>NC_142070.1:51225000-61225000 GCF_059756535.1 Pantherophis guttatus | reverse complement strand
TATTCTGTCGTTTGATGGCTTTACAAAGAAAGAAGAAATACAATGTTTAATAAACTTTTAACGAACTAGCGCAGCAACAGAAGTCTTGGCGCAGGACCAGAAGTTGAGAAGCTGATGTTTTACTGGAAACAGATTTTATAATGGAATCAGAAGGATATGCAGAGTTTTAAGCATGGAAGTATTGACTTTGAATTGAAATGTATATGGACAGATAAGGAAAAGCAAAAGCAAAATAGATAAATTGAATAGCAATGTTTGAATGTTTAATTGTTTAAATGCTTCAAAATTTAAATGAGCTTTAAATAAAAACAAGAAGTGTTTATGATAAAGATAGAAATATTATAAAAATAGAAATGGGAAGCTAAGGTGACTAAAAGTGATATGTTCATAAAAGCATAATTTGTTGTAACATGCTTAGTTTTAAATTGATTACAAAGTGGTGGATGATAATTATGATTAATTGTTAATGATTTTTGATGATATATTAAGGTACACAGATGGAAGTTATAATTGTGATTGCATTTAATATATGTTGGGAATGATTAATATTAAGAAATAAATGGAGAAACACACTGGAAGAGTATAGTTGGAAATAATGGATTAATAGATAACATATGGAAAAAGAAATTTTTAATAAGTTAGTAGAATAGAAGTTGGAGTTAATGGAGGAGAATATGCTGAGAAATCAGCCAAATAATGAAATGCTGGAAATCAGCCAAATAATAGGTGGAGTTGAGGAGGAGAATGCTGTTAATCAGCCAAATAATAGGTGGAGTTAAGGAGGAGAATGCTGTTAATCAGCCAAATAATAGGTGGAGTTAAGGAGGAGAATGCTGTTAATCAGCCAAAACAAAATATGCTGGAAATCAGCCAAAACAATGGAAAATGCTGGTAATCAGCCAAATAAAAGGGGGAGTTGAGGATAATATGCTGAAAACTCAGCCAAAATATGTTATGCTGGAAATCAGCCAAATAATAGGTGGAGTAATGGAGGAGAATGAGAATATATTGAAGAATAATTATTAATAAGGGGTGAAAAAGAAAATGTTGGGTGATAATTAAAAATGAAATGGTAAATTTTGAGATTTCTGTGTAAAAGATTAAGAACATGATAGGATAGATTGGGTTTAGAAAACGAGAAAAATAGAAATTTTGATTAAAATTGAAATAAGAATTGAGTTGTATACACTTGGAAATTAAGATTTGTGGTGATAAAATTGTAAGGTAAATATATAGATTAATAGAATTGATTGTCTTTGTGTTTAATGTTGATGCTAAAAGGAGCAAGGGATAAAAATTTAGACAAAACAGTATTGAATATTAATTTATAATTGAATTTATAATTGAATATAAAAGGAGTTTTGCCTTAGTAGGAGATTAGGATGTATGATGAGATAATAGAAAAATTTATTAAGATGTTGGAATTTATGTTAAAATTGTTTGTTTTTTATTTGTTAAAATAGTGTACCCATTTGTGACCGGACCAAGACTTCGTTCTTGAAAAAAAAATATTTTTTATGTTTATGTTGGAAAAAATAAAATAAAAAATTCTTTACAGTAGAGTGAGAGGTGAGGGGGGAGAAAAAAAGGGCTAAAATAGAGGTAGAAATAAGGGGAAAAATAGTAAAAATAGATATTAAGATGATACAACATACGGAAGAACTATGAGAAGGTTTAGAACTGAAGGATGATAGTAGAAGTTATGTGTTAGCAAAATTAAAGATGAAAATGAAATGTACTTATTAGGAAGAATATTGTTATGTTTATTTGTATTGAGATGTATGATATCCAGGTATCTAACGCAATGAGATGTATAAAACGCATTCACGCAATGAGATGTATAAAAATAAAAAATAAAAAACTTCAAAAAAAGAAGACCCAGGTATCTGGTGGCACTTCCATCATTTAGCTGACTTATCTTTAAACATCTTTGCCAACCTCGCCGGTCCAAAACGCCATCTATAAAACATCTTATACAAATTTTCTTTATATGCAGTTGACATTGGATTTTTTTCTTTTTCCCCAAGTTTTTTATTTTTAAAAACATATCAATGTGTGAACAGTTTGGCATCTGAGTGTCTTACATTTTGGTACAAATAGAACAATATTGATCACTTTTTTTTTTTTAAATACTTTATTGAATTTTCCAATTTTTAAAAAGACAATGTACAATCACAATCTTGATCCGAGGTGCAATGTTTACACATTTCATAGATCAAACATTAAATGAATTCCATCCATAGCTATACAATATGCAGTTCTATACAATTCTCTACATTTCTATACAATTAAGTCCATTTCGGGTGTCTGACAAATTGTAGCCTATTATCATATTTTTATCCTATTCTTTAACCAGTTATACCAAATTCCCCATACTTCGTAGTACTTAAAGTTCTCTTCATTTTTTAGCTCGCTCGTCAATTTGGCCATCTCTGCGCACTCTAGAATTTTATTTATTAATGTTTCTTCAGAGGGGGTAGAGTTCGATTTCCAGAGTTTCGCAAAGGCTAATCTAGCCGCAGTAATAATTTGAATTGCCAGTTGGGTTTTATTGTTGTCGAGGCCATCTTCAATCATACCTAAGAGGAAGGATTCCGGGGCCAGGGCTATCTCTTGTCCCATTATTTCCGAGAGCCAGAGTCGAATCTTTAACCAAAACTTTTTGGTCTCAGGGCAAGTCCACCACAGATGGTAAAAGGTGCCAACCGTCTTTCCACATTTCCAACATAAAGCAGAGGAATTTGGAAATATTTTGGCCAGCCTGTCCGGGGCTAGGTACCACCTATGCAACATTTTGTAGTGATTTTCCCTGAATGTTACCGATTTCGTTATTTTGAGATTTCTGTTCCAAGCTATCTCCCAGTCATTGAAATTAAGGCCATATCCTAAATTTTTCTCCCAAATGCTTAGCTGATTTTTAGCTATCTTCTCGGCTCTATCCTCATCTAATATAAAGTTATAGATTTTCGATAGCATTTTCTTATCTGGTCCCCAAATAATTTTGTCAAAATATCCATATTTCATTTCAATACCACATTTATCTCTATCTTCTTGAAATCTAGACTTAATCTGAAGATATTTCCACCAATCCAGAATAAACCCCTGGTCCCTCAGTACTTCCAAGGGTTTGAGCTTCCCTTCTTCATCCAAGATATCCTTATATGTGCCCATTTTATAGTTCCCTCTTCTATTTGGGGCCACTAGAGCATCCATAATCGACAACCAGCTAGGAACCTTGGTATATATCTTCTGTCTAATTTCCAGCCACGTACGAATCAATGTCTCTCTAATTTTATGTTTATGGAAATGAGTTTTCTTCCTATCCTTTATGTCCCAGAGGTAAGCGTGCCATCCTTCAAGGAGATCGTGTCCTTCTAGTATCAAGATTCTACCTTCTTGTAATTTGATCCACTCCTTTATCCAAATTATTTTTGCCACCTTTTGATATAATTCCCAGTCAGGGAGCCCGAACCCTCCCAAATTTCTTTTCCCTTGAAGTGTCTTGAGAGAAATCCTCGATTTCTTACCCTCCCACAAAAAATTCCTGATATGTTTATTCAGATCCGAAAATTTTTTTTTATCTAGTGATATCGGTATATTTTGAAATAGAAATAGAAATTTCGGTAAAATATTCATTTTGATCGCCGCAATTTTACCAGTCAGGGACAATTTAAGCCTCCTCCACCTATCAAGGTCTTGATTAGTTTTCTGCAATAACGGGATATAGTTATCATCTTTTAATGAAGAGAGTCTCGCCGTAATCCATATTCCCAGATATTTTATCTTCTTAACTACCTGGAGGCCTAATAAATCTTCTAATTCTTTCGTTTGTAGGTTTGTCATATTTTTCACAATTATTTTGGTTTTGTTCTTATTAAGTTTAAAGCCCGCGACTTCTCCATAATTCTGAACTTCCTGCATTAATTTTGAGCCGGTATCTAATGGGTCTTCTATTATGAAGGCAACGTCGTCCGCAAAAGCCTGTGTTTTAAATATTTCCTTCCTAATCTTCAAGCCTTTGATATTTTCATTAGTTCTAATCCTTCTAAGTAAGACCTCTAATGCTAGAATGTAAAGTAAGGGGGATAGGGGACATCCCTGCCTGACTCCTCTTTGGATCTGAAATGTCTGGATTCTGCCTCCGTTAACTAATATATTTGCCCTCTGATTTTGGTAAATATTCTCTATCATCCTCCTAAAGTTAGTCCCGAATCCCATTAGATCTATTTGGTTTATCATGAAGGTCCAATTCAGATTGTCGAATGCCTTTTGGGCATCGACAAACATTAAAGCCATCTGTTTTCCAGGGTGTTGTTCATAATATTCAAAGGTATTTAGGACTGTTCTCAAATTGTCTCTAATCTGTCTCCCTGGGAGAAAACCATTTTGATCCTTATGTATCCATCGGTTTAAAATTTTCTTGAATCTCTCCGCTATTATAGTCATAAATAATTTGTAATCTGCGTTAAGCAGTGAGATAGGTCTATAGTTGGAGATCTGCTTCGGGTCGGCACCTTCTTTCAGAATGATCGTCAGGTACGCTTCCCTCCAGGAGTCTGGGATTGTTATACCAGCAATAACATCATTTAGAATTTCTAACAATTCCAATTTCAGAGCATCATCAAATTTTTGATATAATTCTCCGGGGAGACCATCAGGGCCTGGGGTTTTGTTCTTCTTTATTTTGGATAAGGCGGTTCTTAACTCCCCTATGGTGATCTTTTCATTTAACATTTCCTTTTCTTCTTCCGGAATTTGAGGAAGGTTGGCTTCCAACAAATACTGTTCTACCTTGTTTAACTCAATTCCTTCATTTTTGTAAAGACATTCATAAAATTTTCTTATGCTTTCTAATTTGTCTTCTTCCTTCGTCAACAGGATGCCCTGTGGATCTTCTAAAGCTAGTATTTGGTTTTTTTCCTTCTCTTTTTTTAATTTATATGCCAGCCATCTCCCCGACTTGTTAGCGTTCTCGAAACAATAGTGCTTAGATCTTCTTATTTTTTGAGCTACCTCCTCCTGGTCCAATAGATTCAGTCTATGTCTCATCATCAACCACTGTTGTTTCGTCGCCTCATCTCCCGGTCGTTGCTGTAATTCAGCCTCAGTTTGTAATAATTTTTGAGTAAGTTCTTCTCTACTCTTTCTTTTTTCCTTATTTTTAAAGGCAGTATATGAGATGGCTACTCCTCTGACATAGGCCTTCATAGTGTCCCACACAATTTCTTTGGCTGTCCCTCGATTTCCATTTTCTAAGAAGAAGCATTTGATTTCTTCATTCAATTTGAGTGTGAACTCTTTTTCATTTAGGAGATTGGTCCTTAAGCTCCATCTCTGTTGTATTTTCTTCGTATCATGGGACCAACTGATTTCGAGGAGCTTATGATCTGCCCAAGTATTGATGCCCATGTTAACTTTCTTAATTTCTAATGCCAATTTTCTAGTAACCCAAACCATATCGATTCTGGACCAGGAGTTCTGTGGGATGGAGTAAAATGTATATTGTCTGTCCTGGGGGTGTAAGGTACGCCACATGTCAATTAAATTTATCTCATCCACCAAATCAAAAAAAAACTTTGGTAAGGGAGATCTTTTATTCTTTTTGGTTATATCGCACTTATAATCAAGCTTTGGATCTACAATTCCATTAAAGTCCCCTAGCATACATATTTCAAGATGTGCCCAATTTGCCAACTGTTCCTGCAGTTTCCTATAGAATTTCCCTTGTTTTTTATTCGGTGCATAAACCCCTACTAATAGCAGTCTAGAGTTACCTCTCATTATTTCAACTATGAGTATTCTCCCTTTTTCATCTTTATATTTACATTCTGCCATTATTCCTTTCTTAACATAGATAGCAACCCCCCTTTTCCTTTTCTCAGCTAGTGTGGAAAATACTTTACCAAATTTACAGTAATTTAAATATTCAGCTTCATCTTTTTTTATATGGACCTCTTGGATGCAGATAATATCGGGATTTTGTTTCACCAATTTCGACAATATTATCCTTCTTTTTTTGTAATCGTTTAATCCATTCACATTTACCGATATGATCTTGGTATCGTTCATTCCTGAAATTAGTTTCTAGTCTCTTGTTCTTATTTACCTTTTAAAGTTACTGCTCTCACTGGTCTTGATTTTTTCCCTCTTTCCTCAGTATCCTCCTTTTTCTTCTCCTCTTCTATGTCTTCCCTAGTAATTTGCTCTTGGGATATCTCTTCTTCCGTATTTACTATCTCGTTATCCTCCTTACTGGTTTGTTCCTCCTCTCCTCCCCTTAGTTGTTCTAAAAAGTCTTGGGCATCACTTAGACAATCAATTCTTATTTTCCTCCCTTGCCAGGAAATTTGCAGTCCTTCTGGCAAAAGCCACCTAAAAATTATATTTCTCCTGTTTAGATGATTTGTCAAAAACCTATAGTTTCTCCTCCTTTCCCTCACTCTTCTCGGAATTTGTTTCAGAATATTAATTTCTTTTCCCCCATAGGTAATTTTTTCCTCCCGAGCTATGTTATACAGGATATCCCTAACTTTTTTTCTAGCAAAGCGCACATGGACCTCTCTGGGGAGTCTGTTTCTTCTTACGTAATTTGTCTGGACCCTGTACACCTCATCAATCTCACGAATTATTTCCTGCTTGTCTTGCTGCAGAGTTTCTGCAATCAACTCCGCTATCTTGTCACCTAAATCCTCATCTTTATCTTCCAGGATGTTCTGGAAACGCAAGAAAAACGAGGCCTTGTCCATCTCAAGTTGGATCAGCGCGTCTTCCGTTACTTTGTTTTGTGCCGACAAAGTTTGGTCTACTGTGTCCAGTTTTTTCTCGTTTTTTTCAATTCTTTGTTCTGCTTTTAAAATTCTATTTTCGTTACTAGCAATAGCAGTTTGAATCTCATTCATTTTAAAATCAAGAGCATGGATGTCTGATTTTAATTCGGAGTGACTATTCAAAAGTTTTTCTTGTATCGCAAGCATTGTTTCTTGGATTGACTGAAGGGATGTTTGTACCGTTTGCAGTGTAGGAGTTATAGGGGGTTTGTCTAGTTTCTGGAGACCTTCTACTGATTTCTGGGTGGCTGGGGAAGATATCGCTAAGGTAGGTATAGATGTCGCTTTTTTAGCAGTTTTTGCAATTGTGGAGGTCAGACTTGCCATTTCTTTCAGAACCAATTTTTGGTCTCTTATTATCTCCTCTATCTTTCTCCAAATTCTCATCCAGTGGCACTTGCCACGTTTTCTCTGAGGAGCTTTCTTAGACCTTTATTTCGCTCCTTTATTGGTCCTCTCTGCACTCTCAATAAGTTCCAGTTAATACTAGGTTCTAAATTTCCAAAATACTGTAGCGGGCTACTATAAAGTTTCCAGCAATTAACAATCACTAATTATATAATTATATAGTTCTCCTCCAAATAGGTAGACAAAATATCGATACAAATCAATTAATCACTTAATAAAATCTAAATTCAATCTTAGAAAAGAGTAAGTAATATATATAAATTGTTAAAGGCTAGCAATACAAGTAATTATTTTAAGTTAATAAATTCTAATTTCAGTTCCTAATGGGTAGTATTGATATAGATAAATACAGATAGATATTCTAAATTGTATAAGTTGACCACAATAAGTTAATGAACTAATAAATTCTAAGTTCAGATCTTAATAAAGGTTGGATATAAATAGATATAATAGATATAAATAAGTATAAATAGGTATAAATAAATTACAATAAATATAAGTAAATATAAAATCCTATATAATAATTTAATTAGTAAGGTACAAATCCAACCCTTTTTTCCCTTAACTAGTAATAATTATAGAAATCTAAATTCTCATATATAATCAACCTTTTTTTTTTGTATATATCTATAAAATGGCTTAAGAGATCTAATTAATATTAATTATAAAATTATAAAGTTAGAGAGGAAAACAGAGTTCACTTATTAATATCACAGATACTCAAAAGAAAGATAGGAAAGATATAAACATATAAATATATGGGAATAAGTATATTGTTTTATAGTGTTTATAGTATTTACGGAATTTTAGAGTACAAATAGGAAATCTTCAATTTCCCACTTTGCTGGGCTCCAACCAAAATCGATGGTAATAGTCTCTGCCAGAGCGTCTTCTTGTTCAACCGCTGCTGTTCCACTCTTCCGATTCAATGGAAGCACTTCCTGTTTGCTGAAAGCCTCAAACAGCTAATCACTGTATTTCTTCTGCTTTCTTCCACTCAATCCCAATACCAAAAGCCAGCCACACCAATAGTCTTTCCTTTTTCTTTTACTCTCTCACCACACCGCACTCTCCAAAGCTCCTTGCAGACGCAATCCACTCTCCCCATTTTCTCGTCTGCTCTTCGGCTTGTCGGATCGCCGGGAGTACAAGCTGCTCCACCCTCTCCGTCTCTGCCTCTCGCCGCTCCGAGCACTCCTCTCCCGACACCACCGATCCCCTCTCTGCCGCACGATCGTAGGTATAGGGGAATAGGCTTAAATCTGTCACCGCACCTCCGATCTTCTTCTTAGCTTCCCGTCTTTGTTGGCTATTGCTGCTTCGCGCCCGCCATCAATGGCCGGCTCACCGCGTTGGCTAGGCAGAGCCGCCTGGTCCAGCGAGAGGTGATCGCACCCACTTCCCGCTTGCCTGGCTTCCTCTTTTGCCCGCAGGGCTCTCCGGGTCCTGCGTCCCCTGAGGGGATCCCCAAAACGCGATGTTAAAAGGTGTTGAGGAGCAGCGAGCTCTCACTCAACACCCTGTCGCTGCAAATCACCAACCGGAAGTGATATTGATCACATTTAACACATTTAACAACTTATATAGTTCTGATAATAATACACATTTTTATCTTAAATTATAGTCTCTCATTATTTAGTTATTCAAATTATAATCCTTCATTATTTAGTTATTCAATATTGCAATATGTTACTTTTATACCAATCACCATATCCTGCTTGTCTTACATTTTAATGCTGATAAAATATTATCAGATAAAATAGTATTAATATTTGTTTCATTTAACACTCTTATATAATTCTAATAATAATACACATATTTATGTTAAATTATAGTCTTTCATTTCAATGTATTATTTTTTGCCAATCAATTCTAATAATAATACAAACATTTATGTTAAATTATAATCTTCCATTATTTGCTTATTCATTTTTTTATTTGATTATTCAATATTTCAATATGTTATTTTCATGTCAATCACCATATGCTACATGTCATACATTTTAATACAGATAAAATATTATAATCATATTTGTTACATTTGGCAAGCATGCACATATTCATGTTGGATTGTAATCTTTCATTATTTGGTTATTCAGTAGTTCAATATATTATTTTTATGCCAGTCACCATATTACTTTAACATACTTGATAAAACCATCATTGTAGTTTAACTTCCCCTCTTATTATTATTTCTTATTATATAAAAATGTGTATTTTATTAATCCCCTTCCCTCTAGTTTCCATCCCTATTCTAACTTTTGATTATGCCATTGCTATATTTAACCATATTCCCTTTCTAGCCATCATCTTTTACCCACTTCAAAGCTTTAATTGTTTGCTTCTTAGCTTGCCTCCCATATTCCTTTCTTGGATCTTTATTTTTATCTACTTCCACATCTTGACTACTCATTTTAAACATGTCTCCCTTCTCTGCCCTTTTCCATTGTCTAGCTTTCAAAATATCTACTCTTGCCCCTATCTCTCTTCCAGAAAAATCTTCCTGGTTCTCCGGTTCCTTTTTTAATTCCCTTAGAATATTCTCCCTTTGTCTTATTTCATCAATCCTTATTATTTTTGTTATTATCTCCTTCTTATCATCTTGTTTCATTTGTTTTGTCTGTTCCATTTTTATCTATTCTTTCATTTGGCTCCTCCTCTTCCTGGGCATCTTGATCACTCATTGTCCTTTGTATTATATTTCCCAGCTTTTCATCTATGCTCTCGATACAGTTCATCAGGATCTCCCTTGTATTTTGAATTAACGATGCCATATCTTCCCAAATTTAACTCATTTCTTCTTGATGAAGCATCTCGTTAAATTTTATTCTGTTCCTCTGTTAGGAAATGGCTATCGTCTAACTAGTTGGTCAGGCAATATATAAACTATCAATACATGTTTGTCAAAAGGTATTATATTGCTTTAAGACTGTATTGCATTATCCTGTATCCTGTTTGGCTAAGCTCTGTAGCCAATGTATTTAAGGGGAAGCCTGAATCATGGCTTGTAGAACACTATACCATTTTATCTGCTTATTTGCTGTTACTCTCTACCTGATCTCTCTGCATGATCACTGTTTGATCATTGCTACTTGTTGCTTTCTACTATTTATTGAATGTTTTAATACTGAACTTGTTCCTGTTTGAAACTCAAGAAGAACTGTTTTGTTGTGTAATGACAACAACTGGTAAGAAGACTTTGTACTTGGAATATCCCTGAATTGATGTTTTAACTATCGCCTTATCTGTGTATGACTTGGATTGTTTTTGGACTTTGCTTTACTTTTTTCTAAAAGTAAAAGACTACCACAACTCAGTGTGTCAGTATATTAACTGTGGTTATTCACTCTCAGCCGCTTTCATGTGCATACTCAAGGGGTACTCTGCTCAATAACCCATAACATCGTTTATGAGCCAAGAATATCCTTAACATTGGTTATGGGCCCAGAACACTGAGAGTTGGTGTGAATACACAGTACTATATTCAGACAGCTGTGTTTTTTGGTTTATTGTCCAAGTGAAGATGGCACAAGAACAGTCATCCAGCATATTCTTGATAACCTGGTTGGATGGAACAAACTATGTTTCCTGGTCTATGAAATGCAGCCTACTTCTGCGTAAGGAAGGACTATGGGATGTAGTTATTAATCCACCAGATGTAACTGCATGGAATCCAGCAAATGATGAAGTTGTGAAGAAAATAACTAAATTTAATTGGGATAATGAATGAGCTCTTTGTATAATTGGACTGACACTGAGTGACCAGCAGCTAGTCCATATTCATGGTGAAGATTCTGCTGCCAGATGTTGGAACAATTTAAAGAGGATTTATGTTCATGATAGTGTGGTTGTACACATACACCTTACATGTAAACTGTTTAGAACTCATCTTCTGAAAGGTGGAGATATGTTAGCTCATTTGTAGTTTATGAAGAGAACTTTACAAGAGCTACATGAAAAGGAACTAATTTTCTCAGAGTTGCATTAGGTTTATATCATTCTTTCTTCTTTGGATGAAAGTTATGATGATTATGTGTCTTCATTGGGGGTTTTGACCAGAGATGAACTAACATTGACTGGCATAACCAGAAGATTGTTGGAAGAGTCCAGAAGAAGGCAAGAAAGATACCAACTGAGAGAGAGACAACCACAAGAAAAAAAAATGTCTTCAACTGCCTATATTGTTAAAAAATGTTTTTCTTGTGGGGCTAAGGATCCTATAGCTAAATTTTGTAATAAGAATAAGAAAATGAATATTGGTAATCAACAGAGAGCCAAAAAGAATGTTAATCTAGCTATATCCAGTTCCACTACTGTAAACCATGATTTCTGGGTAGTTGATAGTGGTGCATTGCAGTCTATCACTAGAATTAAGAAAGGTTTGTAAAACTGACTAATAGTAAACAACATGTATCATTAGCCAATGGATGGAAAATGAAAGCATCTGGAGAAGGTATAGCATATTGTTCATGTATAAATGAGCAGTTACCAATGTTGTATATATAGTACCTAAACTAAAATTCAACTTCTTATCTGTAAAAGCATTGTTACAAGCTGGATTTGTAGTAACCTTTAGGGGAGATAAATGTTTGATAGAAAAGAACGGCACAAGTGTTACTGCAAAGTTAGAGAATGATTTGTTTATATTGAAAGATGATCCAGCAATTATGGCTAATGCTAACTCAGTTTATGACAATAAGAAGCCACATGATGAATGCATTCATTTGCTTCATCGGCATTTAGGACATATAAACTTTGAGGTGTTAAGAAGAACAGTAGCATTATCTGAGGGGATGTTAAAACCTTGTAACAAATACCTCAATTGTAATGCATGTAATCAAGAGAAGAGCAAAGTAACCCCAACAAACAAAGTCAATGGATTTACATCTAATGAACCATTAGAAGTAGTGTTTGCTGACATTATTGGACCTAAACAACCTAGTTTAGGTGGAGACTGTTATATATTAAGCATTATAGATCATTTTTCTTGTTATGGTTTCTGTTACTTAATGAAAACTAAATCAGAAACATTTCAGCGTTTGTCAAACTGGCTGAAGTTTGTTGAGAGAAAACAGAAACAAAGTGGTTTGCTTGGTAACAGATAATGGTACCAAGTTTACCAATATAAGATTAGAAAATATGTTGCAGGAGGCAGGTATTGAACATAAATGTTCTGCCCCTTATAGACTGCAACAAAATGCATATATAGAACGCAGAGGACAAACACTGCAAGCTATGGCTAGGTCAATGTTAACTGATTCTGGTTTGCCTGAGTCACTTTGGAGTGAAGCAATAATGTGTGCTAACCATGTTTTGAATAATGTAGTTAATTCATCAACTGGTGAATTACCATTCACACTTTGGCATGGTAGAAAACCCGAATTAAGCTATCTGCATACATTTGGTGCTCCAGCTTGGGTTCATATTCCCTCGCAATTAAGGCAAAAGGGACAACAAAGAGCAAAGAAAATGTTTTTTGTTGGATATGAATCTAACCACAGGTCATTTAGATTTTGGGCGCCAGTAAACTAGCGTTTACTGTAGTGTTAGTGCTAAATTCCTGGAGCATGTTGGTTGGGATAAGCTTGAGCAAGCTGGTTACAAAAATGAGGATAGTGTTATTATTGAAACACAAATATTCAATAATACCCCTGAAGATGAAATAGCAGATGTAGAACCTAATACTGTAAAGGAAGAAGAAGTTTTAGGGGAGGAAGTAGTTGAGACACCGGTTACAAGTCCTGAATTACCTAGAAGATCTACTCGGGTAAGACATCCACCAGATAGGTATCAAGCTAGTGTGGTTTGTCAGGTAAATATAGAGCCTTCTAACTACAATGATATAAAATTGTATCCTGCAAAGGATCAAGTAGCTTGGAAGGAAGCTATGAATAAATAACTTAAACCGTTAACTGAGTTAGATGTATACGAAAATGTTAAGTTACCACCAGGTGAACATTTAATTGGTTGTAAATGGGTTTATAAATTAAAAACAGGTGTTGATGGAACTGTAACCCATAAGGCAAGATTAGTCGCTCAAGGATTTGCTCAGTCTGAACAAGACTATTATGAGGTTTTTGCACCCACTTTGAGAGCGACCACCAAAACAGATCAATTGCCAACGGAACAGCAAATAATTCAAAAAATTTATACTTGTGCAGAAATGGATAGACTAACGTTGAAATTGAAAGATAAGGAAGACTCACGGTATTTTAAGGTATGGAATAGTTGGTATGAGTGGATAAACCAATGGAAAAGAAGGTAAAGTTAAAATTTAGTAAGAAATTAAAAGTAATAATTATACACCATCATCAAGATAAAAAAGGAAATAAGTCATTGTGTACATTTATACTTTATATACCACATATACTTGTTTGTTTATTGTGATTAGTATCGTTGATTGTATTTTAAGGTTGTGAATGTTTTATATAATTTTATCTTTTTAAATCTAATAAAGTTTGTTTTTTAAAACTAAAAAAAAAAAAGAGAGAGTGAAAGAGAGAGCGACCACATTGCGAACAATGTTAGTGTGGGCAGCTAAAAATGGCTATCGAATAACTCACATAGATGTTGAAACTGCATATTTACATGCGCCTTTACAGCACAATATCTATATAAAAAAGCCACTAGGTGTAAGAACTGATGAGCGAACTGATTGCTGGAAACTAAAGAAAAGTCTCTATGATTTAAAGCAATCAGGTTATGAGTGGAATAGATGTACAACTAACGAATTAAATGCTATGGGTTTTATTGAAGGTGTAGCAGATAAATGTTTATTTAAACGAGAGAAAGAAGGTTTGATTTCTTTTTTACTCTTGTTTACTAATGATATCACAATTGTTATCAAAACAGAACAGGAGGCAACAGAATTTATTTCTATGTTGCAGAATAAGTTTAGGATTAGAAATTTAGGTGAAATCAAGCACTATTTAGGTCTTGATAATGTAAAAACTAAAAGAGGGTACAAATTGTCACAAGCTAAGAAAATTAGCCATTTGTTAAAACATTATAATATGGAACTCTGTAAGCCTGCTAATACTCCAATGAGTCAAGATTTTAAGCATGATAATATTCAAAGCCCTGTATTCAACAAGGAAATATATCAGTCCTTGATTGGTAGTCTATCTTATATTAGTAATTGGTCTAGGCCTGATATATCCTATAGTGTTAATCAACTAGCTAGGTATAATAATGAACCAACTGAAAGACATTGGCAAGCTGCTAAACGAATACTAAGGTATTTGAAACAAACAATGCATTATGCATTATATTTCGAGCCTAACAATGATCTTGTATTAACTGTATATGCTGTTGCTAGTTTTGCTACTGATTTACCCACACGTAAATCAACATCAGGTATTGCAACAATGTTTGGAAATTCATTAATAAGATGGAAATCTATCAGGCAAAAGCACATTAGTTTATCAACTATGGAAGCTGAATTTTCCTGTCTATCTTTCATGTGCACAGAACTAATATATTATAAACAACTGTTAATTGATATAGGCTTAGATGTAAACAATCCATTTGTAGTTTTTGAAGATAATCAAGCTGCAATTAAGATGGCAACTAATTTAGCTGTGAAAACAAGATCTAAGCACACTGATATTAGGTACTTGAATGTGAGACAATGTGTACAGAGTAAAATGATTCAATTAGTATATTGTATGACTGAAAATAATATCACAGATAATTTACAAAAGCTCAGGGTGCAATTAAGCATAAAACATGTTGTGAATGTTATGGTCTAAGAATGTAAGCTATTATATATTGTCCTGCCCAAAGGGGAGAATTTTAGGAAATGGCTATTGTCTAATTAGTTGGTCAAGCAATATATAAACTATCAATACATGTTTGTCAAAGGGTATTATATTGCTTTAAGACTGTATTGCATTATCCTGTATCCTGATTGGCTAAGCTCTGTAGCCAATGTACTTAAGGAGAAGCCTGAATCATGGCTTGTAGAACACTATACCATTTTATCTGCTTATTTGCTGTTACTCTCTACCTGCATGATCACTGTTTGATCATTGCTACTTGTTGCTTTCTACTATTTATTGAATGTTTTAATACCGAAATTGTTCCTGTTTGAAACTCAAGAAGAACTGTTTTGTTGTGTAATGACAACAACTGGTAAGAAGACTTTGTACTTGGAATTTCCCTGAATTGATGTTTTAACTATCGCCTTATCTGTGTATGACTTGGATTGTTTTTGGATTTTGCTTTACTTTTTTCTAAAAGTAAAAGACTACCACAACTCAGTGTGTCAGTATATTAACTGTGGTTATTCACTCTCAGCCGCTTTCATGTGCATACTCAAGAGGTACTCTGCTCAATAACCCATAACATCAGTTTTGAGCCAAGAATATCCTTAACCCTCTTTTGTCCAATAATCCAAAAACCATATATTCAAGCCTAAAGTCACTTCTCAAAAAATTCAATATTATTAATTCTTTGTATCCCACAATTGATCAACCTGTTCCTCTGGATAATCTCATAAGTTTTCCAGAATCTCCTTAAGTCCCTCTATAGATTCCATCTTGTGTTGTAATCTTCAGGGGTCATTTTAATGATAATGTCTTTCTTATTCTCACATTTAAGTCTCCAGTAATCAAATATTTCCAAGATTTTAGGAATGTGTTATACTTCCTTTTGTCAGCAGGTGGCACTCTTAGATTAGATTTCAATGTTAACCAATTTTAATGTTAATTTTTTAAGTAGATAATTCCAGTATTTCAAAATGCCTATCCAAAACAATGCCTGTCCAATTTAAAAGTCCAATTTTTTGTATTTTTAACAATTTTTTGCCTTTTCTCCTTTAATTCTTTTTCCTTCAGTTTTGAAATTTTCCTTAGAGTGTTAAGTTGCTGCTGCTTTTAAAAATAGTTATGAGCCTCTCTTTTCCTGGATATTCTTTTGGGATTAAAATTTGAATAAAAAGGATTCTTCTCACCCAGTTCCAGGCACTGTTCACCAACTCCGCTCCAGCACAATTTTTAGACATTCCATGGCTGTCCCAGCTTTGTTGCAGCCATGTTAGACTGCCTCTTCTCCTCGCCATGGCATAGAGGGAAAAAAGCTCTGGGGCTCAGCAGGAGAGTTGCAGTCTCTCCTGCAACCTCTCAGAGTGTCCCTCCTTAGCTTCATCGCCCCTATAAGGTGGCTTTGGCTCCTTTGTGAGCCCACAAACAGGGAGAAGACAGCCCAGGAATGGAGAGCTCCATTTCTTGTGACTGGTAGTGCCGCGACATCAGCCGGAAGTTGACATTGTTAATTTATAATTCCTGTCCCACAGTTTTTGCCATTTATCTATTTCTATTGTGTAACCAAAGTTTTTTGCCCAGTTTTGCTATCATTGTCCCCTTCACTTGTTCATCTTTGTCAGGGCGTTGATTAATCCCATTTTTGGCTCTGGGAAAAATCACCCTGGTTTAGAGGATGGATCGAGGCTTATTCCTTGTTGCAATATTCTGAAAAGAAACGCGAAGAAAAGTTTCTAATAAAACTCATTTATTTGTTATAAAGAAAATAAAACACCTCACTAACAAAGAAAGTTAATTTCTACATTTTGAAAATAAATCGGGCCAGCTGCCTTTCAGCAACCGGCACCCCCGTGGCATGAGAACAAAGGAAAAAGTGTGTGAAGCAAGTGAAGGAATGTGGGTGGATGCACATGCGTAGTAGCTTCTGATAACAATTCTTGGCAAGGTACGGAAAGTCAGATAGTCCAGAAATAATTGGCTCAGCTGGTAAATAAAATAACGCAGTGACAATCTTCCAATTTGATGCCCAGTAAATAGCTATACATTTTCTTTATCAATCTTTTTTCTGTCCCTGTTAATAGCTTGTCTAATTCTGTTTTTTATAGCGACCATATAGCAGTGATGGCAAACCTTTTTGGGACCGAATGCCCAAACCGGAACATGTATGTGCATGCGCACGTGCGTGCCAGAGCACTGGAAACCCAAAGGCCAGCTGGCCAGTGCACATGTGCGTGCCAGCACCTGGTCTTCAGGTTTCTGGTGCGCACATGGCTCCAGCCAGCTGGTCTTCACACATGCGTGCTGGAGCACCAGATGTGCAGTGACTGGCCAGCTGATCTTTGGGTTTCCAGCACTCCAGAAACCAGAAAAGCAGCTGGTGATGGCGCGCGTGCCCACAGAGAGGGCTTTGCGTGCCACCTCTGGCATCCGTGCCATTGGTTCGCCATCACAGCCATATAGTTTAGCATCTTTCTCATATCTAGAATGTATCTGTATTTGTGAGTACCATGCCATATCGATCCCTTGATCACTCAATTCTTGTTTAGTTTTGAGCTCCCCCTTTTCATTCAAGATATCTTTATATCTAACAATATTTCCCATGTTAATAACTTTTGAGTGAATCAATGCTTCCATCATTGAAAGCCAAACTGGTGTCCTCAAGTAATTTTGCTTTCTGATTTTCTCCCGTACTAACAATAGTACGTTCCTAATGTAATGTCTTTAAAAGTAATCATGTATCTTACTTTTCTCATACCACAAGAACGCATGCCAACCCAATTGCAAATCATGTCCCTCCAAAGTCAAGTCTCAGTATAATTCATTATTTCATCCATGTTAATACCTCAGCCTGATAGTACAATTCCCAATTTGGTAATCCAAAGCCTCCTCTAATTTGTTGCAAAACATCCGACCAGCACACAAGTAAATGAACTTCAGCAGGATTCAATTATATATAAGAAACTTCTATATATACAATACCATACAGCAGAATTCAGCATACAAATCAGGAACACAGGAGCAATATTCATAGAAGCAAGTAATTTCAGTGTAGAGAGATACAGAGGGTATATATTGTACAGAGGCACCATTTACAGAGGCCAAACCAACTTTTATATACAGTTCAGCAAATCTAAGCCATGCCCAAACTCCAAACTGTCTCTTATGATCCCATATAAACAAATATAATGTTTCATTTTTCAAACAGTCCTCATTGGCTGACCTCTTACCATGTCTATTCTAGTCTGTGAACATTCATACTCTGACAGTTTTCTCTTTATTTATTTTTAATCCTGCCACTTCGCCATATACTTCTAATTTTTAAAATTAATTTAGGCCCTGTTTCTTGTGGATCTTCCAGAATGAAAACTAAATCATCTGCAAACGCCTGTAGTTTATACTTTGCCTTTTTTATTTCCATACCTTTTATCTCTGTATCTTGTCTAATATTCTACTTAATACTTCCAGTGTCAATATAAATAACAGGTGAGACAAGGGACATCCTTATCTTGTATCTTTTTTGATGCTAACCTCCTCAGTCATATCTCCATTTATCATGACCTTTGCAGTTTGCTTATAATATATTGCCTTAATCATACTAATAAATCTCTCCCTAAAGTCCATGTCTTCTAGTTCACATTGTCAAATGCTTTCTTTGCGTATAGGAAACTCAACGCCATTTGCTTCTCTGAGTGCGCTTCATAATATTCCAATGAATTTAAAATTACTCTCATTTTGTCTTTAATTTGTCTCTTAGGTAAAAATCCATTTTGATCTGAATGTATAAATTGATTTAAAAATATTTTTAGTCTTTCTGCAATTATTGAGGCATATATTTTATAATCAGCATTCAATAAGGATATCCGTCTATGGTTTTTTATCTGTTGTAAGTCAGTCTTCTTTCGGTATGAGAGTAATATGTGCTTCCATCCATGAATTTGGTACTTTCACTTCTAGCAATAGTTCATTAAATACTTCCAACATTAGTATACTTAAAGTGTTTTGTAAGTCTTTGTAGTTCTGCTGGTAGACCATCCGGACCTGGTGTTTTCCTGTTCTTTTGTCTCTTAATTGCTTCTGTTAATTCCATCATGTTCATCTAAAATAGCTTTCACTGTTTCAGGTACTTTAGGTAATTCCGTTTTTTCTAAATATTGTTTTATTTTATCTTTTGAAATTGTCTCTGCTGTCATCCATATCATATCTATTCTTGACCAAGACATATGTCTGTTTGAATAAAATGAACATTGAACATTGATTTTCCTTAGGATGAATCTCTTGCCATACATCTTGAATACCTAGTTCTGCTGCCATTTTGAAGAAAGCTTTTGGAAGTGTTTTCCTAGCTTTTTTATTTATTTTTCTAGTTTTATAGTCTAATTCCGATCCACAATTGAATTAAAATCTCCTACTATACATATATTTTCATACTCCAATTATTTTCTTATAAAATTTACCATAAAAGTCCTCTTGATAGCTATTTGGTGCGTACATTGCTACCAAAAGTATCTGTTTATAATTTATTGTTATCTCCACCATCCCTCATCTGTAAAAAATTGCTTGACATTTATTGTTTCTTTTACATAAAGAGCTGTTCCTCTCTTCTTTTCTTGTGATAAAGAAGATAAATAACTTCCCAATTTTAGGATATTCCAATATTTTGTTGTGTTGTTTTTTATTATGAACTTCTTGCAAACAAATTATATCCAACTTTAATTTTTCCAATTTACTGAAAGTCCTTTTCCTTTTTATTGCAGAGTTGTCCATTTATATTAATTGACAGTAATTTTATTTCTTCTTCCATAATTTTACTTATAGATGGGTTTTGTTCTAGTTGCTCTTATCTCTCTTGGTTCTTTTGTCTTCATTCCTTCTCTTTTTGCTATTTCCTCCAGTATTCTTTCCTCTTCTTTTTGTTGTGTATTTCTCCCTCCTGCAGCTTCCTTTTGTCACCTATCCTCTTTTCCCTCTCTTATTCTCATTTCCTCTTGTGGTGTAAAATAGTGCTCATAAAATTGTTCTGCTTTTTCAATGGAATCCAATCTATGTCTTTGCTCTATCCAGGTCACCAATATTCCCTCTAAAATTCCCATCTAAAATGCACTCCATTTTGAGGAATCGAGAAGCGTTGCGGCTGTACTGGCTGGGAAATAGCAAAGCTCCTATGAGCTTTGCAAAAACCCAGCCAGACAAACCGCTGTTGGAGGGTCTTCAGACCGGAACTGTCTTGGAGGGAACGGGGAGAGAGAGAGGTGCCTCGGAAGACCAAGAGGAACAGGCAAGTTCCTCAGAAGGTTGGAGGTGGGGGAGGTGGCCATTATGACTGCTACAAGCTGGGGCAACTGGACTAAGATCTGAGCAGGATCTTATTCACTCCATTTCCTCAAAATGGAGTGAATTGAACAGAGTATGTTACTGGGTAACATACAGTGACTGGCCAACTCACAGGTAAGAAGAAGAAAAAATTTTAAAGCTTGAAAAAAGTCCCAACATGTAATTAGCGGCTAATTGGCACTCGGGAATTCAAGTGGGGAAAAAAAGAGGAACTTTAAAACTAAAGCCCTAAATGGAACCTTCCACCTGGATTTAAAACTGGACTTGGAAGAAATTAAAAATAAGATAAGAAAAAGAAAACAGAAGTATTTTTTAAACAACAAAAGGATTTAATTTGGAGAAGACGAAGTAATTATTTTTGTGAATTTACAACTGATACTTTGTTGTCGGGGGATTTGTGAATTGGAGAGAGACATCTACTGGTGAAAAGAAAGCATTGCACCAAGTTTATTTAGACCACCATGGGAAAATACTGGAGGAGTGTTTGCTTAAACAGCTGGAGCACAATTTCAAAAGAAGTGGAAAGAACAAAGACTGAAACTGGAAGAGTTGAAATGAATATTTGAATTGGACACTATTTGGAAAGAAAAAAAAGAGACATTATATGGACTTGAATTTGAATCATATGCAAATGAAAATAATAAATTTAAAAATTCTTGCCCTTTAAATTGATAACATGGAGAATTGGGAGGATGAGTATGAGAAACTAAGGGAGATGTTCCAAAAGATAAGATAAGGTAAATAAAGAAGCGGAGGATTGGTTAGAATGCAAAAAAAAAAAAAAAAAAAAAAAGGAAAGAGAAAATATGAGAAGCAAGAAGACAATATTGAAAAGGAAATAATTGAAAATAAAGATACAGATGATTACACTGGGATTGACAGTGAGGGAATAAAAATGGATAAGGGGGAATATCTCTCAAAAAAGAAGAGAAGGAAATGGGGAAATATTGAGAGGGAAAATTAAAAGTAAAAATTAGAGAAAGGGGACAGAAAGGGAGATATAAGAAGAAGAAGATGAAGATAAGAGAATGGGAGAAAGGGAGGAAAATATCAAGAAATGGAATTGTGGAGAGATTAAAAGAAAATGGTTAAAAGGGGATAGCAGAAAGGAAATTAAAATATTAGTATGTTGATTTAAGAGAAGGATATTAGTAGTAGAATTTGTATGTAAAAAGTAATTTAGAAGAAATATATAGATTATTGTAAAAGGGATACAAGTAAAGATGAAATGAAATGTGGGTAAGAAGCAAAAAAGAAGAAATATGCTGTTTAATGTAAAACAGATCAGTAGATGCAATGTGAAAGACAGAATGGGTTATATGTTTTGCTGTTTGAAGATGTACAGATTGGAGAGAAATAATAGTGGATGGTAAAGTAGTGTGTTTTAAAGATGGAGAAGAACAAAGGAATTAATTGAAATTAAAATGAAAAATTGAAATGTAAAGTTGAATAAAACTGAAATGTTAGTAAATGATGTAAGTAAGAATGAAATGAAATATAAGTAAGAAGTAAAATAGAAGAAATATATTGTTAAAAGTAAAAGTGGAAGGCTAATTTAACAAAAGGTTTAAAGTAAAAATGGAATAAGTTGAAATACATTGTTAATAATGAAAAAGATGAGGGGAATTTTGAGAAATATATTTAATCAATGGAGGAAAAGTCGGGATTGCCTGGACACCATAGTGGAAAATAGTAAATTGAAAATGAATACAGCAATAGAGAGAGATGAAAGAAGGAGTAGAGGGATGGAAGGAAGGGAGAAGGAGAGAGAGGAATGGAAGAAAGGGAAGAGGGGAGGAAGGAAGGGAGGGGAAATAAGAGTAGGAGAGAAAGGGAGAAAGAGGGAGGAGAAAGGGAGAAAGAGAGGAGGAGGAGGAGGAGAAAGGAAGGGGAAGTAAAGAAGGAGAAGGAGAGGAGGAAAGAAGAAAGTAGGAAGGATAAAAGAAGGGAGGGAGATGGAAGAGAATGAGAAGAAAGATTGCTGTACAATAAAAAAGAGGAAATGGAGCAACCCTGAACATGTGTAAATGTATTAGGATAAAGAATGAATTATTAAAAAATAAAAGAGAATAAATATGAGTAAAAATAGAGAATTTAGAACTTGAGGGCGAATGAAGATGTTGTTTATATAAATAACCATAGAAATATTAAGATATGATAAAAAAACATGGAAAAAGAAGATTTTGGCAGAAATTGTAACTAAGTAAAATATATTTGGATATGATAAGTTGTATAAGATATGATATGGCCAATACGCTGTTCATAAAATATGCGGGTGAATGGGGGGGGGAATCAATAAAACTTGATTCAAAAAAATAAAAATAAAATTCACTCCATTTTTAATTAGCTGTTTTGTCAGAAATTGATATTCCTTCCTTATTTCTCTAACTCTTCTCGGAATCTATTTTAAAACTACTATTTCTTTCCTGTTTGGAATGAGAAAAAGCCAAGAGTTAAATTGAAAATTATGCAAGATGTTCGTGAAAGGGGTGGCCTTAAACTTCCAAACCTACGACTGCACTATGAAGCAGTAGCGTTAACACAAGCAAGTGATTGGTTTGGAAGGACAAAGACTGGAATATTGAATATAGAGAGTTATGATCTTGAACTTGGTTGGCATGCATATTTATTCTATGAAAATAAAGTGGATAAAGTATTCAATAGCCATATACTTAGAAACTCCTTGATGAGAGTATGGAAGAAGCACCGGTTCAAATGGGATTATAAAATACCGTTGTGGTATTGGATCTTGGTCATATTATATGGAATACAAACATAAAGTCACTCGGGGGGAGGGGTTTATACAAAGAAGTACTTTTTAATGATGGGGGCAGATGGCAACTAAAGACATTGAATACACTGTTGGAAGAAGGGATTAATATAACTTGGTTACAGTATAATCAACTTCAACTGAGATGGAGAGAAGATCAAAAAACTGGTTTAATGTTGCATGAAGAAGAATTGGTAAGACAGATAAAAGAGAAAGGCCCAATGCATATCAAGAGGGTTTATAACGTTTTGTTAGAAAGAGATTCAGAAAATGAATTGGTTAAAGATTGTATGATAAAATGGGTGCAAAACTTTGCAGAACCAGTTATGATGGAAACATGGGAAAAAATATGGGTTCAGAATGTTAAATTTACGCAGTCACAGAATTTGAGGGAAAATTTTTATAAAATGTTTTATAGGTGGCATCTAGATCCTAAGAAATTGTCATGCATGTATCCTAATGTTCAACCAAAATGTTGGAGATGTGATTGTTTAGATGCTACATATTATCATATATGGTGGACTTGCAAGAAAATGAAGGCTTTCTGGATAAAAATTTGGTGGTTTATGCAAAATGTTTTGAAGAAAAAACTCCAATTTTCTCCTCAATTGTTTTTATTAGGCATAGTTAAGGACTTTTCAATGGGTGAAACAAAATTGATATTGTATATGGTGACAGCAACTAGGTTACTGATTGGTCAATATTGGAAAAGGGATGTTATGCCTACTATTGAAGAATGGACTTTGAAGGTGGCCAGTTTTTGCAGTTTTTTTGCAGAAATGGCGAAGATATCAGCATACTTAAAAGACCGGACTCAAGAGACTTATGCATGGGAATGGAAGAAATGGATAGATTATGTGCAGAATAAATATCAAACTAGGAAGTACCAGATAGCTTTTAGTTGAAGGTTGTGTAGAAATGTATAGTATATAGGGGGTAGAATAATTCAAAGTCATGTAGAAATGTATAGTACACAGGGGGCAGAATAGATGGGCGGTAAAGTATGATATAATATGATTTGGATTTGGATTTCACCTTGGGGAAGTCAGGGGAGGAGGGGAGGGCTAGGGAAGGTTAGGGAGGGAAAGGGGGGGGAATGGGAAAATTTGTATTTGTAAAACTTTTTCAATAAAAAAAAACTACTGTTTCTTTCCCTTTGTATTTTAAAGAGTCATCTCTTGCTGTTTGTAGAATCTCTGCTTTTATTGCTTTTTTTTAAGTGAATCTCACATGTACCTCTCTAGGAAGTCTGTTTCTTGTCAGGTATCTGGTAGGAATTCTAAATATTTCATCAATCTCAGCAAGAACTTTTTCTTTTGTCACCTCTAGATCCTCTGCCAGCACCTCTGCCAATATATCTGCTAGGTTTTTTCCCTTTTCTTCCTCAGTATTCTGAAACAGCAAGTAATAATCAGCCCTGTCCATCTCAAGTGATATTATTGTTTTTTCTTTATTTTTATCTGCCAAAGTAAGTCTGTGATCAACTTCTTCCACTCTTTTTTCTGTTTGTTCAGCTTTCTCTTCTATTTTCTGGATGCGTTGTTCACTATTCGCCATTATTTGTTGAAAATTCTCTATTTTATCCTCTACTTTCCCTATTCTTTCCTTCATATCATCATGCAGGGCTTGGATCATAACTTTCAATTCTGCCTGCATTGCGTTCATTTTTTCTTGCTGTAACAAAGTGTCTAATGACCTCTGACCTGATAAACTAGATATTGCTGATGATGATGCTGAAGATGGTTCAGATGGTGTTTTCCTTATTTTGAGGTGTATTGATACTTGTAGTCTACAAAATGGGTTCAATGAAACCTCTTGCCAGGTTTTTAGCTATGAAGACTCTCAATTCCTCAAGTTCCCTGGGGGACATGCTATACATTTTTGATTTTGGTAGTTTGGCCCCTGGGAGGATATCAATAGTGTGGTGTGTGGGGCGGTGGCGGGGGGGGGAGCTCATTGGAGCCTTCTTTGCTGAATACCTCAACTAGGTGCTTGTAATCCCTGGGGATGCCCTTGTCTGGCACAGCCTTTCCCACCATCACTGCTTCTTTGTTTGGGTCTCCCCCCCCCCATTTTCTCCCTTTGGCCATTAGGTCCAGTCACTCCCCATTGAAATCTTAACAGTCCCCTGCTTCCAGTTCACTGTGGGGTGACACTTCCTCAACCAAGTGAGCCCTAGAACTAGCAGCGATTCCATTCCAGGTGCCACAATGAAAGTGAGTCTCTCATCATGAGTCACCACTGCTATGACCAGAGGTTCTGTGGCAAAAATGGCCAGTTTCCTCCCTGCGACTGACCCATCTAACTGGCAGAACATGATGGAGTTTTTTAGCTTCTGCAAGTGTATGCCCAATTTTCCCACCAGAGTTGGGCTAATCAAACACCCGGTGCACCCTGAGTCCAAGAGGGCTGAGATTTTCACTCTTTTTCCCCTACTGGGGACAAATAGTCTTAGGGGCAGGGTGAGTGGCTCAATTTATTCACTTACCAGCAGGTCATCTTCAGGGTTGCTCTCGGATGGACCTGATTCCTCCCCAGTTGATGCTGGAGTTCCTTCCCCCGATTTTGCAAGGGGCAAAAACTCTGTGGCTTCTCCACTTCTCAGTGCAGTGTCTTTTCCTCGGGGGGGGGGGGGGTTTGCAGGCTTTCCTCTGGACAGGTGTTCTGGCTTTCGAGCAAGAGTTTTTGAATGACACTCAGCTGCATGGTGCCCCTCCTTCCCGCATTTGAAGCAGGCAGATGATCTTGGTGCCAGGGTTTGCGGCTTGAATGGCTTTCACTTCCCCTGGGGTGGGAATCTCTTCCAGGCTCTCAGTACTGATTTCTGGCCATGTCAGTCTCCACTTCTTCAGCCAGGATGTACCAGTCATGCAGGCAGTCTGGGGCCCCTCAAGCCAGGCAGACATGGTAAAGGTCGTCATTCAGGCCATCTTTGAACCAGCTCAGTAGGATGTCTTCCGGCCAGTCCACTCTGCAGGTGAGATCTCGGAACTCTTCAGTGTATTCAGCTACTGGCCGGTGCCCAGTTTCACGGTTCTGATGCAATTGTGAGCTTTGTGATCTGCCAAGGGATCTTCAAATTGGCAGTGGAGAGCCATCATGAATCAGTTGAAGTTCCACAGTTTAGGGGCGTCTGTGTTATGGAGAGTCACAATCCAACGGGCAGCTGCCTCTTCCAGGGCCAGGGTGATGACTCAGACCTGAGCACCCTGGGTCTGGAAATCCCTCCCGTACTCCTGCATATACATGGAGACATGTTCCAGGAAAAACCCCAGTTGCTGCGAGTTGCTATCATACTTCACTCACAAGGGGCACTCCTCTCCAATTGTGGCACTCTGGGTTGGCCAGGAACAATTGCAAGGGCTGGTGCTGTGCAGGGTGGGTTCACCTGGATGGCTGCTGCCTCCCCTGCCACGTCTGCTTGACCTGCTGCTGCTGGATCTGGACTGGTGGCCCTGGCCTCATTGGCTGTTGCTGCTGCCTCACCCCCTCTCTGGTGTTGATCTAATTCCCCCCTGATTCTGAGGTTTTCAAAAGCCTCCATCACAAACCGCATGTTTCTCTTGAGGCGATCATCTCTGGCCGATTCTTCAATTGGCTCTTCCTGGTCAGACAGGGCTTCCAGCTCACGTTTCCAGCCTGGTTGTTGACTGCCCTGGATGAGGGTGACTCCTCGGGTTCTTTCATCCCAGTTATTTCCCCCCCCCCACTCTGATTGACCACCTGGGCTTCATAGGGGCCTCCAAACAGGCTTCAGTGTCTTCAATGGGGCAGAAGGAGCTGGCTTCTGACTGGGTGGTGGTGGTCACCCCAGCATTCTCCCTCTCCTTGCTCACCACTTTGCTTGGACATTGTGTGCAGGGTCCCCTTGGTAGAGCGAGTTTGCTTCTCCGGGTTGACCACTTTTGCAGACCCTGCTTTATGTAAGGTCCTGCCTCTCCCTCCTCTTCAAGAAAGCATGGACTCTCAAAACTTTAGCATTTCAAAAGGAAACTTTTATTGAAAGGAAGTGAATGCAAGACAATGCAAAGCAGGGTCTGAGTTCCCCCCAGGCAATTCCCTTAGGATAAAGTGGTTAGAAGCCCCTCCTCTCAGTTTGATGTTGAATGAGCCAATCCACAGTTGCAAAGATGTTGTGGAAACGGTCGTCCTGAGAAAGAGATAAGGAGTCGTTCCCATGCGCTTCTTCCGTGAGGCTTCCAAACTGAGAGAAAACAGATGGCCCTTCCCCTCTTGTACATCTCCCAAGGTAAATCAAAGCACAGGGCAGAATAGGTGACAGGGTAAAAGTTATAAACTAGGGAATTACAGGAGACATAGGAAAACAGGATGAGAGCAATAAGTGAATAAATGAATCTGGGGTCCCCTCCCCACTTGAATGGCAGATTCATGATAGGGATCTGACATATATATTGCCAGTTCATGTGTGATATGCCATACATTAAGTAAACAAATACAGTAAATAAATAATAAAGGAACATAGGAACATGATTATAGACATCTCAAAGCAAACTCTTTATAGTAAACAAAACATCCTATAGAGCAGTGGTGTCAAACTTGTGTTGTCACAGCATCGTCACGTGATGTATCATAACTTTTCCCCCTTCACTAAAGTGGGTGTGGGCGTGGCCAGTGCGTAACACATCTGGCCCATGGGCCGCAAGTTTGACAGCCCTGCTATAGAGGCTTAACCATCACCTTATCCCAAAACCTGAGAGAAAATCAAGTTTCAGAAACTTTTTGAATGTCATCAGGATGGGAGCCATATTGATGTCTGAAGGAGTTGCTGTTCCAGACATCAAGCACTGCCACAGAAAAGCCATACTTTGTAGGTGTAAAACATGTTATGAATTTAATCAAAGCATCTGTTACATGTGTTGGAAACACTGTAAAGCCCTTATATAGACCCCTGGTGGCGCAGCAGACTAAAGTACTGTTAAGTACTGTTAAGTAACACCAGCTGCCTGCAATTATTGCAAGTTCAAATCTCACCAGGCTCAAGGTTGGCTCAGTCTTCCATCCTTTCAAAGTAGGTAAAATGAGGACCCAGATTGTGGGGGCAATAAACTGACTTTGTATAAAAAAGAACACCGCTTAGGGGGGCCAAAAGCCCTACTAAGCAGGTATATACAAAAGTATGAAGGCTATTGCGGTAAGCATTGTAAGCCGCCCTGAGTCTCCAGAAAAGGGCGGCATAGAAATTGAACCAATCAATCAATCAATCAATCAATCAATCAATCAATCAATCAATATTTTTTCCTACTCGTACTCAGCAAATTCAAATCCTTTCTTTCCTGTTTAAAACTGCACTTGTAGCTAACGTGGTTGCATCTCAGTTAACATGTTTCAACTTGCACTGATAACACTTGAAACCATTCTGCCAAAGATGCAGACCAAGACAGTCAAGCATATGTTTAAGGCCCCTCTCAGAATTAATGGAAATTAAAGATATTAACTTTGGTTGGTTGTGCTGCTTGCAAGTTATGAATTAAGCCTGTCTGCTTTATTGCAAGAAATAGTCATGCAACATTTTATTTTTTGATTAGATCAGAATGAAGTTTCTGATGAAATCTGTATTGGGGAAGAGAATATCCTGAATTGAGGTGTCCTTGGTGCTCTCTGAGCTTGCTTGTTTTCTTGCAGACATTTAATTACCCTAACTAGGTAACATCACCAGTGCTAGTAAGTAGTAGTGCTGTCAATTTATATTCTGGTGTCTTGCCTGACTGTTTGGGTGGGGGCGGTCTTAGAGAGTCTTTGGTTGGGCTGTTTACTGATGGCTCTATGGCAGTTTCTTGATTGGTGTATTGCTTACTTATGAGTGGTCCTTGGTGCTCTCTGAGCTTGCTTGTTTTCTTACAGACATTTCATTACTTGCTTACTTAATTGTTGGTCTGAAATTAACCTTGGAGTTAATCTATGTTGATCTGAGTGCTGATTACTGGTGGAGAGGTGCTGGAGTTTTTTTCTCTTTTGGACCAGGCCAAATCCAAAAATGCTGGGGAATTTCTAGAAGCTTGGAACTCTGACAAATCAGCCATCAATAGACACATAGATATTAACAACATCTATAGACTATGCAAAAGAGATAATCAACCAGCTCCAAAGAGAAAAAATCTCCAGCACCTTTCCACCAGTAATCATCACTCAGATCAATATAGATTAACTCTAAGGTTAACTTCAGACCAACAATCAAGTAAGCAAGTAATGAAATGTCTGCAAGAAAACAAGCAAGCTCAGAGAGCATCAAGGACCCCTTGTTTCAACCCTGAGCTATAAATATTCTTTATTGATATCATGAATGTTCTTAATTTATCAACTATCAGATATCAAATATCAGGAATAGCTAACACTCTAGAAGATAAGCTCAGGATCCAAAAGGATCTTGACAGTCTTGAATAATAGGCCCTATCCAACAAAATGAAATTTAATGTGGAGAAAAGCAAAGTTTTACACTTAGGCAAGAAAAACCAAAGGTACAATACAGATTAGGCGAAACCTGCCTCAAAAACAGTAACTATGACAGGGACCTTGGAGTCCTAGTAGACAATCACTTAAATATGAGTTAGCGGTGTGCACAGCAGCCATAAAAACTTAAAACAATCCTTGGTTGTATAAACAGAGGCATAGAATCAAAATCACATGAAGTATGGTACTGCTTTATAAAACCTTAGTAAGATCACACCTGGAATACTGCATCCAGTTTTAGTCACCACATTACAAAAAAAGTTGTTGAGACTTTGGAAAAAGTGCAGAGAAGAGCAATTAAGATTATTAAAGTCTTGGAGACTAAAACATGAAGAACGGATGCAGATTTTGGTATGGCTAGTCTAGAGAAAAGAAGCAACATGATAGCAGTATTTTTTATTTTATTTATTTTTATTTGTTTATTTTATTTGTCGAGTACATATTAGATAATATATAAGTATAAGCATGAATTGAATACATAAAATGAATACAATTAAAGGGAACCTTAGGACAGGGACGGTAGGCACACTGGTGCTCTCATGCACGCCCCTTACAGATTCCAGGATTTGAGGGGCTGCCACAAAGAAGAGGGGGTCAACTTATTTTCCAAAGCAACAGAGGGCAGAACAAGAAACAACAGAAAGCAGAACACGAACAAGGATGAAAACTAATCAAGGAGAGAAGTAACCTGGTATTAAGGAGAAACTTTCTAACAATGAGAACAATTAACCAATGGAACAGCTTGGCTTCAGAAGCTGTGGGTGCTTCATTGCTGGATATTTTTAAGAAAAGACTGGACAACCACTTGTTGTCCGGTCTGCTTGAAGACCTCCAAGGTCCCTTCCAGCTCTATTCTGAATTGAATTAAATTGATATCACAGAAGTATATATTATCTGGAATGTTCTAATGTTGGACTATGTTCAGATACTTAAGAATTATTTACTGGCCTTCTGACTAATTTCAAAAGTAATGTAGCATACATTTTAAAAAGATAAACTCCCTTTTATAGAGATCGATGTGATCAAAATATTAACCTAGACTTAGTATTTAATAAGTGCAGAAGCCAAGTGATGTTCCATGTGACTTGATATCATTCAGCAAATTATATACTATTTGTCATTTGGTTTATGTATATGATGTGACTGACTCAAATTCCGTAAGTCATGTCATTTGACTTATGGAATGGTGTCGTGATAAATATGGCAACATTGTAGCTTACTGTGGACACCTATCTAGAAAGTAATTAAGAAATGTTAAACTGCTAAATGAATAAGGATGTTTTTTCCCTCACAAGCTTCTTTTAGAGGAGTATGATTAATTTCTAATTTAATTTTGGAAAGAGTTCTTAAACTAAGACAGTTTGAGATCCTTTTAATGTTGAGTTTACCCCAATTGATTCAATATTGATAGCTCTTAATTGGAGAAACTTGAGCATAAAGGAGTACATCTTTTTAAACTTAGTTAAGAATTAAACCAGAATATTTAAAAATGTATTTAAAAATGAAGAAAAGAAATATTCTAATATTTGAGGGACTGTCACAGAGAAGAAGGGGGCCAACCTGTTATCCAAAGCATCTGAAGGCAGGACAAGAAGTAATGAATGGAAGCTTATCAAAGGGAGATCCAACCAACCAAGAAAGTTCCTGACAGAACAATTAAGCAGTGGAATGGCTTGTGTCCACTGGGTCCCTTATTTGTGGGTGCTCCATCACTGGAGGCTTTTAAGGAGAGATTGGACAGCCATTTGTCTGGAATGGTATAGGGCTGTGATGGCGAACCTATGGCATGTGTGCTGGAAGTGGGCACACGAGAGTTTTCTTTTGGGTTCCGGCGCATTGGCCAGCTGGTCTTCACATGCACAAGAGCACCGTAAACCAGAAGAGCAGCTGTCCAGTGCGCATGCGTGGGCTGGGTGGCTGCTCTTCCGGTTCTGGCACACATGCATGCACAAAGACCAGCTGGCCGGAGCGCATGCATGTGCCAAAAATCAGAAGATCATCTTCCTGATGGTTTCCGGCACTCCCGTGCATGTGAAAACCAGCTGGCCAGCACGCCGGAACCCAGAAGAACAATGGGCAATGGTTCACGTGCCCAGAGAGATGGCTCTCTGTGCCACTTCCAGCACTCAGTGCTGAAAAGGTTCGCCAATGCTGGCATAGGGTCTCCTGCTTAAGCAAGGGGTTGGACTATAAGACCCCCAAATCCCCACCATCTCTGTTATTCTGTATTTTGTAACTTCTAAAAAACACAGTTGCAATTATAATTGACCTGAAGGATGAACAGAAATATTAACAGAGGTGCCAGCATAAAAGTGGATGAACAAATTGTGTGGCTGAAACAAATTCATGATATTAAATGGTTTTTAAAATATTTTTGTACATTAGTATCCATCCATACATTTAAATGTTATGCACTGTGATTATAGAATCAGTTATGCTTGGAAGAATAAGAGAAATGTAACATAAATAAAGCATTTATATTTAAAATGTTTTGTTTAAAACCATTAATATTTAAATTTTTAAAGGGACTGGTTTGATTTGGGCATGTTGATGCTGAAAGTAAAAGAGCTAAGCAACTCTGTTCCTTACTTGGCAAGAATATTTAGAAGACCTTCTTGCTTTCTCCTTCTCATTATTGTGTTCTGCTTCTGTACTTTGGAACTATGGATTTTGCAGCTCATGTGGACATATAAATAGTAAAGTAAATATTACCTCCAGAAATATTTAGACATGTAATTCTGGATTCTCTTAGCATAAATAATGTGAGGTACTAATACCTTTGATAAGAGCCATTGTAAGAACATATTGTAAGAATAAGCCTCTGCAATCGACTGTTGTATGGTCTATCCCAGTGTTTATCAAACTTGGCAATTTTTAAGTGTGGACTTCAGCTCCTGAATTCCCCAGTCAGCAGTAGAAGTCTATACATCTTAAAGTTGCAAGTTTAAAAACACTGGTTTAATGTTTATTCTGTCATTCTTTTTGTTTTGATTTTTACAAACCAGTGTATATGTAAGGAATGTGGGGTTTTGTGATTTCACAGATCAAGGATAATGCATTATAAAAAAAATTCACCTATAGATACACAAGGTACTAACATTAATTGCATAGAAAATAAAATTCTGAGTAACACGTGAAAAATGAAATTAGGTTGATCATTCTTTCAGGCAGCTATCCAGCCTGCCAAACTGTATGAGTCAAGGGACTGTAAAACAAGTATGGAAGTATTAATTGCAAGTTGACTCCTTCTTCATGTTGACAGTGACAGAAATTATTACCATCTGTCTCTCAGTTGGAAACCTTGGCAAAATCAGGTGCTATTCTTAGCACTGTCCTCTTTGGACAGGTGTCCCAATCATGGATCTGGCTCATTACCATCTTTCTTTCTATCTTCAGATGGTAGGCTGAGTGAATGAAGAAGAATGAAAAAACAGTTTGCCCTCTACTTTCTAACCTTCCTAAGTCAGGAATAAGAAAGATGTCTCTGTTCTGGTTACTTTCAAATATTCTTGTATTGGTTTATTCAAGGAAGTCTCATGACAGGCCTGCTACACATTTACTTATGGTTTGTTGAAAATGCCGTAGTGTACTGTGTTTGGAGAGCTCAAAGACTTGCACCATCATGATTTACAAGTTGCAGGAGTTGGGTCCCTACTTCATGCTAAATAAAGCACAATGTCACTACTAACTGTCTCTCAGAGGTAAACTTGCAAGGCTTCGATTGTGTCAGGATTTTCCTGCAGGAAGAAAGAATTGCTAATGATAGACACATTTTCAGAGGACATGACTGAACTAAGATATATTTATGTAAAGGAATCACAGAACATTTCTGAGAAAATGTGTGTTTCCTAATGAACCACAGTTTGCAAATCATAGTTCTGAAACAGATTGCTGTGTTACTGGAAAGGCTTGACAAAAGAGAGTTCCATATCTTCTATGACGTTGATGGTGAACCTATGGCACATGTGCCAGAGGTGGCACGCAGAGCCCTCTTGGTGGGCACACGCGCCATCACCAGCTGCTCTTCTGGGTTCTGTCATGCGCATATGCGCAAAGGAACCTGAAAGAGAGCAGCTGGCCAGTGTGCATGCATGCAACGGAACCCAGAAGCGCAGTTGGTGATGGCGCAGGTGCCCACAGAGAGGGATCTGCATGCCACCTCTGGCACGCATGCCATAGTTTCACCATCACGGGGCTAGACATATATAGTTCCTTTAACTATTCATCAGACACTTTAGCTTCTAGCCCCCTAATCATCTTTGTTGTTCTTCTTTGCACTCTAAGTCTCAAAATATTTTTGTATCTTGGTGACCAGACTTGGATATAGTATTCCAAGTGTGACCTAACTAGTGCAGTATAGAATAGTACTATCACTTCTTAAGGAAAAAACTGGTAGGAGACAGTGATTGGATTAATGGCCCAGAAGAATATGTAGACTTTAACTCCAAGAATTTTCCAACCAGCAAGCTATATTTTAAATAAATATTTAAAAAACCCAGAATAACAGATTTGGAAGAGACCTCAGAGGTCTTCTAGTCCAACTTCCTGCTCAAGCAGGAGACCCTATACCAGTTATGATGAGCCTTTTCAGCACCGAGTGCCCAAACCAGAATGCACACATGCGTGCACAGAGCACAGAGCACCAGAAACCTGAAAACCAGCTGGCTGGTGTGCTGGTCTTCAGGTTTCCAGCGCTCTGGCGCGGGCGAAGACCAGCTGGCGACAGCGCACATGCCCACAACTTCTGAAGGCAAGCTGTTCCACTGGTTAATTGTTCTCACTGTCAGGAAATTTCTCCTTAATTCTTGGTTGTTTCTCTCCTTGATTAATTTCCATTCATTGCTTCTTGTCTTGCCTTCTGGCATGCAAATATTGGAACACTACTACCATGTTACACCTATTCCTTCTTTTCACTAGACTAGACATACCCAATTCCTGCAACCGTACATCATTTGTTTTAAACTCCAGCCCCCAATTATCTTTGTTGCTCCCTTTTACACTCTTTCTAGAGTTTCATATTTTTTATATTTTGGCAACCAAAACTGCAGTATTCCCACTGTGGTCTTATCAAGGCATTATAAAGCGGTATTAAATCTTCATGTGATCTTGAATCTATCCCTCTGTTAATGCAATTTAGGATTTTATTGACTTTTTGGCAGCTGCAACATACTGCTGGGTCATATTTAAGTGGTTGTCTACTAGATTCTTTGATACCTCTTGCAGTTGCTGCTGTTGAGCCAGATTCTATCTATTCTATACCTGTGTATTTGATTTTTCTTACCTAAATGTTAAATCTTACTTTTCTGTACATTAATTTTCATTTTGTTAGATGGGACCCAGTGTTCAAGTCTGCCAAGATCCTTCTGAAATCTTGAACTTATCTTCTGAGGTGTTGGCTATTCCTGCTAGTTTGGTGTTGTCTGCAAATTTGATGAGTTCCCTCATCTAAATTGTTTATGAAGATATTGAAGAGTACTGGACCTAAGACAGAACCTTGGCCTACCTCACTGCTTCCTTCCTTCCATATAGATGTAGTTCCATTAAAGACTATCTGTACATGTGTGGTTTGCCAGCCAATTATGAATCCATGTAGTAGTGATGCTATCTAGTCCACATTTTTCTAACTTACTAAGAAGTAAGTTGTAGTCTACTTTGTCAAATGTCTTACTGAAATCTAAGTATGCTATGTCCAGCATTTTGCTGGTCCACTAATTTAGTCACTTTGTCAAAGAATGAAGTAAAGTTTGTTTGGTATGATCTGTTTTGACAAACCCATGTTGGCTTCTGGTAATAATTTTGCTTGCTTCTAATGTTCACAGATCTATTGCCTGATTATCTTTTCTGGGATCTTTGCAGGAATTGATGTCAGGCTGATTAGTCTTTGTTTGATGAGTCTGCCCCCCCTCTTTTTTTTTTAAGATGGGAGCCACATCAGCTCTTTTCCAGTTCTCTGGTAGTTCCCAGCTGCTCCAAGATCTTTGAAAGATATGGTTCAATGATTCTGAGATCAGGTCTGCCAGCTCCTTCAGAACTCTGGAATGTAATCCATCTGGTCCTTGTGATTGGAACTCATCTAGGGTGGACAGTGTTCTTTTACAATTTTTTTGCCTATTTTAATTCGTCTTCCTAGTCCAGTGATGGTTAACCTTTTTGGTGCTGAATGGCCAAAACAGGCGGGTGCAGACGAATGCACGCGTGTGTGCCCCAGTCCCCAAAATGCAATGCAAGCACCCCCCGTGCATGTGCCCTGGCTCCATGCATGCACCCCCTGGCCCCCGTTTTGGCTTCAAGGTTGGTTCTCCTGCATTTCTGCCTCCCATGCCTTCCTCAATCTCCTCAGTTTCTCCCCCTCAGCATGCCCTAGCTTTCTCCTGCATTTCTGCCATGGAGAGGCACCTGCAGAGGGTGGAACCTGTGAAGATTGGGGAAGGCACGGGCGGCAAACATGCAGGAGAAAGCTAGCGTGTGCTGGGGGGAAAACTGGAGATCGGGGAAGGCGCCGTGCATGCGCGGCAGAGACCTGAAGACCAGCTGGCTGGTGGGAGGCGCGCGCGCGTGTGCAGTGGAGCTGGGCTGGGCGACGGCTGGTGTGCCTGGAGAGAGGGCTCTGTGTGCCACCTGTGGCATGCGTGCCATAGGTTTGCCATAATGGTCCTAGTCTGTTTTATACAGTTCTGTTTTTGGTAGGTTGGGCTATATTTTTCCTTTTGTGTGAAGACAGATGCGACTGCTCTGCTTTCTCCCTGTTGCCTGTCATTTCATTGCCATTGCCTCCCCTTAGTGTATTGATTGTTTCCTTGACTTTTTCCTTGGTCTTTTTCCTTGTTTTTATTATTTTTTATATTTGTTGCAAATCTTACTTCAGTCAGTCTTCGCTTTCCTGACTTTGCATATTCAGACTCTATATTGGTATTCTGTCTTAGTTAGCTTTCCCTCTTTCCATTTTTTATACTTATCCTTTTTGCATTTTAGTTTTATCAGAGGGTTCTTTGTGCAAACATGCTGGTTTCTTCTTGGATTTCTTGTTTTTCTTTTTCAGTGGGGTGGTCTGGGCTTTTATGATCATATTTTTCAGACTTTTCCAAATTTTTGAGTTGATTTCCCTTTTAAGGTTTTCATCCAAGGAATCTTTCCCAAGGTTGCTAAGTCAACCCCTTCTATCATTTCTTCTGTATCATTTTATATAGTGTAAAATAATAGTATATTTAAAAATAAATATAAATTCAACTATATTTTAAAATAAAACCTATGTATCTGAATGATTTCTCTTCTGAATGAATTACAATACATGTCAGCTTTTCAAGGTAGGCCAGCTCAGGAATCAGATGCCACCAGAACTCTATTCTTATAATAACAGGATTTTGAAATCCTGCCAGAATTTCCCTTTAGCCCCTTTTATATGTTACAAAGGATGTTATTTTGAGTATCTTTCTAATGTTCCTTTCACTCCCTGGCTATATTGTTGTTAACATTCTCTTTGATTATCTCTGAATGGTTCTGCTAATGTTTCTTGCATCCCTTTCTATACAAGCAAGTATGAGTGGGTTGGAAGCAATGGAAAACTGAAAAAGTCATGATAGAATAGAGTTAATGAAATCCTAAAATAGAGAAAGATTAGAAATGTAAAACAAAAGGCAGTGTATTAAGTGGTATTGCAAAGTGATGGGAACAAGAATGGTTTACAATATATATAGCGAGAGATATTGTGGATGGTGTTAGTATAAATTAGATTTAATTCTTTATATCATGCCATTCATTTCTTTGGCTTGGTATTTCATACTTTTCTGTGATCTGTATACTTTGTTTACTCCCAAAGGGGAAAGTATTGTGGGTACGCATATACTGTACATGTGTATTCATTTTTTCTTTTATCCATAATTTATAGCATAGAGCAGGGGTTCTCAAACTAAGGCCTGTGAGCTGGGTACAGCCCACCCAAGCCATTAATCTGGACCGCAGGGGACCCAGAGGCTGCCCGGCCCACCTCACCCCACCCACCCATCAGCCTCCACCCTTCAGACAAACACAGGACTTACCTTAGCAGGCAGAGTGCTTGTGGGGATGAGGGAAGGAAAAACGGGCCACATGGAGCTCCTGGGAAACTTTCATGTACCTCATTTATGGCCGGCAGAGTGCTTGTGGGGATGATGGAAGGAAAAACGGGCCATGTGGAGCTCCTGGGAGGCCTTCATGCACCTTGTTTATGGCCGCCAGAGTGCTTGTGGGGACGAGGGAAGGAAAAACGGGCCGCATGGAGATCCCAGGAGGCCTTCATGCACCCCGTTTATGGCTGACAGAGTGCTTATGGGGACGGGGGGGGGGGAATGGGCCCAGAAGTCCTCCGAGGGACCCATTTTTGCCCTCCCCCACCTCCAGAAGTACTCTGTCAGCCAATAAAGGGATGTGCCTTTCGCGAGGAAAGACCTCAAAGATTTACCAGGGACTTCAGTCCACCATCGCTCCACTGAGGGGGGGAAAGCTGAAGGATCCCAATGAAAGAGGCTGTGCCTGCCGTGTAATTACACATTGCTTCCAAGAGTTGCGCTTAGTGCCAGGTACCTGCATGCCTTCCATTTGTCCTGGGTGAAACAAAGTAGAAGCTGAAAGGGGCGGGAGGCCTGAAAGCACGCAGAACCCCAGAGCGGTACTTTTCCCTGGCGGCCAGACTTGCACAGAAGTGGCACATCCCCCGGTCCTGGGCTGGATGCAGGGCCTAAGGCAGAGGGGATAGTGAGTGGGCAGCCCTCGGGAGAGTGCAACCATGGCATTAAGCGCAATTCTTGGAATAAATGCATAATTAAGCAGCAGGTACAACCTCTCTCTTTGGCTTTTCCCCCCTTGGCGGAGCAATGGTGGCAAATCTTTGAGCTCTTTCCTCGGCCGGTAGCTCTCTTGCCCTATAAGTCAGCCATCTTTCGCTCCAGGGCACAATGGTGTCAGCTGCTCAGAATGAGCCTCCCTCCCTCCCTCCCTCCTTCCTTCCTTCCTCCCTCCCTCCCTCCCCCCCTTCCCTTCCCTTCCCTTCCCTTCCCTTTCTTCTGACAACCATGTGGTGGGAGGGCTGAGCGAGTAATGCAATGCTGGGAGCTGAACGCGGTTCAGTCTCCCAGGAGAGGCGCCACCCAGCCCCACCCTCGGCTGGGTCCAATGGCAGCCACAGGGACTCCTGCGTTGGGCAGCTGTGGTATCCCTCTGCCTCTGCTTCTTAGTTCAGGCTTTCTCCATTCCCATACTCGGGGCGGGGATCAACCAGCATGCTCCAAGCGGGCAAGCAGCTGGCCTGAAAGAGGCTCCTGCAAGCCAGTGGGCACCTATTGGTAAAGCAGGGCTGGCGAGACTCAAGTGAGAGAGGGAGCTGGTGCTGCAACAGCAACCCCACCTCCTTCCCCTGCCACCGACGGTGCTTGGCTGCCCACCCTTCTCCCACTTGGCGCTTGGCAGTTACAGGGCTGCGGCCGGTGAGGCTGTCTGCCCCCCAAAGGAGGATGGCCGTCTCCACTCCTGGAGAGGGGGGCAGGAAGGGCTGGCTGGTCGGCAGATCAGCGCTGCTGAGCCCCCACCTTGGGGCTTCCTTGCCAGATCTGCTCCAAGTGATGCCTGTTTGGCCCGAATCTGCCTGCCAGATGCAGGAAGCCCTTGCCTGAACCTGTTGCATGCATTCAGCACATGTGGAAGAAGCTCCAGGGTGGCCAGTGATATCCCCAAACCGGATTGAGACTGCCACAATGCAAATAGAATAGAATGGAATGGAATGGAAATAGGAGAGAATGGAATAAGAATAGGGATGGGATGGAATAGCAATAGCAATAGGATGGAATGGGAATGGGAATGGGAATGGGAATGGGAATATGATAGAATGGAATGGAATGGAATGGAATTCAGCAAGGTTTCTCTTCCCCATCCCCTTTGCTCTTTTAGCATACTTTTCTTTCCTGAGAGAGAGAGAGAGAGAATGGAATGGAATGGAAATAGGAGAGAATGGAATGGGAATAGGGATGGGATGGAATGGAATGGAATAGCAATAGGATGGAATAGGAATAGGAATAGGAATAGGAATAGGAATAGGAATAGGAATAGGAATAGGAATAGGAATAGGAATAGGAATAGGAATAGGAATAGGAATGGGAATGGGAATAGGATGGAATGGAATGGAATGGAAATAGAGAATGGAATGGGAATAGGGATGGGATGGAATAGCAAAAGCAATAGCAATAGGAAGGAATGGGAATGGGAATAGGATGGAATGGAATGGAATGGAATTCAGCAAGATTTCTCTTCCCCATTCCCTTTGCTCTTTTAGCGCACCTTTCTTGAGAGAGAGAGAGAGAGAGAGAGAGAGAGAGAGAGGGAGGGAGAGAGAGGGAGAGAGAGAATGGAATGGAAATAGGAGAGAATGGAATGGGAATAGGGATGGGATGGGATGGAATAGCAATAGGATGGAATGGGAATGGGAATGGGAATAAGATGGAATGGGAATGGGAATGGGAATAGGAATAGGATGGAATGGAATGGAATGGAAATAGGAGAGAATGGAATGGGAATAGGGATGGGATGGAATAGCAATAGGATGGAATGGGAATGGGAATAGGATGGAATGGAATTCAGCAAGGTTTCTCTTCCCCACTCCCTTTGCTCTTTTAGCACACTTTTATTGAGAGAGACGGGGGGAGAGAGAAATGGAATGGAATGGAATGGAAATAGGAGAGAATGGAATGGGAATAGGGATGGGATGGGATGGGATGGGATGGAATGGAATAGCAATAGGATGGAATGGGAATGGGAATAGGATGGAATGGAATGGGAATAGGGATGGGATGGAATAAAATAGCAATAGGATGAAATGGAATGGAATGGAATCAGTGTTGGGATGCCCCCGGTTCAGAGCGGTTCACAAGAACTGGTAGTAAAACTGGTAGGAGGCCTGCCTACCGCCCTGGATGTCATCGGCGATCTGCACATGCACGATCCCATTGCAAACCGGTAGTAAAGGTAAGTAGAACCCACCCTGAATGGAGTGGAATGGAATGGAATAGAATTCAGCAAGGTTTCTCTTCCCCATCCCCTTTGCTCTTCTAGCACATTTTTCTTTCCTGAGAGAGAGATGAGAGAGATAGAGACTTGTTGATTGTAACCTCCTTGGGGCTGAGAAGAATTGCTGCAAAACTGAGTTTTCTGAAGTGGACCACTAGACTTGTAAACAAAAAATGATCTAGTAAAAAGAAAAGTCAAACAAAAGCAAATAAAACACCCCCAGGAGGAAAACAAATTAAAGTTTAATTTGTGTGCATTATTTAATGGACTGCTAAATTGGCAAAATGGACTGATAAATTGGCCACACCCACCCGTCCAGTCCGGCCCTCCAACAGTCTGAGGGACCATGAAGTGGGCCCCTGTTCAAAACGTTTGAGGACCCCTGGTCTAGAGAGAGATTATTTTATTAACTTCTATTTTTATGTTATGTTAGACCACAACCTATTTCTTGGTGCGCTAGAAAAATGTGGGATAGAAAGCACCACCACCAGATGGATTTGTAACTGATTAACAGTTTAAATAGATCACAACCTGGCTAACAGATTGCGACTGTAATTTGTAATTTTAATTTGTAACTGGCTAACAGTTTAAGTAGACCACAATCTACTTCTTAGTAAGATAGAAAAATATGGGATAGACAGCAGCACCACCAGATCGATTTGTAACAAACCATACTCAATGTGTATGTATTACATGCAGCTAGACGAAGGTTTTTTTTTAGAGAGGTATTACTCCTCTAGCACTCCTCCTCACTCCAGGACTCCTGCTCCAAGTTTTGCCTCAAGGTTGACTCCTGAAGATTTTCCCATAGATGGGTATAGCCACAAGGCAGTGGAGGCTTGAGATCGGAGTTTTCCTTCTCCTACATAAGTTGCTTTCCAAGGCTAGTGAACACCATCTAACCGGTTTTTCCCATGCACACAGCTAACAAGACTTCCCACTTACACTCAATCAAACAGTCACTCTCCCCACCCAATAGAAACAAGCAGATTCATTCATGAGGTGAACTGGAGCACCTTCCTCCCTGCAGTCACATGATTCACTCCTTGTGAAACTTGGTCCAGCTGGCCCGGCTGGTAGCACCTCGTAAGGGCCCCTATCCAGGATTACAGGAGAAGATGGTCAACTGTTTTGAAAGCAGAAGAGGGCTTTATGCCCCAATGGCAGATAAAACGGCAGAACCATCTTCTAGGAGAAGGGAAATTCTGATTACAAACCTCCACTGCCTTGTGGCTATATCTACTACTGGAAGAGGCTTCAGGAGTCAACCTCGAGGCAAAATCCAGAGCCGGAATCCCGGAAGCAGTTTGTGACTGTGTACAATCACATTCTGGTAACTCCTGCGACACAGCTGGAACTAATTGTATCGGCTTTGCCTTTCCATTGGACTATTTCAGCGACGTGGAGAGGGGGGATCTGCTGCTTGGGTAACAGTCTATCCTCCATATTAATCTACGCAGGCCTCATGCTCTGGAGAGGACACTCCAGTTTTGCATACAGCATAACAACACAGGAAGTGGCAGTTACCAGTTATAAGTCTTTGCTTGATTGGCGTAGAGCGTGACACCAGGGGCCACTTTCATTGGTGGGAGAGGTCATTGTACCTCATTGGGCAGCTACTGCCCGCCTTAAGCTGGGCAGCCCCCAGCCAGTAAAATGCTGCCCCGCCACGGTCTGCTAATCTCACAGGGTGCGTGGGGTTTAGGGTCAAAGCCGACAAGCAGATCGATAACTTTGCACCATGCAACAAACATAAGAAAACTTTATCCCTAAAGTTGGGCACCTGGAATGTTCAGACAATGACCCTCGGCTTTTCTGACGATTTACAAGAGATAAAGACAGCTGCCATTGACATGGAGTTAAGCAGACTGCAGATGGACATCATCACCCTTTCAAGAGACAAGACTGTTAGACTCCGGATCTATTAAAGATAAAAACTTCTTGTTCTTCTGGCAGGGAAAACCATCAAATGAGTCTAGGGAATATGGGGTTGGCTTCGCGGTCAGAAACACCCTACTAGGATCCATTACTCCACCTGCTGCAGGAAGTGAAAGAATTCTGTCCTTGCAGCTCCACTCATCAGCAGGGCTGGTTACTCTTATTAGCGCATATGCTCTGACATTATCATCTTCAGTAGAATCCAAAGACAAATTCTACGACGATCTGGCTGTTACTATCAAGAAAATCCCTGAGAAAGAACCACTGTTTATCCTTGGCAATTTTAATGCCAGAGTTGGAGCTGATTATAGTTCTTGGGCCACTTGTTTAGGTCAGTTTGGCATCGGAAAGATGAACAAAAATGGCCAATGACTGCTGGAGTTTTGCTGCTACTATGGTCTTTGCGTTAGCAATACATACTTTAAAACAAAGCCTCAACACAGAGTCTCTTGGAGACATCCAAGATTGAAGCATTGGCACCAGCTCGACTTAATTCTTACCAGGCGCTCCAACCTCCCCAATATTACAATCACACACAGCTATCAGGGTGCTGATTGCAATACAGACCACTCCTTGGTGTGCAGCAGAATAAAACTGCAAACAAAGAGATTGCATCACTCAAAGAAGGAAGGAAGACCACGAATTGACATCAACCCACAATCAGAGCAAAGTGGAGGAATTTACACAAGCACTCAAGGAAACTCTCCCAGGCCTGGCTGAAGTAAATGCATCTGAACGATGGGAATATTTCAAGAATGCTGTTTATAAGACCACCTTGTCAATATTTGGTAAGGAGATCAGAAAGACAGCAGATTGGTTTAAAGCCCATTCAGAGGAGTTGATGCCAGCCATCGAGGAAAAAAGGAGAGCTCTAATTGCATATAAAGCCTGTTCCAGGAGTGCAACCTACAGGTTCTGCGAGCTGCTCGTAGCAAAGTCCAACAGACCGCCAGGAGATGTGTTAACAATTATTGGCTGCAGCTTTGCTCTCGGATTCAGATAGCAGCTGACACAGGCAACATCAAGGGGATGTATGATGGCATCAAGCAGGCCTTAGGTCCAACACAGAAGAAATCTGCCCCTCTGAAGTCTGCTACAGGTGAGGTTATCCAGGACCAAGCACAGCAGATGGCATGCTGGGTGCAACGCTACTCTGAGTTATATTCCAGAGAAAATGTGGTAACTGAAGAAGTATTAAATAACATTGAGTGCCTGCCTGTCTTGGAGGAGCTTGACAGTAAACCAACTTTAGAAGAACTAAATGCGGTCCTGGACTCCATTGCCTCTGGCAAGGCACCCGGGAAAGATAATATTCCTGCCGAAGTTCTGAAGTGCTGCAAAGAGAACATCTCCACTGAACTGCATGAAATCTTCTTTCTTTGTTGGAGGGAAGGTGGAGTACCACAGGACATGAAGGATGCAAATATTGTCACACTGTATAAGAACAAAGGTGACAGGGGTGACTGTAACAACTACAGTGGCATCTCTCTTCTTAGTGTTGTAGGGAAGCTGCTTGCCCGTGTCGTACTGAAGAGGCTCCAGGTGCTTGCAGAGAGTCTATCCAGAATCACAGTGTGGATTTCGAGCCAACAGGTCCACTACTGACATGGTATTTTCCCTTAGACAGTTGCAGGAGAAATGCAGGGAACAAAGACAGCCACTTTTCGTAGCCTTCTAGATCCTATGAAGGCTTTTGACTTGTTTGGCAGGGACGGCCTTTATAAAATTCTCCCCAAGATTGGATGTCCACCTCAGCTCCTCAACATCATCAGGTCCTTTCATGAGGAAATGAAGGGCACTGTAGTTTTTGATGGCTTAACTTCAGATTCCTTTGATATTCAAAGTGGAGTGAAGCAGGGCTGTGTCTTGGCGCCAACTTTATTTGGGATCCTTTTTGCTATCATGCTGAAACATGCTTTTGGAACTGCAACAGAGGGTATTTACCTCTGGACCAGATCAAATGGAAAACTCTTTAATCTCTCTAGATTGAGAGCAAAGTCTAAAGTCCAGCTGAAATGCTTACGAGATTTCCTCTTCGCTGATGATGCTGCCATCACTGCTCACTCTGCTGAAGACCTTCAACAACTTATGGACAGTTTTAGCAAGGCCTGCCAAGACTTTGGACTAACAATCAGCCTGAAAAAAACACAAGTCATGGGTCAGGACGTGGATTCACCTCCCTGTATTACAATCTCTGCACAAGAACTGGAGGTCGTCCATGACTTTGTGCACCTCGGCTCAACTATCTCTGACACTCTCTCTTTAGATACTGAGCTGAATAAACATATTGGTAAAGCGGCCACCTTTCATATGCGCTGTCTCTGACGAATTCTTGGCATCACCTGGCCAAAGTTCCAAATAGTGCAATCTTGGAATGTGCTGGAATTTCTAGCATGTATACACTATTGAAACAGTGACGTCTACACTGGCCGGGGCATGTTGTGAGAATGGTTGATGGTCGGATTCCGAAAAATCTCCTGTATGGAGAATTAGTCCAGGGAAAGCGCCTCAGAGGAAGATCACAGCTGCGATATAAGGATATCTGCAAGAGGGACCTAAAGGCCCTGGGAATGGACATTAACAACTAGGAAACCTTGACCTCCGATCGTTCAGCTTGGAGGCTAAAGACACAGCATGGCCTTCTCCAATTCGAAGAGACACTTTTTCGGCAGGCTGAGGCAAAGAGGCAGTCCCGGAACCAGCGAAATCTGGGGGCTGGGCAGGGGATGGAATGTATCTGCCCTCAGTGTGGAAGGGATTGCCACTCTCGAATTTGCCTTTTTAGTCACACTAGATGCTGTTTTAGGACTTCTTTCCAGAGCACAATACCATAGTCTCCTGAGACTGAAGGATGCCAATGAATTACATGCATCAAGAAAAATGGGACCATGAAGATTTAAGGAACAAAAGCGGGTGTCCTCCATAGGTTGTATACACAGTCAGAAATCAGGTTCCTATTAAAGTCTACTGAATCAAAAGACAATCATTAGCCATTAATTCTGGGGAGTCAGGGTCCTATTTAAAACTCATGATACATGTGCTGTTTTGGTAGTAAATTAGTTACTTTAAGAATTAAGAGCTGTCTCCTTAAGAGATTGCATTGTGGGAGATGTAGACAGAGATTGCATTATGGGAAATATATTCCATGACATGTGACCACATCTGTGTGTCTGATTGGCCACTGAAGTTCTCTGCCTGAATGTAGAACAAAGCCCCGGCCATTTCGAATTGCCACGGAGGAGAGAAACATGCTTTCTGAACAGGGGGACACATCTACTGTCCTTTTACACTAAGAAATGGGACAGATTATGAATATATGGATGAATCTCACCTTGACTGTAAGTCTTTGATTTGAAGATACCCAAAAATAAACTTGATCTGTATGAAAACCTGTTTGCTAGAGTTTAACTGCCTGTTTCCAGTGGAGCCAGATGCCTGGGAACAGTACAGTAAAAGGATGGAGACTGGATACCCCCTTTTTTTTCTTGGAACAAAGAGGGACATCCTGTTTGAGTGAAAAAAGGGTGCATCTCTTCTCTATGCACAAAATAAGAAAGACTTTGTTTGCATTTAATTGAGACCTTTGCTTAGCCACGGAAATGAAAAAAGCTTGCATTCCTTCCCTTTGCATCCCAGATTCCATTTGAGTTTTAACTGAAAGAATTTCCTTGTCATTGAAGGAAAAGACGCTACTTCTCTCCTTACAAAGACTTTATTGTGTTAACTAGGGAAAGTGCATGCTTGATTTTCCCTTGCCAAAGAATGAAGAAAGTTTGCGTTTATCTAAGAATCTGAACCAGCTAAGAGATAAACGCAACCCCCCCTATCCTGGGCACAAAGCAAGTCAATCCTCATGGTCTCCATGGAAGTAGAATTTGCATGATACTAGTCATTCCCCCAGCCTAACCAGCTCAAACTGCATTTGAAAAGCAAGTTGCAAAGGCGTGTGTTTTGTAACAGAGAGCTCAAGTAGAAAGCCAGTTAATAAAAGTCAAGAAACCTGACTTCCGGTGGTGACATCAGCGTTCATGGAGTGAGAGAACGGGGCTCCGTTCTTGAAACTCAAATATTCCCAGCCAGGAAGCCTAATTAGGCACTATCAATCCCAAAGAGATTGATAGAAAAAAGAGGAATCTTCAAGGACCTTGGGGGAAAAGGCAATTTTCCCGAAGGTTAAGGAGAAACCTAATTCCGACAGGGAAGAAACTGGCCATTTTGGCTGGTCCGAAGTGCTGACAGCCGAGAAGTAGGAAGCGAAGATCGAAATCAATAAATTGCATTGATACAAGAGGAGACTCAAAAAATAAAGGAGATACAGTTATATCATGGAACAGAGGAGCAGATATATTGAGACTTCAGAACCAGCGACAGAAATACTGCCAAATAAACGCAGCGACTAAAAGAAAGAGGAGCGGAAGAAAGAACTTTGACAGGCAGTGACTGTGCGAAAGGCGAGATATCAGGTGAGAGGAGGAAAGAAAACTCAAGTGAGACATATTTTGAAGTTTCAGAGAGGTGGTGATTATAAAGTAAGCAGATTTATTAGAGGACTGTGCATTGGACCAGGACTGTGAAACTGATGGAAGACTTTAAAAATTAGAAGAGATAATTAGCGGTTGAATTGGAGTGGTGATTGGAGACATGGTGGATTTAATGGAAGTCTAGATGGAGCAGAGTTGGAAAATAACAAGATTAGAACTTTTTAATTAAAATAGTTGAAATTGGATATTTGGACATCTTTGGAGAGTGGCAATAAAAACTATATTTGAAGAGAATCGAAGTGGAGGTTAAACGGCAGACAAGGGGGGGAAAGGGGGACTGGACAGAGAATGATGCAAGAGTGAGAGAGGACTGTATGGAAAAAGAATAACTATATATACACACACACACACACACACACACACACACACAAAGTGATTATTGATAAATACTTGACTATTGCTATTAGAATTAATTATTAGAAACTGTTAATTGTTAATTAGTAATGAATTGTTAACAATCGATACAAGTTGGATTATTGATTTTGAAAACTAATCTTAAGTAATTTATAGCTATACTTATTTACTTTTACATTTGGTTATATATACAGTGCTAATTATATTATTAACAAATCTTTAGATCTTTATAATTTTTTCCTTTCTTTCTTCTCTTTCTGCTTTCTTTTTTCCCCTCTTTTTCCTCTCTTTCATAAACTTATATATGAGTAAGAACTTATAGAATCTTAAATAAGCATATAGAGGGATATAGAATATATATAGTAAAATATATAGCCTTTTAGAGTGTTAAACATATTAATACAATCATAGTAATAGCTTATACAAATATATTGACATTTAAGGAATTGGACTATTTAGGCTGAATTTAAAAACTATATAAGAGACTCTTATAGGTAACAAATTTAAGAATATTAGAAGTAACTTATTGTATGAAAATTTGGAAGAATTTGCAGCAAATAGTAAAAATGACAAATACAGGTACAAAACAATAACTAAAATAAATAAGAAAATAACCTCAAATCAGGCATCCCGTACATTGTCTCCAGCCCAGCAATGGTCAATAGAGAGTATGCTGGGAACAGATAAAGATAAGGCAGGCTCTAGTTCCAAGATACAAAATATTCAATCAATGTTTGCAATGATTCAGGAGGCAATGAATAAGATACAAGAAACCATTGCGAATAACCACGACGAAACAAAAAGAAATCATGAGGACCTTAAATCTGATATGGGAGAAATGAAGGAAAATATTTAAAAAATGGACAATAAAATAGAAAAAAATCAAACAGAATATTTTTTAGAAATGAGCAAAGGATCCAAAAAGTGGAATAAAAAATGGAACAAACAGATAAGAAAATAGAGACGTTGGAACAAAAACAGATATCTACTAGTAGGGAACTAGAAGAATCAATTCTATATTTGGAAATGGAGAAAACATCATTCTACCTTAGGTTCTAGAACATTCCGGAAAATAAAGATGAAGACTTAGGAGAGATAATGGCGGAAATTTTGGCAGTAACACAGAAGCAACACAAAGAGATAAAGAAGGGACATCGATGAGGTTTATAGAGTGCACACAAATTATGCACGTAGGCACAAATTGCCAAAGGAAGTGCATGTTAGATTTACTAAAAAAACGATAAAGGAAGAAATTTATAAAAAAAATGAGAGATGAGGCAATACTATATAAAGGAAAGGAGATAATAAAACTCAGACAAGACGATTCCAAGACGAGTAAGAGACCAGAGAAGAAACTATAATTTTTTTACATCACAATTAAACAAATATAAAGTTATGTTTCAATGGTTGATACCGGAGGGTATCTTAATCTCCTGGCAAGAGAAGAAATTTAAGATAGATACACTGGACAAGGCCCAGGAATTTTTTGTACATCATTTTGCCCTGGAAGAAGATCAAGAAAGCAGGGAGGAATCAGAGAGTAAAAGCCAGGAAGACTATGTAACAGAAGAAAATGAAGAAGAACAAGAGGAAAAAAGAAGATTGGAAAGGAAACGAATAGAGAGAGGGTGAGCGAGGGGAAAAACACAAATAGTAACAAGAAATACAAGAAAACTAAGAACAACGAACAAATAAGAACAAAGATGGAGGAAGAAATAAAAATGTTTTCAATAAACATAAACAGTTTCAACGCACCAGCTAAAAGAATGCAAACATTTACAGCACAGAAACGGCATTGGTCGCATTGGTTGATGATCTCTGGAGGGCTCGGGACAGGGGTTGCTCCTCTGTCCTGGTCCTATTAGACCTTTCAGCAGCTTTTGATTCCATCAACCATGGTATCATGCTGCACCGACTGGAAGAGTTGGGGGGGGGCACTGTGTTGCGATGGTTCTCCTCCTTCCTCTCCAACCGGTCACAGTCAGTGTTGGCAGGGAGGCAGAGGTCGACCCCGAGGCCCCTTGATGTGGGGTGCCACAAGGGTCGGTCCTCTCACCCCTTCTGTTCAACATTTATGTGAAGCCGCTGGGTGAGATCATCCGTGGTTTCGGGGTGAAGTACCATCAGTATGCTGATGACACCCAGCTGTACATCTCCACCCCGGACCACCCCAACGATGCCCTTGAAGTGATGTCCTGGTGCCTGGAGGCTGTACGGATCTGGATGGGGAGGAACAGACTCAGGCTCAACCCATCCAAGACCGAGTGGCTGTGGTTTCCGACATCCCAATATAGTCAGTTGGTGCCATCACTGACTATTGGGGGTGAGTCATTGGCCCCCACGGAGAGGGCTCGCAACTTGGGGGTCCTCCTGGACTCACAGTTGTCTTTAGGAGAGCACTTGACGCCTGTGGCCGGGGTGGCGTTTTATCAGGTTCGCCTGATTCGCCAGTTCCGTCCCTTTCTGGATTGGGACTCGTTAAATACGGTCACTCATGCCCTCGTCACTTCCCGCCTGGACTACTGCAATGCTCTCTACATGGGGCTCCCCTTGAGGAGCACCCGGAGGCTCCAGCTGGTCCAGAATGTGGCCGCGCGGGTGGTTATGGGAGCGACAGGGCGCTCCCATGTGACCCCCATCCTGCGCGAGCTGCACTGGCTCCCGGTGGTCTTCCGGGTGTGCTTCAAGGTTTTGGTTACCACCTTTAGAGCGCTCCATGGCTTAGGACCGGGGTATCTATGAGACCGCCTTCTGCCACCAATGGCCTCTCACCAACCAGTACGCTCCCATAGAGAGGGGCTCCTCAGGGTGCTGTCGGCCAAACAATGTCGACTGGCAGCCCCCAGGGGGAGAGCCTTCTCTGTGGGGGCACCCGCCATCTGGAACGAGCTCCCCCCGGAGATACGGAGGATCCTGGACCTGCGCGCTTTCTGCCATGCCATCAAAACATTTCTTTTCCAGCAGGCCGGCCTGGCCTAACCTCTCTTTTAAACTTTTTAAAAAAAATTTAAATTTTTAAATTTTAAATTTGTCTTATGAATTGGGGTGTTTTAAATTTCATTTTTTGGGCCAATTATTTAATTGTATTTTAATGGTTTTTTAACATTTGTATTATATGTATTTTATTTGGCTATTCACCACCCTGAGTCCTTCAGGAGTAGTGCGGTATACAAATTTAAATAATAATAATAATAATAATAATAATAATAATAATAATAATAATAATAATAATAATAGTAATTGGAGCCCTTGGAGCAATACCCAAAGGGCTACCCCGCTATCTAGAAATTCTAAAATTGCCGGACTTGAACATTTTGACTCTACAAAAAACCACCTTACTCGGAACAGCTTACATCCTCCGACGATACCTTAACAGTTCCTAGGTCCTTGGTTAGGACTCGAGCTGCTGAGCTATTAACCAGCCTCAAAGGCTGTGAATCTCACTAAAGATTAAATAATAATAATAATAATAATAATAATAATAATAATAATAATTATTATTATTATTATTATTATTATTATTATTATTATTATTTACGAAGTTGCAAGGATTGGTTATGGATATCATAAATTTGCAGGAAATTCATATTAAGAAACAACACAGAAAGATACTAGAAAACCCAAGACTAGGAGATTTATACACTTCATTAGCAGAACAAAAAAGTGAGTAATAGCAGTATACATCAAAAAACAAATATACATAGATGAAGAGGGAAGAATCTTAATGATTGAAATACAAACAGAACAAAAAACAGTATTATTGATTTCAATTTATGCACCAAATAATAATCAAAATGAATTTTATAAAAAGATACATAACAAGGGAAAAGAATTAGAATATGAAAACATCTGCATAATAGGCAATTTTAACGCGATTACGGATGTCAAAAAAGACTACCAGAGCAACAAGAAAAATAAAACTAAGAAAAAGACACTACCAGACATGTTTCAAGAGATGATACAGGAATTATGTCTTCAAGATACATGGAGGGAGGTAAACAAGAAAAAAAACAATATACATTCTATTCTAGTCCACATCAATCATGGTGTAGGATAGACATCTCATGGATGACAACGAAACTTAGAAAAGATGTAGAAGAAGTGGAAATAATGACAAATATGTGGGCGGACCATAATCCAGTAAGAGTAACATGGAAAGGTGAATGGAAAAGAAAAAGATGGATGATGAATAAAGAAATATTAAAAGATAAAGAATATGTTCAGATGATTGAAAAAGAAATGAACATATTTTTCAAGATAAACATAAAAGAGGAAACTTCCCTTCAAAATGTATGGGACATGGCAAAAGCATACATAAGAGGTCTAACAATTGCATATACGGCGAAGAAAAACAAAAATAAAGAAGAATGAGATAATCTGCTAAAAGAACTCAAAGAATGTGAATCTGATCTACAGAAGGAACCTCAAAATAAAACGATCAAAGGAAAAATAGATTTGATAAAATACAAAATTAATTTGACCACACAAATAGAGATAGCATGGAAAATTAAGTCAGCAAAGCAAAACCACTTTGAACACGCAAATAAAACGGGACAATGGTTGGCATATAAACTGAAAAAAGAAAAAGAGAAAAGAACGATTTATCAATTATAAGATGAGAAAGGAGAGACGCATTATAGAAATGAAGACAAAAAAAATATAGCAATTTTTTTTCAAAAGCTATATGTGCAAGAGGATATACTCAAAGAAGATATTAAATGATATTTAAACAAATCAGATTTAAGGGAATTAGAAGAGACACACGGGGAAATATTAAATGGGCCAATTAGTATGACTGAATTAATGGAGGCAAGGAAAAAACAGAAAAATAATAAAACTCCAGGTCCAGATAGCATCCCGGCAGAATTTTATAAGATATGTCAACAACCACTAAATGAAATTTTACTAGAAACTTTTAATGATGCACTTTTGAAGGCCAAAATACCCAAGTCATGGACTGAAGCCATTATCACGCTTATCCCAAAAGAGGAGACAGACCAATCACAAATTAAAAATTATAGATCAATATCGTTATTAAACGTAGACTACAAACTATTTACATTGATATTTGCAGAAAGACTAAAAAAAATAATAAACGAATATATTCACTCTGACCAGAATGGCTTTCTGCCAAAAAGACAAATAAAAAATAATATGAGAATAATAATTGATGTATTGGAATATTACGAAGCAAACTCAGATAAACAAATGGCATTAATATTTTTGGACGCACAAAAGGCCTTCGACAATTTAAATTGGAAACTCCTTACTATACAATTAGAAAATATGAAATTTGGCGATAAATGTGTAAATATGATAAAGAAAATATACTCAGCTCAAATAGCAAAGATAACGATAAATGGAGATATGACTGAACAATTTAAAATAATAAAAGGAGTGAGACAGGGATGTCATTTATCACCTTTATTGTTCATTTTATCACTAGAGATATTGTTAAATAAGATCAGAAGAGATACAGAAATAAAAGGACTGAAAGTGAAAAAAGTGGAATACAAACTTTAAGCTTTTGCTGACGACCTGGTCTTCATCCTAGAGCAACCAATATCGACAGGACCCAAATTGTTATCACAAATAGAAGAATATGGGAAGGTAGGAGGACTCAAAATTAACAGGTTAAAAACAAAGGCACTAACAAAAAATCTTACAAAACAACAGGAGAAATAATTAGAAGACAGAATGGGTATACAAACAACAACAAAAATATCTAGGAATATGGCTAACAAATAAAGGATAATCAATTAGAGAAGACAATTACAATAAATTAACAGGACAGATAAAGAAAGACTTAGAAATTTGGAGCAAATTATAGTTATCCTTTCTAGGGAAGATAGCTTCAATCAAAATGAATGTGCTACCAAGAATGTTATTTTTATTTCAAGTGATACCTATAAAATTGTGGAAAAACTTCTTTAAAGATTTCAATAAACTTATAGCAAATTATATTTGGCAGGGGAAGAAAGCAAGGATTAAAATAAAATATTTACAAGACACTAGGGAGAGAGGAGGATTAGCACTCCCAGATTGGGAAACCTATTATAAAGCAACCTCATTGATATGGATTAAGGATTGGATGGAATTAAAAAACAAAAGAATTTTAACATTAGAGGGGTACAATCTATAAAGAGGGTGGCATGCTTTCCTGTGGGAGGGAAAAAGTAGACAGCATGGATATTTTCAAAGACATTTAATTAGGGAAGCATTACTACAGACATGGCAGGGGATAAAAAAAGAACCATTATGATAAAATTCCGGAATGGCTATCCACTACGGAGGCACAAATTTAAATGCACTAGATATTGGTAAAATGAAAATTTACAAAATTTAAAATTTACAAAGACTTGTTAAATAATCAAGGGGAACTAAGAACAAGACAGGAATTGATATAACAGGGTACAGACATTGATTGATGGCCTTATATGCAAATAAAATCCAGATACAAGACAGATTTGGCACAATTTGGATTTCAAAAGGAAACATATGAATTAGATAAAATTCTCCAAGGTACAGAAGATAAATTGATAAAAAAAAATTTACAACTATTTATTAGGATACAAATTGGAAGAAGAGGTAGTCAAAGAAAACATGATAATTTGGGCGAAAAATTTCGCATACAATATTGAATTAGAGAAATGGGAGAAATTATGGAATATACCTGTAAATTACAAATTAACAATGTCTGTACCCTATAAAGAAAATATATATAAAATATTTTATCGGTGGCATCTCCCTCCTGCCAGATTGGCAAAGATGTTTCCAAATACCTCTCAGCTATGTTGGAAATGTAAACTTCAGAAAGGAACTATCACATGTGGTGGTCTTGCCATAAGGCAAAACAATTTTGGCAAATAATTACAACACAAATAGAAGAAATTACAAATCAACAAATAGAAATGAGGCCAGAAACTTTCCTACTGGGAATAATTTCTGGGTCATATGAAAAAGCAATATGATACTTAATCATCCACATAATTACAGCAGCACAAATAGTTTTTGCCCAAAACTGGAAAAATAATGATATACCAGTAGAAGACAATGTGATTAGAAAAATTATGGAGTGTGCAGAAATGGATAAGCTCATGAAGGAGATACAAGAAAAGGATGAAACAGAATACTATTTAGTTTGGGAGAGATGGTATAAATGGTTGGAGGAAAGGAAAACAAAAAAGGACAAAGGAAGACTAAATAATGGTTAAATGAGGTGGAGAAATATAGAAAGTTTATGTCAAATGTAAATAAAATAATAAGAATAATATAATATAATGATAGATGTATTATTATATTATTATTATATTATAATGTATTATTATATTATAATGATAGATGATTAGAAATATATGTATAAAAGATATAATAAGAGAAAAAAGAGAAAATGTATAAATATGGATTACTGATGCAAAACAGTTGAAAAGAAGATGTAAATATCTGTTTTTGTTTGTTTTAAAAAAACTGTTTAATAAAATATTTTTTTAAAAAAATGAGTGAAGAAAGCTGCTGTTAACTCTTGTTTGAAAAAATAATTGGAAAAGTACTCCCCTACAGAGTTTTTTGCATAGCGTTCATAGTCCAAACTGTATTCCAATCTCAGAAATTTCCTTACGAATCAGAAACGGACACAAACATGGTGCAAAACCCTAGACAAAGGGGAAGCTAACAACCAATTTATTCCATGCATTAGCTGGCTCGCAGCGCTCTCTGGTGGCTACTCTGCAAACTACAAACCAGCGTTAAAGCTACGCAAGCAACGCTAGTGGCCAAAAGGTGTACTGCACCAACCATGTACAGTATACCTTTGCACCCTAGTGGCCAAAAGGCCCCAGTGGTCAAAAAGCAAACTACAACAACACCTCCAAAAATTTGCAATGCACCCCAGTGGTCAAAAAGCAAACTGCAATGAAGTCTCCTAAAGTTTGCAACGTACCCCAGTGGTCTAAAAGCAAACTGCAATGATGTCTCCTAAATTTTGCAATGCACCCCAGTAGTCAAAAGGCGAACTGCAATGATGCATCCTAAAGTCTGCAACGCACCCTAGTGGTCAGAAAATGAACTGCATTAATGCTGCCTAAAGTTTGCAACACACTTAGTGATCCTAAAGTATCCAGGAAATCCCTTGAGTTTTTCCCAGTCATGGCTGAGGCCTCTAATGTGTTATCAAAGCTGGTCCTCCCAGCTAATCTTGACAGAAATGAAGAATCTGATGTCGTGGAATCTTATCCAATCATGGCAGATGCATCTAATTCATCAGGAATGACAATCCTCCCCCCGCTTAACCTCGATACAAACCCAGAATCGTATATCCAAATTTCAAAAGAGGCAGAGACACTTTCGAAAACCTATGACCTGAGGCAGCATAAAAAGCTTACCGATGCCATGCGGTCAAGCCTGCTGCAAGAATGGGATAAGTACTATCAATGCCATCAAAGATCCTGGGAGAAATTGATACATTATTACAATGGCCCCAAAGAGGTGTCCACCCCAGGGCACATCTGCATATTGGAGAAGGATAAGGGGAAGATGTATTTACAATGGAAGGATTGTGAATGCCACCTCATCTTCATCCAGACAAAGTTAGGAGAACAGGGGTTCCAGGAGGACATACAACACCTCCAGTTGTTAAACAGAGAGCGAGAGAAGCTCCTTCTAAGCAAAAAAGACTTTCCCCAAGTTGATCTACTGCTGGAAGCTGATCTTCAGGAGGAGATCACAATGAGCGAGAAGGCCAAATCCGAGTTATCCCATCATTCGCATGCACTACTCCAGAGGCCACATGCGTCTGCCGCTCATTCTTCCAAGAATGAAATGAACAAGAAGGCCGAATCCACAGCAACCCATCATTCACATACACCATCCCATCGTTCGCACATGGCCCCCCTTTACAAGTCATCCTGTTCTCAGCCGGGTAGCAGCATCTCACAACAAGTTTCTGTCCCAGGTTTTTACCATTCTTCCAAAGCATCTTCTCATCATAGCCAGAGGTCCTGGACCTTGATAGCAGAGAATCTAGCTGCCGAAGCTGCAAAGGCAAGAGTTGAAACTGTGGCAGCCAAGGCAATTTTAAGTGTGGTGAACAAATAGGAGCAATTGCAGAAGAAAGAAATGGCCAGACAACAGGAAGAAATAGACAAAGCCTAAGCCAGACAAAAGGAAGAAATGGCCAAAGCTCAGGCCAGAAGGAAGCTCAGGCTAAACTTGAGTATTTGAAGCACAAAAAGGAGGCAAAAGAAAAGGCATCACGTGCTGAAGCTTTACAGGTGGAAGCTAACCATGCTTCACTCAACTTCAATCCCGGACAGTTGGAGAAGGAAAATTCATATGAGCGTGTCAGGGTTTATGTGGATGGTTAGAACTCCCTATAGCAGGGACAAGAAGAGGAACCTCAACCATTGAGACTACAATTTACGCAGGGAGCTGATATATGAATCGGACCATGAGACTCCTCCCTTGGAAGTGGACAACCTACCTCAACAAACTAAGACATACAGGGCAACCAGAGTACTTCATCAACAGCAGCGAAGGATCCTCAGCAGGACGGTTCACATGCAGCCGCAAATCACAGCCTCAATGCTGAGGCTAAGGTGTTCCTGCCAAACCTTCCAGGCATTTTGAGAGCAGACATCCGGCCCAATGGAGGTAGTCAGCCTGTCTGCCAGCAAAGAGAGCTATCATTGTCCATGTCATGGCAAGATGAAATTGTCCGGAAATACTCTGTAGAAAACCACCAGCTGTTGTTGGCACATGACCCTGCTCTAGCCGATTCCGTGGGCTGCACCTTACCCCCAACCCCACCATACAACCCTCCTGAAGTCCAAAAGGATCCCACAATATCCTGAAAAGGGATGGACTTGGCGTCTAGGGGGTTACACAAGTTCTCTGATGAGCCGGGCACAGAGTATCTGCTATGGAAGCTCATCTTTTCAAACGCCATTAAGGATGAACAATTGCAGCCAGCCGAGGAACTCAGCCATATAATAGCATGGCTAGGCCCACGATCAACACGAATAGTAAAAGAGGTCTACATATTACAACTATGCAAGCCAGTTGAAGACCTCAAGTAATCATGGGAAATGCTCAGTCAGCAGTATGGCGCATCTATGCTGACAGAGTCCTCATTCCTAGAGCGTGTTGACCACTACCCTGCCATCGACCTCAGTGACCCTGATGAACTATGAAGCTTCTCTGCCCTCCTTACACAGCTGTGGTCAGCACAAAAGGATCCCACCTTGCCAGGACTTAACTGTCTCGACCTATATAAGATGCAAAGTTCTATCGTTAAAAAACTACCATAGCACCTGATTGAAGCATGGATCAATTTGCCTGACAATTACAGGGTGAAGAACCTAGGCAGAAACCTGCCCTTCGCCTCCCTTCAAGAATTTGTGGCCCACATAGCAAAGATGTACAATGAGCCACAAAATATAAACCTTAGAAAACAAGGGACCCCTGCCAGCAAAAGAACTAGCCATAACCCTGTTCTGACCAAGAGCCCAGAGCAGATTGCAAAAAGGAAAATCTCCATATCTGTGCATAAAACACAGGTCAGCATCTTGCCCACAAGGAACTCAGATGAGGAACCTTCGAAGAGAGTCCAACATAAACCTCTGACAACAAATGGAAATCTATTATGTCTACTCCACAAGACCTCGCACACTCTGAATAGGTGCTGAGGATTCCGCCAGAAGCCCCTGGATGAAAGAAAGGATCTGATCAGAGAGTACAGAGTTTGCTTCAAGTGCTGTGAATCTAAGGAACACTTGGCCAAAGATTGCATTGCAAAGGTGCGTTGTTACCTGTGCCAAAGCAACCAGGACATGACTGCCTGCATCCAGACTATGAGTCGACACCACGGACAACTCCTACTCCACGGTCGACTTCTACCCCTCCTCCGACTAATGAATCCCAGCAACGAAGCACACAGAGATACGACGAGTGTTAACTGCACGTCAGTATGCAGTGACTCACCATCCCCTCACTCGTGCCACCAGATCTGCCTAGCTAAAGTCTATCCAGATGGATGCCCAAAAGAAGTGGTAAAAATGTATGTGATAGTGGACACGCAGAGCAATCAATCATTAGCCAGGTCAGCTTTCTTCAACTGCTTTGACATTCAAACCAAAGAAACGCACTTCACGATTTCAACATGTACTGGGTTACAGCGCACGGCAGGGAGGAAAGTCACTGGCATAGAATCGATAGATGGGAGTGCTAAATTCACATTGCCATCACTGCTAGAATGGGACGCTTTACCAGATAATCACAGTCAGATTGCAACGCCAGAGGTAGCAAGCAATATACTTCACCTGAGACACATTGCTAATCTCTTTCTTGCCCTAGACCCCGAAGCTAAAATCCTGCTCTTGTTGTGAGTGGATGCCCCCTGAAGCCTTCCCTTACTAGGCAATGGTCAAAGCTTTACATGCTTTGTGTCTACCTCATTGTTCGCATTGTTTGATGATATAACCTTGTTTACTTTAGTCAATTAGATAGTTAAGTTTACATTGTTTTATGCTATGCCTTGTTTATCTCAGTTAATTTGTTAGTTAATAGTGGAATTTTATAATTCCAGGCAGGGAGTGTGCTGTTTAGGTAGTAAATTAGTTACTTTAAGAATTAAGAGCTGTCTCCTTAAGAGATTGCATTGTGGGAGATGTAGACAGAGATTGCATTATGGGAAATGTAGTCCATAACATGTGACCACATATGTGTGTCTGATTGGCCACTGAGGCTCTCTGCCTGGGTGTAGAACAAAGCCCCAGCCATTACGAATTGCCACAGAGGAGAGAAACATGCTTTCTGAACAGGGGGACAGATCTTACCATCCTTTTACACTAGGAAATGGGAAAGATTATGGATGAATCTCACCTTGACTGTAAGTCTTTGATTTGAGGATACCCAAAAATAAACTTGATCTGTATGAAAACCTGTCTGCTAGAGTTTAACTGCCTGTTTCCAGCGGAGCCAGATGCCTTGGAACAGTGCAATACATCTATTGGTATTTAGCGTCCACACAGGTGCCATATTGATGTTATTGGGCATATTGTGTTCTGTTGCTGTAGCTCTAAGTTGTATACACCAGCAGGAAAACAGGTTCTTCCTTCCACACATGGAATATGCAGACCTTCTCCTCTGGGGGTTTCACTTGCATAGACTAAGTGAGATGTGCAGCATCTCTTGCTTGAATGACCCATGGACAGATAGGAGACATATCATCAAAAGTAATGGATGCAATAACTCACTTGGGTAGTTCCCAGTTTCAGAATCTGGTAGGACACCTGGATATCAGCCTGTTGCCACAGATTCCAGAAAAGTCATGGGTACAGTGAGTGCGTGCCACAGCTCACTAGAACCTGAAGTGTCAAAAGGAAGGTGGAGATTTCAATCACAATTCCACATATTTCTTTTATCTTGTTGGTAAAATTCTGTAAATGGTTCTGTTCCAAGGTCCAAACAGATTTTTCTTAAAAAAAACAGGTGAATTTACAATGCCAGGCATGGGGAAAATATCCAAACTTAGTTGATATTATCTAGCCATAGTTGACCCTTGAGTCTTGTTAGGATTAAGTATATAATCATGCAATGTAAAATAAAGCTTCAAGGCAGATTTTTCTCTCCCGTTAGGAAGACAAATCAGGAGCATTTGACATATCAGCATAACTACAAAGCAGGTTCTCATACTGTGATAGGACTATTGTGCTGTTCCGCTCTCTCTCTCTCACACACACACATAACTGTGGTTTAGTGCATTTATTAATATCTCCCAGCAACTTCTTTAACCAAAAACTCAGAACTGTTCCAATTAAGTCCAGCCACAAGCAAACCAATGCTAGTCCACAGAGCAATGGCCAATGAGTCCACAAGGCAATTGAAAGTTTCCCAATCAAAATAAATCCACTAGGCAGACTTCCGGCGGTGACGTCATCAAGAACGGGTGAAGAAACGGAGGCTCCGTCTCTGATACCCAAATTTCCTCATTAATTGCTCTTTAAGGGCATTCCTGAACTTGGAGGGATTGGGAAACGAAAGAGGAACTCGCGAAGCCCCCTGGTGTTGCGCTGTCATCAGGAAGGTCGAGCGATCAACCTCTTAAATTGGTGGAGAAGAAGTTGGCCTTATCGGCGGACAGGAGTGATGGCGTCCGCCTAGATTGAAGCAAAAAGTGGAAGCAAATCCGAGTGACTGTCAGATAGATCACCTACAATAGAGGCAGTAAACAGGGGACGCGCGATTGAATCAGAGGAAGACAAGTGAGTTACAACAGCAGCGATACAAGAGGAGAAGAAAAAAGGGGAAACAACTACAGCGCGGAAGAGAGGAACCCATAGAATGACTAAGCAAACATAAGAAAAGGAGAAATAGCGCTTAAAGCGGTGTGAGTGCGGACTTTTACAGTTCAGCAAAGGGAGCAGCCTGTGGACTCTGTGGATATAGACAAGCCATTTGAACCTGGGAATTATAACTGATTCAAACCCCAAAATATGGGAAAACTGAGTGCAGAGACTGAGACTGAGACTAAGTGGTGAAATTCACAGATACAGAAGACCTGTCTGGATTTCGGACTTTGGATTTACAAATAACTTTGGACAATAAGAACTTAAGTTTAAAAAAAAAAGATTTGAAAACTGAATGCAGAGATCAGATTACTGGGAGAAGTAAAAAAAAAAAGACTGAGATGGACACAGATCGCGTTTTTTATGACTGTGAAAGAACGGATTGAGAGAAGTAAAGCAAGAAGACAATAAAGACTAAAGAAAATAAAAATTAAGTGAATTATTAATTTTGAACTGTTTAATTAGTTAATAAGTTTAATATTTAAAAGAAATATATAAGTTGATAATATTTTTATAGCTTTAAATTGTATTGTGAAATTGTGGTTAGATAAGGAATTATTGTTAAAGTGAAAGGTTGACTTTTATACAAAATAACAGATGAGTTGACTGTATGTCTGAGATAGACTGAGATAGACTGATTGAAAAAGGGGGTAATTGAAAAGATTGCTAATTAGAAAATTAAGAAAATTAAACTAAAATCTTGATTGATAAGTAAATTGATTTATACTGTGAATAAGAATTAATTGCTCAATTGGGATAATTGGCAATATAATATAATATAACTATATATAAGCTGTGCGGTGTATAAGCAGTGTTTGGAGGGGAAAAGAGATACTAAGGAATAACTTAATAATTGATGTTAAGGTTGGAAAGCTTTACACGAATATTGAAAATGTCTACAACATCCACCATAACAAAGACAGGGAAAAAACCTACAACCAATACATTAGTAATGACTCCTACCCCCTCACAACAAAAAACAATAGATAGCATGATTGGGAAAGAAAAAGAAAAAGAAAAACCGGAAACGGCACCAAATGTAATACAAGATATGTTTCAAAAGATCCAGGAAACACTGCTCCAAACACAAGAAAAAATAGCTGAAAATCAGGAAGAAATGAGAACGTTCCATGCAGAGATTAGAAATGAATTAGGAGAAGTCAAGGAAGATATCAAGACCATGAAGGATAAAATTGGGGACATTCAAAATTCTATAGCAGAAAATGAACAGAGAATTAGGAAAACGGAAACAAAAATAGATCACGTGGAATTAAAAGTAGAAGCAATGGAACAAAAAACCCTGCAACTAAATAAAGAAATGTCAGATTCCTTGGCCATGCTCAAAATGGAAAAGGCCTCATACTTCTTGCGTTTCCAAAATATTCCAGAAGAAAAAAATGAGTATTTAGAAGGGAAGATGGTGGAAATTATCGCAGGAATGATACAAAAAGAGCCAGAAGAAATAAAAGGACAATTGGAAGAAACTTACCGTGTACAAACAAATTATATAAGAAAACACAGACTGGTGAGAGAAGTCCGTGTCAAATTCTTTAAAAAATCAATCCGAGATGAAGCCTATAAGAAATCTAGAGACGAAACGGTGATCTCTAGTCCCGATCTAGAAAGGGGCGCAACTGGCGTATCAGGCGAACCTGATAAAAAGCCCCCCTGGCCACGGCCGTCAAATGGTCTTCTAAAGACAGCCGTGCATCCAGGAGGACGCCCAAGTTGCGAGCCCTCTCCGTGGGGGCGAGTGATTCGCCCCCAATAGCCAGCGATGGCGTCAGCTGGCTATATCGGGACGCTGGAAGCCACAGCCACTCGGTCTTGGAGGGGTTGAGTCGGAGCCTGTTTCTCCCCATCCAGGCCCGCACGGCCTCCAGGCACTGGGACATCACTTCAAGGGCATCGTTGGGGTGGCCTGGGGTGGAGATGTACAGCTGGGTGTCATCAGCGTACTGATGGAACTCCACCCCGAAGCCACGGATGATCTCACCCAGTGGCTTTACATAAATGTTGAACAGAAGGGGCGAGAGGACCGACCCTTGTGGCACCCCACAAGCAAGGTGCCTCGGGGTCGACCGCTGCCCCCCCGTCAACACAGATTGCGACCGGTCAGAGAGAGGTAGGAGGAGAACCACCGCAGAACGGTGCCCCCCACCCCCAACCCCGCCAACCGGTGCAACATGATACCATGGTCGATGGTATCAAAAGCCGCTGAGAGGTCTAACAGGACCAGGATAGAGGAGCAGCCCCTATCCCGAGCCCTCCAGAGATCATCCACCAATGCGACCAATGCCGTTTCCGTGCTGTGCCCAGGTCGGAAGCCGGACTGGAGCGGGTCTAGATAGACAGTTTCATCCAGGTACCGGGGAAGCTGTTGTGCTACCACACTCTCAACAACCTTCGCAACAAAGCGAAGGTTGGAGACTGGACGATAGTTAGCCAAAACAGCCGGATCCAGAGAGGGCTTCTTGAGGAGGGGCCTCACAACCGCTTCTTTCAAAGCGGCCGGCAGGACCCCCTCACTCAAAGAAGCGTTAACAATCTTCTGGAGCCAGCCTCGTGTCACCTCCCGGGAAGCCAGTACCAACCAGGAGGGACACGGGTCCAATAAACATGTGGTCGCATTCAGCCGTCCCAGGACCCTGTCCATGTCCTCGGGAGCCACAGGATCGAACTCCCCCCAGATAACACTCTCAAGACCTGCCTCAGTCATCCCATCCGGACATACCCAGTCAGAGGCCAGCCCTTCCCGAATCTGAGCGATTTTGTCATACAGATACTGCACAAAGTCCTCAGCTCGGCCCTGCAAGGGGTCATCCCGCGCTTCCAGATGGAGGAGGGAGCGGGTCACCCTAAACAGGGCGGCCGGGCGATTATCTGATGACGCGATAAGAGCGGCAAAATAGCTAGATTTTGCCGCTTTTATTGCCACTAGGTAGGTCTTAATATGAGACCTCACCAGTGTTCGGTCGGATTCGGAGCGGCTGGTCCTCCAACTACTCTCCAGGCGTCTTTTCCGGCGCTTCATCTCCCTAAGCTCCTCGGAGAACCAAGGAGCTAGGTGAGTTCGGTGCCGGGTCAGAGGCCGCAAAGGCACGACACGGTCCAAGGCCCTGGCAGCCGCACTATCCCAGGCGGCCACCAGGTCCTCAGCCGAGTCGTGAGTCAGAGTCTCCGGAAATGGCCCAAGCTCCATCTGGAACCTATCAGGGTCCATCAGGCGCCTGGGGCGGAACCACCTGGTCGGTCCCGCCTCCCTGCGGCGGGGTGCAGCGGTTAGAAAGTCCAGTCGAAGGAGCGAGTGGTCAGACCATGACAAGGGTTCAATGACTATATCCCCTGTATCAAGGCCACTCGACCACTGACCAGAGACAAAAACTAAGTCCAGAGTGTGTCCACCCATGTGAGTGGGGTCATGAATTAACTGAGTAAGGTCCATGGCCGTCATGGAAGCCATGAACTCCCGAGCCACCTCAGACGTTTCGCCGACAGATGGCAGGTTGAAATCCCCCATGACTAGAAGTCTGGGGGTACCAACCGCCACCTCAGCTATGACGTTGAGCAGCTCAAGCAGGGCCGTTGCCACGCGGCAGGGAGCCAGGTACGTGATCAACAAGCCCATCTGTACTCCACGACCCCATCTCACAAAAAGGGACTCACATCCGGCTATCTGTGGAACAGTGGTCTCCCTTGGATCAAGACTTTCCTTTATAATAACCGCCACCCCCCCACCCCTGCCCTGAGCTCTCGGCTGATGGAATGCTCGGAAACCTGGTGGGCACATATCCACGAGGGGAACCTCGTTTATACCGATTTATACCGATGAGCAAGGTAGAGTGGTGATGGTTGAACTAGAAATAGGAAAGAGGAAAATGTTAATTGTAGTGATTTATGCACCTAACCAAAAATTACAGGTTTTTTTTTAAATCTACATATAAAACTAGCAGAATATGACAATATTTGTGTAATAGGAGATTATAATGCAATAGTAAATGCAAAGAAGGACTACAAAACTGGGAAAAAAATACAAAAGAAAAAAGAAATACTTCCAAAAGAATTCTTTACTATGGCTGAAGAACTAAACTTGGCAGACGTATGGAGGGAAATACATGAAGAAGAGGCCCAATACACCTTTTACTCCCATCCGCATAACTCCTGGTCAAGACTGGACACGGCATGGATGACCCCAAATATCAAAATAGAAGTAGAAAAAATTGAGATAGGCACAAACCAATGGGCAGATCACAATCCACTATTCATAAACTGGAAAGGGGAAAGAAGACGTAAGAGATGGACAAATGAACCAAAGATTATGTAAAGAAAAAGAATTTAATTCGATGTTAGAAAAGGAAGTAAAAATATTTTTTCAGATAAATAAAATAGAGGAAACCTCTTTACAAGACACATGGGATACTTTAAAATCATATATAAGGGGCCTAGTAATAGCATATACGAGGAAAAAGAATAAAGAGAAGAAAAAACAATTAGATAATTTAGAGAAAGGCCTAAAACAAATAGAACAAAAACTCCAGGAAAAGCCCCAGAACAAAACAATAAGAGAAGAATGGGAAATGATTAAGCATAAATTGAATTTGATAAACCAAATAGAACTAGCCCAAAAAATAAAAATGGTGAAATAAAATTATTTCGAACACGCAAATAAAACAGGCAGATGGCTAGCCTATAAACTGAAAAAAGAACAGAAAAAAAGAATGATATATCAATTGAAAGACGATAAAGGAGAAATTCAACATAGTAAAGAGGCCAAAAAAGAAATTATTAAGAAATTTTATGCGAATTTATATAATCAGGGGAAAATAGAGGAAGACAAGATAAAACAGTACATATGGAAATCAGGAATGCCAAAAATCACAGAAGAACAAAGAATAACTCTCAACAGGCCAATAACCAAATTAGAATTAGATGAAGTACTGAAAAAGCAAAAAAACAATAAAACACCGGGACCCGACGGGCTACCGGTAGAAATATACAAAACAATGCAAGAAGTATTGGGAGAGAATATGTTGCAATTATATAATGAAGCTATGGAGAAAGCCAAAATACCAAATTCATGGACAGAAGCCATAATAACAATCATTCCAAAAGAAGATACAGATCTCCAGTTAATACAAAACTATAGACCTATTTCATTATTGAATGCCGATTACAAAATATTTGCAGCAATCTTGGCCGAAAGGATTAAATCAGTATTAAATACATATATACACCCAGACCAAAATGGATTTCTGCCGGGACGCCAAATAAAGAACAACATGAGAATAGTACTTAATGCTCTAGAATATTATGAATCACACCCGGAGAAGCAGGCAGCGCTGGTTTTTCTTGACGCCCAAAAGGCCTTCGATAATCAAAATTGGAAATTTATGATTGAACAACTACAAAATATGCAAATTGGGGAAAAATTTGGGAAAATTATAGCAGAAATCTATACCAAGCAATCAGCAAGGATAATTATGAATGATGAAATAACAGACAAATTTAATATAACAAAAGGAGTCAGACAAGGCTGTCCACTTTCCCCCTTACTATATATTCTATCATTGGAAATCCTGTTGAAAAAAATTAGAGAAGACCAAGGAATTGAACGTTTAAGGATCAATAGAGAAGAATACAAAGCTCAAGCCTTTGCTGATGACCTAGTGTTTTTGACAGAAAATCCTATGGAATCTATACCTAATTTGTTCCAAAAAATAGAAGAATTTGGAGAAATGGCCGGACTAAAAATCAATAAAAGTAAATCGAAGCTAATTCTTAAAAATCCTTACGGAAATCCAAACAAAAGAATTGACAGATAATATACAAATCCAAACAACAACAAAAATAAAATATCTAGGAATCTGGTTATCTACAAGAACATCAGCAATTAAAGAAAACAATTATGATAAATTACTAGAACAAACAAAGAAAGACTTAGAAAAATGGGAAAATTTACACATTTCATTCCTAGGAAGAATTTCGGCCATCAAAATGACTATCTTACCTAAATTTTTATATTTGTTTCAGGTCACCCCAATTAAAATAGATAAACCGTTTTTTGAAAAGCTGAATAAAATAACATCTAAATTTATATGGCAAGGGAAAAGGCCACGAATAAAATTTAAGCTGCTTCAGGATACAAAAGATAGAGGAGGAGCTGCACTCCCTGACTGGGAGGTATATTACCAAGCAGCAGTACTATCGTGGGTCAAAGATTGGATAGAATTAAAGGACTCTAGAATTTTAACAATTGAGGGACACGAACTCCAAACTGGCTGGCACTCCTTTATGTGGGATGAGAAATATAAAACACATTCATATTTTAAAAAACACACAATAAGAAACTCATTATTACAAATTTGGCTTAAAATTAAAAAACAACATTATATGAAGATACCAAATTGGCTAGCACCGGCAGAATCAATTAGGCACCCAAATTTAACAGATAAGACAAAAATAATTAGATATAAAGATATAATTGACTATCAAGGCAAATTAAAGACAAAACAACAATTGGAGACAGATTTACACAGAGAAATAGACTGGTGGATTTATACTCAAATACAATCCAAATACAGAGAACATATAAAAACATATGAAATTTATAATCAAAAACAAGAAATAGATAAAATTATATTAGATTCAGAAAATAAATTAATTAGTAGAATTTATAAATTTCTTCTACGCTATAAATTGGAAGAAGAGACAGTCAAAGAAACGATGATTAAGTGGGCTCAAAACATCAAACATACAATACCTTTGGAAAAATGGGAAAAGTTCTGGCAGGTAAACCTAAATTTAACGAAAGCAACGGCGTACAAGGAAAACCAACTGAAAATGTTTTATTGGTGGCATATGTCTCCAACCAGATTGGCAAAAATACAACCTAAAAATAGCCCGATTTGTTGGAAGTGCAAAAAGGCACAAGGGACTTTCTATCATTTATGGTGGACGTGCCCGGCAGCAAAGAAATTTTGGTCTAACATCAAAAAATGGTCGGAACAAATAACAAAAACACAGATTGAAAAAGAACCAGAAGCATTTCTATTAGGAATCTTTAACAAATCATACTCTAAGGATATCAAATATCTCACAATTCACGTATTAACTGCTGCAAGAATAACCTACGCAAAAAATTGGAAGCAAGAAAAAATACCAAGTGAAACAGAAGTAATAGGGAAAATTTTAGAATGTGCTGAAATGGATAGGTTAACCAAAGAATTACAAGAAAGAGAAGAATCAGACTATTATAAAATATGGAATAATTGGTATAATTGGTTAAAAATCAGAAATATACAAAAAATATAGGGAAATATTACCGATTTAAATATATATATATATAATAAAAAATGTTATTAGATTAAGGAGAGGTGAAGGAATATATCATAAGTAGAATTGTAGAACGTCACTCTGAAAAAATGCTTAAGAAGAAATTACACTCTTTTTGTGTATATGTTGTATAAATGTTTGTTGTGTATATGTTACGTATGTCTTTTTAAAAATATTTATATTCAATAAAAACTACTTTAAAAAAAAACAAAATAAATCCACTAGGCAAATGTAAATACACAATACAAGAGATTTCATGAGACAAGAAAAGTCCAGAATTCACAAGGCATGATCCAAAGCAAGACAAGAATCACAATGACCAGAAAACACACTGTTAGGAAATGAACACGTTGTTCCCAGCATCACTTCCATCTGTCTGCTATGCTAAATAGCAAGCTTCTGGTTCAGCCCATCATGAAGCATGAGACAAGTAATCTGCCTGACCTTCTCTGCTCCTGCCTTTTCCCTACCTGTTCTCTAAGTATCTGTTGTTACATTTCCTTCATCTCTAACTGACACATTGCACAGTTGCATTCTTCTGAATGTTTATTCTTTCCTAGGATGAGGATGTATTGCTCCTTAATGGGTGATCCATCACTGTAGAACTTGGCTTAGGCCCAGGATATTTGTCGGACCATCTGCAACCAGCAACAGCTTCCCATCGCCCGGTGCGTTCTCACAGGGAGGGCCTACTCAGGGTGCCGTCGGCTAGACAATGTCGGCTGGCAGCCCCCAGAGGTAGAGCTTTCTCTGTGGGCGCGCCCACCCTTTGGAATCAACTCCCTCTGGGGCTCCGGTTGGCCCCTGACCTTTGCACCTTCCTCCGCGAACTAAAGACATGGCTGTTTAAATCACCCAGCCTGGACTGATGGGGTTTGATTATTTTAATGAGTTTTAACATATGTTTAATTTGTATTTTAATATGTTTTTATCTGGTTTGATTTTAATGGTTGTGAGCTGCCCTGAGTCCTATGGAGATAAGGGGGCATACAAATCAAATTAAATAAATAAATAAATAAACTGCTAATTTGCAAGAATTGGAAGTCCAGTAAAGCCAGTGAAGTAGGTTCACCAGTATAGTAACAATTGGATTCTGGACATTTAGGCATTGAGGCTTGGAATACTTTGTTATCAATTCTCCAGTTTCACTGTTATTTTTAGTTGTAATAACATATTCCTCCTTTTCTTTAATCACAAAGAATACCAGAATTTACAATTAGAAACAAAGTACTAAAGCTTAGCATGTCTGGCCTTGTGAAACTAGTTAACTGAAACCATTATATGACAGTTATTTTGAATTCTTAGATGACATTCAGGATATATGTTTTGTGGTTTTCATAGTATTAGTATTAAGAATAATTTTCAACTTCTAAAATATGGTGACCACACAACTGTCAGCAACTGTGGAGGAAGCAAAGTATCTTGACTCATTTCATATTGGCTTCAGAGTAGACTGTAAAAGTTGAGCCCAATGTGTCCTTCTGATATTCCTTATCTAGTGAACATTATGTTTGTAAATCTTGATGCAAGAATCAATTAGTGATTTATGATGGGTGCACCTGCCTGCTGGGGAGCGGCCAGGCAGCTCATGATTTGGACTCTGACTGGGTAGATTCGGGAGGGAGGATGGAGGCAAGTCTTGAGAATATTATCTGGGAAGAGTTTGATTCTGTGACTCTGGAAAACGTGGACAAGATACTGGGCAGACTAAGCGCGGCCACATGTTTATTGGACCCGTGTCCCTCCTGGCTGGTGCTGGCCTCTCGGGAGGTTACACGAGGCTGGCTCCAGGGGATTATAAATGCTTCCTTGAGAGAGGGTGTCTTCCCTGCTGCCTTGAAGGAGGCGGTGGTGAGGCCTCTCCTCAAGAAGCCTTCTCTGGACCCAGCAGTGTTGGCTAATTACCGTCCAGTCTCCAACCTTCGCTTCATTGCGAAGGTTGTTGAGAGTGTGGTAGCGCGACAGCTTCCTCAGTACTTGGATGAATCGGCTTATCTAGATCCGTTCCAGTCGGGCTTCAGGCCTGGATACAGCACGGAAACGGCATTGGTCGCATTGGTAGATGATCTCTGGAGGGCCCGGGACAGGGGTTGCTCCTCTATCCTGGTCCTATTAGACCTCTCAGCAGCTTTTGATACCATCGACCATGGTATCATGCTGCACCGGTTGGAAGAGTTAGGGGTGGGAGGCACCGTGTTGCAGTGGTTCTCCTCCTTTCTATCTGATCGGTCCCAGTCTGTGTTGACAGGGGGGCAGAGGTTGACCCCGAGGCCCCTTGTATGTGGGGTGCCACAGGGGTCGGTTCTCTCACCCCTTCTGTTCAACATTTATGTGAAGCCGCTGGGTGAGATCATCCGTGGTTTTGGGGTGAAGTATCATCAGTATGCTGATGATACTCAGCTATACATCTCCACCCCGGACCACCCCAATGATGCCCTTAAAGTGATGTCCCAGTGCCTGGAGGCTGTACGGATCTGGATGGGGAGGAACAGACTCAGGCTCAACCCATCCAAGACCGAGTGGCTGTGGTTTCCGACGTCCCGATATAGTCAATTGGTGCCATCACTGACTATTGGGGATGAGTCATTGCCCCCCACGGAGAGGGTTCGCAACTTAGGCGTCCTCTTGGACTCACGGCTGTCTTTAGAAGAACACTTGACAGCTGTGGCCGGGAGGTCTTTTTATCAGGTTCGCCTGATTCGCCAGTTGCGTCCCTTTCTGGATTGGGACTCGTTAAAAACGGTCACTCATGCCCTCGTCACTTCACGCCTGGACTACTGTAATGCTCTCTACATGGGGCTCCCCTTGAGGAGCACCCGGAGGCTCCAGCTGGTCCAGAATGCGGCCGCACGGGTAGTTATGGGAGCAGCATGGCGCTCCCATGTGGCTCCCCTCCTGCGCGAGCTGCACTGGCTCCCTGTGGTCTTCCGGGTGCGCTTCAAGGTCTTAGTTACCACCTTTAGAGCACTCCATGGCTTAGGACCGGGGTACTTACGAGACCGCCTTCTGCCACCAATAGCCTCTCACCGCCCAGTACGCTCCCATAGAAAGGGGCTTCTCAGGGTGCCGTCAGCCAAACAATGTCGACTGGCGGCCCCCAGGGGGAGAGCCTTTTCTGTGGGGGCACCCACCATCTGGAACGAGCTCCCCCCAGAGATACAGAAGATTCCGGATCTGCGCACTTTCCGCCGTGCCCTCAAAACATTCCTGTTTCAGCAGGCCGACCTGGCCTAACTTTCCCTTTATATTGCTTTTTGATTTTATTTTAAACTGGGATGTCTTGAATTATCTAGGACCAGAATGTTTAGTATATTTTAATTGGTTTTTTATTATTAACGTTTGTATTACATGTATTTTTATCGTTCGCTGTTCACCGCCCTGAGTCCCTTAGGAATAGGGCGGTATATAAATTTAATAAATAAATAAATAAATAAATAAATAAATGATGGGGCTGAAAATCTCCACCGTAGAGAGTGGTACAAGAAGTGGTGCAAAGAGTAGCACTGCCCCTGCTGGCTGGAGCAAGGTAATGGTGCTGTTGCAGCAAGGTGGGGTGGTGCAGGCACACTGAAGCAGCGGTGGTGATGGCCGGAGCCTTAGTGTGGGAGCAAAGAGCCCCTCTACTTGCCTTTGCACGGCAAAAACATTCTGCCTTCAATGCAGTACATTTGCGCTCAAGGCAGCCCTCGCCTCCCGCTGCTTCGGGCTCTGAGCTGTAAGCCGTGTCTGGGAAGCACTGTGGTGGAGAGAAGTAGTCAGGACCTCATCTCTTGTTGGGTCTCGCAGGCACTTCTTCCAGCCCTTGTTAGTGCTGGGCATGCCTTGGTCACTCAGGGAGATGTGCAACCTGCTCTCCACCCCAAGACACTGGCATGACCCGGCTGCTGCTGTTGCCGCCTCCATGGCCTGCCCACTGCTCTCACACCGCCTTGCACAGCACACTGAAATTTAGCACACTTCACAATGGGGGAAACAGGGTCCCCTCCTCCTCCTGGAGCCCATTATGATGCAGAGCCACAATGCGACCCTGCCCCACTCGCCCATGTCAACAGCAGCGGCATAAGCTGCAGGGCAGACTGGGCCAATGTCTCAGGGCAGAGAGCAGGTCATGCATCTCCCTGAGTGACCGAGGTACGTCCAGCACCAACAAAGGCTGGAAGTAGCCACCCACCATTTCCTGCTGTAGTTTGTCGGGCAGCGAGACCCAGGTAGAGATGAAGCACCAGAGAATCAGAATCAGAGAGACACACACACAGAGAGACAAGGGACACAGAGAGAGATACAGAGAGACACAGAGAGACACAGAGAAAGATAAGGGAGAGAGAGAGAGACAGACAGAGACCCCAAGGGAAACAGAGAGAGACACAGAGAGACACACAGAGAGAAAGAGAGAGACACACAGAGAGACAGGGAGAGAGACAGAGACCTCGAGAGAGACACAGAAAGAGAGAGACACAGAGAGATACAGGGAGAGAGAGAGAGACCTACACACACACACACACACACACACACAGACAAGAGACACAGAGAGAGACAGAGAGAGACAGAGACAGATGGAGAGACAGAGAGATAGAGACAGAAAGACAGAGATAGAGAGAGACACCCAGAGAGAGACAAAGAGAGAAAGAAAGAAAGAGGGAGACAGAGACAGACAGACAGACAGACACACATACACATACAGAGACTACAAAACTGTATATGAATTGTATTTGCATAAACAAAGGAAAATTCATAAAAGTATTTGGAAATCCATGTTATACAGGAATCTGTAAATACAGCTGCCACATGTAATTGCTTCATTTTCCTAAAATGAGGCCAATGAATTGTTCCTGTAAGTCTTGGCATTATTTGTCTGCATAATTTTTCCCGTTTTTTTATGTGGAACAATTCAATTCTCCTTGGTTATTTTCTTTTTATACATTAGGTCCTGTTACTGAAGTCAAAACAGATATCTATGTCACAAGTTTTGGACCTGTTTCTGATGTAGAAATGGTAAGTATGAGTATGAGTATTATGATAGGTTTGAGGAAGAAAAAAAATAAACCTAGTACTAAGTTTGTGACTAAATGAAGGGCTTTGGGACTCACCTGTTATTCATGCAAAAAAGAACAGATTACCAGCAACTTATTTTCAGGTTTTATTACACATGGCTATGACAGCTTCTATTCTGGTCTTTCCATATTTTTTAAAAAGGAAAAACCTCAAAAAATTGGCATGGTAAAGATGGGGGCTTGACTGAAGTCAATCAAGATATGATGAATACTACAATCTGTTTAATCAAGTGAAATCATCCCATTTGCCTGGGAGGAAAGGCAAGAAATAGCCTGGACACTGATCCTATGTACCAGTTCCTTGATATTTAGTTCAGAAATACACTGAAATTTCCAGTTATACCAGGCATTACTTATATATGTGTAAGCAATTATCTTGCAATAGCAGTTTTAAAAGAATAATAAAGAATGAGCTGAATTTTTTAGAAATTGAATTCTACCCTATGCATTTTTATTTTTATTCCGTTTTATGTAAGATGTTGCAATAGTTGTATAACCATCCCCAGATAAGGAAATAGTGCCCAGAATTATATGATCGACAACCCCCCCCTCCCGACAGATTTTAAGAAAGAGGAAGGTCTTGATCAGGTGTTTGTGGCCACCATCTTGATTTTTTAAAGACTTCTTGCGAATGTCCAGGGCCGGATTTAGATGAAAAGAGGCCCTAGGCTATTCCACTTATGAGGCCCTTTCACCTATAGTGAAAGTGTAATTTTAATTTTGCTAACAATTTGAATGTAGGCCCCTCTTGATCTTGAGGCCCTAGGCTGAAGCCTAGTTAGCCTATAGGAAAATCCGGCCCTGCGAATGTCCCAATGCAGGAATCTTCCCTAATGAGCAGTATGCCTAGATGCTGAGGACCCAGTTAAAACGATTCTGCAAGATTTACAAACTTCCATATGTATCTTACGTATAAATGGTGGTAAAGTTAGAAGACTTACTATTTTTTTGAAATTTTTCACTTTTTGTTTACCCCAATGGCGTTTTTACTGGTTGCAATTCAATAACATTTCTTTAATTTGTTTGCTATAAGCATACAGTATATTCCTGGTACAAATTTTAATCATTTGTAAAAAACAAAACAAAATAGCATGGAGATAAAATCATTAACATATATTAGTGAATTAATCATTTCTTTTCCAGTCCTGAACAAGTTTAATTACATGCTTCTTGCCATTCTATTAGATTATAGTAATTATTTTGATTTAGTATGTTTAGTAATTTATTTATATAGCTAATGTGGAAAATTAAAGTATTAAGATGTATATAGTTCTATCGAATTGATAGAAATGTGTTTAGGGACTTTATAGATTTCTATCACTGATTTATTCTTGGGGAAATGCATGTACTGTATAACATTGTTTAATTTGCTTCCCAATTATTGTAGGAATATACAATGGATGTTTTCTTTCGTCAGACATGGGTGGACAAGAGATTAAAATATGATGGTCCCATTGAAATTCTAAGATTAAACAACTTGATGGTTAACAAAGTGTGGACCCCAGATACTTTCTTTCGGAATGGAAAAAAATCTGTGTCTCATAATATGACAGCCCCAAATAAACTATTTAGAATTATGAGAAATGGCACCATTCTCTATACAATGAGGTACCTGTTTTATATATTCTGTACATTTACATGATTTATTAATTGCTGATGTACTATTCTATGTCAGGACTAATTTTATATGGTTCCTATAGGCTCACCATAAGTGCTGAGTGTCCCATGAGATTGGTGGATTTCCCAATGGATGGACATGCCTGTCCGCTAAAATTTGGAAGCTGTAAGTCCCCATTACGACATTTTACTTATGTTATTAAAGGTCCATTTTTGTTCTTGTTGTAAGAAACAGGTCAGTGAATAGCCACAGGCTTGTGTCTTTGTCAAAAAAGAAAGCTGGTGCCCCTGAAAGCAACAGGAATGTTTTCATTGGGTTTTAAGATAAGTTCTTAAGACAAATATCTTGTCCATTATTTTCTTTTCTAAATATATCTTGTTCAGATGCATATCCAAAGAGTGAAATGATCTACACCTGGACAAAAGGGCCAAAAAATTCAGTGGAAGTCCCTGAAGAGTCTTCTAGTTTAGTTCAATATGACCTACTTGGACATACAGCATCTACTGACACAATTAAATCTATCACAGGTAAGATTCATCCATTTAAGGTTTAGATAAACTTGCTTGCTCTTTGCTGGGTAATCCAGTGGTGGGTTGCCCTCGGTTCGGACCGGTATAATTACAGATTGTACAGCTATAGAGACTAATTTGATTCTGAACTTAATAACTGCAGCAAGACTCTTGGTGGCGCAGTACTGGAAGAAGGAAGATTTACCTACTATTCAAGAATGGACATTAAAAGTAGTAAATTTAGCAGAAATGGCGAAAATTTCTGCATATCTAAAGGACCATTCAAATGAGAAATATATGTTAGAATGGAGAAGATGGATTGATTATATTCAAGGCAAATATCGGACTAAAAAATTTCAAATAGCTTACGAATGATCAAAGAGATTTTATAAAGTACTTAAATTTAGTTTAGTAAAAGGGGAGTTAAAAGTTCAAGAGGGGGATAGGAGCTTATAGATAATTAGCTTATGTTAGCTTATGATTGTCAAATGTTATACCCTGTATTTTGCTCTGGGAAGCGGGGGGGGAGGGGGGAAGGGGAGGGTTGGAAGGGGAGGAGGGAGGGGGAAGGGGAAATGTCTGTAAAACTTTTTAAAACTTTTCAATAATAAAAAAAAAAGAACCGGCTCCACCCACTGACCCGGACATCATCATAGGTGATCTGCGCATGTGGGCGCGATGCGAACCGGTAGTAAAGGTAAGTAGAACTCATCCCTTGGGTAATCCTTTATGAGGCAAAGTGAAAATGGTTGAAAAGGCAATTAAAAACATGGGAGTTTGCTGCAAGTGACATGTTTCATAACTGCATGTTTGTTAATACTAATCATTAGTTGTGACTTATCGTACAATAAAAACCTGCAGATGGTCCAAATAAATTCATATTAAAAAGCTGCTAGAGCTTTTTATATATATTTTATATAAAATATATATATATAGTTTTATATATATAAACAGTAACATTTATTACTGTTTGAGACAGTTTTTAAATTCATGTTATATGAAGATTTTAATCCTGTACTGTAACTCAGGACAGAATTGGGTAGTGGAGGGAGCAGATGTAGCTGACATATTTTTGAATGGTATTATTGATAGAAAGAGGAAGCAATTTCATAATGAATTGGAAATTATCAGTCAGTGAGACACTATTGATCCCTTACTGATTCACTCAGAAAGACTTTATACAAAGAAGTTATCAAGGGATAACAATAAAATCTTCGCACATTTTCTATTCAGTATTTGAGGCTCTTTAAGAACAATTTTCTAACCCAGTGCCTTTAAATTTGCATCCTATTAAATTAAGTTTCAATAGCAGCCAATATTGGAATAATTATTTCATGCAAGAAATTTTAACTATATAGAATTAAATTAAAAAGTAAATTAATTTTTCATTGATGTACCTTGATAAGAATTGAGTAAATTTGTCATTTGGAACATTGAACCTGAAATACAAGTTGCGTTGAAGAAAATATTTGCTTGTGGAGACACAAGTATCACCCAGACATTTGATAGCACCCTTTCATCAATTTGTATTTTTTCTTACAAGTCTTTCTTGCTTTCTTAGCCAAAAAGAACAAATTACCCATATCAATAAGGAAACTCCAATAATAATAATAATAAAAAAAATCCCTTTGGCGGAAAAATAAAACTGACTATGTAGCTAACTTCAAAAACCGATATAAAATCTTATGCCACCAAACAAAAACAGAATGTACCAATTACAGAATGTACATTCAGGAGGAAGAGTTGTTACACACAAAATCCAATCATGCCTTCTATAATTTCGTAAATGCCAAACTTAAAGACTCAAAAACCATCCTACCTCTAAAAGGGCAAAATGGTGAAGATTGTAATGATGATGCCATTAAGGCTAATCTCTTCAATACTTTTTTCAGTTCAGTCTTTGTCAACGGCAATGGCATCTTCCCCTCATTTCCTAGTCATACCACAACCAATTGCAATGATCTAATCCACATTGATTTTACTGAAGATACCGTCAAAGGGCACTACACAAACTAAAGCCATCTCTATCTATTGGTCGTGATGGAATATGTGCCAACTTTCCAAAAAAGCCTTCCTCTGCCATAGCTGAACCTCTAAGCACCATCTATGAAGTATCTTAGAATGAGCTCCTTGCCTGACATATGGTCATTAGCAACAGTCATACCTATCTTCAAAAAAGGTGACCCCGGCCTTGCTGAAAATTATAGACCAATCTCCCTTTGCTGCATCACTGTAAAGTCATGGAATCCATCATAAACCAATCCATCACCCTCCACTTAGGGACAATAACCTACTCTCTAATAAGCAATTTGGTTTCAGGAAAAATTTGTCATGTAATCTGCAACTCATACACTGCAAAAACATTTGGACCTCTCAATTCGACCAGGGTAAAGCAATAGATGCAATCTACATAGACTTCTGCAAAACCTTTGATTCAGTGGTATATGACAAACTTCTGTTAAAACTAAGTTCTTACGGCATTTCTGGATCTTTGCACAAGTGGATAGCTACATTCCTCTCAAACAGGCAACAAGTAGTTAAAATTGGAAAAGCTATATCAAACCCTGCACCAGTTAACAATGGTGTTCCCCAAGGCAGTGTTCTAGAACCAACACTCTTTCTGCTCTATATAAGCGACCTTTGTGATCATTTTACAAGCAGCTGCATCCTCTTTGCCGACTATATAAAACTATTTAACACCACAGACAATTCTACTACCCTACAAAATGACCTTGATTATGTATCTGAATGGTCAAACAATTGGCAACTCCAAATCTTTGCTAATAAATGCTCAGTCTTGCACATTGGTAATAAAAATCAGAACATCAAATACAAGCTGGGCGGAAACGATCTAAAAGATGACCCACACTTTGTCAAGGACCTTTGTCAAGGCACTAAGAGTTGTCAACCTTATTTTACAAAGTTTTCTCTCTCGTAACGCTATACTTCTAACTAGGGCATACAAAACCTTTGCCAGACCTATTCTTGAATACTGCTCACCCACCTGGAACCCACACTGTATTTCGGACATTAATACATTAGAGAGGGTCCAGAGGTTTTTTACAAGAAGAGTACTCAACTCCTCTGCTCGCAATAAAATTCCTTATACTACCAGGCTTGAAATTTTAGGCCTGGATAACCTTGAACTATGTCATCTACGTTCTGACCTAAGGTTAGTACGCAAGATTATCTACCATAATGTCCTACCTGTTAATGACTACTTTAACTTCAACTGCAATAACACAAGGGCTATCAATACAGTAGATACAAACTACATGTAAGCTACTCTAATCTTGATTGCAGAAAATACAACTTCAGCAATAGAGTAGTAAATGTCTGGAACACTCTACCTGATCCTGTTCTTAGTTCCTCTAACCCCCATACCTTTTACCTTAAATTGTCTACCGTGAACCTTACATGTTTTTAAGAGGTCCCTAAGGGGGTGTGCATAAGCGCACCAGCGTGCCTTCATCCCTGTCATACTGTCCCCATTTATATGTACTCATTTTTTGTGTTTATGGCTATGTTTTGCTTATTTATATCCATTTATTTTGCCAATTTTCATGTGCCCATGTCTATGTCTATGTCTATACTGATATTTGTTTCCTTGTACTTGTTGTACTTGTTGACAAATAATTAAATAAAAAATAAATAAATAAATAACAGGGGGGTGAGAGACCATTCCACTTTTTTAAGAAATAGAAATATACCTTACCTAGATTGATTCATTTATTCTCTATTGTGAAAAAATCTTATTTGTCATTTGGAATACTGAACCTGAAATACAAGTTGCGTCGAAGAAAATACTTGTTTGTGGAGACACAGGTATCACCCAGACATTTATTTGATATCACCCTTTCATCATTTTTTTTCCCTACAAGCCTTTCCTGCTTTCTTGCTGTGTGTGTGTGTGTGTGTGTATGTAACATAATACTAGGATGTAATATAAGATCAAGAGAATCTTCTGCACTGTGATGACTTCCATGCAATTCCTTGTATGGATTCTGTGCTGATGCAAACCAGCTTCAGCAGTAGGTGCTCTAGGTTTGTGCAGGATCTGTGCAGATTTCTCAGGAGCCTCCCTAACTCTGTCAATGGCCTTGTCAATGCTTCCTTGATAGCAATGGCAAATAGCAGTAATTACTCCATCGTGTACCAAAGAAGTAATGTAGAAAGAGTAGCTAGATGTATCCAACTATCTGTGAGGGATTATGGAAGATTAGGAAAAGAATGGAAGGTATATAAAATATGAAGAGATGATTGGCGAGGCAATTGACAACTTAAATGGCAACTCAGCCCAGGTGGGAAGTGTCAGTATATAAGGGTTCATGAATTGGAATAGACATGGTAACAGATCAGCCAATGGAGACTGTTTGATGACCCAGATGGCCTGGGCTTAGGTTCACTGACCTGTACAAGTGCTTCTGTAATTCTATAGCTTCTGTGATAATTGATTCTGTACTTCTGGATTCTGAGTTTTGGTTCGGTATGGTATTGTATATAAAGAAGTTTCTTATATAAATGAATCCTGCGGAATTATTTACTTGTTTGCTGGTTGGATTGCTGCAAACTCTAACAGGAAGAAATCTAGGCAGAAACAATGCAAAATATTCAAAATACTCTACCTTTATTATCTCATTATAAACGTGGCTGGGAGATTTTACCTATATTTTCCAAGATTTTGTATTTCTCCAGATGAGCATTAAAGAGTTTGTTGAAGTCTGTGTAGTTTTTGCTGTCTTGAACTTGCTCAGTTGCATGATGTTCAGTACTCTCACAATTTGGACAATGAGGCAAAAAAAGAATATGATGGATCCAAATTATACATCAGAGACATACAATCTAATTAGCTGTGTTGATGGACAAGTCAAAATAAAAACATGTAGAGAAGAATTTGTATTGGGAGGGGCAACCTTTTGATAGCCAGCAATTGTGCTCTACTGTTTATTGCGGGGGGGGGGGGGGGGAGATATCAATAGGTCACATGAAAGTTGGGATGGTTCTGAGATATGATATGGCTATTGATAATGGTGGTGGTGGTGGTTGTCAGCTGTGACCCAGAGAATGCTGACTCATATGTTGCAGGATCAGTGAGAATTATCTCAATCAATCAGAATAGAGATGGAAGGGACCTTGCAGGTCTTCTAGTCCAACCTCCTGTTCAAGCAGGAGACCCAATACCATTTCAGATAGGTGGCTGTCCAGTCTTTTCTTAAAATGATGATGAATGACTTACAACTTCTGAAGGCAAGCTGTTCACGGTTAGGAAGTTTCTCCTTAATTCCAGGTTGCTTCTTTCCTTGATTAGTTTCCATCCATTGTTTCTTGTCTTGGCTTCTGGTGCTTTGGAAAATAAGTTGAGCCCCTCTTCTTGTGGCAGCCCCACAAATACTGGAATACTGCTGTCATGTTACATCTATCCTTCTTTTCTCTACACTAGCCATATGCAATTCCTGCAATAATTCCTCATATGTTTTTGTCTCCAGGCCTTTAATCATATTAGTTGCTCTTCTCTGCACTTTTGGCAGAACTTAGGGAAGACCAAATGATTTTTGTAAGACCACTTTCTACTTTTAAATTTATATAAATTCTGTCTATTCTTTTTTCTCATGCATTATGTTGACTCTGATAATGATCATTACTATAATAATGATTATTGACTTATTATGGTGATAATAATGACAATGATCTTTTTGAAGTATTTTGACATCATCAGATTTGCCATTTAGGACACTGAAGATCTTTACTATAGAGTATCATTTACATTTCATGCTGCATAAATCTGTGCTGCTACCTGCTAACATTATTTATAAAGACAGATGAACATACTACCTTTGTTTATAAAAATGTCTACTTAGTATGCTTGTAGAGAAAATAAAGATTGATAGTAAAGTGTGGATCCTGCATGCAGAACATTCTAGATGGTTCACGTTTGGCTGGGAAAGATTGGAAATAATAAAAAGCTATTGGTTGTCAACAGAGACAGTGCTGAACTAAGTTTTATGAAGGCACTACTGAGTTTAAATTAATTTAGACAAAATTGAACTAAGACCTAAATAAACAATATAAGCTACATTCTTTGACTTGGTTCATGGTACTTTCCATGTTCTTAAACTAGATGAAGTTTTTATTAAAATCTGCTTTGTACTGGTTCTGTTCCTATTTTAGATAGAAAAGCTATATTTGGAAAATGAACTAGTTTGTGACTGTTTAATTCATAATCTGTGTTTTGCTTTGAGTGTTTACGGTGGATGAAAATGGAAATATTTGCAACATAATCCAGTGAAAAATTGGACTGTGTAAATTGAACGATGCAATTTCAATTCCCACAAATTTGGAGATTAATTTTTTTTATTCTTTTCTGAAATTTATAGTTTAATTGAGTAATTATTTTATCATGTAATTATCTAATGATTGCGTGGGTCTAATGTTATGAGAAGACCTATTAGCACAGTGACAATCTCTGTCCTATAAGGCTGTCACTGAAGGCATATGTTCCAGCTGTTTCAAAATGCAATTGCCAAGGTTTTGTTGGGAATTGTTCAGCTGAATAATATACAATATTTCTCAGCTTTCACTGATGATCAACAATTCAGTGGGTTGACTTTTATCCCTTTTATTTCAGTTGTAGCCCTTGTGTTTAATGTGGGAAACAAATTGAAGTTGAGCAATTGTGAAGGAAGAAATCAATGGTTGTACCAATAGTACTAGGAGCCCTTGGAGCAATACTGAAAGGATTGCCTAGATACATGGAAATTTTGAACTTATCAGACCTAAGTATTCTGACTTTGCAAAAAACTACCTTACTCAGAACTGCCTATATACCGTATTTTTCAGACTATAACATGCACCAGAGTATAAGATGCACCACGTTTTTGAAGAGGTAAACAAGAAAAAAAAGTTTTTTCCCTCCCCTGCCCCCAGGCCTCCCAAACCCTCTGTGTGTCCCATTTTTGCAAAAAACGGGCTCGTTTTTCCAAAAAATGAGCCCATTTTTCGCAAAAACAGGATGCGCAGAGGGTTTGGGAGGCCTGCAGAGTGCTCCTGGGGGCAGGGCAGGGCAAAAATGCAACACATGGGGGGTTGGGGAGGCCAATAACACACCTGGGGGCTGGGGAGGGCAAAAACGCAAATGGGGGTTTGGGAGGCCAATAACACAATAACAAACTCACCATGTGTTGTGTTTTTGCCCTCCCCAATCCCCAGGAACACTCTGCAGGTCTCCCAAACAGTCTGTGCACCCAATTTTTGTGAAAAACGGGCCTGTTTTTGGCCTCCCAAACCCCCACGCATTACATTTTTGCCCTCCCCAGCCCCCAAGAGCACTCTGCAGGCCTCCCAAACCCTCTGCATGCCCTGTTTTTGCAAACAATGGGCCTGTTTTTGGGGAAAACAGGCCCATTTTTCACAAAAACGGGATGCCTGGGGTGGGGTTTCAGGAGGCCAATATGGCTGTGTTCGGTGTACAAGATGCACCAACATTTCCACCCTCTTTTACGGGGGGGGGGAAGTGCATCTTATACTTCAAAAAGTATGGTACTCAGACATTACCTTAACCAGTCTTAGGTCCTTGGTTAGGATTTGAACTGTTAGGTTTTTACCAGTCCCAGACTGTGAATCAAATTGAAGATTAAATCAATAATAATGATAATAATTATTATTAATAATAATTTATTTATTTATTTATTGGATTTGTATGCTGCCCTTCTCCCGAAGGACTCAGGGTGGCTTACAACAATAAGAAACAGAGAATACAAAAGTTAAAAGACAAATTAAAACAGAATATCCAATAAGTAGGTTAAACGTGGGAATACAAATTCAAATTTAAAATTTAAGAATTTAAAAAGCTACAAAATCAGTTTAGAGTCAACCCAGACCCGCCTGTTGGAAGAGCCAGGTCTTTTATATCAATGAATCTGAGCCAGGCTAAGATTCGATATTGGGATAAAACTCAAATATTAGAAATCCAAATCTTTGGTCAAGACAGAAGTGCCTCTTCCGTGCCAAGGTGCTGAGATGACAAACGGTATTTGACGTAGGTACAGAATTGTAAAAGGGAAAACTGACCCTAAACAGATACATCCTGTTGTTTAATGTTTATTACACCCCAAATGTCATGTAGATTTTAGAGAAGAAATACTGCTTCCCTTACTGTCCTCTTTACTGCTCGTGAGGCGCCTTTGAGCCCCTTATCTCCTTTTTATTATGTCTTGAGCTCCGGAGCTGAGAACCTGAGCCTGTGGGAAAAGGGCTGTTATGTCTTTCCTAGAGATAGATTAAAGGGTAACCTCTATGTGTGAAATGTCTCACTCTTCGTAATAACTTTGTCTTTATACTGTATAAATATCTGGCCCAAAGCGGCCATCATTGTTCAGACCCTTTGCTGTCTTTGGACTGTTTGAACCTTGCGCAATAAACTCTTTCCTGCATTGAAGAGCTTGGCCTAGTTACGTCATTTCTCCTATAACAGCTGGCGACTCCGCCAGGACTAGGTGTAAGGCGATATTTCGCTGAGGGCCGTTTCGACCCCTCGGGACCATCGGGAGGTCACTCCTGAACATTCTCCAGGCGCTGCGGAGATATGTCTCTGGGAGACAGCAGCGATAGCCCTATGGGACCGACCGAGCTCTGATCGAGTCCAAGAACCCTGCGGTGCAGGAAAGGTGGTCTGAACAAATTCCTGGCCAGGAATCTATGGAGTGGGAGCATTTTTAAGTGAGTATATTGTAAAAGAATTGTACCTGCCTCATTTGAAGGCAGACGGAGGGACTTGATCACTCCCTCGGACTCGGGGTGGCTACCCTAACGAAGTCCATGTCAGGTTATGTGGGTGGTTAAGCCGTCGCATTTCTTGCTAGTGGCCATGAAGTTGCGGGGCTACGAGTCGGTGGCAGTGTGATAGAATGGGAGAAGCTCAGAGCGTGCCAAATACTCCGTTGGCATGCATGTTAAAAGGTTTTGACAAGTATTTTAGCAACCCTTCCTATCCGAAAGGATCAAAGGAGCGATTAAAATTTTTATGTAAGCATGTGTGGCCATTATTGGGGACAGGGTGGCCCCCTCAGGGATCACTAAGGGAGGAAACAGTGGATAAGTTGTGGGGGGTGATTGTAGTGAATCAGGATAAATATCTTGATCAATTTCAATACATTGATCAATGGGCGAGAGCCCTAACAGAAAAAGCTGAAGATTTGCTGCAGTGTCAGGCTGAAATGGTCAGGCTATGTGTATCCAGATCTGGCGGAAAGATTAAAGGGGGGAGAAGTGAGCAAGGAAAAACTCAGGCAGAAAGAGGAGAGGAATATCCAAGAAGGAGAAAAGTATTGACAGAGGATGTGGAGGAGGTAGTTAGACCCCCCCGTATGCTCCATTGTGGCAGCCCCCAGTGCAGCAGCAGCCCCCAGCGCAACAGCAGCCCCCAGCGCAGCAGCAGCCCCCGGCACAGCAGCCGCCCCCAGCGCAGCCCCTAGACCAACAGCAGCAGCTGCAGGGAGCTGTAGGAGGAGAGGGAGGTGGAAATCAGAGACGCATGAGCGATCCTGGGGCTAGACCGGAAGTTAGGAAAAGTCCCCCACTGGGAGAAGGTAGTCGGAGTGAAGGAGAAGATCGGGATGATAAGGGGTTAAAGGAAGCAACAGGAGAAGAGCAGGTGGGGGTGCAACTTGCGCGGTGACAGCTAAATTGAAGGCTAGCAAGCAAGAAGTTACAGCACCTTTGCGCCAGGTGGATCAGATAATAGTAAACCAGCAGGGGCAGGTGGAACGTCAGCCCCTTTTTCAATACGTGCCGTTTACTACTACTGATCTTTTAAACTGGAAGCAACACTATGGGCTGCTGACCACTAAGCCCACTGAGATGGCGGACCTGTTTCAAACTATCATGTTAACACATAATCCAACGTGGCAGGATGTACAACAGTTATTACGCACTCTGTTAACTCCGGAAGAACAAGAGAAGTGGAAAGCCGCAGTTAGGCAGTGTGTGAAAGAGATGTTGCCAAATGATGCGGATGTGCAGCCGGAGGTGTTGGTCCGGGTGCCCGAAATGGATCCGGGCTGGGACCCTAAGGAGGAACAGGACTGGACACGTTTGAGGGACTATCAGAATTTGGTGGTGCAAAGTCTCAGAAGAGCAGGGAAGCCCCTAGTGAATATGTCTAAGCCATCTTTAGTGATGCAGGGAGCGGATGAAAGTCCGGAAAGTTTCCTGCAGAGATTGATTGAAGCATATGAGTTATATACACAGGTGGATCCATGGCAGGGGGATAATGTGCGGATGCTGAATGAAAGATTCATAGCTCAAAGCTATGAAGATATAAGGCGAAAACTGCAGCGGGTAGAAGGAGCGCTTGGGAAGAACACGACTGAATTGTTGGAATTGGCACGGAAAGTGTATGTAAATAGGGATAAGATGGAAAAGAAGGAGAAAGAAGCCAGGATGCAAAAGAAGGCTGAATTATTGGCAGTAGCATTACAGGGAGGAATGAATTTGGACCCTAACCTAGGGGCTCCCCTGGGCCCTAACCAATGCGCCTATTGTAAAGGAGAAGGGCATTGACAAAGGGAATGCCCCAGACAGGTGATGAGAGGTAGAGGGATGATGAGAAGACTGGAGTTTGGATCAGGGATGCGTGGGCAGTATGCGGGGAGAAGGGGAGAACGAGGAATAAGGGGGGGGCTTGAATAGAGGATTTGGACAAAGAGGCTTGGGATGAGGTTTTGGTAGAGGAGCTAGAGGAGGTGCCGGACCAAGAGAAGCGGAGAGTATTGGATTGGCAGACCTGGTGTGGTCGGATTGACGGGGACCAGGCTTGGAAGAACCCCCGCCTGAGCCGTTGCTTACAATGAGGATAGGGGGCCAGCAGACAACATTTTTAGTGGATACAGGAGCGGGTAGATCAGTTGTAAATAAGCAAATTGCAGCCCCTGGATCACGTAAAATCCAGGTTCAGGGGGTATCAGGACAGATTATGGGACGGCAGGTCCTAAAGCCTGTGATGTGTGATTTTAAAGGAGCTGAAATCCAGCATGAATTTTTGTACATCCCTGAGTGCCCTATTCCGTTGCTAGGCAGGGATCTGCTGAGCAAATTAGGGGCAACAATTTCTTTAGATGAAGGTAGTCAGAAAATGACCATAAGGCATTCCCCGGAGGAGATTTGGAGGTTGATGATAGGGAGACAGGTTGGTGAGAAAGAAAAGGAGGAAAAGTGGAGGATGTTTGATGTGCCAGGTTTGTGGGCAGAGGATAATCCGCCAGGTTTTGCAGCACACCACCCTCCAGTGGTGGTTGAGCTAAAGCCGGGAACAATGCCAGTAAGAATAAGGCAACGTCCCGTTTCATGGGAAGCAATATATGCCATCTATGAGAGTATACAGAGATATTTGGAAGCGGGTGTTTTGGTGCCTACTCAATCCCCATGGAATACCCCAATTATTCCAATTAAGAAGGCAGATGGGTCTTATCGCCCTGCCCAGGATTTGAGATTTGTTAACCACCCAACAGTTACCTTACACCCAGCTGTGTCCAATCCATACACTTTGTTAAGTTTAATTCCACCCCAGGCGGGGTGGTTTTCTGTAGTTGATTTGAAGGATGCCTTCTTTACAATTCCTATTTATCCATCAAGCCAGCCGCTGTTTGCATTTGAGTGGGAGAACCCTCATACAGGCACAAAAATGCAATACACATGGACTAGGTTGCCACAGGGGTTTAAAAATTCCCCGACATTGTTTGGGACAGCATTGGCTAGGGACCTGCAGTATTACATGCCTCAGCAACCGGGAGATACAACTTTACAATATGTTGATGATGTTTTGGTGACAGGACAGACAGAGGATTTATGCTGGGATAATACTAAAATGTTGTTGGATTTGTTACTAGAGTGTGGATATCGGGTATCAAGGAAGAAAGCTCAATTAGTGAAAGAGAGGGTGAGGTATTTGGGATATGATATTGAGAAAGGACACAGAGCTTTAGGACCAGAGCGGAAACAGGCAGTTTTGATGCTGGCTGAACCTAGAACAAAGAGACAACTGAGAAGCTTTTTAGGGTTGGCGGGCTTCTGTCGTATTTGGATTCCTAACTTTGCTTTGATGGCAGCACCCTTGTATGTAGCCACCAGGGGCGCTAATACGGAACCCCTCGAATGGAGGGGAGAACAGAAAAAAGCCTTTAAAGATATAAAAATTGCGCTAACCCAGGCTCTGGTGTGAGCCTTATCAAATCTGCAGAAGCCTTTTAATTTATATGTAGACACAAGTAGAAATATTGCAGTGGGGGTGCTTACACAACCGCTGGGAAGTTGGCAACAACCGGTAGCATATCTGTCAAAACAATTGGATGGAGTAGCACGAGGCTGGCCACATTGTTTAAAAGTATTGGCTGCGATTGCAAAATTAATTCAAGATTGTAATAAACTTACTTTTTCCTGTCCTATAATTGTACATTCCCCCCATGCGGTGCAGTCCATTTTGGATGCTAAAGGACACTTATGGATTAGTGGATAAAGGTTGGCAAAATACCAGGCAATTATGATTGAGAATCCCCAGGTACGTTTGGTAATGTCCAATAGGCTGAACCCTTTGTTGTTGCCAATGGAAGTGGATACACAGCATGATTGTATACAGGTATTAGAGAAAGTTTATTCTACCTGACCTGATTTAACGGATATCCCGTTACCCAATGCACAGTTTAATTGGTACACGGACAGATCCAGTTACATTGTAGATGGGTATCGGGTGTCTGGATATGCCATTGTAGATGATGAAGGAGTGGTGGAAAGTGGACCCGTAGGAAGTGGACATAGTGCACAGGTGGCTGAGTTGTGGGCGCTGATACGTGCCTTAGAAAGGGCCAAGGGAGAAACATTGAATGTGTGGACAGATAGTAAATATGCATTCCTTACTTTACATGCACATGGGGCTGTTTATAAGGAACGAGGGTTTAGAGATTCAGCAGGGAAAAGTATTTTGCATGGACATCTTATTAGCCACTTGATTGAAGCTGTGAATAAACCAAAGAAAGTGGCAGTGATGCATTGTAAAGGACATCAGAGGGGAAATGATAAGGTAGCTATGGGGAATAGAGCAGCTGATGTAGAAGCAAGGGAAGCGGCAAAGCAAGAGGGACTGCTGCCCGACTTGTCTGTTTGTGTAGCAATGGATTTAGGGGTTATACCCCCTGAAATCAAACCAACATATACGCAACAGGAAAGTGTGAAAGCAGTGACAGACTTGAAAGCTCAGGTTGAAGATGGGTGGTATGTATTACCAGACAGGAGGATTTTTGTACCAGCCTCGATGGCATGGACACTAGCGCGCCTAGCCCATGAAACAACATACATGGGTAAAACGGCTTTAGAACTAGCATTAGGAAGAGATTATTATATCAATGGGCTGGCCGGAGTTGCTGCCGGAACGGTTGCAAAGTGTGTTACATGTGCTAAAGTTAACCCAAGGCAAGGGCCCTTACTGCCCCCTAGTGCCATACCCCGGTCATACATCCCCATGGATTATATTATGATAGACTTTACTGATATGCCTAGATGTGGATTGTTTAAAGCTCTGTTAGTTATGGTGGATATGTATACAGGGTGGCCTGAGGCTTTTCCAACGAAGACCAAGCAGGCACGGGAGGTGGCAAGACTATTACTAAAAGAGATAATTCTCATATTTGGAATTCCCAGTTATATCTCATCGGACAATGGTCCTGAGTTTGTTCATCATATTAATCAGGCAGTTGCAATGGCGGTAGGAATAAAGTGGCGGTTTCACAATGCATTTCGGCCAGATATCAGGTGGATGTGCAGAAAGAATGAACAGGACTCTTAAGGAAAGAATTACTAAGATTTGTACAGATAGTCATTTAAAGTGGCCTGATGCTTTACCACTAGCTTTGTATGCAATCAGAAGCTCGCCAAGGGGCCAACACAAATTATCGCCATATGAGTTAATGTATGGACGACTGACAGGGTTGTTAAGAAATGAACTTGGCAGGGTGGCCGGATCTGGGGCATAAGGGGGGAGTTTGGAATATGGAAATGGTACAAGAACTTAATAAGCAAGTTGAGATGCTCCAGCGATATGTGATGGAACAAGTGCCCCCCCCGGTTAATAACCCATTGTTACCCATTCAAACCAGGGGATCAAGTATGGGTCAAACATTGGAAGAAGGAGCCACTGGAAGGACGGTGGAAAGGACCTTTTACCGTTATTATGACTTCTCTCCTTGCTATTAAGATTGCAGAATCAAAGTCGTGGATTCATTGGACACGAGTCAAGGCGGCGGCAGAATCTGGCTGGAAAGTGACCATGGATAAACAAAATCCCACTAAGCTAACATTTAAGCGTGCTTAAAGACAGCTTTTTCTATTTTACATATAGGATACTTGGAGTTGTGACCAATTGTGGGGACCCGCAACAGATCAAGAAAGTGGACTGGATACCTGGGGTGGCACATTATTTTGGAGGCGGATTAAAGACAAGCGGCTGAAGAACAAGGATCCATGTGGGAGGAGAGTTGGATGTGGGCGTGTTGGGGATTGGGGGTATTGGTCCTGTCGATTATTGTGTTTTACAGGTATAAACAGTGGTTTTGTGGACAACCGAAGAGCATCGAGGCACCAGCTACTCCAATCCCTAACTGCCCGGATCTTCTTCTGAACACCCATATAGTATAAATTGTCTGTTTATCAAAGAAATACTGGTTGTAATAGGTGAAAGGCGATTCTCGAATGTACCAAAATTTTTGTCTTTCCAATGTGTTGGTTTTGTAATTGTGGATGTGAGTGTTGTTGTTGCGCTCATTGTATAGATTGTGTTTTATGCACAGGGTGTTTGGTTGAGTGTGACATAAAGATCATAGAAGATGTGCTAGAGCACTATTTGGTGATAGGTTTGGAAACATCTTATTATACACTTAAGACTAGCCCCACTATTGAGATAGCATTGAGAGATCGGAATAAAAAGGACTGGGAGGATGCAGAACATGGTGACTGTTGGACTGGGATTATGGATAAGTGGATGGGTAGTGGGCCTACGAAGTGAGTCAGATATTCCCAGGATAGAAGCAACAAGCAAGGAGAATTGTGACCCGTGCATACGCACAACATTACAGGGAACACGAGTTTCTAAAACCTTGATTTATCACACTCAAAAACCTGATGGGTGTAAGGAACACACACCCCGAACCTGTCAAGTAAACAATACCATATATCACATGTGTATACTAAAGGATAAGGTGCAGTGCTATAACCCAGCAGAAGCCAAACAAATAACTACTTATGAAATGTCAATATACACAACAGAATGTGGGAGAGAAGAACTTTTGAACAAGACAGAATTTAGGAAGTTGGGGAATCCAGTAGAGATAACATTTGATGCCTGTTTAGCTATTAATCGTAACTGTGATGTCTGGAAGTCAACATGTGGGACATTAGAATGGGAAAGAAGTTATATGTTGGACAAAAAGTATATGTGCCGAAAGCAGGGAAAATGCAGTGATCGAAGCACATATAGTTATTGTCCATATTGGTCTTGTGCAGTTATGTGGACAGGAGATCAACCAGGGGGTACCCAGAGATGCAAGTTGGAAAATGGGGTAGCTAGTAGCAACTGCCGACAGAATGAATGTAATCCTATAAAGATCACATGTATCCCGACAAAACTATGGAAGGAGGATTACGGATTAGGAATCTGTGCTAAGGGAAAAGATCCCCTTGTAACCCTTCGATGGTATGTTACTAAGGTTACCAGAGCAACACAAGATACAAAAGGATTGTTCTGGTCATATTATTTGGAGGTGGAGAAGTTGAATATACCCGAAATTCCTAATCATGTAACAAATACCTTTGTCAAATTGGCAGAAGACATAGCCCGTACCCTGAATGTATCAAATTGTTTTGTTTGTGAGGGACTAACATGGGAGAAAAATGGCCATGGGAAGCCCAGGAATTAAATTATTCCAAAATATTAGAAATGGATCAGAAAGGTAACCTGTCATATAATAAGGGTAAGGATGGAGATTGGACATTGACTACTAGTCTGGTAGGGAACGTGTGTTTTCAGAGAAAAATTGTGGCAGGCTGTCATCAGGTAGGAAACCTCATATGTACAGGCAAATGGGAAAGTAAGGTATGGTGGTCAGGAAGCAATGCCACAGAGGGAACTGATGAAATGGCTCTGTTTCTGGTAAATGGGCTATCCTTTTTAAAGGATCCAGATAATCAGACCCTTGAATGGCTGGCTCCTGATGGACTATACTAGATATGTGGTAAAATGGCATATGGGGTTCTACCAAAATCTTGGTGTGGAGCCTGTGTCTTGGGATTAATTAGGCCCGGATTCTTTTTGCTTCCCCTTAAAACCCGACAGGTTTTAGGTGTCCCGGTATATGATGAGGTGGGAAACTTAAGACAAAGAAGACATGTAGACACATCTGCAATAGGAAAAGTTAGGGTCGGAGGTAACCAACGTAGCTGGGGAAGTGAAGAGTGGCCTGCAGAGCGAATTATTGAGGTTTATGGACCAGCTACATGGGCGGAAGATGGCATGTATGGCTATCGGACCCCTATATACATTCTGAACCATTTAATTCGTCTGCAAGCTGTGGTTGAAATCATCACCAACGAAACTGTAAAAGGTCTTACTCAATTAGCTAGGGAGAGTGTCAAATCAAGGACATATATTATGCAGAATAGATTAGCACTAGACTATTTGTTAGCCAAGGAAGGAGGGGTATGTGGAAAGTTTAATTTGACTAACTGCTGCATAGAAGTTGATGAAAGCGGAAAGGTTATTAAGGAAATAAGAGACAAAATGGTTAAAATAGCTCATGTGCCAGTCCAGACTTGGAAAGGCCTTAATTTACAGGATATGTTTTCAGGACGGTGGCCAAAGTTACCTGGCCTGCAGGCCATTTTTGGCCTGGTGGGATTAATAGCTGCAGGGTGTATTTTTCTCCCATGTATCTTACCTCTGTTTGTTAAGACTATTTCTAAAAGTCTATCCTTGCTGGTGGAACGAAAGACAACTGCTCAGGTGATGGCTATGTGGGATTACAAACGGCTCCAGCAGGAAGAGGACCTGGAGGTGTGACTCATCTGGATAAGACAGATGAGTCACAAAGGGAGGTATGAGCCAGGCTAAGATTCGATATTGGGATAAAACTCAAATATTAGAAATCCAAATCTTTGGTCAAGACAGAAATGCCTCTTCCGTGCCAAGGTGCTGAGATGACAAACGGTATTTGACGTAGGTACAGAATCGTAAAAGGGAAAACTGACCCTAAACAGATACATCCTGTTGTTTAATGTTTATTACACCCCAAATGTCATGTAGATTTTAGAGAAGAAATTCTGCTTCCCTTACTGTCCTCTTTACTGCTCGTGAGGCGCCTTTGAGCCCCTTATCTCCTTTTTATTATGTCTTGAGCTCCGGAGCTGAGAACCTGAGCCTGTGGGAAAAGGGCTGTTATGTCTTTCCTAGAGATAGATTAAAGGGTAACCTCTATGTGTGAAATGTCTCACTCTTCGTAATAACTTTGTCTTTATACTGTATAAATATCTGGCCAAAAGCGGCCATCATTGTTCAGACCCTTTGCTGTCTTTGGACTGTTTGAACCTTGCGCAATAAACTCTTTCCTGCATTGAAGAGCTTGGCCTAGTTCCGTCATTTCTCCTATAACAAATCTATTTTACAACTATATATATAGCAAAGTAGATAGTCAGGCAAACAGGCAAAATAATAATAATGAAGAAGAAGAAGAAGAAGAAGAAGAAGAAGAAGAAGAAGAAGAAGAAGAAGAAGAAGAAGAAGAAGAAGAAGAAGAAGAAGAAGAAGAAGAAGAAGAAGAAGAAGAAGAAGAAGAAGAAGAAGAAGAAGAAATTGACCAGCAAGTGGAAGAAACATACAGGATGAAAATCCTCCTATGCAACAATTCAAAAGTGTAGAGGTAAGTGATCTAGCAAAAATGCTGAAAGAAAAGATTGAAAACCACATCAAAGAAAACATAGAAAGAAAAAGACTACCTACCATTCGCGAAGTGCTTAGCAAACAAGTGAAAGATCTGTTAATTGCCATGAACAACATTTTAACTTTCATCCCTTCCAGCACACTGTATGAAACCAACCAACTAATGTACAGTATAGGACAGCCGCCATTATACATGCAGAACTTGGTTATAAAATGCCAAAAAAGAAACCCACTGGAACACCAAAGTGGAAAATTTGACTTGAAAATAAAATAAAAAAACTACGATGGGATGTCAGCAATCTGAAGTACTTGAAAGAAGGAAAACTAAAGAACAAAAAGCTGAAAAATAGTTTACACAAAAAATACAACCTGGAGAAAAAAACAATAACGGAAATGATGGAAGAACTAAAACAACATGTAATAGCAACAACAAAGAAAATTGAAAGATATGAAGAACGAGTAAAACAATATCATGAAAATGTCCAGTTCAGAAGAAACCAACACTTCTTCTACCAGTCCCTTGATGAAAATCGAGTCCAAATTAATGTTCACTCATGTAAAGAAAAAACTTTGAACTTTTGGGAAGAACTGTGGGAAAACCCAGTGGAACACAACAAAATTGCCTCCTGGATCAAAAAATATTCAACAACAAACAACACAAAACAAAATGGAAAATATTGTAATAGCAACTGACATGGTTGCAAAACAAGCAAAGAAAGTCAAGAACTGGAGTGCACCTGGCCTGGACAAACTGCATGGATACTGGCTAAAACATCTGACCAGCCTCCATCATCGCATGGACACTCAATTTAATCAAATGCTTCAAAATGCAACAAGCGAAGAATGGTTAACAGCTGGTTGAATATATTTGCTAATTAAAGATCCAGAAAAGGGTACAGAACCAAGCAACTATCATCCAATTACTTGTCTGCCAACAATGTTCAAACTTTTTACAAGAATACTGGCAAATTCAGTATTCAATCATCTGATGGAAAACAGTTTGTATCCAGTAGAACAAAAAGGAAATTATAAAAAAATCAAGAGGAACAAAAGATCAACTGCTCAGTAACAAAATGGTACTAAAAATGCAAAATGAAGGAAAATGAATTTAAATATGGTGTGGATTGATTACAAGAAGGCATTTGACTCATTACCCCACAGCTGGATTAACACCTGTCTGGAAAACTTTGGAATCAGCAAAAATATCTGTACATTTTTGAAAGCAAATATGCAAAAATGGAAAACAGTTCTAACAGCAAATGGGGAGAACATTGGTGAAGTCAACATCAGACAAGGAATCTTCCAGGGGGACTCACTTTCACCACTACTGTTCAACATTGTATTAATTCCACTGACAATAATCCTATGAAACACAAAACTAGGATACCAAATCTCAAGCCAACATGGCAAGATAAACCATGGATGACTTAAAAAGGTATGCAAAAAGCCCCACTGAACTTAAATCAATACTCAACACAGTTCAGCTGTTCAGCAGCAACATCAAAATGAACTTTGGACTCAAAAAATGTGCTATATTATCCATGCAGTGAGGAAAAATGGAAAAAATAGAAGGAATAGAACTGGGAAATAAAAGCGTTAGCAAAGGATGACGTTTACATATACCTAGGCATATTGGAATCAGATAACCTGAATGGAAAAGTCAGAGTCAGTGCAAAAGGAATACATCAGGAGGGTTCTCAAAATATTAAAATCAAAGCTGAATGCTGGAAACATAATTGAAGCCATTAATACATGGGCAGTTCCAGTGATATGCTACTCAGCTGGAATCATCAACTGGACTGTGGCTGAACTGGAAAACATGGTCCAGAAAACACGCAAACTTTTGAATATGTACCACACTTTACATCCACGAAGTTACATCAACAGGTTGTACCTGCCAATAAGAATAGGGGGCAGAGGGCTATTGCAAGTCCATCAAACTATAGAAGAAGAAAAACGAAGTTTGAATGACTATGTGAGTCAAAGTACAGAAAAATGGCTGCAGGCTGTGAAAATGGAGAACATTGTAAAAACAACAGAAACAAAGGCAGAATATAAGGAAAAACAGCTGGATGACAAATTAAATGGATGGAAAACCAAAGCTTTGCATGGACAGCACTTGAAAAACATTGAAGGAAAATGTGATAACAACTAGACATGGGCATGGCTTAAGGTGGGAACCATCAAGAAAGAAACGGAAGGTTTAATACTTGCTGCTCAAGAACAAGCATTACAAACTAATGCCATGAAAGTGAAGATACAAAAATCCACTGACAAGTCAAACTGCCGACTTTGCAATGACAAAGTTGAAACTGTTTCACATTTAATATGTGAGTGCAGCAAAATCACACAAACTGATTACAGAGTTAGATATGACCAAGTTGCTAAATTAATCCACTGGTCATTATGTAAAAAATGCAATTTACCAGTATCCAAAAAGTCATGGGAACATAGAGTGGAAAAAGTTGTCGAAAATGAGAATGTAAAGATCTTGTGGGACTTTCAAATACCGACAGATCGTCATTTGGAAAACAACATGCCAGATATCACAGTTGTTGAAAACCGAAGCGTACAATTTATTGATATCGCTGTTCCAGGAGACGCCAGAGTCATAGAAAAAGAACTGGAAAAAAATCCCAAAATAATGTGATCTGGCCATCAAAACTACACAATTATAGATGCAGGGGTGAAATGCTACTGGTTTGGGCTGGTTCACCGAAACCAGTAATACTGGTTTGCCTAACCGGTAGTAAAAAATGTAAAAAAACCCCAAAACTTTGAAATGGTAGTTAAAAATGCTTTAAAAAGTAAAAAAAAAAAAATGTTCCAATGATTGTGCATCGCTTAGCTGATCATCGGAGCCTTTTCTTTTTACTTCTTTAAAGCATTTTTTTACTACCTATTCGCCCGAGCCGGTAGTAAAAAAATGCTTTTAAAAGGTAAAAAAAAGGCTCCAATGATCACAGCTGTGCTGCACAATCATCATAACCTTTTTTTAACCTTTTAAAAGCATTTTCTTTACTACTACTTTGCCCAAGCCAGTACTAAAAATGCTTTTAAAAAGTTTTTAAAATAGGTTCCCATGTGCACCACAACTGATCACCCCCCCATACGCTGTTCTACTTACCTTCCCAAGCATTTGGTGCACACTGAACATGCGCAGCTCATGTTTGGTGCCCACTGCGCATGCATGCGCATAGCGCACATTTGGCGCATGCACGGCCAGCAAACCGGTAGTAAACCGGTTCAGATTTCACCACTGTATGGATAAAACATGTGACAGTGATACCCATTGTCATCGGGGCACTTGGTACCATGTCCAAGAATTTTATAAAAAACATCAAGAAATTGCAGCTTCTTGCAATAACACTAGCGGAACTGCAAAACACTGCGCTACTTGGAACATCGTACATCTTAAGAAGGAACTAGGTTGATACTTAGGATGCTGGCAGCAACCCGTATCAACCATCAGCACCAGTCAATAATATTTGTGATACATTTTAAATGTTCAGTTGACTGAGTTTCATGTTTAATGAATAAAAGATAATCATCATCATCATCCCCCACTGAAGCACTACCTTGATGTGGTTGTGGGGCTTGTGTGCTCTGAGGAAGATTAGAGCTATGCCAGAGGTTCAACCATACTGGACATGTTATTACAGAGCAAACCCAACAAGAAGAGGATATTTGAAAAGAATGCACCAGTTCTGGAAAGAACAACATCCAGAATCAGAAATAACAGAACAGAGGCTAGCAGATCAATGTCATTTGATAATACGAAATAAAACTATTCACAACAGCAGAATTGGAAGAACTGCAAAGATTCACCCAGGGCAAAGAAATCAAAGCTTTGCCAGAAGTAATTCAGAATGTAGAGGTAAACCAGGGAAAGCTGGTAGTAGAAGAATCCAACAGAAATGTACAATTGTTTTCATTTAGGAACCAGGCACCCACTCCTCTGCCACAGGAAGAACAAAACCCTATAAAGAAGTAAAAGAACTGAAACAAAGAATAACTGAGCATCTAGAACAACACAAAAACATCAGAATAAGGCTGCCTGCATTGAAGCTTGTTCCAAAGAAACAGCTAACATAAGCGTTAAATGATGCAAATACTGCAATATCAAGCATAAGCATCAAGTCACTGCACGAAACAAACCAACTAATGTACAGCACAGCTGCAGTTATAACTCAAAACCTGGGATGCAAAATCAACAGAGGAAAAAAAACTAAATAGTGTATCACAAAAATGGAAGATTAGATTGGAAAATAAGATTAGCAAGTTGAGATCAGATGCAAGCAAGGTAGAACAGATGAAAGAAAAGAAGCTGAAGAACAAGAAGACCAAAGAATACCTAATCAAGAAATATCACTTAGAAACAAGGAAGATCAAGAAAGCACTGGAAATAATAAAGCAGCAAACAATAGCAATAGCCAAGAAGATTAGCAAATATGAAGCTTGATTTGCAAATTATAGGCAGAACCTCCAATTTCAATCCAATCAGAAACATTTCTACCAATTTATCAATGGAAAAACTGCAGTGAATCAGTCAGTACCTGACAAGGAAGAGACACTGCAGTTCTGGAGGCAGATATGGGATAAAGAAATACAACAAGGACACAGCTTGGTTAAAAGAGGTGGATAAGAATAAAAAAGAAGTTAAAATGAAAGAAATAATAATAGTAGAAATGGTAGAGAAAAGAGCAAGGAAGATCAAGAATTAGTCAGCATCAGGTGATAGATCAGGGGTCTGCAACCTTAAATGCTCAAAGAGCCATTTGGACCTGTTTCCCACAGGGAAAAAAAACACTGGGAGCCACAAAACCTGGGAGGGCATGGCCAACTCGATGTCACTCACTCCCACCCACACATGACCCTTTAGCCATGCCTACCCAGCCACAAAACCATTCTCTCTCTCTCTATGTCTCTCTCTCCCCATCTCCCCTCTCTGTATTTCTCTGCCCCTCCCCCTCCCCCTCTCTGTATCTCTGTCTATCTCCCCCTTCTCTGTATCTCTCTCTCCCCTCTCTCTGTATCTCCCTCTCTCCCCTTCCCTCTCCCCATTCTCTCCCCTTTCTGTATCTCGTCTGTATCTCTGTGTGTCTCTCTGTCCCTCTCCCTATCTTCCTCTCTCTCCCCCTCTCTCTAGCTCTCTCCCCCTCTCTCTGTCTCTGTCTCTGTCTCTGTCTCTCTCTCTCTCTGTATCTCTCTCCCCCTCTCCCTATCTCCTCCCTCTCCCCCTCTCTCTGTATATCACTCTGTGTGTGTGTCTCTCTGTCTCTCTCTCAACCCCCTCCCCCCTCTATCTCTTTGTGCCTGTCTCTCTCTCTCTCCCTCCCTCCCTCCCCCCCTCTCTCTCTCAGAAGGCCATGACTGGGCCAAGCCAGCAAGTGCGGGGCAGCCGGCTACTCACTTAAGGAGGGTCTCCCCGCATGTGTGCACCCTCCAGGCCAGGGGTGAAATCTAAAATCTGTTACTACTGGTTTTGTGGGCGTGGCTTGGTGGTGGTGGGGTAACGTGACTGGGTGGGCGTGGCCAATTTTTTTTTAACTTTTAAAACCATTTTTTCTACAACCTCTTCGGCTAAGAGGTTGTAAAAAAATGTTTTCAAAAGGCTCTGAGGATCCAAGCTGAGTTCCATGATCAGCAGAGGCTTTTTTAAAAAGCCTCTGCCGACCAGGGAAGTCAGCTGGGATCATCAGAACATTTAAAAGAAAAAAACCCTTGTTTTCTCAGGGGTGGATCAGCTTGGATCGTCAGAGCATTTAAAAGAAAACAAGGGTTTTTTTCTTTTAAATGCCTTTGACGAGCCGCACAATCATCAGTCACTTTTTTTTTTTACTTTTAAAAGCATTTTTTTGGCCGAAGTTGTAGAAAAAATGCTTTTAAAAGTAAAAAAAAAGCCTCTGATGATTGTGCGGCTCAGCTGGGCATGGGGGGTGGGATTTTTGCTACCAGTTCTCCGAACCACCCACCTCCATTGCTACCGGATCGGGTGATCCGGTCCGAACTGGGAGCATTTCACCCCTGCTCCAGGCCCTGCCATAGCCGGCCAGGGGACATGAGAGGAGAAGGAGAGGGAGGAGGAGGAGGGTTGTCGGAGCCTAAGTGCAGGAGTGAAGTGGCCCTATACCTGCCTTCGTGCCACATTTGCAGCCTTCCGCTTCAGGCTGGAGCTCACGCCCTACACGCTCGGCCGAAGAGCTGCCCGGGGGATGACGACACGGCAAGGCAATGGTTGGAGCCTTAGTGCAGGAGAGAAGCCGCATCCTGTTGTGTCCTGTTAAGACCTTCCTTAAGCAAGCGGCTGCGCATGCCTTTGCTGTGCTTTGGTGCTCACTTGAGGAGGGTCTCCTCATGCATGTGCACCCTCCCGGCCCTGCCACAGCCAGCCAGGGGGTTGCAAGTGGAGAAGGAGGGGGAGAAAGAGGACGAGGGTTGCCCAAAGGGAAGCGTCTGCCGCAGCTGGTGATCGTTCCTCACCCAGATTTCCAAAAAGAAGACATAAAAGGAGTAGTGAAGAGCCCCAAGGAGAGCTTGCTTGTTTGGCCCAGCTGCGGCTTTCCGAGAGAGAGAGAAGAGATGCAGAGACAGAGAGAGAGTGCGAGATACACACACAAAGAGAGAGAGAGAGACATAGAGAGGGGGGGAGATCAGCTGATGGGCGAGCGTCTTTGGCGAGGGCTTTCTCCAAGCCTGACCCCGGAGTGGGTGTGTGAGGTTCGGTGGGGCCAGCTCCCTTTTCCTGCTGCCCTGAACCTCTTACAGCCATGGCTGGGTGCTGCTGGCCCGTCTCCCTTTCTGACATCCCCTCCTCCCGGATCCCATTCCCATCCCACCAGCTCTCGTGTTAGCGAGGACAGTGTTGGGCGTGGCCAGGCCAGGCCAGTGTCTCAGAGCGGAGAGCAGGTTGTGCGTCTCTCCAAGCAACTGAGGCACACTCAGCACCAACAAGGGCTGGAAGAAGCTCCAGGAGAGTGAGGCACCAGAGAATCAGCCTCAGCCGCTTCTCCATCTCCTGCCGTTGCCCTTACCTTCTCAGGCCAGAAGGGGAGGGGCAGGCCCAACCAGTGATGGGACAGGGAGCCACAGCAGAGGGCCCAAAGAGCCGCATGTGGCTCCAGAGCCGCGAGTTGCTGACACCCATGATAGATGAACCTCTAATTGGTTTATTCCCACTCATTGCCAACCAATTTAACAACATATTGCAAGGAGGTGAAATTAAAGAGTGGCTTACTCTTCTGGGTAAACCTATTTGATAATGAAAGATCCAGCAAAAGGGGCCACCATAGGCCAATTACTTTCTTACCAACAACTTTCAAATTGCTAACTGGTGTGGTAGCTGATGCAGTTCAATAGTATCTAGTTGAAAACAATCTCTTTCCACCCGAGAAGAAAGAAACCACTCCAATAGCAGAGGAACAAAGGATCAATTCCTAATTGACAAAATGATTTTGGAAAACAGCAAGAGAAGGAAGACCAACCTGAATGTAGCATGGCTTGACTACAAAAAGGCATTCGACATGACTGGATAATTAAATGCCTAGAAATAACAGGAGTCAGTAGAAACATCTGAAACTTTGTGCAAAGATTGATGGCACATTGGAAGACAGATCAACAGTTGCAGGTCAAAAGTGAGAGACTGGGAGAGGTTAATATCAAGAGAGGAATATTTCTTTTTCTTTTTTGTGTAAACAAGTTTTATTAGAATTTTTCTTTCATCATACATATTTTATGACCAGAGTGTTGACCAGGTCACATCTTATACATCTTATATATATTAATCTTTATAATCTATTCCAATCTTCCCATTTTTTCCATATTCATCTCTTTTGTATAATTCTTTATCACAAATTAATCATTTTTCACCATATCTTGTTATTTCAGCTTCTGCCATATTATTCTTTTTTTTCCAAGTCCATTTTACATGTTTCCAATTTCAGACGTAATATTCTTTTTCCATACTTCTTTATCTTGTCTTAATTTCTTCTTAATACATAATACATAAACAATATCACTATCCGCCTTTAATTCCTAATCTCTTACAATAACATCAATTAATTATCTTATTTCTCCATTACAGAATATATTTCTCAAAATCCCCATCCCACTTTTTAACATTTCAATTTATTTCCCTGGGGCTGCGACCTATGGCTTGGCTGGTTCGATGAACCCCCTTGCTAGGTTTTTGTCTATGTATTTGCACATTTCTTGCATTTCCCGGGGCATCATGGCGTACAGTTTGGGCTTGGGTAGTTTTGCCCCAAGGATGATTTCGATGGCACAGTCTGTCTTATGGTGGGGAGGCATGACATTGCACTCGGCTTCGCAGAATACTTCCGCGACGTCCTGATATTCTCTTGGGATCTGTTCTGCCTCTGGGGTTTTGTCGGAGGTGGCTGCCAGTTGTTCTGGTGGACCCTATGGAAGGGTTCCCTGCATGGGCAGTGCTTCTATTTGCTGGTGTGGAGTGGGTTGGGGTCCCCTTGCTATCCTCAGCCTTTGGCTGCCCCCTTGCCACCAGATGGTTGGGCCCCACTTGTCTAGCCAGGAGAGTCCCAGTATGAGTGTGTCTGTCATTTTGGGGGCTAATATGAATCGCATTGCTTCCCAGTGATTCGCTAGCTCTAGCTTCACTGGTTCTATCAGGTGGGTGGCATAGGCTCCCTCCAATAGAGACCCATCGACCTGTTCGAACCTGATCGGTGGGCCAGCCTTTTTGCTCTAATCCCCAGTTTCAGGACCCTAGTTAGGTTGATCAAGCATCTAGTGCAGCCTGAGTCTATTAGGGCTTGAAAAGTGCCCTGGGTTCCTGTTTTTGGGGCTGTGAGGTGTATTGGGAAAATGAAAAGGTGGACCGGTTCACTCACCATTGGGCCATTTTTGCCCTCGTCCTCGCTGTCATAGGAATCCAGCAAGTGGTCATTGTTGGCTAGAGTTTTCCCCTCTTCGGCTGGGTGGGGAGGGACCTCTGCAGCCTGGAGGGCTTTTCAGGATGTGTTGGTGGCATGCCTGGGGCTTCGTTCTGGTCATGCCCTGGGTGGTGGCTCTGGTTTTGGTTTGGGGCTGGGGTCATGTATGCTGTTACCATGTGGCCCATCCCCCCCCCATCTGTAGCATTTCATTTTTTTAAAAAAATTATTTTTTTATATAACAATGTCATATAAACACATGAACCGTGTGGCACCTGGGCACCATGCATTCCAATACAAATAAAACTGTTTGGGTTAAACATTATTATTACATTCAATCAACTTATGTATTTCTAATAACAAAACACATCCATATTAGATTACAATCTATCATTATTCAAGTATTCCACCTATTTCTCATTGTTACTTTCATTTTATTAAATAAAAATGTATACATTAATATTCCCTTTATTTCTATCACTTACTCTAGCTATTAATCATGTCACCCTATCTTAAAAGGTTTTTTCTTTCTTTCCTGTCTTGCTTCTAATCATGTCACCTGCCTAAAAAAAGAGAAAAGAAAGAAAGAAAGTAGAGAGGGAGAATAAGAAAAAGACAATTCAAAACAGCTATTAAAAAAATGGAATCATCCATTCATCATCTCTTGCCCGCTTTAATTGCTATACTTTAAAGGAAGGAGAGGAAAGCGGAAAAACAAGTCAAAACAACAATAAAGAAAGAAAACAGTACTCATCTACCAATCGTCTCTTGCCCGCTTCGGTACTTCAATTGCTACGCTTTTTTTTTTTTTGACTTGCCTCCCCCATTCCTCTCTTAAGTCTCCATCTATGTTTATTTCTTGGAAGTCCAATCTAAGTGTTCCTCCCATCTCTACTCTACTCTCCTCCACTGTCTATTTTCTAAAATTTCTACTGAGGTCCCTTGCCTCCACTTCAAGCATATCCTCCAGATCTCTTTGTATGTTTTTCCCCTGGTTTAATTCATCAATCACTATTATTTTCTCTGTAATCTCTCTGTCCTCTTCCTTCTTCATTTCTTCTTTTGGCTCCTCCCTTTCCTGGACGTCTTGGTCTGTAACCATCACCCCTTGTATGTTATTTCCCATTTTCCCCATAATGTTCTTAAATCCTTTGTCCATGATGTCCTTTGTATTTTGAAAGAGTAGATCCATGTCCTGAACAATTCCACTCATATCTCCTTTTTAAATGTCTTATTTTATTTTTTAAAGAAAGTTAATTTACATACAACAGTCCAAGAACTATTTATTTAGTCTTTAAACATTCAGTTCTATTTGAATACTCCCAGGGGTTATCAAAAAGCCCCAATCACTTCCTTGTAGCTTTCCTTTTTGTCAGCAGGTGGCACTCTCCACTTAGATTTCAGTTTACTAGTCCATTGTCGCTTGGATTATTTGACAAATATATAAACAGAGTAAGTTTTGTCTATATTTAATTCCAATATTTCAAAAAATGCCTTCCCAGTATCGCTTCTTCTCAGTTTAGGAGTTCCTTTTCTGTTTATTTCAAAGTCTATTATTTATTCTCCAACAGCTTTCCTTTCTGGTTAGGTATTTCTTCAGCACACCACAAAAGGCTTAGGCGCTGCTTAAACTGATAGTTCTGGGCAAATAGTTCTGAATTGTTTCTTGGGATAATTTAAAACCAAGAAAAATCCTCTCCCTCAGTTCCACCATGGCTCACCTTCTTCTCTCCTGTACCAGTCTTAGCTGGTATTCATTGGTTATCCCAGCTTTGTAGCGGTCATCTTTAGGCTGCTTCTTCTTCTTGCCGTGGCTGAGAGGGAAAAAAGCCCCCGGGCCAGACAGGAGAGCTGCAACTCTTCCCGGCCTCACAGGGTGCTTCCCTTGCTTCACCCCCCCTTCAGAGCATCTTAGGCTCTCTCCAGAGCCCACAAACAGGAAGAACTCAGCACAGGGGAAATGGAGACCCATTCCTCTGTGTCTGAAATTGCCGCGACATCAACTGGAAGCCACATCTGTAGCATTTCAGCTGACTTCATGGGAGAGTTGGTTTTGGGGCTGGCTGTGGTGCTGTGGCTCCCCATTGGCTGGATGGCCTACGGGCTGGCTGACCTCTCTCTTTGGTGTCTGGTTGCCTTCTCATACTCGGAACCACTCAGAGAATTGGTTCGGGATGGCGGTTACCTGGGCAATTTGCTTGTCCAGGCTTGTTCTGAAAAAATGAACTAACAGCCGCTCTGGCAGAGGGGGTAGCTTCCCCAGGACTCTTCTGAACTCACGGATGTGTTCGTTAATGGATCGCCCCCTCTGCTTTAGGTTTCTGAGTTCATCTTCCATGTACGGATCTCCTTCGCCTCCTCAAATCTGGCCTCTAGGTGTCATAGGAAGTTGTCTACATCTTGCAGTTTGGGGACTGTCCTCTTGTGGAGGGCTGCTAGTCATTCCCTTGCTTCTCCCTCTAGCCCTTAACAATGGTGTTCACCATGGCTCCGTGTGATGGATAGAGGTGTCCATAGCACTCTAGGTGGATCTCAGCTGAGTCAAGGAATAGAGCCAGCTGATATGAATCCCCATCAAATTTTCCCCTGAAGCGGGGCGGTTCATTCAGCACTGCTCCTCACTCCCCCTGTCGGCCCCTGTAAGCCTGCGCTTGATATGGTTGGCTATCTTCCTTGGCTCTAGTTTGTAAAGGGGGGACTGTCTGCCCTGGGCAGCTTGCCTGCTGCATGGAGAAGGCACTGGCTGCAACCTCGGGCTCCTTCTCCTTCTGGTGGGTGGAGAAGGGGGACTGCATTCCCATCTCCTCACTTCAAAGATCATACCACCCTCTCTTTTGGGTGGTATGATGGCCCCTCATCATGAAGGGTGGCCCAGGCAAATTCCTCCCTCAGGTGCTCTATGGATCTCCCCAGAGGTTCTGTCAGGGGCTTTGGGAGCCTAGCCTGTGCCCAGTCCCATGTCCAATCCACTCTTCCCAGGTCACTCAGGGGCCTTCTCCCCTTCTGGGCATTAGAGTGGGGAAACTCGACCTCAGCTGCTTTAGGGATTCTTTTCCACCAATACTCATCCCTTTTTGCTTCAGTCACTGGGGCGGGTGTCTCAGCTTTGATGGTCAGGGAGGAATGCACTCCAGTTGCAATTAGGCTGCTGGGTCCTGGAAATCCCTGGTTGGAGGCAAGTTCTACCTCTCTCTGGGTCGCCTGGAGCAGGCTCTCTTCAGATAGTCTGCCCTCTGCCATGGTCACCTGAGTTTTTCTCCACACAACCCAGGTATCGGGGAACGACTGGAGAGCCCGAGACCCAGGAATCCTGGTAGTTTTGATTAGTTTTGAGAGAGTTGGTTTGCTGTCAGGGTTCCAACGGATGCCCTAATTAAATCATGAGCCTTGAACCAAGCTTCAAAAGAAATCCAGTTATCTATTAGAAGCTTCATGTCGGCATGTTCCCAAGTGAAGCCAGCTCTGACCCTACATAATTTACACCCCAATCATGACCCTGTTTCCCCCCCCTCTCCCCAGAGTGAGTCATCAATCACATTTGCCAACAGAGCAATTTCATGGGTTGTAGAGACCACTCCCCTCCAGTCGCTGTGGGTAAACCTGAAATACAGCCTTTTGGCCCGTCACCAGTAAGGCACTAGATGAGGTACATCAAGCCCATAAAAGACAGGCTGACAAGAAAATGGCTAAACCCAAAGAATGCCAAGTGCAGGACAAGATTTTCCTATCTACGAAGTACTTACAGACCACCCAAAAATCAAAGAAACTGGGGCCCAAGTATGTAGACCCCTTCTCCATAGTCAGAATCATCAACCTGGTCACGATACAGTTACAGATGCCCAAAACCCTTAGGTGGATCCACCCAGTATTTCACATTAGCTTGCTCAAGCCTGAACTAGTGTCTCCTCTTTGGCTTGCCCAGCCTACCCCCAATTCCCTTACTCATAGAAGGGGGACAACACTTTAAAGTCAAGGAAATCCTAGATTCCAGGAAACATAGGGGGAAAGGACAGTATTTGATGGCCTGGAAGCACTTCCCTCCCTCACAGTCTGAATGGTTGGATGCTCGGGACTTTCGGGCTCCCAAACTCCTTCAGTTGTTTCACCAAAAATACCTTGATAAACCATAATATTCCTTTACTCTCTTGTACTATAGGTTACTCTCTGTATTCTATGTCCTTTGTTTTTTTCCTTTAGGGCTAATGCCTCTACTGCGGGAGGGCCGAATGTCAGCCGGATCTCCAGCATGGGATTCTACTTTGATGCATAATTGCTATCGGCTGCCATAGTAACTGGAAGGGTGGGGGCATGGCATTTTGGTTGGGGAAGTGAGTTGGTGAGATGAAGTCCCATGTGAAGAAAATGTCCCATGTGGGCTGGGCGGATGAACAGATGGATGGATAGATAGATAGACAGACAAAAATGCCAAATCCAGACTGAACATCTGACTGTGATGATGATGATGATGATGATGATGATGATGATGATGATGATAATATAATATAACAACAACATCAACTGTGCTACTCATAACATCTTACATTTTAAGAAGATACTTGGTCGATACCTAGGATGTTGGCAGCAACCCATATCAACTATTAGTGCCAGTCAATAATATTTGTGATACATTTTTTAATGTTCAGTTGACTGTTTCATGTTTAATGAAATAATAATAATAATAATATTTTTTAAAAAATAGCTAGCATCACTACCAGATGGATTTGTAACTGGTTGACAAACCATACTCAACAAGTAGTCCTTAACGGTACTACATCTACATGAAGGGAAGTAAGCAGTAGAGTACCACACGGTTCTTAGGGCCAGTACTCTTCAATATCTCCCCCAATATTTCTGCGTCTTAATGGGCTCCAGGAGGAGGAGGAGGTAAAAGTAAAAGTAAAGGTTCCCCTTGACATATGTGCTACTCGTTTCCGACTCTAGGGGGTGGTGCTCATCTCCATTTCAAAGCCGAAGAGCCAGCACTGTCCGAAGACATCTCCATGGTCAATGGGCTCCAGGAGGAGGAGGAGGGGACGCTATCTCCCCCATTGTGAAGTGCACTAAGTTTAAGTGTGTTGCACGAGGCGCTGCAAGAGCAGGAGCAGCTATGGAGGCTGTGAAAGGAATATGGGGAGACACGCAACTTTCTCTCGGCCCCAAGACACTGGCTGGGCCGGCTGTGGCTGATGTCGCTGCTCTCGCTGTCTCCATGGCTGCTCGCTGCTCTTTCAGCGCCTCGTGCAGCACACTTAAACTTAGCACGCTTCACAATGGTGAAGACGGTGTCCCCTCCTCCTCCTCCTGGAGCCCATTTCGATGTGGCGCATCGGCTGCAGCTGGCCCAATTAGTGTCTCAGGGCCGAGAAAAGTCACAGGTCTCCCCCAGTGGCCGAGGTATGCACAGCACCAACAAGGGCCAGAAAATGAGGCAAGTAGAGGGGCGCTTTACTCCTGCTCTGGAATATGGAATGAGTCTCCATCCACTGCAGTCACCCTTCTCTTCTCAGGGCAGGCGAGGAGTGAGTAGGAGCGGAGGGCGAGGGGCAGGGCCAGCTAATGGTGGGATCATCCGACAGGAGAGGGCCCAAAGAGCTGTATGTTGCCGACCCCCACCCTAGATGATAGGCTCAAAATCCAGATGGATCTCAACAGACTTGAACACTGGCTGCTATCTAACAAAATGAAATTCAATGTAGAGAAAAGTAAAGTCAAGTGTAAGAAAAAAAACCCCAAAAGTACATGTGCAGATTAAGTGAAACCTGGCTTAATAGCAGTAACTCAATTAAATATGAGCCAGTAATGTGTAGCAGCAGCCAAAAAACATAATGCAATCCTAAATTGCATTAACAGAGGGATTGAATCAAGATCACATGAGGTACTTGTATTACTCTATAAAGCTTTAATGAGGCCACACTTAGAATACTGCATCCAGAATGTGTGTGTTTTTGGTCATCGTGTTTCCTACTTCACTCTGGATGGACACCATGTTTGGAATTGATTTGTGTCTTGTAGACTCTGGAATCATCTTGCCTCGTGAACTCTCTTGTGTGTAGATTTAAGTTTGTTTGGTGGAGTTATTTGTTTAAGCAACTTTCAATTGCTTTGTAGACCATTGGGCCATTGCTTTGTGGGCTAATCTTGGCCTGCTTGTGGCTGGAATTAAATTGGGACAGTTCTGAATCTTGGTGAAGGGAATTGCTGGAGAATATTAATAAACTCACTAAATAAACACACACTACATGTGTGTTAGTTAGGACCTACATGGCTCAGTAATAGCCACCAAAGGGGCCAAGTTGCGATGTGTGACCATGGCGTTGGAAGGGACCACAGCTGAATGGATGGTCACTTTCCACAAGGACAATGCCCCGGAGCTGAGAAACTTCAACCACTTCATGGCCACCCTTCAGAAGCACTTCAAAGTCAGAGGCTGCATAAAAGCCATCAACCAAAGATGCAGGGGAATGGCTGAATACACCAGGAGTTTCATGACCTGGCCTGCTGAGTGACTGACTGGCCAGAAGATATCTTGATTGAATGCTTCTGAGACAGGTTAAGTGATGAGATCTACAATACCTGTACCTCCAGGGGCACCCCCTGCACACTCCATGGCTGATATGTCCTAGCAGAGGAAGTGGAAATTGACCAGGTTCAATCCAAATATCAGCCAAGCCGTGGGTGGTAAAGATCCTTCTCTGAAAAGAAAGAGGTTCTGAAACTGTTGCCTTGCAAACAGTGCCCATGCCAGGGGTGAAATGCTCCCGGTTTGGACCAGATCACCCAATCCGGTAGCGATGGAGGCGGGTGGTTCGGAGAACCGGTAGCAAAAAACCCTGCCCCCCACTCATGCCCAGCTGAGCCGCACAATCATCAGAGGCTTTTTTTGAACTTTTAAAAGCATTTTTTCTACAACCTGTTCGGTGGAAAAAATGCTTTTAAAAGTTAAAAAAAAAGCCTCTGATGATCATGCGGCTCAGCTGAGATCGTCAAAGGCTTTTAAAAGAAAAAAAACCCTTTTTTTCTTTTAAATGCCTCTGACTATACAATCTGAATTGCCTGATTGGCAGAGGCTTTTTAAAAAACTCAGCTTGGATCATCAGTGGCATTTAAAAGAAAAATAGGGTTTTTTTCTTTTAAATGCCTCTGATGATCCAAGCTGAGTTTTTTAAAAAGCCTCTGCCGATCAGGCAACTCAGCTTGGATCGTCAGAGGCATTTAAAAGAAAAATAGGGTTTTTTTCTTTTAAATGCCTCTGACGATCCACCCTGAGTTGCCTGATCGGCAGAGGCTTTTTAAAAACGCCTCTGACGATCAGACAACTCAGCTGGGATCGTCAGAGCCTTTTGAAAGCATGTTTTTACAACCTCTTCGCCGAAGAGGTTGTAGAAAAAATGGTTTTAAAAGTAATTTAAAAAATTGGCCACGCCCACCCAGTCACATTACCCCCATCACCAAGCCATGCCCACAGAACCGGTAATAACAAATTTTAGATTTCACCATTGGCCCATGCTGATGATCCACCAGCTGCTTCTGATGCATGAAGGAGGGGCACCAAGCTGACGACTGCCAAACCGCATTCCCAACCCAGAAGGCAACTCCAGGTCCTGCCAAAAAATCGGCAAAACTGACACAAAGAACCCGCAAGACAGCCCTGAAAAGAGTAGAGGTCGTAGAGTTCACCCCATCCCCCAAGGATGGCAAGAGAACTCTGACTGACCCAATGGACACTCCAGCAGAAAGTGAATCAGACTACAATGATGATTCCTTAGTAAGTCACCTGATCAACCCAGGGACCAACCCTTTAGAAATGGTGGTTTAATCCTAGGAGCACAAAGGGAGCCTAGTAGCCCTCCTGGACTTGGGATGCACCAGATGTCTGTTTAACCCTGCCCTGATTGAGAAACTGGATATAAGACTCAGACAACTTAAAGTGCCCGTAGCTTTTTGCCAGCTGTATGGCTCAGTGGCAAGGGAGGATCCCACATTCATCACTAAGCCAGTAGAGATGAGGATGGGCGCACAGATGGAGAACCTGAATTTTATTGTGGACCCTGGCATGGAGAGACCCCTTGTGTTAGGACTGTCTTGGCTTCTGAAATGGAACTTCTATGTGAACTAGAGGAGGGGGTTGCTAAAGATCTGGCGGGCCAGTGGGGAAGGAGGATAGAAGAACCATGAAAGGCTACCCCTAAACTGCTGTGGCTGAAGCCAAAAAGGGAGGTGGGAACAGCCACCAGAGACCGGCCCCAAGGCGATCCTTAGCTCCCCAAAGTGTGCTGGGACTTATGAGACATTTTCAGTGAAAAGGGTTCAGATGTGCTCCCACCCCACCAGCCGACCAAGTGTTCCATAGAAATCCTACTGGAGGCCAAACTACCCAAACTATCCTAAACTATCCATTCTATGACCCCTAGAGAATTGGAGGAACCACAGAATTTATATACAAATACCTGAAGCATGGTTTCATCTAGCCTGCCAGACTGAGGATAGCTGCCCTGAGGGTGGCTGCCCTGGTACTGTTTATGGAAAAGAAGGATGGATCCATTTATCTATGCACTGACTGTTGAGGGCTTAATGCTGTCAGCATGGAAATGTCTACCCCCTTCCCTTAATGAAGGCCATGCTAGCCTATTTGACCAAGGGGAAGGTCTTCACCAAATTGGATTTGCGGGAGGCATACTACCGGGTTAGGATCATGGCAGGGGATGAGTGGAAAATGGCTTTCAATTTCCCTTTAGGATGTTTCCAAGATCTCCATTTCAGACTGCAAGAGACCTCTGTTGTCTTCATGCAGCAGGGAAACGAAGTACAAGGGAGTGCTGAAAGGCTACCTGAATGACATTTTAATCTATACTGAGACAATGGGAGAACACGTAAAACTAGTCAGAGCTTGCTCACAAAACTTTGAACAGCCAAACTATATGCTAAGCCCGTGATGGCGAACCTATGGCACGCGTGGCACAGGTGGCACGGGTAGCCATATCAATGGGCATGCCAGCTCAGCTCTGGCGCACATGCGTGTGACGAAATGGGGTTGAGGGGTACCCCGGACCGTGAACCAGCTCATGAGTAAACACACTGAGACTGAAATGATTCTGACAGAGGCGTCTTGTGTAAAAATATAATTTACTTTAAAACATTTAAAAAGCAGTATGTCTTTAAGAAAACACATTAAAAACAAAGTCTTATCTGGGTATGTGAAACAAGGCTATCTCCCTAGATCCCTCTCCACAATACCGAAATAGCTCACAAAAGAATAAAGCTAGCATGAAGGTAAGCAGCTTCGGCGTCGATACATCATCAAGGCCATCATGGTGGGAGCAGCACGAGCTTCACAGCTGAAAGTCACCTGAAGTAAAAACAGTTCAAACAGCAAACATTGCTTGAAGCTTGTGGGAGGAAGAAGGTCCAGCAACAGCAGTCCCGATGATAGCTTGCGTGCTACAAAACAGCAAAAGGCAAGCATCCGTGGGAGTCTCTCTGTAGCGGCGTCTGGAGTCCTTATCTGCATTCTTCTCCCATCTGCGGCGTTGCAACAAGCTTCCTGCAGGAGCTGTGCATTTAGGCCTAGATCAGACTAGGCCCAAGTAGCAAGCAAAAGGTCCTTGCTTATATAGGGAGTCAACCTGCAATTAACTAGGGCGGGGAAGGCTTGCAGGTAATTGCCAACAGCAGATGGCTTGATTAAAACCATACTGTTTGTGAGTAGGCAGATAGCCACAGCAATCCTGGAAACACTCATGACAATCCCCTTCTCTGCGGCTATTTGACTGGTTAACAAACATACATTCTACATTGGGTACATATATACATCAATGGTAAGTACATTCACATAGCCATCAACATTTTCCCCAGAAGATAGAGGTGTTGGTCACGGGGCAGCGGTTTGGTAAACACGTCCGCTACCTGTTCCTTGGTTTCACAATACACAGTCTTAATGAAACCTGTTTTCACCAATTGCCTCACATGTTTGATTTTAATATCAATATGGCGCGATCTCTGGCCTACAGCATCGGCTTCCGATATGTTAATGGCAGCCATGTTATCCTCATAAACTTTTATAGGTTGCATGGGCTGCCTCCATAAACTTACCAGAAGATCATCAAACCAAACTAGGTTATTGGAAGCTTTGGACAAACTCACATACTCAGCTTCCGCTGTGGAGGTTGCAATTAACTTCTGCTTCCCAGAGTACCAATACACGGGGCTACTATTTAGGTATACAATGTACCCCGAGGTACTTTTTCTAGATCTAACATCCCCTGCCCAATCGGCATCCGAAAAACAACTCAATCTTAATTCTCTAGTTGCTTCTGGTTCCAATAACAATGAATAGTTCACAGTACCTTTTAAATATCTCAGGAGTCGTTTGATTCCGCTCCAATGGTACTGTGTGGGATGTTCAGAATGTCTAGATAACACATTTACACTTAGACTGATGTCCGGTCTAGTCCAATTTGCAATGTACAACAACGACCCAATCACGGACTTGTAAAGGGTCTTATCCTCAAACTCCGTGCTCTCAGTGTACATATTCTTAAGGAAGTCTGTTGCCATAGGGGTATCGCATGGCTTCGCCTCTACCATGCTACACTTTTTAAGCAATTCCTGAATCTTATCTTCCTGAGAGAGCCGAAACCCCTTCTCGGTTTTTACAAATTGCACCCCTAAAAATTTGCTAATGTGACCTAATGGTTTTAGGGCGAAACTCTTACTTAGGTCCTCAGAGAACTTCTTAAGCCTGTTCTCTGATCTACAAATATATAGTATGTCATCGACGTACAACAGTACTGTTTCCCTAATGCCCTGATCTTCCTTGACAAAAACACACTCGTCAGCCGACGATGGTAAAAAGCCCATCTCTCTCAGGCTTTTTGTGAGACACTCGTACCATCGTTTACCAGATTGTTTTAAGCCATATAGGCTCTTGTTCAACAACCACACATCGTCTTCCCGATGGCTTACTCCCTGAGGAATCCTCACGTACAGCTCTTTGTCTAACTGGGCGTGCAGGTACGCGGTCTGAATATCGAACTGATATACATGTTCGCCTCGCATGGTAGCGATGGTGAGAGCTGTTCTCACGCTCTCAGGGCGCACCGTGGGCGAGAAGGTGTCCTCATAATCGTCAGGGAATCTCTGCGAAAATCCCTGCGCCACTAGTCTCGCCTTATAGATAAAGCCCCCACCTTCAATGGGCTTTTGCTTGAAAAGCCACCTGGTGCCGATCACCCTCTTGTCCTTGGGCAATCTTGTTGGCATGAATACATCGAGCCTTCTCAGGCTGTCTAATTCTGTATCCATGGCGGCCAGCCACTTCTGTCGTTCATGGTCAGGTAAGGCCAACACATCCTCATATCTCTGAGGGGTGGCCAAAACCTGGTCGACTGAGGTAACAAAGTCGTCGTACCTCTTAGGCTTATTGCCCCTGGTAACCCTAACTGGTCTGCCTTTAGAGGAGTCACTTACATCAGAGTCGTCCGATGAGTCATCTACCTCATGACTATCACTATGCGTCTCAGAAGCTGGGCGCCTATCCTTCCTGGCTACCCCCATCTTGCGCTTCAATACCCCTTTCAAGGGTGCCTGGGATGCACGCTTCCCAGAACCAAATGTATCCCTATCCTCGGGTAGGTTTTCCGATACATCCTCCGATTGCCTATGACGACTACGGGAAGGGTTCCGAGTAAGAATCTCATTGGCATGGATCTTACTCCAATTGGCCCCTTCGTGAAAAGTGGCAGACTTTGATATCATTAATTTCCCGTTAGGGTAGGCAAACCTAAATGCCTTGGAGCCCTGCTCATAACCAACAAATCTCAGTTTAACAGAGATTGGGTCTCCCTTTCTCCTGAGCTCCTTCGGGACATGAACATCGGCCATCACCCCGAAAACGTGGAGGTGTGCCAAGCTAGGCTTATGGCCGTATAGCACCTCGTATGGGGTCTTCTGCACCACGCTAGACCACACACGGTTCAGGGTGTAATTCGCGTATCTAACTGCTTCTACCCAATACGCGAAGTTTAATCCGGAATCCTCTAGGGCGCACCGCATCATGGTTTGTAACACGCCATTGCGTCGTTCTGCGACGCCATTTTGAAACACAGAGTAAGGCGCGGTGCGTAAGTGGACTATACCCTTACTCCTTAACCAGCTGGAGAACTGATTCGAATTAAATTCAGTTCCTCTGTCAGTCAAGATCTTCTTAACTCTGATCTTGTGCTGGTTCTGGACTAAGTTACAAAATTCCTTAAACTTAGTCAACGTTTCACTCTTGGACATTAGGGGAAAAACGAATCCAAATCTGCTATGGTCGTCTACTATGGTAAGAAAGTACCGTCTCTTACCCACGGAAGGTGCAAATGGACCCACCAAATCCATGTGGACGAGCTGAAACGGGTGTTCAGAGTACCTCTGAGACTTCTTGGGCGCAGATTTCACCTTCAACTTTGCACTCCTACAAATTGAACAGTCTAGGAATGTGTTACAGTCATTGATCTTGGTTCCCCTTGAGTGTTCGGTTACCTTTTTCACTATAGGAAAACTCACATGACCTAATCTGCGATGCATCAAGTGAGCACATTCATTGTGCAACAGCTCACCTGTAGCAATTGCATTAGCATTTTCAGGTTTCCTACTATCTGACTCTAAGTTAAAATTTAAAAACTTTTTATTAACTTTACATTTGTCTTTACAAGGCTTCCTCTGGTGAAAGTCTTGATCCTCATCACCTAGTTCTAACTGTGATTCATTGTTACTACCAAATGAGATAGCATAATTGCTATCACTGCAGGACTCAGCATTCGTATTGGGGGAATAATAAGGCAAGCCACCTATCTTCAAAACCTCCCCAATCACACATTTGTTGTTTTTGATCACAGCTGTTCCTCCTGAGAACAGAATCTCCACTCTAGGGTTCTCACATATCCTCATCAGGCTTAGCAGATTATGATCTATCTCTGGTACATACAATGCTCCGTGAATCTTCCCTATCCCAGGGATATAAACATCTCCAATGCCAACAACATTCACCTTTTTACCGTTTGCAACTTTGACCATGGATTGATGCCTTCTCATATTAGCAAACAACCTTCGGTCACTGACAACATGGTTACTGGCTCCACTGTCCATTAACCATAGTTGCTCTCGCTGTTCCCTTGTGAGCTCTGACTCAGTAGTTTTCACTATACCTACAGAGCTATCATTAAACCTGGTATTGTTCCCTTTGTTGCCTCCATTTGGCTTTTTACCCCTTCTGTGGTTAGGAACATCTATACTTGACTTTCTACCAGGAGGCAATGGCCTCCTTTTACATTTATTATCAGAAGGTGCCTTTGAACATGCCCTAGCATTCACATTTTGTGGGCAATCCCTTCTATAATGTTCTCTTGAACCACAATTGAAGCATTCTCCGATAGTATATGCTCTATCTGAACTATCGGGCCTTCTTAAAGGTTTTTCCTTTTTGTAAAAAGCCACCCTGCATTTTCGCAAGTTATCTTCAGCAATCAGTCTGCCAGATAACACTTCTAAAGATAAGTTATTACAACTAACATTATCCAGTTGCGATATAAAATTATCCCAGCTAGGGTCAAGGGAATTGAGTATAACAGTAATGAGGGTTTGTTCAGACACTGTTTCCCCCTTCAACATCAATTCCTGCCTTAACCTGTTTAACTCACATAAGTGTTCATTAATATCTACTCCCGCCTTCAACCTTGCGGAATAGAACTCCCTATAAACTCTGTTTGTAACATGGGAGCTTTTTGAACAAAATAACTTATGTAGTTTCACCCAAACTTCTGTTACGGTCAGGTTACTAGGTATACTGGGATATAGTGCAGGGTTAATGGACATCAATAAAATACAAAAGGCCTTATGGTGTAAAATATCAACTTCTAAGGACCATGGTCTAGGTGGGGGCTTTAACAGCAACGATAAAACATTTTCTTTCATTAAAATTACTTGAATACTTTTAACCCATTCCTTAAAATTTCCTCCACCCACACTTAAACTTTTAAAATTAGGAGGAAGGACCTGTACATTATTAAACATGGAAATAGACATTAATTGATGTTCAAAATGTGGTCCGTCCTGGAACGGGCAATAAGGCATTGGAATGGAAGCACACAGCACAGTGTCTTCCATCTGGCATTCTGACGATCGTTCCTCCCCAATGGGAGGGATTAAAACTTCACGTTGTGCGGATGCAAAACTCATCCTGGCTTGATCACAAAAACTCGAGGGTCCTCTCTGGTGCACATCTCTAGGAATTTTTGGACGCGCTCCCAAATTCCTATCTTCAGTTGAGGTAGCCTCCGGAACCGTCCTGGATGTCGATGTCGTCACGGATGGATATATCCCACTCGTGGCGTGCGCTGAATTAGTCGCAGACATCAGGGGGGCTTTGGGATGCGCAGCTCCTATTTGTTGAGCCGATGGTGCCTGCAAACCATCGCCTAAAATGGTTGCCAAAGTCTCTATCACACTTGCAACCTTACGCTCAACATGAGAGTCTCTTAAATTTTTAGCAGAAGTCACTGATGTCATCAAGGGAGCTAAAGTCTTTATAGCCTGATCTATGATGGCTTCAACAGCAGGTGGCGCAATGTCAACTTGGCCATGCTGGTTTAACAAAGAAGCAGGAACATTTGAATCAGGCAGTCTGTTATCCCCCATTACCCACTTATGGTCTGAGGTGGGGGTTTTAGGAAAAGATTGAAAGTCTCTTACCGATCCGGTGTTTTGTAGGACTTCGATCTTCTTTCCTTTCACGGCTGAATTCTTTAATAATTCACTAGAATCAGCAGTCGGGTTCTGACTTACTGTGGGCAAACCTAAAAACTGAAGGATTGCCTTCCTAAACTCATCATCCACCTCTGTATTTGTTTTCAAGACCTGAAGTGGCGTTCTTCCAGTCTCTACTTCATTTGGTGATGATGGTTTATTCACTATCTTAGGCCCTTCAGGAGTTGAGGCCTCTGCTCCAAAACTTATAGCTCCACTATTCTCTAAGTCAATTAGAGTTTGGGGTTTTTCAGCCAAAACATTTTTGGCCTGAGCCCCAGACAGTCCAGTTTGTGACTTCATACTTTGTGCTGCTGCTGCTGCCCTAGTCAACATCTATTCAACTGCAGACATTCCAGTCTAGCGCGTTACCACATGAGCGTAAGTTCGTTAAACCATCCTCTGCTACCAACTTGTGACGAAATGGGGTTGAGGGGTACCCCGGACCGTGAACCAGCTCATGAGTAAACACACTGAGACTGAAATGATTCTGACAGAGGCGTCTTGTGTAAAAATATAATCTACTTTAAAACATTTAAAAAGCAGTATGTCTTTAAGAAAACACATTAAAAACAAAGTCTTATCTGGGTATGTGAAACAAGGCTATCTCCCTAGATCCCTCTCCACAATACCGAAATAGCTCACAAAAGAATAAAGCTAGCATGAAGGTAAGCAGCTTCGGCGTCGATACATCATCAAGGCCATCATGGTGGGAGCAGCACGAGCTTCACAGCTGAAAGTCACCTGAAGTAAAAACAGTTCAAACAGCAAACATTGCTTGAAGCTTGTGGGAGGAAGAAGGTCCAGCAACAGCAGTCCCGATGATAGCTTGCGTGCTACAAAACAGCAAAAGGCAAGCATCCGTGGGAGTCTCTCTGTAGCGGCGTCTGGAGTCCTTATCTGCATTCTTCTCCCATCTGCGGCGTTGCAACAAGCTTCCTGCAGGAGCTGTGCATTTAGGCCTAGATCAGACTAGGCCCAAGTAGCAAGCAAAAGGTCCTTGCTTATATAGGGAGTCAACCTGCAATTAACTAGGGCGGGGAAGGCTTGCAGGTAATTGCCAACAGCAGATGGCTTGATTAAAACCATACTGTTTCTGAGTAGGCAGATAGCCACAGCAATCCTGGAAACACTCGTGACAATGCGCATGACGGCCAACTGGTTTTTTGGCCTTCTGGGCCCACCAGAAGTAGGGAAACAGGCTGTTTCCTGCCTCCGGAGGGCCTGGGGTGGGGGGTTGGAAAGGCCCATTTTTCTTTCTTACTCCTAGAGGCTCTGGAGGCTGGGGATAGCAAAAAACGTCACTTCCTGCCCCACCGGGAGTTGGGAAATGGGCCCTTTCAGGCCTCCGGAGGGCCTCCGAGGGAGTGGGAAAGGCTGTTTTCGCCCTTCCCAGATGCATAGAGAGCATCTGGAGCCAGGTAAGAAAGAAATATGGGCCTACCAGACCATCGTGTGCCAGGAGCGGGGATGGGGGAGGGGGGTTGCGCACACATGCTCTGGGGGGCGCATAGAATTATGGGTGTGGGCACGCGCATGTGCGAACCTCCCCCCCCTCTCCTGGCACGCGATGGCAAAAAGGTTAGCCATCACTGTGCTAAGCTATCCAAATGTGAATTTCACCAGAGTAAAATTGATTATTTGGGCTACCACATTTCCCATGAGGGAATAGAAATGGACCCCAAAAAGGTGCAGACACTACTAGAGTGGGCTCCTCCCTGCACCCGGAAGCAATTACAAAGCTTTCTGAAATTTACAAACTTTTACCACCAATTCATTCCCTCACTTGCCCAGTTAACTCTTCCCATCATCAATCTGCTAAAGACAAAAGGTGAGGGAAATCCCAAGCCCAGTCAGCTGCTTAAATGGATCCTACAGTCATGAACCTACACTTCTAAAAAGCTTCATTAGATGGAGCAGAGATTGCAGTTTGGGAGAAGGAAGTCTATGTTGTGCACTGGGAAGTCCTAACTTGGAGACATTTCCTAGAAGGGGGAAAAACCCCATTTGAAGTATGGATTGACCATAAGAATCTGGAGGCTCTAACACACACACCCCTGAGGTTATTGCCCAAACAAGTTCGTTGGGCTCAGTAATTTAACCGGTTCAACTTCACATTATGACATCTCCCAAGGGGAAAAGAAAATTTCCTAGCAGATGCTTTATCCAGGCTGATGCAGTACAATAGTTCAAAGCCAGAGCTAATTAGGGCAGTCATCCCCTCCAGCTCCTCCCCTCATCGACTGCATCACTAAAAGAGTGAGCCACCCAACTGCAGAATAAACCTGGCTGGTGGTGAGGAAAACTTTGGATGAAGGTAGGGAAGCATATATTAAAAAAAAAAGCCAATAAAAAGCACATTAAGCTAAAGGGTTTTAAAGTAGGAGATAAGGTCTATCTACCTACCAAATTCTTACAATCTAGACAACTATCCAAAAACTTTGCGCCAAAATATGTTGGACCTTTCCTCATTTAAAGGATTATTAACCCAATGACTGTAAAATGTGAGCTGCCAAAAATGCTCAGACACGTATACCCGTATACCCTGTGTTTCATTGCATCTTATTGAAACCAGAGATCATGTTTTCCCTATACCCTGAGTCATAACCACTTCCCGACCCCATTATGATTGAGGGAGAGCAACAGTTTGAAGCAGTGGTGGGTTCCAAAATGTTTTACTACCGGTTCTGTGGGTGTGGCTTATTTTGTGGGCATGACTTGATGGTCATGTGATGGTGGGCATGGCTTGGTTGTCATGTGACTGTGGGTATATGTGACTGGGTGGGGATGGCTTGGTGTTCATGTGACTGGGTCGGCGATGCCAACTTGACGTCACTCAGGTCAAGGGTTAGGGTGTCTGGCCTCTCCTCACCTCAAAGGCCTCAATGAGATACAATTTTTCTGTATATTTATTTACTACTTCTTAACATCCAAAATATACTATTTAATCCTATGTATATATGCCATATGTGTACATACATATTACATAGTATAGAGTGTGTATAGGCACACAAAAAGATACATTATCTACTATATATACTGTATGTGTATGTACACACACACATACACACACACAGTTCTTCTAAAACTATACACATTCAACCTCACTTACTACATTTGGAAAAACACACCCAGAGTCTACTTTCTGCCACACATTTAACTATAACTTCTGTATATTTAGAACATTACACACACCTTCAGATGTTCTTCCCTAGCTTGCACATGACTGTTAGAGCCAGGAGAGGTCATGGATTGAGTAAAATGTGGTGAAACTCACTTAACAATGCTCTTGCTTAGCAACCAAAATTTTGGGCTCAATTGTGGTCGTAAGTCAAGGACTATCTCTGCTTTCCTCTGCAAGGCAGCCTTGTCCTAGTAAACTCTTTCTCCTTTCTGGCAATTTTCCTCTTTGTTAGAGGCACCAAAATAATCCAGATGATATAAAGTTTTCTGCTGGAGCAGGGGGTTGGACTAGATGGCCTCCAAGGTTCCCTCCAGCCCTAGATTGCTGCCCTGTTTCAAAGCATCTTCTGAAGCCATGTCTAGTGCCAGGGTTTGTGGTCCTTCCTTCCTTTTCTTTCTTTCTCTCTCTTCTCTCTTTCTCCCTTTTTCTTTCTTTCTTTCTTTCTTTCTTTCTTTCTTTCTTTCTTTCTTTCTTGTCTCTCCCTCTCTCCCTTCCTCTTCTTTCTCTTTCTTCCTTTCCTCTCTCTCTCTTTCCCTTCCTCTTTCTTTCTTTCTTTCTTTCTTTCTTTCTTTCTTTCTTTCTTTCTCTTTCTTTCTTTGTCTCTTTCTCTTTCTCTTTCTTTCTTGTCTCTCCCTTCCTTCCTTTCTCTTTTTCTTTCTTTTTCTTTCTTTCTTTGTCTTTCTTTCTTTCTTTTCTCTCTCTCTCTTTCTCTTTCCTTCTTTCTCTTTTTCTTTCTTTCTTTTCTCTCTCTCTCTCCCTTCCTCTTTCCTTCTTCCTCTTTCTCTTTCTTTCTCCTTTCTTTCTCTCTTTATTTTCTCTCTCCCTCCCTCCCTTCCCTTCCTCCTGAAACACCAGCAAAATCCACCACTGCTCCTAGGTCTAGGAGTTTGGTCTAGGACAGGGGTCTCCAACCTTGGCAACTTTTAGATTTTTTTTAATAAAAGTTTTTTTATTTTTTACACAGACAAACAAACAATTGCTCTAATCTTAATCAAATTTTATTTTTCCCTTACTTTCTCCAAGTTAAAACCCTTAAATTTGAAATCAATCATTTTTCTAATAGTTAACCTTAACTCTAAATCATCCTATTCAAATATTTCCCCATTGCAACCTTTTCCCAAAATAATATAATTTCCAGTATTTCCCTAAATTCCCTTATTCCAATCACAAATATTTTTCTTTGTCAATATTACAATCAAATATCTTACTCAAAGTCATTTAAATGTATAACATTACAATCATTCATTTCTTTCCATTACTTTTTCAAATATATAATTACTTTGCCACCGCAAAGCCCGCAGCGCTTTCTGTTTGGCCTGGGCGGCGGCGCTTACCCAGGCAGGCTAGTGTAGGTAGCCCTTCATCTTGGTGCTCCCTTGCCTGACACCCTCCCTCCCCACCTGGCTGCAGACATCCACCTTCCCAACGCAACCTCCCAAAGCAACCCTGTTGCCGTTTGCTTTTGTTTCGTGGCAGGAGAAGGAAGAAAGCGAGCGGCAGCAGCACGGTGGTGCTCCAGGAGGGCAGGCAGGACCCGAGGCAGAGGGAAAGGCAAGCGGGCAGCAGTTGGCTAAAGGCCCTGCAGAAGCTGAGCATGCCAGGCACAAAAGGCAAGCGAGCCTCACCATGTCCCTGTGAGGAGCTGAGCACAATGGGTCTCCCTCCCTCCCCCAGCGTCGGCCTTACCTTCTAGATCCTCTGCTGGTGTATTCAGCATGCCCATCGGAGCCAGTGCATTGGAAAGGCTGAGAGGGGCGCTGCTGCCACAGTGGTGCTCTGTGAGGACAGGCGGATGTCCCAGCCCCAGGGCTGCTGCACGTGTCCTGGGGCAGTACAGTGGTGGCATCTCCACCAAGGGCCATCCGCTCACCCACTGGCCAGGCCAGGCTGGACACCAACCTTGGAAGGCAAGGGGGCATGAGGGACCACTGGGAAGGCAGCATGGAAGACAGGCAAGCATGGCAGAGCTCCAGGGAAGGAAGTAGGCTGCTAGCTCCCTTCCCAGCAGCCCTGCCATGCTTGCCTGCCTTCCACGTGGCCTTCCGCTTGCCTGCCTTCGCAAGCTGGCCACCAGGATGCCAGGAAGGCAGCATGGAAGGCAGGGAAGCATGGCAGGGTTACGGGACACAGGGAAGGGAGTAGGGGAGGTAGGCAGATCAGGGCTGCTCAGTTGGGGTGCAGTGCTTCAGGCAGGCAAGCTGCAAGTGAGGACCCATGCAGTAGAAGTGAGGAGTGACTGGGTGGAGGGGGCGGGGCGAGTGAATGTCAGGTGGCCAGGGCCAGCGAGTGGGAACCGGTTTGGGGGCGTGGCCAGCCAGCGATCACTACCGATTCCACGACCTAGCCCAAATTACCGCTACCGGTCCTCGCGAACCAGTAGCAACCCACCACTGGTTTGAAGTCAAAGACATTTTGGACTCCTGTATACATTGGGGGGAAACCCAGTACTTAATAGCATGGAAAGACTTCCCTCCCTCAGAGACTGAATGGGTTGATTCCCAACATTTTAAAGCCTCCAGAGTACTTTAAAATATTCCATAAACAGTACCCAGATAAACCTCATTGAAGTATCTGCTAATTAGAGAATTTCTGTTTATCTCTCCCTCCCCTCTTTTTTTTCCTTTACAGGATTAACATCTCTGTCAAGGGGGGCAGAATGTCAGGACTGCCAGGCTCAGCTTGGCGCCTCATAGGCATCCTGCCATCAAAGGCTAGAAGGAGGAGGAGGATGGACAATAAAGCTTTATGTATACATGATGGGAAATAGGGAGGGGGGAAAGACAGGTGATAAAGATCAGACAAGCTCAGAACCAGTTTGTACCAGCATCCGAGGCCACGCATCCTGAGAGAATGTGAATTACCCCAAAAACACCTCAGCGTTTTCAGAACACTTCAGCAAATTCTGATTGGCTGAAGAATGGCAGGTCATAGAGTAAGACTGGGATGAGGGGAAACCTTTCTGTATCTTTTTTTTTTTTTGCAAAAAGTTTTTTAATTTTTTTTCCCCAATCATACAAATTACATCTTTTCGGAACAGAGCTTTGATCTGGTCATCAATTTGTTCAATTTTTTGTCATCTTTAACAAAATTTTATATATTCTATTTTGCCATAACACTTATTTCTCAATCTTAAATCACATATTCGACTAATACCATCTTAAAAAGAGTTTACTCATATTTACTTAATCAAAACAATTACCCTTCTATTAACCCACCTAAAATCTTAAATCAGTTAATAACTCATAATACATTTATCAAATTTAAATCTTATCTCTAATCTTAAAAATATAGCAATTTAACATTTGATATTTAGACATAGTTCTTAATTCAAATAATGCTATTTCAATTTTCTTTTCTTTTTTGCTTAAGTAAAAAATGTTCAAATTATTACAATTGTTATACATATTTGAACAATATCCCAATTATTATAGCTATCGATTTTCTCAAACAATACCTTCCAATATCTTAATAAAAATTGATTCATTATGTCCATTTATATATTTTCTTTTTACATAATCTAATTTAATCTTTTCTTTTATCCTTCCACTGTTAATCCCAGTGTAATCATCTTTGTTCCACTGTTAATCCCAGTGTAATCATCTTTATTTCACTGTTAATCCCAGTGTAATCATCTTTATTTTTTTCTTACTGTTAATCCCAGTGTAATCATCTTTATTTTTTTCACTGTTAATCCCAGTGTGATCTCTAGGAACCTTCTTTTATCATTCTACTGTTAATCCCAGCATAATCATCTTTTACTTTTGTAAATATATTATTCAAACATATTCAAATTATTACAATTGTTATACGTATTTAAATAATATCCCAATTATTATAGCCATCAATTTTCTCAAATAATACCTTCTAACATCTTAATAAAAAATTAATTCATTATGTCTATTGCTATATTTTCTTTTAACATAGTCTATTTTCCATACATTTTAGCTTCAATCCATATTTCATTTCTAAGTATCTGTAACATATTTCTTCTCACATTTGTTGATCTCAATATAGTCATTTTATAAATCCAAATCCTAGACTTTTTTATTTCTCTTAATATTTTCCACCTTTTATTCTTTTATCATTCACTGTTAATCCAAATATAATCATCATTATATTATTATTAATCTCAATATAACCATCATGTTATTGTTAATCTCAATATAATCTCTAGAGACCTCCTTTTTATTGTTACTATTCACATATTCAGTTATTTATTCATATTTAATCACAATGTCTTTATATTCTTTATTTTCCACTTCTATGTCTTATTTCTCCATCTTCATTTTCTTGTCCACTCGTGTATACTCCATTTCAACTTTTATGTCCTCAAATTTTTGTCCTGTATGCAACATTATTCCTCATATTTCCATTCTCCAAATCAAATAAATCAATTTATTCCTCCTCTGATTCCTACACCCTTTTTCTTTTTAGGTTAATGTTATTCCAATTATAAAAGTTCCGTTGTGTTCCCTTCTTTTTATTTTTTTATTCCTCCAAAAGTCAAACCGCTTGTAGACAAGAAAATCCTCTTCCACAAATTCTCACAGTTGTTATCTGTGAAATTCACAATTTTCCAAAACAAAAAACCAAGTTGCAATGTTCCTTTTTATTCCAGATGGTGTCTCTCTGCAATCCACAATTCCAGTTGCTTAACAAGTATCCATTTTGTTTCAATTACATCATGATCTTACTTAGCTTCTTCTTTCCTTTTTCAGTTTAAAAATATCAAGTCATATTTAAAGTCCAGTCCAAATTTAAGTAGCTCTTCTCACTTCTTTTTTCCTTTTTTTCCCTTTTTATTTATGCATCATTTTTCTTTTTAAAGCTTGTTATCCATTCCTTTTGTTTTTCTTGCAATTTAAAAAAGAAAGGGGGGAAAAAAAGGGTCTCTTTATTTCTTTTCAATCCTTTGACCATATCTAATTGTTTAAAATTCCCAAATAGTTTATTCAGAAATCAATTTTCTATTGGGTTTTTATCTCTTTAAAGTTGCATTTCAAAATCTTCTTTGCCCCCATGCTCCTTAGCCGCTATTATCTCATTAGGGATCTTACAATTGTAAGATGTTTCTCTTGTTGTTATTTCAAGCCTGGGTTGGCTGTCACTCACCTGGCTTCAAAAAGACTCCGTTCCATTCCTCTCCTCTCTCCAGCTCTATACTTAGTACTTAGTCCAGTTGTCCCAGCTTCGTGGCAGCCGCCATGGCTGCTGTCCCCCGCTGCCAACTCACAGAGAGTTCCCTCTGACCTCCGAGGAACTTGCCTGTTCCTCTTGGTCGTCCGAGGTGCCTCTCTTTCTTCTCCGTCCCTGCAGGATGGTTCTGGTCCGAAGACAGCTGGTCGGCAGTGGTTCATCAGCCGGGGTTTTCACGGAGCTCATCGGAGCCCGCTAATTCCCCGACTGTCTCACCAAACCGGAAGTCCCCTTTCTGTATCTTTTGAGCATGGGAAATCCAGAGCTAGTCTGACTTTACTGCAGCCAATATCTTTTTAGTAAATAACCTTTTGCTTCAATCCAATGGAGTTGATGGTCTTTCTTTCCTAAGGGATCATATTGGGGCAGGTCTGACAAGCTTTCTGAAGAATTACAACTCCCCAAGCAGCCTTTTAAAGCCCTAAACAACCTTTCTGAATCCTTAAACAACATAGGCCAGGACCTTCCTTCTCTCTATTGCCCATTGTAATTAGATAGACCTACATGAGAATTTTATTTCAAAACATTTGGAGGGCACCATCTTTTGGAAGGCCGACTTGAGGAAAAACAAATGGTAGTATTGGTTCATATTTGTTCTTAGTTTTAAGATCTGTTACCATTTCTTGGGTTTACTTTACCATTCCTGGATTATTTTATATCCCTCATTTCCTTCACAGGAAATGTGAAGCTGAGGCTTCCAGAAAGGCTGCAATATAAGATGTGACCTATTTTACTTTAGCTTCTTGTGATTTTAGGATGATATGAAAGAACTAGAGATTTTCTTTTCTGATTTTTCATGATTCACTGTTTTAATGGGGTTTTCTTTTATTAAGATATATGGAGTGAAGTGTTGGGGTTTTTTTGTTTTGGCTTTTTTTAGGTGAATATGTGGTCATGACAGTACACTTCCATCTCCGAAGGAAAATGGGATATTTTATGATACAGACATATATTCCGTGCATCATGACTGTGATCCTCTCCCAGGTGTCATTCTGGATTAATAAAGAATCTGTTCCTGCCAGAACTGTTTTTGGTAAGTGCCACCATTGATTATGTCTGCCTTAACCATGTTGTGTCTTCTCTTTTCAAATCAATATTAATATAGAAAAAGCATTAAGAAACTTTTAAAAGATTACCACAAAAAGAAAATTGAGGGTAGTAGTGGTGATTATACATGTTATACTATAATATACTTCATTATAACTCTTTAGTGAAAGAGTGAAGCTTAGAGAAATAGAACATTAATGTTCTATTTATTATATATTAATAGAAAATCAGAAGTTGTGGGTGCTCCATCACTGGAGACTTTTAAAGAAGAGATTGGACAGCCATTTGTCTGAAATGGTATAAAGTCTCCTACTCAAACAGGGGTTGGACTAAATGACCTCCAAGGTTCCTTCAAACTCTATTTTTCTATGTTCTGATAAATATGTTCTGAAATATTTTCTAACACCTATACTAGGTGAGTTATGATGGAAAGAATTTGAAAATAGAAGAAACCTAAGGAATATATATTGTGCTCCAGTTAAATAGTACATTGTGTTCCTATTGTTATTTACCTCAGTAAGAACAAAATCTATTATTTTGGTTCTTTGACAAAGGACCAGTCTTTATTTACATGAAGATATACTTCATAATCTGAACTGAAGCATTGAGGTACAGAATAAATATGACTGCTCCCATTTTTCCATCTGGAAAGCTCCATTCCTTGTCCATAGCATATGACAATGGCTCTACGACAACTCGCACAGCCAACTCGCCATGGCTATCTCACCATAGCCAACTCACAATGGCCAACTCACCACAGGACAATTTGCAGCAGGACAATAGTTATACTAATATCGAAGAAATAGTGGAATAGAATCATTAAAGAAAGGATGCCACAGGAGAGATAAAATGAAATGTGAATGACAAAAATTAAAATATTTTTCAACTATTTTAAATAATTATATTGAGTTGTTGAATTGTCCCGCAGCGAGTTGTCCTGTGGTGTGTTGGCCATGGGAATTTGTCCTGCAGCAAGCTGGCCATGGTGAGTTGTTGCATTCCATATAACTATAGGATGTGACCCCCAAACCCCAAACCAGTGCTAATTATGAAGTGGACCAAAACTTTTTCATTGAGATGAATCCCAGTCAAACTGGATGAGATCAACTGGGCGATTCTGGAAGAGGAGAGAATGGGGAAATCAATGCATAAGCAATCACTCATCATGGGTAGAAAATATATTTTTAATTTATTCAAAACAAAATTAGAATACAAAACACAGAACTCAAAAAAAAGTATCCAAAAGAAAAAACACACAAAACAATTAAAAAAGAAAAAGATCAACCCCACATCACATATACACATAACATCCCCTCTAGAATACTGAGTAATAGATTACTACATTATTTTATTTATTTATTTATTTAAATTTCTATACCACCCTACTCCCGAAGGACTCAGGGCGGTGAACAGCCACAGGATAAAACACATAAATACAAAAACTTAAAATAGAATAAAAATGAATTAAATAATTTGGCTGAACAAATTTAAAATACCCCATAATTTAAAAACAAATTAAAATTTACATTTAAAAAGGGGAGAAGATTTAGGCCAGGCCAGTACCTTCCCCTTACAAACTGACTTTCCCAAAATTTTTAATCTACTAAATCTATTTACAAATTGTTGACCTGTCTTCTATAAGTTATTTTAATGACAAAGTAGCTAACAGGAATAATAATAACAAAATTAAAGTTTCAAATTTTTTTATTAACAAACTGTTATTGTAATCCACTCGTAGAAAATTTCCCATAACACCTTATCTATCCCAAGTCATCCCAAAAGTTATAAATAGTTCATACTGGAGCAAATATCCATGTTTGCTTAATTAAATATAATAGAGTCAGTCTCCAGAATAAGTCTGTCTTCCGATCAAAGTCCAAATAGAAATAGTTACCAGTTAACTGTAATAAATTGTAATTGCTTCTAGGTGTTGGCAGATCTGTTGCTTGATCTTTTCCAGGATCTTCCTAGATATTGATGTCAGGCTTATTGGTTTGTAGTTTACTGGGTCCATTTTCCCCTTTTTTTGAAGATGATAATATTCAAAAGATTGAATCTTCAAAAATAAGATTTTTTCCCCTTTTGCATGATGGCAGATGTTAAGAAGCAGTAAGCAGCATCCTTGTCATTGTCCCCCATTAGTGTACTGATTGTTTCTTTCACTTTTTTCTTGTTTTTTATATGTTGAAAGAAACTTTTTAAAAATTATTTTTTACATTTGTTGCAAGTCTTAGTTCACTCTGAGCCTTAGCTTTCTTGACTTCATCTTTGCAGATTTGAGCTATATGCTGGTATTCTGCCTCAGTTATGTATCTCTCGTTCCATGTTTTATAGTTACACTTTTTGTCTTTCTGTTTATCAGAGTACTTTGTGCAACCATGCTGGCCTCTTCTTGGATTTCCTATATTTCTGTTATTGTGATGGACTGGGCTTTTATAATTATATATTTTAGTGTTTCCCAAGCTTCTTGGGTTGTTTTCTCCTTTAAGATTTTCATCCATGGATTCCTTCCCAAGCTTTCTCTATGTTAGTCAAAATCAACTCTTTTTAAGTGTAAGATGCTGGTTTTATTATGTTCTATTGTTTTGCATGCATTATATCGAATTCCAATATGATATAGTCACTCTCCCGCAAGGTTCTCCTAAACTTCCACCCCTTTTTTTCTTTTCTTCTCTGTTAGTAAGAATAGCTGTCCCTTTAGTTCCCTCCTCTAACTTTTGGATGACAAAGTTGTCAGCTAGGTTAGTCAGGAACCTGTTTGATCTTTCACATGATGCAGAATTTGTCTTCCAGTTGATGTCAGGGTAAAGTCCCCCCTTTTTAATAGGGCGTATTTCCTACATTCATTTGTTAACTGACTGGCAAAAAGTTCATCTATTTCTTCTGCCTGGTTGGGTGCTCTGTAGTATACACCTATGGCAATGTCATTCTTTTTTTCTTTTATATTGACCCATATGCATTCTAGGAGGCTTTCATCCTTAATGTCAAGGTTCCAACTGATGAATCCAACCAATTCAGCACTCCGAGACAATCAGCTTTCTCAAAGAACTGTTTTATTGAGTACATCATTTCAGCATGCATGAAAGCAAAACCAACTGTAACTATTTCCTTTGATTTCAGTATAATGAAAGAATAGATATTCCCCTCCCTCCTTATCACAGGTCACATTGTCCAATTAAGTGTTTTGGCGTCTTCCTGGCAACTCCTTCTAGTCTCTGCCCAGCACCTGTTGAGATGAACTTGGTCCCCATAGGACCATCTCTTGTTATTGTTTGGTCTGATATTCAAAGCCTCTCCCCTCTCCCATACTGTGTGGCAAGCTGATAAATGAAAAGATGGCTGTGGCAGCCCAGTTCCATTTCAAAGTTGACAATCGGATCCCCCTAGAAAGTGAGAAGCACCTGGAAAACATCAAGCACACACACACACATTAATAAAGCCAGGGGTTCCCTTTGTCCCTAGGGAGGCCCTTTTGGTTTCTGGGATGAAGCTTCCTTATCAATTAATCTGCCTTTATATTCTGCTCTTTCACCCATCTAGCTTCCAAAATTGGGTATCCCTTCCACTGGATCAGGTATTGGAGTTTCCCCTTGTACAGCCTAGAATCCAGGATCCTTTTAACCTCATAGTGTGTCTCCCCTTCCACTACAATTGGACCTGGAGCTACCCTGACTACTGGCCTTAGTGCTGACCCCATCATCAATTTAAGCAAACTGCAGTGGAACACCGGGTGCACTTTTCCCAGTAGATGTGGCAGTTTCAATTCTACTGTAACTGGATTTATGATTTTCACTATGGGGAAAGGCTCTATAAACTTTAGACCCAGCTTTCGTCAGGGCAGCTTCAATTTCAAATACTTTATAGATAATACACTTTCTCTTCTATATGAAACAGTTTCTGGGTGACCGTCTACTGTCTGCCTACACTTTCTGAGTCTCCATCGCTTTAGTCAGTGCTTGTTTTACATATCCCCATGCATTTTGCAAATAACTCACCTTCTCAGTTAAGCTCACTGAGGAAGGGGGTTCCTGAAGGTATTCTGGCATGGGTACAAATTCCACCCCCGTAGCTCATTTGATTGGGGTAAGCCCTGTACTGCATTATTGTACACAACTTCAGCAAATATATCTCCACCCCCCCCAAAAAAATTAAAAAATAGAAAAAACAAAATGAACTCTTTTAAGTCCAGGAAGAGGGAATTTCTACAAGAAAAAAGGAAAAGGAAAAGGCACAAAAAGAGAAAAACCAGAAAGAAAAAATAATATTCCAAAATACCACTATTCCAAAATCTTCCAAAATTTATAACTCGATCAAGAGAAAGGAAAAAACAAAAAGCTTTCTTTCTTCTTTTCTTCTTCTTCCATATCTTCCCCCTTCTGTTACAAAGTCACAAGACCACTTCTTATCAAAATCTTCTTGCCAGTTTCCAAAACATCCCAAGGTCACTCCCTTCTTATCTTTTCCTTTGTCCAATATATCTCTTTAATTTCCTCTGCAATCCAAAATAGTCTTAAAAGAGAGAGAGAGAGAGAAAAAAACCCAGCTTCAAAACTCCAAACTCAAATTTTCAAATTACAGTTCTTTAGTCAAAAATGCCTCTTTTCCCAATCTGCTTTCAATTTGTTAAATTACTTTTTCAGCTTTTGTTAATTAGCTTTTATTAATGGCTTCCGCTTCTTTGCAGCTGTTCCAGAGGTGGGGAGGTAGCCTTTTTCCACTCCCTCCCCTCTCTCTTTGCCAATTTTCTCAAGTAAAATAGTTTTAAAAGTTCAGGAGTTAAATATATAAAGGAATCTTGTTTCCAAGACCACAGTTTCTCACCCAGATGATCACCTCATTCTTTTTTCCTTCTCTTCTTGCGTGTGGCCGCCCGGCTTTTGACAGCTCCTAATGACTGTCTTCCCTTGGTGCTGGGTCGGAGGCTGATGCAGACACTTCAGGGAACTTGTGACTTCCCTGTTTGTGCCTGCCTGTGCCTCCGTTCTTCACTGGGACAGCTATGATCCCTGGGGATCCCCTAAAGCAGCTGAGATATCAGCATTTTCCAGGAGCCCCGGAATTTGCTGTATCGCCGCTGGCACTGGCCACACCCCTCTCGGCGCTCAGCCTTTCTTATGGTTCAACTTTCAATTTGAAAATTTTTATTAAACAGGTTTTTTTAAAAACAAACAAAAACAGATATTTACATCTTCTTCTTTTCAATATCTTCACATCAGTAATCCATATTTATACATTTTCTCTTTCTTATCTTAATATATTTTATACATATATTTCTAATATATCATATATATACCATTATAATATATTCTATTATTCTAATTATTTTATTTACATTTGACATAAACATGTACCTAATTTCCTTTCCACAATTTTTATATCTTCCCATTTATTTCTATATTTCTCCACCTAAATTGAAAATCACCCAGCAGCTCTGTTTAGAGTGACCCGCTCTCTCCTAAATCATGGAGTGAGGGAGGACCCCTTGCAGGGCAGAGCTGAGGATTTTGTACAGTTTCTACAAGATAAAATCACTCAGATTCGGACTGGGTTGGACTCTGACTGGGCAGAGTCTGACGAGTCGACAGGGGCCTGTCCTGATGGTAACATCTGGGTTGAATTTGAGCCTGTTTCGATGGATGAAGTGGACAGGATCATGGGTCGACTGGGTGCCTCCACATGTTTATTGGACCCTTGTCTCTCCTGGCTCGTTTCTGCAGCCAAGGAGGTGACTGGAAGCTGGATTCAAGCGGTTGTCAACACTTTTTTGAGGGAAGGGGTCTTCCCCGCCACACTCAAAGAGGCGGTGGTTCGTCCCCTCCTCAAGAAGCCCACCCTGGATCCAGACTCCCTTAATAACTATCATCCAGTCTCCAACCTTTGCTTCATAGCGAAGGTTGTTGAGTCTGTGGTGGTACAGCAGCTCCCACAGTTCCTGGAGGAAATTGACTATCTAGACCTGTACCAATCGGGTTTCAGGCACGGTTACAGCATGGAAATGGCATTGGTCACCCTAGTAAATGATCTCTGGCGGGCCAGGGATGGGGGTTGCTCCTCCATCCTGGTCCTTCTTGACCTCTCAAGGTATCTTACTGCAGCGACTCGGGGGGTTGGGGGTGGCAGGCACCGTTTTACGGTGGTTCTCCTACCTCTCAGGCCGCTCGCAGTTTGTGTGGATGGGGGGAGGGAGATCCACCCAGAGGCCCCTCACTTGTGGGCTGTCTCAGGGGTCGGTTCTCTCCCCTCTGCTCTTTAACATCTACATGAAGCCGCTGGGTGAGATCATTTGTGGTTTCGGGGTGAGGTACCATCAATATGCTGATGACACTCAGCTTTACATCTCCACCCCGGATCACCCTGGGGATGCTCTTTCTGTGATGTCCCGCTGCCTGGAAGCGGTGCGGGCCTGGATGGGAAGAAACAGACTCAGACTCAACCCATCCAAGACTGAGTGGCTGTGGATACCAGCATCTCTTGATCTAGTGGCCCTGTCACTAGTGATGGGAGGGGAGATCCTTACTCCCTCAGAAAGGGTCCACAATCTGGGGGTCCTCCTGGATTCACGGCTATCCCAAGAAAGATCCTGTAGTACAGTGGACTAAAACACTGTTATTAACATCTGCTGCTTGCAATTACTGCAAGTTCAAATCTCACCAGGCTCAAGGTTGATTCAGCCTTCCATCCTTTCAAAGGTAGGTGAAATGAGGACCCAGATTGTGGGGGCAATAAGCTGACTTTGTATAAATATACAAAAGTATGAAGGCTATTGCTCAACGCATTGTAAGCTGCCCTGAGTCTCCGGAGAAAGGCGGCATATAAATTAAAGCAAAAAAAAAAAAAAATTTGATGGCCGTGACCAGGGGGGCCTTCGCACAGGTACACCTTGTGCGCCAGTTGTGCCCTTTCCTAGATTGGGAGGCCCTTGCCATGGTCACTTATGCCCTTGTTACGTCTCGGTTGGACTACTGTAATGCCCTCTTCATGGGGCTTCCCTTGGGATGCACCCGGAGACTACAGTTAGTCCAGAATGCGGCCGCACAGGTTGTTATGGGGACTTCTTGGTACTCCCGTGTGACACCTTTCCTGCGCGAGATGCACTGGCTGCTGGTGGCTCTCCGGGTTCGTTTCAAGGTGCTGGTGCTTACCTATAAAGCCCTACATGGCTTAGGCCCGGGGTATCTGCAGGATCATCTCCTGCCTTCCTCCCACTGTCTGGAGTGCTCACATAGAGCGGGCCTCCTCAGGGTGCCGTCAGCCAGACAATGTTGGCTGGCGGCCCCCGGCGGGAAAGCGTTCTCTGTGGGAGCGCCGACCCTCTGGAATGGGCTGCCCACCGGCCACAGGACAGCCCCGGACCTCCTCTCTTTCTGCCACGAATTGAAGATGTGGCTTTTTTACCAAATGGGCTGAATCCATAGGGGTGACTTCAAATAATTTTAATAATTTTTAATTGATTTTAATTTAATTTTAAATTGATTTTAATTGTTTATGTAATTCTTTGTTTTGTTTTTGTAAGCCGCCCTGAGTCCTATGGGAGAAGGGTGGCATATAAATTACATACATACATACTTTAACCATTATTTAGTCTTCCATTTTTCTCCCCTTTTTCTCCCCTTTTCCTCCAACCATTTATACCATTTCTCCCAGACTAAGTAATATTCTGTTTCATCTTTTTCTTGTATCTCCTTCATGAGTTTATCCATTTCCACACACTCCATAATTTTTCTACTCACATTGTCTTCTAATGGCATGTTGTTGTTTTTCCAGTTTTGGGCGAAAACTATTCGTGCTGCTGTAATTATGTGAATGATTAAGTATCTTATTTCTTTTTCATATGACCCAGTAATTATTCCCAGTAGGAAAGTTTCTGGCCTCATTTTTATTTGTTGATTTATAATTTCTTCTATTTGTGTTGTAATTATTTGCCAAAATTATTTTGCCTTATGGCAAGACCACCACATGTGATAATAAGTTCCTTTTTGGTGTTTACATTTCCAACATAGCAGAAAGGTATTTGGAAACATCTTTGTCAATCTGGCAGGTGGGAGATGCCACCTATAAAATATTTTATATATATTTTCTTTATAGGGTACAGACATTATTAGTTTGTAGTTTATATTCCATAATTTCTCCTATTTATCTAATTCAATATTGTATCCAAAATTTTTCACCCAAATTATCATGTTTTCTTTGACTACTTCTTCTTCCAATTTGTATCTTAATAAATAGTTGTAATTTTTTTTTTATCAATTTGTCCTCTGTTCCATGGAGAATTTATCTAATTCATATGTTTCCTTTTGAAATCCAAATTGTGCCAAATCTGTCTTGTATCTAGATTTTATTTCCATATACGGGCACCAATCAATGTCTGTACCCTGTTCTTTCAATTCCTGTCTTGTTCTTAATTCCCCTTGATTATTTAACAAATCTTTGTAAGTTTTCCTTTTACCAATATCTAGGGCATTTGGGTAAATTTGTGCCTCCATAGTGGATAGCTATTCCAGAATTTTATCATAATGGTTCTTTTTTATCCCCTGCCATGTCTGTAGCAGTGCTTCCCTAATTAAATGTCTTTGAAAATATCAGTGCTGTCTACTTTTTCCCTCCCACAGGAAAGCATGCCACCCTCTTTGTAGATCGTACCCCTCTAATGTTAATATTCTTTTATTTTTCAGTTCCATCCAATTCTTAATCCAAAGCAATGAGGTTGCTTTATAATAGATTTCCCAATCTGGGACTGCTAATCCTCCTTCTGCCTAGTGTCTTGTAAATATTTTATTTTAATCCTTGCTTTCTTCCCCTGCCAAATATAATTCGCTATAACAGTGGTTCTCAACCTTTCTAATGCCACGACCCTTTAATACAGTTCCTCGTGTTGTGGTGACCCCCAACCATAAAATTATTCCTAAAACCATTGAAAATATGTGTTTTCCGATGGTCTTAGGCGACCCCTGTGAAAGGGTCGTTCGACCCCCAAAGGGGTCGCAACCCACAGGTTGAGAACCACTGCGCTATAAGTTTATTGAAATCTTTAAAGAATTTTTTCCCCAATTTTATAGGTATCACTTGGAATAAAAATAACATTCTTGGTAACACATTCATTTTGATTGAGGCTATCTTCCCTAGAAAAGATAACTGTAATTTGCTCCAAATTTCTAAATCTTTTTTTATCTGTCTTGTTAATTTATTGTAATTGTCTTCTCTAATTGATTATCCTTTATTTGTTAGCCATATTCCTAGATATTTTTGTTGTTGTTGTTTGTATACCCATTCTATCTTCTAATTCTTTCTCCTGTTATTTTGTAAGGTTTTTCGTTAGTGCCTTTGTTTTTAGCCTATTAATTTTGAGTCCTGCTACCTTCCCATATTCTTCTATTTGTGATAACAATTTGGGTCCTGTTGATATTGGTTGCTCTATGATGAAAACCAGGTCGTCAGCAAAAGCTTGATGTTTATATTCCTCTTTTTTAACTTTCAGTCCTTTTATTTCCTTGTCTCTTCTAATTTTATTTAACAGTATCTCTAGTGATAGAATGAACAATAAAGGACATCCCTGTCTCACTCCTTTTGTTATTATAAATTGTTCAGTCATATCTCCATTCATTGTTATCTTTGCTGTTTGGGTTGAGTATATTTTCTTTATCATATTTACAAATTTATCATCTTATGGTCCAACTTTCACAGCCATACATTGCAACTGGGAAAACCATAGCCTTGACTATGGGCTTTATAGAACTGGTCAATTTCATCCTCTTCAGCACCAGTGGTTGGGGCATAGACTTGGATTACTGTGATATTGAATGGTTTGCCTTGGATTCAAACTGAGATCATTCTGTCATTTTGGGGATTGTATCCCAGTATTGCTTTTCCTACTCTTTTATTGATTATGAAGGTTACTCCATTTCTTCTGAGGATTCTTGCCTGCAGTAGTATACCCAGTGGTGGGATTCAGACAGTTCGCACCACTTCGGGAGAACTGGTTGTTAACTTTCTGAGCAGTTTGATGAACTGGTTGTTGGAAGAAATCATTAGGGTAAAGAACTGGTTGTTAAATTATTTGAATCCCACCACTGAGTATACCTGATGGTCATCTGAATTAAATTCACCCATTCCTGTCCATTTTAGTTCGCTGATTCCTAAGATGTCGATGTTCAGTCTTGTCATCTCTTGTTTGACCATGTCCAGCTTGCCTTGATTCATGGTTCCTATGGAGAAAAAATCTTTACAGCATCGGACTTTCCTTTCATCACCAGATGCATCCACAGCTAAGCGTCCTTTCGGCTTTGGCCCAATCACTTCACTCTTTCTGGTGCTACTAGTACTAGCCCTCTGCTCTTCCCCAGTAGCATATTGGACACCTTCCGACCTGAGGGGCTCATCTTCCGGCGTCGTATCTTTTTTCCTTTTGGTACTGTCCATGGGGTTTTCATGGCAAAGATACTGGAGTGGGTTGCCATTTCCTTCTCCAGTGGATCACGTTTTGTCAGAACTCTCTGCTATGACCTGTTCGTCTTGGGCGTCCTTGCACGGCATAGCTCATAGCCCCTTCACCACGACAAGGCAGTAATCCATGAAGGGGTCACTAAGTGTAGGGTTTTTAAAAACCTGAAGTGGCCAGCTTGCTTGGTGTCATGACTTCATTGCAGGACTTGGACTCGTAGGCTACTGGGGACATACAGCTTGTTCCCCTTCCACACCAGTCCTTCTCTCGACAGCAGCTTTCCCCCATGGGCTCTGAACAACAGCTAGGATTGTAACTCCCCTTTTAGTTGTTGGGGAGCTGGGGTCCAATGGCTTCCTTCTGGCCTGCTGCCTCATGGGTGCGTGTTTGAGCTACTCTCTGGTTTGGGGGGGATGATGGTATTTATCACTTCTTTTTGGCTACTCTTATACTGCGGCATGCAGGATAGGACATCAGGTAAGAAGTTCTTCCCCCCTGGGATGTACATCAGTTTGAAGTCAAACCAATTAAAGTACTGCACCTGCTGGAATTGTTTCGATGAAAGTTTTCAGGGGGCCCTCAGTGCCTCCAAATTCTTGTGATCAGTCCACACTTCAAAAGGCACTTTAGTCCACTTGAGGAGTAAAGCTGTGAACCCATCTCACAGAGAATGCTTTCTTTTCCCTCACTGCCCAGTGCCTTCAAATTTTTGTGATCAGTCCACACTTCAAAAGGCACTTTAGTCCACTTGAGGAGTAAAGCTGTGAACCCATCTCACAGAGAATGCTTTCTTTTCCCTCACTGCCCAGTGCCTCTCAGTTTTGTTGAGTTTTCGGCAGGTGTAAGTGCATGGTTGCAGCTTACCCTCTCGGTTTTTCTGGAGGAGTACTGCCCCCACCACCACATCGCTGACATCTGCTTAGATAATAAAGGGCTCCTGGGGATTTGAGTGCTTTAGGACAAGCTCCTCTTCAAACAATCTCTTCAACTCCTCAAAAGCCCCCTGGCACTCCATCATCCAGTTTAGTGGCTGACTTTGCTGAAGTTTTCCTTCCCTTCCTCCCATTTTTAACTGTTCAGTGATTGGCAGGGCGATCTTTGCAAAGGAGTGGATGAATTGCCTGTAAAAGTTTGTGAACCCCAGAAAGCTCTGCAGTTGCTTTTGGGTTCGATGGGCTTGCCATTCTAATATGGCTTTTACTCTCCCTGGGTCCATCTCTACTCCATCGCACGACACTTGGTAGCCCAGGTAGTCTAAGTGAGTCTTGTGGAATTCATACTTGGATAGTTTGATGTACAGGTTCACCTTCAAGAATTTCTTGAGAACCTGGCATATTAATTTTACATGTGCCTCCATCATTTCTGTGAATATGAGGATGTTCAGATACACTAGGACCCCTTTGTACAGGTGATCATGCAGCACCTCATTAATTAGCTGCATGGATGGGGGGGGGCTTGGAGCCCAAATGGCATTACTTTGAACTGGAATCTTCCTAACAGTTTAAGGCTATTTTCCACGTGTCGCTCTCTTTGAATTTATGCTGTAGTACATCTCCCTCAGGTCTAGCTTGGTAAAGATCTTCCCCTTGGCCAAATGGCCTAACATGTCCTTCATTAGGAGAAGGAGGTACATGCGCTCTATGCGCACTCTGTTTATCCCTGTGCACACTCTATGCACAGCCTCATTGACCCATCCTACTTCTCCTTAAACAGTACCAGGGCTGCCACATGGGATTTGGCTAGTTGAATAAAGCCCTGGGCTAGGTTTTTGTCAATGTAATTCCTCAGTTCCTCCATCTCCTTTGGGGTCATAGAGTAATCTTTGGTTTGGGGAGCTTCGCTCCCAGTAGGATTTCAATAGCACAGTCAGTAAGGTGGTGGGGACATAGGCATTCCTTATCACTGAACGCCTCCCCCAGGTCCCTGTACTTCTTAGGAATGAGCAGAGACCCTGGTGGCTGCTCCAAGACAGCCTTCAAACATTTGGCCTCCTCCCCCTTTGCTCTCTGCTGTTCTGCCTCTTCTCCAAAGGCTCCCATCGGGGCAGACACCGACCTCCATCCCAGTAGGCACTGTTCTTGTTTCCTCTTCGGCTTTGGCTCTGGGTCACCATGATTCTTGTATTCTCTCATATCTAGAGCTATCACTGTTGCTATCCGGTACCAGTCGTGGATCTGGTTGGGTACTCCCCGGGACAGGCAGGCATGAAACAGCTCTCAATTAAAACCATTTTTGAAGTGGTAGACTAGTAGCTGCTCCGGCCAGTGCCTCAACTTGCCTGCTGCTCTCCAAAACTCCTGGATGTATTCCTCCATCAGTCGGCTCCCTTGTCTAAGGGATCGTATCCTCCGATGCAGCTTTCCACTGACTTGGGTCTCATCTTCAAACCTGGCCCTGAATTCCACCAGGAAGTCATCAATATTCCCCAATTCTGGCGCTCCTTCGTCATGGAGGCCTGTCACCCATTCTGCCGCTGCTCCTTCGAGGTTGGCAGTTACAGTGTTCACCATTGTCACCTTGTCAGGATAGGTCAGGGCGTACCATCCCAGGTAGGCCCATAGGAAGAATGAGAGTTTCTCCAGGCTTCCATTGAACATGGCTTTTATTGGTGGAAGGTCTGCAGGTGGAGGCAGAGGCCCCAGTGTCCAGGAAACCAGACAGGCCCAGGATGGTAGGGCCATGGCTGAGGCCCATGTCATCCCAGTGGGGGTAGCGGTTGGCTGGCAGTGCCGGCAGGTGGGACTGCAGCTCAATGATGTCTCTGTGTGGGGCTCTGCCTCAGGGCAGGGTGTCAACTTGCAAAGCTTTCAAATTGCCATGAGAAGGAGGGAGGGAGAACTGATAGAGCTGATTGATTTCCCTAACTGAAGTGCATTCCATACATTCTTCCTGACTGCAATCAGAAGGAGGGTGTTGGATTTCACAGCCAGCCAAAGTAGTTAATTGGAGAATGTGATTTATGACATGGCCAGAGAGGAGGGGAGAGACAGGGTCATAGGGGAACGTAAATCTACGTGGGATTAGTTCTAATTGCATCCGAATATTGCCGAAATGGTGCTCCTAATAAATGACTGTATTTCTTTTGAAGTTCGGCTCATGGCTCATGAATTAATTAGGGCATCTTTCGGAAACTTCACAGACAGTTAGAACTACTTTTAAAATCTATCAAGATTACCAGGTTTCCTGAATCCTGGACTCTCCAATCGCTCCCCGATGTCTGGGGTGCTGGGAAGGAAAATCAGGCAACCATGGCCGAAGACGGGCTATCTGAAGAGAGCCTAATTGCAGCCAGAGTGCAGCCTCCCTTAGACATCAAAGCTGAAATGCCGGCTCCAATGGCGGAAGCAAGAAAAGATGAGTATTGGTGGGAGTTAATCCCTAAGGCAGCTGAGGTCGAGTTTTCCCACCCTAATGCCTGGGAAAAGGAGAAGCCCCTGAGCGAGCTGGGAAGAGTGGAATGGAGGTTGGATTGGAAACAAGCCAGGCTCACAAAGCCCCTGGGGAGTTCCAGAGAGCAGCCGAGGGAGGAATTTGACCAAGCCATCCTTCCCAATGAGAGGCTGTCATGCAGGCCAAAGGAGAGGGGAGGAGCAGTGGATTCCTTTGAAGTGAGGAGAAGCAGACAGGAGCACAACCCCCCTTCTCCACCCATAAGAAGGTGGCCGCAACCAGTGTCTTTCCCACGCAGCAGGCAGGCTGCCCAGGGCAGACAAACCCCTCTCTCCCTCCAAACTAGAGCTGAGGAAGAGGGCCAGCTACATCAAATGCAAGCATACAGAGGCCAACGGGGAGAGAGGAGCAGTGCTGAATGAACTGCCCCAGTTCAGAGGAAAGTTTGATTGGGACTTAGACCAGCTAGCTCTATTCCTTGACTCAGCTGAGATCCACCTAGAATGTTATGGACACCTCTACCCATCCCCCAGAGCCATGGTGAATACCATCGCAGAGGGGCTAGAGGGGGAAGCAAGGGAATGGCTAGCAGCCCTCCACAAGAGGAGAGGCCCCCAGCTGCAAGATGTAGATGACTTGCTACAACTGCTAGAGGCCAGATTCGAGGAGGCAAAGGAAGACCTGTATGCAGAGGATGAGCTCAGCTATCTAAAGCAGAGGGGCTGTCCCATTAAAGAGCATATCCGCGAATTTAGGAGAGTCATTGGGAGGCTACCCCCTTTGCCAGAGCGGTTGCTAGTGCACTTTTTCAGAACAAGCCTGGACAATCAAATTGCCCAGGTAACCGCTTACTTGGACATCCCAAACCAGCTCTCTGAGTGGTTCCAAGTAGCAATAAAAGTCGACAGTGGATTGCGCACCAACAACATGAGAGAGCAACCAGACACCAAAGAGAGGGGACAACCCGACCTGAAACCAGCCCTCCCTCAAAGCCTGCTGAAGTGCTACAGATGTGGGGGGAAGGGCCACATGGTATCTGTGTGCATGACCCCAGCCCCAAGGCCTACGCCAGAGCCACCACCCAGGGCACAGCTGGAACGAGGCCCCAAACAAGCCACCAACACATCCCGGAGGGCCCTCCAGGCTGAAGAGGTCCCTTCCCACCCAGCCGAAGGGGGAGGAATACCAGGCAACGATGACCAGTTGCCAGAATCCTATGATAGCGAGGACGAGGGTGAAAATGACCCAACAGTAAGGGGACCAGTCCACCATTTCGTTTTCCCAATATGCCTCACAGCCCCAAAAACAGGGACCCAGGGGGCCTCTCAAGCTCTGATAGACTCAGGCTGCACTAGATGCTTGATCAACCTAACCACAGTCCTGAAACTGGGGATCAGAGCAAAAAGACTGACCCACCCAATCCGGTTCGAACAGGTTGATGGGTCCCTAATGGGAGGAGCCTATGCCACTCACCTGACCAAACCAGTGAGGCTAGAGCTAGCGGATCACTGGGAAGTAATTCGATTTGTAATAGGTCCCAAAATGACAGATCCAGTATACTGGGACTCTCCTGGCTAGACAAGTGGGGACCGACCATCTGGTGGCAAGGGGGTACCTGCAGACTGAGAATAGCAAGGGGGCCCCAACCCCTCCCACACCAGCGAGCAGAAATACCGCCCATGCAGGGAACCCTCCAAAAGAGCACACCAGAACAACTGGCAGCCACATCCGACAAAACCCCAGAGACCGAACAGATCTCAAGAGAATATCAGGACCTTGCAGAAGTATTCAGCGAGGCCGAGTGCAATGTCCTGCCTCCCCACCGTGAGGTAGATTGCGCCATCGAAATCATCCCTGGGGCAAAACTACCCAAACCCAAGCTGTATGCCATGACACCTTGGGAAATGCAAGAAATGCGCAACTACATAGACAAAAACCTAGAAAGGGGGTTCATCGAGCCAGCCAAACCACGGGTCGCGGCGCCAGTCTTCTTCAAAGAAAAAAAAGATGGGACCATGAGATTGTGTGTTGACTTTCCAGATATTAATGCAGTGTGTGTACACAACCTATATCCCCTCCCCCTCATGAAGGACATGCTATCTCACCTGGACAAAGGAAAAGTCTTCACCAAACTAGACCTCAGAGAAGCATACTACCGAGTACGCATCAGGGAGGGAGACAAGTGGAAAACAGCATTCAACTGCCCCCTAGGGAGCTTCCAATTCAAGGTGATGCCTTTCGGACTGCAGGGAGCCCCAGCGGTGTTCATGCAATTAATAAATGAGGTGCTGCATGAGCATCTCTACAAGGGGGTTCTCGTCTACCTAGATGACATCCTCATTTACACTGAGACCATGGACGACCACATACCCCTTGTCCGCCAGGTACTGGAAAAACTTCTGGCAGCCAACCTGTATGTCAAGCTGTCAAAATGCGAGTTCCACCGTGCATGGCTAGACTACTTGGGTTATCGAGTGTCAAATGAGGGAATAGAGATGGATCCAGCCAAAGTGCAAGCAGTCCTAGGCTGGCAACCCCCTCGCACCCGTAGACAGCTACAAAGCTTCCTAGGGTTCGCGAACTTCTATAGGCAATTCATCCCCTCCTTTGCGAAGATTGCCAAACCCATGTCGGACCTCCTAAAGACAGGAACAAAACCCCGCCCGGGACAACCTCTACAGTGGGACCTAACCTGCCAAGAGGCATTTGAAACACTAAAAGAAATGTTTGCGAAGGAACCGGTGTTGAAGCATCCTGACCCCGAACAACCCTTCGTCATCCAAGCAGATGCCAGTGACATGGCAGTTGGAGCAGTGCTACTCCAAAGAAACAGTCAAGGAAATCTACAATCCTGCGCTTACACCTCCTGCAAGCTCACAGACACAGAGAGACAATGGGCAGCATGGGAAAAGGAGGCATTCGCAGTGAGATGGGCACTGCTAACCTGGCGACACCTGCTGGAAGGGGGCCAGAAACCGTTCGAAGTCTGAACTGACCACAAAAACCTGGAGGCCTTCAGGACCCCACGAAAACTATCGCCCAAACAAGTCCATTGGGCTCAATACTTCAACCACTTCGACTTCGTGCTAAAGCACATTCCAGGGGGGAGGAACTTTCTAGCCGATGCCCTCTCCCGCATGCCCCAGTACAAATGTGAGCGGGAGCAGGTAGTGGATGCCATCGTTCCCTTTACCCAAATAGCGGGCCAAGTAACCACCAGACGACAACACCACAACCGACATGACCAACCAACAAGTGATCTAACGGCAAAACTCAAAACTGAATTGCTGGCAGACCCCTGGTTCTGAGACTATCAACACCTTCTGACAAAAAGGGATGACCTTGCATGGAAGGGGACAAAGCTCTATGTCCCGGAATCCCTACGCACCCTGATCTTCCAGAGGAGCCACGATGTTAAACCGGTAAGCCACTTCGGATTCTTAAAGACTTTACACTTAGCACGGAGGCAGTTCTGGTGGCCCAGCATAAAGAAAGACGTGGACAGTTATGTGAAAAGTTGTGCCATCTGCGCCATGATGAAGAAGCGACCAGGAAAACCCCCCAGACTGCTACAATCAGTAGCAGAGCCTACAAGACCATGGGAGGAGATTGCAATGGACTTTATAGTGGAGTTGCCAAAAAGTGGGGGAAACACGGTGATCTGGACTGTAATAGATTTATTTTCCAAACAGGCACACTTCATATCCTGCAGCGGACTACCCTCAGCCCACCAGTTGGCCAAACTGTTCCTGCAACACATCTACCACCTCCATGGAGTACCAAAAAGAATTATCTCTGACAGAGGGGTCCAGTTCACGGCTAAGTTCTGGAGGGAGTTCCTATGGTCCATTGGGTCATCCCAGGGCCTTAGCTCAGCCTTTCATCCGAGCACCAACGGGGGGGGGGGCAGAAAGACTGAATGCCATGGTAGAGCAGTACATGAGGTGCTACGTGAACTATCAGCAGTCTAATTGGGCGGACCTCCTGTCTTTCGCTGAGGTCACGTATAATAATGCTGTTCACAGTAGCACGGGGCTAACCCCGTTTAAGGTAGTGAGCGGCATGGACTTCGTCCCAATGCCTGAGTACCCAAGGGAGCCTCCCTCCTCAGTTAGCTTGACCGATTGGATGGCGACACTGAAAGCAACCTGGGAGAATGTCAAGAAAGCGCTAGCTAAAGCAGCCCAAACCTATAAGAAACAGGCAGACAAACACCGAGCTCCCCAAAGGCCATTTCAATTGGGGGAGAAAGTTTACCTCTCCACAAAATATTTGAGGTTAAAACTTCCTAGCAAGAAATTGGGACCAAAGTTTATGGGACCATTCCCCATAGTAAAGATAATCAACCCAGTCACAGTGCAATTGAAGTTGCCCTGACTGCTAGGGAAGATACACCCGGTATTCCATAGTAGCCTCTTAAAACCCGTGGTTGGATCGACCCTGAGGCCACTACCCTGTGAGCCTCCAGACCCCGTGGTCATAGGGGGCCAGACCCATTATGAGGTGCAGCAAATCCTCAATTCGAGGTGGCACAGGAGACAACTCCAATATTTAATCAAGTGGAAGGGTTACCCCTTATCAGAGGCAACTTGGGTAAAGAGTCGAAACATCCAGGCTGCTCGCCTTATAGCCAAATTTCATTCAGAAAATCCAAACAAGCCAGGTGGGGGGTCATGTCCCTAAACTCTGCATCTGTACTCAAATTGTTTTGCTTTGCGCAGGTCGCCCTTGGGAAGTGAGGGGAGCCGAATGTCAACTTGCAAAGCTTTCAAGTTGCCATGAGCAGGAGGGAGGGAGAACTGATAGAGCTGATTGATTTCCCTAACTGAAGTGCATTCCATACATTCTTCCTGACCGCAATCAGAAGGAGGATGTTGGATTTCACAGCCAGCCAATGTGGTTAATAGGAGAATATGATTTATGACATGGCCAGAGAGGAGGGGAGAGACAGGGTCATAGGGGAACGTAAATTTATGTGGGATTAGTTCTAACTGCATCCGAATATTGCCGAAATGGTGCTCCTAATAAATGACTGTATTTCTTTTGAAGTTCGGCTCATGGCTCATGAATTAATTAGGGCATCTTTCGGAAACTTCACAGACAGTTAGAACTACTTTTAAAATCTATCAAGATTACCAGGTTTCCTGAATCCTGGACTCTCCAATCGCTCCCCGATGTCTGGGGTGCTGGGAAGGAAAATCAGGCAACCATGGCCGAAGACGGGCTATCTGAAGAGAGCCTAATTGCAGCCAGAGTGCAGCCTCCCTTAGACATCAAAGCTGAAATGCCGGCTCCAATGGCGGAAGCAAGAAAAGATGAGTATTGGTGGGAGTTAATCCCTAAGGCAGCTGAGGTGAGGTGATGGCTCTTGGGGTGGGGAGTGGGATGATCCTACATAACAGATGAATAAAGGGATGAGAGAAAAGTAAGATTTCAGCTGAAAAGTGAAAATGGTATCAGACTGAAAATAAAAATGGGAAAAATGGTATCTCAGCAGAAAATAATAATATAATATCAGCTTGTAGTTGGTGTAAAAGTATGTAAAAATATACACTTCGATTTAAATACAAATATAAGAAAAAGAGAAAAGATTTTGCAGTTTATACTGAAAAGTTAAAGAATACAATTGTCCTGTGGTTATCTCTTCACTCTTCAGCATAACAAAGTATAGGGCTCCTTAATAAAAGGAAGGGCTGCTTTCTCCCCAAGAAGAATTCTGAAGCCTTGGTAGTACTAGGGTTTAAGGCACCCTGTTATTAAGCTGCTTAAGACCAGCTGCCTGCAATTACTGCAGGGTTCGAATCTCGCCAAGGCTCAAGGTTGACTCAGCCTTCCATCCTTTCTAAGGTAGGTGAAATGAGGACCCAGTTTGTGGGGGCAATAAGCTGACTTTGTATAAATATACAAAAGGATGAAGGCTATTGCTGAGCACATTGTAAGCCGCCCTGAGTCTTCGGAGAAGGGCGGCATATAAATCAAATTAAAAAAAAAAACAAAAAAAAAAACAGGGACTTGAAATTTGCAGCAGCAGGATCACACGTTCTTTTGTATCTTTTGTCAGGCTGCTTTTTAGGAGATGCTTTGTTCTTAGCCCTCTTTATCCATATCCTCTCTGTTTTGAAGTGCTCCATACTTATTGTTTTCCTCCTTGCCTTCTTGCACTTTGCCTGCCTGGCCACTGCTGAGGTTCTACAAGGTCCTTGTGCTCAGTGTGTTGCTCTGGCTCTGTAGCTGGTCCTCTGATGCTCCGCCACTTAGCTGGCCTCTGGCTGCCATTGCCCATCGTCCATCTCCATCCGTCTCTACTTCTACCTTGGCCTCCTGCCACTCAGCTCCTCATTTTCTTTCCCAGGTGGCATCCGTATCCGCCTTGCCCATCTCTGACTCAACTCACCTCCTCTCAGCTGGTCTGCCACATCAGTCACTTCCACACTCATTTTTGGCTGGCTCTGCCTTGACTGTCAGTCTGGATTGCAGAGTCAGACTGGCGAGCTGCTGCTCTGGGCCAAATCTGAGCTGCTGAGCTCCTGACTCCTGCTCTAGGCCTGGCTGCTGGGCTCTCTTGTCTCTGGTCACCTCTGCCTCTGTTGCTGGGAGTCATTCTGGGTCTACTTCTCAGCTGGTCCACTGTGCCGTGCTACCTCTCAGATGAGTCAGACTGCCTCTCAGGTCTGCCAGTCGTTAGGCACTTCTTAGTTGATCCTACGCCACTTCTCAGCTGGGTCTTCAAGTGCTTCTTAGCTGGGTCGCTGATGTGGGCAGGGGGAAGCTGGCCTCTTCTCAGCCTTCGCACACTGCACTACTGCTTCATCGCTGTTTTGATAGTGCTTTTCTCCTTCCCCCACTTACTTTTCTCTCCTTTTCCCTTCTCCTGTCTTTCTTTTCTTACTATCTTTCTGCTCCTTTTCCTCCTTCTCTCCTCCATCCATTCCTTCTCAGTTTATTAACTTTTTCTCTCCATGATGGAGTACTGCTTCTTCCATTGCCATCATCTTGGGATGTGTGGTAAGATAACGTAAGGTAACATAGGGTAGGGTAGGGTAAGGTAGGGTAGGGTAGGGTAGAATAGCATAAGGTGGGATAAGATAGAGCAGGACAAGGACAAGACAAAATGTGTGCTCACAAGACCTGACTCTAGTACCAAAAAGTTCACAAGACACCTTCTACTTTGTTCATTCTGCCTTGCAAATAGTAAATTGGAAAAACAGTTACAAAAATCAATGACAGGATATTAAAGTGAAACACATTCAACTGCAATTTAAAAGAAGATGTTACAGTGGTCGCTGCAAAGTCCAAAAGATAAACTGCATGAGGGCCAGGCATCAGTAACTGCAGGGAAAATCTGGATACTTGGCAAAGTGGTAGAGTTTACTGAGAAATTGGCTTTCTAAAACAAAGCTTTATCATAAGGTAGTGAAGGAATAATCAAGAGTGAAAGACTTATTAAATGGTCCCTTTTGAGGAATTTAATAATGGAAGCAAAGATTAGGCTTAAGTGGAAATTGAGGGGAAAAGATACCAATGGAAAGAGAAATATGAATATGTTAATTGAACATATCTACATAACCATTTCATTTTGGAGAAGTGAGAGCTGGTATAATGTAGTAGTGAAGAACTGCAACAACCTAGACTTAAGTCTGTGCTCTGCACAAAAAAAAAAAAAAAAAATAACTGGATCCTTGGACTAGCTGATCTCTCTCACCTCATAAGAAGTGCCCCATAGAGATGAGATTTGTCCAGTATGTTGAACCTTTGGCATAGCTCTCATCTTTTTTCTAGCTACCAAAAAATTGGTGGTAGTCTACTTTGTCAACTGTCTTACTGAAATCCAAGTGTACTATGTCCATAGCATTTCCCTTGTCCACTATGTTTGAGTTTTATGATTTTACATATCAGGACTGTCAGGGTTCCAAGTAACAGCCCAGATGAAATCAAAACTCAAAGGCAGGGTTCCTCAAAGTATATATATATATTTTAATTTGATTTATATGCCGCCCTTCTCCGGAGACTCAGGGTGGCTTACAATGGCTTCCAACCAGCCTCCAAAATTCCCAAATTAGCTCCTTAGGGGTTCAGCCGGCTTGCTTCAGTGCTTTGATCTGGGTTTCAGCCTCTATACAGTGGGCCATATCTTTGAACCAACACCTGAGTAGTTGGACGAATTCATTGGCATCATCCAGTTTGGGGGGCTTCTTCATCATGAAGCTCAGCTATCCAAAGCATCCCCCTCATTCATGCTGTCTGCTATGGCCGAAATCAGCTCCCAATCTGATGGATATTGGTTTCCATATTTTTTTTAAAATTTGATTTATATGCCGCCCTTCTCCGAAAACTCAGGGCGGCTTACAATGTGCTCAGCAATAGCCTTCATCCTTTTGTATATTTATACAAAGTCAGCTTATTGCCCCCACAACTGGGTCCTCAATTTACCTACCTTAGAAAGGATGGAAGGCTGAGTCAACCTTGAGCCTTGGCGAGATTCGAACCCTGCAGTAATTGCAGGCAGCTGGTCTTAATAACCAGCTTAATAACAGGGTGCCTTAAACCCCTGTACTACCAAGGCTCTTTATTAGGCATGTCATATTGGCACAGCTGGTGAAAACCCGACTCTGAAGTTCCCTGGGTTTTCCCCACCCAGTTTAAAATCCAAAATGCTTTCCCCCCATTACACACAAGCATCACATGCACCAATCAAATATCTCTCCCCATCCGGGATGTCTCCCATCCATGCCCCCTCCAGGTGCTGGTGAAAGTGTCCTTCATTCCTAGAAGAAAGAATGTTATTTTGGCTACATATTACCCCAACTATCTCTACTCCCCCCTCTCTTTCCCACAGCTCCATCCAGCCTCGCTGTGGCAACCCTGATGACATTCAAAGATGGCTCCAGGGTTGACAATGACATAGTAAAAATCATACAGTCCTTAGCTGTTCTTAAAAGTAAGTAAATTCAACTGTAGATGGACAACATAACCCAGTACTCTTCAACATCTTCATAAATGATTTAGATGAGGGAATAGAAGGGAAACTCATCAAACTTGCAGATGACATTAAGAATAGCCAACATTCCAGATCTCCACAGATTTGAACACTGGGCCTTGTCTAACAAAATGAAATTCAATGTAGAGAAAAGTAAGGTTTTATATTTAGGCAAAAAAATCAGAACAATTAACCAGTGGAACAGCTTTCTTTCAGAAGTTATAGATGCTCCATCACTGGAGGCTTTTAAGAAGAGATTGGATATTCATTGATGTGGAAAAAGCATTTGATAACGTCAAATGGGACTTCATACTAGAACAATTAAAATATATGGATTTTGGGAGAAAATTTATAAAGATGTTCAAAACAATCTACTCCAGACAAGAAGCCAGAGTGTTGATAAATGGGAAAATGACAAAGAACTTTTTAATCCAAAAAGGCACAAGGCAAGGTTGTCTGCTATCACCACTGCTTTTTATTTTATCACTAGAGGCTTTAATTAGAACAATTCGAGAAGACAAACAAATCAAAGGTTTAAAAGTAAAAAAAGAAAGTTTTAAGGTACAGGCATTTGCGGATGACCTTGTATTTATTATTGAAGAGCCTGTACAATCTGGTCTTAGGCTGATGGAAGTGCTGGAGGACTATGGGGAAGTAGTAGGCCTGAAAATAAACAAGGATAAAACAAAAATGATAGTTAAAAACATTACTGAAGAGCAAAAAAAAAAAAAAAAAAAAAAGAATTGGAGGGAAAGATAAATATTCAGACTACAAAAAAAATAAGATATTTGGGAATTCAGTTGACAGTGAGTTGCATCACACTTAAAGAAGATAACTATGACAAATTAATGGTGCAAATTAGGTCTGATTTGGAAAAATGGGGGAAATTACAGCTATCTCTAATGGGCAGGATAGCCACCATCAAAATGAATGTTCTTCCAAAAATGTTGTTTTTATTTCAATGCATACCAATTCAGCTCAAAAAAGGCTTTTTTACAAATTTGGACAGACTCATTTCAAAATTCATATGGCAAGGGAAATGACCGAGAATCAGATTCAAATTATTACAAGATGCTAGAGAAAGAGGAGGATTTGGCCTACCAGACTGGACAAAGTATTATCAGGCAGCAGTGTTGGTTTGGCTAAGTGAGTGGATGCATCTTAAAAACACTATTGGCACTAGAAGGTCATGACCTACAGACAGGGTGGCACGCTATTCTATGGAAAGAAAAACATTTAGTCCATCAGTACTTCCGGAGGCATTATATTAGGAGAGCACTATTGGATATTTGGAAAAAAATAAAAATAAATAATTATATGGAAATTCCTAAATGGGTGTCAACATTAGAAATGTACACACATCCAAATTTGACAAAACGAGGGGGAGCTGTCACCTATAAAGATATTTTGAATGAGAAAGGAGAATTAAAAGCGAGAAATACTTTAAAGAAAGAAGGAATCGAATTGGAATGGTGGGCATATCTCCAAATTCAATCTAAATTTAGCAAAGATAAAAAGGAATGAGGCTTAAAGCAAGAATAATCAGAATTAGATAAAATTTTATTTAGCAGGGAAGGCAAGACCATAAGTAAACTATATCGATATTTATTAGAACAAGATATGATTGAGGAACAGGTAAAAAAAACCCGATGATAATTTGGTGTAAATATTTTGGGCACAATATCAATTTGGACAATTGGCAAAATTTATGGGAAAAAAATTTAAAAATCACACTAGCAACTTCCTACAAGGAAAACCTCTATAAGATGTTCTATAGGTGGCACCTCCCCCCCCACAAGATTAGCACAAATGAATAAGGGGAAATCCTCGATATCCTCCCACATGTGGTAGGAATGCCCAAAGGTGCAGAAATTTTGGAATTTACTAAAGAACTGGCTGGAAGAAATTTTGCTAACAGATATAGAGGTCAAACTGGAATTTTTCTTATTGGGAATTATAAAGATACAAATTATTTATTATTGCATATAGTCACAGCGGCACAAATAGCCTTCGCTCAAAAATGGAAAAAGAAAGATATTCCAAATGAAGAGGAAATATTACTGAAAATCTTTAACTGTGCAGAAATGGACATACTCATTTTAGAACTCAAGGATAAAAGCTAAACTAAGTATTACAAAATCTGGGAACAACTTTATGATTGGATAGATAACAAGAGGGTAGCCAAGACAAATGTATAGTGTTAGAACAAAAATATAGATGTTATTATAGATAAATGTATGTTTAAGAGATAAATAAATATACAGAAATAAGGGAAAAAGTATTAATATCATATCATATTATGCTTAAATAGTGAACAAAGCTTAAGAACTATATGTTTATATGAGAACTAATATTATTGTAAAGTGATGGAAGATGTATGGAATCAGCGATGTCATATCTATGTCCAATGTTTTTTTAATTTGGTATTATTAATAAAAAACTTTTTAAATTTTTTTTAAAAAAAGAAAAGATTGGATAGCCACTTGTCTGGAATGGTATAGTGTCTCCTGCTTGAGTAGTGGGGTCAAGACCTCCAAGGTCCCTTCCAACTCTGTTATTCTTTTATCTGTTAACCTATATTACACCATGTCATCATTTATTTTACAAAAAGAAAGCCAAAAGTCGTGTGTGAAAAACTTAAGTACACCTTTACTGCTTCCAAGGTATGATGAAGCTAAGTAGCAGCCAGCTGCTGCTAATCAAGTGCCCTTGATCAATTAATCATCAGCAAGTATGACTACCTTTATAAAAGCTGAAGTTTTAGAAGTTTGCTGGTTTCCAGCACTGAGTTGTGTGTTAATGCAAACAGAACGGGACTACTAGGTGTGGCCATCTTGACTCAGCCATCTTGGTATGGCCAGCTTATTACCACGAAGTCACTTCTGCCAACTCATCACCCCCAGGTCATCACAGGACAACTCAACACATCCAATTTAGTATGTGGTCAACTCACCCTAGGCAGCTGGAGGGAGAGCCGGTGGGTGGGTGATTATGTGGGCAAAGTACAGAGTGATGGCAGTGACAGCCAGGAGCTTCTCATTTTCACAGCCCCCTCCTGCCACTGCTGCCATTTGGCAGCTGCAATGGTGTTCAGGCCGCTTGGGGATGATGGCGGTGGGTAGAGGTGGTGGCGGGGAGGCAGCAGAGAGCGTTGTGTCCCATTTTCAAACAACTCACCACTGCAGCGCTGAACTTGAGCAAGTAAACTCAGCATGGCGGCGGCAAAGGGTGTGAAATAGGATGCACCAGCCTTTGCCACCTCCCTACTTCCCGCCCCACCCACAACAACCACCTTTGAGTGGCCCAAATGGCCCACACTGACAGTGGCTGTGGGGTGTGTGAAAATGGAAAGCCCCCAACTACTGCCACTGCTCTGTGCTCTGCCCACTCACTTGCTCACCTGCCCAGCTCTCTCTCCAGCTGCTTGCAGTGAGTTGTCTCTGTGGCAAATTGGCCATGTTGAGTTGTCCTGTCATGACTTGGCAGTGAGTTGGCAGAGGCGACTTGGCAATGGCTAGTTGGCCACACATCTGGCTGCGCTGAGATGGCTGCACTAAGTTGTCCTAGACCCTAACATTATGCCAAAGAGGAAAGATCAGCATTGATCTTAGAGAATCAATTATTGCTGCCCATCAATTTGAGAACGGTTATACAGCTATCTCAAAACAATTTAAAATCCATAATTCTACAGTGAGGAAGATTATTCATAAGTGGAAAATATTCAAGTCAGTTGCCAATCTTCCCAAGAATGGGCATCACAGCAAATTCACCCTAAGATCAGACCATGCAATACTCAGAGAAATTGCAAAAAACCCAAAAGTTACATCTCAGACTCTACAGACCTCAGTTTTAGCATGTTAAATGTTAAAGTTAATGACAGTACAATTAGAAAAAGAGACTGAACAAGTATGGTTTGTTTGGAAGGGTTGCCAGGAGAAAACCTCTTTTCTCTAAAAAGATAATGGCAACCCAGTTTACATTTGCAAAGTTGCATCTGAACAAATCACAAGACTTCTGGAACACTTTCCTTTGGACTGACGAGAACAAAGTGGGGATGTTTAGTCATAATGCACGGAGGCATGTTTGGTAAAACCCAAGCAGAGCATATTGGCACAAACCTCTCGTACCAACCGTCAAACACAATGGTGGAGGGTTGAAGATTTGGGCTTATTTTGCAGCCACAGGACCATGAACTTCTCTGTATACCAAAGTATTCTTGAGTCAAATATGAGGACATCTATGTGACAGCTAAAGCTTGCCCGACATTGTGACATACAACAGGACAGTGATCCCGAACACACCAACAAACCTACAACAGATTGGCTGAAGAACAAAAGAATTAAGGTGTTGCAATGGCCCAGTGAAAGTCCAGACCTAAACCCAATTGAAATGCTGTGATAGGACCTCAAGAGAAACATGCATAAACAGATGTTCACAGGCCTCAATGAATAAAAGGAATGTTGTAAAGAAGGATGGGCAAAAATTCCTTCACAACAATACTGTATGAGAGAATGATAATTTCACATGGAAAACACTAAAGTTATTGCCGCTGAAGTTAATTCTACAATCTATTGAATCATAAGGTGTGCTTGGTTTTTCACACATGACTTCTCCATTTTGGCTATCTTTTTGTAAAATAAATGATGACATGGTGCAATATGTCATGTGTTGTTATTCATCTGAGGTTGTATTTACCTACTTTTAAGAATTGCTAAGGAGCAGATGATTTTTACTATATTCTGATATGTAAAATCATAGAACTCAAAGAAGGTGTACTATAGAGTATATTAAAATCACTGGTATTTTCCCCCAGGAACTGTAAAAGCATTACTGTATACTCTGAAACACCACTGTTTCATTGTCTTACACCAATTAAATGGGGAATTAATTGGTCTTGATGCTTTTTAAATAAAACCTTTAGATATAGGTTTGTTTCTTTAATAAAAAAAAGTAAGTGAAGTCTCCAAGTTGGGTTCATTTCTTGATGACTACATGAACAAATCCATGTGTTTTCTTTCCAGCAGTGCAGAAGTGGTTGGCATTGCCTTCTATAAGGATTTTTTAAACATCTCAGTATATCCTATAATCCTGAGAAACCATGGGGGTGTTCTGACCTGGCTCCCAAACATGACAAGCCCTTTGTAGTTAACAAAACGTTCCCTTTATTAGGAGCGCCAGCAGCCGCTCTCTCACAGCAGGCTAGAAGTCTCTAAGTCCTGTGGAAAGTGACACTCACTCCCTTTCCCCCTGAACTGGCCCAACACACCAGGAGTCTCTCTTTCTCTCTTCCCTCACTTGCAAAGGAAGTCCTGGAAGGTGTGCTCACTTTCTTCCAGCAGCAGACACACACACGCTCAGAAGGCACTGCAGATTCCAAGAAGAATTCTGATAATTTCCAGACAGGATTTGGAAGTGCAGGCTACCAGTGGCTGACCAGCAGGGAGATGAATAGTTGTCTTCCACACCTATTCATCTCCGTCCTCTGCCTTTTATCTCCAGAGCTAGGATGGGGCTTCACTAGCAGTGGTGGTTCTTCCATCCCAAGGACCAGCCCATAGATTTCCACTGCTCTCCTCTTCTGCACATCCACTGCTCATCAGCCACCTCCAGACCTGGGAGATGTTGACTCTCCATCTGAGGGCTGATGGACGGCCCAGGCTCCGCCTCTGTCTCTATCTCTGACAACTCCATTCCCTCTTCCCACTTGGAGTTTTCAGATTGCCTTGATTTTGGCCCTGATTCCCACATCGCCGCTTCATCTGATTTGGCTGCCAAAGGGGTTGGCGGCCAACAGCTCACAACAGGGTGTTTCCCAGCCAAGTAACTCACCCTGCTTAACTTTTCCAAGATCAGCCAAAATCAAGTTTGTATTGCCACTTTCTCTGTTCAAAGACCCTCTTCACAGAAGATAACATTCAGAATAACATAATAACAGAATTGGAAGGGAACTTGGAGGTCTTCTAGCCCAACCCTAGAACTCTGCACAAGCAGGAGACTGTATACCATTCTGGACAATGGCTGTTCAATCTCTTCTTTAAAATCTTTAGTGATGGAGCACCCACAACTTCATAGTTCATGTTGGTTCACAACATGAACTAACACACTTTGTATTCAGTTTTCCCTCATAATTGAGGGTAAATTATGCTTTTGGTATTTTTTCTTTATTTCATAAAGACACCAATTACATTTATTATATTTCTTTTCTTTCCAAGGAATAACCACTGTGTTGACCATGACAACTTTGAGCATCAGCGCCAGGCATTCCTTACCTAAGGTCTCCTATGCCACAGCCATGGATTGGTTCATAGCTGTATGCTTTGCCTTTGTATTCTCTGCGCTGATTGAATTTGCGGCTGTCAACTATTTTACGAACATTCAGATAGAAAAAGCCAAAAGGAAGGGGGTGAAATCCATCCCTGAATGTTCAGCGGCACCTGTACAGAAGGAAATTTGTACAGAGGAGACATCCACGGTAATATCCATTGCTAGCAAAATGACCCCTAATAGCATGCTAAAAGATATTTGGAGAGATTGGATGAACATTTGGTGTGGCTTTAACTTAGGTGTGTCAGGGTTGCAAATAACACCCACAATGAAAGAAAACACTCAGGCTTGGGTTTCCTCAAAGTTACATTTTATTAGAGATGTCATATTGGCACATCTAGGAAAAGCTGAATCTGAAAGTTTCCAGGTTTTTCCCACCCAAAGAAAAGTTCAAGTCCCTACCCAATACCCACAAGTCCATCACATGGTCCAATCAAACATCTTCCCAACTGGGGATGTCTCCCAGTTCCAGCCTTCCAGGTGCAAGGCAAGTTGTCCTTGACTTCTTGAGAAAGGAATGCTATTATGACTATATATCACCCATGCTCCTTACAATCCCAGTTACCCACAGTAGTAAATGTGGCAGGTCTGAAGCCCCAATACAAAAGATGGTTAACAGGCTGCCACCCCTGGTCGGAAAAGCATATCCTGAAATGAGAGTAGCAAAGTGGTTAATCATTCAGTATACTAACCACTTCTCCCTCCTTCAGGGGGACCCTTTGGCTTATCATGGAATTGCTTTACTAGGCTGCCTGCTTTGACATTCCAACTTTTAACCCATGTAGCCTCAGACAAAGGGTACCCTTTCCAATGTACTAAGTATTGTAATCTATACAATCTAGAGTCTAAGATCCTTTTTACTTCATAGTGGGTTTTCCCTTGCACTACAATAGGCTTGGGGGTGCATGAGCTTGTGGTCTTAACCTAGAACTTATAGCTGACTTCAGCAAGCTACAGTGGAAAACTGGATGTATTTTCCCTAGAATGCGTGGGAGGTTAAGCTGAACCGTCACTGGGTTAATTACTTTCACTATTGGGAATGGACCTAAGAATTTAGGTCTTAACTTCTTGTTAGGCAGCCTAAGTCTTATGTATTTGGTCGATAGATAAACCCGATCTCCCACATGGAAAGGGGGTTGAAGAGATTGGTGTTTATCTGCTTGTCTTTTGTATGCCTCAGCAATTTCTGCTTTTGCCTTCTTGGTATTCTCCCAGCCTTTTCTCAACGACTCTATCCACTCGTTCAGGGTCATAGAGGAGGGAGACTCCCTGGGCAATTCAGGGATGGACACAAAATCCATTCCGCTGGTGACCTGGAAGGGGGTCAATCCAATGCTACTGTGCACAGTGTTGTTGTAATTCACCTCTGCAAAAGGCAGTAAGTCCGCCCAGTTCTATTGCTTGGTAATCCACATAGCATCTGATATATTGTTCCACCATTGTGTTCATTCATTCCACCACTCCATTCGTACTCAGATGGAAAGCCAAACTTCCTTGCGTGGAACTCTCTCCAAAACTTTGCTGTAAATTGGACCCCTCGATCTGAGATGACTCAGTGCTGTATTCCATGTAGTCGGTAGATTTGTTTAATGAACATCTTCACCAGTTTTTTAGTGGATGGTAATCCCGAACAAACTGTGAAGTGGGCTTGTTTTGAAAACAAATCAATTACTGTCCAAATGACCGTATTTCCCCCACTTTTTGGAAGCTCAACTACAAAATCCATCGCAAATTCTTCCCAAGGTCTGCTGGGTCTTTCCACTTGCTGGATGAGCCCAGGAGGTCTCCCTGGCCTCATTTTCATGGCTGCACAAGTGGCACAGCTTTTTATGTAGTCCTCTACATCAAATTTCATTGTTGGCCACCAAAATTGCCTCCTGGCCAAATGTAGGGTTTTTAAGAATCCGAAATGGCCAGCCAAGCTGGATTCGTGGCTCCGTTGTAATACTTCCAGCCTCAAACTGGTGGGGACCGATAATTTTGGACCCTTCCAAGCCAGTTCATCCCTTATGGTCAAGATGTCCATATTATCTATAAACCACTGCCTTCAGTGCCACCATCAGCTTGTCCCGGATGGGGCTGGGTTGTCTTTTGGCTTTGCCCCTGGTGGTGACTTATGCAGCTGATTGTGAGGGGGGAATGATGGTGTGGATGATTACTTCCCTGTGGCTATCGAATTGGGGTTTTGTCAATAGGGTATTGGCTAATAAATTTTTTTTCCTGCTGGGATGTACTTCAGTTCGAATTTGAACCACCTGAAGTACTGTGCCCAGCGGACTTGTTTGTGAGATAATTTCCTAGGGGTCTTTAGAGCTTCGAGGTAGCTCAGTGGCTAAGCCCTAAGACACTGAACTTGTCAGTCAGAAAGGTCAGCAGTTCAGCGGTTCGAATCCCTAATATAGGTCTCCTGTGTGAGCAGGGGGTTGGACTAGATGACCTCCAAGGTGCCTTCCAACTCTGTTACTGTTATTATTAGGGTAGGAGCTGTCCTTGTGGGTCTTTTTGTAGGAGCACTACTGCCACAGCCACGTCGCTAGCATCTGCTTGGATTATGAAATGCCATTCTGGCTCTGGATGCTGGAGGATTGGTTCTTCAGTGAAGAGCTTTTTTAATTTCTTGAAGATTTTTTGATAGTCCATTGACCAAGCAAGCAGTTTGTTTGGTCGTGGCTTCGCAGGGGTTTGCCCCAGTGGTGAAATGTAAAATTTGTTACTACCAGTTCTGTGGGCGTGGCTTGGTGGGGGGGGGGTAATGTGACTGGGTGGGCGTGATCAACTTTTTTAAAAAAAACTTTTAAAACCATTTTTTCCACAACCTCTTCAGCCGAAGTGGTTGTAAAAAAATGCTTTTAAAAGCCTCTGCCGATCAGGCAACTCAGCTGGGATTGTCAGAGCCTTTTAAAAGCATTTTTTTCTACAACCTCTTTCGCTGAAGAGGTTGTTAAAAATGCTTTAAAAAGCCTCTGACAATCAGGCAACTCTGCTGGGATCATCAGAGGCTTTTAAAAGAATTTTTTCTACAACTTCTTTGGCTGAAGAAGTTGTAGAAAAAATGCTTTTACAATTTTTTATTTTTAAAATTAAAAAAAGCCTCTGATGATTGCACGGCTCAGCTGGGCAGGGGGTGGGTGGGTCGGGGATTTTTGCTACTGGTTCTCCGAAGGACCCAATGCCATCGCTACCAGATCGAGCAATCCAGTCCGAACCGGGAGCATTTCACCCCGGTTTGCCCCATTTTTAACATTTCTGTCAGGGGCAAGGCGACCTCTGTGAATGGTGGTATAAACTGTCTACAAAAGTTTGTGAATCCCAGGAAGCTTTGCAACTATTTGCGGGTGCATGGGGGTTGCCAGTCAAGCACCACTTTTACTTTTCCTGGTTCCATTTCCACCCCTCCTCTCGATGTGCGGTAGCCTAGGTAGTCAATGGAGATGGAATTCACATTTGGACAGCTTTACATAGAGCTTAGCGGCCAGGAGTTTTTTCAGCACTGCTGCACTAGCTTTACATGTTCTTCGAGGGTCTTGCTGGATATGTGAATGTCATTTAGGTAAACTAGGACCCCTTTGTATAAGTGTTCATGTAGCACTTCGTTGATTAATTGCATGAAGACTGCTAGGGTCCCTTGCAGACCAAACGGCATGACTTTGAATTTGAAGCTGCCAAGCGGACAGTTAAAGGCTGTTTTCCATTCATCTCCCTCTTTGATTCTGTTACAGTAATAAGTCCAGTTTGGTGAACACTTTTCCCTTGGCTAGATGGCTTAGCATGTCCTTCATGAGTGGAAGGGGTAGGTGTTTTCCATGCACACAACATTCATTTCATGAAAATCCACGCAAAGACTCATCCCCCCATCTTTTTTTTCTTTAAACAGTACTGGGGCAGCCACCCTGAACTTTGCAGGTTGGATAATGCCTTGCACTAAGTTTGCATCAATGTACTTTCTTAGCTCTTCCATTTCTGTAGGAGTCATGGAGTACATCTTTGACTTGGGCAGCTTGGCTCCTGGCATGAATTTGATTGCACAATTGGTTGGGCGATGCGTGGGGTGGGGGAGGAAGTTGCAATCCTCTTTGCTAAAGATGCCCGATAGGTCTTGATATTCCCTTGGCACTTGCGAGCAGCCCGGCGGTCCATTGATTGTAGGGGCTGTCGCCTGCGGCTCGCTAGTACTGGCATGGCTTACAGAGACTTGGCCTGGGTCGGGCTTTATGGGAGGCAGTGGTCCGATGCCTATATTTAACTTTCTATAGCTATCCTCCCAAATGATGGTTGGTCCCCATTTGTCTAGCCAAGCAAGCCCCAGTATGATCGACTCAGTCATTTTTGGGGCTATGACAAATCGAATGAGTTCTTGGTGACACCCCATTTCTAGTCTGACCAGTTCTGTGACTAATGTGGCAGGGGCTCCGCCAATTAGTGTCCCATCAACCTGCTCAAAGCAGAGGGGTCATGCTAGGGCCTCGTACATATGCCTAGCTGCTCAACTATGGGGAGGCTCATTAGACATCTGGTGCAGCTGGTGTCTATGATGGCTTCTACTTCCCCTTGGGCCCCTGTCTCTGGCACTACTATTCAGGTTTTGATGGTAAAGGGGTAGATGACTTCACTTACCATCGGGTCATCCTCCCCGCTGTTTTCCTCGACTAGGATTGGTAGGTTTTCTTTGACTGGAGTTCACTCAACTTCTGTGGGAAGGAGTGGAGCCTTGACAGCCTGTTTGGCAATTTTCCCTTTATTGCGGGGCTTCTGTGGGGTCTTCCTTACCCAGAGTGTGGCTGGAGACCTTGCTTGTGGGACCGGGGCTGGAGCCAAATATTCGGAAGCTTGGTGACCGTGCTGGCCACACAAAACAATGAAGCAGACCTGACTCATTTTTTGACAGTGGCACAGTAGACCTGGTCTGAGAATCATTTGATAGAATTAAAATTTAAGCATTGATTTTTTTTTAAAAAAAGTGCTGAGATATCAAGCCAATTTTTAGAATTCTACCACAATAAAAAAGGTATCTTAGTTTTTCCTGCCAGTCTGTTGTTCTTTCTGTGAGTTAATCTAAATTTTAAACATCCAAATTGATGGCCCCGGATGGTGGGGGAGGTGTCACTGCTGGTGGCTTTGTTGGCATGTGGTGACCCAGAGGCCTTCTCGTCAGCTTCTCTGTAGTGGGCTTTCTATGAGGGTTGATTTCCAGATCTAAGGCTACAGTGTTGTACCAAGCCTGTATGTGTTCCAGTGTTCCTCTGATACCACAAGCTTTCCGAAGTTCTAGGTCTACGGCTTTCTTTCTTTCTTTCTTTCTTTTTTTTATTGAAAAAGTTTTCAAGTACAAATTCCCCCCCTTTTTTCCCCCTCTCCCTCCCCCTCCCTAACCCCCCTCCCCACCCATCCCCCCCTGTGACTTCTTCATGACAAAAAAAAAACCTAATTCATAACAGATTACTTACTCCCTCCTCTAAATATTGACCTTTATTTACTAAAAATATTATTAATATTATAACATCCCCCTTTATCCATACATTTCAGAAAAGAGAAAAGAAAGGGAAAAAAAAGACATTATACTATAACATTATAGAATAACTTCTAATTTAGCATAATAGTATTATAACTCCCAATTTGGCAATAATCTGCCCTTTTTCACCTCTCCCAAGCTTGTATCTATATATTATTACAACAATTCAAGACCTCCTTCCACTTTAAAACTATACGATAAATCCTACTTTAACATTTAATCTTCTATATATATTACTATAACATTTCAAAGCGGCCTTCCCCATAAAATCTAGTTTAACATTTATTCCACTCTATCCATTTCCTCCACTCCCCTAAATATATCACTTGAAAATCCCTTTTCTTAAACTAATCAATCTACTAACTAGCTTATTCACTCACTATCATGCAAAATTACCATACACAACAATTCTTAATATCTTTGATTCACTGCCCACACTACTTAAAAATATATGTCTATATATTCCATTATATCTAAATAAAAAAAAGAAAAGACAATGACTTTAAATTTATAGTCCATATAATATCTTCTTTGAGGTCTTTCCTCTAGATTGGTAGAACCAACATCCATAATAGGGTAACATAACTTGCTGGTGCAACAGTTTATTCAGAATCTTCAATCATATCTGCCCCCATCAGTAGTAAATATCTTCTTATATGTATAAAGGTAAAAACAACCACCCGAGTGACATTATAATTATATTCCAAATAGTAATAATTGTGGATTTCATCAGGATTATTGATTCCCATCATCGTAGTGGGTAACAACCCGATCTTCTGCATGCCCCAGCATAATTCTCTTGCCTTGTGATTCAAGATAATTATAATATGTTTATCAACACAAAAAGAAATTCCAAAGTGGATAATTCAAATCCATCAGTTTAAGGCTCTTTTCACGTCCCCAGATTACGGCCATGCAGAGATCTGCCACAATCCTCAGGATGATATTAACCAATACGTCGCCTCTTCTATGTTTACACATAATCATTCATATTTTAAAGTCACTGGCTTCACTGTTGCTTGATTTAGAAATTTCTATTTTTATGCGACCTATTTCTTTTTTTCTTTTCTTTTTGTGGGTTTGGTTTCCATCCTGGTTTCCTTTCTGCAAATTGTGTATCATCTGGTCGGTTTACATTCTGCTTTGTAGATTGGTCTTGTTGGTCTAGTTTTTGTGTCTCATATTTCTTTTTTATCCCTTGTGTATCCCCTAATTGATTTCCATGCTTGTCCTTGCCTTGATAAGTCATCACATTAAGGTTAGATGCCACTTCTCTCAAATTTGTAGATAGTCCAGCTGGGGTGTCCGATAAATCCAAAGGCAATTCATCTGGTACAGTCTCTATAATTCGATATTTTACCTTTATTTCCAGCTCCTTCTGCTTATCCTGTATTATACCTGAAGATGTTAAGTTCGTTTTCAACCTATTTTGATAAAATTCTTCCGCTCTTTCAACAGTATTTAGCTGGTATCTTTCTCCTTGATATCTGAATATAATACCAACTGGGGCGTCCCACCTAAATGGGATATTTCTCTTTTTTAACTCATTCACCAGAAAACCAAATTTCTTCCTTTCCATTAATATCTTAGGTGGGAGTTCCTTGTAAATCCAAATCTTTCTTCCATACAATTGCAAATTAGAATTGAAGGAATTTTGCACGATATTATTCCTAATTTCTTTATCTGTAAAATAAATCACCACATCTCTAGGCAATTGCCTTTGCTTGGCAATCCAGGAGTTTATTCGATAAACTCTGTCAATCCTACAAAACACTTCCTCAGGTTGAACCTTTAGAATCCCAGCTAGAATTTCAGAAGATATTTTCCTTAAATCATCTCTATTATTTTCCTGCAAACCTCTTAATCTTATCGCATATTCTGTGAAATTATATTGTACCATTAGAATCTCTTTTTCAATCTTTTGTTGCAAATTTTCTACATTACCAAACTTTTGATCAGCATCCATTTTAGGTTTTTCTTCTGAGCTATTATCCTGAGTGTTTATCAAATCATTTTCAATTTTTTGAGTTCTATTGTCCAATTTATCTTGAATTTCTTCCATTTTAGACTCTAGTAAGTTAGTATTTGTGTCCAACTGTATCATAAATTCTGAAAAACCATTAGCCACTTTTGAGAATTTTTTCTCCAAAAAATCAAACTTAGATTTCACCAATTCTTTAATTTCCTGCTTAAATTTTTCAAGTTGCTGATTCACAATCTCCTCCCTTCTTTCAATCTCCTCTAAGAGAAATTCTATTATATTAAAATCAGGTTTCTGAGACTGAAGAGTTAAAACTTGTTCCTTTAAATTGTTGGTGGGGGAATCCCCCCCCCATTTGTTTATCTGACTTTGTAAGTCTCAATGCCATGTTTCCGCCCAGGCAGGCTTTGTTAAAAAAAAAAAAAAAAAAAAAAGACTTCTTTCCAATCAACAACAATATCAAGTCTCCAAGGGAAAAAGAGAGAAAAAAACACAGGAGCGAAGTTTTGTCTACAAATGTAGCCAGTGGTATTTATTCCGCTACATTGTAATAATAGAAAACGGAAGGACTTTCCCTTTCAGCCTCTCCTCCAGCCGCGGCAGACGCCATTTTAAAAGGCTTTTTTTCCCCCTCTTTCTTCTCCTCCTTTCTCTTAAGTAATTTTTAAAAGAAAAGTAAAATACTTGCGGTTCAGTATTACAGGTCCAGCTCACATTTTCTTTGAGTAATCTGTTAAATTTGCAGGCTTGCTTTTGACGCCTGGCTCTGCATTAGCAGAGGTCTCCCAAAGCCCGGAGCAGCGGCTGGGGATATGGGGCATCTCATCCGCTCCGTCCCAAAAGTAAAAAAAAACTTTTGGGACTCCGCGGAGAGTTCTACCCAACCCCGCCGGCTCTATCTCCGTTTCCTCATGGAAACGGAGTTTCTTCGAGCCGCCATTCCGTTGTGAAGGCGGCTCTGACAGGCAGTGGAAGCTGACGATCCCAAAGGAATGTCTGGCAGCGACGAATAGCAAACCGGAAGTCGTCTACGGCTTTCTTGAAGTGGTGGACCAGTAGGCATTCCGGCCAGTCTCTCAGCTTCCAACCAGCCTCCAAAATTCCCAAATTAGCTCCTTAGGGGTTCAGCCGGCTTGCTTCAGTGCTTTGATCTGGGATTCAGCCTCTATACAGTGGGCCATATCTTTGAACCAACACCTGAGTAGTTGGACGAATTCATTGGCATCATCCAGTTTGGGGGGCTTCTTCATCATGAAGTTCAGCTATCCAAAGCATCCCCCTCATTGATGCTATCTGCTATGGCCGAAATCAGCTCCCAATCTGATGGATATTGGTTTCCATATTTTTTTTTTTAATTTGATTTATATGCCGCCCTTCTCCGAAAACTCAGGGCGGCTTACAATGTGCTCAGCAATAGCCTTCATCCTTTTGTATATTTATACAAAGTCAGCTTATTGCCCCCACAACTGGGTCCTCAATTTACCTACCTTAGAAAGGATGGAAGGCTGAGTCAACCTTGAGCCTTGGCGAGATTCGAACCCTGCAGTAATTGCAGGCAGCTGGTCTTAATAACCAGCTTAATAACAGGGTGCCTTAAACCCCTGTACTACCAAGGCTCTTGATGGAGGCCCAGACTCAATTGAGGAAATAGGCTAGCTTCCCTGGGGTTTCATCAAAGGTTGCCCTGAAGTGCGTGGGGATAGCTGATGGCTGGGCCTGCTACTGAGCTGGTTGTTGAGCTTGCTCAGGTGGCTGGGCTGGCACTTGCTGCTGGGCTGCAACTTGCTGCTGGGCTGCAGCTGGTTGCAGGACCTGTACAAGTGGTTGGACTGGTACCAGCTGGGCCCCCAGACTCGGTGGCGGGAAGTACACTGGTGGGTAGATTGGGCATGGGTTGTAACATCGGGGCAGGCGTCCATTGATATTGCGCCCTCCCCTGGGCAGGGTAAAATGCCCACCTGGGAGAAATCTGGTCCACAGGAGGCAGTCTGATTGCTGGCTGCTGGGGTAGAGCACTTGATCCTAATAGCCCCAGTTGGGGTCCCTGCAGCACCATGCCAGGCTGTCTCAGAAAACTCTGTTGCTGTGCCCATCCATTCCTGTGGCGGCTGTCACTCCCATAACTTGGCCTTGGTACGGGAGACTGTGAAGCAACCTGCTGGGCACAAGTAGAGGGAAGCAGATGCCCCGCTCAGCAGTGCCGCGATCTCCTGGCTCGGGAAGGTGAATGTAGGTTGAGCCAGGGTCCACTTAGGCTGCTCAGCTCTGATAGCTTGGGCAGGACTGGTCATGCTGAGTTGGTCGAACCGCTCTGGGAGACTGGCCAGCGACTGGCTGTGTGATGGCGTCGGAAATCCCCATTCTCTGGAGTGTTTGCGGCACTGCTGGCTCGGCGTCCTCCATTCGACGGTTGGGATCTGTCCCTCCCAACCTCTACCCAGTTGTGGTTCCAGTGGTCGCCTCCTGGAATGGCACAGCTCCAGCAGCTTCACCCCACAGGGTTGGATCCGGTTGCACAGCTCGCTCGGGCGCCAACTCTTTGGCCCTGGCACCCAGATGGGGTTCCCTCTCTGTGGCTTCTGCTGCTTCCACCACGGCTTGGGACGGGTAATAGATGGTCTCGATGGGAGTCATTGAGCCAGTCCCCATAGTTCCCTCCGTGACTTTCTTTTTCAACTCCATCTTCCCTGAGTCTTCATGCCACCCGGTTTGGGTCGGCGGTTGGGGCTTAGGACCCCGGACAGCAGCCTGGTAGTCGGGGCTAGTACATTGTTTAAAGCAGATTCAGGTTAATGTCAGGGTTTTAGGTAACACCTCCAATGAAAGAAAACTCTGAGACTTGAGTTTCAAAGTTACATTTTATTAGAGATGTCATATTGGCATGTCTGGGAAAAGCCGAATCTGAAAGTTTTCAGGTTTTTCCCACACAAGTCCCTGCCCAACACCCACAAGTCCATCACATGGTCCAATCAAACATCATCTCAACTGGGGATGCCTCCCAATTCCAGCTTTCCAGGTGCAGGGCAAGTTGTCCTTGACTTCTTGAGAAAGGAATGTTATTATGACTACATATCACCCATGCTCCATACAATCCCCCCTCCCAGTTTCCCACAGTTGTAAACATGGCAGGTCTGAAGACCTAATATAAAAGAGGGCTTCCAGGCCTGACAAGGTGGACATTTGAAACATCAGGGACCGAGTTGAAAAGTTGTTGAGGGTCTGAGAGTTGCAGAGTGGTAGGACCTCGCAGAGCTTGGGGAAGTCTTGCATGTTCTATTTGACACCTTTAAAGCAATTTTCATCTATTTCCTGGTTAAAGATGGGAGAAAGTTGTGATGTCAGCCTCCAGCTGTCATGGTGAGAGGCATTCTGGGTAATAATAGAGAGGATTTCGTGCCCTTGGACCCATAAGCTGCTGAGTCCAGCTTTACCTTCTCTCGTGTTCTGATTTTTTATTTGTATTTCTAAGAATGGCCAACTTCTTGATGACTCTGGACACTATACAGAAATTGAAATCAAAGTTGCAAACATCAAACAGAACAAAAAAGATAATGATTCCAGTGGAAAAAATATTCTCTAAAAACCCCTGTAAAACCTCTTCCAGAGGCAGTCCACATCCCAGTCTAGCCTGAGTCCTAGAAAAAGTTGGAACTGTTCAAGGCTAGTATGTATGGGACCAGAGTTAGAGCCATTTGAATCTTGGGGTGCTGGGAAGACAAGAAAATCCTGCCTTTGAATGACCGTGCGTAATGGTTTGGATCCAGATCTCTGTATTATCCTACAGGATGGGCAATAACAGCATGAGAGAGACAGTTGCACAAATAATTAGAGCATGTGCCATTTGGCTGCTATGGTAGTAGCCCCACAACTCTCATGCTGCTGCATTCTGGACCAGCTAAACTTGAAATAGTCTTCAAGGGCAACCCATATAGAGTGCATTGCATTAATCCACCTGCAAAATGACCGAGGCATGAGTGACCATGAGAAAGATCTAGTATAATTGATTCACAAGATAATATGACCACAGATGCTACCAACGTTTTGAGCCAGAGCTTAATGTTCCAGGTCGATTTTCAATTTATACACCAGTTTTATCTAGGGAGGGATAACCTCATTCAGAACTAAAGATAGAGAGACCTGGACCCAGTTGTGATATCTTTGGTAAATAACTTTTAGCAGCATGGCTTGGCACATTAAGCATAAACTGGAGTTTCAAATCTCCTCTGCTGAATCTACCCAATTTAGCCTCCGATGTAGCTGCTGAGAACATCTATTTTTCACTGTGTGCTACTCTGATGTCTTCCATCTAACCCAATATACTAGAGAGATAGTGCACAATTTCCCCTAATTTCAAAAAATTTCTGTAACAACTTTCTGCCTTATAGGGTAAAAGTGTAAAGCTTGAAATTTTAGTTCTTTTACACTTCTGGAGAAAAACCAATCTTGTAAGAATTAAAGAAAATAAAGCTATATTTAAGAAAATACATAGAATCATATAATATATTGCATGAAATGATTTGAACAAATACATTCCATGTGCTCAGTAGATGAGATGGTGCTGACCTGCTATAATTGGTGACTTACCATGTTTCCTTGGAACTAGGACATGTCCAATAATAAGCCCAATTGGGCTTTCGAGCGCATGCACTAAAATAACCCCCCCAAATAAGCCCCCCCAAATACTTAGATGCATGCGCAGCTGCCGCGCAAACAACATGACATGAGGAGTCGAGGCCGGAGAGGAGCTCAGCCGGCCGGGGGGGGGGAGGAGAGCCCACAGTCCAAATGAACGGATTTTGCAAGCAGCCTCCCTCCCTCCCTCCCTCCCTCCCTCCTCTGACTGGAAGGCAGGACCGGGGGCTCCGCTTCGCTTCCCCACCCACCCGCCTGGCTCCACACAATGGGAGGGCACAGAGATGTTCTGCCACATCCCTGTGCAGAAAGGAGCCCACCCCGTGGCGATTGGCCCCTGTGGATGCCAAAATCCCTGCGGTGGAAGAGAAACAGCGGGAAGGGGGTCTCTTGGCTGGCCCCAGAGTTGCCAGGATCGCTTTCCCCTTCTGCCCGCTGCCCGTGTCCCCAACCCAACCTCGCCCTTGGCAAACCTTTTTGGTTTTTGTGGGTTGGATGCTAAAACAGCCTCAACCCACCAGGACCGGAGCTCTGAGATGGGACTTGATAAGAGGAGCTAATTGATTAATCGGCATGGGCGCTAACAGCCAAGGTCCCTCCCAATTCCAGCTCTCTCTTTTTTCTCTCTTTATAATCTGCTATTGGCAAGCAGGAAACAGAGCAGTATAGGGGGAGGGGGGCAGCGAGGGGTCTGCTCCGACGAGCCCACCAGCCAGGTTAAATGCTCAGGCGGCAGAAAGGGGTGGGGTGGGGGGGAGAAGGCTCACCAAATCTGGCCTGCCTAGGTTTAGGGATAAGACACCCCAATAATAAGGCCAAGGCCATATTTCAGGCGTCAAAAAAAAATAAGACCCTGTCTTATTTTTGGGGAAACACGGTAGAACAATATTTATACTTATAAATTAATTTTCATTAAATGAATTAAAATAGTTTGGAAAACATGATGAAATTATGCAGAATGTCTTACTTATCTACAATGATAGGAAAAACAAGACAGTAATGCTAAACTAATAAACACTGACAAATTAGATCAAAATTCTAACACAGTATCCTGCTAAATATGGTACCTACCATATTTTTCGCACTATTTTTTTTAATTTTATTTTTATTTATATGCCGCCCTTCTCTGGAGACTCAGGGTGGCTTACAGTGCGTTAAGCAATAGCCTTCATACTTTTGTATATTTTTACAAAGTCAGCTTATTGCCCCCACAAACTGGGTCCTCAATTTACCTACCTTAGAAAGGATGGAAGGCTGAGTCGACCTTGAGCCTGGTAAGAGATTGAACTCACAGTAATTGCAGGCAGCTGGATGTTAAATGCTGCTTCAGTAGGAGGCATTAGCCTCCTATGCCACTCAGGCTCCACTATAAGACGCACTTCCCCCCAAAAAGTGGGTGGAAATGACTGTGCGTCTTATAGAGCAAATATTGCAGTGGGGGGAAGGGGGTTGTCACTGCTGCCACCGTTTGCCACCGCTGGGGAATGCTGGAGCCTTTGCTGCCAAGCAGCTGATTGGTGGTTAGATCAGCCTCCCAGAATACTGCCTGTGGTGGTGATTGGAGGCGGCGGCAATTGGTGACGGTCATTGGCAGTGGTGATCGGTGGTTGCAATAGGTGGTGGTGGCGATAGGCAGTGGTGATCCCTGCAGAACAGCAGGGATCACCACTGCCTATTGCCGCCACCACCTATTGCAACCACCGATCACCACTGCCAATGACCGTCACCAATTGCTGCCGCCTCCAATCACCACCACCGCCATTTGCTGCCGCTGCCAAGCACTGATGCCAAATGGTGGAGGCAGTGATAGGCAGCAGCAAATGGCAGTAATTGATGGTGGTGGTGAGCGGTGGCTGTGGCGATCAGCGGTGGTGGTGAACGCCGGCGATTGGTGGTGGTGGTGATCCCTGCCACCTAGAACAGTTGATCGGCGGTATTCTGGGAGGCCAATCCAACCATCAACCAGCTGCTTGGCAGTGAAAGCTCCAGCATTCCCCAGCAGCAGCTCAGCTCAGTTGACCGATGGTGGGTGCAACAGAGCGGAACCCTGACAAGCCACGTGCTGGGGCTGCAATAACGTGCTGAAGCTGATCAGGCTGTTTGCTGCAAGGATGCTAGTCAAATGAATACTGGATGGATGCTGGGAGGCAGAGGCAGATTTTTTTTTCTTGTTTTCCTTTCCTAAAGCTAATGTGCATCTTATGGGCCGGTGCATTTTATAGTGTGAAAAATACAGTATTTTTCCTTTCAAAACAAAAGTCCTTTGCTGCTTTTCTCTGGAGTTACTCCCAAATTTTGGGTGAATTCTAGCCATTTATCAGAATTGTTGTGGAGATGCTATTTACTTTATCTGGTACAGCAGTTGAGTTCTTCATGCAAGATCTGTCTCTAGCAGAGGAAAGAATGAAGGAACTTCCTTAGTATACATGCTAAGACTCTCAGGCTCCAAAATCCATAACAGCGCATTGAGATTCTCTAAGCAGTTTCCTTTATTGTTCTTCTATAGATATAGTCTATAGATATAGACAGAAATCTAAAGCAGACAATTTGCACCATAAAATATTCCCTCTGGGAACTATTAGGGAGGAGTCATCATCCCTTTTCTCCCAGACATCTAAACATTTGCTCCTTTAAAACTCACTTCCTTCCTCCTGGGAATCCAGACAACATTTCATCACAAAGGTCCATGTCTGAGGGAATCTGTGTCTTTGAATTCTGATGGTATCTAGCATTAAGATCCATGGGGAAACTACAGCATTGTGAACATAATGCTTTGTGAACTGAAAATGCACAACAGAACTTCCTTCTTTTGGAGACAAATCTTGCATTTTCATCCGTGTAATCTTGCTAAATGATCATTCTTCATTAAGACCTTTGCTTTGTGCCAGTAGTAGTTTGGAGGCTTGCTATTATTCTTTTAGTTACAATTGTTGCTATTTGGGTAGATGCTTGCCCTCCCCAACAGACAATGTCAATGCAATCTACAATAGTCCGCAACAGCAATGGGTCTACAGCAGGGGTGAAATGTAAAAATGTTTGCTACAGGTTCTGTGGGTGTGGCTTAGTGGTTATGTGACCGGGTGGGTGTGGCCAACTTGACATCACTCACTGTTAGAGTCAGGAGCTGCACATTTTGAAGCTCATTCTGCCCTTCTGAAGCCCCCAATGCTTTGAGTTTCCCTCCACCACCCAAGCAAACATCGGAGCCTTCTCTTGCAGAAGCAGAATCCGGGCACAGAGATGGAAAAATGAGGGGGGGAAATGGGGAGGAGAAGGTGGAATTAGCAGAATCCAGGCACAGAAATGGAAAAACAGGGGGGGATGGGGAGGAGAAGGTATAATTAGCAGAATCCAGGCACAGAAATGGAAAAACAAGTGGGGGGGGGGAATGGGGAGGAGAAGGTGGAATTAGCAGAATCCAGGCACAGAAATGGAAAAACAGGGGGGGATGGGGAGGAGAAGGTATAATTAGCAGAATCCAGGCACAGAAATGGAAAAACAAGTGGGGGGGGGGAATGGGGAGGAGAAGGTGGAATTAGCAGAATCCAGCACAGAAATGGAAAAATGAGGGTGAATGAGGGGGAGAAGGTGGAATTAGCAGAATCCAGAGCATTGATAGTACAGTGGTCTACGCACCCTGTTATTAACACAGCTGCCTGCAATTTACTGCTGGTTCGAATCTCTCCAAGGCTCAAGGTTGACTCAGCCTTCCATCCTTTCTAAGGTAGGTGAAATGAGGACCCAGTTTGTGGGGGCAATAAGCTGACCTTGTATAAATATACAAAAGTATGAAGGCTATTGCTTAACGCATTGTAAGCCGCCCTGGGTCCCTGGAGAAGGGCGGCATATAAATCAAATTTTTTTTAAAAAAAAAATCCAGGCACAGAAATGGAAAAACGAGGGGGGGGAATGGGGAGGAGGAGGTGTAATTAGCAGAATCCAGGCACAGAAATGGAAAAACGAGGGGGGGGGGTGATGGGAAGGAGAAGGTGTAAGAAGGCTCCCAATAATGAGTTTGGCAGCGATGTAAGGAAATATCTTCTAGCTCTTCAAGATTGACTTTTAAGCCGACAGCAAAAGTAGTGGTGGTGGTGGGGGCAACGGGCATGTGTGTTTGTGTGTGTGTGTGTATGTCCCTCCCTCTGCAAGGACTTGGAGGCAGACGCTGCCCCTCTGAGGAAAAGAGGAGGCGGCGAAGCCCTGGCTGTCACCTGGGAGAGGAGGAGGGTATGCTGGGAAGGGAGTTCGCTGCTAGCTCCCTTCCCCTCAGCCCTGTGAAGCTTGCTTGCCTTCCACGTGGCCTTCCGCTTCCCTGCCTTTGCAAGCTGGTCACGGAAAGGCTGTTGCTACCGGTACGGCAAACTAGCCTCAATCTCCGCTACCGGTCCTCCCGAACCGGTAGCATTTCACCCCTGGTCTGCAGACTTCTGATAACAGCTATGAGTTCCTTTCCTGGCTATTTGGGAGAGAAGAGAAGAGCTTTTCAAGAAGAGAAAAAGAACAAGAGAGAGAAAGGAATGTCAGAAAAATGGGGGGAGAGGTACTTTTAGTTCTGACCCTTCCCACTGTTTACATCAACCTCCGACTCTAGTCCTACTGGCTTGTAATCCTGTGGTAGAATAGATCACGTTTCCCTGAAAATAAGACCTGGTTATATTTTCTTTTAGGCTTGAAAATAAGCACTCATTTTCGGGCTTTTTTTTTTTTTTTTTTTTTTTTTTTTTGAGGTACAGGAGGCAGCGAGCATGGTCACCTCATGGCTGCTCAGCCTGTTAATTGCGGCCCACAGATAAACTGAGCCAGCAAGGGGCAGGAGTTATGTTTTTCTGGATGCCTGGAGATGTTTCCAGCACACTCTTGCTAGCCCCAGTCCTGCCCACAGTGCCAGGCAACCTCGCATCCAAGGGCTCCTCTTTTCTGCAGCTCACCTTGTGGCTCTGGAGCAGGCGGCAACCACAGTTTGTGCTCCACCAGGCCTGGAGCTGATGTGTTGCTCAGGCTGCTGCTACGATGAGGCAGAAAGCCATATGGCCCATCAGAATCGGCTCCCCCCTGCCTCTACCCAGCTGCTGCTGCTTGAAGGGCGATCCTCAGGCAATTCTGGAAGATTGTAGGAAGTGTGTGCTTATGGTAGAAGCATAGTGCAGCTTTTTCCTTTCAAGCAGTCAAATGTCTGTGTGTATGTGTGAGAGAGAAAGAAAAATGGAGGGGAGTAACAAGAATTGCAGGCAATGCTGTTTGAAAGGGTTTCTTCTCCACTATTTCTCTTTCTCTCTCTCTCCCTCACACACACACACAGACATTTGATGAGAAATGGTGGAGGGCAACCGAGTAAGGAGACTGATCCTCCCCTGCCCAGAAGCAGTGGGCAGCCTCTCACAGTAACAGGAATTGCAGGCAATTCTGGAAGATTGTGGGAAGCGCGTGCTTACGATAGAAGCAAAGCACAGCTTGTCCCTTTCAAGTGATCAAATGTCACTTGAGAAAAGGGCGATTGGCAGGAAAATGGGGAGGGGAATTTTCCTGCCTATCATCCTTTTCTTAAGCCCAGAAGTGCAATGCTGAAGGCTTGGGATGAAGCCTTTTTAGCAATCGGCAAAAAAATAGGGAGAGGGATTGCCCTTTTCTCAAGTAGCAGCAGCTGAGTAGAGGGGGGCAAGCCAATTCTGATGGGCCGCATGGCTTTCTGCCTCATTGTATAGGCCTTACATTATCCTTTGGGATAGGCCTTACGTTAGACCCACACCAAAAAAATCAGGCTAGGCCTTACTTTTGGGGTAGGTCCTATTTTTGGGAAATCACGGTAGTACAGACTTGCAGGAGGAAGGGGGAGCAAAGAGACAGCTCAATGGTGAATCTTTGATGTGTACAAGAGAGCCAGTGTGGACAAACCCCTAACTTTTCACAGGGTATATATAATAGTTATGGAGATTTGTGCTTTAATCTGGCAAGTTTCCTATCTATAGGCGAGCAACAATAAAGAAACTATTCAGAAGTAACTTCTCATCTCCTCAGTTTCTTGCATGTGAAAAATTCTCAGAGATTAATGCAAAGGAAATCCTCCCTGACTAGGAAAATGAACTCTTTCCTTTTGGTACCATAACATGGGCTACTGCTGAATTGTTTAGTTTTTCTTCTATTTGTTGATCAGTTGCACTTTGTTTGGCAAGCCTCTATCAAAGCAATGCAGATGGTGAAACAATGCAGAAATCAGAGCTTCCAAGTTGTTGGTGGGACAGCTGTCTTCAGCCTCCCAGCTGCTCCTGTTTAGCTCTCACTCTCAATGCCTTGCTTCCTAAAACTACAAATACTGCCTGTTCCAATGTGGTTCCCTACATATAGCTCATGTAAGGCAACAGAAATATGCTTATCTAATATTTGCCCAAGTCTTGATGTCCAGTGGATTCTTTAGCAAGCACAATATTTATAATTTAATCTCAGACATCTTTTAAAACCATTTTCCCAGGATGAATTTCAGAACAAGAAAACAGAAGCATGCTATATTTATTTGAAGGGAAGAGGATCCTGGTTTTAAGACAGCTTTCCCAAGAAGATTGTAGATAGCAAAAAAGGAAAGGAAAGGAAAAACAATGGGGGAGGGTGCTTCCCCATTACAATATTCACAGCAAATTTAAGACAAAACTATCTATTTTAAAGATAAGGGTTTTTTTGTATGTGACTTTGAATTAGTGCTGATGCCTAGTGGCTGCCTGGACAAGTGACTGCCTGGACAAGTTCAACAAGTTTTCTTGGCAAGATTTCAGAAGTTATTTGCCATTGCCTGCTTTCTAGGGTTGAGAGAGAGAGAGAGTGAATGGTCCAAGGTCATCCTGTTAGAACTCACAATCTAAAGGCATAAAAACATTGCAGCCTTGCTTCAGGCATGCAAAAGAATATGGGGTGGTGGGCTGCTTGGCACTCTGAAAGTTCTTCCCCTGCCTTTTAATCAATTTTTAGCATTCATCACCTCTTTTAAATTTTACGTAATGTTTTTATGCTTTTATATTTTATTGCATACTGCCCAGAGTCTCTCTGTAAGGGAGATGGGCAATTCTTAAATACGATAAATAAATAAAATGGTAATGCCAATTGAAAAAGTTTCTTGAAAACTATTTTTAATTACTTTCCCAATGATTATAAGTCAAAATAAGGACATGATGAGGGGAAAATGGGATGTCCCCTCCCTTTATTGTCCTAAGCATGTGTTTATTTTCCTTAATGGTTAATACAAGGCTGGATCCCAAATTGTTTTGAACTTCCACTAATTTTTGCTCTGGAAAAAACAAATTCCTGAAATTTAAAATGCAGTTTTAATAATAAAACATGGTTTATTTGAAGCTTTCTCAAATTATTTTTCTAAAGGGCACATAATCAAGAGTTAAATATGCTAATAAAAAACAGTGGTGTCCTAGAAAAGAAGTGTTTTGCTCTGACCCTGATTCACAATGAAACTCAGAAGAATTTTCTTAAGAAAGTGTATATCAAAAGGGGGTAATTTATTAGAATATAAATTAGATCAGGGATCCCCAATCCTGCAGATTAACAAAGAACGAAGAAACTGCAGAAAATTTTGTTTGAACATTCCATAGCTATTTAATATATATCTGTATTAGTTTGGAAGACAAGGCTACCATTATTTGATGAAATACGGTAGCTTGAGGGTTGGACTAGAAGACCTCCAAGGTTCCTTCCACCTCTTATTATTCTGTAATTCTCTCCTGGATACAGGTAATCCTCAATTTATTATCACAATTGGGACCAGAAATTCCACTGCTAAGCAATACAGCTGACTGAGTCTTGCCCAGTTTTACCTTTTTTTTGCTGTATTTGCTTTGTTTAGTTTTGTTAAAAAAGTTGCTATCATTGCAATTGTTAAGTCTATTACATGGTCATTAAATGAATCAGTTTTCCCTCATTGACTTGTTGGAAGCCACCTGTGAAGGTGCAATGCAATCAAATGCAATGACTGATCCTGGGATAGCACAACTGTTGTAAATACATGGTAATTGCTAAGCATGCTAATTTTGATTACATGACCATGAAGATGCTGCAATGGTTGTGAGAACCAGTTATTAGCTACTTTTTTCAGTGCTGTTGTGATTCCAGTCACTAAAAGAATGGTTGTAAATTGAGGACTACCTGTACCCACAACTAACTTCCTATTCTTAAAGGATGCTTATAATTTCCTTTGCAGTTCAGTGATAGAGAGAGATGAACAGACAGGATAAACAGGCAGACATTGTTCAAACATTATTCATGGGCATTATGGCTGTCTGCTGTGGAAAAAAGAAATAAGGGACTGGATCATAAATAGATATATATACTCTTATTTGGTACTGGATTATACCAAATCAAATCATTAGTTGGGACACTTCAGTGCTCCATTTTATAAAACTTTAATAAAATGTAAGGTGTAGAATATAGCTTAAAAGACTAACCACTTTCATCTATATTTGTATTGTAAAATGTGTTTTTGGTTTCTTTTCTTATTAGTGGACAAAGTGTATGTCTCATTTTTATCATCTTAGAAAGTGTGAGTGCATTGGCTATGTAATCTCACTTGTTAGGATTCACATTTTCAGCCCCTATTTTATTTGCAATTTGACTCAGTGGAATATAAAAATTGGTCTGCTAATAATAAACTAGTAAAATATTCAAAGCAATCAAATACTTTATTTTATGACTCAAGTGGAGGATTATAGATTCAAAGGACTTTTTTCCTTTTTCAAAATTTTACACTGTTGATGAACAGCTGTTTCTAATAGGCAAAGTCTATTAACAATTGAAGAGCGCTAGCAGCATTTTATCATAGTGGTAATCTTAATGAGTTGCAAGGTGGCATTGGAAACACAGATGGATCATTGTGTTATTTTCTATAAGAGAGAAATTATGAACTGTTTTAATTTCCCAGAAATCAACATTTTGTTTCAGAAGGTGAGTTGCATAGCCTTTATTAACTGAGCAGCTCTAATATTGAACAATAGTTTAGCCCAATTTGCAGCAAATTATGCCAAAAGCAAACTTCACTGTATTATGATTTAATGTGCATTCATTTTCAAATATATGGCCTTGCCTCTAATTACAATACTTATACATTTATATTCTATCTTTATCCAAACAACTGTAGATTTCTGTGACTATGTTGATAAAACAATATATTATTTGAGTCTTTAAGATGAGCAAAGAAGACAAATCTTTGCTATTCTGCCTGTCAGTGTAGTTCTCTATAAAAAGTCTCAGGTATTATCTCAAAGAATTCAATCTTTTTTTTCTGTGTGTTCCTCCTCCTCTTCTTTAAAATTATGGGCAAAGTTTCATCAGAGCTTCCCTGAACAAAGTTTTCAGGAGAATAGAATGCTTCATATTCCATTTCAGAAGTTATTTTTTAAATTTCAAAATTTGTGTAAATGTTGATTGTAATATGTTTGCATCATTTCCTCTAAGGCAGAATATTAGCCATATAACTGTGGGCACATTTCACTGTCCATCCTTATACATTTCAACCGGGGCAATACAGAGCTGTGAATAGAAAAGGCTGTGTTGAAGTATGCAGAATATACTTGTTGCAATATTTTCAGGATCAGACTCAATAAGATTAGTAAGAGTTAAAGGTTTAAATATATTTCCTTTTATTTACAATAGGCATTCTATATTCACCGAATATTCACAGATAGAAGCAAGGAAAAGGGTGCATGTAGCTCCTTATATATACAATGGGTGGAGCTATATGTGGGAGTGGTGAATTATGAATACATTAACAAGTGAAGAATAAGTTAACCCCTGATACCCCATTCATATACTATTTACACATTAGAGAATAAGGCATTTACATCTGACAAATCCCCCTCTAAATGCCGATTCGTTATGCAACACCAATTACATTCAGATTCAGGACAATACAAAACATACAACTTAGAAGTTAAATATTTATGTTGCTTAGAAGGTAAAGGCTTTGTCAATATGTCAGCTAATTGTTCTGAAGTATCACAATGCACTGCTTTGATAAATCCATCCTGAGATAGTTGTCTCACATGTTTAAATTTTATATCTATGTGTCTGGACCTTTGTCCAATAGCATCAGATCTAGATATTTCAATGGCTGCTTTATTGTCTTCATGCATAACAAAAGGCAAAGCAGGTTTTTTCCAAACATCTGAAATTAAATCATTAAACCATACAAGGTTATTTGCAGCTTTGGATAAACAAACATATTCCGCTTCTGTCGTTGAAGTGGCCACTAGTTCCTGTTTACCAGTGTACCAGTAAACTGGACAGTCATTTAATAGGAATATATAACCAGATGTACTTTTTCTACATGAGGTGTCTCCAGCCCAGTCCGCATCTGCGTAACATGTAAGCTTTGGTTCTTTATTGTCATTAGGTTCTAACATTAAACAAAAGTCTAGTGTACTTTTCAGATATCTTAGAATTCTTTTAACAGCTTCCCAGTGATACATTGTTGGTTTGCTGACATGTCTGGATAATAAATTGAGTGGTAAGGCAATATCTGGTCTTGTCCAATTAGATATATAAAGAAGTGAACCTATGATTGATCTATAAAATGTGTTATCCTTGAATTCGGGGGAAGATTCATCAGTATTTCTTAGAAAATCAGTTTGCATAGGAGTATCACAAGGTTTGGCATTGTTTAAATTGCATTTATTTAAAAGTTCTATGATCTTATCTCTCTGAGTAAGTTTGAATCCCCTTCTAGTCTTATTAATTTGAACACCAAGATATTTGTTTACTTTGCCTAGGGATTTTAATGAGAAATGTTCATTTAGCTTAGTTACAAAAGTTTCTCTTCTCTCTTTATGTTTTCCTGTGTATAAAATGTCATCCACATAAATCAATACAAATTCAATGTAATCATCACCCTTTTTGACAAAGAAACAGTTATCAGCAGTGGTAGCGTTGAAGTCCATGGTTTTAAGTACTTTTACTAAGCAATCATACCATCGTTTACCAGATTGTTTTAACCCGTATAAACTCTTGTTTAACAACCAAATCTCATTTTTGTTTGTGTATTGACTGTGAGGTGCTCTTACGTATATTTCCTTATCTAGTTTTGCGTGTAGATACGCAGTCTGTATGTCATATTGAAATACATCAAGATTGAGTGCTGATGCTACCACTAGAGCTGTTTTGACACTTTCTGTTCTTACAGTGGGGGAATACGTGTCAGTATAGTCCTCCGGATATTTCTGTGCATAACCTTGTGCAACTAGTCTAGCTTTGTATAGAGTATTGCCTCCCTCTAAGTTCTTAATTTTATATATCCACCTGGTACCAATAATTGTTTTATCTTTAGGTGCAATTGCAGGTGTAAATACATTTAATCCTTGTAAACTTTCCATCTCCTTTTTCATCGCTAATTCCCATTTTTCTTTTTCTTCACGAGGGAGTTTTAACACTTCCTCATATGTATTAGGTGTTGTTGGCTCACCATCCATGTGCATTATATAATCCTTGTATTTATTTGGCATTTGATTTCTGGTGTTTCTAATAGTTTTTTCAGGTTTACTATCGTTATCATGCAAATATCTTGCTTCCTTTTTTGTTAGTGTGTCTGTCTTTATTTTGTGTTGGCTATTTGTCCAAGTTTTGGTTTTGTTTTTATATTTGTTGATATTTTGCTTTTCTATGGTCCCTTTCTCATGGGATTTTGTATCTTTGTATTTATTTGGAAATATTTCATTAAGATGTAATTTAGACCAGTTGGCCTGTTCATGGAACACAGCTGTTCTGGAGACTATAAATTTGTTATTATTATCAATGAATCTGTACCCTTTAGTGCCAGTCTCATATCCCATAAATCTGAGCCTTCTGGATACGTTTTCTCCCTTTCTTCTTAATTGCTTAGGTATGTGTACGTCTGCAGTGACTCCGAATATGTGCATACGTGCTAATTTTGGTTTCCTATTATACATCACTTCATATGGTGTCTTATTTACAATGCTGGACCAGGTTCTATTTTGTGTGTAATTTGAATAATGTAAGGCTTCTGACCAGAATTGTTTGCTTAAGCCAGCATCTTCCAATGTGCATCTAATCATGGTTTGTAATGTTGAATTCTTCCTCTCTGCAATCCCGTTCTGGAACGCAGAAAATGGACTAGATGTGTAATGTAACATTCCTTTGTCTTTTAACCATTGGGAGAATTCTTTAGACATGAATTCACATCCCCTATCTGTCATGATTTGTTTTATTTTGATATTGTGTTGTGTTTCTATGCGTTTGTAAAATTCTTTAAATTTTTGAAATGTTTCATCTTTGTGTTTTAATGTATAAACAAATCCATAGCGGCTATAATCGTCTACTATTGTCAAGAAGTAACGTTTTCTATAAGTGATTGATGGAGTTAATGGACCAACTAAGTCCATGTGTACTAAATCAAAAATTTTGTTAGTTGATCTAGTAGATTTTCTTGGCCTGGGACTAGTTTTTAGTTTTGTAGATTTACATACTGAGCATTCCAAATAGTTTTCACAATTTTTTATTTTAACACCTTCTGCGTGTTCAGTCATTTTTTGTACTACAGGAAAACTGGCATGTCCTAACTTCCTATGTAAGATGTGAGCACACTCATCATGAATTGGCTTACCTATTTTTGGTTTTTTTTCATTGTGTGCATCTATGTGATCATGAGATATTTTACATTCATCATTATCACTGTTGCTAATATTTTCATCATCTACTTCAATACAATCTCCCATATTTGAATCAATGTTATGCAGCCATTTTTCCTTTGTTATCAGATAAGGTAGGCCTCCTTTAATCATCACAGTGCCTATATTTATTTTATTCTTCTCTAAAGTCGCTTTTCCTTTTGAAAAAGCAATGTTAATGTCAGAATCTCTACTTAGTTTTATGGCACTTAGTATGTTATGAGGTATTTTAGGTATTAGCAATACCCCCTCTATTTTTCCTAGACCAGGCAGGGTTACATTCCCTCTACCTAATACTTGAACCTTTTCTTGGTTAGCTACCTTTATTACAAATTTATCTTCTGTAAATGAAGACAATATATTTTTGTTATTAGTGGTGTGATTGGTTGCTCCAGAATCAATAAGCCAATTATTGTTCTCATTTTGCTGTATATTAGTGTTGTCTTGTTTATTTAACCCATTCAGTGAACCAGATTTTCTATCCTTTGAATTATCTCTGCCCCCTCTATTCTCTTTGTAATTTGGTGGGCTTCTATATCTATGTCTATCCATGGAAGACTGTCTATAATTGTATTTGTCTCTATATTCTGACCTATGTCTTTCCTTTGAAGTTTTGGGGCAATCTCTTCTATTGTGTTCCCTGGATCCACAATTGTGACATTTAAATGTTTCATTATATTTTTCTTGGAAAGCTACTTTCCTATATGGTTTGTGTTCTGTGTGATTGTTAGAACGATTTCTCCTTGAATTGTCTTCTGCTATCAATTTATTGGATAGACTTTCTATGGATAAGTATCCTAGATTGATTGTGTCTAAATGTGACATAAAATTGTCCCATGATGGATCAAGTGAGTTGATAATAACACTTTTCATTGTTTGGTCTGAAATCACCTCCCCCCTCAAATGCAGCTCAGCTCTTATTTTGTTTAAAGATATTAAATGCTCACTTATGGAAACCCCTGGTTTTATCCTAGATGAAAAGAAATCTTTAGACATCCTTGTGGTGGTAGCTACACTATCACTGTGAAACAAATTAAACATGCATTGAATAATTTCTGAAACAGTCAGATTTGGCTTAATGCTGTGATACATTGCAGGAGACACACTAGATATTATTAAGAAAAATGCTCTATGGTGTAAACAATCTATTTTTATAGTCCAAGGTCTTTTTGGGGGACTAGTGATAAAAAATAGTAAGCTTTCCTTCATAAAGACAATCTGGAGCTGTTGATACCATTCTTGCAAGTTAATGCCATCAACCCTTAGCTTCGGGAAGTCACTGGGTAAATTTCCGACATTATTGGGTCCATTACTTACAACCTGAGGTAGTCCGTGGTCTCGTAAATGCAGAAAATTGCAAAACGGCGTGGGGATGCTCGCAACAAGTCTGCGCGGTCTTCTCGTCAGTTCATGTCTTCCCGGGCCGTCTGCGTAGTCTTGCGCATGCGCGTTGTCCATTTCTTCTTTGGAGTCGTCGTGGAAGGTTCTCCCCATTGCGGCTCGCTCGTTCTGCTCCTCCTCGGACGAATCGGTCTCTGATTCGATTTTGGGAGTCCTGACGACGGCGGCTGTTCTTCCTCTTCTTTTGAGGGCGTTGGTGCTTGCTTCGGTCTGTGGCGTAGGGCGGTATCGGCAGGGCTCTCTGGGTTCGGGCGTCAGCGCTCTCGTAGTCAGGATGGGAGCGGGCAGGTCTTGAGGCATTGGCTTGCTCGCTCGCTTCTTCGTTAGCTTTTTAGTAATTTTTAGTTTTGGCCCAAATGCGGCAAAAAGCGTTTTCATTGCTGATTTTATTTGGTAGTTTGTTGAATCACCTTCACTTTCTGATTCTGATTCTTCTGAGGTGTTTGAATCTTCTTTTTCATTTTCGTTGTCTGGTAATGTTTTTCGCGCCAGAAATTTTGAATTGAGCTTTTTGATTGGCTCTGCTTCGCTCATCTTGGAGGCCTGTTGAAACCAAGATGGCTGCCATTCAAAATTTCGCGCGGGATCACCGTTTTTCTTCTTCGCAATGATTTTCTCTGCAGTCATATCACTCACTATTTTAGGGTCTTTAGACTTTTCATTAGTGATGTTTTTCTCTCTCGCTGCTCCGCTGTTCTTCAGCATATCTTGGAGGTTCGCGATGAGGCTTTCATCATTCTTCTGGCTCTTTAATAATTTTAATATCTCTGACCTGAGTTCGTTATTCTCTATCTCGATTTCCTCCTGGTCATCATTTTCATCTATTATTTCTTCGTCTTCAGTGGTGTATTCTTCGGATTCTCTCGAAATTGCGTTTGTGGATTCGTTGATTATTTCTTGTTCTGTTTCCATTTCTTTGCTGTAGGCCCTGGTGTTGGGCCTATCTTTCTTAGACATTTTTAAGTTTTTATTGAGTCAATTAACCATCCTCTGCTACCAGCTTGTTGCAATATTTTCAGGATCAGACTCAATAAGATTAGTAAGAGTTAAAGGTTTAAATATATTTCCTTTTATTTACAATAGGCATTCTATATTCACCGAATATTCACAGATAGAAGCAAGGAAAAGGGTGCATGTAGCTCCTTATATATACAATGGGTGGAGCTATATGTGGGAGTGGTGAATTATGAATACATTAACAAGTGAAGAATAAGTTAACCCCTGATACCCCGTTCATATACTATTTACACATTAGAGAATAAGGCATTTACATCTGACAATACATATAACACTTGTTTGTAATTTCTTAGAGTAGCTACATATTTCTTCAGGATTGTACAGTATATCCACCCTGTGCAACCCTGGGAAAAGACGGGTTTAGTTTGAAGAATTGCTGAAAGGAGCTAAATCTGTAAAAGATAATGCATGAAGTTGTCATGCATTTTGTTTTTTACTCAGCTGATCTCCATTAGACATTCCACAATTTAGTATAATATGTGAATCCAGTATCAATCTCAAGAATCAAGTTCCCATCAGTTTCTGTCTCATCTTCCTTTTTAAAAAAAGATTTAAACATTTTATTAGATTATAAAATAAAATACAAAAATACAAAAGCAAATAATAAGATACAGTGGGTAGGAAAAGGGGAAAGACAAGCGAGGAGGGGAGGAAGAAAAAAGAAAAGAAAAAAGAAAAGAAAAAAGCGTTGACTTCTGACTCTCTCTGTTGCAGTAGAATAAAGCATTAACATCAAACCTCAACTTTTTACTTTTCCATAATAATATAAAGTAGCCATTTCTATAATGTCAAATCAATCTAATCAGTAAAACCCAAAATCAAAGTTTCATTTTTTTTCACCTCAAGCACAAAGTCCAGAAGTCATCTCCATGTAGCAACAAAAGTACTTATATTCTTTTTTTTAATCAAAACAGTCAATTTAGCCATCTTTGCCAACTCCATCAACTTCTGTAGCCATTCGTCCATGGTGGGAATTGAAGTGTCCTTCCATTTTTGTGCATACAGTAGTCTTGCTGCCATCAACACATATAAAATCAAAGATTGAAGTTCAAATGATGAAAAATCCAACATACACATAATACGTATAAATCCCAAACGTTTTAAGGCTTATCAGGGTATTTATTGTGAAATAACTGTAAAAGTTTCGGAGCTTTAACATCTTGCTCATTCATCCACTCCGATTAAGAGGAAGAGAAATGTTTCCAAACCACCAAGTACTGTACTCTACCTCTATGTTTTCTGGAATCAATAATTTCTTTGACCTCGAAATGTTGTTCCCCTTCAGTGAGAAGTGGAACCAGAGGGGGGATCTGGTTCGGATGAATCGAGGAGGTATGTACAGGTTTCAGCAAACTTACACGGAACACCAGGTAGATTCTCTAGAGGGTTTTGGGTAGCTCTAACTGTACTGTGACCAGGTTTACGATTCGTACAATGGGAAACCCACATATTTAGGCCCAAGTTTTTTTGACTTTTGGGTAGTTTGTAAGTACTTAGTGGAGAGGAAAACCCTATTGTCTACTTGGTAATCCTTTGGTGTAGCCTGTTTCTTTCTTTCTTTTTTTTTTTATTGAAAAAGTTTTACAAGTACAAATTTTCCCATTCCCCCCCCTTTCCCTCCCTAACCCTCCCTAGCCCTCCCCTCCTCCCATGACTTCCCCAAGGTGAAATCCAAATCCAAATCATATTATATCATACTTTACCGCCCATCTATTCTGCCCCCTGTGTACTATACATTTCTACATGACATTGAACTATTCTACCCCCTATATACTATACATTTCTACACAACCTTCAACTAAAAGCTATTTCGTACTTCCTAGTTTGATATTTATTCTGCACATAATCTATCCATTTCTTCCATTCCCATGCATAAGTCTCTTGAGTCCGGTCTTTTAAGTATGCTGATATCTTTGCCATTTCTGCAAAACTGGCCACCTTCAAAGTCCATTCTTCAATAGTAGGCATAACATCCTTTTTCCAATATTGACCAATCAGTAACCTAGCTGCTATCACCATATACAATATCAATTTTGTTTCACCCATTGAAAAGTCCTTAACTATGCCCAATAAAAACAATTGAGGAGAAAATTGGAGTTTTTTCTTCAAAACATTTTGCATAACTCACCAAATTTTTATCCAGAAAGCCTTCACTTTCTTGCAAGTCCACCATATATGATAAAATGTAGCATCTAAACAATCACATCTCCAACGTTTTGGTTGAACATTAGGATACATGCATGACAATTTCTTAGGATCTAGATGCCACCTATAAAACATTTTATAAAAAATTTCCCTCAAATTCTGTGACTGCGTAAATTTAACATTCTGAACCCATATTTTTTCCCACGTTTCCATCATAACTGGTTCTGCAAAGTTTTGCACCCATTTTATCATACAGTCTTTAACCAATTCATTTTCTGAATCTCTTTCTAACAAAACGTTATAAACCCTCTTGATATGCATTGGGCCTTTCTCTTTTATCTGTTTTACCAATTCTTCTTCATGCAACATTAAACCAGGTTTTTTATCTTCTCTCCATCTCAGTTGAAGTTGATTATACTGTAACCAAGTTATATTAATCCCTTCTTCCAACAGTGTATTCAATGTCTTTAGTTGCCATCTGCCCCCATCATTAAAAAGTACTTCTTTGTATAAAAAACCCCCGAGTGACTTTATATTTGTATTCCATATAATATGACCAAGATCCAACCACAACGGTATTTTATAATCCCATTTGAACCGGTGCTTCTTCCATACTCTCATCAAGGAGTTTCTAAGTATATGGCTATTGAATACTTTATCCACTTTATTTTCATAGAATAAATATGCATGCCAACCAAGTTCAAGATCATAACTCTCTATATTCAATATTCCAGTCTTTGTCCTTCCAAACCAATCACTTGCTTGTGTCAACGCTGCTGCTTCATAGTACAGTCGTAGGTTTGGAAGTTTAAGGCCACCCCTTTCACGAACATCTTGCATAATTTTCAATTTAACTCTTGGCTTTTTCTCATTCCAAACAAACTTATTCACTCCTTTTTGCCATTCCGTCAGCTGTTTATCACTTTTAAGCAGCGGAATCATTTGAAACAAAAATAAAAATCTAGGTAGAACATTCATTTTAACTGCTGCTATTCTTCCAAGTAAGGACAGCTGCAGTTTTTTCCAGGTTTCCATATCCCTTTGTACCTTTTGCCACAACACCTCATAATTATTTTGGAACAGTTTTATATTTGAATCTGCAACTTGGACTCCTAGATATCTCACCTTTGGTACTATTTCAAAGCCTGCCTTCCTTTCAAGTTCCTTCTTTTGATCAACTGTCATATTCTTAACTATCATCTTGGTTTTTTTCTGATTCGGTCTAAATCCTGATACCATACCATATTCTTCTATAATGTCTTTCATCTGAATTATTGATTCCAACGGCCGTGTTAGGGTAACAACCAGATCGTCTGCAAATGCCCTTGTTCTGTAATCCTCTTGCCTTATAATTATTCCATTCAAAGTACTCGAGTCCCGTATTGTGTTCAACAAGACTTCTAGAGTTAAGATAAACAACAACGGGGATAACGGACAACCTTGTCTTGTGCCTTTTTCGATACTGAAATTTGTAGTTAAGCTTCCATTAATAATAATTTGTGCTGTTTGCTCTTGATAAATTGCTGAAACCAATAAACAATAAACAAACTGATCCCCAAAGTCCATCTTTCTTAAAGTTTTTAATAGAAAGTTCCAGTTCACTCGATCAAAAGCCTTCTCCGCATCCAAAAACACCAGCACTGCAGAGATCTGTTTATTCTTCTCAAGATAGTCCAATAAATCTATAATTTGCCTCACATTATCCTTCATGTATCTGCCTTCTATAAATCCTGCTTGATCATGATGAATCACCTCTTGAATAACTGGCATTAATCTGTTGGCTAATACTTCTGCAAAAATTTTGTAATCCGTATTCAGGAGAGATATTGGTCTAAAATTTTCCGGTTTTGTAGAACCTGCTTCCTCTTTCGGTATCAATGAAACAAAAGCTGCTTTCCATGAAGGGGGTATTTTACCCCCTTGTTGTATGCTACAAAATAAGTCTTTAAGATGTTCAATCATTTCTACTGTAAAGTTTTATAATACACCGCACTTAAACCATCTGTTCCTGGAGCTTTAGCTGTTTTCAGTTGTTTAATAGCAACAATAATCTCCTCAACTGTTATTGGTAGACTCGTTCTTTCCTTTTGATCACTAGAAATTTTCATAACTCTCCTTTCTTCTAGATATTTATTTATCAGTTCATTCTGTATATCATCTTTGGCATATAGTTTAGTATAATAATCTAAGAAGGCTTCTTTGATTAGACTTTGTTGAAAAACTTCCTTCCCTCCATACTCAATACTGCCAATAGTCCGAGTACTCTGTTGTTTCCTCAGTGTGTAAGCCAACCACCTGCCCAGTTTATTAGCATTGCAAAATGTATTATGTTTCGCAAATTGTAAATTAGTTGCTGCTTGTTCCGCTGTGAGCATTTGAAATTGATCTTTCAAAAGTTTTATAATTCCTTGTAATTTTTCATCTGTTGGATTTTTTATGAGTAACTGTTCTTTTTTCTTTATCTCTCCTTCCAATTCTAATCTTTTTCTTTATCGATTTGATTTGTGTTTACAATTCATATAGATCAGTAGCCCCCGCATATACACCTTGCTCGCGTCCCAAACAATTTCAATAGGGGTACCCTTATTCAAATTCATTTCAAAAAATTCCTTCATTTGTTTTTTGAGTTCATTTACATTCTTTTCATATCTAAACAAGTTTTCATTTACTCTCCACGATCTTCTCTCATTCTTTCCCATTTCTATTTCTATCCATACCGGGCTATGGTCAGTTAAAGTCCCCGGAAATATCTTTGTTTTCTTTGTTTTTAAAAGTAAATCAGCCATAAATAGGATAAAATCAATCCTAGAGAAGGATCTATGTCTGTCTGAGAAAAAAGTAAAATCCAATTCTTTTGGGTTATGCACTCTCCATATATCTTTCAATTCCAAATCTTCTTTCATATCAAAAAAGATCTGTGGTAATTTAACACATGACTTTGCCAAACTCTTTTTATCTTTTTTAGGATCTATTACTCCATTCCAATCTCCCATAAATAAAATAGATCTATAGTCCCATTGTAATATTTTAGAATACAATATTTTATAGAAATTTTCTTGTTGCTGATTAGGAGCACAAATTCCAATCACCAAAATTGGACCATTATATGTATAAAGTTCAATTGCTATATATCTTACACAGTCATCTGCTTCTATAATTTTAGCTGGCAATCTTTTATTTATATAAATCACTACACCATTCTTTTTCTCCAGATTTGAGGCTATGAACTGTGCTCCTAATCTAGAATTTATCAAATATTTTTGATCTTGTATTCTATTTTTTAAAATAGTTTTTATTGAATATAAATATTAAAAAAGACATACATAACATATACACAACTAACATTTATACAACATATACACAAAAAGAATATAATTTCTTCTTAAGCATTTTTTCAGAGTGACGTTCTACACTTCTACTTATAATATATTCCTTCACCTTTCTGTAATCTAATAATATTTTTATTACATATATATGTATCAATCAGTAATATATCCCCTATATTTTTTGTATATTTCTAATTTTTAACCAATTATACCAATTATTCCATATTTTATAATAGTCTGATTCTTCTTTTTCTTGTAATTCTTTGGTTAACCTATCCATTTCAGCGCATTCTAAAATTTTCCCTATTACTTCTGTTTCACTTGGTATTTTTTCTTGTTTCCAATTTCTTGCGTAGGTTATTCTTGCAGCAGTTAATATATGAATTGTAAGATATTTGATATCCTTAGGGTATGATTTGTTAAATATTCCTAATAAAAATGTTTCTGGTTCTTTTTCAATCTGTGTTTTTGTTATTTGTTCCAACCATTTTTTGATGTTAGACCAAAATTTCTTTGCTGCTGGGCACGTCCACCATAAATGATAGAAAGTCCCTTGTGCCTTTTTGCACTTCCAACAAATTGGGCTATTTTTAGGTTGTATTTTTGCCAATCTGGTTGGAGACATATGCCACCGATAAAACATTTTCAGTTGATTTTCCTTGTACACCGTTGCTTTCGTTAACTTTAGGTTTACCTGCCAGAACTTTTCCCATTTTTCCAAAGGTATTGTGTGTTTGATATTTTGAGCCCACTTAATCATCGTTTCTTTGACTGTCTCTTCTTCCAATTTATAGCGTAGGAGAAATTTATAAATTCTACTAATTAATTTATTTTCTGAATCTAATATAATTTTATCTATTTCTTGTTTTTGATTATAAATTTCATATGTTTTTATATGCTCTCTATATTTGGATTGTATTTGAGTGTAAGTCCACCAGTCTATTCCTCTGTGTAAATCTATCTCCAATTGTTGTTTTGTCTTTAGTTTGCCTTGATAGTCAATTATATCTTTATATCTAATTATTTTTGTCTTATCTGTTAAATTTGGGTGTCTAATTGATTCAGCCGGTGCTAGCCAATTTGGTAACTTCATATAATGTTGTTTTTTAATTTTAAGCCAAATTTGTAATAATGAGTTCCTTATTGTATGTGTTTTAAAATATGAATGTGTTTTGTATTTCTCATCCCACATAAAGGAGTGCCAGCCAGTTTGAAGTTCGTGTCCCTCAATTGTTAAAGTTCTAGAGTCCTTTAATTCTATCCAATCTTTGACCCACGATAGTACTGCTGCTTGGTAGTATATCTCCCAGTCAGGGAGTGCAGCTCCTCCTCTATCTTATGTATCCTGAAGCAGTTTAAATTTTATTCGTGGCCTTTTCCCTTGCCAAATAAATTTAGATGTTATTTTATTCAGCTTTTCAAAAAACGGTTTACCTATTTTAATTGGGGTGACCTGAAACAAATATAAAAATTTAGGTAATATAATCATTTTGATGGCCGAAATTCTTCCTAGGAATGAAATGTGTAAATTTTCCCATTTTTCTAAGTCTTTCTTTGTTTGTTCTAGTAATTTATCATAATTGTTTTCTTTAATTGCTGATGTTCTTGTAGATAAGCAGATTCCTAGATATTTTATTTTTTTTGTTGTTTGGATTTGTATATTATCTATCAAATTTTTTGTTTGGATTTCCGTAAGGTTTTTAACAATTAGCTTCGATTTACTTTTATTAATTTTTAGTCCAGCCACTTCTCCAAATTCTTCTATTTTTTGGAACAAATTAGGTATAGATTCCATAGGATTTTCTGTCAAAAACACTAAGTCATCAGCAAAGGCTTGAACTTTGTATTCTTCTCTATTAATCCTTAAACCTTCAATTCCTTGATCTTCTCTAATTTTTTTCAACAGGGTTTCCAATGATAGAATATATAGTAAGGGGGAAAGTGGACAGCCTTGTCTGACTCCTTTTGTTATATTAAATTTGTCTGTTATGTCATCATTCATAATTATCCTTGCTGATTGCTTGGTATATATTTCTGCTATAATTTCCCCAAATTTTTCCCCAATTTGCATATTTTGTAGTTGTTCAATCATAAATTTCCAATTTTGGTTATCGAAGGCCTTTTGGGCGTCAAGAAAAACCAACACTGCCTGTTTCTCCAGGTGTGATTCATAGTATTCTAAAGCATTAATATTATTCTCATGCTGTTCTTTATTTGGCGTCCCGGCAGAAATCCATTTTGGTCTGGGTGTATATATGTATTTAATACTAATTTAATTCTTTCTGCCAAGATTGCTGCAAATATTTTGTAATCGGCATTCAGTAATGAAATAGGTCTATAGTTTTGTATTAACTGGAGATCTGTGTCTTCTTTTGGAATGGGTGTTATTATGGCTTCTGTCCATGAATTTGGTATTTTGGCTTTCTCCATAGCTTCATTATATAATCGCAACATATTCTCTCCCAATACTTCTTGCATTGTTTTATATATTTCTACCGGTAGCCCATCGGGACCCGGTGTTTTATTGTTTTTTTGCTTTTTCAGTACTTCATCTAGTTCTAATTTGGTTATTGGCCTATTGAGAGTAATTCTTTGTTCTTCTGTGATTTTTGGCATTCCTGATTTCTCTATGTACTGTTTTATTTTATCTTCCTCTATTTTCCCCTGATTATATAGATTCGCATAAAATTTCTTAATAATATCTTTTTTGGCCTCTTTACTATGTTGAATTTCTCCTTTGTCATCCTTCAATTGGTATATCATTCTTTTTTTCTGTTCTTTTTTCAGTTTATAGGCTAACCATCTGCCCGTTTTATTTGCGTGCTCGAAATAGTTTTGTTTCGCCATTTTTATTTTTTGGGCTAGTTCTATTTGGTTTATCAAATTCAATTTATGCTTAATCATTTCCCATTCTTCTCTTATTGTTTTGTTCTGGGGCTTTTCCTGGAATTTTTGTTCTATTTGTTTTAGGTCTTTCTCTAATTTCTCTAATTGTTTTTTCTTCTCTTTATTCTTTTTCCTCGTATATGCTATTACTAGGCCCCTTATATATGCTTTTAAAGTATCCCATGTGTTTTGTAAAGAGGTTTCCTCTATTTTATTTATCTGAAAGAATATTTTTACTTCCTTTTCTAACATCAAATTAAATTCTTTTTCTTTACATAATCTTTGGTTCATTGTCCATATCTTACGTCTTCTTTCCCCTTTCCAGTTTATGAATAGTGGATTGTGATCTGCCCATTGGTTTGTGCCTATCTCAATTTTTTCTACTTCTGTTTTGATACTTGGGGTCATCCATGCCATGTCCAGTCTTGACCAGGAGTTATGCGGATGGGAGTAAAAGGTGTATTGGGTCTCTTCTTCATGTGTTTCCCTCCATACGTCTGCCAAGTTTAGTTCTTCAGCCATAGTAAAGAATTCTTTTGGAAGTATTTCTTTTTTCTTTTGTTTTTTTTCCCCAGTTTTGTAGTCTTTCTTTGCATCTACTATTGCATTATAATCCCCTATTACACAAATATCATCATATTCTAATTCTGCTAATTTTATATGTAGGTCTTTAAAAAAAACCTGTAGTTTTTGGTTAGGTGCATAAATCCCTACAATTAACATTTTCCTTTTTCCTATTTCTAATTCAACCATCACCACTCTACCTTGCTCATCGGTATAAACTAGTTTAGATTGTATTTTTTCTTTTACGTAAATCACTACTCCTTTTTTCTTTTTTGGGGCCAGAGATAAATATAATTTTCCTAATTTGGGGTTTTCTAGGATTTTTTGATAATCTTTTTGAATGTGTACTTCTTGCAGACATATCACATCTGCTTCTAATTTTCGTAATTTTGTGAAAATTTGATTTCTTTTCTTTGGGGCATTTAAGCCATTAATGTTTACCGAAAAGAGTTTGATCTGTTCATCCATTGCCTATTGTATCTGTTTTTTTGTGTTTCTTGTTTCCATCCGTGCCTTAGCTTTTGCACCTTCTCTCTCTTCTCTCTCTTTTTCTTGCCTCTGTCTTATTTCTTTTTCTTCCTTTGTTTCTATTGGTTCTTCTTCTTGACTTTTACTATCTGTTTCCTCCTTACTTTCCTGTTCTACTTCTAGTCTAAAATGTGTGTTATGAAATTCTCTTGCCTTTTCTAGAGTGTCTATTTTATATCTTTTGTCTTCCCATGTAATTAAGATCCCCTCTATTGGCAGCCATCTATACATTATCTTGTATTTGATCAATAGTTGTGTTAAAAACTGATATTGTTGTCGTAGATTTCTTACTCTTCGGGGTATCTGTTTTAAAATTATAATTTCTTTTCCATTATAGATCACCATTTCTTCTCTAGATTTCTTATAGACTTCATCTCGGATTGATTTTTTAAAAAATTTAACATGGACTTCTCTCGCCAATCTGTGTTTTCTTATATAATTTGTTTGTACACGATAAGTTTCTTCCAATTGTCCTTTTATTTCTTCTGGCTCTTTTTGTATCATTCCTGCAATAATCTCCACCATCTTTCCTTCTAAATCCTCATTTTTTTCTTCTGGAACGTTTTGAAAACGCAGGAAGTATGGGGCCTTTTCCATTTTGAGCATGGCCAAGGAGTCTGACATTTCTTTGTTTAGTTGTAGGGTTTTTTGTTCCATTGCTTCTACTTTTAATTCCACGTGATCTATTTTTGTTTCCGTTTTCCTAATTCTCTGTTCATTTTCTGCTATAGAATTTTGAATGCCCCCAATTTTATCTTTCATGGTCTTAATATCTTCCTTAACTTCTCCTAATTCATTTCTGATCTTTGCATGGAACGTTCTCATTTCTTCCTGATTTTCAGCTATTTTTTCTTGTGTTTGAAGCAGTGTTTCCTGGATCTTTTGAAACATATCTTGTATTACATTTGGTGCCATTTCCAGTTTTTCTTTTTCTTTTTCTTTCCCAATCATGCTATCAATTGTTTTTTGTTGTGAGGGGGAGGGAGTCATTACTAACGTACTAGTTGTAGGTTTTTTCCCTGTCTTTGTTATGGTGGATGTTGTATACATTTTTAATATTCGTGTAAAGCTTTCCAACCTTAGCATCAATTATTAAGTTATTCCTTAATATCTCTTTTCCCCTCCAAATACTACTTATACACCACACAACTTATATATAGTTATATTATATTATATTGCCAGTTATCCCGATTAAGCAATTAATTCTTGTTCACAGTATAAATCTATTTACTTATCAATCAAGATTTTAATTTAATTTTCTTATTTTCCTAATTAGCAATCTTTTCAATTACCCCCTTTTTCAATCATTCTATCTCAGAGATACAGTCAACTCATCTGTTATTTTATATAAAAATCAGTCTTTCGCTTTAACAATAATTCCTTGTCTAACTACAATTCCACAATACAATTTATAGCTATAAAAATATTGTCAACTTATATATTTCTTTCAAATATTAAACTTATTAACTAATTAAACAGTTCAAAATTAATAATTCACTTAATTTTTATTTTCTTTAGTCCTTATTGTCTTCTTGTTTTACCTCTCTCAGTCTGTTCTTTCACAATCATGAAAAATGCAATCTGTGTTGTCTCAGTCTTTTTTAAAAAAATTTCTTCTCCCAGTAATCGGATCTCTGCATTCAATTTTCAAATCTTTTTTTTTTAAACTTAAGTTCTTATTATCCAAAGTTATTTGTAAATCCAGAGTTTGAAATCCCGATAGATCTTCTGTATCCGTGAAATTCACCACTTAGTCCGGTATTTCAGTCTCTGTATTCAGTTTCCGATGTTTGGGGTTTGGATCGGTTATAATTCCCAAGATCAAACAGCTTGTCTCTATATCCACAAAGTCCACAGGCTGCTCCCTTTGATCAGCTGTAAAGGTCCACAGTCAGACCGCTTCGAGCGCTATTTCTCCTTTTCTGATGTTTTGCTTAGTCATTCTATGGGATTCTCTCTTCCGCGCTGTAGTTATTTCCCCTTTTTTCCTTCTCCTCTTGTATCGCCGCTGTTGTAACTCACTTGTCTTTCTCTGATTCGACCGCGCGTCCCGTTTGCCGTCTCTATTGTAGGTGATCTATCTGACAGTCACTCGGAATTGCTTCCACTTTTTGCTTCGATCTAGGCGGGCGCCATCACTTCTGTCCTCCGATAAGGCCGACTTCTTCTCCACCAATTTAAGAGGTTGATCGCTCGACCTCCCTGATGACAGCGCAACACCAGGGGGCTTCGCGAATTCCTCTTTCGTTTCCCGATCCCTCCAAGTTCGGGAATGCCCCTAAAGAGCAATTAATGAGGAAATTTGGGTTTCAGAGACGGAGCCTCCGTTTCCTCACCCGTTCGTGATGACGTCACCCAATCTTGTATTCTAATATGAGTTTCTTGTAGACAAATAACATCATTATTAAATTGTCTCAGATAATGAAATATTTTCCTTCTTTTCTGTGGTGAGTTCAATCCATTCACATTCCAGGATAAAAACTTAATTGTCATTTGTAGTCTCCTGAAGCGTTAAGAGCATTTGCTGAAGTTTCTGTTCCAGACTGGTAGTCTTCGGCTTAGCTCCTCCCATAGCTTCGGATTTTTGTGTTTTACCATTGACTCCCTTCTTATCTTGTGGTGGCTTAGACCTCTGCTGTTGTTGTTTCTCTAAAATTTGTTTATAAGCTGCTCGAGTTATATGCTGGTCTTTAGCTTTATACGACATCAACTCGAGATCCACTGCCACTTCTCTTGTATTTTTGGGTGGTCCACCTATAGCCTCTAAAGGAAGATCCAGCAACGGTTCATCCAGAAAGCCCCCTGTTGCTCCTTGAGTTTCCATTGCCTCCACTTCCATCTGTTTCCGCTGCTCTTCAAGCTCTTGTTCAAATTGCTTCTCTTTATCACCCTCCTCTATACCTAACACTGAGGATGTGCGTGGAGATGTTGCGCCAGTTTTAAAAACATTAAAGTAAAATTATTCCGCTTTTTCAACAGTATTTAATTGATGTCTCTCTCCTTGATACCTCAATATTATACCAACTGGAGCATCCCATCTGAATGGAATTTGTTGTTTCTTTAATTCAATCACCAAAAATCCAAAATCCTTTCTATCTCTTAGCATCTTAGGCGGCAACTCTTTGTAAATCCCAATCTCCTTTCCATCCACTTGAATAGTAGAAACAAAAGACTTTTGCAAAATATCATTTCTTATTCTTCTATCTGTAAAGTAGATCACCACATCTCTAGGCAATTGCCTTTCCCTTGCCACCCAAGAATTCACTCTATAGACCTTGTCCATCTTGCACAAAATCTCCTCAGAGTTAACCTTTAGCATCACAGCCAGGGGATCAACACAAACCCTTCTCAAGTCCTCTCTGTTGTTTTCTTTTATTCCTCTCAGTCTTACAGCAAACTCCATGAATCTAAATTGCATCATTGTCACTTCATTTTCAATCCTTTGCGTTTTATTGTCAACATTAGAGATTTTATAATCAGCTTCCTTCATTTTAGATTCTACTTCTGAACTAAGTTCTCCCACTTTTTTATCAATCTGGACAACTACTTCTGACAAGCCAGTCACAACTGTCAGTATGTCACACTTCATCTTGTCATACTTTTCTTGAACCACCTCCTTAATTTCCTGTTGAGATTTTTCAAATTTCTGGTCCAAAACTTCATTTTGATTCATCAGAGCCGCAGCAATAAATTCCTTCAAATCTTTAAAACCAGTCTCCTGTGCTTGGCTCTGAGTCTGCAAACTTAATAGCTGCTCTTGTGACTTGTGAGTGGGGGAAACCCCCCCTCTGCAGCTTTAGTAGCTGGCTTTGTCTGCTTTGAAGACATTCTGCCACGCAGTCTAACTCTTTCTAAGAAGGAAGTCTTCCCTCCCTTTTCACCACAGAATCCTCTCAAAAATTTCCCCAGCTTTAATCAAGTCTCTAAGGGAGAAGGAACAGATCAGAATCACTTTAAAAAGAACTTTTCCCTTTTCTTCTAGCCAGCGCTGTTGCTTTAGATACTTTGTAACGTATTAAAACACTCAGGCAAATCCACTTTCACTTTCAGCTTTTTTCCTCACTGAAGCCGGACGCCATTTTAGCAAACTTTCACTTTTTCTCCATTCTTAAATTCAATCACAGGGCTAATACAAATACTTGCAGTTTTGAGTTTCAAGTCCAGATTCCACCCTGTTTATTTTTAATAATTCTCTTGGCTTTCGCTGGTTATGTTGATCATGTCGTCTGGCTCTGCTGGATGCAGAGTTGTCCCCGGAGTCCGGAGCCTCGGCGAGCTGGATAGGGAGCCTCACCCTGCTTCCTCCCCAGAAGCAAATAAGACAACCTGGGGGCTTCGCAGGGGGCTCTACCTGGTCTCGCCGGCTCTCCTCATGTTTCCTCAGGAACACAGAGTTTTTCAAGCCGCCTCTCAGCTGTAGGGGCGTCTCTTTACGGACGGCGGGGCTGGCGGTCTTGAGGAGACCATCTAGCGACGATGGCGGCGGTGCCAACCGGACTTCCGGTTGGAGCCGCCGGTGTAGCCTGTTTCTTATCAGCCTGTTTCTTATGGGCTCTATGAGCCTCATCTAACGCCTTACAAGCTATAGGCGTGGTAACCTGAAGCTGTTCAATCCAATCTACCAAGGATGGAATTTGAGGTTTTTCCTGCAGTAACTCCGAGATAGGCACAAAGTCCTGACCTGACACCACTTTGAATGGTGTAAACCCAGTACTGCTGTGTATGGAGTTATTATAAGACACCTCTGCAAATGGTAGTAAATCTACCCAGTTATCTTGCTGGTAATTTACATAACGCCTGAGGTATTGTTCCAACACCAAGTTAGTCCTTTTGCAAGCCCCATTAGTCTGAGGATGGTGGGTGGAGCTTAGCCCTTGGGCAGAGCCTAACAACCTCAGGAATTCCCTCCAGAAGTGGGAGGTGAACTGAACCCCTCTATCGGAAATTATTCATTCTGGAACCCCGTATAACCTAAAGACATGTTGAATGAACAGTTTAGCCAATGTCTTTGCTGAAGGAATCTTGGAACAGGGTACAAAGTGCACTTGTTTGGAGAACAAGTCCGTAATCACCCCAATGACTGTATTTCCATTACTTCCGGGTAGTTGAACAATAAAATCCATGGATATCTCCTTCGACGGAGCCCCTGATCTGGCCACAGTCTAGAGTAACCCGGGTGGCTTCCCAGGCAACCTCTTTGCCAAAGCACATACCAGGCAGCTAGCGACGTATGTCTCGATATCCTTCTTTAGGGAAGGCCACCAAAATTGTGTTTTGACCAAATGTATAGTCCTAACAAACCCAAAATGTCCAGCCACTTTTGCATCATGGGACTGTTGTAGCACTGCCCCCCTCAGACCGGCTGAGACATACAACTTGGCCCCCACCCATGAGAAACCATCATGAACAGTATACTCGTTGCCGTGGGAGGTGAACCAGTCAACAGTTTTTAACTGCTCCCTTAAACCGGTGGGTAGGTCCAATTCTCCTCTCGCCTGGGTTCTGGTAACAACAGGAGCTGCCAACTGTTTTGAAGGGATAACCGGGCAGATCACCTCCAGCCATGAGCTATTGTATTGAGGCAGTCATGAGAGGGCATCTGCCATAAAGTTCTTTCCTCCCGGTAGGTGGCGCAGGGAGAAATTGAAGCAATTGAAGTGTTGTGCCCACTGGACTTGTTCGAGCAACCATTTCTGAGGGGTTTTTAGGACTTCTAAATTCTTATGGTCTGTCCACACCTCAAAAGGGTGTTTTGCCCCTTCAAGAAAATGCCTCCAGGTTAACAAGGCCCAGTGGACAGCAAAAGCTTCCTTCTCCCAAATTGCCCATCTCCGTTCAGTCTCAGACAATTTGTGGGAGGTGTAAGCACAGGGTTGTAGAGACCCAGCAGCATTAACTTGAAGTAGCACCGCTCCGATGGCCACATCACTTGCATTGGCCTGGACAATGAAAGGGGCTTCCATGTCAGGGTGTTTTAGAACCAGCTCAGTGGCAAACAATCACTTTAGTTTCTCAAAAGCGGCCTGACATTCCATGGTCCACTCCAGCAGCCTACTAGGCTTTGGCTTGGCTTCCCCCTCTGTTTTCAGGAGGTTGGTAATGGGTAAGGCAATTTGGGCAAACGTTGGAATAAACTGCCGATAAAAGTTAGCAAAGCCCAAGAAACTTTGTAGCTGCTTGTGGGTGCGGGGGGGGGGGTGCCCACTCCAGGACTGCCCGGACTTTCTCCAGATCCATTTCTATTCCATCATGAGATATGCAGTAACCCAAATAGTCACTCTTACTCTGATGGAATTCACATTTTGACAACTTAGCATACAATTCAGCCGCTCTGAGTTTTTTCAGAACTGACCGCACCAGTTTCACATGTTCGTCCATGGTCTCCGTGTTGATAAGAATGTCATCTAGGTAGACCAGGACCTCTTGTAAAGATGCTTATGTAACACCTCATTAATTAATTGCATGAACACTGCCGGGGGCCCCTGTAGCCCAAAGGGGAGCACCCTAAATTGAAAGCAACCCAAGGGGCAATTGAAAGCAGCCTTCCACTCATCCCCCTCCTTAATCTGGACTCTGTAGTAAACCTCTCTCAAATCCAGCTTAGTGAAAATCTTCCCCTTTGCCAGGTGAGCTACTATGTCTTTCATAAGGGGCAGTGGGTAGACATTTTCCATGCAAATCATGTTCAGGTTCTTGTAGTTGACACGTAAGTAAAGAGAGCCATCTTTTTTCTCCTGAAACAAAACTGGGGCAGCCACTCACAGCCTTGCTGGTTGGATGAAGCAGTGGGGTCATGGAATAGATCTTTTTATTCTTAGGGAGAATAAAAAGGGAGAATAAAAAGGATTAGGGAGCTTCAGCCTGGGAGGATCTCTATGCCACAGTCAGTGGGTCAATGGGGTGGGAGCACATCTGACGCTTTCTCGCTGAAAGCCTCCCTGAGGTCCCAATATTCCTTAGGGATTTTTTCCTCCCCAGCAATACTTTTGCTCACCACCGCTACCAACTCCTTCGCAGCTTTGGCCATGCAAAAAGGTTTGCCCCCTTCTTTCCCTGGTAGGGTGGAATGGATTGGTAACCATCCTGTCCTCCAGCTCACCAGGGGTTCCATTTCCGAAGCCAAGGCAGTCCAAGCAAGAGGGTGACACGATAAAACTCAAGACCTCTCAGTGGTCCCCCATCCACATTTCAATCGGTTCTGTCACAAAGTGGGTTGCCCCCCCCAAGCTACTGACCCATCCAACTGACAAAATGTGATGGGCACTTTCATGGTTTTTAGTCTCAGCCCCAGTTTGTCCACCACCTCAGGGCTGATGACATACCTGGTGCATCCAGAGTCTAAGAGAGCTAGCATGTTCCCCTGGGTACCGGATGAAGGCACCCTTAGTTCTACTGGGATGGTCATGGGGCCCCCACGCTGACTTACCAGGGGGTCATCATCAGAGTCGGTTTCAGTATCGCTGTCATCTGCGGTGGTCAGTTCCCAACTCCCCCAGGCCTGGGGAAGCAAACTCAATGACTCCCACCCCCTTCAGGGCCATCTCATGATTCTTTGCTGGAGGTTTGTCAGCTTTCTTCCCTTCAGCAGGAGTCAGCTTGGAGCCAAGTTTGGAGAAACAATCAGCAGCCCGGTGGCCCTCCTTCCCACATCGGAAGCAAGCTGTGGATTTTGGCTTTGATGCTGACACCCCCCCCTTTGGATGCTCTAGGGCTTTCTTTCTGTGGGGCAAGGGAAGGCTTGTTCCAAACTCAGCTCCCATGGAAGCAATCCCTGGTCAGGTCAATTTCCACGTCGGCTGCCATTATGTACTAGCATTGCAGGTCTCGAGCGGCCCCACGGGAGCAGCCCTTTGTAGACATCTTCATTAAGGCCATCCTTATAACATTTCATCAGGGCCTCCTGGGACCACCCCCTCATGTGGCGCATCAGCTCGTGAAACTCCTGGGTGTATTCAGCCACCGATCTCCGCCCTTGATTTATAGACTTCATCCTGATTCTGGCCTTCCGCTCAGCTAGGGGGTCCTCAAAGCATCCTCTGAGTTCCACCATGAACTGGTCATAATTCCTCAGCAGGGGAAAATTCTCATCATGGAGGCCCACCCACCAGTCAGCAGACCTTTCCTTCCAGGGCCATAGTGATGCATCTCACACGGGCAGCTTCCGATGGGAAATCCTCTCCATCCTCCCTCCTCCCATTACAATGGCAGCCGAAAGCAAGCAAGCATCATGAGGGTTAGGGTTTTCACACCTATTGCCTCAGACTTTGCTTAATGTCAGGCTTGCCTCCATTCAAAACTCAAGAAAGAAAAACCCCAACTCCATGTTTGTAGAGAAAGGTACTTTTACTGAGTATGAACTGAATGCAGTGAAAAAGCAAAATCTGAGGCAATAGGTGTGAAAATTACATATTAAAGCATCCCTCAAATCCCTCCCCCCACAGTCCCAGGTTGAATGTCCAATTGGTGAAATGGATTGCCAAATTTGCGGTAAAGTTGATGGAAAAAAGGACAAAGTTGGTGCAGCAGAATGCGGTAAATTGTAGGAAAGACCATTTATTTATTTATTTATTTATTATTCGAATTTCTATACCGCCCTTCTCCTTTCGGACTCAGGGCGGTGAACAGCCAAAATAAAAACATTTATACATAAATACGATTAAAAATAGATTTAAAATAATAAAATTTGGCCCATAGTTTAAAATTTATCAATTTAAAATCCATATCAAAATTTAAAACCAACCATAAAATCATAAAATCAAGAGAGACCGGCTAACTGAAAGAGATGAGTTTTTAGGGCCCGACGATCTAATAATGTAATTTTAATAGTAGTTTTAAGTTTTAAGACTGATTGGGTAGATGCAGGGGTGACATTATAATATAATTTTAATCATATTTAAATTGTATCTCAAATGATTGTATTTTATTCCGATTTCATTTTAGATCGTATTTTATTCTAATTGCATTTTTAATCGTGCGTTATTCCAATTTCATTTAAATTGTTTTACCAAACTTTTGTAATGATTTGTTTCTGGAGCTCTGCACTTTGATATGGCCCAAGGGCTAATCAATCAATAAATAAATTCAATTCAATGTCCAATCCACATCTCCCCAAGGTGTCATATGGGGTACTTCTTTAGGTGGCCCCATCTATCTGGTTGTTGTGGCTCCGTTGCCTGAGCCTGGGCTATCGACAGATGCAGACTCTGAGAGTGAGGGGGAGGAGTTGGCAAGGCCTCCCTCTCCAGGACCCTCCTCTCTGGCAATGCCTCCGGAGGACACCGAAGGCCAAACGATAGGCTCAGAGCCAAGCACATCCCTGCAGTCACAGGTGGACAGCGACGAGGAAGATAAGTGCTGGCTGGACCCTCGACAGAGGCGCAGGGAGAAGCGTGCACAGCAGAGGGGAAGGCGTGCCAGAGATTAGCTGAGTCACTGGACCACACCCCACAGGGTATAAATGTGGGTGTGGTAGCCGGTTCAGTTTGTGATGAGCAAAAAACTGGAAATACTCCATGATCTCTGCTTTACTGGACTTTGCCTGCTTTATCGGACTGCATTTGGATTAATCTTTGTTTTGTGTGAGTAAAGTCTGAATTGGCAGCTAGCCACTGGCTAGCTTTATCATCAAAGAGTTTTGTCGTGTGGCTTATTAACTCCGGGCCGTCTGTGGGGGTGTGTGCGTGGTACGGGGACAGAACACTGATATGTCAAATTGATCTTGACAGTTATCAGCTCTCTCTGCAGCTACTAAAAAGACAGTGAGAATTTTCCTCCCTTTTCCGAGACATCTCCACCAGCTCACTTCCCCCACTCCCAAATACCTACAATACCTCCCCCCTCCCATTACAATGGCAGCCGAAAGCAAGCAAGCATCATGAGGCTGACAAAAGTCTTTTACCATTAAACACAAAAGAAAAGTTTCTGGTTTCATTTTTATCTTCATTTTAAGAATTTTCTGTATTAAAATATGAATCTTACTCCAAAATTTCTTTGCTTTATCACATGTCCACCATAAATGATAAAAGGTCCCTCCTTTATTTTTACATTTCCAACATTCATTTGAAATATCTTTATACATTCTAGATAATTTATCCAGTGTTAAATACCAGCAGTACATCATGTTATAATTTTTTTCTTTTAAATTATAGTTTAGTGTGAATTTTAAACCTTTCATTCACATATTTTCCCATTGTTCAAGCATCACATTTTATCCAAAGTTCCTTGCCTACTGAATCATATGATGTTTTACATGTTCACTTTCCAAATTCAGTTTCAGTAACATTTTATAAACCTTAGCAATAATATGTTCATCATTACCATACAGTAAGATTTTTAATTCATTTTTAACAAAATCAAACCCATAACTCTTTTTATCTAGTTTAAATCTTTCTTTCAGTTGTTGATATATAAACCAATGGCAAACATAACCTTCTAATTCTAGCTCTTGCCTTGACTTTAGAGTAGGAGCACCAGAATTGAAAGATATTATTTTAGCATAAATCCACCAGTCTGGCTTCTCCACCATTTCTTTTCTTAAAAAAGCTTCCTGGGATGACACCCAAAACCTTATTTTATATTTATTCCAAACTCTTAGTATGGCACATTTAGCAAAGTGATTATAAAAATCAACTTTGTCATACCATAGATAACCATGCCATCCAAACCTTAATTTATGGCCCACTAAATCTAGTAGCCTCTTGTTTTGAGGGTTCACCCATTCTTTTAACCAGGCCAGACAGCATGCATCAAAATACAATTTCAAATCTTGTAAACTCAATACCCACTCTTTCCTTAGCATCTTGCAATATCTTGTATCTAATTCTAGGTTTTCCCCCTTGCCATATAAACTTAGAAATGTCCCTCTGCCATTGTTTAACTGGATTATCAGTTGCAAGTATTGGTAATGTCTGGAACAGAAACAGCATCTTTGGTAAAACATTCATCTTAATTACAGAGATTCTACCCAATAACAATAACAACAACAATTTATTACAGTCTTAGACCAGAACAAATAAAAGCACTCAGTATATATACACTTAAGACTTCTAGTATAAAATAATAAATAACAACTAAAATCTATAATAAAATCCAGTGTCAATTATACATGATCTGACTATACGATAGTTGCAATCCCTAAAGTGTGTGGCCCATTGTAGGTTCAACGCTAAAAGGGAAATGACTAAGCAGTGCAAAGGGTTTGCCACAATTGTTATATAACATCGCTATGGTGGAGAAGACACGTGTTTGTGATGAATCCCCAGTGCTGCTGCGCAGAATCTGGCCACCTGTGCTGTAGTTATGGACTGTTCATCCTTAAGAAGCCACTGAAGATAGGTAGTGTCAGAACAGCCAGGATACCTAGCAGTTATTGGCAGAATATGTTTTTTCCTAATCTCTGTATAAAAGGAACATCTAAGGAGCATGTGACCCACAGTCTCTACCTCTCCTGAGCTGCAGGGACAGAGTCTTTCCATGAATGACATCCTTTTATACTTGCCATACAGGACAGCTGATGGAAGCGCATGGCACCGTGCGAGTGCAAATGCTTTCTGGTGGTTTGCTGACTCCAACTGACTAAGTGTTTTGGTCCTCCAGCAGCCCGCAGAGCTAGCAGCGGAGTCAGAGAGTGAGGAGGCTGGGGAGGACCATGGGCCAGTCCTGGAGTCTGGGGAAGGCACGGACGAGGGCTCTGCATTGGAGGCAGAGATGGGACCAGGGCTATCTGGGAGTGATGTGCGGACTCCGGAGCCTCCAGAATCCAACAGCAGAGAGGCAGAGGAACAGGAGGAGCCTGTTCCTAGTGCACACATGCACAGAACTGCCAGAAGGCAAGAGCAGCTAAAGCAAAAAGGACAACTCGGGAGTAAGGCCAGGAGATGATTGGCCCCTCCCATAAGGCTTAAAAGAGCAGCAAAGGCTCTTGGGCTCTTTGTAGAAAAGCAATGTTGCTAAATCTGTTTTCCAGTCGGTGTCTCCTGTTTCTGAACTTCGTGGGGCTTTGCCAAGAAAGGCCTTTGGCAGGGTGCCAAAGAAGATAAAGATTTGTGATAAGCCCGAAGGACTTTTTCTGAAGGACTTGTTTTGGAGTTAATTTGGACTAAGCTGAGAATGAAGTAATTCTCAGCTGTTATAATAAAATAGTTTTGTTTGAGACTAATTGTGTCCTGTAATGACTAAGTGAGCCTAGGTCACAACACTAAGATAGCTGGCAGGAACAACAACACATCTAATGGCATCTGGAGTCAGAAACATTGGAGCTTTCCCTAACTCCGCCTGCCTCTCGATGTTCTCCACCCTTTGTCGCAAGGTTTGTCTTGCTAGATCATAGTCCATCTTGAGTATTAAAGCTGGGGAGAAGCCTAGTTTGGCAAGGTTGGATTCGACAGCCTTGATCCATGATGAAGAGAATTTGTCTTGGAAGATTAACGGAGCAAGACCTTGCGGAAAGAAGTTAAGCTTTAGCCAAAGCTATACAGTCTTGTTTCGACTTTTGTCAATCCTGTCTCCAGGCACAGAAGTGCATTTGAGACACAACGTAGTAACTGGAGAATTGATCTAATGAATTTGGATTGAATTGTTTCTAATGGTGTAAAACATGAAGGTGATGGTGCGAGCAAGGTCCCATAAAGGAGCTGTGCTAGCGACTTGGCCACAAAAAGCTTAATAGCAAATCAGGCAGGGCCGGATTTTCCTATAGGCTAACTAGGCTTCAGCCTAGGGCCTCAAGATCAAGAGGGGCCTACATTCAAATTGTTAGCAAAATTAAAATTACACTTTCACTATAGGTGAAAGGGCCTCATAAGTGGAGTAGCCTAGGGCCTCTTTTCATCTAAATCTGGCCCTGAAATCAGGTTTCTCTTTTTCTTTTATATATATACAAGTATTTTTATTTTTTAAACTCATTTTTAATCTATTTTAATCTATACCAGACTTTTTACAAAAGCACATATAATGTTGCTACCATTTGTTTTAGATACATTTTAACAATACTACAAGACAGGATTTTTAAGAATGGGGAAAAGGAGAAAGAGACAGCACTCTGCAGCAGAGAGTTCATCCAAGCCATTGAAGCAGCAGAAAATGGAAGATTATACTGCAAACAGACAGTCTGTTCCAGTAAGTAACTCATCTGCAGTCACCTTATCAGATAAATTTAATTTATGTGACTCATTGGAATAGGACTTACAAACCAAACTTGAAAACAAACAGCATATAGAACTATCTTCCTCTCTCTCAGAAAATAGTTCCCCTCCTTGGAACTCAGCAGAAGCTTTCCTTGCACAGGAGGGAGATGTAATAAATTTAAAGGGGGGAAATGTGACAGATTTCCTCTCTAGACAATGTTTGCTTACAGCTCAAACTGTAAATTCAATCTCTGAATTTTTATCAACTGTCATAAACAAGGTTGATTGCCTGAAAGAATCTGTTGCAAAGTTTATTGAGAGCCACCCAAATACTGCAGAAGGACTTGGGAGGACAACCACAGATAGATATGGGATGGCTAATTCAGGAAATGAAACTGGAGAAGACCCTTGTCTTCCTTCCAAAAATGTGAACACTCATAAAGAAAACACTATCAGGTAAAGGCCTAACAGATGACCAATATAACTACAGTCTGCAGACTAACCAGATTACTTTGCAAATTTATGACAACAGAATGAATAGAGGGTGTTGGAGTGATAGAGAAGCTCTCAAAAAACAATATAAGCAACTGGTTGCTCTTAAAAGGAGACGTGACACAAGGTCCTCCTGGGAACAGCTTATTGTGGTAGCAAAACAAAAGAACTCTTCTCTATTCTGGCATCTAATAGCTAGTCATTCTGACAGAATTCATACGCCATTAGACATCCCCATACCTCCTACAACCTGAGAACTTCACTTTCAGAGAATGTACAAAGACCAATGAGAGTATAAGGTATACAATGAAGGACTTACCTGAATGGCCCCCAGTTTCAGAGTCTGAAATCAAATCACTCATTGGCCAATTCAGGACTGGGAAAGCCCCAGGAGCTGACTCCATTACCGCTGAATTAGTAAAGAACAATTTGGAGTGGTGGATACCAATTCTGGCGGTGCTATTCACTTATATTAACTCCACTGGCTATGACCCAGCAGATTGGGGCTTGGCAATTGTCCCAATTATTAAAAAGGGAAAGAGAGATGACCCGCCAATTATAGACCAATACATCTGCTAAACATAATCAGCAAACTTTATGCCAAACACCTCCAAGATAAACTAAAGGAGTGACTGGATTTTGAGAAATTGATAGCTGAAGAGCAAGCCGGGTTTAGAGAGGGGAGAGGCACCACTGATCAATGCTTAGTTCTTTATCACCTGATTGAAAAATACATATCAAATAGACCTGTATCATTATACACCGGTTTTATAGATCTCAAGGCAGCCTTTGATACGATTACCAAGACTGAGCTATGGGAGAAGCTGGAAGCTGCCTCAATTGACCATAGGCTTCTTCATCTATTACGTGCCCTACATACTAAAACATCCCTCAAGGTGAGGTGTAATATGGGAGGGTCCCTCTCAAAGTCAGTTAAAACTCAAAAGGAGATTAAACACAGTGGTGGGATTCAAAATTTTTTACTACTGGTTCTGTGGCCTGGCTTGGTGGGCATGGCAGAGGAAGGATACTGTAAAATCTCCATTCCCAACCCAGTCCAGGGGAAGGATACTGCAAAATCCCCATTTCCTCCCCATCAGCTGGGACTCAGGAGGCAGAGAATAGATGGGGGCGGGGCCAGTCAGAGGTGGTATTTACCGGTTCTCTGAACTACTCAAAATTTCTGCTACCGGTTCTCCAAAACTGGTCAGAACCTGCTGAATACCACTTCTGATTAAAGAGGGGTGCATTTTGGCCCCCTTGCTTTTCAACTTTTACATAAATGACGTGGTAAAATGGCTAAACAAACCAACCAACCCCCCACCCCAAAATAGGTGACTGAAGCATCGCCCTCCTGCTCTATGCAGATGATGCTGTGATCCTCTCCAGGACACCAGTAGGCCTTAAAAGAGCCTTGCAAGCCCTTCTCCAGTACTGTAATTACAATAAACTGGACATAAATTATGAGAAAACAAAGATCATGGCCTTTGCAAAAAGGCCAAAATTTTATTCATGGTATCTAAATGGCCATAAAATAGAGCAGGTAACCACCTTCAAATACCTGGGGGTGGTCATTCAGGTCAATAGTTCAAGAAAAGCACATGGAGACTATGCAGCTGCCTTGGGCCAAAGATCAGTGAGCACCATTCTTAAATTTTTCCGCACAAAGGGAGGATATTATGTCCCTACCCAGTAATGATAAATGTAATTTGTCCCATCTTTGTAAGTCCTTTTCAATATCATTCCAAAGAGGTACATAATTATTTTGAGCCACGGTGGTCCAGTGGTTAGAGTGCTGTACTGCAGGCTACTTCTGCTGACTGCTGGCTGCCTGCAATTTGGCAGTTCAAATCTCACCAAGCTCAAGATTGACTCAGCCTTCCATCCTTCCAAAGTGGGTAAAATGAGGACCCAAATAGTTGGGGACAATATGCTGACCCTATAAACTGGTTAGAGAGGGCTGTAAAGCACTGTAAAGCGGTATATAAGTCTAAGTGCTATTGCTATTGCTATTTTGAAACAGTTTTATATTTGTGTTGGTTATGTGAACATAACCTCCAAGTATTTCACCTTTTTCTTGATCTTAAATCCTGACTTTTTAGTCAAAGTATCACTATCCTGAGATGACATATTCTTAATCAACATTGTTGTTTCCTGTTCGTTTATTTTAAAACCTGCTAAAACCCCAAACTCATTTAATTTCCTCAGAAAATATTCTATGTTATTTTTTGGGTCTTGCAGAAATATAATCAGATCATCAACAAATGTCCTCACTTTATAAACTTCCTTCTTGATACTTATACTCATTATTTTCTCATCTTGCCATTATCTCTGTTCAAAACTTTCAACACCAAGATAAACAGCAAAAAAGATAAAGGACATCCTTGTCTCGTATCCTTTTGAATTTCACATGAGTTAGTTAAATCACCATTAATAACAATTTTTGCTTTCTGTGATGGGTAAAACAGCTTTGACTCCTTGAATAAAGTTCTTTCCAAAGTCCATTTCTTTCAGCATTTTAAACATAAAAGCCTAATTTAAATTGTCAAAGACCTTCTCTGCATCTAAAAATATTAAAGCTGCCTGTTTCTCATTATGATATTGTAAATTGTTGTGTACTGAGCAGGTTCCCTAGTTTGAGCCCCCTGTTGGAGTGTACAGAAGGGGGAAAGATTCTGATTGGTTAGCCACACTGACAGTGAGTATATAAGAGCTGTCAGCGTTTGTTCTCTGTTCTGTTCTGAGGAGAACGTGTTATGGTCTCCTGTTTGAGTTAATAAAGAAGTTACCTCAGATGTTAATTACTTCTCGTGGAGTCGTCTTTGGCAATCAGCTGATATATATTACTGGCGACGAGGATGGGATTGCCGGATCTGGCGGAATAAGCAGCTGGAGTGAGCTTAACTGAGGTAACTGTGAAACGAGACATACGATGGCGGCGTTACATAATTTCCCTCCATTCAACCAAGGCAAAGAAACGTGGGAAGCTTATGTAACCCGATTTGAATGCTTCTTAATAGCCAACAATTACACTAATCTGTCTCCAGAGTGCAAGAGAGCGTATTTCCTTAGTTTTTGTGGCACGGAGATGTTTGATACAGCCATGACCCTAATGGCTCCCCAGTCCATACATGCTGGAACTTGGGAAGAATTCATGGCCAAACTCAAAAGACATTATGCACCAGCCCCATCCAGAATAGCCAGGCACCAGCATTTCTACCATCGCGATCAAGCCCCGGGGGAGTCCATTAACCAATATGTTGCGGCGTTGCGTAGGGCTGCACGCCATTGTGAATTCATAAACTTGGATGATTACCTGTTAGACCGCCTTGTCAGTGGAGTGCGCGATCAAAATTTAAAACAGTGACTGATCGCCAACCATGAACTAACTTTCCAGGCGGCATTGAACGAGACATGCACTGCGGAATTAGCTGCCTTATCCATTGCCGAACTACCCCGGGGTCAGAGCGTGCCCACTACAGAAGCAGGAGTAAGCTCCGCTAACGAAATAAAGACTGAGACATATTCTGATTCAGAGGAGGAAATCGAGGTTTGTCGTGTCAGGGAGGCTAAAAATAAGCCTTCGGGAGCTAGGAGTCTGGCCGGAAGGTCTTTCGAATGCTTCAGCTGTGGGGGTGACCATGTCCGAGCGTCTTGCAAATTTAAAGAGGCAATATGCAGGAGGTGCGGGCATTGAGGACACATTGCCAGAGTGTGTCGCTCCACGCAGCCGCAGACTAGCTCCCGGTTCCCAGCTGAGGGGAATACGCAACATCGAACCGGCCCGAAATCCACGCATGAGCGGCCACCACAGGGGTTTTCCGCTGTCAACTGAGTGACGCCACCGAAACATGCAGGAAACCCGAAAATCACTCTGACAGTTCACATTGAGGGATGCCCCTGTGAAATGGAAGTGGACACGGGCTCCTCCACATCCATAGTCTTGTGGAGCACTATCAAGCGACTAGTGCCAAAGTTGTCTAAATGCCTGCTGGAGCCTTGCCCACTCCTATTGAAAGACTACCAGGGCGCTCCCATTCCGGTTGTGGGGACTGGAACATTTAGAGTAAAATTCCATGACTTTAATGGCCGTCTGTCCCTGGTAGTAGTAGATGGCCCTCTTCCAAGCCTCCTCAGCCTTAATTGGTTTGCCGCCCTGGGCCTTACAATTCACGGCATCCATGCTATCCGGTCAGCCGAACTTAATACTTTAGTACATGAATTCCCCTCGGTTTTTTCCGACACCTTGGGAAAATACAATGGGACACCAGTATCGTTCAACCTTGACCCTTCGGTCCCACTGAAACGCCTCAAGCCACGCAGGGTGCCTTTTGCCTTGCTGCCTCAGGTGGATGAAGAGCTCGACAAGCTCATTCAACAGGGCGTTTTGGAACCGGTGGATTATGCCAGGTGGGAAACCCCCACGGTCATCGCCATTAAAGCAAATGGAGCTATCTGTATTTGTGCTGACTACTGGGCAACGATAAATCACACCCTACAGAATCATGCGTATCCCGTCCCAGTGGTCCAACACTTGTTACACTTCCTGGGCCGGGGGTCTGTTTTTGCAAAACTCGATTTATCCCAGGCGTATCAACAATTGCCTGTTGATGATCTGACAGCCGAGGCGCAGACCATCGTTACTCATCGTGGGGCTTTCCGCTGCCTGCAGTTTGGGGTCTCTGTAGCCCCGGGGATTTTTCAAAGTTTAATGGAGCGCCTCCTCCATGGCATCCCCGGGGTCGCCCCTTATTTTGATGACGTCATTGTTTCTGCCTCTACTGTTCCACAATTAATGTCTCGCCTCCGCCGTGTTCTCACTGCCTTTCAACAAGCTGGCCTCACCGTCAAGAAGGACAAATGCCTCGTCGCAGTCCCAGAGGTGGAATTCCTCAGTTTTCTCATCGATGCCCACGGCATCCACCCAACTCCTGCAAAGACCAAGGCCATACTTGACGCTCCGCCCCCGACGTCTAAGCCCAAACTGCAAGCCTTTCTGGGCTTACTTAACTTTTATGCCATTTCTGCCTCACAAGGCATCCATGACGGAACCTCTCCATCGGTTGCTGGACCATGGGGCCAAGTGGACCTGGGATGCTAGAGCGTCTTCCGCATTTGCAGCTGTTAAGCGTTTACTAGTTTCGAACTCCGTCCTCGTTCAATATTCTGAAACTCTCCCTTTGGTACTCACTTGTGACGCCTCGCCCTATGGGGTGGGCGCCGTACTTAGCCATTCTTTCCCTAATGGCAGGGAAGCCCCTGTAGCTTTCTTCTCCCGTACCTTAGCCCCCGCGGAGAGAAATTATTCCCAATTAGATAAGGAAGCGTTAGCCCTAGTGTCAGGGATTAAGAGGTTTCATGATTACCTATATGGTCGCCATTTCTCCTTAGTAACCGACCATAAACCGTTATTGGGTTTGTTGTCTGGGGACAGGCAAACACCCCAGATACTGTCTCCCAGGCTTACCTGTTGGTCAGTTTTTCTCTCCGCTTATAACTATACACTGACCTATGTGCCGGGTAAGCATTTGGCACATGCGGATGCTTTGAGCCGATGCCCTCTTAAAACCCTACTGTGTGACCCTGCTCCCGTTTCCACAGTTCTCTTAATTGATGACTCGCCCCTGCCGGTTACGGCCGCTGACATTATTCAAGCCTCGGGGCAAGACCATGAGATTTTGATGGTCCTGCAGTGGATCCTGTGGGGTTGGCCTCGAGGGGAGGTGGACCCCGAGTGGAAGCCTTATACTCTATGGAAGTCAGAATTGACAACCCAGGAGGGATGCTTATTGTGGGGTCACCAGGTAGTTATCCCCGCCCCGCTGAGGGAGTCTGTCCTGGCTACCCTGCATGCGGGCCATCCGGGCATAGTCCGGATGAAGGCCCTAGCTCGTGCGTATCTCTGGTGGCCTAAACTTGACGAATGCATAACTAACTGGGTGTCCACCTGCTCGCAGTGTCAAGAAATCCAGCCCATGCCGCCTAAGGGGACACCCAGGGTGTGGAAAGATCCTAGGGGGCTGTGGTCCCGTGTGCATATTGATTTCGCGGGGCCTCTCCAAGATCAGATGTTCTTAATCCTTGTTGATGCATTTTCTAAATGGGTAGAGGTTACTCCTATGCACTCAACCTCCGCAGATGCACTTATACGAACCCTGCGTACAATATTTGCTACGCATGGACTGCCTGATGAACTCGTGTCTGACAATGGACCACAATTGACGGCGGCAGCCTTCGAGATGATTTTAGCGGCGTTAGGGATCCGACATTGTCTTATTTCTCCTTACCATCCGGCCAGTAATGGCCGGGCTGAGAGGGCCGTTAGATCTACGAAAGACGCCTTAGGGCACATGGGCGCAAAAGGTTGGGCCGCAAAGGTTGCGGAGTATCTCCTTATCCAGCATTCAACCTCCTGTCCCCTGACCAACCGCAGCCCGGCGGAGCTTCTTATGGGCCGCTGCCTGCGTACTGTCCTAGATAGGCTGCATCCTTGTTATGCTCCAAAAAAGCCATTACACTCTGCAAGTGCTCACTGCAGTTTGAAGGAGGGTGACTTAGTCTATGCTCGTAACTATGTGGGCCATCCTCTGTGGCTACCGGGGGTAATATTAGCTGTTATGGGCCCCTGCTCTTATAAGATAGATATGGGATTTGGAAGGGTCTGGAGACAGCATCAGGACCAAGTAAGAGTTAGACGGGTCACTGGAAGCAAGGGAGTGGGGCAAGACGGGGACGAGAATGAAGCAAACCCATTCGACACGACACCCACTGTGACATCCGAAGAGGCAGAATGTCCAACCACGCCACGGCCCCATTCACGCACGCAACTTAGGTCACAACAGCCAACAGACGACGGCCGGAACACGGCCCCGCAAAGTGCCAAACAGTCAACACCAGAAAGCACACCTACCCAAACAAAAGAGCACAATGAGTACTTAACCTTCAGTCGCTGAAGACCGTCCCAGACCTGAAGTTGCAGAGGCTGAGGGTAGAGCAGACAAACAAACAGAACTCGAAGGCCCGCGCCGTTCTGGCCGACTTAGGCGTCGGCCAACACACTTTCAAGATTATGCATGCGCGTTCCAGGGATAAAGGGGTGTTGTGTACTGAGCAGGTTCCCTAGTTTGAGCCCCCTGTTGGAGTGTACAGAAGGGGGAAAGATTCTGATTGGTTAGCCATGCTGACAGTGAGTATATAAGAGCTGTCAGCGTTTGTTCTCTGTTCTGTTCTGAGGAGAACATGTTATGGTCTCCTGTTTGACTTAATAAAGAAGTTACCTCAGATGTTAATTACTTCTCGTGGAGTCGTCTTTGGCAATCAGCTGATATATATTATAAATATTCAATAATATTCAATACACTCCTCACATTATCTTTTAGCTGTCTTTTTGGCAGGAAGCCAGATTGGTCTTCATGTATATACAAGTAGTCCTTGAGTTACAAATGTAATGGAGCTTGCCAATTACATTCGTAACCCGAGGATTCATGGAGTGAATTGCATAACTTGATAGTGATCATGCCCTCCTTTCTCCCACACATTCGCTAATCAAATGCATGGGTCATTAACTACACATGGGGTATCTCAGGGTGGGGAAGGCCATGAGGGGCCTAGTGATGGAACATGTCACCTGCATCAGAGCACCTAAGGCCTCCCATGACCCACAGATAACTCGTGCAATTGCTTTCCCTCCCATCCGCCGTGCCAGGTCTCCACAGTGTGGAGACTCATTTACCTTTCAAAGATCTAACTAGCTGTCTCCTCTCCAGCCTCTCTATTTCTTTGCCTGCTCCTGGTGAGAGCAGAGGAAGCACAGGACGAGCATGCCCTGCTCAGCTTCTCTGACTCACCTAGGCTGCCTGCCACTACTGGACCAGTGGGCAGCCTCGGTGAGTCTCCTCCAAATTCTTCCAGTCTTGGTGTGGAAAAGCATTTGCACACCAAAGTGAGGCTTTGGGGAAGTGAACTTGTGTTGCTTGAAGCCTGTCATTGGCATTCCACAGAGAGTGGAACTGTCAGATCGCTAAAAGTGATACTGCCATTCAATTGGAAGAAGGGGGAGACTTGGATTCGATTTACTAGCATTGCCTGTGTCAAAATATATTTTACAACCTATACCCTGGTGCCAAAGAGCCCCGAGATCCTCTTTACCTGGAGGAATTTTTATGATAGCCATGTGGGTTGTTTCACTTTAAAGGATAACAGTGTGAATGCATGGTTGTTCGGATTCTCAGGGAAACTAGTAAAGAAAGCATCTCCACACTTGTGTATTGGTTAAAATCTGCATTCTGACTTAAAGGGAGGGGTCTCTACTGCTTTAATCCTACTTGTCTTGGCTAAGGGTATTCAGATCTTGCTTTAACTGGGTGGCTATCACTTCTGCTTAATAATGGTTTTGAACAACCATGTTTTAACAGTTCTTACTTTCTTAAATTGGAACGAGAGGCAATCTTCAGGCACCCATTCTCTGCAAAAGTGGATGGGTGCCTGATGTCAGGTGACACCATGGCCCCTGGAAGCTTCCAGTCTCTGTTCAGTCTCCAACTGGGTGAAAAGTGTTTGAGCGCCTATGGGGTGCTTGAAGAGCCCCATAGGCACTCAAACACTTTTCACCAGGACAGATGTTTGAGTCCCTATGGGGTGCTTGAAAATGGAATGAATTGTTCTGTTTCCAAGTTTCCAGTCTCCATCAGGTCTCCGTCCTGGTGAAAAGTGTTGCGCTCAAACACTTTTCACCAGGACGGAGACCTGATGGAGACTGGAAACTTCATCTGTGTGTAAATGGGACACTTGGAAACAGAACAATTCATTCCATTTTCAAGCACCCCATAGGCACTCAAACATTTTTCACCTGGATGGAGACTGGACAGAGACTGGAAATTTCTGGGGGCCATGGTGTCACCTGACTTCAGGCACCCATCCACTTTTGCAGAGAATGAATGCCTAAAGTCCTGCGAGATCAGGGCACCCAGAAGGTTCCACTCTCTGGGGGGGGGGGAAGCGTTTGCACACCAATGAGAGATTTGAAGCAACCCAAATTCGTGTCACAAAGCCTCACTACGGTGTGCAAATGCTTTTCCGTGCCAAGCCTGGAAGCCTTTGGAGGAGACTCACCGAGGCTGCCCTCTGCTCCAGAAGTGGCAGGCAGCCTTAGTGTGAGGATCAGCTTCTCCCCCCCTCCCTTCCAAGAAAGTACGAACTCTTGAAAACTTTGTATTTCAAAAGGAATCTTTTATTGAAAGTGAGGAAAGCAAGTCAAAACTCAAAGCAGGCTCTGGGATCCCTCAGGGCATGGAGTTCAGGATAAAGGAAATTAGGAATCCCCTCCCCACCTTCCGTGGATTCTGACCAATCCGCTGGTGTGAATAGGAATTGCACCAGCCTCTCTGAGAAACAGATACAAAGAGCTTCTCAGGGTCATGTTACAATCCACTCATTCTCCCACTTTTTCTTTCATTTCCTGAGGTGTGAGAATTCTCCAGGCATTCCAGGTGCCAGGCAACGGTTATAAATCAGGGTAGTTTATACAAAGAGGATCAGGCAAGAAATTGGATACTTAGGACACATAGGAAAAGAACTAAACGTGACAACTCCAAATCCCCCCCCCTTCCACGAAGAATGGCAAATACACGGATCTGACACTTGGTGAGTGAGAGAAACCAAGAAACACACTTGCCCTGCTTTTCCTCTGCTCTCTCTGGGAGCAGGCAAAGAAACAGGCTGGAGAGGAGAAAGCTCACTAGATCTTTGAAAGGTACATGAGTCTTCAGGGAGAGTGGAAGGGAATAGGCAGGACGAATGTTGCAGTGCCTCTATGGTTGTTTGTGAGGGTGAATGACGGCCTTGGTGTTGCAACATTCATAACTTCTAGACTGGGTCATAAGTACTTGAGAGGCTATATTGTAACTTTGAACGGTCACTAAGTGAACTGTTCTAATTCAGAGATTACCTGTATGCTTGTAAAATCTTCTTTAATCTTTCTACCAAAATTGCACCAAAGAGTTTATAGTCCTTGTTTAATAATGAAACTGGTCTGTATTTCTTCGTCTTTGTAACATCTTGTACCTCCTTTGGTAACAACACAATATTAGCTGCCTTCCATGTTTCAGGTGCCCCCCCCACCCCGGTAATATGTCATTCATTGTATCCTTTAGTGGTTGAAGAAGTTCATCCTCAAAGCATTTATAGTATTGGCTTGTAAGGCCAACTGGGCCTGGCACTTTACCCGATTTCAATTTTTTACAGCCCTTTGATATCTCAAAGGCAATTATTAAATCATTTATAAGTTGTCTCTGAGTTTATGATAATTTAGACAGCTATTGTCTTAAAAGATATTCATCTATTTTTTTACATATCTAACTCCTGTCTTTTATACAAATTGGAATAAAAGTTATGAAAAGACTTTTTGATAAGTTCATTATCTGTTATTACATAGCTGCCTTCACAGATTTTCTCAATCATTCTCTTTTCCCTTTCCTTACTTAGTTTATATGCCAACCATCTCCCTGGTTTATTTGCAAATTCAAAGTGTCTTTGTTTAGCATACTTCAGTTTTATTACTATTTCTTGTACAGTTAACATGGACAGTTGTTGCCTTAGCAGTTTAATTTGATGTAAAGTTTTAGGGTCCGTGGGTGCCTTCTGCAATTTTATTTCTTTCTGTCTTTATTGTATCTTTTGTGTCTTTTCTTGGATTTTTTCTTCTCTAAGTGATTGTAGTATATAAAATAACCCCTCATAACAGCTTTACTAGCATCCCACACTTATCCCTTTGTTAAAATTATTATCAAAATACTCATGTAGTTTATTTTTACAATATTTTACTATCATTTCATTTTGCAGAATAGATTCATTTAATCTACATCTAAAGCTCAAATTCTTTCCTCTTAGTACCAAAATCACTGGATTATGATCAGGAAAAAACATTTAAGTAAATATCTACTTTTAAATTTTTATTTGCATGATTTCTAGAAGTCCATATCATATCAATCCTTGAAAAAGATTTATGTCTTTCTGAAAAAAATGTATATTCTCTGGTGGAGCCATTTTTATATCTCCATGAATTTAGTAGTGTTAAATTGTCCATTATCTCAAAAAAGGTCTTTGGTAATTTATCCTGGGAGGGTTTAATCCCCATAGTAGATGACCTATCCAGAGCTGGCATAGTCATTCCAATTCCCCAACATAAGCCAGTTTTCATAGAAAAAGGATAATAATTGATCCATTAGATATTCAAAAAATCATCATTTGGCCTATACACACCAAACACTATTGATTTTATTCCATTAAATTCAATTTCCACTAATACAAAACTATCATATTCATCTGCTATAAGTAGCTTAGGTTTAAATTGAGATTTTATATATGGAACAACTCCATTAATCTTTTTTAAACCAGCAGATATAAATTCCTCCCCTAATGTTTATTTGTTAAGCATTTCTTATCTTGTTTCTAATATGTGTTTCTTGAAGGCAGATTATGTCAACATTAAATTTCCTCAGGTGATGAAATAATATTTTTACTGTTTATAAAATTGTTTGTATTGGCGATTCTTTATCTTTTTCTTGTTGCAACATTGTCTGGATAGATCTTTCCCCACCAGATGGTGATGATGCAGGCGTAGTTGCAGCAGATCACACTGTTGCTACTTTTCTGCTCATTTTGTAATCCAATCAAGTGAAGAAAAAGGAGAAAAAGGGAAAAAAAAGAAAAAATCCAAAGAAAAGGGAGAAAAAGGGGGAGAAAAAATAAAGGGGTAAAAATCAAGAACAAAAAACAAAAACAAAAAATTGATCAAATCAAGCTCTTCCGGTTCCTCCAAACGGTAATCCTTTAGATATTAAAAAGGAAAATAGAAAAATAGAAAAAGCAAAAAAAGGGATCCAGCAAAAAGAGGTAAAAAAGAAAAATAAACCATAAAAAGCCAAAAAAATAAAAAATAAAAATAAGGGTACCAATTACAAAAACAAAAAACAAAAACCAGAAGTTCTTCAGGCACTTGATTACCTTAATCCAATACAATTATATCCAAATTGTGAGAAGGGGCGGAGAAAAAAAAAGAGAGAAAACTCAAAAATATGAGAATCAAAGGGAAAAAAGAGAAAGCATTCAGATAGAGATACTTTAGTCAAGCCACAATATTAAGAGCAATAGTTCATAGTTCATATCAGGTTCGCCTGATTCGCCAGTTTCTGGATCAGGACTCGTTAAATACAGTCACTCATGCCCTCGTCACTTCCTGCCTGGACTACTGCAATGCTCTCTACATGGGACTCCCCTTGAGGAGCACCCGGAGGCTCTCAGGGCCAGAGCCTCTGGCTGATGTTATGCAACACCAGGTCCGTTGTTAATAAAGCCCCCCTCATCCATGATCTTATTCAGGAGGGGGAGGCGGACCTGGCGGGCATTACAGAGACCTGGCTGGGCCAGGAGGGGGGAGTTCCCCTCGTGGATATATGCCCACCAGGCTTCCGTGCATTTCATCAGCCGAGGGCTCAGGGCAGGGGCGGGGGGGTGGCGGTTATTATAAAGGAAGGTCTGGATCCAAGGGAGACCACTGTTCCACAGATAGCCGGATGTGAGTCCCTCTTTGTGAAGTGGGGTCGTGGAGTACAGATGGGCTTGTTGGTCATGTACCTGGCTCCCTGCCACGTGGCAACGGCCCTGCCCGAGCTGCTTAACGTTATAGCCGGGGTGGCGGTGGACACCCCCAGACTTGTCATCATGGGGGATTTCAACCTGCCATCTATCGGTGAAACGTCTGAAGTGGCTCGAGAGTTCATGGCTTCCATGACGGCCATGGACCTTACTCAGTTAATTCATGACCCCACTCACACAGGGGGACACACTCTGGACTTAGTTTTTGTCTCTGGTCAGTGGTTGAGTGGCCTTGATATAGGGGATATAGCCATCGAACCCTTGTCATGGACTGACCACTCGCTCCTTCGACTAGACTTTCTAACCGCTGCACCCCGCCACAGGGAGGCGGGACCGACCAGGTGGTTCCGCCCCAGGCGCCTGATGGACCCTGATAGGTTCCAGATGGAGCTTGGGCCATTTCCTGAGATTCTGGCTCATGACTCGGCTGAGGACCTGGTGGCCGCCTGGGATAGTGCGGCTGCCGGGGCCTTGGACCGAGTCGTGCCTTTGCGGCCTCTGACCCGGCACCGAACTCACCTAGCTCCTTGGTTCACCGAGGAGCTTAGGGAGATGAAGCGCCGGAAAAGACGCCTGGAGAGTAGTTGGAGGACCAGCCGCTCCGAATCTGACCGAACACTGGTGAGGTCTCATATTAAGACCTACCTAGTGGCGATAAAAGCGGCGAAAACTAGCTATTTTGCCGCTCTTATCGCGTCATCAGATAATCGCCCGGCTGCCCTGTTTAGGGTGACCCGCTCCCTCCTCCATCTGGAGGTGCGGGATGACCCCTTGCAGGGTCGAGCTGAGGATTTTGTGCAGTATCTGTATGACAAAATCGCTCAGATTCGGGAAGGGCTGGCCTCTGACTGGGTATGTCCGGACGGGATGACTGAGGCAGGTCTTGAGAGCATTATCTGGGGGGAGTTTGATCCTGTGGCTCCCGAGGACATGGACAGGGTCCTGGGACGGCTGAACGCGACCACATGTTTATTGGACCCGTGTCCCTCCTGGTTGGTACTGGCTTCCCGGGAGGTGACACGAGGCTGGCTCCAGAAGATTGTTAAGGCTTCTTTGAGTGAGGGGGTCCTGCCAGCAGCTTTGAAAGAAGCGGTTGTGAGGCCCCTCCTCAAGAAGCCCTCTCTGGATCCGGCTGTTTTGGCTAACTATCGTCCAGTCTCCAACCTTCGCTTCGTTGCGAAGGTTGTTGAGAGTGTGGTGGCGCAACAGCTTCCCCGGTACCTGGATGAAGCCGTCTATCTAGACCCGCTCCAGTCCGGCTTCCGGCCTGGGCACAGCACGGAAACAGCATTGGTCGCATTGGTGGATGATCTCTGAAGGGCCCGGGATAGGAGTTGCTCCTCTATCCTGGTCCTGTTAGACCTCTCAGCGGCTTTTGATACCATCGACCATGGTATCATGTTGCACCGGTTGGCGGGGTTGGGGGTGGGAGGCACCCTTCTGCGGTGGTTCTCCTCCTACCTCTCTGACCAGTCGCAATCTGTGTTGACAGGGGGGCAGCGGTCGACCCCGAGGCACCTTGCTTGTGGGGTGCCACAAGGGTTGGTCCTCTCGCCCCTTCTGTTCAACATTTATATAAAGCCGCTGCGTGAGATCATCCGTGGCTTCGGGGTGGAGTTCCATCAGTACGCTGATGACACCCAGCTGTACATCTCCACCCCAGGCCACCCCAATGATGCCCTTGAAGTGATGTCCCAGTGCCTGGAGGCCGTGCGGGCCTGGATGGGGAGAAACAGGCTCCGACTCAACACCTCCAAGACCGAGTGGCTGTGGCTTCTGGCGTCCCGATATAGCCAGCTGATGCCATCGCTGGCTATTGGGGGTGAATCACTCGCCCCCACGGAGAGGGCTCGTAACTTGGGCGTCCTCCTGGATGCATGGCTGTCTTTGGAAGATCATTTGACGGCCGTGGCCAGGGGGGCTTTCTATCAGGTTCGCCTGATACGCCAGTTGCGCCCCTTTCTAGATCGGGACTCCCTACGCACAGTCACTCAGGTACTCGTCACTTCCCGCCTGGACTACTGCAACGCTCTCTACATGGGCTCCCCCTGGGGTGCACCCGGAGGCTCCAGCTGGTCCAGAACGCGGCCACGCAGGGGATTATGGGGGCGATGAGGCGCTCCCATGTGACACCTCTCCTGCGCGAGCTGCACTGGCTCCCAGTGGTCTTCCGGGTGCGCTTCAAGATGTTGGTGACCACCTTTAAAGCGCTCCATGGCTTAGGGCCGGGGTACTTACGAGACCGCCTTCTGCCACCAATAGCCTCCCACCGGCCAGTGCGCTCGCACAGAGTGGGCCTCCTCAGGGTGCCGTCCACCAGACAATGTCGGCTGGTGACCCCCAGGGGGAGAGCTTCTCTGTGGTGGCGCCCACCCTCTGGAACAACCTCCCCCCAGAGTTACGTACAATAACAGACCTCCGGATTTTTCGTTGGGCCCTGAAAACCCATTTATTTCAACTAGCTGGGCTGGCTTGAGTCAAATTTTAAACTGATTTTAAATTGGAATTGTTTTAATTACGGCCAAAAGATTTAATTATTTTAATCAGTTTTTAGATTTTGTATGTTTTGTATGTATGTCTTGTTTTTATTTTGGCTGTTCACCGCCCTGAGTCCTATATTGGAGAAGGGCGGTATAGAAATTTAAACAAATAAATAAATAAATAAATAAAGCTAGTCCAATCAAACCAGGGGTGAAATCCAGCAGGTTCTGGCAAGTTCTAGAGAACCAGTAGCGGAAATTTTGAGCAGTTCGGAGAACCAGTAGTGGAAATTTTGAGTAGTTCGGAGAACTGGCAAATACCACCTTTGGCTGGCCAGAGTGGGGTGGGAATGGGGATTTTGCAGTATCTTTCCCCTGGAGTGGGGTGGGAATGGGGATTTTGCAGTATCCTTCCCCTGCCACACCCACCAAGCCATGCCCATCAAGTCATGCCACGCACACCAAGCCACGCTCACAGAACTGGTAGTAAAAAAAAATGGATTTTACCGCTGAATCAAACAGTTAAAATCAACACCATTTCACCCCCTTCATGGCAAGCACAAAACACCATTGGAGCAGTCCTTATTTTAAACTCAAAAAGAAAGTTCTGCAGAGTCGGCTAGCAGTATAAAATCCTCTAAAAAATTTAAAACCAAAAGATTCAAAATTCAAAAATTTCCACAATGCTTTAGTTTCTAGTAGTTTCCAGCTTCTTTGTTTTGGCTCAGACAGCCCAGCTCCTCCCTCCTCGCCATCTTAAAGTCATGAAGCTTCAAAAATGACGATAGTTCTACAAAACGGAAACAGCAAGCTGCAACTAGAGAAAGCCTCTTTCAGCATGAAAGGTAAATATGCAGAAAAACTAGTGCCTAAGAAACAGTGGCAGCCTTTATTGTCATTGTGAACAGCAGGTTCTTCCACAATGAACTTGCATGGTTGCCCCACCCCAGCCATGGACTCACCTGTCTTCTTCTTCTTGTCTCCTTCTCCTTCTCCTTCTCCTTCTCCTCCTTCTTCTTCTTCTCCTTCTCCTTCTCCTCCTCCTCCTCCTCCTCCTCCTCCTCCTCCTCCTCCTCCTCCTCCTCCTCCTCCTCCTCCTCCTCCTCCTCCTCCTGCTCCTCCTAGCAGTCTCAGAGCATCCGACCACTCAGGAGAGCAAAAGGGTTGATTTCCAAAGCCTCCCCTTTCCCAGGGAGGTTTCTTTTGGCTTAGAAAACATTCTAAACCTGTAACTGTGGAGAAACCGTACAGAGATCAACAACTCTGCTACATGAAGGGTGAATATTTCTGCCAGAAGTGAGTTTCTGTTTCATCTTCCATGATTGCCTGTTGATCACAGGTTGAAGTTATTTGATTTTTCTGTTAGGTTTCTTTATAGGTTTTCTTTTTAAGGCCACTGTTAATGGAGACCTCAAATCCAATCATGGAGGTTATTGAGATTCTCACAAGACTAATTTTCCTTTAAATAATATATGAGCCAATTTGGTGTAGAAGAAGAATATAACTTTATTAAGGTCATAGACCAGCAATAGATATCACTGTTTACAATATATTAACCACCCCAACAATGCCCTTGAAGTGATGTCCCGGTGCCTGGAGGCCGTACGGATCTGGATGGGGAGAAACAGGCTCAGGCTCAACCCATCCAAGACCAAGTGGCTGTGGTTTCTGATGTCCCGATATAGTCAGCTGATGCCATTGCTGACTATTGGGGGCGAATCATTGGCCCCCATGGAAAGGGCTCGCAACTTGGGCATCCTCCTGGATTCACGGCTGTCTTTAGAAGAGCACTTGACGGCCGTGACCGGGAGGATTTTTCATCAGGTTCGCCTGATCCGCCAGTTGCATCCCTTTCTAGATTGGGACTCCTTACGCACAGTCACTCATGCCCTCGTCACCTCTCGTCTGGACTATTGTAACGCTTTCTACATGGGGCTCCCCTTGAGGCGCATTTGGAGGCTCCAACTGGCGCAGAGTGCGGCCGCGTGGGTGGTTATGGGAGCGACGTGGAGTTCCCATGTAACCCTCTCCTGCGCAAGCTGCACTGGCTCCCGGTGGTCTTCCGGGTGCGCTTCAAGGTTTTGGTTATCACCTTTAAAGCGCTCCATGGCTTAGAACCTGGTTATCTACGGGACCGCCTGCTACCACTAATAGCCTCCCACCGGCCAGTACGCTCCCATAGATAGGGGCTCCTCTGGGTGCCGTCGGCCAAACAATGTCGACTGGTGGCCCCTAGTGGGAGAGCCTTCTCTGTGGGGGCACCTACGATCTGGAACGAGCTCCCGCCGGAGATACGGAGGATCCCAGATCTGCGCACCTTCCGTCGCGCACTCAAGACTTTCTTATTTCATCAAGCTGGCCTGGCCTAAATCTTCTCCCCTTTTAAATGTAAATTTTAATTTGTTTTTAAATTATTGGGTATTTTAAATTTGTCTCAGCCAAATTATTTAATTTGTTTTTATTCTATTTTAAATTTTGTATTTATGTGTTTTATTCTGTGGCTGTTCACCGCCCTGAGTCCTTCGGGAGTAGGGCGGTATAGAAATCCAATAAAATAAATAAATTAATTAAAAAATAGTACTGACATTAATAGTGGATAATAACATCCCTGTTAAGAAAATGCATGTTCTCAAACAGTTAGGGTCACTCCCTAGTTTATGTAAGTGGAGAGTCGATACGTATGTGAGTAAATATAATTTTCCAAAAATTGTTAGAGATATCTCCAAAAATTTGGCACAAGTTGTCAGCTATAATTTCTTTCTTGTGGACATTGCAGCAACCCAGAATTTTGCCACTGCATATGTGATAGCCGGATTTGAGTCCTGGAGGAGAACGCCTACATTAAAAGTGTCTGCCCTCCCTGGCAATCTCTCTAATAAGGGGAAAATATACACTGACCTATAAACTCTGTATAACTCACAGTACAATAAAACATGTGAGATATCTTCGACTTCTCCTTTACCACATATACATACCTGTTCTGCTATTTGTGTTCTCTTATACCTGCCCTGGAGGAGTGTTGAGGGGAGAATGTTAAATCTGGCTCTGAAGAAAGCTATTCTTTGTTTTGGGAAGATCAGATCATTTATATACCTTGCCGATTCCCACACACCCTGTTTGATTCTGTCCCTACTGTGGAGAGGCAACCTATTTAGTTCTTCTTGGAACTCCATGTCCTTCATTCTATTGATTAATACTTGCTTTGCTTGGTCAAAGCTTAGGGACATTAAGAATACTGGTGAGAGCCCATAAGAGCCCAGTTTATGGTCTATCACCTGTTTCCAGGGGGAGTGGAAGTTATCAGTAAACACTAGTGGGGACAGTCCCTCTGGAAAGAAATGCATTTTTAGCCAATGAATGATCATCATCTTCCAGGCTCTTAACTGAATTTGAGGCATGCCTGTCTCAATTCTTAACTGGGCATTTGAAGTTCCTTTGGGTGCAGCTAAAATGGCTCCCAGGAATTTTGTTTGTATGGTTTCTAGCAAGTCTTTCTTTACAAGGATTCCTGTTTGTGCCCCATATATTGAATTTGCATCAATGTTTTGGCCTTGAAAAGTTTTAAGGCAGCAGGTACAAATTGATCTCCCCCTGTGTAAAAGAAATGTTTAATTGCATTTGAGGACCTATAGGCTGCTTGCAGTGCAGCACCTGCACATCCAGGTGTGCCTTCCATGTCCCTTGCAAATGGAAAACCAGCCCAAGGTATCTAAATGTCCTAACCTGATCTAAACTATGTCCTTCTATTTTCCAGGAGTATTGGCTAAGTCTTTTTGCAAAAACTAACATTTTTGATTTATCAAAGTTAAGGACCAACTTATTCTGTCTACAAAATCCAAGTGTTGCCGTAATTGCTCTCTTCAGTCCTATGGGAGTTTGCGAAATAATAGCAGCAGCATCGGCAGATAGGAGAATCGGAATTTTGCGTTGTGCTAGATTAGAAGGATGTAGATCAGGGTTCTATAAGAGATCAATCAGGGGGTTAATATAGAAGTTAAAAAGGGAGGGGGACAGAATGCAACCTGCCGTACTCCCTTTTGTACCCTTATTGGGCTGGTTAAAGTCCCTTGAGGATTACACCTCACTTTCATGGTGGAATTAGCATACAACTTTTGTATGAGAAAAAGGAGGCGTTTATCGATAATAGTGTGTTTTAATTTCTCCCAGAGGGTGTTCCTCGATATTGAATCGAAGGCCTGCTTAAAATCAAGGAAGGCCATGAAAAGAGAGGATTTTTTTAATATATGTATTTTTGAACCAGATGGTGAAGTATCAAAATATGATCCACCATTGATCTTCCTTCTCTAAAACCAGCTTGTCCGTCTTTGATTATCCCCCCCCCGAAATTAGCCAATCCTGAAGTTTATGGTTTAGGTGGTTGGCATACAATTTATTAATAACACTCAGAAGATTAATGGGTCTATAATTGCCTGGGTCATTTCTATTACCCTTTTTATAAATTGGTATAATAATTGCTAATCTCCAATCTCCTGGCATATGGCTCATTTTATCTATAAATGTAAACAGAGATGCTAAAAGTGGAGGCAACCAACTGGGGTTCTTTTTGATTATTTCTGACAGGACATTATCAGGACCAGGTGCCTTATTAACCTTGAGGGCTCCGATCAACAGGGATATCTCCTCTGGTGTAACAGGGAGCCAGTAAGGAGTTTGGTCCAAACTAATTTGGCTCTCCTTATTTACATAGTTGGGGTCTGTATATAGCTCTCTAAAAAATTATTCCCAGGCATGAATTGGTACCTGATTAGTTGAGGTTAGGGGGGATTTCCCCAATCCTCTGGTGATGTACCAAAAAAAAGGATGTATTTTTTGTCTTGACTGATGCAATTAATCTATGCCAAGACTCCTTCAGAGCCGCATTTTTCTTTTCTTTTAGGAGGTTCTTATAGTGTGGCTTCAACTGCTTTAAGTAGTGAGTGTGATCCTCAGAAGGGGCGTTTTTACTTTTTCTGTATTCCCTGTTATATATCCTTTTCAGTTGCACGCAATCTCTATCAAACCATTTTTTATTTGTTAAAACTGGCTTTTTGGAGTGAGCTAGTAGTCTGTTAGTGAGAACTGATTTCAAATTTGAAAATAAGATTTCAAACTCCTCTAAGTATGATCCTTCAAACTTATTTCTTTGTGTGTAGTTCTATGGTTTCTGGAACTAACATCCATTTAGTAACTTCCTTTGCATTTTTCTCAGTCCATTTAATTTTTACCGGTATTTTGGTTCACTAACCTGGATAGGTAGATTGAGTCAGCCCTTAAAACTTTCTGGTGTAATGTAAGAGTAAGGATTACTGAATCGTGATCACTTTCCAGTCGCGAGTCTACTTCCATCTTCTATAAGAACTTCAGGAGGTCGTATGATATCCAGTAATCAACTGTGGATTTTCTTTCTGCTCCCTGATAAGTATATTCTGCTGGGTAGTCGTCCCATGTGGAACCATTCAGGATACAAAGATCCAAACATACAGTCATCTGTCTTACACACAAACCTGCCTGATTTGCTTTAGAGTCTTTAAATTATCTGGAATGCAGGGGTTCTCCTGGTACATTCTCATCATAATGGATCTTAAATTGATTAAATAATGCTTGATTGTTTGGGCCCATCCTAGCGTTTAAGTCCCACCAGTGGTGGGTTCTTCCCGGTTCGGTCCGGTTTGGCCGAGCTGGTAGTGGTGATGATATGATGTCACCGAACCGGTTCTCCTCCCCCCGCCCTCTCCCCCACCCCCCCGCCCACCCCCGTTATTCTTACCTTTTATTTGGTCCCACCCCCAATCTATTGCTGCCTCCTGAGTCCCAGCTGATGACTAGAGGGAAAAAAACTGTTTATAAACTCTTGCCACGGGGCTTCAAAGGGCCGTCCTACAGCTGATCAGTGTCAAAAGCAAACAAATGAGTTGGGTCGTAAGTGCGAGGACTGGTCGTAAGTGTGAGGACCTTCCAGAAATGACTCTGACCAGCTAGCCACGCCCACCTAGTCACATGACCTCCAAGCTACACCCACAAAATAAGCTACGCCCACAGAACCGGTAGTAAAAAAATTTAGAACCCACCCCTGAGTCCCACCCCTATAATTATTGTTGCTGTGGGGTATTTGTCTGAGCAGCCAAGGATAAAAACTTGTTGATCAAATTATTCTTATTAAGTGGAGGAATATAGATATTAAAGAGCAAAATCTCCACCTGTTTAAGAATAAGGTAGTCGCTACACATGGCTGAAAAGGTGGCAGTGATACACATTTAAATTGTAGGGATGTATTAGCTAATGTCACAGTACCACCTTTAGCTCTCCCACCCACCTTACTTGGGGCAGCCGGTATAGAGTTAGCCCAATAACTATCTAACTGTATCTCTGCAGAGACTCAGGTTTTCTGTAAGAAAAGGATGTCAAATTGTGATATATAGTCAAAAATGAGTTGGTCTTTTGATGGAACAATCCAACCTGGTATATTCCAGGTTATTAGGGAAAGAGGGTCATCTTTTGCAGCTCATCAGGAAATTTGATTTATACAAAGGGAAATTGTAGGGTTGTTGCAAAGGATCGAAGTGTCGTTGCCTTGTCTGGAGAAGGCTGTTTTTCTGAGTGGGCTGCCACATTTTAGCAGGTTCTTTAACTGTTTCCCTGGCTCTTTGCTCTTTTTCCTCTTCCTTATCCTGAGTATGGGATTTAACCAAGTCTGTTGTAAGGACTTTAACAGGGGTGCATGGAGCCCAATATTGTGCTTGAAGAAAAACAGCTATATCTCTTCTCAATGTCTCTAAATCATGTTGAATGGCTATTAGTCATTAAAATATTAAAACAACCATTTGTGCTGTGAGAAGGCATTGCTTTGCCATAAACTCTGTTTTATTTTCCCATGGTAAACTCTCCATACTCTGAATTAACTTGTTGTTCTTAGCCTTTTTAGCCTTTATCTCAGACTCCATACAGGATGTAACTGGACTAGTTGTTTGTGAGAACAGCTGACTGTCAGTTTCCACCCCCACACATACATCAGATCTGGAAATTTGGAGTAGCAGCCTATCAGCATAGCACATCTTGCCATGGGAATCTTTACCACTTTTCCTTGCACAAGCGCTTACAATCTGTCAGATTGCGAGTACATATGTATACATGCTTGTTCACATCACCACACATATTTTCAATTGGATTCAGGCCCAGGCTATGGCTGGGTATTCCAAAACTTTGATCTTCTGGTGAAGCCATTTTTTGTTGATTTAGCAGTATGCCTTGGGTTGTTGTGTTGAAAGGGGAAATTCTGCTTCATTTTCAGCATTTTAAGCAGGGGCCTGAAGGCTTTGTGCCAAAATTGATTGATATTTGGAACTGTTCATAATTCCCTCCACTTTGACTAAAACTTTAGTTCCAGTTGAAGAAAAGCAGTCCTAAAGGATAAGCCTGCCATCACATGCTTCACTGTGGTTATGATGTACTTTTGTGCTGTTTCTGTACAAAACATACTTTTTGGAATTATTTCCTGAAAAAGTTCAGCCTTGTCCCATCAAACTACAACACATTTTCCCATATACTTTTGGTAGACTTAATGCACGTTTTTGCAAAATGTTTTTCTTTTAAGAATAGCCTTCCATTTTGCCACCCTACCCCACTGCCGAGACATATGAAAAATATAGGAGATTGTTGTCATTTGTAGTACACAATCAGTGCTTGCCTTCAATGTTGCCTGTTAGCTTCTTGGCAGCTTCTCAGACCAGTTTTCTTGTTTTTTCATAAATTTTGGAGAAACCAGAACCAGCCAGAATGAACAAGAGTGCCGCTACAGTGAAATAGTGAAATGAAGCCAACTGCAGGAAAGGAAGTCCCTTTACTTGTAGGTCAGAAGTGAAGTGACATAGCAATCAGTTCTGGGACAGCTGAGAAAGTGATCTGGAGATTAGATAGGTTTTTATATGATTTGGGGACTTTGTGATTTAGATGACCAGGTTCATTGCGAAATGAATTTTAATCTGTACAAGAGTGTGTATTTTAATATTTAATTTTAATATTCTAATTGTTATTGCCTGACTCCTATTGTAGCCCTGTCCTTGGAGCTGTAAATGTAGATTTTAAGTTTCTTTGTCTCTCTGCTTTTAATCTGATCAATTTCAGCCTTCAGTGGAGCTATAGCTGAAGGCATTTTGTTTATGAATCAAATAATTTGTCTTGGTGAACGGAAATTAAATCTCCATTCACAGGGGCCGGCCATTTGAGTGGAGTGCTCCAATCTCCTGAATGGATTCAAAGTATTTCATTCATAAACTTAGCCTCCAGAGAGACTTGCTTGGAGCACTTTCTGATGTTGAAGAGATGTGAATGATTTTACTTCAGAAAAGCCTTTTCTCTTACCGGGGGGGGGGGACGGACACATTTCTTTGCTTATATGGGGGCTTTCTTATATTAAAAGGTGGTGGGGATTCGGTCCAGGGCACACCTAAGCTTCCTTCCCATTAGGAGTTCGGCTGGACTGCACCCATGGCTATACATGGGGTGGCGTACTGGACTGTTAGGAATTTATCTATTCGGGCCTGCCAGTCTCCCGCGTCCAGCCGTGAGAGTGCCTCTTTGGCCATTCTCACAAATCTCTCAGCCAAACCGTTACTGGCTGGCTGAAAAGGTGCAGAAAGGGCATGCCTGATCCCTAGTTCAGGGAATTGGGTGGCCGTGAATTGGGGGCCGTTGTCTGATACAAGGATATCCGGTAGTCCGTGAGTGGCAAAGAGTTTCCGAAGTACTCTGATTACTGCTTCGGGGGTGGTGGATTGCATCAAGGCAATCTCGAGCCATTTGGAGTAGGCATCGACAATTACCAGGAATGTTTGGCCGTGAAAGGGGCCTGTGAAGTCTATGTGGATTCTAACCCAGGGCCCTTGGGGTGTCTCCCATTCCCTGACTGGTGCTGTTGGGGGATCTGGTCTGGATTCCTGACAGGGGTTATACTTCCCCACCCATTCAGTAATGTCGTTATCCATTTGGGGCCACCAGATGTAGCTTCTAGCCAGCCCCTTCATCCTTACAATTCCGGGGTGCCCTTCATGCAACATTTTAAAAACTTTTCCCCTTAAGCATAAGGGCACAACGACATGGTCACCCCATAACAGACAACCCCCTTGCATAGACAGTTCACTCTTTTTGTTTGAAAACACTTTGAATTCCCCGCCCTCAGTCTTTGCTGGCCAACCCCTCGTGACCCAACTCATTACAGTTCTTAGCACGTGATCTTTAGCTGAGGCTCTCGCCACTTCAGTTGAAGTGAGAGGCCCCGAGTTCAAAACATCAATAAGGAGAACTGGTGCCTCCGGGCTTGGGTCTTCTAGAAGGTCCGGTAGCGGACAGCGGCTGAGGGTGTCAACGTGTCCCAAACTCAGTCCCGGTTGGTGGACAAGTTGGTAGGAGTAAGCTGCCAGGAAGATGGTCCACCATGTCATACGTGGAGACAAGGCAGCGGGGGTGAACCGATCCCCAGCCAGGAGGCCCAAGAGTGGTCGATGGTCTGTGACCAGTTCAAAATTTCGTCCGAATAAGTATTCATGAATTTTTTTTATCCCCGAAACGGCTGCGAGGGCTTCTCTGTCCATCTGGCTGTAGTTCTGTTCTGCGCTGGACAGGGTTTATGAGTAGCAGGCGATGGATGCCTCTAGCCTGTTCGGTATCTATGGCTCAAGACGGCTCCCACACCAAAAGGGGATGCATCGCAGACTAGGACAAGCGGTAATGTTGCATTATATTGAATTAAGAAACTGTCCATGGATAAGAGTTTTTTCACTGCGTTGAATGCGGCAGCTTCAGCCTTTCCCCAGACCCAAGGTGCATTCTTGGCCAATAACCAATGTAGGGGTTCAGCGACCGTTGCCTTGTCTCTTAAGAATATGGCATAAAAGTTAAGGAGACCCAAGAAAGCCTGTAGCTCCGATTTGTTTTTGGGTGTGGGCACGTTTTGGATGGCCCTTATTTTGCTCTCGGTGGGGTGTATGCCCATCCTGTCCACCTGGTACCCCAGAAACTCCACTGAGGGAACTGCGATCATGCATTTGTTCCTTTTTACCCAGAGTCCAGCATCCCTGAATTTCCCCAACACTCGTCTGAGTCTGTCCCCTAGCTGCTTCTTGTCTGTCGTGCTAATGAGGACATCATCAAAGTAGGACACCACCCCTGGCAGTCCCTGTAACAGATGTTCCATGGTACTTTGGAATAGTCCGGGGGCTATGCTGACTCCAAATTACAGCCTGGTGCATTTGAAGGAACCTCTGTGAGTTACTATAGTCTGTGCCTCCGCGGTAGCGCCATCTACTGGTAGTTGCTGGTACACCTGTGCAAGATTGAGGTTTGCGAAGATCTTGCCAGGGCCCAGCGAATGGAGTAAATGATGCACGATTGGGACGGGGTAAGCGCTCTGCTGAAGAGCTTTATTTAACGTGCATTTGTAGTCAGCGCAGATGCGCACAGACCCGTCTGGCTTGACTGGGGTCACTATTGGGGTCTCCCACTTGGCGTGGTCCACTGGAACTAACACCCCTTGCTTGATTAGCTTGTCCAATTCCAGGTCAATTTTGGGCTTGAGCGCAAAAGGCACTCGTCTCGCCTTTAGTCTGATTGGAGCTACGTTAGGGTCTAGATTAAGGGAAATAGGGGTCCCCACGTACTTGCCCAGCCAGTCATCGAACACGTCCTGGAACTCCTGCATGAGGTTGTCCTTCAGGGTGCTGCCGCTGGTGCTGTGGACGCCGGTGAATCCCATTCCTAGGGCCTTGAACCAGTCCAGGCCCAGAAGGCTCGGTAGGGTTTCGCTGACCACGGTGAGGAGTAGCTCCTTTCGGTACTCGCCATACGTGACCTGGAACATGCCCACTCCTTCCACAGGGATGCGGTTTCCCTGGTAGTCTCAAAGCCAAATCTGCTGGGTCTTCAGCTGACTCTTTTTAACGCTGGGAAGGACGGTTTTCAGGATGGCCCAGGACATGATGGACAGGGATGACCCGTTGTTGATCTCCATCTCGCAGGGTTTTCCTTTGACCTCGACCGTGGTGTGGACCTTCTTTTCGATGGTCGTGCTGGCCTGGCCGATCCTGGTGCTGCAGGTCTCATGGTTTTGAAGTTCGCGCCTTTTCCTTTGGTCGCCATCTTTACTGGTTCACTTGTGTCGCGCTGGCTCTGATTGGCTGTAGCTGTCCCGGGGCTTGTGGTTGACCGGTAGGCTTGCCCGGCAGACTCTCACCATGCCCCTTCTTCTCGCAGCGTCTGCAGATGGCATCCCTGAACTTACAGGTCTGTCTCTGGTGTGACCCTCTGCAGCTTGAGCAGCTCCTGTGATGCTCTCTCTGCTTGCGTGTCTGTCTTTCGGTTTGGAAGATGTCCTCATCCGACTCTTCCTCGCTGTTGGACTGGGTGGCCTTTCGGTGTACCGGTGTCAACCTTGGGGTTCCTTGTGAGGTGGCTGGTCATTGCAGGGTCTCCGCAGCCTTGGTGGATGATTCGTGTGCCCTTGCTTCGTCAAGTGCGCTGGGTAGTCAGGTTAGGCCTTGCGAGCAACCTTCTCTGTAGGCGTATATCTCTAACGCCACAGATTAGTTGCTCTAGGAGTGCATCATTGTGGTCTCAGTACTCGCAATACGTCGCAGCCTTACTCAGGGCAGCCATGTATGCGCTGATCGGCTCTCCTTCTCGCTGTACTCATTGCCGGAACTCGTAGCGCTGAACAATCTTAGATGGTACCGGGGTGTAGTGTGCTTTAAGCATGGCTTGTAGCACTTCCCACAATACGGTCTGGACCGGAGTCTGTTCCGAAAGTGATTCAGCCATGTCGAAGACCGGTCCGCAGTGGCTCAGGAAGAGGGCTCACTTTTGGTTTCCGGGGAGGCCCTACATGTCGCTGGCTTCCAGGGAGCACTCGAACCGGATCATGTACAACTCCCACTTCTCTCTGGCTGGATCGAAAGGCTTTGGCAGTACATACGCAGACATCGTGGTAGTACTGCTATGTACGGGCTCGTCAGCCTGGCTGAATCCGCTGTTGGTAGCTCTTTTTCGGCTTGCTTCTCAGTGCCTCAATCCCACCTTCGTCGCCAATGTTGAGTCGTGGGAATGAAGAGGCAGGAGCAAGGTAGTGACAACAGCTCTTTAATGTAGAGTGAGACTTCAGCAAAGGTTACAGACAAACAGCTCCCTTTATATACCTTGCCGGCCAGGGAGCTGACCAATCACAAGTGACCTATTGTTATTTAAATCTCCCACCAAAACTATATACATAACACTTTAACTGTTTCCCTGGCTCTTTGCTCTTTTTCCTCTTCTTTATCCTGAGTATGGGATTTAACCAAGTCTGCTGTAAGGACTTTAACAGGGGTGCATGGAGCCCAATATTGTGCTTGAAGAAAAACAGCTATATCTCTTCTCAATGTCTCTAAATCATGTTGAATGGCTATTAGTTGTTAAAATATTAAAACAACCATTTGTGCTGTGAGAAGGCATTGCTTTGCCATAAACTCTGTTTTATTTTCCCATGGTAAACTCTCCATACTCTGAATTAGCTTGTTGTTCTTAGCCTTTTTAGCCTTTATCTCAGACTCCATACAGGATGTAACTGGACTAGTTGTTTGTGAGAACAGCTGACTGTCAGTTTCCACCCCCACCCCCACACACACATCAGATCGGGAAATTTGGGGTAGCAGCCTATCAGCATAGCACATCTTGCCATGGGAATCTTTACCACTTTTCCTTGCACAAGCACTCAAAATTGTCAGATTGTGAGTACATATGTATACATGCTTGTTCACATCACCACACATATTTTCAATTGGATTCAGGCCCAGGCTATGGCTGGGTATTCCAAAACTTTGATCTTCTGGTGAAGCCATTCTTTGTTGATTTAGCAGTATGCCTTGGGTTGTTGTGTTGAAAGGGGAAATTCTGCTTCATTTTCAGCATTTTAAGCAGGGGCCTGAAGGCTTTGTGCCAAAATTGATTGATATTTGGAACTGTTCATAATTCCCTCCACTTTGACTAAAACTTTAGTTCCAGTTGAAGAAAAGCAGTCCTAAAGGATAAGCCTGCCATCACATGCTTCACTGTGGTTATGATGTACTTTTGTGCTGTTTCTGTACAAAACATACTTTTTGGAATTATTTCCTGAAAAAGTTCAGCCTTGTCCCATCAAACTACAACACATTTTCCCACATAACTTTTGACAGACTTAATACACATTTTTGCAAAATGTAGCTGGTCTTCAATGTTTTTCTTTTAAGAATAGCCTTCCATTTTGCCACTCTACTGCCGAGACATATGAAAAATATAGGAGATTATTGTCATTTGTAGTACATAATCAGTGCTTGCCTTTAATGTTGCCTGTTAGCCTCTTGGCAGCCTCTCAGACCAGTTTTCTTGTTTTTTCATAAATTTTGGAGAAACCAGAACCAGCCAGGAGAATGAACAAGAGTGCCGCTACAGTGAAATAGTGACATGAAGCCAACTGCAGGAAAGGAAGTCCCTTTACTTGTAGGTCAGAAGTGAAGTGACACAGCAATCAGTTCTGGGACAGCTGAGAAAGTGATCTGGAGATTTACTTTTACTTTACTTTTACTTTTATTTGATTTGTATACCACTCTGCTCCTGAAGGACTCAGGGCGGTGAACAGCCAACAATAAAATACATACATACAAAATTTAAAAAAGCAGAAATAAAATCCAATTAAATAGTTTGGCCCAGACAGATTAAAACCCCAGTCAATTTAAAACAAATTTAAACTTTGAGGATTAAAAATATTAAACATATTGAAATATTAAAATTATTTTAAAAAGAAGGAGAAAGTTAGGCCAGGCCCACCTGGTGAAATAAAAAGGTCTTTAGAGCACGGCGGAAGGTGCGCAGATCCGGGATCCTCGGTATCTCCGTGGGGAGCTCGTTCCAGATAGTAGGTGCCCCCACAGAGAAGGCTCTCCCCCTGGGGGCCACCAGTTGACATTGTTTGGCTGACGGCACCCAGAGGAGCCCCTCTCTATGAGAGCATACCAGCCGGTGGGAGGCTATTGGTGGTAGTAAGGGGTCCCGCAAGTACCCAGGTCCTGAGCCATGGAGCCATGGATTAGATGGGTTTTTATATAATTTGGGGACTTTGTGATTTAGATGACCAGGTTCGTTGCGAAATGAATTTTAATCTGTACAAGAGTGTGTCTTTTAATATTTAATTTTAATATTCTAATTGTTGTTGCCTGACTCCTATTGTAGCCCTGTCCTTGGAGCTGTAAATGTAGATTTTAAGTTTCTTTGTCTCTCTGCTTTTAATCTGATCAATTTCAGCCTTCAGTGGAGCTATAGCTGAAGGCATTTTGTTTATGAATCAAATAATTTGTCTTGGTGAACGGAAATTAAATCTCCATTCACAGGGGCCGGCCATTTGAGTGGAGTGCTCCAATCTCCTGAATGGATTCAAAGTATTTCATTCATAAACTTGGCCTCCAGAGAGACTTGCTTGGAGCACTTTCTGATGTTGAAGAGATGTGAATGATTTTACTTCAGGAAAGCCTTTTCTCTTACCGGGGGGGGGGGGACACATTTCTTTGCTTATATGGGGGCTTTCTTATATTAAAAGGTGGTGGGGATTCTCCCTACACAACAATGAGAACCCTTTGATGCTTTGTAAACTCTTTGTAGACCATGGCTGATGCTAAGAGGCAACTGAGTAAACATCAAAAAAATCCTACTAGAACTGATTAACTTTGGCTTGATCAGAGTCACTTTAATTGATGGCAGGTCTACTGACTACTATTTAACATTAGTCTGAATGTGTTTGGTTCATTCTGAATACAGTCACATCCCTACTTTTAAGAGGATGTGCACATTTATGCAACTTTGTTAATACCGTGTTTCCCTGAAAATAAGACCCTGTCTTATATTTTTTCGAATCCCGAAATAAGCGCTTGGCCTTATTTTCAGGGAGGTCTTATTATTTTGGGGCACGTGGAGCAAGATGGGGCTCCTCTTGCCATCTTACCTGATTTCCATCTCTGTGTTTAAATATTTTCAGGGAGGGCTTATTTTCGGAGGGGAGGCTTATTTTAGTGGATGCACTCAAAAGCCCAATTGGGCTTATTATCAGGGGATTTCTTATTTTTGGGGAAACAGGATATATATATATATGAATTCTATAGGTTATATGTTATATTAAAGATGGACAAAATTCTAAAGTGATTTATCTTGGTCTGATTTTTTTTTAAAATCTCAAAAACCTGGCATTTTAATAGTGTAAACTGTTAAAGTTTGTAATAGTTGCATGTAAAGTTTGTATATCCACTGTAATTGTTGCTTGATGTGTATAGATTTTGTTTTTTTGTTTTTTTGTATATAATTATATATCTCTATTTGTGATAAGGTGACTTACACACTTCTTAGAAATAAATGAATTATCATAATAAAATAGGTCTGGGAAACAAAAAGCTTTTTTTTTTGCCCTTATGTAGTAAAAGGAACAGATTTAATGATAACCAGTAGAAAAATAGGAAATGGGTCCCTTGACAATCAACAGGAGTGCTTATTTACCATCAGCTTATCAACTACTTAGGAACCAAGCGAAACAACAGCCAAGACTTAATATCTTGCCATTAACACCTCAATCAACAAATAAAAAGCCACACACAACCAGTCACCACATAAATACTATGCATAGAATAGCCCAAAGCACACATTCTGGTAGACAGAAGTTCTCTGAAGATGCACTCCAGCACAAGTCTGAAAGCTCGGAAGACTAAACTTCTGGTCCTGGTGACCAATCAGATTGGATCTGATAAGCAATAGATTTACACTGAACAGCTAAATGCCATTTCTAAGTTATCAAAATTATGCCAGGGTTTTTTTTTTGTTGTTGTTGTTGTTGTTGTTGTTTTTTCTATTAAAGAATATTGTCAGGATGCTGCCTAGGAAACAGACAAGAGAAGCAGGAATCCCCAAGGGCTTAACGGTCAAAGGAAAAAATTTAGGAAGGGTCTCCCCTAATTGATCAGATGGTTAAAAGTGATGGTATAAAAGTGTATAGTTTCTGTTCATGTAGCCTTATGATAAATTATTATTAACTCATCTAGTTGTGTTTCCTAGTTGTTTACCCAGGAGAGCTGGGGGAGGAATCAAATTTGTTATTTGTGGCTCCTGTGTGAATATTGATTTTCAAAATCACTGATGATGTTCTTTTAATACTGCAGTGTACAGATTCAAATTCAAATGTGAGGAAAAGAACAAACACCATAGTACAACCAGATTTGGAGACTGCTAAAAGAATTGACCCAGGAAACAATTCATTGCCTTCTTCTTCATTAACTCAGGGGCCCTTGGACATTATGCCCCGATCGCCTTCAGCTTCAAGTCCAAACCCATTCAGCCGAATTAATATATCAGAAACACTGGCTTCTGCAAGAGCAACTCCTTCAGCTCCTCCATCCACCCCAGTTTTAACAGGTTATATTGCCCAGCAGGACACCATGGAATCCCCGGCTATTCATCATTTACTTGGATCTAGACTGGAAGAGATTCAGACTACCACAAATGCTTTGGAAGTGCCCACAAAATCCCCGTGCCTCAGTTCTCCTCCTGCTCCATCAGCCTGCAGCTCTGGCACCAGTAAGATAGACAAATATGCACGCATTTTGTTTCCTGTCACTTTTGGAGCATTTAATATGGTCTACTGGGTAGTTTATCTTTCCAAGGACACCATGGAAAAAACAAAAAATCTAATGTAGTCCTGCTGCTATGTAATATCTTCTCTCCCCCCCGCCCCCCGCAGTTTATTCTAAACATGTATGGATGCAGAGTTTCTTCTTTTAAAAGTATTTTTTTTTAAAGGAGTCTTAACACTGATTTTATAAACAAAAGCTCTGTAATCATTTTCCCATGGTGAAGGGCAGGTATTCTTAGATTATTTTAATTCAGCAAAAGTTGGGGAGGCCATAAATAGTGTCTTCCAGGCTCTCTACAAAGGGCATTTTGTATGAACAAACTACATTGGGCCATTGAGAAGAACAGATATAGGATATTAAAGTCAACTGCGGATGCATACAGATGTATGAGAAATGCTCTGTTTTTTCTAAATTTGTATATTGATAAATATATTTCTATATTTTCACTACTTAATTTCACCACTCCAGTGTGAGTTGTGATACCTGTCACTTGGATGCTCATCCAGATCTTTGTTACTACAGGCCTTCCTTTAACAAATATTTGGTAGCATAATCTCATACCTATCTGTTCAAAAGCAAGTCCCTCTTAGGGTCGATGAGTTTATTTCCCAATAAGTAAATAGAGTACTGTGTCAGAATGGTGACTAATTGTGCTCTCAAGTTGTTTTTGATTCCTAGCAACCACATAGATTTTCTTCATGAATTGTGTCAAAGAAGAAGCAAAAGAACCTTAGGTGATTGTATAAGCACAAAGATTATGAATGTGATTATAAACTTAATATATGGGGATCTTTTGGGAATGAAAAGAAGGATCCAGAGAATATGGTAGATGTGTTTTATTAAATTGTTTTATCTACTAATATATGGGTTATTATGCCCATGAACAGGGTTTTTTGAAAGTCTATGCAAACCATTAGATGCTGAATATGGTTTAGTCAAGGTTAAATATTTGGAGAACAGCTGCTAAATATGAGATCGAAAAATGTTTAACTAGGATGAAACTAAATCTTGTCTTATTGAAGGGAATCACCTGGGAACTTTACTGAGTAGATAGGACTTACATTACTACATTAAGAACTTTTTAAGTGTATAAACAGCCAGCCAATGGAACAAAATACTCCGTGATATAATGAGTTCTCCTATCTTAAAGAGAAGCTGGATAGTCATCTGCCAGAGAAACTGTAGAGGATCTGGCACTGAGCAATGGCTTGGAGTAGATGATCTAAAATGTATATTCCAACTCTATGATTCAAGTCCTTTATATAGACTTTGAAATATTTGCATCACACTTCCCTGACCCAATGCTCCTCAGATCACAGAATCAGAATATGAGTTGAAAGCTAGTTTGTGAACATTTGTTCTAGCCCTTGTTGTATTCCCACAATTTCCAGTCTATAGACAAGAGGTTGTACGGGAGTTGAAAATTGGAGGACTGGAGAGGACCAAATAAAAATAATGTACTTAGACTTCCTTTTGTGTTTAGTTTGCAATTGCCAACATAATAGATGCTTCTCTTGCTGTCATGCATACCTTCCTACGTTTCTATTGTGGTTTAGCCTGAATATAAAAATTGTGAGATCCCTGTTGCAAACATTTTAATGTAAAATCAGTTGATACATTAACCATTGTTGTGTTGGACTTGCTTCTTGTAGTTCTTTAACAAGACACACTGCAAACATGACATTTTCTACACAAAAATTACTGCAGTAATCTATGCAGATTATTGGTCTGGCAGTAATCTAGATCTGGGCCTAAATCATTGTGATAAACATAAATGAGAAGGTGGTAAAAGCTCCATTGTTTCCAGGCATTAAAAAAGTCCAACAGTCTTTTGTCCATTTTTAACCTATCAATCAAATGGTGGGTAATCAATAGTCCTCTGCCAAATGACATTTGCACAGATTGTCTCTGTATCACTATTTGTCACCACCAAGTGGGAATTTTTTTAAAAAATCAAAACCTAAAGAGAACTTCAGAAATATGTTCCTACTCCCCCATAAAATAGAAATTCATAAATCTATTCCAGACATCTGCCCTCCTTACATCACAACCATGTTTGCTGCATCTTTTCTTTCTTTCTTTCTTTCTTTCTTTCTCTTTCTTTGTTTCTTTTTCTTTCTTTCTTTCTTTCCTCCCTTCCTCCCTCCCTCCTTCCTTCCTTCCTTCCTTCTCTCTCCCACTCTCTCTCTCTGTGAGAGAGAGACAGAGAGAGAGAGAGAGAAAATTCAAAGTGGCCTCCAGTCATCAACAGTTTGTCCACCCCATATGGAGAACAGGGCTTATTTAGTAATATGAGGAAAGCTACTACCGTGTTTCCCCGAATTTTTTTTGGGGGGGTGGGCCTAATATAAGCCCTACCCCAAAACTAAGCACAGGGGATGGGCGTGGCCAGCACAAGAGCCAGTGAGTGTGTGGGAGCCGATGGTGTCTGGCAGTAGCTGCAGTCTGCTGGCTCCTTGGCACAGTGCAGATAAGTCTGAGCGCAGAGGCAGAGGTGTGGGGGGGGACGGACAGACAATCCGGATATGTGTAGCTGCCTGGCTCACAGGAGGCTTGTGCAGCAACACTGCAGGTGGAGGCAGAGACACAGGGGGAGGCAGGTGATCCTGACACCCCATGTGGGCACCTGCCCCGACGCAGCGATGAGCAAGCCAAGAGATGGTGGGATGGAACTAATTGCTCCATTTCAAATCACACCATTTGCAAACAAACAAAGCTTCCAGTCTCTGTCATTTCTCTGTCCAGGTGAAAAGTGCATCTGCCCTGGGAAACTATTGTAGCCGTGGGTAAGCAGATGGGAGGGAGTGGGTGGGCAGGCAGGCAGCTGCAAAATAAGACATCCCCCAAAATAAGACCTCTTGTTTCCCCCCCAAAAAATAAGATTGGGTCTTATTTTGGGGAAAACACGGGTCAATGAAGTCAGGAAATCTCTTCAAAGACATTATAATAATACACTCAAATATTTTAGATCCAAATGTGAGTAATTCTAAAGAAATGACTTTGGACTAGTCCTGCTGGACTCCTGCAGACAGTCAGCATTTTTTCTTGATCTTTACTTTAAAAAGGGAAAGATAGGAAAGCTACCCTGCCATGTTTGGTTTGCAAGAAAAATGTTTTTTCTCCTGTTTCCGTTTGCTGCATCTTTTCTGACCTTAATGTTTCTCATGCCCTGGGCTAGGAGTGCCCTCAGAATATGGTTAAATCAAGATAGCATCTGCAATTGTGCGATCAGAGCTCTACCTGATTTTTATATGTGTTCCATGCATGACGCATATAAAACCAGACTGGAACATTGTTCACATATCATATCTAATTATACCTTTACAGATCTCATCTGTAGTTTTATGGACATACACTCTGCATATTCCTGCTATGGACTTAATGTTTCATTAATTGATTGTCATTTAATGTTGTCTTTCTTGTTTCTTCATATTCTGCCATAAAATATGGACTTAATCACAGTTTAATTCCAATAAAACATGAAAAGGAAAAGTGTTATGTATTGAATATATATATATAGTTGTGTTAAGCCCTGTTAAAGTGAAACTAACCTTTAGATGACCCTAACTGTTAACTCCAACTGTTTTGGAGGGAAACTTAGAACATTCATATTTGAGTGGGCTTTTTCAAGTATTATGATTGGTTAAGGCCCTATGGGCCTAGAGTATAAATTACAGGCATTTGCCTGCTGTTCCTCAGTTCCAAATTTAAATCAATAAATGTTGTTGTAGCTATGCTGGTCTGCTTCTTCCCTACTGAAGCCTACTACACAATAAAAAGATTGGTAGATATTCTTCCATGCAAACAAAAAGTGCCTCTGACTAGAGTCTATCGTGTTAGTAAAACTGGCATCGAAAGGCAGGTGTCCACATATTACATTACCATTATGCATCGATGAACACATAGATGTACACATGTCCTTTTTAAAGAGTTTACCAGTTCATAATTCAAATTTCATGCACAAAGAGTTCATACTTTCTTGGAAGGGGTGGGGAGAAGCTGATCCTTACATAAAGCAGGCTTTGCAATAGTGGTTAACCCGGAGAGAATATTTTTTTTCCCTTAATTTCCACTCAACAATCTCCGAACTAAGCAGTGAGCAAAGTGAAGCCGAATGCTGGGGAGAAACCTCAACAACTACCCAGCCAGACACCGGCTTCATATGTCCCATCGAGGACATCGAAGCTGTCCTTGAAAGCTCCATGAAGCCTCAATGGTCGATTGGCATAGGAAAGACAGCTGGGATGGAAGAGCCAAAGAGGTGACTCTCACCCATGGCAACCATAAGCCTGGGTGGAAAAGGGAGCTGGAGGCCCTCTCCAATCAGGAAGAGCTGTCCGAGGAACCACTGACAGATGATTGACTGAAACAGTACATCAACCGTATCGTGATGAAAGCCCTGGAAAATCTCAATGTCCAAGGCAAACAGGGTCACCAACGAAGGATAGCGGGCGAACCAGCAGCCAAGGAAACTCGAGCCATCACCCCGACCAATCTGCGGCTGACCAAACAGACAACCAAGCCAGCAGAGCAGCAGCTGCACCAGCTACCCAACCTCCCACTGTCTCAGCCCAGGCAATTGTCCTTGGCCAACCCAGGGGCCCACAGCTAGAGAGGAAGGCCCCTCCCTTGGGGTAAAATTTGACAGAAACCCCCAAAACTTGGGATTTTTCATGGCCCAAGTCCTCAGCTACATGCAAGAGTACAGGCAGAATTTTCCAACCCAGGGGGCATGAGTGCAAATTGTTACCTTAGCCCTAGAAGGGGCAGCGGCCAGATGGATGGTGAGCCTCCACAACTCCAACGCTCCAGAGCTACTAAACGTCAATCAATTCATGACAGCCCTGCACCACCGCTTCAAAGATCCCTTTGCTGATTTCAAAGCCCACAACTGCACCAGAGTCATATAGAAAGGCTGCCGTCCTGTAGCTGAATACATCAAAGAATTCCGGGATCTGGCTGGCCGAGTTGACTGGCCAGAAGATATCCTAGTCTGCTGATTCAAAGATGGACCCACGACATGTACACTGCCTGCCTGGCCCATGGCGCCCCTAACTGCCTGCATGAATCATACCTGATGGCAGAGGAGGCAGAGATTGAGATGACTCAAAACCAGTACTGCACCAGCAGGGCTTGGAGAAGATCCCCACCCCAGGGGAAGCTAGAGCCATTCAAACCCCAAACCGCCATGGCACCGAGGCCATCAGGTTGCTTTAAGTGTGGGAAGGAAGGGCACCGTGCAGCAGAATGCCGGTCAAAAACCCTCACTGGAAAGCCTGATCACCTGTCAGGATGGAAGCCTGCAAAACCCACCCCCCAAGGAAAAGAAACTGTGCTGAGAAGCTGAGAGGCCACGGAATTCCGTTCCCCTCCAAAATCAGAGGAAGGATCTCCGATGCCCCGAGAGGACCTGACCCACTCCGAAAGTGATCCGGAAGACAACCCGCTGGTAAACAACCCAATTGAACCACTCACCCTACCCTTAAGACTTTTTATCCCCAGCTGAGGGAAAGGAGAGCCAGTCATTTTTGCCACAGAACCATTGCAAATAAAGCTGGGGGATCATAGCGAGACCCTCATGTTCATAATAGTCCCAGGAATGGAATGGCCACTAGTCCTACTACTAACGTGGCTGCAGAAGTAGAACCCTAAAATAAACTGGAAGTGAGGAACCATAAAATTCCAAGCATGTAATTTGATGTGGATTAAAGAATGAATAATGTTAAGAAATATTAGATTGTTGACCTTAGAAGGTCATGACTTGTTATTGGGCTGGCACGCTTTTTTATGGTATAAAAGTATAAAAACACAGGGTTATTTCAGAAGACATATTATATGAGAATCTTTGTTATTAAATTGGGAGAAGATCAAAAAATATAATTACTTAAAAATTCCAGTCTGGTTATCTTCTATTGAAGCATTCTCATATTCAATAACATTTAGAAAGGAACAAATTGTTGGATATGGTGAATTATTGAATGAAAAGGGTGAACTTAAATCGAAACAGGAATTAGAAGAACAAGAGATAAAAATGGATTGGTTTTCATATATGCAAATACAGTCTAGATATGATGAAGATTCTAAGAATGAGGGTTTTTACAGTAATTTGACAAATATAGATAAAATTTTAACAGGTTCTGTTGACTATGTTATCAAAAAATTATATGGTTATCTATTAGAAGTTAAACTGGAAGAACAAGTTAAAGAAACAATGATTGCATGGGGGAAAATTTTGGTCATGGGATTGATTTAGAGAAATGGCAGAAATTGTGGTTGCAGAATTATAAAATGATAATGTCAACAGCATATAATGAGAATTTGTATAAGATCTTTTACAGGTGGCACCTACCCCCGGTGAGAATAGCCAGAATGTACAAGAACAAATTGGAGAAGTGTTGGAAGTGTCATCAGACTCCGGGTTCATACTACCATATGTGGTGGACATGTGCAGAAGCTAAAAGATATTGGACTAAAATCCACACATGGTTGGAAAAAATGATAAAGAAACATATTGATTTTAAACCGGAGATATTTCTATTAGGGATTGTACCAGAAACATATAACAGAGAATTGAGATACTTAATTGTGAATGTCTTAACAGCGGCTAGAATTGTATTTGCTAAAAACTGGAAAGGAGAGAAGATACCTACTGATGATGTTATTAAGAAAATTTTGGAATGTGCTGAAATGAGCAAATTGATATTTGAAATTAGAGAACAGGAAGATAAACAATATTATTTGATATGGGACTTACTTTACCACTGGGTAGATAATAAAGCATGGAAATGAAATATGAAATATGAAATGGATGTAATAATAAACTAAAGTGGGTTTTTTTATGGGAGATAAGCCATTGTTAAATAATTGGTAAATGAGAATATGGATATGGGAATAAGCACAAAAGATTTGTAACCGATCGATACACTTTCTGTAATTGTAATGGATGATAGTTGTTTTAAGTTTTGCTTAAAAATAAAAAACTTTTTTTCAAAAAAAAAATTCCAGGGGCATGTAACTTTCACAAATGTGAAAGAGGAAGGAAAGGAAAACAGGGAAACGGCAATGACTGGCCACCCTGCTGAACCCACTAACATCCCCAAAGAATACCAGGATTTGCCTGAGGTAAATAGTGAAGAGGGATCTGATGAACTTCCACCCCATCGCGCCATGGACTGTGCCATTGAGATCCTACCGGGGCTAAATTTCCAAAACCAAAAATGTACTGCATGTCCCCCAGAGAACTAGACAAACTCAGAGCATTTATTGACAAAAACCTAAAAAGGGGTTTCATCGAAACCAAAAATAGCAACCCCAGTGTTATTCCACGAAAAAAAAGATGGCTCTCTATGCCTCTGCGTAGAACCTTAACACCTACATAAAACCTTAACACGATCAATGTGGAAAATATTACCCACTCCCCCTCATGAAGAACATGCTGCCTCACCTCTCTAAAGGAAAAATATTTTCAAAGCTTGATTTATGAGAGGCATACTACCACATCAGAATTAGGGAAGGGGATGAGTGGAAGACTGCTTTTAACACCCTGCTGGGGTGCTACCAATTTAAAGTACTTCCTTTCGGACTACAAGGGGCCCCTGCCATATTTATGCAATGAACATTTATACAAAGGGGTCTGATTTACCTTGATGACATTCTAATTTACACCGAAACAAAAGCAAAACACATAAAACTAGTCTGAGCAGTTCTTGCTAAACTCCAAGCCACCAAACTCTATGCAAAACTCTCTAAATGCGAGTTCCACCAAGAAAGAATTGACTCACTGGGATATAGAATATCCCATGAGGGAATAGAGATGGATCCACTAAAAGTAAAAGCTGTCATCGATTGAGAGCCGCCCCAAACCCATAAACAACTACAAAGTTTCCTTAGTTTTGCTAACTTTTACCGTCAATTCATTCCAGCCTTTGCTAAAAATCGCCTTCCCCATTATGAACTTGCTAAAGACAAAAGTGGGGGGAACCAAAACCAAGACAACTCCTTAACTGGACAATGGAATGCCAAGTGGCATTCGAAAAACTTAAACAACTATCCTCAGCCAAACCAGTCCTAAAACACCCAGACCCAGAACAACCATTTGTCATCAAAGCAGATGCCAGTGATGTGGCAGTAGGAGTGGTCCTACTTCAAAACAATGAACAGGGGCAGTTGCAACCATGTGCATACACACCCAAGTAATTGACAGAAACGAAGCAAAGAGGAGCCATATGGGAGAAAGAGGCTTATGCAGTACAATGGGCCCTCCTCACATGGAGACAATTCTTAGAAGGGAACAAAATACCCTTTGAAGTCTGGACTGATCATAAAAACTTAGAAACTCTGAAGACCCCACGAAAACTTTCCCCAAACAAGTACGTTGGGCGCAATACATTAAATTAGGACCCAGTTATGGGGGCTGACTTTGTATAAATATACAAAAGGATGAAGGCTATTGCTTAGCACACTGTAAGCCGCCCTGAGTCTCCGGAGAAGGGCAGCATATAAATCAAATTTAAAAAAAAATGTTTTAATTTTACCCTCAAATATCTCCCAGGAGGAAAAAACTTCTTAGCTGATGCCCTGTCCAGAAAACCCCAATACAACAGCAAATAGACTGAAATTGTTAAACCTATGCTCCAAATACCCAGCTAGCTGTCAAAGTAATTACCCAAGCACAAGCCAAAAAAGAACCGCTTGCAATTCTAGTGGCCATCCCTTAAAAAAGACATTGAGAGCTACGTGGCTAGCTGCCCCACCTGCGCAGCTGCAAAAAGACAACAAGGAAAATCCCCAGGGCTCTTACAAACTGTAGCAGATCCTTCAGCACCTTGGAGAGAGATTTCTATGGATTTTATAGTGGAGCTGCCTGAAAGCACAGGAAATACAGTTATTTGGGTTGTAACAGACCTCTTTTCAAAACAGGTCCATTTCATACCCTGCCAGAAGATCCCAACAGCCAAGGCATTAGCAAAAATGTTTTTAGTCCATATTTATCACCTCCATGGAGCTCCCCATCAGATTATCTCAGACAGAGGTGTCCAATTCAACTCCAAATTTTGGCAGGCTTTCTTAAATCTATTAGTCTCCACCCAGGGGCTGTCCTCTTCACACTGCCCCCAAAAGAAGAGGGTGGGGGTTGAAAAAACGAATGACATATTGGAACAATATTTAAGATGTTTTATTAACTACCAACAGGACAATTGGACTTTTGCTGAAAGTAGCTTACAACAATTCTGTACAGAGTAGCACTGGTTTCATCCCATTTCAGGTAGCCACAGGACAAGAATTTAACCCCATGCCAGAGATCAGCTAAGGAACCTGACATCCCCTCCCTTAAGGAGTGGATAAACAATCTACAAACCACTTGGACAGTGATCAGACTAGCTCTATAAGAGGCTAGAGCAACTTTTAAAATTCAAGCTGACAAGAAATGCTGTGAACCCAAACCATTCAAGGTTGGGGACCGCGTATATCTATCCACAAAGTTTCTACAGTCCTTACAACTATCTAAGAAACTGGGACCAAAATTCATTGGCCTATTCCCCATCACCAGAATCATAAACCCTGTCACGATAGAACTCCTCCTTCCTAAGACACTTAGGCAGGTTCAGCCAGTGTTTCACTGAAGCCTACTCAAGCCAGAAATCACTTCAAAAGTCAGACCCCCTTTGCCCACACGTCCAACCCCCATTATGGTGGAAGGAGAACAACATTTTGAAATCAAAGACATCCTTGACTCTCGCACTCACCATGGCTACACACAATACTTAGTGGCATGGAAACACATATCATCCTCTCAGAACAAATGGGTAGCCAAAAAACATGTAAAATCCCCCACACTGTTAAGGAAATTCCACCTGAAATACCCACACAAATCATCCTAAATCTTAATATATTATATGTTTTATATCTTTCTAGGTGGATTTTCCATTTTTCTGAGGAGGGCAATATGTCAGATCCATTTATCTGCCATTCTTTGTGGAAGAAGGGGCGGATTTGGAGTTGTCACATTTAGTTCTTTTCCTATGTGTCCTAAGTATCCAATTTCTTGCCTGGACCCCTTTGTATAAACTTTAACCTGATTTATAACTGTTGCCTGGTGCCAGGAATGCCTGGAGAATTCTCATATCTTAGGGGCGGGGGCAAATGAGTGGATTGTAAAATGACCCTGAAAAGCTCTTTGTATCTGTTTCTCAGAGAGGCTGGTACAATTCATCTTCACACTGGTGGATTGGTCAGAATCCACATCGGAAGGTAGGGAGGGAGTTCCTAATTTCCTTTATCCTGAACTGCATGCCCTGAAGGACCCCAGAGTTTGCTTTGAGTTTTGACTTGCTTTCATCCCTTTCAATAAAAGGTTCCTTTTGAAATACAAAGTTCTCAAGAGTTCATACTTTCTTGGAAGGGGGGAGGGAGAAGCTGGTCCTTACAGCCATTTTCATTTCCTTTTATTTTTTTTTAACAGTAATTCCCAGTGGCCTTCATACATTTGTGATCCAGATAGACTTTCAAGCTTGGCACCTGTGACCATTATTTCTCATACTGATGAAAGGAATAAAAGTTACCAAAATAATAGATGCAGATTGCCAAACTTTTATCTCCCTTGCATATCAAAAAGGCAGGAAAAAAAGACCAGAATTTTGCAACCACAGATCACACACATATATAATTATCTTGTGTAAAAGTAAAATCCTTGCTGAAATTATTGTGTTAATCAGAGCTTCTCCTTGGATTAAATCTGACAGTTTTTTGTTGAAATCACCTTCTTCTCCTACTTATCCTTATATGATTCACAATTGGTAAAGTTATTGTCTCAGGAAACTGATTATTTATTATATAGTTTAGGATATGCTGGAAACATATGAAAGAATATCTATCCTGTAGGTAACTGAGAACCCCTTGAGATGTCACAATTATTTTGAGGGTTTTTTTTCACTTAAGGTCTTCTCAGTTGTTTGAATCATTCTGCTATATGAAGAGTTTAAAAGCACATCAGGTGGAAAAAATTGGAAGTTGACGTTGCAGCAAAATGGACGGGAGATTCTGGGGCTCCAGGATCCCTGCCAATAGCTCCGCTGCAGGACGGTCCTTTTTGGACCCCACAGTCTAGTTTTGACTGTGGTAGTGGAGGGCACATCCTGTTGATCCCAGGGACACTGCAAAGTCCCTGGTTGATCCATGAAAGCCCTTTTTCCCGCAGCGGGGTAGCAGCCATTGTGGCTGCCGAGGCTGGGACAGCTTCAGGAAGAAGAAAGAAGAATGACAGTCAATCGATGCGGTGAGAGAGCTTCATTTATTATTATTATTATTATTATTATTATTATTATTATTATTATTATTATTTATTAATTCAATTTATATGCCGCCTTTCTCCGGAGACTCAGGGCGGCTTACAATGCATTTAAAAAAAAACATTTAAAAATTAAAACATTAAAACCCATTCACACCATTCATGGCTGGATCTCACAAGATCACAACAGTGAGATAAACGGCTCCAGGCCTGCCGGAAAAGCCAGGTCTTCACTGCTTTTTGGAAGGCCAATAGGGTGGGGGTGGTCCAGACTCAGGAGGTAACTGGTTCCAGAGAGCTGGTTCTACAGAGAAGGTCCTCCCCCACGGGCCCGCCAGCCGGCATTGTTTAGCTGACGGGACCCGGAGGAGACCAACTCTGTGGGATCTTACGGGTCACTGGGAGCTATGTGGTAGAAGGCAGTCTTGAAGATAACCTGGCCCTGAGCCATGTAGGGCTTTTAATTAATATAAAGAACACCCTGAGGGTTAAGAGCTTTGAAGAGTAAAAGTAAGAGAAATTAAGCGGCGAAACTAATTTGGAATGGTTTTTTTTTATATCCAACTATTCACATAGGAGGAAACATGCTGGACTTGGTTTTTGTCTCTGGTCAGTGGTTGAATGGCCTAGATACAGGGGATATAGTCATTGAACCCTTGTCATGGTCAGACCATTCCCTCCTTAGATTTGACTTTCTGACCGCTACACCCTACCGCAGGGAGGCGGAACCGACCAGGTGGTTCCACCCCAGGCGCCTGATGGATCCTGATAGGTTCCAAGACTCTGGCTCGCGACTCGATGGAAGACCTGGTGGCTGCCTAGGATAGGGCGGCCACTGATGCTTTAAATCGGGTCGTGCCTTTGCGGCCTCTGACCCAGCGCTGAATCTGCCCAGCTCCTTGGTTCTCCGAGGAGCTGAGGGGGATGAAGTGCCGGAAAAGACGCCTAGAGAGTAGTTGGTGGGCCAGTCGCTCCGAATCTGACCGTACACTAGTGAGGTCTTATATCAAGACCTACTTAGTGGCGATAAAGGCGGCGAAGTGTAATTACTTTTCCACTCTTATCGCATCGGCAGATAATCGCCCAGCTGCCTTGTTTAGGGTGACCCACTCCCTTCTCCATCTGGGAGCATGGGAAGACCCCTTGCAAGGTCATGCTGAGGATTTTGCTCATTATCTGCACGATAAAGTCGTTCAAATTCGGGAAGGCTTGGACTCTGACTGGGTGGGTATGGGCGGGTTGTCCGAGGTGTGTCTTGAGACTGTTACCTGGGATGAGTTTGACCCTGTGACCCCAAGGACGTGGACAGGATGCTGGGGAGGTTGAATGCAACCACATGTTTATTGGACCCGTGTCCCTCCTGGTTGGTGCTGGCTACCTGGGAGGTTACATGAGGCTGGCTCCAGAGGATAATAAACACTTCCTTGAGTGAGGGTTTCTTGCCTCCCGCCTTGAAAGAGGCGGTGGTGAGGCCCCTCCTCAAGAAGCCCTCTCTGGACCCAGCTGTTTTGGCAAACTATCGTCCAGTTTCCAACCTTTGCTTCTTGGCGAAGGTTGTTGAGAGTGTGGTTGTGCAACAGCTCCCGCAGTACCTGGATGAAACCATCTATCTAGATCCGTTCCAGTCCAGCTTCAGGCCCGGGTACAGCATGGAAACGGCATTGGTCGCATTGGTAGATGATCTCTGGAGGGCTCGGGACAGAGGTTGCTCCTCTGTTCTGGTCCTATTAGACCTCTCAGCGACTTTTGATACCATCGACCATGGTATCATGCTACGCCGGTTGGAGGGATTGGGAGTGGGAGGCACTGTCTTACGGTGGTTCTTCTCCTATCTCTCCGACCGGTCGCAGTCTGTGTTGACTGGAGGGCAGAGGTCGACCTCAAGGCACCTGGTTTGTGGGGTGCCACAAGGGTCGGTCCTCTCGCCTCTCCTGTTCAACGTTTATGTGAAGCCACTGGGCGAGATCATCCGTGGTTTTGGGGTGCAGTGCCATCTGTACGCTGATGACACCCAGCTGTACATCTCCACCCCAGACCACCCCAACGATGCTCTTGAAGTGATGTCCCGGTGCCTGGAGGCCATGCGGGTCTGGATGGGGAGGAACAGGCTCCGACACAACCCCTCCAAGACTGAGTGGCTGTGGCTGCTGGCGTCCCAATATAGTCAGCTGGTGCCATCGCTGACTATTGGGGGTGAGACATTGGCCCCCACGGAGAGGGCGCATAACTTGGGTGTCCTCCTGGATACACGGCTGTCTTTAGAAGAGCATATGATGGCCGTGGCCAGGGGGGCTTTCTATCAGGTTTGCCTGATATGCCAGTTGCACCCCTTTCTGGATCGGGACTCCTTATGCACGGTCACTCATGCCCTCGTCACTTCCTGCCTGGACTACTGCAACACTCTCTACATGGGGCTCCCCTTGAGGAGCACCCGGAGGCTCCAACTGGTCCAGAATGCGGCCGCGCAGGTACTTATGGGGCCACATGGCGCTCTCACGTGACACCTCTCCTGCACGAGCTGCATTGGCTTCCAGTGGTCTTCCAGGTGCGCTTCAAGGTATTGGTTCTCATCTTCAAAGCGCTCCATGGCTTAGGGCCCGGTTATTTACGAGACCACCTTCTGCTTCCGATAACCTCCCACTGGCCAATACGCTCCCACAGAGAGGGCCTCCTCAGGGTGCCGTCTGCCAGGCAATGTCGGCTGGCGACCCCCCAGGGAAGAGCCTTCTCTGTGGGGGCACCCATCCTCTGGAATGAGCTACCCCCAGGGATACGACAGATTCCCGGACCTCCGGACCTTCCGCCGGGCCCTAAAGACTTTTTTATTTCAGCAAGCCGGGCTGGGTTAAAAATCTTTTAATTGGGGAATTTTATTTATTTATTTATTTATTTATTTATTTATTTATTTATTTATTTATTTATTTTATTTTATTTTTAAATTTATATACCACCCTTCTCCCTGAGGACTCAGGACGGTGTACAGCCAGAATTAAAAAACATGAAATACAAATATTAAAAACAATTAAAATATATATAAATTTGGCCCAAAATTAAAAATACAAACCAATTAAAACATTTAAAATTTCTTCTTAAGCCAGCCCGGCTTGCTGGAAAAAGTGGGTTTTAAGGGCACGGCGGAAGGCACTAAGGTCTTGGATTCTCCTTATCTCTGGGGGCAACTGATTCCAGAGGGTAGGTGCCCCCACAGAGAAGGCCCTCCCCCTGGGAGTCACCAGCCTACATTGATTGGCTGATGGCACCCTGAGGAGGCCCTCTCTGTGGGAGCTCACGGGATGATAGGTCATCGGTAGCAGCAGGTGGTCTCGAAGATAGCTAGGCCCGATGCCATGGAGCGCTTTAAAGGTGATAACCAACACCAAAGGTAATAACCAATTTTATGGGTAAGGGGTTTTAAATTGGGGAAGCCAAAGCCAAAGATAAATTTAATTTCATTTTAAAGTATTTTAATATTTGTATTGTGTGTTTTTAATTTTGGCTGTTCACCGCCCTGAGTCCTTTGGGAGAGGGGGCGGTATAAAAATTTAAATAAATAAATAAATAAATAAATAATAGTTTGGAAGGATTTTAAAACTACTTTTGACCGGGACTGGATTGAAAGAAAAGAGAAAAGAGATTGATATTGACATTCCTTGAGCCCTGCCTTTCTTTCTTTCTTTCTTTCTTTTTTTAAATTTTAAAAATATAAACTTTATTAAAACACATATAAAACACATTTAAAAACATTTACACAACAAACAACGTACAAGTAAGTTAAACTTTTGAAGCATTTGTTTCGTATTAGTTTTCCAATTAATACAGTTGTAGTTATTCCCCTTAATCTTACTCTAATAATTTTCTTTTCCATTCCTCCCTCATTTTCATCCCCTAAGAATTCCCCCCTTATTAATATATACAGTACATAATGAGATTATATCTTTCTCTTTAAATTTCCCTCTATAAATTTATCCGCCCATGTGGAGTTAGTTGTATATATATTTACATTTCTATTCTATCTTTCTTCTAATTGTATTTCTTCAATAGTGACATTATACCATTGGTACCATTTATCCCATATTTTATAGTACTCTGTCTCTTCTTTTTCCTTTAGCTGTTTTGTTAACCTATCCATTTCAGTGCATTGAATAATTTTATCCATTACTTCTTCTTTTGTTGAGGTCTTTTCCTGTTTCCAATTTTTGGCATAGGTTATCCGCGCTGCAGTTAGGATATGTATCAACAAATATTTAATATCTTTAGGATATGTTTTTGTAAATATTCCCAACAAAAAGGTTTCTGGCTTCTTATCTATTTGGAGATTAGTAATTTGTTCCAGCCATTTCTTGATATTGGGCCAAAATTTCTTTGCTGCCGGGCATGTCCACCATAGATGATAAAAAGTACCTTGTGAGTTTTTACATTTCCAACATAGTGGATTGTTTTTGGATGAATTTTAGCCAATCTTGTGGGCGACATATGCCACCTGTAAAACATCTTCAACTGATTTTCCTTGTATGCCACCGCTAATGTTACTTTTCTATTCAATTGCCAAAGCTCTTCCCATTTCTCCAAGTCTATTGCATATGTAAAATTTTGCATCCATTTAATCATTGTATTCTTAACTGTTTCCTCCTCCATCTTATACCTCAACAAGAATTTATAGATTTTACTAATCAATTTCTCTTCTGAGTCTAATATAATTTTGTCTAATTCTTGTTTTTCTTTGTAGATAGGGACCCGGAGGAGACCAACTCTGTGGGATCTTACGGGTCACTGGGAGCTATGTGGTAGAAGGCGGTCTTGAAGATAACCTGGCCCTGAGCCATGTAGGGCTTTTAATTAATATAAAGAACACCCTGAGGGTTAAGAGCTTTGAAGAGGAAAAGTAAGAGAAATTAAGTGGCTAAACTAATTTGGAATGGTTTTTTTATATATCCAACTATTTAGTTTGGAAGGATTTTAAAACCTGGGTTTTTTTTTTATATCCAACTATTTAGTTTGGAAGGATTTTAAAACTACTTTTGACCGGGACTGGACTGAAAGAAAAGAGAAAAGAGATTAATAATGACATTCCTTGAGCCCTGCCTTTCTAAAAGGACTGTTAGATTTGGGTTTGATTTTTTGGTGATTGAAGCCTTTCCCCCTTTTTTCTTTTTTTCTAATTTTTTATTAATTTTTAACAAAGAAACTCTGGATTTTAAAGTACAGGAAAGATAGGAGAGAGTGCAGTGCTGCCATCTGCTGTTGTTGCTATGTTTATACAAGTAACAAGCTAAGAGATAAACTGTAGCCAAAATAAAGTCTCTGAACTTCCAGACTGACAAATGAGTAATGAGAACATCTGAGGAAGTGGAATTATCTGTATTGTTTTCACAGGTGTTCTTGGTGGATTTATTTGAAGTAGGAGTCTAGAAGTTCTCTAGAAGGAATTTTTATTTCTTTCTTTTGGGCAGCTACTGTCTTTTTTCTCTTATTTGTGGCTTGGTTAAGAGATAACTCTCCATATGATTTCCGGGTACAATGTGTTTGATGAATCTTCTTCTTCTTCTTCTTCTTCTTTTTTTTTTTTTTTGAGATTTTTATATAACCGAATTGGATTAAGGCACTCAAGAGCCTGAAGATTTACTGTTGATTTTAAATTTGGATTTTTATTCCCCCCCACTTTTTAATTCCTTCTCTTTAATTTTGGCTGGCTTGTCCTTTTCTTATTTTTCTTTCTTTCTTTTTTTCCCCCTCCTGACTAACACTTAATGGATTAGGGTTTGGAAGAACCTGAAGAGCTGTTTTATTTTTTCCTTTTCCTTTTCCTTTTTTAAATTTGGCATCTTTTTTTAAAAAATATTTTTTCTTGGTTTTGGCTTTGGCTGATCACTGAATAAAATGAGTAGAAAAGTTGCAACAGTGGGAGCGACTGCACCTACGCCTTCCTCGTCTCCATCTGGAGGACAACACACCATCCAGGTGATGCTTCAGCAAGAGAAAGATAAAGACAAAGACACATCGATACAGACGATACTTCAAACAGTTCAAAGGATGGAACAACAACTATATAGAACAGATGAAAAAGTCCAAAGAATGGAACAACAGCTACTCAAAACAGATGAAAAAGTGGTCAGCATTCAGCAAACAATGTCAAAATATGAAGAAAGATTGCAAAAATTGGAGAAAAAGGATGATCAAAAAGAGGAAAAACTGAACGATATAGATAATAGATTGGGAGAGGTTGAATGAGAAAGGAGTGGCTTAATTGGGTGGGAAATGGAAAAAGCAGAATTTTACCTTAGATTTCAAAATGTGGGGGAAGAAAAAGGAGAAAATTTGGCTGATATAATGATTGGGATGTTGGCTGAGGCACTAGAAATTACCCAAGAGAAGATGATGGATGGTGTGGACAAGATTTATCGAGTCTACACTAGATATGCAATGCGTAACAAGTTGCCACGAGAAGTACATATAAGATTTACTAAGAAATCGATCAAAGCACAAATTCTTCAGGTGGCCAGGGAAAAAACTTTGAAATACAAGGAGAAAGAAGTGGTGGTCTTGAAACAAATACCAAGAAAAGTGAGAAAGATGAGAAGAGAATATCAATTTTTGACCAAAATATTAATCCAAAAATGAGTTAACTACAGATGGCTGATACCAGAAGAGTTAATTTTAATGTGGCAGCTCTAAAGATATAGATTGGATACAATTGATAAAGTGAGAGCCTTCTATGAAGACTTTCTTAAAGAAAAGGAAGTGGCAATGGAAATGGGAACCCAAACTGCAATAGTGCCATTAAAATTCACAGAAGAGGAACTGGCAATGATTGAATCAACAAAAGGCGCCATAGGTGGGGTTGTGGAACACAAGGAACAACGTGAAGTCAGATCAACTAGAGCAACTAAACCCACATATAAAGTATGAATATGGAAGGAACAAAATTAATTTCAATAAATATAAATGGACTCAATTCGGTAGTGAAAAGGAGAAAGGTATTTCATAAATTAGAGAAATTAAAATTTGATATAATTTGTTATATGTTATATAAAATTTGATATAATTTGGCTTAGGGCCAGGGTACTTACGGGACCGCCTTCTGCCACCAATAGCCTCCCACCGGCCGGTTCGCTCCCACAGAGAGGGCCTCCTCAGGGTGCCGTCGGCCAGACAATGCCGGCTGACGACCCCCAGGAGGAGAGCCTTCTCTGTGGTGGCACCTACCCTATGGAACAATCTACCCCCAGAGATACGAGTGATCTCCGACCTTCGGATTTTTCGCCGGGCCCTAAAAACTTATTTTTTCCAGTTAGCCGGTCTGTCTTGATTTTAGGGTTAGTTTTAAAATTTTAATATTGATTTTAAATTGACAAGTTTTAAATTATGGGCCAAATTTATAAATTATTTTAACTTTATTTTTTAACTGTGATGTTTTGTATAGATGTTTTTATCTTGGCTGTTCACCGCCCTGAGTCCGAAAGGAGAAGGGCGGTATAGAAATTTGAATAAAGTAAAGTAAAAGTAAAGTTTACAAGAAGTTCATATTAAAAAGCAACATGAACAATTACTGATACAATCCAAACTTGGAAAAACTTTTTTATCATTGTCACAACGTAAAAAGAGAGGAGTTGTTTTATATATTAGAAATTCAATATTGGCGGAGCAAATATATGCAGATCCAGAAGGTAGGATTTTGATGGTGGATATAATTGATAATAACATGAAAATCCTCTTCGTAGCAATATATGCTCCAAACAATAATCAAAGTGACTTTTACCGAAAGCTGCACATGAAAATAATCGAAATGAAATATGACAATATATGTATGATGGGTGATTTTAATGGAATAGTGGATGAAAATTTGGACTATAAAACACTTAAAATAGTAAGACATAACAGAAAGACACTACCGAAATCTTTTTTTAATATGATAGAAGAAATGAATTTGAAAGATGTATGGTGAGATAGAAATGTGAAAAATAGACAATATACCTTCTATTCCAATAGACATTCATTTTGGTCTAGACTTGATATGATATGGACAACAATGGACTTGACTTTGGAAATAGAACACGTGGAAATAGAAACAAACTTATGGGCTGACCACAATCCTGTGATAGTTACCTGGAAAGGCCGAGATAGAAAATCCAGATGGACTTTAAATAATACAATTTTAAAAGAGAAAGACTTTATACAAAAAATGGAGAGAGAACTGGCTTTTTTCTTCAAGGAGAATAAGAAAGAAGATACATCGGCACAAAATCTTTGGGACACAATGAAGGCCTATGCCAGAGGTATAATAATAGACTATACAAGGAAAAGAAATGTGAAGAAAAGACAAACCTCTAAAATATTAATTGATGAATACAAGAGATTTGAAAGGGAACTCCAGAAAGATCCATGTAAGAAAGATGTTAAAATAAAAATGGATATAATTTATTTTATTTTATTTTATTTTATTAGATTTCTATACCGCCCTTCTCCCGAAGGACTCAGGGCGGTGAACAGCCAAAAGATAAAACACAGAAATACAAAATTTAAAATAGATTAAAACAGATTAAACAATTTGGCTAAATTTTAAAAATATCCCATAATTAAACAAATTAAAATTAGTGTTTAAAATTTGAATTTAAAAATTTTAAAAGGGAGAAGATTTAGGCCAGGCCAGCTTGATGAAATAAAAACGTTTTAAGCGCGCGACGGAAGGTGTGCAGATCCGGGATCCTCCGTATCTCCGGGGGGAGCTCGTTCCAGATCGTAGGTGCCCCCACAGAGAAGGCTCTCCTCCTAGGGGCCGCCAGTCGACATTGTTTGGCCGACGGCAACCGGAGGAGCCCCTCTCTATGGGAGCGTACTGGCCGGTGGGAGGCTATTGGTGGTAGCAGGCGGTCCCGTAGATAACCAGGTCCTAAGCCATGGAGCACTTTAAAGGTGGTAACCAGAACCTTGATAATAAAGCACAAAATGAATCTACTGGAGAAGGAAGAATTAGCCCAAAAAATAAGAAGTGCTAAACAGAATTATTTTGAAAATGCGAACAAACCAGGAAAATGGTTAGCATATAAATTGAAAAAAGAAAGAGAATCAAGAAAAATAACACAACTAATTGATGATCAAGGACAAAGTAAATTTGGAAATAAAGAGATGGAAAAAATAATAGAAGAATATTATAGACAACTTTACAAGAGAGAGATGATAGAGAAGGAATAAGTGGCAAGGTATTTACAAGATGCAAAATTACCTCGGATTCCCAAAGATATTGAAGAGATGTTGGAGGGGAGCATAACAATTATGGAATTAACAGAAGCAATTAAGAAACAGAAGAATGGAAAGGCACCAGGGCCAGATGGTTTACCTGTTGAATATTACAGGACATTACAAGAATCTCTAAGTCTCCCATTATTGGACGTTATGAATGAAGTGATGATAAAGAAGAAAATACCCAAATCATGGACTGAGGTGTATATTACATTGATCCATAAGGAAGATACAGACCCATAACAAATCAAAAACTATAGGCCTATATCCCTGCTAAATTCAGATTATAAATTTTTTGCTTCAATACTGGCAGAAAGACTCAAGAGATAGTTGAATAATTTTATACATACAGATCAGAATGGATTTCTCCCAAAAAGACAAATTAGAGATAATATAATATAATTCTGGATACTTTAGATATATATAATTCTGGATACTTTAGAATATTATGAAGCACATCCTGAAAAGCAGATGGCCTTGATATTTTTAGATGCACAAAAAGCTTTTGACAATGTTAACTGGCGATTTATGATACTTCAAATGGAAGTGATGGGCTTTGGTAGGAAATTTATTCAGGCAATTGAAGCTATATATTTTAAACAGATGGCAAAAGTAATGATAAATGAAGAATTGACTGATCCTATCGAAATAAAAAAAGGTACTAGGCAAGGTTGTCCGCTGTCCCTACTGTTGTTTATATTGACTTTAGAAGTTTTAAATAGAAATATTAGAGAAGAAAAAGAGATAAAAGGTATGAAAATTCGAAAAGAAGAATATAAATTACAAGCCTTTGCAGATGACCTGGTCTTTACTGTTGAAGAACCATTAATAACAATAAATAAATTGATAGAAACTATTGGAGAGTTTGGGAAAGTAGCTGGCTTGAAAATTAATAAAGATAAAATGAAGATAATGACTAAAAATATGTTGAAAAAGCAAAAAGAGGAATTGATGGAGATTTCAAAGATGCAGGTCACAAATAAGGTAAAATATTTGGGGATATATTTGACAGCAAGATGTAGCACACTTAAAGAAAATAATTATAATAAGCTTAAATAACAGATAGAGCAAGATCTGGTGAAATGGGGAAATTTGCAGTTATCTTTGATTGGTAGGATCTCAACTATCAAGATGAATATTTTGCCTAGAATTTTGTACCTATTCCAGACAATTCCAATCAGGTTGGGTAAGGAATTCTTTGTAGATTTGAATAAAATGATATTGAAATATATTTGGCAAGGAAAGAAGGCAAGAATAAAATTAAAGTTGTTACAAGATGCTAAAATGCGGGGTGATTTTGACCTGCCTAACTTTGAACTATATTATCAAGCAACAAGTTTAATGTGGATTAAAGAATGGATAACTTTGAGAAATACCAGATTATTGAATTTGGAGGGACATGATTTGTTGATGGGGTGGCATGCTTTTTTTATGGTATAAAGGAGCAAAAATACAGGGGCACTTTAGAAGACATCAGATAAGTGAGGCTTTACTTTTGAATTGGGAGAAGGTTAAAAAACATTATTACTTGAAGATTCCAGTCTGGGTATCTCCAATTGAAGCTTTTTCATATCCAGTAATATTTAAAAGGGAAAAATTGTTAGATATAGTGAATTAATAGATGAAAAGGGTGAATTTAAATTGAAACAAGAACTAGAAAATCAGGGATGCAAGATGGTTTTCATATATGCAAATATTTTCTAGATATCAAAAAGATCTTAAACAAGAAGGGTTTTATAATGTGTTGACTAATTTAGACAAGATTTTAATGGGTTCTGATGACCATGTAATTAAAAAGCTATATGGTTACTTATTAGAGGTAAAACTGGAAGAAGAACAAGTTAAGGAATCAATGATAGCATGGGGGAAAATTTTTGGTTATGGTATTGATTTAGAGAAATGGCAAAAATTGTGGTCGCATAATTATAAAATGACAGTGTCTACAGCATATAAGGAGAATTTGTATAAGATGTTTTACAGGTGGCATTTACCCCTGATGAGGATAGCCAGAATGTTCAAGAATAAATCAGAGAAGTGTTGGAAGTGTCATCAGACTCCAGGATCTTATTACCATATGTGGTGGGCATGCGTAGAAGCAAGGAGATATTGGACTAAGATACACATGTGGTTGGAAGAAATGATAAAGAGACATATTGACTTTAAACCAGAGACATTTTTATTAGGGATCTTACCAGAGACATACAATAAAGAATTGCAATATTTAATTGTGAATGTTTTAACAGCAGCTAGAATTGTATTTGCTAAACCTGGAAAGGAGAGAAGATACCTACTGATGAAGAAATTATTAAGAAAATGATGGACTGTGCTGAAATGAGTAAATTGACATTTGAAATAAGAGAACAGGAAGATAAGCAATATTATTTGATATGGGATTTATTTTACCAATGGATAGATAATAAAAACATGGAGATAAATATGATAAATATGAAATATGGAAGTTGAGATAAAACAAGGGAAATATTTCTTTATGAAAATAAGCTTTGGTCATATATTGATATTTTGAAGATGGGATTGAGCACAAAAGGATTTTAACCGATCAATATACTGTCTGTAATTGTTTGGAATGATGATGTTTTTATGTTTTATTTTTGTTTTAAAATAAAAAATTGTTTTGAGAAAATAAAATAGCACATCAGGTGGAGATCTATGTGAAATCTGGAAGTCTGTCTTTATCCTATGTTCCAGGAACTCTTGGAATGTCCAGTTGGATTACTTTGCCTCCATTTTATTTTAGAGAACCTTTATGAAACAAAAGATAAGAAGTTGCCAATGGATTATGTATAGAACCCTTTTCCATTCTGTTACTTTGTAAAATCCCATTTCAATATTTTAAAGAAGCCAGAGCTCTTTGTGTAGTGTGTAATTAAAACTGTTTTTATGGACAACAGAAAGATGCAATTCCCTAAAAACATAATACTCACCTTTCTCCATAATACTTTGGATAGTGCATGTGACCAAGCCTGCATAATGGATAGCCAGCCAGTGGATATTAGTGTATAATTGTTATAATAATTGTTTACTGTATAGCAGAGGGATGGAGCACATCTTTGGAATATTGAAAGCATGTTGTAGGCACCTTCACAAAATGGTGGATTCAAACGATTAGAAAATGAGCTTTCACTAGAAGCAAATAGGGAAGGTTGCTCTTTGTGATGTTCTAATATTTTCTAATATTTGGGTTTTTCTTTTATTTCCTGAATATATTTATACAATCATATGCTGTTGGAATCTAACACTTGTATAGCTAATTCAATTATTAAAGAGGGAATTTATCCTTGTGGGCCTATATTAGTTCAGAATGTGAAGAGGATCGCATATTGGAATGCTTATTTATTTATTTATTTATTTATTTTTAAAATTTTTATACTGCCCCCTCTCCCGAAGGACTCGGGACGGTGAACAGCCAAAATTAAAAACACACAAGCCAAACATTAAAATACTATAAAACAAAATTAAATTTATCTTTGGCTTCCCCAATTTAAAACCCCTTACCCATAAATTTCCCCAATTAAAAGACTTTTAACCCAGCCTGGCTTGCTGAAATAAAAAAGTCTTCAGGGCCCGGCGGAAGGTCCGGAGGTCCGGGATCAGTCGTATCCCTGGGGGTAGCTCCTTAGGATCTAAAAATACCTCTTGTCACGAGTGTTTCCAGGATTGCTGTGGCTATCTGCCTACTCACAAACAGTATGGTTTTAATCAAGCCATCTGCTGTCGGCAATTACCTGCAAGCCTTCCCCGCCCTAGTTAATTGCAGGTTAACTCGCTATATAAGCAAGGACCTTTTGCTTGCTACTTGGGCCTAGTCTAATCTAGGCCTAAATGCACAGCTCCTGCAGGAAGCTTGTTGCAACGCCGCAGATGGGAGAAGAATGCAGATAAGGACTCCAGACGCCGCTACAGAGAGACTCCCACGGATGCTTGCCTTTTGCTGTTTTGTAGCACGCAAGCTATCATCGGGACTGCTGTTGCTGGACCTTCTTCCTCCCACAAGCTTCAAGCAATGTTTGCTTTTTGAACTGTTTTTACTTCAGGTGACTTTCAGCTGTGAAGCTCGTGCTGCTCCCACCATGATGGCCTTGATGATGTATCGACGCCGAAGCTGCTTACCTTCATGCTAGCTTTATTCTTTTGTGAACCGTTTCGGTATTGTGGAGAGGGATCTAGGGAGATAGCCTTGTTTCACATACCCAGATAAGACTTTGTTTTTAATGTGTTTTCTTAAAGACATAGTGCTTTTTAAATGTTTTAAAGTAAATTATATTTTTACACAAGACGCCTCTGTCAGAATCATTTCAGTCTCAGTGTGTTTACTCATGAGCTGGTTCACGGTCCGGGGTACCCCTCAACCCCATTTCGTCACACCTCTTCTATTGGATAAGATTTGGAGGAGTTTCTGAGATTCTTTTCAAACATTTTAGCTTAGATAGGCTTGATTTTGCTTTCTTTAAAAAAAAACAAAAACCTGCTATCTTACAATCAATAAATTTATATTGATCAAGGAATTGCATAGAGGTCTCCTAACAGTTGTGTGCTTTCTTACACAAGCAGCTGGCAGATAGTTGCTATTGTTAGAGTTGGGAAAAAGTTCATTGTTTTATAGTGCTTTAAATAGTCCAAACTTTTTAAAAAACAAACCCTTTATCAGTGGTGAAATGCTACCAGTTCACCCTGGTTTGGGTGAACTGGTAGTGATAAAAACTACTGGTTCTGGCAAACCGGTAGTTTAAAAAAGCTACTGGTTCCTGTGAACCAGTATTTCTGATGATCAGCTGTACCGCACGATTTGAAATCGCTAGAAAGCAGGAAATCCTGCTTTCTAGTGAATCTAAATTGCACGGCACAGCTGATTCCCCCCCCCCTTGCTGCTCTACTTACCTTCCCAAACCTCCTTTTGGCATACAGTGCGATGCACATGCACACAGCACACATTTGGCACACAGCGCGCATGTTTTGCCAACAAACCAATGGCAAACCGGTTCAGATTTCACCACTGCTCTATATCCTTTGCTAACTGAACATATTTGGTTCCCATAAAAATATATGCGAATGCTACATACTTGCTTGGAAAATTATTTTCTGTTGTGTTACTTTGTGATATGTAATTTCACTCACTTTGGCAGAATTTCTTTTATTGTTGCATTGAGAAAAGTTTTCACAGCAAACAATGGATGGAAACTAATCAAAGAGAGAAGCAACCTAGAACTAAGGAGAAATTTTCTAACAGTGAGAACAATTAACCAATGTTCAGCTTGTCTTCAAAGGTTGTGGGTGCTCCATCACTGGAGGTTTTTAAGAAGAGACTGGACATCCACTTGTCTGGAATGATATAGGGTCTCCTGCTTGAGTAGGCAGTTAGATTAGAAGACCTTCAAGGTCCCTTCCAAATCTATTATTGTGATATCTGATTCTACCATATTCTCATTTATAGAAAAACACATGATTACAAGTTTCTAATGCCACTTCCCCCTTCTCCTCTGAACAATTGCAAAGCCTTGTGAACAATCAATCAGAATAGAGCTGGAAGGAACATTGAAGCTTCCTTCCATTTCAGATAGGTGGCTGTCCAGTCTTTTTGTAAAAACCTCCAGTGATGAAGCTCCTACAGCTTCTGAAGGCAAGCTGTTCCACTGGTTAATTGTCCTCACTGTTAGGAAGCTTCTCCTTATTTCCAGATTGTTTCTCTCCTGGATTAGTTTCCATCCATTGTTTCTTGTCTGGGCTTCTGATGCTTTGGAAAATAAATTGAGCCCCTCTTCTTTATGACAGCCCCACAAATACTGGAATACTGCTATCATTCACTCCTAGTCCTTATTTCTTAGCCCTACCCAATTCCTGCCACGGTTCATATATTTTGTCTCCAGGCCCTTATACATCTTAGTTGCTCTTCTTTGCACTTTTTCCAAAGTCTCAGCATCTTTTTTGTAATGAGGTGAGGTGACCAAAACTGGATGCAATATTCCAGGTATGGTCTTACTAAGGCTTTATAAAGCAGTACTAATACTTCATGTGATTTTGATTCTATGCCTCTGTTTATACAACCAAGGATTATATTAGCTTTTTTGGCTGCTGCCGCACACTGCTAACACATATTTAAGTGATTGTCCACTAGGAATCCCAGGTCCCTCTCACAGTTACTGTTTTTGAGCCATGTTTTGCCTAATCTGTACTTGTGACTTTGTTTTTTCCTGCCTATGTATAAAACCTTTTCTCCACAACAAATTTCATGTTGTTGGAAAGGGCCCATTATTCAAGTCTGTCAAGATCTTTTTGGATCATTAGCTTGTCTTCTGGGGTGTTGGCTATTCCTGCAAGCTTACTGTCATCTGCAAATTTGATGAGTTCCCCTTCTATTCCCTCATCTAAGTCATGTATGAAGATACTGAAGAGTATTGGCCCTAAGACAGAACCTTGTGGTACTTCACTCTTACTTCCCTCCATGTAGACATAGTTAAGGACTATTCATTGAGTACAGTTTGTCAGCCAGTTACAATCTGGTGTTGATGCTATTTATCCCACGTTTTTCTAGTTTGCCAAGAAGAAGGTTGTGGTCTACTTTGTTGAATGCCTTGCTGAAGTCTAAGTATACTATGTCCATAGCATTTCTCTGGTTTACTAATTTAGTCACTTTGTCAAAGAATGAAATAAGATTGGTTTGGCATGATCTGTTTTTAACAAATCCATGCTGACTACTGGTTGTAACTATTTGTTTCTAGATGTTCACAGACCTGTATTTTGACTACCTTTTCCAGTATCTTCCCAGTTAATGATACTAGGCTGATTAGTCTGTAGTTTCATTGGTCTGTTCCCCCCCCCTTTTGAGAATGGGAACCATATCAGCTCTTTTCCAATCTTCTGGTAGTTTCCCAGTGCTCCAAGATTTTTTAAAGATATGGTACAATGGTTCTGAGATAATATCTGCCAGTAGGGCATGTCAAATTTTTCAACTTTCAATTTCCAAACATTAGGGGTGCTCAAATATTGTGACACGCCTTGGGGATTGCAAAGATATTTGGTTAATGTAATATAATTTAGATATGATTGGTAAATAACTACTTAAACATCATAACTTTTTAACATTTTGTTTGTTTCATTTCACAGGTTCAGCTGTCTTTCTCTTTTTGTTAAATGTTATTTTGTCTGAGAGTATTAATACTGCTGGCCTTATTTCCTGTGAGTGTTTAGTTTAGTTTAGTTTAGTTTATTAGATTTGTATACCGCCCTACTCCCGAAGGACTCAGGGCGGTGAACAGCCATGAAATAAAACATATCAATACAAAATTTAAAATAGAAATAAAACAAGTTAGATAAATTTGGCTGAACCATATTTAAAACCCCAATAATTTAAAACCAAATTTAAAATTCCCATTTAAAAGAGGAGAAGTTTAGGTCAGGCCGGCTTGCTGGAATAGGAACGTCTTCAGCGTGCGACGGAAGGTACGCAGATCCGGAATCCTCCGTATCTCGGGGGGGAGCTCGTTCCAGATAGTAGGTGCCCCCACAGAGAAGGCTCTCCCCCTGGGGGCCGCCAGTCGACATTGTTTGGCCGACGGCACCCGGAGGAGCCCCTCTCTATGGGAGCGTACTGGTCGGTGGAAGGCTATTGGTGGTAGCAGGCGGTCCCGTAGATAACCAGGTCCTGAGCCATGGAGCGCTCTAAAGGTGATGACCAAAACCTTGAAGCGCACTCGGAAGACCACCGGGAGCCAGTGCAGCTCGCGCAGGAGAGGCGTTACATGGGAGCGCCACGTCGCTCCCATCACCACCCGCGCGGCCGCACTCTGCGCCAGTTGGAGCCTCCGAGTGCTCCTCAAGGGGAGCCCCATGTAGAGAGCGTTACAATAGTCCAGACGGGAGGTGACGAGGGCATGAGTGACCGTGCGTAACGAGTCCCGATCCAGAAAGGGACGCAACTGGCGAATCAGGCGAACCTGATGAAAAATCCTCCCGGTCACGGCCGTCAAGTGCTCTTCTAAAGACAGCCGTGAATCCAGGAGGACACCCAAGTTGCGAGCCCTCTCCGTGGGGGCCAATACTTCGCCCCCAATAGTCAGCGATGGCACCAGCTGACTATATCGGGATGTCGGAAACCACAGCCACTCGGTCTTGGATGGGTTGAGTCTGAGCCTGTTTCTCCCCATCCAGATCCGTACGGCCTCCAGGCACCGGGACATCACTTCAAGGGCATCGTTGGGGTGGTCCGGGGTGGAGATGTACAGCTGGGTGTCGTCAGCGTACTGATGGTACTCCACCCCGAAACCACGGATGATCTCGCCCAACGGCTTCACATAAATGTTGAACAAAAGGGGCGAGAGGACCGATCCTTGTGGCACCCCACATATAAGGGGCCTCGGGGTCGACCTCTGCCCCCCTGTCAACACAGACTGCGACCGGTCGGAGAGAAAGGAGGAGAACCACCGTAGTACGGTGCCTCCCACCCCCAACCCCCCCAACCGGTGCAGCATGATACCATGGTCGATGGTATCAAAAGCCGCTGAGAGATCTAATAGGACCAGGACAGAGGAACAACCTCTGTCCCGAGCCCTCCAGAGATCATCCACCAACGCGACCAATGCCGTTTCCGTGCTGTACCCAGGCCTGAAGCCCGACTGGAACGGATCTAGATACGTCGTTTCATCCAGGTACCGGGGAAACTGTCGTGCCACCACACTCTCAACAACCTTCGCAACAAAGCGAAGGTTGGAGACTGGACGATAATTTGCCAATATTGCCGGGTCCAGGGAAGGCTTCTTGAGGAGAGGTCTCACCACCGCCTCTTTCAAGGCGGCGGGAAAGACACCCTCACTCAATGAAGCATTTATAATCCCCTGGAGCCAGCCTCGCGTCACCTCCCGGGAAGCCAGCACTAACCAGGAGGGGCACGGGTCCAACAAACATGTGGTCGCATTCAGTCTACCCAGAATCCTGTCCACGTCCTCAGGGGTCACAGAGTCAAACTCATCCCAGATAACATTCTCAGGACCTGCCTCCGTCATCCCCACTGGATCTACCCAGTCAGAGTCCAGATCTTCCCGAATCTGAGTGATTTTGTCATACAGATACTGAACAAAATCCTCGGCTCTCCCCTCCAAGGGGTCCTCCCTCGCTTCCTGGTGGAGCAGGGAGCGGGTCACCCTAAACAGGGCGGCCGGGCGGTTATCTGATGACGCGATAAGAGCAGCAAGATGAGTACATTTCGCTGCTTTTATCGAGTGTGATAATTGATCTGTAATGGCTTCTAAAAAAAGAACAAGACTGGGAACATTCATTCATATAAGCAACTTAATTGGGACTGGCAGAGACTTGTTGCCATCTGAACTCCCAACACTGCGAGACACTCTCAGATATGGCCTACTGTTAAAAGAACGAAGTAGTGATGATGCTAGAAATTTCCCAAACAGTTATTTTGTGACTGTTCACAAGTGACAATCTTGAAGAAGATCCAAGAGAGCTAAGAACAAGTGAAAAACATATCTCTTGGTAGAGGAAAGCTAGATGTCAAAGAGACTTTACTATGAAACTTGTCAAACTGTTTAACATCCTCAACTGCAAGTGTCAAATTGTTCTGTGTGCTGAATTTGGCTGCCCTGCTGGCTGCAAAAAAGAAGTTCACATTAACTGTACCTGCCCTAAGGAGATGAAGATACCATTGAAGGAACTTGCTTTTGTTAAAGGTCACAGAGACAAGATTGGTTTTTTTGGATCGCATCAGATAGCCAATGTGTTCTGCTCTGATGTGTCTGAGCAGAAAGAATTAGGCAAAAGGAAAAAGCGGCAAGATGCTGATAGACAAAGTCTCACTAAATATAAGCAGAGAAGTATTCCAGACATTTTGATACTGACAAATGAAATAATTATCTTTTATCATGAAATGAAGGACAGATGATGAGGATGAAGAGGAATGTGATGGAAGTATGAAGAGGCCTAGACCAAACACACGTGCCCTCTACTTCAAAATAAAGGACAGAATACAATAGATTAGAAATAACAAATGTTGCTATGGAGAGCATAAGATATGTTGTTGGTCTACACACCACTGCTGCCATTACCACAGTCACCATCATAAATGCTGGCTTGATCACCAAAGAAGACAAGAGAGTTGTAGTTGACCACAATAAAATTAAGAAAGCCCAGGAAAAAATTATGAAGTCCCGGACTTCCAGTGGTGACGTCAGAGTGAAGTGGGTGAGGGTGCAATCTGTTGCTCCTGAAAATCCCAATTTATCCTCGATAAGGAGCCCTTTAAGGGCATTTCTGATCCCAAAGAGATCAGAAAACAAAAGGGGAAGGTCGATAGACTTTGGATGACTTGCTATTGTCCTGGAGGACAAGACTGAACCCCTTAAATCCGGCAGGGAAAGTTTGTCTTTAAGGCGGACCAAGAGCGATGGCGGCTGCACAGTGAGGAAGCGAAAAAATGAAATCAGCAGCAGATGGTGGTCGAAAAAGAGTCAGAAGAAGGAACGGCAAAATCTGGTTGAGTGGAGGCATGAGAGGAGAGAGACGTGGAAAAGAAGGAAAGGCGGCGATGGAGAGGAAAGAGTGCAAGACAGAGAGAGGAACATGCAGAGAGGTTAGTGCAACAGTAAAGAAGATCCCATAAAGCGGCTACAAAGTAACAGAGAGAAACTCAGATTGGAGCCAAGGGCTCATTGCAAAAAGGAAAGTGGAGAGGGTATGAAAAGGAAAGGAGATATTGAAGGGGATTCAGCGGAAATAGTGCAAGAGACTCATAAATACCGGTTTAAACAAGGTTATAAGAACTAATATAGAGACTAGTGACTGTGGAAATGGCAGACTAAGGGCGGAATAAGGACAGAAAACACAAATAAACTTATGGATATTTTGGTGAATAGTTATGGATTTATAATCTTGGACTCAAAAGGAAGATTGTATTGAGTAGAGAATAAAGAAGAGGCACAGAAGAAAATAGAAGATAACGAGAATAAACCAAAGGATTTAGAGATAGCATTGTGGAGAAGAAGGAGACTGATGCAATACGGACTTAAAACGAAAGAAACAGAAAAAAACCAGGAAACTTTGAAAAGACTCTAAAACAATTGTAGATTGTGTAATTAAGGGAAAATATCTTGTTAAGCTGTCTTAATCTATTAATCAGTCTATTGATATTGAAAGAGGGGAAATTTGAAAAAGTTGCTAAAGAATTAATGAATTGTAGAAGGATTGTCTGGATTTGAGGTGAATGAATTAAAGTGATTTATATATATGTATTATTGGTATAAAATAAATATAGAATAAATAATAAGATAATTATTGACAGAGATTAAGAGGATAAAATATATATATTGAATATTATTATAGGTTTTCTATTAAAAAGATATTGTAAGTTTTCTATTGAAAAGGTATAATTTACTTCAAATATCAAATAAGTACATGAAAAGTGATAAAGAATAATACCAATTAATTTCCTAAAAAAGAAAGAGACCAAATGAGAGGGTTATAGGAGAAGGAGGAGACAGCAATTGAGTAATACAGAAAAACAAGTATAAAATTTAAATAGAATATTGTATTTGTATGATATTGTGGAAAAATTTCACCCGGAGTTTAAAAATGTCATCCACGACAACTTTAGTTAAAACAGGAAAAAAACCTACTATCAACCCCCCACCTATGGTTTCCCCATCAAATCAAATGTCAATAGAAAACATGCTGGGGAAAGAAAAAGACAGAAAAAAAAAGAAAAAAAAAGAAAGAAAGAAAAAACAGAGTTGACAGTAAATAGCATGCAAAACATGCTTCAGATGATACAGGAAACCCTAATGAAATCACAAGAGAAAATGGCCGAAAACCATGAAGAGGCGAAAGAACATCACAAAGAAATTAAGAATGAGATAGGAGAGGTAAAGGAAGACATAAAAAATATGAATGACAACCATACAACAGGCAATGCTAGAAAATGAGCAAAGAATTAAGAAAATGGAAACAAAAATAGATCAAATAGACTTTAAAGTAGAAACAGTGGAACAGAAATCATTACAATTAAATAAAGAGCTATCAGATTCCATTGCATTTCTGGAAATGGAGAAAGCTTCGTACTTTCTACGATTTCAGAATGTTGTGAAGGAGAAAGAAGAGGATCTGGGTGAAAAAATGGCTGAAATACTGGCAGAACTAACACAAAGAAATAAGATGGAGATGAAAGAATATATAGACGAAATCTATCGCGTGCATAATAACTATATAAGAAGGCATTGACTGGCAAGAGAAGTCCATATAAGATTCACAAAAAAAGTAGTCAGGGACGAAATCTACAAGAAATTGAGAGATGAAACAATAATATATAGAGGTAAAGAAATTATAATTTTGAAACATAATTATAATTTTCCACAAAGAATTTAGACCCAAAGACAACAATACCAGTTCCTCACAACTCAATTTACCAAATATAAAGTGATGTTCAGATGGATAATCCCAGAAGGTATCCTTATTACTTGGCAAGACAGGAAATACAAGGTAGACTCAATAGTGAAGGCACAAGAATTTTATAAAAACTATCTTTCACAGGAAGAAGAGCAAGAAAGTAAAGAAGAATTGGAAAGCAACAGTCAAGAGAAAGATCAGTCAGAAGAAATGGAAAGGGAGAGAGAGATAAGAAAAGTACAGGAAAGAGAGTGAGAAGAAAAAGAAGGAGCAAGAGGGAGAGTAAAAAGAGAGACAAGAAATACTAAGAAACAACTGCAGTAGAAATGGAAGAGGCATTAAAGCTCTTCTTGGCGAACATAAACAGTTTAAATTCACCAAAAAAAAACCCCAAACACAAATCTTCACAAAATTAAAGAAACTTGAAACAGATGCAATATGTCTCCAAGAGGTATACATTAACAAAGGATTTCAGAAGTTTCTAGAAAATGCAAAATTAGGAAGACTATATACATCATTAACACAAAAGAAAAAAAGAGGAATTGCCATATATGTAAAAGAGAGAATAAAATCAAAATTAAAATACTCAGATGAAGAAGGCAGAACATTGATGGTAGAATTAGAGACAGAGCAAAAACAAATCCTATTAGTAGTGATATATGCCCCTAACAAAAATCAACATGAATACTTTAGGAAATTACATAACAAAATTATAGAACAAGGCTACGATATCATTTGTTTAGTAGGGGATTACAATGCTATAGTAGACAGCAAAAAAAGACTATAATAGTAATAGGAAAAATAAAAAAAGGAGATTTTACCCAAAGAATTTTTTAATATGACAGCAGAATTAAAACTGCGAGACGCATGGAGAGAAACACACAATGAAGAAAAACAATATACATTCTACTCCCACCCGCATCAATCGTGGTCCAGGATTGACATGGCCTGGATGACAGCAGAAATACAAATAGGATTGGAAAAAATAGAGATAGGAATCAATGAATGGGCAGATCATAATCCGATAACCATAGAATGGAATGGACAAAAAAAAATATAAAAGATGAACAGTCAATCAAAATATATGTAAAGATAAAGAGTAAAATCAGATGCTGGAAAATGAGTTGAAAATATTTCTCAGTGTAAACAAAAAAGAAGATATGTCAATTCAAAATCTTTGGGATATGATAAAGGCATATATCAGAGGATTAACATTATCTTACAACACAAGAAAAAAGAAAGAAAGAAAACATAAACAGGAGAAACTTCAGAAATAGCTTAAAAAATTAGAAGGAAATTTGCAGGAAGACCCCCAAAATAAAAAAATAAAAGAGGAATGGAGGATAGTCAAACATAAAATAAATTTAATAACTCAAAAAGAAGTGGCACAGAAAATAAAGATGTCAAAACAGAATTATTTTGAACACGCAAATAAAGTGAGTAAATGGTTAGCTTATAAACTAAAAAAGGAGAAAGACAAACGAACGATTTACCAATTGAAAGATGACAAAGGAACAATTCAACACAAAAGAGAAGAAAAAAAGGAAATTATACATACACTTTTTTCAAAACACAGGAAGAGATACCAGAAGTAAAGATTAAAGAATATTTGGAGGGAACACATATAGGTAAAATAATGGAAGAACAACAAGAAATGTTGAATCGACCAATAACAGAAGTAGAGTTTGGAATTGCAATGAAAAAACAAAAGAATAACAAAACACTGGGCCCAGATGGACTACCAGTGGAGCTATATAGAAATATCCAAGGACTGATAGGAGGGTTAATGCTAGAAATATTTAACAAAGTGTTAGAACAAGCAAATATACCAAATACCTGGACAGAAGCATTAATTACTCTAATACATAAAGAAGACTCAGGCCATCAATTAATACAAAACTATAGACCAATTTCTTTGTTAAATACAGACTACAAAATATTTATGTCAATTACAGCCGAAAGAATAAAAACAATCCTAAATAAACATATACATCCTGACCAAAATGGTTTTCTACCAGGCCGACAAATTAAAAATAATACGAGAATAATAATGAATACCCTAGAGTTTTACGAAGCACACCTGGAAAAGCAAGCTTCACTGGTTTTCCTTGATGCCCAAAAAGCATTCGACAATTTGAATTGAAAGTTTATGACAAAACAACTAAAACTTGGGGGGTGGGGGAGGTTCACGCGTGCGTGTGCCCACACCCATAATTCTATGTGAACCCCCTGCGCATGCACGTGCAACCCCCTCCCCCCCCACTCCTGGCACGCGATGGTCTTGTAAGCCCATTTTTCTTTCTTACCTGGCTCCAGATCCTCTCTATGCATCTGGGAAGGGCGAAAACAGCCTTTCCCATTCCCTCGGAGGCCCTCCGGAGGCCTGAAAGGGCCCATTTACCAACTCCCGGTGGGACAGGAAGTGATGTTTTTTGCTGTCCCCAGCCTCCAGAGACTCCTAGAGAGGCTCAGGAGGCTAGGGACAGCAAAAAAATGGCAGGTTTCTTCCTCAAGAAACCTGCCTTGGATCCAGCTATTTTGAACAACTTTCATCCTGTCTCCAACCTTTGCTTTATTGCGAAGGTTGTTGAGAGCATGGTGGCACATCAACTCCCGTTGGCCCTGGATGAAACACTATATCTGGACCCATGCCAGTCGGGTTTCAGGCCCGGGTACAGCACGGAGACGGCATTGGTCACACTGGTGGATGATCTCTGGAGGGCTCGGGACAAGGGATATTCCTCTGTCCTGGTCCTAATAGATCTCTCAGCGGCTTTTTTTTTTTATTGAAAAAGTTTTACAATTACATTTTCTCCCCAATTTCCCTCCCCTAACCCTCCCTAAACCCCCTAACCCTACCTAACCCCCCCTAGCCCTCCCCTCCCCCCCGGACTTCCTCAAAATATAATCCAAATCAAAATCCCCTTTTTATAAAACTTGAACCCCTCCAACCCCTGTATATTTTTCACATCTTCACAAAATTCAATTATTCTATCCCTGTATAATACTTTCAGTTAAAAGCTATCTGATATTTCCTAGTTTGATATTTATTCTGCACATAATCTATCCACTTTTTCCACTCCCATACATAAGTCTCTTGTGAGCGATCTTTTAAATATGCTGAAATCTTCTCCATCTCTGCAAAACTGGCCATCTTCAAAGTCCATTCTTCAATAGTAGGCATAGCATCATTTTTCCAATATTGACCTATCAGTAATCTCGCTGCTGTTGTCATGTACAATATCAACTTTGTTTCACCCAATGTAAAACCCTTAACTAGGGGACTTCCGGCTGGTGATTTGCAGTGACAGGGTGTGGAGTGAGCGCTCGCTGCTCCTCTACACCTCTTTTCATCGCGTTTTGGGGATCCCTTAAGGGGCGTAGGACCCGGAGAGTCCTGCGGACAAGAGGGGAAGCCAGGCAAGTGGGAAAGTGGGGTGCGACCACTTCTTGCTGGACCCGGCAGCCCTGTCAGTCCAACGCAGTGAGCCGGCCGCTAATGGCGGGCCTGAAGCTGTAATAGCCGGCAAGAGACGGGAAGCTTAAAAGGAGATCGGAGGTGCGGTGCTAGATCTAAAGCCTCATTTTTATACCTCGGAGCGATTTGCGCTGAAAGAGGAGGTCGGCGGAGTCGGGAGAGGAGTGCTTAACCTGAAGTCAGGCGGCGACGGTGAGGGTACAGGAAGACTACATCTACGAAGCCCCGACAACCCGACGAGCTGTTGAGATCCACGGAGGGAAGATCAAGCCTTTATAAAGAGCTCCAGATGGTGTGGTGAGAAGGAAAAAGATTTGAAAAAGTCAGTTGGGGTGGTTGGTTCGTGTTTTACGAACGAAGCGAAAAAGAAGAAGGAGAAATTTGTGATCTGCCTTTGAAAGCCTTAGAGAGCTCTGGGGGAACAGGAAGTGCATCCATTGAGCCACAAGATTGAAACAGCAGAGGATTGATAAAGAGACGCTCTAGCGGTGAGCCTTACCACTGAGAAGCGTCGGAACCTAGTAGAGCTAAGAAGCGAAGAACTAAAGCTGGGAGATCACTATATTACCTCATAGATACGCTTCTATTTTCTTTTTCCCCCCTGATCTTTTGAGTATTTGCGATTTTAATACTCAGAACTCTGATTTTGCCTTTGATAAGTAAAAAAATAAATAAAAATAAATAAATTATATATATATATATATATATATATATATATATATATATATATATATATATATGTATATATATATATATATATATATATATATATATATATATATATATATATATATATATATATATATATATATCCATTATATTTTCAACTGGAGTTACTTAGTGTTAGGAAATATTGAATCCTTAAATTTGATTATTTAAGTATAGATCTTATTAAATAGTGATTGGATATAGTTTTATATAAGGTTCTAGATTTGCATTCATTGAATTGATACATTATATATATATATTTATTTAGGTATATTTATCTTACTCCTTGAACTTACTTAACCTTAATTATTAAATATCTTAAATCTTAAATATCTACTCTTGTTGGTAATAGCTTTTTATATATCTATTTACGTGATAGTAATATTGTATACTATAGTAAGGGTTCAATCTAGATATTTAAAAACTATTTATTAAGCTATTAACTTATTGATTATTGACTAATTAATTTATTGACTAATTAATTTATCGATTAACTCATTCCATCAATTGTTCAACTTAGTAACGTATTAGTATATTCATATTTAACAATTATATTAAGATTGTACTTAGTTCTATAAGATCCTTACTTGGACATATTGCGTAGAACTTTCATACTATAGTAATTTATAAACTAAGCTCTATCTGAATCCCATTAAGAGAATAGTGGGAAACAATCAAGGAGGTAGGGACTTAAGTTAGTGTCTTGGAATAAAAGGTGGCAAGCTTCATTGGATGACTATATGGAGAAAGATTGAGAATATAATTAGAGATCAAAAAGCACTTCTGAAAGAAATGGCAAGTCTGACATCCACAATAGCAAAAACTAATAAAAAAGTGCCATCCATTCCCACCTTAGCAATGTCATCCCCAGCCACCCAGAAAGCAGTAGAAGGTCTTCAGAAAACAGACAAACCTCCTGCAACTCCAATGCTGCAAACATTACAATCGTCTCTATTAACAATACAAGAAACCATGCTTGCGATGCAAGAAAAGCTTTTAAATAGCCATTCCGAACTGAAACTAGATATACATGGACTGGATGCTAAAATGAATGAGATCCAAGTTTCGATCGCCAGTAATGAGAACAGAATACAAAAAGCGGAACAAAGAATAGAAAAAAACGAGAAGAAACTGGACATGGTCGATCAAACCCTGTGGGCGCAGAATAAAGAAACAGAAGACGCTTTAATACAACTTGAGATGGACAAGGCCTCGTTTTACTTGCGATTCCAAAACATTGCGGAAGACAAAGAAGAGGACCTAGGAGATAAGATGGCCGAGTTGATTGCAGAGACGCTCCAACAGGATAAGCAAGAAATAATCCGAGAGATCGACGAGGTCTACAGAGTCCAAACCAACTACGTGAGAAGGAACAGGCTCCCTAGAGAAGTCCATATTCGCTTCGCTAGGAAAAAAGTGAGAGACATTTTGTATAACATAGCTAGGGAGGAAAAAATTACATACGGGGGAAAAGAAGTGAACATCTTAAAACAAATTCCAAGGAGAGTGAGGGAGAGGAGGAAAAGCTATAGATTTTTGACAAACCAATTAAACAGGAGAAGTATAATATTTAGGTGGCTCCTCCCAGAAGGAATGTTAATATCGTGGCAAGGGAGGAAAATTAGAATCGATTGTGTAAGTGATGCCCAAGATTTCCTAGAACAACTAAGGGGAGGTGAAGAGGAACAAACCAGTAAGGAGGAAAACGAAGTACTAAATACGGAAGAAGAGACATCGCAAGAACAAATCACAAGAGAAGACATAGAAGAGGAGAAGAAAAAGGAAGACACAGAAGAAAGAGAGGAAAAATCTAGACCAGTGAGAGCGGTAACACTAAAAGGTAAATAAAAACCAGAGACTAGAGGATAGCTACAGAAATGAACGATACCAAGATCTTATCGCTCAATGTGAACGGCTTAAATGATTACAAAAAAAGGAGGATAATATTGTCAAAACTGACGAAACAAAATCCTGATATAATCTGTATCCAAGAGGTCCATATAAAAAAGGATGAAGCCAACTATCTAAATTTTACTAAATTTGGTAAAGTATTCTTCTCATTAGCCGAGAAAAGAAAAAGCGGGGTGGCTATCTATGTTAAGAAAGGAATAGAGGCAGAATGTAAATATAAAGATGAAAAAGGGAGAATACTGATAGTAGAGATAACGAGAGGCAATTCTAAGGTGTTAGTGGTGGGGGTTTATGCCCTGAATAAAAAACAAGGGAAATTTTATCGGAAATTGCATGAACAGCTGGCAAAATGGGCAAACAATGAAATTTGTATGGTTGGGGATTTTAATGGAATTATAGACCCTAAATATGATTATAAATGTGATATAACTAAAAAGAATAAAAGATCTCCCTTACCAAAGACTTTTTTTGATTTAGTGGAAGAGATTAACCTAATTGACATGTGGCGCACTTTACACCCCCATGATAGACAATTTACCTTCTATTCAATGCCACACAACTCCTGGTCCAGAATAGATATGGTCTGGGCTACCAGAAAACTGGGCCTAGAAATTAAAAAGGTTAACATGTGCACAAATGTTTGGGCAGACCATAAGTTCCTCGAAATTAGCTGGCACCACGATACAAAGAAAATACAACAGAGATGGAGTCTAAGGACTAAGTTGCTATACGAAGAAGAGTTTATACGGAAATTGAATGAAGAAGTCAAACGCTTCTTCACAGAAAATGGAAATCGAGAGACAGCCAAAGAAATTGTGTGGGACACTATGAAGGCCTACGTGAGAGGGGTAGCCATATCATATACTGCCTTCAAAAACAAGGAAAAAAGAAAGATCACAGAAGTGCTCACTAATAAGTTATTGCAAGCAGAAGATAAACTCCAGCAATGCCCGGGAGATGAGGCGTCCAAACAACAGTGGTTGATGACGAGACATAGATTGAACTTATTGGACCAGGAGGAAATGGCACAGAAAATAAAAAGATCCAAGCACTATTGTTTTGAAAACGCTAACAAGTCGGGGAGATGGCTGGCGTATAAACTAAAAAAAGAGAAGGAAAAAAACCAAATACTAGTATTAGAAGACTCTCAGGGCAACTTGCTGACGAAGGAAGAAGATAAATTAGAGAGTATAAGAAAGTTTTACGAAGATTTATACAAAAATGAAGGAATAGCGACAAGCAAGGTAGAACAGTATTTGTGGGAAGCTAAACTACCGCTAATTTCTGAAGAAGAAAAGGAAAGGTTAAATGAAAAGATTACTATAGAGGAACTAAAAACGGCCCTTTCTAAAATAAAGAAGAATAAAACTCCAGGCCCAGATGGTCTCCCCGGGGAAATATACCAAAAATTTGATGATACCTTAAAATTAGAGCTGTTAGAAATATTAAATGAGGCCCTAGCGGGTATCACAATCCCAGATTCGTGGAGGGAAGCGTATTTGACGTTTATACTGAAAGAAGGTGCCGATCCGAAACAGATATCCAACTACAGACCTATCTCATTGCTGAACGCAGATTATAAACTGTTCATGAATATAATTGCGGAGAGGTTCAAAAAATTTTTAAATCTGTGGATCCATAAAGACCAAAATGGCTTTCTCCCAGGGAGACAGATCAGAGACAACTTGAGGATAGTCTTAAACACCTTTGAATATTACGAACAACATCCCGAAAAACAGCTGGCTTTAATGTTTGTTGATGCCCAAAAGGCATTTGATAACTTGAATTGGACCTTCATGATAAATCAAATTGATCTAATGGGATTCGGTACCAACTTTAGGAAGATGATTGAGAACATATATAAAAACCAGAGGGCAAACATACTAGTGAATGGAGATAGAACCCAGCTGTTTCAGATTCAAAAAGGAGTGAGGCAGGGATGCCCTTTATCTCCCTTACTATATATCTTGGCGCTAGAGGTGCTACTTAGAAAGATAAGAGCCAACAAAGAGATTAAAGGATTAAAGATTAGGAACGAAACCTTTAAAACCCAAGCTTTCGCGGACGATGTAGCCCTCATAATGGAAGACCCACTAGAATCCGGTGTAAAATTATTGCAGGAAATCCAGGAGTATGGAGAAGTGGCGGGCCTAAAACTTAATAAGAACAAAACTAAAATGATAGTGAAAAACATGACAGATCTACAAAAGGAAGAATTGGAAGAATCATTAGGCCTCCAGACAGTTAGGAAAATAAAATACCTGGGAATATGGATTACCACGAGATTCTCCTCACTAAAAGAGGATAATTATATTCCCCTTCTACAGAAAACACACCAAGACTTAGAAAGATGGAAAAAGCTCAAATTGTCTCTGATGGGTAAAATTGCAGCGATCAAAATGAACATCTTACCAAAAATTCTGTTTCTTTTTCAAAACATTCCGCTATCACTAGACAAAAAATTCTTTTTGGACCTGAACAAATACATCAGGAACTTTTTGTGGGAGGGTAAGAAATCGAGGATTTCTTTTAAGATACTCCAAGGGAAAAGGAATTTGGGAGGCTTTGGGCTCCCTGACTGGGAACTATATCAAAAGGCCGCAAAATTAATTTGGATCAAGGAGTGGATCAAGTTACAGGATAGGAGAACCCTGATCTTGGAAGGACATGACCTCCTAGAAGGATGGCACTCCCATCTCTGGGATATAAAGAATAAGAAAAAATCCTATTTCCATAAGCACAAAATCAGGGAGACCCTCATTCGTACGTGGGACGAAATTAGACAGAAGATCTATTCTAAGGTACCCATTTGGCTTTCTATTATGGAATCGTTGGCGACTCCAAACAGGAGAGAGGATTATAAATGGGGTACATATAAGGACATCCTCGATGAAGAAGGGAAACTTAAATCGCTGGAGCTATTGAGGGATCAGGGCTTTAGTGTGGATTGGTGGAACTATATTCGGATCAACTCAAGATTCCAAAAAGACAGAGATAAATTCGGAACAGCAGCGAAACATGGAAACTTTGACAAAATTATTTGGGGACCAGAAAAAAAAATGTTAACCAAAATTTATCACTTTTTATTAGATGAAGATAAGGCAGAGTCCATAGCAAAAAGACAATTGAACATCTGGGAAAAAAATCTAGGACATAGACTAAATTTCAATGACTGGGAGATAGCTTGGAATAGAAACTACAAAATAACCAAATCCACAACGTTTAGGGAAAATCACTATAAATTGCTACATAGGTGGTATCTAGCCCCAGCGAGGCTAGCTAAGATGTTCCCAAATCTCTCTCCCATATGTTGGAAATGTGGAAAATCGGTCGGCACCTTTTATCACCTATGGTGGACCTGCCCTGAGACTAAAAAGTACTGGTCCAAAATCCAATATTGGCTCTGTGAAATAACAGGACAGGAGGTAGCCCTAGTTCTGGAACTTTTCCTCCTAGGCATAACTGAAGAGGGCTTAAACAACAACAAAACCCAACTGATAATTCAGATTATAACTGCGGCTAGATTAGCCTTCGCAAAATGGTGGAAAAACAAACTTATACCCTCAGAAGAAACTCTAATAAATAAGATCTTAGAGTGCGCAGAAATGGCGAAACTGTCAGGCGAGTTAAAAAATGAGGACAACTTAAGATATTATGATGTATGGGGTATCTGGTACCACTGGCTTAAAAATAAGACGAAAACATGACTTTAGAATTTTGACCTGGCACATCTACTATAGCCATATTGTATAGTATCATGTATAGTTAAGATTGAAGCCTTATTTTTCCCAATTTTTGTTTTATTATATTGTAATTACACTGTACCTTCGAAAGCAGAGATGGATTGTACATTCTCTTTTTTGTTTTGGAAAAATCAATAAAAAATTTAAAAAACAAAAAACAAAAAACCCTTAACTATACCCAATAAAAACAATTGTGGAGAAAACTGATTTTTTTTCCTCAAAACATTCTGCATAACCCACCAAATTTTTATCCAAAAAGCCTTCACTTTCTTACAAGTCCACCACATATGATAATATGTGGCATCTAGGCAATCACATCTCCAGCATTTTGGTTGAACATTAGGGTACATACACGATAACTTCTTAGGATCTAAATGCCACCTATAAAACATTTTATAAAAATTTTCCCTCAAATTCTGTGACTGTGTAAATTTAACATTCTGAACCCATATTTTTCCCATGTTTCCAACATCACTGGTTCTGCAAAATTTTGTGCCCACTTTATCATACAATCTTTAACCAGTTCAGTTTCTGAGTCCCTTTCTAGCAAAACATTATAAACCCTTTTAATATGCATTGGACCTTTCTCTTTTATATGTCTAACCAATTCTTCTTCATGCATCATTATACCAGTTTTTTGGTCCTCTTTCCATCTCAGTTGAAGTTGGTTATTACTGTAACCAAGTTAGATTAATCCCTTCTTCCAACAGCATTTCTAATGTTTTCAGTTGCCATCTACCCGCATCTGTAAAAAGAACTTCTTTATATAAAAACCCCCCAAGTGACATTATATTTGTATTCTACAAGATATGACCAAGATCCAGCCATAGCGGTATTTTATAATCCCATTTGAATCGGTGCTTCTTCCAAACTCTCATCAAGGAATTTCTAAGTATGTGGCTTTTAAATACTTTATCCACTTTATTCTCATAAAATAAGTATGCATGCCAACCAAATTCAAGATCATAATTTTCTATATTCAATATTCCAGTCTTTTTCCTTCCAAACCAATCACTTGCTTGCGTCAAAACTGCTGCTTCATAGTATAATTGTAGGTTTGGAAGTTTAAGGCCTCCCCTTTCTGGGACATCTTGCATAATTTTCAGCTTAACTCTCGGTTTTTTCTCATTCCATACAAACTTACTCACTCCACTTTGCCATTCTCTCAGTTGTTTATCACTTTTAAGCACCAGAATCATTTGAAACAAAAAAAGAAATCTTGGCAAAACGTTCATCTTAACTGCTGCTATTCTTCCAAGTAAAGACAGCTGCAGTTTTTTCCAAGTCTCCATGTCTTTTTGTACCTCTCGCCACAACACCTCATAATTATTTTGAAACAGTTTCATATTTGATTCTGCAACCTGAACTCCTAGATATTTAACCTTTGGTACTATCTCAAAACCTGCCTTGCTTTCAAGTTCCTGTTTTCGATCTTGTGTCATATTTTTAACTATCATCTTGGTTTTTTTCTGGTTCAATCTAAATCCTGATACTATACCATATTGTTCTATAATGTCTTTCATCTGGATTATTGATTCTATCGGCTGTGTTAGGGTAACAACCAGATCATCTGCAAATGCCCTTATTCTGTAATCCTCTTGCCTTATCACTATTCCTTTCAAGGTACTCGAGTCCCGTATTATATTCAACAAGACTTCTAATGTTAAAATGAATAACAATGGGGATAATGGACAACCTTGTCTTGTTCCTTTTTCAATATTAAAATCTGTTGTCAAACTTCTATTAATAATAATCTGTGCCTTTTGTTCTTGATAAATTGCTGAAACCGCCTGTATAAATTGATCCCCAAAGTCCATCTTTTTTAAAGTCTTTAATAGAAAGTTCCAATCCACTCTATCAAAGGCCTTCTCCGCATCCAAGAAAACCAGCACTGCAGGGATCTGTTTATTCTTCTCAAGATATTCCAGAAGATCTATAACTTGCCTTACATTATCCTTCATGTATCTGCCTTCTATAAATCCCGCTTGATCACAATGAATCAGCTCTTGAATAACTGGCATCAACCTGTTGGCTAGTACTTTTGCAAATATTTTATAGTCATTATTCAGAAGAGATATTGGTCTAAAATTCTCAGGTTTTTTAGGACCTACTTGCTCTTTCGGTATCAATGAAATATATGCTGTTTTCCATGATGGGGGTATTTTACCCCCTTGTTGTATACTACAAAATAGATCTTTAAGATGTTCAATCATTTCTGCTTGTAAAGTTTTATAGTACACCGCAGTTAAACCATCCGTGCCAGGAGCTTTAGCTGTTTTCAATTGTTTAATTGCGGCAATAATCTCCTCAGCTGTTATAAAATGATTCATTCTCTCCTTTTGTTGACTAGTAATTTTTGTGACTCTTTTATTTTCTAGATATTTCTCTATAAGTCCATTCGGTGTATCATCTTTGGCATATAATTTAGTATAATAATCTACAAAAACTTCTTTAATTAAGTTTTGTTGAGAAATTTCCTTCCCTCCAGTATCAATACTATCAATAATCCATGTACTCTGCCTCTTCCTTAGTGAATAAGCCAACCATCTGCCCGGTTTGTTAGTGTTACAAAATGTGTTATGTTTCGCAAATTGTAGATTTGTTGCTGTTTGTTCCGCCATAAGCATTTGAAATTGATCTTTCAGAAGTTTTATAGCTCCTCGTATTCTTTCATCTGTTGGGTTTTTTATAAGTAACTGTTCTTTATTCTTTATTTCTGCTTCCATTTCAGATCTTTTCTTTTGTTGATTTAATTTGTGTTTAGAGTTCATATGAATGAGTACCCCTCTCATATATGCTTTACTCGCATCCCACACGATTTCAATAGGGGTACCCTTATTCAAGTTCATTTCAAAAAATTCTTTCATCTGCTTTTTAAGTTCTGTTATATTCTTTTCATATCTAAACAGATTTTCATTTAATCTCCATGATCTTCTCTCACTCTTTCCCATCTCAATTTCTATCCATACCGGGCTATGGTCAGTTAAAGTCCTTGGAAAAATCTTTGTTCTTTTTGTTTTTACAAGTAAGTCAGCTGATAGTAAAATAAAATCAATCCTAGAAAAAGATCTGTGTCTATCTGAAAAAAAAGTAAAATCCAATTCTTTTGGGTTATGTATTCTCCAAATATCTTTTAATTCCAAATCTTCTTTCATATCAAAAAAAGTCTGTGGTAGTCTAATCCTTGACTTTGCCGAACTCTTTTTATCTATTTTAGAATCAATTACCCCATTCCAGTCTCCCATAATTAAAATAGATCTATAGTCCCATTGCAATATTTTAGAATGCAAAGTTTTATAAAAATTTTCCTGTTGTTGATTAGGAGCATAAATTCCAATCACTAGAATTGGACCACTTGCTGTGTGCAGTTCAATTGCTATAAACCTACCACATTCATCTGCTTCTATAATTTTAGCTGACAGTCTTTTATTTATATAAATAACCACACCATTCTTTTTTTCCAAATTTGAAGCTATAAAATGTGTTCCTAATCTTGAATTTATCAGATATTTTTGATCTTGTGTTCTAACATGAGTTTCTTGTAGGCAAATTATATCATTGTTAAATTGTCTCAAGTATGTAAATAATTTCTTCCTTTTCTGTGGTGAGTTTAATCCGTTCACGTTCCAAGATAAAAACTTAGTTATGTACACTTTTTTGAAGCGACAAGCACATTTGCCGATGATTTTCCGAGTTGGTAGTCTTCGGCTTTGCTCCCCCCATGGCTTCACATTCTTGTGTATTACCCTTGACTCCTTTCTTATATTGCTGTGGCTTGGCCCTTTCCTGTTGTTTTTCTTTAAGTTGCTTAGAAACTGCTCGAGTTATACGCTGATCTTTAGCTTCACACATCCGGGCTAGGTCCAAGGCCACTTCTCTTGTAGTCTTAGGTGGTTCATTCACAATTTTCGAAGGAAAATCTAGCAGGGGCTCATCCAGAAAACCTCCTGTAGCTCCCTGCATTTCCATTACCTCTAGTTCCAGCTGCTTAGGCTGCTCTTCCATCTCTTGCTGAAATTGCTTCTCCTTATCACTCTCCTTTATCTCCAACACAGAAGATGTACGTGGAAATGGTGAGCTCTCTTTAAAGACATTAGAATAGAATTCTTCCGCCTTCTCAACAGTATTTAATTGGTATCTTTCTCCCTTATACCTCAAGATTATACCAGTTGGAGCATCCCACCTAAATGGAATTTGTTGTTTTTTTTAATTCATTCACTAGAAATCCAAAATCCTTTCTATCTTTTAACATCTTAGGTGGTAGCTCTTTATAAACTCCAATCTCCTTTCCATCCACTTGCACAGCAGAGAGAAAAGACTTTTGCAAAATATCATTTCTCATTTTTCTATCTGTAAAGTATATCACCACATCTCTGGGCAATTGTCTTTGTCTGGCCACCCACGAATTCACTCTGTACACTTTGTCCATTTTGCAGAAAATCTCTTCAGAGCTAATCTTTAACAACACAGCTAGAGCATCAGCACAAGTCTTTCTCAGGTCTTCTCTGTCATGCTCTTTTAAGCCTCTCAGCCTTATGGCAAATTCCATAGACCTGAACTGCATCATTGTAATCTCATTTTCAAGTCTCTGCATTTTATTGTCAGCTTCAAAAATTTTATAGTCAGTCTCCTTCATTTTGCCATCCATTTCTGATCTAAGTTCTTCCACCTTATTATCAGTTTTAATAATTACTTCTGACAATCCAGTCACCACTGTCATTAATTTTTGGGTCACCTTATCATATTTTTCTTGCACCACCTCTTTGATTTCTTTAATCTCCTGCTTAATTTCCTGTTGTGACTTTTTAAACTTCTCATCCAAATTTTCATCTTGCCTCATCAAAGCCTGAGTAATAAAATCCTTTAAACTTTCAAGATCAATCTCTTTTTTCTGGCTCTGCTGACTGGGAGGCTGCTGTTCAGGTTTATGTGTGGGGGATCCCCCCCTTGCCGCCTTCACATCCTGTTTAGTCTGCTTAGAAGCCATCCTGCCACGTAGTCTAGCTTTTCCAAAAAAGGAAATCCTTTTTCCCTTTCCTCCACCACAAAGTCCTCTAAAAAATTCCCCCAGGTTTAGTCAAATTAAAGGTGAAATTGAAGCAAAATCAGGCTTGTTTTAAAAAAGATTCTCTTTTCCTCCACTTGTTACAGACAGTGCTACTTTGTAACTTATTGAAATAACTTTGCTAATCCAGTCTGGCTTTCAGCTCTCATTAACGCTGAAGCCGGGTGCCATTTTCAAGAGACTTTCAGTCATTCACGCTTCTGTTTTAAAATTAGTCACAGGGCTAGTAATACTTGCAGTTTCGTGGTTCAAGTTGTTATTCCACCCTGTTTGTTTGAATTTGCTTTGTTCTCAGTAGAAAGGTTGGTCCTGCCGCCTTGTTCTACGCTGTGTAGACTCGTCCCACGCTGTCCGGAGTCTCGGCGAGCTGAAAGAGAGCCACGCCTGTTTCCTCCCCAGAAGCAAAGGAAAGCTATCTGGGGGCTCACAGGGGCTCTACCTGCTTCTCGCTGACTCTATTCCTCCAATCCTTCAGGATTTGGGAACTTCCGAGCCGCTTCTCTTGATCGAAGCGGCTCTGACAGGCAGTGGGGCTGGCGGTCCGAGAAAAGGACCACCTTTCAGTGACAGGAACCAAACCAGAAGTCCTCTCAGTGGCTTTTGATACCATTGACCATGGTATCCTACTGTGACGCCTGGAGGGATTGGGAGTGGGAGGCACTGTTCTTCAGTGGTTCTCCTCCTACCTCTCTGGGCGTTCACAAGTGGTGTTGGTGGGGGGACAGAGGCCTGCCCCGAGGCCCCTCACTTGTGGGGTTCCTCAGGGGTCGGTCCTCTCTCCCTTTCTGTTCAACATCTATATGAAGCCGCTGGGGGAGATTATCTGTAGTTTTGGGGTGGGGTATCATCAGTATGCTGATCATACCCAACTTTTTATATCCACCCCGAATCAGCCCAGTGATGCCCTCGACGTGATGTCCCGGTGCCTGGAAGCGGTGCGGCTCTGGATGGGGAGGAACAGGCTTCAGCTCAACCCTGCCAAGTCAGAGTGGCTGTGGATACCAGCATCTCGGTTCCAAGGGAATATTCCATCGTTGGTTATAGGGGGTGAGGTGTTGCCCCCTGTTGATAGGGCGCGCAACTTTGGCGTCCTCCTGGATTCACAGCTGACTCTGGAAGATCATGTTACGACCGTGACCAGGGGGGCATTTGCCCAGATTCATCTGGTGCACCAGTTGTGCCCCTACCTGGACCGTGATGCCTTCACGTCACTTATACGCTCGTCACCTCCCGGATCAACTACTGCAATGCTCTCTACATGGGGCTGCCCCTGAAGACCACTCGGAGGCTTCAGTTGGTGCAGAATGCAGCTGCGTGGGTAGTGATGGGAGTGTCCTGACACTCTCATGTTACACCCCTCCTGCAGGACCTGCATTGGCTACCAGTTGCCCTCTGGGTGAGATTCAAGGTGCTGGTAATCACCTATAAAGCCCTACATGGCTTAGGCCCAAGGTATTTGGCGGACCATCTGCGGCCAGCGACAGCTCCCCATCACCCGTTGTGTTCCCACAGGGAGGGCCTCCTTGGGGTGCCGTCGGCCAGACTGTGTTGGCTGGAGACCCCTAGGGAGCGGGTCTTCTCTGTGGGTGCACCTACTCTGTGGAATCAGCTCCCCCTGGGGCTCTGGGTGGCCCCTGACCTTCGCTCTTTCCGCTGTGGCCTTAAAACATGGCTATTTCGCCTGGCCGGCTTGGACTGAAGGAGTTTTAGAGGGGATTTTAATGGTTTTTATAGTTTTATAGTTTTATTGGGTACCTTTAAAGGAAGGATTGGACTGTATGTGTTTTATTGTTGTGAGTCGCCCTGAGTCCTTTTGGAGATAGGGCGGCATATAAGTCAAATAAATAAGTAAATAAATAAATAAATAAATAAATAAATAAATAAATAAATAATTCTGCAGTACCATTAAAGAAGAACATTATTCTGTGTGTGCAGTGAGCCAGGTGGAAGATATCTTTATCCTTTCACTCCAAGAAAGGCTCAAAAACAGGAAAACCTGCTCAAGTGATTGCAGATAATCTGGTGTATTTCATGAAAAAAAAAGGTATTGACAAAAGCTTGAAGGCCATTGGAGGAGATTCTACAAACGTTAATACTGGCTGTTAAGGTGGTGCCATGCACTGGGTAGAGGTCAAACTTGACCGGACATTGATCTGGTTGGTGTGTACACTCCACATGAATGAGTTACCCCTACTACACTTAATCACAAAATTGGATGGGAAGACCTTGTCTAACAACAAATGGGCAGGTAAAATTGGCAACATGTAGACATTGCAACAGAATTTGACATTGATCCTTCATTCTCCAGAGTTTCAATTGGTGAGCCTCTTATTTCACTGAGCAACAGACTTTTGTGGGGTATATGATCAGACATGGATTTAGTATACCATGTTAAATGTGTGATTGCAAAAATAACAGCAGATTTGAATTCTTGGTGTAAAAGCACATATTTTTAGATCCCCTCACTAAAAAAAAATTGCAAACATTAATTTTCACCCCATTAAATGACACACCCTAATCTGCCCGCTCCTTCAGAACTCTGGGATGTAATCCATCAGGTCCCAATGATTTATATTCATCAAGGTCAGACAGGTGTTCTCTTACCATTTTCTTGTTTATTTTAATTTTTATTTCTAGTCTTTCTTTGACAGTTATGTTTTTTGGTAGGTTGGGCTATAGTTTCTTTTTGCATGAAGACTGATGCAAAGAATGAGTTAAGCAGCTCTGCTTTCTTTCTATTGCCTATTACTTCCCTGCCATCTTCCCTCTTTAGTGGATCAGCTGTTTCCTTGACTTTTTTCTTGTTATTTATATGTTGAAAGAAACTTTTAACTTTGACTTTTGTTGTAAGTCTTTGTTCATTCTGAGCTTTTGCTTTCCTGACTTCATTTTTGTAGATTCAGGCTATCTGCTGATATTCTGTTATGTGTCCCTCTTTCCATTGTACTTATTCATTTTGTTTTTCAGTTTATCAGAGAGTTCTTTGTGCAACCATGCTGGGTTTTTTCTTGGATTTCTTGTTTTTCTTTTTCAGTGGTATTGTGTTGGACTGGACTTTTGTGATCACATATTTCAGTGATTCCCACGTTTCTTAACTTGTTTTCCCCTTTAGGATTTTTATCAATGAAATTTTGCTTAGGCTCTCTCGGAGTTTGTTAAAGTCAGCTCTTTTAAAGTTTAAGACCTGTTGAATTATATTCTATTGCTCGCACCCTGGTTATAACTTTGATTCCCACATTTCTTGAGTTGTTTTCCTCTTTAGGATTTTTATCCATGAAATTTTGCTTAGGGTCTCTCTGAGTTTGTTAAAATCAGCTCTTTTATAGTTTAAGATACTGATTGGATTGTATTCTATTGCTTGTGTTTGCATTATATTGAATTCCAATAAGATGTCACTCTTGCTCAAAATTCCAGCAACTTCAACTCCCTCTATCACTTCTTCTCTATTAGTAAGAATTATATCCAGTACAGCTTTTCCTCTAGTTCCCTTCCAAATCTGGTTTAGACTGTAAAAGGTTAATGAAATAAAAGTGTTGTGTTTTGTTCCCTTCTGAAGTTTCTGGAGAGCCTTGTTTTCTTTCCAACAGCTTCTTTTTTTAAAAAAAGAAGAAGTTTATTTTCATTTTTAAAAATACAATACTTTACATATATACATACAAGGTTATTGCAACTAACGTACACCAATCTGCGCCTATACCACTAATACAATCCATTTCATTTCCCTCTCTTTTCTTTCACCCAATTATACCATGAATTCCAACATTTGTAATAATCAGAATCTTTTTGGTTCCTAAGTAATTTCATTAACCGGTCTGCCCCTGTGCATTCTGTAATTTTCCAAATCAATTTATTTTCTGCGGGTATTAATTCATTTTTCCATTCTTGCACGTATAGTATCCTAGCTGCAGTAGTGATGTGGAGGATCAAATACCATTTTTCCTTAGTTATTTTGTCTGGTTTCATTCCTAATAAAAAAATCTCTGGTTTCAGCTCTATATTATATCCTGTAATTTCCACCATCCAGTTCCGAACCTTGGACCAATATTTGCCTGCTTTGGGGCACGTCCACCATTGGTGGTAGTACGTCCCACAACCATTCCCACACTTCCAGCATGCCGGAGAAACTCCCGGGAACATTCTTGCGATTCTTGCTGGGGGGATATGCCAACGATAGACCATTTTATAAATGTTTTCCTTGTAGGGGGTTGACAAAGTAAGTTTCATATTCCTATTCCATATCTCATCCCATTTATCCAGATTTGGAGAAAATCCGAGGTTCTTCCCCCAGGCAATCATAGTGTCTTTAATCACCTCCTCACCAATCCATCGTGATACTAAAAACTGGTAGCACCTTGAAAGTAATTTCTTTTCAATTCCCAATAAGATTTTATCTAACCCCTATAGTGACCTATATATTCCCTCCTTTCTTTAGTCCCTTCTGACTCTCAATTGTATTTGGGCATACGCCCACCAGTCTACCTTTTTGCCCTGTTTTGTAAGCTCCTCTTGGGTCTTCAATTCCCCTTGAAGTCAAGCAAATCCTGATAAGTCAATGGTATTTCCTTATTATATAGTGTCGCATGTGTTACTGCCTCTAATGGGGCAAACCAAGTCTTTCCAACAGCTTCAGTGGACTTAAGTGCAGTTCACTTTACCTGAAGAGGGAAGCTTACAAAATCTCCATGAAACCAAATGCTGTACTCTTGAACAATCTAATCCTATTTGGGTTGAATTCTTTTTTTAAAATTTCTTCTTGTATATCAAACATCTTAAGACTGAAATTAATAAATTCAGCTTTTTTGTTTGTTTTAAATTCGTAGAAATGGGGATCCTAGGTGGCTTGCAAAAACTGAGGTTTTCTTTCAGCATCTTTGTTGTTCATTTTAACAATAGCTGTTTTTAACTTCGTTTCTCGAGTGAGCATCACAAACAGCAATCTTATTCTATAAACAGTGCAAATCTGTCATTGTCAGAGAGATTACCAGTTTATAGGGTTTGTTTAAAAATTGCATTGAGGAGAAATAGACATTTATGGGTTGCTTAGAGGAGTTACTAAACTGGGTTCTTTTCTTTTATGTATTACAGTATCACATAAATTAGTTGGCAGGGAATGCAACAATGATTCCTTTGAGTCTTATAATGTGAGAATTTAAGAAAAGGAGACATTGGAAACATTTGACTTTACTTTCATTTCCTGAAGTTGAGGAACTGAACCTCATTACTGCTCCAATTAGCATTAAAATCTGCCACATTCTCCCCTCTGAAAATATTTTCTGCATTTTCAGAAAATAAAAGATTGTGACTGTGTGTACAGCTTTTATTATTTAGATTAAGCTGTATGCTTATTGTTTACTTCCTTAAATCTAGGATTAAACAGATAATGATAAATAAATTAACGTTGCAGGTATTAAGTTCCTTTGTTCTCCCTGACTTTGCAAATGCAACAAATCCCTGAAAAGTTGTTTAGCCAGAAGCCATTGTAGGTGAAAAGTGATAAAGAACACACACACACACACACACACACTTTTAGCCCTTTCAATATTTTATAGTAATTATAGCCCAACTAACATAACCTTTGCTCAGATAGCCAAACATATGAATTATTATTATTATTAATTCAATTTATATGCCACCTTTCTCCGGAGACTCAGGGCGGCTTACAATGCATTAAAAAAACCCCACACATTATAAAAACATTTAAAAATTAAAACATTAAAAGTCATTGACACCATTCATGGCCGGATCTCACAAGATCGCAACAGCGAGATCAACAGCCCCAGGCCTGCTGGAAAAGCCAGGTCTTCACCGCTTTTCGGAAGGCCAATAGGGTGGGGGTGGTCCAGACCTCAGGAGGTAACTGGTTCCAGAGAGCTGGGGCAGCCTCAGAGAAGGCCCTCCCCCGTGGGCCCTCCAGCCAGCATTGTTTAGCTGACGGAACCCGGAGGAGACCAACTCTGTGGGATCTTACCAGTCGCTGGGAGCTATGTGGTAGAAGGCAGTCTCAAAGATAACCTGGCCCTGAGCCATGTAGGGCTTTAAAGGTAATAACCAACACCTTGAATTGTGCCCAGAGACCAATAGGGAGTCAGCGCAGCTCACGGAGAATTGGTGTAATGTGGGTGTATCTAGGTGCACCCACGATAGCTCACGCGGCTGCATTCTGGACCAACTGTAGTCTCCGAACACTTTTCAAGGATAGCCCCATGTAGAGCGCGTTGCAATAATCTAACCGTGAGGTGACAAAGGCATGAGTGATTGTGAGGAGAGCCTCCCGATCCAAGTAGGGTCACAATTAGTGCACCAGGCGAACTTGTGCAAAGGTCCCCCTAGCCACAGCTGTCAGATGTTGTTCTAATTTTAGCTGTGAGTCTAGGAGGACACCCAAATTGCGAGCCTGTTCTGAGGGGGACAATTTCTCCCCCCCCAGAACCAAGGATGGACAATCAACATAGTCTTTAGGAGGCAATACCACAGAAAATTAATTTCCTGATGATGCACTTTTGTTATTCATTTCTTGGAAGGAGATCAATTAAGGATCATTTGGGGCATCTGTAACTTCTCAGCCAGGGGAGAAACAGAAACATGAATGATATGTGTTCCCTGCAAGGAAAATTCATATAGTGGAGCTGCAATATGAAGAGAGATGCTGTTAGTATGGATCCTCCAGCTGCACAGGTCAACAATTTTCAGTGATCTGACTGTGTGTCAAGAACAGTGAAGCAACAATACACACCCGGAGATATACTGGATATGTGTGTGTAAATTTGCTATTCCGCCTGGCTTCCCAACTGTCTTTGCAGAAACAAGGGAGAAAGTTAGAAAAAGGTTCTGTGTTTGCATACAGGATTAATCCAGTATTTGAGTATCTGCAGATGTTTTACAGGAAGAGACATTTCTCCTCTCTGAACATCCCAAAAATAAACCAAAATATATACCTAAATTACTGGCTTTCTTTGAAAACTAAGATCACCTCATGGAATGAGAATTAAACACAGTACAAGAGGCATATATTTTAAAGACACGTGTTTTCCTGGGGAGGCAGCTGAAAAGAATAGAGTACTGTATATTTTCATGGGGGAAAAAAATCAGTTTTCTTGCTATTTTCCCCAAAGTTACTATATTTATTGCAAATAATACCTTTGGGAGAGGGCATGAAATGAGTGAGCAACTTTCCATCATGAAAGTAGCACAGAAAAAGAAGGATTAGATCTCTGTGTTGGATGCTGTGGTTCTGAATTGAATTAGAGCTGCTCAATGCACCTGGGTTTTTTTCTGAAAAGAACCAATTTAAGCACTTCTTTTAAAATGCTTGCTAAACATTTATAGTCTTATGCTGCATGATGACAACTTTTTTCTTTTATGTTTAAGGTGACTAGACGTCCCGCTTTTGGCGGGACAGTCCCGATTTTTAGCAATTTGTCCTGCGTCCCGCGGCATTTTAAAAAAGTCCCGATTTTTCATTCTGCCTCCTGAGTCCTGGCTGCCTCCTGAGTCCCAGCTGACGGCTAGAGGGGAAAAAACTGCTTAAACTCTTGCCGCGGGGCTTCAAAGGGCTGCCCTACAGGTGATCAGTGTAAAGAGTTCCTAGAGCAGATTTTTTCCCCCTAGTTATGCTGAAGAAGCGAAAACGAAAGCAGGGTCTTTGCTGCAACGTGACAAAATGAGGCAGAGAGAGATTTCTTTTTCTTTTTTCTCACCAAAAAAGGTAGGTGCAAACAATGAGAAATTTAGGGCAAAAGAGGAGAGTTCAAGATTTTAAAACACAAAAGAAAAAAAGCTCTATTTAACTAGGGAATTGTAATAATTGAGATACTATTAATTGTATATTGTGTTGAAAGCAGAAATGGTTAAGTTGTGGTTTGGAGGAATATATGGGGGAAATTATTTGGTTTATTATTATTGGTAAATATAATTAATTGATTTGTAAGAAATTGGATTGCATAGAAATAATTGGAATATTCATGTTCATATTGATATACAAAAAAGATAGTTATATAACTAATTGATTTATATTAAAATGTTGAATTTGTATTAAACAACTGTATTACATAATTACATAATTAACCAATGTGAGGATGGATATAAAAATAGATGACAATGGGAAGGGGTATAATATAAAATAGAAGGGAAAATTGAATTTGATTAAGATTAGAGATGAGGATGAAGGGTAATTTTTTTAAAAAAAAATAGATGAGGAATAAATATGGCAAAAAGGAAATATAGAAATTGTAAATTTAATTGAAATGATTAAACACTGTTTAAATTTGTGAACCAGCCAAATATTCTGTTCAAAGAAAATACATTGTATGTTTGTATATGTGTTTCTAATTATTGCTATTTATTCATATTTGTTCTCTTTTATTCTTTAAAGTTTAACAATTCATTCTTTATCTTAATATCTTTATATTTGTTTGGGGTTGGCTTTCTTCCCTTTCATCTTTTTTATTGTACAGCAATCTTTCTCCTCAAACCTACCACCTCTCTCTTTTCTTTCCTTCTTACTTTCTCTTCCCCCCACCCTCTTCTTCTCCTCCCTAATTCCTCTTCCTTTCTCCTTCCCCTCCTCTCTTCCTCCCTCTCTTACTCCTACTCTATTTTTTTTTTTAATTTGATTTATATGCCGCCCTTCTCCAGAGACTCAGGGCGGCTTACAGTGCGTTCAGCAATAGCCTTCATACTTTTGTATATTTATACAAAGTCAGCTTATTGCCCCCACAAACTGGGTCCTCATTTAACCTACCTTAGAAAGGATGGAAGGCTTGAGCCTTGGAGAGATTCGAACTAGCAGTAAATTGCAGGCAGCTGTGTTAATAACAGGGTGCTTTAAACCACTGTAGTACCAAGGCTCTTATTTCCCTTCCTTTCCTTCATCCTCTCTATTGCTGTATCCTTTTATGCATATGGACTACTCAGAGGGCTGAAAAAGTTATTTTTGACTGGTCCTCACACTTTTGACCAGTCCTCGAACTTACGACTGTCCTCACATTTTACATTTTTGCCCTATCTTGTCATCATGGTGAAGAGAAGCAATTGTGCAATGAGTGACATGGTTGTTAAGAATGCTGCATGGGCATAAATGTGAGGATGGTCATAAGTGTGAGGACCAGTCAAAAGTGTGAGGACCTGTCAGAAATGACTTTTTTCAGCCCTCTGAGTAGTCCCTATACACATAGCCATGGCCACTCGGTCACATGACCAGCTAGCCATGCCCACCCAGTCACATGACCAGCTAGCCACGCCCACAAAATAAGCCACGCCCACAATAGTGTCCCTCTTTACCAATGTTAAAATCTGGTCACCTTACTTATGTTCTGACTTACAATAGTGACATTTTCAGAACTGAACATCCAGCAGCTCTTTTTCATATTTCTACTTATAGCTTGACATTACAAAATCTAGGATTTAGTGGAAGGAATTGACAGATTCAAAAGTCAGTCTTAAAACTGCATAAAAAATTGATGCAGACTCAATCCCTAGTCCTGAGAATGAACATTTTCTTTATGTACAATCTTTTTATAGCTTATTAATTTTTCATGAACCTTCAGATTTTGCTTCTTTGATTGTCTGGAAATTTGCAAACTTGCCATGCCAGTAAAGACTGTCAGACTCAGACTATTTTGCTCAAACACATCAAAACTTTCCAATCCATGAGGCCTATATCCCTTATATCTCACTAAAAACATTTCACCATCAAGATCCAATGCAGCCACAACTGAGCAAGGGTCCGCCATATTTTCTTTTCCAGGAAAAGCCTGGAAATAATTATGATGTCTATCTGAATCTGTCATTGTTGTGTAATATAGAATTATATTTAGTTTAATCTCTAAAGTTCTAAAATTGCTTAAGAACCTAGTTATCTGAAGAATCATCTTTTCCCTTATAAATCCATTTAGAATTACACAGGAAAAGCTCTTTTGTAAATGTTCCCATTTCAGAGTTTTATTTGGCAGTCATATTGAAAGGGGTCTTTTGTTGAATTGTTCCCAAATTGTAGAACACAATTCCTTGGAACCCCTTCCATCTTCATACAGGGAATTTAGATACCTCTTCAGTCTTAAGTTTCCATTAAAAATTATGATTTGCCTTACTATTTTCAGCAAATTATCACTTCCTTTTGTTCATCCTGATTGGGTAGGAAATACAAATAGAAATAAAGACTAAAAGAAATAGAAATAAATAAAGGGAAAGAGGGGAAAGGAAAGAGGAAAATAGATAAAATGAGGAAAGAAAAAGAAAAGAAAAAGCAGTAACTTTCAACTTATTTCAGTGAAAAAATAATACAGTTATAATATCAAGTTTTTGCTTATCTAAAATGATAAATATTAGGCATTTCTATAATCATAATCTACTTAGTTGTCAAAACCCAAAACAGGTAAATAAGTGGCATATAAATCTTTTTGATTCCAAGTCTTATTTTGATTTAAGGGTGGGTTCACTTTGAATAAAAGATTATTTCAGCATATATCCAATACTTCCATCTCACAGTCATTTCCTTTCTAAAGAAGGTCTCCTGGGGTGACATCCAAAGGGCTATTTTAAGAAAATGCTTTTCTTTATACAGTATTTATTCTAAACCCCATAAGTGACATTTATTCGAGCCAACTTTTACAAGCTTTAATAAGCTGAAGAGAAAACGTGTGTATGTTTCATTTAGAATATACACTGCCCTGTCAAATGGTAGTTATGTAGAAGTAAAAAAAAAAACACGCCTATTTCAGTTATGGATTAAAGCTTACAGATCATTTGGCTAAAGAGATGTCACTATGATGCTACAGACACGTGTCACATAATGATGTGTAATGATGTTGCATGTGGCTAACATTAGACCCATTTATCTTGTGTCGATCATTTTACTTGAACCTGTACAGGAAAACTGACTAAAAAATTACATTCCTTCAAAAAAAAAAAAAAAAAAAAAGCTATCCTGTGCTCAGTCTTTGCATACTGGTCCCTATCTAACAAAATGAAATTTGGTAGTGAGAAAAGTAAGTTTCTACATTTAGAGAACAAAAAACAATTGCATACGTATAAAATAGGAAGTATCTGGCTCAATAGTAGTAACTGTGAAAAGGATCTAAGAGTCCTAGTGAATAATCACTTAAGTATGAGCTAGCAGTGTGCTGCAGCTTCCAAAAAAGCTAACAGTCTTAGGCTGCATTAACATAGATAGACAAGGGATAGAATCAAGATCACATAAAATATTAGTACTGCTTTATAATGTCTTGATAAGAGCACTGAATATTGCATCCAGTTTTGGATGTCATGATATAAAAAAGATGTTGAGATTCTAGGTAAGTGCAGAGAAGAGGAACAAAGATGATTAGGAGACTGGAGGCTAAAACATATGAAGAACCATTGCAAGAATTGTGTTTGTCTAATTTAATGGAAAGTAGGACTAGGGGTGGCATCAGGGGTGAAATGCTCCCGGTTCAGATCGGATCGCCTGATCCGGTAGTGATAGAGGCGGGTGGTTTGGAGAACTGATAGCAAACATCCCTGCGCATGCCCCGCCATGCCCAGCTGAGCCGCGAGATCATCAGAGGCTGTTTTTTAAACTTTTAGAAGCATTTTTTCTACAACCTCTTCGGCAGAAAAAAATGCTTTTAAAACTAAAAAAAAAAAGCCTCTGATGATCACGCGGCTCAGCTGGGATCGTCAGAGGTTTCTACAAGCATTTTTTTTGCAACCTCTTCGGCCAAAGAGGTTGTAGGGAAAAAAATGCCTTTAAAAGCCTCTGGCGATCCCAGCTGAGTTGCCTGATCGCCAGAGGCTTCTAAAAGCATTTTTTTCCTGCAACCTCTTTGGCCGAAGAGGTTGTAGGAAAAAAAATGCTTTTAAAAGCCTCTGGTGATCCCAGCTGAGTTGCCTGATCGTCAGAGCATTTTAGAATGCTTTTTAAAGTAAAAAAAAAAAAGTTGGCCACACCCACCCAGTCACATTACCCCCCCCCACCAAGCCACACCCACAGAACTGGTAATAACAAATTGTAGATTTCACCCCTGGGTGGCATGATAGCAGTCTTCCAATATCTAACATCTACCACAAGGAAGAGGGGGTCAACCAGTCTCTAAAGCACCTCTAAAGGGAGAACAAGAAGCAATGGGTGGAAAGTAATCAAGAGAACAAACTAGAAATAAAGAGAAATGTCCTGAGAGTGAGAACAATTAATCAGTGGAACAGCTTGCCTTCAGAAGTTGTAGATGCTCCATCACTGGATGTTTTTAAGAAGAGACTGGACAACCATTAGTCTGAAAATGTATAGGGTCTCCTGCTTGAGCAGGGGGTTGGACTATAAAATCCCTTCCAACTCTGTTATTCTGTAGACAATGTTGCTTTGTTAATGCTTCTTTTAAATAAAGCTAAACAGTTAGTACTTGGAATGGTAGATAGGAAGTACTAGAATTGTAAACTAGGCTGGTAAATTGAAAAATATCCCGGAAGAAGTCAGTGCTAAACCATTTCATCTGTTATTATCTGGATCAAACCAAGCCACTCATGATATGATTCAATTATGTTGACTCATGTTTCAGGTCATCCTCAAGAATACCATCTGAAGCTTGGTTTTTAGAAACTATGGGATGGTAAGAGACGGCTCAACTTTCAGACTGCAGGTAGTAGTGCATTAGTTTTCTTGTGAGAACTAATTTCCTTGAAAACAGATGTTTGTTTGGGGATGGATTTTCTCTCCTGCATGCTCTAGTTCCTCTCCATGTGGGACACATTCAGAAGGGAACCTCTCACCTATTGTGGTGAAATCTATTTAGCATCTCAAGATTGTGTTGTAGAAATCTTGAACTGAAGTCTGAGAAAGACAGAGAGAAGTTGAAATGCTGGATGGAAAGAGATGAGGAATGAACCTTAGCAAATATGACAGCTCAGATGTGTTGTGGTTTGGGGCAGGCTGGCAAGACTTGAGATGATTCAATATAATGATAACCAATTGTTTAATCAAATAACGCTAACCATACAGTAACTTGTTCGAACGGCTAACACTGTGAGACCAAGTTCCCTCACAAACTGACAGCTCTTTCATACCCACGGCTGACAGTGTCTGAACCAATGAGAAGATGCCCTATTTCCCGCCAGCACAGCACCCTTGTCTGGCGGCTGCAATTGCCATGCGCCAATCAGTCAGGATGTAACACTCCTTTCCCTCAGTCTGGTGCATGCATAGTCAGCCAAATATGCGGGGCGGCGCCAACTCCTCCCAGACCGACGCAGATTGGTTCCTTCAGCCGGAGAGGGAGGACTTGGCAGCGGCTTGCTGGTGACTCATGGAGGCTGTGCGGAATTGTCATCTTCCAGAGTGTCTGGTGCCTCCAACTCCCCTGCCAAAGGTAAGAATACCGGCTCTGGCAATGTATGCTGTTCAGGCATGCTGGTGTCCACCTGTCGGTGTGATGCAAGGGGAGAGGCCCAGACATCTGCCTCGCGGGGGCCCAGAGGTTGACGTGCTCGCTATTAGTCTACATGCTGACGCCAGGTGCAGCTGTCGGCTAACAGAATCATATACGAGTGTGGCCCTGTCACTCCTAAAACTGTCCTGGGAAGCCAACGGGGGTCTCCCCCATAATTCCTGGTATACACAAAATCCCCCTCGTGAAAGGAACGAACCCTGCCCATAGAATCCGGGGGTAATTTGGGAGAATAGCTAGGATGTAGGTGGTCCAGGTCAATCCTTAAATGGCGGCCCATGAATAACTCAGCCGGGCTGCGATTAGTGATTGGAATAGGGGTAGAGTGTTGAGTTAAAAGGTAGGTGGCAATTCTTTCCTGCCAGTCCCCCGTCACTAACCGGAGTAAAGCCTCCTTGGCTGATCACACGGCCCATTCGGCCAGGCCATTACTGGCCGGATGGAACAGGGCCACCGGGGCATGACGAATGCCATGCCTCACTAAATAAACCTGTTAGGAGGCAGACATAAATTGAGCGCCATTATCGGAGATGATAACATCTGGTAGCCCGTGGGTCGTGAACAAGAGTCGCAGGGTCTGGATAACAGCATCCGAAGTGGTGGAGGACATTTGTAACACCTCAACCCAGTTCGGGTATGGGTCGACCATGACCATCAAGGTCCTACCCTGGATTGGCCCCGCAAAATCAATATGCAGGCGGGACCAGGGGGTGCAGGGGGTTTCCCATTCCCAGGAAGGGGCAGTTGGTGCAGCAGTCCTAGATTCCTGGCACTGAGGGCATCCCAATACCCAGTGAGTAATTTTGTGGTAAAGACGCGGCCACCAGACATAACTTCGACCCAATGCCTTCATGCAATGTCACTAATATTGTCCCCCACAATTTGGGGGGTATTATGACCTGGGTGCCCCACAACAAACAACCCTTCTGTGATGCCAGTTCATGCTGCTGGGCCTTGTATGGCTGGAACTCTGGTGTGGCCCTCCCCAGAGGCCATCCCCTCTGGACCCAGTCCAGGACCCGCACCAGAGTCTTGTCTCTAGCGGTGAGTCTGGCAATGTCTGTGGTCATAATGGGAAGATGCTGGTCGTCGATTTACAGGACAATTGCGACAGGCGTGGGGTCGTCCACCCCCGAAGGGAGGGAGCAGCAGCTGAGGGCATCTGCATGGCCCAGAGCTCTACCCGGTCGATGTAGAAGCTTGTAGTTATAGGCAGTCAGGAACTCGACCCATCGAGCCATGCGAGGAGAGATGATTTGGGGGGTTTGTTTGTCCCTGGCCAGGATACCAAGGAGGGTTTGTGGTCAGTGATAAGCTCAAAAAAACAGCCGTAGACATAGTGGTGAAAACGTTTGATGCCGGCTACCGCTGCCAGGGCCTCCTTGTCAATTTGACTGAACTTACGTTCTGTCGGTGATAAGGTATGGGAGAAATAAGCAACGAGGGCCTCAGTGCCATTTGGCAAGCGATGGCTGAGAACAACCCTGACCCCGTATGGGGAAGCGTCACAAGCGAGAGGCAGCAGAAGCTGGCCATCGTATTGGATTAGCACATTAGAAGAAGTTAACAAGTCTTTGACAGCGGCAAAGGAGGCAGTCTCACACCAGCCCCAGGACCACGGCGTCTGGGCTTTAAGTAAATGGTGGAGGGGTTCCACTACTGTAGCCTTATGTGGTAAGAACATATAAAAATTCAAAAGGCCTAAAAGACTTGCAATTCGGTTTTGTTCACTGGAGGGGGTGCATCTGTAATAGCACGTATTTTTGATGGGGTGGGGTGAATCCCCACGGCGTTGATTAAGTAGCCTAAGAATTCGACACTTATCACGCATTAGTTTAAGTCCAGCTCAGCGGAAACGAGCCAGGACCTTCCGCAAGCGACCCAAGAGCTCGTGGTCATTCTTTGCCAAAATGAACACGTCGTCAAAATACGGAATCACCCCCAGAAGACCCTGTAACAGCTGCTCCACCAAGCTCTGGAAAATGCCGGGGGCAATACACGCACAGAACTGCAGGCGGTTACATTTTAAATGCGCCACGGTGTGTAACAATTGTTTGTGCTTCGGCAGTGGCACTGTCCACTGGAAGTTGTTGATAGGCCTGCGCCATGTCGAGTTTGGCAAAGACCGAACCGTGGCCCAATGAATGCAGCAACTGCTGTACGACCGGGATGGGGTAGGGGTTAGACTGAAGCGCCTTATTTAACATCAGCTAATAGTCAGCGCAAATGCGAATGGAGCCATCCGGTTTAATGAGAATGATGATAGGCGTAGTCCACAGGCTCCAGGACTCCTTGGGCAATTAATTTATCTAGCTCTTGATCTACCTTGGGCCAGAGCGCCAGGGGAACTCTACGCGGTTTGAGCCAGATAGGGGCGACACCAGGGTCTAAATTAAAGGAGACTGGTGTGCCTAAGTAGGTGCCAAGTTCCTTGCTGAACACGTCAGCGAACTCATCCATCAAAGAGGCAAATTTATCCCCAGTATTTGTGTGGACCCCAGTTACCTCCAGACCTAAGGCATCAAACCAGTCTAAACCCAATAGGCTAGGCAAGGAACCGCCAACAATGATTACTTGAAGACGGCCATGGAAGGTCTTATGTTGAACTCTAACTTTCCCACTATCCAGGATGGGAATGGGGTTACCCTGATAATCCCGCAGTTTAAGGACGCACGGGGACAAATGCTTTTTTGACATCGTGGGTACTAGGCACTTAAACATACTCACGAGACCGGAGACATCAAGGATCCTGTATCAACTTCCATTTTACATGGGAGGCCCTCAATTAACAAGTGAGGAAAATTTTCCTTGTCAACTTTCTGCTGGCCTGGCCAATAACTATCTCGGGGTGACGCATATCCCGATAGATGGTGAAACACTCTCCCCCCTCTTGGATTCTGCCTCTTCTGTGGACCGGACTTGTGGGCTAATGGCCTAGTTGGGTTAGCAGTGGTCGGGTGGCCAGCTTGGCAGACCTTGGCTAAATGGCCCTTCCTGCCGCAACGCCTGCACTCCACATTCCGAAATCTGCAGGCGGACTGGTTATGGTTCCCACCACAATCGGCACACAAATTCTGCGCCTCCCGTTTCTCGGAGTCCCATTCTTTTTTGGCCCCATCTTCAGGTGGCTCACCCCGTCTTCTTCCGATGACAGGTCAGATTTGATGTCATCATGATGGACAGCTGTCGACTTCTTTGCCACTGCGGGACTAGTTGCTTTCTGCATTTCAAACGAGGACTGATCCGACAACTCGGAGGCATCCATTCTTGCCAACAGACGGTGTTGTAAATTGAGATCCCACACCCCGCAAATTAATTGGTCCAACAGAAGGTCATCCAAGTCCCGAAATTCACAATACAAGGCGGCTGTTCTTAAAGCCGCCATGTATTGGTTAATTGTCTCTCCCTCAGCCTGGTATCGATGGTGAAAAGCATAGCGCCTGGCGACATGGGAGGGCAACGGGGCATAATGTCCCTTCAACTTGGCCAGCAACGTGTCCCAAGGTACATCTTGCACCCTCAACTGTGCTAATAGCGCTCGGGCTGTCTCAAACATATCGTGCCCGCAGATGCTGAGGAAACCACTTGCTTCCTATTTCCCGGGAGAGCCTTATAATCGTTGGCGGCTAAGAAACAATCAAACCTGTCCAAAAAGGAGTCCCGTGTCTCCTGTTTCTGGTTAAAGGGTGCGAACATCGTCAGAGTGGCCATGATCTCACAGACAGCTGCCTGAGGCACGACCCGACGCGGGAAGTCAGTTCAGATGTATAGCATGTCACCGAGGGAGTTGGAAGAGCTGAGAACATTTATTGAGAAAAACCTAGCAAGGGGTTTCATCGAGCCAGCCCGACCAAAAATTGCAGCTCCAGTACTCTTTAGAGAGAAAAAAGATAGCTCAAAATGTCTCTGTGTTGATTTTAGAAACCTCAATACTATCAGTGTGGAGAATATGTATCCTCTCCCCCTTATGAAAGATATGCTAGCACACCTCGCTAAAGGGAAAAAATTTTCAAAGCTGGACTTAAGGGAGGCTTACTACCGTGTCAGAATTAAGGAAGGGGATGAGTGGAAAACGGCATTTAACACCCCCCTCGGCTGCTACCAATTCAAGGTGCTCCCCTTTGGGTTGCAAGGAGCTCCTGCAGTGTTTATGCAGTTAATAAATGAAGTGCTGCATCAGCATTTATATAAGGGGGTCCTGGTCTACTTGGACAACATTTTAATCGATACCGAGACCAAAGCAGAACATGTAAAACTAGTCAGGGCAGTTTTAAACAAACTCCGCTCTGCCAAACTTTACGCCAAACTTTCCAAATGTGAATTCCACCAGGAGAAGATTGACTATTTGGGATACCGCATTTCACACCAGGGAGTTGAGATAGATCCTCTAAAAGTGCAGGCTGTACTTGATTGGGACCCTCCATGCACACGTAAACAGTTACAGAGTTTCCTGGGGTTTGCCAACTTTTACCGCCAGTTTATCCCTGCTTTCACTCATATTGCCCTCTCCATCACCAAGCTCTTAAAAACGAAGGGGGCGGACAATCCTAAACCAAAGCAGCCACTGAACTGGACTATGGAATGCCAGGCGGCATTTGAAAAACTTAAACGACTGTTCTTGGCAGAACCAATTCTAAAACACCCAGACACGGAGAAACCATTTGTCATACAAGCAGATGCCAGTGATGTGGCAATAGGAGTGGTCCTGCTTCAGAAGAATGAGCAAGACCAACTACAACCCTGCGCTTACACATCCAAAAAGTTGAATGAGACTGAGCAAAGGTGGGCCATTTGGGAGAAAGAGGCTTATGCAGTTCGTTGGGCATTGTTAACGTAGAGGCACTTCCTAGAAGGTAGTAAAACTCCTTTCGAAGTCTGGACTGATCATAAAAATCTAGAAGCCCTAAAGACACCAAGGAAACTCTCCCCAAAACAAGTACGATGGGCTCAGTACTTTATTTTTTTAAAAAAATATATTTTTATTTGTTTAAAAGTACAAATAAGACAAAATGAGTACAACAAAACATATAAACAAAGAGTTTGAATATATATTTTGTCAAAGGTATCGCAACTGTAATGCATATTCTTATTTGTATCTTCCTTGTTTGGTCTTACTCATATATCTATCTTTATGGTTCACTGTTAGCTTATGTTAGTGGTTTATGTTCCTGTTTCTGTAACTCCAATTGCTCCCTATTCTTTTTTCCTTTTTCTATTTTCCAACCAAGTGTACTACTTTTCCCATACTAGATAATAATCATGTTCCTCTTTATCTTGTAGTTCCTTTGTGAGTCTGTCCATTTCTGCACATTTCATGATTTTACTAATTACTCTATCTTCTGTTGGTGTGTCACTACTCTTCCAATTTTGTGCAAAAATTATTTGTGCTGCTGTTGTTATATGAATGATTAAGTATTTTATTTCCTTTTCATATTGTCCATTTATTATACCTAGTAGAAAGGTTTCTGGCCTTATTTCTAATCTTCGTTGTGTGATTTCTTCTACTTGTGTTCTGATCATTTGCCAGTATTGTTTTGTTTTTGGGCAGGTCCACCACATGTGATAGTAGGTTCCTTTATGAAGTTTACATTTCCAGCATGTTGGAGAGGTGTTGGGAAACATTCTTGCTAGTCTGACCGGTGGGAGGTGCCACCTATAGAACATTTTGTACAGATTTTCCTTATATGGTACCGATATTGTTAATTTATAATTTATTGTCCATAATTTTTCCCAATTGTCCAATTGAATATTGTAGCCAAAATTCTTTGCCCAAATTATCATGTTTTCTTTGACCACCTTTTCTTCTAATTTGTATCCTCGTAAGTAATTATAGACTTTTTAAAATCAATTTATCCTGTGGTCCTTGTAAAATTTTATCTAATTCATATTGGCCTTTTTGGAATCCAATTGAGCCGAATCTTTCTTATATTTTGATTTTATTTGTAGATACGGCCACCAGTCAATGTCCATACCCATCTCCTTCAATTCTTCTCTTGTTCTTAATTCCCCTCAGTTATTTAATAAATCTTTATAAGTTCTCATTTTGGTGATGTCCATAGCATTTGGATAGATCTGGGCTTCCATGGTTGATAACCATTCTGGGATCTTATTGTAGTGTGTTTTTGATGCCCTGCCATGTCTGATATAGTGCTTGTCTGACTATGTGCCTCTGAAAATATCTGTGCTGTTTATCGGTGCCCTCCCACAGAAATGCGTGCCATCCTCGCTGTAGGTCGAATCCTTCCAAAGTCAATAATCTTTTATTTTTGAGTTCCATCCATTCCTTGATCCAAATTAGTGCTGATGCTTTATAATATGTCTCTCAGTCCAGTAGTGCCAATCCTTCTCTTTCTCTTGTATCTTGTAAATGTTTTGTTTTAATTCTTGCTTTCTTCCCTTGCTGTATGTAATCTGTTATTAATTTATTAAAATCCTTAAAGAAGTTCTTTCCTGGTTTTATTGGAATCACTTGGAATAAGTATAAAATTCTAGGTAGAACATTCATTTTAATTGAGGCGACTTTTCCCAAAAGAGATAGTTGTAGTTTTTTCCAAATTTCTAAATCTTTTTAAATTTGTCTTGCCAATTTATCATAATTATCCTCTTTAATTGATGAGCTTTTATTGGTGAGCCATATTCCTAGGTATTTTACCTTCTTTGTTGTTTGTATATCTAATTGGTCTTCTAATTCTTTTTCTTGTTGATTAGTGAGATTTTTCGTTAGTATCTTTGTTTTTTGTTTATTGATTTTGACTCCGGCTACACTCCCGTATTTTTCTATTTTATCTAATAATTTAGTGCCAGTTGTTATCGGTTGTTCTATGATGAATACCATATCATTGGCGAAGGCTTGGAGTTTGTATTCCTCCCCTTTGATTTTCAGACCTTTTATTTCTTTATCTCTTCTGATCTCCTTTAAGAGAGTTTCTAAGGCTAATATGAATAACAGAGGGGACAGAGGGCACCCCTGTCTCACTCCTTTTGATATTGGAAATTGTTCCGTCAAGTCGCCATTTATTGTTATTTTTGCCGTTTGGGAGGAGTAAATTTTCTTTATCATATTTATGAATTTGTCGCCGAATTTCATAGCTTCCAATTGCAGTACAAGAAATTTCCAGTTTAGGTTGTCGAATGCCTTCTGTGCATCTAAAAAAATTAGGGCCGCTTGTTTATCTGAGTTTATTTCATAATATTCTAATACGTCCATTATTAATCTCATATTGATTTTTATCTGTCTCTTTGGGATAAAGCCATTTTGATCGAAGTGAATGTATTCGTTAATTATTTTCTTGAGTCGTTCTGTAATAATCAATGTAAATAATTTGTAGTCCACATTTAAAAGTGATATCGGTCTGTAATTTTTAATATGCGTATGGTCTGTCTCTTCTTTTGGTATCAGTGTAATGATAGCCTCTGTCCAGGAATTAGGAATTGTAGCTTCCAGAAGTGCATCATTCAGGACTTCAAGTAAAATTTCATCTATTATGTGTTGGCAAGATTTGTAAAACTCTGCAGGTATACCATCCGGTCCCGGAGTTTTATTTGTTTTTTGTTTTTTTCCTGGCCTCTGTTAGTTCTGTCAACCCTGTGCTTACACATCGAAAAAGTTGAATGAGACTGAGCAAAGGTGGGCCATTTGGGAGAAAGAGGCTTATGCAGTTTGTTGGGCATTGTTAACCTGGAGGTACTTCCTAGAAGGTAGTAAGACTCCTTTTGAAGTCTGGACTGATCATAAAAATCTAGGAGCCCTAAAGACCCCAAGGAAACTCTCCCCAAAACAAGTACGATGGGTTCAGTACTTTAAATGGTTTGATTTTACTCTAAAATATCTCCCGGGGGGGGGGAACTTTCTGGCAGATGCGCTATCCAGAAAACCATAATACCATAGTGCAAAGTCAGATGTAATCAAACCCATAGTACAAAACAATCATCTAGCTGCCAAAATAGTCACCAGATCCCAGGCAGTACAAGAGACATTGATGGGCAATGACACCACCCAAAATTTTAAACAAGCATTGGCCACTGATGAATGGTTTTTGAACAATAAATCCAGCTGTCTGATGAAAGAAGACTTGGCTTGGGTGGGGGGGGGGGAAGTTGTATGTTCCTGCCAGCCAAAGATTATGCTTAATGGTAAGGTGCCATGACTCCAAATTAACTGGACATTTTGGGTTTGTGAAAACTTTACACCTGATTAAAAGACAATTTTGGTGGCCATCACTAAAAAAGAACATAGAAAGCTATGTAGCTAGCTGCCCCATTTGTGCAGCAGCAAAAAGACGCCAGGGGAAATCCCCAGGTCTATTGCAGAAGGTAGCTGAACTTTCAGCGCCTTGGAGAGAGATTGCTATGGATTTCATTGTGGAATTGCCAAACAGTGAGGGAAATACTGTTATTTGGGTTGTAACAGACCTATTTTCAAAACAGGCACATTTTATGTCAGATAATAATCTAAAATAGTGCCATAAACTACACTGTCTATAATGGAAGGATGGTTTTGTGTTTATACTTTCCCTCCATTTTGTCTAAGGGACTGAAGGAGGAGTGGCTTAGCCACTCTATAAATATGACCCCCTTTACTCACACACACTGCATAAGAAGAAAGCAGAAGCAGAAGGAGAACAGGAGAAAAGGAGAGAGAGAGAGAAGAAGGGATTATGCTCTAGGCACATTTACCTAAGAAATAAATAAAGACCAAGAGACAATGTTCTGTGATTTAAAATGTAAATAGTTTATTGATTTTAAATAAACAAAGTTTTTCTTGATAAAAGAAATCTGGCTTAATTGTAGCTGCTGGGACATTCCAAGATCTTATTGACCTCTACAAAGGCTTTAACTGAGGAAAATGACTTAAATGAATCCCTTGCTAATCTCCTCATAACAATGAGGCTATCTGACCTCCAAAAATCAAGAGATCTGTTGAAGGCAATAAAAACAAATGCCTCAATTACCTCAGAGACTCCAGTGAGCCATTATGCCAGAGAAAAGGCGGCAAATTTTTTTCTGTCAGAACCTGCCCCTTTAAATTTTCTGACAGAACCTGCATTGGCTCAGCAGCAAAACAAAATGGTGGCTTCACCACTTCCTGTTGTCACAGGATCCAAAATGGCGACGCCCATGGGAAACCAACAGGCCCAAGACCTAACTACTAATACAAACCCCATTAATAAAAAACAACTAATGGGAGCAACTAATTACGAGCCGCCACCTACAGCAGTGGGATTGCCAACCCTGACCATCCCGTGCATGAAGCAGGGGTAACCAACACCACCACCCAGCCAAACAACCCAGGGGCAAACTAGTTTACATGAAAACATAAACTCCCTGGTTGCCACTTGCAGCGCCGTAGTAAAAACTTTTGAAAATACGGCTGAGGCTGCAACCCTGGCTATCCAACCTGATGTGGGCGGCCCACATGATCCTGAGGCATACCGCCCACCACCGCAGCAAGACTCACCAGCCCAGATGTTCTTCGGAGGACCTCAGGCTGAGATCCTCACACCTATGGCCGATCCTCTTCACCCTCCAACAGGCTTGCCAGCTTCGGAGCTCTTCGCCTGCTGTCACAAGACCTAACTACTAATACAAACCCCATTAATAAAAAACAACTAATGGGAGCAACTAATTACGAGCCGCCACCTACAGCAGTGGGATTGCCAACCCTGACCATCCCATGCATGAAGCAGGGGTAACCAAGAATGCCCCAAAAACAAAATGGCGACATTGAACGACATAACAGCTTGTTGCAAACTATAATGAACTGTTTAATAGCAGACGCTAAGTTAAGCAGAGCCTTCTGGGGAGAAGCTGTCCTCTGTGTTAATTATATAATTAATAGAACATGGTCAAAAACTCTCGACCAAACCCCATATTACATGTTGTATGGGCGAAAACCCAAATTATCCCATCTAAGAATTTTCGGTACACATGCCTGGGTGAATATCCCTAAACAACTAAAAAGAAAAGGGGGACCAAATTCAAAGAAAATTATATTCATAGGGTATGCCCCTGGCACAAAAGCATATAAGTTTTTAGATGATGGAAATAAAGTTGTTGTCTCCAGGTCAGCCAACTTCCAACAAGATGAAAGCTGGGGGAGAATTCATTGCAATGACACCAGTGTCTACTTCAAAGATGAAGAAAACATTCTGCCTATCACGCCTACAAACGATGATGGTGAACAGCAACAGCAACCATCACCGCGAGTGCAACACAATAAAAGAAACTCATCTGACACTCCAGCTGAACCATCCAGTGTCCGATCTTCACCTCGACATCACTACACAAAGAAAAGATCTTCAACTTCCCCAAGTGCCCGAGGCAAAAGACCTCTAAAATCCGAGAGGGGTTACAATGCTGACACGTCATCACAAGAAGAAGACAAAAGTGAAAGGCACCAAGTAAGACGGTCCAAAAGAGTAAACAAGGGGATCCCTCCACAGAAGTATGAAGGGGTTATCGCTTCTATCAACTCTGTGACCATGGTGCCTAAGAACTACAAAGATGTTCTTCAACTCGATGAAGAAGAGCAAGCAAGATGGAAAGAAACCATGCTTTGTGAAATGAACAGCCATAAACAAATGCAAGTATACACACCTGCCAAGGTTCCCAAAGGCAAAAGGGCTATCGGGACAAGATGGGTTTTTAGAGCCAAACCTATGCCAGGTAACAAACTGTTATACAAGGCCCGGTTAGTGGCCAAAGGGTACGTCCAAAGGTACCCGGATGATTACCTGGACACTTATTCACTGACTGTCAGAGCCGAAACGGTAAAGGCTGCCTTAACAACCGCAGCGGCCTTAGGTGAAAAAGTTTTTCAATTCGACATCCAGACAGCATATCTGCATGCTGATCTGAAAGAGGACATTTACGTCAAGGAGCCACCCTATATTTGTGTAAGAAGTTATGTTTGTCATTTTAATTGTATGCATATGTAATTTGACTTTGGTTGACAGTATAGTTCACTGTCAGAAGGGGAATTGCCAGATAATAATCTAAAATAGTGCCACTGAACTACACTGTTTATACTGGAAGGATAGTTTTGTGTTTATACTTTCCCTCCATTTTGTCTAAGGGACTGAAGGGGGAGTGGCTTAGCCACTCTATAAATATGACCCCCTTTACTCACACACACTACATAAGGAGAAAGCAGAAGCAGAAGGAGAACAGGAGAAAAGGAGAGAGAGAGAGAAGAAGGGATTATGCTCTAGGCACATTTACCTAAGAAATAAATAAAGACCAAGAGACAATGTTCTGTGATTTAAAATGTAAATAGTTTATTGATTTTAAATAAACAAAGTTTTTCTTGATAAAAGAAATCTGGCTTAATTGTAGCTGCTGGGACATTCCAAGATCTTATTGACCTCTACAACTTAAACTAAAAACTTTTATAACATTTTATACCCTGCCAAAAGATCCCAACTGCTAAAAGTTTAGCCAAATTATTCCTAATACACATTTATCGACTTCATGGTGTTCCACAAAGGATCATCTCTGACAGAGGGGCTCAATTCACCTCCAACTTTTGGAGGGCGTTTTTGGGCTTACTTGGTACTGGCCAGGGGTTGAGCACATCCTTTCATCCTTGTACTAATGGTAATTCTGAAATTTTGAACTCGGTGCTAGAACAGTATTTAAGATGTTTCATTAATTTTCTTAATTAAAATAGTTTTTATTGAATATAAATATTAAAAAAGACATATGTAACATATACACAACAAACATTTATACAACATATACACAAAAAGAGTGTAATTTCTTCTTAAGCATTTTTTCAGAGTGACGTTCTATACGTTTATTATATAAACTTGTTGTAGATCTGAGAAAACAAGTTCCTTTTCATGCAGCTCCTGGAAAATTCTGGTCATGGATTCCAAATGAGCCATCATATCTCCACCTTTAAGAAGATGTTGTTTAAATAATCTCTGTGTGAGATAAATATGAGCACCCACAGAGTCACGAACATAGAGTCTCTTCAACTTGGTCCAACACCTAGCAGCAGACTCTTCGCCACGAATATGGACAAGCTGCTGGTCACCCAGTGTTAGTCCAATAATGCAAAGAGCTCGTTCATTGTCTCTGTTAAACTTGGCTAATATCTTCGCATCTTCCTCATCAGTAGGATTCCATGCTGTTACATCCGGTGGATTATTAACTATGTCCCACAGTCCTAGATTACATTTTGTAGACCAGGATACATAGTTTGTTCCGTCCAGCCGGGTTATCATGGAAAAATATGCTGCTTGTTCTAGTGCCATCTTCACTTGGATTGTATATCTCAAACACAGTTTGTACTATTCACATTAATTCTCAGTTTAGCTCTTAACAATCCTAGTTAGTTCTGGTTGGCTCTGGGCCCGTAACCAATGTTAAGGATATTGTTGTTGTGTTACCAACCAGTAGAGTGTAGAGCACAGAGAAACGTTGCTGAGAGCAATGAATAAAAGATGTGCAAACTGGTTTATCAAAAGTTTACTTTATAGTGAAAAAACAATCTCATAGTCTTTAAATCAATCCAAGTCTTTGCCAGTTAAATCAATCCAGTGATACAAAAACTCTTCTTACCATACAAACAGTAGTTGGTTAGAATAACAAGTTCACTCTGGTTCACAAACCACGATGGTAGCAGATCCATCCAAAGATGATAGCACAATGATAACAACTCCTCACACTATGGTAGCATATCATCAACTGAATATGTTACAGTACCTTTCTTAAAGACGTTTACAACTAGTGATTATCTAATTACAGCATGACTCAGCATTACAATGAATCAGCAGTAAAACTTTAAAGTCACACAATACATATTCATATTAAAGTCACAGAACACATATATTGCCTGGACAATTTGTTAGGCTCAAACCATATCCTAACAAACACTTTGAAATCAAGGAAATCCTTGACTCTAGGATCCACAGAGGGAAAGTCCAATACTTAGTTGCTTGGAAACATTTACCATCAGCACACAATGAATGGGTCGCTAAACACCACATTAGGGCTCCAATCTTACTGAGAAAATTTCACTCCCAATACCCTAACAAACCTTGTTGATATACTATCATGAAATCTTGAAATCTTGTGTATATTTGTTTTTTTACAGGTGGACCCTTTTGTTTTCTAAGGAGGGTAGCATGTCAGATCCCTAAAAGTGATACTGCCATTCAAGTGGAGAAAGGGGGAGACTTGGATTCGATTTACTAGCATGGCCTGTGTCATCAGATATTTTACAACCTATATCCTGGTGCCAAGGAAGCCTGAGATTCTCTTTACCTGCAGGAATTTATATGATAGCCATGTGGGTTGTCTCACTTTAAAAGGTAGTGGTGGGAATGCATGTTTGTTCAGGTTCTCAAAGGAAATAGTAAAGTAAAATCTTCACACTTGTGTATTGGCTGAAATCTGCATTCTGACTTAAAGAGAGGGGTCTCTACCACTTTAATCCTACTGCTTTGCCTAAAGGCATTCAGATTGTGCTTTAGCTGGATGGCTGTCACTTCTGCTTAATAAAAGAATCCTTTTGAACAACCACGTTTCAAGAGTTCGTACTTTCTTAAGTTGGAAGGAGAGGCCTGTCTTTGTTTGGGCTAACAACTTTGTGTAATTATCTGCCATAATAGATGTATTTTTAGAAGACATCCAAATACCCAAGTATTTTATTCTTTTAGTCACTTGAAGGCCCAATTCTCTCTCCAATTCATTCCGACGATTTTGTGTCATATTCTTTATTATAATCTTCGTCTTGTCTTTGTTGATTCGGAGACCTGCAACTCTACCATACTTCTCTATCTCCTGAAGCAAGTTTTTACCTGATTCTAATGGATCCTCTACAATAAAAACCAAATCATCCGCGAATGCCTGAGTTTTATATTCTTCAGATCTCACCTTCAGCTCCTTTATTCCCTGATTCTTCCTAATTTCCCATAACAGAGGTTCTAGTGTAAAGATAAATAGAAGTGGGGACAGTGGGCATCCTTGTCTTGTGCCTTTTCCAATTTCAATCCTACCCGTTTCTTCCCCATTAATTAAAGCTCTAGCTATTTGAGTTGAGTAGATCGATCTTATCGCCCATATATAATTATCTCCAAATTCCATTTTATCTAACAAGGCAAACATAAATTTCCACCTAACCCTATCGAAGGCCTTCTGAGCATCTACAAAAATGAATGCTACTTCCTTATCCGAAAATGTCTCATAGTACTCCATTGCATCTATTATCGTCCTCACATTATCCTTTATTTGTCTATGTGGCAAAAACCCATTCTGGTCTCTATGTATGTAGTGGTTTAAAAAATGTTTCATTCTCCCTGCTAAAATTGAAATGAAGATTTTATAATTGGTATTCAAAAGGGATATAGGCCTGTAATTGTGAATCAGCGATGAATCTGTTTCTGCCTTGGGAATCAAGGAAATATATACCTCTGTCCAGGAATTTGGGATCCGACCCTCCACGATGATTCCATTAAAGACTTCAGTCATATATTGTCCCACTATATCAAGAGTTTCCTTATAGAATTCCATAGGAATACCATCTGTCCCCGGAGTTTTCTCTAATTTCTGCCTCCCAATTGCTTCTTCCATCTCCTTCTCTGAAATTTCACTGTTAAGTATTTGTCTTACCTCTTCCGGCACTTTTGGAAGATCCAGCCCCTCTATATATTTCTCCATCTCTTGGTCTGACCCTTCCTCTCTCTTGTATAAATCCGTAAAAAACTTCTGTACGATTCCCTTCATACCTTCCCCATCAGTTATCCATCTTCCATTTGCATCCTTCAAACCACCTACTTTACTTCTTTCCCTTAACTTTTTAATTCTATAGGTTAGCCATCTTCCTGGCTTGTTAGCGTTTTCAAAATAACCTTGTTTGACCCACCTGCATTTTTCAGCTACATCTTCTTGGTCCATTAAATTTATTTTATGGCGAATTGAATTTTTTTCCTCTAATAATGCCTGATCCATCGGTTTGTTTCATAATCCTTTTTCCACCTGTTCTAAACCATCCATTAAATTTGATCATTCCTTCCTTTTCAGTCTTTGCTTCCTTATTGTATATTTTATTACCAATCCCCTAATTAACGCCTTATAAGTATCCCAATTATTTTGCAGGCTTGTATCTTCTTTCTTATTCTCTTTAAAGAAATATTCTGTTTCTCTCTTGATCCAGGTCACAACTTCCTCATCCTTCAGCACCCTCACATCCATCTTCCATCTTTTCCTTTTCCGTTGGCCCCTCCATGTTACAAGCAAGGGGCTGTGGTCAGCCCAATCATTAACCCCAATCTCTATCTCAGAAACGTATTCCCCTAATTGTAGTGTCATCCAGGCCATGTCAATCCGCGACCATGACTTATGCCTGGAAGAGTGAAATGTATATTGTCTCGTCTCTAGGTGTCATTCTCTCCATATGTCCCGAAGGCCTAATTCTTCTCTCATCATGATTCCTTCCTTTGGCAACCCCCTCCTATATATTTTTTTCTCTCCCCCTGGCAGTTTAGTACCTGGTGAATAGTCCAAATTGCTGTCCAATATAACATTAAAGTCCCCAATCAAGCAAACATGGTCATATTTTAATTCAATCAGTTTTTTGTATGTACGTTCATAAAAAGACTTCTGATTTCCATTCGGAGCATAAATAGTAACCAATAGACATTTCAGTTGTCTTATTTCTAATTCTATTAACAATAATCTTCCCTCTTCATCTTTAAAAATTTCTTTAGAATTTATGTGATTCTTCACATATACCCCCCCCATTTCCTCTTATCTGCCGATGAATGATACATCTTCCCAAGTCTTGAACACAGCAGAAGTTTCTCATGAATTTTTTTAATGTGAGTTTCTTGAAGGCAAGTAATATCATAATTAAGTTTCACTAAATTATTTAGTATTTTCCTTCTTTTAGAAGGAATATTTAAACCATTAACATTCAAAGAAATGAGTCGCACCTCTTCCCCCATCACCACCTTTCTTCCCCTCCTCCTATTAGTCCTATTTTCCTAATACTTTTTCCTTGGTTTGCCGGGTTTCTCGTAACACCATCTCTCTGCCTCCCCTTCCTTTTTCCTCTAATTTCCCCTCCTTCTTCCTTTCTTCTTGGTTTCCCACACTATTTTCTTCCTGCAATTCCTCTGAACTTCTACTCTCTTCCTCCCTTTCTAATTCCAGCTCTAATTGTGTAGATTTTTTTTTTTTTTTAATTTGATTTATATGCCGCCCTTCTCCGAAGACTCAGGGCGGCTTACAATGTGCTCAGCAATAGCCTTCATCCTTTTGTATATTTATACAAAGTCAGCTTATTGCCCCCACAAACTGGGTCCTCATTTCACCTACCTTAGAAAGGATGGAAGGCTGAGTCAACCTTGAGCCTTGGCGAGATTCGAACCCTGCAGTAATTGCAGGCAGCTGGTCTTAACAAGCTTAATAACAGGGTGCCTTAAGCCCCTGTACTACCAAGATTTAAAATTATGTTCATAAAAATCCTGAGCATCCCGGCAGTTTTCTATTTTCACTTTCCTATCATTCCACGTAAACATGAGACCTTCTGGCAATAACCACCTATACATAATCCCATTCTTCCTCAGCTGTAGCATTAAAGGCTAGTAATTCCTCCTGATTTCCCTAACCCATCTTGGAACTTGCCTCAGCACTGAAATCTGTTTTCCCCTAAATACTACAGCTCGGTCCTGAGATTTCTTATAGATCTCCTCCTGCACCGACTTCTTGTTAAACCTAATATGTACTTCTTGTGGGTGGTTATATCTCTTTGCATAATTAGTAAAGACCTGAAATACCTCATCAATATCACTAAGGACCGCTATTTTATCTTTTTCCAGTGTAATCTTAAAACAAAAGATTTTTCAAGTTCCAAAAAAAATATCTCCTCTTCTACAGCTCTGTTTACTGAAATCTGTTCATGTTCATATCCATCCAGTCGGCCTTCACATCTACCTAACCTGGTTTCCACCTCCTGTAATCTTCCCTCCTGCTTCACCATATCACCTCTTATTTCTTCTAACTTCTCATTAAACTCCTTAATATCCCCCTTTACCGCTCCCATTTCATCTTTCATATCTGAAGTAAGATCCTCAAGTTTTTCAAGTTTTTTGGAGATAGACTCCTGTTCTTTATCATAACCTCCTGCATGGTTTGGAACATCCCCTGAAGACTTTGCAAGGTGGGAGCTTTTCCTGCAGAAATCTGATCATCCGTATTTTTCACCGTCGCCGAGGTTGATGACATTGGAGATGACACAACTAGAAGCATAACAACCTTTTCCCCTGTTTTAGTCATTGTAGTTGTCGCTGTAGTTGACATGGTTGCTATTAAATCTATGTAATATCGGAATTTAAGAGTTCACTACTCCAGCACCAAGTCAAAGTCACACATAGGATTTAAACTGGCTGTCAATAATAAATTTCCTAAAAGCGTAAATTACAATACTCAGTTCTCTCCTCCACAGGGATTCACCATCAAATGGAGGGGGGAGGACAGAGATCAAGTATTCAGTCTGTGTTCATCTTCTCAACACTGGTGGACTAATTACAAATACAAAAAGAACTACAAACTTCAGTGCTCTGATTTCTTTTAAATTGCCCACTTTCAGTCTGCTCAATCCCTCTAATCAACACCAGAAAGAAAGTTTGCCTCTCTCACTGCAGCTGCTTTACATGTGGTTAAAAGCACACTCGCTGGCAGATCTAACACAAAAACAAGAAATTCCAGTTCTTCCTCTTCTTTCTTTAATCGCGATGACAATTGTCCCAAGCACTCCGCTGTTTCTAATCCCTCCTGCCGCTCGTTGCAACATAGACTTCCCTTCCAAAATGACTTAGTCATAGTCCGGGGGTAGCTATTAATGGCCCCCTCTTCCCAGTCACTAGGGTCGAAGTATCCACTAACGACACAAGGGATCACCACCTCCTCACATATCTCAGCTCACCACACCTTCACTGACCTCCTCGGAGTCAGTGCCAGCACCAAAATCTGTTCGCCGGCTGGGAAAAAGCAACTCAAGCCAGGAGCCCTCTCAGTTCCTGACCTGCTGCAAAAGTGATGTCACCGGAAGCCAGACTTAGAAAAGTGGGAGTACTTGCAACTCTCCTTACTTGGTAGGATAGCTACGATTAAAACCCACGTACTTCCGAAAAGGAACTACTTATTTCAGACTGCCCCCATGAGACTGGATAGTGGTTTTTTTAAACTGCTAGATAGTTATGTGAGGAAATTTGTGTGGCAGAAGAAGAAGCCCCGGATAAAACTTAAAATGCTCCAAGAGGCTCCATGTAGAGGGGGATTTGGTCTACTGAAATGGGAGTTTTACTACCAAGCGGCTAATTTAATTTGGATCAGAGACTGGATGCTTTTAAATAGGAAGAGGACTCTTACATTGGAGGGTTATGATTTGTTTCAAGGTTGGCTCCATTTTCTATGGAGGGAGAGGGGCAAGAAATGTGGACAGTTTAAGAGACACTACCTTCGGAGAATATTATTAGAATCTTGGGAAAGAGTTAGGAACAGGCATTATTCAATGACTCTGATTTGGTTTGCCCCATTAGAGGCAGTAACCAGTGGTGGGTTCCTCCTGGTTCGGCCGAGCCGGTAGCAGTGACGATATGACATCACCGAACCAGTTCTCCCCCCCGCCCTTCCACCCCCACCCCCACCCACCTTATTCTTACCTTTTATTTGGTCCCACCCCCAATCTATTGCTGCCTCCTGAGTCCCAGCTGATGACTAGAGGGAAAAAAACTGTTTAAACTCTTGCCGCAGGGCTTCAAAGGGCCATCCTACAGCTGATCAGTGTTAAAAGCAAACAAATGAGTCGGGTCGTAAGTGCGAGGACTGGTCGTAAGTGCGAGGACCTTCCAGAAATGACTCTGACCAGCTAGCCACGCCCACCTAGTCACATGACCTCCAAGCCACACCCACAAAATAAGCCACACCCACAGAACCGGTAGTAAAAAAAATTAGAACCCACCCCTGGCAGTAACACATGTGACACTATATAATAAGGAAATACCATTGACTTATCAGGATTTGCTTGACCCTCAAGGGGAATTGAAAACCCGAGAGGAGCTTACAAAACAGGGCAAAAAGAAAGACTGGTGGGCGTATGCCCAAATTCAATCAAGAGTCAGAAGGGACTAAAGAAAGGAGGGAATATATAGGTCACTACAGGAGTTAGATAAAATCTTATTGGGAATTGAAAAGAAATTACTTTCAAGGTGCCACCAGTTTTTAGTATCACGATGGATTGGTGAGGAGGTGATTAAGGACACTATGATTGCCTGGGGGAAGAACCTTGGATTTTCTCCAAATCTGGATAAATGGGATGAGATATGGAATAGGAATATGAAACTTACTTTGTCAACCCCCTACAAGGAAAACATTTATAAAATGGTCTATCGTTGGCATATCCCCCCAGCAAGAATCGCAAGAATGTTCCCGGGAGTTTCTCCGGCATGCTGGAAGTGTGGGAATGGTTGTGGGACGTACTACCACCAATGGTGGACGTGCCCCAAAGCAGGCAAATATTGGTCCAAGGTTTGGAACTGGATGGTGGAAATTACAGGATATAATATAGAGCTGAAACCAGAGATTTTTTTTATTAGGAATGAAACCAGACAAAATAACTAAGGAAAAATGGTATTTGATCCTCCACATCACTACTGCAGCTAGGATACTATATGTGCAAGAATGGAAAAATGAATTAATACCCACAGAAAATAAATTGATTTGGAAAATTACAGAATGCGCAGAGGCAGACCGGTTAACGAAATTACTTAGGAACCAAAAAGATTCTGATTATTACAAATGTTGGAATTTATGGTATAACTGGGTGAAAAAAAAGAGAGGGAAGTGAAATGGATTGTATTAGTGGTATAGGCGCAGATTGGTGTACGTTAGTTGCAATAATCTTGTATGTATATATGTAAAGTATTGTATTTTTAAAAATGAAAATAAACTTTATAAAAAAAAAAAGGAGAGGCAATCCTTACAGGTTGGCAAAGATGTTTAAAGATAAGTCAGCTAAATGTTGGAAATGCCACCAGATACCTGAGTCAAATTATCATATGTGGTGGACATGTGTAGAAGCAAAAATATATTGGGTAAAAATACAAATGTGGCTGGAAAAGATGGTAAAGCAGAACATTGCTCGCTTCACCAGTATCTGGTGAATAGTAAAAGTGGTTGAGAACCAAGCTAACTTTGGTGGAATATAAATAAATAATAACATTCAATAACACACTAGTTCTGTGTTTATCGTTATGTTACAGTAGCAATATAGGAGAATCCAAAGTTATAAATAACAAGAAAATCCTTTTTCCTAGGACCTGGATAAGATGTATTATGCTTTAGATCAATTCATAGGATTAGATGGTGAATTGTTGTTTGTAGAATTTGTAATGTAAGTATGATTTGCCAAAAACTGCAGAGCTATAACTGTATTATAATGGCTTCCATTCTGACAGAAATTATTTCATACATACGTATTGGGCATGAATGGATGTTGTTTATGTTTATGTTCCTTTCAATGGTATACTAATAATGTTGAAGTTCAGACAATAAAGATTCAAGACAATTGAAATACATCCGTTCTCCACCAACTATGCTGTGGTTTGAAGATCTTTTCTCTTTCTATGTAGCAGAACGTTTTATTCCTTTGAGTTGCAACTGGAAGACTGTTTAGAAATAATGCCTTCATAAATTGTTGATGTTTTATTTCTAATTTCTTCCTTATTTTTATATAAATTTGTTTTGATGTGAATAATTCAATTGTACAAATAAGCTCAAATAGCAAACTAGTTTAGTCTGCACTAATCCATTTTCTTATTTTATTTTATCTTTCAATGTATTCATTGCTTGTAAAGTCAGAGACAATGTGTGTTAAAAATTAAGTGCAAAATAATAAAAAGATACTGTAAAATCAATGCTTGTTTTAATAAATATGAAGGGAAATTGAATATAAATATGAAGGAGCCTTGGTGTACAGTGGTCTAAAGCACCCTGTTATTAAGATCAGCTGCCTGCAATTACTGCAGGTTCGAATCTCGCCAGGCTCAAGGTTGATTCAGCCTTCCATCCTTTCTAAGGTAGGTAAATTGAGGACCCACTTGTGGGGGCAATAATCTGACTTTGTATAAATATACAAAAGGATGAAGGCTATTGCTTAATGCATTGTAAGCCGCCCTGAGTCTCCGGAGAAGGGTGGCATATAAATCAATTTTTTTAAAAAAATGAAAAATATTTTTTACACCTAAAATTATCCTGATTAATTGTTCAGATTGCTCTATACAAATCAACAAATCATCAGTTGATGTCAAATAAAATTCTAGTTATCAGTATGTCCCATATTTGGCATTTTCTATCCCTAGGGCAGTTTCCCAACTTTCCTACAGTTTAACTCTGTTGAGGTCTAAAATTAGTAAGAGTTGGGTGTCAGCCTGTCCCAGCTTAGACACTTAGGAAAGAAAGACCCTTGACTCCATTGGTAGAGAAAAGGTATACTCTTACAAAGGCCAGGTGGTTACAGGATAAGCAAAGCCAGATCTGAATATTCCCATGCAATCTTGGTGTATTTCCCTTCTTTCAGGTCCTCTCAGGTCCTCCCTGATTTGGACATATGGCCAGTGTCCAATAGCATTCAAAATAATTGTTTAAGCAACAGTTCTGGTTTTGGTGCTTTCTTGATGTCTATTTGCATTCAGTTCTCATGGGAATGTCCTTGGATCTCTCAACTGTTGTTTCCGATTGGCACCTCTGGTTCCTGTCATCCCCCACATTCTTTCTTGCCCTGTCCCACCTCTCCCCTTTTATGGCAGGATGCTGGCAATGCAAAAGCAAAGCTGAAGTAGCTTGCTGGAAGATCTGACATTGGATACATTTGTGAATTTCCAGTTATTTCATCTGCAACGCAATAACAGAATAACAGAGTTGGAAGTGACCTTGCAGGTCTTCTAGTCCAACCCCTGCTCAAGCAGAAGACTCTTATACCATTCCAGACAATTGTCTGTCCAGTCTCTTCTTAAAAGCCTCTAGTGATGGAGCACCCACAACTTTTGAAGGCAAGCCATTCCACTGCTTAATTGTTCTCACTGTTAGGAAATTTCTCCTTAGTTCTAGATTGCTTCTCTCCTTGATTAGTTTCCGTTCATTGTTTATTGTCTTGCCTTTTGGGCTTTGGAAAATAGGTTGACCCCCCCTTCTTTGTGGCAGCCCCTCAAATATTCAAATATTATTTCAGTTGTCATAAAAAATAGTGTAAATTTTATTTGAGATTGAGGTTTTGAAAGAATATATCTATGGGTTTCAGTCTTATAATTTCTCTAAAATAAAAACTATTCGTTCAAAATTCAAAACAGCTGTTTTTCTATGAAAAAATCATGCAGGGAAGGTTTGTTCCCTGAGATGGGTAAATGGAACAAATGCCTTTTTGCGTTTCTCTTGGTTGATCAAAATGTAAGAAATGTGACCTGTTAATATACAGATATCCAAATAATTATAGCACTAAAATTTATTTATTTAAAAATAAAATAAAATAAAATAAATAAAATTATTATTTTATTTTTTAAAAAAGGAAAATGAGGTATATACTGTATATATAGAGAGAGTAGAAACAGGGAAACTTCATGAGAGACTCAACTCCTGCAAAACTGATTTATTCTTTTTTTTAATAATTTTTACTGAATATAAATATTAAAAAAGACATACATAACATATACACAACAAACATTTATACAACATATACACAAAAAGAGTATAATTTCTTCTTAAGCAGAGTGACATTCTACAATTCTACTTATGGTATATTCCTTCACATCTCCTTAATCTAATAACATTTTTTATTATATATATATATATTTAAATCGGTAATATTTCCCCCTATATTTTTTGTACATTTCTAATTTTTAACCAATTATACCAATTATTCCATATTTTGTAATAATCCGATTCTTCTCTTTCTTGTAATTCTTTGGTTAACCTATCCATTTCAGCGCATTCTAAAATTTTTCCTAATACTTCTGTTTCACTTGGTGTTTTTTCTTGCTTCCAATTTTTTGCGTAGGTTATTCTTGCAGCAGTTAATATGTGAATTGTGAGATATTTGATATCCTTAGGGTATGATTTGTTAAAGATTCCTAATAAAAATGTTTCTGGTTCTTTTTCAATCTGTGTTTCTGTTATTTGTTCCGATCATTTTTTGATGTTAGACCAAAATTTCTTTGCTGCCGGGCAAGTCCACCATAAATGATAGAAAGTCCCTTGTGCCTTTTTGCACTTCCAACAAATTGGGCTATTTTTAGGTTGTATTTTTGCCAATCTGGTTGGAGACATATGCCACCTATAAAACATTTTCAGTTGGTTTTCCTTGTACGCCGTTGCTTTTGTTAAATTTAGGTTTACCTGCCAGAACTTTTTCCAAAGGTATTGTGTGTTTGATGTTTTGAGCCCACTTAATCATCGTTTCTTTGACTGTCTCTTTTTCCAATTTATAGCGTAGAAGAAATTTGTAAATTGTACTAATTAATTTATTTTCTAATATAATTTGAGTCTAATATAATTTTATCTATTTCTTGTTTTTTTATTATAAATTTCATATGTTTTTATATGTTCTCTGTATTTGGATTGTATTTGAGTATGAGTCCACCAATCTATTTCTCTGTGTAAATCTGTCTCCAATTGTTGTTTTGTCTTTAATTTGCCTTGATAGTCAATTATATCTATATATCTAATTATTTTTGTCTTCTCTGTTAAATTTGGGTGTCTAATTGATTCTGCCGGTGCTAGCCAATTTGGTATCTTCATATAATGTTGTTTTTTAATTTTAAGCCAAATTTGTAATAATGAGTTTCTTATTGTGTGTCTTTTAAAATATGAATGTGTTTTATATTTCTCATCCCACATAAAAGAGTGCCAGCCAGTTTGGAGTTCGTGTCCCTCAATTGTTAAAATTCTAGAGTCCTTTAATTCTATCCAATCTTTGACCCACGATAGTACTGCTGCTTGGTAATATATCTCCCAGTCAGGGAGTGCAGCTCCTCCTCTATCTTTTGTATCCTGAAGCAGCTTAAATTTTATTCGTGGCCTTTTCCCTTGCCATATAAATTTAGATGTTATTTTATTCAGCTTTTCAAAAAACGGTTTATCTATTTTAATTGGGGTGACCTGAAACAAATATAAAAATTTAGGTAAGATAGTCATTTTGATGGCTGAAATTCTTCCTAGGAATGAAATATGTAAATTTTCCCATTTTTCTAAGTCTTTCTTTGTTTGTTCTAGTAATTTATCATAATTGTTTTCTTTAATTGCTGATGTTCTTGTAGATAACCAGATTCCTAGATATTTTATTTTTTTCGTTGTTTGGATTTGTCTATTATCTGTCAATTCTTTTGTTTGGATTTCCATAAGGTTTTTTAGAATTAGCTTCGATTTACTTTTGTTGATTTTTAGTCCGGCCACTTCTCCAAATTCTTCTATTTTTGGGAACAAATTAGGTATAGATTCCATAGGATTTTCTGTCAAAAACACTAGGTCATCAGCAAAGGCCTGAGCTTTGTATTCTTCTCTATTGATCCTTAAACCTTCAATTCTTTGGTCTTCTCTAATTTTTTTCAACAGGATTTCCAATGATAGAATATATAGTAAGGGGGAAAGTGGGCAGCCTTGTCTGACTCCTTTTGTTATATTAAATTTGTCTGTTATATCATCGTTCATAATTATCCTTGCTGATTGCTTGGTATAGATTTCTGCTATAATTTTCCCAAATTTTTCCCCAATTTGCATATTTTGTAATTGTTCAATCATAAATTTCCAATTTTGATTATCGAAGGCCTTTTGGGCGTCAAGAAAAACCAACGCTGCCTGCTTCTCCGGGTGTGATTCATAATATTCTAGAGCATTAAGTACTATTCTCATGTTGTTCTTTATTTGGCGTCCCGGCAGAAATCCATTTTGGTCTGGGTGTATATATGTATTTAATACTGATTTAATCCTTTCGGCCAAGATTGCTGCAAATATTTTGTAATTGGCATTCAATAATGAAATAGTTCTGTAGTTTTGAATTAACTGGAGATCTGTATCTTCTTTTGGAATGATTGTTATTATGGCTTCTGTCCATGAATTTGGTATTTTGGCTTTCTCCATAGCTTCATTATATAATCGCAACATATTCTCTCCCAGTACTTCTTGCATTGTTTTATATATTTCTACCGGTAGCCCGTCGGGTCCCGGTGTTTTATTGTTTTTTTGCTTTTTCAGTACTTCATCTAATTCTAATTTGGTTATTGGCCTATTGAGAGTTGTTCTTTGTTCTTCTGTGATTTTTGGCATTCCTGATTTCCCTATGTACTGTTTTATCTTGTCTTCCTCTATTTTTCCCTGATTATATAAATTCGCATAAAATTTCTTAATAATTTCTTTTTTGGCCTCTTTATTATGTGGAATTTCTCCTTTATCGTCTTTCAATTGGTATATCGTTCTTTTTTTCTGTTCTTTCTTCAGTTTATAGGCTAGCCATCTGCCCGTTTTATTTGCGTGTTCGAAATAGTTTTGTTTCGCCATTTTTATTTTTTGGGCTAGTTCTATTTGGTTTATCAAATTCAATTTATGCTTAATCATTTCCCATTCTTCTCTGATTGTTTTGTTCTGGGGCTTTTCCTGGAGTTTTTGTTCTATTTCAACCTCCCCCACCCCCATCCCCACGGCATGCGCGAGATGGTGGTTCCCCGAAGTGCTGGCTGAGATCGGGATGAAAGAGTTGCGACAGGAAACCGGGGGAAGGTCGTTTTTCCACTCATCGGCCCCCTGCCCGATATGCTGAGCCTTTGACAGTTCAAATGAGCCATCTCTGACAGAAGATGGCTCTCGGATGACCTGGGGATGGTGATGAGAGGATTGCATCAGCTGGGCGCCGCTGGGAGGGCGGCGTCGGCCCCTGCAATCGCGCTGAGGCCATTGGAGTTTTACCGGCCAGATTGGCGCTATTAGACGCTGCAGACACTCGGCAATTTTACATCTAATGGGGGGAGGCTACAGGTGCTATGGCTGCTGTAAGATCGTTAGCCCCCCCGATGAATCCGCTGAGATTAAGGCAGTGGGTATTGTGGCAGCCTTGTTGATGTTGGTGAATGTCACACTGGAGATGAGAGGCTGGGAAGATCTGGGCTGTAATTTCCCAGCGAGGACAGGGGCGGGTGGTCCTGAAGAAGATCTGGGGGGCGGGGAGTTGGCCGGAGGGGAAGTGATAATTATCCATCTTGCTCTTCCCTGGGGTCTCTCCCTCCCCCATTTTTGTCGCCCCCCTCCCCCCCGGACTGTTGCCTGCCTGGTTCGGCCTGCTTGTTTTATTCATCTTCAGTTGTCTGTTGGGACTTTTGTCATCTCCCCTCTTTGAACTGCTATCTGACTCCTGGCTCCTCTCACACCGTAAAGTGTTACATCTTATCTTTTCACCCCTATTACTGCCTTATTGGTCTCGTTATATTGGACAGAGTTATGGAGTTACAGACTGATGAACTATGAATCCTGGTGGACTGCTGCTGCATCATGTTCCTAGGAACTGCTCTATGACTCCGCCGGTGGTTGTTCCCCACCTAGCCACCGTGAGAGGGTGGCTGCAGCTGGTTCCACGGGACTCATTCATTGCAGCTTTGGATTCTCCACCGCTGTGAGAGAGCGGTGGTTATGCCGGCCTGGGTTGACTCCTATTTTTCCATCATTATCCCTCTTGTTTATCATCTCGGTTTCCTGTTGCTATTTTCCATCCACTTCTCATATTTATTATGGCTTACACTTCGGCGACCCTCCTTGCTCTGCGAGATGCCCCCCTCTCGCAGACATGGCCTTCGAATTTATCGAAGGCCTACCTCAAGGACGGGTTTTGGAACCCCGAGTGGTGGCATGCTTCTAAGCGTGGTTTGAGGGGTTTTTTAATTAATGTTTTTAATCAAATTTTAAGGGGACCCGGGAGGTGGGTGGTAAGGGTTGAGCCGGGGGCGGCTCCTATGGTTCAGCAATTGGGCCCGTCGGATGGTTGGGGGGGGAGGGAGGGAGGAGGAGGGAATGAAGAGGCTCAGTGGAGAGAGGGTCTTCCAATCCCTGTGACAGTTGGGAAATGCAGAGGTCGGGAGGGGGGGCTAGGAGGGCGCCGCCGCTTCATTCAAGCGGTGGTGCCCTCCTGCCCCCTCAGCTCATCCTGCTCCCCCAACGGCGATGGAGTGCGGAGCCCTGGACTCTGACTGGTGTACTTAAATGCCAGGTCCGTGGTGAACAAGACACTCCTCATCCGAGATCTTATAGATGAGGAGGACGCGGACCTGGCTTGTATCACTGAGACCTGGCTGGGGCCGGAGGGCGGTGTCCCTCTCACGGATTTGTGTCCCCCAGGTTTCCGGATACTACACCAGCCATGACTCCAGGGGAGGGGCGGAGGAGTGGCGGTAGTTATTAAGGAAAGTCTTAGGCCTAGGGAGGTCACTGTTCCTCAGGTTGGCGGGTGTGAATCCCTCCTTTTGAAATGGGACCCTGGAGTTCAGTCTGGGCTGTTGATCACATACCTCTCCCCCAGCTGCATGGCCTCAGCCCTGCCCGCACTACTAGATGTCTTAGCCGAATTGATGGTGGAACTCCCCAACCTTTTGGTTGTGAGAGATTTCAATCTGCCATCGGCCGGTGAGTCATCTGAGTTGGTGTGGAAGTTCATGACCTCCATGACGGCCATGGACCTGACTCAGATTGTACAGGGCCCAACTCATATTGGAGGACACACAACCGACCTTATTTTTCTCTCTGGACAGTGGATAAATGATCGTGGGGAGGGGACTTTATCTACTGACCCTCTGTCATGGACCGATCATTCTCTCCTTAGACTTGACTTTTCCTCCGCCATCCCCCGTCGCAGGGGCGTGGAACCAGTAAGATGGTTCCGCTCCAGGCGCCTGATGGAACCCGAAAGTTTCCTGATGGAGCTTGGGTCATTTCCCGCCTCCTTAGCCCACAATTCATCTGAGACCTTTGTCGCGGCCTGGGAACAGGCTGCGGTGGGGGCCCTGGATCGAATCGCGCCTTTGCGGCCTCTGATCCGATGCAGATCCCGGGCGGCTCCTTGGTTTACCGTGGAGCTCAGGGAAATGAAGCGTCGAAAAAGACACCTGGAGGGTGGTTGGAGATCCTCCCGATCCCAGTCCGACCGAACAGAACTAAGAACCCATATTAGGTCTTATCTTGTGGCGATGGAAGTGGCGAAACGTAACTATTTTGCCACTCTCATTGCATCTGCAGAAAATCGCCCAGCAGCCCTGTTTAGAGTGACCCGCTTCCTCCTTAATCAGGGAGCGAGGGAGGACCCCTTACAGGGCCATGCTGAGGACTTTGCACAGTTTCTGCAAGATAAAATCACTCAGATTCGGACCGGGTTGGACTCCGACTGGACAGAGTCCGTTGAGGTGACAGGGCCTAGTCTTGGTGGAGACATCTGGGTTGAGTTTGAGCCTGTTTCATTGGATGACGTGGACAGGGTTATGGGTAGGCTGGGGTCTTCCACATGTTTACTGGACCCTTGTCCCTCCTGGCTAGTTTCGGCAGCCAGGGAGGTGACTGGAGACTGGATCCAGGCTGTTGTCAACGCTTCACTAAAGGAAGGGGTCTTTCCTGCTGCGCTTAAAGAGGGAGTGGTTCGACCCCTCCTTAAGAAGCCTAACCTGGATCCTGACGTACTTAACAACTACCGTCCAGTCTCCAACCTTCGCTTTTTAGCGAAGGTTGTTGAGTCCGTGGTGGCACAGCAATTCCCTCAATTCCTGGAGGAAACTGACTACCTGGATCCTTACCAATCTGGTTTCAGGCGTGGCCACAGCATGGAAACGGCATTGGTCGCCCTAGTAAATGATCTCTGGCGGGCCAAGGATGGGGGTTGCTCCTCCATCCTGGTCCTTCTTGACCTCTCAGTGGCGTTCGATACCATCAGCCATGGTATCCTGCTGCAGCGGCTCAGGGGGATAGGGTTAGGAGGCACTGTTTTACAGTGGTTCTCCTCCTATCTCTCGGGCCGTCTGCAGTCTGTTTGGGCGGGGGGTCAGGGATCCTCCCAGAGGCCTCTCACTTGTGGGGTGCCTCAGGGCTCGGTTCTCTCCCCTCTGCTCTTTAACATCTATATGAAACCGCTGGGTGAGATCATCTGTGGTTTTGGGGTGAGGTATCATCAATATGCTGATGATACCCAGCTTTACATTTCCACCCCTGACCACCCTAGGGATGCCCTTTCCGTGATGTCCCACTGCCTGGAAGCGGTGCGGGTTTGGATGGGGAGGAACAGGCTTAGACTCAACCCTTCCAAGACTGAGTGGCTGTGGATGCCGGCATCCCGAGATCTGGAGGTTCCATCCTTAATGATCGGAGGTGAAACCCTTGCTCCCTGCAATAGGGTCTGCAACTTGGGTGTCCTCCTGGATTCTCGGCTGTCTTTAGATGACCATCTGATGGCCGTAACCAGGGGGGCCTTCGCACAGGTCTGTCTTGTGCGCCAGTTGCGCCCGTTCCTAGACCGGGATGCCTTCGCCATGGTCACTCATGCCCTTGTTACCTCTAGGTTGGACTACTGCAACAACCTCTACATGGGGCTCCCCTTGGGATGTGTCCGGAGGCTTCAGCTAGTCCAAAATGCAGCCGCGCGGGTAGTTACGGGGGTGTCTAGATACTCCCGTGTAACACCTCTCCTGCGTGAGCTGCACTGGCTACCGGTAGCACTTCGGATACGTTTCAAGGTGCTGGTGCTCACCTATAAAGTTCTTCATGGCTTAGGCCCGGGGTACTTGCAGGACCATCTCCAGCCGTTCTCCCATCGTCCTGTGCGCTCTCACAGAATCGGCCTCCTCAGGGTGCCGTCGGCCAAACAATGTCGGCTGACGACCCCCAGGGGGAGGGCGTTCTCTGTGGGAGCTCCGACCCTCTGGAATGGATTGCCCACTGAGCTCAGGACAGCCCCCGACCTTCTTTCCTTCTGTCGCGAGCTGAAGACGTGGCTCTTCCGCCAATTAAACTGATCCGTTTGGGGGTACACTGGTATAATTTTAAATTGTTGTTTAATTGGGATACTGATTTTAATTTTGTATTGTATTGTGATTTGTATTGAAGTTGTCATTTTGTAAGCCGCCTTGAGTCCCTAGGGAGAAAGGCGGCATATAAATCACAATAAATAAATAAATAAATAAATAAATAAATAAATAAATAAATAAATAAATAAATAAATAAATAAATAAATAAATAAATAAATGTTTGTTTTAGGTCTTTCTCTAATTTCTCTAATTGTTTTTTCTTCTCTTTATTTTTTTTCCTCGTATATGCTATTACTAGGCCCCTTATATATGCTTTTAAAGTATCCCATGTGCTTTATAAAGAGGTTTCCTCTATTTTATTTATCTGAAAAAATATTTTTACTTCCTTTTCTAACATCGAATTAAATTCTTTTTCTTTACATAATCTTTGGTTCATTGTCCATCTCTTACGTCTTCTTTCCCCTTTCCAGTTTATGAATAGTGGATTGTGGTCTGTCCATTGGTTTGTGCCTATCTCAATTTTTTCTACTTCTATTTTGATATTTGGGGTCATCCATGCCATGTCCAATCTTGACCAGGAATTATGCGGATGGGAGTAAAAGGTGTATTGGGCCTCTTCTTCATGTCTTTCCCTCCATACATCTGCCAAGTTTAGTTCTTCAGCCATAGTAAAGAATTCTTTTGGAAGTATTTCTTTTTTCTTTTGTTTTTTTCCCCCCAGTTTTGTAGTCCTTCTTTGCATTCACTATTGCATTATAATCCCCTATTACACAAATATCATCATATTCTAATTCTGCTAATTTTATGTGTAGATCTTTAAAAAAAACCTGTAGTTTTTGGTTAGGTGCATAAATCACTACAATTAACATTTTCCTCTTTCCTATTTCTAGTTCTACCATCACCACTCTACCTTGCTCATCGGTATAAACTAATTTAGATTGTATTTTTTCTTTTACATAAATCACTACTCCTTTTTTCTTTTTTTGTTGCCAAAGATGAATATAGTTTTCCTAATTTGGGGTTTTCTAGGATTTTTTGATAGTCTTTTTGAATGTGTACTTCTTGCAGACATATCACATCTGCTTCTAGTTTTTGTAATTTTGTGAAAATTTGATTCCTTTTCTTTGGGGCATTTAAGCCATTAATGTTTACCGAAAAGAGTTTGATCTGTTCATCCATTGCCTATCGTATCTGTTTTTTTGTGTTTCTTGTTTCCATCCGTGCCTTAGCTTTTGCACCTTCTCTCTCTTCTCTCTCTTTTTCTTGCCTCTGTCTTATTTCTTTTTCTTGATTTGTTTCTATTGGTTCTTCTTCTTGACTTTTACTATCTGTTTCCTCCTTGCTTTCCTGTTCTTCTTCTAGTCTAAAGTGTGTGTTATGGAATTCTCTTGCCTTTTCTAGAGTGTCTATTTTATATTTTTTGTCTTCCCAAGTAATTAAGATCCCCTCTATTGGCAGCCATCTGTGCATTATCTTATATTTGATCAGTAGTTGTGTTAAAAACTGATATTGTTGTCGTAGATTTCTTACTCTTCGGGGTATCTGTTTTAAAATTATAGTTTCTTTATCATTATAGATCACCGTTTCTTCTCTAGATTTCTTATAGGCTTCATCTTGGATTGATTTTTTAAAGAATTTGGCATGGACTTCTCTCACCAGTCTGTGTTTTCTTATATAATTTGTTTGTACACAGTAAGTTTCTTCCAATTGTCCTTTTATTTCTTCTGGTTCTTTTTGTGTCATTCCTGTGATAATTTCCACCATCTTCCCTTCTAAATCCTCATTTTTTTCTTCTGGAATATTTTGGAAACGCAAGAAGTATGAGGCCTTTTCCATTTCAAGCATGGCCAAGGAATTTGACATTTCTTTATTTAGCTGTAGGGTTTTTTGTTCCATTGCTTCTACTTTTAATTCCACATGATCTATTTTTGTTTCTGTTTTCCCAATTCTCTGTTCATTTTCTGCTATAGAATTTTGAATGCCCCCAATTTTATCCTTCATGGTCTTGATATCCTCCTTGATTTCTCCTATTTCATTTCTAATCTCTGCATGGAACGTTCTCATTTCTTCCTGATTTTCAGCTATTTTTTCTTGTGTTTGGAGCAGTGTTTCCTGGATCTTTCGAACCATATCTTGTATTACATTTGGTGCCATTTCCAGTTTTTATTTTTATTTTTCTTTCCCCATCATGCTATCTATTGTTTTTTGTTGTGAGGGGGTAGGAGTCATTACTATCGTATTGGTTGTAGGTTTTTCCCCTGTTTTTGTTATGGTGGATGTTGTAGACATTTTCAATATTTGTGTAAAGCTTTCCAACCTTAACATCAATTTTTAAGTTATTCCTTAGTATCTCTTTTCCCTTCCAAACACTGCTTATACACCACACAGCTTATATATAGTTATATTATATTATATTGCCAATTATCCCAATTGAGCAATTAATTCTTATTCACAGTATAAATCAATTTACTTATCAATCAAGGTTTTAGTTTAATTTTCTTAATTTTCTAATTAGCAATCTTTTCAATTACTCCCTTTTTCAATCAGTCTATCTCAAACATACAGTCAACTCATTTGTTATTTTGTATAAAAGTCAATCTTTCACTTTAACAATAATTCCTTATCTAACCACAATTTCACAATACAATTTATAGCTATAAAAATATTATTTATTTATATATTTCTTTTAAATATTAAACTTATTGACTAATTAAACAGTTCAAAATTAATAATTCACTTCCTTCTTGTCTTAATTTTTATTTTCTTTGGTCTTTTGTTGTCTTCTTGCTTTACCTCTCTCGATCAGTTCTTTCACAGTCATAAAAACACGATCTGTGTCCGTCTCAGTCTTTTTTTTTTACTTCTCCCGGTAATCAGATCTCTGAATTCAGTTTTCCAATCTTTTTTTTTAAACTTAAGTTCTTATTGTCCAAACTTATTTGTAAATCCAAAGTCCAAAATCCAGACAGGTCTTCTGTATCCGTGAATTTCACCATTTAGTCTGGTATTTCAGTCTCTGCACTCAGTTTTCCGATATTTTGGGGTTTGAGTCAGTTGTAGTTCCCAGATTCAAACGGCTTGTCTATATCCACAGAGTCCACAGGCTGCTCCCTTTGCTCAACTGTAAAAGTCCGCACTCACACTGCTTCAAGCGCTATTTCTCCTTTTCTTATGTTTGCTTAGTCATTCTATGGGTTCCTCTCTTCCGCGCTGTAATTGTTTCCCCTTTTTTCCTTCTCCTCTTGTACCGCCACTGTTGTAACTCACTTGTCTTCCTCTGATTTGATCGCGCGTCTCCTGTTTACCGCCTCTATTGTAGGTGATCTATCTGACAGTCACTCGAATTTGCTTCCACTATTTGCTTTGATCTAGACAGGCGCCATCACTCCTGTCCGCCAATAAAGCTGACTTCTTCTCCACCAATTTAAGAGGTTGATTGCTCGACCTCCCTGATGACAGCGCAACACCAGGGGGCTTCGCGAGTTCCTCTTTCGTTTCCTGATCCCTCCAAGTTCGGGAATGCCCTTAAAGAGCAATTAATGAGGAAATTTGGGTATCAGAGACAGAGCCTCCGTTTCCTCACCCATTCGTGATGACGTCACCGCCGGAAGTCAAAACTGATTTATTCTAAAAGTGCTTGAGATTTGCCCAATTTTCTTTATGTTTTTAGAAAAATAGTGATTTAAGTCATGTAAAATATATTTTCTTTTTGTGTCTTTTAAATTAACAAACCAGAACAAAAAAATAGGAAAAAATAAAAGAAAAAGCAGTACAACAACAAAAATCATATATATATATATATATATATATGAAAGCTTCTCATCCCTTTATATGTTGTGGAGTGGGGTGATAATATCTGTGGGGTATTACTGATATTTGGTATGCATAAAAGTTGCTTTAATAAGATTACATATAGATGGTTTCATATATCATATATGAGAAACCTATGTGTGGCTATATGCTGTATTTTTTGGAGTATAAGATGCTCTGGACTATAAGATGCACCTACCTTTTTTGGGGATGAAAACAAGAAAAAAATCTGCCTCTGCCTCCCAGCAATTTGCCTCCTTGCAGCAAACAGCCTGCAAGTTTGCCTGCGCAGCAATAGGCAATGGCAATCCATGCAGCCTGAAACAGCTGAGGATCAGGAGGCCGATCCAACTGACAATCAGCTGCTTCTGCTAATCAGGATGTGCTGAAGCTGAAATGGGCTGTTTGCTGTTTACTGCAAGGAGGTAAATTGCTGGAAGGTAGAGGCCAAAGGGTGGGGGCGCCATCAGGTGGGCAGGGCTACATTTGGTGTATAAGATGCACCCAAATTTTCACCCTCTTTTAGAGGGGAAAAAAGTATGTCTTATACTACAAAAAATATGGTATACAATATACATAAAATGTATGTATGTATGTATGTATGTATGTATGTATGTATGTATGTATGTATTTATAGCTTCCAGCGACCAGTAAGATCCCACAGAGTTGGTCTCCTCCGGGTCCCATCAGCTAAACAATGCCGGCTGGCAGGCCCGCGGGGGAGGGCCTTCTCTGTGACTGCCCCAGCTCTCTGGAACCAGTTATCTCCTGAGGTCTGGACCATCCCCACCCTATTGGCCTTCCGAAAAGCGGTGAAGCGGCTTTTCTGGCAGGCCTGGGGCCGTTGATCTCGCTCTTGCGATCTGGCGAGATCCAGCCATGAATGGTATGAATGAGTTTTAATGTTTTAATGTTTTTAATTTTTAAATGTTTTTTATTAGGATTTTAAATGTATTGTGAGCCGCCCTGAGTCTTCGGAGAGGGGCGGCATATAAATTGAATTAAATTGAAAAAAATTAAAAATTGAAATATTTATCAAATTTATTTGCTGCCCAGCTCACAGTTCAGGTGACTCTGAGCAGCTTACATCAAGATAATTGCATTCCTCTTTTCCTCTTGTTTTTTTTTTTTTTTGTTTATTAGTATTTATTGGGAACTCTTTCCATGAAAGAGAAACTGAAAAAAAGAGTAAAAATGGAAAAGTGCAAGAAATGAAAAAAAGAAAAAAAACCCTAAATTTAAAGAATATATGATATTTGACCTTCTTTTCAACAGATAAGGATAATTTTATTTTCCTTCTTCCCTCTTAGATATTAGATTAATATGTTTAGTTCCTCCTTTAATAGATACCTTTCTTAATCTCCAAATCCAGAAAATATGTCAATTCCTTGCTATTTCTAAAAAATTTATAAAAAAAATTATTTGAAAAAGTTTTGTTTTGTTTTCTCTCACCAAATAAGTCAGTCTTGCCATTTCTGCAAATTCTGACATTTTCACAATCCATTCCTCCACTATGGATTTCATTATGCATATACATTGTTGTACATACAATACTCTTGCTGCAGTTACCATATATAAAATCAATATATCATGTGGGTTTTTAAAAAATGTATTGTCCATAAATCCCAATAAAGATTTCTGGTTTCTTTGCAATATCTTGTTCTGCTTTGTTGAATTAAAAGAAAAAACATATCAACTATCAGGTGTGTTACTGTGCCTTTAAGAAATGAGCTGACATCATTTCTTTGATGCTTTAGGTTAGAGGTGTCAAACTCACATTGTCATGGTGACATCACGTGATGTATCGGGACTTTCCCCCCCTTTGTTAAACCAGGCATGGGTGTGGCCAGTGGGGAGTTTGACAGCCCTGTTTTAGGTGGACAAACTCAAGAATTAAGTATAGAGGTGTGTCTCTATACAGCAGTGTGTGCTCACATTGGGGCTTGGGTCACATTGTCATAGCTGTCAGCTAGACTTCTATTTGACCACTCCATTTGACTGTCCTTGATTAAAAAGCTTCAAAAGTCAGTTGTTTAATTGCAGCTGTGCTCAGAACATCCACAGTAGGGTATCTGCCTGAGTCTGAGGGGAGCTTCCTTCTTTAAGAGTGAGAAGACCAATATTAATCTAAGATGAGAAGACATGGTTTCTAAGAAACCACTCTAAAAGTGTGGTTCTCTATATAGACCAAATCTTTTTAGTGATGAAGGAAGATTTTCCTTGAGGAATCCTAAAATGCTTCTAGGAGTTCTAAATTGCCCCTAAACCAGCTTCCAGGCATCTTCCTTTGCATTTTCATCTTTCTTGGTTCTGTCTGCTGTAATTGCAAGCAAAATGTGTAACAAATATTTCTATTTTTAGAGTGCCTTGAAAGCAGCCAATTCAGATAAAAATAACTCTTTGTGTAGTTTAAGTAGCAGCTTTCAGTTGCTAAACACAGAGATGTATTTTGAGCGCTTATGTAAAGGAAAAGAAAAGCATTTGGGGAAAAGCCATGAGAAAAATCATGCTTCAAAGAAGTGAGATTTATTTTCCTAAATCTAAGGCTTTGAGGAGACAAAGACACAATCAAAATCAAAATCAAAGACACAAAACCAAAAAAAATAGCTCAACCTATCAAAATAGTACTGTAAAGGATATATTAGGAATACAAATCAAAATAGGCAGAAAAAAATGGTAAGAAAAAACCATTCTAGGCAAGTTCAAACCACCAGGACCAGATGGATTATATCTCAGAGTTGTGAAGGAGCTGACAGATGTGATCTCAGAACCACTGAACCATATCTTTTAAAGATCCTGGTGCATCAGGGAACTACCAGAGGACTGAAAAAACATGATTCCCATTTTCAAAAAAGAGGAAAAATGGATCCAGAAAACTACAGACCAATCAAGCCTGACATCACCAGGACCTGACAGATTACATCCCAGAATTCTGAAGGAGCTGGCAGATGTTTTCTCAGAACCATTGTACCAAATCTTTCAAAAATCCTGGAGCACAGGGGAAATACCAGAGGATTGGAAAACGGCTGATGTGATTCCCATCTTTAAGAAAGGGAAAAAGCAGACCCAGGAAACTACAGACCAATCAACCTAACCTCAATACCTGGGAGGATCCTGGAAAAGATAATCAAAAAACAGATCTGCGAACAACTAGAAGCAAATAAAGTTATAACTAGTAGCCATCACACATTTGTTAAAAAGAGATTATGCCAAACCAATCTTATTTCATTCTTTGATAAAGTCACTAAATTAGAGACCAGCGAAAGGTTCTGCGCATGCAGAGAAGCACCACGTACAAGCGAAGCAAGTGCGTGCATGTGCGTGCTCACAATTCTAAACTGGTAGCGAAGGTAAGTGGAATCCACTACTGCCTCACACTCTTCAATATCTTTATAAATTATTTATATGAGGGAATAGAAGGGGAACTCATCAAATTTGCAGATGATATTAAACTGGCAGGAATAGCCAACACTCCAGAAGACAAACTCAGGATCCAAAAAGATCTTGACAAACTTAAACAAAGAGCCCTATCCAACAAAATGAATTTTAATGTGGAGAAAAGCAAAGCTTTACATTTAGGCAAGAAAAATAAAAGGTATAAGTACAGATATAAGGGTTCCAAGTAACACCCCTAACAAAAAAAGACTCCAAGGCTCAAGATTCCTCAAAGTTCCATTTTATTAGAGATGTCATATTGGCAATCTGGGAAAACCCGAATCAGAAAGTTTCCATGTTTTCCCCACCCAAGTGAAAGTTCAAGTCCCTACCCAGCACTCACATGTCCATCACATGGTCCAATCATACATATCCCAAGTGGAGATGCCTCCCAGTCATCCGACCCCAGGGGTCAGGGCAAGACATCCTTGACTCTCTGAGAAAGGAATGTTATTTTGACTATATATCACCCATACTCCATACAACCCCCCTCCCATTTTCCCACAGTAGAAAATGTGGCAGGCCTGAAGGCCCAATATAAAAGATGGCTTCTAGGCCTGACAACAGATTAGTCAAGAGTTGGCTCAAAAACAGTAACTGTGAGAGGGACTTTGGAGTCCTGGTGGATGATCATTTGAATATTAGCCAGCAATATGCAGCAGCAGCCAAAAAATCTAATACAATCCTGGGTTGTATATAGGCATAGAATCAAGATCCCGTGAAGTAGTGGATGTTTTTAAGAAGAGTCTAGACTTATCTTATCTAAAATGGTATAGGTTGTTCTGCTTGAGTTGGGGGCTGGACTAGAACACCCCCAAGGTCCCTTCCATCTTAATTCTAATTTTAATTTTAATTCTAATTCTAATTCTAATTCTTCCAATTCTAAGTTCAATTTCAATTTCAATTCTAATTTTCTATTCTGCCCTGCCCTGCCCTGCCCTGCCCTGCCCTGCCCTGCCCTGCCCTGCCCTGCCCTGCCCTTGCCCTGCCCTGCCCTGCCCTGCCCTGCCCTACCCTGTTCTATTCTATTCTATTCTATTCTATTCTATTCTATTCTATTCTATTCTATTCTATTCTATTCTATTCTATTCTATTCTATTCTATTCTATTCTATTCTATTCTATTCTATGGAAAAGAAACCGGAGAAAGCAACAAGTCAAGTATTGAGTCACCTGCTGTGCCCGAAATTGAAAGCATTCTTCCAGACTGCTGGACCATGCAACAGTACAGCAACTTCCAAGAGAAGTATGATGGGTTGGAAGTTTCAAACAAGAAACTAGGTTGCAAGTACAGTGCGAAACATGACCACAATAAAGAGCGGCATTCAAGTGTCCAAAGAGTGGAAGCTTTTCAAGACTGAGGCAGCTGAGAAAAACAAGGAAGTGCAGTAGGCAACTCTAAGGAAGAAAATGAGAGAACATTTCATATCGAAATCACACAATACATTATTAGAGATAATGTAAAACAAGCAGAGCAAGAAGCCATAACAAAAGCAATAGACAAGATTTCTGAAAGGCAATATGGTACCACTTCTAAAATGTTCAAAACTGTTTACAGCCTGGCAAAAACATGCAGACCAATTTCAAGTATAGAGGAATTGATAGAATTACAAACTGAAAAAGGAGTAGATCTGGGAGTAGGATTGCATTCAAGGCCAATGGTTGTGAAAATAGTTGAGTGCATTGCAAACGAAATTAAAACCCAAATGTTTACCAGCATCATTGCACACAATCTGAAAATATGTCTGATCATTGATGAAGCCTCAACAGTATCCTGCAAACCAGTTTTGATAGTTTTCATAAAAGTTGAGGACTGAGAGGACCCACCAACAATTTTTGTCGAGCTTCTTGAATTGAAGAAACAAGATGCAGAGACAATATGTTCTGCAGTTTTTGAAAGTTTATGTAAGGTTGGATTTACCCAGGACTACCTACAAAAGAAATTAATAGCATTCTGCTCTGATGGTGCCAGCGTTACACTTGGGAGAAAATCTGGAGTGAACACCAGAATTGCAAAAGAGTTTCCAAACATCATCATATGGCACTGCTTGAACCATCGCCTCCAACTTGTTTTAGATGACACCATAAAGGAAATAAAGCAAGTAAATCATTTTAAAATATTTATTGATAAGCAATGCTCCATTTTTCAGCAATCCAATAAGAACCGAATTGAACTTGACAAAATATCCGTAGAACTTGACATTAACATCATAAGGATTGGTAGAGTTTTTGGGCCAAGATGGGCTGCCTGTAGTTTAAGGACAACCATAGCTGTGTGGCGTGCTTATCCAGTGCTACATTAGTATTTTCATACCATTGCAAAATACTCAGGTATGGCTGCCCATCTGAAAAATAAATATTTTTTAAATGATTTGGCGTTGATGATCGATATTTTTGATGAAATCTCACTTCTTTCAACTGCACTGCAAGCACGCAATATGGACATAATAAAGGCTGAAAAACTGGTAAGAAGATCAATAAAAGCATTGAACTGCTTACAAAAGAAAAAGGCCCATACAAAAAAGTTGATGGACTAATTACTTCAGAAACCTTCAGAAATATAAACTTCATAGAAAATCATTGATTTGTTGGACTTCATCGGGAAAGATTTACAGGAAGCATCATAAAAAATGTACAGAAACGACATGGACTGTGAACATTTAAAAACTAGTAGCCAATTGCAAGACACCACAAATAAACTACAGTTTCTACATTTTTTGGTGCCAGGGTACTGGGATTTTGAGGAAATAGTCGTTCCATGGACAGCAGCTGAAGAACAACTGCACACATTTGATGAAATTTTCAATTACAACATTAACATCAATGACTATAGAGATTTTGTGGAGAATGCAGGGGTGAAATGCTCCCGGTTCAGACCGGATCACCCGATCCGGTAGAGATGGCGGCAGGTGGTTCGGAGAACCGGTAGCAAAAATCCCTGCGCCCCCCCCCACCATGCCCAGCTGAGCCGCGCGATCATCAGAGGCTTTTTTTTTATTTTTAAAAGCATTTTTTCTACAACCTCTTCCGATGAAAAAAATGCTTTTAAAAGTTAAAAAAAAAGCCTCTGATGATCGCGCGGCTCAGCTGGGATCATCAGAGGCTTTTCAAAGCATTTTTTTCTGCAACCTTTTGGCCGAAGAGGTGGTAAAAAAAATGCTTTGAAAAGTCTCTGACGATCCCAGCTAAGTTCCTTGATCGGCAGAGAGGCATTTTTTAAAGAGCCTCTCTGACAATCCCAGCTGAGTTCCATGATCGGCAGAGAGGCATTTCTCTGATGATCCCAGCTGAGTTCCCTGATCAGCAGAGAGGCATTTTTTTAAAAAGCTTCTTTGATGATTCCAGCTGAGTTCCTGATCAGCAGAGAGGCTTTTCAAAGCATTAGAAAAAATGCTTTGAAAAGTTTTTTTAAAAAAAGTTGGCCACGCCTACCCAGTCACATTATCCCCCCCCCCACCAAGCCATGCCCACAGAACTGGTAGTAACAAATTTTACATTTCACCCCTGGGAGAATGTGTTAAAAGATTTGAAGAGGTATGCAATTCCTGACAGTATTAAAAAAGCAAAATATATTGTCAGAACAATTGCAGTAAGTTCTGCAGAAGCGGAAAGGGATTTTTTGAAAATGAACTTCATATGTTCAGAGAGCAGAAGTCACCTAACTGTTTCCAATTTAACCAGCCTCATGACCATCAGCATTACTGGCCTACCTCTTCCAAAATGGGACCCTATTCCTGCAGTCAAAAAGTGGTTCAGAGAGCACCATTGCTCAGCCAATGATCCATGCATCAAGTTCAAGAAAAGTGGAAGTGAGGAGAGTACCACTGAAATAGCTATGTGGAAACATCTTATAGTTAAAGACGACTAACAGTTTCATATAAGTATTTATGTACCTCTTTTATTGGTTTTTTTATTGTTTTGTGTACTTCTTTTATTCTTATTTATGTATTAAATGGTTAAATTTGTATATCATGGCATATCTTCTTTTTGTAGGTCATTATTATCATTGGTGCAAGAAGTGATGTCGAACACAACACTTTTATTGCTCTTATGTAAGTATTTGTGTACCTCTTATTGTTTTGTGTACTTTGTTTATTCTTATTTAAGTATTAATTGCATGAAATAATTGGTATATTTTCTTTTTGTAGGTCATAAAAGGGCAAAGAAGTGACGTCAACTTGGCCATGCCCACCAGGTCATATGACCACCAAGCCACACCCACCAAATAATCCACACCCACAGAACTGGTAGGGAAAATTTTTAGATTTCACCCCTGTGCCAGCTCCTTCAGAACTCTGGCATGTAATCCATCAATTCCCAGTGATTTATATTCATCAAGATCAGACAGGTGTTCTCATACCATTTTCTTGCTTACTTTAATTTTTATTTCTGTCTTTTACAGTTATGTTTTTGGTAGGTTGAGGTTTGGTATAGTTTCTTTTTGCATGAAGACTGATGCAAAGAATGCGGTAAGCAGCTCTGCTTTCTCTCTACCACCTGTTACTTCCTTGGGGTGTAGCACTTTTTGGCTCAAACCCTTGGCCCTGCCTGTTTCTCCTCCAGGATTTTGCCTCCGCTTAATTATCCACAAACTTTTCTCCTCAGCTGAACCTCCCCCATCCTTTTGCACCGGCACATGGGCCATGGCCCATTCCCTTCACCGCAGCCCATTTGTTGAAGTACAGTTCGTGTCAGGCTTTTGGGCACCCAGGACAGTTTGTAGTCAGTCAATCTGGTGCAGGGACTCGGGGCCTTTGGGAGTGGAAAAGTGGGGGCTGCAGTTCAGAAAGAGGTTGTTAAGCATAAAGGGGGGGCATATACGGAGGTGATGTGCTTGGTGGAAGAGTGGAGGTGGGGGGGCATAAATAACCTGGCTTCATCGAAAGGAGTATGTTTGAAGTCAGAGAGGAAAATTCTTTTTACCACCTTTTTTTGTTTTGCCTGGGGCGTTTACATTGCTCTGGCTTTTATTTACTCACCCATTAAGCTTAACAACCTCTTTCCTGAATAAACAAACAGGAGAATTTAAAGAGCCCAATTCCCTCCTAATTTCCTAAGGAAAAAGTTTCTTTCTAATGGGTGCCTCTGTGTTTTTGATAAGCTGTATAAGAGTGGTGGTGGTGGTGGAGTTAGGGTCCTTCTGGTCCTTTGCCAAAGATTCCTTCCCTACGAAGACATGGAGCACCCGGTCTTTCCCTGCACTTCAGTGGGAAGCCCAGCTGGCATGCTGGAGGGAGTCCAGAAGGCCGCTTGTCAGGTGTGCCTCCATTCAAAACTCAAGAAAGAAAAACCCCAACTCCATGTTTGTAGAGAAAGGTACTTTTACTGAGTATGAACTGAATGCAATGAAAGGAAAGCAAAGTCTGAGGCAATATGCGTGAAAATTACATATTGAAAGCATCCTCAAATCCCTCCCCACAAGGACCCATATTGAATGTCCAATCCACATCTCCCCACGGTGTCATGTGGGGTGGTTCTTCAGATGGTTCCATCTATCTGGTATGCCAGGACAGTTGACCTTGACTGCTATCAGCACTCCCAGCAGCTGCTACGAAGGCAGTGAGAGTTTTCCTCCCTTTCATGAGACATATCCACCAGCTTCTTCCCCCCTCCCAAATCCCTAAATTACCTCTCCCCACCCATTATTATGGCAGCCAAAAGCAAGCAAGCATCATAGAGGCTGACATTCGGCCCTCCTGCAGAAGGTATTTTAGTCCTAGAAGAGAAAACAAAATAAGATAGACAGAGTAGATAACCCCCAACTGGTTGAAAAACAAAAACATAAGCATACATATAAAACCCCAAAATTAAGGCTTATCAGAGTATTTACTGTGAAAGTTTTGGAGCTCTGACATCTTGCTCATTCACTCATTCCAATTGAGAGAAAGGGAAATGTTTCCAAGCCACCAAGTACTGTACTCTACCTCTATGTTTTCTAGAATCAAGGATTTCTTTGACCTCGAAATGTTGCTTTCCTTCAATGAGGAGGGGAACTGGAGGGGGGATTCAGGAGATATGTACAGGTTTCAGCAAACTAACATGAGACACCGGGTGGATTCTCCGGAGAGTTTTTGGTAGCTCTAACTGTACCATGACCGGGTTCACAATTCGTACAACGGGAAAAGGACCTACATATTTAGGTCTGAGTTTTTTTGACTTCTAGGTAGTTTGTAAATACTTAGTGGAGAGGAAAAACTTATCATCCACTTGGTAATCCTTTGGCATAACCCTTTTCTTATCAGCCTGTTTCTTATGGGCTCTGTGAGCCTCATCCAATGCCTTAAAGTTATGGGCCAGGTAACCTGAAGCTGTTTGATCCAGTCTACCAAGGATGGTATTTGAAATTTTTCCTGCGGTAATTCTGGGATATGCACAAAGTCCTGACCTGACACCACCTTGAATGGTGTAAACCCAGTACTACTGTGTATGGAGTTATTATAGGCCACCTCCACAAACGGCAGTAAGTCTGCCCAGTTATCTTGCTGGTAATTTATGTAACACCTGAGGTATTGTTCTAATACCGAATTAGCCCTTTCACAAGCCCCATTTGTCTGAGGATAATGGGCGGAGCTTAGCCCTTGGGCGGAGCCTAGCAACCTCAGGAGCTTTCTCCAAAAGTGGGAGGTGAACTGAACCCCTCTGTCAGAAATTATTCATTCTGGAACACTGTGTAACCTATAAACATATTGAATGAACAGTTTAGCCAACATCTTTGCTGAGGGAATCTTGGAACAGGGTACAAAGTACACCTGTTTGGAGAACAAGTCTGTAATCACCCAAATGACTGTATTCCCACTACTTTTGGGTAGTTTGACAATAAAATCCATGGATATCTGCTTCCAAGGAGCCCCCAGTCTGGCCACATTCTGGAGTAACCCAGGTGGCTTCCCAGGTGGCCTCTTTGCTGAAACACATACAGGGCAGCTAGCAATGTATGCTTCTATGTCTTTCTTTAGGGAGGGTCACAGAATTGTCATTTAACTAAATGTAAGGTCTTCACGAACCCAAAATGCCCAGCCACTTTTGCATCATGGGATTGTTGTAACATTGCCCCCCTCCGACTTGCAGGAACATACAACTTGGCCCCCACCCACACAAGACCCTCACAAACAATATACTCATTGTCATGGGAGATGAACCATTCATCAGTTTTTAGGGCTTCCCTTAACTCCTCACTTAAGCCAGTGGGTATGTTCAGGTCCCCTCTCGCCTGGGCTCTGGTGACAACAGGAGCCACCAGCTGCTTTGAAGGGATAACTGGGCAGATCACATATCAGATAGCCTAAATGGTCAAACTTACTCTGATGGAATCCACACTTTGAAAATTTGGCGTACAGTTCGGCCGCTCTGAGTTTTTCAGGACTGACCGCACTAGTTTCACATGTTCATCCATGGTCTCTGTGTAAATAAGAATGTCATCTAGGTAGACCAGGACCCCTTTGTAAAAATGTTCATGTAATACCTCATTAATCAATTGCATGAACACTGCCGGGGCCCCCTGCAGTCCAAAAGGGAGCACCCTAAACTGGAAGCAACCCAGGGGACAATTGAAGGCAGTTTTCCATTCATCCCCTTCCTTAATTCAAACTCTGTAGTAAGCCTCTCTCAAGTCCAGTTTAGTGAAAATCTTCCCCTTGGCAAGGTGCACTAACATGTCTTTCATAAGGGGCAGTGGGTAAACATTTTCTATGCAAATGGCATTCAGGTTCTTGTAGTCAACACATAAGCAAAGAGAGCCAACTTTTTTCTCCCAAAATAGGACCGGGGCAGCCACCCGTGGCCTAGCTGGTTGGATGAAGCCCTGTTTTAAGTTTTTATCAATAAAGTTCCGCAGCTCCTCCAGCTCACAAGGGGTCATGGAGTAGATCTTTGGTTTAGGGAGTTTCACCCCAGAGAGGATATCTATGCCACAGTCTGTGGGCCGATGTGGGGAGAGCACATCTGACGCTTTCTCACTGAATGCCTCCCTGAGGTCCCAATATTCCTTAGGGATTTTTTCCTCCCAAATAATGCGCTTGCTCACCACCGCTTCCAGCTCCTCCGCAGCTTTGGCCATGAAAAAAGGTTTTCCCCCTTCTTTCCCTGGGCTGGGTGGAGCGGATGCGTAACCATCCCTTCCTCTAATTCACCTGCGGGTTCCATTTTTGGAGCGGCAGTCCAAGCAAGAGGGGTCGTTCCATACCAGGGACCACGATAAAGCTCAAGGTCTATTGGTGGTCCCCCATCCACATATCAACCGGTTCAGTCACAAAGTGGGCCAGCCCCCTCCAGCCAATGACCCATCCAGCTGACAGAATGCGATGGGCACTTTCATTGTTTTTAGTCTCAGTCCCATTTTTTCCATCACCTCTGGGCTGATGACACATCCAGAGTCTAAGAGGGCTAGCATCTTCCCCTGGACACCAGATGATGGCACCCTTAGTTCTACTGGGATGGTCAAGGGGCCCCCATACTAACTTACCAGGGGATCATCGTCAGTGTCAGTTTCTGTTTCACTGTCTCCTGCGGTGGTCGGAGCTCCCAACTCCCCCAGGCCTGGGGGAGCAAACTCAACGACTTCCACCCCCCTTCAGGGTTGTCTCACAGTTCTTTGCTGGAGGCTTGTTGGCTCTCTTCCCTCCAGCAGGGGTTGGCTTGGAACTGAGTTTGGAGAAACAATCAGCAGCCTGGTGCCCCTCCTTCCCACATCAGAAACACGCTGTGGACTTAGGCTTTGAGGCTGCCCCCCCTTTGGAAACTCTAGGGCCTTCTTTCTGTAGAGAGGGGGAAGGCTTGTTCCAAACTCAGCCCCCCTAGTAGCGATCTCTGACCAGGTCAATTTCCACATCAGCTGCCAGCACATACCAGTGTTGCAGGTCTCAAGGGACCCCTTGGGAGCAGCAATCCTTGTAGATGTTCTCATTAAGGCCATCCTTATAACATTCCATCAGGGCCTCCTGGGACCACCCCTCATGTGGCACACCAGTTCGCAAAACTCCTGGGTGTATTCAGCCACCGATCTCCGCCTCGATTTATAGATTTCACTCTGATTCTAGCCTTCCGCTTAGCTAGGGGGTCCTCAAAGTGCACTCAGAGGGCTGCCCTAAACTGGTTGTAATTCCTCAGCAGGGGAGAATTCTCATTATGGAGGCCCACCAACCAATCAGCTGCCATCCCTTCCAAGGCCATGGTGATGCACCTCACGTGGGCAGCCTCCAATGGGAAATCCTCTCCATACTCCTCCATGTAATTCTACACTTGGATTAGGAAAAATCCCAAAGCCTTGGGATCTCCTCCGTATTTTATTGCAAGTGGAGGAACCTTTGGAATTCGATGCCTCCAGGGCCCTCCCCCCCACCCCCACTGGGGTGGCCTGGGCTGCAGCCGCTACTTAAGCTCCAGCAACCTGTGCTCTCTCTCTGGCTGAGCTCTAGGAATCTCTTCTGTGTCTGCAGAAGCCTCTGCTCCCCCCCCCAGTGTTCAGTCTCCCCATGTACCCTTGGTATGTGGGGCTTTCCTTTTGCAGGCTTTCCAACTTTCAAAAGCCTCTTTCAGAAGCTGCAGGGCTTGGGTCAGCAGGAGGTCTTCTTTGTCTTCCTGCCAGGCCACCTCTCCACGCCGGCATCTGGTAACTGTCATCCCAGGGGGGATTTCCTCTGGAGGATACATCCTTCCCACAACCAGCAACCACTTGGCTCTGACCAGCTTTTCTTCAAGCTGTAATTCAGACATCAACTCCGAGGCTTCCCTGCTGCACCAGGACTGAGGAGGGCTGGATCCAGCAGCTCCCATGTCCTCTTGGTCACTGCCTTGGTCAGACATTCTTTGCTCAGCCCCCATGGTAGAATTTTCTCTGGAATGGCTGTTAAAGCAGACTTTGCTTAATGTCAGGTGTGCCTCCACTCAAAACTCAAGAAAGAAAAACCCCAACTCCATGTTTGTAGAGAAAGGTACTTTTACTGAGTATGAGCTGAATGCAACGAAAGGAAAGCAAAGTCTGAGGCAATAGGCACAAAAATTACATATTGAAAGCATTCCCAAATCCCTCCTCCCAAGGACCCATGTTGAATGTCCAATCCACATCTCCCCACGGTGTCATGTGGGGTGGTTCTTCAGATGGTCCCATCTATCTGGTATGCCGGAACGGTTGGCCTTGACAGCTATCAGCACTCCCAGCAGCTGCTATGAAGGCAGTGAGAGTTTTCCTCCCTTTCATGAGACATCTCCACCAGCTCACTTCCCCCCTCCCAAATCCTTAAATTATCTCCCCCCTTCCGTTACTATGGCAGCCAAAAGCAAGCATCATAGAGGCTGACACCACCAAGCATGCCAGCCGGGCTCCCCGTTGAATTCCAGGGAAAGACCATTCACCCTGACCAGGGGCTCTAGCCCTCCCAGGGATGTTTGGGGAAAGGAACGTGAACAGAGAAAGAGAAAAGGATAAGTGATTGGAATTAATGAAGAGGAGTGGAATTGCTCCTCACTCCTCTTCATTTCCATCCTTGCAAGCAGCCTGACTTCGAGCCTGTCCTCCTCAACAGCCAGTGGACGTAGCTGACCTTCCTGATGTAGTCTCTGAATAAGAGGGGGACACAAGATGCTCCACAGCCAGACCCCAGAATGATTGAATGAATGGGCAGCTCTCCTTCAGGGCAGGGGGCAGCAGTCCCCCTGGGCTTCTCCAGAGAGCCAGCAAACATGTCCTCCCCTCTTCCCCAAATCCTTACTCGCAATGCTGATCAGGAGCAGTGCCCCCCAGAAGCAGAAGACTATGGGATGCACCCCCCATTCTCCAGGCATTGCTCCATCCAGGCAGAGAGCCAGGGGGAAAGGGCAGTTCCAGGCACTTCCAGACCAAGGAACAAGCACCCGGGCTTGCTGCTCAGCACCCGGGCAGGATTGAAGCCCAGAACGCCAAACAAAGATTGCCAGAGGGAGTGATGGCACTCAACAATGCCACCCCAGCCTTCGATGCTGAGGAGACAAGGCTTGGCACACACAGAGGGCAGCATCGATGCCAGACCTGCCATACAGGGGAACCCTGGCAAATGGTGGGGAGAGGTGGGTTTGACCAAGGAATCAGTGGATAAGGGAAAATACATCTCAAATATGAAGAGAAGAGAAATAAATGGGGAAAGATTGAGAATGAAAAGCAATAGAGTTAAAATTAAAGAAAAAAGGCTGAAGGGGAGAAATAAGAAAAGGAAAAAGAAGAAGGTAAAGAAATGGGAGAAAGTGGGGAAAACATCAAGAAAGGGTACTGTGGAGAGACTAATAGAAAATGGTCAAGAGTCTGTGAAAATGTTAATTTGTCAATAAAGAGAAGGATGCTAGTTGTAGAAATTGTATGTGAAAATGCTGTTAAATGAAAAATAGAACAATGTAATGTGAAAGAAAGAATGATATTGGAAGAAGCACTAAAAGGAGAGAATAAATTATAATATAAGAATTAATTGAAATTAAGATGGAAAATGGAAATTAAATGTAAAATTGAATGAAATTGAAAGCAAAAAATGATTTAAATAATGTAGGAAGTAAAGTAGAAAAAATATATTGTTAAAAGTTAAAAGTCTAAGGGTTGGAAGATTGTTTGAGTAAAGATTTAAAAGAAAAAATGGAATAAGATGAAATACACTGCTAATAATTAAAAAGATGAGGGGAAATTTTGAGAAATATACTTGATAAATGAAAGAAAGATCGGGGTTGCCTGGACTCCATAGTGGAAAATATAAAAGTGAAAATGAATACAGCAACAGAGAGGGATGAAGGAAGGAGAAGAGAGATGGAAGAGAGAATGAAGGAGAGAGAGGGAAGAAAGAGAAGGGAGGAAGGAAGGAAGGGAAGGGAAGTTAGAGTAGGAGTGAGGGTAAGAGGAGGAGGAAGAGAGGAGGAGAAGGAGAAAGGAAGGGGAAGTAGGGAGGAGAAGAAGAGGAGGGGAAGAGAAAGTAAGAAGGAAAGAAAAGAGAGAGGTGGTAGGTTTGAGGAGAAAGATTGCTATACAATAAAAAAGATGAAATGGAAGAAAGGCAATCCCGAACAAATATAAAGATATTAAGATAAAGAATGAATTGTTTAAAGAATAAAAGAGAACAAATATGAATAAATAGCAATAATTAGAGGGCAAATAAGGGCAAATGAAGATGTTGTTTATGTAAGCAAGCATAGAAATATTGAGACATGATAAAAAAAGGGGGGGAAGATTTCGGCAAAAACTGTAATTGAGTAAAATGCAGGGGTGAAAACTAAAAATTTTCGCTACCGGTTCTGGGGGCGTGGCTTAATTAGTGGGTGGGGCTTGGTGGTCAGGTGACTGGGTGGGCATGGCTTGGTGGTCAGGTGGGTGTGGCCAAGTCGACATCACTTCGTTGCTCTTTTTTAATCTACAAAACACAACACAACACAACTGGCTCACCGACAATGTGAAAGCAGCTGTGCTAGATCCAAAATGGCCCCTACAATAAGCAGAAACCTCACACAGCCACAAAAAGTCCAAAAAACCAACTTTCACACTTTACACACACAAAATTCCACATACACCTTTGTGAGATTTTGTCTGTTTATGTAGTTAGAGTGAAACACTACAGAAACACACCAAATCTCAGAAAGCTGCACAAATATTATTTTATTTTATTTTTATTTTTATATAAAAGCAGCTAAATTTAAAACTTCCTAAATGTTAAATGGCTAGGTCTAAAAAAAGAACAACAACAAAAAAAACCCCCAATTAACTATTTTTTTTAAAGCTCCCAAAGGGGGAAAAAAACTTACAGGCAGGCAGGCAGGCAGGCAGGCAGAAAGAGCTGCTCACCGATGAGCTTGATTGCAGGCAGGGAGATTCAGTTGCTTGCTGATGCAATGGATTGCAGGGATTATAGCAAGCGAAGCAAGGCAAGCATGCAAAGGTAAGCAAGGTGGAGGTGGGGGGGGGAAGGGATTTTTGCTACCAGTTCTCTGAACTGCCCACCACCATTGCTACCTACTTGCCCGAGCCGGTCCGAACCGGGAGCATTTCACCCCTGGTAAAATGTATTTGAATTTGATTAATTACATAAGATAAAATATGGCCAATGCTCTGTTCAAAAAAGATGTGGGTAAATGTGGGGGGGGGCAATAAAACTTGTTTAAAAAAAGAAAAAGAAAGCCAAGCCAACCAAACTGGAGGTCATGGCCTTCTATTTTTTATTTTTTTTTAATTTGATTTATATGCCGCCCTTCTCCGGAGACTCAGGGCGGCTTACAATGCGTTAAGCAATAGCCTTCATCCTTTTGTATATTTATACAAAGTCAGATTATTGCCCCCACAAACTGGGTCCTCATTTCACCCACCTTAGAAAGGATGGAAGGCTGAGTCAACCTTGAGCCTTGGCGAGATTTGAACCTGCAGTAATTGCAGGCAGCTGGTCTTAATAACCAGCTTAATAACAGGGTGCCTTAGACCACTGTACTACCAAGGCTCTTATTATTGTTAAAATTTGTTTATTTTTTAGTTGAATCCAATCTTTGAGCCATGTCAGAGCTGCCACCTGATTATTATCAGGTGTTCCCAATCTGGGAGACCAAAACAACCCCTATTTCTACTATCTTGTAGTAATTTAAGTTTATACGTGGTTTTTTTCCTGACCAAATAAATTTCGACATCATTTTATTTAATTGTTCAAAAAAAATTTTTTTTCTAATTTTATCAGCACTGTTTGAAAAAGATAATTTGGGTAATATATTCATTTTAATTGTTGAAATTCTGCCAATTAATATTTGTAGTTTAGTCCAATTGTCCAGATTGTATTTGTATTTGTTGTAGTAGTTTATCGTAATTGTCTTTTTTTTATTGTAATAACTTTGCTGATAACCATATTCCCAAATATTTAATTTTTTTTTGAAAAAAGTTTTATTTTAGATTAAAAATAAAAAAATAAAAATAAAAAAACACAACAACAACAACATAAAAATATCATCCTTACAAACAATTATAGACAGCATCTCAATCGGTTGAAATCATTTCGTGCTTACAATTCTCCAGATCTCCTCATATAACAATTATTCTTTACTTAAACTGAAGATAAATATTTAAACATTTCATATATGCTATCTCATCTCCATACTTTTTTGTCAAACCATTGATAAAATATCTCCCATATCAAATAATATTGTTTATCTTCCTGTTCTCTTATTTCAAATGTCAATCTACTCATTTCAGCACAATCCAACATTTTCATAATAATTTCTTCATCAGTAATTATCTTCTCTCCTTTCCAGTTTTTGGCAAATACAATTCTGGCCGCTGTTAAAATGTTCACAATTAAGTATTGTAATTCTTTATTAAATGTCTCTGGTAAAATTCCTAATAAAAATATTTCTGGCTTAAAGTCAATATGTCTCTTGAATATGTATTATGTATCTTAGAGTAAAAAGTGTACACTCTTTCAGTTCCTTTCACTTCTCTCCAGGCATCCACCACGCCGTTATATGACTATATCTTAGTTTCTAAAGATTTGTTGAATAATGTGGATAAGATAGATGTGGGAATTTTTAAGGATTCTGATCATGCAGAAGTTACGATGGAAATAGATTTTAATTTTGAGAAAAAAGGAAGTAGTTGGAGATATGATGAAAAACTGTATAAAAATGAGGAGGATAAAAAATGGATATTTAAAAAATGGGAAGAATGTTGGAGATTGAATGATAATGGAGAGGTTAAATTTGAAACTGTTTGGGATGCGATGAAAGCAGTGTTTAAAGGAGAAAGTATCAAGTTATCAAGCAGAAAATATAAAAATTATAAAAATAAAATTGAAAAAGATAAAAGCCAGATTAAGGAATTGGAGAATCAATTTTTGCTTACTAAAGAAAATTTTTTTGGGGAGGAACTAAATTTGCTAAAAAATAAATTGATAGAAGAGAATATAGAATTGGTAAAAAAGAATATGAGATATTTAAACAGGAATTTTTTTGAATTTAGTAATAAAAACTCTAAGTTATTGGCAAGGATGGCGAAAAATAAAAGAGAAGAGAGAAATTGGAGCCTTGATAGATGATAAGGGTATAAGATGCTATAAAAAATTAGAAAAATGCGAAGTGGTCAGGAACTTTTTTCAAAATTTATATTCGAAAAAATTAATTGATCGGGAAAAACTGAAAAGTTATTTAGAAAAACATGTTGTGAAAATTGACCAAACATATAAAGACTTGATGGAAGAAGATATAACACAAGATGAGATTAATGGAGTAATACAAAAAATAAAATTAGGGAAAGCTCCAGGTGAAGATGGATTACCTGCTGAGTTTTATAAAGAATTTAAGGAAATAGTAATACCAAAATTGCAAAAATTATTTAATGGAATTTTACATGGTGGAGAAGTTCCGTTGTCATGGAATAGAACGGTGATATCTATAATCCCTAAACCAGATAAAGACTTAGAAAGGATTGAGTCCTATCGGCCCATCTCTTTAATTAATCAAGATGCAAAGATATTTACCGCCATTATAAGTAATAGATTAAGTAGATTTATAGATAGATATATAAGTTATAACCAAGTAGGCTTTGTGAAGAGTAGATACATGAGTGATATTGTCAGAAGAGTATTAAATATTATAGATGTTGCTGAATATAATGCTGATAAAATAGGTATAGTATCATTAGATATTTTTAAAGCTTTTGACTCTGTACAATGGGAAACTATTAAAACAATCGTTGAGGTACTAGGTTTTGGTAATAAGTTTATACATGTTATTTCAAAACTGTATCAAAAAAGTAGTGCAAGAGTGAAGGTGAATGGAAGGTTGACAGAAGAGATAAGATTGGAAGCGGGTACAAGACAAGGATGTCCCCTGTCTCCAACATTATTTTTATTAGTTATGGAAATTTTGACTAAAATGATAGAAAAAGATGAAGAATTGGAAGGGTATAAGGGATATAAGATAAATCTGTATGCGGATGATACTTTGATTATTTTGAAAGATATAGAGAAAGATTTGAAAAAGATACATAAGCATTTGGAAGAATTTGAGGAAATGACAGGTTTGAAAATAAATTGGTCAAAATCTGAACTATTAATGAATAATAATGGTAAGGAGTGGGAGAATATGCAAGAACAACTTGGGATAAGGATTAAAAATACATTGAAATATTTGGGCATAACACTTTCACTCAAAGTTAAAGAAATGAAAAAACTAAATTATGACGTGGTGATGAATGAAATTGAGAAAAAGATAGATAAATATAAAATGATAAAGCAATGTGTAAGATGATGTTGTTGCCAAAGTTTAATTTTTTATTTGAGATGTTACCGTTAAACTTGACAGAGAAAGATATTGAAGGATATCAGAAGAAATTGGATAAATTTTGCAATGGTGGGAAAAGACCTAGATTAGTGAAGAAAATGTGGTATCAAAATCAAAAGGAAGGTGGATTGGGAATCCCCAAACTACTCAATTATTATTGGGTTTATGCTATTCGGACGGTGGTAAAAATATTTAAAGGTGAAGATAGTCATTGGAGAGATTTAGAATTAAAAGACATCAAGAGATTTGGCTCAACATGGTTTTTAGATAAAGCCAAAAAAATGTGTAATTAATAGCTATTGGTTAAAGGGACTGAGTAAAATTTGGAATAAATTTGTTAAAATTTTAATTCCAAATATAATTTTCTTAGGGAAGACAATTGAAAATTGGCCGATTAAAACTAATATAAGTCGTGATAGGGTAATGGAAGATGAAAATATACAAATTATAATAGATTGGTTAAAAACTTCAGAAAATGAAAGGAGGAAAAAAGAAATAATTGAAAAATTGGGTTTAGGCTGGTTTGAAAAAATACAGATAGAAAAATGGGCTAGGAAAGTAAGGGACAATTGTTCGATAAGTAGAAGTAAAACTGAATTTGAACATTTAGTATTCCAAATTATGAAAGATGAAATTAGGCTAAAGGGACTCGTTAGTAAGATATATAAGATTATAAATTTTTATGGAAAACCACAAAGGGTGATGAAGTTGAATTGGGAAAAAGAACTTAATATTAAAATATCAGATTTAGATTGGAATGTGAATTGGAAGAGTAGAATTATGAAGACTTTATCTGTAAGGATTAAAGAGCATAATTATAAGGTTGTTTGGAAATGGTATTTGACTCCATTAAGATTATCATTGATGGATAACAAAATTAGTAAACAATGTTGGAGATGTGATATGGAATTAGGGACTTATGAACATATGTGGTACAAATGTGATAAAGTTAAAAAGTTTTGGCAATAATTGGAGAAAATGATATTTGAAATGATGGGGAAAGCAATAATATTGAGACCAGAAACTATATTACTGTTGATAATTAAGGAAATAGAACTAACAAAATATGAGAAAGAATTGATTAGAATTATGATTATAATGGGTAGAATTATAATAGCCAGATATTGGAAATTAGATGTGAATTTTAGAATAGAAGAATGGTATTGTGAAATGTGGAAATTAGCTTTAAACGATAAAATGGCATGCGATATTAAAATTAGAAATGGTGACTATAAAGAAGATATTTTCTGGAAAATTTGGAAACCATTCGTGGACTATGCGCTGGGAAAATTGGATGCTTCGGTACCTGTACCCCGAGAACGTGGATTTTGGCGATCATGAGGATATATCCGAAGAACCAAATCTTCCTTTCTTATGTATAGCACAGGGTGAAGTATTGTATATGTTGTTTGTAATGTTATTTAAAAAAAAATTAATAAAAAATTTAAAACAAACAAACAAAAAATTAAGTCAATATGTCTCTTTGTCATTTTTTCTAACCACGTATGTATTTTAGTCCAAAATCTCCTTGCTTCCACGCATGTCCACCACATATGGTAATACGATCCTGGAGTTTGATGACACTTCCAACATTTCTCCGATTTATTCTTAAACATCCTGGCTATTCTCGTTGGGGGTAAATGCCACCTGTAAAACATCTTATACAAATTCTCTTTATATGCTGTTGACATTGTCATTTTATAATTATGTGACCACAATTTTTGCCATTTTTCTAAATCAATACTATAACCAAAAATTTCCCCCCATGCTATCATTGATTCTTTAACTTGTTTTTCTTCCAGTTTTGCTTCAAGTAAATATCCATATAACTTTTTAATTATATGGTCATCTGAACCCATTAATATCTTGTCTAAACCAGTCGAAACACTATAAATACCTTCTTGTTTAAAGTCTTCTTGATATCTGGAAAGTATTTGCATTTATGAAAACCAATCTATCTTAATTCCCTGATCTTCTAAGTTTTGTTTCAATTTAAGTTCACCCTTTTCATCCAATAATTCATTATATTTAACAATTTGCTCCCCTTCAAATATCACTGGATAAGAAAAAGCTTCAATTGTAGATACCCAGACTGGAATCTTCAAATAATGGTATTTTTTTATCTTCTCCCATGTCAAAAACAAAGCTTCACGTATCTGGTGTCTTCTAAAATACCCCTGAATTTTAGTTCCTTTATACCATAAGAAAGCATGCCATCCCATCAGCAAATCATGTCCCTCCAAATTTAATAATCTAGTATTTTTCAATGTTACCCATTCTTTAATCCACATTAAACAAACGGCTTGATAGTATAATTCAAAATCCGGTAATCCAAAACCACCCCTCATCTTAGCATCTTGTAACAGTTTGAGTTTTATCCTTGCCTTCTTTCCCTGCCAAACTTATTTCAAAACCATTTTATTTAAGTCTGCAAAAAATTCCTTACCCAGCTTTACAGGAATTGTCTGAAAAAGATACAAGATTCTAGGTAAAATATTCATCTTAATAGTTGCAATTCTCCCAAGTATTTAATTTTTTTGGCTCTTGAGATCCCCAATTTCTCATCTAGCTCTTCATTCTGTCTATTAGTTAGATTTTTGGTCAGTATTTTTGTTTTCTCTTTATTTATTTAAAGTCCTTCCATTTTGCCGAATTGGTTTATATCTTGTAGTAAAATTTGTCCAGATTCTAAAAGTTCTTCTATAATAATTGCCAAATTGCCCACAAAAGCCTGGGTTTTATATTCCTGTGTTTTAATTTTTTATCCCTTTATTTCCCGATTATATCTAATTTGTAACAATAGCATCTTTATTGAGAGAATGAACAGCAGAGGGGATAAGGGGCATCCTTGTCTTACTCCTTTACCTATGTTAAATCCTTCTGTTTGTTCACCATTTAATATTATTTTTGCTCTCTGATTGGAATATATTGCTCTAATCATTTCTGTAAATTTATCTCCAAAATTCATTGCTATTAATTGGTTTATCAGAAAATCCCAATTTAGGTTATCAAAAGCTTTTTGTGCATCCAGGAATGTGAGGGATCTCATGAAGGTCTTGAGAATGTTATCTGGGATGAGTTTGATCCTGTGACCCCTGAGGACGTGGACAGGATTCTGGGTAGACTGAACGCGACCACTTGTTTATTGGACCCGTGTCCTTCCTGGTTAGTACTGGCTTCCCGGGAAGTGACACGAGGCTGGCTCCAGGGGATTATAAACGCTTCGCTGAGTGAGGGTGACTTTCCCGCCGCCTTGAAAGAGGCGGTGGTGAGGCCTCTCCTCAAGAAGCCTTCCCTGGACCCGGCAATGTTGGTAAATTATCGTCCGGTCTCCAATCTTCACTTTGTTGCGAAGGTTGTTGAGAGTGTGGTCGCGCAACAGCTCCCCCAGCACCTGGATGAAACGACGTATCTGGATCCGTTCCAGTCGGGCTTCAGGCCCGGGTACAGCACGGAAACGGCATTGGTCGCGTTGGTTGATGATCTCTGGAGGGCTCGGGACAGGGGGTGCTCCTCTGTCCTGGTCCTGTTAGATCTCTCAGCGGCTTTTGATACCATCGACCATGGTATCATGCTGCACCGGTTGGAAGAGTTGGGGGTGGGAGGCACTGTGTTGCGGTGGTTCTCCTCCTTTCTCTCTGACCGGTCGCAGTCTGTGTTGACAGGGGGACAGAGGTCGACCCCGAGGCCCCTCATATGTGGGGTGCCGCAAGGGTCGGTCCTCTCGCCTCTCCTGTTCAACATTTATGTGAAGCCGCTGGGCGAGATCATCCGTGGTTTCGGGGTGGAGCACCATCAGTACGCTGACGACACCCAGCTGTACATCTCCACCCCGGATCACCCCAACGATGCCCTTGAAGTGATGTCCCGGTGCCTGGAGGCCGTACGGATCTGGATGGGGAGGAACAGGCTCAGGCTCAACCCATCCAAGACCGAGTGGCTGTGGTTTCCGACGTCCCGATATAGTCAGTTGACGCCATCACTGACTATTGGGGGCGAATCATTGGCCCCCACGGAGAGGGCTCGCAACTTGGGCGTCCTCCTGGACTCACGGCTGTCTTTAGAAGAGCACTTGACGGCCGTGACCGGGAGGATTTTTCATCAGGTTCGCCTGATTCGCCAGTTGCGTCCCTTTCTGGATCGGGACTCTTTACGCACGGTCACTCATGCCCTTGTCACCTCCCGCCTGGACTATTGCAACGCTCTCTACATGGGGCTCCCCTTGAGGAGCACCCGGAGGCTCCAACTGGCGCAGAGTGCGGCCGCGCGGGTGGTAATGGGAGCGACATGGCGTTCCCATGTAACACCTCTCCTGCGCGAGCTGCACTGGCTCCCGGTGGTCTTCCGGGTGCGCTTCAAGGTTTTGGTTACCACCTTTAAAGCGCTCCATGGCTTAGGACCCGGGTACTTGCGGGACCGCCTACTACCACCAATAGCCTCCCACCGGCCGGTACGCTCCCATAGAGAGGGGCTCCTCCGGGTGCCGTCAGCCAAACAATGCCGACTGGCGGCCCCCAGGGGGAGAGCCTTCTCTGTGGGGGCACCTACTATCTGGAACGAGCTCCCCCCAGAGATACGGAGGATCCCGGATCTGCGCACCTTCCGCCGCGCCTTAAAGACCTTACTATTTCACCAGGCCGGCCTGGCCTAATTTTCCCCCTTTTTTATAAAAGATTTTTAAAATTTTAAATATTTTTTAGTATTTATATATTCAATTTTAAATTGGTTTTAAAAGTTTGGGGTTTTAAATTTGTCGGGGCCAAAATTATTTAATTTGATTTTATTCTATTTTTTAAATTTTGTATTGTATGTGTTTTTATTGTTTGGCTGTGCACCGCCCTGAGTCCTTCGGGAGTAGGGCGGTATAGAAATCTAATAAATAAATAAATAAATAAATAAAATAAGATCGATGGTTCATTGAGGGCGCTTCCAAGAAAAGGCAGCATGCAAGGATGTAATCAACTTAAATCTTTATTTAGAAATAAAGTAGGTAAAATGAGTTCCCTGGCATGGAGGTATCCATGCCTGGATTGAGCCCATGGATCATTCCCCTAGGAAGGTAGAACAAGAGCCAAAGAGCAGCCCCTATGCTAGGGTTCTTAACGGGGCCCCTGGCCCCTCCTTACCAATGTGTGTGAGGGGGCCAGAGGGCCATTAATTCTCCTCAATGGGGCTGCAGGGGCCGGAGTCCCTTGACCCACCAGTGGGATCAAAAGTGCCTCTTTGCTCCCATCTGATGGCCTTTTAAGAAACTGCCATGGCTGGCACAAAACACCTAACAATTCCCCTTCTTGCCAGCCAATGACAGATATCAGTGAGTACGTGTGAGAGGGCGAGCAGGTGTCCTGCCACCTCTCCTGTTCTTTGATGGGCAGCTCCTGGATGTCAGAGAAAGTCTTTGGGGTGACCACGACGCTGTTGACAGATGTGATGTGCCCAATGTCGATTCTCTTTGGTGGAACCCCCTTGTTGGACCTTTTTGACCTTCTGATCTCCTGCCACTCACCACCCTTTTCTTCTGCAGGTTCCTCGTCAACTGGCTGTTCACCAGGATGTGGAGGCCCTCGGTCCCAGGCATTGGGCATCATGGGCCTCTGAAGTGTCGTTGGAGGCGAAGAGTCAGGTGAAGATGGCGTGTCCTCCCCCTCAGGACTGAACAGCTCATCCTCCCCATCTGGACCATGTAGGCTGACTTCTTCATCCTGTTCCTCCCTCTCGTCGGTGGCCGGGTCTGTGGTTGTCTCAGGTGGTGTTGTGGTTGGTGCGGCTTTGCTGGACTGGTTGATGTATGGGCCCAGATCATTTGAGTGGATCTGGGTCCAATTGGAGTCCTCTTCGAAGGAGACAGATTGGGAGGTCACAGTCCTGACCCCTTCTCCCAGGAACCGGTAGGCCTTGGAGCCAAGGGCATAGTCCAAGAACCTCAGTCTCTGGGAGATGGATCTCCCCTTCTTCCGCAGTTGCTTGGGGATGTGCACCCAAGCATAGGAGCCAAATACATGCAAGTGTCCCAAACTTGGCTTCCTACCATGGACCAGAAAGTATGGGGTCCGGTTCACAACGCTGCTCCAGGTGCGGTTCAAGGTGTAATTGGTGTAGTGTACCGCTTCCACCCAGTATGATTCTGCAACCCCAGCATCTGCAATCAGACTACGCATCATAGTCTGCAGGACACCATTTCATTTTTCAACCACTCCGTTCTGCGCAGGAGTAAAAGGCGCTGTTCGAAAATGGTGTATGCCCTTATGCTTTACCCAGTCCTGGAACTTTCGGGACATGAATTCGGCCCCATGGTCGCTCTGCAGCTGTGTGATCTTGGTCTTGTACTGAGTTTCCACGTAGTTGTACAGTGATTTTATGGCATCAAAGGCTTCAGACTTTTCTGTGAGGTACATGGCCGTACCTCAAGAAGTCGTCAACGGCAGTGAGGAAATACTGCCTTTTCCCTAGGGACAGGGTAAATGGCCCAACCAAATCAACATGTATTAATTGATACGCGTATTGGGTTTTATGCAGTGACACCTTAGGTATTGGGGTGGCCTTCCTATTTGCCCTCTTACAGATGGTGCAGTCCAAAAACACCTCACAGTTCTGGAGGTGAATCCCCTCAGCAAATTCTCCCATCTTTTTCACCACTGGGAAGCTGGCATGGCCTAACCTCCGATGTAAGAGGTGGGCACATTTGGTATGAAGTGGCTTCCCCACTGACACCCCCTTGGCTCTGGTTGTCTTGGGCGGTGCTGGCACCTTAGGCCCTTTTTGGGGCTTATCTGCCTTAGGTGCCTGCTGAGGCTTGGGTTTCTTGCCCACATTGGCCTTGGAAGGCTGTGGGGCTGGCTGAGGTGGTATGGGCACAACTGCTTCGGCCTTGTGCCCCTTTGACAGCCTGGGGGCTGGCTGTGGGGCCTCTCTCTCTCTCTGCGTGCAGGCCCCTTCTGGGGTGGCACCCTGTGAGCTGTCTCCTGTAGCTGGGTACTCGGGGGAGAAATATGGCAAACCATTTATAATGGTAACACTCCCTATGACCTTTTGTCTTGAGTGACATGACCTCCCCCTTTGCGAAACAATACCTCCACCCTGCCATCATCACATAACTTGGTTATACTCAATAGGTTATTGGCGATAGAGGGAGCATGCAACACACCTTCAACATTGCCCAGCCCTGGTACAGAGACAGTGCCCTCCCCAACAACCAAAGCATTGTTACCATTAGCAACCTTTTTTTTTATTAAAAAGTTTTATCAAGTATTACAACAATTTTTCCCATCCCTCCTCCCCCCATCCCTCCTCCCCCTAAACCCCCATCCCTCCTCCACTTTTTTTTACCAAGTTCTCCTCATTTTGCAAGATACCAACTTTCTGATCTTCTCTCCATCTAGCTTGCAACTGTCCATACTGAAACCATGTTTGAATTATCCTTTCTTCTCTTAATTGATTCAAAGATTTTAGTTGTAGTATATCTCTTTCCTTATTAAGAAGCTCCTTATAAGTAGTCACATCTTGTTTTTGCTCTACACTTATATTCTTTATCGCGTGTCTGGGTATTGCCCACATTGGTAACTTATTGTTTAATTTATACTGATACTTTTTCCAGACACGCAATAAAGCATTCCTTAATATGTGACTTTTAAAAGTCTTATCAACTTTCTTATCATATAATAAATAAGCATGCCAACCGTAGACCAAATCATATCCCACAATATTCAATATTCTTTCTTCTGTTGAATTCATCTAGTCACTAATTGCTGATAGAGCAGCTGCCTCATAATATAATCTTAAATTGGGCATTTTGAGACCTCCTCTTTCACGTATATCCTGCATTATTTTTTGCTTTATTCTCGGTCTCTTTCCTGCCCAAACAAAATTATTAATACCCTTCTGCCAATCTTCAAATTTTCATCTTTTTTAAGTATTGGTATCATTTGAAAAAGAAATAAAAACTTAGGCAAAACATTCATTTTTACTGCTGCTATTCTTCCTAACAAGGATAATTGTAATTTTTTCCAATTTTCCAACTCTCTCTGTATTTTCTGCCACAACGGATCATAATTATGCTTAAATAATTTTGCATTTGATGTCATGATATAAACCCCTAAATACTTAACTTTTTTTTACTATTTCAAATCCTGTTAGTCTTTCTAATTCCTCTTTTTGATTTGTAGTCATGTTTTTAGTTATTATCTTCGTTTTCCCTGCATTTATTTTAAATCCAGATACTTGTCCATATTGATTAATTATATCCATTAAACCTACAACTGACTGTAATGGTTAAAGTAACAACCACGTTGTCTGCAAATGCTCTTAATCTGTAGTCATACTGCCTAATTTTAATTCCACTTATTTTATCCGACCCACGTATTTTACTCAACAAAAATTCCAAAGTCAAGATAAACAATAATGGAGACAAGGGACATCCTTGTCTTGTTCCTTTTTCTATATTAAAAGTATCTGTTAAACTACCATTAATTATTATTTGCGCTGTTTGTTTCTGATATATTGCCTTAATAGATTGTGTAAAATATTCTCCAAACTGCATCTTTTCTATTATTTTCAATAAGAAATGCCAATTCAATCGATCAAATGCTTTCTCCACCTCAAGAAATATTAGCACCGCAGGGATTTGGTTGTTCTTCCCCAAATACTCTAATAGGTTAACAACTTGCCTTACATTGCTCTTCATTTGTCTACCATTTATAAAACCAGTTTGATCCTTATGAATCATTTGTTGCATGACTGGCAACCTATTTGCTAGTATTTTAGCAAAAATCTTGTAATCTGTATTTAAAAGTGATATAGGCCTATAATTTTTTGGCTGGGTGTGGTCTTGCTCCTCCTTTGGAATCAGAGAAATAAAAGCTGTCCTCCAGGATGGGGGTACATCTCCTCCAGATTGTATATTAGTAAATAATTATTTAAGTGGTCCCACCATTTCTAACTGCAAGTGTTTATAATAAGCGGCTGTCAAACCATCCGTCCCAGGGGCTTTATTCACTTTCAACTGCTTAATTGCACACATAATTTCCTCAGAGGTTATCGGTTGATTTGCTCTTTTGTAATTATAGGAATATTCTCTTTCTGTAAATATCTATCTATATCTATACTTTGAATTTTATCACTAGCATACAACCTCGTATAAAATTCTAAAAATGCTTTCTTAATCTTATTTTGCTGATAAACCTCTTTACCTTTATATTCTATTTTCTCTATAGTCCGTGACTTTTGTTTTTTCCTTAACAGATATGCTAACCATCTCCCTGGTTTGTTAGCATTGCAAAAAATATTGTGTTTAGCATATTGCAAGTTAGTTGCAACCTGATCTGCCATTAACATATTAAATTGCCCTCGCAGTAAGTTAACTGCTTCTTTTATTTTCTTGTCTGCTGGGTTCAATATCAAAGCTTGTTCTTTTTTCTTTTTTTTAATTTCCTCTTCTAAGTCCTTCTTTTTTTCCCCTGTTTATGTCTATGTTTATTATTCAAATATATCAAAATACCTCTCATATATGCTTTACTTGCGTCCCAAACCATTTCCATAGATGTACCCTTATGCATATTCATAATGAAAAATTCTTTCATAAATTTTTTACATTCTTTTACATTTTCCTCATATCTAAACAGATTTTCATTTAACCTCCAAGACCTCTTAAATCCCTTTCCATACTCTAGTTCCATCCAAACTGGACTATGATCCGTTAAAACTCTTGGACAAATCTTCATCTTCTTCACCCTAGAAAAGAGATCATTAGTAATTAATATAAAATCAATCCTAGAGAAAGATTGATGTCTATCAGAAAAGAAAGTAAAATCTTTTTCTTCAGAATTCCTCTCTCGCCAAATATCTCTCAACTCCATATCATCCATCATTTCAAAAAAAAAAACGATTTTGGCAATCTGGCACGCATTGAGATATTTTGCAGAAGCCCCTTCTTATCTTTTTTAGTGTCCAAAACTCCATTCCAATCACCCAATAAAATGCATGATTTATAATCCCATTGTAGTAACTTGGAATGTAAAAGCTTGTAAAATTTTTCCTGTTGTTGGTTCGGTGCATATACTCCAATTAAAAGTATTTTTTCCCCTTTTATTAAAAGTTCAATTGCTATAAATCTTCCTTGATCATCTGCTTCAATTAGTTTAGCAATTAAATCTTTTTTTTAGGTATATAACTATACCATTCTTCTTCTCTTGTAGACAGATTACTTCATTTTTAAACTGTTTCAGATAATGAAATATTTTTCTCCTCTTCTGTGGTGAATTTAAGCCATTAACATTCCAAGTCAGAAATCTAGTTGCCATTCTTGGCACCCTGAAGCTTGTGGAGCATTTGCTGGAATTCTCCATGCATTTTGCTTTTGGGCCTTGCTCCTCCCACTGCTTCTGTTTTTGTAGTTTCTTTTTTTTATTGAAAAGTTTTACAAAAAAACAAGAATTTTCTTCCCCCCCATGTTCCCCCCACCCTTTCCCTCCCCTCATCCCACCCTCCCCCCCAGACTTCCCAGAGCAAAATACAAGGTATTTCATTTAACAATCATAAACTAGATTGAGCTACTTATCCTCAGATTACTAACTCCCCCCCTGAAACCTTAACTCCACTATAGATAACCTAATACTTCTAATACTTAACGTTCATTCATAAGCTATTTGATATTTTCTTGTCTGATACTTATTTTGAATATAATCAATCCATCTTCTCCATTCCGATACATATCTTTCTTGTGTATAGTCCTTCAGGTACGCTGAGATTTTCGCCATTTCTGCTAAGTTTGTTACTTTCAGTATCCATTCTTCAATAGTAGGCAAAGAGTCCTTCTTCCAATATTGTGCTACCAACAGCCTAGCTGCTGATATTAAGTTCAAAATCAATTTAGTCTCTGATACTGTACAGTCCGTCGTTATACCCAATAGGAATAATTGAGGAGTAAATTTCAATCTTTTTTTCAGGATATTCTGCATCACCCACCAAATTTTTATCCAAAATGCCTTGATTTTCTTACAGGTCCACCATATATGATAATAGGTTGCATCATTACATTCACATCTCCAACATTTAGCTTGCAAATTAGAGTACATACATGATATTTTTTTAGGATCTAAGTGCCATCTATAAAACATTTTATAAAAGTTCTCTCTCAAATTTTGTGCTTGCGTAAATTTAACATTTCTGACCCAAATCTTTTCCCACGTTTCCATCATCACTGGTTCCTGAAAGTTTTGTGCCCATTTTATCATACAATCCTTAACCAATTCCGTTTCTGAATCTATTTCCAATAATGCATTATACAACCTTTTAATATGCATCTGACTTTGATCTCTAATCTGTTTCACCAAATTTTCCTCATTTTGCATAACACCAAATTTTTGATCTTCCCTCCATCTAGCTTGAAGCTGACCATACTGAAACCAAGTATAAATTATCCCTTCTTCTTTTAATTCATCTAAAGATTTCAGTCGCAACTTACCCCTTTCCAAAAAAAAGAAGCTCTTTATAAGTAATCACCTCTGTTTTTTGCTCTATACTTATATTTTCTATTGCATGTCTGGGATTTGCCCATATGGGTATCTTATAATTTAGCTTATATTGGTACTTTTTCCAAACCCTCAACAACGCATTTCTAAGTATATGACCCTTAAACACTTTATCCACTTTTTTTTCATATAACAGATAAGCATGCCATCCATATAACAAATCATAACCTTCTATGTTTAACATTCTTTCTTCAGTTAAGTTAAACCAATCACTAATTTGTGATAAAGCAGCTGCTTCATAATACAATCTTAAATTAGGCATTTTAAGACCTCCTCTCTCATGTAATCCTGTATAATTTTCAGTTTCACTCTTGGTTTCTTCCCAGCCCAGATGAAAGTATTAACCCCTTTCTGCCATTCCATCAAATTTCCATCTTTCTTAAGCACTGGTATCATTTGAAACAAAAATAAAAACCTAGGTAGTACATTCATTTTTATTGCTGCTATCCTTCCCAGTAATGATAATTGTAACTTTTTCCAATTTTCCATTTCTTTCTGTACTTTTTGCCAAAGAATTTCATAATTATTTTTAAACAATTTTGTGTTTGAGGCTGCAATATATACTCCTAGATACTTAACCTTTTTAACTATTTCAAACCCCGTTATTCTCCCTAAATCTTCTCTTTGAGTTATGGACATATTTTTAGTTATCATCTTTGTCTTATGTAGATTTACTTTAAATCCAGATACTTTGCCATATTGAGCTACTATGTCCAACATATAGGGAGCCGCTTCTATAGGTTGAGATAAAGTAACAACCAGGTCATCTGCCAACGCTCTTAATCTATAATCCTGCTGTCTAATTACAACTCCTTTTATTTTATCAGAGTCACGTAACTTCTTCGACAAAATTTCTAAAGTTAAAATAAACAACAATGGCGACAAGGGACAACCCTGCCTAGTACTTTTCTCAATTTTAAACACATCTGTTAAACCTCCATTAACTATTATTTGTGCTGTTTGTTCCTGATATATTGCTCTAATTGAATGTATAAAATACTCCCCAAAGTGCATTTTTTCTATTATCTTAAACAGAAATTGCCAATTCAATCGATCAAATGCTTTCTCTGCATCCAAAAATATGAACTGGGCTGCAGGGACCTGGTTGTTTTTTTCCAAATATTCCAATAGGTTTATAATTTGTCTAACATTATATTTCATTTGCCTCCCTTTTATAAAGCCTGATTGATCATTATGAATTGTTTGTTGCATAACTGGCATTAGTCTATTCGCTAATATCTTAGCAAAAATTTTATAATCCGTGTTCAAAAGTGAAATTGGCCTAAAATTTTCAGGTTTAGTACAATTTTGATCTTCCTTCGGGATCAGTGAAACAAAAGCTGTTCGCCAAGAGGGTGGAACTCCTCCCCCTAATTGAATTTTACAAAATAGAACTCTAAGCGGTTCTACCATTTCAAGCTGTAAATTCTTATAATAAACAGCTGTTAATCCATCTGTTCCCGGAGCTTTCCCTATTTTTAATTGCTTAATTGCATCAGTAATCTCATCAGAAGTTATTGGTTGATTCAATCCTTTCCTCTGTTCCAACATTAATTCAGGAATATTCCCTTCCTTTAAGTATCTATCTATATCTATACCTTGTATTGAGTCACTAGCATATAACTTTGTATAAAATTCTAAAAAAGCCTTTTTGATCATATTCTGTTGGTAAACTTGCTTACCTCTAAATTCTATCTTACCAATGACTCGTGATTTCTGTTTTTGCCTCAACATGTAGGCCAACCACCTACCTGGTTTATTGGCATTACAAAATGTATTATGTTTAGCATATTGTAAGCTAGTTGCCACCTGATCAGCCATTAACATATTAAATTGCCCTCGTAGTATATTTATTGTTTCTTTTACTTTCTTGTCTCCTGGATTAAATATAAGTAATTGTTCTTTCTTTTTTATTTCTTCCTCTATCTCTTTCTGCTTCTTTTGTTGTTTTAGTCTTTATTTATTATTCATATGTATTAACATACCCCTCATATAAGCCTTACTAGCATCCCAGACCATTTCCATAGAAGTACCCTTATTCATATTAATAACAAAAAATTCTTTCATTTGTTTTTTAAGCTCTTTCACATTTTCTTCATATCTAAATAAATTTTCATTTAACCTCCAAGACCTCCTTTCTCCCCTCTCCTGTTCAAATTCCACCCAAACTGGACTGTGATCAGTTAAAATTCTTGGACATATCTTCGTCTTTGTCACCCTGGAAATAAAATCATTTGTGGTTAGTATAAAATCAATCCTGGAGAAGGATTGATGTCTATCAGAAAAAAAAGTAAAATCTTTTTCCTCCACGTTACGTTCTCTCCAAATATCTCTCAGTTCTATATCTTCCATCATGTCAAAAAAAGATTTAGGTAGTTTTGCACGTGTTGAGATCTTTGATAAGCTTTTTTTATCTTTCTGTGTGTCTATTACTCCATTCCAATCACCCATTAAAATAAAAGATTTATAGTCCCATTGTATTATTTTAGTATGTAAAAATTTATAAAACTTGTCTTGTTGCTGATTAGGAGCATATATTACATAAAAAGCATTTTTCCAGTCTGTGTTAATAATTCAATTGCAATATATCTTCCTTGATCATCTGCCTCAATTAAATTAGCTGATAGTCCTTTCCTTACATATATGACTAATCCATTTTTCTTCTCTGGCGCTGATGCCACAAAATGTGTACCTAATCTTGAATTTATCAAATATTTTTGATCTGATAATCTGATATGTGTTTCTTGCAAGCAAATAATGTCATTGTTAAATTGTTTCAAGTAGTGAAATACTTTCTTTTTTGTGGTGAATTTAGGCCATTAACATTCCAAGATAGGAATTTAGTTGCCATCTTTAGCCTTTCGAAGCCTTGTGAGCATCAGCTGAAGCTCCTCCTCCACCTTACTCTTTGGCCTAGCCCCCCCCCACTGCTTCTGTTTTTTGAACTTCTTGAGATAAATCTTGAGATTGTTGCCTTTTTGATTGTTGTTCTTTAAGTTTATACGTTGATCGGGTCAGTCATTGTACTTTCGGCTCTCCCTTCTTAGGTGGTTCCAAAGTTGGGGGTAAGCCCCCAAGATCCAAATCTTCTCCCATAATAATTCCTCCAGCTGCAACTTCAGCATAGGTTTGTATCTGTTTTCCATCTTTTTCTTGTTGTAACATCTCCGTTTTCTTCCTCTCCCCCCCCCCCCGGTGAGGGTGGTTATCCAGCCTTTAAAACATTTACATAGAAATCTTTTGCCTTCCAGACTGGGTTTAACCAGTATCTTTCTCCATTATAAGTCACTATTAGACCAATTGGAACGTCCCATCTGTATGCCACTTGTTTTTTTTTTTTTATTGCAAAAGTTTTACAATTACATTTTCACCCCTTTTTTTCACCCCCCCACCTCCCTCCCCAAACTTCCCGTCCTCCCTAACCCTCCCTAACCCTCCCCCCCCAGACTTCCCTATTATGTACTCATAACTAATAACACTGATATATATACCTGAACCCATCCCTCCCCCTACATAATTTTCCCTCTTTGTCTCTTTATATTAAAATATTTCTAATACATTGTTTTCAAATAAAAGCTATTTGATACTTTCTAATTTGGTATTTGTTCTGAACATATTCTATCCACCTTTTCCATTCCCATTCATAAGTCTCTTGTGAACAATCTTTTAAATATGCTGAAATCTTCGCCATCTCTGCAAAACTAGCCATCTTCGAAGTCCATTCCTCGATAGTAGGCAAAGCTTCATTCTTCCAATATTTACCTATCAACAATCTTGCTGCTGTTATCATATACAATATTAATTTTGTTTCATCCCGTGTAAAACCCTTAACTATGCCCAATAAAAACAATTGTGGAGAAAATTGAATTTTTTTCTTCAAAACATTCTGCATGACCCACCATATTTTTATCCAAAAAGCCTTAACTTTCCTACAGGTCCACCAAACATGATAATACGTAGCATCCAAACATTCACATCTCCAACATTTTGGCTGAACATTAGGGTACATACATGACAACTTTTTAGGATCTAGATGCCATCTATAAAACATTTTATAAAAATTTTCCCTCAAATTCTGCGACTGTGTAAATTTAACATTCTGAACCCAAATTTTTTCCCATGTTTCCAACATCACTGGTTCTTCAAAATTTTGTGCCCACTTAATCATACAATCTTTAACTAATTCCGTTTCTGAATCCCTTTCTAGCAAAACATTGTAAAGCCTTTTAATATGCATTGGACCTTTCTCTCTTATATGTCTAACCAATTCTTCCTCATGCAACATAATACCAGTTTTTTGGTCCTCTTTCCATCTCAATTGTAATTGATTATATTGTAACCAGGTTAAATTAATCCCTTCGTCCAACAGTGTCTGCAATGTCTTCAACTGCCATCTGCCCGCATCTGTAAAAAGAACCTCTTTGTATAAAAACCCCCCGAGTGACATTATATTTGTATTCCACAAGGTATGACCAAGATCCAGCCATAGCGGTATTTTATAATCCCATTTGAGTCGGTGCTTCTTCCAAACTCTCATCAAAGAGTCTCTAAGTATATGACTTTTAAATACTTTATCAACTTTGTCATCATAAAATAGGTAAGCATGCCATCCAAATTCAAGATCAAAACTTTCTGCATTCAATATTCCAGCCTTTTTACTTCCAAACCAATCACTTGTTAAAGTTAAAGCTGCTGCATCATAGTATAACTGTAGGTTTGGAAGTTTAAGGCCTCCTCTTTCTGGAACATCTTGCATAATTTTCAATTTCACTCTCGGCTTTTTCTCGTTCCAGACAAACTTATTAAGTCCAGTTTGCCAAACTTTCAGTTGTTTATCACTTTTAAGCACCGGAATCATTTGAAACAAAAACAGAAATCTTGGCAAAATGTTCATCTTAACTGCTGCTATTCTTCCAAGTAAAGACAGTTGCAGCTTTTTCCAAGTCCCCATGTCTTTCTGAACCTCTCGCCACAACACCTCATAGTTATTTTGAAACAATTTCATGTTTGATTCTGCAACCTGAACTCCAAGATATTTTACCTTAGGTACAATTTCAAAACCTGCCCTCCTTTCAAACTCATGTTTACGATCTTGTGTCATATTTTTGACTATCATTTTAGTCTTTTTTGAGTTCACTCTGAAACCTGAAACTCTACCATAGTCTTGTATAATGTCGTTCATCAAGATTATTGATTCCATTGGTTGTGATAGGGTAACCACCAGATCATCTGCAAATGCCTTTATTCTATAATCCTCTTGCCTTATCATTATGCCTTTCAAAATTTTTGAGTCCCGTATTGTATTTAGCAAGACTTCCAATGTTAAAATAAATAAAAGTGGGGACAACGGACATCCCTGTCTTGTTCCTTTTTCAATTTTAAACTCTGTCGTCAAACTTCCATTAATAATAATCTGTGCTTTTTGCTCTTGATAAATTGCCGAAATTGCCTGTGTAAACTGGTCCCCAAAGCCCATCTTTTTTAAAGTCTTTAGTAGAAAATTCCAATCCACTCTATCAAAGGCCTTCTCCGCATCCAAAAAGACCAGCACTGCAGAAATCTGTTTATTCTTATCAAGATATTCCAATAAGTCTATTACTTGCCTTACATTGTCCTTCATGTATCTACCCTCAATAAATCCCGCTTGGTCCTCATGAATCACCTTTTGGATTACTGGCATCAACCTGTTGGCTAATACCTTCGCGTAAATTTTATAGTCTGTGTTCAAAAGAGATATTGGTCTGTAGTTCTCTGGTTTTTTAGGACCAACTTGTTCTTTTGGTATCAAAGATATATAAGCAGTTGTCCAGGATGGGGGTATTTTACCCCCTTGTTGAATATTGCAAAATAAATCTCTAAGTTGTCCCACCATTTCAGCTTGTAAAGTTTTATAATACACTGCAGTCAAACCATCCGTGCCAGGAGCTTTGGCTGTTTTTAGCTGTTTAATTGCTGCTGTTATCTCCTCCTCTGTTATAGGATAATTCATTCTTTCCTTTTGTTGATCAGTAATTTTTGTAACTCTCTTATCCTTTAAATATTTTTCTATAAGTCCATTCTGCACCTCATCTTTGGCATATAGTTTAGTATAATAATCCACAAAAGCTTCTTTAATTAGTTTTTGTTGAAAGATTTCTTTCCCTCCAATATCAATACTATCAATAGTCCGTATACTTTGTTTTTTCCTCAATGTGTAAGCCAACCATCTGCCCGGTTTATTAGCATTGCAAAATGTATTATGCTTCGCGTATTGTAAACTTGTTGCAACTTGTTCCGCCATAAGCATTTGGAATTGGTCTTTCAAAAGTTTTATAGCACTTCGTATTCTTTCATCTGTTGGGTTTTTAATAAGTAACTGTTCTTTATTCTTTATTTCCGTTTCCAACTCAGATCTTTTCTTTTGTCGGAACAGTCTATGTTTAGAATTCATGTAGATAAGTACCCCTCTCATATAAGCTTTACTTGCATCCCAAACAATTTCAACTGGGGTACCTTTATTCAAATTTATTTCAAAAAATTCTTTCAAATGCTTTTTAAGTTCTATTATATTTTTTTCATATCTAAACAGGTTCTCATTTAATCTCCAAGAACGTCTCTCAACCTTATCCATCTCGATTTCTATCCATACAGGACTATGATCAGTCAAAATTCTTGGAAAAATCTTTATTCTTTTTGTCTTAACAAGTAGATCATTTGACAACAAGATAAAATCAATCCTAGAAAAAGATCTATGTCTATCAGAAAAAAAAGTGTAATCCAATTCATTTGGGTTATGTATTCTCCAAACATCTTTTAGTTCCATATCTTCTTTCATATCAAAAAAGGTCTGTGGTAATCTAATTCTAGACTTTGCCAAGCTCTTTTTATCTAATTTAGAATCAATTACTCCATTCCAATCTCCCATAATTAAAATAGATCTGTAGTCCCATTGCAATATTTTAGTATGTAACATCTTGTAAAAATAATCCTGTTGTTGGTTGGGAGCATAAATTCCAATCAAAAGAATTTGACCATTTGCTGTAAACAATTCAATTGCTACAAATCTACCATCTTGATCTACTTCTATAACTTTTGCTGTTAATTTTTTATTTACATAAATAACCACACCATTCTTTTTCTGCGAAGTTGAAGATATATAATGTGCTCCTAGTTTTGAGTTTATCAAATATTTTTGATCTTGAGTTGTAATATGCGTTTCTTGTAAACATATTATATCATTATTAAATTGTTTCAAATATGTAAATAATTTTTTCCTTTTCTGTGCTGAATTCAACCCATTGACATTCCAAGATAAACACTTAAAGGTCATTAGCCTCTTTCTGGAGCGCGGAGCAATATGCTTGAAGTTCATCCGCGAGCTTCGATCTCGCTCCTCCCATAGCGCCAATCTCTTGTGCAGTGCTCTTAACTGCCTTCTTGTCTTGTCTTTCCTGTTGTTGTTGTTGCTTCTGTTTAAGTAGCTTGGATTGAGCTCTAGTTATACGTTGATCTTTAACTTCAGTCAACTGTATGCCACTTGTTGATTTCTCAGCTCATTTACCAGGAAGCCAAAGTCTTTTCTACTTCTCAACATCTTTGGAGGAATCTCTTTCAAAACCACCACCTCTTGCCCAGCCACCTGAACTTTATTCTTGTAAGAAGCTTGTAAAATATCATTTCTGATCCTCCTAGTTGTGAAATAGACCACCACATCTCTTGGCAGCTGTCTTTGTTTTGCCAACCAGGAATTAACCCTGTAAATTTTATCAATTTGGATTGCCACATCTTCTGGTCTTTCTTTAATTATCTCTGCCATAGCATCAGCACAAATATCTTTTAAGTTTTCTTTGCTATTTTCTTTCAGGCCTCTCAATCTCAAAGCAAACTCCATGGATCTGTATTGTAACATTACCAATTCATCATCCACTTTCTCTGTTCTGGTCATGACATCACCCATTTTGCTTTCCAAATTTAAATTGGCTTCATTAATTTCTTCAACTTTCCCATCAAGCTGGATAACAAGGTTTGACAATCCTGATACAGCATAAACAATATCATCTCTTATTTCATCGTGTTTTTCTGCAACCACCTCCTTGATTGAACTGATATCCTCCTCAACTTTCTTTAATTTCCCTTCCATAAGTAGTGTTAAATTATTCATTGCTGTAGCTTGATTATTCATAGCTTCTTTCATTGCTGTTGCTTGATTATTCATGGCTTCTTTCATAAATTCTTTAAAATCATTAAGTGCAGCCTCCTGACTCTGACTCTGACTCTGTGAATCAGCCGGAAGTTGTGCTTTCTGTGTCACCATTGACAACTGGAGAACCTCCCCCTCCTTTAACAACTCCTGGTTTCACTTGTTTAGAAGCCATTTAGAAGCCATCCTTCTAAAGAGATCTTTTTTTCCCAAAGCCACAAAGTCCCTTAAACAACTTTAAAATGTTTGTAATTTATAGTGTCTAATTTATCAGGCAGGATAGTGTTTTTTTCTCCACAAGCTCTCACTTCCCAGCAGCTAATCCACTCTCCCAGTGCAAAGTTCTCAATAAGCACTTTAGTTTCTGGCTTTCACTTTCAAAACCATAACAAAGACGCCATCTTCAGCATCCATCTCAAAGAAATTCAGTTTGAAACAAAGTAACTCCGGAGTTAAGCTCTGTACTTTTAAAGCTTGTTCTCCTGTTTCCGCTCTGCCTGCGCTTGTAATCAGTCAAACTCACTTTTGAGAGCAGGATAGGATCACGGCTTCTCACTCTGCTTTCGCAGAGTCGTCCTGGCTTCAGAGCTTCTTGGCAGGCTGGCTAGGGAGCTCTCACCCTCCAAGCCTCTGGAAATATTCCAGAGGGCTTTCGGGGAGCTCTACTCTCACCCACCGGCTCTCCTCTCCTTCTTTTCCCAAAGGGGAGGTTTTTCAGCCACCAGACAGCCGGTTTGCGCTGTCAAAGCGGCTTACGAAGACACAGGGCTGGCAGTCTAAAAAGACCGTCCATGAATCCTGCGGTGCCGACCGGAAGTCCTGTTTTTGTAGTTTCTTGAGTTGTCATCTGAAGTTGCTGCACTCTTAATTCTTCTTGATGCTTGGCTGCTGCTCAGGTCTGTCTTTGATCCTTAGGTCCCCTTTTATTAAAAGTTCAATTGCTATGAATCTTCCTTGATCATCTGCTTCAATTAGTTTAGCAATTAAATCTTTTTTTAGGTATATAACTATACCATTCTTCTTCTCAGGAGCAGATGCAACAAAATGTGTACCTAGCCTTGCATTTATTAAATATTTTTGATCTTTCCTTCTAATATGAGTCTCTTGTAGACAGATTACTTCATTTTTAAACTGTTTCAGGTAATGAAATATTTTTCTCCTCTTCTGTGGTGAATTTAAGCCATTAACATTCCAAGTCAGAAATCTAGTTGCCATTCTTGGCACCCTGAAGCTTGCGGAGCATTTGCTGGAATTCTCCATGCATTTTGCTTTTGGGCCTTGCTCCTCCCACTGCTTCTGTTTTTGTAGTTTCTTGAGTTGTCATCTGAAGTTGCTGCACTCTTAATTCTTCTTGACGCTTGGCTGCCACTCGGGTCTGTCTTTGATTCTTAGGTTCTTCTATTTTTTCAAATATCTCCAAAGCTTGAGCAGTAGTCGAAAGTTGGATTAAATCTTCTTGAATAATCAAAGCTCCCCTTTGGGCCTGTACCAACGATTCTTCCTTCTCCCCCTTTCTTGCCCCCTCTGCTTCCGTCTTCCTTCTGGCTTCTGGGGACTGTGGGCATCCAGCCTTTAGTACATGGGTGTAAAAATCTCTTGCCTTCCACACTGAATTAAGACGATATCTTTCTCCTGAATAATTCACCACTAGTCCAGCTGGAACCTCCCATCTGTACTGTATCTGACGGTTTCTCAGTTCTTCCACCAGGAAGGTATAATCCCTTCTGGCTCTCAACATTTTAGGGGGGATTTCTTTCAGTATTAAAACCTCTTGCCCCTGCACTTGAGGTTTATTTTTAAAAGTGGCTTGTAAAATTTCATTGCATATTCTCCTTGTAATAAAGTAAACTACAATGTCTCTTGGTAAATGTTTCTGTCTGGCGACCCATGAATTGACACAGTAAATTTTGTCAATTTGCCACTCAAGATTTGCTTTTTGTTCTCCCATTATCTGTGCAAATGCTTCTGAAAAAATCTGTCTCAGATTCTCTTGCTTATTTTCCTTCAGGCCTCTTATTCTCAAAGCAAATTCCATGTCTCTATATTGTATCATTGTTACATCGGCCTCTGCTCTTTTCATTTTATTCTGAACCTCTTCCATTTTATTTTCCAAATTCACATTAAACTGCTTAATTTCTTCCACCTTTCGTCTAGTGTTTCAATATGACTTGCCAGACCTTGGACTGCCATGACAATATCTTCTCTAATTTCCTGATTTCGATTTTGAATAAACTGTTTAATTTCAGCCATCTCATTAGCAACATCTCGCATTTTATCGTCAAACGCTGAAGTAATTTTTTTTTCTGTAACAGAGTCTTGTGTTTTAAGGGCTTCCTGCAACATTTCAAGTGTTAATATTGATGGTTCCGTTGGAGCAGTGAGGGATTGCAATTTGGATGTTTGAGCTGGCGAGCTCCCAGCACTTTTAACAACAGTCTTTATTTGTTTTGAAGCCATTTTTAATTTCCAATTTAAATTTATTCAGCAACCAGAACAACAGATCCACCAAATCCAAAAGTTTCCAATCTTTAAATAATGTCAATCATTTTTTAAGAACACTATTATAGTCTTTTTGACCTTTAATCTTCTTTCTTTCAAAGCAGGAATCTCTAGTTTTAAACAGGGGCTATCAGCGCTAAATGGAACTTTCCTTTTAACTTTCACTTTCACGCCCCATTAGAGCTCAATCGCCATCTTGGTTTCACTTTCTTCCCTTAATAGCTCAGAAGGAAGTAATACACATTTGGAGTTAAAGTTTAGTACTTGCAAATCTGATATCCCCTGTCTTTGCTCAGCCTGCTTCCAAATCCACTGTTTAATTCAAAGCGTTGTTTGCAGGGGTGGTCGCAGCGTTTTGTTCTGCTTAAAGCAGAATCGTCCCGGATCCGGAGCTCTGTCGGGCTTCCAGGGAGCTCTCACCCTTCGAGCCCCAGAATTGTTCCTGGGGCTTCTTGGGGAGCTCTACCTATGCCTATCTGCTCTCTTCCTCCCCTTTTCCCGGGGGGAAAGTTTCCAAGCCGCTAGACAGCTGATTTGTGCTGTTCTAGCGGCTTTACGTGATTGCGGGGCTGGCACTCACAAAAGGAGCGTCTTTGGCACCTACAGTGCCACCAGAAGTCTCCATTAGCCACCTTGATGGAGGAGTTAATTCTCCTTAACCTCTTAAAGCCTTGCTTCATGTTAGCAATGTGAGATGAAGCCCCAGAGTCCAGTAACCAGAGGCCAGTAGGGCCATCAGCCCTTGTGGCGGGGCTGAGGTAAGTAGTACACACAAAATTGCCCTTAGCACCACCTTTGCCCCCGCCAGGCCCCCTTCTCTGCCCCCTGCCCCTTCCTTGATTGGAACCATACTTACCGTACATACCGGTGTCCAGAGGCTCCCTGCACTGGTGTCCCATGTGGCTGAGCTCGTGGCATCCCTTGGGTTGTTAGGAGCATTCGTAGCAGCTCTCTGCATTCTTCATCAGTGAGTGGGTCTACGCTGGGGTTGGCCTGGTCCCAGGCCGTCTCCCTGGTGTCCTGGCAGCCCTGGGTGGACTGCTGGCCTTCCATGCTTTCCTCTGTGGCTTGCAATCACAGGGAAGCGTGCAAAGGGGTCCCTGGCACTCCGCTGGGATCTCCGGGGGCATAGAGATCATCTGTGCCCTTCTCTGGATCGAAGCTTGCATCAGGGACTGGATGCAGGCTTACCATCCTTGATTGGAGACTCCTGGTCACAATCGGGGATCTCCTGCCATCCATCTCTTGGGGGTTCTTGCTGGAACCTCCAGGCATCTTGTTTCTGCTGTCTTGGAAGCGTTGCCTCAAACTATCCTCTGCTACCACTTTGTGAGGGATCTCACAAAGATCGATGGTTCGTTGAGGGCGCTTCCAAGAAAAGGCAGCATGCAAGGATGCAATCAACTTAAATCTTTATTTAGAAATAAAGTAGGTAAAATGAGTTCCCTGGCATGGAGGCAGCCATGCCTGGATTGAGTCCATGGATCATTCCCCTAGGAAGGTAGAACAAGAGCCAAAGAGCAGCCCCTGTGCAGGGGTTCTTATAGGGGCCCCTGGCCCCTCCCTTACCAATGTGTGTGAGTGGGTCAGAGGGCCATTAACTCTCCCCAATGGGGCTGCAGGGGCCGGAGCCCCTTGACCTACCAGTGGGATCAAAAGTGCCTCTTTGCTCCCATCTGGTGGCCTTTTAAGAAACTGCCATGGCTGGCACAAAACACCTAACAAGGAATATCAATGCTAGTTGTTTTCCTGGGTGTACCTCATAGTATTCTAATACATTCATTATTGTTTGTATATTGTATATTTTACCCAACAAATACATATGTATCTGTTGGGTAAAAATCCATTCTGATCCAGGTATATGATTTCATTTAACATGTTTTTAATTCTTTCTGCCATTACAGCCATAAATATCTTATAGTCAGCATTTAACAGCGAGATTGGCCTGTAGTTTTGAATTTTTCGTTTCTCCATATTTTGTTTCTTAATATTGAGTGTTATTAGTGCCTGCATCCAGGATTTTGGTATTTTAGCTTTTTCTAATGTTTCATTGTATATTTCTAATAATAAATTTTCTAATGGTTTTTGAATTTCTTTGTAAAATTCCACTGGGATTCCATCCAGACCTGGAGTTTTATTTTATTTTTTTGCTTTTGGATTGCCCTCTTCAATTCAGACATTGTTATCTTCTCGTTTAATAATTCCTTTTTTAAATCCAGTAAAGTTGGGAGGTTCCTCTCTTGTAAGTATTGCTTAATATCCTTCTCTTCTATTTTCTCTTGACTATACAAGTTTTGGAAATAGTTTACTGCTATAATTTTTTTTTTCCTTCTGCAAGTGTATTATCCCTTCCTCATCTTCTAATTTTTGAATTAGTTTCTTTTCTTTTTCTTTTTTTAATTTATAGGCCAGCCATCTTCCTGGTTTATTTGCATTTTCAAAATAGTTTTGTTTGATTGATCTAACTTTTTGGGCCACTTCTTGCGTAATTAAATGTAGTTTATGTTTAATTATATCTTTTTCTTCTTTGATTTCCTGATTTTGGGGTTCTTTCTGCAGTTTTGCTTCTAATTTCTCAAGTTTCCCCTGGAGTTCTATGTATTTTTCTTTTTTTTGAAAAAAAAATTTTTTTTAAAACAAAACATAAAACATAAATCCATTATCCATACAATTGCAAACAGTGTGTTGGTCGGTTACAAATCTTTTATGCTTCCTCACCATATTCATTACTTACTAATTATCTAATTTCTCATCTTACCAGTCTAATAAGTATCTTTGTAATATAATCCTCATTAATCATTTAACTATGGCTTTCCCCTCTTTTCATAAAAATTATTTTCAAATATTTATATTATAACATTCTTTTCTTCATCCAAGGTTAACAATAGTCATTCACTTTGTATATTTCTACTGTTCTTATGTTATAATGGTTTCATCGCTATTTCATTTCCATATTTTATTATCCAGCCATTGATAAAATAAATCCCATATCTTATAATATTGTTTATCTTCTTGTTCTCTAATTTCAAATGTCAATTTACTCATTTCAGCACATTCTATAATTTTCTTAATAACTTCATCTTGCATTGGTATTTTCTCATTTTTCCAGTTTTTAGCAAACACAATTCTGGCCGCTGTTAATACATTCACAATCAAATATCTCAATTCTCTATTGTATATTTCTGGTACAATCCCTAATAAAAAAATCTCTGGTTTAAAGTCTATGTGTTTTTTGGTCATTTTTTCCAACCATGTGTAGATTTTATTCTAGTATCTTTTGGCTTCTACACACGTCCACCACATATGGTAGTATGAGCCCAGTATCTGATGACATTTCCAACACTTTTCAGATTTATTCTTGAACATTCTGGCTATTCTCGTTGGGGGTAGATGCCACCTGTAAAACATCTTATACAAATTTTCTTTATATGCGGTTGACATTGTCATTTTATAATTTTGCGACCACAATTTTTGCCATTTCTCTAAATCAATTCCATGTCCAAAATTTTTCCCCCAAGCAATCATTGTTTCTTTAATTTGTTCTTCTTCCAGTTTAACCTCAAGTAAATATCTGTACAATTTTTTAATTACATTGTCATCGGTACCTGTTAGAATTTTATCTAAATTAGTCAAGTTATTATAAAAACCTTCTGTTTTACAATCTCAATCATATCTAGAATGTTTTTGCATATAAGAAAACCAATTCATCTTTATATCCTGTTTTTCTAATTCTTGCTTTGATTTAAGTTCACCCTTTTCATTCAATAATTCACTATATCTAACCATTTGTTCCTTTTTAAATGTTATTGAATATGAGAATGCTTCAATAGTAGATAACCAGACTGGAAAAGTACCCCTGTGTTTTTGTGCCCTTGTACCATAAAAAAGTATGCCAGCCCAACAACAAGTCATGTCTTTCTAAAGTCAACAATCTAGTATTTCTTAACATTATCCATTCTTTAATCCACATCAAATTTGTTGCTTGGTAGTATAATTCCCAATCAGGCAAACCAAAACCTCCTCTTATTCTAGCATCTTGCAACAATTTTAATTTTATTCGTCTTTTTACCCTGCCAAATATATTTTAACACTATTTTGTTCAAATCTTCAAAATAATCATTTCCCAACCTAATTGGAATTGTCTGGAACAAATATAAAATTCTAGGCAATATATTCATCTTAATAGTTGATATCTTCCCTATCAGTGATAATTGTAAATTCTCCCATTTAGCCAAATCTGTCACTATCTGTTGCTTGAGTTTATTATAATTATTCTCCTTGAGTGTACTGCATCTTGCTGTCAGATATATCCCCAAATACTTAACCTTGTTTGTGACCTGCATCTTCGATTCTTCCACCAATTCTTCTTTTTGTTTTTTTAACATTTTTTTGTCAAAATCTTCGTATTATCTTTATTTATTTTCAAACCTGCTACCTTTCCAAATTCTCCTATCTTGTCTATCAATATATTTATTGATTCAAATGGATCTTCAAGAATAAACACAAGGTGGACTTCCGGTTTGGCGTTGCAGCGATGCAGTCAGGGAAATAGCGGGGCTCTGATGAGCCCCGCAAAAACCCCAACTGGCAAACCGCTGCTGACAGGTCTGCAGACCTACCCTGTCCTGAAGGGACAGGGGAAAGAGACGAACCCCTTGGGTGGCCGAGAGGAACGGGCAAGTTCCTTGGAGGATGGAGGCAACCCTCTAAGTCAGTGGCGGGGGATGGCAGCCATGGTGGCTGCCTCGAGACCGCGACAAATCGGGACAAGCAATGTGCAGGAGGAAGGAAGAAAGGATGATGTGCTTTGGAGCCAGGTGAGTGACACCAACCCAGGTGAGAAACAATGTGTGAATAATGATATTTACAAATAAGACCCCCAGCCTTATCTAGCGGCTGAAGATCTGAGGGGCTTGAAGATTTTGTGAAATAAGGAAAGGAATTGAAGACCCTTTAAGAATTTTACTTTAACACTGATTGATTGGAATGAATTGCTTATTAACTAAATAGAGTTGGATATTCGAAACTTCTTGTTAAAACTGAAAAGGACTTGACTTTTGGAAAAGAGAAAAGCGACAATTAAGGATTTGTCATCTTTAAAAGCCAGACAAAGAGATTAAATGGATTGCTACATAAATGTTTCAAAATGGCGATTGAAGCTGTGACTAGGTGAAAGTGTTGATTGCGGAAAGTTGTGGTTTTTTTTTTCTGAAAAGAACCTATTTGACTCGTTACATATTGTGGATTACTTTGAAAAGAACTATGGTTTTTTTTAACTTTGGAGATTCCTATTCTGTCTTCTAATGGCTTTATAAAGAAAGAAGAAACACAATGACTAATAAACTTTTAACTAACTGGCGCAGCAACAAAAGGTTTGGCGCAGGAACGGAAGTGGAGAAGCTGATGGATTTTACTGGAAACAGATTCTACAATAGAATAAAAAAGGATATGCAGAGTTTTAAGCATGGAAGTATTGACTTTGAATTGAAATGATTATGGACATATAAGGAAATGAAGAAGCAAAATAGATAATAAACTAGATAGCAATTGCTTAATTGTTTAAATGATTCAAAGTTTAAGTGAGCTTTAAATAAAAACAAGAAGTGCTTATGGTAAAATAAAGATAGAAAATTAAAAATAAAAGATAATTAAAATAGAAGTGGGAAGTTAAGGTGACTAAAAGTGATATTTTCATAAAAGCATAATTTGATGTAACATGTTTTAGTTTTAAATTGATAAAGTGATGGATGATAATTATGATTAATTGTTAATGATTATAGATGATATACTAAGGTACACAGATGGAAGCCATAATTGAGATTGAATTTAATACATGTTGGAAATGATTAATATTAAGAAATAGATGGGGATACACCCTGGAAGAGTTTAGTTGGAAACAGTGGATTAATAGACAACATATTGAAGAAGAAATTTTTAAAATAAGTTAGCAGAATATTAGTTGGAGTTAAGGAGGAGAATAAACTGAAAACTCAATCAAAATAATGTAATGCTGGAAATCAGCCAAATAATAGGTGGAGCTATGGAGGAGAATGCTGGAAATCAGCCAAAATAAAGCATGCTAGTAATCAGCCAAAATAAGAGAAAATGCTGGAAATCAGCCAAATAATAGTTGGAGTTATGGAGGAGATTATGCTGAAAACTCACCCAAAATATGTTATGTGGAAATCAGCCAAACAATAGGGGAGTGATGGAGGAGAATGAAGAAAATACATTGAAGAATAATTATTAATAAGGGGTGAAAAAGAAAATGTTGGGTGATAATTAATATGAAATGGAAAATTTTGAGATGTCTGTGTAAAAGTTTAAGATTAAGATTGGATGAATTGGGTCTAGAAAACGAGAAAAATAGAAATAAATTTTTATTAATAAATTGAAATAAAAATTGAGTTGCATACATTTGGAAATTAGGATTCGTGGTGATAAAATTGTAAGGTAAATATATAGATTAATAGATTAGACTGTTTTTGTGTTTAATGTTGATGTTAAAAGGAGCAATGGAAAAAAATTATATAGAGGGGTATTGAATTTTGATTTATAATTGAATTTATAATTGAATATAAAAATGAGCTTTGCTTTAGTAGGAGATCAAGATGTATGATGAGATAATAGAAACATTAAGATGTTGGAATTTATGTTAAAATTATCTGTTTTCATTTGTTAAACTAGTATACCCATTTGTGACTGGACCAAGACTTCATTCTTGAGAAAATTTTTCTTTTTTATGTTTATGTTGGAAAAAATAAAAAATATATACAAAAAAAAAAAAAGAACAAACACAAGGTCATCTGCAAATGCTTGCAGTTTGTATTCTTCCTTTTGAATTTTCATTCCTTTTATATCTTTTTCGTCTCTAATATTTTTATTTAGTACTTCTAGTGTTAACACAAACAACAGAGGTGACAGTGGACAACCTTGTCTCGTACCTTTTTGTATTTCAATAGACTGTCAATTCTCCATTTATCATTACTTTTGCTGTTTGTTTATGGTATATGGCTTCTATGGCTTGAGTAAATTTTCTCCCAAAGCCCATCTGTTTCAGCTGTAATAACATAAATTGCCAATTCACATTGTCAAAGGCTTTCTGTGCATCTAAAAATATTAAAGCCATTTGCTTCTCTGGATGTGCCTCATAGTATTCCAAAGTGTCCAGAATTATCCTCAAATTGTCTCTAATCTGTCTTTTTGGCAGAAACCCGTTTTGATCAGAATGTATAAAATTATTTAAATATCTTTTGAGTCTTTCTGCCAATATTGAAGTGAAGATTTTATAGTCTGAATTTAGCAGGGATATAGGCCTATAATTCTTGATTTCTTGTGGGTCAGTATCCTCCTTTAGGACAAGTGTGATATATGCTTCTGACCATGATTTGGGTATTTCCATCTTTGACATTACTTCATTCATAACTTCTAGCAATGGAAAATTCAATGATTCCTGTAAAGTCTTATAGTATTCAGCTGGCAGTCCATCTGGGCCTGGTGCCTTCCCATTCTTTTGTTTTTTAAGTGCTTCAGTTAATTCCATCATTATTATCTTTCCTTCTAGAATCATTTCAGTGTCTTTAGAAATCTGGGGTAGATTCTCCTTCTGCAGATAGTGTTTAACACTTTCCTCTTCTATATTCTCTTGTTTATATAATTTTTAATAATAATCTTGTATGATTTTTTTTCTTCTCTTTATTCCCAAATCTTATTTATTTATTTATTTATTTATAATTTAATTTAATTTAATTTAATAATTTAATTTAATTTAATTTAATTTAATTTAATTTAATTTAATTTAATTTAATTTAATTTAATTTAATTTAATTTAATTTAATTTAATTTAATTTAATTTAATTTAATTTAATTTAATTTAATTATTTAATTTAATTTATTTATTTTATTTCTATACCGCCCTTCTCCTGCGGGACTCGGGGCGGTGTACAGCCAAGATAAAACATTGCATATAAAATTTAAAAACAATTTAAAAAACAATTAAATAATTTTGGCCCAAGATATTAAAAACAACCCAATTAAAACCGAATTCAATTAAAACTGACAGGATGGGATCAAGTCAGCCTGGCTAGATGGAATAAGTGTGTTTTCAGGGCCCGATGAAAAGTCTGGAGGTCTGATATCGTGTGTATCTCAGGGGGTAGGTCATTCCAGAGGGCGGGTGCTGCCACAGAGAAGGCTCTCCCCCTGGGGGTCGCCAGCCAGCACTGTCTGGCCGACGGCACCCTGAGGAGGCCCTCTCTGTGCGAGTGAACCGGTCAGTGGGAGGCTATTGATGGCAGAAGGCGGTCTCGCAGATACCCTGGCCCTAAGCCATAATAATTTAATATTTAATTTAATATTTAAATTTTTATACCGCCCTTCTCCCAAAGAACTCAGGGCGATGCACAGCCGACACTAAAACATATACAAAAAATTTAAAAGCAATTTTAAAATATATTAAGTAATTTGGCCCCAATATTATTAAAAGACTAAAACAACCACTAAAATTCATGTTTAGGCCAGCCCAGCTTGTTGGAACAATAATGTCTTGAGGGCACGGTGAAAGCCGTGTACGTCAGGGATCATCCGTATCTCTGGGGGCAATTCATTCCAGAGGGCAGGTGCTCCCACAGAGAAGGCTCTCCCCCTGGGGGTCGCCAGTCGACATTGTTTGACCGACAGCACCCTGAGGAGTCCCTCTTTGTGGGAGCGTATTGGCCAGTGGGAGGCTATCGGTAGCAGAAGGCAATCTTGTAAGTACCCAGGTCCTAAGCCATGGAGCACTTTAAAGATGGTAACCAACACCTTGAATCGCACCTGGAAGACCACCAGGAGCCAGTACAGCTCGCGCAGGAGAGGTGTTACATTGGTGCGCCGTGTCGCTCCCATAATCACCCGCGCGGCCGCATTCTGGACCAGTTGAAGCCTCTGAGTGCTATTCAAGGGGAGCCCCATGTAGAGAGCATTACAGTAGTCCAGACGGGAGGTGAGGAGGGCATGAATGACCATGCACAAGGAGTCCCAGTCCAGAAAGGGACGCAACTGGTGAATCAGGTGAACCTGATAAAAAGCCCCCCTGGCCACAGCTGTCACATGATCTTCTAGAGACAGCCATGCATCCAGGAAGACACCTAAGTTGCAAGCCCTCTCTGAGGGGGCCAAGATCTCACCCCCAATAGTCAGCGATGGAACCAGCTGGCTATACTGGGATGCCGGAAACCACAGCCACTCGATCTTGGAGGGGTTGCGTCTGAGCTTGTTTCTCCCCATCCAGATCCGCATGGCCTCCAGGCATCGGGACATCACGTCAAGGGCATCATTGGGGTGGTCCGGGGTGGAGATGTACAGCTGAGTATCATCAGCGTACTGATGGAAGTTCACCCCAAAACCATGGATGATCTCACCCAGCGGCTTCACATAAACATTGAACAGGAGGGGTGAGAGAACCGACCCTTGTGGCACCCCAAAACAAGGCGCCTCGAGGTCGACCTCTGTCCCCCTGCCAACACAAACTGTGTGCGGTCAGAGAGGAAGGAGAACCACTGCAACATGGTGCCCCCCACTCCTAACCCCTCCAACCGGCGCAGCATGATACCATGGTCGATGGTATCAAAAGCCGCTGAGAGGTCTAATAGGACCAGGACAGAGGAACAACCCCTGTCCCGCGCCCTCCAGAGATCATCAACCAATGCGACCAATGCCATTTCCGTGCTGTACCCCGGCCTGAAGCCCAACTGGTATGGGTCTAGATAGACAGCTTCATCCAGATACTGGGGAAGTTGTTGCACCACCATACTCTCAACAACCTTCTCCACAAAGCGAAGGTTGGAGACTGGACGGTAGTTCGCTAATACAGCCAGGTCCAGGGAAGGCTTCTTGAGGAGGGGCCTCACCACTGCCTCTTTCAAGGTGGAGGGGAAGCAGCCCTCACTCAAAGAAGTGTTAATAATCAGCCTCGTGTAACCGCCTGGGAGGCCAGTACCAACCAGGACCAGACAGGGGTCCAATAAACATGTGGCAGCACTAAGCCTACCCAGAATCCTGTCCATGTCCTCGGGAGTCACAAGGTCAAACTCCTCCAGATAACACTCTCAAGACCCACCTCCATCACCCCCCCAAACCTATCCAGTCAGAGTCCAAGCCTTCCCGAATCTGAGCAATTTTGTCATGCAGGTATTGCACAAAATCCTCAGCCCTACCCTGCAAGGGGTCTTCCTGCGCTCCCAAATGAAGTAGGGAGTGGGTCACCCTAAACAGGGTGGCTGGGCGGTTATCTGCAGACGCAATAAGAGCAGAAAAATAATTCGATTTCGCCACTCTTATCGCCACTAGGTAGATCTTAATATGAGACCTCACCAGTGTTCGGTCAGATTCGGAATGGCTGGCCCTCCAATCGCTCTCCAGGCGTCTTTTCCGGCGCTTCATCTCCCTCAGCTCCTCAAAAAACCAGGTAGCCAATTGGGATCGGCACCGGGTCAGAGGCCACAAAGGCACGACGCGGTCCAAAGCTCCAGCGGCCACCCTATCCCAGGTGGCCACCAGTTCTTCAGTCGAGTCGTGAGCCAGAGCCTCAGGGAATGGCCCAAGCTCCATCAGGAACCTATCCGAGGAACCTATTTGTCCATGGTCATCCACTAGCTGTGTTATTTTCCTTGATTCTCTCTCTTTTTTCAAAGAGAGAAATCATCTACCTGGTTTATTAGCATCTTCAAAATAATTCTGTTTGGCACTTCTGATTTTTTGTGCTAAGTCTTCTTTTTCTATTAATCCCATTTTATGTTTAATTGTGTCCATTTTTATTTTAATGTCCTTTTTTTGTGGGAATTTCTGTAGTTCTTTTTTAAATTTCTTATAGTCATCCTCTAATGTTTTATAAATTTGCCTTTTCTTAATATTTCTTTTCCTTGTATAGTCAATTATCAGACCTCTGGCATAAGCTTTCATTGTGTCCCAAAGGTTTTGCATTGATGTGTCCTCTTTTCTATTTTCTTTAATAAAAGAAAGTCAATTCTTTCTCCATTTTCTGTGCAAAGTCCTTTTCTTTTAGTACTGTATTATTTAGAGTCCATCTGGACCTTCTCCTTTGTCCTTTCCATTTCACTGTCATTGGATTGTGATCTACCCAGGTATTTGCTTCTATATCAATTTCTTCTATATTAGAAGTCAGTTCCATTATCATACATATCATATCTATTCTAGACCATGATAATGCCTGTTAGAATAAAAAGTATATTGTCTATTTTTTGCATTTCTTTCTCTCCATGCATCTTTTAAATTTGTTTCCTCTATCATCTTGAAAAAGGATTTCAGCAAAATTTTTCTACTTTGCTTTATTGCCTTCTGTGTATTATAGTCCATTTTCTCATCTACTATACCGTTGAATTCGCCCACCATGCAAATATTATCATAGTCCAATTCAATTATTTTCAAATGTAATTTTCTATAAAAATCTTCTTGATTGTCGTTTGGAGCATATATTGCTATTAAAAGTATTTTCCTGTTGTTATCTATTATTGCCACCATTAAAATTCTTCCCTCATCATCTGTATGGATTTTCTCTGCTGGTATTGTATTTCTAATGTATAAAACAATTTCTCTTTTCTTACATTGCGGCAATGAAGTAAATAATTTCCCTAATTTTGGCTGTACCAACAATTGTTCATGTTGTTTTTTAATATGCACTTCTTGTAAACAAATTATATCCAATTTTAATTTCTCTAATTTGTGAAATACCTTTCTTCTTTTGATAGCTAAATTAAGTCCATTTATGTTCATTGTAATCAATTTTTTCTCTTCCATATTCATATTTTATATGAAGGATTTATTGCTCTAGTAGATCTCAGTTCACGTTGTTCTTTATATTCTACGATGCCCCCTACTGCGCCTTCTTCCTTTTCAACCATTGCTAAGCATTCCTCTTGAAGTTCGATCAGTGTATGGAAGGGAAGGGGAATTAGGAAAGAGAAGGAGAGGAAGAAGGAAGAAAGTAGGAGGAGATATAGGAAGGAAGAGAAGGGGAGCAGAAGAAGAAAGGTTGTGGCAAAATAAAGAAGGGTAAAAGAGCAGCCCCAAACAAGTAAAAAAGTTAAAAGATAAGATGAATAAAAAATGGTGGATAAATGACTGTACATGTAAATATGTTTATGAGAAATAAAAACTTTTTTGAAAAAAAAAACAAATAGAACATAATAAGAATCAAACAAACTCTAAAAGAAATAACCCTGTGTATGAAGCTTTAGAGGAAAACCCATGGAAACGTGTCACTCAAAAAAGAAAACAGCAATCAAGAACAATGCCCCTGCTGTCTAGTCCAGCCCCTTTGGAGCTGAGCAATCAATTTCACAGCCTCCCTCTGGAAGAAAGCATCGGGCACCTAGAAAACAGGCATCATCAAGTGCTCCTATGAAAGGAAGAAAAGTAGCTCAGAATTCCCTAGGGAAAAAAGGTGAGAATCAATGACAGACAGATGATTCAGTTCTCAGGGGAACAGAGCCAGCCATCTGTAGACTGGACATTCAAATGTAGAGGGGTATGTTGCTCCCTGGAGCAAAAAATGAAGATGTGACTGAGAACATTATTAAAATAACCAATACCACAGATTACTACTGCTTTCTTTGCTTTCATGAAGGGATGAACGACACAACAATAAACCTGAAAGCAATATTGAGAAATTATGGTTAGCTAGGCAAGGAAGTTAAGGAGTTAGGAGTACAAGTGATGTTTTCATCTGTACTTCCAATGAAAGGTCAACACCCAATGAGGGGACAAAGAATATTAGAAATGAAACACTGGATTAATAATTAATGCCACCAAGAGAACTTCAGATTCCTAGACCATGGTGTGCATTACCTACATGAAGGACTTCTGGCAAGGGAGGGGCAGCACCTCACAAGAACGTAAAGAATGTACTCAGAAAACAACCGGCTCAGCTTATCAACTTAAAATTGAGTGGGGGTGACCAACCCTTATGATCTTTAGGACCTAATCCCAACAAACCCCAAGGCAACCAATCAAACAGTGAGGTAGGGAGTGATGGGAATAAAGAAAAACTCAAATATAAAGTAGGAGATATAAGAAGCATACCTGAGGTCAGCCATAAAAGACACAAATGTTCAAAGTTTGCAGAACAAACAAGGCAAATTTAAGTATAACACACACACACACACACACACAAAACTAGATAACCAATCACATATGGAGGAAGACAGTAAAGAGAAAAAAGAAATTAAAAAACATAATGAAGTAGAGAGTGATGGAAAGGATGGAAATTTCAGTTACAAAGTAGGAGATATAAAAAAGATATCCAAGATCCATAAAGGGCTAAAATGCCTATACACTAATGCTTCGTTAGGGAACAAAGAGGGTGAATGTAAGGATCGCCTCTCCTTCTAACTTAAGAAAGTGAGAACTCTTGAAATGTAGTTGTTCAAAAGGATTTCTTTTATTAAGCAGAAGTGACAGCCATCTAGTTAAAGCAAGATCTGAATACCGTTAGGCAAGGCAGTAGGATTAAAGTGGTAGAGACCTCTCCCTTTAAGTCAGAATGCAGATTTTAGCCAATACACAAGTGTGAAGATGTTTTCTTTACTAGTTCTCTGAGAATCCAAACAAACATGCATTCCCACCATTATCCTTTAAAGTGAAACAACCCACATGGCTATCATGAAAATTCCTGCAGGTAAAGGGGATCTCAGAGCTCTTTGGCGGCAGGATATAGGTTGTAAAATATCTGTTGACACAGGCAATGCTAGTGAATCGAATCCAAGTGTCCCCCCTCCTCCAATTGAATGGCAGTATCACTTTTAGGGATCTGACAGTGAACTTGAAGTATTAGTATATGAAGACAGATATAGTTGCCATTACTGAAATTTGGTGGGATGAAACTCACGACTGGAAAGTACTGATGGAAGGACACAAGCTATTCAAAGGAAATAGGGCTAACAAAAGAGGAGGTGAAGTTGCATTATATATAAAAGATCACTACATCTGAACAGAAATATACAAAACCAAGGATGAAAACCTCCTAGAATCCATATAGATCAATATAAAAGGGGGGGAAATGAAATTGCTATAGGCATATACTTCAGTCTACAGACTACCCAACCAAGCAGAAGAAATAGATGAACTCCTTGCAAATCAATTAACAAATGTATGTAGGGAAACATTCTTCAGTAGTAATGGGAGACTTTAACTACCCCTGATTTCAACTGGGAGACAAACTGTCAGACTTTGTTGCAGCAATCAAATCCAGAAAGCACACACAGATAACTGATTCAGCAGGATTCATTAACTTCTCTTTATATATAATAGAACACATGAAAATAAATATACAATACCAATGGCCAGAGGAGAGAACAGTTTCAGTTTCAATTCAGCAGACTAGTTTCAGTTTCCTTTTGCACAGACTCAGAGCTGCAGAGTTAAGCCACACCCAAACTCCAAACTGTTTCAACTCCCACTGGCTGATCTTATTACTAAGCCCTATTCATTGGCTGACCCAGGTGCTATGCCTATTCATTGGCTGACCTTGTTACCATGTCTCTGTCAGCTTTGGAAGCCATATTAGGCCGGAAGCTCCAATGCTGCCACCTTCTCATGTGTGGGAAAGTAGGAGGGGGGATTAAGGAGAGGGGTTGTTAGTAGACATAATAGCATTCTTCCTGTCGGTCAAGGTCAGGGTGATCCAGCATCTGGAGAAGGAGTGGTCAGGGGGCTGGATCGAGATGGAATGGATGTTGATTGGAGCATGTGCCGACTGGGGGGAAAGGGGGATGGTTTTGGGAGCTTTGACTAACTGAAGGAAAACCCGGGCTTTTCCGATTCGGGTTTTCCCAGTTTGCCTATTCTAGTAAAGAGAATTTTGGAAACTGTTTGCTCCTGCAAACATTTGGGGTTTTTCTGGAATGCTGATATTAACCCGAATCTCCTTTAAAACCTAACAGCACCCCTTAAGGGGGCTATTGGGGGTGCTGAGCCCCAGCATCTACCTAAACCCCAGGTGGTGCGAAGACTCAGTGAAGATGGAGGAGAAAGGAGAAATTGGAGAGGGGCCCGCCGGGAGGGGGGTGGATGCTCAAGGAATTGTTGACCCCTTGCTTTCTCCTTCTGAAGAAATGGGGTGAACCATGGAGGCTGCAGAGGAAACCCTTTGGCTGGGGGCTTGGCCCAAGATGTCAGATTCCTGGAAAAGTTGCCAGTCCGACCCAGCTCCAGGAGGGGAAATTAAGTCGCCCCGTGAGCCAGACTGGAGTATGGGGACTGCTGTGGGATCCGGAGACTCCCAGGACTGGGACTGGCTGCACCCAATGCAAAGCCAGTCCTTAACTGGGCTCCCTGAGTGTTTTGAGCGGATGGAAGTGGGAAGTTATGCACCCTCTTCCCAACCCCTTGAGGTGAGATGGAGGCTAGCGCAACCTACATTCACCTTCCCTGATCTGGGACATAGATTAGTAGGGTGCAGACCCCCCCTTACCCGGCCAGGGGCAAAATGAGAGGATTAGTGCAGCATGACCATCCTGCAGCAGTGGGGCACCAGGTGCAGCCGGCATACGGAATGCAAAACCCCCTGTTTGGGGTGCCTCACCAGCCTGCCTTTGTGCTACCTCCTGCTGAGAATATACCACCAGGATGGAGGTTTTATCCCAGCCAGTGATGGGTCCAGTGCCAGTGGTATCCTGTGCCATCTGTTCCAAGCTTCCAGGGATCCCCATGGCCCTCCTATGGCTCAATGATCCTGGCACCACAGGGGGGACTAATCCAGTAGCCAGCTGGAATGCCCCCCCTCCATCCAGCCCAGCAAGCCACTCAACAGCCGGGCCCCCTCCCCTAGCAGCCGACGACATTGCCCCCCCTCTCTCCAGCCCAGCAAGTCCCTCAGCAGCTGGATGGAATGCAGCAACCAGGAGTAGCCCTGCAACAAGTTCTATGCCAGCCAGCCGTGGCTGGAGCCCCTCCACCTGTGAGGCCAATGCCACCCTGCTTCAGAGCAACCTTTGATGGGACGCCGGCCAAACTAGCTTATTTCCTTAGCAGGTCTGGGCTCACGTAGATCAGTACGGGGACCAATATGGATCAGAACGGGACTTGGTGTCAGCAATCTCAGATGGGATGAATGAGGGAGAGGCTTCTGAATGGATAGCCCAGCTGCACAATGAGGGCGCTGCAGAACTGAATGATGCTGATGGGTTCATTACACTACTCCATTCCCGATTTGAGAACCCAGACCGTATAAATGAAAGCGAAGCCACGCTAAAGGTCATGAAGCAAGGTAATCGACCTATAAAAGACTTTGTATGGGACTTTAGACAAGTTGCAGGGAATCTAGGGCATTGGCCTGACCGCATACTCCTACCCTACTTTAAAGAAGCTATTGAGCCAGAAGTCAGAAAAGCCTGTGGGATCCGGGGGTGCCTGAGTGTCTCCAAGACTGGTATACCATGTCCATAGCTCTAGACAGAGAAGTCCACCCCCACAGGAAAACCCCAGCACAGCAGCTGCCTCGGAGAGCGTTATATAGAAGGCCCATTTCAAAGGCTACAAATGTCGCCCCCCCCAACCTGGGGGGGGATTAAGTGCTATTGGTGTGGACAAACAGGACATCGAGCTTCTGAGTGCCTGGCCCCTGCCCCAATTCCACAACAACGTCCTGCCACAGCTGCACGAGGTAGGAGGGCTCCAAGGAAAACCCCAGACACCAGCCGATTTGCCAGACAAGCCGTGGAAATTCCCCACCCCACTGAAGAAATCGAGGACCCTCAGGCTAAAGAAACCCCTCCCGGCATGGCTAGGGGAGATGAAGACCCGATGGTGAGTGCACCCATCCCCCCTTCTCAATTAAAGTAAAACTAGTGCTGCCAGAGACATGGAAACAAGCAGAACTACCAGCAATAATAGATACCGGCTGCACCAGATGTCTAATTGGCCTTAAAGTTGTAGAACAATTGGGAATCAGGACAACACCCTTAAAGCACCCAATTAAATTTCACCAGGTGGATGGAACGTTAATTGGGGGGGGTCCCTGCCACACATATTACTGAACTGATTAAATTAGAGATGGGGAAACATCATGAACTTATACGATTTATAGTAACCCCAAAAATGTCAGAATCTATCATACTCGGCCTGGCTTGGCTGGACAAATGGGCCCCCACCATCAAATGGGAAGATGGATACTGGAAAATCAGGATAGGGGTTGGCTCATTACCCCCTGCCCCTCCCCCCAAAGAGCAACCTACCCATAACAGCCAGCGGCCAGAAGCAACAGCGGTTTGTTCAGATGGGCCTTGAGGCGAACACCAGATTCCTAAGGTGTATGCAGACTTAGCCAAAGCTTTCAGTGAGGAAGAATGTAACCTCCTCCCCCCTCATCGGCCCATGCCATCAAATTACAACCCGAAGCCAAATTGCCAAAACCCAGAATGTACTCCATGACTCCTGCTGAAATGACTGAGTTGAGGAAGTACATTGACCATAACCTAGCCAGAGGGTTCATCGAGCCTGCGAAATCCAGGATGGCCGCCCCAATACTGGTTAAAGAAAAAAAAAAGGTGGTACATTGAGATTGTCCATTGATTTTAGAGGTGTGACCGGCATTTGCATACAAAATACCTACTCCTCCCACTGATGAAGGACTTGCTGAACCACCTATCAAAAAGTAAGATTTTCACCAAGCTAGATCTAAGAGAAGCCTACTACCAAGTTCGCATAAAGGAGGGAGACGAATGGAAGACTGCTTTTAACTGCCCCCTGGGCAGCTTCCAATTCTGGGTCATGCCTTTTGGACTCCAAGGGGCCCCCACAATCTTCATACAACTGATCAACAAATTTTTGCATGAGCACCTATATCAGGGGGTTCTTGTTTATCTTGATGACATTCTTATATTCAGCAAAAGTATGGAAGAACATGTTAAATTGGTCAGACAAGTGCTGAAAAAGCTCCTAGCGGCCAAACTTTATGCAAAGTTGTCCAAATGTGAGTTCCATAAGGAGTCCTTGGACTACCTGGGATACAGGGGATCGAGTCAGGGGATTGAAATAGACCAGGGAAGGTGAAGGCAGTGCTGGACTGGCAGCCCCCATGCACCCATAAGCAACTCCAGAGCTTCTTGGGATTTGCAAACTTCTAGAGACAATTCATCCCTTCCTTCACTGAGGTCGCACTCCCTTTGACAGAATTGCTAAAACCCGGCCCGTCTCCCACCAAGCCAAAACCTAGCCAACCCTTAGCTTGGACAATGGACTGCCAAAAATCCTTTGAATGGTTGAAACGCCTATTTGCAGTGGAGCCAATTCTACAGCATCCTGACCCAAATAAGCCCTTCATGGTTCAGGCGGATGCAAATAATGTAGCAGTGGCTGCTGTTCTACTGCAAAGGGATGCCCAGAATAATCTAATGCCGTGTGCTTACGTATCGAGAAAGTTAACGGACTCTGAGCGCAGATGGGCAGTATGGGAAAAAGAGGCTTTTGTGGTGCAATGGGTTCTCCTATCCTGGAGACACTTCCTAGAGGGGGTTAATGAGCCTTTTGAGGTATGGACTGACCACAAGAATCTCGAGGTGCTGAAGACCCTGAAGAAACTTTTTCCCAAGCAGGTTCATTGGGCTCAATATTTCAAACGCTTTAACTTTAACCTGAAATACATCCCGGGGGGTAAAAACCTTTTAGCTGACACTCTCTCCCATAAGCCCCAGTTTGACAGCCGGCGGGAAGAGATAGTTCATGCCATGATCTTGGAGACTCAGCCAGCCGCCCAAGCCCGACCAGAGTGCAAACGCACCAGGGTTCCAACCTATCCAAAGACAAGTTGACAGCAGAGGTAAAAGCGGCACCCTCGACTGATTCCTGGTTCAAGGAAAACCAGGTGGACCTAACCCTAAGAGACGGGTTGGCATGGAAGGGGAGTAAACTTTACATGCCCCGCAGCCTGCGGCTCCTGGTGCTAAAGAGGAGTCATGATTCTCAACTAGGGGGCCACTTTGGATTTTTAAAAACCCTCCATTTGACTAGGAGACAATTCTGGTGGCCAAGGATGAAAGCTGATGTGGAAGACTATGTTAGGAGCTGCTCCACCTGCTCCACCATGAAATCTAGACCAGGGAAGCCCCCTGGACTTCTCCAGGCTGTGGCCAAACCCACCAAGCCCTGGGAGGAGATTGTGATGGACTTCATAATTGAGCTCCCTGACAGTGGGGGTAACAGGGTTATTTGGACTATCATTGATTTATTCTCCAAGCAAGCACACTTCACTGCCTACAATGGACTACCCTCGGCCAAGAAGCTGGCAAAGCTGTTTGTGAAACACATCTACAGGCTACATGGAGTCCCGAGGAGAATAATATCAGACTGTGGGGTCCAGTTTACTGCTAAGTTCTGGAGAGAGTTTCTACAATCCATTGGGTCATCCCAGGGGCTTAGCTCAGCTTTTCACCCATCGACTAACGGATCGGCTGAAAAATTAAACTCAATGGTGGAGCAATACATTAGGTGTTATGTAAATTATCAAGAGGAAAACTGGGCGGACTTATTACCGTTCGCAGAAGTGGCTTATAATAATGCAGTACACAGCAGTACTGGGTTGACTTCTTTTCAGATAACTATGGGCATGGATTTTGTGCTGATGCCTGAGTTGCCTAGAGAGCTGCCCACTTCTATGTCTCTAATGGAATGGATGACCTCATTGAAAAAGGGTTGGGAGAATACTGAGAAACATTTAGCAGAGTCAGTGGAAGGATATAAGGCGCAGGCCGACAAACGCCAGTCCCTCCAACCAACTTTCCGAATAGGCGATAAAGTGTATTTGTCAACCAAGTACCTAAGATTGAGGTTATCCAGCAAGAAGTTTGGACCCAAATTCATAGGTCCCTTCCCTATAGTGAAAGTTATTAATCCAGTGACTGTCCAACTTAGACTCCCTCACATATTAGGGAAAGTACACCCTGTTTTCCACAGTAGCTTATTGAGACTGGCCAGAGAATCTAACCTAAGACCCTTGCCAGCTGCTCCACCCTCTCCTTTGGTAGTGCGAGGGGAAACTCATTATGAGGTGAAGAAGATCCTGGATTCTAAACTCTCCAGGGGTCACTTACAATATTTGGTACATTGGAAAGGTTATCCTTTGGCTGAAGCTACTTGGGTGAAGAGTTGGGATGTAAATGCTGATGCTCTAATGAAACAATTTCATGACAAATTTCCTGAGAAACCAAAAGGTCGCCCTGGGGCGGGGGAGAGGTTAAGGGGTCTGGTGCACGGTGTTAATCCTTTATTTTGTGTTTTCTCTGCTTTATTTTTCAGAGGTGGGTTTTTTTGCAGGGGGGGATGCCTGTCAGCTTTGGAAGCCATATTAGGCCAGAAGCTCCAATGCTGCCACCTTCTCATGTGTGGGAAAGTAGGAGGGGGGATTAAGGAGAGGGGTTGTTAGTAGACTTAATAGCATTCTTCCTATCGGTCAAGGTCAGGGCGATCCAGCATCTGGAGAAGGAGTGGTCAGGGGGCTGGATCGAGATGGAATGGACATTGATTGGAGAATTTGACCAACTGGAGGGAGAAGGGGATGGTTTTGGGAGCTTTGACTTACTGAAGGAAAACCTGGGCTTTTCAGATTCGGGTTTTCCCAGATGTGCCAGTTTGCCTATTCTAGTAAAGAGAATTTTGGAAAATGTTTGCTTCCGCATCTTTACTTGGAGTTGGGGTTTTTCTGGAACGCTGACAGTCTCAGCCAGTCATGAATATACTGACACTCCTCCCTTCATGACTGGAATAGACATAAATCCAATTAACTTAATATTCTTCCCATGGTGCACTCCACCCAATGGTTTGGTTATTATATCTGCCAAATTGTCCTCTGAAGAACAGTGAAACAAGCTGATTAATTTGCATTTTATGGCTTCACTGATATTACAATATTTAATGTCCACATGCTTGCTTCTGTTCTTTACTCTGTCACCTGTTGCCAATTTAATGCAGACAACATTATTTTATACACCGTTACAGCTTCATTTACCTTTACATTTAAATCCCATAACAGCTGTACATACCAAGTTACCTCTGAAAAAGTTCAGATAAAGCAATAAATTCTGCCTCCGCAGTTGAAATGGCAGCAGTTGTTTGCTTCCTGGACTTTCGAACCCCCTCCAAACAATACAACAATGTCAGAATTCAACTTTCTGGTTTTTACATCATTGGCATAATCACTATCAACATAGCATTTCAATTTTAATTCTTCAGAGACCTGTATTTGAAGACCCAAATTCACAGTTCCCTTCAAATATCTGAGAATCCTTTTTACACCCATCCAATGCAATTGCGTTGGTGCAGCAGTAAAATGACTCAAAATGTTTTCTGCACAAGCTATGTCTGGTCTGGACCACTGTGACAGATATAACAGGCTCCCTATTGCTGACTGATCACAGGCTTCACTTTTGTCCTCATCCAAACTGTTATGAAAATCTGTACTCATAGGTGTTGGAGCAGTATTACAATCTTTCATGTTATATCTCTCCAACAGCTGTTCAATTTTTCTTCTTTGACTGAGAACATTGTTAGGATATGGTGTAAGCCTAACATGTTGTCCAGGCAATATATGGACAATATATGTGTTCTTTGACTTTAACATGAATATGTATTATATGATTTAACAAACATAACCACTTTTCTCAGTATGGGAGAAATTTGGGAATTTGGGAGAGCCTGAGTGATCGTGTGTAAGGCATCCTGATCCAGAAAGAGATGCAACTGGCAGATCAGGCGAACCTGATAAAAAGCCCCCCTGGCCACAGCCATCATATGCTCTTCTAAAGACAGCCGTGCATCCAGGAGGATGCCCAAGTTGCAAGCCCTGTCTGTGGGGGCCAACCATTCACCCCCAATAGTCAGCGATGGCGCCAACTGACTATATCGGGTCAGTCCTTTGCAAACAGTCCTTCTTTAAATGTGTCTTTTCACCACAGATGAAGCATTGCCTCTGTTGCTGGGCTGTAATCTGGTCTCTTATGCTGCTACATTTCTCTTTGCAGACATCTTTTCTATTGCTCTGCTCCTTGGGCCCCCACCTCAGGAATTTCTCCTCGTGGCTTCTTCTAAAATGGTGCTTGTTCTCCTCAGCAATCAAACAAGCCTTTAAGGCCTCCAAACACAACTTCTGCTTTGGTTTGCATTCAAATACTGCAGAAACAGTGTCCAACATTTTATCAAGACTGTTTAACACCAACAGCACTTTTTGAGATTCAGGAAACTTCATTCCTCGCTGTTCTAACTCAACAAATAAAGTTTGCATTTGTACCAAATGCTGCTCCACACATTCTCAATGTGTATCAATGATACACAGGCTTTGTATCATTGTTTTCATAATTGCACAATATTGCATGCTGACACATTCACATGCACACTTATTAACTTGAGCGAAACCTCCTTTGCAGTCTTTAAATCAGCTACATTGATAAATTGTTCATCTTCTAAACTCAAGATGATGTAGGACATTGCTTTATCATGCTGCCTCTGCTCTGCAGCTGCTAATGGTCCCTGGGGTGGATTAACAACAATATCCCAGAGCTCCTTAGCCTTCAGGAAATACTCCATCTTTGCAGCCCAAATTATATAATTCTTCTGTCCCAAACGAGGCAGAGAGCTCTCCTTAACTTCAACAGCCATCCTGCAATCTTTCTCTGCCTGATTCCTCTTTTAACACAGGCAATCTCTCAGCTTAATTGCAGTTCAGTCTTTTTGTGTGCTCTGGGCCCATAACCTGTCAGAGTTTGTTGCAGAAATCAAATCCAGAAAGCACACACAGGTAACTGATTCAGCAGGATTCATTAACTTCTCTTTATATATAATAGAACACATGAAAATAAATATACAATGCCAATGGCCAGAGGAGAGAACAGTTTCAATTTCAATTCAGCAGACTAGTTTCCATTTCCTTTTGTACAGACTCAGAGCTGCAGAGTTAAGCCATGCCCAAATTCCAAACTGTTTCAGCTAAATCCTAAAGAGGAAGACAACTCAAGAAACATGGGAATCACTGAAAAATATGATCATAAAAGCCCAGTCCAACACAATACCATTAAAAAGAAAAAGAAAAAAAGAAATCCAATAAGAAACCAGCATAGTTGCACAAAGATCTCTCTGATAGATAGAAGACAAAAAGGATGTACAAAAATGGAAAGTGGGGCACACAACTAAGACAGAATACCAACAAATAGTTTGAATTTGCAAAGATGAAGTCAGAAAAGCTAAAGCTCAAAATAAGGTACAACTTGCAACAAATGTCAAAAAATAATAAAAGTTTCTTTCATCATGTAAAATCCAAGAAAAAAGTCAAGGAAACAATTGACTCACTAATGAAAGAAGATGGCAAGGAAGTAACAGGTAGTAGAGAGAAAGTAGAGCTGCTTAATTCATTATTTGCATCTGTCTTCACACAAAAGAATAATACAGCCCAAAATATCAAAATATACCCATAAAAGAGAGACTAGGAATACAGATTAAAATAAGCAAGAAAATGGTAAGAGAACACCTGTCCACTCTAGATCAGTTCAAATCACATGGACCTGATGGATTACATCCCAGAGTTCTGAAGGAGCTAACAGATGTGATCTTGAAACCATTGAACCATATCTTTCATAGATTGTGGAGTACTAAGGAACTATCAGAGGACTGGAAAAAAGCTCATGTGGTTCCCAACTTCAAAATTGGGGGGGGGGGAGGAATCAGATCCTGGAAACTACTGACCAATCAGTCTGACACCAATACCTGGGAAGATCTTGGAAAAGATAATCAAACAACAGATCTCATGAGTCTCCGGAGAAGGGCAGCATATAAATCAAATTTTAAAAAAAGTATTAGTACTGCTTTATAAAGTCTTAGTAAGACCACATTTGGAATATTGCATCCAGTTTTGGTCACAATGTTATAAAAAAGATGTTGAGATTCTGAAAAGAGTGCAGAAAAGAGCATCAAAGATGATTAAAAGGCTGAAGGCTAAGACATATGAAGAGCAATTGCAGGAATTGTGTATATCTAATCTAGTGAAAAGAAGAACTAGGAGAGATATGATAGCAGTATTCCAATATTTGAGGGGCTTCCACAAAGAAGAAGGGGTCAACCAATTTTCTGAGGTATCAAAATGCAAGACAAGAAACAATGGATGGAAACTTATGAAGGAGAGATCCAACCTAGAATTGAGGAGAAATTTTCTAACAGTGAGCAAATTAGCCAGAAGTTGTGGGTGTTTCATCACTGGAGTCTTTTAAGAAGAGATTGGACAGGCACTTGGCTGGAAAGACCCACTTGACTCAGTGGGTTTCCTGCTTGAGCAGAGGGTTGGACTAGAAGACCTCCAAGGTTCTTTCCAATTGTGTTATTCTGTTAATTCTAAAACACTGGAGTCTTATAGTATAATTGCTATAATTGCTAGTATTATTCCAAGAAGCTAAAAGTATTGGTAGTTACACCTGGAAACTCAGATTAATTCACTTCAAGCAATTTTAGGAAGGGTTCAGCCCATCCATTGTTAAAGTTGCCAGGTAAGTGGTTGTTAAAGAGTTTCATCCCAGATAGTCTTCATTCATTTGTTTTTACTTTGAGTTAACAGTTTTGTCCAAATGATACATAGGCAAAGATATCTTGTTAATTTTATATAGAACATTTTGGCATATTTTGTTGCTAAAAATAATTAATCCACTCTGCCTCTTTCCTTAGAGTTATACTAGCATACCTCAGGTGATCATTACTCTTTGAGCTGTGGTCCATATGGAGACAAGATCCTTTTCCTTATGAGGCTTCTGCTAAATATCTCCTGGATTTTTCTGTTCCAGTTTTAAACAATTATTTTAAAAATACTATTGTAAATAACAGTTTTATTTATATTTATAATTTACTCAAGCTTGGAATCTGCATCATTCACAAGCAACTCTAAGCAGAGGTATACACCTTGTCCAAGAAGGCTTATAACAATGCAGTAGTTATGTTATTCCACAGTAGAAGGATTCAACTGAAGAGGCCCATTTTCTTTTTCTTTTCTTTTTTATAAAAAGTTTTTTTTTAATTTTTTTACACATACACACACACACACAAACATACAACGTATTTTTGCTGAACAGAGTATTTGGCCAGTTAACAATTTAAACAGTTTTTAATCCTTTCAACTAAAATTACAATTTCTATACCTCCTTTTTGCCATAGTATTTATTTTCATCTATTTTTACCAATATTACCCTTCATTTTCATCTCTAATTTTGACCAAATTCCATTTTTCCCTTCTATTCTATATTAAACCCCTTCTCATTGTTTTTATATCCATCATCAGAGTAATTAGTTTTGTTAATTAAATTACAATTGTTCAATTCTTATAGGAATAGTGAACCCATTTATTTTATAACATACATTTCCTTAAATAATACAGTCCAACATTTTAATATAAATCAATTAATTATGTAAATATCTAATTTATGAAATACTATTCTTCTTTTACTGGCCGAGTTGAGTCCATTTACATTTATTGAAATTCCTTGAAATTTGTCTCAGAACTGTCACTTCTTTCTCTTTGTATTTCAAAGCCTTGTCATGAACAGCCTGAAGGATTTGTGCCTTGACTGATTTCTTAGTAAATCTTATGTGTTCTTCTCTTGGAAGCTTATTATGCATCACATATCCAGTATAAACTCGATAAATTTCATCAATTCCTTCCATCATCTTCTCTTTAGTTACTTCTAAAGCCTCATCTAGAATTGTATTCATGATCTCGGCTAGATCCTCCTCTTTTTCTTCTTTGACATTTTAGAAATTTAAGAAAAATTCTGCTTTATCCATTTCCCATCCAATTAAGCCGGATGTTCCTTGTTCTACCTCTCCCAATCTATTCTCAATTTCCTTCATTTTTTCTTCTTTTTAGCCTTCTTTTTCCTCCAGTTTAACCAATCTCTCTTCATATTTTGTCATTGTTAGTTGTATGTTGACCACCTTTTTGTCTGTTTGCAATAATTGCTGTTCCATCCTTTTTTGTTGCTGCTCCATCCTTTTTTGTTGCTGTTTCATTCTTTGAAGTGTTTGTAAGATCGTTTGTGTCACTGATTCTTTATCTTTCTCGTGTTGTAACATTGTCTGGATGGAACGTTGGCCTCCAGATGGTGATGAGGATGGTGTAGTTGCTGCAGCTCCCACCGTCACTACTTTTTTACTCATTTTGTTCAATAGTTAGCCAAGTTCACTTCAAGCAATCCAACTGAACAATAGAAAGGGAGGGGAAGGAGGAAAATGTAGAAAAAAGGGGAAGGGGAAAAATAAAAGAAGAAGAAAAAAGAAAAAGCAATACTTCCTCAAATTCTTTAGGTTTTTCTGAAACCCTAATCCAAAGGGAGAAAACACACACACACACACACACACAAAAAAAAATAGGAAAAGACAAAAATTTAAAATCCTCTTCCAAGTGAAAGGCCAATATTAAAATTTAAAAATATCAATAAATCTTCAGGCTCTTGGGTGCCTTAATCCAATATGAATAGATGGGAGTCCAGACTCCAAAATGAAAAAAGGAAGAAAAAACAACAGGAATGAGGAGATTGAAAAAAGATAAAAAGGAAAAAGAGCAAAGAAGAAATTTAATAGTCCTTCAAATCCTTTTATATCCAGAGAGCCTACAGGGAATGATTTTTCATTTTGCCTCTTTCCAAGCCACACATCTCACTGGGAGTAAGATAGCTAAGTCAGAGAGAAAGAGAGAAAAAAATCAAAGCCTTCTAGTGTGTTCCCAGGCTTTGTCAATTTAACTAAAGAGCACCTGTGTAAACAATATTCAGTAGCTCTTCAATCTCTGTTTTGGCTACAATGTTTCTTTTCTTCTGCTACTTAAATAAACATAGAAACAAGGTTTCTCTTCCAGTGGGTGGCAGCACTGTACTCTCCCCAGCTCTCCTATTCTTTTAAGGGGGGAAAAAAAGGGAAAGGAAAAACTTTCTTTTAAATAATCAACAAAAAAAAAACCCCCACAGTTCAGATGTTCCAACTCAGCAATCCAAACAATCTAATATCAGCAAGTTTCAAAATTTCAAAAATGTCCCAATACTATTTTTCCTACTTTCAGTCCAGTCCAGTAATCCAAAAAAGAAGTAGATCAATTAAGCAATTTTAAGTCTTTTAAAATGTATATTGGGTAAAATAAAATTTAAAAAATTTAAATTTGATATAATTTGCTTACAGGAAGTGCATATTAAAAACAACATGAACAACTATTGATTCAACCAAAACTTGGAAAAACTTTTTTATCATTGTCACAAAGTAAAAAAAGAGGAGTTGCTTTGTATATTAGAAACGTATTAACAGCAGAGCAGAAATATGCCGATCCAGAAGGTAGAATTTTGATGGTTGAAATAATTGATAACAATACAAAATTACTTTTAGTAGCAATTTATGCTCCTAACAATAATCAAAGTGACTTTGGGTTGGGTTTGGCTTCCATCGCTGTCAGATGGTCCCTTGGGACCGCCAGCCCTGTCGCCCGTAAAGAGCCGCCTTCACAGCTGAAAGGCGGCTCGAAAAACTCCATTTCCATAAGGAAATGTGAGAATAGAGCAGGCGAGGGCAGGTAGAGCCCTCTGTGAAGTCCCCAGAGTTTTTGTTTTACTCCTGGGGACAAAGCAGGATGAGGCTCCCTATTTTCTTCGCCGCTGCTCCGGGCTTCGGGAGAACTCTGCTTTTTGCAGAGCCAGGCGACGAGACCAAGCCTTTCAATGAAAATCAACAGATTGTTTAATTAAAGAGGATGAGATCTGGACTTGGGACCCTAAATCGCAAGTATTTTTAATGATTTATAAGCGATCTTAAAAGTGAAGGAAAAAAAAAAGTTTAAAATGGCGACTGCTGAGGCTTGAGAAGAAGAAAGCCGAAAGCGAAAGTCCTTCCGTCTGAATAGTTTAACAAGCTACAAAGTAGCAGAATAAACAGCGCTGGCTAGAATTGAGAAGAAAAATTTCTATTTTATGTTTCTTTCTTCTTGGAGATTTGATACTGACTTTGTTTGGAGAGAAGTCTTCTTTCTTTAAAAAGAGTTTGTTTGTGTGGCAGGATGGCATCAAAATTAACAAAGCCAGACAAACAAGCAGCAGGGAGGGGGGGTTCCCCCATTTACAAACTAAGTGAACAAGTTTCGAACTTGCAGATTCAGAAGAATGGCTTTAACCTAAAAGAATTTGTTCTGGAGGAGATGGCAAGACATGACGAGATTGTGAACCAGAATCTTGAAAAATTTAGGCAGGAAATTAAAGAATTGATACAACTAAAGTATGATAATTTGCAACGAAAGATTGTAACAGTGACTAATGCTTTTTCAGAAATAGTTATAAAGATGGATAAAAATATCAAGTTATTAGAGTCTAAAATGGAGGAAGTTGATAATAAGATTTATAATTTGGATAATAAAATACAAAGAATTGAAAATGATTCGATAAATATTCAAGATAATAGCTCAGAAGTAAAGTCTAAAAAGGAAGCTGATCACGAGACTTACAATGCAGAAAATATAAAACAAGGGATTGAAAAAGAAGTTACAATGATGCAATACAGGCTCACGGAATTTGCAGTTAGAATGAGAGGGTTACAGGAAAATAATAGAGATGATTTAAGAAAAATATCTGCTGAAGTTCTAGCTGGGATTTTAAAGGTTCATCCTGAGGAGGTATCTTGTAAGATTGACAAGGCCTATAGAGTAAATTCTTGGATTGCAAAGCAAAGGCAATTGCCTAGAGATGTGGTGATTTATTTTACAGATAAAGGAATAAGAAATGATATTGTGCAAAAATCCTTTAATTCTACTCTACAACTGAATGGAAGAAAGATCTGGATATATAAAGAGTTGCCGCCTAAGATGTTAAAAGACAGAAAGAAATTTGGATTTTTGGTGACTGAGCTAAAGAAACAAAACATCTCATTCAGGTGGGATGCTCCAGTTGGTATAATATTGAGATATCAAGGAGAAAGATATCAACTAAATACTGTTGAAAAAGCAGAAGAATTTTACTATAAGATTCTCAAAATGGGTTCAACATCTCCATGTATAATACATGAGTGGAATAAAGAAAAGCAAAATCAACAAGAGATAGAAACTCAGGATAAGCAGATGGAGGTGGAAGTAATGGAAAAACAACAAGTTACAGAGGTCTTTGTAGATGAGCCGCTTCTGGATTCTCCTTCAGAGGTCTCAGCTGGACTATTTATAAATTCAAGAGAGGCGGCTTTGGATTCTAATGTGATGACTTATCAAGTTACAGACCAGCATGGAAATCAATCAGTTGATCTACAACTCATAGAAAAGAAACCAGAATGGAGATTTAAGCCACAAAAGCAAAACCAACAAGATCAAGTTATAGATCAGCATAGAAACCAAACAGTTGATATACAATTTATAGAAAGGAAACCAGGATGGAGATCTAACCCACAAAAAGTCAAGAAAAGAAGAAGCAGGTCCTACAAAAATAAAAACTTTTAGACTAAACAACAGTGTAATGCCAGTTATCTAAGAGATGATTGAATACATGAAAATATAGCTGAGGCAAAGTATTGGTTTATATTATCTTGAGGAGAGTGACAGACCTCTGCAGTGCTGTACTTTTGGGATGTGAAAATGGCCTTAAACTGAATGGATTGGAACTATCTATTTTGGATTCTTTGATAAATGTATTACGTTTATGCTGAGATACAAGGCAAGAGAGTTATGGGATTGGGGCACGCAGAAGATCTGGTTGTTACCCTATTACGGTGGTTGGAATTAATAATTTAGATGAAAGACATTACAATAGACACTATATGGAATACAAATATAAAGTCACTCGGGTGGTTTTTTTTATATATGAAGACATCTACTATTGATGGGGGCAGATGGTAATTGAAGATACCGAACATACTGTTGGAATTAGGATGTGATGTTACCCTAACATGGGTGATGGAGTTAACAATCCAGCTGAAAGACATTACAGAAGATATCATATGGATTACAAGCTTAAAGTCATTTGAGGATTTTATTTATATAAGGGAATACTTCTTAGTGGTGTGGGCAGAAGAATAAAGATATTAAAAATTATTATGTATGGTAGTCCTGTAGGAAAGTGGGTGGAGACAGATTAGCTTATTGATTGTTTAGTTTAAGAAAAGGGATATTATGTTTAGATATGAATACATGTAAAAGATTTGAGTTAAGTATGGGGGTGGAGGAAATGGGCAGACTATGAGTTGAATAAATGTCAAATTAGGATTTATTATATAGTTTTATAGTTGAAGGTTGTTTTGAAATGTTATACTAATATATATAAAAGATTTGAATTAAGAGATATATGTATGGGGGAGGAGGAAAAGGGTAGATTATGAGTAGAAATTGCTAAATTGGGGGATATAATAATATTATTATGCTAAATTAGGAGTTATTATATAATGTTACAGTTGAATGTTATTTTGAAATGTATAGTATAAGGGGGATATAATAATATTATTAGAAAGAAAGGGTCAGCGTATGGGGCGTGGAGCAAAGGGATGGTAAAGTATTATATAATCTGTTATGAATTTGGGTTTTATTTTGTAGAAGCCACAGGGGGAGGGGAGGGGGGGTTAGGGAGGAGGGGGGAAAGGGGGAAAAATTTGTATTTGAAAAACTTTTTCAATAAAATAATCAAAGTGACTTTTATAGAAAATTACATAATAATTACATAATAAGATAATTATGGCGGACCATAATTTCCTGTTGTTTTCCACCCTTTTTCTCTCTTTTTTATCTTTTCACTGTAAATCCCAGTGTAATCATTTAAGTTCTTTATATTCTTTCTGTTCCACCCTTCTTTCCTTATTTGTCTCTTTCTATCCTCTCTATTTTTTTCATTGTTAATCCCAATGTAATCTCTAAAAACCTCCTTTTTATTATTACTATCCACATCTTCAATTACTTTTTCATATTTAATCACATTGTCCTTATCTTCTTTATTTTCAGCCTCTGTGTCTTGCTCTTTGGTCTTTGTTTCCTTGTCAGCTTGCGTAAGCTCTATCTCAATTTTTATGTCCTCAGACTTTAATTCCCCATGCAGCATTGTAGTTATTTCTCTTATTTCCATTTTCCATGACAAGTACATCTATTTGATCATTTCTCTAATTTCCTGTGCCATTTTATTCTTTTTGAGTTAGTGTTATTCCAATTTTAAAAGTTCAATTGTATTCCTTTTTTTCCCCCAAAGTCAAGTCACTTGCAGACAAAGGAATCCTCCCCAAAAGTTCTCACGGCTGTTATCTATAAAGTTCACAATTTTCCAAAACATAGACCAAGTTACAATGTTCCTTTTTGCTCCTGAAGGTGTCTCTCTGCAATCCACGATTTCCAGTTATCTAACAAGTATCCATTTTGTTTCAATCTACATTAACAATCTTAACTAGGTTCTCTTTTTCTTTTTAGCTTTAAAAATACCAAATCAGTTTTATAGTCCAGTCCGAATTTAAACAGCTCTTTTCACTTCTTTTTTCTTTTTTCCTTTTTTTAAAAAAAAATTGATTTATATGCCGCCCTTCTCTGGAGACTCAGGGCGGCTTACAATGCGTTAAGCAATAGCCTTCATTCTTTTGTATATTTATACAAAGTCATCTTATTGCCCCCACAACTGGGTCCTCAATTTACCTACCTTAGAAAGGATGGAAGGCTGAGTCAACCTTGAGCCTTGGCGAGATTCGAACCTGCAGTAATTGCAGGCAGCTGTTCTTAATAACAGGGTGCTTTAGACCACTGTACTACCAAGGCTCTTTTGTTTAACAGCACTTCTATTACAGGGCTTATTGTCCATTCTCTTTTGTTTTTCTTAAAATTTGCGAAAGAGAGTGCGGGGGGGGGGAAAGGATCTATTTATTTATTTCCGATCCTTTAATCAATCTTGGGGTAATTTCTCTCATTTTAAAAATTTTCCAAATTATTTTCTAAATAGTTTTGTTCAAAAGTCAATTTTCTATTTGGGTTTTTGTCCCTTTAAAATTACGCTTCAACATCCTCTTTTCTTCGCCCTATGCTCATTAGCTGCCCTTTTTTTGCTAGGAGTCTTCAGATTTAAAGATTTTTTTCTTATTATTGTTTCACCTGTGAGTTGTCTGTCACTCACCTGGCTTCAAAAAACTCCATTGCATTAACCCTCCTGCTCAATGCTTAGTCCAGTTGCCCCAGCTTCGTGACAACTGCAATGGCTGCTGCCCCCACCCCCCCGCCTCTGACCTTCGAGGAACTTGCCTGTTCCTCTTGGTCTCCTGAGGTGCCTCTCCTTCATCCCTGTCCCTACAGGATGGTTCCTGTCCGAAGACCCCTTGGCAACAGTTCGTCAGTCCGGGTTTTTGCGGGGCTCATCAGAGCCCGCTAATTCCCCGACTGTCTCACCACAACGCTTCCGGTCGAATCAAAGAGGCCCATTTTCAAGGTCCATGATAGTAGCACTTTGTGGTGTCTCAGTGGATAGGCAAATACACTTGGTAACAGGCAGGCCTGAACAGGCAGGTTCCTAAGCTATATAAGGTGGTATGATCACCTTTTATCTACACTTGAAAGCCCATGACAACTCTTGAAATACTAGGGTTGAAATACTGGGGTTTTTGCATTACTCTATGAGTAATGCAAAAAATATCCATAATTATTTAGTGGCTGTTTTCTGCTTCAGGCAAAGCTTCTGGGTGTACCAAAAGCAGCCCTCTCTGTTCAAAATCAATCTGCTGATTGTGATGCTTGTTTTATTTTTTTAGAATGAAGTTTGCTTGCTTCTAAGCATAGAGAATCTTTAGTAGATTATACCAAATGATCGCTGTATTTTGAGCAGGGTTTTTCAAACTTAACAGGTTTTAGATATGTGAATCTCAACTCCCAGAATTCAGCTACTAGAATGCTGAGAAATGCTGGCTGGGGAATTCTGGGAGTTAAAATCCACTCTTCTTAAAGTTGCCAAGTTTGAAAAACAGTAGCAGTTAGTAGGGGAAAGTAATAATACTCTGCTCAAAGTAGGCAATCTTGTAACCCCAAATAATGATCAACAGCTTCCATCACTGATTTTTGGCACCAAATCAACCTCTTTCCTCCTCCCTCCCTTCTAAAGATTAAGTACGGTTTTAATGTTGTTTCTGTCAGAGTTGCTTGCAAAAATCAAATCCAGAAGCACACACAGATAAACTGATTCAGCAGGATGCATTAACTTCTTTATATACAAGAATATATATACAATACCAACAGCAGAGAACAGTTTCATTTCAGTTCAGATCAGATCAGCAGACAAGTTCAGACACACTGGTTTAGTTTTGTTTCTCTGCACAGACTCAGATGCTGCAGACTAAAACACGCCCTGGCTCCAGTCTGTCTTAGATCCCAATTGGCTGACTTAATTGCTATGCTTATTCATTGGCTGACCTTGTTACCGTGTCTTCCCAGTCATAAATATTTTGACAGTTTCTAGGAGGATCTTTTCCAAGTAAATATTTGCTAAGCTCCATATGTCTCCAATAAAGACAGCCAGGAATAGAAATTGGGGAAAGAATTGTGGTCTGCCCAGGTATTAGTTTCAATTTCTATTTCTGCAATGTCTTTCCTTGTTTCTGGGTCTATCTACACCATGTCTATCCTAGACCACGAATTTTGGGGATTGGAGAAGAAAGTATATTGCTTTTTGGGGGGATTAATTTCTCTCCATGTATCTTTTAAGTTAAATTCCTGGGCCAATTCAAAGAATGTAGTTGGTAATATTTTCCTTTCATGGTTTTTCTTTTTTCCAGTTTTATAATCTTTTTTGGGGTCTACCACTGTGTTAAAGTCACCTAATATGCACAGATTATCCACCTCTAATTCTATTAATTGTTTATGTAATTTACTATAATATTCTCTCTGATGTGTGTTAGGTGCATAAATAACTATAATTAATATTCTTTTTTGTTTTATTGAAACTTCAATCATTAGTATCCTTCCCTCATTATCTGCATAAATTTCTTTTGGGTTTAATCTTTCCTTTATATAAACTGCTATCCCTCTTTTCTTAGATTCTGCCAATGCTACAAATAATTTTCCTAATTTGGAAGCTTCCAAAAAGCCACTTTTTCCTTTTGGGATATGCACTTCTTGTAAGCATACTATTTCCATATTCGATTTTTGAAGTTTAGTAATTATTTGTCTTCATTTTATTGGTGCATTCAATCCATTTATGTTAATTGATATTAAATTTACCTCCTCCTCCATTAAATTACTTATTTGTCCATCTTGTTTCCTTTCTTTGTTTTACTTCCCTTTGCTATCTTGTTCTTACCCCTTCTCTGTCCTGGTTTTTCATATCTAACCACTCTCTTGATTCTTGGGCTGGTTCGTTTTCTTCTATCTGTTGTTCTTCTTGACTTAAAAGGTCCTTAAAAGGACCGTGGGGTTGTGTGTGAAGCCAGGAGATCCTCGCGGATGTCTGGCTACCAGTCCATCTGTTACTCAATTAGCACCACCCAGGAGGCACGTGTGGCTTAAGGATTGCCACGGACATGAGTAACTTTGCCTCCCTACCCATTCATGGCTACATTCCTGATCTCTTAAGATGCCAATTAAAGACTTCCGGTTGGCTCTGCGAGCTTTGCTGACGCTCCTCTGTGGGCGCCTGATCCCCGGCACCGTAAAAGCCCCAGAACAGCCAAAAAACAGCTGTCTGGGGCTTGGAAACCCTCTCCCCGGGCAAAAGGGGGAGAGAAGAGCTGACAGGCGGAGGTAGAGCCCCCCAAACATCCTAGGAGAAATCTTGGGGCGCGAAGGGTGAGAGCTCCCTAGAAGCCTGTCAATCTGCTCCGGACCTGGGACGACTCCATTATTTAGCGGAGCTAGAAGCCGTGACCATTTCTGCTGAAAACAAGTGAGGGATTTTTAACATCTTCAACTGCTGCAGGCAGAACAAGCCAGGAGAAGTCAGACTGCAAGTATTCACCCTTAACTCCAATGTTTATAGCCTCCTTCGGAAGTAACAAATTAGCAATTTGAAACAAGATGGCGATTGTGGTTTGAAAGGGTGTGGAAAGTGAAAGTTATAAGAAGGTTTCGTTTCGCTGGTAGCCTCTTGCCTAGAAAGAACTTTTGTGTTGAGAGAAGGAGGATTTTAAACGTTAATTTAAGATTGGGAAAATCCTTTGATTTTGAGGAACTTTTCTTTTTGGCTTCTGATTAAAATACAACGATCAATTTAAACTGAAAATGGACTCAAAATCTGTAAAGACCATTCCTATTAAAGGAACTGGGAGCGCTGGAAGCTCCCCAACTCATACTCCTAGATTGCAAGCCTCTGCCCCTCCAACAGACCCACAGACTTTAATGTTTGAGATGATACAAGAAGCCCTACAAGCTATACAAAATAAAATTGCTACTGTGATTAATGAAAAAATTAATGAAACTAATAAAAAAATACAGGCTGTTTCAGAGGAGATTTTAACTCAGAATCGGCAAATTAGAGAAGACATATTATTGGCATTTAAATGTTTGGCAGGTGATATTGAATTGGTGGATGATAAAGTTGAAGAAATTAAGCAAACTACGGAAATTTTGGATAATAAATTGGGAGAGACTCACAGCAGACTTGAAAGGGCTGAAGTTGATGTAACGATGTTACAATATTGAGATATGGAATTTGCTTTAAGATTCAGAGGGGTGAAGGAGAATAGACAAGATAATTTGAAAGAAATGATGTCAGAGGCATTGGCACAGTTGCTGGGGGAGACAAAAACTGAGCTGGGTTGGCAGATTGACAAGGCATATCGTGTCAACTCTTGGGTGGCCAGACAGAAACACTTACCAAGAGACATTGTAATATATTTTACTACAAAGAGATTACGTAATGAAATTTTACAGGCTACTTTTAAAAACAAGCTTCAGGTTGAAGGCCAGGAGGTGATGACAATGAAAGAAATTGTTGTGGCCCCGCCCTCTGAGCCTGTCCCATCGGAGGAAGAAAGCTCCGAGCATGAGGAAGAGGAGTCAGCCAGGCTTCCCTCTCCAGGCCCCTCCCCTCTGGCATTGTCTCAGGTGCCGGCCGAGGGAGAGGAGATTAGCAGGGAGACAGGTGGCTCGGATCAGAGTGACGAAGAAACATCATTCCTGGATGCACGCCTCCGAAGGCGTGATAAATGATTGCAGCAGCTTAGGAGGCGTGCTAGGGGTTAGAACTGAGTCACTGGACCACACCCCAGAGACTATATAATAGAGGGTAGTGGTCAGTGATCCTTGTGACGAACAAAATTAACCTTGGATAGTCACTAAAGCCTCGTTCGGAACTGCGGAGAGAAATAATTATTGTTGTTGGACATTTGGAAGCTGAGTATTTTATCTGTCTGTTTTTCTGTGAAAATAAAGGCACTTGGCAGACGGTGTGTCTATCGCTGCCAAGTCGGAGATAAAGAAACTGGGTGCGTTCCAAAGTGTTTCCTTAACCCTCGGCTGGCTGTGTTTGTGTGTGTGTGTGGACGGGGACAGATCATCTTGTTCGTCACCACATACTCCATCGTTAACCCACGATGGACCAACAGCTGCAGCAGCAGATACAGCAGATGCTGGAAGCCAATCAGCTTCTGCAACAGCAAGTAGCACAGCTAACTGCCCAACTTGCTTTGGGAAATGCTCCTGCAGCTCCACCTCCTCCCCCTCCCCGTCCAAGATGCCCAGTGAACGTGCCAGATAGGTTTTCTGGGCAGCAGGAGATGTTCCCGGCCTTCTTGGGACAATGCCAACTGTTCATGGCGATGAGGCCGGAGGATTTTCCGGATGACCGGGCTTGGGTGGCATTTGTTATCAGCTCCCTCTCTGGCACTGCCGCCCGATGGGCCACGCCCCTGTTGTTGCAAGATAGCCCCTTGCTCCTGGACTTTCAGGGCTTTTTACAACACCTGCGCACCATGTTTGAGGACCTCCTCCGGGTGCAGACGGCAGCGAGGCGCATCAAGGACCTCCGCCAAGGCAAGCGCCCCCTGCAGGACTATATTGCAGAATTCCAACTGCTAGGCCAGGATTTGGCTTGGAACGAGGTGGCGCTGATGGACGCCTTCCAGGACGGCCTTTCCGACGAGATGCAGGACAAGCTGGTTCATGTGGAGGCGCCACCGACCCTCAACGCGCTGGTGACCCAATGCCTGCGCATCGATGCCCGCCTGCAATGGCGACGGCCCCGTCGGGCTCTTCCGGAACCACCGACAGCGTCGGCACCCCCGCATTTCGCACCGCCAGCGCTCCGGACCACACAGCGTTTTGTGGCGACGGCTGAGGAGCCCATGGAGCTCGGAGCAGCCAGACCTCAACTGACGGCCCAGGAGCGGATGCGGAAACGTCAAGGGGGGTTGTGCCTCTATTGCGGCGAGGCAGGACATTTTGCCGCCTTGTGTCCCCGAAAGCGGAGTGGACCGCTCAAGCCTGTTCCGGAGTCTCGGCGTGACCAGCCGGGAAACGGGCCAGGCCTGGCCTAGGGGAAACTCTGGGTCAGGCACGTGACCATGCCCCGCCGGAGTCGGCGGCTGTGGACTGTGAGCCCCCTCGGCACCTGATTTTGAACACCCGGGTGTTGTTGGCTAACCGGTCAGAGGGGCTCCAGGCGCACGCGCTGGTGGACTCGGGGGCCACCACGAACTTTATGGACCAGGCCTTTGTGGCCCATTACAAAGTCCCCTTGGTTCCAGTGGACCCTCCATTGAGGGTCGAGACTATCGATGGGCAGGAACTCGTGGCGGGGCCCATCAAATTCACTACCCAGCCCTTGCGCCTCGCCATTGGGAACCAAGAGGAGGCAATCCAGTTTTACATAACGGCGGATCTGCACTTTCCCTTGGTCCTGGGGATGGCCTGGCTTCGGGCGCACGACCCTCAGGTGGCCTGGTTGAAAAACGCCATCTTGTTCCCGAGCCTGGAGTGTGTCAACCACCTTCGCCACACCTGTGCCGGCCAGGACGTCTCTGCCCCGAACGTCTCCTTGCCTCCAGAGCTGACGCCCTTCGCAGATGTGTTCAGCGAGAAGGAGGCGGACCGCTTGCCCCCGCACCGACCCTACGACTGCGCGGTGGACCTGATGCCCAACGCGCCCCTGCCCTCGGGACGCCTGTACTCCATGTCAGAGCCTGAGCTGGCCGCCTTACAGGACTTTTTGGAAAAGAACCTGGCCCGTGGGTTCAACTGGCCTTCGACCTCCCCGCTCTCGGCCCCGGTCCTCTTCATTAAAAAGAAGACGGGGGACTTGCGCCTGTGTTGCGACTACCGGCGCTTGAATGCCATCACAGTGCGAAATCGCTATCCCCTGCCGCTGATCCTGGAGCTGATGGAGAGGTTGCGGGAGGCCTCGATCTTCACTAAGCTCGATCTCCGAGGGGCCTACAACCTGGTGCGTGTGTGAGAGGGGGACGAGTGGAAGATGGCGTTCGGCACTCGGTACGGACACTTCGAGTATACCGTCATGCCGTTTGGATTGACCAACGCCCCTGCGGTCTTCCAGCACTTGATGAATGACATGTTCCGGGACATGCTGGATCGGTTCGTGGTGATCTACTTGGATGACATTTTGATCTATTCCCGGACCCCGGAAAGTCACCTCCAGCATGTCCGTCAGGTCCTGCAGCGCCTGCGGGAGCACCAGCTCTATGCGAAGTTGGAGAAATGCTACTTCTTCCAGACTTCCATAGAGTTCCTCGGGCACATCATCACCCCCGAGGGCATTGCAATGGACCCGCGCAAGGTGGAGGCCTTGCGCAGTTGGGAACCCCCGCATTGGGTGAAGGACGTCCAGCGTCTGTTGGGATTCACCAACTACTATCGGACCTTCATCCCGGGCTTCGCCACCCTGACCTTGCCATTGACCCAGCTCCTTCGGAAGAAGGTCCCGTTCCAGTGGGGGCCCCCACAGCAGCAGGCCTTCGAGGTCTTCAAGCAGGCCTTCCGAGCGCAACTACACCATCTGGGAAAAGGAGTTGCTGGCAATCAAGGCCGCGTTCGAGGCTTGGCGATATCTCCTCGAGGGGGCCCGACACCAGGTGGAGGTGCGGACGGACATTCAGAACCTGGAGCACCTCACCACGGCCAGGAAGTTGAACCAGCGGCAGATCCGGTGGTCGTTGTTTTTCGCCCGGTTCAACTTCCACGTCACATACATTCCGAGCAACCTCAACCAGAGGGCGGACGCGCTATCCCGTAAGCCGGAATACTTTTGCCCCAAGGACTCCCTTCCCCCCGGACGGTGCTGCCAGCGGACTCCTTGGCCGCGGTCCAGGAACCGGTGGACCTGCGGGCTCAGGTGCTGGAAGCGCAGTGACGGGACGACTGGTCGCAGCAGCGGAGAGCGGACGTCGGCCCCCTGTCCCCATGGACCGTGGAGGAGGGCTTGCTCAGGCACCGGGGTCGGCTGTACGTGCCCACGAGTCCGCTCCGAGCCCTCGTCATGAACCAGTGCCATGACAACCCCGCGGCGGGGCACTTCGGCTTCTTTAAGACTTTGAACTTGGTGACACGGACTTTTTGGTGGCCTCGGGTACGGCATGACGTGCACGCCTACGTGACGTCCTATGTGACGTGCCGACAGGCCAAAGCCGCATCCGGCCCCCTCCTGGACTCCTCCAGCCGCCGCCGACACCGGAGAGACTGTGGGGAGCCATCTCCATGGACTTCCTGACAGACCTGCCCCTGTCCGCTACGTACACGACCATCCTCGTGGTGGTGGATGCGCTCACGAAGATGGCACATTTCATCCCGTGCCGCGGCCTGCTCTCGGCCCGCACCACGGCTCGCCTGTTCCTGCAACATATCTTCCGCCTCCACGGCCTGCCGGACCGGGTGGTTTTGGACCGCAGGGCCCAGTTCACGGCCCGCTTCTGGAAAAGCCTGATGGCCACGCTGGAGGTGCAGGTATGCCTGTCGTCGTCGCACCATCCGGAGACTGACGAGGGCACGGAGAAGGTCATCGGCATACTGGAGCAGTACCTCCGCTGTTTTGTCAACCAGCAGCAGGACAACTGGGCCGAGTACCTTCCCCTGGCGGAGTTCGCTTTTAATAACTCCCAACACACTTCCACCCAGATGACCCCGTTCCATGCCAACATCGGATACCATCCACGGCTTTTCCCGTTGACTATCATGGACTCCCCTGTTCCCGAGACCCGGGACTTCCTCTCGGAGCTGCAGGCGGTGCAGCAACTGGTGCAGCGGCAGCTGATCCGGGCGAAAGAGGATTATAAACGGTTCGCCGATCGCGCCCGCTGGGCGACGCCACCGCTGGAAGTAGGAGATCGGGTGTGGTTGTCCACGAAACACCTCCCCACGGACCGGCCGGTGAGGAAACTGGCCCACCGCTTTATCGGTCCCTTCCCTATCGAGGCGGTCATCAATCCGGTGGCCTACCGGTTGACTCTACCCTGTTCCATGCGGCTCCACCCTGTTTTTCATCGGTCCCTCCTGGTCCCTGAGGCCCCCGCAAGCCATCTCCGCCGCCCACCAACGCCTGTTCCCCCAGGCACAGCCGACGAGGACGACGCCTCGACGTACGAGGTGGACAATATCCGGGACTCCCGTTGGCTGAAGGGCACTTCCAATACCTCATCGCCTGGAAGGGGTACGGGCCCGAGGATTTCACCTGGGTGGACGCATCTGCCGTTCAGGCCCCTGACCTGGTGCGGGCTTTCCACGAACAGTTCCCGTCCCAACCCCATCCCGACCGTCAGACCCGGGGGAAGGGCCCTGCGGTGGGGGATAGTGTTGTGGCCCCGCCCTCTGAGCCTGTCCCATCGGAGGAAGAAAGCTCCGAGCATGAGGAAGAGGAGTCAGCCAGGCCTCCCTCTCCAGGCCCCTCCCCTCTGGCATTGTCTCAGGTGCCGGCCGAGGGAGAGGAGATTAGCAGGGAGACAGGTGGCTCGGATCAGAGTGATGAAGAAACATCATTCCTGGATGCACGCCTCCGAAGGCGTGATAAACGATTGCAGCAGCTTAGAAGGCGTGCTAGGGATTAGAACTGAGTCACTGGACCACACCCCAGAGACTATATAATAGAGGGTAGTTGTCAGTGATCCTTGTGACGAACAAAACTAACCTTGGATAGTCACTAAAGCCTCGTTCGGAACTGCGGAGAGAAATAATTATTGTTGTCGGACATTTGGAAGCTGAGTATTTTATCTGTCTGTTTTTCTGTGAAAATAAAGGCACTTGGCAGACGGTGTGTCTATCGCTGCCAAGTCGGAGATAAAGAAACTGGGTGCGTTCCAAAGTGTTTCCTTAACCCTCGGCTGGCTGTGTTTGTGTGTGTGTGTGGATGGGGACAGATCAGAAATCCCCCCCAAGATGTTGAGAGCTAGAAGAGAGTATGCTTTTCTGGTGGATGAGTTGAAAAAATGCCAATTACAGTACAGATGGGAGGTGCCAGCCGGTCTAGTGGTGACGTATTCTGGAGAGAGCTATCGGCTTAATACAATATGGAAAGCAAGAGATTTTTACATCAATGTATTAAAGGCTGGGACATCCAAATCACCAGAAGGAAAAAGAAAGAAGGAAGTAATGGAAGGAGAGAGAGAAGAACTACTGACAGTAGTTCAGGGGGGAGCTTTGACTGGTCAAGAAGAACCGCTACAAATTCAGATGGCTGTTCAAGATGTGGATTTAATTGATATATTTGAAGAACCAAAGGATCAAAGACAGACCAGAGCAGCAACAGCTAAGCGCAAGGAAGAATTAAGACAGCAGCAGCAGCAACAACAACAACAACTTCAGATGGCAACTCAAGAAATTACCAAAACAGAAGCTGTGGGAGGAGCAAGACCTAAAGGTCAAATGAGGCAAGATCATCAGAAATTGCTCCAGACGCTTCAGAGGCCCAGAGATGGGAACTAGATTTTTGACTTGGAATGTCAATGGTTTGAATTCTCCACAGAAGAGAAGGAAAATATTTCACTATCTTAAACAATTTAAAAACGAAGTAATTTGTTTACAAGAGACTCATATTAGGATACAAGATCAAAAATATTTGACAAATGCAAGATTAGGCACACATTATGTAGCAGCAGCATCAGAGAAGAAAAATGGTATAGTTATATATCTGAAAAGAGACTTAATTGCAAAATTAGTTGAAGCGGATGATCAAGGAAGATTTTTAGCGATTGAACTTTTAATAAAAGGAGAAAAAACACTTGTAATTGGAGTATATGCCCCGAACCAACAACAAGAAAAATTTTATAACTTACTACATTCAAAGTTGACACAATGGGGATATAAGACTTGTATCCTATTGGGGGATTGGAATGGTGTTTTGGATGTAAAAAAAGACAAGAAGGGACCTAAACGAAATGTTTTGACAAGAGCAAAATTGCCCAAACTGTTTTGGGAGATGATGGATGACTGGGAGCTGAGGGATATTTGGCATGAAAGAAACCCAGAAGAAAAAGACTTTACTTTTTTCTCAGATAGACATCAATCTTTTTCAAGGATTGATTTTATATTAATTACTAATGATCTTTTATCTAGGGTGAAGAACACGAAGATTTGTTCAAGAATATCGACAGACCATAGTCCAGTCTGGCTGGAATTGGAGTATGGAAAAGGGCCTAGGAGGTCCTGGAGGTTAAATGATAATTTGTTTAGATATGAAGAAAATGTAAAAGAATGTAAAAAATTTATGAAAGAATTTTTTGCTATGAATATGCAAAAGGGTACATCTATGGAAATGGTATGGGATGCAAGTAAAGCGTATACGCGAGGAATTTTGATATATTTGAATAATAAATATAGAAAGAAACAGGGGAAAAAAAGAAAAGAATTAGAAGATGAGATTAGTAAACAGGAACGGGCTTTAATAGCCAATCCAACAGACAAGAAAATTAAAGAGGCAATCAATTTATTGAAAGGTCAGTTTAATATGTTAATAGCAGATCAAGTGGCAACCAATTTACAATACGCAAAACATAATACTTTTTGTAACGCTAATAAACCAGGCAGGTGGTTGGCATATTTGTTAAGGAAAAAGCAGAAAGTAAGGACAATAGAGAAAATAAAATACAAGGGAAAGGAGGTTTATGAGCAAGAATTGATTAAAAAATCTTTTTTAGAGTTTTACTCAAGGCTGTATACTGGTGATAAAATTCAAGATACAGATATAGATAGATATCTGCAGAAAGAGAATATTTATATAACTTCAAAAGAGCAGAGGGATAGTTTAAATCAATTGATAACTTCTGAGGAAATTTTGTTTGCAATTAAGCAGTTGAAAACAGGCAAAGCTCCTGGAACGGATGGCTTGACAGCTATTTATTATAAAAGTTTACAGGAGGAAATGGTGGAACCATTGAAGGAATTATTCAATAATATACAACAGGGAGGAGAGGTACCTCCAACTTGGAAGACAGCATTTATTTCGTTGATCCCAAAAGATGGGCAAGACTATACAGATCCTAAAAACTATAGGCCGATTTCACTTTTAAATACAGACTATAAGATTTTTGCTAAAATTTTAGCAAATAGATTAATGACAGTTATGCAGCAAATGATTCATCATGATCAAACTGGTTTTATAAATGGTAGACAAATGAAAAGTAATGTAAGGCAAATTGTTAATTTATTAGATATTTGGGAAGGAACAACCAGGTCCCCGCAGTGCTAGTATTTTTGGATGCCGAAAAAGCCTTTGATAGATTGAATTGGCAATTTTTATTAAAATTAATAGAAAGGATGCAATTTGGAGAACATTTTATACAATCTATTAAGGCAATATATCAAAAATAAACAGCACAAATAATAATCAATGGTGGTTTAACAGATAATTTCAATATAGAAAAAGGAACAAGGCAAGGCTGTCCCTTGTCTCCGTTATTGTTTATTTTGACACTGGAAATTTTACTAAATAAAATACATGGGACGGATATAATAAAGGGAATTAGAATTAGACAGCATGAGTATAAGCTACGAGCATTTGCGGATGACCTGGTGGTTACCTTAGCCCAACCGGTACAATCGATTACAGCCTTGATGGATATAATTTGCTCATATGGACAAGTATCTGGTTTTAAAATAAATACAACTAAAACAAAGATAATAGCTAAAAATATGGTCAGAAGCCAGAAAGAAGAGATAGAAAGGTTAACAGGATTTGAAATAGTTAAGAAAGTTAAATATTTAGGGGTTTATATTATGACTGCAAATATGAAATTATATCAACATAATTATGAACCGTTATGACAAAAAATACAGAAAGAGATGGAAAATTGGAAGAAATTGCAACTGTCTTTGCTGGGTAGGATAGCCGCTGTAAAAATGAATATCTTACCAAGATTTTTATTTCTTTTTCAAATGATACCTATACTTAAAAAAGATGAAAATTTGAAGGAATGGCAGAAGGGCATAAACAAGTTTGTGTGGGCAGGGAAGAAACCACGAGTTAATCAAAAGATAATGCAAGACACCCGAGAAAGAGGTGGTCTTAAAATGCCCAATTTAAGACTGTATTATGAAGCCGCTGCCCTCTCAGCAATTACAGATTGGATAAATTTAACGGAGGAAAAGATATTGAATATTGAAGGATATGGTCTGGTCTACGGCTGGCATGCTTATCTATTGTATGATAAGAAAGTAGATAAGATTTTTAGAAGTCATATATTAAGAAATGCTCTATTGCGTGTCTGGAAAAAGTATAAATATAAACTAAAGGATAAGTTACCAATATGGACAGTACCCAGACACGCGATAGAGAATATAAATTTGGAGCAAAAGCAAGATAAGTTTACATATAAGGAACTCCTTTATAAGGAAGGAGTTAGATTACAATTAAAATCTATGGAGCAATTAAGAGAAGAAGGGATTATTAAGACTTGGTTTCAGTATGGTCAGCTGCAGGCCAGATGGAGAGAGGATCAAAAAACTGGTATTTTGCAGCAAGATGAGAATTTGATAAAGCAAATAAGAGATAAAGGTCAAATGCATATTAAAAGGTTGTATAATGTATTAGTGGAAATAGATTTGGAAACAGAGCTAGTCAAGGATTGTATGATAAAATGGGCACAAAATATAGGTGAACCAATAATGATGGATACATGGGAAAAGATATGGGTTAGAAATGTAAGATTCACACAAGCTCAAAATCTAAGAGAGAACTTTTATAAAATGTTTTATAGATGGCATTTAGACCCAAAAAAACTAACCTGTGTGTACCCAAATTTGCAACCTAAGTGTTGGCGATGTGAGTGTGAAGATGCTACATATTTTCATATATGGTGGACATGTAAAAAAATTAAGGCTTTTTGGATAAAAATATGGTAGATTATTCAAAATATTTTAAGGAAAAAAATTAAATTTACACCACAGTTTTTTTTGTTGGGAATAGTCACAGATTGTACTGTAATAGAGACTAAGTTGGTTTTGAATTTAATAACAGCTGCCAGGTTACTGGTGGCACAGTACTGGAAGAAGGAAGATCCACCTACCATTGAGGAATGGATATTAAAAGTTGTGCATCTGGCTGAGATGGCAAAAATTTCATCATATCTTAAAGATCATTCAAATGAGAGATACATATCAGAATGGAGAAGATGGATTGACTATATGCAAAAAAAGTATCCGAACAAGAAGATTCATATAGCTTATGAATGAAATATTTTTAAGTAGTTTATGTTTATAGTTCTTGAGTTATAAGGAGTTAAAGATTTAGGGAGAATATGAATGCAATAATTTGTGAGCATATTTTAGCTTTATGTTTGTGAATGCTATACCCTGTGCCTGTTCTGGGAAGTCTAGGGAGAGGGGTGGGGGGGAAGGGGGAGGGGGAAAGGGTGGGTGGGGAGAAAATGTTTGTATTTCTTATAAAACTTTTTAATAAAAAAAAAGTTCAAGGACTGGTCAAAAGTGCGAGGACTGGTCAAAAATAACTTTTTCAGCCCTCTGAGTAGTCGATATGCACATAGGGACTACCCAGAGGCCTGAAAAAAGTGATTTCTGACAGGTCCTCGCACTTTTGACCGGTCATCATTTATGCCCATTGCAGCATTCTTACCATATTTTTTGGAATATAAGACGCACCTTTTTACCCCCCAAAAGGGGGTGAAAATTTAGGTGCGTCTTATACACCGAATGTAGCCCTGCCCACCCACTGGCCCCCACCCTTGCAGCAGTTACCTCCTTGCAAGCAAACAGCAAGAAAAAAACAGCTCCTTTCAGCTTCAGCATAGACTAATTAGCACAAGTTGATTAGATCGGCCTCCCGACTCTCAGCTGATTTGCTCTCAGCTGTTTTGCGCATGGCTTTGCTGCTTGCTGCAAAGAGCTAAATTGCTGGAGCAGATTTTTTTTCCCTTGTGCTAATCAAGCTACCCTGAAAACAAAACTGAAAGTAAAGCAGGCTGTTTGCTTTTTGCTGCAGCGAGGCAAAATTAGGCAGAGACTGGTCATGTGACTGGGTAGGCGTAGCTATGTGCATAGGGACATTTCTTTTTCTTCTCTTTCCTCAGCAAAAAAGGTAGGTACAAACAATGGGAAATTTAGGGCAAAAGAGGAGAGTTCAAGATTTTAAATACAAAAGAAAAAAAGGAGAACGAAAAAGGCAAAAATAAAAATGGGAAGGGAGAAAAAGAAAAAGAAATGAAAGAGAAACATGTTATACATATTTAGAATTGAAATATGAATAGTAGTAAGAAATAAATGGGAAATCTTGATTGTAAAAATGAAATGAATAAAAATTGGAATATTTGTCTTTGTATTTTTGAAATCTAGACAATGATAAGTTTTTTTTTTTTTTTTTTTAGAAATATGAATAAGTATAAACTGTAACAATTGAAATACCTTTAATGGTATATGGTGGTGAAAGTAAAAAGGATTAAATTGTAGCTTGGATAACATCTAGAACATTTTTAAATTTAATTAGGGAAATTGTAATGATTGAAATATTTTTAATTATATATTGTGATGAAAGTAGAAATGATTAAGTTGTGATTTGGAGGATTATATGGGCAAAACTATGTGGGTTATTGGGAGAGTTTAAGATGTGAAAATAAGTAACATAAGAGGGGAAATTATTTGGTTTATTATTACTGGTAAATATAATTAATTGATTTGTAAGAAATTGGATTGCATGGAAATAATTGGAATATTCATGTTCATATAGATTAATATACAAAAAATATAGTTATATAACTATTTGATTTATATTAAAATGTTCAATTTGTATTAAACAATTGTAATATTACATAATTAACCAATGTGAGGAAGGATATAAAAATAGAAGACAATGGGAAGGGGTATAATATAGAATAGAAGGGAAAAATTGAATTTGATTAAGATTAGAAATGAGGATGAAGGATAATATTGGTTTTTTAAAAAAATAGATGAGGAATAAATATGGCAAAAAGGAAATATAGAAATTGTAAATTTAATTGAAATGACTAAACACTGTTTAAATTTGTGAACCAGCCAAATACTCTGTTCAAGGAAAATACATTGTATGTTTGTATGTGTGTTTGTCTAAAAAATTAAAAAAAACTTTAAAAAAAAACTCAAAAAAGGTAGGTGCGCCTTATACTTTGAAAAATACAGTAATTAAATTAATTAAATAAAAATGACCTGCTGGAGCAGTCGGAGGCAGTCTGAGGCAGCCGTTTGGGCCGTCTGCAGGGCAAGGTGATACAACCGGACAGGGGTGAAATCTAAATTTTTTTGCTACCGGTTCTGTGGGCATGGCTTAATTAGTGGGTGGGGCTTGGTGGTAAGGTGATGGTGGGCATGGCCAAGTCAATGTCACTTCTTTGCCCTTTTTTAACCTACAAAACACAACACAACACAACTGGCTCACCCACAATGTAAAAGCAGCTGTGCTAGACTCAAAATGGCCCCGCAACAAGCAAGAACCTCACACAGCCACAAAAAGCCCAAAAAAACACACACACAACACAACACAACACAACTGGCTCAACCACAATGTAAAAGCAGCTGTGCTAGACCCTCTGTAAGGATCGCCTCTCCTTCCAACTTAAGAAAGTACGAACTCTTGAAACGTAGTTGTTCAAAAGGATTCTTTTATTAAGCAGAAGTGAAAGCCCTCCAGCTAAAGCACAATCTGAATACCTTTAGGCAAAGCAGTAGGATTAAAGTGGTAGAGACCCCTCCCTTTAAGTCAGAATGCAGATTTTAGCCAATACAGAAGTGTGAAGATGTTTTATTTACTATTTCCTTTGAGAACCCGAACAAACATGCATTCCCACCACTACCCTTTAAAGTGAGACAATCCACATGGCTATCATATAAATTCCTGCAGGTAAAGGAAATCTCAGGCTTCCTTGGCGCCAGGATATAGGTTGTAAAATATCTGATGACACAGGCCATGCTAGTAAATCGAATCCAAATCCCCCCTTCCTCCACTTGAATGGCAGTATCACTTTTAGGGATCTGACTCCCAAAATGGCCCCTGCAACAAGCAGGAACCTCACACAGCCACAAAAAGCCCAAAAAACCTACTTTCACACTTTACACACACAAAATTCCACATACAGCTTTGTGAGATTTTGTGTGTTTGTGTAGTTAGAGTGAAACACTACAGAAACACACTAAATCTCAGAAAGCTGCACAAATATTATTTTATTTTTATTTATTTTTATTTTTATATAAAAGCAGCTAAATTTAAAACTTCCTAAACTTTAAATGGCTAGGTCTAAAAAAAGAACAACTAAAAAAAACCCCAATTAACTATTTTTTTTAAAGCTCCCAAAGGGGAAAAAAACTTAGCCAATATAACTTAGCCAACCTTGGCAACTTAGCCAACCTCGGCAACTTTAAGACTTGTGGACTTCAACTCCCAGAATTCCTCAGCCAGCTTTGCTGGGAGTTGAAGTCCACAAGTCTAGGCAGGAAGGCAGGCAGGCAGAAAGAGTTGCTCACCGATGAGCTTGATTGCAGGCAGGGAGATTCAGTTGCTTGCTGATGTATGGATTGCAATCGTCATGAGATCAGCAGCTAAGGTAAGCAAGCTGGAGGCTGGGAGAGGGGGGGGAGAAAAAAAGAAACTTTTTTTCTTTTACATGGCTCTGGCGATCCAAGCTGAGTTGCCTGATTAACAGGCAACTCAGCTGGGATCGTCAGAGCTTGGCTGGTCAGAGCCATTTAAAAGGAAAAAAAAGGCTCTGATGATCACGGGCTCAGCTGGGCATGGGGCCGGGGGCAGGGATTTTTGCTACCGTTTCTCCAAACTGCCTGCCACCATCACTACCTACTCACCCGAGCCAGTCCGAACCGGGAGCATTTCACCCCTGCAACTGGAGTAGGTAGGCTGCTGCTGCCCAGGTGGGAGGCGGGCGCAGGCCTACAGGGCTGACTGCAGGGTGAAGCAATCGGATGGGGTAGGTCAGGGGTCTGCAACTTTAAACACTCAACCTTAAGCCCATGTAAACACTTCAACACAACCTTAAACCTGGGTGGGCATTGCCAACTCCATATCACTTACTCCCACCCAGGTTTTGTGGCTCCCAGTATTTTCTTTTAAACAGGTATCTCTGTGTGTCTCTTTCATCTCTTTCATCTCTTTCTTTCTCCCCTTCATCTCTCTTTCTCTCCATCTCTTTCTCCCTCCCCCTTTCTCTCCTTCATCTCTCTTTCTCTCCATCTCTCTTTCTTCCCCCTTTCTCTCCTTCATCTCTCTTTCTCTCCATCTCCCCCCTTTCTCTCTTTGTTAAATGCAGGAAATCAGCATTACCTTTTAAGGAATAAAACAGAGACAATGAACAAGCCGCCCTGTTTAGGGTGACCCGCTCCCTCCTCCATCTGGAAGTGCGGGATGACCCCTTGCAGAGCCGAGCTGAGGACTTTGTGCAGTATCTGTATGACAAAATCACTCAGATTCGGGAAGGGCTGGCCTCTGACTGGGTATGTCCGGACGGGATGACTGAGGCAGGTCTTGAGAGTGTTATCTGGGGGGAGTTCGATCCTGTGGCTCCCGAGGACATGGACAGGGTCCTGGGACGGTTGAACGCAACCACATGTTTATTGGACCCGTGCCCCTCCTGGTTGGTACTGGCTTCCCGGGAGGTGACACGAGGCTGGCTCCAGAAGATTGTTAATGCTTCTTTGAGTGAGGGGGTCCTGCCGGCCGCTTTGAAAGAAGCGGTTGTGAGGCCCCTCCTCAAGAAGCCCTCTCTGGATCCGGCTGTTTTGGCTAACTATCGTCCAGTCTCCAACCTTCGCTTTGTTGCGAAGGTTGTTGAGAGTGTGGTGGCGCAACAGCTTCCCCGGTACCTGGATGAAGCTGTCTATCTAGACCCGTTCCAGTCCGGCTTCCGGCCTGGGCACAGCACGGAAACGGCATTGGTCGCATTGGTGGATGATCTCTGGAGGGCTCGGGATAGGGGTTGCTCCTCTATCCTGGTCCTGTTAGACCTCTGAGCGGCTTTTGATACCATCGACCATGGTATCATGTTGCACTGGTTGGCGGGGTTGGGGGTGGGGGGCACCGTTCTGCGGTGGTTCTCCTCCTACCTCTCTGACCGGTCGCAATCTGTGTTGACAGGGGGGCAGCGGTCGACCCCGAGGCACCTTGCTTGTGGGGTGCCACAAGGGTCAGTCCTCTCACCCCTTCTGTTCAATATTTATGTAAAGCCGCTGGGTGAGATCATCCGTGGCTTCGGGGTGGAGTTCCATCAGTACGCTGATGACACCCAGCTGTACATCTCCACCCCAGGCCACCCCAACGATGCCCTTGAAGTGATGTCCCAGTGCCTGGAGGCCGTGCGGGCCTGGATGGGGAGAAACAGGCTCCGACTCAACCCCTCCAAGACTGAGTGGCTGTGGCTTCCGGCGTCCCGATATAGCTAGCTGACGCCATCGCTGGCTATTGGGGGCGAATCACTCGCCCCCACGGAGAGGGCTCGTAACTTGGGCGTCCTCCTGGATGCACGGCTGTCGTTAGAAGATCATTTGATGGCCGTGGCCAGGGGAGCTTTTTATCAGGTCCGCCTGATACACCAGTTACGCCCCTTTCTAGATCGGGACTCCCTACACACAGTCACTCAGGCACTCGTCACTTCCCGCCTGGACTACTGCAACACTCTCTACATGGGGCTCCCCCTGGGGTGCACCCGGAGGCTCCAGCTGGTCCAGAACGCAGCCGCGCGGGGGATTATGGGGGTGACGAGGCGCTCCCATGTAACACCTCTCCTGCGCGAGCTGCACTGGCTTCCGGTGGTCTTCTGGGTGCACTTCAAGGTGTTGGTGACCACCTTTAAAGCGCTCCATGGCTTAGGGCCGGGGTACTTACGAGACCACCTTCTGCCACCAATAGCCTCCCACCGGCCAGTATGCTCGCACAGAGTGGGCCTCCTCAGGGTGCCGTCCGCCAGACAATGTCGGCTGACGACTCCCAGGGGGAGAGCCTTCTCTGTGGCGGCGCCCACCCTCTGGAACAACCTCCCCCAGAGATATGTACAATAACAGACCTCTGGATTTTTCGTCGGGCCCTGAAAACCCATTTATTTCAACTAGCAGGGCTGGCTTGAGTTAATTTTAAATTGATTTTAAATTGGGTTATTTTAATTTACGGCCAATAATATTTAATTATTTTAAATTGCTTTTAAATTTTGTATGTATTGTTTTTTACTCTGGCTGTTCACCGCCCTGAGTCCTATTCTGGAGAAGGGCGGTATAGAAATTTAAATAATAAATAAATAAATAATAAATAAGCCAAAAACAGTTTATTACAAACTTTTGCAAAAGGGTTCCTTCCTGGAGGAGAGAGAACAATTCAGTGCTGTGCGTACATGGTTTAAATACAGTTTTCAGGATACAGAAGTCCAATACAACAGGATACAAACGGTTCCCCAGAGCATTAGTTTCAGGTCTTATATAACATATTTGGCACATGTTCCGCCCTGGAAATTCCCATTATTCCCGTTAGAAATACCCTACAAAAATACCCTTATACTTGGTATCGTTATTTGTGGACTTCCCCTTCTGGAATGGGCAGACCCCAAACAGGCCCATTTTGGAATTTTACCAGAACATCCATTTCCTCAAAAATATGCATCATATATCCTGCAAAACAAGCATCACAGAAGCAAAACAGTTCCTCTTCTCATGTTCTTATTGCTCAGTTATATAATCAGGTTATACAAGGTAAAATAAGGTACTTAAAATGGCGTAGCTTAGGATATACTCTTTACAGGAATAATCCTTATTTCTCTCAATCCTTCATCTCTCTTTCTCTCCATCTCTCTTTCTCCCCCTTTCTCTCCTTCATCTCTCTTTCTCTCCATCTCTCTTTCTCCCCCCTTTCTCCCCTTCATCTCTTTCTCTCCATCTCTCTTTCTTCCCCCCTTTCTCTCCTTCATCTCTCTTTCTCTCCATCTCTCTTTCTCCCCCCTTTCTCTCCTTCATGGCAGTGACACTGCCCGAGCTACTCGACGTCATTGCCGGGGTGGCGGTTGATACCCCCAGACTTATTGTCATGGGGGATTTCAACCTTCCATCCGCGGGTGAGGCATTAGAGGTGGCTCGGGAGTTCATGGCTTCCATGACGGCCATGGACCTGACCCAGTTAGTTCAAGGCCCCACTCACATAGGGGGACACACTCTGGACTTGATTTTTGTCTCTAGTCAGTGGTTGAATGATCTTGGTAGAGGGGACCTAGATATCAAACCCTTGTCATGGACAGATCATTCGCTCCTCCACTTAGACTTTCCTACTGCCTTCCCCCACTGCAGGGAGATGGAACCGACCAGATGGTTCCGTCGCAGGCGCCTGATGGACCCCGAAAGGTTTCTGACGGAACTTGGGCCGTTTCCTGAGACTCTAACACATGACTCGACTAAAGAGCTGGTGGCCGCCTGGGAAAGGGCGGCCGCTGGAGCTTTGGACCGTGTCGTGCCTTTGCGGCCTCTGACCCAATGCCGATCTCAATTGGCTCCTTGGTTCTCTGAGGAGCTGAGAGAGATGAAGCGCCAGAAAAGATGCCTAGAGAGCATTTGGAGGACTAGTCAATCCGATTCCGACCGGACACAGGTGAGGTCTTATATCAAGACCTACCTAGTGGCGATAAAAGCGGCAAAATCTAACCATTTTTCCACTCTTATCGCATCTGCAGAGAACCGCCCAGCCGCCCTGTTTAGGATGACCCACTCCCTTCTTTGGGGGGGGGAGTGCGGGAAGATCCCTTGCAGGGTCGTGCTGAGGATTTTGTGCAATTCCTGCACGATAAAGTCGCTCGGATTCAGGAAGGCTTGGACTCCAATTGAATGAGTCCACGGGAGGAGACGAGGGCAGGTCTTGAGAATGTTATCTGGGAGGAGTTTGATCCTGTGACTCCCGAGGATGTGGACAGGGTTCTGGGTAAGATTAGTGCCGCCACGTGTTTATTGGACCCGTGTCCCTCCTGGTTGGTACTGGCCTCCTGGGAGGTTACACGAGGCTGGCTCCAGGGAATTATAAGTGCTTCTCTGAGTGAGGGTGCCTTTCCTGCCGCCTTGAAAGAGGCGGTAGTGAGGCCCCTCCTCAAGAAGCCTTGCCTGGACCCGGCTGAATTAGCCAACTATCGTCCAGTCTCCAACCTTCGTTTTGTGGCGAAGGTTGTTGAGAGTGTGGTGGCATGACAACTTCCCCGGCACCTGGATGAAGCTATCTATCTAGACCCATACCAGTCGGGCTTCAGGCAGGGGTACAGCACAGAAACGGCATTGGTCGCGTTAGTGGATGATCTCTGGAGGGCTCGGGACAGGGGTTGCTCCTCTGTCCTAGTCCTATTAGATCTCTCAGCGGCTTTTGATACCATCGACCATGGTATCATGCTGCAGTGGTTGAGGGGGTTAGGAATAGGGGGCACTGTTCTGCAGTGGTTCTCCTCCTTCCTCTCCGACCGCTCGCAGTTTGTGTTGGCAGGGGGACAGAGGTCGACCTCGAGGCATCTCTCATGGGGAGTGCTGCAAGGGTTGGTCCTCTCACCCCTCCTGTTCAACATTTATGTGAAGCCGCTGGGCGAGATCATCTGTGGTTTTGGGGTGAAGTGTTATCTGTACACTGATGATACTCAGCTGTACATCTCCACCCCAGACCACCCCAACGATGCCCTTGATGTGATGTCTTTTCTGCCTGGAGGCCGTGCGGGTCTGGATGGGGAGGAACAGGCTCAGACTCAACCCCTCCAAGACCGAGTGGCTGTGGCTTCCGGCGCCCCGATATAGTCAGCAGGTGCCATCGCTGACTATTGGGGGTGAATCTTTGCCCCCCACAGAGAGGGCTCGCAATCTGGGTGTCCTTCTGGATGCACGGCTGTCTTTAGAACAGCATATGACGGCCGTGGCCAGGGGGGCCTTTTATCAGGTTCGTCTGATTCGCCAGTTGCAGCCCTTTCTGGACCGGGACGCCCTGCGCACGGTCACTCATGCCCTTGTTACCTCCCAGTTGGACTATTGTAATGCTCTCTACATGGGGCTCCCCTTGAAGAGCACTCGGAGGCTCCAGCTACTCCAGAATGCGCCCGCGCGGGTGGTTATGGGCGCAACTTGTTATGCCCACATGACGCCCCTCCTGCGTGAGCTGCACAGGCTCCCAGTGGTCTTCCGGGTGCGATTCAAGGTGTTGGTTACCACCTTTAAAGCGCTCCATGGCATAGGACCCGGGTACCTTCGAGACCGTCTTCTGCCACCAATAGCCTCCCACCGGCCAGTCCGCTCCCACAGAGAGGGTCTCCTCAGGGTGCCATCGGCCAAATTATGTCAGCTGGCGACACCCAGGGGGAGGGCCCACGTAAGATCTCCGACCTCCGGGTGTTTCGCTGTGCACTGAAGACGCTGTTGTTCCGCCAGGCCGGGCTATCAACATAATAATTTCAAATTGGGGTATTTTAAATTTCTGGGGTTTTAAATTGAGCCAAATCTATTTAATCATTTTAAATTTTTTAATCGTTGTTTTGTCTTGTGTTTTTAAGTAGGCTGTAAACTGCCCTGAGTCCTTCGGGAGAAGGGAGGTATAGAAATAAAATTATTATTATTATTATTATTATTATTATTATTATTATTATTATTATTATTATTATTATTATTATTCTCTCTTTCTCTCCATCTCTCTTTCTCCCCCCTTTCTCTCCTTCATCTCTCTTTCTCTCCATCTCTCTTTCTCCCCCCCCTTCTCTCCTTCATCTCTCTTTCTCTCCATCTCTTTCTCCTCTCCTGTTCGGGCGGCGGCGGCAGTGCACTTACCGCACCATTGGGTCGTCCCTTGGCTTGGAGGCGGCACCTTAAGCCGGTGCCCCACTGTACATGTGCCCACCCGGCTGCGCCTGCAACCGGCTCTGGTTGCTCTTACTGAGCTTTGCAATGGGGCAGACGGCGCCCCTCCTCCTCCTGGAGCCCATTACGATGCAGAGCTTTAGCTACAGCCTGGGCAGCCAGTGTTCTAGGGTGGAGAAAAGTTGTGCATCTCCCCCAGCGACTGGATGGGGTAGGGTAGGCTGACACCGCATGGGTGGGAGGCAGGGCGGGGCAAGGGGTGGGTAAGCCAGCAATTTAACAAATGGTTCGGTGTGCTGCGAGCCCAATAAATTACAAAAAAACACCAAACTGTTTGTTAAATTGCTGGCTTGCCTGCCCCTTGCCCTGCCCCTGCCCACCACTATTTATTGGCAATAAATAGTGGTGCAGAGGGGTGGGGGAAGGGACAGGGCGACCCAGCAATTTAACAAACAGTTCGGCCGAAGCGCCTAGAACTGGCAGAATCCCACCACTGCCCTATGGCCACATCGCTGCTGCCAGCTTGGATCATGGAGATTTCTTCGGGTTCGGGGTGCTTCAGAACCGGTTCCTTTACAAATAGCCTTTTCAGAGTTTCAAATGCCTGTTGGCATTCCATTGTCCATTGGAGCAGTTGGCTTGGCTGGGGTTTAGCCCTGGTTTTTCCTGTTTTCAGCAGCTCTTTGATTGGCAAGGCTATTTTCGCAAAGGATGGGATGAATTGCCTTAGAAGTTACTGAACCGCAAAAAGCTTAGTAGTTGTTTACAGGTTCAAGAGGCTTCCCATTCTAAAATGGCTTTCACCTTCCCTGGATCCATGTCCATACCTTTGCTCAATACATGACAGCCCAGGTAGTCCAGGTCTAATGGAATTCACATTTGAACAGTTTAGCATATAGGTTCACTTCCAGAAGCTTCTTAAGGACTTGGTGAACTTGCTTGACGTGCTCCTCCATCATCTTGGTGAAAATGTGAATGTCCAGGTAAACTAGGACCCACTTATACAAGTGCTCATGCAGCACCTCATTGATTAGCTGCATGAACACCTCCAGGGCCCCCTGTAGTCCAAAAAGCATTACTTTGAACTGGAAGCTTCCCAGAGGGCAATTAAACACCATCTTCCATTTGCCTCCCTCCCTGATTCTGATGTGATAATACGCTTCTCTCAAATCTAATTTGGTAAATATCTTTTCCTTGACTAGGTGGGCCAACATGTCCTTCATAAGGAGTGGGTACATATTCTCCATACACACTCCATTGATCCACTAAAGTCTATGCATAATCTCATTGTCTCATTGTTCTTTTTCTTGAACAGGACCAGGGCCGCTACTCAGGATTTAGCTGGTTGGATGAAGCCCCTGGCTAGGTTCTTTTCAATGTACTCCCTCAGCTCCTTCATCTCCTTGGGGGTCATGGAATACATCTTGGGCTTGGGTAGTTTTGCCCCTAAAAGGATCTCAATCACACAGTCCGTCAGCCTGTGAGGGGGTAGCATGTCACACTCCTCCTCCCCGAACACCTCCACCAGGTCCTGGTATTCTCTGGGGATGGTCTAGATCCCCAGTAGCTGATCTGACCCATTCCTTAAGTGTTCTGGGCCCTTGACTCCCATCCTTTACAGAGGTGCTTGCCTGACTCTGTCGTGTGGGGGAGGGAAGGCCCCAACCTCAATTTCCTGTTTCTGTCTTCCCACCATATTGTCGGGCCACACTTGTCCAATCAGGCTAGTCCCAGGATCACAGCTTCTGTCATCTTTGGGACAATCACCAACTGGATCATCTCCCAGTGCTGACCCATCTCCAGCCTCATAGGTTCAGTCAAATGGTTAACGGGGGCCCCTCCTATTAGTGAGCCATAGACTTGTTCAAACCTCATGGCCCTGGATAGCCTCCTCATCCAGATTCCCAGCCTCAGCACTGTGGATAGGCTTATTAAGCATTGGGTGCAACCTGAGTCTATTAGGGCCTCAAACTCCCCTTGTGCTCCCGATTTGGGTGTGATGATTCTCACAGGGATCGTGAGACCATTGGGTCTCTTTCTCCCTCACCCTTGCTGTCATATGAGGTGGGAGACTGGTCTCCTTTAGCCAGAGTTTTCTCCCCCTTGGTGGGGAAGAGAGGACTTTGACGGCCTAGTGTCCTAAGCTGGACTGCTCTGGTGGCTTCCATAATGATTTTTTTCAGCTTTTGCGGGTGCCATCAGCTCCGCTTTTGATTTGGGCACAGCCACTAAGCATTTGGCTGCTCTGTGCTCCAGTTGACCTCATTGGAAGCACTGAATGGGGGCTCGAGTTGATCTTGCAGGAGCACTGGTGAGCATGTTCAAGCCTTTTTTCAAGGCCCTCTTTGAAGTGATAGATGAGCATCCATTCTGGCTAGTTCTTCAGCTCAGGAGCGTCCTCATCACGTAGGGTAGCCACCCATTCTGCTGCCTATCCATTGAGCTTGTTATTGTGCTCACCATCGATTTCTGGGTCAGGTAGGCCAAACAGTAATGATCTAGGTCAGGGGTCAGTGGCCTGTAGCTCTGGAGCTGCATGTGGCTCTTTCACCCCTCTGCTGTGGCTCTCTGTCACTCAAAATATGTGTCACAACCACCAATGTGCGACACCCCCTGGCATGTGATTTATTGAACTTTTCAACCCCTGGTAGACCAACCATGGATAAATCCAAGAAAAGAAAAGTTTTAGAAGAAAACAGAACATTTAATTCAACTACATATGCTAGTTTTGTGGCCACTCAAGAAATAGTCAGGGTTTTGTGGCTTCCGGTGTTTTCTGTGGGAAACAGGTCCAAATGGCTCTTTGAATGTTTAAGGTTGCAGACCCCTGATCTAGGTGAGTCAGGTCATTGTCAAGGAAGATTGTCTGGCAGTCAGGGTTCTTCCTCGAAAGTGAGCGGAACCCTGACTCTCCCCTCCATGCAGTAGGGTGGTAGTGGCCAATATCCCTGGTGCCACCCAGGCCTCTGGGGAAGGAAAGGAGCCTGATACCACCCGAGGTGGTGGGGGAGGGGCTGCGGTGACTGATGGGCTGGGCTGACCATTCCTGATGGCTGCTGGGACCCCTGGCCAGAGTTGGGATTCACCTTTGTCATTGCTGCTGGTGAGGATCAGGGGCTTTTCCTCGGGCTTGTCCCTGCCACTGTGGGTCCCTGCTGTGCTGGAGCAGTTTGCTTCTGGCTCCCCCGTTTCCCATCAGTCAGAACTTCAGGCTGGCATGGTGGAATCTGACAGGAGGACTCCTGTCCCAGAAGTGGCTGGGTGGCTTGGTGGATCACTTCCTCCATTACTTCCATTACTTCCAGCTGGTACAGAGATTACATACCCTGAATGCTCATGGAGTTGAACCACTCTCTCAGCTGCTCTACCTGACCACTTCAAAGCACGATCAAATATTTCCACTCCCTTGTCTCATCCCAGTCTACCACTCTCCTTTCACTCCATTGCAAAGGCTGGGCCACCATGTACATGGGTGCCACCATGGGGAGCTCAACTTGCACTGCTCTGGGGCCCTCCTCCACCAGAATTCATTTGTGAGGAAGGGGCTTCCCCTGATTGCCCCTTCCTCCTGCATCTCTGTCAGGCTTTCCTGGCTGCACTTTTGGCTCTTCAATCACCAGTGGGGTAGCCTCGCTTGCTTGGGTTCCTGCTGGCATCATCACTGGCTCCTCCACTGGCTTACCAATGGCCTCTTTCCCCTTCTTCTCATCCATCTCTTCCTGAGGATTTTCCTTCCCCCTGAATTGATTGGGGTGGAGGGCTGGGGCTCATGAGTCCTGGAGGTTTGACAAGTTTTAGGAGGTTTAGTTTAATGTCATGGTTCTGAGTAATGCTCCCAACCAATTCAAGACTCTGAGACCTTGGCTTCCTCAAAAATCCAGTTTATTGGGTACATCATATTGGCACGGTCAGCGGTGAAACCAATACTGAATAATTCCCACGTTTTTGGTATAATTAAAGAATAGATACTGTCCACCCCCTTGTGTCACAGGTCACGTTAGCCATCCAAGCAGGTGAGGAACTTCTCAGCACTCCCTCCTGCCATTACTAGGGCACATTGATCTGGCCTTGATTCTCAGGAGCTTTATCGTTGTTATGTCTGGCCAATTGGAGAAAGACATTCTACATTCCATAAGTCCCTCTCACCCCCATAAGTATGGCAACTAAGAAACGAAGCAAGAAAAATATGGCTTCAAGTAGAGCCATTTCTGGAGTTGACACTAACATTTTTTCCTGACAAATTAAAAAAAATCAGGTTGCAAATCTGTTTCACAGTTAAATGAAGTATTTCCTTGACAGAAAGTAGTGGTAACATAATAATCCAGGCTCTTTTGCCAGTTTACACCTGTTGGCTTGAGTTTGTTGATTAAGACAGTGATGGGATGCCAGTAATTCTTGTGGTGACATTCTCAGTATTATCTTGTGATAATATTCCCATCTATTATGTGATATCATCATAACAGAGCCAGGCTGGTGCAGTGGTTAAGGCATCAGGGTAGAAACTGGGAGAATGTTGTGAATTCTACTCCCATTTTAGGCAAGAATCCAGCAGTGTGAGTTTGGGCTAATCATTCCCTGTCAGCCCTGGGAAGGAGGCAATGCAAACTATGTCTGAAAGACCTTGGCAATTGAATGGACTAGTCCAGGCTGTTACCAAGAGTAAAAAACAAAACAAAACAATGGACACACAGTGACAAGAGTAGGGCTGTTGCTGCCTCTTGTAATTTTGAGCTGATCAAGGGAGTTGATTTTTAAGGATTTCTCGTCCAGAGTTTTGCATCATCTGTGGATAGAACCCTGTATCTCTGAGTTTTTCCTTTCCACGGTTTTCCAATTCTGTATATTTTAACAGACAAAACATCTCTCTTTTCCTACATATATTGTTTCAGTTTACCACTGCTACAAAACAAACAATGCATTTCCAACATAACAGTAATTACCCACAATGCAAAACCAATAAAATACAGTTCATTAACTGATTGCTGTCCAAAACTGATGAATGTGTATGGATTAGAAATATCTGTTTCCAGCTTTAATTATAGGATGTGCTTCAAAGTTCTGGAAATTATTGAGCCATGTGTGCCATTAAACTGTCAGAAATAACATTAATGCAGTAGCAGTTACTTACTGTTACATAGAATATTAGCTGGTTTGATGGGCATAATATGAGATGTGTGTGTTTATGTGTGCATAATTGAATAAGGGTAGGAGAATATTAAAAAGTGAAAAGATATTAAAATTTTGGTTATTACTCCCTCTAGTGACAATCTCATTGAAGGATATTTTTGAATTTCAGTTGTGTTAACAATTTTGAGTATTAACTGTAGGTTAAACAGATACATTCCAGAGATCTTGATTCAATAGAAAATATTTACATATATGCAAAAATGGATTTAGAGAGAATCAGTGTCCTCAATTTCTATTTGCCCTTGCATATGGCTGAAATAAGGAGAAAGGAAAAGTTCACTGGGAATTATGATACACACTGTGAACATATAAGGCAGCTAATTATCTTCAGTATGTAAATGAAGACTCAATCATCCAGGCCAAAACTAACTAAAATGGTTAAATCATGGCAATGTGATTGAAGTTTATTAAAACTGAGACATTTCGTTATTCATCCAAGTAACTTCTTCAATCAAAATGAAATTTTTGAGTAGGCAGAATCAAGAGTCATTGAAATGTACTAATTCTTGCCATACCGACTTCAGGGATTTCTTCAGTGGTGCGATTCAAATAATCAATCAATCTTTATTTATTGATTAGCCCTTGGGACATATGAAAGTGCAGCGCTCCAGAAACAATTATTACAAAAGTTTGGTAGAAACAATTTAAAATGAAATTGAAATTGGAGTAAAACACGATTTAAAATGAAATTAGAGTAAAATACGATCTAGAATGAACTCAGAATAGAATACAATAATTTGAGATACAAATTAAATATGATTAAAATTATATTACGATGTCACCCCTGCATCTACCCAATCAGTCTTAAAACTACTATTAGAATTACATTATTAAATCAAGTGATCTTTCCTGCAATCTACCACATTCTGCTGCACCAACTTTGTCCTTTTTTCCATCAATTTTACAGCAAATTTGGCAATCAATTTCACCAGCTGCAAGTTAGAACCTAACAAACAATGTTGCAAGAAGCGCTCTTTAGACTTAGGGGTACTGGCGTAAAAGATCCTGCCCAGCTGATATTCCCTCAAATCTGAGTACAGGGGGCAGTCAAAAATTACATGGGACATTGTTTTAACTTCCCCCTTCCCACAGGGGGAACAGACTCTTTCACTTACAGGGATACCCTTATACCTAACCCAAAGCATGTTTGTTTGAAGTTAGTCTAATCTCAATTTGGTAAAATATCTCCTTATGACGAGAAACAAAGGCACAGTTAAATATTTTTCTATTTTAAAAATTCGTTTATTGGCCGATAACCGAGGCAAACTTTTACTGCTGTCACCTGTGCAATATCTGATTGTGCACTTATGTCCTTAAATCTCTGTCCAATCCAATTTCGGATCTGCCTATGATTGTACTGCTGCCAATTTAAAGGAATACCAGAGCTAGATACCTGCTTCAGAACTCTTGATAACCAATTATTTTTATTACTTGAGATAATCTGATCCATTAGCGCTAGCTTTGGTAACCTCCCTTCCTCCATCTCGATTATTCTTAACCAATAATAAACGGTCTTCAGCATTGCCCTAGTGCCAATCACATGAACTCCCCTTTCTACCCTTACTACACAAGCTGGGGTTCCTGGGGACACTGCCAAAATTCTCCTCAAGAACTTATTTTAAGGAGTTTCCAGCCCAGGCAACTTAACCGACCCCCATATTTCTGCCCCATAGGTAAGTACTGGTTCAATTTTTGCCTGAAAGACCTTTAGCACTGGGGTTAATGAAGATGGAGTTTTCTCTAAAATAAGTTTGTTTAGTTGGGCCATCTGAGCCAAGGCCTTCCGAGCTCCGGCTTTTACCTGCTTATTCCATTTACCATTTGCTTGAAATACTAGCCCTAAATAGGTAAATGACTGAACTTGTTCTATTCTTCTACCATTTAAAACCCATCTCCTCATCTTTTGTTGCCTGCTAAATATCATTACCTTTGATTTCTCTACGTTAATTGTCAAGCGATTTTTTTATACTATATGCTGCCAACCTCCCGAGTGACCTTCATAGCCCCACCTGTGAGGCCGACAACAAAATTATATCATCAGCGTATAACAAGCAATTTACCTGTCTTGTTCCTATACTAGGCCCATGGAGTGATATGTCTTCCAAACATTTTGGAAGGTCATTTAAATATAAATTGAAAAGTGTTGGGGCTAAGATGCAACCTTGTCTAATGCCCTTCGTTATTGGGATTGCATTTGTTACCGATCCTGTCCTGTTCACGCCAACTCTTTCCTGGGTTTCCATGCATAACAATCTAATTAGATATAACAATTTCTTTTCTTTCCCATGGCCTCTAATTTATCCCATAAAATTTGTCTATCAGTTGAGTCGAAGGCTGCCTTCAGGTCTATAAATGTCACATACAGTGTTTTTTTCCAAAACTTAAACCTTGTTATTAGATGGTCCAACACAAAACAATTATCCATAGTAGATCTTCCTCTCCTGAAGCCTGTCTGTTCTTCAGCTAAAATGTTATTTCTCATTATCCAATCTTCTAATTTATGAAGCAAATACTTAGCATAAATTTTTGCTGATATATCAATTAGACTAATTAAACAGAAATTATCTGGATTATCTCTAGAGCCTTTTTTATATAATGGAATAATTATTGATGAATTATTGGGCTGATTAAATATCTCCTGAGTGATTTCCTAAGCTGTTTTTTCCTTTCCTTGCAGTCATTATCAAACCACGTTGAGTAATTAGAATCAAACTGGCCCATTGGCTTGGTAGTCATGAAAAAATGCTTCAACTTGTGGCATATTTCCGCAAAATATACTATAAGCTCTTGTTCACCCGTACTATTTGAACATATATGCGCTAAGGCTTCCATACATGGTGAATTCATAAATTCTATCACTGCTTTACTATCAACCCTCTTCCATGTTAGTCTTCTCTCATGAGCTATTTCTAAGTTGAAGCCGATTTGTTGAATTGTTTGATTCCTTTTCCTTAAATCGGAAGGGATTGCCAGGAACGTCTCAATCGGAAGATGATCACTTTCTGGCCTTGGTAACGTCAAGACTGACATTGCCCCTGATACTAAGCTGTGAGAAACACAAAAGTAATCAATAGAGCTACATGCCTTAGGGCCAAAAAAAGTTATGGGGTACTTTTTAGCTTCCGAGTACTGGCCTACAATTTGGAGGTTACAGTTGTATACCATTGTTAGAAATTCCCCCACATCTTTATTCTTTTTCCTATCTTGGGAGTCCCATGATTGTTGGTTATGTAAATATCCATCTGGAATTGTACCATTTTCAATAAAAGGCTCCAATGAGGGACCCACATGAGCGTTAAAATCCCTTGCCAAAATTAAAGGTGTTTTTATAAATTTTTTACGTATATCTAATATTTTTACCTCTAATGCCTCCCACAAATCGCCCATTGCTGGATTAACATAGACATTTACAAATACCATTGATTTCCCTTCATATGCCAAATGGATTGCTTGAAGAAAATAAAGGGCCAAGGTCCGAGCATATCTCATTTCCCTTCCATCCTAATTCAGCTTTTACCAAGATGCACAACCCTCCTGAGGCTCTTCCCTTTATGGCTACCCTCTTTGCTGGCAGCTGCCAAATATTAAACCCGGGGAGCTCAATGGGGGCCTCATCACTGCTAACCCAAGTCTCCTGTAAGGCAATTACTTGGTACCTGTTTAAAAATTTAATGCAGTTGTCTGTGCACCAGCTTCCTCTCCATCCTGCCATATTCCAAGAGAGGAAGTATATTCTTGAAGAAAATGATTGCTCGCTATTTCCTAGTCAGGCTTCTTGAATAATCTCCCTCACCGGTCCTCCCTCACTTACACTCACACACCCATTTAATCACCTGAGTTCCCTACAAGTCTGTTTAAGCATCATTACTCTGCCTGTTGCTTTCGGGCTTGCAGATCCATAGGCTCTATTAATCTCTGCCTCCACGGTAAATGGTTTTACATGAGGTACCGTGCTTATGTCATTTCTTGGAATCATCTTTGCCGCTAAGGGGGACTGGGGGATTCCTTTCTGGGTGCCTTCCATCTCTGATGTTCATCCCACAGCACTTTGTACTCTTAGGTCTGCTGTCTCTGGCACTTTGTGCTGTATAGATGTGGGCGTCAGGCTTCCTGTGCTTATAAACTGCTGACTCTCCAGAACTGCATCATGCCTTGATGGAGGTAGAACAATCGACACCAAAGGAGCAGCAGAGGAAATGGTCTGCTTCAGCAGCCTCCTCGTCTGCTGCTCAGTTAGTGAAAGTGAGGAAAAAGTTTCCAAGCAGGAAGAATCGAATGTCTCATCTTGCATTAAGCCAATTGAAGGGAGTTTCACATTAGCTGGATCCAAAACCTTAACTGACATTTCCTCTGTAATGCTAAATCTCTTCTCCGTTTCAGTTAACTTGCTTTCCTCATTTAGTTCACTTTCCCAGTCAGCCATTGCATGCACTGTAACGCTGATCTCTGGATCAGCGGGCTGACTTTGTCACTAGAAAAAACTCAGGTTGGTAAAATTTGATAAAAAGCCAAGAATCCTCTCATTTGCATGAGCAGGCTAGGAAAGAGCTGTTGTTTGAACTTAAAAAGAATTCTGGAATAATTATCACATTGTGGAAGATATTCATATGCTGCCAAATCTATTGCCCCCTCTCGCTCCGAGTAAGCTGTGACAACGAGGTCAATATCTGTCTTTTTGAAGTCCATCTACCCGCATTTATCTCAGAATTATATATGTTCAATACAATCTGCTCCTTCAGCAATCACCTGTTCCCCCCCCCTCCTGTGCCATGGGATTTCAGGACCAACCAACTCACCATCTTTTTTTTTCCACGATTACAGTCAATATGCTGTCTGCTTACTCCTTCCTTCAGTTGCACCATTGATGGTATCTGGCCAGGTCGTTCTGTCTGGCAACCAGTTGAAATTACCTGCGGCTTTTCCATCTGTACTGCAGCAATAAAATTGATCACAGAGTCCAACTTTAAATGCACCTTTGCAAACTGGTCAAAAATGGCCAGAACTGTCTGAGAAGTGAGCAAACTGTGCCGGCTGATAAAATCCTTTATACTATCACTTAGCTGGTTTTCAAGCCCTAAAGCTAATTCACTGTGGTTGTAAAACTCTGACTCTAGGCCCTTATCCCGGCATGGAGCTGGCTCACTTAAAGTTGCTGAGTCATTTGTCATCCAATTACACGGGGGGTTAGCGAGCCTCTTGACTGGCTTCTTAACTGGTTCTCTTTGGCCTCTGCCTGCAGATCCCTTTCCAGGGAAGAATCCCCAAACAATGCCAATGCCTCACAGCTATCTGGCAGGGGAAGGGGGGAGGATGCACGCTTTACTATTGATGGTATAGGTTGACAAAATCCGTCAATTTTCTGTTGTTTTTGTGGATTGGTTCCACCTTCCTTACTATTTGGTGAGCACTGGGCCATCTTTCTTTTCTTCCCCTTGGGAGAGGCCATCTACTCTCTCTCCAGGATCAAAGTTGGGAGTCCCTTTGACGGTATCTTCAGTCTTCGCAGTGGTACCTTTATGCGTACTACTCGAGCATGTAAGCATGGAGTGCTGTGTGTGTGGCTTGGTCTTCTAGTCAAACAAATTTTGCTCTCAACAGCCAACTTCCCTCATTCTTGTATACAATATCCATGCAGCAGAAGCCAGAACCAGAACTCAGTATCCAGAAGCACAGAATCACAGAATCTTGGTTTTCACTCTTTGATGCACTAATACGAAGATAGCAAGGATTAATGCATTAAAATGGGATTAAAGCAGCCATGAGCTCTGCCTTGTATTGTCTCAAACAGATGAAAAGATCCAATTCAAATAATTTAACAACTGGTTCTCTGCCTAATGACTGGCTGGGTAGGCGTGGCTGGGTGGGCATATGACTGGCTGGGCATGGCCAACTCAACATCACTCAGGTCGAGGGGCACCTCTCCTCACCCTTCCCCTCCCAGCCACTCCTCACCTCTCCCGACTTCTTCTTGCAGGGTGGCTCACCTGGCCTTTGAAATAAGCACAACAGGCATTTCGCCACCATTTGGGTCATTCCCTCTCGGCCTTAATTAGGGCTGAGGATGGCAAGAGTTGTGACTGGACTCCTGGCAGCAACACCCCCTCTGCTCAGATGAAAGGAGCCTGGGCATCTTCCTCCTTGCTTCCACTGGCAGCCTCTCGTAAGAGAAAGAACAGGGCCAAAGCCTAGAAAACCTAGGAGGCACTTTGCTACCTGCACATGAAAAGCACTCCAAGCAGCTGCTTTCTTCATTTAAATTTGGAGGCACCCAGGTGTTCTGCCCCATCTACAGGCCACAAAGAACGCAGCACATACAAAGTCCGTACAAACCTTAGTTTACCAATTAAGGACTACTAATGAGCTTTCTTAGTAGTTGTTCGAACACAAGTGCAGTTTAATCAGTCTTTTCTGAACAACGGCTGTTAATTTAATTTCATTAACAGCCGACAAGAATCCAAAGAATAATAACTCAATTCTGCAGCGCAATATTTCAGATAACTGTAATCTTACTCTGGTTAGCAGAATGCCCAGAAGCAATTTGCAGGAAAACTGACAAGAGATAAACAAGAGCCGAATCAAACGTTTCTGGAATCAAGACGCGAAGGAATATGAATGAAGTTGTTTCCTGCAAATTGCATCAGTCATTGTCCTTCCTTAAATAGGCTATGGGAGTGGCCAATTAGCCCCAAGCCTTACTCTCAAGGAGACCTCCTCCTGAGGAGCCACGCCTGCCTTTTAACAGCTCTGTGCGCTCATGCATCAAGAAGAGGCTCCTCCTCATCTTCCTTTTCACTTATGGGAATTTCTGGAGGTACTGAAGATCCTGGCTGAATCCCCACCTCTGGCACCACATCTTCTCCAGCCTCCTCATTGTTTGACTCGAGCGCCAGCTGCACAGGCTGCTGGTGCAGCACCACACCAGCCTCCTCACTGTTGGAATTAGCTACTAACTGCACAGGCTGCTGACGGGCCACAACACAGCGTGACAGTAACCCCGGAAGTCCCAAGGCAATACCTTTAATATTATTAAATCACAAATCAGCCTATCCCAGGTCCTTGGGAACAGCTCGATAAGTGGCCAAGCATAAGAAATATTTCAGGAAAGTGGGCAGTTGAGAAATGTGAAAAATAAATAAAAATGAGCAATGCAATCTAAATATCTCATCAACTGTGTGGCGAACTACCATGTTTTCCCAAAAATATGTCCTATTCAAAAAGTAAGACCTAGCCCATTTTTGGGGGGTGGTGGGAGTAATATATGCCCTACCGCAAAAATAAACCCTAGTGAAGGGGTTGGGTGTGGTCAGTACAGGAGGCAGCTCTTCCCTTCCCCGGCCATCTCATGGCTGCTCGGCCCCTTAACCGTGGACCGCAGATCATCTGATCTAGGGAGGTCTGGGAGTTCTGTCTCTCCAGGTGCCTGGAGATATTTCCAGTGCACTCTTGCTAGCCCCAGCCCTGCCCACAGCACCAGGCAACCTTACAGTGAGGGCCCCTCTGTTCCACAGGTCACCTTGTGGCTATGTAGCAGGCGGCGACCACATTTTGAAAGAGTTTCCTCTGTGCCATTTCTCTTCTCTGCTCCACCTTCCTGCCTGCCCACCACACCTTGGCCTGCTGGGCACCATCCGCCCCAAACCAAGTACCAGAGAATCCCTGCCTCTGGCACCAAATCTTCTCCAGCCTCCTCATTGTCTGACTCGGATGCCAGCTGCACAGGCTGCTGGTGAATCACCACACTAGCCTCTTTGCTGTCAGAATCAGCTACCAGCTGCACAGGCTGCTGGCAGGCCACAACACCGGGTGAGGGCAGCCCATCACATCCAGGCCTGGCTGCATCCTCTGAGCGTCAATCACAGCCCCGGCCGCCACCACCTCATAAGCCAGCCAGCCTAGCCCAAGCCCACTGGGTGCTCTTGGCCAGTCTCTCACATGAAGGGATGACTGCCTCCAGTCCTTCTGCCATCTTCCACTGCTTTCTGCATTTAACTTTGGAGCCACTTGGGCAAAGGCAGCCTGCTGCATCCAGGCCTGGCTGAATCCCCTGAGCAAAGACCCCAGCCCCAGCCACTGCCTCTGCCACCTTGCAAGACAGACAGCCTAGCCCAAGCCTGCTGGATGCTTCTGGCTAGTCTCCCGGGGACCACGCATGAAGGGACGATCAGCCCCAGCCCCGTGTTGCTCAGAGAGGCTGGCGGGTTAGGGTGTTTCCATATTTGTGGAAAATGGTATCTGTTCACAAATTTTCCCCTTTGCTTTCACGAAGTGGGAAATGGAGGGGAAGGAACATTGTTAGCTTCCTGCTAAATTTTTTCTTGTATCCCCCTGAGGAGAGTTTGGAACTGTGTGCTTATATTAGTCTTTTATTTCTTTGTCGATAAATAAAATTTAACAACTGTGTGCTTGGTTTCCCATCAACTTGTCTTTCTCAAAATTGGCTTTTAAATTCTAATTCTTCTTGGTGAAAGTATTCTGGTTTTCTCACCACTTTCCCTCTTTAGTCAGACCTCAAAGGCATCTCCATCAGTAAAAGCTGTAATACTACAACATTGGTCCACACTTTACTCAGTAGTACATGGAAGTTGTGTGCACATGTAAAACAGTAACTGTAAAAGTAATCTGAGGAGTAAAACAGAATACTGTACTGAAGAAAAATAACACCAAAATTGGACATAGATGTTGCAGTGATGTGATAAAATGTTTTTGAGTGGTCTGCAAAATAACTGTAACAAATACTATGTGTTAAAAATTCAGAAATTGAAAAGTTATACAAGTTGGTTCTTCCAAATTGGCTAGTAAATTAATACAAAATTCTGGGAATGAATGCTCTGATATGTAAATATTTATCTACAATAAGAATCCACTGTAATGGAGTTAACCTCCCTGATATCATTCAAAAGTAGGTTGGTTTACTTACCTACTGAATTAGATCTGAGATATTACTTCAGGCATCTGAAATGGCAAATAGTAAAGAGTCTCATCTTGTGGACGAGAAAGACTAGAAGAATATTTTGTCAGAATTCAAGGATCTTGCCCAATAATTACTCAGTCTTTTATGATGATAATAATATTCATAATAATAATATTCATTTATTATATATTTATTATATATCTGATCTCTTGCAGGAGATGCTGAGGAAGAACGAAGAATCAGGGAGGGTTCGATATATATATACAAAGGAGGAGTGGTCAGAGGTAAGTAGGAGTGGTTTGGGGGATGATGTAGACAGAATGGGAGTTAACCATGAGTATGTACAGGGACATATATATATTAGGCATTTACATATGTAACAAAAACCCCTCTAAATGCCTAAGATAATTGTATGTTAAGCTTAGACCTTAAGTATAAATGCTGTTTGTTAGGTAAGGGTTTCGTAAGTATGTCTGCTATTTGTTCATTTGTTTCGCAATGTATGGTCTTTAGAAATCCAATATTAGACAACTGCCTTACATGCTTGTACTTAATATCGATGTGTCTGGATCTTTGATCCACTGCATCTGATTTGGAGATTTCTATGGCAGCTTTGTTATCTTCACAAATGATGATGGGGTAATTGGGTTCATTCCATATGGTGGTTAATAAATTGTCAAACCATATGAGATTATTTGCTGCCTTTGATAAACATACAAATTCAGCTTCAGTAGTAGATGTTGCAACTAGATTTTGTTTTCCGGTGTACCAGTGGATGGGACATCCATTGAGAAAGAGAATATAACCTGAAGTGCTTTTTCTAGTCTTTACATCTCCTGCCCAATCAGCATCAGCATAACAGGAGAGTGTGGGTATTGGTGTGTTATCTGGTTCTAATCTCAGAGATGCACCTGAACTATGTTTCAAGTATTTAATGATTTTTTTAACAGCTTCCCAATGATAAATAGTGGGTTTGTTTACATATCTAGATAGTAAATTGACAGGTAATGCTATGTCAGGTCTGGTCCAATTGGCTATATACAGTAAAGACCCTATTGTTGATCTATATAATTTGTTGTTAGTGAAAGGTTCGTCTTCATTATGCATATTTTTTACAAAATCAGGTTGCATAGGAGTCTCGCAGCACTTAGCTTCACTCAGGTTACATTTTTTGACTAACTCTAATATTTTTTCTTCTTGGCATAGTTGAAATCCCTTTTGCATCTGTGTGATGTGAACCCCCAAGTATTTGTTTATTTTTCCTAGAGATTTTAGAGAGAAATGTTTGTTTAATTCTTGAGCGAAGATCTCACATTTTTGTTTCTGATTTCCTATATATAAAATATCATCTACATAGATAAGAACATATTCTATAGAGTCCTTGTTTTTCCTATAAAAGAAACACATATCTGCAGGAGTGGGGGAGAATCCTATTGATTTTAGTATGGTGGATAAACAATCGTACCATTGTTTTCCAGACTGTTTCAGTCCGTATAGACTCTTATTCAATAGCCATGTGTTACCTTCAACTGGGTGTATTCCAGGTGGAGCTTTGACATATATCTTCTTGTCTAATTTGGCGTGCAGATAAGCAGTTTGAACGTCGAATTGATAGACATCTAATTTCAAAATTGAGGCAATTACTAATGCACATTTTACGCTTTCTATCCTTACTGTAGGAGAATAGGTTTCCGTATAATCTTCAGGATATTTTTGGGCAAACCCTTGGGCCACTAATCTAGCTTTATAGATGGTTTCGTTGTTATCTAGGGTTTTTATTTTATATATCCATTTTGTTCCTATTGGAGATTTATCATTAGGTACTTCTGAAGGGGTGTATACGTCTAGTTCCTTTAAGCTATTTAGTTCTTTTTTCATAGCTATTTCCCATTTATTTCTCTCCTCATGAGGTAACTTTGTTATCTCTTCATATGAAGTGGGGGTATATTCTTCAGTAGGTAGTGACATGACAAAATCACTATATTTACTGGTTTTTTTGTTTCTATTCTCTCTGATGGGTTTGTTTTCTGGGGTGGTAGACTCATGTAAGTATCTTGCCTCTTTGTCAGAGAGAGTGTCTAATTTCAATAATGGATGATTTTCTTTCCATCCCTTAATGTCAATCTCTTTATGTTTGGGTTTGATTATTGGTTGTATGTTGTGATCCACACTATCTGAATCTAGTTGATTATTTGAGTCATGGGTTGTATGAGTTATTTCGTTTAGGTGAATCTTAGACCAATTAGTGTGTTCATGGAATGTGGCTGATCTGGAAATTATGAAGTTGTTTTGATTGTCAATAAATCTATACCCTTTGGTCCCAGATTTGTACCCCATAAATCTGAGTCTTTTAGATACTTTGTCCCCTTTTCTTCTAATTTGTTTGGGAATGAGGACATCAGCTGTGACTCCGAAAACATGTAAGTGAGATATATTGGGTTTTCTTTTATACATCAACTCGTAAGGAGTTGAATTTATTGTGCTGGACCATAACCTGTTGATTGTATAATTAGAATATAGGAGGGCCTTTGACCAGAATGCTTTTCCTAGTCCAGCATCTTCTAGTATGCACCTCATCATTACCTGTAGCGTCCCATTTTTTCTTTCTATAATACCATTCTGGAAAGCTGAAAATGGACAAGATGTGTAGTGAAGTATTCCCTGTTCCCTAAGCCATTTAGAAAAATCCTTGGACAGAAATTCTGACCCTCTATCGGTCATAATCTGTTTTATTTTTGTATTATGTTGAACTTCAACCCATTTGTAGAATTCTTTGAATTTGTGAAAGACTTCACTCTTGTGTTTAATTGTGTATACAAATCCATAGCGACTGTAATCATCGACTATGGTTAGAAAAAATCTTTTTTTGTACTTTATGGAAGGTTTGAATGGCCCCACTAGGTCCATATGGATCAATTGGAAGACGGAATCAGTGGTACGTACTGATTTTTTAGGTCTGGGCTTTGTTTTTAGTTTGGCGGATTTACAAATTGAACACTCAAGATAATTGTCCCATTTTTTTAATTTTAAACCATCAGTATATTCCTTCATTTTTTGAACTGTGGGGAAACTTATATGACCTAATTTTCTGTGCAGGAGATGTGCACAATCATCATGCAACAGTTTTCCTATTGAGGGCTTATCTCCTTGAGTCACTGATTGGCTACCCTTATTTGCATTATCATTAGTTGTTTGTTTAGATACTGTGAGTGTATTGGTATGTTGTTGATTGGTGTCTGTAGTGTTGAGATATGGTAAACCATCAATAATAATGGTCTTTCCTATACGCATTCCGTTTTTGTTCATGTAGGTTTGGCCTGCTTTAATTTCAATTTCTATATCTAAATCTTGGCTGAGTCGTATGGCAGCCAGTATATTGTATGGGATGTCAGGTGTGACCAGGACCCCCTCTATTTTGCCAATTTCTGCTAAGATTATATCTCCTTTTCCAATTACCTTGACATTAGTTTGATTGGCTACCTTGACTGTGGAATTTTCATTGATGAATGAAGATAATAGACTAGCATCATATGTGGTGTGATTGGTTGCACCCGAATCGATTAACCAGAGGTTTTCCCTTTTGATGTATTTACTATTGTATCCCTGTTTTGTGAGCCCGTACAATGATCCTGAGTATCTCTCTCTGGAGCTTTCTCTATGTTCTTTTCTACTATTGGGGTTTGGAGAGTCTCTACGTCTAAATCTGCGTTCTGGAGAATGTTTGTATCTATGTTCTGTTTTGTCTCTATGATAATTATGATCTTTACTTCGGGTAGCTTTAAGGCAGTCTCTTCTATAGTGACTCCTAGATCCACATAAGTAACATTCAGAGTGATAACTGTATCTGTCTGTAGTGATTGGTTTTCTATCTGTTTTGTACTCTCTACGAGACATATTTCGATCCTTTCTTAAGTTATCTTCAGCAATCAGTTTGCTAGATAGGTTTTCTACTGATAAGTATTCTATGTTAAGACTATCTAATTGACATATGAAATTGTCCCAGCTTTGATCTAAAGAGTTAATGATTATACTTTTCATGCTTTCATCTGTTATGTTCTCACCTCTTTGGATTAGATCTGCCCTAGTGGCGTTAAGTGCAAGCAAGTGTTCACTCATAGACATACCTATTTTCAGTTTTGCGGAATAAAATTCTCTGGAAATTCTGGTAGTTGTTGCCCTACTTCTGCTGTAAAACAAATTAAATAATTTTTGTATCATTTCAGTTACAGTTAGGTGGTCACTCAGACTGGGTAAATACAAGGGGATATGCTAGCAATTAATAAATAGAAAGCTCTGTGAGGTAAACAGTCTAACTCAAAAGACCAGGGTTTTTTGGGTGGATTGTTGATTAGAAATAAAATGTTTTCTTTTAAAAAAAATAATTTGCAATTGTTGGTTCCACTCTAATAAATTGGTTCCATCAATTTTAAGTTTGGGAAAGTCAATAGGTTCGAGGGCTCGGGACAGGGGATGCTCCTCTGTCCTGGTCCTGTTAGACCTCTCAGCGGCTTTTGATACCATCAACCATGGTATCATGCTGCACCGGTTGGAAGAGTTAGGGGTGGGAGGCACTGTACTACGGTGGTTCTCCTCCTTTCTCTCCGGCCGGTTGCAGTCTGTGTTGGCAGGGGGGCAGAGGTCGACCCCGAGGCCCCTCATATGTGGGGTGCCACAAGGGTTGGTCCTCTCACCCCTTTTGTTCAACATTTATGTAAAGCCGCTGGGCGAGATCATCCGTGGTTTCGGGGTGAAGTACCACCAGTACGCTGATGACACCCAGCTGTACATCTCCACCCCGGATCACCCCAACGATGCTCTTGAAGTGATGTCTCGGTGTCTGGAGGCTGTGCGGATCTGGATGGGGAGGAACAGGCTCAGGCTCAACCCATCCAAGACCGAGTGGCTGTGGTTTCTGACGTCCCAATATAGTCAGTTGATGCCATCGATGACTATTGGGGGCGAATCGCTGGCCCCCACGGAGAGGGCTCGCAACTTTGGCGTCCTCCTGGACTCACGGCTGTCTTTAGAAGAGCACTTGATGGCCGTGACTGGGAGGATCTTTCATCAGGTTCGCCTGATTCGCCAGTTGCGTCCCTTCCTGGATCGGGACTCCCTACACACAGTCACTCATGCCCTCATCACCTCCCGCCCGGACTATTATAACGCTCTCTACATGGGGCTCCCCTTGAGGAGCACCCGGAGGCTCCAACTGGCTCAGAGTGCGGCCGCGCAGGTAGTTATGGGAGCAACATGGCGCTCCCGTGTGACACCTCTCCTGCACGAGCTGCACTGGCTCCCGGTGGTCTTCCGGGTGCGCTTCAAGGTTTTGGTTACCACCTTTAGAGCGCTCCATGGCTTAGGACCTGGTTTCTTACGGGACCGCCTACTACCACAAACAGCCTCCCACCGGCCAGTACGCTCTCATAGAGAGGGACTCCTCCGGGTGCCGTCAGCCAAACAATGTCGACTGGTGGCCCCTAGGGGGAGGACCTTCTCTGTGGGGGCACCTACTATCTGGAACAAGCTCCCCCCGGAGATACGGAGGATCCCGGATCTGCACACTTTCCGCCGTGCTTTGAAGACATTCCTATTCCAGCAGGCCGGCCTGGCCTAATTTTCTCCCCTTCTTTTAAATTTTTAAATTGAAATTTTAATTCGTTTTAAATTATTGGGAGTTTTAAATTGTCTCGGGCAAAAATTATTTAATTGGGTTTTAATCATGTTTTAACTTTTGTATTTATGTGTTTTATTTTGTGCCTGTTTTGAGTCCTTCGGGAGTAGGGCGGTATACAAATTTAATAAAATGAAAAATGAAAAAAAAAAAAGGTAAAGTTCCTGTTATAAGGTGTATTACTTACAGGCAGGCGCTGTCCATGGTTTACAATGTGAGGAAACTCACAATATGGTATTGGAATACAGTTAGGCAGTCTGTAGTGACTTGCTTCTATGTCTCTCTCTTGCTTCATAGGTGGTTGATTCTGTGCATGCTCACCTCTCATTTGCGCTGTGTAGTCGTCGGGGAAGGACCTCTCTGCTGGAGCTCTTGTTCATAGGCCCCATTCACTTGGGTAGATGGTCGGTTCTGGTCCGGAAGCCTCTGGGAGATCGAAAGGGTCTCGAATCATCGTGTGGTCTTCCAGGATGCCTCTTCGGATCGTCGTTTGGTGTTGAAGACCTGCAGCGAAGCGCCGGACATCAGGGAAGCTTGGTGTGGTTGCTGTTTGCCATTCGTGTGTGTCCCAGGGTTGTAGCGTTGGCATGAGGGTATTGATATGGTCGTGGTAGTTTCTTGGACAGGCTTCGTTAGAGTCCATTTCGGTGTGGTAACCTTTTGTTGCATTTTTAGAAACGTTTGGGCTTTTATTTGGGAACTTTATATTTTTACCGAAGGCAGCTGTTAAAATTTGCATGGCCTTCTCTATTTCTTCTCTGCTGGATAGTTTTTCAGGAGGATTGTAGTTTCCTTCTTCATTTTTATCGTCACTGTCTGATAGGTTTTCTAGTGAGTAGACCCTCGTTCCCGCCTTAGTATTTGAATCGGGAGACCCGCTCCGTGATTGGTTGGCCATTTTAGTTAATATTTCTGGGCAAGATGGCCGCCGCGAAAAAGGCGCGAAAGTTGTTTCTGCCTGTTTGGTGGGTGTTAAGCAAATGGAGGATTCTCTTACCGGATCGAGGTCTTCATGTTCTGTTTCGGGGTCAGGCTTGTTGTTCTTAGTCGCTGCTCCACAGTCTTTTATTAGATCTTGGAGTTTCACGATTAAGTCTTCTTCGCCTGGTGTGTTGTTGATCATTTTTAGCAGGTTTCTTTTAAGATTGCCTTCCTTGCTTGGCGAGATTTCGACGAGGGTTTCTTTTTCATCTCCTTTCGTTGAAGTTTCCTTTGAGGCGTTGATCTCTGGTGAAAGTTGGGCTGCCATCTTTTGGGTACAAGCCCGAGTATTGGTTCTTTTTCTTTTGGATTTTTGAATTTCATTGTTTTCAGACATATCTGGATTTAGTTGGGCTGCCAACCATCCTCTGCTACCATATTTGTCAGAATTCAAGGATCTTGCCCAATAATTACTGAGAGTCTTTTATGATGATAATAATATTCATTTATTATATATCTGATCTCTTGCAGGAGATGCTGAGGAAGAATGAAGAATCAGGGAGGGTTCCATATATATATACAAAGGAGGAGTGGTCAGAGGTAAGTAGGAGTGGTTTTGGGGATGATGTAGACAGAATGGGAGTTAACCATGAGTATATACAGAGACATATATATATATTAGGCATTTACATATGTTACATATTTGAACTCTTTTCACTTTTGTTGGTGTGATTTTCTACAAGGTCAGCTAGATAATGAGGCTCAGGATCAGATCATATCATATCAGTGTCAACTTTAAAATTGTGGACTTCAACTTCCAGAAATCCCCAGCCATCCCTGGAAATTGATGTTCACACATATTAAAAATGTGTGGGAAAAAAACTTTAAAAAGGTTTGAAAACACTAGTTTAGAGCATTCTCCTCAGATGAAACCTATTTTGATGTACTTTTTAAAATCTGACAATAATTGTACACTCCAATATCATAATAAATCACATGTCCACTGAGGAGGTAGACTAGCAATGGGCCCAGCCTCATAGCAGCCACCACCGCCGATGAGGGGCTGGGCCTTGGACGGGAGCTTTTTGATATTCTGATGAGGGTTGCGAAGATGGCCACTCCCAAGGGGAAGAAAAGAAAGACGGCCCAGTGCTTACCAAATAGTAAGGAAGGTGGAACCAATCCACAAAAACAACAGAAAATTGACGGATTTTGTCAACCTGTACCATCAATAGTAAGGCATGCATCCTCCCTCCTTCCCCTGCCGGATAGCTGTGAGGCATTGGCATTGTTTGGGGATTCTTCCCTGGAAAGGGATCTGCAGGCAGAGGCCAAAGAAAGCCAGTTAAGAAGCCAGTCAAGAGGCTCGCTAACCCCCCCACCCCCCGTGTAATTGGATGACAAATGACTCAGCAACTTTAAGTGAGCCAGCTCCATGCCGGCTCGAGTCGGAGTTTTACAACCACAGTGAATTAGCTTTAGGGCTTGAAAACCAGCTAAGTGATAGTATAAAGGATTTTATCAGCCGGCACAGTTTGCTCACTTCTCAGACAGTTCTGGCCATTTTTGACCAGTTTGCAAAGGTGCATTTAAAGTTGGACTCTGTGATCAATTTTATTGCTGCAGTACAGATGGAAAAGCCGCAGGTAATTTCAACTGGTTGCCAGACAGAACGACCTGGCCAGATACCATCAATGGTGCAACCAAGGGAAGGAGTAAGCAGACAGCATATTGACTGTAATCGTAATCATGGGGAAAAAAAGATGGTGAGCTGGTTGGTTCTGAAATCCAGCGGCACAGGAGTGGGGGTGGTGGAAACAGGTGATTGTTGAAGGAGCAGATTGTATTGAACATATATAATTCTGAGATAAATGCGGGTAGATGGACTTCAAAAAGATGGATAATGACCTCTTTGTCACAGCTTACTCGGAATGAGAGGGGGCAATAGATTTGGCAGCATATGAATATCTTCCACAACGTGATAATTATTCCAGAATTCTTTTTAAGTTCAAACAACAGCTCTTTCCTATCCTGCTCATGCAAATGAGAGGATTCTTGGCTTTTTATCAAATTTTACCAACCCGGGTTTTTTCTAGTGGCGAAGTCAGCCCACTGATCTGGAAAGCCCCCAGGAAGAGCGTTGCAGTGCATGGGATGGCTGACTGGGAAAGTGAACTAGGAGCCTTGATAGTACAGTGGACAATATGAGGGAGGGGGAATCAGCAGACTGGATTGCCCAACTCCACGATGAAGGAGCACCTGAGTTAGAAGATGCAGATGACTTCATGCAGTCACTAAGAGCCCAGTTTGAGGACACAGCCAACCGAGAGGAAGCTGAAGTGGAAATCAAGGGATTAAAGCAACGCGGCCGGGTCCTCAAGGAGTTTGTGTGGGAGTTTAGAAGAGTAGCCAGCAAACTACAGGACTAGCCTGAATGACTCTTCATCCACTACTTCAAAGAGGCTCTGGATCAGGATCTTAGGGAATCATGCACCCAGACAAAGGGTACCCCTTTTCTACAGGTACTCCCCTGTAGACTATAATGCTTATAATGCTTATAAGCGTTATGTGCTTAGTGCTCAAAGCATTGTTAGAGATGCACACTCCCATTTCACTGTCTGTTTCTATTGCGCCTCTCTGGGAGGAGGTTTCAAAGTATTTCTAGCAGGACTACCAGATTCTGTGACAGCTTTGTTCCCTTTCCATCCGTCTGGTAAACTCACAAGATTAGTTTCTCTTGCCATGTACATATATACATCCAAACTAGACTGTGTTGTTTCTGTGTGTCATATAATATATGTGGGTATATGCATATTTTTTTATTTGTTTAACTTGTCATGTTTATGTAGTGTATATTAGATGTGGAAACCCTTTGAGAACTGTATGCAATGAAATTTCATTTTAATGTATGCTGATTATACATTCAAAGTGACAATAAAGTTATTCTAAGTCTCAAGGGGAATTGGCAATCCAAGGGAATCACAGTAGCTTGCATGTGAAACTTATACAGTTTGACATCCCTGTTCTAAGCTTATATGCTTTGCTTGTAAGAAAGTTAAATATTTGTAACTGTATGTAGAAAGGGGAGTTTGAGAAAGGAATGCCATGTTTTAGTAGTCTAGATAGAATGATGAGAAGAAGCAGGATAAAAGGCTTATACTGCTGTCCCCAAATTCAGGTCTTAGCCTGGTGCCAAAGCTGATGAAGACTACCAGACATGAAAGGCAGGATTTATTTCCTTTTATTGAACTACTTCAGCAAAAATTTTCAAGGCAGGATAAAGAAACATTGTCTAATAGGCTTTTTGAAAGTCATCTAAAGGGTCCTCTATTAGCTCCATGTAAGTCTTAACTAATAACACTGTAAGGATCACCTCTCCTTCCAACTTAAGAAAGTATGAACTCTTGAAATGTGATTGTTCAAAAGGATTCTTTTATTAAGCAGAAGTGACAGCCATCCAGCTAAAGCACAATCTGAATGCCTTTTGGCAAAGCAGTAGGATTAAAGTGGTAGAGACCCCTCCCTTTAAGTCAGAATGCAGATTTTAGCCAATACACAAGTGTGAAGATGTTTCCTTTACTATTTCCTTTGAGAACCCGAACAAACATGCATTCCCACCACTACCCTTTAAAGTGAGACAACCCACATGGCTATCATATAAATTCCTGCAGGTAAAGGGAATCTCAGGCCTCCTTGACGCCAGGATATAGGTTGTAAAATATCTGATGACACAGGCCATGCTAGTAAATCGATTCCAAGTCTCCCCCTTCCTCCACTTGAATGGCAGTATCACTTTTAGGGATCTGACATGCTACCCTCCTTAGAAAACAAAAGGGTCCACCTGTAAAAAAAAAACAAATATACACAAGATTTCATGATAGTAGATCAACAAGGTTTGTTAGGGTATTGGGAGTGAAATGGTCTCAGTAAGATTGGAGCCCTAACATGGTGTTTAGCGACCCATTCATTGTGTGCTGATGGTAAATGTTTCCAAGCAACTAAGTATTGGACTTTCCCTCTGTGGATCCTAGAGTCAAGGATTTCCTTGATTTCAAAGTGTTCTTCACCTTCAATCATGATGGGGACAGGTGGTGTAGATGCAGGTGGTCTGAGGGATGAGATTATTTCTCGTTTGAATAAACTAATATGGAATACTGGGTGGACTTGCCTGAGTGTCTTTGGAAGAGTAGTTCAACTGCTACTGGATTGATAATTCTAGTGATGGGGAAAGTTCCAATGAACTTTGGCCCTAGTTTTTTCGATGGTTGTAATGATTTCAGGAATTTTGTAGATAAGTATACTCTGTCTCCAACATGAAAAGGTTTGGGTTCCATCCTTTTCTTGTCAGCTTGAATCTTAAAAGCTTCTCTAGCTTCCTGTAAGGCTAATCTAACCACTGGCCACGTGTTTTGCAAATTATCCATCCACTCCTTAAGTGAGGGGATGGTGGGTTCTTCCGTGGGTAGTTCAGGCATGGGATAAAATCCTGGCCTGTCGCTATCCTAAAAGAGGTAAAACCAGTGCTTGAATGTACAGCATTATTAAACGCAACTTCAGCAAAAGGCAAAAGTTTGGTCCAGTTATCCTGTTGAAAATTAATGAAACATTTTAAATATTGTTCTAGCACCGAGTTCAAAATTTCAGAATTACCATTAGTACAAGGATGAAAGGATGTGCTTAACCCCGGGCCAGTACCAAGTAAGCCCAAAAACGCCCTCCAAAAGTTGGAGGTGAATTGAGCCCCTCTGTCGGAGATGATCCTTTGTGGAGCCCCATGAAGTCGATAAATGTGTATTAGGAATAATTTGGCTAAACTTTTAGCAGTTGGGATCTTTTGGCAGGGTATAAAATGTGCCTGTTTTGAAAATAGGTCTGTCACAACCCAAATAACTGTATTTCCCTCACTGTTTGGCAATTCCACGATGAAATCCATAGCGATCTCTCTCCAAGGCACTGAAGGTTCAGCTACCTTCTGCAATAGACCTGGGGATTTCCCCTGATGTCTTTTTGCTGCTGCACAAATGGGGCAGCTAGCTACATAGCTTTCTATGTCCTTTTTTAGTGATGGCCACCAAAATTGTCTTTTAATCAGGTGTAAAGTTTTCACAAACCCAAAATGTCCAGCTAATTTGGAGTCGTGGCACCTTACCATTAAGCATAATCTTTGGCTGGCAGGAACATACAACTTCCCCCCCACCCAAGCCAAGTCTTCTTTCATCAGACAGCTAGATTTGTTGTTCAAAAACCATTCATCAGTGGCCAATGCTTGTTAAAAATTTTGGGTGGTGTCATTGCTCGTCAATGTCTCTTTTATTGCCTGGGATCTGGTGACTACTTTAGCAGCTAGTTGATTGTTTTGTACTATGGGTTTGATTACATCTGACTTTGCACTATGGTATTGCGGTTTTCTGGATAGCGCATCTGCCAGAAAGTTTCCCCCCCCCCCCGGGAGATATTTTAGAGTAAAATCAAACCGTTTAAAGTACTGAGCCCATCGTACTTGTTTTGGGGAGAGTTTCCTTGGGGTCTTTAGGGCTTCTAGATTTTTATGATCAGTCCAGACTTCAAAAGGAGTCTCTTTTTTTTATTATTTATATGCCGCCCTTCTCCGGAGACTCAGGGCGGCTTACAATGCGCTAAGCAATAGCCATCATTCTTTTGTATATTTATACAAAGTCAGCTTATTGCCCCCACAACTGAGTCCTCAATTTACCTACCTTAGAAAGGATGGAAGGCTGAGTCAACCTTGAGCCTGGCGAGATTCAAACCTGCAGTAATTGCAGGCAGCTGGTCTTAATAACAGGGTGCTTTAAACCACTGTACTACCAAGGCTCTTTTACTACCTTACTACCTTACTACCTTCTAGGAAGTGCCTCCAGATTAACAATGCCCAACGAATTGCATAAGCCTCTTTCTCCCAAATGACCCACCTTTGCTCAGTCTCATTCAACTTTTTGGATGTGTAAGTGCAAAGTAGTAGTTGGTCTTGCTCATTCTTCTGAAGCAGGACCGCTCCTATTGCCACATTGCTGGCATCTGCTTGTATGACAAATGGTTTCTCCATGTCTGGGTGTTTTACAATTGGTTCTGCCGAGAACAGCCATTTAAGTTTTTCAAATGCCGCCTGGCATTCCATAGTCCAGTTCAGTGGCTGCTTTGGTTTAGGATTGTCCTCCCCCTTTGTTTTTAAAAGCTTGGTGACGGGGAGGGCAATCTGAGCGAAAGCAGGGATAATCTGGTGGTAAAAGTTGGCAAACCCCAGGAAGCTCTGTAACTGTTTATGTGTGTGTGGAGGGTCCCAATCAAGTACAGCTTGCACTTTTAGAGAATCCATCTCAACTCCCTGGTGTGAAATGCAGTATCCCAAATAGTCAATCTTCTCCTGGTGGAATTCACATTTGGAAAGTTTGGCGTAAAGTTTGGCAGAGCGGAGTTTGTTTAAAACTGCCCTGACTAGTTTTACATGTTCTGCTTTGGTCTCGGTATCGATTAAAATGTCGTCCAAGCAGACCAGGACCCCCTTATATAAATGCTGATGCAGCACTTCATTTATTAACTGCATAAATACTGCAGGAGCTCCTTGCAACCCAAAGGGGAGCACCTTGAATTGGTAGCAGCCGAGGGAGGTGTTAAATGCCGTTTTCCACTCATCCCCTTCCTTAATTCTGACACAGTGGTAAGCCTCCCTTAAGTCCAGCTTTGAAAATTTTTTCCCTTTAGCGAGGTGTGCTAGCATATCTTTCATAAGGGGGAGAGGATACATGTTCTCCACACTGATACTATTGAGGTTTCTAAAATCAACACAGAGACATTTTGAGCCATCTTTTTTCTCTCTAAAGAGTACTGGAGCTGCAATTTTTGGTCGGGCTGGCTCGATGAAACCCCTTGCTAGGTTTTTCTCAATAAATGTCCTCAGCTCTTCCAACTCCCTCGATGACATGCTATACATCTTGGGTTTAGGGAGTTTCACGCCGGGTAAGATTTCTATTGCACAGTCAGTGGTGCAGGGGGGAGGGAGCTCATCTGAGGCTTTTTGGCTAAAAACCTCAGCTAAATCCTTGTATTCTATGGGTATGCCCTCAGTTGGTGTGGCGTGATCAGGCATGGCTGTTTCTCAATTCTCTGACCCCTCAGTTCCTTTATGTGGATACTCAGCAAAAGTCACATTCATCTGAAATTTTATGATGCCTTGTTTCCAATTGATTTTTGGGTTCCATTTTTTCAGCCATGCAAGGCCCAGAGCCAACGGCCATTCCATGCCAGGTGCCACTATAAATGTAAGCCTCTCCTCGTGGCTTCCGATGCCTATATGTAGAGGCTCAGTAGCAAAAGAAGCTGGCTCCCCTCCTGCTATTGACCTATCTAGTTGGCAGAAAGCAATAGGGTTTTTCTGCTTTCTTACATTAATCCCTAGCTTCCCTACTAGGATTGGGCTGATCAAACAATGGGTGCACCCTGAATCCACTAGAGTGGAGATTCTTACCTCCCTCTCCTGGTTTGAGATAAATAGTCTTAAGGGGAGGGTAAGCGGTTTAATTGGTTTGCTTACCAGTGGTTCATCATCTGGATCGCTTCCAAATGAGTGTGATTCCTCCTGTTCAGATACCAGGGTTTCCTCCCCAAAGGGGGGAGGGGATGGAATCTCTGTGGTCTGCCTGCTCCTCAGGGCAGTCTCCTTCCCACGCCAACCCGGTTTTGCCGGGTTCTCCCCCGGTGGGTGGTTCTGGCCGGGTGTTTGCAAACGACACTCTGCAGCTCGGTGCCCCTCTTTTCCACACTTGAAACAGGCTGAAGATCTTGGGGAGAATGTGGTTCGTGTTTTGATGGGCTCTTGCTTCCATTGGGGGAAGGATTTCTTCCATGCTTGCCCCACTCGATACTGGTTTCTGGCCATATCGATCTCAGCTTCTTCGGCGGTGACATACCATTCATATAGGTCATTCGGTGCCCCTCGGACCACGCAGGCATTGTATAGATCATCACTCAGCCCGTCCTTGAAACAGCTCACCAAAATATCTTCCAGCCAGTACACACAACACGCGAGGTCCCGGAATTCTTCAGTATACTCTACTACTGGCCGTTGCCCCTGCTTCACCACCTTAATGTGGTCACGTGCTTTGTGGTCTGCCAGTGGGTCCTCGAACCGACGTCACAGGGCCCTCATGAAACAGTCAAAATTCTGCAGTTCTGGTGCATTGCCGTTATGTAGGGTCACCATCCATCTGGCTGCTGCACCCTCTAAGGCTAGGGTCACAACTCACACTCGGGATCCTTGGGTTTGGAAATCACGCCCATACTCTTGCATGTAGGTTAGCACATGTGCCACAAAGAATCCTAATTGTTGCGGATTCCCATCAAACTTCACTCCAAGGAGGGGAGTTTCTCTTTCCAGTTGTGGGACCTGGGACTGATTCGGAATGGGTGCCAGTGTGCGTGCTGCCTGGGGGGGAGGGTTTGCTGGGTCTTCTCCCACTGCTGCTGTGCTCTCTGCTCGATAGGCAGGCTCCTTAGCGGGGGTGCCTCCTGTGGCATCCTCCGCAATGGCTGCCCCTTCCGCGCCCTTTGGTTGTTGTCCTGGCTCCCTTCGGATGTTGAGATTTTCCAAAGTTTCCATTACCAATTGGATTATATGCCTCTTCAGATAGTCCTCTCTCAGTGGTGCTTTGGTCAGTCCCCCTTGGTCAGCAAGGGCTTCTAGTTACAGTTACCACCCTGGTTTTCGGTTGCCACGGTTGAAGGTGACTCCCCTGGTTCTCTCATCCCAGCTATCTTTCTTCCCGATGCCAATTGACCAGCGGGGCTTTTCAGGATTCTCCAGGGTTACCTCATCCTCTCTGATGGGGTGCACGAAACAGGCATTCAACTGGGTGGCAGTTGCTGTCTCTCCCCAGCAATCGGTTTCTCCCAGTTCTCTGCTTCGTTCAGACATGGTTTGCAAGGTCCCCTCAGTAGAGCGAAGATTGCTTCTCTGGATTGACCGTTTTGCAGATTGTGCTTTCTGTAAGGATCGCCTCTCCTTCCAACTTAAGAAAGTACGAACTCTTGAAACGTGGTTGTTCAAAAGGATTCTTTTATTAAGCAGAAGTGACTCCATCCAGCTAAAGCACAATCTGAATGCCCTTAGGCAAAGCAGTAGGATTAAAGTGGTAGAGACCCCTCCCTTTAAGTCAGAATGCAGATTTTAGCCAATACACAAGTGTGAAGATGTTTCCTTTACTATTTCCTTTGAGAACCTGAACAAACATGCATTCCCACCACTACCCTTTAAAGTGAGACAACCCACATGGCTATCATATAAATTCCTGCAGGTAAAGGGAATCTCAGGCCTCCTTGGTGCCAGGATATAGGTTGTAAAATATCTGATGACACTGTTCTGTCCCCAATCCCACGCACACACACCAACAGACGTTCAGGAGTTAAAGACCAAACCAGCCAACAAAATCCTTTTCCTTATGATAACGGAACTTGGCAACAACCTAGTGGCTGCCTGCCAAGAATTTATTATTTACAAAGAGGAGAGATAACTTCTCCCCACTTCTGATACATCAATCCCATCTTAAAGCAAATGTCCGGCAATGCAGAATGGCGTGGAAGCTTTCAGCTTTGTTCGTCACAAGGTTTGACTGGCACCACGCTCCCTTTTATATCCTGTGGGGTGTGGTCCAGTGACTCAGCCTAATCTCGGGCACGCCCTTTCTTCTGTTGCGCGCGCTTATCTCTGCGACACTGGCGTGGGTCCAGCCAAGACTCATTACCTTCATCACTGTCCATCTGTGGCTGCGTGGACATGCTTGGCCCTAGCCCTATCTCTTGCCCTTCGGCGGACACCGAAGGCATTGCCAGAGGGGAGGGTCCTGGAAAGGGAGGCCTTGCCAACTCTTCCCCTTCACTCTCAGAGTCCTCTCCTGACGATGACACAGGCTCTGGTAATGGAGCCACAACAGACACAGGCCATGCTAGTAAATCGAATCCAAGTCTCCCCCTTCCTCCACTTGAATGGCAGTATCACTTTTAGGGATCTGACAAACACTTCAAAAGTTATCTAACAAGTATTCTATTGCCTCTACTTCAACCCTCTACATGGGGCTCCCCTTGAGGAGCACCCGGAGGCTCCAACTGGCGCAGAGTGTGGACATGGTGCTCCCATGTAACACCTCTCCTGCGCGAGCTGCACTGGCTCCCGGTGGTCTTCCGGGTGCGCTTCAAGGTTTTGGTTACCACCTTTAGAGCGCTCCATGGCTTAGGACCTGGTTACCTACGGGACCACCTACTACCACCAATAGCCTCCCACCGGCCAGTACGCTCTCATAGAGAGGGACTCCTCCGGGTGCCGTCAGCCAAACAATGTCGACTGGCGGCCCCTAGGGGGAGAGCCTTCTCTGTAGAGGCACCTACTGTCTGGAATGAGCTGCCCCCGGAGATACAGAGGATCCCAGATCTGCGCACCTTCCGCCGCACTGTGAAGACCTTTTTATTCCACCAGATGGACTTGGCCTAATCTTTTCCCTCTTTTTAATATGTAAATTTTAATCTGTTTTTAAATTATTGGGGTGTTTTAATTTGTCTGGGCCAAAATGATTTAATTCGTTTTTATCTGGTTTTTTAAATTTTTTGTATCTATGTATTTTATTGTTTGGCTGTTCACCGCCCTGAGTCCTTCGGGAGTAGGGCAGTATACAAATCAAATAAACTAAACTAAACTAAACTAAACCCTATTCCTAAAAGTTAACTAATATCAGCCTAGAACAGAGTTCCCCAATCTTTCCGGGTTGATAGCCTAGAGCACGGGGAGGGGGAAAAGAAGGGATGATTTTGTGGGAGGGGCAAGTGCATGTGTGTGTGCGTGCACGAGTGCCTGTGATGTTTGTGGTGTCGCTTGATCACATGAGTGGAGCTGTAAGCACCCACGATGTGAGTGGGGCCATGAGTTTTTTTTTTTTCTTTAAACAATCCTGGGACAGCTACCTTGGGTAAAAATGACCATGTCATACAGGAATTCAATATAATGCAAACACAAGCAATAGAAAATAATCCAAAGATTCCATGGATAAAAATCCTAAAGGGGAAAACAACTCAAGAAGCATGGGAAACTCTGAAAATGCTATCATAACAGCTAAGTCCAGCACAATACCACTGAAAAAGAGCCTTGGTGGTGCAGCGGACTAAGTGCTGTTATGTAGCACTTAGCTGCCAGCTGCCTGCAATTAGTGCGAGTTCAGATCTCACCAGGCTCAAGGTTGACTCAGCCTTCCATCCTTCCAAGGTAGGTAAATTGAGGACCCGGATTGTGGGGGCAATAAACTGACTTTGTAGAAACACCGCTTTGGGGAGCCAAAAGCCCTAATAAGCAGGTATATACAAAAGAATGTAGGCTATTGCTATAAATGCATTGTAAGCTGCCCTGAGTCTTTGGAGGAGGGTGGCATATAAATTGAACTAATAAATAATAAATAATAAAATAAATAAATAAAAGAAAACAAGAAATTCAAGAAGAAACCAGTATAGTTGCACAAAGATCTCTCTGACAGATTGAAAGACAAAAAGGACAAGTACAAAAAATGGAAAGAGGAACACATAACTAAGGCTAGCCAGATAGCCAGAACATGCAAAGATGAATTTCTGTATGACGTGGTCATTTTTACCCAAGGTTCCAGCAACTTCTACTCCCTCTATCACTTATTCTCTGTAAGCAAGAATTAGGTCCAGTATAGCTTTACTTGTAGTTCCCTCCTCTTCCTTTTGGATGACAAAGTTGTCAGCTAGGTTGGTTAAGAATCTTTTTGATCTCCCAGTCGCTGCAGAGTTTGTCTCCCAGTTGATAACTGGATAGTTAAAGACTCCCATTACTACTATGGTATGCTTCCTACATACATTTGTTAACTGGCTGGCAAAGAATTCATCTATTTTCTCTGATTGGCTGGGTGGCCTGTAATATACACCTATGACAATGTCACCTTTTTTCCCTTTTATGTTGACCCATATACATTCTGGAGGGTTTTTATCTTTGATCATGTGCATTTCTGTAGATACGTAGTGATCTCTTACATATAGTGTAACTCCACCTCCTCTTTTTGTTGATCTGTTTCTTCTGAACAATTTTATTGTTATCATATGATAATGCTTCTATTAACATGTTTGAAAATATTAAACAGTTAGAAAACACTAATTAAGTTTTATAAGTTTAATTATAACTAATTAAGGCTAGTGTTAACATTTTTAGCTCTTAATCTAGCTAATCATAATCTCTTATCCAAAACTCTGCAAATAAGCAGAGTGTGTTATTGAAATCCCAAAGGCTTTTCATCTCCCCCTTTCTCCCCGCTCCTTTGCCCAGGAAGAAATAAGATATTTAATAATAAGTTAATAAGAAATTATGTTGAATGTACCTTCCTAAATCAGTATGCCCTCCAGATTCCTTGACCAAATCTTAGCTTTTACCAGTTAAAATATGGATTATGTTGAGGCTGGGTAAATAAAAGCTTTTTATTTTTGGGTTGAAGGCCAAAAATATTCCTGAAAAAATCAGAGTAATATAGAATAAATAGAATAGAGTGGATTTAGACTCATCTGCTCCACTCAAGGGGGATCTATGTTTCAGATGGAGCTAATACCCCTCCAACAGGGGTGAAATGCTCCCGGTTTGGACCGGATCACCCAACCCGGTAGCGATGGAGGTGGGTGGTTCGGAGAACCGGTAGCAAAAATCCTGGGCCTCCCCATGCCCAGCTGAGCAGCGCAATCATCAGAGGCTTTTTTTCTTTTAAATGGCTCTGACGATCCAAGCTCTGACGATCCAAGCTCTGACGATCCCAACTGAGTTGCCTGATCGTCAGAGGGTTTTTTAAAAACCCTCTGCCGATCAGGCAACTCAGCTGGGATCATCAGAGCCTTTTGAAAGCACTTTTTTACAACCTCTTTGCCGAAGGTTGTAAAAGTTTTAAAAGTTAAAAAAAAAAATTGGCCACATCCACCCAGTCACATTATCCCCCCGCACACCAAGCCACACCCACAGAACTGATAGTAACAAATTTTAGATTTCACCACTGCCCTCCAAGTAAATGTTTCTACCAGTATGATGTCATAGGAGGCTGGCCAGTCTTCATTGTTACAAGGCTAAAGCCAAGCAGAATTTATAAGCCTCTCAAATTAGAATCCACAGACCCTTTTAGAGTAATGAATATATCCTTATGCAATGAAACAGGGAGGATAGATCTTTTTATATAAAATAAAAAATAAAAAGGAAGATTGCATATTAAAATGAAAAAGTACTAATCTTACCCATAGTTGATTGGTTTCTATAAATATTTTATTGCTTTTGCTTCTTACAGCTTTGTTTGGTTTAAAACACTTGTGAGGTTTCTATCATTCAAATTCTGCTAATCTTTTCTATTTCACTGGTTAAAGCATTTGGCCAAATAAGTATAATAAATTAAATAAAAACATGAAAATATATGTGTAAAAAAGGATGCTGATTAAAACACAATTTGGAAAGCTTTCCTTTGTATGCCATTATTGTAATCTTTAAATACAAAATAAAAAGAAAGATAAGAATTTGAAAAATATAAACTCAATAGATTAAATGAGGATATGGAGCAGGAAAAATAATGTGGAAAAGTTTGATTTGAAGGACGAAAACATACTGTAAATAAAATTTGTTTTTATTTGCTCATTTAAGGTCTCTTTTCCTTATTTTAAGTATTATATTGGAATTTTCAAAGGGAATATTAGTGACTACAGAAATATGCAGAAAAAAAGATTACCACAGATGCTGGGATAGAATCTTGCAAATAATTCATCATACTATTGTGTAAGAAAGTTAGCACTCACCCATCTCATAGAACAGTGGTTCTCAACCTTCCTAATGCCACGACCCTTTAATACAGTTCCTCATGTTGTGGTGACCCCCAACCAGGGGTGGGTTCTAAATTTTTTTACTACCGGTTCTGTGGGCGTGGCTTATTTTGTGGGCATGGCTTGGAGGTCATGTGACTGGGTGGGCATGGCTAGATGGTCATGTGACCGGGTGGCCATGGCTATGTGTATAGGGACTACTCAGAGGGCTGAAAAAAGTCATTTCTGACAGGTCCTCGCACTTTTGACTGGTCCTCACACTTATGACCATCCTCACATTTATACTCGTGCAGCATTCTTAACAACCATGTCACTCATTTCACAACTGCTTCTTTTCACCATGGTGATAAGATAGGGCAAAAACATAAAATGTGAGGACAGTTGTAAGTTCGAGGACTGGTCAAAAGTGCGAGGACCAGTCAAAAATAACTTTTTCAGCCCTCTGAGTAGTCCATGTGCACAAAAGGACTACCCAGAGGGCTGAAAAAAGTGATTTCTGACAGGTCCTCGCACTTTTGACCGGTCTTCGCACTTATGACTGGTCATCATTTATGCCCATTGTAGCATTCTTAACAACCGTGTCACTCATTTCACAACCGCTTCTCTTCACCATGGTGACAAGATAGGGCAAAAACATAAAATGTGAGGACAGTTGTAAGTTCGAGGACTGGTCAAAAGTGCGAGGACCAGTCAGAAATGACTTTTTCAGCCCTCTGAGTAGTCCATATGCATAAAAGGATACAGCAATAGAGAGGGATGAAGGAAGGGAAGGGAAATTAGAGTAGGAGGGGGGGCAAGAGAGGGCTTTGGCGACCCCTGTGAAATGGCCGTTCAACCCCCAAAGGGGTTGCGACCCCCAGGTTGAGAACCGCTGTCATAGAAGAATGAAATATTCTAGGAAATATTAAAAAGGCAAAATATTATATTTTCCTGGATGAGAAAAGAAGAAACATGTTTTTAAAGACAAAGCAGCTCCCTGCAGCTCCCTGCCCCCCACTTCAACTCCAAGTGATGGGATTAAGACCTTCACCCTCAAGACATGATAGGATTAGCTTCATTACCTCATCTCCCAGCAAGATTCAATCAAGCCTGGGACTCAAGACAACTTACAAAGTTACCCCTGCATGGCTCCATGGGAGTCTGGCAACCAATCAGAATACATTTCTTTCACAGGAACAGGAAGCAAGTTCAAAGCCCAAGAGAGGGTATAAATATATACTGTATATATCTCTCTCCCTCCCTCCCCCCTCTCTTTCTCCCTCCCTCCCTCCCTCCCTCCCCCCCTCTCTCTCCCTCCCCCCTCTCTCTCCCTCCCATGTGCTTGATTGCACAGGACCTCAAACCATGCGGTCCTGTCCACCATGAAACCATCCTTCCAAATAGCTTTCATGTTTCCAGTGTCTTTCTCCCCACTTGGAACTGAACTCAGATGGATATTTCTTCCAACAATGGAGAAGAGTCTTTTAGCCTTGACAATGCTGAGTTGGTATTTTATTTATATTTTTTTATTAATATAAATAGAAAGAGCAACATGTTCAAATCTATATAAACAGTTTGTTGTCTGGTTACAATTCTTTTGAGTAATGTTCATCATAGTAATAATAATAGTATTGTCTAATAGTAATCTCATAATGACAGTGCTTTTTTCTCATAATATTAATACATATTTATTGCTAATACTAATCAAAATTAATAAGTTACAGTGATCAACCCTAATAATAAAATTAATCTTTCTCTTGTAATTTTAGAAGTTCTAACTCCTGTTTCTCTCATTTAATCATCAATAAAACAGATCCCATACCTCAAAATATTCAGTGTCTACCTTTTCTTTAATTTCAAATGTTAGTCTATTCATTTCTGCACATTCTAAAATTTTTGTTAGGGGGGGAGGGGTGGTTAGAGATATGCTTAAACCCCCCCCCATATTATTCTCTTTTCAGGACATGAATCTTTTCTGAGGGGGGGGGCAGCCTGTCAGACCTGGAAGCCATCTCTCTACCTTTGTGCCTTCAGGCTTCAGGCCTGCCACAAGTCCTACCATGGGAAGTTGGGAGGGAGGATAGTATAGAGTGAAGAAGACATGTAGTCAGAACAAAATTCTTTATAGAAAGTCAATGCCAAGGTGCCCTGCAGCTGTGCTGAGAAGAATGGGAAGATATCTTCTGTTCCGGATTGCACATAATTGGATGTGTAGTGGACATGTGGGTGAGGGGCAAGGTCTTGAACTTTCTTTTGGGTGTGGAAAACCTGGAAGCTCTCAGATTCAGGTTTTCCCAGATGTGCCAATATGACATCTCTAATAAAAGTTAGCTTTGAGGAATTTCAAGGCTTGGAGTTTGATTTTGTTGGGGGTGTTACTTGGAACCCTGACATTAACCCGAATTCCCTTTCAACCTAAAGCAGCTCCCCTGAATTTTGGGGTGCTGTCCGGGGTCCTGAGTCCCAAGCATCGACCCGATACTGGGCAGCGTGAAGACTCAAAGAAGATGGAGGAAAAAAAGAAGTCCACGGAGGAAGCAGCGGGCACAGGCTCAGGAAGTACTCCTTAGATCCTCTACTCTCCTTCCCCAGATATGGAGAAAGCCATGAAGGCTGTGGAACTGAATGCCAACTGGGCGCCCAACGCAAGGATCTGATGCCAGAGCAGACATCGCAGCCAGACCTGGCCCGGCAGGATGAAGCTGTGGGAATTACCCCGATTTAAGGATTGCTGTGGGAACCATGACTGGGTGCAGGACAAGTCTCAACACTCAGCTGGGAAGTGCCATGGCAGCCACGCTGCCGGAGCTCTGAGGAATGGGGATTCCCACCACCGTTGCACAGCCAGTTGCTAGCCGGTCTCCCAGAGCAATTGAGCCAACTCAACATGAGCAGGATGACCCAGCCTTTCAGCACCGGCCAGCTTAGGTAGACATTGGCGCAGCCAACTTTCACCTTTCCAAGCCAGGGAGTTGCAGCACAATGGACTGGAGCATCAGCCTCTTTCCACTCGGTCCCAAGTGGCTCAACTCCCAACCCATCCTGGCTGTGGATTCCCTCCACCCCAGGGCACAAGCAACCCAGAAACCAGGCCTATTCAGCCAAGCCAGCCATGGAGTGCAGGTCCCGCTGCAGGGGTTCTGGAGTCTACCTGCCCTGCAACAACAACCCGGGCTTGGGTTGCCACTAGCAAGCCAAATCCCTCCCGGGTGGGCTTTCTACCCAAGGCAAGGATGGGTGCAATGCCAATGGACACCGGCCCTGATCCAGTTGCTGATGCAGTTCCAACAGCAAGCTGTCCAACCACAGCTGCTCCTGCAACCCCAAGTCGTGATCCCTCAACAGGTGCCAGTGGTTCCACAGCAAGCTCTGGTCCAGCAGCAAGCGCCTGGCCAACTGCCAATGCAAGCCCAGCTGCCAGTTCCACCAGCCACTCCTCCCCCACGATTTCAGGTGACTTTCAATGGGACCCCTGAGAAGTTGGCATACTTCCTTAACCATGTCTGAGCCCACATCGACCAATATGGAAATCAATGCCCATCTGATCAAGAATTGATCTCCACCATCTGGCATGAACAAAGGAGAGGCAGTGGAATGGATAGCTGAGCTTCACAACGAGGAGGCTCCTGAGTTAGAAAATGCTAATGAGCTCATCCAATTGATGCGGGTCAGATTCAACAATGTCGCCCAGCAAATAGAAGCTGAGACCCAAATTAAAACACTGAAGCAGGCTGGAAAACCTGCAAAAGAATTGGTATGGGAGTTCTGAAGACTGGCTGGAAAACTGTGAGACTGGTCAGAGCACCTGATGACACACACCTTCAAAGATGCCCTGGACCCAGATGCAGACCCAAGCCTGCAGCATAAGGAGGATACCAAACTGGATACAGTCGTGGTACAACACTGCCATCATTCTGGACCTTTCACCCTCACAGGAAACCAACAATGGACAAACCAACCAGGAGACCCTTAGGGCGCTGAGCACAGGCAAAAAAACCTGAAGAGCCTCCTTCCACCCCATCCAGGACTATCAAATGCTACTGGTGTGGTCAGCAAGGGCACCAGGCTTCAGAATGTCTGGCTCCGGCCCCCATCCCCAAGACCAGGTCGCCTGCTCAAGCTGGGGCAAAGAGAGCTCTGTGAAAGCCACCTGACAAGGGATGGAGCATCAAACAAGCAGCAGAAACCCCACTCCTGCCCATCAAAGCAGAGGGGATGCTGGCCAGCGGATCTCCCCCAATCTCCCCAGGAGAGAGCAGTGGCGACAACGACCTGATGGTAAGTGGAGCCATCTGTCCCTTTGCCCTCAAAATTACATTAGCAGTCCCAGAGACAAGGGTCCAGGGGGAAGTAGAGGCTGTCATAGACACTGGTTGCCTGCGATGCCAGATCAGCCTCCCCATAGTTGAGCAGTTGGGCATATGCACTCTGTCAGGTTTCGGTGCTATCTTAAATGAGTTTCATTTTCAAGCGCAATCTCTCTAATGAAACATTTTTATTTAAGAACATAAAAAGCCGACAATCCTGATTTCATTTTTGCAGCCAAACTGGCCCCTCCTTCCAACCCCCTCCTCTTCCGCTCTCCAACCCCAATGTCCCATTGGCCATCATGCAAATCCATCTCTACCTCCCGGCACGTTCTTTTCACAGGAATGTAGCCCCCACCCTCGTCTCCCAGGAAACACTATCTGTACATACAAAACTAGGTAAAAGTTCATCTTGTTATGTCAGCGCTGGAAGAGAGCCTAATTTGGAACGCTGACATCCGGCCCCTCTCCCTTCACTTCTGCGACATCACCTATCCCATAGGGAAAACACAACAAGATTAGTCTCATCAGCCCCTCCCTGGCTGTGAACCCCCCTCCCGGCTTTCCCGGGTGGTCTTCATGGAATTTTGCTATAAGGCGATCAGCTTGGATGTTTGCGCTCTTCACCCAGGAAGCCTCTGACAATGGGTAACCCTTCCATTTAATTAAGTACTGGAGGCGCCCCCTGTGCCATCTTGAATCAAGAATCCGCTGCACCTCGTAGTGCGTTTGGCCCCCAACAACCAGGGGCCCAGGGGGTTCACGTGGAGTTGGCCTTAAAGTAGACCCCACTACAGGTTTTAGAAGGCTACTGTGAAAAACGGGGTGAATTTTCCCCAAAAGCCGTGGCAACTGCAATTGCACTGTAACGGGGTTGATTATTTTTATTATAGGAAATGGTCCTATAAATTTTGGGCCCAATTTCCTGCTCGGGAGGAAGTCTCAAGTACTTGGTGGAGAGGTAAACTTTCTCTCCCAGCTGAAATGGTCTTTGGGGAGTTCGGTGCTTGTCTGCTTGGTCCTTATAAGATTGAGCCGCCTTTGCCAGCGCCCTCTTAACATTTTCCCAAGTTTGTCTCAACATTGCCATCCAGTCGGTCAAACTGACTGAGGAAGGGGGCTCCCTCGGGTATTCTGGCATGGGAACAAAATCCATGCCACTCACTATTTTGAACGGGGTTAGCCCCGTGCTGCTGTGGACAGCATTATTATATGCAACCTTCGCAAAAGATAGGAGGTCTGCCCAATTGGACTGCTGGTAGTCGACGTAGCATCTTAAATACTGTTCTATCATAGCGTTGAGTCTTTCTGCCCCCCCATTGGTGCTCGGGTGAAATGCTGAGCTGAGCCCTTGGGATGAACCTATGGATCGTAGAAACTCCCTCCAGAACTTTGCTGTGAACTGGACCCCTCTGTCGGAAATGATTCTCCTGGGGACTCCATGTAGGCGGTAAATGTGTTTCAGGAACAGTTTGGATAACTGACGGGCTGAAGGCAGTCCACTACAAGGTATGAAGTGTGCCTGTTTGGAGAATAAGTCTATTACAGTCCAGATCACTGTATTTCCACTGCTCCTTGGTAGGTCTACTATAAAGCCCATTGCAATCTCCTCCCATGGTCTTGTTGGCTCAGCTACTGGTTGCAACAATCCAGGCGGGCACCCTGGCCTTGTCTTCATCGTGGCACAAATGGTGCAGCTTTTTACATAACTGTCTACGTCCTTTCTCATGTGTGGCCACCAGAACTGCCTTCGTACTAGGTGCAGAGTCTTTAGGAACCCGAAGTGTCCTGCTGGTTTAACTTCGTGGCTCCTCTTGAGAATCAGGATGCGTAAACTCTGTGGGACATAGAGTTTTGTCCCCCTCCATGCTAGTTCATCTCTTTTTGTCAAGAGATGTTGATTGTCCCGATACCAGGGGTCGGTCAGCGTTTCATTTTTTAATTTTGCAGTTAAGTCACTTGCAAGTTGGCCTTGCTGGTCACGTCGTTGCCATCTGGTGATCACTTGGGCCACAGCTTGGGTGGAGGGGATGATGGCATTCACTACCTGCTCCCGCTCACTGTTGTATTGGGGCATCCGGGAGAGGGCATCAGCCAGGAAATTTCTCCCTCCTGGGATGTGCTTAAGCTCGAAATTGAAACGATTGAAGTATTGTGCCCACCGCACTTGCCTGGGCGACAGTTTTCGTGGGGTTTTTAGAGCCTCTAGGTTTTTATGATCAGTCCAGACTTCAAATGGTTTCTGGCCTCCCTCTAGAAGGTGCCGCCAGGTCAACAAGGCCCACCTTACTGCAAACGCTTCCTTCTCCCACGCCGCCCATCGCCTCTCCGTATCGGTGAGTTTGCGGGAGGTGTAGGCGCAGGGTTGTAGATCACCTTGGTTGTTCTTTTGGAGTAACACGGCTCCTACTGCCACATCACTTGCGTCTGCTTGGATGACAAAAGGCTGTTCCGGATCCGGGTGTTTTAAGACAGGTTCTTTCGCGAACAGTCCTTTTAGCATCTCAAATGCCTGTTGGCAGGTCAGGTCCCACTGTAGGGGTTGTCCCGGGTGAGGTTTCATCGCTGGGCTTCCTGTCTTTAGGAGGTCCGTCAAAGGTTTGGCAATCTTCGCGAACGAGGGGATGAATTGTCTGTAGAAATTCGCAAAGCCTAGAAAACTTTGCAGTTGTCTGCGGGTGCGAGGGGGCTGCCATTGTAGAACTGATTGGACCTTGGCTGGGTCCATCTCTATCCCCTCATTTGATACTCGGTAGCCCAGGTAGTCTAGCCATGATTGGTGGAAATCGCATTTTGGCAGTTTGACATATAGGTTTGCCCGTAGCAGTTTTTTCAGTACTTGGCGGACAAGGGGTATGTGTTCGTCTATGGTCTCCGTGTAGATAAGAATATCATCCAGGTAGACGAGGACCCCTTTGTAAAGGTGTTCATGTAAGACTTCGTTTATTAACTGCATGAATACTGCCGGGGCTCCTTGCAATCCAAAAGGCATTACTTTAAACTGGAAACTACCCAGGGGGCAGTTGAATGCTGTTTTCCATTCATCTCCTGCCTTTATGCGTACTCGGTAATAAGCTTCTCGAAGGTCTAGTTTGGTGAAAACCTTCCCTTTAGCTAGGTGGGCTAACATGTCTTTCATGAGGGGGAGGGGGTACAAGTTGTGTACGCAAACAGCGTTGATACTTCGAAAGTCGACTACCAGTCTCATGGAGCCGTCCTTTTTCTCTTTAAACATGACTGGCGCCGCTACCCTTGGTTTCACTGGCTCAATAAATCCCCTTTGTAAGTTTTTGTCTATGTAGTCCCGCATTTCCTGCATTTCTCGGGGCGTCATGGCATACATTTTAGGTTTGGGTAGTTTCGCTCCTGGGATAATCTCGATGGCACAATCGGTCTTGCGGTGGGGGGGCAGAATGTCACACTCGGCCTCGCTGAATACCCCCGCAAGGTCTTGGTACTCCCTTGGGATCTGGTTTGCTTTACAAGCGGTGGTGGGTGCGGCTGCCAATTGCTTTGCTGCACCTTCTGGGAGGGACCCTTGTGTTGGTGGTGTTTTCTTCTGTAGTGGAGGGCTGCTTTGGGGTTTCAGCGTGGGAGGGAATTCTTCTGGTCGGGGCGGCAGGGGTTGGGGCCCCTTTGCTATTCTCAGCCTGCGGGTTCCCTCTTGCCACCAAATGATTGGGCCCCATTTGTCGAGCCATGAGAGTCCCAATATGACTGGTTCTGTCATCTTGGGGGCTATTATGAAGCGGATCGTCTCCCAGTGATCTGCGAGTTCTAGTCTCACGGGTTCAGTCAAGTGTGTGGCGTACGTTCCTCCCACTAGGGACCCATCAACTTGCTCGAAGCGAATTGGTTGTTTGAGCTGTTTAGCTCGGATTCCCAATTTTAGAACTGTGGGTAGGTTGATTAGGCACCGTGTGCTACCCGAGTCTATTAGGGCTTGGAAAGTCTCTTGGGCCCCTGTTTTGGGGGCTGTTAGGCGTATGGGGAAAAGAAAAGGATGGACGGGTCCACTCACCATCGGGTCATCCTCGCCTTCGTCTTCCGTGTCATAGGGTTCGGGGGACTGATCTCCCTCCACTGGGATTCCTCTGGTTTCGGTCAGATGAGCGAAAAACTCAGGGATTTGGGGAGCTTCCCACGGTACGTGGGTGACGCGCTTGGGCCCTCGTTCCGGTCGTGCTTTGGGCGGTGGAGCTGGTCCCGGTCTAGGCGTTCCACATCTTGCTGCTATGTGGCCGCTTCCCCCACATCTGTAGCATTTCAGTGGGCTCCGTGGGGCAGTTGGTCTGTAGGAGGGCTGTGATGTTGGTCTGTAGGAGGGGTTTCTCGTCTGTTGAGTGGCCCCTGGTCTGGTCGGCCTCTCTCCTTTTCCTCTGGTGGTTTTGACGTGTCACTCGCCCGCAGCCCTCTGTCGACTTTTATCGCTACCCGGAACCATTCAGCGAGTCGGTTTGGGATGTCACGATAGGCAGTCACTTGGGAAATTCTTTTATCTAGGCTTGTTCTAAAAAAATACACCAGCAATCGCTCTGGTAGGGGAGGCAGTGTCCCAATGACTCTCCTGAATTCACGGATATGCTCTCTGATAGGCTTCCCCCTCTGCATTAGGTTTCTGAGCTCGTCTTCCACATAGGGGTCCTCCTCCTCCTCCTCATAATGGGCTCTCAATAGTTGCAAGAACCCATCCGCATTTTGTAGCTGGGGGGCCCTGTATTTGTAGAGTGATGCTGACCACCTCTTTGCTTCTCCCTCCAGCCCTTCCGAGATAGCATTCACTAGGGCTCTGGGGAAAGGGTAGAGGTGTCCGAACCGCTCTATGTATATCTCAGCTGAATCGAGGAATTGGGCGAGGTTGTCTGGGTCACCATCGAACTTCCCTCTGAACTGGGGTGGTTCCTCCCTCTCTGCCCTCTCCTCTCTGTGCTGAGCTCTGGAGGGCCAGCCTTGGTGTTGGTAGTCCTCTGCCTCGTCTCTCATCCTGGGGTGGGGAGGTGCTACCTTGTCTGGGCTTCGCTGCCATTCCCATCCCCAGCTCGCCCTTCCCAATTCACTTAGGGGTTTTTCTTTATCTTTTACCTTTGTATTTTCCAAGTTGGCTGGAATCACGACCGCTTCTGCTCCTCCCGTTTCTTGAAGCAGGCTTTCCTCCGAGAGCTTGGCTTCAGCCATAGTCCGTCCGACCAGATGTCTGGGAGGGAACGGGATGATTTAAACTCAGCCAGCCTGGATTTGGAGGAGAGTTTGGCTGTCTGTCAGGTTTCGGTGCTATCTTAAATGAGTTTCATTTTCAAGCGCAATCTCTCTAATGAAACATTTTTATTTAAGAACATAAAAAGCCGACAATCCTGATTTCATTTTTGCAGCCAAACTGGCCCCTCCTTCCAACCCCCTCCTCTTCCGCTCTCCAACCCCAATGTCCCATTGGCCATCATGCAAATCCATCTCTACCTCCTGGCACGTTCTTTTCACAGGAATGTAGCCCCCACCCTCGTCTCCCAGGAAACACTATCTGTACATACAAAACTAGGTAAAAGTTCATCTTGTTATGTCAGCGCTGGAAGAGAGCCTAATTTGGAACGCTGACACACTAGACCCCTGCTACATCCCATCAGCTTTGAGCAAGTCAATATCCGCCTCTAACTGGCGGGGCTCCAGCCACCTTGGACACTGAGCTTGTCAGGTTAGAGATGGGGCAGCATCGGGAACTCCTTCAGTTCGTGGTCACCCCGAAGATGACAGATTCATTCATATTGGGACTCTCCTGGCTTGATAAGTGGGGTCCCACAATCTCCTGGGATGGCAGCCATAGGAAGCTAGTCATTGGGATTGGACCATTGCCACCGGTGAGGCAGGACCATCCCCCAGAAATCATCACCCCAAAGGAGACGACCATGCCGGAACCCGCAATCCTGGCCTGGAACGCCCTACCTGGCAGCCAACAAGTGCCCAAGGAGTATCGAGACTTGTGGGGGGGGGTTAGTGAAGAGGACTGCAATTTCCTCCCCCCTCATCATTCAACCGACTGTGCAATAGAGTTTGTGCCAGAGGCTAAATTACCCAAGCCAAAAATGTACTCTATGACTCCACAAGAAATGGAGGAATTGAGGAAGTACATAGAGTGAGGCTCCATCCAGCCCGCGAAGTCCAAAGTGGCAGCCCCAGTGCTCTTTAAAAAGAAAAAAGATGGGGGGGAGGCTCTGTGTTGACTTTCATGAAAGCAATGCTGTGTGTGTGGAAAACACCTACCGCCTCCCCCTCATGAAAGACATGCTCAACCACTTGTCAAATGGCAAGGTGTTTACCAAGCTGGACTTAATGGAAGCCTATTACCACATAAGAATCATGGAGGGGGATGAGTGGAAAACTGTGTTCAACTGCCCGCTTGGCAGTTTCCAATTTAAAGTGATGCCATTCGGACTGCAAGGAGTCCCTGCAGTGTTCATCCAATTCATTAATGAAGTACTACATGAGCTATAAGGGGGTCCGCATTTACTTAGATGACATTCTCATATTTAGTGAAGCTCTTGAGGAGCACGGAAAACTCATCCGGCAAGTGCTGAAAAAACTCCTTGCCACCAAACTTTACACGAAGCTGTCAAAGTGCAAGTTCCACAAAACCTCCCTAGACTATTTGGGCAAATTTTCAGAGGAAGCATAGAGATGGATCCAGGGAAAGTGAAAGCAGTTCTGGATTGGCAACCCCTACGAACCTGCAGGCAACTCCAGAGCTTCCTGGGATTAGCTAACTTCTATAGGCAATTCATCCCAGCTTTCACAGAGGTGGCTCTACCCCTAACTGAACTTTTAAAAATGGGACCCCCACTAATGAAGCAAAAACTGACCCAACCAATTGCATGGACGATGGATTGCCAAAAAGCCTTTGAGAACCTAAAAAGATTGTTTGCCCAAGAGCTGATCCTACAGCACCCAGATCCAGAGCAGCAATTCATTATACAAGCTGACGCTAGTGATCTGACAGTGGCTGCCATGCTCCTACAAAGGAACACCAAAGGGCAATTATTGCCCAGTGCCTACGTGTCCAAAAAGCTCAATGACACAGAGAGATGATGGGCCATCTGGGAAAAAGAGGCTTATGCAGTTCAAAGGGCTTTACTCTCTTGGAGACATTTCCTAGAAGGGAGTAAGGTGTCTTTCAAGATCTGGACTGATCACAAAAACCTCAAGGCCCTAAAGACCCCCAGGAAACCATCTCCCAAACAGGTTCATTGGGCTCAATATTTCAGACACTTCAAATTTGAACTGAAATACATACCAGCAGGGAAGAACCTATTAGCTGATGCCCTATCGAGAAAGCCTCAATTTGACAGCCATCAAGAGGAAGTGGTCCATGCCATCATTCCCCCCCCCTCACAAGCAGCCGCCCAAGTCACCACAAGAAGTCAAGACACATGACCACCTGACCCAAAACAGGATAGATTGATGGCTAAATTGAAAGTGGTGCTACCCTCAGACCCTTGGCTCACCGACAATAAAGACGTCCTGACCATGAGGGATGGGTTAGCATGGAAAGGATCCAAATTGTATGTCCCAGCAAGCCTACAACTCGAAGTACTTCAGTGCAGCCATGATTCCAAGCTACCCAGCCACTTTCGATTCCTGAAAACCCCACACCTCACTAGGAGACAATTCTGGTGGCCAAAAATGAAAGCAGAGGTGGAAGACTGTGTCAGGAGCTGTGCCACATGTGCAATGATGAAACTGAGACCTGGAAAACTTCTTCAACAAGTGGCAACCCCTAGCAGACCCTGGGAAGAAATTGCAATGGACTTTATAGTCGAGTGTCCAGAAAGTGGGGGGGAACACAGTAATTTGGACTATTATTGATCTGTTTTCAAAGCAAGACCATTTCATTGCTTGTTCCACATTACCATCTGCTAAGAAACTCACAAAACTGTTCATCAAACACATCTACCACCTGCATGGAGCACCCCACCGTATCATCTCGGACCGAGGAGTCCAGTTCACAGCAAACTTCTGGAGAGAGTACTTGAGGCCCATCGGGTCCACACAAGGACTTAGCTCAGCTTTCCATCTGAGTATGAATGGAGTGGTGGAATGTACGAACACCATGGTGGAACAATACATAAGATGTTATGTGGATTACCAACAAGAGAACTGGGTAGATCTATTACTGTTTGCAGAAGTGGCTTACAGCAATGCGGTGCACAGTAGCACTGGACTGACTCCTTTCCAGGTCACAGGTGGCATGGAGTTTGTCCCCATGCTAAGCTACCCAGAGAGCCCCCCTCATTCATGTTTTTAACAGAATGGATGGATTCATTAAAGAAGAGGTGGGAAAATACTAGAAGGCACTGTGAGAAGCAGCAGAGGAATATAAAAAGCAAGCAGACAAGCACCATTCACTCCAACCCCCCTTCCGGATGGGAGATAAAGTTTTCTTATCCAGCAAATACATACAGTTAAGGCTGCCTAGGAAGAAGTTAGGACTAAAGTTCCTAGGTCCATTCCCTATAGTGAAAATAGTCAACCCTGTGACAGTTCAATTAAACCTCCCTCGCATGCTAGGGAAAATGCACCCTGTATTTCTTTATCAGTTATGATAAAGATCAGTTATGTTCCTTTATCAGTTGGGTCCAACATAAGATCTCAAACCCAACCACCACTTCCTCCTATAGTAATACAAGGAGAGACCCATTATGAAGTCAAGAAAATATTAGACTCTAGACTATATAGGGGTCAATTACAATATTTAGTACACTGGGAAGGGTACTCTATGTCTGAAGCTACCTGGGTCAAAAGTTGGAATGTGAAAGCAGATAGACTAATCAAACAATAAACACCCAGACAAGTCAAAGGGTCCCCCGGGGGGGGAGACGTGGTTAGAGATATGCTTAACCCCCCCCCCCAATATTATTCTCTTTTCAGGACATGAATCTTTTCTGAGGGGGTGGCAGCCTATCAGACCTGGAAGCCATCTTTCTACCTTTGTGCCTTCAGGCTTCAGGCCTGCCACAAGTCCTACCATGGGAAGTTGGGACAGTATAGAGTGAAGAAGACATGTATTCAAAACAAAATTCTTTATAGAAAGTCAAGGCCAAGGTGCCCTGCAGCTGTGCTGAGAAGAATGGGAAGATATCTTCTGTTCCGGACTGTACATAATTGGATGTGTGGTGGACATGTGGGTGAAGGGCAAGGTCTTGAACTTTCTTTTGGGTGTGAAAAACTTGGAAGCTCTCAGATTCAGGTTTTCCCAGATGTGCCAATATGACATCTCTAATGAAAGTTAGCTTTGAGGAATTTCAAGGCTTGGAGTTTGATTTTGTTGGGAGTGTTACTTGGAACCCTGACAGTGCAAACACAATTCTGGCCACTGTTAACACTTGTATTATTAAATATGCATTTCTTTTACTGTATTTGTTTGGTATGATGTCCAATAGAAATATTTTTGGTTTTAAACCTTTATGTTCTTTTATCATTGTTTCTCTCTGCTCCTTTGTTCTTACTCCTTCTCATTCTGACATCTCTTTTGTTCAACTTCACTTCCTTCTTGTTGCTTAGTCGTAGCTTCATCTGTCATTAATTCCTCTTGTCTTCTATTTTCTACTTCTGCACTTTTTGTTTGTTGCTCCTGTGGCTTAAAGTGATAGTCGTAGAATTCATATGCACTATCTAGAGCAGGTATCCTCAAACCATGGCCCACAGGACGAATACAGCCCACTGACGCAATCTATCTAGCCCAGGCACAATGGTGATTAAGCTCCGCCCCCCACCTCGCCCTTTCCAGCCATCGCCCTTATCTTCAGTCACCCCAACAAATGTTTCCAGTGTGCGTTCCTCTGTTCCAAAGTAGGATTGAGTGGGTGGAAGGGCCATGGGGAAGGGTAGGAGGGAAGGAAAAGCCCAGCTGGCTTTCCTTTGGTGTGGATCAGGGGGAATGCCACCTCCATGCCTGCCTGCTGCTCTCACAGCACCTTGCACAGCACAGCCAACCTGCAAACTGACAGAGGTTCAGAATTCATGTCAGCAAGTTTTCAACAATGGTTGGGACAGTTAGGAATAAAACACAGATGTACAAATCTATACACAGCAGCTGAGAATGGTGTAATTGAGAGGTGGAATGGTGTCTTACAAACAATGAAGGACTCACTGCTGGAGGATTCTGGTCTGAGCAGGTCATATTGGGGTTAAGCCATATTGACTGCTAATTATTTAATCAATAGGTTGTGGAGTTCCTCAATTAATGATACTCCATGTACAGTGTTATATGGGAGAAAGACATCTCTGGCACATTTAAGGGTTTTTGGAAGCAATGCATGGGTGTATATTCCAAAAGCAACCAGGAGAAAAGGTCAACCAAAGGCTAGAAAGCTCAGGTTTACAGGCTATGAGCCTGGCTCAAAGAGCTATCATTTTAGTGATGGGAGCAAAAGAATAGTCATTTCCAGGTCTGCTAGCTTTGCAGAGCAAAATTGGAACAGAATTGATGCAAATTTTTGGAATGATCCACTTAGTGACAGTGACTTACTGTCTAATGTGTGGTATGAGCCAAGAAACTATCAGGAAGTATTGGCACAAGTGGTGAGTTGCTACCGGTTCACCCCGGATCAGGCAAACCAGTAGTGGTGGTGGCAGGAGGCTCTGCCCACCCACCTGGATTCTTCTGCGCATGCAAGCAGCGCATGCGCACGCACAAGCGAACCGATAGCGACAGGTTTTGAAACCCGCCCCTGATTGGCACTACCCAAAATTGTGTTAGCAGTGGCACATGGCCATAAAATTTGGCATTTTGATATAACCACAGCATTCCTCAATGCAGAAGAAGGAAGAAATTTACATGGTTCAAGCACCAGGGTATGAAAGCAAAAGTCTAACACTATATATAAATTGAACAAGGCCATTTATGGCCATTTACGGGCTGAAGCAGTCAGCCAGGAATTGGAATATCTGTTTAGATATGGCATTGAAGGGTCTTGGGTTCAAGAGTTGCAAGGCTGATGGTTGCATATATACTGGAAAGTTAAAAGGTAGAGTGCACCATGAGAAGAAGATTAAGTTATTCAGTTTTATGTCTATTTTAGTCATGAAGGGAGGAGTGTCAATGTGTGAGAGTTCGTGAATTGGAATAGACATGGTAACAAGTCAGCCAATGGGGACTGTTTGGTGACCCAGATGGCTCGGAGCTTGGGCGTGGCTTAGGTTCACTGAATTGTATATATATGAGTGCTTCTGTGATTCTATAGCTTCTGTGATTATTGATTCTGTACTTCTGGATTCTGAGTTCTGGTTCTGGCTTCTGCTGTATGGTATTGTATATAAAGAAGTTTCTTATATAAATGAATCCTGCTGAATTGTTTACTTGTGTGCTGGTTGGATTGCTCCAAACTCTAATAAACTCTTATGCAATGAAGGCATGGATGGATGGCAGCAAAGTGAAAGAAAGTATGGAAAAACTAGATAAGATAAAGAAAATGAAATCAAATTAATCTCCTATTTTAGGCAAAGCTTCTGTATTTGAAGAAATATAGTTTCATCATCATAAATGAATTATTTTAAAATATTATTTAGTTTGAATGTATTAAACATAATTCTTCCTTTAATATGTGTTTTAGATAGGATTCTTATGAAAAAAAATTAAATGTTATTCTCGAGGAAAGTACATGTTTTAAAAAATTCTAATGTTCTCTGTTGCTATGGCAATGCGTAGTGAAGTGTTTTTTTTATTAGAATACATAATATTGAAACCTTTCTCTTAAACTGCAGAGTTAATGAGCTGCCAGTCCATATATTTCATGGGACAAAAATAATCTGCCACAAAAGACAGCACCAATAGGATGGATGAAAATGGAATAAACACAGCTTTGCTCAGATGTGTGAGTCATATTAAGGAAGATCTTATGTAGAAATGAGCAGTGAAACAATGCCTCCAACAAGCCTCCAACCCTGCAAAAAATGCATGCATTAGATGTTGATTTTCTGTATACTTTGGAAAATAATCCTACAATATTTGAAAGCTTACATGCATGAGATCTATATCCATTGGCTTCCCTTTTTAGATACTCATAGCAAATGCATGAAGATACAGTTATTTCTATAGATGATAGCTTGTTTTACAGTTCAGTTGAAAAATGTGAGCTATATCAAGTACTGTTTGATAAGACAGCTCCAGGTGATGTACTTCCTGCAGGCAGTAGAATACTTCCAAGACTAATGGGATGAAGAAACTAGGATATTTCACCCTTTGGCTGTATTGCTTTGAAGACAAAGGAAGGGCAAATAAATGTGTGTGTGTGCTGCTTAGCAGTCTGATAAAATATATAGTCATAGCGATGGTTTTTTTTCAGTAGGTTGCAGGACCAAGATGAACTTGTCTAGCTTTGGTATTCTAGAGGAGTGCAGAGATGGCCTTGAAGTAAATATTTACTAGCCTTAGGTAAATATCAGCTTAGTTCTGAAAGGAGGACAGAGTGAGGAAGAAACTCAAGGTTACCCCACCTTGATTGTCTTGAGTATAAGAAGCAGAGCGACAGTATCTCTCACCAGATTTTCAAGTTTCTGTTATTGTACACCACAACAGTAGAGATGTAGTAGTCCTTATAGCACATGGTGTCTGCTGTTGTAACTAAGCAGAATTGGAATCGGAATTGATCAGCAGTTGTATTAGAAGCTCCAGAGAATACTGGAACTATTGGCTAGGCAAAAATTGAAAAATATTTTGGAAGAAGTCAGTGATCAATCACTACAGTGGAGCTGCCCAGAAAATAATCTGGATATATCCATTAAGTCATTAGGAACTAAACATGCCCTTGAATTAGGCTTTGCTGTATATTATAGGTATGAGAGAACTGATACTACATCCCAACCCCAACCCCAAACCTTGAAGGGGATCATGTTCAAGTCAGATGCCATTGTGGCCTTCATTCCCTTGTTAATGGTGGACAATATGAGAACAATGTCAAAAAATGCAGGAAAGAATTCTATTGGCATTGTGGTAAATGTGCCTAAATTTTATAAAAAGAAAAGAAAGAACTTGATTGTACAGCCCCTTGCATTTCCATTTCCTAAGAGGAAATAATGAAAACATGCTAACATTATGTCACTATTTTGCTTTCATGAGTTTGGTTGACTAGTGAGCAGAACATAGAAATATTTCCCCCAACATTTAATAATTTAGGATCACAAGATAAAGAGTAATTTTAGATACCAAAGTAAACAGATAGATCTTAGCTGTGAAAAGATATGCAGTCCAGAAATACCTTGCATTATTTATTTTGGCTTACAATTTTTCTGTTGGGATCAGAGACCAATTAAACTCTGTTCATGCAGTTAATTTTAAAGTGTTTCAGTTTCTCAAAAAAATAAATAAATCTGAAATGTTTCCATGGAGATCAGCAATAGATAGTCAAATGACGAACTTCTTGCCTGTACATTTGCTTTGGTGTCTATGGTTTCCAGATTTGTAAAATATAAAAGGTCAATACAGGTTCAAAGGGGAACAGAAGTAGCCTTCTGTTCCATCAACAAGGAAACTCAGTAACTTCTTGTAAATAGTGTGATTATACTGTTCAACTTCATGTTTTTGTAACCCACTCCAGCAGGGATAACAAATCTGTTCAGCAGGCATATTATCTTTGTATCAATGATGGATACAATGTTTTGAGTGGGCAAAATGCTGCACAATCATCTTAGCCATTTGTTGAATTGTGTAATTAGTGTTATCTTAGCTTTAGTTTAGTTTAGTCATTAGTTTTAATGATGGACTATCCAAAACAAAGCAGGACAAATGACCTGGACTACTCAAGAAGTCAAACTGAATGACACACAGGACAGCTGTCAAAAATAGCAATTTATGTCACATACTCTCCATAACATATATTAATTCTTACCCAATGTGCTATTCTTATGTTTTTCCATGTCTAGGTCAAACTATATTTTCAGGTGTCACATAGAAAAGATACCACACTATAATTTCAAGAAATAGAGATTTGAACAAGGTAGTCTGTTATCTGCGACTGTCCCCAAATACTGATGCTTAAGCTATGGATCTTCAAGGCCAGAGGTAGTTGATCTCAGGCAGATTGATTCAATCTGATTTATTATCCTCAATCTGTTCAGACTGAACAATGTTGATGCAAAAAGTACATGAGATCAAAATTAGGTCATATGATGTCAAGAGAAGTCAAGATAAGCTTGTTGTTCTTATTTAGTCTTAGAAAGATGCTTAGCAATCAGGATCAGGGAGATTCACCAGACTGTTCAGCTGAGCCATAAAATAAACCATTCTGAGCAGATGAGCATTGATAATGCCTTGGCTCCATATCTTCTGAAAGCTGATTCTAATTCCTAAAGAATCTGTGGTTTCTCATGGTTTCTTCCCACTTGTGACTGATTCATAAGGAAAAGCTTTTGAAAGTGATCTTTAAAGACTGTAGAAACAAGTGGAATAAAAATTGATCTTGTGGGAGGCAACATGAGACATAAATCCATCATGACATAAAATATTTGAGCATTATTGCTCAATATTTGATAATTCTATTTTTTTAATTCAGCCCATCCAAAGCAATTGAATTACATTAGTTTTATTAAAGAAATGTATTAGATCTAAATTTCATCAAATATCAATTGCTGTACATATGAGAGTTAGAGAATGCTTTTAAAAATATTTTACCTTGTGTCATTATTAACTCTTCTGTTCTGCTCAGATAGCATATTTAATAAAAGATCCTATGACAATAGACATTTTATTGACAGAGGTTTTTCCTAGGTCAAAGTAGCCTTGCATAGAAGGGTGACACCTATGGGAAAGAATAATGTTACATTCTTCATGTACTGTATATGTTCTTCTCTTCATAGAGACACCTAATGAGTAATATGAGTGGGTCACTTTCTGCTGGAAATATGTGGATTAGCAGGGATACTTTAAGAAGAGGAGGAGAAGACACAATTGCCATTCTGCATTAAGTTGCATTGGTTTCCTTCAGAGTATAATGTGTAGTCAGTGGCATTCTTAAAAAGGTCTTAAGTAAAAATGTGCACCTCAAAAAAAAAAACTTATGTAAAATATAGGCATTTTATGTCAAGTGCAAATACCTCTCCCTTTTTATAATTATCACATGATGCCTTAAAAAGGAACTGCAACAGAAGCTCTTAAAACAGGCGTTTGAATTCTGCATCTGATTTCCAAGTCTCTTTCTTTAATGCTTGGCATTCATTTTGTGTCTAAAACTGAAAGCCTTTAACACTGCTGTTTTCATTGTATGTTCTTTCTTCTAAGAAATGGATCAGCCACATAAAAAGAGAATTATTATTCACTATTCAAAGGTCTGTGCACTTTTCTGAAAAGAAGAAAAAAAGAGCATAGTAAGACAAGGTGTCCGGCTGCCCGCCCCATCGCTTCTGCTGAAGCCTGACACAACCTGGAGAGGGAGTGGGTATTGGGGGAGATGTATAAGAGGGCCTGTTGTAAAAGGAGGAAGCAGAGGTGTGAGCCAATTTCATCCAGCCACTTCAAGGACTTTGGAGCACACAGGACCTCGGAATGGAATGTTAACTGCTTCTCAAAGTGTCTGTTCTTAAAACATCCAGCTACCATACTATTGGACACTGGTGTACTGGTCAAAAGGGGGATACTTAAAGGTTTTTGGAATAATGTAGTATTTTTTGCAGGTTTTCTTCATAACCTTGCTTTTCAATGGTGGGATTCAAATTTTTTTACTACCGGTTCTGTGGGCGTAGCTTAGTGGGTGTGGCATGACTTGGTGGGCATGGCTTGGTGGGTGTGGCAGGGGAAGGATACTGTAAAATCTCCATTCCCACCCCACTCCAGGGAAAGGATACTGTAAAGATCACCTCTCCTTCCAACTTAAGAAAGTACAAACTCTTGAAACGTGGTTGTTCAAAAGTTTTCTTTTATTAAGCAGAAGTGAAAGCCATCCAGCTAAAGCAAGATCTGAATACTCTTAGGCAAGGCAGTAGGATTAAAATGGTAGAGACCCCTCCCTTTAAGTCAGAATGCAGATTTTAGCCAATACACAAGTGTGAAGATTTTACTTTACTATTTCCTCTGAGAACCCGAACAAACATGCATTCCCACCATTATACTTTAAAGTGAGAAAACCACATGGCTATCATAAAAATTCCTGCAGGTAAAGGAGATCTCAGGGCTCTTTGGCGCCAGGATATAGGTTGTAAAGTATCTGTTGACACAGGCAATGCTAGGAAATCGAATCCAAGTGTCCCCCCTCCTCCGATTGAATGGCAGTATCACCTTTAGGGATCTGACATGCTACCCTCCTTAGAAAGCGAAAGGGTCCACCTGAAAAAAAAATATACACAAGATTTCATGATAGTATATTAACAAAGTTTGTTAGGGTATTGGGAGTGAAATTTCCTCAGTAAGATCGAAGCCCTAACATGGTGTTTAGCGACCCATTTATTGTGTGCTGATGGTAAATGTTTCCAAGCAACTAAGTATTGGATTTTCCCTCTGTGGATCCTAGAGTCAAGGATTTCCTTGATTTCAAAGTGTTGTTCACCTTCAATCATGATGGGCACCGGTGGTGTAGATGCAGGTGGTCTGAGGGATGAGATTACTTTTCGCTTGAGTAAACTAATGTGAAATACTGGGTGGATTTGCCTGAGTGTCTTTGGAAGGAGTAGTTCAACTGCTACTGGATTGATGACCCTAGTGATAGGGAAAGGTCCAATGAAATTTGGCCCTAGTTTCTTTGATGGTTGTAATGATTTCAGGAATTTTGTAGATAAGTATACTCTGTCTCCAATATGAAAAGATTTGGGTTCCATCCTTTTCTTGTCAGCTTGAATTTTAAAAGCTTCTCTAGCTTCCTTTTAAGCTAGTCTAACCACTGGCCACATGTTTTGCAAATTATCCATCCACTCCTTAAGTGAGGGGATGGTGGGTTCTTCTGTGGATAGTTCAGGAATGGGGCTGAAATCCTGGCCTGTCGCTACTCTGAATTGAAACCCTCTGTCAGAGATGATTCTTTATGGAGCACCATGAAGTTGATAAATGTGTATTAGGAATAATTTGGCTAAACTTTTAGCAGTTGGGATCTTTTGGCAGGGTATAAAATGTGCCTATTTTGAAAACAGGTCGTTCACGACCCAAATAACAATATTTCCCTCACTGTTTGGCAATTTCACAATGTAATCCATAGCGATCTCTCTCCAAGGCGCTGAAGGTTCAGCTACCTTCTGCAATAGACCTGGGGATTTCCCCTGATGTCTTTTTGCTGCTGCACAAATGGGGCAGCTAGCTACATAGCTTTCTATGTCCTTTTTCAGCGATGGCCACCAAAATTGTCTTTTAATCAGGTGTAAAGTTTTCACAAACCCAAAATGTCCAGCTAATTTGGAGTCGTGGCACCTTACCATTAAGCATAGTCTTTGGCTGGCAGGAACATATAACTCCCCCCCCCCAAGCCAAGTCTTCTTTCATCAGACAGCTGGATTTGTTGTTCAAAAACCATTCATCAGTGGCCAATGCTTGTTGAAAATTTTGGGTGGTGTCATTGCCCATCAATGTCTCTTGTATTGCCTGGGATCTGGTGACTACTTTAGCAGCTAGTTGATTGTTTTGTACTATGGGTTTGATTACGTCTGGCTTTGCATTATTGTATTGCGGTTTTCTGGATAGCGCATCCGCCAGAAAGTTTCCCCCCCCCGGGAAATATTTTAAGAGTAAAATCAAACCTTTTAAAGTACTGAGCCCATCGTACTTGTTTTGGGGAGAGTTTCCTTGGGGTCTTTAGGGCTTCTAGATTTTTATGATTTTCAAAAGGAGTCTTACTACCTTCTAGGAAGTGCCTCCAGGTTAACAATGCCCAACGAACTGCATAAGCCTCTTTCTCCCAAATGGCCCACCTTTGCTCAGTCTCATTCAACTTTTTGGATGTGTAAGCGCAGGGTTGTAGTTGGTCTTGCTCATTCTTCTGAAGCAGGACCGCTCCTATTGCCACATCGCTGGCATCTGCTTGTATGACAAATGGTTTCTCTGTGTCTGGGTGTTTTAGAATTGGTTCTGCCGAGAACAGCCGTTTAAGTTTTTCAAATGCCGCCTGACATTCCATTGTCCAGTTCAATGGCTGCTTCGGTTTAGGATTGTCCTCCCCCTTCGTTTTTAAGAGCTTGGTGATGGGGAGGGCAATCTGAGCGAAAGCAGGGATAAACTGGCGGTAGAAGTTGGCAAAACCCAGGAAGCTCTGTAACTGTTTATGTGTGTGTGGAGGGTTCCAATCAAGTACAGCCTGTACTTTTAGAGGATCCATCTCAACCCCCTGGTGTGAAATGCGGTACCCCAAATAGTCAATCTTCTCCTGGTGAAATTCACATTTGGAAAGTTTGGCGTAAAGTTTGGCAGAGCGGAGTTTGTTTAAAACTGCCCTGACTAGTTTTACATGTTCTGCTTTGGTCTCGGTATAGATTAAAATGTTGTCCAAGTAGACCAGGACCCCCTTATATAAATGCTGATGCAGCACTTCATTTATTAACTGCATAAACACTGCAGGAGCTCCTTGCAACCCAAAGGGGAGCACCTTGAATTGGTAGCAGCCGAGGGAGGTGTTAAATGCCATTTTCCACTCATCCCCTTCCTTAATTCTGACACAATAGTAAGCCTCCCTTAAGTCCAGCTGTGAAAAATTCTTCCCTTTAGCGAGGTGTGCTAGCATATCTTTCATAAGGGGGAGAGGATACATGTTCTCCACACTGATACTATTGAGGTTTCTAAAATCAACACACAGACATTTTGAGCCATCTTTTTTCTCTCTGGAGCTGCAATTTTTGGTCGGGCTGGCTCGATGAAACCCCTTGCTAGGTTTTTCTCAATAAATGTCCTCAGCTCTTCCAACTCCCTCGGTGACATGCTATACATCTTGGGTTTAGGGAGTTTCATGCTGGGTAAGATTTCTATTGCACAGTCAGTGGCACGGGGGGGGGGAGCTCATTTGAGGCTTTTTCGCTAAAAACCTTAGCTAAATCCTTGTATTCTATGGGTATGCCCTCAGTTGGTATGGCGTGACCCAGCATGGCTGTTTCTCAATTCTCTGCCCCCTCAGTTCCTTTGGGTTCTCAGCAAAAGTCAAATTCCTCTGGAATTTTATGATACCTTGTTTCCAATCGATTTTTGGGTTCCATTTTTTCAGCCATGCAAGGCCCAGAACTAACGGCCATTCCATGCCAGGTGCCACTATAAATGTAAGCCTTTCCTCGTGGCTTCCGATGCCTATATGTAGAGGCTGGGTGGTGTTGTGGCTCCGTTATCTGAGCCTGTGTCATCGGCAGGAGAGGACTCCGAGAGTGAAGGAGAGGAGTTGGCAAGGCCTCCCTCTCCAGGACCCTCCTCTCTCGCAATGCCTTCGGTGTCCGCCGAAGGGCAAGAGATAGGGCCGGGGCCAAGTACGTCCATGCAGCCACAGATGGACAGTGATGAGGGTAATGAGTCCTGGCTGGATCCATGCAGCGTCGCAGAGATAAGCGCGCGTAACAGAAGAAAAGGTGTGCCCGAGATTAGGCTGAGTCACTGGACCGCACCCCACAGGATATAAAAGGGAGCATGGTGGCCAGTCAAACCTTGCGACGAACAAAGCTGAAAGCTTCCACGCCATTCTGCATTGCTGGACTTTTGGCTATAGACTTTGCTGGATTATCTCTGGACTTGATTGACTCCGTAATTATTGAGCTGTTTCTTTTGATGTATCAGAAGTGGGGAGAAGTTATTTCTCCTCTTTGTAAATAATAAACTCTTGGCAGGCAGCCACTAGGTTGTTGCCAAGTTCCGTTATCATAAGGAAAAGGATTTTGCCGGCTGGTTTGGTTTTTAACTCTTGAACGTCTGTTGGTGTGTGTGCGTGTGGTTGGGGACAGAACAGGTGGCTAAAGAAGCTGGCTCCCCTCCTGATATTGGCCCATCTAGTTGGCAGAAAGCAATGGGGGTTTTCAGCTTTCTTACGTTAATCCCTAACTTCCCTACTAAGGTTGGGCTGATCAAACAATGGGTGCACCCGGAATCCAGTAGGGTGGAGATACTTATCTCCCTGTCCTGGTTTGGGATAAATAGTCTTAAGGGGAGGGTAAGCGGTTTAATTGGTTTGCTTACCAGTGGTTCATCATCTGGATCGCTTCCGAATGAGTATGATTCCTCCTGTTCAGATGTCAGGGTTTCCTCCCCAAAGAGGGGAGGGGATGGAACTTCTGTGGTTTGCCTGCTCCTTAGAGCAGTCCCCTTCCCACGCTGAACCAGTTTTTCAGGGCCCTCCTCCGGGGGGTGGTTCCAGGCGGGTGTTTGCGAACGACACTCTGCAGCTCGGTGCCCCTCTTTTCCACACTTGAAACAGGCTGAAGATCTCGGAGAGAATGCAGTTTGTAGTTTGGGGGGCCCTTGCTTCCATTGGGGGGGGGATTTCTTCCATGCTCGCCCCGCTCGATACTGGTTTCTGGCCATATCGATCTCAGCTTCTTCGGCGGTGACATACCATTCATGTAGGTGATTTGGTGCACCTCGGGCCATGCAGGCATTGTATAGATCATCACTCAGTCTGTCCTTGAAACAGCTCACCAAAATATCTTCCGTCCAGTACACACGACACGCGAGGTCCCGGAATTCTTCAGTATACTCTGCTACTGGCCGTCGCCCCTGCTTCACCACCTTAATGCAATCATGTGCTTTGCGATTTGCCAGTGGGTCCTCGAACCGATGTTGCAGGGCCATCATGAAGCGGTCGAAATCCCGCAGTTCTGGTGTGTTGGCGTTATGTAGGGTCCCCATCCATCTGGCTGTGACACCCTCTAGGGCTAGGGTCACAACTCGCACTCGGGATCCTTGGGTTTGGAAATCACGCCCATACTCTTGCATGTAGATTAGCACATGTGCCACAAAGAATCCTAATTGTTGCAGATTCCCATCAAACTTCACCCCAAGGGGGGGGGAGTTTCTCTTTCCAGTTGCGGGACCCAGTGCTGATTGGGAATGGGTGCCGGTGTGCATGCTGCCTGGGGGGGAGGGTTTGCTGGGTCTTCTCCCACTGTTGCTGTGCCATCTGCTCAATAGGCAGGCTCCAGAAGCAGGGTGCCTCCCGTGGCATCTTCCGTGATGGCTGCCCTTTCTGTGCCCTTTGGTTGTTGTCCTGGCTCCCTTCGGATGTTGAGATTTTCCAAAGTTTCCATCACCAATTGGGTTATTTATTTATTTATTTATTTACTTATTTATCATATTTATATGCCGCCCTTGTCCCGTAGGACTCGGGGCAGCTCACAAGATAAAACAACATGACAATAAAATGATATTAAAATAATCCAATTTAAAATCCCCAAGCAATTAAAACTCCCGGCAGATCAGGGAATTTGCTGAAAAAGCCATGTCTTCTGGTCGCTGCGGAAAGTGCGGAGGTCGTGGGCCATCCAGAGCCCAGTGGGTAACTCATTCCAGAGGGTCGGTGCGACCACTGAGAATGCCTTCATCCTGGGCGCCACCAGCCAACATTGTCTGGTTGACGGCACCCGGAGGAGGGCAATCCTATGTGAGTGCACTGGGCAGTGGGAGGCCGGTAGGAGGTGGTCCTGCAAGTACCCTGGGGCCATACCATGAAGGACTTTATAGGTAAGCACCAGCACCTTGAAGCGGATCCGAAGGACAACCGGCAACCAGTGCAGCTCGCGCAGGAGTGGTGTTACACGGGAGTAACGGGAAGCTCCTGTAACAACCCATGCAGCCACATTCTGGACCAGCTGGAGCCTCCAGGTGCACCCCAAGGGCAGCCCTATGTAGAGGGCATTGCAGTAATCCAACCGAGAGATAATGAGAGCATGAGTGACTGTACGGAGGGCATCCCTGTCTAGGAAAGGGCGCAACTGGTGCACCAGGTGAACCTGTGCAAAGGTCCCCCTTGTCACGGCCATCAGATGGTACACCAAGGACAGCCGTGAGTCAAGGAGGACACCAAGATTGCGAACCCTTTCAGAGGGAGTAAGTAACTCCCCTCCCATCCGAAGTGATGGGGACATTAGATCATTAGAAACCAGCATCCACCGCCACTCAGTCTTGGAGGGGTTGAATCTGAGCCTGTTCCTACCCATCCAGACCCGCACCGCCTCCAGGCACTTAGACATCACGGAAAGGGCATCCCTGGGTTGGTCCGGGGTGGAGATGTAAAGTTGGGTATCATCAGCATACTGATGATACCTCACCCCGAAACTGTGAATAATCTCACCCAGTGGTTTCATGTAGATATTAAAGAGCAGGGGGAGAGAACCAACCCCTGCGGCACCCCACAAGTGAGGGGCCTCTGACCCCCCACCCAAACAAACTGTGTACAGCCCGAGAGGTAGGAGGAGAACCACTGTAGAACAGTGCCTCCCACCCCCAACCCCCAGAGTCGTCACAGTAGGATACCATGGTCGATGGTATCGAAGGCCGCTGAGAGGTCAAGTAGCACCAGGATGGAGAAATAACCTCCATCCCGGGCCCACCAGAGATCATTCACCAGGGCAACCAATGCCGTTTCCGTGCTATGTCCGCACCTGAAACACGATTGGTATGGGTCTAGATAATCCGTTTCCTCCAGGAATTGTGGAAGTTGGTGTGCCACCACAGACTCAACAACCTTTGCCATAAAGCGAAGGTTGGAGACGGGATGAAATTTGTTCAAGGAGACCGGATCCAGGGCAGGCTTCTTGAGAAGGGGGCAAACCACCACCTCCTTAAGTATGGCGGGGAAGACCTCATCGCTTAATGAAGCATTGACGATCGCCTGGATCCAGTCTCCAGTCACCTCTCTGATTGCCGCAACAATCCAGGAGGGACAAGGGTCCAACAAACAAGTGGAGGCCCCCAATCTACCCACAATCCTGTCCATTTCTATAGGAACAGGGTCAAAGTCAACCCAGATGTTAGCTTCAAGACTAGCTCCCACCTCCTCGTCGGATCCTGCCCAGTCAGAGTCTAAACCCGTCCGAATCTGAGTGATTTTGTCTTGCAGAAATTGAGTAAAATCTTCAGCACTGCCTTGCAAGAGGTCCTCCCTCGCTCCCTGATGGAGAAGAGAGCGGGTCACACGGAACAAGGCTGCTGGGCAATTTTCTGCAGACGCAATGAGAGCAGCAAAATAGTTACGTTTTGCCGCTTCCATCGCCACAAGGTAAGACCTTATATGGGTTCTTAACTGTGTTCGATCAGATTCGGAACGGGAAGCTCTCCAAAGGCCCTCTAGGCATCTCTTCCAAAGCGTCATCTCCCTAAGCTCCACAGAAAACCATGGAGCTACCCGCGATCCCTATTGGAGGAGAGGCCGCAAAGGGGCGATTCGATCCAGTGCCCCGGTGGCAGCCCATTCCCAGGCCTCCACCAGGGCCTCTGCCGAATCGTGGGATAGGTCAGTGGGAAATGTCCCAAGCTTCATCAGGAACCTATCAGGGTCCATCAGGCACCTGGGGCGGAACCAATGAATCAGTTTCGCCTCCCAGCAGTGGGGGTTGGCGGGTGGAAAGTCTAGTTTAAGGAGGGAATGGTCAGTCCATGACAGGGGTTGAACAGAAAGTTCACCCCTACCCCGAGTATTTATCCACTGCCCAGAGATAAAAATCAGGTCGAGTGTGTGTCCACCACTGTGAGTTGGGCCCTGTACAACTTGAGTCAGGTCAATGGCCATCATGGAGGCCATGAACTGCCGGACCAACTCAGATGTCTCGCCGGCTGACGGGAGATTAAAATCTCCCACAACCATCAGGTTGGGGAGCTCAACGTCAGTTCAGCTAAGACTTCAAGCAGTGCGGGCAGGACTGAAGACATGCAGCTGGGAGACAGGTATGTAATCAACAGAGCTGACTGTACTCCAGGGTTCCATTTCAACAGAAGTGATTAACACCCGCCTATCTGAGGGACAGTGACCTCCCTTGGCTTAAGACCTGCCCTAATAACAACCACCACCCCACAACCCCTCCCAAGAAGTCGTGGCTGCTGTAGTACACGGAAACCCAGAGGATGTAAATCAGAGAGAAGGACCCCTCCCTCCAGACCCAACCAGGTCTCCGTGATACAAGCCAGGTCCACACACCCCTCGTCAATCAAGTCACTCATGAGGGGAGCCTTATTAACAACGGATCTGGCATTAACATACACCAGTCGGAGTCCTGGGTGCCCCACTCCTGACCCCCCAGGGACACAGGTAGAGCTGAGAGGGCCGGGGCGCTGAACCGGCTGCAAGCAGTGGGGATGCGCCCTCTGATGTCCTTATGCCCTCTGCTTCTTCCACTACCTTTTCTCCCTACCACCACGGTGATAAAATGACGCTTGCCCCACCGTACCCTGTCCGGTCCCCCTGCTCCGCCCCCCCACCGTCCGACAGGTTGACTCGCTGATCTGTAAGGACCTCCCAGGTCCCGTCCTCTCAAAACAACCCCCCCTTGTACCCCTTAAATTTTAGTTAAAAACTTCCCCAAAAAAACCCTCAGCCTCCTCTTCGCAGCATGCCAACTCTCGGGGCTCCAAAACCCGTCATCAAGGTAGGCCCTCGATAGTATGGAGGGCCAGACCTGCAAGAGGGGAGAGTCTCGCAAAGCAAGGAGTTCGGCCGCCGAGTACATCTAAAAGCTAGAAGATGAAAGGTGATATCTCGCCAGGGTTCAGCAACGATGGTCTAAAGGGCCTGGGACAGACAGCAAATCCCGGTGCAGGAAACTGGACTCCACTGTCCTCTCACAACAGTGGGAGGAGTCTCATGCCATCTCGACACAATCAGAGGGTAAATATCCAAAAACCACCCTCTCGTGGTGGCTGGCCCAGATGGAAATGGCCGTGGAAAATTGATGGTCTGTCACCTCCAATGGTGAGACGGCAGTAAAAAACCAGCTCCCTCAGTACCCACATCATGACTGCCCACTCTCCATATGGCCAAGAGGTTCAGCTGGAATATAGAGCTGGTCCATAGAGTCAGAATAACAGTAGTCCCAGAGGAGGGAAGATGAATACAAAAAGGGAGATATCTTACAGCAGAATAAACACTCTGGAGGCAAATGATCATGATGAGACCTGAGCCAGGCCAAAAAGGGGGGGGTAGGGGGGAGAGGCAGCCCGAGGCAACCAGATGACCATTCCACAGCCGTCCTCCAGCCTCCCCAACCACCCCCAGATCTTCCAACAGTCACGTCATTCATGCCTCCAGCCTCCAGATCTCAGCGGAGGCCTCCAGGTCTCTCTGCAGTGGCTGGTCCATCAGAAGTGGGCCAGACACCCTGCAGGGCCCAGGCAGTCCCAGATGATAAGCCATCTGAATAAGCCATCTGAATATCCCCCTCTGCCATCGCTGGTAGCTGCTAGTTGCCTCCAGTTGCTGCCGTCATCACCCTGTCATCCAGCGGCCGCCATTGCAACCGCAGCCACCGCCATTGCCACCACTGCCAGAGCTCCCAACGCACCCTAGAGCCTCCAGAAGCCTCCAGAAGCCCCCAGAGGTATCCGGGTCCGAAGGGGGATTGCTGCGCCGCAGCCCCTGCCACCGCCGCTCCGACCGCCGCCACCTCAGGTGCTGAAAAGACTGCCGCAAGCCAGGGCGCAAGCCAGGCTGCTACCATCATCCTCCCGCGGCATCTACGAACACCGACTCCTTCCTAGCCAGGGTGTTCCGGAGGGCAATAAAGCCCTCAACAAACTCAGAAGGAACTCTCTTAGCCGGGCCGGGGGCCAAAGATGACCAATTTGGCCCCAAGAGACCCCAAAAGGCCGACAAGTCACCCTATCAACGGTTGCGACTCAGGCGAGTGCCGCCATCTTAGAAAGTACGAACTCTTGAAATGTGGTTGTTCAAAAGGATTCTATTAAGCAGAAATGAAAGCCATCCAGCTAAAGCAAGATCTGAATACCCTTAGGCAAGGCAGTAGGATTAAAGTGGTAGAGACCTCTCCCTTTAAGTCAGAATGTAGATTTTAGCCAATACATGTTGTTTCGATGAAGAAAGACGCATAGGCAGGAAGATGGTTCATGGGAAGGCCCCTCGGTTGGGAAGGCACCTTGTTGAAGGCACCCTGACCCCATCCAAAAGGCTCCCTTTTATTGTCATTTTACAACTACCACGGCAAAACATTAATCAATGTTTACTTGTACTGATTGGCTAAAGAAGGCTCGTGAATTCCATGTGGACCCCTCGTGTTTCCCTCATGTTCTTCCTGTGACAAACAATGTCTACGTGCCGGGTCCCCATGCCTTGCATATTTGACATCCTGTCTTTACATTCCTGATGAGATTAGGACCTTGTGCTGACGTTGTTTACTCAGCGTGGTTTGCCAACCACTGAGATAACACCATCCCCACAATACACAAGTGTGAAGATGTTTTCTTTACTACTTCCTCTGAGAACCCGAACAAACATGCATTCCCACCATTATACTTTAAAGTGAGACAACCCACATGGTTATCGTAAAAATTCCTGCAGATAAAGGAGATTTCAGGGCTCTTTGGCGCCAGGATATAGGTTGTAACAGGCAATGCCCCCCCCATGCCCAGCTGAGCTGCGCAATCATCAGAGGCTTTTTTTAAAATTATTTTTAAAAGCATTTTTTCTACAACCTCTTTGGCCGAAAAAATGCTTTTAAAAGTAAAAAAAAAAGGCTCTGATGATCGCGTGGCTCAGCTGGGATTGTCAGAGGCTTTTAAAAGCATTTTTTTATTGCAAAAGTTTTACAATTACATTTTCACCCCTTTTTTCACCCCCCTCCCCAAACTTCCCATCCTCCCTAACCCTCCCTAACCCTCCCCCCCCAGACTTCCCTATTATGTACTCATAACTAATGACACTGATATATAAGCTTGAACCCATCCCTCCCCCTGTATAATTTTTCCTCTTTGTCTCTTTACATTAAAATATTTCTAATACATTATTTTCAAATAAAAGCTATTTGATACTTTCTAGTTTGGTATTTGTTCTGAACATATTCTATCCACCTTTTCCATTCCCATTCATAAGTCTCTTGTGAACAGTCTTTTAAATATGCTGAAATCTTCGCCATCTCTGCAAAACTAGCCATCTTCAAAGTCCATTCCTCGATAGTGGGCAAAGCTTCATTCTTCCAGTATTTACCTATCAACAATCTTGCTGCTGTTATCATATACAATATCAGTTTTGTTTCACCCCGTGTAAAACCCTTAACTATACCCAATAAAAACAACTGTGGAGAAAATTGAATTTTTTTCCTCAAAACATTCTGCATGACCCACCAAATTTTTATCCAAAAAGCCTTAACTTTCCTGCAGGTCCACCAAACATGATAATACGTAGCATCTAAACATTCACATCTCCAACATTTTGGCTGAACATTAGGGTACATACATGACAACTTTTTAGGATCTAAATGCCATCTATAAAACATTTTATAAAAATTTTCTCTCAGGTTTTGCGACTGTGTAAATTTAACATTCTGAACCCAATTTTTTTCCCAAGTTTCCAGCATCACTGGTTCTTCAAAATTTTGAGCCCACTTAATCATACAATCTTTAACTAGTTCGGTTTCTGAATCCCTTTCTAACAAAACATTATAAAGCCTTTTAATATGCATTGGACCTTTCTCTTTTATGTGTCTAACCAATTCTTCCTCATGCAACATAATACCAGTTTTTTGGTCCTCTTTCCATCTTAGTTGTAGTTGATTATATTGTAACCAAGTTAAATTAAACCCTTCATCCAACAGTGTCTGTAATGTCTTCAGCTGCCATCTGCCCGCATCTGTGAAAAGAACCTCTTTATATAAAACCCCCCCGAGTGACATTATATTTGTATTCCACAAAGTATGACCAAGATCCAGCCATAGCGGTATTTTGTAATCCCATTTGAGTCGGTGCTTCTTCCAAACTCTCATCAAAGAGTCTCTAAGTATATGACTTTTAAATACTTTATCTACTTTATCGTCGTAAAATAAATAAGCATGCCATCCAAATTCAAGATCAAAACTTTCTGCATTCAATATTCCAGTCTTTTTACTTCCAAACCAATCACTTGTTAAAGTTAAAGCTGCTGCATCATAATATAACTGTAGGTTTGGGAGTTTAAGGCCTCCTCTTTCTGGAACATCTTGCATAATTTTCAATTTCACTCTCGGCTTCTTCTCGTTCCAGACAAACTTATTCACACCAGACTGCCAAACTTTCAGTTGTTTATCACTTTTAAGCACCGGAATCATTTGAAACAAAAACAGAAATCTTGGCAAAATGTTCATCTTAACTGCTGCTATTCTTCCAAGTAAAGACAGTTGCAGCTTTTTCCAAGTCTCCATGTCTTTCTGAACCTCTCGCCACAACACCTCATAATTATTTTGAAACAATTTCATGTTTGATTCTGCAACCTGAACTCCAAGATATTTTACCTTAGGTACAATTTCAAAACCTGCCCTCCTTTCAAGCTCATGTTTACGATCTTGTGTCATATTTTTAACTATCATTTTAGTCTTTTTTGAATTCAGTCTAAAACCTGAAACTCTACCATAGTCTTGTATAATGTCCTTCATCAGGATTGTTGATTCCATTGGTTGTGATAGGGTAACAACCAGATCATCTGCAAATGCCTTTATTCTATAATCCTCTTGCCTTATCATTATGCCTTTCAAAATTTTAGAGTCCCGTATTGTATTTAGCAAGACTTCCAATGTTAAAATAAATAAAAGTGGGGACAACGGACATCCCTGTCTTGTTCCTTTTTCAATTTTAAACTCTGTCGTCAGACTTCCATTAATAATAATCTGTGCCTTTTGCTCTTGATAAATTGCTGAAATCGCCTGTATAAATTGGTCCCCAAAGTCCATCTTTTTTAAAGTCTTTAGTAGAAAATTCCAATCCACTCTATCAAAGGCCTTCTCTGCATCCAAAAAAACCAGCACTGCAGGAATCTGTTTATTCTTATCAAGATATTCCAATAAATCTATTACTTGCCTTACATTGTCCTTCATATATCTGCCCTCAATAAATCCCGCTTGATCCTCATGAATCACCTTTTGGATTACTGGCATCAACCTGTTGGCTAATACTTTCGCATAGATTTTATAGTCTGTATTCAAAAGAGATATTGGTCTATAATTCTCTGGTTTTTTAGGACCAACTTGTTCTTTTGGTATCAAAGATATATAAGCAGTTGTCCATGATGGGGGTATTTTACCCCCTTGTTGAATATTGCAAAATAAATCTCTAAGATGTCCCACCATTTCAGCTTGTAAAGTTTTGTAATACACTGCGGTCAAACCATCCGTACCAGGAGCTTTAGCTGTTTTTAACTGTTTAATTGCTGCTATTATCTCCTCCTCTGTTATAGGGTAATTCATTTTTTTCTTTTGTTGATCAGTAATTTTTGTAACTCTCTTATCATTTAAATATTTTTCTATAAGTCCATTCTGCACCTCCTCTTTGGCATATAGTTTGGTATAATAGTCCACAAAAGCTTCTTTAATTAATTTTTGTTGAAAAATTTCTTTCCCTCCAATATCAATACTATCAATAGTCCGTATACTTTGTTTTTTCCTCAATATGTAAGCCAACCATCTGCCCGGTTTGTTAGCGTTGCAAAATGTATTATGCTTCGCATATTGTAAGTTTGTTGCAACTTGTTCCGCCATAAGCATTTGAAATTGGTCTTTCAAAAGTTTTATAGCACTTCGTATTCTTTCATCTGTTGGGTTTTTAATAAGTAACTGTTCTTTATTCTTTATTTCCGTTTCCAATTCCAATCTTTTCTTTTGTCGGAACAGTCTATGTTTAGAGTTCATGTAGATAAGTACCCCTCTCATATAAGCTTTACTTGCGTCCCAAACAATTTCAATTGGGGTACCTTTATTCAAATTTGTTTCAAAAAATTCTTTCAAATGCTTTTTAAGTTCTATTGTATTTTTTTCATATCTAAACAAGTTCTCATTTAATCTCCAAGAACGTCTCTCAACCTTATCCATCTCAATTTCTATCCATACAGGGCTATGGTCAGTCAAAGTTCTTGGAAAAATCTTTGTTCTTTTTGTCTTAACAAGTAGATCATTTGACAACAGGATAAAATCAATCCTAGAAAAGGATCTATGTCTATCAGAAAAGAAAGTGTAATCCAATTCTTTTGGGTTATGTATTCTCCAAACATCTTTTAGTTCCATATCTTCTTTCATATCAAAAAAAGTCTGTGGTAGTCTAATTCTAGACTTTGCCAAACTCTTTTTATCTAGTTTAGAATCAATTACTCCGTTCCAGTCTCCCATAATTAAAATAGATCTATAGTCCCATTGCAATATTTTAGTATGTAACATCTTATAAAAATAGTCCTGTTGTTGATTGGGAGCATAAATTCCAATCAAAAGAATTTGGCCATTTGCTGTAAACAATTCAATTGCTACAAACCTACCATCTTGATCTGCTTCTATAACTTTAGCTGTTAACTTTTTATTTACATAAATAACCACACCATTCTTTTTCTGCGAAGTTGAAGATATAAAATGTGCTCCTAGTTTTGAGTTTATCAAATATTTTTGATCTTGAGTTGTAATATGCGTTTCTTGTAAACAAAAAAAGCATTTTTTAAACAACCTTTTCTACAACCTACAAAGAGGTTGTAGAAAAAAAGTTTTTAAAAGGAAAAAAAGCCTCTGACGATCAGGCAATTCAGCTGGGATCATCAGAGGCTTTTATAAGAAGAAAAAGCCTCTGCCGATCAGGCAACTCAGCTGGGATCATCAGAGGCTTTTAAAAGCATTTTTTTACAACCTCTTCAACCGAAGAGGTTGTAGAAAAAATGGTTTTAAAAGTAAAAAAAGTTGCCTAAATGGCAGAGGCTTTTTTTTTCTTTTAAAAGCGTCTGATGATCCCAGCTGAGTTGTCTGATCATCAGAGGCTTTTTTTCTTTTAAAAACGTTTTTTCTACAACCTCTTCGGCCGAAGAGTTGTAGAAAAATGCTTTTAAAAGCCTCTGATAATCCAAGCTGAGCCACACGATCATCAGAGGCTTTTTTTTTACTTTTAAAAGCATTTTTTCGGCTGAAGAACTTGTAGAAAAAATGCTTTTAAAAGTAAAAAAAAAGCCTCTGATGATTGCGCGGCTCAGCTAGGCATGGGGGGGGGGTAGGGATTTTTGCTACTGATTCTCCAAACCACCCGCTGCCATCGCTACCAGATCGAGCGATCCGAACCGAACCTGGCTGAATCTCTCTTTAATGATCTTCCAAATATTCATTTTTTTTAAAAAAAAAAGTTTTTTATTTTTATTTCTTATACACATATTGTAAATGTACAATATGTGTATAAGATATTGTACTCTTATCCATTCTCTTATCCATAATTGATCATATATATATATATATATACATACTTTTTCTAACGAAAGCATAAAAATAAGACATTTCAATCACATTTGGGGTTGTTCTTCTACCCTCTCTTTTCCCTCTTTTCACAACAAACCTTCTTCTCCTTCTTCTTTCTTTCCACTCCCTCCCTCCTCTCCTCTTCTACTTTCTTCCTTCTCCTCTCCTCTCCTCCCCTATTTCCCCTTCCTCTCCCCCACTCCTCCCCTCTTTTCCCCCTTTCTCACCTTCTCTCCTGCTCTTATACCCTATCCTTTCTTCCTCTCCTTCCTCTTTCTTCCATTCCTCTCTCTCCCTTTCCTCCTCTCTCCTTTCTATCTCCTTTGTTGTGCAATATTTCCCTTATTTGGTATCCGAGCAACTCCAATTTTCTAATAATATATACTTTATTTTCAATTTCTTTCCCATTTTACCCAATCTATCATTTCATAATTGTACATTTATATTTATAATCTTCTTTCTTTTCCCCCCTCCATCCCCTTTTCCATTTACTCTGGTATCATCTGAGTTTCTATTTCTTTTTTGTCTTATCTCTCATTTAACTTTCTATTATCTATATCATTTATCTATCAACTTTTATTCATATTTCTTTTCTATCCATACATAGAATCTTTCCCATCTCTTGAAATACACCGATTCCTCTTTATCTTTTATTCTTAGCATTAATTTGTTCATTTCCGCACAGTCTAAAATCTTTTTTATTACTTCACCTTCTGATGGGATTTTCTCTGTCTACCAATTTTGTGCAAATACAATTCTTACTGCTGTTATTATGTGTATAATTAAATACACTTCTTCTTTGCTATATCTTTCTGGCAAAATATCCAATAAAAAAATCTCTGGTTTTAATTCTATAGGTTTATGTAACATTTCCTCTAACCATGTCTGTATTCTAGACCAATAGTTTTTTGCTTCCGTACATGACCACCACATATGATAATATGATCCAGGCAAATGCAAACATTTCCAGCATTTAGTTGATTTATCTTTAAACATTTTTGCTAGTCTTTCCAGTGGCATATGCCATATATAAAACATTTTATATAAATTTTCTTTATATACAGTTGCCATAGTCAATTTATACTTTCTTTCCCATAGTGGTTGCCATTTCTCTAATTCTATTGCATAACCAAAGTTTTTCACCCATGTTATCATTGTCTCTTTTACTTCTTCATCTTCTAATGTAATCTGCAGTAGATAATTATACAACCTTTTAATCATTTTTTCATCCTTTGCAGTCATTATCTGATCCAACTCTGATTCCCCCAAATTAAAACCATATTGTTTCAAATCTTGATTGTATCTGCACTCGTGTATACCAATCAATCTCAATCCCTTGTTTTTCTAAATCTTGTTTCTCTTTTAGTTCTCCCTTCTCTGTTAAAATGTCCTTATATGTAATAATATTGTCCATGTTTATCATATTTGGATGTGTCAAAGCTTCTCTTGTTGAAAGCCACATTGGTATTTCCATATGTTTCTCTTTCACTGTCTCCCATACTGTTAGCAAACTGTTTCTTACACAGTGTCTCTGGAAGTATCCATGTGTCCTATTTTTCCCGTACCATAAGAAAGCATGCCAACCTAGTTGTAAATCATGTCCTTCCAAAGTCAATAGTCTTGTATTTCTCAGTAGAATCCATTTTTTAACCCAAGTTAACATCGCCGCTTGGTGATAAAGTTCCCAATTTGGTAGACCAACACCTCCTCTAGTCCTAGCGTCTTGAAGCAGTTTAATCTTAATTCTTGCTTTCTTTCCTTGCCATATATATTTCCACATCATTTTATTCAAACTTTCAAAATATTTTTTCTCCACCTTTATTGGAATTGTTTGGAAAAAGAACAAAATTCTTGGTAGTACATTCATTTTGATTAGCACTATTCTTCCCATTAACAATAGTTGTAGATTTTTTGACTTCCAGTCGGCACCGCAGGCTCTGTGGATGGTCTTTTAAGACCGTCAGCCCTGCGTCTTCGTAAAAGCCACTTTGACAGCGCAAACCGGCTGTCTGGTGGCTGAAAAACTCTCCTTTGGGAAAAGAAGGAGAGGAGAGCCGGTGGACGAGAGTAGAGCTCCTTGAAAGCCCTCTGGAACATTTCCAGAGGCTTGGAGGGTGAGAGCTCCCCAGCCAGCCCGCCAAGAAGCTCCGAAGCCAGGACGACTCTGCGAAAGCAGAGTGAGAAGCCGTGATCCGATCCTGCTCTCAAAAGTGAGTTTGACTGATTACAAGCGCAGGCAGAGCGGAAACAGGAGAACAAGCTTTAAAAGTACAGAGCTTAACTCCGGAGTTACTTTGTTTCAAGTTGAATCTCATTGAGCTGGAGGCTGAAGATGGCGTCTTTGTTATGGTTTTGAAAGTGAAAGCCAGAAACGAAAGTGCTTGAGAACTTTGCGCTGGGAGAGTGGATTAGCTGCTTATTAACTGCTGGGAAGTGAGAGCTTGTGGAGAAAAAAAAAACTGTCCTGCCTGATAAATTGGAGACTATAAATTACAAACATTTTAAAGTTGTTTGAAAGACTTTGTGGCTTTCAAAGATCTCCTTAAAAGAGGGGGGGGAATGGCTTATAGACAAGTGAAACCAGGAGTTGTTAAAGGAGGGGGAGGTTCTCCAGTTGTGTCAGTGGTGACACAGAAAGCACAACTTCCGGCTGATCCACAGACTCAGACTCAGAGTCAGGAGGCTGCATTTAATGATTTTAAAGAATTTATGAAAGAAGCCATGAATAATCAAGCAACATCAATGAGAGAAGCTATGAATAATCAAGCAATAGCAATGAAAGAAGCTATGAATAATCAAGCCACAGCAATGAATAATCTAACACTACTTGTGGAAGGGAAATTAAAGAAAGTTGAGGAGGATATCAGTTCAATCAAGGAGGTGGTTGCAGAAAAACACGATGAAATAAGAGATGATATTGTTTATGCTGTATCAGGATTGTCAAACCTTGTTATCCAGCTTGATGGGAAAGTTGAAGAAATTAATGAAGCCAATTTAAATTTGGAAAGCAAAATGGGTGATGTCATGACCAGAACAGAGAAAGTGGATGATGAATTGGTAATGTTACAATACAGATCCATGGAGTTTGCTTTGAGATTGAGAGGCCTGAAAGAAAATAGCAAAGAAAACTTAAAAGATATTTGTGCTGATGCTATGGCAGAGATAATTAAAGAAAGACCAGAAGATGTGGCAATCCAAATTGATAAAATTTACAGGGTTAATTCCTGGTTGGCAAAACAAAGACAGCTGCCAAGAGATGTGGTGGTCTATTTCACAACTAGGAGGATCAGAAATGATATTTTACAAGCTTCTTACAAGAATAAAGTTCAGGTGGCTGGGCAAGAGGTGGTGGTTTTGAAAGAGATTCCTCCAAAGATGTTGAGAAGTAGAAAAGACTTTGGCTTCCTGGTAAATGAGCTGAGAAATCAACAAGTGGCATACAGTTGACTGAAGTTAAAGATCAACGTATAACTAGAGCTCAATCCAAGCTACTTAAACAGAAGCAACAACAACAACAGGAAAGACAAGACAAGAAGGCAGTTAAGAGCACTGCACAAGAGATTGGCGCTATGGGAGGAGCGAGATCGAAGCTCGCGGATGAACTTCAAGCATATTGCTCCGCGCTCCAGAAAGAGGCTAATGACCTTTAAGTGTTTATCTTGGAATGTCAATGGGTTGAATTCAGCACAGAAAAGGAAAAAATTATTTACATATTTGAAACAATTTAATAATGATATAATATGTTTACAAGAAACGCATATTACAACTCAAGATCAAAAATATTTGATAAACTCAAAACTAGGAGCACATTATATATCTTCAACTTCGCAGAAAAAGAATGGTGTGGTTATTTATGTAAATAAAAAATTAACAGCAAAAGTTATAGAAGTAGATCAAGATGGTAGATTTGTAGCAATTGAATTGTTTACAGCAAATGGTCAAATTCTTTTGATTGGAATTTATGCTCCCAACCAACAACAGGATTATTTTTACAAGATGTTACATACTAAAATATTGCAATGGGACTACAGATCTATTTTAATTATGGGAGATTGGAATGGAGTAATTGATTCTAAATTAGATAAAAAGAGCTTGGCAAAGTCTAGAATTAGATTACCACAGACCTTTTTTGATATGAAAGAAGATATGGAACTAAAAGATGTTTGGAGAATACATAACCCAAATGAATTGGATTACACTTTTTTTTCTGATAGACATAGATCTTTTTCTAGGATTGATTTTATCTTGTTGTCAAATGATCTACTTGTTAAGACAAAAAGAATAAAGATTTTTCCAAGAATTTTGACTGATCATAGTCCTGTATGGATAGAAATCGAGATGGATAAGGTTGAGAGACGTTCTTGGAGATTAAATGAGAACCTGTTTAGATATGAAAAAAATATAATAGAACTTAAAAAGCATTTGAAAGAATTTTTTGAAATAAATTTGAATAAAGGTACCCCAGTTGAAATTGTTTGGGATGCAAGTAAAGCTTATATGAGAGGGGTACTTATCTACATGAATTCTAAACATAGACTGTTCCGACAAAAGAAAAGATCTGAGTTGGAAACGGAAATAAAGAATAAAGAACAGTTACTTATTAAAAACCCAACAGATGAAAGAATACGAAGTGCTATAAAACTTTTGAAAGACCAATTCCAAATGCTTATGGCGGAACAAGTTGCAACAAGTTTACAATACGCGAAGCATAATACATTTTGCAATGCTAATAAACCGGGCAGATGGTTGGCTTACACATTGAGGAAAAAACAAAGTATACGGACTATTGATAGTATTGATATTGGAGGGAAAGAAATCTTTCAACAAAAACTAATTAAAGAAGCTTTTGTGGATTATTATACTAAACTATATGCCAAAGATGAGGTGCAGAATGGACTTATAGAAAAATATTTAAAGGATAAGAGAGTTACAAAAATTACTGATCAACAAAAGGAAAGAATGAATTATCCTATAACAGAGGAGGAGATAACAGCAGCAATTAAACAGCTAAAAACAGCCAAAGCTCCTGGCACGGATGGTTTGACTGCAGTGTATTATAAAACTTTACAAGCTGAAATGGTGGGACAACTTAGAGATTTATTTTGCAATATTCAACAAGGGGGTAAAATACCCCCATCCTGGACAACTGCTTATATATCTTTGATACCAAAAGAACAAGTTGGTCCTAAAAAACCAGAGAACTACAGACCAATATCTCTTTTGAACACAGACTATAAAATTTACGCGAAGGTATTAGCCAACAGGTTGATGCCAGTAATCCAAAAGGTGATTCATGAGGACCAAGCGGGATTTATTGAGGGTAGATACATGAAGGACAATGTAAGGCAAGTAATAGACTTATTGGAATATCTTGATAAGAATAAACAGATTTCTGCAGTGCTGGTCTTTTTGGATGCGGAGAAGGCCTTTGATAGAGTGGATTGGAATTTTCTACTAAAGACTTTAAAAAAGATGGGCTTTGGGGACCAGTTTACACAGGCAATTTCGGCAATTTATCAAGAGCAAAAAGCACAGATTATTATTAATGGAAGTTTGACGACAGAGTTTAAAATTGAAAAAGGAACAAGACAGGGATGTCCGTTGTCCCCACTTTTATTTATTTTAACATTGGAAGTCTTGCTAAATACAATACGGGACTCAAAAATTTTGAAAGGCATAATGATAAGGCAAGAGGATTATAGAATAAAGGCATTTGCAGATGATCTGGTGGTTACCCTATCACAACCAATGGAATCAATAATCTTGATGAACGACATTATACAAGACTATGGTAGAGTTTCAGGTTTCAGAGTGAACTCAAAAAAGACTAAAATGATAGTCAAAAATATGACACAAGATCGTAAACATGAGTTTGAAAGGAGGGCAGGTTTTGAAATTGTACCTAAGGTAAAATATCTTGGAGTTCAGGTTGCAGAATCAAACATGAAATTGTTTCAAAATAACTATGAGGTGTTGTGGCGAGAGGTTCAGAAAGACATGGGGACTTGGAAAAAGCTGCAACTGTCTTTACTTGGAAGAATAGCAGCAGTTAAGATGAACATTTTGCCAAGATTTCTGTTTTTGTTTCAAATGATTCCGGTGCTTAAAAGTGATAAACAACTGAAAGTTTGGCAAACTGGACTTAATAAGTTTGTCTGGAACGAGAAAAAGCCGAGAGTGAAATTGAAAATTATGCAAGATGTTCCAGAAAGAGGAGGCCTTAAACTTCCAAACCTACAGTTATACTATGATGCAGCAGCTTTAACTTTAACAAGTGATTGGTTTGGAAGTAAAAAGGCTGGAATATTGAATGCAGAAAGTTTTGATCTTGAATTTGGATGGCATGCTTACCTATTTTATGATGACAAAGTTGATAAAGTATTTAAAAGTCATATACTTAGAGACTCTTTGATGAGAGTTTGGAAGAAGCACCGACTCAAATGGGATTATAAAATACCGCTATGGCTGGATCTTGGTCATACCTTGTGGAATACAAATATAATGTCACTCGGGGGGTTTTTATACAAAGAGGTTCTTTTTACAGATGCGGGCAGATGGCAGTTGAAGACATTGCAGACACTGTTGGACGAAGGGATTAATTTAACCTGGTTACAATATAATCAATTACAATTGAGATGGAAAGAGGACCAAAAAACTGGTATTATGTTGCATGAGGAAGAATTGGTTAGACATATAAGAGAGAAAGGTCCAATGCATATTAAAAGGCTTTACAATGTTTTGCTAGAAAGGGATTCAGAAACGGAATTAGTTAAAGATTGTATGATTAAGTGGGCACAAAATTTTGAAGAACCAGTGATGTTGGAAACATGGGAAAAAATTTGGGTTCAGAATGTTAAATTTACACAGTCGCAGAATTTGAGGGAAAATTTTTATAAAATGTTTTATAGATGGCATCTAGATCCTAAAAAGTTGTCATGTATGTACCCTAATGTTCAGCCAAAATGTTGGAGATGTGAATGTTTGGATGCTACGTATTATCATGTTTGGTGGACCTGTAGGAAAGTTAAGGCTTTTTGGATAAAAATATGGTGGGTCATGCAGAATGTTTTGAAGAAAAAAATTCAATTTTCTCCACAATTGTTTTTATTGGGCATAGTTAAGGGTTTTACACGGGATGAAACAAAATTAATATTGTATATGATAACAGCAGCAAGATTGTTGATAGGTAAATATTGGAAGAATGAAGCTTTGCCTACTATCGAGGAATGGACTTCGAAGATGGCTAGTTTTGCAGAGATGGCGAAGATTTCAGCATATTTAAAAGATTGTTCACAAGAGACTTATGAATGGGAATGGAAAAGGTGGATAGAATATGTTCAGAACAAATACCAAATTAGAAAGTATCAAATAGCTTTTATTTGAAAACAATGTATTAGAAATATTTTAATATAAAGAGACAAAGAGGGAAAATTATGTAGGGGGAGGGATGGGTTCAGGTATATATATCAGTGTTATTAGTTATGAGTACATAATAGGGAAGTCTGGGGGGGGGAGGGTTAGGGAGGGTTAGGGAGGACGGGAAGTTTGGGGAGGGAGGTGGGGGGGTGAAAAAAAGGGGTGAAAATGTAATTGTAAAACTTTTGCAATAAAAAAAAAAAAACAAGTGGCATACAGATGGGACGTTCCAATTGGTCTAATAGTGACTTATAATGGAGAAAGATACTGGTTAAACCCAGTCTGGAAGGCAAAAGATTTCTATGTAAATGTTTTAAAGGCTGGATAACCACCCTCACCGGGGGGGGGGGGGAGAGGAAGAAAACGGAGATGTTACAACAAGAAAAAGATGGAAAACAGATACAAACCTATGCTGAAGTTGCAGCTGGAGGAATTATTATGGGAGAAGATTTGGATCTTGGGGGCTTACCCCCAACTTTGGAACCACCTAAGAAGGGAGAGCCGAAAGTACAATGACTGACCCGATCAACGTATAAACTTAAAGAACAACAATCAAAAAGGCAACAATCTCAAGATTTATCTCAAGAAGTTCAAAAAACAGAAGCAGTGGGGGGGGGCTAGGCCAAAGAGTAAGGTGGAGGAGGAGCTTCAGCTGATGCTCACAAGGCTTCGAAAGGCTAAAGATGGCAACTAAATTCCTATCTTGGAATGTTAATGGCCTAAATTCACCACAAAAAAGAAAGTATTTCACTACTTGAAACAATTTAACAATGACATTATTTGCTTGCAAGAAACACATATCAGATTATCAGATCAAAAATATTTGATAAATTCAAGATTAGGTACACATTTTGTGGCATCAGCGCCAGAGAAGAAAAATGGATTAGTCATATATGTAAGGAAAGGACTATCAGCTAATTTAATTGAGGCAGATGATCAAGGAAGATATATTGCAATTGAATTATTAACACAGACTGGAAAAATGCTTTTTATGTAATATATGCTCCTAATCAGCAACAAGACAAGTTTTATAAATTTTTACATACTAAAATAATACAATGGGACTATAAATCTTTTATTTTAATGGGTGATTGGAATGGAGTAATAGACACACAGAAAGATAAAAAAAGCTTATCAAAGATCTCAACACGTGCAAAACTACCTAAATCTTTTTTTGACATGATGGAAGATATAGAACTGAGAGATATTTGGAGAGAACGTAACGTGGAGGAAAAAGATTTTACTTTTTTTTCTGATAGACATCAATCCTTCTCCAGGATTGATTTTATACTAACCACAAATGATTTTATTTCCAGGGTGAAGAAGATGAAGATATGTCCAAGAACTTTAACTGATCATAGTCCGGTTTGGGTGGAATTCGAACAGGAGAGGGGAGAAAGGAGGTCTTGGAGGTTAAATGAAAACTTATTTAGATATGAAGAAAATGTGAAAGAGCTTAAAAAACAAATGAAAGAATTCTTTGTTATTAATATGAATAAGGGTACTCCTATGGAAATGGTCTGGGATGCTAGTAAGGCTTATATGAGGGTTATGTTAATACATATGAACAATAAATATAGACTAAAACAACAAAAGAAGCGTAAAGAGATAGAGGAAGAAATAAAAAAAAACAATTACTTATATCTAATCCAGGAGATAAGAAAGTAAAAGAAACAATAAATGTACTACGAGGGCAATTTAATATGTTAATGGCTGATCAGGTGGCAACTAGCTTACAATATGCTAAACATAATACATTTTGTAATGCCAATAAACCAGGTAGGTGGTTGGCCTACATGTTGAGGAAAAAATAGAAATCACGAGTCATTAGTAAGATAGAATATAGAGGTAAGGAAGTTTATCAACAGAATATGATTAAAAAGGCTTTTTTGGAATTTTATACAAAGTTATATGCTAGTGACTCAATACAAGGTATAGATATAGATAGATATTTAAAGGAAGGGAATATTTCGGAATTAACGTTGGAACAGAGGGAAGGATTGAATCAACCAATAACTTCTGAGGAAATCATTGCGGCAATTAAGCAGTTAAAAACAGGGAAAGCTCCAGGAACAGATGGATTAACAGCTGCTTATTATAAGAATTTACAGCTTGAAATGGTAGAATCGCTTAGAGCTCTATTTTGTAAAATTCAATTAGGGGGAGGAGTTCCACCCTCTTGGAGAACAGCTTTTGTTTCATTGATTCCGAAGGAAGATCAAAACTGTATAAAACCTGAAAATTTTAGGCCAATATCACTTTTGAATACTGATTATAAAATTTTTGCTAAGATACTAGCGAATAGATTAATGCCAGTTATGCAACAAGCAATTCATAATGACCAATCAGGTTTTATAAAAGGGAGGCAGATGAAATATAATGTTAGACAAATTATTAATTTATTGGAATATTTGGAAAAAAATAACCAGGTCCCTGCAGCGTTCATATTTTTGGATGCAGAGAAAGCATTTGATCAACTGAATTGGCAATTTTTGTTTAAGATAATAGAAAAAATGCACTTTGGGGAGTATTTTATACATTCAATTAGAGCAATATATCAGGAACAAACAGCACAAATAATAGTTAATGGAGGCCTAACAGAAGCCTTTAAAATTGAGAAAGGTACAAGGCAGGGTTGTCCCTTGTCGCCATTGTTGTTTATTCTAACTTTAGAAGTTTTGTTGAATAAGTTACGGGACTCTGATAAAATAAAAGGAATTGTAATTAGACAGCAGGATTATAGATTAAGAGCGTTTGCAGATGACTTTATCTCAACCTATAGAGGCGGCTCCCTATATGCTGGACATAATAGCTCAATATGGTAAAGTACCTGGATTTAAAATAAATCTACATAAGACAATGATGATAACTAAAAATATGTCCATAACTCAAAGAGAAGATTTACGGAGATTAACGGGGTTTGAAATAGTTAACAAAGTTAAGTATCTAGGAGTATATATTGCAGCCTCAAACACGAAATTGTTTAAAAATAATTATGAAGCTCTTTGGCAAAAAGTACAGAAAGAAATGGAAAATTGGAAAAAGTTACAACTATCATTACTGGGAAAGATAGCAGCAATAAAAATGAACGTACTACCTAAGTTTTTATTTTTGTTTCAAATGATACCAGTGCTTAAGAAAGATGGAAATTTGATGGAATGGCAGAAAGGGGTTAATACTTTCATCTGGGGTGGGAAGAAACCAAGAGTGAAACTGAAAATTATACAGGATATAGGGTCATATACTTAGAAATGCGTTGTTGAGGGTTTGGAAAAAGTACCAATATAAGTTAAATTATAAGATACCCATATGGGCAAATCCCAGACATGCAATAGAAAATATAAGTATAGAGCAAAAAACAGAGGTTATTACTTATAAGAGCTTCTTCTTTTGGAAAGGGGTAAATTGCAACTGAAATCTTTAGATGAATTAAAAGAAGAAGGGATAATTTATACTTGGTTTCAGTATGGTCAGCTTCAAGCTAGATGGAGGGAAGATAAAAAAATTGGTGTTATGCAAAATGAGGAAAATTTGGCGAAACAGATTAGAGATCAAAGTCAGATGCATATTAAAAGGTTGTATAATGCATTATTGGAAATAGATTCAGAAACGGAATTGGTTAAGGATTGTATGATAAAATGGGCACAAAACTTTCAGGAACCAGTGATGATGGAAACGTGGGGAAAGATTTGGGTCAGAAATGTTAAATTTACGCAAGCACAAAATTTGAGAGAGAACTTTTATAAAATATTTTATAGATGGCACTTAGATCCTAAAAAATTATCATGTATGTACTCTAATTTGCAAGCTAAATGTTGGAGATGTGAATGTAATGATGCAACCTATTATCATATATGGTGGACCTGTAAGAAAATCAAGGCATTTTGGATAAAAATTTGGTGGGTGATGCAGAATATCCTGAAAAGAAGACTGAAATTTACTCCTCAATTGTTCCTATTGGGTATAACTATGGACTGTACAGTATCAGAGACTAAATTGATTTTGAATCTAATATCAGCAGCTAGGCTGTTGGTAGCTCAATATTGGAAGAAGGACTCTTTGCCTACTATTGAAGAGTGGATACTGAAAGTAACGAACCTAGCAGAAATGGCGAAAATCTCAGCGTACTTGAAGAACTATACGCAAGAAAGATATGTATCGGAATGGAGAAGATTGATTGACTATATTCAAAATAAGTATCAGACAAGAAAATATCAAATAGCTTATGAATGAACGTTAAGTATTGGAAGTATTTTGTTATCTATAGTGGAGTTAAGGTTTCAGGGGGGAGTTAGTAGTCTAAGGATAAGTAGGTTAATCTAGTTTATGATTGTTAAATGAAACACCTTGTATTTTGCTCTGGGAAATCTGGGGGGGAGGGTGGGATGAGGGGAGGGAAAGGGTGGGGAGAATATGGGGGGGAAGAAAATTTTTGTTTTTTGTAAAACTTTTCAATAAAAAAAAAAATAGTTGTAGATTTTTCCATTTTTCCAGATCTATTTCAGTTTGATTTCTCAGTTTATAGTAATTATCTTCCTTCACTGTGATACATCTTGACGTTAACACTTAATGCCCAAGTGTTTCACTTTCTTCACTATTTAAATATCTAATTTATCTGTTAATTGCTTTTTTTGTTTTTCTCTCATATTTTTAACTATAATTTTTGTTTTATCTTTATTTATTTTCAATCCAGCTACTTCTCCATACTCCTCTATTTGCTTCATTAGCTTTGGGCCTGTTTCTATTGGTTCCTCCATAATAAATACTAAATCATCCGCAAATGCTTGTAGCTTGTATTCTTCTTTTTTAATTTTCATTCCTTTTATTTCTTTATCTTGCCTTATTTTTCTGTTTAAAATTTCTAGCGTCAAGATAAATAACAATGGAGATTACAGACATCCTTGTCTAGCTCCTTTTCTGATATCTACTTTCTCTGTCATTTCACCATTTATTATTATCTTTACCGATTGGTCTTTATATATAGTCTTAACCATATTAATAAATCTATCACCAAAGTCCATCTTTTGTAACTGTATAGTCATAAATTGCCAATTCACATTGTCAAATGCTTTCTGCGCATCTAAAAATAACAATGCCATTTGTTTCTCTGAATGTACCTCATAATATTCCAATGTATCCAATATAATTCGTATATCGTCTCTAATTTGCCTTTTAGGTAAAAAAAACATTTTGGTCTGAATGTATGAGTTCATTTAGTAACCTTTTCAATCTTTCTCCCATAATTGATGCAAATATTTTGTAATCTGCATTTAATTGTGAAATTGGTCTATAATTCTTTATTTGTTGTAGATCTTTTTTTTCTTTTGGTATAAGAGTTATATATGCCTCCATCCATCAGTTTGGCATCTTTGCTTCTATTAATAAATCATTAAATACTTGTAACATTGTATCACTTAGTACATTTGCAATTTTTTATATAATTCTGCCGGTAGTCCATCTGGTCCTGAGGTTTTTCTGTTCTTCTGCCTTTTAATTCCCTCTACCAATTCCATCATTAATATTCTTTCTTCTAGTGCTTTTTAAAAATTTTCTGGTATTTTGGGAATCATTGCTTTTTCCAAATATTGTTCTATTTTCTTTTCAGATATCTGTTCTTGTTGATATAATTTCTTATAATATTCCTCAATTATTTTTTTCTTTTCCTCATTTTGATGACATATCTTCCCATCTTGATCTAGTAATTGAGTTATCAGTTTCCTTTCTTTTTCCTTTTTCCTTTTATATGCCAGCCATCTTCCTGGCTTATTTGTATTTTCAAAAAAAAATTGCCTTGTTGATTTTATTTTCCTTGCCAAGTCTTCATTCTCAATTAAGTTCAGTTTATGTTTTTCTAAGTCCATTAGATTTAAATTTTTTTATCTTGTGGGTTTTTTGCAATTCTTTCTCTAATTTCTTATACTCCTCTTCCAATTTCTTTTGAGTTTGTCTATTCTGTTTATTTTTTCCCCTGTATAAGTCATTATCAAGCCCCTTGTATATGCTTTACTAGTATCCAATATGTTTTGTAATGATGTATCTTCTTTTCTGCTTTCTTTAAAGAAAAAAGTCAATTCTTTTTCCATATATTGTATAAAGTCTTTCTCATTTAATAAGCTTTGATTTAATGTCCATCTCATTCTTTTTCTTTGTCCTTTCCATATCATCATTATTGGATTGTGATCTGCCCATATACTTGCTTCCATATCAATCTTGTCTATCTTGGATATTAAATCTGTGGACATCCACATCATATCTATTCTTGACTATGACATATGTCTATTTGAATAAAATGTGTACTGCTTTTCCTTTAGGTTTCTTTTTCTTCAAGCATCTTACAGACTTAGTTCATCTACTATTGTATAAAATGCTTTCGAAAGTGTCTTCCTTGGTTTTTTATTCACTTTTGTAGATTTATTGTCAACTTGCAAAGCTTTCAAGTTGCCATGAGCAGGAGGGAGGGAGAACTGAAGTGAATTCCATACATTTTTTCTGACCGCAATCAGAAGGAGGGTGTTAGGTTTCACAGCCAGCCAAAGTGGTTAATTGGAGAATGTGATTTATGACATGGCCAGAGAGGAGGGGAGAGACATAGGGGAACGTAAATCTACGTGGGATCAGTCCTAACTGCATCCGAGTATTGCTGGAATGTTGCTCCTAATAAATGGCTATATTTCCTTTGAAGTTTGAATCATGGCTCATGAATTAATTAGGACATCTTTCGGAAACTTGACATTTATACTCTAACTCATTATCAACAATTGCATTAAAGTCTCTTATTATACAGATATTCTCATATTCATATTCTAGTATTTTCCTGTGTAATTTCACATAAAATTCTTCTTGATTTTCATTTGGAGAGTATATACCCACAAGTAATATTTTTTTGTAGTTCATTACAATTTCTACCATTAATACTCTTCCTTCCTCATCCTCAAATATTTGTTTGGATTGGATTGTCTGTTTAATGTAAAATACTACTCCTCTTTTGCTTTGAGAAGCCACTGTTGTGTACAATGTCCCCAATTTTATTCGCTCCAAAAGCTTTTTATGTTGCTTTCTAATATGTACTTCTTATAAACATATGATTTCTAATTTTAACTTCTCTAATTTGTTGAATATTTTTCTTCTTTTTATTGCAGAATTTAGCCTATTTATATTCAAAGATATTATTTTAATTTCTTCTTCCATTTATTATTTATTTACTTGTTTTGTCGATCTAGTCGTTCTTATCTCCCTTTGTTCTTTAACTTCTTTCACTCCTTCTCTTAATGCTCTCTCATCTTGTTCTCTTGTTGTCTCTCTTGGTTGTTCTTTCTTCTCCTCCTGTTGTCCATCCCCTTTTTCATCTCTCAATCTTTCTTCCTCTTGAACATCTATGTGTTGTTTATAAAATAACTCTGCTTTCTCTATTGAATCTAATCTGTATTTTTGTTCTTGTCAGTTCACCAATGATTCCTTCTGGAATCAACCATCTAAAATTTATTCCTCTCTTCATCAAACATATTGTGAGAAATTGATATTCTTTTCTCAGGTCTCTCACTCTTCTTGGAATTTGTTTCAGTGCCACTACTTCTCTCCCTTTATGCTTTATCATCGCATTTCTCATCATTTGCAATATGAGATAATATGCAATATTTCTGCAATTTTCTCTGCTAAATTTTCTTCCTTTTCTTCTTCAATATTTTGGAATCTTAAATAATAATCAGCTTTATCCATTTCCAGGGTTATAATTGTTTTTTCCTGATTTTTATCAGTAATTGTAAATCTATAGTCCATCTCAGTTGTGAAATCTAAAATTTGTTACTACCGGTTCTGTGGGCGTGGCTTGGTGGTGGGGTAATGTGACTGGGTAGGCATGGCCAATTTTTTTTTAACTTTTAAAACCATTTTTTCTACAACCTCTTTGGCAAAGAGGTTGTAAAAAAATGCTTTCAAAAGGCTCTGATGATCCCAGCTGAGTTGCCTGATCAGCAGAGGCTTTTTTTCTTTTAAATGCCTCTTCTGATCAGGCAACTCAGCTTGGATCATCAGAGGCTTTTAAAAGAAAAAAAGCCTCTGCCGATCAGGCAACTCAGCTGGGATCGTCAGAGGCATTTAAAAGAAAAAAAGCCTCTGCCGATCAGGCAACTCAGCTGGGATCATCAGAGGCTTTTTAAAAAACTTTTAAAAGCATTTTTTCAGCCAAAGAGGTTGTAGAAAAAATGCTTTTAAAAGTAAAAAAAAAAAGCCTCTGATGATTGTGCGGCTCAGCTGGATATGGTGGGGGAGGGATTTTTGCTACCAGTTCTCCAAACCACCCACCTCCATCGCTGCTGGATCGGGCGATCCGGTCTGAACAGGGAGCATTTCACCCCAGGTCCATCTCTTCAACTTTTTTCTCCATTGCTTCTGCTTTTCCTTCCATTTGCTGCAATCGTTGTTCATTTTTCCCTATCATCTCTTTAACTTCTTTCAATTCTCCTTCCATTTTTTTCCATGTTTCCTTCCATTTTTTCCATCAATTACTTCTTGTCCTGTCCTCAGGTGCTTTGGAATATTAGGTTGACCCCCTCTTCTGTGTGACAGCATCTCAAGTACTGGAAAACAGCTATCATGTCACGCTAATTCGTCTCATTGATAGGCTAGACATATCTAGTTTCCTTAACCATTCAATTCAATTTTCAATTCAGAATAGAGCTGGAAGGTACCTTGGAGGTCTTCTAGTCCAACCATATACCATTTCAGACAAGTGGCTTCCCAGTCTCTTCTTAAAAATCTTCAGTGATAGCGCGCTCACAATTTCTGAAGGCAAGCTGTTTCACTGGTTAAATGTTGTCACTGTTAGGGAGATCTCCTTAATTCCAGATTGCTTCTCTCCTTATTTAACTTCCATCCATTGTTTCTTGTCCCACCCTCTGGTGGTTTGGAAAATAAGTTGACCCTCCTCTTCTTCATCATATAATTTAACCTCCAGACCCCAATCTTTCTAGAATCTCAGATCTTTCTTTTATCATGGTGACCAAAGTTAGATACAATATTCAAGTGTGGTCTTACCAATGCAGCATAAAGTGGTACTATAACATCACATGTTCTTGATACTATCTCTCTCTTGATGCAGCCTAAGACTGCACTGGCTCTTTTGGCAGCTGCAGCACACTGTTGGCTCATACTTAAGTGATGATTCACTAGGACACCTAGATCCCTCTCACAGTCACTATTATTTTTTTTAATTAAATTTTATTTCTTTAAAAAAGTACAAACAGAAGATTTATCGACAAACAGATCACTGTGAGAACATTACACAATACATAACATTCAATCTAAATAAACAAATAAAAAATAAAAGTCTAATCTAGCATTGTCCTCTTTTTATTCTATTATCTAACCAAACATACCATAGGTCCCAGCATTGGAAATATACAGTCTTTTTTTTTATTGAAAAGTTTTAAAATGTTTTACAAACAAATTCCCCACCCCCTTCCCCCACTCCTTCCCCTTCCCTCCCCCCCCTGGACTTCCCAGAGCAAAATACAGGGTATTGCATTTAACAAACATAATCTAACATAAACAAACTAACTATAAACTCTTAACTTCCCCTTACTCTTTAACTCTCCCATAGGTACTAAAATGTCAAAGTAAAAAGAAAAATCATCTAAACATTTCATTCATAAGCTATTTGCAACTTTTTAGTCCCATATTTGTTTTGTATATAGTCAATCCATCTTCTCCATTCCAGTACATATCTTTCATTTGAACGGTCCTTCAAATATGCAGAGATTTTAGCCATCTCCGCCAAATTAGCTACTTTTAATGTCCATTCTTCAATAGTAGGTGTTTCTTCCTTCTTCCAATACTGCGCCACCAAAAGTCTGGCTGCAGTTATTAAATTCAAAAACAGTTTAGTCTCTATAACTGTACATCCTTCAATTATACCCAATAAAAACAACTGTGGAGTAAATTTTATCTTCCTTTTAAGAATATTTTGTATAATCCACCATATCTTAATCCAAAATGCCTTAATTTTCTTACATGTCCACCATACATGAAAATATGTTGCATCATCACATTTACATCTCCAACATGTAGGTTGTAAACTCGGGTACATACAGGCTAACTTTTGGGGATCTAAATGCCATCTATAAAACATTTTGTGAAAATTTTCTCTTAGATTTTGAGCTTGAGTAAACTTCACATTTCTAACCCATATTTTCTCCCATACATCCATAGATATTCATTCCCCAAAGTTTTGTGCCCATTTTATCATACAATCCTTCACTAGCTCAGTTTCTGAGTCTATTTCTATCAATGCATTATATACCCTTTTAATATGCATTGGACTTTGATCCCTGATTTGTTTTATTAAGTTTTCTTCATTTTGCAAAATACCAATTTTCTGATCTTCTTTCCAACTGCCCATACTGAAACCAGGTTTGAATTTTCCTTTCTTCCTTTAATACCTCTAAAGACTTTAATTGCAATATACCTCTTTCCAAAATAAGAAGCTCTTTATAAGTAATCACATCTTGCTTCTGCTCCACATTTATATTCTCTATCATATGTCTAAGTATTGTCCAAACAGGTAATTTATTATTTAATTTATATTGATACTTTTTCCATACATGTAATAATGCATTTCTTAATATGACTTTTAAAATTCTTGTCCACCTTTTTATCATATAGTAAATATGCATGCCATCCATATAACAGATCATACCCTTCAATATTCAATATTCTCTCTTCTGTTAAATTAATCCAATCACTAATTGCTGAGAGCACAGCTGCCTCGTAGTACAATCTTAAATTAGGCATTTTGAGACCTCCTCTTTCACGTATATCTTGCATTATTTTTCGTTTTATTCTTGGTCTCTTTCCTGCCCACACAAAATTAGTAATACCCTTCTGCCATTCGTTCAAATTTCCATCTTTTTTCAGTATTGGTATCATTTGGAAAAGAAATAAGAACTTTGGCAAAATATTCATCTTCACTGCAGCTATCCTTCCCAGCAATGATAATTGCAATTTTTACCAACTTTCCATCTCTTTCTGGATTTTTTGCCACAACACTTCATAATTACACTTATATAGTTTCGCATTTGATGTTGTAATATAAACCCCTAAATACTTAACCTTCTTAACTGATTCAAATCCTGTTATTCTTTCAATTTCTTCTTTTTGACTTGTAACCATATTTTTAATTATTATCTTCGTTTTCCCTGCATTAATTTTAAGTCCAGAGACTTGTCCATATTGATTAATTATATCCATTAAACCTATAACCGAATTTATTGGTTGGGTCAAAGTCACAACCAGGTCATCTGCGAATGCTCGTACCCTGTAATCCTCATTCCTAATTTTAATTCCCCTTATTTTATCTGAACCACGTATTTTATTCAACAAAAATTCCAGAGTCAAAATAAACAATAATGGAGATAAAGGACATCCCTGTCTTGTTCCCTTTTCTATATTAAAAGTTTCCGTTAAACTACCATTAATTATTACTTGTGCCATTTGTTGCTGATATATTGCCTTAATAGATTGTATAAAATACTTTCCAAATTGCATCTTTTCAATTATTTTCAATAAAAAATTCCAATTCAGTCGATCAAATGCTTTTTCCACATCTAAAAATATAAGCACCACACGGACCTGGTTGTTTTTTCCCAAATACTCCAATATATTTGTCTTACATCACTCTTCATATATCACCTATTAATGAAACCAGTTTGGTCATTGTGAATCATTTGTTGCATAACTGGCATCAACCTATTTGCCAATGTTTTAGTAAAGATCTTGTAATCTGTATTTAACAATGATATAGGCCTACAGTTTTTTGGCTGAGTATGATATTGGTCTTCCTTTGGGATCAGGGAAATAAATGCTGTTCTCCAAAAAGGAGGCATTTGTCCTCCAGTTTGTATTTTATTAAATAGTTCTTTAAGTGGTTCCACCATTTCTGCCTGTAAATTTTTATAATAAACCACTGTCAACCCTTCTGTCCCGGGGGCTTTTCCCACCTTCAAGTGTTTAATTGCTAAAGTGATTTCCTCAACAGTTATCAATTGATTCAAACCTTTCCTTTGTTCTTCTGAAATTATAGAGATATTCTCCCTCTGTAAATATTTATCTATATCTGTACCTTGAATCTTATCACTAGTATACAACTTCGTATAGAATTCTGAAAATGCTTTTTAATCATATTTTGCTGATACACCTCTTTACCCTTATATTCTATTTTCTCTATAGTACGTAGCTTTTGTTTTTTCCTAAGCAAATATGCCAACCATCTGCCTGGTTTATTCACATTACAAAAAGAATTATGTTTGGCATATTGCAAATTAGTTGCTACCTGGTCTGCCATCAACATATTAAATTGTCGGATCAGTTTGTGCAGGCGGTTTCAGCAATTTATCAAGAGCAAACAGCACAAATTATCATTAATGGAAGTTTAACTACAAACTTCAGTATAGAAAAAGGCACAAGATAAGGTTGTCCGTTATCCCCGTTGTTGTTTATTCTAACGCTAGAAGTCTTGTTGAACACAATATGGGACTCGAGCACTTTGAATGGAATAGTGATAAGGCAAGAGGATTACAGAACAAGGGCACTTGCAGATGATCTGGTTGTTACCCTAACATGGCCGATGTAATCAATAATTCAGATGAAAGACATTATAGAAGAATATGGTATGGTATCAGGATTTAGACTGAATCAGAAAAAAACCAAGATGATAGTTAAAAATATGACAGTTGATCAAAAGAAGGAACTTGAAAGGAAGGCAGGCTTTGAAATAGTACCGAAGGTGAGATATCTAGGAGTTCAAGTTGCAGATTCAAATATAAAACTGTTTCAAAATAACTATGAGGTGTTGTGGCGAAAGGTACAAAAGGATATGGAAACCTGGAAAAAACTGCAGCTGTCCTTACTTGGAAGAATAGCAGCAGTTAAAATGAATGTTCTACCTAGATTTTTATTTTTGTTTCAAATGATTCCGGTGCTTAAAAGTGATAAACAGCTGATGAAATGGCAAAAAGGAGTGAATAAGTTTGTTTGGAATGAGAAAAAGCCAAGAGTTAAATTGAAAATTATGCAAGATGTTTGTGAAAGGGGTGGTCTTAAACTTCCAAACCTACGATTGTATTATGAAGCAGCAGCGTTGACACAAGCAAGTGATTGGTTTGGAAGGACAAAGACTGGAATATTGAATATAGAGAGTTATGATCTTGAATTTGGTTGGCATGCATATTTATTCTATGAAAATAAAGTGGATAAAGTATTCAACAGTCATATGCTTAGAAACTCCTTGATGAGAGTATGGAAGAAGCACCGGTTCAAATGGGATTACAAAATACCGTTGTGGTTGGATCTTGGTCATATCATACGGAATATAAATATAAAGTCACTCGGGGGGGGTTATACAAAGAAGTACTTTTTAATGATAGGGACAGATGGCAATTAAAGACATTAAACACACTGTTGGAAGAAGGGATTAATTTAACTTGGTTACAATATAACCAACTTCAACTAAGATGGAGAGAAGATCAAAAAACTGGTTTAATGTTGCATGAAGAAGAATTGGTTAGACAGATAAAAGAGAGAGGCCCAATGCATATCAAGAGACTCAGAAAACGAATTGGTTAAAGATTGTATGATAAAATGGGCACAAAATTTTGCAGAACCAGTTATGATAGAAATGCGGGAAAAATATGGGTTCAGAATGTTAAATTTACGCAGTCACAGAATTTGAGGGAAAATTTTTATAAAATGTTTTATAGGTGGCATTTAGATCCTAAGAAATTGTCATGTATGTATCCTAATGTTCAACCAAAATGTTGGAGATGTGATTGTTTGGATGCTACATATTATCATATATGGTAGACTTGCAAGAAAGTGAAGGCTTTCTGGATAAAAATTTGGTGGGTTATGCAAAATGTTCTGAAGAAAAAACTCCAATTTTCTCCTCAATTGTTTTTATTGGGCATAGTTAAGGGTTTTTCAATGGGTGAAACAAAATTGATATTGTATATGGTGACAGCAGCTAGGTTACTGATTGGTCAATATTGGAAAAGGGATGTTTTGCCTACTATTGAAGAATGGACTTTGAAGGTGGCCAGTTTTGCAGAAATGGCGAAGATATCAGCATACTTAAAAGACCGGACTCAAGAGACTTTTGTATGGGAGTGGAAGAAATGGATAGATTATGTGCAGAATAAATATCAAACTAGGAAGTACCAGATAGCTTTTAGTTGAATGTTGTGTAGAAATGTATAGTATATAGGGGATAGAATAGTTTAATGTCATGTAGAAATGTATAGTACACAGGGGTGGGGGGAATAGAAGGGCGGTAAACTATGATATAATATGATTTGGATTTGGATTTCACCTTGGGGAAGTCATGGGAGGAGGGGAGGGCTAGGGAGGGTTAGGGAGGGAAAGAGGGGGGGAATGGGAAAATTTGTATTTGTAAAACTTTTTCAATAAAACATATTAAATTGTCCTCGCAATAGATTAATTGCTTCTTTTATTTTCTTGTCAGCTGGGTTTAAAATTAATACTTGCTCTTTATTTTTTATTTCTTCTTCTAACTCCTTCTGTTTCCTTTCCTGTTTATGTCTATATTTATTATTCAAATAAATTAAAATACCTCTCATATATGCTTTACTTGCATCCCAAACCGTCTCCATAGGTGTACCTTTATGCAAATTCATAACAAAAAATTCTTTCATAAATAGTTTACATTCTTTCACATTTTCCTCATATCTAAACAAATTTTCATTCAGCCTCCAGGACTTCCTGGGTGCCTTTTCATATTCTAATTCCATCCAAACCGGACTATGATCTGTTAATGTTCTTGGACATATTTTCGCTTTCTTCACCCTGGAAAGAAATTCATTAGAAATTAATATAAAATCAATCCTGGAAAATGACTGATGTCTATCAGAAAAAAAGGTAAAATCTTTCTCTTCTCCGTTCCTCTCACGCCAAATATCTCTCAGCTCCATATCCTCCATCATATCAAAAAAAGATTTAGGTAATCTAGCACGTGTTTGAATATTTTGAATAGAGTTTGAATAGAGATCCTTTTTTGTCCTTTTTAATATCCAAAACTCCATTCCAATCTCCCATCATTATATGTGTTTTATAATTCCATTGTATTAATTTAGCATGTAAAGTCTTATAAAAACTTTCTTGTTGCTGATTTGGTACATATATTCCAATCAATGTTTTTTTCCCTTCTATTAAGATTTCAATTGCAATATATCTTCCTTGTAAATCTGCTTCAATTAATTTAGCTATTAAACCTTTTTTTAGGTATATGACTATACCATTTTTCTTTTCCGGTGCAGATGCTATAAAATGTGTCCCGAATCTTGCATTTATTAAATATTTTTGATCTTGCATTCTAATATGTGTCTCTTGTAGACATATAATGTCATTTTTATACTGCTTCAAATAATGAAATATTTTCCTCCTCTTTTGTGGTGAATTTAATCCATTGACATTCCAAGTTAGAAATTTACATGCCATTTTTGGCAATTTGAAGCTTTTCAAGCATTAGCTGAAGGTCATCTTTCACTTTGATCTTCGGCCTTGCCCCTCCCACTGCTTCTGATTTTGTAGTTTCTTGTGCTTTCATCTGGGCTTGCTGCACCTTTAATTCCTCTTGGCATTTCTTTGCTGCTCGAGTCTGTCTTTGGTCCCTCGGTTCCTCTATTTTGCCAAATAATTCCATATCTTGGGCAGAGCTCGTAAGTTGTAATAAATCTTCTTCAACAATTGAAGCCCCTCCTTGAGCCTCTGCCTGAGCCTGGGTAATTTCTTTCGTTCCCATTCTTGCTTCCTCTTGCTTTCCTTTCTTCTTCTAATTTCTGGAGAAGAAGAACCTCCAGCCTTTAATACATTAAAATAAAAATCCCTTGCCTTCCATAATGTATTAAAACGGAATCTCTGTCCTGAATAATCCACCACCAATCCAGTTAGAATCTCTCATCTGTACTGTATCTGACGTTTTCTAAATTCATCCACCACAAAAGCATAGTCCTTCCTTGCTCTCAACATTTTGGGAGGAATTTCTTTTAATGTTAAAACCTCCTGCCCTGCCACTTGAAGTTTATTTTTGTAGGAAGCCTGTAATATCATATTTCTTAGCCTCCTTGTTGTAAAATAAATTACAATGTCTCTTGGTAAATTTCTCTGCCTGGCCACCCATGAATTAACATGATAAATTTTATCCATTTGCCAATCCAGATCCTCCTTTCTTTCTTGAGTTATCTGTACAAAAGCTTCTGCAAAAATCTCTCTCAAATTCTCTTGGGTATTTTCTTTCAGGCCTCTTACTCTTATGGCAAATTCCATCGATTTATATTGTATCATCATCACCTCTGAGTCTGCTTTTTCTGTCTGAACCTCTCCAATTTTATTCTCCAAATTCACGTTTGATTGATTAACTTCTTCTAGTCTTTCATCTAACCCTTCAATGTGGCTTGCCAAACCTTTAAATGCAAAAATAATGTCTTCTCTAATTTCCTTATTTCGAGCTTGAATTTCATCCTTGATTTCTGTCACCTCTCCAGTTACTTCATCCATTTTATCAGTCACCACTTTCATTTTTTCATCAAGAACAGAAGTAATTTTTTCTTCTAAAGAGAAGGCTTGCAGCTTTAAGGCTTGCTGCAAGGCTTCCAGGGTTAAAACTTGTGGTTCTACTGGAGCTGTCAAAGATTGTGGTTTGGGTGGTGGAATAGGGGAACTCACAGTAATTTTAGCCCCAGCAGTTTTTATTTGCTTAAAAGCCATTTTCCAATTTTCAGTTCCAGATTAAAACGTTTACAACAGCCAATCCCAGAAATTAACTCAATTTCCAATTAGTTTCAGTCCTCAGTAAATTTAAATTTGTCTACAGTCCTTTAATTCTTCTTTCTTTTGAGACAAGTTCTGTTTATTAGCAGCAGAGACTGTCAGCACAGATGAGTACTTTGAAGTTAGCTTTCGTTACCACACCCAATTAAGATTCGGCACCATTTCCTTTCACTTTCTTCCCACAGCAATCAAGAAGGAAGTATTCAATACACAGGAGTTAAAGTTTAATACTTGCAATTGGAGTTCCTCCTGACTTTGCTCTGCCTGCTTTTGTATCCAAAATACTGTTAAAATGTTGCAGGGATGGTCGTGGCATCTTGTTCTGCTAAATGCAGAAGCGTCCCGGGTCCGGAGCTTGTATCAGGCTTCTAGGGTGCTCTCACCCTTCGCGCCCCAAGAATTATTCCTGGGACTCTTGGGGAGCTCTACCCAAGCCTGGCTGCTCTCTTTCCCCTCTTTTCCCGAGGGGAAAATTTTCAAGCCGCTAAACAGCTGTTTTTCGCTGTTCTAGTGGCTTGGACAAGATCGCGGGGCTAGCGCTCCGAAAGGAGCTGCCATCGATGACGCGTTGCCACCGGAAGTCCCGGAAATATACAGTCTTTTTGATCTCTTAAAATTTTAGTTAGCCTATCGGCTTCTGCACATTCCATGATTTTCCCTATAATCATATCTTCAGATGGTAGATCTTTACCCTTCCAGTTTTGGGTGAGACATATTTTAGCCGCAGTTGTGATATAAACAATCAGATACCATTTGCTAGTGCCTATTTTATTTGGCCTGATGTTTAATAAGTAAAATTCAGGTTTCAGTTGTAGTTTGTAACCAGTAATTTCTAACAACCACCTCTGAATGAGTTTCCAAAATTCAGTTACTCTGGGGCAAGTCCACCATACATGGAAATAGGTACCTAGCTCCCCACACTTCCAACAATTTGGGGAGAGTCCAGGAAACATTTTGGATAGTCAGGCGGGAGGAAGGTGCCACCTGTATACCATCTTGTACAAGTTATCCTTATAAATAGTTGCCATCAAAATTTTCAATTGTCTAGACCAAATTTCTTCCCATTTCGCCAAATCGATTGAGTGGCCAATATTCCTCCCCCAGGCAATCATTGAGTCTTTGACGATCTCGTCACCTATCCAATGGATTATTAAAAAATTGTAAATTTTAGCTAACATTTTTTCCTCCTTCCCTAATATAATCTTATCTAACTCCTGCAGGGTCCTATCAATACCTCCTTGTTCCTTATATTTTTTTATATTTGGAGTTAATTTGAGCATAAGCCCACCAATCCACTTCCGTTCCCTGCAGAGCTAGTTTGGTTCTTGTTTTTAAACAGCCTTGACTATCAAGCAGCTCACAATAAGGTAGATGTTTTTCTTTATCAGATAGCGGGGTATATGTCATGGCTTCCAGCAGGACCAGCCAGGAGGGGGTCAAAGAATAAAATTTGTCTTTAATTTTCCTCCATGTTACGATTAAAGTATTCCTCAAATAATGCCCTGCAAAGCACGTGTGGTGTTTTTTTGCCCTCTCTTGCCAAAGGAAATAATGCCAACCCTGTTGCAGCCCCGAACCTTCCAGAACCAATAGCCATCTCCTTCTCAACAAGATCCAGTCCCTTACCCAAACTAAATTTGTGGCCTGGTAATAATACTCCCATTTAGGCAAACCGAATCCCCCTCTACCCTTCACCTCTTGGAGCATTTTAAGTTTAATTCTAGGTTTTTTATTCTGCCAAATATATTTGAGAACACATTGGTTTAATTGTTTAAAAAAATTATTGTCCAATCTGGCTGGGGCTGTGTAAAATAAGTAAATCCATTTTGGGAGAATATAAGATTTTATGACAGCAATCCTACCTAACAGAGAGACCTGCAACTTCTTCCACTTCTCTAAGTCTTGTTCCCTTTGTTGGAGAAGTTTCAAATAATTATCCTCCTTAATTGTCGAACACTTAGCAGATAGTAGAATGCCTAAATACGTATTTTTTTAATCATTTGGAATCCCAAGTTCAATTCTATTTCCTTCCTCTGATTTATTGTCAAATTTTTAATCAAGACCTTTTTTCCTTATTTACTTTTAGGCCCACCACAGCTCCATATCTTTCTAATTCGTAAGTTAACTTCAGGCCCAATATAAAAGGGTCTTCCAGTACAAACACAAGGTCATCAGCGTACGCTTGTAGCTTATACTGCTGGTTCTTGATATGTAGTCCTTTTATTCCTGAATTTCGTCTAATTTCTCTCAGTAATGGTTCCAATGTTAATATAAATAGAAGCGGAGAGAGTGGGCATCCCTGTCTAGTACCTTTCTCAATACAAATTTTCTCAGATGCATCCCCATTAATCAGAGTTTTGGCTGACTGTTTCGAGTAAATTGCACGGATTGCCCGAGTAAAATTCTCCCCAAATTGCATATGATGTAACAAACCTAGTAAAAACCGCCAGCTCACCCGATCAAAAGCCTTTTACGCGTCCACGAAGACCAAAGCCAGCTGCTTATCAAAGTTAGCTTCATAATATTCTAGAATATTCATGATTATTCTCATATTGTCTCTAATTTGCCTACGAGGTAGAAAACTGTTTTGGTCTTCGTGGATAAATTGGCTCAAAAATCCTCTTAATCTGTTTGCCAATACTGCCGCAAATAGCTTATAGTCTGCATTGAGGAGTGAGATCGGTCTGTAGTTCTGGATCAGGGATAAATCATTACCTTCCTTCGGCAGGAGAGTTATTAGTGCTTCTGTCCAGGAATCCAGAATCAATCCCTCCCGAATTACCCCATTAAATAATTCTACCATATGAGGACCTAGAACTTCCCATAGTACCTTATAACATTCCATCGGAAGGCCGTCCGTACTGGGGGTCTTCCCTGTTTTTTGTTTCCCTAAGACCCTTTCAATTTCCCCTTCCGTAATTTCTCTATCCAATATTTCCCTGGACATATTCGGGATTTTTGGTAAATCGGACTCTTCTAAATATTTCTTTATTTCATCCTCGGGTTTGTCTTCATCTCTATATAGATTGGTGAAAAATTCCTGCACTACTCTTTTCTTTCCTCTTCTTCTACAATCCAATCACCATTATCGTCTTTCAAATTATGAATTCTATTTCTTTCCTTCTCTTTTTCTCTCACAGTCACTATTATTGAGCCACATACCACCTATTCTGTATCTGTGCATTTAGTTTTTCTTCCCAAGGATAAGACCTTACTTTTTTCACCACTGAAATTGCATTTTGTGTCTGTCAAGTTCCTTCTACATCTTGAGTCTATCTTCTAAAGTGTTGGCTAGTCTCCCCAATTTAATATCATCCACAAACTTGAGGAGTTCCCCTTCTATCCCCTCATCTATATCATTTTTAAAGATGTTGAAGAACACTGATCCTAAGACAGAACCTTAAAGTACCCTACTGCATGCTTCTCTCCATGTAGATGTAGTTACATTGAGAACTACATGTTGATTGCAGTTGATCAGTCAGTTGTGAATCCATCTGGTGGTGATGATGTCTATCCCATATTATTTTAGCTTATCAAGAAGTAGGCTGTAGTCTACTTGTCAAATGCCTTATGGAAGTCTAAATAAACTATGTCCATAGTATCTCCCTGATCCAACAATTTAGTCACTTTGTCACAGAAGGCAACAAAGTTTGTCTGACATGATCTGTTTTTAACAATCCCATGTTGACTTCTAGTAAACACCTTGCTTTTTTCAAGGTGCTCATAAATACACTGAATGATTATCTTTTCCAGGATTTTCCCAGGTATTGATGATTGGTCTGTAGTTCTCTATATCCATTCCCCCATCCCATCCCTTTTGAAGCTTGAAACTACATCTACTTTTTTCCAGTCCTCCAGTAGTTCCCCAGTGCTCCAGGAGCTTTGAAAGATTTGGTTCAGTGGTTCTGAGATCAAGTATACCAGCTATTTCAGAACCCTGGGATTTAATACATCTGCTCCTGGTGATTTGAACTCATCTAAATTGAATAGGTATTTGCTTACCATTTTCTTGCCTATTCTAACTTGGAATGGGACAACTCACCATGGCCAACTTGCCATGGCCATTTCCATTGACAAAAGTGGAAATAATGTGGAAGAAACGATGGCAGCTAACATTTATCATGTTGAATTATCTTGCATGGATTATCCCACAGCAAGTTGTTCCACAGCAAGTTGGCCACAAGATGCCTGCAGTGAGGTGGCTGTGATGAGATGGCCACAACAAGTTGGCTATGGAGAGATGACCACAGCAAGTTGGCTCCATCAAGAGGGCCATAGTGAGGTGGCTATGGTGAGTTGGCTGTGGCGAGTTGTCCTAGACCCATTTTTAACTTGCATTTCTGTTTTGTTTTCTATAGTACTGCTTTTAATAGGTTGGATTATTTTTTCCTTTTGCATAAAGATAGATACAAAGAATGGATTAAGTTATTCTGTTTTTCCCTTGCTATCCATCACCTCCTTGCCATTTTCTCCCATTAGTGGACCAATAATTTCCTTGACTTTTTTCTTTTTTTTTTTTCTTACATGTTGAAAAAAACTTTTTAAAATTATTTTTGGCATTTGTTGCAGGTCTTAGTTTATTATGAGCCTTTGCTTTCCTGACTTTATATTTGCAGATTTCTACTATTTGCTGGTATTCTGTTTCAGTTATCTCTCTCTCTTTTTATTTTTATTATATTAGTAAATCCAGGAAATCCTGTGCCTACATCTCTGAAAAACTAACTGACACAGAATGGAGGTGGGCGGTATGGGAGAAGGAAGCTTATGCAGTTTGATGGGCATTGCTAACCTGACAACATTTCCTAGAAGGGTCTAAACACCCATTTGAGATGTGGACTGATCACAAGAACTTGGAGCACGGGTGAACCAGTTTGGACCAGCTCGCCCGATCTGGTTGCAATGGCAGCAGGTTCGGAGAACCAGTAGCAAAAATCTCTGCCCCCCCGCCCCATGCCCAGCTGAGCCATACAATCATCAGAGGCTTTTTTTTAAATTTTAAAAAGCATTTTTTCTACAACTCTTCAGCCGAAAAAAATGCTTTTAAAAGTAAAAAAAAGCCTCTGATGATCGTGCGACTCAGCTGGAATCGTCAGAGGCTTTTAAAAGCATTTTTTACAACTTCTTCAGCCGAAGAGGTTGTAGAAAAAATGATTTTAAAACTAAAAAAAAAAAAGTTGGCTATGCCCACCCAGTCACATTAGCTCCCCACCAAACCATGCCCACAGAACCGGTAGTAACAAATTTTACATTTCACCACTGACTTGGAGGCTTAAAAAACCCCACAGAAGTTATGTCCTAAGCAAGCCCACTGTACTCAATATTTCAATATAATAATATATAATAATTTTACCCTGTGCTACATCATGTGGGGGGGGACTTTCTAGTGGATGCCCTATCCAGGTTGCCACAATACAATAGTGCCAGACCTGAAATCATCTGACCAATCATCCCTTTAAACCAATTGGCAGCAGCAGTAATCATCAAGGGCCAGGGGAAAGCTGAACTGGACATTCTCTGTGAGCTGCTAGACAAACTGAAAATTGCCCTAAAACATGATGAATGGCTGATAGCCCACAAAGGCCAATGTATCCTCAGGGACAGACTGACATGGGTAGGGGTAAAATTATATCTGCCTGCCTGCCTGCAGGCTATGGGTTTATAGACTTGCCATGATTCAAAAGCAGTGGGGCATTTTGGCTTTGTAAAAACTCTACATTTAATCAAACAGCAATTTTGGTGGCCATCCCTCAAAAAAGATATTGAGAGCTATGTGGTCAGCTGCCCAGTGTGAGCCTCCACAAAAAGATGCCCAGGAAAACCTATGGAACTATTGCAACTGGTGGTGAATCCATATGCACCTTAGAAAGAAATCTCCATGGACTTTATAGTAGAACTACCTGAGAGTGCAGGGAACACTGTGATCTGGTTGGTTATGGACTTACTCTCAAAACAAGTCCATTTCATTCCATACTCAAAAATCCCACAAACCCCCAGCCTGACCAAACTGTTTGTGCAACATGTGTATAGGCTTCATGGCATCCCTGATCACATCATCTCAGACAGGGGGGATACAATTCACTTCATGGTTTTGGCACAAATTTTTGAAACTGATGGGAACCACCCAGGGCTTAAGCTCCTCCCACCCACCCCCAAACAAATGGAGGGTGCAAGAGAGCCAATTCAGTAATGGAACAATACTTTAGATACTATATTAATTATCAACAAGACAATTGGACTGATCTCTTACCATTTGCAGAAGTAGCATTTAATAATTCAGTGCACTGGGTTTATTCCCTTTAAGTTGGCCTCAGGTCAGGACTTTGTAGTAATCCCCAAACTACCCCTGGAGAAAGCCCCAAACCCCTCATTACTAGAGTGGATGCAACAATTGCAAAATACAATGGCCAATAGCCTGCAAGATGTTAGGAGAAGCATGGGAAGCCTACAAGTGGCAGGCTGAAAAAAACCATGCCAAACCAAAGAAGTTTAAAGTAAATGACAGTGTATACCTTTCCACAAAATACATAGTCTACCCAACAATCCAAAAAGTTGGGCCCTAAATACATAGGTCCCTTCCCTGTTAAGAAAATTATCAACTCTGTCACAGTGCAACTAAAATTATCAACGAACCTGAAAAGAATCCACCATGTATTTCACTGTAGTCTACTGAAACCAGAAGTCATCTCCCCCATTTCAGCCACCTCCTCCCACACCACCCCTTCCTATTTTCATAGAAGGGGAACAACATTTTAAGGTGAAAGTGGTTTTGGACTCTCAAAAACACAAAGGCAAGGTGCAGTATTTAATTGGGTGGAAACATTTCCCTGCCTTGCTATCCAATTGGGTGGATGGACGCCACATTCAAACTGACAGACTTCTCTGTGTTTTCCACAAAAAATATCCCAACAAACCCAGAATACCTGACCTTGTTTGAGTACTTAAATTTTCCTTTCTTTTCCAAGGCTGAAAAGGAGGGGGGCCTGAATGTCAGCTGGCCATCTTCGCTTCTTTGAAGCTCGCTAGCAACTGCCATAGCCAGGGGGAGAGAGCATTTGGGAGTTTAAGAGTTTATTGGATTTCTATACTGCCCTTCTCCCAGGGGACTCAGGGCGGTGTACAGCCACATTAAAACACATGAATTTATAAAATTTAAAACCAATTAAAACAAATGTATACAATTTGGCCCTCAATTAAAACACACATACACCCACTTAAAATTCATATTAGGCCAGTCTGGCTTGCTGAAACAGGAAGGGCTTTAGGGCACGGCGAAAAGTACGCAGGTCGGGGCTAAGACGAAGCTCTAGGGGCAGCTCATTCCAAAGGGCTGGTACCCTCACAGAGAAGGCTCTCCCCCTGGGTGTCGCCAGTCGGCATTGTTTGGCCGACGGCACCCTGAGGAGCCCCTCTCTATGGGAGCGTATTGGCCGGTGGGAGGTTGTTGATGGCAGAAGGCGGTCTCGTATGTATCCCGGTCCTAAGCCATGGAGCGCTTTAAAGGTGGTGACCAACACCTTGAATCGCACTCGGAAGACCAACGGGAGCCAGTGCAGCTCACGCAGGAGGGGTGTTACATGGGCGCACCGAGTCACACCCATAACCACCCGTGCGATCGCATTCTGGACCAGCTGGAGCCTCTGAGTGCTCTTCAAGGGGAGCCCCATGTAGAGAGCGTTGCAGTAGTCCAGACAGGATGTGATGAGGGCATGAGTGACTGTGCACAGGGCATCCCAGTCCAGAAAGGGACGCAACTGGTGCATCAGGCGAACCCGATAGAAAGCTCCCCTGGCCACAGCTGTCATGTGCTCTTCCAAAGACAGCCATGCATCCAGGAGAACACCCAAGTTGCGAGCCCTCTCTGTGGGGGCCAAGATCTCACCCCCAATAGTCAGCGATGGCGCCAACTGACTATACCGGGACGCTGGAAGCCACAGCCACTCAGTCTTGGAGGGGTTGAGTTTGAGCCTGTTTCTCCCCATCCAGATCTGCATGGCCTCCAGGCACCGGGACATCATGTCAAGGGCATCATTGGGGTGGTTCGGAGTGGAGATGTACAGCTGAGTGTTGTCAGCGTACTGATGGAATCTCACTCTGAAACCACGGATGATCTTGCCCAGCAGCTTCACATAAATGTTGAACAGAAGAGGCGAGAGGACAGACCCTTGCAGCACCCCACACACAAGGAGCCTTGAGGTCGATCTCTGCCCCCCCAACACAAACTGCATGCGGTCGGAGAGGAAGGAGGAGAACCACCGCAACACAGTGCCCCCCACTCCTAACCCCTCCAATCGTCACAGCATGATACCATGGTTGATGGTATCAAAAGCCGCTGAGAGATCTAATAGGACCAGGACAGAGGAGCAACCCCTGTCCCGAGCCCTCCAGAGATCATCAACCAATGCGACCAATGCCATTTCCGTGCTGTGCCCTGGCCTGAAGCCCGACTGGAACGGGTCTAGATAATCGGCTTCATCCAGGTACCAGGGCAGTTGTCGCGCTACCACACTCTCAACAACCTTCGCCACGAAGCGAAGGTTGGAGACTGGGTGATAATTCGCTAATGTAGCCGGGTTCAGGGAAGGCTTCTTGAGGAGAGGCCTCACCACCGCCTCTTTCAAAGAGGGGGGGAAGTAACCCTCACTCAAAGAAGCGTTAATAATCCACTGGAGCCAGCCTCGTGTAACCTCCCGGGAGGCCAGCACCAACCAGGAGGGACACGGATCCAACAAACATGTGGCAGCACTAAGCCTCCCCAGAATCCTGTCCACGTTCTCGGGAGTCACAGGGTCAAACCCCTCCCAAATAACATTCTCAAGATTCCCCTACATCACTCCATCCGGATCTACCCAATCAGAGTCTAGACCTTCCCGAATCTGAGTGACTTTGTCATGCAGGAATTGCACAAAATCCTCAGTGCCGTCCTGCAAGGGGTCTTCCCTCACTCCCAGGTGAAGGAGGGAGCGGGTCACCCTAAACAGGGCTGCTGGGAGGTTCTCTGCAGATCCGATGAGAGCAGAAAAATAGTTAAATTTTGCCCCTTTTATCGCCACTAGGTAGATCTTAATATGAGACCTCACCAGTGTTCGGTCAGATTCAGAGCGACTGGTCCTCCAATCACTCTCCAGGCATCTTTTCCGGTGCTTCATCTCTCTCAGCTACTCGGAGAACCAGGGAGCCAACTAAGATCGGCACCGGGTCAGAGGCTGCAAAGGCACGACACGATCCAAAGCTCCGGTGGCCGCCCTATCCCAGGCGGCCACCAGTTCTTCAGTCGTGCCGTGAGCCAGAGTCTCAGGGAATGGCTCAAGCTCCGTCAGGAACCTATCCGGGTCCATCAGGCACCTGGGATGGAACCACCTGGTCGGTTCCATCTCCCTGCGGCGAGGTGTAGCAGTTCGAAAGTCCATGCGAAGGAGGGAGTGATCAGACCATGACAAGGGTTCGATGACTAAATCCCCTCTTTCCAGATCACTCTGCCACTGACCAGAGACAAAAATCAAGTCCAGAGTGTGTCCCCCCATGTGAGTAGGGCCTTGAACTACTTGGGTCAGGTCCAAGGCCATCATGGAAGCCAAGAACTCCCGAGCTGCCATAGACGCTTCACCGACAGATGGCAGGTTGAAATCCCCCATAACCATAAGCCTGGGGGTATCAACCACCACCCCGGCTATCACGTCAAGCAGCTCGGACAGGGCCGCTGCCATGCAGCAGAGAGCCAAGTACGTAATCAGCAGGCCCATCTGCACCCCACGACCCCACTTCACAAGGAGGGACTCACATCCATCTATCTGAGGTACAGTGGTCTTCTTTGGACATAGACTTTCTTTAATAATAACCGCCACCCCCACTGCCCCTACCCTGGACCCTCGGCTGATGAAACGGCCGGAAATCAGGTGGGCACATTTCAGTCAGGGGCACCCCCTCTTCTGGGCCCAACCAGGTCTCCGTAATACCCGCCAGATCCACTCCCCCCTCCTGAATAAGATCGTAGATGAGGGGGGCCTTATTTACCACAGATCTGGCATTGCACAACATCAGCCGAAGGCCCAGGCCCTGAGAGTCTGTGCTACCTGGGGAACGAGTAAAGCCTTGGGGACCTGAGTGCACAATTGCACGAAGATAGCAAGAGCGCACTCCCATAACATGATATGGCCCCCTGCTTCCACCATATCTGCCCCTCCCACCCACAGTACAGATCATACGGCCCTCATAAGGTTGAGCTCTAGCCCCCTCCCTGGTGTCCAAACCTGCATCCCTAATGCCACCGCCCTCTGCCGGACCCAGCCGTGACCCTTGTGGGTTCTCCCCCACTCCCACTCTGGTCATCCCTGAACCCCTTAAAATTTTAGTTAACAATGCATTTAAAAAACCCCTTAATCCCCTCTTTGACGCATGCCATCTCTTGGGGTTCCAAAACACATCATCAAGATAGGCCCTCGATAATGTGGAGAGCCAAACCTGCAAGAGGGGGGAATCTCGCAGCGCAAGAAGCTTGGACCTTGGGTACATCCAAAACTCTGGGATGATGGTACAAATAAGGCCGAGGAGTCCACAATGATAGTCCCAAAAATGTCCAGGAAACAAGGCCAGATTAAACATGACCAGAAGAATCACCACTACCCTCTCACGGTAGTGGGCAAGAGTCCTCGCGTTCCGCCCAACTGGGGCAATCATCCAAACCACCCTCTCACGGTGGTTGGCCATGCTGGTCGTGGAAAAGTCAGAATGTCAAAAACCACCCTCTCATAGTGGTTTAGCCACACTGGCCCTGTAAAAGGTGGAACATCCCACCAGTGGTGTAAACGCAGTATAGAACCGGCTCTGTCAGTCCTCCCGTAAACTGCTTTTTTTCCATATAGCCAGAAAGCAGGATGAAAAACAAAGCCAGGTCCCAAAACTCCAGAATAAGAAGGTCCATGTTGTTCTCAGGGTGAAAAGTACTAGAAAGGGACAGATGAAAACGGATGGGGTGGCACCTCCATCGAGGAACCAATAGGGCAGGGCAAGGTGGCCATCCTCATGCCTATAAATCAGCTAAAAGTGGAGGGGGGTTGTCCAAGGCGACAGGGAAACCACCACTCTGTCCACCTTTCGACCCTCCTCCTCCACCTCAGATCTTCCACAGCCACTCCATGCTCAGTCTGCTCAGGGAGGGGAAGAGTGCTGGATGTGTCAAAGAATGCTGTGGGAAATTAGATAGTATGGACACTAACATGAACCAGAGGTGCCAAACTGAGCCATCTTCTTCCCTTCAAAGATGCCAAAGCTGGGGAAAGAGTTTACAACAGCACCTGAGGCACTGGATTCCCAAAATATTGGAACAGAGCCTGATTGGACTATTCTCACAGGGGGGAGGATTTTGGATTTTTCTTTAGAACTTGCCTCACTGTGCTGTACTCAGCATCTCTAGGAAAAGTACCTTTTCTCTAACACCTATGGAGTTAAGGATCATTCTTTCCTAGGGAGTAAGCTGGGGCCAGTCTGGCAGTTCATATTTCATACCATCTGAATCAATTATGTGACAAACACAGATTCATGCACACACATACACACGTATCTGTAACAACAGGACAGTATCAATCTGCTTAATCTGTATGTGTTTGTGTGTGAATCAAATCAGCTAAATAAAATTGGAAAGCTCTTCCTAAATATTAAATTTGCAGCAGAACCAGAAAGAAAAGAAATTGTAAGGATATTGCTCTGTACTTGGCAGTCTTTCCATACTAACCCAATTTAAGCAGTTGATAATTTAAATATAAACTCCAGTTCTGATTTCTTTTTCTTAGAAAAAATAGTTTTTGTTCTTTAACCAAGGCACTATAATTAAATGCATCACTTAGCTCTCCCTATTTTGTTCTTTTTTTTATTATTATTATTATTATTTTTCTTTTTTATTTTCCCCCCCTCCCCCTCTCTAACCCCCCCTCACCCCCCCTCACCCCCTGTGACTTCTTCATAACAAAAAACCAAATTCATAACAGATTACTTACTCCCTCCTCTAAATACTGGCCTTTACTTACTAGAAATATTATTAATATTATAACATCCCCTTTTAACCATACATTTCAAAAAAAGAGAAAAAAGAAAGAAAAAAGAAAAAAGAGAAAGAGAAAGAGAAAAGATTCTACTATGGCATTATATGATGACTTCTAATTTAACATATTTTTATAACCCCCAATTTAACAATAATCTGCCCTTTTTCTCCTCTTTCAGACTTTTATCTATATATTATTTTACAACATTTCAAAACCACCTTCCGCTTTAAAAATATATAGTAAATCCTGCTTTAACATTTAATCTTTTGTGTATATTAATATAACATTTTAAAGCGGCCTGCCCCATAAATCCTAATTTAACATTTATTCAACTCTGTCCATTTCCTCCACTCTCTATTTTGTTCTTGATGCCACTGATGAGCCTTCAGAAATGTATCTAATTAATTTCATGTAGCTTTTAGATTGCTCAAATTAAATTGATATGACTAACTAGATTAAAAGTGCAGTCAAAACATGAGAAATAAAGGATGTTCCAAAATATATCAAAATTGTTCTTCAAGTCAGCTTGCTGGAAATACTCTCTAATCTGGTAAACGGCTTTCAAACATCCAAAAATTGTTACCAAAGGTTAATGAAATGATACTATCCATTTTATTAGATACAGTATATCTGAATATTAACCTTTTAGTGATTCAGAAAACATGCTTTCCATGATATTGATGCAGTGGAGAAACCTTTCTTGAAAACACAACTCTGATGAAATTGAATGTTTGGAGGTTGCTATTCTCTGTGATTAACACTTAAGGTACACTAATCAGATTTCATCTCCAGCCAGAAAGCTCATGGAATTACTGTACTCCTTTCAATTTCTAGATCTTTGAAACAATCAGGATGAAGCCAATGCCAAGGGCTGCCCTACAAACATTTGCCATAGACTTACTGGTGAAGTTTGTGCAAAATGTATTGGGAACTGCAAAACAATGCTGTTGTTGACAAGGCACAGACAGAAGAGCTGATCTGGTTGGAATGGAGCATTGGCACTGCCTGTTTACCTTCTTTCTTCTCCTGAAGCTAACTCTGAGGCCTCATAATGAACAGTCCATTTAAAATATTGAGTTATTTCTCCTAATCCGCCATGGAGATGGCCATCCTGGTTGACTATGTGAAAAGTTGTACTTCAATCCCTGGACAACAAATGGAAAAATCTGCCACAAATAGCAACCCTAACCCTAACCCAATATTAATATTAAATCTTAAGCTTCAGATTCCATGACTTTATGATGTTCTTTTCTTTATTAAAACATACCTTAAATTTCATTCTAGGCTAAGGACATTGACATTCAGGCTTATGTATGCAACCCACAAAATTAGAATATTTTCAAATATTTGCCTCGAAAGCTATTCCTCTTGTACCTGGAAATGGAGAATTTTTCCTTTTCCCCCTGTTCTGTAAACATTCAGTCACATTTATCAAGACCTTTATTGCATAGTGGAGATGAGTGTGGGATGATAAGGAGTGTACGTCACCAGAGTGACAGAGATTTAATTAAATATGTGACAAGTTTACAAGCTGTAAAGATAATTAAACACATCTAACAGATGTGCATAATTTGGCAGTTTTGAATAAAGGTTCTGACCTCTTAGCCTTAAACATAGCGAGTAATTGCTAAAGCATCCCTTTTCTGTTCTTCTTGGGGAAAGAACTCATTTTCAACTCCGATTTTCAAAATAGTAGAGAAATAATTATGTCAGAAAGGAATGTCTGAATAATAGTGGTATAAATGTTGTAGGTAATGTATGGTAATTACGCAGACAGACTTCTGTGTTAAAGTGCAATCCATCAGTTCTCCAGCCAACAGAAAACTATGCTGGCGTAAATTAGACTAACCAAATGGCCAATCCCTCTTCTGCCTCAGTAATGAAGCTAGTTAGTGGAGTTGTTCTTATTGTTTTAATGGGGAACAAATAAAGGAAAGCTGTCTGTGAATTCCCTGGCTTCATTTTCCTCCCACTGCACTTAACTTGCCAATAAGAAAAATGACCAATCTCACTGGTTGTCAGCCTCAGCTTTGCCTGCTTCAGCTGCCATAAGAAACGGGGGGGGGAGGAACTAGTTAAGGGGGTGAAGGGGGGGAAGATTGCAGGAGGTATTTTTCCATTGTAGGAGGTGTCTTCCCAAGAAACGAAAGTGAATCTCCAAAGGGGCCGGCCCTACATTCCTGATGAATGACGTTGCCAGATGTGATGCCACCTGACCTTTGGGAGACCTTTGGATTGGATGATGATCAATGGACACGGGGGGGGGGAGGAGAAGCTTACTAGATGCTATTTCGCGCGTTTTGCTCACTTCCAACTTTACCTGGGTTGCGATCATTTCATATTCAGTAAAAGTACTAATCTCTTTTAAAATATTGAGTTTGGGTTTTCTTTCCTGGATATTGAAGGAAGCATACCTGACATTAAGCTGGAAGTCACATCCAGTCATCCCGGACAAAAACCGTGGGGACTGTAAATCCAAATTATGTCAGATCGAGAGAGTGATGGAGAGCAATTGGGGGCAGCGAGTTCAACTGCAGCCACCCTCCAAGCGGAGAAAGAGAATGCGGAATGGTTGGAAAAACTCCGATTAGAGCCGGATGAAGCCAGATGGTCAAAAGGAGTGGGGAGGCTACCGGACTGGGGGGAGAAACCCCAGGGAGTGACGACTTCCAGACCCCGTAAAAAAGAGGCAGTGGGGATGCAAGAGCAAAAGGAACGTCTCATGATGGAACAAGCCTTGCAGCTTATCCGTGATGTGGAAGAAAGCAGAAAAAACCGTGAGTCTTTTGGAATCCCTGTGGAGAAGGGGGGAGAAGGCCCCAGGGGGGAGCCAGAAGAGACAGCCTGTGGGGGAGAGGAAGATTTTGAGGAAGCAACATCCCAGGCTTTGGCAGCTCAAGGGAGAGATGCAGCTGGCCAGAGAACTCTAGCCTTGCAGGCCCCCCCTCGCAGACGTAAAAAGCCCAAAATCCCCCCTCCTTCCTGGGAAGTATGATGGAAATCCGAAAACCTTGGGATTTTTCCTGACCCAAGTGTGGAACCACATGCAGGATTGGGGGGAGGACTACGTATCAGATGCTGCCAGAGTGAGAAGTGTCACGAATGCCTTAGAGGGAGTAGCCGCTGAGTGGATGGTGGTTCTCCACAATAACAACTCCCTCTTACTGAGAAATTACAACCAGTTCATGGGGGCCCTAAGAAGGCATTTTGAAGACCATTCAGCTGAACGAAAGGCGAGACTCGGGATGAAGAGCATCCAGCAGGGCCGGAGACCGGTGGCAGAGTATATCCAAGAGTTTCGTGAACTGGCACCCTATATGACAGGCTGGTCAGAAATGGCTCTTTTGGAGAGTTTCAAAGATGGGTTGAATGAAGAGATATATCGAGACTGTAGAAGCATGGGGGTCCCCAAAGATTTGCAGAGATGGTACATAGTAGCTGAGGATGTGGAGATTGAACTGAGACGGAGCGAACTCCGAGGAGGGCGTATGGGGGACCAGTCATCTTCTTTCCACCGTAAGGGGGCACCAAAGATGGCTGGGGGGAAGGCCGAATTCAAACCCAAATCAAAGCCTTTCACCTGTTTCAAATGTGGGAAAGAAGGACACCGGGCTGCCGAATGCTTCTCCAAGCCACTGCCAAAAGCTGCCGGGGCCGGGCCGAAGAAAGGCGACAAAATACCTGCCAAAACCCGCAGCACCGCCCTGAAAGGAGAAGTCATTGAGTTCACTCCCCGAAACCAGGGTGAGTTGGGAACTCTGACCAATGATGATGACAGCGAGACGGACTCCGACTCTGACACTGACGATCGGGTGAGTCACACGGAAGAACCCTTGCTCATCCCCGTAGAAGTAAGGGTGCCATCCACAGGGGCCCATGCGCAAATGTTAGCCCTATTGGACTCGGGGTGCACTAGGTGCATAATTAGCCCCAAGGTGGTGGAGGAAATGGGACTGAGACTAAAAACTTTAAAAAGACCCATTGCATTCTGTCAATTAGACGGGTCGATTGCAGGAGGGGGCCCAGCTAGTTTTATGACCGAACCCCTTGAACTGCAGTTGGGGAATCATGTAGAGAATCTCAGATTTATTGTATGGTATGGAGAGACCCCTCATTCTAGGACTGCCCTGGCTTCGAAAATGGAACCCACGGGTAAATTGGAAGACGGGGGTCCTGCGCATCCGCACGGCAGAACCGACTCCGGGGAAGGAAGACCCCCCCCGAGGGACAACATAAAACCAGAAAGGGCGGCAGTAGCCATTGACTATATTGAGGGAGAAGAGAAGATTCCAAAAGAATATTGGGATCTCAAGGAAGTCTTTAGCGAAAAGGCATCGGATGCTCTGCCTCCCCACAGGGCTACCGACTGCACCATTGAAATACTCCCTGGGGTGAAGCTTCCCAAACCAAAAATTTACCCCATGACACCTCGAGAATTGGGGGAATTGCAAAATTTTATTGACAAGAACCTAGAACGGGGATTCATTGAACGAGCCAAACCCAAGGTGGCGGCGCCAGTAATGTTCCGCAAAAAGAAAGATGGATCCTTTCGTCTCGTGGTCGATTATAGAAATATCAACATGATTTGCGTAGAAAATGTCTACCCCCTCCCACTCATGAAGGACATGTTAGCCCATTTAGGGAAGGGGAAAATTTTCACCAAACTCGATTTAAGAGAGGCATACTACCGAGTAAGAATAAAAGAGGGGGATGAATGGAAAACAGCATTTAATTGCCCACTGGGATGCTTCCAGTTCAGAGTGCTCCCTTTTGGACTACAGGGAGCCCCTGCTGTATTCATGCAGTTGATCAACGAAGTTTTGCATGAGCACCTGTATAAGGGGGTGTTGGTCTATTTGGATGACATTCTGATCTATTCTGACAACATGGCCGACCATGTAAAGTTGGTGCGGACAGTCTTGAAGAAACTCAGAGCAGCTGAACTCTATGCCAAACTCTCTAAATGTGAATTCCACCAAGACAAAATCGACTATCTTGGATATCGTATATCGCATGAGGGAATAGAAATGGACCCTGAAAAGGTCCGGGCAGTGTTGGAATGGGCCGCACCACGCACCCGTAAACAGTTACAGAGCTTCTTGGGGTTTGCTAACTTTTATAGACAATTTATCCCCTCTTTCGCGAAAATCGCACTACCAATTACAGACTTGCTAAAAATGAAAGGGGAAGTAAAGCCCAAACCCTCGAAACCACTAGAATGGAGTATGGACTGTCAAGCCGCTTTCGAAAAATTGAAACGGCTGTTTGCGGCTGAACCAGTGCTCAAACACCCAAACATGGAACAACCTTTTGTAGTACAAGCTGACGCCAGTGATGTAGCTGTAGGAGCAATACTCTTGCAAAAGAATGAAAACGGGGTATTACAACCCTGTGCCTATACGTCCCGAAAACTATCAGAAACGGAAAGGAGAAACGGCCATATGGGAGAAGGAGGCTTTTGCAGTTAGATGGGCGCTATTAACATGGAGACAATTTTTAGAAGGAGCGAAGCACCCTTTCGAAGTTTGGACTGATCACAAGAATTTAGAGGCATTAAAAACACCACGCAAACTGTCACCAAAACAGGCTTGTTGGGCGCAACATTTCAATCGTTTCAATTTCACCCTACGTTACCTTCCTGGTGGAAAGAACTTCATGGCGGACGCACTTTCCAGATTGCCTCAGTACAACAGCATCAAGAAGGAGGTGGTTCAACCTATGATCCCCTCCACACAATTGGCAACTACCAGAGCGCAGGCAAAAACCGAACCAGAACTCTCGGGGGATTTACTCGGAAAATTGCGAAAAGCACTAGAAACTGACGAGTGGTTTAAGAACCACTCGAATGAATGCACACTTCATGATGGACTAGCTTGGGTTGGATCGAAATTGTATGTTCCGACCACATTAAGAACAACCGTATTGAAATATGCCCATGATGCCAAGGCCGCAGGACACTTTGCATTTGTCAAGACTCTACATCTTGTTAAGAGGCAATTTTGGTGGCCTGCACTCAAAAAGGACATAGAGGCATATGTGGCTAGCTGTCCAGTATGTGCCTCGGCTAAAAGACCTCCAGGAAAACCCCCTGGATTACTGCAAGGTGTGGCCAGACTGAATGCCCCATGGAAGGAAATATCTATGGATTTTATTGTGGACTTATCAGAGAGTGAAGGCTGCACTGTCATTTGGGTAGTAACTGATTTGTTTTCCAAACAAGTACATTTCATCCCTTGCTCAAAGATCCCTTCAGCAAAAACCCTTGCAAAACTATTTATTCGGCAGATTTACCGACTACATGTATCTCCAAAAAGAATAGTTTCTGACAGGGGTGTGCAATTTACTTCCAGTTTCTGGAAAGAGTTTTTGAAGTTGATAGGCTCCGCCCAGGGGCTGACTTCCAGTCACCACCCTCAGACAAATGGGGCATGTGAAAGAACCAATGGGGATCTAGAACAATACCTAAGGTGTTACGTAAATTACCAGCAAGACAATTGGGTAGACTTGTTGCCATTTGCAGAAGTGGCATATAATAATTCCGTACACAGTAGCACCGGTTTCACTTCTTTTAAGGTCGCATCGGGCCAGGATTTCGTACCCATTCCCGAGCTACCACAAGATGATCCCCAGAATCCCTCTTTGATGGATTGGATTGAACAATTAAAGAGCACATGGGCAGTAACTCGGAAGGCATTAGATGAGGCACACCGGGCCCATAAGGCGCAGGCCGATAAGAAAAGGTCCCCAGCCCACATTTATAAAGTGGGTGATAAAGTCTATTTGTCTACTAAATACTTACAGACTACCCAGAAGTCAAAAAAGCTGGGCCCTAAGTATGTGGCACCATTTCGTGTGATTAGACTGATTAATCCAGTAACAGTTGAATAGGAATTGCCAAAAACGTTGAGACATATACATCCTGTATTTCATGTCTCCCCTAAGGGCTGACCAAAGCACCCCTCCAGTTCCCATTCTCATAGAGGGGGAGCAACATTTTGAAGTTAAGGAAATCTTGGACTCCAGGAAACACCATGGTAAAGTCCAATATCTAATAGCCTGGAAACATTTCTCTTTGTCTCAGGCTGAATGGGTGAATAAATGAGATGTCCGAGCTCCCACTGCCAAACAGTGCAGGCTGGTGACCCCCAGGGGGAGGGCCTTCTCTGTGGGGGCTCCCACCCTCTGGAATCAGTTGCCCCCTGAGATAAGGAGAATCCATGACCTCAGTGCCTTCCGCCGTGCCCTTAAAACCTTCCTTTTCCAACAAGCCGGGCTGGCCTAATTCTTTTTAAGTGTTTTTAATTGTTTGGTTTATTGTTTTAATTAATGGGGCCAAATTTATATACATTTTTTTTAACTGTATTTTAATATTTGTATTTGATGTTTTTATTTGGCTGTTCACCGCCCTGAGTCCTCAGGGAGAAGGGCGGTATACAAATTCAAATAAAAAAAATTAAAAAAATACAGCAATTCTATACCAAATACCCAGATAAACCATAATTATTGTATATATTCTGGTTCTCTCTCTTTTCCTTTCTCTTATCTAGGAATAACATCTCTTCTGCAAGAGGGGCCGAATGTCAGCCTCAGCTTTGCCTGCTTCAGCTGCCATAAGAAATGGGGGGGGGAGGGACTAGTTAAGGAGGTGAATGGGGGGAAGATTGCAGGAGGTATTTTTCCATTGTAGGAGGTGTCTTCCCAAGAAACGAAAGTGAATCTCCAAAGGGGCCGGCTGACCAACTGCCCTACATTCCTGATGAATGACGTTGCCAGACGTGATGCCACCTGACCTTTGGGAGACCTTTGGATTGGATGATGATCAATGGACACGGGGGGGGGAGAAGCTTACTAGATGCTATTTCGCGCATTTTGCTCACTTCCAGCTTTACCTGGGTTGCGATCATTTCATATTCAGTAAAAGTACTAATCTCTTTTAAAATATTGAGTTTGGGTTTTCTTTGTAAAAAATGCTACTGGTTTGGGTGAACCATTATTTCCAACAATCAGCTGGGCAACGATCAGCTGTGACACATGATTTATATTAGCTAGAATTGTCAGATTTCCTGCTTTCTAGTTAATCTAAATCGTGTGGCACAGTGGATTCCCCCCCCCTCGCTGTTTTACTTACCTTTGCAGACTCAGAAGGCTTCAAAATGTTCCTTTTTTAGTGCTGCGCAGGCACACGCTCAGTAGCAGACTTCAGAGGATTACCATGCTCGGTAGCAGACTCACAGAACCAGTAGCAGACTTCAGAGGATTTCACTGCTGGTCAGGACTATTTTTATTTTATTTTAAGCAGTTGTATTAACATGCAGGCAGCCCAAGTTCGAATCCAAGTAAGGGTATGGCTAGCTGATGAGAGCTAAATAGCTTGAAATAGATCTATACTGGTCTCCCTTTATTTCTTTATCAGCGAAATATAAATTTGGTATAAAATGGTTTGTCATTAATGCGACTACTTGAGGGCTCCTGGATTGGAGCTGAAAGGCAAAGGGATGCAGTATGCTCCCTCCCACATGTTGGGGTAGATGAGGTGCCTCGATAGAAAAACACTTTATATAGTGTGTGTGTGTGTGTGTGTGTGTGCATATCTATTGATTAATATCTATTAGTTAAAATATTATGACATAAGGAGAATACATTTATATTACAGTTATAATATATTATATAAAGTATACTAATAGTAGTATTGTATAGCACTGGTATAAGATAAGAAATAATTTTATAATACACAGTCTATATAATTGCATATTGTTAAGACTAATTAACTGTATATTTGTAAAGTGTATCCATAAAGTAAGTTAGGAATGTTGGAACTGATAACTAACCTAAATCCTGAAAGTAACTTGTTCCTAACCAAAATTGTATGTTATTGTGGAGAAATATTTGCCAAGTGATAAAAATGACAACTACCATAACTAAAATAGGGGAAAAAAACAGTGCCAAACCCGACATCTGCAACATCATCACCCTCGAACCAAAGATCAATAGAGTGTATGCTGGGAAAGGAGAAGTCAGGTTCGGCATTGAGTATTCAGAATATGCAGGCTACTGTCATATGCTGCTCACCAAGCTGGCTTGAACTGCTGAAAACACGACTCGCAGGCAAAGCATGAGGTTGTAAGCAGGGTTAATTCTCATTTCTCGGTGCAGTCACACACGAATGTTAAAGAAAACAGAAAGTCGGCGTTGGGGTTGGGCTCCTCCCCGTGCCCCTTTATCCCTGTTTCAATTAGCCTGGGAGTGGCCATAGCCAATTGGCGTTACTTCCTGGTTCAGCCCTTCTTTTGCAGTGGCTGGGAACGCCCCCTTCTCCAGTCGTCTTACCCTATCCTGGCCGCAGAGTGACCGACCGCCTCTGATTCCAGACCTAACCCCTCCCCATCACCAATGTGCAAAGCTGCGGATAGCGTAGACACCCCCTCACCACCATGGTACAGTCATCATGAACGTTGTTGTCTGGTAGGATCCCGTCCTTCATTGTAGGATCTGCGAAGACTCTCCCTCCCCATTTTATGTCAAGTTGACTTGACACACGACAGGTGGCCCCCTCTACCAGGAGTCCACCTGCAAAATATGAAAGAGAGAGGGTTAGGTTATAGGACCGGGTTTTGTTGAGTGGGTTTTATGATATTTTTTTTAAAGTTTTGTGGCATTTACATCTGCCGCCCCCACCCAGGATGCATCTGCTAAGGGATACCCCTTCCATTTGACCAGGTATTGTAGCCCGCCATGACAGACCCGGGAATCGAGAATCCCGTCTACCTCATAATGATTGTCCCTTACAGGGCTGGGAGGTGGGACATTTATTGGTTTGTCCATCGGTTTTAAAAAACTACAATGGAAGACGGGGTGGACCTTTCCCAGATATGGTGGCAATTGCAGGACCACTGTTAACAGGGTTGACTTACCTTACGAACCTGGAATAGACCTAGGTACTGAGGACTTAGTTTCCTGCCTGGGGTTTTTAACCGTATATATTTGGTCGAGAGGTACACCTGATCCCCTACTTGAAATGGTTTATGGGTAGCCCGCCTCTTATCGGCATAGGCTTTATATTCGTCCATCGCTTTGGTTAGTGCGGCTTTTACTTGTGGCCACACTTTACTGATACGACTACTCCATTCATCAGGGGACACTTGTTCTTTGTTCTGATCATCTAACTCGGGAATGGCCCTAAATTCTTTGCCGGAGATGACTTTGAAAGGTGTGGTACCTATATTACGGTGGACAGTATTATTATAGGCTATTTCCGCAAACGGCAGAAGGTCTGCCCAGTCGTTTTGCTGATACAACACGTAGCAACGTAAATAGCATTCCACCATGGCGTTAGCCCGTTCTGCGGCCCCATTAGTACTTGGATGATAGGTGGTACTTAGTCCTTGAGAGGAGCCGATGGTTGTTAGAAACTTGTGCCAAAAGCGGGCGGTGAACTGAACGCCCCTATCCGAGATGATTCGCCATGGGACACCATGGAGACAGTAGCCGTGTTGGATGAACATCCTTGACAGCTTCCTAGCCGATGGCAAACCGTTACATGGAACGAAATGGGCCTGCTTAGAAAAGAGGTCGATTATGGTCCAGATGACAGTATTTCCATTACTATTAGGAAGGTCTACCATAAAGTCCATAGCAATCTCCTCCCAAGGTTCCCTAGGGTTAGCTACTGATTGCAAGAGTCCCAAGGGCTGTCCAGACCGGGGTTTCGTCGTTGCGCACATTGAACATTCTTTTACGTATTGTTTGACATCTTTCCGTAGTTGTGGCCACCAGAATTGACGTCTGGTTAAATGTAATGTCTTGAGGAGACCAAAATGACCGGCCAGTTTTGAGTCATAACACTGCTCATCGTAAAGCCACAGGTACATAGATGCGAGATCCCATCCATGTGATCCCATCCCGGTGTGTTAATATTGATTTATGGGTATGAACCCAAGGGTCTTTGCCTGTCTTGCGACATAGGTCCGTTTGCCACAAGTGTTCTCTAGTATTTAAGCAGTCTTTGCTCTAGTATTTAAGCAGGCCTTTTGGTATCATCGCTTGGACAACCTCCTCTCTTTTGCTTTGAAACTGAGGCATTTGTGACAAAGCATCTGCCAGAAAGTTCTTCCCCCCCGGTACATACTTCAGGTCAAATTTGAAGCATTGGAAATATTGAGCCCAGCGTACCTGTTTTGGGGTCAACCTTTTTGGCGTTTGGAGGGCTTGTAAGTTCTTATGATCAGTCCACACCTCAAATTTGGTACCAATCCCCTCCAAGAGGTGTCACCATGTAAGTATGGCCCACCGGACTGTGAAGGCCTCTTTTTCCCAGATCGCCCAGCCTCTCTCGGCTGGGGTTAGCTTCCGGGAAGTATAAGCACAAGGGTGCAATGTTCCATTTTCCGCCTTTTGTAGCAACACAGCACCCACAGCTACGTCGCTGGCATCTGCTTGAATGATGAACAAGAGGTTTGGGTCAGGGTGTTTCAAAATAGGGCTCCAAGAGAACAGCACCTTTAGTTGTTCAAATGCTCGCTGACACTCAATTGTCCACTGCAACTTCTGGCCGGGTCTCGCCTTTCCATCAGTATGCTTGGTGCACAAGAGGTCTGTCAAAGGTAAGGCCACCTGTGCAAACTCTGGAATAAACTGTCTATAAAAGTTGGCAAAGGCAAGGAAGCTCTGTAGTTGTTTCCTTGTCGCAGGCGCTTGCCATTCTAAGACTGTTTTCACCTTACCTGGGTCCATTTCCACCCTGGCTTCCGAAATACGGTACCCTAAATAATACAACTGTGTACGATGAAACTCACATTTCGATAATTTAACGAAGAGGTGTGGTGTTAACAATTTGCTCAGTACCTGTTGGACCAACTGGACGTGCTCTTCCATCGTTTTTGTGTATATTAAGATGTCATCAAGATACACTAGCACACCTCTATAAAGATGCTCATGCAACACCTTATTGATGACCTGCATGAAGACGGCAGGAGCGCCCTGTAGGCCAAATGGCATTACTTTGAATTTATAACTGCCTAATGGAAAATTAAAGATGGTTTTCCATTCATCACCATGTTTGATGCGCACACGGTAGTAGGCCTCACACAGGTCGAGTTTTGTAAAAATCCGTCCGGTGGACAATACGGCCAGGAGGTCTTTAATTAGGGGGAGAGGGTATAGATACTCAACGCACACCGCATTCAATTCTCAAAAGTCTACGCAAAGATGTAACCCCCCCCATCCTTCTTCCTAAACAGCACAGGTGCCGCCACCCGCGACCTGCTGGGCTCAATGAATCCTCTTGCGAGATTTTTGTCGATATACCGGCGCAACTCCTCCATTTCGGGTTGGGTCATAGCGTACATGCAGGATTTCGGTAGTTTAGCCCCTGGGACCAGCTCGATTGCGCAATCTGTTGTTCGATGGGGTGAGAGAACCTCACTCTCCTTCTTGTCAAAAACCTGCCTTAAATCACTATACATGCTTGGGAATCCGCAAGGTTCCTCCCCCTGTCCCCCAGCTCGCTCCATCTGTTCTTTGGGTTCTGGCTCTGGGCCTATTATAAGCCGTAGCTTTCGATACCCCCCTTCCCACCATATGTGGGGCTTCCATTTGTCCAGCCACGCCAGTCCCAGAATGAGGGGCTCAATCATACGTTCTATTACAACGAAGTGTAAGGTCTCTTTATGCTCCCCTATTTGCAATTCCACTAATTCGGTGATGAATTTAGACGCCCCCCCCCCAAGACAGAGCCATCCATTTGTTCGAACTTTATCAGAGTCCTTAAATTCACCGTGCGTAATCCCAGGTCATCAACAATCGCTCTGCTCATTAAGCACCTGGTGCAGCCAGAGTCTATTAACGCTCCCCGATGACTCGCTTGAGAGGTACATGGATTCTGTACAACTACTGATATAACAAAGGGATGAATTGGTGCACTTACCATGGGGTCATTCGGGTCGCTTTCCTCATCATCATTCACGGTGACGGAGCCTCCTTCCGACACACTCAGACCAGCGGCCTCCTTCGGAGGCGAACGTGGGCTGCTGCGTGGAGTTTGGGCAGCCAAACGGGATTGGTCCACTCCTGGTCGAGCCTGGCCCCTGGGTGTGCGACCCATTCCTGGTGTCTGTGCCTTGGCCTGAACAGGAGGTAAAGGACAATCAAGAGCCGGATGGCCTGGTTGGTCACATCGAAAGCAGCAGAACACGCCTCTGGCCGCTGACTGTGGAGCGAAGAGCTGGGCCACCCTGAACCCCTGACGGGGTTCGATCTCTCTACCTGTCGTCGAGGTTGTGTAACATCCACCCCCCGAGGCCAGAACTCCTGCAAACCCACATCGAGGTCTACTGCAGCTCTAAACCATTCAGTTAGCTGGGGCGGTAGACCCCTATAGACACAAGCTTGTCTAATGTCCTTATCCAATCGCAACTGGAAATGGTGCACCAACAGCCGCTCTGGCCAGGTTCGTAGCCATCCAGGAAGAACCTGAAACTCCTTAATATAGTCTTTAACAGGCCGGCCTTTTTGCTTTAACGAGACCAACTCCCCCTCCACCACTTGGGTGTGAGTGTCATCTTCAAACCGGCTTCTTAAGGCTTCCAGAAATAACCCTACATCAACCAGCTCCCATGCATGGTTGCTATGGAGGTCAGCGACCCAGTTAGCAGCCTCCCCCATTAGTACATTAGTTATAGCTACCACCATGGACCACTGGGAGGGATACAGGTGTCCGTAAAGATCGAGATAACTGAGCACCTGGCTCAAAAAAATAGAAACTCGATCTGCACTGCCATCAAAAGTGGTCTGAATGGGAGGGGGCCCCCACACCTGCCATTGTGGCCAATTCCCTGGTACCCATAGGGGAACAGCTCCAGGCGGTGGCCAGGGTTCCTGCGTATCCCTCCCATTCCCTCTCCGTGAAGCCTCTTGTCGCCTGGCAGCATCATAACCGGTAGCAACCAGCCCTTGCCGCGTGGGGCCATCTTGCTCCACCCCTCTGAGGGCGTCCCCCCGATGGGGTTGTGGGTGTTGTTGCCAGTGGCTCCCACGGCCATGGTCGACTTCTCGCTAGTCGCAATTTCGGGCTGGCTAATTGGAAGCGTGTGTCTGTGCTCCTGGACAGTCCTCCTCCCTGCCAGGATGCTGGAGCCTCCAATCCGGTCGCCCAGGGTTGCCAGGAAGGGGCGTCCTGGAAACTTGCTTCTCCAAACCTCTCCCGCAGAATGTCCAGAGTGGTGGACCCCAGTCCCGTGGAGTAATTCCACTCCCCGTCATCCTCTTGCCGACTTTCTGTCGTATGTTGTTCACCAAGCTGGCTTGAACTGCTGAAAACATGACTCGCAGGCAAAGCATGAGGTTGTAAGCAGGGTTAATTCTCATTTCTCGGTGCAGTCACACACGAACGTTAAAGAAAACAGAAAGTTGGCGTTGGGGTTGGGCTCCTCCCCATGCCCCTTTATCCCTGTTTCAATTAGCCCAGGAGTGGCCATAGCCAATTGGCGTTACTTCCTGGTTCAGCTCTTCTTTTGCAGCAGCTGAGAACACCCCCCTCTCCAGTCGTCTTGCCCTATCCCGGTTGCGGGGTGACCGACCGCCTCTGATTCCGGACCTAACCCCTCCCCATCACTAATGTGCAAAGCTGCAGACAGCGTAGACACCCCCACCACCACCATGGTACAGTCATTGTGAATGTTGTTGTCTGGTAGGATCCCGTCCTTCATTGTAGGATCTGCGAAGACTCCCCCTCCCCATTTTATGTCGAGTTGACTTGACACTCGACAGCTATACTGCAAATGATTTAGGAAACAATGACCAAAACACAAGAGGCGATAGCACATAATCATGAAGAAACGAAAACATATCATAAAGAAATTAAAACTGAAATTGGAGAAATGAAAGGAGACATTAAAAACATGAATGATAAAATAGGGAATATCCAACAAGCTATCATAGAAAACGAGCAGAGGATAAAAACAGTGGAAACAAAAATGGATCAAGTAGATCGTAAAATGGAGACAGTGGAGCAGAAGTGTATGCTAGTGAACAGAGAATTAGCAGAAAATCAATCGCCTTCCTCGAGATGGAAAAGGCGTCTTATTATTTAAGATTTCAAAATATCACGGAAGAAAAGGAGGAAGACTTGGGAGAGAAAATGGCAGAGATTCTTGCAGACACGGTACAGAAGGACAAACAAGAAGTAAGAAGAGATATAGACGAAGTATATAGAGTGCATACCAATTATGCACAAAGGCACAGATTAGCTAAAGAAGTACACATAAGGTTCACTAAAAGAGCGATAAGGGATGAAATATATAAAAAAAAACCTAGGGAATAACCGATAACACACATGGGGAAATAAATAATAACATTGAAATAAATACCATGAAAGATAAGAAACCAGAGAAGACAGTACCAGTTCCTAATAACTCAACTAGTAAGATATAAGGTCATGTTTAGGTGATTGGTGCCGGAAGGCATAGTGATAACATGGCAAGAAATTTTAAAAAAATAGATACACTGGAAAAAGCGCAGGAATTTTATGAACATCATTTCACACAGGAAGAGGAACAAGAAAATAGAGAAGAGCTGGAGAGTAGAAGCCAGAAAGAAAATCAAACAGAGGAAAAAGAGAGGGAGAGAGAAGGAAAAAGGACACAGGAAAGAGAATGAGCAGAAAGAGAAGGCGCAAGAGGGAGAGTACAAAGGGAGACAAGAAACACAAGAAAACAGATTAAGTAAAAAAAATGGAAGAGGAAATCAAATTGCTTTCTATAAACATAAATGGATTAAATGCACCAAGAAAAAAAAATGCAATCCTTTGCTAAATTACGGAAATTAGATGTACATGTGATATGCTTACAAGAAGTGCATATTAAGAAAGAACATAGTAAATTACTGGAAAATACAAAAATAGGGAAACTTTATACAACCTTAGCACAAAAAAAGAAAAGAGGAATTGCAACATATGTTAAAGAAAGAATAAAATCAAAATTAATAAACTCAGATGAAGAGGGTAGAATTTTAAGAAGTTAGAAGTGAAGCAAAAACAAATATTACTCATGGCAATACATGCACCAAACAAAAACCAGCATGAATTCTTAAAAAAAATACACAATAAAAAATGGAAATGGAATATGAAAATTTATGCATAATTGGGGATTTTAATGCAATAGTGGATGTTAAAAAAGACTATAAAAGCAATAAGAAAAATAAGAAGAAAAACGTATTACCAAAATCATTTTTTGAAATGATATCAGAACTTAATCTGCAGAAAGAGGCACAAGACAAGGCTGTCCACTATCACCACTATCATTAGAAATTTTGACCAGAATAATTCGAGAAGACAAACAAAGGGTTAGAAATTAAGAAAGAAAATTTTAAAGTACAGGCTTTTGCAGACGACCGTGTCCAATGGTGGGATTCAATTTTTTAACAACTGGTTCGGTGGGCATGACTTAGTTGGGGGGGTGGCTTGGTGGTCATGTGACTGGGTGGGTGTGGCTAGCTGGTCATGTGACTGGGTGGGTGCGGCTAGCTGGTCACGTGACCGGGTGGGCGTGGCTATGTACATAGGGACTACTCAGAGGGCTGAAAAAAGTCATTTCTGACTGATCCTTGCACTTTTGACCAGTCATCGCACTTATGACCATCCTCACATTTATGCCCGTTGCGGCATTCTTAACAACTGTGTCAGTCATTTCACCACTACTTCTCTTCACCACGGTGACAAGATAGGGCGCAAAACGTAAAATGTGAGGACAGTCGTAAGTTCAAGGACTGTTCAAAAGTGCGAGGACTGGTCAAAAATAACTTTTTCAGTCCTCTGAATAGTCCATATGCACATAGGAACTATCCAGAGGGCTGAAAAAAAGTGATTTCTGACAGGTCCTCGCACTTTTGACCGGTCATCATTTATGCCATCATTTATCTTCTAGTCCAGAGATCTCCAACTTTGGCAACTTTAAGCCTGGCAGACTTCAACCACCCAGAATTCCCCAACCAGCTATGCTGGCTAGAGAATTCTGGGAGTTGAAGTCCACAAGTCTTAAAGCTGCCAAGTTTGAAGACCTCTTAGCTAGGGCTTTGGGCCAGCCTTTTGGGGAGGGGGTCCCATTCGGAGAGACCCCCTGCCTCTCAGGAAGCATCAGGCCCAGGCAGAGAAAGTTGCCAAGGTTGGAGATCTCTGGACTAGAAGACCTCCAAAGGTCCCTTCCAACTCTGTAATTCTGGTATTGGCAAGCAAGCACAGTTAAGCTACTTAAATCCTCCAGAGCCTTAGAAGATGGTAAAGCAAAGCCCCCCCCCCCAGCTTTCCACCCAGAGCCTTTTCCTCTCTTCCTAAGGCTGAATCTCCCCTAGTTTTGGAGGAACTTCAGTTGCAACACTACAGCGTGATCTAGATTGGGATATACATTGATGTAGTGCAACTTCAGGATTGCCCCCTCTTTCTGCGCTGAGGCAGCAGCACACAATTGGGGGGACTGAGCCAGCCTAACTTGGCTCAAATCAGCAGCCCAAGCACGAGTTCTGGCTTCTCGCAGATTGGTGGGCCTGGCTCTCTCCGCAGATTTGCTGCCTCGCTTCAATCAATCAATCCAGCCCTACTTTCTCCCTGCCTCCACGGTGGAGCCAACTCCGACATCGCTTCGGCATCCCTCAGCGTTGCCCCTTACCAGGCAAGGGAATGCCATCGCACCCTGAGAGAGCTGCAGCGAAACCCAAGGACTGCCCCGATTGTTGCCACCAGAGGGATTCAGTTTGCCCGCTCCTCCGACCGCCTTAGTAACAGCATTCCTGCCTTAAAGGGGAAGATGGTGTGGAAATGGAAAAAAACAACAATTCTCCGCCGACACAAAAGGGGCCAACTCGGAAGCAGCCACTTTAAATTGGTCAGAGCCAGCGGGAAATTAATTCCCTCTAGGTTTCTGGAATAGGAAGGAAGGAAGGAAAGGGAGACATTCTCGGGAAATAGCTGGTGGAAGTTCTTGGACTTAAGTTGAAATGTTTGAGAATATCGGCTAAAAGCCTGATTGCTGAAATGAGTTTATGATAGAGCTGTGCCCGTAAGAGAGTAAATCAGAAGAGGGGCTGCTTATTATATATAAAATAGAGGTCTTCAAACTTGGCAGCTTTAAGACTTGTGGACTTCAACTCCCAGAATTCTTCAGAATTCCCCAGAATGGAAAAATGAAATTTGGGTGGCATGCTATTCTCTGGGAAGAGAAATACAAAGTTCACAAGTACTTCCAGAAGCACTTCATCAGATGGACTCTCTTGGAAGTTTGGATCAAGATTAAGCAATGTACTTATATGGAAGTTCCGAATTGGATATCAACTCTGGAGATGTTTACACACCCAAATTTCATTAAGGCAGGAAGAGTTATTAAATATAAAGATTTGTTAAATGAGAGGGGAGAGTTGAAACCTAGGAAAAATTTAAAAGAGGAAGGAATTGAACTTGAATGGGGGGCATATCTCCAAGTAAAATCAAAATATATGAAGGATAAAAAAGATTGGGACATAAAAACAGAGTTAACAGAATTTGACAAAATTTTAATAAGAACAGAGGAGAAGGCAATAAGGAAAATATATCATTATCTATTGGAACAAGATATGTTAGAAGAACAGGTAAAAGAAACAACGTTAATTTGGAGCAAATATTTCAGCTATAGTATTGATCTAGATAAGTGGCAGGATCTTTGGGAGAGAAACATCAAAATTACCTTCGCTACTACATACAAAGAAAATTTACACAAGATGTTTTATAGGTGGCATCTCCCATCCACAAGATTAGCAAAAATAAGCAAAAAACATTCATCAACGTGTTGGAAGTGTGAGGTAGTGCCAGGGACCTTTTATCACATGTGATGGGAATGCCCAAAAGCTGAAAAATTCTGGCACCAGATAAGACAATGGATAGAGGAGATACTAATGCAAAATATAGAAGCAAAACCAGAATTCTTTTTTCTGGGTATTATTGAGGGTAAATACAATAAGAACACAATTTACCTAATGTTACACATTCTAACAGCAGCAAGATTAGCTTTTGCACAAAAATGGAAAAATAAAGAGACTCCCACAGAAGAAGTATTAACTAAAATATTATTTTGTTCGGAAATGGACAGTCTGACCTCAGAATTTAAAGATAAGGATGAATCAGAGTATTATGAAATCTGGAATAAATTTTATTATTGGCTGGAAAGGAGGAGAAATGCTGGGATATAGGACCATTGACGAGTAAAATGTTTGGAAGTTTTTATGCTAATTTGTTATGATAGATACGACTGAATTAGATATTGAAATAATCTATATGGATGAAAGAATATACATATTTGAAATGTGATATTAAATATGGACTATAAAATATTTGGAACGATAATATCAGAAAGAATTAAAAGAATCTTGAATGAACGCATCCACACAAACCAAAATGGCTTTTTACCAGGACAACAGATAAAAAATAATATGAGGATTATAATGAATACACTAGAATATTGTGAAGCACACCCTGATAAACAGGCTGCACTGATTTTCCTAGATACCCAAAAAGCATTTGACAATTTAAATTGGAATTTCTTTTTTTCAAAAACAAGTTTTATTGGTCCCCCCCACACACACACACATTTACCCACATCTTTTTTGAACAGAGCATTGGCCATATCTTATCTTATACAATCAATCAAATTCAAATACATTTTACTCAATTACAGTTTTTGCCAAAATCTCCCCCTCCTTTTTTTTATGATGTCTCAATATTTCCATGCTTTTCTACATAAACAACATCTTCATTTGCCCTTAAATTCTAATTACTGCTATTTATTCATATTTGTTCTCTTTTATTCTTTAAACAATTCATTCTTTATCTTAGTATCTTTATATTTGTTCAGGATTGCCTTTCTTCCATTTCATCATTTTTATTGTACAGCAATAAAACCTATCACCTCTCTCTTTTCTTTCCTTCTTACTTTCTCTTCCCCTCTTCTTCTCCTCCCTACTTCCCCTTCCTTTCTCCTTCTCCTCCTCTCTTCCTACCCCTCTTACCCTCACTCCTACTCTAACTTCCCTTCCCTTCCTTCCTCCCTTCTCTTTCTTCCCTCTCTCTCCTTCCTTCTCTTTTCCATCTCTCTTCTCCTTCCTTCATCCCTCTCTGTTGCTGTATTCATTTTCAATTTTATATTTTCCACTATGGAGTCCAGGCAAACCCGATCTTTCTTTCATTTATCAAAGTATATTTCTCGAAATTTCCCCTCATCTTTTTAATTATCAGCAGTATATTTCATCTTATTCCATTTTTTTCTTTTAAATCTTTACTCAAACAATCTTCCAACCCTTAGACTTTTGACTTTTAACAATATATTTTTTCTACTTTACTTCTTACAAGTATATTATTTAAATCATTTTTTGCATTTCAATTTCATTCAATTTTCATTTAATTTCCATTTTCCATCTTAATTTCAATTAATTCATATATTATAATTTATTCTCTCCTTTTAGTGCTTCTTCCAATATCATTCTTTCTTTCACATTACATTGTTCTATTTTTCATTTAACAGCATTTCCACATACAATTTCTACAACTAGCATCCTTCTCTTTATTGACAAATTAACATTTCCACTAACTCTTAACCATTTTTTCTTGGTCTCTCCACAGTTCTCTTTCTTGATGTTTCCCTCTCTTTCTCCCATTTCTTTACCTTCTTCTTTTTCCTTATCTTATCTCTCCCCTTCAGCCTTTTTCTTTAAATTTTAACTCTATTGCTTTTTATTCTCAATCTTTCCCCATTTATTTCTCTTCTCTTCATATTTGAGATGTATTTTCCCTTATCCATTTTTATTCTATCACTGTTGACCCCAGTGTAATCATCTTTATCTTTTTTCAATTATTTCCTTTTCAATATTATCTCCTTGTTTCTCTTGCTTCTCATTCATCTTTTCTCTTTCTTTTTTTTTTTTGCCATCTAACCAATCCTCTGCTTCTTTATTTCCCTTAAATGCTTCCCTTATTTTTTGAAACATCTCTCTTAATGTCTCATATTCATCCTCCAAATTCCCCATATTTTCAATTTTAAAAGGCTAGGATTTTTAAGCTCCTTCTTATACTTCAGGTTTCAAAGTCCATATAATGTATCTTTTTTAAAAAATGTCCATTTCAAATATTTACTTGAGCCACCACAGTTTAGTCTTTGTCTAAGCTTTGCTTCAGCTGCACAAATATGCACTCCCACGCCTCTCTCTCACATTCTTTCCACCAACAAATGTCCTTCTCCAATTCACTAGTCTTCTGGCAACAAAATCTCCATTTTATAATCCACAAGAACAAACACTCCAAATTAAATCCTTTATTGTTTAAAAAAAATATTTTTCTGTCTCTTTTTTCCTTGTCTTATCCTTATTTTTTTCAAATCCAATTATAAATTCAGGTGGAAGATTCCTTTTAGAGCTTTAGGTTTGATTTTAAAGTTCCTTTTTTCTCTCTCTTTGCTTAAATTCCCCCTCCAGCAGCTGTATTCACAATTTCCATAAAAAGCAGAAGAATTTAATTTAAAGAGTGAATGCTTTTGTGTATTGCAAGATGGCTATTTTGTTATGGAAATTGTAAATTGGAAATTTTTGTTACGCAACTAAAAGATATGAAATTTGGGGGGAAATTTGAAAAGATGGTAGAAAAAATTTATACTAACCAAACAACTAAAGTTGAATGATGACATTACAGAAAAACTTGACATAACAAAAGGTGTAAGACAAGGATTCAAGGTGTTGGTGACCACCTTTAGATGCTCCATGGCTTAGGGCCTGGATATTTATGAGACTGCCTTCTGCCACCGAGAGCCTCCCACCGGCCAGTACGCTCCCACAGAGAGGGGCTCCTCCGGGTGCTGTTGGCCAAATAATGTCAACTGGCGGCCCCCAGTGGGAGAGCTTTCTCTGTGGGAGCACCTGCCCTCTGGAACGAGCTCCCCCCGGAGATACGGACGATTCCGGACTTACGTACTTTCCACCGGGCCCTCAAAACTTTTTTATTTCATCAAGCCGGGCTGGCCTAATCCCTCCAATTGTGTAATTTTAATTTGAATTTTAAATGGGGGATTTTAACTGTCGGGCCAAATTGTTTAATATATTTTTAAATTGTTTTTAAATTTTGTATTTGATGTTTTTTACTTCTGGCTGTTCACCGCCCTGAGTCCTTCGGGAGAAGGGCAGTATATGAATTTAAATATTAAATTAAATTAAATTAAATTAAGGATGCCCACTTTCTCCTCTTTTATTTATCCTAACCTTAGAGACACTTCTGATAAAAATTAGAGAGGATCAATATCTAAAAGGTTTAAAAATTAAAAAAGAAGAGTACAAAGTCCAAGCATTACAAAGAGTACAAAGTATTCATATTAGAAAAGCCATTCGAATCTGGACCTAAATTAATTCAAAAAGTAAAAGAATTTGGTAAGGCAGCAGGGCTTAAAATTAACAAAAAAACCCACAAAAATAATAACAAAAAATCTCACCAAAAAAACAAGAGAGCGAATTGGAAGAAAAAACAAATATGCAAGTAACTAAGAAAATAAAATATCTAGGAATTTGGCTAATGGCCAAATGTTCTTCAATTAAGGAAGATAATTATGACAAAATATTACAACAAATAAAAGATTTAGAAAGTTGGAAAAATTTACAATTGTCACTCACAGGGAGGATTGCAACTATCAAAATGAATATATTACCGAGAGTATTATTCTTATTCCAAGTTATACCAATAAAACCAGGGAAAATGTTTTTTGGAGACTTAAATAAATTAACCACAAAATATATTTGGCAAGGAGAAAAACCTAGGATTAAACTAAAACTACTGCAGGAGACCAAAGACAAAGGAGGCTTCGCATTACCAGAGTGGGAAATATATTATCAGGCAGCAGCTTTAATTTGGATTAAAGATTGGATTGAACTAAAAAATAAGAGGGTCTTGGCAGTAGAAGGGCGTGATCTACAATTGAGATATCATGCATTCTTATGGGATAAAAAACATAAATCACAAAGTTATTTCCAAAGACATCTAATTAGGAATGCCTTATTACAGACCTGGCCAAAAAAAAAAAAATCACTATACAAAAATTCCAAATTGGTTGTCCATAATGGAAGCGTTGAAATATCCAAATTTAACAGACATAAACAAAGTAATAAGGTATAAGGATATGATAAAGGCAGTGGTGAAATGTAAAATTTGTTACTATCGATTCTGTGGGCGTGGCTTGGTGGTGGTGGTGGTAATGTGACTGGGTGGGCGTGGCCAACTTTTTTTTTTTTTACTTTTAAAAGCATTTTTTTTACATCTTCGGCCGAAGAGGTTGTAAAAAAATGCTTTTAAAAGCCTCTGATAATCAGGCAATTCAACGGATCGTCAGAGGTTTTTAAAAGCATTTTTAGAATTTTGTAGAAAAAGTGTAGAAAAAATCCCAGCTGAGCCGCGCAATCATCAGAGGCTTTTTTTAAACTTTTAAAAGCATTTTTTTGGTCGAAGAGGTTGTAGAAAAAATGCTTTTAAAAGTTAAAAAAAGCGCCTCTGATTATTGCGCGGCTCAGCTGGCAATGGGGGGGGGCGCAGGGATCTTTGCTACTGGTTCTCCAAACCACCAACCGCCATCGCTACCAGATCAGGCAATCCAGTCCAAACTGGGAGCATTTCACCCCTGGATAAAGGTAAGGGAAATTTGAAAACCAAACAAGAATTAGAAGACCAGGGTATATATATAGACTGGTGGACATACTGTTGTGATCCGCCAGCAGCCTGCGGAGCTGGCAGCGGAGTCAGACAGCAATGAAGCTGAGAAAGAATATGGGCCAGTCCTGGAGGCTGGGGAAGGCCCAGATGAGGGCTCTGAGTCGGAGGCAGAGATGAGGCCAGGGCCATCGGGGAGTGATGTGCGGACTCCAGAACTTCCAGAGGCTGACAGTAGAGAGGCAGAGGAACAGGAGGAGCCTGTTCCTAGAGCACATATGAGAAGAGCTGACAGAAGGCAGGAGCAGATAAAGCAGAGGATGACTTGGGAGTAGGGCCAAGAGATGATTGGCCCCTCCCATAAGGCTTAAAAGACCAGCAACAGCTCTTGGCCTCTTTGCCGGAAAACAACATTGAGAGAATTGGTTCTTGTTTCACTGTATTCATTTCTTGTCAGCGTCTTCTGCTTCTGAACTTTTGCCAAGAAAAGCCTTTGGCAGTTTGCCTAATTATCCCAAGGTCAGGTGATAAACTGTGGAATGGTGTTTTGAAGAATCTGCTTTAATTTAGTTTGGACTATGCTGAGAATGAGTTAATTCTCAGCTGTTCTAATAAAGTCTGTTTGTTTTTGAACTGTTTGTATTTAATACTAACTACTTGGGCCTGGGTCATACCAATTTGTTTTCCGGCCCAATGAGGATAATTATTAACAAACCTCTATTATAATGGAGCAGCTCCATGCCAAGAACGCACAGCTTCAGCAGCAAGTAGCTTTGTTAGCTGCACAGATGGCTCAGCTCCCCATCCCCATAGAAGATGCCATGTTGCCATGCCAGATAAGTTTGACGGCACTCAAGCCATGTTTCCTGCTTTTATGGGAAAATGCCAGCTTTTTAGCAGCCTGAGAACGGAGGACATCCCCACTGACCGGGATAAAGTGGGGTTTGGACTCAGCCTGCTCTCCGGCTCTGCAGCTCGCTGGGCCACGCCCCTGCTGGTCCAGGCTAGTCCTCTGTTGGACGATTTCAGGGGGGTTTGTGAGCATCTCAGACTTATGTACGAGGACCCCATCAAAATGCACACTACCACCAGATGACTGAAGACCCTGAAGCAGGACCGGAAACCACTGCAGGAATATATCAGTGAGTTTCAGGTGCTTAGCCAGGATTTGGCCTGGAATGAGGCGGCCCTCATGGACATGTTCCAGGATGGCTTATTGGAGGAGTTGCAGGATGAGCTGGTCTGGGTTGATATCCCTCCGACCCTCAACGCGCTGGTACATCTGTGCCTTATGATCGACACCCAGTTGCAGATACAGACCAGTCGCCATGCCTGTCAGGAGACCCGTGTGGTTCCGGTCCGGCGTGAGACCCTGGCTTCATGGGAGGAGCCCATGGAAATAGGCACAGCCAGACCCCATCTGTCGGTGGCTGAGAAAAATAGGATGACTATCAGGGGGGTTGTGTTTGTATTGTGGGGAACCCAGGCACATGGCTGCCTCTTGCCCAAAGAAGCAATGAGGGGAGTCGGCTCCTGGGCCTGCCCCAAAGCCACAGAAAACCCTGTCGGGAAACGCCCTGAGCCCGATCTAGGGGAGACCCTGGTTGGCCGCACACCAATACCAAGGCTCGCCCAGCGGATGTGGAGCCCAGACCCCACCCCCCCGACATTTGATTTTGGCGGCAAAAGTCTTCCTGTCCAATAGTCCGCAGGGGATTCCGGCTCACGCTTTGGTGGACTCTGGAGCTACAACTAATTTTATGGACGCAGCGTTTGTAGCCAAATATGAATCCCTCAGTATCCATTGGACCCTCCCATGCTTGTGGAAACCATTGATGGTTGGGTGTTTCTGTCTGGGCCTATTACGGCCATCACACAACCCTTGCGCCTGACCATCGGGTCTCATGAGGAGGCCATTCAGTTTTATATTACCTCCGGCCTGCATTTTCCTGTGGTCTTGGGATTGGCTTGGCTCTGGACACACGATCCGCAGATCTATTGTTCCCAGAAATTCAGCTGTTTTCCAAGCCTGCAATGTGTGGACCACACCTGCCAAATCTGCGCAGACCAGCTGCTGGGTCCAATCGGGGTGTCCTTGCCTTCCGACCTCAAGGATTTTGCGGATGTTTTCAGCGAGCAGGAGGCAGACCAATTGCCCCCGCCCTGGCCATACGACTGCCCCATTGATTTGATTCTGGACACGCCACTCCCAGTGGGCATTTGTATTTGATGTTGGACCCTGAGTTGGCTGCGTTACGGGTCTTTGTGGACAAAAATCTGGCTCAGGGTTTTATCCGGTCCTCGTTGTCGCCATTGTCCGCCCCGGTCCTGTTCATGAAAAAGAAGACCACAGACTTGCGGCTTTGTTGCAACTACCCCGAGTAAAACACTATCATGGTGTACAACCGGTATCCTCTGCCCCTTATTCCCAAACTTTTGGAACAGCTTCAGGAGACTACCGTGTTCACTAAATTGGACTTGTGGGGGGCTTATAATCTTGTTCGGAACCGTCCCGGGGATTAATGGAAGATGGCGTTCGGCACCCATTACGGACATTTTGAGTATACAGTCATGCCGTTTGGGCTGATCAATGCTCCTGCCGTCTTCCAACATTTCATGAATGACATTTTTAGCGACATTCTTGGACAGGTTTGTCGTCATTTACTTGGACATTATGATCTACTCTCCTTCCCAGGAGAGCCACCAACAGCACCTCCACATGATCCTGCAACGTCTTTGGGAGCATCATCTGTATGCTAAACTGGAGAAATGCCAGTTTTTCCAGTCCACCATCGAGTTCCTGGGACATCGCATCTCTTCCGAGGGCATTGCCATGGAGCCGAGCAAAATGGAGTCTTTGCATAGTTGGCAACCTCCTCGATGAGTGAAGGATGTCCAGCGCTTCCTCGGGTTCACCAACTACTATCAGACTTTTATCCCCGGCTTTGCTGCCTTGACCGCACTCCTCATTTGGTTTCTGCAGAAAAAATCCCATTCTGGTGGGGTACCCCCGAGCAGCAGGCATTCCAGGCCTTGAAACAGGCCTTCATGAAGGAGCCTATCTTGAAGCATCCTGACCCCCACCATCCATTTGTGGTGAAAGCAGATGCATCGGATGTTGTTGGTGGTGCTGTGTTGCTCTAGGCTTGCACGTCCGGCGGTACCCTCTTCCCTTGCACATATTATTCGCGGAAGCTCAACCCTTCTGAGCGCAATTACACCATCTGGGAGAAGGAGTTACTGGCCATTAAGATGGCATTTGAGGCCTGGAGACATCTTCTGGAGGGGACCTGGCATCAAATTGAAGTCTGGCCAGACCATAAAAACCTGGAGTTCCTACAGACTGCCCAGAAACTGAACCAATGGCAGATTCGGTGGTCCCTCTTCTTTGCCCGGTTCAATTTCCACATGACGTATATTCCCAGTGCTCACAACCAAAGGGCGGATGTGCTCTCCTAGAAACCAGAGTATTCCCACATCAAAGACCTGCTTCCACTCCAGACAGTGTTGCCTGTAGAGTCTTTCTCTGCAGTTCAGGAACCAGTGGATTTATGGGCTCAGATACGGGAAGCGCAGCGGCATAATGCTTATGTGGACCAATGGAAGGAAGAGGAGGGCCCTGCCTCTCCATGGACGTTTCATGAGGAACTCTTGTGGTACCGAGACAGGCTCTACGTGCTGGTGGGGCCACTCCGGGGACTTATCTTGTCGCAGTGCCATGATAATCCTGCGGTGGGGCATTTTGGCCTCTTTAAGACATTACATCTAGTTTCCCGCACTTTTTGGTAGCCCTGATTGCGACACAATGTCCAGGCTTATGTCATGTCTTATGTTCACTGCCGTCAGGCCAAGTCGGCAACGGGAGCCCCTCCAGGGCTGCTTCAGCAATTGCCGACACCAGAAAGATCCTGGGGTGCCATTTCCATGGACTTCTTGACGGATTTGCCTCCGTCTTCTGGATTCACGACCATGTTCGTGGTGGTGGACATGCTGACGAAGATGGTGCATTTCATCCCATTTTGGGGGTTACTGATGCTCGCGCCACTGCCCACATATTTATCCAACACATTTTCCAGCTGCACTGCCTACCTGATAAGGTTGTTTCGGACAGAGGGACTCAATTTACAGCCCAGTTTTGGAAAGGGCTGATGACGGCTTTGGACATGAAAATCTGCCTGTCATCAGCACATCATCTGGAAACTGACAATGGGACTGAAAAAGCTATCAGCATTCTGGAACAATACCTGCACTGCTTCATGAACCAGCAACAAGATAATTGGTTGGACTATTTGGCAGTAGCAGAGTTTGCGTTCAACAACTCGCAGCACACCTCTACACAAACGACCCCTTTCCTGGCTAATATGGGATACCATCCTCGGTTCTTTCCTCTCACACAACTCGACTCCCCGGTACCGGCAGCTAATGATTATCTGTCCGAGTTGCAGGCCGTCCATCAGTTGATGTGATGGTATCTAGAGAAAGCAGAGAGGACAACTCAGAAGTAGGGCCAAGAGATGATTGGCCCCTCCCATAAGGCTTAAAAGACCAGCAATGGCTCTTGGCCTCTTTGCCGGAAAACAACATTGAGAGAATTGGTTCTTGTTTCACTGTATTCATTTCTTGTCAGTGTCTTCTGCTTCTGAACTTTTGCCAAGAAAAGCCTTTGGCAGTTTGCCTAATTATCCCAAGGTCAGGAGATAAAACTGTGGAATGGTGTTTTGAAGAATCTGCTTTAATTTAGTTTGGACTATGCTGAGAATGAGTTAATTCTCAGCTGTTCTAATAAAGTCTGTTTTTGAACTGTTTGTATTTAATACTAACTACTTGGGCCTGGGTCACAACATATACACCCAAATTCAGTCCAGATATTTTGTTGTTATTACTTGCGAAGTTGTGTCCAACCCATTGCGACCCCATGGACAATGTTCCCCCAGGCCTTCCTGTCCCCTACCATCCTCTGGAGTCCATTTAAAATCACCCCTACTGCTACAGTGACTCCATCCAGCCATCTCATTCTCTGTCGTCCCATTCTTCTTTTGCCCTCTTTCCCAGCATTAGGCTCTTCTCCAGTGAGTCCTTCATTCTCATTAGATGACCAAAGTATTTAAGTTTCATCTTCAGGGCCTGGCCTTCTAAAGAGCAGTCAGGGTTGATCTCCTCTAAGAATGACCGGTTTGATCGCCTTGCAAGTCCAAGGGACTTGCAGGAGTCTTCTCCAGCACCATAGTTCAAAGGCCTCAATTCTTTGGTGCTCAATCTTTCTTATGGCCCAACAGCCATACATTGCAACTGGGAAAACCATAGCCTTGACAATACACACTTTTGTTGGCAGAATGATGACTCTGCTTTTTAGTATGCTGTCTAGATTTGCCATAGCTTTCCTCCCCAGGAGCAAGCATCTTTTAATTTCTTGGCTGCAGTCCCTATCTGCGGTGATCTTGGAGGCCAGGAAAATAAAATCTGTCACTACTTCCATTTCTTCCCCATCTATTTGCCAGGAATTGAGAGGGCCAGATGCCATGATCTTAGTTTTCTTAATGTTGAGTTTCAAGCCAACTTTTGCACTCCTTCTTCACCTGCATCAAGAGGCTCTTTAGTTCCTCTTCACTTTCTGCCACTAGAGTGGTATCATCTGCATATCTGAGTTTGTTGATATTTCTCCTGGCAATCTTAATTCCAACTTTTGATTCATCTAGCCCCACCTTTCTCATGATGTGCTCTGCATATAAGTTAAATAAGCAGGGTGACAGTATACAGCCTTGCTGGATTCCTTTCCCAAATCTGAGCCACAGTCAGCTCCTGGTCTTGTTTTTACTGATTGTATAGAGCTTCTCCATCTTTGGCTGCAGAGTCAATCTGATTCCTGTGTTGACCGCCTGGTGATGTCCATGTGTAGAGTCGTCTCTTGGGTTGTTGGAACAGAGTGTTTGTTATGACCATTGTATTCTCTTGACTGTTGGAACCTAGGCCCAAGTAGGCCCATGTGCTTCCTCAGCCTCATCGCTGTCTGACTCCGCTGACAGCTTCGCAGGCTGCGGGCGGACCACAACACTGACAGAATTCTATCAGCCTGTGCCCTGCTTTTGTACTCCAAGGCCAAACTTGCCTGTTATTCCCATTATCTTTTGGCTTCCTACTTTAGCATTCCAATCCCCCATGATGATAAGGACATCATTTTTTGGTGTTAATTCTATAAGGTGGTATAGGGCTTCATAGAACCAGTCAATTTCATCCTCTTCAGCATCAGTGGTTGGGGTTCCATAGACTTGGATTACTGTGATATTGAATGGTTTGCCTTGGATTCAAACTGAGATCATTCTGTCATTTTGGAGATTGTATCCCAGTATTGCTTTTCCTACTCTTATATTGATTATGAAGGCTACTCCATTTCTTCTGAGAAATTCTTGCCCACAGTAGTATACCTGATGGTCATCTGAATTAAATTCATCCATTCCTGTCCATTTTAGTTCGCTGATTCCTAAGATGTCGATGTTCACTCTTGTCATCTCGTTTGACAATGTCCAGCTTTCCTTGATTCATGGATCTTACATTCCCGGTTCCTATGGAGAAAAAATCTTTATAGCATCAGACTTTCCTTTCACCACCAGATGCATCCACAGCTGAGCGTCCTTTCGGCTTTGGCCCAGTCACTTCACTCTTTCTGGCAATACTTGTACTAGCCCTCTGCTCTTCCCCAGTAGGGGAATTGGACACCTTCCAACCTGAGGGGCTCATCTTCCAGCATCATATCTTTTTTCCTTTTGGTACTGTCCCTGGGGTTTTCATGGCAAAGATACTGGAGTGGGTTGCCATTTCCTTTTCCAGTGGATCACGTTTTGTCAGAACCCTCTGCTATGACCTGTCGGTCTTGGGTGTCCCTGCACAGCATAGCTCATAGCTTCATTGAGCTATGTAAGCCCCTTCACCACAACAAGGCAGTAATCCATGGAGTCCAGATATAGAAAGGATATAAAATTATATGAATTTCAAAACGAGCAGCAGGAATTAGACAGAATTTAACAAGGCATGGAAGAAAAGCTAATTAGTAAAATATACAAATATTTATTGAGATACAAGATGGAAGATGAGGTGGTCAAAGAGACAATGATAAGATGGACAAAAATTTTGGGATACAATATAGAACTGGAGAAATGGAAAAATTGTGGGAAATAAATGTGAAATTGACCATGGCAATGACATACAAGGAAAACCAGTACAAGATGTTTTATAGATGGCACCTCCCGCTGGCAAGACTCACTAAGATGTTTCCAAATACGTCACCGATTTGTTGGAAATGTAAGAAATCTCATGGAACATATTATCACTTATGGTGGACATGAGCATCTGCAAAACTATATTGGACTAAAATTAAAAAGTGGCTTGAAGAGATAACTGAACCCCATATAGACTGGAAAGCGAAACTATTTTTATTGGGAATACACTCCAGAAACTATAGCAAAGAAATACAATATCTAATTTTACATATTATAACAGCAGCCAGGATAACATATGCACAGAATTGGACTAGCAACACTATACCAAAAGAGGAGGAGGTGGTAAAGAAAATTTTGGATTCTGCGAAGATGGACAAATTGACAAAAGAGATAAAAGAAAAAGTTGAAATGGAATATTATTTAAAATGGAATAAATGGTATATATATTTATACATAAATAAGTAAGGAACAAGGGAACCACAAATATAAATATATGTAAAGACGGGGAGGGGGAAAAACGTGAATTGTAGAGGAATACCAATATGAAACTGTTGTAAAATGGAATTTTATCTTTTGTGTTTGTTTCCGTTTTTTTTTTTTAAAGAAAGCATCCCCTAATCCCTCCCCCTAAAGACCCAGGGTAAATGTCCAATCCCCATCCCAATTGGTGTCATCTGGGCAGCACCTTCAGGTGTTTTTGTCCATCTGGTATTCTCAGACAGTTGATCTTGACTGGGCATAAACAGGTCCATACAGCTGCGCAGTAGAATAGAGGAGCAATTCTCCCTACTTGTTCACACAGGGCAATCTCTCTCCAGCTCACACACACACCCAAATGCCAACCTCCCACCCCTTACTATGGCAGCCGATAGCAAGCAAGCATCATAGAGGCTGACACATCCATCCAACTATATCTCATTCACTTTCTACTCCCTCCCTCTCCCCCCTCTCTCTTTCTCTTCCATACCTCCTCTTTCTTTGTCTATCCCTTTTCTTGCTTTCTCTTTCTCTCTCCCTTTTTCTTGCTTTCCCTTTTCTTGCTTTTCTTTCTTGCTTTTCCCCTTCCCTTCCTCCTTCCCTCTCTCCTTCTAAAGCTACTGAAACAAAAACTGCTTTGGATGAAACCGGCCATTACACACACTTACACACACACTCACTTCCAACCAGCTCTAGTGCCTCGCCTCGCCATTTGCTTTTAGAGGCGGGCCGGTCGCCTAAGTAGTTTCCACGGGCCCGGCAGCGTTGCTTGCCTCCCAGGAAACCCCAACTGATTGACTGACTGGGGCGCACGCACCATGCTGGCGGCGCACTTGGATCGGTGCCTCTTCCACGTAAGCAAGCCTCTCTCTGGAGCAGCCGTGGGGAGGAGGTGGACTTGCAGGGAGTTGGAAGGGATGGAGGGTGAGCAGCTTGTTTACACTGTATGTTGGAACTCCCCGCGGTGAAGAGTAAGATGACAAGAGTTCTTCCCGGTGGCCGCGGCTGGTGCATTGGCCAAGACACGGAGGTCGCACTCGCTTGCTCGCCCCCCGATTGTCCTCGAGCGAGACGCCTGGGTTCCCACCCTGCAGGGAAAAAGGAAATGCCTCTTCCAGGGCTGCTCTGTTCCCCACCCCACCCACCCCCGCTATCAAAGTGGATCCCCCTGGGTGCTGCGCTCAATAGGGGAATGGGAAAGGCAGCTGCTGGCATGGGGGGAAAACGAGGAGCAGGGGAAAAGGAAAAATAAAGTCGTCTTCCCTTCCACTGGCTACTCCATTGCCCGTTTCGCCATTGCAGCCCCGCGCCACGGAGCTTCCCCCACCCACCACTGCTTTTTCAACCCACCACCACCACCCAGATGCCCTCACTTCTCCCAAGCATTTCTTTGCCTACCTTATTTCCAGCTCCATCACGTTTCTCACCATCGTGTGCAGGGAAAGAAAAGTTTGTGTGGAGCTAAAAAAAATTCACTCAATTAATTCAAACTTCGCAAGATCTTGAGAAGTTGGAATTGATTGATTGAACCTTTTTTTTTTTAGCCCCGCACAAATTTTCGTTTCCCTGCACACGATGGCGAGAAGGAAAAACGCGATGGAGTTGGAAATCAGGTAGGCAAAGAAATGCTTGGGGAATTTGCGGAAAGCGAGGGCGGCGATGGGTGGTGAAAACTCTTCTGTCCACAAAGAGAACAAGAAAAGGGGGGAAAGAAGAGACAGGAGGAGGAGCTCCGTCTTCCTCCACGCGCCCCAATGAAAGGCAACGGCAGCCCAGCCGCTTCTCTTCCCCGCAAAGAAGGCAGGCAAGCATGGCTGGGCTGTGGGCTGCATAGAAGGAAGCAGGGAAGGCAAGCAAGCATGGTGGGGCCCTGGGGGACGTAGCTGGGTGAGAAGCGAAGGAAGACTCACCAGGCAGAGATCAGCTGGAACGCGTGGTCGAGGCAAGCGAGGGAGGGAACCAGGGAGCAGGTCTATGCCTCAGACATGACTCTAGGCATCGCCCAAGGCAGGCGAGGCTCGAAAAGGAGTGAGTGGGAGGGGCGGGGAGGGGCCAGTCAGAATTTTTACTACCAGTTCGCGCGAATTGGGCATAACTGGCTGAATCCCACCAGTGCCTCTGCGCTCTATAGCAGGTGGCTTCTTTGAATAGTGAATTTAACCACTGTCAAACTGGCTGACTAACAGGTCACTAGTGGTTACTTTCCTATTATGTGTTCCTCCCGCTTCATGCTACGCTGTTCCATTGTGCGTGTAACCTATCTGTTATGATATTTTGGGCATGGGTTTAATACTTTTTGAAAAGATTGCTAGACCTGTGTTTAAAAATAACCTAACTGATAAGTTATGGGCATGGAGAATGGGTTAGAAGAGGTGTTTCTTTCTCTATAGCATATGCCTTTCTTCTGGTTGGGAACCCATCTTTTGGGCTAATGGGCAGGGTGAAGCATGAAGGTATGGTTGTTAATTAGATACCTTCATTTGCAATTAAAATTGCAAGGAAATGGTGGTGCAATAGCAAATGACCATTACTAGCAGCTTCCAGAAATAGCCCATGAAATAGATTAACACTGTATGGCTCCTTCTCCAAAGTAATAAAAACTATTTTAAAAGTGCAGCAGCATAATACACATTGCTAGAAGAAGCAACAAAAATTATAATACTTACATTGTGACAGAGACAGCAGAACCTGGTTCTCAATTTTCTCTAATTTCAAGAGAGTGCTAGTTCCATTTTTAAGCATAGGTCTAGCATTCTTTCAAATAGGGTCTGCGAAGAGCCCTTAAAAGAATTTAAGGGTTGTTCAGGTGTTATGTGGGTAGATGCAGTGATGGGATTCAGCCAGTTCGCACCACTTCAGGAGAACCAGTTGTTAACTTTCTGAGCAGTTTGACAAACTGGTTGTTGGAAGAAATAATTAGGGCAGAGAACTGGTTGTTAAATTACTTGAATCCCACCACTGGGTAGATGTCTCTGCAGATATATTGGTTGGTGAAAATAAACTTGAGAGACAGGAGGAAGAGCTGCTGCCTAGAGAAAGATAAGAGACATCTGAGTTTCAAAGAGGCAAGGGGGTATAGAAAGCACCTCAGAGTCAACTCTCCCTAGTTTTCTGGAATGTAAAAGTGGGGAAAGGCGAAATGCTTTCAGACTTACAAGACTCTGTTACTATAACCTTACAATACAGGCAGTATTAATATTCATGGGTTTGGTTACCTAATTTGGAATATCTCAAAGGGCTGAAAATGAACCAGAAGTCCAAAGCCATAAGACTATAATGCCTAGTGATCAAAGGCAAGAGAACAAACTCACAGTAGCTTCAAGTATTGTAGTTAATAGAAACTGGAGAGATCCCAGCTTCTATTTCATTAACCACATTCTTGATTCAGTATGCTTCATTGTATCCATTCAAAATCTATTTATTTTGAAATAATAACAGCTAAAGACAATTTTAAACTGCTTCAAATGTGGGCTGGAGTCAACAGAAAAGCTATGGCATGAGGTCTGTGGCATAGAAAAATGGTTACTGTGACATCATTGTACTATTTATGAGGATGTGAGGAAAATTCCATAGAACCTGGGGCATATTTGAATATATATATAGTAACTTTAATTCAAATTATTCCATTTTGAAGGTTTGTTGGTGTCATTACTGACATAAAAAAAAAGACAAATTATATTGCATATACCATTTCAAATATGTATAGTCTTAAATATGTCTTAAAACATCCAGTGATGGAGTGTCCTTGATTTCTGGAGGCAAACTGTTCCACTGATTAATTGTCTTCACTGTTAGGAAGTTTCTCCTTAATTCCAGGTTGCTTCTCTCTTTGATTAGTTTTCAAATATTGTTTCTTGTCCTGCCCTCTAGTGCTTTGGACAATAATTTGACTCCCTCTTCTTTGTGGCAACCCCTCAGGTACTGGAATACTGCTATAATGTCACCTCTCGTCCTTCTTTTCTTTAGACTAGCCAAACCCAAATCCTGCAGTGGTTCTGTTAGGGTGTGTGTAAAAAGTATTTGTTGCTTGTGCAACGAGCAGAGCAGAAACACACAGGGAAGGAGATAAACGTACAGCTCGTGTGAGAAAAATACTTTATATACAAGATAAGAAGCAGTCTCGGTGTAGGTAAAACAGTCCAAGGTCATAAACAGTAATATCAGTCCAGTAAGTATCTTCCCTTACCAAAGCAAACAGACTTTAGTAACTCTTGGTATACAGTACCATATAACAATCAGCAGAAAGACGCAGGAAGCAACAGGATCATTCAGGAAGAAGGAACGCTTCTCTGCGCTGCTTATTTATGCACTGTAGCCTAATTACAGGGTTCAGCAAACCCTGATTACGTGGCTCAGTTGTTTCTTAAAGAAACAGATATATTGCCTGACCAACAAGTTAGGAGTAAGCTACAAGCTGAACCTAACATTCTCCCCATTGGGCAGGACAATATACACAATAGATACAGAAACAAAACTACACATCCAAATCATACATTGTACAGTGGTATCAGTTACATTTCAGATTCTTAACCCAAATCTTTCACAACAATTGGTGTGTTTAATGGCACCTTGCGCTTTGGTAAAATTGTCGGCAATATTGTCCTCTGATGCGCAATATTCCAATGTAATCATGTTATCCTTAACACATTGCCGAACATTCAGATAACGTATATCAGTGTATTTAGTCCTTGTCCTTACAGCAAGATTCGTTGCCATTGTAATGGCTGCCTGGTTATCTTCATAAACCGTAATAGGATAGTCCATTTTGAATCCAATATCTTCCATCAACTGTTTATAATAAATCAGTTCAGTACATGTAAGTGATAGACAAGAAAACTCCGCTTCCATGGTAGACAAACTGATGTGTTTCTGGCGAATTGATCTCCATCCAATCAGACAGTTATCCAACATGATTGCTATTCCAGACGTAGATTTTCTGGCAAAACTGGCATCAGCATATGCCTTTAACACCATATTGGCATTTGGTTCTAAATACATAGCAAAATGTAACGTTCTTTTAAGATATCTAAGAATACGTTTTGCAGCTTGCCAATGCCTATCAGTAGGCTCCGAACTATATTGTGCTAGTTGATTAACACTAAAAGCTATATCAGGCCGTGTCCAGTTGCTCAAATACGACAAACTGCCTATTAATGATTGATACAGTTCTTTACTGAACTGTGGACTCTGCAAACTATCCTGTTGGAATTCTTGTGTCATAGAGTCTTGGCAGGTTTACATAATTCCATCCCATATTTTGTCAACAATTTGCAGATTTTATTAGATTGTGAAATTTTAAATCCTCTAGATGTTTTCAGGATATCCAGCCCTAGATAATGCCGTATATGTCCTAGATTTCTAAGTTTAAATTTTGTTTGCAACTGACCGATAATCTCTCTGGCCTCAGCGTCAGTTCTGGTAATTATGGCAATGTCGTCTGTAAAGAGTAACAAGAATGAAACACATCCATCCTGTTCTTTTTTAAACAGACATTTATCTGCTACGCCCTGATAGAACCCAATGTTATGTAATTCCTGCACTATACATTGGTTCCACTCGTAACCTGATTGCCTTAAACCGTATAGGCTTTTTTGTAGCCTCCAACACTCAGTTCTATCCTGTGTATCATAACCAGGAGGTTTCTTCATATATATTGTATGCCTCAATGGAGCATTCAAGTAAGCTGTCTCGACATCTATATGAGTAATAGAGCATTTATTTCTAGCTGCCCAAACCAGCATCGTTCTCAAAGTGCTCGCTCGTAAACTTGGAGCAAAAACCTCATCATAGTCTCTATCTGTCTGTGAGAACCCTTGTGCAACAAGCCGAGCTTTATGGGTTACTACCCCATCTACACTTTTCTTTACCTTGTAGACCCATCTACAGCCTATAAGTTTCTCATTTGGTGGTATTCTTACAACTTCATAGACACCAAGCCTCTTCAATGAATCAATTTCTCTATCCATTGCCTCTTGCCAGGCTTTTTGCTCCTTTTCTGGATATAATTTTATATCATGATAACTGGATGGTTCGATATCTACTTGGCAAACCACTGTGGCTTTATAGCGATCTGGTGGATGCCGGTCCCTGGAAGATCGTCTAGGCATAACAGGACTAACATCAGGTATATTGGGTTCATCCTCCCCTAACCCTGATTCCTGTTCCTGTTCTTCAACCTTAATAGATGGTTTATCATCCATCTCAGATGAACTATCATCAGGAATATGGTCTATCTTAACATCAACATCTGTAAAACCATAGTCTGCTTTTTCTAACCTGTCCCAGCCTTCATGTTCTAGGAATTTAGCACTAGCGCTACACAAAACTTTTGTTGTTCCTATTTCCCAGAACCTATAGGACCTATGGTTAGCCTCATAGCCAACAAAAATCATTTTCTTTGCTCTCTGTTGGTCCTTCCTTCTCTGACTAACCGGTATATGCACCCAGGCTGGTTCACCAAAAGTATGTATATAACTTAAATCAGGCTTCCTCCCGTGCCATAAAGTAAAAGGTATTTTTCCTGTAGAGGAGTGCACCACATTATTTAAAATATGATTGGCACATAGTATTGCTTCTCCCCACAATTTATCAGGTAAACAAGCATCAGCCAGCATAGTCCTAGTCATAGCTTGTAGGGTCTGGCCTCTTCGTTCTCTATATGCATTATGTTCCGGCCGAAAAGGGGCAGAACGTTTATGCTGTATCCCAGCATCCTTCAAAAACTTAGCCAACTGATGGTTAGTAAACTCAGTTCCATTGTCAGTAACAATGCATTTCACCTTAAACCTCTGCTTCCGTTCTACAAAACGAAGCCAGTTTGTGATACATTGGAACGTATCACTTTTGGACTTCATAAGGTAGCAAAAACCATATCTGGTAAAGTGATCAACTATACTTAAAATATAGCATGCTCCCCCTAAACTGGGTTTCTTTGGCCCTATTAAGTCTAAAAAGACTACCTCCAAAGGTTTAGTTGTTTTAAACCCATTGCAGCGGTTTGCAGGTGTAACTTTACTTTTATGCTGGTTACAAGTATTACAGTTCAGGTATTTGCTGCAAGCCCTTAACTTAATGCCTTTAGACTGCTTAACAGTCGAATGCAACAACCTGAAATTCAGATGACCAAGCCTTCTATGTAGTAAATGTACGCATTCATCATGCGGCCTTACATTTCCAAATTTAGCTTTTGACTGAACTAACAGTAATGACTTATCCCTAATGACAAATAAGTCGTTTTCCAATTCTGCAGTAACTACAGTGCCTTCACATTCAAGCAAACATTTGTTGTTTTTAAAAGTTACTGTAAACCCAGAATGTAGTAATGACTTTACAGATAAAAGGTTATATTTCAAACTAGGGATATAAAGCATGGGTAAAGGGTGCTTACTAATAGAACATTGAACAAGTCCCTCCCCAGCCACAGTCACATTCCAGCCATTAGCTAATTTGACCTTTTTAGTACTTTTCTTCATGTTTAGAAACAGTTTTCTGTTTTTTGTTATTGATTGAGAGGCACCACTATCAATCACCCACCAATCATCTCTTATATTAATAGATGAACTGGTTGCTAAATTACACCCTTTCCTGGGTTTAGCAGAGTTTCTAGCAGACACTTTCTTATTATTACAATATTTTGCAATGTGCCCCTTAGCCCCACATGCATAACAGCGTTTAACAATATTGACATTCTCATATACAGCTTCCACTTTTGGTTGCTGTTGCATCCTTAACTGGTCTCGTTCTTGCCTACGTTTGGCCTCATCCAGTAACCTACCAGTTATACTGGCCAATGTTAATTCATCTCTAGACAATACTTCTAATGATGAAACAAAAGAGTCATAACTGTCATCCAACGATGAAAGAATAATATAAACTTGCTGCAGTTCAGTAAACACAAGGTCTTTCTCATGTAGCTCCTGGAAAAGCCCTGTCATGGAGTCCAGGTGAGCCATCATGTCTCCTCCTTTCTGAAGATGTAAGCGAAATAATTTCCGTGTCAGGTAGATATGGACACCCACAGAGTCATGAACGTAGAGCTTCTTTAGCTTTGTCCAGCACCTCGCAGCAGACTCTTTGCCCCGGAAATGGACAAGTTGCTGGTCTCCCAGTGTCAGGCCAATGATGCATAAAGCACGCTCGTTGTCCCTGTGAAACTTCGCTATCTTTTTGGCATCTTCTTTGTCAGCAGCATTCAATGCAGTTATGTCCAGTGGATTATTAATCATGTCCCACAGTCCTTCTTTTCGCAAAAGTAGACAGCATTTTGTGGACCAGGTAACATAGTTTGTACCATCCAACCGGGTTATGGTAGAATAACTTGTACCTTGCTCAAAAGCCATCATCTTGACTACTACACCCACTGCCTGCACTTCTCACTTCCGCAAAAACAAATTAAAGAGCCCTGGAATGTTCTGGGCCCATAACCAATGTTAGGGTGTGTGTAAAAAGTATTTGTTGCTTGTGCAACGAGCAGAGCAGAAACACACAGGGAAGGAGATAAACGTACAGCTCGTGTGAGAAAAATACTTTATATACAAGATAAGAAGCAGTCTCGGTGTAGGTAAAACAGTCCAAGGTCATAAACAGTAATATCAGTCCAGTAAGTATCTTCCCTTACCGAAGCAAACAGACTTTAGTAACTCTTGGTATACAGTACCATATAACAATCAGCAGAAAGACGCAGGAAGCAACAGGATCATTCAGGAAGAAGGAACGCTTCTCTGCGCTGCTTATTTATGCACTGTAGCCTAATTACAGGGTTCAGCAAACCCTGATTACGTGGCTCAGTTGTTTCTTAAAGAAACAGATATATTGCCTGACCAACAAGTTAGGAGTAAGCTACAAGCTGAACCTAACAGGTTCTTCATATGTTTTAGTCTGCAGGCTTTTGATCATCTTAGTTGCTCTTGATTCTATGCCTCTGTTTATACAACCCAGGATTGTACTAGCTTTTTTGGCTGCTGTTTAGATTCTGTTTCCATCTACTCTTTATTAGCTATTAAGTGTGCCTATTGAGCTATTGTTATTTGCAACAAAGAATTGATTTTAAAACTGGAGGACCATCCTTTTTAGAATTTTATTTTATTTCAGATTAAAGAGAATTCTATGCATTACAACAATTCAAAGAAAACAGAAACATGTGTCCCAAACTATCCTGTGGGATAATACATAATTCATGTGAATGATAGAGGTGAGTAGTAATTATTTTTTTTCTGATGTGAGACAAATGACATGTACATACCCTGTTATAAAACAAAAACTCATTTGTCCTTTTGTTGTACCATCCAATTATTAGATTCAAATCAGCTGCCCCCTTGCAGGCACGTTTGATTGGTTTATTTAATATCATAAAAGTTGATGCTTCTGAAATCAATCAGATGGTATGCAACATAATACATAATTTAGTTTCTTCTACAAATACATGATAAGCTAAAAGGAGTTTGAGATCTGGACATTACTCATATCTTTCAAAGGCTAACAATGATCTCTGTATAAAAGAAGAACCCAGAAATCTTTAACACCCCTTTTCTCCATCCAGTAAATAACATTATGTGGAGAAAGACTACTTTCTTCTATGAACTCTGCAATCAGTGCAAGTCTTGGCAACCTTTGGCAACTTTAAGATTTTCCAGAATTCCCCAGCCAGCATGTTCACACAGCTTAAAGTTGCCAAGTTTGAGAAACATTGAGCTAAACCCTTCAAGCAAGAATCATTAACCTATTAAAAACCCCTAATGCACAAGAATCATCAATCAGTGGATGGAATGGAATGGATGGGTGTAAAACTTTATCAGAAAAGAATCAAATGCAGATGTTGCTCTTGTTCTTTCTCTGTTAACTACATGGGGGTTTTTTGCCTCACCCTCTCTTGCATGTTCATACAGAAAACAGGAAAAAAGGGGGGAGGGATCAAATCTCAAAAGAGTGCACTACACAGATGCTAAAGAGTAAATTGAAAAAAATAGAAGATAAAATAGCATATTGGAAAGGGCATAGGAAGTGTTAACTCCAGCAAAACCTTGGCTTGTCTAAGAGCTATGATATTCCATGCAACTGATAACAATTTAAGGTGGCAAGTTGCTTTAAGCAGTAGCATCTGAACTAGCAAAGTACCCAGAAAACAGGATGGTGATGATGATGATGATACAGTAACTGGTATTGTATCACCCATTTCCTTTATTTTATATTTCTATTTTTCTGGATGAAGCAGCTATTATGGCTACAATTCTTGTTCTGTATGTTCCTCATTTTCTATGCTCTAAATCAGAGTTTTTCTTCTATCCTCATTTTATTATAAACCCCAAGACAACTAATCAAACAAAGAGATAGAGATTGATGGGAAGGAAGAAAAACTCAGATGCACACAAGGAGATGTAAGAAGCATATCCATGCTCATAAGCCATAAAGGACTAAATGCCTATCTATACACCAACATTCAAAGTTTGGGGACAAAGAGGGTGAACTTGAACTACTAATACATGAGGGCAGGTAAGATATGTTGCCATTACCAAAACTTAGTGGGATGAAACTCATGACTGGAATGTACTGATAGAAGATATAAACTGTTAAAAGAAACAGGCCTAACAAAAGAGGAGGTGGAGCTGCATTATATGTAAGAGAACACTACATCTCTACAGAAATGCCTAAAACCAAGGAGAAAGGCTTCCTAAAATGCATAGGAAAAAAAGAATGACATTGCCATAGGTGTATACTACCAGTCCCTGATACCAACTGGAAGAAAAACTCTGCATCAAGGTCAGGTTCCTGACCAAGCTAGCTGACAATTTTGTCATACAAGAGGTAGAGGGAACTAGAGGGACAACTATACTGGACCTAATTTTTATTAACAGAGAGTGACCATGTCATATTAGAATTCAATATAATGCGGGCACAAGCAACATAACATAATCAAACCAGTATCTTAGACTTTAAAAGAGCTGATTTCAACAAACATAGAGACAGCTTGAGAAGGATTCCATGGATGAAAATTTTAAAGAGGAAAGCAACTCAAGAAGCTTGGGAAATTCTGAAAAATATGAACATAAAAGCCCAGTCCAGTACAATACCACGGGGGAAAAAAAATAAAAAATCCAAGAAGAAACCAACACAAAGAACTCTATCATAAACTGAAAGACAAAAAGGATAAGTATAACAAATAGAAAGAGGGATACATCACTAAGGCAGAACACTAGCATATAGCCTGAATCTGCAAAGATGAAGTTAGGAAAGCTAAGGCTCAGAATGAAGTAAGACTTGCAACAAATGTCAAAAACAATAAAAACAAGGTTCTTTCAACATGTAAAAGACAAGAAACAAGTCAAGGAAACAATTGGTCCACTAATGGAAGAAGATGCCAAGGAAGTAGATGAGCAGCAGAGAGAAAGCAAAGCTGCTTAATTCATTCTTTCCATCTTTGTTCATGCAAAAGGAAAAAATAGCCCTACCTATCAAAAAGAGAACCATACAAATTAAATACAAATTATAAATACAAAGAAATACAAATTAAAATAGGCAAGAAAATGGTAAATGAAAACTTGTCCATCCTAGATGAGTTCAAATCATCAAGACTTGATGGATTATATCCCAGAGTTCTGAAGGAGCTGACAGACATGATCTCAGAACCATTGAACCATATCTTTCAAAGCTCCAAGAGCAGTGGGAAACTACTAGAGGACTGGAAAAGAGCTGATGTGGCACCCATCTTCAAAAAAAGGGGGAAAATAGAACCCGGGAACATCAGACAATCAGTCTGATATCAATACCTGGGAAGATCCTGGAAATTATGCTTCCTTGAGAGAGGGTACCTTCCCCGCCACCTTGAAAGAGGCGGTGGTGAAGCCTCTCCTCAAGAAGCCTTCCCTGGACCCAGCAGTGTTGGCTAATTACCGTCCAGTCTCCAACCTTCGCTTCGTTGCAAAGGTTGTTGAGAGTGTGGTAGCGCGACAGCTTCCTCAGTACTTGGATGAATCGGCTTATCTAGATCCGTTCCAGTCGGGCTTCAGGCCTGGATACAGCACAGAAACGGCATTGGTCGCATTGGTAGATGATCTCTGGAGGGCCCGGGACAGGGGTTGCTCCTCTGTCCTGGTCCTATTAGACCTCTCAGCAGCTTTTGATACCATCAACCATGGTATCATGCTGCACCGGTTGGAACAGTTAGGGGTGGGGGGCACCGTGTTGCGGTGGTTCTCCTCCTTTCTCTCTGATCGGTCGCAGTCTGTGTTGACAGGGGGGCAGAGGTCGACCCTGAGGCCCCTTGTATGTGGGGTGCCACAGGGGTCGGTTCTCTCACCCCTTCTGTTCAACATTTATGTGAAGCCGCTGGGTGAGATCATCTGTGGTTTTGGGGTGAAGTATCATCAGTATGCTGATGATACTCAGCTATACATCTCCACCCCGGACCACCCCAATGATGCCCTTAAAGTGATGTCCCGGTGCCTGGAGGCTGTACGGATCTGGATGGGGAGGAACAGACTCAGGCTCAACCCATCCAAGACCGAGTGGCTGTGGTTTCCGATGTCCCGATATAGTCAGTTGGTGCCATCACTGACTATTGGGGATGAGTCATTGCCCCCCACGGAGAGGGTTCGCAACTTAGGCGTCCTCTTGGACTCACGGCTGTCTTTAGAAGAACACTTGACAGCTGTGGCCGGGAGGTCTTTTTATCAGGTTCGCCTGATTCGCCAGTTGCGTCCCTTTCTGGATCGGGACTCGTTAAATACGGTCACTCATGCCCTCGTCACTTCACGCCTGGACTACTGTAATGCTCTCTACATGGGGCTCCCCTTGAGGAGCACCCGGAGGCTCCAGCTGGTCCAGAATGCGGCCGCACGGGTAGTTATGGGAGCAGCATGGCGCTCCCATGTGGCTCCCCTCCTGCGCGAGCTGCACTGGCTCCCTGTGGTCTTCCGGGTGCACTTCAAGGTCTTAGTTACCACCTTTAGAGCGCTCCATGGCTTAGGACCGGGGTACTTACGAGACCGCCTTCTGCCACCAATAGCCTCTCACTGCCCAGTACGCTCCCATAGAGAGGGGCTTCTCAGGGTGCTGTCAGCCAAACAGTGTCAACTGGCGGCCCCCAGGGGGAGAGCCTTTTTTGTGAGGGCACCCACCATCTGGAACGAGCTCCCCCCAGAGATACAGAGGATTCCGGATTTGCGCACTTTCCGCCGTGCCCTCAAAACATTCCTGTTTCAGCAGGCCGGCCTGGCCTAACTTTCCCTTTATATTGCTTTTGATTTGATTTTAAACTGGGATGTCTTGAATTATCTAGGACCAGAGTGTTTAGAATATTTTAATTGGTTTTTTTAACGTTTGTATTACATGTATTTTTATCGTTCGCTGTTCACCGCCCTGAGTCCCTCAGGAATAGGGCGGTATATAAATTTAATAAATAAATAAATAAAAGATAATCAAAGAACAGATCTTCAAACTCCTAGAAGCAAGCAAAGTTATAAACAGAAGCCAATAAGGTTTCTCAAAAATAGATCATGCCAAAGAAATTCTTTGACAAAGTGACTAAATTAGTGGACCTGAAAAATGCTGTGGACATAGTATACTTGGATTTCAGTAAGGCATTTGACAAAGTAGACCACAACCTACTTTTTGTTAAGCTTGAAAAATGTGGGATAGCATCACCACCAGATGGTTTTGTAACTGGCTAACAAACTATACTCAAATCTAGTGCTTAATGGAACTACATCTACATGAAGGAAATGAAACAGTGGAGGCCCAGCACTCTTCAATATCTTTATAAAAGATTTATATGAGGGAATAGAAGGGAAAATTGCAAATGAGACCAAGCTATCAGGAATAGCCAACATCTCAAAAGATAGGCTCAAGACACAGATGGATCTAGACAGACTTGAACATCGGGCCCTATGTAACAAAATGAAATTCAGTGTAGAGAAAAATAAGGTTTAACACTTAGGCAAGAAAAACCAAATGTACAGATTATGTGAAAGCTGGCTCAGTAACAGTAACTGTGAGAGGTATCTTGGAGTGCTACTGGACTTAAATACGAGCCAGCAGTGTGCAGCAACTGTCAAAAAATGCAATCCTAGGTTGCATTAATAGAGGGATAGATTCAAGTTCACATGAAGTATTAGTACCACTTTATAAAGCCTTAGTAAGAGCACACACAGAATACTGAATCCAGTTTTGGTCATCACAATATAAAAAAGATGTGAAAACTCTAGAAAAAGTGCAAAAAAGAGCAACAAAGATAATTAGGGGGCTCGAGGCTAAAACATGAAGAATGGTTTCAGGAATTGCATATGTCTAGTTTAATACAAAGAAGGAGTAGGAACAACATGATAGCAGTGTTCCAATATTTGAGGAGTGGCCACAAAAAGTTACAGATCACCCATGAAAATACATATATACCTACATACACACACACAAACACGTGCACTGTGTAACTCTTGAATGAATTGAATGATATGATAATATACCCCTTTTTAATAGAAAACGTTAATGACTCTAATATTATTTTAAAAAACCCAAATTATACAAAATATGAACCTGATGATTCTTGATGAATGTATCTTTTCTTTTATGTACTCTGAGAGCATATGCACCAAGACAAATTCCTTGTGTGTCCAATCACACTTGGCCAATAAAGAATTAATTCAAAATATTCTACACTTCTGACTTAAAAGCACCCCCGGATCTGTATCAAACTGTATCAAAAAATCTGTATCAAATAAAGACATAATGTTATGTTTAGAATACAAGTTGCCATTTGGGTTGTCATGGCAACTTATAAGGTATATAATTTTTCTTTCTGCATTACTGGGAGAGAATAAAGAAATAAATTGTCATTCAAAATGACCCAGGTTCAGCATACCAAGACTCACATAATTCAGAGAAGCTGAATTATGCATAAACCCATCACTGCTGATTGATCCAAAATCCATTATACATCTCCATTGGTTTAAATGGTTTTTTGAAAACCACAGCGTACAGAGTGAAACTTCCCTATGCTTTTCAGAAATATGCCTCCCTACATGATCAAAGTGCATTTACTAGCATAGTCAATAAAATAAAGAGTATCTAAAATGTATATGCTGCATAATATTCTTTCCTGTTTCCTATATTATTCAAAGTGCCTCCCAAAATTTCTTTTTCATGGATAATTGCCCAAAGTCACCTTGGATAGCAAGATGGGTGGCATATAAATTTAATTAATAAATAATAAATAGTCAATGAAATGTCTACAGTTGCCTTGGATTACAAATTTAACAGTCTTTTTTCTGATCTGTTCTAGCTGGGTGATTTGACATCCAAAACATCTGAAGGACATTATAATCCCACCCCTGATCTTTAAGATACAGTACCTCATGTCCATCAAATCTGTCCTCGGTTGTACTACAGTATTAGAAAATGTTAGAAAACTGCTGTTTTATTGTCTTTAGTTAATATTAGCTCTGTGAACTTTTAAGGCAAAATGGAAAAATTAATGTTCTAGATAAAAAATAAAACAATATGCATATTTAATTATAAAAATATCAGAAGTATGATCTTTTATTAAATCTTAATAAACTCAGATTTAATAATAAACCCCTAACCCAGATTTATTTCTTTCCTATTCAATTGTTCTTAATTTTTTCATTCAAGTCAAATTTAGAGGCACCTGTGCTAAGTTTTAAGAACATGTTTTCAGGGGCAAGTTCTCAGCAGACCCAACCCAACAGCCCAGTCTGGCAGCCCAGCCCAGGAATCCAGAGATTGAGGCAACTGAGTGGAGGCAAGAGTCCAGCAGAGCAGCGGAGGTGAGAGCCCAGCAGAGTGACAGCACTAAGTGGAGGTGAACCATCAACCCAGACCCAACAGACCAGGAGACCAGCTGAATGATGGCACTGAGCAGAAGTGAACCATTGACCCAGTCCAGCAGCCCAGGAACCCACCAAGGAGCCCAGTTGGCCCAGGAGCCCAGCCCTGCTCTGCAGCCAGACCCCAGCCCAGCCCAGGACCCCAGCCCCACAACCCAGGAGCCACCCAGCAATCACAAGTTCAGCTGAATAGCATATCTATTAGATTATTGGCATCTTTTGTTAGAAAGAAAGCAGCTCTTCCCTTTGTTCACAGCAACTTCCTTTGTCTTATATCAAATGTACTCTTTTCAATATAAACTTTTCAATATAAACAGCACAGGTTTTTCCTTCTTTTTGTTTTTCTATTAACATCAATGAATATTTACATTTTTAGAAGATTTTTCAGAAATTTGATTTTTTTAGAAAAACATCCTTTTTAATTTCAAGTAAACTACCATATTTTTCGGATATGGTAAGGAGTCTCCAAAAACACTCTCCCAAACAAGTCCAGTGGGCGCAATATTTCAACAGCTTTGAGTTTGATCTGAAGTACATCCCAGGGGGGAAAAACTTCTTAGCCAACACCTTGTCCCAATTGCCACAATACAAAAGCAATCAAGAGAAGTAGTCAACACCATCTTCCCCACAAAACAACGAGCTGCACAGGCAACCACCAGACAGCAGGCGAGGAAGGAGCAACTGAGCCTGGATGACACATTGATGCAACAGGTGAAGAGGGCGCTGTTGATGGATGCTTGGTTTGGGGTCCACCAAAGGGAGTTGACCTCGAGAAGGATTGGCATGGAAGGGAGACAAACTATACGTCCCGAGCAGCATGTGAGTGCAAGTCTTGCAGTGGAGCCACGATACAAAGTAGGCTGGCCATTTCAGAGTCCTAACAACTCTTCACCTGGCCAAATGACAATTCTGATGGCCATGGATGAAACAGGACATAGAGATCTATGTAAAGAGCTGTACAATGTGTGCAGCTATGAAAAAGAGACCAGGAAAGAGACCAGGGTTGTTGCAACAAGTGGCAGAGCCAACCCAGCCCTGGGAAGAGATTGTGATAGACTTTATTATGGAACTTCCAGAGATTGGGGGGAATATTGTAATTTGGACAGTAATCAATTTGTTTTCAAAATGAGCTCACTTCATAGCCTGCTTGATTCTACTTTCTGCCCAGAAGCTGGGCAAGCTTTTCCTGCAGCACATCTATTGCCTGCATGGGGTGCCAAAAAGAATCATCTCGGACCGGGGGGTGCAATTCATGGGGAGGTTTTGGAGGGAGTTTATAATGTTTTTTTTTTATTACAGAAGTTTTACAATTACATTTTCACCCCATTTTCCCCCCCAACCCACCCCAAACACCCCAACCTAACCCTCCCAACCCCCCCTAACCCTCCCCCCTGACTTCCACAGAATATAATCCCATCAAAATCCCCTTTTTATAAAACCTGAACCCCTCAAACCCCCATATAATTTTTCATCTTAACAAAATTCAAATATTTCTATTTTTATATAATACTTTCAATGAAAAGCTATTTGATACTTCCTGGTTTGATATTTGTTCTGCACATAATCTATCCATTTTTTCCATTCTCATTCATAAGTCTCTTGTGAGCGATCTTTTAGATATGCTGAAATCTTCACCATCTCTGCAAAGCTGGCCATCTTCAAAATCCATTCTTCAATAGTGGGCAAAACTTCATTTTTCCAGTATTTACCTATCAATAATCTCGCTGCTGTTATCATATACAATATCAACTTAATTTCATCCAATGTAAAACCCTTTACTATACCCAGTAAAAACAATTGTGGAGAAAATTGAATTTTTTTCTTCAAAACATTCTGCATAACCCACCATATTTTTATCCAAAAAGCCTTAACTTTCTTACAGGTCCACCAAACATGATAATATGTGGCATCTAAACAATCACATCTCCAACATTTTGGCTGAACATTAGGGTACATACACGACAATTTCTTGGGATCTAAATGCCGTCTATAAAACATTTTATAAAAATTTTCCCTCAGATTCTGCGATTGTGTAAATTTAACATTCTGAACCCATATTTTTTCCCATGTTTCCAACATCACTGGTTCTGCAAAATTTTGTGCCCACTTAATCATACAGTCTTTAACCAATTCAGTTTCTGAATCCCTTTCTAACAAAACATTGTATAACCTTTTAATATGCATTGGAGCTTTCTCTTTTATATGTCTAACCAATTCTTCCTCATGCAGCATAATACCAGTTTTTTGGTCCTCTTTCCATCTCGGTTGAAGTTGATTATACTGTAACCAAGTTAGATTAATCCCTTCGTCCAACAGTGTCTCTAATGTCTTCAGTTGCCATCTGCCCGCATCTATAAAAAGAACTTCTTTATATAAAAACCCCCCGAGTGACATTATATTTGTATTCCACATAATATGACCAAGATCCAGCCATAACGGTATTTTATAATCCCATTTGAATCGGTGCTTCTTCCAAACTCTCATCAAGGAATCTCTAAGTATATGGCTTTTAAATACTTTATCCACTTTATCTTCATAAAATAAGTAAGCATGCCACCCAAATTCAAGGTTAAAACTTTCTATATTCAATATTCCAGTCTTTTTCCTTCCAAACCAATCGCTTGCTTGAGTCAAAGCTGCTGCTTCATAATATAACTGTAGGTTTGGAAGTTTAAGACCTCCCCTTTCTGGAACATCTTGATTTTCAGTTTCACTCTTGGTTTTTTCTCGTTCCAGACAAACTTATTCAATCCTCTTTGCCATTCTTTCAATTGTTTATCACTTTTAAGCACCAGAATCATTTGAAACAAAAAAAGAAATCTTGGCAAAATGTTCATCTTAACTGCTGCTATTCTTCCAAGTAAAGACAGCTGCAGTTTTTTCCAAGTCTCCATATCTTTCTGAACATCTCGCCACAACACCTCATAATTATTTTGAAACAATTTCATATTCGATTCTGCAACCTGAACTCCTAGATATTTAACCTTTGGTACAATCTCAAAACCTGCCCTCCTTTCAAGTTCGTGTTTTCGATCTTGTGTCATATTTTTAACTATCATCTTAGTTTTTTTCTGATTCAATCTAAATCCTGATACTGTACCATAGTCTTTTATAATGTCTTTCATCTGGATTATTGATTCCATCGGCTGTGTTAGGGTAACAACCAGATCATCTGCAAATGCCCTTATTCTGTAGTCCTCTTGCCTTATCACTATTCCTTTCAAGGTACTCGAATCCCGTATTGCATTCAACAAGACTTCTAGTGTTAAAATAAATAACAATGGGGATAACGGACAACCTTGTCTTGTTCCTTTCTCAATATTAAAATCTGTTGTCAAACTTCCATTAACAATAATCTGTGCCTTTTGTTCTTGATAAATTGCTGAAACCGCCTGTATAAATTGATCCCCAAAGTCCATCTTTTTAAAAGTCTTTAATAGAAAATTCCAGTCCACTCTATCAAAGGCCTTCTCCGCATCCAGGAAAACCAGCACTGCAGGGATCTGTTTATACTTCTCAAGATATTCCAATAAATCTATAACTTGCCTTACATTGTCCTTCATATATCTGCCTTCTATAAATCCTGCTTGATTATCATGAATCACCTCTTGAATTACTGGCATCAACCTGTTGGCTAATACTTTTGCATAAATTTTATAGTCATTATTCAGAAGAGATATTGGTCTATAGTTCTCAGGTTTTTTAGGACCTACTTGCTCTTTTGGTATCAAAGAAATATAAGCTGTTTTCCATGATGGGGGTATTTTACCCCCTTGTTGTATATTACAAAACAAGTCTCTGAGTTGTTCCATCATTTCTGCTTGCAAAGTTTTATAATACACTGCAGTCAAGCCATCAGTTCCAGGAGCTTTAGCTGTTTTCAATTGTTTAATTGTTACAATTATCTCCTCAACTGTTATAGGGTGATTCATTCTTTCCTTTTGTTGTTTGGTAATTTTTGTAACTCTTTTATTTTCTAAATATTTTTCTATAAGTCCATTCTGTATGTCATCTTTAGCATATAATTTGGTGTAATAATCTACAAAAGCTTCTTTAATTAATTTTTGTTGGAAAATTTCTTTCCCTCCAATATCAATACTATCAATAGTCCGCATATTCTGCTTCTTCCTTAATGTATAGGCCAACCATCTGCCCGGTTTATTGGCATTGCAAAATGTATTATGCTTCGCATATTGTAAATTTGTTGTAGCTTGTTCCGCCATAAACATTTGGAATTGATCTTTCAAAAGTTTTATAGCACCACTTATTCTTTCGTCTGTTGGATTTTTAATAAGTAACTGTTCTTTATTCTTTATTTCTACTTCCAATTCAAATCTTTTCTTTTGTCGATTCAGTTTATGTTTGGAGTTCATATGAATGAGTACCCCTCTCATGTACGCTTTACTTGCATCCCACACAATTTCCATTGGGGTACCCTTGTTCAAATTTATTTCAAAAAATTATTTAATCTGTTTTTTAAGTTCTGTTATGTTTTTTTCGTATCTGAACCAATTTTCATTTAATCTCCATGATCTTCTCTCAGTCTTTCCAGTCTCAATTTCTATCCATACTGGACTATGATCGGATAGAGTTCTTGGAAAAATCTTAGTTCTTTTTGTTTTAACAAGTAAGTCATTTGATAATAAAATAAAATCAATCCTAGAAAAAGATCTATGTCTATCAGAGAAAAAAGTATAGTCCAAATCTTTTAAGTTATGTATTCTCCATACATCTTTTAATTCCAAATCTTCTTTCATATCAAAAAAGGTTTGTGGTAGTCTGATCCTTGACTTCACCAGACTCTTTTTATCTAATTTGGAATCAATTACTCCATTCCAATCTCCCATAATCAAAATAGATCTGTAATCCCATTGCAATATTTTGGTATGCAAAGTTTTGTAAAAATGATCCTGTTGTTGATTAGGAGCATAAATTCCAGTCACAAGAATTTGGCCATATACAGTCTGCAGTTCAATTGCTATAAACCTACCACCTTCATCTGCTTCTATAATTTTAACTGATAGTCTTTTATTTATATAACCACACCATTCTTTTTTTCCAAATTTGAAGCTATAAAATGTGTTCCTAATTTTGAATTTATCAAATATTTTTGATCTTGTGTTCTGACATGAGTTTCTTGTAAGCAAATTATATCATTATTAAATTGTCTCAAATATGTAAATATCTTCTTCCTTTTCTGTGGTGAGTTCAATCCATTCACATTCCAAGATAAAAACTTAACCGTCATGTATACCTTTTTGAAGCGACGAGCAGAATTGCCAAATATCTTCCGAGACCTTCGGCTTTGCTCCCCCCATGGCTTCACTTTCTTGTATAGTACTTTTGACTCCTTTTTTGTATTGTTGTGCCTTAGCTCTTTCCTGTAATTGTTTTTCTTTGAGTTGTTTAGAAACTGCTCGAGTTATGCGCTGATCTTTGGCTTCAGCCATGCGAGCTAGGTCCAAGGCCACATCTCTTGTAGTCAAAATTGGAGAAGATTCTAACAGGGGCTCCTCCAGAAAACCTCCTGTAGCACCCTGCACTTCCACTAACTCAGATTCAACCTGCTTAGGCTGCTCTTCCAGCTCTTGCTGAGGTTGCTTCTCCTTATCACTCTCCTTTATCTCCAACACAGTAGATGTACGTGGGGATGGTGATCTCTCTTTAAAAACAGTATAATAAAAATGTTCCGCCTTTTCAACAGTATTCAATCGACATCTTTCTCCATTGTACTTCAAAATTATACCAGTTGGAGCATCCCACCGAAATGGAATCTGTAATTTTTTTAATTCATTTACTAAAAAACCAAAATCTTTTCTATCTTTCAACATCTTTGGCGGTAGTTCTTTATAAATTCCAATTTGAGTTCCCTCCACTTGCACAGAAGAAAGAAAAGATTTTTGCAAAATATCATTTCTCATTCTTCTATCTGTAAAATATATCACCACATCTCTAGGCAGTTGTCTTTGTCTGGCCACCCACGAGTTCACTCTGTAAATTTTGTCTATTTTGTAAAAAATCTCTTCAGGATTAATTTTTAACAACACAGCCAAAGCATCAGCACAAACCTGTCTCAGGTCTTGTCGGTCATTCTCCTTAATACCTCTAATTCTTATAGCGAATTCCATAGACCGGAATTGCATCATCGTAATTTCGTTTTCAACTCTCTGCATTTTATTATCCACATCAGAAATTTTGAAATCAGTATCCTTTATTTTAACATTCACTTCTGATTTAAATTCTTCCAATTTAGAGTCCACTTTAATAATAATTTCTGACAAGCCAGACACCACATTTGATAATTTATCAGTCACCTTGCCATAATTCTCTTTCACCAACTTTTTCATTTCAATAATTTCCTACTTGATTTCTGTTGAGATTTTTGGAATTTATCATCCATTTCCTGTTGAGATTTTTGAAAATTATCATCCAGAGCCTGAGTAATAAATTCTTTTAAACTTTCAAAATCAAAATCTTTTTTCTGACACTGCTGAGCTGAAGGAAACTGCTGTTCAGACTTGTGTGTGGGGGATCACCCCCTGCTGCCTTGCCTTCCTGTTTTTTAGAAGCCATTCTGCCACGTAGATTAGATTTTCTGAAAAAGGAGATCCTTTTTCCTTTTCCAGCACCACAAAGTCCTCTAAAAAAGTCCCCCAGGTTTAGTCAAGTTGGAAATAGAATTAAACAGAAGCGAGCTCAGACTTATTTTAAAAAGGATTTTTTCTCCCTCTTCTCCTGTTTGCTTGTTACAAGCAGCGCAACTTTGTAACTTGTTAGAATAGCTTTACAAGACCACTCTCACTCTCAGCTTGTTAACGCTGGAGCCAGGCGCCATTTTCAAGCCGCTTTCACTCGCTCTGATTTTTGCTTAAATCGGAAAGTCACAGAAAAAAATAATACTTGCAGTTTCTTGGTTTAAAGGTTCAGGTTATTTTTTCCGCTGGTTAGTGAGGTTAATTGTAATCAATTTGGATGTTTGCTGCAGCCGGCTTGCTCTGCAGGAAGCAGAGTCGTCCCACGCCGTCCGGAGTCTCAGCAAGTTGAAAGGGAGCCGTGCCTGTTTCCTCCCCAGTAGCAAACTTCTGGGGGCTCACAGGGGCTCGACCTGCGCCTTGCTTACTCTTCTCCTTCAAATCCTTCAGATTCTGGAGTTTTCAAGCCACTTCTCAAAGTCGAAGTGGCTCTACAGACGGCGGGGCTGGTGGTCCTTAGAGAGGGACCGTCTTTCACCGGAGGCAAGCAAACCGGAAGTCCCCGAGTTTATAATGTTGATAGAGTCATCTCAAGGGCTTAGCTCAACTTTTCATCTGAGTACTAACAGGGCTGCAGAACATGCAAATTCGTTGGCTGCTGTCGGCTGGTGAGACATCTGAGTTGGTGTGGGAGTTCATGACCTCCATGATGGCCATGGACCTAACTCAGATTTTACAGGGCCCAACTCATATTGGAAGACACACACTCGACCTGATTTTTCTCTCTGGACAGTGGATAAATGATCGTGGGGAGGGGACTTTATCTATCAACCCTCTGTCATGAACTGATCATTCCCTCCTTAGGCTTGACTTTCCCACTGCCATCCCCCATCGCAGGGGTGCAGAACTGGTAAGATGGTTCCGCCCCAGGTGCCTGATGGAACCCGAAAGGTTCCTGATGGAGCTTGGGTCATTTCCCGCCTCCTTAGCCCACGATTCATCCAAGGCCCTTGTTGCGGCCTGGGAACAGGATGCGGTGGGGGCCCTGGATCGAATCGCGCCTTTGCGGCCTCTGATCCGACGCAGACCACGGGCAGCTCCTTGGTTCACCGCGGAGCTCAGGGAAATGAAGCATCAGAAAAGACGCCTGGAGGGTGGTTGGAGATCCTCCCAATCCGAGTCCGACCGAACACAACTAGGAACCCATATTAGGTCTTATCTTGTAGCGATGGAAGTGGCGAAATGTAACTATTTTGCCACTCTCATTGCATCTGCAGAAAACCGCCCAGCCGCCTTGTTTAGAGTGACCTGCTCCCTCCTTAATCAGGGAGTGAGGGAGGACCCCTTGCAGGGCCGTGCTGAGGATTTTGCACAGTTTCTGCAAGATAAAATCACTCAGATTCGGACCGGGTTGGACTCCAACTGGACAGAGTCCGTTGAGGTGATGGGGGCTAGTCTTGGTGGAGACATCTGGGTTGAGTTTGAGCCTGTTTCGCTGGATGACATGGACAGGATTATGGGTAGGCTGGGGTCCTCCATGTGTTTACTGGACCCTTGTCCCTCCTGGCTAGTTTCAGCAGCCAGAGAGGTGACTGGAGACTGGATCCAGGTTGTTGTCAATGCTTCGTTAATGGAAGGGGTCTTCCCTGCTGCACTCAAAGAGGCGGTGGTTCGACCCCTCCTTAAGAAGCCTAACCTGAACCCTGACGTTCTTACAACTACCGTCCAGTCTCCAACCTTCGCTTTTTAGCAAAGGTTGTTGAGTCCGTGGTGGCGCAGCAATTCCCTCAATTCCTGGAGGAAACAGACTACCTCGATCCTTACCAATCTGGTTTCAGGTGTGGCCACAGCACGGAAACGGCATTGGTCGCCCTAGTAAATGATCTCTGGTGGGCCAGGGATGGGGGTTGTTCCTCCATCCTGGTCCTTCTTGACCTCTCAGTGGCTTTCAATACCATCGACCATGGTATCCTGCTGCAGCGGCTCAGGGGGATAGGGTTAGGAGGCACTGTTTTACAGTAGTTCTCCTCCTATCTCTCTGGTCGCTTGCAGTCTGTTTGGGCGGGGGGTCAGGGATCCTCCCAGAGGCCTCTCACTTGTGGGGTGCCTCAGGGATCGGTTCTCTCCCCTCTGCTCTTTAACATCTACATGAAACCATTGGGTGAGATCATTCATGGTTTTGGGGTGAGGTATCATCAATATGCTGATGATACCCAGCTTTACATCTCCACCCCTGACCACCCTAGGGATGCCCTTTCCGTGATGTCCCACTGCCTGGAAGCGGTGCGGATTTGGATGGGGAGGAACAGACTTAGACTCAACCCTTCCAAGACTGAGTGGCTGTGGATGCTGGCATCCCGGGATCTGGAGGTTCCATTTTTAATGATCGGGGGAGAAACTCTTGCTCCCTCCGATAGGGTCCGCAACTTGGGTGTTCTCCTGGATTCTCGGCTGTCCTTAGAGGACCATCTGACAGCTGTAACCAGGGGGCCTTCGCACAGGTGCGTTTTGTGCACCAGTTGCACCCTTTTCTAGACCGGGATGCCCTCGCCACGGTCACTCATGCCCTCGTTACCTCTAGGTTGGACTATTGTAACACCCTCTACATGGGGCTGCCCTTGGGATGTGTTCAGAGGCTCCAGCTAGTCCAGAACGCAGCTGCACAGGTAGTTACGGGGGCGTCTAGATACCCTTCCAAGGCTCTAAGTTAAGGCAAGTCAAAGAGGAGCCTCTACTTCCCATTGTAGTGGGGGGTGAGAAACACTATAGGATCAAGAAGATACTGGATTCAAGGTATTTTAAGGGGCGATTACAATACCTAGTGCAGTGGAAAGGATATCCCTCAGCTGACACTGAGTGGGTAGGGGCCCACAATATTAGTGCAGACAAATTAGTAAGAAGGTTCCATGCAAAATACTCTCAAAGGCCAGGGAAATTGTTGAAAGCTAAGACTACCTAGATCGGGTAGTCAACCTTTTTATACCTACCGCCCACTTTTGTATCTCTGTTAGTAGTAAAATTTTCTAACCGCCCACTGGTTCCACAGTAATGGTGATTTATAAAGTAGGGAAGTAAGTTTACTTTCTAAAATTTATAAAGCAGAGTTACAGCAAGTTAAAGCATATAATAATAATTACTTACCAAATACTTTATGTCGGACTTTCGCTAAGTTTGGCAGAATAAATCTTTATAAAACAATTTACTGTAGTTAAATCTATCTTTTTATTTATACTTTGCATACATAGAAGCATGAAGTCTGATGAAATTACATTTAATTAATTAAATTATTAATGAGATCCCTGAGGCTGATGCTGCAAAACTAAATACTGGATATCTGGCTCAATTTTTTTAAGGAACAAACGAAGGTCTCCTCTTTTGGAAATATTCAGGCGGTTTCTTTCTTTGGCCATAATATGATTAACAGCACTAAAGCCTGATTCCACAAGATATGAGGTAGGGAAAGGTATCAATAAACTGAATATCATTTCCCACATATTTGGATATAAGACAGGCATTTTTTTATTTTGCCATAGGTTTTCATATCCACCACTATCAAATTTATGTTTACTTTCTTCATCATATCTAATTTCTAACAGTTCTTCTTGGCAAGTTGTATCAGCCTCTTCAATATTTGCGGTAAAGGGATTTTTCATCCAGTCATACACCTTCAATTTCAAAATATCTTCAAATCGTTTTTCCATGTCCAATTTAAGCTCATTGAGGTGGCTACTGAATCTGTCAATATCCTCTGGAGTTACATCATCTTTTATAGATGATAATTCAGGAAATTGATGAAATTCTCTCTTCAATAGATTATAACGAACCAGTTCAAGTTTGTCAATAAATAATGACACAATACTTTGGCAACCTATAAGAGTTTTATTATTTCCTTGAAGCTGCAAATTGACATCATTAAATCTCTTGAAAATATCTGCCAAATAAAAGGCATCATTCTTTACCGTTTTTAACTATTGACACAGATTGGTCTCATTATTACTTTCAAAAAATTGTATGACACTATCATATAATGCTACAAAACAAGCCAAAGATGTACCCTTTGACAGCCACCGAACTTCTGTGTGCAAAAGTAACATAATAAAATCTTCATTATTGTCCTGGCAAAGCTGTCAAAACATTCTATCATTTTTTGCATTGGATTTGATCTTGTTTATGGCTCAAATTATTACAGTTAATGATGAATGGAGACTTGTACTTAGATGTTTTCCTACAAGATGTCTGTGCATCACACAATGAATACATAAAACATTTGGCACTTCTTCCTTCAAATAAGCAACAAATCCACGATAGCGACCTATCATTGATGGGTGCTCCATCAGTAGCGCATGCAACAATATTATTCAAAGGAATATTATTTTTTGTAAAGTATGATTTCACAGTATTAAATATAGATAATCCTCTTGTATCTGCAATGAGATTTATTGCAAATAGCATTTCTTCTCGTAATGTATTGTTTTCACCAAAATAACATACATATGCCATCAATAAAGCATTATTATCTGCAATGGTAGACTCGTCCAATTGCATGGAAAATGAAGTTTTGGAGAGTACTTATAAGTTTTTTTTCAACATTAATTGCCATTTCTTCAATTTACTGTGCTATCGCTTAGGGGCAACATTTTTAAAATTTCAGGTATATCCTGATGCATTACTGTTGAGATAAATTCTTTTATAGAGGGTATTTTTACAGTTTCTCCAATATTATAGCTTTTACCACTTTTTGCAATTAATTGTGAAATGCGATAAGTGGCAATTAATCCATCTTCGTTCACAGCATGTTGTTTCTTAAATGATGCAACAATTGTTGAACGATTTTGAAATTTTTTATATATTTCCTGAAAATATTCAATCGGCTTGTCCTTATCATTTGGATGCTTTGTAGAAAGATGTTCTCGCAATCAACTTGGCTGCATTGCCTCATTGGATAATGTTTTATGACACAATGAACACATTGGATGTTGTTTATTTACAACAGATTCTATGAAACTCATCTTCAGATACTCTGGCAAATAGTCACGAGCTTATTTCTTTTTTTGAGACATGGGCTCACAATATTTCACAATATTTTGTTTGAAGCTATAGGTACGTGCTCACTCTCACAAATCTAACTGCGTACTGACCAGTGCGACCACAAACAAAAGAGCCTGTGCTGTGTATCATCGTCTGCGCATGTCTCTCGCGCATCGTGGATTGGGTTTGGGGGGGGGAGCGCCGGCTATATAGCGCCATTTAGTTTCACTTACGTAACGTGAACTAAACTTATGCATGGGCGATACAAATAGTATATTTTCAGAAATTTAAATTGTCACAGGGAATTTTATGAAAACCTAATGAAAATGTTTTTAAATAATGCTATGAAAATTTTTTAAAAAGTGAATTAAATTTAAAAAAAGGAAAGTGCTTCAGTAAAACCCCTACCGCCCACCATGAAAGCTGGAACACCCACTAGTGGGCAGTAGGGACCAGGTTGTCTACCACTGACCTAGGTAATGGTGTTAATCTATGTTTTATATTTTCTAGGTTTCCCTTTCCTTCAAGAGGTCGGCATATCAAGATTAAACCACTTTGCTTCTTTCAAACCCTTGCTTATAAACTGGAGTGGAGGGAAGGTTGGAATGGAATGCTGAGAAGTTATGCACAGATTTTGAGAATCTGGAAACCATCAAGGTCACCACTGCAAGTGCTTAAGAAGGAGGTGGACTGGGGGCGTGGCTAGAGTCACAGCGAGATGACATGTCTCTTGGAAGCTCCAAGGGGCAGCGTTGAATCCACATTGTCAGAACGATCCACTGAGGGGTGATTGAGAAAGAGAGCACACTCTGGAGGTCATGGGCAGTCTGCAAACTCCCTATTTGAAAGCTCTCAAAGCCAACGGAGTGGAAGAGACAGCCATCATGGGCGGGACAGAAGCTGGGGCAGCCACAGGAAGAAAGCTTTGAAGAGAGAGACTGGATGAGAGTTTTCCAATTTCGTTTTTTCTTTGCTAGAAGTGGGATGAAAGTTCCCTGGAAAAACAGCTGGTGTAAAGAGGGCTCTAAAAGGAGGTGGATTTGGTTTTCTCCCCCACCTCCCCTGAAAAGCGGCAAGGAGAGCTTTTGCCATTTTGGAACAGGAAGTTAAAACTTTTAGAAAAAGAGTGAAAATATTCTGGACTTAAAAGCTGGACTAGGAGCCTCAAATATATTATTGGACTGTAGAGAACTTTGGACCAAAACAATATTTGGATAAATAGAGCTGCCCTTTTTGTATTTTTGTATTATATTATTATTTTCTTTTTCTTTCTTTTTTTTCTTTCTTCCCTTTAAAGTCCAAACTGGAAAGAGAGAAAAGATAGGAGAAAGAGAGAGAGAAGCAGAAGTTGGAAGTGGAAGCTGGGAATAGCAGATTTAGCCTTGAGAATTCTGTAAACAAGATATGAATGGACTGCTAGAATATCTTTGTTGACTTAAGTTAGTTAGATTGAAAACTGAAAATTGAGGTGGAGAGCATAAGACTGAGACTTTTTAAAGTCTTATTTTTAAATAGCTCAGCTCTTGAAACTCAAATATAAGAAAGGCTTCTATGTGGCTTTCCCCCCCAATTCCTATTCTTTTTTTTCTGGCTCTGTGAACTTTGTGAACTCTCCCTTGAAGATTATAAAACAACTGGGATTGGTGGGCCTATGTGGATTACAATTTATTGATATATCACCCCTTTTTTGGTGGAATATTAAAGGATTAAGGTCAGAAGAACCTGAAGAAAATAATAATAACAAGAAGATAGAGGGTAAAAGATTGAAAACTTTCGGGGGTTTCACCTCCTCTTTTTTGGATTTTTAGATTAAAACTTATTTTTGATCTCTTTTCTGGTTTTTTGGCTTTTTTTCATTGCTGCTTCTATTTTTTTTTTCCTTTTTCATCCTTGGATTAAAGTTGATTATTACTTTTTCCTTTTCTTGTGGATTACAAATATTAAAAAGATTTAAGATGAGGAAATATCAGCACCAACGTCAGCGTCTTCTTCAGCTGCTTCGAGTCCCTCTAGGCAGAGGACATTAGATGCTTTAGTACAACCAGAAAAAATGACCGCCATGCAGGCTATGCATGCAGATCTGAAAGCAATGATGCAAGCATTGCATGAGGAATTTAAAGTGGTAAAAGAGAAAATAGGGAAAGTAGAGGATAAATTAGAAGACAAACTGTATGGGACACAGCCAAAGCAGCCAAGGCTTATATTAGAGGTTTAGCTATAACGTACAGTGCAAAAACTAAACAGAAAGAAGAAACAAAACCAGAGGACATTAGAAGAATAATATAAGAGATTAGAGATAGAACTACAAAAAGATCCACAAAAAAAGGATATAAAGAATCAAATGGACTTAACGAAACATAAACTGAGCTTGATAGATAAAGAAGATTTAGCAAGGAAAATTAAAAGTGTTAAAGAAAACTTTTTTGAAAATGCGAATAAACCAGGAAGATGGCTGGCATATAAACTGAAAAAAGAGAAAGAAAAGAAATTGATAGATAAGTTAATGGACAATGATGGGAAAATTTACTACCAAAATGAGGATAAGAAGAAAGCAATCCAAAGTTACTATAAGAATTTATACGATTAGGAATCAATATCACAAGAGAAAATAAAACAATATTTAGAAAAAGCAGAGCTAGCTAAAATACCTGAATCAGTCAAAGCAATGTTAGATGTACGTATATCAATGATGGAGTTAACAGAAGCAATTAAGAGACAAAAGTATGGAACACCAGGACCAGATGGTCTACCAGCAAAATTGTATAAAGAGCTGCAAGAAACTTTGGGTAATCCAATGTTGGAAGTATTTAATGAACTTTTGCTAGAGGCAAATGTACTGAATTCATGGATGGAAGCATATATTACCCTTATACTGAAAGTAGATGCAGATCTACAACAAATAAAAAATTACAGACCAATATCCCTGTTGAATACAGATTATAAAATATTTGCTTCAATAATGGCAGAAAGACTAAAACAATTTTTAAACCAATTTGTACATCCAGATCAAAATGTTTTTTTTTACCTAAGAGACAATTTTTTTTACCTAAGAGACCTAAGAGACAAATTAAAGATAACATGAGAATAATCTTGAATACTTGAGTATTATGAAGCACATCCAGAGAAACAAATGGTGCTGATTTTTTAGATGCACAGAAAGCATTTGACAATGTGAACTGGCAATTTATGTTAATTCAGTTTTAAAAGATGCACTTTGGGGAGGGATTTGTCAATATGATCAAGGCAATATACCGGGCCTGGTGGCTCAGCAGACTGATAGCATTGTGATTAACACCAGCTGTCTGCAATTAAAGTAAGTTCGAATCTCGCCAGGCTCAAGGTTGACTCAGCCTTCCATCCTTTCTAAGGTAGGTAAATTGAGGACCCAGTTTGTGGGGGCAATAAGCTGACTTTGTATAAATATATAAAAGTATAAAGGCTATTGCTTAACGCATTGTAAGCCACCCTGAGTCTCTGGAGAAGGGCGGCATATAAATCAAATTAAAAATAAAAATAAGCAAACAGCAAAAATAATGGTAAATGAAGACATGACTGAGAAAGTTAGCATTAAGAAAGGTACAAGACAAGAATGTCCCCTGTCCCCATTATTGTTTATACTGACACTGGAAGTACTAAACAGGAACATTAGACAAGATACAGAGATAAAAGGTATGGAGATTAAAAGGGAACAGTACAAGTTACAGGCGTTTGCAGATGACCTAGCTTTTATTGTGGAAGATCCACTAGTAATAGGGCCTAAATCAATTAAAAAAAATAGAAGAATATGGAGAAGTGGCAGTTCTGAAAATAAATAAAGAGAAAACTAAGATTTTAGTTAAAAACATTGCAGACAAGCAAAAAATAGAGTTAACAAAGAGAATAGATATTCAGATTGGAAAGAAAGTTAAGTACCTAGGGATTCAGTTGACAGCAAGATGTGTAACAATTAAAGAAGATAATTATTATAAGTGGCTGAAACAAATTCAAATAGACCTGGAAAAGTGGAAGAATCTAAAATTGTCATTGGTAGGGAGAATAGCAACAATTAAAATGAACATACTACCAAGTACTTATTTCAAACAATTCCAATAAAACTGGGGAAAAAATATTTGAGGAACTTAATAAAATAATACACAAATATATTTGGCAAGGGAAAAAAGCAAGAATTGACCTGAAAATGATGCAAGATATAAGAAGAAGAGGTGGTTTTGGACTACCAAACTGGGAGCTATATTACCAGACTGTGGTATTAACATGGATGAAAGAGTGGATTGTATTGAGAAACACAAGATTATTGACTCTGGAAGGACATGATTTACAACTGGGGTGGCATGCTTTTCTGTGGTATGGGAAAAATAAGATACCTGGATATTTTCAGAGACATTCTATAAGAATTGCATTAATGATAGTATGGGAGAAAACTAAAGAACAACATTATTTGAGGATACCATTCTGGCTTTCAACAATGAAAGCATTCATCCACCCAAATGTTATTAATATGGGAAATATTGTTAGGTACAAAGACATTTTGAATGAAAAGGGGGAATTGAAAATGAAAGAGGAAATGAGTGAGCAAGGAATCAATTTATCATAGTATGCACAAGTGCAGATACATTCTCGATATGAGAAAGATGTAAAATCACAGGATTTTTATGAAGAATCAACAGAATTAAATAAAATTTTAACAGGAACAGATGAAAGATTAATAAAGAAACTGTATAATTATTTTTTTTATTGCAAAAGTTTTACTAAAAATTACATTTTCACCCCTTTTCCCCCACCACCACCCACCCCAAACTTCCCAACCTCCCTAACCCTCCCTAACCCTCCCCTCCCCCCAGACTTCCACACAATATACACATATCCGATACAAAACCCCCCTTAGTATAAAACTTGTATAAAACTTGAACCCCTCCCTCCCCCTTATAATTTCTCTTTTTATCTTCATTACATTAAAATATTTCTAATACATTATTTTCAAATAAAAGCTATTTGATACTTCCTAGTTTGATATTTGTTCTGAACATATTCTATCCACTTTTTCCATTCCCATTCATAAGTTGCTTGTGAACAATCTTTTAAGTATGCTGAAATCTTCGCCATCTCTGCAAAACTGGCCATCTTCAAAGTCCATTCCTCAATAGTGGGCAAAGCTTCGTTCTTCCAGTATTTACCTATCAACAATCTTGCTGCTGTTATCATATACAATATCAATTTTGTTTCACCCAATGTAAAACCCTTAACTATACCCAATAAAAACAATTGTGGAGAGAATTGAATTTTTTTCTTCAAAACATTCTGCATAACCCACCAAATTTTTATCCAAAAAGCCTTAACTTTCCTACAGGTCCACCAAACATGATAATATGTAGCATCCAAGCATTCACATCTCCAACATTTTGGCTGAACATTAGGGTACATACATGATAACTTTTTGGGGTCTAAGTGCCATCTATAAAACATTTTATAGAAATTTTCCCTCAAATTCTGCGACTGTGTAAATTTAACGTTCTGAACCCAAATTTTTACCATGTTTCCAACATCACTGGTTCTTCAAAATTTTGAGCCCACTTAATCATACAATCTTTAACTAGTTCGGTTTCTGAATCCCTTTCTAACAAAACATTATAAAGCCTTTTAATATGCATTGGACCTTTCTCTTTTATGTGTCTAACCAATTCTTCCTCATGCAACATAATACCAGTTTTTTGGTCCTCTTTCCATCTCAATTGCAATTGATTATATTGTAGCCAGGTTATATTAATCCCTTCAGCCAACAGTGTCTGTAGTGTCTGTAGTAAAAAGAACCTCTTTATATAAAACCCCCCCGAGTGACATTATATTTGTATTCCACAAAGTATGACCAAGATCCAGCCATAGCGGTATTTTATAATCCCATTTGAATCGGTGCTTCTTCCAAACTCTCATCAAAGAATCTCTAAGTATATGGCTTTTAAATACTTTGTCGACTTTGTTATCATAAAATAAGTAGGCATGCCATCCAAATTCAAGATCAAAACTTTCTACATTCAATATTCCAGTCTTTTTCCTTCCAAACCAATCACTTGTTAGAGTCAAAGCTGCTGCATCATAATATAGCTGTAGGTTTGGTAGTTTAAGACCTCCCCTTTCTGGAACATCTTGTATAATTTTCAATTTCACTCTTGGCTTTTTCTCGTTCCAGACAAACTTATTCACTCCAGCTTGCCACACTTTCAATTGTTTATCACTTTTAAGCACCGGAATCATTTGAAACAAAAAAAAGGAATCTTGGCAAAATGTTCATCTTAACTGCTGCTATTCTTCCAAGTAGAGACAGTTGCAGTTTTTTCCAAGTCTCCATATCTTTCTGCACCTCTCGCCACAACACCTCATAATTATTTTGAAACAATTTCATATTTGATTCTGCAACCTGGACTCCTAGATATTTTACCCTTGGTACAACCTCAAAACCTGCCCTCCTTTCAAGCTCGTGTTTACGATCTTGTGTCATATTTTTAACTATCATCTTAGTCTTTTTGTGATTCAGTCTGAAACCTGAAACTTTACCATAGTCTTGTATAATGTCCTTCATCAGGATTATTGATTCCATTGGCTGTGTTAGGGTAACAACTAGATCGTCTGCAAATGCCTTTATTCTGTAATCCTCTTGCCTTATCGTTATACCTTTCAAGATATTAGAGTCCCGTATTGTATTTAACAAGATTTCTAGTGTTAAAATAAATAAAAGTGGGGACAGCGGACATCCCTGTCTTGTTCCTTTTTCAATTTTAAACTCTGTTGTCAAGCTTCCGTTAATAATAATCTGTGCCTTTTGCTCTTGATAAATTGCTGAAATCGCCTGTACAAATTGATCCCCAAAGTTCATCTTTTTAAAAGTCTTTAGTAGAAAATTCCAATCCACTCTATCAAAGGCCTTCTCTGCATCCAAGAAAACCAGCACTGCAGGGATCTGTTTATTCTTCTCAAGATATTCCAATAGATCTATTACTTGCCTTACATTGTCCTTCATGTATCTACCCTCGATAAATCCCGCTTGATCATCATGAATCACCTTTTGAATTACTGGCATCAATCTGTTGGCTAATACTTTCGCATAAATTTTATAATCAGAATTCAGAAGAGATATTGGTCTATAATTCTCTGGTTTTTTAGGACCGGCTTGCTCTTTTGGTATCAAAGATATGTAAGCTGTTTTCCATGATGGGGGTATTTTACCCCCTTGTTGAATATTGCAAAATAGATCTCTAAGTTGTTCCACCATTTCGACTTGCAAAGTTTTATAATAGACTGCAGTCAAGCCATCCGTACCAGGAGCTTTAGCTGTTTTTAATTGTTTAATTGCTACTATTATCTCCTCCTCTGTTATAGGATAATTCATTCTTTCCTTTTGTTGGTCAGTAATTTTTATAACTCTTTTATCATCTAGATATTTTTCTATAAGTCCATTCTGCACATCCTCTTTAGCATATAATTTAGTATAATAATCCACAAAAGCTTCTTTAATTAATTTTTGTTGAAAAATTTCTTTCCCTCCAATATCAATACTATCAATAGTCCGTATACTCTGTTTTTTCCTCAATGTATAGGCCAACCATCTGCCCGGTTTATTAGCGTTACAAAATGTATTATGCTTCGCATATTGTAAGTTTGTTGCAACTTGTTCCGCCATAAGCATTTGAAATTGGTCTTTCAGAAGTTTTATAGCACCACATATTCTTTCATCTGTTGGATTTTTAATAAGTAACTGTTCTTTATTCTTTATTTCTGCTTCCAATTCAGATCTTTTCTTTTGTCGAATCAGTCTATGTTTAGAGTTCATATAGATAAGCACCCCTCTCATATAAGCTTTGCTTGCATCCCACACAATTTCTATTGGGGTGCCTTTATTCAAATTTATTTCAAAAAATTCTTTCAAGTGCTTTTTAAGTTCTATTATATTTTTTTCATATCTGAACAAGTTCTCATTTAATCTCCAAGAGCGTCTCTCAGTCTTGCCTATCTCAATTTCTATCCATACTGGGCTATGGTCAGTCAAAGTTCTTGGAAAAATCTTTGTTCTTTTTGTCTTAACAAGTAAATCATCTGACAACAAAATGAAATCGATCCTAGAGAAGGATCTATGTCTATCTGAAAAAAAAGTATAGTCCAATTCTTTTGGATTGTGTATTCTCCAAATATCTTTTAATTCCAAATCTTCTTTCATATCAAAAAAGGTCTGTGGTAGCCTAATCCTAGACTTCACCAAACTCTTTTTATCTAATTTGGAGTCAATTACTCCATTCCAGTCTCCCATGATTAAAATAGATCTATAATCCCATTGCAGTATTTTAGTATGTAACATTTTGTAGAAATGATCCTGTTGTTGATTGGGAGCATAAATTCCAATCAGAAGAATTTGGCCGTTTGTTGTAAATAATTCAATTGCTACAAACCTACCATCTTCATCTGCTTCTATAACTTTAGCCGAGAATTTTTTATTTACATAAATAACCACACCATTCTTTTTTTGCAAAGTTGAAGATATAAAATGCGTTCCTAATTTGGAGTTTATCAAATATTTTTGATCTTGAACTGTAATATGCGTTTCTTGTAGACAAATTATATCATTATTAAATTGTTTCAAATATGCAAATAATTTCTTCCTTTTCTGTGCTGAATTCAACCCATTCACATTCCAAGATAAACACTTAATCGTCATCTTTATCTTTCTGGAGCAAAGAGCAGAATAACCGAATGTCTTCCAGAATCTTCGGTCTTGCTCCCCCCATGGCTCTAGTCTCTTGTGTAGTACTCTTAGCTCCCTTTTTATCTTGTCTTTCCTGTTGTTGCTTTTCTTTGAGTTGCTTAGACTTAGCTCGAGTTATACGCTGATCCTTAAATTCAGCCATCTGAACCGGGTCCAAAATTGGAGAAGATTCCAGCAAAGGCTCATCCAGAAAACCTCCTTCAGTGCCCTGCGTTTCCTCTGGTTCCTGCTTAGACTGTTCTTGAAGTTCTTGTTGAAGTTGCTTCTTATCACTCTCCTTGATCTCCAGAACTGTGGATGTACGCGGACATGGTGTTCTTTCTTTAAAAATAGTAGTGTAAAAATGCTCCGCCTTCTCCACAGTGTTCAAGCGATGTCTTTCTCCCTTGTATCTCAAAATTATACCAGTTGGGGCATCCCATCGAAATGGTATCTGTTGGTTTTGCAATTCTTTAACAAGAAAGCCAAAGTCCTTTCTGGTTTTCAACATTTTAGGTGGTAACTCTTTAAAGACTCCAATTTGTGAGCCCCCCACTTGTACAGAAGTATGAAAGGATTTTTGCAGGATGTCATTCCTTATTGCTCTATCTGTAAAATATATGACCACATCTCTAGGCAGTTGTCTTTGTCTGGCCACCCAAGAATTCACTCTGTAAATTTTATCTATTTTGTAAAAAACCACATCAGGATTAATTTTTAAAATCACAGCCAAGGCCTCAGAGCAGATCTGTCTCAAATCCTGTCTGTCATCTTCTCGGATTCCTCGAAGCCATATAGCGAATTCCATTGCCCTGAATTGCATCATAACAATTTCGTTCTCGACTTTCTGCATTTTATCATCCACATCAGAAATCTTATAGTCATTATCTTTCATCTTGACATTAACTTCTGATTTAAATTCTTCCACTTTAGAATCAACTTTGATAATAAATTCTGCCAGGCCAGACGCAACTTCTGATATTTTTTTGGTCACCTTATTTTGATTCTGTTTCACCATATCTTTAACTTCATTAATTTCCTGCATAATTTCCTGATGAGAATTTTGAATTTTGTCATCTATTTCCTGTTGGGATTTTTGAAATTTATCATCCAAAATTTTAGAAATAAATTCTTTTAAATCTCCCACATCAAACTCTTTTTTCTGAGTCTGTAGCTGTTGAGCAGGGGGAAGCTGCGTTGCATGTTTATGTGTGGGGGATTCCCCCCCTGTTGCCTTCCCTTCCTGCTTCTTTGAAGCCATCCTGCCACGTAGGCTAGTTTTTCTGAAGAGGGAAATTCCTTTTCCTTTCCCTCCTCCACAGAGACTTCTAAAAAGGTCCCCCAGATTTAGTCAAATGGAAACTGAAGTAAAGCAAAGTCAAATTTTAAAAAAAGGAATTTTTTCTTTAAATAGAGCAACTTTGTAGCAGCTTTGTAACTTTGTAGCAAAGCAGGATGACTTCACAAATCCACTTTCACTAGCTCGTTAACTCAAATGCTGGGCGCCATATTTTTTCAAATCACTTTCACTCACTCGCTTTCTCTCTTGAATTAAAAAGTCAACAAAGCACTAATACTTGCAATTTTCAAGTTTCTGGATTCAAGTTAGTATTTCCGCTGCTTGTTAAGGTTGGTTCCTTTCACTTTAAAAGTTTGCTGCTGCCGGCTTGTTCTGCTGAAGGCAGAATCGTCCCACGCCGCCCGGAGTCTCCGCAGGTTGGGAGGGAGCCGCGCCTGTTTTCTCCCCAGAAACAATTCCCTGGGGGGTTACAGGGGCTCAACCTGTGCCCTGCTGTCTCTTCTCCTACAGTCCTCAAGATTTCGGAGTTTTCGAGCCGCTCCTCGTTCGTGGGGCGGCTCTACAGGCGGCAGGGCTGGCGGTCTTTAAAAAAACACCGCCGTCGCCGAAGCTTGCAAACCGGAAGTCCGAAACTGTATAATTATTTACTGGGCAAAAAGCTAGCAGAGGAACAAGTAAAGGAGACAATGATAGCAAGGGCGAAAAATTTTGGTTACATGATAGAACTAGATAAATGGCAGAAACTGTGGGACAGGAATTATAAATTAACAATGTCAACTGCATATAAAGAGAATTTATATAAGACGTTTTATAGATGGCATCTTCCACTAGCGAGGTTGGCAAAGATGTTTAACGACGAATCAGCTAAACGTTGGAAGTGCCCCCAGATACTTGGATCTTATTATCATATGTGGTAGACATGGAGAAGCAAAGAAGTATTGGACAAAAATAAATATAGGGTTGGAAAAGATGATAAAACAACATATTGAGTTCAAACCAGAAATATTTTTGTTGGGGATCTTGCCTGAAACTTATAACAAAGAAAATATATATTTAATTATTCATATATTAACAGCAGCTAGAATTGTATTTGCACAATATTGGAAAAGTGAAGAGATTCCTACTGAAGAGAAGGTGATTAGGAAAATATTAGAATGTGCAGAAATGAATAGACTAACACTAGCAATTAAAGAGAAAGAACAAACTGATTATTATATGATATGGGAAATATTTTACCAATGGTTAGAGGGGGGAAAAGGAAATTGGAAATATAGGAAGAAGACAATAAGAATAGAAAATATTTATTTTATTTTTATTTTATTTTATTTTGAATTTGTATACCGCCCTTCTCCCTGAGGACTCAGGGCGGTGAACAGCCAAGTAAAAACATTCAATACAAATATTAAAATACAGTTAAAATATACATATATAAATTTGGCCCCATTAATTAAAAACAATAAACAAAACACTTAAAAACACTTAAAAAAATTAGGCCAGCCCGGCTTGCTGGAAAAGGAAGGTTTTAAGGGCACGGCGGAAGGCACCGAGGTCTTGGATTCTCCTTATCTCTGGAGGCAATTGATTCCAGAGGGTAGGTGCCCCCACAGAGAAGGCCCTCCCCCTGGGGGTCACCAGCCTGCACTGTTTGGCTGATGGCACCCCGAGGAGGCCCTCTCTGTGGGAGCGCACGGGTCGATGGGAGATCGTCGGTGGCAGCAAGCGGTCTCGAAGATAGCTAGGCCCTATGCCATGGAGCGCTTTAAAGGTGATAACCAACACCTTGAAGCGCACCCGGAAGACCACTGGGAGCCAGTGCAGCTCGCGCAGGAGCGGTGTTACATGGGAGCGCCAGGCTGCTCCCGTCACTACCCGCGCTGCTGCATTCTGGACCAGTTGGAGCCTCCGGGTGCTCCTCAAGGGGAGCCCCATATAGAGAGCGTTGCAGTAGTCAAGGCGAGAGGTGACGAGGGCATGAGTGACTGTGCACAGGGAATCCCGATCAAGAAAGGGCCGCAACTGGCGGATCAGGCGAACCTGACAAAAGGTCCCCCTGGTTACAGCCGTCAGATGTTCCTCTAAGGACAGCTGCCTATCCAGGAGGACTCCCAGATTGCGAGCCCTCTCTGTGGGGGCCAACGACTCGCCCCCAATAGTCAGTGATGGAGTCAACTGACTATATCGGGATGCCGGGAGCCACAGCCACTCAGTCTTGGAAGGGTTGAGCCTGAGCCTGTTCCTCCCCATCCAGATCCGCACAGCCTCCAGGCACCGGGACATCACTTCAAGGGCATCGTTGGGGTGGCCTGGGGTGGAGATGTACAGCTGGGTGTCATCAGCGTACTGGTGGTATCTCACCCCAAAGCCACGGATGATCTCGCCCAGCGGCTTCACATAAATGTTGAACAGGAGGGGCGAGAGGACCGACCCCTGAGGCACTCCACATATAAGAGGCCTTGAGGTCGACCTCTGCCCCCCTGCCAACATGAACTGTGACCGGTCGGAGAGAAAGGAGGAGAACCACCGTAATACGGTGCCCCCCATCCCCAACTCTTCCAACCGGTGCAGCATGATACCATGGTCGATGGTTTCAAAAGCCGCTGAGAGGTCTAACAGGACCAGAACAGAGGAACAACCCCTGTCCCGAGCCCTCCAGAGATCATCAACCAACGCGACCAATGCCGTTTCCGTGCTGTGTCCAGGCCTGAAACCCGACTGGAATGGATCTAGATAGGATGTTTCCTCCAAGAATTGTGGAAACTGTCGCGCGACCACACTCTCAACAACCTTCGCCAGGAAGCGAAGGTTGGAGACAGGACGATAGTTGGCCAATATTGCCGGATCCAGGGACGGCTTCTTGAGGAGAGGCCTCACCACCGCTTCTTTCAAGGCGGCGGGGAAGTGACCCTCACTCAACAAAGCGTTGATAACACCCTGGAGCTAGCCTCGTGTAACCTCCCGGGAGGCCAGTACCAACCAGGAGGGACACGGGTCCAGTAAACATGTGGCTGCACTAAGTCTCCCCAAAATCCTGTCCACATCATCCGGAGTCACAGCATCAAACTCCTCCCAGGTAACATTCTCAAGACTATTCCTCGTCACCCTGCCCTGATCTACCCAGTCAGAGTCCAAATCCCCCCGGATCTGAGCGATTTTGTCATACAGGTATTGTCCGAAATCCTCCGCCGTGCCTTCCAAGGGATCCTCCCGCGCTCCCGGATGGAGCAGGGAGCGGGTTACCCTGAACAGGGCGGCCGGACGATTCCCTGATGATGCAATAGAGGCGGAAAAGTAGTTAAACTTTGCCGTCTTTATCGCCACTAGGTAGGTCTTAATATGCGACCTTACCAGTGTTCGGTCAGATTCAGCGAGACTGGCCCTCCAACCGCTCTCTAGGCGTCTTTTCCGGCGTTTCATCTCCCTCAGCTCCTCGGTGAACCAAGGAGCCGCGAGGGATCGACACCGGGTCAGAGGCCGCAAAGGCACGACTCGATCCAAGGCCCCACCAGCCGCCCGATCCCAGGCAGCTACCAGGTCCTCGGCCGAGTCGTGTGCCAGATCTTCAGGAATTGGCCCAAGCTCCGTCTGGAACCTATCAGGATCCATCAGGTGCCTGGGGCGGATCCATCTAATTGGGTCCGCCTCCCTGCGGCGGGGTGTAGCGGTTCAAAGGTCCAGACGAAGGAGTGAGTGATCTGACCATGACAAGGGTTTCATGTCTATATCCCCTATAATAAGACCACTCAACCACTGGCCAGAGACAAAAATCAGGTCCAGCGTGTGTCCCCCCCTGTGAGTGGGGCCATGAACTAACTGGGTCAGGTCCATGGCCGTCATGGAAGCCATGAACTCCCGAGCCATCTCTGACGTTTCACCAACGGACGGCAGATTGAAATCACCCATGACCATAAGCCTGGGTGTATCAACTGCCACCGTGGCTATCACGTCGAGTAGCTCGGGCAGGGCCGTTGCCACGCGGCAGGGAGCCAGGTACGTAAGCAGCAAGCCCATCTGAACCCCATGACCCCATCTCACAAAGAGGGACTCACATCCGGCAATCTGTGGCACAGTGGTCTCCCTCGGACGCAGACCTTCGTTAATAATAACCGCCACCCCCCCTCCCCTCCCCTGGGCCCTCGGCTGATGGAATGCTCTGAAGCCTGCTGGACACATCTCAACCAGAGGGACCCCTCCCTCCGGGCCCAACCAGGTCTCCGTAATACCCGCCAGGTCCGCTCCCCCCTCTTGAATAAGATCGTAAATGAGGGGGGCCTTATTTACCACGGACCTGGCGTTGCACAGCATCAGCCGGAGGCCCAGGTCCTGAGTATCTGAGCCACCTAGTATCCGAGGGGAGCCTTGAGGACCGGGGCGTGCAATCGCTCTCAAGTAGCGAGTGCGCACCCCTGGCACAAGATAAGGTCCTCTGCTCCCGCCATATCTGCCCCTCCCATCCACCGTGCTGATGACATCCCCAATCCCTCGTCCTGCGCCCTCCAGACCATTACCCTGTGCCAGGCTGGGCCCTGACCTAGGTGGATTACCCCCCCCCCCCCATTCCCTTTGGTCACCCTCCCAGTTCCCCTTAAAAGATTATTAAAAACCCTAATTAAAAAACCCCTCAATCCCCGCTTTAAAACATGCCACCTCTCGGGGCTCCAAAGCCCGTCCTTAAGGTAGGCCTTCGATAGAGTGGAAGGCCATCGCCGCGAGAGGGGGGCATCTCGCAGCGCAAGCAAATCTGCCGAGGTATAAGCCATACAAGTATGATGAGATGGAAAAGGGGAACCTTGGATGTCAGCGAAATTTAAAGATAGTCATTGAGGTGAGAGATGGCAAAAGAGGCTGGCCAGGATGAAGCTGGGGCCCCTTCACTCTCTCACAGTGATGGGGCGACCAGATCAGATGGTTGCAGTGCAGGCGGATGGCCACAGCCGTTCTCTCACCGCGGCTGGATGTAAAAGGCCAACAATAGTCACTCTCTCCCTGCAGATGGAGCAGCAGTCCTTGACCTAGACTCTCAGCTTCTCCCTCCAGCCTGCAATCTCTCCTCCCCCGAGCCAAGGCCTAAAGGTGGAAATCGGGCGGCAGGAATAAACTAGCCAGCAGCAGAAGGAGATAGAGAACAAACATAAAAATCCAGGAGGGTGATAATAAAGTCCCAGAGTCAGTAGTGATGGAAAAATGGGCCGACCTAATAGAGAGTCCAGGTAGCAATGGGGGGGGGAGGCCATTTTCATAGCGGGGGGGGTGAATCCAAGGGGGAAACCAGATGGTAATTGGAAATCCCCCTCTATCACTCCCCAACTCCCTTCGATGTTCCGGGCCAAATCACCCCCAATAGTCCTGCCCGTTTTCTCCGAGCAAATTCTGCCACGATCTTCCGAGGTCTCGGTCCATGTAGGGGGTTTTCAGGCGCAGCTGACCGCTGGGCCATACACCCTGAGCCTCAAATCTGGGCTAAATAACTGTTTGAAGCGGCCAACAGGCCTCTGAGCCTCCGGGTGCTGGGTCCATTGCCTTCCCGCACCCCCCCTCCCCCGGCAGCCCAGCTTTTTTTTCCGGCCACCGTCAAATCGAAGGGAGGCTTGGGTCGCTATAGATGATTCCCTCGGCTCCCTCAGTTCTCCATCCGGCTCAGTTAGACTCCCCAGACCACCTTAACTCCTTCACCTCCTACAGTCAGTGCGTAGGATGAAATGCCCGATCTCCGGGGCTCCGCAGCTGTGGAGTCATCGTGGAGGCCGCCATCGCCGCCGCCGCCCTCCTTACAGCGCTCCGATTAGGTCTCCTCGCTGTAGCTCTGCCATCCCAGGGCCAATCCCGATAAGGGATGGCACATCCAAACTGTCAGACCATCGGCATGCTGAACGTGGGGCTCAAGATCACTAAAACAGCCTCCGACGTTTCCAAAGTTCTCCTTTTCCCCATCAACCTCAACAGTGAGCCCCTCGGAGGTCCGCCATCTTACGCATGCGCAGGGATTCAATATATTAAAATAGAGTTAAGAATAAAATGGCAATTGATAATATGAGTATGATGAGAATAACTATGCTTAATGTTATTATTATTATTTTTTGAAAATGTTTTTTTAATTATTTTTTTTAAAACATAAACATAAAATACATCTTTTAAGAACAAAGTCTTGATCCGGTCATAAATAGTACAATCGCTTACACTTCTTTGACAGGCTCTATCCCAAATTTCCTCCATTACATCTTTTAAGATAAAAATCAAAAACACAAATTTTAACAAAAATTCTAATATTTATATCTAGGTATTTACCATTCTATTGTATTGCCATAAATCTTAATTTCCAAATAAACACATCATTTTTAATTCCAGTTATTAATCAAAATTCTATCTAGCTCTTCCCCAAATTTCCTCTAGTATACCTTTTAACATATAAATCAAAACACCAATTTTTAACAAATATTCTAACCTCTTAATCTAGACACTTACCTTACTATTATCTCACCACAAATCTTAATTTCCAAATAGAACAACTCTATTTTTATTTCAATTTATAAATCAAATTTCTATCTATATTCTTTAGTCCTTGGACCCATTTCATCAAATCCTTAAATCTTAAACTCTATTAATTTACGCCTTTTTTTTTCTTTTAAACTTATCATTTAACACTTTTCATTTTATACAGAATCATTTCATACTCATTTCGCTTCATTTCAATTATTTTTCCAACATATTCTTTTTTCACCCCCTATCTATTATTTTATCTAATTTCCAACCATTTTATATTTTAGCTGATTCACAGCATATTTTCCTCCACACCTACATATGTTGTTTAGCTGGTTCGCAGCATATTTTGTTTTGGCTGATTTCCAGCATATTCTCCTCCACATCTCCAACTATTATTTGGCTTATTCCCAGCATATTTTATTTTGGCTGTTTCCAGCATATTCTCCTCCTCTCCTTCAAGTATTGTTTAGCTGATTTCCAGCATATTTTGTTTTGGCTGATTTCCAGCATAATCTCCACATCTCCAACTATTATTTGGCTGATTCCCAGCATATTTTATTTTGGCTATACTTCTCTTCTGGGTGATTCCCAGTGTGATTCAGAATATTGACCTTTTACAACATACATTAAGCTCAATCTTAGTTTGTTAATTAAATCTGTATATCTTATTTCATCATCCATCAATACATTAAACATTCATATTTAATCATATTTACCATTCTCAGTTTTGTTAACAATTTAATAAGCTATTATTAAATAGCTTATTTATTCGGTTTGGCAGACAGATCTCACCAGATAAAGGAACTACAGGAGGCAAAGACCCTTTAAGGAATTTATCTTAGTATAGACTAATTAGTAACAATTGACTATTGAAACATGCTAGAAAAATTAGAGGATTTTTTTTTAAACTGGAACTAATTTGATCTTTGGAGAAAGAAAAAAGAAAAAATGATAAACAGGGGTTTAACACCTTTAAATTTAGAAGATGAAAGACAAAGGGATGGTTACATAATTACAACAAAATGGAGATTGCCATGACTAAGTGAAAGTGTGGACTGCAGAGACTTCCATTTGAAAAAGAAACAATGTGATTTGTCATTTATTTTGGATTACTTTGAAAACAACCAAGGGCTTTTGAATTTTGGAGATTCCTGTTCTGTCTATGGGTGGTTTTATTGGTGGAAAGAAAGAAGAAATATAACAGAACTATTAAAAAAGTGAAACTGGGTATAGCTAAGGGTTTCACATTGTGTGAAATGAAGTTGATATTGTATATGATAACAGCAGCGAGATTACTGATAGGTCAATATTAGAAAAATGAAGCTATGCCTACTATTGAAGAATGGACTTTGAAGATGGCCAGTTTTGCAGAGATGGCGAAGATTTCAGCATATTTAAAAGATCGTTCACAAGAGACTTATGTATGGGAGTGGAAAAAGTGGATAGATTATATGCAGAATAAATATCAAACTAGGAAATATCAGATAGCTTTTAATTGAAAGTACTATATAGGGATAGAATAATAGAATTTTGTGAAGATGTGAAAAATATACAGGGGGTGGATGGGTTCAAGTTTTATAAAAAGAGGGTTTTGATTTTGATTATGTTTTGAGGAAGTCTGGGGGGGAGGGGAGGGTTAGGGAGGGTTAGGGAGGTTAGGGAGGGTTGGGGGGGAAATTGGGGAGAAAATGTAATTGTAAAACTTTTTCAATAAAAAAAAGTGAAACTAACTGGCATAGGAACAAAAGAAGTTAAATGGCGCAGGAACAAAAGAAGGGAAGCTGGCGGACTTTGCATGGAATAGTTATAACAAGAGAATTAAAAAGACCTATAGAGTTTCAAATTTGGCAACACTGAATTAAATGGAATACTTATGGACAGATAAGGAAATGCTATAAAATAAAATATATTTGGTTGTGAAATAAGAATATAAAACAGTTTGTTTAAAAATGAAAATGTAATGCTTAAATATTTAAATGAATTTTGAACATATACAGGAGGTGTTTATAGAGTAATAAAGATGGAAAATAAAACAATGTAATTAAAATAGAAACTTCTTAACAGCACAATTAACCAATGGAACAACTTGCCTACAGATGTTGTCAATGCCTCATCACTGGAGGTTTTTAAGAAAAGATTGGACAGCCACCTGTCTGAAATGATATACTGTAGGGTCAACTGCTTGAGCAGGGGGTTAGACTAGAAGACCTCCAAGGTCTATTCTTTCCAGCTCTATTCTGATTGATTGATAACTTTTTGATAATTGATAATTCTGTATTGTATATTTATGAAAGCTGAGATATTATACCTGTCAGGCCTGAAGCCATCTTTTGCATTGGGCTTTCAGGCCTGCCACATTTACTACTGTGGGAAACTGGGAGGGGGGATTATATGGAGCATTGGTGATATATAGTCATAATAACATTATTTTCTCAGAGAGTCAAGGACATCTTGCCCTGCACCTGGAAGGCTAGAACTGGGAGGCATCTCCACTTGGGATGGTGCTTTGATTCGGCCATGTGATGGACTTGTGGGTGCTGGGCAGGGACTTGGACTTGGACTTTTCTTTGGATGGGGAAAATCTGGAAGCTTTCAGATTTGGTTTTTCCCAGATGTGCCAATATGACATATAAAATGGAACTTTGAGGAACATCAAGCCTCGGAGTCTTCTTTCATTGGGGGTGTTACTTGGAACCCTGACATTAACCTGAATCTCCTTTAAAATTTAGCTAGCTCCCCAGACTCTGGGATGCTGTCTGGGATCCTGAGCCCCAAATATCGACCCGAAACCGGGTAGCGTGAAGACTCAGGGAAGATGGAGGAAGACAAAGTGACCATGGAGGGAACCACGGGCTAGTTCGGTGAGCTATGCTGAGGCCATCTTCTCCCCTTCCCAAGCCATGGTGGAAGTGGAGGAGGCCACAGAAGGGGAACGCCAGCTGGGTGCCTGGCCCAAAGTGCTGGTGCCTGAGCAAGCCACGCAACCAGATCTAACCCTGTTGGGCGAAGCTGCGGGAGCCGTGCCATTCCAGGAGATGATAACTGGAGTCAAGCTGTTGGAATCGCAGATGGGCGGAAGCAGAGAGGAACAGATCCCAACCCTTGAGTGGAGAGTACCAGGACAAGCGTGCCACAAGCACTCCTGAGAATCGTGATTCCTGCCGCTGTCACGCAGCCAGTCACTAGCTGGCCTCCCAGAGCAGTTCAGTCAACCCAGCATGGGCAGTGCTGCTCAACCCCTTGGGGCCGAACAGGCAAGATGAGCCATGGCTCAGCTTACGTTCACCTTCCCAAGCCAGGAAGCTGCAGCACCACTGAGCGGTTCATTCCATAACCTCATGCATCAGGCCCAGTCTACTGGGGTTACAGCCACCACAGGAATGTGAATGGAGCAGCAACAAGGCTTACTGAGTCAGCCTGTCCCAGTCCTACAGGGGCCACAACTGGGGCTATTGTGACCAAGTACTCCACCCCAGCAACTGGTCTTCAGGCTGCCTCCAGCCAACCAGATCCTTCCCGGATGGGCATTCTACCCCAGCCAGTGGTGGGTGCAATACCAGTGGACACCTGCCCCTATCTTGCAGCCCATGCCCATTCAACAACCAGTGCACTTTTAGCCACCGGTCATGGCCCTGCAGCTGGTACTGGCACAGCCACAGCTGCAGCTCCAGCCACCAATCATGGCCCCACAGCAGATTCTTACCCAGCAGCCTGCACCTGCCCAGCAGCCTGTGCCAGCTCAGTAACCCGCCCTGCCAGCCACTCCCCCTCCCTGGTTTAGAGCAACATTTGACATGACCCCAGGAAAACTAGCCTACTTCCTCAATCGAGTCTGGGCTAAAGACGAAGTAATTAAACAAATATTAGATTGTGCAGAAATGAATAGACTGACTTTGATAATTAAAGAAAGAGAGGATTCGGAATATTATAAGGTATGGAGACAATTTTACAATTTGTTAGAGAAGAGATATAGATAAAGGTATTAATAGTAAATAAGAAAATGTTATAATAAATGAAGTATGGGGAGAATGTCATAATAAATGAGAAAAATCAAGAAATGATGAAGATAAGACACAAAAGAAACACCTATATGATACACTGAATGATTGATTATGTATTGTATGTATGTTTGTTTGTTTATAAAATAAAATAAAAATTATTTTAAAAAAATGAGTCTAGGCTTACATCAACCATTATGGGAATCAATACTCATCTGATCAGGAATTGATTTCAGCTATCGCTGATGGCATGAACGAGAGAGAAGCAGCGGAGTGGATAGCAGAACTACATGATGAGGAAGCCCCTGAATTGGAAGATGCTGACAAATTCATCCAATTGCTCTGAGGCTGGTTTAAGGACATGGCCCACAGAGTAGAAGCTGAGGCCCAGATTAAGGAGATGAAACAAGCAGGCAGACCTCCCAAGGAACTAATTTGGGAGTTTTGAAGACTGGCCAGGAAACTAAGGGACTGGCCGGAGTGCCTCCTCATTCACCACTTCAAGAAGGCCCTCAACCCAGAGTCCACACTGTCCGGGACTATCAAATGTTACTGGTGTGGTGAGCACAGGCACCAGGCTTCTGAATGCTTGGCTCCAGCCCTGGTCCCCCAAGCCCAGACTCCAGCCACACCCTGGGCAAGGAGGACCCTATGGAAACTGCCCGATAAAGGGAGAAACACCAATCAGGCTGTGGAGGTTCCACTCCGTCCCAACGAAGTCAAGGGAACTCCAGCCAGGGAAGCCCCTCCAAGCTCCACTGAAGGGAGCAGCAGCAATGATGACCTGATGGAAAGTGAAGCCATCCACCCCTTTACTATCAAAACCAGGATAGTAGTGCCAGAAACGGGGGCCCAAGGGGAAGTGGAAGCCATCATAGACACTGGCTGCACCAGATGCCTAATCAGCCTCCCCATAGTCAGACAGCTAGGCATATGCACGAGACCCCTAGCACACCCCATCCACTTTGAACAGGTGGATGGGACACTAATCGATGGGGCCCCAGCCACACTAGTCATGAAACTTGTCAGACTAGAAATGGGCCATCAGTCATCCGATTCGTCATAGCTCCAAAAATGACTGAATGAATCATATTAAGGCTCATGTGGCTAGACAAATGGAGACTGACCATCACATGGAAGGATGGCTATAGAAAGCTAAACATAGGCATCGGACCACTACCACCCATAAAACCAGACTGGTGTCAAAATGCCACAAATCCCAATGACACCAGCGAACCCGAAGCTGCAGCCCCCTCCACAGATGGACTGCCTGCAGCCCACAGGTACCAAGAGAGTACTGAGACCTATCGGGAGTCTTTAGCAAGGAAGATTGCAACTTCCTCCCTTCTCACTGTGCAACAGATTGCATGATCGAATTCATGCCAGGAGCCAAGCTTCCCAAGCCAAAGATGTGTTCCATGACTCCCAAAGAAATGGAAGAGCTGAGAAAATACATTGATGCCAACCTAGCGTGGGCTTTATCCAACCTGCAAAATCCAGAGTGGTGGCCCCAGTACTAATTAAAGAGAAAAAAGATGGGGGATGAGGCTTTGTGTTAATTTTCATGGATTTAATGTCAGCTGCATGGAGAACACCTCCCCCTCCCCCTTATGAAGGACATGCTAAGCCACTTAGCCAAGGGCAAGGTGTTCATCAAACTGGACTTGAGAGTAGCCTACTACCACATAAGAATCAGAGAAGGAGATGAGTGGAAGACAGCCTTTAACTGCCTGCTTGGCAGCTTCCAATTCAAAGTCATGCCGTTTGGTCTGCAGGGAGCCCCAGCAGTCTTCATGCAATTAATTAATGAAGTGCTGCATGAGCACTTATACAAAGGGGTCCTAGTTTACCTGAATGACATTCTCATATTCATCGAAACTCTCGAGGAGCATGTAATGCTAGTGTGGCAAGTGCTGAAAAAACTCCTTGTTGCAAAACTCTATGTGAAGCTGTCAAAATGTGAATCCCATTAAACCTCCCTAGATTATCTAGGCTACCAAATATCCAGTGGAGGGGTGGAAATGGACCCAGGAAAAGTGAAAGTGGTGCTAGACTGGCAGCCCCCATGCACCCTCAAACAGCTTCAAAGCTTCCTGGGGTTTGCAAACTTTTAGAGACAATTTATCTCAGCCTTCACAGAAGTCACCCTGCCCCTAACAGAACTGTTAAAAATAGGGCCTCCTCCCATGGCATCATGGCTGAATGAAACACTCACCTGGTCAATGGACTGTCAAAGAGCCTTTGAAAAATTAAAATGGCTCTTTGCCGAGGAGCTGATCCTCCAACACCCGGACCCAGAATGACAGTTCATCATCTAAGTAGATGCCAGCAATGTAGCAATGGCAGCCATACTCCTACAGAAGGACCCACAAGGACAGCTCCTATCCCATGCCTACATGTTCAAGAAGCTCACTGAGACCGAAAGGAGGTGGGCCATTTGGGAGAAAGAAGCCTACACAGTCCTCTGGGCTCTCCTCTCTTGCAGGCATTTTCTAGAAGGGGGTAAAGTGCCCTTTGAGGTCTGGATTGATGATAAAAACCTCAAAGCTAAAAAAAAAAAAAACCCAGAAAACTATCTCCCAAACAAATCCGCTGAGCACAGTACTTCAGACAGTTTAAATTCGAGCTGATGTACATCCCATAGAGAAAAAATCTACTAGCTGATCCCCTGTCAAGAAAACCTCAATTTGATAGCCGCAGAAAAGAAGTCATCAATGCCATCATTCCCCCCTCCCCTGTAATCAGCCACACAAATCACCACGAGGGGTCAAACCAGACAACAACCCGATCCCAGCCGGGACAAGCTGACAGCGACACTGAAAGCAGCACTTCCAACCGATCCATGGCTCATAGATAATAGGGATATCTTGACCATGAGAGATGGACTGGCTTGGAAGGGTTCAAAACTATATGTCCCTGCCAGCTTATGTCCTCGGCAGCTGGTACTCAAGTCAGACAATGAGGAGGCTGGAGAAGATGTGATGCCAGAGGCAGGGATTCAGCCAGGGCTTTCAGAACCTCCAGAAGCTCCTTTAAGTGAAGAGGACGAAGAGGACGAGCCTCTTCTCAATGCACGGGTGCACAGAGCTGCCAAAAGGCAGGAGTGACTCCTCAGGAGGAGGTCTCGAGAGTAAGGCTTGAGGCTAATTGGCCACTCCCTAAGCCTATTTAAGGAGGAACGCCGACTGAAGCAATTTGTAGGGAACAACTTTAGTTCACTCTCCTTCACGTCTAGATTCTCTGCAAATTGCTTCTGGGCTTTCTGCCAACCTTAGTAAGATTGTGATTACTTTATCTTTGGTTTCTTGTAGGCTGTTAAGAAAGTTTATTAACAGCCTTTGTTTTGAAAAAGACTGAGTTATTTTAGTAAATTAAGTTTTGTACAAACTTTGTGTGTGGTGTGTTCTTTGGGGTCCATAGCTGGGGCAGAACACAAAACAAGCCTACTTCACAGCCTGTTCTGGATTGTCATCAGTGAAAAAACTGGTGAAGATGTTCATCAAACAGATTTACTGGCTGCACAGAATACCCACTGGGTCATCCCAGACAGAGGGGTCCAATTTACAGCTAAGTTTTGGAGAGAGTTCCTGAGATCGGTTGGATCCTAACAAGGACTTAGCTCGGTTTTCCATCTGAGTATGAACAGAGCTGTGGAAAGTGCGAAAACAATGGTGAAACAATATTTAAGATGCTATATAGATTACCAACAAGAAAACTGGGCAGACCTGCTGCCATTTGCAGAAGAGACTTATAAGAACACCGTGCACAGCAGCACCGGATTAACCCTCTTCCAGGTCACCAGTGGCATGGATTTTGTACCCCTGCCCAAACTGCCCAGAGAACTCCCCTCCTCCATGACACTGACTGACTGGATGAGGTCCCTGAGGAAGGCCTGGGAAACACTAAAAAAGTGCTTGCGGAGGCCACTGAGGCATATAAAAAGCAAGCAGACAAACATCAATCTCTTCAACCTCCCTTCTGTATGGGAGATCAGGTTTATCTATCAACCAAATACATAAGACTAAAGCTGCCTATTAAGAAGCTAAGACCTAGGTTTTTAAGTCTGTTCCCAATATTGAAAATAATTAACCCAGTGACAGTTCAACTTAACCCCCACTGCATTCTAGGGAAAGTGCATCCTGTTTTTCACTGCAGTCTGCTGAAGCCAGCCATAGGGTCCAGATTAAGACCGCAGGCTCAACCATCCCCCAAGGCTTTTTTACAAAGTAAAAAATATTTTAGACTATAGAGGTTGATTGCAATATCTAGTACATTGGAAGGGGTACCTTTAAAAGCTAGGATGTGAAAACAGACAGGCTAATAAAACAATTCCATGATAAATACCCTGATAAACCAAAGGGTCCCCTGGGGGTGGGGGGGTGAGGAGAGGTGGTTAGTCTTTTGAATTAACCCCCTGTGTTATTCTCATTGTAGGACACAATCTTCTGATGAGTAGGGGGCCTGTCAGGCCTGGAAGCCATCTTTTGCATTGGGCCTTCAGGCCTGCCACATTTACTACTGTGGGAAACTGGGAGGGGGGATTGTATGGAGCATGGGTGATATATAGTCATAATAACATTCTTTTCTCAGAGAGTCAAGGACATCTTGCTCTGCACCTGGAGGGCTGGAACCAGTAGTGGGATTCAATTTTTTAAACAACTGGTTCTGTGGGCATGGCTTATTTGGGGGCGTGGCTTGGTGGTCATGTGACAGGGTGGATGTGGCTAGCTGGTCATGCCCTATATGTGCATAGGGACTACTCAGAGGGCTGAAAAAAGTCATGTCTGACCGGTCCTCGCACTTTTGACCAGTCCTCACACTTATGACCATCCTCACATTTATGCCTATTGCAGCATTCTTAACAACCGTGTCACTCATTTCACAACTGCTTCTCTTCACCATAGTGACAAGATAGGGCGCAAAATGTAAAATGTGAGGACATTCGTAAATGTGAGGACCAGTCAAAAGTGTGAAGACCAGGCAAAAATAACTTTTTCAGCCCTCTGAGTAGTCCCTATGCACATAGGGACTACCCAGAGGGCTGAAAAATGTGATTTCATTTATGCCCTTTGTAAATGAAAAAAAGTGATTTTTTTTTTAATAAGTTTTATTGGGTTTTTTTCTTTTCTCCTCTTCCACCTTCACCCACATCTTTTTTTTTTTTTTTGAACAGAGTGTTGGTCGTTTCTTATCTTATACTATTAGTCAAATTCAAATACATTTTACTCAATTACAATTTTTGTCAATATCATCTTCCCCCCTTTCCTTTTTTTGAATATACCTCAGTATTTCTATACTTGCATACATAAAACACCTTCTTCATTTATCCCTAAATTCTAACTTTACTATTTGTACATATTTATCCTCTTTTATTCTTAAACAATTCATTCTTTTCCTTAATATATTTATATTTGTTTGTTCAGAGCTGCCTTTCTTCAACTTCATCTTTTTTTTATTGTACAGCAATCTTTCTCCTCAAACCTAGCCTCTCCCGCTTCTCCTTCCAACTTTCTTTTGCCACCTTCTTCTTCTCTTCTCTACTTCCCCTTCCCTTCTCCTTCTCCTCCTCTCTTCCCACCTGTCTTACCTTCTCTCCTACTCTACTTTCCCTTCCCTTCCTTCCTCCCTACTCTTCCGTCCCTTTCTCTCCTTCCTCCTCCCTTCCAATTCCTTCATCTCTCTCTATTCATTTTCAATTTAATGTTTTCCATTGTGGAGTTCAGGCAACCCCGATCTCTTATCTTTTTAATTATTAATGATATATTTCATCTTCTTCTCTTTTTTGATTCAAATCTTTACTCAAAAAAATTTCTAATCTCTTATCTTTTTTACTTTTACCAATATATTTTTTCTGCTTTACTTCTTGCAAGTATAGCATTTAAATTATTTTTATCATTTCAATTTCATTCAGTTTTACATTCAATTTAAATCATTAAATATATTTCTCAAAACATCTTAACAATAAATTTCCACTTATTCAAATATATATTTATAAAGCGCATCTTTTTTTAAAAAATAATCTTTATTTACATTTTCCATTAAAAAGAGAAAACAACACATCATATAAATAACACACAAAACACAAGCAATATAACACAAAAAAAAAAAAGAAAACAAGCATACGTCTATGTAGTACCTTAATAACCTAATATTCGGTACTATTTTTCCATATTATATTCCGGAGAAGACAGAACAACTTATATACCTTTATACGTCGATTAGGTCTATCCGACCTCACTTTACTTGTACAATATAAGTTTCTCAATGGATACAATTCCTCATCTAGTGTGGGTTATAATTTCCTCTTCTCTAACCACTTATAAAATTTTTCCCAGGATAAACATGTTTGTGTTTGGTCTCTGTCTTTTAATTTTTTGGTCAATTTATCTGTTTCCGCACATTCTAAGATCTTCTTTATAATTGTCTCCTCTGTTGGGATATTTTGATTTTTCCAAAATTGAGCATACGCCAATCTCGCTGCTGTAATAATATGTACAGCCAGATACCATGAGTCTCTTCTGATATTTTCCGGCTTGGAGCCGAGCAGGCATGCCTCTGGTCGCCATTCAATCTTTTGCATCAGAATCTCATTAAGCCATTTTTTAATTTTCCCCCAAAATTTTTCTGCTTTTGGGCACGTCCACCACTGATGGTAATAGGTGCCATGCTCCCACCCACATTTCCAACATTCAGGAGACTGTCCCTTAAACATTTTAGCTAGTCTATCGGGGAAGATGCCACTTCTATATCATCTTGTAAATATTTTCTTTATAAGCCGTAGATACTACTAATTTCATATTCCCCCACCAAATCTCTTGCCATTTTTCTAAATGTATTGGATACCCAAAAATTTTCCCCCAGGCAATCATTGTATCCTTAACTACTTCCTCACCTATCTCTATTCTCATGAGCAGTTTATAAGTTTTTGAAATCATGCCTTTTTCTTGACCCATCAGGATTTTATCTAATTCTTGTAACTCACCATTAATATTTTTCCCATCTCTATCTTTTTTATATTTAGATTGAATCTGTAGGTAAGTCCACCAGTCCACTTGCAACCCTTGTGAGTTTAATTCCTGCTTAGATTTTAATTTCCCTTGTGTGTTCAGCAAATCCTTATATATTAATTTTTTCGCAGGGTTATAGAGTTTGGGGTAAGTCACTGCTTCTAAAGGTGCTATCCAGCATGGTGTTTTAGTATAGTATTTTTTACTAACTTTTTCCCAGTTTCGAATTAAGATATTTCTTATATAATGTCGGGTGAACCATTTGCTTTGTGGGGTGTCTTGTGTCCTTACCAATAAGAAATTCTTCTGTCAAGTCCCCATTTATCAATAGTCTGGCCGTTTGTTTAGAATAAATAGCTTTGTTTGCATTTATAAACCTCTGTCCAAAGCCCATGTGTTCTAGCTGTAGTAATATAAACTCCCAATTGACTCTGTCAAATGCCTTCTGGGCATCTATAAAAACTAGTGCAACCTGTTTGCCTGGGTATTCTTCATAATATTCCAATATGTTTAACATGACTCTCATATTATCTTGTAATTGTTGTGATGGTAAAAATCCATTTTGGTTGATATGTATAAATTCATTCAGAAATCCTTTTAATCTGTTTGCTAAAATTGTGGTAAAAATTAGACACAGGAACTAGTCAGATTTCCAAAGCTGCTTCTTTTCAGAAACAGAGATTAACATTTTTCCTTCCAAACAAAGCTGAATAGGGAAAATTATCTCATCACTAAACACAGGATTAAACATCACCAAGCAGAGAATTAAACTTCACCAAAAACCAGTTTTAGACCAAAAGTCAGAAAGGGTATGTAAACTCACGTTTGAATGTCAATCTTTCTAGCTAGCCAATAAGCCTTGCTGAATGTCACTCATCTTGACATTCAATACAATAAAGGAACCTTTATTATTTCTCCAAAGTGCTGATCATTGCACCCTGGCTGGAAGAACTCCAACAGGGGAGTATTTCTTCCCAACAGCAGTGTAAAAAGCTTAAAACAACCCTTCCCCTTTAAGAAAGTCAAGCCAAGTCAAGCAAAAAAAAAAAACTTCCGAGAAGCTCCGGAACCAGAAGCGACAGTAAATCTAGGTGTACTCCCAAGAATGTAATAAGGGTTAATGGAGAGGCAGTTTCTGTAAGCAGGGCAATAAAGATTAGGCTAGGAAACAACAATTCCTTACAGGATTAACCATGTAAAGTGGAAAAAAACAAAAGATTTCTTCTAACAACCGGTTCTCTGAACTGCTTAACTACTTAACAACCGGTTCTACTGAACTGATGCGAACTGGTAGAATCCCACCACTGGCTGGAACTGGGAGGCATCTCCAGTTGGGACAGTACTTTGATTGGATCATGTGATGGACTTGTGGGTGCTGGGCAGGGACTTGGACTTTCCTATGGGTGGGGAAAACCTGGAAGCTTTCAGATTCAGGTTTTCCCAGATGTGCCAATATGACATCTCTAATAAAATGGAACTTTGAGGAACTTTAAGCCTCAGAGTCTTCTTTTGTTGGGGGTGTTACTTGGAACCCTGACACCTATGTTGTGGAAATCTGGGCTGCATAAATATAAAAAAATATATGAAATGATTTCAGACATTTAATTTTTCTGCGTAATTATTTTCTGTTCACTGCAATTGCCATTTGGCTGGAATGTTTTAAATGTGTGTAATAACATGCATGTATAACTATCTTGTAAGGAACAATGCACACACATACCAACACACTCTGATACATACATACCAAAACACATCAACACAGACATCAACACACACCTCACCCTTATAGGTGCTCTCTGTCTTCCTCAATCTTATTTCCTTTTTACAACAGTTTCAAATTAGTGTCTTCTATCATTTATATTTTCCCCTAACCCTTCTTTACATATATTTGTCTTTATTCCTTATTCATATATGCAATCCTTCACAAATAATATTGTAACTATATATTATTTTACTAATGTCATCCGCTTTATGTCACTTTCCCAATCGTTCTTATTTGCTGTTTCTACTCCCCAATTGTACCATTTGTTCCATACTAAATAATATTCTGTTTCCTCCTTTTCTTTTATCTCTTTCGTTAATTTGTCCATCTCCACACATTCCAAGATTTTTCTTATCAATTCTTCCTCTTTTAATATATTGTTGTTTTTCCAATTCTCTGTGTATGCTATCCTTGCTGCCGTTATTATGTGTAGAATTAAGTATTGTATTTCTTTAGTGTATTTTGTGGTAAAAATTCCCAGTAAGAATAACTCCAGTTTCCAGTCTATGGGTTACTCAATTATCTCTTCCAACCATTTTCTAATCTTTTATTCAATATTTTTTTGCGGATGTGCACATCCAGCATAAATGATAATATGTTCCATACAACTTTTTGCATTTCCAGCAGGTTGGTGAGGTATTTGGAAACATCTTGGCAAGCCTTGCCGGTGGGAGATGCCATCTATAAAACATTTTATACTGGTTTTCCTTGTATGCCGCAGCCATAGTCAATTTTAAATTTATTTCCCACATTTTTTCCCATTTCTCCAGTTCTATATTGTATCCAAAAATTTTTGCCCATTTTATCATTGTCTTCTTGACAACCTCATCCTCCATCTTATATCTCAATAGGTATTTATATATTTTACTGATTAATTTTTCCTCCGGTCCTTGTATCATACTATCTAATTCTTGCTGTTCATTTTGGAATTCATGTAGTTTTATATCCTCTTTGTATTTAGACTGAATTTGTGTGTATGTCCACCAATCTGTCTCCCTACCCTGGTCTTGTTCTAGTTCTTCTTTGGTTTTCAAATTTCCCTGCTCATTCAACAAATCCTTATATCTAATTATTTTATCTATATCTATTAAATTTGGATGTTTCAATGCTTCCATTGTGGATAGCCACTTTGGAATTTTTATATAATGCTTTTTAAAAAATTTTTGCCAGGTCTGTAAAAGTGTATTTCTTAGTACAGTATATGCCTTTGAAAATATCTATGTATTTTAAATTTTTTGTCCCATAGGAATGCATAGCATCCTGCTTGCAAGTCATGTCCTTCTACAGCTAAAACCCTTTTATTTCTTAATTCCATCCAATCTTTTAGCCAAATTAGAGTAGATGCCTGATAGTATATTTCCCACTCTGGTAGCACGAAACCACCTTTGTCTTTGGTATTCTGTAAGAGTTTTAATTTGATCCTAGATTTTTTCCCCTGACATATAAATTTTGTAGTTAATTTGTTTAGGTCATCAAAGAATGTTTTCCCTGGTTTTATTGGTATAACTTGAAATAAAAATAATACTTTCGGCAGTATATTCATTTTGATAGTTGTGATCCTCCCAATAAATGACAGTTGTAAATTTCTCCAATTCTCCAGATCTTTTTTTATTTGTTGTATTATTCTATCATAGTTGTCCTCCTTAATTGAGGAACACTTAGCTGTTAACCAAATCCCTAGGTATTTTATTTTCTTAGTTACTTGCATTTTTGTGTTTTCTTCCAATTCACTTTCTTGTCTTTTTGTAAGATTTTTAGTTATTAATTTGGATTTATTTTTATTAATCTTAAACCCTGCTGCCTCACCAAATTCTTCTACTTTTTGAATCAATTTAGGGCGAGATTCCAAAAGGTCTTCCAATATAAATACCAAATCATCAGTGTATGCTTGGACTTTGTATTCTTCTTTTTTAATTTTTAAACCCTTTATTTCTTGGTCTTCCCTAATTTTTATCAGGAGTGTTTCTAAAGTTAAAATGAATAGAAGAGGAGAGAATGGGCATCCTTGTCTTACTCCTTTAGTTATGTCAAATTTTCCTGTGATATCATCATTCATTATTATTTTGGCTATTTGCTTAATATAAATTTTTTCTACCATCCTTTTGAATTTTGTCCCAAATTTCATAATTTTTAATTGCATTATAATAAATTTCCAATTTAAATTGTTGAATACTTTTTGGGCATCAAGGAAAACCAGTGCAACTTACTTTTCGGGATGTGCTTCGTAGAATTCTAAAGTATTCATTGTAATCCTCATGTTGTTTTTTATCTGTCATCCTGTCAAAAATCCATTTTGGTCTGAGTGTATGTAATTGTTCAAGATTCTTTTAATTCTCTCTGCTATTATCAATGCAAATATTTTGTAGTCCGTATTTAAAAGTGAAATTGGTCTATAGTTTTGAATTTGTTGGTGATCTGTCTCCTCCTTAGGGATAAGGGTAATAAATGCTTCTGTCCACGTTACAGGTAACTTAGCCTCCTCAAGGACCTCATTAAATGTTTTCAGTATTATTCATTCTAATGTCTCTTGTACATTTTTATATAACTCAACAGGGATTCCAACTGGGCCTGGTGATTTTTTGTTTGTTTGTTTGTTTGTTTTTTTGTTTTTTCAGTGCAACCCCTAATTCTGTTGTAGTTATTGGTCCATTTAGCATCTCCCTTTGCTCTTCAGTAATTTTACTCATATTTACTGTCTATGTATTGTTTAATTTTATCTTCGGCTATATCCTCTTGTGAGTATAGGTTTGGGGGAAAAAAATGTATTATTTTCTTTTTTTTTTCTTCCCTTCTGTATTGTACAGTCCCACTTTCATCTTGTAGTTGGTGTATTATTCTTTTCCCTCTTTCCTTTTTTAGTTTAAATGCTAACCAACAACCAGTTTTATTCACATGTTCAAAATCTTTTTTTTCCCATCTTAATTTTCTGTGCTATTTTTTTCTTGTGTTGTCATATTAATTTTATGTTTTGTGGTATCTTTTTTTCTTTTATTTTACTATTCTGGGGCTTTTTCTGTAATTCATATTCTGCTGTTTTGAGGTCTTCTTGTAATCTTTCATGCTCAAATTTTTTTTTCTTATTTTTTCTAGCCATGTACGCTATTGTTAATCTCCGTATATAAGCTTTGGTAGTATCCCATACGTTTTGTAATGATGTATCTTCCTTTTTATTTACCATGAAAAATAATGTCAATTCCTTTTCTAACATCTGTCTATATTCTTTATTTTTACACAAACCTTGGTTCATTGTCCATCTCTTTTTCTGTTTCTGGCCCTTCCATTTTATTTTTATTGGATTTCTGCCCAATTGTTAACTCCTATTTCTACTTCATCTATCCCATTTTGTAATTCTGATGTCATCCAAGCCATGTCAATCCTGGACCAAGATTGATGTGGGTGTGAGTAATATGTATATTGGTTATTTGTCCTGTGTGTTAACCTTCATACATCCTGAAGATTAAATTCTGATGCCATGTCAAAAAATGATTTTGGTAGTATATTTTTCTTCTTTTTCTTCTTCTTATTATTCTTATAATCTTTTTTGGCATCAGCTATCACGTTAAAATCCCTGATTATGCAAATATTTTCATATTCCAATTCTGTTATTTTGTTATGTATCTTTATAAAGAATTCATATTGATTTTTATTTGGTGCGTATATTGCCATAAATAAAATTTGTTTTTGCTTGACTTCTAATTCTAACATTGAAATTCTGCCCTCTTCATCTGAATATATTAATTTTGATTTTATTCTTTCTTTAACTTATGTTGCAATTCCTCTTCTTTTTTTTTGCATGAGGGTTGTATAGAGAGTCCCTATTTTTGCATTTTCCAACGATTTACTATCTTCTTTTTTAATATGGACTTCCTGTAGGCATATCACATCTGCTTCTAACTTCCTTAATTTGGCGAATGTTTGTGTTCTTTTTCTTGGTATGTTTAATCCATCTATATTTACTGAAAGCAGTTTAAATTCCACTCCCATTTCTTACTTGGGTTGTTTTCTTGTATTTCTTGTCTCTCTTAATATCCTTCCTCTTGCGCCGTCTCTTTCTGCTCGTTCTCTTTCTTGTATCCTTTTTATTTCTCTTTCTCTCTTTTTCCCCTATTTGATCTTCTTCCTGACTTTTACTCTCCCACTCTTCTTGGCTTTCTTGGTCTTCTTCTTGTGCAAAATAATGTTTGTAGAATTCCTGCACTTTTTCCGGTGTGTCTACTTTAAAAAAAAATTCTTGCCATGTTATTAGTATGCCTTCCGGTATCAAGCATCTGAACATGACCTTATATCTTACTAATTGGGTTGTTAAAAAATTGTACTGTCTTCTCTATCCATCATGGTATTTGTTTCGTATCCATCGTGGTATTTGTTTCAATATTATGACTTCTTTGCCCTTGTATATTATCAGTTCTTCTCTTGATTTTTTTGTATATTTTGTCCCTTATCACTCTTTTAGTAAACCTTACGTGAATTTCTTTCGCCAATCTATGCCTTCATGCATAATTCGTATGCACTCAATAAATTTCATCTATATCTCTTCTTATTTCTTGTTTATGTTTTTGCAATGCCTCTGCAAGTAACTCCGCCATTTTCTCACCCAAATCCTCTTCTTTTTCTTCTAATTCTAATATTTTGAAATCATAAATAATAAGAGGCTTTTTCCATCTCCAGAAAAGTGATTGATTCGGCCAACTCTCTGTTCACTTGGATAGACTTCTGTTCCATCATCTCCATTTTACAGTCAACTTGATCCATTTTTGTTTCCACTGTTTTTATCCTCTGTTCATTTTCTATCATTGCTTGTTGAATAGTCCCTATTTTGTCATTCATGTTTTTAATTTCTCCTTTCATTTCTCCAATTTCATTCTTAATTTCTTTATGGTGTGTTTTCGTTTCTTCATGATTATCTGCTATTGCCTCTTGGGTTTTCATCATTGTATCTTGAATCATTTGCAATGTGGCCTGCATACTCTGAAGGCTCAATACCGAATCAGATTTTTCTTTTCCCAGGAAAGGAAAAATCTTCTCTATTGTTCTTTGACTCAAAGGCGATGCTGTTGTAGGTGTGGGATTTATAGCTGGTTTTTTTTTCCTATTTTAGTTATAGTCGTTGTACTCATCATTTTTATCACTTGGCTAATATTTTCCCACAGTAGCATATAAAGGTTAGTAACAAATTATTTTTATAGCATACCTTGATTTTCAATTAATACACTTTACACTTATTTTATAAATATACTATATATCTGATTATTTGACAGTATCCTAGTATTATATAGAATACTATAACTCTAACAATGATATGTATAAATAAATTCTTTTTGAATCTCAATATTTTATCGCAAGTCTTGATATGAATAAATAGCAGTCATATATATGTTTATGAGTAAACTTAAATAGTCAGCTATATCTATAGTTCTCTGATATATTACAATTACAGTCTCAATTCAATCACTTATTATTATTATTCAATTATCTCAATTCATTGACTTAACATTCTATCATTTCTGTACTTATAAAGCCTCTTGTTTTATTCTCACTCTGCTTCTTCTTATCACTCAGTCTCTGCTTATGTCCATGTATTGCACTACTGCATCAGTCTTACTTCCTGTTTTTACACACAATCCGTTGATCAAATCCATGAGCTGGCACCTCCTCTTTCTTTCTTAGCCTCTATATATCCAATGTTCTCAGTTATAATCATCCACAGTTATACAGCGATAATAGTTATAATAATATCCACTCTCCCAAGGCAGATTTCGATATAAGATGTTAACTTTCTTCTTTTTTCTAAAGTCTGTTTTTAATCCTTATAGTCAATTTTTCAAAGTCTCTTAATCACCACTTATCACCTCCAATTGTCTATCTTTGTAATCTCCAATCTCCACTTATTATAGTCCTATCACAATTAGCTTTCTTCCTTCACGCTGTGTGCAGTCTACTGTTTGTGCTCTTCACTTCTTTGCACTATCCTCATTCCACCCTGTCACTCCGCCGCTATTTTCCGGGCAGACTCTGCCCTTTTCCTTAGAGCCTAATACTTTCCGCACCTCCAATCCACAAAGCAGTTCTCACCTTCTTTCTGGGGTTTTTCCTCTTCCACCAAACGTAACTGTCACTTTGCACTTTTTGCTTCCTCCTCATGCAGCTGTCATCGCTCCAGATTGGCCTTAATGGCTGATTTCTTCTCTGCCAGTTTAAGACGGTTTCTCCTATCCACTCGGGTAATTGCTTTTCCTCCCAGCATCTTCAGAGTTTCCTCCTTAATTTACCAATCTTTCCAGGATCAGTATTGCCCTTAATGGGCCCCTGGCAAAGAAATTTTGAGTTTCGGTTCCCTCGCCCCAGGGGTGAAATGTAAAATTTGTTACTACCAGTTCTGTGGGCATGGCTTGGGGGGGTAATGTGACTGGGTGGGCATGGCCAACTTTTTTTTTTAACTTTTCAAAGCATTTTTTCTAATGCTTTGAAAAGCCTCTGCTGATCAGGAAATTCAGCTGGGACCATCAGAGAGGCATTTAAAAAAATACAGTATCTCTCTGCCAATCAGGAAACTCAGCTGGGATCGTCAGAGAGGCTTTTTAAAAAATACCTCTCTGCCGATCAGGAAACTCAGCTGGGATCATCAGAGAGGCTTTTTTAAAAATACCTCTCTGCCGATCAGGAAACTCAACTGGAATCCTCAGAGGCTTTTCAAAGCATTTTTTTTACCACCTCTTTGGCCAAGAGGTTGCAGAAAAAAATGCTTTGAAAAGCCTCTGACTATCCCAGCTGAGCCACGCGATCATCAGAGGCTTTTTTTTTTTACTTTTAAAAGCATTTTTTCATCAGAAGAGGTTGTAGAAAAAATGCTTTTAAAAGTAAAAAAAAAAAGCCTCTGATGATCCTGCGGCTCAGCTGGGCATGGGGGGAGGGGCAGGGATTTTTGCTACCAGTTCTCTGAACCACCCACCGCCATCGCTACCGGATCGGGCGATTTGGTCTGAACCGGGAGCATTTCACCCCTGCCTTGCCCGCTCCATGAAGACATCACCACCAGAAGTCCGCTCAGTGCCTGTTCTTGTGCTATTCTGATCAATGCCTGAGTGATGTCTTTTAGTGCAGCCCTAGTGGTGCAATGGTTAGAATGCAGTATTCTCCCACTGGGATGCGGAGTGGGTCAGAAGTGGGATGATCCAGCTTGTCTGGCCAATCACTGAGTCGGATAAACTTGGCCACGCCTACTCAGGCCTCCCTTCCTTCCAGTTTATTCAACTCAGTGGTTCTGACCAGTCGCTTCGCTGAGTCTCTCACTTCTGACAGAATTGGAGATCGTTTGTTGCTGGGGGGCTTTTCAGCCTGAACACTGTCTGATCGACAGGGCTGCTTCCGTTGTCTCTTGAGCTTCAAGGGAACGTGAGTTTTAAAAGATATTTCAGCCCCCATTCTCTTCTAGCGCTGTGCGTGCGGGCCATTTCAGTCTTCCTAGGCTGGAAACGCCGCCGCCGCGCTCCCCTGACAGCCGCCGCCCCAGCGCTCATCAGCTGGGGGGCGTGAAGATCGTAACGCTTCGGGGACCGGCGCTTTGCTTCTCACCGCTCGCCACCCCGTTCCGCTGTCAATCTCCCCTCAGCGCTGATCAGCTGGAGGTCGGAGAAGCCGCGGAAGCCGGAAAATCCTCTGCCGTGCTGCGAGGGTTATTTTCGGCTCTATTTGCTGTCGCTGCTCCTCCCAGCTACCGGGAAAGACGGCGCTTGCTTTTTCGCTGCTGTTGCCTTGGCGTGGGTGGTGTCTGACGCTTCCCCGCCAATTTCTGTGCCGCCATCTTTTTTTGCAGCCGTTATTTGCTGCCATTTCTGCGCGCCCCTTTTCATCGGCTGCTGAGACCTGTCTAAGTGCTTAGCTTGGTAAACTTTGCACTTGCATCAGTAAAAAAAAAAAAAAAAAAAAAAAAAGACATCCTGGGGAGGAGAGTCAATGGAAGCAGGTCTGTGTTTTGTGGCTTTGGGATATTTGGAATTTAATCCCAACTCTTGGCGGCCATTTTGTCTGGCCCTGGATACTGGTTCCTGGGCAGCCATTTTATATCCAAACAGGGGAAAGAAAATTTCTTCTTTTGGTGATTTGATTGTGGCAGCGGCTTCCCTATTATTTGCTGGATTTTTATAAAGTGGGAAATTAATTTGCATACGCTGTCTCCCTGCAAAATAATAATAATAATGATGATAATAATAATAATAATAATAATAATAATAATAATGATGATGATGATGATGATGATTGATATCTTACTGATGTCTTACCATTGTTCATTTGTGTACAGATTTCCTGCTGTAGCACAGCCCATCCATCGTAATGGCAGACCAGTCATCTCCCAAGACTGATTCTGGCCGTAAGGCCTCTTCAAAATCAAAACATACAAAAACGTCTCATCATCATACTTCTGATCTGGCTACGCATACTCATACAGATAAGCCAAACCCGGAAGTCGGTCTCGATTCAGGGGTTGCAGAGGAGGTTGACTTGACCAAAGCCTTCTCCTCAGAACGACAGGACAGCCTTCATGGCTCTCCAATTAGACAAGAGGGGGACCCCTTTGATTGTTCTATTTCTGTTCAGGATCCTCCACCAAGCTATCAACCTAGGTCTGATCTGGAAAATCTTCCTCAATCAGTGCAGATGTTAATTGCCAGGGCCATTTCTCATGGAATTCAAGCAGGCATCAGGGAGCATCGCTCTGCCTCTATTGTCTCTGAGAGTCTTCATTCCAGAAGATCAAGGGTTTCTCCTGATGCCAGCCTCACAGGGTCCCCTGATCACTCCCCGGTTAGATCCAGGGGCAGTGCTGATATAGAATTGGAGGATGAACCTCAAAGAGAGGTGGATTTGTCGGATGACGAATCCACTGCTCCAGACGTACCAGCCTTTACGGGGCTGTTTCCCCAGGGACTTTTTAAATCACTGCTTCACAAGGCCAAGGTCACCTCGGGCCTAGTTGACACTGATTTTGTCCCTTCAACTTCTGCTGCCTCCACCAGTCAGGGCATTTTTTCTGAACCAGTAGCTGAGCAGCTATTTGTCCCGGCACCAAAACTTTTCGCTGATGTGGTTCGTAAACAATGGACTAATCCAACTTCTCTCCCTACTCCTAGTGGCTACGATCGTAGAAATTACAACATGGATCCTGTCCTGACTAGTCTCTTGCAGGTTCCCGAGGTCGATGGCCCTGTGGCAGCGCTTTCCTCGTCGTCTCCTTTCATCTCGGGGGATACTTCTGAAGGACTTAAGCCAGAAGACCGTAAGTTTGACTCATCTTTCAAGAAAGCCCACCAGGCTTCGGCTTGGGCAATTCAGGCTGCTACTGCGGCCTCATTCTTTTCACGGTCATCACTCCTGTGGCTCCAACAACTACAGTCCCGATTACCAGCTCAGGATGCCAGAGTCCATCAAGACTTAAATAAGATAATAGCTGCCACACAATTCACCTCGGATGCCACGCTAAATGCGGCCAAATTTGCCTCGCGGGCTATGGCTTCTTCAGTCACTTCCCGTCGCCTTTTGTGGCTTAAACCTTGGCACGCTGACCTCAAGGCCAAATGGCGTCTAGCTTCTACACCATACTCTGGGCCTAAATTATTTGGGACTTCCCTTGAACCATTATTAGTGGAGGACAGGGATAAAAGGAAGGTCCTACCTTCCATTACTAGACGAGCTGATCGCAGGGCTACCCCCTACTATCGCAGGCAACCGGCCCGTAATTTCTTCCAGGAGGGCCCCAGTCAGAGACCTTACTCACAGGCTTCCTTTCGTCCCCAAGATAGAGGTTCCTACAGGGATAAATCCAAACCCTTCGCCCCTCAGAAATGGCCCTTTCGTGGAACTGGCGGACGTCAGTGTCGCCGCCAAAAGTGACTCCCGCTTGATAGCTCCCATTGGGGGGAGGTTGAGCCTGTTTCTCCCCGAATGGGCTCACAGTACGACAGACCAATGGGTTCTTCATATCATCGAATTCGGCCTCCCATTGGAGTTCCTCTCCCGCCCTCCGAGCCGCTTCGTACCTTGCCCTGTCTCCAGCTCCCTCAGCAAGCGAAAATTGATGGAGCTCGCCATTCAGCATCTTCTGGAGATCAATGCTGTGGAAGACGTCCCTCGGGAGCAATGGAGACAGGGGTTTTACTCGATTCTTTTCGTGGTTCCGAAGCGCTCGGGGGGATGGAGAGTGATCCTAAATTTAAAATCCCTGAACACTCATTTAGTGTACCGCAAGTTCAGGATGAGTACGCTCAAATCTCTCCTGGAGGGAATAAGACCCGGAGACTTTCTAGCCTCAATCGATCTCTCCGAGGCGTACCTTCATATACCCATAGAGCCAGCTCACCGGCGGTACCTCAGGTTCAGTTACGCGGGGCGTCACCTACAATACCGGGCCCTTCCATTTGGCCTGGCATTGGCCCCGCGCAGTTTCACCAAGATTCTGGCAGCCTTGATAGCTCACCTGCGGTCCATACCAATTCGAATTCAAGCTTATCTGGACGATATTTTAATACAAGCCTCGTCCTTCGACAGAGCCAAAACCAATGTATTTCTCACATTGCAAATACTACAGAATCATGGGTTTCTAGTCAACAAGCCCAAGAGTCAGTTGGTCCCTCAACAGCGCATAAATCATCTAGGCGCAGTCATAGACACGCAGGTGGGACAGGTGTTCCTTTCCCAGGAGAGGAAAGACAGCCTCAGATCTCTGATTCGGCATCTGTTACAAGATCCGACAGCTCCCAAGCTAGAATTGTCCCGTCTCCTGGGGAAACTAGCTTCGTGCACAGACATAGTTCCCTGGGCTTGGCTTCATGCCCGCAGCCTTCAATGGCTGCTACTCCCCTTTCAGCGAGCAAGGACAGCGGCCTCCAAATCCAAGATCAGGGTCCCCCTGTCAGTACGCCGATCTTTGCACTGGTGGCTATCCCCGGCTCTGGACAACGGATGCGTCTTCTTGGACATACATCCACTGATTATGACTACAGACGCCAGCCTGACGGGCTGGGGCGCGCACCTGGGTTCCCAGGTCGCTCAGGGGCGATAGTCCCCGACAGAGGCAAGGTCAAGTATCAATCTTCTGGAACTCAGGGCCATTTGCCTAGCTCTTCTGGCCTTTCATCAAACTGTGCAGAGACAACACTTACTAGTGCTTACAGACAATGTGTCGGCGAAGGCACATGTCAATCGCCAAGGGGGAACGAGGTCCAGGACCTTGATGCAGGAGGCTCTTCTTCTCGGGAGGTGGGCGGAATCTCATCTTCAGTCCCTCAAGGCGGATCACATTGCGGGGAAGGACAACCTTCAGGCAGACTATCTCAGCCGCACCACGATAGACGCCTCAGAATGGCGCCTCAGCCCCGCCCTGTTTCAGGACATCTGTCTCCAGTTCGGCCAGCCACAGGTAGACCTCCTTGCATCCCCAGAGAACGCACAGCTACGCCGATTCTTCACACGCTACCCATCACGGGGGGCGGAGGACACAAATGCTCTCCGTTGCCCCTGGCCTCGGGAGCTACTCTATGCGTTCCCGCCGATTCCATTGATCCCGCGGGTCCTTCGCCGAGAGAGCAGACGTGGTCTTCATCGCTCCTTATTGGCCAAGAAGACCATGGTTCTCCGACCTAGTAGCCCTCTCAACGATGGATCCTTGGCGGCTACCTCCAGAGAAGGTGTCCCTCAGTCAGGGAGCAATCCTACACCCAGAGCCCCAGTGGCTCAACCTAACCGCTTGGCGCTTGAAGGGCTGCTCTTGAGGGAAGCGAGGTACTCAGAAGACGTCATCCGGGTGATACAGGCTGACAAAAAGGAGTCTACCATCAGACTCTACAACATCACGTGGAAGGTATTTATTTCGTGGTGCTCTGCGCGCGGAATTAACCCGTTGTCAGCTTCTGTTCCGCAGGTGTTGGAGTTCCTCCATGATGGCTACAGCAAGGGTCTGGCGCATAATACCCTGAAGCGGCATGTTGCAGCTCTCGCCACGGTGTTGTCTCCCAGGGACGGCGTGCCTCTGTCTCATCACCTTTCCATCCGGAGGTTCCTACGTGGAGTACGAAATCTGCGTCCGCCCGTGGTACACCGATATCCCACATGGGACTTGCCGCATGTATTGTCAGCTTTGACAGGTCCACCCTTCGAACCTCTCCGAACTGTCTCTCTTAGATTTCTAACCATGAAAGTGGCCTTCCTGGTGGCCGTGACTTCGGCTCACCGCATTTCTGAACTGGCAGCTCTTTCTGTCAGACAAGATTTATGTGTGATACACCCAGATAGGGTTATTCTTAGACTGGACCCGGCATTCGTGCCAAAGATTAATTCACGGTTCCATCGTGAGCAGGAAGTCATTCTGCCTAACTTTTGTCCAAATCCATCTCACCCACTAGAACGCAAATGGCGAACCCTTGATGTTCGCAGGGCTTTAAAAATATATATATCTCGGACCGCATCCTCAAGACGCTCCAAAGCCCTATTTATTTCCTTTCAACCCTCATCTTTGGGATCTAAGGTTTCTTCAGTCACCATAGGGCGTTGGATCCGAGCTTGCATCTCCAAAGCTTATGACTCACGATCTCTTCCCATTCCACGTCATATTACAGCTCACTCCACACGGAGTGCAGCTACTACCGCTGCTTGGGCCACGCAGGCCTCCCTCGAGGAAATTTGCCGGGCAGCTACCTGGGCCTCTCCTGTTCCATTCATCAAGCATTACCGTTTAGACACCTTTGCCTCCGCTGAGGCAGCTTTCGGAAGGAGAGTCCTCCAACAGGTTCACCTGGCACCTCGACCTCGACCTTCGCAGACCTCCCGCCCGACGAGTTAACAAGCTTGGGTATGTCCCACTTCTGACCCACTCCGCATCCCAGTGGGAGAAGAGGCATTGGACTTACCGTGAACGCTCTTTCTCCAGGGGATGCGGAGTGGGTCAGCCCCTCCCGTCTGCGATTTCTCTTGTTTTCTAGGTCTGAGACTGTTTTGCAGATCTGCCTTCATCGAACAAACTGGAAGGAAGGGAGGCCTGAGTAGGCGTGGCCAAGTTTATCCGACTCAGTGATTGGCCAGACAAGCTGGATCATCCCACTTCTGACCCACTCTGCATCCCCTGGAGAAAGAGCGTTCACGGTAAGTCCAACGCCTCTTTCAGGCTAACTATGCTCATAGCCTGGACTCAGCCTTTCATTCTTCCAAGTTTGGAAAAATAAGGAACCAGATTGCTGGGGAAAATATACTGACATTGTACCCAGGGACTACTGTAAAGCACTATGGAGCAATATATAAGCCTAGGTGCTTTTTTTTTAATAGTCTTTATTCAACCTTTTTTTATTTTAAAAGCACATTTCCATTTTTACAGCTTTCAAGTATTGGTAACACTTCAAGTTTCATAATTCCAATTTATGGCCTATTATTTTATACATTATGTACACCTTTAAATATATAATATCCTTTACTATAATCTATTTTTGTTCTTCATTAACATCGATTTAATATATTCTTCACGTGTGTGTGTGTGTGTGTGTGTGTGTGTGTGTGTGTGTGTGTGTATCAGTGGTGAAATCTAAAATTTGATACTACCAGTTCTGTAGGTGTGGCTTGATGGTGGGGGTAATGTGACTGGGTGGGTGTGGCCAATTTTTTTTTACTTTTAAAACCATTTTTTCTACAACCTCTTTGACGAAGAGGTTGTAAAAAAAATGCTTTCAAAAGGCTCTGATGATCCCAGCTGAGTTGCCTGATTGGCAGAGGCTTTTTTAAAAAGCCTCTGCCGATCAGGCAATTCAGCTTGGGTCGTCAGAGGCATTTAAAAGAAAAAAAGGGTTTTTTTCTTTTAAAAGTCTTTGATGATCCCAGCTGAGCCGCACATTCATCAGAGGCTTTTTTTTTTACTTTTAAAAGCATCTTTTGGCCGAAGAGGTTGTAGAAAAAATGCTTTTAAAATTTTTAAAAAAGCCTCTGATGATTGTGCAGATCAGCTGGGCATGTGGGGGGGGGGGTGCAGGGATTTTTGCTACTGGTTCTCCGAAACATTGAGCTTGGGCTTGGGCTGGCTGGTTGGAGCAGTGCTTCAGCTGAGACCCCCGTGCCAACATTCACTGGCAAGCATAACTTTAGTCAGGCCATTCAAGCCACCACTACAGGTCCAGCCACATGGCTCAAAACCTCACGGTTTTTCTCCTCCTCAGCTGAGAAGATCGCCGCTTGCAAGCAGACAAGCAGAGGTAGCAAGCGTATGCCATGCCTGGGAAAAACGAGAGGCCTTGTTGTCCCGCAGAGCCTGCTGCTGCTTGAGTGGGGGGAGTGAGGAGAACAACAAGACTCAGGGAGTAGGTGGAGCTGGCTGACTCAGGGCTGCTCAGAAGCCACCCCGCCACTGCCAGAAGTTTGGGTGCCTTGGCTTCAGATCACTCCCTCCCTCGTTCCCTCCCTCTCTCACACACACAAAAAAACAGAAGTTGGAGAGCTCTCTTATTTTCTCTCTCTCTCCAGGTGCCCCATGCACAGCCCATTTGAGGAAAGGACATGCATGGCTGGGTGCATTTGGCTACATGAGGAGCCATGGGTGGAAGGCAGCCTTTTCTGTAGGATCCCACTCTCCTCTTTCAATCACCCTGCGGGGGGGGGGGGCTCTGCATTTGCAGAAACGGGGTGGACGGTTTGTATGGAGGATTGGCAGAGGGGATGTGCAGCCCTTCGGGATGGAGAGCAGGCCAAGAGAAGGCTCCAAGGTTCGCTTGGGCAGTCAAGCCAGATGGTGGAGGGAAACTCAAAGTGTTGGGGGCTTCAGAAGGGCAGAATGTGCTTCAGAATGTGCAGCTCCTGGCTCTAACAGTGAGTGATGTGAGTGACGTGAAGTTGGTGATGCCCACCGGTCACATGACCACCAAGCCACACCCAGTAAACCACACCCACAGAACTGGTAGTGAAAGTTTTTAGATTTCACCACTGGGATGTCTCCTTCTACCTCTCCCATTTTACTCTTTATTTCTTCGTGGTTTCTTGTGATTGTTTCCTGCGTCTTCATCATTGTTTCTTGAATCATCATCAAAGTTGATTGCACACTTTGTAGATTCAGTGAAGAGCCTGATTTCTCACTGCCTAGCATACTTTCCACTGAGTGTTGTCCTGATGGAGAGGCTATCGTTGAAGTTGTTCTTTTTCCTATTTTCATGACTGTTGTTGTCATACTTGTCATTTTTAATGTTTTTTAAAAATGTTTCCACAATACCATATAGTATGGTTCCACTCCTTTTATTTCTGTCACTCATCTAATTTTTTGTTCTTAATCTATTTGTTCTAATTTATTCTAGCGAGATAAATAAAACTAATATAAACATAGAGATATTCTACAAACATAAAGATAATTCCTTTAAATATTATAAATTATAGGGTTTTTAATGGTCTAGAGGATCCAAACTTAAATATAGCCAGAAGATATCTATAATTCTCTGATTGGGTTATTAGTCTCTAAATGTAGTAGTAAATGGCTAAGTTCATCTATTTCTACATAGTATATTATGAATGTCAAATATTTTTAAAATTTCCTTAATCTAATTTTTTACATTGCATATATCAAACTATAAATATATTAAGTTCTTCTTTCAATCCTATATGTACTATTAAATATATAAAAATATAACAATACAATGAAGTAAAAATAGATCCAATAATATAGAGATTGTATCAATTAATATATGGATGAATATAAATGTAAAAATAAATAACAAGTATATATAGTCACTATTCACATCATCATTTCTAGATTTACTGAAAATAAATATAGTCGGTTGTCAGTTTATGTCTTATTTATTAAAAAGTCTCTTCTAAAATTTCTGGTATGCACCGTCTCCACAGAAAAAGTCCATCTCTATTAGTGTCCAATTCGGTGAGTGTCTCTTTAAATCCAAGATGTCTTCCTTCTATTTAGCTCAGTCACTTTATTTCTCCAACCGGCTTTCCTTCCAAACCTCGTATTTTATCCCAATCTTAGTCCAAATTTGTCATTTATCATTAAACTCTTCACAGGGTGCCCTGTCAGAACTCTCCTTCCCACCTTCCACTCAGTCTTTTTCTTTATCGTCTGTCGCCTTGTCTCCGCTCCCACCGCTAAATCACCACTTTTCTACCTTCTCAGAGACTCACTCAGCAGCTATTTACATTTATTCAAAATCACTGAGAGTCTCTCCTGTTTCAGTCTCTTTCTCGTCCCTCCTCACCAATGTTTCAGGCTGCTTTACCTCTTTTTTCTTCCTACTCAAACAGTAAGGTCGTCACACCTCTGGATCTGCCATTAAGGCCGATTTCTTTCGTGTCTGATCTGAGGGCTTCCTCTTGTTATTTCGGGAAATTGCACCTCTCACCACCAACTCTGAGGAGTCCCCTCTATACCGTTGCTCCCTCTGAGAATCAACTTCGCCCTAGGGGCCTCAAAATCACAAAAATTTGGGCAAGCTAAACAGAGTCCCGTTTGCTTGCTCCACGCTGGCGTGACGTCACCACCTGAAAACCTAGGTGCTATTTCTATTGCTATTGCTATGTACTCATGAATTCATGGGTATCATTTCTGACAGTGGCTTTGACACTCACTAGACCATGATTGCCCTCTTTCAATCTCATGTACAGTGTCAGATCTGCCCCAATCTGATCCCTTAGGAAAGAAAAGCCTTCAACTCCATTTGGTTAAAGCAAAGGGTTATTTTACTAAGAGCGTTGGTTGGAGTAAATTCAAGCCAGCTCAGAAATCACTGCACTTGCTGGATGCAAAATAAGGTGTAGACATCCCATAAATCCCAGTACTCCTTGGGGATTTGAGGGTCACCCTGGGGCCGATCTTTGGTGGCTACTCCCATTTATACAAATATTTTTAGGGTTTTGTTCTTTTAACAAATCTCTAGGAATAGATTTTTTTTATGATGGAAAGCCACATTTTTAAAACATCATTTGAGGGTCACAGAAAAGCAACTTTGACAGCTGGGACATGCAGTGTGGGTGGCACAATATTTTTTGACACAGTACTTCTGTCTTTTTTTATTTTGTTTGATTAGCAGCCTTCAGCTTTGTATTTTGAGGAAAAAAGAATGAGGAACAAGTATTTATGATGAAGATGAGAACCTAACTTTCAATAAAGTCATTATATTAGCTACAGTAAGTGTAATCTTCTTGTGCCATATCCGTCATCAGACATTGGTGATCATGTTGGCAATCCTATTTTTGTCAACAACCGCATGAAAAATTGCTGCTGAGTTTTGTCCAAACCAGTCCCTTAAGTTTTGAAGCCATGATGTTCTTCTGCCTGGATCTTGTTTGCCTTCAATCTTCCCCTGGAGGATTAAGTGAAGGATGCTGTATTTTTCTGGGTGTTGCATCACATGTCCAAAATATTCTAACTTTCGCTTTTTAATGGCTTTGATGATTTCCCTTTGCTTTCCCAGGCGGCTTATCACCTCCTCATTTGAGATTTTGTTAACCCAGCTTATACGTAACAGCCATCTGTAAATCCACATTTCAAATGCTTCTAGTTTCTTCAAGCGGTTTTCTGTCAGAGACCAACTCTTTACTCCGTAGAGCAGGATAGAAAAGATGTAATATCTGACAAGCCTGATTTTCAGTCTTAGGTTTAAGTCGTGACTGCAGAAGACCTTTTTCATTTTGAAGAATGCTCTTCAAGCTTTCTCTATCCTTGTCTTTACTTCACTGATCATGTCCCAGCTTTCATGTAAATTAAAACAAAGTAAGTGTAATACAAAGAAAGAATTTTATGTAATATAACAAAGGATTGGATCCAAGGAGATTATAAAGTGCATTCCAGTCTGCATTAGCATCTAATACAGTGGTTCTCAACCTTCCTAATGCCGCGACCCTTTAATACAGTTCCTCATGTTGTGGTGACCCCCAACCAGGGGTGGGTTCTAAAATTTTTTACTACCAGTTCTGTGGGCGTGGCTTATTTTGTGGGTGTGGCTTGGAGGTCATGTGACTGGGTGGGCGTGGCTAGCTGGTCATGTGACCGGGTGGCCATGGCTATGTGTATAGGGACTACTCAGAGGGCTGAAAAAAGTCATTTCTGAAAGGTCCTCGCACTTTTGACTGGTCCTCACACTTATGACCATCCTCACATTTATGCCCGTGCAGCATTCTTAACAACCATGTCACTCATTTCACAACTGCTTCTTTTCACCATGGTGATAACATAGGGCAAAAAACGTAAAATGTGAGAATAGTCGTAAATTCGAGATCTGGTTAAAAGTGCCAGGACCAGTCAAAAATAACTTTTTCAGCCCTCTGAGTAGTCCATGTGCACAAAAGGACTACGCAGAGGGCTGAAAAAAGTGATTTCTGACAGGTCCTCGCACTTTTGACCGGTCTTCGCACTTATGACTGGTCATCATTTATGCCCATTGTAGCATTCTTAACAACCGTGTCACTCATTTCACAACTGCTTCTCTTCACCATGGTGACAAGATAGGGCAAAAACGTAAAATGTGAGGACAGTCATAAGTTCGAGGACTGGTCAAAAGTGCGAGGACCAGTCAGAAATAACTTTTTCAGCCCTCTGAGTAGTCCATATGCATAAAAGGATACAGCAATAGAGAGGGATGAAGGAAGGGAAGGGAAATTAGAGTAGGAGTGAGGCTAAGAGAGGGAGGAAGAGAGGAGGAGAAGGAGAAAGGAAGAGGAAGCAGGGAGGAGAAGAAGAGGGTGAGGAAGAGAAAGTAAGAAGAAAAGAAAAGAGAGAGATGGTAGGTTTGAGGAGAAAGATTGCTGTACAATAAAAAAGATGAAAGGGAAGAAAACCAACCCCAAACAAATATAAAGATATTAAGATAAAGAATGAATTGTTAAACTTTAAAGAATAAAAGAGAACAAATATGAATAAATAACAATAATTAGAAACACACATACAAACATACAATGCATTTTCTTTGAACAGAGTATTTGGCTGGTTCACAAATTTAAACAGTGTTTAGTCATTTCAATTAAATTTACAATTTCTATATTTCCTTTTTGCCATATTTATTCCTCATCTATTTTTGTAAAAAACCAATATTACCCTTCATCCTCATCTCTAATCTTAATCAAATTCAATTTTTCCCTTCTTATTCTATATTATACCCCTTCCCATTGTCATCTATTTTTATATCCATCCTCACATTGGTTAATTATGTAATATTAGTTGTTTAATATAAATTCAACATTTTAATATAAATCAATTAGTTATATAACTATCTTTTTTGTATATTAATCAATATGAACATGAATATTCCAATTATTTCCATGCAATCCAATTTCTTACAAATCAATTAATTATATTTACCAATAATAATAAACCAAATTATTTTCCCCATATATTCCTCCAAACCACAACTTAACCATTTCTGCTTTCAACACAATATACAATTAATAGTATCTCAATTATTACAATTCCCTAGTTAAATAGAGCTTTTTTTCTTTTGTGTTTTAAAATCTTGAACTCTCCTCTTTTGCCCTAAATTTCCCATTGTTTGCACCTACCTTTTTTGGTGAGGAAAAAGAAAAGAAATCTGCCTGCCTAATTTTCCAACGTTGCAGCAACAGCAAAGCCAACAGCCTGCTTTACTTTCACTTTCAGTTTCATTTTTCAGCATAGCTAGGGGAAAAAAAATCTGCTCCAGCAAGCAGCAGAGCCCTGAGCAAAACAGCTGAGAGCAAATCAGCTGAGAGTCAGGAGCCGATCTAATCAAGGGCTAATTAGCCTATGCTGAAGCTCCGCGGGCCAATAAAATTACAAAAAAACACCGAACCATTTGTTAAATTGCTGGCTCACCCGCCCCTCCCCCATCACTATTTATTGGCAATAAATAGTGGTGCGGAGGGGCGGGGCAAGCCAGCAATTTAACAAACGGTTCGGCTGAACCCCGTAAAACTGGCAGAATCTCACCACTGGCTATAGAGTGGCCCTTTGAAGTCCCGCGGCAAGAATTTAAAGTTTTTTTTTTTCCTCTAGCCATCAGCTGGGACTCAGGAGGCAGCAATAGATTGGGAGTGGGCGGGGTAAGTGAACGGCTGGTGATCCAACAGAGCAGAGAGTGAGGGTGAGTGAAGGCATGGGGGGGCGAGAAAGGGCTTTGGCGACCCCTGTGAAATGGCCATTCGACCCCCAAATGGGTCACGACCCCCAGGTTGAGAACCACTGATCTAATAGATCCATGATCCAATTATTGTTCCTTGTGGCAGCATAGAGAATCAAGTGGCTCAGTGCTGAGACTACTTAATTGTGACCTAAATGTGTGCCCCCACTCATTCATGTCCTAGTGGATGAGATGATCATAGCTAGGAATTATGGCAGTTCTTCACAAAGCTGAAAAGCTAATGTTCTCTCAAAACAAAAAAGTAAAATGATCCCCCTCTGACTCATAAGAGTTGAATAGTTTAAAATGATTGTTTATCAATTCATAATTAATATTCAGCATCTGGATTTGTTTTACGTTGTTTTTCCAGATGTTCTCATCATTGACTTTGCAGTTGAGATAACTGTGGTGAATAATCTCTGATTATAAAGAGATATGCATTATAGTGGTAATCATTTTCAAGACATTCCTTATAATCCATCTGTAGAGGTGGATTGTATTAAATGGAAGAGTTCTAGTATTATAATCTTCTATAAAGGGATTATTAGTCTCTTTGCTTACATTACAGAAAAAAAGCAATGTATTGAGATTAGAATAACTGCTATTTTTTATAAACTCTAATTTAAGACAGTTGCATTTTTGTACATCTTAAATGATATTCACTGACACATAAGGTAATTATAGCAAGTAGATTTGTGCAACCAGCAGTTTATTCTCCATGAAATATGTTGGCAGACAAATGGGTTGCATTAATCTAAAATAGGAAATGCTATTAACAACAAATCCATAAATGAAAAAGAGAAGAAATTTTAAATAAACAGCCAAGGAAGGGGATCATTCCTTCATGGGATACACAAAAATGTATTTTGAGTACTTGCCAGAATTTGAGACAACGTGTATACCCAAGTGTGCTTATAAATCCTTCAGCTGCATTTTTTTTTGTTTTAACCCTGTTTCCAAACAGATTCTAAATTGATTTAAGAAAAAAATCCAATATGCAAACAGTTAAAATAATTGCTTCTATTCTTTAGCTTTGTTACAATATGTTGGATATATATTCAGAGAAATCCTTAATATTCTTTAAGTGACATCCAGGGCCGGATTTTCCTATAGGCTAACTAGGCTTCAGCCTAGGGCCTCAAGATCAAAAGAGGGGCCTACACAGTGGTGGGATTCTGGGGGTTCTAGGGGGTTCAGCCGAACCCTTTGTTCAATTGCTGGCTCGCCCACCCCTTGCCTCCCACCCGCGCGGCGCCAGCCTACCGTAGCCAGGGGTAGGCAATTGTGGCTCTTTTACAACCTGTGGACTTCAACTTCCAGAATTCCTGAGACAGCTTGGCTGTCTCAGGAATTCTGGGAGTTGAAGGCCACAGGTTGTAAAAGAGCCACAATTGCCCACCCCTTCCCTAGCCTGAGTTCCGCTGCCTGGGATCCACGTGGGCTGCCGGACGCAAGAGAGCAGGATGGAGAAAGCAGCTTCCACGCCTTCACTCACCCTCACTCTCTGCTCTGTTGGATCGCCGGCCGTTCGCTTACCCCACCCACTCCCAATCTATTGCTGCCTCCGATGGCTGGAGGAAAAAAAACCTTCAAATTCTTGCCGCGGGGCTTCAAAGGGCCGCCCTATAGCCAGTGGTGCAGCCGAACCCTTTGTTAAATTGCTGGCTTGCCCCGCCCCTCCACACCATTATTTATTGCCAATAAATAGGGCGAGGGGCGAGGGGCGGGGGAGCCAGCAATTTAACAAAGGGTTCCGTGGTTTTTTTGTAATTTTATTGGCCCACGGAGCTTCAGCAGAGGCTAATTGGCCTCCCGGCTCTCAGCTGATTTGTCTCAGCTGTTTTGCTCAGGGCTCTTCTGCTTCCTTGCAAAGAGTGTTGATTTTTTTTCCCCTCACTATGCTGAGAAACGAAAGTGAAACTGCTTTGCTGTTGCTGCAAGGTTGGAAAATTACGCAGGCAGAATTCTTTTCTTTTTCCTCACCAAAAAAGGTAGGTGCAAACAATGAAAAATTTAGGGAAAAAGAGGAGAGTTCAGGATTTTAAAACACAAAAGAAAAAAAAGCTCTATTTAACTAGGGAATTGTAATAATTGAGATACTATTAATTGTATATTGTGTTGAAAGCAGAAATGGTTAAGTTGTGGTTTGGAGGAATATATGGGGGAAATTATTTGGTTTATTATTATTGGTAAATATAATTAATGGATTTGTAAGAAATTGGATTGCATGGAAATAATTGGAATATTCATGTTCATATTGATTAATATACAAAAAAGGTAGTTATATAACTAATCGATTTATATTAAAATGTTGAATTTATATTAAACAACTAATATTACATAATTAACCAATGTGAGGATGGATATAAAAATAGATGACAATGGGAAGGGGTATAATATAGAATAAGAAGGGAAAAATTGAATTTGATTAAGATTAGAGATGAGGATGAAGGGTAATATTGTTTTTTTACAAAAATAGATGAGGAATAAATATGGCAAAAAGGAAATATAGAAATTGTAAATTTAATTGAAATGACTAAACACTGTTTAAATTTGTGAACCGGCCAAATACTCTGTTCAAAGAAAATACATTGTATGTTTGTATGTGTGTTTCTAATTATTGTTATTTATTCATATTTGTTCTCTTTTATTCTTTAAAGTTTAACAATTCATTCTTTATCTTAATATCTTTATATTTGTTTGGGGTTGGCTTTCTTCCCTTTCATCTTTTTTATTGTACAGCAATCTTTCTCCTCAAACCTATCACCTCTCTCTTTTCTTTCCTTCTTACTTTCTCTTCCTCCCCCTCTTCTTCTCCTCCCTGCTTCCTTTTCCTTTCTCCTTCTCCTCTTCTCTTCCTCCCTCTCTTACCCTCCCCTCCTACTCTAATTTCCCTTCCCTTCCTTCATCCCTCTCTATTGCTGTATCCTTTTATGCATATGGACTACTCAGAGGGCTGAAAAAGTTATTTTTGACTGGTCCTCGCACTTTTGACCAGTCCTCTAATTTATGACTGTCCTCACATTTTACGTTTTTGCCCTATCTTGTCACCATGGTGAAGAGAAGCAGTTGTGAAATGAGTGACATGGTTGTTAAGAAAGCTGCACGGGCATAAATGTGAGGATGGTCATAAGTGTGAGGACCGGTCAAAAGTGCGAGGCCCAGTCAGAAATGACTTTTTTCAGCCCTTTGAATAGTCCCTATGCACATAGCCACACCCACCTGGTCACATGACGAGCTAGCCACGCCCACCCAGTCACATGATTGCCAAGCCACACCCCCAACTAAGCCACGCCCACAGAATCTGTTGTTAAAAAAATTGAATCCCACCACTGGTGAAAGGGCCTCATAAGTGGAATAACCTAGGGCCTCTTTTCATCTAAATCCGGCCCTGGTGACATCTATTCTCCCTTGCTAACTTTAGATTTACACAGGTATCCATATTTCCATCTACAAAGGGGCAAATCTGAAAGAGGTTCATAAAGATTTTTTAAAAAGTGGTTGATGTTTATTTATTTATTTATTTATTTTATTAGATTTTTATACTGCCCTTCTCCCACTGGACTCAGGGCGGTGAACATTTTTATAGTTTTGCAGTACAAAGGAAAATTCAAGAGCAAAACCAAGAGAAACTTTACAAAAATCTATATTCTAATAAAAATGTTTAAAATCAAACTATATAGTTTCTGTATATGTATACACACATACACACGTACATTTCAATTTCCTGATTTTTTACACAAATGTTAAAGATTGTATTAAATGGTGCCGTTGTATGGTAAACTTTAAATCATCCAAATAAAGGACAAAAGTGAATTTCTAGAAAATAAATCTAAAGACAGCTTTCTGAAATAAAGAACTATCCTTTACAATAAAGATATATGGCTACTGTATCAATATCTACATTCACATCTATGCCAAAACCCATAGCTAATTGATCTGTCCCAGAGTATTCTTTAAAAAAAAAAAAAAAAAACTTCTGTAATTATGATATTTTACTTTGGCCGTGATTCAGTTATCTTTGTGTTTCAAGAAGGCATTGCCAAACGAAACCGCCAAAAGCAATGTTTACAAATGCTTGATCTTATAGTTTGGAGACTGACAGCACTGGATGTGGAGGATGGATTTTTTTTCTTTGTTATTGAGAAAACAAAATAAGGAAAATCTAAAAACAAAAATCCAAAAAAGGAGAAACTGAGTTTAAACATTCTTGTTCAACATTTTTAATCAGTGTAGGAACTCCCCCCTCCCCATGTTACAGATTAACAGAGTTGAAGGGCCCTTGTAGGTCATCTAGTCCAACCCCCCACCCCACCCAAGCAGGAGACCCTACACCATTCCTGACAGATGACAGAGACAGTCCAGTCTCTTCTTGAAAGTTTCCAGGGATGAAGCTTCCACAACTTCTGAAGGCAAACTGTTCCATTGGTTGATTGCTCTTATTGTCAGAAAATTTCTCCTTATTTCCAGGTTGAATCTCTCCTTGTTCAGTTTCCATCCATTATTCCTTGTCTGGCCTTCAGGTGCTTTGGAAAATAGGTTGACCCCCTCCTCTCTGTGACAACCCCTCAAACATTGGAACACTGCTATCATGGCTCCCCTGGTCCCTCTCTTCACTAGTTCCTTCAACTGCTCATCTTATGTTTTAGCCCCCAGTCCCTTAATCATCTTGGTTGCTCTTCTCTACACTCTTTCTAGAGTCTCAACATTTTTTTATAGTGTGGTGCCCAAAACTGTTGGATATAAATGTCTAATATGCTTTGACCATGGCATGGCAAGGGTTAACATCTACCCACCAGACCCTTCCCCTAATCCCTCCTTACCTTAGACCCGCCTCCCAGGTATAAAAGGTGTTGTCCAGGGATCCCAGATTCATTCCAGACGATTACCTGTAATAGTAAACATGATATAAATAAAGGTACTTTGAATCAAGCTTACCTCGTGTTGGAATCATTGGGTTAGATCCTTGGAAACCTGTAACAGAATGGTAGCAGAGGATGGTTTATAACCCAATCGAAACAAGGTATGCAAGGAATCTCCAAACTGACTGAGAAGGAGAGGAGACCGAACACCTGAGCATACCTGAAGGGCATGGCAGCACAAGCATCCACTGCAGAGGCCTTGCAAAAGGAGATGGTAGATGAGAACGAGCAGAGCTCCATCCCCAGCACCCCAGCAAGACACAAGGAAGACGACGACAACGCAATCAACGAAAAAGAGGAAAGCGATTTAAAATCCAAGTTGCTAGACCTCATCAAGGCAGCACCGAACAACCCAAAACTCATTGCGAAACTCTGAGCCCTGATCGAGGACTGTGGAGCAGTGACGAGGGAGGAAGAAACCGAACCCGACCACAGAGAAGAGGACACGGTAGGCAAAACACCCCCAGAACATTTTCCCGCCGAAGAAACGGGGGCCAAAAAGGCATTTTCCCCATGGTGGCCATCTTGAAAAATGATGTCACCCAAGATGGCCAACCAACAGCCAATGGAGGCTCGAAATTTGAATTTTCTGGCGGGAATCGAGGCCTACCCTCAAGCCACCGAAGAGAACCCCACAAACAGCCAAGACGGGTGGGGAGAGGAACCGGCTAGCTCGCCTACCGAGCTAGAGATAGACAAGGCCATGCGGGTACTAACCGTGGCCTTCGGCGACAAAATCAAGTTACCGGGCCCGCACCAAAGGACACCCGTGTCCAGAAAGAGCAACCAGCAACCTAAGGGCCCCAGAGGAGACCTACCCGGACCACGCTGCCTTCGCAAACTGGGCACAACGTCCGCTGCCACCCACCGGGGACCCCTACTCGCTACGCCCGGGACACCCCTCCAAACCCAGGGGAATCGCCCAGCACCTACCGATCCGGCGGCCATCTCCGAGCCACCTGGGACCACCAGCTGGCGAGAGCTTCAATCCAGACCCGATCCACACCTTCAGTGCCGAGCCGAGCCATCCGGACATCCGACTGAGCTTCGCGAGGCCGACGACCACCCCGAGGCATCCGATGGACCATGCAGCGACTCAACAGACCTTCCGGCAGGACTACAACCGGCCAAGGCCACCCAGGGCCGAGCCATGGAGCCATCCTGCAGTTTGGGGCCTTCTACCAGGAGCCGCGAACCCGAGCACCTTCTACAACGACTGCCGGACGAGAATGATCCCCGAGCATGTGCAGGAGCCGCCTACAATAAGAGAAGAGAGGAACATAGATACAAGTCTGTACAGAGCTATACCAAATGTCCCTGTGCCATATTGTGAGTTCCCTCACATAAATAACCAGGGACAGCGACAGAATGTGAGTAACTCCACACATAGTGCTGTGACATTGCCTGCTGATTTCCAGAAACTTAAACCAGATGGGACAAACCTTTTTGATTGGAATCAGCAACTCCAAATTAATTTCTTGAGGGAGGATATGTTGTTTTTAATCAGTGACCCACCTAGAAAACCCTGGACCTTTGAGATAGACTGCCTACATCATAGGGCTTTCTATATACTTATTGCAAGTATTTCCCCTAGCATCTACCCTAGCCTTAGCCACCACCTAACAGTACCAGAAATATTACAAAAAATATACAACCTATTTTATAGCAAGAGTGTAGTCACAACCACCAAGATCTCTAGGGAATTTTACTCTGCTAGACACAAGGCTGGCACATCAATGGGGGAACACATCCTGAACCTAAACGCTACTAGATTAGAGTTAATACAGAGAGGGGAGGCAATATCAGAGGAGAGCATGAAAAATATTATAATTAACTCACTTGACTCTAGTTGGGATGGGTTCATAACACAACTGGATAGCCTCAGTCTAGAGCACCTCACACCAGAGACACTCACAAATAAATTGATAGCGGAGGACAGCCTAAGGAGGGATCATTACGCAAGTCGCAGGGAAGGCAGGACAACCAAAAGGGTCGATTTTCAGGTCAGGGAACACAACACTCCAGAGTGCTACAGTTGTGGTTCCAGGAACCACTATAAAAGAGACTGCCCCAGAAACACCAAGGATAGGGAAAGGCAAGGCCGGAGGTCAGGCTTCCCTGACAGACACCCATCAGACAACAGGTATAGACGTAGAGACTCTCCCAACCCAAGGGACAGGAGAGGGAGGAGAGATAGCTCCAGGGAAAGCCAGACAGGCTCTATGTATGGACTCAGAGATCAGGAAACCACACACACCCAAATGAAAGATGCATGGCTCATAGACTCAGGAGCTACCAATCACACGACTAACAATAGGGAAATACTTACAGCATTCACAAAGGAGAATTACTACGTAAAGGTAGCAAAGGTTCCTAGTAACGGGCAGGGGAAACACATACATAAACGGAATAGGGAAACTAGAGGGGGTATTACTCGTACCCGGAATACCACGCAACATACTAGCGACCCTCAGACTGAGCAAGGACACAGGCATCAAGACCACTTTTGAAGGGGGGAGAGCCTACATGACTAGGGACAATAAGAACATAGGTAAGATAATTATCGAGGGAGGGCTAACATACCTCCAACCCAAAAGGGGCCACCAGTCATGCCAAAACATACACACAGATGGCATCGAAGATGAAGTAGATGACAACGAGGAAATAGAGGGGGATAAGGCAGAGGACAATACAGAGAGCAAACAAACACATGAGGTAACACACAAAGGGAAACTATGCATTGGCAAGCCCATGCATGATGATTGTGCCCACTTATTACACCGGAAGCTGGGTCACGCCAGTTTTCCAGTTATCCAAAAAATGCTTGAGTGTTCAAACGGTTTAAAAATAAAGTGCTGTAAAAACTATCTAAAGTGCTCTGTATGTAAATGTTCAAAGATCAAGACTGAAATGTAGTGGGTTCCAATGAACCCACTCCCCTCTAAGTGCGAATTGCCCCGCAGACATAGTCTTTGAGGTGTATGGGCAACCGCCATTCTCGGCACGACCTGCATGGCAAGATCTTTTCTGGGGAGGCCCCCCCCCGGTGGTAGCTGGAATTTTGGCCACTAGGGGTTCCACAATCACATCCGTCGGGCCCATCTCCGGCTGAAAATGACTAGCCTCCAAATCAGCGGGGATCTCCAACCTTGCTGGTTCTTGCTCCAGCCCTTCCAGGCTGGGTGGGGCAAGTTCCCGTTGTGGCTCTGGGAGGTACGGGTACTCCAACACTTCCGTCTCCTCCTCTGGAAGGATTTCCCTCTGCCTCAACTGATCAATATGACGTCCCCAGATGGCCCCCCGCTCTGTGGAGACCTCATATGAGGTGGGCCCCTTAACCCATACCACGTGGCCAGGCATCCAAACTGGGCCGATGCCATGGTTCTGAACATATACTGGGTCCCCGGGGAAGAACCCCCTAGGTGCTCCTCTTTCCTCCGTGTTGGGCCTTAGAAGGGGTGCCCTATCAGGATGGAGCCTATCTAATAAGGTGGTAAGCCTACGCCCCATAAGCAGCTCGGCAGGACTATAACCCGTCGCTGTGCAGGGGGTGGTATGCTGTGCGATTAAAAATTGGGCTAAACGATATTGTAAATCCCCATCCCCCAATCGCTTAAGCCCCTCCTTGGCTGTACACACCATACGTTCGGTCTGGCCATTCGTGGCCGGATGGAATGGCGCCGATCGTATGTGTTGGATGCCGTACTTCCGAGTAAACTCTAAGAACTCCCTTGACGTGAAAGCTGTACCATTGTCTGACACAAGCATATCAGGCAGCCCAAAAGTGGCAAACAGCTTTCTCAAAGCTCTAACCGTAATGGCCATGGACGTGGTGGAAACGGGGACAACTTCTAACTATTTCGAGTGGGAATCCACCACTATGAGGAACGTTTGTCCCCGTACTGGCCCAGCAAAATCTACATGGAGACGGGACCATGGTTTCCGGGTGTCCTCCCATGTCTGCCCTGGGGCCCAGGGAGGGGCTGGATGTGACTCCTGGCAGGGCCCACAACCCCGAACCCACGTCTCAATTTCTTTATCTATCTTAGGCCACCACACATAACTTCGGGCAAGGGCCTTCATTCGCACCACCCTGGGATGTGCTTCATGCAGTGCATTGCGTAGTGGGGGTGGAACCACCACCCTGCATCCCCACAACAAACACCCCTTGTGCACTGATAGCTCCCCCTGCTTCTCAACATATGCCGTAAACTCTGGGCCCTGCTTGGCCTCCGGCCACCCCCTCCCCACCCAGTCCAGGACCCGGGAGATGACTCGGTCCCTAGATGAGTATTTTGCAATGTCCTTGGCGTGGAGGGGCATGTCTGGGAGGTCCTCCAGGAGCATTATGGCATGAGCCGGGGCGGGGTCAGGACCACTCTCTGGTAATGGAAGGCGACTCAGCCATCAGTATGCCCCATGGCTTTGCCCTTCCAATATACCAGAGAGTACTGATAACCAGCCAGAAATATGGACCACCTAAGAACCCGGGGTGAGAGTACCTGTGGCGTCTGGCGATCGGGTGCGAAAAGTCCCAACAATGGCTTATGATCAGTTAAGATGGTGAAGGGCCTGCCGTAAAGGAAATCATGGAACTTTTTTACCCCCTTTACTATCACTAGGCCCTCCTTATCTATTTGGGCATAGTTCCGTTCAGCTGCCGAGAGGGTCTGTGAAAAATAAGCTACTGGAACCTCCTTCCCATTCGGCAACACATGGTCCAAAACAGCCCCTACCCCATAAGGAGATGCATCACACGCTAAAACCACCGGGAGCGACTCATCAAAATGGGCCAACACATTGTTAGAAATCAATAAGTTCTTGGCTGCCCGGAACGCTGCTTCCTGCCACGGGCCCCAAGTCCACTTGGCCTGCTTGTCCAGGAGTCTATGAAGGGGTTCCGCAACCGCCGCCTTGTGAGGTAGAAAAGCATGATAAAAGTTTAAAAGGCTGAGGAATGCTTGCAATTCTGCCTTACTCGTGGGGGCAGGTGCATCACAGATTGCCCGTACCTTCTCCGGTGCTGGGTGGATACCACTGGCGTCAACCGTAAACCCCAGAAAATCCACTCGCTCTACCCCCAAAAGGCATTTTTCCCGTTTAACTTTCAGCCCTGCTGCCTGAAACCTTTGCAACCCAGCTCGTAGTTGGACGACGAATTCTGACAACGTCGGGACGGAGATTAGCATGTCGTCAAAAAAGGGCGTTACTCCTGGCAACCCTTTCAAAAGTGAGTCCATTAAGTTCTGAAAGATCCCGGGTGCGACACTAACCCCGAATTATAGTCTTTTCACCCTAAAAGCACCTCTGTGTGTAACGATCATCTGTGCATCGGCCGTCGCCTCGTCGACCTGCAGCTGTTGATATGCCTGGGCCAAGTCCAGCTTGCCAAAGACTTTAGCCCCCACTAACGTGGCCAGGACGTGTTGTACGACCGGAACTGGATAGGCGTGATCGGGCAATGTCTTGTTGAGGGTGCATTTATAATCCCTACAGAGGTGGACTGCCCCATACAGCCTCACTGGGGTCACAATTGGGGTATCCCAAGACCCGTGAGGAACCGCTTCCAAGACCCCTTGGGCGACTAACCGATCCAACTCAGCATCGATCTTAGGCTTCAAAGCAAGGGGGACCCGGCATGCCTTAAGTTTGATGGGCCTAACGGCCGGGTCCAACTGAAGGGAGATTGGAGGGCCATTATATAACCCCAACAAGCCATCAAATACGGTTGAAAACTCCGCGCAGACCTTTACCAAGTCCGGGTCTGCGGTTCTAATCATGTTCACCCCGGTCACCTCAGTGCCTAGAGGGCCCATCCAATTCCTGCCTAATAAGCTTGTATACGGCCCTTCAGTTATAAACAATTCGAGGTTCTGTCAGACCCCCTTGAATCCAACCTCGAATGTTCCAACCCCCTTCAATGCTATGGGATTTTTCTCGAAGTCTCTTAACTTGAATGTGGGGGGGGCTTCAAGTGAGGACAAATTTCCAGGGCAGATACTCTGGAGTGTTTTAGCTGAAATAATGGACACGGGGGATCCCGTGTCCAAGAACATGGGACACGCTGTGCCCTCAATGTTAACTACTACCCTGATGGAACTCGGGGCTTCTGAGCTAAGGCTGTATACTTGCAAGAGATCATACTGAGGCTGGGCCGCGTCTACTTTGACGTTCGCCGTCTGTCTCCGTCGCGGGCTCCAGCTCTCCTCTCGATCCCACTTCCGTCGCCAGTGAAATGTAGCAGGTTTCAATGAGCCAGGCAACTCCAAGTGACTTCAACTCTCTTTATTCCATGTTAAAAGCAAGTAGAAAAAGGCTAGAACAAGTTTACTTAACCAGGAACAGACCAAGAATATATATTGTTAAGGCTGCTGCTATAGGCTGGCCACTGGGTGAAGTAATTGACCAACATAGCTGATTGGACCTAAAATCCCGGCCACTACTGGTAGAATCAAAGAACCACCAGCTGGGGCCACTGCAACCCGGAAGCACAGCCAGGCCGATCCCAAGACACAACAAAGACCAAGCCCAAACCCAAGAGAGCCACACGTACCACGAAATCCACCTTCCATTTGGTACACATGGACCTAGTGGGCCCCATGAAATCATCTATAAAGTACAAGAAGAGATATTTCCTAACCATAGTGGATGACTTCAGTAGGTATGGATTCGTGTACACACTCAGCCATAAGAATGAAGCATTCCAGAAATTTAGGGAGTTTTACAAAAGGGTGGAAACACAACATAACACAAAAATAAAACAGATAATGACAGACAGAGGGTCCGAATTCCTATCCAGAGAATTCTCAAATTGGCTGAAGGAGCGCAGGATACTGCACTTTAAATCATCGCCGTTTTCTGCATTCCAGAACGGGGTGGTAGAATGAAAAAACGGCATATTGCAGACCATGACCAGGTGCGTGCTAGAAGACGCAGGACTAGGACAATCCTTCTGGGCTGAGGCACTCACATACTCCAACTATACCTTAAACAGGCTTTGGTCCAGTGTAGTAGACAAGACCCCATATGAAATAATGTACAGCAGAAAGCCCCAAATAGGACATTTACACATTTTTGGGGTCACTGCAGATGTACACATCCTGAAACAACTTAGGCGCAAGGGAGATAAGGTCTCGAGAAGATTAAGGTTCATGGGTTATGAAACCAGAACTAAGGGGTATAGGTTTATTGATAAAGACAACAGGTTCATTATATCCAGGACAGCGGTATTTCATGAAAATATGAACTGGTCCAAAATACACCTCAATGAAATACTACACAGGCAGGAAGATACAGACAGGGCGAGAGATGAGGACAGTCAGGACAAAACAGACACACATAAACACGAAAGGCACAAACCTAGGCACCATGAAATAACTACCAAGGAATGGAAGGAAGGCCACCCTACAATAAAAATAGACACTCTCACTAAGAAAGAAGCCAGGTACATGCATGACACGGAGACACCACCCAACAGGCCCATCAGATCTAACAGAAACAAGACCCCAAAAAGAGTCGAAGATTATGTCCTATCCATACATACTAGCAGAATAACACCCAACTCATATGAAGAGGTGCTCAGGCTGCCACCGGAGGAAAGGGATAGGTGGGAGCGAGCAATGGACAAAGAGATGGCCAACCTGAAGGAATTAAACATATATACCCCTTCTAAGGCACCTACTGACAAAACACCCATCGGAACAAAGTGGGTTTTCAAGATCAAAGAGCTCGAGAACAACCAGGTGTTATACAAAGCTAGACTGGTAGCACAAGGGTTCACCCAGAAATACCCCGAGGACTATACAGACATGTACTCACCCACAGTCAGGTCTGAAAGTGTTAAGAGTGCTTTGGTAGTAGGGTCCCTCCTAGGACTCGAAGTGTATCAATTCAACGTGCAAACCGCTTACCTCCATGCGGAACTAGACAAAAAAATCTTTGTCAAAGCACCCCCTGGGTGCTTTGATAATACAAGGGGACAAAAGCTTGTACAGTTTGAAACAGTCCGGAAAAAGGTGGTATGACTGCTTGGCAGCGATCCTCAAGGACATGGGCTTCACACCCACCTCTGCTGATCTTTGCTTCTTCCTCAAGAAAGAGGGCACATTAATAGAGTACGTATTGGTTTACGTGGACAATATTTTATATTTTGGCCCTCACAAACAGAAATGCGATACATTTGCAGAAAGGCTAGGCAGGCATTTCACACTCAAGACATTAGGAAAAGTAAATAAGTACCTAGGGGTACAGATAACCAAAACACAGAACGGGTTCAGGCTCTCTCAGAGAGAAAAGATACTGGAACTCTTACATAAATTAAGGTGACCAGATTTTAACATTGGTAAAGAGGGACACCATTGTGGGCGTGGCTTATTTTATGGGCGTGGCTTGGAGGTCATGTGACTGGGTGGGCGTGGCTAGCTGGTCATGTGACCGGGTGGCCATGGCTATGTGTATAGGGACTACTCAGAGGGCTGAAAAAAGTCATTTCTGACAGGTCCTCGCACTTTTAACTGGTCCTCACACTTATGACCATCCTCACATTTATGCCCGTGCAGCATTCTTAACAACCATGTCACTCATTTCACAACTGCTTCTCTTCACCTTGGTGATAAGATAGGGCAAAAAATGTAAAATGTGAGGACAGTCGTAAGTTCGAGGACTGGTCAAAAGTGCGAGGACCAGTCAAAAATAACTTTTTCAGCCCTCTGAGTAATCCGTATGCATAAAAGGATACAGCAATAGAGAGGGATGAAGGAAGGGAAGGGAAATTAGAGTAGGAGTGAGGGTAAGAGAGGGAGGAAGAGAGGAGAAGGAGAAAGGAAAAGGAAGCAGGGAGGAGAAGAAGAGGGTGGGGGAAAGAGAAAGTAAGAAGAAAAGAAAAGAGAGAGGTGGTAGGTTTGAGGAGAAAGATTGCTGTACAATAAAAAAGATGAAAGGGAAGAAAGCCAACCCCAAACAAATATAAAGATATTAAGATAAAGAATGAATTGTTAAACTTTAAAGAATAAAAGAGAACAAATATGAATAAATAGCAATAATTAGAAACACACATACAAACATACAATATTCTTTGAACAGAATATTTGGCCGGTTCACAAATTTAAACAGTGTTTAGTCATTTCAATTAAATTTACAATTTCTATATTTCCTTTTTGCCATATTTATTCCTCATCTATTTTTTTAAAAAAAACAATATTAGCCTTCATCCTCATCTCTAATCTTAATCAAATTCAATTTTTCCCTTCTATTCTATATTATACCCCTTCCCATTGTCATCTATTTTTATATCCATCCTCACATTGGTTAATTATGTAATTATGTAATACAGTTGTTTAATACAAATTCAACATTTTAATATAAATCAATTAGTTATATAATTATCTTTTTTGTATATTAATCAATATGAACATGAATATTCCAATTATTTCCATGCAATCCAATTTCTTACAAATCAATTAATTATATTTACCAATAATAATAAACCAAATAATTTCCCCCATATATTCCTCCAAACCACAACTTAACCATTTCTGCTTTCAACACAATATACAATTAATAGTATCTCAATTATTACAATTCCCTAGTTAAATAGAGCTTTTTTTCTTTTGTGTTTTAAAATCTTGAACTCTCCTCTTTTGCCCTAAATTTCCCATTGTTTGCACCTACCTTTTTTGGTGAGGAAAAAGAAGAGAAATCTGCTGCCTAATTTTCCAACGTTGCAGCAAACAAGCCAACAGCCTGTTTCACTTTCAGTTTCGTTTTGAGCTTGGTTTGCACAAGGAGAAAAAAAAATCTGCTCGAGCAATTTAGCAAGCAGCAAGAGCCCTGCGCAAAACAGCTGAGAGCTGTTTATAACAATTATTGAAGAAGGAAAAGGAAAAGGAAAAAAGAATCTTTAAAAAGGGCGATTGCCGAGGCTTGAGAAGGGGCTGAAAGGGAGAGTCCTTCCGTTTCCTATTGAGATACAAAGTAGCTGAATAAATATTTTTGGCTACACTTGAAAATAAAGCTCTACTTTTGTGTTTTTTCTCTTCCTGGAGATTTGATATTGATCTTGGTTGGAAAGAAGTTTTTTTTTCTCTGCTGCCTCTCTTTTCTTTTTTTTAAAAAAAATAGTTTGTCTGTGTTGAAATATGGCATTAAAGCCGGACAAACAAGCAATGGGGGGGGATTCCCCCATTAACAAATTACGTGACCAAGTTTTAAAGCTCCAGTCTCAGAAAACTGATTTTAATATAATTGAATTTCTTTTGGAGGAGATTGTAAGAAGGGATGAGATTGTGAATCAGAACTTTGAAAAATTTAAGCAGGAAATTAAAGAATTAGTGCAATTAAAGTTTGATATTCTGGATCGAAAGATTATAAAAATGGCTAATGGCTTTGCAGAATTTATGATTAAGTTGGATGAAAATACTAACTTATTAGAGTCTAAAGTGGAAGAAATTGAGGACAATTTGGATAATAAAATACAAAAAATTGAAAATGATTTGACAAACATTCAAGACAATAGCTCAGAAGAAAAACCTAAAATGGAGGTTGAACAAAAGTCTTGTAATGCAGAAAATTTACAACAACGGATTGAAAGAGAGGTCCTAATGGTGCATTACAATTTTACAGAATATGCGATCAGACTCAGAGGTTTGCAGGAAAATAACAGAGATGATTTAAGGAAAATATCTTCTGAAATTCTGGCTGGGATTTTAAAGGTTCAACCTGAGGAAGTGTTTTGTAGGATTGATAGAGTGTTCAGAATAAACTCCTGGATTGCAAAGCAAAGGCAATTGCCTAGAGATGTGGTGATTTATTTTACAGATAAAGAAATTAGGAATAATGTTGTGCAAAATTCCTTCAATTCTACTTTGCAATTGTATGGAAGAAAGATATGGATCTACAAAGAGCTCCCCCCCAAGATGTTAACGGAAAGGAAGAAATTTGGTTTTCTGGTGACTGAGTTAAAATACAGAAATATTCCATTTAGGTGGGATGCCCCAGTTGGCATAATATTGAGATATCAAGGAGAAAGATACCAATTAGATACTGTTGAAAAAGCGGAAGAATTTTATCAAAAAAATTTGAAAATGAACTTAACATCTATAGGCACAATACAGGATAAGCAGAAGGAGTTGGAAATAAAGGGAAAACATCGAATTACAGAGGTTGCGGTAGACAAATTGCCTTTGGATTCTCTCGATACCCCAGCTGGATTATCTACAAATATGAGAGAAGCGGCATCTGATTTCAACGTGATGATTCACCAAGTTAAAGACAAGTATGGAAATCAATTAGCTGATATACAATTGGCAAAAAAGAAATATGAGATACAAAAACAAAACCAACAAGATCAACTTATAAAGCAGAATGAAAACCAATCAGTTGATATACAACTTGTAGAAAGGAAAACAGGATGGAAATTAAACCCACAAAAAGAAAAGAAAAAAAGAAATAGGTCTCATAAAAACAGAAATTTCTAAATTAAGCAACGGTGAAGCCAGTGATTTTTAAAAAATGAATGAATATGTGAAAAGATAGTGGAGGCGAAGTATTGGTTAATATCATCCTGAGGACAGTGACAGACCTCTGCAATGCCGTAATTTTGGGATGTGAAAAGAGCCTTAAACTGTTGGATTTGAATTATCTATTTTGGATTTCTTTCTTGTATTGATAAATATATTATAACTATTCTGAGCTACAAGGCAAGAGAGCTACGTTGGGGCATGCAGAAGATCTGGTTGTTACCCATTAGGATGATGGGAATTAATAATCCTGATGAAAGCCACAATTACAACTATATGGAATATAATCATAATGTCACTCGGGTGGTTGTTTTTACTTTTATATATATATGAGGATATTCATTACTGATGGGGGCAGATGATGACTGAAGACTTTGAACAAACTGTTGCACCAGGATGCTACGTTACCCAATTATGGATGAGGGACTCAACAATCCAGTGGAAAGACATCAAAGAAGATATTATATATATATATATATATATATATATATTTTAGCAGAGTGGGCAGTGGATTAAAGATATTAAGAATTGTTGTGCATGGTAATTTTGTAGGAAAGTGGGTGGAAATATGTTAGTCTACTGATGGATTAGCTTAAGAAAAGGGATGTTTAAGTGATATATTTAGGGCAGTGGAGGAAATGGATAGAGTTGAATAAATGTTAAATTAGGATTTATGGGGAAGGCTGCTTTGAAATGTTATATTAATATACACAAAGAATAAATGTTAAAGTAGGATCTATTATACAGTCTTAAAGTGGAAGGTTGCTTTGAAATGTTGTAATAATATATAGATATAAGTTTTGGGGAGGACAAAAAGGGCAGATTATTGCTAAATTGGGAGTTATAATAATATTATGCTAAACTAGAAGTTATCATACAATGTTATAGCAGACTGCTTTTTTTTTTAAATGTATGGTAAAAGGGGAAAGTAACAATATTAATAATATTTTTAGTAAGTAAGGGTCAGTATATAGAGGAGGGAGTAAGGCGATGTTAAAATATTATGTAATCTGTTATGAATTAGGTTTTTGGTGTGAAGAAGTCACGGGGGGATGGGTGGCGAGGGGGGGTTAGGGAGGAGGGGGGAAGGAAAAAAGGGGAAAAAATTTGTATTTGAAAACTTTTTCAATAAAAAAAAAAACAGCTGAGAGCAAATCAGCTGAGAGTGGGGAAGCCGAGCTAATCAACTTGTGCTAATTAACCTATGCTGAAGCTTTAAGGGGCTGTTTTTTCTATTTTTGCAGGCATTGGTCTACTCATTTGTTTTCTTTTAACACAGAACACCTTTGAAGCCCTGCGGCAAGAGTTTAAACAGTTTTTTTTCCTCTAGCCATCAGCTGGGACTCAGGAGGCAACCGGGACTCAGGAGGCAGAATGAAAAATCGGGACTTTTTTAAAACGCCGCGGGACAAATTGCTAAAAATCGGGACTGTCCCGCCAAAAGCGGGATGTCTGGTCACCTTAACATAAATGCAATATGGAGGAAGCCAAACCCTGCGAGACACCCATGCAGGCCGACTTCCTAAAACACATGTATGAACAAAGCGAACCCTTCAAAGACAACACGCTGTATAGGTCTGTCATCGGATCCCTGCTATACATAGCCAACTGGACCAGACCAGACATCATCCTGGCAGTCAACCTCCTGTCTAGGCACATCAGTGAACCAACAACATACCACTGGGAAGGAGCAAAGAGAATTCTCAGGTACCTGAAATATAGCGTAGATGCCTGCCTACACTTAGAACCATCTAACTCCAAAGAACCCATCTTGACCTGCTATGCGGATGCCGACTGGGCCGGGGACACAAAGAGCAGAAAAAGCACATCCAGTTCTTCATCAACGACTGCCCAAATAAATTTTAATTTATTTTAAATTCTGTCTGTCTTTGTGCTTTTAATCAGGCCGTACACCGCCCTGAGTCCTCCGGGAGAAGGGCGGTATAGAAATAAAATTAATAATAATAAATAAAATAGTGGAGGCTTGCAGAGCCAGTTTTCCCAATGAGACAAATTGCCCCAAGACCGGGATTCCAAAACAAATAGACGAAGAGAGGAGCAATACCCAGAAGTGAGGGGAATCCACCAAACAACTATGGGGCATTCCAATGCATGTGATGCAGACAAATTCCATATCACCGTCCACATTGAGAGATCTCCTTGCATCATGGAGCTGGACATGGGATCATTCTTCACCATCATGTCCTGGCGAACCATAAAGGGACTCATCCCAACAATAGAAAAAAAGAAGAAAAAAAAAACAACTGCAACCCCAGAGAATCACATTGAATGACTTCCAAGGGAAACTTATGCCAGTGTTGGGGAGAGCAACAATGCAAATAAAATTTAAAGATTTTTGTGGACAATTGCAGCTGACCATTGTAGATAGCAACAGATCCAGCCTGTTGGGCATCGAATGGTTCAAACCCCTGGGTTTAGGAGTAACCGGCATCCATGCCATCCAAGGAGACAAGTTTGAGAGACTGCTAACTGAGTTTGGAGATGTGTTTGACTGAAACCTAGGCAAGTATAAAGGAAAACCCATATCCTTTAATCTAGACCCCAATATTACACCTATCAGACTTAAGCCCCGAAGGGTTCCTTTTGCTCTCTGGCCCAAAATAGAAGGGGTATTGGAACTGGTTGACCTCGCTAAGTGGGAGACCCCAATAGTCACCCCCATTAAATTGGACAGGTCAATCCACATCTGCGTGGACTACATATGTACCCTGAATAAAGCTTTGCAGCAGAGTGCCTACCCGGTACCAGTCGCACAACATCTACTGCATTCATTAGGGAACGGCAAAACATTTGCTAAACTAGCTCTAGCACAAGCCTACCAGCAACCATCAGTAGATGAAGCCACCACAGAGGCCCAAACCATTGTAACATACAGCGGGCATTTAAATGCCGCTGCCTACAATTTGGAGTGAGTGTGGTACCTGGGCTATTCCAGAGTATGATGGAGCGCCTCCTACAGAACATTCCAGGAGTAGTACCATATTTTGATGATGTTCTCGTGTCCAGGGAAAACAAAGAGCAGTTAATCAACCAGCTAAAAGAAGTCTTGGGGCGTTTCCAAAAAAGGAGACTCAAAGTTAAAAAAGAAAAATGCAAAATACGCGTGCCACAAGTTGAATTTCTGGGTTTTTTAATTGATGGTTCAGGGATACACCCAAAGTGTATCCCTGAACCATCAAAAAGTAAAAGTCAAAGTCAAAGCAATTAAGGAAGCCCCCACACCCAAGAATCAAACAGAGCTCCAGGCATTCCTTGTACTATTAAACTTTTATAGCATTTTTAAAAAACAGAAGGTGACTGTTGCTGAACCTTTACACATACTGCTAGGAAAAAAGGCCATTTGGACCTCGGGATGCAAGGAAGCCAATGCCTTTGCTGCTGTTAAGAACTTGTTGTCATCAGAGAGCGTCCTCATACAATATAATGAGACTTTCCCCCTTTTATTAATCTGGGCTGCAACACTCTGTATGCCACTACATGGCAGCAACAAGTGTAAGTTTTCCAGACTTTTTCAGCTGTCATCTTGTGGTTATTCAAAATGTTGAGGGCCTATACAAACAATAGTTCAGCTAATGATCTGTCGGTCTCAACCAGACAGCCTAGGGGGCCATAGTAACAATTCATGGGGCCACAGTAACAATCGAATCCAAGTCATGCTATTGTTGTAGGCAATTTTACTTTCAGAATATCATGCAAACATATATCACAGCAAAAAGCCAAGGGTGTGATCAATTCCTTTCCACACAACACACAACACAACACACTTTTGCTGGGCAATACTTTGTTCCTTTGCAATGTAGGAGGGGAACACCACCAAGACAGTGCCAGGACCAGTAGGACATAATCAACTCAGAAAGGCAAAGGCCACAGGCATAGGAAAATGACCTTCCCAAAATAGAACACATGAACATCAGGGCCATTTAGGAACAAAAGAGGACCCAGGGAAATGGCACACACAAAAGACTCAGGACATGCCAGGAAAGGAACTATCAAGACAGCAGAAACTAGGAGAGCAAAACAAAAGGGATGGCAGAGGATTAGCAAAAGGAAAAGATTTAATCAATAGCCCCAGCAATCTGATAAGAGCCAAGCTGGGAGTAAGGGCTTAATTGATAACAACATGATCAGCTTAAGGCAAAAGGAAACAAAAGGACGTGAAATCAAATAACTAAGACACCACCCAGTCTCAAGTAGAATAAGAAAGCACAGGGTGATCCATGAACTCACACACAAAAGACAGACACACAAAAGTAACAAAAGAAACAAAGAATTTCCTTTGTACAGAAAAGTATAAAAATGTATGCTTACCTTGTAACGATGTCAGCTCACCCAGGAACGCTGGTTCGTGTGCTTGGCGAATCCGTCTTCCTGAAAAAGAATAAAGGAATCCTGTTTTCACACAGCTTGCTTCACTCATCAATCAACTCGTCGTGCCTGGGACGCCCGCCCAGCCGGGAGATTCGAATCCTTAGGGAGGGGAAACCTTTCCTCCCTTTTAACAATTGGCGACAATCACGAAGGGACTCCCAGCCAACCTAGCCAACCGGACGGGGCCTGGAGATTGAACCCAGCTGGCACAGACCATTTTGTCCAGGGAGAAATCCACAGACCCTGCCCAGGAGGAAGAAGGTAGCAAAAGGAGATTTTTGAGCTTTGCCCTCAACGAGCTGCTGGAAAACAGGTGAGTACCGCTCTAAATTTTAATATCCCTTAAATTGAAAGGGGAATGAAAGTGCGTGAGTGTGTGTGTGAATGTGGGATTTTCACCTGGATAACAGTCTGATTCCACCTCTTTGAGCAACCTCTAGCCGCACCTCTACCTACTGCTAGCTCCACCGAGCCGTGACCGGTAGGATAGAGAAAGCAAGGGGGGGAAGCCAAACATGGAACTTTGTGTTTGAAGGGAGTGAAAGCCGAGCGAACGTAAGGAGAAAGTGAAAAAGGGGGGTAAAAGAAGAAAGTAAAGGGAGTCCCCGGTGTTCCAAGGAAAGCAGCCCAGTGTATATGTGAGTATTGAGTATTGAAGTGAGGGAGGTGCTAGTACTAACTGTAGGGGCAGTGAGGTCCTCCCGGATCCCTTTTTGATCCGAAAACCTAGATGAATTCCCTAAAGGAAGGGGCCCGTACTTCATCAGGGAATCGAAGTCCTTCCCAGAACTTTTTTTCTGAAAACCGTGGGAGTGGTACCCGGCTACAGCCAAAGTGAACCTTACATTCCAAGGAACATGGGAAGCAGTAACTCGAGGGTAGAGGAAAATCCCCTGAGAGAATTGATTGTGGCCTGGGATGCAAGGCAGACACCAGTGTTACCTGGCATGAGTAAAAAGAAAGCCAGGAAATTGTGCAGCAAATGGGCAATGCTTAGAGATAACACCAGGAGACAAATTTGGCCAGACAACGGTACTTTTGATATAAACAGCCTAAAAGCGCTTAGACCCCGATTGAAGCCCAGCCACATACCATACTGGTATTGCTGGGCCGAGCTAGCTAGGAATAAGGAATCCTTAATAGAAAACAACACCCCCGATAGAAACAGGCAGAGAGGCAAAGATAATGGCCCCCTTAATAAGCAGACCCATATCAGGGAGACAGAGGGGCCAACCTGACTACGTTTTAACACACACACCCTTTTCGGCCTCAGATTTAGTAATCTGGAAGAAAGATGCCCCAACCTTCAGAGCAGACCCCCAAACAGTGATCAGGACCCTAAAAGCCATTATAGATAGCCACAACCCATCATGGGGGGACATGAACCAACTACTGCATGTTTTCTTGACAAAAGATGAGTTGTTAAAACTTTTTGAAAAAATGGACCAGATTGCTAAACAACCAATCATAAGGGTCCCGGGTCAGGCTGCCCGCCGCAGGGTCGCCTGGCCCCTTGAGAATCCAGACTGGGACTATAACGATGACACCCACTGGACCACTTATACCAGGGCAAAACAAAACCTAATGAAAGCCTTGGAAGAGATTGGGAAAAAACCCCTAAATTGGTTAGAATTCTAGCGAGTTACCCAGAGAGACCAGGAGAATCCTGATGCCTTTTGGGTTCGACTTTCAGAGGCAGCCACAATTTATGCCCACCTGGATGTGAACTGCCAGAAGGACCAAAGAATTCTAGCTTCGGCTTTTGTCGACCAATCCGCCCGAGATATTAAGGAGCATTTTCATAAGATAGTTTCCAACTGGTAATTGTTAGACATATCGGAGTTGCGCTGCATCGCCAACTTCATTTATGACCAAAGGGAGAAACTGAGGGAGGAAGAGAAGGAGAGGAAAGAAATAGAGAGAGAGAGAGAGAGAGAGAGGGATAGGAGAAGGAAGTTAGAGAGACACGAAGGGCTACAGATATTTGCAGCCATGCACCATGACACGAGACCCCTGCAGAGACGATTTAATTATGGCAGGCGCCAATGCTGGTAATGTGAAAGGACTAGGAGCCCCCACATATGTCGACACTGTTTTAAATGTGGAGAAATAGGGCATTCAAGTTGGGACTGTTTTAAAACTTCCACACGTCCCCGATATTAGGAACCGCCCAGAAACTTTAGGCAGAGGAACGAGGCTTTCAACACCAATGAGTGGAGGGGTAGCTATCACACAGAACCACCGACAGCCCCATTCCCAGACAGTAACCTGCCTCGCCGCGCCCAGCAGGACGGACCAGTTAACCCCAACTGGGAACCAGAAAGAGACCCGCGTGGTCTATGACTAGGGAAAGAGGACCATGAATTTACGGCTACCCTTCAAGGGCTTGCAATTCCCTTAAGGAATGGCCCGGAGGGAGAGCCCATGATTTCTCTGTTCATAGGGGGGAAAGAATATGACTGTTTGGTGGACACTGGGGCTACCGCCTCTTTAATTGTCCATCCACCACATAGAGACTCAATAAAACCTGGAGCTCACGATAATATAATGGGAGTAGGAGGGAAGGTTATTCCTGTACAATTCACAAATGATGTAACTGTGGAAGTGGGTCCCTTCTCACTGAAACACTCTTTCATCATATGCCCTCAATCTCCAGTCTCTCTCCTCGGAAGAGACCTCCTCTGTAAATTAGGAGCAACCATCAGGTGTGGAAAAGAGGGTCTAGCCCTAGACATCCCAAGCAGGAAAACTTTTCTACTGGCCACTCAATACACAACATTACACGCAGATCTGGCCACCTTACCTTCCTCTTTATGGGGATGGGACACAACAGAGGTAGGACTCCTTAAAGGAGCCACACCTGTCACAATTAGGGTAAAAGAAGGGCCACCCCCCTGCATACCACAGTATAAAATCCCAATGGAAGCCATTCAGCCCATATGCAAACTGATTAAAGCCTATCTGGAACAGGGAGTTCTGCGTAAGTGCACCTCCACATGTAATACCCCGATATTCCCGGTAAAGAAATCCAAGGTAGACAAAGACAGCAACCCAGTTTACTGTTTTGTTCATGACCTTTGCCTCATCAACCGTCACGTGATACCCCGAGCGCCAATAGTGCCCAATCCGGCCACGATAATTACGGAGGTGCCAGCTTCAGCTACCCATTTCACTGTTATAGACTTGTGCTCCGCTTTTCTCAGTATCCCCATGGATCATGCTTCCCAATACCTTTTTGCTTTTACCTGGGAAGATGAGCAGTATACCTGGACCCCCCTGCCACAGGGCTACACAGAATCCCCTACTCTATTTTCCCAGACTCTAAAGGCAGACTTATCCTCCATTAATTTGCCAAGGGGCTCCACCTTAATCCAATATGTGGATGATCTCTTGCTGACCTCAAAGGATGAACAAGCATGCAAAATAGATACCTTTTACCTATTAAAATCCTTAGCAGAGAGGGGACATAAAGCCTCCCCCTCAAAACTGCAATACCTGAAACAAGAAGTGACATACTTAGGATACATCATTGGTCCCGGGATAAGGAAATTGGCTCCAAGCCGGGTGGAAACCATATTGTCAATGAAAAATCCTTGCACTAAAAGGCAAGTCAGAGCGCTTTTGGGAGTCCTGGGATTTTGCCGCCCCTGGATTCCATCTTTTGGGGAACTGGCAAAACCCTTAACACAGTTAACAAAACAGGACATGCCAGATCCCATAACATGGACTAAGTCCCTGGAACAAACCTTCTTAACAATTAAAAAGACTCTAGCATCAGCTCCCATGTTAGGTCTCCCTGACTACAATAAGCCTTTCACTTTATTCATCCACAAAAAATTAGGCATTCCGTCTGGAGTCCTGACCCAGCGCTTCAGTCCAGGACATAGACCAGTGGCGTACTATTCTGTTAGACTAGATCCAGTAGCCCAAGGGACACTCCCATGCTTAAGAGCAGTAGTGGCAACCGTTGAAATAGTAAAGAGAACCAAGGATCTCATTCTAGGGCAACCTCTGACATTAAAAGTGCCTCATGAGGTTTTTGCCATCCTTCTAAAATCACAGACCCAAGCCTTTACTCAACAACACTTAGCACAATATGAGGCTGAATTGTTCACCTCAGACCACATAATGTTTGAGAGATGCAACACATTAAATCCAGCCACTGTCAGGTTTCGGTGTTATCTTAAATAAACTTCATTCTCAAACGCAAAGTCTCTGATGAATCTTTTCTTTATTTAAGAATAAAAACGTCATTCCTGAACTCTAAATGCAGCCAAGACTGGCATCTCCTTCCAAACCCCTCCCTTTCCGTTCTTCATCCCCAATGTCTCATTGGCCATTGTGCAGATCCATCTCTCCATCCCAAGCACTTTCTATTCACAGGAATTCCCCCCTCCCTCTATCTCCTAAGTAACGTTATCTGCCAAGGAGCAGGAAACTAAGTGAAAGTTCATCTCAGCATTAAAGCAAGGCTTCTCCCTCTCTCATTCATGTCAGCGCTGGAGAAGATCATAAATTGGAACACTGACAGCCACTTTGCTACCCACAGATCAGACAGATGAACCCCTTCATGACTGCCTTCACCTAATACAGGATGCAGAATTGCCTTGCCCAGATTTAACTGACACCCCCTTGCAAAACCCGGATTTAGAAGTTTTTACGGATGGCTCTTCTTTTATTCATGAGGGAAACAGGGTTGCTGGAGCTGCGGTAGTATCTCTTTACGAGATCATTTGGGCAGAACCACTTTCCCCCTCTTTTAGCACCCAGGCTGCTGAACTCATCGCTCTAACAAAAGCCTGCGAAGCAGCTAGGGATCTATCTGCTAACATCTATACAGACTCCAAATATGCATTTGGGGTCTGCCATGCCACTGGAGCCTTGTGGAAACAAAGAGGATTTCTCACATCAGCAGGAAAGCAAATTGCACATGCCACCCAAGTCTCCCAACTATTACAAGCTATCCAGCTACCAAAAGCCATTGCAGTCATCCATTGTAGAGCCCATCAAACAGATGACTCCATGGTCACTAAAGGAAATCACTACGCTGATACAACAGCCAAGTGGGTAGCTACAGAACCCCTTTCCTATAATGTCACTGCCCCAACAATAAGAGTTGATCCTGAAACTCAGTACAGGGACTTCCTAGAGCAGGGAGAAGCACAGATGTGGGAGGATAAATTAGGGGCAACATTTTCAGATGGGTTTTGGAGAGTCCCAGATGGCAGACCCATCGCTCCACGCCGCCTCATATGCTTAATTTGTCAGAGACTACATGCTAAGGGTCACTGTGGGACCCAGGCTATAGTCGATGCGGCTAGGAGGGTATGGCATGCGCCAGGTATATGCACAGAAGCAACCAGAGTGACCAGTACCTGCAAGACATGCCAAGCCAATAATAGCACATCCAGAAAAGCCATCTATGAGGGAGGGAGGCCATGGGCACAAAGGCCATTTGAGGCAATACAAATGGACTATATCCAGTTGCCCAAGGCCAATGGATACCAGTATGCCCTCGTATGTAGAGATCAGCTGACACACTGGGTGGAGGCTTTTCCATGCCGCCATGCCATGGCCCTGGAGATTGCCAGACATCTCATTAAAAATTTAGTGCCAAGATTTGGTGTGCCACGAATCTTAGATACGGACAGAGGAAAACACTTCATAGCACAGGTTCTCACATACATATACCAAGCCCTGGGTATAACTCAGAACCTCCACTGTCCCTACTCTCCGCGTTCCTGTGCAGGGACAGAACGCGCGAACCGTGAGGTGAAAACATTATTGGGCAAGCTCTGCCAGGAGAGACACCTCTCCTGGCCACAAGTCTTGCCCATTGCCTTATTATATATAAGGACAAGACCAAGAAGGGATATGGGAATCTCCCCTTTCGAGATTCTGTTTGGCCGCCCACCTGACACACTACAAGGCCTTGACCCACAGTCTCTCAGCCTAGACAGGGGAATATGGTCCTTTCTTCATACCTTTCAGCCTTGCATAGGAGACTACAGGAGCTGTGGATGCAGAGTGCCCTAACACAGACGCTGCCCCTGGAGGAAAACCTACACCCGTTCGAGCCAGGTGATAGCGTGTGGATACAATCCTTCACAAGGACCTCACCACTGCAACACAAGTGGACAGGACCCTACCAAGTTCTACTAACAACCCAGACAGCTATCCGAGTAGCAGAAAGGGACATCTGGATACACTGGACACACGCCAAACTTGCAGTGGTGGACAACAGCCCAGAAATCCCTCCAATCAAACTGAAGAAAAACCCAGACACAGAAGAATGGACCTTGCAAGCATTTTTTGAACACAACAAACTTGACCAGTAATAACTCTTTATTGACACCATTTGGATTACCTGGATATACATACTTACCTTTTTTTCCCTCTTTTTTTTAGTATTTGTTTAGGGGGGGGTTAGATTGTACAATGAGAGACAAAAAATCTATTGTAAGCATGCTATGTAACCTTTATTGTATATTGTTAATTGTGACTCAAGTAACCGCATTCCTAGAACCAAACCTCATCCCAGAGAAAGGGAACATCTAGGAATACCTAGCAAAAGAGATACTGAACACCACAGAATTTTGTCTAGCTGGGGGGAGGTCAGTGAAAGACATTTTAAAAACATGTTTAATGGGGGTAGCAATAGGGCCACAGGCTATACTCAACCACACATGGCTTAGACATTTCCCTATCACACAACCATACTCAACCATTTATGAGTGGGGAAATATCTCCATAACAAAAGATCTAGACATGTACACCCTCCATGTAGCTGCTGTCTCAGCCTCCTCCTCGTGTTTTGAAATCTATGGGTGCAATTGAGAAATGGAAATTGCACCAATTTAAACAATACTGAATTGAGATGCAATAATACGGAGCAGATCCCCTTTTCTTATAGCTACTTGAGGCTGCCTCATGGCTGGTTCATACTGTATGGACTACAAGCCTATTCATATCTGCCAGCCAACTCAACAGGAGGGCCATGTACCCTAGGGAAACTGACCATGCTAATGCCATCCCTACAGAGATGACACAGGAGGGCTTTTCATTCCCTAGAGGCAGACTGTGACTCTCAAGTGAGTTTATTCACTAAAGGAGAATATGTTTCATTGGCTGTTTTGCTAGCGGGAGTGCCAAGACTAGCAGTCCGGAATTTCAGGAACTTAAATAGCTTGGCATGTACCCTAGCAAAAAGTTTAAATTCGACTTCCCACGCATTGGATGCCCTAAACAGAGAATTGAGACAAGTCAGGGAGGCCACCCTTGAGAATTGGGCAGCAATTGATTATTTACTACTAAAACACCATCATGGCTGCGAAGAATTTAAAGGATTGTGCTGTTTTGACTTGGAACAAAATTCAAAAATTGTAGACACAGAAGTCAAACACCTAGAGGAACTGGCACAAAACATTGGCCATAGCCAGTCATTGCTAGACTTTTCTTGGCTCTTTTCTTGGTTACCAGACTTCTCTTGGCTCAAAATCGCCCTAACAGGTGTTGTCACTATCTGTGCACTGGGAGGCCTTTTGTGTTGTCTCTGTCATTGCATCCCTCCCTGCCTTAGCTGCATAAGGGCATGTAAGCCGAATCTTCCCCAGAGAAAGGCAGGACATAATCAAGCAGCCCTCATGATGGTCCAGATTGACCATGAGTATCAAATTTACGCAGACCTAGATCCAGCCAAAGAAAAGGAAGATAAAAAAACACCTATTTAGCACAGGCACGCACACACACACACACACACACACAAATGGGGGATAGTAGGAGGGGAACACTACCAAGACAATGCCAGGACCAGTAGGACATAATCAACTCAGAAAGGCAAAGGCCACAGGCATAGGAAAATGACCTTCCCAAAATAGAACACATGAACATCAGGGCCATTTAGGAACAAAAGAGGACCCAGGGAAATGGCACACACAAAAGACTCAGGACATGCCAGGAAAGGAACTATCAAGACAGCAGAAACTAGGAGAGCAAAACAAAAGGGATGGCAGAGGATTAGCAAAAGGAAAAGATTTAATTAATAGCCCCAGCAATCTGATAAGAGCCAAGCTGGGAGTAAGGGCTTAATTGATAACAACATGATCAGCTTAAGGCAAAAGGAAACAAAAGGACGTGAAATCAAATAACTAAGACACCACCCAGTCTCAAGTAGAATAAGAAAGCACAGGGTGATCCACGAACTCACACACAAAAGACAGACACACAAAAGTAACAAAAGAAACAAAGAATTTCCTTTGTACAGAAAAGTATAAAAATGTATGCTTACCTTGTAACGATGTCAGCTCACCCAGGAACGCTGGTTCATGTGCTTGGCGAATCCGTCTTCCTGAAAAAGAATAAAGGAATTCTGTTTTCACGCAGCTCGCTTCACTCATCAATCAACTCGGCGTGCCTGGGACGCCCGCCCAGCCGGGAGATTCGAATCCTTAGGGAGGGGAAACCTTTCCTCCCTTTTAACAGCAACACAACACACTTTTGCTGGGCAATACTGTGAAAGTGGACTGTGAAAGGGGACTGAGGGGCACAAGACATGGATTTTGTAACTTGTTGATTAACATAGATACTTTGTATTTTAATTTGACTTATTTTCTCTTTTAAAATGATGTTCAGGATGGAAAGTAAGAATTTATTTTATCCTATCACTATACATTCTGTAGGAAGTTAGGAATGTAATATTTTAGGAAATATTTGTGATGGGATTAAGATCCTCAGGACATGATAGGATTAGCCCTCTACCCATCTAGCAACAGAACTCACCACATGGCACCTGGGGAGATTGCATCACTCAGCAGATTCAACCAAGCATGTGAGTCTGACCACCAGAGTGCATTTCTTGCACAGGAGCAGGAGGCTCTGGGGTGGGGCCCAGAGAGGACATAAAACCAAGGCAGTCTCAGCATGGCCCTTTTCTGCTCAGGAACTCAAGAGCTCAGGAAGCCATATGATCCTGTTCATCAATAAACCTTCTTTCCAAGCAACTTCCATGAATCCAGTGTCTTTTCCCCCACTTGGCACTGAACCCAGAAGGATATTTCTTCCAACAATTCCTAAACTGAAAAGAAAATTTGCAAAAGGATGTCTAGAGACTATCTCCTGATAAGAAAAAGTTTCTTAGTATCAACTGCCATCTGGTTATCTAACTTCAAACAAGCTTTGTAATTGATTTCCTGTGCAAGGAGGGATTATTCTTATCTTGACCAGCCAACTTTCCTCTTGCATTTTCTTTGTTGTGTTAACTATAAAAAGAAATGTAAGAAGGATCTCAAGGTTCTCCTTTTCATAGAGAGATCCCACATTATCAAGGTATCCTAATAAACTGCTTTTAAATGATCTTCTGACTTGGTTGCTTATTGGAAAGGTAAACTGAGGCAGAATCTGGGGCCAGATTTGTCTTTCAAATGGTGAGTCAGTCAGGAAGTCTCTATCTTAGCCAGTTCTTTCTTGGGTTACTGATCATTATCAATAGAAAAACATGCTTCAAAATAATTTCTTTTGATATTGATTTTTATCTGAGGTCCAGAAGACTGGTGTTGAAGATGCAGAAGATCTTTTTAAGGAAGATCATGAATTACAAAGGGACATTAAAAGAAAGATCAAACAGGCATCCATCCAGATGAAGTTTATTCAGAAGAAATTTGGTGAGTGTTGATTTGTTTACTTCTTTCTTGTGAGTGAGGGAAAGTTCACTAGTTGACTCTGAAGAGAGGTAAATCTTCTGAGTCATAAGACTGATATTCTAATGATTGATATTGTCAGGTTAAATGTCTAACTCTCTCACACAACAACTCCACAGCCCTGCAAGAGTTAACAAATCACATATCCCATCATCCTCATAACCACACCTTACCTCCTGACTCCTCCCCCTGGGTATGAAACCTTCCACCACGAGGTCATCCAGCAGTTCCAGATGTATACCTGCAAGGGAAAGAACAAGGGTCAGTTAGAATTAACTGAATAGACCTAGGATTAATTCAGGCCTGCAATAAAAGAAATTGAGAAATATATATATGCTTGTCTTGTGAGTTATTGGGTCAGATCCATCCCTATAACAGATATTCTAATAATCTAATGATTGATATTCTAATGAGCGGAGTAAAGTTCATTAGTCAATCCCAGAGAGATGGAAATCTCCTGATTTGTTAAATAATTTGGGTCCATTTGGCGTGGAAAGTCATGAAGAAAGAAATTTTTTATTGTTCTTCCCACTCAGGGTTTAGCAGGTAAATTTAGTTTGTCTAAATGGGAAGTTGAAATATTGAATACTCAGATAATTTGGAAGTGACTTCTGTTCTGTTGATATGTCTCTATAATAATTTTCTGGAAGCTAGCAGGATTGGAATTGAATTAAATTAAATTAAATTGAATAGAAAAAGAGACGGCTTGTTAAAATTGTGTGCACATGTAATGTAGATAAAAGAAATAATGTGAATAAAAGAAAGGAATCATACAGAGTCAGATATACCCGCTCTATTCACATTATTATAAGGGGAAGATGTGCTTAGATACATGAACTCTGAGAGAACCTCTCTATTCACATTATTATAAGAGAGGAAAGTGCTTGTTGGAGATTATATTAACAAACAGTTAAACCCCATTAAATGGTAATATATCTTCTGAGACCTAGATGTCACAAAAGAACCGCCATATGGAAAACATCTGAGTGACCTCACTGTGAATGACACAAAGACCTATATGTTACAAAGAGTTATTTAATCCAATAAATTTACCCAAGGACAGCAGTAACTCTCCCATTAGCAACTCCAAGCACTTAAGGAAAAATTGTGTGGCTAAGATAATTTTATAAACTAAGATTAATGGTTTAAGTAATTAGATGAACATATTATCCAATGTATGTAACCATATAGGGAAAATCGGATGTATGATCTCATGTTAACCATATATGGAAAATGTATGATCTCACTGAATCCTTTGTCTTAGAAATGTATAAAACCGTTGTATCAGAGTTCTCTCTTTGTTCAAAGCTTCAAGTACAAAACTGGCTCTGAACCTCGCACAATAAAACTGTCTCTGGCTGACCTAGGAATGTTGCTCGGTCCTTTCATTCTACAACACATGTATGGTCATCTGAAGTTACCTTTGAATAAATAAATTATACTCAGTTGCTGGAAGAAATATCTTTCTGGGTTCAGTTCCAAGTGGGAAAAAAGACACTGGAAACGTGGAGACTGCTTGGAAAGATGGTTTAATGGTGGACAGGATCACATGGTTGAGTTCCTGAACAGAAAAATGGCAGAGATGCTGTGCCTTGGTTTTATATCCGCTCTGCGCTTTGAACTTCCTGGGGCACAGGAAGAGTATCCTGATTGGTTGTCAGACTCCCAGAGGTGGGGGTCTTAGCTAGCCTTGCTGGCTGATGTAATCTTCCCAGGTGCCATGTAGTGAGTTTTTGTTGCTAGATGGGTCCTATTGTGTTGCAGATGATGGTCCATTGACAAAGGGGGGAGGGGTGGCAGGAAGGCTTTGCCTTTAAATCATGTTTCTCCATTTCTCATCCAGGGAAATATATTCTGCCTTTTTAATATTTCCTAAAATATTTCATTCTTCTAGGAGAGGGGTAAGTGCTAACTTCCTACACACTCTTATATGTTTTATGGGATTCTAGAAAATTTTAAAAAACATTGGTATGTTCAGCTATTTTTAATTATTAGTAGCAATCCAGAATCATTTCAAATTGCCATCAAATTGTGTACAGTGGCAACAAAAGAAATTCTCTTCATGTAGATCCATTTAAAAAAACAATATAATATGCTCAAATCTCTCAAGTGTTTGCTTGATGTTTTCATAAAAAATTATTTACCCATATATAACCTCAATTGGGCAGCTGCAGCTGCAGCTCAAAAGAAAAGAAAAGAAAAGAAAAGAAAAGAAAAGAAAAGAAAAGAAAAGAAAAGAAAAATTGTTGACATGTTTGGCCAGCCAACAAATTAAATTGGGCTTCTCAGCTTGGCTTAAAGCAGTGGGGAACAGCTAGGCAGTGGTTAGGGTCCCCGATAATAATATGCAAAACAACAAGGCCTTATTTGAAAATAAGATTTGGAAAATGGAGCTTATTGGCTTTGTGAAAAATAATAATAATGATTGTTTTGCCTGGAAAAAACGTTGGGTGAAGTATTTGGAAATTGTTTATATCTGGTGTGAATGCAAGTACTGACAAACCCCAACCCCCAACCCCCCCAGACAGTGAAGAGGGGTAGTTAGCCTTTTCATAGTAATTAGAAGGACAATAGAATGTGTTAATGATCTGATGCAATGGAGAGATGTTGGTATATGTAAGGAGAGAGAGTGCTGTGTGGAGTTTTATGCCTGGCCAGGATGGAAGGTGAGAACTTTGATCTTTTATTTTATGTGGAAGATTTAATGAGTTAAATTGATAGTTGATCTATAGAAACTCATAGAAAGCTTTGTATTGTAGGAAGAACTGTCCATCTGGGTTCAGTTCCAAATGGGGAGAAAGACACTGGAAACATGCAGGCTGCTTGGTCATGTGCAAATCCTAGGAGTTTGTCTGAAATAAGTTTGGTTGAACTGTGCTGGGTGATGTAATACCCCCAGGTGCCATGTGGTGAGCTCTGCTGCTAGATGGGTAGAAGCTAATGATATTATGTCCTGAGGGTGAAGGTCTTTTGTCTTGTAGATAAGCTGGTACCAGAATATCTGCTGCGGGCAGGGAGCTGCAGGGAGCTGCTCTTTGTCTTTAAAAACATAGTTCTCCTTTTCTCATCCAGGAAAATATAATATACTACCTTTTAATATTTCCTAAAATCTTTCATTGTTTCTAAGAGGGGTGGGTGCTAACTTTCTTCAGTATTTCTTTAGATTCCTATAGCTTGGAGGGTGACAAGAGAGGGAAAACCTATTTTCATCATTACCCCTCTCTAGAAAGAAAAATGCATTTAGTGCCCCAGGGGTGGGTTCTAAATTTTTTTTACTACCAGTTCTGTGGGCGTGGCTTATTTTGTGGGCGTGGCTTGGAGGTCATGTGACTGGGTGGCCATGGCTATGTGTATAGGGACTACTCAGAGGGCTGAAAAAAGTCATTTCTGATAGGCCTCGCACTTTTGACTGGTCCTCACACTTATGACCATCCTCACATTTATGCCTGTGCAGCATTCTTAACAACCATGTCACTCATTTCACAACTGCTTCGCTTCACCATGGTGACAAGATAGTAAAGTGAATAATGTGAATAATATAATAATGTGAATAATATGAATGGTATAGGGTCAGCTATATGAACACTGGAGGACCCTCTCTATTCACATTATTATAAGAAAGAAAAGTGCTTGTTAGAGATTACACTAAGTCAGCTAAATTCCATTCTTGGTAATATATCTTCTAAAGAGCCTAGTTGGCAAGAATTCAAGGACATCCATATGAAACAAAAGTTAATTATTATCAAAGGAAGCCATAAATCTATGCAGCGGATACAAAACTAAGGAGGATGTTTAGGTAAAATTATCTCATGTACTATAAATTAATGTAGGAATTTGGTAATTAAAAAGTGTCAATTGTCATGTAACAAATGTATGTTAACCATATATGGAAAACTGCTGTGCTAGCAAAATCCTTTGTCTTGGAAAGGTATAAAAATAGTTGTATCAGAACTCTTCCTTTGTTCAGAATTGCAGATACAAATCTGGTTCTGAAACTGCGCAATAAAACTGTCTCTGGCTGACCAAGGAATGTTGTTCAGTCTTCTCTTTCTACAACAATAGGGCAAAAAACGTAAAATGTGAGGACAGTCGTAAGTTCGAGGACTGGTCAAAAGTGCGAAGACCAGTCAAAAATAACTTTTTCAGCCCTCTGAGTAGTCCATATGCACAAAAGGATTCAATTATTTCTTCAAAGTGCTGATGATTGCACCTGGCTGGAAGAACTCCAACGGGGGAGTATTTCCTCCCAACAGCAGTGTAAAAAGCTTAAACAACCCTTCCCCTTTAAGAAAGTCAAGCAAAAAAATAGCCTCTGGAACCGGAAGTGACAGTAACTCTAGGCATACTGCCAGAGAGGCAGTTTCTGTAATAAAGATTAGGCTAGGAAACAACACCAAATGTTGTAATTAATCCTTACAGGATTAACCCTGTAAAGTGGAAAAAAACAAAAGGAGATTTCTTTTAAAAACCGGTTCTCCGAACTACTTAACTACTTAACAACCGGTTCTATCGAAGTAGAATCCCACCACTGGGTCTACCCATTTATTTTTGCAGGCACTGGTCTACTCATTTGTTTTCTTTTAACACTGATCAGCTGTAGGGCGGCCCTTTGAAGCCCCGTGGCAAGAGTTTAAACAGTTTTTTTCCCTCTAGCCATCAGCTGGGACTCAGGAGGCAGCAATAGATTGGGGGTGGGGCCAAATAAAAGGTAAGCATAACCCGGGGGGGCAGGGGGCAGAACCGGTTCGGTGACATCATATCGTCACTGCTACCGGCTCGGCCGAACCGGGAGGAACCCACCAGTGTAGTGCCCCCAACCTTTTCTAACTGGAATGTGTGAGACAACAAGGGAGCAATAAAAGTGCATGTAAGAAATCTGTTATTAGTGCACAAATTTTGTTTTGAAAAAAATTGTGTGCATCTGAGTCACATGTCCTGTCTGTAATTTTATTATTGTTTTGGCTAACTCACTGGTTACATAGTATTTGAGATCTTTTCTGGAGGAATTATTTTCTATTCTCTCTTCATTATATTAAGAAGAATCTGCATTATGTTTGTGAATGATTGTTTTGGAGAGATTTTTTTCTACATCTTGGTAACATCTTGGTATCTGAGTGTGATTTCTTTCTTTTTACAAAAGACCCAATTAAGATTAACTGCTGGAGAGAATATTTAAGATAATGCAAATCTCATTCTGCCTTTGAAATTGTATCTGAGTAGGAAAGGGTGTGTGTGCATTTTTTCTTTTCCTTTTAACCATTTTTTTCCCTGCTTAGTTATAAATTTTGCCTGAGAAGGGAGGGGAACTTTGACATCTGATATCTGCTTTCCCTTACATTTCAAAAAAGAAAAAAGAGAGAGGGGTGTAGTTTTTGTTTGCACTGCTTTGGTTTGCGGGAATTGTGTATGTTTAGTTTAATAAATGTACTAGCTGTTGTCCAATATCTAACAGCTGCCACAAAAGGAATGATCAACTTATTTTTTTAAAAAGTACTAAAAGGCAAAAAATAAGTAATAGCTAAAAATTAATCAGGAACAGAACCAACCTATAATTGATCAATGGGATGATTGTCTCCAGAAACTGTGGGTGCTTCATTACTGGAGATTTTAAAGAGAAAATTGAACAACCATTTGTCTTAAATGAATAGGGTTTCCTGCTTCAGTAGGACTAAAGGACCTCTAAGGTCCCATCCAACTTTGGTATTCTGTTTGTGTGTGTGTGTGTGTGTGTGTGTGTGTGTGAGAGAGAGAGAGAGAGAGAGAGAGAGAGAGAGAGAGAGAGAGAGAGAGAGAGAGAGAGAGAGAGAGAGAGAGAGAGAAGGGTTTTGTGGTTCCTGGTTCTCTGTCCTAATGACTGGCTGGGTAGGCATGGCTAGTGGGTCATGTGACTGGGAGTGAGTGACATCGAGTTGGCCATGCCCACCCAGATTTTGTGGCTCCCAGTGTTTTTTTTCTGTGGGAAATGGGTCCAAATGGCTTTTTGAGTCTTTAAGGTTGCAGACCCCTGCTCTAGGCCGCAAGAGGGCAGGAGGCCACACAGTGAACCAGTGCTGCTGCCATAAAATGAGGTGAGGCAGATGGGAATGGGTGGAGCTGCCCCAGATGCCTCGGACTTGTGCACCTCAGGGCACCCACAGCAGGGTTGGGTTCTACTTACCTTTACTACCAGTTTGCAACGGGGCTGCATGCGCAGAAGCGTTCTGATGACGTCAGGGTCAGTGGGCAGAGCCTCCTACCAGTTTTACTACCAGTTCTATAGAACCCACCATTGACCCACAGCCAGGCTACTCCCCTGCTCAGTGACCTACCCCCTCCTGTTCAATGACTTGGCTGCCTGTCCGCCTCTTCCCTTTCATTCCCCTCCCAAGCCAGACCGCCATGTTGCGGAGGATGGGCAGGGGAGAGTTGAGTTTATTAGGGTGCCCTGATAAAATGGGTTATACCTATAAAAAGGAGAACCTTGAGAACCATCAGTGGGGGTGCGAGACCGGCCCTGAGACTATATAGGGCCGCAGCATACCCCATTAGAAATACTGGACGCTTGGTCAAACACCGGCACAAAGGGGGCTGCTGTGGAGGAAACGGAGAGGGGCACAGGCAGTTGCCTGATGGAGATGTGTGACCCCTCACGGAAGACCTCTAACATTTGCAGAAGACCTGGAGGCCTCTCATGGTATTTAAGGGAGGCTGGGGTCTAGAAGCAATTATGCTTCCCAAAAAACTGAGGAAATAGGGTTGGGGGCGACGGAGGGGCATCCCTCCATCGCATTGATACCTGTCCCCCCCTCCTCCCCCCCCTTCCCGGGCACTGCATATGTTATGAAACGGGCTTACCAGCTGCCCTGAAATTGAAGGGGTTCTCCTCCCCCCCCCACTTCCCTTTTCCCTCTTTTCCCCTCTATCGGAACTATTACTCGAATATGATCTGCGAGTATACGACTATGTCAAAGACTATTTCCATCTCTCTCCCTGGACTGATTGACCGACTGATAGACTGATAGCTTTCGATTCTCTGACTTTGGTTAGTCAATGAGGCAACATCTGAGGGGGACTTTATTACATCTTGACTGTACCACTGGGAGGAATACTCCGTTTCGATCTAAGGTCATTTGTAGGCCGCTCGTTGTGTGAGGGCGAGTTGGATGTCACTCCCATTGGATTGTACCTGTCAGGACCCTTCCCGCTGTCGTGAGAGGACAGTGGAAGTACCAGTGCACCTCATTGAACAATACCTGTATATTACATCTTTTGTGAGACCCCTGTTTATGCTCCGTGCCTCCATCGTTACACCTGGAGATGTATACGACAGTGGACCTTCTTGCGCTGCGAGATTCCCCCCTCTCGCAGATGTGGCCCTCCTCCCTATCGAGGGCCTACCTCAATGACGGGTTTTGGGACCTGGAGAGGGGGCATGTGAAAACTAGGGGGTTGAGGGGTTTTTTATTCAAATTTTTAGTTAAATTTTTAAGGGGTTCTAGGGAGGGGGAGGGTTTGATTGGAATGCGGGCTGTGGGCATGGGGGATAGCCCACTAAGGGGAGGGGCGGGCCTGGCAAAGAAGCACGGCGTGGGAGGTGGGGATCCCGGGGTCGAGGGGGGAGTCAGAGTTTGTCCGGATAGTGCTTTGAACATCACTACCGTGAGTGGGAGGGGTAGATATGGCAGGAGCAGGGGGCCATATCGAGTTAGGGGAGTGCACACCCACTGTTTACGAGCAGTGACGTGCTCCGGCCCCCAAGGCTCCACCCGTTCCCCCGGTTGCACAGACCCTCAGGGTCCGGCCCTCCGGCTGATGCTGTGCAATGCCAGGTCCGTAGTAAATAAAGCCCCCCTCATCTGTAATTTATTGGTGAGGGGGGAGCACACCTGGCAGGTATTATGGAGATCTGGTTGGGCCAGGAGGGGGGGTTCCCCTCGTTGAAATGTGCCCACCAGGTTTCCTATCAAGGAGTCTTGATAGTACAGTGGTTTAATGCACCCTGTTATTAACACAGCTGCCTGCAATTTCTGCTGGTTCGAATCTCTCCAAGGTTCAAGGTTGACTCAGCCTTCCATCCTTTCTAAGGTAGGTGAAATGAGGACCCAGTTTGTGGGGGCATTAAGCTGACTTTGTATAAAATATACAAAAGAATGAAGGCTATTGCTTAACGCATTGTAAGCCGCCCTGAGTCTCCGGAGAAGGGTGGCATATAAATCAAATTAAAACAAAAACAAAAACCTGTAACTCTGGTAATGTCAGCCGGATCTCCCGCATGGGTTTCTGCAGCATGCTTGCCATAGAAACGGGGAGGGGGGATGGGCATTTGGGATGGGGAAGCAAGTTGGTGTGTAGTAGTGCCATGAGAACTGGAAGGGAGGTTTGCAGTCATGAATTATGGCATTGCTGAGTGGAGTTGTTCAATACTCCATCAAGGCCAGCCATCCTGAGACTCCAGATGCGAGAAATACCTGAAGAGGAGCTTTCCCATAACATCATACTGGACATTGATTGGACTCTCAGTGCTAGACCCTGGGGGGAGAGATTTGGGGTGACTTTCAATGTGTAACTTTCTCGCATTTTGAATCAGATCTTGCCTTGCTTTCGCTGCTATCATTTCAAACTTAGTAAAAGTACCTCTTCTCTAATCCAATGGAGTTGTGGGGGTTTCTTTCTTGAGTTTTGAATGGAGGCAGGCCTGACAGGTAATAGGTTTAACAACTAGAAGTATTCAGTGCACAAACACCTTCTATATGTGCCCATAAAAAAATCTAGGGTCCTGTGGTTCCAAATAGCAATTAGAGACAGAGAAGTTCTGTGAGAGGCTCTGGTTAGGTCAGCTTCGGGGTTGAAACCCTACAGCAGCTGCCCACTTCAGCGCCCTTCCCACTCTCATAGTTGGTCCGCTCCCACTGTCTGAGGTTGGCCTAATCACCACTGCGCTTTGAAGCTCTGCATCTCCACCCCATGCGCAGGCCACATCCTGCTGTTTGTACTGAACATCATCCCGCCCTGCTCCCACATGCTCGCTGCCTGCTGTACATGGGGAAAAAATAAGACATTTAGGACCCTCAGGACCCGGGCCTTTGGCTGATGCTGTGCAATGCCAGGTCCATAATAAATAAAGCCCCCCTCATTTGTGATCTTGTTCAGGAGGGGGGTGCGGACCTGGCAGGTATTACGAGACCTGGTTGGGCCAGGAGGCGGGGTTCCCCTCGTTGAAATGTGCCCACCAGGTTTCCAAGCATTCCATCAGCTGAGGTCACAGGGGAGGGGAGGGGGTAGCGGTTATTATTAAAGAAGGTCTGAGACCGAGGGAGGCCTTGTCATGGTCAGATCATTCTCTCCTTCGTCTCGACCTTCGAAACGCTGAACCCCATCACAGGGAGGCGGAGCCGGTAAGATGGTTCCGCCCCAGGTGCCTGATGGAACCTGATAGGTTCCAGATGGAGCTTGGGCCATTTCCTGAGGCTCTGGCACACGCCTCGACTGGAGACCTAGTGGCCACCTGGGATAAGGCGGCCGCTGGAGCTCTGGATCGGGTTGTGCCTTTGCGGCCTCTGACCCGGCGCCGATCTCAATTGGCTCCTTGGTTCACTGAAGAGCTGAGGGAGTTGAAGCGCTGGAAAAGACGCCTAGAGAGTAGTTGGAGGGCCAGTCCTTCTGAATCTGACCGGACACTAGTAAGATCCCATATTAGGAATTACCTAGTGGCAATAAAACCAGCAAAATGTAGTTATTTTGCTGCTCTTATTGCATCATCAGATAACCACCCGGCCGCCCTGTTTAGGGTGACCCGCTCCCTGCTCCACCAGGAAGCGCGGGAGGACCCCTTGGAGGGTAGAGCCAAGGATTTTGCTCAGTATCTGTATGACAAAATCACTCAGATTCAGGACGATCTGGACTCTGACTGGGTAGTCTCAGGGGGAGGAACTGGGGCAGGTCTTGAGAATGTTATCTGGGATGAGTTTAATCCTGTGACCCTTGAGGACGTGGACAGGATCCTGGGCAGACTGAACGCGACCACTTGTTTATTGGACCCGTGTCCCTCCTGGTTAGTGCTGGCTTCCCGGGAGGTGATGCGAGGCTAGCTCCAGGGGATTATAAATGCTTCGTTGAGTGAGGGTGACTTTCCCGCCTCCTTGAAAGAGGCGGTGGTGAGGCCCCTCCTCAAGAAGACTTCCCTGGACCCGGCAATGTTGGTAAACTATTGTCCGGTCCCCAACCTTCGCTTTGTGGCGAAGGTTGTTGACAGTGTGGTTGCGCAACAGCTCCCCCATCACCTGGATGAAATGACGTATCTGGATCTGTTCCAGTCGGGCTTCAGGCCCGGGTACAGCACGGAAACGGCATTGGTCGCGTTGGTAGATGATCTCTGGAGGGCTCGGGACAGGGGGTGCTCCTCTGTCCTGGTCCTATTAGATCTCTCAGCGGCTTTTGATACCATCGACCATGGTATCATGCTGCACTGGTTGGAAGAGTTAGGGGAAGGAGGCACTGTGTTGCAGTGGTTCTCCTCCTTTCTCTCAGACCAGTCGCAGTTCATGTTGGCAGGGGGGCAGAGATCGACCTCGAGACCTCTCATCTGTGGAGTGCCACAAGGGTCGGTCCTCTCGCCTCTCCTGTTCAACATTTATGTGAAGCCGCTGGGCGAGATCATCCGTGGTTTCGGGGTGAAGTACCACCAGTACGCTGATGACACCCAGCTGTACATCTCCACCCCAAACCATCCCAACGATGCCCTTGAAGTGATGTCCCGGTGCCTGGAGGCCGTGCGGATCTGGATGGGGAGGAATAGGCTCAGGCTCAACCCTTCCAAGACCGAGTGGCTGTGGTTTCTGATGTCCCGATATAGTCAGTTGGTGCCATCACTGACTATTGGGGGCAAATCATTGGCCCCCACGGAGAGGGCGCGCAACTTGGGCATCCTCCTGGATTCACGGCTGTCTTTAGAAGAGCACTTGACGGCTGTGACCGGGAGGATTTTTCATCAGGTTCGCCTGATTCACCAGTTGCGTCCCTTTCTGGATCGGGACTCCTTACGCACGGTCACTCATGCCCTCGTCACTTCCTGCCTGGACTATTGTAATGCTCTCTACATGGGGCTCCCCTTGAGGAGCATCCAGAGGCTCCAACTGGCTCAGAGTGTGGCCGTGCAGGTGGTAATGGGAGCGACATGGCGCTCCCATGTAATACCCCTCCTGCGCGAGCTGCACTGGCTCCCGGTGGTCTTCTGGGTGCGCTTCAAGGTTTTGGTTACCACCTTTAAAGCGCTCCATGGCTCAGGACCTGGGTATTTGCGGGACCGCCTACTACCACCAATAGTCTCCCACCGGCTGGTACGCTCTCATAGAGAGGGGCTCCTCCGGGTGCCGTTGGCCAAACAATGTCGACTGGTGGCCCCCAGGGGGAGAGCCTTCTCTGTGGGGACACCTACTATCTGGAACGAGCTCCCCACGGAGATACGGAGGATCCCGGATCTGCGCACCTTCTGCCATGCTCTAAAGACCTTTTTATTTCACCAGGCGGGCCTGGCCTAACTTTCTCCCTCTTTTTAAACAATTTTTAAACAATTTTAATATTTTAATATTTTCAATATCTTTTAATTTTCAAAGTTTAAATCTGTTTTAAATTGATTGGGGTTTTAATCTGTTTGGCCCAAATTATTTAATTCGATTTTAGTTCTGTTTTTTAACTTTTGTATGTATGTATTTTATTGTTGGCTGTTCACTGCCCTGAATCCTTCAGGAGAAGGGCGGTATACAAATTAAATAAAAGGAAAAGGAAAAAGTAAAGACATCCCCTGAAAATAAGCCCTAGTGCTTATTTTGGAGCCCCAAAAATTATAAAACTGTGTTTTATTTTCAGGGAAACATGGTATATTGTCTGCCTGAGACAAAAGCATTCCAGAAATGTTGCCTCACTGTAGTCAGTGAAGCCTGTGTGTTTTACCTTTTAAAACACTAAATGTGTTATTTACAAGTTTACTGAGTTGTATGTTTCTCATAACATGGTATCTAATCAGAGTAAAAGGGGGAGAGGAGAAAGAAAAATTTATCTATCTTTGATAGAGCCTCCATGGACAAGTATAGTCTATCTGACACAGGACACATGGTTTCTTTTTTCTCTACCTTTCGATGTGGAAGCAATCCAGAAAATGATAAATACATTCTCATGTAGCTTTTTAGCTTTGTAGAATCTTACTCTAGGAACTATCAAGAAATTGGAAAGTATTAAATACTTCTGAAGCTCAAGTAATGCTTGAGCCAGTCTTGCTTTAAGCTATAGGTGGATGCATATAGTCCTATCACAGCATAAGAGCCTGCTCTGTTGTTATGCTGATGTGCCAATCTCTCCTGATTTGTCTTGCTGAGGGGAAAGGAAAAGTCTGCCTAGCAGCTTTATCTTACATTGCATGACAATGTACTTAAGCCTAACAAGATTTATAGGCCGCCTAAGGCTAGTTAAGTTTTTTATTATTATTTATTTTTTATTAATTAAATTTCTATACCGCCCTTCTCCAAATAGGACTCAGGGCGGTGCACAGCCAAAGTAAAAACAGAGCATACAAAATTTAAAAACAGTATTAAAATAATTAAGTATTTTGGCCGTAAATTAAAACAACCCAATTTAAAATCAATTTAAAATTTAACTCAAGCCAGCCCAGCTAGTTGAAATAAATGGGTTTTCAGGGCCCGACGAAAAATCTGGAGGTCTGTTATTGTACGTATCTCTGGGGGAAGGTTGTTCCAGAGGGTGGGCGCCGTCACAGAGAAGGCTCTCCCCCTGGGGGTTGCCAGCCGACATTGTCTGGCGGACGGCACCCTGAGGAGGCCCACTCTGTGCGAGCGTACTGGCCGGTGGGAGGCTATTGGTGGCAGAAGGCGGTCTCGTAAGTACCCCGGCCCTAAGCCATGGAGCGCTTTAAAGGTGGTCACCAACACCTTGAAGTGCACCCAGAAGACCACCGGGAGCCAGTGCAGCTCGTGCAGGAGAGGCGTCACATGGGAGCGCCTCGTCGCCCCCATAATCCCCCGCGCGACCGAGTTCTGGACCAGCTGGAGCCTCCGGGTGCACCCCAGGGGGAGCCCCATGTAGAGAGCGTTGCAGTAGTCCAGGCGGGAAGTGACTAGTGCCTGAGTGACTGTGCGTAGAGAATCCCGATCTAGAAAGGGACGCAACTGGCGTATCAGGCGAACCTGATAAAAAGCCCCCCTGGCCACGGCCGTCAAATGGTCTTCTAAAGACAGCCGTGCGTCCAGGAGGACGCCCAATTTACGAGCCCTCTCCGTGGGGGCGAGTGATTCGCCCCCAATAGCCAGCGATGGCATCAGCTGGCTATATCGGGACGCTGGAAGCCACAGCCACTCGGTCTTGGAGGGGTTGAGTCGGAGCCTGTTTCTCCCCATCCAGACCCGCATGGCCTCCAGGCACCGGGACATCACTTCAAGGGCATCGTTGGGGTGGCCTGGTGTGGAGATGTACAGCTGGGTGTCATCAGTGTACTGATGGAACTCCACCCCGAAGCCATGGATGATCTCACCCAGCGGCTTTACATAAATGTTGAACAGAAGCGGCGAGAGGACCGACCCTTGTGACACCCCACAAGCAAGGTGCCTCGGGGTCGACCGCTGCCCCCTCGTCAACACAGATTGCGACCGGTCAGAGAGGTAGGAGGAGAACCACCGCAGAACAGTGCCCCCTACCCCCAACCCCGCCAACCGGTGCAACATGATACCATGGTCGATGGTATCAAAAGCCGCTGAGAGGTCTAACAGGACCAGGATAGAGGAACAACCCCTATCCCGAGCCCTCCAGAGATCATCCACCAACGTGACCAATGCCGTTTCCGTGCTGTGCCCAGGCCGGAAGCCGGACTGGAGCGGGTCTAGATAGACAGCTTCATCCAGGTACCGGGGAAGCTGTTGCGCTACTACACTCTCAACAACCTTCGCAACGAAGTGAAGATTGGAGACTGGACGATAGTTAGCCAAAACAGCCGGATCCAGAGAGGGCTTCTTGAGGAGGGGCCTCACAACCGCTTCTTTCAAAGCAGCTGGCAGGACCCCCTCACTCAAAGAAGCGTTAACAATCTTCTGGAGCCAGCCTCGTGTCACCTCCCGGGAAGCCAGTACCAGCCAGGAGGGACACGGGTCCAATAAACATGTGGTCGCGTTCAGCCGTCCCAGGATCCTGTCCATGTCCTCGGGAGCCACAGGATCGAACTCCCCCCAGATAACACTCTCAAGACCTGCCTCAGTCATCCCGTCTGGACATACCCAGTCAGAGGCCAGCCCTTCTCGAATCTGAGCGATTTTATCATACAGATACTGCACAAACTCCTCAGCTCGGCCCTGCAAGGGGTCATCCCGTGCTTCCAGATGGAGGAGGGAGCGGGTCACCCTAAACAGGGCGGCTGATGACGCGATAAGAGCGGCAAAATTTCGCCGCTTTTATCGCCACTAGGTAGGTCTTAATATGAGACCTCACCAGTGTTCGGTCGGGTTCAGAGCGGCTGGTCCTCCAACTACTCTCCAGGCGTCTTTTCCAGCACTTCATCTGCCTGAGCTCCTCGGAGAACCAAGGAGCTAGGTGAGTTCAGTGCCAGGTCAGAGGCCGCAAAGGCACGACACGGTCCAAGGCCGCATTATCCCAGGCGGCCACCAGGTCCTCAGCCGAGTCATGAGCCAGAGTCTCAGGAAATGGCCCAAGCTCCATCTGGAACCTATCAGGGTCCATCAGGCGCCTGGGGCGGAACCACCTGGTCGGCCCTGCCTCCCTGCAGCGGGGTGCAGCGGTTAGAAAGTCCAGTCGAAGGAGCGAGTGGTCAGACCATGACAAGGGTTCAATGACTATATCCCCTGTATCAAGGCCACTCGACCACTGACCAGAGACAGAAACTAAGTCCAGAGTGTGTCCACCCATGTGAGTGGGGTCATGAATTAACTGAGTAAGGTCCATGGCCGTCATGGAAGCCATGAACTCTCGAGCCACCTCAGACGTTTCGCCGACAAATGGCAGGTTGAAATCCCCCATGACTAGAAGTCTGGGGATACAACCGCCACCTCAGCTATGACATTGAGCAGCTCGAGCAGGGCCGTTGCCACGCGGCAGGGAGCCAGGTACGTGATCAACAAGCCCATCTGTACTCCACGACCGCACTTTACAAAAAGGGACTCACATCCAGCTATCTGTGGAACAGTGGTCTCCCTCGGATCAAGACTTTCCTTTATAATAACCGCCACCCCCCCGCCCCTGCCCTGAGCTCTCGGCTGATGGAATGCTCGGAAACCTGGTGGGCACATATCCACGAGGGGAACCCCCCCCCCCCATGGCCCAACCAGGTCTCCGTAATACCTGCCAGGTCTGCTCCCCCCTCCTGAATAAGATCGCAAATGAGGGGGGCTTTATTTACCACGGACCTGGCATTGCACGACAGCAGCCAAAGGCTCGGGCCCTGAGAGTCTGAACAGCCTGGGGAACGAGAAGGGCTATGGGGACCGGGGCGTGCCACCGCTCGAAGATAGCGAGTGCGCACCCCCGCCACATGATGCAGCCCCCTGCTCCCGCCATATCTGCCCCTCCCACTCAACACATTGATAGAAAAGCCCTCGACAGAATGGACTCTGATGTCCCCCTTATCCCCAGAATCCGCACCCTCCGTGGCCCCACTAACAACTGGGCCGGACCCCTCCCCCCGTGGGTTAACCCCCAAACCCACACAACCCTCCCGCCCCTTAAAATCCCTTAAAAATCTATCAAAAAGTTTCCCTAAAAAAACCCCTCAATCCCCTTTTTGCAGCATGCCACCTCTCGGGGTGCCAAAGCCCGTCATAAAGGTAGGCCCTTGATAAAGTGGAGGGCCACACCTGCGAGAGGGGGTAGTCTCGCAGAATAAGAAGTTCTGTTGGCGAATACATCTAATTAATCAATTAATTAATTAATCAATCAATCGGGGGGGAAATCGGCGGCCTGGGGGTAATCAAGATAGTCCAAAGTCTGGAAAGGGATATTCAATCAATTCCAAGTCAATAAACTCCACTGCTCTCTCACAGCAGTGGATGGAGTCTTAGGCCATTTCGAGGCCAGATGTTAACACCAGCTGCCCTCTCACAAAAGCTGGGAAGGGCCAGAAGCTGCAGTCATCGACCGGCACCATGAAAAGACTTGAAATCCGAATATTTCCCTCTTACAATTGGGGGCATTGATGACAAACCACCAATCTACAGGATCACGGGCCCAGAGAAGACTCCGATAACTCTAGCGGCTGCACCTTAGGCAAGTAGGGAGGCGAATCAGGAGGCTATAGATGTCCATGTCCATGGGAGGCAGGTATTGTATCATATCATAACAAGTATCGTATCATATTATTCAGAGGCATCTCCAGATGATAAGTGGCCTCCTGGAGGCTGACAGACCACGTAAGGCATAAAAGCCTGGCCCAAGATCTTTTGCGACCATCAAACAACAATGTTTCTAGCTCACCCCCATCCAAATAAGGGAGGGGGGAGCCTCTGGAAGGACCAGGAGTGGGCCCCCTCCAGGTGGGCCTCCCATCCATAGCTGTAACCGGCAGTTCCAAGAAACAAACATTGATGGTCTGATTCAAATCGTGGTCAGGGTGCCCCTCGCTCTCCCTATTCAGGCTCCTGTCCCTTTCCGGCCTCTCTGATGTTATCTCTCCCAGCCGCTCGTCCCAGTGTTAAAGCGAGTGCCAATCCCGACGATGCCAGCTCTTAAAACACCTCCGTCCACCGTTGGGTCTAACAGGAAGCCCCTGCCATCCCCTCGGAGTCCCTGGAGCTCCAGGGAGGGGCTGCATCACCGACGCCGCCACCGCCCGTTCCACTAGTTCGGCAGCTGCGAGGAGATGCCGAGGACGCTGAGGGCGCTCTCCCCGCTCATAAAGCCGCAGCGCAGCCGCCTCCGTCTCGTTCCTGGCCATTGTGTCCTGGAGAGCTACCAGCTCTTAAGAAGATGGCACAGACTGGTGAGAAGCTCCCCTCACCAGACGTGGGGCTCAATTAGCTGGTCGGGCCCCCGAAACCCCCCAAAAACCGGGGAATATCCCCCGAGTATCACCGCCGCCGCTCAGCTGGGAGCGGCCATCTTGGACATGCGCCTTCTCCCATCTGCTCCCTTTGGCTTGGCTCTCGTTCAACCAAGTTTGGGTTTTTTTTCCATCCCTAGCATTGTAAATTTTAATCTGCCTGGACTTTAACATTGAACCATTTACAGATATTTTACCAACAAGGTAAAAGAAATATGTGGAATCATAGCAAAAGAAAGGTGGACACTTCAGATTATAGTGAACAATGGCTTGGACTCACTGTACTTGTGATTTTTTAAAAGTTTTTTTTTATTTTTTACACAAACACACAAACAAACATACAATGTATTTTTTCTGAACAGAGTATTGACCGGTTCACAAATTTAAGCAGTTTTCAGTCATTTCAATTAAATTTACAATTTATATATTCCCTTTTTACCATAATATTTATTCTCTCTATTTTTTTAAAAAAACCAATATTACCCTTCATCCTAACCTCTAATCTTAGCCAAATTCAGTGTTTCCCTTCACCTCTATATTAAACCCCTCAAATTTAAAATCTCACATAAATAATTCCTAGTATTTCCTTATATTCCCTTAATATAATCATTAATGTTTTCCATTGTCAGCTATTTCAATATCTAACATCTTAATACAAATCAATTAATTATGTGGTGTTTCAATCATTCATTTCTTATAAGAATAATAAACCCAATTGTTTTATACCATACATTTCCTTAAATCTTGTTCCAAATAATACAATCCAACATCTTAATAAAAATCATTTAGTTATATAGCCATCTTTTCTGTTTATATAATAATAAACCAAATAACTTTCACCATATATTTCCTTGAATCTTCTCTAATTTTCAATTATTTTATCAAACATATGTATTTATACCTTTTCAAACAACTTAATCATTTCTACTTTCACCAGTCTAATTAATTCATAATACAATATCATTTCAACTTTTTTCCTTTTTTAATTAGGTTCTAGATATACAATTAAAAATATTCCAATTCTTACAATTTCCCTAATTAAATTTAAAGATATTCTAGCTGTTCAAATAAAAATATTCCAATTGTTACAATTTCCATAATTTTAATTAAAAATATTCCAACTATTACATATTCAATTCATTCATACATCCATATAGTTTTCACATTCTCAACTTTTTCTTAATATTCATTACATCTATAAATCTTACTTTAATTCATATTTCAATTCTAAATGTATATAACATATCCCTCTTTCATTTCTTTCTCCTTTTCTCCCTTTCTGTTTTTATTTTGTTCTTTTTCTTTCCCCTTTTTTTCTCAGGGAATGGCCCAAGCTCCATCTGGAACCTGTCAGGCTCCATCAGGCGCCTGGGGCGGAACCATCTTACCGCCTCCGCCTCCCTGCGGTGAGGTGCAACGGTTCGAAGGTCAAGACAAAGGAGAGAGTGATCCGACCATGACAAGGGCTCGGTGACTATATCCCCTATCTCAAGATCACTCAATCAAAGTGATTATATTTATGTAGTTATTTACCAAGCATATCTAAATTATATTAAAGAAACCAAATATCTTTACAATCCTAATGTTAACCCCTAATGTTTGGAAATTGAAAGTTTGTAAAATTTGATATGACCTAATTCATCATATCAGTATGCATATTCAGCCAAATGAGTGTGGAATGAAAAAACAGAAAACAATGGCATGAACATTTACAGATACAGAAGCAGGGACAAGGACATCAATGAAGGGAGAGTAAGAAAAATTAGACTGGTCACTTTAATCATAAGGTCCACCATCTTAACTCTTTTGACTTCAGAGATGATTGGATAGATTGGATAGATGCAGCTACCTTTCTTCTTGAGTTATGACTGAACAAGTAGTCATGTATATTGAACAAGGCCAGCTCTTTATGTACTAATTTATCTATGTTTATTTATGTTTATTATGTTTATCTATCCACACCTACCTAGCTATATCCAGTACAAACATGTTGCTCTAAATAATACATTATGGTATGACTTTAAACCAATTTTAAAGCAGCTCTGAGTTTTGATCTCATGATTTGGGCTATGTTTGAGAGCTGAGCTGATTTATTTCTGCTTCAGATGCATTGTGTTTTAAAAGAATTGTTGGGAGATGGGGATATTGTGCTCTGCAGGTGGCCCATTTTCAGCTCTCCCACATAGGAACTGCTGAAATGGTTTTGCATCCAACCACACAAATGCACGCAATTAGAAGTGAGGAGGCAGCTGGGGTGGGTAGTGCAAGCATTTTGTCTTATTTTTCCATGTTTTATTTTCCATGAATTAGGAGCGAGATTGTTGATGTTATTTCAGGATCTGTGACAGCTCAGCGTAGGACTGTGATTTTAGTTCCTTGTTCTCAGCTTTTCAAGATTGACAAATGGGAGTATAGTTGTGTATCATCTTCAATTACAGACCAACCACTAAGAAAGAAGAATCAGCATTATTTATAGGAGAAACTGCCTAAATTGTAGCTACATCTAATAAGACAGACAGAAGGTCAACTATATCAAAGAATCAGAGAACATATATCTGCAACAAAGAACTAAGACAGAAGTATCTATTAGCTACCCACATACTCTCAGAATAAAACATACATTCAAGTGGTATAATACAGAAATAAGTGACCATACAAATAGTATAAAAGCCAAATAATTCCCGGAAGCTGGGTATTCAAATGAAGGTGCAAATCAACAAATGAATGGAAATAAATATATAATGGAGTGCCTGATTCACATAATACAAGGGCCAATAAGGTGGACCAATCAAAATAGAGCTAGTTCTGTTTCCAAGAAGCATCCAATTACCAACTAACCCTGCTATAATTCAAATTTCACAGAGACTAAAAAATTTTCAAGGCAATTCCCACTCCTGAACAATTGCACTGTAGAAGACTTATGGAAATCAAGGTGAGATGTTTGCATAAATGTGATCAGTTATTTGTTGATATTCCTAAATCCAGAGAACCCCATTCAAAATATGAACATTTCATCTTCAACCTGCTTTTGAGGGATCTGCTGAGCTAAGACCATGTTGTATTGAAATGCCACAATTTATACAGAAAACAAATTAGCAAGGAATTCAATCAGATTCCTTGCTAATTTGAATTCTTATCAGAATGTAACTATTCCCTCCTACTAGCTACTGGTGGTAAGCAAAATCTAGCCAGAAGCCTACTATAATACAGAGATTCTTTAGTGTTCACCCTCTCCAAATTTCACTCTCTGCAAATTTCCAGTCTGCATTAACAATGAGATGTTTTTTCGTGTATTCCAAGACCCTCATTATTTCACTGTTTTATTAGGTATGGTAATTCTACTTTAATAAAAGGAATAAATTATATATTTATTTCTGGTGGTCATCATACAGTTTCTTGGGTCTTAACTTTCTGAAGAGTTTGGGAAGTAAACATCTCTGTAGTTATGGGGTTTTTTTAGTGGATGTAAGGACCAGCCTCTCCCCCCTTCAAGAAAGTATAGACTCTTGAAAACTTTGTATTTCAAAAGAAACCTTTTATTGAAAAGAGATGAAAGCAAGTCAAAATTCAAACCAGACTCTGAGGTCCCTTAGGGAACACAATCCAGGATAATCCGCCTTGAGTCTTCGGAGAAAGGCGGCATACAAATTGAATAAATAAATAAATAAATAAATAAATAAATAAACAAACAAACAAACAAATAAATAGATAGATAGATAAAATTAGGAAACCCTCCCCACCATCCGATGTGGATTCCCACCAATCAGCAGGTGTGAAGATATTATTGTACCGGCCTCTCTGAGAAACAGTTTACACAAAAATACCGGTTCAGGCAATAGGTAGTAAAAAAAAAATCCTTTAAAAAGTAAAAGAAAAAGATTCCGACCATCGCATATCACAGCTGATTGTCACAGCTGATTTTTTTTTACTTTTTAAAGCATTTATTCACTACCTATTGCCCGAACCGGTAGTAAAAAAAATGCTTTAAAAAAGTTATAAAAAGTTCAGACGATCAGCTGTGCCGCATGATCGTGGGAACTTTTTCTTTTTACTTTTTATTGAAAAAGTTTTACAAATACAAATTTTCCCCCTTCCCCCCCCCTTTCCCTCCCTAGCCCTCCCTTACCCTCCCCCCCCATGGCTTCCCCAGGATGAAATCCAAATCCAAATCATATTATATAATACTTTACCGCCCATCTACTCTACCCCCTGTGTAGTATACAATTCCTGACATTCTAGTATACTATCCCCTGTAAACTATACATTTCTACACAACATTGAACTAAAAATTATCTGGTACTTCCTAGTTTAGTATTTATTCTACACATAATCTATCCATGTCCTCCACTCCCTTACCTAGATCTCTTGTGTCCAGCCTTTTATATATGCTGATAACTTCACCATTTCTACAAAACTGGCCACCTTCAGAGTCCGTTCTTCAATAATTAACATAACATCCCTTTTCCAATATAACCTAGCCTATCACCATATACCATATCAATTTTGTTTCACCCACTTTCCCGCAGGTCCACCATATATAACTATTTATAAAATCTGAACAATCACATCAAATCCTTCTTCCAACAGTGTATTTAATGTCTTTAGTTGCCATCTGCCCCCATCATTAAAGAGTACTTCTGTATATAACCACCCCCCCGAGTGACTTTATATTTATATTCCATATGATATCTTCTGCAAAGTCTTTCATCTAGATTATTAATTCCATCGACCATGTTAGGGTAACAACCAGATCAACTGCAAATGCCCTTGTTCCGTAGTCCTCTTGCCTCATGATTATTCCCTTCAACGTACACATAGTCCATCTTTCTTAAAATCTATAATAGAAAGTTCCAATTCACTCAATTACAGGCCTTCTCCACATCCTTAAATACCAGCACTGCAGGGATCTGTTTATTCTTCTCAAGATAATCCAATAAGTCTATAGTTTGCCTCATATTATCTTTCATATATCTGCCTTCTGTAAGTCCTGCTTAAACATAAATCAGTTCTTAGATAACTGGCATTAATCTGTTGGCTAATAATTTTACAAAAATTTTATAATCCAAATTCAAAAAAGATATTGGTCTAAAATTTTCTAGTTTTGTGGAACCTGCTTTTTTTCTTGCCTTGTGCTGGCTTGAACCTCTACTGTTGTTGTTTTTCTGGAATTTGCTTGTATGCTGTTCGAGTTATATGCTGATCTTTAACTTTGCAGGACATCAAATCAAGATCCAAAGCCATTCCTCTTGTATTTTTAGGTGGTCCACCTAGAACCTTTAAAGGTTGATCCGAGAATGGGTCATCCAAAAAGCCCCCTGTGGTTCCTTGTATTTCCATTGGCTCCACCTCTATCTGCTTCCACTGGACTTCAATCTCTTGTTCAATTTGCTTTTCTTTATCTGACGCTAAAAATATACATGGAGATGTTGGACCATTTTTAAAAACGTTGCGATAAAATTCTTCCGCTTTTTCAACAGTATTTAATCGATATCTTTCTCCTTGATACGTCAATCTTATACCAACTGGAACATCCCATCTATATGGAATCTGTTGTTTCTTTAGTTCAGTCACCAAAAATCCAAAATCTTTTCTGTCTTTTAGCATCTTAGGCGGCAACTCTTTATAAATCCCAATCTGCCTTCCATCCACTTGTAGGGTAGAAACAAAGGACTTTTGCAAGATGTCATTTCTTATTCTTTTATCTGTAAAGTATATCACTACATCTCTGGGCAGTTGCCTTTGCCTTGCCACCCAAGAATTCACTCTGTAAATCTTGTCAATTTTGGACAAGACCTCTTCAGGGCTAACCCTTAACATCACAGCCAAAGCATCGGCACAAATCCTTCTCAAATCTCTGTTGTTTTCCTTTATCCCCCTCAGTCTTACAGCAAATTCCATAAATTTGAATTGCATCATTGTCACTTCATTTTCAATCCTTTGCATTTTATTATCCACATTATAGATCTTATGATCAGCTTCCTTCATTTTAGACTCTACTTCTAAACTGATTTCTTCCATTTTTTTATCCATCTGGACAATTACTTCTGAAAAGCCAGTCAGAACTGTCAAAATATCTCGTTTCATCTTATCATACTTTTCTTGGACCACCTCCTTAGTTTCCTGTAGAAATTTCTCAAACTTCTGATCCATAAACACATCTTGTCTCATCAGAGCCGCAATAATAAATTCCTTCAAGTCTTTAAAATCAATCTCCTGTCTCTGGCTCTGAGTCTGCAAACTTAAAACTGCTCTTGTGACTTATAAATAGGGGAACCGCCCCATACAGCTTTATTATCTGGCTTTGAAGCTATTCTGCCATGCAGACAAACTCTTTTTTAAAAAAGGAAGTCTTCTCTCCCTTTTTACCAGCACAAAATCCTCTCAGAGTTAATCAAGTCTCTAAGGGAGACAGTTTGAGGAAGGAAAAAAAAAACTTTTCCCTTCTCTTCTAACCAGCGCTGTTATTTTAGATACTTTGTAGCATACTGAGACAATCAGGCAAGTCCACTTTCGCTTTCAGCTTTTCTTTTTTTTTTCAAGCAGCTAAAGCCGGACGCCATTTTAAACTTTCACTCTTTCTTCATTTCTAAATTCAATCACAGGGCTATTATATATACTTGCAGTTTTGAATTCCAGATCCGGATTTCACCCTGTTTATTTTAATAAATCCTTTGACTTTCGCTGGTTACGTTGGTCGCGTCGTCTGGCTCTGCTACAAGCAGAGTTCCCCCGGCGTCCGGAGCCTCGGCGATCTGGATAGGGAGCCTCATCCTGTTTCCTCCCCAGAAGCAAAAAAAACAATCTGGGGACTTCACAGGGGGCTCTACCTAATCTTGCTGGCTCTTCTCACGTTTCCTTGAAGAAACAGAGTTTTTCGAGCCACCTCTCAGCTGTGGAGGCGGCTCTTTACGGGCGGCGGGGCTGGCAGTCATGAAAGACCATCTGGCGATGACGGTGGCACCAACCGGCGGAACTTTTTCTTTTTACTTTTTGAAGCATTTTTTTTACTACCAGTTCTGTGAACCTGTAGCATTTTCACTACTGGTTCCAGCGAACGACCCCAAATCGGTAGCATTTCACCCCTGCTTCCAACCAATTAAAGTCCCTCCAAGTAATACCACAATCCCAGAATTGATGCTGATGACACACCTAGTACATCCAGAGTCTAAGAGGGCTAGCATCTTTCCCTGGGCACCGGATGAAGGCACCCTTAGTTCTACTGGGATGGTCATGGGTGCCACACCCTGACTTACCAGGGGGTCATCGTTGGTGTTGGTGTCAGTTTCGGTTTCACTGTCTTCTGTAGTGGTTGGCGCTCCCAACTTCCCCAGGCCAGGGGAAGCAAACTCAACAACTTCTAGCTTCTTCAGGGCTGTCTCGCGATTCTTTGCTGGAGGCTTGTCAGCTTTCTTCCCACCAGCAGGGGTCAGCTTGGAGCCAAGTTTGGAGAAACAATCAGCAGCCCGGTGTGCTTCCTTCCCACATCAGAAGCATGCTGTGGACTTAGGCTTTGAGGCTGACCCCACTTTGGACACTCTGGGGCCTTCTTTCTCTGGGACAAGGGAAGGCTTGTTCCAAACTTGGCCCCCATGGAAGCGATCCCTGGCCAGGTCAATTTCCACGCTGGCTGCCATCACAGACCAGCATTGCAGGTTTTGAGCCCCCCCCCTCCGGGAGCAGCAAGCCTTGTAGACATCCTCATTAAGGCCATCCTTATAACATTCCATCAGGGCCTTCTGGGACCACCCCCTCATGTGGCCCACCAGCTCACAAAACTCCTGGGTGTATTCAGCCACCAATCTCCACCCCTGATTTATAGATTTCATCCTGATTCTGGCCTTCCGCTCAGCTAGGGGGTTCTCAAAATGCACTCTGAGCGCCACGATAAACTGGTCATAATTCCTCAGCAGGGTTAATTCAGGGGAGAATTCTCATCATGGAGGCCCACCCACCAATCAGCAGCCATTCCCTCCAGGGCCAAAGTGATGCATCTTACACAGGTGGCTTCTGATGGGAAATCCTCTCCATACTCCTCCATGTGATTCCACACTTGGGTTAGGAAGAATCCCAAAGCCTTGGGGTCTCCTCCATATTTTACTGTAAGCGGAGGAACCTTTGGAATTCGATGCCTCCGGGTCCCTGCCCCTTCATGGAGGGGCCTGGGCTGCAGCCGCAGCTTGAGCTCCAGCAGCTTGCTCTCTCTCTGGCTGAACTCCAGGAATCTCCTCTGCGCTCGCTGAAGCCTCTGCTTCCCCCCCGCCCCCTGGGTGTTCAGTCTCCCCCCATGCTGGCAATGCATAGCTTTCGTGGGCTTTACAACTTTCAAAGGCTTCTTTCAGGAGTTGCATGGCTTGAGTGAGTAGGAGGTCTTCTCTGTCCTCTTCCTGCCAAGCCGCCTCTCCATGCCGGCATCTGGTAACTGTCACCCCTGAGGGGATTTCCTCTGGAGGTTCCATCCTTCCCATGCCCAGTGACCACTTAGCTCTGACTGGCTTTTCTTCAAGCTGTAATTCTGACATCCACTCTGAAACCTCCCCACCATGCCTGGACTGGGGAGGGATGGACCCAGCGGCTCCCATGTCCTCTTGGTCACTGTCTTGGTCAGACATTCTTGGCTCAGTCCCTATGGTAGAGTTTTCTCCGGGATAGGGCCTGGTGGCTCAGCAGACTAAAAGCATTGTGATTAACACCAGCTGTCTGCAATTACTGTAAGTTCGAATCTCACCAGGCTCAAGGTTGACTCAGCCTTCCATCCTTTCTAAGCTAAGTAAAATGAGGACCCAGTTTGTGGGGGCAATAAGCCGACTTTGTATAAATATACAAAAAGTATGAAGGCTATTGCTTAACACATTGTAAGCCGCCCTGAGTCTCCGGAGAAGGGCGGCATATAAATCAATTTTTTTTAAAAAAAATAGCTGGTAAAGCAGACTTTACTTAATGTCAGGCATACCTCTGTTCAAAACTCGAGAAAGAAAAACCCCAACTCCATGTTTGTAGAGAAAGGTACTTTTACTGAGTATGAACAGAATGCAGTGAAAGAAAAGCAAAGTCTGAGGCAATAGGCACAAAAATTACATATCCCTCCCCCCAAGGACCCAAGTTGAGTGTCCAATCCACATCTCCCTAAGGTGTCATGTGGGATACTTCTTCAGACAGTCCCATCTATCTGGTATGCTGGAACAGTTGACTTTGACAGCTATCAGCTCTCTCTGCAGCTGCTATAAAGACAGTGAGAATTTTCCTCCCCTTTTCAAGACATTTTCACCAGGGGTGAAATGCTCCTGGTTCGGAGCAGATCGCCTGATCCGGTAGCGATGGAGGTGGGTGGTTTGGAGAACCGGTAGCAAAAATCCCTGCCCCCCCTCCCCATGCCCAGCTGAGCCCCATGATCATCAGAGGCTTTTTAAAAAAAATTTAAAAGCATTTTTTCTACAACCTCTTCGTCTGAAGAGGTTGTAGGGAAAAAAATGCCTTTAAAAGCCTCTGACGATCCCAGCTGAGTTGCCTGATTGGCAGAGGTTTTTTTTTCTTTTAAAAGGCTCTGACGATCCCAGCTGAGTTGCCTGATCAGCAGAGGCTTTTTTTCTTTTAAAAACATTTTTTCTACAACCTCTTTGGCCAAAGAGGTTGTAAAAAAATGCTTTTAAAAGGCTCTGACAATCCCAGCTGAGTTGCCTGATCATCAGAGGCTTTTAAAAGAAAAAAAGCCTCTGCCGATCAGGCAACTTAGCTGGGATTGTCAGAGCCTTTTAAAAGAAAAAAAGCCTCTGCCAATCAGGCAACTCAGCTGGGATCGTCAGAGCCTTTTAAAAGCATTTTTTTACAACTGCTTCTGTCAGCGTTCCAAATTAGGCTCTCTTCCAGCGCTGACATGAACGAAATGAAGCAGAGAGCAGAAGCGTTCATTTATTGCTGAGATGAACTTTTACCTAGTTTTCTGCATGCAACAGATAGTGTTACCTGGGTGACAGAGGGTGGGGGGCACATTCCTGTGAAAAGAACATGCCGGGACGTAGAGATGGATCTGCATGATGGCCAATGGGACATTGGGGTTGGAGAGCGGAAGAGGAGGGGGTTGGAAGGAGAGGCCAGTTTGGCTGCAACCAGAGTTCAGGAATGTCGGATTTTTCTATTCTTAATTAAAATTGATTCATTAGAGACTTTGCGTTTGAGAATGAAGTTTATTTAAGATAGCACCGAAGCCTGACAGATAGCCAAACTCCCTCAAAGCCAGGCTGGCTGAGTTTAAATCATCCCGTTCCCTCCCAGACGTATGGTCGGACTGGAGGTCATCCCCCGACATTATGGCTGAAGCGAAGCTCTCGGAGGAAAGCCTGCTTCAAGCAACGAGTGGAGGAGAAGCGGTCGTGATCCCAGCCAGTTTGGAAACTATGAAGGCTCAACTCTCCCCGCCTTCCTCCTCGGCAAAACTTCAAACAAAGAAGCCTGAATCAGATAAGTACCCAGGGACTGTGCCAAAAGCCTCCGAGGCGGAATTTCCCTTTCCAAATGTGAAAGACAAGGGAAAACCCCTAAGTGAATTGGGCAGAGCATCCTGGCTATGGGAATGGGAACAAGCCAGAAAACAAACTAAGCGCCAAGAAATTCTAAGGAAGCCACTCGAAAGCCCCATAGATGAGTTGAAAGATAAATTTGACTGTGCCACCCTTCAGGGGGAGGGGCCATCCTGCAGACCCAAAGAAAAGAGAGAACCAGTCTGGGATGTTGACCCAAGAGGCCGTAGGCCAAGGCGCAGCCCTTCCCCCCTCCACAGCAGGAGGAGAAGGAGCCCAACGACGCATCCATGGGTCCCCCCCCTCCCAGAAAGCAGCAAAGCCTAGATGAGGCAGCACCTCCCTACCCCAGGATGAGAGATGAGGCAGAGGACTATCAACACCAAGGCCGGCCCTACAGAGCTCAGCACAGAGAGGAGAGGGCAGAGAGGGAGGAGCCACCCCAGTTCAGAGGGAAGTTCGATGGTGACCCAGACAACCTCGCCCAATTCCTCGATTCAGCTGAGATATACATAGAGCGTTTTGGACACCTTTACCCTTTCCCCAGAGCCCTAGTGAATGCCATTTCGGAAGGGCTGGAGGGAGAAGCAAAGAGGTGGTCAGCATCCCTCTATAAAAACAGGGCCCCCCAGCTGCAAGATGCGGATGGGTTCTTGCAACTATTGAGAGTCCGTTATGAGGAGGAGGAGGAGGACCCCTATGTGGAAGACGAGATCAGAAACCTAATGCAGAAGGGGAAGCCCATCAGAGAGCATATCCGTGAATTCAGGAGAGTCATTGGGACACTGCCTCCCCTACCAGAGCAATTGCTGGTGTATTTTTTTAGAACAAGCCTAGATAAGAGAATTTCCCAAGTGACTGCTTATCGTGACATCCCAAACCGACTCTCTGAATGGTTCCGGGTAGCGATAAAAGTCGACAGAGGGTTGCGGGCGAGCGACACGCCGAAACCACCAGAGGGAAAGGAGAGAGGCCGACCAGACCAGGGGCCACTCAACAGATGGGAAACGGGCGGCGTGGGACGATTCTGCTCCTGCAGAACAAGCCGGCTGCAGGAAACTTAAAGCGAAAGAACCAGCTTTAATAAACAGCGAAACTACCTGAATCCTGAAATTTGGAAACGCAAGTATTAGCACTTTGTTGACTTTTCAATCTGAGACAATGCGAATGAGTGAAAGTGCTTTGAAAAAACATGGCGCCTAGCTTCAGAGTTAACGAGCCAGCGAGTGTGGATTGGTGAAGTTATTTTGTTTTGCTACAAAGTTTCCAAGTTGCTACTAAGCTGCCTTGCTTGTTATAAGAGAAATAACTGGGAAATTTTTTCCCTTTTCAATATTGGACTCTGCTTTATTTTAACCCTTGTTTGATCAAATCTGGGGGACTTTTTTAGAAGTCTTTGTGCAGGAGGGAAAGGAAAAGGAACTTCCCTCTTTAGAAAAACTAGATCACGAGCCAGGATGGCTTCAAAGAAGCAGGAAGGGAAGGCATTAGGGGGGGGATCCCCCACACACAAACAGCAAACGCAACTTCCCCCTGCTCAACAGCTACAAACTCAGAAAAAAGAATTTGATGTGGGAGATTTAAAAGAATTTATTTCTAAAACTCTGGATGACAAATTTCAAAAATGTCAACAGGAGATAGATGATAAATTTCAAAAATCACATCAGGAACTTATGCAGGAAATTAATGAAGTCAAAGACATGGTGAAACAGAATCAAAATAAGGTGACCAAAAAAATATCAGAAGTGGCGTCTGGCCTGGCAGAATTTATTGGGAAAGTTGATTATAAAGTTGAAGAATTCAAATCAGAAGTTAATGTCAAGATGAAAGACAATGATTATAAAATTGATGAAGTTGATAATAAAATGCAGAGAATTGATGATGAGATTGTTATGATACAATTCCGGGCGATGGAATTCGCCATACGGCTTCGGGGAATTCGAGAGGAGGAGAGACAGGATTTGAGACAAGTTTGTTCTGAAGCCTTGGCCAAGATTCTACAAGTTAATCCTGATGTGGTATTTCACAAAATAGATAAAACCTATAGAGTGAACTCTTGGGTGGCCAGACAAAGACAACTGCCTAGAGATGTGGTCATATACTTTACAGAAAGAGGAATTAGAAATGATATCCTGCAAAAATCTTTTTATACTTCTGTACAAGTGGGGGGTTCACGACTTCAAATTTTTAAAGAATTACCTCCTAAAATGCTGAAAGCCAGAAAAGAATTTGGTTTTCTTGTTAAGGAACTGAGAAATTTACAGATACCCTTCCGGTGGGACGCACCAGCTGGGTTAATTTTTAGATACAAGGGAGAAGGGTATCGGTTGAATACCGTGGAGAAGGCACAACACTTTTACACTACTATTCTTAAGGAAAGAACACCATCTCCACGTACATCCACAGTTTTGGAGATTAAAGAGAGTGAAGAGAGGCAATTGCAAGAACAGTCCAAGCAGGAATTAGAAGTAGTGCAAGGTGCAAAAGGAGGTTTTCTGAGTGAGCCCTTGTTGGATTCTTCTCCAATTTTGGATTTGATTCAGTTGACAGAAGTTAAAGATCAACGTATAACTAGAGCCCAATCCAAGCTACTTAAACAAAAGCAACAACAACAACAGGAAAGACAAGACAAGAAGGCAGTTAAGAGTATCGTACAAGAGAGTGGAGCTATGGGAGGAGCGAGATCGAAGCTCTCGGATGAACTTCAAATATTTTGCTCTGTGCTCCAGAAAGAGGCTGATGACCTTTAAGTGTCTATCTTGGAATGTCAATGGGTTGAATTCAGCACAGAAAAGGAAGAAATTATTTACATATTTGAAACAATTTAATAATGATATAATATGTTTACAAGAAACGCATATCACAACTCAAGATCAAAAATATTTGATAAATTCAAAACTAGGAGTACATTATATATCTTCAACTTCGCAGAAAAAGAATGGTGTGGTTATTTATGTAAATAAAAAATTAACAGCGAAAGTTATAGAAGCAGATCAAGATGGTAGGTTTGTAGCAATTGAATTGCTCACAGCAAATGGTCAAATTCTTTTGATTGGAATTTATGCTCCCAACCAACAACAGGATTATTTTTACAAGATGTTACATACTAAAATATTGCAATGGGACTATAGATCTATTTTAATTATGGGAGATTGGAATGGAGTAATTGATTCTAAACTAGATAAAAAGAGCTTGGCAAAGTCTAGAATTAGATTACCACAGACTTTTTTTGATATGAAAGAAGATATGGAATTAAAAGATGTTTGGAGAATACATAATCCAAATGAATTGGACTATACTTTTTTTTCGGATAGACATAGATCCTTCTCTAGGATTGATTTTATCCTGTTGTCAAATGATCTACTTGTTAAGACAAAAAGAACAAAGATTTTTCCAAGAACTCTGACTGACCATAGCCCTGTATGGATAGAAATTGAGATGGATAAGGTTGAGAGACGCTCTTGGAGATTAAATGAGAACTTGTTTAGATATGAAAAAAATACAATAGAACTTAAAAAGCACTTGAAAGAATTTTTTGAAATAAATTTGAATAAAGGTACCCCAATTGAAATTGTTTGGGATGCAAGTAAAGCTTATATGAGAGGGGTACTCATCTACATGAACTCTAAACATAGACTGCTCCGACAAAAGAAAAGATCTGAGTTGGAAATGGAAATAAAGAATAAAGAACAGTTACTTATTAAAAATCCAACAGATGAAAGAATACGAAGTGCTATAAAACTTTTGAAAGACCAATTTCAAATGCTTATGGCGGAACAAGTTGCAACAAGTTTACAATATGCGAAGCATAATACATTTTGCAACGCCAATAAACCGGGCAGATGGTTGGCTTACACATTGAGGAAAAAACAAAGTATACGGACTATTGATAGTATTGATATTGGAGGGAAAGAAATCTTTCAACAAAAACTAATTAAAGAAGCTTTTGTGGATTATTATACTAAACTATATGCCAAAGAAGAGGTGCAGAATGGACTTATAGAAAAATATTTAAAGGATAAGAGAGTTACAAAAATTACCGATCAACAAAAGGAAAGAATGAATTATCCTATAACAGAGGAGGAGATAACAGCAGCAATTAAACAGTTAAAAACAGCCAAAGCTCCTGGCACGGATGGTTTGACTGCAGTGTATTACAAAACTTTACAAGCTGAAATGGTGGGACAACTTAGAGATTTATTTTGCAATATTCAACAAGGGGGTAAAATACCCCCATCCTGGACAACTGCTTATATATCTTTGATACCAAAAGAACAAGTTGGTCCTAAAAAACCAGAGAACTACAGACCAATATCTCTTTTGAACACAGACTATAAAATTTATGCGAAGGTATTAGCCAACAGGTTGATGCCAGTAATCCAAAAGGTGATTCATGCGGACCAAGCGGGATTTATTGAGGGCAGATATATGAAGGACAATGTAAGGCAAGTAATAGACTTATTGGAATATCTTGATAAGAATAAACAGATTTCTGCAGTGCTGGTTTTTTTGGATGCGGAGAAGGCCTTTGATAGAGTGGATTGGAATTTTCTACTAAAGACTTTAAAAAAGATGGGCTTTGGGGACCAATTTATACAGGCGATCTCAGGAATTTATCAAGAGCAAAAAGCACAGATTATTATTAATGGAAGTTTGACGACAGAGTTTAAAATTGAAAAAGGAACAAGACAGGGATGTCCGTTGTCCCCACTTTTATTTATTTTAACATTGGAAGTCTTGCTAAATATAATACGGGACTCAAAAATTTTGAAAGGCATAATGATAAGGCAAGAGGATTATAGAATAAAGGCATTTGCAGATGATCTGGTGGTTACCCTATCACAACCAATGGAATCAATAATCTTGATGAACGACATTATACAAGACTATGGTAGAGTTTCAGGTTTTAGAGTGAACTCAAAAAAGACTAAAATGATAGTCAAAAATATGACACAAGATCGTAAACATGAGTTTGAAAGGAGGGCAGGTTTTGAAATTGTACCTAAGGTAAAATATCTTGGAGTTCAGGTTGCAGAATCAAACATGAAATTGTTTCAAAATAACTATGAGGTGTTGTGGCGAGAGGTTCAGAAAGACATGGAGATTTGGAAAAAGCTGCAACTGTCTTTACTTGGAAGAATAGCAGCAGTTAAGATGAACATTTTGCCAAGATTTCTGTTTTTGTTTCAAATGATTCCGGTGCTTAAAAGTGATAAACAACTGAAAGTTTGGCAAACTGGACTTAATAAGTTTGTCTGGAACGAGAAAAAGCCGAGAGTGAAATTGAAAATTATGCAAGATGTTCCAGAAAGAGGAGGCCTTAAACTTCCAAACCTACAGTTATATTATGATGCAGCAGCTTTAACTTTAACAAGTGATTGGTTTGGAAGTAAAAAGGCTGGAATATTGAATGCAGAAAGTTTTGATCTTGAATTTGGATGGCATGCTTACCTATTTTATGATGACAAAGTTGATAAAGTATTTAAAAGTCATATACTTAGAGACTCTTTGATGAGAGTTTGGAAGAAGCACCGACTCAAATGGGATTATAAAATACCGCTATGGCTGGATCTTGGTCATACCTTGTGGAATACAAATATAATGTCACTCGGGGGGTTTTTATACAAAGAGGTTCTTTTTACAGATGCGGGCAGATGGCAGTTGAAGACATTGCAGACACTGTTGGACGAAGGGATTAATTTAACCTGGTTACAATATAATCAATTACAATTGAGATGGAAAGAGGACCAAAAAACTGGTATTATGTTGCATGAGGAAGAATTGGTTAGACATATAAGAGAGAAAGGTCCAATGCATATTAAAAGGCTTTACAATGTTTTGTTAGAAAGGGATTCAGAAACGGAATTAGTTAAAGATTGTATGATTAAGTGGGCACAAAATTTTGAAGAACCAGTGATGTTGGAAACATGGGAAAAAAATTGGGTTCAGAATGTTAAATTTACACAGTCGCAGAATTTGAGGGAAAATTTTTATAAAATGTTTTATAGATGGCATCTAGATCCTAAAAAGTTGTCATGTATGTACCCTAATGTTCAGCCAAAATGTTGGAGATGTGAATGTTTGGATGCTACGTATTATCATGTTTGGTGGACCTGTAGGAAAGTTAAGGCCTTTTGGATAAAAATATGGTGGGTCATGCAGAATGTTTTGAAGAAAAAAATTCAATTTTCTCCACAATTGTTTTTATTGGGTATAGTTAAGGGTTTTACACGGGGTGAAATAAAATTAATATTGTATATGATAACAGCAGCAAGATTGTTGATAGGTAAATATTGGAAGAATGAAGCTTTGCCTACTATCGAGGAATGGACTTTGAAGATGGCCAGTTTTGCAGAGATGGCGAAGATTTCAGCATATTTAAAAGATTGTTCACAAGAGACTTATGAATGGGAATGGAAAAGGTGGATAGAATATGTTCAGAACAAATACCAAACTAGAAAGTACCAAATAGCTTTTATTTGAAAACAATGTATTAGAAATATTTTAATGTAAAGAGATAAAGAGGGAAAATTATATAGGGGGAGGGATGGGTTCAGGTATATATATCAGTATTATTAGTTATGAGTATATAATAGGGAAGTCTGGGGGGGAGGGTTAGGGAGGGCTAGGGAGGACGGGAAGTTTGGGGAGGGAGGTGGGGGGGTGAAAAAAAGGGGTGAAAATGTAATTGTAAAACTTTTGCAATAAAAAAAAAAAAAAGAGAATTTCCCAAGTGACTGCTTATCGTGACATCCCAAACCGACTCTCTGAATGGTTCCGGGTAGCGATAAAAGTCGACAGAGGGTTGCGGGCGAGCGACACGCCGAAACCACCAGAGGGAAAGGAGAGAGGCCGACCAGACCAGGGGCCACTCAACAGATGGGAAACCCCAACATCACAGCCCTCCCACAGACCAACTGCCCCACGGAGCTCACTGAAATACTACCGATGTGGGGGGAGCGGCCACATAGCAGCAAGATGTGGAACGCCTAGACCGGGACCAGCTCCACCGCCCAGAGCACGACCGGAACAAGGGCCCAAGCGCGCCACCCATGTACCGCGGGAAACCCCCCAAATCCCAGAGTTTTTCGCTCACCTGACCAAAACCAGAGGAACCCCAGATGAGGGAGATCACTTCCCCGAACCCTACGACACGGAGGATGAAGGCAAAGACGACCCGATGGTGAGTGGACCTGTCCATCCTTTTCTTTTCCCCATACACCTGACAGCCCCCAAAACAGGGGCCCAAGAGACTTTCCAAGCCCTAATAGACTCTGGTAGCACACGGTGCCTAATCAACCTACCCACAGTTCTGAAATTGGGAATCCGAGCTAAACAGCTCAAACAACCAATTCGTTTTGAGCAAGTTGATGGGTCCCTAGTGGGGGGAGCGTACGCCACACACTTGACTGAACCTGTGAGACTAAAACTAGCAGATCACTGGGAGATGATCCGCTTCATAATAGCCCCTAAGATGACAGAACCAGTCATATTGGGACTCTCGTGGCTGGACAAATGGGCCCCAATCATTTGGTGGCAAGAGGGGACCCGCAGGCTGAGAATAGCAAAGGGCCCCCAACCCCTGCCGCCCCGACCAGAAGAATTCCCTCCCATGTTGAGACCCCAAAGCAGCCCTCCACCACAAAACAAAACACCACCAACACAAGGGTCCCTCCCAGAAGGTACAGTAAAGCAATTGGCAGCCGCACCCACCACCACTTGTAATGCAGATCAGATCCCAGGGGAGTACCAAGACCTTGCAGAAGTATTCAGCGAGGCCGACTGTGACATTCTGCCCCCTCACCGCGAGACCGATTGTGCCATCGAGATTATCCCGGGAGCGAAACTACCCAAACCTAAAATGTATGCCATGACGCCCCGAGAAATGCAGGAAATGCGGGACTACATAGACAAAAACTTACAAAGAGGATTTATTGAGCCAGTAAAACCAAGGGTAGCGGCGCCGGTCATGTTTAAAGAGAAAAAGGACGGCTCCATGAAACTGGTGGTCGACTTTCGAAGTATCAATGCTGTTTGCATACACAACTTGTACCCCCTCCCCCTCATGAAAGACATGCTAGCCCACCTAGCTAAAGGGAAGATTTTCACCAAACTAGACCTTCGAGAAGCTTATTACCGAGTACGCATCGTGTACGCACGTGACATTACCCCCCACCAAGCCCTGCCCACAGAACCAGTAGTAACAAATTTTACATTTCACCACTGATCTCCACCAGCTCACTTCCCCCCTCCCAAATACCAGCAATGCCTCCCCCCTCCCATTAAAATGGCAGTCGAAAGCAAGCAAGCATCATAGATGCTGACAGATGGAAAGAACCAAAAGCTTTGGTGAACTTACATTTTCAGAAGGTTTTGTAGAAAATTCTGAAATAAAAACTCAATTATCTATCAGGCCAAATAATGTAATATAAATGTACTTGGGGATTTATGCTGAGTAACAGCATTCTGTGGTACTCAAAACTAAACATCTTGTTTTAGCAAGTTCTGTTTGTTTCTAGAAAGTTACAGACTTACCAACACTGTGTTTCCTGAACTACTTTTTGTATAAAATTATAAACATAAACTAATATTTAGATAAAAGTCCCCCCCCTTTGTTTGATAGAAAGGACACAGGAAGGGAGGAAATGATTGGTTTAGCCTACTACATTTTTCAATACCCTTCCTGGGGGAGTTTATGGACATTTTCTGTGCTCTATTGTTCATCATTTTACTTTTATCATTTTCTGGGAAAGTAGTGCAGCCAAGCATTATATAACCACATTTACTACTAACCAGTGATTAAGATTCTCCCTTGTATTAAAAATTTTCTTATATCCTACATATTTTATGAACAGAGTGTTGACCCATATATATATATATATATATATGTATATATATATATATATATGTTTTCTGAGGTTTTCGCGGGTGTTTGTATGTAGGTCTTTGGTTATTTGGGTCTTCTCCCACGAAAAACGCCCACACAGCATGAACAAACGAGACGATACCTCCCGCCTACCAGCCATTTGGAAACCCGCCCTTATTGACAAATGAGTCCCTAACACGACGAATGACACCAGACCCACACTCACGAGAGCCACACAGGATGTCACCACCACACATCCACGCAGAAAGCAGACTCAAACCCACACTGATAATGAGCCATGACCAAGGACCAGAAGCCAGACCGCAGCTGCATCATTAGCCACTTTAAACCCCTCCAATCCATACATGAAGCAGACTGACACCCACCATGAAGAGCTCGCACGGCCACAAACACGAAGCCAAACAACAACAACGCAGCTCACCAGCTCAAATCCCTCTGCAACTCAGACTAAGCTGAGCACAACCAAGCCCCCACCCAAACAGAACACACCCCCAGCCAATCAGAGCACAACCAACCCCCCATCCAATCAGAGCACAGCCAAGCCCCTAACCAATCAGAACACACGTCCACCCAATCAGAACACAGCCAAGTTCCCACCCAGTCAGCTCACACTTCCACTAGCAGTTAAAAGGAAGAGACAGCTGCGATCTCACATTGCTCCTGGAAGCACGAAGCCGAGAACACCAGCCTGAAGATGACGAATGAGACATATATATGTTTATGTAAGTTTTCACGGGTATGTATGTATGTATAGTTAATATTTCGGGTTTCTTCCCGTGTAATTGTGGATCCACAATTACACGGGAAGAAACCCGAAATATTAACTATACACACATATATATATATATATCTTTTTAATCTATTCCAATCTTCCCATTTTTTCCCATATTCATCTCTTTCATATAGTTCTTTATCACAAATTAATCATTTTTCACCATATCTTGTTATTTCAACTTCTGCCATATTCTTTTTTTTCCAAGTCCATTTTACATGTTTCCAATTTCAGCCATAATATTCTTTTTCCATACTTTTGTCTTATCTTAATTTCTTCTTAATACATAATACATAAATATTATCAGTATCCACCCTTAATTCCTAATCTCTTACAATAACATCAATTAATTATCTTATTTCTCCATTATAGAATATACTTCTCAAAATCCCCATCCCACTTTTTAACATTTCAACTTTGTCTCTTAATTAACAATTGTCTTCAAAATTAAACCAAATTACCATTTCACATTTCATCTGCTATTGTTTTACTATAAGCAATATACATCATCATATTCAAATCTTACATTAAAACCCTTTAACTTAATTGACCATCCACAACTGATGATATTAATGCAGTTCCCTTAAATCTACTAATATTTACCTTATTTCCCTTCCTCCTTTCCACTAATCTTCCCTTCTTTAACCATTTTCTCTTGGTCTCCCCAAAAATCCACTTCTTGATAATTTTCTCCTTTTATCCCATTCTCTTAACTTCTTCTTTTTCTTTTCTTTTTATATTTATTATATCTTTTCTTCTGACTCTTTTTCTCACTTTTAGATATAGGTGAAACTCGAAAAATTAGAATATCGTGCAAAAGTTCATTTATTTCAGTAATGCAACTTAAAAGGTGAAACTAATATAGACTCATTACATGCAAAGCGAGATAGTTCAAGCCTTGATTTGTCATAATTTTGATGATTATGGCTTACAGCTCATGAAAACCCCAAATTCACAATCTCATGTATTAGAATATTACATGAAATCAATAAAACAAGGATTGTACATAGAATAATATCGGGCCTCTGAAAAGTATAAGCATGCATATGTACCCAGTACTTGGTTTGGGCCCCTTTTGCATTAATTACTGCCTCAATGCGGCGTGGCATGGATGCTATCAGTCTGTGGCACTGCTGAGGTGTTATGGAAGACCAGGATGCTTCAATAGCGGCCTTCAGCTCTTCTGCATTGTTCGGTCTCATGTCTCTCATCTTTCTCTTGGCAATGCCCCATAGATTTTCTATGGGGTTCAGGTCAGGTGAGTTTGCTGGCCAATCAAGCACAGTAATCCCATGGTCATTGAACTAGGTTTTGGTACTTTTAACAGGGTGGGCAGGTGCCAAGTCCTGCTGGAAAATGAAGTCAGCATCCCCATAAAGCTTGTCTGTAGAAGGAAGCATGAAGTGCTCCAAAATCTCCTGGTAGACGGCTGCATTGACCCTGAATTTAATGAAGCACAGTGGACCAACACCAGCAGATGACATGGCTTCCCAAATCAACACAGACTGTGGAGACTTCCGGTTTGCTTCCTGCCGACGAAAGACGGTCCAGTTTCTGGACCGCCAGCCCCGCTGCCTGTTAGAGCCGCTTCGATCCAGAGAAGCAGCTCAGAAGTTCCCAAATCCAAAGGATTTGTGGAAGAGAGTGGGTGAGGAGCAGGTTGAGCCCCTGTGAGCCCCCAGACAGCTGTTTCTGGGGAGGAAACAGGCGCGGCTCCCTTTCAGCTCGCCGAGACTCCAGACGGCATGGGACGAGTCTGCCCAGCACAGAGCAAGGCGGCAGGAGCAACTTTTCTATTTAAACAAAGTAAACTCAAATAACCAGGGGAAATAACAACTTGAACCTTGAAACCTCGAAAATGCAAGTATTACTACCCCTGTGATTCAAAGCAGAAGCCAAGCAGTCCAAACAGGAAGGGAAGGTGGCAGGGGGGGGGATCCCCCACACGTAAACCTGAACAGCAGCCTCCCAGCCAGCAGAGCCAGAAAAAAGAGTTTGATTTTGAAAGTTTAAAGGATTTTATTACTCAGGCTCTGGATGAGAAATTTGAAAAGTCACAACAGGAAATTAAGCAGGAGATTAAAGAAATTAAAGAGGTGGTGCAAGAGAAATATGACAAGGTCACTAAAAATTAATGACAGTGGTGTCTGGTTTGTCAGAAGCAATTATTAAAATGGATGCTAAGGTAGAAGAATTTAAATCAGAAATGAATGTTAAAATGAAGGAAACTGACTATAAAATTTTTGATGCTGATAATAAAATGCAGAGAGTTGAAAATGAAATTACAATGATGCAGTTTAGGTCCATGGAATTTGCTATAAGGCTGAGAGGCATAAAAGAGAACGATAGACAAGACCTGAGACAGATTTGTGCTGATGCTCTAGCTGTGTTGTTAAAGATTAGCCCTGAAGAGATTTTCTACAAAATGGATAAAATTTACAGAGTGAATTCGTGGGTGGCCAGACAAAGACAACTGCCTAGAGATGTGGTGATATATTTTACAGACAGAAGAATGAGAAATGATATTTTGCAAAAGTCTTTCCTCTCTGCTGTGCAAGTGGGGGGGACTCAGATTGGAGTTTATAAGGAGCTACCACCTAAGATGTTAAAAGATAGAAAAGATTTTGGATTTTTAGTGAATGAATTAAATAAAGAACAAATTCCATTTCGGTGGGATGCTCCAACTGGCATAATCTTGAGGTACAATGGAGAAAGATATCAATTAAACACTGTTGAGAAGGCAGAACAATTTTATTCTAATGTTTTTAAGGAGAGTTCACCATCCCCACGTACATCTACTGTGTTGGAGATAAAGGAGAGTGATAAGGAGAAGCAACTTCAGCAAGAGATGGAAGAGCAGCTTAAACAGGTGGAACCAGAGGCAGCGGAAATGCAGGGAGCTACAGGAGGTTTTCTGGATGAGCCCCTGCTAGACCTTCCTTCGAAAATTGTGATTGAACCACCTAAGACTACAAGAGAAGTGGCTTTGGACCTAGCCCGGATGTGTGAAGCTAAAGATCAGCGTGTAACTCGAGCAATTTCTAAGCAACTTAAAGAAAAGCAACAACAGGAAAGGCCCAAGCCACAACAATACAAGAAGGGAGTTAAGAGTAATATACAAGAATGTGAAGCCATGGGGGGAGCAAAACCGAAGACTACCGATTCGGAAGATATTCAGCAATTCTGTTCGTCGCTTCAAAAAAGTCTACATGACGATTAAGTTTTTATCTTGGAATGTGAACGGACTAAATTCACCACAGAAAAGGAAGAAATTATTTACATATTTGAGACAATTTAATAATGATATAATTTGTTTACAAGAAATTCATGTTAGAACACAAGATCAAAAATATTTGATAAACTCAAAATTAGGAACACATTTTATAGCCTCAAATTTGGAAAAAAAAGAATGGTGTGGTTATTTATATAAATAAAAGATTGTCAGCTAAAATTATAGAAGCAGATGAAGGTGGTAGGTTTATAGCAATTGAACTGCATACAGTAAGTGGCCTAATTTTAGTGATCGGAATTTATGCTCCTAATCAACAACAGGATAATTTTTACAAAACTTTGCATTCTAAAATACTGGGACTATAGATCTATTTTAATCATGGGAGATTGGAATGGAGTAATTGACTCTAAAATAGATAAAAAGAGTTTGGCGAAGTCAAGGATTAGACTACCACAGACTTTTTTTGATATGAAAGAAGATTTGGAATTAAAAGATATTTGGAGAATACATAACCCAAAAGAATTGGACTTTACTTTTTTTTCAGATAGACACAGATCCTTTTCTAGGATTGACTTTATTTTACTATCAGCTGATTTACTTGTTAAAACAAAAAGAACAAAGATTTTTCCAAGGACTTTAACCGACCATGGCCCAGTATGGATAGAAATTGAGATGGGAAAGACTGAGAGAAGATCATGGAGATTAAATGAAAATTTGTTTAGATATGAAAAAAATATAACAGAACTTAAAAAGCAGATGAAAGAATTTTTTGAAATGAATTTGAATAAGGGTACCCCTATTGAAATTGTGTGGGATGCGAGTAAAGCGTATATGAGAGGGGTACTCATTCATATGAACTCTAAACACAAATTAAATCGACAAAAGAAAAGATCTGAAATGGAAGTAGAAATAAAGAATAAAGAACTGTTACTTATAAAAAACCCAACAGATGAAAGAATACGTGGAGCTATAAAACTTCTGAAAGATCAATTTCAAATGCTTATGGTGGAACAAACAGCAACAAATTTACAATATGCGAAACACAACACATTTTGTAATGCTAACAAACCGGGCAGATGGTTGTCTTATACACTAAGGAAGAAGCAGAGTACACAAACTATTGATAGTATTGATATTGGAGGGAAGGAAATTTCTCAACAAAAATTAATTAAAGAAGTTTTTGTAGATTATTACACTAAATTATATGCCAAAGATGACACACAGAACGGACTTATAGAAAAATATTTAGAAAATAAAAGAGTTACAAAAATTACCAATCAACAAAAGGAGAGAATGAATTATCCTATAACAGCTGAGGAGATTATTGCCGCAATTAAACAATTGAAAACAGCTAAAGCTCCTGGGACGGATGGTTTAACTGCGGTGTACTATAAAATTTTACAAGCAGAAATGATTGAGCATCTTAAAGATTTATTTTGTAGTATACAACAAGGGGGTAAAATACCCCCATCATGGAAAACAGCATATATTTCATTGATACCGAAAGAGCAAATAGGTCCTAAAAAACCTGAGAATTTTAGACCAATATCTCTTCTGAATAATGACTATAAAATATTTGCAAAAGTATTAGCCAACAGGTTGATGCCAGTTATTCAAGAGGTGATTCATTGTGATCAAGCGGGGTTTATAGAAGGCAGATACATGAAGGACAATGTAAGGCAAGTTATAGATTTACTGGAATATCTTGAGAAGAATAAACAGATCCCTGCAGTGCTGGTCTTCTTGGATGCGGAGAAGGCCTTTGATAGAGTGGATTGGAATTTTCTATTAAAGACTTTAAAAAAGATGGACTTTGGGGATCAATTTATACAGGCGGTTTCAGCAATTTATCAAGAACAAAAGGTACAGATTATTAGTAATGGAAGCTTGACAACAGATTTTAATATTGAAAAAGGAACAAGACAAGGTTGTCCGTTATCCCCATTGTTATTTATTTTAACATTAGAAGTCTTGTTGAATACAATACGGGACTCGAGTACCTTGAAAGGAATAGTGATAAGGCAAGAAGATTACAGAATAAGGGCATTTGCAGATGATCTGGTTGTTACTCTAACACAGCCGATGGAATCAATAATCCACATGAAAGACATTATAAAAGATTATGGTACAGTATCAGGATTTAGATTGAACCAGAAAAAAACTAAGATGATAGTTAAAAATATGACACAAGATCGAAAACATGAACTTGAAAGCAAGGCAGGTTTTGAGATAGTACCAAAGGTTAAATATCTAGGAGTTCAGGTTGCAGAATCAAACATGAAACTGTTTCAAAATAATTATGAGGTGTTGTGGCGAAATGTACAGAAAGATATGGAGACTTGAAAAAAACTGCAGCTGTCTTTACTTGGAAGAATAGCAGCAGTTAAGATTAACACTTTGCCAAGATTTCTCTTTTTGTTTCAAATGATTCCGGTGCTTAAAAGTGATAAACAATTGAAAGAATGGCAAAGTGGACTGAATAAGTTTGTCTGGAACGAGAAAAAACCGAGAGTGAAACTGAAAATTATGCAAGATGTTCCAGAAAGGGGAGGTCTTAAACTTCCAAACCTACAATTATATTATGAAGCAGCAGCTTTGACCCAAGTAAGTGATTGGTTTGGAAGGAAAAAGACTGGAATATTGAATATAGAAAGCTTTGATCTTGAATTTGGTTGGCATGCCTACTTATTTTATGAGAACAAAGTGGATAAAGTATTTAAAAGCCATATACTTAGAGACTCTTTGATGAGAGTTTGAAAGAAGCACCGACTCAAATGGGATTATAAAATACTGCTATGGCTGGATCTTGGTCATATCATGTGGAATACAAATATAATGTCACTCAGGGGGGTTTTATATAAAGAAGTTCTTTTTGCAGGTGCAGGCAGATGGCAACTGAAGACTTTAGAAACGCTGTTGGAAGAAGGGATTAATTTAACTTGGTTACAGTATAATCAACTTCAATTGAGATGGAAAGAGGACCAAAAAATTGGTATAACGATGTATGAGGAAGAATTGGTTAGACATATAAAAGAGAAAGGTCCAATGCATATTAAAAGGCTTTATAATGTTTTGTTAGAAAGGGATTCAGAAACTGAATTGGTTAAAGATTGCATGATTAAGTGGGCACAAAAGTTTGCAGAACCAGTGATGTTGGAAACATGGGAAAAAATATGGGTTCAGAATGTTAAATTTACACAGTCACAGAATTTGAGGGAAAATTTTTATAAAATGTTTTATAGATGGCATTTAGATCCTAAGAAATTGTCGTGCATGTACCCTAATGTTCAACCAAAATGCTGGAGATATGATTGCTTAGATGCCACATATTATCATGTGTGGTGGACTTGTAAGAAAGTGAAGGCTTTTTTTGGATAAAAATTTGGTGGGTTATGCAGAATGTTTTGAAGAAAAACATTCAGTTTTCTCCACAATTGTTTTTATTGGGTATAGTTAAGGGTTTTACATTGGGTGAAACAAAGTTGATATTGTATATGATAACAGCAGCGAGATTACTGATAGGTCAATATTGGAAAAATGAAGCTATGCCTACTATTGAGGAATGGACTTTGAAGATGGCCAGCTTTGCAGAGATGGCGAAGATTTCAGCATATCTAAAAGATCGCTCACAAGAGACTTATGAATGGGAGTGGAAAAAGTGGATAGATTATGTGCAGAATAAATATCAAACTAGGAAATATCAGATAGCTTTTAACTGAAAGTATTATATAAAGATAGAAATATTTGAATTTTGTGAAGATGTGAAAAATATACAGGGGGTGGAGGGGTTCAAGTTTTATAAAAAGGGGATTTTGATTTGGATTATATTCTGTGGAAGTCCGGGGGGGAGGGGTGGGTTAGGGGGGGTTAGGGAGGGTTAGGGAGGTTAGGGAGGGTTGGGGGGGAGGGAAACTGGGGAGAAAATGTAATTGTAAAACTTTTTCAATAAAAAAAAAAACACAGACTGTGGAAATTTCACACTGGACTTCAAGCATCTTGCAGTGTGTGCCTCTCCATTCTTCCTCCAGACTCTGGGTCCTTGGTTTCCAAATGAAATGCAAAAGTTGCTCTCATCAGAAAAGAGGACTTTGGACCACTGAGCACAGACCAGTTCTTTTTTTCTTTAGCCCAGGTAAGACGCTTCTGACGTTTGTTGTTCAGGAGCGGCTTGACAAGAGGAATACAACATTTGAAGCCCATGTCCAGGATCCGTCTGTGTGTGGTGGCTCTTGATGCACTGACTCCAGCCTCAGTCCATTCCTTGTGAAAGTCCCCAATACTTTTGAATGGTCTTTTCCTGACAATCCTCTCCAGGCTGCGGTCATCCCTGCTGCTTGTGCACCTTTTTCTTCCACACTTTTCCCTTCCACATAACTTTCTATTAATATGCTTTGACACAACACTTTGGGAACATCCAACTTCTTTTGCAATTACCTTTTGAGACGTTTCCTCCTTATGGAGGGTGTCAGTGATGGTTTTCTGCACAACTGTCAGGCCAGAAGTCTTTCCCATGATTGTGATTCCTACTGAACCAGACCGAGAGGCCATTTAAAGGCTCAGGAACCCTTTGCAGATGTTATGGCTTAATTAGCTGATTAGAGTGGGACACTTGTAGCCTAGAATATTGTATCTTTTCACAATATTCTAATTTTCTGAGATTGTAAATTTGGGGTTTTCATGAGCTATAAGCCATAATCATCAAAAGTATGACAAATCAAGGCTTGAACTATCTCGCTTTGCATGTAATGAGTCTATCTCATATATTAGTTTCACCTTTTAAGTTGCATTACTGAAATAAATGAAATGTCAGCCTCAGCTTTGCCTGCTTCAGCTGATTATAGAAACATGAACGCTATTTGCGTAGAAAATATCTATCCCCTCCCGCTCATGAAGGACATGTTAGCCCATTTAGGGAAGGGAATTTTTTTTTACCAAACTTGATTTAAGAGAGGCATACTACCGAGTGAGAATAAAAGAGGGAGATTAATGGAAGACAGCATTTAATTGCCCTCTGGGATGTTTCCAGTTTAGAGTACTCCCTTTTGGACTACAGGGAGCCCCGGCTCTATTCATGCAGTTGATCAACGAAGTGTTGCATGAGCACCTATATAAAGGGGTGTTGGTCTATTTGGACGACATTCTAATTTATTCTGACAACATGGCCGACCATGTAAGACTGGTTCGAGCGGTTTTGAATAAACTCAGAGCAGCTGAACTCTATGCCAAACTTTCTAAATGTGAATTCCACCAAGACAAAATCGACTATCTTGGATATCGTATATCACATGAGGGAATAGAGATGGACCCGGAAAAGGTCCGGGCAGTGATGGAATGGGCCGCACCACGCACCCGTAAACAGTTACAGAGTTTCTTAGGGTTTGCTAATTTTTATAGACAATTTATCCCCTCCTTTGCGAAAATCGCACTGCCAATTACAGACTTGCTAAAAACCAAAGGGAAATAAAACCCAAACCCTCGAAACCACTAGAATGGACTATGGACTGTCAAGCGGCTTTCGAAAAACTGAGACGACTGTTTGCAGCTGAACCGGTGCTCAAACACCCCGACATGGAACAACCTTTTGTAGTACAAGCTGATGCCAGCGACGTCGCTGTAGGAGCTATACTCTTGCAAAAGAATGAGAACGGGATATTACAACCCTGTGCTTACACGTCTCGTAAACTATCAGACATGGAAAGGAGATGGGCCATATGGGAGAAAGAAGCGTTTGCAGTTAGATGGGCACTGTTAACATGGAGACAATTTCTAGAAGGGGCGAAACACCCTTTCGAGGTGTGGACTGATCATAAGAATCTAGAAGCATTAAAAACACCACGCAAACTATCCCCAAAACAAGCTCGCTGGGCCCAACACTTCAAGTGTTTCAATTTCACTTTACGTTACCTTCCTGGTGGAAAAAATTTCATGGCAGACGCACTTTCCAGATTGCCACAGTACAACAGCATAAAGAAGGAAGTGGTTCAACCAATGATCCCCTTAACGCAATTGGCAACACCTGTCACTACCAGAGCGCAGAGTAAAACCGAATCAGAACTCTCAGGGAATTTACTCGAAAAATTACGTGAAGCGCTAAAAACTGATGAGTGGTTTAAGGCCCACTCAAATGAATGCACACTTCGCGACGGATTAGCTTGGGTTGGATCAAAACTGTATGTTCCTGCCACACTAAGAACGACCGTATTGGAATATGCTCATGATGCCAAGGCCGCAGGGCATTTTGCGTTTGTCAAGACTCTACATCTTGTTAAGAGACAATTTTGGTGGCCAGCACTTAAAAAGGACATAGAGACATATGTGGCTAGCTGTCCAGTATGTGCCTCAGCTAAAAGACCTCCAGGAAAATCCCCTGGATTACTGCAAAGTGTGGCTAGACTGAATGCCCCATGGAAAGAAATATCTATGGACTTCATTGTGGACTTACCAGAGAGTGAGGGCTGCACAGTCATTTGGGTAGTAACTGATCTGTTTTCCAAACAAGTACATTTCATTCCTTGCTCAAAGATCCCCTCAGCTAGAACCCTCGCAAAACTGTTTATTCAACAGATTTACAGACTACATGGATCTCCAAAAAGAATAATTTCTGATAGGGGTGTACAATTTACTTCCAGTTTCTGGAAAGAGTTTTTAAAGTTAATAGGCTCCGCCCAGGGGTTAAGCTCCAGTCACCACCCCCAGACAAATGGAGCCTGTGAAAGAACCAATGAGGTGCTAGAACAATATCTGAGGTGTTACGTAAATTACCAACAGGACAATTGGGTAGAATTGTTGCCATTTGCAGAAGTGGCATATACAGTCAGGTCCAGAAATATTGGGACATCGACACAATTCTAACATCTTTGGCTCTATACACCACCACAATGGAGTTGGAATGAAACAAATACAATGTGCATTAACTGCAGACTGTCAGCTTTAATTTGAGGGTATGTACATCCAACTCAGGTGAACGGTGTAGGTCTTACAGCAGTTTGCATATGTGCCTCCCATTTGTTAAGGGACCAAAAGTAATGGGACAGAATAATAATCATAAATCAAACTTTCCCTTCTTAATACTTGGTTGCAAATCCTTTGCAGTCAATCACAGCCTGAAGTCTGGAACACATAGACATCACCAGACAGTGGGTTTCATCCCTGGTGATGCTCTGCCAGGCCTCTACTGCAACTGTCTTCAGTTCCTGCTTGTTCTTGGGGCATTTTCCCTTCAGTTTTGTCTTCAGCAAGTGAAATGCATGCTCAATGGGATTCAGGTCAGGTGATTGACTTGGCCATTGCATAACATTCCACTTCTGTCCCTTCAAAAACTCTTTGGTTGCTTTTGCAGTATGCTTTGGGTCATTGTCCATCTGCACTGTGAAGTGCCGTCCAATGAGTTCTGCAGCATTTGGCTGAATGTGAGCAGATAATATTGCCCAAAACACTTCAGAATTCATCCTGCTGCTTTTGTCAGCAGTCACATCATCAATAAATACAAGAGAACCAGTTCCATTGGCAGCCATACATGCCCACGCCATGACACTACCACCACCATGCTTCACTGATGAGGTGGTATGCTTAGGATCATGAGCAATTCCTTTCCTTCTCCATACTCTTCTCTTCCCATCACTCTGGTACAAGTTGATCTTGGTCTCATCTGTCCATAGGATCTTGTTCCAGAACTGTGAAGGCTTTGTTAGATGTTGTTTGGCAAACTATAATCTGGCCTTCCTGTTTTTGAAGCTCACCAATGGTTTACATCTTGTGGTGAACCCTCTGTATTCATTCTGGTGAAGTCTTCTCTTGATTGTTGACTTCGACACACATACACCTACCTCCTGGAGAGTGTTCTTGATCTGGCCAACTGTTCTGAAGGGTGTTTTCTTCACCAGGGAAAGAATTCTTCGGTCATCCACCACACTTGTTTTCCATGGTCTCCCAGGTCTTTTGGTGTTGCTGAGCTCACCGGTGCATTCCTTCTTTTTGAGAATGTTTCAAACAGTTGTTTTGGCCATGCCTAATGTTCTTGCTATCTCTCTGATGGGTTTGTTTTGTTTCTTCAGCCTAATGATGGCTTGCTTCACTGATAGTGACAGCTCTTTGGATCTCATCTTGAGAGTTGACAGCAACAGATGCCAAATGCAAATAGCACACTTGAAATGAACTCTGGGCCTTTTATCTGCACATTGTAATTGGGGTAATGAGGGAATATCACACGCCTGGCCATGGAACAGCTGAGAAGCCAATTGTCCCATTACTTTTGGTCCCTTAACAAGTGGGGGGCACATATACAAACTGCTGTAAGTCCTACACTGTTCACCTGAGTTGGATGTACATACCCTCAAATTAAAGCTGACAGTCTGCAGTTAACGCACATTGTGTTTGTTTCATTCCAACTCCATTGTGGTGGTGTATAGAGCCAAAGATGTTAGAATTGTGTCGATGTCCCAATATTTCTGGACCTGACAGTAACAATTATGTACCCAGTAGCACCGGATTCACTCCTTTTAAGGTGGCGTCGGGCCAAGACTTCGTACCCATTCCCGAACTACCACAAGATGATCCTCAGAATCCCTCCTTGATGGAATGGATTGAGCAATTAAAAAGCATATGGGCAGTGACTCGGAAGGCATTGGATGAGGCACACCGGGCCCATAAAGCGCAAGCTGATAAGAAAAGGTCCCCAGCTCACAACTATAAAGTGGGTGATAAAGTCTATTTGTCTACTAAATACTTACAGACTACCCAGAAGTCCAAAAAGCTAGGGCCTAAGTATGTGGGACCATTTCGTATGATTAGATTGATTAATCCAGTGACAGTTGAATTGGAATTGCCAAAAACCTTAAGATGAATACATCCTGTATTTCATGTTAGTTTATTGAAACCTGAACACTCATCTCCCTTAAGGGTTGATCAAAGCACCCCTCCAATTCCCATTCTCATAGAGGGGGAGCAACATTTTGAAGTTAAGGAAATTTTGGACTCTAGAAAACACCATGGTAAAGTCCAATATCTGATTGCCTGGAAACATTTCCCTTTATCTCAGGCTGAATGGGTGAATAAACGAGATGTCCGAGCTCCCAAGAAAGTACAACAATTCTATACCAAATACCCAGATAAACCATAATTATTGTATATATTCTGTTTCTCTTTTTTTTTCTTTCCTTTTATTTAGGACTAACGTCTCTTCTGCAAGGGGGGCCGAATGTCAGCCTCAGCTTTGCCTGCTTCAGCTGCCATAAGAAACGGAGGGGGGGGTGGGATTAGTTATGGAGCAAAGGGTGGGAAGAAGCAGGAGGTGTTTTTTTTCCTTGTAGGATGTGTCTTCATGAGAAACTAAAGTGGATCTTCAAAAAGGGGACGGCTGACCAACTGCCCTACATTCCTGATGGATGACGCTGCCAAACGTGTTGCCACCTGACCTTTGGAAGACCTTTGGATTGGCTGATGATTTATGAACACGGGGGGGGGGAGAGAAGCTTAGTAGATGCATTTCGCGCGTTTTGCTCACTTCCAGCTTTACCTGGGTTGCTATTCATTTCATATTCAGTAAAAGTACTAAATTCTTCAAAATGCTTGAGTTTGGGTTTTTCTTTCCTGGATACTGAAGGAAGCATACCTGACATGAACTTTTGCACGATATTCTAATTTTTCAAGTTTCACCTGTATATTATTTGAATAGTTCTCCCCAAGTTTTCTCCTAATCTCTTTCCATTCTTTCCCTCTTTATCCTTTGATTGATTCTTTTTTGGGGGATATTCTCCCCATCCACTCTTTTTTTGCCACTGTAGATCCCAGTGAAATCATCTAACTGCTTTTTGTATTAAATTCCTTTTCCTTCAATATTATTTTCTTGCTCCTCATTTATGCTCTCTTTTACCACCTGTCACTGGATTCACTGGAGAAGAGCCTAATGCTGGGAAAGATTAAGGGCAAAAGAAGAAAGGGACGACAGAGAATGAGGTGGCTGGATGAAGTAGTAGGTGTGAGCTTAAATGGACTCAGGGGGATGGTAGAGTACAGGAAGGCCTGGAGGAACATTGTCCATGGGGTCACAATGGGTCGGATATGACTTTGCAACTAACAATTACTACCTTCTCCCCTGTTTCCTGTTCTGTGTGTTCCAGCAAGATTTCTGACTTTTTATTACCATTTAGTGATTCACACATATTTTTAATCATCACCATTAATTCCTCACACAACCAAGACTCCATATTGCCAATTTATGAAAGTTAAAACTTTTGAATTATGTCACGTTTAATTAAAACTTAAAATCCATATAGTCCCTTTTTATTTTCAAATAATGTCCAATTTAAGTATTTATCCAGTCTACTCCAAGTTAAAGATTTGTTATTTTCCACAGCCATTGAGAATTTAAACCAAGCAATGTAGAAAGACAGATACTCCTTAAAAGTTCTCACAGCTTCCAAGTTATCTTTTAGTAGTCAAGGTCACCGCTGTATTTTCTCAGCTTTCTTCCAGCGAATATTGCAATACTCTCTTTCAGCCAGCAGATGTCTCTCTCAAAACCACAATATTTTCAAACCAACTAAATGTCAAAGCTGTCAAAAATATTTAAATCCACATAAAAATACTTTTCCTTGGTGTCAGATCCCTAAGAGTGATACTGCCAATCAATTGGGAGAAGGGGGAGGCTTGGATTCAATTTAATAGCATTGCCTGTGTCAACAGATATTTTACAACATATATCCTGGTGCCAAAGAGCCCTGAGATCCTCTTAATGTGGAGGAATGTTTATGATAGCCATGTGGGTTGTTTCACTTTAAAGGATAATGGTGTGAATACATGTTTGTTCGGGTTCTCAGGGAAACTAGTAAAGAAAATATCTTCACACTTGTGTATTGGCTAAAATCTGCATTCTGACTTAAAGGGAGGGGTCTCTACTGCTTTAATCCTACTTGTCTTGCCTAAGGGTATTCAGATCTTGCTTTAACTGGGTTGCTATCACTTCTGCTTAATAAAAGGTTCCTTTTGAACAACCACGTTTCAAGAGTTTTTACTTACTTAAGTTGGAAGGAGAGGCAATTCTCCTGTTACAGAAAGCAAGATCTGCAAAACGGTCAACCCAGAGAAACAATTTTCGCTCTACTGAAGGGACCTTGCAAACCATGTCTGAATGAAGCAGAGAACTGAGAGAAGCTGAATGTGGGGGTGGGGAGACATCAACCGCCACCCAGTTGGATGCCTGTTTCATACGCCCCATCAGAGAGGATGAGGTAACCCTGGAGAATCCTGAAAAGCCCCGCTGGTCAATTGGCATCAGGAAGAAAGATAACTGGAATGAGAGAACCAGAGGAGTCACCCTCAGCCATGGCAACCGGAAATTGGGGTGGAACCTGGAACTAGAAGCCCTTGCTGACCAGGCAGGACTAACCAAAGGGAGGATTATCTGAAGAGGCATATAACCCAATTGGTGATGGAAACTTTGGAAAATCTCAACATCCGAGGGGAGCCAGAACAACAACCAAAGAGCACTGAAAGGGCAACAGTCGCGGATGATGCCATGAGAGGCACCCCCCTTCTGGAGCCTGCCTATTGAGCAGATGGTGCAGCAGCAGCGGGAGAAGACCCAGCAAACCTCCCCCCCCCAGGCAGCATGCACACTGGCACACATTCCCAACCAGCCCCGAGTCTCACAACTGGAAAGAGAAATTTCCTCCCTTGGAGTAAAGTTTGATGGGAATCCGCAGCAATTAGGATTCTTTGTGGCACATGTGCTAACCTACATGCAAGAGTACGGGCGTGATTTCCAAACCCAAGGATCCCGAGTGCTAGTTGTAATCCTAGAGGGTGCCTCTGCCAGATGGATGGTGACCCTGCATAACGCCAACGCACCAGAATTGCGGGATTTCAACCGTTTCATGATGGCCCTGCGACGATGGTTTGAGGACCCACTAGTAGGTTGCAAAGCACGCAACCGCATTAAGGTGGTGAGGCAGGGGCGATGGCCAATAGCAGAGTATACCGAAGAATTCCAGGACCTCACGTGTCATGTGAACTGGCTGGAAGATATTTTGGTGAGTTGTTTCAAGGATGGGCTGAGTGATGATCTATACAATGCCTGCATGGGCCGAGGTGCACAGAATCACCTACATGAGTGGTATGTCACCGCCAAAGAAGCTGAGATTGATATGGCCAGAAACCAGTACCAAGCAGGGCGAGCATGGAAGAAATCCCCATCCCAATGGAAGCAAGAGCCCCTCAAACCACAAACCACATTCTTACCAAAATTCTCAGTCTGTTTCAAGTGTGGAAAAGAGGGGCACCGAGCTGCAGAGTGTTGTTCGCAAACACCCGCCTGGAACCACCCACCGGGGGAGAACCCTGCAAAACCGGGCCGGCGTGGGAAGGAGACTGCCCTGAGGAGCAGGGAGACCGCAGAATTTCTATCTCCCCCTCTTTGGGGAGGAAACCCTGGCATCTCAGCAGGAGGAATCACACTCATTCGGAAGCGATCCAGATGATGAACCATTGGTAAGCAAACCAATTAACCGCTTAACCTCCCCTTAAGACTATTTATCCCAAACCAGGACAGGGAGATAAATATCTCCGCTCTAGTGGACTCAGGGTGCACCCATTGTTTGATCAGCCCAACCCTAGTAGGGAAGTTGGGAATTAACATAAGAAAGCTGAAAAACCCCATCACTTTCTGCCAACTAGATGGGTCAATAGCAGGAGGGGAGCCAGCTTCTTTTGCTACCGAGCCTCTACATATAGGCATCAGAAGCCACGAGGAAATGCTTACATTTATAGTGGCACCTGGCATGGAATGGCCATTAGCTCAGTCGGGTTTCAGGCCTGGACACAGCACGGAAACGGCATTGGTCGCGTTGGTTGATGATCTCTGGAGGGCTCGGAACAGGGGTTGTTCCTCTGTTCTGGTCCTGTTAGACCTCTCAGCGGCTTTTGATACCATCGACCATGGTATCATGCTGCACCGGTTGGAAGAGTTGGGGATGGGGGGCACCGTATTACGGTGGTTCTCCTCCTTTCTCTCCGACCGGTCGCAGTTCGTGTTGGCAGGGGGGCAGAGGTCGACCTCAAGGCCTCTTATATGTGGAATGCCTCAGGGGTCGGTCCTCTCGCCCCTCCTGTTCAACATTTATGTGAAGCTGCTGGGTGAGATCATCCGTGGCTTTGGGGTGAGATACCACCAGTACGCTGATGACACCCAGCTGTACATCTCCACCCCAGGCCACCCCAACGATGCTCTTGAAGTGATGTCCCAGTGCCTGGAGGCTGTGCGGATCTGGATGGGGAGGAACAGGCTCAGGCTCAACCCTTCCAAGACTGAGTGGCTGTGGCTCCCGGCATCCCGATATAGTCAGTTGACTCCATCACTGACTATTGGGGGTGAGTCGTTGGCCCCCACAGAGAGGGCTCGCAATTTGGGAGTCCTCCTGGATAGGCAGCTGTCCTTGGAGGAACATCTGACGACTGTAACCAGGGGGACCTTTTGTCAGGTTCGCCTGATCTGCCAGTTGCGGCCCTTTCTTGATCGGGATTCCCTGTGCACAGTCACTCATGCCCTCGTCACCTCTCACCTTGACTACTGCAACGCTCTCTACATGGGGCTCCCCTTGAGGGGCACCCGGAGGCTCCAACTGGTCCAGAATGCAGCAGCGCGGGTAGTGACGGGAGCAGCCTGGCGCTCCCATGTAACACCGCTCCTGCGCGAGCTGCACTGGCTCCCAGTGGTCTTCCGGGTGCACTTCAAGGTGTTGGTTATCACCTTTAAAGCGCTCCATGGCATAGGGCCTAGCTATCTTTGAGACCGCTTGCTGCCACCGACGATCTCCCATCGACCCGTGCGCTCCCACAGAGAGGGCCTCCTCAGGGTGCCATCAGCCAAACAGTGCAGGCTGGTGACCCCCAGGGGGAGGGCCTTCTCTGTGGGGGCACCTACCCTCTGGAATCAATTGCCTCCAGAGATAAGGAGAATCCAAGACCTCGGGGCCTTCCGCCGTGCCCTTAAAACCTTCCTTTTCCAGCAAGCCGGGCTGGCCTAATTTTTTTAAGTGTTTTTAAGTGTTTTGTTTATTGTTTTTAATTAATGGGGCCAAATTTATATATGTATATTTTAACTGTATTTTAATATTTGTATTTGATGTTTTTACTTGGCTGTTCACCGCCCTGAGTCCTCAGGGAGAAGGGCAGTATACAAATTCAAAATAAAATAAAAATAAAATAAATTGGAAACAAGCATCATAAAATTTCAGATGAACGTGACTTTTGCTGAGAATCCACATAAAGGAACTGAGGGGGCAGAGAACCGAGAAACAGCCATGCCTGGTCACGCCACGCCAACTGAGAGCATACCCATAGAATACAAGGATTTGGCTGAAGTTTTTAGTGAAAAAGCCTCAGATAAGCTCCCTCCCCACCACGCCACCGACTGTGCGATAGAAATCTTACCCGGTGCTAAATTCCCTAAACCCAAGATGTACAGCATGTCACCAAGTGAGTTGAGCTGAGAACATTTATTGAGAAAAACCTAGCAAGGGGTTTCATTGAGCTAAAGTAGGACGTAAAGTGAAATTGAATATAAGAGTGAAATAATACGGGGTCAGCCTGAATGTTCTCTAAAGATCCTTTAACTAGTAATTATAAGAGACAGATGCTGGGTTCAAAAAGTCAAACTGCAGAGTTAACTCACTTTCTACTGTTGCAAAGTTCAAGAAGTCAAAACGCAGGCAAAGAGACAGTTGCAGAATTACCCCACATGGATAAGCATGAATCAGCTTCCTGCCTAAGCAATAAGGGAGGGGGCTAGCTAAAGAGACAGATCTCAGATACTTCCTGTTTTTGTTACTTTAGAAAACTATAAGAAAGCATGTCTGAATCAACACGAGGTTCAGAACCAAACAGATTAATTTGATCTGTCTGAACCATTTTGGCCAAAAATAAAGTTTCTCTTGATTTTGAAATTCATCTCTTTATTTTTCTGCAACATTTTTGGCGAGCCAGCCAGGAGATGAAGTGAGATTTCGCTAAGGGACAGAATGGACCAGTCAGTGCCCAGGTGAGACCGTCTTGCCAAACTTCAGGCGCCACTGAGAGTTTTTCTCTGGAAGGAAGCAGACGGCCCCTCTGGTACTTGATGGCTCCAACCGACCCAAGAACCTTACGAAATCAAGACAAGCTAACTAATAACGCCGGCTGAGAAAGAAAAAAGAAGATGCCTGCAGGCAAGTATTGTGGGAATTGTAGGCCCACTCCTTGAGAGTGAAAGAGGGAACCTGATCACCCCCCCGGGTCCGGGAAACGTCCCTTCCTAATGGAACCGGCGTCTCCTAATGAGACTCTAGAATTGTGTGGGTGGTTAAGCCATTGCAGTTCCTGTTGGTGGCCGTTGGAATGTCCGGCACTGCAGGTCAGTGGCAGTGTCTTAGAAAATGGGTGGCAAATAGTAGTGAAACAGAACCCTGACTGACTTTACAAATGCCAAGTAGAAGTCATGCAAGACTGTGTGGCTCAAGTGAGATGAAATCCCAAATGTCAGGTCAGAAAGAGTCACCCTGAAAAGAAACCTATCTTAAAGACTGCAACCTATGAAGAAGAGAGACCACCCTGAATGACAGCTTGTGTAGCATTGCAAATGCTAAGGGGACTGAGCCCCAGATATTCTAAAGCAGAAGCACTTCAGTGCATAACTTACATCAATCGCCTCCATTCACTATGTGCCCATACAAGTGGAAATTTTTTTTGTTGTTGTTCCGTTTTTTCCTGTGAAAAACCCAAAAGCAAACCCCAGGATTTTTAGGAAATTGTGAAGCTGTGAAGTGTAGGGGATGTCAGTAGTCTGTGTTGGGGGCAGAAAGTCCTCCCAGATTCCCGTTAAAAGAGGAGTCTGAAAATCAGTGGCAGAACTGATGTTGTGTAGCCTGGCTGAACCAAAGTGTGAAACCCCACATAGGAAGGGGAAACATGAGATGTTGCAGCTCGAGGATGGTAGATACCCCTTTAGGAAACTTGTTTGAGACATAGGACAAGAGGCAGATGCCTGCCCTGGCCAGCCTGAAGAAGAGAGGAAAACAGATGTAGGAAATGGGCTTTGCTGAGGGATGACACAGGAAAACCAATTTGGCTAAATAAAGGTCCTTAAAAAAAAAAGTGAGAAGTTCACTAAAACAATTAGAAAGAATCCCAAACTGCAAATAGACCTGACTAGTCCTTAAAGGAAAAATATTTAGAAGTTGAGAAGCCCCACCATACAGTAAGATGATTCAGACATTGGGGCTGACCAAAGAAGATATAATTAGTTTATGCTGTTATGTGTGGTAGGAGGAACCCAGAGTAGGAGAAAAGAAATACTGCAGTGTTATAAAGATTCTGATAATTTACCATTCTTAAAAGAGCCAGAGAATTCTGAAAGAACTAAGAATAGAGAAGACATTGTTTATTGTTTTTCCCACCCGGGGTTTAGCAGGTAATAAAATGGTAAAAGCCTGTCTAAATGGGAAGACTCAGATAATTTGAATTGACTAGTTTGTTGTGATTTCTGTTAAAAAATATTTTGTTAAGATCTGTGCCTTCCCTAATTCAACTGAAATTTAAGGTGGGAATGACTAGTGTGTATGTCTAAGTCTTTTGTGTACCTTCAAGGTAATCACAACTGTTAAATGCCTGATCTCTAGAGATATGAATTTTAAATTGTTAGAAAAAAGTTGAAGGTGCCGAGAGGAAGGAAAATGACTCACCCAGTTTGGTCTGGCCATCTAGATGGGGTGAAGAACAAAATTCAACTTTTCTTTCTTCTCTGTGCTTCAAGATAAGCTCAAGTTTATGAGGAAACGTTTTAAGTTCACTTAACTACAATAGTGATGGGTATTGCACGACAAAAAATCGAAGCTCCAGTGCTATTTAGAGAGAGAAAAGATGGTTCAAAACGTCTCTGTGTTGATTTTCGTACCCTGAATGCGATCAGTGTGGAGAATATGTACACCCTCCCCCTTATGAAATATATGCTAGCACACCTCGCTAAAGGGAAAAAATTTTCAAAGCTGGACTTAAGGGAGGCTTACTACCGTGTCAGAATTAAGGAGCGGGATGAGTGGAAAACGGCATTTAACACCCTCAAGTGCTACCAATTCAAGGTGCTCCCCTTTGGGTTACAAGGAGCCCCTGAAGTGTTTATGTAGTTAATAAATGAAGTGCTACATCAGCATTTGTATAAGGGGGTCCTGGTCTACTTGGACAATGTTTTAATATACCGAGACCAAAGCAGAACATGTAAAACTAGTCAGGGCGATTTTAAACAAACTCCGCTCTGCCAAACTTTATGCTAAACTTTCTAAATGTGAATTCCACCAAGAGAAGATTGACTCTTTGGGGTACCGCATTTCTACACCAGGGCTTAGAAATGGATCCTCTAAAAGTGCAGGCTGTACTTGATAGGGAACCTCCACGGGTGCGTAAACAGTTACAAGGCTTCCTGGGTTTTGCCAACTTTTACCGCCATTGTCCCTGCTTTCACTCAGATTGCCCTCCCCATCACCAAGCTCTTAAAAACAAAGGGGGGGGCCAACCCTAAACCGATGCAGCTGTTGAACTGGACTATGGAATGCCAGGCGGCATTTGAAAAACTTAAACAGCTGTTCTCGGCAGAACCAATTCTAAAACACCCGGACACGGAGAAACCATTTGTCATACAAGCAAATGCCAGCGATGTGGCAATAGGAGTGGTCCTGCTTCAGAAAAATGAGCAAGACGAACTACAACCATGCATTTATATATCCAAAAAATTGAATGAGACTGAACAAACGTGGGCCATTTGGGAGAAAGAGGCTTATGCAGTTTGTTGGGCATTGTTAACTTGGAAACATTTCCTAGAAGGCAGTAAAACCCCTTTTGAAGTCTCGACTGATCATAAAAATCTAGAAGCCCTAATGACCCCAAGGAAACTCTCCCCAAAACAAGTACGATGGGCTCAGTACTTTAAACTGTTTGATTTTACTCTAAAATATCTCTCGGGGGGAAAAAATTTCTGGCAGATGTACTATTCAGAAAACCACAATACAATAGTGTGAAGTCAGACGTAATCAAACCCATAGTACAAAACAATCAACTAGCCGCTAAAGTAATCACCAAATCCCAGGCAAAACAAGAAATATTGATGGACAATGACACCACCCAAACTTTTAAACAAGCATTGGCTACCGATGAATGGTTTTTGAACCATAAATCCAGCTGTTTGATGAAAGAAGACTTGGCTTGGGTGGGAGGGAAGTTGTATGTTCCTGCCAGCCAAAGACTATGCTTAATGGTAAGGTGCCACAATTCCAAATTAGCTGGACATTTTGGGTTTGTGAAAACTTTACACCTGATTAAAAGACTATTTTTGTGGCCATCACTAAAAAAGGACATAGAAAGCTATGTAGCTAGCTGCCCCATTTGTGCAGCAGCAAAAAGACGTCGGGGAAAACCCCAAGACTATTGTAGAAGGTAGCTGAGCCTTCAGCACCATGGAGAGTGATTGCTATGGATTTCATCGTAGAATTGCCGAACGGTGAGGGAAATAGTTATTTGGGTCGTGACAGACTTGTTTTCAAAACAGGCACATTTTATACCTTGCCCACAGATCCCAACTGCTAAAAGTTTAGCCAAATTATTCCTAATACACATTTATTGACTTCATAGAGCTCCACAAAGGATCATCTCCAACAGAGTGGTTCAATTCACCTCCAAATTTTGGAGGGCGTTTTTGGACTTACTTGGTATTGGCCAGGGGTTGAGCTCCTCCCACCACCCATCTACTAATGGAAATTCTGAAATTTTGAACTTGGTGCTATAACAATATTTAAGATGTTTTATTAATTTTCAACAGGATAACTGGACCGAACTTTTGCCTTTTGATGAAGTTGTGTTTAATAATGCTGTACATTGAAGCACTGGTTTTACCCCTTTTAGAGTAGCGACAGGCCAGGATTTAAGCCCCATTCCTGAACTACCCACAGAAGAACCTACCATCCCCTCACTTAAAGAGTGGATGAATAATTTGCAGAACACATGGCCAGTGGTTAGATTAGCCTTAAAGGAAGCTAGAGAAGCTTTTAAAATTCAAGCTGACAAGAAAAGGATGGAACCCAAACCTTTTCATGTTGGAGACAGAGTATACTTATTTACAAAATTCCTGAAATCATTACAACCATTGAAGAAACTAGGGCCAAAGTTCATTGGACCTTTCCCCATCAATCCAGTAGCAGTTGAACTACTCCTTCCAAAGACACTCAGGCAAGTCCACCCAGTATTCCATATTAATTTACTCAAGCGAGAAGTAATCTCATCCCTCAGACCACCTGCATCTACACCACCTGTTCCCATCATGATTGAAGGTGAACAACACTTTGAAATCAAGGAAATCCTTGACTCTAGTACCCACAGAGTGAAAATCCAATACTTAGTCGCTTGGAAACATTTACCATCAGCACACAACGAATGGGTCACTAAACACCATGCTAGGGCTCCAACCTTACTGGGAAAATTTCACTCCCAATACCCTAACAAACCTTGTTAATATACGATCATGAAATTTTGTTTATATTTGTTTTTTTTATATAGGTGGACTCTTTCATTTTCTAATGAGGGTAGCATGTCAGATCCCTAAGAGTGATACTGCCAATCAATTGGGAGAAGGGGGAGGCTTGGATTCAATTTAATAGCATTGCCTGTGTCAACAGATATTTTACAACCTATATCCTGGCGCTAAAGGGCCCCGAGAGCCTCTTAACGTTGAGGAATATTTGATAGCCATGTGGGTTGTTTCACTTTAAAGGATAATGGTGTGAATACATGTTTGTTTGAGTTCTCAGGGAAACTAGTAAAGAAAACATCTTCACACTTGTGTATTGGCTAAAATCTGCATTCTGACTTAAAGGGAGGGGTCTCTACTGCTTTAATCCTACTTGTCTTGCCTAAGGGTATTCAGATCTTGCTTTAACTGGGTTGCTATCACTTCTGCTTAATAAAAGGTTCCTTTTGAACGACCACGTTTCAAGAGTCTTTACTTTCTTAAGTTGGAAGGAGAGGCAATTGTTACACTTGGGTTCTTTTCTTTTATTATTTTTAGTTTCCCCAAATCTAATTATAGATATGGGTTTTAGTATTTTAGTCTCCTCTTATTTTATTTATTTATTTATTTATTTATTTATTTATTTATTTATTTATTTATTTATTTATTTAATTTCTATACCGCCCTTCTCCCAAAGGATTCAGGGCAGTGTACAGCCTGATTAAAAGCACAAAGACAGACAAAATTTAAAAATAATTAAAATTATTAAATGATAGGCCCAATTATAAAACCCCAAATTTAAAATCCCATATTTAAAACCAATTAAAATCTTTACATTGATAGCCCAGCCTGGCAGAACAACAAGGTTTTGAGGGCACAGCGAAATACACGGAGATCAGAGATTTTACGAATTTCTGGGGGCAGTTCATTCCAAAGGGCAGGGGCTCCCACAGAGAAGGCCCTCCCCCTGGGTGTCGCCAGCTGACATAATTTGGCCAATGGCACCCTGAGGAGACCCTCTCTGTGGGAGCAAACTGGCCAGTGGGAGGCTACTGGTGGCAGAAGACGGTCTCGAAGGTATCCAGGTCCAATGCCATGGAGCGCTTTGTGATAACCAACACCTTGAATTGCACCCGGAAGACCACTGGGAGCCAGTGCAGCTCGCGCAGGAGGGGTGTCACGTGGGCACGAGTTGCACCCATAACCACCCGCGTGGCCGCATTCTGGACCAGTTGGAGCCTCCGGGTGCTTTTCAAGGGGAGCCCCATGTAGAGAGCATTGCAGTAGTCCAGTCGGGAGGTGACAAGGGCGTGAGTGACTGTGCGCAAGGCGTCACGATCCAGAAAGGGCTGCAACTGGTGGATCAGGCGAACTTGATAAAAAGCCCCCCTGGCCACGGCCATCATATGTTCTTCTAAAGACAGCCGTGCGTCCAGGAGGACGCCCAGATTGTGAGCCCTCTCTGTGGGAGGTAAAGACTCACCCCCAATAGTCAGTGATGGCACCAGCTGACTATATCGCGACGCCGGGAACCACAGCCACTCGGTCTTGGAGGGGTTGAGTCTGAGCCTATTTCTCCCCATCCAGACCCGCACGGCCTCCAGGCAGAGAGACATCACATCAAGGACATCGTTGGGGTGGTCTGGGGTGGAGATGTACAGCTGAGTATCATCAGCGTACAGGTGGACTCTTACCCCAAAACCACAGATGATCTCACCCAGTGGCTTCACATAAATGTTGAACAGAAGGGGCGAGAGGACCGACTCCTGCGGCACTCCCCATGCAAGGCGCCTCGAAGTCAACTTCTGCCCCCCTGTCAACACGAACTACGAGCAGTCGGAGGGGAAGGAGGAGAACCACCGCACAATGGTGCCCCCTATTCCTAACCCCCTCAACCGCTGCAGCATGATACCATGGTCGATGGTATCAAAAGCTGCTGAGAGATCTAACAGGACCAGGACAGAGGAGCAACCCCTGTCCCGAGCCCTCCAGAGATCATCCACCAATGCGACCAATGCTGTTTCTGTGCTGTACCCCTGCCTGAAGCCCAACTGGTATGGGTCCAGATAGATAGCTTCATCCAGGTACCTGGGCAGTTGTCGTGCCACCACACTCTCAACAACCTTCGCCACAAAACAAAGGTTGGAGACTGGATGGTAGTTGGCTAATTCAGCCGGGTCCAGGCAAGGCTTCTTGAGGAGGGGCCTCACCACCGCCTCTTTCAAGGCAGTGGGAAAGGCACCCTCACTCAGAGAAGCACTTATAATCCCCTGGAGCCAGCCTCGTGTAACCTCCCGGGAGGCCAGTACCACCAGGAGGGACACGGGTCCAATAAACATGTGGCGGCACTAATCCTACCCAGAACCCTGTCCACATCCTTGGGAGCCACAGGATCAAACTCCTCCCAGATAATGTTCTCAAGACCTACCCTCGTCTCCTCCCCTGGACTCACCCAGTCGGAGTCCAAGCCTTCCCGAATCCAAGCGACTTTATCATGCAGGAATTGCACAAAATCCTCAGCTCGACCCTGCAAGGGATCTTCCCGCACTCCCCCCCCCAAAGAAGGGAGTGGGTCACCCTAAACAGAGCGGCTGGGTGGTTCTCTGCAGATGCGATAAGAGCGGAAAAATAGTTAGATTTTGCCGCTTTTATCGCCACTAGTTAGGTCTTGATATAAGACCTCACCAGTGTCCGGTCGGAATCGGATTGACTAGTCCTCCAAATGCTCTCTAGGCATCTTTTCCGATGCTTCATCTCTCTCAGCTCCTCGAAGAACCAAGGAGCCAATTGAGGTCGGCATCGGATCAGAGGCCGCAAAGGCACGACGCAGTCCAAAGCCCAGCGGCTGCCCTCTCCCAGGCGGCCACCAGGTCTTCAGTTGAATCGTATGCCAGGGTCTCAGGAAATGGCCCAAGCTCCGTCAGGAACCTTTCAGGATCCATCAGGCGCCTGGGACAGAACCATTTAATCGGCTCTGTCTCCCTGTGGCGGGGGGAAGCAGCAGGAAAGTCCAAGCGAAGAAGAGAATGATCTGTCCATGACAAGGGTTTAATGTCTAAATCCCCTCTACTAAGATCATTCAACCACTGACCAGAGACAAAAATCAAGTCCAGAGTGTGTCCCCCTGTGTGAGTGGGGCCCTGAACTAATTGGGTCAGGTCCATGGCTGCCATGGAAGCCATGAACTCCCGAGCCACCTCTGACGCCTCACCTGCAGATGGCAGGTTGAAATCCCCCATGACAATAAGTCTGGGGGTATCAACCGCCACCCCGGCAATAATGTCGAGCAGCTCGGGCAGGGTCGCTGCCACGTGGCAGGGAGCCAGGTATGTAGTCAGCAAACCCATCTGCCTCCCACAGCCCCACTTCACGAGGAGGGACTCACATCCGGCTATCTGAGGAACAGTGGTCTCCCTCGGACTAAGACTTTCCCTAATAATCGCTGCCACTCCCCCACCCCTCCCCTGAGCCCTTGGCTGGTGAAATGCACAGAAACCTGGTGGGCACATTTCAATAAGGGGAACCCCCCCTCATGGCCCAACCAGGTGTCCGTAATACCTGCCAGGTCTGCACCCCCGTCCAAAATAAGTTCATAAATGAGGGGGGCTTTGTTAACAACCGACCTGGCATTACATAACATCAGCCACGGACCCAGGGCCTGAGGCTCTGTGCAACCCAGGACCCGAGTCGCGCATTGGGGGCCGGAGTGTGCAATCGCTCATAGACAGCGTATGCGCACCCCTGGAACATGATGTGGTCCCCTGTGCCCGTCATATCTACCCCTCCCACTCACTATTTCAATTGCACTGCCCTTCCTGACACCCCGCTGTTCCCCAGACAAATTTTCTTCCATGATCCCTCTGCTGCACCCAAGCGACCCATCATCCTGCCCAGTGGCTATATGAACCCCCCCCCCCAAGTCCATTTCTACAACCCCCTCCCCTCCTCCGGGGTCCCCTTAAAATTTCCCTTAAAAATCCTGATAAAACACCCCTCAACCCCCTCTTTGCTGCATGCCATCTCTCAGGGTTCCAAAGCCCGTCATCAAGATAGGCCCTCGATAACATGGAGGGCCAGGCCTGCAAGAGGGGGGAGTCTCGCAGCGCAAGAAGGTCGGCTTTTGGGAGTATCAACCGAACCAAGGACGGGAAAGAAAGGCCAGTCCGGGAGTCTATCATAGTCCAAAGGGATAACTGAGCATAAAAGGTCACAAAATATCCATTTGTAGGGCTGGACTCCACTGTCCTCTCATGACAGGGAGAAGGTCCAATTTTCTTTTTTTCTCCAATGGAGGCTAATGACCAACCATCCTCTCACGACGGCTGGTCCCATTACAGATGGTTATCGGGAATGAAGTTCTGTCTTCTCCGTTGGGATATAGAAAGTCCCTCAGCTCCCTCATAATGGTGCTCAGTCTCTCCTACCGGCGAGGGCATGAATGGAACATGGTAAGGGGTCCAAAGTGTAGCGGTTCATAAACCCTTCCCCCCATAAGGAAGGGGGGGAAGCGGGGAGAGGGAGGGGGGAAACAGTATCCCCAGAGGAGGGTATCATCTCCTCCTCTGCCAATTTATAAATCCAGGCCTCCTCACCTCGGCTTCTTCTCTTCACCCTCAGCAAACAACTACCATTGTGGTATTCTGCGACAGATGCCATCAACGGCGCCAGTGCGTTGTTTGTTCTTCTCCCTCCATAGAATTTTCCAAATGCCAATTAGCTGCTCATTTCAGTTCTGGAACACCTTTTAATCCAATTTTTCTTGTTTTTCTTGTGGGGCTAAGGGTCATATAGCTAAATATTGTACTAAGGGAAAGAAAATGACTGTTGGTGATCAAAAGAGATTCAAAAAGAATGTTAATTTAGCTATATCAAGTTCTAGATTTGTGGGTAGTTGATAGTGGTGCATCACAATCCATCACTAGAAATAGAAAAAGGTTTGTTAAACTGAATAATAGCAAACAACATGTTACATTAGCCAATGGATGGAGAATGAAAGTAGCTGGAGAAGGTATTGCACATTGTTCATTTATTATCGAACAATTACCAATGTTGTATATACCTAGACTGAAATTCAACTTGTTATCTGTTAAATCGTTATTACAGGTTGGATTTGTAGTAGAGGAGATAAATGTTTAATCAAGAAGGATGGAAAATGTGTTACTGCAATGTTAGAAAATGATTTATTTGTATTAAGAGATAACCCAACAATTGTGGCTAATACTAGATAATACAGATAATACTATCTGTTTATGATAATAAGAAGCCACACGATGAATGTATTCATTTACTTCATCGACGATTAGGACATATGAATTTTAAGGTATTGAAAATGACAGTAGAATTATCTGAAGGGATAAAGTTAAAACCATGTACTAAATATCTGAATTGTAATGCCTGTAATCAGGAGAAAAACAAAGTAACCCCAGCAAACCAAGTCAATGGATTCAAAACCAAAAGACCATTAGAAGTGGTGTTTTCTGATCTAATTGGACCTAAACAGCCTGCTATATACTAAGTATTGTTGATCATTTCTCTAGATATGGTTTCTGTTACTTGATGAAAACAAAATCTGAAACATTTCAGCGTATTAACAACTGGCTAAGATTTGTAGAAAGAAAACAGAAACATAAAGTAGTTTGCTTGGTAACAGACAATGGTACCGAGTTTACTAATCTAAGGTTAGAGAATATGTTGCAGGAGGCAGGTGTTGAGCATAAATGTTCTGTCCCGTATAGACCACAACATAACACTTATGTAGAACGCAGAGGTCAAACACTGCAAGCTATGGCTAGAGCTATGTTAGCAGATTGTAGTTTGCCAGAAACTTTATGGTTGAAGCCATGATGTGTGCCAACCATGTTTTAAATAACATTGTTAATTCATCTATTGGTGAATTACCATTTAAACTATGGCATGGTAGAAAACCTAATCTTAGTTATTGGCATACATTTGGTGCTCCTGCTTGGATTCATATTACCTCTCAGTTAAGACGAAAAGGAAAACAGAAAGCTAGAAAAATGTTTTTTGTAGGATATGAATCGAACCACAGATCATTTAGATTCTGGGCCCTAGGAACCACTAGTATCTATTGTAGCACTAGTGCAAAATTCCTAGAGTATGTAGGTTGGAATAAACTTGAGCAAGCTGATTACAGAAATGATGATAATGTTATTATTGATAATCAAATGTTCAATAATACCCCTGATGATGGTATTGATGATGTAGAATCTACTGTAAAAGAAGAAGGTTTAGGGGAGTCAGATGAAATACCAGTTATGAGTCTTGTATTGCCTAGAAGATCTACTCGGGTAAGAAATCCACCCGACAGGTATCAAGCAAGTGTGGTTTGTCAAGTAAATGTAGAACCTTCCAATTATGATGATATCAAAATGTATTCTGAAAAGGATTGAATGGCATGGAAGGAGGCTATGAATAGAGAACTCAAATCTTTAACAGAGTTAGATGTTTATGAAAATGTTCAGTTACCCACCAGGAGAAAAGTTAATAGGTTGTAAATGGGTTTATAAGCTAAAGACAGGTGTTGATGGAAATGTAACCCATAAAGCACGTTTAGTCGCTCAATGTTTCGCGCAGTCTGAAAGAGACTATGATGAAGTTTTTGCTCCTAGTTTAAGAGCTACCACATTGAGAACAATGCTAGTGTGGGCAGCAAAGAATAACCATCAGATTACTCATATATATGTTGAGACAGCATATTTACATGCACCTTTACGTCACAATATTTATATGAAGAAGCCGTTAGATGTAAGAACGGATGAGCGAACTGATTGCTGGAAATTAAAAAAGAGCCTTTATGGTTTGAAGCAATCAGGGTTTGAGTGGAACAAGTGTATAGTTAAAGAACTGAATGCTATGGGGTTTTTGGAAGGTGTAGCAGACAAATGTCTCTTTAAATGGGAGAAAGATGGTTTGATTTCATTTTTACTCTTGTTTACAGATGACATTGCTATCGTAATGAAGACTGAACAGGAAGCAATAGACATTATTAATTTGTTACAGGATAAGTTTAGGATAAGAAATCTAGGTAATATTAAACATTATTTAGGTCTTGATATTATAAGAATTGCTAGAGGGTATAAACTCTCTCAATCTAGCAAGATCAGCCAAGTGTTAAAGCGCTATAATATGGAGTTATGTAAGCAAAAATGCCTATGAGTCAGGATTTCAAACATGGAGATATACAAAGTCCTGTATTTAGCAAAGAGATTTATCAATCTTTAATAGGAAGTCTATCATATATCAGTAATTGGTCAAGGCCAGATATTTTCTATTGTGTTAATCAATTAGCAAGATACGTATAACGCAGAACCAACAGAGAGGCATTGGCAAGCTGCAAAGCAAATATTAAGATACTTAAAATTAACAATGCATTACGCATTATATTTAGAACCTAACTGTGATCTGATACTGACTGCATATGCTGATGCTAGTTTTGCTACTGATTTATCTACAAGAAAATCTACATCAGGTATTGCAATAATGTTAGGGAATTGGTTAATTGGATGGAAATTGATCAGGCAGAAGCATATTAGTTTATCTACCATCGAGGCTGAATTTTCTTATTTGTCGTTAATGTGCACAGACCTAATATATTACAAACAACTAATGATAGATATCGGCTTAACTGTGAATTATCCAATTGTAGTTTTTGAAGACAACAAAGCCGCTATAAAAATGGCAACTAATTTGGCTGTGAAGACGAGGTCTAAATATACTGACATTAGATACTTAAATGTATGGCAGAGTATACAGAGCAATATGATAAAATTGGAATATTGTATGTCGGAGAACAATATTGCTGACAATTTTACCAAAGTGCAGGGTGCGATCAAACATAGAACATGTTGTGAGAGTTACAGGTTAAGATTGTGAACCATTATATATTGTCCTGTCCAAAGGGGAGTATGTTAGGAAATGGTTATTGCCTAATTGGTTGGCCAGGAAATATATATAAACCAACATTGTATGTTTGTATTATGTGAATGCATTATGTAGCTTTAAGAACTGTGCTGAGTCATTCTGCATCCTGATTGGCTGAGCTCTGTAGCCAATGTATTTAAGGAGAGCTAAATTATGGTTAGTGGGGACACTACACCATTTTTACCTGCTGCTCCTCTGTAACTCTTTTTGATCTCTCTATGGTCAATTGATTGATCATGATTATTTATTTACTGCTTTCTGATATTTATTGAACTGTTTTTATATTGTTCCTGATTGTTCCTTGTATTTTTCTACAAACTGGTAAGAAGATTTTATATCTGTGGATTGATCTTATATTTATTTATTTATTTAATGTATTTACATGCTGTCCTTCTCCATAAGGACTCAGGGCGGCGAACACAAGTTAAAAACATGTACAACAAAATCTCATTTTAAACTAAATTAACTAATAAATAATAAATAATAAAACCCAGAATCAGAGTCAGCCTATTTGCTTGAACAGCCAAGTCTTCAGGTCCCAACGGAAGGAGCGGAGATCAGGAGCCGTCCGGAGCTCAGTAGGCAACTCATTCCAGAGGGTGGGAGCACCCACAGAGAACGCTCTACCCCTGGGCGCCGCCAGACGACATTGGCTCACCATCGGAACCCTGGGGAGAGCAGCCCTATGTGAGCAAACAGGACGGTGGGAGCAGGCAGGCATATTGCACTTTATATGGCTAAGACTTGGATTGTTAAAGGACTATGATTTTGCTTTTCCCTAAAACTAAAATCCTATAAAACCCAGTTTGTCCGTATGTTATTCACAATTACTCTCAAAACATTTCTGTGCGTAAAACTCTAACGGTACTCTGCTTTATAAACCCCAACTTCGGGTGTAACTCAACAATATCCTTATCATAGTCATTTGTAATCTTGTCAGTTTTTTTTATATTAGATTATGCCTGGGTCTAAACAGAGCTAAATAATTCTGCTTTGGCATTACAATATCCAATAGTGCATCTTAGAAATGTTTTCCTTCTTTTGGGAAACTTCAGTTTGTGCATGTAGCAGACAGGCATGCCTAAAATTTGTTGTTGGTACCTTAAACTTTTTTTTTATCCACTGATTTCTTGATAAATCACATCTTTAACTGTATTGAAAGTTCTACGCATAATTTATCTTTGGAAAGTTAGGATTCATTAACTGATAAGAAATTAAGATTTTCAGAACTTTCCCCCAAATAGTATCAAACCCTACTGATAGAACATTAGATATTAAATTCTACCATGCTAAAGCACATTTTGCCCAGAATCACATATAGTATACTTTTAAGATTATAGTGATAGAATCATTTTCGAGTGCCTAATATAACACAACCATTGCAATGGAAATATTATGATTTATAATTACAATATATAATAATGCAGTAGTTGCTTCTTCTCATTCTTGGCTTTATCCTTTGTATGTACAGTAGTTGTCTTCAGATTGTTGGGCTATAATATTTAAGTTTTTCAATGGCCTGGTCTGTTGTCACACCACTATAATCATTCCTCTTGGTTTAGGCAGTAAACAAATTCAATTCCCTTAAAAATTTAAATTATTAAAATTGTTGTAATGAATGCGAACAGTTATTACAGTAATCCATTTTTTTTCACCCAAAATACACCTAAAATCAACTATGAGATTGGTTAAACTGTAAGCAGTGAATATGTAGTCCTAGTTTTTTCTCCAGAGTTAAGTAACAGAAATAAGAAGTTACTGGCAATTTTATTACATTACCTAAAATAAGTGTTGCAAGAAAAGCAACCTGAGCCTGTTAATGCAAAGGAATATTTACATCTACCATACATTTAAACAGCAATCTATTTCTCAATATTTGGGTGATGTGGATGCTAGGTTATTTGTAGTAATGAGCTTTTCCAGACTTAACATGTAATTAAGTTGTTCAAAGCTTTCTTACATTTTTTGAGGTTTTTTTTCAGTGCCATCGCCCAGTGCACATCTATATAGCTATTTAAAAAGAAGTCCACAAAACATCTCAAGCTAAGCTTAAGTTTATGTGGAATGGAGGAATCTGATGGGAAAAAGTAAAATATTTGCTATTGCAAGCTTCATCCACTTCCAGTACTCCGCCATTTGATAAAGCTGGATTGAATTGTTGCTCACATTATTTTCCAGCTGTTGTATCAAAGACTGAGCATAGTGCAACAGATCTGCACCATTGCTTTCAGTATAATTTTCATTTGTATGAAAGCTGATGCTATGTTGAACACAGAAAAGGATTGTTTCCTTGATCATATACAGCTCAATTGTATAAAATATAGCCAACTCTCCTTGAACTGGATTCCTGCTTTTTGTTTTTTTCTTTTTGACAATAGTATGAAAGTGATTTTTAACTGCCTCATTTCAGAAAGGTTTTTTTCCACTTCCCAATCTAGCCCAGAGACATTGATTTCCTGATATATTGCATGCAAGTACTATCCAAGTCCAACCCTGTATCCTTAACTATTTTTCAAAACTTTGCCAATAAAGGAGAATATTTGTAGCTCAGGGCTGAAATGATGGGTCTTTGGTGATCTTTGGTGCAAAACTTTGCATTATGCTATTTTTAAGTAGAACCCAATCATTCTGAATATGCAAAATAATCCAGATATTTTGGATTGTCTTCTCCACTGTAATCCTTATTTAATACATTACTTTTGTTTTGAATTTTTGTTTTGAATATTTTGAAAGCAAATATGAGAGCAGAATTTGGGATGGGAAATGGGAAAGTTCCCCATTCACATGTTTGTTGAACTTCATAGCATTATGTTGTAAGTCCCAAGCAAATGGATGCCATGTGTATGGTCCTGGACATGTCTCATCAGACCTATAGTACAGACATGTAATCATATCTAGAAAGACTTTTCCTCTCTTTTGATCATGACATGAAATTTATTTTCTAAAAAGAGATAGAAGTCTGTTTTTTTCTAGCTTAAGAACATTGCAAGATATGTAGTTAGGAAGCAAAAATAGGCTGCAAAATTATTTAATTAAATGCCATTAAATCAGGCTGATTGTTGCTCAAAACAAAATGTCTCTGATAAACACAATTGCTTTTCCAGAGACATTCCTATCTCTTTGACCCTGTCCATATACCTGACTTGACTGTTGTTCCTCTTTCTTTCCTCATCCCTGCCAGCAATATTTTTTCAGGCTCCATATGCTGCAACAGCATTATGTTTTAAACCTGGTATCTCCATCTGTGATTTTTTGAAGACATTTGTTGCCTATTTTTTTTTAGCTAATATGATCCATTTGTTGGAAGAAATATCCTTCTGGGTTCTGCTCCAAGTGGGGAAACAGACACTGGAAACATGGAGACTGCTTGGAAAGATGGTTTAATAGTGGACAGGATCACATGGCTTGAATTCCTGAACAGAAAAGGGCAGATACAGTAAATCCTCGGGTTTTTATGCTCTCTCTGGCTCTGCATTTCTTGGGGCCCCGAAAGAGTATCCTGATTGGTTGTCAGACTCCCAGGAGATGGGGGTCTTAGCTAGCCTTGCTGGCTGATGGTCACATGTGCTTCCCAGGTCACATGTGGTGAGTTTCTGCTGCTATTGTGTAGAGGGCTAATCCTATCTTTGTTGGATCTTTGGCAATTCCTACTATGGCTCTGCCTGAAGGAGGTAGATCTTTGTTATGTAGAATAGACTGGCCCAGGCCTTAATGGCCCATTGACAAAGGGTGGGAGCAGGAAGATGGGAGCTGCTTCAAAACATGCTTATCCATTTCTCATCCAGGGAAATATAATATTCTGCCTTTTTCATATTTCCTAAAATATTTCACTCTTCCAGGAAAGGGGTGGGTGCTAACCTCCTACACATTAGAATGTAGAATATTATATTTAATGTGAATAAAATAAGAATCATACAGAGTCAGCTACATGAACTCTAAGAGACCCTCTCTATTCACATTATTATAAGGGGAAAAAACGTGCTTAGCTACATGAGCTCTAAGAGACCCTCTGTCGAGTCCTACCGGAGCTCGCCATCGATGGGGGGTATGGGAGACGAAGGAGCGAAGATAAGCAGCCGCAGCGAACACAAAATCAGTTCCTGGATAGCGATGATTGATGACGTTGCCGGGCTCTCTGATTCTGCTGTCCCTGCTGCTCTGGAGCTCGCAGCTGTTACTGTTAAGGGAGTGGGGGGTGCTTGATTGATAACCACCACAGCTGTTACTGTTAAGGGAGTGGGGGGTGCTTGATTGATAATCACCGGATGTATGTTTAAGGGGCTGAGTTTTGTTAAATAGCGCTGTGGTCTGGTTACACCCAGCGCTGACTTTGAACCAAAACACCGACTTGTACTTTACTTTTGATTGCGAGCTTACCATTGCCAAAGTAAACCCTGATTCTCTCTGTGTTACTGGTGATTATTTACTAACGCAGTTCTGAACGAACGACAAGCCGAGAGAAAGTCAGCGCTTGGTTCCTTTTCGCAAGAGGTGAGGATTCCCTGTGGCTTTGCAGCAAAGGGGGATATGGCAGAAGGGATGGCATTGGAAGAGCAGGAGTGCGGTGGAGATGTGGAGGGGGAGGAACTGCTGATAGAGGAGGCGAAGGAGAGTGTGGAACAGTTGGCAGTGAAACCAAAAGTCAAGCAACCCAAGAGCGCCCCTCCCCGAACGGAGGAGGAGAGTCTTCCAGGACAACGGGGTCGGACGGGGGATTGGTGGCACAGCTCTGTTCTCCTCGGGCCGCGGATGCCAACGCCCCCTCGCTTGGGAGCATCTTTCCAGGAGTGGAGGGAAAGACGATGGACTGATGAGGGTGAAGGGGATTGGGGGTATCCTGCCTCATCCGGTCCCAGTACTATGGATATGCTGCGTGAGCGTTTTGGGGAATCTGGATTTCGTGACGCCCCATCCTGGCAGCCCTGGGTTGCAGGGCTGGAGCCTCCAGGTTCTTCTTGGCAGGATACAGGGGTGACCGCTTCGGAGACCCAATTCCATCTCACAAGTCCTAAATTGAGGATGGAGCGGACCTCTAGATGATCCACGGACCAACCCCCTCCAGAACAAGACCAAGGTGCCTCGTCGGGAGACCTTGGAGTCGGTCCTGAGCCCCAACCGACGCAAATGGCAGGGGACTTACCTGTTGGGGGTTGCGGGGCGGTGAGGGACCGACCTAGGCAGGACAGGAGAGCGACTGGTGCAGCGAGGACCCCAGGCCCCATGCTTTGGCCTCCGGGGCCCCCACCGGGGTTGTGAGTCCCTCAGGCCGTTTGGGGACCGCCTGCCCTGCAGACTTCCTTTGACGGTAGCCCTGAACGAGTGGCTCTTTTCTTAAGCCAGGTGATAAGCCATATGGACCAATATGGACAGTGGTATCCCTCCCAGTGGGCTATGGTGGTTGCTGTTACGGGGGTCCTGATGGGAGAAGCGGCTGAGTGGGTGGCAGGCCTCCATGCTAAACATGCAAGAGAACTGGTGGACATGGGACGCTTTCTGGAGGCTCTTCGTGCCAGATTTGAAGACGAAACAAGCACCCAGATTGCAGAGGGGGATTTGTTTGCGCTTAAGCAATGGGTCGTACCAGCAAAGGACTATGTACAGGAGTTCCGAAAGATTGCGGCTCGGTTGGTGGGGTGGCCAGAACATCTTCTGGTGCACCAATTCCATAAAGGACTAGACCATGATTTACGGCAAGCCTGCGTGTACCGGGGCTTGCCCCCCAAGTTGAGTGTGTGGTACAAGGCAGCCATCGAATTGGACGTCGGTCTCCGAGAATTCCGTATACGGGGTGAAGGGGTTGCAAGTCAAGGAAAACGAGCAGCAGAACGCACACAAACACCCAAGGAGACTAAACCGAATGCTGGTTCCGGCTTGGGAAAAAGGATCCAGCGGCCTGCATTTCGTTGCTTCAGATGTAATCGCCTTGGTCATCGAGCAGCCGACTGTCCTCATCCCATGCCCCGCAGCTCGGACCAGAACCCCCCTCCTAGAGCTACGTTGAGAGGCAGAGGCCGACCAACATCCGAATGGTCTCAAATGACTCGAACATCCTGTACGGAGAGGGATCCCCTAGCTACAGATACTAAGAAAGTGGTGGCGGAAAAATTCCCGATTGTGGCTGGGGATAGTGATGACGACGATGAGGACCCACACGACCCGATGGTGAGCGACCCCATCCGACCTTTCGTGGTACCAGTTGTACTCCGAAACCCACGGGCAACCACTGGACGCCGATATGAGGCATTGATTGATTCAGGGTGTACTCGTTGTTTAATTCGTAGGGCAATAGTTGACGAACTTGGGCTGCGGGTTGTGCGGTTGAGAACCCCTATTACATTTGAACAAATGGATGGTTCATTGCTGTGAGGGGCACCAGTGACTCATATAACAGAAACGGTGCACCTCGATATTGGGGAGCACACCAAAACCATTCCAGATAGGAGACAAAGTATACTTGTCTACGAAATACCTTAAACTCCGACTACCCAGTAGAAAATTAGGACCTAAATATATAGGACCATTTCTTATAACACAAGTCATCAATCCCGTAACCGTAGCTCTTAAACTTCCCCCTCTGTTCAGTAGGATACATCCCGTATTCCATAGCAGTTTGGTGAAACCGGTGACGATAGAAAGGCCAGGTACTTCGACTACTCCACCGGGTCCCGTGCATACCAACCAATATGAGATAGACTGAATATTGGACTCCAGGGTTCGTAGGGGGATGTTGCAATATCTTGTGCGGTGGAAAGGATACCCTGTAACACAGGCCTCGTGGGTGGCAGCACCCAACGTTCACGCTGCCCGATTGATACAACGATTCCATTGGAAATACCCAGACAAACCTAATGCAGGATCGTAACAGTAACTAACATTTGTATGCTTTCTATTTATAGGTGAGCTCCTGGTAGGGGGGGGCTGCCTGTCGAGTCCTACCGGAGCTCGCCATCGATGGGGGTTATGGGAGACGAAGGAGCGGAGATAAGCAGCCGCAGCGAACACACAATCAGTTCCTGGATAGCGATGATTGATGACGTTGCCAGGCTCTCCAATTCTGCTGTCCCTGCTGCTCTGGAGCTCGCAGCTGTTACTGTTAAGGGAGTGGGGGGTGCTTGATTGATAATCACCACAGCTGTTACTGTTAAGGGAGTGGGGGGTGCTTGATTGATAATCACCGGATGTATGTTTAAGGGGCTGAGTTTTGTTAAATAGCGCTGTGGTTTGGTTACACCCAGCGCTGACTTTGAACCAAAACACCGACTTGTACTTTACTTTTGATTGCGAGCTTACCATTGCCAAAGTAAACCCTGATTCTCTGTGCGTTACTGGTGATTATTTACTATCGCAGTTCTGAACGAATGACAAGCTGTTCACATTATTATAAGAGAGAAACTTGCTTGTTGGAGATTACATTAAAAACAGCTAAACCCCATTAGTGGTAATAAATCTTCTGATGAGGCCTAGCCGTCACGGAAGGACAGCCACATGGAAAACATCTGAATGGCCTCACTGTCAGATACACAAAGACAGCCACAGGAAACAAAGAGTCACTTATTACCTCTTATTACCCAAGGACAGCAGTAAATTTCCTATTAGCAAACCACAGCACTTAAGGAAAAGTTGTGTAGCTAAGATAATTTAATAAAACTAGCAAGTAATGGTTTAGTAATTAGGATGTACATATTATCATGTATGTTAACCATATAGGGAAAACTGTATGATATGTTAACCATATATGGAAAACTGGATGAGCTCACCGAATCCTTTGTCTCAGAAATGTATAAAACCAGTAGAATCAGGGGTTTTCGTTGTTCAGATTGGCAAGAACCAAACTGCCTCTGAACCTTGCGCAAATAAACTGCATCTGGCTGACCCAGGAATGTTTTTCAGTCTCATCATTCTACAACATTTTCTGGTGATTTCCACGAAGGGACTGAGGAACAAAGACCATTTGTTCTGCCTGACAGCTGCCCCAGTGGGGACTGACGCCTTCCCAAGGAAAGTCCACTGGCCGGCCACAAAGACTCCATTGAAGTCTACGAAACCTTTCGGTGAGGAGGTGCTGTAAAACCCGCTGGCGAAGCAGACCAGTCAAGGATCCTTGAAGTCAGCCAGATCCAGAGATCTCAACGAGTGGCCAAGAAGGAAGAAAGCCTGCAGGCAAATATAAAGTAAGGGGAATTTGAGTCCCACCAATTTAGTGGTGGATGAGGGAGCCTGATCACCTCCCTAGGAGAGAAGGTGGTGTCCTAAAGTCTCTTTTAGGATTGTGTGGGTGGTTAAACCGTTGCAGTTCTCATTGGTGACCTTTGAGTTTCAGGCGCCGTGAGTCAGCGATAGTGTTGTTAGGATGGGTGGTAGTAAAAGTGTCCCCAGGACACCGTTACAATGTATGTTAGCCAATTTTAAGAGTGTCTTTAGTGAAGATTATGGTAATCCCCTGTGTGATCCGGATACCTTGAAGATGTTTTGTATAAATGTCTGGCCTAACTTAGGCGTAAGTTGGCCAGAAAGAGGATCGTTGGATCCAATAGTGATATCCAAGATACATCGGATCATTACCCGGGATGGCCATTGGGACCAATTCCCATATATAGATCAATGGCAGATCACTCAGAAGGCAGGTCCCCCTTGTCTTAAGAAATGTCAGATGGAATGTGTGAAAGTGTGTTTGATGAAAGAGAAAAATAAAACCAACAGAAAGATATTTTATTTTTATTTTATTTTTTTAAAATAATTTTTATTGAATATAAATATTAAAAAAGACATACGTAACATATACACAACAAACATTTATACAACATATACACAAAAAGAATATAATTTCTTCTTAAGCATTTTTTCAGAGTGACGTTCTACAATTCTACTTATAATATATTCCTTCACCTTTCTGTAATCTAATAATATTTTTATTACATATATATGTATCAATCGGTAATATATCCCCTATATTTTTTGTGTATTTCTAATTTTTAACCAATTATACCAACTATTCCATATTTTATAATAGTCTGATTCTTCTTTTTCTTGTAATTCTTTGGTTAACCTATCCATTTCAGCGCATTCTAAAATTTTCCCTATTACTTCTGTTTCACTTGGTATTTTTTCTTGTTTCCAATTTCTTGCGTAGATTATTCTTGCAGCAGTTAATATGTGAATTGTAAGATATTTAATATCCTTAGGGTATGATTTGTTAAATATTCCTAATAAAAATGTTTCTGGTTCTTTTTCAATCTGTGTTTTTGTTATTTGTTCCAACCATTTTTTGATGTTAGACCAAAATTTCTTTGCTGCCGGGCATGTCCACCATAAATGATAGAAAGTCCCTTGTGCCTTTTTGCACTTCCAACAAATTGGGCTATTTTTAGGTTGTATTTTTGCCAATCTGGTTGGAGACATATGCCACCGATAAAACATTTTCAGTTGGTTTTCCTTATACGCCGTTGCTTTCGTTAACTTTAGGTTTTCCTGCCAGAACTTTTCCCATTTTTCCAAAGGTATTGTGTGTTTGATATTTTGAGCCCACTTAATCATCGTTTCTTTGACTGTCTCTTCTTCCAATTTATAGCGTAGGAGAAATTTATAAATTCTACTAATTAATTTATTTTCTGAATCTAATATAATTTTATCTATTTCTTGTTTTTGATTGTAAATTTCATATGTTTTTATATGCTCTCTATATTTAGATTGTATTTGAGTGTAAGTCCACAGTCTATTCCTCTGTGTAAATCTGTCTCCAATTGTTGTTTTGTCTTTAGTTTGCCTTGATAGTCAATTATATCTTTATATCTAATTATTTTTGTCTTATCTGTTAAATTTGGGTGTCTAATTGATTCCGCCGGTGCTAGTATCTTGGTATCTTCATATAATGTTGTTTTTTAATTTTAAGCCAAATTTGTAATAGTGAGTTCCTTATTGTATGTGTTTTAAAATATGAATGTGTTTTGTATTTCTCATCCCACATAAAGGAGTGCCAGCCAGTTTGAAGTTCGTGTCCCTCAATTGTTAAAGTTCTAGAGTCCTTTAATTCTATCCAATCTTTGACCCACGATAGTACTGCTGCTTGGTAGTATATCTCCCAGTCAGGGAGTGCAGCTCCTCCTCTATCTTTTGTATCCTGAAGCAGTTTAAATTTTATTCGTGGCCTTTTCCCTTGCCAAATAAATTTAGATGTTATTTTATTCAGCTTTTCAAAAAACGGTTTATCTATTTTAATTGGGGTGACCTGAAACAAATATAGAAATTTAGGTAATATAATCATTTTGATAGCCGAAATTCTTCCTAGGAATGAAATGTGTAAATTTTCCCATTTTTCTAAATCTTTCTTTGTTTGTTCTAGTAATTTATCATAATTATTTTCTTTAATTGCTGATGTTCTTGTGGATAAGCAGATTCCTAGATATTTTATTTTTTTTGTTGTTTGAATTTGTATATTATCTATCAAATCTTTTGTTTGGATTTCCGTAAGGTTTTTAACAATTAGCTTCGATTTATTTTTATTAATTTTTAGTCCAGCCACTTCTCCAAATTCTTCTATTTTTTGAAACAAATTAGGTATAGATTCCATAGGATTTTCTGTCAAAAACACTAAGTCATCAGCAAAGGCTTGAACTTTGTATTCTTCTCTATTAATCCTTAAACCTTCAATTCCTTGATCTTCTCTAATTTTTTTCAACAGGGTTTCCAATGATAGAATATATAGTAAGGGGGAAAGTGGACAGCCTTGTCTAACTCCTTTTGTTATATTAAATTTGTCTGTTATATCATCATTCATAATTATCCTTGCTGATTGCTTGGTATAGATTTCTGCTATAATTTTCCCAAATTTTTCCCCAATTTGCATATTTTGTAGTTGTTCAATCATAAATTTCCAATTTTGGTTATCGAAGGCCTTTTGGGCGTCAAGAAAAACCAACACTGCCTGCTTCTCCGGGTGTGATTCATAGTATTCTAAAGCATTAAGTATTATTCTCATGTTGTTCTTTATTTGGCGTCCCGGCAGAAATCCATTTTGGTCTGGGTGTATATATGTATTTAATACTAATTTAATTCTTTCTGCCAAGATTGCTGCAAATATTTTGTAATCGGCATTCAATAATGAAATAGGTCTATAGTTTTGTATTAACTGGAGATCTGTGTCTTCTTTTGGAATGATTGTTATTATGGCTTCTGTCCATGAATTTGGTATCTTGGCTTTCTCCATAGCTTCATTATATAATCGCAACATATTCTCTCCCAATACTTCTTGCATTGTTTTATATATTTCTACCGGTAGCCCGTCAGGACCCGGTGTTTTATTGTTTTTTTGCTTTTTCAGTACTTCGTCTAGTTCTAATTTGGTTATTGGCCTATTGAGAGTAATTCTTTGTTCTTCTGTGATTTTTGGCATTCCTGATTTCTCTATGTACTGTTTTATTTTATCTTCCTCTATTTTCCCCTGATTATATAGATTCGCATAAAATTTCTTAATAATATCTTTTTTGGCCTCTTTACTATGTTGAATTTCTCCTTTATCATCTTTCAATTGGTATATCATTCTTTTTTTCTGTTCTTTTTTCAGTTTATAGGCTAGCCATCTGCCCGTTTTATTTGCGTGCTCAAAATAGTTTTGTTTCGCCATTTTTATTTTTTGGGCTAGTTCTATTTGGTTTATCAAATTCAATTTATGCTTAATCATTTCCCATTCTTCTCTTATTGTTTTGTTCTGGGGCTTTTCCTGGAGTTTTTGTTCTATTTGTTTTAGGTCTTTCTCTAATTTATCTAATTGTTTTTTCTTCTCTTTATTCTTTTTCCTCGTATATGCTATTACTAGGCCCCTTATATATGCTTTTAAAGTATCCCATGTGTTTTGTAAAGAGGTTTCCTCTATTTTATTTATCTGAAAGAATATTTTTACTTCCTTTTCTAACATCAAATTAAATTCTTTTTCTTTACATAATCTTTGGTTCATTGTCCATCTCTTACGTCTTCTTTCCCCTTTCCAGTTTATGAATAGTGGATTGTGGTCTGCCCATTGGTTTGTGCCTATCTCAATTTTTTCTACTTCTGTTTTGATACTTGGGGTCATCCATGCCATGTCCAATCTTGACCAGGAGTTATGCGGATGGGAGTAAAAGGTGTATTGGGCCTCTTCTTCATGTGTTTCCCTCCATACGTCTGCCAAGTTTAGTTCTTCAGCCATAGTAAAGAATTCTTTTGGAAGTATTTCTTTTTTCTTTTGTTTTTTTTCCCCAGTTTTGTAGTCTTTCTTTGCATTTACTATTGCATTATAATCCCCTATTACACAAATATCATCATATTCTAATTCTGCTAATTTTATATGTAGGTCTTTAAAAAAAACCTGTAGTTTTTGGTTAGGTGCATAAATCCCTACAATTAACATTTTCCTTTTTCCTATTTCTAATTCAACCATCACCACTCTACCTTGCTCATCGGTATAAACTAGTTTAGATTGTATTTTTTCTTTTACGTAAATCACTACTCCTTTTTTCTTTTTTGGGGCCAGAGATAAATATAATTTTCCTAATTTGGGGTTTTCTAGGATTTTTTGATAATCTTTTTGAATGTGTACTTCTTGCAGACATATTACATCTGCTTCTAATTTTCGTAATTTTGTGAAAATTTGATTCCTTTTCTTTGGGGCATTTAAGCCATTAATGTTTACCAAAAAGAGTTTGATCTGTTCATCCATTGCCTATTATATCTGTTTTTTGGTGTTTCTTGTTTCCATCCGTTCTCTAGGTTTTGCACCTTCTCTCTGTTCTCTCTCTTTTTCTTGCCTCTGTCTTATTTCTTTTTCTTCCTTTGTTTCTATTGGTTCTTCTTCTTGACTTTTACTATCTGTTTCCTCCTTACTTTCCTGTTCTACTTCTAGTCTAAAATGTGTGTTATGAAATTCTCTTGCCTTTTCTAGAGTATCTATTTTATATCTTTTGTCTTCCCACGTAATTAAGATCCCCTCTATTGGCAACCATCTATACATTATCTTGTATTTGATCAGTAGTTGTGTTAAAAACTGATATTGTTGTCGTAGATTTCTTACTCTTCGGGGTATCTGTTTTAAGATTATAATTTCTTTTCCATTATAGATCACCGTTTCTTCTCTAGATTTCTTATAGGCTTCATCTCGGATTGATTTTTTTAAAAATTTAACATGTGAATCCCTTTTTGTGAAATGGGGTCATGGGGTTCAGATGGGTTTGCTGATCACATACCTGGCTCCCTGCCACGTGGCAACAGCCCTGCCCGAGCTACTCAACGTCATCGCCGCGGTGGCGGTTGATACCCCTAAGCTTATGGTTATGGGGGATTTCAACCTGCCGTCCGTGGGTGAGACGTCAGAGATGGCTCGGGAGTTCATGGCTTCCATGACAGCTATGGACCTGACCCAGTTAATTCATGGCCCTACCCACACAGGGGGAAACACGCTGGATCTGGTTTTTGTCTCTGGACAGTGGTTGAGGGATCTTGATATAGGGGATATAGTTACTGAACCCTTGTCATGGTCAGATCACTCTCTCCTTCGTCTCGACTTTCGAACCGCTGCACCCCGCCGCAGGGAGGCGGAGCCGGTCACATGGTTCCGCCCCAGGCGCCTGATGGAACCTGACAGATTCCAGATGGAGCTTGGGCCATTTCCTGAGGTTCTGGCACACGCCTCGACTGGAGACCTGGTGGCCGCCTGGGATAGGGCGGCTGCTGGTGCTCTGGATCGGGTCATGCCTTTGCGGCCTCTGACCCGGCGCCGATCTCAATTGGCTCCTTGGTTTACCGAGGAGCTGAGGGAGTTGAAGCGCCGGAAAAGACGCCTAGAGAGTAGTTGGAGGGCCAGTCTTCTTGAATCTGACCGGACACTAGTAAGATCCCACATTAGGAATTACTTAGTGGCGATAAAAGCAGCGAAATGTAGTTATTTTGCTGCTCTTATTGCGTCATCAGATAATCGCCCGGCCGCCCTCTTTAGGGTGACCCGCTCCCTGCTCCACCAGGAAGCGCGGGAGGACCCCTTGGAGGGTAGAGCCGAGGATTTTGTTCAGTATCTGTATGACAAAATCACTCAGATTCGGGAAGATTTGGACTCCGACTGGGTAGTCTCAGGGGGAGAGACGGGGGCAGGTCTTGAGAATGTTATCTGGGATGAGTTTGATCCTGTGACCCCTGAGGACGTGGACAGGATTCTGGGTAGACTGAACGCGACCACTTGTTTATTGGACCCGTGTCCTTCCTGGTTAGTACTGGCTTCCCGGGAAGTGACACGAGGCTGGCTCCAGGGGATTATAAACGCTTCGCTGAGTGAGGGTGACTTTCCCGCCGCCTTGAAAGAGGCAGTGGTGAGGCCTCTCCTCAAGAAGCCTTCCCTGGACCCGGCAATGTTGGTAAATTATCGTCCGGTCTCCAATCTTCGCTTTGTTGCGAAGGTTGTTGAGAGTGTGGTCGCGCAACAGCTCCCCCAGCACCTGGATGAAACGACGTATCTGGATCCGTTCCAGTCGGGCTTCAGGCCCGGGTACAGCACGGAAACGGCATTGGTCGCGTTGGTTGATGATCTCTGGAGGGCTCGGGACAGGGGGTGCTCCTCTGTCCTGGTCCTGTTAGATCTCTCAGCGGCTTTTGATACCATCGACCATGGTATCATGCTGCACCGGTTGGAAGAGTTGGGGGTGGGAGGCACTGTGTTGCGGTGGTTCTCCTCCTTTCTCTCTGACCGGTCGCAGTCTGTGTTGACAGGGGGACAGAGGTCGACCCCGAGGCCCCTCATATGTGGGGTGCCGCAAGGGTCGGTCCTCTCGCCTCTCCTGTTCAACATTTATGTGAAGCCGCTGGGCGAGATCATCCGTGGTTTCGGGGTGGAGTACCATCAGTACGCTGACGACACCCAGCTGTACATCTCCACCCCGGATCACCCCAACGATGCCCTTGAAGTGATGTCCCGGTGCCTGGAGGCCGTACGGATCTGGATGGGGAGGAACAGGCTCAGGCTCAACCCATCCAAGACTGAGTGGCTGTGGTTTCCGACGTCCCGATATAGTCAGTTGACGCCATCACTGACTATTGGGGGCGAATCATTGGCCCCCACGGAGAGGGCTCGCAACTTGGGCGTCCTCCTGGACTCACGGCTGTCTTTAGAAGAGCACTTGACGGCCGTGACCGGGAGGATTTTTCATCAGGTTCGCCTGATTCGCCAGTTGCGTCCCTTTCTGGATCGGGACTCTTTACGCACGGTCACTCATGCCCTTATCACCTCCCGCCTGGACTATTGCAACGCTCTCTACATGGGGCTCCCCTTGAGGAGCACCCGGAGGCTCCAACTGGCGCAGAGTGCGGCCGCGCGGGTGCTAATGGGAGCGACATGGCGTTCCCATGTAACACCTCTCCTGCGCGAGCTGCACTGGCTCCCGGTGGTCTTCCGGGTGCGCTTCAAGGTTTTGGTTACCACCTTTAAAGCGCTCCATGGCTTAGGACCCGGGTACTTGCGGGACCGCCTACTACCACCAATAGCCTCCCACCGACCAGTACGCTCCCATAGAGAGGGGCTCCTCCGGGTGCCGTCAGCCAAACAATGCCGACTGGCGGCCCCCAGGGGGAGAGCCTTCTCTGTGGGGGCACCTACTATCTGGAACGAGCTCCCCCCAGAGATACGGAGGATCCCGGATCTGCGCACCTTCCGCCGCGCCTTAAAGACCTTACTATTTCACCAGGCCGGCCTGGCCTAATTTTCCCCCTCTTTTATAAAAGATTTTTAAAATTTTAAATATTTTAAATATTTTAAATATTTTTTAGTATTTATATATTCAATTTTAAATTGGTTTTAAAAGTTTGGGGTTTTAAATTTGTCGGGGCCAAAATTATTTAATTTGATTTTATTCTATTTTTTAAATTTTGTATTGTATGTGTTTTTATTGTTTGGCTGTGCACCGCCCTGAGTCCTTCGGGAGTAGGGCGGTATAGAAATCTAATAAATAATAATAATAATAATAACATGGACTTCTCTCGCCAATCTGTGTCTTCTTATATAATTTGTTTGTACACGATAAGTTTCTTCCAATTGTCCTTTTATTTCTTCTGGCTCTTTTTGTATCATTCCTGCAATAATCTCCACCATCTTTCCTTCTAAGTCCTCATTTTTTTCTTCTGGGACATTTTGAAAACGCAAGAAGTATGAGGCCTTTTCCATTTCGAGCATGGCCAAGGAATCTGACATTTCTTTGTTTAGTTGTAGGGTTTTTTGTTCCATTGCTTCTACTTTTAATTCCACGTGATCTATTTTTGTTTCCGTTTTCCTAATTCTCTGTTCATTTTCTGCTATAGAATTTTGAATGCCCCCAATTTTATCTTTCATGGTCTTAATATCTTCCTTAACTTCTCCTAATTCATTTCTGATCTCTGCATGGAACGTTCTCATTTCTTCCTGATTTTCAGCTATTTTTTCTTGTGTTTGAAGCAGTGTTTCCTGGATCTTTTGAAACATATCTTGTATTACATTAGGTGCCATTTCCAGTTTTTCTTTTTCTTTTTCTTTCCCCATCATGCTATCTATTGTTTTTTGTTGTGAGGGGGAAGGAGTCATTACTAACGTACTAGTTGTAGGTTTTTTCCCTGTCTTTGTTATGGTGGATGTTGTAGACATTTTTAATATTCGTGTAAAGCTTTCCAACCTTAACATCAATTATTAAGTTATTCCTTAATATCTCTTTTCCCCTCCAAATACTACTTATACACCACACAACTTATATATAGTTATATTATATTATATTGCCAGTTATCCCAATTAAGCAATTAATTCTTGTTCACAGTATAAATCTATTTACTTATCAATCAGGATTTTAATTTAATTTTCTTAATTTTCTAATTAGCAATCTTTTCAGTTACCCCCTTTTTTCAATCAGTCTATCTCAGAGATATATAAAAATCAGTCTTTCGCTTTAACAATAATTCCTTATCTAACTACAATTCCACAATACAATTTATAGCTATAAAAATATTGTCAACTTATATATTTCTTTCAAATATTAAACTTATTAACTAATTAAACAGTTCAAAATTAATAATTCACTTAATTTTTATTTTCTTTAGTCCTTATTGTCTTCTTGCTTTACCTCTCTCAGTCTGTTCTTTCACAATCATGAAAAACGCAATCTGTGTCGTCTCAGTCTTTTTTTTTTTTTTTTTTAATTTCTTCTCCCAGTCATCGGATCTCTGCATTCAATTTTCAAATCTTTTTTTTTTTAAACTTGAGTTCTTATTATCCAAAGTTATTTGTAAATCCAGAGTTCGAAATCCCGACAGATCTTCTGTATCCGTGAAATTCACCACTTAGTCCGGTATTTCAGTCTCTGTATTCGGTTTCCAATGTTTGGGGTTTGAATCAGTTATAATTCCCAAGATCAAACAGCTTGTCTCTATATCCACAAAGTCCACAGGCTGCTCCCTTTGATCAGCTGTAAAGGTCCGCAGTCAGACCGCTTCGAGCGCTATTTCTCCTTTTCTTATATTTGCTTAGTCATTCTATGGGATTCTCTCTTCCGCGCTATAATTATTCCCCCTTTTTTCCTTCTGCTCTTGTATCGCCGCTGTTGTAACTCACTTGTCTTTCTCTGATTCGCTCGCGCGTCCCATTTGCCGTCTCTGTTGTAGGTGATCTATCTGACAGTCACTCGGATTTGCTTCCACTTTTTGCTTCGATCTAGGCGGGCGCCATCGCTCCTGTCCGCCGATAAGGCCGACTTCTTCTCCACCAATTTAAGAGGTTGATCGCTCGACCTCCCTGATGACAGCGCAACACCAGGGGGCTTCGCGAATTCCTCTTTAATTTCCCGATCCCTCCAAGTTCGGGAATGCCCCTAAAGAGCAATTAATGAGGAAATTTGGGTTTCAGAGACGGAGCCTCCGTTTCCTCACCCATTCGTGATGACGTCACCGCCGGAAGTCAAAGATATTTTAAAACAAAGTTTTCAGTCAGGAGGATGAGGAAGAAGTAAATTGCCCTCCCCCTTATGCACCACACCCCGTGCCCTCAAGACAAAACCCCTATCCACCCTTGCCAGTGGGTGTGGTGCCGAGAACCATTCAACCTCGGAGACGCCAACCGCAAGTCAAACGGGAAGTTAAGAGTGAGGGGGAAGAAGAAACAGAAGAACCCATTAGTTCTCGAACTCGAAGCCAGACGAGTTTGAAGAAGGCAGAGACTCTGGCCCCTTTGAGGGAACTTTTGAGTCATGAAACTGATGCCCAGGGACAGCCCATCATTTGTCCCTTGTTCCAATATCAGCCTTTCACAACTACAGATCTACTTAATTGGAAACAACAATATGGCCCGTTTAGCAAGAAGCCCAATGAAATAGTGAATCTATTCAGTACAATAATGCAAACTCATAGACCCATATGGGGAGACATCCAGCAATTATTAAACACCTTACTCTCCCTAGAGGACCGAGAAAAATTCAAAATCGCTAAGGAAAAGGTTTTAACCCAAATGTTTCCAGGTAATGGAAATGCAGTGCAAAAAGCAGCCGCAGCTGCAGAAGTTGATCCCAATTGGGATCCCAATATTACCCAACACCAGACTCTATTAGATGCCTACCGCCTCTTATGCATAAATGTTTTACGAGAGGCAGCAAAAGGTCCTGTTAATTATGCCAAAACCGCCACTATACTCCAAGAAAAAGATGAGAGTCCTGAGGCCTTTTTGACTAGATTAGTAGAATCCTATAAAATCCATACTGGGACAGACATAGAAAATGAGACAAATAGATACCTGTTGAATGAACGATTTATCAGTCAAAGTGCCACGAACATCAGGAGAGAATTATAGAAATTGAACGGAGCTCTAGGAAAAAATACCAGTGAACTCCTAGAAATTGCCAGAAAAGTCTACCTGAATAGAGATAGAGAAGAAGAAAAAAAGCAAGTTATTAGAGAGAGAAAGAAGACTGAAATGTTAGCTTTGGCCCTGGGAAGAGTTACCTTAGGAGCCAACCAATGTGCCATCTGTAAAGAAGAAGGACATTGGCAAAGAGAGTGCCCCCGTAAAAGAACGGAATCAAGAGTACCATACGAGCGTGGAAGAGCTATGTTGAGAGCAAGAAGTTTTAGAGGAACCCTGAGAGGAGCCTTTAGAGGAAGAGGAGGTACTGACAGGCGATAACCCAGCCAGTCATACCAGAATGAGGAAGTAATTGGCTTAGCCGAGATGGAATGGGACGACTGAAGAAGCCAGGGCCCCATGGACCCACCCCCAGAGCCCATGATGGATTTATGGGTGGCAGGAAGTCAAGTCCGTATGATGATCGATACCGGAGCCAGTCGATCAGTAATTAATAAACAAGTGGCCCCCTCGTCAAATAAGAAAGTCAGAGTTCAAGGAGTGTCAGGCACACCAGCCACACACAGCCTCCTGAAACCGGTTAAATGCAAGGTTGGGAACGGCCTAGTAGTACACCAATTCTTGTATATGCCTGAATGCCCAGTTCCACTGTTAGGAAGAGATCTACTTTTTAAAATGAGAGCCATCATTTCCTTCAATGATAATGGACAGTACTTGACAGTGTCACATCCAGTGGAGGAAACTTGGCGATTAATGTTAATGCAAGACTCAATTCAGGAAAGTACATGGGAAAAATTTAACGTGCCTACCCTGTGGGCAGAGGACAACCCCCCTGGGCTAGCTAAATTTGCCTCCCCAGTAGAAGTCAAATTGAAATTGGGATACCAGCCCATCAGAGTGCCCCAGTATTATGTCCCTCAAGAAGCGGCAGAAGCCATTCAAGTTTTAATTGACAAATACTTAGCCGCAGGGATACTTAGAGAAACTCAATCCCCATGGAATACCGCAATTTTGCCCATAAGGAAACCAGATGGGGGTTGGAGGCCGGCACAGGATCTGAGACCTGTAAATAAGGCGGTGGTCTCACTCCATGCGATCGTCCCGAACTCCTACATTTTGTTGGGGACCATCCCTCATTCAGCCGCATGCTTTTCAGTCATAGACCTGAAAGATGCTTTCTTCACTATCCCCTTGCACCCTGATAGCCAAGACTTGTTCGCTTTTGAGTGGAAAGATTCTAAATCGCGTAGACATTGTCAATATACATGGACAAGACTGCCCCAAGGTTTTAAGAATTCTCTGACCCTTTTTGGTCACGCCCTTGCCTTGGACTTGCAGCACTTTCAACCAGTTCAGGAAGGAGACTGTCTCCTCCAATATGTAGATGATGTATTAGTAACAGGAACCACTCAGGATAACTGTTTCAAAAATACCCAAACCCTCCTTGAATTACTGAGAGACTGTGGATACACAGGAAGAAGGAAGAAGGCTCAATTAGTAAAGAAAGAGGTTACATATTTGGGATACACTCTGTCTCAAGGTTAGAGAAATTTAGGCTTACATCGGAAACAGGCAATCTTGCAACTGCTCCCGCCAAAAAATCGGAAAGAACTGCTGGGCATTCTGGGAGTCATGGGCTTTTGTCACGGGCTTATGGATTCCCAATTTTGCCTTACTTGCCAAACCCCTGTACGCTTCAACCCGGGGAGCAGAAACAGACCCTTTTGAATGGGGCAAGGAACAAGTAAATTCATTAGGCCATTTAAAGGAAGCACTTACATCCTCTCCAGCATTAGGGTTGCCAGACCTTACCAAGCCCTTTCGCCTTTATGTAGATGTTCGTCAAAATCTGGCATTAGGGGTATTGACTCAACAGCAAGGATCATGGCAACGGCCGGTGGCTTACTTGTCCAAACAGTTGGATAGCCCTGCCCAAGGCTGGCCACACTGTCTTAAAATTCTGGCCGCTGTGGCAGAATTTATGAGAGACACAAACAAACTGACTTTTACCTCAGAAGTAGCAGTCTACACATCCCATGCATTGCAAACTATCCTAGAAAACAAAGGACACTTGTGGATAAGTAACCAGAGGTTGCATAAATATCAGGCTCTGCTTTGTTACAAAGATTGTTGAGAGTGTGGTGGCGCGACAACTACCCCAATACCTGGATGAAGTTGTCTATCTGGATCCGTTCCAGTCGGGCTTCAGGTCACGATACAGCACGGAAACGGCATTGGTCGCATTGGTGGATGATCTCTGGAGGGCTCGGGACAGAGGTTGCTCCTCGATCCTGGTCCTATTAGATCTCTCAGCGGCTTTTGATACCATCGACCATGGTATCTTACTGCACCGGCTGGAGGGGTTAGGAATAGGGGGCACCATGCTTTGGTGGTTCTCCTCCTTCCTCTCTGACAGTTCGCAGTTTGTGTTGGAAAGGGGGCAGAGGTCAACCTCGAGGCACCTTATTTGTGGGGTGCCGCAAGGGTCAGTCCTCTCACCCCTTCTGTTCAACATTTATTTAAAACCGCTAGGCGAGATCATCCGTGGTTTTGGGGTGAGTGTTCATCAGTATGCTGATGACACACAGCTATACATCTCCACCCCAGACCACCCCAATGATGCCCTTGCTGTGATGTCCCGTTGCCTGGAGGCCGTGCGGATCTGGATGGGGAGAAACAAGCTCAGACTCAACCCCTCCAAGACCGAGTGGCTGTGGCTTCCGGCGTCCCGGTATAGTCAGCTGGTACCATCACTGACAATAGGGGATGAGATCTTGCTCCCCACAGAGAGGGCCCGCAACTTGGGTGTCCTCCTGGATTCACGGTTATCTTTAGAAGATCATTTGACGGCCGTGGCCAGGGGTGCCTTTTATCAGGTTCGCCTGATCCGCCAGTTGCGTCCCTTTCTGGATCGGGATGCCTTGTGCATGGTCACTCATGCCCTAGTTACCTCCCGTATGGACTACTGTAATGCTCTCTACATGGGGCTCCCCTTGAAAAGCACCCGGAGGCTCCAACTGGTCCAGAACGTAGCCGCGTGGGTGATTATGGGCGCAGCTCGTTACTCCCATGTAACACCTCTCCTACGCGAGCTGCACTGGCTCCCGGTGGTCTTCCGGGTGCGATTCAAGGTGTTAGTTATCACCTTTAAAGCGCTCCATGGCTTAGGACCTGGGTACCTACGAGACCGTCTTTTGCCACCAATAGCCTCCCACCGACCAGTTCGTTCTCACAGGGAGGGACTACTCAGGGTACCGTCAGTCAAATTATGTCGACTGGCGGCTCCCAGGGGGAGGGCCTTCTCTGTGGGGGCTCCAACCCTTTGGAATGAACTGCCCCCGGAGATATGGAATATCCCTGATCTCCGTGCTTTCCGCCGTGCCCTCAAGACCCTGATGTTCCAACAGGCGGGGCTAAACATACGAACATGTGAATGATTTTTTTTAAAAGTTATCTAATTCTGGGTTTTATTTAATTGACCAAACTAAGTAATAGTTTTAATTAGCAATTTTATGATGTTTGTGTGTCTATATTTTTCTTGACTGTACACCGCCTTGAGTCCTATGGGAGAAAGGCGGTATAGAAATATAATAAATAAATAAATAAATAAATAAATAAATGTGGTCGACAGGTAAATCCCATTATCGTTTTAAAGAGACAAAGACCGAAATAATCCTGTAACAGAGTTTATTCTTTGCAAAGGGACTTTCTTTCTAAAGTAGAGAAAGACGGAAATAAAACAATTTACACAAGTTTTTATAGTCTTCAGGACATTCAGAATACACGTCAATAAAGTACCTTGGGAATCAGTTCCAGATCTTACATAACATCTTATATAACATATGCAGTACATAATTCCACCCTGGAAATTCCCCAATTCCCAACAGAAATACCCCTCAAAAACATCAATTGCGTACTTCCTTTAATTAATAAGGGCAAGTTAACCCAGGAACGTATTTCCTGCAAAACAAACATCTTCTCAAAAACAGGAATTACACATTTCCTTTCTCATGTTCTTAAATGTCAGCTAAATTATATAATCAGGTTATACAAAGTAAAACAAAACCTTAACATGATTTCAAAATGGCGTAACTCAGGTTATGCTTTTACAGGAATAATTCCTATTTTTCTCACAATCCCCAATTCTCCTCTTCATTATCTTTTATTTCTGTAAACTAAGAATATCCTGTAACAGTATAGAAACTCCTCTCCATACAATAGGTAATTTGGTCAATACCATGTTACCACATAAAAACATTAACTTGGAGGGAACTTGTATCCTTAGACATAGAAAATGTAACCTTTCCTCCAAAATCCAAAACTTCTTGTATGAAGGTATATAATTACCAAATAGCTCAGTGCATTGCTTATATAAAAATTCCATCCTATTTGTAAGGCCAATGTATTGAGGAACTATCTCATATGTACGTTTGCACTTGGCACACACCATCTTCAAAAGATGACTCAATACATATCTCAGCTTCCTCAGTGGTGTCTATTAGGGTTAGTGGTGTTTCTATAAAAGAATAACGGTGCTCGAATTCAGTATGGAAACATAGCTGCTACCATGTTATAAGGTAACTAGGCAACACAGCCAAAATCCCCATTCCTATCCACACCTGTAGAATAACAAACATTACCACAAAAAATCCCATTATTCCTAGTGAACTAGCTCCCCCAACATCAATCAATCAAGGAGAACTTACATCCACTGGATATCAAAACATAGATTTACACCAATCAATAATATCTTTCCTCAATACAATCAAAAACACAACAAGAATATATTACCACTCCTAGCCAAATACAAATCTCTTCATAAAACTCTTCTTCCATCCATTGGTCATCAATCGTCTAAAGGTTTGTCATCAAAAAGTCAATTTAAGAGGGTTTGCAGGTTCCGTAGCAACTGTCCTTCCATAAGGCAAAGCCACCAATCCCTTGACTCTGGAATAGCATACCCAAATTTGTTCCTTAGTCCTTACAGCCGATTCAGTAGTCAGCAAAACTTGGAACGGTCCTTTCCACACCAGCTGCAACTTCTTCTCAGTAATGGCTTTTATCGGATCCAGTCTCCACTTTTGTATTCATGTGCTTGGAAATCAAGAGGTAGATTCTGTCCTTTTTACGTTAAATGAGAAAAACACTGGGACAGTCCCTGTATATATATTTTTTCAGAAAAAACATCCTTCAATTCTATCCTAGGCATCTCAACTTTCCCCACATATGGCCATCCAAACATCATTTCATACATAGATATCCCCAGATCTTTCCTAGGACTAGTTCCTATTCTTAATAGAGCTAAAGGCAAACACTTCATTCAAAGTAGTTGAAACTCTAACATTAATTTTTATAACATAGATTTACTTATCTGATTAGCACATTCACAACACCCTATAGAACTTTGCATAACAATGAATGTAATTGCCAATCAATTCCTAATTGTTCCATAACCTTCATCACCTTGGACAATGAAATGTATACCCCTATCACTATATTTGGGTATTATTCGCTCTAATATGATTTAACAATCTTCTGAGCACCTATCTTTACACAAAGAAAGGCTTCAACCTATCCAGTAAAATAATCCACTATTATTATTACATATATCAATGGTCACACCACCAGCATTTCAATGTAATCTACTTAGATTCATTGAAAAGGCCAAATGGTCAAATCTCTACATATTTTTTACATACACAATGTATTCATTTCCGTACCATTTGTATAACTATTGTATACACACCCCTAGACACATATATGCATATACATTTAATAAAATCAATAAGTGCTTGCGTTCCCCAATAGGTTCCCTCATGCACTCATTCAATCACATTCCACATCACAACTTTAGTAAAAATTCTCACTCCATTTTAGTAATCCATTTCCCATTCACTTACACACCCCTTCATCCACTATTTATATAATATCAAGTTTAGAAGGATCCCCAGCTGCCTTTAAAACAGCTGTGATAATTTCCACCTATCGCAATTCCTTTTACTAAATATCAACCCCCTTTATAATATCAAGTTTATCCCAAAAGTATGTAAGATACCATAAGCATAGTTTAAATCAGCATAAATATTCCCTACCTCATTAATTAATATGTGCAATGCTTATAATAAAGCAAAAACCTCACATATCTGCACTGACCATTCAAACGGTAACTTTCCACCTTCCAATATCTCAATAGTGTCTCCATTCACAACTGCATCTCATCCAGTCTCATCCCATTCTCAATTCATTTATTCATAACCACACAATTTCATTCCACATCTTCCCATCTCTCTCTCCTATTGGTCAAGAGAACCAAACTCTCTTGAGACAATTTTAAAAACCTAGCATTTGTGCACCACCTTTTTAGTTCCCAGTTCACATGCAAACCAACATTCCTTTGGCTATACCATCTTCCACTACTACAGACAAGTGGAAATTTTTCCTTAAACCAGGCAAACATAACACTGGAGCAACACTATATTTTACTTTCTTCAACTCTTCAACCTTCAACCTTCAACCTTTCTTCCAAACAACTTAGTTTAAAATTAACTATCAATAAATCAATAGAGTCTCAATAAATACTCAACTCTCCCCACTTCAGAGGAATCACACCACACTTCTATCAAAAATTAGCTAAACTATTTCCACAAGCTTCAAAAAAATGCAAAGCTTAATCTAAATTCACAAGTCTATACAGACAAACTTACAAGTAACTTCCTAGCTAACCAGACCAAAAGTCATCTTTACCTTCTACCAGTAATTCTTCCCTCAAGGAAACATCCTTTACCTAGACAACACTAAGCTAAAATAACATAGTCAACTATTCCCCAGACTATCCAGTATCTAGTATCTAGAAATCTCCTTCTCAGCATCCAAAATCATTCAAAATACACAGACACAAAAACATAAAAGAGGGTAATAAAAAACTTCAAAAAGCAAAAGAAAATCACCTAATAGAGGTACTCCGGATCTCTACTCCCAAAAACTTTTCAAACTTTCAATGTCACTTCTCTAAAGCAGAACAGGAAATACATCTGCATAGCTGCCAATGCAGTCAGAAACAATGCAGGATCAAATCACCCATTCGCCCCTCCTTTCTCTCAGACAAACTCAACAAAGGAAAAAAAATGTGTAAAAGGGAAAACAAACCGCACCTTCCCTCCCCCCTTTCTTACTTCTCTTATTCAGAACAAAAAGACGGGGGAAATATAGAGAAGAAAAATACTACTCCTGTCTCTAATTAACATCGCAAATACCTCTATCTAATCCTACTTCTCCATAGGATCTCTCTCATCTCTCACTTGCTCATTTAAACACTTGCTATTACAACATAACAACAACTACAACAACAAACTCTTGCCACTCACTATTTCAATATACAAAAGGAAATTTCTCAGGGGTTCAATGCACAGGCATTCACAAATATCAGGATCACCTTACCACCCCCATTTAAGGGCTTACCACATACACTCATATTTATTCTGCAATCAGACCTTTTAGTGTATTCCAACGCACACATGCCTTTTCCCTACCAATACAAATACTTCAGGGAGCTTTATTATCATTCTCATTATTATTTTTTTCTTCAAGACAATGAGCTCTATTGCCTAAACAACTCTCATTACACACACATACCATTTAACAACATTTGCAAACCTGGAATAAAACCTGGAAAGGTTCCATCCCTTCAGATACCCATTTCAGTTTTACCCTTGACATCTTGTAGCCCATTCCTCAAGCAGTGGAAAACTTCAGGATGCGGTTTTTAATCAAAAACTTGATTTTGGGCCCTAACCACACCTGTCCTCCACAGCTCCAGACTTAAGCCAAGAAGGTCACTTAATTAGCCAGCACACACATATCACCATCTCATCACATTAATCAAAGACAAAATATTCGCATTCAACCTCAGGTAAGAAGAACAATAAACCTTCCTTACTACATTCCTACAGAGTTTTCCGCCTCATCCAAGAACAATAAAGATCTGTATACCAAGCTCACATCCCAGAAGAGACAATGCATCTCTCCCAAGCAGATTAAGACCTACTTCTAGAACAAATATCACATCCAAACGTATAATACACTTTTTGCTTTCCAATCCACCAACACTAGACTTTTTTCCCACTGGTGTAATCCTCTCCCAATTCCAGGACACTGTCGCCACATTGCAATCGAAGTTTCACAAAACCTTTTCCTCTTCTAGTCTTGGCCTCATCCCTATTCACATAGACCTTTTAAGCTTCTTTCAACAGAGCAGCAATATCAGTAGTAGCTTCTGTATGTCTGGCCATGATTTCGTCACAAATTTCATTTTCATTAAGGACTCATAAGCCGGCGTTTCAGGAGAAAGACCAGTGTGCTTATTCAAATTGTCCTTAATATTTTCCAGAAACACAGAAGGTGTTTCTTCCCACAACTGTTCCACCTCAAAAACTTTTGTTTCTTCCTTGAGGTACAGCTGTCTTAACTCCCTCCATTTGTTCCCGATCAGCTAAATTATTATTATTCCAACCAGGATCAACTAATGGAGACTTAACATCTGCAGCAACGGGCTGAACAGCCCCCACTTGGGTTTTTATCAAAAAAAAAACCCATAGCTGCCTTTCGAATTTGTGACCTCTCCTCAGGGGAGAACAAATAACCCAATATACACTGTAACTCTGCAAAAGTATACAGATTGGGTCTCAGGAACAAATCCAATGACTCAGACAACTTAATCAGATCCGCTTAGAAAGACGGCATATTTCTTTTATAATCTTCCAGATCAGAAGATGTCAAAGACACATTCACAAAAGCCGCAATACCATTCAGCATTCCTCTTAAAGGAAACATTCCTTTAGTTTGTGAACATGTAACATGAGGAGAAGTGGATGGATTCTGTTTCACAGTTACTAACAATTCACCCAACTCCTTTTCCAACTGCCTATATTACTGCCCTGCTAAAGTCTCTTCCTTTCGGCTCCTAGCAACAACATCAATTTCACCCACAACTTGGATTATACGAAGGAGTGGGAGGTGGGCATGTAGCATAAGCTAAAGGATCCCAACCTTCCTCTTCTTCTTCCTTCCCATACAAAACTCTAGAACTTCTCGGGGAAGAGGAGTTAAACTACTGAACATGGAACTGAGGTTCAACATATAACAATTGAACTTTCAACTTCTTTTCTTTTTTCACCAAAACTTTCTTCAAAGCATTGATCCAATATGGGTCTGACTCCCCAAACTTACTCCACCTATAATTAGGCTGTATCTACACAAACGTCAGCCAAACCTCCTTACAATAATTAATCATAGTCACCTTATCTTAATACCTTTGTACAAGCTTCCAACCAATCCTCTAACCACTAATGGAGATATGGGGGATGGAGGATATTTCAGTCTCAGCAGCACTTTTCCCTAGTAAAGTCCCCATACTTTCCCCAACCTGTATCACACTAATTATACACACAAATCATACAGGCCACACACACAAACATACACAAATCCAAACCACCAAAGAAAACATATACTCACTCCTGGTGCACCAAAGTCTTCAGGAACGTTCCTCTCTGTCCAGGCATTCAGGTCTCTGCCTCAAGGTTCATAGAAAAGCAATTCCGGCTGGAAAGGAAATAACCCCATCTCACTGAAATCAGTGTTATGTGCGCATGCAGGGAAATCCCTTCCAGACAGAATGTTTTCAGTCCCTGTTCGGGCGCCAATTGTGGTCGACAGGTAAATCCCATTATCGTTTTAAAGAGACAAAGACCGAAATAATCCTGTAACAGAGTTTATTCTTTGCAAAGGGACTTTCTCTCTAAAGTAGAGAAAGACGGAAATAAAACAATTTACACAAGTTTTTATAGTCTTCAGGACATTCAGAATACACGTCAATAAAGTACCTTGGGAATCAGTTCCAGATCTTACATAACATCTTATATAACATATGCAGTACATAATTCCACCCTGGAAATTCCCCAATTCCCAACAGAAATACCCATCAAAAACATCAATTGCGTACTTCCTTTAATTAATAAGGGCAAGTTAACCCAGGAACGTATTTCCTGCAAAACAAACATCTTCTCAAAAACAGGAATTACACATTTCCTTTCTCATGTTCTTAAATGTCAGCTAAATTATATAATCAGGTTATACAAAGTAAAACAAAACCTTAACATGATTTCAAAATGGCGTAACTCAGGTTATGCTTTTACAGGAATAATTCCTATTTTTCTCACAATAAACAAACAAACAAATAAATAAATAAATAGAAAACCCCCAGATAAGCCTTCACCAATGTGCCACTATTAATCCAGCTACTCTCATGCCTGTACCCGATGCCTCCCTCCCATTGCATGACTGCCTACATGTGTTAGATCATCAGTATTCCTGTAGACCAGACTTGACTGACACCAAATGCCCAGCTTACCTGGTTTCCTGATGGTTCCAGCTTTATGGAAAAAGGAGCTCGTTATGCCGGATATGCCATAGTTAGCCAACATGCAGTTATTGAAAGTGCCCCTCTTCCAGTAGGTACAAGTGCCCAAGCAGCTGAGTTGTGGGGACTCATCTGAGCATTAGACTGTTAATGTGTACACAGATAGTAAGTATGCCTTTTGGACTGTTCAAGCACATGCTGCCATATACAAAGAAAGGGGCTTCATTGACTCTACGGGCAAATTAATCCAACATGCCCCTTTAATTAAAAGATTGATTTTTGCCACACAACTTCCCAAATCCTTAGCTGACAATGTCATCCATTGTCTGGGTCATCAGAAGACGGACACCCTCGTTGCACAAGGCAATCGATTTGCTGATAGAGAGGCCAAATTGGCAGCACACCAGCCCCTAGATAAGAATGATTATTATCTCTATATGGCACAAGAAATAGAATCATACATTGAAAAATCGCATCCCATCTATACTCATGTGGAGAGGGACAAGGCCGAAGGAGATCTAAAGCCACTCTTGTGAAGGGATGGCATACCCTTCCAGACAATCGCCTAGTGGTACCAGTTTCACTTGCCTGGCCGTTAGTATCAGAGGCACACCAAACCTCACATATTGGCAAGACTGCTTTAGCCCAACAATTGCAAGCAACATTCTACATACCTAACTTGCAGAGTCTGGTTGCCAAAGCAACTTCCCAATGTCCTATGTGTGTGCAAGTAAATGCTAAGCAAGGACTGCGTTTACCACCAGGACAGCAGCCCATCTCCTACTTGCCCATGGACTACTTAGTTGTGGACTTTACTGATATGCCCAAATGCAATGGTTATAAAGCATTGCTCATTTTCATTGACACTTACTCTGGATGGATTGAGGCCTTCCCCACTCGAAATAAGTTAGCTATACAAGTAGCATGCTTTCTTTTAAAGGAAATAATCCCTAGATTTGGATGTCCATCTACCATCAGCTCTGACAATGGCCCAGAATTTGTGCAACGTGTAAATCGCCATCTAGCTGAAGCTGCAGGTCTGAAATGGAGGTATCACTGTTCGTTCGGCCACAATTCGCAAGAAAAATTGAAAGGGCTAATTGATCATTGAAAGCAATTATTGCCAAACTGTGCTTAGAAACCCACTTGCCATGGCTTCAAGTTTTCCCCATGGCCTTGTACATTTTTAGAACAGCCCCACGAACCAAATACCAGCTGTCTCCTTTTGAACTTCTGTATGGTAGACCCCCTGCCTTGTTCAAGCACCACTTTCAAGGCTGGCCAGATTTAGTTCAAAAAGCGGGGGTAGAAGCAAGAAAATTACTTTTGCAGTTACAACAGCACATCAATCATGTCAACCAACTGAGGCATTATATGCAAGAATGTAGACCTCCCCCTATTACGACTGCAGGTCACAACTACAAACCAGGTGATAGAATATGGATAAAACATTGGAAAAATGAACCCTTAAAACCTAGATGGAAAGGGCCATATACTGTTGTGATGTGTTCACCTCTTGCAGTTAAGACCTTAGAAGGAAGATCCTGGGTCCACTGGACGAGACTGAAGCCCACAGACCAGAGTGATCCGGTCACATACCAGGTAACAAAAACTGACAGGCCATTGGTGCTGAAGTTTAAGAAGAATACACTCTGCTGAGTCCTACCGGAAACGGACTCTCAACGCACGGTGGTGATCTGTCAGCCTTGCTGAACCACCCCGGAAGCTGGTTCCCCGCGCATGGCCGAAGCTTGGAACGGAGGAAGACAACATTCCATGACTGTAATTTGTAATGTAAAACCCATTAACTGTGATAGAATCCAGTGAGCAATTCTTAAAGACACTCATGCTTGAGGAAGATTGGGTGTGGAGACTCTGGGCAACAACTATTTTAGCCCTTCTGGTGGTATTGTTTTATATATATAAGGACTGGTTCTGTGGGAAACCTAGGAATATGATTGATATTGCCCTCTCCCAAGTTATGCAAACTCCTAACCCTCTTCCTGACGTGGTGAATTTGTAAACTACGGGCCTTGCACTCTTAAGGCCTTGTGGGTGTAGGAATAAGGTCATTATGATTTATTTAGGGCTTTGGGTACTATTAGCTAAGGGACTAGTGAGTGATACTATCTTGAACAATAGTTCCCAATGTTGTGTGGGTGTCCGAGAAATCCCCCTTGTCCATGAGGAAGGATCTAGAAATATTGAGAACCCCAAGGAACCGACCAGCATCAGGTCACTAAGTAGAGATACTTTAGGTCAAGTCCACTCCTGCCAATGACGTATCATCAGTAGGTGGGGTCGTTACTTTAGACCTGAGCCGACTCCAAGACCTGAGGTCAAGAGTTTGACAATCCCGATAAAGGGAGGAATAGAAAAGGAGAACGGGCCCCTGCAACAATTGAGAAGAGGAGACTACATATCAAGGATACTGGAATTGGGTCAAAACCTTGTTAATCAGTATGACCCTACCTTAGGTCAAAAATGCTGGTTGGGTTTATCTGCCAGCCCTTCATCTTATCATGCCGTTCCTGTCAAGCCACAACTCTGGGCTAGGACAAAGGCTACAACAGTCCTTGAAAAAGATAGTAGGAACAAAGCACCAGTATCTCCGATACAAGGAGATTTTTATAAGGCATTCCAACGGCTGGGAAAAAGCCGCCTCCCTATTGCCGGCCCAATAGCCACAGGTGTGGAACTCATAGGGTCACCTTCCCTGTGTGTAAAGAGACATCAGAAACCTGGTAGGCCTGTAGGATCCCTGACAGAAGAACAATGTCCATCAGAAGTGTACCTTGGTCCTAGAACGAACTTTAGGGATGTAAAACTAACCAAAGATCTTTTTCCTTCTGCACACCACTCAGTTCACCATAAGGTCACTTTCTCACTACCACCAATTGCCACCATCACAAGATGGGGAGGATGGAAGGGGTCCTGGAATGTATCCAAGGAAAGGTGCCCCAGTCTATTCCAGCCCCCTCGCTTCCCTATCTGGCTTTCCATTAGGTCCAGCACAGGTTTATGTATCCTCTTTCCCCCTGGGAATACTACCTCCCGGTATCTTTTTGAAGGCCCAATCCTCAGAGATAAGCAAAAGGACTCTTCACTAGAAGTCCCATTACAGCCGCTTGCTGGAATGTTTGTGGCGGGGACTTTGGGGGTCTGGACTAATGAAAAGAACCATCAGACCCATGCTTTCTCCATGAACATAGGCGTGTGTGTAGGGGAAAAAGGAGTTTTCTTCTTCTGTGGGAAGGATGCGTATTTATGTTTGCCAACAAATTGGACTGGAACATACACACTAGTACACCTTTTTCCTAAAATAGGTGTTGTCAGTGGAGAACATACCATCCCTGTTCCTCTCATGGGGCATGTTCAGAAATGGGCACCAATCTTAGTTTTTCAGTCTCATCATTCTACAACATCTTCATTACATTCCTTGTTATCCTTTTTATGAACTTCCTATATTGGCCAAGTTCATTTTCTATACTGACACATCTACTGTATGTTCTTTTTTCAATTCCAAGCACTTCCACTCCACACACCCACTCCAACTCCTCTCAGCTTTGAGGCTTCTCTCCTGGTGATAATCAAGCAACAAGTCAACATTTTAACTGGGATTAATTTATGTGGAAAACAAATTTGCTTGTTCCTGAGATAAGCATGTTTAATGCTCTTACATCAGAAATGGGTAACAAAAAAGGTTATGCAAATATATGGTTCTTGTATTCACTATGGCCATGTTTTATTTATGAGCACTTAGTGTCAGTTCTCTGGGGGTTATTTTATAGAAAAAGTTATGATTACTTTTGAAAGGAAGAGGTAAGAGTCTATTCTCCCTGTGAAACCACATGGGTGGTTTCATTGGAGAAGAGGTAATCGCAGCAGGGCCCAAAAAAATTCAAAATTTTGCATTTCTTTCCTCCTCCTATATGTTATTCTTTTTTTCTGAGCTTACGAGCTGTTTCAAATGTAATGATTCTGGGCATTAGGCATGAGTTAGGAACGCACATTGGCATTTTGCATCACTCTTTGATTTACAACATACTCTGAGCAGAACTTGGTATCCAGTGAGAAGGAAAAGAAAATCTGTACATCACAAGAGAGGAGAATAAGGTAGCAGGGGGTTGAGAAGTCTGCCTGCACATGGCTCTGACAAGTGAAAGATTAAAATAAGCCCAAAGCCCAGCTTCTGTCCTCAGGTGCAGGGGTTTCTAATATTTCTAGCTGCCGATACTGCTGGAGAGGCGGGCAAGAAAGTAGCGTTCTAGCAGCACCTTCTTCCTCACACCCGGCCCTTCCCTTTCAAACTTCTGGAGCACATTTTTACGAAGAGTGTGCGGGGGCCCCGGGCTGTCTGGCACTGCAGCAACCTGTTCGGATTTCAACTGGAAAGCTTCTAAGGAAGCCACGAAGCAAGCGCAAAGGCAGAAGCACAAAGCCCGCCAGCCGCCCCTACATTCAGCGTGGGTTCCAGGTGAAGCGGATGCTACGTTTGCTGTCCCGGCTCTAACTGAAACAGAGTGGGAGGAGGAAGGGGGGCCCGACCCCCACTCCTTTTCCCGGGGAAGCCGCGGGAAACTGCGTTTTTTATGCGCACACAGACTTGATGAATCTAGTTGGAGGCACAGCCACGCAAGGGCGAGGAGACCAATGCTAAGTCTCCGGCCTAATTCGCACAGCCCAGGAAATGGAGGGGGGGGAGAGAAGACAAGGACATAAAGCTCCCCCTACACACATACACACGCGCGCGAGCACACACACGCGTGCTAAGCAGTGGCGGCGGCAGTATTGCTGCCCATTGGTAGGTTTAGGAAGATGGGAGGAAGGGAGAGTGTCGGGATGCTCCGCATTAGGACCCAGGAAAGCAAAACGGCGCCTCCGGGCCCTTTTTGCCCTGCGGAGCTCCGACTGCAGCAGCGCGCGACATCGCCGGGGTGGCAGCAGAAACAAGCCGCGGCGGGGTGGTCTCTGTCCTCCTGTCTTCTGCGGCGCCGCCCCTCCCGGTTCCGGAACTCCAATTGGGGGAAGGAGCGCGTGCCTACTGCAGCCGCTGCTTGCCTGCTGTCCGCTCGCTCGGGTGCGCGGGTGCCGGCGCGCTCCTCCTTCTTCTCCCCCAAGACTAGCCCCGCACGCGGACGGACTGCTGCTTGCCTGCGCCCATCTCGCGCTTGGGTTTCCACTCCTCTCGCGCGCGCCCTGGCACGCCGAGCCCGCTTTGAATCCGCTGCTTTTCGTAGGATTGCTGTGTGGGGCGGTTGGTGCTGGTGCTGCAGTCGTCTTTCGGCGCCCCCTCCCCCACTAAGCCTCCCAAGTTTCCCCGTTCTCGAGCTTCCTTTTCTCTCCTGGCAAGATTTCTTCAGCCTCACCAAGTCCTCCTTTTCTCCTCATCATTATTTGTCATCACCACCATCATCATCACCACCACCACCACCACCACCACCACCTCTCTCTCTCTCTCTCTCTCTGGAAGCTCCTTTGAACGCCTCCTGGTACTCCCAAGGTAGGCTTCTCACCCTTCCCCCTTCCCCTCTTATCTCCATCCATGGAAAAACTCAAAAATGAGTGGCTTTGTGTGTTGATCTGCACAGAAACGGGGAAAAGATGTTAGCCTCTGTTTCCGCCAGTCTCGACGTGGATGTGCATGTGCATAAAGAGGATTCACTGAACCTTTCCTCACCCCTCAGCTAATACGAGCCTCCTGTTTTGAGTAGATCCTTTTTAAAAAAGATTCTGCAACTTTGTGCTGCGCTGTGACTGTTGTTATTTATGAACTGCATATCTCGTCTTCATGAACGTGACAGGTATTGTCTTCAAACAGCTGTCAAACATGTTCAGCATTTGTAAGATATAAACTGCATTGGATTATAGGGATATCTGTAATATCCTTCCTCCTGTTCCTTTCCTCCTCCTCTTCTGTCTCATATATTTTGGAAATATATATAAAATTAGAGTAAATGTAGTAGTAAACCAGTGGTGAAGTGGTGAATTAATTTACTGGACAGGGAAAAGTCTGGAATCTTTTTATGTTACAGAGAAGGGTGGAGAGAAAACAATATTACTTGCATCTGTCCATATGTCACTTTTAATTATGCATTGCATGTTCAAGCAAAGCATGATCTCAGTGGAGGGTGGCAATATAATAAGTTGCTCACTGGGAGAAAAAGTGCTTCTGAGACCCCAAGATTTAAAGTCCTCCTTGAAGTGATGGTAGTTGAGTTGACTGAAAGCATCGATAAGTAGATATAAGCTAAGTATCCTCTCTTTTTCAGCCTTTAGGTTTTGTAAAACAGCTGCTCTCAAGAGGAAGAAAATACCCTACATAATGCAGTGGCTTCTCATTTTCTTGATATGCTTTTCTGCAAGGTGAGAGGAAATTTGGATTTTCTGTCAGCAACATTAAGGAATATATTGTTTTCTGGTGGTTAGTTTCTGTAAATGGCATATATACAGAGATGAGTGATCAAATATCATATTCCTAACATGAGCTTTCTAATTGTATGAAGAACAAGAAGTAAAGGAAAAAGTTATGGGGATGGTAAAATGCTAGTAAACGTATAGTAGACCAGTCCTAAATGTCAAATGATATTTGTCATGCTTATCCTAAAATAAAACAGAAATTAGGAGTTGTTTTTCTGTTTTTGTATTCTTTGATGTTTTGCAATGATTCCTGGAGTCATTGTGCTACTATTAATTATTTCAAGCCTGTCCACACAGAGAATAAGATTTTTTTAAAGTCCAGAAACAAGAGAAAATAGGGAAGATAGTGGGGTGTTTTGTATACGGACCAGTATTTTTGGTCAAGATAATAGAACGGACTTATTTAATCTGTAAACCTCTAGGTGGAGATAGTATACAATTTCACAATCCCATAAAATAAAACAATGATATGAATTACTAATCAACTTTTCTGGCTGCTGAATAAATGGCAGTTCTAAAATAACAGTATCATAGAGCACAAATTAAAAATGTTCATTAAATTGTCACCTGACCTCATTATGCAATGCATCCAGTCACTACATTTTTTATTGTAAATTCACTGATTTGTCACTACATTCTTGCTTGTAGATTCAAATCTGGATTGCACTATCATCATAGCTAATATATTTGGATATTTGTTTTCATCAAATCATTGAACTTCAAAGTTTATTGTAAAAATTAGATTTGGGGCTAAATAATTGGCTACATATTTTTGTAGTCAGATTGAAAATTTTATTCAACTAGCAAAGATACTGCAGTATGAGTTTGGCCATAGAGGGCCTGATCTTCCTGTCTTTACTCAAGTGAGTAAGTCACATTGCTGCCAAGGAATCAGCATAAATAACAGAAAATGATTCCAGTTTGTCCAAATTTTTCTGAATTAGACTTAATGATAGTCATTTTGTGTACTAATTTGTCTATGGAAGAGACCTTTATTGGATACTTCCACAAACATATGTTTTTACACAATATGCATGCATTAAAAATGGTATTTAGAATACGTCTCAAGTAACCTGTGGCAAATAGTTTTAGATGATTGCATGGAGATGGTAAAGCAATATTTATGTTATTTTAATGTGATTCTGTTATTTGAAATTTATAATGTCTTTGTTATTTGAATTTGTATGTTAAGAGGTGCTTTAGCTTTTCAGTAGTAGTCTTAGCCAGGCAGCAGAAGCATATTGGATTTATTACTGCTTTTAGTAAAAGGAAAGGAGGAAGCTAAGTGATTTATTGTGGTTATTTTATTTTTCATGCATCTTTAAATTCATTCTGCATATAATGTTTCTTATTTTAGGAAATCAATATATGTCTTTCACTGAAACCTGATTGTTGTTTTCAATTACAGTTGTTGCAAGAATTTTAACAGCAATAATGCCAATCTCAGGTTTTTTTAAAAAAGCTGGGCAGAACTCTTATCATTTGCTTTGTCATCCTATATGTGCCCATTAATTACAAACATGGAAGGCAATTCAACATAGGAAATTCATTTATGGCTTATGAACCACGTAGTCCCTAAGTGAATACAGTAAATTTTTAGATGGTCCAAAGTAAAAAAAATAATGATAGTCAACATCTTTGTACTGATTGTCCTTGAAGATATTCATTTGTATAGCACCAATTGGGGAGTTCTGTATAACTCTTGTTTTCATGGGTAACCATAAATCAGCATTGCACAATATTTTGGAGTGCTTTATGCACAGCTTTTCTTATGGGGAAAAATGATTATGTTTCCAGTTCTGCAAAGACTGGAAAATCATGTCAACCCTTTCTTTTAAGGGTTGTTACCAGCTACCTATATTTATGTAATTGATAGCAGTAAAACAGATCGCAACATCTAGCTAGATTTGGTACATTTTGAAAAAGCTAAGCAGGGTTGGGCTTAGTTAATACTTGGGTGGTAGACTGTCAGAAACCCTAGGTCTATAAGTTAGATTGAATTTTGAACAAATCCCAAGCCAGTTTTGTGCTGCTGCCACACAAGCTACATAGATGTGCCCATGTAGTCACAAGAGTCAGCCTTGACTTTGAAGAAGTTACTTTTACTTTACATAAATATTGCAGCTATGCATGCCTGAAATGTTATTTGGAAAAAGGGCTTCATACTTCAATTGAGCATGGCACTTCTCTGCTATTTTTTTTTTAAAGCAGCAGATCTTTTTTAAGGCTTCTTAGCAAGTCCTAAAAAATGCTTATTCAAACTCATGCAGAAGTCTTTTAAAAAAGGCTGCTTTAAGGGGGAAAAAAAAGAGAGAAAAAAACCCTCTGCCAACTCAAGATATGAAGCAGTTCTTTTGAATTGTTTCTGAAATTTAGGCAATTCTAATAAATATAGTCCTTTCAAGAGTTGATTTTATTCTCAATGTTTGGATGGTTTGAATGTGCCGGGCTATTTCAAATGATGGGTGAATTTTTCCAGGATTGCCATGTAATTAACTTCTTTTAAAGTCCTCTTTTTGCAATTTTTTTTTTGAAAAGGCAGTGCCATCTGCTCAGTGCACATGCAGAGTTTTTAAAGAAGGGTAGTTAGCCTCCCTTTTTCTTCAATAATTTTTTTAAAAGGAGGGGAAACGTTTGCTAAGAATGGCAGTGATTCAGGTAATAGCTACCCTGTTTCCTCCAAAATAAGACTTCCCCTGATAATAAGCCCAATCGGGCTTTTGAGTGCATGGCAATAAGGCCAAGCACTTATTTCAGAGTTCAAAAAAATATAAGACAGGATCTTATTTTCGGGGAAACACGGTATATTTGAGTCTCACCAAAATTATTTATTATTATTTATTTATTTCATTTATTACAGCCACCCACTCCAAAAGACTGAATGACTTTCACATCAAAATACACAATTGAAATAATTAAAAACATAATAGCCTAGTCCAGTGATGGCTAACCTTTTATTTCACTGCATGCTGGCCTGCGTGCCAGAAATGGCATGCAAAACCATCTCGCGAGGAATGCGCGGCCCTGCTGGCCTTCCCACCGATACCTGGAAGAGCTATGGTCCATTGCGCATGTGCAAGCCAGCACCCAAACTTCCGCTTTCTGGCATGGACGTGCGCCCGACGAACAGCTGGCCATCGCGTATGTGTGCAACATAAACCCGGAAGTTTGGGTGCTGTCCTGCGCATGTGCGATGGAACACCGCTCTTCCAGGTTTCGCTGCTTCCACGTGTGCGACGGCCAGCTGATCGGCGCACGTGTGTGCACAGGAACGCGGAAGAGCCAGCGAGGCTGTACATTCCTCACGGGATGATTCCGCATGCCACTTCCGGCACATGTTCCATAGGTTCGCCAACACGGGCCTAGTCTAAAAAAGCAATTATTAAAATCAATAAAAATATAATAGGGCTACATAGATACTACAAGATGACAACATTTAATTTAATTTAATTTAATGTAATTGAGAGGATCTGGAGTATACACTTGGCCCAAATATATTAAGAGGGCAGAAACAATTGGAGATAGGCAATTAATAAATAATCAGGCAAATAATCAGGCCCTTTTCCTGGCAAGATTTGGTAGACAATAATGAACCTTTAACATTGAAAGCCTCACCCCCTCTCTGCTTCAGACTTAAAGTTCATATAAATGTTCCCTAGCTACTGTTACTTAGGCAAACCTGAGCCTAGTGGAATGGAATTGCACCACTAGCTATGCTGTCATATTTCATATGCTTGAAATATGTTATATACATATATACATAGAAAAGAAACCCCTTCCTGGATTATATCCATTTATGTAAAGTAAAACAAGGTCTCCCTCAAGTCAGAATTGATTTCTGGTGACCTCATGGACATGCTATGCAGTTTTCTTAACAAAAATATAGAAGTGGTTGTCACTGTTTTCTCCTGGGATAGCATTTTCAAAATTCTTATCTTGGCTACGTTGAAGATTTCCTGGTAGTCTTCCATTCAAGTATTGACCATATCTAATCCACCTTAGCTTTTTCAACATCATGCAAGGTTATTGGTTATCGAGACAGAGTGGAAAAGGATGGATAATTTGAGTATTTAATATTGAGTATAATTTACTGCAGGAAGCAGCAGGAAATTAGAAACAGGAAAGTAACTGCTGTTATGTTAGCATTAGTTATATATCAAAAGGAGATGTTAAATGAAAGGTTCCATATCTAAAAAGCGATTGATCACTACATATTCAAACTATAATAAATGTACATGAAGCATACTTAGTTTATTTTTTCCTCAATGTCTGTTAGATCAGCACTGGCTGACCCCAATGAAGATGAAGCAAAAAATAACATTACCATCTTCACAAGAATTCTAGACAGACTTCTGGATGGTTATGATAATCGTCTAAGACCTGGACTGGGAGGTAATAAATAATTTGATTCTGAAACAAACAAAAGATCCTACAATGTTCCTAGAACTCCAGGGTTTAACAATTCTGTTTACTAATGTTCTCCTAGTAGTAAAATTTCATGTAGTAATTTTAAGTTGTGGGTAAAATGTTGAGCATAGGTTTAAGAAAGTGGTTTCCAAACCTTTCATGTTTAAAATCACTCTTCAGTACTGATGGTATGAAGTCCTTGGATGAGTAGTACTTTCTGTTTTATAATTTGGATTAATTTGGAGCTTAATATTATATGTGATGCTAGTTTATTTGAGTATATATAAACTGCCCCAAAGACCTGATGTGGTATTTTAATCCTATTAGGGAAAGAACTTTGATTTAAGCTATAATTGAAATATTGGAAGTATTAATGAAAATTAATAGCTTCTCTGTCTGTATAACTAGTGTTAGAAGCACTATGTAGCACAGTAATATAAATTACTTCTGCTAGAACTATTAAAGAAAGTCAGGATGACTCATGTAGTCTATTTAAATACCTGTCTTTCATCCAGAGCTTTCCAGGTCTCTCCCTTTCTGCAGTTGTTTTTGGAGTGAACTAAACTTTCCTATCTCTGATCTGCCTTTCACTAGGGGAGACTTTTGTTGCCAACCTGGTCAGGGAAATATTCTCTTTATAGCACTAAAAAAATTAACAAAGATTTGAAACAGAACTGCACAGTAAGTTGCTGAATACAAGACTCTGAAATCTGTGAGAAAATCTATTAAAAAGAAAACAATTCCTGGCATCCTGATCAAGAGGCAAAGCTTAGGGATAGAAAATTGGCTGTGTTTTGAATGAACTTTTTCTCCCCTTAGTTTCTTACGGAATCCCTTGAAGTTTTCATGGACTTTTAGGATTCTATGAACTATAGTTTGAAAATATCTGTCAGAGTTCTGATGGATGCCCTAATTAAATCATGAGCCTCGAGCCAAGCTTCAAAAGAAATCCAGTTATTTATTAGGAGCTTCATGTCAGCACTTTCCAAGTGAAGCCAACTCTGACCCCACGTAATTTACGTCCCAATCATGACCCTGTTTCCCCCCCTCCCCCTAGGGTGTGTCCTCAATCACATTCACCAGCGGAGCAATTTCGTGGGTTGTAGAGATCACTCCCCTCCAGTCACTGTGGGGTGACCCTGGGAGACAGTCTTGAGAGAGATATGTCTGGAATGTGCTTCTGTTTTTGGCTGCCATGCTGCTTCGTTGGTTTCCCATCCCCCTTGCCTATGGCGAGAGCAGGCCAGGGATGCTTTGCGAGTTGACAGTCGGCTCCCCTCACTTCCTGAAGGCGACCTGTGCAAAGTAATTTGAGTACAGGTATAAATTTTAGGGTTGCGACTCCCCCCCCAGGCTTTTTTGGGTTGTCTGCATGGAATTTTGCTATGAGGAGGTCAGCCTGGATGTCCCTACTCTTTACCTAAGATGCCTATGATAAGGGGTAGCCCTTCCACTTGATTAAGTATTTGAGTTGCCTCCTGTGCCACCTCAAGTCGAGGATTCGCTGCACCTCATAATGGGTTTAGCCACCTATGACCACTGGGTTTGGGGGCTCACGGGTTAGTGGCCTCAGGATTGATCTGACCATGGGTTTAAAGAGGCTACTATGGAATTCTGGGTGTATCTTCCCTAGCAGTCGGGCAATTTTAATTGCACCATGACTGGGTTGATTATCTTTATTATGGGGAATGGTCCCATAAACTTTGGCCCCAGTTTCTTGCTGGGGAGTTTTAACGTCAAATATTTTGTGGAGAGGTAGACCTTCTCCCCCAACTGGAATGGCTGTTGCGGGGCTTGGTGTTGTCTGCCTGTTTCTTATAGGTTTGCGCTGCTTTAGTTAGCGTTTTCTTGACATTCTCCCAGGTTGCTGTCAGCGTTGATATCAGTCAGTCAAGCTGACTGAGGAGGGGGGATTCCTTGGATATTCAGGTATTGGGATGAAGTCCATGCAACTCACTACTTTGAATGGAGTTAGTCTTGTGCTACTGTGAACAGCATTATTGTATGTGACCACAGTGAAAGGCAGGAGGTCTGCCCAATTGGTCTGCTGATAGTTCATGTAACACCTTAGGTACTGTTCTACCATGGCGTTCAGTCTCTCTGCTCCCCCCCCCCAGTGCTCGGATGAAAGGCCAAGCTAAGGCCCTGGGATGACCCAATGGACCGCAGGAACTCCCTCCAAAACTTAGCTGTGAACTGGACTCCCCTGTCTGAGATAATTCTCCATGGCACTCCATGCAGGCTGTAGATGTGCTTCAGGAACAGTTTGGCTAGCTGGTGGGCCAAGGGTAGTCTGCTGCAGGGTATGAAGTGTGTCTGCTTGGAGAATAAGTCTATTACAGTCCAGATCACCATGTTCCCCCCATTTTTTGGCAACTCCACTATGAAATCCATTGCGATTTCCTCCCATGGTCTCGTTGGCTCTGCTACTGGTTGCATCAGTCTGGGGTGTGTGTGTGTGTGTGTGTGTGTGTGTGTGTGTGTGTCCCTGGTCATTTCTTCATTGTGGCATAGATGGTGCAACTTTTCACATAACTGTTCACGTGTTTCTTTATGCCAGCCTACCAGAATTGCCTCCGTGCTAAGTGTAAAGACTTTAGGAACCCAAAGTGGCCTGCTGATTGATGTCGTGGCTCCTCTGGAGGATTAGGGTGCATAGGGATTCTGGGACGTAGAGTTTTGTCCCCTTCCATGCTAGGTCATCTCTTTTTGTTAAGATGTGTTGGTTGTCTCGGAACCAGGGGTCTGCTAGCAGTTTGGTTTTGAGTTTTGTGGTTAGATCGCTTGTGGGTTGGTCTTGCCAGTTGCAGCGTTGTCATCTGGTGGTCACTTGGGTGGCTGTTTGGGTAGGGGGGACAATGGCATCTATTACCTCCTCCCATTCGCATTTGTACTAGGCATGCGGGAGAGGGCATCAGCTAGAAAGTTCCTCCCCCCTGGAATGTGCTTTAGCACGAAGTCGAACAGGTTGAAGTATTGAGCCCAGCAGACTTGTTTGGGTGATTGTTTTCATGGTATTCTAGGGGCCTTCAGATTTTTGTGGTCTGTCCAGACTTCGAACGGTCTCTGCCCCCCTTCCAGCAGGGGGTGCCAGGTTAGCAGTGCCCATTTCACTGCAAAAGCCTCTTTTTCCCATGTGGCCCATTGCCTCTTTATGTCAGTGAGCTTGCAGGAGGTGTAGGCGCAGGGCTGTAGGTTTCCTTGGCTATTTCTTTGGAGTGGCACTGCTCCCACTGCCACATCACTGGCATCTGCTTGGATAACGAAGGGTTGTTTGGGGTCGGGTTGCTTCAGCACTGGTTCCTTTGCAAACAGTTCTTTTAGTGTTAATCAAATGCATTTTGGCAGATTAGGTCCCAGAGCAGGGTTTCGTCCCTGGGTCCACTGTCTTTAGGAGGTCCATCATGGGTTTGGTAATTTTTGCAAAGGAGAGATGAATTCCCTGTAGAAATTTCTGAACCCTTAGGAAGCTTTGTAGCTAACAAAGGATGGCTTGTACTTTGGCTCTGTTCATCTCTATGCCCTCCTTTGACACTCGGTAGCCCAGGTAGTCTAACTATGCATGGTGAAATTTGCATTTTGATAGCTTGATGTATAGGTTGGCTGCCAGTTTTTCCAGTACCTGGCGGACTAGAGGTATGTGGTCATTCATGGTATCAATGTAGATGAGGATGTCATTCAGGTAGACAAAGACCCCCTTATAGAGGTGCTTGTGTAGCACTTTGTTTATTAACTGCATCAACACTGCTGGGGCCCCCTGCAGTCTGAAAGGCATCACTTTGAATTGGAAGCTCCCTAGGGGGCAGTTGAATGCTTTTCCATTCATCTCCCTCCCTGATGCGTACTCGGTAGTATGCTTCTCTGAGATCTAATTTGGTAAAAACTTTTCCCTTGGCTAGGTGAGATAGCATGTCCTTCATGAGAGGGAGGGGTATACAGTTGCAAGAAAAAGTATGTGAACCCCTTGGGATTACATGGAGTTTTGCATGAATTGGTCATAAAATGTGCTCTGAATTTCATCTAAGTCACAACAATAGAAAAACACAGATTGCTTAAAATAATATTACACAAACATTAGATGTTGCCATGGTTTAATTGAACATAACATGTAAACATTCACAGTGCAGGGAGGAAAAAGTATGTGAACCTTTGGACTTAATAACTGGTTGACCCTCCTTTGGCAGCAATAACCTCAACCAAACGTTTTCTGTAGTTGCAGATCAGACCTGCACAACGATCTGGAGTAATTTTGGACCACTCCTCTTCACAAAACTGTTTCAGTGTAGCAATATTCTTGGGATGTCTGGTGTGAATCACTCTCTTAAGGTCATGCCACAGCATTTCAATTAGGTTGAGGTCAGGACTCTGACTGGGCCACTCCAGAAGGTGTATTCTGTGCTGTTGAAGCCATTTTTTTGTTGAATTACTTGTATGCTTTGGGTCATTGTCCTGTTGCATCACCCATCCTCTGCGGAGCTTCAGTTGGTGGACAGATGGTCGTACGTTTTCCTGCAAAATGTCTTGATAAAGACATTTTGGAATTCATTTTCCCATCAATGACAACAATCCGTCCAGGCCCTGAGGCAGCAAAGCAGCCCCAAACCATGATGCTCCCTCCGCCATGTTTTACAGTGGGGATGAGGTTTTGATGTTGGTGTGCTGTGTCTTTTTTTCTCCACACATAGTGTTGTGTGTTCTTCCCAAAAAACTCAATTTTGGTTTCATCTGTCCACAGTATATTTTGCCAGTAGTGCTGTGGAACATCCAGGTGCTCTTTTGCAAACTTCAAACGTGCTGCAATATATTTTTTGGACAGCAATGGCTTCCTCCGTGGTGTCCTCCCATGTACTCCATTCTTGTTTAATGTTTTCCTTATTGTAGATGCGTCAACAAAAATGTTAGCATGTGCCAGAGATTTCTGTAGGTCTTTAGCTGACACTCTAGGATTCTTCTTTACCTCATGAAGCATTCTGCGCTGTGCTCTTGCAGTCATTTTTACAGGACGACCATGCCTAGGGAGAGTAGCAACCAGGGATTTGATTTAAATCAAACTGATTTAAATCATGATTTAAATCATGATTTAAATCACTAGTCAGTAAGGCTTGATTTAAATCATAGTTTTCTACATAAAGATTAATTCTTGCTGGTATAACTTTAATATGCAAGTAGATGAAGATTTTTAGAATAACAACTTTTCATATTAGTTTTTTTTATCCCCAGTTTAATAGGTTAATCATTCATATTTGGACAACTTTTCTGATGTACTTAGGAAGGAGAAAAATAATCATTACCTTAATAATAACAATTTAAATAGATTTATTCAACTGAAACAATAACATTACAGCATATGTTATTTGCTTAAACAAACATCCATGTTTGTTAACTAATTTGGCTAAACAAAATATATATATTTTAAGAAACTTAGACTGTCAGCCCAGCCTACACATGAAAAACTTAAATACTCGTCATCTTCATCTTCTTTTTTGTTCATATTCTGGAAAAGAAAAACAAGCTTTCCTGCTTTATCGGGTCCCAAACGATTTCTCAATTTAGAATGAATAAGCCAGTTCTTGATATACTGCTCAAAACCACAGAGTTCCATCTAACATCTTGTGGGAGCGTTAGCTTGGTTCCACCCATCCTTTTCAGAGCTGCTGCAGCAAAATGATTGTTACGGAAGTATTTAGCAATTTCAACAACATTAGTCTTTATTTCTGGAACACTTAAATCTTTGGCTAAGAGGTGCAGCAAATGAGCACTGCAACCATATGTTATTAGCTTTGTATTCCCTTCCTGCTCTTCTAAATTTCTTCTCATCTTGGATACATTTGCAGCATTGTCTGTGACCAAACTGCGTACTAGACATTTGAATTTTTGTTCACATTATTATAACTTTTACTGTCACTTCTTGTAAGTATTCTGCTGTGTGCGCATTTCCTGATGTATCAATTGTTTGTGCAAGGAAGACTTTCCTTTCTTCTGTTGTTATACAAGCACATACAATAGGATCATTGCGGACATTACTCCACCCATCAATACTTAGGTTAACAATTCTATCCTCCAGAGCTGTTGCACATTGCTCCATTTCTCTGTCATACACTTTATCCAGCAGTTTCCCTGCAACATCTGCTCTGCTGGGTGGACTGTATCCTGGTCTCAGTGACTGAACCATATTAATGAAATGTGGGTTCTCAGTCAGACGGAAAGAAGAGTTCGTTGCATAAACAAACTGGGCAATTTTTTCATCAATTAACTTTTTTTCTAATCTGCTAGTTTTTATCACAAACTTATCTATGGTGGTTCCAGGAGGGAAGGGTTTTTTCTTTCTTTTAGGTGATAGTGATATGTGGCTGTGGGTGTCTGATGATGATGATGCTAATGAAGCACTATCCTGGATGGATAACTCTGAAACTGTAGAACAGGAGGATGGTGATCTTGAAGGTGGATAGTTTCCAGAATCCATGAATTCCCCTAAACAAAAAAGTCAATGCTGTTATTTTATTGTTTATACAATTTCTGCTTATTGTACACAGCACTGCCCCAAAAGGAATATTTGCTTTTCTTCAAAACTATACCAAATGACAGTAACATGCAGTAATAATAAGAAATATAATTTTGCTCAAACATGACAGTTCAAGGCAGTCTTTAGAAATATGATTCAATAAAAATGTTTACCAACCTGAAGATCCTGCCTGTTCAAATGTGTTTCTTTGGTCATCTTCATCACAGCACTTCTCATGATGTTGCCTCATTCGGGCCACCAGGCCTTGCATTTCTTTGTTGCAGTGTTTGCAGTTTGCATGCATGCCTGCCTTACCGATAGGTAAAGGAACTTCATTAAAATATTGCCAAACTGGGTCTCTTTTATGGCCTGCTGCCATTATAGGTTTTTTCCTCCAAGGAAAGAATGTGATAAACCTCAGGTCATACACACAAAAAGATCCAAAGACTTGTCTGTCTGTGGCTGTGCAATATTGTACTCAGAAAGTTTCACTTTCATTTTGTACTGCTTGTCTGCTTGCCCCTTCCTCCTCACACTTAGTTTCACTTTCTTCTTGTGCAGATCTATTCCACTCCAAACAATCAGAAAAATATTGTTTCTATTCTATTCACTGAACTTCTTGAAACTTAGCACTGAAGGGGTTGATTCTGTATTCATAGGTTTGTAGAACAATAGGATTAAGGTCTTTTTCTCAGCTCTGTTCATGTTATAACGTTTTTGCTGTGAAGAAGAGGCATGTGATCTCTGCTGAGCAAATTCAGTTTTGAGAACTGCAAAAGTAAACCAAGCATCTGTGATAATATCTTGTAGGCAGAGAAACTGCCCAATAATCTTACAAAAACCTCTGGAAGAGCATGCCATTGTGAATGGATTAATGGAATTTATTTACCAAAAAAATTAAACATATACAGTCTTATTCTACATAATTAAAAAACTAATCTTTATTTCATGATGGAATAACCTTTGGATGGTAATATATTTTCCTCAAAAAGCATTTTATTTAAAAAAAATCCGATTTAAATAAAAAAAATCCAATTTAAATCAAAAAAATCTGATTTTTTTGATTTTTTTAAAAAAATCATTGATTTTTATCCACCTTGGTAGCAACAGTGCTAAACTTTCTCCATTTGTAGACAGTCTGTCTTACTGTGGACACATGAACATCAAGGCTTTTGGAGATACTTTTGTAACCCTTTCCAGCATCATGCAAGTCAACAATTCTTGATCATAGGTCTTCTGAGAGCTCTTTTCTGCGAGGCATGGTTCACATCAGACAGTGCTTCTTGAAACACTGTAAACCCAAAACAGGTGTGTGTTTTTAAAGGGCAGGACAGCTGTCAGCGACACATCCAATATCATCACACTGATTGGAGTCAAGGTTGGCTCACTCCTGGCTCCAATTAGCTCTTGGAGAAGTCATTAGGCTAGGGGCTCACATACTTTTTCCTCCCTGCACTGTGAATGTTTACATGTTATGTTCAATTAAACCATGGCAACATCTAATGTTTGTGTAGTATTATTTTAAGCAGACTGTTTTTTTCTATTGTTGTGACTTAGATGAAGTTCAGAGCACATTTTATGACCAATTCATGCAAAACTCCACGTAATCCCAAGGGGTTCACATACTTTTTCTTGCAACTTATTCTTTCGGGATTTGTTCTGCCTCTGGGGTTTTGTCAGAAGTGGCTGCCAGTTCCAGTGGGCCTTTTGAGAGGGTTCCCTGTGTGGGCAGTGCTTCTATTTGCTGGTGTGGAGGGGGTTGGGGTCTCCTTGCTATCCTCAGCCTTCAGCTGCCCCCTTGCCACCAGATGGTCAGTCCCCATTTGTCTAGCTCGGAGAGTACCAGTATGACTGCATCTGTTATTTTGGGGACTATTACAAATCAAATTGCTTCCAAGTGATTCGCTACCTCTAGCTTCACTGGTTCGATCAGATGGGTGGCATAGGCTCCCTCCAATGGAGACCCATCAACCTGTCCGAACCTGATCAGGTGGGCCAGCCTTTTTGCTCTAATCCCTAGCTTCAGGACTGTGATTAGGTTGATCAAGCATCTAGTGCAGCCTGAGTCTATTAGGGCTTGAAAAGTCTCCTGGGTTCCTGTTTTTGGGGCTCTGAGGTGTATTGGGAAAATGAAATGTTGGAGCAGTTCACTCACCATTGAGTCATTTTCTCCCTTGTCCTCTCTGTTATAGGAATCTGATGACTGGTCGTCATTGGTTGGAGTTCCCCCCCGCCTTTGGCTGGGTGGGGAGGTACCTCTGCAGCCTGGAGGGCTTTTCAGGACATGTCGGTGACATGCCTGGGGCCTCATTCTGGTCATACCTTGGGTGGTGGCTCTGGTTTTAGTTTTAGGGCTGGGGTCATGCATGCTGATGCCATGTGGCCTATCCCGCCACATCTGTAGCATTTCAGCTGACTTCGTGGGAGAGTTGGTTTTGGGGCTGGCTGTAGTGCTGTGGCTCCCCATTGGCTGGATAGTCTCTGGTCTGGTTGATCTTTCTCTTTGGTGTCCAGTTGCTTTCTCATGTCATTGGTGCGCAATCCGCCGTCGACTTTTATGGCTACTCAGAACCACCCAGAGAGTCGGTTCAGGATGTCCTGATAAGTGATTATCTGGGCAATTTGCTTGTCCAGGCTTGTTCTGAAAAAAGAAACGTAACAGCTGCTCTGGCAAAGGGGGTAGCTTCCCCATGACTCTCCTGAACTCACAGATGTGTTTCTTAATGGGTTGCCCCCTCTGCTTTAGGTTTCTGAGCTCATCTTCCGCATACCGATCCTCCTCCGCCTCCTCAAATCTGGCCTCTAGCTGTCATAGGAAGTTGTCTACGTTGGGGGGGGGGGGCTCTCCTCTTGTGGAGGGCTGCTAGCCATTCCCTTGCTTATCCCTCTAGCCCTTTGGCAATGGTATTCACCATGGCTCTGTGGGATGGGTAAAGGTGTCTATAGTGCTCTAAGTGGATCTCAGCCGAGTCAAGGAATAGAGCCAGCTAATATCAGTCCCCATCCAATTTTCCCCTTAAGCGGGGTGGTTCATTCAGCACTGCTCCTCCCTCCTCATGTCGGCCCCTGTAAGCCTGTGCTTGATGTGGCTGGCTGTCTTCTTCGGCTCTAGTTTGTAGAGGTGGGTGGGCTGTCTGCCTTGGGCGGCTTATTTATTTATTTATTTATTGGTTTGATTTATATGCCGCCCTTTTCTGGAGACTCAGGGCGGCTTACAATGCGTTAAGCAATAGCCTTCATACTTTTGTATATACCTGCTTAGTAGGGCTTTCGCCACCCCCCCAAGTGGTGTTCTTTTTTTATACAAAGTCAGCTTATTGCCCCCACAAACCGGGTCCCCATTTTACCTACCTCGAAAGGATGGAAGGCTGAGTCAACCTTGAACAGGCTTGACTGTTGCGTGGAGGAGGTACTGGCTGCAGGGATCCTTCTCCTTCTGGTGGGTGGAGAAGCGGGGCTGTGTTTCCATCTGCATCTCCTCACTTCAAAGGGTTCAGCTGCAACTTCCCTCTCTTTTGGGCATCATGATGGCCCCTCATCACGAAGGGTTGCCTGGTCAAATTCCTCCCTCAGCTGCTCTATGGATCTCCCCAGGGGTTCCCTCAGGGGCTTTGGGAGCCTGGCATGTGCCCAGTCTCACATCCAATCCACTCTTCCTAGCTTGCTCAGGGGCCTTCCCCCCTTCTGGGCATTAAGGTGGGGGAACTCAACCTCAGCTGCTTTAGGGATTCTTTTCCACCAATACTCATCCCTTTTTGCTTCGGTTGCTGGGGCGGGTGTCTCAGCTTTGATGGTCAGGGAGGGCTGCACTCCAGTTTCAATTAGGCTGCTGAGTCCTGGAAATCCCTGGTTGGAGGCAAGTTCTGCCTCTCTCTGGATTGGTTGGAACAGGCTCTCTTCAGATAGTCCGCCCTCTGCCATGGTCGCCTGAGTTTCTCTCCACGCACCCCGGGGCTCAGGAGTCCTGGTAATTTTGATTAGTTTTGAGAGAGTTGGCTTGCTGTCAGGGTTCCGATGGATGCCCTAATTAAATCATGAGCCTCGAGCCAAGGTTCAAAAGAAATCCAGTTATTTATTAGGAGCTTCATGTCAGCACATTCCAAGTGAGGCCAACTCTGACCCCACGTAATTTACACCCCAATCATGACCCTGTTTCCCCTCTCCCCCCAGGGTCATATTCATAATATTCATCAATCATATTCGCCAACATAGCAATTTCGCGGGTTGTAGAGATCACTCCCCTCCAGCCACTAAGGGTAACCCTGGGAGACAGCCTTGAGAGAGATATGTCTGGAATGTACTTCTGTCTTTGGCTGCCATGCTGCTTCGTCAGTTTCCCTTCCCCTTTGCCTATGGCAACTCGAGAGCAGGCCAGGGATGCTTTGTGAGTTGACAATATCCTGATGTAGCCTAAATGCTAAAGAAATATGGTGATTTGATACACACATACAGGTGGTCCTCAACCTACAACTGCAATTGGGACCAAAATCTCTACTGCTAAGCAAGGTGGTTGTTAAGTGAGTCAGGCCCAATTTTTTTGTCACAATTGTTAAATCATTGTAATTATTAAGCAAATCCAGTTTCTACATTGACCTGTGTGTGGAAACTATCTGGCAAGTTCATAAATGGTGATCACGTGGCCCTAGAACATATTGTTTGCCAAGCTCTGAAATTTTGATCATGTCACTATAGAGATGGTGTGACGGTCATAAGTGTGAGGACTGGTCCTAAGTTATTTTTGTCCTAAGTGCTCTTGTAACTATGAATGGTTACTAAATGAATAATTGTAAACCAAGGAATACCTGTGCTCACTCACGGATAAACTTCTCAGTTGGCTGAAATATACAGGCACGATATAGTACTTTTGTCAACATTCCGACTGACAAACCCAACAAAAGCAAACATGGCTGAGACGATCCTATGTCCTAATGCAGCGGTTCTCAACCTGGGGGTCGCGATCCCTTTGGGGGTCGAACGGCCATTTCACAGGGGTCGCCAAAGCCCTCTCTCGCCCCCCCCCACGCCTTCACTCACCCTCACACTCTGCTCTGTTGGATCGCCGGCCGTTCGCTTACCCCGCCCACTCCCAATCTATTGCTGCCTCCTGAGTCCCAGCTAATGGCTAGAGGGAAACAAACCGTTTAAATTCTTGCCGCGGGGCTTCAAAGGGCCGCCCTATAGCCAGTGGTGGGATTCTACCGGTTCTAAGGGGTTCAGCCGAACCGTTTGTTAAATTGCTGGCTTGCCCCACCCCTCTGCACCACTATTTATTGCCAATAAATAGTGGTGGGCGAGGGGCGGGCGAGCCAGCAATTTAACAAATGGTTTGGTGTTTTTTTGTAATTTTATTGGCCCGCGGAGCTTCAGCTAATTAGCCCTTGATTAGATCGGCTCCCGACTCTCAGCTGATTTGCTCTCAGCTGTTTTGCTCAGGGCTCTGCTGCTTGCTGGAGCAGACTTTTTTCCCCCTAGCTATGCTGAAAAACGAAACTGAAAGTAAAGCAGGCTGTTGGCTTTGCTGTTGCTACAACGTTGGAAAATTAGGCAGGCAGATTTCTTTTCTTTTTCCTCACCAAAAAAGGTAGGTGCAAACAATGGGAAATTTAGGGAAAAAGAGGAGAGTTCAAGATTTTAAAACACAAAAGAAAAAAAGCTCTATTTAACTAGGGAATTGTAATAATTGAGATACTATTAATTGTATATTGTGTTGAAAGCAGAAATGGTTAAGTTGTGGTTTGGAGGAATATATGGGGGAAATTATTTGGTTTATTATTATTGGTAAATATAATTAATTGATTTGTAAGAAATTGGATTGCATGGAAATAATTGGAATATTCATGTTCATATTGATTAATATACAAAAAAGGTAGTTATATAACTAATTGATTTATATTAAAATGTTGAATTTATATTAAATAACTGTAATATTACATAATTAACCAATGTGAGGATGGATATAAAAATAGATGACAATGGGAAGGGGTATAATATAGAATAGAAGGGAAAAATTGAATTTGATTAAGATTAGAGATGAGGATGAAGGGTAATATTGGTTTTTTACAAAAATAGATGAGGAATAAATATGGCAAAAAGGAAATATAGAAATTGTAAATTTAATTGAAATGACTAAACACTGTTTAAATTTGTGAACCGGCCAAATACTCTGTTCAAAGAAAATACATTGTTTGTTTGTATGTGTGTTTCTAATTATTGTTACTTATTCATATTTGTTCTCTTTTATTCTTTAAAGTTTAACAATTCATTCTTCATCTTAATATCTTTATATTTGTTTGGGGTTGGCTTTCTTCCCTTTCATCTTTTTTATTATTAAAGAGCAATCTTTCTCCTCAAACCTACCACCTCTCTCTTTTCTTTCCTTCTTACTTTCTCTTCCTCCCCCTCTTCTTCTCCTCCCTACTTCTTCTTCCTTTCTCCTTCTCCTCCTCTCTTCCTTCCTCTCTTACCCTCACTCCTACTCTAATTTCCCTTCCCTTCCTTTATCCCTCTCTATTGCTGTATTCTTTTATGCTTATGGATTACTCAGAGGGCTGAAAAAGTTATTTCTGACTGGTCCTCACACTTTTGACCAGTCCTCGAACTTACGACTGTCCTCACATTTTACGTTTTTGCCCTATCTTGTCACCATGGTGAAGAGAAGCAGTTGTGAAATGAGTGACACGGTTGTTAAGAATGCTGCACGGGCATAAATATGAGGATGGTCATAAGTGTGAAGACCGGTCAAAAGTGCGAGGACCTGTCAGAAATGACTTTTTTCAGCCCTCTGAGTAGTCCCTATACACATAGCCATGGCCACCCGGTCACATGACCAGCTAGCCACGCCCACCCAGTCACATGACCTCCAAGCCACGCCCACAAAATAAGCCACGCCCACAGAACCGGTAGTAAAAAAATTTAGAGCCCACCCCTGGTTTGGGGTCACCACAACATGAAGAACTGTATTAAAGGGTTGCGGCATTAGGAAGGTTGAGAACCACTGTCCTAATGCAAAACAGTGCACCATTTCAGCACAGATGAGGGCAAAACCAGATTTGGCTAATTCCTTCACAAATCCACATAAGTATAGATTCTACCTCCCCCCATTAGACCAGATCACATTGTCCAATTGAGTCTCATTGTATTTTTATGGGAAAAAGTCTTTGACTTTAGCAAACATCTGCCAAAGTGTCCTTGGTTCTCATGGCTGTCTTCTTGATGTCTGGAGTCTACATTCCATCTTCCCTTTCCCCTCCCATCTCAGTGGTTGGCAAGCACAGAAGCACAGAAGCAAAAACACACTTCAAAACTTGACAACTTTTTTCAAAACCTTTTTTGTCATATACATCAGAAACAGCAGCAGCAAAAAAGATTTAAATGAAATATGCAGTTTATATTTTTAATAGCTAGAACAAGAGAACAGTAATTTAGGTGAAAAAAGAAAAAATTGCAATCATTTAGTCCTAAAGAGTCAGTAGGTTGGAGAAAGAATTATTTCTGTATGTTGCATCAGAATTTTGCATTTGAATCTGGAAAAAGTCTAAACATTGACCTTGCTGTTCAGGAAACTGTGTATTGATTTAACAATAAAATAATAGGCTGATACATCTCTACCTCTTTTGAGTATTTCTGGCATCACTGTATGAATAAATGATGATTCACAAATCATTACTATATTAAAAATAACATGCAACAATATTGTTTGGCAGGAATTGTGTAGCCAATGGTGTAGATAGACTTTTGTTAACAAGTGTTCTTTGGCTGGACTAAAGACAGAGTGTAGAACCTTGTCTCTTCTGGAGGCCTCCTTGACTACTATTTACTGACTTAAACTTTCTGTTTTCTTATCTTCTGTTGTCTCTATTTGTCTTGTGTGGAGTTCCTACACAGAAACGGAAGAACTCTTTATTTGAGATTTGGCTATGCCAGCTTTTCCTGATCATATGGTAGATTTGCTGTAAAATTATTTATTTTTATTTATTTGTTCAACTTGTATGCCGCCTTTCTCTGAAGACTCAAGGTGGAGTAACTACTATTACAAGAGCTATCAAATATTTTTATACAGTTGTTCAATTCTTTGATGGTTGATTTTGTCAATCATGTAGTGCTTAGATAATTGCTTTTTTTTTTTTTTAAATAAAAAAGTTTTTATTTTCTGATCAAACAAGTATACAATATAAACAATCATTCATACTATCATCAGAAAAAAAGAAAAAAAAATCAATTTGGTAAACTCAATCTTCATCCCCTCCTTACCACCCCCCACCCCCGACTTCCCAGAACAAAAACAGGGCATAGATTTCACCAAACATTCGCTAAAATAAACTAGCTAACTACAAGATTTAATAACTCCCAAGACCCCTTAACTCCCCTTTTACAATTTCATCAACCTCCCTTTATATAAACACAAAGTAACATGTAATCCAATAACTCTAAGAATTTTAAAACCATTAACAAATCTTAAACATTCAAACCTAAAAACATTTTTCCCCCTCCTATTTTTCTCAAAGTTCAGATATTTTGAAATCTCATAACAAAAAATAAACCTTAGATATTCACTAATTAAATTTCTACATTTTTATAATTAACCATTAGTACATTAACTAGAAAACCAAAAAAGATTAATCAACCATTAATACATCATATTTAAAGATCAATATTCAACTTTATACTTTTTCCCCCTCAATAGTTATAACACCTAAAACATAATCAATTTAAACCATGAATAGAACAACTGCAAAGCCAAAAAAAAAAAAAAAATTAATCTTCCATTCTTGGTTTCTTATTTTGAAATCTCATAACAAAAAATAAACCTTAGATATTCACTAATTAAATTTCTACATTTTTTAAGTTTCTAAATTTCCCCCTTCATTATTCCTCCCTCCAATTTTTAAAATTTAAAAGATAATCAACAACATAATTAACCATTAATACATAAACTAAAAAACCAAAAAGGATTAATCAACCATTAATACATCATATTTAAAAATCAATATTTAACTTTATACTTTTCCCCCCCTCAGTAGTTATAATACCTACAACATAATCATTTTTAACCATGAGTAGAACAACTACAAAGCCAAAAGAAAAGGTTAATCTTCCATTCTTGCTTTCTTTTTATATTTTTTCCAATCTTTCTGCATCCCTCCTACTTCTATTTTGAGGAGGTTTTTCATTTTAATTTGAGGTTGATATAACTGCAAAAATTGTCCCCTTTTTAAAAAAGTTTCCTCTGATTTAGAGCCCCCAAATCGCCTCTTCATGCTTATATAAATCAGTTCATTCCTTCGTCTGTAAAACCAAAGTTTGTCAAGAGTTTGTGAAGAAAAGTTCAATTGTTGCTTTTCTATTAAATGTATAGATGCCACTGACAAGTCTCCTTCATCTTCTGAAACTTCGAAAGTCTGGTCATTTACTACTTTTTTCCAAACCAAGTCATAATTTTGAAGGATTCTATCAATTTTTCCGAAAAGAGCAGAGAGTAAGCTCGAAAATTCTTGAGAAAATTCTTCCACCCTCTCTGCTGCAATATCTCCTGAGTTGTCATCATGCTCCGTAGTTGTTTTGATTTCCTCAGTCATTTCTGTTGTTATCCCTTTAAGAATTGCTATTTGGTTACTTATAGCTGCAGTATGATTATTCATGGCTTCTTTTATAAATTCTGTAAGTTCTGCATCAAAATACTTACAACTCTGTAAATCAGACAACTGTTTCGTTTCTGACACCTCCAAATAGCATCCAGCACTTTCAAGATCTCCTTTCTTAGAAGCCATTTTATTTTAAAGAAATTTTCTTTCTTCCCACAACCATAAAATCATAAAGTCAGAGCCATCCTTTTGAGCAGCATTCAGCAATTTCTTTATAAACAATCTTTTCCCAAACAGCTCTTCAAAGTCTATTCCAGCAACTTAAAGCCAGTCTCTGAGCACGAGTCTATTAGCAAAAACTTTTTCTAACTTTCCCTTTTAAAATCGCAACAAAGAAACGCCATCTTAACTTCCAGCTCAGAAAATCCAATTAGAAACATTGTATCCCCGGAGTTACTTAGATAATTGCTTTTTGCTGAGTTTATAATTTGAAGAATATGTGACCATGTGGGTGAGAACAGTGCAAGAAGAATTAGCTCCAGACTGTAATGGAATGCTCAGCCTTACAGATTATAGACATTTGAGAGAATAAAAGGGTCCTCCTCTGTTCTCTTAGTAAAATATTCTATTTTGAGGGCTGACCAGAATAGCAGTACAGTTGATTTGTAGTTATAAAGTTGTATAAAAGATAGATATAACCTCCATTAAGATCTCCTTTGCTCTGGCAGAAGAGTTTGCCTGCCTTATCTTAATTTTCATTAGCAAACAGGTCTAGGAGTTAGGATTATTCTGTTCATTGTGAATAATTGCCTGGAACTCTGTAGTCAGATACATTCTATGGGTTCTTCCCCCGAGTCCTGGGTTTTGAAATGTACAAATGCTGAATGTTGACATTTTATAATGTACAAAGAATAATGTACATACATATTCTAGGCAATTCTCTTCTTTCTCCTCTGCCATTCCCATAGTTTTCAAATTGTTCTCAGAACAAAAAGAGAGTTCCTTACTGAGATGATGAGGTAAAGCTTAAAATGACAATTTAGCCACTGTTATTAATTTGCAAGATAATTCCTTGTTACAGCCAGGATTTTAGCTCTCTTGAAGATGAACAGAGCTGTCTACCGCTTTATTTACACAGAGGAAGAATATTTTATGATCTGGAATCCTTTATAACATATTAAGGGTCATTCAACAGACATATCAGTTTGAAAAAAATAATCTTCCTTAAGCAGAAAGAGAGAAAATATCCTCATTGTTGAAAGATAAATGGTAGGCCTGCTACAGCAGACTTTGGCATTCTGTATAAGGGAACATACACACAAAAAGAAAAGGGAGAATACACGACTAGAATTATTGACTGGGATCTAATTTAGGGGACCCTGCGTGCACTCTGCACCATGTAAGATCCTCTTAATGCAAATTGTGTATATAATCATAAACCCAAGAAAGAAGAATTTGAAGAAATAAATAGGTGATACAATAATTTCATCTCTGATTTGGGTCAATAATTAGTTTTTAAATATACCACATCATTCCAAGTTTTCTGAGGCATAGAGATAAATCTTGTTTAGGAACTGCCTTATTTAGAGACCATTCACAGTTAAGACAGTGATGAAAAACTAACTTTATAACCATTCCTCACATTTACAACCTTCACAGGTCTATAAAACAAAGGAAAGCTGAAGTAAAATCATAAATACAGTTGTGGTTTCATTTAGTGATTTTGTTTAATAAAGGACTACATGTAACTATTATGTTATTTAGGCATGATTTATTCTTATCATGTTTGGCCGGAATCTTCTTTCATTCCCTTGTTATATTACTTGGACAAGAAGGAATTTCAGCCCAGAACAAAATAATTCTGGGAAAAAATTGTAAAATGTTTATTTTATACAGTATATATTAATACCATGGAAACAAATGTTTTAAATTTAGATGATTTTTTTAGTATATGAAAGGAGAGATACTGCTGTTGTTTTGTGAGACAGCACCAAGCCATTTGAAAAAAAAGACCAGTATTGTTCTTTACCAAAAATGGTTAAAATTTTACTAAAAATACCTGCAAACACATAAAAAGAAATAAAAGCATATTTATATAACAGTAGTCATGTGTAGAATTAAACTATTAAAATTTAGATTTGTTCATTCAACAATAGTTATATGGTTTATTTATAGTGGAAATTAAACATATAAATAAATATATGTGCTGAAATTAATTGTCCAAATACAACTTTTGACAGTGAAATACATGCTCACATATATTTAAAAAGGCAGATTCTTTGGGCTAAGTACATTTGGTGGAAGACAGCATGTGCTTCCATCATTATAGTGCCTTTTCTTTTTTGCAACTGTAAGAACATGCAATAGCTATTTTCTTCTTCTGTTAGTTTCCAGCTCACAGATGTGCAATTCAGAAGAACAAAGGCTTCATCAAGAATATGAGTCTCTAAGAACAATCTTATCCTAATGTTGTTATTTGAACACGTAACAGTGAGCTTAACCCATCACCTAGGAGACCAATGTATCCAGAACAACAGCTTTTTTAAAAATTAAACTTAAATTAAAATCTAAAAAAATGACATCAAAAAATAGTTTTGCACTGAGGTTTGTGCATTGAAATCTAGTTCCTTTTCCCCATAGCTATGCAAAGAGCATTTTAATTATGTGATGGTACAGAGGATTCTGAAACACTTTCAGTTGACTCATATCTAAATCTAAGTGCTCTTGTACTTTCTAGCATAAGTTATTTATACTGTAGCTCCTGAAATAATAAAAATTCTATAGTTTGATCCTCTTGGTGGTTCTGAAGAATGCATAACATACGCTTAAATCTGAAAAATTTAATCTTCCTTCTCTAACTGGTTATTGTAGTTTTTCCAGAAATGAACCATTTTTCTGAAAGTACGTCTAGGAATAAGGTAAAAGGTATAGAGCCGTGGTTCTCAACCTTCCTAATGCCGCGACCCTTTAATACAGTTCCTCATGTTGTGGTGACCCCCAACTAGGGGTGGGTTCTAAATTTTTTTACTACCGGTTCTGTGGGCGTGGCTTATTTTGTGGGCATGGCTTGGAGATCATGTGACCGGGTGGGCGTGGCTAGCTGGTCATGTGATCGGGTGGCCATGGCTATGTGTATAGGGACTACTCAGAGGGCTGAAAAAAGTCATTTCTGACAGGTCCTCGCACTTTTGACCGATCTTCACACTTATGACTGGTCATCATTTATGCCCATTGTAGCATTCTTTTACTTCTTCTTTTTTTTTTTTTATTGCAAAAGTTTTACAATTACATTTTCACCCCTTTCCCCCCCCCACCACCACCCACCCCAAACTTCCCAACCTCCCTAACCCTCCCTAACCCTCCCCTCCCCCCAGACTTCCCTATATTATACTCCTATCTGATAAAGAAAGATAAAGAAAAAAACAAAAAAAAAACCCTTAATATAAAACTTATATAAAAACTTGAACCCCTCCCTCCCCTTTATAGTTTTTCTTTTTACCCTCATTACATTAAAATATTTCTAATACATTATTTTCAAATAAAAGCTATTTGATACTTTCTAGTTTGATATTTGTTCTGAACATATTCTATCCACCTTTTCCATTCCCATTCATAAGTCTCTTGTGAACAATCTTTTAAGTATGCTGAAATCTTCGCCATCTCTGCAAAACTGGCCATCTTCAAAGTCCATTCCTCAATAGTGGGCAAAGCTTCATTTTTCCAATATTTACCTATCAAAATCTTGCTGCTGTTATCATATATAATATCAGTTTTGTTTCACCCGATGTAAAACCCTTAACTATACCCAATAAAAACAATTGTGGAGAGAATTGAATTTTTTTCTTCAAAACATTCTGCATGACCCACCAAATTTTTATCCAAAAAGCCTTAACTTTCCTACAGGTCCACCAAACATGATAATACGTAGCATCCAAACATTCACATCTCCAACATTTTGGCTGAACATTAGGGTACATACATGACAACTTTTTGGGATCTAAATGCCATCTATAAAACATTTTATAAAAATTTTCCCTCAGGTTCTGCGACTGTGTAAATTTAACATTCTGAACCCAAATTTTTTCCCATGTTTCCAACATCACTGGTTCTTCAAAATTTTGTGCCCACTTAATCATACAATCTTTAACTAATTCAGTTTCTGAATCCCTTTCTAACAAAACATTATAAAGCCTTTTGATATGCATTGGACCTTTCTCTTTTATATGTCTAACCAATTCTTCCTCGTGCAACATAATACCAGTTTTTTGGTTCTCTTTCCATCTCAATTGTAATTGATTATATTGTAACCAAGTTAAATTAATCCCTTCGTCCAACAGTGTCTGCAATGTCTTCAGCTGCCATCTGCCCGCATCTGTAAAAAGAACCTCTTTGTATAAAACCCCCCGCGAGTGACATTATATTTGTATTCCATAAAATATGACCAAGATCCAGCCATAGCGGTATTTTATAATCCCATTTGAATCGGTGCTTCTTCCAAACTCTCATCAAAGAGTCTCTAAGTATATGACTTTTAAATACTTTATCAACTTTGTCATCATAAAATAAGTAAGCATGCCATCCAAATTCAAGATCAAAACTTTCTGCATTCAATATTCCAGTCTTTTTCCTTCCAAACCAATCACTTGTTAAAGTTAAAGCTGCTGCATCATAATATAACTGTAGGTTTGGAAGTTTAAGACCTCCTCTTTCTGGAAGATCTTGCATAATTTTCAATTTCACTCTCGGCTTTTTCTCGTTCCAGACAAACTTATTCACTCCAGTTTGCCAGACTTTCAATTGTTTATCACTTTTGAGCACCGGAATCATTTGAAACAAAAAAAGAAATCTTGGCAAAATGTTCATCTTAACTGCTGCTATTCTTCCAAGTAGAGACAGCTGCAGTTTTTTCCAAGTCTCCATATCTTTCTGCACCTCTCGCCACAACACCTCATAATTATTTTGAAACAATTTCATGTTTGATTCTGCAACCTGAACTCCTAGATATTTTACCTTAGGTACAATCTCAAAACCTGCCCTCCTTTCAAGCTCATATTTACGATCTTGTGTCACGTTTTTAGCTATCATTTTAGTCTTTTTTGGATTCAGTCTAAAACCTGAGACTTTACCATAGTCTTGTATAATGTCCTTCATCAGGATTATTGATTCCATTGGTTGTGATAGGGTAACAACCAGATCGTCTGCAAATGCCTTTTTTCTGTAATCCTCTTGCCTAATCATTATACCTTTCAAGATATTAGAGTCCCGTATTGTGTTTAGCAAGACTTCTAGTGTTAAAATAAATAAAAGTGGGGACAACGGACATCCCTGTCTTGTTCCTTTTTCGATTTTGAACTCTGTTGTCAAACTTCCATTAATAATGATCTGTGCCTTTTGCTCTTGGTAAATTGCTGAAATCGCCTGTATAAATTGATCCCCAAAATCCATCTTTTTTAAAGTCTTTAGTAGAAAGTTCCAATCCACTCTATCAAAGGCCTTCTCTGCATCCAAAAAGACCAGCACTGCAGGAATCTGTTTATTCTTCTCAAGATATTCCAATAAATCTATTACTTGCCTTACATTATCCTTCATGTGTCTGCCCTCGATAAATCCCGCTTGATCATCATGAATCACCTTTTGGATTACTGGCATCAACCTGTTGGCTAATACTTTCGCATAGATTTTATAATCTGTATTCAAAAGAGATATTGGTCTGTAGTTCTCTGGTTTTTTAGGACCGACTTGTTCTTTTGGTATCAAAGATATGTAAGCTGTTGTCCATGATGGGGGTATTTTACCCCCTTGTTGAATATTGCAAAATAAATCTCTGAGTTGTTCCACCATTTCAGCTTGCAAAGTTTTGTAGTACACTGCGGTCAAACCATCCGTGCCAGGAGCTTTGGCTGTTTTTAACTGTTTAATTGCTACTATTATCTCCTCCTCTGTTATAGGATAATTCATTCTTTCCTTTTGTTGATCAGTAATTTTTGTAACTCTTTTATCGTTTAAATATTTTTCTATAAGTCCATTCTGCACCTCCTCTTTGGCATATAGTTTGGTATAATAGTCCACAAAAGCTTCTTTAATTAATTTTTGTTGAAAAATTTCTTTCCCTCCAATATCAATACTATCAATAGTCCGTATACTTTGTTTTTTCCTCAATGTGTAAGCCAACCATCTGCCCGGTTTATTAGCGTTACAAAATGTATTGTGCTTCGCATATTGTAAGTTTGTTGCAACTTGTTCCGCCATAAGCATTTGGAATTGATCTTTCAAGAGTTTTATAGCACCACATATTCTTTCATCTGTTGGATTTTTAATAAGTAACTGTTCTTTATTCTTTATTTCTATTTCCAATTCAGATCTTTTCTTTTGTCGAAACAGTCTGTGTTTAGAGTTCATATGGATAAGCACCCTTCTCATATAGGCTTTGCTTGCATCCCACACAATTTCTATTGGGGTACCTTTATTCAAATTTATTTCAAAAAATTCTTTCAAATGCTTTTTAAGTTCTGTTGTGTTTTTTTCATATCTGAACAAGTTCTCATTTAATCTCCAAGAACGTCTCTCAATCTTATCCATCTCAATTTCTATCCATACTGGGCTATGGTCAGTCAAAGTTCTTGGAAAAATCTTTGTTCTTTTTGTCTTGACAAGTAGATCATCTGACAACAAAATGAAATCAATCCTAGAGAAGGATCTATGTCTATCTGAATAAAAAGTATAGTTCAGTTCTTTTGGGTTATGTATTCTCCAAATATCTTTTAGTTCCAAATCTTCTTTCATATCAAAAAAGGTCTGAGGTAACCTAATCTTAGATTTCGCTGAACTCCTTTTGTCTAATTTAGAGTCTATTACTCCATTCCAGTCTCCCATGATTAAAATAGATCTATAGTCCCATTGTAGTATTTTAGTATGTAACATTTTATAGAAATAATCCTGTTGTTGGTTGGGAGCATAAATTCCTATCAAAAGAATTTGACCATATGTTGTAAGTAATTCAATTGCTACAAACCTACCATCTTCATCTGTTTCTATAACTTTAGCCGTAAATTTCTTATTTACATAGATAACCACACCATTCTTTTTTTGCAACGTTGAAGATATAAAATGTATTCCTAATTTGGAGTTTATCAAGTATTTTTGATCTTGAACTGTAATATGCGTTTCTTGTAGACAAATTATATCATTATTAAATTGTTTCAAATATGTAAATAATTTCTTCCTTTTCTGCGCTGAATTCAACCCATTCACATTCCAAGATAAACACTTAAGCATCATCTTCATCTTTCTGGAGCAAAGAGCAGAATAACCGAATATCATCCAAAATCTTTGGAGTCGCTCCCCCCATGGCTCCAGTCTCTTGTGTAGTAGTCTTAGCTCCCTTCTTGTCTTGTCTTTCCTGTTGTTGTTGTTGCTTTTGTTTAAGTAATTTAGATTGAGCTCGAGTTATACGTTGATCCTTAACTTCGATCATCCGAGCCGGGTCCAAGATTGGAGAAGATTCCAGCAAAGGCTCATCCAGAAAACCTCCTTCTGCGCCTTGCATTTCCTCTGGTTCCTGCTTAGACTGTTCTTGCTATTCTCGTTGAGGTTGCTTCTCATCACTCTCCTTAATCTCCAAAACTGTAGATGTACGTGGGGATGGTGTTCTTTCCTTAAGAATAGTAGTGTAGAAGTGCTCTGCCTTCTCCACGGTGTTTAAACGATATCTTTCTCCCTTGTATCTCAAAATTATACCAACTGGGGCATCCCACCGAAATGGTATCTGTTGATTCTGCAATTCTTTAACAAGAAAGCCAAATTCTTTTCTGGTTTTCAGCATTTTAGGAGGTAATTCTTTATAAATTCCAATTCGTGAGCCCCCCACTTGCACAGAGGTGTAAAAGGATTTTTGCAGGATGTCATTTCTTATTTCTCTGTCTGTAAAATATATGACCACATCTCTGGGCAATTGTCTTTGTCTGGCCACCCAAGAATTCACTCTGTAAATTTTATCTATTTTGTGAAAAACCACATCAGGATTAACTTGTAAAATCTTGGCCAGAGCCTCAGAACAAACCTGTCTCAAATCCTGTCTATCCTCTTCTTGAATTCCTTGAAGCCGTATTGCAAACTCCATTGCCCTGAATTGTACCATCACAATTTCATTTTCAACTCTTTGCATTTTATTGTCAACATCAGCAATTTGATAATCATTGTCTTTCATCTTAACATTAACTTCTGATTTAAACTCTTCAACTTTAGAATCAACTTTAATAATAAATTCTGCCAGGCCAGACGCCACTTCTGATATTTTTTTGGTCACCTTGTTTTGATTCTGTTTCACCATATGTTTAACTTCATTAATTTCCTGCATAAATTCCTGGTGTGACTTTTGAAGTTTATCATCTATCTCCTGTTGAGATTTTTGAAATTTATCATCCAGAATTTTAGAAATAAATTCTTTTAAATCTCCCACGTCAAAATCTTTTTTCTGAGTCTGTATCTGTTGTTCAGGGGGAGGCTGTGTTTTATGTGTGGGAGATCCACCTCCTGTTGCCTTCGCTTCCTGCTTCTTTGAGGCCATCCTGCCACGTAAGCTAGTTTTACTAAAAAAGGAAGTTCTTCTTCCTCTCCCACCTCCACAAAGACTTCTGAAAAAGTCCCCCAGACTAATTCAAATAAAGACTAAAGTAAAGCAAAGTCCAGTATTGAAAAAGGAGAAATTTCTCTCTTATTCTCTTGTTACCAGCGAAGCAACTTCGTAACAGTTTAGAAACTTTGTAACAAAGCAAGATGAGTTCAGCAATCCACACTCGCCAGCTCGTTAACTCTAAGGCTAAGCGCCACGTTTTTACAGTTCACTTTCACTCATCCGCATTTTTTCGCTCAGATTAGAAAGCCAAGAAAACTCTAATACTTGCGATTCCGAGTTTCAGGGTTCAAGTAAAAATATACTGCTTGTTAAAGCTGGTTCCTTTCCTTTAAATTTGAAGTTTCCTGTAGCCGGCTTGTTCTGCAAAAGCAGACTTGTCCCACGCCGCCCGGAGTCCAGCAGGTTGAACGGGAGCCGCTCCTGTTCCCTCCCCTATTCCCTGGGGGGGTTGCAGGGGCTCAACCTGTGCCCTGCGATCTCTCTTCAAGAATCCTAAGGATTTTGAAGTTTTCGAGCCGCTTCTTAGTCGCGAAGCGGCTCTACAAGCGGCGGGGCTGGCGGAGCTTCAAAAGGCACCGCCGCTGCCGAAGACAAGGAAACCGGAAGTCCCCATTGTAGCATTCTTAACAACCGTGTCACTCATTTCACAACTGCTTCTCTTCACCATGGTGACAAGATAGGGCAAAAACGTAAAATGTGAGGACAGTCGTAAGTTCGAGGACTGGTCAAAAGTGTGAGGACCAGTCAGAAATAACTTTTTCAGCCCTCTGAGTAATCCATAAGCATAAAAGAATACAGCAATAGAGAGGGATGAAGGAAGGGAAGGGAAATTAGAGTAGGAGTGAGGGTAAGAGAGGAAGGAAGAGAGGAGGAGAAGGAGAAAGGAAGAGGAAGTAGGGAGGAGAAGAAGAGGGGGAGGAAGAGAAAGTAAGAAGGAAAGAAAAGAGAGAGGTGGTAGGTTTGAGGAGAAAGATTGCTCTTTAATAATAAAAAAGATGAAAGGGAAGAAAGCCAACCCCAAACAAATATAAAGATATTAAGATGAAGAACGAATTGTTAAACTTTAAAGAATAAAAGAGAACAAATATGAATAAGTAACAATAATTAGAAACACACATACAAACATACAATGTATTTTCTTTGAACAGAGTATTTGGCCGGTTCACAAATTTAAACAGTGTTTAGTCATTTCAATTAAATTTACAATTTTTTTTTTTTTAAATTTGATTTATATGCCGCCCTTCTCCGAAGACTCAGGGCGGCTTACAGTGCGTTAAGCAATAGCCTTCATACTTTTGTATATTTATACAAAGTCAGCTTATTGCCCCCACAATCTGGGTCCTCATTTAACCTACCTTAGAAAGGATGGAAGGCTGAGTCAACCTTGAGCCTTGGAGAGATTCGAACCAGCAGTAAATTGCAGGCAGCTGTGTTAATAACAGGGTGCTTTAAACCACTGTAGTACCAAGGCTCTTCAATTTCTATATTTCCTTTTTGCCATATTTATTCCTCATCTATTTTTGTAAAAAACCAATATTACCCTTCATCCTCATCTCTAATCTTAATCAAATTCAATTTTTCCCTTCTATTCTATATTATACCCCTTCCCATTGTCATCTATTTTTATATCCATCCTCACATTGGTTAATTATGTAATATTACAGTTATTTAATATAAATTCAACATTTTAATATAAATCAATTAGTTATATAACTACCTTTTTTGTATATTAATCAATATGAACATGAATATTCCAATTATTTCCATGCAATCCAATTTCTTACAAATCAATTAATTATATTTACCAATAATAATAAACCAAATAATTTCCCCCATATATTCCTCCAAACCACAACTTAACCATTTCTGCTTTCAACACAATATACAATTAATAGTATCTCAATTATTACAATTCCCTAGTTAAATAGAGCTTTTTTTCTTTTGTGTTTTAAAATCTTGAACTCTCCTCTTTTTCCCTAAATTTCCCATTGTTTGCACCTACCTTTTTTGGTGAGGAAAAAGAAAAGAAATCTGCCTGCCTAATTTTCCAACGTTGTAGCAACAGCAAAGCCAACAGCCTGCTTTACTTTCAGTTTCATTTTTCAGCATAGCTAGGGGAAAAAAAATTGCTCCAGCACTCTTTGCAAACAAGCAGCAGAGCCCCGAGCAAAACAGCTGAGAGCAGATCAGCTGAGAGTCAGGAGCCGATCTAATCAAGGGCTAATTAGCCTATGCTGAAGCTCCGCGGGCCAATAAAATTACAAAAAAACACCGAACCATTTGTTAAATTGCTGGCTCACCCGCCCCTCGCCCACCACTATTTATTGGCAATAAATAGTGGTGCGGAGGGGCGGGGCAAGGGGCGGGGCGGAACCGGCAGAATCCCACCACTGGCTATAGGGCAGCCCTTTGAAGCCCCGCGGCAAGAATTTAAACAGTTTTTTTTTCCTCTAGCCATCAGCTGGGACTCAGGAGGCAGCAATAGATTGGGAGTGGGCAGGGTAAGCGAACGGCTGGCGATCCAACAGAGCAGAGAGTGAGGGTGAGTGAAGGCGTGGGGAGGGGCGAGAGAGGGCTTTGGCGACCCCTGTGAAATGGCCGTTCGACCCTCAAAGGGGTCGTGACCCCCAGGTTGAGAACCGCTGGTATAGAGTAAAGGTTTTCCCTGTCCACTTGTGTCCAACTCTAGAGGGTGGTTCTCATATCTGTTTCTTAGCCAAGGGAGCCAGCATTGTCTTCCGTGGTCATGTAGCCGGCATGACTATACACCGTGATGCATGAATGCTGTTACTTCAATTTAGTAGATGATGATGATGATGATTGAGATTTATATGCCACCCTATCTCCAGCCGGACTCAGGGTGGCTCACAACAGTAAAAAACATCTAATGAAAAAGTTAAAAAGAAATTAAATCCAAATCTCATAATTTAACAGTTAAAAGTGCAGTTAAGACTAACAAGTTAAAAATTAAAACCCCATCAGTGCAGGCCAGCCAAACAAAACAGCCACGTTTTCAGGTCACGATGGAAAGAGCCGAGGTTGGGGGCCACCCGGAGCTCCAGGGGCAGTTGATTCCAAGGGGTAGGTGCACACACAGAGAAAGCTCTCCCCCTGGGGGTCGCCAGCTGACAGTGTCTGGCCGACGGCACCCTGAGGAGGCCCTCTCTGTGGGAACGCACCGGGCGATGGGCAGCTGTTATTGGCTGCAGATGGCCCCACAAATATCCCGGGCCTAAGTCGTATAGGGCCTTATAGGTAATCACCAGCACCTTGAATCTCACCTGGAGGGCAACCGGCAACCAATGCAAATCGCATAGGAGAGGTGTAACATGGGAGTGTCGAGGTACTCCCATCACAACCTGCGTGGCTGCATTCTGCACCAGCTGAAGCCTCTGGGTGGTCTTCAAGGGCAGCCCCATGTAGAGGGCATTGCAGTAGTCAAAACGGGAGGTGACAAGCGCATGAGTAACCGTGCGTAGGGCATCTAGGTCCAAATAGGGGCGCAACTGGTGTACCAGGCGAACCTGGGCGAATGCCCCCCTGGTTACGGCCATTACATGATCTTCCAAGTTTAGCCGCGAGTCCAGGAGGACACCCAAGTTGCGCGCCCTGTCTACAGGGGGCAACACCTCATCCCCTATGACCAAAGATGGAATCTCTTGATTGGACTGAGACGCCGGTAGCCACAGCCAATTGGTCTTAGCAGGGTTGAGCTGAAGCCTGTTCCTCCCCATCCAGATCTGCACCGCTTCCAGGCCATTACGTCGAGGGCATCGCTGGACTGGTTTGGGGTGGATATAAAAAGCTGGGTATCATCAGCATACTGATGATACCTCACCCCAAAACCCTGGATGCTCTCATCCAGAGGCTTCATATAGATGTTGAACAAAAGAGGAGAGAGGACTGACCCCTGGGGCACCCCACAAGTGAGAGGCCTCGGGGCCAACCTCTGTCCCCCAGCCAACACCATCTGTGAACGTTCTGAGAGGTAGGAGGAGAACCATCGTAAAACAGTGCCTCCCACTCCCAACCCCTCGAGGCGTCGCAGCAAGATACCATGGTCAATGGTATCGAAAGCCGCCGAGAGATCTAATAGGACCAGGAGACAGAGGAATAACCTCTGTTTCGGGCCCTCCAGAGTTCATCCACCAGCGTGACCAATGCTATCTCTGTACTGTACCTGGGCCTGAAACCTGATTGGTACAGATCCAGGGACTCCGCTTCATCCAGGGCCAATGGGAGTTGACGTGCCACCACGCTCTCAACAACTTTCGCAACAAAGCGAAGGTTGGAGACAGGATGAAAGTTGTTTAAAATAGCTGGGTCCAAAGCAGGTTTCTTGAGGAGGGGCCTCACCACCGCCTCTTTCAAGGCGATAGGGAAGCTTCCCTCACCTAAGGATGCATTAATCACTGCCTGGATCCAGCCTCGTGTAACCTCCGGAGCCAAATAAACGAGCCAGGAGGGACACGGGTCCAATACACACGTGGCAGCACTCAGCTTACCCATGATCCTGTCCACTTCTTCCGGAGTAACAAGGTCAAACTCCTCCCAAATAATTTGACAGGATCGTTTCCCCCCCCCCCGTCCGACCCTGCCCAGTCAGAGTTCAGACTGGCCCGGATCTGAGCGATCTTGTCCAGCAGATGTTGACTAAATTCCTCGGCCCGGCCCTGCAGAGGGTCATGCCCTGCTCCCCGATTCGAGAGGGAGCGGGACACCCTAAACAGGGCGGCTGGATGATTATCCGCGGACGCGATGAGGGCAGAGAAGTAAGAATGCTTCACTGCCTCCATCGTCACAAGATAAAACCTCGTAAAAGATATTAGCTGTGCATGGACTGAATCAGAATGACTGGATCTCCAACAGCTCTCTAGGCCTCTCCTCTGGCGCTTCAACTCCCGGAGCTCCTCAGTAAACCAAGGGGCCAACCAGGATCTGCACCGGGTCAGAGGCTGCAAAGGCACGACACGGTCGAGAGCCCCGGCAGCCGCCATTTCCCAGGCCTCCACCAGGGTCTCGACCGGGGATGTATGTATCTCTATGTTGTCTCATTGCCTGCGAATATGATTAAGATCCCAGAATACCTGTCAGGTCCCAGATATTTCTACAGGGACACTAGCAGTTTGGTGGGAGGAAGGGGGGAGGAATGGATCTGTATATGAAGTTTCTGTTTCTGTTTCCCTGTAGTGTGTGTGTGTGTGTGTAGTGTGATGTAGTGTGTGAGGGGTTTGGTTACCATTGCTTTAAATAGTTTTAAGTGAGAAGCTTCAATTCTTGCCGACATCTCTTGTTATCACAAATCTTTCAATAAAAGCTCCTTTTGGAACAACGGCAGTTTCAAGAGCCCTGCTTTCTTGGGAAGATTGGAGGGGCAAGACCTTACATTAGGCAAGAACTGCAAACGATCAACCCAGAGAGGTAACAGCCCTACCGTGGGGACTGTGCACAGCATGTCTGCCTAGGGCAGTGACCACTAAGAGGCTGAAGACGGGGGGAGAACCCCACCCCCCCCAAATCTCAATTGAGGCCCTCAGTGCCTGGGTCAAGGAGAACATTGCCTCAAGGACTGGTGCCAAGCCGAGGTGGTCCATCGATGTTGGGAAGATGGAAGGATGGGGTGGCAGAACCAAAGATGTCACCCTCACCTGTGGGAGCCAACAACCTGGTTGAAAGCAGGAGGTGAGAGACATTTATGAAAATGATGAACTGGAAGGAGCCCCAGACCAGCCCAACCAACTTCTGAGGGCGGCCATCCATGGCATGCAGATCCAGGATGCCCAGGCTTGCGCTGCAGGCCAGTTAGGAGTACAAAAGGAGACTACCGATGAATGAAAGGGATCCCCAACCCCAGGGGCATTGGCTGAAACTGTGGGGGCTATTGATGAACCCATTTCCACCATGGAAGATCCGCCCAGGAGACATCGCAATGCAAAGCAAGGCTTGCAACTCAAGAGGAGGCTTCCACCTTTAGAACGGAAGGCCCCCTCTTGGTGCCAAATTTGATGGGAATCCCCAGCAACGGATTTTTCCTTGCACACATACTGACCTACATGCAGGAGTATGGGTGGGATCTCCCTACAGAAGGTGCCAAAGTCAGGGTTGTCACCTGACTCTAGACAGATCAGCTACATATTGGATGGTGAGCCTCCATAATGCAGATGCACTGGAGCTCTGCAACTTCAACCATTTCATGACAGCCCTGAGACGGAGATTTGAGGACCCCCCTAGCCAACCGCAAGGCTAGAGACCGCATAAGGCACATCAGACAGGGATGCCATCCAGTCACTGAGTACATTGAAGAGTTTCATGATCTGACTTGCCACGTAGATTGGTCAGAGGAAATACTCATGAGTTGGTTCAAAGATGGCTTAAACGATGACCTGTATAATGCCTGCATTTCCCGTGGAACCCCAATCCTCCTGCACAATTGGCATGTCTTGGCTGAAGAAGTAGAAATCGACCAAGCTTGAAACCAGTACTGCGCAAACCGCTCCTGGAAGAGATCACTGCTGGAATGGAGAAGGGAGGAAACCAAACCTTGCTCTGCCCTGCCGTGATCAGTTGCCTGCTTCCATTGTGGGAAGGAAAGTCATTGTCCAACGAGTGCGGTGTGAGAATGTCCACCCAAAAGGGAGAGGCGCAGGTTGGAGGGAAATCCTCAAAGCCACCACCATGTGCCAAAGATAACGCCCTGAAGACCCATGCAATCATTGAGTTCCTGCTGGAATCAATTATTTATTTATTTATTTATTTATTTGATCAAATTTGTATACTGCCCTACACCCGAAGGACTCAGGGCGGTGAACAGGAACAAAATAAAACACATAGATACAAAAGTTAAGAGCAGAATTAAAACCAAATTAAATATTTGAGCCCAAGACAATTTAAAACATCCCAATAATTTAGAACAATTATGGTGTAAGGAACTCCGATCCCTCTGGTGGAGGAACCCAGTCAGTTGGAGAGGTTTTATCATTCGGACTCCAAGGGCTCCCGCTTTTTCATGCAGCTAATTAATGAGGTGCTGCATGAGCACGTATATAAGGGAGTTTTGGTTTATCTTGATGATATATTGATTTATACTGAAACAAAGACTCAACATGTTAAATTGGGCAGCTGAGTTGTTTGCCAAACTCTCCAAATGTGATTTTCACCAAGATAAGATAGATTACCTAGGATACAGAATCTCTCCCCAATGGGTAGAAATGGACCATGCAAAAGTCAGAGTAGTCCTCGAGTGGGAAACCCCCTGTACTCGCAAACAATTGCAGAGCTTCCTGGGGTTCACTAACTTTTATAGGCAGTTTTCCCCCTCTTTTGCCCAAATAGCGTTGCCAATTAAAAACCTGTTAAAAACCAAGGGGGTAGATAAACTGAAACCTACCATATTTCCCCGAAAATAAGACCCTGTTTTACATTTTTTTGAACCCTGAAATAAGTGCTTGGCCTTATTGCCATGTGCTCAAAAGCCCAATTGGGCTTATTATCAGGGGATGTCTTATTTTGGGGTAGCCAACCACTAAATTGGACTATGGACTGCCAAGCGGCATTTGAAAAACTGAAAAAACTCTTTTCGGCTGAACTTGTAATAAAACACCCAGACCCAGAGAAACCATTTGTAATTCAGGCCAATGCCAATGATGTTGCAGTCAGTACCGTATTACTCCAAGGGAATGAAGAAGGCAAATTACAACCATGTGCATACACCTCTATGAAGTTAACTGAAACTGAACAGAGATGGGCAATATGGGAAAAGGAGGATTTTGCAGTTAGGTGGGCACTCCTAACTTGGAAACATTTCTTGGAAGGAAGTAAAATACCTTTCCAAGTATGGACCAACCACAAGAACTTGGAAGCACTCAAAAACCCACGGAAAATGTCTCCAAAACAAGTCCGGTGGGCACAGTACTTCCAATGCTTTAATTTCACTTTGAAGTATTTACCAGGTGGGAAAAACATTTTGGCAGTACAACTGTGTCAAGGCAGAAGTAATTAAGCCCATGATCCCAACCTCCCAATTAGCAGCTAAGGTCATCAGATGCTCTCAGGCAAAGAACGACCCCTAAACCTTAGAGAATGCCACCACCGCAGATTTCAAAAAAGCCTTAGAAATGGATGAGTGTTTTAGTGCCAATAAACATACTTGCATAATAAAGCTTGGGTGGGAAATAAGCTGTATGTCCCAGCTAGGAAAAGGCTGAAAACTATGCAATCTTGTCACGACTCCAAATTAGCTGATCACTTTGGTTTTGTAAAAACATTACATTTACTGAAACGGCAATTCTGGTGGCCCTCATTAAAAAAAGGACATAGAATGTTATGTAGCAAGCTGGCCTATTTGCACTGCTGCTAAACACAGGCAGGGGAAAACCCCTGGTCTACTACAGCCAGTGGCCAACCCTTCAGCACCATGGAGAGAGATCTCCATGGATTTCATTGTTGAATTGCCCGAGAGTTCTGGAAACACAGTGATCTGGGTCATCACAGATCTTTTCTCAAAACTGGTTCATTTCATCCCATGCCAAAAGATCCCTATGGTTAAATCCTTGGCTAAATTGTTTTTGGTCCACATTTATCACTTGCATGGGGCCCCATAATGTATTATTTCAGACAGAGGGGTACAATTCACATCCATGTTCTGGAAAGCTTTTTTGAATCTACGTGGAACCAAGCAGGGATTTAGTTCTAGTCATCATCCGCAGACAAACGGGGCCACGGAATGAACAAACTCAGTTCTGGAACAGTACGTGTGCTGTTTTATTAATTATCAGCAGGACAACTGGACCAAACTACTACGTTTTGCAGAAGTAGCCTATAATCAGTCATGCTAGCACAGGTTTTACCCCTTTCAGAGTGGCCACAGGGCAAGAATTTAATGCTATGTCTGAGTTACCCTTACATGAACCAGATATACAACAGTGGATCAGTCATTTGCAAACCATTTGGCCATGGTCCGCAAAGTCTTGAATGAAGCCAAGGCTGCCTATAAAGTACAAGCAGACAAGAAACAAACAAAACCTAAACCCTATAAAGTGGGGGACAAAGTTTACATTTCCACCAAGTTTCTAAAATCTTTGCAGCAGTCTAAAAAGTTGGGTCCTAAATATATTGGGCCTTTCCCCATAGTTCACATTATTAACCCTGTCTCAGTGGAATTACAACTCCCTAAGTCATTACGGCAAGTCCACCCCATTTTCCATTATAGCTTATTGAAGCCTGAAGTCACCTCTGATCTTCGTCTGGCTACTACCCCTGTTCTGCTTCTTATGAAAGAGGGTGAACAACATTTTGAGGTTCAGGAAGTTCTTGACTCTAGGAAATTCCATGGGACCACTCAGTACCTGTTGGCTTGGAAACACCTCCCCTTCTCACACAATGAATGGATTCACAAAAAACATGTGCATGCCCCTAAATTAATATGTGTATTTCATCAATTGTACCCTGACAAACCTCGTTGATTTTATATTTCCTTTGTCTCCCCTTCCCTCTTTTGTTTTCTTTCAGGTGGACTTCCCGTTTTTCTAGGGTGGCAGCATGTCAGGTCCCAGATATTTCTACAGGGATGCTGGCATTTTGGTGGGTGGAAGGGGGGAAGAATGGAGTGATCTGTACATGAAGTTTCTGTTTCTTTCTGTTTCCTGCATTACTGTGCTAATCTCTATATGAAGTTTCTGTTTCTGTTTCCCTCCATGTAGTGTGGGAGGGGTTTGGTTAGCATTGTTTTAAATAGATGGTTTTAAGTGAGAAGCTTCAGTTCTTGCCTAGATCTCTTCTTATCACAAACCTTTCAATAAAAGCTCCTTTTGGAATAACTGCAGTTTCAAGAGTCCTCCTTTCTTGGGAAGATTGGAGAGGCAAGACCTTGCAATACCCTTTAATTAAATCATTGGCATAATTTAATGCCTCTATTTTGAAGAAGCAACGTATACTCTACTCCTGCTCTTGTTCCTGCTGTTCCTCTTCCAGGAGAAGGAAAAACAATCAGTTGTTAGAATAAATTTCCAGTATAAATAGTTGCTTTGGATAGTGAAATGGGTGGCATATTAAATAAATATAAATAAATATTCTGAGGGGAAGTGAATGAATAATGAAACAAGAAATGGTATCATGGAAGTTGAATAAGGTATATTTAGGATGTATAGCATAGTATAGTCATTTATTTTGAGGCTTAATTAATGCAGGTTTTAAACTAAATGTGTTGAACTTATAGCATTAGAAACCTGAACCATTCTGAAATTTGTTTACATGCAAAAGTGAAATATTTCGTATGAGGAAATACATAACTGATTTTAATAAATAAATGCCAGAAATAATCTAAAATATCAAACGAAAAGCTTCACAGCTCTAGGGAGGTTTTACTATGATAGACCACCATTTTGCTGCAGCTACCAAAAATGTTATTGCGTGGTATGTGAAAATGGGAAATCCCCAGCTGCTGCCACCTCCTTGCTGCCTATGCCAATGCATTCTGCCCACCTGGTCATTCGCCCACCTGCCCAGCTCTCCCTCTGGCCGGCCGCAGTGAGTTGTCCCTGTGAGGAGTTTGCTATGTAGAGTTGTTTTGAGCTGGCCATGGAGAGTTGTCCTAGACCTCTTCAGATATAGGAATTGGGAATGACTGTGAGGATCAGAAAAAAGACCAAGGCTATTGTCAGATAAGGGCTCGGCCAGCTCAACAAAATAACTTGAGAAAACATCTCAGATAAGCCCCTTCCTAGTTTGCACTCACGATAAACTGTAGGAAGGGGAAGTACATCCAGATTTACAAGATTCTGTTACTTGTAGTCCTTGGGTTACAACCACTCATTCAACAATTGTTTAAAGTTACAACAGTATTACAGGGGGAAATATGACTGATCCTTGTAGTTGCAGCCATTGCATCATTCCTGTGGTCACATGATCACAATTTGAATGGATAGATATTGATAAAAAATCAAACAGAAGAAAGAGGCAAAATCAGATAAATCTTATTCAAAGATGATGAATACTCCAACAGACGCTTCCACCTTAACCTAGAAAAAAGTTAAAGGAAAATTCTTCTTCAAGTCACTCAGTTGCTTGTAATTTAATGGAACATGATGTAAGGATTGCCTCTCCTTCCAACTTAAGAAAGTACAAACTCTTGAAATGTAGTTGTTCAAAAGGATTCTTTTATTAAGCAGAAGTGAAAGCCATCCAGCTAAAGCACAATCTGAATGCCCTTAGGCAAAGCAGTAGGATTAAAGGGATAGAGACCCCTCCCTTTAAGTCAGAATGCAGATTTTAGCCAATACACAAGTGTGAAGATGTTTTCTTTACTATTTCCTTTGAGAACCCAAACAAACATGCATTCCCACCACTACCCTTTAAAGTGAGACAACCCACATGGCTATCATAAAAATTCCTGCAGCTAAAGGGAATCTCAGGCTTCCTTGGCGCCAGGATATAGGTTGTAAAATATCTGATGACACAGGCCATGCTAGTAAATCGAATCCAAGTCCCTCCTTCCTCCACTTGAATGGCAGTATCACTTTTAGGGATCTGACATGCTACCCTCCTTAGAAAACAAAAGGGTCCACCTGTAAAAAAACAAATATACACAAGATTTCAAGATTTCATGATAGTATATCAACAAGGTTTGTTAGGGTATTGGGAGTGAAATTTTCTCAGTAAGATTGGAGCCCTAACATGGTGTTTAGCGACCCATTCATTGTGTGCTGATGGTAAATGTTTCCAAGCAACTAAGTATTGGACTTTCCCTCTGTGGATCCTAGAGTCAAGGATTTCCTTGATTTCAAAGTGTTGTTCACTTTCAATCATGATGGGAACAGGTGGTGTAGATGCAGGTGGTCTGAGGGATGAGATTATTTCTCGTTTGAGTAAACTGCTATGGAATACTGGGTGGACTTGCCTGAGTGTCTTTGGAAGGAGTAGTTCAACTGCTACTGGATTGATGATTCTAGTGATGGGGAAAGGTCCAATAAACTTTGGCCCTAGTTTTTTCGATGGTTGTAATGATTTCAGGAATTTTGTAGATAAGTATATTCTGTCTCCAACATGAAAAGATTTGGGTTCCATCTTTTTCTTGTCATCTTGAATCTTAAAAGCTTCTCTAGCTTCCTGTAAGGCTAATCTAACCACTGGCCACGTGTTTTGCAAATTATCCATCCACTCCTTAAGTGAGGGGATGGTGAGTTCTTCGTGGGTAGTTCAGGCATGGGACTGAAATCCTGACCTGTTGCTACTCTAAAAGGGGTAAAACCAGTGCTTGAATATACAATATAATATATTATTAAACTCAACTTCAGCAAAAGGCAAAAGTTCGATCCAGTTATCTTGTTGAAAATTAATGAAACATCTTAAATATTGTTCTAGCACCGAGTTCGAAATTTCAGAATTACCATTAGTACAAGGATGAAAGGATGTACTCAACCCCTGGCCAGTAGCAAGTAAGCCCAAAAACGCCCTCCAAAAGTTGGAGGTGAATTGAGCCCCTCCGTTGGAGATGATCCTTTGTGGAGCCCCATGAAGTCGATAAATGTGTATTAGGAATAATTTGGCTAAACTTTTAGCAGTTGGGATCTTTTGGCAGGGTATAAAATGTGCCTGTTTTGAAAATAGGTCTGTCACAACCCAAATAACAGTATTTCCCTCACTGTTTGGCAATTCCACAATGAAATCCATAGTAATCTCTCTCCAAGGCGCTGAAGGTTCAGCTACCTTCTGCAATAGACCTGGGGATTTCCCCTGGCATCTTTTTGCTGCTGAACAAATGGGGCAGCTAGCTACATAGCTTTCTGTGTCCTTTTTTAGTGATGGCCACCAAAATTGTCTTTTAATCAAGTGTAAAGTTTTCACAAACCCAAAATGTCCAGCTAATTTGGAGTCGTGGCACCTTACCATTAAGCATAATCTTTGGCTGGCAGGAACATACAACTTCCCCCACACCCAAGCCAGGTCTTCTTTCATCAGACAGCTAGATTTGTTGTTCAAAAACCATTCATCAGTGGCCAATGCTTGTTTAAAATTTTGGGTGGTGTCATTGCCTGTCAATGTCTCTTATATTGCCTGGGATCTGGTGACTACTTTATCAGCTAGTTGATTGTTTTGTATGGGTTTGATTACGTCTGACTTTGCACTATGGTATTGCGGTTTTCTGGATAGCGCATCTGCCAGAAAGTTTTTCCCCCCCGGGAGATATTTTAGAGTAAAATCAAACCATTTAACGTATTGAGCCCATCATACTTGTTTTGGGGAGAGTTTCCTTGGGGTCTTTAGGGCTTCTAGATTTTTGTGATCAGTCCAGACTTCAAAAGGAGTTTTACTACCTTCTAGGAAGTGCCTCCAGGTTAACAACGCCCAATGAACTTCATAAGCCTCTTTCTCCCAAATGGCCCACCTTTGCCCAGTCTCATTCAACTTTTTGGATGTATAAGTGCAGGGTTGTAGTTGGTCTTGCTCATTCTTCTGAAGCAGGACTGCTCCTATTGTCACATCGCTGGCATCTACTTGTATGACAAATGGTTTCTCCGTGTCTGCGTGTTTTAGAATTGGTTCTGCTGAGAACAGCCGTTTTAAGTTTTTCAAATGCCGCCTGTCATTCCATAGTCCAGTTCAATGGCTGCTTTGGTTTAGGATTGTCCTCCCCCTTCGTTTTTAAGAGCTTGGTGATGGGGAGGGCAATCTGAGCGAAAGCAGGGATAAACTGGCGGTAAAAGTTGGCAAACCCCAGGAAGCTGTTTACGTGTGCGTGGAGGGTCCCAATCAAGTACAGCCTGCACTTTTAGAGGATCCATCTCAACTCCCTGGTGTGAAATGCGGTATCCCAAATAGTCAATCTTCTCCTGGTGGAATTCACATTTGGAAAGGTTGGTGTAAAGTTTGGCAGAGCGGAGTTTGTTTAAAACTGCCCTGACTAGTTTTATATGTTCTGCTTTGGTCTCGGTATAGATTAAAATGTCGTCCAAGTAGACCCCCTTATTAAATGCTGATGCAGCACTTCATTTATTAACTGCATAAACACTGCAGGAGCTCCTTGCAACCCAAAGGGGAGCACCTTGAATTGGTAGCAGCCGAGGGGGGTGTTAAATGCTGTTTTCCACTCATCCCCTTCCTTAATTCTGACATGGTAGTAAGCCTCCTTTAAGTTCAGCTTTGAAAAAATTTTCCCTTTAGCGAGGTGTGCTAATATATCTTTTATAAGGGGGAGGGGATACATGTTCTCCACACTGATAGTATTCAAATTACGAAAATCAACACAGAGACGTTTTGAGCCATCTTTTTTCTCTCTAAAGAGTACTGGAGCTGCAATTTTTGGTCGGGCTGGCTCGATGAAACCCCTTGCTAGGTTTTTCTCAATGAATGTTCTCAGCTCTTCCAACTCCCTCGGTGACATGCTATACATCTTGGGTTTAAGGGAGTTTCGCGCCAGGTAAGATTTCTATTGCACAGTCAGTGGCGCAGTAGGGGGGGGTGGGAGGAGCTAATCTGAGGCTTTTTCGCTAAAAACCTCAGCTAAATCCTTGTATTCTATGGATATGCCCTCAGTTGGTGTGGCGTGACCAGGCATGGCTGTTTCTCGATTCTCTGCCCCCTCAGTTCCTTTATGTGGATACTCAACAAAAGTCACATTCCTCTGAAATTTTATGATGCCTTGCTTCCAATTGATTTGTGGATTCCATTTTTTCAGCCATGCAAGGCCCAGAACCAATGGCCATTCCATGCCAGGTGCCACTATAAATGTAAGCCTCTCCTCATGGCTTCCAATGCCTATATGTAGAGGCTCGGTAGCAAAAGAAGCTGGCTCCCCTCCTGCTATTAACCCATCTAGTTGGCAGAAAGCAATAGGGTTTTTCAGCTTTCTTACGTTAATCCCTAACTTCCCTACTAGGGTTGGGCTGATCAAAGAACGGGTGCACCCTGAATCCACTAGAGTGGAGATACTTACCTCTCTCTCCTGGTTTGGGATAAATAGTCTTAAGGGGAGGGTAAGCGGTTTAATTGGTTTGCTTACCAGTAGCTCATCATCTGGATTGCTTCCGAATGAGTGTGTTTCCTCATGTTCAGATGCCAGGGTTTCCTCCCCAAAGGGGGGAGGGGATGGAATCTCTGTGGTCTGCCTGCTCCTCAGGGCAGTCTCCTTCCCACGCCGACCCGGTTTTGCTGGGTTCTCCCCTGGTGGGTGGTTCCGGCTGGGTGTTTGTGAGCGACACTCTGCAGCTCGGTGCCCCTCTTTTCCACACTTGAAAAAGGCTGAAGATCTCAGGGAGAATGCGGTTTGTGATTTGATGGGCTCTTGCTTCCATTAGTGGGGGGATTTCTTCTATGCTTGCCCCGCTCGATACTGGTTTCTGGCCATATCAATCTCAGCTTCTTCGGCGGTGACATACCATTCATGTAGGTCATTCGGTGCCCCTCGGGCCACGCAGGCATTGTATAGATCATCACTCAGCCCATCCTTGAAACAGCTCACCAAAATATCTCCCGGCCAGTGCACACAACACACGAGGTCCTGGAATTCTTCAGTATACTCTGCTACTGGCCGTCGCCCCTACTTCACCACCTTAATGCGGTCGCGTGCTTTGTGATCTGCCAGCGGGTCCTCGAACCGACATCGCAGGGCCATCATGAAACGGTCGAAATTCCACAGTTCTGGTGCGTTGGCGTTATGTAGGGTCACCATCCATCTGGCTGCGGCACCCTCTAGGGCTAGGGTCATAACTCGCACTCGGGATCCTTGGGTTTGGAAATCACGCCCATACTCCTGTATGTAGGTTAGCACATGTGCCACAAAGAATCCTAATTGTTGCGGATTCCCATCAAACTTCACCCCAAGGGGGGAGTTTCTCTTTTCAGTTGCGGGACCCACGGCTGATTGGGAATGGGCGCCGGTGTGCGTGCTGCCTGGTGGGGAGGGTTTGCTGGGTCTTCTCCCACTGCTGCTGTGCCCTCTGCTCGATAGGCAGGCTCCAGAAGGGGAGTGCCTCCTGTGGCATCCTCCGCAACGGCTGCCCCTTCCGTGCCCTTTGGTTGTCCTGGCTCCCTTCGGATGTTGAGATTTTCCAAAGTTTCCATCACCAATTGGGTTATATGCCTCTTCAGATAATCCTCCCTCAGTGGTGCTTCTGTCAGTCCCCCTTGGTCAGCAAGGGCTTCTAGTTCCAGTTTCCACCCCGGTTTTCAGTTGCCACAGTTGAGGGTGACTCCCTTGGTTCTCTCATCCCAGCTATCTTTCTTCCCGATGCCAATTGACCAGTGGGGCTTTTCAGGATTCTCCAGGGTTACCGCATCCTCTCCGATGGGGTGCACGAAACAGGCATCTGACTGGGTGGCGGTTGCTGTCTCTCCCCAGCAATCGGTTTCTCCCAGCTCTCTGCTTTGTTCAGACATGGTTTGTAAGGTCCCCTCAGTAGAGCGAAGATTGCTTCTCTGGGTTGACTGTTTTGCAGATTATGCTTTCTGTAAGGATTGCCTCTCCTTCCAACTTAAGAAAGTACGAACTCTTGAAACGTAGTTGTTCAAAAGGATTCTTTTATTAAGCAGAAGTGAAAGCCATCCAGCTAAAGCACAATCTGAATGCCCTTAGGCAAAGCAGTAGGATTAAAGGGATAGAGACCCCTAAATCAGAATGCAGATTTTAGCCAATACACAAGTGTGAAGATGTTTTCTTTACTATTTCCTTGAGAACCCGAACAAACATGCATTCCCACCACTACCCTTTAAAGTGAGACAACCCACATGGCTATCATATAAATTCCTGCAGGTAAAGGGAATCTCAGGTCTCCTTGGCGCCAGGATATAGGTTGTAAAATATCTGATGACACAGGCCATGCTAGTAAATCGAATCCAAGTCCCCCCTTCCTCCACTTGAATGGCAGTATCATTTTTAGGGATGTGACACATGATACTTTTCCCTCAAATATTTCTTTTTTAACTTTCTAGTTGTTCTTTCATTTTCTGCAGCACTGATATTTCTTATTCAGTCTTTGTGTTTCAGGATCAGCCAAGATGAACTATGTGCTGACATCTTGCTGGACAATCTAGGCAGGGGTGGGTTTTACTTACCTTTACTACCAGTTCGTATCGTGCTTGCATGCCCCCGTATTCTTCTGCGCATGTGCAGATCACTTATGATGATGTCTGGATCAGTGGGCGGAGCTTCCCGCAGTTTTACTACCGGTTCTTGTGAACGGGTCCAAACTTGAAGCAACCCACCACTGAATCTGGAGGGGGGGGGGAATTAACATTCGCTGCACACAGATGTTATAATGTATCACCAATCTGTGATATTAGCATAGTTTTAAAGGACTGTGTAAGAGCAGGTTTTATAGATCAAATTTCTACACTGTCCTCAAAAGTTCAGAATTTTGCCTGAACTTGATAAAAAAAGATAACAAAAGATGCTTTAGGCATCCAAGTTAATATGACTCTTTCCCCAGCACTATAATTTTATAAGCTATAAGTTGCCTGCAAAAAGTTAGACTACCTTAATGAATAGTGGAAAAGGATTGTGCTTACATTATGCAAGGTCTCTTGCATTTCTGTTGAATTATTTTAGCAAAAATTTTTTGGAGCAAGTGTTATTTGGTGCATAGTGATGAAATCATAACAGGTCTCTGACTAGATTTGTAAACATGACAGTTGGAAATAGACAATAAGTGTGGCACAATATAATTTGTATGAAATTATTATGTTTGTGATATAACAGTTCCTAGACCTTTTATTTTACAAAATCAGCTTGGGAAAAATTTATAAGATAAAAATTAGGAAAGAAAATTCATTATTATACAAAATAAGGCATATTTATTTTAGAGGAAAAGACAGATGGAAGATTAAAACAAGCAAGATACAAAACAGTATTTCATCCTAATAACATTTTATCTAATCATAGATAGAATCTATTTCCTAACTTTTTAGTTTTTTCTCCCATTTTATTAAGGAGCAAAGTTATCCTCTCAACAATTACCAATCCAGATTATTTTGTTAAAGAGTTATGCATTAACCTTATTTTTAATTTTTTTTTTCTTTTTAACCAAGCCATGACATTAGAAATGCATATCACATTATAGCACAGATCATTTATGGCTACAAATAAAACCATATTTTGAGTTCAACCGTATTTTTTGCAAAATATTAAAAATAGTGGGTCAGATCTAGACCATGCCATACTATAGCCTGCTAAAATAAGTTCGACTTAATATTTTTTCCATGAAGGTGAATGTACAAAGACATTTGGAAAGATAATAACTTGTAGTGACTGCAAGTCTTAATTATTAATAAGATTACATGAGGGTTTTTTTCCAAGAAATATCAGAATCACCTTACTAGTTTCAATATCAGAAAATAAGGCAATTACAGAAACAAGATAGAACACATAGAGATTTGACTAAATTTGGAAAAAAAATATAATGCAAAAATAAGAATATTTGCTGAGATTTATGCACAAGGCCCAGTTAAATACAACTCAGTAATGGAACAACTCAGGCTATATGATGAAATGGATAAAAAAATTCAAACAGAACAATTGACACGCAACAGTGGGATTATAGGTAGAAGAAAAATATTAAATTTACATTGGATATTACATTTTGGGTACTTGTACAAGATGTAATGACTAATAAAATAGATAATTTCTTCTTTAAAAATTGTAAAGCTAATAATCAGATGGATCATTATTGCACATTGAGCAGCAATGCTGTAAAGTCCAACAATTCTATAAAATGATTTGCAGCATTAATTTATTAACATTCCTGCCATTTTTATTAAATTTTCATAGCCAGATTAAATCCTATATTCCTCTGTGAATAGTTGTTGTTTAATTGTTGTGTAAAGCTCTACAGTCTGAGAGATGTTGACATTGGGCCTCCAAGTTCTAGGCTACAAAAATTCAGATGATAACAGCAAGTAACTTAGAGTTTTCTCTAAGACAATAGTCCAGGTCTGCTGAACTACGTTTCTCAGAGATGGACATTGACTGTCTATCAACAACTTCAATTAGGCAGGATAACTCGTGCGTTATTGCAGTAGCTACTGCACTTAAAACTCTAGCAGCTTTGTGCTGCGCAAGCTGCTGTTTCTTAGTCATCCTCCATGGATGTATTGCTCATAGAATGTACTATAATCATCTCTTTGTATAATTATTAGAGTGTAGATAACTATCTTAACCAGGGGTGAAATGCTTCCGGTTTGGACAGGATCACCCGATCTGGTAGCGATGGCTATGGGTGGTTTGGAGAACCAGTAGCAAAAATCCCTGCGTCACCCCCCATGCCCAGCTGAGCCGCGCAATCATCAGAGGCTGTTTTTTAAAAACTTTTAAAAGCATTTTTTCTACAACCTCTTTGGCTGAAAAAATGCTTTTAAAAGTAAAAAAAAAAGCCTCTGATGATGGTGTGGCTCAGCTGGGATCGTCAGAGGCTTTTGAAAGCATTTTTTTCTGCAACCTCTTCGGCCAAAGAAGTTGTAGGAAAAATGCTTTTAAAAGTTAAAAAAAAAAAGTTAGCTACGCCCACCCAGTCACATTGCCACCCCACCAAGCCATGCCCACAGAACTGGTAGTAAGAAATTTTACATTTCACCACTGATCTTAACTGACAAACTAGTGAAAGCTGGATCAAATTACAATTTGTTTATTGAAAATGATTCCTCAGATAGGATAGTTCAGAACAATTAAAAGTCAGACCACACTTTTTCTGAATAGTTTTTATCCCAGTGCTATAATTGGTCTCAACAATGAACTAAAGGGCCACCATCAGTGAGCTGTTGGACAGCATTACTTGGTCTGTTGTGTGGATGTTTGGGTGGTTTAAGGGTGGGGAATTTGTGGTGGGTGGGGGTGTGTTTGGGGATTATGTGTGTTGGACCTGGTCTTTGGGTGTTAAGTGAATTCCATTGTATGGATATACTGTATATATACGTACAATGACATAAAGTTATTATTATAGTTCTTTTAAAAGGAACCAATTTATTTGTAAGAGGTTGTCTTTCTAATTCCCAGCATTACCTTTTTCTGCTTGTCAAGATCCAGCTTCAGTTCATTGATTATATGAAATAATTTTACTTGGAAAGTTTTTGGTAACTAAACTTCTGACTACCATTCTGGAAGGTTCATTATTCTGTTGCACAAATAAAGTAAATACAAAATATAAAAATAGAGCATCTCCTCACAATCTATATCAATAATATTCAATACCCTTATCGTTTACATTTAATTTTTTTTATTTTTTTATTATTAGATTTGTATACCGCCCTACTCCCGAAGGACTCAAGGCGGTGAACAGGCACAAAATAAAACACATAAATACAAAAGTTAAAAAACATAATTAAAACCAAATTGAATAATTTTGCCTGAGACAATTAAAATTCCCAATAATTTAAAAACAAATTAAAATTTCAGTTTAAAAAATTTAAAAGAAAGGGGAGAAAATTAGGCCAGGCCGGTCTGCTGGAATAGGAGGGCCTTAAGAGCACGGCGGAAAGTGCGCAGATCCGGGATCCTCCGTATCTCCGGGGGAGCTCGTTCCAGATAGTAGGTGCCCCCACAGAGAAGGCCCTCCCCCTGGGGGCCGCCAGTCGACATTGTTTGGCTGACGGCACCTGGAGGAGCCCCTCTCTATGAGAGCGTACCGGCCGATGGGAGGCTGTTTGTGGTAGTAGGCGGTCCCGTAAATAACCAGGTCCTAAGCCATGGAATCCAATTTAGGGATTACTATCACTTCTGTCACCTCCCTCTCCAAAAACAGTCTGAAAAAGTATTGTTTCCACTTTTTTGGGGAACAAAAGCAAGGAATGAACTCTTAACATTGGTCTACAACTGAATGAATGAGAAAAATTGCTTTCTCCCACTGGGATGCGGAGTGGGTCAGAAGTGGGATGATCCAGCTCGTCTGGCCAATCACTGAGTCGGATAAACTTGGCCACGCCTACTCAGGCCTCCCTTCCTTCCAGTTTATTCGACTCAGTGGTTCTGACCAGTCGCATTCGCTGAGTCTCTCACTTCTGACAGATATTGGAGATCGTGTGTGTTGTTGGGGGCTTCAACTTTAAACGCTGTTTGATCGCAAACGACTGCCTCCGTTGCCTCTCGATCATCAGAGGGACGTGAGTGTGACTTTCCTTTCAGCCCCCATTCTTCTTAGCGCTGTGCGTGCGGGCCATTTCAGTCCTCCTGGGCTGGAAACGCCGCCGCCGCGCTCCTCTGACAGCCGCCGACTTCAGCGCCCATCAGCTGAGGGGCGCGAAGATCGCGACGCTTCGGGGACCGGCACCTGGGTTTCCTCTTCGCTGCCCCGCTCCGCTGTCAGTCTCCGCCTCAGCGTTGATCAGCTGGAGGTCGGAGAAGCCGCAGAAGCCGCTGCCTGCCCAAAGGCTTCGTTCCGGCTTGTTGCTGCCGCCGCTCTTCCCAGCGATCAGGGAAGACGGCGTTTTGAACTGCGCTGCTCTTGCCTTGGCGTGGGGGGTGTCTGACACTTCCCCGCCAAAATTCCGTGCCGCCATCTTTGTTGCAGCCGTTAATTAGCCGCCATTTCCGCGCGCTTCTTTCATCGGCTGCTGGGACCTGCCTGATCTCCTTCCTTGGTGAGCTTTGCACTTGCCCCATATAAAAAAAAAAAAAGGAGAAAACGATTGGAGTAGGTCTGGGGTCCCTTTGTGGATTTTCGGTTATTTTAAAGAATATTTCAACTATTGGCGGCCATTTTGTCTGACCCTGGAGACTTGTTCCCGGGCAGCCATTTTATCTCTCAGCATAACAGTAAAAAAAAAAAAAAAAATTTCCTTGGTGGTTGGATTGCAGCGACCTTCCTAATTTATCCTTGATTTAAGATATCTGGGAAATTACAATGGATTATACTGCCTCTTTTCAAAATAATAATAATGATAATACTTTACTGTTGTTCATTTGTGTGCAGATTCCTGCTGTGACACAACTTAACCATCGCTATGGCAGACCAGTCATCTTGCAAGATTGATTCTGGCCGTAAGGCCTCCTCAAAATCAAAACATACAAAAACGTCTCATCAGCATGATTCTGATCTGACTTCACATACCCATGGAGATAAGCCAAACCCGGATACCGGTCTTGATTCAGGGGTTGCAGAGGAGGCTGACTTGACCAGAGCCTTCTCTCCAGAACATCAGGACAGCCTTCATGGCTCTCCAATTAGACAGGAGGGGGACCCCTTTGATTGCTCTATCCCTGTTCAGGATCCTCCACCAAGTAATCAACCTAAGTCAGATCTGGAGAACCTTCCACAATCAGTTCAGATATTAATTGCCAGGGCCATTTCTCATGGCATCCAAGCAGGCATCAGAGAGCATCGCTCTGTCTCTCTTGTCTCTGAGAGCCTTCATTCCAGAAGATCAAGGGTGTCTCCTGATGCCAGTCTTACAGGGTCCCCTGATCACTCCCCTGTTAGATCTAGAGGCAGTGCTGATATAGAACTAGAGGATGAACCTCAAAGGGAAGTGGATTTATCGGATGACGAATCCACTGCTCCAGATGTGCCAGCCTTTACCGGCCTTTTTCCCCAGGGACTTTTTAAATCACTGCTTCACAAGGCCAAAGTCACCTCGGGCCTAGTTGACACTGATTCTGTCCCATCAACTTCTGCCGCTTCCTCCAGTCAGGGCATATTTTCTGAACCAGTAACTGAGCAACTGTTTGTCCCAGCGCCAAAACTTTTCACCGATGTGGTTCGTAAACAATGGACTAATCCAACTTCTTTTCCTACTCCTAGTGGCTACGATCGTAGAAATTACAACATGGATCCTGTCCTGACTAGTCTTTTGCAGGTTCCCGAAGTCGATGGCCCTGTGGCAGCGCTTTCATCTTCGTCTCCTTTCATCTCAGGGGACACTTCTGAGGGACTTAAGCCGGAAGACCGTAAGTTTGATTCTTCTTTCAAGAAGGCCCACCAGGCCTCAGCTTGGGCAATTCAGGCCGCTACTGCGGCCTCATTCTTTTCACGGTCATCTCTATTATGGCTCCAGCAGCTTCAGTCCCGCTTACCAGCCCAGGAGGCCAGAGTCCATCAGGATCTAAATAAGATAATAGCTGCCACTCAATTCACCTCGGATGCCACGTTAAATGCTGCCAAATTTGCCTCGCGGGCTATGGCTTCTTCAGTCACTTCCCGTCGCCTTTTGTGGCTTAAGCCTTGGCAAGCTGACCTCAAGGCCAAATGGCGTCTAGCTTCTACACCATACTCTGGCCCTAAATTATTTGGTGCTTCCCTTGAACCATTATTAGTGGAGGACAGGGATAAAAGGAAGGTCCTTCCTTCCATTACTAGACGAGCTGATCGCAGGGCTACCCCCTACTATCGCAGGCCCCCGGCCCGTAATTTTTTCCAGGAGGGCCCCAGTCAGAGACCTTACTCACAGGGTTCCTTTCGTCCCCAAGATAGAGGTTCCTACAGGGATAAATCCAAACCCTTCGCCCCTCAGAAACGGCCCTTTCATGGAACTGGCGGACGTCAGTTCCACCGCCAAAAGTGACTCTCGCTTGATAGCTCCCATTGGGGGGAGGTTGAGCCTGTTTCTCCCCGAATGGGCTCGCAGTACGACAGACCAATGGGTTCTTCATATCATCGAATTCGGCCTCCCATTGGAGTTCCTCTCCCGCCCTCCGAGCCGCTTCGTGCCTTGCCCTGTCTCCAGCTCCCTCAGCAAGCGAAATTTGATGGAGATCGCCATTCAGCATCTTCTGGAGATCAATGCTGTGGAGGAAGTCCCTCGGGAGCAATGGAGACAGGGATTTTACTCGATTCTTTTCGTGGTTCCGAAGCGCTCGGGGGGATGGAGAGCGATCCTAAATTTAAAATCCCTGAACACCCATTTAGTGTACCGCAAGTTCAGGATGAGTACGCTCAAATCTATCCTGGAGGGAATAAGACCCGGAGACTTCCTAGCCTCAATCGATCTCTCCGAGGCGTACCTTCATATACCTATAGAGCCAGCTCACCGGCGGTACCTCAGGTTCAGCTACGCGGGGCGTCACCTACAATACCGGGCCCTTCCATTTGGCCTGGCATTGGCCCCGCGCAGTTTCACCAAGATTCTGGCAGCCTTGATAGCTCACCTGCGGTCCATACCAATTCGAATTCAGGCTTATCTGGACGATATTTTAATACAAGCCTCGTCCTACGACAGAGCCAGAACCAATGTATTTCTCACATTGCAAATATTACAGAATCATGGGTTTCTAGTCAACGAGCCCAAGAGTCAGTTGGTCCCTCAACAGCGCATAAATCATCTAGGCGCAGTCATAGACACGCAGGTGGGACAGGTGTTCCTCTCCCAGGAGAGGAACGACAGCCTCAGATCTCTGATTCGGCATCTGTTACAAGATCCGACAGCTCCCAAGCTAGAATTGTCCCGTCTCCTGGGGAAACTAGCCTCATGCACAGACATAGTTCCCTGGGCTCGGCTTCATGCCCGCAGCCTTCAATGGCTGCTACTCCCCTATCAGCGGGCAAGGACAGCAGCCTCCAAATCCAAGATCAGGGTCCCCCTGTCAGTACGCCGGTCTTTGCACTGGTGGCTATCCCCGGCTCTGGACAACGGATGCGTCTTCTTGGACACACATCCACTGATTATGACTACAGACGCCAGTCTGACGGGCTGGGGCGCGCACCTGGGTTCCCAGGTCGCTCAGGGGCGATGGTCCCCGACAGAAGCAAGGTCAAGTATCAATCTTCTGGAACTCAGGGCCATCCGCTTAGCTCTTCTGGCCTTTCATCAGACGGTGCAGGGACAACACTTACTAGTGCTTACAGACAATGTGTCAGCAAAGGCACATGTCAACCGCCAAGGGGGGACAAGGTCCAAGACCTTGATGCAGGAGGCTCTTCTTCTCGGGAGGTGGGCGGAATCCCACCTTCAATCCCTCAAGGCGGATCACATCGCGGGGAAGGACAACCTTCAGGCGGACTATCTCAGCCGCACCACGATAGACGCATCAGAATGGCGCCTCAGCCCCGCTCTGTTTCGGGACATCTGTCTCCGGTTCGGCCAGCCACAGGTAGACCTCCTTGCATCCCCAGAGAACGCACAGCTACGCCGATTCTTCACGCGCTACCCATCGCGGGGGGCAGAGGACACAAACGCTCTCCGCTGCCCCTGGCCTCAGGAGCTACTCTATGCGTTCCCGCCGATCCCATTGATCCCGCGGGTCCTTCGCAGAATTGTGGCCGAGAGAGCAGATGTGGTCTTCATCGCTCCCTATTGGCCAAGAAGGCCATGGTTCTCCGATCTCGTAGCCCTCTCAACGACGGACCCTTGGCGGCTTCCTCCGGAGAAGGTGTCCCTCAGTCAAGGGACAATCCTACACCCAGAGCCCCAGTGGCTCAACCTAACCGCTTGGCGCTTGAAGGGCTGCTCTTGAGGGAAGCGAGGTACTCAGAAGATGTCATCCGGGTGATGCAGGCTGACAAGAAGGAGTCCACCATCAGACTCTACAACATCACGTGGAAGGTATTTATTTCGTGGTGCTCTGCGCGCGAAATTAACCCGTTGTCAGCTTCTGTTCCGCAGGTGTTGGAGTTCCTCCATGATGGCTACAGCAAGGGTCTAGCGCATAATACCCTCAAGCGGCATGTTGCAGCTCTCGCCACGGTGTTGTCTCCCAGGGACGGCGTGCCCCTGTCTCATCACCTTTCCATCCGGAGATTCCTACGTGGGGTACGAAATCTGCGTCCACCCGTGGTACACCGATATCCCACATGGGACTGGCCACATGTATTGTCAGCCTTGACAGGTCCACCCTTCGAACCTCTCCGGACTGCCTCCCTTAGATTTCTAACCATGAAAGTGGCTTTCCTGGTGGCCGTGACTTCGGCTCGCCGCATTTCTGAACTGGCAGCTCTATCAGTCAGGCCAGACTTATGTGTGATACACCCAGATAGGGTAATTCTTAGACTGGACCCAGCATTCGTGCCAAAAATTAACTCACGGTTCCATCGTGAACAGGAAGTGATCCTGCCTAACTTTTGCCCAAATCCATCTCACCCACTAGAACGCAAATGGCGGACCCTTGATGTTCGCAGGGCTTTAAAAATATATATCTCTCGGACCGCACCCTCAAGATGCTCCGAAGCCCTATTTATTTCCTTTCAACCTTCATCTTTGGGATCCAAAGTTTCTTCTGCCACCATAGGGCGTTGGATCCGAGCTTGTATTTCCAAAGCTTATGACTCACGATCTCTCCCCATTCCACGTCATATTACAGCTCACTCCACACGGAGTGCAGCTACTACCGCTGCTTGGGCCACGCAGGCCTCCCTCGAGGAAATTTGCTGGGCAGCTACCTGGGCCTCTCCTGTTCCATTCATCAAGCATTACCGTTTGGACACCTTTGCCTCCGCCGAGGCAGCCTTCGGACGGAGAGTCCTCCAACAGGTTCACCTGGCACCTCGACATCGACCTTCGCAGACCTCCCGCCCGACGAATTAGCAAGCTTGGGTATGTCCCACTTCTGACCCACTCCGCATCCCAGTGGGAGAAGAGGCGTTGGACTTGCCGTGAACGCTCTTTCTCCAGGGGATGCGGAGTGGGTCAGCCCCTCCCGTCTGCGATTTCTCCTTTGTATTTTCTAGGCTTGAGACTGTTTTGCAGATCTGCCTTCGTCGAACAAACTGGAAGGAAGGGAGGCCTGAGTAGGCGTGGCCAAGTTTATCCGACTCAGTGATTGGCCAGACGAGCTGGATCATCCCACTTCTGACCCACTCCGCATCCCCTGGAGAAAGAGCGTTCACGGCAAGTCCAACGCCTCTTTGGTGCGAGATGGTGCCTATGGAGGAGGAGCTGGTGTGATGGAAGTAAAGTGGATTTTCCACGAAGGAGGGAACACATTCCAGAAAGGGGGGTGAGTCAAAAGGCAGTCAAGCTCAGAGCTGAATAGGAGATTGAGGAACAGAGTAAGGATGACTGCTCCCTAGAATCTCTCGGTATATTTGTTGGGTGAGAGTAGTAAGGGTTTACTCAAGCAATATTCTATTTACTGTGTATAATCAAATAAGGAATTTAACTTTGACTGAATTATTGTACTTAGTTCTTGGGCTTAGCCTGATACTTACAGACTCCAACCCCTTTAAAGGAAAGAGAGGGATTTGCACATTCTTTTCTGGCATGCAGATTCAACTAGGAGTAGCTAGTGCTCTTGTAGATACTATTGTCCTGATCCATAAATGGCTTAACAGGTAATAACCAGCAACCTGAATGGAACAGAGAAGCTGGCTAGTAGCCCATTTGCTCATGCAAAATTAATATTTTCCTACTTCTGATGGGGATGAGTACTTGCATTCTACATCACAGTAGCTTCTGACAGTTCAACATCTTTCTCCAAATATATGTATTTCCATATATGTATCAATATACAACATTTTATTTATTAGCTTAACTGACTCCATCCATGATGGCTTTTGACAAGGGATGGGCTGCACCTCACAAGGACTGGGAAGAATGTTTTTGGAAAATGACTGGCTCAACTTATCAGGAGGGCTTTAAACTTAAATTGAGGGGGGAAGGCGACCAGTTTTTAGGATCTCCAGGGCCTAAATCCAAGCAAATACCCCTAGAAAGCAAGACAAATAATGAAGTAAGGAGGGATGGGAAGGAAGACAATCTCAAACACCAAATAGGAGACAAAGGAAGCATACCCAGAGTCGGACATAAAGATCACAAGTGCCTATATACAAATGCACAAAGTCTGGGGAACAAACAGGGTGAACCTGAACTAGTAATACATGAAGGTAGATATGATATAGTTGGAATTACAGAAATTTGGTGGGATGAAACCATGAAACAAAAGACTAAAACCTCCTAGAACTGTGATGGCGAACCTATGGCATGCGTGCCACAGGTGGCACACAGAGCCATATCTGTGGGCACACAAGCATTGCCCTGGCTGAGCTCCAGCGCGCATGTGCGCGCTGGCCAGCTGATTTTCAGGCCTTCTGGGCCCACCAGAAGTCAGCAAATGTGCTATTTCCGGCCTCCGGAGGCTTCCAGAGGGCTGTTTTTGCCCTCCCTGGGCTCCAAGAAAGCCTCTGGTGCCTGGGGAGGGCGAAAAACAGGCCTACCGGGCCCATCATGCCATCATGTGCCAAAAGCAGGGGGAGCGTGGAGGAGGAAGCACGCGAATGCATGGGAGGGGGAGGGGCACATTTTTTTTTTAAAATTTGATTTATATGCTGCCCTTCTCCGAAGACTCAGGGCGGCTTACAATGTGCTCAGCAATAGCCTTCATCCTTTTGTATATTTTATACAAAGTCAGCTTATTACCCCCACAACTGGGTCCTCAATTTACCTACCTTAGATAGGATGGAAGGCTGAGTCAACCTTGAGCCTTGGCGAGATTCGAACCCTGCAGTAATTGCAGGCAGCTGGTCTTAATAACCAGCTTAATAACAGGGTGCCTTAAACCCCTGTACTACCAAGGCTCTTTGAATTGAATTATGGGTGTGAGCACCTGCACTCCCCCCGCTTTTAGCACATGATGGCAAAAAGGTTAGCCATCACTGTCCTAGAATGTATATGGGTAAATCTCTATCTCTATCATATCTATCTATCTATCTATCTATCTATCTATCTATCTATCTATCTATCTAAAATGACATGGCCATAGGTGTATACTATAGGCCACCCAATCAAACAGAAAAAATAGATGTCCTTTTTGCTAACCAACTAACAAATATATGTAGGAAACACACTACAATAGTAATGGGGGACTTCAGTTACCCTGACATCAATTGGAAGACTAATTCCGCACCAAGTGAGAAATCGAATAGGTTCCTAACCAACCTAGCTGACAACTTTGTTGTCCAAAGGTAGAGGAGGAAACTAGAGGGACACCCATACTGGACTTAATTTTTACAAATAGAGAAGAAGTGATAGAGGGAGTTGAAACCGCAGGAACCTTGAGTGAGAGTGACCATATCATACTAGAATTCAACATAACCAAACATAAGCAATAGAGCATAATGATACCAGAGTCTTAAATTTAAAAAGAGCTGATTTTAACAAACTCAGAGAGAACTTGGAAAAGATTCCTTGGATGAAAATCCTAAAGGGGAAAACAAGAATCTTGGGAAACTCTGAAAAATATGATCATAACAGCCCAGACCAGCACTATACCACAGAAAAAGAAAAAGAAATCCAAGAAGAAACCAGCATGGCTGCACAAAGATCTCTCTGACAAATTGAAAGACAAAAAGGAGAAGTACAAAAAATGGAATGAGGGACACACAACTAAGGCAGGATATCAGCAGATAGCCAGAATCTGCAAAGACGAAGTCAGGAAAGCAAAGGCTCGGAATGAACAAAGACTTGCAGCAAATGTCAAAGATAATAAAAAAAATGTTTCTTCCAACATATAAATAGCAAGAAAAAAATCAAGGAAACAGTAGGTCCACTAAAGAGAGAAGACAGCAAGGAAGTAACAGGTAACAGAGAGAAAGCAGAGCTGCTTAACTCATTCTTTGCATCAGTCTCCATGCAAAAAGAAACGATAGCACAATCTACCAAAAACAAAACTAAAAGACTGACTAGAAATAAAAATTAAAATAAGCAAAAAAAAAAAAAGGGTGGTGGTGGTGGAGAACACCTGTCTGATCTTGATGAATACAAATCACCGGGACCTGATTGATTACATCCCAGAGTCCTAAAGGAGCTGGCAAATGTCATCTCAGAACTACTGTACCACATCTTTCAAAACTCCTGGAGCACTGGGGAACTACCAGAGGACTGGAAAAGAGCTGATGTGGCTCCCATCTTCAAAAAGTGGGGGGGAAAAGTGGACCCAGGAAACTACAGACCAATCAGCCTAACCTGGGAAGATACTGGAAAAGATAATTAAAAAAACAGATCTGCCAACATATAGAATCAAATAAAGTAATAACTAGCAGTCAGCATGGGATTGTTAAAAACAGATCATGCCAAGCCAATCTTATTTCATTCTTCAACAATCTGGGTGTCCTCCTGGATTCACGGCTATCTTTAGAAGATCATCTGACGGCCGTGACCAGGGGGGCCTTCGCACAAGTAAGCCTGGTGCACCAGTTGCGCCCTTTCCTAGACCGGGATGCCCTCGCCACGGTCACTCACGCCCTTGTTACTTCTCGGTTGGACTACTGTAACACCTTCTACATGGGGTTGTCCTTGGGATGCACCTGGAGGCTACAGCTAGTCCAGAATGCGGCCACGCGGGTTATTACAGGGCTTTTTGTTACTCCCGTGTGACACCTCTCCTGCGCGAGCTGCACTGGCTGCCAGTGGTCCTTCGGGTCCGTTTCAAGGTGCTGGTGCTCACATATAAAGCCCTACATGGTTTAGGCCCGGGGTACTTGCAGGATCATCTCCTGCCATCCTCCCATACGCTCCCACAGAGCGGGCCTCCTCAGGGTGCCGTCAGCCAGACAATGTCGACTGGTGGCCTCCAGGGGGAGAGCGTTCTCTGTGGGAGCGCCGACCCTCTGGAATGGTTTGCCCACCGGGCTTAGGACAGCCCCCGACCTCCTTCCGCCGCGAACTGAAGACATGGCTCTTTTATCAAATGGGCTGATCTGTTGGGGGATTTTTACATTGAAATAATTTTAATAAATTTTAATTGGATTTTAATTTTTTATGTAATTTTCGAATTGTTGAATGTTTTCTTTGTAAGCCGCCCTGAGTCCTTCGGGAGAAGGGCAGCATATAAATTACATAATAAATAATAAATAAATAATAATAATAATAAATAAATAAATAATAAACAAACAAACAAACATAGTGACTAAATTAGTAGACCAGCGAAATACTGTCGACATAATATACTTAGACTTCAGCAAGGCATTCGACAAAGTAGACCACAACCTACTTCTTGGTAAGCTAGAAAAAAGTGGGATAGATAGCACCACCACCAGATGGATTCGTAACTGGCTGACAAACTCTATGTCAAGCTTCGTTGTTATCTCCAAATAAATGAATTTCCAATTCTCTGCGTCTCATTGGCTATCTTCCAAGCCACTTTCCTCATCCCTTCTCCGTCACATCACAGGAATGTCCCCCTCCTCCCATCTCTGAGGAGACAGAATCTTCAAAGGAATTAAGTAGGCAAAAGTTCAAGCTTCTCCTCTCCTTATATATGTCAGTGATGGGACATCCGGCCCCTCTCCCTTCACTCTCCCAGTGAGGCCTGCACGAGACAAACAACAAGTTTAGTACCATTACCCCGTCTGAGGGTGTGTCCCACCCCCTTCCGCCTTGTTTGGGTGATCTGCATGGAATTTAGCTATAAGGCAGTCAGCTTGAATGTTCGTGCTCTTCACCCAGGAAACTTCTGACAAGGGGTAACCCTTCCACTTAATTAAGTATTGGAGGCGCCCTCTGTGCCACCTCAAATCAAGAATTCGCTGTACTTCATAATGAGTGTGGCCCCCAATGATCAAGGGCCCTGGGGGATCACGTGGCACCGGCCTTAAAGTTGACCCCACCACAGGCTTCAGGAGACTACTGTGAAAAACAGGGTGTATCTTTCCTAGTAACCAGGGCAATTGCAATTTGATTATTTTTGAAAAGTTGATTATTTTTACTATAGGAAATGGTCCTATAAATTTCGGGTCCAGCTTCCTGGTCTGGAGTCTGAGTCTTAAATACTTGGTGGAGAGGTAGACTTTCTCTCCTACTCAGAACGGTCTTTGGGGGGCTCGGTGCTTATCTGCTTGTTTCTTATAAGACTGTGCCACCTTGTCCAATGCTTTCTTGACGTTCTCCCAGGTTTCTCTCAGCGTTGCCATCCAATTGGTCAAGGTAACTGAGGAAGGGGGTTCCCTTGGGTACTCTGGCATGGGGATGAAATCCATACTGCTCACTATCTTAAATGGGGTTAGTCTTGTGCTACTGTGAACAGCATTGTTATATGCGACCTCCGCAAAGGATAGGAGGTCCGCCCAGTTCGATTGTTGGTAGTCAACGTAGCACCTCAGGTACCACTCTATCATGGCATTTAATCTCTCCGCCCCCCCCCCCATTGGTGCTCGGTGAAACGCTGAGCTGAGGCCTTGGGATGATTCTATGGATTGGAGGAATTCCCTCAGAATTTCGCTGTAAACTGGACACCTTGATCGTAGATGATTCTTCTGGGTACTCTGTGTAGGCGGTAGATGTGTTTCACGAACAGTTTGGCCAATTGGCGGGCTGAGGGTAGTCCGCTGCAGGGTACAAAATGTGTCTGTTTGGAGAATAAGTCTATTACAGTCCAGATCACTGTGTTTCCGCCGCTCCTTGGCAGCTCTACTATGAAGTCCATAGCAATCTCCTCCCATGGCCTTAACGGTTCAGCTACTGGTTGCAGCAGCCCGGGAGGTCTTCCTGGTCGGGTTTTCATCGTGGCACAGATGGTACAACTTTTTACTGTCTATGTCTTTTCTCATGTGGGGCCACCAAAACTGTCTCTGTGCTAAATGCAGTCTTTAGGAAATCGAAATGCCCCGCTGGTTTAATGTCGTGACTCCTCTTTAGGACCAGGGTGTGTAGAGTCTCTGGGACATAAAGCTTCGTCCCTTTCTATGCTAGGTCATCCCTTTTTGTCAAGAGATGTTGATTGTCTCGGAACCAGGGGTCCACCAACGTTTCTGCTTTGAGCCTTGTCGGGTCACCTGCTGGTTGGCTCTGCTGGTCGCGATGCTGCCGTCTGGTGGTTACCTGACCCACTCCTTGAGGAGAGGGGATGATGGCATTCACTACCTGCTCCTGTTCACTGTTGTATTGGGGCATTCGGGAGAGGGCATTGGCCAGAAAGTTCTTCCCTCCTGGGATGTGCTTCAGCTCGAAGTTGAAACGATTGAAGTATTGGGCCCACTGGACTTGCCTGGGCGATAACTTCTGTGGGTCCTAAGGGCCTCCAGGTTTTTATGGTCAGTCCAAACCTCGAACGGTGTTTGGCCTCCTTCTAGCAGGTGTCACAAGGTTAACAGCGCCCACCTCACTGCGAATGCTTCCTTTTCCCACACCGCCCATCACCTCTCTGTGTCAGTGAATTTGCGGGATGTATAGGCACAGGGTTGTAGGTCCCCTTGGCTATTCTTTTGTAGTAGGACAGCCCCCACTGCCACGTCACTGGCATATGCTTGGATGACGAAGGGTTGCTCGGGGTCAGGGTGCTTCAGGACCAGTTCTTTTGCAAACATTTCTTTTAGTGTCTCGAATGCCTGTTGGCAGGCCGGGTCCCACTGTAGAGGTTGTCCTGGGTGGGGTTTTGTTGCCGGACTCCCTGTTTTTAGGAGGTCCGTCAGAAGTTTGGCAATTCTTGCAAAGGAGGGAATGAATTGCCTGTAGAAGTTCGCAAACCCCAGGAAGCTTTGCAGTTGTCTTCGGGTGTGAGGGGGTCACCAGTCTAGGACTGATTGTACTTCAGCTGGGTCCATTTCTATTCCCTTGTTTGACACTCGGTAACCTAAGTAGTCTAGCCGTGACTGGTGGAACTCGCATTTTGATAGTTTGACATAGAAGTTTGCCTTCAGCAGTTTTTCCAGCACTTTGCGGATGAGGGGTATGTGTTCGTCTATGGTTTCTGTGTAAATGAGAATGTCATCTAGGTAGACGAGGACTCCCTTATAGAGGTGGTCGTGTAGAACCTCATTTATCAATTGCATGAACACCGCTGGGGCCCCCTGTAGCCCAAATGGCATCACCTTAAATTGGAAATTCCCTAGTGGGCAGTTGAATGCTGTCTTCCACTCGTCCCCTTCCCTGATGCATATTCGGTAGTAGGCTTCGCGAAGGTCTAGTTTGGTGAAAACTTTCCCTTTGGCCAGGTGGGCTAGCATGTCTTTCATGAGGGGGAGGGGATATAAGTTTTGTACGCAGACAGCGTTGAAACTACGAAAGTCAACTACTAGGCGCATAGAGCCATCTTTCTTCTCTTTGAAAAGGACCGGTGCTGCGACTCGCGGTTTGGCTGGCTCAATGAAACCCCTTTGTAGGTTCTTGTCTATGTAGTTTCGCATTTCTTGCATTTCACGGGGCGTCATGGCATACAATTTGGCTGTAAAGCTGACATTCTACTCAACAAGTAGAGTTTAATGGGTCTACATCTACATGGAGGGAAGAAAGCAGTGGAATACCACAAAGTTCTGTCTTCGGCACACTACTCTTCAATATACGACATAGATGAGGGAATAGAAGGGGAACATACCAAATTTGCAGATGATACTAAATTGGCAGGAATAGCTAACACCCTAGATCCGTGATGGCGAACCTATGGCACACGTGCCAGAGGTGGCACACAGAGCCTTCTCTGTGGGTACGCGCACCATCGCCAGCTGCTTTTCCGGGTTCTGTTGCACGCATGCATGCCGGACAGTTGGTCCGGTCCATATGTGCTCCAGCCAGCTGCTCTCTTCCAGATTCCGGTGTGTGCATTCGGATATTTCATATCTGAAGTTTTAGAAACAATACTTGAAAGGTTTTTTCAAACTCAATAGAGACTTTTCATAGATAGATTTCTGAAACTGACACTAACACCTTTTTGAAAGCACCAGTAATTGAATCAATAGAGGAATTGCCAGTTTCATAGATTAAGTGATTTGGGATTTTTCCCTGGGATCTTGTACTCTGTAGTGGGGAGAGCAATTTAAGGGAGTAAACAACTTTTTCTGCTGGCTTCCCCTTGATTTAGCGAGTGGGAAACTGACAGAGGAGGTAGCAAATAGCAATCATTTAACTGTGGCTCACTGCAACATCATAATTCCAATCTGGGAACCCAAGCGCCCGGATTATGATCACACTGCTGCAGGGACACTGTGACAGTCATGATTTCAGAAACCGCTTATTAGTCCCCCTTGTTCAGTTCTGTTGAATGGTTGCTAAATGAGTGGTCATAAATTAAGGATTATGTTTAAAATATCACACAGGATATAAATATAGAAATTGCTCCCTTCCAACTGGGGTGGTGGAAGTTATGTGAAACATACACAGGAGAACATGATATATGTAACATCTGTGGGTGTATGGGTGTATGACAGAGATTGAAGGGTAGGTTTGATATGCCATTCTTGTAGATTCTTGTTCTTATAGCATTCTCATTGTCAAAGATGGCATCTAAATCTTGGGTTATTAGTGAGCTCCAGAATAAGCAGGCATTACATTCTTATGATTTAGAAAACCTGTTGTGTAATAGCTGTCTCTATGGTTCTTTCCATGAGCATGGTTTAGGTTTCCATGGTTTATGTGATCAAATCTAATGGGGCCAGAAATTTGGAAAGTAGAAGGCTTTGATCCAGATAGATAGCATAGCCATAATAGGTGATAAATGAATCTTTATGTGAATGTAGCATTATTCTCCCACTCTTTTTATGCATGCATCATATTTGTTCAAATAAGTTCGGATGCTAATTCCAGCTGGAGTGAACATAAGACTCTCCTTCATATATGCATTTCTGAAAATATATTGCAAGGCGGTCTTTTACTAATTAATCAGATTAACAAAGAGTTTTATTAATAGTTGTCTTTCAGGATATTTAAATGCATTCAAAATATCCAAAATGACTATTAAAGCAGAGCTTGCTTAATGTCAGAGCTGCCTTTGTTCTGTAAGGATTGCCTCACCCTCTAACTTAAGAAAGTGAAGAATCTTGAAACCGAGTATTTCAAAAGGAACCTTTTATTAAGCAAAAGTGACAGCAATGGATTCAAAGCAATATCTGAATATCCTTAGGCAAGACAAGTAGGATTAAAGCAGTAGAGATCTCTCCCTTTAGGCAGAATGCAAATTTTAGCCAACATACAAGTGTGAAGATGTTTTCTTTACCAGCTGCCCTGAGAACTGGATAAGCATGCATTCCCCTTCTATAAAATATTTTTTATTGAGTATTTTACATTTTAAAACCAAACACACAATAACAAAAGAAATCAAGAGACAAAAACAAAAAACAAAAACACACGTACACCAGACATTAAAATATAATACTAACAACAGATATATACTATTTTACAACTTTCTGCATCGATTTTTGTCTTTACTCTTAGCTTTTATCCACCTGCTCCTTCTCTTTATTTTTCAATATTCATAATTAATTGTTTCGTTAGCAGGATCATTATTTACATTTATATCCAGTATGTTAATATCTAATTTCACTTTATATTCTTATCTCTTAATTTGATTTCTGTTTTCCGACCATGTATAAAACCTATTCCACACTTTATAATAATCCAAGTCTTCTCTTTCTTTGATCTCCATTGTTAATTTATCCATTTCGGCGCATTTGAGGATTTTCTTTATTATTGTTTCTTCCGATGGTGTATTGGTCAACTTCCATATTTGCACTAGAGTAATTCTGGCCGCCGTTAGAATATGCAATATAATATAAAAGAGACTTTTTTCCATTTTTCTATCAATCATTCCTAGGAGGAACATCTCTGGTTTAAAATCTATCTTTTGAAGTAATCTCTTCCAACCACCCTTTAATTTTATACCAAAATTTCCTCACCTTAGGGCACATCCACCAGATGTGGTAGTATGTCCCTAGTTTGTGACCACATCTCCAACATTTATCATTGGGGTGATAAATTGGGGTACATTTTTGCCAGTCTCACTGGTACTAAATGCCGCCTATAAAACATTTTATAGCTGTTTTCTTTGTTTTCCCATTGCTATCAAATGCAGCTTGGCATTCCATTGTCCAGTTCAAAGGCTGCTCCTATTTAAGAGTTTAGTAATGGGGAGGGCAATCTGAGTGAAAGCAGGGATAAACTGGCGGTAAAAGTTGGCGAATTTGACAAAGCTTTGTAACTGTTTACGTGTGGGGAGTGGTTTCCAATCAAGTGTCAGGTTTTGGTGTTATCTCCAATAAACTTCATTCTCAAACGCAAAGTCTCTGATGAATCTTTTCTTTATTTAAGAATAAAACAACATCATTCCTGAACTCTGGGTGCAGCCAAAACTGGCATCTCCTTCCAAACCCCTCCCTTTCTGTTCTTCATCCCCAATGTCTCATTGGCCATCGTGCAGATCCATCTCTCCGTCCCAAGCACTTTCTATTCACAGGCATTCCCCCCTCCCTCTATCACCTAAGTAACGTTATCTACCAAGGAGCAGGAAACTAAGTGAAAGTTCATCTCAGCATTAAAGCAAGGCTTCTCCCTCTCTCATTCATGTCAGCGCTGGGGGAGATAACAAATTGGAACGCTGACATCAAGTACAGCTTACACTTTTTGAGGGTCCATTTCTACACCCTGGTGGGAAATGCGGTACTCCGAATAGTCAATTTTTTTTTGGTGGAATTCACATTTAGACAGTTTAGCATAAAGTTTGGCAGAGTGGAGTTTGTTTAAAACAGCCCTGACTAATTTTACATGTTCTGCTTTGCTCTCGGTATATATTAAAATCTTGTCCAAGTAGACCAGGGCTCCCTTATACAAATGCTCATGTAGCACTTCATTTATTAATTGCATAAACACTGCGGGGGCACTTTGTAACCCAAAAGGGAGCACTTTGAATTGTTAGCACCCAAGGGAGGTGTTAAATGCCATTTTCCACTCGTCCCCCTCCTTAATTCTGATACGGTAGTAAGCATCCCTTAAGTCTAGCTTTGAAAATTTTTTCCCTTTAGCGAGTTATGCTGCATATCTTTTGTAAGGGGGAGGCGGTACGTTCTCCACACTGATTGCATTTAAATTTCTAAAATCAACACAGACGTTTTGAGCCATCTTTTTTTTCTCTAAATAACACTGGAGCTGCTGGTTCGATGAAACCCTTTGCTAGGTTTTGCTCAATGTAAGCTCTCAATTCTTTGAGTTCCGTCAGGGACATGCTGTACATCTTGGGTTTAGGGAGTTTAGCACCAGGTAAGATTTCTATCACACAGCCAGTGGCGTGGTGGTGGGGGAGCTCGTCTGAGGCTTTTTCGCTAAAAACTTCAGCCAAATCCTTGTATTTTATGGGGATGCCCTCGGTTGGTGTGGTGTGACCAGGCATGGCTGTTTCTCAGTGCTCTGCCCCCTCAGTTTCTTTATGTGGATTCTCGGCAAAAGTCACGTGCATCTGAAATTTTATTATTATTTTTTTTATTAAAGAGTTTTACAAAAAGAAAAAAATTTTTTTTTGCCTGGAGCTTTACCCCCCTTTAACTGTTTAATTGCTAAAATAATTTCTTCTGAAGTTATTGGTTGGTTCAATCCTTCCCTTTGCTCTGGTGTAATTACCGGGATATTCTCCTCCTGTAAATATCTGTCTATATCTTTGCCTTGAATTGTATCACTAGCATATAATGTTGTATAGAATTCTAAAAAAGCTTTTTTAATCATATTTTGTTGATATACCTCTTTACTTTTGTATTCTATTTTTTCTATAGTACGTAGCTTTTGTTTTTTCCTTAACAAGTAGGCTAACCATCTACCTGGTTTATTTGCATTACAAAAAGTGTTATGTTTAGCATATTGTAAGTTAGTTGCCACTTGCTCTGCCATCAACATATTAAACTGCCCTCGCAACAAATTTATTGTTTCCTTTATTTTCTTATCTGTTGGATTTAATATAAGTGCCTGCTCTTTCTTTTTTATTTCCTCTTCTAAGTCTCTCCGTTTCTTTTCTTGTCTATGTCTCTATTTATTATTCAAATATATTAAGGTTCCTCTCATATATGCTTTACTTGCATCCCAAACCATTTCCATAGGCGTACCCTTATGCATATACATAGCAAAAAATTCTTTCATTTGTTTTTTACATTCTTTCACATTTTCCTCATATCTAAACAAATTTTCATTTATCCTCCAAGACCTTCTAGCTCCCTTTTCCTGCTCTAATTCCATCCACACCGGACTATGATCAGATAAAATTCTTGAACATATCTTCGTCTTCTTTACCCTAGAAAAGAAATCATTAGTAATTAATATGAAATCAATCCTAGAAAAGGATTGATGTCTATCAGAAAAAAAGTAAAATCCTTTTCTTCAACATTTCGTTCCCGCCAGATATCTCTCAACTCCATATCATCCATTATATCAAAAAAAGATTTAGGCAATCTTACACAATTTTGGGTATTTTGAAGTAATCCTTTTTTGTCCTTTTGGGTATCTAAAAGGACTCTAAGAAAGAAGTTTGTTGCTTCAAAGCGTCCTGCAAAGATTCCTGTAGAACTTCCAAAGTCAATATTTGTGGGTTTGAAGTAGACAAAGATTGTAGTTTTGATGGTTGTGCTGGCGATCCTCCAGCACTTTTAAAGCCAGATTTTATTTGCTTAGAAGCCATTTTTAGCTTTCAATTTATACTTCCTACAGCAACCAAATCAATAAATCCAAATGGTTTTTTTTTTTATTTATATGCCGCCCTTCTCCGGAGACTCAGGGTGGCTTACAGTGCGTTAAGCAATAGCCTTCATACTTTTGTATATTTATACAAAGTCAGCTTATTGCCCCCACAATCTGGGTCCTCATTTAACCTACCTTAGAAAGGATGGAAGGCTGAGTCAACCTTGAGCCTGGTAAGATTCGAACCTGCAGAAATTGCAGGCAGCTGTGTTAATTACAGGGTGCATTAAACCACTGTACTACCAAGGCTCTTTTAAATCTTTTTTAAGTATTATAGTTTATTTAAAGTCCAAACTGTAGTCTTTCCACTTTAAATCTTTCTTTCTTTCTTCTGTTGTAGAACCCAGTAGTCTTAAACAGCCTCAGAAGTGCTAACGATGTTAACTATCACTTTCACTATCACTTTCACTTTCACGCCCTGTTACAGTTCAGGCGCCATTTTTGCTTTCGTTTTAAAAGTCTTAGAAGGAAAAAATATAGACACAGTTAAAGTTCAGTACTTGCAGTTGCTAGGATTCCTGTTTTTGTTCTGCCTGCTTTAAGCTTATTTTGAATCTGAATGTTGATTGCAGGGGTGGTCGCGGTGTCTTGTTCTGATTAAAGCAGAAAAGCCTCGGATTCGGAGCTCAGTCGAACTACCAGGGAGCTCTCACCCTCCAAGCCCCAGAATTGCTCCTAGGGCTTTTGGGGAGCTCTACCTTTGTCCGGCTGCTCACCTTCCTCTCTTCTCCCGAGGGGAAGGTTTCCAAGCCGCCAGACAGCTGATTTGCGCTGTTTTGGCAGTTTTAACGAAATCGCGGGGCTGACGGTCCGAAAGGAGCATCTGTCAGCGCCTGCGGTGCCACCGGAAGTCTCTTACATCTGAAATTTTATGATGCCTTGCTTCCAATTAATTTTGGGGTTCCATTTTTTCAGCCATGCAAGGCCAGAACTAATGGCCATTGCATGCCAGGTGCCACTATAAATGTAAGTATTTCCTTGTGGCTCCTAATGCCTATTTGTATAGTATTGACCCATCTAGTTGGCAGAAAGCGATGGGTTTTTTCAGCTTTCTTACGTTAATCCTCAATTTCCCTACTAGGGTTAGGATGATCAAGCAGTGAGTGCTCCCTGAGTCCACTAAAGCGGAGATATTAATCTCCCTGTCCCAGTTTGGGATAAATAGTCTTATGGGGATGGTAAGCAGTTTAATTGGTTTGCTTACCAGTGGTTCTTCTGGATCGCTTCCTAATGAGTGTGATTCCTCCTGCTGAGATGCCTGAGTTTCCTCCCCAAAGAGGGGGGAATGGAAGTTCTACGATCTCCTTGCTCCTCAGGGCAGTCTCCTTCCTGTGCTGGCCAGGTTTCGCAACTCCCACCCCCCCCGTAGGCATTCTGGTTTCCGGGCGGGTATTTGAGAATGACACTTTGCAGCTCAGTGCCCATCCTTTCCTCACTTGAAACAGGCTGAGGATTTCGGAGAAAATGTGGTTTGTGGTTTGAGGGGCTCTTGCTTCCATTGGGGTGGGGATTCCTTCCACACTCGCCCCACTCAGTACTGCTTTCTGGCCATATCGATCTCAGCTTTGGCGGTGAGGTACCACTCATGTAGGTGATTGGGTGCACCTTGGCCACGCAGGCATTGTATAGATCATCACTCAGCCCATCCTTGAAACAGCTCACTAAAATGTCCTCTGGCCAGTTCGCACAACACACGAGGTCCCAGAATTCTTCAGTATACTCTGCAACTGGCTGTTGCCCCTGCTTCACCACCTTAATGCAGTCGCATGCTTTGCAATCTGTGAGGGGGTCCTCGAACCATGGTTGCAGGGCCATCATGAAACGGTCGAAGTCCCGCAGTTCTGGTGCATCAGCATTATGCAGGGTCACCATCCATCTGGCAGCGGCTCCCTCCAGGGCTAGGGTAACAACTCGCACTCGGGATCCTTGGGTTTGGAAATCATGCCCATACTCTTGCATGTAGGTGAGTACATGTGCCACAAAGAATCCTAAGTGCTACGGATCCCCATCTAACTTCACCTCGAGGGAATTTTTCTTTCCAGTTGCGGGGCTTGGGGCTGGTTGGGAATGGTGTGCATACTGCCTGGAGGGGAGGATTTGCTAGGTCCTCTGCCACTGCTGCTGTGCCATCTGCTCGATTGGCGGGCTCCAGAGGAGGGGTGCCCCCCCCAGCATCATCTGTGGCTGCTGCCCTTTCAGCACTCCTTGGCTGTCGTTCTGGATCCCCTCAGATATTGAGATTTTCCAAAGTTTCCATCACCAATTGGGTTATATGCTTCTTCAGACTATCCTCCCTCAGCGGTGCTTCAGTTAGTTCGCCCTGGTCAGCGAGGGCTTCTAGCTCCAGTTTCCCCCCAGTTTTTTGTTACCGCGGCTGAGGGTGACTCCTGGTTCTTTCATCCCAGCTATCTTTCTTCCTGATGCCAATTGACCAGCGGTGCATTTTGGGATCCAGGGTTAGCTCATCCTCTCCAATGGGGTATACGAAGCAGACATTTGGATGGTTGTTGTCTCCTCCCAGCATTCGGCTTCTCCATGTTCCCTGTGTCAGTGTTCCAGAAAACCCCCCACTCCAAGTAAAGACGCGGAAGCAAGCATTTTCCAAAGTTTGTTCGGACATGGTTTGCAAGGTCCCCTCAGTAGAGCGAAGATTGCTTCTCTGGGTTGACGGTTTTGCAGATGTTGCTTTCTGTAAGGATTGCCTCTCCCTCTAACTTAAGAAAGTGAAGACTCTTGAAACAGAGAATTTCAAAAGGAACCTTTTATTAAGCAGAAATGACAGCAATGGATTCAAAGCAATGTCTGAATACCCTTAGGCAAGACAAGTAGGATTAATGCAGTAGAGACCCCACCCTTTAGCCAGAATTCAGATTTTAGCCAATACACAAGTATGAAGATGTTTTCTTTACCAGCTGCTCTGAGAACCGGATAAGCATGCATTCTCATTGCTATCCTCCGTTATCCTTTAAAGTGAAACAACCCATATGGCCGACATAAACATTCCCCAAAGGTAAGGAGATCTCAGGGTGCTTTGGCACCAGGATATAGGTTGTAAAATAGCTGTTGACACAGGCAATGCTAATAAATCGAATCCAGCCCCCCCCCTTTCTCCCAATTGAATGGCAGTATCACTTTTAGGGATCTGACAGTTCATTTCCTAGGAAAGGAAAAGGATTTAGAGAAAAGTACTTTTACTAGGAACAAACTGAAAGCAGACAGTTTCAAGCAAGCTCTCAGGCACAGAGCAGGAACACAGCACTTTGAAATACAGTATATAGCCCAGCCCCCTTGTAACTAGGCAACCAGAGGCCACTGCATATCAGACCCAACTGACTTGGTCTTGAAAATAACCACAGTTGCAAAGCTGTCCCTCCCCCCTATTCTATGGCAGCGAGCAACAGGATGGCTGACATTTGGCTCCCCATAGCAGAGGCATTAGCCATACAAATTTATATAATTAAAATGTACAATACATTACACCAAAACCAGAGATCCCTTCAGGGTTTGTCAGGGTATTTTCTATGGAAAGTCTGGAGTAGTTTAGGCGCCTGGATATGTTTAGCATCCACCCATTTGAACTGCACCGGGAGATAATGCTTCCAGGATTTCTATTTTTTTCCTCTTCTCCATCATTTAACTTTCTATTATCTAAATCATTTATCTATCATCTTTTATTCATATTTCTTTTCCAAACATACATAAAATCTTCCCCATGTCTTGAAATACACCGATCCCTCTTTATCTTTTATTCTTAAAGTTAATCTATTCATTTCCGCACAGTCTAAAATCTTTTTTATTACTTCACTTTCTGACGGGATTTTTTCTGTCTTCCAATTTTGCGCAAATGCAATTCTTGCTGCTGTTATTATATGTATAATTAAATACACATCTTCTTTACTATACCTTTCTGGGAGAATACCCAATAAAAAAAACCTCTGGTTTTAATTTTATAGATTTGTGTAACATTTTCTCCAACCATGTCTGCATTCTAGACAAATAATTTTTTGCTTCTACACATGACCACCACATATGATAATATGATCCCGGCAAATGCGAACATTTCCAACACTTGGCTGATTTATCCTTAAACATTTTTGCCATTCTTTCTAGTGGCATATGCCATCTGTAAAACATTTTATGTAGATTTTCTTTATATGCAGTTGCCATTTTCAGTTTATAATTCCTTTCCCATAGTTGTTGCCATTTCTCTAATTCTATTGCATAGCCAAAGTTTTTCACCCATATTATCATTGTCTCTTTTACTTCTTCATCTTCCAATCTAATTTGCTAAAAATAATTGTACAATCTTTTAATCATTTTTTCATCCTTCCCAGTCATTATTTGATCCAGCTCTGATTCCCCCAGATTAAAACCATATTGTTTCAAATCTTTATCATATCTTGATTGTATCTGCAGCCGTGTATACCAATCAGTCTCAATACCTTGTTTTTCTAAATCTTGTTTCTGTTTTAGTTCTCCCTTCTCAGTTAAAATGTCCTTGTATCTTACAATCTTGTCCATGTTAATCATATTTGGATGTGTCAACGTTTCTATTGTTGAAAGCCATATTGATATTTCATATAGTGTTTTTCTTTTACTCTCTCCCATACTGCTAACAAACCATTCCTTACACAATGTCTCTGGAAGTATCCATGTATTCTATTTTTTCCATAGCATAAGAAAGCATGCCAACCTAGTTGTAAATCATGTCCTTCCAAAGTCAATAGTCTTGTATTCCTCAATAAAATCCATTTTTTAATCCAAGTTAACATTGCCGCTTGGTGATATAATTCCCAATTTGGTAGACCAAATCCTCTCTAATTCTAGAATCTTGAAGCAATTTAAGATTAATTCTTGCTTTTTTTCCTTGCCATATATATTTCCACATCATTTTATTCAGACTTTCAAAATATTTTTTCTCCAACCTTATCGGAATTGTTTGGAAAAAACAACAACAACTGTCTTGGCAATATATTCACTTTGATTAACCCTATTTTTTCCATTAAAGATAGTTGTAAATTTTTCCATTTTTTCCAAATCTGTTTCAATTAGGATTTCTCAATTTATAATAATTATCTTCCTTCACTATAATACATCTTGGAGTTAATTGGATGCCCAAATATTTCAGTTTCTTCACTATTTGAATATCTAACTTCTCCATTAGTTGCTTCTTTTGTTTTTCTCTCATATTTTTAACTATAATCCCGCTACTTCTCCATATTTCTCTATTTGCTCAATTAGCTTTGGGCCCGTTTCTATTGGTTCTTCTGTAATGAATACTAAATCATCCGCAAATGCTTGTAGTTTATATTCTTCTTCTTTAATTCTCATCCCTTTTATTTCTTTATCTTGTCTTATTTTTCTGTTTAAAATTTCTGGGGTCAAAACAAATAATAGTGGAGATAGCGGACATCCTTGCCTTGTTCCTTTTGTTATATCTATTTTCTCTGTCATTTCACCATTGCCAATTGGTCTTTATCTATGGTCTTAACCATATTAATGAACCTATCCCCAAAATCCATCTTTTGTAATTGTAAAGTCATAAATTGCCAATTCACATTATCAAATGCTTTCTGCGGATATAAAAATAACAATGCCATTTGTTTCTCTGAATGTTCCTCGTAATATTCCAATGTATCCAGTATAATTCTTATATTGTCTCTAATTTGTCTTTTAGACAAAAAACCATTTTGATCTAAATGTATACATTCATTTAACAACCTCTTCAATCTTTCTGCCATAATTGATGTGAATATTTTATAATCTGCATTTAATAGAGAAATTGGTCTATAATTCTTTATTTGTTGTAAATCAGTTTCTTCTTTGGTATAAAAGTTATATATGCCTGTGTCCATGTGTTCGGAACCTCGGCTTCTATTAGTAAATCATTAAATACTTGTAACAGTGTATTGCTTACTACATCTTGCAGCTTTTTATATAATTCTGCTGGTAGTCCATCTGGTCCTGGGGTTTTTCTGTTCTGCTTTTTAATTTCCTCCATCAATTCCATCATTGAGATTCTTTCTTCTAATGCTTTTTTAAATTGTTCTGGTATTTTAGGGGTCACCACTTTTTCCAAATATTGTCTATCTTTGCTTCTGATATCTACTCTTGTTGATATAATTTCTTACAGTATTCCTCAATTATTTTTTTCTTTTCCTCATTTCAATAGCATATCTTTCCCTCTTGATCTAATAATTGAGTTATAAATTTCCTTCCTTTTCCTTCTTCATTTTATATGCCAACCATCTTCCTGGTTTATTTGCATTTTTAAAAAAACTTTGCTTTGATGATTTTATTTTTCTTGCCAGGTCTTCATTTTCTATTAAGTTCAATTTATGTTTTTTCAAGTCCATTAAGTTTTTAATTTTTTTATCTTGTGGATTTTTTTGCAATTCTTTCTCCAACTTTTTATATTCCTCCTCCAATTTCTTTTGAGCTTGTCTATTCTGTTTGTTTCGTTTTCCTGTACAGGTCATTATCAAACCCCTTATATATGCTTTGCTAGTGTTCCATACATTTTACAATGACTTTGTATCTTCTTTTCTATTTTCTTTAAAGAAAAAAGTCAATTCTTTTTCCATATATTGTATAAAGTCTTTCTCATTTAGTAAACTTTGATTTAATGTCCATCTCATTCTTTTTCCTTGTCCTTTCCATATCATCATTATTGGATTATGATCTGCCCTTATATTTGCTTCTATATCAATCTTATCTATCTTAGATTTTAAATCTGTTGACATCCACATCATGTCTATTCTTGACCATGACATATGCCTGTTTGAATAAAATGTATATTGTTTCTCCTTTAGATTTCTTTTTCTCCAAGCATCCTGCAAGCTTAATTTATCTATCATTGTGTGAAATGTTTTCGGAAATGTCTTTCTTGGATTTTTATTCACTTTTGTAGATTTATAGTCTAGCTCGTTATCAACAATTGTTATCAACAATCACATTAAAATCTCCTAAATTTATTCATATTCATATTCTAGTATTTTCTTGTGTAGTTTTGCATAAAATTCTTCTTGATTTTCATTTGGAGCATACAGTATATACCCACCAGTAATACTTTTTTGTAGTTCATTACAATTTCTACCATTAGTACTCTTCCTTCCTCATCCTCAAATATTTGTTTGGATTGTATTGGTCCGTTTAATGTAAAATACTACTCCTCTTTACTTTGACAGGCCAATGTTGTATACAATTTTCTTTGCTCCAAAATTTTTTATGTTGTTTTCTAATATGAACTTCTTGTAGGCATATAATTTCTAATTTTAGCTTGTCTAATTTATTAAATATTTTTCTTCTTTTTATTGCCGAATTCAGTCCATTTATATTCAAAGATTATTAATTTCTTCTTCCATTTCTTATTTATTTACTTGTTTTGTTGAGCTAACCATTCTTATCTCCCTTTGTTGTTTAATTTCTTTTGCCCTTGCTCCTTCTCTCAGTGCTCTCTCTTCTTGTTCTCCTGTTGTCTCTCTTGGCTGTTCTTTCTTCTCCTCCTGTTGTCCATCCGCACTTTCATCTCTCAATCTTTCCTGTTCTTGGACATCTACATGTTGTTTATAAAATAACTCCACTTTCTCTGTTGAATCTAATCTATATTTTTGCTCTTGCCAGTTCACCAATATTCCCTCTGGAATCAACCATCTAAAATGTATTCCTCTTTTTATGAAACATTTTGTGAGAAAATGATATTCTTTTCTCAGATCTCTCACTCTTCTTGGAATTTGTTTCAGTGCCACCACTTCTCTTCCTTTGTGCTTTATCGTCGTGTTTCTCATCAATTGCAGTATCTCTGTTCTCAGTATTTTCTTAGTAAATCTAACATGAATTTCTCTAGGCAGATTGTTTCTCAACGCATATCTTGTGTGCACTCTATATATTTCATCGATCCCCTTTAATATCCCTTTAAATAATAGTCAGCTTTATCCATTTCCAGAATTATAATTGTTTTTTCCTGATTTTTATCAGTAATTGTAAGTTTATAGTCAATCTCTTCAACTCTTTTCTCTATTGCTTCTGCTTTTTCTTCCATTTGTTGCAATCATTCATTTTTCCCTATCATCTCTTTAACTTCTTTCAGTTCTCCTTCCATTTTTTCCATTCTCCCATCTACCTTATCTAATCTTGTCTTAAGATCTTCATATATAGTCTGTAGTATATATTTTTTTAATTCTGTGTTTATTTTCTCTTGCTGTGGCATGGGTTCTGTTGTCTTTTGCCTGGTAGTACCAGATGCTGCAGATATTGATGGTGATGATGAATGTTGTGTTGTTTTCTTCATCTTGTTTTTTCAAATCTTACTGCCCAGTTTATCATCCAAATATTCGATTTCTTCAAGTTCAAATTGCCCATTCAGACTCTTCAGGTTCTTGCTACCCTAATCCACATAGATTTAATCTATACTCCATATAAGAGAGAAAAAAGGGAGAAAAAAAATCCCAACTCAAAACAAAAGTGAAAATTCAAAGCCCAAGTATTTGCTCAAAATATCCAGCCTGGAATAAAAAGGTGGAAAAAATATTTATAATCTCCCAAAAAGAATTAAAAAATAGAAAAAACAAAAACCCTGCCAATCATAAAAATTTTAAATCCAGAAAGAAGTTGCTTCTATAAAAGAGAGGGGGGGGGGAACAAAAGGAAAAACAGAAAAGAAAAAATAACATTCCAAAATATCACTGTTCCAAAATCTTCCAAAATTTATAGATCCATCAAGTGAAGGGAAAGGAAAATAAAAAACCAAGAGATACTACTTTTTTCTGTATCTTTCACCTTCTGTTACAAAGTCATAAGACTAGTTCTTATCAAAATCTTTTTGCCAGTATCCAAAACACTGTCCAAGGTCATTTCACTCTGATCTGCTTCTTTGTTTTCTTTAATTTCTTCTGTCACTTCTAGACGGCACTGCAATTCCCTTAAACTAGTCTTAAAATATCAATTTGATTTTCTTTCAGCATTAAACTCCCAGCTGCAAAAACTTCAAATTTTCAAAATACAGTTCGTTAGCCAGACAAGCCTCTTTTCCCAATCTGCTTCCAATTGTTAAATTTGTTAAATTACTTTTTCTGCTCTTACTAATTAGTCCTTATTAATGGCTTCCGCTTCTTCACCACTATTCCGAAAGTGGGGAGGTAGCTTTATTCCATTCCCTCCCCTCTCCTCTTTGCCAATTCTCTTTAATTTAGACACTTTTGTTTAGAGAGTGATGGCTTTCAGGAAAAAACTGTTCTTGTATCTAGTTGTTCTGGTGTGCAGTGCTCTATAGCGTCGTTTTGAGGGCAGGAGTTGAAACAGATTATGTCCAGAATGTGAGGGGTCTGTAAATATTTTCACAGCCCTCTTTTTGACTTGTGCAGTATACAGGTCCTTAATGGAAGGCAGGTTGGTAGAAATTGTTTTTTCTGCAGTTCTAAGATAACAGCGATAGATTGAGTAAAATTGAAAAGAAAGCAAAAAGAAAGTATATATTATTACAATATGGAATTGCTCAGATACCAAACAAGGAAAATATTCCATAACAAAGAAGAAAGAAAGGAGAGAGGAGTAGAGTGTAAGAAGAGGAGCGGGAGAGAGAGGAATGGAAGAAAGGGGAAAGGAGAGGAAGAAAAGGCAGGGGACAGGAGTAGGAGAGAAGGTGAGAAAGGGGGAAAAGAGGACAGGAGTGGGGGAAAGGAAGGGGATGTAGGAAGCGGAAGGAGAGGAGGAGGAAGAAATTAGGAGAGGAGAGGAGGGAGAGAAGGGAAAGAAGAAGGAAGTTTGTTGTGAAAGGAGGGAAAAGAAAAAGAAAGGTAGAAGAGCAACCTCAAATGTAATTAAAATGCCTTATTTTTATGCTTTCTTTAAGAAAAATATGTATATGTATCACCAATTATATATAAGAGAATGTACATTTATATTATGTGTATAAGAAATAAAAATGAAAAACTTTTTTCAAGAAAATGTTTCCAGAAAATGAGATATTGGACCTTCCCTCTATGTTTCCTGGAATCTAGAATTTCTTTAACTTCAAAATGTTGCTTCCCTTCAATCAGAGTTGGTACAGGAGGAGTGTCAGGCACAGAGCAAAGGGGTGATACAGTTTCAGGTTTCAGAAAAAAATTAGTGAAATACAGGGTGAATACGCTTTAGGTTCTTGGGCAAGTGACTGGGTTAATTACTTTAGCAATTGGGAATGGGCCCAAGTATTTAGGACCAAGTTTCTTAGATGGTTGGCGGGACTGTAAATACTTCATGGAGAGGTAAACTCTGTCACCTACTTTAAATTCTTTTGGCTTCACACGTTTTTTGTCAGCTTGTTTCTTATGTGCCTGATATACTGCTTCCAGTGCCTTATGGGCAACTGGCCAAGTGTTCTGCATTTGGGCTATCCGCTAAAGAGGGTATGTGTGGTTTCTCTTGAGGCAGCTCTGGCATAGCTACCAAGTTCTGACCAGAGGCCATCTTAAATGGGGTAAACCCCTTGGTACTATGCACAGAATTGTATTGCAAAAGGCAAAATGTTAACCCAATTGTCCTGTTGGTAAGTAATGTAGGACCTGAGGTACTGTTCCAGGACTGTGCTAGTTCTCTCAGAAGCCCCATTAGTTTGGGGGTGATGAGAGGAGCTTAAGTCCTGGGCAGTTCCCAACAGCTTCAAGGATTCCCATCAGAACTGCAATGTAAATTGCACTCCTCTATCTGAAATAATACGCTCAGGCACACCGTACAAGTTATACACATGTTGTACAATGAGTTTAGCTAATGTCTTTGTGGAGAGAATGTTGGGGCAGGAAAGAAAGTGCACCTGTTTTGAAAAAAGATCAGTAACAACCCAAATAACAGTGTTCCCCCCACTTTCAGGCAATTCCACAATAAAGGCCATAGATATTTCTTTCCCCAGTGCCTGGGGAAAACCACAGTCTGTAAAAACCCTGTGGGTTTCCCTGGAGGTCTATTTGCTGCAGCACAAACTGGACAGCTGGCCACATAGCTTTCAATGTCTTTCTTCAAGAAAGGCCACCAAAACTGCCTCTTAACCAAGTGCAGGGTTTTTACAAATCCAAAATGTCCTGCTGACTTAGAGTCATGAGTGTCTTTTAATATAGTGCCCCTCAAGCTTGAGGGCACGTATAATTTGGTCCCAACCCAAACCAGTCCATCACGCATGGTGCATTCATTTTTATGAGTAGTAAGCCATTCATCAACTTGTAGTGCTGCTTTGAGCTTCTCACAGAGTTCATTTGGAATCTCAGGCTCCTCGTTCCCCTGAGCTCTAGTGGTTACCAGAGCTGCTAGCTGCTTTGAGGGGATAACAGGTCTGACCACTTCAGCTTTAACACTGTTGTATTGGGGCAACCTAGACAAAACATCCATAAAATTCCCACACCCCCCGGGAGATAACGCAGGGTGAAGTTGAAATGATTAAAATGTTAAGCCCAATGAATTTGTTTAGGGGATAGCTTGCCATGGAGTTTTCAGGGCTTCCCGATTTTTATGGTCAGTCCATACCTCAAACAGTGTCCTTGCCCCTTCCTGGAAATGCTGTCAAGTGAGTAGGGCCCACCACACTACATATGCCTCCTTCTCCCATACTGCCCACCTCTGTTCAGTCTCGGTGAGTTTCTTAGAAGTGTATGCACATGACTGTAGCAACGCCCGGGCATTCCTCTGCAATAATACCGCTCCCACAGCAACATCGCTCGCATCAGCCTGAATTACAAATGGAGTGTCTGGATCAGGGTGCTTCAGCACAGGTTCTGCTGCGAACAGTCGTTTGAATTTTTCAAACGCTGCTTGGCACTCCATGGTCCACTTAAGTGGCTGACCTGGTTTCACCTTCCCCACACCCTTAGTTTTTAAAGGTTGGTGATTGACAATATATTTGCAAAGGAGGGGATGAACTGTCAGTAGAAATTGGTGAAACCCAGGAAACTTTGCAATTGCCTCCTGGTGTGAGGAGGGGCCCACTCCAACACTGCCTTTACCTTTTCTGGGTCCATTTCCATTCCTTCATTTGACATACGATAACCCAGGTAATCAATCTTATCTTGGTGAAATTCATACTTGGAAAGCTTTGCATACAGTTCAGCAGTTCAGAGTCTTCTAAGGACTGCCCACACCAATTTCACATGTTCCTCCCTAGTTTCAATGTATATTAAAATTTCACCAAATATACTGTCTGCAGGTTGACCATTAAAGAAGAGATTGCTTAATATCAGGGCTGCCTCTTCATTTCCTAGGAAAGGAAAATCCTTGACTCCATAGATTTAGAGAAAAGTACTTTTACTAGGAATAAACTGAAAGCAGACAGTTTCAAGCAAGCTCTGAGGCAGAGAGTGGGAACAGAGCACTTTGAAATATAGTATACAGCCCAGCCCCATTATAACTAGGCAACCAGAGACCACTGCATATCAGAGCCAACTGACTTGGTCTTGAAGATAACCACAGTTGCAAAGCTGTCCTCCCTCCTATTCTATGGAGCAAGCAACAGGCTGGCTGACACCTTGCTTCTAGGTTGGATCTCTCTTTAAAGAGCTTCCACATAGTGCTTTTGAGAATGTTAATCCCCTCTTCTCTATGATAGTCCCTTAAATACTGAAAGACAGCTATTGTGTCACCTCTAGTCCTTCTCTTTGATACACTAGACACACCTAGTTTCCTTAACCATACATTGTACAGTTTAGCCTCCAGACTCCTAATCATTTTTGTTGGCCTTCTCGGCAACTTTCTACAGTCTCAACATCTTCTTTTTATTGTGGTGACCAGAACTAGATGCAGTATTCCAAGTTTGGTCTTACTAGTGTTAGAAGTAAAATCTGGTCTGGTTCCAAGCCAAGAGAAAGATGCAGGAGAAATGAATTTGGAGGCAAGCTGCAGTTAGAAAGGAGATCTCCATTTATTTAGGAATCAGAAATGAAGTGACACAGCAATTGGTTCTGGGACAGCTGACAAAACAGTTGTTGACCCTGAAGGTGGCATAAGTGTAGACATATTTTATTGTAGCCTTTGTATGTTTTTTTAATTAGCGTTTAGGTTTGTATGTAAATGAATTTAATATTACTTCAGGCTTGCCACTTTCTAACTGTTGAAAGGTAGGTTGTAAAGATAAAGGGGGAATGTTATGTCTAGGTGGCATTCCTTTCCCATGGGAACAGAGAAGATGCCTGCAGCTGGATGAAAGTGGACTTTGGAGTCACTGGACTGTTGGACTGAGGATTGATTGGAGATTGTGACTCGGGAGGGAAGTTTCATGCTTTTGCTTTTATTGGGTGTACTTCTGGTTCCTGTCCAGAGTCGGAATTACACCAAGCCCTTGCCAATTTAATGTGTACCTAAGAAATAAACTTTGGCAAGAAGATGGATTCCTTGGGCCTTATTTTTTGGGACATGTTACTTGGAGGCTTGACAGTATTCCGACTCTCTTAAAGATTTTTTCTCTGCTTCCTCACTGAGGATTGCTATCCAGGATCCTGAGCCTTGGCTGCTTACCCGGTCTACCCAATCGAGCAGCAGAAGAGACTCAGGGAAGATGGAGAAAAAACAGAAGCCTGAGGAAGGAGCCCGAGAATGCAAAAAACTTTGTGGAGGACCTTGTGTGAAGCTGCCAATCCCCACAGAGACCCTGAAAGTAATGGCTGTGGTAGAGGACATTGCACGCCAGGTGGACGTCTATCCCAAGACCCAAGCCAACTGGGGAGCCATGGGGGGAGCCAGCTGATGGAGAGGGACCTGCTGGGACAAATGACACTTCCAGACCCACTGGTGGATTGCTCCCTCACCGCATCCAGAGAGTCCAGAGCTACCATCCTGGAATGGAGGTCAACTGGAGCAATTGATCTAAGTGAGTCCGGAGAGCGGCAGTACCAAACTGTGATGCATGGCCAGACATTCGAGGGATTATCTGATCAATTTGAGCATCTGAATATTGGACAGGAAGCCTGAGACCAACCAGCATGGCAAATGCCTCCCCAAAGGGACCAATCTACCTGAGATTCAAGCCCATCTACTCTGGGTTTGATGCAACTGATCTGAGAAAGAAGCCCCCCAGGAGAACCCAGTCTACCACTGCCAAAGTTCAAGCAGCCAGCCCTCCGGCACCAGGTTTGTCTCATACCAGGCAAAATAGACAGCAAAGACACCATCGAGGAACCAGCCCTCTTCCACAGCCACAGTTCCCTCCAGCCGACTGAATTCCCCCTGGGTGGGTGTATTACCCCAACCGAGGATGGGTGCAAGACTGGGACCAACAGGTTGCAGCCCAATTACCAGCACCACCGCCACCACCACTTCCTGCTAGGGTGAATGCACCCCTCCCTTTCCTCGAGAACTTCGGGCCCAATTGAGGACTCCTCTCGAACCCAAAAGGCAGAGGCTGGAATTAAAATGATGAAGCAAGGGGGCCGGCCTGCAAAATAAATTGTGCAAGAATTCTACCGTCTTGCTGGGAGGTTAAGAAACTGGCTTGAACGGACTTCCGGTTTGGCGTCGCGGCGAGACAGTCGGGGAAATAGCAGGCTCTGATGAGCACTGCGAAAACCCTGGCTGCCGAACCGCTGCCAATGGGTCTTTGGACCGGAACCGTCCTGCAGGGACGGGAAAGAAAGAGAGGCACCTCGGACGACCAAGAGGAACAGGCAAGTTCCTCGGAGGTCAGAGGGAACTCTCTGTGAGTCGGCGGCGGGGGACGGCAGCCATGGCAGCTGCCACGAAGCTGGGACAACTGGACCAAGTGTAGAGCTGGAGGAAGAGAGCAACGGAACGGAGTTTTTTTTGAAGCCGGGTGAGTGACAGCCAACTCAGGCTTGAATAACAACAAGAGAAACATATTACAACTATAAGACCCCTAATGTGTAATTGTGGCTAAGGAGCATGGGGGCAAAGAATATTTTGAAATGTAATTTGGAAGAGACAAAAACCCAATTGAAAATTGATTTCTGAACAAACTAATTGAAAACTTTAAACAATTAGATAGGGTCAAAGGATTGGAAAGAAATAAAGATCTTTCTTTCCCTTTCTTTTTTAAATTGCAAGAAAAATAAAAAGAATGGATAATAAGCTTTAAGAAGAAAAAAAGGATGTATAAATAAAAAGGGAAAAAGGAAAAAAGAAGTGAGAAGAGCTATTTAAATTTGGACTGGACTTTAAAAATGATTTGATATTTTTAATCAATATCGCTGCGAGACTCCCCCTCTCGCAGGTCTGGCCCTCCACATTATCGAGGGCCTACCTCAATGACGGGCTTTGGAACCCAGAGAGGTGGCATGCCGCGAAGAGGGGGTTGAGGGGTTTTTTAAGTAAATTGGGTAAATTTTTAAGGGGTCCCAGGGGGGGGGAGGGAAAAATTGGAACTAGGGTTGTGGGTTTGGGGGAAGACCCACCAAGGGGAGGGTCAGGCCTGGCCACTATGCACGGCGGAGGGGATGGGGGATCCGGAGGTGATGGGGGAGGGTCGAGCTTGTCCAGATTGTGTTTCTATCATCGGTACTGTGAGTGGGAGGGGTAGATATGGTCATGGGGGATTTCAACCTGCCGTCCGTGGGTGAGACGTCTGAGGTGGCTCGGGAGTTCATGGCTTCCATGACGGCTATGGATCTGACCCAGCTAATTCATGGCCCTACGCACATGGGGGGAAACACACTGGACCTGATTTTTGTCTCTGGACAGTGGCTGAGTGATCTCGAGATAGGGGACATAGTCATCGAGCCCTTGTCATGGTCAGATCACTCTCTCCTTCACCTTGACCTTCGAATCGCTGCACCCCGCCGCAGGGAGGCGGAACCGATGAGATGGTACCGCCCCAGGCGCCTGATGGAACCTGATAGGTTCCAGATGGAGCTTGGGCCAATTCCTGAGGTTCTGGCTCACGCCTCGACTGGAGACTTAGTGGCCGCCTGGGATAGGGTGGCCGCTGGAGCTCTGGATCGAGTCGTGCCTTTGCGGCCTCTGACCCGGCGTCGATCTCACCTGGCTCCTTGGTTTACTGAGGAGCTGAGGGAGATGAAGCGCTGGAAAAGACGCCTAGAGAGTAGTTGGAGGGCCAGTCGTACTGAATCTGACCGGACACTGGTAAGATCTCATATTAAGAATTACCTAGTGGCAATAAAAGCAGCAAAATGCACTTATCTTGCTGCTCTTATTGCATCATCAGATAACCGCCCGGCCGCCCTGTTTAGGGTGACCCGCTCCCTGCTCCACCAGGAAGCGAGGGAGGACCCCTTGGAGGGAAGAGCCGAGGATTTTGCTCAGTATCTGTATGACAAAATCACTCAGATTCGGGAAGATCTGGACTCTGACTGGGTAGATCCAGCGGGGATGACGGGGGCAGGTCCTGAGAATGTTATCTGGGATGAGTTTGATCCTGTGACCCCTGAGGACGTGGACAGGATTCTGGGTAGACTGAATGCGACCACATGTTTGTTGGACCCGTGCTCCTCCTGATTAGTGCTGGCTTCCCGGGAGGTGATGCGAGGCTGGCTCCAGGGGATTATAAATGCTTCATTGGGTGAGGGTGTCTTTCCCGCCGCCTTGAAAGAGGCGGTGGTGAGACCTCTCCTCAAGAAGCCTTCCCTGGACCCGGCAACATTGGCTAACTATCGTCCAGTCTCCAACCTTCGCTTTGTGGTGAAGGTTGTTGAGAGTGTGGTTGCACGACAGCTTCCCCAGTACCTGGATGAAACGACGTATCTAGATCCGTTCCAGTCGGGTTTCAGGCCTGGGTACAGCACGGAAACGGCATTGGTCGCGTTGGTGGATTATCTCTGGAGGCCTCGGGACAGAGGTTGTTCCTCTGTCCTGGTCCTATTAGATCTCTCAGCGGCTTTTGATACCATCGACCATGGTATCATGCTGCACTGGTTGGAAGAGTTGGGGGTGGGAGGCACCGTATTACGGTGGTTCTCCTCCTTTCTCTCCGACCGGTCGCAGTCTGTGTTGACAGGGGGGCAGAGGTCGACCCCGAGGCCCCTTATATGTGGGGTGCCACAAGGATCGGTCCTCTCGCCCCTTCTGTTCAACATTTATGTGAAGCCGCTGGGCGAGATCATCCGTGGTTTCGGGGTGGAGTACCATCAGTACGCGGATGACACCCAGCTGTACTTCTCCACCCCAGACCACCCCAACGGTGCCCTTGAAGTGATGTCCCGGTGTCTGGAGGCCGTACGGATCTGGATGGGGAGAAACAGGCTCAGGCTCAACCCATCCAAGACCGAGTGGCTGTGGTTTCCGACGTCCCGATATAGTCAGCTGGTGCCATCGCTGACTATTGGGGGCGAAGCATTGGCCCTCACGGAGAGGGTTCGCAACTTGGGTGTCCTCCTGGATTCACGGCTGTCTTTAGAAGAGCATTTGACGGCCGTGACCGGGAGGATTTTTCATCAGGTCCGCCTGATTCGCCAGTTGCGTCCCTTTCTGGATCGGGACTCGTTACGCACAGTCACTCATGCCCTCGTCACCTCCCGTTTGGACTATTGTAACGCTCTCTACATGGGGCTCCCCTTGAGGAGCACTCGGAGGCTCCAACTGGCGCAGAGTGCGGCCGCGCGGGTAGTGATGGGAGCGACGTGGCGCTCCCATGTAACGCCTCTCCTGCGTGAGCTGCACTGGCTCCCGGTGGTCTTCCGAGTGCGCTTCAAGGTCTTGGTTATCACCTTCAGAGCGCTCCATGGCTTAGGACCTGGCTATTTACGGGACCGCCTGCTGCCACCAATAGCCTCCCACCGACCAGTACGCTCCCATAGAGAGGGGCTCCTCCGGGTGCCGTCGGCCAAACAATGTCGACTGGCGGCCCCCAGGGGGAGAGCCTTCTCTGTGGGGGCACCTACGATCTGGAACGAGCTCCCCCCAGAGATACGGAGGATTCCGGATCTGCGTACCTTCCGTCGCGCGCTTAAGACCTTTTTATTCCATCAAGCTGGCCTGACCTAAACTTTTTCTCTTTTAAATGGAATTTTAAATTTGGTTTTAATTTATTGGGGTTTTAAAATGTCTCAGCCAAATTTATTTAATTAGTTTTATTTCTATTTTAAATTTTGTATCTATATGTTTTATTTATGGCTGTTCACCGCCCTGAGTCCTTCGGGAGTAGGGCGGTATACAAATTTAATAATAAATAAATAAATAAATAAAAAGAAAAAAGAAAAAAGAAGTCAAGTAAGATTGTGATGTAATGGAAACAAAATGGATACTTATTAAACTTGGTGACCACCTTTAAAGCTCTCCATGGCTTAGGGCCGGGGTACTTACGAGACCGCCTTCTGCCACCAATAGCCTCCCACCGGCCAGTACGCTCGCACAGAGTGGGCCTCCTCAGGGTGCCGTCCGCCAGACAATGCCGGCTGGCGACTCCCAGGGGGAGAGCCTTCTCTGTGGTGGCGCCCACCCTCTGGAACAACCTCCCCCCAGAGATACGTACAATAACAGACCTCCAGATTTTTCGTCGGGCCCTGAAAACCCATTTATTTCAACTAGCTGGGCTGGCTTGAGTTAAATTTTAAATTGATTTTAAATTGGGTTGTTTTGATTTACGGCCAAAATATTTAATTATTTTAAACTGTTTTTAAATTTTGTATGTTCTGTTTTTTACTTTGGCTGTTCACCGCCCTGAGTCCTATTTGGAGAAGGGCGGTATAGAAATAGAAACAAATAAAATAAATAAATAAAAAACAATTGGAAATTGTGGCTTGCAGAGAGACACCATCTGGAGTAAAAAGGAACATTGCAACTTGGTTCTTTGTTTTTGAAAATTGTGAACTTCACAGATAATAACTGTGAGAACTTGTGGAGGAGGATTTTCTTGTCTACAAGAGGCTTGACTTTTGGAGGAATAAAAAAAGAAATTGAAGGGAATACAATGGAACTTTTATAATTGGAGCAATTATTTGACTTGGAGAATGGAAATAAAAGAAATAATTATAATGTTGCACAGAGGACAAAATTCGAGGATATAAAAATCGAAATGGAGTATACATGTGTGGACAAGAAAATTAAGATGGAGAAATAAGACAGAAGTGGAAAATAAAGAAGATAAAGATATTGTGATTAAATATGAACAAATAATTGAACATGTGAATAGTAATAATAAAAAGGAGGTCTCTAGAGATTATATTGAGATTAACAATAACATAATGATGATTATACTGAGATTAATAATAATATAATGATGATTATACGGAGATTAATACTGAATGATAAAAGAATAAAAGGTTGGAAAATATTAAGAAATTTAAAGAAGTCCAGGAGCTGGATTTATAAAATGACTATATTGAGATTAACAAATATGAGAAGAATTATGTTACAGATAGAAATGAAATAGGGATTGAAGCTAAAATATATGGAAAATAGACTACATTAAAAGAAATATAGCAATGGATATAATGAACCAATTTTTTATTAAGATGTTAAAAGATACTACTTGAGGAAATTGATGGTTATAATAACTGGGATATTGTTTAAATACCTATAACAATTGTTATAATTTGAATATTTTTAATAATATATCTACAAAAGTAAAAGATGATTATGCTGGGAGTAACAGTGAGAAAAATAAAGATAATTATACTGGGATTAATAGTAACTAAAATGATTACACTGGGATTAACAGTGAGAAAAAGATTACACTGAGATTAACAGTGGAATAAAGATGATTACACTGGGATCTTTATAATCTATACATCTTCAAACAACAAAATATATAACCCATTCTGTCTTTCATATTGCATCTACTGATCTATTTTACATTAAACAGCATATTTCTTCTTCTTTTTCTTCTTGCCCACATTTCATTTCATCCTTACTTATATCCCTTTTACAATAATCTATATATTTCTTCTAAATTACTTTTTACATAGTTTCTACTACTAATATCCTCTTGAATCAACATACTGATATTTTAATTTTCTTTCTGCTATTCCTTTTTTAACCATCTTTTAATCTCTCCACAATTCCATTTCTTGATAATTTCCTCCCTTTCTCCAGTTCTCCTATTTTTTTTCTTTTTCTTATCTCCCTTTCTGCCTCCTTTCTCTAATTTTTACTTTTTAAATTTTCCTTCTCGGTATTTCCCCATTTGCTTCTCTTCTCTTCTTTTTTGAGAGATATTTCCCCTTATCCATTTTCATACTCTCACTGTCAATCCCAGTGTAATCATCTGTATCTTTATTTTCAATTATTTCCTTTTCAACATTGTCTTCTTGCTTCTCATGCTTCCCGTTCATATTTTCTCTTTCATTTTTTTTACATTCTAACCAGTCCTCCGCTTCTTTATTTCCTTTAAACACTTCTCTTATCTTTTGAAACATCTCCCTTAGTTTCTTATACTAATCCTCCCAATTCTCCATGTTATTAATTTAAAGGGCAAGAATTTTTAAATTTATTATTTTTGTTTACATATAATTAAAATTCAAGTCCAAAGTCAAATCAAATTTTTTTCTTCTTTTTTCTTTCCAAATATTCACTTAAGCCATTCCCATTTCAGTCTTTGTTCTTTCCACTTCTTTTGAAATTGTGCTCCAGCTGTTTAAACAAACACTCCTCCAGCCTTTTCCCATGATGGTCTAAATAAACTTAATGCAATACTTTCTTTTCACCAGTTGATGTCTCTCTCCAATTCACAAATCCCCCGACAACAAAGTATCAATTTTAAATCCATAAAAATAATTACTTCCTCTTCTCCGAATTCAGTCCTTTTGTGTTTAAAGAATACTTCTCTATTTCCTTTTTCTTACCTTATTTTTAATTTCTTCCAAGTACAGTTTAAATCCAGGTGGAAGGTTCCCTTTAGGGCTTTAGTTTTAACGTTCCTCTTTTTTCCCCCCACTTGAGTTCCTGAGTGCCAATTAGCCGCTAATTACACGTTGGGACTTCTTTCAAGCTTTAAATTTTTTCCCCCTCTTAGCTGTGAGTTGGCCAATCACTCACCTGGTAACAATATTCTGTTCAATCTCCGCTCCTGCTCTTCCTCTTCTTGTTTGTGGCTGTCCCGGCTTTTGACAGCTCCATGGCTGCCTTCCCTCACCGCTCGGTGAGGGATGCCGGCACTTCAGGGAATTTGTTCTTTCTCTATTTGTGCCAGCCTGTGCTTCCATTCTTCGCTGTCCCTACAGGACAGCTATGATCCATAGGGATCCCCAAAATTGGCTGGGATATCGGTGTTCTCCCAGAGCTCTGGAACCCACACCTTACCACCTGACACTGGCCATGCTCCTCCCCTTGTGGGTCCTTCTGTAGAAGCATGGCCGCCACCGCTACAACACTAGCATTCACCTGGACGATGAACTGTCTCTCTGGGTCAGTGTGTTGGACGATTGGCTCCTCGGCAAAGAGCCATTTTAATTTTTCAAAGGCTTTTTGGCAATCCATTGACCAGGAGAGTGGTTGACTTGGTCGTGGTTTCATGGAAGGAGCCCCAATTTTTAATAGCTCCATTAGGGGCAAAGCGTCCTCTGTGAATGCTGGGATGAAATGCCTGTAGAAGTTTGCAAAACCCAGGAAGTTTTGAAGCTGTTTGTGGGTTTTATCCTCCGCTTGATGTTCAGTAGAATTCACATTTTGACATCTTTGTGTAGAGCTTTGCGTTAGTAGTTTTTTCAGCACTTGCCGCATCAGCTTTACATGCTCCTCTAGAGTCTCACTGAATATAAGAATGTCATCTAGATAAACTAGGACTCCTTTGTATAGATGCTCATGTAGCACCTCATTTATAAGCTGCATGAAGATTGTGGGAGCCCCTTGCAGGCCAAATGGCATGACTTTGAACTGGAAGCTGCCAAGTGGACAGTTAAAAGCTGTCTTCCATCCGTCTCCTTCTCTAATAGGCTTCTCTCAGGTCCAGTTTGGTGAACACCTTGCTCTTGGCTAAGTGACTTAGCATGTCTTTCAGAAGGGGTAGGGGGTCTCATGCACAAGGCATTAATTTCACAAAAATCCATGCAGAGCCTCATCCCCCCATCTTTTGTCTCTTTAATTAATACAAGGGTCTGGCAGTCTGGAATTAGCGGGCTGGATAAAGCCCCACGCTAAGTTGGTGTCGATATATTTTCTTAACTCAGCCATTTCTTTTGGAGTCATAGAGTACATCTTTCGTTTAGGCAGCTTTGCTCTTGGCACGAACTCAATTGTGCAGTCTGTTGGGTGATGAGGGAGGAGGAAGTTGCAATCTTGCTCCCTAAAGACATCTGACAGGTCTCAGTATTCCCCTGGCACCTGTGGGGCTGGGGCTCCACCTATTAGTGTCCCTATTTTTCTACTTCCATTTTTTACATGCTTTAGCACTGCTAGGTTGGAGAAGCTATCTATCTTTATGTCTATGTATAGGTATACATACACACATAGCAATAGCACTTAGACTTAACTAGACTTCATAATGTTTAACATCTCTCTCTAAGTGGTTTACAGAATCTGCATATAGCCCCCAACAATCTGGATCCTCATTTTACCACCCTTGGAAGGATGCAAGGCTGAATCAACTTTGAGCCAGTGAGAAATCGAACTGCTGGGAGTCGGCAGAATTACCATATTTTTCGGACTATAAGATGCACCTAAATATAGAAGAGGAAAACAACAACAACAAAAAAGTTTTTGGCTTCCCCTTTTTTTCCCCTGCCCTTGTTTTTGTCCCCTTTTTGAGGTTTTTTTGGCCCATTTTCAAGGCTATTTGTGGGCCATTTTTGTGGGGTTTTTTGGCCCATTTTTGAGGCTTTTGGGAGGCCGTTTTTGAGGTCTTTTGGCCTGTTTTTGAGGCTTTTTTGCCCCGTTTTTGAGGCTTTTTTGGTATGTTTTTGAGGCTTTTTTGCCCTATTTTTGAGGCTTTGGGGGCCTTTTTTTAAGGCTTTTTTGGCCTTTTTTCGAGGCTTTTTGCCCCATTTTTGAGGCTTTTTTGGACCGTTTTCAAGGCTTTTTTGGCCTGTTTTTGAGGCTTTTTTTGGCCCGTATTCGAAGCCTCAAAAATGGGTTGAAAAAAGCCCTGAAAATGGGCTGAAAAAGCTCCCAAAATGGGCCAAAAAAGCCTCAAAAACAGGCTGAAAAAAAGCCTTGAAAATGGGCCAAAAAGGCCCCAGAAATGCCTGAAAAAAAGGGCATGCGGAGGCGAAAAAAAGGCTGGTGGCGGGGCGGGGCTTTGGCAATATTTGGTCTATAAGATGCACAGACATTTTTGCCCCCTTTTGGGAGACAAAAAAGTGTGTCTTATAGTCCAAAAAATATGGTAGCCTGCAATACTGCATTCTAACCATTGTGTCACCATAGCTCATAGATACATACAAATTTTAAGTCACTTCCCATTTCAATCATTACAACATGCTTGAAGAACATTTTGAGCTGCAGCTCAGTGCAGTGATGTGTTTTGTTGTCTCCTGCTAGGCCCAAGCTATACTGATTCCCAGTACATTTCTGGTGCAAATCAAGACACCAGTCATATAAAAGCTGTGAATAACAAAGGGCCATGCTGTCTGTCTTTCTCCTTGTCTTTCTCCTTATCCTTGTTTACCTACCATATCTACCTGAGCAGGCATGCTCCGGGTCCTCTCTGTTAAACAATGTCATGTAAGATTCATTAATCCTTCCGTCTCTATGCTGTGCCTACCTTGTGGAACAGTAACTTTCCCAGAAATGTGGATGGTCGCAACCCTTTTGGCCTTTCATAAAACTAAAGGCCTAGCTCTTTCCCAGTATTTGGGCTAGAAGATTAGGCTACCTTGGTTATTATTTTATGATTGGAAGTTGATGTTTTCCTGGGGCTTCATAGATTATTTTTTTAATTATTGTGTTTTGACTTTTGTATGCTGCTAAGAGTCAATATAATGATATGGGTGGTCATATAAATTGTAATAATACATTTCTCAGCCTGTCAGGGACAGCCTGACTGGAACGATAATAAAGCTGACATGAAGCTATCATGAAGCAAAAGTGTCTTTATTTTCTTCCTTAACCAGGCAAGACACAGAACCAGGTGAAATGCAATAAGCCATGTGAAGTCAGCGCTGGGACCAACCGCCTTTTAGTGCTGCCTTTATTCCTACGGACTTGCCCCCTAATTAGCCTGCAGTTATCCCAATTATCCCATTTTCTCTGTGTTTAATCCACCATCAGCAGCCAGCAGCCGGCAGCCAGCAGCCAGCAGCCAGCAGCCAGCATCCGTATAGGTGGCCATGGTTTGTACCGAGCCATGTTCCTGCCATCTGATCTGACCTCCCCCTCTCTGGCGTCCAGAACCTCGCCTGTCCTGTGAAGGCCTGTCAGCTCTGCTGCGGTAGCCCACTGCCTGAGGCACCACCATGGAACATCATCGTGGAGCAGGGGTTTCCCTTCACCACCAGGTCTTTTGCAGAGTGTCTGGGACCAGCTGAGAGGCGCAATGTCTCTCCGGTGCCCCCTACGCGTTGGTAGGTGTCAGTTGATTATTACTGTTCCTGCCACTGCGACTGCTGTCATTCTCACCTCATCGCCTCCCTTTTTGTGGCGAGCCCAGGAGCTGGGCTCGACAGGCCGCTCCCCTCTACCAGGGGTCCACCTGGAAGACAGAACAGAGATGCTTTAGCCCATGCATCACGCATACATCCGGTTTGCCCCCTGGTTTGTCTGGATGACGGTGGTGGAATCGCCGCAGGAGCCTGTGGGTGTTCACATCCCTGTCGGGTACCCAAAAGGCATTGGTGGCTGGGTAACCCTTCCATCGTACAAGATATTGGAGCTGGCCTCTATGTACCCGTGAGTCGAGGATGCCGTCTATTTCATAATAACCCACCCCCCAATGCCCTGGGAGGTTCTGGCATTGGTCTCATTTTATGGGACTCCATGGGTTTCAACAGGCTGCTGGGAAATACAAGGTATATACGACCCAGAAGGGATGGGAGTTTCAATTCTACAGTTATGGGGTTACTTACCTGGATGTTGTGGCCCATCAGCGATCTGTGCACTGGATGATGGGGAACGGGCCCAGGTATTTCGGTCCCAGCTTTTTGCAGGGCACCCTTAATTTTATATATTTGGTTAATAGGTATACTAAATCCCAGACTTTAAAGGGGTTTTGCATTGCCTGTTTCTTGTCGGTTTGGGTCTTGTACTTTTCAGCTGCTTTGTATAACGCTTTTTTGACTGAGGTCCATATACCTGGTAGTGTATAGAAGTTGTAGATTACAGGATAATTTTTTTCTGAAACCAAATTGCTTGTTAAAGAGTAGGTTGTTTGTTTCTAAGTGGAGGGTAATGGATTAGTTAATGATTAATTCCATGACTTTGCAGGTGATGCAGCATAAAGAGATTGGTTTGTAATTTTCAACTAGGCTGGGGTCTCCCTTTTTGAAAATAGGGATGACCATGGCTAGTGACCATAGGTTGGATAGTGTTATGAAGTGGGGTTGAGGGGTACCCCGGACCGTGAACCAGCTCATGAGCAAACACACTAGGACTGAAATAAATCTGACAGAGGCGTCTTGTGTAAAAATATAATTTACTTTAAAACATTTAAAAAGCACTATGTCTTTAAAAAAGCACATTAGTAACAAAGTCTTATCTTCGTTATGTGAAGCCAGGCTATCTCCCTAGATTCCTCTCCACAATACCGAAACAGTTCACAAGAGAAAAAAAGCTAACATGACAATAAGCAGCTTCGGTGTCGATACATCATCGAGGTAGTAGAAGGGTGGCAGCATAAACTTCACAGCTAAAAAAGTCACCTGAAGAAAAAACAATTTCAATCAGCAAACGTAGCTTGAAGCTTGTGGGAGGAAGAATGTCCAGCAGCAGCAGTTCTGACAATGGCTTGCGTGTTTCAAAACAGCAAAAGGCAAGCATCCGTAGGAGTATCTCTGCAACAGCGTCTGGAGTCTTTATCTGTGTTCTCGTCCCTTCTGTAACTTTGCACTGAGCTCTGCATCCAGCTTCCAGCAGGAGCTCTGCATCTAGGTCTAAACAGCGTTTAGGCCCGAGTAGCAAGCGAAAAGGTCCTTGCTTATATGGGGAGTTAACCTGCAATTAACTAGGGCGGGGAAGGCTTGCAGGTAATTGCAAACAGGAGATGGCTTGATTGAAACCATACTGTTTGTGACTGATCAAGTAGCCACAGCAATCCTGAAAACACTCGTGACAGATAGGGAGCTGGTTCTGAAAGATTTTTCAAAGCTTATGCTTAGGGTGTCAGGTATGCCTCCTTTCAGTAAGAAAGAAAAACCCCAACTCCATTTTTGTAGAGAAAGGTACTTTTACTGAGTATGAACTGAATGCAACCAAAGAAAAGAAAGGTCTGAGGCAATAGGCGTGAAAATCAGATACAGAAAGCATCCCCAAAACCCTCCCCCAAGGGACCAGTCAGGATTGACTAATCCACATCCCCCCAAGGTGTCGTGGGGTGCAGCTTTCGATGGCTCCATCCTTCTGGTATGCCAGGACGGTTGACCTTGACTGGTTATCAGGATGCCTTCCAGCTGCAGAGAAAGTGCTGAGGAAAACTTTCTCCAATTCACTTCCTGTTACAAGACATCTCCACCAGCTCGCTGGTGCAGCACTTCATTGATCAGTTGCATGAATACTGCGGGGCCCCTTGTAATCCGAAAGGGAGCACCCTAAACTGGAAACATCCCAGCAGGCAATTGAAGACTGTTTTTCATTCGTCACCTTCCTTAATCCGAACTCTATAATAAGCCTCACGTAAATTCAATTTAGAAAAAATCTTCCCCTTGGCCAGGTGGGCTAGCATGTCTTTCATGAGGGGTAGAGGGTAGCCATTTTCCATACAAATGGTGTTTAAATTCTTATAGTCAACACACAGACAAAGAGACCCATCTTTCTTCTCCCGGAATAGCATTGGGATGGCTACTCGTAGCCTAGCTGGTTGAATGAAGTCGCGTTTTAGGTTTTTATCAATAAAGTCTCGTAGCTTCCCCAGCTCCCGGGGGGTCATGGGGTAGATTTTTGGTTTAGGGAGTTTCACCCCCGGAAGGATTTCTATACTACAGCCTGTAGGCCGATTGGGGTGGGGGGGGCAGCACATCTGATGCCTTCTAACTAAACACCTCTCGGAGGTCCCAGTACTCTTTTGGAATTTTTTCCTCTCCCACGATGTGTTCCATTGCAGCCACCGCCAACTCACTCGCCACTTTGGCCACGCAATAGGGCAGTGGTTCTCAACCTGGGGGTCGCGACCCCTTTGGGGATCGAATGGCCATTTCATAGGGGTCGCCAAAGCCCTCTCTCGCCCCCCCACGCCTTCACTCACCCTCACCTTCTGCCTCTGTTGGATCGCCGTTTGCCGTTTGCTTACCCCGCCCACTCCCAATCTATTGCTGCCTCCTGAGTCCCAGCTGATGGCTAGAGGGAAACAAACTGTTTAAATTCTTGCCGCGGGGCTTCAAAGGGCCGCCCTACAGCTGATCAGTGTTAAAAGAAAACAAAAGAGAAGACCGGTGCCTGCAAAAATAGAAAAAAACAGCCCCTTTCAGCTTCAGCATAGGTTAATTACCTAAGTTGATTTGATCAGCCTCCGGACTCTCAGCTGATTTGCTCTCAGCTGTTTTGCGGAGGCCTCTTGCTAGGTGCAAAGAGAGGAGCAGATTTTCCCCCCCTAGCTATGCTGAAAAAATGAAACTGAAAGTAAAGCAGGGTCTTTGCTGCAACGTGACAAAATGAGGCAGAGAGAGATTTCTTTTTCTTTTTCTTTTTCCTCACCAAAAAAAGGTAGGTGCAAAACTGCAAACAATGGAAAATTTAGGGCAAAAGAGGAGGTTCAAGATTTTAAAACACAAAAGAAAAAAAGCTCTATTTAACTAGGGAATTGTAATAATTGAGATACTATTAATTGTATAGTGTGTTGAAAGCAGAAATGATTTAAGTCGTGGTTTGGAGGAATATATGGGGGAAATTATTTGGTTTATTATTATTGGTAAATATAATTAATTGATTTGTAAGAAATTGGATTGCATGGAAATAATTGGAATGTTCATGTTCATGTTGATTGATATACAAAAAAGATAGTTATATAACTAATTGATTTATATTAAAATGTTGAATTTATATTAAACAACTGTATTATATAATTATATAATTAACCAATGTGAGGATGGATATAAAAATAGATGACAATGGGAAGGGATATAATATAGAATAGAAGGGAAAAATTGAATTTGATTAAGATTAGAGATGAGGATGAAGGGTAATATTGGTTTTTTACAAAAATAGATGAGGAATAAATATGGCAAAAAGAAAATTGTAAATTTAATTGAAATGACTAAACACTGTTTAAATTTGTGAACTGGCCAAATACTCTGTTCAAAGAAAATACATTGTATGTTTGTATGTGTGTTTCTAACTATTGCTATTTATTCATATTTGTTCTCCTTTATTCTTTAAAGTTGAACAATTCATTCTTTATCTTAATATCTTTATATTTGTTTGGGGTTGGTTTTCTTCCCTTTCATCTTTTTTATTGTACAGCAATCTTTCTCCTCAAACCTACCACCTCTCTCTTTTCTTTCCTTCTTACTTTCTCTTCCCCCCCTCTTCTTCTCCTCCCTACTTCCTCTTCCTTTCTCCTTCTCCTCTCTTCCTCCCTCTCTTACCCTCACTCCTACTCTAATTTCTCTTCCCTTCCTTCATCCCTCTCTATTGCTGTACCCTTTTATGCATATGGACTACTCAGAGGGCTGGAAAAGTTATTTTTGACTGGTCCTCGCACTTTTGACGAGTCCTCGAACTTACGACTGTCCTCACATTTTACGTTTTTGCCCTATTTTGTCACCATGGTGAAGAGAAGCAGTTGTGAAATGAGTGACACGGTTGTTAAGAATGCTACATTGGGCATGATGATCAGTCATAAGTGCGAAGACCGGTCAAAAGTGCGAGGACCTGTCAGAAATCACTTTTTTTAGCCCTCTGGGTAGTCCCTATACACATAGCCATGGCCACCCAGTCACATGACCAGCTAGCCACACCCACCCAGTCACATGACCTCCAAGCCACACCCACAAAATAAGCCACGCCCACAGAGCCAGTAGTAAAAAATTTAGAACCCACCCCTGGTTGGGGGTCACCAAAACATGAGGAATTGTATTAATGGGTTGCGGCATTAGGAAGGTTAAGAACCACTGCAATAGGGGCTCTCCCCTCTCTTCCCTTGCTGGCTAGAGCGGATGCGCAACACGCCCGTCCTCCAATTTACACGCAGGTTCCATTTTCAGAGACAGGGCATTCCAAGTAGAAGGGGTCATTCGTTCCATGCCAGGGGCCACAATAAAGCTGAGTTTTTTGATGATCCCCCATCCACATCTCAATTGGTTCGGTTACAAAATGGGATGCGCCCCCCCCAGCTACCGACCCATCTAGCTGACAGAATGTGATGGGCCTTTTCATCGTTCTTAGTCTTAGATCCATCTTTTCCACGATCTCAGGGCTGATGACACATCTTGTGCACCCTGAATCTAGAAGGGCTAGCATCTTCCTGTGGGCCCCGGTAGATGGTACCTTTAGTTCCACCGGGATAGTTATGGGTCCCCCACTCTGACTTACCATGATGTCCTCGTTGGAATCAGTTTGGGTTTCGCTGTCATCGGCGGGGGTTGGAGTTCCCTGCTCTCCCTGGTTCGGGGGAGCGAACTCAACGACTTCCACCTCTTTTAGGGCGGTCTCACGGGGTTTGGCAGGAGGTTTGTTGGCTCTCTTACCTCCACCAGGGGTCATCTTGGGTCCAGGCTTAGAGAAACAATCAGCCGCTCGGTGCCCGTCCTTTCCACATCTGAAGCACACGGTGGACTTTGACATGGAGCCCATGAGTCCCCTGGCGGCCTTTGGAGCCCCCTTGTGGGGTGAGGAGGGTTGCTTGTTTCAGGTGCGGCCACCGCGGTAGCAATCTCTGGCCAAATCAATCTCCACATCGGCAGCCAGCACGTACCAACTTTGCAGATCCCGAGAGGCCCCTCGGGAGCAACAATTCTTGTAGGCATCCTCATTGAGGCCATCCTTGTAGCTTTCCAGCAGGGCAACTTCTAACCACCCAGCTCATGGAACTCCTGGGTGTACTCAGCCACCAATCTCCGCCCCTGACTTATGGACTTCATTCTGATTCTCGCCTTACACTCAGCTAATGGGTCCTCAAAGCGCAGTCTGAGAGCTGCCATAAACTGGTCATAATTTCTCATCAAAGGGGAATCTTCATTATGGAGTCCTACCATCCACTCAGCTGCCACCTCCTCCAGGGCCCTGGTAACGCATCTCACGCGTGCGGCATCTGAGGTGAAATCTTCCCCCCATTCTTGCATGTGGTTCCACACTTGGGTTAAGAAGAACCCCAGTCCTTTTGCATCTCCCCCATATTTTACTGGTAGCAGGGGGATTTGGGGCTTTTTCCGCCCCCGTGGCAATGCCTGCCTAGCAGGGGAACCCTTGATCGCAGCAGCCATTTGAGTTCCAGAGGCCTGAACTGCCTCTTCCCACCCTTTGGATCTCTCTTCTAAGCAAGCAGAAGCCTCAATTTCACCACTGGGGCAATCAGCCTCCTCCCCGATAGGCAATCCATGGGTAGGCTTTCCATACCTTTCATGGGCTCTTTGACTCTCACAAGCCTCTCTCAGTAGTTGTAAAGCTTGGGTCAGCAGGAGGTCTTCTTTCTGCTCTTCCTGCCAGGCAGCATCTGTGTGTCAGCGTCTGTTAGTTGTTACTCCTGGGAGGTTCCCCTCCGGCTCTGGCAACCTCCCCATGCCCAGCGACCATTTGGCTCTCACTGGCTTTTCCTCAAGCTGTAAATCAGCCATCCACTCTGAAGCTTCCCAGCTGGGGCGTGCCTGGAAGGTAGTGGATCCAGCAGCCCCCATGTCCTCCTGGTCGCTGTCTTGGTCAGACATTCTTGGCTCAACCCCCACGGTATTTTTTCCGGGATGGCTGTTAACCTTGCTTAATGTCAGGTATGCCTCCTTTCAGTACTCAAGAAAGAAAAACCCCAACTCCATTTTTTAGAGAAAGGTACTTTTACTGAGTATGAACTGAATGCAACCAAAGAAAAGAAAGGTCTGAGGTGCGAAAATCACATACAGAAAGCATCCCCAAAACCCTCCCCCCAAGGGACCAGTCAGGATTGATCAATCCACATCCCCCCAAGCTGTCATGTGGGATGCAGCTTCCGATGGCTCCATCCTTCTGGTATGCCAGGATGGTTGACCTTGATTGGTTATCAGCACACCTTCCAGGTGCAGAGAAAGCGCTGAGGAAAACTTTCTCCAATTCACTCCCTCTTACGAGACATCTCCACCAGCTTGCTTTCCCCCTCCCAAATACCCGGACGGCTCCCCCCATCTGGCAGCCATAGCAAGCAAGCAAAATAGAAGCGGAGGCTGACAGAGGGGTTCAGCTATAGCAGTGGAAAGCTTTTTTAAGAAGTATGCACATAGTCCATCAGGTCCAATAGATAGAGATGGTTTTAGTCTGCATAGTGCCTTTTCAATGTTATCTTCTGTGAAATCTATTTGTGTTAGATCATTGTAGTTATTAGTGGTACGACTAGGGAATATTGGGCATGGGCCATTGCTGTTTACAAAGACTGAACTGAAGAATGTGTTAAAGAGGTTTGCTTTAACTGCTTCATCATTGCATTCTTTACCGTTAGGTCCTTTTAGGGGTGGGATGGATCTCAAATCTTTGTTGTTTACAAAATTATAGATGGTGTGTTTGGATTTCGTGCGCAGAAGGTTTTCTTCTTGTTTGATGTGGTAATTGGTGCATTCAGTCTTTATTTGGTGGCATATATATATTTGTAGCGGCTGTTTTTTTTTGAAATTTTTTTTATTTAAAACAAAACAAAACATAAAACCACCATCATTCAAGTACAATCACAGAAAGTGTGTTGATCGGTTAAAATTCTTTTGTGCATAATCCCATATCCAAAATTACCAATTATTTAATTTCTTTTATTTAACAGTTTTGTATATCCCTTTACGTTATTATACTCATTTAGTCATTATTTAACCATTTCATATATTTTATCATTACATTAATTTCATATTTCATACTTCATCTCCATGCTTTATTATCTAGCCATTGATAAAACAAATCCCATATCAAATAGTACTGCTTATCTTCCTGTTTCCTAATTTCAAATGTCAATTTACTCATTTCAGCACAATCCATAATTTTCTTAATAACTTCATCATCAGTAGGTATCTTCTCGCCTTTCCAATTTTTAGCAAAAACAATTCTAGCTGCTGTTAAAACGTTCACGATTAAATATCTCAATTCTTTATTATACATTTCTGGTAAAATCCCTAATAAAAATACCACTGGTTTAAAGTCAATGTGTTTCTTTGTCATTTTTTCCAACCATGTGTGGATTTTAGTCCAATATTTTTTAGCTTCTGCACATGTCCACCACATATGGTATGGATATATATGGATATATATAGATAAATACACCGTTTAATTTTATGAAGCTACCTAGAGTCTGGAGTAGCTTCACAAAAGCTTCATTTCTGGAGTTAGGTGCTGGGGTGAATAAATACAAATATATATGCAGAAGAACTTCCCAAACTAATGGCTGAACTCCTGGCGGAACCATTACAAAAAAGTAAACAGGAGCTGGAAAATGAAATTGATGAAGCATGCAGGATTCATAGAAACTCTGCATGGAGAAATAAACTTCCGAGAGAAGTTCATGTTAAATTTGTGAGGAAAAAAACCAGGGATAAAGTATATAGCAAAACAAGAAAGGAGATCATAGTGTTAAAACAGATCCCGAAAAGAATAAGGGAGCAGAGACGAAGTTACCACTTTCTTTCCACACAGTTTTTAAAATATAGTGATGTTCCGATGGCTCATCCTGGAGGGGATGCTAATAACATGGCAGGAGAAGAAATTCTGGTTTAACACCTTGGAAAAGGCACAGGAATTTTATGACCACTATATAAGTGGGGAGGACAAACAGGATAGTAGAAAGGAAGGAGAAAGTAAAAGCCAAGAAGATCAGATATCCGAGGAAAAAATCACAGAACAAGAGATAAGAGACCAGAAGGAAAGAGAGCGTCAGGTGAGAGAAGGAGCCAGAACTAGAGCACAGACTGAGAACAGAACAAGGAGAGGACCAAGACCAATAGATAAATAACAAGATGGAAAATGAAATAAAGATGCTGTCATTAAATATAAATGGCATCAATTCACCCATTAAACGTAAACAGATTTATTATTTATTTATTTATTTAATGGGTTTTGTATGCTGCCCTATCTCCACAGGACTCAGAGCGGCTCACAACGATTAAAACAGAACAAACAAACCATTAAAACAGAAGTCCAAGTTAAAATTAAGAAATTCAATAAAACCCAGATTAAAACCAGATATTGACAAGACTACAAAAAGAAAAGATGGATATCATTTGCCTCCAGGAGGTACACTTTAGAGAAAAGCATAGAGAAAAGTGATCTTATAAAATGTCCCAAATTAGGGGACTTACATGTGGCGTTGGCACAGAACAAGAAAAAAGAGGGATCGCTGTATATATAAAATATTGGCTAAACTCCAGAAAAATATTTAGTGACAAAGATGGAAGAATTTTAATAACAGAAATAACTACAAATTACAAGACAATCATTCTAGTGATAATTTATGCACCAAACACAAAACAAGAAAATTTTTTATTACAAATTACATAGGAAATTAACAGAATTAGACAGTGAACAATTTTGTATAATAGAGGATTTTAATGGAGTAGTAGATAACAAACTTGATTATAGGACCACGAAGAAGAATAAATATAAAAGACGAAAATTACCCAGTATGTTCTTCGACATTATAAAAGAGCTAAATTTAAGAGATGCGTGGAGACCATTGAACCCAGAGAAAAAACAATATACCTTCTTCTACCACCCACATAACTCGTGGTCATGCATAGATATGGCCTGAATGAACCCAGAATTGATTAACAAATTAGAAGAGATAGATATAATGCCAAACACTTGGGCAGATCATAGTCCCTTAATATGGGTAAAGGGTAAGGAGAAAAAAAGGAGATGGACCTTAGATCAAAGAATTACAAAAGAAAATTGTACAAGCAAACAATGGAAAGGGAATTAAATCATTCCTTTTAAGGAAAATAGAAATGAATATACGACTCCACAGAACTTATGGGACACCGCCAAAGCATATATGAGGGGAATATCTATAGCATATGTGGCGAGGAGAAATAAAGAGAAAAGGGAACAGCAGGCGTCAATATTGGAGAATCTTAAAAAACTAGAATTAGCCCTACAAAAAGAACCCCAGAATGAGAAAATCATAGAGGAAAGGGATTTAATGAAACATATAATTAATATATTACAACAGGAAGTAATGATACGAAATATAAAATTGGCAAAACAAAATTACTTTGAAACAGCAAATAAACCAGGAAGATGGTTAGCCCACAAATTGAAAAAAGAAAAAGCTAAAAAATTGATACAACATTTACAAGATGAACAAGGAAATTTGCATTATAAGATCGCTGAGAAAAAAACCATTATTCAAAAGTATTTTCAAACACTGTATTGCCAAGAAAATATTGCAGAAGAAAACATTATAAAATATTTATGGGAGAGAAATTTGCCAAATGTATTAGAGGAAGATAGGGAAATGTTGAAGGACAAAATTACCAAAATAGAGTTGAAAGAGGCAATCAAAAAGCAAAAAATAATAAAACCCCAGGGCCAGATGGAATTCCGGCAGAATTATATAAAACATTTCAAGAATCTTTAGAAGAACTTACGTTGGAAATATATAATGAGGTATTGGAGAGAGCTAAAATGCCAAACTCGTGGACAGAGGCATACATAACAATCACAAAAGAAAAACAGACAATCAACACATCCAAAATTATAGGCCAATCTCGCTGTTAAATGCTGATTACAAAATTTTGGCAACAATAATGGCAGAAAGACTAAAAAAATACTAAACAAAATTATTCATTTGAATCAAAATGGGTTTTTACTCAAACGACAAAAACAATACAAGAATTATAATGAATATATTAGAGTATTATGAGGCCCACCCTGAAAGACAATTGGCATTAATATTGGTGGATGCACAGAAGGTGTTTGACAACTTGAATTGGAAATTTCTAACTATTCAATTAATCGGGATGTAGAGTTGCCAGGTCTGCTTCCAAAAAATAGCGGACAAGCAGGGGGTGGTGGTGGTGGTTTAAGTAGTAAAAATTTTTTTAAAAAATTTACAATTAAATTATATATTTTCTTACAAACATTTTAACACGTATTAATTCAGCTTAGCTGAAACATTATTTATTTCCAATTCGTTATCACTAAGAACTCGACACAGCTGATTTTTTATTGATGTAGAATCTTCGAAAGAATCCTCATAAAAGTCTAAAATTTTCACACACAGTCCTTCACAAGTAAAATATTGTGCAACAACGGGATACATTTTGCGATTTCCCTTGTTTGATGCGTCAGTGGAGAGAGAAAATGGAATTCCAGTTTTAAGATCATTGAGAACCAACTCAATAGAAAAAGGATACAAAACCTCATTGACAATAGCTGATGATTTGGTTCTTCCACAAGACATCTTTTTACAATTTCTGAATCATCAAAAATTTGCTTCATTAACTTAATACCGCAATCTTGAGCCAGGAAAGAAATATGGTGTTTGATCCCATGGTAAGTTTCAGCCATTTCAGCTACAGTCACTTTCTCACTGAAAGAGGAGTTTTTAACAATGAAAAACGAATTGTTGCTGGAAGCTATTTTCTCCTTATCTAAATGATTTTTGGAGCTTTCATGCTGTGTGACAGCTTTTATACCATTATATTCAATTGTGAACGATTTCTGACACAATTTACAGTAGGCCGTCGTATTTGTTCTGTCGGTTTCGTTGTTGGTAATCCATGAAAAAGTAGCTTCCCAGTCTTTGGTGTATTTGCACACTCCTCTCTTTCGCTTTAAAGAATTCGAAATCTCGCCGCTGTCACTCTCATCACTCGACGCCATTTTAGGTCAGTCGACACAAGCTACAATACATTTTAAAAATGTGAACTGTACATAATTTCATAATATATTTTTATTTTAATCTCATCATTAATTTTTTCGGAGAATCGAGTTCAATGGATATTCGATCTTTGTCTCATTCTAACTTACGAAAAAAAAGACAAAACGCGATTCTCCTATCCTTATTCTCTTAGACTGTTCAGCTTTAGATTACGTACCATTTCATTATAAAGCTTTTGAATAAAAAACATGTCCACTATTTTGTGAAAAAAAATAGTGAACATAATGTGAAAAAAGCGGACTGTCCGCTCAAATAGTGGACACCTGGCAACTCTATCGGGATGAAATTTGGCGAAAAATTTATAGAAATGATTAAGGCAATTTATTCAAACCAAACTGCAAGAATTATTGTAATTGGAGACCTAACGGAAAAAGTCAATATAAATAAAAGGGTTAGGCAAGATGTCCATTATATCCGCTCTTATTCATTCTTTCATTAGAAGTTTTGACTCAAATAAGGGGAAATAAGGAAATAAAAGGGTTAAAAATGAAAAAAGAGGAATACAAAACGCAGGCCTTTGTGGACGATATGGTGTTCATAATAGAGAACCCTTTGGAAATGGGAGAAGTGCTACTACAGGAAATAGAGAAATTTGGCATAGTCACAGGCTTAAAAATAAACAAAAATAAAACAAAGATACTCATCAAAAATCTTACAAAAGATCAAAATAAGAAATTAGAGGAGAAATTAGGAATTCAAATTGTAAAAAAAGTAAAGTATTTGGGTATCTGGATAACGGCAAGAATATCTTCAATAAAGGAAGATAATTATTTGAAACTACTGCTGCAAATTCAAAAAGATTTAGAGAATTGGGTGAAATTACAAATATCATTGATTGGAAGAATTGCTATGATAAAGATGAATATTCTACCAAAAATTTTATATTTATTTCAAATGGTACCTATAAAATTGGGGAAAAGTTTTTTTTTGAAAAATTGAATAAAATTATTAGTAAGTTTATATGGCTGGGGGAAAAGCCCAGAATTAAATTGAAACTCTTACAAGATTCTAGAAATAAGGGTGGCTTTGGCCTTCCAGATTAGGAACTAAGGCACCCTGTTATTAAGCTGGTTATTAAGACTAGCTGCCTGCAATTACTGCAGGTTCGAATCTTGCCAAGGCTCAAGGTTGACTCAGCCTTCCATCCTTTCTAAGGTAGGTAAATTGAGGACCATAAGGGGCATAAGGGGGCAATAAGCTGACTTTGTATAAATATACAAAAGAATGAAGGCTATTGCTTAGCGCATTGTAAGCCGCCCTGAGTCTCCGAAGAAGGGCGGCATATAAATCAAATTTTAAAAAAAACAAAAAAAAAAAAACCTTTACCATCAGGCTGCAATAATATCATGGCTCAAAGAATGGATAAATTTAAAAAATGGAAGAATACTAATGATTGAGGGGCATGATTTACAGAGGGGTTGGCACGCCTTTATTTGGGAGGGAAAGAACAAAACCCACACATATTTCCAAAGACATCAGGTAAGAGATTGTTAGAAATCTGGATGAAGATTAAAAGAAATTTTTACACAAAAGTTCCAAGATGGATATCGACGATGGAAGCCTTGGTCTACCCCAATTTAATTGACTTAAATAAAATAGTACCCTATAAAGAGTTGTTAGATGGACAAGGAAATTTGAAATCTAAACAAGAATTATTAGAAGAAGGAATTAAAATAGATTGGTGGCCTTATTTACAGATCCAAACAAAATATAAAAAAGACTTAGAATTATATGGATTTGAAAATGGACAACAAGAAATGGATAAAATATTAACAGGGACAGATGAAAAGATGATTACCAAAATGTATAACTGTCTCCTCAAATTCAAAATGGAAGTGGAAATGGTGAAGGAAACAATGATAATTTGGATGAAAAATTTTGGATACAACATAGAATTGGAGTACTGGGAAAAAATATGGGGAACAAATTATAAAATGACGTCAGCCACCTATAAAGAAAATACTTATAAAATGTTCTATAGGTGGCATTTACCCCCGGCGAGAGTGGCCAAGATGTCTCCAAACAATTCACCGCACTGTTGGAAATGTAATCATTCACAAGGGACATACTACCACATGTGGTGGACATGTCCCCAAGCAAGACACTATTGATTAAAAATTAAAAAATGGTTGGAGGAAATGACTGGGGAAAAAATTGATATGAAACCTGAATTATTTTTGTTAGGGATTATAAAAGAAAAAATGAGTAAAGAAATTCAATACTTCATACTCCACATAATTATGGCCGCCAGAATCGCATTTGCCCAAAACTGGAAACAACAGCATGCTCCAACAAACATGATTATAAAAAAGGTGCTGGAGTGTGCAGAATAAGATAAGTTAACGATGGAATTTAAGGACAGAGAGGACACAATTTATTATGAAACATGGAACAGATGGTATGATTGGCTGGAAAAGGAATCTAAAATTAATGGATAGTGTATAGCAAAAGAGAAGATATTATAATGGAATGTTATATTTAATGTGTAGTAGGTATGTATATAAAATGTATTGATTATATGAATAAGTATGTAACAAAATGTAAATGTATATGTATATAGTTGGCTGAAAGATAAATTGGATATTGCCAAAAATGCCGGTATTGGAAAACTGTAAAAATATAACTAAGATTTAAGGATTTAAATGTTGAATAAAAACAATTTATTTAAAAAAAACACAAATATATATGCATACATACAATTGTTTGCTTTGAGTTAAATATCTTTATGAAACTGTACTGTATGTGGCAGGATGCTCTTATAAGGATACAGCTCTTATAACCTTGTCTGCTCTGCAATTGTTGTGATATGTTTTTAGTCTCTTTTCTTTTCTAGTCCTCATTCCTTGTTTTCTGTCCTTTGCTCTCCTACTTAAGTTTGTAACCTGTTTTTTAGGGTTCTGTAAGAGGTTTCATTTCCTTTGTCCCTTGTGGCCTGATGGTTAAGATACTCATTGATCATGAGTCAGTGAGTACTTTATGAACAATGACCATATATTTTTGTGAAGAAAAGCTCACATACTGAGTATATTTTGGTTGTACATTTGAAGTTGTAATTCTACAAGGACTTCATCAAATCTGCTGATTATTATAATTATCAGAACCAATGATCCAAATTTTTTAAAAATAAAACATATTAAAGTATAGCAGTGAGGGGTCCAGTATTTGGTTTGCATTTTGATTTTGATGAATTTAGCCACAGTATTGGTAACACTAGTGTTAAAATCATAAAGTAGAAGTTTTACATAATCAGGGTCTGTTTGCTCTGAATGCTGTCATGACAGAGAAAAAGATAACTCCTTATATCTCTGTAGAATTTGCAGTGGAGAAGCACTTTGCTGGCCAAAAACAGGACATGCGGAGGTCCCAGGAGGCCTCCATATGTCCCGTTTTTTTTTTTATCTTATACATCCAACAAACATTAAATCTATAGCGGTCTACAACGCGTCTATAGCGTCTACAACGCGAGAAGGAAATAAACTTGTCCTATTACATATATAGAATAACGTACAAAAGTCTATTACATATACCAATTGACATGCTTATCCAATATCTCTATTTATAGCTCGATTTGACATCCAATTATACCATTGACTCCAAGATATATAGTAATCTGTGTCCCCCTATCCTTTCAGTAACATAGTAAGCCGATCTGATTCCACACAATTCATTATTTTCTGAATTAGTACTTGTTCGGGTGGGCTAATATCCATCTTCCAGTATTGGGCCCATGCCAATCTTGCAGCTGTTGTTATATGCAGCAGCAGGAACCATGCCGTTCTATTAACATTTTTGGGTCTTATACCTAATAAAAATACCTCAGGACGCAATTGTATATGCTGCCCCAACATTTCATTGAGCCACTTCTGAATATTCTTCCAAAATTTCATTGCCTCTCAGCAGGTCCACCATTGGTGGAAATATGTGCCTTCTTTAACGCCACATTTCCAACAGACTGAGAGTGTTCCAGGGAACATTTTGGCGAGTCTGGCCATCGATATGCCATTTTATATATATTTTCTTTATCAGAGTCTGTTTGCTCTGAATGCTGTCATGACAGAGAAAAAAATAACTCCTTATGTCTCTGTAGAATTTGCAGTGGAGAAGCGCTTTGCTGGCCAAAAACAGGACGTGCGGAGGCCCCAGGAGGCCTCCATGTGTCCCGTTTTTGGTGTCCCCGGCCCCCAGTAGCATTCTGCCAGCCAAAAACATTGGCCTTATCTTCCTGTTCCAGCCCATGGGGCTTGCAAAGGTAAGGCTTGCACTCGGCCGAAAGGTGGGGACCAGTGTGTGGGTGGGGTGATATGGGTGGGGCTGCTCATGGTGCTGTGCAGGCTGATTAATGGCTTCAGCGGGCTGTATCTGGCACGTGGGCCATAGTTTGAGGACCCTGGTTTAGATGCTACAGCATTAGTTAAGCTTGAAGAATGTCCCTTTGTAAATACAAGGAGTAGTAGGCCAATGTGGAGAAATGGATCAATTGGTATGGAGGCTAAAACATATAAAGAACGGTTGCTGGAATTGGATATGTCTAGTTTGATGAAAAAAAGGACTAGGGGTGACATGTTCCAATATCTCAGGGGCTGCCACAAAGAAGAGGGAGTCAAGTTATTCTCCAAAGCACCTGAGGGCAGTACAAGAAGTAATGGGTAGAAACTAATCAAGGAGAGAAGCAACATAGAACTAAGGATAAATTTCCTGACAGAACAATTATTCAGTGGAACAAGTTGCCAATTAATCAGTAGAAGAAGTTGTAGATGCTCCAACACTGGAAGTTTTTAAGAAGAGATTAACTAACGATTTGTCTGAAATGGCATAGGGTTTCCTGCCTAAGCAGGGGGTTGGACTAGAAGACCTCCAAGATCCCTTCCAACTATTCTATTCTATTCTATTCTATTCTATTCTATTCTATTCTATTCTATTCTATTCTATTCTATCCTATCCTATCCTATCCTATCCTATCCTATCCTATCCTATCCTATCCTTTTTTTTTATTTTAAAAACAAAACTTTATTAAACATATAAAAAGTAAAATGTTGTACCATATATATACAAGATACATATATTAATACAAACGACAATCCATAAAAAGAAAAAGTGACTTTGGTCTCACGTCCATTATCCAATTATACCACCTATTCCACGCTATATAACCTTTTGAGTCTACCTTATCCTTCATTTCAAATGTTTGTTCATTTCCGCACAATTATAGATCTTTTGGATTATCAATTGGTCTGTTGGCAGTTGATCAGTTTTCCAATATTGGGCGAGCGCCAATCTGGCTGCAGTGACTATGTGCAATATTAAGTACTTTATTTCTTTCCTATAGTTTTCTTTAATCATCCCTAGTAGGAAAATCTCTGGTTTGAGTTCTATTTTTTCCGATGTTATTTCTATTAACCAAATTCTTATTTTTCCCCAATATTTCCTAATTTTTGGGCAGAACCACCAGACGTGGAAGAAGGTGCCCTGTGCCTGTTTACACTTCCAACAAATTGGACTTAAATTTGGATACATTTTTGCTACTCTCGAAGGGGCCAGATACCATCTATACCACATTTTGAATTGATTCTCTTTATAAACCACTGATTTTGTTATAATATAATTATTTTCCCATACGTTTTCCCAGTCTTCCAATTCTATATTATGCCCAATATTCCTTGCCCACACTATCATTTGTCCCTTTACTAATTCCTCTGCTAAATCAAATTCCAGTAGGTATTTATATATATTTTTGAAATCAATTTTTCTTCCGTGGCTTGTAAAAGTTTATCCAACTGATTTGGTTTTAATTCAATTCCTCCTTCCTCTTGATCCTTTTTATATCTTGTTTTAATCTGAAGATAGGGCCACCAATCTATTTGTATTCCTTGATCTCTGAGTTCCTCTTGTGTTTTTAGTGTTCCTTGTGGATCCAAAATTTCATAATATCTTACCATTTTTTGAGTTGCTAAGGTATTGGGGTGTATCACTGCCTCCATTGTGGATAGCCATCCAGGAACTTTCATATAGTGTTTACTTTTAATTTCTGGCCATGTATAAATTAATGAATCTCTTAATATATGATTGCAAAAATACCTATGTGTTTTGTTCCTGGGGCTCCACAAGAAGGCGTGCCACCCCATCAACAAATCATGCCCTTCCAAGGTTAACAGTCTTTGATTTTTCAGATTCACCCATTCCCTGATCCATGTCAAACTTGTTGCTCCCATGCTGGGAGTCCAAATCCACCTCTGCAAAATACTTAATTTAATTCTTGCCTTTTTTCCTTCCCACACAAATTTTGTAGTTATCTTATTCAGATTTACAAAAATTATTTTATCTAATTTTACTGGAATTGTCTGAAATAAGTAAAGTAGCTTCGGCAATACATTCATCTTTATAGCTGCTATCCTCCCTAATAATGATAATTTCAGTTTCCCCCATTTTTCTAAATCCTCTTTTATTTGCCATCCATGGGTGAGACGTCAGAGATGGCTCGGGAGTTCATGGCTTCCATGACAGCTATGGACCTGACCCAGTTAATTCATGGCCCTACCCACACAGGGGGAAACACGCTGGATCTGGTTTTTGTCTCTGGACAGTGGTTGAGGGATCTTGATATAGGGGATATAGTTACTGAACCTTTGTCATGGTCAGATCACTCTCTCCTTCGTCTCAACTTTCGAACCGCTGCACCCCGCCGCAGGGAGGCAGAGCCGGTAAGATGGTTCCGCCCCAGGCGCCTGATGGAACCTGACAGATTCCAGACGGAGCTTGGGCCATTTCCTGAGGTTCTGGCACACGCCTCGACTGGAGACCTGGTGGCCGCCTGGGATAGGGCGGCTGCTGGTGCTCTGGATCGGGTCGTGCCTTTGCTGCCTCTGACCTGGCGCCGATCTCAATTGGCTCCTTGGTTTACCGAGGAGCTGAGGGAGTTGAAGCGCCGGAAAAGACGCCTAGAGAGTAGTTGGAGGGCCAGTCTTTCTGAATCTGACCGGACACTAGTAAGATCCCACATTAGGAATTACTTAGTGGCGATAAAAGCAGCGAAATGTAGTTATTTTGCTGCTCTTATTGCGTCATCAGATAATCGCCCGGCCGCCCTCTTTAGGGTGACCCGCTCCCTGCTCCACCAGGAAGCACGGGAGGACCCCTTGGAGGGTAGAGCCGAGGATTTTGTTCAGTATCTGTATGACAAAATCACTCAGATTCGGGAAGATTTGGACTCCGACTGGGTAGTCTCAGGGGGAGAGACAGGGGCAGGTCTTGAGAATGTTATCTGGGATGAGTTTGATCCTGTGACCCCTGAGGACGTGGACAGGATTCTGGGTAGACTGAACGCGACCACTTGTTTATTGGACCCGTGTCCTTCCTGGTTAGTACTGGCTTCCCGGGAAGTGACACGAGGCTGGCTCCAGGGGATTATAAATGCTTCGCTGAGTGAGGGTGACTTTCCCGCCGCCTGGAAAGAGGCGGTGGTGAGGCCTCTCCTCAAGAAGCCTTCCCTGGACCCGGCAATGTTGGTAAATTATCGTCCGGTCTCCAACCTTCGCTTTGTTGCGAAGGTTGTTGAGAGTGTGGTCGCGCAACAGCTCCCCCAGCACCTGGATGAAACGACGTATCTGGATCCGTTCCAGTCGGGCTTCAGGCCTGGGTACAGCACGGAAACAGCATTGGTCGCGTTGGTTGATGATCTCTGGAGGGCTCGGGACAGGGGGTGCTCCTCTGTCCTGGTCCTGTTAGATCTCTCAGCGGCTTTTGATACCATCGACCATGGTATCATGCTGCACCAGTTGGAAGAGTTGGGGGTGGGAGGCACTGTGTTGTGGTGGTTCTCCTCCTTTCTCTCTGACCGGTCGCAGTCTGTGTTGACAGGGGGACAGAGGTCGACCCCGAGGCCCCTTATATGTGGGGTGCCACAAGGATCGGTCCTCTCGCCCCTTCTGTTCAACATTTATGTGAAGCCGCTGGGTGAGATCATCCGTGGTTTCGGGGTGGAGTACCATCAGTACGCTGACGACACCCAGCTGTACATCTCCACCCTGGATCACCCCAACGATGCCCTTGAAGTGATGTCCCGGTGCCTGGAGGCCGTACGGATCTGGATGGGGAGGAACAGGCTCAGGCTCAACCCATCCAAGACTGAGTGGCTGTGGTTTCCGACGTCCCGATATAGTCAGTTGACGCCATCACTGACTATTGGGGGCGAATCATTGGCCCCCACGGAGAGGGCTCGCAACTTGGGCGTCCTCCTGGATTCACGGCTGTCTTTAGAAGAGCACTTGACGGCCGTGACCGGGAGGATTTTTCATCAGGCTCGCCTGATTCGCCAGTTGCGTCCCTTTCTGGATCGGGACTCGTTACGCACGGTCACTCATGCCCTTGTCACCTCCCGCCTGGACTATTGCAACGCTCTCTACATGGGGCTCCCCTTGAGGAGCACCCAGAGGCTCTAACTGGCGCAGAGTGCGGCCGCGCGGGTGGTAATGGGAGCGACATGGCGTTCCCATGTAACACCCCTCCTGCGCGAGCTGCACTGGCTCCCGGTGGTCTTCCGGGTGCGCTTCAAGGTTCTGGTTACCACCTTTAAAGCGCTCCATGGCTTAGGACCCGGGTACTTGCGGGACCGCCTACTACCACCAATAGCCTCCCTCCGGCCGGTACGTTCCCATAGAGAGGGGCTCCTCCGGGTGCCGTCAGCCAAACAATGCCGACTGGCGGCCTACAGGGGGAGAGCCTTCTCTGTCGGGGCACCTACTATCTGGAACGAGCTCCCCCCAGAGATACGGAGGATCCCGGATCTGCGCACCTTCCACCGCGCCTTAAAGACCTTACTATTTCACCAGGCCGGCCTGGCCTAATTTTCCCCCTCTTATATAAAAGATTTTTAAAATTTTAAATATCTTTTAGTATTTTATATATTCAATTTTAAATTGGTTTTAAAAGTTTGGGGTTTTAAATTTGTCGGGGCCAAAATTATTTAATTTGATTTTATTCTATTTTTTAAATTTTGTATTGTATGTGTTTTTATTATTTGGCTGTGCACCGCCCTGAGTCCTTCGGGAGTAGGGCGGTATAGAAATCTAATAAAATGAAATGAAAAAATGAAATTTGTTGAACTAAAGTCACATAATTATTATCCTTTATAGTTCAGCATCTAGCTGTCAAATATATGCCTAAATACTTAACCTTTTTTGCTATTTGTAATCCTAATTCTTTAATTAATTCCTCTGTTTGTTTCTCTGTTACATTTTTCGTTAACATTTTGGTCTTATCTTTATTAATTTTTAAGCCAGCCACTTTCCCAAATTCCTCTATTTCTCTTATCAATATTGGTCCTGTTTTTAATGGTTCTTCTATGAAGAATACAAGGTCATCTGCAAGTGCTTGGGCCTTGTATTCTTCTTGCTTTATATTCAATCCTTTTATCTTTTTGTTTGATCTAATTCTTATCAATAAATTTTCCAATGTCAGAATGAAAAGCAAGGGTGAAAGTGGACATCCCTGCCTTACTCCTTTTTTTATTTCAAAGAAATTTGTAAAGTCTCCATTTACTATTATGCTTGCTTTTTGTTTTGTGTATATGGAGGCTATTATGTTTTCAAATCTCTCCCCAAATTTCATGTTTTTTATTTGCTGAAGCATAAATTGCCAATTGACTTGATTAAAAGCCTTTTGGGCATCCAGAAAGATCAGAGGTACCTGTCTCTCTGGATGCACTTCATAATATTCTAATACATTAATTACAATTTTTATATTGTTTTTTATTTGTCTCGCTGGTAAAAACCCATTTTGGTCCGGGTGTATTCTACAATTTAATATTTTTTTCATCCATTCCATTCCATTCCATTCCATTCTATGTAATTGATCATTAGCTCCAGATCATAACCTCAGTGAAGTTGTTGGGCTTCCAGTGAAGATGGCCAACTGACAACAGGCCAAGGAAGAGATCTCTGGGCTCCCTGGAGGATTCTCTCTGGACTGTCACTTTTTTATCTTACCAACAGAAGGAACCTGCATTCCTTTAGTTTATATGACTAAACTAGGGAGAGTCCTATAATCATCCCACAAGATCCTCCAATGGTCTGCAAGTAACTTCAGGAGCTATGCTTAGGGGCATCTGGTCATCTGGCAGTTGGGGAGCAGGGCTGCAATCACTGCATTGTTGAAAAAGCAGGCATTTTGGATTTTTTTTTTTCCAAATGGAAAATAACTTGTGCCTTTCATTTCTTAATCACTTTTAAGGACTATTAATCTTTATTAAGATAAGAGAGGCTCTCTTTAGCCAGAGCCTGTTATTCCTTTTTGAGGATCTATTCTACGCCATTTTGGGGATTTCTTCCATATTAAACAACAAGGAAGAAAGGTGCTAAAGACAAGCTAAAATAAGGAAGTGTGGGAGTATCTTTTTTAAAAATAACTGATGGAGGTCTCCCACTTAGCGTGGTCAATTGGCTCAAGAATACCCTGCTGGATCAGTTTATCTAGTTCTCTGTCTATCCTGAGTTTTAGGGCAAATGGAACCCTCTGGGGTTTTAACCTAATCGATGCCACCTTGGGGTCCAGACTGAATGATATTGGGGTGCCCACATACTTGCCGAGTTCCAGATTAAACACGCCAGCTGTTGTCTATTTCCATGTCACAGAGCGACCCTTCTATTTGTACAGTGACATGTAATTTCTTCCTGTGGGGGGTGATCGCCTGCCCTATTCTAGTCTGGCAGTTTGTTTCTGGCACTCTTGCATTAGCAGCTTTGCGCCTAGGCTTCCAGGTTTCCCGCCTAAAAGGTCTTGAGGCCTCTGCTTTTGGAACGTCTGTGTTTGCACAATAACTAGCAGGCAGGTTCGCTCAGCAGACTCTTGCCTAATGTCCCTTTTTATTGCATCGACGACATATGGCGCCCCTGTAATGGCAGGATGCCCTAGGGTGCTGCCCCCCACAGCTGGCACATGGTTGCCTTCTACTCTCTTGCTCTGTGTTTTTCTTCCTTTCCGTGCGATAGACCTCGTCCTTGCTGCTTTCAGATTCCTCGTCTTGGTGACGGCTCTTATGTATAGTGGCAGTTCGTTTCGTTGCAGCCGGAGCTGTAGTAAGCTTCTGAAGGGACTTGGCCACCTTGTTTGATGACTCGGTTGCCCTTGCCTCGTCCAACGCTGCCTGCAACGTTAGATTGGTCTTTGCCAAGAGTCGTCTCTGCAGCCGGTGGTCCTTTATGCCCCAAATTATTTAGTCAATTAAAATATCATCCAAGTCCCAGTGGGTAGCAGCTTTTCGTAGTGCAGTGACAAATTGATTGATAGATTCTCCATCCTGCTGCATTCGGTGCCGGAATGTGTAAGGCCTCACCGTCTTTAATGGAGCAGGAGCATAGTGTGTTTTTAGTGCTTTTTATAGCATGTGCCATGGTATGGATTGTACTGGAGTTGTTTCGGACAGGGCTTCAGCGGTGTCGAATACATCGTGTCCGCAGTGGCTCAGGAACAGCACTTTTTTCCGGTTGTCCGACAGTCCGAGGAAGTCTTTTGCTTCCATGAAGCACTCAAACCTCGTCATATAAGTGCCCCATTTCTCCTTCACTGGGTCGAACGGAACCAGCGGGTGGAACATAGACATGCTTGCCACAATTCCGAGCGTTTGAATTTGGTGCACAATATGGCTGCCATTCACGTTTGCCGCCAGGCTGGATTGTTCGTTGTCAGCTCTTTTTGGTCTCAGTGTTTTCTTCAGAATCCCATCCTCGTCGCCAGTGTTAGGATTGAAGAGACTGGAGACAGGCTTCAGACAACAGCTCTTTATTCAGCAACTATTCACAATCCAGCAGCCAGCCCCTCTAACAGCCAGCCCTTTTATAGGGAGCTGTCAGGGAGCCCAGCCAATCATATTCAAGTATTCTTCCTGCCCAAACAGCGGACCAGAGGGAGAACTATCCTGTCAATACTTATGTTAAGCAGAACATGTAAAATAAAAAATGATAAGAATTTTGTTTCTGGAGGATGTACTTTGTTTCCTGGGCTCCCTGTTTCCATTTTATTTTCCTATGATCTTTTGCCTCCTTTTCAGACTTTTGTACTTGACTCCAAAAGTATTGTAACTAATTTCCATTACTTCAGATAACAAATGTGTAGTAATGCTTTGAAAGCTCAGAAGTTAGATATCCAGAACTATTGTATAAAATTTTCTGATTTATAAAATATTTTTGTTCTCTTAAGGCTTTCTATAGTTTCAAACTCGGAGTTAAGATGTATAGAATATAATGTGAGATGGGTATGAAAATACAAAAATTTGATTTACAGAAATTTAACTGGTTTTTCTTTGAGAATGTTTTACTATATAGTATGTCCTCAATGGTGAACAAGGGACTCAAAGCTGTATTGAAAAAGCGAAACAAAGAAAAATCTACACATTACAGGAAATGTAGTGATATTTGTTAAATAAAATACATTATAGTATTTCTTTCGGTATGTAAATCAGTAACCTCTCTTTTTATTCCAGATAGTACAACTGAAGTTTTTACAAATATCTATGTGACCAGTTTTGGACCAGTTTCAGATACTGACATGGTGAGTATAGTAACTGAAATAATCTCTGAGATATATATGATGATATGGCTGAATTGAAGCAGAAAAGATATCCAGCTGCCAGCGCCAGATTTAGGCATAAACTAAACAAGCTACAGTATAGCTTAAGACCTCACATTCTGCAGGATCTCACAAAATTTTGGTTGGGGTGGGGACTTTTAAAATTTTTATGTGACTTCTATGTGTACTTTATTTTTTCAAATATTGTATAGCAAATTTTGTGTAGTTATAAAATGGTCACACACATCCACACACAGAGGTTTTATAAAGTTTTAGGTTTTAAAAAGTTTCAGATGGATCTCAGCATGTGGACTTGAACCATGTATTAAACAAAGAAACCAAGAAACACAACCGGCCAAAAGACAAATGTTTGAAAGAGATATGTACAAGTGTTCTAGAATATATATATGGTTTTACACACACACACACACAAACACAAACACAAACACACACACACACCTTTGAAACTTTCTAAAACCTATTGTCATGGTTCGAAGTAATGCTCCCAACCAATTCAAAGACTCTGAGGCCTTGGCTTCCTCAAAAATCCTGTTTATTGGGTACATCATATTGGCACGGTCAGAGGTGAAACCAACACTGAATAATTCCTGTGTTTTTGATATAATTAAAGAATAGATACTGTCCGCCCTGCCTCCCCTTGTGTCACAGGTCACATTAGCCAACTAAGCAGGTGATGAACTTCTCAGCACTCCCTCCTGCTGTTGCTATGGCGCACTGATTTGGCCTTGGTTCTCAGGAGCCATATCGTTGTTATGTCTGGCACATTGGAAGAAAACTGTGATGACCAGGGCTGGGCATGGAAACAACACAGCTGGAACAAAGGCTTAATGTCCCAACTTATAATAAACTCCAACTTTCCCCCAAAAGTCCCACCGTTCACCATCCAGGAACAAAGCTCTAAACACACACCTCCAATAGTTCCTGGCTGCTGTTAGTCCAGAGGATCAGCACAGTTCTGAGAGCAGTCACATTTCAGGGAATTTGGTTCCAAGGAGTCCTCATCACAGGAAGATTTCACTGCATCTGCAGCACAACCCGGAGCAGAACTGGGTTGCTGTGAACTCGCACCTAGCCAGGCCAGGCAACCAATGCAAGCAGGGCAAGGCAAACAGGGCAAGGCAAGGAAAATATCCAGACATCAGTAACAGCACGTGAGACTGGAAAAAGGCAACGCTTGTTCCCAACAACTGCCCCTCCCAACAGCGTCCCTTTAAATCTCATTCCCCAGGTGAGCCTTGTGAAGAGGAGCGGGGCACACTCCTTCTGAGTGGTCGGGTCACCCTGCGCTGATTCCGCCGCCTCTCCATTCACCATGCTTGGGGGTTGGGGGGGAGATAATTGCTCATTGCCGGAGCTCTGTCACTCCTCTGCTCCGCCCCCTCCTCCCCCTTTGCTTGGTCATCCTGCGCCCTCTCTCCTTTGCTGGTGACCCTTTCCAGGCCCGAGGGACCTAGGACTGCTTCCTCCTGCTCCTCCAGTCATTCCTCCATTGGCCCTAGCTCCGTCTCATCCTCCTCCTCAGACCCAAACTCCCATGGGGCCATGACACTAACATTCTACAGTCCCATAAGTCCCCCTCCCCCCCATAACTATGGCAACTAAGAAAAAGCAAGAAAAATATGGCTTCAGCTAGAGTTGTTTTGAGAGTTGACAGTTGGCTCCCGTACGTGGAAAAGAGCATCTGTAAGGTATGAATCACAAATAGCCCTTTTCAGTCATCCCCCCCTCCATCTATTGTTGATTTCCCAATTTTGAACCAATCAGAGGTTCTGTGTCCAGTTCTCACTGTTGCTTCTTGACCCACATATAGGTTTCTCAAGAGACAAATAAGATGGTCTGGTACTCCCATCTCTTTAAGAAGTTGCCACAATGTGTTGTGATCCACACAATCAAAGGCTTTAGCATAGTCAATGAAGCAGAAGTAGATGTTTTTCTGGAACTCCCTAGCTTTCTCCATCATCCTGAGTATGTTGGCAATTTGATCTCTAGTTCCTCTGCCTCTTCGAAATCCTGCCTGTATTGCTGGTAGTTCTAGGTCCAACATACTGCTGGAGCCTAGCTTGTAGAATTTTGAGCATAACTTTCCTAGCATGTGAAATGAGTGCAATGGTGCGGTAGTTTGAACATTCTTTGGCATTGCCCTTCTTTGGAATTGGAATGTAAACTGACCTTTTCCAATCCTGTGGCTACTGTTGAGTTTTCTAAATTTGCTGGCAAATTGAGTGTAGCACTTTTACTGTATTGTCTTTTAAGATTTTGAATAGCTCAGTTGGAATACTCTTATCTCCACTAGCTCTATTGTTGCTCAGATTTCCTAAGGCCCTTCACATTCCAGGATGTCTGGCTCGAGATCAGTGACCACCCCATCATAGTTATCGGGGACATTAAGCTCATTCTTGTATAGTTGTTCTGTGTAATTTGGCCACCACTTTTTTTTTTAATTGAAAAAGTTTTACAAATACAAATTTTCCCATTTCCCCCCCGCTTTCCCTCCCTAACCCTCCCTAGCCCTCCCCTCCTCCCATGACTTCCCCAAGGTGAAATCCAAATCCAAATCATATTATATCATACTTTACCGCCCATCTATTCTGCCCCCTGTGTACTATACATTTCTACATGACATTGAACTATTCTACCCAACTAAAAGCTATCTGGTACTTCCTAGTTTGATATTTATTCTGCACATAATCTATCCATTTCTTCCATTCCCATGCATAAGTCTCTTGAGTCCGATCTTTTAAGTATGCTGATATCTTCGCCATTTCTGCAAAACTGGCCACCTTCAAAGTCCATTCTTCAATAGTAAGCATAACATCCCTTTTCCAATATTGACCAATCAGTAACCTAGCTGCTGTCACCATATACAATATCAATTTTGTTTCACCCATTGAAAAGTCCTTAACTATGCCCAATAAAAACAATTGAGGAGAAAATTGGAGTTTTTTCTTCAAAACATTTTGCATAACCCACCAAATTTTTATCCAGAAAGCCTTCACTTTCTTGCAAGTCCACCATATATGATAATATGTAGCATCTAAACAATCACATCTCCAACATTTTGGTTGAACATTAGGATACATGCATGACAATTTCTTAGGATCTAGATGCCATCTATAAAACATTTTATAAAAATTTTCCCTCAAATTCTGTGACAGGGTAAATTTAACATTCTGAACCCATATTTTTTCCCACGTTTCCATCATAACTGGTTCTGCAAAGTTTTGCGCCCATTTTATCATACAATCTTTAACCAATTCATTTTCTGAGTCTCTTTCTAACAAAACGTTATAAACCCTCTTGATATGCATTGGGCCTTTCTCTTTTATCTGTCTTACCAATTCTTCTTCATGCAACATTAAACCAGTTTTTTGATCTTCTCTCCATCTTGAAGTTGATTATACTGTAACCAAGTTATATTAATCCCTTCTTCCAACAGTGTATTTAATGTCTTTAGTTGCCATCTGCCCCCATCATTAAAAAGTACTTCTTTGTATAAAACCCCCCCCCGAGTGACTTTATGTTTGTATTCCGTATAATATGACCAAGATCCAACCACAACGGTATTTTATAATCCCATTTGAACCAGTGCTTCTTCCATACTCTCATCAAGGAGTTTCTAAGTATATGGCTATTGAATACTTTATCCACTTTATTTTCATAGAATAAATATGTATGCCAACCATGTTCAAGATCATAACTCTCTATATTCAATATTCCAGTCTTTGTCCTTCCAAACCAATCACTTGCTTGTGTCAACGCTGCTGCTTCATAGTACAGTCGTAGGTTTGGAAGTTTAAGGCCACCGCTTTCACGAACATCTTGCATAATTTTCAATTTAACTCTTGGTTTTTTCTCATTCCAAACAAACTTATTCACTCCTTTTTGCCATTCCGTCAGCTGTTTATCACTTTTAAGCACCGGAATAATTTGAAACAAAAATAAAAATCTAGGTAGAACATTCATTTTAACTGCTGCTATTCTTCCAAGTAAGGACAGCTGCAGTTTTTTCCAGGTTTCCATATCCTTTTGTACCTTTCGCCACAACACCTCATAGTTATTTTGGAACAGTTTTATATTTGAATCTGCAACTTGGACTCCTAGATATCTCACCTTTGGTACTATTTCAAAGCCTGCCTTCCTTTCAAGTTCCTTCTTTTGATCTTCTGTCATATTTTTAACTATCATCTTGGTTTTTTTCTGATTCAGTCTAAATCCTGATACCATACCATATTGTTCTATAATGCCTTTCATCTGGATTATTGACTCCATCAGCCGTGTTAGGGTAACAACCAGATCGTCTGCAAATGCCCTTGTTCTGTAATCCTCTTGCCTTATAACTATTCCATTCAAAGTACTCGAGTCCTGTATTGTGTTCAACAAGACTTCTAGAGTTAAGATAAACAACAACAGGGATAATGGACAACCTTGTCTTGTGCCTTTTTCTATACTGAAGTTTGTAGTTAAGCTTCCATTAATAATAATTTGTGCTGTTTGCTCTTGATAAATTGCTGAAACCGCCTGCACAAACTGATCCCCAAAGTCCATCTTTCTTAAAGTCTTTAATAGAAAGTTCCAGTTCACTCGATCAAAGGCCTTCTCCGCATCCAAAAACACCAGCACTGCAGAGATCTGTTTATTCTTCTCAAGATATTCCAATAAGTCTATAATTTGCCTCACATTATCCTTCATGTATCTGCCTTCTATAAATCCTGCTTGATCATGATGAATCACCTCTTGAATAACTGGCATTAATCTGTTGGCTAATACTTTTGCAAAAATTTTGTAATCCGTATTCAGGAGAGATATTGGTCTAAAATTTTCCGGTTTTGTAGAACCTGCTTCCTCTTTTGGTATCAATGAAACAAAAGCTGCTTTCCATGAAGGGGGTATTTTACCCCCTTGTTGTATGCTACAAAATAAGTCTTTAAGATGTTCAATCATTTCTACTTGTAAAGTTTTATAATACACCGCAGTTAAACCATCCGTTCCTGGAGCTTTAGCTGTTTTCAGTTGTTTAATAGCAACAATAATCTCCTCAACTGTTATTGGTAGACTCGTTCTTTCCTTTTGATCACTAGAAATTTTCATAACTCATATATTTATTTATAAGCTCATTCTGTATATCATCTTTGGCATATAGTTTAGTATAATAATCTAAGAAGGCTTCTTTGATTAATCTTTGTTGAAAAACTTCCTTCCCTCCATACTCAATACTGCCAATAGTCCAAGTACTCTGTTGTTTCCTCAGTGTGTAAGCCAACCACCTGCCCGGTTTATTAGCGTTGCAAAATGTATTATGTTTCGCAAATTGTAAATTAGTTGCTGCTTGTTCCACTGTGAGCATTTGAAATTGATCTTTCAAAAGTTTTATAATTCCTTGTAATTTTTCATCTGTTGGATTTTTTATGAGTAACTGTTCTTTTTTCTTTATCTCTCCTTCCAATTCTAATCTTTTTCTTTGTCGATTTGATTTATGTTTAGAATTCATATAGATCAGTACCCCCCGCATATACGCCTTGCTCGCGTTCCAAACAATTTCAATAGGGGTGCCCTTACTCAAATTCATTTCAAAAAATTCCTTCATTTGTTTTTTGAGTTCATTTACATTCTTTTCATATCTAAACAAGTTTTCATTTACTCTCCACGATCTTCTCTCATTTTTTCCCATTTCTATTTCTATCCATACCGGCTATGGTCAGTTAAAGTCCTCGGAAATATCTTTGTTTTCTTTGTTTTTAAAAATAAATCAGCCGTAAGTAGGATAAAATCAATCCTAGAGAAGGATCTATGTCTGTCTGAGAAAAAAGTAAAGTCCAATTCTTTTGGGTTATGCACTCTCCATATATCTTTCAATTCCAAATCTTCTTTCATATCAAAAAAGATCTGTGGTAATTTAACACATGACTTTGCCAAACTCTTTTTATCTTTTTTAGGATCTATTACTCCATTCCAATCTCCCATAAGTAAAATAGATCTATAGTCCCATTGTAATATTTTAGAATACAATATTTTATAGAAATTTTCTTGTTGCTGATTAGGAGCGTAAATTCCAATCACCAAAATTGGACCATTATATGTATAAAGTTCAATTGCTATATATCTTCCACAGTCATCTGCTTCTATAATTTTAGCTGGCAATCTTTTATTTATATAAATCACTACACCATTCTTTTTCTCCGGATTTGAGGCTATGAACACTACACCACTTCTTAATCTCTTCTGCCTCTGTTAGGTCCCTGCCATTTTGGTCCTTTATCATGCCCATCTTTGCCTGAAACGTTCCCTTCATATCTCCAATTTTCTTGAAGAGATCTCTGGTCCTCTCTATTCTATTGTTTTCTTCTATTTCTTTGCATTGTTCATTTAAGAAGGCATTCTTATCCCTTCTAGCTATTCTCTGGAATTCTGCATTCAATTGGGTATATCTTTCTCTTTCTCCCTTGCCTTTTGCTTCCCTTCTTTCCTCAGCTATTTGTAAAGCTTCCTCAGACAGCCATTTTGCTTTCTTGCGTTTCTTTTTCTTTGGGGTGGTTTTAGTTGCTACCTCTTGTACAATGTTGCGAACCTCTGTCCATAGTTCTTCAGGCACTCTGTCTACCATATCTAATTCCTTAAATCTATTTGTCACCTCTACTGTATATTCATCAGGGATATGATTTAGTTCATACCTGAGTGGCCTAGTGCTTTTCCCTACTTTTTTCAATTTAAGCTTATATTTTGCAATGAGAAGCTCATGATCTGAGCCACAGTCAGCTCCTGGTCTTGTTTTTACTGACTGTATAGCGCTTCTCCATCTTTGGCTGCAGAGCACATAGTCAATCTGATTTCTGTGTTGACCGTCTGGTGACGTCCATATGTAGAGTCGTCTCTTGGGTGGTTGGAAAAGAGTGTTTGTTATGACCATCATATTCTCTTGACAAAATTCTATCAGCCTGTGCCCTGCTTCATTTTGTACTCCAAAGCCAAACTTGCCTGTTATTCCTGTTATCTTTTGTCTTCCTACTTTAGCATTCCAATGATAAGAACATCATTTTTTGGTGTTAATTCTATAAGGTGTTGTAGGGCTTTATAGAACTGGTCAACTTCAGCCTGTTCAGCACCAGTGGTTGGGACATAGATGTGGACTACTGTGATGTTGAATGGTTTGCCTTGGATTTGAACTGAGATCATTCTGTCATTTTGGGGATTGTATCCCAGTACTGTATGTATGTATGTATGTATGTATGTATGTATGTATGTATGTATGTATTTATTTATTTATTTATTTATTTTATTTTATTTTATTTTATTTTATTTTATTATTTTATTTTATTTTATTTTATTTTATTTTATTTTATTTTATTATTTAATTTAATTTAATTTAATTTAATTATTTTATTTTATTATTTTAATTTAATTTGATTTTATATTATTATTTTATTTTATTTTATTTTATTTTATTTTATTTTATTATTTTATTTTATTTTATTTTATTTTATTTTATTATTTAATTTAATTTAATTTAATTTAATTTAATTTAATTATTTTATTTTATTATTTTAATTTAATTTAATTTAATTTAATTTAATTTAATTTAATTTAATTTAATTTAATTTAATTTAATTTTATTATTTTATTTTATTTTATTATTTATTTTATTTTATTATTTGATTTGATTTTATTTATTTATTTTATTTTATTTTATTATTTGATTTGATTTGATTTGATTTGATTATTTTATTTTATTTTATTATTTTATTTTATTTATTTTATTTTATTTTATTTTATTTTATTTTATTATTTTATTATTTTATTATTTTATTTTATTATTTTATTTTATTATTTTATTTTATTTTATTTATTTTATTTTATTTTATTTTATTTTATTTTATTTTATTTTATTTTATTATTTTATTTTATTTTATTATTTTATTTTATTATTTTATTTTATTTTATTTTATTTTATTTTATTATTTTATTTTATTTTATTTTATTATTTTATTTTATTTTATTTTATTTTATTTTATTTTATTTTATTTTATTTTATTATTTGATTTGATTTGATTTGATTATTTTATTTTATTTTATTATTTTATTTTATTTATTTTATTTTATTTTATTTTATTTTATTTTATTTTATTATTTTATTATTTTATTATTTTATTATTTTATTTTATTATTTTATTTTATTTTATTTTATTTTATTTATTTTATTTTATTTTATTTTATTATTTTATTTTATTTTATTTTATTTTATTATTTTATTTTATTTTATTTTATTTTATTTTATTTTATTTTATTTTATTTTATTTTATTTTATTTTATTTTATTTTATTATTTTATTTTATTTTATTTTATTTTATTTTATTTTATTTTATTTTATTTTATTTATTATACCGCCCTTCTCCCGAAGGACTCAGGGCAGTGAACAGCCAAGGTTAAAATACATACAGTATGAAAATTAAAATAATTTAAAAAATAATTAAATCAATTTGGCTTCCCAATTTTAAAACCCCTTACCCATAAAATTAATCAATTAAAATCTTAAGCCAGCCTGGCTTGCTGAAACAAGAAAGTCTTCAGAGCCCGGCGGAAAGTACGGAGGTCCGGGATCAGTCGTATCCCTGGGGGTAGTTCGTTCCAGAGGGCGGGTGCCCCCACAGAGAAGGCTCTCCCTCTGGGGGTCGCCAGTTGACATTGCTTGACCGACGGCTTTAAAGGTGAGAACCAAAACCTTGAAGCGCACCCGGAAGACCACCGGAAGCCAGTGCAGCTCGCTATTTTCCTACTCTTTTATTGAGTATGAAGGCTACTCCATTTCTTCTGAAAGATTCTTGCCTACAGTAGTATACCTGATGGTCATCTGAATTAAATTCATCCATTCCTGTCCATTTTAGTTCACTGATTCCTAAGATGTCAATGTTCAGTCTTGTCATCTCTTGTTTAACCACATCCAGCTTTCCTTTCACGACCAGATACATCCACAGCTGTGTGTTCTTTCGGCTTTGACTCAGTTGCTTCATCGTTTCTGGTGCTACTAGTACTAGCCCTCTGCTCTTCCTCAGTAGCATATTGGACACTTTCGGACCTGAGGGGCTCATCTTCCAGCATCATATCTTTTTGCCTTTTGGTATTGTCCATGGGTTTTTCATTTCATAAATTTGTTAGGAATGTCAAATTGGCACAATTAGTAAAAACCCTACTCTGAAGGATCCGAGGTTTTCCCCACCCAAATCAAAACCTAAAGTTTTTGCCCCCAGGTCACACGGCCATCACAAGTTCCAATCAGTTCACAGTCCCAACTCTGGCTGGCTTTTGTCCATGCCCCTCCAATACCTGGAAGAGCGTCCTTAGCTCACACGAGAAAGAATGCTATTTTGGCTACACATTCCCCAGCTATCTGTATCTCCCCACTCACATTCCCACAGCTCCACCCAGCCTCGCTGTGTTGGGCTGCCCTGAAGATGCTCCCAAAATGGCTTCAGGGCTGACACAGTCTCAATGGTTTTAATAGGCTACTGTGGAATACCGGGTGTAGCTTCCCCAAAAGGCAAGGAAGTTTTAACAGTAACTGGATTGATTACCTTTATGATGGGGAATGGCCCCAAGAATTTAGGACCTATTTTTTTACAGGGCAACTTTAGCTTTAAGTTCTTTATGGAGAGATAAACCTTCTCTCCCACCTGGAAGGGTCTCTGAGGGTCTAGTTTCTTATCAGCTTGCTGTTTGTAGGCTTCTGTTTTTGCCTTACATTTCCCCACGTATTCTGCAATGAGTCCACCCACTCCTTTAGACTAATATCTGGGGGTATTCTGGCATGGGGACAAAGTCTACCTTATTGACCACCTTGAAGGGAGTAAATCCTCCCTTCAAGGTGCTGCTGTGCATTGCTTTATTGTATGCAATTTCAGCAAAAGACAGTAGTTCTGCCCAATTAGTCTGCTGGTAGTTGACATAACACCTTAGGTACAGCTCCACCATGGTGTTAATTCTTTCCACCACCCCCTTGGTACTTGGATGAAAAGCTGAACTAAGCCCCTGGGAGGATCCAATGGACTTTAAGAACTCTCTCCAGAACTTAGCTGTGAATTGGAACCCCAATCTGAAATACTCCTGCGTGGGACTTCATGCAATCAGTAGATATGCCTCAGGAACAACTTCGCCAGTTTGTGGATGGACAGTAATCCAGAGAAGGGAGGAAATGAGCCTGCTTGGAAAATAGGTCAATCACTGTCCAAATCATGGTATTCCCTCCACTTTGTGGCAGCTTGACTATGAAGTCTGCAGAATTTTTAAGAACCCAAAGTCCCATGCCTGCCTGGCATTATGCCTCCTTCGTAGGACCTGCATCCGCAAGTTGTTAGGGACATATAGTCCCTTCCAGGCAAACTTGTCCCTAATGGTCAAGAGCTGCTGGTGGTTCTTGAACCAGGGGTCACTTTGCAACTCAGTTTTGAGTTTCTTGGCCACTTCCTCCCCTGATGTGTCAGTTGTTGCACGGGTCGTTATTGGTGGCCATCTCAGCCACCTTCTGGGTAGCGGAATAATTACGTTAACCACCTCCTCCCGAGTATTCTTGTACTGGGACATTCTCAAGAAGCCATCAGCCAGAAAATTTTTTCCTCCTGGGAGGTATTTCAAGGTGAAGTTAAATTGATTGAAGTACTGCACCCACCGAACCTGCTTCAGTGAGAGTTTATGAGAAGTTCTAGATATCTTCGAATTTTTATGGTCAATGCACACTTCAAACGGTACCAGGAAGTGGCGCCATTTCAATAGTGCCCACCAGACCGCAAAAGCCTCCTTTTCCCATACAGTCCAGCGTCTCTCCATGTCACTGAATTTTCGAGAGCTGTAGGTACACAGTTGCAGATTCCCCTCATTTCTCTGTAGGAGGTCGGCCCCTATGGCCACGTTGCTGGTGTCAGCTTGGATCACGAAGGATTCCTCAGAATCAGGGTGCTTCAGAACCAGTTCTTTTGCAAGTAGCCTTTTCAGACTTTCAAATGCTTGTTGGCATTCCATCGTCCATTGGAGTGGCTGGCTTAGCTGGGGTTTAGCCCTGGTTTTCCCTGTTCTCAGCAGTTCTGTGATTGGCAAGGCTATTCTCGTAGAGGATGGAATGAATTGCCTATAAAAGTTAGCGAACCCCAAAAAGATTTGTAGTTGTTTACAGGTTCAAGGGGCCTGCCATTCTAAAATGGCTTTTAGAAGTTTTTGCCCCATGTTCAGTCCTGTCATCTCTTTATTTTTTATTTATTTTTTTTATTTTTATTTGATTTATATGCCGCCCTTCTCCGGAGACTCAGGGCGGCTTACAATGCGTTAAGCAATAGCCTTCATACTTTTGTATATTTTATACAAAGTCAGCTTATTGCCCCCAGAAACTGGGTCCTCATTTAACCTACCTTAGAAAGGATGGAAGGCTGAGTCAACCTTGAGCCTGGTAAGATTCGAACCTGCAGAAAATGCAGGCAGCTGTGTTAATTACAGGGTGCATTAAACCACTGTACTACCAAGGCTCTCTTGTTTCACTACGTCCAGCTTGCCTTGATTCATGGATCTTACATTCCAGGTTCCTATAGATTTTTATAGCATCAGACTTTACTTTCACCACCAGATGCATGCACAGCTGAGCGTCCTTTTGGTTTTGGCCCAGTCGCTTCACTCTTTCTGGTGCTACTAGTACTAGCCTTCTGCTCTTCCCCAGTAGCATATTGGACACCTTTCGACTTGGGGGGGCTCATCTTACGGTGTCATATCTTTTTTCCTTTTGATACTGTCCATGGGGTTTTCATGGCAAAGATACTGGAGTAGGTTGCCATTTCCTTTTCCAGTGGATCACGTTTTGTCAGAGCTCTCTGCTATGACCTGTCCATCTTGGGTGTCCCTGCACAGCATAGTTCATAGCTTCATTGAGTTACACAAGCACCTTCGGCATGAGAAGGCAGTAATCCATGAAGGGGGGCTAATTAATAGTTGGGCTAAAATGAGAGCTTTACTAAAAAAGCATGATACGGAACTAATTGATAGATTGGTTCTATGGGCAAAGTAATTGCTGCTCGGCACCATCTCAAAAATCTGTTGACAGTACAGAAGGAAGCTCTATCACCCAATGAACAAAATCTCAGATAAACTCAACTTTTACTGGGTTTTGAATATGGCTTGATCTCCTGCTTCTCTTTGAGCAGAGTACAATTTGAAAAGTACACTTTGCAAAGTATGCTATCAATAGGCTGATTGATCTTACATTTGAAAATTGCCTTTATTCTAACTTGCCTTTATTTTAGTTTTTCCTTTCCAAAGTTTGAAAATTGCCTTTATTTTAGTTTTTCCTTTCCAAAGTTTATCCAGATTCTTTTGAGTATCATGTAAAATCCACTGCTTCCATAAAAAAACACTTTTAAAAACTTATTTTTCCTCCTCTGTCACTTATTCTCCTTCTGAGGAGTTTTTAGGGAGTTCTCCCTCTTTTCTCCTTTTCTTGCTTTATTTTAAATTCTGTAATGACAAGAGGTGACTGCTTAGGATGGGAGTGGGTCTCTGCCATCATCTTTTGTTGGCCTCTTGGCTGATTATACATTCTGGCCTTGGCTTTCTGGCTTCTTGTATGTCTTTGGTAATTACTGCTGCTTCCATATATTTCCAGAGGAATTCCATTACCTGTCATCCTACACCTCAAACCTGTTAAATGAAGCATGTGGGGGCCACATAACCACGATCCATTAGCTAATCCTGAACAAAGAAAAAGAGAATAACTAAAGTGAAATAAATTTCCTAGTGCCATCTCTCTGGCCTTTGGATGCATGTGCCTAAGAAAATTAACTCTCCAACTTACTGTATCCCAAGGTATAATTATAATCAGACTTAAGCAGGAAAAAAGGAAAGTGAAATAATTATTTTTAAGTTTAGCTAGCCATAGAATCTGCAAAAAGAATCATAGGTGTATGAGATAAAAATCTCAAACAGTGCCTGAAAGGAATGTCCCATAAAGATTCTAAAGATATCATAAGGTGTGATAAATTTGCTCCTCAGAAATTCCAAGACATATTAAACATTAAACAATGAGTGGGTTTGCTGTATTGGTGAAAATGGAGGTGATATCCAATTCTTTTTTCAACCAGAATTGGCAACTCAGTTGTTAAGCAAAGCAGCCATTAAGTGAATTCACAACTGTAGTTATGTTACGTCAGCTTTCCTTTGCTTTACAGACTTCCAAAGCTTGAACTCATATTTCTCTTGCATCAGCATCCTAGTAATATACAGTAATATACAGAGGTAACTATAATAGTGGTGGGTTTTCTGAAAAAGTTAAGTTGGAGGGGGATTATTTTCTCCTCATTCCTTTCTACATCAGAAAACTGCCTTGAATTGACTTTTTGAAACAGAATTACTTCCAGGGGTTTTATTCATGTCCATTACCTCTCATGGCAGGCCAATTGCCACCCAATCTTTGGAAACCAAAACCAAGGTTGCTTCCTTTTTCTTCTAGTGAGAAATGTAGTTTTAATTGTTGCTTTACTAGTTCATGTAAAAAGAATGTTCCTTGGATGAAAGTACAGGATGTGTTTCTTGAATTTAGATATTTTGAATAATGGACATTAACCAAAAGAAGGTAAAGAGCAAGAATAAAATAGATTGCATGTTTTCGGCTTTATGAAATTGGTTAGATTATTCTTGTGAAACGATACCCTAAAAGAACCACAGAGCACCAGTAATGTAAATTTATTGTGACACTAGCCTAAGAGGAAAAACAATTCATTTAAAGACAATAATAAAAGACAACTATTTCCCCTAAAACAGGGGTGTCAAATTGGATTTCTTCGAGGGCCAGATCAGCATTGTAGTTCTCTGCAGGCCAGGGGGAGCGGGGGGGGGGAGATGGGACAGACGCCTCCTGAAGCACCCTGCTGGCCAAAACAGGCCACACGGAGGCCTCCTGAGGCCCCTGCATGGGCCGTTTTCCACCTCCCCAGCCTCCAGCAGCACCCTGCTGGCCAAAAATGGGCAGCACAGAGACACACACACACCCCTAGGCAGCCCATTTTGGCTGACAGAGGCACCACGGGCCAGTCCTTTGATATTTCCAGGCCAGCCCGGATTTAAGCACCCCATGGACTGGATCCGGCTCGTGGGCGTTGAGTTTGACAACTCTGCTGTAAAACAAAAGCAAACAAAACAACCTATAACATTAAATGAGTAATCACCACAATTGTAGTGGAAACATGTAATATTAAATCTAGATAGATAATTAGGATTGTTGCTGATTACTCAGAAAAATGTATAAGATTTTCTTAAACTATGAGCAATGAAAAAAGTATTTAGAAAATCTTGCTCTTTTTTCCAAAATATTGGAGCATTTCCTATGTAATAATAAATGGGAACTTTAAAATGATGTAACTGGGATATCTATCATTCAATAAATCCTTCTTATTCCAGTTTATTCCAGTTCTGCCCCAATTAAATACTTTAGCTTCAAGATAGTCAATTATTATTAGTGGTGATAGTACTGTATAGATTTATGATTTGTTGACTCTGTGAACAAGGATTTTAATTTACTTTGTAATGTAACGTATATAATGGAATACTTCATTATATCAAGAAATCAGCACATAAGCAGGACTTCCGGTTTCCCTGTCTTCGGCGACGGCGGCGCCTTTTGAAGCTCCGCCAGCCCCGCCGCCCGTAGAGCCGCTCCGAGACGAAGAAGCGGCTCGAAAACTTCCAAATCCGTAGGATTGAGGAAGAAGAGATCGCAGGGCACAGGTCGAGCCCCTGTAACCCCCCAGGGAAGTTTCTGGGGAGAGAACAGGCGTGGCTCCCTCCCAACCTGCTGAAACTCCGGGCGACGTGGGACGATTCTGCTTTTGCAGAACAAGCCGGCTGCAGGAAACTCAAAGCGAAAAGAACCAGCTTTAATAAACAGCGAAATTACCTGAATCCTGAAACTTGGAAACGCAAGTATTAGCGCTTTGTTGACTTTTTAAACTGAGAAAAATGCGAATGAGTGAAAGTGCTTTGAAAAAACATGGCGCTCAGCCTTAGAGTTAACGAGCCAGCGAGTGTGGATTGGTGAAGTTATCTTGTTTTGTTACAAAGTTTCCAAGTTGCTACAAAGTTGCCTTGTTTGTAATAAGAGAAACAAGTGGAAAATTTCTCCCTTTTTAATACTTGACTTTGCTTTACTTCAACCTTTATTTGATCAAATCTGGGGGACTTTTTTAGAAGTCTTTGTGCAGGAGGGAAAGGAAAAGGAACTTCTCTCTTTAGAAAAACTAGATCACGTGGCAGGATGGCTTCAAAGAAGCAGGAAGGGAAGGCAACAGGGGGGGGATCCCCCACACACAAACATGAAACGCAGCTTCCCCCTGCTCAACAGCTACAGACTCAGAAAAAAGAATTTGATGTGGGAGATTTAAAAGAATTTATTTCTAGAACTTTGGATGACAAATTTCAAAAATCTCAACAGGAGATAGATGATAAACTTCAAAAATCACATCAGGAGTTTATGCAGGAAATTAATGAAGTTAAAGATATGGTGAAACAGAATCAAAACAAGGTGACCAAAAAAATATCAGAAGTGGCATCTGGCCTGGCAGAATTTATTGGGAAAGTTGATTTTAAAGTTGAAGAACTTAAATCAGAAGTTAATGTTAAGATGAAAGACAATGATTATAAAATTGCTGATGTTGACAATAAAATGCAAAGAGTTGAAAACGAGATTGTCATGATACAATTCAGGGCAATGGAGTTTGCTATACGGCTTCGAGGAATTCGAGAGGAGGAAAGACAGGATTTGAGACAAGTTTGTTCTGAGGCCCTGGCTAAGATTTTACAAGTTAATCCAGATGTGGTTTTTCACAAAATAGACAAAATTTACAGAGTGAACTCCTGGGTGGCCAGACAAAGACAATTACCTAGAGATGTGGTCATATATTTTACAGATAGAGAAATAAGAAACGATATCCTGCAAAAATCCTTTTACACTTCTGTACAAGTGGGGGGCTCACGAATTGGAATTTATAAAGAATTGCCTCCTAAAATGCTGAAAGCTAGAAAAGAATTTGGCTTTCTTGTTAAGGAATTGCAAAATTTACAGATACCTTTCCGGTGGGACGCACCAGTTGGCATAATTTTCAGATACAAGGGAGAAAGATACCGTTTGAATACCGTGGAGAAGGCACAGCACTTCTACACTACTATTTTTAAGGAAAGAACACCATCTCCACGTACATCTACAGTTTTGGAGATTAAAGAGAGTGAAGAGAAGCAACCCCAACGAGAACTGCAAGAACAGTCTAAGCAGGAATTAGAGGAAGTGCAAGGTGCAGAAGGAGGTTTTCTGGATGAGCCCTTGCTGGAATCTTCTCCAATCTTGGACCCGGTTCGGATGATTGAAGTTAAGGATCAACGTATAACTCGAGCTCAATCTAAGTTACTTAAACAAAAGCAACAACAACAACAGGAAAGACAAGACAAGGAGGCAGTTAAGAGTACTGCACAAGAGACTGGAGCTATGGGAGGAGCGAGATCGAAGCTTTCGGATGATCTTCAATTATTTTGCTCTTTGCTCCAGAAAGAGGCTGATGATGTTTAAGTGTTTATCCTGGAATGTTAATGGGTTGAATTCAGCACAGAAAAGGAAGAAATTATTTACATATTTGAAACAATTTAATAATGATATAATTTGTTTACAAGAAACACATATCACAACTCAAGATCAAAAATATTTGATAAACTCCAAACTAGGAACACATTTTATATCTTCAACTTCACAAAAAAAGAATGGTGTGGTTATTTATGTAAATAAAAAGTTAACAGCTAAAGTTATAGAAACAGATGAAGATGGTAGGTTTGTAGCAATTGAATTGTCTACAGCAAATGGCCAAATTCTTCTGATTGGGATTTATGCTCCCAATCAACAACAGGACTATTTCTATAAGATGTTACATACTAAAATATTGCAATGGGATTACAGATCTATTTTAATTATGGGAGACTGGAATGGAGTAATCGACTCTAAATTATTCAATAAATCCTTCTTATTCCAGTTTATTCCAGTTCTGCCCCAATTAAATACTTTAGCTTCAAGATAGTCAATTATTATTAGTGGTGATAGTACTGTATAGATTTATGATTTGTTGACTCTGTGAACAAGGATTTTAATTTACTTTGTAATGTAACGTATATAATGGAATACTTCATTATATCAAGAAATCAGCACATAAGCAGTTTAAACAAACAAGTAATATATAAAACAAATAGTATCAGATTAATAATAAACAACATCAATCAGAAGCAAACTAAAATAAAATGTTCATAAAGGAAGCTCACTTCCTTTTGTCCAGGACATGGACTATAAGCGATGCTTGATGGGGATGTGCACACATCTTCTCCTTGACTGGCTTTCCTGGTTATTTTCTGGGAGGAGGCTTTGTGATACCTAAAACAGAATAACTAGATTCCGTAATAGCTTTGTAACATATAGTACCAACCTTCTTAACTCTCAAGACTCTTTTTTCTACTATGTATTCAAAATAGACTAGATCAGTAGTGGGTTGCTCCTCGTTCTGTCTGGTTCTTTAGAACTGGTAGTAAAAGTAGCAGAGGCTCCGCCTACCTGCCTGGATGTCATAATTAACTATGAAGTTTCTGTGCATGAGCAGAAGCGTGCGCGCACGTGCTCCCATAGTGAACCAGTAGTAAAGGTAAGTAGAACCCACCCTTGGACTGGATGTATACCAAATGGACATGTATGTGTGTGTGTGTTCTTTTGAGGGTGGGCATCAGAATTTCATTTTTAATGTGTGCCACTGTGTACACAGGAAAAGTGACAATAAAAGTTATCTTAGATTCATAAAGGCCTGAAAACAGATGCTTAGAGTACTGTATTTTCTGAGCAATTGCAAAGTTGATGATCCATCATTTAAGAGCTCCTACTATTAGTGTTTACCAGACTCAACTGATGTCAAGAGATTGGGGAGAGTATTAAGACAATTTATATGGATATACAAATGGATCCGTCAAGAATCATAATAGGGGAGTAGTTGATTATGGCAAGTATCTGGAGTCAGTGCTTACTCCATTTGACAAGCAGCATGTCTTGTGAGAACTACAGCAGCAGAAGAAAAAACTATCACTTGTTTTAGGTAGGAGAAAAAATGGAAGGAAAACTTGAATAACTCTAGAAAAAGGTATCATCATATAAATGTTGAATGAAAATGTGAGTGTTGGAGAAACTAATCCATAAGTAATCTAGATTCTAATATATAAATACCACTAAGAAAATCTCTATAATCCCTCTTTGAAAAATAAAAGTGTTTGCTTTGGAAATCTCTTTTATAGGATTTTAATTTACAAACTCATTTCTGTGTCTTCCACTCCCAGAGAAAAAAGTATGACCATCTAGTATGGACAGAAGAAACTACTTAGCAGACAAAGTTCTAAGCAGGCAGATCTCAACAATAGTGCTGGTAGAAAGGGATGGAGAAAATCCTGACTCCAAGTGAAAGGAGTGGAGGGAATATGATCTCTGGGTTGTAATAGAGTCATACTATGATCCTGGATCTATCTCAAATATCAGATTAATGACACCTGCAGGTTATTTACCAAAAACAAGATAAAACACTATTATGATAGCTTCTAACCTAATAGGATGCTTTCCAGTACAGGTTCATCAGGGTGTAGACCAGAATTTTTTCAAAGGACTATAAATTCAGCCCCCATATAAATTTGTTTTGATCAAGAAACTCCTGAATTATTTATTTATTGGTAGATTTTATTTTTTAAAAGAATTGCTTATTAAAGATTGCCTACCTGCCTTGTTGTTTTTAGTTGACTGTCATGTTGAAACATTTTTTTCCACTACAGGAGTACACAATAGATGTTTTCTTCCGCCAAAAATGGAAAGATGAAAGGCTAAAATTCAAGGGTCCCATGAACATTCTCCGACTGAATAATTTAATGGCCAGCAAAATCTGGACTCCAGATACATTCTTTCATAATGGAAAGAAGTCAATAGCTCACAACATGACTATGCCAAACAAGCTACTACGAATCCAGGATGATGGTACTCTTTTATATACTATGAGGTATGAGCTTTTCTTTTCATTCATTTCCTTTTCTGTTTGTAGTTCCTATACAGGTATTCTTCAGGTTATGAACATTCCCTTAGTGAACATTTGAAATTACGTGACAAGCACCTCCTAGCGTTTATGAACAAGTCCTGAAATTATGAATATTGCAGCACCACAGCAGTTGTTTGCTCTTACGAATGAACCCAGAGGCTCTGAAACATTCATCCTGCCTATTCCCCCACCCCCCGGCAAGGTCTTCACAGGCATTTTGCCTGTAGAGACTCACTTACCTTGCAAAGATCTCATCTCTGTCATGTTTCTTTGCCTGCTTCGTTGCTTCAGGTTTTTGGTTCATTCACAGAAAACAGAGGCCTAATGTACCGTGAGATCATGTGAGATCAGCAGTACGAGATCTTGTGCTGCTGATCTCGCACTTAGGCCTCTATTCTCTGTGAATTGAGGCCTGGATGTTTGCAAATGAAGGTATTCTGACCCAGCCTTAGCAGAACCAAGAAACAGACTCCTTGTTCCAAAAAAAAACCCTCTTTATTTAGCTCCTGTGAATTACTGGCATTCACACACTGAAAAGTCCAGGCAATAATCCTTCAAAGGGTTAATTCCAGTAACAGACCTTCCTTGGGATACTTGCCAGGCCAGGAGCTTCCAGTCACAAAGCTGTAAATTAAGTTCTGGCAAGCAGTCTCTGAGGCAGGAACCACAATAAGCAAATCTTCCGAAAGAAATCCGAACAGTTGTCTCCTGCAACCACCCATTCCCTTTCCTTCTATTTATTCCCCAGCCAGGGAGGGGCCATACAGCATCCATGTGTGGATACTTTCTTCCTGAGTCGTCTCCTTGTACTCAGTTGTTCTCCTCTTCTAACAGCTCTGTGCATGCACACATCTGGAACTGGCTTAAGCTGTTCTTCCTCCCCACTTATCTCCGACTCCGAAGGCAGCTGAGAAATGTCTGGCTCTATCTCTGCTTCTGATACAGAGCATCCATCAGAGCCTTCCCCAGGCTCCAGGACTGTCCCAAGTTTCTTCCCAACCACCTCATCGTCTGAGTCTGCCACCAGCTCTGCTGGCAGCTGGCGGGCCACAACAGGAGGGAAGGCTTCAGGCCTTCCCTCCATTTTCCATTTCCTTGCCGAAGCATGCAGAGAGATTGCGTCCCTGTAGGCTTTGGCAGCCCTTTGAAAAAAGCCTTTGTTGGCAACAGCAGAGCTTGGGAGGGGCTGGTACATCCTTCCAAAGCTCTGTTCCTACCTGCAAAGCCTTTTTGAAAAGGGCTGCCAAAGCCTACAGGGGTGCAATCCTCAAGCGCTTTGCTGATGAGAAAGGAGGCCCGGAGGGCTGCGCGTGGCCTTCTGGGCCTTCTTTCTCACTGGGGTTCCACTTGATGAGGCCTCCAGCAATGAAAAAATAGGCCCAGAAGGCCACACACAGCCTTTAGGGCTTCCTTTCTTGTGCCAGATGCACTTGACGAGGCCTTTGGCAATGAAAAATGAGGCCCAGAAGGCCGTGCGTGACCCTCTGGGCCCCCTTTTTCATTGCCACAGTCCTCATCAAGCTCTTTGCTGACAAGAAAGGAGGAAGCAGGCAAGGAAACAGGCTGGAGAGGAGACAGATCTTCATAAGGTAAGTCAGTGCGGCAGGATGGAGGGGGAAGCAATTGTGGGGACCCCAGGGAAGGGAGAATGAGGTAGCTATGGGTCAGGGGAGGCTTTGGATGGTCTGGTGGTCTGCTCCATCACTAGCCCCCCACCCCCATGGCCTTCCCAACCCTGAGATACCTCATGTGCACTTAACAAGCCGGGCATTCGATTATTGAATGCATGGGCGAAAGCAGGGAATGAGCTCATTCAAGGTACAAGATTCACTCCCACGAATCCTTGGGTTACAAATGGAATGGACAGGCTCCATTGCATTCGTAACCCAAGGACTACCTGTATTATCTGTATGTTATACTGTATATTGACATATGGCATTTGGTCTAGTGATTAAGGCACCAAGCTATAAACCAGGAATCTGTGAATTCTACTCCTGCCTTAAGCATGAAAATTGGATGGCTGATTAGGTCAGTCATTCTCTTTCACCCAACTCACCTCACAGGGTTGCTGTTATGTAGAAAACAGGTCAAGTAAGCAGTATTAGATATGTTCAACACTTTGAATTATTTATAAAAATAATAAAAGTGAGATAAAAAATATAGAAGAAAAATTACAAGCTTCTTGCAGTAATTTAAATTTCATATTTGAATGGGGCAACCTAACTCTATATTATATTAAATGCTTCAAATAATGACATAAAAATGAGACAGCTATCCTGAGATAATTATAGTGTATGTCATGATCCTCTGGTATGTTTATTTCCATTTTATCATGTAATTATTTGCTTGCTTTGGTTGAAATAGCAGAAATTAAATTACCCATTGGTTTCCTCTGACTATGAAATATTTGCCTGGACTATGAATTGTTTATCCATGTGGCATAGACTTCTAATTGTTATTAGACAAGCTATGATTCTATAATTTATATATTAATTCAGTTGGTCTTTCCTAATAATTGTGAATAAAGTATGTCTAATATTTTGACATAAAACTGTCCATTGAAGGAGCCTATAATATAAACCAGCAAATTGCATTAAATTGATATTTAGTTTAATATAAATGATCTTTGTGTTCATTCAATTAATTTTTGAGAAATTGATTTTCATGATCTCTTAGCAGAAGATAACCATGAATTGACATTTTCCCTTTTAGGCTTACAGTCCAGGCTGAATGTCCAATGCACTTAGAAGATTTTCCTATGGATGCTCATTCATGCCCATTGAAATTTGGCAGCTGTACGTAAGATTATTAACAATTCAGTCCCTATATGATAAATATATTATATTTTTTCACATAGACTTGTGAAGAATAAAAGTGTGATAGATTCTTAATGAGAGCCTATTAAGCAGTGGTGAAATCATTTTTTTTTTATTACCGGTTCTGTGGGTGTGGCTTGGTGGGCGTGGTGTGGCTTGGTGGACATGGCAGGGGAAGGATTCCACAAAATCCCCATTCCCTCCCCACTCCTGGGGGAAGGATATTGCAAAATCTCCATTCCCACCCCCTCTGGGGCCAGCCAGAGGTGGTATTTGCCGATCCTCTGAACTGCTCAAAATTTATGCTACTGGTTCTCCGGAATCTGTCCGAACTGCTGGATTTCACCCCTGCTAATAAAGTTAGGAGTGATTCTTGGGAAATAATAAACATGGAAGAAAAGGAAAGAAATAAAAGGTTGACTCAGCCGTCCATCCTTTCTAAGATAGGTAAACTGAGGACCCAGTTTGTGGGGGCAATAAGCTGACTTTGTATAAATATACAAAAGTATGAAGGCTATTGCTTAACGCATTGTAAGCCGCCCTGAGTCTCCGGAGAAGGGAGGCATATAAATCAAATTTTTTTAAAAAAGTATACAAAATGAAAATAGAGCAATTACAAGAAAGGAAAGTAAAAATCTTGTTTGAAAAAAATAATCTAATTTTGTAATACAATGAATATAAAGTTTAAGGAAATATGATTTTAATGCTGCTAATAGTAGAGTGAAAAGAATTTTGTTATAGTGGCACAAATATGTGTGACATTTCCTAGTGGAAATGCTTGATGGAATGATGATATGAAGGAGGCTGTGGATGAGAAAAATGCTGCAAAAATGCTGCAAAAATGAGAGTATGGGGCGAGTCAGCATGTTGCTATTAATCCACAAACATTTTCTGTCTTGAGACCAGCTAAGCAAACATTTGTTAGTTTGTCCAATGGACAACGATCTGCTGTTAAAGGGGAAGGTAAAGTCTATGTACCTGAGATAGGAGAAACATTAAATAATGTCTTATACAGTGGGGCAAAAAAGTATTTAGTCAGCCACCAATTGTGCAAGTTCTCCCACTTAAAAAGATGAGAGAGGCCTGTAATTGTCATCATAGGTAGACCTCAACTATGAGAGACAAAATGAGAAAACAAATCCAGACAATCACATTGTCTGATTTGGAAAGAATTTATTTGCAAATTATGATGGAAAATAAGTATTTGGTCACCTACAAACAAGCAAGATTTCTGGCTCTCACAGACCTGTAACTTCTTCTTTAAGAGGCTCCTCTATCCTCCACTCATTACCTGTATTAATGGCACCTGTTTGAACTTGTTATCAGTATAAAAGACACCTGTCCACAACCTCAAACAGTCACACTCCAAGCTCCACTATGGTGAAGACCAAAGAGCTGTTGAAGGACACCAGAAACAAAATTGTAGATCTGCACCAGGCTGGGAAGACTGAATCTGCAATAAGCAAGCAGCTTGGTGTGAAGAAATCAACTGTGGGAGCAATAATTAGAAAATGGAAGACATACAAGACCACTGATAATCTCCCTCAATCTGGGGCTCCACACAAGATCTCACCCTGTGGGGTCAAAATGATCACAAGAACGGTGAGCAAAAATCCCAGAACCACATGGGGGGACCTAGTGAATAACCTGCAGAGAGCTGGGACCAATGTAACAAAGGCTACCATCAGTAACACACTATGCCACCAGGGATCCTGCAGTGCCAGACGTGTCCCCCTGCTTAAGCCAGTACATGTCCGGGCCCGTCTGAAGTTTGCTAGAGAGCATTTGAATGATCCAGAAGAGGATTGGGAGAATGTCATATGGTCAGAGGAAACCAAAGTAGAACTGTGTGGTAGAAACACAAGTCGTCGTGTTTGAAGGAGAGAGAATGCTGAGTTGCATCTAAAGAACACCATATCTACTGTGAAGCATGGGGGTGGCAACATCATGCTTTGGGGCTGTTTCTCTGCAAAGGTGTTCTGTCCCCTTATCACGCACACACCCAACCAGCCAGCCGAGAGTTAAATAAACTCTTCAAACACACGTCAGTGATAAGGAACTTGGCAGCAACTCGGTGGCTGCCTGCCAAGAGCTTTTACTCCGATAACACAGACAAAAATACACACAGTTTGAATTAAATCCACGGCAAATAGATGTTGTGTTCAAAGGTGCAAAGTGCTTTGCCAGAGATTAGCTTTGTCCGTCACAGAATCGGAATGGCCACCACACTCCCTTTTATAGCCTGTGGGGTGTGGCCACGTGACTCAGCTAATCTCTGGCACGCCTTCCCCTCTGCTGCGCACGTTTCTCCCTGCGCCTCTGGCGAGGGTCCAGCCAGCACTTATTTTCCTTGTCGCTGTCCACCTGTGGCTGCGGGGACATGCTTGGCTCTGAACCTATCGTTTGGCCTTCGGTGTCCTCCGGAGGCATTGCCAGAGAGGAGGGTCCTGGAGAGGGAGGCCTGGCCGTCTCCTCTCCTTCATGTTTGGAGCCTTCTTCCTCCGATAAGATAGGCTCGGAGGACGGAGCCACAACAAAAGGGACCAGGACGACTGATCCGTGTAAACAGGAAAGATACATGGGGCCATGTATCGTGAGATTTTGAGTGCAAACCTCCTTCCATCAGCAAGGGCATTGAAGATGAAATGTGGCTGGGTCTTTCAGCATGACAATGATCCCAAACACACCGCCCGGGCAACGAAGGAGTGGCTTCGTAAGAAGCATTTCAAGGTCCTGGAGTGGCCTAGCCAGTCTCCAGATCTCAACCCCATAGAAAACTTTGGAGGGAGTTGAAAGTCCGTGTTGCCCAGCGACAGCCCCAAAACATCACTGTTCTAGAGGAGATCTGCATGGAGGAATGGGCCAACATACCAGCAACAGTGTGTGCCAACCTTGTGAAGACTTACAGAAAACGTTTGACCTCTGTCATTGCCAACAAAGGATATATAACAAAGTACTGAGATGAACTTTTGATATTGACCAAATACTTATTTTCCACCATAATTTGCAAATAAATTCTTTCCAAATCAGACAATGTGATTGTCTGGATTTGTTTTCTCATTTTGTCTCTCATAGTTGAGGTCTACCTATGATGACAATTACAGGCCTCTCTCATCTTTTTAAGTGGAGAACTTGCACAATTGGTGGCTGACTAAATACTTTTTTGCCCCACTGTATGTTCCTGAATTAGATCATAATCTGTTGAGTATTTCCAGGTTAGATAGTCAAGGGTATAGTTTACAGATTAACAGAGTTGGAAGGAACCTTGTAGGTCATCTAGTCCAAAACCCCCCACCCACCACCCAAGCAGGAGACCCTACACCATTTCTGGCAGTCCAATCTCTTCATCACTTAAGATGAACAGTATGAAATACTGTTTGCTGGAGGACAATACTCCATAAGGAAGGGTGGAAGAATTCGTGCACGAGGAATTAAGCAAGATGGTTTGTACATTCTAGGAAGGCAGGAGAATGGTTGTGCGTGAATACTTATGAACACTCACCCACATGACAACTGTGTACATTTATTGGGGCATGCGAGTTGCAGAGTACTGTAGAAGATGCCAGCTCTAGCTGAGGGGCATAAGCCAAAGCCAAAGCAGTGCAAGATGTACTTAGAGTACGCTGTTTGTAAGGAGGCAAAATCGAAGGCGTATCCTGTGAGTAGGAAAAACTCAAGGCAAACTAACAGAGTTATACCTAGGAGACCTGAAAGGTGTAATAAAGGTATACCTCCTGAGTGGTTCAGTGCAAGTGGGGTTAGAGTAGGTAGTATTCGTAATGAACCCTGTAAGTACCAAGAGATATGGTCATGGTCATTGCCTAAGGAAAATCAAGATAAATGGAGGAAGTTAAAGAGAATGTCAGGCAGACAGAGAAATCAGACTGAGCTGGATAGAGAAAGTGAAGATATTCAACCAAGCAATGGTAAGCAGGATGTAATGGAAAATAATGAGACAGAGTGTACAGCAGAGGTGGTATTTGACCAGTTCGGATCAGTTCGGGTGAACTGGTAGCAGAAATTTGACCTGGTTTGCTGAATCAGTAAAATACCACCTATCCCTGGCCCGGTCGCCATTTTCTGGCCATTTTTAGGGCAAAAAAACCACCTAAAAATGGCATGAAAATGGCTGAAAAACACCCCCCAAAAAAGAGCCAAAAATGTGTAAAAAAACAGCCGTTTTTTGGCTCATTTTTCAGCTGTTTTTTGGCCTATTTTTTGGGCAGTTTTGGCCTATTTTTCAGGTGAAAAACCACCCTAAAATGGCATGAAAATGGACGAAAAACAGCCCCCAAAATGACCAGTTGTATCAAAATTTCCCTCTCTTTTCTCACTTCTGCGGTTCACCTTTGTTATTAGTTTAGGCTTCCTTCTGTGTTTTAGCTTGTAAGAATTGCATTTGTGGCTTTATTGGGAGTTTGTTCTCCAAGTACTTGGCTACATGAGCTGCTTTATCTCAGTATTTGTCTTCCAGTCTGCATCTTGCTGCAGACACCTCATCTTCTCAGTCACAGAATGATTTCTCTGCCACAACTTACTCTTCCGGGGTATAGGCCACAGTGTGGTTTTATGCCTAATCTTTTTCTTTTTCAGGTAGGTTTTAATATTGCCTACTATGTATGCACCCCCATTGGCTGTGGAAAGTCTTTGAGGTTTTCTTCCCAATGTATTCCTTACTAAAGCCACATATTCTTTATTTCTTTTCTAGCATTTTTATAATTCTTTATGAATGTGAGAGTGTATACATTTCCACCAGGTGTGTCTTTTTTTTTTTTTATTGAAAAGTTTTATGAAAAATACAAACATTTTCACCCCCCACCCTTCCCCCCTCAACCCCCCTCCCCTTCCCACCCTCCCTTCCCCTCCCTCCCCCCACCCCCCTCCCTAGACTTCCCAGAACGAGCACAGGGTATAGCATTCACAAACCAAGAACTAAAATGTGCTAACAAATTATTACATTTCATATTCTCCCTAGGTCCTTAACTCCTTATAACTCAGAAAAAACAAACATAAACTACTTAATATTATTTCATTCATAAGCTATATGAATCTTCTTATTCGGATACTTCTTCTGTATGTAATCAATCCATTTTCTCCATTCCGATATATATCTCTCATTTGAATGGTCTTTAAGGTATGATGAAATTTTTGCCATTTCCGCCAAATGCACAATTTTTAATGTCCATTCCTCAATAGTAGGTGGATCTTCCTTCTTCCAGTACTGTGCCACCAGTAACCTGGCAGCTGTTATTAAGTTCAAAACCAGCTTAATCTCTATTACAGTACAATCCGTAACTATTCCCAACAGAAAAAACTGTGGTGTAAATTTAATTTTTTTCTTCAAAATATTTTGAATAATCCACCACATTTTTATCCAAAAAGCCTTAATCTTTTTACATGTCCACCATATATGAAAATATGTAGCATCTTCACACTCACATCGCCAACACTTGGGTTGTAAATTTGGATACATACAAGCTAGTTTTTTTGGGTCTAAATGCCATCTATAAAACATTTTGTAAAAATTCTCCCTTAAATTTTGTGCTTGTGTAAATCTTACATTTCTAACCCATATCTTTTCCCATGTTTCCATCATTATTGGTTCACCTACATTTTGTGCCCATTTTATCATACAATCCTTGACTAAGTCTGTTTCTGAATCTATTTCCAATAATGCATTGTACAACCTTTTTATGTGCATTTGACCTTCATCTCTTATTTGCTTTATCAAATTCTCATCCTGCTGCAAAATACCAATTTTTTGATCTTCTCTCCATCTGGCCAGCAGCTGTCCATATTGAAACCATGTCTTAATAATCCCTTCTTCTTTTAATTGTTCCATGGATTTTAACTGTAGTCTGACTCCTTCCTTATAAAGGAGTTCCTTATATGTAATCTTATCTTGCTTTTGCTCTAAATTTATGTTCTCTATCGCGTGTTTGGGTACTGTCCATATTGGTAACCTATCATTTCGTTTATATTTATACTTTTTCCAGACACGCAATAGAGCATTTCTTAATATATGACTTTTAAAAGTCTTATCTACTTTCTTATCATACACTAAGTAAGCATGCCAGCCATAAACCAAACCATATCCTTCAATATTCAATATCTTTTCCTCCGTTAAGTTTATCCAATCTGTGATTGCTGAGAGGGCAGCAGCTTCATAATACAATCTTAAATTGGGCATCTTAAGACCACCTCTTTCTCTAGTATCTTGCAATATCTTTTGTTTGACTCGTGGTTTCTTCCCTGCCCACACAAATTTATTTATGCCCTTCTGCCATTCCTTCAAATTCTCATCTTTTTTAAGTATAGGTATCATTTGAAAAAGAAATAGAAATTTTGGTAAAATATTCATTTTTACAGCAGCTATCCTTCCCAGCAAAGACAGTTGTAGTTTTTTCCAGTTGTCCAACTCTTTCTGTATTTTGTGCCATAATGGTTCATAGTTATACTGATATAATTTCGTATTTGCAGTCATGATATAGACCCCCAGATATTTAACCTTCTTAACTACTTCAAATCCTGTTAACCTTTCTATCTCTTCTTTTTGGCTCCTAACCATATTTTTAGCTATTATTTTTGTTTTAGCTGCATTTATTTTAAAACCAGATACTTGTCCATATAAGCAGGTTATATCCATCAAGGCTGTAATCGATTGTACCGGTTGGGTTAAGGTAACAACCAGGTCATCCGCAAATGCTCGTACCTTGTATTCATGCTGTCTAATTTTAATTCCCTTAATTGTATTCATCTTGCTTATCTTGTTTAATAAAATTTCCAGCGTCAAAATAAACAATAACGGGGACAAGGGACAGCCTTGCCTTGTTCCTTTTTCTATGTTAAAGACATCTGTTAAACCACCATTAACTATTATTTGTGCTGTTTGTTTTTGATATATTGCCTTAATAGATTGTACAAATTGTTCTCCAAATTGCATCCTTTCTATTAGTTTTAGTAAAAATTGCCAATTCAATCTATCAAAGGCTTTCTCAGCATCCAAGAACACAAGCACTGCGGGGACCTGGTTGTTCCTTCCCAAATACTCTAATAAGTTAACAATTTGCCTTACATTACCCTTCATTTGTCTACCATTTATAAAACCAGTTTGATCATGGTGAATCATTTGCTGCATGACTGTCATTAATCTATTTGCCAAAATTTTTGCAAATATCTTATAGTCTGTATTTAATAATGAAATTGGCCTATAATTTTTAGGATCTGTATCGTCATGCCCTTCTTTTGGGATCAACGAAATAAATGCTGTCTTCCAAGTTGGAGGTACCTCTCCTCCCTGTTGTATATTGTTAAATAATTCTTTCAGCGGTTCTATCATTTCCTCCTGTAAGGTTTTATAGTAAATAGCCGTCAAACCGTCCGTCCCAGGAGCTTTACCCACTTTCAACTGCTTAATTGCTAACACTGCTCATTTGAAATTGTATAAATATTCTCTTTCTGCAAATATCTATCTATATCTATATCTTTAATTTTATCACCAGTATACAGCCTCGAATAAAACTCTAAAAAAGATTTTTTAATCAATTGTTGCTCATAAACCACTTTACCCTTATATTTTATTCTCTCTATTGTCCTTGATTTTTGCTTTTTCCTTAACAAATATGCTAACCACCTGCCTGGTTTATTGGCATTGTAAAAAGTATTATGTTTTGCATATCTTAAATTAGTTGCCACTTGATCTGCTATTAACATATTAAATTGACCTTTCAATAAATTGATTGCCTCTTTAATTTTCTTATCTGTTGGATTAGCTACTAAAGCCCGTTCCTGTTTACTAATCTCATCTTCTAATTCTTTTCTTTTTGTCCCCTGTTTCTTTCTATATTTATTATTCAAATATATCAAGATTCCTCGCATATATGCCTTACTTGCATCCCATACCATTTCCATCGATGTGCCCTTTTGCATATTCATAACAAAAAATTCTTTCATAAATTTGTTACACTCTTTTACATTTTCTTCATACCTAAACAAATTATCATTTAACCTCCAGGACCTCCTAGGCCCTTTCTCATACTCCAATTCCAGCCAAACTGGACTATGGTCTGTCAATGTTCTTGAGCAAATCTTCGTATTTTTCACCCTAGATAAAAGATCGTTAGTAATTAATATAAAATCAATCCTTGAAAAGGATTGATGTCTATCTGAAAAAAAAGTAAAATCTTTTTCTTCCAGGTTTCTTTCACGCCAGATATCTCTCAACTCCCAGTCATCCATCATTTCCCAAAACGCTTTGGGCAATTTTGCTCTTGTTGACACATTTTGTTTAGGTCCCATCTTGTCTTTTTTAACATCCAAAACACCATTCCAATCGCCTAACAGGATACAAGTTTTATATGCCCAGTGTGTCAATTTTGAATGTAGTAAATTATAAAAGTTTTCTTGTTGTTGATTTGGGGCATAAACTCCGATTACAAGTATTTTTTCTCCTTTTACTAAAAGTTCTATCGCTAAAAATCTTCCTTGATCGTCTGCTTCAATTAATTTAGCAACTAAGTCTCTTTTCAAATATATAACTATACCATTTTTCTTTTCTGGTGCTGCTGCTACGTAAGATGTACCAAGTCTTGCATTAATCAGATATTTTTGATCTTGTATTTTTATGTGAGTCTCTTGTAAGCAAATTACTTCATTCTTAAATTGCTTAAGATAGTGAAATATTTTTCTTCTTTTCTGTGGAGAATTCAAGCCATTAACATTCCAAGTCAAAAATCTAGTTCCCATCTCTGGGCTTTTGGAGCCTCTGAAGCAAGTCCTGATGCTCTGATCTCATTTGAGTTTTAGGTCTTGCTCCCCCCACTGCTCCTGTTCTAGTAGTATCTTGAATCATTTCTTGAGTTGCCATCTGGGATTGTTGCTGTCTTAATTCTTCCTTGAGTCTAGCTGTCACCGATCTGGTCTGTCTTTGATCCTTTGGTAACTGCGAGAAATCAATCAGTGCCAACTCTTGAGTAGCCATTTGAATTTGTATTTCTTCTTGATCAGCCAAAGCTCCCCCCTGAACTACTGTCAAGAGCTCTTCTGTCTCAGCTTCCATTACTTCTTTCTTTCTTTTGCCTTCTGGTGATTTAGTTGATTTGGGTGTGCCAGCCTTTAATACATTAGTATGAAAATCTCTTGCTTTCCAAATTGTATTAAGCCGATATCTCTCTCCTAAATAAGTCACCACTAGTCCAGTTGGCACCTCCCATCTGTACTGTATCTGACGTTTTCTCAGTTCATCCACCAGAAAGGCATACTCCCTTCTAGCTCTCAAGATCTTAGGGGAGATTTCTTTCATTGTCATTACTTCCTGGCCTTCCACCCGAAGCTTGTTTTTAAAAGTAGCCTGTAAAATTTCGTTGCGTACTCTCCTTGTAGTAAAATATATCACAATGTCTCTTGGTAGATGTTTCTGTCTAGCAATCCAGGAGTTAACACGGTACAGCTTGTCCATCTGCCAGCCCAGATCATTTTTGGACTCCCCCACCAGCGGTGCCAATGCCTCAGACATCATTTCTCTCAAATTCTCTTGTTTATTCTCCTTCACCCCTCTAAATCTTAAAGCAAATTCCATATCTCTGTACTGTACCATTATTACATCGTCTTCAGCCCTTTGAATTCTGTTTTGAGCTTCTCCTATTTTGCTATCCAAAATTTCAGAAGATTGTTTAATTTCCTCAACTCTGTCATCCACCATCTCAATATTGCCTGCCAGACACTTAAATGCCATTAATATATCATCCCTAATCCCCTGATTGCGAATTGCAATCTCATCTGACACAGCCTGTATCTTTTCATTAGTTTCCTTAATTTTTTCATTAGTTTCCTTAATTTTTTCATCAATCACATCATCGCGCCCCAGGATTTTTCCTAGGGCATTCGGGGGGGCTCTACCTCCACCTGCCTGCTCTTCTCTCTCCCCTTTGCCCAGGGAGAGAATTTCAAGCCTCCAGACAGCGTTTGTCGGCTGTTCTGGGGCTTTAACGGAGCCAGGGAGCAGACGCTCTCAAAAGAACGTCTTTCGAGGCTCGCGGAGCCAGCGGAAGTCCTCCACCAGGTGTGTCTTTAATGGCTTAGTAGCTTGGCCTACATGCAACATGCACACCTGGACTGATTTACCATAGCTGTAAGCTTACATTTGGCCACCCCACACCTCACCCCTTTATTTATATGAGCCGAGGTGGCACAGTGGTTAGGGTGCAGTACTGCAGCTACTTCAGCTGACTGCTAGTTCAGCAGATCAGCGGATCAAATCTCACCGGCTCAAGGTTGACTCAGCCTTCCATCCTTCCGAGGTGGGTAAAATGAGGACCCAGATTGCCCCAGAGGGGGCAATATGCTATTTAGTATACTGTCTTTGGTGTAAGCCGCCCAGAGAGTCCTCGGAGAGTGGGCGGCATAGAAATATGTATAATAATAATAATAATAATAATAATAATAATAATAATAATAATAGCATCTGGATCTTCCGGTTCTGTTTTCTGGGTCAAATTCTGCAATTTCTGTGATTGTAATTCTTCGCTGTCTTTTCTTTATCTTCTGCACAATCAAATTCAAATAATCTTTTTGGAGCAATTCTCTGATCTCAATAAGATATATTACAATGCAGGAAGCCATGATGTTGACTTGGCCACACCCACCCAGGCACATGACCACCAAGCCACAGAACTGGTAGTAAAAAATTTTGAATCCCACCACTGGTGTACGGAGTCATTAGAAAATGAAATTAGGAGCAGTTCCAGCAGCAGCAGTAGTAATGGTACTAGTAGTGTTTGTAGCAGTTAGAATAGAAACCGAAGCAGGAGGCAAGGACATAATAGAGATAGAAGGCATCATGAATATTTAAAGCATTCGGCTGTTCAGCTTTAAAGGGGAGGAGTGTCCAGCTGCTACAATGATATAAGTAGGTTTTTGGGCTGATACAACTTTAAGAGGCTATATATATAAGAAAGGCCCTGTGAGGGAGTCCCTCTCTCCGTGTGTGCTTCTGTGCTATAGTTGATGATTGATTGCCTGACTTTGCCTAGTATGTGTATGTATATATTCCTTGTATATAAACTATTTGAAAGACTACCTCTGTTTAAAGTATTTTGGTCTGTGACCGCAAATAAAAGTTATTATTATTACCTCTGTTTACTGTATTTTGCTCCTGGGTTGTCTCAAAATTGTCACATTGTGTGCACTCTGACATAGTCCTCGAGTTACAATGATAAATGGGACTGGAATTTCTGTCATTAAGCAATGTGGTCATTAGCTGAAATATCACATGATTTGATCATTTGTTGATGGTAATCGCAAGATTCCCCATTGCTATCATTAACTGAATCCTACCAGGTGAGCTTAGCCACATCCAAGCCTCTTTGTAGATGGCATAAGAAGACTCAGGAAGAAGACTTGGCATGGCCAGCTGCAAAGGGCCAGGTTGGGCATGCCTCATCAGCAACAGGAGAAAAATAGCTAAGATCAGCTGGGTGCAGCAGGGTCTGCAAAGTGCAGGGTAGTGGGAGCTCTGCACAGTGGTGGTAGGGTGGCTGGCTATAATGTGGACCTGGAGACAGCATTCAGCAGCAATAGCGGTGCTGGGGCTGAAGTAGATGCTTGGGTAAAATGAGACTGCTAAAGACCCCAGATTTCTGCCTAGTGTCACTGCCTACGATTACAAGGCTGTGCAGGGCAGCCAAAAGGGCATATATGTGGAGTAGATATGTGTGTGGGGGGGGGGTGAGGTGAACCATCCCTATGGATGCATAGTATGTGCAGGCAGGCTGCCAAGTGCTTGAATTTTGATCATATGAATATGAGGGCATTATTACAGCCATAACTTCAGGGACTGGGCATCAATACTATTCATTTAATGCTGCTGTAATTTTGAACAGTCACTGAACAAAAGTTTTAACTTCAGAACTACTTGTATTATATTCAGAGTGTTAATGTTTGAACATATTAGTGTCTTGTATCACAGAACAAAGTATGGTCATCACAAACTTTCTAGCAAGTTTCTTTCCTATAGGCACTGTATTTAATTGATAGCTTTAAATTGTTATTGATATTTTAAAAGTTTTGATCGAGTTTCTTACCAAAATTAAGATAAGTATAACTATCTATCTGTTGTAACATGGAACAGAATGTTCTAAGATATTGGAGAATATATGTATATAAAATTATATTCATCTAAATAAACTTAAGTTTCTTTTCATATTAAAATTAATTTTCTTAATTGGTATAATCAGTGAATAGAGTTGCAAATAAAAATCTGTATAAAATAATTGTACAGTTGTACAAAATTATAAATTAATTAAGTACAACTCTAAGTACAACTCTAAGGGTACATCAAATCTGAGGCCTAGAACATTGGTCACCAACCGGTGGTCCATGGACCACTGGTGGTCCGTAGAGAAATCTTTGTATTTTTGCATTTTTTGTATTGTATCCTCAAGCAATGGCCCCTGAGCCGGAAATGGCTGAGAGTAATTAATCTGGCCTGCTTGCGGGAACACAAAGCTGCCCCGCCCACATCACCCTGCCCACTTGCCGACCCCCATTCTTAAGGCCAAGTGCAAACCTCACCTTGAGTAGAGCGGTGCGAGCCACGTGAGCTGGAACTGGAAGGTAAGACCAAGAACTTGCCGCACTCAGCCAAACAGCTGCCTGGGAGGAAGGTTCAGCTGCTTGGGACTCGCAGCAGTAAACGGCATTTGGTCCGGGGAGCATCCGGAGTTTGCTGTCCATTGCAGATGCTAGCTTGGCCCCCTGCAAACTCTCGTCTCTTGAGCGCTCGCTGAAATGGCACAGGAAATTTCGGCCAGACTCCTCAAGAGATGAGAGTTTGTAGGGGGACGATCTAGCATCCACAATGGAAAGCAAACTCTGGCTGCTCTGCAGAATGGATGCCCTTTACCGCTCTGAGTCCCAAGCGGCAGGAGATGAGGACTGCCTTGCTCCATCGGCTGGCGCAAATATACCGAGGCGGAATGCTGATGCCACACAAATGCAAGTAGCACTTCACTTCCAGCCATCACAACCACCGCTTTGGCCTGCTTGCGCCACCACCACCACCACCACCCCCGCAACAGCACCATTATTTCGTTCCAGCCGGCAAGGGCTATGCTCCTTTTTTAATATTGCACCATCTGCAAAGTTGCACATTGCACATGCCACCCCATGGCAGAGATTTCCAGCCCCGCCACAGCCAGTCCCATATTCCAGAGCTGTAGTAGTCACACGCACAAGACTGGCCCGTTGGTAAACCCAGGGCAGCTCCTCCACCCAGGTGTCCTGCCTGCCGGGGAACAGGCAGGTCCCCTGCAGGCCGATGCGCCTGGGTGGAGGAGCTGCTTCAGGATGATCAACGGACTAGTCCTGTGAGTGTGACTACTACAGCTCTGGAATATGGGACTGACATTCCCACCAGCGTCAGCAAGCCATCATCAGTCTGCCCATCTTTGTTTTCCTTCACTCAGATTGACCAAGCTTCTTGAGAGAAGGAACAGAAAAGAGGTTTCCAGGCTGTGTGCCTGGAGCAGTAAACTATGCCTTTCTCTTGTTAATCACCTTCAACAACTATTAATCTTGTTTTTAAGTCAACTTAAAAAGAGGCTCTTTCTAGCTGCAACTTGCTATATCTTTTTGAAGACTTGCACCATTTTAGGCACCATTTTTTTTCTGTCTCAAAGAACAAGGAAGAAGGCTGCTAAGGCAAGCCAAACAAGGAAGTGGTGAGAAAAAAAACTGACAGAGAAAGATAAAGATTGAAACTGTGATTTTAGTTTACTATTCTAGTAACTGGTAGCTTGATCTTCCTAGCTGTGGATGGCTAAAATCTTCTGATTCTGATTAAAAGAGAAAGCTAAGATGGTGGAGCAAAGTATTAGAAATACGTTTGAATGGACTCTAAATAAAATATGCCAATTTGTTGACTAGCTGTTCTCTGATGAGAAAAAATCCTCTCAAATTACTTCTGAGATGCAAACATGTGGAGAATATTACCAAACTGCTGAGGCAACTTCACAAGTAGCTGAAAATGCAGAGGAGTTTATTGCACTTTTGGAAGAACCTAATATTAACTTTCACTACTATGATTCAAATGTAAACCACTCAACACAACTGAAAGAAGAGCATTGAGAAAAAAGACAAATTTGGGACTTTTTCTTTAAGGACATTAAGAAGGTTGAGGATTTCATGATAAAAAGAAAGGACTACAAGTTTTTGATACTTCCAGAGAAGAAAAAGATTTTACTCCATGAAGATAAGCTGGAAGGAGTGGCTTAATGAGTTAACTGGAATCAGGATGCATTTTCCTCTGTTTAACCCAAAATTCGAAAATGTATTTTTTTTTTACATATATATAATGCTTAAGTAATTTTTAAAGTAGGCAAAAGTTATTGAAAATGTATTTGAGAGTACCTGTATAAGGAGAAAGTTAAAGAAAATGATGTACCAGTTTTTTAAAAAAAACTCTGTATGTTAAAAAGTATGTTTATAAAAGAATATATATATATTCTGTAAAGATAGTTTGGAGGGAGGGATCTAAACACAGTACTGAAGTTTAAAGCTTGTATGTTAAGAAGTCAAAGAAAAAGATGTATTAGAAAGTTTTGATTTTAAAAAAGTGGGGTTTTTTTAAAGTTTAGTACTCTGAAGGAAAAAAAGGTGAAAAAAGTTTTTTTCCCTTTCTTTTCAGTAAACTCAAAGAATTAGAAAGAATACAATACATTTTGTAAATAAAAATGATGACAATTCACAAGATTATTAGGTGCAAATAGAAATACACATTATTTCCATAGCAAGGAAGATAAAGCAGAAATGGTTAAATTGATTATTTTATTCAAAGAGGAAAATATGTTCTTCTTTGGATATCACTTCTGGATTTTGACCTTGGTTTTGTTCATTAGAAAGATTTGGTGTTATAGGAATGGCTAGTTATATATCAATGTGTAAAAGCAAAAAGTTGAGGTTTGAGTGTGTTTGTGAGGTTGTACTGTGCTAAGAAGAGTTGGAAGTCAATGCCCCCTTTTCTTTTTTTTCCTTTTTCCCTTTGTATCTCAGACCCCCTTTTTCCAGCTCCCTTTCCTTACCTTAATTTCCTATTTTTTCTTCTCTTCTTTGTATTCTATATAATAAAATAAAAATAATAAATGGTAAAAATCTGAAGCCTAGAAGGTCAAAACGTCCTAAAATGCAATCCTCTTTTATGCTAATCTGAAAAATAAGACTCATTTAATGTAATTTTCCATTCTTGTAAACTATCTTGTTGACGATTGTACTGTCAGTTGGTAGTTTTGCTGATTTAGAGTTCACATGGATGGGCCAAATATATTGATATGTCTCTAGCTTTATGTCCCATCACAAGGAAAACTTAAAACTATATTTGTACCTTGAAAAGGGATGACTACTTTGACATCTTTTTTCAAGGTACAAATATGTAATTTTTATGTTTGCCACTGGCTCTTACTGAAATAGATTTTAAGCAGCTAACAATAGGTGTGACCAAAATTTGGTATTATACAAAAATAAACTGTAACAAGGTAAGATAATGCATTTTTTTATTTTTCAATTGCATAAGAAAAACCAATTCATTGGGTAACACGAGCATATGTTGATAAACAGAGGTTTTGGAAATAAAGCGCTTCATTTACCACAAAAGAAACATACATATTTTAGTCAGGTAGTAACAAATAAAGATGTTAAATTATCTAGTTTGTTCTGATACCTAAATTGTGAAGATACACAGGTGAAGATTTAAACTTGAAGGTATTCAAAGAGAGATTTAAAGATGTAACTTTTAGATAAATCATTTTTTTATTGCAGATAGAAAAGCCAATAATAGTGAAGAAAACATCTACTGCAAATTGTAATATTCAGCCCACATATTTATATCAGATTGAACATTCAAATGAGATATTTGCTTTTTCCCAATTATGAATAGAGGAATAGAATAGAATTTTTTTTATTGGCCAAATGTGATTGGACACACAAGGAACTTGTCTTGGTGCATATGCTCTCAGTGTACATAAAAGAAAAGATACATTCATCAAGAATCATAAGGTACAACACTTAATGAGAGTCATTAAATTATGCATTGTAACAGATTGATAAATCTTGTTTTTTGGTGGGAAAAGCAAGCAGCATATCTGCATGATTATTGTAACAAGCCAATCTAGTCTCACCAACTTTTCTTCTGACCTTGTCAGAATTTGCTCCCCCTTGTCTCCCTTCCTCTCCCTTGCATGAACACCCATGCTTTCTGGAATATTTTAAAGCTACCACACACCTCAGCCAGAAAACATCTAGCTCTCATTTCATCTGAGGAAGTCAATTCAATTCAAACTTTATTGTCAGAATACAACATGTGTACAGTGAGGTTGGCTGAACCTCCCTTTGTGCACCCTCCAACCCAATACAACTCACAGTGAAAGACAGTAAAAGAAAAATCCCTAACCCAGTGAATCCTACTAACAAGCACACAATCCTACTGCACCGTGTGAACTTATTGCACATCGCACCGGCCCCACAAGTCAATCATACTATGTTGTTGTAAAGTTATTTTCCATTCAGAAGCCTGACAGCCCACTGATAAAAACTGTTCTTCAGCCTATTTGTGCGGCTGCCTATACTTCTATATCTCCTTCCTGATGGCAGGAGAATAAAGAAGTGCTGACCAGGGTGTGAGTCATCCCTGAGGATTTTCCTCACTCTTCTAAGGCAGCGAGCCCTAGCGATGTCCTCTAGTAATATCAGGGGACTGTCCACGATGTTTTGTGCTATGCTCATCACCCTCTGTAATGTCTTTCTATCCGCAGCTGTCAGACCAGCATACCACACCGTAATGCAATGAGTGAAGACGCTTTCTATTGTGGACTGGTAAAAGGAGGTCATTAGTTGTTGTTCATTTACTGGTCAAAGTGTGGTTGACCAGTAAATGAGAAGATATTTTCAAAGTAGTTGTGTGTTCCAAATTGTAGCTTGAAAAATCTTCTTGGTATACTTTGTGCTCTGAAGCTTTGCTCTCTTGGGCAGCAGCATCTGGAAGAAACTGCAATGACATCAAAATGATAAAAATATGCATGCAGTTACACAATTATTTAGATGAAAGTCACAGCATTTGCATCATGATGTAATGGCAGACACTTCATAATTTGCTCCCCCTTGTCTCCTTTCCTCTCCCTTGCATGAACACCCATGCTTTCTGGAATATTTTAAAGCTACCACACACCTCAGCCAGAAAACAAAATTTGTGCCAAAAAACAACTGTCTGTTTTCTGGATTTAATGGACTTGCTTGAGGGAGCTCATGAAGAGGCAATGAAGATTGCAGATATTCCTAAAACAAAATCTCGGGGTGGAGATACCAAAGTGAAACAGAGGAATTGGATGATTTTGCTGAGTGAATAAATCCATGGTCAATGCCCCCCAAATGAGTATCAGCAGAAGTTCAAAGGAATTTATGGAAAAATATGCTGATATTATAATTGATCAGAATCTTCCTTTGGATTGAAAGACAAAGACTCTAGAGATCTTAGTTTTGTGTTTTATTATTATTCACAATAATTGAAATTTCTCTGTTTAATATCTAGGGAATTCTCTGTGTTTTGTTTGAATCATTGCAGTGGTGTATGAAATCAGTTTCCCCCTTTCTAAAAATATTTAACACAATTATATATTCATCACAAACATTTATGTTTAAAAGAAGCCTAACCACATACTTTTTCCTTCTTATTATGCTAACCTAAGTCTGCTGTTTGATATGTGGCAGATATCTTACATTGAAGACATGCATTCATTTAGAAAAATTAATGGGACTTCTTTGTCTATACTGAAGAAAACAAGAACAATGTATAATCTAATTTCAATAGAATAATAGAGTTGGACAAAACCTTGAAGGTCTTCTAGTCCAAGTCCCTGCTCAAAGCAGGAGCCCTATACCATTTCAGACAAGAGTTTGTCCAGTCTCTTCTTAAAAGCCTCCAGTGATGAAGGACCCACAATTTCTGAAGGCAAGCCATTCCAGTTGTTAATTGCTCTCTCTTTTACGAAGTTTCTCCTTAGTTCTAGGTTGCTTCTTTGCTTGATTAGGTTTTTTTTTATTGTAAAAGTTTTACAATTACATTTTCTCCCCATTTCCCCCCCCAACCCTCCCTAACCTCCCTATCCCTCCCTAACCCACCCCTCCCCCCCGGACTTCCACAGAATATAATCCAAATCAAAATCCCCTTTTTATAAAACTTGAACCCCTCCACCCCCAATATATTTTTTCATCTTCACAAAATTCAAATATTTCTATCTTTATAATACTTTCAGTTAAAAGCTATCTGATACTTCCTAGTTTGATATTTGTTCTGCACATAATCTATCCACTTTTTCCACTCCCATTCATAAGTCTCTTGTGAGCGATCTTTTAGATATGCTGAAATCTTCGCCATCTCTGCAAAGCTGGCCATCTTCAAAATCCATTCCTCAATGGTGGGCATAGCTTCATTTTTCCAGTGTTGACCTATAAGTAATCTCGCTGCTGTTATCATATACAATATCAACTTTGTTTCACCCAATGTAAAACCCTTAACTATACCCAATAAAAACAATTGTGGAGAAAACTGAATTTTTTTCTTTAAAACATTCTGCATAACCCACCAAATTTTTATCCAAAAAGCCTTCACTTTCTTACAAGTCCACCACACATGATAATATGTGGCATCTAGGCAGTCACATCTCCAACATTTTGGTTGAACATTAGGGTACATACATGACAATTTCTTAGGATCTAAATGCCATCTATAAAACATTTTATAAAAGTTTTCCCTCAAATTCTGCGACTGTGTAAATTTAACATTCTGAACCCATATTTTTTCCCATGTTTCCAACATCACTGGTTCTGCAAAATTTTGTGCCCACTTAATCATTTAACCAATTCAGTTTCTGAATCCCTTTCTAACAAAACATTATAAAGCCTTTTAATATGCATTGGACCTTTCTCTTTTATATGTCTAACCAATTCTTCCTCATGCATCATTATACCAATTTTTTGGTCCTCTTTCCATCTCAGTTGAAGTTGATTATACTGTAACCAAGTTAAATTAATCCCTTCTTCCAACAGCATTTCTCATGTCTTCAATCGCCATCTGCCCGCATCTGTAAAAAGAACTTCTTTATATAACCCCCCCCCGAGTGACATTATATTTGTATTCCACATAATATGACCAAGATCCAGCCATAGCGGTATTTTGTAATCCCATTTGAGTCAGTGCTTCTTCCAAACTCTCATCAAGGAGTCTCTAAGTATATGGCTTTTAAATACTTTATCCACTTTGTTTTCATAAAATAAGTAAGCGTGCCAACCAAATTCAAGATCAAAGCTTTCTATATTCAATATTCCAGTCTTTTTCCTTCCAAACCAATCACTTGCTTGAGTCAAAGCTGCTGCTTCATAATATAATTGTAGGTTTGGAAGTTTAAGACCTCCCCTTTCTGGAATATCTTGCATAATTTTCAATTTCACTCTCGGTTTTTTCTCGTTCCAGACAAACTTATTCAGTCCACTTTGCCATTCTTTCAGTTGTTTATTACTTTTAAGCACCGGAATCATTTGAAACAAAAAAAGAAATCTTGGCAAAATGTTCATCTTAACTGCTGCTATTCTTCCAAGTAAAGACAGCTGCAGTTTTTTCCAAGTCTCCATATCTTTCTGTACATCTCGCCACAACACCTCATAATTATTTTGAAACAGTTTCATATTTGATTCTGCAACCTGAACTCCTGGATATTTAACCTTTGGTTCAATCTCAAAACCTGCCCTCCTTTCAAGTTCGTGTTTTCGATCTTGTGTCATATTTTTAACTATCATCTTAGTTTTTTTCTGGTTCAATCTAAATCCTGATACTATACCATAGTCTTTTATAATGTCTTTCATCTGGATTATTGATTCCATCGGCTATGTTAGGGTAACAACCAGATCATCTGCAAATGCCCTTATTCTATAATCCTCTTGCCTTATCACTATTCCTTTCAAGGTACTCGAGTCCCGTATTGTATTCAACAAAACTTCTAGTGTTAAAATGAATAACAATGGGGATAACGGACAACCTTGTCTTGTTCCTTTCTCAATATTAAAATCTGTTGTCAAACTTCCATTAATAATAATCTGTGCCTTTTGTTCTTTATAAATTGCTGAAACCGCCTGTATAAATTGATCCCCAAAGTCCATCTTTTTTAAAGTCTTTAATAGAAAATTCCAATCCACTCTATCAAAGGCCTTCTCCGCATCCAGAAAAACCAGCACTGCAGGGATCTGTTTATTCTTCTCAAGATATTCCAATAGATCTATAACTTGCCTTACGTTGTCCTTCATATATCTGCCTTCTATAAATCCCGCTTGATCATCATGAATCACCTCTTGGATAACTGGCATCAACCTGTTGGCTAATACTTTTGCATATATTTTATAGTCATTGTTCAGAAGAGATATTGGTCTAAAATTCTCAGGTTTTTTAGGACCTATTTGCTCTTTTGGTATCAAAGAAATGTAAGCTGTTTTCCATGATGGAGGTATTTTACCCCCTTGTTGTATGTTACAAAATAAATCTCTAAGATGTTCAACCATTTCTGCTTGCAGAGTTTTATAGTACACCGCAGTTAAACCATCCGTTCCAGGAGCTTTAGCTGTTTTCAGTTGTTTAATTGCGGCAATAATCTCCTCAGCTGTTATAGGATAATTTATTCTCTCCTTTTGTAGATTGGTAATTTTTGTAACTCTTTTATTTTCTAAATATTTTTCTATAAAGCAAAGTTTTATAAAGCAATACTAATACTTCATGTGATCTTGATTCTATCCCTCTGTATATGCAACCAATTGCATTGACTTTTTTGGCTGCTGCCACACATTGATGGTTCCTGTTTAAGTGGTTGTCCAACTAGGACTCCAAGATTGCTCTCACAATTATTGGTATTGAGTCAAGTTTCACCTAATCTATACCTTTACAATTGTTTTTTTATTGCCTAAGTGTAAAATCTTACTTCTCTCTACATTGAATTTCAGTTTGTTAGAAAGAGCCCAATGTTCAAGTCTATCAAGAACCATCTAGTTCTTAAGCCTATCTTCTGGGGTGTTGGCTATTCCTGACAGCTTAATGTTGCCTGCAAATTTGATGAGTTCCCCTTCTATTCTCTTATCTAAGCAATTTATAAAGATATTGAAGAGTACTGGATCTAAGACAGAACGTCAGGGTACCCCACTGCTTACTTCTTTCCATGTAGATATAGCTCCATTAAGGATTACACATTGAGTGTGGTTTGTTAGCTAATTAAAATCCATCTGGTGGTGATACTATCTAGCCCATATTTTTCTAGCTTACCAAGAAGTATGTTGTGGTCTACTTCGTTGAATGCCTTATTGAAATTCAAGTATACTATATCCACAACATTTTACTGGTCCACTAATTTAGTCACTTTGTCAAAGAATGATAAGATTGGTTTGGCATGATCTGTTTTTATCAAACCCATGTTGGCATCTGGTTATAACTTTGCTTGCTGAGGTGTTCTCAGATTTGTTTTTTTTTTTTAAATTACTATCTTTTCCAGAATCTTTCCCAGGTATTCATGTTAGGCTGATTGGTCTGTAGTTTCCTGGATCTGTTTTTTTCCCCTTTTCTGAAGAATGGAATCACTTCAGCTCTTTTTTAGTCCTCTGGTAGTTCCCCAGTGCTCCAGGATCTTTGAAAGTTCAAAGGTTCTGAGATAACATCTGCCAGCTTGTTCAGAACTCTGGGATGTAATCCATCAGGCCCTTGTGATTTATATTCATCAAGATCAGACAGGTGTTCTATCATTTTCTTGGTTGTTTTAATTTTTATTTCTAGTGTTTTTGATAAATATTTTGTTTTTGCATGAAGACAGGTGAAAAGAATGAATTAAGCAGTTTCACTTCCTTTCTGCTACCCATTACCTTGATATCTTCTCCTATTAGTGAGCCAATTGTTTCCTTGACTTTTTCCTTGTTTTTTATTTATTTATTGAAATAACATTTTTATTGTTTTTATTATTTTTGACATTTGTTACAAGTCTTATTTCATTCTGAGCCTTTGCTTTCCTGACTTCATCTTTGCAAGTTCAGGCTATTTGTTGGTATTCTGCCTTGATTATGTGTCACTCTTTCATTTTCCCCCTGCTTATCCTTTTTGTCTTTCAGTTTATTAGAGAGATTAGAGAGAAAACCATGCTGTATTTTTTTTTCTTGGATTTCTTGTTTTTGTTTTTCAGTGATATTGTGTGCTGGACTGGCTTTTATAATGATATTTTTCAGAGTTTCCCAAGATTCTTGGGTTGTTTTCCCCATTAAGGTTTTCATCCATTCTTCCCAAGCTCTCTCTGTAAAAATCAGCTTTTTTAAAGTTTAAGACACTGTTTTGATTATGTACTATTGCTTGTGTTTGCATTATATTGAATTCCAATATGACATGGTCACTCTCCTCCAAAGTTCCAGCAACATCAACCCTCTCTATCACTTCCTCTGGGCCTAAGAATTAGGTCCAGTATAGCTTTCCCGCTACTTCTCTCCTCTATCTTTTGGACGACAAAGTTGTTAGCTAGATTGGTTAGGGATCTGTTCTAGCTCCCACTTGATGCAGTTTGTCTCTCAGTTGATATCAGGGTAGTTAAAATCCCCCATTACTACTGTGGTATATTTCCTTTGTTAAATGGTTAGCAAAAAGTTCATCTATTTCTTCTTGGTTTGGTGGCCTGTAGTATATATCTCTGGCAATGTCATTATTTTTTCCTTTTATATTGACCCATATGCATTCTAGGAGGTTTTCATCCTTGATTTTATGCATTTCTGTAGAAATATAAATGACCTTTTACATATAATTCATCTGCACCTCCTCTTTTGTTAGGTCTGGTTTTTTTAATAGTTTGTATCCTTCCATTGGTCCATTCAAGTCATGAGTTTCATCCCACCAAGTTTTGATAATGGCAGCTGTATTGTACCTGCCCTTATGTACCAGTACTTCAGGTTTACCATGTTTGTTCCCTAAACTTTGAGTATTAGTATATAAGCATCTGAGTCTTTTATACACTGGGTATGCTTCCTACATCTCCTACTTTGTATCTGGGCTTTTCTTCCTTCCCATCACTCTCTACCTCACTGTTTGATTGGTTGTCTTGGAATTTATAATTGGAATTAAGTCCCAAAGATCCAAAAATTTGTCTTAAAGATCCTAAAGATTGGTCACCCTCACCCTTCATTTTTAGTTTAAAGACCTGATAAGTTGAGCCAATTGTTTTCTGAATACATCCTTCCTGGTTCTTATGAGGTGCAGCCCTTCCCTTGCCAAAAGCTCTTTGTGTAGATAATACAGACCAGGGTCTAGGAATCTAAAGTTCACTTTTTGGCATCAACTGTTAAGCCAGTGGTTTAATTCTAAAATCCTGTTGATCTTTCATTGGAAATACAGATAAAAAGACCACTTGTGCTCCTTGCTCCTTCACTTTCTTGCCTAATTGCTTGTAATCTCTTAATATTGTTTTTCAGGTTCATTGTCATGTCATTTGTCCCTATTGAAGGAGGAGAAAGAGATTGTAATCTATGGGTCTGATTATTTTAGTAAGATTCTCAACTACATTTTTGATTTTTGTTCCAGGGAGCCAACATACTTCACTAGATGTCCAAACTGCAGATGGCTGGTTCTGTTCCCCTGAGAATTTAATCTCCTATCACCAACACTTGCCTTTTTTCTCCCAGGAAAGTCTGGGCTACTTACAAGCACTATTCTAAGTCTGGGATACTTCCAATCACTAGATTACAATAACTGTTCCTTTTCATCTGCCTTTCCATAGAATTGGTTCTGATGTCTTTGGGCAATTTCCAATCCATCAGTTTTGTCACCAGTTCTTAAAAAAAAAAAGTTCCCTAGTAGTGAGTATGACACATTTCCTAAGTGCTAACATTTACTTCTATTAGAAGTAGAAAATGATTTCTAAACTTTCTAAAATCACATGATGCAGCAGCTGGAGAAATACCCAAAGGCTAGCAATATCAGTCTGCAGCTTATTCTTCCCTTAGAAAAATGTCAACATTTGTAAATATCAGAGTTGGCATAAATGTAGGTGACATAACTAGTCATTTTAGAACCACAGCAATTGTACCCCTTAATGAAGTCAAAGTAATGTACATTGCAAAGGGTGATGAATGCCCTGGATAAGAGAGGCCTACTCTTCAAACATCTGCTTGCCAAAGGAGGAATTGCTTCTGGTGGAACTTGATGTGGTCCAGGAAAGATCAGCTAGGTTCTTGATGATTTTGGAGTGTAGCACAACAGTAGAAACCCACCATACTGTGCAAACCTGGATCTGCAACCCTTTATTTAGAATATGAAGATTGATCTTGAGCTGCTACTGCATAAGAAGAATAAGAAGAACTTGCTATGTATCTACTTTCTCTCAATTTTTTCAAAGACACTCTCTTTAATCTCCTGTTTTTACATAGAGATTAATTCCCCAGCTCTCTGGGTTACTTTCCTATAATTTAATCAGAACATCTCCAACAATTATAACTTGTTAATGTGGAATCTTTCTTCCACCTTGAGGGTCTTCAGTTTTCTCCTCAACATTTTATTGTCATATTAAATATACATTTAAAAAAACTAATTCAAATTACACATACAGTGATCTTTAGATGTGCCATGGATGCAGAACATACTTACTAAATTATGTCCCCTGAAGCATGTATCTCCCATCCAATACAGAGAAAAATGTAGCCATTTTTAATATGCAGAATAACAATGTCTTGTATTAATAGATCTGAGATGCATGTCTGAACTAATATTAGCAGTAGGAATAACAGAATAACAAGGGGAAGGGACCTTGTAGGTAATCTAGTCCAACCCCCTGCCCAAGCAGGAGACCCTATACCATTCTAGAAATGGTTGTCCAATCTCTTTTTCAAAACCTCCAGAAATGGAGCAGCCACAACTTCTGGAGGCAAGACAATCAACTGATTGATTGTTCTTACTGACAGGAAATTTCTATTTCTAGTTTGGATCTCTCTTTGATGATCTTCCACCTATTACTTCTTGTCCTGCTCTTAGGTGCTTTGGAAAATACGTCCATCCTGGGATTGCATTGACTTTTTTGGCAGCTGCAGCACACTGCTGACTCATACTTAATACTCATCCAGTAGGACACCTAGATCCCTCTCAAGGTTATTAGAACAAATTGCCTTTGGAAGTTGTGAGTGCCCCATCACTAGAGGCTTTTACAAAGAGACTGATAGCCATTAATCAGAAATAGTATAGGTCTCCTGCAAGAGCAAGGAGTTGAACTAGATGACCTTCTAACTCTGTTACTGTTACCTCCACTGCTTTCACCTACTCTATACATGTGCATTTGGTTTTTCCTGCCTAGGTGCAGGACCTTACTTTTCACACTACCGAACTGCATCTTGTTGGATAGGGCCCAGTGCTCAAGTCTGTCAAGATACTTTCTTCTGAAGCATTGGCAATTCCCCCCAGATTGGTGTCATTTGCAAATTTGATGACTTCCCCTTCTATCCCCTCATTTAAATCATTTATGAAGAAGTTGAAGAATATTGGTACTTCACTGTATGTTTCCCTCCGTGTAAATGTATTTCCATTAAGGATTACACATTGAATGCAGTAGGTCAGCCAGTTGCAAATCCATCTGGTAGTGATGCTATCTATTCCACATTTTTCTATACCATGAAATAGACTGTGTCAAATGCTTTACTGATGTCTAATAAACTACGCCCACAGCATTTCCCAATCTATCTATTTAGTCACCTTGTCAAAGTAGGAAATAAGATTTGTCTGACATGATCTATTTTTAACAAACCCATGTTGGCTTGTAGTAATTGCTTTGCTCTTTTCTAGATGCTTGCAAATCCCCTGCTTGATTATCTTTTCCAGGATTTTCGCTGGTATGGATGTCAGGCTGATTAGTCTATAGTTTCCTGGATCCATTTTTCCCTTCCTGAAGATTGGAACCACATCAATTCTTTCCAGTTTTCTGATAGTTCCCCGGTACTTCAGGAGCTTTTTTTTTCAGTGATTCTGAATCCTGGGATGTGATCCATCTGGTCCTGATGATTAAACTTGTTCAGATTGGATAAGTATTCTCTTACCATTTTCTTGCCTGTTTTGACTTTTACTCCTTGCAGAAACTTTTTTAAAATTATTTTTAGGATTTGTTGCAAGTCTTAGTTCATTCTGAGCCTTTGCTTTCCTGACTCCAGCCTTGCAGATTTGGGTTATTTGCTGATATTCTGTTTTAGTCATATGTCCCTCTTTCCATTTTTTTATATTTGTCATTTTTGCTTCTCAGTTTATCAGAGAGTTCTTTATGCAATCATGCTGGTTTCATCTAAGGTCTCTTGTTTTTCTTTCTCAGTGGTATTATACTATAGTAGGCTTTTATAATCTCATATTTCAAAGTTTCCCAAGCTCTTGAGTTATTTTCCACTTTAGGATTTCTATAAATTCTAAGACAGTAGTTTGACTTTCTCGATTACTTGTGCCTGCATTGTGTTGAATTCTGGTGTAACATGTTTATGCTCCCCCAAGCTTCCTGCAATTTCAATCCCTTCTATCATTTCATTCCTATTAGTAAGAATTAAATTCAATATAGATGACTCTCTAGTTCCTTCCTCTATTTTTTGGATAACAAAATTCTCAGCTAGGTTTGTCAGGAATCTGTTTCATCTCCACTTGGTCAGAGTTTGTCTCCCAATTAGTATCAGGGTAGTTAAAGTCCCTATTTCTACTGTGGTATGTAGCTAACTGATTAGCAAAAGTTCTTCTATTTTCTCTGTGTGGTTTGGTGGTCTGCAGTATACATCTAGGGTAATGTCAGTTCTTTTACCTTTTATATTAACCCAAATTCATTCAAGAAGGCTTTCATCCTTGGTTTTGTGTATTTCTGTAGTGGTGTAGTTATTTTTTATATATAATGCAACTCCAACTCCACCTTTGTTACGTGTGATTCTTTTTTAAAAAACATTTTAAATCCTTCTAGCAGTAAGTTCCAGTTAACAGTTTCATCCCACCAAGTTTCAACAATGTTGTACAGTACCTTCCCTCATGTACTAGGGCTTCAAGTTTGCCCTGTTTGAGCATTAGTGTATAGACATCTGAGTCCTTTTTGACTGACCTTATACTTGCTTCCTACATTTCCTGTTTTATATCTGAGTTCCCCTTCCTTTTCATTACTTCTTATCTCATTGTTTGATTGGTCATCTTGAGGTTTATGTTTGGGATTAGATCTTAAAAACTAGTCTCCCTCCTGTTTCAGTTTTAGTTTAAAACTCTTTGGATATGTTGAGCCAGTTGTTTTCCAAACATGTTTCTTTCCTGTTTTTGTGAGGTGTAGATTATCCTCTGCCAGAAGCCCTTCATGAAGGTAATATAGACCTGATTCGTGGCAGGCAAGCACACAAAGCTGCATTTGTGCAAGCGGCACATGCACACATGAAACCATCCCCTCTCTGCCCCTGCTGCTGCTGCCACCTGTCAGTGATCTATAGATCCAGAAAGGTTGGGGACCACTGATATAGACCATGCTCTAGGAATCCAAAGTTCTCTCGATGGCACCATCACAGAGGCCAGAGGTTTACTTCTAAAATCTTCCATTCCTTCATTGGATGTTAACCTTATGCTGGAAGTACGATGAAAAACCACCTGTGCTGCTATCTCTTTGGCTTTCATGTCCAGCTGCTCATAGTTTCTTGATTTTTTGGGGGGGGGGCTCTTTGTTGTATCATTTGTCCCCAAATGAAAGAGGAGAAAAGAATAATAATCTGTAGGTTTTATTATTTTAGTAAGTCTCTCTGTCATATCGTTGATCTTTGCTCCTGGAAAACAGCATACTTCCCTTGATAGATTGTCTATCTATATTTGGCAAATATATTTGCCTTTTCGATCAGATCCAGTAGAAGAGGCATGTTATGGGTCCCATCTACTAGGGATCTACAATTGGCAGATCCCAGGAAGATGGCCTTCTCTGCTGTGGCACATGCATTATGGAACATCCTGTCCCCTGAAATGAGGCTGTTTCCATCCCTGGTGATTTTCTGGAGGCTCCTCAAAACCAGGTTATGCCATCAGTCCTGGAAGGGACAAGTGAGGTACTGAGGTGGCTCCATTATTGTTGATACCTGCTACCATCTCTTAAAATTGTGATTATTTGATGTTTTTCAAATAATAATTATTTTTATATATTGAATTTTACAGTTTTATTGTATGCTGCCCAGGGTCACTTTTTTGTGAGATATGGCCATATTAATTTGATGAATGAATGAATGGTTGAGCTTGATTTTTGCTAACCATATGACTTACCTGTTTGCTATTGTCATATTCCAGAATTTCTTTCTAGCTTTCAAATCTAGCCTATATCTAGCCATCCAGGTCCAATCCTGCTTTTATTTAAGATCAAGCATTAAGAACAGCTAAATATAATTGCCTGCTGTAACCTCAAAGATCCTTCCATTTATTTTTGATGTTTAGCCATTAAGACACCGTACAAAACTTAGAGGGGCCCATGACTAAAGGAAATTGTCTATCTTTCTTTCCTAATCTTTTTCATACTAGTTATCATCATATGGAAAGATTATGGCTATTTTTATTTACAGATAGGAAAACTATCAGGAGGACCAGCTCCTTTTTGTTAAATAGCCCTATTTTCTTTAAGATATACTACCATTTTTGGAAATGTTATACATTAAAAAATATCTTAATAAAATCTTGAACTTGATGTTGGCCATTTCCCATTTAAATTTCCTAAATGCAGATTACAAACTTCCCATCTAAGTTTTCTAAACACAAACTACTTTTTCACATCCCACATTTCCTCATTGTCTTAACAGATAAATTTTATTCAACTCTTATAATTCTTACACTTCTATCTTGCTAAAGATCCATTGTGACCTCACCTATCCAATACATTTCTATGAGAAAATACAATGAATAATTGTTTGTACCCTGAAATGGTTTTTGGTTTATGAACTTTGGGTTTTTGGGTTTTTGCATCACACAATTCAGTGGTGGGATTCAAAATTTTTTACTACCGGTTCTGTGGGCATGGGTTGTTTGGTGGGCATGGCTTGGTGGTCATGTGACTGGGGGGCATGGCTTGGCAGTCATGTGACTGGGTGGGCATGGCTTGGCAGTCATGTGACTGGGTGGGTGTGGCCAAGTTGACGTCACTGTCTTCTTTGCCCCAATGAATAACCTACAAAAAGAAGATATACAAAAAGGTAGTTTATTATTTTGTGCACTTACTACTTAAATAGGAATAAAATAAGTACACAAAACAATAAAAAAGGTACACAAGTACTTACATAAGAACGATAAAAGTGTTGTGTGTCTTCAACATCACTGACTTTTTTGCCCTAATGAATGATCTGCAAAAAGAAGATATACAAAAAGGAAGTTTTTAATTTCATGCACTTACTACTTAAATAAGAATAAAACAATAAAAGAGGTACACAAGTACTTACATAAAAGTGTTATTTGTCTTTAACTTTAAGATGTTTCCACATCGTTCTTGTCAGGGCATTGATTAATCCCATTCTGCTTTAGGGATAATCGCACCTGATTACGAGGGGTGGATCGAGACTTTTCCTTGCAAGTATACTTTAAGAAAACAAAACCCGAAGATATATTCTAAGAAAACTCATTTATTTGTTATAAAGAAAATAAAACACCTAACTGATTTAATAAGTTACATTTTGAAATAAAGTTCATGCCAGCTGCTTTCTCAGCAGCCGGACCTTCCTGGCAAGAGAACAAAAAAAAGTGTGAAGGAATGTGGGGTGGACATGAGCAGTTTAGCTTACTGATAACAATTCTTGGCACGCTACGGAAAGTCTGATAGTCCAGAAATGAGAGCTCAGCTGGTAAATAAAAGAACGCAGTGACAATCCCCTTCTTTTGCCAGTTGAGCGAATATCAGGTACATCATCAAATAAGGCACATCTTCTTATGCAGATACTCGTGTTGAGCTGCTGGAAGTGGTTTGTTGAGCATATCTGCAATCTGATCATGTGTAGATACATACTGCATTTTAACAAAACCTTTTTTCACTAAATGTTTTATGTTTTGATAACGGATGTCAATGTGTCTGGACCTAGAACCTGTGAAATGTGATTCAGAAATATAAACCACCGATTCATTGTCTTCCATCACTGTGATCGGTCTGATCGGGTGTGTCCAGATATCTGTGACTAAAGCATCAAACCAAGTTAGAGAATTACATGCATCTGAAACACAAGCATATTCAGCTTCAGTAGATGAACAAGAAACAAAATTCTGTTTACGTACTTGCCAATAAACAGGACATCCATTTAAGAACATCATATAACCTGAAGTACTTTTACATGATTTCTTATCACTTGCCCAATCAGAATCTGCATAACAACATAATTCTGCATAATCAGTATGTATTGGTTCTAACATGTGTTTAGTGTATTTTAGGTATCTCAATAATTTCTTAACGCATGTCCAATGAAACTGTTTTGCCTTACCTATGTGTCGAGACAAGAGATTAACACTAAGTGCAATGTCGGGTTTGGTCCAACTACTAATATACAACAGTGACCCAATAACTGAACGATAAAGTGTTTGATCCTCGAACTCAGGACTTGCTTCTTGTGTCAAGTTATGAAAATCTGTTTGCATGGGTGTCTTTGTTGTGTTAGCATCTTTCATGTTGCAATGATGCAAAATTTGTTCAATTTTATCTTCTTGTAAAAGACTAAACCCCTTCTGTGTTTTTTCAATCTGAACACCTAAATAAGTGCTAATGTGACCTAATGATTTCAATGTGAAGTATCTCTGCAAAGCTTTGGCAAAAATTTCACTCATTTGCTTATTTGGACCAATATAAATAATATCATCAACATAAACAAGAACTATCTCATATGCATTGTTAGATCTTTTTGTGAACACGCACTCATCAGTTTCGGACTTAATAAAGCCCATTGAATTTAGTTTGTCAGTAAGACATAAATACCACATTAAACCAAACTGTTTCAGACCATAAAGACTTTTGTTTAGGAACCAGGTATCCCCTTCTTGCTGTCGGAATCCTGGAGGACTTCTCAGGTAGATCTCTTCATCTAGGTCTGCATGGAGATAAGCCGTGTCAACATCAAACTGAAAAACTTCTAAACCAAGGATAGTTGCAGTTGCTAAAGCAATTTTTACACTCTCAGTTCTGACTGTCGGTGAATAGGTATTTGTGTAGTCCTCAGGATAACGTTGAGTGAAACCCTGAGCTACAAGTCTGGCCTTGTACAGTGACTCACCATTTGGCTTCTTTTTGATTCTGTAGACCCATCGAGTGCCAATGACCTTTTTGTTTGCTGGAGGTTTTGCAGGTGTAAACACTTTAAGTTTCTTTAGACTGTCCATTTCAACCTGCATTGCTTCATACCATTTGTCTTGCTCTGAATCAGGAAGCTGCTTGATTTGTGTGAAATTAGCAGGTGGAAGTGTAACATTGCAAATCAAAGGCAAGGGTGCTTTTGTCAGTTGCCAAGAATATCGTTGTGGAGGGATTCCTTTTGTGGCCCACTTGGAACGTCTCGGAACAACAGTCCAGTCTTCTTCTTCTTCATCCTCGTCCTCACATTCGTCGCTAGCATCAGCATCCGCGGCTTGCGAAGACAGAACATCGGGTTGAGAAGAATCAGTGGAATCTTGATCATCAATCTGCGTGGCATCAGCAGTATCATCTCTAGGAAAATAAACTCCAGGATCATTGGAATGAATCCTGGACCAGTCAATATCTTCCTCAAAATTAGCAGATTGGGAAATCACAATTGCATGTTTAGAGTCAATAAATTTGCTCCATTTTGAATTATCATCAATACCCATAAATCTCAGTCTCTTTGCTGCTGGACCTCCTTTCCTTCTTTGAGCTAAGGGAATGTTCACCATAGCATATGAACCAAAAATATGGATGTTTTTAAGATTGGGCTTGTAGCCATACAACATGAAGAAAAGAGTCTGATTCATTACACTGCTCCAAGTACGGTTGACAATGTAATTTGCATATTTTATAGCTTCACCCCAGTATATCATATCAAGGTTGGCGTCTTCTAGGAGACAACGCATCATGGTTTGCAGGAACCCTTGTCTTCTCTCTACGACCCCATTATGAGCCGGTGTGTAAGGCGCCGACGTCTGATGAAGAATTCCATTCTTACACATCCAGTCCTGGAAACGCTGAGACATGAACTCGGCACCACGATCACTCTGGATTCTGGCGATGCGAACTTGGTGTTGGGTAGAAACAAGGGCTGCAAAGTCTTTAAAGATCTGAAAGGTCTCAGATTTTTCTTTCATAGGATACACAAATCCATATCTAGAGTAATTATCAACAATTGTTAGAAAATATTTTCTACCACCAAATGATGGCGGAAAAGGACCAACTATGTCAATGTGAACCAAATCAAAAATGTGTGTTGACAGGCGTGTAGTGCATTTGGGAATGGCTGCTGCTTTGGATTTGGCCCTTTTGCATACAGCACAATCCAAAAACACCTTACACCCCTTTAGATCCAAACCTTTTGCGAACTCCGGCATCTTCCTAAGAACACGGAAACTGGCATGCCCCAATCTTCTATGCCATTTATGGATACACCTGGAATGCAAAGGTTTACCAGTTAGTGAATTCTCAACATTAACAGTTTTATGAGGAACCTCAGGCTTGCTCTGAGCAACCTGTTTCCCAATTTTCTTTTTGTTGGCTTTAGGAGCCTTTGGAATAGCAACAGGATCTCTCTCTGGAGCATCTCTCTCTGGGCCTGTGCTCTCCCTTTTTGGAGTTTGTATACTTGCCTGTGTTTGCAGTTTAGGCTTTGGCTTTAAGTAATAAACACCACCAATTAACATGGTTCCAGCAACAATATCTCCATCTTTAACTATGTAACTTGCATTTTCAAGGTGGTGAACCTGGAACTTTAACATTCTAGACAAGTGACTCTGACTAAGCAAATTACTAGTTGCTGTTGGTATGTAATAAACATCAGGAATGAATGCATCGAGCTCTTCAACATAAACAGTTCCTTTTCCTTTGACCTGACAAGGATGATTGGAAAAAGAATAAAGTTCACGTAGTTCAGGTTTGGGCTCGTGCATCTCTGTGAAAAGTTCCTTTCTATAGGTAACATGCAGTGCTGCACCACTGTCCAAAGTCCACAGGAGTCGTCTGTCGTACTCTGGTTGAAGTTGAGGATCATTGGTTAAAGCCAATGTGGCGAGTGGAGTTTGTGGATCACGCCGGGGACCACGATGACCTTGTCTTCCGCCTCTGCCTCTGGAATCTGTTCCTCTGGGCTGGTACGTGACGGGAGCTGGAACACGTTGGGGACAATCCCGGGTGGCATGTCCCACACGATCACAGATGTAGCATCTTGGCATCCTTGGAGCATAGGTCCTTCCTTGGAAGGGGCGCCTAGCTGCAGCTCTTGATGCGGGTGGTCCTCTCAAATATGGAGTAGCTAGCATGAGTGCTTCTTCTTCAATTAAAAGTCTGCATACATTGTCCACTGTGCGTTGAGCAATAGGGACTTGGTTAATCTTTGTAATGGCATCTTTCCATTCATAGTTCAAAGAATTAATAATAATGCTGATCATTTAAATATCATCAATGTTATAGCCTCTTTCTCTCAATTCTCTTAGTCCTTTCAGTTTGGTCAAATGTCCTCCAATTTGTTCACCAGGTTTCAATCTCGAATCATGGAATTGAGACATGAGCAAACATGAAGATTCAATTGAAACAGGCCTGTAGCAATTTTCCAATTGGACCCAAATTTGTTGGGCTGTTGCATCAGACGAAAAAGTAACCTGCAGTTCAGTATCCATGGACATCAATAATGTTGTGCAAGCTTTAATCTCTAAGTCTCTTATTGCAGGGGACCAAGGCTGAGCAGGGGGGTTAAAAACCATACAGTGAGTGCCTTCTCTACGAAGTAACAATCCTATCTCACTGACCCAGGCCTTATAATTCTGTCCTGACATCTTTAATTTTGACTCACCAGCCAGTGGAGCAACAGAAGATGCCTGTTGAGGAATGTGCATTTGAGGTGCTGGCTGTGGAAGTAAAGGCACTTGTTGCACTGGAGGTGGACCAGGACCTGGTTGTACATGCATTTGTGGTTGCTGTGGCATTTGAGCTGCAATATTGACATGGCCTGCTGGAGACCCAGTCATTTGCCTTTGCTGCATTAAGCTTTGTTGTGTTCCATCTAAAAGGACACCAGCACCACCAGGGGGTGCTTGAGTTTGGGCCTGTGGAGACACTTGTGGCATTGCAGCTTTCTCTAGTAAATTATTTTCGCCAGCAGATGGTGCTGCACCTTTTGTTTTGGGCAGCTCAGCTAATCTCTCTGCATACGTTGCACTTGGAACTTTAGAGTAGGAGTGATTATGTAAGACATGTGACGTGTGCACTGCTTTCTGTTCTGATTGGCCTGACACAAAATCCACCAGGGGGTGTGTCTTTGGCTCCGAAGGAGAAGCCAAGATGGTGCTTTTAGAGATTTTGAAGTCACGCGATTCTCCCTTATCTTGCTCAAGCATAAATAAATCTATTTTTGCCTGGGATAGCTTCTGTTCAAAAATTTCTATCTGGTCACGATAGTTTCTTATAGCTTGCTCTTTAGGAGTGACCCTGAAGGTTTTTATAGTTTGCTCATCCCGGGCGAGCTGAGAGATTCAAGGAGAATAATGAATTATTTCTCTCTCTGCGTGGGGGTGAAAATGCTCGGCCGTTTGTAAAAACTTTGGCCTTGCACCAAGCGTTACAAAATCAGAAGGCTCTGGGAGGACTGTTTGAGAGCATGCATATTCAGAAGGAGACGCTACTGACCTCAGTTGTAGCACGTTATCTTCAAAAGCAGTTTCTCCCTTATCTCTCTCCTGATGCCTTTTTAAGAGCATTTCATCTGTTACTTCTCTCACGGCTTCTAGTTCCAGGCGTATGGCTGTAGCAAGGGGCTGAAATCTTGAGGGTCTTTCTATCTCCTGCTCTTCATCCGAAGAGGATAAAGCTCTGGGCTTCATTTTGCCCTTTTTCTTCTTTCTCAGCATTTTTGCAAAAATAATTAGCGTACCTCAGTAGCTAAAAACTAATTGCCTATGCGCTTATCATCAAAAGTAACAAACAAGGAAAAAAGCCATAAATTTCGACCGCCCTCTGCTACCAGATGTCAGGGCGTTGATTAATCCCATTCTGCTTTTGGAATAATCGCACCTGATTACGAGGGGTGGATCGAGACTTTTCCTTGCAAGTATACCCGAAGATATATTCTAAGAAAACTCATTTATTTGTTATGAAGAAAATAAAACACCTAACTGATCTAATAAGTTACATTTTGAAATAAAGTTCGTGCCAGCTGCTTTCTCAGCAGCCAGACCTTCCTGGCAAGAGAACAAAAAAAAGTGTGAAGGAATGTGGGGGGGGGGACATGCGCAGTTTAACTTACTGATAACAAGTCTTGGCACGCTACGGAAAGTCTGATAGTCCAGAAATGAGAGCTCAGCTGGTAAATAAAAGAATGCAGTGACAGTTCTTTCATTGGTGCCCTCGTCACTTGCACTTTTCTTAATCTTGACTGTCGGATCATCAGCTGTGTGAAGATGTGCTCTTAACCATTTTTGATGGTAGGAATAGGGTCCCATTCTTTTAGAGGTAGGCCAAATACACTAATGGTCATCAGGTTGGTTATGTTGGAAACAGGCGGGTCCTGTGTTCTGAACATATGAGGTTCATTTTTGAAAAACCCCTTTCCACTTCTGCTGACCATGCTATATGTATATTTGAATAGAAAGTGTATTGTCTCTCTTTCAAGTGTTTTTGTCTCCAAATATCTTGAATACTTAATTCTTCTATCATTGTGAAAAACAGTTTCGGCAGTGTACTTCTAGGCTTTTTTTTTAAATAAACACTTTATTAAACTTTTATTACATTAAAAACATAACAAATTATTTCACTCAACAACAGCTAATTGTGGTGTTTTTCTTGTGACAATAATTCGTGCATTGTTTACAAAAATTAAATTGTGCGTATTTACATTCTTATTTATCTATTACTTGTACTTAATAACTATCTATCTCCGTTCTATCCAGTTATATCATTGTTCCCACACATTGTAAAATATCGATGTCTCTTTATCTTTTAAACTCAGTGTTAATTTGTCCATTTCTGTGCAATTCATGATCTTTTGTATGACCAGTTTCTCTGCGGGTGTACATGGCTGTTTCCAACATCGAGCGTAGGCAATCATGGCAGCGGTTAATATGTGTAGTAATAGATATTTTGTACCCTTCACATTTTTTTTTTTTGAAGATCCCCAATAGGAAGAGTTCCAATTATAAGTCTAATTGTTCATTAGTAATTTCCTGTAGCCAATCTTTAATTTTTAGCCAATATTTTCAAGCCTCAGGACAGGACCACCACATATGGTATGTTCCCTCTTTCTTTTTACATTTCCAACATATGGGGCTCATTTTAGGGTATATTTTCGCTAATCTCGAAGGAGGTAAGTGCCATCTGTAGAACATTTTATATACGTTTTCTTTATATGCTGCTGATTTTGTTAGTTTATGGTTTCTGTTCCATATATTCTCCCAATCTGATAGTTTGATGTTGTGTCCAACATTTTGACCCCATGCAATCATGCATCCTTTCACTACTACTTCTTCCAATTCTACTTCCAAAAGGTATTTGTAAATTTTAGTAATATTTTTTTTTGTCTGGTCCTAATAAAATTTTAGTTGTTGTGTTTAAGATATATTCCATAATCTTTTATATCTTGTTTATATCGGTTTTGTAATTGGAGATAACCCCACCAGTCAACTTGTAGCCCTTGTTCTTGGAGGTCCTGTAATGTTTTTAACTTTCCCTGGTTATCTAATAGGTCTTTATATTTTAACTTTTTATTCAAATCTAAATTGTTTGGATGGATCATCGCTCCCATTGTGGATAGCCAAGTTGGGATTTTTATGTAGTGTTTCTTTTTAACTTTAATCCAATTATTTATTAGTGAATCTCTAATCAGATGTCTGTGGAAGTATTGTTGTTTTGTAGGTCCTGTTTCCCATAGAAAGGCATGCCATTCTCTCTGCAGGTTGTGACCTTCTATAGCTAGTACTCTTTTATTCTTCAAATTGATCCAATCTTTTAACCAAACTAATGTTGCTGCACTATAGTATAATTCCCAGTTTGGCAATCCAAATCCTCCTCTGCTCTTCGTATCTTGTAATAATTTCATTTTTATTCTGGGTTTTTTCCCCTGCCAGATAAATTTTGCTATTGTTTTATTGAGGTCATTTAAAAAGGTCTTTTCTAATTTAACTGGGATGGTCTGGAACAAGTATAGAAATTTTGGTAATATAGACATTTTTATGGCTGCTATTCTTCCTAAAAATGACAGTTGCATGTTAGTCCATAGTTCTAAATCTTTTTTTGTTTGTTGTAATAGTTTGTTATAATTATTCTCCTTTATCGATTTGCAATGTGCTGTTAACCATATATACCTAAGTATTTAATTTTTCTTGTTGTTTGGAGTTCAAGTGTTCTTTCCAATTCTGTTATTTGTAGTTCTATTAAATTTTTCGCTAGAAGTTTCGTTTTCTGTCTATTGATTTTCAGACCTGCTACAGCTCCATATCTTTCTAATTCCTTAATTAGTATTTGTCCTTTCTCTATTGGTTTTTCGATAATAAAAGCCAAATCATCTGCAAATGCTTGCAATTTATATTCTTCATTTCTGGTTTTCAATCCTTTTATTTCTGAATTTTGTCTGATTCGTTCTAGTAATACTTCTAGTGACAGTATGAAGAGCAGAGGAGATAGAGGACAACTTTGTTGAACTCCTTTCTCTGTATTTAAAGTTTGGGTGTTTTCTCCATTAATTATAATTTTTGCTTTTTGTATCAAATATATTGCTGTTATAATATTCTCAAATTTAGTGCCCAAATTCATATCATAAACTTGCTGAATCATAAATTGCCAATTGAGATTATCAAATGCCTTTTGGGCATCCAAGAAGACAAAGGCTACTTGTTTCTCCGGGTGGGCTTTGTAATATTCTAAACTGTCCATTATTATTCTTAAATTATTCCTGATTTGTCTATTTGGAAGAAATCCATTTTGATCTAAGTATATATAGTTGTTCAAAATTTTCTTTAATCTGTTGGCAATAATAGTAGCAAATATTTTATAATCTATGTTTAACAAAGAGATTGGTCTATAGTTTTGTATCAGTCTGGCATCTGTATCCCCCTTCGGGATTCGCGAAATTAATGCTTCCCTCCACGTATCCGGCATTTTAACTGATGTTAATACCTCATTGTATAGATCAACCATTATTGGTCCTACTTGTTCTTCTATTACCTTATAAAATTCTGATGGAAAACCATCAGGGCCCAGTGTTTTGTTACTTTTCTGGGATCTAATTGCTTGATTTAATTCCATCATAGTTATATCCTTAGTCAGGGTTTCTTTCAGTTCGTCTTTTATTTCTCAGGTTCTTTTTTCTCCTAGATACTCCCTAATCTGATCTTCATCTACTCTTTCTTTCTTATAGAGATCCTCAAAATATTTATGTGCAATCTCTTTTTTCTTTTCTATTGTGTGTTGGTAATCTCCATTTTCATCTTGTAGTTGGTAGATGGTTCTTTTCTCTCTCTCTTTTTTAAGTTTATAAGACAGCCATCTTCCTGGCTTATTTGCTTGTTCGAAGTATACTTGTTTGGTTGCCTTCAAGTTTCTAACCAATTCTTCCTGATCAACTAAATTGAGTTTGTGTTTATGGAAAATCAATTGTTTTTGTAATTGGGAATTTTGTGGGCTGTTCTGTATTTAGTCTCTAATTTTTTGATTGCTTGAAGTAGATAGTTTTGTTGGGCATATTTTTCTTTGTTCTTTTTTGCAACGTAGGATATTATAATTCCCCGTATAACAGCTTTCATAATATCCCATAAGTTTTGGGTCATTGTATATTGGTTATTATTTTCTTTAAAATAAAATTTTAGTTCTTCCTTAATTTTCTTAATCAATTCCTCATCTTTCAATAATTGAGAATCTAGCGTCCATCTTCTCCTTGGTTGTTTTTTTTTTTACCCTTCCAATTGATTCTGAGTGGGTTGTGGTCTGCCCACAAGTTTGGTAAAATTTCTACTTCTTCACTTCTGCTAATTCCCCACTTATCCACTCCATGTCGATGTGTGATCATGACTGACGGGGGTTCGAATAGAAAATAAATTGTCTCTTTTCTGGATTTAGTGCTCTCCATATATCTATTAAATTTAATTCTTTGGTCATTTCTACATATATTTTGGGTAGTTCTCTCTTTTTTTCTCCTTTCTTCTTTCCCCCATTGTAGTCTTTTTGATAATTTGTTATCGCATTATAATCTCCTATGATGCAAATATTTTTTCTTTCTAATTCAATAATTTTATCATATAAAGTTTTGTAAAATTCTTTTTGATTGTCATGGGGGCATAAATTACCACTAATAAATTTTTTTAAAAAATTATCTGTATTTCTATTGCCAGAATTCTTCCTTTGGGGTCTGCAAATATTAAATTTGCCTTTATCTCTTCTTTAATGTAGGCAGCTATTCCTTTCTTTTTCTCCTGATCTGCAGAAGCTGTAAACAGAGTCCCTAATTTGGGGCAATCTAAATATTTTTCGACTGTTTTTAAGATGTGTGTTTCCTGTAAACATATAATACCTGCATTTTGTTTTATTAAGTTTGCCAAAATCCTTTTTCTTTTTGTGGTTGAGTTTAGTCCATTTATGTTAATAGATAAGAGTTTCACCTCTTTTTCCATAGCCCTAATTTTTTGTCTTCTGTTTGCTCTTATTTCCCTTTCTGTTCTGATCGCTGTCTTAGGCTCTTCTCTTTCTTGTTGTTGTTGATTGGTATCTTTTACTTCTTGTTCTTCATCTTTATTTTTTGGTTGGTCTTGTTCTTCTTGAGAGTTTGAATCTAGATCTTCTCTGCTGCTTTGGTCTTCCGATTCCGCCAGTTGCTCATAAAGTTCCTGTGCTTTTTCCAGAGTGTCTATTTTGATTTTCCTTTCTTCCCAAGTGAATTCTGGAATCAGCCATCGGAACAGAATATCTCTTTTATTCAGGTGTTTAGCCAGGAATTTATAATCCCTTCTTTGCTCTTTTACTCTTCTCGGGATTTGCTTGAGGATCTGAATCTCTTTTTCTTTATATATTATTGCTTCTTTTCTGGATATCTTTTATATTATGTCTCGAACTTTCCTCCTCGTGAATCGAACATGGACCTCCTTTGGGAGCTTGTTTTTTCTTGCATAAGTTGTGTTGACCCTGTAAACATCGTCCATTTCCTTCAACATTTCCTCCTTGTCTCTATCTAGTGCTTCGGCTAAAATTTCTGCCATCACTAGTTCCAGATCTTCATCTTTATTTTCCATTATATTTTGGAATCTTAGGAACGACACAGTTTTATCCATCTCAATATAGATCATAGAATCTTCCATTTCTTTGCTCACCATTTTTATTTGCTGGTCCACTTTTTCTAGTTTCTTCTCTGTTTGTTCTGTTGTTTTCTCTACTTCCTTTATTGTGTGTTCATTCTTTTCTAATGCTTGTTGAATTGACCCTACTTTTTCATCAAGCTTTGATACATCTGATCTCATTTCCATTTTTAGTTTCCCCATTTCCTCTTTCAGCTCATTAATATCAGCTCTTGTCTCTAAATGATTCTTTACTATTATTTCTTGGAGTTTAACCATCAATTCTTGCAATGTGAGTAGCGAGGTTTGAATATTAACTTTCAAAGCAGTGTTTTGTTTCTCATCTGTCAGCATTCCTTCTATTGTTTTTTGCATCATCGGAGAAGCTGTTGTTGCTGAGGGTGTTAGAGTTAGTGTGGTCTTCTTTCCAGTCTTAGTTATTGTGGTGTTTGTAGTAATCATCTCTTCTCTTTCTGTTTTTTAAGAATATTATACACATTGTCCCAAATTGGCATTAAACAACTTAAAATTATTTTCCTTAAAAGTTAGCTATTGATATAATATGGTACTTGCTATAAATTTTTATGATGTTATATTATTTGTATAGATCTCGATGTTCACAACACTATTCAGTAAATACGTCAGTAGCTTACAGTTGAAGCTGTAAATGTAAGTCTTAATAAGTATTATACATAAATATTAATATAAAAGTCAGAAAATCTAGGCTGTATGTAAGTATATATATAAAGTATATAAATAAAAAAATTAAACTTTTAAGTGTCAATCTATAAGAATAAATTACCTAGAACTTTCAAACAATTAATATATAGCAATAAATATAATCAATTCCTTAATTAGGTTAAATAGCCTTATGTTGAGTAAATTAATAAGTTAAGTAATAGTTCAAAATTATTTACAGTAAGCTCTATTGAAATTAGTTATACTTTAAATCTATAGTGTATATAATGAAATATATCTAGTTGTAAATACCAATTATTTATTTATTTGTTTGTTTGTTTAAATTTCTATACCGCCCTTCTCCAATGTAGGACTCAGGGCGGTGAACAGCCAAAGTAAAAACAAGACATACATACAAAACATACAAAATCTAAAATCTGTTTAAAATAATTAAATAATTTTGGCCGTAATTAAAACATTCCAATTTAAAATCCGTTTAAAATTTGACTCAAGCCAGCCCAGCTAGTTGAAATAAATGGGTTTTTAGGGCCCGACGAAAAATCCGGAGGTCTGTTATTGTACGTAGCTCTGGGGGGAGGTTGTTCCAGAGGGCGGGCGCCGCCACAGAGAAGGCTCTCCCCCTGGGGGTCGCCAGCCGACATTGTCTGGCGGACGGCACCCTGAGGAGGCCCACTCTGTGGGAGCGTACTGGCCGGTGGGAGGCTATTGGTGGCAGAAGGCGGTCTCGTAAGTACCCCGGCCCTAAGCCATGGAGCGCTTTAAAGGTGGTCACCAACACCTTGAAGCGCACCCGGAAGACCACCGGGAGCCAGTGCAGCTCGCGCAGGAGAGGTGTCATGTGGGAGCGCCTCGTCGCCCCCAAAATCCCCCGTGCGGCCGCGTTCTGGACCAGCTGGAGCCTCCGGGTGCACCCCAGGGGGAGCCCCATGTAGAGAGCGTTGCAGTAGTCCAGGCGGGAAGTGACAAGTGCCTGAGTGACTGTGCGTAGGGAGTCCCGATCTAGAAAGGGGCGCAACTGGCGTATCAGGCGGACCTGATAAAAAGCCCCCCTGGCCACGGCCGCCAAATGATCTTCTAACGACAGCCGTGCGTCCAGGAGGACGCCCAAGTTACGAGCCCTCTCCGTGGGGGCGAGTGATTCGCCCCCAATAGCCAGCGATGGCGTCAGCTGGCTATATCGGGACGCCGGAAGCCACAGCCACTCGGTCTTGGAGGGGTTGAGTTGGAGCCTGTTTCTCCCCATCCAGGCCCGCACGGCCTCCAGGCACTGGGACATCACTTTAAGGGCATCATTGGGGTGGCCTGGGGTGGAGATGTACAGCTGGGTGTCATCAGCGTACTGATGGAACTCCACCCCGAAGCCACGGATGATCTCACCCAGCGGCTTTACATAAATGTTGAACAGAAGGGGCGAGAGGACCGACCCTTGTGGCACCCCACAAGCAAGGTGCCTCGGGGTCGACCGCTGCCCCCCTGTCAACACAGATTGCGACCGGTCAGAGAGGTAGGAGGAGAACCACCGCAAAACGGTGCCTCCCACCCCCAACCCCGCCAACCGGTGCAACATGATACCATGGTCGATGGTATCAAAAGCTGCTGAGAGGTCTAACAGGACCAGGATAGAGGAGCAACCCCTATCCCGGGCCCTCCAGAGATCATCCACCAATGCGACCAATGCCGTTTCCGTGCTGTGCCCAGGCCGGAAGCCGGACTGGAGCGGGTCTAGATAGACAGCTTCATCCAGGTACCGGGGAAGCTGTTGCGCCACCACACTCTCAACAACCTTCGCAATGAAGCGAAGGTTGGAGACTGGACGATAGTTAGCCAAAACAGCCGGATCCAGAGAAGGCTTCTTGAGGAGGGGCCTCACCACCGCTTCTTTCAAAGCGGCCGGCAGGACCCCCTCACTCAAAGAAGCATTAACAATCTTCTGGAGCCAGCCTCGTGTCACCTCCCGGGAAGCCAGTACCAACCAGGAGGGACACGGGTCCAATAAACATGTGGTCGCGTTCAGCCGTCCCAGGACCCTGTCCATGTCCTCGGGAGCCACAGGATCGAACTCCCCCCAGATAACACTCTCAAGACCTGCCTCAGTCATCCCGTCTGGACATACCCAGTCAGAGGCCAGCCCTTCCCGAATCTGAGCGATTTTGTCATACAGATACTGCACAAAATCCTCAGCTCGACCCTGCAAGGGGTCATCCCGCACTTCCAGATGGAGGAGGGAGCGGGTCACCCTAAACAGGGCAGCCGGGCGATTATCTGATGACGCGATAAGAGCGGCAAAATAGTTAGTTTTCGCCGCTTTTATCGCCACTAGGTAGGTCTTAATATGAGACCTCACCAGTGTTCGGTCAGGTTCGGAGCGGCTGGTCCTCCAACTACTCTCCAGGCGTCTTTTCCGGCGCTTCATCTCCCTAAGCTCCTCAGAAAACCAAGGAGCTAGGTGAGTTCGGTGCCGGGTCAGAGGCCGCAAAGGCACGACTCGGTCCAAGGCCCCGGCAGCCGCACTATCCCAGGCGGCCACCAGGTCTTCAGCCGAGTCATGAGCCAGAATCTCAGGAAATGGCCCAAGCTCCATCTGGAACCTATCAGGGTCCATCAGGCGCCTGGGGCGGAACCACCTGGTCGGTCCCGCCTCCCTGCAGCAGGGTGCAGCGGTTAGAAAGTCCAGTCGAAGGAGCGAGTGGTCAGACCATGACAAGGGTTCGATGGCTATATCCCCTATATCAAGGCCACTCAACCACTGACCAGAGACAAAAACTAAGTCCAGAGTGTGTCCTCCTGTGTGAGTGGGGTCATGAATTAACTGAGTAAGGTCCATGGCCGTCATGGAAGCCATGAACTCTCGAGCCACCTCAGACGTTTCACCGATAGATGGCAGGTTGAAATCCCCCATGATGGCAAGTCTGGGGGTGCCCACCGCCACCTCGGTTATAACGTTAAGGAGCTCGGGCAGGGCCGTTGCCATGTGGCAGGGAGCCAGGTACGTGACCAACAGGCCCATCTGTACTCCACGACCCCACTTCACAAAGAGGGACTCACATCCGGCTATCTGTGGAACAGTGGTCTCCCTTGGATCCAGACCTTCCTTTATAATAACCGCCACCCCCCCGCCCCTGCCCTGAGCCCTCGGCTGATGAAATGCACGGAAGCCTGGTGGGCATATATCCACGAGGGGGACTCCCCCCTCCTGGCCCAACCAGGTCTCCGTAATGCCCGCCAGGTCCGCCTCCCCCTCCTGAATAAGATCGTGAATGAGGGGGGCTTTATTAACAACGGACCTGGCGTTGCACAACATCAGACGGAGGCTCTGGCCCTGAGAATCTGAACAACCTGGGGAACAAGAAAAGCATTGGGGACCGGAATGCGCAATCGCTCTAAGATAGCGAGTGCGCATTCCCCGCACATGATATGGTCCCCAGCTTCCGCCATATCTGCCCCTCCCACTCACTGTGGTGATGGAACAGCCCTCTTCAAATCGAACTCCAACCCCCTCCCCGACCTCCGGTTTTACGTCCCTAATGTCGCAGCCCTTCGCTAAGGCTGGTCTTGAACCCGGTGGATTTCCCCCAGAACCCACCCTAATCCCCCCCGAACCCCTTAAAATTTTTGTTAAAAACTCACTAAAAAACCCACTTAAAAAACCCCTCAAACTCTTCTTAGCCACATGCCATCTCTCGGGGCTCCAACGCCCGTCATCAAGATAGGCCCTCGATAACGAAGAGGGCCAGACCTGCGAGAGGGGGGAGTCTCGCAGGGCACGAAGGTCATTCACCGAGTACATCAAAGATCAAAGGGAGGTGATAGTCCATGGCCAATAACCAGGGGCCAATTTGATGTTATCACAGTCAGAAGGAGTGAAATGCCAGGCTTCAATAGAGTTCCAATGGAGCATGTGAGACCTCAGTGCCCTCTCACGGCAATGGCGGGAGTAAAATGCTGTTTCGGTCCGGCAGAGGGTGACCCAGCCCTCCTCTCACGGGGGCTGGTCAACCACGATCGTCCAAAAAGCCGGAGTTGAGACAGCAGCTATAGACCCACTCCACCAAGACTTGAATCCCCAGATGTAAACCTCCATTCAACGGAGGGGAAGAATGGGGTCAGGTCAGTCCACATAGTCCAGACAGGCTCAGACAGCGGAGATCATAACCGTCATTACCTCCGGGGAGGTCAAGATGGCATCTAGACCCGGAGATGATTGTTCAGCAGGCATACACGGCATGGCATCACCACATTCAGGGGGATGGGGGTGAAAAAGGAGAGCAGAGGCAACAAATGCCATAGGGGGGAAAACCCCTCAGTCATAGTCCAGCTCTCCCCAACCCCTCCCGGATCTTCCTTGGGACCATGCTGCTTGCCTCGTCCAGCCTCGCCCAGCCTCCATAAATCCTCATGGAGGCCTCTGGGACGACCAAGGGGCCAAATAACGCCCCACGGTCGCCCAGGAGATCCAACAAAGCAAGCCAGCAACTGCCAACCTCTCCGACACTCCCACGCTCCAAACTGTGGCAGCTTCTTCCTTGACCCGGCAGCCGCCATTTCCACGCCGCCAGCACCGCCGTCGCTGCCGCTGCCAGCCTCCCCGCCCTCACCTCGCCCCCCCTCCACCCCTAGTACATGTCCAGGGCAGATTGGGCTGGCGAGGATCCCGGCGAGGGTGCTGCACCGCCGCCACCGCCGCGGCGCTGACGCCGTCATCCTGGCTCTGCTACCTTCGCCAAGAGAGTCTGCTGCCGCCCCTCCTCCTTCGGGCCGCTCTCGCCGTCCTACGGTCTCCGCGAGCCTCAAGGACACTCACAGAAGCCGGAGACCCCTCAACGGAGAGCCCCAACACTCCTCCAGCTGGGCCAATTAGCTATAAAGTTAATGGTTTCCAAAAAGCATTCAAGTTATTATATCCAGTAATAAAGAGAAAAGATAATCAATTAGCAGATTCAAAGAACAGAAGATAAAAAAGTCACCAATTCATCAGTTTTTTATTACTATTTCAGTCTCTCAGAAATTCCCATCAACTCCATCTTCTTTATTATGCAGAAAAGTTACTGAGTAATGCTCTTCGTTATGAACTTTCTCCACTTCCGTTATTTCAGCTGCTTCTTAATATCTGTCAATCTTTAGTAAAGCACAGAGTTCTCAACCTCATAACTAGTGTTTAGTTCTCACTTTTTCAAAGTTCAAAATGTAAAATCTGAAGTCTAATAATCAAAAGGTATCCCGGATCATTATCTCCTCTTATTTTGTTCATTAAAATGTCAGACTATCAATCGTTCCCCAGCCTCACTCACCCCCCGCTCCTTAGCCGCTTTCTCAGGTTACGATCAATCAATCTTCATAATGAGGTGCGAATTATTTTGCATTACTCTTCACCATGAGCTGTCATTTGATCTTGCTTCCCACTTTGCTGGCTATCAGGACTTCGGGGCCACCATTAAAAAATGTCAGCCTATCGATTGCTGGGCTCTACGGGGTTTCTCTCCATCGTGCTGGTGATCGCTTATCACCAGACTGCTCCTCAAGTATCCCCACTCCAACACATTTCCCTTCGGGCTTCGTGTATCCTTTCAGGATCGCTCCAGCACCAGAAAAGAGGGGCGAAGAACAGAGCTAGCTCCTCAAACCCTCTCTTTGTCCAAATATCACCAACCGGAAGTCCCCTTCTAGGCTTTTTATTTACCTTCATTGTTTTATAGTCCAAGCTTGCATCTATTATCACATTGAAATCTCCCATTATACATATATTTTCATAGTCCAACTCTATAATTTTCTTGTGTAATTTCCGATAAAATTCTTGTTTTTCATTTGGTGCATATAGTGCTATCAAAAGTATTTGTTTAAAGTTCATTTTTATTTCCACCATCAAAATCCTGCCTTCCTCGTCTTCAAAAATTAACTTGGTTTCTAATTTTCCTTTAATGTATAATGTATAATACCACACCTCTTTTACTTTGATGTGTAAATAAGAGTCCTAATTTTAGATATTGTAAGAATTTTAAATGTTGTTTTCTAATATGTACTTCTTGTAAACATATAATGTCCATCTTCAAAGTATTTACTTTAGTCAATGTTCTATTTCTTTTTATCACTGCATTCAGTCCATTTACATTTAAAGAAATTGCTTTAATTTCTTCTTCCATGTTTTACTTATTACTAGTTTTTAATTTCATTGCTCTTCTCTCCCTTTGTTCCATTGGGTCTTTGGCTCTGATTCCCTCTCTTAACACTCTTTCCTCTTTTGCTTTTTCATCTTTATCTTTATCTTCCTCTCTCTCTTTTGCTCCACCTACAGCTCCCAAATCTTCCTCCAAGGGTCCACAAAATCGTTGATAAAATAATTTTGCTTTTTTAAGTGTGTCCAATCTATATCATTGTTCTTGCCATGTCACCATAATTCCTTCAGGTATTAGCCATCTAAAACTCACTCCTTTGTTTATTAAGAATTTCATTAGGAATTGATACTCTCTCCTCAAATCTCTAACTCTTCTAGGTATTTGTCTTAATACCACAAGTTCTTTATCTTTATATTTCAGTGTTGTAATTCTTGCCGCTTGTAATATCTCTGTTTTCTTTGCCCTCTTTGTAAATCTTACATGCACTTCTCTTGTGTTGTGGCCTGCCAGCGGCCTGCGCAGATTGTAGCTGATTCCGACGATGAGGAGGCTGGTGAGGTGATTGAAGTGGATCTTCCAAAATAAACATCAGGTCATCCGCAAATGCTTGCAATTTATATTCTTGATTTTGAATTTTCATTCCTTTTATTTATTTTTCTTCTCTAATATTTCTGTTTAGTACTTCTAATGTTAACACAAACAACAGTGGTGACAATGGGCAACCTTGTCTCGTCCCTTTTTGTATTTCAATGAATTCTGTCAGTTCTCCATTTATCATTACTTTTGCTATTTGCTTATGATATATAGCTTCTATGGCTTGAATAAATTTCTCTCCAAAGCCCATCTGTTTCAATTGTAATTGTCATAAATCGCCAGTACACAGTGTCGAAGGCTTTCTGTGCATCTAAAAACATCAAAGCCATTTGCTTTTCTGGGTATGCCTCATAATATTCCAAAGTGTCCAGAATTATCCTCAAATTGTCCCTAATCTACCTTTTTGGCAGGAATCCGTTTTGATCCGAATGTATAAAATTATTTAGATATCTTTTAAGTCTTTCTGCTAGTATTGTAGCGAAGATTTTATAATCTGAATTTAGTGGAGATATAGGCCTGTAGTTCTTGACTTCTTGTAGGTTGGTATCCTCTTTTGGAATGAGTGTAATATATGCTTCTAACCATGAGTTGGGTATTTCCTTCTTTAACATTACTTAATTCATAACTTCTAATAGTGGGAGACTCAATGATTCCTGTAAGGTCTTATAATATTCCGCCAGCAGTCCATCTGGGCCTGGTGCCTTCCCAATCTTTTGTTTTTTTATTGCTTCAGTTCCATTATCGTTATATTTCCTTCTAACATCATCTCAATGTCTTTTGGAATCGGGGGTAAATTCGCCTTATGTAAATATTGTTTAATAATTTCTTCTTCTATCTTTTCTTTTTCAAATAGTTTTTTATAGTAGTCTTGTACAATATTTTTCTTCTCCTCATTTCCAAATCTAATTTGTCCTTGCTCATCTATTAGCTGTGATATTTTCCTTGAGTCCCTCTCTTTTTTCAATTTATATGCTAGCCATTTGCCTGGTTTATTAGCATCTTCAAAATATTTCTAGTTAGCGTTCCTGATCTTTTGTGCTAGATCCTCTTTCTCTATTAATTCAATTTTATGTTTAATTGTGTCCATTTTCATTTTAATGTCTTTTTTTTTGTGGAAACTTCTGTAATTCTTTTTCAAATTTCTTGTAATCGTCCTCTAACATTTTATATGTTTGTCTTTTCTTAATATTTCTTTTTCTTGTATAGTCAATAATCAGGCCTCTGGCATAAGCTTTCATAGTATCCCACAGATTCTGTATTGATGTATCCTCTTTTCTGTTTTCTTTGAAAAAAAAGGCTAATTCTTTCTCCATTTTCTGTAGAAAATCCTTTTCTTTTAGTACTGTAGTATTTAATGTCCATCTAGACCTTCTCCTTTGTCCTTTCCATCTCACCATCATTGGATTGTGAGCTGCCCAAGTATTGGCCTCTTTAGCTATTTCTTCTATATTCGAAGTCAAGTCCATGTCATCCATATCATATCTATTCTAGACCATGATAGATGTCTATTAGAATAAAAAGTGTATTGTCTATTTTTTTTCATTTCTTTCTCTCCATATATCTTTTAAGCTAATTTCCTCTGTCATCTTGAAAAAGGATTTCGGCAAAGTTCTTCTACTTTGTTTTGTTGTCTTTTGTGTATTATAGTCCATTTTCTCATCTACTGTTCCATTAAAATCTCCCATCATACAAATGTTATCATAATCCAACTCTATTAAATTCATGTGTAATTTTCTGTAAAAATCTTCTTGGTTGTCGCTTGGAACATATATCGCTGTTAACAATATTTTCCTGTTGTTATCTATCATTTCCACCAGAATTCGTCCTTCTCCATCTTCATAATTTTTTTCCACTGGTATTGTGTCTTTGGTACACAAAACCACTCCTCTTTTCTTACATTGTGGCAATGAAGCAAATAATTTCCCTAGTTTAGGCTGTACCAAAAGTAATTCATGTTGTTTTTTAATATGCACTTCTTGTAGACAAATTATGTCCATTTTTAATTTCTCCAATTTGTGGAATACTTTTCTTCTTTTAGTTGCTATATTAAGTCCATTTATATTCATTGTAATTAATTTTTTCTCCTCCATGTTTATACTTTATATATAGGTTTTGCTGATCTAGTGGATCTCAATTCACGCTGTTCTTTATATTCTATGCCTACTGCACCTTCTAGTGCACACTCCTCCTTTTCCATCATCACTAGATCCTCTTCTTGCAATTGGAGCAATGTCTCTTCCCTTCTTGGCTCACCGTCTTTTTCTCTTAAGTATTCCATATAAAATGCTTTGGCTGTATTAATTGAATCTATTTTAAATCTTTGCATTTGCCATGTAAACACCAAACCTTCTGGTATCAGCCATCTGTAATTCACTTCTTTCTGGAGCAATATTTTAGTCAAAATTGGTATTCTCTTCTCAACTCTCTTACTCTTCTCGGTATTTGCTTCAGCACTATAATTTCCTTACTCTTATATTGCAGTACTTTTTCTTTTGCAATCTGCAGTATTTGTGTTTTAATTGATTTTTTAGTGAATCTTATATGGACTTCTCTTGTAATTTATTTCTCATTACATATTTAGTATATACTCGGTACATCTCATCGACGCCATCCAACATTTTTTCTTTAGGAATTTCTAGAGCTCCTGCAAGAATTTCTATCATTATCTTAGAATTCTGTTAGGCTGTTAAGACAATTCATTAACAGCCTTTGAAATAATAAAGACTAAGTTATTTTGAGTAAATAAGCTTTGTAAAGAGTTTGTGTGTGCTGCATTCTTTGGGGCCCGTAGCTGGGGCAGAACAGTTTGTTCTCTACCCAAAAAAACACACACAAACCGTGATTAAGATGGAGCAGCTGAGGGAAGAGAATGTGCAGTTTCAGCAGCAGTTAACTGTGATGGCTGGTCAGCTGGTTCAGCTTCAAGCCCAAATGGCTTCATCTCCTCCTCTAACTCCTCCTCCTCCTCGGAGAAACTGCCCGGTAGCTGTGCCTGATAAATTTGCTGGTAATTTGGAAATGTTTCCAGATTTCTTTGGACAATGCCATTTATTTATGAGTTTGCAAGCTGAAGATTTTCCCCATTACCGAGATAAAGTCGGATTCATTATCAGCCTGCTCTCCGGTTCTGCAGCTCGTTGGGCCATGCCCCTGTTGGTCCAGAACAGTCTGTTGCTTAATGACTTTCGGGGGTTTTGTGAGCACTTGCGGCAAATGTATGAGGACCCTATCAAAGCACAAGCATCCACCAGATGGTTGAAGTCCTTGAAGCAAGGCCGGCTACCCCTACAGGAATACACTAGCGAATTCTGTTTGTTAAGCCAGGACTCAGCCTGGAATGAGGCAGCACTTTTGGATGTATTCCAGGAGGGTTTGTCGGAGGCGTTACAGGATGAGTTGGCTAGAGTAGACATTCCTCCGACTCTTAACAAACTGTTTCGTCTGTACCTCAGAATTGATGCGAGGTTACAGCGCTGGCCCTCTCGTCGTGCCCATCAGAAACCCCGTGTGAACCCAGTTGTATGTGAGGCTCCGGTTCCAAGGGAGGAGCTCATGGAAATTGGTGCAGCCAGACCCCGCCTGTCCATAGCTGAGAAGGACAGATGATGGGCAAGGGGGTTGTGTTTATATTGTGGGGAGCCTGGACATTTTGCTACCTTTTGCCCCAAGAAGCAACACGGGGCATTGGCTCCTGGTCCCGTACCACAGTCACAGCCTAACCTGTTGGGAAACGACCAGAGGCGATCTAGGGGAGACCCTGGATCGGGCATGTACCAACACCAGATCACGCCCTGCGGAGGTGGATTCTGGACCCCCTCATCATTTGATTTTGAATACCAAAGTTTTCATTGCCAACAAAGGATTCCAGCTCATGCTTTGGTGGACTTCGGTGCGACGACCAATTTCATGAATAAGGCGTTTGCCAATCCACTTTGCTGTTCCCCTGTGTCCAGTGGATCCTCCCATGGTCGTGGAGACCATTGATGGTTGGGTGCTTCTGTCTGGGCCGATTAAGGCCGCCATTCAACCCGTGCGTCTGACGATCGGTAAGCCTGAGGAGGCCATCCAATTTTATGTCATTCCGGTTTACATTTTCCTTTAATTTTGGGGCTGGCTTGGCTTCGGACTCATGATCCACGCATCCTTTGGTCCCAGAATTTCATGTCATTCCCGAGCCTGCAATGTGTGGATCATACTTGCCAAGTTTGTGCAGGCCAGGTGTAGGGTCCACCTGCGGTATCTTTGCCGGATGACCTCTCAGACTTCGTGGAAGTTTTTAGCGAGAAAGAGGCGGACCAATTGGCCCCACACCGGTCGTACGATTGTCCCATTGACTTAATCCCTGATACACCGCTCCCTGTAGGGAGGTTGTATTCTATGTCAGACCCTGAATTGGTTGCATTAAGAGAATTTGTGGACAAAGCCTGGCCCGGGATTTTATCCGGCCCTCGTCATCGCCCTTGTCCGCTCCGGTCCTCTTTGTCAAGAAGAAAACCATAGACTTGCGTCTGTGCTGCGATTACCATAAACTGAACTCCATTATGGTACGTAACTGGTATCCTTTACCCTTGATTCCTGAACTCTTAGAGAGACTTCGGGGGGCTACCGTGTTTACCAAATTGGACCTGCGCAGCACTTACAATCTGGTTCGGGTACAAGCAGGGGATGAGTGGAAGAAAGCGTTCAGCACCAGGTATGGCCATTTTGAATATACAGTCATGCCATTTGGATTAACCAACACTCCCGCTGTCTTCCAGCATTTTATGAATGATATTTTCCAGGATCTTTTGGACCAGTTTGTTGTGGTTTATCTCGATGACATCTTGATTTACTCAACATCCCGGAAAAGTCATCTCCAACATCTCTGTCTAGTCTTGCAATGGCTTCAGGAACACCAGTTATATGCCAAGCTGGAGAAGTGCCAATTCTACCAGTTGACCATCAACTTCTTGGGCCATCGCATTTCTCCCGAGGGCATCGCGATGGATCAGAGCAAGGTCGAGGCATTGAGAAGTTGGCAAACTCCCTGTCAGGTGAAAGATGTTCAGTGACTCCTCGGGTTCGCCAATTATTACCGGACATTCATCCCTGGCTTTGCCACTTTGACCGTGCCCATCACTCGACTCCTGCAGAAGAAAGTCCCATTCCGATGGGGCACCCCCAAGCAGCAGGCGTTCCTGGCCTTAAAGCAGGCCTTCATGACAGAGTTGATTCTTAAGCATCCTGACCCTCACAATCCATTTGTGGTGGAAACGGACGCATCGGATATCACGGTCAGAGCGGTGTTACTCCAGGCTCACGTGGCTGGCAGTACTCTTTTCCCTTGCACATGCTATTCCCGGAAATTGAATCCTTCCGAGCGCAATTATACCATCTGGGAAAAAGAGCTACTGGCCATTAAGACCACATTCGAGACCTGGAGACATCACCGCAAGGGGGCCCAACATCAAGTGGAAGTCTGGATAGACCACAAGAATCTGGAGTTTCTGCAGACCACACGGAAACTCAATCAACAACAGATGCGGTGGTCCTTCTTTTTTACCTGTTTCAACTTCAAAGTGACATACATTCTGAGTGGGCGCAATCAACGACCAGATGCGCTTTCAAGGAAACCTGAATATGCTGAAGTCAAGGACCCCCTTCCGCCTTGGACAATTCTTCCAGTCAAGTCGTTCGCTGCCATCCAGGAACCTGTCGACCTACGGGTTCAGATCCAGGAGGCACAGTGGTAGGACGCCTACATCGACCTTCGGAAGCAGGAAGTAGGGCCCGACTCTCCTTGGATGTTTACCAACGATCTCTTGAGGTGCCAGGAAAGACTTTATGTACCATTGGGGCCGCCTATGGTTCTTATTTTGTCCCACTGCCACAACAACCCTGTGGCGGGACATTTCGGTCTGTTTAAAACCCTTAATTTCATGTCGCAGACCTTCTGGTGGCCTCATCTCTGTCATGATGTCCAGACATATGTGTCTGTTGTTGACAGGTCAAGTCGGCCGTGGGTGCTCCCCCAGGACTACTTCAGCCCTTGCTGACACCCGAGAGACCTTGGGGGGTCATCTCAATGAACTTTCTAACAGACTTGCCCCCGTCTTTGGGTTTCACGACTGTTCGTAGTGCTGGACATGTTAACGAAGATGGCGCATTTCATACCTTGTCGAGGATTGCTGACAGCTCACGCCACTGCCCGCATGTTCATCCAAAATGTCTTTCGGCTACATGGCCTACCAGATAGGGTCGTGTCGGACATAGGGACCCAGTTCACCGCCCAGTTTTGGAAAGGGGTGATGACGGTCTTAGATGTCAAGATCTGCTTATCGTCAGTTCATCATCCTGAAACTGATGGTGGAACTGAAAAACTCATTAGAATATTGGAGCAATACCTGTGCTGCTTTGTCAATCAACAAAAGGAGAATTGGACAGAATACTTAGCAGTCACGGAGTTTGCTTTTAATAATTCCCAGTACACCTCCACTCAAACCATCCCTTTCTTAGCCAATCTGGGCTATCACCCGCGTTTCTTCCCGCTCACGCCCCTTGACTCCCCAGTTCCAGCAGCAGATGAATTCTTGACTGAGTTACAGGCTGTTCATCAACTAGTGAAACAATATCTCAACAAGGCCAAAGAAGATTATAAAAGGGTCGCAGACCGCTCTCAGTGGGCAACACCCCCATTGGCTGTTGGGGATCATGTGTGGCTGTCAACAAAACATCTCCCTTCAGACCGGCCGGTGAGAAAACTAGATCATCGTTATATTGGACCTTTCCCTGTAGAGGCGGTCATTAATCCAGTGGCCTACCACCTGACCCTGCCTTGGTCTTTGAGGATACACTCTGTGTTTCATCGATCCCTTCTGGTTCCCGAATGGCCCACCTGTCTGCTCCACCAACTGGACTGTCCTCAGCCGGCACCTTTTGACGGAGATGAATCGTCCAGTATGAGGTCGCTAGCATTCGAGACTCCGGTGGCTGAAGGGTCGGTTCCAATACCTCATTGAGTGGAAGGGGTATGGGCCGGAGGGCTTCACTAGGGAGGATGCGGCCTCTATTCATGCTCCAGAACTTGTATGTGCCTTTCACAAGCAGTTCTCATCCTGACCGCATCCGGATTGACAGACTCGGGGGAAGGGCCCTGCGGTGAAGGATAGTGTTGTGGCCCGCCAGTGGCCTGCATGGATTGTAGCTGATTCCTATGACGAGGAGGCTGCGCCAGCAGCCTGTGCATCTGGCGCTCGAGTCGGACAGTGAGGAGGCTGGAGAAGATGTGGTGCCAGAGGCAGGGATTCAGCCAGGGCCTTCAGAACCTCCAGAAGCTCCTTTAAGTGAAGAGGATGAAAAGGAGGAGCCTCTTCTCAATGCATCGGCACGCAGAGCTGCCAAAAGGCAGGAGTAGTTCCTCAGTAGGAGGTCTCCTCGAGAGTAAGGCTTGGGGCTAATTGGCCACTCCCTTAGCCTATTTAAGAAAGAATGCCGCTTGCAACAAGTTGTAGAGAACAACTTTAGTTCACTCTCTTTCGTGCCTGCAAAACTGCTTCTGGGCTTCCTGCCAACTCTAGTAAGACTGTGATTGACCTTATGTTAGAATTCTGTTAGGCTGTTAAGACAATTCATTAACAGCCTTTGAAATAATAAAGGCTAAGTTATTTTGAGTAAATAAGCTTTGTAAAGAGTTTGTGTGTGCTGTGTTCTTTGGGGTCCGTAGCTGGGGCAGAACATTTGGGAGTTGATTCCTTATTGCATATCTAGTGTAGACTCTAAATGCTTCATCAATCTCATTTAATATCTCTTCCTTGGGTTGTTCAAAGCCTCAGCCAGAACCTCTGCAATTACTTCAGGTAAATTTTCTCCCTTTTCTTCCTCTAAAAGTCAGAATGCTCCATCTGCAACAGGATAATTGTTTTTTCTTGTGACTTGTCTGTTGAAACAAATTTCTCTTCCAGCTCCAGCTTTTTTTTCCTGTCATTTCTATTTTTTCTTCTTTCTGAATCCTCTCCTCATTTTCCCCCATCATGTCTTTCATTTCTTTTAATTCCTGTTTTATATTATCATGAAGTGATTGCATAAAATTTCATAATTCCATCATCTCTGGATTTTTCTGCTTTTCTGGCACTGAGGGGCTTGGTGGTGGCTGTGTAAATTTCTTCATTTCTCTTCTTCTCAAATACTTTGTATTCTACTTGCAGTTTATTTGTAATCCAAATATCTAATTCAACCAATTGTTGAATTAGTTAAAATAAAATAAAGTAATGTGGAGAGGAAAAAAAGAGAAAACAAAAAAAAATTGAGGAAAAAAACTCCAAGATTTCCAACAACCTCCACCTCTCCAAAAGTTTAAAAAAATTCCTCTTATCAAAATGCAATCAAAAATCCAAAAGAAAGTGGGTTTGGTAAAAAGAAAAAAAAAGAAAGAAAAAAGAGAAGATAATAAAAACTAACAAGAAATAGAATAAATTAAAATAGGTTTCTTCTGACTCTTCAAGTCTTAATCCAAGGGAAAAATATTTTAAAATCCAATTCCATTAAATCCAGTGAAAAAAGAAAAAAAGAAGAAAAAACCTCTAAATAGAGAGAGAAAGAAAAAAAAGAGTGAGTCTAAAGTCTTTTTCCACCAGCAATTCTCAAAACATAAAACTAGTCAATCCAAAAAATAAGAGATAATTAAAAAATTTGAAATCCAAAAAATCAGACAATCTGAAAGCTCAGAAAAAAGAAAGGAAGTTCAAAGGCAAGTTTCAGTCTAATCTTCACAGCTTCTTCTATTCAAAATGTCAAGGTATCTTCAAAAATATATGTCTTTTTTCCTTCCTCTACTAGATGGCACTGCAAGTTAACTTTTAATATTAAATCCGTACGTCTTTACAGTTGTTACAAAGTTTCTTTCACCAATCACTTTCTCTTATATCCCATTCATAAACAAAGTATTGTTCATTCAGTTCAGTCAAAGTCTTAGTATCCAATCCAATTTTTTAAGCCAATTTCAAATCTCCAAGTCTTTTTTCCCCTTCACTCAAAGTCTGGTAAAGTGTCTAAAATGCTTTATTCCGCCTTCCTTGCAGCCAAAATATCCAGATGTGGATACGGATACACACCCGCTCCCACTCCTCACTCAGCCAATCTTTTCCACCCTATCAATCTTTCAGGTGGATCAAGAAAAAAGACTCTCAAAAAATAGTAAAAAAAAATAAAAATCAATCCTCACCTCAATGTCACAGGCTGTCTCTTTGCTTCCTCTTTTGTTGCAGCCATCGCAGCTTTTTAGCAACTTCTAGGTTGCTTTCCACCCTGTCCGATTTGAGGAGTTTCTTCCGATCTTTCCAGGGAGATTGCGATCTCCCTTTGTTGACCAGTACGTGCTCCTCTTGTTTGTTGTCCTTATAGGACGACTTAGGTCAGCGAGGACCCTCGGACAGCGGAGATATTGACGACCCCTTGGGAGCAACCAAGGAGTCCATTTTACCACCGAGACGTTGGCCACTCCTCCCCCAGGATCCCATTCTTTTAGAGGTAGGCCAATTACACTAATGGTCATCAGGTTATTTATTTATTTATGTATTTATTGGTTATATTTATATGCCGCCCTTCTCCGGAGACTCAGGGCGACTTACAATGCGTTAAGCAATAGCCTTCGTACTTTTGTATATACCTGCTTAGTAGGGCTTTCGGGCCTCCTCTAAGCGGTGTTCTTTTTTATACAAAGTCAGTTTATTGCCCCCACAATCCGGGTCCTCATTTTACCTACCTTGAAAGGATGGAAGGCTGAGTCAACCTTGAGCTTGGTGAGATTTGAACTTGCAGTAATTGCAGGCAGCTGGTGTTACTTAACAGCACTTTAGTCTGCTGCGCTACCAAGGCTCTTATGTTAGAAACAGGTGGGTTCTCTGTTCTGAACATATGAGGTTCATTTTTGAAAAACCCCTTTCCTCTTCTGCTGAACTTACAACAATTGTTCTGACAATATCTTTAGCTTTTTAATACTATCAGAAATTGCATAGTTCTTGGAATTTTTTCAAACATTTTCTAAAAAATCCTGATAATCATTAATATTGATTTCATAATTAAATTGTCACTAAATTCAAGCAATTGTTCTTCAGTTGCTTTCCATGGAACTACTACTTCTCCAATATTCCAGTAATCTAGCTCCAAAAAATTGAGAAATCGTAATTTATTTGTGTCTTGCAATTGGCTATCTGTTTTTAAATGCTCACAATCCATTAGTCTTTTCTTCAAATTTGTTACGATGCTTTCCAAAAGTCTTTCCTGAGGAAGTCCAACAAATCAATGATTTTGTACGAATTTTATATTTTTGAAGGTTTCTGAAGTAATTAATCTATCAACCTTTTTTTTTGTATGGACCCTTTCCCTGTCTAAGCATTTCAAATGCTTTAATTGATCTCAGCACACCTTTTTCAGCCTTTATGATGTCTGTATTTCTTCCTTTTTTTTTTTTTTAATTTGATTTATATGCCGCCCTTCTCCGAAGACTCAGGGCAGTTTACAATGTGCTCAGCAATGAAGTGCATTTGACAGAAGAGAAATTTCATTTAGAATATCGATCATCAATGCCAAATCACTTATAAAATGTATATATTTTCAAGACGGGCAGCCATACCTGAGTATTTTTCATTTGCATGAAAATACTGATGTAGCGCTGGATAACCATGCCACACAGCTAAGGTTGACGTTAAACTACAGGCAGCCCATCCCAAAACTTTACCAATCTTTATGATTTCAATTCCAAGTTGTTCAGATATGTGGAAAAGTTCCAATTGGCTCGTACAGGATTTATGAAAAGTGTGTATCTTGTCAATAAATATTTTAAAATGATTTAGTTGCTTAATGTCCTTTATGGAGTCATCTAAAACAAGTTGGATGTGATGGTTTAAGCAGTGCCATATTATGAAGTTTGGAAACTCTTTTGCTATTCTACTGCTCACTCCAGATTTTCTCCCAAGCATAACGCTGGCACCACCAGAGCAAAATGCTATTACATTTTTTTGTAGATAGTCCATAGTAAACCCAACATTATGTAAACTTTCCATAACTGATGAACATATTATCTCTGCATCTTGTTTTTCCAATTCAACAAGCTCAACAAAAATTGTTGGTGGGTTATCTAAATCCTCAACTTTTATGAAAACTATCACAACTGGTTTGCATGATAGTGTTGAGGCTTCATCAATAATCAAACATATTTTCAGATTCTTTTCAATAATGCTAGTAAACATTTCGGTTTTAATTTCTTTTGCAATGAAATCAACTATTTTCACTGCAGTTGACAGTGAATGCAATCCTAGATCTACTCCCAGATCTACTCCAATTTCAGTTTCCAATTCTACCTCTCCTATATCTGAAAATGGTTTACATCTTTGTGCCACACTGTAAACTGTCATAAATACTCTACAAGTAATAGATAAATATTTTTCAGTTATCTTATCTACTGCTTTTGTTATAGCATCCTGCTTCCCTTGTTTTAAGTTCTCTCTGCAAATGGTGTGAGTTTTTGATGTAAAATGTTCTGTCATTTTTTCTCTAAGAGACGCTTGTTGTACTTCTTTAGTTTTTCCTGCTACCTCAATCGTGAAATGTTTCCATTCTTTGGACACATGAACACCTTTCTCTATTGCAAAGTCATGTTTTGTGCAGTACTTGCAACCTATTTTTTTGTTTGAAACTTCCAATCCCTCATACTTCTCTTGAAAGTTGTTATATTGTTGCAATGTCCAGCAGTCAGGAAGATCAGGACAATTTTCAATTTCTGAGATTGACTTGCTGCTTTCTTCAAGTTCAAGTGGTGGCAGTGGTGCTTGTGCTTGTGATGGTTTTGGATCCAATTCTGTTGTATCTGATTTTTCCAATCTTGTTTTTTTGCTGAAGAAAGTGGTCAAACTGTTGCCTTTTCATCCTGTTAAAGGCTACTAGTGCAAAAGAAATAAAACAATATTGTGCTTTGGACTCAATTGTGGTTGTAAGCTGAGGACTAAAGGTAACAGAAGGGATCTCTGTTTTCACCCAACAATATACAGTATTTTCAGGATGTGATTGGGGTCCACAAACAAGAAAGATATAGTTTTTCATCTAAGAAGTTAGATCAAGACGAATGAATTTCATAGGTACATTCACAGAGCAATACTGAATTCTTTTTCTGAAATTTGTTCCTCAGTTCAAAAAACAGGAATATATGAATTCAGTTCAGTATTTAGGTCAACTTGTACTCAAGTCAAGTAGCTATTCAAGAGTTAGTGGTGTCATGGTTAGAAACAATGGTAAAGCAACATATGGATTTAAAACCAGAAATTGTTTGTTGGGTATTTTAAAGGGAATACATATTTAATTTTACACATGTTAACAGCTGCTAGAATTGTGTTTGCACAACAGGGGAAAAACAAAGATATGAAAAAATGAAAAAATATTGGAATGTGCAGAAATGAATAAATTAACAATCAAGGAGAAGACTTTGAATACTTTTTAACGTGAGATTTGTTTTATCAATGGCTAACTAACAGAAACAGAAGTTAGAAATCTAAAATCTACAAAAGAAAACACCAATTATATAAGGAAAGTTCACTAAAATGGATAAGCAAATATTATTAGTATTTGATCATTATTGATGTGTAGATAACTTCGGGAGCATCCCCCCACCCAAAAAAACAAACAAACCCTAGGGTAGTGCCAGAAAAACACCAAAAGAATAACAACAGTTTTCCCCCAAAAGACTGGAGATAAAACCATTTTTTCCCCTAACCCTAAGGACAGGAAAGACAAAGCCACTGAAATAAAAACTATCAAGGCATTGTGGGAAACCCCAAAAGGACAGTTCCAGAAACCTCACAGCACCAGAAACCTCAGAAAACAGTCCCAAGAAACTCAAGCCAGCCCTTCCCCCTTTAAGAAAACACCAGGCAAAAGCACCAGCTGAAAGGCACACTTATTAAATAAGGGGAATCAGGCTAAAAATAACTCATCTGGAACTCCCCTTTTCCTCTTTCCTGGCAAAATTTACCCCCAGGATAGGAAAGACAAAAGACCTGGGACCAAAATTAACACAAGAAAACAAAACCCAGGGCAATCAGAAACACATCAAAACCCATCAAGCTGCAGGAGCTCACAAAGCTGTACAAATCTCAACATATAAAAGTAGCTATTGAGTCACATAAAACATGGTTGCTGCAAGGCAAGCAGCAACCTCACAAAATTACACAACTTCAAAAACCAGGTATCACACTTACACACAAAATCTCACAAAGCTGCACAAATCTCAACATATAAAGACAGCTATTGAGTCACATAAAACATGGTTGCTGCTTAAATTACACAACCTCAAAAAACAATGTGATTGTTTTTTGAGGTGGTGCAATTTTGTGAGTCACATTTTATGTGACTCAATAGCTGCTTTTATATGTTGAGATTTGTGCAGCTTTGTGAGATTTTGTGTGTTTCTGTAGTGATTCACACTCACTACAGAAACACACAAAATCTCACAAAGCTTGCACAAATTTCAAAATATAAAAGCAATTAAAATTTCCTAAATTTTATATGACGCTATTTCCTAAAAAAATACATTTCCTAAAAAAAATAAAATTTCCTTTAAAAAAATTATCACACTCATTTTTTTTAAAGCATAAAAAAACCCCAGCCACTTACCCAATTGAAGGCACAAGGCAGGCAGGCAGATTCAGTTACTCACCGATGAGATGGATGCAGCCGTGGCATGCCTTCCACTTCCAGCCAGGCAGGCAACCAGCCACTTGGGATTCAGGAGTTGCTCGTGAAGGTAAGCTGGAGGCTGTGGACATGGGCAGTTAGTTAGCTAGGCCCACCTGGGATGGAGCTGAGGCAGCTTAGGCAGCCAGGCAAGCCCGGAGTCCATGGTAGGGGAGGGAAGCAAAGCCTCAGCTGAGCTCCAGCAGCTTCGCGAACTATGCAAGCCCAGGGACAATGGGTGGGGGCAGCAAGCAAAGTGCCAGGATGGTACGTAAACCCGGGGATGGGGGGGCTAGCAAGTGCTTACCTGTAGGCAGGAGGAGGCAGCTCCGTTGGGGCACAGGCACCGCGGAAGGCGAAGTCAGTTTAGGCAGGCAAGCCACAGAGCAGACTGTGTATGCACAAGCGATAGTGCCGGGGATGTCCGGTCACGTGAGGAGTGACTGACGACATGAGGCAAGTAGGTGGGCCGCATGGCGAAGCAAAGGCAACATATATAGGGCTGGGATGGGCGAGGCTAGCGTCAAGTGAGCGAGCAAGTGTCAAATGGGTGGGCAGGGCGAGCGAGCATCGAGCGGGTGGGGGGTGGGGCCAGCCAAAGGTTGCTACCGGTTCAGCAGCCCAGGCCAAATTTCCCCTACTGGTTCACCCGAACCAGTGCGAACCAGCTGAATACCACCTCTGACACAATTCTTCCTGCAAATTGCTGAAATATTATTTCTGCTGAACATCCTTGACCAAACTGATGGTTTAATGTTTTGAGTTTCACAAATTCACCAAAAGACAAAAGATGTTCAACAGAAGTTATTTTTATTTACCTACACTTCCAATCCTCTAGTAAAGGATAACAAATAAATCACCACTTAAATTCAAATAAATGTGATGAATGTAAAAGTATATTTCTATAAATGTTGTTGGCAAAACATTTATTTTTATGATAGGTTTCAAATATGTAATATGTACAATTGAATGTAATAATATGAAAATGAATATTATATTTAAGTACCTTGAAATATTTAGAATAGCTACATTTCATCTACAACATTAGTATTCAAATTTGATTAAAGGAATTGGTTTGAATCCAGTTTATAGAAGTATGAATACTATATACTATATACATGATGAAAGAAGATTGAAGGAAAAATGGGAGAGCAAAGAGCAATGCATCTCAGTAACTTCATAATAATTGTAAAAAAGGTTCATTGCCTTTATTATTTATTATTTATTTTTATTATTTATTCATTTTATTTCTGATTATGTTACCTAGTTAGGGTAATGAAATCTCCCAAAATGTTATTCCCAAAAATATACATCCTATTCATCTACATGCTAGTGTTTTCTGTGATTGAATGTACATCATTAAAATCAGTATTAATGTTGTGGTCATACTTTTTTGCTATTAGTTTAGATAACGAAAGCATTTCTTTTAGACTTGTTTCCATTTCTCATGAAAGGAAAGCATACTGGCAAACAAATTCTTCACACATTACATATAATCTACTTGCCTTCTTTCCCCCGGGTCGAACACATGAACACTTAAGTATGTCCTTTTACAATTTGTTCTCTTTTTCTTCAGTATCTTCTTCAAACATCTTTTCCTCCACTGCTCTGGTACTGCCTTGTGAGCATTTTACTATCAGGGTCTTTCCTTTCTCCTATGCTGGGATCTACTTTTTATATACCTACGTATGAAATGAAATATATGTCAGTAGAAGTAGGCTTTGGATGGTTATTGTAGCTGCACTTTATTTACAGTAGTATTAAAAACACTTTTTCACTATCTTCAGTTTCTGTCAAAAGAGTTTTGGTGGCAAATGTTATAATGCAGATTCAGAAATTAGAAGAAACATAGGAGAGATTCAACCTAGAAATAAGGAGAAATTTTCTGACAGTGAGAATAGTCAGCCAATGGAACAGCTTGCATTCAGAAGTTATGGGAGTTTCATCACTGGAAGTTTTCAAGAAGAGACTGGACTGCCATATGTCAGAAATGGTGTGGGGTCTCCTGCTTCAGCAGGGTTTTTTTATACACTTCAGCTCGGCATTCAATACCATCATTCCAGATATTCTTCTTGCTAAACTGACTCAGCTAGCTGTGCCTGACCACACTTGTAAATGGAACATAAGCTTTCTAATAGATAGGAAGCAGCAGGGGAAGCTAGGCAAAATTACATCAGATGCCTGTACAATTAGCATAGGTGCATCCCAAGTCTGTGTGCTCTCTCCATTACTCTTTTCTCTCTATACTAATAACTGCATCTAAAAAGATCCCTTTGTTAAAGTATTGAAGTTTGCAGATGATACACCACGTCAGTGTATAAAGAATTTATGAACTGAAATACCCACGGCAATGATCCAGTCAATGGGAACTTTTTTGATTGAGACACAGGATTTGCTGTGAGAACCATGTGAGACGGCTTTAGTTTGGGTGTGGCTTAGCCATTTTGTGTTCAGAGTTCGTTCTTCTCTTTACCATGTTGCAAGAGATGCATGGGTATTGTTTGTATCATTTTTTGGATTTTGAACATCAAGACTTTTTTCTATATTATGAATCCTGTTCAATTCTTTGAAAATGTGCTGGATGATTCTCAGATAAAACCAACAGGTTGTGGGTCCACCAGATCCCAGCCAGCCAGCCCATGCACACAATCAAACTGAAGAAAAAGGATTGAGGCTCAACACGGAACTGTAATCAAGCCGAGAGACTGCCTGTGTTATAAACAAAAGGAAACAAGACAGAGAAGGCTTGCAGGTTGGTTGTTGATTTTAAGGAGAGCCTCAATTGGGACAGAAGAATTATCTTATTTGGGCTGTAAAAATGGAATGCTTCCTGAAGGCTAAGGAGCTCTGGGATATCATCATTAATCCATCCCAGGGGCCATTAGCAGCTGCAGATCAATGGCAGCATGATAAGGCACTGGCTTACATCATTTTAAGTTTGGAAGATGAACAATTCTTAAATGTAGCTGATTTAAAAACTGCAAAGAAAGTTTGGCTCAAATTGAAAAGTGTGCCTGTGAGTGCATCAGCATGCAATATTGTGCAATTATCGAGACAATTGTACAGAGCCTGACTGCTGCAACAAGAGAGGGTAGAAAAGCATCTGCTGCACATGCAGACACTGTTTGTTGAATTAGAACAGCATGGAATGCAAATTCCTGAATCTCAGAAAGTGCTGTTGGTATTAAATAGTCTTGATGAAATGTGGGACATCGTTTCAGCCGTTTTTGAATGTTAACCAGAACAGGAATTACATATGGAAGCCCTTAAAGTCTGTTTGATTTCTGAAGAAAAAAAACACCATTTTGGAAGAAACCACAAGGAGAAATTCCTGTGGGGGTCCAAGGAGCAGAGAGAGCAAAGCAACAGACTGGATTCTGCAGAGAACAGAGCAGCAGAAGAGATCGGATTACATCCCAGCAAAGAATTCCCAAGAAGAAAGAACAGAACAGGAAAAATGGAGATGTTTTATCTGTGGGGATAAAGCTCATTTAAAGAAAGTCTGTTTACAAGGAAGAAAACAAACAAATGGACAACCTGTTGTTGCAAAACTTAGCTATTGTAATAGCAGAGACAAATGGTTAATAGATAGTGGGGCTAATAATTCTAAATTGTTTTTCAGATTGGATTCAGCTGGAGGAGATGCAGTAGCAAATCGCCAGAAAACTAAAGTCATAGGAAAAGGCAGTGGGCTGATTCCATGTCCAGAGGAAAATTTAATAATATATTATGTGTTCCTGAAATGGAACATAATTTACTGCATGTCTCCAATCTAGACAAACAGGGTTTGAGATCACATTTGTAGATGGAAGATGTCTCATGAAAAGAAATGGAGTGTATGTGCACAGGGCATAAAACAGGATAATCTTTATGTGTTGCAGGGACAAAGGATTCAATGTGCCAAACATTTGGAAATGTGGCACAACATGATTCATGCATTCATGTCTTGCACAGAAAGCTTGGACATGCCAGCTTCAGAACTTTGCACAAGATGCAACAGGTATTTTTATTATATTGAAACAAATTGAAATCCAAGAAGAAAACAGCCTGGTTGCACAAAGATCTCTGATAAACTGAAAGACAAAATGGATAAGTACAAAAAATGGAAAGAGGGACATATAACTAAGGCAGAATATCAGCAGATAGGCCAAATCTGCAAAAATGAAGTCAGGAAAGCAAATGCTCAGAATGAACCAAGACTTGCAACAAAAGTCTAAGATAATAAAAAAAAGTTTATTTCTGCATATATGTCCCAAAGGTGCTTTTTTCAGGAGGCAACTGGACTTTCTTGTTTTTTCTTTGAAGACCTTTTGCTTCGCATCCAAAAAACTTCTTCAGCTCTGACAGGATAGTGGGGAATGGAAGGATTTATATTCCTTGCAGACAGCTGGTCATCTGCATCCTTTTAGAGGGTCACTGAAGCACTTGGAAGTTAAGAATTGCAGTCTAACATCAATACCTGGGAAGATTCTGGAAAAAATAATCAAGAAACAGATCTGTGAACATCTAGAAACAAATAAAGTTATAACTAGTAGTCAGCATGAGTTTGTTAAAAACAGATTAATCTTAATTAATCTTAATTAATCTTAAACCAATCTTATTTCATTCTTTGACAAAGTGACTAAATTAGAAAATCAGAGAAATGCTATGGACATAATATACTTAGACTTCAGCAAGGCATTTGACAAAATAGACCACAACCTACTTCTTGGGATATGTGGGATAGACAACATCACCATCAGATGGATTTGTAACTGGCTGACAAATCGTACTCAACGATTAGTCCTTAATGGGTCTACGCCTACATGGAGGGAAGTAAGCTGTCAAGTTTCGAGGTCATCTCAAATAAATTGCATTTCAAACAAAGTCTTTGATAAAAACTCCCATTTATTGAGCACGACATTCTAGATCCTGGCTCATCGTAGCCAACACTGACTTCCAGACCCAAAACCCTCCCTTTCCGTTCCCCACTCCCCTGCACTCATTGGCATCTTCCAAGTCATTCTACCCCTAATCTACCGCTCCAGCTCAAAGGAATTTCCCCCCTCCCATCTCATCTCCTAGGGGATATTATTTCCAGGGAAAATAAGTAGGTGAAAAGTCAAATGTCCCTTTCCAGACACCTCCGCTTCTCCTTCTTATGTCAGCACTAGAGTAAATGAAGCTTGAAGTGCTGACATAAGCAGTGAGGTACCACAAGGTTCTGCCTTAGGTCCAGAACATTCAATATCTTCAAAAATGACTTAGATGAGGGAATAGAAGGGGAACTCATCAGATTTGCAGATGACATTAAGCTGGCAGGACTAGCAACACCCCAGAAGACAAGCTCAGGATCCAAAAAGATCTTGATAAACTTGAATAATGGGCCCTATCCAACAAAATGAAATTTAATGTGGAGAAAAGCAAAGTTATATACCTGGGCAGGAAAAATCAAAAATATAAGTACAGATTAGGTGAAACCTGGCTCAAAAACAGTAACTGTAAGAGGAACCTTGGAGTCCTAGTGGACAATCACTTAAACATGAGTCAGCAGCTTGCAACCAAAAAAGCTAATGAAATTCTTGGTTGTATAAATAGAGGCATAGAATCAAAATCATGTGAAGTATTAGTACCGCTTTATAAAGCCTTAGTAAAACCACACCTGGAATATGGCATCCGATTATAAAAAGATGATGAGAGTTTGGAAAAAGTGCAAAGAAAAACAACTAAGATGATTAATGCCCTGGAAACTAAAACATATGAAGAACAGTTGCAGGATTTGAGTTTGGCTAATCTAAAGAAAAAGACTAGGGGAGATATGATAGCAGTATTCCAGTATTTGAGAGGCTGCCACAAAGAGTAGGGGGTCAATTTATTTTCCAAAGCACTGGAGGGCAGGACAAGAAACAATGGATGGAAACTAATCAAGGAGAGAAGCAACCCAACAATTAAGGAGAAACATCCTAATAATGAGGACAATTGACCAGTGGAACAGCTTGCATTCAGAAGTTGTGGATGCTTCATCACTGGAGTTTTTAAGAAGAGACTGGACAGTCACTTGTCCAAAATGGTGTAGGGTCTCCTACTTGAGCAGGAGCTACATATGGATATCTGAATAGATATGAAATTAATTCTATACATCAAATACACTGCATAGTATAATCTTGCTATGTTTTTAGCTATGCTAGCGTGGATTCTTCTCCCTCCCCATCTGCAGGTTTGAAGCATTCAATTAAGATAATAAATCATCTGCATGTTTATATTCATAGTTTTGATGACTGTTTCACTCTGAAAAATTAAGCTGATAACATAACTGTTAAATTCTGGTTATATATAGTATGGTAGAGGTGTGACTTAGTTTAAATGGTTTGATAACATTTCAGAGATGAAACAGAACAGGTTAACTTTTTTTTTTTTTTAAGGAACAGATAAGTGGTTAGGGTCTGAAAACAGGAAAGTGTCATTAAAAGAAGAAATTAGTGTCTTTGTCAGACATACAAGAATTGAAATGAATTAATTTGGGGAAATAATTCATTTTTGGTTGTGCATCTTTTTCATATTTGGTTATATTGTGAAATACCCTCTGCTTAAATGTCCCTATCATTATTTAGAGATTTAAATATTTAATTCATACTTGAAATTATTTAATACTCAAATATTCTGAATTACTCTTCTTTTTGTCCTTGCTAGATGCATATACTACAGCAGAAGTAACCTACAAGTGGACGCTCAATGCATCAGATTCTGTAGAAGTAGCTCCAGATGGTTCAAGGTTGAATCAGTATGATCTCTTAGGCCAAACAATTGGACAGGAAACTGCCAAATCCAGTACAGGTTAGTAAGTAGAAGAAATAATGTACAGCGTTGATGAAGAATCCAGTTTAATACTTGTACTTCTTTCTATTAACAGTCAAGATGCAACCTGCCACTTTAAATTAAATCTGCCACTTTAATTTAGAATATAGAATTAGATAAATAATAATATTGGAAAGGACCTTAGAGATGTAGGACAGGTAGTCCTCAATTTACGACCACAATTGAGCCCAATATTTCTGTTGCTAAGTTAGATGTTTGTTAAGTGAATTTTGCCCCATTTAATGACCTTTTTTTACAGGTATTAAGTGAATTACTGCAGTTGTTAAATTAGTGTCAGGCTTGTTCCAGCTTAGGCACTTAGGAAAGAAAGACCCTCAACTCCATGGTTGAAGTGAAAGGTTCACTTTTAGTAAGTTCAATTGGTTACAGCATAAGCAAAGCCGGATCTGAATATTCCCACACAAAGCCTGTCATTCCCTCCCTTCCTCCCTCTGCCCATCCCTACTTCCCCATCCTCCTCCTCCCTCCCCTGAGTTTTATGGCAGAATGCCAGTGAAGCAAGGTATGTGTCAAACCCGAAATTAACATATGTGTAGCCATTTTAGTTAGCTTTATATTATACTCATTTATTCCTTTTGTTTCTCTCTGTTTTGTAAGGGGGATTTTTCGGGCTTGCCACGTTCTTAAGATGGGAGGAGGGAATAGATAGTGAGCCTTGTTTTGACTAGGTGATCTTCTTTCCTATGGGAACGGAGGCTGTCCATCCTGAGAGCTAAAGGAGGAGTTTGATGACATCAGGCAATGTGCATTTTACTTTGATTGGGAAATATGACTTTCGTGGGATGTTTCTAATTTTCAATATTACGTGGTGTAATTCCAGTTTCTATCAGATCCAGAATTATAACAATCTTTGCCAATTCGATGCCTACCTAAATAAAGAAATTTGTTTTGGAAGATGAACTTTGCATATTTCTTTTTTGAATGGGTTTCATCACTTGGAGACCTGACATTATTCTGGATCTCTATAAACTGATCCTGAGCAGGGATTGCTATCCAGGGTCCTGAGCCCTGGCTGTTTACCCAGAGCACTCCTACTGGGCAACAGCAAAGACTCAGGGAAAATGGCAGAAGGATGACAACCAGGGATGCCTGAACCTGAATGTAAATTCTGCGGAGGCCCCTGTCTGGGCTTGCCAGTCCAGCTACCAGGTCCTCAGGAAACGATCCGAGTGATGGCAGTCATGGAGGATATCACACGCCAGATGGGAGCCCATCTGAAATCCCCAGTTAAATGGTCCACAAGCTCAGGGATCCAGCGGATGGAGAGGGACCTTCTCGGTCAAGCAACCTTTCTGGACCCACTCATTGATCGCCCATTAATAGCGGCCTGAGAATCCTGAGCTATGATTTTGGAGTGGAGAGCAGCTGCTGGACCCATAGAACTCATGGTAGATATCAACGAACTGGCTGAATGGCAATACCAAATGGCGATGTGCAGCCAGACCTTCGAAGAACTACCTGACCAGCTGGAGCAACCCGTCATTGGACACGAAGGCAGAGATCTGCAAGGGAGACAAGTGCCTTCTAGGAAAGGCCGAACAACATGCACCTCCAGTCCATCAACTTTCAGTATCAGCTGTTGAGAGACCTATCTCTCCTGAGAAGATGGTGATCTACCACCGCTGGAGACCTCCCACCATTGCACTGTTCACCCCCAAGAAGAGAATGCAATGGAGTGAGAAGAAGGGGAAGCCCTCAAAGAACCCATTGAGCAACCAGTCCTCTCCCCCTCTGCACGTTCCTCTGGTGGACCAGATCCCTCCAGGATGGGTGTTCTATATGGGCAGAGGATGGGTTCAAAACCAGGCTCAGCTGATGCCAGCCCGAGCTCCAACCCCACTGCCGCTGCCACAGCCTGGTCCGCATGCAAATGCCCTGATGCCTTTCAAAACCATATTTGATGGAACCGCAGGAAAACTAACGTTTTTTCTGAATCGAGCATGGTCCTACATCAACTAGCATGGAGATGAATCTCACAACATGCAGCTCGTCCAAGCCATGGGGGACAATTTGGAGAATGAGGCATCCGAATGGTTCACCCAGCTCCATGATGAAGGCGCACCTGAACTAAACAACATGGATGACTTCCTGAGAGAGCTCTGGGCCAATTTTGAGGATTCTTGCTGAGCACAAGAGGAAGAGCAGAGATCAAAAGCATTAGGCAGAAGGGGAGATCTGCCAAAGAACTAGTGCTTGGGTTCAGACGACTGGCTACTAGTCCGAGACACTGGTCAGAGAGAATACTGGTCCACTATTTCAAAGAAAGCCTGGATGAAGAGCTGCTAAAAATCTGCCTTTGCCGTGGATTGCCAGATGACAGAATCCTTGAGTGGTATCGAGTGGCCACTGCAATGGACAAAGTGCTTAGACAGCACTGGAGAAGCAACACTGAAAGACAACCCAGAAGACAACTCACGTGCCACTCCGCACCCTGCCAAAGCGAAGAACGAAAACAGCAGCTGCCCCGACTTCTGTAAAGTTCTTCCGCTGCAGCCAGCAAGGACACCGTGTCTCAGAGTGCTTGTCACTGGCTCTGGCATCTCAAGTGAGAGCACCCGCTCCCCCAAAAGGAAAGAAGGCACTGAGAAAACCACTGTAGAAAAGTAAATTTGCATGCCAAGCCATCAAGGTCCCTAACCCCCAACAAACCACAAGGAAGGGAACTCTGGTAGCCGGATTACCCATTGTACAGGATGCAGACAGTGAAGAAGATGACCCGATGGTAAGTGAAGCCATCTGACCCTTTAAAATAAAAGGAACTTTGACTGTGACACACACAGGTGTAGAAGGGCCCATAGACATTATTATAGATGCTGGCAGCTCTCAATGTCTCATTAGCCGTGATTCTGTATGCAGCCTAGGTATAGAAACAAAAGTGCTAACAAACCCCATTTGATTCCAACAAGTAAATGGATCCATGATAGGGGGAAGTCTGGCCACGCACATAACCGAAAAATTAAAACTGACTATGGGGAAGCACTGGGAACTAATCCAGTTTATTGTAGTGTCAAAAATGGCGCAATCAGTAATCCTGGGTCTCGCTTGGCTGGATAAATGGCACCCAATGATAATCTGGGAGGGAGACTACAGGAGAATTATTTATTTATTTATTTATTTATTTATTTATTTATTTATTTATTTATTTATTTATTTATTATATTTCTATACCGCCTTTCTCCCGTAGGACTCAAGGCGGTGTACAGTCAAGAAAAATATAGACACACAAACATCATAAAATTGCTAATTAAAATTGTTACTTAGTTTGGTCAATTAAATAAAACCCAGAATTAGATAACATTTAAAAAATCATTCGCATGTTTGTATGTTTAGCCCTGCCTGTTGGAACATCAGGGTCTTGAGGGCACGGCGGAAAGCACGGAGATCAGGGATATTCCGTATCTCCGGGGGCAGTTCATTCCAAAGGGTTGGAGCCCCCACAGAGAAGGCCCTCCCCCTGGGAGTCGCCAGTCGACATAATTTGACTGACGGTACCCTGAGTAGTCCCTCCCTGTGAGAACGAACTGGTCGGTGGGAGGCTATTGGTGGCAAAAGACGGTCTCGTAGGTACCCAGGTCCTAAGCCATGGAGCGCTTTAAAGGTGATAACTAACACCTTGAATCGCACCCGGAAGACCACTGGGAGCCAGTGCAGCTCGCGTAGGAGAGGTGTTACATGGGAGTAACGAGCTGCGCCCATAATCACCCACGCGGCTACGTTCTGGACCAGTTGGAGCCTCCGGGTGCTTTTCAAGGGGAGCCCCATGTAGAGAGCATTACAGTAGTCCATACGGGAGGTAACTAGGGCATGAGTGACCGTGCGCAAGGCATCCCGATCCAGAAAGGGACGCAACTGGCGGATCAGGCGAACCTGATAAAAGGCACCCCTGGCCACGGCCGTCAAATGATCTTCTAAAGATAACCGTGAATCCAGGAGGACACCCAAGTTGCGGGCCCTCTCTGTGGGGAGCAAGATCTCATCCCCTATTGTCAGTTATGGTACCAGCTGACTATACCGGGACGCCGGAAGCCACAGCCACTCGGTCTTGGAGGGGTTGAGTCTGAGCTTGTTTCTCCCCATCCAGATCCGCACGGCCTCCAGGCAACGGGACATCACAGCAAGGGCATCATTGGGGTGGTCTGGGGTGGAGATGTATAGCTGTGTGTCATCAGCATACTGATGAACACTCACCCCAAAAGCACGGATGATCTCACCTAGCGGTTTTACATAAATGTTGAACAGAAGGGGTGAGAGGACTGACCCTTGCGGCACCCCACAAATAAGGTGCCTCGAGGTCGACCTCTGCCCCCCTGCCAACACAAACTGCGAACGGTCAGAGAGGAAGGAGGAGAACCACCGAAGCACGGTGCCCCCTATTCCTAACCCCTCCAGCCGGTGCAGTAAGATACCATGGTCGATGGTATCAAAAGCTGCTGAGAGATCTAATAGGACCAGGATAGAGGAGCAACCTCTGTCCCGAGCCCTCCAGAGATCATCCACCAATGCGACCAATGCCGTTTCTGTGCTGTATCGTGACCTGAAGCCCGACTGGAACGGATCCAGATAGACAACTTCATCCAGGTATCGGGGTAGTTGTCGCGCCACCACACTCTCAACAACCTTCGCAACAAAGCAAAGATTGGAGACTGGACGATAATTTGATAATATAGCCGGGTCCAGGGAAGGCTTCTTGAGGAGGGGCTTCACAACCGCCTCTTTCAAGGCGGCGGGAAAGACACCCTCACTCAGAGAAGCATTTATAATCCCCTGGAGCCAGCCTCGTGTAACCTCCCGGGAGGCCAGTACCAACCAGGAGGGACACGGGTCCAATAAACATGTGGCAGCGTTAAGCTTGCCCAGAATCCTGTCCACGTCCTCAGGAGCCACAGAGTCAAACTCTTCCCAGATAACGCTCTCAAGACCTGCCCCCGTCTCCTCCCCTGGATCTACCCAATCGGAGTCCAGGCCTTCCCGAATCTGAGCGACTTTATCATGCAGGAATTGTACAAAATCCTCAGCTCGGCCCTTTAAGGGATCTTCCCGTACCCCCACCTGAAGTAGGGAGCGGGTCACCCTAAACAGCGCAGCTGGGCGGTTCTCTGCAGATGCAATAAGAGCGGAGAAGTAGCTAGACTTCGCCGCTCTTATCGCCACTAGGTAGGTCTTAATATAAGATCTCACCTGTGTTCGGTCAGATTCAGATCGGCTTGTCCTCCAATCACTCTCCAGGCGTCTTTTCCAACACTTCATCTCTCTCAGCTCCTCGGAAAACCAAGGAGCTAGACGAGATCGGCATCGGGTCAGAGGCCGCAAAGGCATGATGCGGTCCAAGGCCCCAGTAGCCGCCCTGTCCCAGGCGACCACCAGGTCCTCAGTCGAGTCATGAGCCAGAGTCTCAGGAAATGGCCCAAGCTCCATCAGGAACCTTTCGGGGTCCATCAGGCGCCTGGGACGGAACCATTTGGTTGGTTCCGTCTCCCTGCGGTGGGTGGAAGTGACTTGAAAGTCCATGTGAAGGAGAGAATAATCAGACCATGACAAGGGCTTGATGTCTATATCCCCTATTCTTAGATCATTCAGCCACTGATCAGAGACAAAAATCAAGTCCAGAGTGTGATTCCCCAAGTGGGTGGGGCCTTGAACTACCTGGGTCAGGCCCATGGCCGTCATGGAAGCCATGAACTCCCGAGCCGTCTCCGACATCTCACCAGCAGATGGCAGGTTAAAATCCCCCATAACAATAAGTCTGGGGGTTTCCACCGCCACCCCGGCTATAATGTCGAGCAGCTCAGGCAGGACCGCTGTTACGTGGCAGGGAGCCAGGTACGCAATCAGTAGGCCCATCTGAATCCCCTGACCTCACTTCACAAGGAGGGACTCACATCTGGCTATCTGAGGAACAGTGGCCTCCCTCGGGCAAAGACTTTCTCTAATGATTGCTGCCACTCCCCCACCCCTTCCCTGAGCCCTTGGCTGATGGAATGCACGGAAACCTGGCGGGCACATTTCCACAAGGGGAACTCCTCCCTCCTGGCCTAACCAGGTCTCCGTAATCCCTGCCAGGTCAGCACCCCCCTCTGAAATAAGATCATGAATGAATTTAATAATCATTAAATTAGCGCTCAGCCCCGAGCCACCTCCTGAACAGAACAATAATCAAATTGATAGCTCAGAACCCCGGGAGACCCAGGAGGACCCAACAGCAGTGCTTGCTGATCAGCCCCTAGGGCTCCCACAAATACCAATCCACTATCGAGACCTAGCTGAGGTCTTCAGTGAGGAGGATTGCAACCTACTACCCCCTCATCGTTACACTGACTGCGCCATCGAATTCATAGATGGGTCAAAACTGCCAAAACCCAAAATGTACTCCATGAAAATGTATCACCAAATGAAATGAAAGAACTGAGACACTACATCAACTCCAATCTGGCCAGAGGTTTCGTACAACCTGCAAAGTCCAGAGTGGCAGCCCCCATGCTATTTAAAGAGAAAAAAGATGGTGGGATGAGATTATACATTGATTTTAAAGGAATTAATGCTGTGTGTATTCACAGCACTTACCCCTACCACTCATTACAGACATGTTAGGACACTTAATGAAAGGAAAAGTGTTCACCAAATTAGATCTCAGTGAGGCGTACTACCAAATCTGCATCAAAGAAGGAAATGAATGGAAAACTGCTTTCAACTGACCCCTAGGCAGCTTTCAATTCAGAGTCATGCCATTTGGATTACAAGGGGCCTTAGGGTTGTTCATGCATCTGATAAATGAGGTTCTACATGAGCATCTGTACAAAGGGGTCCTGGTTATTTGGGTGACATTCTCATTTACAATGAAAGTCTAGAACAGTGGTTCTCAAAGTGGGTGGTACTGTCCCCTGGGGGGCGGTGGGATGACTTAGGGGAGCGCTAAGAGGCAAGGCGGGTGGCAGGGGGGTGCTGAGAGGCAAGGGGGTGGCAGGGGGGTGCTAAGAGGCAAGGAGGATGGCAGAGAAGTGCTGCAGGTGGGCTCGAGCAGCATCAGCCATTCCTCCTCCAGGTTCACAACCAGCAGCTCAGATCAGACTAGCTGGCCAGTGCGCATGTGTGCACCAGAAACTGAAAGTTTGTTTCCCTGGTGCGCGCATGCCCACTTGGCAGCTCCTCTTACCACACGTGTGAGGCTGAACTGTTGGATGCTTTCTTATTGCTCTCCTTGCTTGCTATCGGTTGCTGCTTGCCTGAACCACCCGGCCCAAGCCCAGCTGTTCTGCTCCTCACCCTTGACTGCAGTTGCCTTCCTAATTTTTGGTAAGTTGCAGGTGGGCTGCCACTGGGGAAGGGCCTGGGGGGGGCGGCATCAGGGGTGAAATGCTCCCGGTTTGGACTGGATCGCCCGATCCGATAGTGATGGAGGTGGGTGGTTTTTTTACAACCTCTTTGGCCGAAAAAATGCTTTTAAAAGTAAAAAAAAAAGCCTCTGATGATTGCGCGACTCAGCTGGGATCCTCAAAGGCTTTTAAAAGCATTTTTTCTACAACCTCTGAGGTTCCCAGCTGAGTTGCCTGATTGGCAGAGGCATTTTTCTTTTAAATGGTTTTCCTTGATGCCCAAAATGCATTTGACAATTTGAATTGGAAATTTTTAATGGGGCAACTAAAATTTATGCAATTCGGGACAAAATTTGAAAAAATGGTAGGGGACATCTATACAAAACAAACAGCAAGAGTAATTATGAACGATGACACCACAGAACAATTTGGCATAACAAAAGGGATAAGGCAGAGATGTCCACTCTCTCCACTATTGTATATATTAATGTTGGAGATCCTTTTGAAAAAGGTCAGAGAAGATCAAGAAATTAAAGGTTTAAAGATAAAGAAAGAAGAATACAAGGTTCAGGCCTTTGCCGACGACTTGGTGTTTATAGTAGAAGAACCACTAGAATCAGGACCAAAATTACTTAAGAAATTAGAAGAATTCAGAGAAGTGGTGGGACTTAAGATTAATAAAAACAAATCAAAATTAATAATTAAAAATACACATTCCTTTGGGATGGAAAATATAAAATACATAGTTTCTTCAAAAGACATATATTAAGGAATGCACTATTACAAATTTGGTTGAAAATTAAAAAACAGCACTATACAAAAATACCAATTTGGCTTTCAGCAAACTGAAGCAGTAAAACACCCAAACTTAATAGAATTAAATAAAATAATCTATATAAATAAAAATGTAAATGTTCATTTGTTCAAAATCTTAAATCTCCAAAAGTTCTTCACCGATTGCTTTGAAATTTTGACACAATGTTGCATTCGAATATGCGCGTGGTTTTATATACCTATATTATATAGATGTCACACCTATGACAGGTAAAAACATGTTTTTTGGAAAAACAGCACCATCTGTTGGACGTAAAAGCAACACACGCTATACTAAATATTTTACGATTCCATTTCAATGTTTCCTATTTACGATCCAATTACGATTTCCAAATTTCAGATTTTATGATTCCATTTCAATGTTTCTGATTGCATTGTTAAATTGAATTTTCATAGATTTCGATTTATTCTCATTTTGATTTAATTATTTCATGCGACATTGCATTGGAATTGAGCTGTGCCGTATCCCTCTATAGCTCAGGTCACGCCTACTTTGCCTCCGTCCCACCAGTCTTTTCATTTGGTCAATTGGATTCAGACCTCAGTTGCCTTTCTCTACGTTTCTTTTTGCACTTTAACATCGCAGCACCACAATGGCAGGCATGAACCAGTTGTTTTCCCCTCAGCGCCAGCGCCGCCAAACCCACAAGCAAAATGGTGACAAATGTCAACTGCCGCGAAGCGTCCTCCCGACTAACGGAGTATGCCGTACCTTTAGCAGGGACCCCGATGCCACCTGTGGTGTGGAGAGCTACGAAGGTGAAGGCAGTTATACCGGCAAGCCGGGAAACCAGCTCTTACACCTGCGGCAAAGTATACTTGGAGGCGTCCGAGGACAATCCTCCGTATGGCTGCTGGATTCAAAATATTTGTTGGCGGCCACCATCCCAGAGCCCCAGGAACACAAACTCACCAATGCCAGCCCGGGTGGAGGCCTCCGCCAATCCCACGACGCGCAGCTCTCCCAATACAAGCACCAAATAGGTAAAAGTCCAACAAAACAATTGATTAAGCGATATTAATGTCCAAAAAGAAATGTAGAGAAAGGCAATTCAGGTCTGAATCCAATCGACCGAGTGAAAAGACTGGTGGGACGGAGGCAAAGTACGTGTGACCTGAGCTACAGAGGGAAATTATTGACACTCGGTCAAAAAATATTGTATACCCACAAGACTGAGCCACAGCAACGTGTGGCCGGGTACAGCTAGTAAGGTATAAAGAAGTAATAGAACAACAAGGAAAACTGAAATCAAAACAAGAATTCGAATTGGACCTAAACAGAGATATTGATTGGTGGACGTACACACAAATCCAATCTAAACATGAGGAAGTCATAAAAACATATGAAATACAAAGAGATCAACACGAACTAGATAAAATCATATTAGGGTCAAATGAGAAGCTAATACATAAGATTTATAAATTTCTATTAAGATATAAAATGGAGGAGGAAATAGTGAAAGACACAATGATCAAATGGGTGCAAAACTTTAATTATACAATAGATTTTGAGAGATGGGAAACAATGTGGCAAGTAAATTCAAAATTAACATCTGTGGCATATAAGGAAAACCAACTGAAGATGTTTTATAGATGGCATCTTCCACTGACAAGACTTGCAAAGATGTTCCCAAACAATATCTCAACATGTTGAAAGTGTAAGAAAACTCAAGGAACATATTACCATCTATGGTGGAGGTGCCCGGTGGCAAAAATTTTTTAGACAAATATAAAGAAGTGGATAGAAAACATAATAGATCAACCAATTGAAAGAAAACTGGAAACATTCTTATTAGGAATATTCACGAGAACATACACCAAAGAAATAAAATATTTGATGCTACATTTTATAACAGCTGCACGAATAACATATGCAAAAAATTGGAAACAGGAAAGAACTCCCATAGACGAAGAAGTGATAGAAAAAGTTTTAGAATGTGCTGAGATGGACAAATTAACAAAAGAAATTAAAGAAAAAAAAGAGACAGATTATTATATAATATGGAATAAATGGTATGAATGGCTTGAGTCGAGAAATAAAGAATAATAATTACATGGAAGAAGTTAGAAGTAATATATATATATATATATATATATATATATATATATATATATATATATAACAAAAGTATAGAAATGTATAAAATTAAGTTTATTAATGTAACCAAAGAAAAGGGGACAATGGAAAAAAAATGAAGAGATATGGGAGGAAAGATATAATAACGGAAAGAAGACCATGAAGAAACTATGTTTAAAAAAAGAGGAGATGTTTATATTTATTTATTGATTCGATTTATATGCTGCCCTTCTCTGGAGACTCAGGGCGGCTTACAATGCGTTAAGCAATAGCCTTCATACTTTTGTATATACCTGCTTAGTAGGGCTTTCGGCCCCCCCAAGCGGTGTTCTTTTTTATACAAAGTCAGCTTATTGCCCCCACAATCCAGGTCTTCATTTTACCTACCTCGGAAGGATGGAAGACTGAGTTATATGTTTTTGTTATGTGATTGTCATACTGTGTCGTAATAAAATTTTAAAAATTAATAAAAAGAAGACGAGACCAGGAAAGCCTCTAGGACTTTTATAGTCTGTGGCAGAACCATCCCGACCCTGGGAGGAGATAGGAATGGATTTTATAGTAGACCTGCCAGAGAGTGGGGGAAATATGGTCATCTGGACCTGTTGTGACCCCGATTCCCGAGCCTGTCCTAACAGGGGAAGAGGACTCAGAAGGTGATGGGGAGGAACTGATAAGGCCTCCCTCTCCAGGACCCTCCTCTCTGGCAATGCCTCAGGTTCCATCCGAAGGCCAAGAGGAACAGCCCTGGATATGCCAGGAGGAAAGCATATCGGAACAACAACAGATAGGGAGTGAGGATGATGAATCCTGGCTTGATCCCAGGCAGCATCGGAGAGAGAAGCGTGCGCAGCAACGAAAGAGGCGTGGGAGGGCCAGAGATTGAGCTGAGTCACTGAGCCACACCCCACAAGGAATAAAAGTGGGTGTGATTGCTCTTCAGGCTTTGTGACGGTCAAAGTTAAAAACCTGAGAGTCACATCGCATTACCTGAAATCTGGCTTGTGCATATTTGGATTGGACCTTGGCTAACTCTTGCTTTGTGGATTACTTTTGTTACTGAACCGGACTGAGGATAAACTCTCTCTTGCTTACTGTGAGTGAAAACTGACTTTTTTAAAAAAAAAATATTTTATTTTAAATTTCTATACCGCCCTACTCCCAAAGGACTCAGGGCGGTGAACAGCCAGAGGATAAAACACAGAGATACAAAATTTAAAATAGATTAAAACAAATTAAATAATTTAGGCTGAATTTTAAAATACACCATAATTAAACAGATTAAAATTTGTGTTTAAAATTTAAATTTAAAAAAGGAGAAGATTTAGGCCAGGCCAGCTTGATGAAATAAAAAAGTTTTAAACGCGCGACGGAAGGTGCGAAGATCCGGGATCCTCCGTATCTCCAGGGGGAGCTCGTTCCAGATCGTAGGTGCCCCCACAGAGAAGGCTCTCCCCCTAGGGGCCGCCAGTCGACATTGTTTGGCCGACGGCACCTGGAGGAGCCCCTTTCTATGGGAGCGTACTGGCCAGTGGGAGGCTATTGGTGGTAGCAGGCGGTCCCGTAGATAACCAGGCATTTCACAGTTTACTGCCAAAGGGTTTCTAGTCTGATTGCTTAATAAAATCTTGGCAGGCGTGCCTATTTGTGTGTTTGCCTGTGTGGGGAAGGGGGTCAGAACAGGACCGTTGTGGATTTATTCTCCAAACAAGCTCATTTTGTAACATGTCCAGGACTACCATCAGCCAGGAAATTATCCAAAATGTTTGTTAGCATATCTATTGATTACATGGAGTACCTCGCAGGATTATTTATTTATTTATTTATTTATTTATTTATTTATTTATTTATTTATTTATTTATTTATTTTGTCACATTTCTATGCCGCCCAACTCCCAAGGGACTTTGGGTGGCTTACAACAGAGAATAAAACAATGCAACAATATCCCACACAAAAGTTAAAAGAAAACATTAAAACGTTAAAACACATACACTCCAATTTGTGGCCGGGTCTCACAAGATCACTATAACGAGATCAACGGCCCCAGGCTGCCGAAAGAGCCAGGTCTTCACCGCTTTCCGGAAGGCCAATAGGATGGGGGCTGTCCGGACTTCAGGAGGTAATTGGTTCCAGAGAGCCGGGGCAGCCACAGAGAAGGCCCTCCCCCGCGGGCCCGCCAGCCAACATTGTTTAGCTGACGGGACCCAGAGGAGAACAACTCTGTGGGATCTTACTGGTAGCTGGGAGATATGTGGTAGAAGGCGGTCTCAAAGATAGCCTGGTCCTGAGCCATGTAGGGCTTTAAAGGTAATAACCAACACCTTGAATTGCGCCCGGAGACCGATAGGGAGCCAGTGCAGCTCATGGAGAATTGGTGTAATGTGCGTGTATCTAGGTGCACCCACTATAATTCATGCGGCTGCATTCTGGACCAACTGTAGTCTCCGAACACTTTTCAAGGGTAGCCCCATGTAGAGTGCGTTGCAATAGTCCAACCATGAGGTGACAAGGGCATGAGTGACTGTGAGGAGAGCCTCCTGATCCAAGTAGGGTCGCAATTGGTGCACCAGACGAATCTGTGCAAAGGTCCCCCTAGCTACAGCTGTCAGATGTTGTTCCAATCTCAGCTGTGAGTCTAGAAGGACACCCAAATTGCGAACCCATTCTGAGGGGGGCACTTTCTCTCCCCCCAGAACCAAGGATGGACAATCGGCATAGTCTTTAGGGGGCAATACCCAGAGTCATTCGGTCTTGTCTGGGTTAAGTCTGAGCCTGTTGACTCCCATCCAGATCCTCACAGCCTCCAGGCACCGGCACATCACCTCTACCGCGTCACTGAACTGACGAGGGGTGGAGATATACAGCTGGGTATCATCAGCATATTGCTGATATCCCACCGGATGATTTCACCCAGTGGTTTCATGTAGATGTTAAATAGGAGGGGAGAGAGGACCGAGCCCTGAGGCACCCCGCAGACGAGGGGCCTAGGGGACGACCTCTGTCCTCCTACCAGCACCGACTGTGATCGACCAGAGAGGTAGGAGGTGAACCACCGCAACACGGTGCCTCCCACTCCCAGCTCTCTCAGTCGCCCCAGAAGGATATCATGGTCAATGGTATCAAAAGCTGCTGAGAGGTCAAGTAGCACCAAGGTAGAGGAATGACCCCTGTCTCGGGCTCACCAGAAATCATCCATCAGTGTGACCAAGGCAGTTTCCATGCTGTAGCCAGGTCTGAAGCCAGATTGAAAAGGGTCCAGGTTGAGGGAAAATTTCTACAAAATGTTTTATAGATGGCATTTAGATCCCAAAAAGTTGTCATGTATGTACCCTAATGTTCAGCCAAAATGTTGGAGATGTGAATGTTTGGATGCTACGTATTATCATGTCTGGTGGACCTGTAGGAAAGTTAAGGCTTTTTGGATAAAAATTTGGTGGGTCATGCAGAATGTTTTGAAGAAAAAAATTCAATTTTCTCCACAACTGTTTTTATTGGGTATAGTTAAGGGTTTTACATTGGGTGAAACAAAATTGATATTGTATATGATAACAGCGGCAAGATTGTTGATAGGTAAATACTGGAAGAATGAAGCTTTGCCCACTATTGAGGAATGGACTTTGAAGATGGCCAGTTTTGCAGAGATGGCGAAGATTTCAGCATATTTAAAAGACTGTTCACAAGAGACTTATGAGTGGGAATGGAAAAGGTGGATAGAATATGTTCAGAACAAATATCAAACTAGAAAGTATCAAATAGCTTTTACTTGAAAACAATGTACTAGAAATTTTTTAAAGTAATGAGATAAAGAGAAAAATTATACAGGGGAGGGAGGGGCTCAAGTTTATATATAAGTGTTATATTAGGGTTCTTCATGATTATGAGTATATTATAGGGAAGTCTGGGGGGAGGGGAGGGTTAGGGAGGGTTAGGGAGGTTGGGAAGGTTGGGGGGGAGGTGGGGGGGGAAAAGGGGTGAAAATGTAATTGTAAAACTTTTGCAATAAAAAAAAAAGAAAGAAAGAAAAGGGTCCAGGTAATCCGTTTCATCCAATGACTGCAGGAGCTGAAGTGCCACCACTTTCTCTATAACCTTTCCCACAAAGGGTAGGTTGGAGATTGGATGAAAGTTTTTTAATTCTGCTGGGTCCAGAAAAGGCTTCTTGAGGAGGGGCCTTACAACTGCTTCCTTTAATGGCTGCAGGAAGGACCCCTTCCTCAAGGATGCATTAACTAAAGCCTGGAGCCAACCTCGTGTCATCTCCTTGCTGGCCGAAACCAGTCAGGAGGGGCACGGGTCCAACAAACAAGTGGAGGAGCTCATTGCCCCTACAGCCTTGTCCACTTCCTCAGGAGGAGTCACAGGCTCAAACTCCTCCCACACAATAGGACTAAGACCTGCCCCCATCATCTTGGTCGGTATTGCCCAATCAGAGTCCAGGTCCATCTGAATCTGAGCGATTTTATCCGACAGAAACTGCACAAATTCCTCAGCTCTACCCTGCAAAGGCTCCTCCGTTCCCCCAACCTTAAGGAGGGAGCGAGTTACCCTAAATAGGGTGGCTGGGCAAGAATCCGTGGATGCAGTAAGTGCAGAAAAATGTGAACATTTTGCCACCCATATCGCCACTAAGTAAGTCCTAACAAAGGCTCTCAAAAGTGTTTGGTCAGATTCGAATTCACTGGTCCTCCAGCGTTGCTCTAGACGTCTCTTCTGGTGCTTCATCTCCCAGAGCTCCTCAGTAAACCAGGGAGCTTTCCTGGATCCACTACCATTGAGAGGCTGCAAAGGCGCAATCCAGTCCAATGCCCTAGACGCCGCCTTATGCCAGGCAGCCACTAGGGTTTCGGCCGGACTGTAGACAAGGGAGTCAGGTATCTCCCCAAGCTCCTTCTGAAACCCTTCAGGGTCCATTAGGTGTCTGGGGCGGAACCACTTAATCGGCTCCACCTCCCTGTGATGGAGGAGTAGTGTCTTAAAGTCCAACCTCAACAGGAAATGATCTGACCACAACAAGGGAAAGACCTCTATACCCCTTAATTCCAGATCATATCTCCACTGTTCCGAGAGAAATACCAGGTCGAGCGTGTGTCCCCCCTCATGGGTCAGACCCTGAACTACTTGGGTCAGGTCCATGGTTGTCATGGAAGCCATGAACTCCTGAGCCCCATCTGAGGAATCGCCAAGTGATGGTAGATTGAAGTCCCCCAGTACCATAAGCCTGGGGAACGCCACCACCAAGCCAGCTATTGCCTCTAGCAGCACAGGCAGGGCTGTTGTCACGCAGCTGGGAGGCAGGTATGTCAACAGCAAGCCCAACTGAACTCTTTGAGTCCAGCCTCAAGAGGAGAGACTCACACCCAACAATCTCTGGGGCAGGGATCCTGCGAGGACAAAGGCTGTTCTGCACAATAGCTGCCACTCCTCCACCCCTTCCCTGGAGTCATGGTTTCAGATACTACAGGAGTCCCTGCAGTATCTGAAACCTGTCTGGGCACATCTCAGAGAGGGGAACCCCCCCCCTCCTGGCCCAGCCAGGTCTCAGTTATACATGTCAGGTCATCCCCCTCCTCCAGGATTAAATCCCGAACGAGGGGAGCCTTGTTAACAACAGACCTGGCATTAAACAGCAGCAGCCTGAGGCCAGGGCCCTAACATCCCAAGCCACTAGGTATACGAGGTGAGCCCGGTGAACTAGAACCAAAGGGGCCGGAACAAGTAATCGCTTTGAGGTAGCGAGTCCTAGTTCCTCAAGAGCGGCCTACCCCTTGGCTCCTGCCATATCTACCTCTCCCGGTCATAATTGTGATATTCCGGCTCTCCATCCCCCTAGAGATCAGGGGATCTCAGGGAACTCCCGAGCCGTCTCAGACGTTTCACCGATGGATGGCAAGTTGAAATCACCCATGACCATAAGCCTGGGTGTATCAACTGCCACCATGGCTATCACGTCGAGGAGCTCGGGCAGGGCCGTTGCCGCGTGGCAGGGAGCCAGGTACACAAGCAACAAGCCCATCTGAACCCCATGACCCCATCTCACAAAGAGGGATTCACATCCGGCAATCTGTGGCACAGTGGTCTCCCTCGGACTAAGACCTTCGTTAATAATAACCGCCACCCCCCCGCCCCTCCCCTGGGCCCTCGGCTGATGGAATGCTCTGAAGCCTGGTGGGCACATCTCAACCAGAGGGACCCCTCCCTCCGGGCCCAACCAGGTTTCCGTAATACCCGCCAGGTCCGCTCCCCCCTCCTGTATAAGATCGTGAATGAGGGGGGCCTTATTTACCATGGACCTGGCATTGCACAGCATCAGCCGAAGGCCCAGGTCCTGAGTATCTGAGCCACCTAGTATCCGAGGGGAGCCTTGGAGACCGGGGCGCGCAATAGCTCTCAAACAGCGAGTGCGCACCCCCGACACATGATATGGTCTCCTGCTCCCGCCATATCTGCCCCTCCCATCCACCGTGCTGATGGTACACCCCTCATTATGAACTTGTTCTCCAAATAAGTACACTTTGTACCCTTTTCCAAGATTCCCTTGGCAAATACATTGGCTAAACTGTTTATTCAACATGTCTATAGGTTACATGGGGTTCCAGAATGAATAATTTCCGATAGAGGGGTTCAGTCCACCTCCCACTTCTGGACGGAATTCCTGAGCTTGTTAGGCTCTGCCCAAGGGCTAAGCTCCATTCACCATCCTCAGACTAATGGAGCTTGTGAAAGGACTAACTCAGTGTTGGAACAATACCTCAGGTATTATGTAAATTACCAGCAAGGTAACTGGGCAGATTTACTACCGTTTGCAGAGGTGGCTTATAATAACTCCATACACAGCAGTATTGGATTTACACCATTCAAAGTGGTGTCAGGTCAGGACTTCATGCCTATCCCAGAGTTACCACAGGAAAAACCTCAAATTCCATCCTTGGTAGATTGGATTGAACAGCTTCAGGTTACCTGGCCTGTAGCTCGTAAAGTGTTAAACGAGGCTCATAAAGCCCATAAGAAACAGACTACGCCAAATGATTACCAAGTAGGTGATAGGGTTTTCCTCTCCACTAAGTACTTACAAACTACCCAAAAGTCGAAAAAACTTGGGTGTAAATATGTTGGACCATTTCCCTTTGTGCAAATTGTAAACCCGGTCACGGTACAGTTAGAGCTACCAAAAATCCTCCGGAGAATCCACCCAGTGACCCAAGTTAGTTTGCTGAAACCTGTACATACCTCCTCGATTCGTCCAGACCAGACCCCCCCTCCGGTTCCACTTCTCATTGAACGGGAACAACATTTTGAGGTCAAAGAAATCCTTGATTCCAGAAAACATAGATGTAGAGTACAGTACTTGGTGGCTTGGAAACATTTCCCGTCATCTCAATCAGAATGGGTGAATGAGCGAGATGTTAGAGCTCTGAAACTTTTACAGAAATTTCACAGTAAATATCCTGATAAGCCTTAAAATGTTTGGGATTTATACATATTATATGTATGTTGAATTCATTAAGCCTGACACAGGGTTAATGAAGGATCCCATGGTACACATGCCGATGATCCTAAATACTTACTGTAACAGCTTGCTTTATACTGATGATATGATTTTATTATCATATTCACTAGTAGTATTATGTATGCTACTAAGAAGATTCAGCTCTTATTGCCAGGATAGCTCCCTAATCATTAGTAAATCTAAATCGAAAATAATGGTGTTTGGCAACATAGGTGGCAATTAGATGGTGAACCAATTGAACAGGTTAACACCTTTGTATATTTAGGCATAACCTTTTAAGACTAGATATTGGGCTTCCCATCATCAACGGAGTACATTCAGAGCAAACTCCTTTGAATTTACTGCTTAAACTAAAGAACCATAGTTACCCAGGGTCCCTAACAGTGGTGAGTTGCCCCCGGTTTGGACCGGTTTGCAAGAACCGGTAGTAAAATCAGTGGGAGGCCCTGCCCACCACCCCAGATGTCATCAGAAGCAAGGTGCACTTGTGGGTGAGCAAAGCAAGGCGCGCACATGCACGAGCAAAGCAAGGTGCGCACGCGCATGAGTAAAGCAAACATACATGCACAATCCCATTGCGAATGGGTAGTAAAGGTAAGTAGAACCTAACCCTGGTCCCTAGCCCTATTAAAGTATACAAAGCTAAGGTTACCTCTATTCTCTATTCTCTTACATGGAGCAGAGGTTTGGGGTCTATATTCAACCACAGTCCCAGAACAAACACAGTCCCAGCATTTGAGATGTATTTTTGGTGTAGATCCAAGAACATCTGCTACAGCAGTTAGAGCTGAACTGGGAACTCGTACAATTCATGCACTATCCAAAATTAGAGCATATAGACTTCCGGTGGTGACGTCATTGTGAAGAGGATGAGGGAAGGGGGCGCCATAACCAAAACCCCAAAAAAGCTTTACCAGGAGCCCTTCTAGGGCATTCTCGATCATGTAGACATCGGGAAATAAAAGGGGATGATCTGAAGCCACCGGACGACATGCAATCATTTGGGAGGACAAGGGACAAATTCCTTAAAACTGGTGGAGAAGAAGTCAGCCTGCAAGGTGGACCAGGAGCAATGGCGGCTGTATAGAGTGGAAGCAAAGAGTGGAAAAAACAGTTTCAAGTGGCAGATGAAGTGGGTCCATAAGAAGGAGCAGGAAAAAAACCCGAAGAATCGGAGGTGCGGAACCAGGGAGATGCAAAAGGGACAGACAAGACAAGTCCAATAAAGCGGCAACAGAATCGGAAGGGAGCGCTGCAGAAGACAGACAGGAAAAGAAGTTAGTGCGAGCGGAGGAGGATCCCAGAGAGTGAAACAACAGAAGGAGAGGAAGATTAGTGGCGGAGATAGGACCCCTGGGAAGGAGGGAAACAAAGGTTGAAAAAAAACTGAAGAAACCAAAACTATTTCACGAGGCTAAGAAGAAACTTAGAAACTTAAATTTGAAAAATCTGAGAAACTTACATTGTGACTGGTGATTGTAAAAACTGAGATATAAAAAGCAAAAAGAAAAGACGAAAAATGGATAGATGGACTTGAGGGTGGAGCTAAAGATTTGAAAGAGACAGAAAGAGACTAATGCAACAGCATGGCAGAAAATTACAACCAGAAGCTAAATGTGAGAAGGGAAAAAATTGACAAAGAAGTACAAAATAAAAATAAAACACATATCTATTTATCTATCTATCTATCTACTATCTATCTACGCATACATAAGTAGTAAAGTAAGAAAAAGTAATGTATTAAATTTATATTTAATTATCATATTGTTATTTTACTGAGATTGAAAGAGTGGAATGGTATAGAGTATAAAGAATTATTGAATGAATGAATAAGACATTAAGTGAATCATAGTAGCATATAAAAAACAAATAGAATTAGAAGAAAAGTAATTAAATAAATTGTATTGATTAAATATACTGTAAATTAATATTTAAATATATTGTATAATAGATGAACTTAGATTAAGTTGATATATATAGAATATAAAGTAATGGTGTGTAAGCTAAAAAAAAGAAACAGAAAAAATTGTTTTGAATAAGTAAAAATTATAGAAATACGTGTATCTAAAAAAAAGAATTAAGGATTAATAATTATATGATAGTGTGGAAAAACTTTACACAAGCTTTAAAAATGTCAACCACAACAACCATATCTAAAACAGGGAAAAAACCAACTACAAACCCCATACCTATAGTGGTATCACCACTAAATCAGAGAACAATAGTCAATATGATGGGAAAAGAAAAGGAAAAACTGGAAGTGACAGTAAATAGTATGCAAAACATGTTCCAGATGCTTCAAGAAACCCTATTAAAAACACAAGAGAAAATTGCGGATAATCATGAAGAAATGAAAATATTCTATAAAGAAATTAAAAATGGAATTGGATGAATGATAAAATTGGTGACATTCTACAAGCAATAACAGAAAATGAACAAAGAATTTTAAAAAATGGAAACAAAAATAGATCAAGTAGAGACAAAAATGGAGACAATGGAGCAGAAATCTCTCCAATTAAATAAAGAATTATCAGACTCGATAGCAATATTGGAAATAGAGAAAGCCTCATATTTCCTGCACTTCCAAACCATAGCAGAAGAGAAAGTTGAAGACATGGGAGAAAAGATGGCGGAAATAGTGTCAAAAATAATACAAAGAGATAAGACAGAAATAAGAGGACAAATAGACAAAATTTATTGTGTACATACTAATTATATAAGAAGACACCGATTGGTGAGGGAAGTACATATTAGATTTACAAAATGAACAACTAGAGATGAAATTGTTGTGGCTCCGTTGCCTGAGCCTGGGCTATTGACAGATGCAGACTCTGAGAGTGAGGGGGAGGAGTTGGCAAGGCCTCCCTCTCCAGGACCCTCCTCTCTGGCAATGCCTCCAGAGGACACCGAAGGCCAAACAATAGGCTCAGACCCAAGCACGTCCCCGCAGCCACAGGTGGACAGTGATGAAAAAGATAAGTGCTGGCTGGACCCGTGACAGAGGTGCAGGGAGAAGCATGCACAGCAGAAGGGAAGGCGTGCCAGAGATTAGTTGAATCACTGGACCACACCCCACAGGGTATAAATGTGGGTGTGGTGGCCGGTTCAGTTTGTGACAAGCAAAAACTGGAAATACTCCATGATCTCTGCGGTACTGGACTTTGCCTGCTTTATCGGACTGCATTTGGACTAATCCTTGTATTATTGACACTCTGCCTGTTTTATCAGAATGCTACAGTCTAATCTTTGTTTTGTGTGAGTAAAGTCTGAATTGGCAGCTAGCCACTGGGTTGCTGCCAGCTTTATCATCAAAGAGTTTTGTCGTGTGGCTTATTAACTCCGGGCTGTCTGTGGGGGGGTGTGCGTGGTACGGGGACAGAACAGAAATATATAAGAAATCACGAGAAGAAACACTGACTTACAAGGGCAAAGAAATTATAATTTTAAAACAAATAGCACAAAGAATTAGGAACCAACGCCAACAATATAAATTTCTAACAACTCAACTAATTAAGTACAAAGTGATGTTTAGATGGCTGACTCCAGACAGGATTTTAATAACATGGCAAAACAAAAAATATAAAGTAGGTATACTAGAGAAAGCAAGAGAATTTTACAATCTGCACTTTACACAGGAAGAGGAACAGGAAAATAAAGAAGAAACACAGAGCAAAACTCAGGAAGAAGAGCAAATAGAAGAAATGGAGCAAGAAAGAGAAATAAGAAAGAGTCAGGAAAAAGAACGAGAGGAAAGAGAAGGGGCAAAAGTAAGAATATGGATGGAGACAAGGAATACAAAAAAACAATGGAAAGAAAGGCAATGGAAGAAATCAAACTTTTCTCAGTAAATATAAACGGACTAAATGCACCAAAGAAGAGAACACAAACATTCACAAAATTACAAAAATTGGAAGCAGATGTGATATGACTTCAAGAGGTACATATTAAAAAAGGATATCAAAAACTATTAGAAAATACAAAATTAGGAAAACTATGCACATCATTGATACAAAAAAAGAAAAGAGGAGTAGTTGTCTATGTAAAAGAAAGGATAAAATCGAAGCTAATCTATGCAGACAAGGAGAGTGGAACTGTAATGCTGGAATTAGAAATGGAGGGGAAAAGACCATTATTAATAGTAATATATACCCCTAACAAAAACCAACACGAATTCTTTAAAAAAATACACAGGAAAATAATAGATTCAGAATATGAAAATATTTGTCTAATTGGAGATTATAACGCTATAGTAGATGTTAAAAAAGATTATAAGAGCAACAAGAAAAATAAAAAACGGAAATATTACCAAAAGAATTCTTTAATATGGCATCGGAATTAAAATTGAGAGACGTATGGAGGGAAATACATGAAGACAAGAACCAATATATATTCTACTCCTACCCACACCAATCTTGGATCAGAATCGATATGGCCTGGATGACTGCATATATTCGGACAGGTTTAGAAACAATAGAAATAGGGGTAAATGAATGGGCGGACCACAATTCAATAACCACAAAATGGAAGGGACAAAAAAGATTCAGGAGGTGGACAATGAACCAAAACATATGTAGAGATAAAGAGTACAAACAAATGCTAGAAAAGGAATTGGAATCATTTTTTACAACAAACAAAAAAGAAGACATCTCTTTACAAAACATCTGGGACACGACAAAAGCATATATATGCGGATTGATGATTGCGTATATAGAGAGGAAAAACAAGGAAAGGAGACAACAGCAAGAAAAATTATATGAAGAACTAAAGAAAGCAGAATACAAATTACAGGAAGATCCCCAAAATAAAAAAGTAAGAGAGGAATGGAACATAACCAAACATAAAATATATCTGATAACTCAAAAGGAGTTATCAGCCCAGAAAGTAAAAATGACAAAACAAAATTATTTTGAATTCACGAACAAAACTGGTAGATGGCTGGCATATAAACTGAAGAAAGAAAAAGACAAAAGAATGATATACCAACTCAAAGATGAGAATGGGGTAATGCAGTATAGAAGAGAATCCAAAAAGAAAATTGTTCAAACATTTTTTTCAAATTTATGTAATCAGGAAGAAATAGAGGAAGAAAAAGTAAAACAAAATATAGAAGGATCAGAAATGAATAAAATTACAGACGAACAAAAAGAAATATTAAATATCCAATAACAAAACTTGAATTTGAATTGGCACTGAAAAAACAAAAAAAAACAATTAAACACCTGATCTAGACGGGCTACCGGTGGAAATATATAAAAACTCACAGGAAATATTGGGAGAAATAATGCTAGAACTATACAACAATGCTTTGGAAAATGCAAAAATCCCGACAACCTGGACAGATGCAATAATTACCATTATTCCCAAAGAAGAATGCCTTGGTGGTGCAGCGGACTAAGTGCTATTATGTAGCACTTAGCTGCCAGCTGCCTGCAATTAGTGCGAGTTCAAATCTCACCAGGCTCAAGGTTGACTCAGCCTTCCATCCTTCCAAGGTAGGTAAATTGAGGACCCGAATTGTGGGGGCAATAAGCTGACTTTGTAGAAACACCGCTGTAAGGATCGCCTCTCCTTCCAACTTAAGAAAGTACAAACTCTTGAAACGTAGTTGTTCAAAAGGATTCTTTTATTAAGCAGAAGTGAAAGCCATCCAGCTAAAGCACAATTTGAATACTCTTAGGCAAAGCAGTAGGATTAAAGTGGTAGAGACCCCTCCCTTTAAGTCAGAATGCAGATTTTAGCCAATACACAAGTGTGAAGATGTTTTCTTTACTATTTCCTTTGAGAACCCGAACAAACATGCATTCCCACCACTACCCTTTAAAGTGAGACAACCCACATGGCTATCATATAAATTCCTGCTGGTAAAGGGAATCTCAGGCTTCCTTGGCACCAGGATATAGGTTGTAAAATATCTGATGACACAGGCCATGCTAGTAAATTGAATCCAAGTCCCCCCTTCCTCCACTTGAATGGCAGTATCACTTTTAGGGATCTGACAACTGCTTATGGGGGGCCAAAAGCCCTAATAAGCAGGTATATACAAAAGAATGAAGGCTATTGTTATAAGTGCATTGTAAGCTGCCCCGAGTCTTTGGAGAAGGGCGGCATATAAATTGAACTAATAAATAAATAAATAAATAAGATATGGATCATCTCCTAATACAAAATTGCAGACCAATTTCCTTACTAAACACTGATTATAAGATATTCGCAGCAATTATAGCAGGAAGAATCAAAAAAATTCTGAATAATTATATACACCCGGATCAAAATGTATTCCTGCTAGGCCGACAAATCAAAAATAACATGAGAATAATAATAAACACGTTAGAATTCTACGAATCACACACGGAAAAACAAGCCTCACTGGCTTTCCTTGATGCCCAAAAGGCATTTGACAATTTGAATTGGAAATTTTTAATGGGGCAACTAAAATTTATGCAATTCAGGACAACATTTGACAAAATGATAGGGAAAATCTATACAAAACAAACAGCAAGAGTAATTATGAACAATGACACCACAGAACAATTTGGCATAACAAAAAGGATAAGGCAGGGATGACCACTCTTTCCACTATTGTATATATTAACGTTGGAGATCCTTTTGAAAAAGGTCAGAGAAGATCAAGAAATTAAAGGTTTAAAGATAAAGAAAGAAGAATACAAGGTTCAGGCCTTTGCCGACGATTTGGTGTTTATAGTAGAAGAACCACTAGAATCAGGACCAAAATTACTTAAGAAATTAGAAGAATTCAGAGAAGTGTTGGGACTTAAAATTAATAAAAACATACCAAAATTAATAACTAAAAATCTTACAAAGGAATAGGAAAAAGATTTGGACAACATTATACAAATTCAAGCAATTAAGAAAATAAAATATCTAGGGATTTGGCTATCGGCAAAGGACTCATCAATCAAAAAAGACAATTATGACAAAATAGTAACACAGATAAAGAAAGATTTGGACAATTGGAGAAATTTACAGATATCATTATTGGGAAGGATCTCCACCATTAAAATGAATATTTTGCCAAAACTCTTATTCCTATTTCAGGTCATACCTATAAAATTGGAAAAAAAAGTTTTTTGAAACATTAAATAAAATAACATCCGAATTTATATGGCAGAGAAGGCGACCACAAATTAAACTTAAATTATTACAGGATACAAAAGACAGAGGAAGAGGAATACTCCCAGAATGGGAACTATATTATCAAGCTGCTGGAATAACTTGGCTAAAAGAATGGATAGAACTAAGGGATAAAAGAATATTAGCAATAGAAGGGCATGATTTACAAGTTGGATGGCACGCATTCCTTTGGGATGGAAAATACAAAACACGTAGTTATTTCAAAAGACATATATTAAGAAATGCGTTACTACAAATTTGGTTGAAAATTTAAAAATAGCACTATACAAAAATACCAGTCTGGCTTTCACCGATAGAAGCAGTAAAACACCCAAACTTAATAGAACTAAATAAAATAATAAGGTATAAAGATGTAATAGAACAACAAGGAAAACTGAAATCAAAACAAGAATTGGAATTGGATCTAAACAGAGATATTGATTGGTGGATGTACAGCAATTATTACAATACAAAATGGAAGAGGAGATACTGAAAGACACAATGATTAAATGGGCACAGAACTTTAATTGTACGATAGATTTGGAGAGATGGGAAACAATGTGGCCAGTAAATTCAAAACTAACATTATCCGTGGCATACAAGGAAAACCAGCTGAAGATGTTTTATGCATGGCATCTTCAACCAACAAGACTTGCAAAGATGTTCCCAAATAATACCTCAATGTGTTGGAAGTGTAAGAAAAATCATGGAACATATTACCATCTATGGTGGATGTGCCCGGCAGCAAAAAAATTTGGGCAAATATAAAGAAGTGGATAGAAAAAATAATAGATCAACCAATTGAAAGAAAACCGGAAACATTCTTATTAGGAATATTCATGAGAACATACACCAAAGAAATAAAATATTTGATTCTACACATAATAGCCGCACAAATAACATATGCACAAAATTGGAAACAGGAAAAGACACCAACAGATGAAGAAGTGATAGAAAAAAATTTAGAATGTGCCGAGATGGACAAATTAACAAAAGAAATTAAAGAAAAAGAAGAGACAGATTATTACATAATTTGGAACAAATGGTATGAATGGCTTGAGGCTAGAAATAAAGAACAATAAATACAGGGGAGAATCTAAAAATGTAAAATATGTATATAACAAATATATAGAAATGTATAAAATTAAGGCTATTCGTGTTAGAAAATACAATGTAACCAAAGAAAAAGGGACAATGAAGAAAATTAAACAGTAAGAGAGATATGGGGGGAAAGGTACAAAACGGAAAGAAGACCATTAAGAAACATGGGATAAAAAGAGGATATGTTTATATGTTGTATGTTATGTGTTTGTCATATTGTGTTATAATAAAATATTAAAATTTTTTAACAAAATTAGAGCATATAACTACTGGTGCAAAGTCAATAAAATGGAGACTGATAGGCTCCCCAAGTTATGTTTATTAGAGCAAATAAAATTGCAATCACAAATCTCCTGGATCACCAAAGTAACAATTTTTGTAAAAATCTGTGGCCTTCCTGTCTCTTGCGTAACAGGAGAACAATTCAAAAAAAGAGCTACCCAAATAATTAAGGCTATAGAAGCACAAAATGATATAACTATCCTTAGTAAGGTGAGTAATTTGAAATGGCTGAGCAAATACAAACATACTTTTCAAGTAGACAGCTATTTGAAGTTACAGCTGCCAAAACATCTTAGGGAGATATTTACATGAGCGAGATTTGAGCAGCTTGACACAATGGTCAGATATGGGAGATTCCATTCTATACCCTACAATGAGCTTCTCTGCATTTGCGGAGCGGCAGAGGTAGAAGACCTGGTTCACATCCTATTTGACTGTTATTTGTATAAGGGGATGAGAGACAGGTACCTTGGTCCATATACCAAACGAATCACCCATTGGGATCCCCATATCAAAAGAACTTACTTTATGTGCGGCCAGAACCTGAAAATAACATTTAATACAGCACAGTACTTAAACAAAATGGTTCAGTTGAGATCTGAATACGTGGAACTGATTGGGGTAGCTTGTAACGGTGACACCAAAATATAATTTTATGTCATTTTATTCTATTTTATATATTTATGTATTAAATTATATTGTATCTTATCCTATAACTATTGTATTTTACCCTACTCTTATTTTAAATTGTTTGTATAAGATTTTATTGGTGATATGTGTTTGTACCTTGTGCCTATATGGCCTATAGGCTAATCAAAGCTATCATTTTAAACTGTATTTTATTCCAATTTTGTTTTAAATCATATTTTATTCCAATTCCATTTTAAATTGTTTTTATCAAATTTTAGTAATAATTTGTGTCTGGAACTCTGCACTATGATATGGCCCAAGGGCTAAACAATATAGTAAACTCTTAATAAATTCTTTAATTTCAAAATGTTGTTCCCCTTCAATTAGAATGGGGTTTGGAGATGGCTTCATTGTTGGGCATAAAGGAGAAGTACTTGCTGGTTTTAATAGACTACAGTGGAATACTGAGTGAATGTGCTTGAAAGATTTGGGCAGATCCCATTGCGCTGTTACCGGGTTGATGACTTTATTAATTGGAAAGGGCCAAATGTACTTCGGGCCTAAATTTTTAGATGGTTGTCTAGACTGGAGGTATTTGGTGGATATATAAACATTATTGCCTATGTTAAAGTCTTTTGGTTTGGAGTGCTTTTTATCTGCTTGTTTATAAGTTTATAAAGTTTATCTGCTTGTTTATAAGTCTCTTGTGCTTCCTCTAGCATTTTGCGGACTACCAGCCAGGTGCTTTGAAGTTCTATAATCCATTTCACTAATGAGGTGGTTTGTGACTTGGCTTGGGGAAGCTCTGATATGTTCACAAAATCCTGGCCCATTGGAACTATGAAAGGTGTAAAGCTAGTACTGCTATGTATGGCATCATTGTACGCTAATTCTTTTTTTTTTTTTGCAAAAAGTTTTTTTTTTTTTCCAAACACACAAATTATATCTTTTCGAAACAGAGCTTTGATCTGGTCCAATGGTGGGTTCTTCCCAGTTCAGCCCGGTTTGGCCGAGCCAGTAGCGATGACGATATGACATCACCGAACCAGTTCTGCCCCACCCACCCCGCGTTATTCTTACCTTTTATTTGGCCCCACTCTCAGTCTATTGCTGCCTCCTGAGTCCCAGCTGATGGTTAGAGGGAAAAAAACTGTTTAAACTCTTTCCGTAGGGCTTCAAAGGGCTGCCCTACAGTTGATCAGTGTTAAAAGAAAACAAATGAGTAGACAGGTGCCTGCAAAAATAAATGGGTAGACCCAGTGGTGGGATTCTACTTCGGTAGAACCGGTTGTTAAATAGTTAAGTAGTTAAGCCAGTGGTTCCCAAAGTGGGCGGTACCGCCCCTGGGGTGCGGTGGGATGCCTTAGGAGTGCAGTAAGAGGCAAGGGGGCAACGGGGGCGCTAAGTGGCAAGAAGGGTGGGCCCCACCCTTTGGCCTGTGCCTCACAGCAGTTACCTCCTTGCAAGCAAACAGCAAGAAAAAACAACTTGTCAACTTGCAAAGTTTTCAAGTTGCCATGAGCAGGAGGGAGGGAGAACTGATAGAGTTAATTGATTTCCCTAATGCAAGCTACATTCCATACATGCTGTCTTCTGCAATCAAAAGAAGAGTGTTGGATTTCACAGCTAGCCAAAGTGGGTAATTGGAGAATGTGATTTATGACATGGCCAGGGAGGAGGGGAGAGACAGGGTCATAGGGGAACGTAAATCTACATGGAATTAGTTTTAACTGCATCCAAATATTGCCGAAATGGTGCTCCTAATAAATGACTGTATTTCTTTTGAAGTTTGGCTCATGGCTCATTAATTAATTAGGGCATCTTTCGGAAACTTCACACAACTCCTTTCAGCTTCAGCATAAGCTAATTAGCCCGTTGATTAGATCTACCTCCTGACTCTCAGCTGATTTGCTCTCAGCTGTTTTGTGCAGGGCTTGGCTGCTTGCTGCAAAGAGCTAAATTGCTGCAGCAGATTTTTTTTCTCCTTATGCAAATCAAGCTGAAAACGAAACTGAAAGTAAAGCAGGCTGTTGGCTGTTATGTTGGAAAATTAGGCAGAGGCAGATTTCTTTTCTTTTTCCTCACCAAAAAAGGTAGGTGCAAACAATCGGAAATTTAGGGCAAAAGAGGAGAGTTCAAGATTTTAAAACACAAAAGAAAAAAAGCTCTATTTAACTAGGGAATTGTAATAATTGAGATACTATTAATTGTATATTGTATTGAAAGCAGAAATGGTTAAGTTGTGGTTTGGAGGAATATATGGAGGAAATTATTTGATTTATTATTATTGGTAAATATAATTAATTGATTTGTAAGAAATTGGATTGCATGGAAATAATTGGAATATTCATATTCATATTGATTAATATACAAAAAAGATAGTTATATAACTAATTGATTTATATTAAAATATTGAAGTATTAAACAACTGTAATATTACATAATTAACTAATGTGAGGATGGATATAAAAATAGATTACAATTGGAAGGGGTATAATATAGAATAGAAGGGAAAATTGAATTTGATTAAGATTAGAGATGAGGATGAAGGGTAATATTGGTTTTTTAAAAAAATAGATGAGGAATAAATATGGCAAAAAGGAAATATAGAAATTGTAAATTTAATTGAAATGACTAAACACTGTTTAAATTTGTGAACCAGCCAAATACTCTGTTCAAAGAAAATACATTGTATGTTTGTATGTGTGTTTCTAATTATTGCTATTTATTCATATTTGTTCTCTTTTATTCTTTAAAGTTTAACAATTCATTCTTTATCTTAATATATTTATATTTGTTTGGAGTTGCCTTTCTTCCCTTTCATCTTTTTTATTGTACAGCAATCTTTCTCCTCAAACCTACCACCTCTCTCTTTTCTTTCCTTTTTACTTTCTCTTCCCCCCCTCTTCTTCTCCTCCCTACTTCCTCTTCCTTTCTCCTTCTCCTCCTCTCTTCCTCCCTTTCTTACCCTCACTCCTACTCTAATTTCCCTTCTCTTCCTTCCTCCCTTCTCTTTCTTCCCTCTCTCTCCTTCCTTCTTCCATCTCTCTTCTCGTTCCTTCATCCCTCTCTATTGTATCCTTTTGTGCATATGGACTACTCAGAGGGCTGAAAAAGTTATTTTTGACTGGTCCTCGCACTTTTGACCAGTCCTCGAACTTACAACTGTCCTCACATTTTACGTTTTTTGCCCTATCTTGTCACCATGGTGAAGAGAAGCAGTTGTGAAATGAGTGACGTGGTTGTTAAGAATGCTGCACGGGCATAAATGTGAGGATGTCATAAGTGTGAGGACCAGTCAAAAGTGCGAGGACCTGTCAGAAATGACTTTTTTCAGCCCTCTGAGTAGTCCCTATACACATAGCCATGGCCACTCGGTCACATGACCTCCAAGCCACGCCCACAAAATAAGCCATGCCCACAGAACCGGTAGTAAAAAATTTTAGACCCCACCCCTGATCCGGTCATCAATTTGTTCATTTTTTTGTCATCTTTAACAAAATTTTATATATTCTATTTTGCCATAACACTTATTTCTTAATCTTAAATCACATATTTCAACTAATACCATCTTAGAAAAAGTTTACTCATATTTACTTAATCAATATAATTACCCTTCTATTAACCCACCTTAAATCGTAATTCAATTAATACCTCATTTAATTAATACCTCAAGGATTTCACAATTCTTACCCTAAATCCTCACTGTTAACAATACAGTTCAAACATATTTATATTTCAAAATTATTTCCATTTCTAAAACTTCCTTACATTCCTTATTACTTCACGTAATGCTCATTAAATCTTTATTCCATTATTACTTTATCAAATTTAAATCTTATCTCTAATCTTAAAAATATAGCAATTTAACATTTAAACAGTTTTTAATTCAAATAATGCTATTTAATACAATTTCCCAATTATTTCCCTAAATTCTATTTATTTAACCATACCATTTATATAAACACCAATTAAGTAATTTTTGTTTGTAAATCATAATTATATTGTTTCAATTTTCTTTTCTTTTTTGCTTGTGAAAAATGTTCAAATTATTACCATTGTTATATGTATTTAAGCAATATCCAAATTATTATAGCTATCAATTTTCTCAGATGATACCATCCAGCATCTTAATAAAAATTGATTCATTATGTCCATTAATATATTTTATTTTTACATAATTTAATTTAACTTTTTCTTTTATCATTCCACTGTTAATCCCAGTGTAATCATCTTTATTCCACTGTTAATCCCAGTGTAATCATCTTTATTTTTTCCCTATTAGCCCCAGTGTAATCATTTTTATTTTTTTCACTGTTAATCACAGTGTAATCTCTATAAATATTTAAACAGTATCCCAATTATTATAGCTATCAATTTCCTCAAATAATATCACCCAACATCTTAATAAAAATTGCTTCATCATATCCATTAATATGTTTTCTTTTAACATAGTCTATTTCTCATATGTTTTAACTTCAATCCATATTTCATTTCTAAGTATCTGTAACATATTTCTTCTCACATTTATTAATCTCAATATAGTTTTATAATCTAAGTCCTGGACTTTTTTATTTTCCTTAATATTTTCCAACCTTTTATTCTTTTACCATTCACTGTTAATCCCAATATAATCATCATTATATTATTGTTAATCTCAATATAATCATCATTATGTTATTGTTAATCTCAATATAATCTCTAGAGACCTCCTTTTTATTATTACTATTCACATGTTCAGTTATTTATTCATATTTAATTACAATGTCTTTATCTTCTTTATTTTCCACTTCTATGTCTTATTTCTCCATTTTCATTTTCTTGTCCACACGTGTATACTCCATTCTCTTTGTTTTTCTTGAAATTTAAAAATAGAAAAGAAAAAAAGGATCTCTTTATTTCTTTCCAGTCCTTTGACCATTCTCTAATTGTTTAAGGTTTCCAAATAGTTTGTTTAAAAATCAATTTTCTATTGGTTATTTGTCTCTTTAAAGTTACGTTTCAAAATCTTCTTTGCCCCCACGCTCCTTAGCCACTATTTCTCATTAGGGTTCTTATAATTAAAAGATGATTCCCTTGTTGTTATTTCACACCTGGGTTGGCTGTCACTCACCCAGTTTCAAAAAACTCTGTTCTGTTCCTCTCCTCTCTCCAGCTCTATACTTAGTCCGGTTGTCCCAGCTTCATGGCAGCCACCATGGCTGCCATCCCCCGCCGCCAAGTCACAGAGAGTTCCCTCTGACTTTCGAGGAACTTGCCTGTTCCTCTTGGTTGTCCGAGGTGCCTCTCTTTCTTCCCCGTCCTTGCAGGATGGTTCTGGTCCGCAGACCCATCAGCAGCGGTTCATCAGCCGGGGTTTTTACGGAGCTCATCGGAGCCCGCTAATTCCCCAACTGTCTCGCCGTGATGCCAAACCGGAAGTCTCCTTTGTAGGCTAATTCTGTGAAAGGAAGGTCAGTCCAATTGTCTTGCTGGTAGTTAATGTAGCATCTCAGATATTATTCTAAAACCCCATTCATGCATTCACACACCCCATTCATCTGGGATAATGGGAGGAGTTAAGTCGATGGGTGGTGCCAAGCAATTTTAAGAACTCCTGCCAAAATTACAAAGTGAATTGAATCCCGTGATCCAAACTGATTTGCTCTGGGGATCCATGGAGTCTATAGACATGTTGTATGAAAAGCTTGGTAAGGTGTGTGCTGAGGGGATTTTGGAGTGATATAATTGTAAGTAATTATAATTAACAAAATTAATTATAATTACTTATTGCAAATTAGATTAGAAGATGAAGAAGTAAAAGAAACAATGATAACATGGGCAAAAAACTTTGGTTATATAATAGAATTAGAGAGATGGCAACAACTATGGGAAAGGTATTATAAATTAACAATGGCAACTGCATATAAAGAAAAACTATATAAAATGTTTTATAGATGGCATATATCACCAGAAAGGTTAGCAAAAATGTTTAAGGATAAATCAGCTAAATGTTGGAAATGTTTGCACTTGCTGGGATCATATTATCATATGTGGTAGTCATCTACAGAAGCTTTGTTACACCAGCGTATAGAATTAAAACCAGAGACTTTTTAATTGGATATTTTACTGGAGAGATATACTGTAGTAAAGAAGATACATATTTAATTATACACATAATAACAGCAGCAAGAATTGTATTTGCACAAAATTGGAAGGTAGAAAAAATCCCGTCAGAAGGTGAATTAATAAAGAAGATTTTAGATTGTGCAGAAATGAATAGATTAACATTAAAAATAAAAGATAGAGGAATCGGTGTATTTCAAGACATGGGGACCATTTTATGCATCGTTAGAAAGAAATATAAATAAAAGATAATAGATTAATAAATTAGACAATGTAAAGGTAAATGAGAGAAGACAAAAAAGGAATAGAAACTCAGATGACACCTGTAAATGTAAAAGGGGGATGGTGGGGGGAAAAAGAGAAAAAATGTTACTATATAAATGTACAACCACGATGATATATGTATAAATGGTAAAATGGAAAAGAAATTGAAAATAAAGTGTATATTAATAGAAAATCAGGGCTGCTTGGACACCAATAGGGAAAATATTTGGATTGAAAATAAATACAACAATAGAGAGAGGATGGAAAGAGGAGTAGAGGGTAAGAGGAGGGGAGGAGAGAGAGGAACAGAAGAAAGGGAAAAGGAGAGGAAGAAAGGGAGGGGAAAAAAGAGTAGGAGAGAAGGTTAGAAAGGGGGGAAGAAGAGAGGAGTGGGGGAAAGGAAGGGTAAGGAGAGAAGAGGAAGGAGAGGAGGAAAGAAGAAAGTAGTAAAGGATAGAAGAAGGGAGGGAAGGGAAAGAGAGAAGAAGGAGAAGGATTGTTGTAAAATAAGGGAGAAGAAAAGATAGAAGAGCAATCCCAAATAGAATTAAAAATCTTTTTTTCTTTAGAAAATATATGTATATGTATGATTAACTATGGATAAGAGAATGTACATTTATAATATGCTTTTAAGAAATAAAATAAAAAAACTTTTCTCAAAAAAACCCCCAAAATTACAAAGTGAATTTAATTCTGTGATCCAACTGATTTGCTCTGCGGATCCATGGAGTCTATAGACATGTTGTACAAAAAGCTTGGTAAGGCGTGTGCTGAGGGGATTTTGGAGTGAGGGACAAAGTATACTTGTTTGGAGAAAAGGACAGTTACCATCCAAATTACGGTGTTCCCTGAGCTTTCTGGTAGTTCCATTATAAAGTCTATGTAAAATTCTTTCCAGGGTGCTTGAGGTTTTGCTACTGGCTAAAGGAGATTTGGGATTTTTCCTAGAAACCTTTTGGCTGATGAACAGATAAGGCAGGTAGCCACATAAGTTTCAATGTACTTTGGTTGAGTTTCACATTCCATTCTCACGATTCTGTCCTTGATCAGACGGTTCATTCTGGATTAACAACTCTAGTTCCTGTCACCCTGTTATTCCCTCCCTCCCTCTGCCCATTTCCTACTTCCCCATCTTCCTCTCTCATCTCCTGTGTTTTATGGCAAGATGCCAGCAAAGCGAGTTATACTAAAGATGGCAGGCCTGACAGTTAGAAACACAGTTGTTAAGTGAATCTGGCTTCCCCATTGACTTTAATTGTTGAAAGATCACAAAAGAGGATCACATAACCCCAGGACACTACAACTGTCATAAATACATGCCAGTTGCCAAATGTGAAAAGAAGGACTAGGGGGAGATACGATAGCAATGTTCCAAATATCTAAGATGTTGCCACAAAGAAGAGGGAGTCAACCTAATTCTTCAAAGCACCTGAAGGCAAGACAAGAAGCAATGGGTGGAAACTAATCAAGGAGAGAAACAACTTAGAACTAAAGAAAAAATTATTGACAGAACAATTAATCAGTGGAATGACTTGCCTCCAGAAGTTATGGGTGCTCCAAAACTAGAAGTTTTTAAGAAGAGATTGGATAACCATTTGTCTGAAATGATATAGGGTTTCCTGCCTGAGCAGGGGGTTGAACTAGAAGACTTCCAAGGTCCCTTCAAACTCTGTTATTTTGTTCTGTTACAGATATATTTAACTGGTTCTGTTAATATGTAATTTTTCAAAGTGGCTTATCTGAAGAAGAATGGATAATTATTCTTTTGTTATTAATCTGATCTCTTTTTTCAGGTGAATACACAGTGATGACAGCTCATTTTCATTTGAAGAGGAAAATTGGTTATTTTGTGATTCAGACCTATCTTCCCTGCATCATGACAGTCATTCTGTCTCAGGTGTCATTCTGGTTGAACAGAGAATCTGTTCCTGCAAGGACAGTTTTTGGTATGTAGTCAGTAATAACTTATTATTTCATATGCTAGCATAGAAGGATGTATAATCCTTTCCCCCTGTTTTTCTTTTAATAATCTTTTGTATATGATTGAAATTCATGAACATATTCATTTCTATCTAATGCTATTTTAGGTTCAGTCTACTCTACAATTTCCCAGGAAGTTGGAAAGAGAATTAAAATGTGAAAGGGGTCATATGTAAACCCCCCCCTTTTTTTTTTGGCCAAGATGAGAGGAATATATGTATTTGTATAGTTGCCCTTCTCAAATCAGTTACTTTGGGCAGCAAACATTCATAAACAATTAAAAACATTAAAAACATTGTACAAAAATAAATTAAATACAAATAACAGCCAAGTGATATTACACTCCATTGGTGTCAATGGTTTGTAAAAAATGTGTCTTTAACATATTCAGAAGTCCAGCCCTGGAGGCTTGGAAACGCCAGCAGGTTTAAGGCCATCCTACTCCCTAAAGTGAGATTGTTCTGGTAAGCAGGCACTGTAGAGTACAAATAAAATGGCAGACAAAAACCCAATGTACATTTTATACAATGAGCTTAAAACTATCAGGACAGGAGTCTCGCATAATTTCATAGCTCTCAACCTTCTCATCTTCCACAAAGTAAACTGTATCCATCTGCTGGAACCTAGTGATTGTGATTTTTTAAAGTAGTATGGGTGTTTTTTTAGGGTGCTGAGTTGTTTTTTATACATTGGCTTTTATTGTTGTTGTTTTTTTCTCAGCACTGCCACCCGAATTAACAGAACATAAGATGGGCAACTATATAAGTCTTATTTGTGAATCAATAAATAAAATAGTTTGTCAGGGTTCTGAGTAACAGCCTCAATGAAAGAAAACTCTGACGCTTGAGTTTCCTGAAACTTACATTTTATTAGAGATATCATATTAGGACATCTGGGAAAACCCAAATCTGAAAGTTTCCAGGTTTTCCCCACCCAAAAAAAGTTCAAGTCCCTGCCCAACACCCACAAGTCCATCACATGGTCCAATCAAACATCGTCTCAACTGGGGATGCCTCCCAGTTCCAGCCTTCCAGGTGCAGGACAAGTTGTCCTTGACTTCTTGAGAAAGGAATGTTATTATGACTATATATCACCCATGCTCCAAACAATCCTCCCTCCCAGTTTCCCACAGTAGTAAATGTGGGAGGTCTGAAGGCCCAATACAAAAGATGGCTGACAGGCCACCGCCCCTGGTCAGAAAAGCATGTCCTTGAGAGTAGCAAAGTGGTTAATCATTCAGTATACTAACCACCTCTCCCTCCCCCCAGGGGGACCCTTTGGTTTATCAGTGAACTTATCATGGATTTGCTTTATTAGCCTGTCTGCTTTGACATTCCAACTTTTAACCCATGTAGCCTCAGACAAAGGGTACCCTTTCCAATGTACTAAGTATTGAAATCTACTTCTATACAATCTAGAGTCTAAGATCCTTTTTACTTCATAGTGGGTTTCTCCTTGCACCACAATAGGCTTGGGGGGTGCTTGAGCTTGTGTGGGAGATTGAATGGGTGGGAGATTCAGCTGAACTGTCACTGGGTTTATTACTTTGACTATTGGGAATGGACCTAAGAACTTAGGTTCTAACTTCTTTCTAGGCAGCCTAAGTTTTATGTATTTGGTCTCTAGATAGACCCGATCTCCCACACCAAAAGGGGGTTGAAGAGATTGATGTTTATCTGCTTGTCTTTTGTATGCTTCAGCAGCCTTCTTGGTATTCTCCCAGCCTTTTCTCAACCATCCACTCGTTCAGGGTCATAGGAGGAGGGAGGCTTCCTGGGCAATTCAGGCATGGGCACAAAGTCCATTCCTCTGGTGACCTGGAAGGGGGTCAGTTTGGTGCTACTGTGCACAGCATTGTTGTAAGCCACCTCCACAAAAGGCAGTAGGTCCATCCAGTTCTCTTGCTGGTAATCCACATAGCATCTGATATATTTTTCCACCATTGTGTTCACTCATTCCACTGCTCCATTCATATTCGGATGAAAAGCCGAACTAAGTCCTTGCGTGGATCCAACCGATTTCAGGAACTTTTTCCAAAACTTTGCTGTAAATTGGACCCCTCGATCTGAGATGATTCAGCATGGTATTCCATGTAGTCAGTAGATTTGTTTGCTGAATATCTTTGCCAGTTTTTTAGCGGATGGTAATCCCAAGCAAGCTGTGAAGTGGACTTGTTTTGAAAACAAATTGATTACTGTCCAAATGACCGTATTTCCCCCACTTTCTGGAAGTTTAACTATAAAATCCATCGCAATTTCTTCCCAAGGTCTGCTGAGGCTTGCTGGAGGAGCCCAGGAGGTTTCCCTGGTCTCATTTTCCTGGCTGCAAAAGAGGTACAGCTTTTTACATAGTCCTCTACATCAGCGTTTATTTTTGGCCACCAAAATTGCCTCCTGGCCAAATGTAGGGTTTTTAAGAATCTAAAATGGCCAGCCAACCTGGAGTCATGGCTGTGTTGTAATACTTCCAACCTCAAAGTTGCGGGGACATATAATTTTGGACCCTTCTAAGCCAGTTCATCCCTTATCGTCAAGATGTCCCTATTATCTATGAACCACTGGTCGGCTGGGAATGCTGCCTTCAGTGCTGCCATCAGTTTGTCCCAGCTCGGGTTGTCTTTTGGCTTGGCCCCTGGTGGTGACTTGTGCGGTTGATTGTGAGGGGGAAATTATTTCTTCCCTGTGGCTATCAAATTGGGGTTTTCTCGATAGGGCATCGGCTAATATTTATTATTATTTATTTATTGGTTCGATTTATATGCCACCCTTTTCCAGAGACTCAGGGCGGCTTACAATGCGTTAAGCAATAGCCTTCATACTTTTGTATATACCTGCTTAGTAGAGCTTCCCCCCCCCCCCCAAGTGGTGTTCTTTTTTATACAAAGTCAGCTTATTGCCCCCGCAAACCGGGTCCTCATTTTTCTTACCTCGAAAGGATGGAAGGCTGAGTCAACCTTGAGCCTGGTGAAATTTGAACTTGCAGTAATTGCAGGCAGCTGGTGTTACTTAACAGTGCTTTAGTCTGCTGCGCCACCAAGGCTCTTGTAGATTGTTTCCTGCTGGGATGTACTTCAGTTCAAATTTGAACCACCAGAAGTACTGTGCCCAGCAAACTTGTTTGGAAGATAATTTCCTAGGGGTCTTTAGAGCTTTGAGTTTTTTGTGATCAGTCCAGACCTCAAAGGGCACTTTACCCCCCTCTAGGAAGTGTCTCCAGGAGAGGAGAGCCCAGCAGAATGTGTAGGCTTCTTTCTCCCAGATGGCCCACCTCTTCTTGGTGTCGATTAGTTTCTTACACACATAGACACAGGGTAGGAGCTGTCCTTGTGAGTCTTTTTGCAGGAGCACTGCTTCCATAGCCATGTCACTGGCATCTGCTTGGATTATGAATTGCTGTTCTGGGTCCAGGTGCTGGAGGATCAGTTCTTCGGTGAAGAGCTTTTTAATTTCTCAAAGGTTTTTTGACAGTTCATTGACCAAGCAAGCAGTTGGCTTGGTCGTGTCTTCACAGGGGTTGGCTTTATTCTTAACAGTTCTGTTAGGGGCAATGCAACCTCTGCAAATGCTGTTATAAACTGTCTATAAAAGTTTGCGAACCCCAGAAGCTTTGGAGCTGTTTGCAGGTACGTGGGGTTGCCAGTCAAGCACCGCTTTTACTATTCCTGGGTCCACTTGATATGCAGTAGCCTAGGTAGTCAAGGGAGTTTTGGTGGAATTCACATTTTGACAGCTTTGCATAGAGATTAACAGCCAGGAGTTTTTTTCAGCACCTTACGTGTTCTTCAGGAGTCTCGCTGAATATAAAAATGTCATCTAGGTAAACTAGGGCTCCTTTGTATAAGTGTTAATGTAGCACTTCATTGATTAATTGCATGAAGACTGCTGGGGCACTTTGCAGACTGATTTTGAATTGCATGATTTTGAATTGGAAGTTGCCAATGGGACATTTAAAGGCTGTTTTCCATTCATCTCCCTCTTTGATTCTGATACGGTAATAGGCCTCCCTCAAGTCCAGTTTGGTGAACATCTTCCCCTTGGCTAGATGACTTAGCATGTCCTTCATGAGTGGAAGGGGGTGTTTTCTATACACATGGCATTAATTTCATGAAAATCCATGCAATGTCTCATCCCCCCATCTTTTTTTTTTTTTTTTTTTTGTTAAACAGTACTGGAGCAGCCACCCTGGACTTTGTGGGTTGGATAAAGCCCCACACTAAGTTGTCATCAATGTACTTTCTTAGCTCTTCCATTTCCTTGGGAATCATGGAGTACATCTTTGGTTTGGGCAGCCTGGCTCCTGACACGAATTCAATTGCACAATTGGTCAGGTTGTGGGGGGGGAGGAAGTTGCAATCCTCTTCACTAAAGATGCCCGATAGGTCTTGGTATTCCCTTGGCACTTGTGGGCAGCCAAGCGGTCAATTGGTCACAGGGGCTGTGGCCTGGCTCGCTTGTACTGGCTTACAGAGGCTTGGCCTGGTCAGGCTTTATGGGAGGCAACAGTCTGGTGCCTATATTTAACTTTCTAAATGTCAGGTGTGCTTCCTTCAAAGTCCAGGAAAGAATGACCCAAACTCCATTGTTTATAGAAAAAGATACTTTTACTAGAAGATGAAGTGAACTTAACCAAAGGAAAGCAGAATCGAAGGCAAAACGCACGAAAATTGCATATAGAAAGCATCCCCTCCCACTGTCAACCATAAATCATCCAATCCAAAGGTCTCCCAGGGGTCAGGTGGAAACACACGTCTGGCAACGTCATCAATCAGGAATGCCACGACCGTTGGCCCGACGGCAGCTTCAAAGATACAGTCCGGTGGCTTAACTATCAGTTTCATTTTCCTCCAGCACGCTTCCCCCCCCCCATGCTACCCAGCTCTCCCTCTCCCATTACTATGGCAGCCAAAGCAGAAAAGGCAGAGGCTGACATTCAGTCCCTCTGCAGAAGAGATGTTAGTCCTAAATAGGGAAAGAGAAAACAACACAACACAGAAATTAGGGTTTATCGGGATATTTGGTGTGAAACAACTGAACTTTCTTTGGCGCCCGGACATCACGTTTATTCATCCATTCAGCTTGAGATAATGGGAAATGCTTCCAAGCCACCAAATACTGTACTTTACCGTGATGCTTCCTAGAATCCAAGATTTCCTTAACTTCAAAATGTTGTTCCCCTTCTATCAGTATGGGGACCGGAGGAGAGTCCTGGTTCGGACGCAAAAGGGATGAATGTTCCGGTTTCAGTAAGCTAACATGAAACACAGGGTGGATTCGTCTCAAATTTTTTGGCAATTCCAATTCAACTGTGACAGGGTTGATGAGTCTAGTGATTGGGAAAGGCCCCACATACTTTGGACTGAGCTTTTTTGATTTCTGGGAGGTTTGTAAATATTTGGTGGACAGATAAACCATATCACCCATTGGGTAAATGTGTGCTGGGCACCTCTTTTTGTCAGCTTGGGCTTTATGTGCTCGGTGTGCGTCATCTAAAACTTTTTGAGTTACTGCCCAAGTACCCCATAGTTGTTCGATCCACTCAATTAAAGAGGGGTTCTGTGGGTTATCCTGTGGTAGCTCTGGGATTGGCACAAACTCTTGGCCAGAGGCCACCTTAAATGGAGTGAAACCGGTGCTACTACTCCGCAAATGGCAATAAGTCCACCCAGTTATCTTGCTGGTAATTTATGTAACATCTTAGGTACTGTTCTAACATGGCATTGGTTCTCTCACAAGCCCCATTTGTCTGGGGGTGGTGGGCGGAGCTTAACCCCTGGGCGGAGCCTACTAATACTAAAAACTCCTTCCAAAAGTTGGAGATAAATTGCACACCCCTGTCCGAGATTATACGTTTTGGAGCCCCATGTAATCGATAAACATGTTGAATAAACAATTTTGCAAGGGTTTTAGCTGAAGGGATTTTAGAACAAGGGATGAAATGCACTTGTTTGGAAAACAAATCTGTTACTGCCCAAATGACTGTGCACCCCCCACTCTCCGGCAGGTCTACAATAAAATCCATGGATATCTTTTTCCAAGGAGCATTTGGCCTTGCCACACTCTGAAGTAAACCATGTGGCTTCCCTGGAGGTCTCTTAGCTGAGGCACACACCGGACTGCTAGCTACATATGCCTCTATGTCCTTTTTGAGTGCAGGCCACCAGAATTGTCTTTTAACGAGATGTAGAGTTTTAACAAATCCAAAGTGTCCCACCGCCTTGGCGTCATGAGCGTGCTGCAACACCGCTACTCTTAACTGGCCAGGACATACAATTTGGCCCCAATCCAAGCTAGTCTATCACGGAGTGTACATTCATTTGAGTGGGTTCGAAACCACTTGTCAGGCTTTAGAGCTTCTTGTAGTTTCTGAAGCAAATCGCCCGAGAGGCCTGAATCAGCCCTCGTCTGTGCTCTGGTAGTTACTGGCGCTGCTAGTTGTGTCACAGGTATGATAGGCCGAACCACTTTCTCCTTGGTACTGTTGTATTGAGGCAATCTGGAAAGTGCATCCACCATGAAGTTCTTTCCACCAGGAAGGTAGCGTAAAGTGAAATTAAAACGGTTGAAGTATTGAGCCCAGCGAGCTTGCTTTGGTGACAGCTTACGCGGTGTTTTCAAAGCCTCCAAGTTTTTATGGTCAGTCCAAACTTCAAAAGGATGCTTAGCTCCTTCAAGAAATTGTCTCCATGTTAACAATGCCCATCGCACTGCAAAAGCTTCGTTCTCCCATATAGCCCATCTCCTTTCGGTCTCTGAAAATTTGCGGGACCTATAGGCACAGGGTTGTAATTTCTCTTCTGCATTCTTCTGCAGAAGTACTGCTCCTACTGCCACGTCGCTTGCGTCAGCCTCTTCCATGTCCGGATGTTTGAGGACTGGTTCAGCAGCAAACAACCGTTTCAACTTTTCGAATGTATTGTATTTGTTTATTGAATAGCCCGAAGGCCTTTTCAAACAAAACAGAAAAGAAAAAGGCAAAAAGGCAAAACAGTTACAGAAATAACAATCTAAAAATATATAATATATGACATTAAAATTTTACAATATCAGATTTCAATAGCTAAGTTGCCAAGACTAGATAACCCAAATAAGATAAGCTCCTCTCTAACTCAGCTCATCTTTCTTACAATCAATGAAATTCTTTTCGATATAACTGGCTCGTATTGCTGTCATCCCTTTAAGATAGCCCTTACCATGGGAGGAGAGTCAGCCTTCAACAGAAATGCTAATTTATGCCTTATATTCCAGTGGGGAAATTTATTTATAATTGGGGACAGATATTGTTTTCTTACTTCCTCATACAGCCTACATTCGAATATTATATGTGCCGTGTCCTCCACGACGTTTACCCCACATATACATGTTCTTTTGTCATACGGGATTTTCCGGTAACGGCCGAATTTAACGTTGGTATCTAAAAGTTTGAATCTAAACTTAACAAATAACTGTCTCTCCACTGATGGCATTTCTAAATGTAAATACTTTTCCAGGGTGAAAGTTGTTTTAACTGCTGTCAGCAGTTTAAGGGAGTGATTAGTTGAAAGAGTTGCCATGTCCATTTGCCATGTATATCTTTAATCGGTTGTTTAACTTGCTTCAGTGTGTCACACAACGGGAACCCTACGCCATATTGGTTCAATATTTCTGACAGCCGGGTTAGCCAGGAATACCTTTGAGGATTAGAAATCTGCTGTTCCTCTAGGCAGATTTTGGGGAGTCTGCTGGCTTCCATCTGAGTCATTTTTAGCCAGTAGGCTACCGCCCTAGTGATTGTATAGGTGTACAGTGAGAAATGTCCCAATTCAGCTCTGACAGCTGCAGCTGAAGTGGAATTGTTTACCCCGAGCATCCTCCTTAACAAATTATTTTGAGTTCTCTCCAATATGGGGACCTCTGTAAGACCCCAAATTTCAGCACCATAGAGCATGATCGGAACAAGTTTAGCCTGAAAGACTTTACAAAGAAGTAAAATGGAGGTTGGTTGGATATGTTTACTTAATTTGGATACAAGGCTTGCTCCTGCTCTGACCTTTTGAGAAAGGTATTGATGGTGCGGAGTCCAACCTCCTGCACTGGAAAAAACAATTCCAAGATAAGTATATTGGGTAACTTGCTCAATCTTTGTGTCATTAATCTGCCAATTGTGCTTTTTATTCTTATTGCCAAAGACTAAAACTTTTGATTTAGCTACATTTATAGTCAAGTGGTTTGTAGTACAATAACGTGTGAGCTTGGCAAGAAGTCTCCTCGTTCCTATTTGGGTTCTAGAAAACAGCACTAAGTCATCGGCGTACATTAATACGTTAATAAATCTAGAGCCTATTTGGGGGCTATGCGTCAGAAGATCTTCCAGCTGTGCTGGGATATCATTTATATAAAGGTTAAAAAGAGTAGGGCCCAGCAGGCAGCCCTGCCTCACTCCTCTAGTTGTTGGTATGCTGTTTGTTGAGGCCCCATTTGCTGCATATCTGACTCTAATTGCCGTATTAGTATAGAGATTCCTGATCAACAAAATAAGCCTGGGGTCCATCCCCATGACTTGTAGTTTCCTCCACAAATGGTTCCTATCTATAGAATCAAAAGCAGCGGTAAGGTCAATAAAGGTGGTATACAGCTTTTCCCCCTGGGTCTTGTATTTATTAATTAAGTGGGAAAGGACAAAACAATTGTCAATGGTAGACCTACCTGATCTAAAACCTGCCTGCTCATTTGCCAGAATTTCCTTATCCAAGCACCAGTCCTCTATTTTATTTAGCAGATGTTTCATATACATTTTTGAAATTATATTAAGAAGACTGATGGGTCGATAGTTGGATGGGGTGGCTCTGTCATCTTTCTTGAAAATTGGAAAAACTATAGCTAACCTCCACCCTTCAGGGATTATCCCTACTTTATCGATATAAGTAAACAGTGCTACCAGCACTGGTACCAAAAGTCAATGTTGGACCTAAAGAGTTCAGGAGGCAGCAAGTCCTCTCCAGGGGCCTTCCCGGCCTTTAAGGATTGAATTATATGTTTAACTTCAGTAGAGGTAACTGGTAATCCATTCCGGACATTTCCTTAATTCCTGCTGGAGAATATCCAGTTGCAAGACATTTGTTGTATTATTACCATCAAATAAAGCAAGATAGTGCTTCTCCCATTTTACTGCTGATATATCAGTGTCCATAAATGGGGAACGTTGTTTTAATATACTGGCTATCTTATGCCAAAAGATCGTAGGGAATTGGGATTTCGCTGCCATTTCTACCTCTTTCCACATCCTAGTATTATAGCTACTTTTCTTGTTTTTCAGGAGGGATTTGTATGCTCTCCTGAGTTGAACCATATTTGAATAATCATCATCCTGTCTGGACCGGTTAACTTTCCTAACTGCGGCTCTTAGATTTGACCTCAAGCTATGGCAATCGTCATCAAACCACTTTCTAGAGATCCCATCTACTTTTCTATCATTCTGGATCATTAAGTTCTTAAGAGTAGAAGTTAGCTCTATATAAGCTGGCATTGGGGTGTTGTCTCCGGGCTTAGATTGGGAGATTTCCCTTGCTAGCTGCCTGGCTTCATCTGAGCCCAAATAAGTGGTGACAGATTTGACATCAAGTCTGTGCCAATATAACCTTTTGTAGTTATAAACCCGGGCGTTTACTAAGGTGTCAATTTCCTCTCTTGAATGAGGCCTAACTTCTGAAGAGAGTGAAACCAGAGCCGTGATGGGAAAGTGGTCACTTTCCTCTCTAAATATAGCTCTTACATCTGAAAAATGGTGTACTAAACTAGAAGAAGTGCAGATATAATCAATAGAGGTTGATGTTTTGTTGGACGAGAAAGTATAGGGATATATATACCCATCACTCAAGCCACTAAGTACTTGCATATCATCCATAAACAGCAGGGAAATTAACCTCTGGGCATATTTATTGGTCCTCTTGTCCATTGAGGACCAGGTGAACTCATTATAAAAGTATCCAGTTGGTACCAGGCCTCGGTTAGCATAGCTCTTCATTGAGGGGCCTAGTCTTGCATTAGTATCTCCAGCTAATATAATTTTTGCTTGGGGAAAGCGTCCCTTTAAGGTAGCTAATACTGAATCTAATTCATCCCACAAATCCCTTCCTAGAAGGTGGAATGAAAAAGGAGTGATATATACATTAATTAAGATTAAGTCCATCCCCCTGAATGAAAATCTAATAGGCAGAATATATTGGAATTGAGGGTCTAAAGAAATTTCTTCACCCTTCCATCCCGTATCCCTTTTGACCATCGTGATTAAGCCCCCAATTGCCCTCCCTCTTAAATTGACTTTGCCTGCCGGTTTATGCCATGAGGCAAAACCCGGTAAGCTGATCTGTGGATCATTAGTAGTTAGCCAGGTTTCTTGAAGGAGGATGAGATGATGTGTTGAAATCAGTTTTATAAAATCCATTCGGTTTGCAATGTCTTTCCAGCCCGCTATATTCCAGGACAGGAGGGAAAAGCTAGGGATATAAGATACCCTAGTTATTGGCCATTTGTTGTCTAGTCAATCACCCCAAGGCACTACTCCTTGTGTCTCTTCCTCCACCCTTCTGGTGGAGGGGTCCGGAATTACTACCACCACCTTCTCTGGAGTGCCAAAGGAGTCAAAAGTGGCCTCTGATTGTTGCGGAAGTGCCTCCCCGGTTCTTAAGGAAGATGAGACAGGTGAGGGCAGTTGCACAGTTGGGGGAGGGTGAACTTCTGCCGCTACATTCATGGTCTTTGTTTCTTTGAAAAGTCTTTTGCATTCCCTTCTATCCCGCTGGACGGACTTAACAACTTTAGGCCTTGTCTGCACATGCTTTCCCTGTTCTTCCAACTTGGATAGCCTTCTCATTGAACTGCAGGCTTCTGCTAGTGAAGATCTTAATAAGTCAAATTCAATTAACATCGACCTTTGCTCCTTTGGAGACAAGGAGACAAATTCGCTGATTATAACATCCTCTGGCTTGTCGGTGCTTGCCTTCATATGTAGGACCTCCCTGGTCTGGCCTGCCTCCATAGCTTCTCCGGATTCTAGAGGAAAGACCCTGGAGGTAGCAGAGTGGTTCCTAGGTACCATTTTTGATGTTTGGTTAAGTCCTTGTAAAAGCGGTTTAATAGGCCCACTCGAGAAGACTCTTGTATGAATGACTTCAAATCTGAGCAGGGATCCATTTCTTTTCATTACAGCATTCGGAATAGTATTGCTGTCAAAATGCAGTATTAGTCAAACACAATTGCTATGCTGGGGAAGTTTTTCGTATCTGAGTAGGTCTATTAATAAAGGATCAGATTTCAATAGCTGTACAAGTGAGAGGATTATCCTTTCCTTTGAAGTCCATCGTCCTCTATTGCATGGGATTTTCCTTATCCTTAAAGCAATTTGTTTCTTTAACAACCTTCTTCCTTGATGAGGGTTAGCGTCAGTATTGCAATGCTTTGTGGTTTGGGTTGAGGTCTTAAACCCTTCCACTCTCTCCGCGCGTCAGGACGGTGTGCAGTCTCACCCTCCTTAGCTGCAGGGTGAGGGCCATTTAAGAATTGGAAGATCCTCTCGATGTCTCTTTTGATCGATGTCAGTAAGTCATATATTGAATCTACTGTGTGCGCAGTTAACATACTCTGAGTACAGACCATCTCTCTGAGGTCTGAATATGTCAGAACTTCTTTTAAACAGCTAGAAGTAGGAGAGGGGATAAAGCTTGAAAAGTCATCCATTCTAGCAGGCGAGTTTAAATCTGAAATCCGGGAAGAAAGCTCTCTTTCTGTATCTCCCTCTCCCAATGATACAGTCGACAGAGACAAAGTTCGAAGTTCAGATTGGGGTTCTGGATTACACCTCTCCATAAAGTCATCCAATTTAAGCTGTTTAAGAGGCTTGGAGTAATTAAGTTCTGTCATAGATTTTGGGGAGAGAGAGTAAGCTCTCTGCCTCTTACTCTTCTTCACCATTCTGGTAGATAGTTGATCCAGTATCTCCCAGCAAAATTAAATATCACAACAATTTATCCTCCCTCAGAAATCGTAGTTAAGGTAGGCCTTAATGATGGTCTCAGCTGAGGCATCACGGAGGTAAAAACCAATCTCCTTTCCAAACAACGGCTTGTCTTTTACTCCCACTTCTTTGCTATCATCTATTTTCAGAATTGTTTAAATTGTTTAAATTATTTCACAGGGGAAATATGTGGGAGAAAGAGACTAAAAAGCTGATAGAGTTTCATTAAAAGCAGGCCTACCGGGAGCGTCTGCAGCCAGCCAGTTCCTTACTGTACTCGTTCAAAAAACAAACAGCTCAAAATCCCCTCCGAGGTTAGGGGCCTCCACTGAGGTTTGTCAACAAGTCCGGTAATCCGAATTTCAGGCCTTGCAAGGAGAAGTCACAGGAGTAGCCTAAGCCAGAAATGCAGGTTGTAGTATTGTTAAAATATGTCTAAAACAAACAGTAGCTACACTATATGTGCTTTGTAAAAGTCCAGTATAAATTAAAAATAGATTAAAAATGAATTAAAAATATAAAAATACTTTAAAAATGTTAAAAAAGAAAAACCTAATTTGCTTTTGGGAGAGCTCCTTACAGCCGTTGCTCACCAGCAGTTAATAATCCCTGTTTCTTATCGTGTCCTCAGGTGATTTGGAGAATAGGCTGACACACACACACCCCTCTTCTTTGTGGCAGCCCCTCAAATACTAGAACTCTGCTGGGCTAACTGTGGGTGGATCTTGCAATCTTTCACATGGGTCAATAGATCCAAGGACCTGAGGAAGGACTAAACTGCCCACTTTTTGAATGCCACCTGACAGTCCATAGTCCATTCAAGGGCTCGTCAGGGCTTTGGTCTTACTTCACCTTTTGTTTTCAGAAGATTTGTTATTGGCAGCACTATTTTGGCGAACGAGGGGATAAACTGTCTATAGAAGTTGGCAAATCTGAGGAAATGTACTTGTTTGCGGGTGCATGGCGCGGCCCATTCCAATACTGCCCGAACTTTTCCAGGGTCCATCTCTATTCCTTCTTGCGAAATGCAATATCCAAGATAGTCAATTTTGCTTTGGTGGAACTCACATTTAGAGAGCTTGGCATATAGTTCAGCAGCCCTGAGTTTTTTCAGGACAGTTCGCACCAATTTCACATGGTCGTCCATGCTCTCAGAGTAGATAAGAATGTCATCCAAGAAAACCAGCACCCCCTTATACAGGTGCTCATGCAGTACTTCGTTAATCAATTGCATGAACACAGCAGGGGCTCCTTGTAGTCCAAAAGGGAGCACTCGAAACTGGAAACATCCCAGTAGGCAGTTAAACACGGTTTTCCATTCATCCCCCTCCTTAATTCTCACTCTGTAGTATGCCTCTCATAAGTCCAGTTTGGTGAAAATTTTCCCCTTTCCTAAATGTGCTAGCATGTCCTTCATGAGCGGCAAGGGGTAAACGTTTTCCACGCAAATAGTGTTGATATTCCTATAATCAACTACCAAACGAAAAGAGCCATCTTTCATTTCTTGGAACATTACAGGTGCCATCACCCTTGGTCTGGCTGGTTGGATAAAACCCCGTTCTAGGTTTTTATCAATTAAGTTTCGCAATTCCCCTAGTTCTCGAGGGGTCATGGGGTAGATCTTTGGCTTAGGGAGCTTCACCCTGGGGAGTATTTCAATGGTACAGTCCGTAGCTCTGTGGGGGGGTAGCACATCCGAGGCCTTTTCACTAAAAACTTCTCAGAGATCCCAATACTCCTTTGGAATCTTTTCCTCCCCTTCGATGTGGCCTATTGCCACTTCCACCCTTTCGTGTTCTACTCCGTCCTCTAGGAGGTTTTCTTCCCTCTCTAGTCTCGGTTTTCCAGTGCGAATGCGCAAAACCCCCGTTTTCCAGTTAACCCGTGGGTTCCATCTACGGAGCCAGGGCAGTCCAAGTATGAGGGGTCGTTCCATGCCAGGGGCCATAATAAACCTGAGGGTCTCTACGTGATCCCCCAATTGCATTTCAATGGGTTCGGTCACAAAGCTGGCTGGGCCCCCTCCTGCAATTGATCCATCCAACTGACAGAACACAATGGGCCTTTTTAACATTTTTAGCCTCAGGCCCATTTTCTCCACCACTTTCAGGCTGATTATGCACCTGGTGCACCCAGAGTCTAATAGGGCTAACATCTGTGAATATGCCCCTGTGGACAGCACCCTTATTTCTATGGGGATGAGCATGGGGCCCTCAGTGTGACTCATCAGATCATCGGAGTCGGAGTCCGTCCCGCTGTCATCCGTGGTGGTCGGAGTTCCCAACTCACCCTGGTTTCAGGGGGCGAACTCAACGACTTCTCCTTTCAGGGTGGTTTCGCGAGCTTTTGCGGGTGCTTTGTCAGCCTTCTTTGGTCCCGAGATGGTAGACTTTGGCACTGGCTTGGAGAAACATTCGGTGGCCCGATGGCCTTCCTTTTCACATTTGAAACATGTGAAGGGCTTCGATTTTGGTTTGAATTCCACTCTTCCTGCGCCCGCCTTTGGCGCTCCTTCGCAGTAGAAGGGGAATGATGGGCCCCCTGCATGGCCCCCTCGGAGTTGGCTTCGGGCCAGCTCGATCTCCACATCCTCAGCTACTACGTACCAACTCTGCAAGTCTTCGGGGACCCCCCGTGCTCTACAGTCTTTGTATATGTCTTCATTTAGTCCGTCCTTGAAACTCTCCAGTAGGGCCGCTTCTGACCACCCTGTCATGTAGGGTGCCAGATCGCTAAATTCTTGGGTGTATTCTGCCACCGATCTCCGGCCTTGCTGGATATCCTTCATTCTGAGTCTCGCTTTCCGCTCAGCTAGGTGGTCTTCAAACCGCCTCCTAAGAGCCCCCATGAACAGGTTGTAATTCCTCAGCAAGGGAGAGTTATTATTGTGGAGGACCACCATCCATTCAGCTGCTACTCCCTCTAAGACATTCGTGACGCATCTCACTCGTGCCGCATCTGATAAGTAATCCTCCCCCCAGTCCTGCATGTGATTCCACATTTGGGTCAAGAAAAGCCCCAAGGTCTTCAGGTTCCCATCATATTTTCCAGTTAGGGGGGGAATTTTTGGCTTTTTGTGTCTGCGGGGTGGGGCCTGGAAGGCTGGGGGTCCCTGAGCTGCTGCATCCCTCGCTTGAGCTCCAGAAACCTGAGGTGTTTCTTCCCCAGCTTCTTCTTCCTCTCCCCCACAGGCTGTCTCTTCTGGATCCAGTCTGGGGTAGTCTCCTCCCTTCCCCACAGGGAATACATAAGACGGCTTTTCCAGCTTTCCTTGGCATCGTGGAGGAATTGCATCACCTGAGCAATCATGAGGCTCTCCTTTTGCTCTTTCAGCCATACCGCCTCTCCCTTATGAGTCTGGAGCTGGTTACTCCTTGGGGCGTCCTCCCCAGGTCCGGCAACCTTCCTACTCCCCTCGACCATCTAGCTTCCTCTGGCTCCTCTCTCAGCCGAATTTTTTCCATCCATTCTGCAGCTTCCTTCTCCGCTTGAAGTGAAGTTATAATAGAGCCAGCAGCTCCCATCTGGTCTCCTTCACTCTCTTGATCAGACATATCTTGGGTTCAGCCCCCTCAGTGTTTATCCGGGATGGCTGGAGATGAGATTCTGCTTAATGTCAGTTGTGCTTCCTTCAAAATCCAGGAAAGAATGACCCAAACTCCATTGTTTATAGAGAAAGGTACTTTTACTAGAAGATGAAGTGAACGCAACCAAAGGAAAGCAGAATTGAAGGCAAAACACGTGAAAATTGCATATAGAAAGCATCCCCTCCCACTGTCCATCGTAAATCATTCAATCCAAAGGTCTCCCAGGGGTCAGGTGGAAACACACGTCTGGCAACGTCATCAATCAGAAATGCCACGACCATTGGCCCAATGACAGCTTCAAAGATACAGTCCGGTGGCTTAACTATCGGTTTCGTTTTCCTCCAGCACGCTTCCCCCCTCCCATGCTACCCAGCTCTCCCCCTCCCATTACTATGGCAGCCAAAGCAGAAAAGGTGGAGGCTGACACTATAGCCGTTCTCCTAAGTCCCCATTTGACCAAATGGTTGGTCCCCATTTGTCTAGCCAGGTGAGCCCTAGTATGATTGACTCAGTCATTTTTGGGGCTATGACGAATCGAATGAGTTCTTGGTGACAGCCCATTTCTAGTCTGAGTGTTTCTGTAACTAATATGGCAGGGGCTCTGCCAGTTAGTGTCCCATCAACCTGCTCAAAGTGGATGAGTCATGCTAGGGGCCTCATACGTATGCCTAGCTCCTTGACTATGGGGAGGCTGATTGGGTATCCGGTGCAGCTGGTGTCTATGACAGCTTCTACTTCCCCTTGGGCTCCTATCTCCAGCACTACTATTCAGGTTTTGATGGTAAAGGGGTGGATGACTTCATTTACCATCAGGTCATCCTCCCCACTGCTTCCCTCGACTAGGGTTGGTAGGTTTTCTTCGGCTGGAGTTCCCTCGACTTCTGTGGAAAGGACTGGAGCCTTGACAGCCTGTTTGGCAATTTTCCCTTTATTGGAGGGCTTCCGTGGGGTCTTCCTTATCCAGAGTGTGGCTGGAACTCTTGCTTGCGGGACCGGGGCTGGAGCCAAACATTCGGAAACCTGGTGATTGTGCTGGCCACATCCCAAATTAGTCCTTAGGGGCTTGGACGGCTTGCTTCAGTGCTTTGATCTGGGATTCAGCCTCTACCCGGTGGGCCATATCTTCGAACCAACCCCTGAGTAGTTGGACGGATTCATTGGTGTCATCCAGTTTGGGGACTTCTTCATCATGAAGCTCAGCTATCCACTCTGAAGCCTCCCCTTCATTCATACCGTCTGCTATGACCGAAATCAGCTCCCAATCTGACAGGTATTGGTTTCCATATTGATCAATGTAGGCCCAGACGTGATTGAGGAAATAGGCTAGCTTTCCTGGGTTTCCATCAAAGGTTGCCCTGAAGGGTGGGGGGATAGCTGCTGGCTGGGCCTGCTGCTGAGCTAGTTGTTGAGTTTGCATGGGTGGCTGAGCTGGCACTGGCTGTTGGGCTGGTACTTGCTGCTGGGCTGCAGCTGGTTGCAGCTGCACAGGTGGTTGGACTGGGACCCAGACTTGGTGGCAGGAAGTACGCCAGCGGGTAGATGGGCATGGGTTGTAACATTGGAGCAGGCGTCTATTGATATTGCACCCATCCCTGGCCAGGGTAAAATGCCCATCTGGGAGGATTCTGGTCCGTAGGAAGCAGTTTGATTGCTGGCTGCTGGGGTAGAGCACTTAGTCTTTTTTTTTTATTGAAAAAGTTTTACAAATACAAATTTTCCCATTCCCCCCCCCCCCGCAACCCTCCCTAACCCTCCCCTCCTCCCATGACTTCCCCAAGGTGAAATCCATCCACATTATATTATATCTTACTTTACTACCCTTCTATTCTCCCCCCTGTGTACTATACATTTCTGCATAACATTAAGCTATTCTACCCCCTATATACTATACATTTCTACACAACATTCAACTAAAAGCTATCTGGTACTTCCTAGTTTGGTATTTGTTCTGCACATAATCTATCCATTTCTTCCACTCCCATGCAAAGGTCTCTTGAGTCCGGTCTTTTAAGTATGCTGATATTTTCGCCATTTCTGCAAAACTGGCCACCTTCAAAGTCCATTCTTCAATTGTAGGCATAACATCCCCTTTCCAATATTGACCAATCAGTAACCTAGCTGCTGTCACCATATACAATATCAATTTTGTTTCACCCACTGAAAAGCCCTTAACTATACCCAATAAAAACAATTGAGGAGAGAATTGGAGTTTTTTCTTCAAAACAGTTTGCATAACCCACCAAATTTTTATCCAGAAAGCCTTTACTTTCTTGCAGGTCCAGCACTTAGTCTTAATAGCCCCAGTTGGGGTCTCTGCAGCACCGTGCCAGGCTGGCTCAGAAAAATCTGTTGCTGCACCCATCCAATTCCTGTGGTGGCTGTCGCTCTAGTAGCTTGGGCTTGGTGTGGGAAACTGTGGAGCGATCCACCAGGCGCTGAGTATAAGGAAACAGGCCCCGCTGTACCTGTCCTGTTTGGTTGCTGTACCAAACCAGACAGTTATAAAAGTAAAAGTGACAGACTCTATAATTCCTCTGTAGAAGTGTATCAACAATTCCTGGGGCAGTCTGAATTTTCTGAGTTGATGCAGAAAGAACATTATTTATTGTTGCGCCTTTTAAATGATGGTTCTAATGTTAGGTGTCCATTTCAAATCCTGGGAGATTATAGAACCCAGAACCCTGAAGGTCTCTACTGTTGACACTGTGTTGTCTAATATTGTAAGAGGTGGTAGAATAGGAGGGCTCTTCCTTAAATCCACTTTCAACTCTACAGTTTTTAGTATATTCAGCTCCAGGGCCAGTTGTTCAATCTCCTGTCTGTATGTAGACTCATCACACCTTGAATGAGATCAATAACCATTGTATATTCGATAAATCCTTCCACTGATTAATTGTTCTCACTGTCAGGAAATTTCTCCTTAATTCTACATCATATCTCTCTTTGAGTGACTTTCACCAATTATTTCTTGTCCTGCCCTCAAGTCCTTTAGAAACTAGGTTGACTCCTTCTCTGTGACAGCCCCTTAAGTATGGAAGACTGCTATCATTCACCTCTAGTCCTTCTCTTTGTTAGATTAGGCATACCTAGTTTCTGCAACCATCCATTGCAGTTTAGCCTCCAGACCCTGTATCATCTTTGTTGCTCTTCTTTGCACTCTTTCTAGGGTCTCAACATCTTTTCTGTATCATGATGACTAGAAGTGAATGCAGTTTTTCAAGCATGGTCTCATCAGTGCAGTATAAAGCACTTTTATCATTTCATATGATCTTGAAACTATCCCTTTGTTGATGCATTTTAGGATTGCGTTATCAATACACTGCTGGCTCATGCTTCAGTGGTGGTCTACATATGCCTCTCACAGTCACTACTGTTGAGCCAGGTGCCACCTATTCTATACCTGTGAATTTGGTTTTTCATGCCTATATGTAGGATCTTTTTTCACCATTGAATTGCATTTTTTTTATAAAGCCCAATGTTCAAGTCTATCAAGATCCTTCTGAAACTTGAGTCTATCATCTAAAGTGTTAGCTATTCCCCCCATCTTGGTGTCATCTGCAAATTTGATGACTTCCCCTTCTATCCCCTCATCTAGATCATTGATGAAGATATTGAAGTGCACTGGGCCTAAGACAGAACCTTGAGGTACTGCACTATATGCTTCCCCCCATGTAGGTTTAGTTTCATTGAGGACTACCTGCTGAGTGCGGTAGGTCAGCCATCTGTGAATCTATCTGATGGTGTTACTATCTGTTCTACATTGTTCTGACTTAGCAAGAAATAGGCTATGGCCTACTTTGTCAAATGTCTTACTGAAGTGAAAGTATACTATCTCCACAGAATTTGCCTTACCCCCTAATTTAGTCAACAAATGCAATAAGGTTCCACTTCCACTTCAAATAACCCGATAGCTTTAAAAATGTTACTGATGTTAACAAGGACTTTCATTTATAAGTTTTGTTTTCACGCCCTAAGGTGCCATCTTTCCCTTTTTAAACGGAGTTAACATACAATATTTGCATTTTTAGTCTCCTGGGTTAACTCTGCCAGCATCCAAAATCCAAATTCTTTATAATCTTTCTAGTTGCTTTGCTGGTGTGGTCGTGACGCTTCGGTCTCCTTGTTTTTAAGCAGACTCGTCCCGGCTCCGGAGCTCTAAAGGGCTTTCAGGGAGCTCTCACCCTGCAAACCCCAGGCTTAAAAAAAAGCCTGGGGGGTCTAGGAGAGCTCTACCCAGACCCTCCTGCTCTTCTCTCCCCCTTTTTCCCAAGGGGAGAGTTTTTAAGCCGCTAGACAGCTGATTTTCGCTGTTCTAGCGGCTATATGGAGTCACGGGCTGTTCGCGGAGCCACTGGAAGTCCAGTGGAATGGAAAAGACTGTGGTATTGATTTTAACTAACTCATATCCTTAATTTGTGTGGAAAATAATTGGATTTAATGACCTGAGAGCCGAATTAATACAAACATAAAGAGACAAATGAAAAATGGCTGAAATTAAAGACGGATTATATGAGTCAGCAAACTTACAAGTGGTGACTGCGAAGGACTTAAAAGATTTTTTTAAAAACTTTTACTGTTGAGATAAGACAGATAATTAAAAGAACTATTCAAGATTTTAAATTGGGGAATAATAATGACTTGCTGGCTGGAAAAGAGGAAGAAATTAATCAGGATAATGTGACTTTGGAGGATAAAAGAGACACTGTTGGGGCTAAAACGGAGATTATTATACCGAAAATAGAGGTTCTGGAAGAGGCTTCCATTCAATTAATTGAGAAACAGCAAGAAGACTCTTTACTGCAGGTTGATAAATATTTCGACAAGTTTTGGCTCTACAGACAGAATCAATATTTAAGGAATGAACTGATGGATTACAAATGCAGGAAGAGTCGAAATGGGGGCTTCAAATTAAAGGAAACAACCCCAAGAAGAGAACGAATTCCAAAGACATACCAACTACAATTTCAAACTCAAAAACTTTTGAAAATAAAAGCAGGGGGAGGAGCAATGCCGAAGAAGAAAGTATTATTGAAGAAGGACTGGAAAAAATATAGAAAGAAAGAAAGACTGGTCATATTTTGGAGATTGTCTTATGATGTTAAAAGATTTAATTAAAGTTGGTTAACTTTTTGAATTTTATTGTAGTTTTAAAGTATTGAAGTTTAAAGATGGATAACTTAAAATTTAATGGATAACTTTTTGAAAGTTTTGAAACTTATATTTTGGAGAATGTTCTGCTAATGTATTAAGAGATTTTAAAATGTTTAAAATAAGATTATGAGTTTTTTTTTTCCTTTTTTTTAATAAATGTGAAATGTGATAAGAGAATTTATAAAAGGAAGGTTGAAGTATAATTTTTAAAAGGAGAGTTAACAAGTGTGAGAGTTTTGAATTCTGTAATAGTTAGCATATTTTAGCTTATGTTTGTTAAATGCTATATTCTGTTTTTGCTCTGGGAAGTCAGGGGGGAATGGGGGAGGGGGTTTGGGTGGGGATAAAATGATGTATAAGAATTGATTTTGTAGTGTTTGGTTGTTTGAATATAAAAAATAAAAAACTTTTGTTTAAAAAAAAACAAATGCAATAAGGTTTCATGATCTGTTTTTAACAAACTCATGCTAGCTTCTATTAATTGCTTGGTTTGTTTCTAGTTGCTCACAAATGCACTGGTTGATTATCTTTCCCATGATCTTCCCAGGTATTAATGTCCGGTATTTGTAGATTGGAACCACATTAACTCTTTTCCAGTCCTCTGGTAGTTCCCTGATGTTCCAGTATCTTTGAAAGATACGGTTCAGTAGCTCTAAGATCACATCTGCCAGATACTTTAGAATCTTGGGATGTAAACCATCTAGTTTTAGCAAAAGGAACTCATATAGAATGGATAGGTTTTCTTTTACCATTTTCTTGCCTATTTTAACTTGCATTCCTATTCTGCCTTCTCCTGTACTGCTTTTGATAGGTTGGACTATTTTTCCTGGCATTTGTTGTAAGGAAATTTGCATTTGTTACAGATTTCCTGACTTTATCTTTGCAGATTTCTATTTTAGTTATATGTCCCTTTTCCATTTTTTATACATGTCCTATACTTGTCAGAGAGTTCTTCATGCAATCATGCTAGCTTCTTCTGGGGTCTCTTGGTTTTCTTTCTCAGTGGTATTGTGTTAGATTGGGCTTTTATACTCTTATTTTTCAGTGTTTTCCAAGCATCTTGAGTTAGAATGCAGTACTGCAGGCTACTTCTGCTGACTGCTGGCTGCCAGCAGTTCGGCAGTTCAATTCTGATGGGCTCAAGGTTGACTCAGACAACTCAACTCAAGGTTGACTCAATCCCAGTGTAATCATCTTTATTTTTCTCACTGTTAATCCCAGTGTAATCTCTAGGAACCTTCTTTTATCATTCTACTGTTAATCCCAGCATAATCATCTTTTACTTTTGTAAATATATTATTCAAACATATTAAAATTATTACAATTGTTACAGGTATTTAAACAATATCCCAATTATTATAGCCATCAATTTTCTCAAGTAATACCTTCTAATACCTTAATAAAAAATTAATTCATTATGTCTATTGCTATATTTTCTTTTAACATAGTCTATTTTCCATACATTTTAGCTTCAATCCATATTTCATTTCTAAGTATCTGTAACATATTTCTTCTCACATTTGTTGATCTCAATATAGTCATTTTATAAATCCAAATCCTGGACTTTTTTATTTCCCTTAATAATTTCCAACCTTTTATTCTTTTATCATTCACTGTTAATCCCAATATAATCATCATTATATTATTGTTAATCTCAATATAATCATCATTATGTTATTGTTAATCTCAATATAATCTCTAGAGACCTCCTTTTTATTATTACTATTCACATGTTCAGTTATTTATTCATATTTAATTACAATGTCTTTATCTTCTTTATTTTCCACTTCTATGTCTTATTTCTCCATTTTCATTTTCTTGTCCACACGTGTATACTCCATTTCAACTTTTATATCCTCAAATTTTTGTCCTCTATGCAACATTATAGTTATTCCTCTTATTTCCATTCTCCAAGTCAAATAAATCAATTTGTTCCTTCTCTAATTCCTACGCCCTTTTTCTTATAAGAAAAATGATAAGAAGGAAATAGTTGAAAGAGACTAGGAGAAAACTTGGGGAGAATTACTTGAGTAATATATTTAAAAAGGATTCAGGAGAAAAGATATAATAAATATAAAAAGAAAAAAAAAGTTAAAAGAACGGGATAAAAGGAGGAAAATACTACAGAGTGGAATTTTGGAGAGACCAAGAGAAAATGGTTAAAGTGGGAAAGAATAGTGGAAAGGAGGAAGGGAAATAAGGTATATATTAGTAGATTTAAGTAACATTATTAATTGTGGAAGGTTAATTAAGTTAAAGGATTTTAATGTAAGAAGTGAATATGATGATGTATATTGCTTATAGTAAAACAGAATAGCAGATGAAATATGAAATGATAATTGGGTTTAATTATGAAGACAAGTTAAATTAAGAGACAAAATTGAAACATTAAAAAGTGGGATGGGGATTTTCAAAAATATATGCTGTAAATGAAGAAATAAGATAATTAATTGATGTTATTGTAAGAAATTAGGAATCAAGGGCAGAGAGTGATATTGTTTATGTATTATGTATTAAGAGATTAAGATAAGATGTGGATAGTCAATTAAGTTAAAGGGTTTTAATGTAAGAATTGAACATGATGATATATATTGTGTATAGTTGAAAAATGGGATGGGGATTTTGAGAAATATATTTTGCTAATGGAGAAGTAAGATAATTAATTGATGTTATTGTAAGAAATTAGGAGTTAAAGGGTTGATAGTGATACGGTTGATGTCTTATGTATTAAGAAGATATTAAGATAAGATAAAGAAATATGGAAAAAGAATATTATGGCCAAAATTAGAAATATGTAAAATGTATTGGGGGGGGGAGATGAAATTACAAGACACGGTGAAAAATGATGAATTTGTCATAAAGTATTATATAAAAGGGATGAATATGGAAAAGGCGATGTATGTGACCCGGTCAACATTCTGTTCACAAAATATGTATAATGAAAGAAAAATTTTAATAAAACTTGTTTACAAAAAAAAAATCATGGTTTGCATCAAAGGGATCTCATTGTTAGAAGATATCAGTCAGGAAAAGGGTACAAAGAAATTTCCAAGGCATTAGATATACCATGGAGCACAGCGAAGACAGTCATCGACAAGTGATGAAAATATGGCATAACAATGATAGTATCAAGACCTGAATGTCCCTCCAAAATTTCTGAAAAACAAGAGGAAAGAGCCCCACAGCAACATTAAAGGAGCTGCAGGAATTTTTGGCAAGTACTGGTTGCCAAAACTACTACTACATGTGACAACAGTCTCCCCTATTCTTCAAGCAGTATGTCTGGGCTGTGGGATATGGTGAAAAGACAGAAATCTTTTCTCACAAAGAAAACTATAAAAGCCCAGCTACATTTTGCAAAAATGTACATCACATGTGACAAAAGGATGTGGGGAAATGTTTTTTGGTCTGATGAGCTCAAGATTGAACTTTTGGGCCATCATTCCAAAATGTATGTTTGGTGCAAAAGCAACACTGCACATCACCAAAAGTACACCATACCCACAGTGAAGCATTGTGATGGCAGCATTATGCTTTGGGGGCTGTTTTTTCTCAGGTGGAATTGGGGCTTTAATCATGTTGGAAGGAATTATGATCAATCAATTTTGGCACAAAACCTTCAGGCCTCTGCTAAAATGCTGAAGAAGAAATGGAATTTTACCTTTCAACACGACAACAATCTAAGGCATATCTCCAAATCAACAAAAGAATGGCTTCACCAGAAGATCAAAGTTTTGGAATGGACCAGCCAGAAGCTGGACCTGAATTCAATTGAAAATCTATGGGGTGACCTGTAGGGGTCTGTGCACAGGAGATGTCCCTCACAACCTGGCATATTTGGAGCACTTTTGCAAAGAAGTGGGCAAAGTTTCCCAAGGCAAGGTGTGCTGTGATGATAGGCTCCAACACCAAAAGACTGAGTGCTTTGAATAAAATGAAAGGTGCTTCAACAAAATATTAGTTTATGCATGTCCACACTTATGCAGCTACATTGTTGTAGTTTTCTATTGTTATTTTCCCCCCATCCGATTTCAGTTTGTTTTTCAATTGAATTGTACAACTTATATGCTATGATAAAGGTGGAAAAAATTCTGAAGTGATTTATTTTGGTTTGATTTTTTAATATCTCAAATACCTAGCATTTTAACAGGGGTTAATATTCACCCTATTTATTCTGATAGTCAGTCAGACTATTAGTTTTCATCTGATAATTATTCATAAATGATGTTGGTAACATAAGTAAACCTTTCACATTCAGGCTTTCTGTAATCATGTCACTGCCCAAAGTACATAGAATCAGAATGGGACAACTCACCATGGCCAGCTCACCGCTACCAGCTCGTTGTGGTCAGCTTGCTACTGCCAACTTGCCTCTGCCAACATGCCATTGCCAAGTCGTTGCAGGACAAATCCATATGACCAATTTGCCGTGGGAACAACTCACTGCAGATGGCCAGAAGGAGAGCCAGGTGGATGAATGAAAGCACAGAACACAATGGAGCGGGAAGTGGGGAGGCGGTGGTGGCCAGGGGTTTCCCATTTACACCCCTGCTGCTGCCGCGCAGGGCTCTGAATGGAAGAGGTCGGAGGCAGCAGCAGTTGGGATGACCTGTGGGGAAACAACAGCAGGGAGCTTCCAATTTTTTTTTTATTTAAAAAGTTTTAACAATCATTACAACAATTTTAACAATCATTACAACAATTCCCCCCCCCTTTTACCCGCGGGAAAACATCCTCTCGGGTGTTTTCCCGCGTCATTGTAAATAAATTGGTTAAAATGTTTAAAACTGGTTAAAATCCCATCTTAAAATCTTCTAAAAAGATTTTAAGAGCACTCTGCAAGGTCCTTTAAAAACTCAGCTAAAATCCTACCAGTGACTTTAAAAGTCTCTCTTATAGCAACATTTCGACAGGGTCACAACCCTGTCATCTTCAGGCTCTTGTTTCGTTTGGAAGCTATGGGTTCTCTGTTGCGAGGTTGGAGGTGTCGCTTATCTATATTTGCTGCTGCTGACGTATGCTGGCTAGCCTGCAACTCTGTGTCCCTATTGGAGGACAGCAGTTTTTCTTCTTGCTTCCTCATCCTAGCTGCTTGGCTGCGTGTTACAGGCCCAGCTTTCTCAGATTCTCTATTATTATCTGTCTGCTGTAGAGGGGAAAGGATTCTGGTAGGCATCACAGCACCCTTGATTGTTAGTTGAGATCTCAGCCTGTCTTCTGGCTCGATCTTCTCTCTCTCCTTATTGCTAGCCACCCTCTGCAGAGCGGGAAGAATTCTGGCAGGCCTTTTAGACACTACTTTTAGTGTCCATTCTTCAATAGTAGGCAAGTCTTCCTTCTTCCAGTACTGTGCCACCAAGAGTCTGGCTGCTGTTATTAAATTTAAAATCAACTTAGTCTCTATAACAGTACAATCTGTAATTATGCCTAACAAAAAGAACTGTGGAGTAAATTTTATCTTCTTTTTGAGAATATTTTGAATAATCCACCATATTTTTATCCAAAATGCCTTAATTTTTTTACATGTCCACCATATATGATAATACGTGGCATCATCACATTCACATCTCCAACACTTAGGTTGCACACTTGGATACATACAGGCTAGTTTTTTAGGATCCAGAGGCCATCTATAAAACATTTTATAAAAATTCTCTCTTAAATTTTGGGCTTGTGTGAACTTCACATTTCTAACCCATATTTTTTCCCATGTTTCCATCATTATTGGTTCTTCAATATTTTGTGCCCACTTTATCATACAGTTCTTAACTAACTCCGTTTCTGAATCTATTTCTACCAACGCATTATACAACCTTTTTATGTGCATTTGACTTTGATCTCTAATCTGTTTTACCAAATTCTCCTCATTTTGCAGAAAACCAATTTTCTGATCTTCTCTCCATCTAGCTTGCAACTGTACATATTGAAACCATGTTCGAATTGTCCTTTCTTCTCTTAGTTAATTCAAAGATTTTAATTGTAGTATACCTCTTTCCTTGTTAAGAAGCTCTTTATATGTAATCACATCCTGCGTTTGCTCTACACTTATATTCTCTATCGCATGTCTGGGTATTGCCCACAATGGTAACTTCTTGTTTAGTATATACTTATACTTTTTCCAGACACGCAATAGAGCATTCCTTAATATATGACTTTTAAAACTCTTGTCCACTTTCTTATCATATAATAAATAAGCATGCCATCCGTAAACCAAATCATATCCCTCAATATTCAATATTCTTTCTTCTGTTAAATTCATCCAATCACTCATTGCTGATAGGACAGCTGCCTCATAATATAGTCTTAAATTAGGCATTTTGAGACCTCCTCTTTCACGTATATCCTGCATTATTTTTTGTTTTATTCTCAGTCTCTTCCCTGCCCAAACAAAATTATTAATACCCTGCTGCCATATTTTCAAATTCTCATCTTTTTTAAGTATTGGTATCATTTGAAAAAGAAACAAAAACTTAGGCAAAACGTTCATTTTTACTGCTGCTATTCTTCCTAACAAGGATAATTGTAATTTTTTCCAGTTTTCCATCTCTCTCTGTATTTTTTGCCACAACGGATCATAATTATACTTAAATAATTTCGCATTTGATGTCATAATATAGACCCCTAAATACTTAACTTTTTTTACAATTTCAAATCCTATTAGTCTTTCTAATTCTTCTTTTTGATTTATAGTCATATTTTTAGTTATTATCTTTGTTTTCCCTGCATTTATTGTAAATCCAGATATTTGTCCATATTGGTTAATTATATCCATTAGACCTACAACCGACTGTAATGGTTGGGTTAAAGTAACAACCAAGTCGTCTGCGAATGCTCGTAATCTATAGTCATACTGCCTAATCTTAATTCCACTTATTTTTTCCGACCCACGTATCTTACTTAACAAAAATTCCAAAGTCAAAATAAACAATAATGGAGACAAAGGGCATCCTTGTCTTGTTCCTTTTTCTATATTAAAAGTATCTGTTAAACTACCATTCATTACTATTTGCGCTGTTTGTTTCTGATATATTGCCTTAATAGATTTTGTGAAATGTTCTCCAAACTGCATCTTTTCTATTATTTTCAATAAAAATTGCTAATTCAATCGATCAAATGCTTTCTCCGCATCAAGAAATATCAGCACTGCAGGGATTTGGTTGTTCTTCCCCAAATACTCCAATAGGTTAACAACTTGCCTTACATTACTCTTCATTTGTCTACCATTTATAAAACCAGTTTGGTCATTATGAATCATTTGTTGCATGACTGTCATTAACCTATTTGCTAATATTTTAGCAAAAATCTTGTAATCTGTATTTAAGAGTGATATGGGCCTATAATTTTTTGGCTGGGTGTGGTCTTGCTCCTCCTTTGGAATCAGAGAAATATAAGTTGTCCTCCAAGATAGGAGTACATCTCCTCCAGATTGTATATTAGTAAATAATTCTTTGAGTGTTCCCACCATTTCTAACTGCAAATGTTTATAATAAGCAGCTGTCAAGCCATCCGTCCCAGTAGCTTTACCCACTTTCAACTGCTTAATTGCAAACATAATCTCCTCAGTGGTTATTGGTTGATTTAAACCCTCCCCTTGCTCTTTTGTAATTGTAGGAATATTCTCTTTCTGTAAATATCTATCTATATCAGTACCTTGAATTTTATCACTAGCATACAACCTCGTATAAAATTCTAAAAATGCTTTTTTAATCATATTTTGCTGATAAACCTCTTTACCTTTATATTCTATTTTCTCTATAGTACGTGACTTTTGTTTTTTCCTTAACAAATATGCTAACCACCTCCCTGGTTTATTAGCATTACAAAAAATATTATGTTTAGCATATTGCAAATTAGTTGCGACCTGATCTGCCATTAACATATTAAATTGCCCTCGCAATAAATTAATTGCCTCTTTTATTTTCTTATCTGCTGGATTCAATATCAAAGCTTGTTCTTTTTTTCTAATTTCCTCTTCTAAATCCTTCCTTTTTTTTCCTGTTTGTGTCTATATTTATTATTCAAATATATCAAAATGTCCCTCATATATGCTTTACTTGCATCCCAAACCATTTCCATAGATGTACCCTTATGCATATTTATGATAATCCTTTCATAAATTTTTTACATTCTTTTACATTTTCCTCATATCTAAACAGATTTTCATTTAACCTCTAACACCTCTTAGATCCCCTTCCATACTCTAATTCCATCCAAACTGGACTATGATCTGTTAAAACTCTTGGACAAATCTTCGTCTTCTTCACCCTGGAAAAGAGATCATTTATAATTAATATAAAATCAATCCTGGAGCAAGATTGATGTCTATCAGAAAAAAAGGTAAAGTCTTTTTCTTCGGGGTTTCTCTCTTGCCAGGTATCTCTCAGCTCCATATCCTCCATCATTTCAAAAAATGATTTTGGCAATCTGGCACGCGTTGAAATGTTCTGCAAGAGCCCCTTCTTATCTTTTTTAGTGTCCAAAACTCCATTCCAATCACCCAATAAAATACATGATTTATAATCCCATTGTAGTAACTTGGAATGTAAATGCTTATAATGCTTATAAAGCTTTTTATAATGCTTATAAAAATTTTCCTGTTGTTGGTTCGGTGCGTAGACTCCAATTAAAAGTACCTTTTCTCCTTTTATTAAAAGTTCAATTGCTATAAATCTTCCTTGATCATCTGCTTTGATTAATTTGGCAATTAAGTCTTTTTTTAGGTATATAACTATACCATTCTTCTTCTCGGGAGCAGATGCAACAAAATGTATACCTAACCTTGCATTTATTAAGTACTTTTGATCTTTACTTCTAATATGAGTCTCTTGTAAACAAATTACATCATTTTTAAACTGTTTCAAATAATGAAATATTTTTCTCCTCTTTTGTGGTGAATTTAGGCCATTAACATTCCAGGTCAAAAATCTAGTTGCCATTCTTAGCCCCCTGAAGCAATTGGAGCATATGCTGGAAGTCTCCATGCATTTTACTTTTTGGCCTTGCTCCTTCCACTGCTTCTGTTTTTGTAGTATCTTGAATCATTTGAAGTTGCTGCACTCTTAATTCTTCTTGACGTTTGGCTGCCGCTCGAGTCTGTCTTTGATCCTTAGGTTCTTCTTTCTCCAAAGCTTGAACAGTAGTCGAAAATTGTATTAATTCTTCTTGAATAATCAAATCACCCTTTTGGGCCTGTGCCAACAATTCTTCTTTCTCCCCCTTTCTTGCCCCCTCTATTTCCGTCTTCCTTCTAGCTTCCTGGGGCTGTGGGCATCCAGCCTTTAATACATTGGTATAGAAATCTCTTGCCTTCCACACTGAATTGAGACGATATCTTTCTCCTGAATAATTCACCACTAGACCAGCTGGAACTTCCCATCTATACTGTATCTGACGGTTTCTCAATTCTTCCACCAGAAAAGCATAATCCTTTCTGGCTCTCAACATTTTGGGGGGAATTTCTTTCAATGTTAAAACCTCCTGCCCCTGCACTTGAAGTTTATTTTTAAAAGTGACTTGTAGGATTTCATTGCATAGTCTCCTTGTTGTAAAATAAACTACAATGTCTCTTGATAGATGTTTCTGTCTGGCCACCCATGAATTGACACGATAAATTTTGTCAATTTGCCATTCAAAATTTGCTTTTTGATCTCCCATTATCTGTGCAAATGCTTCTGAAAAGATCTCTCTCAAATTCTCTTGCTTATTTTCCTTGAGGCCTCTTATTCTCAGAGCAAATTCCATGTCTCTATATTGTATCATTATCACATCAGCCTCTGCTCTTTCCATCTTGTCCTGGACCTCCCCCATTTTATTTTCCAAGTTCTCATTAGACTGTTTAATTTCTTCCACTTTTTCATCTATTGCTTCAATATGTCCTGCCAATCCTTATACTGCCATGATAATATCTTCTCTAATTTTCGTTTTTGAATAGTCTCTTTGATTTGAGCTATCTCTTCAGCAACCTCTCGAGTTTACTCCTGAAACATTGAAGCAATTTTTTTTTCTGTAACAGAGGCTTGTGTTTTGAGGGCTTCCTGCAACATTTCAAATGTTAATATTGTTGGTTCCGTTGGAACAGAGAGAGATTGCAATCTGGACATTTGAGCTGGCGAAGTCCCAGCACTTTTGGGGACAATAGCCTTAATTTGTTTTGAAGCCATTTTTAGTTTCCAATTTATATTTAATCAGCTGCCAGAACAATAAATCCACCAAATCCAGAAATCAGTCCTTTTTTAAAAAATCACTGCTATAATCTTTGATCTTCTCCTTTTTTTTAAAAGCACAAATCTCTAATTTTGAACAGGGGCTGCCAACACTAAAAGAAACTTCCTTTTTAACTTTCGCTTTCATGCCCCATTAAAGCTCCATCGCCATCTTGGTTTCACTTTCTCCCCTTAATAAGTCAGAAGGAGGTAATATACATTTGGAATTAAAGTTCAGTACTTGCAGATCTAATCTCTCCTGAGTTTGCTCAGCCTGCTTCCGAATGATGTTTATTCCAAGCGTTGCTTGCAGGGGTGGTCGCGGCGTCTTCTGCTTGAAGCAGAAACGTCCCGGATCCGGAGCTCTGTTAGGCTTCCAGGGAGCTCTCATCCTTTGATCCCCAGAATTGTTCCTGGGGCTCCTTGGGGAGCTCTACCTATGCCTGTCTGCTCTCTTCCTCCCCTTTTCCCAGGGAGAAAGTTTCCAAGCCTCTAGACAGCCGATTTGCGCTGTTCTAGCAGCTTTACGAGATCGCGGGGCTGGCGCTCAAGAAAAGAGCATCCTCGGCGCCTGCGGTGCCACCGGAAGTCACTGGGAGCTTCCAATTTTCACACCACACACTACCACCACCTTTGTGCTGAGCTCCAAGCCTGGCAGCAGCTCCATAACTGGCACATCAGCGGCATTGGTGGTTCCATGCACAGCATAGTAGTGGCAACAGCAGCTCTGAGCCTGGCATGACAATGCCATCAGTGATAGCTCTGAGCCCAAATCAGCAGTGGGTCCACATTCAGTATGGCAGCAGCAGCAGCTCTGAACCTGACGTGGCAGTAGCAATGGCAGCAGCAACTTTGAGTGCCTGCCCCTCACCCCAACAATGCAGCCTGTCAGGGTTCCAAGTAGCATGCCCATCGAAAGAAGACTCCAAGGCTTGAGTTTCCTCAAATTTCCTTTTTATTGAAGATGTCATATTGGCACATCTGGAAAAACCCAAATCTGAAAGTTTCCAGGTTTTCCCCACCCAAGTGAAAGTTCAAGTCCCTGCCCAGCACCCACATGTCCATCACATGGTCCAATCATCCAACATCCAAACTGGAGACACCTCCCAGTCATCCGACTCCAGGTGCAAGGTGTCCTTGACTTTCTGAGACAGGAATGTTATTTTGACTACATATCACCCATATTCTATGCAATCCCCCTGCCCATTTTCCCACAGTAGAAAATGTGGCAGGCCTGAAGGTCCAAATGTAAAAGATGGCTTCCAGGTCTGACTCAGCCATCATTGTCCCCAGCTTCTTCTGCTCCAAGCCCAGTGGCAGTGAACAGTATGAAAATGGGGAGCTGCCACCCATCCTATGTGCTCTGCACTCTGCCCACTCACTCATTCGTCCATCTGCCTAGCTCTCCCTTTGGCCTCCCACAGCGAGTTGTCCCCACAAGTTGGCTGTGTGGAATTGACCTGCGGTGACTTGGTATTGATGAAAAATGGCTGAGAGGAATGAAGGAGAAATGAAATACAAGAGGAAACCATCCAGACTTAAAGAGGTTATAAATTGATAAGCTTTCTCATTAATCAAAGACCTAGAGAAGTAAATGCAGCTATATAATTAAGAGGCAAAAATAAAGAAATGGGACAGGACAGAAATGAATGTAATTTCTAAATATAAGAAGGGTGAAAAAGATTCTGTTTTTTCCAACCAGAATTTAAAATTTAAGATATATTGGGTCTTCATTGTTATGAAATTATTTCTAGGTATTAATTGATAATTTCAAAATAAAACTTGTAGAACCACTGAATTTTTAAAGGTTCTTCTTTCAATTGGCATTTTTGCTTTTGTGAAACATTTTACTCCACTGTTGGATTTCCTTTGACAGAACAGGAGAACATAATGGTATTGACAACTGTCCAACTAGCAGACCCACAAATAGTAAACACTCTTGGGAGCTTTGAATTCCTAAAAGTAAAATGGTGTATTATTTCAGCACTGAAGAATCAAACCCAGCTCTGGTTTTCCTGCACAAAGTCTTGCTTAGTTAAACAATAGTTTCCCTTTCTCCCCACCCCGGGTGTTCACATTGTTGAATTATGAGCCATCATTTTGTTATAGGAATAATCCACCTCCTTGTCAGGCACTTGCAGTAGAGACCTTGATGATGTCCAGGCTCTCACGATTCATGCGCAAAACCTCAGCCTTCCAGCACACCCTTCCCTCCCCCCAGTTCAATGGCAAGTTGAATAGCAATAAGATTCAAAAGGAGCAAAGCTGTTCAATCTTGACAGGTATCTTTTTAATCAATAGATTATTCAAACAGAGCAGTATGTGTTTAAAATATCATTTCTTACAAGTGAATGTTAGGAATCTCACAGTAAATTGTTAGGGTTTATCAGAAGCACAACAGCCATAGTTCAGATATAATGAGCCCGATCAGTATCTACCATATTTTTTGGACTATAAGATGCACTTTCCCCCCCCCCCAAAAAAAGTGGGTGGAAATGTCTGTGTGTCTTATAGAACGAATGTTGACAAAGTCCTGCCCACCTGCCGGCCCCCACGATTTGGCCTCTGCCTCCCAGAAATTTGCCTCCTTGCAGCTTGGTCAGGTTCAGCACAGCCTGATTTAGCATGAGCAGCTGATTGGCAATTGGATCTGCCTCCCGGAATATCACCAATCAGCTCTTCCAGACTGCGGGGATCACCGCCACCCATCACCGCTGTCGCTACCCATCACTGCTGCCACCTATCTCCACCTCCGCGTGCCTCATTTTTGGCCTCCGCGCCCCCCATTTTCAGCCTCTGCGGCCCCCGTTTTCGGCCTCCGCACGTCCCATTTTCAGTGCATTCCAGGCTGCGGGTATAGGCAGTGACGGTGATTCCCGCTGCCTGGAACAGACTGAAAATGGGATGTGCGGAGGCAAAAAAATGGGGCATGAGGAGGTGGCGATAGGTGGCAGCTGCGATGGGTGGCACCAATGGGTGGTGGCAATCTCCGCAGCCTGGAACTGCTGATCGGTAATATTCCGGGAGGCAGATCCAACCACCAATCAGCTGCTCGTGTTAAATCAAGTTGTGCTGAAGCTGACCAGGGTGTTTGCTGTTTGCTGCAAGGAGGCAAATTGTTGGGAGGCAGAGGCAGATTTTTTTTTCTTGTTTTCCTCCCCAAAAGCTAGGTGTGTTTTATAGTCTGGAGCATCTTATACTCCAAAAAATACGGTACTTATAATCTTCTGGAAGAACCAAATCAAAGCTCCAATAAAGCTAGTCATCTGGCTTTTTCAGCTCCTGGTGGAATTATGTCATCTACATGTGAGTGTGAGACTCCAAAGACTTGAAAACCCTTAACCACATGTATTAAATCAGAGACAGATTCATTGACTGACTTCTCATGTGAGCTAGAGTCTATTCTCACTCATATCTATTTTGGAAACTAAATTCTAACTGGGTCTTTAATAGTGTTATATCTTCTGTAATTCAAAAGTGTGTTTGTTATGAAAAATTTAGGACTGTGCCTGATAGCTTCTGTTTAAACATTCTTGAGTCAAAGATAGATCCAAGCACATTTGTATTTTTTCCAGAGAAATGTCTTATTTTCCTTCAATATGGTATGCATAATGAAGCTCATTTTTTTATATCAGGACATAACTTGGTTAGATTTAAAAGAAGAGGATTTCTATTTTTAAACTGAGATAGTGATTTGTTTTTATTATTATTATTGGAAATCTATTACTTTCTCCTTTCCCTGTTTCATTCTCTACACATAATGTACAGTACTTTTAAGTAGCAAGTTACACTTAATGATTTGGGATAATGTCGCTATTTTAATAATCAGATTTTTCTGTATTTTTCATTTATGACATCTCTTAATGTGGTTGACATAAGGCATCATGGTGAATTGTAACCAAATGATTTGTTGCCTTTCCTTGCCAAACATTACTTTGTAAAGGAAGTTACAGTCCAGCTAATTGGATAAATCTGGAATGTTTTTTCATAGAAGGTGTATTTATAAAGTAGTTGATTTTGCCTTCAGGGACTAGGAAAGAACTGGCACACAATTATTTTTTTGATTTTTTTCAAAAAAATTAAATATATGTGCTATTAATGGCATTCAAGATGCCAGCAACGGAGGAAGCATATTTACATCACAGGAAATTAAAAGAAGAGAAAAGTTGATATTAAAGTAAGATAAATGATAGGAGGATAGGTGGAGAGGAAAAGACAAATCATAGAATAAATCATAGAGAAAGAAAAATAAATGGAAAAAGGAAAAGAAGAGGAAAGACTGGAGAAATAGGAAGAAAACGGTCCACAGCGAACTTGGCCTGCTGAAAGAAGTCCAGCTGCACCTGCGAGGCCTACCCAAGAGCACGGAGGCCTATTGAAGCGAGGTGAGCAGAGAGGCAAAACACACCGGCAGAGAACAATGAAACGAATTGGTGAGTGAGTGGAGCCCAGCTGTGGAGCAGGGAGGAAAATCATCCATGAGGCAGAAAGGAGAGCTGACTGAGGGCAAAGCAATGACCGGCAGAGAAGGAAAAGGTGAGCTGGTGAGAGAGAGAGAGGAGCAGGGAGGAGGAGGAGGAGAACCGGCTGTGGAGAGGAAACGAGAGGCAAGCTTGCTGTGGGCCATCCGTCCGGTCCTATTTCTGGGAGAAGCAGCACAAACGGGAGCCACATGGCTGAGGAGCCAGGAGCAGTGCAGCAGAAGGGAGAGTCAGCAGCTTGAGGTAGCACAACAAAGCAGACCCTGAAAGGAGTGTGGAAAACAATGGGAGAGCATTGGTGCAACTGGAGGCTGTTGGTGCTGGTGGAGCATTTCAGCACAGCGGATCAGTGAACTGGTGACTGAGAATTGCAACAGAGCAGTGTGGGAGACCAACAGGCAAGATACCCAGTAGTGGCAGGAGAAAAACAAGTAGGAAGGGAGGATAAAAAGACAACACAGGACACAAGGCAAAAGAAAATCAAAGGCAAGTAGACAATAGCAAGTACAGAACATATAAAGGCAGAGAAGTAAGAGATAAATCAAGCCCACAAGAAAGTAGGGAAGGAAAGAATTACAAGAAGGAAGGGACAATCAAAGATCATTCCAGTACAGGCTAAGAATAAACCTCGCACTTAAGCCCGCTCAACACTAAAAAAAATTAAATTGGACAATCTAAATGATTTGCTAGAACCTTAAAAATTTAAACTAGAATTGCTAGTTTATTAGACAATTTGAACTATAGAACTTTAAATCCTTAAACTAGACATTCTTTAAATGTTAGAACCTTAAACTTTAGCTATACTTGAGTCCCCCAAATTTTAAATTTTAAACGATCTGTTAGAACATCTGTATTCCAAATTGGACATTTTTCCCTTTTAAAAATCTGTGGTAAAGCCCTCTACACTTTCACTCTCAATTTTTTGTAAATCCACTCATGGAAGAAGAAACTGATTCTATTGTGATCTGCAGAATATGTTCCATAGAATACCCAAACTACACTTATGCCCATAGAATACCCAAACTACATATGTACCAAATGTAAATTAATCAAGTTACTAGAAGAAAAAGTAAAGGGTCTAGAGGAAACTCTAACCACTCTGAAACTCAACCTACAAAATGAGAAACCCCAAACCTTGAAAAAGGAATATGCCCAAATTGAACATAATAATGACCAAACAACTTCTAAAAGAGTTAACCCCTTAGAGGAAGAAGACAGATGGAAACATATCACTCATAGAAAAAACCTTGTACAAAACCAACCCACTCTGATGCACCAACCAAATGGTGCTAAGCAATCGATATCATGGACTCTCACTAGAAGAAAACACACAGACACATAGAAAAGAAGCACCATCAAATGTTCCTAAAAAAGTAGCACCATCAAATGCTACTGTGATAAATAGAAAAACACCCCAAACCTCCCTAGGGAAAAAAGGTCGAGTGTTGGTGATAGGAGATTCAATTCTCAAGGGAACAGAACCTGCCATTTGTAGACCAGACAGTCAATCCAGAGAGGTATGTTGTCTCCCTGGAACTAAAATCAAAGATGTGGCTGAGAACTTAACCAAAATTATAAAACCAACAGACTACTACCCCTTTCTACTAGGGACAAATGACACAAAAAAGGACTTGAAAACAATATTGAATGATTATGAGCAGCTAGACAAGAAAGTCAGAACTTAGGTGCACAAGTAGTTTTTTCATCTGTACTGCCAACGAAAGGACAACATCCAGTAAGTGAACAAAGAATTCTAGAAGTGAACCACTGGCTAAAGGGTTGGTGTCTCCAAAAAAACCTTTGGATTCCTGGACCATGGTCTATACTACTTCTAAGATGGGCTTTTGGAAAGGAATGGGTTGCTCCTCACAAAGACTGGGAAGAATGTTTTCGGAAAACGACTGGCTCAACTTATCAGGAGGGCTTTAAACTAAAATTGAGGGAGGAGAGCGACCAGTCTTTAGAATCTCCAGGACCTAATTCCAAGCAAAAACCCCTAGGAAGCAAAGCAAACAACAAAGTAAGGAGGGATGGGAAGAAAGACAAACTCAAATACCAAATAGGAGACATAGGAAACATACCCAGAGTCAGGCATAAAGATCTGAACTCCCAAATGTGCATACAAATGCACAGTCTGGGGAACAAACAGGGTGAACTTGAAGTATTAATACACGAAGGTAGATATGACATAGTAGGAATAACAGAAACTTGGTGGGATGAAACCCACGACTGGAACATACTGATAGAAAGATACAAACTTCAAAAAAAACAGACCCCATAAAAGAGGAGGTGGAGTTGAACTGCATGTAAAGGACCACTATAGTGCTACAAAATTGCATGAAACCAAAGACGAAAACCTCCTAGAATGCATATGGGTCAACATAAAAGACAAAAAAATGACATGGCTATAGGTGTATTCTATAGGCCACCCAATCAAGTAGAAAAAATAGATATCCTTTTTGCCAGCCAACTAACAAACATATGCAGGAAACACACTATAATAGTAATGGGGGGTTTCAATTACCCTGATATCAATTGGAAAACTAATTCTGCACCAAGTGAAAAATCAAATAGGTTCCTAACCAACCTAGCTGTTGTCCAAAAGGTAGAGGAGGGAACTAGAGAGGCAGCTATACTGGACTTAATACTTAAAAGCAGAGAAGAAGTGATAGAGGGAGTTGAAACTGCAGGAACCTTGGGTGAGAGTGACCATGTCATAATAGAATTCAACATAACGCAAACACAGGCAGTAGAACATAATGATACCAGTCTTAGATTTTAAAAGAGCTGATTTTAGTAAATTCAGAGAGAACTTGGGAAAGATTCCTTGGATGAAAATCCTAAAGGGGAAAACAACTCAAGAATCTTGGGAAACTTTGAAAAATACGATTATAAAAGCCCAGACCAGCGCAATACCGCTGAGAAAGAAAAACAAGAAATCCAAGAAGAAACCAGCATGGCTGCACAAAGATCTCTCTAACAAATTGAAAGACAAAAAGGGCAAGTACAAAAAAATGGAAAGAGGGTCACATAACTAAGGCAGGATATCAGCAGATAGCCAGAATCTGCAAAGACGAAGTCAGGAAAGCAAAGACTCAGAACGAACAAAGACTTGCAACAAAAGTTTCTTCCAACATATAAATAACCAGAAAAAAATTAAGGAAACAGTCGGTCCACTGAAGACAGCAAGAAAGTATCAGGCAACAGACAGAAAGCAGAGCTGCTTAACTCATTCTTTGCATTGGTCTTCACACAAAAAGAAACTATAGCCCAACCTACCAGAAACATGTAAAAAACAGACTGGAAATAAAAGTTAAAATAAGCAAAACAAAATAGTAAGAGAACACCTGTCTGATCTTGATGAATACAAATCACCAGGATCTGATGGATTACATCCCAGAGTTCTAAAGGAGCTGGCAGATGTCATCTCAGAACCACTGCACCACATCTTTCAAAAATTCTGAAACACCAGGGAACTACCAGAGGACTGGAAAAGAGTTGATGTGGTTCCCATCTTCAAAAAAGGAAAAAAAACAGACCCCGGAAACTACAGACCAATCAGCCTAACATCAATACCCAGATTGTGGGGGCAATAAGCTGATTTTGTATAAAAAAGAACACCGCTTAGGGGGGGCTGAAAGCCCTTCTAAGCAGGTATGTACAAAAGTATGAATAGCTTAACGCATTGTAAGCTGTCCTGAGTCTCCAGAGAAGAGCGGCATATAAATTGAACCAATAAATAAATAAATAAACACATACATACATACATACATACATACATACATACATACATACCCGGGAAGATACTGGAAAAGATAATAAAAAAACAGATCTGATAACATCTAGAAACGAGTAAAGTAATAACTAGCAGCCAGCACGGGTTTGTTAAAAACAGATCATGTCAAACCAATCTTATTTCATTCTTCAACATAGTGACTAAATTAGTAGACCAGCGAAATACTGTGGACATAATATACTTATACTTCAGCAAGGCATTCAACAAAGTAGACCACAACCTCTTCATAAGCTAGAAAAAAGTGGAATAGATTGCATCACCCCAGATGGATTTGCAACTGGCTGACAAACCATACTCAATAAGTAGTCCTTAATGTGTCTACATGAGAGAAGTAAGCAGTGGGGTGCCACAAGGTTCTGTCTTAGTACTCTTCAATATCTTCATAAACGACTTAGATGAGGGAATAGAAGGGGAACTCACCAAATTTGCAGGTGATACTAAGCTGGCAGGAATAGCTAATACCCTAGAAGATAGGCTCAAGATCCAGCTGGATCTTGACAGACTTGAACACTGGGCCTTATCTAACAAAATGAAATTTAATGTAGAGAAAAGTAAAAACTTACAGTTAGGTAAGAAAAACCAAAAATACACATATAAACTGGGTGAAACCAGACTTAATAGCAGTGACTGTGAGAGGGATCTTGGAGTCTTAGTGGACAACCAGCTAAATATGAGTCAGCAGTGTGCAGTGGCAGCCAAAAAAGCCAATGCAATCCTAAATTGCAATAACAGAAGGATGCAATCAAGATCAAGTGAGGTACTAATACCACTCTATAAATCCCTACTAAGATGATGAGGGGGCGGGGCCAGCTGTCAAGAGGGAAAGCTGTGCAGAACAGCTCTCCAATTAAGAAAGTCTAATACACAGCTTTTTCCATCCGATCGGCGGATTCTTTGGAATCCCAGATTCCTTGGAGGGGAATCAGAAGAAAGGGGCACCCTGCAGAGTAGCTCTCAGCAGCAGTTGAGAGTGCGGATGGCAGGAAAGCCTCGGAGAAGTGGAACGGGGGAAGAAAGGCGGCCCATAATGGTGACCATGAAGAAAGAACAACAGGCAGCTGGACAACATTAGCGATGGACTAGCTGGACAACAGAGAGACGGAACTGAGCAAAAGTGATCTTGGCAGTCCCCTGTGAATGACCCGCGGTGAAGAACTTCTCGGGGGATTGCAAAGAGGGAAGAGTCAGAAGGAGGCCCAGAGAAGGAGGAAATTTCCTCCGTAGTAAAGTGGTGAACAGCAAGTGGGGGCCAAAAAAAGAGACCATTTCAATGCGATAGATATCACTGGTGGCATGAGGGGAAAGAGGAAGAGGAAAATTACCATTATTGCTGATTTAATTTATGACAATTTAGTTTATGAACGAACGTGCTGACTATCAGAGAACGCAGGCATTTTGAAGTAAGACTGACTATTAACTAGGATAATAGGGAGCAAGAGACACCTACTGGCCGAGGAAAAAACTGGAGACAATTTAAGTAAGGAGAGGAAATTTAAAGAGAAACAAGACCTATTTTGGATTGCCTGTCAATAACTGACTTATAAATCGAGGAAACTTAAGGAGTAAATTTGGATGTGAAAAATTTAACGAAATAGTCATAGTGGAACATTTTCAAGAGGAAATCATCTCTCTAATTATTATTGTTCTTTCTATGCAATCTTTGAACTACTATTTTATTAGCTCCACCACCAACTGCATCAATTATTGATATTATTAAGTGATTTAATTATAGATTTTGTTATTAATTAATTGTTGACTAAGGGGAAGGTTTGCAGACTGTAGTTGGGGTAGGAAAGATCAAGAAAGGAAGTTAAAGAATATATAAGAGACATTTAAAAACATAAAATAGAGAGTGAAAGCTGCAAAGTTAAGCATTGAGAATTAACTAGTTGAGAAAGTGATAGTTGAAGAATGCTGGAGGAAACTAAGAGAAATATAAGGAAGTGGGGAAGTCAATTTAAAGCGGTATTGAAAAAGACAAGTATCCCCAATTTGACAAGAATTGGTGCAGGAAGGAGGAAAGGAGCTCAAACTACAACAATGGAATTAAGTCCAGCAGGACAAAGATAGATATTGAAGGAATGCTACAGAGAGAGAAATCAAATTCATTTAAGGATCTACAACAGATGCTACAAACAATGCAGGAGGTTATGTTAAAGAACCATGAGGATTTGAAACGAGAGATAGGAGAAGTAAGAAGTGACATGGGAGAAATGAAAGAAAAGATGAGATCGATGGATGATAAATTTCCAACAACAAATTATAAAAAATGAACAAAAATTACAGGAGATGGAAGATAGAATGGGAAGGGAAGAAAAAAAAGTGGAGGAGATGGAAGAAAGATCAATTCAAGCCAATAGAGATCTCGAACAGACAATAATCCAATTGGAAATAGATAAGGCTGCCATTTTCTATGATTTCAGAATGTGTGGGAAGAAAAAAATGAGGACCTTCTGGAGATGATGGCGGAACTATTGGCAGGAGCATTAGGAATTGGAAAGGAAGAAATGATTAATGAAATGGATGAACTTTATAGAATCCACACGAATTTTGCATGTAGACATAATCTACCTAGATAAGTGCATATTAGATTCATTAAAAAATCGATCCGCGATGAGATTCTCCATAGGACCAGAGAAGATTCACTAGAGTTACGAGGAAGACAGCTTGTGGTACTCAAACAAGTCCCGAGAAGGGTAAGAGACTTAAGACGACCCTACCAAACGCTTACAACAAAACTAACAAGAAAAAATGTAAATTTTTGGTGGCTGACTCTGGAAGGGATTATGGTATCTTGGGGAGAAAGAAGGTTGAGATTGGACACAGTGGACAAAGTAGAAGAGTTTTACAGACAAAATTTTGGTAGTGAGGTTGAATTGGAGGAAAGAGAAAGAAGGGAAGAAGGAGAACTAGGAGGACAGTCACCAAATAGGGGGAAATCCCAAATCAAGGAAAAAGAGAATGGGAAAGGAGAGAATGTGGATAACGGGAAAGTCAATGATGGTGGATGCAAGGAATATAAAGAAGTCAGACAAACGAGGGCAACAAGACCTAAGTATAAGTAGAGGTTTTCAAGAAACATTAACAATTCTATCATTAAATGTTAATGGGTTAAATTCTCCAGGGAAGAGGAAAAACTTCTTTAGTAAATTCTATAAGACAAATGTGGATATAATAGTGCTGCAAGAGACACACATAAAAAAGCAGCATCAGTACCTATTAAAATGCTCTAAGTTAGGAAAGATGTTCATATCTTCATCGCAGCAGAAGAAAGGGGGAATTGTAATGTATGTAAAAGAGGGTATTTTGGCCAAACAGATGTATAAAGACGAAGAGAGCAGAATATTGATAATAGAATATTATCATGGGAAAAAACTCATGTTAGTTGGAATATACGGGCCAAATGAGGGCCAAAAATTATTTTATAAGAAACTGTATAACGTAATTAGAGACTTAGAATGCGATAATTTGTGTATAATTGATGATTTCAATGCGATTGTAGATAGAGAACTAGACTATAGAAATGACAGACGAAAGAAAGGTGTTAGAAGGATATTACCTAATTCATTTTTCGAGATGGTGGAAGAATTAAGCATAAAGGATTGTTGGAGGGAAAGAAATGGGGATAAAGTAATAAAAATGAGGATACAAATAATCAGAACCTGTGGGACACGGCAAAACTTTTTATGAGGGGTATTGCAATATCATACATGGCCAAAGACAACAAACAAAAAAGACAACGGCAAAATAATTTAGAGGAAGATCTTAGCAAACTGGAAAAAGAGCTGCAGAAAGAACCCATAAAACAGGAATTGAAACAACAAATAAACACAATTAAACACAAATTAAATATCATTGAAAGGAAAATATGACACAACAAATTAAAAGCATTAAAAAAAATTTTGAGAATGCAGATAAACCGGGAAGATGGCTGGTTTATAGACTAAGGAAATGGAAAGAAAAGAACCAGATTAGTAAATTACACAATGAAGAAAAAGAGTTAATTTATCAAAATGAGGCAAAGAGGAAGGTAGCATATGAGTTTCTAAAAAACCTATATGAGGATAAGGAGAAAATAGAAGAAAGTAAGTGCAATACCTATAAAAAACAGAATTGCCCAGAATCTCGGAGGAAGGTAAAAATTTATTAAACAATGAGATAACAGCATGGGAGATATCTGAGGCAAACAAAAAAGTAACAAAGCTCCAGGCCCAGATGGTCTACCTTCAGAAATTTATAAAAATCACCAGAAATTATTAAGCCCACTGTTATTAGAAGTGTACAATGATGTACTTAATGAAGCTAAGATACCTGAATCATGAAAGAAGCAACAATCACATTGATTCCCAAAGAAAATTCCAATTTGACTTATATTAAAAATTATAGGCCGATATCCCTATTAAATTTGGATTATAAAATCTTCATGACAATTATGGCAGGCAGAATAAAGAAAATTTTAGAGAATTTCATTCATACTGATCAAAATGGTTTTCTTCCCGCACAGCATATAAGAAACAATATTAGGATTATCTTGGATACGATAGAATACTATGAAGTCCACAATGAAAAACAGATGGCGTTGATATTCAATGACGCACAAAAAGCGTTCGATAACGTCAAATGGAACTTCATACTAGAACAATTAAAATATATGGATTTTGGGGGGAAATTTATAAAGATGTTTAAAACAATCTACTCCAGACAAGAAGCCAGAGTGGTGATAAACGGGGAAATAACAAAGAACTTTTTAATCCAAAAAGGCACAAGGCAAGATTGTCTGCTATCACCACTGCTTTTTATTTTATCACTAGAGGCTTTAAATAGAACAATTCGAGGAGACAAACAAATCAAAAGTTTAAAAGTAAGAAAAGAAAGTTTTAAGGTACAGGCATTTGCAGACGACCTTGTATTTATTATTGAAGAGCCTGCACAATCTGGTTTTAGGCTGATGGAAGTGCTGGAGGACTATGGGGAAGTAGCAGGCCTGAAATAAACAAGGATAAAACAAAAATGATAGTTAAAAACATGACTGAAGAGCAAAAAAAAAAAAAAAAAGAATTGGAGGGAAAGATAAATATTCAGACTACGAAAAAAATAAGATATTTGGGAATTCAATTGACAGCGAGATGCATTACATTTAGAGAAGATACCTATGACAAAATAATGGTGCAAATTAGGTCTGATTTGGAAAAAAGGGAGAAATTACAGCTATCTCTAATGGGCAGGATAGCCACCATCAAAATAAATGTTCTTCCGAAAATGTTGTTTTTATTTCAAAGCATACCAATTTGGCTCAAAAAAGATTTTTTTACAAATTTGGACAGACTCCTTTCAAAATTCATATGGCAGGGGAAATGACCGAGAATTAGATTCAAATTATTACAAGATGCTAGAGAAAGAGGAGGATTTGGCCTACCAGACTGGACAAAGTATTAACAGGCAGCGGTGTTGGTCTGGCTAAGTGAGTGGATGCATCTTAAAAACACAAGACTATTGGCACTAGAAGGTCATGACTTACAGACAGGGTGGCACACTATTCTATGGGAGGAAAAACATTTAGTCCATCAGTACTTCCGGAGACATTATATTAGGAAAGCACTATTGGATATTTGGAAAAAAACAAAAAGAAATAATTATATGGAAATTCCTAATTGGGTGTCAACATTAGAAATGTACACACATCCAAATTTGACAAAATGAGGGGGAGCTGTCACCTATAAAGATATTTTGAATGAGAAAGGAGAATTAAAAGCGAGAAATACTTTAAAGGAAGAAGGGATCGAATTGGAATGATGGGCGTATCTCCAAATTCAATCTAAATTTAGCAAAGATAAAAAAGAATGGGGTATAAAGCGAGAATAATCAGAATTAAATAAAATTTTATTTAACAGGGAAGGCAAGACCATAAGTAAACTATATCAAAATTTATTAGAACAAGATATGATTGAGGAACAGGTGAAAGAAATGATGATAATTTGGTGTAAATATTTTGGGCACAATATCGATTTGGACAATTGGCAAAGTTTATGGGAATTTTTTTTTAAAATGACACTAGCAACTTCCTACAAGGAAAACCTCTATAAGATGTTCTATAGGTGGCACCTCCCCCCCCCAAGATTAGCATGAATGAATAAGGGGAAATCCTCGATATGCTGGAAGTGTAGAGAGACCGTTGGGAATTACTACCACATGTGGTGGGAATGCCCAAAGGCGCAAAACTTTTGAAATTTACTAAAGAACTGGCTGGAAGACATTTTGCTAATAGATATAGAGGTCAAAAACGGATTTTTTCTTATTGGGAATTACTGCATATACTCACAGCGGCACGAATAGCCTTCACTCAAAAATGAAAAGAGAAAGATATTCCAACTGAATAGGAAATATTACTGAAAAGCTTTAACTGTGCAGAAATGGACAGACTCACTTTGGAACTCAAGGATAAAAGCGAAACTAAGTACTACAAAATCTGGGAACAATTTTATGATTGTATAGATAACAAGAGGATAGCCAAAACAAATGTATAGTATTAGAACAAAAATATAGATGTTATTGTAGATAAATATATGTTTAAGAGATAAATAAATATACAGAAATAAGGGGGAAAGTATTAATATCATATTATGCTTAAATAGTGAACAAAGCTTAAGAACTATATGTTTATATGAGTACTAATATTATTGTAAAGTGACGGAAGATGTTTGGAACCAGCAATGTCATATCTATGTCCAATGTTTTTTTTAATTTTGTATTATTAATAAAAAACTTTTTATTTTATTTTTTTTAAAAAGCCCTAGTATGACCATACCTAGAGTACTGCATCCAGTTTTGGTCACCACACTATAAAAAAGATGTTGAGACTCTAGAAAAAGTGCAGAGGAGGGCAACCAGGATGATTAGGGGACTGGAGACTAAAACATATGAAGAACGGTTACAGGAACTGGGCGTGGCTAGTCTAGTGAAGAGAAGGACCAGGGGAGACATGATAGCAGTGTTCCAATATTTGAGGGGCTGCCACAGAGAGGAAGGGGGTCAAACTATTTTCCAAAGCACCTGAAGGCCAGACAAGGAATAATGGATGAAAAATGACCAAGGAGAGATTCAACCTAGAAATGAGGAGGAAGTTTCTGACAATGAGAACAATCAACCAATGGAACAGCTTGCCTTCGGAAGTTGTGGAAGCTTCACCACTGGAGGCTTTCAAGAAGAGATTGGACTGCCATTTGTCAGAAATGGTGTAGGGTCTCCTGCGTGAGGGGGGGTTGGACTAGATGACCTATAAGGTCCTTTCCAACTCTGTTAATTTGTTAGTACATTCTTAATGATGAAGAACCCGTTAAATGACAGTCTTTTTCTAAGCTTGTAAATGCATACACCAGAGCTGGTTTGGTAACCTGGGTCACCTTGGGTAGTTACTTACTCAGCTCCAGAATGTAGGCTTGCCAATTCTGAATAGATTGCCAAGAAAACCACTGGGAGTTGTACAGTGTAGTGACTTTGTCCAGGAGTAAAAAACTGATTTGAACACACAAATGCAGACACACTACATATATTGAGTATAAAAATAGTTTGCAGAAACAGTTGAAATTTATTACCTGAAAAACCCTAAGAATCAATTATTCTTGTGTCATGAGTAATTCCTTCCATCATGAAATATTCTTACTATTTCAGATCATAATTTACTTTTGTGGCATTACATTCTTAAAATTTAGAGACTTCTCTTACCACACTATCCAATACATGTTATCTTGTGACATATTGTACACTGATAGTTAATGAAGTATTTCACTATTAATCCCCTTTTCTTTCCAATTCAATATTAGTAATAATGCAATGCATTACCAGTCACCAATTAAAGGCACATTATTAAACCAACAATCCAATTATTTCTGCAGCATTTGTATAACAATAGATCCAGTATATTTACAGACATCACTTCTTCTCCCTCCTTTGAATTGAAGGGAGATAAAAGCAATCTTACCATAAGCCATTCTAGATTTCAGAGACCAAGCCTGGTGTTGTTGCAGGTTCATTTTATAACCTGTTTCATCATGAGATGAAGATATTTCATCTGTTACTGCAACTTTTCTCAGTGTTTGCTAAGTAGTTGAGTGCAAAATAATTCTTCAGATCTATGATGCATGGAAAAATCAAAGAAACATGAAAACCACAAGTAACATATTCATTTATATTGATACTATAAGCACACATAAGGTGTTTATACATATAGTAGTTTGAAGAATCTAATAACTAGTGCACAAAGTAATTTTCTATTTTAAGAGCATGCTTATTAACCCTTTTAACTATAGTATGTTATAAGCAAACCTTCAAAATCAGATCTGAATATAAAAAATGCTTTCCCTAGATATGGGGAAATTTAAGTTTAAAGTCTAAGTATGTTTATAGCTCAGGGTTGAAATGAAGGATCTTTGGTGCTCTCTTGGACAACCTTTGTCTGATTGCACAACCTTTTGTCTGAAATGGTATAGGGTTTCCTGCTTGAGCAGAGGGTTGGACTGGAAGACCTCCAAGAACCCTTCCAAATTCTCCGAGCTCTCTGAGCTTGATTATTTTCTTCCAGATGTTTCATAACCCAAACTAGGTAATTGTAAGAGAAAGCAGTCTCTGAGGGCCCTCAGGCCATACAGTTAGAATAAAGGAATTAGAAACCTGTTCCAACAGTCTGATGTGGATTCAGCCAATCCACAGGTGCGAAAAGATGTTATTGTACCAGTTGCTCTGAGAAAGTGATAAGGGAACTTTCTCAGGGTCATCCTTCCGCTGGTTCTCGAGCGATAGAATCCACATGGCCCGCCCTCCCCTTACATTCCCCAAAAAGTGCGAAAATGCCAGGGCTCTTAGGCGCCAGGCTAAAGCTATAAACTAATACATTTCAGGATACAGGATATATGAGAAAGAACTTAATAAGCAAAGTAGTAATTAAAAAAAACCCTTCCCCTGAAGAATGGCAGATACATGGATCTGACATACTGTCCTCCTTAGAAAAAAGGATAATCCACCTGGAAAGATACAAGGAAAACATATATAAATTAAGATGGTTTGGTTGGGTATTTCAGGTGGAATTTCCTTAAGAGTGTGGGGGCTTTGATGTGTTTCTTAGCCACCCACTCATTTTGAGATGGTGGCAAATGTTTCCATGCTACTAAGTACTGCGTGGAGCCATGGTGTGTGTGTGTGTGTGTGTGTGTGTGTGTAGGATTTCCCTAATCTCAAAGTGTTGTTCTCCTTCAACCATAATGGGAGCTGGAGGTGTGGGTGTAGGTGGTCTGATGTTAGAGGTAACCTCTGGTTTGAGTAAGCTACAATGGAACACTGGATGTACTTGCCCAATTTTGAAGTGGATTGGACTCCCCAATCAGAAATTATCCTTTGGTAATGGAGGCGATAAATGTGAACTAAGAACAATTTTTCCAGTGCTTTGGCAGTTGGGATTTTGGGACAGGGAGTGAAGCAGACCTTTTGGAAAAAATGTCAGTTACCACCCAAATAACAGTATTGCCAGCACTTTCTGGTAGTTCTACAATAAAATCCATGGAAATCTCTCTCCAGGGTGCTGAAGGCTTGGCTACAGTTTGTAAAAGTCTGGGGGATTTCCCGTGCCTTCTTTTTGCTACAGCATAAACAGGGCAACTGCCCACATAACTCTCAATATCCTTCTTGAGTGATGGCCACCAAAATTGTCTTTTGATTAGGTGCAAGGTTTTTACAAATCCAAAATGTCCCGCAAATCTGGAATCATAGCATCACTTCATAAGGTCTAGTCTCTGGGTTGCAGGAACATACAGTTTTCCTCCCACCCACACCAAGTCATCTTTAATCAGGCAATTGTTCTTGTGTGCTGGGAACCAGTCGTCCTTGAGGAGGACTTCCTTAAAAGCCTGAATGGTGGTGTTGGGGTGGGGGTTTCTTGTTTGGCTTGCACCCTGGTGATTACTTTAGCTGCCAGCTGGGGGCTTTGAAGTAGAGGTTTGATTACTTCCAAGTTGGTGCTATTGTATTGGGGTTTTCTGGAGAGGGCGTCTGCCAGAAAGTTTTTCCCCCGGGAGGTATCTTAGCATAAAATCAAACCTCTTAAAGTATTGCACCCAGCAGACCTGCTTGGGAGAAAGTTTTTGTGAGGTTTTAAGGGCTTCTTGGTTTTTGTGATCAGTCCAGACCACGAAAGGTATTTTATTTCCCTCTAACAAATATCTCCAACGCATTGCATAAGCCTCTTTCTCCCAGATGGCTCATCTCTGTTCTGTTTCTGTTAGCCCAATGCACTGCATAATCCTCTTTCTCCCAGATGGCCCATCTCTGTTCTGTTTCTGTTAGTTTTTTGGAGGTGTAAGTGTATGGTTGCAGTTGGTTGTATTCATTCTTTTGGAGTTAAACAGCTCCGACTGCTACATCACTAGCATCAGCTTGTATGAGAAAAGGCTTTTCTGGATCTGGGTGTTTCAACACCAGTTCAGCAGAGAACAGTTGTTTTGGTTTCTCAAATGCTGCTTGGCATTCCATAGTCCAATTTAGTGGTTGCTGTGGTTTTGATTTGATTTCCCCTTTTGTTTTGAGCAGGTTTGTTATGGGAAGGGCGATTTTTGCAAAATGCTGGAATAAATTGGCAGTAGAAGTTGGCAAACCCCAAAAAGCTTTGTAGCTATTTCCGTGGGGGGGGGGGTGTTCCCAATCAATTACTGCCTGCACTTTTTGCAGGTCCATCTCTATTCCTTTGTGGGAGATACGGTATCCAAGATAGTTTATTTTCTCCTGGTGGAATTCACATTTGGAAAGTTTTGCATAGAGTTTGGCTGCCCGTAGTTTATTTAGGACTGCCCGGACTAATTTTACATGTTCCACCTTTGTTTCTCTGTATATTACAATGTCATCAAGGTAAAGAAACCCTCTTTGTATAAACATTCGTGTAGCACCTCATTTATCAGTTGCATAAAAACAGCTGGGGCACCCTGTAATCCAAATGGTAGAACTTTAAATTGGTAGCAGCCCAGTGGGGTATTAAATGCAGTTTTCCACTCCTCCCCTTCTCTCATTCTGATGCGGTAATAGGCCTCTCGTAAGTCCAGTTTGGAGAAGATTTTCCCCTTTGAGAGCTGAGCTAGCATGTCTTTCATGAGAGGGAGGGGATACATATTTTCTACGCTCACTGTGTTCAGGTTCCAGTAGTCCACGCAAAGGTGCAAAGTGCCATCTTTTTTCTCATGGAAGAGTACTGGCGCTGTGATTTTTGGCTGAGTAGGCTCAATGAATCCCCTCTCTAGGTTTTTGTCAATGAATGCACTTAGCTCATTGAGTTCTCAGGGGGACATGCTATACATTTTTGGTTTTGGAAGTTTAGCCCCTGGCAATATTTCAATTGCACAATTGGTGGCTCATTGGGGGGGAGCTCGTTGGAGCCTTGTTCGCTAAATACTAGGTCCCTGTATTCTTTTTGGATCCCCTGGGTTGGTACCGCCCAGCCGGGCATTGCTGTTTCATTACCACCACCCCTTTCCGGGGTTTTCTTCTATCTAAGCTACAAATGTCATGTGCCCCTGGAATCTTACAGACCCTTTTTCCAATTTATTTTTAGGTTCCATTTCCTCAGCCATGTGAGGCCTAGGACTAGCAGCCATTCCATTCCGGGTGCTACGATAAACGTGAGCATTTCGTCATGGCTCCCCATGTTTATTTGCAGAGGTTCGATGGCAAAAATGGCTGGTCCTCCCCCCCCCCCGCTACTATCCCATCTAGTTGGCAGAATGCGATGGGGGTTTTCAGTTTCTTAAGGTGGATCCCCAATTTCCTCGCCAGGGCTAATTAGGCACTGGGTGCAACCTGAGTCCAATAAAGCTGATATCTTGGATGAAAAGTCTTAGGGGTAGAGTGAGGGGCTCAATTGAGTCACTTACCAGTGGGTTGTCATCTGGGTCGCTTTTGGATGGACTCAGGTCCTCATGTTGGGGGGCAGTTTCTTCTTCCGGGGTGGAAGAGGTGTGAAACTCTATGGCTTCTCTGCTTCTCAAAGTGGTTTCTTTCTCTCGGGCGGTTGATTCTATGGATTTTCCTCTAGACAAGCATTCTGGCTTCCTGGCGGAAATCTTTGAATGGCACTCTGCTGCACAGTGTCCCTCATTTCTGCACTTGAAGCAGCCTTATGGTCTTGGTGCTAAGGCTGTTTGTGGCTTGAAATGTTCCCTCTTCCCCTGGGGTGGGGATCTTCTCCAAGCTCTCCCCCCCCCCAGTATTGATTTCGTGTCATGTTGATTTCAGCTTCCTCCACTGCTAGATACCATTCATTCCATTTTTTGTGCTTGTCCTTTTTGTCTTTCAATTTGTCAGAGAGATCTTTGTACAGCCATGCTTGGATTTCTTGTTTTTCTTTTTCAGTGGCATTATGGTGGTATGGGCTTTTATGATCATATTTTTCAGTTTCGTAAGATTCTTGAGTTGTTTTCACCTTTAGGATTTTCATCCAAGGAATCTTTGCCAAGTTCTCTATGAATTTGTTAAAATCAGTTCTTTTAAAATCTAAGACTCTGGTAACATAATGTTTTATTGCTTGTGTTTATGTTATGTTGAATTCTAGTATGACATGGTCACTCTCCAAGGTTCCTACAGTTTCAACTTGGGCGTCCTCGTGGATGCACGGCTGTCTTTAGAAGAGCATGTGACAGCCGTGGCCAGGGGGGCTTTTCATCAGGTTCGCCTGATTTGCCAGTTGCGTCCCTTTCTGGATCGGGACTCCTTACACACAGTCACTCAGGCACTCGTCACTTCCCGCCTGGACTACTGCAATGCTCTCTACATGGGGCTCCCCTTTTTTTTTTTTTTTTTATTGAAAAGGTTTTCAAATACAAATTTTTCCCCCTTTTTCCCCCCCCTCCCCCCCTCCCTAACCCCCCCTCCCCACCCTTCCCCCCCTGTGACTTCTTCGTAACAAAAAAAAACCCTAATTCATAACAGATTACTTACTCCCTCCTCAAAATACTGACCTTTACTTACTAAAAGTATTATAAATCCCCCTTTATCCATACATTTCAGAAAAGAAGAAGAGAAAAAAAAACAAAAAAAAAACAAACACATTATACTATAACTATTATAAAATAACTTCTAATTTAGCATAATAGTGTTTTATATCTATACATTATTGCAACAATTCAAAACCACCTTCCACTTTAAAACTATACGATAAGTCCTACTTTAATAACATTTCAAAGCGGGCTCCCCATAAAATCTAATTTAACATTTATTCCACTCTATCCATTTCCTCCACTCCCCTAAATGTATCACTTAAAAATCCCTTTTCTTAAACTAATCAGTCTGTAGCTAGCTTATTCACCCACTGTCTTACAAATTTACCATACACAACAATTCTTGATATCTTTAATTCACTGCCCACACTACTTAAAAATATATATATATATATATATTCCATTATATCTAAATAAAAAAAGAAAAGACAATAACTTTAAATTTATAGTCCATATAATATCTTCTTGAAGTCTTTCCACTGGATTGTTAAAACCAACATCCATAATAGGGTAACATAGCTTGCTGATGCAACAGTTTATTCAAGATCTCCAATCATATCTGCCCCCATCAGTAGTAAACATCTTCTTATATATATAAAAGTAAAAACAACCACCCGAGTGACATTATAATTATATTCCATATAATAATAATTGTGGGTTTCATCAGGATTATTAATTTCCATCATCGTATTGGGTAACAACCCGATCTTCTGCATGTCCCAATGTGATTCTCTTGCCTTATAATTCAAGATAATTATAATATATTTATCAACACAAAAAGAAGTTTCAAAGTAGATAATTCAAAACCATCAATTTGAGGCTCTTTCCATGTCCCAAAATTACGGCAATGCAGAGATCTGCCACTATCCTCAGGATGATATTGACCAATATGTCGCCTCCTCTATGTTTTCACATAATCATTCATATTTTAAAATCACTGGCTTCACTGTTGCTTGGGTTAGAAATTTCTATTTTTGTACAACCTATTTCTTTTTTTGTTTTCTTTTTGTGGGTTTGACTTCCATCCTAATTTTTTGTGTCTCGCGTTTCTTTTTTATCCCTTGTATATCCTCTAATTGGTTTCCATGCTTGTCCTTGCCTTGATAAGTCATCACATTAAAATCAGATGGCACTTCTCTCAAATTTGTAGATAATCCAGCTGGGGTATCCGATAAATCCAAAGGCAATTTATCTGGTACAGTCTCTGTCTTTAGTTCCAGCTCCTTCTGCTTATCCTGTATTATATCTGAAGACGTTAAATTCATTTTCAACCTATTTTGATAAAATTCTTCCGCTCTTTCAACAGTATTTAACTGGTATCTTTCTCCTTGATATCTCAATATAATACCAACTGGGACGTCCCACCGGAATTGAATATTTCTCCTTTTTAACTCAGACACCAGAAAGCCAAATTTCTTCCTTTCCATTAATATCTTAGGTGGGAGTTCCTTGTAAATCCAAATCTTTCTTCCATACAATTGCAAATTAGAATTGAAGGAATTTTGCACAATTTTATTCCTAATTTCTTTATCTGAAAAATAGATTACCACATCTCTAGGCAATTGCCTTTGCTTGGCAGTCCAGGAGTTTATTCGATAAGCTCTGTCAATCCTACAAAACACTTCCTCAGGTTGAATCTTTAAAATCCCAGCTAGAAATTCAGAAGATATTTTCCTTAAGTCATCTCTGTTATTTTCCTGCAAACCTCTAAGTCTTATTGCATATTCTGTGAAATTATATTGTATCTTTAGAACCTCTTTTTCAATCCTCTGTTGCAGATTTTCTACATTACCAGACTTTTGGTCAGCATCCATTTTAAATTTTTCTTCTGAACTATAATCCTGAATATTTAACAAATCATTTTCAATTTTTTGAATTCTATTGTCCAATTTATCTTGAATTTCATCCATTTTTGACTCTAGTAAATTAGTATTTGTATCCAACCGAATCATGAATTCTGACACTTTTAAAATTTTTTGCTGCAAAAAGTCAAACTTGGATTTCACCAATTCCTTAGTTTCCTGCTTAAATTTTTCAAGTTGCTGATTCACAATCTCATCCCTTCTTTCAATCTCCTCTAAGAGAAATTCTATTATATTAAAATCAGGTTTCTGGGACTGAAGAGTTAAAACTTGTTCCTTTAAATTCTTAGTGGGGGAATCCCCCCCACCTATTTGCTTGTCTGACTTCACAAGCCTCAGTGCCATGTTTCCGCCTAAGCAGGCTTTGTTAGAAGAAAAAAGAAAAAAAAAAAAAAACAAGACAAAAGACTTCCAGCCAGCAACAATCCTCCAGGGGAAAAAGAGAAAAACAAAAACAGGAGCGGAGTTTTGTCTACAAATGTAGCCAGTGGTATTTATTCCGCTACATTGTAATAATAAAAAACGGAAGAACTTTCCCTCTCAAACTCTTCTCCAGCCGCGGCAGACGCCATTTTAAAAAGAAACTTTTTTCCTCTTTCTCTTCCTCTATTCTCCTAAGTAATTTTTAAAAGATAAGTAAAATACTTGCGCTTCAGTATTACAGGTCCAGCTCACATTTTCTTTGAGTAATCTGTCAAATTCGCAGGCTTGCTTTTGACACCTGGCTCTGCATTAGCAGAGGTCTCCCAAAGCCCGGAGCAGCGGCTGGGGATATGGGGCATCTCATCCGCTCCATCCCAAAAGTAAAAGAAAAACCTTTGGGACTCTGCAGAGAGTTCTACCCACCCCTGCCGGCTCTATCTCCGTTTCCTCATGGGAACGGAGTTTTTTCGAGCCGCCGTTCCGTTGTGAAGGCGGCTCTGACAGGCAGTGGAAGCTGACGATCCCAAAGGAACGTCTGGCGGCAGCCAGCAGCAAACAGGAAGTCCCTATCTACATGGGGCTCCCCTTGAGGAGCACCCGGAGGCTCCAACTGGTGCAGAATGCAGCCGCATGGGGGATTATGGGAGCAAGGGGGCGCTCCCATGTGACGCCTCTCCTGCGTTACCTGCATTGGCTTCCGGTGGTCTTCCAGGTGCACTTCAAGGTATTGGTTACCACCTTTAAAGCACTCCATGGCATTGGACCTGGGTATTTGCAGGACCACCTTCTGCTGCCGATAGCCTCCTGCCAGCCAGTATGCTCTCACAGAGAGGGACTCCTCAGGGTGCTGTCAACCAAGCAGTATCGGCTGGCGACCCCCAGGGGGAGGGCCTTCTCTGTGGCAGCACCTGCCCTCTGGAATGACCTGCCCCCGGAGATACGTATGATACCAGATCTCCGGGCTTTTCGCTGTGCCCTAAAAACCTTTCTTTTTCACCAAGCAGGACTGGCGTAACCCACCCACCCCCCGCCTTTTTTTTTTTTTTTTTTTTTTGAGATGTTAGATTTTTAATTGTCTATGGGTTTTAGTCGGAATTTTAAATTTAGGCCAAAGTTGTGTAATTCTTTTAACAAATTTTAAATTTTGTATTGGGATGTTTTTATTTTGGCTGTGCACCACTCCGACTCCAGTAGGAGAAGGGCAGTATACAAATTTAATAAAATAAATAATAAAATAAATAACTCCCTCTATCACTTCTTCTCTGTTTGTAAGAATTAAGTCCAGTATGGTTGTCTGTCTAGTTCCCTTCTCTACCTTTTGGACTACAATGTTGTCAGCTAGGTTGGTTAGGAACCAGTTGTAGATAAAAAGGGGGAGAGAAAAATAATTTGTCTTAAAGATTCTCTTCCTATATACCAGCATTGTTTTTGATTTCAAATCATTTAGCCCTGGTATATATCTATAATTTAGGGTCCTTGTGCCAAAACACATTAAATTTGATACAGTTTTCCTTTCTTCTTCACTGGGTTTCAATAATTCTGCAACATCAGACAGTAACCACCACAGTATATTTAATAATGGCAGATGTAAACCTATGGTAAATGAATGAATACTGGAATAAAATTGTGTAAAATGCCAAGACTGGATTACTTTTTACAATTATTTTAAAGAACAAATAATTTACACCTATGCAAAAAATTGAGGTATTTTGCAGCCCTGCTAATAGGTTTTATTCATCAGAAAAGGTTAGAGTTTCAGCAAGATCTCCAGCATGGTTTTTTGCAGCTTGCTTGCTCTCGGCTGCCATAAAAATGGAGAGGGAGGTTTAGGCATTTGGGATGGGGAAGTGAGTTGGTCCTGTGAGAATTGGAAGGGAAGTTTGTACTCATGAGCTATTGCACTGCTGAGTGGAGTTGTTTGGACTTTTCTGAGGCCAACTGTCCTGGGACTCCAGAGGCATACAATACCTGCAGAGGAGCTTTTCCCATAACATTATGGGTGCTGGATGCTGATTGGTCTTTGCTAGACCCTGGATGGGAGTTATTTGGGGTGACTTTCAATGTGTAACTTTTGTGGAAGTTTTTCTCAGATCTTGCTCTGCTTTTGCTGCTATCAGTTCTTTCTTAGTAAAAGTATATCTTCTCTAAATCAACGGAGTCATGGGTTTTCTTACTTAGGATTTGAACAGAGGCAGACCTGACATAAGGCAAGATCTGCTTTATTGGCCAACCTGGAGATCATAGTCTAGTGTGGGGGCTGGGGACGCAATGTCAACCCGTGGGAGCAACCAGGAAGAGTCCACAGCCCTAGAGCAACCCCGCCCCCAAGGCCATGCTGTATTCAAGATGAGATGGAATGGCTGGAGAAGCTGAACCTTGATGAGGAAGCAGTCCGAGTCAGATGGTCGCTAGACGTAGGATGGCTGGAGGACCATGAGGAGCATCCACCAGGGGTGACTATTACCAGAGGGCATTGAGAATCCCACAGAGTGGAGGGGCATGAAGGAGAATGTCGGGAAATTCCCCCTGACTCTGACCATGAGGACTTCATGCTGAGCCACGCATTGTATCTGTGGCAAGAGGCAAATGAAAATCAGAGAGCCAGAGAAATGCTTGCCTAGATGTCTGCCAAGCAGTCTCACAAAGAGACCAGCCAGGCGGCAAATGGAACTGCCACCTCCACAGCTGCTTCAGTTGCTCCACAGGGGGTGGCTCTGGCTGCAGTCACATTGTCACTAGCAGCTGCAGTGGCTCCGGCTCCCCTGAAGGTGCCAGGTTCCCCAAAGTTCTGCTGCTAGGAGTGAAGTTCGACAGGCATCCCAAATTGTTGGATTCTTCCTAGCTTAAGTGTGGAATTATATGCAGGTGTATGGGAACAAATTGGAATCAGAAACAACTAAAGTGAGATGTGTCACCATGGCCCTGTAAGGGGCTATAGCAGAGTGGATGTTTTTTCTTCACAACAACAATGCCCTTCAGCTACGAAACTATTATCAGTTTATGACAGCCCTCCACCAGCAGTTTGAGGACCCTCTAGCAGAGCGCAAAGCTAGAACCCAGATGAAGACCATCACCCAGGGGCAGTAGTTAGCAGAAAACTCTCCAGAGTTCTGCAAGCTGGTATGTTGACTGTCCACATGGCCTGAAGAGATCCTGGTTGAATGTTTCAAGGATGGGTTTAATGACGAAGTCTATCACACCTGCATCTTGCAGGAGGCCTCTCAAGACCTCCAACACTAATATATGCTGGCAGATGAAGTGGAAATAGATCTGGCCAGAGACCGACACAGGGCAGCCATGGCTGGAGCAAGTCCTCGCTCCCTGCTCATAAAGAATCCCTGAAAGCTGCCGAACAGTGGTCCACGACTTGCTTCAAGTGCGGAAAAGAAGGGCACCAAGCAAGTGACTGCCGTTCTGCCAAACCTAGCCCCAAACCTGTAGCCACTGGGAATAGGAAGGCTGAGAAGCTGCCACTGAGGCTCTGTAAGATGACTCTGAAGGGGATGGAGGTTGTTGAGTTTGGTCAGGAGGGGTTGGGAACTCCGACCTCGCTGAAAGAGAATGAAACTGACTCTGATGACAACCCCTTGGTACGTTGACATGTGATCCCCATGACCATCCCAGTGGAATTAATGGTGCCCTCGTCCTATCCAGGGCGCTATTTGACTCAGAGTGCACCAGGTGTGTGGTTAGCCTTGAAGTTGTAGAGAAATTGGGACTGAGGGTGCCCATAGCCTTCTGCCAATTGGATGGGTTGGTAGCAGGGGGTCCTTGGCTCATTTTGTAACAGAACCTGTGGAAATGAGAATGGGGAGCCACAAAGAGCTTCTGAGTTTTACAATAGCACCAGAGTTAGAGAGACCCCTCTTGCTTGGACTGACTTGGCTCCACAAGTGGAACCCTCTTGTGAATTGGAGAAGAATGCTCCTAAAAATCCGACCTCAACCAGCAGGGAGAAGGGAAGGGAATCCCTTGCCACAAACCAAAAGAGCCAAAATGACATGGTAGTTGGGGGCTACTGTGTAGCAGCACACAAAGAGAGGAGAAAATCCCAACGAAATACTGGGACAAGGAAGGCTGATGCTAGTGACATGGTTGCTGCATGCGAATGCCTAGGGGTTTTACAACACTGCACTTACACCTCCAAAAAATTAACAGAGTGAAAGGAGATAGTGAGTCTGGGAGAAGGAAGTATTTGAGGTGTGATGGGCATTGCTAACTTGGAGGCATTTCATAGAAGGAGCAAAGCAACCTTTTGAAGTATGGACTGATCACAAAAACCTGGAAACCTTGAAAAACCCAAGGAAATTGTCACCTAAACAAGTCCATTGGGCACAGTACTTTAATTGCTTTAATTTCATGCTGCATTACATCCCTGGGGGGGGGAGAACTTCATGGCTGATGCTTTATCCAGATTACCCCAATATAATAGTGCTAGAGCTGAAGTAATCCGGCCAGTTATCCCTTCTACAGTTAGCTGCTCCAGTGACTACCAGGGCTCAGAAAAAGTCAGAGCCTGAGTTGCTCCATGAATTGTGTGAAGAATTGAAGGGGGCATTGAAAAGTAATGAATGGTTTCTGTCCCACACAAATGACTGCACCATGTGAGATGGATTGGCGCCAAATTGTATGTGTCTGCCAGCATAAGGGGCCCCATCCTACAGTGGGCTCATGATTCCAAAACTGCCGGTCATTTTGGTTTTGTAAAGACATTGCACTTGATCAAGTGACAATTTTGGTGGCCTTTGTTGAGCCTTGATGGTACAGTGGTCTACGCACCCTGTTATTAACACAGGTGCCTGCAATTTACTGCTGGTTCGAATCTTTCCAAGGCTCAAGGTTGACTCAGCCTTCCATCCTTTCTAAGGTAGGTGAAATGAGGACCCAGTTTGTGGGGGCAATAAGCTGACTTTGTATAAATATACAAAAGTATGAAGGCTATTGCTTAACGCATTGTAAGCCGCCCTGAGTCTCCGGAGAAGGGCGGCATATAAATCAAAATTAAAAAAATAAATTAAAAAATTTTAAAAAAGGGACATTGAGACTTAGTTTTCTCATCTATGCAACTGCTAAACAGCCTCCAGGGAAGCCCACCAGACTGTGGCTAGTCCTAGGGGCCCAATGGAAGGAAATATTCATGGACTTTATAGTGGAGCTACCTGAGAGTGGGGGGGAACACAGTCATTTGGGTTGTTACAGGTCTTTTCTCCAAACAAGTACATTTTGTTCCCTGCACTAAAATACTATCTTATAAGGTATTTGCTAAACTTTATTCAACATGTGTATAGGTTACATGAAATTCCTGACTGCATTATCTTGGATGGGAAGGGGGTGCAATTCACTTCCCAGTTTTGGTGGGATTTCTTAAATTGCTAGGCTCCAAGGCTCCACCCAGGGCTAAGCTCCACCCATCTTCCTCAAACCAATGGAATGTGTGAGTGCAACAAATCGGTTCTAGAACAGTACCTTAAGTGCTACATAAAATATCAGCAAGATAATTGGGCTGACCTACTGCCATTTGCAGAGGTCACTTATAATAACTCGGTGCATAATAGTACTGGTTTCACTGCGTCCAAGATAGCTTCTAGCCAGGATTTCGTCCCCATACCAGAACTGCCTCAAGAGAAGCCTCTTCCTCCCTCCTTGATGGAGGGATTGAACAGCTTCAACACACCTGGCCAGTAACACGTAAGGTGTTGGAAGATGCACATCAAGTCCATAAGTAACAGGCTGATAAAAAAAAGGGCAAATCCGAAAGACTTCCAAGTGAGTGATAAAATATATTTGTACACTAAATACTTATAGACTACCCAAAAATCAAAGAAACTGGGACCTAAATATGTAGGCCCATTCCCAATTGTAAAAGTTATCAACCCAGTTACTATGCAGAGATCATACCTGCCAAAGAATCTTAATCGGATCCACCCTTTCATTGTTAGTTTGCTCAAGCCTAAAAAGATATCTCCTCTTCACCCTGCTCAGCCAACCCCTCCAGTGCCCATTCTCATAGAGGAAGAACAGCATTTTGAAGTCAAAGGAAGTTTAGATTCCAGAAAGTGAAAAGAGAAAGAACAATACTTAGTGGCCTGGAAGCATTTCCCTACTTCACAATCAGAATGGGTGAATGCCCGAAATATTCGAACCCCTAAACTCCTTCAGATGTTCCACAGGAAATGTCACTGAGTTTTTGTATTTACCACATGAGCTCTTATTTTTGAACTTTCAGACTTACCGTAGCTTGCCAAGTTCTTATCAGTAAGCTAACTGCGCATATCCACATTCTTTCACTTTCTTCTAACTTTCTTTGTTCGCCTGCCAAGAGGTCCGGTAGGAACGCTGCCAAGATGTAACTAACTTATTAGTAAGATGTTTTTACTTCTTTATAATAAAATGTGTTTATTAGAATATATCTCGGGTTTATTTTCTTAAAGTATACTTCAAAGAAAGGTCACGATCCATTCTCTAATCAAGGTACAATTACCCAAAAGCAGAATGGGATTAATTGCCACCCTGACAGGAAATACCCCAATAAGCCTGGGTGAAGCAATGTTCTTTAATTGGAGTTGACCTGTGGTAAATTAAATTGATTGGACATGATTTGGAAAGGCACACACCTCTCTCTAGAAGGCCTCACAGCTGACAATGCATAATGTAGCAGAGCAAAAGCCATGGTCAAAGCAGAGCTGAGAGACAGGATTATTACAAAGTACAGCTCTGGGGAAGGCTAGAATAAAATTTTTGCTGTACTGAAGGTTCATAAGAGCACAGTGGCCTCCATAATTCTCAAATGGAAGAAGTTTAGCACAACCAGGACTGTTCCAAAAGCTGGTTGCCCAGTCAAACTGAACAATCTGAGAAGGGCCTTAGTAAGAGAAATGACCAAGAACCCGATGGTCACTCTGACTGAACTTCAGAGATCCTGTATAAAGATGGGACAGAGTTCCACAAAGACAACCATCACTTCAGCCCTCCACTGATTTGGGTTTTATGGCAAAATGGCTAGACAGAAATCTCTCCTCAGTGCAAAACACATGAAAACCTGCTCAGTTTGCAAGAAAGCAACTGAAGGATTCTCAAACTGTCAGCAACAAGATTCTCTGGTCTGATTAAAGATTGAACTCTTTGGCTCAGTTCTAAGCATTATGTCTGGAGGAAACCAGGCATTGCTCATCACCTGCCCAATATTATCCCAACAGTGAAGCATGGTTCAGCATCATTCTCTGGGGATGTTTTTCAGCAATAGGGACTGGGAGACTGGCTAGGGTTGAGGGAAAACTGAATGGAGCAAAGTACAAGGATATCCTTAATGAAAACCTGTTCCATAGTGCTCAGGACCTCAGACTGGGCCGAAGGTTTACTTTCCAACATGACAATGTTCCTAAGCACACAGCCAAGACAACACAGGAGTGGCTTAGGGACAACTCTGTGATTGTTCAAGCCCTGACTTGAACATCTCTGGAAGGACCTGAAAATGGCTGTCTACTGACAGTCACCATCCAACCTGACATCTTATGAGGATTTGCAAGGAAGAATGGCAGAAAATCCCGCAATCCAGGTGTGTAAAGCTTGTTGATTCATACCCAAAATTAAGGCTGTAAAAGCTGCCAAGGTTCTTCAAGTACTGAGTGAAGGGTCTGAATCAGTGGTGGGTTCCTCCTGGTTCAGCCCGGTTCTCCCGAGCCGGTAGCGGTGACGATATGACATCACCGAACTGGTTCTGCCCCACCCCCCATGCCCCCCACCCCCCGCATTATTCTTACCTTTTATTTGGCCCCACCCCCAATCTATTGCTGCCTCCTGAGTCCCAGCTGATGGCTAGAGGGAAAAAAACTGTTTAAACTCTTGCCTCTGGGCTTCAAAGGGCCACCCTACAGCTGATCAGTGTTAAAAGAAAACAAATGAGTAGACCAATGCCTGCAAAAATACATGAGTAGATCAGTGCCTGCAAAAATAAATGGGTAGACCAGCGCCTGCAGAAATACATGAGTAGATCAGTGCCTGCAAAAATACATGAGTAGATCAGTGCCTGCAAAAATAAATGGGTAGACCAGTGCCTGCAAAAAATAAATGGGTAGATCGGTACAGCTCTGCAAGCAATTAAAAGCCTGGTAGACCAGTACCTCTGCTAAACCCTAAATAATTGTCACATGACCATCAAGCCACGCCCACAGAACCGGTAGTAAAAAAATTTAGAACCCACCCCTGGTCTGAATACTTATGCCAATGTGATATTTCAGTTTTTTCTTTTTAATAAATTTACATACATTTCTAAAAACCTGTTTTCACTTTGTCATTATGTGGTACTGAGTGTAGATTAATGAGAAAAAAAATGAATTTCAACATCTGTAGAATTAGGCTACAGCATAATAAAATTGACAAAAGTGAAGGGGGTCTGAATACTTTCTGAATGCACAGTATTTTTTCTGCTGGTAGTGGCTGGTAGTACACACCTATAGCAATGTCATTCTTTTATTTTTATTCATTATCATTTATTATTTTAGCTAATTGACACTTGGAAGAAAACTGAAAACTAATCTGGATACATTACTAATAGAATAACAGATTTGAAAGGGACCTTGGAGGTCTTCTAGGCCAACCCCTGCTCAAGCAGGAGACTCTATACCATTCCAGAAAAGTGGCTGTCTGGTCTTTTCTTAAAAGACTCCAGTGATGGAGCACTCAGAACTTCTGAAGGCAAGCCATTCTACTGGCTAATTGTCTTCACTTTTACAAAATTTCTCCTTAATTCTAGGTAACTTCTCTCCTTGTTTAGTTTCCATCCACTGTTCCTTGTCTTATCTTGTCTTCTGGTGCTGTGGAAAAAAAGTTGACTCCCTCTTCTTTCTAGCAGCCCCTCAAATATTGGAACACTGCTATCATGTTACCCCCAGTCCTTCTTTTCACTACAGTAGACTAGACATTCCCAATTCCTGCAACATTCAAGGTCCCTTCCAAATCTATTCTGACTATTGGGGGCGAATCATTGGCCCCCATGGAGAGGGCGCGCAACTTGGGGGTCCTCCTGGATTCACGGCTGTCTTTAGAAGAGCACTTGACGGCCGTGACCGGGAGGATTTTTCATCAGGTTCGCCTGATTTGCCAGTTGCGTCCCTTTCTGGATCGGGACTCCTTACACACGGTCACTCATGCCCTCGTCACCTCCCGCCTGGACTATTATAATGCTCTCTACATGGGGCTCCCCTTGAGGAGCACCCGGAGGCTTCAACTGGTGCAGAGTGCGGCCGCGTGGGTGGTAATGGGAGCGACATGGCGTTCCCATGTAACATGCCTCCTGTGCGAGTTGCACTGGCTCCCGGTGATCTTCCGGGTGCGCTTCAAGGTATTGGTTTACCACGTTTAAAACGCTCCATGGCTCAGGACCTGGGTGTCGAGTGTCAGCCATGATCCCGGGGACTGTGACAAGCCAGAAGAACAGAGACACGGTGAAGGGGGGCGTTGTAGCGTTTAGCAGGGCACGGTGATATCAGGTGGTGGACGGTATAGGGAATCTGGGGACAGGGTCAATAAAACGATGTCAAAGGAAACAAACGCCCTTCAATACGAGGGACAGCGAGATCCGGAAGTAACTGAAGGAGTAAATAGCGCGGTCACTTTAAATGCACAATTGAGCAAGGGCGGGGCGCTTGAGGGCGTTCTATAAAGCCAGATAAGCGGAGGAATCGGGCGTCTCCGACTTTGTTTTTCAACAGAAAACTTCAGCGCTTACTGTATGACCACCGTGTAAGCTACGATTAAACCGGATAGCTTCACCTTTGAGTGTGTGCATGTGGTGTTTGTTCGGCAGAGCACAGGTGGTTCCAGAGGAGGCTGACAGAAAGTCGGAGACGCTTTATTCTTCTGTCTGAGGACTGCAAGCAGCTGTGATGGCAGAGGACGTGACGGATGATGCCATGGTGTTGGATTTGGGGACGGAGCTGGAGGCAGAGGAGGAGGAGAACGTGGAGATGGAGGAGCATTGCGAACAGCCAGTGGTACGCCCCAAACAGAGTGGTGTCGCCCCCGCCCCCAGAAGACAAGCAGGAAAGACAGGATTCATTGGGGACTGAAGCTGCTCGAAAACCATCTGGAAATTGGTGGCAAAGTACCGCTATACTGGGGAAGTTGGGGTTTCAGACGTCAGCCAACCTCCCTCTAGCCCCTCAATTCCAAGGGTGGCGGGAAAGGAGATGGACGGAGGAGGAGGAAGAGGAGGACCCGGTGTAACCACCATGGATATGTTGAGGGAGAGGTTTGGGGAAGCTAGCTTTCGGGATGCCCCCTCTTGGCAGCCCTGGGCGCCTGGGGCAGACCAGTCAAATACGTGGCAGAGTGGGGTGGGAGCATCAACAGGCGGAATGTCCAAATCCAGGGTGCGTTTGGCCAGTCCAAAGCTGCGAGTAGACCATAGTCGATACAGGGGCGGAAGGGATGAAGACCCTGCTCCCAAGGGTAGGGGTTCCTCGTCAAGCGAGGGGATACATGGTACATGACGACAGCCACATAGTCAGGGGCATCATGAGGACCAGGAAGGTGAGCCTGCTGCTAGACAGTCCCGCTCACGGGAACAAAGAGCCCCTCAGGGTGGAGAGCGGTCCAGGCGTGAACGGGATCCAGCACCTGCATGGATCCCAGGGCCTTGGGTACAGCAAATACCATGGGGTCTCCCTCCCTTACAAGCCACGTTCAATGGGAATCCAGACCGTGTAGCCCTCTTTCTAAGCCAGATGATCAGCTACATGGATGCTTACGGGCACTATTATTACTCTCAGTGGGCCAGAGTAGTAGCGGTTACGATGGTGTTGACAGGTGAGGCAACTGACTGGGTGGCCAGTTTACACACCATGCACGCTCGAGAACTGGCAGATTTGGGACTGTTCCTGGAAGCGTTACGGAGTCGATTTGAGGATGATGCCAGCACCCAGGCCAATGTCGAAAGTGATCTAGTTTCACTAAAACAAAATGGACGAGCGGCTAAAGACTATGTAAAGGAATTTTGTACCTTGGCTAATCGGTTGAGGGGCTGGCCTGAACGTTTATTAATTCACCATTTCCATAAGGGGCTGGATAGAGACCTACGTCAGGCCTGCATTTATAGGGGCCTTGGTCCTTACATAACAGCCTGGTATAAAGCGGCTGTTGAATTGGATGTAGGCCTGAAGGAGTTCCGGATGCAAAGCAACACCATGACCCCACCATGGAAGGTGTTGGAGAAGCCGCCAACAGGGCGGGGAGGCATTCGAACATATATGCCTATAGGAGTAAGAGGTGGTATTGCCTCACAAAAACCATTCTGATGTTACTGGTGTGACCAGGAGGGCCACAGAGTGCTTGATTGCCCACTCCTGCCTCTCCGGGCCCCAGACATCCAGGCATCAGGTTCCGGTAGGCGGGCAGGTTGCTGTTCCAGACTATCGGAGCGCTCTTGTATCGCGGCTCAAACAAGAGTGGTGAGGCCAATGGTCGTGATGGCAATGGTGGCTCTCCTGACATCATCCGAACACTGACGGAGGAGGGGAATGTTGAGGAGGAAACAGAACACATGGATCCTATGGTATGTGATCCTGTCCGACCTTTCATTATCCAGGTGACACTAAAACACCCTAGGTCGGGTAGACTGGAACAGCAAGGGGCCTTAGTAGATACCGGGTGCACCCGTTGCTTTATACGAAGGGCGATAGCAGACAGTCTTGGACTCCATGTAGTGAGATTGTGGAAACCTATTTACTTTGAGCAAATGGATGGTTCAACGCTAGGAGGACAACCGGCTACCCATGTTACAGAGCCTGTGACACTTGAGATCGGGAATCATCGGGAAGTAGTACGATTTGTGGTTGTAGAAAAAAATGATTGAACCCATCATTCTAGGCCTATCATGGTTAGATAAGTGGAAACCTACCTTTTGGTGGGAAGGGGTTTTTCGCAAATTACGCTTGGCAGTAGGCCCTGATCCACCTGAAGACAGTAGAGATGTAGGAGCGACTGGAAGGGAGATGTCCTGTCTAGAAAAAGTCCCACACATATACAGAGATCTACGGCGTGTGTTTAGCGAGAAGGAATGTGAGACCCTTCCACCCCACCATCCTACAGACTGTGCAATAGAGTTGAAACCAGGTGTTAGTCTACCTAAACCCCGCATGTATTCCATGACTCCCCTTGAATTAGAGGAATTGCGGTGTTATATAGACCAGAACCTAGCCAGGGGTTTTATCTCGCCCAGTCGTGTGCATATGGCAGCGCCAGTTCTGTTTAAGGAGAAGAAAGATGGAGGGCTAAGATTGTGTGTTGATTTTCAGGGATTAAACGCTGTCTGTATGGAACCCCTTTATCCCTTACCCCTTATGACAGATTTGCTTTCCACTCTCACAACAGGGAAGATCTTTACTAAGTTGGACCTCCGAGAAGCGTATTACAGGGTCCGGGTAAAAGCGGGTGATGAATGGAAGACCACATTTAACTGCCCTTTGGGCAGCTATAAGTTCCGGGTCATGCCATTTAGTCTACAGGGGGCCCCTGCAGTTTTTATGCAGTTTATCAATAGTATACTCTATGATCACCTGTATCGCGGAGTTCTCGTATATCTAGACGATATTCTAATATACTCCAATACCCTAGAATAACACGTTTGTCTGGTACGGCAAATATTACTGAAGTTGTTGAAGGCTCAGTTGTATGTCAAGCTATCGAAATGCGAATTTCACAAGACAGAGATAGATTACTTGGGGTTTAGGATTTCAGAAAAAGGGATTGAAATGGACCCAAATAAGGTTAAGACAGTGTTGGAATGGCAGGCTCCAAAGACCCGAAAACAGTTACAAAGTTTTCTGGGCTTTGCAAATTTTTATAGAAGATTTATCCCCTCATTTGCTAAGGTGGCTTTACTGTTGACTGATCTCTTAAAGACGAGAAAAATTGCAGTCGGGAAAGGCAACCCACAACAAAAAATCAATTGGACGATATCATGTCAACATGCATTTGACATGTTGAAAACCCTCTTCGCTAATGAACCCATACTAAGACATCCTAACACATCGAAACCCTTTGTAATCCAGGCGGATGCAAGTGATGTGGCGGTAGGAGGTGTTCTCCTACAAAGAAATGAAAATGGGGTTCTTCAACCATGCGCCTACACCTCCCGAAAACTAACTGATACAGAACGAAATTGGACGGTTTGGGAAAAAGAGGCGTATGCCATAAAATGGGCCTTGCAAACATGGAGGTATTTACTAGAAGGGACTAAGGTAGAATCTGAGGTATGGACGGATCACAAAAATCTAGAGGCACTTCAATCGCCTCGTAAACTGTCCCCGAAACAGGCACATTGGGCGCAATATTTCTGCAGATTTACCATCAAGCTGAAAGCGATACCAGGAGGAAAGAACTATTTAGCTGATGCCCTATCACGTATGCCGCAATTTGAGAGCCAAAAAGAGGAGATAACACAAGCCTTAATACCTTATAAACAGACAGGAAAGCAAGGAAGGGACGTATTCCCGCTCCCCACAACCTGGGTAGTGGAATTGAGGAAAAAATTAGCAACAGACAGTTAGTTGAAGACCAATCCCCAGATAGTGACACAGAGAAGAGGACTAATGTAGAAATGAGATAAATTATATATCCCCGAAGGATTGAGAGATAAGGTGTTATGACAATGCCACGATGTAAAAACAGCAGGGCATTTCTGTTTCGTGAAAACGTTGCATCTAGTGAGGAGACAGTTCTGGTGGCCACGTATGCGAAAACAGGTAGAGACATATGTACAAGGCTGTCCCATCTGTATAAGAGCTAAACCCTTGTCAGGGAAACCGTCTGGTTTATTACAGTCCGTGGCTGAACCACAGAGGCCTTGGGAAGATATAGCCATGGATTTCATAGTTGAATTGCCTCCCAGCAAAGGACACAATGTAATATGGACTATTATTGACCTGTTTTCCAAACAGGCGCATTTTGTCCCCTGTAAAGGACTACCGTCCGCAGGGTGTCTAGCGAAACTATTTGTCCAACACGTATATCGACTTCATGGCACACCCAAACGTATAATCTCAGACAGAGATCCCCAATTTACCACCCGGTTCTGAAGACGTTTCCTAGGACAATTAGGAACAAAACAGGGACTGAGCTCTGCGTTCCACCCAAATACCATCGGAGCCGCTGAAAGAGCCAATGCCATGGTAGAAAGGTATCTACATTCTTATGTGTCATACCAACAAACAGACTGGTACGAACTCTTACCTTTCGCAGAATCAGCATATAATAATACCGTACGCAGCAGTATAGGTTATACACCCTTCCTGGTAGTTTCTGGAAAAGAGTTCCCGGCCATCCCTGATCTAGATGTACAAATGACTAGTTCCCATAGTCCAAAAGAATGGACAGAGAAGGTTAAACAGAGTTGGCCACACATCAAAAATGCATTAGAAAAAGCTTCTGAAGCGTACAAAACCCAAGTAAACAAACGGAGACAAGATAACCTACCCTTCAAAATAGGAGAAAAAGTGTATTTGTCCACAAAATATATCAATCTGCGTATGCCCAGTAAAAAACTAGGTCCAAAGTATATAGGTCCCTTTCCCATCACTAAAATAATAAATCCCGTAACGGTATCCTTACAACTACCCCCCTTACTGAAAAGAATACACCCAGTATTCCACAGTAGTCTCCTAAAACCAGCAGCCAAAATAAGAGAGACAGGAACACGTCCAGGGCCCGTGACAGGAAGCTCATACAAAATTAAAAAGATCCTCGATTCTAAGATATATCATGGGAAGCTTAGGTATTTAGTACATTGGAAGGGATACCCTATATCAGAAGCAACATGGGTGAAAACGAAGGATATAGATGCTCCACGATTACTAAAACAATTCCATGAAACATATCCAAACAAACCAGGTGGACACTTTCCCACTTAATGAGAATAACCGAATGTTTTTATGTCCCTACAGGAAGAGACCTGGTAGGGGGGGCCGCATGTCGAGTGTCAGCCATTCCCTCGACACATGATCCCAGGGACTGTGACAAGCCAGAAGAACAGAGACACGGTGAAGGGGGGTGTTGTAGCGTTTAGCAGGGCATGGTGATATCAGGTGGTGGACGGTATAGGGAATCTGGGGACAGGGTCAATAAAACGATGTCAAAGGAAACAAATGCCCTTCAATACGAGGAACAGCGAGATCCGGAAGTAACTGAAGGAGTAAATAGCGCGGTCACTTTAAATGCACAATTGAGCAAGGGCGGGGCCCTTGGGGGCGTTCTATAAAGCCAGATAAGCGGAGGAATCGGGCGTCTCCGACTTTGTTTTTCAACAGAAAACTTCAGCGCTTATTGTATGACCACCGTGTAAGCTACGATTAAACCGGATAACTTCACCTTTGAGTGTGTGCGTGTGGTGTTTGTTCGGCGGAGCACAGGTGGTTCCAGAGGAGGCTGACACTGGGTACTTACGGGACCACCTACTACCACCAATAGCCTCCCACCGGCCGGTACGCTCTCATAGAGAGGGGCTCCTCCGGGTGCCGTCGGCCAAACAATGTCGACTGGCGGCCCCCAGGGGGAGAGCCTCCTCTGTGAGGGCACCTACTATCTGGAACGAGCTCCCCCCAGAGATACAGAGGATCCCGGATCTGCGCACCTTCCACCGCGCTCTAAAGACCTTTTTATTTCACCAGGCGGGCCTGGCCTAACTTTCTCCCTCTTTTTAAACATTTTTAATATTTTTTAGTATTTTTAATATTCAAAGTTTAAATTTGTTTTAAATAGATTGGGGTTTTAAATTTGTTTGGGCCAAACTATTTAATTCGATTTTATCTCTGCTTTTTAAATTTTGTATGTATGTATTTTATTGTTGGCTGTTCACCGTCCTGAGTCCTTCAGGAGTAGGGCGGTATATAAATCAAATAAAAGTAAAGTAAAGTATTCTGTAAAACTGGATGCAGTATTCTAAGTGTAGTCTTACTATGGCTTTATAAAGTGGTTGTCAACTCTGAAGCTGGCCTTATTGAGGCCATTTTGAGACTTCAGTGCTGACACACTGGAGAAGAGGGATAGGGAGGGGGGAATAGAGATAGTTAGGGTGTTGTAGTCAAAACAAAATACTTTCTCTTGGGAACCAAGAACATTCCAGAAGGAGGGGACTGGAGTCACCTAGCAACTGGACAATATCCTGATTGGACCATGTGACTGTTTTGAGAAAATGGCAAACATTTATTTTTAATTAGGTGAAAACTGTGGGAATAATCAGAGTTGCTTTTCACCAGCCTGTGCCAATATACCATATCCAATAAATCTATTATTTGAGGAAATTGCCTGACTCAGAGTTTTGTTGGCTATGCGTATGTTACTTGGATCCCTGACAGTGGTACTAATACTATACATGATCTTGAGTCTACCTTTCTGTTAATGCAACCTAGGATTGCATGGGCTTTTTTGGATTGTATCTTGAGAGATCTGGGATGTTGGCTATTCCTGCCAGCTTGGTGTCATCTGCAAATTGGATGAGTTCCCTTCTATTCATCTATCTAAATCATTTATGAAGATATTAAAGAGTACTGGGCCTAAAACAAAACCTTGGGATACCCCACTGCTTACTTCTGTCGATATAGATGTAATTCCATTAAGGACTACATGTTGAGCGTGGTTTGTCAGCCAGTTGCAAATCCATCTGTTCACAGATCTATTGCTTTTTTATCTTTTCCAAGATCTTCCTGATTCAATGGTTCAGAGATCACATCTGCCAGTTCCTTCAGAACTCTGGGATGTAATCTGTCAGGTCTATGGATTTGAACTTATCTAGAGCAGACAGGTGTTCTCTTACCATTTTCTTGTTTATTTTAATTTATATTCCTAGTCTGTCTTTTACAGTTATGTTTTTAGTAGGTTGGGCTGTATTATCTTTTTGCATGAAGAGAGATGCAAAGAATGCATTAAGCAGTTCTGTTAATGGTATTGAGCCAAGTTTCACGTAATTTGTATCTGTATATTTGGTTTTTCTTGTCATGGAGAAAAGTAAAACCTTACATTTCTCCATGTTGAATTTTATTTTGTTAGATACAGTAGGGCCTAGTGTTCAAGTCTATCAAGATGCATCTAGATCTTGAGCATATCTTCTGGGATGTTGGCTATTCCTGCCAGCTTGGTGTCATCTGCAAATTTGATAAGTTCTCCTTCTATTCCTGCATCTAAATCATTTATGAAGATATTGAAAAGTCTGGGCCCAAAACAGAACCTTAGTTCTGCTTAGTTCCCCACTGCTTAGTTCCCTCCATGTAGATGTAGTTCTGTTAAGAACTTCATATTGAGTATGGTTTGTTAACCAGATACAAATCCATCTAGTGGTGGTGCTGTCTAGCCCACATTTTTCTAGCTTACCAAGAAGTAGGTTGTGATGTACTTTGTCAAATGCCTTACTGAAATCCAAATATACTATATGCCCACAGCATTTTGCTGGTCCACTAATTTAGTCACTTTGTCAACGAATGAAATAAGATTTGTTTGGCATGATCTGTTTTTGATGAACCCATGTTGGCTTCTGGTTATGATTTTGCTTGCTTCCAGGTGTTTGCAGATTTGCTGCTTGATTATCTTTTCCAAGATCTTCCCAGGTATTGATCTCAGGCTGGTTGGTCTGTAGTTTCCTGGAAAAGCCTCAGATTCAATTTTTGACATGATATCTTGACATATTATTAACAAATATTAATTTAAACATAAGATATGAATGGTGGGCTTATTTTATTTCAAAAAAGGGTAAGGCCTGTTTTGTTTTGTTTTTTCTCATTTCATAGCTTCTTCCAGTGATGGGATTCAAATAAGTTAACAACCAGTTCTATGTCCTAATGACCAGCTGGGTAGGTGTGGCTGGGTGGTGATGTGACTCAACTCAACGTCACTCATGTTGAGGGGTGCTTCACCTCACCCAGCCTCTTGTGATCGTGGGGCTGCTGCAATGGTCATAAGTATGAAAAATGGTCATAAATCACTTTTTTCAGTGCCATTGTAACATTGAATGGTCACTAAATGAACTATTGTAAGTCAAGGATTACCAGTACAAAAATACAAAAAGCTTCTTTGCTTGCAAAAAGTTACCCTAAATACCAATCATTAGATTAGAAATGGGGGAATACACACTGAAAATCAATGATAGTCACAGCCATCATGGAAACCTAAACCATTCTGTCTGAATACCTTCCTTTTTATCAGCAATACCTGCAATCCAGTGTTACAAATCAGGCAGGGCACCAGAGCACATTGAGGAATTAAAATAGTTAAAATGCAACAATAATTATCAGCAGACAACTCTTGCTCATAAAGTGAAACCCTTTAGTAGAGAGGTCATTTAAGCTCTCCAGAAAGTGAGTGGGCATACTTGAGCCACAAAATGCCAAGCTAAAGAGACAAATTGACAAAATATAAAAGGGACCCAGGTTTAAATCTCTGCCCTCCCACGCTTGTCAGGATCACAATAAATTTAGTACATGCCACAAATATCTAAATAAACTTCAAGCCTGTGTTTGAAGAAATATCCATCTGGTTCAGTTCCAAGCTGGGAGAAAGACACTGGAAACATGGAGGCTAATTGGAGAGATGATTTAATGATGAAGCAGAACCACATGGGTTTAGTTGAAGTTTGGACTCTCTGAGATGATGTAATGAGAGGCTTGTGTCCTGAAATGGTTAGGCATTGTGTCTTAATTTATTTATTTATTTATTTATTTGTTTAAATTTCTATACCGCCCTTCTCCAATGTAGGACTCAGGGCGGTGAACAGCCAAAGTAAAAACAAGACATACATACAAAACATACAAAATCTAAAATCTGTTTAAAATAATTAAATAATTTTGGCCGTAATTAAAACATTCCAATTTAAAATCCGTTTAAAATTTGACTCAAGCCAGCCCAGCTAGTTGAAATAAATGGGTTTTTAGGGCCCGACGAAAAATCCGGAGGTCTGTTATTGTACGTAGCTCTGGGGGGAGGTTGTTCCAGAGGGTGGGCGCCGCCACAGAGAAGGCTCTCCCCCTGGGGGTCGCCAGCCGACATTGTCTGGCGGACGGCACCCTGAGGAGGCCCACTCTGTGGGAGCGTACTGGCCGGTGGGAGGCTATTGGTGGCAGAAGGCGGTCTCGTAAGTACCCCGGCCCTAAGCCATGGAGCGCTTTAAAGGTGGTCACCAACACCTTGAAGCGCACCCGGAAGACCACCGGGAGCCAGTGCAGCTCGCGCAGGAGAGGTGTCACGTGGGAGCGCCTCGTCGCCCCCAAAATCCCCCGCGCGGCCGCGTTCTGGACCAGCTGGAGCCTCCGGGTGCACCCCAGGGGGAGCCCCATGTAGAGAGCGTTGCAGTAGTCCAGGCGGGAAGTGACGAGTGCCTGAGTGACTGTGCGTAGGGAGTCCCGATCTAGAAAGGGGCGCAACTGGCGTATCAGGCGGACCTGATAAAAAGCCCCCCTGGCCACGGCCGCCAAATGATCTTCTAACGACAGCCGTGCGTCCAGGAGGACGCCCAAGTTACGAGCCCTCTCCGTGGGGGCGAGTGATTCGCCCCCAATAGCCAGCGATGGCGTCAGCTGGCTATATCGGGACGCCGGAAGCCACAGCCACTCGGTCTTGGAGGGGTTGAGTTGGAGCCTGTTTCTCCCCATTCAGGCCCGCACGGCCTCCAGGCACTGGGACATCACTTTAAGGGCATCATTGGGGTGGCCTGGGGTGGAGATGTACAGCTGGGTGTCATCAGCGTACTGATGGAACTCCACCCCGAAGCCACGGATGATCTCACCCAGCGGCTTTACATAAATGTTGAACAGAAGGGGCGAGAGGACCGACCCTTGTGGCACCCCACAAGCAAGGTGCCTCGGGGTCGACCGCTGCCCCCCTGTCAACACAGATTGCGACCGGTCAGAGAGGTAGGAGGAGAACCACCGCAAAACGGTGCCTCCCACCCCCAACCCCGCCAACCGGTGCAACATGATACCATGGTTGATGGTATCAAAAGCCGCTGAGAGGTCTAACAGGACCAGGATAGAGGAGCAACCCCTATCCCGGGCCCTCCAGAGATCATCCACCAATGCGACCAATGCCGTTTCCGTGCTGTGCCCCGGAAGCCGGACTGGAGCGGGTCTAGATAGACAGCTTCATCCAGGTACCGGGGAAGCTGTTGCGCCACCACACTCTCAACAACCTTCGCAATGAAGCGAAGGTTGGAGACTGGACGATAGTTAGCCAAAACAGCCGGATCCAGAGAAGGCTTCTTGAGGAGGGGCCTCACCACCGCTTCTTTCAAAGCGGCCGGCAGGACCCCCTCACTCAAAGAAGCGTTAACAATCTTCTGGAGCCAGCCTCGTGTCACCTCCCGGGAAGCCAGTACCAACCAGGAGGGACACGGGTCCAATAAACATGTGGTCGCGTTCAGCCGTCCCAGGACCCTGTCCATGTCCTCGGGAGCCACAGGATCGAACTCCCCCCAGATAACACTCTCAAGACCTGCCTCAGTCATCCCGTCTGGACATACCCAGTCAGAGGCCAGCCCTTCCCGAATCTGAGCGATTTTGTCATACAGATACTGCACAAAATCCTCAGCTCGACCCTGCAAGGGGTCATCCCGCACTTCCAGATGGAGGAGGGAGCGGGTCACCCTAAACAGGGCGGCCGGGCGATTATCTGATGATGCGATAAGAGCGGCAAAATAGTTAGTTTTCGCCGCTTTTATCGCCACTAGGTAGGTCTTAATATGAGACCTCACCAGTCTTTCCTCCTGTTTTAGATCTTGAGTGAGGGCTAATCCCATTCTGCCTTTGTTCAGATCTTGCTGCAGGGAATTTTTGCCTATGAATAGAGCTATCTATCTCTTTATCTCTTAAGTGCTGACATCTGCTGTGGGCTATTAAGGAAGGTAGGGGCTGCTTTCTCCCACTAAGAAAACATGTTTCTTCATTTTTCATCCTGGGAAATATATTCTTCTTTTTAAATATTTCTCAAAATATTTCATTCTTCTAGGAGAGGGGTGGGTGCTAACTTTCTACAATTGGTGCCATGTTACTAAGCCTTATTATGAGAGAAAACTCAAACAAATTGTAAGGAGGATCCACTTACTATCAGTGAGCAATCATGTGCCTCGGCCACTCCAAAGCAATGCAAGAGACTTCTGTCCCAAAGTTACTTTTTCAAGAGGCAACTGGACTTTGTGGAAACTAAAAAAGTCCAGTTGCCTCTTGAAAAAAGCACCTTTGGGACAACCAAGTGGATGATTGAAGAATCCCCATAGACAAGAGACTCCTGTGCTCAGTGAACTGACAAAGCACCCTTTCCCATCCAGGAGAAGCAAATCCTTAGATGCATTTGCACCACTCAAAGATACCAGCTGGTCTCACTCATCTCACAAGATATCCTAAGGAAAGATCACATGCCCCCAGAAAGTCAGTAAAAAAAATCAGACAGAGTGCCAAGCTTGCATCCTGCCTCTCTGCCATTTTTTCTATGGCTATGCCAACCCTTATGTAAATAGCTCTTAATCCAACCAGTCCCTCCTCCCAAGCCCCGGAATAAAAGTACCAGCAAAGGGGGAAAAAACTCCAGAGAAGCCACTCAGGCTATAGAAAGGCTGGTTGTACTGCCAAGAACCATTAAGACCAGCTGTTACAATGTAATAAGGCTTAACCAGAGGCAGTTTCAGAAAACACTTAAGCAGGCTAGAAACAACACACACAGGCACACCAGAACAATTCCTTCCTGCCTGAGAGGCTTAACCCCGTACTGTGGGAAAAACAAAAGGCTGTTGGAAGGAGATTTCTTCCAACAGCTGGTTTGCCAAACTGCTCAGAAAGTTAACTACCAGTTTGCATGAACTGGTGCAAACTGGCTGAATTCCACCACTAGCTTCTTTGGAACAGAACCTGTCAATGTTTTGTTCTCAACAAAAACATGATTTCAAATTAAAAGTGGAACTCAAACATTTCTTCCAGAGAGATATGCATGTTATTAGTTCGTATGTTATGTAGGATATACCAGGCAAAGGTTTTGTACTTTTCAGTCACTTCTATAACATTAGCAACTCAAGAGTCTACATCTTGGAGAAAATATATGTAAAATGTGATCTTGCATTAAGCACATCTGCATGGGGAGGTAAAAGATGTCTAGATGGCAACCATGTGATTTAAAGTCACTCTTTTTTAATCCGTGTCACAATGCTTATAAAAAAAGTTGAGGATTTGATTACAGAGTTGCAGCTGTCATGTTGACTTTTTGGGGTGCAAGTTCCTTAAAATAATAAATCCCAAACATTATATAATTTAATAGATATCATTGAACATCTTATTTATAATGTCTGCACTTTGGTCTTTTTAAGTTTAATTTTCTATCATGTCCCTTCATTGCAGTGGTGAAATCCAAATTTTTTTACTACCGGTTCTGTGGGCGTGGCTTGGTGGGCGTACTGTGGCTTGGTGGGCATGGCAGGGGAAGGATACTGCAAAATCTCCATTCCCACCCCACTCCAGGGGAAGGATACTGCAAAATACTCATTCCCTCACCACTCCTGGGGGAAGGATATTGCAAAATCTCAATTCCCACTCTACTCTGGGGCTATCAGAGGTGCTATTTGCCGGTTGTCCAAATTACTCTAAATTTCCGCTGCCGGTTCTCCGAACTGCTCAAAATTTCTCCTACCGGTTATCCAGAACCTGTTGGATTTCACCCCTGCTTCATTGTCTTTAGCTCTGGTGCTAAACTTTCCATGCATTTTGCATTACCTTGACCAAGTTCATTCTTCTTTTTCTACCCTACAGGAGTAACAACAGTGCTAACAATGACAACGTTAAGCATCAGTGCTCGTAATTCCCTGCCCAAAGTAGCTTATGCCACAGCTATGGATTGGTTTATTGCGGTTTGTTATGCATTTGTGTTCTCTGCCTTGATAGAATTTGCCACTGTAAATTACTTCACAAAAAGAGGATGGGCATGGGATGGAAAAAGCATAGTCAATGATAAGGTGAGTGATGAAAAATATGTTTAAGGTTTCTTCCAATTTGGAAAAAAAAACAATTTAGCAGCATCTCTGTTGAAAGTTTTCCATTACTGAAAAATAATTAAAGTCTTAAACCAATATAAGGACAGGGTATGTTAAAACAAGAATGATTATGAAAAGAAGTAGAGAGTTTGGGTCTGCATTTCAGCAGAAATTAAACAGTTCATATGGAATCTTTCTCTACCTGTTTCTCTTAAAGAAACAAATATTATCCCAAGGCTGTTGATAAATTAAATCATAGCCCATTTATGCTTGTTTAATTTCCTTCAAAACCTTCAACCACATTTCATTATCTCCCAACAATTTTTATAAGGAAATTAGTGAAACCAAAGATACTTTGCTAAAAGAATTTTAACTACGGTATATTGAGCATTATAAATTAAGAACTGTCATCTATATAAATAAAAATGTAAATGTTCGTTTGTTCAAAATCTTAAATCTCCGAAAGTTCTTCACCGATTGCTTTGAAATTTTGACACAACATTGCATTCGAATACGCGCCTTTTTATATACCTATATTATATAGATGTCACACCTGTGACAGGTAAAAACATGTTTTTTTGAAAAACAGCACCATCTGTTGGATGTAAAAGCCAACACACGCTATACTAAATATTTTACGATTCCATTTCAATGTTTCCAATTTACAATCCATTTACGATTTCCAAATTTCAAATTTTACAATTCCATTTCAATGTTTCTGATTGCATTGTTAAATTGAATTTTCATAGATTTCGATTTATTCTCATTTTGATTTAATTATTTCGTGCGACATTGCATTGGAATTGAGCTGTGCCGTATCCCTCTGTAACTCAGGTCACGCATACTTTGCCTCCGTTCCACCAGTCTTTTCACTCGGTCGATTGGATTCAGACCTCAGTTGCCTTTCTCTACGTTTCTTTTTGCACTTTAACATCGCAGCACCACAATGGCAGGCGCGATCTGGGTTTTTTCCCCTCAGCACCAGCGCCGCGAAACCCACAAGCAAAATGGCGGCAAATGTCAACCGTCGTGAAGCGTCCTCCCGACTAACAGAGTATGCCGTACCTTTGGCAGGGACCCCGATGCCGCCTGTGGTGCTGCGAAGGTGAAGGCGGTTATACCGGCAAGCTGGGAAACCAGCTCTTACACCCGCGGCAAAATATCCTCGGAGGCGTCCAAGGACAAACCTCCGGATAGCTACTGGATTCAAAATATTTGTTGGCGGCCACCGTCCCAGAGCCCCAGGAACGCAAACTCACCAACGCCAGCCCGGGCAGAGGCCTCCGCTAATCCCACGACACGCAGTTCTCCCAATACAAGCACCAAATAGGTAAAAGTCCAACAAAACAATTGATTAAGCGACGTTAAAGTCCAAAAAGAAACATAGAGAAAGGCAACTCAGGTCTGAATCCAATCAACCGAGTGAAAAGACTGGTGGGACAGAGGCAAAGTATGCGTGACCTGAGCTACAGAGGGAAATTATTGATACTCAGTCAAAAAATATTGTATACCCACATGACTGAGCCACAGCAACGCATGGCCAGGTACAGCTAGTAGATTTATATAATCTTTTTATGTAATTATACAGATTCTCATTTGACTAAAGCAAATGGTTTATTTTAAAAAATGTTTTCCATTTTCAGAGATGTTTGATCTCAGTAGAGGAATTCTGTGTTTAAGGTATATAAATATCCCTAAAAAGGCATTTAACAGCAATAACAAAAACAATAACAACAATGACAATAACAACAACAACAACAACAACAATAATTCTATTGATCCATCTGAACCAAAACATGTTTTTGATGTTTTCAGTTGGAAGTAGAATGAAAAAGGCCTATTCTGTTCAGAGATATGAACCAAAATGCTATTGTTCTGGGAGAAGAGGTTACATTGATGGATATGAATGGGGAAAAAAACAAGCATAAATGTCAGAGTTCCAAGTAATAGCAAACAAAATTCTGAGGCAGGTAGATTCTTCAAAGAATAGCTTTATTGAAAATATCATATTGGCACATTTTTTTCCTCAATCCCAAACTATCAGTCACATGGCCCAATCAAGGTAGCGTCTGCTGGTCAGGTGACATCATTCTTCTTTCCTCCAGCCAGGTGTGAGAACATCCTTGGTTCCCAAGAGAAAGTATTTTATTTTGAGTACACAACCCCAGCTATCTCTAATCCCCAGTCCCTATCCCTCAGCTCCAGGATGGCTTCAGCTAGGCCAGCTTCAGAGTTGACAATAAGGACTTTTGTTGAATATTAATGAGGGAGAAGTCGTGTTGTACAATTTCCCGCTCATTGGTCCAGGCTCCAAGGCGGGAGAATGGACTAACTTGAGTGGCGGAAATGCTGGACAGCTCTGGGGTTTAAAAGGAGCTGCCGGCGCATCTGCGCTTGCTTTTTTAAACTGCAGAAATAAACTATTTTACTGAACCATGCAGCGTTCTGCCTCCTCACTTTGACCCCACATCTAACACTGGCGATGAAGGTGGGATTCTAAAGGCGAACAAAGGACAATCACCGCGTGGCGCAGACGACCATTTTTTTCCCCTCCAACTGGATTGCCTTTTCTTCCAACACCGGCCGGCAGGATGACTACCTACGCACCCCCAGAACCTTTCAACCCGAACCAACATGACTGGGACAATTCAGGATGTTCCTGGAAGCTAATGGCCTGCAAGGAACTGGGGACGAAAGGAAGCGAGCCCTGTTCCTCAGCTATTGTGGCAACCGCCTGTACAAGATGGCTCAAACCCTAGCTGCTCCAAAGAACATTGAAACCATGGAATGGAAGGAACTACAAGAAATGCTGGAAGAACATTATGCCCCCACGGCATCACTATTCGCCCACCGACTTGAGTTTTACCGTAGAGAGCAACAACCAGGTGAGACCATTAATGAATATGTTACCAAGTTGAGGGATATAGCAGCTGGTTGCAAATTTGAAAAGGTAGATCAAATGCTATTAGACAGAGTCCTTGTGGGAATGAGACACCTGAGACTGCAGAGGAAACTAGTAACTAAGAAAGCGCTCACTTTAAAAGAGGTACTGGAAGAGGTGAGGGCAGCTGAACTTTCTAATAAACTGGTGACTGATAACCCCAAGACAGAAAGCGTCCATTCCTCCAGGGAGGCTGACTATAGATACATAGATGGGGGTGAAGAACAGAGAAGCGAGGAAGAAGAAGATATCTATAGACTCAAAGCAGAGAGAAACCCAAGGCAAAATGAGGCACAGCAGAGAACCCCATGGTGTGCAGGATGCAAAGGGAATCACCCCAGGTCGGTGTGTAGGTTTAAGGATACTATATGCCGACAGTGCGAAAAGAGGGGGCACATTACAGAAGCCTGCAGAGCGAGCCTGCCTGCATATCCTAATCAGAGGCAGCATCCCAACAGGCAACATGACCCACAACAAAGGAGATTCCAGAGGGCGCCAAACTCAAACTACAGGTGGGAAGGAAACAGAACCGAAAGAGACAGGGACTATGAACACACAATAATAGGGCATTCTGATGCCTATAGAGAAAAAAAAACGCATATCACAGTACAGATTGGGAAAGAGCCATGTAGTATTGAGATAGATAGTGGATCCTATATCTACATAGTATCCTGGGCAACTATAAAGAAGGCAGTCCCAGAAATAATCAGGCAACAACTGGAGCCACAACGAATCAAACTGAAGGATTATCAAGGAAACAACATCCCAGTCCTGGGAAGAGGATTTTTCCCTGTCAAATTCAAGGAATTCAAGGGCCACCTGCCACTAACAATTGTGGATAAAGACCTGCCCAGCCTGCTTGGGGTAGAATGGTTTAAAGACATTAGCATAGAACTAATCATACATTCCCTACAAGAAGAGGACCCTAATGAATTGCAAGTGGAGTTGCAGTCGGAATTCAAGGATGTTTTTGATGGAAGCCTGGGCAAGTATATGAGGACCCCTATATCTTTCAACTCAGACCCTAGCATTATCTCTTTCAGACTGAAACCAAGGCAAATTACTATTCCCCTTTGGGCCAAGGTGGATGAACAATTAGACAAATTAATTGCACACGGGTTTTTGGAGCCGGTCGACCATGCTAGGTGGGAGACACTTATTGTCAACCCTGTGAAACCAGATGGGTCAGTTTGCGTATGCACTGATTATAAGGCAACAATAAACAAGGCACTGCAACAGAGCACCTACCTGGTACCAATAGTACAACATCTGTTGCATTCCTTTGGAAAAGGAAAAATCTTTGCTAAACTCGATTTGGCCCAAGTGTATCAACAATTACCAGTAGATGAGGCTACTGCAGAGGCACAAACCATTGTGACCCACAGGGGGGCTTTTAAATGCCACAGACTACAATTCGGGGTTAGTGTGGCCCCAGGAATTTTCCAATGCTTAATGGAACGCCTCCTACATGGCATTCCAGGGGTGGTGCCTTACTTTGATAATGTCCTTGTGGCCTCAGAGAACAAGGAACAATAATTTATTTATTTATTTATTTATTTATTTATTTATTTATTTATTTATTAGTTCGATTTATATGCCGCCCTTCTCCAGAGACTCAGGATTAACACAAAGACTGAGATGAGTTTTCAGTAGATTCCAAGAGGCTGGCCTTAAGATAAAGAAGGAAAAATGCGAAATAGCGGTACCTAGTGTCGAATTTCTGGGATACTTAATTGATGAAGCAGGCATCCATCCCACAAATGACAAAATCAAGGCAATTAAGGTAGCCCCCACCCCGACAAATAAAACAGAACTTCAAGCATTTCTGGGGCTATTGAATTTTTACAACATTTTTTTACCACAGAAGATGACTGTTGCAGAGCCGCTGCATCAATTGCTTGATAAGTCAACAGAATGGAAGTGCGGATGAAAAGAAGCTTCTGCTTTTGCAGCAGTAAAAGAACTATTAACTTCTAAGAGTGTTCTCATGCTATAAAGTGAGACACTACCTCTCATACTGACTTGTGATGCATCCCCATTAGGGATAGGAGCAGTCCTCAGCCACCACCTACCAAACAGAACAGAGGCGTCAATCGGTTTTTATTCAAAAATGCTGTCAAAAGCTGAATGCAATTACAGCCAACTGGATAAAGAGGCAGTGGCGGCAGTGGCAGGGATTAAGTGTTTCCATGAATATGTCTATGGGTGTGAATTTGAACTAATTACGGACCACAAGCCATTGTTAGGCCTCATCGCAGGCGATTGACCAACCCCGAACTTTTTGCCTCCCCGTATGATGAGATGGACTATCTTCCTGGCCACGTACAAGTACCGCCTTATCCATCAGCCAGGGAAAACCATTGATCACACAGATGCCCTGAGTCAATCCCCACTGCCAGACCTCATCAAGGACCCAGCCCCAACCACATCCATCCTGCTGATAGAGGAATTAGAGACCAGCCCAATAACAGCAGAGATCGCCAGACTGTCAGTCAAAGATAGCATCTGGCCACAAATTTTAAACTGGGTGTTGAGGAGATGGCCAGAGGTAGTAGAGAGCGAATTTAAGCTGTTTAAAACTCGCCAACTTGAACTATCTGTAATGAAGTGTTGCTTACTATGGGGGGATAGAGTCGTAATACCCCGGGTATTGAGGGAATCAATCCTAAAATCATTGCATGAAGGTCACTCGGGAATAGTCAGAATGAAAGCACTAGCGAGGAGTTTTGTCTGGTGGCTGGGGATGGACAAGGAAATAGAACAATGGGTGGCAACGTGCTCACCATGCCAGGAGACTAGGCCAGCCACCCCAGCGCATCCCCCAGGGACTGGGAAATCCCAAAATCCCCATGGGCATGCATACATATTGACCTTGCTGGGCCGGCACATGGCCAAACATTTCTCATAGTGGAAGATGCATATTCCAAATGGCTCAAAGTGGCTTTCATGAAAACAACCACGACAGAAGCAATCATCAGGGTCTTGAGGAGACTGTTTGCCACCCATGGAATACCAGACATGGTAATGTCAGACAATGGGCCCCAGTTCACAGCCAACCAGTTTGAAATGTTTCTAGCCAGCCAAGGAATCAGACATGCCCTGGCAGCCCCAGTGCATCCAGCAGCTAATGGATTAGCGGAACGGATGGTCTGGTCAACAAAGGAAACACTGGCCCGAATGGGCCCAAGGGACTGGCAGGAAAAGATAGATAAGCTACTCTTAGTCCAACACATTATGCCTAACGCAACCACAGACAAAAGCCCAGCCGAATTGTTAATGGGCCAGAAGATAAGGTCTCAACTGGACAGACTGCGCCCTAATTATAGTGCAGAGGTACCCGTAGATTCAACCAGTAAATACCGGTTGTTCGAAGTGGGGAATTTAGTGTACACCCACAATTACATGGGCGACCCAAAGTGGGTACCAACAAAAATAACTTAAGTTACCGGGCCAAGATTTTACAGGGTAGAATTAAATGATGGTAAGATCTGGAATAGACATATTGACCAACTCCGGAGCTGGAAACACTTCAACAACCGGCAACCGGTACTCACAGAACTAGACAATCGCAACCTAACACAAACTTTACTACAGCTCACTTTTACAGGGGGGGCCAAAACAACAACAGCCTAGGAGGTGGGGGGGACCCAGCGGAGTTCTCCTGAAGAGCCCGGGCCTGCAGAACCAGCCACGCCTCAAGAATCCATCGAAGCGCTCCCAGAGGCAGAATCCCAAGCGGACGCAGGCCCAACAGTTCAGGTCACTGAAGCCGATTCAAGGGAACCGCGCAGGTCCAGTCGTGTCCACCCAGTAAAATACCTCTGGAAACCAGTAGTGGGTTACTCCCGGTTCTATCCAGTTCTTTAGAACCGGTAGTAAAACCTCCGCCCACCCGCCCGGACATCATAAATGAAGATATGCGCATGCGCAGAAGCTTCTGCACATGCACAGTAACATGCACGCACTCCCACTGCGAACCAGTAAATAGAACCCATCCCTGCTGGAAACCCTCTTGCTTTAACCAAAACCTTGAATAAACATCTGGGTTTTGTTTCTCCAGATCTATGGCTGTCTCAAAACAAAATAAAAATAAACTAGATTTCTAAGATCCCTAAAAGGGCATTTTCAATTATTTGGCACCTGCAGTTCTTAAAAAGAATTTTCCTTTAAAAAGTCCTTTTTTTAGTGCTAAAATGGTTGTGCTGTTTTGAAAAAATGTTTTTTGCTTGTACAAATTCCATTGTGTGCACAAGGAACTTGAGAAAATGAAAAACGTTATTTATCAGTTACATAGCACTAAGAAGCTAGAAGCATTCTTAACATGCTAGTAAAACCATAGTTGAGGTGGAGTTCAAGTGAACTGCATAGTTGAGATGGAGTTCAAGTGAACTTTAAACTGCAATTCATGTAAAAGTATTGGATAATTGTGAGGGAAAGCATGAAAGAGAAGAGGAAAAGTGAAATCTGAGTTTGGGTTTTGTATCATTTATCTGCTAATTTATAGATATTGATGCCTTTTTTGGAGTGGGAAATTCCATGTCACTAACCTGTGGCTTATAAACTAAAAAAATCAAAAATAGAAGGGAAAAGGAAGTACCCAAGGACTAATTTTGACTTTTCGTGAATTTGTGACATTAACTTTCACAGGTTTTAGAATTATTCAGATAGCTCAATTCCAGTTTAGTTGATGGTCTGTTCATTCTTCCTCACAACCTGAAACACAATTTGTTTCAAGGGCTTTTAGTAGAAGGGCTCCAGAAAGTAATAAGCAAAAAGAACAAATAACATTTATTCTGCCATTCCTCCAAAAGAGCTTTCACTACCCTTGGAAAACTAATCAGGTTCAGACCTAGTGAGGGACTACCAGGAAATTCTAGAGCTGGGAAATTGAAAAAACATCCTGGAACAAAGCAATTCCAGCTGCTTCCATATTGTGCTGTTCTTAATAGTGAAGAACACAGTATAAGAAAGAAGTGTATTTCTCATCATGGCAGTTACTGGTTACCTTGACCATAATGTGCATTTCAGATCTTCTAACTTACTCCTTTTCTTGAAGTATGGCAAGAAATAATACAATTATGCAGATTGAATAATAACAGTCTATGACACTTTCCCCATCTCTAGATACTGCAAAATAATTTGTTTTATCAAATAATTAATACAAATATTCTTCCCATTTACATAAGAGTTGGTTCACATTGAAGCATAGGTACGGAAGCTTCCAATTTGATCAGCATGAAAACAGCATTACTCCACCACAGTGAAGAAAATGAATCATGTCACCATTGAAGATTCACACATAGGTATACATGGCCTTAACCAAAAGTTGGAGAAGCTTTCTACAATGGCAGTACCATAGTCAACGAGGTCAATCTGAGGCACATTATTTTGGATTGAATGAAGTAGATAATATTATTGGTGCAGAAATGTTTGAAGATATTTAATAATAATATTATCTTTTAACAGAAAAAAGAAAAGGCCTCAGTCATTAAGAAAAACAATGCCTACGCAGTGGCTGTTGCCAATTATGGACCAAACATCACCAAGGATTCTGTTCTCCCCACCATCTCCAAGAGTGCTACCACTACTTCAGAACCCCACAAAGTCAAACCAGAAACCAAACCACAAGAAGCAAAGAAAACTTTTAACAGTGTTAGCAAAATTGACAGAATGTCTAGAATAGTATTTCCAGTTTTATTTGGCACATTCAACTTGGTGTATTGGGCCACATATCTAAACAGGGAACCTGTCTTGCATGGGTTTGCACCCTCACACTAAAACCTTAACTTTATGCTGAGGGCATGTAACATCATTATGATCAAATTGTTTTCCTATGTACAGTATGACTAATAACTGCTAATCAATGAACTAATATGTACAGGATGTATATAGATGTCATGTTTGTTTATCTCCAAAGGAGGTGCACAGAGTTTAGTCATGGGATCTGTAAGCATCTCTCTGTACAGGAGATGGCTCTCGTATCTATGTGAGTTCTCCTAAATTTGGATTTAACTATGCTTAATTATATCCATACAACTCATATACTGTATGGTCCTACATAATTACATAACTAGTAATGCTATTTTTTTAATTTAAAGTTTAAGATATTTTTCTATGAGACAACTGATTCTACTTAATGCAAAGAAGCTATCATTTAAAAAGAGAAGGATTTTTTTAAAAAAGAGTAATCTTAATAATTTCTTACAGTATCAGTGCCCGTGTAAATATTATAGATATGTGGTGACCATAAGTACTCTCTTGTTAGCAATCATTAAGAACGCAAGTTATGCATAAAAGATTCAGAATGACAGGGATAATAATTTCCTTTAATCAAGTTTTGAAGTTGCTAATTATCGGCTTATCCTATGGTGTGACCAGTGGTCTGTTGATAAACAAAAGGGTTGCACTTGGAGATTCCTTCCAACAAATACAAGGAAATAATTGAATCCATACCCATTGCAGAAGATGTTGACAACATGCAGAAACACAATGAGATATAAAACTAAACAACTAAGCATGTTATGTTGGTTCCTGGTTAGTTATATTAAGTCAGTAATTAGTTATTTCCCTTCTTCTGTCTCCAGTGCATTCTGGATCAAGTGACTTCTACTGAATCATGATTTAAAAGCTGAAATAGGCAAATTGTGCAGAAGTTCAAAGAGAAGCAATATTGATAAGACAACCTCCATATATTCAAGTCACTATTTTTGTAGATGTCAACATCTACATCTTTTTGTTGCTCTTTTGGTTCTGAGATATATAGTTTATTACAGACGAGATATTTTTATACCAACTGGGACATCAAAGTTGGAAACCTATGTTTTAAGTTGGCAGAAGCTTAAACAGGATAGAATTTAAGCGGAGAATTTAACCCAGCAGGAACACCTGTTTCTTCCCAGAGAGATATACTTGCTATTAGAAATAGAAAAAGCTATTGAAAAGCTATTGAAAGCTATGCAGATAGCTTCCGGCATCACTGCTGAAATGCATGGATATTTTTGAACATTAACATGAAGATTTACTGTTTCTTGGAAAGAGGTTCCTTGTCTGATAAATTTAATGATTTAACTTCCAAACAAAACTTCTCTCTTCCTATCCTGTCCTGTCTTGTCCTGCAAAATTACTTTTTCTCTCTTTTCATCCAATTTTTTTCTGTTCCCTTCATTCCATTTCTATCCCTTTTCATTTTATTCTTATGGCTTCATGAAGGAGAGAGAGAGGAATATGCATGTATGTGGGTGTCTGTACCTACATATTTCTCTCTATAAAAAAGTTTAGAGTTTGAACATGGTTGATATGTGCTGATGGGAGTTCATATCAATAAAGTTGGTACTTAATTTTATAGGAAATTGGTAAGTATTACTTCAGTTTTTTTTAAATTTTAACCTGTCTGTACACTTTTTGGGATGGGAGTATTCCAACACACACACATACACACACATATATATTAAGTGTTTTTCTATCGAGACACCTTAATCTCTCCCCTGGCTCAAGCTGATGAAGGGAGGAGAACTTGTGGCTCAGAGGTTAATACAACTGCCTAACAAGCAGGCAGCCCAAGTTCGAATCCAAGTAAGGGTATAAGTCTGTTAGTTAAAATGCTTAAAATCTTAAAATCCTGGCTAAAAACCCAGCTCAAAATCCTCTAAAATCCTAACAAAACACTTTGTAAGGTCTTTTGTATATGTATGTATGTGTATATATTTGTATATATATACATGTGTATACACACACACACACACACACACACACACATATTACCCTGTTTCTCCCAAATAAGATCTCCCCTTGATAATAAGTCCAATCGGGCTTTTGAGCGCATGGCAGTAAGGCCAAGCGCTTATTTCAGGGTTCAAAAAAAGACAGGGTCTTATTTTGGGGAAAACACAGTATATATTGTACAATCTGTGACCTATTGGGTAATCATTTCAGAGAAACAGAATACTCTGGGAAGCTCTGGGAGCAGGAACAACATCCAGCTTCCTGCTTGCTTCCCCATTAACTTTCATTGTAAAAAGCTGGCAGGGAGAAATGATGATTGCATAACTGTGGCTGATAAATCATAACTTTACCAATTTTCAATCTAACAGGGATCCTGCATTTTGGATGCATTATTTAAGTTAGCTCATTTGAGGTACATTGATTCAAAATTGTTGCCCTGTGATGCACCGCTTCACCCAATTGAAGGTTACAAACAATCAAACAGACACAAGAGTTTTAGCAGTATATAGATATACACACAAACAGGAGAAACTGGCATTGTATGGTATTTTGGTCTGGATTTATAATATACTGTATTTTTCTAACTACCCTACATTTGGGGGAAATTCATATTTGAGGTAAATATGATCCTTCAAATAAGCCATTCACTATTAAGGATATAGTAGTAGCAGTAAGGTAAGGTCAATTTTCATTTTATTATTTGAAATGACTAGAAAAAATATTTGTTTTCAATTATTATATTTCTGAATTTTTGAAATGAGCAGCCTTAGGAATCCTTTGCATTGATTGCTGTGCATATGACAATTTGCCACTAATAGTATCAAGTGACTTCACTAATAAGCCTAAAACTGAATCCAAAGGTTGGTACCAAAGGATGGATACAAATGTTCACTTCCATATGATGAAGTTATCTTTTGCTCATGGAAAAGCTGTTCTCAGTCTCTAGAGTATTGCATGAGAAATGTGCAATTCAATCCAAAGATGTTCTTCCATTTATGGAACCTCCTTCTGCATGATCTTGCTCAAGCAGAAGCATAAAAGCTACCATCACATTAGTAAGTGCTTGAACAAGCAGTTTGTAGATCAGCCTAAATAATCATTTTCTTTCTGTATACTTGTTCCTTGGAGTCTGTTCAAAACCATGTTTTGTAGCCATGGTTTGATATATGTAATATTAACCCATTCAACTATCCAATAATGAAAAAACTTCTGACACTTTTTTTAGTTTACTATAAGAAGTTCTAGAAACTAGATAGAAAAAGACTCTTGATCAGTCAATCGGGCATAATCTCATGGATAATTTGCTTGTCTTAATACCATGAGAAGCAACATTTTACATTTTTACATATAGGTATATGACTTTATCTAGAAGTAAACTACATGTAGTAGACAAGGCAACTTTGAATATAAAATCCACCTTGTGAATTTCCATTTCAAAATGGAAAATGGAACTTTCAAAAGAAATGCTAAGTACCTAGAATATACAATACCTTCGGATACTGTTCATGGAATTAAATACATTGGTAACATAAGATTTTTGTGCATTCTTTTCCAAAGTAAAGTTTCCATTAATTCCACTCTAAAAGCCTTCCTTCATACTATTTGTTTTTCAATGTTGGTTCCATAATGGTAGTTCAATTAATTCATTTATCATAAATTATTGTTGCTGCTTTTGTAAAGTACAATTTATCTTTTCCTGGCATAAATGTAAGACAACTTTTTTAAAAAATAGTTTTTCTATGAAGTGGATTATTTTTTGTTTTTGTTTATAAAGAAAAAAATCTTTAATGCTTCATAAATACTTAAAAACTTATGAAAACAAAACTAAAGCCTGTATTTACAATTTTTGTATTATATTTAATATGATCCATTAATTTCATTCTGAAACTTATCCCCAAAGCCCTTATAAACAATATCATCATTGATAATTATTTATAGTTTTAAATTTTTCAATAGATTTGGTCAATCAAAAGTATTTGATTCACATACTGGTACATATTAGCAGTTTATGGTTGATTTTTAAGAAAAAAAATACATCAGAATCATGGTGTCTTTATAGTAGAACTGTGTAGTTGTCTAGTGTTATTTATTGCAGTTTTGTACAGTACTTGAACATAGTGCATAAACTAGATATTGCAAAGTTTAACAATACTGTATATTGTAAATATAAAGCAAATTTAAAATTAATGTGTGGAAACTCATGTATATATGTGTTTGTATGTATGAGGTTAGAATGCAGTGTTTTGGCTGATTCTGCCCACTGCCAGGAATTCGATCCTGACCAGCTCATGGTTGACTCAGCTTTCCATCCTTCCAAGATCTGTAAAATGTGGACCCAGATTGTTGGGGGCATTTTACCTCATTTACCTACCTCGGAAGGATGGAAGGCTGAGTCAACCTTGAGCCTGGTGAGAATTGAACTCGCAGTAATTGTAGGCAGCTGGCAGCTAAATACTACTTTAACAGTAGTTTAGTCCACTGCACCACAGTGGATGGTGGTTTGTCCCTAGGAACAAACATAAACATAACATTACCCTAAACTAAAGGCATTTCATGTAATAGGAAAAAGTGTAAAGGATGGAACCATATTGCCCCATAATGTATTTATCCCCTTTAATAAATTATCCTTTCTTAATTAACAGTAGCTGAAAACATAGTTTATTTCAAACATTATTATAGAATAAGAAAATCCTTATTTTTATATCTGTTCATATATAATGTAGATCTATATTACTCAGAAACGAGTGCAACAGTGTTGTGAAGGTGAGCAATAAAAAGTTCTTCATGGTATAGTTATACATATTTTAAAATGTTTTATTTGTAAATTAGCAATTGGCTCTCCAGTGCTATGCTATCCAGGTACAAATACATGTATAAGTATGTATATATGTAAATCAAATGTAAATACCACAATGTAGACAGTTTTTAATTTTTTTGTTTTTGGACAAAGGGCTGCAACAACATAATTCTAAGGCAAAGCCCTAGTCATTGATCTGAATTCTTCTCTTCAAATGTCACAAATGTTTCAAATGTTACATCTGGGGTTAATTCTCAATCTGTGTTGTTCTTGGAAACCTGCAAAAAAAATGCTAGTAGTAGGAAAGGTAAAATAACCACTCTTTATTATCAGTGATATCCTTCTCTTTGGTGCTCCAGCATTAATTTTTTGTTAATTTTTTGAGGCGTTCTGAGTGTGATGAAGTGTGAACCAATGTTTTCAAAAGACCCAATACAGTCTGATTCATCTGTTGCTTTGTCCTCACTGTCACTGTACATGAAACCCAGTAGTGAATCACAGGTCATAAGATCTTCCAAGTATGTAATATTTAAGTGTTCACAACTAGTCAAGGCTCTTCTGTCTCAAACTGCTCTGTGTTTTTATCTCTCATTAATTTCATAGGAGATGACAGTTCATAGCACTGCACAAGATTTGGTCTTTAGAGAAGGAGAATGTGTTTTATAACCTAAATATTTTCTTAAAATTTGATGTGATATCAGAGACTTTTGTTCCTTCCAACAATAGCTGATCAGAAGTTTGCTTCTCAGAAATTAGGAAAGAGGGGATCTTAGATACAATTGATTTATGCAGTAGATTTTCTTTGTGCTGTCTAGATTGATATATCAGGGCTGGAATTTGTAATTTTTCAGGCAGCAGGTAGGATATAACTGAACAATATTTGTCTAGATGAAATTCTTTTTAAACTTTGTGGAACCTAGTATCAAATAATCATGCATATTAGTGAGCTTGCAATAAACTTTACACATACTGTTATTACAATTCCATGCAACAATAATGTAATTGCTCTTTGCTTTTAACAAAACCATACTTGAATGAACTGTCTTGAATTGTATAATAATATCCTGATTCTAAAAATAAGGATACCTACAGTCATGCTATAATCAACCAACACCTTGTCTTACACCAAGCAAGTTATGTAGGTCCATTTGATTGTGTTGCATATGAACTAGGATTGCATTCTAGTGGATGTCACTAACAGATCTAGACAATTGCACCGAAATTGTTGGCCCTGATGCCTATATATGAAATATAGATAGTTGTTAACCTGAACATAGGATGATACATAGCTTATTTGTAATTTTCAGTTAGTTCAGTTCAATTAGTTCAGTTGTAGCTTCTCTAGTTACAGTTACACTCATTCATGCTACTAACATTGAAGTCAGCCATTAGTATATGTGTTTTTAAAATTCAGGGTTAAAACCAGGGGTGGGTTCTACTTGCCTTTACTACCAGTTCGCAATGGGAGCATGTGCACGCTACTGTGCATGTGCACAGATGACCACATCTGGGGTGGTGGGTGGGGCCTCCGCCAGTTTTACTACCGGTCGTTGTGAACCGGTCCGAACCGGGGGCAACCCACCACTGGTTAAAACCTCTGTTTGCTATTCTAATTCTTGCTGGCTCTAGTTGCATACAATGCTCTACTTTTTCCTTTACTTTTTCATATTACGTTTAAAAAATTTCTACCCATATCCGCAATTTTGTAATTTTTTTTGTTTTAAGGGAATAATTAAAACACTTTTGAGCGACTTCTGTATACCAGGCATGAGAAATATATTTCAATAATTATGCTGCTAAAAAGACAATGGTATACCAATCTGCTTTGGTGATAAACATACCAAAAATTATTTTGGACATACATATACATACTCAAATAGGATAAGCAGATTCCTGAAATGGTCACATTAAGCTTTCAGGAGGACCTGATGGCTTTACAACTCTAGCAGTAAATTGGTACACCAGACACGTGAAATAGCTCCAAGTGCTTTGCGCAGCCCTACAAGACACATAGTCAATTTTGTTTACTAGCTCTTTTCCTATATTTGGTCCAGAATTTCAAACCTGTATCAAAAAGAAAAAATAGAAATCCATTTTATCCAAACCTGAATCAAAAAGAAATACCTACGGCATTTCATAGTTAGTTAAAATGAGCATTTTTTCAACATTTCCATTCCATACTACTCATTATTCAGCATTAACAGCTTTGTTTTAAATTAATGCCTAGTAATCCAGATTGGTGCTGCAGTTTGAGCATTTGATCTATTCCTTCATACAAGGCAAACAAGCACAATGTAGAGTGGATGCAACAGCTGTACCTAGCACATACCATGTGGATAATACTTGAAACAAGATTATAAACTAGAACATAGAACAACAAAATTGGAAGGCACTGTGGAGGTTTTCTAGTCCAACTGCCTGGTTGACCAAGAGATACCTATACCATTCCAGACAAATGGTTATCCAATCTCTTCCTGAAAACCTCCAGTAATGGAGTACCTACAACTTTTGGATGCAAGCCATTCTACTGATTGTGTATCTCAACCTTGGCAACTTTAAGATGCTGACTTGGGAATTCTGGGAATTCCCAAGTCATTTCCAAGGTTGAAAAATACTACATAACAGAATAACAGAGTTGGAAGAGACTTTGGAGATCTTCTAGTCCAACCCCTTCTAGAGCAGTTCTAGAAGACCCTATGCCAGTGATGGCTAACCTTTTTGCCATCGCGTGCCAGGAGAGGGGGGGCGGGGGAGAGTCACGCGTGCACGTGCCCACGCGCATGTGCGCGCAACCCCCTCCTCCTCCCCCCCACTCCTGGCACTTGATGGCCTGGTAGGGCCGTTTTTCTTTCTTACCTGGTTCCAGATCCCCTCTGTGTATCTGGGAACGGCGAAAACAGCCTTTCCCACTCCCTTGGAGGCCCTACGGAGGCTGAAAAAGCCCATTTCCCAACTCCTGGTGGGACAGGAAGTGACATTTTTTGCTGTCCCCAGCCTCCAGAACCTCTCTAGGAATCTGTAGGAGCCTCTCTAGGAGTCTGTAGGAGCCTCTCTAGGAGTCTCTGGAGGCTGGGGACAGGAAAAAACGTCACTTCCTGTCCCACCGGGAGTGGGGAAATGGGTACTTTGAGCCTCCGTAGGGCCTCCAAGGAAGTGGGAAAGGCTGTTTTCACCGTTCCCAGATACACAGAGAGGATCTGGAGCCAGGTAAGAAAAAAAAACGGCCCTTCCCCACCCTCCCAGGCCCTCCAGAGGCAGGAAACAGCCTGTTTCCCTACTTCTGGTGGGCCCAGAAAGCCCGAAAATCAGCTGGCCGGCACACACATGCGCCCCAGAGCTGAGCTGGCGTGCCCACTAATATGGCTCCGCGTGCCACCTGTGGCACGCGTGCCATATGTTCGCCATCACGGCCCTATGCCATTTCAGACAAATGGCTGTCCAATCTCTTAAAAACCTCCAGTGATGGAGCACCCACAGCTTCTGGAGGCAAGTTGTTCAACTGATTAATTGTTCTGTCAGGAAATTTCTAGTTCTAGTTTGGATCTCTCTTTGATGATCTTCCACCTGCTACTTCTTGTCCTGCCTTCAGGTGGTTTGGAGAATATGTTAACTCTCTCTTCTTTGTGGCAGCCCCTCAAATATTGAAATACTGCTATCATGTCACCCCAGTCCTGCTTTTCATTAGATTAGATATACCCAGTTCCTGCAACCATTCTTCATGTTTCAGCCTCCAGTCCCCTAATTACCTTTGTTGCTCTTTGTATTCTTGAGTCTCAACATCTTTTTGATATCATGAAACCAAAACTGGATGCAATATTTTATGTATAGTCTTATAAAGGTATTATAATTATAAAGGTATTATAATAAAGGTATTATAAAGTGGTACTTCACAAGTTCTTGATTCTATCCAATTGTTCATGCAGCCTAGGGTTGTGTTAATGTTTTTGGCAGCTGCAGCACACTGCTGGCTCATATTTAAGTGGTTGTCCACTAGGACTCCTAGATGCCTCTCACAGTTACTACTATTGAGCCAGATACCACTTGTTCTATATCTGCACATTTGGTTTTTCTTGCCTAAGTGTAAAACCTTATTTTTTTAAACTTATATACAATAAATTGTAGGAATCCTGATATTTTTATTATGTGAGGGCAAGCTTTTGGCATTACAAAAAATGGATGGGTCACATATGTTACATTTACAATTTGATATAGCATGTAGAGTATAGACAATTTCATTATAAAGCCTCTAAAACTCAAATCAGTGTTTGAGACTGATATATTCAGTCTCATGATATAAATTAAATTCATTTCATGATATAAATTAAAGTATACAGAGACTGTAGTACTATATGAGTATATTTGCAACATATTTTTTTCTGGATAGATAGAAAACTGTATTATAGTAAATCAGATAATCACATATAGATAAGCATTGTCTACATCAGTTGCCTCTTGGTTTCCAGAATTTTATTTATTTATTTATTTTATTGTTTTTTTGTTTGTTTTTTTAATTTGATTTATATGCCGCCCTTCTTCAGAGACTCAGGGCGGCTTACAATGCGTTAAGCAATAGCCTTCATACTTTTGTATATTTATACAAAAGTATAAATACTTTGTATAAATATACAAAATATACTTTTGTATATTTATACAAAGTCACCTTATTGCCCCCATAATCTGGGTCCTCATTTCAAAAATTTTATTGTTTTTATATCACAAATCCCATTTCTAAATTGAACAGTGTTTTCTAGGTAACAAAAGTGTTAAACATCCTCATAATCGTTATGATCATATCAACATACAAACATATAGTATATACTATCAATCATTGTTATAAAGTATACTATCTTCCATATTGATATCAATTATATAAGCATAAAAATGTTTTTCTTTCTCATATAATCCATATTTCATATAAACCCATCCATCTGATCTCTGTATCTATTGACTAACCATTTGTAAAAAAAAAGTTCCCATGTCATAAAATATTCTGAATCTTCTTTTTCTTTAATTTTTAGCGTTAACCTATCCATTTCTGCACATTCCATTTTTTATTATATTCTCATCTGTGGGGGTTTGATCATTTTTCTAATATTGTGCATATACAATCCTGGCTGCTGTTAAAATATGTAAAATTAAATATGTATTACCCTTATACTTTTCTGTAGCATGCCCAGCAGGAATATCTCAGGTTTCAAGTATGTGTTGTTTTATCATCGCGGGTGGTTATGGGTGCAACTCGTTGCGCCCACGTGACACCCCTCCTGCGCGAGCTGCACTGGCTCCCAGTGGTCTTCCGGGTGCGATTCAAGGTGTTGGTTACCACCTTTAAAGCGCTCCATGGCATAGGACCCGGGTACCTTCGAGACCGACTTCTGCCACCAATAGCCTCCCACCGACCAGTCCGCTCCCACAGAGAGGGTCTCCTCAGGGTGCCATCGGCCAAGTTATGTCGGCTGGCGACACCCAGGGGGAGGGCCTTCTCTGTGGGAGCCCCAGCCCTGTGGAATGAACTGCCCCCGGAAATACGTAAGATCTCCGACCTCCGAGTGTTTCGCTGCGCTCTGAAGACCCTGTTGTTCCGCCAGGCCGGGCTATTAACATAACGTTTTAAATTGGGGTATTTTAAATTTCTGGGATTTTAATTGGAGCCTAATTATTTAATGATTTTAAATTTTAACTGTTGTTTTGTTTCTGTGTTTTTAAATAGGCTGTACACCGCCCTGAGTCCTTCGGGAGAAGGGTGGTCTAGAAATAAAATTATTATTATTATTATTATTATTATTATTATTATTATTATTATTATTATTATTATTATTATCATAGCTTCTAGCCATATGCAAATTTTCTTCCAATATTTTTTTGCTTTCGGGCACGTCTGCCACATGTGATAATATGAACCTGGTGTTTGGTTACATTTCCAACATTTGACAGATTTATTTTTGTACATATTAGCTATTCTTGCAGGTAACAAGCGCCATCTCTAAAACATTTTATAGAGATTTTCTTTACACGCTGTTGACATTGTAAGTTTGTAATTTCTATTCCATAATTTCTGCCATTTGTCTAATTCGGTTGTATAACCAATATTCTTAGCCCAAATTATAATAGTTTCTTTTACTTGTTCTTCCTCCAATTTAATGGTTACTAAATAATTATATATCCTCTTAATTAATTTTTCATCTGCTTCCATTAGCATCTGATCTAGCTCATTTGGTTCTTTATAAAACCCATACCCCTTCCTATCTTTTTCGTATCTGGATTGTATCTGTAATTGTGGCCACCATGATAGGTCAATCCCTGATCTGTTTAGTTTTTGTTTAGTTTTTAGTTCTCCCCTTTCATTTAGTATGTCCTTATATCTTACGATTTTTCCATATTTATGACATTTGGACATTTTGACTGCCTCCATTGTAGATAACCAAACTGTTATTTTCAGATAATGTTGCTCTTTGATTTTGATCCATACTAGCAGTAATGCCTTCCTAATGTGATGCCTCTGGAAGTAGCTATGTATCTCACCCTTCTCGTACCATAGAGAGACATGCCATCCCAACTGCAAATCATGACCCTCCAGTGTTAATAATCTTGTATTCCTCAAATTAATCCACTTCTTCACCCACATAAGTGTCGATGCTTGGTAGTATAGCTCCCCATCCGGAAAGCCAAAACATCCTCTACTCCTCTAGATGTTAAACCTTGTAGCATTTTTTATTTTATTCTCGCTTTTTTACCTTGCCATACAAATTTTAATATCATCTTATTTAATTCTTCAAAATATTTTTCCCCAGCTTTATTGGGATTATCTGAAACAGGTACAATAATCTCGGCAGAATGTTCATCTTAATTGTAGCTATCCCAATAGTCCCAATAGTCCCAATAGGGACAATTGTAAATTTTTTCAATTTTCCACGTCTGTTTTAATTTGTGCTTTCAGTTTCTCGTAGTTATCTTCTTTGAGAGATACATATCTTGCTGTTGATTGGACTCCTAAATATTTAACTTTCTTTACAATTTGCATGTTCATCATTGTAAATTCTCTCTTCTGTTTATCTGTCAAGTTTTAATCATTTTCTCTTTGTTTATTTTTAGTCCTGCAACTGCACCATATTCTTCTATTTTTGCAATTAATTTAGGTCCTGTTTCCTGTGGATCTTCTAGAATGAACAAAAAGTCATCAGCGAATGCCTGTAACTTATACACCTCCTTTTTTATTCTCATGTTTTATTTCACTATCTTGTCTAACGTGTCTAGCTAACACCATCTGTTTTAATTGTAAGAACATGAACTGCCAATTCAAATTGTCAAAAGCTTTCTGTGCATCAAGAAAAATCTGCTTTCCGGAGTGCATCTCGTAGTATTCCAATGTATTCAGGATCATCCGCATATTGTTTTTAATTTGCCTCTTGGCAAATTATTCTGATCTACATGTATGAAGTCATTCAAAAATATTTTCAGTCTATTTGCAATTATTGAGGCATAAATTTTATAGTTTATGTTTAACAATATCGGTCTATAGTTTTTTGTTTGTAGTAAATCAGAGTCTTCTTTAGGTATCTGTGTTATAATTGCCTCTGTCCATATTTTGGGAATCTTTGCTTCAAACAGTGCTTCATTGTAGATTTCAAGTATAAATGGACCTAAGGTGTTGTAAGTATTTATAGAATTTTGCCGGTAAGCCATCTGGTCATTTTGGTCATTTTCCAGTTTCCAGAATTTTAAACAGGAAGGTTTCCTTTCCAAAAATGTTTGTGGCTATTTTGCATAAAATGCAGATGATCTATCATTTGCTGTCACTTTTCTCCATCTGTTTGCTTGGTCTGAGTGTTTGTCACATTTTCATGTAAAATGCATTTACAAGTGTAAACTACATCCATGAGAGTAGTTATTTCAGCAGCATCTGCAAGGAAAGTAATCAAAACAAGCAAATTGTAGTTGTGGCATTGCAGTCAAAGCCCTGTCCTTTTTATATGACTGGAGATGCCATTTTTCTTGTTGCCATTTTGCTAAAACACCCTTCTTTATGCTGTATTAAAAGATAGCACTGTATATGGCCAAGCTGTAGGGGGGAAAGAGTAGGAATGTGACAGTTAATCTAGTATATACATTTTCTGGTAAAATTTGAATTGTTTGAGAATGGTATCACAGAAAAGAATGAATGATTTCTCCATTCTTGTCTCAATGCATAGACACTTTTTAAAAATTGTTCCTGAGCTTATTTAGAAGATCGATAATGTATATTTTCTTATGCGTTAGGTGATGTTTTAACTGAAATAATTCTTAATGGAAAGGAAGGAAGGAAGGAAGGAAGGAAGGAAGGAAGGAAGGAAGGAAGGAAGGAAGGAAGGAAGGAAGGAAGGAAGGAAGGAAGATCTCCTAACTAAACATATACCTAATTTTCAGTTAAGATTCTTCCGTACATATACCACTTCTCATATTGTGGATCCAACACCTTGTCTGATATTGTTTAATAAAAAGCTCAGTGATTTTCTGATGCTTCTATGCATAGGGAAAATGGTACTAATTACAACAACAAAGTAGTTTTTGCAGTTTGAAAAACTTTGAATTTAGCACCACAGGGACATTGAGTGATAAATTTGAGTAATGGCATTCAGTAGGAATCAGTAGGAAAATTTAATACAAATTTAATACAAATTTTACCAGGCCAATAATTAATTTTCTTTATGCCCTCCAGAAATATGCTCAATTCCTAGGATTTATGGTTCTATTACATGGCACTTTAGAATAACCAGCAGTTATGAATGCATTAAAATGCAAAAATGCATTTGTTGTTTCAATATCTCTACAACAAGGATAAAATCCTATGTTAGCTTCTTGTGACAACTGCAAAAACTACTATTACTAATGTTTTTATCTTTGGGGTATAACTTCACCTGTCTTAAATAAATTGCATTTAGCCACCTAAAGCACATTGCACTTAGCTATCAGGTAGTAAGGATTTCTTTTCCCCTTAAAATAATGCATAGCTTGCTACAGTGTTCCACCCAGACATTTTATCTGGGTGTCTTTTGTCTTCTAGTGTAAAAACAAGTATTTGGAATAAATGTGGATGCTAGGATTCATCAGATAGTTTCAGAGATTTTATGGATGTGTAAGGTATCAATTTCTTCCTGCCCATTTATAATCAAAACATAATTTAGTGTAAGACATTTAAAAATTTTATTCTGTAGATACTTACTTAACAGTTGAATTCTTCAAAGCCATTATGAACAGATTGCCTTGCTGATAAGATTTGATAATGAAAAAATTAATAGAAATGGCTTTAATAAAATAATAAAGCATGGACACTAAGTCTTCATTTTATTTTATATCAAGTGAAATAATAAATTGTTGGAAGCTTATTTGTAAAATGAATGCATGCATTTCAGAGAAATATGTATTAATTGAAATTCTAGGATGAGAGAATTTACTTTTTGAAACATACACAGAATTTTCTCTCAGAAGCCTTAGAACAGCAGCAAACCAGAGCTACTTCACAGATACACTAAGATAAATGGGGTTTCAATCTGGCAGTTAGTTGTAGATCTGATCAACAGGTCTTCCAGTAATACAATATTTATAATTAATAATACTTCAGTTTCACTGTAGTTCATTTATCTTTTTCCCCACATATATCTGCATATTAATTATGAAGGGACCTATCTTATCTGCAACCAGAAAATTATTTTATAATGTAATTTGGAAATATGTAGATAATCTGTTTTCCAGAAAACAAATCTAACTGCATTAGCGGAATATGAATAATTATGTATAGACTTTGCGTAGAAGTGATCGATTAGAGAGCCATATGACTGGGTTCACAAGTGTAGACTTGGTCACTTTATACTTAAAGACTGGATAGATCTGTGAATCATATTTATTTATTATTTAATGCCACTCATCTCAGTCTGGGTGGCTTACAATATAAACAGATAGAATTATGACTATCTAGATGCATATTAAAAAGGATGACTGAAGGCATGGAATTTGCCTATTCTGTAACATTTCAATGTCTTCAGTATTGTAATCATACAACCAAGTATGATTTCATTCTATGGAATCAATGTATAGCCAGAAAATTTCCCATGCTGCACACCTGAAAAGCACCATGTTTGACATAAATATAAAAAGTAATATTAACCTTCTGCTTCTATATTGGAGTGGCTCATTCACATCTGAACAATCACACAATATTGTAATAATCAAGTGAACTAGCACAGATATATGGTTTCATATTTAGTTTGGTTTAGTTAATGTTAAATTTTAAACAAGGACTGGTATTAAATGTCAGGCCTTGCTTCTATAACAAGAATACCACAACCTGATACATTTCTTTGTAAAATTAAGGCTTGCACTTAGTAACCTATGGTCTTCTCAATTCTTTGCATGATAAAAATAACCATACATGATCTGCAGAAGCAACTACGTATCCATGGTTTCAAGATGAGTATAAGGATGTCTTTTCAATTTCTTATCATTTCAATTTAAATAGGGGTGATTATTCTCCTGAATAGCTTGGATTCTAGTGGTTAAACTAAAAGAAACTACTTTGAAAGAAGCTGCTTTTCTTGAGTTTAATTTAACTCAACTGGTATTGTTGTAAGAGAATGTTGTGTATCTTTGCTTAATATATTATTTCTGAAAAATACTACAATTAAAGTATGCAAGTTGTTTAATACCACAAAAACAATTTCATTTGTGTAGACATTTAAGTCTGTAGCTAGTTTTTATCATTCCTTAATTGTTGCTATTAAAGTGTTTAGTTGGCCTGGAGCTCATGTGATTTCTGTTCAAGATGCTCAGAATTGCACTAAATTAAATGTTGTTAATGTTAAAAATATGAGCTTCCACGAACTATGTGATCAAGACTTTTGCTATGCTAAGCCATTGCTGTTGAAATGCTCATGACAAATGAAAGAGTGAATCCTGTTTTTGGCACTGCTATTTAAGATGATCATGTTAATTGCATCTAAGACTCAACTTGTTTATAGTATATATAGTCTATATTACCTATATAGTATATATAGTCTATATTACCTTTTAGCACATAATGCAACAAAGTATTTTATATTTATTTATCAAAAGATGTATGTACAGAGAAAAAAGCTAAAGAAAATATAGTTAAATAGAACTACATAGAAAATAGAATTCCTTTATGAGAAAAAATAATTTGATGACACATCTGTTTAACACAGGAGACTGCACTGAAGATTAATTCACTTGCATTGTTTAAAAATAAGATGCTATTTTATGGAGAGAAGTGATGGCAAATGAGGGCTTCTCTAAGGCAAACCAAGGATCTCTAAAATGTTTACAACAAGCTTGTGCAATGTGCCTCACTAAGTCAAATGTAACCTCACCAGCAGTGGTGGGCTGCTGCCAGTTGTAACAACCGGTTCTCCTGGAACTGAAAATGAAAACTTCGCTCACGTGCGTGCCTTCCGCACATGCACGCGGCATTGAAAAAGTGGCAATTATATAGGACGTGATAGCACCCGGGTGGTGGGTGGGGCCAGTCGCTGGTCAGAACTACTGGTTTCAAACTGGCAGCAGCCCACCACTGCTCACCAGCCATACTTGTGGTAGACAAGGCTGCTTGACAATTCCACCATTTCTTCAGGTCTACACCAGCAGCAGAAGTATTTGTAGAGAAGTCCCCATGTGATTAAGCCATATTTGGCTGGTGGACTATATTTGCCTTCATTGATGGCCAATTATTCAAGCCTGGTTTATAGCCAATATATTTTTGCATGTTGTGTGACTTAAGAAACATGAGGGACCCAGGCTGTCAGGGTCAAAGCACTTTAAATTTGGCTTACAAATAAATGAAAGGTAAACAAAGATGATGCAATAACTAAGCACATTTCAAAAGAATAAATTGATGTCACAGTTAGGTGAAACAGTGACAACTGCCACCTTTTCAGGAAATGCTAGAGCTGGCAACCAGTTAAGTTGTGCAATGTACTTGTAGTCTTGGAGTTCAGAAACAGTGGGAGAATTAGAAGCCTTCCCAAGTAGTAACTTTTTATTACAGTTTTCATTTGGTTGAATAACAAGAAATAAAATGAGGAGGGCTGTTTGTTTTTTTAAATAGTGAAACTTACTCTTATTCTTACAGACACCACTTAAATTTTGCACAATAAAAAAAATCTGCATGATAAATGTATCTATGTAATTTAAAACATCAGTGTCATTAACACAAATCTCCGGATGGCAGTTCATTTCTTAATGTTCTCTAGTTAAGAAGAACAAAATACAAACAAAAACAAAGGAATAATATTTTGTAATTTGTGATTGTGTTTAGCTTGGAAAAAAGTTATTGCTTTCATAAAAATGTAAAAGAAATAACTGGACCAATGTTTGAATATGTCACTTTGCTTGCTAAAGAATATTTATTAACCCCCGTGCAAAATAAAGCTTATCTTTTTGGTACTTATTAAAATTAATTTAAATATATTACATTCTGTTTTGTTTTGTCTGTAATAGTGTACCTTCTCTTCATCTTTCTGTATCTTGCAAAATGGAAAGAAAAAACTACCATGATGAAAGATGTGCACATAAAAGCTAAAGAAAATATGCTCTGCTACTTCCCATTTATTTATTTATTATTTATCTTTAGGCATTTTTAATCCACTTTTATTATTTTTATAAATAATAAAATAAAAAGTGACATATATAATACCATTTTCTCCACAACAATCACACAGACACATATCAAGCACAGGCAGGGTCCAGGCAGTTCAAATGAATATAGGTTTATTGTATGCTAATACTCTCTAAAGGATCTGAACTATCACCAAAGTAAATTGGTGGTAGATAAGAGTCAACAGAATTCAAGGGTTGAACTTAGAAACCTTGTGGGTGTGAAGTGACTCGAGACTGATGACACACTTGATCCCTCCCTTGGGCTCTATCTGGTCATCTGCTACAATACATACATAATACTTTCTACACACACACAACACACACATATATATCCCATAAAATCTTACAAATAGTCAACAATGTTCTCAGTAGCAATTGAGGAGATTGGTTAATAGGAGAAAAGTGATATTATTTTATTATTATTTTATTAAATTTGTATACCACCCTTCTCCTGCTGGACTCAGGGCGGTGCACAGCCAAAATAAAAAACATCCCAATACAAAATTTAAAATTTGTTAAAAGAATTACACACTTTGGCCCAAAATTTAAAACATCCCAACTAAAACCCATAGACAATTAAAATCTAACATCTCAAAAAGGGGGGGGGGGATTACGCCAGCCCTGCTTGGTGGAAAAGAAAAGTTTTTAGGGCACGGCGAAAAGCCCGGAGATCTGGTATCATGCGTATCTCCGGGGGCAAGTCGTTCCAGAGGACAGGAGCTGCCACAGAGAAGGCCCTCCCCCTGGGGGTCGCCAGCCGACACTGCCTGGCTGACGGCACCCTGAGGAGTCCCTCTCTGTGGGAGCGTACTGGCTGGTAGGAGGCTATCGGCGGCAGAAGGCGGTCCCACAAATACCCAGGCCCTATGCCATGGAGCGCTTTAAAGGTGGTAACCAACACCTTGAAGCGCACCCAGAAGACCACTGGAAGCCAATGCAGCTCACGCAGGAGAGGCGTCACATGGGAGCGCCCCCTCGCTCCCATAATCCCCCGCGTGGCCACTTTCTGCACCAGTTGGAGTCTCCGGGTGCTCCTCAAGGGGAGCCCCATGTAGAGAGCATTGCAGTAGTCCAGGCAGGAAGTGATGCGTGTCTGAGTGACTGTGCATAAGGAGTCCCGATCCAGAAAGGGACGCAACTGGCGAATCAGGCGAACCTGATGAAAAGCCCTGGCCACGGCCATCACATGCTCTTCTAAAGACAGCCGTGCATCCAGGAGGACGCCCAAGTTGCTAGCCCTCTCTGTGGGGGCCAATAACTCACCCCCAATAGCCAGCGATGGCACCAGCTGACTATATCGGGACACCGGAAGCCACAGCCACTCAGTCTTGGAAGGGTTGAATTGAAGCCTGTTACTCCCCATCCAGATCCGCACAGCCTCCAGGCACCGGGACATTACTTCAAGGGCATCGTTGGGATGGCCTGGGGTAGAGATGTACAGCTGAGTATCATCAGCATACTGATGGAACTCCACCCCAAAGCTACGGATGATCTCACCCAGCGGCTTCACATAAATGTTGAACAGAAGGGGCGAGAGGACCGACCTGTGCGGCACCCCACAAACAAGGCACCTCGGGGTTGACTTCTGCCCCCCTGCCAACACCGACTGCGTCCAGTCGGAGAGATAGGAGAACCACCGCAGAACAGTGCCCCCCACTCCCAACCCCTCCAACAGGCGCAGCATGATACCATGGTCAATGGTATCAAAAGCCGCTGAGAGATCTAACAGGACCAGGATAGAGGAACAACCAAATTGTTTAATCTGTTTTAATCTATTTTAAATTTTTTATCTCTGTGTTTTATCTTTTGGCTGTTCACTGCCCTGAGTCCTTCGGGAGAAGGGCGGTATAGAAATTTAATAAAATAAATAAAATAAAATAAAACAACCCCTATCCCAAGCCCTCCAGAGATTATCCACCAACGCGACCAATGCCGTTTCCGTACTGTGCCCAGGCCTGAAGCCAGACTGGAGCGGATCCAGATAGACATCTTCATCCAGGTACCCAGGAAACTGTCGCGCCACCACACTCTCAACAACCTTCGCCACGAAGGGAAGGTTGGAGACCGGACGGTAGATAGCCAAAACAGCCAGATCCAGAGCGGGCTTCTTGAGGAGGGGCCTCACCACCGCCTCTTTCAAGGCAGGTGGCAAGATACCCTCACTCAAAGAAGCATCGATAATCCCCTCCCGGGAGGCCAGCACCAACCAGGAGGGACACGGGTGCAATAAACATGTGGTCGCGTTCAGCCGCCCCAGTATCCTGTCCATGTCCTCGGGAGCAACAGGGTCGAACTCCTCCCAAATGACATTCTCAAGACCGGCCTCCATCATCCCGTCTGTACCTACCCAGTCAGAAACCAAGCCTTCCCGAATCTGAGTGATTTTATTGTGCAGATACTGAACAAAATCCTCAGCGCGACCCTGCAAGGGATCCTCCCGCACTCCCAGATGGAGGAGGGAGCGAGTCACCCTAAACAGGGCGGCCAGGCAGTTATCTGCCGATGCGATAAGAGTGGAAAAACAGTTAGATTTTGCCGCTTTTATCGCCACAAGGTAGGTCTTAATATGAGACCTCACCCGTGTTCGGTCGGATTCGGAGCGACTAGACCTCCAACTGCTCTCTAGGTGTCTTTTCCGGCACTTCATCTCCCTCAGCTCCTCGGAGAACCAGGGAGCCAGGTAAACTCGGCGATGGATCAGAGGCCGCAAAGGCACGTCTCGGTCCAAAGCGTCAGTGGCTGCCCTATCCCAGGCGGCCACCAGCTCTTCAGCCGAGTCATGAGTCTGAGCCTCAGGAAATGGCCCAAGCTCCATCTGGAACCTATCAGGATCCATCAGGCACCTGGGGCGGAACCATCTGGTCTGTTCTGCCTCCCTGTGGCGGGGTGTGGCGGTTAGAAAGTCAAGTCTAACGAGGGAATGATCCGACCATGACAAGGGCTCAATCGCTACCGTCCCCATCTTAAGATCATTCATCCACTGCCCAGAGACAAAAATCAAGTCCAGAGTGTGTCCTCCCATGTGAGTGGGTCCATGAATTAATTGGGTCAGGTCCATGGCCATCATGGAAGCCATGAACTCCCAAGCCGCCTCAGATGCTTCGCCGACAGATGGCAGGTTGAAGTCCCCCATTACCATAAGCCTGGGGGTCTCCACTGCCACCTCGACAATCACGTTGAGTAGCTCAGGCAGGGCAGCCAACATGTGGCAGGGAGCAAGCCCATCTGCCTCCCTTGTCCCCACTTCACCAGGAGGGACTCACATCCGGCTATCTGAGGTACAGTGGCTTCACTTGGAGTGATTCACTTGGAGTTTACTTAACAAGAGAAAAAGTTAATAGATCTGTGCAGGAAACTCAATTGAAAACTCTATTATTCTGAGCAAAATTATAAACCCTTTGAACTGGCTCTCATTCATTCATCAAATTTGACATGCTAGTCAAATAACTTTAAAAGGGGAAGGAGGCTTGTTTGTAATGGCAATGTAACTTTATGATTCAGAACTATTACCTGAAAACTAATTCCAACCCAAACAGGGAAGTGTTCATACTAGGTAGATTAAAAAAATACTTCTCACAAAGTTTGAGGTCTACAAATATAACTCTTCAATTTGAGTGAGGATAAATTTGCTGGACATGCACTAGTATTTCAAGTTTAAATTAACTCAGAAAGGATTGGAGAGAAAGGGAAGTAATTAAAATTGCTATTCAAAAGTCCAATATGGGGACTAGAGTTGCCTTGTTGAGGTGATGGACAGCAGATAAAATAAAATAAAATAAAATAAAATAAAATAAAATAAAATAAAATAAAATAAAATAAAATAAAATAAAATAAAATAAAATAAGTACAGTACAGTACAGTTCAGTTCAGTTCAGTACAGTACAGTACAATACAATACATACAACTTTGGATGCCATGGATACTACTACAATAAATTTTCATATAAATGAAGTATAAATAAATTGGGTTTTTTTTACTGATACTCAATTTTTCTGCTTAAGTGCAGGTAACTGATTTTGGATGAAATTCATATTAGCATAAATTCTGCTTTCATTTCAAGCATAAAACATCCATCTTTAGCCAAGGTGGTGCAGTGGTTAGAGTGCAGCACTGCAGGCTATTTCAGCTGACTGCTAGCTGCAGTTCAGCAGTTCAAATCTCATTGGCTCAAGGTTGACTCATCCTTCCATCCTTCCAAGGTGGGTAAAATGAGGACCCAGATTGTTGGGGGCAATATGCTGACTCTGTAAACTGCTAGAGAGGGCTGTTAAAAGCACTATGAAGCGGTATATAAGTCTAAGTGCTATTGCTATCTTACAATAAAAGGAAAAAACTGCTTCCCACACTAAAAGCAGTAGTTAAAGATGAAAATACACACTGATTAAATCCTAATGTCAGTTCCAACAAATAGGAAACATAAAAAACATGTCTTTTTAATTATGAAATATTAAGGAAACTTATATGTTCTTTTAAAATATATTTCAAGAAAGGACACATACAATTAATTTGGCCATGTAATTTTAACATGTTTAGATATGACTAAATTCCAGACAACCAATTTGAAAACATTCAAAAGATTAACTTGATATTTCAGAAAGTATAGTATTATTTATCTCTGTATCATATAGTGCATTTACAATATTTCATAGAAAATGAAATAGCTGTTTTTGATTTTGAATAAAACCATTAGTATATATATTTTTTAAGTCTAGAAAGCTTTTATTTTAACAGTTATTTGAAAAGTTGGAGTTTTACAGATATTATTACCAGCAAGAACCAGTTTGGTGTTGTGGTTAAGGTATCAGACTAGAAATAGGGAATGTTTGAGCTCTAATGCTGCCCTGAGCACAAAGCTAGCTATGTGACCTTGGGCTAGTCACTTTCTCTCAGCCCTAAGATGGAAGAACTGGCAAATTACTTCCGAAAAAATCTTGCCAAGAAAACTGCAGGGACTTGTTGAGGCAGTCTCCAAGAACCTAACACAAATGAATGGAAGGCAAGAAATGTAGGGCAATAAAATGTAAAATATTTACAACGAATACACAACCATGTTAAGCACACACTCTTACCAAAAACTACTATTCAGTCTGTTTCATATTGCTTAAACAAGAATTGCTAATAAGTTATATACCAAATAACTTTCAATGTTAAATTTGGCATTAAAGTTGTACTTTCTTAGAAATCATCAGTATTTTTAAGCCCCAGGAACTATGCCTTTCAACATAATTTTTTTAAAAGGGAGCACACAATTAAAAAGAACCCTAAACCTTTCATTTCTGCAATAATTCTGCATGTCAATAGTGAATACCATGTCATCTCAATGGAGCACATTTTCTGCTTTAGGCTATTACATTACAGACTTGGTAATGCAGTTTGAGGGTGGTCCTTTAAGATGTCTGCCACAATTCTGTGATATGTTTATTCAATGGCAATTCTACTTTAGTGTCTTATTCAAATACTTTTAAAGATTAGTTCAATATTGTTTTCTTTTGGAAGTTGTTGATGGGAAAATCATTATTTCATCAGATTGGCCTTTTTAGAATGGAATGCCCGTGCTTCATTTGGCAAGAATGCAAAGTGTCTCCACATATAAATACATACATAATGACACACATAGTCATATAAAACTAAAAGCAATATTTTAACCAGAAAGGCATCAACATGTATTTTAAAATAAATATGTTCAAGAACAGCAGTACTTCACTGAAGAAATTAAAAAACAAGATACAACCAAAAGATGACAGCTATAACTTTATTCTGTTTCAGACTAGTCAAACATCTACAAGTAAGTTTAGATAAATTTACTTATTCATCATTCCAGGTAATACTTTATGTTGATTGTGATTTTAAATTTCATTTGAATACCTTTTTCCCCCACAGAAATGTGTGTTTCCTGTTTCACTTACTGAAATTATCACTTACTTAATTATTACATTAAGGCAGTGTTTTTGAATTCATACCAAAAAGTAAGCCTCTGGAGCAGAGTGAGAGCTGCTTTTAAACAGTCATTCACAGGCCTTCTTATAAGTATGCAGCAGTATCGCAGCATATAAAGGAAATTTTAAAGGCAATCAAAAGGAAACTATTTTCTGGTGCAGCACGCAGATAAGGGACATGTTTTAACAAGAATCTGTCCTACTGATTCAACAGTGTACTGCCTAATGTTTTGAATGACATGAATCCTGTGCTGAAAAAAATGGAAGACAAACAGGTGGAACAAATCTGCCCTGAAGGGTCAATGCAGCTGTGCCTCATGTTCCATCTGATGCCTTGTGCCTTGTGTCTATATACCTTGTGTGACTCAGTAAACGTCATTCCTCTTTCCTCTAGCTCTTGGAATATCTTTCTCATAGCCTGCAGATGGGTGGACATGCTCTCCCCCCAGCTTCAGTTGTGCTCTATACAGTCTCCTTGTCAGCAACACTTTACTGCCTGCAGTCACTCTAACATACACACTGCACAACGCCTCTCAGCACTCTTTCACAGACTGGAGACCCCTTACGTGTATCAGCTGACTGTCCACTAAAGCCAGAATTATGCTGGCTAATGCCTTTTCATTTCTTCTCCAGTCCCCATCATCCAGGACTGCTGGTGGATTAGTAACTATCATCCACAACTCCTCCCTTTGCAGGTACATCTCCATCTTTACACTCCAGGAGAGGTAGTTTGTCTCATTCAGCCAAGACACCACCAAACCTCCTCCCATTATGCTGATGAAAGCCAGGTTGCTTGTTTCCATTACAAGCACTAACCACTAACAATCCACAATGCACAGCCCCTCTAGCTCTAGTGCAAGCTCTCACTGGGTTTCTCTTCTCTGGTTTCTCTAGTCACTCTGGCCTTCTCTTTGGACTGGGCTCATAACCTGTCAGAGTGCACACAATGTGACTATTTTGTGGCAACCCAGGAGCAAAATATAGTAAACAGAGGTTTGTCTTTCAAATAGTGGTTTATCTAGTACATACAAGTACTAGTTTGTAAGAGCCTTGATAGTACAGTGGTTTAGTGCACCCTGTCATTAACACAGCTGCCTGCAATTTCTGCTGGTTCGAATCTCTCCAAGGCTCAAGGTTGACTTAGCCTTCCATCCTTTCTAAGGTAGGTGAAATGAGGACCCAGTTTGTGGGGGCAATAAGCTGACTTTGTATAAAAATATACAAAAGAATGAAGGCTATTGCTTAACGCATTGTAAGCCGCCCTGAGTCTCCGGAGAAGGGCGGCATATAAATCAAATTTTAAAAAAAAAGTACTAGGCAAAGTCAGGCAGTGGTTTATCTAGTACATACACGTATTAGGCAAAGTCAGGCAATCAATCATCAACTACAGCACGGAAGCACAGATGGAGATAGAGACACCCTCACAGGGCCTCTTTTATATATACAGCCTCTTAAAGTCATATCAGCCCAAAAACCTTGCTGACTCATTCCCTGCCTAATATCATTGTAGCAGCTGGTCAGCTCTTAAAGTATTTTCCTGACAAAGTTGTCCTTCCTTTCAGCCCTTCTTTCCTATTTCTCTCCCTCTCTCTTTTTGCTTCCTTTCTCTTCTTATCTTCCTCTTTTAATTTTTCCCTTTGATCAAACACAAAATTGGCAATTCTGCACAATTCCAAGATTTCTATTGTGGACCAGTTGGATACAAACCTATGGAAATGGCCCCATATTGTTGCTGGCCAATTGGTCAACGAAAGCCAAGGATAGGATTTGGTGGTCCTTGGGGTGGTCCTTGGTGTATCCAGGTGGGCATAGGCAACTCTGGCTTCTAGGAGATCCAGAAGGCATCAGGTGTCTCTCCTTCCCTTTGTACCATATGCTGGAACTGTGACCAGTTTAACAGTTTCTGTCCTACCTCTTGTAAAGCTTCCAGCAGGTTTTCCTTAGCTTGACTGTATTCGTCCCAATGGGTAGCAGTGTTGTAGTCCCAGTTGGGCGAGTTCAGTGGTTATGCAATTCTTTTTTTATATAAAAGTTTTTTTTATTAAACAAACATTACATCATTAATCAATCTGTGTGTCATCTGGGTACAATTTTTTGGTGACATCATTTTTAACGCTTACCACCATTTTCTTTATATATATATATATATATCTTTGCTTTTACATGTCAATTTAATATATCTTCTGTTAAAACATTTTCTTTCCAAAATTTTTAATTTTATACCGCCTTTTGTCTATATTCATTTTCTATCTAATGATAAAGTGCCCCCATATCTTATAACTCCAATTCTTCCTTCCCTTTAATTGCCAATGTTAATCTATTCATTTCTTCACATTCTAATATTTTCTTAATTACCTCTCCCTCTGTAGGGATTTATTCTGCTTTCCAATTTTGTGCAAATACAATTCTTGCTGCAGTTATTATATGAATAATCAAATATACATTTTTTTTATTGAATTTCTCAGATAAAATACCTAACAAAAACAACTCCGGATTTAAATCAATATGTTGCTGTGTTATTTTCTCTAACCATATTTGAATTTTTGCCCAATAATTTCTCACTTCTGCAATGTCCACCACATAGGGTAATACGATCCCGGTGTCTAGTGGCATTTCCAACATTTAGTTGATTTATCTTTAAACATTTTTGCCAATCTTTCTGGTGACATATGCCATCTATAAAACATTTTATACAAATTCTCTTTATATGCTGTTGCCATTGTTAACTTATAATTTCTTTTCCATAGCTGCTGCCATTTATCTAGTTCTATTGTATATCCAAAAAATTTTGCCCATGCTATCATTGTTTCTTTTATTTGTTCTTCTAATTTAATATGAAGTAAATAACTATACAACTTTTTAATCATTCTCTCTTCCATTCCTGTATCTCATCCAATTCTGTCATCTCCAAGTAAAAATCATATAACTTAACATCTTTTTCATATCTTGATTGTATTTGCAATTGTGTATACCAAACCATATCAATCCCTTGTTCTTCTAATTCTTGTTTTGTTTTCAATTCCACCTTTTCTGATAAAATATATTTATATCTAATAATATTTTCCATATTGACAATATTTGGATGTATTAACACTCCCATTGTTGAAAGCCATATTGGTATTTTCAGGTAATGTTTCTTTCTAACTTTTTCCGATACTAATAATAAAGCATTTCTTACACAGTGTCTTTGAAAATACTGTAGCTGTGTATCTTATTCTTCCTATACCATAAAAATGCATGCCAACCCAGTTGTAAATCATGTCCCTCCAATGTCAATAACCTTGTATTTCTTAATACAATCCATTCTTTCACCAATGATAATGTTGCTGCCTGATAATATAGTTCCCAATTTGGTAGTCCAAATCCTCCTCTAAGTCTTGCATCTTGTAACATTTTTATGTTAATTCTCACTTTTTCCCCTTGCCATATAAATTTCATTATTATTTTATTAAGATTTCCAAAGTATTTTTTCCTAATTTTATCAGTATTGTTTGAAATAAGAACAACAATCTTGGTAATATATTCATCTTAATTATTGCTATTCTTCCCATTAATGATAATTGTAAGTTTTTCCATCTCTCCAAATCCATTTCAATTTGTCTTTTCAATTTATAGTAATTATCTTCCTTAATTGTTATGCATCTTGCTGTTAATTGAATTCCTAGGTATCTTACATTTTTAGTAATCTGAATATCTAATTTTTCCATTAACTCCCTTTTCTGCTTCTCTGTGATATTTTTCACCAATATTTTCATTTTATCTTTATTAATTTTCAACCCTGCCACTTCTCCATATTCTTCTATTTGTTTTATTAATTTTGGCCCTACTTCTAGCGGCTCCTATAAAATAAACACTAAGTCGTCTGCAAATGCTTCTAATTTATATTCTTCTTTCTTAATTCTGATACCTCTTATCTCTTCATTTTGTCTTATATTTCTATTTAATACCTCTAATGTCAACACAAATAGTAACGGGGATAGAGGACATCCCTGCGTTGTACCTTTCATGATATTAACCTTCTCTGTCATTAACCTTCTCTGTCCATTTAGCATCACCTTTGCTGATTGTTTATAATAAATTGTTTTGATCATATTTATAAATCTCCCCCCAAAATTCATAGTCTGTAATTGCTTTATCATAAATTGCCAATTCACATTGCCAAACGCCTTCTGCACATCCAAAAACATCAATGCCATTTGTTTTTCAGAATGTGCTTCATAATATTCCAAAGTATTCAAAATTAATCTCATATTGTCTCTAATCTGTCCCTTAGGTAAAAAACCATTTTGATCTATATGTATAAATTCATTTAACAGTCTCTTTAGTCTATCAGCTATTATTGATGCAAATATCTTGTAATCCACATTTAACAGAGAAATCAGTCTATAATTTTTTATTTGTTGCAAGTCTGTAACTTCTTTCAGTATAAGAGTAATATATGCCTCCATTTTCGCTTCTACCAGGAGTTCATTAAAAACTTCCAGCATTGTATTACTTATTACATCCTGTAATGTTGTATAAAACTCTACTGGTGTTTTGCCATTCTTTTGTTTTTTAATCCCTTCTGTTAATTCCATCATCATTATCCTTTCCTCTAATGCCTTTTTGTATTTTTCTGGTATTTTGGGTAATTCAGATTTTTCTAAGTATTGTTTTATCTTTTCTCCTGAGATTGTCTATAGAGTTTCTCATAGTAGTTCTGTACTATTTTTTTCTTTTCCTCGTTTCCCAAATTGAACTCCTTCTTGCTCTTCGGGTTCTTCTTATCTTATTCCAAATTACCTCTAATGAGGAATCAAATAAACCAAAAAACCAAATAACCAAACACCAAAAAACAGAGGATGTGTCTATATGGGGGGAAAAAAAACCCAAAGCAAAAGCAAAAAGAAAACTCGATCCAACCAATTATTATACCCCCCAAAAAGAAACAGACGAAGAAAAGTAAAATTGTTATTCAAAAGAAGAAAAAGAAAAAAACATCCCAAAAGCCCTGGTGGCGCAGCAGTCTAAAGCAGCAGACTAAAGCACTGTTATTAACATCAGTTGCCTGCAATTACTGCAAGTTCAAATCTCACCAGGCTCAAGGTTGACTCAGCCTTCCATCCTTTCTAAGGTAGGTAAAATGAGGACCCGGATTGTGGGGGCAATAAGATGACTTTGTATAAAAATATACAAAAGTATGAAGGCTATTGCTTAACGCATTGTAAGCCGCCCTGAGTCTCCGGAGAAGAGCGGCATATAAATCAAATTTTAAAAAAAGCAAGACTAGATGTTGCTTCTTCTTTTGCAAACTTCAAAAGATACACTGTTCCAGTTTATTTTAAAAACAATGTTCTCAGTGTATCTCTCCCTATTAGACAACACAGTTTCTTATCAGTTCAGCAGACATTATCAAGGTCATTTTTGTTCTTGTTCATTTAATTTGTTCAGTTCATTGTTTTTTCACTAGTGCCTCTAGGTGGCACTGCAATTTATTTCCACACGGGAGAAGTAGAAAAAATTTAAAAAGTTTAATCACAATAGTTCATTCAATCACTTTAATTTAATTCAATTTCATTTAATAGTAATAAAAAATTTAAAAGTACTCAATCAGGCTTTCTGCTCTTAGTCTCTTATTCTCCAAATTCTGTTAAATCGTTCAATTTTTTCTTCCTTCATTTGGGAAGGAAACTTTCTTCACCGCTGTATTACCAGAGGTGGAAGAGTCGACACACACCCACTCTCCCCTCCTCTCTTTCTGCCGTTTTCTCCTTTTTTAGCAATTTCCAGGAGATTATGAAAAGAAACATATATTTTAGAGAAAAGCAGGCATTTTAGCCAGACATTCCACATTTCCTTTCAATTCCTCACTTCTGTTGTGGCTGCCCCAACTTCGTAGCGGCTCTCAATGGCCACTTTCTCAGTCATCTGGCTGAGAGGCTTTTTCCAACTAACCAGGGAATTTGTGACTTCCCTGTGCTTGCCAGTCTGTGCCTCTCTTGTTCGCTGTTCCTACAGGACAGCTTCAGTCAAAAAAGACCCCCCCCCCGATGGCTGCGATATCAACAATTCCTTGGGAACCCCCCAAAAAGTGTCATTTTGCCATGATGCTGGCCACGCTCTCCTGTGGCTATGCAATTCTTATGGGGGTCATTTGCCTAGGCATTGTTATGATAGGCCATTTCACAATCTCTTTGGTTTTCTCAAACAGCTTGGGAATCTCATCCTTTGTGAGGAAGATACGAAACAATTGTATCATATCCCTCCAGGACAGATTGTGGTTGTCAATGATTGATATGAATCAATCTGTATGCTGCAGGCTACTTCTGCTGACTGCCAGCTGCCTGCAATTCAGCAATTGAAATCTCACCAGGCTCAAGGTTGACTCAGCCTTCCATCCTTTTAAGGTGGGTAAAATGAGGATCCAGATTGTTGGTGGCAATATGCTGACTCTGTAAACCACTTAGAAAGGGCTGTAAAGCACTGTAAAGTGGTATATAAGTGTAAGGTCCAGCCTCTCCCCCTTATTCAAGAAAGTAAAACTCCTGAAACTTGGTATTTCAAAAGGAACCTTTTATTGAAAAGGGGTAGTAGCAGGAAAGAATCAAAGCAGGCTCTGAGGTCTCTGAGGCCATACAACTAGGATAAAAGAAATTAGGAACCCCTCCAAACAGTCTGATGTGCATTCAGCCAATCTGCAGGTGTAAAGATGTTATTGTACCGGCCGCTCTGAGAAGGAGATAAGAGGGCTTTCTCAGGGCCATTTTCCAGCGTTGCAGTCCACATGGCCTAACCCTAACCTATTACATTCCCCAAGAGGTGAGAAATTTCCAGGCAACTAAGACGCCCATCAGATCCCTAACGTGATACTGCCATTCAAATGGAGGGAGGGGGGAGCATGTATTTTATAACCTTTTTCCTGGCGCCTAAGCACCAATATTCTCACCTTTTGGGAATAAAATAAGGAGGGAGGGCCATGTGAATTGTGTCAGTTGGTTGAAAGTGGAAGAAGATCATGGGAACAGATCCTTATCTGGTTCTCAAGATGGCCGTTACAATAAACATATTCACACTTGTGGACTGGCTGAAATTCACATTCGAACTGGAGGGATAGATTCTACAGCCCTATTTCTAACTGTGCAGTTTGGGAGGGAATTTAGAGTCTGTTTTGCCTGTTATTCTTCTCAATAAAAGGTTCCTTTTGAAATACCACGTTTCAAGAGTCTATACTTTCTTGGGAAAGGAGGATAGGCAGATCCTTACAGTGCCAGGCAATGGTAATAAATCAGGTGAAAGGTTATAGAAGAATGCAAGGCTATAGGATATAGGATACATAGAAATGAGAAGAGAAAGTAAATGCATGAAGAACCAAATTCCCCACCACCACCCTTCCTCTGAAGAATGGCAGATACATGCCATACTGCCCTCCTTACAAAAATGGATAGTCCACCTGAAAAGACATAAAACACATAATACATTAGGAATTAGGATGGCTTGTGAGGGTATTTCAGTTGGAATTTCCTTAACATTGTAGGGGCTTTAACATGTTTCTTGGCTACCCATTTATTCTGTGAGGAGGGTAGGTGTTTCCAGGCTACTCAGTATTGTGTGGAGCCATGATGAATGTGTGAGTCGAGGATATATTTGATTTCAAAATGTTCTTCTTCCACCATACAGGGGACTGAAGGTGTGGGTAAAGGAGATTTCTGGTTTGAGTAAATGTTTAAGGTTGAGTAAATGTTCAAGGTGATTTCTGGTTTGAGTAAACTGCAGTGAAATACTGGATGAACCTGTCTAAGTGTTTTAGGGAGGAGCAACTCTATAGTGACAGGGTTAATGATTCTTGTCATGGGGAATGGCCCAATGAATTTGGGTCCCAACTTCTTTGAGGGTTGTAATGATTGTAGGAATTTTGTGGATAAGTAGACGTGGTATCCCACTTGAAAGGTTTGGGTTCAATCCGCTTTTTGTCAGCTTGAGCTTTAAAAGCTGCTCTAGCCTCTTGCAAGGCTAGTCTGACTACTGGTCATGTGGTTTGTAAATTTTTCATCCACTCCTTGAGGGAGGGGATATCAGGCTCTTGTGTGGGTAGTTCTGGCATGGGGGTGAATTCTTGCCCCATGGCCACTTGGAAAGGGGTGAATCCTATGCTGTGTACAGAGTTATTGCAAGCTACTTCAGTAAATGGCAAAAGGTCAATCCAATTGTCCTGTTGGTAGTTTATAAAACTTCTTAAATATTGTTCTAGCACCCCATTCACTCATTGAAACCCCCCCCATTTGGGGGTGATGGGAGGAGCTTAAGCCCTGGGCGGTGCCTAACAGATTCAAAAAAGCCCACCAAAATTTTATGATGTGAATTGAACACCCCTATCAGAAATAATCCTTTGAGGAGCACCATGAAGGTGATAAATGTGCACTAGAAACATTTTGGCTAGTGCTTTAGCTGTCAGGATCTTTTGGCAAGGTAAAAAATGGACCTGTTTTGAAAAAAGGTCCGTGACAACCCAAATAACCATGTTTCTAATGCTTTCAAGCAGTTCTACAATGAAATCCATGGAAATCTCTCTCCAGGGTGCTGAAGGTTTAGCTACAGTTTGTAAGAGTCCCGGGGATTTCCCCTGGCATCTCTTAGAGGCTGTGCAGGTAAAGCAGCTAGCAACATAGCTCTCAATGTCTTTAAGGGATAGCCACCAAAACTGTCTTTTGATGAGATGTAGAATTTTGACAAATCCAAAATGTCCAGCCAGTCTGAAGTCATGGCATCATTTCATTAGGTCCCTGGCTGGCAGGGACATAAAGTTTGTCCCCTACCCAGGTAAGCTGTCTTTAAGCAAGCAGTTGTTTTTATGGGCTTGGAACCAGTCATCCTTAAGGAGTGCCTCCTTAAATCCTTGAGCCGTTGCAGTGTCAGCAGGCGATTCCTCTTTCACCTGTGCTCGGGTGATTACTTTTGCTGCTAGCTGGGGCTAGCTGGGGCATTTGAAAGGCTTAATGGTTTCAGTCTTTTTGCTGTTGTATTGGAGTTTTCTGGAAAGGGCGTCGGCTAAGAAGTTTTTTTCCCCTGGGAGATATTTGAGTGTAAAGTCAAAACATTTACAGATAACAGATTAACAGAGTTGGAAGGGACCTTATAGGTCATCTAGTCCAACCCCCCACCTAAGCAGGAGACCACCATTTCTGACAAATGGCATCATACTTATGCTGTACATCTCCACCCCGGACCACCCCAACGATGCCCTTGAAGTGATGTCCCGGTGCCTGGAGGCCGTACGGATCTGGATGGGGAGGAACAGGCTCAGGCTCAACCCATCCAAGACTGAGTGGCTGTGGTTTCTGACGTCCCGATATAGTCAGCTGGTGCCATCGCTGACTATTGGGGGTGAATCATTGGCCCCCACGGAAAGGGCTCGCAACTTGGGCGTCCTCCTGGATTCACGGCTGTCTTTAGAAGAGCACTTGACGGCCGTGACTGGGAGGATTTTTCATCAGGTTTGCCTGATCTGCCAGTTGCATCCCTTTCTAGATCGGGACTCCCTACACACAGTCACTCATGCCCTTGTCACCTCTCATCTGGACTATTGTAACGCTCTCTGCATGGGGCTCCTTTTGACGTGCACTCGGAGGCTCCAACTGGTGCAGAGTGTGGCCACGCGGGTGGTTATGGGAGCAACATGGAGTTCCCATGTAACACCTCTCCTGCGTGAGCTGCACTGGCTCCCGGTGGTCTTCCGAGTGCGCTTCAAGGTTCTGGTTATCACCTTTAAAGCGCTCCATGGCTTAGGACCTGGTTATCTGCGGGACCGCCTGCTACCACCAATAGCCTCCCACCGGCCAGAACGCTCCCATAGAGAGGGGCTCCTCTGGGTGCCGTCGGCCAAACAATGTCGACTGGTGGCCCCTAGGGGGAGAGCCTTCTCTGTGGGGGCACCTACGATCTGGAACAAACTCCCCTCGGAGAGACAGAGGATCCCGGATCTGCGCACCTTCCGTCGCACGCTTAAAACTTTTTTATTTCATCTAGCTGGCTGGCCTAAATCTTCTCCCCTTTTAAATGTAAATTTTAATTTGTTTTAAATTATGGGGTATTTTAAATTCATCCAAATTATTTAATTCGTTTTTAATCTATTTTAAATTTTTGTATTTATGTGTTTTATCTTGTGGCTGTTCACCACCCTGAGTCCTTTGGGAGAAGGGCAGTATAGAAATTTAATAAAATAAATAAAATAAAAATAAATACTTGTTTGGGAGAAAGTTTTTGTTGGGTTTTCAGAGCCTCTAGGTCAGCGGTTCTCAACCTGGGGGTCACGACCCCTTTGGGGGTCGAACGGCCATTTCACAGGGGTCGCCAAAACCCTCTCTGGCCCCCCCCATGCCTTCACTCACCCTCACTCTCTGCTCTGTTGGATCATCCGTCGTTCGCTTACCCCGCCCATTCCCAATCTATTGCTGCCTCCTGAGGCCCAGCTAATGGCTAGAGGAAAAAAAAACTGTTTAAATTCTTGCCGCGGGGCTTCAAAGGGCCGCCCTAAAGCCAGTGGTGGGATTCTGCCGGTTCTAGGGGGTTCAGCCGAACTGTTTGTTAAATTGCTGGCTTGCCCCGCCCCTCCGCACCACTATTTATTGCCAATAAATAGTGGTGGGCGAGGGGCAGGCGAGCCAGCAATTTAACAAATGGTTCGGTGTTTTTTTGTAATTTTATTGGCCCGCAGAGCTTCAGCATAGGCTAATTAGGCCTTGATTAGATCGGCTCCCGACTCTCAGCTGATTTGCTCTCAGCTGGTTTGCTCAGGGCTCTGCTGCTTGCTGGAGCAGGTTTTTTTTCCCCTAGCTATGCTGAAAAATGAAACTGAAAGTAAAGCAGGCTGTTGGTTTTGCTGTTGCTGCAACGTTGGAAAATTAGGCAGGCAGATTTCTTTTCTTTTTCCTCACCAAAAAAGGTAGGTGCAAACAATGGGAAATTTAGGGCAAAAGAGGAGAGTTCAAGATTTTAAAACACAAAAGAAAAAAAGCTCTATTTAACTAGGGAATTGTAATAATTGAGATACTATTAATTGTATATTGTGTTGAAAGCAGAAATGGTTAAGTTGTGGTCTGGAGGAATATATGGGGGAAATTATTTGGTTTATTATTATTGGTAAATATAATTAATTGATTTGTAAGAAATTGGATTGCATGGAAATAATTGGAATATTCATGTTCATATTGATTAATATACAAAAAAGGTAGTTATATAACTAATTGATTTATATTAAAATGTTGAATTTATATTAAACAACTGTAATATTACATAATTAACCAATGTGAGGATGGATATAAAAATAGATGACAATGGGAAGGGATATAATATAGAATAGAAGGGAAAAATTGAATTTGATTAAGATTAGAGATGAGGATGAAGGGTAATATTGGTTTTTTACAAAAATAGATGAGGAATAAATATGGCAAAAAGGAAATATAGAAATTGTAAATTTAATTGAAATGACTAAACACTGTTTAAATTTGTAAACTGGCCAAATACTCTGTTCAAAGAAAATACATTGTATGTTTGTATGTGTGTTTCTAATTATTGTTATTTATTCATATTCAGTTCATGTGCACATGGACTACTCAGAGGGCTGAAAAAGTTATTTTTGACTGGTCCTCGCACTTTTGACCAGATCTCGAATTTACGACTATCCTCACATTTTACGTTTTTTGCCCTATCTTATCACCATGGTGAAAAGAAGCAGTTGTGAAATGAGTGACATGGTTGTTAAGAATGCTGCACGGGCATAAATGTGAGGATGGTCATAAGTGTGAGGACCAGTCAAAAGTGCAAGGACCTGTCAGAAATGACTTTTTTCAGCCCTCTGTGTAGTCCCTATACACATAGCCACGCCCACCCAGTCACATGACTTCCAAGCCACGCCCACAAAATAAGCCACACCTACAGAACCGGTAGTAAAAAATTTAGAACCCACCCCTGCTTGGGGGTCACCACAACATGAGGAACTGTATTAAAGGGTCGCGGCATTAGGAAGGTTGAGAACCACTACTCTAGGTTTTTATGATCAGTCCAAACTTTGAATGGGATTTTATTTCCTTCTAGGAAATATCTCCAAGTGAGGAGTGCCCACTGTACAGTATATGCCTCTGAGAAGGCCCACCTTTGCTCAGCTTCAGTTAATTTTTTGGAAGTGTATGCACATGGTTGTAGCTGGCCATCCCAACAGTCTGATGTGGATTTAGCCAATCTGCAGGTGTGAAGATGTTATTGTACCAGCCACTCTGAGAAAAAGATAAGAGGACTTTCTCAGGGTCATCTTCCGGAATTGCAGTCCACATGGCCCACCCTTCCCTTACATTCCCCAAGAGATGAGAAATTTCCAGGCAACTAAGGCACCAGGCAACGATTATAAATCAGGTGAAAGGTTATAGAAGAATGCAAGGCAGGATATAGGATACATAGAAAGGAGAAAAGAAAGTCAATGCATGAAGAACCAAATTCCCCTCCACTTGCTCTGAAGAATGGCAGATACATGGATCTGACAATTAAGTCTTAGTGCTATTGCTATTTCTAGAATCTATTATGCCTAATCCTCAAAACCAAAAATCACAAATCTATTTTATTTTTACGCAGAAAGTCTATAAGATGCTTTCAGCCACCAATAAATATAAATAATGTCATTTGTTTTTTAAAAAAGAAGTAAATTTATCCATTTCAGCAAAATCTTCAACTTCACCAACCATTTCTCTATATTGAGTAGTGTTGAATCTTTCCATTTCTGTGCATATAATAAACTCACCAATGTAATCATATATTGAAATAATATTTCATAACTTTTTTCTAATTGTTTAGCCATTAGTCCTAAAAGGAAAAGTTCTTGGCTTCAATTAAATATTAATCTTTAAAATTCTCAGTAGCAGAGTATGTATTTGAATAAAAAAAAATACGGGTTTTACATGTACATCAAATATGATAAAATGTTTCTCCTTGTTCACATTTCTAACATACATTTAAAGGTCTTTATACATTCTAGATAATTTATCTGGCATCATTACATTTTTCTTGCAAATGGAACATCATTTTACAAAATGAAGAATTTTATAAAAATTCTTTTTGAGATTATAACAATGTAAATTTCAACACTTTTGACCATATACAGTATTTTCCCATTAATCTTTCAGATAACTATTGTCAACTATATTCTGCTATTAATTGCTCTCTTGATTTGATTTTAGATTCCCCTTGATAGTTTTCCAATAATTACTGGAACATCAATAATTTATCATTGTCTGCAATTGTCTGCAATTCTTTTCTGAGATATGCTTCTTGAGCTGAGATCCATGGAGGTGTTTCTGTCTTTTCAAAACAAATTATTTTATATTTTACTTTAGAGTGAAACAGAACCGATGAAAGAACTGCACCCACCAGACCTGCTTTGGCGATAGTTGCCTTGGCGTTTGTAGGGCCTCGAGATTTTTGTGGTCCATCCACACCTCAAATGTCTGTTGGCCCCCCTCTAACAAATGTCACCACGTGAGCAGTGCCCACCGCACCGCAAAGGCTTCCTTTTCCCAAATGGCCCAACCCCGTTCCATTGGCATCAACTTTTGGGATGTGTAGGCAGAGGGTTGTAGCTGGTCATCAGCATTCTGTTGCAACAACACCACCCCCATGGCAACATCACTGCACGATGAAAGGTTGTCTGGGGTCAGGGTGTTTCAGTATGGGTTCCCTCGCAAAGAGGGCCTTCATTGTCTCAAACGCCCATTGACAGTCTGCTGTCCAGGTGAGGGGCTGTCCCGGCCGGGGTTTGGTGGCTGTATGTTTTGTTTGCAGCAGATCAGTTAATGGCAAAGTGACCCGTGCAAATGACGGGATGAATTGTCGGTAAAAGTTGGTGAATCCCAGGAAACTTTGCAACTGTTTCCTCGTCCTAGGGGCATGCCACTCCAATACCACCTGAACCTTGCATAGATCCATTTCCACCCCACCACTGGATATATGGTAGCCCAAATAATCCAACCAGGTTTGGTAGAATTCGCACTTGGAAAGCTTTACATACAACTTAGCCGCTAATAGTTTCTGGAGCACTTGCCACACTAACTGGATATGTTCAGCCATTGTGGTGCTATAGATCAGGATGTTGTACAGTTAGACAAGGACCCCCCGGTACAGGTGTTCATCCAGCACCTCATTGATTAGCTGCATGAACACCACCGGGTGTTCTGTCCCCGTACCACGCACACACCCAACCAGCCAGCCGAGGGTTAAATAAACTCTTCAAACACTCAACGTCAGCGATAAGGAACTTGGCAGCAACTCCGTGGCTGCCTGCCAAAACTTTTACTCTGATAACACAGACAAAAATACACACAGTTTGGACTTCCTGTTTGCTGCTGGCCGCCACCAGACGTTCCTTTGGGATCGTCAGCTTCCACTGCCTGTCAGAGCCGCCTTCACAATGGAACGGCGGCTCGAAAAAACTCCGTTTCCATGAGGAAACGGAGATAGAGCCGGCAGGGGTGGGTAGAACTCTCTGCAGAGTCCCAAAAGTTTTTCTTTTTCTTTTGGGACGGAGCGGATGAGATGCCCCATATCCCCAGCCGTTGCTCCAGGCTTTGGGAGACCTCTGCTTATGCAGAGCCAGGCGTCAAGAGCAAGCCTGTGAATCTAACAGATTACTCAAAGAAAATGTGAGCTGGATCTGTAATACTGAACCGCAAGTATTTTACTTATCTTTTAAAAAAAATACTTAAGAGAAAAGACGAAAGGAAAGGGGGGGGAAAAAGCCTTTTAAAATGGCGCTTGCAGCAGCTGGAGAAGAGGCAGAAAGGAAAAGTCCTTCCGTTTTCTATTATTACAATGTAGCGGAATAAATACCACTGGTTACATTTGTAGACAAAACTTCGCTCCTGTGTTTTTCTTTTCTTTTTTTTCCTGAAGACTTGATATTGTTGTTGATTGGAAAGAAGTTTTTTCTCTTGTTTTTTTTTCTTTTCTTTTTAACAAAGCCTGCCTGGGCGGAAACATGGCACTGAGATTTACAAAGTCAGATAAACAAGTAGGGGGGGGGATTCCCCCACCAACAATTTAAAGGAACAAGTTTTAACTCTTCAGTCTCAGAAACCTGATTTTAATATAATAGAATTTCTCTTAGAGGAGATTGAAAGAAGGGATGAGATTGTGAATCAGCATCTTGAAAAATTTAAGCAGGAAATTAAAGAATTGGTAAAATCTAAGTTTGATTTTTTGGAGCGAAAAATTTTAAAAGTGGTTAATGGATTTTCAGAATTTATGATACAGTTGGATACAAATACTAATTTACTAGAGTCTAAAATGGATGAAATTCAAGATAAATTGGACAATAGAATTCAAAAAATTGAAAATGATTTGATAAACACTCAGGATAATAGCTCAGAAGAAAAACCTAAAATGGATGCTGACCAAAAGTCTGGTAATGTAGAAAATCTGCAACAGAGGATTGAACAAGAGGTTCTAATGGTACAATATAATTTTACAGAATATGCGATAAGACTGCGAGGTTTGCAGGAAAATAATAGAGATGATTTAAGGAAAATATCTTCTGAATTTCTAGCTGGGATTCTAAAGGTTCAACCTGATGAAGTGTTTAGTAGGATTGACAGAGTTTTCAGAATAAATTCCTGGATTGCTAAGCAAAGGCAACTGCCTAGAGATGTGGTGATTTATTTTACGGACAAGGAAATTAGGAATAATATTGTGCAAAATTCCTTCAATTCTAATTTGCAATTGTATGGAAGAAAGATATGGATCTACAAGGAACTCCCACCTAAGATATTAACAGAAAGGAAGAAATTTGGTTTTCTGGTGTCTGAGTTAAAAAAGAGAAATATCCCATATAGGTGGAACGCCCCAGTTGGTATTATACTGAGACATCAAGGAGAAAGAGATCAGTTAAATACTATTGAAAGAGCGGAAGAATTTTATCAAAATAGGTTGAACATGAATTTAACATCTTCAGGTATAATACAGGATAAGCAGAAGGAGCTGGAAATAAAGGGAAAATATCGAATTACAGAGACTGTACCAGATAAATTGCCTTTGGATTTATTGGATACCCCAGCTGGATTATCTACAAATTTGAGAGAAGTGCCATCTGATTTTAATGTGATGACTTATCAAGGCAAGGACAAGCATGGAAACCAATTAGAGGATATACAAGGGATAAAAAAGAAACATGAGACACAAAAACAAAATCAGCAAGACCAATCTACAAAGCAGAATGAAAACCGACCAGTTGACACACAATCTGTAGAAAGGAAACCAGGATGGAAGTCAAACCCACAAAAAGAAAACAAAAAAAGAAATAGGTTGTACAAAAATAGAAATTTTTAACCCAAGCAACAGTGAAGCCAGTGACTTTAAAATATGAATGATTATGTGAAAACATAGAGGAGGCGACATATTGGTCAATATTATCCTGAGGATAGTGGCAGATCTCTGCATTGCCGTAATTTTGGGACGTGGAAAGAGCCTCAAACTGATGGATTTGAATTATCTACTTTGAAATTTCTTTTTGTGTTGATAAATATATTATAATTATCTTGAATCATAAGGCAAGAGAATCATGCTGGGGCATGCAGAAGATCCGGTTGTTACCCACTATGATGGTGGAAATCAATAATCCTGATGAAACCCACAATTATTATTATATGGAATATAATCATAATGTCACTCGGGTGGTTGTTTTTACTTTTATATATATAAGAAGATATTTACTACTGATGGGGGCAGATATGATTGAAGATCTTGAATAAACTGTTGCATCAGCAAGCTATGTTACCCTATTATGGATGTTGGTTTTAACAATCCAGTGGAAAGACCTCAAAGAAGATATTATATGGACTATAAAATTAAAGTTATTGTCTTTTCTTTTCTTTTTTTATTTAGATATAATGGAATATATATATATATATATTTAAGTAGTGTGGGCAGTGAATTAAAGATATTAAGAATTGTTGTGTATGGTAAATTTGCAGGACAGTGGGTGAATAAGCTAGCTACAGACTGATTAGTTTAAGAAAAGGGATTTTTAAGTGATACATTTAGGGGAGTGGAGGAAATGGATAGAGTGGAATAAATGTTAAATTAGATTTTATGGGGAGGCCGCTTTGAAATGTTATAGTAATATATATAGAAGATTAAATATTAAAGTAGGACTTATCGTATAGTTTTAAAGTGGAAGGTGGTTTTGAATTGTTGTAATAATATATAGATATAAAACATTATTATGTTAAATTAGAAGTTATTTTACAATAGTTATAGTATAATGTTTTTTTTTTCTTCTTTTCTGAAAAGTATGGATAAAGGGGGATGTTATAATATTTATAATATTTTTAGTAAGTAAAGGTCAGTATTTTGAGGAGGGAGTAAGTAATCTGTTATGAATTAGGGTTTTTTTTGTTACGAAGAAGTCACAGGGGGGATGGGTGGGGAGGGGGGGTTAGGGAGGGGGAGGGGGAGGGGAAAAAAAGGGCGGAAAAATTTGTATTTGAAAACTTTTTCAATAAAAAAAAAAATACACACAGTTTGAATAGTCCAGTTTGTAATTAAATCCACAGCAAATAGGTGTTGTGTCCGAAGGTGCAAAGTGCCTTGCCAGAGATTAGCTTTGTCCGTCACAGAGTCCGAATGGCCACCACACACCCTTTTATAGCCTGTGGGGTGTGGTCCAGTGACTCAGCTAATCTCTGGCACGCCTTCCAGTCTGCTGCGCACGCTTCACCCTGCACCTCTGGTGAGGGTCCAGCCAGCACTTATTTTCCTCGTCGCTGTCCACCTGTGGCTGCAGGGACGTGCTTGGCTCTGAGCCTATCGTTTGGCCTTCGGTGTCCTCTTTAAATGAGCAAGAACAATTAACAAATAAATTAAGAGCAACTAAACAGAACTTTTTTGAAAATGCAAATAAACCAGGAAGTTGGTTAGCATATAAATTGAAAAAAGAGAAGGAGAAAAAGATGATAAAATATTTACAAGATGAAGAGGGGAAAATATGTTACAGAAACGAAGAAAAGAAGAAGTTAATTCAAAAATACTATAAAAAACTTTACTCTCAAGAAACAATTTCAGAGGAAGAGATATCAAAATATTTGGAAAAGTCAGATGTACCGAAAATAACAGATCATTATAAGGGAATGTTAGAAGAAAGGATAACAATGATGGAATTAACAGAAGCCATAAAAAGACAAAAAAATGGGAAAGCACCTGCACCGGATGGCCTACCAGCAGAATTATACAAAACGTTACAAGAAGCGATGAGCAACATAATGCTGGAATTATTCAACTAACTTTTAATGAAGGCTAAAATGCAAGATTCATGGAGGGAGGCATATGTGACACTTATTCCCAAAGAAGATACAGATTTACAATTAATAAAAAATTACAGACCGATTTCATTATTAAATGTGGATTACAAAATCTTTGCCTCAATAATAATGGCAAACAGACTAAAAAGACCGTTAAATGAACTTATTCATACCGATCAAAATGGATTTTTACCGAAAAGGCAAATTAGAGAAAATATGAGGGTAATTTTGGACACTTTGGAGTATTACGAGACACGTTAAGAAAGACCAATGGCAATGATGTTTTTAGATGCTCAAAAAGCTTTTGACAATGTGATTTGGCAATTCATGACAGAACAATTGCAGAGAATGGACTTTGGAGAGAGATTTATAAATACAATAAAAATGATCTATGACAATCAGTCAATGATAAATAGAGAAATGACAGAGAATGTTCGAATTATGAAGGGTACTAGACAAGGAGACAATAATGGATCACCATTATTGTTTATTCTGACTTTAGAAGTACTGAATAGAAATATTAGGCAAGATAAAGAGATAAAGGGAATGAAAATTTAAAAAGAGGAATATAAACTGCAAGCATTTGCAGATGATCTAGTATTCATTGTGGAGGAACCATAAAATACAGGACCAAAATTATTAGCTCATGGAAAAGTGTCTGGACTGAAAATAAATAAAGATTAAACAAAAATTTTGGTTAAAAATATTACAGAAAAACAAAAAAGAGAGATAGAAAAGACATTAGATATACAAGTGGTGAAAAAAGTTAAATATCTAGGAATATATTTGACTTCAATGATTAAAGAACACAATTATTATAGACTTAAAGAACAGATTGAGAAAGACTTGGAGAAATGGAAGAATCTTCAATTGTCACTCATGGGAAGGATAGCAATCATAAAAATGAACATACTACCAAGATTATTATTTCTATTTCAGACAATACCGATAAAAATTGAAAAGTCTTATTTCCAATATTTAAATAAGATAATAAGGAGATTTATATGGCAAGCTAAACAAGCAAGAATAAGTTTAAAAATGCGTCAAGATACGAGATTATGAGGAGGATTTGGACTCCTGAACTAGGAATTGTATTACCAAGCAGCAGCCTTGACATGGTTGAAAGAATGGATGGAACTAAGAAATAAGACTATTAACTATTAAATGAATAGATTAACTATGATGATAAAGGAAAGAGAGGATTCAGAATATTTTAAGATATGGAATAAATTTTACTATTGATTAGAAAAGAGGTATAAATAAGTTTTAAAAGAGATTGAGGAAAAATAATTGTTGTAATTTGAATACTATACTAATGGAAAACCTTTGTAATGGACTCGGTGAGATTGAAGATGGAAGAGATAGAGAAGAGAAAAAATCTTTGAAGATAACACTGAAATGTCACATGGAAGAAATGAATGATGTACTAAATGTTTGTTTGTCTTAAAAAATAAAAAAAACACTTTATTAAAAAAAAAGAATACTATGAAATACATCCAGGGAAACAAATGGCACTAATCTTCTTGGATGCCTAGAAGACATTTGATAATGTAAATTGGCAATTTATGATACACCAATTAAAGTGTATGAACTTTGGAAAAGAATTTATAAATTTAATTAAGACAAACAATATATCACAAACAAACAACTAAAATAATTGTAAATGGGGACTACACAGAGAAATTTAACATAAAGAAAGGAACAAGACAAGGATGTCCACTATCGTTTTTACTATTTATATTGACTTTGGAACATTGGTGGGATTCAAATAATTTAACAACCGGTTCTTTCCTTAATGACTGGCTGGGTAGACATGGCTGGATGGTCATGTGAGTGGGTGGGCATGGCCAACTCAATTTCACTCATGTCGAGGGGTGCTTAGCCTCGCCCGGCCTCTCGTGCGGATGCTGCAACAGTTGTAAGTGTGAAAAATGGTCATAAGTCACTTTTTTCAGTGCCATTGAAACTTTGAATGGTAACCAAATGAACTTTTGTAAGTCAAGGATTGCCTGTACAAAAATACAAAAAGGTTATTTGCTTGCAAAAAGCTGCCCTAAATATTAATCATTAAATTAGAAATGGGGCAATACAATACTGAAGATCAATGAGTCACAGCTATCATGGAAACCTAAACAATTCTATCTGAATACCTTCCTTTTCCTCAGCAATACCTGCAACTCAGAATTACAAATCAGGCAGGGTGGCAGAGCACCTTGAGTAATTAAAATAGTTAAAATGCAACGATAATTATCAGCAGACAACTCTTGCTCATGAAGTGAAACCCTTTAGCAGAGAGGTCATTTAACCTCTCCAGAAAGTGGGTGGGCATACTTGGGCTACAAAATGTTGAGCTAAAAATTAACAAATTATATAGGGGACCCAGGTTCAAGCCCCCCAAGCTTGTCAGGATCACAATAAAATTAGTACATGCCACAGGTATCTAAACAAACTTCAAGTCTGTGTTGGAAGAAATATCTATCTGGTTCAGTTCCAAGCTGAGAGAAAGACACTGGAAACATGGAGGCTAATTGGAGAGATAGTTTAATGATGGAGCAGAACCACATGGGTTTAGCTGAAGTTTGGACTCTCTGAGATGATGTAATGAGAGGCTTGTGCCCTGAAAGGGTGTTGGGCAATTCCTATTGTGTCTTAATGTCTTTTCTCTTGTTTTAGATCTTGAGTGAGGGCTAATCCCATTCCGTCTTTGTTCAGACCTTGCTGCAGGAATTTTTTGCCTATGAATAGAGCTATCTATCTCTTTATCTCTTAAGTGCTGACATCTTCTGTGGGCTATTAAGGAAGGTGGGGGCTGCTTTCTTCCTCTAAGAAAACATGTTTCTCCATTTCCCATCCAGGGAAATATATTCTTCCTTTTTAATATTTTTCAAAATATTTCATTCTTCTAGGAGGGGGGATGGGTGCTAACTTTCTACAATTGGTACCATGTTACTATGCCATATTATCATGAGAGAAAACTTAAACAAATTGGAAGGAGGATCCATTTATTATTAGTGAGCAATCATGTGCCTTGCAATGCAAGAGACTCCTGTCCCAAAGGTTCTTTTTCAAGAGGCAACTGGACTTTCTGGAAACCAAGAAAGTCCAGTTGCCTCTTTAAAAATGCACCTTTGGGACAACCATGACCTTGATGACTGAAGAATCCCCATAGACAATAGATTCCTGTGCTCAGTGAACTGACAAAGCATCATTTCCCACCCTGGAAAAGCAATCCTTAGATCCATTTGTACCACTTAAAGATACCAGCTGGTCTCACTCACCTCACAAGATATCCTAAGGAAATCATCCAGATTTAAGGAAAGATCACATGCCCCTAGAAAGGCAATAAAAAAATCAGAGTATGAAGCTTTCATCCTGCCTCTCAGCCATTTCTTCTATGGCTATGCCAACCTTTCTGTAAATAGCTGTTCCAGTGCCAGGAATCACTAAAGCAGTGTAAAAAGTTTAAAACAACCCTTCCCCTTTAAGAAAGTCAAGCCCCAGGAATAAAAGTACCACAAAGGTGGGGGGGACCTCTGGAGAAGCTCAGGCTACAGACAGAAAGTCTGGGCATACTGCCAAGAACCATTAAGGCTGTTATGATGTAACAAGGCTTAACCCAGAGGCAGTTTCTGAAAACACTGATAGCAGGGCAATTAAAATAAGGATTAGGCTAGAAACTGTCAGGGCATTTATTAATCCCATGTTTGGCTCTGGGACTAATTACCCTGGTTTAATTAGAGGAGATGAATCGTGGCTCCTCCTTGTTTGCAATATTCTGAAAAAGAAACGCGAAGAAAAGTTTCTAATAAAACTCATTTATTTGTTATAAAGGAAATAAAATACCTCACTAACTAAGAAAGATAAATTGTTACATTTTGGCAAGCGAGATCTCCTGCCGGTCCAGCCGGACCTCTGGCAAGAGAACAAAGGAAAGAGTGAGTGAAAGGAATGTGGGTGGATACGGAAACACGTAGCTTACTGATAAGAAGTTGGCAAGCTACGAAGAGTCTGACAGTCCAGAAATGATGAGCTCAGCTGGTAAATAAAATAACGCAGTGACATTCCCCTTCTTTGCCAGTTGAGCGAATATCAGTACATCATCAAATAAGGCACATCTTCCTACGCAGATACTCGTGTTGAGCTGCTGGAAGTGGTTTGTTGAGCATATCAGCAATTTGATCATGTGTAGATACATATTGCATTTTGACAAAACCTTTTTTCACTAAATGTTTTATGTTTTGATAATGGATGTCAATGTGTCTGGACCTAGAACCTGTAAAATGTGATTCAGAAATATAAACCACCGATTCATTGTCTTCCATCACGGTGATCGGTCGGATTGGGTGTGTCCAAATATCTGTGACTAAAGCATCAAACCAAGTTAGAGAATTATATGCATCTGAAACACAAGCATATTCAGCTTCAGTAGATGAACAAGAAACAAAATTCTGTTTACGTACTTGCCAATAAACAGGACATCCATTTAAGAACATCATATAACCTGAAGTACTTTTACGTGATTTCTTATCACTTGCCCAATCAGAATCTGCATAACAACTTAATTCTGCATAATCAGTATGTGTTGGTTCTAACAATAATTTCATGTGTTTAGTGTATTTTAGGTATCTCAGTAATTTCTTAATACATGTCCAATGAAACTGTTTTGCCTTACCTACGTGTCGTGATAAGAGATTAACACTAAGTGCAATGTCGGGTCTGACTGAACGATAAAGTGTTTGATCCTCGAACTCAGGACTTTCTTCTTGTGTCAAGTTGTGAAAATCTGTTTGCATGGGTGTCTTTGTTGTGTTAGCATCTTTCATGTTGCAATGATGCAAAACTTGTTCAATTTTATCTTCTTGTGAAAGACTAAACCCCTTCTGTGTTTTTTCAATCTGAACACCTAAATAAGTGCTAATATGACCCAAAGATTTCAATGTGAAATATCTCTGCAAAGCTTTGGCAAAAATTTCACTCATTTTCTCATTTGGACCAATATAAACAATATCATCAACATAAACAAGAACTATCTCATATGTATTGTTAGATCTTTTTGTGAACATGCACTCATCAGTTTCGGACTTAATAAAGCCCATTGAATTTAGTTTGTCAGTAAGACATAAGTACCACATTAAACCAGATTGTTTCAGACTTTTGTTTAGAAACCAGGTATCCCCTTCTTGCTGTCGGAATCCTGGAGGACTTTTTACGTAGATCTCTTCATCTAGGTCTGCATGTAGATAAGCCGTGTCAACATCAAACTGGAAAACTTCTAAACCAAGGATAGTTGCAATTGCTAAAGCAATTTTTACACTCTCAGTTCTGACTGTCGGTGAGTAAGTATTTGTGTAGTCCTCAGGATAACGTTGAGCGAAACCCTGAGCTACAAGTCTGGCCATGTACAATGACTCACCATTTGGTTTCTTTTTGATTCTGTAGACCCATCGAGTGCCAATGACCTTTTTGTTTGCTGGAGGTTTTGCAGGTGTAAATACTTTAAGTTTCTTTAGACTGTCCATTTCAACCTGCATTGCATCATACCATTTGTCTTGCTCTGAATCAGGGAGCTACTTGATTTGTGTGAAATTATCAGGTGGAAGTGTAACATTGCAAATCAAAGGCAAGGGTGCTTTTGTCAGTTGCCAAGAATATCGTTGTGGAGGGATTCTTTTTGTGGCCCTCTTGGAATGTCTCGGGACAACTGTCCAGTCTTCTGCTTCGTCCTCGTCCTCACTTTCGTCACTAGTGTCAGCATCCGCGGCTTGCGAAGACGGAACGTCGGGTTGAGAAGAACTGATGGAATCTTGATCATCAATCTGTGTAGCATCAGCAGTATCATCTCTAGGAAAATAAACTCCGGGATCATTGGAATGAATCCTGGACCAGTCAATATATTCCTCAAAATTAGCAGATTGGGAAATCACAATTGCATGTTTAGAGCCAATAAATCTGCTCCATTTTGAGTTATCATCAATACCCATAAATCTCAGTCTCTTTGCTGCTGGACCTCCTTTTTTTCTTTGAGCTAAGGGAATGTTCACCATAGCATATGAACCAAAAATATGGATGTTTTTAAGATCGGGCTTGTAGCCATACAACATGAAGAAAGGAGTCTGATTTGTTACACTGCTCCAAGTACGGTTGACAATGTAATTTGCATACTTGATAGCTTCACCCCAGTATATCATATCAAGGTTGGCGTCTTCTAGGAGACAACGCATCATGGTTTGCAATACCTCTCCGTTGTGAGCCGGTGTGTCAGGGGGTGAAGTCTGATTAATAATTCTATTCTTACGCATCCAGTCCTGGAAATGCTGAGACATGAATTCGGCACCACGATCACTCTGGATTCTGGCGATGCGAACTTGGTGTTGGGTAGAAACAAGGGTTGCAAAGTCTTTAAAGATCTGAAAAGTCTCTGATTTTTCTTTCATAGGATATACATATCCATATCTAGAGTAATTATCAACAATTGTTAGAAAATATTTTCTACCACCAAATGATGGCGGGAAAGGACCAACTATGTCAATGTGAACCAAATCAAAAATGCGTGTTGACAGGCGTGTAGCGTGTTTGGGAATGGCTGCTGCTTTGGATTTGGCCTTTTTGCAGACAGCACATTCCAAAAACACCTTACACCCCTTTAGATCCAAACCTTTTGCGAACTCCGGCATCTTCCTAAGAACACGGAAACTGGCATGCCCCAATCTTCTATGCCATTTATGGATACACCTGGAATGCAAAGGTTTACCTGTTAGTGAATTCTCAACATTAACATTTTTATGCGGAACCTCAGGCTTGCTCTGAGCAACCTGTTTACCAACTCTCTTTTTGTTGGCTTTAGGAGCCTTTGGAATAGCAACAGGATCTCTCTTTGGAGCATCTCTCTCTGGGCCTGTGCGTTCCCTTTTTGGAGTTTGCATACTTGCCTGTGTTTGTGTTTTAGGCTTTGGCTTTAAGTAATAAACACCACCAATTAACATAGTTTCAGCAACAATATCTCCATCTTTAACTATGTAACTTGCTTTTTCAAGGTGGTGAACCTGAAACTTTAATGTTCTAGACAAGTGACTCTGACTAAGCAAATTACTGTTTGCTGTTGGTATGTAATAAACATCAGGAATGAATGCATCGAGCTCTTCAACATAAACAGTTCCTTTTCCTTTGACCTGACAAGGATGATTGGAAAAAGAGTAAAGTTCACGTAGTTCTGGTTCAGGCTCATGCATCTCTGTGAAAAGTTCCTTTCTGTAGGTAACATGCAATGCTGCACCACTGTCCAAAGTCCACAGGAGTCGTCTGTCGTACTCTGGTTGAGGTTGTGGATCATTGGTTGAAGCCAATGTGGCGAGTGGAGTTTGTGGATCACGCCGGGGACCACGACGACCTTGTCTTCCGCCTCTGCCTCTGCCTCTGGAGTCTGTTCCTCTGGGCTGGTATGTGACAGGAGCTGGAACTCGTTGGGGACAATCCCGGGTGGCATGTCCCACACGATTGCAGGTGTTGCACCTTGGCATCCTTGGAGCGTAGGTCCTTCCTCGGAAGGGGCGCTTAGCTGGAGCTCTTGATGCGGGTGGTCCTCTCAAGTGTGGCATGGCCAACATGAATGCCTCTTCTTCAATTAAAAGTCTACAGACATTGTCCACTGTGCGTTGAGCAATCGGGACTTGGTTAATTTTTGTAACAGCATCTTTCCATTCATAATTCAAAGAGTTAATAATGATCATTTGAATATCTTCAATGTTATGGCCTCTTTCTCTCAATTCTGTTCTCAGTCCTTTCAGTTTGGTCAAATGCCCTCCAATTTGTTCACCAGGTTTCAATCTCGAACCGTGGAGTTCAGACATGAGTAAACATGAAGATTCAATTGAGATAGGCCTGTAGCAATTTTCCAATTCAGCCCAAATTTGTCGGGCTGTTGTATTTGGTGGAAAAGTGACCTGCAGTTCAGTATCCATGGACATCAATAATGTTGTGCGAGCCCTTATCTCTAAATCTCTTATTGCATAAGTCCAAGGTTGAGCAGAAGATTAAAAACCATAAAATGAGTGCCTTCTCTAAGAAGCAATAGTGTAATCTCACTGACCCAGGCTTTGTAATTGTGTCCTGACATTTTTAGTTTTGACTCACCAGTTAGTGGAGAGACAGAAAATGCCTGGTAAGGAGCCTGCATTTGGTACGCTGGCTGTGCTGGCAGAAATGCCTGTGGTATTTGCTGTGCCTGTTGTGGACCTAAAAATGGTCTTGGTTGTGCCATTGGAGGTGGGCCAGGAGCTGGCCCTATTTGCACTTGTGGCTGGGGCACATATGCAGGCATTTGTGGCTGCTGTGGCTGATGCACTGGAATCTGCTGTATTCCAGTTGCCATTTGTGCTTGATCTGCAATATTGGCATGACCTGCTGGAGATGCAGTCATTTGCCTTTGCTGTGTTCCATCTAAAAAGACACCAACACCGCCAGGGGGTGTTTGAGTTTGAGCCTGTGGAAACACTTGTGGCATTTCAGCTTCCTGTAGTAAATTACTTTTGCCAGCAGATGGTGCTACACCTTTAGCTTCAGGCAGCTTTGCAGTTACAAGAAATGATTGCGTGGCAGGTTTATGTGTAACTTGATCAGGGAGACTTTCATGTGACGTATGCAGTGCCCTCTGTCTTAATTGGCCTGACACAGAATCCACCAGGGGGAGTGTCTTTGGCTCTGAGGAAGAAGACAATATGGCGCTTTTTGAAAATCTTAAGTTATCTCCCTTATCTTGCTCAAGCATAGATATAGCCATTTTTGCCTGGGATAGCTCCTGTTCATAGAATTTTATACGGTCACGAAAGGCTTTCATAGCCAGCTCATCCAGGGTGAGCTTAGAGCTTCGAGGAGAATAATGAATTGTTTCTCTCTCTGCGTGGGAGTAATTTTGCTCGGCAGTGTGCTTTGGCCTTGCATCGAGCGTTACAAATTCAGAAGGTTCTGGGGAGACTTTTTCAGAGCTTGGAAGATCAGAAGAAAATGTTACTGACCTCAGTCATAAATCATCATCTTCAAAAACAGCTTCTGTCTTATCTCCCTCCATTTCTGTTCCCACGGCTTCTTCTTGTTCCAGGCGTGTGGCTGTAGTAAGGGGCTGGAAATCTGGAAACCTCCTTTCTGCCACCTTCTCAGCAAAATACATTTTGTGTTCGTTTTTCTTCTGTTTTGGCATCTCAGCAATATAATTAGCGTACCTCAGTAGCTAAAAACTAATTGCCTATGCACTCTTATCAGAAATAACAAAACAAGGAAAAAAAGCCACAAATCAACCGTCCGAGAGCTACCAGATGTCAGGGCATTTATTAATCCCATGTTTGGCTCTGGGACTAATTACCCTGGTTTAATTAGAGGAGATGAATCATGGCTCCTCCTTGTTTGCAATATTCTGAAAAAGAAACACGAAGAAAAGTTTCTAATAAAACTCATTTATTTGTTATAAAGAAAATAAAATACCTCACTAACTAAGAAAGATAAATTGTTACATTTTGGCAAGCGAGATCTCCTGCCGGTCCAGCCGGACCTCTGGCAAGAGAACAAAGGAAAGAGTGAGTGAAAGGAATGTGGGTGGATACGGAAACACGTAGCTTACTGATAAGAAGTTGGCAAGCTACGGAGAGTCTGACAGTCCAGAAATGATGAGCTCAGCTGGTAAATAAAATAAGGCAGTGACAGAAACAACACACAGGCACCTGTCAGGCCTGGAAGCCATCTGCATTGGGCCTTCAGGCCTGCCACATTTACTGCTGTGGGAAACTGGGAGGGGGATTGTATGGAGCAGGGGTGATATATATTTATTTATTTATTTATTTATTTATTTATTTATTTATTTATTTATTTATTATTGAATTTCTATACCGCCCTTCTCCCTGAGGACTTAGGGCGGTGTACAGCCAGAATTAAAAAACATACAGGACAAATATTAAAAAACAATTAAAAGATATATAAATTTGGCCCAATTAAAACTCACTACCAATTAAAACATTTAAAACATTTAAAAACATTTAAAAATTTCTTGCTTGAAAAAATGGGTTTTAAGGGCACAGTGGAAGGCACCGAGGTCTTGGATTCTCCTTATCTCTGGGGGCAGCTGATTCCAGAGGGTAGGTGCCCCCACAGAGAAGGCCCTCCCCCTGGGGGTCACCAGCCTACACTGTTTGGCTGATGGCACCCCGAGGAGGCCCTCTCTGTGGGAGCGCACGGGTCGATGGGAGGTCGTCGGTAGCAGCAGGCGGTCTTGAAGATAGCTAGGCCCTATGCCATGGAGCGCTTTGAAGGTGATAACCAGCACCTTGAAGCGCACCCGGAAGACCACCAGGAGCCAGTGCAGCTCACACAGGAGCGGTGTTACATGGGAGCTACCCGCGCTGCTGCGTTCTGGACCAGCTGGAGCCTCCAGGTGCTCCTCAAGGGGAGCCCCATGTAGAGAGCATTGCAGTAGTCAAGGCGAGAGGTGACGACGGCATGAGTGACTGTGCACAGGGAATCCCGATCAAGAAAGGGCCGCAACTGGCGAATCAGGCGAACCTGACAAAAGGTCCCCCTGGTTACAGCCGTCAGATGTTCCTCCAAAGACAGCTGCCTATCCAGGAGGACTCCCAGATTGTGAGCCCTCTCTGTGGGGGCCAACGACTCGCCCCCAATAGTCAGTGATGGAGTCAACTGACTATATCGGGATGCCGGGAGCCACAGCCACTCAGTCTTGGAAGGGTTGAGCTTGAGCCTGTTCCTCCCCATCCAGACCCACACAGCCTCCAGGCACTGGGACATCACTTCAAGGGCATCATTGGGGTGGCCTTGGGTGGAGATGTACAGCTGGGTGTCATCAGCGTACTGGTGGTATCTCACCCCAAAGCCACGGATGATCTCACCCAGCGGCTTCACATAAATGTTGAACAGAAGGGGCGAGAGGACCGATCCCTGCGGCACTCCACAAATGAGAGGCCTCGAGGTTGACCTCTGCCCCCCTGCCAACACAAACTGCGACCGGTCGGAGAGAAAGGAGGAGAACCACCGTAACACGGTGCCTCCCACCCCCAACTCTTCCAGCCGGTGCAGCATGATACCATGGTCGATGGTATCAAAAGCCACTGAGAGGTCTAACAGAACCAGGACAGAGGAGCAACCCCTGTCCCGAGCCCTCCAGAGATCATCAACCAATGCGACCAATGCCGTTTCCGTGCTGTGCCCAGACCTGAAACCCGACTGGAACGGATCTAGATAAGATGTTTCCTCCAGGAATTGCGGAAACTGTCGCGCGACCACACTCTCAACAACCTTCACCATAAAGTGAAGGTTGGAGACAGGACGATAGTTGGCCAATATTGCCAGATCCAGGGACGGCTTCTTGAGGAGAGGCCTCACCACTGCCTCTTTCAAGGCGGTGGGGAAGTAACCCTCACTCAACGAAGCGTTGATAACACCCTGGAGCCAGCCTCATGTAACCTCCCGGGAAACCAGTACCAACCAGGAGGGACACGGGTCCAGTAAACATGTGGCCGCACTAAGTCTTCCCAAAATCCTGTCCACATCATCAGGAGTCACAGCATCAAACTCCTCCCAGATAACATTCTCAAGACTATTCCTCGTCACCCTGCCCTGATCTACCCAGTCAGAGTCCAAATCCCCCTGGATCTGAGCGATTTTGTCATACAGGTATTGTCCGAAATCCTCCGCCCTGCCTTCCAAGGGATCCTCCCGCACTCCCGGATGGAGCAGGGAGCGGGTTACCCTGAACAGGGCGGCCGGACAATTCCCTGATGACGCAATAGAGGCGGAAAAGTAATTAAACTTTGCCGTCTTTATCGCCACTAGGTAGGCCTTAATATGTGACCTTACCCGTGTTCGATCAGATTCAGCGAGACTGGCCCTCCAACCACTCTCCAGGTGTCTTTTCCGGTGCTTCATTTCCCTCAGCTCCTCAGTGAACCAAGGAGCCGCACGGGATCAGCACCGGGTCAGAGGCCGCAAAGGCACGACTCGGTCCAAGGCCCCACCAGCCGCCCGGTCCCAGGCGGCTACCAGCTCCTCGGCCGAGTCATGTGCTAGAACCTCAGGAAATGGCCCAAGCTCCATCTGGAACCTCTCAGGATCCATCAGGCGCCTGGGATGGATCCATCTAATTGGATCTGCCTTCCTGCGGCGGGGGGCAGCGGTTCGAAGATCCAGGCAAAGGAGTGAGTGGTCTGTCCATGACAAGGGTTCCACATCTATATCCCCAATAACAAGACCACTCAACCACTGGCCAGAGACAAAAATCAGATCCAGAGTGTGACCTCTCCTGTGAGTAGGGCCATGAACTAACTGGGTCAGGTCCATGGCCGTCATGGAAGCCATGAACTCCCGAGCCACCTCAGACGTTTCACCAACGGATGGCAAGTTGAAATCACCCATGACTAAAAGCCTGGGGTGTATCTACTGCCACCGTGGCTATCACGTCGAGTAGCTCAGGTAGGGCTGTTGCCACGCGGCAGGGAGCCAGGTACGTAAGCAACAAGCCCAACTGAACCCCACGACCCCACCTCACAAGGAGGGACTCACATCCGGCTATCTGAGGCACAGTGGTCTTCCTAGGACCCAGATCCTTGTTAATAATAACCGCCACCCCCCGCCCCTCCCCTGGGCCCTCGGCTGATGGAATGCTCTGAAGCCTGGTGGGCACCTTTCAACCAGAGGGACACCGCCCTCCGGGCCCAACCAGGTCTCCGTAATACCCGCCAGGTCCGCTCCTCCCTCTTGTATAAGATCGTGAATGAGCGGGGCCTTATTTACCATGGACCTAGCATTGCATAACATCAGCTGAAGGCCCAGATCCTGAGTGTCTAAACCACCTAGTCTCCGAGAGGAGCCATGGGGACCGGGGCAAGCAATTGCTCTCAAACAGCGAGTGCGAGCCCCTAACACATGATATAGTCCCCTGCTCCCGCCATATCTGCCCCTCCCATCTACCGTGCTGATGGTACAGACCTCATAGGTATCGTCCCCCATCCCTTTCCCAATCCCTCGACCAGCACCTCCTGAATCATTACCCTGTGCCGGGCTTGGCTCTGACCCTGGTGGATTTCCCCCCCATCCCCCAAAGTCTTCTTCCCAATTTCTCTAGAAAGATCATTACAAACCCCCCTCCCAGAACCCCTTAAAATCTTTAAAAATTTCCCTAAAAAACCCCACAAATTCTTCCTTGCTCCATGCCATCTCTCTGGACTCCAAAGTCCGTCATCGAGATAGGCCCTCGATAATGTGGAGGGCCAAACCTGTGAGAGGGGAGAATCTCGCAGGGCGAGGAGTTCCGACACCGAGTACATATAATCATCAGGGGAGCCAAAGTCCAAGGGTAGGGGGTACCACCGATGTTACAAACATAGGGAAAATTCCAGTCCATGGTCAGGCCTCCAAGCTCCATTGTCCTCTCATGACAATGGCAAAGGAGGTGCGTATCATTCGACCCTGGAAGTTTCCAGGGCAGCCATGCTCTCACCTAGGCCACCCATGGAAACTCAGATGGAAATCCGGGCGTGAAGATAGCCATATTCCGCCTCCAACTGGCCTTACGTCCATAGAACCAGTATCCCTCCTGGGATTAGTAGCATCCGGGAGTCCAAGTATCCTGCTCAGAAGGAGGTTTAAGTTCGTAAATTCACGTCAAAGAGATTTTACATGGCAGGGAGTTCAGACAAGCTAGATGGAGAAGGGGGAAAATTAGGAATAACTCAGCAGGCCAAGATAGATGGGTAGCTGTAGCCGTAATAAGGCCCATAGGTCTAAACTCGGTCCAAAGGAAGGAGGAGGGAGGGGAAATTCAAACCGCATAAATTTGTAGTCCTTTTCCGACCCCCGTAAATCCCTCAACCTTCCAATCTGATGGATAATGCTGCCCTATTTCGTCCCCCCCATCCAGCTCATCCTGGGGGGGGGGTCTCTGGGTCTCCATGGAGGTAACCCTTCCCCCAAGGGTCCAACACTCTCCAATCACCCAGGACTCGGTCTAAGGCTGCTGCTGAAGAATCCTATGCTGTCAGTATTCAGGTCTGCAGGCCTTTGGGAGCCGCCCCGACATCAGCTGCCATCACCGCGGTCGCCGCCGTGGCCGCCACCGCCACCATCGCCGCCGTCGCCATCGGCCTCCCCACGGATGCCCCAGCCGCCCCCTGCCTCTATAGATCTTCCTCGAGGCATCCAGGGGCGTGGGGAACCTCCGTAGGGGCCTCAAATGCCGCCGTCGTCAAGGGGCCGCCACCGCCGCTACTGCAACCACCCGTAGCCACTGGTGCTAGCGCCACTCCCCACAGGCTGCATCCATTCACGCCCTCACCCGCCAGCGCTTCGACGTCGTCCTCCTCGGAGCTGGGGTGGTCCGGAGAGCTAACAAATCTCTCAATGGGATCCCAAGATGCTCTTTTTCCCGAACGGGGGGTCATAGCTGTTCAAAATAACCCCCCCCCCCGAAGTCCCCCAAGCCGAGGCATCGCCCCCCGAGGATCCGGGATTCAGCGCCGGGATGCCATCTTGGACATGCGCAGAAGAAATAATCATAATAACATTCCTTTCTCAGAGAGTCAAAGACATCTTGCCCTGCACCTGGAGGGGTGTGACCTCCAGTTGGGACAGTGCTTTGATTGGATCATGTGATGGACATGTAGGTGCTGGGTAGGGACTTGGACTTTCCTTTGGGTGGGGAAAACCTGAAAGCTTTCAGATTTGGGTTTTCCCAGATGTGTCAATATGACATCTCTAATAAAATAGAACTTTGAGGAACTTCAAGCCTTGGAGTCTTCTTTCATTGGGGGTGTTACTTGGAATCCTGACATTCACCAGAATGTTTCCTTTCTGCCTTCCTGGCAGGATTAGCCCTGTAAAGTGGGAGAACTTACACTGCTAAGTTCTGGAGGGAGTTCATTAGATCCATTGGGTCCTTGCAGGGGTTTAGCTCAGCGTTTCATCCGAGTACCAATGGGGCCAAGAAATGCATGAATAAAAAAATAAAAAAAAAACATTTTTGACCACTAAAGGGATCTACAAAGATGCTTAAACCTGAGCTCCAGTCTGTCATCAGGGAAATCTTTGAAAGCTCTTTACAGAGAATCACTCATATTATAAATCAACTAGGTACTAAAGATACAAATGATATAGATGATATAAATGATATCGATGATATAAAAATAGAGCAAGAGACACAATTATGTGTAGAAAATTATCAATCCAGTGAGACAACTTCACAAATACTGTACAATACAAATAACTTATCTGCAACTTTGGAATATAAATCTGACACCAATTTTTATTATGATGATGGTTTGAATCCTGCCGGCCGCCTTGAAAGAGGCGGTGGTGAGGCCTCTCCTCAAGAAGCCATCCCTGGATCCGGCTATTTTGGCTAACTATCGTCCAGTCTCCAACCTTCGCTTTATTGCGAAGGTTGTTGAGAGTGTGGTGGTGCGACAGCTCCCCCAGTACCTGGATGAAGCTGTCTATCTGGATCCACTCCAGTCCAGCTTCAGACCTGGGTACAGCACGGAAACGGCATTGGTCGCGTTGGTGGATGATCTCTGGAGGGCCCAGGATAGGGGTTATTCCTCTATTCTGGTCCTATTAGACCTCTCAGCGGCTTTTGATACCATCGACCATGGTATCATGTTGCGCCGGCTGGAGGGACTGGGAGTGGGGGGCACTGTTCTGCGGTGGTTCTCCTCCTATCTCTCCGACCGGTTGCAATCTGTGTTGACAGGGGGGCAGCGGTCGACCCCAAGGTGCCTTGTTTGTGGGGTGCCGCAAGGGTCGGTCCTCTCGCCCCTCCTGTTCAACATTTATGTGAAGCCGCTGGGTGAGATCATCCGTGGTTTTGGGGTGGAGTTCCATCAGTACGCTGATGATACTCAGCTGTACATTTCCACCCCAGACCATCCCAATGATGCCTTGGAAGTGATGTCCCAGTGCCTGGAGGCCGTGCGGGTCTGGATGGGGAGAAACAGGCTTCGACTCAACCCTTCCAAGACCGAGTGGCTGTGGCTGCCGGCGTCCCGGTATAGCCTGCTGACGCCATCGCTGGTTATTGGGGGCGAATCATTGGCCCCCACGGAGAGGGCCCGCAACTTGGGTGTCCTCCTGGATGCGCGGCTGTCCTTAGAAGGGCATATGACAGCCGTGGCCAGGGGGGCTTTTTGTCAGGTTCGCCTGATACGCCAGTTGCGCCCCTTTCTGGACCGGGACTCCCTATGCACGGTCACTCAAGCACTCGTCACTTCTCGTCTGGACTATTGTAACGCTCTCTACATGGGGCTCCCCTTGGGGTGCACCCGGAGGCTCCAACTGGTGCAGAATGCGGCTGCGCGGGGGATTATGGGAGCGACGGGGCGCTCCCATGTGACTCCTCTCCTGCGCGAGCTGCATTGGCTTCCGGTGGACTTCCGGGTGCGCTTCAAGGTGTTGGTGATCACCTTTAAAGCGCTCCATGGCTTAGGGCCGGGGTACTTATGGGACCGCCTTCTGCCACCAATAGCCTCCCACCGGCCAGTTCACTCCCACAGAGAGGGCCTCCTCAGGGTGCCGTCGGCCAGACAATGCCGGCTGACGACCCCCAGGAGGAGAGCCTTCTCTGTGGTGGCACCTACCCTATGGAACAATCTACCCCCAGAGATACGAGTGATCTCCGACCTCCGGATTTTTCGTCGGGCCCTAAAAACTCATTTTTTTCAGCTAGCCGGTCTGTCCTGATTTTAGGGTTAGTTTTAAAATTTTAATATTTATTTTAATTGACAAGTTTTAAATTATGGGCCAAATTTATAAATTATTTTAACTTTATTTTTAACTGTGATGTTTGTATAGATGTTTTTTATCTGGCTGTTCACTGCCCTGAGTCCGAAAGGAGAAGGGCGGTATAGAAATTCGAATAAATGAAAATGAATATAACCCTCTCAGCACAATTGAAACAAAAGTTCCAAGTAAATTCACAATTTTTAAGAGGTCAAATTTGGGGGGGGGGGGTTTCATGGATACTAACAAAGTTGAGAATCCTTTGAGGAAAAAGATTTGATAGACTTCTCAAAAAACATTTTATTCTACAAGGAAGCACTTCAAGCTAACCTACAACTTTTAACAGAACAACTTTGGGACTTTTTTTCATGGATATTAACAAGGTTGAGAATTTCTTGAATAAAAGAGAGTTGAAAGATTTTCCTGAGAAGAGGAAGATTTTACTTTATGAAGGTAAGCTGGAGGGAGTGACTTTAATGAGTTAATTAATTAGGATGAATTTTTATAAGTTTGATATATGTATTGAAAGAAAGCTTTAATGTAGTTTTGTATTTATCAAATGAGTTTGTAAATATGTGTTTTCTGTCCTATATAAGATTTGAATAATTACCAAAGTTTGTAAAAGATTATTGATCAAATTTCAGTTAGAAGAATATCCAAAGAGAAGAAAAAGATTATATCCCATGAGTATAAATTTGAGGGAGAGATTAATTTTTTTTATTTTTTTTCCAATTTTTTTATTGTTTAAAAAAGAAAAACAACAGTAAAATACAAACAAACATAAATACAATAAAACAATACGAAAAACAAACCAACATCAAAAAGAACATAAATTTGTTGCATCGGTGGATTATTTTCCTGTTCCATCTGTTTTCCTCTATACATATCTATACATATCTATTTTATGTATTCATTTATTCACATAGTTATACACAAATCAATTGTAATCTACTTCTTGCTTAGCTATCTGTGGCTCCTGCTTAGACATTCAGGCTACATTATTTTCCTATATTTATCTTTCCCTCTAACCAGGAATACCATCTCTGCCAAACTAAATAGTATTCAGAATCATCTTTCTCTTGTAATTGCTTTGTAAGTCTGTCCATTTCTGCACATTCTGTTGTTTTGGCAACTAGTTTGTCTTCTGTTGGCAGTTGTTCAGATTTCCAATTTTGAGTATACAGTATGCGTGCCGCTGTTACAATATGTATAGTGAGATATTTTATTTCCTTAATAAATTGTGGGGTAATTATTCCAAGTAGAAAAAATTCCAGTCTCATTTCAACTTTCTGTTTCGTTATTTCTTCAATCATTTTCTTGATTTCTTGCCAGTAATGTTGCGCCTTTCTGTATGACCCCTTCTGTGACTTTCATTTCCAACACATTGACGACACATTTGGGAACATTGCTAAATGTGCCGGTGGTAGATGCCATCTGTAGAACATCTTATAAAGGTTTTCTTTGTAAGGTATAGACATTGTCATCTTATAATTTTCTTTCCATAATTTATCCCACTTATCCAATTCAATAGTATATCCAATGTTTCTTGCCCAAGTTATCATATTTTCTTTCACGGTCTCCTCCTCTAATTTGTATTTTATTAGGTAATTGTAAATTTTGGTTATCATTTTCTCATCTGTACTTTTTAATATCTTGTCTAATTCATTTGGTTCATTTTGAAATCCAAATTTTGCTTTGTATCTTGATTCTATTTGGAGATACGGCCACCAGTCAATGTCTATACCCCGGTTCTCGAGTTCCTGCCTCGTATATAAATTCCCTTCTTCGCTCAGTAATTCTTGATAGCTCCTCATTTTTTTCTATGTCCATTACATTTGGGTAGATCGATGCTTCCATGGTCGATAACCATCTCGGGATTTTAGTATAATTTCTTACCAGGTTTTGTACAGTGAGCCTCTAATAATATGCTGTTGGAAGTATCTTTGTTGCTTGTCGGCGCCCTCCCACAAGAAAGTGTGCCAACCTCGGTTCAAATCAAATCCCTCCAGATATAGCATTCTCTTATTTTTTAATTCTATCCATTCTCTTATCCAATTAAGCAATGCTGCCTTATAGTATAGATCCCAGTCCGGTAAACCAAGGCCTCCCTTTTCACGGGTATCTTGTAAGCATTTTATTTTTATTCTGGCCTTCCTTCCTTGCCAAATATATTTCGCTATTATTTTATTGAGCTCCTTGAAGAAGTTCTTTCCTGGGCCAATCGGTATCACTTGAAAGAGGTAGAGCAATCTAGGTAGTATATTCATTTTTGCTGATGCTATTTTACCTAAAAATGATAGTTGCAATTTATTCCATGTTTCCAGATCATTTTTAATTTGTTTCATCAATTTAATATAATTATCTTCTCTAATCATTGTTGCTTTTGTGGTAAGCCAGATTCCTAGGTATTTTACTTTCTTTACAATTTGTATTCCTAATTCTTCCTCTAATTGTGCCTCCTGTATCTTTGTCAAATTTTTTGTTAAGACTTTAGTTTTTTGCCTATTAATTTTAAACCCCGCCATTCTACCATATTCTTCTATCTTTGCTAATAACTTAGTTCCTGTTGTTTCCGGTTGTTCCACTATGAACACGACATCGTCAACGAAGGCTTGCAATTTATATTCCTCTTTCTGTATCCTCAAGCCCTTTATTTCTTCTTCCTTCTGTATTTCATTCAATAGGACTTCCAATGATATTATGAACAATAAAGGGGATAATGGACACCCTTGCCGTACACCCGTTTGTATATCCAATTTTTCTGTCAATTCTTTGCTCATAGTATTCAAGGACATTTATGATTGTTCTCATGTTATTTTTAATCTGTCTCCTTGGGACAAAGCTATTTTGATCAGAGTGTATGTACTTGTGAATGACTGCCTTCAATCTTTGCGCTATGATTGTCATGAACAGTTTATAGTCCACGTTTAACAATGAGATCGGCCTGTAATTTTTAATTAGTGTTGGCTCAGTGTCTTCCTTATGAATGAGTGTGATAATAGTTTCCGTCCACGATTTAGGGATTTCTGTTTCTAACAATGCATCATTAAAGACCTGGAGTAATAACTCGTCCATCAGACATTGGCACTTTTTATAAAATTCCGCTGAGATTCCTGGGCCTGGCTCTTTGTTGTTCTTTTGCTTTTTCCGGTCATTGTAATTGATCTGTTTAGTGTCTCTCTGTGGGCTTCCTCTAATTTCGAGATATTTGTTTTGTTTAAGTATTCCTTAATATTTTGGTCCTGAGTTTCCTCTTGGGTGTAAAACTTTTGAAAGAAGTCCTTGACTATGCACTTTTTATCTGAATTCAAATGGTATGTTTGGCCTGTTTTGTCTTGTAATTGGTATATTATTCTCCTCTCTTTTTCTTTTTTTAATCTATACGCTAACCAGCGTCCTGTTTTGTTTGCATGTTCAAAGTATTTCTGCTTTGCCAGTTTGATTTTGTGTACAATTTCTGCTTGCATAGTTAAATTCAGTTTATGTTTATCCAAATTTAATTTTTGTTTTATTACTTCATTATCGGGATATTTCTGCAACTGTAATTCATATGTTTTGAGTTCTTCCACTAGGTTGTTCCTTGTTTGTTGTTTATCTCTATTTTTTTTGGCTGCATACGCTATGGTAAGTCCTCTTATGTAGGCTTTTGTTGTGTCCCACAGATTCTGTAATGATGTCTGTTCTTTTGTATTTATTTGAAGGAATATTTTTACTTCTTTCTCAATCATCTGTATATATTCTTTGTCCTTTATTATTCCTGTGTCCATCATCCATCTCTTTTGTTTTCTATACCCTTTCCACATTATTTTTATAAGATTATGGTCGGCCCAAGTATTCGGTGTAATTTCAATCTCTTGTATTTCCTTCCTGAGATCTGGCATCATCCAGGCCATGTTGATCTTAGACCATGACTGATGCGGGCTCGAGTAATATGTCTATTGCTTACTTGTTTGTTTGCCTCCCTCCATACGTCGTATAGGTGTAATACTTCGACCATGACCTTGAATGTATCTGGTAGAATTTTCTTTCTGGTTTTGCTTCTTTTATTACTTCGATAGTCATCTTGTATGTTTGTGATTGCGTTAAAATCCCCGACAATGCAGATGCTTTCATACTCCAAATCTTTAATTGTATCATGCAATTTCTTTAAAAAGTCACTTTGATTTCCATTGGGTGCATATATGGATACTAGTAAGATTGTCTTCAATTCTGTTTGTATTTCTATTATTAAAATACGTCCTTCTGTATCTGTATATATTTGTTTCATTTTTAGATGTTTTTTAACATATATTGCAACTCCTCTCTTTTTATGGTCTCCTAGGGACGTGTATAATCTTCTTAATTTTTGATTTTCCAACAATTTTTGTTGTTGTCTTTTGATATGAACTTCTTGTAGTGTTATAATGTCAATATCAAGTTTTTGCAGTTTTGTAAATATGTATTTTCTTTTAATTGGTGAATTGAGTCCATTTATATTAATCAAAATGATTCTTAATTCTCCTTCCATCTCTATTGGTTTATCTGTTTGTTATTTTCAGTTTTGTTGTGTTTCTAGTAACTCTTTGTGTCTTTTCCCTCGCTCCCTCTCTCTCCATTTTTTCTCTCTCTGCTCTTCTTTTATCTTCTTGATCTTCTTCTTCTCTTTCTGTCCGCTGTGCCTCATGTCTCCTAGATTCCACTTTTTCTCCTCTTTCCTGCTCCTCTTCACTGATGAAATGTTGTTCAAAAAAGTCTTGAGCCTTTTCTAAGCTATCAATCCTATACTTTCGTTCCTCCCAAGAGATAAGTAATCCTTCCAGTAGTAGCCAACGGAATTTTATTTTAAATTTGTTCAGCTGCATAGTTAAGAAATTATAGTTCCTTTTTTGGTCTCTTGTTCTTCTCGGTATTTGCTTGAGAGTTAGAATTTCTTTTCCTTTGTACATCGTTGTCTCTTCTCTCATTTTCCTGTAAATCTCTTCTTTTATCGATTTTTTCGTAAATCTAATATATATTCCCTTTGATAGTTTATTTCTTCTTGCATAGTTAGTGTGGACTCTGTAAATTTTGTCTATTCCATTTCTTAGCTCTTCCTTATCTCTTTGGGTTACCTTTGCCAATATCTCAATCATTATATCCCCTAGATCCTCATCCTTTTGTTCTTCCACATTTTGAAACCTTAAATAAAAGGATGCTTTTTCCATTTCAAGATAGGTTAATGAATCCTCCGTTTCCTTATTAAATGCCCCTTGATCTTGTTCCATCCTCTCCATTCTCTTAGCCGTGTGCTCAATTCTTTCTTCCGCTTTATGGATCCTCTGCTCATTTTCCATTATATTCTGTTGAATTTTTTCTATTTTCTCATCCATATTCTTAATATTGTCTTTTATTTCACCCACATCCAACCTCAATTCTTTGTGGTTTTTCCTTGTCTCTTCATGATTGTGGGCCATCGTTTCTTGCATTATGTTCATTCCTTCCTAGATCATTGCTAATGCAGCATGGATATTTTGCATGCTAAGAGCGGGGCTCGTCTTGTCCTTTTCCATGGTTTCAGCTACCTTTTGTTGGGCCGGGGAAGCCATAAGTATCATCTGGCTCGAGGGTGTTTTCTTGCTTGTTTTAGTAGTCTTTACTGAGCTTGTAGTTGCCATTAGTATTCTTTGTTTTATTATTTCCCAAAGTTTCATATACTGATCACTTTTTCTAAATCTGTTTATCAAGTTTCCACCCAAATTTTCTGCTTCTTTTTTCAATATTCTTTCAGTATTTTTCAGCAATATAGAATATCAATAAGGAAAGTTAAAATGAGGGAGTGAGGGAAAAGTATAATATTCTAACAATTCATCAGTTAGTTATCATTACTATTAAATATTTAATTACCTAATATATCTCTTACGTTATTAAATAAATATCAATTAGGTCAGTCAGAACTGACCGAAGCTCGCAAAAAACAAAAGAACAATAAAACCCCAGGACCAGATGGAATTCCTACTGAATTTTATAAACACTCCCAACAAGAAATAGATGAAATATTGCTACAAGTCTTCAACGCAGCATTATTGACAGCTGAAATTCCAAAATCATGGACAGAAACCATTATTACGTTAATACACAAAGAAGACTTAGATCCGACCCAAGTTAGAAATTACAGACCCATTTCATTACACAATGTGGATTACAAACTATTTATGTCAATATTAGCGCAGAGACTTAAAACAATAATTCATAAATACATACACACAGACCAAAACGGCTTTATACCCAGGAGGCAGATTAAAAATAACTTGAGAATGATTATAGATATTCTGGAATATTACGATAAGAAGATAGACAAGGAAATAGCTTTAATATCTCTCGACGCCCAGAAGGCCTTTGACAACTTAAACTGGTCCTTTCTCACAATACAACTCGAATCGATGAATTGCGGAGAGAAATTCCTTAAATTGATGAGAAAAATCTACTCCTGTCAAACAGCCAAAATTGCAATAAATGGTGACATGACACAGACTTTTGACATTCAGAAAGGAGTACGACAAGGCTGCCCCATGTCACCTCTATTATTTATAATCGCACTGGAAGTTTTATTAACGGAAATCAGGAAGGAGGAAGACATAGAAGGCCTTAAGATCCGGGGAGAGGAGTATAAACTACTTGCCTTTTCAGATGATGTGATTTTCATACTGGAAAACCCAATACGATCTGGAACCAGGTTGATGACAATGATAGAGGAATACGGGGAAGTTGCGGGCCTCAAAATTAATAAGCAGAAGACGAAAGTATTGACGAAAAATATGACCCAAACACAGAAATCAAAATTAGAAGAAGAATTAGGACTTCAAATAGTAAAGAAAATAAAATACCTAGGTATTTGGTTGACAGCAAAAGCAACTACAATCAAAGAAGATAATTATACCAAATTGTTAAAACAAATCAAAAAAGACCTGGAAATTTGGAGTAGATTACAACTCTCATTGATGGGTAGAATTTCCTCAATAAAAATGAATATATTACCAAGAGTATTATACCTATACCAAGTGATATCAATACACCCCGGAAGAGATTTCTTTAAGAACCTCAACAAAACAACAATGAACTACATATGGCAGGGAAAGAAGGCCAGATTAAAATCAAAGCTCTACAGGATTCACGAGACAAAGGAGGCCTAGCAATACCAGACTGGGAACTCTACTACAAGGCATCAGGACTGACCTGGATTAAAGAATGGATGAAACTGGACAACAAAAGAATTCTATATTTAGAAGGCTTTGACTTAATAAGAGGATGGCACGCTTTCCTATGGGACGGATCGGACAAACGACACATGTACTTCCAACGTCATATAATTCAAGCTTCATTATTCAAGATCTGGCAGGATATTAAGAGAACTCACTATACTAGAATACCAAAATGGTGGTCCCCGATGGAAGCATTGATATACCCGAATACTCTCGAAATAGCAAAGATGATGCGGTACCAAGATTTATTGAATCATGAAGGCGAACTCATCTCAAGACAGCAACTCCAAAACTCTGGCATAAATATCGATTGGTGGCCCTATACGCAAATACACTCAAGACACACAGCAGACAAAAAGCAATATGGAATCTCGAATAATTTGAATGAATTGGACAAGATTTTACAAGGCCCAGAACAAAAGATGATAACCAAAATATATAACTATCTTCTTAGATATAAATTACTGGAAGAAACAGTAAAAAAAATATGATAAGGTGGGCCAGGGACATAGGGCACAACATTCAATTGGCAAACTGGGAGAAATTGTGGAAACAGAACATCAAAATGACAAGAGCCATACCCTATAAAGAAAATCTCATAAAAATGTTTTACAGATGGCACTTAGCACCAGCCAGATTAGCCAAAATATACCTGAATGCCTCCCCACACTGTTGGAAGTGCAAAACAAAAAAGGGGACATACTACCACGCCTGGTGGAAATGTATAAAGGCCCAACAATACTGGAAAGACATAAAGGAAACTATTGAAGAAATAATAAATCAACAAGTAGAAAACACTCCAGAATTCTTTTTATTTGGAATGATAACAACACAACACAACAAAGATACAAAATATCTCATCATACACATTCTGACAGCAGCACGGTTACTGTTCGCGCAAAATTGGAAATCAGACCAACTCCCAACCAAAGACAAATTAATCTCAAAGATAACAGAGTGTGCCGAAATGGATAGATTGACACTGGAACTCCAGGATAAGGAAGAAAGTGAATACTATCTTGTGTGGCACCAGTGGTATCAATGGCTGGAAAAGAAAATCAGTACAAATATAGATGAAAGAAAATAGGGTAGAAAATTTAAAATTGGAAATGAATAAAGAGGAGATGCAAGATTATTTCTAATTTAAAACACCTGAATTGACAATGTATCATTTATATATTAACGTACAAAGCAATATATATTCTGATGATGACCAAAACATATATGTAAAATATGGTGTGGGTAGGTAGGTGGTGGGAATCTGTTTGTCTTTGTAATGTCTTTGTATTCTTTGTATTGTCTTTATATCTTTGTTTAAAATAAAAAAAAAAGTAAGAATTAAATTAGTAGGGCTTACTTCAGGTGGGAAAGGCTTCGTAGGAGGATATACTACGACCTGTCAAAAATCACCACAGAGAAAAGTTTTGTTTAGATTTTGTTTAATAGAAAGGGCCGGAGTCCTTTAGAATTTATTTCTCTCTGTTATAAATTTGTTGTAAAAAAAATAAAAATAAATAAATAAATAAATATCACTTAGATAAATATCAAGTACTATTAATTTCTAATTCTTATAGTATAAATATATAGGTACAGTAGATATAAATATAGTAAATGTAGTGTAATTTAATTTACACTATTTAAATCCTTAAACTCTAAACATATGATAACAAGATAATAAACTGATAATTCACAGGATAAATATTAAATTAGACCATCCACTTTTAAGTAAAAGTTCAGAACTATATATATATTACTTCCTGATCACTGATGTTAGATGATCTTGATTACTGATTTTTTACGCTATTGATTTTCCAATCAGCCAGTGTCTTCTAGTTTAAATGTCCTTCAGTCCAGTCCAGCTCTAAATATCCAAATTTCCAATATTGAAGAATATTATTCAAGTATTCCAATGTCCAATCATTCAGAAAAACAAAATATTATAAATCCAACATTCGTCCCGCTCTCCCAATTCCAGATAAAGAAATCTTCTCCATCGCTCCTTCTTTGGGTGTCCCGAATCCCAAAGTTCCTTACGTTAAATAGTCAATATCCCGTAAAGATCCAATAAATATCCAATCAATGTCCAAAGCAGTCTCCTCCCAAAGTAACAAAGTCTCCAAATGTCCAAGTGTTATCCAAATGTTCCAAAGTTCTTAGTCCAAATCTTCGAAAGAAAAATTAATTTTATAGGTCCAGTGCTCGCCCCGTTCTCTTAGTTCCAGCCAAGTGAGGCTTCTCCATCGTTCTTTCTTTATGCGTCCAATACACGTTAAACATCCGCTACTGTTGCAATCTGAAAGCCGAGCTGTCAGAGAAGCAAAAGTGTTTTAAATCCGATACCTACCGCGTTCGCTCAGTTCCAGCTAAGATGGGATTTCTCTGTCTTTTCTTCTTTAAATATCTGATCCTCTGAATTTCTTCTGATTTCACCTGCTGTCAAATTATGCGCTGTCACTTTCAAGATGGATTCCCCCTCCACTCACTTTCACTCGCCGCTTTTCTCACTTGCTTGGAGATTCCTTCCTCCTGCTTTCTCCCCGCAGCTTGCAAATGCAAATGCACCTTTTAAGACTCTACTTCTCTCTCTCAATCTCCACCGATGCTTTCTTTTATATGATTTTCGCTTCCCTCTAAACAGCTGTCACCATTTCAGGCCAGCCGGAATGGCTGGTTCTTCCTCGATCCGAGTTAAGGGGGTTTTCCTAAACCTTCAGGGAAGTTGCTGTGCTCCCTGAGGTCATTGGAAGTTCCCCTTTCTTCTATCGACCTCTCCAAGGTCGATAGCACCTAAATCGGCTCTCAAATCAAGGATATTAGGGACTTTGAGAGCGGAGTGCCGTTCCCTTCGTCCCTAACCCGCTGACGTCACCACCGGAAGTCACTTGAGGGAGAGATTTAAATTGGAGTTAATTGGATATTTATTGGTGTGATATATATAATTGAATGAAAGCTTTAAAGTAGTTTTGTGTTCTGGGTTTTGGGTTTATAAAGTGGGTTTGAAAATGAAGGGTTTTTCCCTTCCCCCAAAATGAAGGGTTTGTTCAAATTGCTTGAACAATTTTTAAAGTTTGTAAAATATCATTGAAAGTGTGTATGTTAAGGTGAAATTCAAAAAGTAAAGTAGAAAAAAGTATTGGAACCTACTGATTTTAGAAATGCTTTTAAAGAAAGGTTTACTGTTTTAAAACTTAGAAAAAGTAATTTTCTCCCTTTAGAGTTAAAAAAAATCTGAAATAATATAAATAATTCTTTTAATATAAATTATAACAGTTTATAAAAATTAATGAGTAAACGGAAGTATATATTATTTCCCACAATAAGGAAAAGCAGAGATGGTTAAATTGATTTCTTTATGCAGAAAGGCAGTAAAAAAAATCAGACAGCATGCCAAGCTTGCATCCTGCCTCTCAGCCATTTCTTAACTTGATCAGGCAGGCAGCAGCGGTCCGAAAAGATTACCTCATTGCTTTCCTATCAGTGAGGGGTGGGGAGAAAGACTTCCTGAAGCCCCCTTTTTTAAACAAACAAACAAAGAAGCCAAAGACTAGCCAGATTGCTCCATTTAGAGAAGATTACGGTTCCAGGGAAGGAAGAGGTCCACAATCGCCCTCTCCCACCCTTAATTGGGGACAGAAGAGGCAAGGAGTGGCTGGGAGGGGATTCAGCCATATTGGAAGTACACCCCAAAAATACAGTGCCAAGAACCACTAAAGCAGTGTAGAAAGCTTAAAACAACCCTTCCCCTTTAAGAAAGTCAAGCTCCAGAATAAAAGTACCAGTGAAGGGGGAAAAAACTCCAGAGAAGTTGCTCAGGCTATAGAATGTCTGGGCATACTGCCAAGAACGTTTAATGGCTCTTACAATGTAACAAGGCAGAGGCAGTTTTGGAAAACACTTAAGCAGAGCAATAAAGATAAGCAAGATTAGGCTAGAAACAATACACAGAGGCACACCAGAATGCCTCCTTCCTGCCTTCCTGACAGGATTAACCCCGTAAGGTGGGAAAAACAAATGGCTGTTGGAAGATTTCTTCCAACAGCCGATTCACCGAACTGCACAAAAAGTTAGCTACCAGTTCTCCTGAACCGGTGAATACTGGTTACTGGCTGAATACCACCACTGGATGGGTCCCCCTCACCGGACCTTGGCAATTTGGAGCAAGGGTACTAAAGGGAGTTTTGAGTTTTGAGATCAACAGCTGTTTGGAAAGAAGGTGAGTAGCTCTAAATTTTAACTTTTAAAGCTCAGGACAGTGAGAGAAATGTGTATATGCCTGTTTGTGAGTGAGAAGACCCTTCTTCCAATCACAGCTGGATCCTGCTCTCTCTGTGCCTTCCCTAGCCACAAAAGGATCTGTTCAACCGACAGACCCTGGAAAGTACATGGGTTTTGTCAGAGCACAGGACCTTCTGTTAGGGAAAAGGGAGAGGCTGTGTGAAAATAGAATGGAAAAGAAAGAAGGTTCACTCCTGGGCAATCAGATGGGAAGTCACTGAGCAAAGCCTCTTGGAAGGAGGTGCCTGTACTCACTGCTAAGAAGAGCAGCAGGTCCTCCCAGACTCTCCTGGGTCTGAAAACCATGATGCAAGGATAGGCCATTGGAAGGAGGTGTGTGTACTCACTGTGGGGAGCAGCAGGTCTCCTGGACCCCTTTTTGGTCTGGAAACTGAATAGGGGAGGACAGAAGCTCATTAGGAAACTTAATCGCTGAGATCCAGCAGAGCTGATTAAATCCCTACATTGGAAATAGGGAGACATGGGAAGCTCTAGCTCAGGGTCAGAGTAGGCTCCCTCTAGAAGACTTGCTCATGGCTTGGATGAGATCATGGCTTGGGATGCCCATCCTGGCTGGTATGAAGAAGATGAGAGTTAATATGGTTTTGTGTTTTTGGCTTACTAATTTAACAGTGATTTACAGTGTGAATGATCACGGTGTGTAAAACTGAGAGTTCTGTTTTCTTTTACTTTTCTCTTTCTCTTGTCTTTGCATGTTAGGTAAATGTCTCTAATCCCCAGAGACAAGAATTCTAAATTCTGTTAGTGGTGAAAAATTGTTAAGCAATGAAAAGAAAAATATCTTCACCCTAGTTTGCCTGGCCAGCAAAACAGGATGAAGAGAATTTTGTCCTCTTTTTCTTTCCTCCCTGTGACATTTAAAAAAAAGTACAAGTTTGTCAGGAATGAATATTGAAGCTCATTTTGAAGAAAAGCTTTGTTTGTTTGTTTGTTTGTTTTATTTGTGCATTTTCTGTATGTGTTGTAAATGGGTTTTATCTGTCTATCCTGTCAGAATTTGTTGCAGAAAATCAAATCCAGAAAGCACACACAGGTAAACTGATTCAGCAGGATTTATTAACTTCTTTATATACATATAACACATGAAGATAAATGTACAATACCAATAGCAGATTTCTTTCAACCTGGTAGCAATTACAAGCAAAACACAATCAGAGCACAGCAGACTAGTTTCAGTTCTCAGCACACACACAGAGCTGAGCCATGCCCAGCTTCAAAACTGTTTCAGCTCCCATTGGCTGATCTGTAGCCATGCCTATTCATTGGCTGACCTTGTTACCATGTCTTCCCAGTCATGAATATTCTGACATTCCTCCCTTCATGACTGGAAGAGACATAAATCCAATTACCTTAATATTCTTCCCATGGTGCACTCCACCCAATGGCTTGGTCATTATGTCTACCAAATTGTCCTCTGAAGAACAGTGAAGCAAGCTAATCAATTTACATTTGATGACTTCTCTTACATTACAATATTTAATGTCCACATGCTTGCTTTTATTTTTTACTCTGTCACCTTTTGCCATTTTAATGCAGGCAGCATTATCCTCATACACCGTTACAGCTTCATTTACCTTTACATTTAAATCCTGTAACAACTGTACATACCAGGTTCCCTCAGAACAGAGTTCAGACAAAGCCATAAATTCTGCCTCCACAGTAGAAATGGTGACAGTTGTTTGCTTCCTGGACTTCCAACCAATTAAAGTTCCTCCAAACAATACCATAATCCCAGAATTGGACTTTCTGGTTTTTACATCATTTGCATAATCACTATCAACGTAGCATTTCAATTCTAATTCTTCAGAGACCTGTTTTTGAAGACCCAAATTCACAGTTCCCTTCAAAATACCTGAGAACCCTTTTTACATCCATCCAATGCAATTGCATTGGTACAGCAGTAAAGCAACTCAAAATGCTTACTGCAAAAGCTATATCTGGTCTTGACCACTGTGACAGATATAACAGGCTTCCTATTGCTGACTGATATATCTCTTGATCACAGGCTTCACTTTCGTCCTCACCCAAACTGTTATGAAAATCTGTGCTCATAGGTGTTGGAGCAGTATTACAATCTTTCATGTTATATCTCTCCAACAACTGTTCAATTTTTCTTCTTTGACCGAGAACATATCCACCTTTCTCAGTTTTTTGTATCTCCACACCAAGATAATTTTGTATTTCTCCCAAATTCTTTAGTTCAAATTTCTTCTCTAACTTATTAGCAAATTCTTTTACCTGTGATACATCCTTTGCAATGAAGCAAAGATCATCCACAAATGCTAATAACAATCCCCCACCTTGTAACTTTTCAGTGTATATGCAAATATCAGCCTTGCAACTCTTGAACCCAAAACCCTTCAATGCAGTATCTAGGCAGATATTCCAATTCCTGGCTGACTGCTTCAGCCCATAAATGGCCTTGTTCAATTTATACTCTGTGTTAGGCTTTTTACTTTCAAACCCTGGTGCTTGAACCATGTAAATTTCTTCCTCTAATTCTGCATTGAGGAATGCAGTGGTTATGTCAAAATGCCAAATATTTTGGCCATGTGCTGCTGCCAACGCCTCTGCTAGCCTGATGCTTTCACTCTTTATTGTAGGCGTGAATACCTCATCATAGTGCACATTTTTCATCTGTGAAAAACCTTGTGCCATTTACCTTGCTTTATATTGGACCTCATTGTTGGGTAGTACTTTCTTCTTGTATACCCATTCGCATCCTACGGCTTTGCTACCCTGTGGCAAAGCCATAGATGTGAACACTTTATGTTCATCCATGGATTTCATTTCCTTGTCCATGGCTTCTTTCCACTTTACTTGTTCAATTTTAGGTAATGCCAATACTTCCTTATAGTTTCTTGCCTCATACCATACATTACACACTTTAACTTTACTAGCAGAATTCCTGTCAGGTGGAATCCCCTTATTCCATTGCCCTGACCTGCATGGCATTGACTGCTCCTGTGTTTCAACCCTCTCTTGTTTCATATCTTTTTCAGCTTCTTCTCCCTCAACCGTCACTAAGTGAGTTATACTTTATGTGTATGTACTCACAAACACACACACACACACACATATACACACGCAGAGCTCTTCTAAAACTATACACATTCAACCTTACTTACTGCATTTGGAAAAACACACCCAGAGTCCACTTTCTGCCACACATTTAACTATAACTTCTGTACATTAGAACATTACACATGCCTTCAGATGTTCTTTCCTAGCCTGCACATGACTGTTAGAGCCAGGAGAGATCATGGAATGAGTAAAATGTGGTGAAACTCACTTAACAACGCTCTTGCTTAGCAACCAAAATTTTGGGCTTAATTGTGGTCATAAGTCAAGGACTATCTCTGCCTTCCTCTGCATGGCAGCCTTGTCCTAGTAAACTCCTTCTCCTTTCTGGCAATTTTCCTCTCTGTTAGAGGCACCAAAATAATCCAGACAATATAAGGTTTCCTGCTGGAGCAGGGGGTTGAACTAGATGACCTCCGAGATCCCTTCCAGCCCTAGATTGCTGTGCTGTTTCAAAGCATCTCTAGTGCCAGGGCTTGTGGTCCTTCCTTCCTCTCCTTTTTTTCCTCTCTCTCTGTCCCTCCCTCCCTCCCTCCCTGTATCTATCCATCCATCCATCCATCCATCCACCCATCCTTGCAAATATATGTCATTCACTTTCCCCTCCTCCCTCCCTTCTATCTCTCTCTCTTTATTTTCTTTCTCTCTCTCTCTCTTTCTTTCCCATCCCTTCCTCCTTCCTGCTCTCCTTCAAAGGCTAGGAGAGTGAGACCCACCCAAAACAAAAACATTGCCATCTGGCTTATTCAACCCAACACACACACACACACACAATTTAAGCAAATTCCCTTATGAGGTCTTATAGTTCAACCGTCTGCTCAAGGCACAAGATGTCTGTTCACAGACATCCTGGGTTTCCTGGCTTTGGCTGCAAAAACTGCAGGCAGCTTCCCCACCATACACTTTCTCCTCCCACTGATCCATGCAAGGTGGGAGGCCCAAGAGAAGGCGCCTGGTCTGGGCACACAGCTCTCCATGAAGGAGACCTTCCTGGGGAGCAAAGCAAGAACTTACTGACCCATCCCAAAGGTGAGCTCCAGAGTGGCAGCAGCAACCGCAGCAGTGGCAGAAGGAGAGCGCAGTGGCAGTGGTGCTCCGGGAGGGCAGCCTCGGGGCCCTGGGAAAGCATGCAAATTTTGCAGCGCAGCAAAATTTATTTTAGCAACCGGGAGTTGCCACTTTGGATCCTGTAAGTCCCACTCTGGAAAACGCTGTGGGCAGCAGAGAGAAACAGCATTCAACCTGGCTGCTTTTCTCTGCCGCCGCAGCACTTTCCTGATGGGAGTGAAGTCAGACCCAAAGCTAAATTTCGCTGTGCTGCAAAAGACTCTCTCTCTCCCAGCAAGGGAGCGGTGGAGAGAAGCAGCAGCCGCTGATCCAGAAGCACATGGAGCCACTCCACGTGTTCTCTGGTGACTTTTTTTCTCTCCACCGCTCTCTTGCTGGGAGAGCGAGACTGTCTTTTGCAGCACAATACTTTGAGTCCTCCGGAAAGTGCTTCACCAGAGAGAAACAGGATGCCACCTGGCTGCTTCTCCCTGCCTGGCTTTCTGGATGGGACTTACACTTACAGGACCCAAAGCGCTGTGCTGTGAAAAGACACTCTCACTCTCCCAGCAAGCCTGGAGAGAAAAAAAGTCACCGCAAAACACGTGGAGTGGCTCCATGTGATCAGCGGTTGCTTCTTCTCTCTGCCTCTGCTGTTGCTGGGAGAGCTGAAAGTGTCTTTCACAGCACAGCGCTTTGGATGGGTCCCTGGAAAGCCAGGCAGAGAGAAACATCTGAGGCTGGTACTACCAGCACCCATGAGGAACTGAGGCTTGGAGCAGTTTTGGAGCTTGTTAAAGAGGGCCGCTCCTCAACCCCTGATTAATGTTAGGGGTTAAATGTTAATTAACATTTTATGAAGATATTTGTACCCGGATGTCACACTGTTTAATTGAAGATGGAATTATTATATTAAAAAATAAATAAAAATTAAATAATTTTTTAAAAAGGTATCTGGTCAGCGATACCTATGAACACATTAATGTGTTCTCACATCTCAAGATAAAGATGCTGCTTATGCTCAGATGCTTCCTGCCCTCACAGAGTTGTTGCATTGGCAGAGTTGGAAGATGCACTGTTCAGCAGTTGGCTGCTGTCAGGGTTCCAAGTAATAGTTCTACATTAAGCAAAACTCCAAGACAGGTAGACTCTTCAAAGAATAGCTTTATTGGAAATATCATGTTGGCACAGATCTGGTGAAAACCAACTCTAAAGATTCCCACAGTTTTCACCAGTTAAAAAAGAAAGTTTTCCCACAACCGCAAACAATCAGTCAAATGGTCCAATCAAGACAGTGTCTGGTCGTCTGGTGACTCACTCCTCCTTCCACGGTCCAGGTGCGAGAATGTCCTTGGTTCTCAAGAGAAAGTATTTTGTTTTGGCTACACAAACCTCTCTATCTCTAATCCCCCCTCCCTTTCCCTCAGCCCCAGTGTCAGGCGTGCCTGTTCAAAACCCAAGAAAGAAAACCCCCAACTCCATGTTTGTAGAGAAGAGGTACTTTTACTGAGTTTGAAATGATAGCAAATGATAGATATTTGTTCACATAGGGCATCTGTCTTCAGCTCACATCCCCCACCCAAATGCCAACCTCCCCCCCCCCATTACTATGGCAGCCGATAGCAAGCAAGAATCATAGAGGCTGACAGCTCCATTTGTTAAGTAAGAAGATAGAGAAGAAGCTAACTTGGGAGTTTTTAAAAGATTTTTTTTAGATCTTCCCTCATTATTTTTTGTCTTTTTCTTTTTCAACATCTTCCAAACAAAAGAGCAAACAATGTTTGAGAAAAAAAAGAATAGTGTTATGTAATTTTGAGCCCCTTGGGCTGTTGTTGTTCAACTCCCTTTCTCTTCCCTCCTCATGTTCTTTTATAGAATGTACAGAGTGGCAATACTTAGATGATCATTTAAATTAAGAAAAAATAATAACAAGCCATAAAAATATAAACAATTCAGATTGTATCTAACCTGACAACCTCAGAAATTTGGATATTGCCCAGCTGTAAATGGAAGGATCCACACTCCAGTGCAGGGTGTTAAGAGACTATGTTTTTGAGTTTAAGATAATATATCTGTTTACAGGCACCTGCTTATGGAGAATAAAAAATTCAGGGCATTTCTTCCTGTTGGTAAGATTGTTTACATTGCTTGCTAATAGGCTGGAGAGAGGTGTAGATTTAATTTTTGCCCAAAGCAAAATAGAGCCTTCCAGTTTCTTGAGTGGATCCATGAACATCAACTAACAGTCAGAAGATATGACAGAAGATTTGCAAGACCCTCTTAATGTAATCTTACAATAAAGTAGAATTAGTTCATCTGGGTGTGCTTCCTATGTGGATTACTTTGTAAGGCTGACATCAATCTTGCAAGTCTGAAAATGCATTTATCCCAGTTTCCTTTACAACCCAAAAAACTAGGGAGGGACCCTTCTGAGATATTTGTCCACATTCCTTTTGTAGGCTAAGTTGACTCTTATTTAATCATTGCCCTGGCTGTGGCTTTTCCTGTGGGCTACCAAGGTAATTCCCACATACCATTAGAGTCATGGAGGTGGCCCAAAAGTATGCCAGCGAAATTTGGCATCCCAGTTTTATATTGTCTTAGTAATAAAGCTGATCCTGACAGATTTGCTATGGAACAAGTTAAGAAAACCAATTGGTTGATTTCCTGCTGTCAGGAAACAATATCCACCAATCATTTTCCAAACTGTGGAGTGGGCTGGAACTAGTAGAACATGTGCATTTTGACTGGTGGATTTATCATCTATCAGAATTGATGGGGTAGTTGGAGGGTTCTCAACTCTCATGCTTTACCAGGAAGCCCCTATCTTCCAATGGATCAGGCAGTCCATTCCCACCCACCCTCTGGATCATTGTTACATTATTTTTTCTTTCTTTCTGTCACTTATTTTTTCTCGTTCAATCCTCTTGTTTCCTCTCTTATCAGTCTTGATCTATAACTTATTGAACCACAGATTTCTATATTTCTATATTGCTCATTCCATCATCCTCTCCACTTACTCAATTGTTGTTTCATCAATTGTTTCATCCAATGCTTTCTCACTTTGCTGCCATCTCTACCACACTGTTGTGGTCTGCCAGCAGCCCCTGCTCTGCTAGCAGCAGAGTCGGACAGTGAGAAGACTGGGGAGGACCATGGGCCAGTCCTGGAGGCTGGGGAAGGCCTGGAAGAGGGCTCTGCGTCAGAGGCAGAGATGGGGCCAGGGCCATCTGGTAGTGATGTGCGGACTCTGGAGCCTCCAGAGTCAGACAGCAGAGAGGCAGAGGAACAGGAGGAGCCTGTTCCTAGTGCACGCATGCACAGAGCTGCCAGAAGGCAAGAGCAGCTAAAGCAAAAAGGACGACTCGGGAGTAAAGCAAGGAGATGATTGGCCCTTCCCATAAGGCTTAAAAGAGCAGCAAAGGCTCTTGGGCTCTTTGTAGGAAAGCAAGGTTGCTAAATCTGTTTTCCAGTCAGCGTCTCTTGTTTCTGAACTTCGTGGGGCTTTGCCAAGAAAGGCCTTTGGCAGGGTACCAAAGAAGATAAAGGTTTGTGATAAGCCCAAAGGACTTTTTCTGAAGGACTTGTTTTGGAATTAATTTGGAGTAAGCTGGGAATAAAATAATTCTCAGCTGTTATAAATAAAATAGTTTTGTTTGAGGCCAATTGTGTCCTGTAATGACTAAGTGAGCCTAGGTCACAACACACACTATCATTTGTTTCATCCATTAGCTCATATTTATGCTTGTGCTCACCTTCTCATCTTCATTGTATGCTATATTATTTGTTCCATCATCCTTTTACTCCATTACCAACTTTATAGAATGCTGGAATATCTATTTCATTGTCTTCTTTCACTCTATCATCCAATCTACCATCCACTTTACTGCATGCTTGATATCTCTCTTCACTTCCCCTTCCCCTCTGTCCTTCACTTAATTACTTGGTGCATGATTTCTATGGCTTGTGTGATTTCCTGATCCATCCTTGATACCTTAGCTTTCTATTAGCCTATTCTATCACCATCTTTTGCTCTCTTGTTTATACTGTTGTTATCATGTTTGCTTATTGCTAATCTGTTTCTCTTGTTTTGTCTCTCACTTGCTTGTCTTTCTAAATTTGCTTGTCTTTTTCTGTAGTTTCTCATGTTTTACTTTTGCTTTCTCACTGCAGCAAAATGAATTGGGAAGATGTTTTAATTTTTGCATCAGTTGATTCATTGTATGATTGTGTCTAGGACATAACAAATAGCAAATATTTGGTATTGAAAAACAAAGCAAATTTCTCAGAAATATAGGTCCTAGCCTGATTTTGGGGGGTGGGTCTAATATGCCCTACCCCCAAAATAAGCCCTAGTGAATGGGGTGGGCATGGCCAGCACAGGAGGCAGCCCTTGCCTTCCCCATCACTTCAGAGCTGTTCAGCCCCTTAACCGCAGCCTGCAGATTAGCTGATCCAGCGAAGGCCAGGAGTTCTGTCTCTCCAGGTGCCTGGGCATGTTTCCAGTGCACTCTTACTAACCCAAGCCCTGCCCATGGTGCCAGACAACCTTGCAGCCAAGGCCAACATGTGAAATGGGCTCCCTCACAGTGCCTCCTCTCTGGGCTTTGCCTGCCTTGGAAGCCATGGATCCTGCAGGCATCCCAGCCATATTAAATGCCGCCCAAATCCCCGGGTTGTTTTTCAACTCGAGTGAGCCGTGCAACCCCTCATCCATCTGCCCTCCCACTACACCTGGGCCTGCTGGGCAATGTCCGTCCCAAACCAAGTGGCGGGGAGGTTTCTTCTTTCAGAATTAAAATGATATTAGCATCTATCCAGATGTTTGGTTTCTTAGCTTCTAGGAGAACCGCATTATAAACCTCTAACATTGACAAACTCAGTGTATCCTGTAATTGTTTATATACTTCAGCTGGTAGTCCATCTGGGGGTTTTATTATTTTTTTGTCTCTATTGCCTCTGTCAGCTCCATCATCGTTATTTTTTAATTTAACATATTTTAATGTTTTCAGTCACTTTCAGTAATTTGGCTTTTACTTTTTCTTTTTTCCTTTTTATTTATTTATTTAAAACAATACATCCAAAAAAAAAAAGAAATAGTCAAACAAATGATCGCGACAGGAATTTTATATGATATTTACACTTTCTACGGTATGTAGGCTTCAGTCTGATTTAACATATATTAAACATAATCCTGGTTATACTTGACTTTTTGGGCGTCTGTTGTTCAACCAAACGTACCATTTGTCCCAACATTGGAAATATACGGAGTCCTTTTGATCTCTCAATGCTTTGGTCAGTCTGTCAGCTTCCGCATAATCCAAAATTTTCTCCAAAATCAAATCTTTTTTTTTGTTTTTTTATTTTTTTATTATTATTATTATTATTTTATTGAAAAAGTTTTTCAAATACAAGTTTTTCCCCCCTTTCCCCCACCCCTATCCCCCCCTCACCCTCCCCTCCCCCCATGGCTTCTTCAAGGTAAAATCATTGATATCAAGTTAAATAGTACTTTACCATCCTTTTACACACCCCCACATGCTAACCATTTCTTTCTAACATTGTTATTATATCCCCCTTATACTATACATTTCAAAGCAACCTTCAGCTATAAAACTTTATAACAATTCCTAATTTGGCATTTATTCAACTCATAATCTACCCATTTCCTCCACCCCCACACATATATCTCTTAATTCAAATCTTTTACAGATTTTTATATCTAAACATAACATCCCTTTTACTAAGCTAAACAATCAGTAACCTAACCTATCTCCACCCATTTTGCTACAGGTTTAGCATACATAATATTTTAATATCTTCGTTCTTCTGCCCATACCACACCACTTAAAAATATTTCCATATATAAACAGAATCCTCAAATGACTTTAAGTTTGCAATCCATATAATATGGACGACCAGGAGCCTTGGTAGTACAGTGGTTTAATGCACCCTGTTATTAACACAGCTGCCTGCAATTTCTGCAGGTTCGAATCTTACCAGGCTCAAGGTTGACTCAGCCTTCCATCCTTTCTAAGGTAGGTTAAATGAGGACCCAGTTTGTGGGGGCAATAAGTTGACTTTGTATAAATATACAAAAGTATGAAGGCTATTGCTTAACGCATTGTAAGCCGCCCTGAGTCTCCGGAGAAGGGCGGCATATAAATCAAATTAAAAAAAAAATCTTCTGTAATGTCTTTCAGCTAGATTATTAATTCCATCGCCCATGTTAGGGTAACATCAAGTTCTGTTTCCAACAGTATATTCAGTATCTTCAATTACCATCTGCCCCCATCAGTAATAAATGTTATCGTATATAAAAAACCACCCGAGTGACTTTATATTTATATTCCATATGATATCTTCTGTAGTGTCTTTCATCTAGATTATTAATTCCAACCACCGTGTTAGGGTAACAACCAGATCTTCTGCATGCCCCACCATAATTCTCGTGCCTTATAGCTCAGCATATACGTAATCCGTTTTATAAAGAGTACAAAATAGAAAGTTCCAATCCACTCAATTAGAGGCCTTCTTCCACATCCCTAAAGCACAGCACTGCAGAGATCTGTCATTCTTCTCAAAATAGTACAAGTCAATAATTTACCTCAGCTATATTTTCATTTTAATCATCTCTTAAGTAACTGGCATTAGACTGTTGTTTAGTCTAAATTTTTTTAGTTTTGTAGGACCTGCTTCTTCTTTTCTTAACTTTTTGTGGTTTAGATCTCCATCCTGGATGCCTTTCTAGAACTTGTATATCAGCTGATTGATTTCCATGCTGGTCTGTAACTTGATGTAACATCGCATTAAAATCCAAAGCCGCCTCTCTTGTATTTGTAAGTAATCCAGCTATAACCTTTAAAGGAGAATCCAAAAGCGGCTCGTCCAAAGGAGCCTCTGTGACTTGTTGTTTTTCCATTATCTCCATCTCCATCTGCTTAGCCTGGATTTCAATCTCTTGTTCATTTTGCATTTCTTTATTCCCCTCCTGTGTTCCTAACACTGATGGCATACATGAAGATGTTAAATCCATTTTAAGAACCTTATAGTAAAATTCTTCTGCTTTTTCAACAGTATTTAATTGATATCTTTCTCCTTGGTATCTCAATATTATACCAACTAGAGCATCCCACCTAAATGGGATGTTTTGTTTCTTTAGCTCAGTCACCAAAAATCCAAATTGCTTTCTATCTTTTAACATCTTAGACGGCAGCTCTTTATATATCAAAATCTTTCTTCCATTCAGTTCTAAAGTAGAGTTAAAAGATTTTTGCACAATATCATTTCTTGTTCCTTTATCTGTAAAGTAAATCACCACATCTCTAGGCAACTGCCTTTGCTTTGCAATCCAAGAATTTATTCTGTAGGCCTTATCAATCTTACAGGATACCTCTTCAGGACGAACCTTTAAAATTACAGCCAGAACTTCAGCAGACATCTTTCTCAAATCATCTCTACTATTTTCCTGTAATCCCCTCATTCTGACCACAAATTCCATGGACCTGTATTGCATCATTGTAACTTCTTTTTCAATCCTTTGTTTTATATTATCTGCATTGTAAGTCTCGTGATCAGCTTCCTTTTTAGACTTTACTTCTGAGCTATTGTCTTGAATATTTATCAAATCATTTTCAATTCTTTGTATTTTATTGTCCAAATTATAAATCTTATGATCAACTTCCTCCATTTTAGACTCTAGTTCTAAGTTAGTATCTTTATCCATCTTTATAACTATTTCTGAAAAAGTTTTCAAAGCTGTTACAAACTGTTGTTTCAAATTGGCATATTTTTGTTGTACCAACTCTTTAATTTCCTGCCTGAATTTTTCAAGATTCTGGTTCACAATCTCATCATGTCTTGCCATCTCCTCCAAGACAAATTCTTTTAGGTTAAAACCATTCTTCTTAGTCTGCAAATTCAAAACTTGTTCATGTGGTTTGTAAATGGGGGAAACCCCCCCCCCGCTGCTTGTTTGTCTGGCTTTGTCAGTTTTAATGCCATCCTGCCACACAGACAGACTCTTTTTAAGGAAAAAGACTTCTCTCCAAACAATATCAATATCAAATCTCCAAGAAGAAAGAAACATAAAGTAGAAATTTTTCTTTTCAATTCTAGCCAGCGCTATTATTTCTGCTACTTTGTAGCTTGTTAAACTATTCAGGCAGAAGGACTTTCGCTTTCAGCTTTCTTCTTCTCAAGCCTCAGCCAGTCGCCATTTTAAACTTTTTTTCCTTCGCTTTAAGATCACTTATAAAATTGTAAGAAATACTTGCGATTTAGGGTCCAGAGTCCGGATCTCATCCTATTTGTTTAAACAATCTGTTAATTTTCATTGAGTGGCTTGGTCCCGTCGCCTGGCTCTGCAAAAAGCAGAGTTCTCCCGAAGCCCGGAGCAGCGGCGAGCAGAATAGGGAGCCTCATCCTGCTTTGTCCCCAAGAGTAAAACAAAAACTCTGGGGACTTCGCAGAGGGCTCTACCTGCCCTCGCCGGCTCTATCTCACATTTCCTTAAGGAAATGGAGTTTTTCGAGCCGCCTTTCAGCTGTAAAGGCGGCTCTTTACGGGCGACGGGGCTGGCGGTCTCGAAAGACCGTCTGACGGCGACGGAAGCCAAACCGGAAGCCTCCAAAATCAAATCTTCAGCCGGCAGGTCTTTCCCCTTCCAATGTTGGGCGAAACATATTCTTGCTGATGTGGTGATAAATACACACAGACACCATATATTTGTGCCTATGTTGTCTGGCCTGATGTTCAGTAGATAGTACTCTGGTTTCAGAATTAGGTTATAACCTGTGATTTCCATGATCCATGCCTGTATAATTTTCCAGAATTCAGTCGTCCTGGAGCAGGTCCACCACATGTGGAAATAGGTGCCAATCTCCCCACACTTCCAACAGTTTGGTGAGAGATTTGAATACATTTTAGAAAGACGAGCAGGTGGAAGGTGCCATCTATACAGCATCTTGTACACATTTTCTTTATATGATGTTGCCCACAGGAATTTCATATGTTTAAACCAGATTTCTTCCCATTTTGTCATATCAATTGGATAGCCAATATTTCTCCCCCAGGCAATCATAGAGTCTTTAACTATTTCATTCCCTATCCAATAGTCTATTAAAAGTTTATATATCCTTGATAACATTTTTTCTCTTTTCCTAGAATGATATTGTCCAGATCATGCTGATTCAAATTAATACCATCTTGTTCCCTATCTTTTTTAAATTTCGAGCAAATTTGGGCATAAGCCCACCAATCCAGTTGTCTTCCCTGCAACTCCAACTCATTTCTTGATTTCAGACTACCATGGGGGTCCAAAAGTTCCCGGTAAGAGAGGTGATTTTCTTTGTTATATAGAGGCCTATACGTTATAGCTTCGAGTGGGACCAGCCAAGAGGGGATTGAAGAGTAAAATTTACCCTTAATTTTCCTCCAGGACTCAATTAGAATATTCCTCACATAATGTCCTACAAGGCACCTGTGCTTTGGGATTTTGTTTTGCCAAAGAAAATAATGCCAACCTTGATGTAGCCCCTCCCCTTCCAAGATCAACAACCTCTTTCTTCTCAACAATATCCAATCCCTGATCCAGACTAAATTTGCGGTTTTGAGGGATATAGATGATGTGTTTCGGGTTCACACGAGTTATGCCAGGAGACAGAAACTTTCGACTGAGGTTCATATCAGACTATCTAAGAAAGCCCTTAGGGAAGATGTGATTGCGAAGGCCAGAGATAAAACAGTAACTTATAAGGATAAACAATTGATATTCTTAAGGCAACTTCCTAGGCAGGTTCGGGAAATACGGCGCAATTATCACTTTTTAACGGCCCAACTGAGAAAGCATAAAATATTATATAGGTGGCTACTCCCGGAAGGGTTATTATTTACTTGGGCAGAAAAAAGGGTGAGAATCGACAACCTTAGAGACGCTAGAGATTTCTTTATTAGACATTTGAACCCCTCAGAATCAGACGTGGGAGAAGAGCTAGAGAGCAAGAGCGGGGAAGAAGTACTAGAGGAGGAAGAGAGAAGGGAAATAGAACAAGTAGGTGAAAGGAAGAAAGGGAAAGGACAAACTCAGACTCAGGTAGAGAGGGGTGTCGAAACAAGACAATCAAAAAAGAAACCTCAAGCAGAAGGCAAGTAAGGGTAATAAGGAAGACGGGATGGGGGAAGAGATGCGTTTAATGTCTGTTAATATCAATGGATTGAATAGTCCAAATAAAAGGAAAAAGGTTTTCACTAAATTAATGAAAGCACGTTTGAATATAGTATGCCTCCAAGAGGTACATATAAAAAGAGATCACCTGTATTTACTGAATTATAATAAACTGGGTCAATTATATACATCCCTAGCAGAAACAAAAAAAAAAGAGGAGTAGCTATTTATGTACAAAAACATATAAAGTTGAGGCTGATTTTTGCAGACGAAGACGGGAGACTGCTGATGGTTGAGGTAGAAATATGTGATAAAAAATGTCTATTGGTCTGTATATACGCACCCAATGGAAATCAGAAAGTTTTTTTTCAGATCTTACACTCTAAACTGGTTGAATATGATTACCCACATATCTGTGTAGTGGGAGACTTTAATGCTATAGAGGATAAAAGCAAAGATTATACATCTGGAAAGAGGAAGCAGGAAGGGGGAAAGAATATGGTAAAGAAAAGGTTGCCTTCTATCTGGCATCAAATACAAGAAGAATTTGGACTCAGAGACATTTGGAGGGAAAAGCACCCAGATGATAAACAATATACATACTCATCTTGGTCGCGGATAGATGCGGCATGGTTGTCAGGGGAATTGAGTCAGGGGATACAGAAAGCAGAAATAGGCGTCAATGAGTGGGCAGACCACAACCCTCTTTGGATAACATGGGGAAGCCGGAAAATAAGGCCTAAGTGGAGATTGGATATAAGAGGTTTTTTTTTTTTTAATTTGATTTATATGCCGCCCTTCTCCGGAGACTCAGGGCGGCTTACAATGCATTAAGCAATAGCTTAAAGATGAGTTATTCTTAAAACACTTAAAGAAAGAGATGGGGTTCTTCTTTCAGGAAAACAACAAGGAGGATGCAAGCCTTTTCAACGTATGGGACACAGCGAAGGCTGTGTTTCGTGGTTTGGTGATTAATTATATGGCAGGGAAACGAAAGAAGGAAAGGGCTGAGCGCAATAAATTATTGGATGACCTGGTAAGAAGTGAGGCTATGTTACAGCAGGATCCAAGCAATATAGGACTTAAAATGAACTTGAAATTAGCACGACACCAAATTAATTTATTAGATCAACAGGATTTGGAGAAAAAAATAAGGTGGATGAAGCAAAGATACTTTGAAAGGGCAAACAAACAAGGGAGTTGGCTCACTTACCATCTAAATAAAGAAAAGGAAAAGAATAGAATCCATAACTTGAGAGATGGGAAAGGCAATTGGATTACAGGGGAAGAAGGGAAGAAAATAATTGCACAGGAATTTTATACTAACCTATATTGTAAGGAAGATAAGTCTGAGCAGGAAATAAAGAAATACTTAGAGGAATCAGACATACCCCAAATACCAGGTTTATCTAGGGAAGTATTGGATGAAGAAATTATGGAGGGGGAAATCGAAAGGGTCATGGGAAAACAAAAGACAGGGAAAACTCCCGGTACAGATGGCCTACCGATTAAATATTACAAAGCACTTTGGGAAATACTAGGTACGCATATGACTGAGTTATTTAATGGGGTGATTCGGGAGGGACAGACCCCGAAATCATGGACAGAAGCACTAATAACTCTTTTGCCAAAGGACGATAGTGACCTATCTCAGATTCAGAACTATAGGCCTATCTCGCTCCTTAACGCAGATTATAAATTATTTGCAGCAGTTTTAGCAGAGAGACTCAAAGGGTTTCTTAACCAATTTATACATGAAGACCAAAATGGCTTCTTACCAGGCAGACAGATTAGAGACAACGTAAGAATAGTTATGAATGTTTTGGAATATTACGAAACCCATATTGATAAACAACTGGCCCTGGTATTCATGGATGCACATAAGGCCTTTGATCGTGTGAACTGGAGCTTTTTAATAGGTTTACTGCAACATATGCAATTTGGAGAAAGATTTATTTGGGCAATCCGTGCAATTTACTCGAAGCAGACTGCTAAAATTTCAATTAATGGTGATGTATCCGGTCAAATTGATATTGAGAAAGGAACTAGACAAAGGTGTCCACTTTCCCTGTTGTTATTTATTCTGTCATTAGAACCCTTACTGAGGGAAATTAGACGTAATACGGGGATAAAAGGTCTTTATATCCAAAATCAACAATATAAGGTGCAGGCTTATGCTGATGACTTAGTATTTATATTAGAAGATCTGTTGATATCGGGACCGTGTCTGACCCAGGAAATAGAAAAATATGGTAAAGTGGCAGGATTAAAAGTCAACAGGGAAAAAACTAAAATTATTGCCAAAAATCTGACAGTAAAGCAAGGGAAAGAATTAGAAGCAAATTTGGGGTTCCAAATTGTAAATAAACTAAAATATCTAGGTATTATTATATCAGCCAAATGCTCCACGATCAAAGAAGACAACTATCTGAACCTTCTCAAGAGAACAGGTCAGGATCTAGAGAAGTGGAAGAACATGCAGATATCCCTACTAGGTAGAATAGCAATTATAAAAACTTACATACTCCCGAAATGGATATACCTATTCTATACAGCACCAGCTAGATTGGATAATAATTTTTTAAAAAAACTAAATTACTATGTCTTTAAATTCATTTGGCAAAATAAAAAACCCAGAATCAAACTTAAAATGCTTCAAGAGCTTAAAGAAAGAGGAGGATTTGGTGTTCCAAAATGGGAATCTTCCTTTGTGATCTCCAAAGTCCCAGCCAATATTTCTGCTACTATATCTCTTAACGGCTCCCCCCTTTCTTCCACCACGTTTTGAATCCTCAGATAGAAAGATGATCGTTCCATTTCCAGAAAAATAATTTCCTCTTCAAGGACCCTGTTCACTGCTATTTGTTCCCTTTCCTCTCCATCTTGTCTTTCCTCACATCATCCCATCCTCCTTTCAATGTCTTGTATTTTACTCTCCTGTTGCGTCAACACCCCCTGAACACCTTCCAAGCTTTCATTCAACATTTTGATATCATTTCTAACGGCTCCCAGCTCCCCTTTAATATCTGATGTTAAGTCCTCTAAATTTTTAGAAATAACTTCTTGATTTTTGGTCATCACTTCATACATTGCCTGCAGCATGTAATTTGGCTTTTTCCAAGCATTGAGTTTTTTCTCCAGAATTTTTTTCTTTGTCATATAATTTTTTGTAGTATTCCTGAATTATTTTCTTTTTAATCTCATTTTGAAACTGTAAGTTTCCTTTTCCATCTTGTAATTTGCTTATCAATTTCTTCTCTCTCTCTTTTTTCAGTTTATAGGCTAACCCTCTTCCTGGTTTGTTTGCATTTTCAAAAAAGTTTTGTCTTGCTCTTTTGATTCACTGCACCATTTCTCCTTTTTCTATTACATTTAGTTTGTGTTTTATTATTTCCATTTTTTTTTTTTAAGTTTCCTTTTTTGGAACCTTTTGCAGTTCTAATTCCAATTTTTTATATTCTCCTTTTAATGTCTTTTGGTGTTGTTTTTTTCTTTCTATTCTTTCTTGCTATGTAAGTTATCACTAAATCTTTAATATATGCTTTAGTTGTATCTCATAGGTTTTGTAGTGAAGTATTTTGTTTTTTATTTTTATTATTTTTATTTTTTTTATTATATTTTTATTGTTAAAGAATAACAAAAAGGGGAAAAAATCAATACAAAAAATCAATAGTAAGGAAAGAAAATTTTTTTCCCCCAACGTGCTATACAAACGGAAAGGAAGTTTTAGGAACTTGAAGTCTTCAATTCTTCCAGAAATCTCTTTGATAAGGTACTGGTGCTGATTCATCCAATCTCCCAAGTGCAAAGTCCACAAATGGTTGCCAAGTGTTCCAAAAACATTTTCTTTATAAATACCATTTCTAATTTTAATATCACAAGTCAATTTATCATTTAATGCAAATTTCCATGTTTCATTGTACCATTCTTCTAATTTTAAGTCAACATTTAATTTCCAATATCTAGCAATTATAATTCTCCCCATTATAACCAAAATCCTCACCAATTCTCTTTCTCCAGTTGTTAATGTTGTTTCATTCAATATTAATAATAATATGGTTTCCAATTTCAATTTGACCCTCTTCTTAATTATTTCAAATATTTCATTTTCTATCCTAGACCAAAAAAGTTCAACCCCATTACATTTACACCACATATGAGCATATGTCCCGAGTTCCACTTTACATCTCCAACACATTTTATCCACTTTATTATCCATTTGAAAAAGTCTTATTGGGGTCAAATACCACTTCCAAATAACTTTATAATTATGTTCTTTAATCCTTATTGATAATGTCCTCATTATTCTGCTAACCCAATTCATATTCCAATTTTGATCAGAAATTTCAATACCCAGTTCTTTTACCCAATTCTCTTTCATTACCCTTTGTGAATTATTATCAAAGTTAATAATTTTATAAATTTTACTAACTTTGGCCCAATTTCATCTTTTATTATTCGAGATGTCAAAATTTCAAATTCCGTTTCCTTTCTACTCTCATCATTCCTTTCTTTGCATTTCCTATTCCATTTATTCATTTGAATTCTTTCAAACCAATTAATGTTTAATTTTCCATAAATTTCCTCTTTCCTCATTTCATTTTCTATAAATTTCAACAATTCACTAATTGTTTCCACTTTCTCTTCTATTATAATCCTCTCTCTGTTACTATTTAATTTCATTGGGCAATTCTCTTTCAGTTTACCTAAATACAATGCATCTGGTATTAATTTTTTTGCTACTCTGTCCCAATTTTTAGTCAAACTATTTAACCAATAATTACAAATTTTAACCTTACCTTTAAAATTTTCCCAAAACCATTTGTAACCAAACTTCTTTATTTCCTTCATTTCCAAATTACCCCAAAGTTTAACATCTCCTTTTAAAATTTTTACTACTGTTTTTATATTAAATGCTCTATAATAGTTTAATAATTTTGGAATTCCTAAACCACCTTGTTTTTGGTTCTGATACCATATTTTCTTAATCAATCCTGGTTTTTTATCCCCATTACAAAATTTATCTAATTTTTTTTGATATACTTCAATGTCCTTCTCGGTTAAAAAAATCGGAAGCATCTCGAATAAAAAGTTAAATTTAGGAAGTAACATCATTTTACATAAAGCTACTCTACCAAACCAAGATAACTTAAGTTTTTTATATTTCCCAATTTTCTCTTCAATTTCTTTTGTTACTATGTCATAATTTAGTTTCTTTAAATTTTTAATTTTAAGTGAAAGTATAATACCTAAATATCTTAAATTATCCTTTATCCTAATTCCAAATTGATTTTGTAATTTTTCTAATTTATTTTCCTTATCAATTTCCATTAATAATTCTGATTTTGCCCAATTTATTTTCAAACCAGTCATATCTTCAAATTCTTCCAAATGTATTTGAACTCTTTTTATATCATTTGTAATATTATTTAAAATGACAAGAGTGTCATCTGCATATAAATTAACTTTGATGCCTTTATAACCTATTAATTCTGAATCCTCTTCAATCAAAGTTGTTAAAATTTCCATTGCTAATAAAAATAGGGTCGGAGACAGAGGACAACTCTGTCTTGTCCCTGCTTCCAAATTTATATCTTGTGTAAATATACCATTTACCTTCACTCTTGCCGTACCCCTCTGGTACAATTTGGAAATAATATGAATAAATTTATTACCAAATCCTAATGCAGAAATCATTTCTTTTATAGTATCCCATTGTATAGAATCAAAGGCTTTAAAAATATCCAAGGCAAGAATACCTATCTTATCACCATTATTCTCAGCAATATCAATAACATTTAATACTCTTTTAACTAAATCACACATATAACGCCCTTTAACAAAACCTACTTGATTATGGTTTATATATTTATCTATAAAATTGTTCAATCTATTTGCTACAATTGCAGTAAATATCTTAGCATCTTGGTTAATCAAGGAAATGGGCTGATAGGATTCAATTTTTTCTAAATCTTTACCTGGTTTCGGGATTAAGGATATAATTGTTCTATTCCAGGACATGGGAATATCATCTCCATGTAATATCTTATTATACAATTTCTGTAATTTTGGGATCAAAGTTTCTTTAAACTCTTTATAAAATTCTGCTGGTAACCCATCCTCACCTGGAGATTTTCCAAGTTTTAGCTTCTGAATCACATCTTTAATTTCCTCAGAGGTAATATCCTTTTCCATTTTTTCTTTATATTTATTATCAATTTTCTTCTGACCATATTTTTCTAAGAAATTTTTTAATTTACAATTATCAATTTCTTTTTTAAGATATAATCTTGAAAAAACTTTTTAACAATTTCACATTTCTCTAATTTTTTATAACATCTCTTACCTTTTTCATCTATTAGGATGAAAAAGGTTCTCTTTTCTCTATTTCTCTTTTTTCTTTTTTATCTTTCGCCATTCTTGCTAATAATTTTGAATTTTTATTACCATATTCAAAAAATTCTCTTTTTAAATAGCTTAATTTTTTTAACTATTTCTGTATCTTCCGCTATTTGTTTATTTTTCAATTTTTTAAGTTCCTCCCATAATTTCCTATCTTTAGTCTCTAGAAATCTATTTTCCAGTTCTTTTATCAATTTCTTCTTTTCCTCTTTTTACTTTATAATTCTTATACTTCCTACTTGATAATTTAATACTTTCTCCTCTAAAAATTGCTTTCATTGTGTCCCAAACTGTTCCATAATTAACTTCCCCATTATCATTCCAATCCCAATTTTCTTCCCATTTCTTAAGAATACGATTCTTATCTTCCTCGTTTTTATACAATTTTTCATCATATCTCCAACAATTTTCTTTTTTCTCCAAAAACATATCTAATTCTAGTAACAATTCTGCGTGGTCAGAGTCTTTAAATATTCCAACATCCATATTATCCACGTTATCCATCAGATTCTTGGATACAAAAATATAGTCAATTCTTGAATATGAATTAAATACCTTTGAGTGAAAAGTATACATTCTTTCGTTACCTTTAATCTCCCTCCAAACATCTACTACACCATTTTGCAACATCCAATTATCAAGTATCCCCATTTTCCTTATTCCACCATATCGGGTAGGATTGGTACTATCCATCTGGTTTCTAATTAAATTAAAATCACCAGCAATAATTACCTTCCCTACCCTTTCAGTTTGCAACAAATCAGTAATCTTATTCAAAAAATCTTTTTGATTCACATTTGGTGTGTATAAATTAACTAATGTTATTTTTTTCCTCGTTAATACATCCTGTTATTATCAAATATCGTCCATCAATATCTGCTATTACTTTGTTTTTTTCAAATTGGACTCTATTTGATATTAATGTTGCAACACCTCTAGATTTTGAGGACCCAAAAGCTTTTTCATAAACCTGCATCCCTTTTAAATACATCCTGTTTATATCCTCAGATTTCTGATGAGTTTCTTGCATAAAAAGTATGTCAGGAGAATCTCTTTTAATCTTAAATTCTAAACATCTTCTCTTAATCTGATTCCCAGTACCTTTAACATTCCAAGTCATTACCTTAATTACCCCCATTAATATTTTTAATTTTAACTATTCCCTCTTTTTCCTTTCCATGACCCAAAACCCAAACAAATATATATAGACAACACATAACATAAAAAAAATAATAATAATAATAATAATAATATAAAACATACAAACAACATAAAACAAAAACTAACATAACACACAACCACATAAAATCTTCATCTCCCACCATCTTCATTAAGACACGCCTCGTTTCCAAGAGTGGGGGAGAGGGGACCCCATCCATCACTGGGTCATCTCTTCATTGGCATAATTCTGGTTTCAATTGAACAACTACAGGTTCTTCATCCCTGCACTCGGGCTCATCTTCCCTTTTATGTTCAGAGTCCAATGTAATCATCCTTTCCACTCCTTCACCAATAAGATCTCGACTTTTTTTTTGAAGACACTGTGAAAATTGTGGACTAAAAGTTAAAAGTTTTAAAGTAATCTAAAGCATGTTTGCTGTTTGAAGTTCACAGCAGGCAAAATGGCGCTGAGGAGTGTAACTGATCTTGATTAACGTGACTACAGGAATTTCACTGTTTGTATTTTACACTGCCTCTGGCGCAAGAAGCAATTGTAAGTAAGCCTTCAATAACTTGGACTTTCAACTTTTTTTAAATTTGGGACTCTTTAATGCTTTATTTGTCGTCTCTGGCTTTTTAAAGTGAAAGTAAAATATGCCCAAGTCCTTCTGAAAAGACCCTTCTGAGTATCTGTGGTACAAAATTGATGATTAAAGATTTTCCTCTACAATAATTTAACATCTTAAATACAAGTTGATGACCCATTGATTTTGAACTGTGAATAAGGTTATAGAAATATTTGGTCAAAAATTATAGGAGTTATTAAGATAAAGATGAATCGGTGCGATCTAAGGTCAAACAGATTTCTCAAGCTAGTATTGACTCAGCTCAAATTGTGTTGGCATTAAAGAAATGAAGTGATAAAATTGAAATAATGGATACAGAATTTCAAAAAATACATTTAAAAATGGATGAAGAAAAGAAGGAAAGATCCAATCAGCTGGAACAAATTGTTCAAGAAATCAATGTTAATTTTGCTAAATACACAGCAGAAGTAACAGTGATAAAAGATAATGTAGACCAACTACAAGTGCAAACAAAAAAAATTGATAAGCAAATAACTGAAATCTTTTTTAAAAATGAAAAACATAGAAGAATATGTATTTTGGAAGAAGAAGTTAGGAAGTCCAACATTGTTATAAGAGGCATAGTGGAAGAAAAAGTGGACAATGTTAAACAACGTGTTTTGAAATGGCTTAATGAACTTGGATTGGATAAAAATTTTACAACTACAGATTTGATAAGTGTCTATCGAATTGGATTTAGAAGGCAACGTGAAATAATAAGAAATGTTTTGGTGAGATTTGCAAGTGTTAATGATAAATTACAAGTAATGGCAAAAATTAGAGAAAATGGTGATGCTGTGCTAAAGCTTGAGGGAAAACAGGTCCAAGTCTTTCAAGATATCTCAAGAGAGGAAAGATCATGGAGATATTATCTGAAGCCAATTACTAAAATATTAAGAGACAGAGGTATTAAGTATAATTGGAGACCACCACAGCGAATGAAATTTTTCTATAAAAATAGAATGCATATATTTACAATAGAAACAGATGTGGTCCAATACTTCCATGAGCTTGGCTTTTTGGAAAAAGAGGAAGAACAAAGTGAATTAAGATCACAATTACTCAAAATGGGTGGAATTGAAATATATACATCAACACCAGAGGAAGAAGGAGAGGCGGTCGGAGGTTTAGGTCCAAAACCAAAGAGGAAAAGAAAACCAATGAAAGATATTTTTCCATCTTTGGCGGAGGTACAGAAGAAAAGAATCTTGTTTTTTGTTTTCTTTTTTAAAAAATTCATTGCTTTTACTGTTGTTTGCGTAAAATCTTTCTCTTTTGATGTAGATCGATTCAGTGTCCATCTCCACCTTTTCTCCTTCCCATTTTACTTTTATTGAGTTAGGGTCAGCCCTTAGATTGGTTTCTATCTTTATCTCTTGCACATTGGTTCTTAATTTGGGTGAGCTCCAAATCAGGTCAATTCTGGACCATGACTTGTGCCTATTTGAATAAAATGTGTATTGATTTCCCCCCGCATTCATTTCTCTCCATACATCCCACACAGAGATTTCTTCTGCCGTTTTAAATGCCTTTGGGAGTATCTTTCTTACCATTTTTCCAGTCGTGCTACTTCTATAATCTAGTTTTGCATCTACAATTGAATCAAAACCTCCTACAACACAAATATTTTCATATTCCACTTCTAATATCCTTTTATGCAGTTTTTGATAGAATTCTTCTTGCTTATTATTCAGTGCATATATTGCTATTAGTAGAATCTCTTTTTTTTATTCATTACTATCTCCACCATTAAAATTCTTCCTTCATCATCCGTATAAATTTGTTTAGAATTTATTGTTTTATATTAATATATAATATATTAATATATAAAGCTACCCCTCTTTTCTTTTGCTTTGCTGATGAAAAATATTGTTTCCCAATTTTTGGGTATTCCAGTGGTTTACTGTGCTGCTTTTTTTTTTAAATAAATTTTTATTTGAGTATAAATATTAAAAAAAACATAACATGACATATACACAACAAACATTTATATAACATATACACAAAAAGATTATGTTTCCTTCTTAAGCATTTTTTCAAAGTGACATTCTACATTATAATATATTTCTTCACCTCTCCTTAATCTAATAACATTTTTTTTAATTGGTAATATTTCCCCCTATATTTTTTGTTTATTTCTCATTTTTAACCAATTATACCAATTATTCCATATTTGGTAATAATCTGATTCTTCTCTTTCTTGTATTTCTTTGGTTAACCTATCCATTTCAGCACATTCTAAGATTTTTTCTATTACTTCTGTTTCATTTGGTATTCTTTCTTGCTTCCAATTTTTTGCGTAAGTTATTTTTGCAGCTGTTAGTATGTGAATTGTGAGATATTTGTATCTTTAGGATATGATTTATTAAAAATTCCTAATAAAAATGTTTCTGGTTCTTTTTCTATCTGTGTTTCTGTTATTTGTTCCAACCATTTTTTAATGTTTGACCAAAATTTCTTTGCTGCCGGGCATGTCCACCAAAAATGATAGAAGGTCCCTTGTGTCTTTTTACACTTCCAGCAAATCGGGCTATTTTTAGGCTGTATTTTTGCCAGTCTGGTTGGAGACATGTGCCACCTATAAAACATTTTCAGTTGGTTTTCCTTGTACGCCGCTGCTTTCGTTAATTTTATGTTTACCTGCCAGAACTTTTCCCGTTTTTCCAAAGGTATTGTATGTTTGATGTTTTGAGCCCATTTAATCGTTTCTTTGACTGTCTCTTCTTCCATTTTATAGCATAGAAGAAATTTATAGATTCTACTAATTAATTTGTTTTCTGAGTCTAATATAATTTTATCTATTTCTTGTTTTTGGTTATGAATTTCATATGTTTTTATATGTTCTCTGTATTTAGATTGTATTTGAGTGTAAGTCCACCAGTCTATTTCACTGTGTAAGTCTGTCTTCAATTGTTGTTTTGTCTTTAATTTGCCTTGATAGTCAATTATATCTTTATATCTAATTATTTTTGTCTTATCTGTTAGATTTGGGTGTCTAATTGATTCTACCGGCGATAACCAATTTGGTATCTTCATATAATGTTGTTTTTTAATTTTAAGCCAAATTTGTAGTAATGAGTTTCTTATTGTGTGTCTTTTAAAATATGAATGTGTTTTGTATTTTTCATCCCACATAAAAGAGTGCCAGCCAATTTGGAGTTCGTGTCCCTCAATTGTTAAAGTTCTAGAATCCTTTAGATCTATCCAGTCTTTGACCCACGATAATACTGCTGCTTGATAGTATACCTCCCAGTCAGGGAGTGCAGCTCCTCCTCTATCTTTTGTATCCTGAAGCAGCTTAAATTTTATTCGTGGCCTTTTCCCTTGCCATATAAATCTAGATGTTATTTTATTCAGTTTTTCAAAAAACGATTTATCTATTTTTATTGGGGTAACCTGAAACAAATATAAAAATTTAGGTAGAATAGTCATTTTGATGGCCGAAATTCTTCCTAGGAGTGAGATATGTAAATTTTCCCATTTTTCTAAATCTTTCTTTGTTTGTTCTAATAGTTGATCATAATTATTTTCTTTAATTGCTGACGTTCTTGTGGATAACCAGATTTCTAGATATTTTATTTTTTTCGTTGTTTGGATTTGTATATTATCTGTCAATTCTTTTGTTTGAGTTTCCGTAAGATTTTTTACAGTTAGTTTCGATTTACTTTTCTTGATTTTTAGTCCGGCCACTTCTCCAAATTCTTCTATTTTTTGGAACAGATTAGGTATAGATTCCATAGGATTTTCTATCAAAAACACTAAGTCATCAGCAAAGGCCTGGGCTTTATATTCTTCTCTATTGATCTTTAAACTTTCAATTCCTTGATCTTCTCTGATTTTTTTCAGCAGGATTTCCAATGATAGAATGTACAGTAAGGGAGAGAGTGGGCAACCTTGTCTGACTCCTTTTGTTATATTAAATTTATCTGTTATGTCATCATTCATAATTATCTTTGCTGATTGGTTGGTATGGATTTCTGCTATAATTTTTCCAAATTTTTCTCCAATTTGCATATTTTGTAATTGTTCAATCATAAATTTCCAATTTTGGTTATCGAAAGCTTTTTGGGCATCAAGAAAAACCAACACAGCCTGCTTCTCTGGATGTGATTCATAGTATTCTAGAGTATTAAGTAACAATATTCTCATATTGTTCTTTATTTGGCGTCCTGGCAGAAATCCATTTTGGTCTGGGTGTATATATGTATTTAGTACTGATTTAATTTTTCAGCCAGAATTGCTGTGTTGTGAAATGAAAGGACCGAGCAACATTCCTAGGTCAGCCAGAGACAGTTTTATTGCGCAAGGTTCAGAGCCAGTTTTGTACTTGAAGCTTTGAACAAAGAGAGAACTCTGATACAACGGTTTTTATACATTTCTAAGACAAAGGATTCAGTGAGATCATACATTTTCCATATATGGTTAACATGAGATCATACATCCGATTTTCCCTATATGGTTACACACATTGGATAATATGTTCATCTAATTACTTTTTCCATATATCTTAGTTTATAAAATTATCTTAGCCACACAACTTTTCCTTAAGTGCTCATAGTTGTTAATGGGAGAGTTACTGCTGTCCTTAGGTAAATTTATTGGATTAAGTAACTTCTTGTAACATAGGTCTTTGTGTCATTCAGACAGACAGACAGATGTTTTCATGACATTTAGGTCTCAGAAGATATATTACCACTTAATGGGGTTTAACTGTTTGTTAATATAATTTCCAACAAACACTTTCCTCTCTTATAATAATGTGAATAGAGAGGTTCTCTCAGAGTTCATGTATCTAAGCACATCTTCCCCTTATAATAATGTGAATAGAGAGGGTCCCCCAGAGCCCATATATCTGACTCTGTATGATTCCTTTCTTTTATTCACATTATTTCTTTTATCTACATTAGTTGCAAATATTTTGTAGTCAGCGTTCAGTAATGAAATAGGTCTGTAGTTTTGAATTAACTGGAGGTCTGTATCTTCTTTTGGAATGATTGTTATTATCGCTTCTGTCCATGATTTTGGTATTTTGGCTTTCTCCATGGCTTCATTGTATAATCGCAACATATTTTCTCCCAGTACTTCTTGTATTGTTTTATATATTTCTACCGGTAGCCCATCAGGTCCCGGTGTTTTATTATTTTTTTGCTTTTTCAATACTTCGTCTAATTCTAATTTAGTTATTGGCCTATTGAGGATTTCTCTTTGTTTTTCTGTGATTTTTGGCATTCCAGATTTTCCTATGTACTGTTTTATCTTGTCTTCCTCTATTTCTTCTTGATTATATAAATTCGCATAAAATTTCTTAATAATTTCTTTTTCGGCCTCTTTGCTATGTTGGATTTCCCCTTTATCGTCTCTTAGTTGGTATATCATTCTTTTGTTCTGTTCTTTCTTCAGTTTATAGGCTAACCATCTGCCCGTTTTATTTGCGTATTCAAAATAGTTTTGTTTCACCATTTTTATTTTTGGGGCTAGTTCTGTTTGGTTTATCAAATTCAATTTATGCTTAGTCATTTTCCATTCTTCCTTTATTATTTTGTCCTGGGGCTTTTCCTGGAGTTTTTGTTCTATTTGTTTTAGGTCTTTCTCTAATTTATCTAGTTGTTTTTTCTTCTCTTTATTTTTTTCCCTCGTATATGCTATTACTAGGCCCCTTATATATGCTTTTAGGGTATCCCATGTATTTTGTAAAGAGGTTTCCTCTATTTTATTTATCTGAAAGAATATTTTTATTTCCTTTTCTAACATCAAATTAAATTATTTTTCTTTACATATTCTTTGATTCATCATCCATCTCTTACGTCTTCTTTCCCCTTTCCAGTTTATGAATAGCGGATTATGATCTGCCCATTGGTTTGTGCCTATCTCAATTTTTTCTACCTCTACTTTGATATTTGGGGTCATCCATGCCATGTCCAGTCTTGACCAGGAGTTATGCGGATGAGAGTAAAAAGTATTTTGGGCCTCCTCTTCATGTGTTTCCCTCCATACATCTGCCAAATTTAGTTCTTCAGCCATAATAAAGAATTCTTTTGGAAGTATTTCCTTTTTCCTTTGTTGTTTTTTTTTTGTCAGTTTCGTAGTCCTTATTTGCATTTACTATTGCATTATAATCCCCTATTACACAAATATCTTCATATTCTAACTCTGCTAATTTTATGTGTAGATCTTTAAAAAAATCCTGTAATTTTTGGTTAGGTGCATAAATCACTACAATTAACATTTTCCTCTTTCCTCTTTCTAATTCTACCATCACCACTCTACCTTGCTCATCGGTATAAACTAATTTAGATTGTATTTTTTCTTTTACGTAAATCACTACTCCTTTTTTTCTTTTTTGGGGCCAGAGATGAGTATAGTTTTCCTAGGTTGGGGTTTTCTAGAATTTTCTGATAGTCTTTTTGAATGTGTACTTCTTGCAGACTTATCAAATCTGCTTCTAATTTTCGTAATTTTGTGAAAATTTGATTCCTTTTCTTTGGAGCATTTAAGCCATTAATGTTTACCGAAAAGAGTTTGATTGGTTCATCCATTGTCTATCGTATCTGTCTTTTTGTGTTTCTTGTTTCCATCCGTGTCTTTGCCTTTGCACCTTCTCTCTCCTCTCTCTCTTTTTCTTGCCTCTGTCTTATTTCTTTTTCTTGATTTGTTTCTATTACTTCTTCTTTTTGATTTCTACTATCTGTTTCCTCCTTGCTTTCCTGCTCTTCCTCTAGTCTAAAGTGTGTATTATGAAATTCTCTTGCTTTTTCTAGAGTGTCTATTTTATATTTTTTATCTTCCCATGTAATTAAGATCCCCTCTATTGGCAACCATCTGTACATTATCTTATACTTGATCAATAATTGTGTTAGGAACTGATATTGTTGTCGTAGGTTTCTTATTCTTCGGGGTATCTGTTTAAGAATTATAATTTCTTTATCATTATAGGTCACTGTTTCTTCTCTAGATTTCTTGTAGACTTCATCTCGAATAGATCTTTTTGAAAATTTGACATGGACTTCTCTCGCCAGTCTGTGTCTTCTTATATAGTTTGTTTGTACATGGTAGGTTTCTTCCAATTGTCCTTTTATTTCCTTTTGATCTTTTTGTGTCATTCCTGCAATAATCTCCACCATCTTTCCTTCTAATTCCTCATTTTTTTCTTCCAGTATGTTTTGGAATCGCAGAAAGTATGAGGCCTTTTCCATTTCAAGCATAGCCAAGGAGTCTGACATTTCTTTATTTAGTTGTAAAGTTTTTTGTTCCATTGCTTCTACTTTTGATTCCACATGATCTATTTTCGTTTCCGTTTTCCTGATTCTCTGTTCATTTTCTGCTGTAGAATTTTGAATACCCCCAATTTTATCATTCATGGTCTTAATATCCTCCCTAACTTCTCCTATTTCATTTCTAATCTCTGCGTGGAACGTTCTCATTTCTTCTTGGTTTTCTGCTATTTTTTCTTGTGTTTTGAGCAGTGTTTCCTGGATCTTTTGAAACATTTCTTGTATTACATTTGGTGCCATTTCCAGTTTTTCTTTTTCTTTCCCCATCATGCTATCTATGGTTTTTTGTTTTAAAGGGGAGGGAGTCATTACTATCGTATTTGTTGTAGGTTTTTTCCCTGTTTTTGTTATGGTGGATGTTGTAGACATTTTCAATATTTGTGTAAAGCTTTCCAGCCTTAACATCGATTTTTAGGTTATTCCTTGGTATCTCTTTTCTCCTCCGCACACCACTTATACTCCACACAACTTATTTATATTATATTGCCAATTACCCCACTTAAGCAGTTAATTCCTACTCACAATACAAATCAATTTACTTAAAGTTATTTCATCAGTCAGGGGTTTTAGTTTCAGTTTTCTTAATTTTCTAATTAGCAATCTTTTCAATCACTCCCTTTTTCAATCAGTCTATCTCAAACATATAGTCATCTCATTTGCTATTTTGTATTAAAATTCCAATCATTCACTTTAACAATAATTCCTTATCTTTTTTTTAACCACTGTTTGTAATTTCACAATACAATTTATAGCTATAAAAATATTATTACTTATATATTTCTTTTAGATGTTAAACGTATTGGCTAATTAAATTAATAATTCACTTCCCTCTTAGCTTAATTTTTATTTCTTTGGTCTTTTTGTTTGTCTTCTTCTTTTACCTCTCTCCTTCAGTTCTTTTACAGTCATTAAAACGCGATCTGTGTCCGTCTCAGTCCTTTTTACTTGTCCCGGTATTCGACTCTCTGCATTCAGTTTTCAGGTCTTTTTAAACTTAAGTTATTATTATCCAAATTTATTATAAATCCAAAGTCCAAACAAGTCTTCTGTGTCTGCGAACTCCGCCATTTAGTCCTTAGTCCTTTCACTCCACTTCCGGTATTTCAGCCTCTGTGCTCAGTTTTCCAATCTTTTGGGGTTTAAATCAATTGTAAATCCCGAGTTCAAACGGATTGTCTATATTCACAGAATCCACAAACTGCTCCCTCTGCTCACACGTAAAAATCCCCCTCACACCACTTCCTTCATCTTTTTCAAGCGCTATTTCTCCTTCTCTTATATTTGCTTAGTCATTCTATGGGTTCTTTCTCTTCCGCGCTGTGATTATTTCCTTTTTTTTCTTTTCCTCTCGTACCGCCGCTGTTGTAACTTCACTTGTCTTCTCTGTTTCGATCGCGCATCTCCTGTTTACCGCCTCTATTGTAGGTGATCTATCTGACAGTCACTCGAATTTGCTTCCACTTTTTGCTTCAATCTGGGTGGGCGCCATCACTCCTGTCCACCGAAAAAGCCGACTTCTTCTCCACCAATTTAAGAGGTTAATCGCTTGACCACCCTCATGACAGCGCAACACCAGGGGGCTTCGCGAATTCCTCTTTCGTTTCCCGATCCCTCCGAGTTCGGGAATGCTCTTAAAGAGCAATTAATGAGGAAATTTGGGTATCAGAGACGGAACCTCTGTTTCCTCACCCGTTCATGATGACGTCACCGCCGGAAGTTCTCTACTGTGCTGCTTTTTTATGTGAGTCTCTTGGAGGCAAATTATATCTACTTTTAATTTTTCTAATTGTGTAAAAAAATTCCTTTTTGGGGGTGAATTCAGTTCATTTATATTTATTGACCAAATCTCGCTTTTCCCCTCCATCTCTGTTATTTATATCTAGGTCTTACAGTCCTAGTTGTTCTTGTTTGTCTCTGGTCTTTTGCCATTGCTCCTTCTCATTCTGCTCTCTCTATTTTTTCTTTTTCTTCTTGTGTCTTCCTCTCTTCTCCTGTTGATTCCTCTTGTCCTTGGTAGGACTCCCTTGGGAGTTGGGTGGCATAGAAATGTGACAAAATAAATAAATAAATAAATATTCTAATTCTCTTCTTATTTCTTGTCCCTCATTTGCAGCAAAGTAACTGTCATAGAATTTATCTATGACAGAGTAACTGTCATAGAATTTTATTTATTGGATCCAATCTATATCTTTTCCCCTCCCAATTCACTAGTAATCCTTCTGGTACCAACCATCTAAAGTTTCTTTTGATCAGCTTTACAGTCAGGAATTGATATTGTTTATGTAAGTCTCTTACCTAGCGATCTGCTTCAGAACCACAATTTCTTCCCCTCTGTAGTTCAATGGATCCTCCCTTTCCCTTTTTAGTATTTTGGATCTTATTGATTTTTTAACAAATCTTACATGTACTCCCTCAGGATCTTGTGTCTCCTTGCATAACAGTTCACTGGCTGCACATGTGTGCCATGCATCAAATGTGCACTGCGCGTGCAGGCGCAGTGTGCACATGAGCAGTGTGCACCACACACCAAATATGAGGTGCACATATGCGTGTGTGCAGTGCATGCCAAAAAGAGGCATGGGGTAAGTAGAACAGCGCATGGGTGTGTGTGATCAGTTGTGGTGTGTGATCTTCAGAGCCTTTTTTTTACTTTTTAAAAGCATTTTTTTACAACCTATTTGCCCGAATTGGTTGTAAAACAATGCTTTTAAAAGTAAAAAAAGGCTCTGATGATTGTGTGCCACAGCTGTGATTGTCAGAGCTTTTTTTACTTTTTAAAAGCATTTTTACTACTGGTTTCAGAGAACCTGTAGTAAAAAAATGCTTTAAAAGAAAAAAAAAGTTCCAACGATCGCACGTCGCTCACCTGATCATCGGAACTTTTTTTTTTTTTTTCATTTTTTACTACCAGTTTGGTGAACCAGTAGCCTTTTTTCTTACCGGTTCGGGTGAACTGGATTGAACTGGGAGCATTTCATCCCTGGTTTATTCTAAATATTTCGTCAATCTTTCCCTCCATCTCTTGCTTTCCTATCCCTAAAGCATTTGCCAATAACTCTCTCATCACTTCAGGGAGGTCTTCTTCTTTATCCTCCTCTATATTTTGAAATCTTAGGAAATGAGCTGCTTTCTCCATTTCCAGAATAGCTGTCTCCTCAAGGTTCTTATTTGCTTGTGTCAGTTCCTCCATTTTCCCCCCTAAAAGTGATACTGCCATTCAAGTGAAGGAAGGGGGGACTTGGATTCGATTTACTAGCATGGCCTGTGTCATCAGATATTTTACAACCTATATCCTGGCGCCAAGGAAGCCTGAGATTCCCTTTACCTGCAGGAATTTATATGATAGCCATGTGGGTTGTCTCACTTTAAAGGGAAGTGGTGGGAATGCATGTTTGTTCGGGTTCTCAAAGGAAATAGTAAAGAAAACATCTTCACACTTGTGTATTGGCTGAAATCTGCATTCTGACCTAAAGGGAGGGGTCTCTACCACTTTAATCCTACTGCTTTGCCTAAGGGCATTCAGATTGTGCTTTAGCTGGACCCAGAGAAGCAATCTTTGCTCTACTGAGGGGACCTTGCAAACCATGTCTGAACAAAGCAGAGACCTGGGAGAAACCGATTGCTGGGGAGAGACAGCAACCGCCACCCAGTCGGATGCCTGTCTCGTGCAACCCATCGGAGAGGATGAGGTAACCCTGGAGAATCCTGAAAAGCCCCACTGGTCAATTGGCATTGGGAAGAAAGATGGCTGGGATGAGAGAACCAGAGGAGTGACCCTCAACGTGGCAACCGAAAACCGGGGTGGAAACTGGAACTAGAAGCCCTTACTGACCAGGGAGGGCTGATTGAAGCACCCCTGAGGGAGGACTATCTGAAGAGGCATATAACCCAATTGGTGATGGAGACTTTGGAAAATCTTAACATCCGAAGGGAGCCAGGACAACAACCAAAGAGCACTGAAAGGGCAGCAGTCATGGATGATGCCAGGGGAGGCACCCCCCTCCTGGAGGCTGCCTATCAAGCAGATGGTGCAGCAGCTGCGGGAGGAGACCCAGAAAACCCACCGGCGCCCATTCCCAACCAACCCCGGGCTCCTCAGCTGGAAAGAGAAACTCCCCCTCTTGGGGTGAAGTTTGATGGGAATCCGCAACAATTAGGATTCTTTGTGGCACATGTGCTCACCTACATGCAAGAGTATGGGCGTGATTTCCAAACCCAAGGCTCCCGAGTGCGAGTTGTGACCCTAGCCCTAGAGGGTGCCGCAGCCAGATGGATGCTGACCCTACATAATGCCAACGCACCAGAACTGCGGAATTTCGACCATTTCATGATGGCCCTGTGATGTCAGTTCGAGGACCCACTGGCAGATCGCAAAGCACGTGACCGCATTAAGGTGGTGAGGCAGGGGCGACGGCCAGTAGCAGAGTATACTGAAGAATTCCGGGACCTTGCGTGTTGTGTGCACTGGCCGGAAGATATTTTGGTGAGCTGTTTCAAGGACGGACTGAGTGATGATCTATACAATGCCTGCATGGCCCGAGGGGCACCGAATGACCTACATGAATGGTATGTCACCGCCGAAGAAGCTGAGATCGATATGGCCAGAAACCAGTATCGAGCGGGGCAAGCATGGAAGAAATCCTCACCCCAATGGAAGCAAGAGCCCCACAAACCACAAACCGCATTCTCCCCGAGATCTTCAGCCTGTTTCAAGTGTGGAAAAGAAGGGCACCGAGCTGCAGAGTGTCGTTCGCAAACACCCGCCCGGAACCACCCACCGGGGGAGGGTCCTGGAAAACCGGGTCGGCGTGGGAAGGAGACTGCCCTGAGGAGCAGGGAGACCGTAGAAGTCCCATCCCCTCCCCTCTTTGGGGAAGAAACCCTGGCATCTGAACAGGAGGAATCACACTCGTTCGGAAGCAATCCAGATGATGAGCCACTGGTAAGCAAACCAATTAAACCACTTATCCTCCCCTTAAGACTATTTATCCCAAACCAGGACAGGGAGATAAGTATCCCCACCCTAGTGGATTCGGGGTGCACCCGTTGTTTGATCAGCCCAACCTTAGTAGGGAAGTTAGGGATTAATGTAAGAAAGCTGAAAACCCCCATTACTTTCTGCCAACTAGATGGGTCAATAGCAGGAGGGGAGCCAGCTTCTCTGGCCACCGTGCCCCTACATATAGGCATTGGAAGCCACGAGGAAAGGCTTACCTTTATAGTGGCACCTGGCATGGAATGGCCGTTGGTTCTGGGCCTTGCGTGGCTAAAAAGATGGAACCCACAAATCAATTAGAAACAAGGAATCATAAAATTTCAGAGGAAGGTGACTTTTGCTGAGTATCCACATAAAGGACTTGAGGGGGCAGAGAATCAAGAAACAGCCATGCCTGGTCACACCACACCAACTGAGGGCATACCCATAGAATACAAGGATTTAGCTGAGGTTTTTAGTGAAAAAGCCTCAGATCAGCTCCCCCCCCCCACCGTGCCACTGACTGTGCAATAGAAATTTTACCCGGCGCGAAACTCCCTAAACCCAAGATGTACAGCATGTCACCGAGGGAGTTGGAAGAGCTGAGAACATTCATTGAGAAAAACCTAGCAAGGGGTTTCATCGAGCCAGCCCGACCAAAAAATTGCAGCCCCAGTGTTGTTTAGAGAGAAAAAAGATGGTTCAAAACGCTAATGTGTTGACTATCGAAACCTTAATACTATCAGTGTGCAGAACGTGTATCCTCTCCCCCTTATGAAAGATATGTTAGCACACCTCGCTAAAGGGAAAATTTTTTCAAAGCTGGACTTAAGGGAGGCTTGCTACCATGTCAGAATTAAGGAAGGGGATGAGTGGAAAACGGCATTTAACACCCCCCTTGGCTGCTACCAATTCAAGGTGCTCCCCTTTGGGTTACAAGGAGCCCCTGCAGTGTTTATGCAGTTAATAAATGAAGTGCTGCATCAGCATTTATATAAGGGGGTTCTGGTCTATTTGGACGACATTTTAATCTATACTGAGACCAAAGCAGAACATGTAAAACTAGTCAGGGCAGTTTTAAACAAACTCCGCACTGCCAAACTTTATGCCAAACTTTCCAAATGTGAATTCCATCAAGAGAAGATTGACTATTTGGGATACTGCATTTCACACCAAGGGGTTGAGATGGATCCTCTAAAAGTGCAGGCTGTACTTGATTGGGACCCTCCATGCACACTTAAACAGTTACAGAGCTTCCTGGGGTTTGCCAACTTTTACTGCCAGTTTATCCCTGCGTTCGCTCAGATTGCCCTCCCCATCACCAAGCTCTTAAAAACAAAGGGGGAGGACAACCCTAAACCAAAGCAACCATTGAACTGGACTATGGAATGCCAGGCAGCATTTGAAAAACTTAAACGGCTGCTCTCAGCAGAACCAATTCTACAACACCCGGACACGGAGAAACCATTTGTCATACAAGCAGATGCCAGCGATGTGGCAATAGGAGCGGTCCTGCTTCAGAAGAATGAGCAAGACCAACTACAACCCTGCACTTACACATCCAAAAAGTTGAATGAGACTGAGCAAAGGTGGGCCACTTGGGAGAAAGAGGCGTATGCAGTTCGTTGGGCATTGTTAACCTGGCGGCACTTCCTAGAAGGCAGTAAGACCCCTTTTGAAGTCTGGACTGATCATAAAAATCTAGAAGCCCTAAAGACCCCAAGGAAACTCTCCCCAAAACAAGTACGATGGGCTCAGTACTTTAAACAGTTTGATTTTACTCTAAAATACCTCCCGGGCGGGGGGGGGGAAAACTTTCTGGCGGATGCGCTATCCAGAAAACCGCAATACATTCATGCAAGGTCAGACGTAATCAAACCTATAGTACAAAACCGTCAACTAGCCGCTAAAGTAGTCACCAGATCCCAGGAAAAACAAGAAACAGTGACAGACAATGACATCACCCAAAATTTTAAACAAGCATTGGCCACTGATGAATGGTTTTTGAACAACAAATCCAGCTGTCTGATGAAAGAAGGCTTGGCTTGGGTGGGGGGGAAGTTGTATGTCCCTGCAAGCCAAAGACTATGCTTAATGGTACGGTGCCATGACTCCAAATTAGCTGGACATTTTGGGTTTGTGAAAACTTTACACCTGATTAAAATACAATTTTGGTGGCCATCACTAAAAAAGGACATAGAAAGCTATGTAGCTAGCTGCCCCATTTGTGCAGCAGCAAAAAGACACCAGGGGAAATCCCCAGGTCTATTGCAGAAGGTAGCTGAACCTTCAGCGCCTTGGAGAGAGATCGCTATGGATTTCATCGTGGAATTGCCAAACAGTGAGGGAAATACTGTTATTTGGGTTGTGACAGACCTATTTTCAAACCAGGCACATTTTATACCCTCCCAAAAGATCCCAATTGCTAAAAGTTTAGCCAAACTATTCCTAATACACATTTATCGACTTCATGGTGCTCCACAAAGGATCATCTCCGACAGAGGGGCTCAATTCACCTCCAACTTTTGGAGGGCGTTTTTGGGCTTACTTGGTACTGGCCAGGGGTTGAGCACATCTTTTTATCCGTGTACTAATGATAATTCTGAAATTTTGAACTCGGTACTAGAACAATATTTAAGATGTTTCATTAATTTTCAACAGGATAACTGGACCGAACTTTTGCCTTTTGCTGAAGTTGCGTTTAATAATGCTGTACATTCAAGCACTGGTTTTACCCCTTTTAGAGTAGCAACAGGCCAGGATTTCAGCCCCATGCCTGAACTATCCACAGAAGAACCCACCATCCCCTCACTTAAGGAGTGGATGGATAATTTGCAAAACACGTGGCCAGTGGTTAGATTAGCCTTACAGGAAGCTAGAGAAGCTTTTAAGATTCAAGCTGACAAGAAAAGGATGGAACCCAAACCTTTTCATATTGGAGACAGAGTATACTTATCTACAAAATTCTTGAAATCATTACAACCATCAAAGAAACTAGGGCCAAAGTTCATTGGACCTTTCCCCATCACTAGAATCATCAATTCAGTAGCAGTTGAACTACTTCTTCCAAAGACACTCAGGCAGATCCACCCAGTATTCCATATCAGTTTATTCAAACGAGAAGTAATCTCATCCCTCAGACCACCTCCATCTACACCACCTGTTCCCATCATGATTGAAGGTGAACAACACTTTGAAATCAAGGAAATCCTTGATTCTAGGATCCACAGAGGGAAAGTCCAATACTTAGTTGCTTGGAAACATTTACCATCAGCACACAATGAATGGGTCGCTAAACACCACGTTAGGGCTCCAATCTTACTGAGAAAATTTCACTCCCAATACCCTAACAAACCTTGTTGATCTACTATCATGAAATCTTGAAATCTTGTGTATATTTGTTGTTTTTTTTTACAGGTGGACCCTTTTGTTTTCTAAGGAGGGTAGCATGTCAGATCCCTAAAAGTGATACTTCCATTCAAGTGAAGGAAGGGGGGACTTGGATTCGATTTACTAGCATGGCCTGTGTCATCAGATATTTTACAACCTATATCCTGGCGCCAAGAAAGCCTGAGATTCCGTTTACCTGCAGGAATTTATATGATAGCCATGTGGGTTGTCTCACTTTAAAGAGAAATGGTGGGAATGCATGTTTGTTCGGGTTCTCAAAGGAAATAGTAAAGAAAACATCTTCACACTTGTGTATTGGCTGAAATCTGCATTCTGACCTAAAGGGAGGGGTCTCTACCACTTTAATCCTACTGCTTTGCCTAAGGGCATTCAGATTGTGCTTTAGCTGGATGGTTTTCACTTCTGCTTAATAAAAGAATCCTTTTGAACAACTACGTTTCAAGAGTTCGTACTTTCTTAAGTTGGAAGGAGAGGCGATCCTTAGACTTCTGATTTATCCTCTATTTTCTGGATCCTTTGTTCATTTTTTGTTATCATTTGCTGAAAATTCTCTAATCTGCAATCCATATTCTGGATCTGTTCTTTCATTTCCCCCAAGTCACCTTTCACCTCATTATGGTTCATCCTTATTTCTTTTATCTGTGCAGCAATAGCTTCTTGAATAGATTGGAACATCGCTTGTATTTCTTTTTGGAAAATATTCATTTTTTTTGGTTATAGCATTATATCTATTGATCTTAGATTTGATGGGCTGGATGCTGCAGATGTTGTTGTAGAAGATGCTTTCTTTTCAATTTTGGTTAGGTTTGGAGTGCTCTTTTTTCCTCCCCCCCCCCCGCTTTTTTTCTATTTGTAATCCATCTACAATAGCAATCTAAACCTAACTACTCCCTCAATACTTTTTACAATTATTTTTACAATGAATTCAGCTTATGTCAGTACCAACACATATATTTTTTAAGATTGCAACAGAGGCTGCATGTATTTGTAGATGGTGCTCCAAAGTGTTGTGCAGAGAGCGTTTTTGAAAATTTGGAATGTAGAGATTCATATGTGGAAGTGGATGAGTCTGTAGAGAGAAAGGCAAGAAAGAGACAAGCTTGATAAGATAACTGAGAGACTGTTTTTTGTTGAAGAAACAGAGAGGTAAAGAAACAGAAAGGCCAAGAGCTGAAAGAGTGGAGAGGTCAGAAAGTGGCAGTTGGAAGGTGAGATGGAGAGACGGAGCAGAGGAGGTGGATGATTTACAATTGTGTGACTTCCCCCTTCCCCTGGATTCCCCTGACTGAAGCTAAACCCTGGTCTGAGAACCCAAGAGTCAGCAGCTGCAGCTCTGAATTGATGGTGTGGGTCCTCTGATGTAGGCAGAGCTGATAGAAGAGACAAACTTCACTGGCCTTTGTCAGCAGCTAGGCCTACTTGTGGTTAATAACACTGTGGAAAGTGGCAGGCTGCCATTGGGATTTCCTGAGGTTAACTGGCAAGTGGGAGCTTGGAACTGTGAACTTCATGAGACATTGTAGGACTACACTGCTGCTAAATTTCCAGTGCTGCTAAATTTCCAGGCTATTTTTCTGGCTACCTTCTGCAATCTTGCTTCTTCAATCCTCTGAATGTTCTGTAACCAGGCTTGGGAAGGCTGCTTGGGGAATCCTGGGGCTGGAAGGGAAAGTTGAGTGAGAGGCGAGTGTGTTGGTCCCTTTCCCCTGGGTGAGAGCTGAGGGGGAGGTGTGGCTCCCTGTTTGGTGGGTGAGAACAACCAGGCAGGGTGCTGTTTGTGCATTGAGTAGATGTATTCTGAATGAGTTGGGAGATAGGCGGGACTGGATGTGACCCCTCTGTGGCAATGAGAAAGGGGTGGTGTGAGTTTGAGGGCACTGAGAACAAGTGCTATAGTGCCTGTAAGACTCAATTTGCCCCAACAGTGTGTCAGTGGGAGAAGGTTTTTCCCCTTTTTAAGGAGGAGTGTTGGGGATTGGGGATGGAATGGTTCTCAGGGAAGGCAGAGGAGGGTGACCTATTTCAGTGGTGTCGGGTAACGAGAAATATGGGAGGAGGGGGGCAGGGGGCAGGCATGGGGAATGCGACCTCAGTGTTTAGTACCAGTCTCGTGTTCTGCCCCCTTGCACTGACCTCATTTACCTGGTCAGCAGTTCTGTGGTGGCCCTGGTCTTAGGCTGCTGTTTTTAAATGTCAGATCAGCTTGCAATAAGGCTAGCCTTATTGCCGATTTGATCCTAGAAGAGAAGGCTGATCCTGCTTGTATAACTGAGACCTGGCTGGGCCCAGAGAGAGGCATTCCCCTCATAGAAATGTGCCCAGTGGGTTATCGAGCATGGCACCAATCTAGACCTCAAGGCCATGAAGGGGATGTGGCTGTTATTATCAGAGAATCTCTAGCAGCCTCCAGAGGCACTGCTCCACAAGTGGCCAGCTGTGAGACCCTTTTTCTTAGGTTGGGCTCAAGGGATAAGATGGGATTGCTGCTGCTGTACCAGCCTCCCTGCTGCATGGCAGGTTCCGTACCCAGAGTACTGGACCTTGCCATGGGCCTGGTGATGGAATTCACCAGGCTTATAGTTCTGGGGGATTTCAATCTCCCATCCCTGGAGGCAGGGGCAGAGGTAGCCAGAGATTTCATGGAAACCATAACTTCCATGGGCCTGTCCCAGGTCATCCAGGGGCCGACTATTAAAAGTGGTCACACACCTGATTTGGTGTTCTTGTCAGAGCAGTGCCTATGTGACCTGGAATTGGTGGACCTGTCCTTGGTCCCCTTGTCATGGTCGGATCACAGTCTGGTGGCAATGAGTTTCTTAAGAGCTGTACCCCCCTGCAGGGAGGCAGGACCTATTAGATAGGTCCGCCCCCATCGACTAATGGACCCGGATGGGTTCCAGAAGGAGCTGGAGGTTATAACTGCAGATCTAATGTGCAGCTGAGCTCTTAGTCACTGTTTGGAATAGGAAAGTGACTGAGGCTCTGCAGATGATTGCACCCATGTGACCTCTTCTCACCCATCGACCTCTCTGTACCCCATGGTATACAGAGGAACTGAGAGAGATGAAATGCACGAGGAGATGTCTAGAGCACCGCTGGCGGAAGACAGGGGATGAACTTGATCGAATATGGGTGTTGTGGCCCCGCCCTCTGAGCCTGTCCCATCGGAGGAAGAAAGCTCCGAGCATGAGGAAGAGGAGTCAGCCAGGCCTCCCTCTCCAGGCCCCTCCCCTCTGGCATTGTCTCAGGTGCCGGCCGAGGGAGAGGAGTTTAGCAGGGAGACAGGTGGCTCGGATCAGAGTGACGGAAAAACATCATTCCTGGACGCACGCCTCCGAAGGCGTGATAAACGATTGCAGCAGCTTAGGAGGCGTGCTAGGGATTAGAACTGAGTCACTGGACCACACCCCAGAGACTATATAATAGAGGGTAGTGGTCAGTGATCCTTGTGACGAACAAAAGTAAACCTTGGATAGTCACTAAAGCCTCGTCCGGAACTGCTGAGAGAAATATTATTCTGCTTGGACTTTTTGTACACTAAGTATCTTATCTTTCTGTTTTGTGGAAATAAACGCACTTGGCAGACGGTGTGTAAATCGCTGCCAAGTTGGAGATAAGACCTGGGTGTGTGCCAAAGTGTTTCCTTAACCCTTGGCTGGCTGTGTTTGTGTGTGTGTGTGGACGGGGACAGATCAATGGGTAAGAGCTGCTACTAAGGCCTACCTTGTGGTGATTCATGCCGCAAAGTATAAATACTTCTCCACACTAATTGCATCTGCAGATAATCACCCAGCAATCCTCTTTAAGGTGAGCCTCCTCCTCCTGGGGAAGGAGGTGATTGAGGTCCACCTGAAGAGGTACGCTGAGGAATTTGTGGAAAACTCAGAAGTAGGTGAATTCCTCAAAGAATAGCTGTCAGATCCCTATGGTGATACTGCCATTCAAGTGGGGAGGGGATCCCGGATCCTTTTACTCACTTATTGCTCTCATCTTGCTTTCCTATGTATCCTGTAATTCCCTAGTTTATAACTTTTACCCTGTTACCTATTATGCCCTGTGCTTTGATTTACCTCCCCAGATGGGGAGGGCCATCTGTTTTCTTTCAGTTTGGAAGCCTCACAGAAGAAACACATGGGAACGAATCCTTATCTTTTTCTCAGGACGACTGTTTCCACAACATCTTCACACCTGTGGATTCAATATCCCATTCAATATCAAACTGAGAGGAGGGGTTTCTAACCACTTTATCCTAATGGAATCATTTGGAGGGAACTCAGACTCTGCTTTGCTTTTGTCTTGCAATCACTCCCTTTCAATAAAAGGTTCCTTTTGAAATGCTGCTGTCTGAAGAGTCTGTACTTTCTTGATTGGGGAGTAGAGGCAGAACCTTACAATAGCTTTATTGGCACATATCTGGTGAAAACTAACTCTGAGGTGCCCCTTGGTTTTCACCTAAAAGTTTTTCTCTCAATCCTAAACAATCAGTCACATGGCCCAATCAATGCAGCTTCCATTGTGTCACTGCGTTTTTGTATTTGTCAGCTGGGCTCCCATTCTGAGACTTACAGTAGACTGATTTGACTCTTATCTCAGAAGCCACTGTGCATGTCCACATTCTTTTTTTTTTCACATTCTTTCACTTTCTTCTAACTTGTTTTGTTAGAAGAACTTCTAACTTTGTTTGCCTGCCAAGGAGTAAGGCAGGAACGCTGCCAAGATGTAATCTTTAGCTAGTAAGACTGTTTTTTACTTCTTTATAATAAAATGTGTTTATTAGAATGCATCTCGGGTTTTATTTTTATTTTCTTAAAGTATACTCCAAGGAAAAAGCCACGGTCCCATCTCTAATCAGGTGCAATTACCCCAAAAGCAGAATGGGATTAATTGCCACCCTGACACGTGGTAGCAGGAGGATGGCTTGGATTGATTTATGGCTTTTTCCTTGCTTGTTACTTTGATGATTAGACCTCTAGTCTAGTTTAGACAGTTGATTATTTTTGCGACTGCGGAACGCTGATTAATTGTCTGCAACAATGCCGAAAAAGAAGAAAGGGAAAATGAAAATGAAATTCAGAGCATTCCCCACAAATGATTTGATTGATTTTTCCAATGAAGAAGAGGCAGAAAGAAGGCTTTCAAGTTTCCAGCCCCTTGCTTCAGCCACCCGGCTAGAAGGAGCTGTGGGAGGAGCAGGAGAATCGGACGAAATGCTCTTACAGAGGCTTCAGGAGGAAGATGACAGAAAAGCTGCTTTTGAAGACAACGTGCTGCAACTGAGGTCAGTGATGTCTCCTTCTGAATATGCATGCTCTCAAACAGTCCTCCCAGAACCTTCTGAATTTGAAACGTTTGGTGCAAGGCCAAAGTTTTCACAAACGGCTGAGCATTTTTCCCCCCATGCAGAAAAAGAAATAATCTATTATTCTCCTCGAAGGTCTGAGCTCACCCAGCATGAGCAAGCTATAAAAGGCTATCATGACCATATAAAATTTTTTGAACATGAGCAAAATGGCAAAAATGGCTTTACCTATGCTCGAGGCAGATAAGAGAGAGTCTCATGCTTTTAAAATTCCTGAAACCGCCATCTTAGCTTCTTCTTCAGAGCTAAAGACACACACCCTAGAGGATATTGTGTCAGGCCAATCAGAACAGAGAGCTGTGTACACGTTGCAATTGTCACATGATGTTCTCTCTGATCAAATTACATATCATGCCACGAAGGCAGAAAAATGATCTGAGCTGCCCGAAACTAAAGTTGCAGCACCATCTACTGGCAAAAGTAATTTATTAGAGAAAGCTGAAATACAAATTTCTATACAGCAGCCACAAGTGCATGCACAAATGCCTCCAGCGAGGCATCCCTTCCAAGGAAGAGCCTACGTTCCAAGGATGCCAAGATGCTACATCTGTAATCGTGTGGGACATGCCACCCGGGATTGTCCCCAACGAGTTCCAGCTCCCGTCTCGTACCAGCCCAGAGGAACAGATTCCAGAGGAGGCAGAGGCAGAAGACAAGGTCGTCATGGTCCCAGGCGTGATCCACAAGTTCCACTCGCCACATTGGCGTTAACAGAGTACGACAGACGACTCCTGTGGACTTTGGACAGTGGTGCAGTGTTGCATGTTACCTACAGAAAGGAACTTTTCACAGAGATGCACGAGCCTGAACCTGAACTACATGAACTTTATTCTTTTTCCAATCATCCTTGTCAGGTCAAAGGAAAAGGAACTGTTTATGTTGAAGAGCTTGATGCATTCATTCCTGATGTTTATTATATACCAACAGCAACTAGTAATTTGCTCAGTCAGAGTCACTTGTCTAGAATGTTAAAGTTCCAGGTTCACCACCTTGAAAAAGTAAGTTACATAGTTAAAAATGGAGATATTGTTGCTGAAACCATGTTAATTGGTGGTGTTTATTACTTAAAGCCAAAGTCTAAATCACAAGCACAGGCAAGTATACAAACTCCAAAAGAGTTTGGCCCAGAGAGAGATGTTCCAGAGAGAGATCCTGTTGCTACTCTAAAGTCTCCTAAAGCCAACAAAAAGAAAATTAGGAAACAGGTTGTTCAGAGCAAGCCCGAGGTTCCCCATAAAACTGTTAATGTTGAGAATTTACTAACTGATAAACCTTTGCATAAATGGCATAGAAGATTGGGGCATGCCAGTTTCCGTGTTCTTAGGAAGATGCCGGAGTTCGCAAAAGGTTTGGATCTAAAGGGGTGTAAGGTGTTTTTGGATTGTGCTGTCTGCAAGAGAGCCAAATCCAAAGCAGCAGCCATTCCCAAACGTGCTACACGCCTGTCAACACGCATTTTTGATTTGGTTCACCCTGACTTAGTTGGTCCTTTTCCGCCAACACTTGGTGGTAGAAAATATTTTTTAACAATTGTTGATAATTATTCAAGATATGGATATGTATATCCTATGAAAGAAAAATCTGAGACTTTTCAGATCTTTAAAGACTTTGCAGCTCTTGTTTCTACCCAACACCAAGTTCACATCACCAAAATCCAGAGTGATCATGGTGCTGAATTCATGTCTCAGTGTTTTCAGGACTGCATGCGTAAGAATGAAATTCTTCATCAGACGTTGGCTCCTTACACACCGGCTCATAATGGAGTTGTAGAAAGATGACAAGGAGTACTGCAAACCATGATGCGTTGTCTCCTAGAAGACGCCAACCTTAGTATGCCATACTGGGGTGAAGCTATCAAATATGCAAATTACATTGTCAACCGTACTTGGAGCAGTGTAATAAATCAGACTCCTTTCTTCATGTTGTACGGGTACAAGCCCAATCTCAAAAACATCCATATTTTTGGTTCATATGCTATGGTGAACATTCCCTTAGCTCAAAGAAGAAAAGGAGGTCCAGCAGCAAAGAGACTGAGATTTATGGGCATTGATGATAATTCAAAATGGAGCAAATTTATTGACTCCAAACATGTAATTGTGATTTCCCAATCTGCTAATTTTGAGGAAGATGTTGACTGGTCCAGGATTCATTCCAATCATCCTGGAGTTTATTTTCCTAGAGATGATACTGCTGATGCCACACAGCCTGATGATCAAGATCTACAGGTGAAAGTTCCAGCCACTAGTTCTTCTCAACCTGATGTTCCATCTTCACAAGCCGCCGATTCTGACACTAGCGACGAATGTGAGGATGAGGACAAAACAGAAGAAGAATGGACTGTTGTTCCGAGACGTTCCAAGAGGGTCACAAAGGGAATCCCTCCACAATGATATTCATGGCAACTGACAAAAATACCATTGCCTTTGATTTGCAATGTTACACTTCCACCTGATACATTCACACAAATCAAGCATCTTCCTGATTCAGAGCAAGACAAATGGTATGATGCAATGCAGGTTGAAATGGACAGTCTAAAGAAACTTAAAGTGTTTACACCTGCAAAACTTCCAGCAAACGAAAAGGTCATTGGCACTCGATGGGTCTACAGAATCAAAAAGAAGCCAAATGGTGAGTCACTGTACAAGGCCAGACTTGTAGCTCAGGGTTTCGCTCAATGTTATCCTGAGGACTACACAAATACTTACTCACCGACAGTCCGGACTGAGAGTGTAAAAATTGCTTTAGCAACTGCAACTATCCTTGGTTTAGAAGCTTTCCAGTTCGATGTTGACATGGCTTATCTACATGCTGACCTAGATGAAGAGATTTACGTGAGAGGTCCTCCAGGGTTCCGACAGCAAGAAGGGGATACCTGGTTTCTAAACAAAAGTCTTTATGGTCTGAAACAGTCTGGTTTAATGTGGTACTTATGTCTTACTGACAAACTAAATTCAATGGGCTTTATTAAGTCCAAAACTGAGTGCATGTTCACAAAAAGATCTAACAATACATATGAGATAGTTCTTGTTTATGTTGATGATATTGTTTATATTGGTCCAAATGAGAAAATGAGTGAAATTTTTGCCAAAGCTTTGCAGAGATATTTCACATTGAAATCTTTGGGTCATATTAGCACTTATTTAGGTGTTCAGATTGAAAAAACATAGAAGGGTTTAGTCTTTCACAAGAGGATAAAATTGAACAAATTTTGCATCATTGCAACAAAGACACCCATGCAAACAGATTTTCACAACTTGACACATGAAGCAAGTCCTGAGTTCGAGGATCAAACACTTTATCGTTCAGTAATCGGATCACTGTTATACATTAGTAGTTGGACCAGACCCGGCATTGCACTTAGTGTTAATCTCTTATCTCGACACGTAGGTAAGGCAAAACAGTTTCATTGGACATATGTTAAGAAATTATTGAAATACCTAAAACACACTGAACATAGAACCAACACATACTGATTATGCAGAATTATCTTGTTATGCAGATTCTGATTGGGCGAGTGATAAGAAATCACATAAAAGTACTTCAGGTTATATGATGTTCTTAAATGGATGTCCTGTTTATTGGCAAATGCGTAAACAGAATTTTGTTTCTTGTTCATCTACTGAAGCTGAATATGCTTGTGTTTCAGATGCATGTAATTCTCTAACATGGTTTGATGCTTTTGATATCTGGGCACGTCCGATCCGACCGATCACCATGATGGAAGACAATGAATCGGTGGTTTATATTTCTGAATCACATTTCACAGGTTCTAGGTCCAGACACATTGACATCCATTATCAAAACATAAAACAATTAGTGAAACAAGGTTTTGTTAAATTGCAGTATATATCTACACATGATCAAATTGCTGATATGCTCAACAAACCGCTTCCAGCAGCTCAACACGAGTATCTGCATAAGAAGATGTGCCTTGTTTGATGATGTACTTGATGTCCGCTCAACTGACAAAGAAAGGGATTGTCACTGCGTTTTTGTATTTGTCAACTGGGCTTCCATTCTGAGACTTACAGTAGACTGATTTGACTCTTATCTCAGAAGCCACTGCGCATGTCCACATTCTTTTTTTTTCACATTCTTTCACTTTCTTCTTTCTTTGTTTTCCTGCCAAGGAGTAGGGCAGGTACACTGCCAAGATGTAATTATTAGCTAGTAAGACTGTTTTTTACTTCTTTATAATAAAATGTGTTTATTAGAATGCATCTCGGGTTTTATTTTTATTTTCTTAAAGTATACTCCAAGGAAAAAGCCACGGCCCCGTCTCTAATCAGGTGCAATTACCCCAAAAGCAGAATGGGATTAATTGCCACCCTGACACATTGGTCTGGTGACATCACTCCTCCTTTCTCCTGCCAGGTATGAGAATGTCCTTGGTTCCCAAGAGAAGGTATTTTATTTTGACTACACAGCCCCAGCTATCTCTAATCCCCACTCCCAGCACTCCCAGTGGCAGCACTGAACCCTCAAGATGGCTTTGGCCAGGTCACCTTCAGGGTTGACACATTGGGCATTGGGCATATTACTGCTGGTAGAATTTTCTAAAGGGTAGCAAGTTTTGCTTGAAAATTTTAAGGTGATTGCATTAAAGCAACAGTTGAATTCTGGCAATGAAAGAAAAAGAAAATTAAGGATCCCTAGTGTTAATGGTCACCATTTTTTTAAAAAAAATACTTCAATGGATTTCGATATGACATCCTTTTGAGTAACATTGTGGGAAAGCAAATAGTGACCTCTGCTGGAAATTGATTCTGCTGACTTAAGGAAATGCACCAGCCCCATTAATTTCACCCTAGCATAGTGAAAGAAGGGCAAGAGACACACTGAGCATCTTTTTTAAAAAAGCAAACATTGTACATTAGCCATGACAAATCATTTTGACTTTGAGTCATATTAAGTCATATTAAGCCATTAATCTGTTTTCTTAGTAAAAGATAATTAGTATCTGTGGAGGAAGACATAATTATTGCATGAAAGATTTTTATCTGTCGGGAGGAAAAATGAATTAGGATCATTTTCATTGAATTATTTGGACCACTTGGATTCTAAGGAGATCCTTCAAGCTACTCCCCAATTGCAAGACATGAAATAGATACAAGGTAGTTGTACTTTGCACAGCAATCTCATGACTGAAATATGGCCCAAAGCTTTATGTGATAGATCCACAAGTGGTTCTTTCAGTGTGAAAACATCAGTTATTTTAGTATCTTAGCAGATTGGAACAAGATTTCTAAAACGCATGGCAAGATATTGCAACAGTGTAGCTTTTTTGGCAATTGGGTTGCCAGGAAGTCAAACAAGTATCTAATTGCAAATTTCTCATCAATGGAATACTTTAGTTTAGACTGAATAGTATTCAGTCACTTTTGTAACTTGATTAAAATATTCCAATGAGAACCATTATTGATTTTCACACATAACTACATTGGGCAACTAACTACCCTGGCTTTGAATTCAACTCTAAAGTACTTTTTTTTTTTTGCAATTCTCATTGTTATTGAAAAATCAGAGAGCAGTAAATGCAAACAAAATGGCATCAAGAAAAAAAAGGGAAGCCAAAGAAACAAATTATTGCTGAAAAGTATTTCTAAAATGAATGAATATTTTCAGTCAGATGAACATGGCAAATAGGAAATTCAGCACAATCCAAATTTAGCTGCCAATACATCTAATATCTTAAAATTGAAGTTTTTGTGTGCATTTTTCTCAAAAAAAGATCATATCTAAAAAATCATTTAATATCAATTGGGTTTGACTTTCCATGTCTGAAAAAACAACAACAAAAGACAACCACAGACTATAAACATAATCAATAAATAAAAAATATTGCATTTGTAAATCTTTTAGAAACTTTTAAAAAGTTGTTTTAATAGACACCTTTTATTTATTTATTTATTTATTTATTTATTTATTTATTTATTGGTTCGATTTATATGCCGCCCTTCTCAAGGCGGCTTACAATGCGTTAAGCTATAGCCTTCATACTTTTGTATATACCTGCTTAGTAGGGCTTTCGGCCCCCTAAGTGGTGTTCTTTTTTTATATATACAAAGTCAGCTTATTGCCCCCACAAACCGGGTCCTCATTTTACCTACCTCAAAAGGATGGAAGGCTGAGTCAACCTTGAGCCTGGTGAGATTTGAACTTGCAGTAATTGCAGGCAACTGGTGTTACTTAACAGTACTTTAGTCTGCTGCGCCACCAAGGCTCAATCCATAAGTCTTGAAATGTTGCAGATACCCTGTTTCCCTGAAAATAAGACATCTCCTGATAATAAGCCCAATCAGGCTTTGGAGTGTCTGCGCTAAAATAAGCCCCCTCTCAAAAATAAGCCTTTCCCAAAAATATTTAATCACATGCGCAGGCGGTCCCTGCCATTTCCTCTGGTTAGGGTTAGGGGGACAGAACTGGAAATCAGGTAAGACTGCAAGAGGAGCTCTATCTTGCTCCACATCCCCTAAAATAATAAGACCTCCCCGAAATTAAGGCCAAGTGCTTATTTCGGGATTCAAAAACATATAAGACAGGGTCTTATTTTTGGGGAAACATGATATTATGAAAGAATTACATTTGAAAATCTGAAAACCTATTTTCATCTAGCAGCTGCTACCGCCTATAAAATATAATTATTAGCAGTGTTTAGGCATCTTTCTTAGAGAGTGGATTTCAGGCTGAAAGATTATGCCATGAGGGGGAAAAAATAGCTTTGGTAAAATACTATCATGGTTGCAGTCTTATTTTTTTTAATACTTTTTTTTACTCATCCAACTTCAGTTTCCATGGAAACAGAAATGAGAACCATTGGAAAAATACCCAGCAGCGTCAGCAGAATTGACTCATCTTCTCGTGGGCTGTTTCCATTACCCATCCAGCTTCCATGGCAACAGATGTCAGACTAATGCACACAAGGTAATGCTCTCTTAAATAGAAGACAAAGCTGACCCTGACTTCTGAGTAGATTTTTAAAATCTGGTCTCCTACATGAGCAAGAAAGAAAGATGTTTGTTTGGGAAAGAAAAGACTTCTGACTGAAAAGGGAGAGAAGAATACTTATTACCATCTTCTCATCTTATCCTGAACCATTGCATGACATTTGGTGAACAATTAAATTAAATTAAAAAGCAAATTAAAATGGGGGGGTGGGGAGAGCCCTGTTTGAATGCATTATAGAGATGCCACAAGGCTTTGAATTTCAGAAGGGAAATTTCAAATAAAGGAGGAGGACACTCAATTTGGCCTCGAGCCATGTGATTGTCCTGCTGAAGATTGAAAACACACCTTTCTAGAAATCCAATTACTAGGCAGTTTTCAGAATGGCATGGCATAGCAGTTAAGGGGTTGGATTGCTGGATGTCATCTTTGAATACAGAAGTTCATTAGGCAACTTTTGGCTTCTCTATAGCCCAACTTATTCCACAGATTGTTGTAAAGATTTTTGGGAGGGAAATAGAAAGAGAGACTATTATGTTTGTCCCCTTGAGTTGATGGAAGAAAGCGGATTGTTTCATACATTTCAATATGGTAGTTTCATAGATTGGATAGCCAACAATTTGATGGCTAGAAGCCATATTTAAAAGTTGAAAGAGTCTACACAAAGAGGATGAAAATCAAAGTCATGCTATGAATAAGGGCAAGACATTCATTTCTTCTAAGTTATAGCACTTTAGCCTTAAAAGGTAGATCAGATCATGAAACAGAAATAGACATAATGTAACCTAAAATTTGTATCAAAATAATGATAGTAACAGAATCTTCCAAGTCTGGATGTGCTTCTTCTCCTCTGTTTATGTGAATTAAAGCACTGCCTTAAGCATATTTGTACATTTTTATCTTGGTATAGACTTAAGTCACATTTATCTGTTCATTCCTTTGGTAACAGATTGTCATGATTGAACCACTTTGCTCCTTTTGAATTTTATCACTATTTAACTTGCCATTGAATTGGGGGGAGGGAAGGGTGGAATGGAATGCTGAGGTTTTGCTCACGACTCATGAGAGTTTGGAAACCATCAAAGTCACTAGTGCAGGGTCTTGAGAAGGAGGTGGATTATTCCCATAACAAAATGATGTCTTATAATTGGACAATGGGGAGAAAGGGAAGCTATAGCTTAATATAGCCTTTGTGTGGGAAAACCAGAGCTGGTTTTGATTCTTCAGTGCTGAAATTTACTTTTGGAAATTTAAAGCTCCTGAGAGTGTTGCCTTATTTTGGGTTCACTAGTCAGACAGTTGACATTAAACCAGCTCTCTATACTTTAACACAGCCTTCTTGGATGCCTCCAAGAGAGCTATGCAGTGGTGGGTTGCTCCTGGTTTGCACCGATTCAGGAGAACCAGTAGTAAAAATCTGTCATCGCTCGCAGAACCGGTAGTAATGGCTGGCTGGCCACGCCCTCAAACCGGTCCCCCGGTTGCCGCTCGCTCACCCCGGTTGCCATGTTCATCACCACCATGTTCTTCACGCACGCTCATCCCATTTCCTTGTAAGTCCAGCCAGTGACAGCCAGGGCTTCGCCACCACCTCTTTATCTCAGAGGGGCAGTGTCTGCCTCCAAGTCCTTGCGGAGGGATACACACACACATGCCCGTTGCCTCTGCTGCTGCTTCTTTTGATCGTGATGAGCTGGAAGATGTTTCCTTAGATCTCCGCCCAAACTCATTATTGGAGCGAAATGTGCTTTCCTCCAAGTCTCATTCAAAAAGCTCTGTGCAAAGAGAAGCACCGGTTTCCCTCTGCTGCCCACAGCGCTTAGAGGAAAGCACGGCTCATGGCCGCTAAATTTCACTGTGCTACGCCAAGCACTTTCCCATAAAGAGCAATGAAGGAGAGAAACAGCCACTGACCAGGAGAATACATGGACTGGAGCAGCTCTGTGTGCTCTTCACTGGCTGTTTCTTCCCCTTCGCTAGTGCAGCACAGCAAAATGTAGCAGCCATGAACTGCGCTTTCCTCCAAGTCAAATCTGGAAACATCTGGCTGGGAGGGGTGCCTCCATCCACCAGCTCAGGGCAGTGGACTCAACTGTAGCCCAGACAATCCGAGAAAATGCAGGGAGCCCCCTGTGTGTTGCACCCTCCTCCCAGCCATCGCCCATGCCTCCGTGCCTCCCAAAATTTTCGCCACCGTTTCAGTGGGCGTGGCTTGGTGGGGGGTCATGTGACTGAATGCATGAGTGACATCAAGTTGGCCACACCCACTCAGACATGCCCCTCCTCCACCTAGCCACACCCACAGAACCGGTAGTAAAAAAATTTAGAACCCACCACTGCAGCTATGATATAATGATGTCTGCTCTGGAGCAAAAATTTGATGCCACAGCAAAACCTGGATCTGCTCCTCTATGGGGGGCACCAGCAATGGCCCAGGTGGACTGTGGACGCAGACAGTGGTAACCCGATCCAAACTAAGGGTGGAAAAAACACTGGTGCAGGAGGAAGGAGGAAGCTAGAAAAAAGTGGGATAGATAGCTTCACCACCAGATGGATTTGCAACTGGCTGACAAACCGTACTCAATGAGTACTCCTTAATGGGTCTAAGTCTACATGGAGAGAAGTAAGCAGTGGGGTGCCACAAGGTTTCGTCTTAGGCCCAGTACTCCTCAATATCTTCATAAACGACTTAGATGAGAGAATAGAAGGGGAACTCACCAAATTTTCAGAGGATACTAAGCTGGCAGGAATAGCTAACACCCTAGAAGATAGGCTCAAGATCCAGATGGATCTTGACAGACTTGAACACTGGGCCCTATCTAACAAAATGAAATTAAATGTAGAGAAAAGTAAAGTCTTACATTAGGTAAGAAAAACCAAAAGCACGCATATAAATTGGGGAAACCAGGCTTAATAGCAGTGACTGTGAAAGGGATCTTGGAGTCTTAGTGGACAATCAGCTAAATATGAGCCAGCAGTGTGCAGCAGCAGCTAAAAAAAGCTAACACAATCCTAAATTGCATTAACAGAGGGATACAATCAAGATAAGATCAAGTGAGGTACTAATACCACTCTATAAAGCCCTAGTAAGACCACACCTAGAGTACTGCATCCAGTTTTGGTCACCACACTATAAAAAAGATCTTGAGACTCTAGGAAAAGTGCAGAGGAGAGCAACCAGGATGATTAGGAGACTGGAGACTAACACATATGAAGAATAGTTACATGAATTGGGCATGGCTAGTCTAGTGAAGAGAAGGACCAGGTGAGACATGATAGCCATCTTCCAATACTTGAGGGGCTGCCACAGAGAGGAGGCGTCAAGCTGTTTTCCAAAGCACCTGAAGGCCAGACAAGGAATAATGGATGAAAACTGACCAAGGAGAGATTCAACCTAGATATGAGGAGGAACTTTCTGACTGTGAGAACAATCAACCAATGGAACAGCTTGCCTTCGGAAGTTGTGGGAGCTTCATCTCTTGAGATTTTTAAGAAAAGATTGGACTGCCACTTGTCAGAAATGGTGTAGGGTCTCCTGCTTGAGTGGGTGGCTGGACTAGATGACCTATAAGATCCCTTCCAACTCTGTTAATCTGTTAGTCTGAAGGAACCATGACAGGATCTCTCTGCCCTGATCTGAAGATGTGATGTCCGAGCAGGGTGGGGAAGGCAGCCAAAACAGAATTCCCCTTGATCTCACCTAGGGTCTCTGTGACTCAAGGAAGTAAATGGAAGGCCAGGAGGACTGGGAAGAATTGGAGGAGTGGAAATTCCTGACTGCATGCTGCAGCCCTTCAGTAGAGCAGCTGCATGAGAGATTTGTCAGAATGGAGATGCAGGGAGCGGCGTTGATGAAATTGTTGGTCCTGGGAGCAGGGCTTGGGACTAGCCAAGTATCAGCAACTCCATCTCAACCCCAACTGGTGGGGTTGGGGAACATAGGGCAAGGAGCTGTGGTTGCCTTCCCTCAGGTGGCTGCAGGATAACCCCAAAGGGGGTAGGAGCTCCAGCTCTGACTCATGTAGTCCCATAGGTGATGGGGCTGCTACCAGGCTACATGCTGGTCCAGGATGATCAGGAGCCCCTACCTCTGAAAGCCACATTCGATGGGTGGCTGGAGAAGCTAAGCCTATTTCCTGAACCAGGTGTGGAACTACTTCAAGCAATATGGAACAGCATACCCTGATGAGTTTGCCTGTGTAAACATGATTACTTCAAATTTGGAAGGAGAGGCTGTGGAGTGGGTGCTGTTTCTCCATGTCAAAGGGGCCTCAGAATTGGAGAATATTGATGCCTTCATGTAGGAGCTTTCAGCTAGATTCAAGGACCTTGCACAAGCCCATCAAGTGGAATCTGGAATCTGTTCCATAAAACAAGGGAGTTGACCAATAGCCAAGTAAATTTGGGAATTCCACAGCCTGGCTGGAAAACTGAGGGGGTATCTGGAGTGCTTGCTTGTCTATCACTTTCAAGATGAACTAAACAAGGAACTGTACCAAAACTGGAATCCCAGACGACCTCAGCTCAGCCCCCATGGTAGACTGGGGTCTCCGGGTTGGTTGATAAAGCATATCTTGTCTAATATCAGGCCTGCCTCCATTCAAAACTCAAGGAAGAAAACCCCCAACTCCTTTGATTTAGAAAAAAGGTACTTTTACTAAGTTTGAAGTGATAGCAGAGAAAGCAAGGCAAGATCTGATTCAAAATATGTGAAAGTTACAGATTGAAAGTCACCCCAAATCCCTCTCCTCAGGGTCCAGCACTGAAAGTCCAATCAACGTCCAGTATAATGTTGTGGAAAAGCCTGTCTTTTGGCCTTGACAGAGTATAAACACCTCCCTTCAGCAGCGCCATATTTCATGAGTGCAAATCTCCCTTTGAGTTCTCATGGGAGTACACCAGCTCACTTCCCCATCTCAAATACCCGAGGCCCCCCTCCCTGTTACTATGGCAGTTGTAAAAACAAAATTAGAACCTCCAGATTTTTATGATCAGTCCACACTTCAAAAGGCTGCTTTGCCTCTTCTAGGAAATGTCTCCAAGTTAGCAGTGCCCATCGTACACCAAGAGCTTTTTCTCCCAAATTGCCCACCTCCTCTCAGTCTCAGTTAATTTTCTGGAGGTGTAAGCACATGATGGTAAGTCCCCTGTGGCATTTGCCTGCAACAGCATGCCCCCCACAGCCACATCACTAGCATCGGCCTGGACCACAAATAGGGCAAACATGTTGGGGTGTTTGAGTATGGGTTTGGCTACAAACGCATGAACACAGTGTGTACCCCTTGTAATCCAAATGGGAGTACTTTGAACTGTAAGCAATCTAGAGGGCAATTAAAGGCAGTTCTCCATTCATCTCCTTCCTTAATGCGAACTCTGTAGTAAGCTTCCTTCAAGTCCAGCTTAGTAAAGATTTTTTCTTTGGCCAAATGTGCCATCATATCCTTCATCAGCGGCAGCGGGTAGACATTCTCCACACACACACTGTTATGTATTGAATGTATATAGTTGTGTAAAATGAAACTAACCTTTAGATGACCCTAACTGTAACTGTGCCAAAGTGAAACAAACCTTTAGATGACCCTAACTGTTAACTGAGCCAAAAGGGAAACTAACCTTTAGATGATCCGAACTGTTTTGGAGGGAAATTTAACACATTTATATTTGGGTGGGCTTTTTCTAGTTCTATGATTGGTTAAGGCCCTGTGGGCCTAGAGTATAAATACCAGGCAATTGCCTGCAGTTCCTCAGTTCCGTTTTTGAGTCAATAAATACTGTTGCAGCTATGCTGGTCTGGTTCTTGCCTACTGAAGCCCACTACACAATAGTGGCGACGAAGGTGGGATGCTGCAGGGGAAAGAGCTGCTGCTAACCAAGAGACTGAAGTCACTTGGTGATAGGCTGGGTAACAAAGCCCCAGCAGGACTAATCCTCACCCCCGCCTGCCAGTAAGCCACACTGGAGGCACGCTGAGATCACTGGATATCAGACCAGGTAAAAAGCCCTGGTGAAACCACACTCCCTACCCTGCCTGCCAATAAGGCACACTGGAGGCACAGACACACTTGAGGGATCCATCCCCAGGACTCCTAAGTGCAGCTCAGCTTCACCCGCAGTAAGACAGGCATTAACCAGCACCCCAGGGGCCTTCTCAAAATGGCTAAACTGGGAAGACTCAATGAGTTTGACATTACTCACCCAGAACAGTGGAGCTCATACGTCTCAAGAAAAAATTAAAGAAACATTTTGAACCTAGACTGTCAGTCATCACCTGGCGCCATGCATTCAAGCAACAAGGACAGAGATCTGGGGAATCTGCAGCAGAGTTTGTGGCAACCCATCGCCAAGCTTCGTGCCAATGTGAGTTCCCTGATCTGGAAGACCATCTCAGAGACATGCTCATTTGCTGCCTGCATAATAGGGAATTGTACATCTCCACCCTAAACCACCCCAATGATGCCCTTGAAGTGATGTCCCAGTGTCTGGAGGCCGTGCGGGTCTGGATGGGGAGGAACAGGCTTTGACTCAACCCTTCCAAGACCGAGTGGCTGTGGATGCCGACATCCCGATATAGACAGCTGGCGCCATCGCTGGCTATTGGGGGGGTGAGTCATTGACCCCCACAGAGGGGGCTTGCAACTTGGGCGTCCTCCTGGACACACGGCTGTCTTTAGAAGAGCATATGACGGCCGTGGCCAGGGGGGCTTTTTATCAGGTTCGCCTGATACGCCAGTTGTGCCCCTTTCTGAGTCGGGATTCCTTATGCACAGTCACTCATGCTCTCGTCACTTCTCGCCTGGACTATGCTAATGCTCTCTACATGGGGCTCCCCTTGAGGAGCACCCGGAGACCCCAACTGGTCCAGAATGCGGCCGCGCGGGTGATCACGGGAGCGACATGGCGTTCCCATATAACACCTCTCCTGCACGAGCTGCACTGGCTCCCAGTGGTCTTCTGGGTGCGCTTCAAGGTGTTGGTTCTCACCTTTAAAGCGCTCCATGGCTTAGGGCCAGGGTATTTACGAGACCGCCTGCTGCTACCGATAACCTCCCACCGGCCAATACGCTCTCACAGAGAGGGCCTCCTCAGGGTGCCGTCGGTCAAGCAATGTTGGCTGGCGGCCCCCAGGGGGAAGGCCTTCTCTGTGGGAGCACCCGCCCTCTGGAACGAGCTACCTCCCGGAATACGGCTGATTCCGGATCTCCGCACTTTCCGTAAGGCCCTGAAGACGTTTTTATTTCAGCAAGCCGGCCTGGCCTGAATAGATTTTAGGGGTTTTTAATTGTATTGCTAGGGGTTTTAAATTGGAGCAGCCGTTTAATTTAATTTATTTTTAATTATTTTAACTTTTATATTGCATGTTATTTTAATTCTCGGCTGTTCACTGCCCTGAGTCCCTTCGGGGAGAAGGGCGGGATATAAACTTAATAAATAAATAAATAAATAAATAAATAAATAAATAAATAAATAAATAAATAAATAAATTACAGCAGCACCTATTCACCATGGAGAAACTGACTTTCCAAGATGTGTTGAAGGAAGTCATGGCAAATGAGGCTGCTGGAAGGGCCATGAAGATTCTCCGGCCACCAAAAACATACACTAGCCCCACAGCGATCCACCAAGAGACTGCAGAAGAATCGGAGGAGGTCAGTGAGAGCAACGAAATCAACCACTTGTGGAGAGAGATACCCAGACAGCCACACTCCACGAAGGAAGTAACTCCCCCACAGAGCTGTGCAAGCTGTGAGGGACAACATGAAAGAGCAGAGTGCAGATTCCGCACAATTGTATGCCATGCCTGTGGGAAGCAAGGGCACATTGCCAGAGTTTGCAAAGGTCATCAGGGGGAAATGAAATATGCGACACAGCAGCACAAGTGGAAAAGGCCCCCAAGACAGAACTGAGTTGAATACTGTTTGGGAAGGCGTAGCATCCAACGCACAAGGACCCAACACTCCATCAAAGAAAAGATAAAACTCCAACTAAAGCTTCAAGGGGTCCCATGCTCCATGGAGCTTGATACTGGATCAGCCCTGTCCATTATATCATCCATGACTTTCGACCACATTTGCAAACATAGCTGATGGCGAGTCCTGCTCAAATCATCAAGTTTAGTGCTAACAGACTTCCAGAGTTGCCATAGGGGCAAAGCTACCATTAGGGTACAATTTAGAGAGTTCAAGGGTCCCCTCAGTGTAATGGTCATTAAGGGGCCATGGATCAGCATCATAGGACTGGACTGTTATAAATTATAAAATAATAATATGCACTCTGACAGAGATTCATCTTCTGCTGCAGGATATCCTTTCAGTTATTTGAAGAATGATGAAATAGATCACAACCTACTTCTTGGCAAGCAAGAAAAATGTGTTATTGACAACATCGCCACCAGATGGGTCTGTAACTGGTTGACAAATGATACTCAACGTGTAGTCCTCAATGGAACTACAACATCTACATGGAAGGAAAGAAGCAGTGGGGTACCCCAAGATTCTGTTTTGGGCCCAATACTCTTCACTATCTTCATAAATGAGGAAATAGAAAGGGAACTCATTAAATTTGCAGATGACACTAAACTGGCAGGAATAGCCAACACCCCAGAAGACAAGTTCATGATCCAAAAATATCTTGACAGATTTAAATACTGGGCCCTATCTAACAAAATGAAATTCAGCATAGATAAAAGGTTCTACACTTCGGCAAGAAAAACCAACTATATAGATACAGGCTAGGTGAAACATGGCTTGATGCCAGTAATTGTGGGAGAGATCTTGGGGTCTTAATGGACAATCACTTAAATATGAGCCAACAATGTATGGCAGAAGCCAAAAAAGCCAAAGCAACCCTAGGCTGCATTAATAGAGGGATAGAATCAAGATCATGTGAAGTTCTAGTACCACTTTGCAAAGATCACACTTGAAATACTGCATCCAGTTCTGGTCATCACAATATAAAAAAGTTGTTGAGACTCTGGAAAGAGTTCAGAAAAGAGTAACAAAAATGATAAGCAGATTGATTCACTGGTTGGTGTCGCAGTGGGATGGATATGGGTGTTGTGGCCCAAGTAGGTATTATCAGACGCAACCAGTTCTAAACAAACAGACTTTATTAGAACAGCTGAGAATTAACTCATTCTCAGCATAGTCCAAACTAATTCAAAACAAATTCTTCATAACACAATTCTTCAGCCTTATCACCAACCTTGGTCTACTGTGGCAAACTGCCAAAGGCTTTTCTTGGCAAAAGTTCAGAAGCAGAAGACGCCAACAAGAAATAAATGCAGCAAGACAAGAAACAAATCTATCAATGTTGTTTTCCAGCAAAGAGCCCAAGAGCCGTTGCTGGTCTTTTAAGCCTTATGGGAGGGGTCAATCATCTCTTGGCCTTATTCCCGAGTCGTCTTTTTTACTTTAGCTGCTCTTGCCTTCTGGCAGCTCTTCTCATGCGTGCACTAGGAGCAAGCTCCTCCTGTTCCTCTGCCTCTCTGCTGTCAGCCTCTGGAGGCTCCAGAGTCTGCACATCACTCCCAGATGGTCCTGGCCCCATCTCTGCCTCTGATGTAGAGCCCTCTTCCGGGCCTTTCCCAACCTCCAGGACTGGCCCATGTTCTTCCTCAGTCTCCTTACTGTCCAACTCCGCTGCCAGCTCTGCAGGCTGCTGGCAGATCACAACACTATCCCTCACTGCAGGGCCCTTCCCCCGGGTCTGACAATGTGGATGCAGCTGTGACAAGATAGGTGCATGCACAAAGGTCGCATCCTCCCAGGTGAAGTCCTCCGGTCCATATTCCATATATAAATACATGAAATAAATAAATAAATAAATAAATAAATAAATAAATAAATAAATAAATAAATAATATCCCTTCCACTCAATGAGATACTGGAACCATCCTTTTAGCCACCAGGAGTCCCAAATGCTGACGACCTCATACTCAGGTGGTTCATCTCTGTCATGTGGCACTGGCTGGGGACGGTCAGGTTGGCAGAGCGGACAGGCTGGTTGTTTTGGGACAAGGAGGGATCTATGGAAGACTGGATGGACATGCATCGAGCGTGGCAAGGTCAGGCGGTAGGCGACCGGGTTAATAACCGCCTCCACAGGGAATGGACCAAGGTACCGGTGGTCTAGCTTCCTGACTGGCCGGTCTGATGGAAGGTGCCTGGTGGACAACCATACCTGATCCCGCTCAGCCAATGGCGGTGTCACCTGCCGAGATTGGTGCGCGACTCTTTTATAGTCCTCTTTTGCTTTCTCTAGAGACCATTGCACCAACTGATGGACTGGTACCAGGGAGTTGAGTTGCGTGAGGGGAAAGAACCGAGGATGATATCCCACATTAGCCAGGAAAGGGGTTGTTTCCGTGTAGGTGTGCTGCGAGTTGTTGAACACGAACTCTGCTCAATTATCTTATCCAATTATCTTGTTGCTGGCTCACAAAGTAGCACAGGTATTGCTCCAGAATGCCGATAACTTTCTCAATCCCGCCGTCAGTTTCTGGATGATGTGCTGATGACAGGCAGATTTTCATGTCCAAGGCCGTCATCAGCCCTTTCCAAAACTGGGCTGTAAATTGAGCTCTTCTGTCCAAAACAACCCTATCAGGTAGGCCATGCAGCCAGAAGATGTGTTGGATAAACATGAGGGTGGTGGTGTGAGCCGTCGGTAACCCCCGACATGGAATGAAATGCACCATCTTCGTCAGCATGTCCACCACCACAAACACAGTTGTGAATCCAGAAGACGAAGGCAAATCCATCAAGCAGTCCATGGAAATGGCACCCCAGGGTCTCTCTGGTGTTGGCAATGGCTGGAGAGGGCCTGGAGGGGCTCCTGTTGCCCACCTGGCCTGTCAGCAGCGAACACAGGACGTGACATTGTCTGGACATTGTGTCGCAACTGGGGCCACCAAAAAGTGCAGGAAACTAGATTCAGTGTCTTAAAGAGGCCAAAGTGCCCCGCCGCAGGATTATCATGGCACTGCGACAAGATAAGTCCCTGGAACGGCCCCACTGGCATGTAGAGCCTGTCTCAGTACCGCAAGAGTTTCTCGTGAAATGTCCATGGAGAGGCTGGCCCTACCTCTTCCTTCCGTTGCACCATGTAAGCATTGGGCCACTGCACTTCCCGTATCTGAGCCCATAAATCCACTGGTTCTTGAACCATGGAGAAAGACTCTACAGGCAACACTGACCAGAGAGGAAGTGGGTCTTTGATGTGGGAATACTCCGGTTTCCGTGAGAGCACATCCGCCCTCTCATTGTGACCACTAGGGATGTACGTAATGCAGAAATTGAACCTGGCAAAGAAGAGGAACCACCGAATCTGCTGTTGGTTCAGTTTTCAGGCAGTCTGTTGGAACTCCAAGTTTTTATGGTCCATCTGGACCTCAATTTGATGCCAGGCCCCCTCCAGAAGATGTCTCCAGGCCTCAAACACCATCTTAATGGCCAGTAACTCCTTCTCCCAGATGATGTAATTGTGCTTGGAAGGGTTGAGCTTCCGTGAATAATATGCGCAAGGGAAGAGGGTACCACCGGACGCGTGAGCAACACCACACCAAGAGCAACATCCGATGCATCTGCTTCCATCACAAATGGACAGTGGGAGTCAAGATGCTTCAAGTTAGGCTCCTTCATGAAGGCTTGTTTCAAGGCCTGGAATGCCTGCTGCTTGGGGGTACCCCACCGGAATGGGACCTTTTTCTGCAGAAGCCGAGTGAGGGGTGCGATCAAGGAAGAGGGTCCTACCTACTGGTGAAAGAAGATACTATACTATTTCATGATGGGAAATGATCTTGGCAAGTGACGATTAATTTGTTAATTGATAATACAAGAAAAACAAAGAGGAGAACAAAGGAAATAGTGAAAGGCAAACAACACCTGGAAGGCCTTTCTATTTTGGTTCCATATTTACTGGTTGTTTGGCAGGTTGGAAATATTAAGTGAGCCTTTTGAAGATTTTTAAGGTAAGGTGGATTACAATTAACAAGAAACATCTTTGAAATTGAACATTTGATTCTGTGAATTAAAGACATTTGGAGAAATTTGGTGGGCCAATCTGGATTATTAAGACTATTTGACAGACCACTCTATAAGGCAAAAGGGAAAGAAGAGAGAAGAAAAATTAAACAAGACTTAAAAAGTTGAAAAATTTAGAGAGTGCAAATTGGAAAATTTTAAGGACTATAAATTGAGCGGACATTGAGGAACAGTTCTGAGACTGTGTAAATTTGATTAATATTGATGTTTTTGGTGTTTTTGGGCAATTGGGATATTGGAATCTTGGTGGAATATTGAGCAACTATTAGCCCATTAAATGATTACAAAATGTTTCAACAGGGGAAAACAAATATGGTTTATAAAGAAATATTATTGATGTTTCAATGTATTCAGGAAGATATGACAAGAAATCATAGGGAGATGATGGAATTGATGCAGGATAAAGATGTGAGGCTAGAAAACCCCCAGAAAATAATAATAAAAGATGAACAAAAAATTCAGACAACAGGGGAGAAACCAGAAGGAGCTGAAGAAAGAATAGAGAAGATAAGTCAAAAAATGATACAAGTGGATAAAAGTATGGAAGAGATAGTAATAATGTTTAAAATGGAACAGACAGATTATCTTTAAGAGTTCAAAACATAGATGAGAATAAAGATGAAAGAACTACAGACGGGTTTTCTAGAGATCCAACAGCAAGAGTTAGGTGTTGTGGCAGATGAAATACTTAGATTAAATAAATGTGATGTAAGGAGTTATAAGATCCCAAGGGAGAAGCATGAAAGATTTACCAAAAAGTCAATAAGAGTTGAAATTTTAAAAAGGGCAAGAGATGATGGATAGATATAGAATACTTCTTAATAGGGTGGCTTAATAAGATAGCCACCCTATTAAGAAGTATTCTATATCCATCCATCATCTCTTGCCCTTTTTAGAATTTCAACTCTAACTCTTAATAAGAGTTAGAAAAAAGAGATAGAAGGTAGAAACTGGGAAAATAGTATTATATATACTGATATATAATAGAACACATTATAATTACCATGTATACACAAATGTTAGAAGTTGAAAGATTATGATTATGTATATCTAAATAATATTAGTAGTAGTAGTAGTACTGTGATTAAAATATATTGACCCAGACAATACACTGTTCACCAAGTATTTATGGATGTTCAAGAAAAAACTGTAAGTAAAACTATATTTTAAAAAATGATAAGCAGACTGGTGGCATACAAAAATGTATTAACATAAAAATGTATTTTACGTATTAATGTTAAATACATTTCTACATAAAATACGTTATTAACATATTTACATAAAGTATGTAAAATATATTAATAAGTAAAATATGTAATATGTAAACATATTAATGGAAAACATATGAAGAATGGTTAGAGGAATTAGGTATGTCTAGTCTAATGAAAAGAAAGACTAGGGGAGAGATGATAGCAGTGTTCCAATATTTATGGGGCTTCTACAAAGATGAGAGGGTCAACCTATTTTCCAAAGCATCAAAAGTCAAGATGAGAAACAGCCTGGAGTCCGATCCTGATGGGGCTCAAGGTTGACTCAGTCTCCCATCCTTCTGAGGTCAGTAAAGTGAGGACTCAGATTCAGTGGTGGGATTCAACTGGTTCGCATCAGTCCAGGAGAACCATTTGTTAACTCTTTGTGGAGTTCTGTGAACCAGCAGAATAGTCAAGACTGCCTGCCTGTCTACAAATAGCTCACACACACCTCAGATGTTCCTGTTCATTTATAATTAACCAAAGGAAGGGAAAAGAAAAAGAAGAAATAACCACATAGACATTTCCTCAGCAGAAAAATTATAACCCCTTTAAAGCTTTTTTTCCCCTTCTCTCTCCCTTCAGTTAATAGCTCCGGCCTGGGCAGACAGCCAAGAACCATTTAACAGGTGAATACTTAGTTGTAATAACAAAACCGCAGGAATGCAGTCAGCACAGAAACAATAGAAACCTACAGATCATACAGATTAACAGAGTTGGAAGTCCAACCCCCCCCCACCCAAGCAGGAGACCCTACACCATTTCTGACAAATGGCAGGCCAATCTCTTTGTGAAAGTCTCCAGTGATGAAGCTCCCACAACTTCTGAAGGCAAGCTGTTCCATTGATTGATTGTTCTCACTGTTGGAAAATTCCTCCTTATTTCTAGGTTGAATCTCTCCTTGTTCTTGATGGGAATAAGCTAGGGAAGGAGTTTTAAATATGTTAATACAGAGGAGGAGTTTCTTGTCAGAGTTCTTATGTCTTTTTAAATACACATTCTAATTAGCAGAATTGATTTTATTGATTTGGAATAGGGTTGCAATGCTGTTTCTATGTTTATGTATTTTGATCCTGCATTTTCAGCATTTAAGAGTTATCTTACAGTATTAGACTGTAAAGACTGATTGATTGATCTCACCCTTAGGAAATTTTTCCTTAATCCTAAACTGCTTTTCTCTTTGGTTAGTTTCCATCAATTGTTTCTTATTATGCCTTTTTGGTGCTTTGGAAAATAGATTGACCCCCTCATTTCTGTAGGAGCCCCTCAGATTTCCTGACAGAACAATTAATCAGTGGAACAACTTGTCTCCAGAAGTTATAAATGCTCAAACACTGGAAGTTTTAAAGAAGAAATTGAATAACCATTTGTCTGAAGTGGTGTAGGGTTTCCTGCCTCAGCAGGGGATTGGACGAAGACCTCCAAAATCCCTTCCAATTTTGTTATTCTATTCTATTCTATTCTAAATATTGGAACAGTGCTATTTTATTGTACTATTTTATTGTGAGTTGGACTAAGGAGAAATTTCCTTTTTTTTTTTTTGGATTTTTATTGAATAACATAATAGTACAATTCAACATTTTCGGTTTGGCTACGTTCAACCATGCTATATACTTATATAAGTAGTATCTAATAGATTACATAAATATTTTAAGATTAAGATATGAATTACTTATAAGTTATTACTATGTAAGTTATGATGTAGATTATTACTTAAAATACATAGATTACATAGATGATTTGATACTACCCCCCTTAGTTCAAATTAACATTTACGTTTATTTTCCAACCACCTATACCACATTTCCCATACTGTGTAGAATTCCGAGTCCTCATTCTCATTTAACACATGTGTTAGCCTGCATATTTCTGCGCATTCTAGTATTTTACTGATTATCTGCTCTTCCGTTGGGCGTCCTTTCTCTTTCCAATGCTTTGCATATATTAACCTAGCGGCTGTGATGATGTGCGTAATTAAATATTTCTTTTTCTTCCCATATACCCTTTTTGGTACTCCCAGGTCTCTGGCGCCAGATTGATGTTTTCCTCTATTACTTCTTGAATCCATCTTTGTATTGTTCTCCAAAATTTCGTTGCTTCAGGAAACGTCCACCACATATGGTAGAAGGTACCTTGACAGTGGCCACACTTCCAAGACTTTTTGTCCTGTTTCTAACGGTTCTTCCATAATTAATGCTACGTCATCGGCAAATGCCTGAATTTTAAATATTTCACTCCTAATTTTCAATCCTCTTATCTCATTGTTATGTCTAATTCTTCTTAGGAGAACCTCTAAAGCCAATATAAATAAAAGTGGTGACAGTGGGCAACCTTGTTTCACTCCCATACTAATCTGAAAGGTTTTTGTCATGTCACCATTTAATATAATGTGGACTAAGGAGAAATTTCCTAAGGGTGAGACCAATCAAGTTGGCCATGCCCACCCAGTCACATGCCCACCCAGCCACGCCCACCCAGCCAGTCATTAGGGCAGAGAATCGGTTGTTAAATTATTTTAATCCCACCACTGCCCAGATTGTTGTGGGCAATATGCTGACATTGTAAACCACCCAGAGAGTACTATTTATAAGGGTGGTTTATAGGTCTAAGTGCTATTGCTATTGCTATTACTCATGTTTAAAGCTTCTTGTCTGGATTACCTCAAGGGTTGATAAGGTCAAAGTGGTGGATTAGAAATCAGGAGTGTGTGAATTCCAGTACTCACTAATGTAGGAAAGCTGGATGGGGGACTTTTGACTAATCAGACTTGTCAATCCAACCCACAGGATTATTGTGAAAAAAAACTAGAGGTGGGAGCATTATGTATACTGCCTTGAGTTGCACAAAATAAAGAGAGGATATTGTAACAACAACACTAGTAAAAATTAGCAATTACTTCTTAGCCTGCTCCTGCTATGTTCCAAACACTTTGTGCCACTTTCTTAGCTCACTTACAGTCTTGCATGTGTCCCCATTCTTCCTAGAATTAACTGTCCTTGTTTTTAATTTAGTTGTGTAATTGTGATCTCCTGGAAAATCTCCCAAAGTGTAGCTACTATCAACAGCATTTAGAAAGACATTTTTAATCTGCCAGCTTTATTGCTCAATTATTTGCTTATAGATCTGTTTATTTTATATCCATATATTTTAGTACAAATTTCCATGACCCATTTTCTCTTATACTGTGAATTCTGTTGATGTGTGATGGAGTCACAAAATATGTATGTCATTTTTTGCAAGAAAATAAATTCATTATTTCAATGACCTGAACAATATTTGAAAACAAATCAACAATATGACAGAAAAGGGTAGCTGTGTATTTTATATATGAAATAATAAACTGATATAAATGAGAAGATACAGCATTTGATTCAGAATTTGACTCAGCAGTTCCATCAACAAACCTAATAATGGTTCTTGCTAACTTTCATTTCTCTCTGGCTACTTAGTGTCTCATGTGACTAGCCAAAAGAATGATTGTGGGATTAAAGGATGCAACTTTTATCTTAAACAACCCCAGGATTATTTGGGTTAACCTTACCTGCCATGATCATCACATCATATGTACAGTGTAGAGATGGTTTAACTCTCTATCACTCTTTTCCTGCTACCTAAACAAGATGAAGTCCTAGAAAGCCCCATAAAAATGGGATTGCTCTAGGAACCCTGTCACTTTCTGTATTCTACTTTTCACCTTTTATGCTAATATGGGGAAGGAGGTTAAAATAGATATAGTGCTAAAGGGTGCACACATCTTCCAGATCTATCCATAATAATGCCAAATCCAATAAAGTCACTCTGGAAAGTTAGAATAAAGGAAGTGAGCCAAATGTGACATTCTCCCAACTATCTTTGCAATGACTGGGAGCTGATCTCTATCTGCTGCTATTGAATATTTTCCCTGGGGAATGCCTGATTCAGTCAACCACACATCATGCAAGCACAAACATGCATATTCCAGGTGCCAGAGTCAAATGATACTCAGATATCTTCCTCTGTCAGTGTTAGAAATGTCCTTCAACAGTTATCTTATGTGGATCAGCCTCCTAGCTAAGCCTTCAGAAATGTGGCCTTAAACCTGCAGCAAAAGAGAATTTTGGAGTGTTACTTCTGCAGTTTCCATAATGTTGCTAGTAGATAATTGTAACCCTATTAATATCTAGCATTAAGAAGTATGCAACGAAGAGCATGAGATAATACAAACCAGTTACATTCCCAGGGCCTGTATACTTGCAACCAGGGGTGGGTTCTACTTACCTTTACTGCTGGTTTGCAGCGGGGCCACGCGTGTGCTCTTCTGCACAAGCGCAGAAGCGTTTTGATGGTGTCGGGGTCAGTGGGTGGAGCCTCCCGCCGGTTTTACTACCAGTTCTATAGAACCAGTGTGAACCGGGGGCAACCCACCACTGCTTGCAACCCAAACTCACATAATTCCTTTAATGTTGCAGTTATGCTTCTTTATGACTATGCAGTAGAAATGTGCTATTTCATCTGAAAAGTCTATATAATGAAGCATCTAATTTTCCATACTATCTGGATGAATATATAAAGTACATAAGTGGGATATGCAAACTGCTAAACTCTTCCCTTAATTTTATTTCCCAGAAATAGGCATGTAAGATCAGGATATGACATGTTAAAAGTGTACTTTGAAGCTGTTTCTATTTTTAAAACTTGCAAATGAAAATTGGGCTCCTGATCTGAATTGGGATCAATTAAACAAAGGCTAAAACTCCATTCCAATTTGATAGAAAAATGATGGCACATGGTATCCTATTACAATAGCACTGAAAAAAGTGACTTATGACCATTTTTCACATATTGCCATTGAAACATCCATATGATTATGTGATTTACATTCAGATGCTTGACAACTCAAGACCTTTTGAAAGGTTTTTGTTCAATTCTTTTTTTGTCAGCTTGAGTTTTAAAAGTGGCCCTACTCTTGCTTAGAGCTTATCTTACTACTGGCCAGGTGTTTTGCAATTGTTGTATCCACTAGTTAAGGGAGGGTATGGTTGGTTCCTCTACTGGTAGTTCTGGCATTGGGGTGAAATCCTGGCCTGTCGCAACTCAGAACAGGGTGAATCCCATGCTAGAATGAACATGCTAGTATACCACCTCTGCAAAGGGCAGGAGGTTTGTCCAGTTAGCTTGATGATAATTAATAAAACATCTCAAATATTGTTCTAGAATGCTGTTCAGTCTCTCTCTCAACTGGCTGGGTGGTGGGAGGAGCTTAGGCCCTGGCCGGTACCTAGGAGGCCCAGAAAAGATTTCCAGAGCTTTGAAGTGAACTGAACTCCCCAATCATCAATCCCAGGAATATAATTTCTAATCCTTAAATGTTCACAATATACTTTAACACACTATTAATATTAATAATACAATTAGATTATCCAATCCTAAACTTCCACCTACTAAGTTTAGCTTATTTTTAATTATAATAGATTCTATTATCTGTTAATATGTATGCTACTATTTTCCCTATTTGTATTTTTTTTCTTTTTATTAATATGCTTTATCAATATCCATTATCTCTTAACCCTTTTGGAGTTCCATCATTTATTGACTTTAATCACCCTTTTATTTCTCTCTCTTGAAGTCTTATACCTCTTTTTGATATTTTTATACCGTATTTTTTGGAGTATAAGACACACTTTTTCCCCCAAAAAAGAGGGTGAAAATCTGGGTGCGTCATATCCTCCGAATGTAGCCCTGCCCAGCTTCTCAAATGGAGGTTTCAGAAATGAAGCTTCAGAAAAGAAGCCCCCAAACCGAACTTCAGAAAAGAAGTCCCCAAACAGAAGCTCTGTTTTGGAGGCTTTCAGAGGCAGGAAAAAAAGTTTTTTTCTGAAACAGAGTTTCAGAAGTTTCAGAAGCAGAAAAAAAAAAAGAAGAAGAAGCAAGGCACAGAGCTCACAACCAAGGAACCTGTTGCTAAAATTCACCTCTGGGAACAGCTGATTGGGGGTATTCCGGGAGGCTGATCCACCTGCCAATCAGCTTTTTTCTTATTTTCCTCCCCAAAAACTAAGGTGCATCTTATACTCCAGTGTGTCTTATATGCCGAAAAATATGGTACCTACTGAACATTCCCTTCAGGTTGCTCTTTGTCTCTTTCTGCTGTATTATTTGAACACCCATCAGTAAGATTTTCTTTTTTTAAAAGAGAGTTTTCTCTTTTTTTTTCTGAACCTCTTTTTTTAAAGAGATTTTTCCTTTTTTTCTGTTCTATTATAAGTTTTGAAGGAATTCTCTGATTGATTCCTACTTATTAATCCTCTCTCTTCATTATCTTTATCTTCTTGTATCTCGTTTTGATTTTTTCCTTCCACTTCTTCTAATTTCTCATCTATTTCCTGAATATTATGTTCGTCTTCCCCCACAATTGTTGAATAGCTTCTACACTCATTTCTTTATCTTTAGACAATCTCCTTATCTCCTTATTGTTCTTTATAGTTTCATGCATGTTTTTGAGCATTAAAATTATTTCTTCATTTGCCTCTATTATCCCCTGTAGATCCATTTTGTAATGATTTAATAAAAATTACTCAGTATACCTCTTTAGTTCCAATGTCTCAATATTTAAAAACTCCAACTTAATAAAATTCAATCAATCCCATAGTTATGTCTCCAAATCCCCTAAGTTTATAATCTTTAAGAGTTTTTAGTACATATCTTCCCAATTGTCCAAATTTTAAAGTCTTATTTAACTTTTCTTCTTTTCTCTTTTCTTCTATCAAATTTCTTCCTTTGCCTTGTAGAATGCTCTGTCAAATAGCCTTAATAATCCAAATCCAAATTAATCCACTAGGTTCCTCCAATCTTTCAAATCCATAATGCAATAGCCAGTTTCAATAAAGTTTAGTTATTTGCCATTTAGTTCATCTTAGAAATCTTCAAGAGGAAAAAGAAACTTGTTAGGTATTTTCAAAATATCCAAATCGTCTTCTAGAATAGAGTCAAGGTCAGGCTGCCTTCCAGATGCTATTTACTTTCTTCTATTTTGTGTATTAGTCTTCATGTGTATTGGACCTCACTTTCACTTAGAATATTGATGCTATAGTGCTGTAGTGCTCCTCTTCTTCCAGTAGATGGCTCTCCTGCTCCCAAGTCCAACATTAAACAATATGTCAATAACAGCTGATTATCCAATAAGTCCAGAGGATTTAAAAATACAAATAAGCAAGACAGATTCTCCCAAAAATCACCTTTCAAATTATTTAAGCTTTTTCCCCAGGCTTTCTGTATTTTAAAGCTTCCCTTGGGCATTTCTTTTGCCTCTTAATTTTCAGTCTTTAATTTTCTCCATGTGTCTTATCACCGCTTCCTTAATGTTTGGAGATTATCTTTTAAAATTCTTATACTTAAATTAAATCTTTAGAGTAAGAGTTGGAAGTTATCTCATCCAGTTTCAATGCTCTGTCCATGGACTGCTCCAGCACAAATCTTATGGTACCAGTTGTCACTGTTTGTGATTGCCACAAAAAATGGCCATCATCCCTGCTGCCATTCGAGAGAGCTTGCTTCGGACCTAACAATGAAATTGCAAATTCCTTGTGGTCGACGAAGTCCCTCTCCTTTCTTTGCTGCCCCTACAAGGCAGTTTTGACCTTGCAGGACCTCCCAACAGTGGTTACCAGCTGGATTTTGCATGGCTTGGTGGACCCCGATATTTTCTAGCTGTTCTTGCTGAGACATCAACCAGAAGTCTCGATCAGATATTGTTCTTTGTGGGGGCCCCATGCAGCTGATAAATGTGTTGCAGGAACAGTTTTGCAAGTGCCCTGTCAGTGGGGATTTTTTGGCAGGGGATAAAATGGGCCTGCATGGAGAACAGTCCATTACGACCCAAATGACAGTATTTCCCCCACTTTCTGGCAGTTCTACAATAAAATCCATGGAGATCTCTCTCCAGGGTGCTGAAGGCTTGGCTACAGTTTGTAAGAATCCAGGGTTTTTTTCCTTGCCTACTTTTCACTGCTGCGCAGATAGGGCAACTGGCAATGTAGCTTTCTATGTCTTTCTTGAGGGATGGCTACCAGAATTGTCTTTTTATAAGGTGCAGGGTTTTTACAAATCTGAAGTGGCCAGCCATTTTGGAATCATGGCATACCTTCATAAGAGGAAGCCTCTGGCTAGCTGAAACATATGATTTTACCCCTACCCAAGCCAGGTTGTCTTTAAGCAAACAGGTATTTTTATGGGCTTGGAACCAGTCACCATTAAGTAGGGCTTGTTTAAATGCCTGAACGGTGGCATTGTCTGCTAGAAGGTCCTGTTTGGCTTGCGACCTGGTTATCACCTTGGCTGCCAGCTGGGAGGCTGAGAACAGGAGTTTGATAACTTCAGGTTTTCCGCTATTATATTGTGGTTTTCTGGATAGTGCATCTGTTAGAGAATTCTTCCCCTGAGGAAGAATATTGAGCCCAGTGCATTTGTTTTGGAGTGTGGGGATGATTGCTTTCTCAGTAGTTGGCAAACCATGCTGAGGAATGCAAACATCAGCACAATGATCCTTAAAGACTCTTCCTCAGGACATGAGGTCTGTCACATAGGCAAATCAGATCACATTGTTTGGACATCATAGTCCAAAATGGTATCTCCTTAAAACCTTTGGTGAATGCCCTCACAGTCTTCACTGATGGGGGGGGCACAGTGGGGCGCAACTGCCTGGCTTGAACATGGGAAATGGGTTATGAAAATTACACCTCCGCAAAAGTCCACTCAGTGTGCAGAGGTTGCAGCCATAATTTTGGCCTTGCAAATCTTTCCAACTCAAGATCTCAATATTTTCAGATAGCCAGTATGTTTGTCAAATTGTCACCTCCCTCCCTGGTGCATATGTTACACCATCTTTGGATGATGATCTCCTGTCCCTCTTTTTGACATTACAGCAGGTTTTGCAAATTAGAAAGAATCAAATTTACATCGCACATATTAGAAGTCATCAGTCTTTCCCAGGCATATTGTCAGAAGGAAATGCTGTTGCAGATGCTGCAACAAAGCAGCATGTTCTGTCTGTTACTCCATGGGAAAGTCATTCTATGTTTCATCAAAATGCCAAGGCTCTTGCAAAACAATTTCATATTCCTCTAGATCATGCTAGAGCAGTCATACAACAATGCCCTCAATGTTCTCAAATCACCCCATCTCCCTCCATTGGGGTGAACCCGAGAGGTCTTAAAGCAAATGAACTTTGGCAGATGGATGTAACCCAATACCCCTCTTTTGCTCCTTGGAAATATCTTCATGTAACTATTGATACTTTTTCTCATTTTATTTGGGCTACTCCTCAGAAAGGAGAAGCCACCAAACATGTTGTTAATCATTGTATTCGAACATTTTCTGTCATGGGCCTACCTTCTACGTTAAAAACAGATAATGGCCCTGCATATTGTAGTCGCTCCTTTGCTGAATTTTGTGACAAATGGCAAATTAAACATCTTTTTGGCATACCTTATAACTCTACGGGACAGGCCATAGTGGAGCGAGCAAATTTTACTTTAAAATCTGCTTTGGATAAACATAAACAAACAGGAGGGATTCCTATAGGTCTCCCTGGTAAACAGGAATGGTTGAATAAAGTTCTGTTTACTCTGAATCATCTTAATATCACAAATTTATCAACTCCAGTAGATAATCATTTTGGAAGTAGAATAAGTCATCCCCAGCCACAGGTAATGTCTAGATTATTGCCTAATCCCGAATGGCATGGACCTGTTCCCTTATAGACATGGGGAAGGGGATATGCTGCTGTGCTTGCTCCTACAGATCCGGTGTGGATCCCTGCTTGGTGTGTGAAACCGTGGAAGGATGGCGTGGCACCAAGGACTGAAAAACCCGATCCCGAACTTCTCCCTCAGCCTGCAGAACCCTCAGGATCGGGACCGAGCACCTCGTCAGAAACATCAAGTGACCTGGGGGCAGATTAAGGCCCTCTCTGCTCAATCTACAAAATTGCTACAGGAAAAGGACATGCCACAGACACCAGAGACCTTTTTGGTAGCGGCATTTGCTTGTTTAAATGCCAATTCTGTAACTATTGTAATGTGTATTCTTTTTATGTGTATTTTTCCTCCTGGCATGGCTACACTGACTTTGCAAGATGGAATTCCAGAGCAAGGACTTTGGGAACAAAATTCCTATATATAGGATGCGCAAAATATCTCTCGATTAGTAAACAAGACTGATTGTTGGATCTGCATGCACGTTCCCCCACATGCCAAAGGAGGACTTTTAATACATGCTATTCCTTTTAATGAAACCGGATGGAAACAACATCCTCGGATCCCCGGAACGCTACAAAAAGAAAAAGTTAATTATTATCAGCCTCCTCTGGAACCACCTGTGCTCATATATCTAGATATATGAGAACTCCGCGATACAGGTGGTCATAGAGTATACTATTGATAAACTGCATAAGAACTGCAGGGGCCCCCTGTAGACCAAATGGCATGACCCGGAACTTATAGCTGCCCAAAGGGCAGTTAAATGTGGTCTTCCATTCATCACCCGCTTTTACCTGGACCCTGTAATACACTTCTCGGAGGTCCAACTTAGTAAAGATCTTCCCTGTCGTGAGAGTGGAAAGCAAATCCGTCATAAGGGGTAAGGGATAAAGGGGTTCCATACAGACAGCGTTTAATTCCCGAAAATCAACACACAATCTTAGCCCTCCATCTTTCTTCTCCTTAAACAGAATTGGCGCTGCCATATGCACACGACTGGGTGAAATAAAACCCCTGGCTAGGTTCTGGTCTATATAACGCCACAATTCCTCTAATTCAAGGGGAGTCATGGAATACATACGGGGTTTAGGTAGACTAACACCTGGTTTCAACTCTATCGCACAGTCTGTAGGACGGTGGGGTGGAAGGGCCTCACATTCCTTCTCGCTAAACACACACCATAGATCTCTGTATACGTGTGGGACTTTTTCTAGACAGGGCATCTCCCTTCCAGTCGCTCCTACATCTCTACTGTCTTCAGGTGGATCAGGGCCTACTGCCAAGCGTAATTTGCAAAAAACCCCTTCCCACCAAATGGTAGGTTTCCACTTATCTAACCATGATAGGCCTAGAATGATGGGTTCAATCATTTTTTCTACAACCACGAATCGTACTACTTCCCGATGATTCCCGATCTCAAGTGTCACTGGCTCTGTAACATGGGTAGCCGGTTGTCCTACTAGCGTTGAACCATCCATTTGCTCAAAGTAAATAGGTTTCTGCAACCTCACTACACAAAGTCCAAGACTGTCCGCTATCGCCCTTCGTAAAAGGCAATGGGTGCAACCGGTATCTACTAAGACCCCTTGCTGTTCCAGTCTACCCGACCCAGGGTGTTTTAGTGTCACCTGGATAACGAAAGGTTGGACAGGATCACATACCATAGGATCCGTGTGTTCCGTTTCCTCCTCAATGTTCCCCTCCTCCGTCAGCCTTCGGATGACGTCAGGAGAGCCACCAATGCCATCACGACCATTGGCCTCACCACCTCTTGTTTGAGCTGTGATACGAGAGCGCTCCGATAGTCTGGAACAGCAACCCGCCTGCCTACTGGAACCTGATGCCTGGATGTCTGGGGTCTGGAGAGGCAGGAGTGGGCAATCAAGCGCTCTGTGGCCCTCCTGGTCACACCGGTAACATTGGAATGGTCTTCGTGAGGCAATACCACCTCTTACTCCTATAGGCATATATGTTCGAATGCCTCCCCGCCCTGTGGGTGGCTTCTCCAACACCTTCCATGGTGGGGTCACGGTGTCACTTTGCATCCGGAACTCCTTCAGGCCTACATCCAATTCGACAGCCGCTTTATACCAGGCTGTTATGTAAGGACCAAGGCCCCTATAAACGCAGGCCTGACGTAGGTCTCTATCCAGCCCCTTATGGAATGGTGAACTAATAAACGTTCGGGCCAGCCCCTCAACCGATTAGCCAAAATTACAAAATTCCTTTACATAGTCTTTAGCCGCTCGTCCATTTTGTTTTAGTGAAACTAGATCGCTTTCGACAATGGCCTGGGTGCTGGCATCGTCCTCAAATCGACTCCGTAACGCTTCCAAGAACAGTCCCAAATCTGCCAGTTCTCGAGCGTGCATGGTGTGTAAACTGGCCACCCAGTCAGCTGCCTCACCCGTCAAAACTGTCGTAACTGCTACTACTCTGGCCCACTGAGAGGAATAATAGTGCCCATAAGCATCCATGTAGCTGATCACCTGGCTTAGAAAGAGGGCTACACGGTCTGGGTTCCCATCGAATGTGGCTTGTAAGAGAGGGAGGCCCCATGGTATTTGCTGTACCCAAGGCCCTGGGATCCATGCAGGCGCTGGATCCCATTTACGCCTGGACCGCTCTCCACCCCGAGGGGCTCTTGGTTCCCGTGAGCAGGACCGTCTAGCAGCAGGCTCACCCTCCTGGTCCTCACGATGCCCCTGACTATGTGGCTGTTGTCGTGTACCATGTATCCCCTCACTTGACGAGGAACCCCCCCCCCCCCGGGGAGCAGGGTCTTCATCCCTTCCGCCCCTGTATCAACTATGGTCTACTCGCAGGTTTGGACTGGCCAAACACACCCTGGATTCGGACATTCTGCCCGTTGACACTCCCATCCCACTCTGCCACGTATTTGACTGGTCTGCCCTCGGTGCCCAGGGCTGCCAAGAGGGGGCATCCCGGAAGCTAGCTTCCCCAAACCTCTCCCTCAACATATCCATGGCGGTTACACCAGGGCCGGAAGAATAACTCCAGTCCCCCTCTTCCTCCTCCTCCGTCCATTGCCTTTCCTGCCACCCTTGGAATTGAGGGGCTAGAGGGGGGGTAGCTGACGTCTGAAACCCAAGTTCCCCAGTATAGCAGTACTTTGCCACCAATCCCCAGATGGTTTTCAAGCTGCTTCAGTCCCCAATGAATCCTGTCTTTCCTGCTTGTCTTCTGGGGGCGGGGGCGACACCACTCTCTGTTTGGGGCATACCACTGGCTGTTCACAATGCTCCTCCATCTCCACATTCTCCCCCTCCTCTGTCTCCAGCTCCGTCCCCAAATCCAACACTGTGGCATCATCCGTCACACCCTCTGCCATCACAGCTGCTTGCAGTCGTCAGACAAAAGAATAAAGCATCTCTGACTTTCTATCAGCCTCCTCTGGAACCACCTGTGCTCCGCCAAACAAACACCACACGCACACACTCAAAGATGAAGCTATCCGGTTTAATCGTAGCTTACACGGTGGTCAAACAGTAAGCGCTGAAGTTTTCTGATGAAAAACAAAGTTGGGGATGCCCGATTCCTCTGCTTATCTGGCTTTATAGAACGCCCCCAAGCGCCCCGCCCTTGCTCAATTGTGCATTTAAAGTGACCGCGCTATTTACCCCTTCAGGTTCATTGTGGATTGCCAGTACTTCCGGATCTCGCTGTCCCTCGTATTGAAGGGCGTTTGTTTCCTTTGACATCGTTTTATTGACCCTGTCCACAGATTCCCTATACCGTCCACCACCTGATATCACCGTGCCCTGCTAAACACTACAACACCCCCCTTCACCATGTCTCTGTTCTTCTGGCTTGTCACAGTCACAGGATCATGTGTCGAGGGAATGGCTGACACTCGACAATTATACTATTTTATTTTATTTATTTATTTATTTATTTATTTATTTATTTATTTATTTATTTATTTTATTATATTTCTATACCGCCCTTCTCCTGTGGGACTCAGGGCGGTGTACAGCCAGGATAAAACATAGCATATAAAATTTAAAAACATTTAAAAAAACAATTAAATAATTTTGGCCTGAATTTAAAACAACCCAATTAAAACCGAAATTCGATTAAAAACTAAGAGGATGGGATCAAGCCAGCCCAGCTAGATGGAACAAGTTTGTCTTCAGGGTCCGACGAAAAGTCCGGAGGTCTGATATCGTGCGTATCTCAGGGGGCAGGTCATTCCAGAGGGCAGGCGCTGCCATAGAGAAGGCTGTCCCCCTGGGGGTCGCCAGCCAGCACTGCCTGGCCGACGGCACCCTGAGGAGGCCCTCTCTGTGTGAACGAACCAGTCGGTGGGAGGCTAGTCCGGCAGAAGGCGGTCTCGCAAATACCCCGGCCCTAAGCCATGGAGCACCTTAAAGGTGGTCACCAACACCTTGAAGCGCACCCGGAAGACCACAGGAAGCCAGTGCAGCTCGCGCAGGAAAGGTGTTATATGTTAGCGCCCCGTCGCTCCCATAATCCCCCGCACGGCCGCGTTCTGGACCAACTGCAGCCTCCGGGTGCACCCCAAGGGGAGCCCCATGTAGAGAGCATTGCAGTAGTCCATTGGTAGCAGGCTTCAAGAAGTAGCGGCATATTGTTGGGAATTCATCAACCATACTAGGAAGGCATCTGTTGATGTTGGAAAATATCCCTATTGTAACACGACATTTATTCTTAACACCACTATTGAGAGAAATAGTGCCCATTATTATTTTAGTTATCATTGCCTTAATTTGCTGTTGCTGCTGCGTGCAATGTTTGCCTGGTTTGTTGACGGTATTTCGTTCAAGAATTCGGCCCTCCAGATCTGAAGTTATGTATGCATACAAATTATTAAAAAATAAAGAATAAAATAAAAAGGAGGACATGTGGGGATGATTGCTTTCTCAATAGTTGGCAAACCATGCTGAGGAATGCAAACATCAGCACAATGATCCTTAAAGACCCTTCCTCAGGACATGAGGCCTGTCACGTAGGCAAATCAGATCACATTGTTTGCAACAAGAAAACATGAACTGTCCATGAGTTGTCCATGAGCTTTGTTTAGCCAATCAACTACAAAGTGAACTTTGATCAATGAATCAGCTTCTGCCACAAAGACTATAGAGAACAATAAAAGGGGGCTCCCAGAAGCTGTTCTGTGTGCCTTCCCATTAACTTTCTTCCTGCCTATGCATCTTTCTTCATCACAACAACATTGGAGAGAGTTTCCATGGGATCTTAAGGGCCTACCGATTTTTATGATCAGTCCACACCTCAAAAGGGATTTTGTTCCCATCTAGGAAATGTCTCCAGGTAAGGAAAACTGTGTATGCCTCCTTCTCCCAGATAGCCCATCTTTGTTCTGTGTCTGTTAATTTTTTAGACGTGTATACACAGGATTGTAGCTACCCCTGTTCATTTTCTTGGAGTAGGACTGCCCTGACAGCCATGTTGCTTGCATCTGCCTATATAACAAAAGATTTTTCTGGGTCTGGGTGCTTTAGGATGGGTTCAGCTGAGAATAATTGTTTCAGTTTCTCAAATGCCTCCTGGCATTCCATAATTCAGTTTAGGGGCTGTTTGGGCTTTGACTTGCCCCCCTTTTGTTTTCAAAAGGTTAGTGATGGGGAGTGCAATTTGCATAAAAGCTGGGATAAATTGTCAATAGAAGTTCGCTTTCTTTTTTTAAAACAAACTTTATTAAACATAAAAAAGATAAAATGTCATATCAAGTACATATAAAATACATTTATATTAGTCCACATAACATTACTTACTCACAACTAAAGATGAAAAAGTAAACAAAACAAAATAAGTAAAAGAAAAGAAAAAAATGTAGAAAGTATCCCAGGTAGTCTATTTTATTCTGGTGGAATTCAAATTTAGACAGTTTTGCATAAAGCTTAGCAGTGCAGAGTTTTTTTAGGACTGCCCAGACAAGTTTTATGTGCTCAGTTTTGATTTTGGTGTATATTAAAATGTCATCTAAATACACCAGAACCCCTTTGTATAGGTGCTCATGGAGCACCTCGTTTATGAGTTGCATGAACACGGTGGGAGCGCCTTGTAGCCCAAACAGGAGCACTTTGAATTGTTAGCACCCCAAGGGGATGTTAAAAGATGTTTTCCATTCATTCCCTTCCCTAATCCTGATTCAGTAGTAAGCCTCTCTTAGGTCCAGTTTTGAAAAGATTTTCCTCTTGGATAGGTGGGCTAGCATGTCCTTCATGAGGGGAAGAGGGTACACATTTTCTACGCTTACAGTGTTTAAATTTCTATAGTCTACACATAAGCATAAAGACCCATCTTTTTTTTCTTGGAACAGCACTGGGGCAGCAATTTTTGGTCGCGTTGGTTCAATGAAGCCCCTAGCCAGGTTCTTATCTATGAAGATGCTCAATTCCTCCAGTTCTTGGGGGGACATGCTATATATCTTGGGTTTTGGTAGTTGGTTGCCTGGGAGGATTTCGATGGCACAGTCTGTGGGACAGTGGGGGAGAGCTCATCAGAGCCCTCTTCACTGAACACTTCAGCTAAATCCTTGTATTCCCTGGAAATGCCCTGGACTGGTGCGGCTCTCCTGGCCACAGCTGTTTCTTTGTTTGGGTTTCCTCCCAGTTCCTCCCTTTGGCCATCTGGTCTGGTCTATTGGAATCTTAGGGCTCCCTGATACCAGTTTACTCTGGGGTTCCAGGTGAGTCCCAGGACTAGCAGCCATTCCATTTTGGGTGCCACAATAAATGTGAGTCTTTCATTATGAGTCCCCATGACTATGTTTAGGGGTTCTGTGGAAAAGTTGCCAGTTCACACACACACACACACACACACACACACACATGTGACTGATCCATCTAACTGGCAAAATGCAATGGGGTTTTTTAGCTTCCGCAGGTGGATGCCCAGTTTCCCCACAAGGGTTGGGCTAATTAAGCATTGGGTGCACCCCGGTCCAAGAGGGCTGAGAGTTTTACCTTTTTCCCCCAGATGGGGATGAATAGGGGCAGGGTGAGCAGTTTGATTGGGTCACTTACCAGTGACTTATCTTCAAGGTTGCTTTCGGACAGGCTTGGTCCTTCCCCTGGTGGTGCCAGAGTTCCTTCCGCCGATTTTGCAAGGGGGTGAAACTCCACAGCCTCTCCATTTCTCAGTGCGGTGTCTTTCCCCCAAGAGGTGGTTTTCACAGGCTTTCCACCTGACAGGCATTCAGGCCTCCGGCAGGGGTTTTCAAACAACACTCAGCTTCATGGTGCCCCTCCTTCCCTCACTTGGAACAGGTTGATGATCTTGGCATGAGGACAGTTTGTGGCTTGGATACTTCTCTTTTCCCCTGGGGTGGGTATCTCTTCCAGGTTCTCCCTGCTCGGTACTGGTTCCAGGCCAGGTTGATCTCCACCTCTTCGGCTAGGATGTACCATTCATGCAGATGGTTTGGGGTTCCTCTGGCTAGGCAAGCCTGGTAGAGATCATTGTTCAGGCCATCCTTGAACCAGCTCACCAGGATGTCTTCCAGCCAATCCATCCTGCAGGCAAGGTCTCGGAATTCTTCAGTGTATTTGGCTTACCAGCTGGTGTCTCTGCTTCATGGTTCTGATGCAGTCACTGGCTTTTTGGTCTGCCAGGGGGTTGTCAAACCAGCTGCGGAGAACCATCATTAAATGGTCAAAATTTCTCAGCTTGGGGGCATTGGCATTGTGGAGGCTCACCATACATTGGGCTGTCACCCCTTCTAGGGCCAGGGTGATGACTCGGACTCGGGCACTCTGGGTTTGGAAAGCTCACCCATACTCTTGCATGTATGTGAAGACATGCACCAGGAAAAATCTCAGTTGTTGTGGGTTGCCATTGTACTTCACTCCCAGCAGTGGGAGTGCTCTGGGCTGACCACAGATATTTGAGGGAGCTGGTGCTATGCGGGGCAGGTTTGGCAGGATGGTTGTTGCTCCTGTGGCAGCAGTGACTGGGCCTGCATCCGCTGGATCCAGTGTAACAGTTCCGGCTCCATTGTCTGTCGCTACAACCTCTCTCCCCTCTGGTGATGTTCCAGCTCCCCTTTTACTCCAAGGTCCTCAAAAACTTCCATCACAAGTCACATAACACATCTTTTGAGTCGATAGTACCCAGCCGATTGTTCAGTCAGTTCTTTTTGGTCTGACAGGGCTCACATTTCCAGCCTGGTTGCGGGTGAAGGTGACTCCTCTGATTCTGCCATCTCAATTGTCTTTCTTCCCCACTCTGATTGAGCACCAGAGCACAGTTCCATGTCTTCGTTGGGGCAGATGGAGCTGGCATCTGGCTGGGTGGTAGTTGAGGTCTCCCCCAGCATTCTGCCTCTCCTTGCTTGTCACTCTGTTCAGACATTATTTGCAAGGTCCCCTAAAACCTGGGGCACCCCTAAAAACAGGCACCCTGTTATTAAGCTGGTTATTAAGACCAGCTGCCTGCAATTACTGCAGGTTCGAATCTCGCCAAGGCTCAAGGTTGACTCAGCCTTCCATCCTTTCTAAGGTAGGTAAATTGAGGACCCAGTTGTGGGGGCAATAAGTTGACTTTGTATAAATATACAAAAAAATGAAGGCTATTGCTTAGCGCATTGTAAGCCGCCCTGAGTCTCCGGAGAAGGGCGGCATATAAATCAAAATTTAAAAAAAAAATTGCTTCTCTGGGTTGACCACTTTTGCAGAGCCTACTTTATGTGAGGTCTGCCTCCCCTCCCCTTTCAAGGAAGCATGAACTCTTGAAACTTCAGCTTTTCAAAAGGAATCTTTTATTGAAAGGAAGACGATTGCAAGACAAAAGCAAAGCAGGCTCTAAGTTCCCCATAGGCAATTCCATTAGGATGAAGGAGTTAGAAACCCCTTCCCTCAGTCCAATGTTATATGAGCCAATCTACAGGTGCGAAGATGTTGTAGGAATGACCATCCTGGCAAAGAGATAAGGGACGGTTCCCAGACACTTCTTTCAGGAGGCTTCAGAACTGAGACAAACCAGATGGCCCTCCCTCCTTACACATTCCCCATAGGTAAATCAAAGCATAGGGAAAATAGGTGTCAGAGCTAGGATTATAAACTAAGGGATTACAGGATATGTAGGAAAAGGGAAGAGGGCAATAAGCAAATAAAGGGAACCAGGCCAGTGGTGAAATCCAATTTTTTTTTACTACTGGTTCTGTTGGCGTGGCTTGGTGGGCATGGCTTGGTGGGTGTGGCAGGGGAAGGATACTGCAAAATCTCCATTCCCACTCCACTCCAGGGGAAGGATATTGCAAAATCTCCATTCCCACCCCACTCTGGGATCAGCCAGAGGTGGTATTTGGCGCTTCTCTGAACTACTCAAAATTTCGGCTACTGGTTCTCCGAACTGCTCAAAATTTCCACTACCAGTTCTCTAGAACCTATCAGAACCTGCTGGATTTCACCCCTGATCCAGGCCCCCTTCACACAGAAATGGCAGTATCACGTTAGGGATCCGACACAAAGTCAATGGGGAAGCCAGATTCAACTGTGTTACTAATTTAACATCTTGTAAGGTCTTGCCTCTCCAATCTTCCCAAGAAAGCAGGACTCTTGAAACTGCAGTTGTTCCAAAAGGAGCTTTTATTGAAAGGTTTGTGATAACAAGAGATCTAGGCAAGAACTGAAGCTTCTCACTTAAAACCAGCTATTTAAAGCAATGCTAACCAAACCCCTCCCACACTACATCATTGCAGGGAAACAGAAACAGAAACTTCATATACAGATCACTCCATCCTTCCCCCTTCCTCCCACCTGACATGCCGCTGCCCCCCTAGAAAAATGGGAAGTCCACCTGAAAGAAAACAATAGAGGGAAGGGGAGACAAAGGAAACATAAAATCAATGAAGTTTGTCCAGGTACAATTGATGAAACATACGTACCCAATTTAGGAGCATGCACATGTTCTTTTATGAACCCATTCATTGTGTTAAAAGGGGAAGTGTTTCCAAGCCACCAGATACTGAGTGGTCCCATGGAATTTCCTAGAGTCAAGAATTTCCTGAAACTCAAAATGTTGTTCACCCTCTATCATAATAGGGGGCAGAACAGAGGTAGTAGCCAGACGAAGATCAGAGGTGACTTCAGGCTTCAGTAAGCTACAATGGAAAATGGGGTGGACTTGCCATCATGATTTAGGGAGTTGTAATTCCACCGAGACAAGGTTAATAATATGAACTATGGGGAAAGGCTCAATATATTTACGATCCAATTTTTTAGACTGCTGCAAAGATTTTAGAAACTTGGTGGAAAGGTAAACTTTGTCCCCCACTTTATAGGAAACCTTGGCTTCATTCAAGGCTTTGCGAATCACCGGCCAAATGGTTTGCAAATGACTGATTCACTGTTTCAAGGAGGGTATATCTAGTTCATGTGAGGGTAACTCAGGCATAGCATTAAATTCTTGCCCTGTGGCCACTCTGAAAAGGGTAAAACCTGTGCTAGCATGAACTGCATTATTATAGGCTACTTCTGCAAAAGGCAGTAGTTTAGTCCATTTGTCCTGCTGGTAATTAATAGAACAGCACAGGTACTATTCCAGAACTGAGTTTGTTCATTCTATGGCCCCGTTTATCTGCAGATGATGACTAGAACTTTTAAAGTTTTTTTTATTTTTTTATTTTTTATAAAAATGTCAAATCACTGCATGAACAGTGTGGCACCTCTGTGCCATACATTCCAATACAAACAAAACTAATCAGATTAAACATTATTATTACATTCAATCAACTTATGAAATTCCCATAACAATACACATCTATATTAGGTTACAGTCTATCATTATTCAATTATTCCACCTATTTCTCATTATTACTTTCATTTTATCAAATAAAAATGTAATACATTAATATTCCCTTTATTTCTATCACTTATTCTAGCTTTTAATCATATCACCCTATATTAAAAAGTTTTTTCTTTCTTTACTGTCTAACTTCTAATCATGTCACCTGCCTACAAAAAGAGCCATAATGATCTTTTGGCATGGGATGAAATGAATCTGTTTTGAGAAAAGATCTGTAACAACCCAGATCACTGCGTTTCCAGAACTCTCAGGTAATTCAACAATGAAATCCATGGAGATCTCTCTATGGTGTTGAAGGCTCAGCCACTGGCTGCAGTAGACCAGGGTTTTTCCACTGCCCGTGTTTAGCAGTAGTGCAAATGGGGCAGCTTGCTACATAACTTTCTATGTCCTTTTTAATGAGGACCACCAGAATTGCTGTTTCAGTAAATGTAATGTTTTTACAAAACCAAAGTGACCAGCTAATTTGGAGTTGTTCCTCTGCAAGGAACTTGCATTTCAGTCAAAACAAAGCACATTCCAGCCAGCAACATCAAGATTATCTCCACGGTAACCCTCAGTGACTGGAGGGAGTGACTTCTACAACCTGCAAAAGTGCTTCATTGGGGAATGTGACACATCTTAGGGGGAGGGGGAAACAGGGTCTGAGTCAAGGCTCAAATTAATTGAGGTCACAGTTGGCTTCACTTGGTTTGTGCCAACATGAAGCTCCTAATAAATAACTGGATTTCTTTTGAAGCTTGGGTTGAGGCTTATGATTTAATTAGGGGATTGATCGGAACCCTGACAGGTGCCACAACCATCTTGGTGGTAGTGGATATGCTAACCAAGATGGCCCATTTTATTCCATGTGCGGATCTCCCTACCGCAAGAGTGATGGCCCAGTTATTCACTGCCCATGTGTTTGGGCTGCATGGGTTACTGTACCGAGTAGTGTCTTACCAGGGGGTGCAATTTACAAGACGTTTTTGGCAGATCCTACTCATGGAACTGCAGTTACAGGTGCCTCTGTCATTCACCCATCACCCCGAAACTGATGAGAGCACAGAGAGAATGAACACCATCTTGGAACAGTATCTCCACTGTTTCAGCAAACACCCAACAGGACAATTGGGCAGAGGTGTCAGCCTCCTCTGTGCTCCGCCGAACAAACAACACACGCACACACTCAAAGGTGAAGCTATCCGGTTTAATCATAGCTTACACGGTGGTCATACAGTAAGCACTGAAGTTTTCTGATGAAAAACAAAGTCGAAGACGCCCGATTCCTCCGCTTATCTGGCTTTATAGAACGCCCCCAAGCGCCCCACCCTTGCTCAATTGTGCATTTAAAGTGACCATGCTATTTACTCCTTCAGTTACTTCCGGATCTCGCTGTCCCTCGTATTGAAGGGCGTTTGTTTTCTTTGACATCGTTTTATTGACCCTGTCCCCAGATTCCCTATACCGTCCACCACCTGATATCACCGTGCCCTGCTAAACGCTACAACACCCCCCTTCACCGTGTCTCTGTTCTTCTGGCTTGTCACAGTCCCCGGGATCATGTGTCGAGGGAATGGCTGACACTCGACATGCGCCCCCCCCACCAGGTCTCTTCCTGTAGGGACATAAAAACATTCGGTTATTCTCATTAAGTGGGAAAGTGTCCACCTGGTTTGTTTGGATATGTTTCATGGAATTGTTTTAGTAATCATGGAGCATCTATATCCTTCGTTTTCACCCATGTTGCTTCTGATATAGGGTATCCCTTCCAATGTACTAAATACCTAAGCTTCTCATGATATATCTTAGAATCGAGGATCTTTTTAATTTCGTATGAGCTTCCTGCCACGGGCCCTGGACGTGTTCCTGTCTCTCTTATTTTGGCTGCTGGTTTTAGGAGACTACTGTGGAATACTGGGTGTATTCTTTTCAGGAAGGGGGGTAGTTGTAAGGATATCATTACGGGATTTATTATTTTGGTGATGGGAAAGGGACCTATATACTTTGGACCTAATTTTCTACTGGGCATACGCAGATTGATATATTTTGTGGACAAATACACTTTTTCTCCTATTTTGAAGGGTACGTTATCTCGTCTCCGTTTGTTTACTTGAGTTTTGTACGCTTCAGAAGCTTTTTCTAATGCATTTTTGATGTGTGGCCAACTCTGTTTAACCTTCTCTGTCCATTCTTTTGGACTATGGGAACTAGTCATTTGTACATCTAGATCGGGGATGGCCGGGAACTCTTTTCCAGAAACTACCAGGAAGGGTGTATAACCTGTACTTCTGTGCACGGTGTTATTATATGCTGATTCTGTGAAAGGTAAGAGTTCGTACCAGTCTGTTTATTGGTATGACACATAAGAATGTAGATACCTTTCTACCATGGCATTGGCTCTTTCAGCGGCTCCATTGGTATTTGGGTGGAACGCAGAGAGCTCAGTCCTTGTTCTGTTCCTAATTGTCCTAGGAAACATCTCCAGAACCGGGCAGTAAATTGGGGACCTCTGTCTGAGATTATATGTTTGGGTGTGCCATGAAGTCGATATACGTGTTGGACAAATAGTTTCGCTAGATGCCCTGCAGACGGTAGTCCTTTACAGGGGACAAAATGCACCTGTTTGGAAAACAGGTCAATAATAGTCCATATTACATTGTATCCTTTGCTGGGAGGCAATTTAACTATGAAATCCATGGCTATATCTTCCCAAGGCCTCTGTGGTTCAGCCACGGACTGTAATAAACCAGACGGTTTCCCTGACAAGGGTTTAGCTCTTATACAGACAGGACAGCCTTGTACATATGTGTCTACCTGTTTTCGCATACGTGGCCACCAGAACTGTCTCCTCACTAGATGCAACGTTTTCACGAAACAGAAATGCCCTGCTGTTTTTACATCGTGGCATTGTCGTAACACCTTATCTCTCAATCCTTCGGGGATATATAATTTATCTCCTTTCCACATTAGTCCTCTTCTCTGTGTCACTATCTGGGGATTGGTCTTCAACCAACTGTCTGTTGCTAATTTTTTCCTCAACTCCACTACCCAGGTTGTGGGGAGTGGGAATACGTCCCTTCCTTGCTTTCCTATCTGTTTATAAGGTATTAAGGCTTGTGTTATCTCCTCTTTTTGGCTCTCAAATTGCGGTATGCGCGATACGGCATGAGCTAAATAGTTCTTTCCCCCTGGTATCGCTTTCAGCTTGATGGTAAATCTGCGGAAATATTGCGCCCAACGTGCCTGTTTCAGGGACAGTTTATGAGGCGATTGAAGTGCCTCTAGATTTTTGTGATCCGTCCATACCTCAGATTCTACCTTAGTCCCTTCTAACAAATGCCTCCACGTTTGCAAGGCCCATTTTATGGCATACGCCTCTTTTTCCCAAACCGTCCAATTTCGTTCTGTATCAGTTAGTTTTCAGGAGGTGTAGGCGCATGGTTTAAGAACCCCATGTTCATTTCTTTGTAGGAGAACACCTCCTACCGCCACATCACTTGCATCCGCCTGGATTACACAGGGTTTCGATGTGTTAGGATGTCTTAGTATGGGTTCATTAGCGAAGAGGGTTTTCAACATGTCAAATGCACGTTGACACGATATCGTCCAATTGATTTTTTGTTGTGGGTTGCCTTTCCCAACTGCAATTTTTCTCGTCTTTAAGAGATCAGTCAACAGTAAAGCCACCTTAGCAAATGAGGGGATAAATCTCCTATAAAAATTTGCAAAGCCCAGAAAACTTTGTAACTGTTTTCGGGTCTTTGGAGCCTGCCATTCCAACACTGTCTTAACCTTATTTGGGTCCATTTCAATCCCTTTTTCTGAAATCCTAAACCCCAAGTAATCTATCTCTGTCTTGTGAAATTCGCATTTCGATAGCTTTACATACAACTGAGCCTTCAACAACTTCAGTAATATTTGCCGTACCAGACAAACATGTACTTCTAGGGTATTGGAGTATATTAGAATATCGTCTAGATATATGAGAACTCCGCGATACAGGTGATCATAGAGTATACTATTGATAAACTGCATAAAAACTGCAGGGGCCCCCTATAGACCAAATGGCATGACCCGGAACTTATAGCTGCCCAAAGGGCAGTTAAATGTGGTCTTCCATTCATCACCCGCTTTTACCCGGACCCTGTAATACGCTTCTCGGAGGTCCAACTTAGTAAAGATCTTCCCTGTCATGAGAGTGGAAAGCAAATCTGTCATAAGGGGTAAGGGATAAAGGGGTTCCATACAGACAGCGTTTAATTCCCGAAAATCAACACACAATCTTAGCCCTCCATCTTTCTTCTCCTTAAACAGAACTGGCGCAGCCATATGCGCACGACTGGGCGAGATAAAACCCCTGGCTAGGTTCTGATCTATATAATGCTGCAATTCCTCTAATTCAAGGGGAGTCATGGAATACATACGGGGTTTAGGTAGACTAACACCTGGTTTCAACTCTATCGCACAGTCTGTAGGATGGTGGGGTGGAAGGGTCTCACATTCCTTCTCGCTAAAAACACACCATAGATCTCTGTATACGTGTGGGACTTTTTCTAGACAGGACATCTCCCTTCCAGTCGCTCCTACATCTCTACTGTCTTCAGGTGGATCAGGGCCTACTGCCAAGCATAATTTGCAAAAAACCCCTTCCCACCAAATGGTAGGTTTCCACTTATCTAACCATGTTAGGCCTAGAATGATGGGTTCAATCATTTTTTCTACAACCACGAATCGTACTACTTCCCGATGATTCCCGATCTCAAGTGTCACAGGCTCTGTAACATGGGTAGCCGGTTGTCCTACTAGCATTGAACCATCCATTTGCTCAAAGTAAATAGGTTTCTGCAATCTCACTACACAAAGTCCAAGACTGTCCGCTATCGCCCTTCATAAAAGGCAACGGGTGCAACCGGTATCTACTAAGGCCCCTTGCTGTTCCAGTCTACCCGACCCAGGGTGTTTTAGTGTCACCTGGATAACGAAAGGTCGGACAGGATCACATACCATAGGATCCGTGTGTTCCGTTTCCTCCTCAATGTTCCCCTCCTCCGTCGGTGTTCGGATGACATCAGGAGAGCCACTATTGCCATCACGACCATTGGCCTCACCACCTCTTGTTTGACCTGCGATACGAGAGCGCTCCGATAGTCTGGAATGGAAACCCGCCCGCCTACCGGAACCTGATGCCTGGATGTCTGGGGCCCGGAGAGGCGGGAGTGGGCAATCAAGCACTCTGTGGCCCTCCTGGTCACACTGGTAACATCGGAATGGTCTTCGTGAGGCAATACCACCTCTTACTCCTATAGGCATATATGTTCGAATGCCTCCCCGCCCTGTGGATGGCTTCTTCAACACCTTCCGTGGTGGGGTCATGGTGTCGCTTCACATCCGGAACTCCTTCAGGCCTACATCCAATTCGACAGCCGCTTTATACCAGGCTGTTATGTAAGGACCAAGGCCCCTATAAACGCAGGCCTGACGTAGGTCTCTATCCAGCCCCTTATGGAAATGGTGAACTAATAAACATTCGGGCCAGCCCCTCAACCGATTAGCCAAAATTACAAAATTCCTTTACATAGTCTTTAGCCGCTCGTCCATTTTGTTTTAGTGAAACTAGATCGCTTTCAACTGGGTGCTGGCATCGTCCTCAAATCGACTCTGTAACGCTTCCAGGAACCGTCCCAAATCTGCCAGTTCTTGAGCGTGCATGGTGTGTAAACTGGCCACCCAGTCAGCTGCCTCACCCATCAAAACCGTCGTAACTGCTACTACTCTGGCCCACTGAGAGGAATAATAGTGCCCGTAAGCATCAATGTAGCTGATCACCTGGCTTAGAAAGAGGGCTACACGGTCTGGATTCCCATCGAACGTGGCTTGTAAGGGAGGGAGACCCCATGGTATTTGCTGTACCCAAGGCCCTGGGATCCATGCAGGCGCTGGATCCTGTTCACGCCTGGACTGCTCACCACCCCGAGGGGCTCTTTGTTCCCGTGAGCGGGACCGTCTAGCAGCAGGCTCACCTTCCTGGTCCTCACGATGTCCCTGACTATGTGGCTGTCGTTGTGTACCATGTATCCCCTCGCTTGACAAGGAACCCCCCCCCTGGAGAGCAGGGTCTTCATCCCTTCCACCTCTGTATCAACTACGGTCTACTCGCAGGTTTGGACTGGCCAAACACACCCTGGATTCGGACATTCTGCCCGTTGATGCTCCCACCCCACTCTGAAATGTATTTGACTGGTCTGCCCCGGGCGCCCAGGGCTGCCAAGAGGGGGCATCCCAGAAGCTAGCTTCCCCAAACCTCTCCCTCAACATATGCATGGTGGTTACACTGGGGCCAGAAGAATAACTCCAGTCCCCCTCTTCCTCCTCCTCCGTCCATCTCCTTTCCCGCCACCCTTAGAATTGAGGGGCTAGAGGGGGGTTAGCTGATGTCTGAAACCCCAACTTCCCCAGTATAGCGGTACTTTGCCACCAATTCCCAGATGGTTTTCGAGCAGCTTCAGTCCCCAATGAATCCTGTCTTTCCTGCTTGTCTTCTGGGGGTGGGGGCGACACCACTCTCTGTTTGGGGCATACCACTGGCTGTTTGCAATGCTCCTCCGTCTCCCCCTCCTCCCCCTCCTCTGCCTCCAGCTCCATCCCCAAATCCAACACCGTGGCATCATCCGTCACGCCCTCTGCCATCACAGCTGCTTGCAGTCGTCAGACAGAAGAATAAAGGGTCTCTGACTTTCTGTCAGCCTCCTCTGGTACCATCTGTGCTCCGCCGAACAAACACCACACACACACACTCAAAGGTGAAGCTATCCGGTTTAATCGTAGCTTACACGGTGGTCATACAGTAAGCGCTGAAGTTTTCTGATGAAAAACAAAGTCGGAGACGCCCGATTCCTCCGCTTATCTGGCTTTATAGAACGCCCCCAAGGGCCCCGCCCTTGCTCAATTGTGCATTTAAAGTGACCGCGCTATTTACTCCTTCAGTTACTTCGTGATCTCACTGTCCCTCATATTGAAGGGCGTTTGTTTCCTTTGCCATTGTTTTATTGACCCTGTCCCCAGATTCCCTATACTGTCCACCACCTGATATCACCGTGCCCTGCTAAATGCTACAACACCCCCCTTCAGCGTGTCTCTGTTCTTCTGGCTTGTCACAGTCCCTGGGATCATGTGTCGAGGGAATGGCTGACACTCGACAAGAGGTGCTGGTTTGGCGGAGTTGCCTACAACCATGCTCAGCATGCATCCACCTGCTTGTCCCTGTTCTTTACTAGTTATGGCTTCCATCCACAGCTCTTCCCATTGGCTCCATCTGACTCCCCGGTTTAGGCTATGGATACAGAGGTGGGATTCAGCCAGTTTGGACCAGTTCAGGTGAACCGGTTGTTAAATTTTTGCGCAGTTTGGTCAACCAGCAAATCACACCACTGGCTGGCCCCACCCCTCCTGTCATCCTCCCACTCACTCCTTAGCATGCCTCACCCACCTTGGGCAATACCTAGAGTCACACCCATAGCATAGGTACTGCTGCTCTCTGGTTCCCTCGCTTGCCTCAACCACACAACCAACTGGCCTGAAAAGGTAAGGCTGACAGCTGGGTAAGGGGCCTGCTGCACTCAGCCAAAGGGCTGCGGGGGAGGGACACGGTGAGGCTCGGACATCTTTTGAGCCCAGCTCTTGGAGGGAGGCCCAAGAGAAAGAGCCTGGTCCAGGTATACAGCACCCCAGCGTGGCGCTCTCCAACAAGGGTCACTCACCCACCACCCAGAAGTGGCTAGTTGCCCTGTCGCAGATTGGATGTGGGACCCGAGGTGGAGGGGAGGGTGAGTGGGTGACAGCTGAGAGCTGGGCCCGAAAGGACATTGCCATGTTGCCCCTGAGGGAACCCTTCAGCTGAATGGGCAGGTCTCGAGCAGGTCTCCTTATGCCACTTTCCACATTTAAGTTTAGAGCTGCCCAGGTGAGGGCAGCCCGCCACATCCAGGCTTGGCAGCACACACCCCGCCCCCCAAGTGGCAGTACCTGCTGCCGCTGCCACCGCACAAGCCAGCCAGCCTAGCCTGAGTCCACTGGGCACTCCTGGCCAGTCCCCCAGGAACCGCGAGTGAAGGAACAATCATCAACTGCCCTCGCCCACCCATCTGCCCAGGATGTGGGAGTGCCTGCCCTCCCAGCTACTGCCCCCACCCTCTGGAATGGCAGAAGCAGCATGCTCCCTTCATCCCAGAAACCGTATAAAGCCTCCACAGCCGTGTGTTGTGCGACCACGTGTTGGGAGAGAGGGGGAATAAAGAGGCCAGCCAGCAGCCTGAAGCATCACTTACTTTGCTTTTGCACCTCCACTTCTTTTACACCTCCACTCTTGCAAGTTTCACTGCCTTTTCTCTTGCTGCATGGCCCTCCCGATCTTTGAGACTGCAGCGACTCCCTGAATGAGAAAGCTGGCTGCAAGATGAGGGGAGTCAAGAAGAGTAAAAGCAGCAGAAGTGGGAGAACAAAGCAAGAAAGTGAACCTTCAGCCTGCTGGCTGGCCCCTCTATTCCCCCTTGCTCCCAAGACAGCTGTCTGGAATAGCAGCAGCAGCACATGCGGCTGCCTTTTCTCTTGCCAAGCAATCCTTGAGACTGCGACTGACTAAAGGTAATGGTGCTGTGGTGGCAAGGGGAGTGGCACAGGTGGGTCAAAGTGGCAGTAGTGATGGCTGAGGCCTTAGTGTGCAGGAGTGAAGTGCAACATGTCTTTGAGCTGCCCATTCCACCTTTGTCACGGTAAATTTGTGCCAGCTAGTGGTGCCCAAGGCAACCTTCGGTTCCCACCAACTTGGAGCTGGAAGCCACGGCTGAGGTCAGTCATAGCTTTGCTATCTATCGCAGCTAGGAATCTCAAATAAAGCCAAGAATGAACACTTGTGTTGTAACCAATCTGGGTGCTAGATAGGCAGGCCCCCTGCAAACTCTGTCATCTGCCTGGCTGAAGTTTCACTTGCTGAGGCACCAGGAGTCCTGAGGGATGGGGTCCTTCAGTTACTTAACTTGGCCACCTATTAGCTCCAGCCCCAAGCTCTGTCTCAGCGAGTGGTGCACAAAAGTTCTGCCAGGCTCCTCAAGAGACAGAGTTTGCATGGGGCTGATCTAGCACCCAGGCTGGTTACAACACAAACATTTAGGCTCCACCCGTTCTCCAGGTAGTACAGACCTTCAGGGCCCGGGCCTTCGTCTGATGTTGTGCAACGCCAGGTCTGTAGTAAATAAAGCCCCCCTCATCTGTGATCTTGTTTACGAGGGGGGAGCGGACCTGGCGGGTATTACGGAGACCTGGTTGGGCCCAGAGGGAGGGGTCCCTCTGGTAGAAATGTGCCCACCAGGTTTCCATGCATTCCATCAGCCAAGGTCACAGGGGAGGGGTGGGGGAGTAGCGGTTATTATTAGAGAAGGCCTTAGGCCGAGGGAGACCACTGTACCTCAGACAGCTGGTTGTGAGTCCCTCCTTGTGAAGTGGGGCCATGGGGTTCAGATGGGTTTGCTGATCACGTACCTGGCTCCCTGCCACGTGGCGGCAGCCCTGCCCGAGCTACTCAACGTTATTGCCGCGGTGGCGGTTGATACCCCCAGACTTATGGTCATGGGGGATTTCAACCTGCCATCCGTGGGTGAGGCATCTGAGGTGGCTCGGGAGTTCATGGCTTCCATGACGGCCATGGACCTGACCCAACTAATTCATGGCCCTACGCACACTGGGGGAAACACACTGGACTTGGTTTTTGTCTCTGGACAGTGGTTGAGTGATCTCGAGATAGGGGATATAGTCATCGAGCCCTTGTCATGGTCAGATCACTCGCTCCTTCGCCTTGACCTTCGAACCGCAGCACCCCACCGCAGGGAGGCGGAACCGGTAAGATGGTACCGCCCCAGGCGCCTGATGGAACCTGATAGGTTCCAGATGGAGCTTGGGCCAATCCCGGAGGTTCTGGCTCACGCCTCATCTGGGGACCTAGTGGCCGCCTGGGATAGGGCGGCTGCTGGAGCCCTGGATCGAGTCATGCCTTTGCGGCCTCTGACCCGGCGCCGATCTCGCCTGGCTCCTTGGTTCACCGAGGAGCTGAGGGAGATGAAGCGCCGGAAAAGACGCCTAGAGAGCTGTTGGAGGGCTAGTCTTTCTGAATCTGACCGAACACTGGTAAGATCTTATATTAGGAGTTACCTAGTGGCGATAAAAGCAGCAAAATGTACTCATTTTACTGCTCTTATTGCGTCATCAGATAATCGCCCGGCCACCCTGTTTAGGGTGACCCGCTCCCTGCTCCACCAGGAAGCGCGGGAGGACCCCTTGGAGGGGAGAGCCGAGGATTTTGTTCAATATCTGTATGACAAAATCACTCAGATTCGGGCAGGTCTGGACTCTGACGGGATAGATCCAGTGAGGGTGACGGAGACAGGTCTTGAGACTGTTATCTGGGATGAGTTTGATCCTGTGACCCCAGATGACGTGGACAGGATTCTGGGTAGATTGAACGCGACCACATGTTTGTTGGACCCGTGTCCCTCCTGGTTAGTGCTGGCTTCCCGGGAGGTGACGCGAGGCTGGCTCCAGGGGATTATAAATGCTTCGTTGGGTGAGGGTGTCTTTCCCGCCGCCTTGAAAGAGGCGGTGGTGAGGCCTCTCCTCAAGAAGCCTTCCCTGGACCCGGCAGTATTGGCTAATTATCGTCCAGTCTCCAACCTTTGCTTCGTTGCGAAGGTTGTTGAGAGTGTGGTTGCGCGACAGCCACCCCAGTACCTGGATGAAGCGTCGTATCTAGATCCGTTCCAGTCGGGCTTCAGGCCTGGGTACAGCACGGAAACGGCATTGGTCGCATTGGTTGATGATCTCTGGAGGGCTCGGGACAGGGGTTGTTCCTCTGTCCTGGTCCTGTTAGACCTCTCAGCGGCTTTTGATACCATCGACCATGGTATCATGCTGCACCGGCTGGAAGGGTTGGGGGTGGGAGGCACCGTTTTACGGTGGTTCTCCTCCTTTCTCTCTGACCGGTCGCAGTCTGTGTTGACAGGGGGGCAGAGATCGACCCCGAGGCCCCTTATATGTGGGGTGCCGCAGGGATCGGTTCTCTCGCCCCTTCTGTTCAACATTTATGTAAAGCCGCTGGGCGAGATCATCCGTGGTTTCGGGGTGAAGTACCATCTGTACGCTGATGACACCCAGCTGTACATCTCCACCCCGGACCACCCCAACGATGCCCTTGAAGTGATGTCCCAGTGCCTGGAGGCCGTGCGGATCTGGATGGGGAGAAACGGGCTCAGGCTCAACCCATCCAAGACCGAGTGGCTGTGGTTTCCGACGTCCCGATATAGTCAGCTGGCACCATCGCTGGCTATTGGGGGCGAATCATTGGCCCCCACGGAAAGGGCTCGTAACTTGGGCGTCCTCCTGGACTCACGGCTGTCTTTAGAAGAGCACTTGACGGCCGTGACCGGGAGGATTTTTCATCAGGTTCGCCTGATTCGCCAGTTGCGTCCCTTTCTAGATCGGGACTCGTTACACACAGTCACTCATGCCCTCGTCACCTCTCGTCTGGACTATTGTAATGCTCTCTACATGGGGCTCCCCTTGAGGTGCACCCGGAGGCTCCAACTGGCGCAGAGTGCGGCCGCGCGGGTGGTTATGGGAGCAACATGGAGCTCCCATGTAACACCTCTCCTGCGCGAGCTGCACTGGCTCCCGGTGGTCTTCCGGGTGCGCTTCAAGGTTCTGGTTACCACCTTTAAAGCGCTCCATGGCTGGGGACCTGGTTACTTACGGGACCGCCTACTACCATCAACAGCCTCCCACCGACCAGTACGCTCCCACAGAGAGGGGCTCCTCCAGGTGCCGTCGGCCAAACAATGTCGGCTGTTGGCCCCTAGGGGGAGAGCCTTCTCTGTGGGGGCACCGACCATCTGGAATGAGCTCCCCCCAGAGATACGGAGGATTCCAGATCTGCGCACCTTCCGCCGCAAGTTGAAGACGCTTTTGTTTCATCAAGCTGGCCTCGCCTAAATCTTCTCCCTTTTAAGTGTAAATTCTAAATTTTTAATGGATTTTAAAATATGGGTATTTTAAATTGGGTATTAATTCAGCCAAATTTATTTAATTCATTTTATTCGATTTTAAATTTTGTATATCTATGTGTTTTATTTCATGGCTGTGCACCGCCCTGAGTCCTTCGGGAGTAGGGCGGTATAGAAATTCAATAAATAATAAAATAATAATTTATTCTCAGCTTTGAAATTCTTAGCTGCAATGGTCAGCAAAGCTAGATTCATTCCCCTGCACCAATCCAGCAGACAAAACAGGAAAAGGGGGAGGAGAGATACAGTCCTGTTGCCATAGTATGTGTGGGTCAGAGGGGGGCAGAAATTCTGACTTCATCCTCCTGGTTCGGCATGGGGCTATGGGCTAAAGCTACAGGGAAGCACCACTGGCTCACTCACGCTATCTTCCTCCCCAGTTTAGCTTGATGCAGGCGGAAGCTCACATTGCCCTTTGCAAGCCCACTGTTGGTGAAGCTGGGCTGGCTTTTTGCCTAGATTTGTCTGGCTGTCGGGGGGGAACAGATGAGGGCCTGGGGAGGAAGCCTGTGTCAAGCTAGACTGGAAAAGCTGGCTGCGAGAGGAAGAGAAGCCGGGTGAGCTGGACCCAGACGTTTCCCCTCGTTCCAGAATCAGCAATCTTACACTCTCCCCTCTCTGGTATCCCCCTTCTTCACATGGGATTGCTGTGTTTGTGTGTGTATTTGTGTGTGAGAGAGAAAAAGATCTGATCCAATCTCAGAGAGTTATATCAGGTCTGCAGCGGTGTGCGCTCTCTCTCTCTCTCTCTCTCTCTCTCTCTCTCTCTCTCTCTCTCTCTCTCTCTCTCTCTCTCACGCACACACACACACACACACACACATGCACACACACATACACAGACACAGACACAAAGGTTGTATCTTTCTTTCCTCCCAACACTAGTCTCAATACTAAAGGCCACTCCATGCCAAGGGTCACTATAAAAGCACTATAGTCCTGGAGTGCCCCTCTGTCATGAACTGCAAAAGTTCAGTAGCAAATGTGGCCAGAGTTCCTCCCGCAATGGACTCGTCAAGTTGGCAGAAGGACACTGGGATTTTTAGCTGTCTGAATTGCTAATGTCTGTCTGAGGCTAATTCCCAGTTCCCCCACTGGGGTCAGGCTGATCAGGCAGCAGGTGCACCCCAAGTCCAGTAAAGCTTGACTTTTCTCCCCATTATTGGGATCAACAGTTCTATGGGGATGGGCTCAATCATCCCACTTACCAGGGGGTCATTGGAGTCACTGTCCAATTGATCTGGATAATCTGGATAATCATGAAGGCAAAGAAATGGTTTAAGAATGTACCATATTTTTCAGAGTATAAGATGTACCGGAGTACAAGATGCAGCTTAGCTTTTGGGGAGGAAAATAGGGGAAAAAATCTGCCTACCAAGTATTCATCTGGCTAGCATCCTTAGTCTGGTCAGCTTCAGCACATTAGTTTGCTGGTCTTGAGCATGTGCACGTGCTTTTTATCCCCTGCTTGGGGATAAAAAAACAGCTTCTAAAGCACAGCTGACCTTTGGAGAGAGAAGCAATGAGAAAAGCAGGTGAAGCGTAGAAGATTGCTTCACTCGCTAGCACCTCGTTAGGGCTGAAAAACAGCTTCTAAAGCACAGCTGAGAGGGAGCAGCAATGAGAAAAGCAGGCAAAGCACAGAAGATCACTTCACTCACTAGCGCCTCATTAGGGCTGAAAAAAAGCTTCTAAAGTACAGCTGAGAATCAGAGGGAGCAGCAATGAGAAAATCAGGCAAAATGCGGAAGATAGCTTCACTGGCTAGCGCCTCGTTAGGGCTGAAAAAAAGCTTCAAAAAAGATACATTTGGAGTATAAGATGCACCCAAATTTTCACCCTTTTTAGGAGGGAAAAAAGTGTGTTTTATACTCCAAAAAATACGGTATTTTCTTTTCAGAACGACATCAATCTTTTGACATGATTTGTGGACTTAAGGACAATCCTTAAGGATTGACATGATATGGACTTCTAAAAAATCTTGCAAATAAAATTGTAAAAGTTGATATTTTACTTAAAACTTTCTCTGATCACAATCCAGTTCTTCTGGTACTTAGAAAAAAGTTTGAGTTATAGATGGAGATTAAATAAATCTATCTTACAAAAGGAGATGATTGCAAAAGATTGTAAAAAGAAACTGAATGAATACTTTAATAATAATCTGGGCAAAGGGATAAATTTAATGACTGTTTGGGATGTTAGCAAAGCAGTCATGAGGGGTTATTTTATACAATACAATCACATAGAGAAGAAAAAAATCCCAGGAAAAAATGCAAAAGATATTGGATGAATTAAAATTGAATTGCAAAAGACCCCCATGGACTCTAAAATCTTATCTCAAATTAAATTGCTATGCCAACAACTGTCTATGTTAAAGTTCAAGAAATAAAAACAAATTTGAATTATGTGAAGTAAAAATATTTTGAGTTTGCAAATAAAGAAGGAAGATGGTTGCATATAAACTAAGTGTCGAGTCCTACCGGAGCTCGCCATCGATGGGGGGTGTGGGAGACGGAGGAGCGGAGATAAGCAGCTGCAGAGAACACACAAACAGTTCCTGGATATCAGCATTCCTGCATAGCAGGGCGATGATTGATGACGTTGCCGGGCCTCTCTGATTCTGCTGTCCTCACTGCTCTGGTGCTCACAGCTGCAGCTGTTACTGTTAAGGGAGTGGGGGTGCTTGATTGCTAATCACCGGATGTATGTTTAAGGGGTTGAGTTTTTGTTAAATAGCGCTGTGGTGTGGTTACACCCAGCGCTGACTTTGAACCAAAACACCGACTTGTACTTTACTTTTGACTGCAAGCTTATCATTGCCAAAGTAAACCCTGATTCTCTGTGCGTTACTGGTGATTATTTCCTATCGCAGTTCTGAACGAACGACAGGCCGAGAGAAAGTCAGCGCTTGGTTCTTTTTTTTTTGCAAGAGGTGAGGAGTCCCTGTGGCTTTGCAGCAAAGGGGGATATGGCAGAAGGGACGGCCTTGGAAGAGCAGGAGTGCGGTGGAGATGTGGAGGGGGAGGAACCACTGATAGAGGAGGTGAAGGAGAGTGTGGAACAGTTGGCAGTGAAACCAAAAGTCAAGCAACCCAAGAGCGCCCCGCCCCAACCGGAGGAGGAGAGTTTTCCAGGACAACGGGCTCGGACGGGGGATTGGTGGCACAGCTCTGTTCTCCTCGGGCCGCGGATGCCAACGCCCCCTCGCTTGGGAGCGTCTTTCCAGGGCTGGAGGGAAAGACGATGGACTGATGAGGATGAAGGGGAGTGGGGGTATCCTGCATCATCCGGTCCCAGCACCATGGATATGCTACATGAGCGTTTTGGGGAATCTGGATTTCGTGACGCCCCATCCTGGCAGCCCTGGGTTGCAGGGCTGGAGCCTCCAGGTTCTTCTTGGCAGGATACAGGGGTGACCGCTTCGGAGACCCAATTCCGGCTCACAAGTCCTAAATTGAGGATGGAGCGGACCTCTAGACGATCCATGGACCAACCCCCTCCAGAACAAGACCAAGGTGCCTCGTCGGGAGACCTTGGAGCCGGTCCTGAGCCCCAACCAACACAATTGGCAGGGGGCTTACCTGTTGGGGGTCGTGGGGTGACGAGGGACCGACCTAGGCAGGACAGGAGAGCGACTGGAGCAGCGAGGACCCCAGGCCCCATGCCTTGGCCTCCGGGGCCCCCGCCGGGGCTGTGGGTCCCGCAGGCCGTTTGGGGACCGCCTGCCCTGCAGACTTCCTTTGACGGAAGCCCTGAACGAGTAGCTCTTTTCTTAAGCCAGGTGATAAGCCATATGGACCAATATGGACAGTGGTATCCCTCCCAGTGGGCTATGGTGGTTGCTGTTACGGGGGTCCTGATGGGAGAAGCGGCTGAGTGGGTGGCAGGCCTCCATGCTAAACATGCAAGGGAACTCGTGGACATGGGACGATTTCTGGAGGCTCTTCGTGCCAGATTTGAAGATGAAACAAGCGCCCAGGTTGCAGAGGGGGATTTGTTTGCGCTTAAGCAACGGGGCGTACCAGCAAAGGAATATGTACAGGAGTTCCGAAAGATTGCGGCTCGGTTGGTGGGATGGCCAGAACGTCTTCTGGTGCACCAATTCCATAAAGGACTAGACCGTGATTTACGGCAAGCCTGCGTGTACCGGGGCTTGCCCCCCAAGTTGAGTGTGTGGTACAAGGCAGCCATCGAATTGGACGTCGGTCTCCGAGAATTCCGTATACGGGGTGAAGGGGTTGCAAGTCAAGGAAAACGACCAGCAGAATGCACACAAACACCCAAGGAGACTAAACCGAATGCTGGCTCCGGCTTGGGGGAAAGGATCCAGCAGCCTGCGTTTCGTTGCTTCAGATGTAATCGCCTTGGTCATCGAGCAGCCGACTGTCCTCATCCCATGCCCCGCAACTCGGACCAAAACCCCCCTCCTAGAGCTGTGTTAAGAGGCAGAGGCCGACCAACAGCCGAACGGTCCCAAATGACTCGGACATCCCGTACGGAGAGGGATCCCCTGGCTACAGATACTAAGAAAGTGGTGGCGGAAAAATTCCCGATTGTGGCTGGGGATAGTGATGACGACGATGAGGACCCACACGACCCGATGGTGAGCGACCCCATCCGACCTTTTGTGGTACCAGTCGTACTCCGAAACCCACGGGCAACCACTGGACGCCGATATGAGGCATTGATTGATTCAGGGTGTACTCGTTGTTTAATTCGTAGGGCAATAGTTGATGAACTTGGGCTGCGGGTTGTGCAGTTGAGAACCCCTATTACCTTTGAACAAATGGATGGTTCATTGCTGGGAGGGGCACCAGTGACTCATATAACAGAAAAAGTGCACCTCGATATTGGGGAGCACACCGAAACCATTCGGTTTATTATAGTGGAGAAAATGTTAGAACCAGTGATATTAGGATTAGCATGGTTGGACAAGTGGGCTACTACGATATGGTGGGAAGGGGGTTTTCGCAAACTTCGATTACCATTGGGACCTCCCCCTACCAAGGAGGAAAAAGAGCCAGCAGGGGGAATAGAAGCAGAGAGCCCACCAGCAGAGACGCCGTATCGTAATGTGTATAGGGATCTCGCCAGAGTCTTTAGTGAGGAGGAATGTGAGACCCTGCCCCCTCACCGGCCTACGGATTGCAGTATTGAGTTAATACCTGGGGCGAAGCTACCCAAGCCCCGGATGTATTCAATGACACAACCCGAACTAAAAGAATTACGAAAATATATAGACAAGAACTTGGCCCGGGGTTTTATCACACCTAGTCGATCAAAGATGGCTGCTCCTGTCCTGTTTCGTGGGAAGAAAGATGGGGGTTTACGCTTATGCGTTGACTTCAGAGGTCTCAATGCAGTGTGTGTGGAGCCCCTCTATCCACTTCCCTTAATGAAAGACCTGTTAGCTGCCCTAGCCACCGGTCGTATCTTTACGAAACTCGACCTACGCGAAGCGTATTATAGGATACGAATCAAACCAGGGGATGAGTGGAAAACAACATTCAATTGTCCCTTGGGAAGCTATCAGTTCCAGGTCATGCCATTCGGACTACAGGGTGCCCCTGCGGTGTTCATGCAGTTCATCAATGAAGTGCTGCATGAACATCTGTACAGGGGTGTCCTTGTATATTTGGATGACATCTTAATTTACACGCAAACTGAAGAGGAACATATATCTCTGGTCCGACAGGTCTTAGACAAATTATTAGCTGCTAGGCTGTACGTGAAACTATCCAAATGTGAGTTTCACAAAAAGAGGATAGATTATCTAGGCTATAGAATATCAGAGAGCGGGGTAGAGATGGATCCCAGAAAAGTCCAGGCAGTGCTTGAATGGCAGGCCCCTAGAACCAGAAAGCAATTACAGAGCTTTCTAGGCTTTGCAAACTTCTATCGGCAGTTCATTCCCAGATTTGCTGAAATAGCCCTACCACTAACGGATCTGTTACGGACCAAACCGGCCACGGCTAAACCAAAGCCGGGACAAGCGTTGACATAGTCGTCAGCGTGTCAAATGGCTTTCGAGCAGTTAAAAACACTCTTTGCTCAAGAACCAGTACTCAAGCATCCAGACCCAACACAGGCATTTGTAGTCCAGGCAGATGCTAGCGACGTGGCTGTAGGAGCAGTACTCCTACAAAGAACACAGCAGGGAGGGTTACAACCTTGTGCCTATACGTCTAAAAAATTAACCACGACAGAGCGGGCATGGGCGATCTGGGAAAAAGAGGCATTTGCGGTCCGTTGGGCATTGATGACATGGCGACATCTCTTGGAGGGGGCGTCTCATCCTTTTGAGGTATGGACGGACCATAAAAACTTAGAAGCCTTACAAACGCCCAGGCGACTATCTCCCAAACAGATAAGGTGGGCACAATATTTCCAGCGTTTCTCTTTCCGGCTGCGGTATGTTCCTGCTGGGAAAAACTTCCTGACTGATGCGCTGTCCCGGATGCCACAGTATAATAGCAAGCGAGAGGAAGTGATAGAACCTCTAATTGCACCTTCCCAAACCCTGTTAAGACTTACGGAAGTAGATGGTCACTTACGTACCGAGTTTAAAACAGCTTTACAACAGGATCAGTGGGTAACCCAAAACCCCTCTATGGTTAGCTATAATGATGGAATAGCGTGGAGGGAGAATAGAATATATGTTCCAGAACGTTTACGGAACGTAGTATTATGCAGGTGCCATGATGCCAAATCAGCAGGCCATTTTGGGTACTTAAAAACTCTACACCTTGTGAGGAGGCAATTCTGGTGGCCACGAATGCGTAAGGACATAGAAACATACGTAAAAGGTTGCACAACCTGTGCAACCACCAAACCCTGGTCTGGACGACCGTTAGGACTATTACAGACAGTCGCGAATCCTAGCAGGCCTTGGGAGGAGATCGCTATGGATTTCATAGTCGATCTCCCCCCTAGCCATGGCCACACTGTAATTTGGATGGTGGTAGATCTGTTTTCAAAACAGGCCCACTTTGTGCCATGTAAAAGCATACCATCCGCGCGACAATTAACCGAACTCTTTTTGCAACATATCTATCGTCTCCATGGAGCACCTAAGAGGATTATATCCGACCGCGGTGTTCAATTCACCTCTAAGTTTTGGAGACGATTTGTCCGTTTAATTGGGTCCTCTCAAGGGTTAAGTTCAGCATTCCACCCGAGCACTAACGGGGCGGCTGAACGGGCCAATGCCATGGTCGAAAGATATATCAGATGCTACGTTTCTTACCAGCAGACGAATTGGTCAGGACTCCTGCCTTTCACCGAAGTGGCATATAACAACATACCCCACCGTAGTACTGGGTTCTCCCCTTTCCAAGTAATATATGGCTGAGAGTTTTCAGCCATTCCAGAGTTAGATCCCCCTATGACAGACGGTGACACGCCACGCGGTTGGGCCGATAAAATTAGTCATGTATGGCCAAGTGTAAAAACAGCATTACAAAAGGCAGCAGACGAGTACAAAAAATATGCAGACAAGAAAAGAGCTGATCCAAAACCATTCCGGATAGGAGACAAAGTATACTTATCTACAAAATACCTTAAACTCCGACTGCCCAGTAAAAAATTAGGACCTAAATATATAGGACCATTTCCCATAACACAAGTCATCAATCCCGTAACCGTAGCTCTTAAACTTCCCCCTCTGTTCAGTAGGATACATCCCGTATTCCATAGCAGTTTGCTGAAACCGGTGACGATAGAAAGACCAGGTACCTCGACTACTCCACCGGGTCCCGTGCATACCAACCAATATGAGATAGACCGAATATTGGACTCCAGGGTTCGTAGGGGGATGTTACAATATCTTGTGCGGTGGAAAGGATACCCGGTAACACAGGCCTCGTGGGTGGCAGCACCCGATGTTCACGCTGCCCGATTGATACAACGATTCCATCGGAAATACCCAGACAAACCTACTGCAGGATCGTAACAGTGACTAACATTTGTATGCTTTCTATTTATAGGTGAGCTCCTGGTAGGGGGGGCCGCCTGTCGAGTCCTACCGGAGCTCGCCATCGATGGGGGGTGTGGGAGACGGAGGAGCAGAGATAAGCAGCTGCAGAGAACACACAAACAGTTCCTGGATATCAGCATTCCTGCATAGCAGGGCGATGATTGATGACGTTGCCGGGCCTCTCTGATTCTGCTGTCCTCACTGCTCTGGTGCTCACAGCTGCAGCTGTTACTGTTAAGGGAGTGGGGGTGCTTGATTGCTAATCACCGGATGTATGTTTAAGGGGTTGAGTTTTTGTTAAATAGCGCTGTGGTGTGGTTACACCCAGCGCTGACTTTGAACCAAAACACCGACTTGTACTTTACTTTTGACTGCAAGCTTATCATTGCCAAAGTAAACCCTGATTCTCTGTGCGTTACTGGTGATTATTTCCTATCGCAGTTCTGAACGAACGACAGGCCGAGACTAAGACAGGAAAGGGAAAAGAGAATGATTGAGAAAATTTGTGAATGTAATAATAGATAATAATTTTATCAAAAAGTCTTTCCATAATTTTTATTCTTTTATAAAAACCAGGAGCTAGATATGTCTAAAATAGATGAATATTTGTTAAGACAATGATTACCTAAATTCTCTCAAACTTTAGGAAGCTTTTTTTAAGAAAAAAAAATGGTGGTGAAGCCAGACTTATGGTCAAATAATATATTTTAATAACCTTAAGTCTAAGGAGGAGTTAGAATTAGAAGGACATGTCTGTTATTGCTTTAAATATTTGCAAGTGAAAGAAAGATTTAAATCAGATGAAAAGAGTTATGGGTTTGATTTTGTGAAAAATGAATTGGAAATCCTTCTGTGTGGTAGTGATGGACATATTATTGCTAAGGTCTATAAATTGTTTTTGAATTTGAATTTGGACAATGAATATGTAAAGCACTGCATGATTCAGTGGGCAAGAAACTTTGGATATGATTAATGCTTGAACAACGGGAAAATATGTGGATGAAAGCAATGTTTAAAATTTATATTAAATTATAATTTAAAAGAAAGCTTCTATAAGATGATGGTATTTAACACCAGATAAGTTGTCAAGAATGAATAAAGTTATTTCAAATGAATATTGGAAATGCAAAAGTAAAGAAGGGATCGTTTATCACTTATGGTGGACATGTGATAAAGCAAAGAAATATTGGAGAAGGATTCACATTGTAGGAAGTCAGTACACACACCCTCCCTGGAAAGAAGGCACAAATTATTCACTTCTCTCTACTACCAGGAAAATACTTCAGGCAGTCCCTCCAATAGTTAAGTTTTATGAATGAGGTGCTTTTGTATCTATTGAGAAAACTGGAGCATTCCATTCAGTATCCATTTACAGAAATCCAGGCCAGCCTATTCACAAACAAAATGTCTTCAGCCACAGCTCCCACAGAAGATTAAGAATTTACATTCCCCCCACCAAATTCTAAGGTCAGGACATGTCCTTTAGGACATAATAGGATTAACCCACCACTATTGGATTAGTAAAAGACACAAGGCTCACTACATTGCACAGCCCTCTGGAGCATCTCAATCACCAAATCCCAGAATCCTATAAAAATTCATCCACTCACTCTGCCATTTTGTCAGCCAACGCAGAAACATACTGCTGTCACTGAAGTCTCTTGAAAACCAAATAAACAGAGACCATACTTCCTTGTAGCCAGCCTCCATTTTATTTCCAGCATTTTTCTCCCGGCTTGGAACCAGACTAGATTTTTCTTCCTATAACATGTCAGGATTTCAAGTAACACCCCCAACCGAATAAGACTCTGAGGCCAGCAGTTCCTCAAAGTTCCATTTTATTAGAGATGTCATATTGGCACATCTGGGAAAACCCGAATCTGAAAGCACCCCGGGTTTTCCCCACCCAAAAGAAAGTCAAAGTCCCTTTCCCTGCACCTATAAGTCCATCACATAGTCCAATCAATCCACCGTCCCAACTGGAGATGTTTCCCAGTCATGCCTCTCCAGGTGGAGGCTGAACATCCATGACTCCAAGAGAAAATAATGTTATTTTGGCTATCTATCTCTACCCACTCCATGCAACCCCCCTCCCAGTTTTCCAAAACAGGTCTATGCACTAAAACAGCCCTGAAGATCCAAAGAGAAAGATGGCCTCCAGGGCTGACAGGCTGCCCCCTCTTCAACAGAAAAGAGTGTCCTGAAATGAGAGGAGCATACAAGGTTAATTCAGTGAGTCTGTAACCACCTCTCTCTCCCCCAGGGGGACCCTTTGTCTTATCAGGGAATTTATCAGGGATAAATCAGGGATTTTAGAGTCTAAAATCCTCTTTACTTCATTTCCCCTTGCACCACTATTGGCTTGGGTACGGGTCCTTTCTGTGGACTTGGTCTTGAGCTAACAGTGGGCTTTAGCAAGCTGCTGTGAAAGACTGGATGCACTTTCTCTAATATGTGTGGGAGGCTAAACTGAACTGTTACTGGATTAATTACTTTCACTGTTGGAAATGGTCCTAAGACCCGGAAGCGGTCCTAGCTTTTTGCTGGGCAATTTCAATGTGATGTATTTGGTTGACAGGGAAGCTCAATCTCTCACATGGAAGTGGGGCTGGAGAAATTGGTGCTTGTTGGCTTGTTTTTTGTATGCTTCTGTGGCTTCTGCTAACGCCTTCATTTTTTTTTTTATTGAAAAAGTTTTAAAACAAACACAATTTCCCCACAACCCTCCCTCCCAACCCCCCTCCCCCTCCCCGACTTCCCAGAGCAGAACACAAGGTATTTCTATTGACCTTTAACAATAAACTAAATTGCATAACCAATCATTAAACTAACACCCCCTAAAAAAAAATTCTTAACCCCCCATGTATAAAATCCTATTTCTTAAACATAATACTTCTAATATCACTTATATAACGCTTATACAAATAAAAGAGATCATTCATAAGCTATTTGATATTTTTTGGTCTGATACTTATTTTGTATATAATCAATCCATCTTCTCCAGTCCTGTATATACCTTTCTTGTGTGTGATCCTTCAGATATGCTGAAATTTTAGCCATTTCAGCTAAATTAGTTACTTTCAATATCCAATCATCAATAGTAGGCAAAAAGTCCTTCTTCCAGTGTTGTGCTACCAACAATCTTGCTGCTGTTATCAAGTTCAAAATCAATTTAGTCTCTGCAACTGTACAATCCGTAGTTATACCCGGTAAGAACAACTGTGGAGTAAATTTCAGTCTCTTTTTAAGAATATTCTGCATCACCCACCAAATCTTTATCCAAAATGCTTTGATTTTTCTACAAGTCCACCATATATGATAATAAGTTGCATCATCATAGTCACATCTCCAACATTTAGCTTGCACATTAGGATACATACATGATAATTTTTTGGGATCTAAGTGCCATCTATAAAACATTTTATAAAAATTTTCTCTTAAATTTTGTGCTTGTGTAAATTTCACATTTCTAATCCAAATCTTTTCCCAAGTCTCCATCATTACTGGCTCTTGAAAATTTTGTGCCCATTTAATCATACAGTCTTTAACCAATTCGGTCTCAGAATCTATTTCCAATAAAGCATTATACAACTTTTTAATATGCATTTGTTTTTGATCTCTAATTTGTTTTACCAAATTCTCCTCATTTTGCACAAAGCCAGTTTTTTGATCTTCCTTCCATCTAGCTTGAAGTTGACCGTACTGGAACCATGTATAAATTATACCTTCTTCTCTCAGTGTATCTAAAGATTTCAAATACATTAACCCCCTTTCCATAATAAGAAGCTCTTTATAGGTAATCACCTCCTGTTTTTGTTCTATACTTATATTTTCTATTGCATGTCTAGGATTTGCCCATACAGGTATTTTATAATTTAACTTATATTGATATTTTTTCCAAACCCTCAACAAAGCATTTCTTAATATATGAGCCTTAAATACTTTATCCACTTTTTTATCATATAACAAATAGGCATGCCATCCATATAACAAATCATAACCTTCTAAATTCAAAATTCTCCCCTCAGTTAAATTAAACCAATCACTAATTTGTGATAAAACCACTGCTTCATAATATAATCTTAAATTAGGCATTTTAAGACCCCCTCTTTCACGTGTATCTTGTATAATTTTCATTTTTATTCTGGGTTTTTTCCCAGCCCAAATGAAAGTATTAACACCTTTCTGCCATTCTCTCAGATTTTCATCTTTCTTAAGCACAGGTATCATTTGGAACAAAAATAAAAATCTAGGTAAGACATTCATTTTAATTGCTGCAATTCTTCCCAATAAAGACAACTGTAATTTTTTCCAATTTTCCATATCCTTCTGTACCTTCTGCCAAAGAACCTCATAATTGTTTTTGTATAATTTTGTATTTGAAGCTGCTATGTATACCCCTAGATATTTAACCTTTTTAGCTATTTCAAAATCTGTTATTCTTGCTAGTTCATCTCTTTCAAGTATAGACATATTTTTAATTATCATCTTTGTCTTATGTGAGTTAACTTTAAATCCTGATACTTTCCCGTATTGATCAATTATATCCAATATATATGGAACCGACTCTATAGGTTGGGATAAGGTAATAACCAAGTCATCTGCAAATGCTCTTAATCTATAATCTTGTTGTCTGATTACAATACCCTTCACTTTTTCTGAGTCACGTATCTTGTTCAATAGTACCTTCAAAGTCAAAATAAATAGTAGTGGGGACAGAGGACACCCCTGCCTTGTTCCTTTCTCAATTTTAAAAGCCTCTGTTAAACCTCCATTAACTATAATTTGTGCTGTTTGCTGCTGATATATCGCTCTAATTGATTGTGTGAAATATTCCCCAAAGTGCATTTTCTCTATTATTTTAAACAAAAATTGTCAGTTCAAATGATCAAATGCCTTCTCTGCATCCAAAAATATAAATGCTGCAGGGACTTGATTATTTTTTTCCAAATATTCCAGTAAGTTTACAATTTGTCTAACATTATATCTCATTTGTCTCCCTTTTATAAACCCTGATTGATCATTATGAATTATTTGTTGCATAACTGGCATTAATCTATTAGCTAATATCTTAGCAAAAATCTTATAATCAGTATTCAGAAGTGAAATTGGCCTGAAATTCTCAGGTTTAATGGAATTTTGGTCCTCCTTTGGAATTAATGAGACAAAGGCTGTTTTCCAGGAAGGTGGTACTCCTCCTCCTACTTGTATTTTATTAAATAAAATTTTGAGTGGTTCTAACATTTCAGATTGTAAATGTTTATAATAGACAGCTGTTAGTCCATCTGTTCCCAGAGCCTTACCTATTTTTAATTGTTTAATTGCCCCAACAATTTCCTCGGAAGTTATTGGCTGATTCAGTCTCTCTCTCTGTTCCAGCGTTAATTCAGGAATCTCCATCTTTAAATATCTATCAATATCAACATCTTGAATTACATCTTTAGCATATAACTTTGTATAAAACTCCAAAAAAGCCTTTTTTATTAAATTCTGTTGATAAATCTCTTTACCTCTAAATTCTATCTTGTCTATAATACGTGATTTTTGTTTTTTCCTCATCGTGTAAGCCAACCATCTCCCAGGTTTATTAGCATTACAAAATGTATTATGTCTGGCATATTGTATGCTGGTTGCTACTTGCCCAGCCATTAACATATTAAATTGCTCTCTTAAAATATTAATCATATCTTTTGCCTTTTTATCTCCTGGGTTAGTTATAAGCAATTGTTCTTTCTTTTTAATTTCCTCCTCTATCTCTTTCCGTCTGTTTTGTTGTTTTAGTCTATATTTATTGTTCAAGAAAATTAATGTTCCTCTCATATATGCCTTACTCGCATCCCATACCATCTCCATCGAGGTTCCTTTATTCATATTGTTAACAAAAAATTCTTTCATTTGTTTTTTAAGCTCACACAAGTTATCTTCATATCTAAATAAATTCTCATTTAACCTCCAAGACCTCCTTTCCCCTCTTTCCTGCTCTAGTTCCACCCAAACCGGGCTATGATCAGTTAAAGTTCTTGGACATATCTTCGTGTTCTTCACCCTAGAAAAAAGATCATTTGTAGTTAATATAAAATCAATCCTAGAAAAAGATTGATGCCTATCTGAAAAAAAAGTAAAATCACTTTCCAATACGTTCCTTTCTCTCCAAATATCTCTGAGCTCCATATCCTCCAAAATATCAAAAAAGGATTTAGGCAACTTAGCATGCATAGATATCTTGGAAAGACTTTTTTTATCTTTCTGGGTATTTATTACCCCATTCCAATCACCCATTAGAAGTAAAGATCTATAATCCCATTGTAATATTTTAGTATGTAAGAGTTTATAAAATTTATCTTGTTGTTGATTAGGTGCATATACTCCAATTACAAGCAGCTTCCCATTCTGTGTTGTTAATTCAATTGCAATATATCTACCTTGAGTATCAGCCTCAATTAAATTGGCCACTAAGCCTCTTTTAACATATATAATTAGGCCATTTTTCTTCTCTGGTGCTGATGCCACAAAATGTGTACCTAATTTCGAATTTATCAAATACTTTTGATCTGAAAATTTAATATGCATTTCTTGCAAACAAATAACATCATTCTGAAATTGCTTCAAATAGTGAAATATTTTCTTTCTTTTTTGTGGAGAATTTAAACCGTTGACATTCCAAGATAAAAATTTATTTGCCATCTCTGGGAACTCCAAGCTTTGAGAGCATCAGCTGAACCTCCTCCGCCATTTTAGACTTCGGCCTAGCTCCTCCCACTGCTTGTGTTTTTTGGACTTGTTGGGTTAAATCTTGAGGCTGTCATGCCAGATGTTGTTTGTAAGTAGCTCTTGTCAATCGTTGATCTTTTGGCAGCTGTATCATCGTTAATGACTCAAGGGTTGGTGGTGGACCGAGCCGCGCCTGTTTCTGGGGGCTCACAGGGGCTCGACCTGCGCCTTGCTTACTCTTCTCCTTCAAATCCTGCAGATTCTGGAGTTTTCAAGCCGCTTCTCACAATCGAAGCGGCTCTACAAACGGCGGGGCTGGCGGTCCTTAGAGAGGGACCGTCTTCACCGGAGGCAAGCAAACCGGAAGTCCGAATGGCTGCAAAAGTTTATGGAATTAGCAGAGATGGCTAAATTGACTCCTTTCATTAAAGAAAAAAAATACAATTACTTTTGTTTTTACTTAGAAACCACTTCTGGACTTTGTGCTTGAGGTGGAAAAAAATAAAATTTTGATTTTGGGGTTTTGGGTTGATTTTTAAGTTTCTTGTTATAGAAATTGCTCCATGGCATTTTAACTTCACAGAAGCTGGTGGGAGGAGCTGCTGGCTGTGAGTGAGGAGTCTGAGAGGAGAAAGGTAGCTGCCTGTACACCTAACAGTGCGCGAATCATATAACTATCAACCAAAAATAGCAATAATACCTTCAGGGTGTCAGCCTCCGCCTTTACTGCTTTGGCTGCCATTGTAACAGGGGGAGGGGGAGCTAGTATGTGGGGGGAAGTGTGCTGGAGAAAGAGAAACAAAAGTGATACTTAAGCTACTGGGCTGCATCTTTGAAGCTGCTGTCGGGTCAATGGTCGTGGCATTCCTGATTGATGACACTGCCAGACGTGTGCTCCCACCTGACCTCTGGGAGACCCTTGGATTGGATGATTTATGATGGACAGTGGGAGGGAATGCTTTCTATCTGTAATTTTTGTGCTTTTGCCTCAGATTCTGCTTTTCCTTGGTTGCGATCACTTCATTTTCCAGTAAAAGTACCTTTCTCTATAAAATAATGGAGTTGGGGTCATTCTTTCTTGGACTTTGAAGGAAGCATACCTGACACAGGGTTAGTGCGCTTGAGATTGTGATTTTATTTTATTTCAAAATGACTGGCTTAGTTCAGTGTAATACTTGTTTTACAGCTGTCTTTCGCAGTACTCTTTTCAAATTTGGATAGTGTTCTCTTTGTAAACAAATTACTAGTCTACGTGGACAGATTACATATCCAGAATCTCTAATCTGTGCTCTCCAAGCAGAAATTAGGTGCCCAATTCAACCATTCCACTCTGTTGAGCTGCCGCATTATCAGCCCCCTCTACCAGTGGTGGGATTCTACCAGTTCGTACCGGTTCGATAGAACCAGTTGTTAAGTAGTTAAGCAATTCGGAGAACCGGTTGTTAGAAGAAATCTCCTTTTGTTTTTTTCCACTTTACAGGGTTAATCCTGTAAGGAATTACAACTTTCTGGTGTTTCCTAGCTAATCTTTATTGCCCTTACAGAAACTGCTCCTCCATTAACCCTTATTACATTCTTGGCAGTACGCCTAGACTTACTGTCGCTTCCAGTTCCGGAGCTTCTCGGAGGTTTTTTTTTTTTTTTTTTGCTTAACTTTCTTAAAGGGGAAGGGTTGTTTTAAGCTTTTTACATCGCTGTTGGGAGGAAATACTCCCCTGTTGGAGTTTTTCCAGCCAGGGTTCAATGATTAGCACTTTGAAGAAATAATTGAATAACGAAGCAGAAGCTTTTAATGACAAGGAACCAAGATGAGTGAGATTCAGCAAGGCTTATTCGCTAGCTAGAAAGATTGACATTCAAACATGAGTTTACATACCCCTTCTGACTTTTGGTCTAAAACTGGTTTTTGGTGAAGTTTAATTCTGTGCTTGGTGATGTTTAATCCTGTGTTTAGTGATGAAATAATTTTCCCTATTCAGCTTTGTTTGGAAGGAAAAATGTTAATCTCTGTTCCAGAAAAGAAGCAACTTCGGAAATCTGACTACTTCTATTTGTTCTGGTAATTGGTTTAACAAGCAACAGCTACTGTGTTTGCTCCTTTGCTTCATTCTGGAGAGCTTAAATGACCTCTCTGCTAAAGGGTTTCACTTTATGAGCAAGAGTTGGCTACTGATAGTTATCATTGTAGTTTAACTATTTTAATTCCTCAAGATGGTCTGCCACCCTGCCTGATTTGTAACTCCAGTTTGCAGGTATTTCTAACCTAATGATTGGTATTTAGGGCAGCTTTTTGCAAGTAAAGAAGCTTTTTGTATTTTTGTACAGGTAATCCTTGATTTACAACAGTTACAATGGCACTGAAAAAAGTGACTTATGACCGTTTTTCACACTTACGACCATTGCAGCAAACTGTCATTAGGGCAAAGAAGTGATGCCACATGGCCACCTGGCCACGCCCACCCGGTCACATGAAGCTCCTCAGTTGTGAAATGAGTGACACGGTTGTTAAGAATGCTGCAATGGGCATAAATGATGACCGGTCATAAGTGCGAAGACCGGTCAAAAGTGCAAGGACCTGTCAGAAATCACTTTTTTCGGCCCTCTGGGTAGTCCCTATGTGCATATGGACTACTCAGTGGGCTGAAAAAGTTATTTTTGACTGGTCCTCATACTTTTAACCGGTCCTCGCACTTACGAATGTCCTCACATTTTACGTTTTGTGCCCTATCTTGTCACTGTGGTGAAGAGAAGCAGTTGTGAAATGAGTGACATGGTTGTTAAGAATGCTGCAACAAGCATAAATGTGAGGATGGTCATAAGTGTGAGGACTGGTCAAAAGTGCGAGGATCGGTCAGAAATGACTATTTCCAGCCCTCTGAGTAGTCCCTATGCACATAGCCAGGGCCATCTGGTCACATGACCAGCTAGCCATGCCCACCCAGTCACATGACCACCCAGTCACACCCACCCAGTCACATGACCTCTAAGCCATGCCCCCAAATAAGCCACGCCCACAGAACCGGTTGTTTAAAAAGTTGAATCCCACCATTGCCCTCTACCACAAAGATCCTGTAGGAGAAGGGCAGTATGGACAACCGTGGGATCTGGCAGGGTGAGAACTGTGAACCATAAACACAAAGCCTTTGCTATGTCCTATCATAACAGATATAGTGCACTTGCTGACCTTAAAAGGGACACTAAAGTGACAGGTCAAGATAGTTGTGATAATGATAACAGCAGGGAATCATGGTCCAAGATGAAGAGCTTACTTTGGAAAGGGGAAAGTGTGAATCAGGTATTACACATCAGTCACACAAGAAGAGCAAGGTATCCAAAAAGAGAAGCCACCTTCTGGTTGGTGATTCAATTGTAAGAGATGTAAATTTAGGAAAGGATATGGAGATTTTGAAAGAGGTCAGTTGTCTGCCAGGTGCTAATGCCAGCAAAGACAAGAGATGTATTCTTGAGTTTTATTGGGTTTTAACAATTAAACAATACTTATTCAACTCTTGTGCATGACTGTGACCATTTACATATCATCACACTAATGTTCTCCTATACTCTATATAATTTTACAAAATCAGAGAGGGGTGTGGCCAGTGCCAGCGGCGGTACAGCAAATTCCGGGGCTCCTGGAAAATGCTGATATCTGAGCTGTTTTAGGGGATCCCCAGGGATCATAGCTGTCCTGTAGGAACAGTGAAGAACGGAAGCACAGGCAGGCATGAACAGGGAAGACACAAGTTCCCTGAAGTGTCTGCATCAGCCTCTGACCCAGCAGCAAGGGAAGACAGTCATTAGGAGCTGTAAAAAGCAAGGTGGCCACACACAAGAAGATAAGGGAAAAAGAATGAGGTGATTATTTGGGTAAGAAACTGTGGTCTTGGAAACAAGATTCCTTTATATATTTAACTCCTGAACTTTTAAAACTGTTTTACTTGAGAAAATTGGCAAAGAGAGAGGGGAGGGAGTGGAAAAAGGCTACCTCCCCACCTCCGGAACAGCTGCGGAGAAGCGGAAGCCATTAATAAAAGCTAATTAACAAAAAATGAAAAAGAAGAGAGGGCATGGCTGGCATTGGGCGATACGGTGTGGATTCTGGAGCTCCAGAAGAGCACCAATATCCCAGCCGATTTTGGGGATCCCTAGGGATCATAGCTGTCTTGTAGGGACAGTGAAGAAAGAAGATGCAGGCTGGCTCGGATAGGGAAAGAGCAAGTTCCCTGAAGTGCCGGCATTAGTCTTCAACCCATCAGCGAAGGAAGGCAGCCATGGACCTGTCAAAAGCCGGAGCAGCCATGATCAGAAAGAGGAAGTGCAGGAGTCGTGACTGAACAGAGTATTGTTACCGGATGAGTGATTGGCCAACTCACAGGTAAGAAGAAAAAACTTTTAAAAGCTTGAAAGAAGTCCCAATGATCAATTAGCGGCTAATTTACACTTGGGAATTTAAGCGGAGGGGGAGGGGAAAAGAGGAACTTTAAAGTTAAAACGAAAGCCCTAAAAGGAATCTTCCATCTGGATTTAAAATTGGATTTTGAAAGAAATAAAAAGAAGACAAGGAAAAATGAGACAGAGGAACATTTTTTTAAACAATGAAAAGATTTAACTCAGAAGAGAGGAAATGGGCATTATAAAATGGATACTTTGTTGCCAAAAGAGTTGTGAATTGAAGAGAGACATCTGCAGGAGAAGAGATCGTGGGAAAGAGCTGTAGGAGTATACAGCTGAAAAGATTAAGAGAAGCAGAGAGGACGAGGACTGAGATTGTGATGGCTCAAGTGAGCATTTGAACTGGACACTATCTGGAAAGAAAAAGGAGATATTGCATGGACTTTGAAACTAGAAGTATAAGTAAATGAAAATAATAAATTGGAAAATTCTAGCCTTCTAAAGTGACAATATGGAGAATTGGGAGGATGAATGTGAGATACTAAGGGAGATGTTTGAAAAAATAAGAGAAGCATTTAAGGGAAATAAGGAAGCAGAGGATTGGTTAGAATGCAAGAAAAAAGAAAGAGAAAAGATGAATGAGAAGCAAGAGAAACAAGGAGAAAATATTGAAAAGGAAATAAATGAAAATAAAGATAAAGATGATTACACTGGGATTAACAGTGATAGAATAAAAATGGATAAGAGAGAATACATCTCAGATGTCAGCATCTCAGCACTGACATAGAAAAGGGAGGAGAAGCCTGAATTTCTACAGGCAATTCATCCCCTCCTTTGCAAGAATTGCCAAACCTCTGATGGACCTCCTAAAGACAGGGAGTCCGACAATGAAACCTCGCCTGGGACAACCTCTACAGTGGGACCCGGCCTGCCAACAGGCATTTGAGACACTAAAACAAATGTTTGCAAAAGAACCGGTCTTGAAGCATCCTGACCCCGAACAACCCTTTGTCATCCAAGCAGATGCCAGTGATGTGGCGGTAGGGGCAGTCCTACTCCAAAAGAACAGCCAGGGGGACCTACAACCTTGTGCCTACACATCCCGCAAACTCACCGACACAGAGAGACGATGGGTGGCGTGGGAAAAAGAAGCGTTCGCAGTGAGGTGGGCGCTGTTAACCTGGCGACACCTGCTAGAAGGAGGCCAAACACCGTTCGAGGTTTGGACTGACCATAAAAACCTGGAGGCCCTCAAGACTCCACAGAAGTTATCACCCAGGCAAGTCCGGTGGGCCCAATACTTCAATCGTTTCAACTTCGAGCTGAAGCACATCCCAGGGGGGAAGAACTTTCTGGCCGATGCCCTCTCCCGAATGCCCCAATACAACAGTGAACAGGAGCAGGTAGTGAACGCCATCATCCCCTCTGCCCAAGGAGTGGGTCAGGTAACCACCAGACGGCAGCATCGTGACCAGCAGGGGCAACCAGCAAGTGACCTGATGACAAGGCTCAAGGCAGAAACGTTGACGGACCCCTGGTTCCAAGACAATCAACATCTCTTGACAAAGAGAGATGGCCTAGGATGGAGAGGGATGAAACTTTATGTCCCAGAGATCTTTTTTTTTTTTTAAGTTTTATTAACATAAACAAACATAAAACACAAATACATGTAAACACTTATACATTAACAAAGAGTCAATCGACTAACTTCTAGAAAACCTTCGCATCGGTGATTAATGTCCATTTAACCAATTTTCCTTAATCATACTATTTACAAATTCACTTGCTTATACCTTAATATATTCATTGAAGTTCAGCAGTATCTTTCTACAAACATATTAACCATTTATTTATACAATCCTACGGCTCATCTCATGTATCTATTTCTGCGATTCTTGAGTTATGTTCTCCTAATGTCCTATGTTGTTGGCCCTATCCTTCTTTCTAACCATGTGTACCATTTTTGCCAAACTAAATAAAAGTCAGTGTTCTCTTTATCTTGGAGCTCTTTTGTGAGCCTACCCATCTCTGCGCATTTATTTATTTTTGTTATTATTTTTTCTTCTGTTGGTATTATCTCGGATTTATGTCCCAGAGATCTTATGCACCTTGGTCCTCAAGAGGAGTCACGACGTTAAACCAGCGGGACATTTTGGTTTCCTAAAGACTCTGCATTTAGCACGGAGACAGTTTTGGTGGCCCCACATGAGAAAAGACGTGGACAGCTATGTAAAAAGTTGTACCATCTGTGCCACGATGAAAACCCGACCAGGAAGACTCCCGGGGCTGCTGCAGCCAGTAGCTGAACCGTCAAGGCCATGGGAGGAGATTGCTATGGACTTCATAGTTGAACTGCCGAGGAGCAGTGGAAACACAGTGATCTGGACTGTAATAGACTTATTCTCCAAACAGGCACATTTCATACCCTGCAGCGGACTACCCTCAGCCCGCCAATTGGCCAAACTGTTCGTGAAACACATCTACCGCCTGCACAGAGTACCCAGAAGAATCATCTCCGATCGAGGTGTCCAGTTTACAGCGAAGTTCTGGAGAGAATTCCTTCGATCCATAGGATCATCCCAAGGCCTCAGCTCAGCGTTTCACCCGAGCACCAATGGGGGCGGGGGCAGAGATATTGAATGCCATGATAGAGCAGTACCTGAGGTGCTACGTTGACTACCAACAATCGAACTGGGCGGACCTCTTATCGTTTGCGGAAGTCGCATATAACAATGCTGTCCACAGTAGTACAGGACTAACCCCATTTAAGATAGTGAGCGGCATGGATTTCGTCCCCATGCCAGAGTACCCGAGGGAGCCTACTTCCTCAGTTAGCTTGACCGAATGGATGGCAATGCTGAGAGAAACCTGGGAGAATGTCAAGAAGGCATTAGACAAGAAGGCACGGTCTTATAAGAAACAAGCAGATAAGCACCGAGCCCCCCAGAGGCTGTTCCGAGTAGGAGAGATGGTCTACCTCTCTACCAAGTATTTAAGACTCAGACTCACGACCAGGAAACTGGGGCCAAAATTCATAGGACCATTTCCGATAGTAAAAATAATCAACCCGGTTACAGTACAATTGCAGTTGCCCTAGTTACTAGGGAGGATACACCCTGTTTTTCACAGTAGCCTCCTGAAGCCTCTGGTAGGGTCAACTTTAAGGCCAGTGCCACGTGATCCCCCAGGGCCCTTGATTATTGGAGGCCACACCCACTATGAAGGACAGTGAATTCTTGATTCGAGGTGGCACAGAGGGCGCCTCCAATACTTAATTAAGTGGAAGGGTTACCCCTTGTCAGACGCTTCCTGGGTGAAGAGCACGAACATTCAAGCTGACCGCCTTATAGCTAAATTCCATGCAGATCACCCGGACAAGCCGGGAGAGGGTGGGACACACCCTCGGATGGGGTAAAGGTACTAAACTTGTTGTTTGTCTCGTGCAGGCCTCACTGGGAGAGTGAAGGGAGAGGGGCCGGATGTCAGTGTCTCAGCACTGACATAGAAAAGGGAGGAGAAGCCTGAACTTTTGCCTGCTAAATCCCTTTGAAGATTCGGTCTCCTTGGAGATGGGGAGGGGGGAGACATTCCTGTGATCTGACGAAAAAGGAATCAGGAGAGTGACTTGGAAGATAGCCAATGAGAAGCAGAGAATTGGGGATCAGAAAGGGAGGGATTGGGGGGCAAAGGTCAGTACTGACCGCGAAGAGTCATGATAAGATTGCTGTGCTCGAATAAAGAGAAAATTTCCTTAAAGATCGGCAGTTTGGAAGTTCATTTATTTTGAGATAGCATCGAAACTTGACGTCAAAACTGAATACTGATAGAATAAATCTGAAAATAAATTGAAAGAAAGTATAAACTATTAGAATACAACAGCTGCTTGGATGCAAAACAAGGAGAATATTCCACAGAAAGAAGAAAGGAGAGAGGAGGAGAGGGTAGGTGGAGGAGAGGGAGGGAGAGGAATGGAAGAAAGGGAAAAGGAGAGGAAGGAAGGGTAGGGGACAGGAGTAGGAGAGAAGGTGAGAAGGGGAAAAGAAGAGAGGAGTGAGGGAAAGAAAGGGCAAGTAGGATGAGGTAGGAGAGGAGTAAGGAGAAAGTAGGAGAGGAGAGGAAGGAGGGAAGAGAAAAAGGAGAAGAAAAAGAAGGGTTGTTGTGAAATGAGGGAAGAAAGGGTAGAACAGCAACTCCGAATGTAATTAAAATGCCTTATTTTAATGCTTTCTTTAAGGAAAACATGCATATGTAGGATTAATTATGTATAAGAAAATGTACATTTTATGGGTTTTTTTGAATTTTTTTATTTTTAAACAAACAAAACATAAAAATCCATCTTCCATTAACAATTACAAACAGTGTGTCGATTGGTTACAAATCCTTTGTGCTTCATCCCCATATTCATATTTTACTAAGTATCCAATTTCTCATATTATCAATCTAATATATATCTTTATATCATTATCATCATTTGTCGTTTATCTAACAATGGCATTATCATTCCAAAAAAATATTATTTTCACATATTATATTATAACATTCATTTTATAATTCATATTTCATTTCCATGTTTTAGTATCTAGCCATTGGTAGAATAACTCCCATATCTTATAATATTGTTTATCTTCTTGTTCTCTAATTTCAAATGTCAATTTACTCATTTCAGCACATTCCATGATTTTCTTAATAACTTCATCTTGCATTGGTATTTTCTCATTTTTCCAGTTTTTAGCAAACACAATTCTAGCCACTGTCAATACATTCACAATCAAATATCTCAATTCTCTGTTATATGTTTCTGGCACAATTCCTAATAAAAAAATCTCTGGTTTAAAGTCTATGTGTTTCTTTGTTATTTTTTCCAGCCATGTGTGGATTTGAGTCCAATATCTTTTGGCTTCTACACATGTCCACCACATATGGTAATATGAGCCCGATATCTGATGACATTTCCAGCACTTTTCAGACTTGTTCTTGAACATTCTGGCAATTTTCGTCAGGGGTAAATGCCACCTGTAAAACATCTTATACAAATTTTACTTATATGCTGTTGACATTGTCATATTATAATTTTGCATCCACAATTCCTCTCTCTAAATCAATGCCATTTCTCTAAATCAATTTCATAACCAAAATTTCCCCCCCCAATTCTATCAATGTTTCTTTAACTTGTTCTTCTTCCAACTTTACCTCTAATAAATAACCATACAATTTTTTAATTACATAGTCATCAGAACCCATTAGAATTTTATCTAAGTTAGTCAAAATATTATAGAAACCTTCTTGCTTAGAATCTTCTTCATATCTAGAACGTATTTGCAAATAAGAAACCAATCCATCTTAAAATCTTGTTCTTCCAATTCTTGCTTCGATTTAAGTTCATCCATTAATTCACTATATCTAACAATTTGTTCCCTTCTAAATATTACTGAATATGAAAATGCTTCAATCGTTGATACCCAGACTGGAATTTTCAAATAATGTTGTTTTTTAATCTTCTCCCAGTTTAATAACAAAGCCTCACGTATATGATGTCTTCTAAAATACCCGTGTACTTTTGTTCCCTTATACCATAAAAAAGCATGCCACCCCAACAACAAATCATGTCCTTCTAAATTCAATAATCTGGTATTCCTTAACGTTATCCATTCTTTGATCCACATCAAACTTGTCGCTTGATAATAAAGTTCCCAGTTAGGTAAACCAAAACCCCCTCTCATTCTGGCATCTTGTAACAACCTTAATTTAATCCTCGCCTTCTTTCCCTGCTAAATATATTTTAATACTGTTTTATTCAATTCTTTGAAAAAATCTTTTCCCAATCTAATTGGAATTGTCTGGAACAAATATAAAATTCTAGGCAATATATTCATCTTGATAGTTGATATCTTCCCAATCAATGATAATTGTAAATTTTCCCATTTCGCCAAGTCTGTCCCTATCTGTTGTTTGAGTTTGTTGTAATTATTCTCTTTAAGCGTGCTACATCTTGCTGTCAAATATAGCCCCAAATATTTAACTTTATTTGTGACCTGCATCTTTGTTATTCCCGCCAATTCTTCTTTTTGCTTTACCAACATATTTTTGGTCAGAATCTTCGTTTTGTCTTTATTAATTTTCAATCCAGCTACTTTCCCAAACTCTCCTATTTTATCTATCATTGTAGTTATTGATATTAATGGATCTTCAAGAATGAAAACCAGGACATTTGCAAATGCTTGTAATTTATATTCTTCCTTTTGAATTTTCATTCCTTTTATATCTTTTTCTTCTCTAATATTTCTATTTAGCACTTCTAATGTTAATACAAACAACAGAGGGGACAGTAGACAACCTTGTCTGGTACCTTTTTTTTATCTCAATAGACTCTGTCAATTCTCCATTTATCATTACTTTTGCTGTTTGTTTATGACATATAACTTCAATTGTTTGGATAAATTTTTTTCCAAAGCCCATCTGTTCCATTTGAAGCAGCATAAATCGCCAATTCACATTGTCAAAGGCTTTCTGTGCATCTAAAAATATCAGAGCCATTTGCTTTTCAGGATGGGCCTCATATCATGAAATTTTGTTTATATTTGTTTTTTTTACAGGTGGACCCTTTCGTTTTCTAAGGAGGGTAGCATGTCAGATCCCTAAGAGTGATACTGCCAATCAATTGGGAGAAGGGGGAGGCTTGGATTTGATTTACTAGCATTGCCTGTGTCAACAGATATTTTACAACCTATATCCTGGTGCCAAAGAGCCCTGAGATCCTCTTAACATGGAGGAACATTTATGATAGCCATATGGGTTGTTTCACTTTAAAGGATAACGGTGTGAACACATGTTTGTTCGGGTTCTCAGGAAACTAGTAAAGAAAATATCTTCACACTTGTGTATTGGCTAAAATCTGCATTCTGACTTAAAGGGAGGGGGTCTCTACTTCTTTAATCCTACTTGTCTTGCCTAAGGGTATTCAGATCTTGCTTTAACTTGGTTGCTATCACTTCTGCTTAATAAAAGGATCCTTTCAAACTACCACGTTTCAGGAGTCTTTACTTTCTTAAGTTGGAAGGAGAGGCAATCCTTACAAATCCCGATAAAATTGGAGAAAAAATATTTTGAAGAGCTTAATAAAATAATAATGAAATATATATGGCAGGGGGGGAAAGCGAGAATTAATCTAAAAATGTTACAAGACATAAGAGCTAGGGGAGGGTTTGGACTACTAAATTGGGAATTATATTATCAGGCAGCAGCACTAACTTGGATGAAGGAATGGATTGTATTGAAAAATACAAGATTATTGACATTGGAGGGACATGACCTGCAATTAGGTTGGCATGCTTTTTTATGGTATGGGAAAAATAAGATACATGGTTATTTCCAAAGTCACTATATAAAAAATGCTTTGTTACTATGGGAACAAAGGGAAAAAATTAGAGAGCAACACTACTTAAAGATACCATCCTGGCTTTTGACAATGGAAGCACTTATACATCCAAATATTATTAATATGGGAAATATTGTTAGATACAAAGGTATTTTGTTAGATAAGGGGGAACTTAAAATGAAATGTGAATTGGAAAAGCAGGGGATTGATATGGATTGGTACACATAGTTGCAAATACAATCTAGATATGAAGATGCTAAACTTTATGGTTTTTATATGGAACTGACAGAATTGGATAAGATATTGACAGAAATAGAAGAGAGAATGATAAAAAAATTGTATAGTTACTTATTGAGCATTAAATTAGAAGAAGAACAAGTCAAAGAAACAAAGATAGCATGGGTGAAAAACTTTGGTCACATGATAGAGCTAGGCAAATGGCAGCAACTATGGGATAGGAATTACAAATTAGCACCAGAAAGACTGGCCAAAATGTTTAAAGATAAATCAACTAAATGTTGGAAATGCCAACATTATCATATGTGGTGGACATGTGGGGAAGAAAAAATATACTGGGCAAAAATTCGTATGTGGCTGGAGAAGATGACGCAACAACATATTGATTTAAAACCGGAATTGTTCCTGTTGGGGTTTTTACTGGGAATTTATAGTAAAGAAACTGTATATTTGATTATTCATGTAATAACTGCAGCTAGAATTGTATTTGCACAAAATTGGAAAAGTGAAGAGATCCTTATAGATGAAAAAGTGATTAAGAAAATATTAGAATGTACAGAAATGAATAGATTAACACTTGCAATTCAAGAAAAAGAAGAATCAGATTAGTATAATATATGTGAGTTGTTTTATCAATGATTAGAGAATAAATATGAAAGCAATGTATTGTAAAAATAGATAAGTAAAGAAGAGAAATGTTAGGTTTATGTTATTTTATCAGTATTATTATTATTATTTAGTATTAATATAAGAATGAATATAAGAAATGAATATGGTGGTAAGTTTAATTGTTAAGGCACAAAGAATTTTATACTCAGATGACACACTGTTTAACATAAGAGAGAATGTTTGTATTAAAAGAAAATTTTTAAAAATTATTTTAAAAAATCCAGAGGTGGTATTCAGCCAGTTCTAACCAGTTCTTGTGGACTGGTAGGGGAAATTTTGCCTGGTTTGGAGGTAAATACCACCTCTGGCTGGCTCTGCCCACCCCACCCCACCCCACCCTTTCCAGGATTCCCCACGTGCACCATTTTGGCTCCCAGGAGGCTGCAGGGAGGCCTGCTAGCTTTAAGGGAGAAAAGAAAGAAAGAAAGAAAGAAAGAAAGAAAGAAAGAAAGAAAGAAAGAAAGAAAGAAAGAAAGAAAGAAAGAGGGAGGGAGGGAGGGAGGGAGGGAGGGAGGTGTTAGAAGGAAAAAAATTAGGGCTTGCTTTTCAGCCGGGAGATCGCTTGGCAAAGAAGATGGGGAAAAAACCAAGACGCAGTCACTTTAAAAGCCAAGAAGAGCTGCTCAGAAGGAGGTTTTTAATTGCAGAAGCAGTGACATTCAGCAGTTCATTTCTGGGTCAGTTGAACAACAAACTGGATAAAAGGAAGGATTCTTATATGGTTCTATGTTTTTGAAGTTTTGGGGTTTGTGCAATATGGGCTTTGTGTTTCTAAAAGGGTTTGGGTGATTCCCATTGTGGCTAAATGACTTTTGTCCTTTGTCGGGTCTTGAGTGTGGGGGCTGTTTATTCTGATTCTACTATTGCATTTTGTTAGCTGCCAAATCTTGCCACAGGGAGATTTTGAAATGGCGAAAGTCCAGCTTCCACTTTCATTATCTCTAAGCACCGATAGCTGTTCTCTTGTTACAAAGTTTCTTTTAGGAATGTGGAATGAGCCTCAGGCAGGTTCCTTTGTTAACAGCTTGATTTTTCCTTGCTTTTCTCTCTCTCCTTCCTAAAGAAGGGGCCGATATGACCTATATTAAGAATTATAGACCAGACTTCCAGTGGCACCGTAGGCGCTGAAGACGCTCCTTTTGTGAGCGCCAGCCCCGCGATCTCGTAAAGCTGCTAGAACACCGCAAATCAGCTGTCTAGCTGCTTGGAAACTTTCTCCCCAGGAAAAGGGGAGGAAGAGAGCAGACGGGTGCAGGTAGAGCTCCCCAAGAAGCCCCAGGAACAATTCTGGGGCTTGAAGGGTGAGAGCTCCCTGGAAGCCCGACAGAGCTCCGGATCCGGGACCTTTCTGCTTTAAACAGAAGAAGACGCCGCGAACAACGTTTTGAATTAAACATTGGAATTGGAAGCAGGCTGAGCAAAGCCAGGAGACATCAGATTTGCAAGTACTAAACTCTAACTCCAAATGTGTATTACTTCCTTCTGAGTTAACAAGGGGAGAAAGTGAAACCAAGATGGTGATTGAGCTCTAATGGGGCGTGAAAGTGAAAGTTAAAAGGAAAGTTTCGTTTAGCGCTGGCAGCCCCCGTCTAAAATTAGAGATCTTTGCTTTGAATGAAAGAAGATTAAAGGCTAAAAAGACTATAGCAGTGTTTTTTTTTAAAAGACTGATATTATTTAAAGACTGGAAATTTTTGGATTTGGTGGATTGTTTCTGGTTGCTGAATAAATTCAAATTGGAAACTAAAAATGGCTTCAAAACAAATAAAGATTATTGTTCCTAAAAGTGCTGGGAGCTCACCAGCTCAAACCTCCAAATTGCAATCTCTCTCTGTTCCAACGGAACCACCAATATTAACACTTGAAATGTTGCAGGAAGCCCTTACAACACAAGCCTCTGTGACAGAAAAAAAAATTACTTCGGTGTTTGAGGATAAAATTCGAGACGTTACTGAGGAGATGGCTCAAATTAAAGAGTTCATTCAAAAACGAAATCAGGAAATTAGAAAAGATATTATCATGGCAGTCCAAGGTCTGGCAGGCCATATTGAAGCAATACATGAAAGAGTGGAAGAAATGAAGCAGTCCAATGAGAACTTGGAAAATAAAATGGGAGAGGTCCAGAATAAGATGGAAAGAGCAGAGGCCGAGGTGATTTTTTTTTTATTAAAAAGTTTTATAAGAAATACAAACATTTTCTCCCCCCCACCCTTTCCCCCTCCCCCCTTCCCCCCACCCCCCTCCCTAGACTTCCCAGAACAGGCACAGGGTATAGCATTCACAAACATAAAGCTAAGATATGCTAACAAATTATTGCATTCATATTCTCCCTAAATCTTTAACTCCTTATAACTCAAGAAATATAAACATAAACTATTTAAAAATATTTCATTCATAAGCTATATGAATCTTCTTGTTCGGATACTTTTTTTGCATATAGTCAATCCATCTTCTCCATTCTGATATGTATCTTTCATTTGAATGATCTTTAAGATATGATGAAATTTTTGCCATCTCAGCCAGATGCACAACTTTTAATGTCCATTCCTCAATGGTAGGTGGATCTTCCTTCTTCCAGTACTGTGCCACCAGTAACCTGGCAGCTGTTATTAAATTCAAAACCAACTTAGTCTCTATTACAGTACAATCCATGACTATTCCCAACAAAAAAAAAACTATGGTGTAAATTTAATTTTTTTCCTTAAAATATTTTGAATAATCCACCATATTTTTATCCAAAAAGCCTTAATTTTTTTACATGTCCACCATATATGAAAATATGTAGCATCTTCACACTCACATCGCCAACACTTGAGCTGTAAATTTGGATACATGCAGGCTAGTTTTTTTGTGTCTAAATGCCATTTATAAAACATTTTGTAAAAGTTCTCTCTTAAGTTTTGAGCTTGTGTGAATCTTACATTTCTAACCCATATCTTTTCCCATGTATCCAACTGTTAGGTGTTTTGTGCCAGCCATGGCAGCTTCCTCAAAGGCCACCAGATGGGAGCAAAGAGGCACCTTTGATCCCACTGGTGGGTCAAGGGGCTCCGGCCCCTGCAGCCCCATTGGGAGAGTTAATGGCCCTCCGGCCCCCTCACACACCTTGTAAGGGAGGGGCCAGGGACCCCTATAAGAACCCCTGCACAGGGGCTGCTCCCGTTTTTCTTCTGCTTTTTACCCCCGCTCTTTCCCTGCTCTTGTTCTACCTTCCTATGGGACTGATCCATGGGCTCAATCCAGGCATGGATGCCTCCATGCCTGGGAACTTACTTTACTCTACTTTTACTTCTAAATAAAGACTTATTTGATTGCATCCTTGCGTGCTGACCTTTTCTTGGAAGCGCCCTCAACGAACCATCGTTCTTCGTGAGATCCCTCACACCAACATTATTGGTTCACCTATGTTTTGTGCCCATTTTATCATACAATCTTTGACTAGCTCTGTTTCCGAATCTATTTCCACTAATACATTATACAACCTTTTAATATGCATTTGACCTTTATCTCTTATTTGCTTTATCAAATTCTCATCCTGCTGCAAAATACCAGTTTTTTGATCCTCTCTTCATCTGGCCTGCAGCTGACCATACTGAAACCAAGTCTTAATAATTCCTTCTTCTCTTAATTGCTCCATAGATTTTAATTGTAATCTAACTCCTTCCTTATAAAAGAGTTCCTTATATGTAAATTTATCTTGCTTTTGCTCCAAATTTATATTCTCTATCATGTGTCTGGGTACTGTCCATATTGGTAACTTTCATTTCATTTCATTTTTCATTTTATTAAATTTATATACCGCCCTACTCCCGAAGGACTCAGGGCGGTGAACAGCCATAAAATAAAACATGTAGATACAAAATTTAAAATAGAGATAAAACTAATTAAATAAATTTGGCTGAGACATTTTAAAACCCCAATAAATTAAAACCAAATTTAAAATTCCATTTAAAAAGAGGAAAAGTTTAGGTCAGGCCAGCTTGATGGAATAAAAACGTCTTAAGCGCGCAACGGAAGGTACGCAGATCCGGAATCCTCCGTATCTCCGGGGGGAGCTCGTTCTAGATCGTAGGTGCCCCCACAGAGAAGGCTCTCCCCCTGGGGGCCGCCAGTCGACATTGTTTGGCCGACGGCACCCGGAGGAGCCCCTCTCTATGGGAGCGTACTGGTCGGTGGGAGGCTATTGGTGGCAGCAGGCGGTCCCGTAAATAGCCAGGTCCTAAGCCATGGAGCGCTTTAAAGGTGATAACCAAGACCTTGAAGCGCACTCGGAAGACCACCGGGAGCCAGTGCAGCTCGCGCAGGAGAGGCGTTACATGGGAGCGCCACGTTGCTCCCATCAAAACCTGCGCGGCCGCACTCTGCGCCAGCTGGAGCCTCCGAGTGCTCCTCAAGGGGAGCCCCATGTAGAGAGCGTTACAATAGTCCAGACAGGAGGTGACGAGGGCATGAGTGACCGTCCGTAACAAGTCCTGATCCAGAAAGGGACGCAACTGGCGAATCAGGCGGACCTGATGAAAAATCCTCCCGGTCACGGCTGTCAAGTGCTCTTCTAAAGACAGCCGTGAATCCAGGAGGACACCCAAGTTGCGAACCCTCTCCGTGGGGGCCAATGCTTCGCCCCCAATAGTCAGCGATGGCGCCAGCTGACTATATCGGGACGTCGGAAACCACAGCCACTCGGTCTTGGATGGGTTGAGCCTGAGCCTGTTTCTCCCCATCCAGATCCATACGGCCTCCAGGCACCGGGACATCACTTCAAGGGCATCGTTGGGGTGGTCTGGGGTGGAGATGTACAGCTGGGTGTCATCAGCGTACTGATGGTACTCCACCCCGAAACCACGGATGATCTCGCCCAGCGGCTTCACATAAATGTTGAACAGAAGGGGCGAGAGGACTGATCCTTGTGGCACCCCACATATAAGGGGCCTCGGGGTCGACCTCTGCCCCCCTGTCAACACAGACTGCGACCGGTCGGAGAGAAAGGAGGAGAACCACCGTAATACGGTGCCTCCCACCCCCAACTCTTCCAACCGGTGCAGCATGATACCATGGTCGATGGTATCAAAAGCCGCTGAGAGATCTAATAGGACCAGGACAGAGGAACAACCTCTGTCCCGAGCCCTCCAGAGATCATCCACCAACGCGACCAATGCCGTTTCCGTGCTGTACCCAGGCCTGAAACCCGACTGGAACGGATCTAGATACGTCGTTTCATCCAGGTACTGGGGAAGCTGTCGTGCAACCACACTCTCAACAACCTTCGCCACAAAGCGAAGGTTGGAGACTGGATGATAGTTAGCCAATGTTGCCGGGTCCAGGGAAGGCTTCTTGAGGAGAGGTCTCACCACCGCCTCTTTCAAGGCGGCGGGAAAGACACCCTCACCCAATGAAGCATTTATAATCCCCTGGAGCCAGCCTCGCGTCACCTCCCGGGAAGCCAGCACTAACCAGGAGGGGCACGGGTCCAACAAACATGTGGTCGCATTCAGTCTACCCAGAATCCTGTCCACATCCTCAGGGGTCACAGAATCAAACTCATCCCAGATAACATTCTCAGGACCTGCCCCCGTCATCCCCGCTGGATCCACCCAGTCAGACTCCAGATCTTCCCGAATCTGAGTGATTTTGTCATACAGATACTGAACAAAATCCTCGGCTCTTCCCTCCAAGGGGTCCTCCCTCGCTTCCTGGTGGAGCAGGGAGCGGGTCACCCTAAACAGGGCGGCCGGGCGGTTATCTGATGACGCAATACGAGCAGCAAGATAAGTGCATTTTGCTGCTTTTATTGCCACTAGGTAATTCTTAATATGAGATCTTACCAGTGTCCGGTCAGATTCAGTACGACTGGCCCTCCAACTACTCTCTAGGCGTCTTTTCCGGCGCTTCATCTCCCTCAGCTCCTCAGTGAACCAAGGAGCCAGGTGAGATCGACGCCGGGTCAGAGGCCGCAAAGGCACGACTCGGTCCAGAGCTCCAGCGGCCGCCCTATCCCAGGCGGCCACTAGGTCTCCAGTCGAGGCGTGAGCCAGAACCTCAGGAATTGGCCCAAGCTCCGTCTGGAACCTATCAGGTTCCATCAGGCGCCTGGGGCGGTACCATCTCATCGGTTCCGCCTCCCTGCAGCGGGGTGCAGCGGTTCGAAGGTCAAGGCGAAGGAGAGAGTGATCTGACCATGACAAGGGCTCGATGACTATGTCCCCTATCTCGAGATCACTCAGCCACTGTCCAGAGACAGTGTTTATAGTTTATATTTATACTTTTTCCAGACACACAGTAGAGCATTTCTTAATATGTGACTTTTAAAAGTCTTATCTACTTTCTTGTCATACAATAGATAAGCATGCCAGCCATAGACCAGACCATATCCTTCGATATTCAGTATCTCTTCCTCCGTTAAATTTATCCAATCTGTAATTGCTGAGAGGGTAGCAGTTTCATAATACAGTCTTAAATTGGGCATTTTAAGACCACCTCTTTCTCGGGTGTCTTGCATTATCTTTTGATTAACTCGTGGTTTCTTCCCTGCCCACACAAACTTGTTTATGCCCTTCTGCCATTCCTTCAAATTTTCATCTTTTTTAAGTATAGGTATCATTTGAAAAAGAAATAAAAATCTTGGTAAAATATTCATTTTTACAGCGGCTATCCTACCCAGCAAAGACAGTTGCAATTTCTTCCAATTTTCCATCTCTTTCTGTATTTTTTGCCATAACGGTTCATAATTATGTTGATATAATTTCATATTTGCAGTCATAATATAAACCCCTAAATATTTAACCTTCTTACCTATTTCAAATCCTGTTAACCTTTCTATCTCTTCTTTCTGGCTTCTGTCCATGTTTTTAGCTATTATCTTTGTTTTAGCTGTATTTATTTTAAAACCAGATACTTGTCCATATGAGCAAATTATATCCATCAAGGCTGTAACCGATTGTACCGGTTGGGCTAAAGTAACCACCAGGTCATCCGCAAATGCTTGTAACTTATATTCATTCCGTCTAATTCTAATTCCCTTTATTATATCAGTCCCACGTATTTTATTTAATAAAATTTCCAGCGTCAAAATAAACAATAACGGAGACAAGGGACAGCCTTGCCTTGTTCCTTTTTCTATATTAAAATTATCTGTTAAACCACCATTGATTATTATTTGCGCTGTTTGTTTGTTTGTTTTTTGAATAAAAGGTTTTTATTATTTTTTATAATCAAACAGATAACATTTTCACTTGTATATTTAAACATTTATAAACCCACCCTTCCACCCCCCTTCCCACCCCCCTCCCCCGACTTCCCAGAAGAAAAACAGGGTATAAGTTTTATCAAACATACACTAAAATATGCTAAATTAATGCAAGACTATAATTCCCTAGACCCCTTAACTCCCCTTCTAGAAATTATTCATCAACCTCCCTTTAAACTCAAAATAACATATAATCCTTTAGGCCTAAGAGTTTTTTAAAAACATTAACAAACACTAATAGATCATTCAAAGCCTAGAGTTCTCATAATACATCTGTAAGAAATTCTTAGTTCATTTTCTTAATCATTTTACTCTCCCTCCTACTTTTATTCTCAAGATTCAAATATTTTTTCTTAAACCTTAATTAATCATTAATTGAATTCTTAATTTATTTACTTAATCATTGTAATTAGTCATTAATACATCAATTATTAAACCAAAGAAAATTAATCTTCCCTTCTTCCTTTCTTTCTATATTTTTTCCAATCTTTCTTCCTCCCTCTTGCTTTTATTTTAAGGAGGTTTTGATTTTCAACTGGGGGTTGATGTATCTTTAAAATTTGCCCCTTTCTTGGAATCATTTCCTCTGATTTAGAGCCCCATATCGACTCTTCTTGCTTATATAATCAGTCAGTCCATAGAACGAAGAGTTAACTCGATGAGTTTGCAAAAAAAAGTCCAGTTGTTGCATTTCAATTAATTGTGTGAAAGCCTCTGCCAAATCTTCCGAAACCTCATAGGGCTGATCAGTTTCTTCTTCTTTCTGCTCCAAATTATATTTTTGAAAAGTTCTGTCAGTTAATTCCACAAGGGCAGGAAAAGAGTTTGAAGATCCTTGAGAATCAGCCAAATCCAGCTTCTCTGTTTTAATCAAAATGTCTCCTTCATTGTGCTTTCCTTCAAAAACATCCTCATTTGCTTTTAAATCCTCCACCAGCTCTATAAATTTTTGTTCTATGATTGCTGTAAAGTTATTAATAATTGCCATTTGATTATTCATGGCTTCCTTTATAAATTCTGTAAGGTCTCTGAAAAAATCCTCTTGGCTCTGTGAATCAGTTCTCTGTGTCATTTCTGACGCCATTAAAGAGCTTCCACCACTTTCAGAAACTCCTTGCTTGGAAGCCATATTATTTTAAGAAAATTTTTCTTTTCAAAGCCAAAACATCTCTTAAGCAACTTTCTCAAATTTATTTGTAGTTTATCAAGCAAGATAGTCTTTTCTACACCCAGCTCTCAAATCCCAGCAGCTTAAGTCCAGTCTCTAAGCACAAATCTATTAACAAGCACTTAGCTTTCACTTTCAGTCCAGCCATAATGAAGACGCCATTCCTCCTTCAGCTCAGCAAAATCAAGTAGAAACAATGTATCCCAGGAGTTAAGCAACATACTTGCAAAAGCTTGTTCTCCTGCTTCCGTTCTGCCTGCTTTTGGAATCAATTAATCTCCTTGTTGACAGCACAGTTGGTCGCTGGTGTCTAGCTCCATTTAAAATGGAGTCGCCACGGATCCGGAGCTTCAGTGGGCTGAACGGGGAGCTCTCATCCTCCAAGCCCCTGGAATTGCTCCCGGGGAGCTCTACCCTAGCTCACCGGCTCTCCTCTCCTTCTTCTCCCAAAGGAGAGGTTTTTGAGCCGTCTGACAGCTGGTTAGTGCTGTCAGAACGGCTCCAACGGAATCGCGGGGCTGGCGGTCTGAAAAGACCATCCGCGACGCCGGCAGTGCCAACGGAAGTTGCTCTGCGCTGTTTGTTTTTGATATATTGCCTTAATAGATTGTGTAAAATGTTCTCCAAATTGCATCCTTTCTATTAGTTTTAATAAAAATTGCCAATTCAATCTGTCAAAAGCTTTTTCAGCGTCCAAAAAAACTAGCACTGCGGGGACCTGGTTGTTCCTTCCCAAATATTCTAATAAATTAACAATTTGCCTTACATTACTTTTCATTTGCCTTCCATTTATAAAACCAGTTTGATCATGATGAATCATTTGCTGCATAACTGTCATTAATCTGTTTGCTAAAATTTTAGCAAAAATCTTATAATCTGTATTTAAAAGTGAAATTGGCCTATAGTTTTTAGGATCTGTATAGTCTTGCCCATCTTTTGGGATCAGCGATATAAATGCTGTCTTCCAAGTTGGAGGTACCTCTCCTCCCTGTTGTATATTATTGAATAATTCCTTCAGTGGTTCCACCATTCCTCCTGTAAACCAATATTAACACTTGAAATGTTGCAGGAAGCCCTTACAACACAAGCCTCTGTGACAGAAAACAAATAAAGACTATTGTTCCTAAAAGTGCTGGGAGCTCGCCAGCTCAAACCTCCAAATTGCAATCTCTCTCTGTTCCAACGGAACCACCAATATTAACACTTGAAATGTTGCAGGAAGCCCTTACAACACAAGCCTCTGTGACAGAAAAAAAAATTACTTCGGTGTTTGAGGATAAAATTCGAAACGTTACTGAGGAGATGGCTCAGATTAAAGAGTTCATTCAAAAACGAAATCAGGAAATTAGAGAAGATATTATCATGGCAGTCCAAGGTCTGGCAGGCCATATTGAAGCAATAGATGAAAAAGTGGAAGAAATGAAGCAGTCCAATGAGAACTTGGAAAATAAAATGGGAGAGGTCCAGAATAAGATGGAAAGAGCAGAGGCTGAGGTGATAATGATACAATATAGAGATATGGAATTTGCTTTGAGAATAAGAGGCCTCAAAGAAAATAATCAAGAGAATTTGAGAGAGATTTTTTCAGAAGCATTTGCACAGATAACGGGAGATCAAAAAGTAAATCTTGAATGGCAAATTGACAAAATTTACCATGTCAATTCATGGGTTGCCAGACAGAAACATCTACCAAGAGACATTGTAGTCTATTTTACAACAAGGAGAATACGCAATGAAACCCTACAAGTCACTTTTAAAAATAAACTTCAAGTGCAGGGCAGGAGGTCTTAGTACTGAAAGAAATCCCCCCCAAAACATTGAGAGCCAGAAGGGATTATGGCTTTCTGGTGGAAGAATTGAGAAACCATCAGATACAGTACAGATGGGAGGTTCCAGCTGGACTAGTGGTGAACTATTCAGGAGAAAGATATCATCTTAATTCAGTGTGGAAGGAAAGAGATTTCTACACCAATGTACTAAAGGCTGGATGCCCACAGTCCCCAGAAGCTAGAAGGAAGACGGAAGTAGAGGGGGCAAGAAAGGCACAGGCCCAAAGGGGAGCTTTGATTACTCAAGAAGATTTAATACAACTTTCAACTACTGCTCAAGCTTTGGAGGTATTCGAAAAAATAGAAGAACCTAAGGATCAAAGACAGACCCAAGCGGCAGCCAAGCAACAAGAAGAATTAAGAGTGCAGCAACTCCAGATGATCCAAGAAACTACAAAAACAAAAGCAATGGGAGGAGCAAGGTCAAAAAGCAAACTGCATAGAGATTTCCAGCAGATGCTCCAAAAGCTTCAGGGGGCCAAAAATGGTAACTAGATTTCTGACTTGGAATGTTAATGGCCTAAATTCACCACAAAAGAGGAGAAAAATATTTCATTATCTGAAACAGTTTAAAAATGATGTAATCTGTCTACAAGAGACTCACATTAGAACGAAAGATCAAAAATACTTAATAAATGCAAGGTTAGGTATACATTTTGTTGCATCTGCTCCCGAGAAGAAGAATGGTATAGTTATATACCTAAAAAAAGATTTAATTGCTAAATTAATTGAAGCAGATGATCAAGGAAGATTCATAGCAATTGAACTTTTAATAAAAGGAGAAAAAATACTTTTAATTGGAGTATACGCACCGAACCAACAACAGGAAAAATTTTATAAGCTTTTACATTCCAAGTTATTACAATGGGATTATAAATCATGCATTTTATTGGGCGATTGGAATGGAGTTTTGGACACTAAAAAAGATAAGAAAGGGCTTTTGCAAAATATCTCAATGTGTGCCAGATTGCCAAAATCGTTTTTTGAAATGATGGATGATATGGAGTTGAGAGATATCTGGTGAGAGAGGAACTTTGAAGAAAAAGACTTTACCTTTTTTTCTGATAGACATCAATCTTTTTCTAGAATTGATTTTATATTAATTACTAATGATCTTTTTTCTAGGGTGAAGAAGATGAAGATCTGCCCAAGAGTTTTAACAGATCATAGTCCAGTTTGGATGGAATTAGAGTATGGAATGGGAATTAAGAGGTCTTGGAGGTTAAATGAAAATCTGTTTAGATATGAGGAAAATGTAAAAGAATGTAAAAAATTTATGAAAGATAGAAAGACTAACAGGATTTGAAATAGTTAAAAAAGTTAAGTATTTAGGGATTTATATTATGACATCAAATGTGAAATTATTTAAGCATAATTATGATCCGTTGTGGCAAAAAATACAGAGAGAGATGGAAAATTGGAAAAAATTACAATTATCTTTGTTAGGAAGAATAGCAGCAGTAAAAATGAATGTTTTGCCTAAGTTTTTGTTTCTTTTTCAAATGATACCAATACTTTAAAAAGATGGAAATTTGAAGATATAGCAGAAGGGTATTAATAATTTTGTCTGGGCAGGGAAGAGACCGAAAATAAAACAAAAAATAATGCAGGATATACGTGAAAGAGGAGGTCTCAAAATGCCCAATTTAAGATTATATTATGAGGCAGCTGCCCTATCAGTAATTAGTGACTGGATGAATTCAACAGAAGAAAGAATATTGAATATTGAGGGATATGATTTGGTTTACGGTTGGCATGCTTACTTATTATATGATAAGAAAGTGGACAAGACTTTTAAAAGTCATATATAAAGAAATGTTTTACTGCATGTCTGGAAAAAGTATCAGTATAAATTAAACGTTAAGTTACCAATGTGGGCAATACCCAGACACGCGATAGAGAATATAAGTGTAGAGCAAAAACAAGATGTGATTACTTATAAAGAGCTTCTTAATAAGGAAGGAGGTATACTACAACTAAAATCTTTGAACCAATTAAGAGAAGAAAGGATAATTCAAACATGGTTTCAGTATGGACAGCTGCAAGCTAGATGGAGAGAAGATCAGAAAATTGGTATCTCGCAAAATGAGGAGAATTTGGTAAAACAAATTAGAGACCAAAGTCAAATGCATATAAAAAGGTTGTATAATGCATTGGTAGAAATAGATTCAGAAACAGAGTTAGTTAAAGATTGTGTGATAAAATGGGCACAAAATATTGAAGAACCAATAATGATGGAAACGTGGGAAAAAATATTGGTTAGAAATGTAAAGTTTACGCAAGCCCAAAACTTAAGAGAGAACTTTTATAAAATGTTTTATAGGTGGCATCTAGATCCTAAAAAGCTAGCCTGTATGTATCCAAGTTTGCAACCTAAGTGTTGGAGATGTGAATGTGATGATGCCACGTATTATCCTATATGGTGGATGTGTAAAAAAATTAAGGCATTTTGGCATTTTGGATAAAAATATGGTGGACTATTCAAAATATTCTCAAAAAGAAGATAAAATTTACTCCACAGTTCTTTTTGTTAGGTATAATCACAGATTGTACGGTCATAGAGACTAAATTGATTTTAAATTTAATAACAGCAGCCAGACTTTTGGTGGCGCAGTATTGGAAGAAGGAAGACTTACCTACTATTGAAGAATGGACATTAAAAGTAGTGAATTTAGCAGAGATGGCAAAAATTTCGGCATACCTGAAGGACCATTCAAATGAAAGATATATATTGGAATGGAGAAGATGGATTGACTATATTCAAAACAAATATCGGACTAAAAAGTTTCAAATAGCCTATGAATGAAATCAACTTTTTCTTTTTGAATTATGTTTTGTTAGTTGAAAGGGGAGTTAAAGAGCAAATGGGGAAAAATTGTTGTAATACTGGATAAAACTTTTTAATTAAAAAAAAAAGAATTATAGACCAATAGCTTTGCTCAATGCTGATTATAAATTGTTTGCATCCATCCTAGCAAAAAGAATGGATGCAGGTTTTTTAAAATCAGTTTGTACATAGAGACCAGAATGGTTTCTTACCGCATAGATTGTTGAGAGATAATCTGAGAGTAGTATTAAATGCTCTTGAGTATTATGAACACCATTCGGATAAACAGATGGCACTTCTCTTTTTAGATGCTTATAAAGCATTTGAGTTGGGAATTTATGTTATCCCAGCTTTGTAAAATGGGAGCCTTGCTTTTCTGGGAGCCTTTTCTTATGAGTAATATTTTATTTGGGGAAATTAAGGGGGGTCGATTCCTTCCCACAGAGGGGAGAAAAAAAGAAAGGGAGGTAAGGAAGAGAAAGAAAGAAAGAGAGAAAGTGAGAAAGAGAGAAAGAGAGAAAGGAGGGGAGAAAGAAAGAGAGAGAGAGAGAGAAAGAAAGAAAGAAAGAAAGAAAGAAAGAAAGAAAGAAAGAAAGAAGAAAGAGGGAAGAAAGAAAGGAAGAAAGAAAGAGAGAGAGAGAAAGAAAGAAAGAAAGAAAGAAAGAAAGAAAGAAAGAAAGAAAGAAAGGAGAAAGAAAGAAGGAAAGAAGGGAGAAAGAGGGGAGAAAGAAAGAAAGAGGGAGGGAGGGAGGGAGAGAGAGAGAGAGAGAGAGAGAGAAAGAAAGGAGAGGAAAGAAGGACCACATACCTGGCTGGCACTAGACGCAGCTTCAGAGGATTCTTTGAAACAGCACAGCAATCCAGGGCTGAAAGGGACCTTAGAGGTCATGTAGTCCAATCCCCTGCTCCCTGGCAAAATGGACTGCTAAATTGGCCACGCCCACCCAGTCTTTCCATTTTTTATTCTTGTTCTTTTTGTCTCTCAGTTTATCAGATAGATCGTTATGCAAGTAGATGATGCACAAGGCACCTAATTCACTAAATGTTTAAACCCACTTATCTTCTTTGAAGTGTCTATTTTCAAAAGGAAGGAAGAAAAAAAATGATGAGTTATCATTTCAATTCAAATCTGGCACCAAATGATTAAGAAGCATATTGTATAATCTACGTTTGCTCAAGACTGTCACTCTGTATATGTCTCAATATGCTTATGCAGAGGAAAGTGTGTAACCTAACAGCACTACTTGCATATCAATTTTTTAAGGAAATGGAAGCCACAGCTTTCACAGTAGATACCATAATTTGCTTAATTGGGGTGGCATAGTTATCCAGGCAATGTGTTCCTCTCATCAAGCCTGCTTTATAAATACAAAATGTGCTTTTGGCTGGAATGATGGCAAGTAAAGTCAAATGACACCAATATCTTATTATACATTGATGCTTGGAAGACTTCATGAATTTCAGAAGGGGCCAGGTGTTTTAGCAAGTTTATAGTACTGCTCTCAAAATAAAAGAAGACAATTTTTAATCTTTCCACATGAGAAATTGTTCCAAGTGGTCTGCTGTACCATTTACTTTACTTTACTTTACTTTTATTTGATTTGTATACCGTCCTACTCCCCTACTCCCGAAGGACTCAGGGCGGTGAACAGCCAACAATAAAATATATACATACAAAATTTAAAAAGCAGAAATAAAATCGAATTAAATAGTTTGGCCCAGACAGATAAGCAACCAGAACACTTTATGATATAAGATAATATTCTTCTACATACCACATGTATAATGCAACCAATTTCCATATTGTACATAAGCAAACATTTACAAGTTACACGTAAGGGAATATGCTAGTAAATCTCAATTTAAGTTTCTCTAGAAGAAAGAAGAAATACATAAGAATTTAAACCAAAATAGCAAAACAGTTAACCTGAATTGAAGTAATTTCTATTTATTTTATTGAGTCTTCTTATGTTTTACTCCATTAGATGGAGTAAAAATTGCATTATTGACCCATCATAAAGGTAGATGATGCCATTCCCATTTCCATTCCTTGGATCCTTTAAATATCTACTTCATAAAATAATTTTTATTAAGTATTTTACATTTTAAAACCAAACACACAATAGCAAAAGAAATCAAGAAACAAAAACAAAAAACAAAAACACACGTATACCAGATGTTAAAATACAATACTAAGAACAAAGTTTATTCTTTGCAAAGGGCCTTTCTCTCTAAAGTAGAGAAAGACGGAAATAAAACAATTTACACAAGTTTTTATAGTCTTCAGGACATTCAGAATACACGTCAATAAAGTACCTTGGGAATCAGTTCCAGATCTTACATAACATCTTATATAACATATGCAGTACATAATTCCACCCTGGAAATTCCCCAATTCCCAACAGAAATACCCCTCAAAAACATCAATTGCGTACTTCCTTTAATTAATAAGGGCAAGTTAACCCAGGAACGTATTTCCTGCAAAACAAACATCTTCTCAAAAACAGGAATTACACATTTCCTTTCTCATGTTCTTAAATGTCAGCTAAATTATATAATCAGGTTATACAAAGTAAAACAAAACCTTAACATGATTTCAAAATGGCGTAACTCAGGTTATGCTTTTACAGGAATAATTCCTATTTTTCTCACACTTACAATGCGTTAAGCAATAGCCTTCATACTTTTATATATACCTGCTTAGTAGGGCTTTCGGGGGCCCCTAAGCAGTGTTCTTTTTTATACAAAGTCAGCTTATTGCCCCCACAAACTGGGTCCTCATTTTACCTACCTTCGAAAGGATGGAAGGCTGAGTCAACCTTGAGCCTGGTGAGATTTGAACTTGCAATAATTGCAGGCAGCTGGTATTATCTTAACAGTGCTTTAGTTGCTGTGCCACCAAGGCTCTTTCTAGTATGTCCCTAGTTTGTGACCACATCTCCAACATTGGGTTGATAAATTGGGGTACATTTTTGCCAGTCTTGCTGGTGCTAAATGCCACCTATAAAACATTTTATAGCTGTTTTCTTTATATGATAGTGCTATGGTCAATTTGTAACTTTTCTCCCACAATTTTTCCCATTTATCCAATACTATGTTACTGTCAGCCTCCGCTTACTTGCTCATTGCTTACTTGCTCGGCTGCCATGAAACAGGGGGAGGGGAGAGCTATTGGAATTCTTGGGAGGGGGGAAGTGAGCTGGAGGAGAAATGAAAGTAAAACTTTGCTGCAGCAGTTTTCTTTGAAGCTCCAGGTCAACGTTCATGGCATAGCAAGAGGATGACACGTTCATGGCATAGCAAGAGGATGACACTGCCAGACGTTTGCTCCCACATGACCCCTGGAGAACCTGTGGATTGGATGATTTACGATGGACAGTTGGGGGGGATGCTTTCTATATGCGATTTTTGCACCTTTGCTTCAGACCTTGCGTTTCTTTGACTCCATTCAGTTCTTATCCAGTAAAAGTTACCTTTCTCTATGAAAATGGAGTCGGGGGTTTTCTTTCTTGGATAATGAAAGGAGGCCATCCTGACAGTTACATCCGAATTTCCTAGCCCAATTTATCATCATTTCCTTTACTATTTCTTCTTCCAATTTGTATCCTAATAAGTAATTATAGATATTTGTAATCATTTTTCTTCCCGATCCAAATATTAATTTATCTATTTCCAATTGTTTCCTGTTTATGCCAAATTGTTCCTTATCTTTTTTTAAATCTAGTTTTGATTTGTAAATATGGCCACCATTCCAAATTTATTCCTTGTTTTTTCAAATCTTGTATTGATTTTAATTCTCCTTTTGTGTCTAATAAATCTGCGTATCTTACCATTTTATCTAGGTCTGTGGTATTTGGATGTATCATTGCTTCTATTGTAGACAACCAAACTGGGACTTTCATATAATTATTCTTTTTAATCTTTTCCCATACTTTCAGTAGTGCATCCTTACCTTATGATGTTGAAAATAAGTGTGTGATTTATTTTTCCCATCCCACAAAAAGCCATGCCAACCGAGTTGAAGGTCATGGCCTTCTATCGTTAATATCTGCTTATTTTTAAGTTGTATCCAATCTTTGAGCCATGTTAGGGATGCCGCTTGATAGTAAAGTTCCCATTCTGGTAAACTGAAACCTCCTTTTTTCCTACTATCTTGTAATAATTTGAATTTAATGCATGGTTTTTTCCCTGACCATATGAATTTCGATGTCAATTTATTCAGTTGTTCAAAAAAAAAAATTTCCTAATGTTATTGGTACTGTTTGGAATAAGTATAGTAACTCGGGCAATATGTTTATTTTTATTGTTGAAATTCTGCCAATTAATGATATTGGTAATTTAGTCCAGTTATCCAAATTTTTTTTGTATTTGTAATAGGAATGTATCGTAATTGTCCCTCTTTATGGTAGCACACTTTTCTGATAGCCAAATTCCCAAATATTTAATTTTCTTTGTTCTCGAGATTCCCAGTTCCTACTCTAGTTGTTCACTCTGTCTGTCATTTAAATTCTTACTCAATATTTTAGTTTTGTCTTTATTCATTTTAAATCCTGCTACTGTGCCAAATTGGATTATATCTTGTAGTAAAATAGGTCCAGATTCTAAAGGTTCCTCAATAATAAATGCCAGATCATCTGCGAATGCTTGGACCTTATATTCTTGTGACTTAATTTTTAATCCCTTTATTTCCGAATTATCTCTAATTTGGGATATTAATGTCTCCACAGACAGAATGAACAACAGAGAAGACAGTGGGCAGCCCTGTCTTACTCCTTTAGTTATTTCAAAACTTTCTGTTTGTTCTCCATTGATTATTATCTTTGCCCTTTGTATAGTGCCATGATGGCGAATCTGTGGCACATGTGCCACAGGTGGCATGCATAGCCATATCAGTGGGCACGCCAGCTCAGCTTCTGGCGTGCATGTGCGCGCCGGCCAGCTGATTTTCGGGCCTTCTGGGCCCACCAGAAGTAGGGAAACAGGCTGTTTCCTGCCTCCGGAAGGCCTGGGCGGGGGGGGGGGAGGCCCATTTTTCTTTCTTACCTGGCTCCAGATCCTCTCTATTTATCTGGGAAAGGTGAAAACAGCCTTTCCCACTCCCTGAAACGGCCCATTTCCCAACTCCTGGTGGGACAGGAAGTGACTTTTTTGCTGTCCCCAGCCTCCAGAGACTCCTAGAAAGGCTCCTAGAGACTCCTAGAGAGGCTCTGGAGGCTGGGGACAGCAAAAAACATCACTTCCTGTCCCACCGGGAGTTGGGAAATGAGCCATTTCAGGCCTTTGGAGGGCCTCTGAGGGAGTGAGAAAGGCTGTTTTCACCCTTCCCAGATAAATAGAGAGGATCTGGAGCCAGGTAAAAAAGAAAAATGGGCCTACCAGGCCATCACGTGCCAGGAGTGGGGGGAAGGGGGTTGCGCACTCATGCGCATAGCAGGGCACATAGAATTATCGGTGTGGGCATGCGTGCACGCACCCCTCCCCCACCCCCCCTCTCCTGGCACGCGATGGCAAAAGGGTTAGCCATCACTGTTATAGTGTATATGTAATCGTATCTATAATTTTTTCTCCAAAATTCATTCTTATTAATTGATTTATCATAAAGTCCCAGTTTAAGTTGTCAAAAGCTTTTTGTGCATCCAAGAAAACCACAGCTATCTGTTTTTGGGGGTGAGCTTCGTAATATTCTAATTCATTGATAATAATTCTTATATTGTTTTTTATATATCTGTTGGGTAGGAATCCATTTTGCTCCGAATGTATAATTTCGTTCAATATATTTTTAATTCGCTATTTTAATCCGCTATTATGGCCATAAATATTTTATAGTCAGCATTTAACAATGAGACTGGCCGATAATTCTGTATCTTCTGTTGTTCACTATTGTTTTTGGGGATGAGAGTTATTAATGATTTCTCTTGGACTATTCTTTTGTGAGTGTAACTAATTCTTTGTCCCTTTTTACCTCAGCAACCAGTGTTGCTGGGTTGCTGGGGGGTGGGGGTGAAAAGGAATTCCCTCTTCCCCTTCTATATTAATTTTAAAAACCTTCCCCTGACTGAAGGGATCGTGGAGCTTTGCGCCCCCTTCCTTATTTGGTTAATCCCTTACCTCACCTTAAATATATTGTGGTAGCTGGAGGAGTGTTTGCGCTCCCTACATTGTGTCCCTCTAGTCACAGAGCTCCACATTATAGCCTGGAAGCCATTTTGTCTCATTTACTGCCATTGAATTGTAAAGGAGATTTACCATCTCCAGACTGTGTCTTGGCTTGCCTTATTATCTGATTGCCCTTTTCACAGCGTTTCCACTTACTTAATTGATTTGAAGACTCTGAGGCAGTTTTGTTCTTGCGGAGCTTCGCGCCCCCTTTTTTTGATTGACAGGTGGCCATTTTGAATAGGCATTCACCCAAAATTGCTGTGGAGCCTCGCGCTCCCCTTTTTGATTGACAGGCAGCCATTTTGAACGAACATCCACTCAGAATCGCTGCGTAGCCTTGCGCCCCCTTATTTGATTGACAGGCGGCCATTTTGGATAGCAATTTACTTGGAATCGCTGCTGAGCCCCTGTTACCAGGGGATTTCAGCGTTAGAGTGTATTTTATTCATATCTGATTATTCGGTTTTGACCATTGGACTTCGTATTGGACTACTCTTCTTCTTATGGTAAGATTTGAACAAAAAATTTTACTTCAACATACCTCGATTAACAGCAGAGGCACATTGAAACTGGTCAGTTTCAAAGGTTAGTGGAGCTTTCCACTCCCGGGGGTGATCCAAAGTCACCGGCTTAGCTGGTGAGATCCTAACAATTAAATAATGTTACCAGCTGTGGAGCTTTGCGCTTCCATATCGATTCTCCCAACAACTATAGCCATAAACTTTTCCATTTGAGGAGTTGTCTCACTCCCTGATTCTTGCCGCTTGTCGGCAGTTTTAACAAAGCGCAGAGTTTTCCCTGCTATTTTAAACTGCCTCACAGCTGATTGAAGCTAATTAACATTTTCGCTACGAGGCTTGACTCTCTCTGGCTATCTCCATTTATCAGAGCTTTTAGCGGAAGCTACTTTCCCCCTAATAGGCTGTTAAAGCGCTACTGCTGCTTAGCCTAACTGCCTCTCAGCTGATTGAATTTGGTGCTGGCTGTGAAGTGGAGTTTCGCACTCCCAAAGGCTTGCTGCTTGTCAGCATTTTTTACAAACAGGCTTACTGCTTATTAACTGACTGAGACTAATTGTGTGTAGTCTCTTTACTCTGACAGTGCTTTGATTATTTGGCCAAATTAGACTGTTTAAGACAGATCTGCCTTCATTTGAGACTGAGCAGTGCTTCAGTTTTTGACAGTTATGCCAGCTTGAGCTCTTAGGTGACTGCTCGGCCGCCATTTTGTTTAAGGGCAAGGGCACCGTTTTTTTTCTATCAAGCCTCTAATCCTTAGTTCTATGCCGGCTATAAGCATATTCTGCCCTTATAAACTAAGACTGTCACATCTGGCTACTGGAAATTGAGTTGGATATATAATTTACATCTATAACACATTTATATTAATTTAAACTACTTTTAAATTTACATTACCCTATTACAGGGCTGATAAAATTTTAGGGGTGTCCTTTCAACCCTATTAATTAATTACGGCCAGACATGCCTAAGGCTCTGGCCAAGTCAAAACATGGCCATAGTGCCGTAGTGCCACAGTGCGTGAGCAGTCAGTGGCTTCTAAGATGGAAGCTTCCAAGCATCCACAAGGGGAAGGAGTAGCAATTAAGCCTTGTTCTGAGGCTCCTCCTAAGCGCAAGGAGAAGTTACTAAGAAAACTATTGTCAAAGACAAAGGCACTGGTTCTGCCCCATTGGCTATAAACGTTGGGTCTCTAGGAGAATGTAGACATGCCTCCTCTCTGACCCTGGATCAGATGTCAATGCAAGATTTCCCACTATTAGTTGAGGCATCTGATTTATGGGGATCTCCTCCTCCTGTTCGGAGTAACAATAATGTGGAGTCTAGCGCTCCCACCATTACGGTGGCACAGTTTGTGGATAGCTAGCTCTGACAGCTTTCAGAGTTAGAGTGTTTTCTTTCATACCTGATTCTTCGGATTTGACCTTGGATGTCGTACTTGGCTATTCTTTTGTTTGCTGGACATTCTGTGAACCTTTTTACCTCAGGAAGTCTCAGATTACAATTCTGAGGTCTCATTGAAACCATTCTGCCATTCCATCCTTTCATCGAACTGGTAAGTTTCTGTACGTTGGTGGAGCTTTCCACTCCCGTGAGTGGCTCAAAATCACTGGCTTTGCTGGTGGAGCCCTGCGTTTTAAACAGTGGCTTCTCTTTGCGGAGTCTTGCACTCCCCACGGTCTTTGGGCAGCCATTTTGTCACTGCCAGCCGCATAACTGTTAGTGGAGTTTTTCGTGCTCCCTGCCTCTCGCCGCTTGTCGGCCTTTCACCCAGGCGCGGCTTTTCTCCGGCAGACTCAATAGAGCCACTTCTCAGCTGTTTGAGACTAGCTGCCGGGTTCTGAGTGGAGTCTTTGTGCTCCCTGACTATCACCGCTTGTTGGTTCTTTTCCTCCAGGCTCTGATTCTTTCCTGCGGAAATGAACAGAGCTCTGCCCGCTGTCACTATTAATCGCTTCTCAGCTGATTGACCTTGCCGCCAGCTTTGAAGTGGAGTTTTCGCGCTCCCTGTGGTTTGCCGCTTGTGGTCACATCACAAGGGCTTGGTGAACTGTAAAATCGCCCTGATTTATTCCTGCTCAGCTCTTTGACTTCTCTTACCGGTCCGCATCTCAGCTGTTTGACATTGCTGATCTGCTCAGTAACGGACCTTGGTGATCCCTGAGTTGGCAGCTTTGGCTGCCATTTTGTTTAGGGGTGAGGCGACACGTTGAGCTTCTCTCAGGCCTCCAGTCTTTCTGGCTGTGCCTGCTACCCTGGCCTAACCTTGCCTTCAGCCCTTTTGGCAGACATTGCTGCACCTTACAGGCTTGGGATTAATTGCCTTCTCCTTTCTCTGTTGGTGCCTCGCATATTTATCACAGGCTGCATCTAGAATTTGACATTCCCCTGATACAGGCATAAAGATGCCAAGCACGGGCAAGGGGATGGAGTTAAACTTAAACCTCAGTCTAAGTTTTCTGCTAGACGCAAGGAAAAGCTTCTACAGAAGCCTGTAGTCAAGGCCAAGGACAGTGGTTCTACATCATCTACAACAGCCAGGGTTTCTCCAGGGGAACGTAGACGTGACCCCTCTCCGACCCCAGATCAGTTCTGAGCCTCTATGGAGGCCAGCCCAGCCCGAGACCATGGTTCTACCCCTTTACGTCCAGAGGACATTCAATGTATGATTGCAGCAATGGTGCAACGATCCCTGTTGGCTCATCCTTTTTCGACTGCCAGACCGATTACAGTGTATTCAGTGCATTCGGACCATTCGGCTTCGCGCAGATGGTGGCGGTCTCCAGCCATTTCTAGGGGTTGCCTTTTCTTTGAACCACAGTGGCTGGTCGAGTCATCATTAAACATCAACTAGCTTGAGTTACATGCAGTTTATTTAGCCCTTCAAGCCTTTCAACATCTAGTGTCCGGATCTACGTCTTAGTTCTTACAGATAATGTGACAGCAAAGGCGCACATTAATCGCCAAGGGGGCACCAGGTCCAGAGCCCTTATGCGGGAGGCCAAGAGATTGGGTCTCTGGGCGGAGCAACGGCTGGCTTCTTTGAAGGCAGAACACATATCAGGGGAATCGAATGTACGCGCAGACTGGTTAAGCCGACAACTAATTGATCACGCAGAGTGGCGTCTGAATCCTCATTTGTTCCCGGTCCTGTCATCCCAGTTTGGCACTCCAGTGGTCGATTTGTTCGCATCGCCAATGAACTCCCAACTTCCACGATTTTTCACGAGATTTCCAGCACACCAGGTGGAGGCTGTGGATGCTCTGCACTCCCATTGGCCCCACGGGTTGTTTTATGCATTCCCCCCGATTCCCCTCATCCCAAGGGTTCTGCGGAAACTCATACAGGAACAAGCGGAGTTGCTCCTTCTAGCTCCACACTGGCCGCAAAGGTCGTGGTTCGCCAACCTTCTGCAGTTGTCAGTGTCTCCCCCCCGGAGACTTCCCTGCCCCTTGGACTGCCTATCTCAAGGGGCGATACTGCACCCGGATCCCCAGTGGTTGCAACTGACCATTTGGAGATTGAGTGGGACGTGCTGCTGCGAGACAATCTCCCTGCCACGGTCATAAAGACCATCCAGGCATCTAGGCACCCATCCACAGACCGTATTTACTCAGCCACTTGGCGGGCATTTTTTACTTGGTGTATCCTACACGGCGTTGCTCCCATCTGGGCCTCGATAGTTCATGTTGTCATGTTTTTGCAGGACGGCCTAGATGAGGGTCTCTCTCCCAATACTCTCCAATGACAGGTGGCGGCTCTCGCTTCGGTCCTAACCTACAGCTCCCTTCCTTTGTTGTCACAGGATCCTTTGATTCGCCGCTTCCTCAGAGGAGCCTCTAATTTATGCCCGCCGGTGTTACATAGGTACCCCGCTTGGGACCTTTCTATTGTTTTGACTTCTCTCACAGGTGCACCATACGAGCCGAAGTCTACCAGCCTGCGGCTTCTGTCTTGCAAAGTGGCCTTCCTAGTGGTGATTATGACAGCTAGGAGGATTTTGGAAATCGCAGCGCTATCGATGAGAAGCGACTTATGTGTCTTCCATGCAGACTGTGTGGTCCTAAGGCTAGATCCTACCTTTGTCCCACCGTTTTTGTTTCACCATTCACAGGAACTTATCCTTCCAGACTTTTGTCCTCACCCAACCACTTTGTCAGACAAGAAGTGGCACACGTTGGATGTCCGGAGGGCTCTCCGGATATACCTCAACAGAACAGCAGTGATCCGTCGTTCGGAGTCCTTGTTTGTCTCCTTCCTTTCTGTCTCCTTAGGTTCTAAGGTATCCTCTTCTACCATCAGTCACTGGATTCACCAGATGATTGCTACAGCCTACGAGCTTCGCTCTTCTCCTGTACCGGCAAGGTTGATGGCGCATTCGATACGCAGCGTGGCAACATCCGCGGCCTGGGCCACGCAAGCTTCCTTAGTGGACATTTGCAGAGCGGCAACCTGGACTTCTCCTTCCCCTTTTCTAAAGCCTTATAAGTTGGACAGGTTTGCCTCACAGGAGGCATCTTTTGGACGTAGTGTGTTACAAGGGGTTCTTGCGGGAGGAGAGTCGTTGGCCCAGACTGAGCCCTCCCTTGCCTAACACTGTGAACTTGGGTATATCCCAAGCATGGCTGCTGTCTCCACCCTCAATGGAGAAGGGGGGTTGGTCCTACCTGACACGCTCCTTCGCGTTGGGTGGAGACAGCAGCCATCCCCACCCGTTTTCAGTCTGGGTCTTTGGGGTATTGTTTTTTTCTCTTTCTGGTACTCTTCATGAATGTTTCTGCCACATGATGAGCCTGTTTCCTTCCGTCTTCACCAAAAGCTGGGATCCCTGGCAACAGAGGCGGGACTTGTCAAATTTTACAGGCTCAGTCCTCCAATCTGATCGTATGAGTCACTACCCAAGCATAGCTGCTGTCTCCACCCAACGAGAAGGAGTGTGTCAGGTAGGACCAACGCCCCTTTCAAAATATCTTCAAATCATTTTTCCATGTCCAATTTAAGCTCTTTGAGGTGGCTACTGAATCTGTTAATATCCTCTGGAGTTACATCATTTTTTATAGATGATAATTCAGGAAACTGATGAAATTCTCTCTTCAATAGATTATAATGAAGTAGTTCAAGTTTGTCAATAAATAATGACACAATACGTTGGCAACCTATAAGAGTTTTATTAGCTCCTTGAAGCTGCAAATTGACATCATTAAATCTCTTGAAAATATCTGCCAAATAAAAGGCATCATTCTTTACCGTTTTTAACTGTTGACACAGATTGGTCTCATTATTACTTTCCAAAAAAATGTATGACACTATCATATAATGCTACAAAACGAGCCAAAGATGTACCCTTTGACAGCCACTGAACTTCTGTGTGCAAAAGTAACGTAATAAAATTTTCATTATTGTCCTGGCAAAGCTGTCAAAACATTCTATCATTTTTTACATTGGATTTGATTTGTTTATGGCTCAAATTATTATAGTTAATGATGAATGGAGACTTGTACTTAGATGTTTTCCTACAAGATGTTGTCTGTGCACCACACAATGAATACATAAAACATTTGGCACTTCATCCTTCAAATAAGCAACAAATCCACGATAGCAACCTACCATTGATGGGTGCTCCATCAGTAGCGCATGCAACAATATTATTCAAAGGAATATTATTTTTTGTAAAGTATGATTTCACAATATTAAATATAGATAATCCTCTTGTATCTGTAATGAGATTTATTGCAAATAGCATTTCTTCTCGTAATGTATTGTTTTCATCAAAATAACATACATATGCCATCAATAAAGCATTATTATCTGCAATGGTAGACTCATCCAATTGCATGGAAAATGAAGAGTTTTGGAGAATACTTATATGTTTTTTTTCAACATTAACTGCCATTTCTTCAATTCATCGCTTTACTGTGCTATCGCTTAGGGGCAACTTTTTTAAAATTTCAGGTATATCCTGATGCATTATTGTTGAGATAAATTCTTTTATAGAGGGTATCATTACAGTTTCTCCAATATTAAAGCTTTTACCACTTTTTGCAATTAATTGTGAAATGCGATAAGCGGCAATTAATCCATCTTCATTCGCAGCATGTTGTTTCTTAAATGATGCAATGATTGTTGAACGATTTTGAAATTTTTTATATATTTCCTGAAAATATTCAATCGGCTTGTCCTTATCATTTGGATGCTTTGTAGAAAGATGTTCTCGGAATCGACTTGGCTTCATTGCCTTATTGGATAATGCTTTATGACACAATAAACACATTGGATGTTGTTTATTTACAACAGATTCTATGAAATCCATCTTCAGATATTCTGGCAAATAGCCACGAGCGTATTTCTTTTTTTGAGACATGGGCTCACAATATTTCACAATATTTTGTTTGAAGCTGTAGGTACATGCTCACTCTTACAAATCTAACTGCGTACTGACCAGTGTGACCACAAACAAAAGAGTCTGCGTCATGTATCATCGTCTGCACATGTCTCTCGCGCATTGTGGGTTGGGTTTGGGGGGGGCGCCGGCTACCAGCTCTGCTTGTCTGTTACAGTTGGGTGGTGTGGGAGGAGATGCACGAGCTATTCTGGTACGAGGCTTTTTTGTTTGCGGTCGCATTATAGCGCCATTTAGTTTCACTTACATAACGTGAACTAAATTTATACACGGGCAATACAAATAGTATATTTTCAGAAATTTAAATTGTCATGGGGAACTTTATGAAAACCTAATGAAAGTGTTTTTAAATAATGCTATGAAAAAATTTTTAAAAGTCAATTAAATTTTTTTAAAAAAGGAAAATGCTTCAGTATCGAACAAAACCCCTACTGCCCACCATGAAAGCTGGAACTCCCACTAGTGGGCGGTAGGGACCAGGTTGACTACCACTGCTATAGACAGTGAATCTAACTTTATGATGCAGCAAGATTAGATAATTTTAATTATTTACTTACATGTACACGCAATTAAGAGTTAACTAACTTCACAAGACTCTGAGCAACTCAAATTTTAAAAGCAAGAAAACACTAAAATAGGAAAATAAATTGTTTGCATCTGGAAGAAAACACCCAATAAATAAAGTTTAAAGGATCCTGTTCATAGGGTCATAGTCCCTGGCACATACCACTTCAACTGAATTTGCCCAGATTTGTCCTATTCTATTCTGTTCTGTTCTGTCCTGTCCTGTCCTGTCCTGTCCTGTCCTGTCCTGTCCTGTCCTGTCCTGTCCTGTCCTGTCCTGTCCTGTCCTGTCCTGTCCTGTCCTGTCCTATCCTATCCTATCCTATCCTATCCTATCCTATCCTATCCTATCCTATCCAACCCAGGGGTCGGCATACTTAAACACTCAAAGAGCCACTTGGACCCATTTCCCACAGAAAAAAAACACACCGGAGCCACAAAACCTGGTGGGCATGGCCAACTCGATGTCACTCACTCACCCAGTCACATGACCCCCCCCCCAGCCATGCCTACCCAGCCAGGGGATCCATGCAGCTACTATCCCACCCCTCCTCAGCCTCAGTCATGCCACGAGGCTCCAACTCAAGGAGGAGAAGACAGAGGAAGAGGGGGGTGGGGGAAGTGTAAACAGCAGCTACCTTGAGCAAGCCGCAGCACTATTACGCAGGGCTCCAAGTGGTTGGAGAAGCGGCAGAAACAGCAGCCAGGGCTGCGCTTTCAGCAGGTAAGCAATGCTGCCTCTGCTGTGAGGAACTTTGGAGAGAGAGGGCGGGGAAGGCTGTGGCCACTCTCGCCAGCTAAGAGACAGGCTGCTCCCACAGCCTGCCCCACCCTCTCTCCAAAGTTCCTCATGGCATAGGCAGCTTTGCTTACCCGCTGAAAGCACAGCCCTGGCTGCTCTTTCTGCCACTTCTCCAATCACTCGGAGCCCTGCGTAATAGCGCTGCAGCTTGCTCAAGGTAGCTGCCATTTACACTTCCCCCACCCAGGCTGGAAACTCCAGCCTGAAGAGGCAGGAAGCAAAGGCTGCCTTACGTGCAAATGTGGCGCGAAGGTAGGTACAGGGCAGCTTCTCTCCTGCACTCTTCTCCTCCTCCCACTCTTGTGATGCCTGGCCAGCTGTGGCTGAGCCGGGAGTATGCGCATATATGGGGAGACCCTCCTTAAGCAAGCCGCTGCCCACCCTGCACGCACCTTTCCTGAGCTTCGGTGCTCACTTGAGGAGGGTTTCCCTGCGCGTGTGCACGCTCCCGGCTTAGCCACAGCCGGCCAGGGCATCACAAATGTGGAAGAGCCACACTCAAGGGGCCAAAGAGCCGCATGTGGCTCGCGAGCCTGGTTTGCCGACCACTGTCCTATCCTATCCTATCCTATCCTATCCTATCCTATCCTATCCTATCCTATCCTATTTTCATTCCACCCCACCCCACCCTCCTATTCTTGATTTATAAGACTGCCCAATTCCAACAATATAAATGTGGGTTTGCTGTGCTGTTTGCACAGCATCAAAAAAGAAAAAAAAAATAAACCAACATAATATATTATTACAAAACATGTATAAAATGATGACCAATGCAAAACAGAACAACCAAACACAATTCTCACTCAGCCAGCCTTCTGGAAAGAGCCAGGCTTTTCTAAAAGAGACTGTTGTATATCAGTCCTAATACTCTGGTGTTCCTGTGACAACTTGGATAGCAGCAAGCCTCAGTAGCTGCAGACTCCATTGATTTAAATTCTCGCTAACTTGATCCATTGCTCCAGCTCCCTCCTGCCCCACTTCAGAACAATTAAAGTTTTATTTGTTTGTTTGTTTGTTTGTTTGTTTGTTTGTTTGTCAAATGTGTATAAGATTGCATGTATGAATATGAACATGGATATGAACGAAGGAAATTAATACAAATAAATTGGGACAGTAGGACAGGGACAGTAGGCACGCTGGTGTGCTTATGCATGCCTCCTTTATGGACCTCTTAGGAATGGGGTGAGGTCCATGGTAGACAATTCAAGGTTGAAGCTGTGAGGGTTTGAGGATGTAACAATAGAGTCAGGTAGAGCAGTCCAGGCATTGACCAATCTGTTGCTGAAGTCGTATTTTCTGCAATTGAGTTTGGAATGGTTTACCTTGAGTTTGTATCAATTGTTTGCCTGTATATTATTTAGGTTGAAGCTGAAGAAGTCATTGACAGGTAAGATGTTGTAGCAGACAATTTTGTGTACTATCCTTAGATCAGACCGCAGGCGGCGCAGTTCCAGATTGTCCAAGCCCAAAATTTCAAGCCTGGTGGCATAAGGGATTCTATTGTGAATAGAGGAGTGGAGTACTCTTCTCGTGAAATACCTCTGGATCCGCTCAATCGTATTAATGTCTGATATAGAGTGTGGATTCCAGGCAGATGAGCTGTATACAAGAATTGGTCTGGCAAAGGTTTTGTATGCCCTAGTTAGCAATACAATGTTACTGGAGAAGAAGCTTCACAAAATTAGATTAACTTAATGCCTTTTTGGCAATGCTGTTACAGTGAGCTCGGGGGCTTAGATTATTTGAGATGAGTACTCCTAGGTCCTTGACAGAATGAGGGTCGTCTACGAGGTCATTTCCGTCCAACTTGTATTTGGTGTTCTGGTTTTTATTGCCAATGTGTAGGACAGAGCATTTATTAATTGAGATTTGGAGTTGCCAATGTGTGACACATGGTCAAGGTTGCTTTGTAGGGCAGCAGCATTGTCAGTGGTGTTAAATAATTTTACATCATCAGCAAAGAGGACACAGCTGCTTTTAATAAGATCACATAGGTCGTTGATGTAAAGCAGAAAGAGTGTGGGTCCTAGAATGCTGCCTTGGGGGACACCACTGTTAACTGGTGCCGGATTTGATAGGGCTCTCCCTATTTTGACTACTTGTTGCCTGTTTGACAGGAATGCAGCTATCCATTTGTGCAGGGATCCGGAAATGCCATAAGAACTTAGTTTTAACAGTAGTTTGTCGTGCACCACTGAATGAAAGGCTTTGCAGAAGTCTATGTAAATTGCAACTATTGCTTTACCCTGGTCAAGATGTGTGGTCCAAATGTTTCTGCAGTGTAATCCACAGTGCAGATTACAGGACAAATTTTTCCTGAAGCCAAACTGCTTGTTAGAAAGCAGGTTGTTTGTCTCTAAGTGGAGGGTGATGGATTGGTTTATAATTGATTCCATGACTTTACAGGTGATTCAACACAATAAGATTGGTCTGTAAATTTCTACTAGACTGGGGTCTCCCTTTTTAAAGATAGGTATGACTGTGGATAATGACCATAGGTCGGGCAAGGTCCTGGTTCTGAAAGATACCTCATAGATTGTGCATAGAGGCTCAGCTATGGCAGTGGCAAGCTTTTTTAAGAAGTAGGCACATAATCCATCAGGGTCAAGAGATAGAGATGGCTTTAGGTTATGTAGTGCCATTTCAATGTTATCTACTGTAAAATCAATATGTAGTAAATCGTTACAATTATGGTACAGCAGCAGCCATTGCTGTCAACAAAGACTGAACTGAAGAACGTATTGAGGAGGTTTGCCTTAACAGCTTCATTGTTACAGTCTTCCCCATTAGGCCCTTTTAGGGGTGGGATAGTTTTCAAGTCTTTAAGTTTGGCATTGACAAAATTATAGAAGGTCGGGTAGATTTCAAGTGTAACAGCTCTTCCTCCTGTTTGCAATGGTGATTGGTACATTCTGCCTTTATCTGGCAGCATAAGGCTTTATAACTCCTTTATAAAACTTTATAAAACTTGATAGAACTTTATAGTTCCTCCCCACTTCACAATAAATATGCCAGAAGCCATGAATGTATAAGCAGCATGTTAACAGTTCTCACTAATATGCAGACAACTAATATCTGCTACTCAGAGTCACCTCAAGCCTGAAATGGGTGGCATATACATTTAACAAAATAAAACAAATAAAATATTACAGTATGACCCTTGGACCCATAGACAACATATATAACGTGAACTGAGAGAAATATATATGCCTATTCTAAAGTGATTGGTTTGAAGGCTTTAACTGTCCTGCAAACTCTATCAGAGTGACTCTTAACATACTTATACTTATAATATATATTAACAAAACATTAGACTGTAATCCTACAGAAATGGCAGGATGAACACATTAGAATCCCATTTTTCTCTGGCTGGAGCAAAAGTAACCAGATTCAATCCCTTATACTTGAAGGGGTCCCTCAGTTACCATTAAAGATATTTAAATAATGATCTGCCTACCCTTTTTCATGAAGGCAAAAAAATTGAAACAAATATTTAATGATTATTTATTCATGCTCAGGCTTGTTTTCTTGTGATACCTTCTGGACAGCTGTAAAATAATATAGCATTGTATTGTAATGCCTCATATAAGTGGGCATCAAGATGAAGAAGTGGGGATGGGGGGGAAGAACACTTCCTGAAGCAGAGAAAATTGCAACATTCTGCACAGTCATCCCATTCTACTGCAGTGCACTGTAGGTTGTGTACTTCTGGACTAAGCCAACTGGAGCCAGGCACCTCACTTAGCATTGCTAAAAGTATTTTCTTCAGTGCCAGCTACTCCACAGCTGTTGAGCTTTTTGATTTCCATGTTTAATTGCTCAGTTGGTCTCATTTGCAGTTGCTGTTCTTTTCCTGTTCAGCAGGATCAAAAGCCAAGTAGTCATGACAGTTTACAATTCCAGCTGTCAGAGTAAATCAATCAATCCAGGTTGTGGGCCACTTTCTTTATTTTCTGCCTCCCACGTTGATTGGAGCAATCCCCAGGCTTTATTTTTGGTTGCATTAGTCTACTTCAGACACATTATGTGAAGACCCAGCTCTCTGAAAAAGAAAGGTCTGAGAAAGGTCTAAGTCAGAGCTGTCAAACTTGCGGCCTGCAGGCTGAATGCTTCATGTTCTGGCCCTGCCCATACCTGGTTTAGCGAAGGGGGAAAAAGTCCAATACATCACATGATGCCGCTGTGACGACACGAGTTTGACACCCGTATTCTAAGACTGGAATGACAAGCAGCACCAAGGTGGATAGGCTCTGTTACAAGATTTGAAAGACCAGAAAAGGAACAAATTGTCATGGGGAAAATCTATCCATGGGATCACTAGAAGTTGAAAAAACTTGATAGCACATAATCAATTAATCAATCAATTTTCATTAAGGCTGAAAGCCTAGTCTGTGTGAGGATTTGCAAGGCCACATTGGCTGAATATATTCCCTTTGGATTTTACATTTTCTTATCAAATATATTATGCAAATGTCTGAATTTGAATTTTTGTTTTGAATTTCATATCAAATCTCTTGATTCATCTGGGACAGAGTGGATTGCAAATAGTCAAAACAACAAACATTTATGAGTCTTGACTGAATTCCACAAAACTGGAGGAAGAAAACATGTGGAATAGGTCTTGCATCCAGTTCAGGTCACCATGATGCAAAAAAGAGGCTCTAGAAAGTATGAGAGAAGAGCGACAAAGTCAATAAAGGGTCTGGAGACTAAATCATATGATGAACAGTTGAGGGAGCTAGGTATGTCTAGAAGGATTAGGGGGGATATGATTCCTGTCTTGAGAGGCTGTCACAGAGAAGAGGGGACTTATTCTCCAAAGCACTAGAAGGCAGGACAAGAAGTAATGGATGAAAGCTTCTTAGAGAGATCCAACTTCTCTAAGGAGAAATTTTCTGACAATGAGAACAATTAATCAACAATTAATCTCCAGCTTGACTCCTGGAGTTCTGGATGCTCCATCACTGGAGATTTTCAAAAATAGACTGGACAATCATTTGACCAGGATGGTTTAAGGTCTACTGTCTTGAGCAGGAGATTGGACTAGATGACTTCTGAGGTCCCTTCGAGCCTTCTGATTCTATGTTCTCAGACTTAGAATATGTGAATGAGCTATAAACAGTTTTACTTTCCTAGTAAAGAATAATTCCTAATTCCTAAAGGAAAAACCTAATAAATCTCCTCCCAAGATGGCAGCAGTGGAGGAAGCAGCATCAGATCGCAGGGAGAAAAGTTACTAAATTAAATAGGAAAGTAGAAGAAGAGTGGAAAGGGGGGGAGGAGAAGAAAGATAGATAAGGAAGGTAGAAAGGAAAATGGAAAACAAGAAGTTGATTGGGGGGGGGAGGAAAACACCAGCAAAATAGTGGTGCTACAAATGAATGGCTGCATGCTGAGAGTTGGAGGCAGCCAGAGACAGAGAACAATAAATCCAACTCAGGATCGTGTTGTGGCTCCGTTACCGGAGCCTGTGTCATTGTCAGGAGTGGACTCCGAGAATGAAGGGGAGGAGTTGGCAAGGCCTCCCTCTCCAGGACCCTCCTCTCTGGCAATGCCTTCGGTGTCCACCGAAGGGCAAGAGATAGGGCCAGGGCCAAGCACATCCATGCAGCCACAGATGGACAGTGTTGAGGGTAATGAGTCTTGGCTGGACCCACGCCAGTGTCGCAGAGATAAGCGCGCGCAACAGAAGAAAGGGCGTGCCCGAGATTAGGCTGAGTCACTGGACCACATCCCACAGGATATAAAAGGGAGCGTGGTGGCCAGTCAAATCTTGTGACGAACAAAGCTGTTCTGCATTGCCAGACTTTTGCTTTAAGACTTTGCTGGAGTATCTCTGGACTTGATTTAATTCCGTAATTATTGAGCTGCTTTCCTTTGATGTATCAGAAGTGGGGAGAAGTTATCTCTCCTCTTTGTAAATGATAAGTTCTTGGCAGGCAGCCACTAGGTTGTTTCCAAATTCCGTTATCATAAGGAAAAGGATTTTGCCGGCTGGTTTGGTCTTTAACTCCTGAACGTCTGTTGGTGTGTGTGCGTGGGGTTGGGGACAGAACAGATCCCAGCTAAGCAGCCCAACACTGGAAAAGAGGCAGCTGAGAGCAGCAAACTGGCAGTGGACAATTAAAGAAGTTGGTGGAGGTAGCGAACCGGTGGGTCACAATATATTTACTAATTACCTAAATCCAGATTCTAGCCAAACAGCCCAGCTCAAAGAGGCAGCCAAGCAGCCTGACCCAGAGCCCAGCAACATAGAGGTAGCCCAACTACCATAGTGCTCCCCCTCCCAGCATCCTTCCTGCCTGGTAGCCCTCCCCAGTGACCTGTTCCAGGTGGAGGATTTGTGGAGGACTTGACCAGCATCCTTCCCCAGTGAGATCAGCCTCCTGCTAGTCTGGCAGCCCTCCCCAGCAACCTGCCTGACGTGAAGGACAAAGGGCCTAGAGCAATCCATCCAACAAAGTGAGCCAATGGCTGTGAGAAATTGATGGTGGCAAAATCAGTGGAGGGGAGAATTTCAGCAACGGGGGGGGAGGCATTGCAGCAGTAAAGACAGGCAGCATAGCAGCAGTTTGTTTGGGTTCTTAGGGAAACTAGTAAAGAAAACAGCTTCACACTTGTGTATTGGCTAAAATCTGCATTCTAGCTAAAGGGAGGGGTCCCTACTGCTTTAATCCTACTTGTCTTGCCTAAGAGTATTCAGGCGTTGCTTTGAATCCATTGCTGACACTTTTGCTTAATAAAAGGTTCCTTGGGGAAATCAAGAAATTTTACTTTCTTAAGTTCATTTTTTTTCATTTTCATTTTATTAAATTTATATACCGCCCTACTCCCGAAGGACTCAGGGCGGTGAACAGCCATAAAATAAAACATGTAGATACAAAATTTAAAATAGAGATAAAACTAATTAAATAAATTTGGCTGAGACATTTTAAAACCCCAATAAATTAAAACCAAATTTAAAATTCCATTAAAAAGAGGAAAAGTTTAGGTCAGGCCAGCTTGATGGAATAAAAACGTCTTAAGCGCGCGACGGAAGGTGCGCAGATCCGGAATCCTCCGTATCTCCGGGGGGAGCTCGTTCCAGATCGTAGGTGCCCCCGCAGAGAAGGCTCTCCCCCTGGGGGCCGCCAGTCGACATTGTTTGGCCGACGGCACCCGGAGGAGCCCCTCTCTATGGGAGCGTACTGGTCAGTGGGAGGCTATTGGTGGCAGCAGGTAGTCCCATAAATAGCCAGGTCCTAAGCCATGGAGCGCTTTAAAGGTGATAACCAAGACCTTGAAGCGCACTCGGAAGACCACCGGGAGCCAGTGCAGCTCGCGCAGGAGAGGCGTTACATGGGAGCGCCACGTTGCTCCCATCACCACCCGCGCGGCCGCACTCTGCGCCAGCTGGAGCCTCCGAGTGCTCCTCAAGGGGAGCCCCATGTAGAGAGCATTACAATAGTCCAGACGGGAGGTGATGAGGGCATGAGTGACCGTGCGTAACGAGTCCCGATCCAGAAAGGGACGCAACTGGCGAATCAGGCGGACCTGATGAAAAATCCTCCCGGTCACGGCCGTCAAGTGCTCTTCTAAAGACAGCTGTGAATCCAGGAGGACACCCAAGTTGCGAACCCTCTCTGTGGGGGCCAATGCTTCGCCCCCAATAGTCAGCGATGGCGCCAGCTGACTATATCGGGACGTCGGAAACACAGCCACTCGGTCTTGGATGGGTTGAGCCTGAGCCTGTTTCTCCCCATCCAGATCCGTACGGCCTCCAGGCACCGGGAGAGGCAGTCCTTTCACACAAGTTCGAAGGAGAGGCAGTCCTTTCACACAGGGTCATTCAAAATGGACTCAAATGTCTATACACCAATGCACAGAGTATGAGGAATAAACAGGGTGAATTAGAAATTCAAGTAAATGAGGGCAGATACGATATTGTTGCCATTACGGAAACTTGGTGGGATGAAACCCACAACATACAGCTAGAGGGATTTAAATTATTTAAAAGAAATAGACCAAATAAAAGAGGAGGTGGAGTTGCACTATATGTAACTAAATCTCTACAGAAATAGAGCACAACAATGATGAAAATTATCTTGAATGCATTTGGGTCAATATTAAAGGAGGGGAAATGACCTTGCCATAGGTCAATACTATAAGCCACCCAACGAAACAGAGGAAATAGATGAACTTTTTGCTAGTCAGATAACTAAGGCATTTAGGAAGCACATCACGATAGTAATTAGGGATTTTAACTACCCTGACATCAACTCTGCACCAGGTGGAAGATCCAACAGGTTCCTAACAAACCTAGCAGACAACTTTGTTTCCCAAAAAGTAGAGAAGGGAACAAGGGGATTGGCCATATTAATTCTCACTAACAGATGAAATGAAAGAAGGTGTTGAAGCTACACCTTGGGGGCATGTGATCATGCAATATTGAAATTATGCAAGCACAAGTAGTAGAACAAAGTCAAACTAGAGTCTTGGATTTTAAGAGAGCTAATTTCAATAAACTTAGAGAGAGCTTGGGAAGGATTCCATGGATGAGAATCCTCAAGGAGAAAACAACTGAAAAAGCTTGGGAATTTTGAAAAGTGAGATTATAAAAACCCATTCTAGCACAACACCAATGAAGAAAAAAAATAACAGCTCTCAAAAGAAACCAGCATGGCTGCATAAAGAACTCTCTGACAAATTGAAAGACAAAAAGGACAAGTATAAAAAGTGGAAAGAGGGGCAAATAACTAAGACAGAATATCAGCAAATAGCCCGAACCTGAAAAGATGAAGTGAGGAAAGCTAAAGCTCACAATGAACAAAGGCTTGTGATAAAAGTAAAAAATAACAAAAAAAAGCGATTTCCGGCGGTGATGTCATCATGTCTGGAACGAAGAGAATGGGGCTCCATTCTTGAAGTTCCAATATTTCTGACCAGGAAGCCTTTTTAGGTGCTATTGATCCTGGAGAGATCAATAGAAAAAAGAGGAATCTTCGAGGACCTCGGTGAGAAAAGCAATCTCACTGAAGGTTCAGGAGAAACCTCCTAATTCCGGTCAGAAAAAAAAAACAGCCATTTTGGCTGGCCTGAAACGCTGACAACCGAACAGTGGGAAGCGAAAATCAAGTGAAGAGAGCACATCGGAAAGAAAACAAGTGAGAGAACGAGATAATCGAAAGCGGTACAACTATAAAGTGGCAAAAGTTAGCGGAGAGAGTGAGACTCCAAGCAAGTGGCGAAACAACACCCAGCCAAGCGGCTATAAAACAGTGAGAGGAGCGGAAGAGCTAAATTGAGATTGACAGTGACGGTGCAGAAAGAGAAAGTGCAGTGGAAACAGAGAAATTCCAGAGAATAACCAGTAAACAAGTTGTGGATTATAAAATTAAAAATTGACTACATAGAGGAAAATACCCAGTACTAGAACTGCGAGTGTGAAGAAGGAAGTTGGAGATTAGAAGAAACAGCAAGGAACGAGAGGTGGATTTGACAGCGTGAAAGATGAACGATTGGCAGCTATGGGATCTTATAATATTGATGACTAGAATTTGGATTTGAAAGAAGTTTAAACCTTAAAACAAATGGATTGGCAAAGAGGACGGTGTTTTGAGGCAAAGTAGACAGTGAGATTGATGGAATTTATTATAAGAGAAATAGCGATTGGGTGATTGATCTATAACAGAGATTGGAAAAGTACTGTTAAGAATGGAGTGATATATAAAACAGTTTTGGAATCTAATAAATTGAAAGGACTGAACTAATTACATAAAAGTGTATCCTTTGGATATTTTGATTCTTGAATATTTGGACACTTAAGATCAGGGACATTAAAAACAATTTGCAGAAAAAAGAAGGTGAAATGATGCAAGAGTGAAAGAAGATTGCAGAATAGAAGGAGAACAGACAACAAAAAACGAAGTATATATATAGCTGTTTAACTTGAATAAAATTACTTATTAATCATTAAGAAGAACTAACTGTGGGAATTTGGATTGCCACCCATTAATTAACGATTGGGATATATTGGTTTTATTGTAATATACATTAATTATTGTTTAGAACCATATGTATTTAGTGATTGGCTTCCTTATTTAGATATCTATCTTAAATATTAGTAATGTCTAGAATTATATATTTATATACTTATTATATATTTACTACTTTAGATTGATTGATTATATATATTACATTAAATACATTAAGCATAGTAATTAATTATAGTAAGAATATTAATGAACTGCTGAAGTCCTAAATTTTTCCCTCACCTCCCCCTCACTTATTTTCCTCCCCTTTATATAAGAGTTGAAACTTATAAGAATCTTCACATTTGTGAATAAGTATATGGAAAGTTATATAGAAATATCAATTGTGTGACAGAAGAAGTAAGTTTTATATACAAAAGAAATCTATCCATTAAGGAGACAGGAGCATTAATACAGATAAAGTTACAATTTTCTCCTATTGGTTAATATTCTAGCTGCATACTATATAAGCCAAATATTAATATTTATATTAATATAGATATATAAACACAAAGATTTTGAAAGCAAAGAAGTGTATGAAATTTTGGGAAAGAGTAAAACAAAAGGTAAAAATGACAACCACAGGCTCAGCATCGATAACTAAGATAAACAAGAAAACAACCTCAAACCAGACAATACTTTCAGCATCCCCTGCGCAGCAAAGATCAATTGACTCCATGCTAGGAACAGAGAAAGATCCACCTTTAATATACAAAACATTCAATCGGTGCTAGCGATGATACAAGAAGGAATGAATAAGACACAAGAGTCCATAGCAAACAACCATAAAGAGACAAGAAAGAATCACAAAGATCTGAAGACAGATGTGGGAGAAATAAAAGATAACATCATGGATGATAAGATTGAAAAAATACAACAGAACATTGTGAAAAATGAGCAAAGAATCCAAAAAGTGGAGGAAAAAATGGAGCAAACGGTTAAGAAAATGGAAATGATGGAACAAAAGCAAACATCAAGCAATAGAGAAATGGAAGAGTCAATTACATATTTAGAGATGGAGAAAGCTTCTTTCTACCTCAGGTTCCAGAATATAGAGGAACAAAAAGATGAAGATTTAGGAGAATTAATGGCAGGGATATTAGCAGAAGCAACCCAGAGAGATAAAGAAGATGTTTGAAGAGATATGGACAAAATTTACAGAGTCCACACAAATTATGCGGGCTGCCTAAGGAGGTACATATTAGATTCACAAAAAAATCCATAAAAGAAGATGTTTATAGGAAGATGAGAGAAGAGGCAATCTTATATAAGGGAAAGGAAATAATAACTCTCAAGTAAATCCCAAGAAGGATAAGAGATCAAAGGAAAAACTACAACTTCTTAACATCACAGCTAAACAAATATAAAATGTTCCACTGGCTGATACCGGAAGAGATACTGATTTCCTGGCAAGAAAAGAAATATAAGATCGACAGTTTGGAAAAAGCGCAAGACTTTTTTGACCAGCATTTTGTGTTAGAAGAGGAACAGGAAATCAGAGAAGAAACAGAAAATAAGAGCCAGGAGGAACATCGAACCGAAGAAGTAGAAAGAGAGCAAGAGGAAAAAAGAAGATTGAAGACAGAAAGAATGGAAAGAGAAGGAGCGAGGAAAAAAACACAAATAATTACAAGAAACACAAGAAGACTAAGAACAACAAACAGATAGAAAATAAGAATGGAGAGGTCTTCCGCTGGCACCGCTGGCGCCGCTGCAGCTCCTTTGTGAGCTGCTACTCCCGGGATCTGTAAAACCGCCAAAACAGCATAAATCAGCTGTTTTGGGTGCTGGAACTTCCCTCTCAGGCAAAGGGGGAGGTGAGTGCTCAGGTGTATAGGGTAGAGCCCCCCAAAACCTCCAGGATTAATCCTGGAGGCGCAGAGGGTGAGGGCTCCCCAAACGCCTGGAAAGCAGCTCCAGACTCCGGATTCTGTCTTTGACGGATTAAGGTGTCGCGACCATCCCTGTGAAACAAGTGATTTCAAGGATTGATTTTCACGCAGGCAGAACAAAACAGGAGAGCTTCTCGCAAGTATTTTTCTTTCTTTAACTCTGATGAATAATGAGTCCTTTCAGATTCGAGTGAAAGCTTTAAAGAGATCCAAAATGGTGCTGATTTAAAACGGAAGCTTAAGAAGAAAGTGATTGTTAAAGCTTGTTTGCGCTTGTTAAGGTCGTTATAGTTGTCAGTACTTTGAAGCTTTGCTGAATGAAGTTTGCAGCATAAGAAAAGATGGCAGAAGTAAAGATTTTTGAAGAGAATGGAGGTTTCTCAGCAGATAATTCAGCGAGTGTACAAATACTGACAATGGATTTTGTGGATGTATGGCAAAAATCATTTATGGAATGATTGGATGAGATCTTTGAGAAGTTTATTACTCAAAGTGCTAACAAAGTTGCAATGTTGAAAGAGGAGGAAGAACAAAAAGCGCCTGAGGAACATGGAAAGGATGTTTTTCAAACTATGAATAAACTGATGGGCTTGAAGGAGGTTAATCCGGAGATATGGAGAGAGATCTATGCAGAGGTTTTGATGCAGATGAGAGGAAAAGTGCTGGGAGAAGCTTGGATTTTCAAGATATCAAGAAGGATTAGAAATGGAACATTACAATTTCTTTACAAAAATGGACTTTTAATCCTATTTAAAGAGGTGTGTTGCTTAAAAGGAGTTGCTTTGCGAGCTGCACAGGATTGGAAGATAAAATTACAGTTGAATACACAAAAGCTTGTAAAAATAAAAGATGGTGGAATAAAGCGGAAGAAGAAGGCTCGGAAAAAAACCAGGGGGAAATGGAAGTGGAAGAATTTTTGCTTAATGCATTGTAAGCTGTCCTGAGTCTCCGGAGAAGGGTGGCATATAAATCAAATAAAAAAAAATTATTCCTCTTTGTTAGGCAGGATAACATGGTGAATGATTGTATTGGTATTTAAGATTCTTATTAAGGATATGATGTTAAATGACTGGATGTTTCAACTGTTATATAAACATGAACAAGGATATGATCTCTTTGGTTCTGATTGGATGGATTATATCTAAAAAATATTTTAAGTAATGGATTAAATGAGAAATTTCCTTTTGGATGTTAAATTCAAGGCTATAGATTTTTCAATATATTTTCAAGGGTTTTAAAATGTTTGTTTATTGTTGAATTCATTGGGATTAACTACCTTTAAGCAAGAAAAGTTATATTTTGTTTTGAACAAGGAGAGTTAAAGTACAAGTGATAGATAAATCTATAGATAGTTAGTTTGTGGGGTTTTTCATTAAGGTTTGTTAAATGTTTTTACCCTGTACTTGTTCTGGGAAGTCCGGGGATATAAATGGACTAAATGCACCAACCAAAAGAAAACACACATTCACTAAACTACAAAAATTGGAGATGGACATTATAAATTTGCAAGAAGTTCACATCAAGAAACAAAATCAAAAACTACTAGAAAATCAAAGACTAGGAACACTATACACTTCATTAGCTGATCAAAAAATTTTTTCCAGATAAATACGAAAGAGCAAACCTCACTCCAAAATCTATGGGACACAGCCAAAGCCTATATAAGAGGCCTTACTATCGCTTACATGGCAAAGAAAAACAAAGACAAACGACAGATAAGAGACAACTTATTAATAGAACTCAGAATATATGAATCAGAGTTGCAGAAAGAATCCCACAATAAAATAATTAAAGGAAAGCTAAGTCTCATCAAACATAAAATTAATTTAATTACACAAACAGAAATTGCAAGGAAAATTAAATTAGTAAAACAAAATCATTTTGAACACGCAAATAAAACAGGTCGCTGGTTGGCGTATAAATTGAAAAAGGAAAAGAAGAAGAGAACAATACACCAACTGCAAGATGAGATAGGGGAAACACATTACAGAAACGAAGATAAAAAACGAATAGTAAAAAATTTCTTTCAGAACCTATATAAACAAGAGGAAATTCGGGAAGAAGATATTAAAGGATATTTAGGCAAAACAAATGTTCAAAGTCTGGACAGACCAATTACCATGACCGAGCTAATAGAGGCAAGGAAAAAACAATAAAACGATAAAACCCCAGGACCGGATGGTATACCAACAGAATTTTACAAAACATGCCAATATCCAATGGATGAGATTTTACTTCAAGTTTTCAACGATGCACTTTTAGAAGCTACTATTCCCAAATCATGGACTGAAACTGTCATTACACTTATTCCAAAAGAAGAAACAGATCCCATACAAATTAAAAATTACAGGCCAATATCACTGCTAAATGCAGATTATAAGATGCTCACGCTGATTATCACACAGAGACTGAAGAGAATCATTCATGAATATATCCATCCAGATCAAAATGGTTTCATTCCAAGAAGACAAATAAAAAATAATATGAGACTAATCATTGACGTTCTCGAATATTATGAAAAAAACTTGGACAAACAATTGGCCTTAATCTTCTTGGATGTGCAGAAGGCTTTTGATAATCTAAATTGGAAATTTCTTATATTACAATTGGAAAGTATGGAATTCGGCAACAAATTTTTAAATATGATTAGGAAGATTTACTCCTCTCAAACTGCAAAGATTATAATAAATGGGGATATGACAGAACAATTTTAAATATCAAAAGGAGTGAGACAGGGATGTCCTCTATCCCCCTTCCTGTTTATAATATCCTTAGAAATGCTATTAAATGAAATCAGGAAAGATAAAGAAATAAAAGGACTGAGGACCAAAAAAGAGGAGTATAAATTACAAGCCTTCACGGATGATGTGGTGTTTATCTTGGAACAACCAGCAGTAACAGGAATTAAATTGTTAGCAAAAATAGAGGAATATGGAAGAGTTGCCGGTCTTAAAATCAATAAACAAAAAACAAAAGCATTAACGAAGAATCTGACAAATTTGCAGGAAAAAGAATTAGAAGATAAATTAGGAATACAAATGGCAAAGAAAGTAAAATACCTAGGAAACTGGCTCACCAACAAAGTATCATCACTCAGATTTATTTATTTATTTAGTGTATTGCTGGTCACACACAATATTAAAACACTTCATTTTTAGAGGTTAAAACAATTAAAACAATTTTTTAAAAAGCAATAAGAAAACCTAAGAGGAAAACAGAAATAGCATTTCAGAGTTTAATGTTGAGTTTGGAGATCCAGTCAGTAGCTGTCGTTGTTACGCGGAGGAAGTCCCTAAAGTCTCCTGGATACCTTCTGTTAGAGCATTCCCTCACTATATGTTGGATAGTCTGTCAAGGGGGGCCTGCAATCACATTGCGCTGAAGGTGTCTTTCCCCATTTATACAAGGAGTCGGCACACACCCCATGAGTCGTTCTAATTCTATTGTATGTCACCCATGTGTGTTGAGGTAGGTTAAATCCTGGAGGTATACTCTTAGGATTAATATGCTCAAAAATATATTGGGGGGAATAGCTACTCCACACTTCCATCCACTTTTGTGTGGTGTTCTGATCATCAGCCAGCAGCTTAAGCGCTGTCAAGAGTGGTGGATTTCTTGACTTTAATCGGCATCTTAAGAGATCAGGAATGTAGCCATGAATGGGTAGAGAGGAATTTAACAGGATCTTAGTATACTCCTGAATGAGAGCTTCTTGTCATCGTAAGTGCGGGGGAAGTATGTGACTAAGAACTGGTAGCCAGTAACTAGGTGTAGATTTTATGCACCCAGATTTTATCACTCAGAAAAGATAATTATAACAAATTGGCAAAACAGATGAAAAAGGATTTGGAAATATGGAGCAAGTTACAATTGTCATTTCTAGGAAAAATTGCATTCATTAAAATGAACATATTACCCAGAATATTATACCTCTTCCAAGTAATCCCGATACGGCCAGGAAAGACTTTTTTAAAGATTTCAATAAAATGATTGCAAATTATATTTGGCAGGGGAAGAAGGCAAGAATTAAATTAAAATACCTTCAAGATACACGAGAGAAAGGAGGATTAGGTTTACAGGATTGGGAACGGTATTACAAAGCGGCATCTTTGATTTGGATAAGAGATTGGATAGAGCTTAAACACAAAAGAATATTAACATTAGAGGGCTTCGATTTGCCAAGAGGTTGGCACGCTTTTTTGTGGGAGGGGAGAGATAAACACCACGGATACTTCCAATGACATATTATTAGAGAAGCACTATATAAAACATGGAAGAGATTAGAAAAATACATTACAATAAAATTCCAGGATGGTTATCGACCATGGAGGCACAGATCTATCCAAATGACATGGATACGGAGAAAATGAAAACCTATAAAGAACTACTGAATAGCAGGGGAGGGCTAAAATCGAGACAAGAACTGAAAGAATAGGATATAGACATTGGCTGGTGGCCATATTTACAGATAGAATCCAGGTACAAGACAGACCTGGTACAATTCGGATTCCAAAAAGAGCCATATGAATTAGACAAAATTTTACAAGGAACGGATGAGAAATTGAAAACCAAAATATATAATTACTTATTAAGATATAAATTAGAAGAAGAAGTAGTCAAAGAAAATATGATAATTTGGGTGAAAAATTTTGGATATAACATTGAATTGGACAAATGAGAAAAATTATGGAGTGTGAATTATAAACTAACAATATCTATACCCTACAAAGAGAATTTGTATAAAATGTTTTTTCGGTAGCACCTCCCTCCTGCGTGCCTAGCAAAAATGTTTCCAAATACCTCCCCAACCTGTTGGAAGTGCAAATCACAAAAAGAAACCTACTACCATATGTGGTGGTCATGCCAGAAGGCAAAACAATTCTGGCAGGCAATAAGTACACAAATAGAAGAAATCATAAACCAGAAATTGGAAATGAAGCTGGAAATCTTTTTACTAGGAATAATTACAGGCCATTACGAAAAAGAAATAAAATATCTAATTATCCACATACTAACGGCAGCACGGATATTCTTTGGTCAAAATTGGAAACATGAAGACATACCAACGGAAAATAAAATAATCACCAAAATTATGGAATGTGCAGAAATGGACAGACTCATAAAAGAATTACAGGAAAAAGATGAAACAGACTATTATTTAATATGGCAGAAATGGTATAACTGGTTGGAGAAAAAGAAAGGAATATAAAAATAGGGACACAAAAGAGAGGTCGTAATTTATAGACAAAAATTGGGTACCAATTAAGGAACATAATTAATTAAATATGGAGTTTATCATATTGCTTTATATGTAAATATATAGATATATAGATAAGAAATATAAATACAGTCTACCAATGTGACAATTTTGAAAAAGAAGTCGTAAGACTTTATCCATATTTATTTGTTTTGTATGTTGTATTGTCATATTTATGTTTGTTCGTAATTTTTAACCAATAAATAAAAAAAAAATAACAAGAAAGCTTCTTCCAACATGTTAAAAACAAGAAAAAAGTCAACGAAACAATTGGTCCATTGCTGGGAGAACGTGGCAAGAAGGTGACAAGCAACAGGGAGAAAGCTTAACTTGTTTTTTGCATCTATCTTTACACAAAGGAAAAAACAGTCCAACCTATCAAAAACAGCAGCACAAAAAACAGATTAGGAACACAAGTTAAAATAGGGAAGAAAATGAAGAAAAGAAGGATGTGAGAATGATGTCCTTCTAAAGGAGAAGGGGTGCTGACTGCCTTGTCACATGCCTTACACTACTGCATTTATTTCATCTTTATCCATTTTATTTTTCTCTACTTTTTGGTTTATTCTTCAATGATGACATAGCCTGTGAAATTCTTACTTGTCTCACATGGCAGGGTTATGTGGGAAAACATCAGGTAAACACATCCATATGACTGACAGGGAATGGCAGCAGAAATCACTAAGCAGTTACATTAAGACAGAAAGGTGGAGGCACCATGGTGCAAAAAGCTGTCAGATCCCTAATGTGATACTGCCATTCAAATGGAGGGAGGGGGGAGCATGTATTTTATAACCTTTTGTCAGCCTCTGCCTTTACTTCTTTGGCTGCCATGGTAACGGGGGGAGGGGAAGAGCGGAAGCATGCTGGAGAGACCGAGAAACAAAAGTGATAGTTAAGCTACTGGGCTGCATCTTTGAAGCTGCTATAGGGTCAACGGTCGTGGCATTCCTGATTGATGATGCTGCCAGACATGTGCTCCCACCTGACCTCTGGGAGACCCTTGGATTGGATGATTTATGATGGACAATGGAAGGGAATGCTTTCTATCTGTAATTTTTGTGCTTTTGCCTTAGATCCTGCTTTTCTTTGGTTGCGATCACTTCATTTTCTAGTAAAAGTACCTGCTTCTATAAACAATGGAGTTTGGGTCATTCTTTCTTGGACTTTGAAGGAAGCATACCTGACACTAAGCAGGATCTTATTTCTCCAGCCATCCTGGATAACTACCGAGGGGGCTGAACCCAAAATATGTCTGATCAAGAGAGTGATGGAGATCAGATGGGGGCTTCTGGCTCTACGATAACTTCACTTCAGGCAGAAAAGGAAGCTGTGGAGTGGATGGAAAAAATTCGGCTGAGAGAGGAGCCAGAGAAAGCCAGATGGTCGAGGGGAGTAGGAAGGCTGCCGGACCTGGCGAGGACTCCCCAAGGAATAACCAGCTCCAGACCTCATAAGGGAGAGGCAGTGTGGCTGCAAGAGCAAAAGGAGAGCCTCATGATTGCTCAGGCTATGCAACTCCTCCACGATGCTGAAGAAAGCCGGAAAAACTGTGAGTCTTATGTATTCCCTAGTGGGAAGGGAGAGGACTACCCCAGAGTGGATCTAGAAGAGACTGCTTGTGGGGGAGAGGAAAAGGAAGCTGGGGAAGGAACATCTCAGGCTTCTGGGACCCAAGCGAGGGATGCAGCAGCCCAGGGACCCCCAGCTTTGCAGGCCCCCAAAAAGCCAAATTTCCCCCCCAACTGAAAAATATGGAGGGAATCTGAAGACCTTGGGGCTTTTCCTAACCCAAGTGTGGAACCACATGCAGGACTGGGGGGGAGGACTACCTGTCAGATGTGGCACAAGTGAGATGCGTCATGAATGCCCTAGAGGGAGTGGCAGCTGAATGGATGGTGGTCCTCCACAATAACAACTCCCCCTTGCTGAGAAACTACAACCTATTCATGGGGGCCCTTAGGAGGTGGTTTGAAGACCACCTAGCTGAGCGGAAGGCGAGACTCCGAATGAAGGGTATCCAGCAGGGCCAGAGATCGGTGGCAGAATACACCCAAGAGTTCTGCAAGCTGGCACCTTTTATGACAGGGTAGTCCGAAGCAGCCCTACTGGAGAGCTTTAAGGATGGGTTGAATGAAGACATCTACAAAGACTGTAGAGCACGGGGGCCCCCCAAAGATTTGCAGAGTTGGTACGTAGTAGCTGAGGACATGGAGATCGATCTGGCCTGAAGCCAACTCCGAGGGGGCTGTACAGGAGACCTGTCATCCTCCTATAACCGCAAAGGAGTGCCCAAGAAGGCGGGGGAGAGCGGAATTCAAACCTAAGTCAAAGCCCTTCACGTGCTTCAAGTGTGGCAAGGAAGGTCATCGGGCCACTGAGTGTTTCTCCAAGCCAGTGCCAAAATCTACTGGCTCGGGGCCAAAGAAGGCTGACAAACCGCCCGCAAAAGCCTGCAAAACTGCCCTGAAAGGGGAAGTCATTGAGTTCGCTCCCTGAAACCAGGGTGAGTTGGGAACTCTGACCACCGCGGACGACAGCAAGACGGACTCTGACTCCGACTCTGATGATCTGGTGAGTCACACTGAGGGCCCCATGCTCATTCCCATAGAAATAAGGGTGCCGTCCACAGGGGCACACGCACTGATGCTAGCCCTATTATACTCTGGGTGCACCAGGTGCATAATCATCCCAAAAGTGGTGGAGAAAATGGGCCTGAGGCTAAAAACGTTAAGAAGGCCCATTGCATTCTGTCAGTTGGACGGATCGATAGCAGGAGGGGGCCCAGCCAGCTTTGTGACCGAACCCATTGAAATGCAATTGGGGGATCATGTAGAGACTCTCAGTTTTATTGTGGCCCCTGGCATGGAACGACCCCTCATACTTGGACTGCCCTGGCTCCGTAGGTGGAACCCGCGTGTTAACTGGAAAACGGGGGTTTTGTGTATCCGCATCAGAAACCCAAGACTAGAAAGGGAAGAAACCCCCCCCTTGAGGACAGAGTAGAACACAAAGGGGCAGAGGTTGCAATAGGTCATATTGAAGGGGAGGAGAAGATTCCAAAGAAGTATTGGGATCTCCGAGAAGTTTTTAGTGAAAGGGCCTTGGATGTGCTGCCCTCCCACAAAGCTACGGACTGTACCATTGAAATACTCCCTGGGCTAAAGCTCCCTAAGCCAAAGTTCTACCCTATGACCCCTCGAGAACTGGGGGAGTTACGAAGGTTCATTGACAAAAACCTAGAGCGGGGTTTTATCCAACCAGCCAGACCAAGGGTGGCGGCACTGGTACTGTTCCGGGAAAAGAAAGATGGCTCCTTTCGTCTGGTAGTTGATTATAGGAACCTGAACACCATTTGCGTGGAAAATGTCTACCCCCTGCCGCTCATGAAGGACATGCTAGCCCACCTAGGAAAGGGGAAGATTTTCACCAAACTCCACTTATGAGAGGCATACTACAGAGTGCGAATTAAAGAAGGGGATGAATGGAAAACAGCATTTAACTGCCCACTGGGATGTTTCCAGTTTCGAGTGCTCCCTTTTGGACTACAAGGAGCCCCTACTGTGTTCATGCAATTGATCAACAAAATACTGCATGAGCACCTGTATGGGGGTGCTGGTCTATTTGGATGACATTCTTATCTACTCTGAGAACATGGATGACCATGTGAAATTGGTATGGACTGTCCTGAAAAAACTCAGGGCTGCTGAACTGTATGCCAAGCTCTCCAAGTGCGAATTCCACCAAAGCAAAATTGACTATCTTAGATATTGCATATCGCATGAAGGAATAGAGATGGATCCTGGAAAAGTCTGGGTTGTATTGGAATGGGCCGCACCACGCACCTGCAAACAACTACAGAGTTTCTTGGGATTTGCTAACTTCTATAGACAGTTCATCCCCTCGTTCGCAAAAAATGTGCTACCAATAACAAATCTCCTGAAAACAAAAGGTGAAGTAAAACCAAAGCCCTCCTGGGCCCTTGAGTGGACTATGGACTGTCAGGCGGCATTCGAAAAGCTAAAATGGTTGTTTGCTTCTGAACCAGTCCTTAAACATCCAGACATGGAAGAGCCTTTTGTAGTACAGGCTGACACGAGCAACATGCCAGTAGGAGCAGTACTCCTGCAAAAGAATGCAGAAGGGAAATTACAACCCTGTGCCTGTACATCCCGTAAATTGTCAGAGACCGAAAAGAGATGGGTCATATGGGAGAAGAAAGCTTTTGCAGTACGCTGGGCATTGTTAACATAGAGACAATTCCTTGAAGGAGCTAAGCATCCTTTTGAAGTTTGGACTGACCATAAAAACCTGGAGGCATTGAAAACACCGCGTATGCTGTCACCAAAGCAAGTTCACTGGGCTCAGCACTTCAACCGTTTTAATTTCACTCTACGCTACCTTCCTGGTGGAAAGAACTTCATGGCTGATGTACTTTCCAGATTGCCTCAATACAACCGTACCAAGGAGGAAGTGGTTCGCCCGATCATCCCTAAGACCCAACTGGCGGCACCAGTGACTACCAGAATGCAAGTGAGGGGCGATCCTGTTGAGGGTAAAACTGCCCTTTGCAAAGTAGTGCAACGGACCAGACAACGAATAGATACGATGCTTAGCAAAACACACAGATAGTCACAGACTCTGAACGTTTAAAGAAAAATAAACAGTCTTTACTTGTAGTATAAAAACAAACTTGGCTTCTCAAAACAACTTCTTCAAACAATCACGGTTTAACACAAAACATAGTTTGCTTACAATTCCAGTTCTCTTCAAACACAGACACAGTTCCTTCAAGCAGTTCAACCTTCAATAGCAGGAGCAGGAGTGAGAGCAGAAGTGAACGAACTTCCTGCCTTCCTTTATATGTCTGCTTAGCACAGCCAATTAGTCATCTTTGTAGCAGTTAAAGTTACAGAACATAGTTTTCTATATATTATCTACCCAACCGTAGGAGAAGCATCCAACATTCTCCCCTTTGGGTAGACTAATATATTTACAATCTTAAACCATACTGTTCACAGTATGGTTTAAGATTGTAAATATATTAGTCTACCCAAAGGGGAGAATTATATGTTTCCTACTTCCCTGTGCTTTTGTGAAATGATCGGCTACATTGTTTTCTGATGCACAATATACAAGTTCTATCATCTTGTTCATTATACATTCTCTTACATTGAGATACCGAAGATCTGTATGTTTTGTTCTAGTCTTTACAGCTATATTTGTCACCATTTTTATCGCTGCCTGATTATCTTCGTATACTATTATAGGATCTTGTATATCTATTCCTAAATCTAACATCAGCTGCTTAATACTGATCAAATCCGTACATAACAAAGATAAACAAGAAAACTCTGCTTCCATTGTAGACATACTTAAATGCTGCTGTCTTATTGAACGCCACCATATCAAAGATTTTCCCAGAAATACAGCGATTCCTGAGGTTGATTTTCTTGTATTAACATCTGTTGCGAAACTAGCATCTGCATAAGCGGTTACATGCAATTCTTCTGATGGTTGTAGATACAATGCATGATGCATGGTATATTTCAGATATCTATGAATATGTTTTGCTCCTTGCCAGTGTCTTTCTGTAGGTTCCGTGTTGAATCTAGCTAATTGATTCACACTATAAGAAATATCGGGTCTAGACCAATTGCTAATGTATGATAAACTGCCAATCAATGATTGGTATATCCCTTTATCAAACAATGGACTTTGCACATCAGTGTTGCAATAATCTTGAACCATAGGTGTCTTTGATGGTTTACACAATTCCATTCTGAACTGTTTTAATAGATTATTAATTTTATCAGTTTGGGATAATTTAAATCCTCCCCTAGTTTTTTCGATCCTTACACCTAGGTATTGTTGTATCTCCCCTAGATTTTTAATCCTGACATGAGCTTTTAATTCATCAACAATCCTGTTGGCCTCTTGCTCATTCTTTGTAATCAGAGCTATATCGTCCGTAAAAAGAAGTAATAATGATACTATACCATCCCTTTCCATTTTAAATAAACATGGATCTGCTAATCCTGCTTTAAACCCAATATTCTTCAATGTTTTTACAATGCACTGGTTCCATTCATAACCTGACTGTTTTAACCCATACAGACTTTTCTTTGATAACTAACAGTCAGCCTTCTCATTTTTCTCAAATCCTGAGGGTTTCTTTAAATAAATTTCATGCTGTAATGGTGCATGCAGATATGCAGTTTCTACATCTAAATGGGTAACTATATATTTATTTCTAGCTGCCCATACCAACGCTGCTCTTAATGTAATGGCTTTTAGGCTTGGAGCGAATACTTCATTGTAATCATTAGGAGACTGATTAAATCCTTGAGCTACTAACCTAGCTTTATATATTGGTATCCCATCTATCCCAGTCTTTAATTTATATATCCACTTACTACCGAGTATAGTTTTCCCTTTTGGAATTGTTACAGACTCATACACTTTCAAATTCTGCAAAGATTGTAGTTCTTTAGTCATTGCACCTCTCCACACTTTCTGGTCTTCAGGTGAAAATGTGGTCAACTCATTAAATGTAGTAGGGACTTTATTACTTGATAGACTGTAGTTGCCTGATGGTGGTCTTGTTACTCTACTCGACCTTCTTGGGAGTTCAGGTCTTACAGATTGCCTCTCCACCTTAACCTCTTCCTGTACTACATCTTTCTCTACCTCTTCACTCTGGCCCTCTGGCATTTCATTGGTAGCTTCAGTCTGCGTTTCAATGATAACCTCATTTTCAGTACCTAATTTATTCCACCCTACATGCTCCATAAACCTGGCATTTGCACTGTTAACTACCGTTGCTGTTCCTTTTACCCAAAATCTGTAGGACCTGTGGTTTGAATTATAACCAACAAATATTAATTGTTGTGCCCCTACTCTGGCCCTTACGCCTTAACTGCACTGGAGTATGTACCCTTGCAGGTGATCTAAATGTGTGTATGTAGCTCAAATCTGGCTTCCTTCCATGCCATACGGTATATGGAAATTTGTTAGTGGTTGTATTTATGATGTTGTTTAAGAGTGTATTTGCACACATAATGGCTTCTCCCCATAAATTAGCCGGTAAATCTGCATCAGCTAACATTGATCTCATCATTGCTTGTAGAGTTTGTCCTCTCCTTTCAACATACGAGTTATGCTGTGGCCGATATGGAGCTGAACATTTGTGTTTTATACCAGCATTATCTAACATTGATTTAAACCTTGTGTTGACAAACTCAGTACCATTGTCAGTTACAATGGTAACTATTTTTTGATTTGTTTTTCTCTCCACAAACTTAATCCATTGAACAAAATACCAAAAAGTATCTACCTTAGACTTCAATAGGTAGCAAAAACCATACCTGGAATAATGGTCAACTATACTGAGAACATAGCAAGCACTCCCTAAACTAGCCTTCATTGGCCCTATTAAATTAGCAAATACCACTTCCAGTGGTCTCTTTGTTTTAAACCTGTCAAACCTATTAGCAGGGATTGTTCTACTTTTCTGCTGATTACAAATATTGCAATTTAAATACTGGTTACATGGTTTCAGCTTCAACCCATCAACTAATTTTACAGTTTTCTGTAACATCTTAAAACTGATATGCCCCATACGCCTGTGAAGCAAGTGAACACATTCATCATGTGGTTTGACATTTGAGTATACAACATTTGTAACATGGTTACTAGATAATACATATAAATCATCTTTCAGTTTTCCCATAATCTTGGTTTCACCTTTTTCAAGTAAACAATCATTGGTTCTAAATGTTACTGTATATCCTAGCTTAACCAATACTCTAACCGAAATCAAATTGAAGTTTAGATTTGGAACATATAACATATGCATTTTTTCTTTTACATATGGACATATTGCCATTCCCTCACCACATGCCTTTAGCTTCCACCCATTTGCTAAAGAAACCTTATTATTACTAGGCAACATTTTCACAAAATAGTTTTGTGTTCTGACAATGCATAGTGACGCCCCGCTATCAATAACCCACGAATCGTGGTTAACTGGTTTCTTATCAGACATAGCTATATTACATTGTTTTTTATCTTTAACCATGGTTTTTGGTTTCAGCTTTCTGCAAAACTTGGCTATATGACCCTTCTTGCCACAATTAAAACAATGTTTTACAGCATATACATCGTTATTTGCCTTTATATTTATATTAATCAACTCAGGTTCTTCCCTTAGTTGTTTTCTTTCTTCTCTCCTTCTGGCCTCTTCTAGTAGTCGCGAGGTTACATTGGCCAAAGTTAGTTGCTGCTGTGTGAGAACTTCAAATGATGTTACTACGTCATCGTAGCTTTCATCTAGCGATGATAACAGTATATAAACCTGTTGTTGCTTGGAAAAAACCACCTCCTTCTGTTGTAGCTCTTGAAAAATGTTTTTTATGCAATTCAGGTGTGTTAACATGTCACCACCCTTAAGGAGTCTTCTGTGAAACAACTTTCATGTAATGTTAATTTGTGCCCCTACAGTGTCATGAACATAAAGACGTTTCAAATTTCCCCAGCATTTTGCAGCAGACTGTTCACCCTCAATATGGACAAGCTGGGTATTGTCTAGAGACAAACCAATAATACACAATGCACTCTCATTCTTCCTCTGGAACTCGGCTATCTTCCTGGCATCCTCAGCATCGTCAGCATTCCAGGAGGTCACATCTGGTGGATTCTGCACTACATCCCATAGCCCTTCTTTGCGCAACAGGAGACTGCACTTGGTGGACCAGGATTTGTAGTTGGGTAACCAGCTGGGTAACCAGCGATAAATTGGGAGCTTGACCTTGTGCCATTCTCACCAGGATATTAAATATGTATCAGAATGTCTGGAGCAATAATGTGTGTCGCAACTCTCTTATTGCTGTAACTGGTACACACACTCTGGTACTGGGCCCATAACCAGTGTTGAGGGTAAAACTGCCCTCTGCAAAGTAGTGCAACGGACCAGACAGCGAATAGATATGATGCTTAGCAAAACACACAGATAGTCACAGACTCTGAACGTTTAAAGAAAAATAAACAGTCTTTACTTGTAGTATAAAAACAAACTTGGCTTCTCAAAACAACTTCTTCAAACAATCACGGTTTAACACAAAACATAGTTTGCTTACAATTCCAGTTCTCTTCAAACACAGACACAGTTCCTTCAAGCAGTTCAACCTTCAATAGCAGGAGCAGGAGTGAGAGCAGAAGCAGAAGTGAGAGCAGAAGTGAACGAACTTCCTGCCTTCCTTTATATGTCTGCTTAGCACAGCCAATTAGTCATCTTTGTAGCAGTTAAAGTTACAGAACATAGTTTTCTATATATTATCTACCCAACCGTAGGAGAAGCATCCAACAGATCCAGCCTTCTCGGGTGATTTGCGTCAGAAACTACAAGAAGTTCTGAAAACTGATGAGTGGTTTCAAACCGACTCGAATGAATGTACACTTCATGATGGACTAGCTTGGGTTGGAGCCAAATTGTATGTTCCTGCCAGTTTGAGAGTAACAGTATTGCAGCACGCTCATGACGCCAAGGTGGCGGGACACTTTGGATTTGTTAAAACCCTCCATCTCATTAAAAGACAATTCTGGTGGTCCACACTCAAAAAGGACATAGAGGCATATGTAGCTAGCTGCCCAGTGTGTGCCTCAGCTAAGAGACCTCCGGGGAAGCCACTCGGTCTACTTCAGAGTGTGGCGAGGCCAAATGCCCCTTGGAAAGAGATATCCATGGATTTTATTGTACACCTGCCGGATAGTGGGGGGTGCACCGTCATATGGGCAGTAACTGATTTGTTTTCCAAACAAGTGCATTTCATCCCATGTCCTAAGATCCCTTCAGCTAAAACCCTTGCAAAAATGTTTATTCAACATGTTTATAGGTTACATGGTGCTCCAAAACGTATAATCTCTGATAGGGGTGTACAATTTACATCCAACTTTTGGAAGGAGTTTCTGATGTTGATAGGCTCCGCCCAGGGGTTAAGCTCTGCCCACCATCCCCAGACAAATGGGGCTTGTGAGAGAACCAATTCCATGTTAGAACAATATCTGAGATGTTACATAAATTATCAGCAAGATAACTGGGTGGATTTATTGCCATTTGTGGAGGTGGCGTATAATAACTCCATACATAGCAGCACAGGGTTCACTCCGTTCAAGGTGGCTTCTGGCCAAGAATTTGTACCAATCCCAGAGCTACCCCAAAATGACCCACAGAACCCCTCCTTGATTGAGTGGATTGACCAGTTACGAGGGACTTGGGCAGTAACTCGAAAAGCTCTAGATGAAGCGCATCGGGCACATAAAGCCTAAGCCGATAAAAAGAGGTGCCCGGCACATGCTTATAAAGTGGGGGACATGGTTTACCTCTCTACTAAGTATTTACAAACCCCCCAAAAGTCAAAAAAGTTGGCCCCAAGTATGTGGGCCCTTTCCCAATTACTTGAGTCATTAATCCAGCCACAGTTGAATTGGAATTGCCAAAAAATTTGTGATGAATTCACCCCGTATTTCAGGTCAGCTTGCTGAAACCGGAACATTCATCCCCTTTACATCCAGACCAAGAGCCTTCTCCTGTCCCCATACTGATTGAAGGGGAACGACATTTTGAGGTTAAGGAGATCTTGGATTCCAGGAAGCATCACGGTAAAGTGCAATATCTGGTGGCCTGGAAACATTTCCCATTGTCTAAAGCGGAATGGGTGAACAAACGTGATGTCCGAGCACCAAAGAAAGTACAGTTGTTTCACACCAAATATCCTGATAAACCTAAATTGATATGTTGTGCTGTTATCTCTTTTCCCCTTTTCTTTTCCCTTTTAGGACTAACATCTCTTTTGAAGGGGGGGCGAATGTCAGCCTCCGCCTTTACTGCTTTGGCTGCCATGGTAACGGGGGGAGGGGAAGAGGGGAAGCATGCTGGAGAGACCGAGAAACGAAAGTGATAATCCCAAACTTATATTTATATATTATTACAACAATTCAAAACCACCTTCCACTTTAAAACTATACAATAAATCCTACTTTAACATTTAATCTTTTATATATATTAATATAACATTTCAAAGCGGCCTTCCCCATAAAATCTAATTTAACATTTATTCAACTCTATCCATTTCCTCCACTCCTCTGAATATATCACTTAAACATCCCTTTTCTTAAACTAATCAGTCTGTAAATTAGCTTATTCACCCACTTTCCTGCAAAATTGCCGTGCACAACAATTCTTAATATCTTTGATTCACTGCCCACTCTGCTTAAATATATATATATATATACGTATATATTCCATTATATCTAAATAGAAAAGAAAAGACAATGACTTTAAATTTATAGTCCATATAATATCTTCTTTGAAGTCTTTCCACTAGATTATTAAAACCATCATCCATAATAGGGTAACATAGCTTCCTGATGCAACAGTTTGTTCAAAATCTTCAATCATATCTGCCCCCATCAGTAGTAGATATCCTCATATGTATATAAAAATAAAAACAACCACCCGAGTGACATTATAATTATATTCCATATAGTTGTAATTGTGGCTTTCATCAGGATTTTTGATTCCCATCATCCTAGTGGGTAACAGCCAGATCTTCTGCATGCCCCAACGTAACTCTCTTGCCTTGTAACTCAAGATAGTTATAATATATTTATCAGTACAAAAAAAAAATAATCCAAAGTAGATGATTCAAATCCAACAGTTTAAGGCTCTTTTCACATCCCAGAATTACGGCAATGCAGAGGTCTGTCACTGTCCTCAGGATAATATTGACCAATACTTCGCCTCAGCTATCTTTTCACATATTCATTCATTTTTTAAAGTCACTGGCTTCACTGTTGCTGATTTAGAAATTTCTATTTTTGTGCGACCTATTTCCTTTTTTCTTTTCTTTTTGTGGGTTTGATTTCCATCCTGGTTTCCTTTCTACAGGTTGTGTATCAACTAATCGGTTTTAATTCTGCTTTTTAAGTTGATCTTGTTGGTTTTGTTTTTGTATCTCCTGTTTCTTTTTTGCCCCTTGTATATCATCTAATTGGTTTCCATACTTGTCTTTGACTTGATAAGTCATCACGTTAGAGTCAGATGCCACTTCTCTCAAATTTGTAGATAGTCCAGCTGGGGTATCCAAAAGATCCAAAGGCAATTTATCTAGTGCAATCTCTGTAGTTCGATATTTTCCCTTTATTTCCAACTCCTTCTGCTTATCCTGTATTATGCTTAAAGATGTTAAGTTCATTTTCAAAATGTTTTGATAAAATTCTTCCACTCTTTCAACAGTATTTAGCTGGTATCTTTCTCCTTGATATCTCAGTATAATACCAACTGGGGCGTCCCACCTAAATGGGTTATTTCTTTTTTTTAACTCAGTCACCAGAAAACCAAATTTCTTCCTTTCCGTTAATATCTTGGGTGGGAGTTCTTTGTAAATCCAAATCTTTCTTCCATACAATTGCAAATTAGAATTGAAGGAATTTTGCACAATGTTATTCCTAATTTCTTTATCTGTAAAATAAATCACCACATCTCTAGGCAATTGCCTTTGCTTTGCAATCCAGGAGTTTATTCTGTAAACTCTGTCAATCCTAGAAAACACTTCCTCAGGTTGAACCTTTAAAATCCCAGCTAGAATTTCAGAAGATATTTTCCTTAAATCATCTCTGTTATTTTCCTGCAAATCTCTCAGTCTTATCGCATATTCAGTGAAATTATATTGTACCATTAAAACCTCTCTTTCAATCCTCTGTTGCAGATTTTCTACATTGCCAGTCTTTTGATCAACCTCCATTTTAGGTTTTTCTTCTAAACTATTATCTTGAGTATTTATCAAATCATTTTCAATTTTTTGAATTCTATTGTCCAAATTATCTTGAGTTTCTTCCATTTTAGACTCTAATAACTTAGTATTTGTATCCAACTGTATCATAAATTCTGAGAAGCCATTAACCATTTTTAAAATTTTTCGCTCCAAAAAATCAAATTTAGATTTCACCAGTTCTTTAATTTCCTGCTTAAATTTTTCAAGATGCTGATTCACAATCTCATCCCTTCTTTCAATCTCCTCTAGAAGAAATTCTATTATGTTAAAATCAGGTTTCTGAGACTGGAGACTTAAAACTTGTTCCTTTAAGTTGTTAGTGGGGGAATCCCCCCCACACTACTTGTTTGTCTGACTTTATAAGTCTCAATGCCATGTTTCCGCCCAGGCAAGCTTTGTTAAAAAAAAGAAAAGAAAAAAGACTTCTTTCCAACCAAGAGCAGTATCAAATCTCCAAGAGAAAAAGGAGAGAAAAAAAACACAGGAGCGAAGTTTTGTCTACAATTGTAGCCAATGGTATTTATTCCGCTACATTGTAATCATAGAAAACGGAAGGACTTTCCCTTTCAGCCTCTTCTCAAGCCATGGCAGATGCCATTTTAAAAGTTTTTTCCTTTCCTTTTTTTCTCTTAAATAATTTTTAAAAAATAAGTAAAATACTTGCGATTCAGTATCACAGGTCCAGCTCACATTTTCTTTAATTGTTCTGTTAAATTTGCAGGCTTGCTCTTGTCGCTTGGCTCTGCATGTAGCAGAGGTCTCCCAAAGCCCGGAGCGGCGGCTGGGGATATGGGGAATCTCATCCGCTCCGTCCCAAAAGTAAAAAAAAAAACTTTTGGGACTATGCAGAGAGTTCTACCCACCCCAGCCGGCTCTATCTCCGTTTCCTCATGGAAACGGAGTTTTTTTGAGCCGCCTTTCCGTTGTGAAGGCGGCTCTAAACAGGCAATGGAAGCTGACGATCCCGAGGGAACATCTGGCGGCGACCAGCAGCAAACCTTTTTTCTTTTAAAAGCCCCTGCCAATCAGGCAACTCAGCTGGGATCGTCAGAGGCTTTTAAAAGAAAAAAAGCCTCTGCCGATCAGGCAACTCAGCTTGGATCATCAGAGCCTTTTAAAAGCATTTTTTCTACAACTAAGAGATTGTAGAAAAAATGCTTTTAAAAGCCTCTGATGATCCCAGCTGAGCCGCGCAATCATCAGAGGCTTTTTTTTTACTTTTAAAAGCATTTTTCCGCCAAAGAGGTTGTAGAAAAAATGCTTTTAAATTTTTTTTAAAAGGCCTCTGATGACTGCGTGGGCATGCAGCTGGGCATGGTGGGGGCAGGGATTTTTGCTACCGGTTCTCCGAACCACCCACTTCCATCGCTACTGGATCAGGTGATCTGGTCCGAACCAGGAGTATTTCACCCCTGCCCCCAACTCACAATAAAATAGCACTGTTCCAATATTTGAGGTGCTCCTACAAAAATGAGGTGGTCAATCTATTTTCCAAAGCACCAAAAGGCATAACAAGAAACAATGGATGGAAACTAACCAAAGAGAGAAGCAACCTAAGACTAAGGAGAAATTTCCTAAGGGTGAGACCAATCAACTAATGGAATAGCTTGCCTTCAGCAGTTGTGGGTGCTCCATCACTAAAGGCTTTCAAAAAAGTGAGGGAACTACACCCCAAAAGGACAGTGCCAGTTTCTGCCAGTGCAGATAACTTAAAACAGCCATTCCCCTTAAAAAAAGAAAAAGTCAAAACCCTAAAGCAAAAGCACCAGTTTGAGAGGAAAACTAAGAGCAGCTGCTCAGGCTAATTGAAAGCCTGGGCATCCTGCCAAAAGCCATTAATGGTTGTTACAAAAAATAACAAAGCCTGACCACAAGAGCAGCCTAGGAAACACTTGAGTAGGGCCATAAAGATAAATGGGATTAGGCTTAATCCTGACAGGATTAAGCCCTTTAGGATAGAAAAAACAAAAGACCCAGAACCAGGATTAACTAATTAAAACAGAGCAAATCATCTCAGTTGAAGGTACATCAAAACCCATCAAATTGCAGGAGCTTCAAAGGAAAATTAAATATAAAAAGGCACAGGTTTACAATCCCAATTTGCTAGCTAGTCAGGAATGCTTGAGCTGAGTCACTACATCCTTTTGTCTTCCTGAATTAAAGGATTCAGCTTTCTGGCAGCTTGCTTCAGTGTCAATTTCTTCTCAGCGCTAGTGACTGCATCCCAGCTAGGGAATGAACCAAGGAGATTTCAACCAACAAGAGATTGGACAACTATTTGTCTGAAATGATATAGGGTCTCCTGCTCGAGCAGGGAGTTGGACTAGAAGATCTCTGAGGTCCCTTCCAACTCTATTATTCTATGTTCTCTATGTTCTAAATTGGGTGCTTCACAGCAGAAGCAATACAGATAGTTGGACTGCACATGCATTAAATTCAGGGCCTGTATGATCAAGCTCCATCATTGTCCTCTCCTGTATCCTTTCCCCCTAGGAAGAAACAAGAAATAGCCAACACTGCAGCAGCTATAAAAAGTCTTGGGGAACTCCAGCTGATCACAGAATTGTTACTTAATACCCTTTATAATGAAAATGTTTGTAATCTTGTCCTTCCTGAAGGAAAGAGGTTAATCCTATCCCTAGACGAGTAATTGATGGGTTTCCTGGGTGTTTCCCTGCCCTAATCCTGTCAGTTTCAGCATGTGCTGGCTGCATTCCTGCAGGGTTTTTTTTTTTTAATTTATTTTTTTTTATTTTTTTAAAACATACAACATAAAATACATCTTTTTAGAGCAAGGATTTGATTCGGTATAAAATAGATACAATTACTCACATTCCCTCAACCAATTTTGTTCCAAATTTTTCCATTTACATCTTTTAAAAAAAGAAAGAAAAAGAAAAGAAAAAATCTTATTCTAAACATTTATCATTTACTATATCACCCAAAATTCTAAACAATTATTTCCAAACAAACACCATTCCAAATCTTTGTCATTTTAACAACCAATACTTCATATATATTCCTCATTCCTAAAATCCATTACATCAAATCTATATTCTACTTCTCTTAAATGGCAGCTAGTATCCATGATCTTGACAAAGAATATTTTTCTCCTCTCTTAAAGTCATTTCAAAATCAATCAACATTTCCATGTATAATTTGTTACTCCCAAAATACTTTATTTCGTTTACTTCAGGCTTGTTCTCTAATACTAATAAGTCTGAATTTAGCTGATTCATAATTTAAGTAGCTATTTCCCAGTGGTATTTTCCACCACTTCTATCTCTATTTGTTTAACTGGTTCACAGTTTGGCTTAACTATTCTCCCGTATTATCTCTTCCACTTCCTTCTAGGTTTATTTTTTGGCTGGTTCACAACTTAATCAGCTGCTTTCCAGCGATGCTTTTCTCCACTTCTAACCTTACTTATTTAGGCTGGTTCACAATATAATTTTAACCACACACCAACATTATCTCCTTCACTCCTCCTAGATCTATTATGAAACTGGTTCACAACTCAAATAGTTGTTTTCCTTTTTTAATTAAAGGGGTATAGTTATCTTCCTTTAGGGATGAGCACCTTATAGTTATCCAGATTCCTAGGTATTTTATTTTTTTGACAACCTGTAATCCCAATGTTTCTTCTATCTCTTTCTTCTGTTCCTCGGTTACATTCTTGGTTAATATTTTGGTTTTAGTTTTATTCAATTTGAAGCCTGCCACCTCTCCATATTTGCCCAGTTCCTCTAATATTTTTTGTCCGGATTCTAATGGGTCTTCTAATATTAGGGCCACATCGTCCACAAATGCTTGCGTTTTGTAAACTTCTTTCCTAATCTTTAGGCCTTTAATTTCTTCATTATTTCTAATTTTTCATAGTAGGACTTCTAGGGCCAAAATGAATAATAGCGGTGATAGGGGGCATCCTTGCCTTACCCCCTTCCTAATCTGGAATGTTCTTGTCCTGTCACCATTTACTAAAATGCTCGCCCTTTGGTTATCATAGATAGTTTCTATCATTTTTTCAAAATTTGTTCCGAATCCCATTATTTTAATTTCCTTGGTCATAAAATTCCAATTCAGATTATCGAATGCCTTTTGGGCATCCCCAAAAATTAGGGCCATCTGCTTTTCCGGGTGCTCTTCGTAATATTCTAGAGTGTTCAACACAATTCTCAAATTGTCCCTAATTTGCCTCCCTGGGAGGAATCCGTTTTGATCTTTGTGTATCCAGGCATTTAGTATTTTTTTGATTCTTTCCACCATTATGCTCATGAATAATTTATAATCAGTGTTTAGAAGGGAAATTGGCCTGTAGTTTTGAATTTGTTTTAGGTTGGCACCTTCGTTTGGTAAAAGTGTGACATGCGCTTCCCTCCACGTGTCTGGGATTTTTGCACCCATCAGGGCCTCATTGAAAATTTCCACTAATTTTGCTTGTAATGTTTCTTCCAATTTTTATATATTTCCCCTGGGAATCCATACGGGCCTGGCGATTTATTGTTTTTGATTTTGGAGAGGGCTGTTTTAAGTCTTCCATTGTTATCTTTCCATTAAGCATTTCCCTCTCTTCCTCCGTTATTTGTGGAAGCTCAGGATTTGCCAAATATTGCTCTACTTTTTCTTCTGGGACCTCCTCTTCTTTGTAAAGGGCTTCATAATATTCCCTTGCTCTTTCTAATTTGTCTTCTTCTTTATTTAAAAGGTTACCCTTGGCATCTTCTAATACATGAATTTGCCCTTTTTCGTTTTCCTTTTTTAATTTATAAGCCAGCCACCTTCCTGACTTGTTGGCATTCTCAAAGTAATATTGTTTAGTTCTTTTTATTTTTTGTGCTAACTCCTCTTGATCTAAGATATTCAATTTATGCCTCCACATCAGCCAATTTTGTTTTGCTACTTCGTCTCCAGGGTTTTCTTGAAGCTTCCTTTCCGCTTCTCCAAAGTGGTTTAAAAGATCTTCCAGGGATTTCCTTTTTTCTTTATTTTTAAATGCACTGTAAAATATCACAACCCCTCTTAAATAGGCCTTCATTGCGTCCCATACTATTACTCGTGATGTTCCTTGGTTCTCGTTTTCTTTGAAAAAGGACTTTACTTCTTCTTTCAGTTTTTCTATACATTCTTTATCACTCAATAATTTCATGTTAAACCTCCATCTCTGTTGTTTCTTTCTCTTTGTGCTCTTCCAATTTATTTCGAGGGGGTTGTGGTCTGCCCAAGTATTTGGGCTAATATCTGCCGTCCTTATTTCTAATCCCAACTTTCTGGTGACCCATGCCATGTCTATTCTTTACCATGACTTTTGCGGGTTGGAATAAAATGTATACTGTCTATCGTTTGGATGTAGAGTTCGCCATACGTCAATTAAATTTAGTTCATCTGCTAGATCAAAAAAGGCTCTTGGTAAATTTGCCCTTTTATTTTTGTTAGTTTTATTGCTTTTATGGTCTTTATCCGAATCTACAATGCCATTAAAATAGCCTATTATGCAAATTTCGTTATATGCCATTTTTCCTAATTGCTGGTGGAGTTTTTTTGAAGTATTCTCCCTGTTTTTTATTTGGAGCATAGATGCCCACTAATAACATTTTGGAATTACCTCTCATAACCGCAATCATGAGAGTTCTGCCTTTGTGTCATTATATTTTAATTCTGCTTCAATTCCTTTTTTTACATAAATTACTACCTCCCTTTTTTTTTCTCTGCTAGTGAAGTGAATGTTTTGCCATATTTTGTGTATTCTAGGCATTTACCCTCGTCCTTTTTTATGTGAACCCCCTGTAGGCAAATTATGTCTACATTTTGTTTTACTAGCTTTGTGAGTATTAACTTCCTCTTTTTATAGTCATTTAATCCGTTAACATTTATTGATATTAGTTTTAGATAATTCATTCCTGATTTCCTTGTCCGGTTCCTAGTTCCTGTTTGTTCTTATGGCTCTTACTGGTCTTGTTTTTTTCCCCTTTGGCTTTTTCTTCTTCTATCTTCTTCTCCTCTGCGGTTCCTTCCTTGGTATTTCATTTGTGTGAGGTTTCTTCTTCTAGGTTTGTTGCCTCGATTTCCTCTTTACTGCTTTGTTCCTCTTCCGCACCTCTTAGCTGGTCGAAGAAATCTTGTGCTGAGCTCAGACTGTCTATTTTTATTTTTCTCCCCTGCCAGGTGATTAGCATCCCTTCTGGCAGGAGCCATCTAAACAATATATTCCTTTTATTCAGTTGCATGGCTAAAAATCTATAGTCCTTTCTCACCTCCCTCACTCTTCTTGGCACCTGTTTTAATATTATCACCTCTTTTCTTCTATATGTTATTTGTCCCTCTCTCGCCATATTATACAAGATATCTTTCACTTTTTTTCTCGCAAACCTCATGTGGACTTCCCTAGCGAGCCTGTTTCTCCTTGCGTAATTTGTTTGTACCCTGTAGACATCGTCCAACTCTCTGATGATTTCTTGCTTGCCCTGTTGGAGTACTTCCGCAATCAGTTCTGCCATCTTTTCTCCCAAGTCTTCCTCTTTGTCTTCTATAACATTTTGGAAACGTAGATAGAATGATGCCCTGTCCATTTCTAATTGGATTAACAAATCCTCTAAATCCCTGTCAACGTCAACGTCTGATCCACCATGTCTAGTTTCTTCTCATTTTGTTCAATTCCTTGTTCCGCCTTCTGGATCCTTTGTTCATTATTAAATATTGAGACTTGAATCTCGTTCAACTTCTGGTCCAGTGCGTGAATATCTGTTTTTAGTTCAGTGGTTATTTAACATTTTCTCCTGCATAGCCATCATGGTTTCTTGTATTAACGTCAATGATGATTGCACGGTTTGCAATTATGGTGTTGTTATGGATTTTTCCATTTTGGGTAGCCCTTCCGTTGATTTCTGCATAGCTGGGGAGGTCATAGTTATAGTGGGATTAGAGGGTGTCTTTTTTCCAGTTTTCAAAATCGTTGATGACATGCTTGTCATTTCTTTCAGAATTATTTTTTGATCTCTAATTATTCTCTCAATGTTTCTCCAGATTATCATTCACTGGTTGCCACCTCTTTTATCTGGTATTATCTGTTGTTTTAAAGTATTAATATCTTTCCTAGTTTTCAGATACGGGAAAGGTCTACTGATCCATCAATATCAGTCTAATAATCTGTGTTACTTCCAATCAATATCTTAGACAGATAACACTTAAATTACAATATTGGTAATAGTAATTAATTGGTTATAGTTGGTTAATTGGTTTATACTTAATTAATTTAACAGCTGGTAATTGATTAGTTAATAAAAATTGGTTATACTTATGAAAGATTAATTCAAGTCCTCTAAACACAAAAAATATCTTAAATCACTGTACTTCCTAAAAAATACAATTGTAATCTATTCCTTAATTTCCTATGTCTTACTTGATTCTTAAAATTGATTTCAAATACAAAATATTATATAGCTATAGATAAGGTAAGTTAATATAAATAGGTACTATAAGTGCGAGTAAATATAATTAAATAATGAAATAGTTAAATATAGTTAAATATAGATCTGATAGAATGTACAAAAATATATATTATATATGGAAAAAGATCAAGAATTGATGAATATAAAAATTTACAGTACTTATTAGAATTAATATTAATATATAAAAAGTCAGAATACTAAAGAAAAGAATATCGGGGGAAAAGCAAATATCAAACCCCTTGGTTTCCTTTTTTTTTCTTCTTAGAAAGTGTAATGTTCTTTATTACTCGGCCTCCAAACTTCTCCAAGCCTTTCTTTTTCCCGAAATTCATTAATCAAAGTCAATGCTCTATGGTAGTTCTCACTGCTAGATTGTCTCTGTGCTAGTCTTTTTAGCTGTTGCTCTGTCAGATCTCTATAATGGCTGCGCTTCCTGTTCTTCGCTACAGTCGGGTAGGGTCAAATCTCCCACTTGCCTCACCCTCCGCTGGTTTAATGCTATAGGCAACAAAAAAGAGAGTTTTTCCTGGGTTCTTTATTCTTCTTACTTGCTGTACCCACCAAACCACTTTTTTGTGCAGTTGGTCTCACGTCGTCAATTTTTCATTCACTGTGCCGGCTTGTCGAGCTCCGTAGTCTTTAAATCTGCTTCTTTGGTTGCAGTCACCACTCTTTTCCTCTCTGAGCCCTTCTTCAGATATCCAATTTGGTTTAAGTAGGAAAGACACGTTTCAATTTCAACACTGCAGCCTCCGATTCTCCTAGCTCCTGTCTGGTTGCCGGCTGCTACAGCTTCAGGTCAGCCATTGAAAGGCTGACTCACACACGTTGGTTTGACAGAGCTGCCCGGTCTTGCGAGAAGCATTTGCGCTTCACTTTCTCGCTCACCCGACTCTCTCTGTTGTCCGGGGGCTCTCCAGGTCCCGCGCCCCCGAAAGGATCCCCAAAACACGGTGACAAATGGTGCTGAGGAGTAACGATCACTCATTCGGCACCATGTTGCTGCAGCTTGCCAACCGGAAGTCTGACATTATCTCCTTCACTCCTCCTAGATCTATTATGAAACTGGTTCACAACTCAAATAATTGCTTTCCAGCAATGCTTTCCTCCGCTCCAACCCCTATTTTTGACTGGTTCACAACTTTATTTCAGTTGATCTCCAGATATATTTTCCTCCTTCGCTAACTTTTTATTTTTTGGCTAGTTCACAGTTTTGCTTTAACTGTTACCCAGCGTATGCTTTCCTCCACTCCTAACTCTATTCATTGGCTGGTTCACAGCTTTACTTTAACTGTTTTCCAGCACGTGCTTTCCTCCACTCCTAACTCTTCTTTTTAATTTTAACTGGTTCCCAGTTTTGCTTTAACTGTTCTCCAGTATGATGCTTTCCTCCACTCCTACCTTCATTTGTTTAGCTGGTACATGGCATTTTGTTTTAGTTATTGTCCAGCTTTATGTTTTCCTCCATTCCTACATCTCTTATTCAGTTTTTTAACTTTAAATTAATTCACAATGTATTACCCATATTTATTTTTTGATTCATTCTCCTCCATATCTTTTACTAATTTAAAATAAGAATGTATATCAACAAATATCTTAGCTCCTATTCTCTCATAGGCTTTCTCTCATTCCATGCTTATTTCTTATTTTCTATAAGTAACAACATTTTAAGTCACTTTAAAATCAATTTTCTATAATTATTAAGTCTGTAAATAGTTCTTTTTAATATCCAGCACCTTGAAAAACATTTTCTTCTAAATTATTAGGTCTGTAAATAGAGCTTATTAAGAATTCAAAATTTAAAAAGGCATTAGAACATCCAAAAATCATGTTTTTCAATCATTTGTACTCTTATTTTCTAATCAAATTGTTTGTATGTTTATAAAATCCATTTCAATAAAAATAATAGTAAAGAGAGAGAGAGAGAATAATAACAATATTTATAATAGTTAGAATAAAAAAGGAAAAAGAACAAAAATAAAGAAAGGAAAGAGAATAGAAATATGACAAAAGAGATTGAAAAAAGAGCTAGAAAAAGTAGAGAGGGGAAAAAAGACAAAAGAGAAAATAAAAAAACTGAAAAGGAAACAAAGAGAGAACAAAGAGAAGAGGGAAAGTATCTCCTAACATTATTCAAACTTTGAACATCCAGACACCATTACATCCATTTAAATTAAACTGTAGTATTTTGTTATCTTGTTACATAATATATTCCATTTTTTTTCTTTCTCCAATCTGTCTAAGTATGTTTCTTTTCCATTTCAATGTCATCAAAGTTATAAATTCTATAAAATTAGTTCTGGATTAGCTATTCCATATATGGTATCATCATGTCCTTCTTTTATTGCCGCGCCCTTTTTCTCTTGTTGCCACACTTATTAGTTCAGTTTTCATCATTCCATTTAGTTTCTTCTTTCTGATCTTCAATAAATCCTCCAATAAACAGATTATATATCCAAAGTCAAGCCTCCTGAGTTTTTTCTCAAAATAATCCACTTTAAGTAACAAGCAAAAAGTTTCTCTTTCAAGTAACAAGCAGTCTGGAATTTACACTTTCCCTTCTCAGCTGGCAACCATTTTGTCCATTCCCGTTTGTCTTTTGTCTTTGCTTTTAAAAGCATATTTATTTCCTCTTCTCCTTCCTCTCTCTCAAACATAATTCATTCTCATTTAGCCACAAAAAAAGAAAAAAAACCCAAATCTATAGTGAAGTCATTTCCAAGAAATCAGTAATTAACACAATCCATCAACAGGTCTTTTCCTTCCAGCATTTCTTGCCCCAATAGTTCTCAGCCACTGTTAAAGCTGGGGCACACTTTTTGTAATCAAGGATTTACAGGCAGTTCTCGCCTGGGCAGAAGTCCACTTACCCAGCTTTCAAACTCCCTGCTCCGCTCTCCACTTCTCCTCCTGCACATCCTTTTGTTCCGGTTGCTGCGGTCTCGGGGCAACCGCCATGGCTGCTGCATCCACCGCCGCCGGTGCAGAGGGCAAGCCTCCGGCCCCGAGGAACCTGCCCGTTCCTCTTGGCCATCCGAGGGGTACCTCTCTAGCCCCCTGTCCCTACAGGACAGGGTAGGTCCACAGACCTGCCGGCGGCAGCTTGACAGATGGGGTTTTTGCAGGGCTCCAAGGAGCCCCACTAATTCCCTACCTGAATCGCGGTGGCGCCAACTGGAAGTCCCATTCCTGCAGTTTTTGTTATCACAACAAAGTAGCCTGTTAAGTGGTTCTGTCTGCCCAGAGCTATTAACTGAAGGGAGAGAGAAGAAAAAAAACCCCTCTCTTCCACTTTATTTTCAGCCGGTTCTCCGAACTGCTCAAGCAGTTAGCTACCAGTTTAGCTGAATCGGTGCAAACCTGCTGAATCCGATCACTGGTTAGACAGCATCACCATCAGATAAATTTGTAACTGGATGACCAACCACACTTAACATGTAGTCCTCAATGGAACTGCATCTACATGGAGGGAAGTATGCAGTGACTCTGCCCCAAAGCCCCAAGGCTCTGTTTTAGGCCCAGTACTCTTCAACAACTTCATCGATGATTTGGATGAGGGGATAGATGGGGAACTCATCAAATTTGCAGATGACACCAAGCTAGTAGGAATAGCCAAAACTCCAGAAATAGGCCTAAAATACAGAAGGATCTTGACAGACTTGAACATTGGGCACTAACTAACAAAATGAAATTCAATGGTGAAAAAAGTAAGGTTCTACATTTAGGCAAGAAAAAGCAAAATGCACAGGTACAGCATATGTGGTACCTTGCTCAAGAGTAATAACTGTGAGAGGGATCTTGGAGTCCTAGTGGACAACCATTTAAATATGAGCCAGCAGTGTGCTGCAGCTGCCAAAAAAGCCAACACAGTTCTAGGCCGCATAAACAGAGGGATAGAATCAAGATCATGTGAAGTGTTAATACCACTTTATAATGCCTTGGTAAGGCCACACTTGGAATACTGCATCCAGTTTTGGTTGCCACGATGTAAAAAAGATATTGAGACTCTAGAAAGAGTGCAGAGAAGAGCAACAAAGATGATTAGGGGTCTGGAGGCTAAAACATATGAAGAACTGTTGCAGGAACTAGGTATGTCTAGTTTAATGAAAAGAAGGACTAGCGGTGACATGATGGCAGTATTCCAATATCTCAGGGGCTGCCACAAAGAAGAGGGATTCAAGCTATTCGTCAAAGCACCTGAGGGCAGGACAAGAAGCAATGGGTGGAAACTAATCAAGGAGAGAAGCAATTTAGAACTAAGTAGAAAGTTCCTGACAGTTAGAACAATTAATCAGTGGAACAACTTGTCTGCAGAAGTTGTAAATGCTCCAGTACTGGAAGTTTTTAAGAAGAGATTGGATAACCATTTGTCTGAAATGGTATAGGGTTTCCTGGCATGCATTGCACATGCGTGTGCACACAGCATGCATTTTGCATGGACCACGCACGTGCGGGCAGCGAACCGGTGGCAAACCACAGAGGATTTCACCACTGCCTTGGGGGTCTTCTAGTCCAACCCCGTGCATAGACAGGAAACACTACACTACTTCAGACAAATGGTTATCCAACACCTGGGGGTTGGAATAGGGGTTGTGAACCCAATGGGATGGGGTCAGTTGTAGGAGGCTTGGATGTTGTTGATGTGTCTGAGATGAGGGTTGTGGAGGTAGGTGGCTGTAGTTTCCTTTCAAACCTGCAGTAAAACATGTTTAGGTTATCTGCCAGTTGCTGATTTCCTTCAGCCTGGGAAGGAGATTTGCCATAGCGGGTGATATTTTTAAGGGTTTTCCACATGTTTGCTGGTTCATTTGTTGAGAACTGATTCCTTAGCTTTTCAGAGTAGTTTCTTTTTGCTGCTCTGATCTCCCTTGTTAATACATTTCTGGCCTGATTGTACAGTATTTTATCACCTTTTTTGTAGGCTTCATCTTTGGAATGACATAGCTGCTTAAGTTTAGCTGTGAACCAAGGTTTATTGTTACTCTATATTCACAAGTTCCTGGTGGGTACACATAGGTCTTCACAGAAGCTGACATATGATGTTACAGTCTCTGTGAGTTCACCTAAGTCTGCAGAGGTACTTTCAAAAACATTCCAATCAGTGCAGTCAAGGCAGGCCTGTAGCTTTAACTTTGCCTCTTCCATCCAGGTCTTCACTGATTTAATTGTTGGTTTTGTGGTTTTAAGTCTTTGCCTGTAAGCAGGTACAAGGTGAATCATGTAATGATCAGAGTGTCCCACAGCTGATCATGGTAAGGACCGATAAGCATCTTTTAGTGTTGTGTAGCAATGGTCTAAAGTATTCTTGCCTCTAGTGGGACAAGTGACATGCTGAAAGTATTTTGGTAGCTCTTTCCTTAAGTTTGCCTTGTTTAGATCTCCCAAAATAATGGCCAGTGAATCAGGGTATTTGGCTTCAATAACCTCCATAACCTCCATAATTTGGTCAGCTAGAGTTCATAATGCCTTGTTTCAGGGGTGAAATCTAATTTTTTTTGCTACTGGTTCTGTGGGCATGGCTTAATTAGTGGGCGGGGCTTGGTGGTAAGGTGACTGGGTGGGCGTGGCCAAGTCAATGTCACTTCTTTGCCCTTAACCTACAAAACACAACACAATACAACTGGCTCACCCACAATGTAAAAGCAGCTGTGGCTGCCCCGCAACAAGCAGGAACCTCACACAGCCACAAAAAGCCCAAAAAACCAACTTTCACACTTTACACACACAAAATTCCACATACAGCTTTGTGAGATTTTGTGTGTTTGTGTAGTTAGAGTGAAACACTACAGAAACACACTAAATCTCAGAAAGCTGCACAAATATTATTTTATTTTATTTTATTTTTATTTTTATATAAAAGCAGCTAAATTTAAAACTTCCTAAACTTTAAATGGCTAGGTCTAAAAAAAGAACAACTAAAAAAAACCTCAATTAATTATTTTTTTTAAAGCTCCCAAAGGGGAAAAAAACTTACCCAATAGAACAGGGGTCTCCAACCTTGGCAACTTTAAGACTTGTGGACTTCAACTCCCAGAATTCCGCAGCCAGCTTTGCTGGGAGTTGAAGTCCACAAGTCTTAATGTTGCAGATAGAGCTGCTCACCGATGATCTTGATTGCAGGCAGGGAGATTCAGTTGCTTTCTGATGCAATGGATTGCAGGTATTACAGCAAGCAAAGCAAGGCAGGCCGTTGCAACCAGCAGCTAAGGTAAGCAAGCTGGAGAGGGGGAGAGAAACTTTTTTTCTTTTAAATGGGTCTGACAATCCAAGCTGAGTTGCCTGATTAGCAGGTAACTCAGCTGGGGTCGTCAGAGCTGGGATCATCAGAGCTGGGATTGTCAGAGCTTGGCTCGTCAGAGCCATTTAAAAGGGAAAAAAGGCTCTGATAATCACGCGGCTCAGCTGGGCATGGGGGGCGGGGGCAGGGATTTTTGCTACCGGTTCTCCGAACTGCCCGCTGCCATCACTACCTACTCGCCCGAGCCGGTCTGAACTGGGAGCATTTCACCCGTGCCTTGTTTACACAGATTTGTGGTGGGCAATTAGAAGAAATGAGGAAAATTCACCAGGCAAATAGTATGGTTTGCCATTGATAATTAATGTCTCTAGGTTTTCGGCACAGAATTTATATATTATAGTTATAACCTGAGACCAGTTGTTGTTGATATATAAGCATAAGCCTCCTCCCTTCTTTTTACCAGATGTTTCTGCAATTCTGTCTGATCGTTGAATCTGAAACCCTGGGATATCCAGGCTGCTATATTCAATTGATTCATTTAACCAGGTTTCAGAGAAGCATAGGGCTGCTGAATTGTAAAAGTCAGAATTGTATCTGTTTAAAAGGAGTATTTCATCCATCTTATTAGCAAGTGAAGGCACGTTGGTTAGGAAAATTGAAGGCAGAGGAGTTTTATTTCTCCTATTCCTTAATCTGTTTAAAATCCCCGCCCTTTTTCCTCTCTTTCTTTGCTTCTTCCGTTTGGTTTTTTTGGTAATCCATGGCTCCGGGAAAATTGCTTCTTCCTCTGTTAGAATCTCCTCCGCATTTGTAAAGGGGAGGGGGGAACAGATCACAGAAAGCTGCTCCTTAAAGAAATGTTGCTTTATTTTTAGCAGATGGTCTCGTGAGTAAAAAATCCGTAGTGAGTCACAGAGAATGATTAAAAATAAAGAAACCATTAGAGAGCATTTCACCGAGGCAGCCTTCGGCAGCACTTTCTTGGATCCCCCAGTTAGTCAGCCAGTTACGAATCCATCTGGTGGAGATGCTGTCTAACGCACATTTTTCTACTTTATCTAGTAGTAGGTTATGGTCTACTTTATCAAATGCCTTACTGAAGTCCAAGTAAATTATATTGACAGCATTCCTCTGGTCCACTAATTTTGTCACTTTGTCAAAGAATGCAATAAGATTAGTCTGGCATGATCTGTTTTTGACAAACCCATGTTGGCTTTTGGTTATTACTTTGTTTGCTTCTAGGTGTTCACTGATTCGTTGCTTGATTATATTTTCCAGAATCTTCCCTGGAATTGAGGTCAGGCTGATAGGTCTGTAGTTTCCTGGATCTATTTTTTTTCCTTTTTTGAAGATGGGAACTACATCAGCTCTTTTCCAGTCTTCTGGCAGTTCCCCGGTGCTCCAGGATCTTTGAAAGATATAGTCCAGTGGTTCTGAGATCACATCTGCCAGTTCCTGCAGAACCTTGGGGTGTAGTCCATCTGTTCCTAGTGATTTGAACTCGTCCATTTTCTTCCCTATTTTAACTTGTGTTCCTAATCTGTTTTTTGTGCTGCTGTTTTTGATAGGTTGGGCTGTTTTTTCCTTTGTGTAAAGACAGATGCAAAAAATGAGTTAAGCTTTCTCCCTGTTGCTTGTCACCTTCTTGCCACATTCTCCCAGCAATGGACCAATTATTCCTTGACTTTTTTTGTTTTGTTTTTAACATGTTGGAAGAAGCTTTTTGGTTATTTTTTTACTTTTGTTGCAAGCCTTTGTTCAAAAAACAATTTGTTCAAAAAACAATTGCTACCAACCTGCCTTCCACTGAGGACCTGTATGCTGCAAGAGTCAAAAAGAGGGCTGTAAAAATATTTACAGACCCCTCACAACCTGGACATAAACTGTTTCAACTCCTACCCTCAAAACGACATTATAGAGCACTGCACACCAGAACAACTAGACACAAGAACAGTTTTTTCCCGAACACCATCACTCTGCTAAACAAATAATTCCCTCAACACTGTCAAACTATTCACTAAGTCTGCACTACTATTAATCTTCTCATCGTTCCCATCACCCATCTCCTTCCACTTATGACTGTATGACTGTAACTTTGTTGCTTGTATCTTTACCATTTATATTGATATTGATTGTTTCCTGATTGCTTATTTGTACCCTATGATTATCATTAAGTGTTGTACCTTATTATTCTTGATGAACGTATCTTTTCTTTTATGTACACTGAGACCATATGCACCAAGACAAATTCCTTGTGTGTCCAATCACACTTGGCCAATAAAAAATTCTATTCTATTCTATTCTATTCTATTCTATTCTATTCTATTCTATTCTATTCTATTCTATTCTATTCTATTCTATTCTATTCTATTCTATTCTATTCTATTCTATACCTTACCTTTCTTCACTTCATCTTTTCAGGATCGGGCTATTTGCTCATATTCTGCCTTAATTAACCCTTAGTTAACTGACTAGCAAAAAGTTCATCTATTTCCTCTGTTTTGTTGGGTGCCCTATAGTATACACCTATGGCAATGTCATTCCCCACCCCCTTTTGTATTGACCCAAATGCATTCAAGACAGTTTTCATCATTGTTGTGCTCTATTTCTGTAGAGATTTAGTTATTTCTTATATATAGTGCAACTCCACTTCCTCTTTTATTTGGTCTGTTTCTTTTAAATAATTTAAATCCCTCTAGCTGTATGTTCCATTTGTGGGTTTCATCCCACCAAGTTTCCGTAATGGCAACAATATTATATCTGCCCTCATTTACTTGAATTTCTAATTTACCTTGTTTATTTCTCATACTCTGTGCATCCTCATACTCTGTGCAATGAATAGATATTTGAATCCATTTTGACTGACCCTTGTTTACTGTGTACATAACCTGGGTTGTGCCTGACTTCTTCTACTTTCTTGCAACCTGTTTGATTAGTCCATATGGTATGGCACTCACTATTAAATGCTTGATTTTGCTTGACAGCAAGATTGATAATCTTACCTGCACAAACATCTATGTTACATTGGATTACTGATAACCCAATTAATTTTAGATTGCTGGGGACAGAAATGTTCTGTATTGCTGGGACACAGAAAAAGCTTTGTGTTTATGATTCACAGCTCTCACCCTGCTGGATCCCATGGTTGTCCATACTGCCCTTCTTCTGCAGGATCACTGTGGTAGAGGGGGCTGATAGTGCAGAAGCTCAATAGAATAGAATGACTGAATTGTGCGCCTAATTTCTGCTTGGAGATCACAGATTAGAGACTCTAGATAGGTAATCTGTCAATATAGATTAGTAATTTGTTTACAAATAGGACAGTATCCAAATTTGAAAAAAGTACTGCGAAAGACAGCTGCAAAACAAGTATTGCACTGAACTAAGCCAGTCATTCTGAATAAAATAAAGTAAAACAAAACAAAACAAAACAAAACAAAACAAAACAAAACAAAACAAAACAAAACAAAACAAAACAAAACAAAACAAAACAAAACAAAACAAAACAAAACAAAACAAAACAATCAAATCACAATCTCAAGCTCACTTACCCTGAATGTATTTTTGCTGTTTTGGATTTTTAGTTATATGATGGCGTTCAGGCCACTACCTTTGTCCTCTGCACTTCCTCTCAGTCCTCCCCCACTCTATAGATTACTGTACTATATTATTACCCCACTCTATAGATTACTAAGGTCAAGCAGAATACTATAGAGCAAAGCCAGAATCTCTTAAGCTTAAATGAATTGTTTTGGAATTGTCCTTTCAGCTGTGAACTGGCTGATATGCAGCTGCATGCCATTTCCACCTGACTGACCTTGAAGTTGTGAGTCCAGCAGAGGTGGTATTCAGCCGGTTCGGACCGGTTCGAGTGAACTGGTAGCAGAAATTTTGAGTTCAGAGAACTGACAAATACCACCTCTGGCTGGCCCCACCCCCACCTGCCTGGTCACCCAGTCACCGCTCACCCCCACCTGCCTGCTTGTTGCTCATCCAACCTGCCTGCTCATCCCTACCTTCCTCGGAAAGGCCTCCATCATGAAGGGCTTTGTGCTCAGACCAGGCGCTTTCTCTCCGGCCTCCTGCCTCACGTGGGGTGGCGGGAAGAGGAAGTGTGTGGCCGGGAAGGCTGCCTGCAGGTCTTGCAGCCAAAACTGGGATTTCTGCAAACCTGCAAGTATGTATGAGGTTTTCTGCCTTGAGCAGAAGATTGAACTAGAAGACCTCCAAGGTATCTTCTTCTAGCCTATGATTCTAAAGTCTCCAAGACAAGGGAATTTGTTTAAATTGAGTGTGTGTGAGAGAGAGAGTGGGGGGGAGGGAGAAGGAGATGTGGCTTCTTGGGGATGCATTTTGGAGAAGTATCAAGAGAAATGCCAAAAGGGCAATCAGTTTGGGATTAAATTCCAAATGAAATTGGGTCTTCAGTGTAAGGAGACATGAAGAATTTTCAACTGCAGGTTTCTAAAAATCTTATTAAAATGACTGTCTAGAGGCAGCTCTTTAACCCATTAGTCCAGAGGGAGCAAAAGAGATAGGGTCCCAATGAGGGTCTTAGCTATTTAGCTCAGGAATAACAGAATAACAGAGTTGAAAGGGACTTTGGAGGTCTTCTAGTCCGACCCCTTGTTTAGGCAGGAAAACAGAATGCCAAAATCTGAGTAGAGGGCCTGGGAAAGATGTCAGAATAACACTTAGAAGGGACCTGGGTGTGTGTGTGGGGGGGAACCCTATACCATTTCAGAGAAATGGCTGCCCAGTCTTTTCTTAAAAGCTTCCAGTGATCAAGCGCCCAGAACTTCTGGAGACAAGCGGTTTCACTGGTTAATTGTTCTCACTGTCAGGAAGTTTCTCCTTAGTTTAGGTTGCTTCTCTCTTTGTTCAGTTTCCATCCATTGCTTCTTGCTTTGCCTTTTGCTTCTTTGTAAAATACATTGTCCCCCCCCCTTCTTTGTGACAGCCCCTTAAAAGCCTGTTGCCTATCACACTCTTGGGCAAAGCATGTGAACCATTTCCTCTTTTCAGTGGTCTATGAAAGTACATCTATATGTATGTAAGTAGATAATAAAGTCAAAAAAGGTGAACAACATTTTTACAGAATAGATACATTGAGGCTGGGTGTGACAAGAAATGGCTGGGAGGGGAGGGTCCAGGCGAGGCACCCCTTGATGTGAGTGACATTGAGTTGGCCACATCCACCCAGTCACATGACCACCCAGCCACGCCCACCAAGCCACGCCCACAGAACCAGTAGTAAAAAAATGTGAATCCCACCACTGGATTCCAGAGTGTATGGTGTGTGATGAGCTTCCTCCTCTGCTTCCCTTCTCCCAGAGTTCATGGTACACTGGCATCAAATGAATTCAAAGCACAGATGTGAGATGGCAGTTCTTACATTCTGCCCCCCTTGGGGAAAGGGCTACACATGGAGAAAAAAGAAAAAGAGAGAGTGGTTAATAAATAGGGTTCTTCAGTGACATTTATCTGGGTATTTACAACAGAATTTACATAATAGCCTTGGGGCTCGCACATGTTGGGCAGCTACCCATTCAATTTCAGAAGGTGAAATTTTTTTCCAGAGAATTAAGTATTGGAGTTTGCCCTTATGGATGTATGAATCAAGGATATCTTTTACTTCAAAGTGTTGTTTGCCTTCAGTGAGAATGGGAGAAGGATGAGTCACTGATGCCCACAATGGTGAGGTTGTTGCAGGTTTCAGGAGGCTGCAGTGGAAAAAGAGGATGGATTCTTCAGGGGGGAGGGGCGCATTGGCAGCTTCAGTTCGACTGTCACTAGATTGATAACCCTGGATATGAGGAAAGTCCCATGTATTTTGGCCCTAGCTTTTTCAAAGATTACCTGGGTTACAAGTATTTGGTGGAAAGGTCCATTTTGTCTCTGATGTTGTAATTTTTATGTGGGGATCTTGTTGGCATATTCTTTTATAAGTATCACTAGAATCGTCTAGTGCAGTGGTCCTCAAACTGTATCCAGCCTGCAGAGTGATGGGATTCAGTCCTGCCCCTCACACCTCTCCTCGCCCTTCTCCTCCCAGCCACTCCTCGCATGGTGGGATTTTCCTGGCTGACGGGGGCCTGCAGAGGAGGTGCCTTACTGACCACAAGGCTGTACCACCCGCATTGCCCCTCTTCCAGCTGTTGGCCTTATCTTATAACTGTACTTCTGCTCATTTCAACCACACTTCTGTGCACTTCTGTTCACTGCACTGCAGCTGACCGCAAAGTTAAGGCCAAAAGGTGAGGCCAGCAAGTGAGCAGGAGAGGGCAGGATGGTGGAGGAGTGATGCCAGCAGCTCAGTCACGTGCTCCCAGGCCAGTGGATGGGTGGGGAAGGGCTGGCTGGCAGAAGTGTGATACCAGTGGTGCAATCACATGCTTCTGTGCTGGTGGGGGGGCTGGCTGGTGGGGGGGCAGTGGTGTCAAATCCCAGCTGGGGTTTGCCATACCCGAGGGGGGGTGGACTGCAGCTGTGGCGAGCAGTGGCAGCAAATAATGGTGGCACTCCCAGCTGCCCAGAACAGCTGATTGGCAGTGTGCCAGGAGGCCAAGATTGGCCACTGAACAACTGACCAGCGACAAGTTGAATAGCGATTCCCAAGCAGCAACAGCAAGCAATGGCGGCATTTCCAGCCGCCTGGAACAACTGATTGGTGGCATGCTGGGAGGCCAAGATCTGGCCTCCGAACAGCTGACTGGCAGTGGGCAGAAAGGCGCTTCCTGGTCCAGCCTGCAGTGGTTTGGCAGGGACCCACAGAGCCAATCTCTGGTGGGCTGGATGGGTGGAGCATGCAACCATGTGACCACTGGGTTTGGTTTTGTGATGTCTGTTGACTTAGGCAGGCTGGTTGATTGCCAGATGGTGCTTGAGTGGCTGGAGTCAGGTCCAGGTGAAAGGAGGGCATGGACCTCACCAACTGAAAGATGCTGGGAGGCAGAAGCTTTAATCCAAAGAACTCATTGAGTGCCAAGGCTTCACCCTAAATAAACCTTTTCTCTGTTTACTGGTTCCAGAGCAATTGAGCTTCTGTTTTGCCTAGGTCCTGAGCTTGGACTATTGAGAGGGCCGGCAGGTGGGCAGGGGAGGGCAAAATGGACTGCTAAATTGGCCACACCCACCCAGTCACATGACTACCATGTTTCCCCGAAAATAGGACATGTCCCGAAAATAAGGCTATGTCTGATTTTTGGGGTGGGCCTAAATATATGCCATCCCCCAAAAATAAGTCCCCTCTCACACACACACATGCACACACAGATCCCTCACCCCCTCCCCAACCCTCCCAAAGCATCCACATCCCTGCGAACTCCTTTGCCCCCTGCCCCTTTTGCCGCCCGTGGCACTGACCGTAGACCTCAAGTGCCTGATCCTGCTCCATCGTGGCGGCCCGCCCACTCTCATCCACATGCCCAGCACCGCATCCACATAGCCCATGCTACCAAGCACCCGCCACAGCAGCCACAGCACAAGCATCACCACCCCACGGCTTCCTTGGCAGGGCGGCCACTGGTGGCAGAGAGGCCTCCGTGCATGGTGGGCAGTTGTGGTAGCCTGGTGCATCCCGCAGCTGGGTGTGGGTCTCAGCGGGGATGGCTGAGGTGCTGCAGGTGTTGCTGCCACTGCTGCCATCACCTGCGGAGGCCCAGTGGCCCCCTGCAGCCAAGCCCAGCTGTGGGCAAGTAGCATTGGCCATGGCTGGGCAAGCCAAACTGTGTCGATCAGGGCTGCCCTCAGCGCAGCTGCCCGGTGTCTTGCTGCCGGGTGCCTGGAAAGAGTAAACTGGACCGGCAGAAGGAAGGGAGGGTGGGCAAGGGTCCCACGAGGCTCCCTTCCCCAGGAAGACTCTGGCCTGATCACTGTCCAGTCAGGTGATCCCCGAGATGGAGGCTTCCTGGTCTCACCGGTGGGCACTCTGGTTGGTTAGTGCTTGGCTGGGAGGACTGCGGAGCAATCGGTGCAGAGAGGAGCAGGGGGGAAGGGGAGGCTTCCGGTGACCGTCAACATAGAGTAGGAAGCACACTCCCAGAGCAGCCTCTGCCCTGGCTGGGGTTTGGAAGCCACAGAGGCAGAGTTTGGGGGAGAGAAAGAAAGACTTCTGCTGCTTCTGCTTTTGGATGCATGCAAAGAAAGCAGAAGAAGCAGCAGAAGTCTTCCTTCCTCTCCCTCAAATTCTGCCTCTGTGACTTCCAAACCCCAGCCAGGGTGGTAGCCACTCTGGGAGTGTGCTTCCCACTCTCTGGTGATGGCTGGAGCTGGACCCTGCAGGGAGAGCTGGCCCAGGCAGTGGCTTCCGATGGATGCTGGTGGTGGGTGCCATCGGCATTGGCTACGAATGCCTGGTGCTCACCAGCTTCACCCACATTGACATGGTGAGGCCTGGGAGGCATGCGAGTGGGGAGTCAGGACAGGCACTTGCATGGCTTGGTGCCTTCAGGACACTCGCGTTCTACACACACACACACCGTGGGAGGGGAGGGGCTTGATGGCGGCTTGTTCTAGAACCCTGTTAGTTCTCTCACAAGCTCCATTAGTTTGTGAATGATAGGAACTGGTGAGTCCTTGCTTGGTGCCTAATTTAAAAAATCTTGCCAAAACTGTGGAGTGAATTGAACTTCCCGGTCTGAGATTATGTGCTCTGGCATCATATGTAGGCTATAGATGTGCTGTACAAAGAGCTATGCTAAGGTACGGCTGAAGGGATCTTTGAGGAGGATATGAAGTGAGCCTCTTATGACCCAGGGTTGGTGTGCAAGCAACACATGCTAAGTGGAAGCTTAATAATTGTTATTCAATCACCATCCCCCACAATCCCCCACTATCCAGAAATTCATGGTCAATTCTCCAAGGTCTCTGCTCCTAGGTTACCCTTACAGTCCAAGAGCAAGACTTGAACACATGCACCCACACACGCTTCATGCAACTTCCTGGCAGTGAAAGTCCATAGGAGCAGCCCCATTCCGGAGGAAAGACAGGCTCTCAAATTTGGCAAAGTTCATGACAAATGTCAAAGCAAAGGATCAAATCTCAGTCCACACCAGCAAGAATTCTGGAGCAAAGTTCTTCTCAGAGCCGTGGAGCATGTTGCTGCAAAATACAACACTTGTTCCCAACAAAAAGCCCTCCACACGGCATCTCTTTAAATGCTAATCTCCAAGTGATCCTTGGGAGGAGGGGCAGGGCACCCCACTCCCAAGTAGTTGGGTCTCCCTGTGCTGACTCTGCTTCCTCTCCATTCTCCATAAAGGAGCCTTGGTGGCACAGCAGACTAAAGTGCTGTTAAGTAGCACTTAGCTGCCAGCTACCTGCAATTATTGCAAGTTCAAATCTCACCAGGCTCAAGGTTGACTCATCCTTCCATCCTTCTGAGGTAGGTAAAATGAGGATCCGGATTGTGGGGGCAATAAGCTGACTTTGTATAAAAAGAACACCGCTTTTGGGTGGGGGCTGAAAGCCCTACTAACAGGTATATACAAAAGTATGAAGGCTATTGCTTAATGCATGTAAGCCGCCTTGAGTCTCCGGAGAAGAGCGACATATAAATCGAACCAATAAATAAATAAATAAATAAATAAATAAATAAATAAATAAATAAATAAATAAATAAATAAATAATCAGGTATCGGTGGGGGAAGCATTTGCTTGTCTCCAGAGCTCCACCCATCCTCTGCTCCACTGCCTGTCCTTTCCATCTCCTCCCACACTTTTCAGTCAGCCTGCACCCTCTCTTCCTCCCTGCCTATTCTTCTGAAGCCCGAGGGACCCAGGACTGCCTTGTCCTCATCCCCAAGTTGTTCTTCATGGGCCATAGGGATTGCACGTTCCCCCTTCATTGGCCCCAGCTCCATTGCCTCCTCCTCCTTGGACCTAGACCCCAATGGGGCCATGACAGTGCCTATTTGGAAAACAGTTCTGTCATGACCCAAATAACAGTGTTCCTTGAACTTTCAGGGAGTTTGATAATAAAATCCATAGAGATTTCCTTCCAAGGAGCTTGGGGTTTTGCCACAGGCTGTAGGAGTCCTGGCGCTTTCCCTGGGCATTGTTTTGCTGCTGCACATACCAAGCAACTAGCCACACATGCCTCAATGTCTTTTTTCAGGGATGGCCACCAAAATTAGCGTTTTATCAGATGCAAGGTTTCCACAAATCCAAAGTGCCATGCTTTTGTTGAATCATGACTTTTCCTCAGGACCAGTCAATTGTCTCTTAGGGATGTACCATTTCCCTCCAACCTATGCAGGGCCTCATATAAAGTGAAATCAGTTTTATGGTTGTTAAACCAGTCATTGTCTTTTAGGGCTTTTCAGTGCTTTGATAATTTCATTGGGCATGGTTTTAGGCTGCTTTGCTTGCGCTCTTGAAATGACTGGGGCTGCTCTTTGCCATGAAGGGATAACTGGCTGAACAAGTTCCAGTTTAATGCTGTTGTAGTATGTTTTTCTTGATAAAACGTCCACCAAAAAATTATGCCCCCCTGGGATATAATGTAAAGTGAAATTGAACCAGTTAAAGAACTGTGACCAGAGGACCTGTTTGGGGGATAGTTTCCTAGGGGTTTTAAGGGCCTCCAAGTTTTTATGATCTGTCCAAACCTCAAAGAGGACTTTGCTCTCTTCTATGAAGTGTCTCCAGGTCAGGAGTGCCCATTACACTGTGTAAGCTTCCTTTTCCTATACTGCCCATTGCTGCTCTGCTTCCGTGAGTTTCTTTAAAGTGTACGCACAGGGTTATAAAGCCCCCTGTTCATTTTTTTTGTGGTAATACAGCCCCCATGGCTACATTGCTAGCATTTGTTTGGATGACAAAAGGGGCATTTGGGTCTGGGTGCTTCAGCATTTGTTCAGGGGAGAACAGCCACTTTAATTTCTCAAAAGCAGCTTTGTATCCCCTAGATCATTTTAAGGGTTGGTTGGGTTTAGGCTTTCCCTTTTATTTTTAATAGATTTGTAATGGGTAGGGCTATCTGGGCAAAAGAAGGTATGAATTGATGATAGAAATTTGCAAACCCCAAGAAACTTTGAATCTGCTTCCAGGTCCCAGATGGATCCCAGTCAAGGACAGCTTGCACCTTTTCAGGGTCCATATACGATAACTCAAATACAGGCAGTCCTCGACTTACAACCACAATTGAGCCCAAAATTTATGTTGTTAAGTGAAACATTTAAGTGGATTTTGCCCCATTTTAAAACATTTCTTGGCTCCGTTGTTAAGTGAATCACTGCAATTGATAAGTTAGTAACCCGGTTGTTAAGTGAATCTGGCTTCCCCATTGACTTGCTTGTCAGAAGGTCACAAAAGGGGATCACATAACCTTGGGACACAGCAATGGTCATAAATATGAACCAGTTGCCAAGCATCTGAATTTTAATCACATGATCATGGGGATGCTAGAAAAGTCATAACTGTGAAAAACAGTCATAAGTCACTTTTTTCAGTTCCATTGTAACTTTGAACGGTCACTAAATGAACTGTCATAAGTTGAGGGCTGCCTGTAGTCAATTTTGTCTTTGTGAAATTCGCTTTTAGAAAGCTTAGCATACAGTTGGGCAGCGCAGAGTTTTTTTTAGCCCTGCTCGCATCAATTTCATGTGCTCCACTATGATTTCAGTGTAAATCAGAATGTTGCAAAGGAACACCAGGATCCTGTCATGGCCCTATGAGAGCCTGATTCAGGGGAGGTGGAGAAGTTAGAACCAGGACCATCCAACAGGGATGGCACGTCTCCCTTGGCATGTTTAAAGAGGCCAGGAGCTGAGGACAGTGCTGTCCAGGCTCTTCCGGCATTGGAGGACCTGGTTGAACAGACAGAGAGCTGCCTACCCTCACAGACACAGGGGAGGATTGGCTGCTGACAAGCAGTGGTGCTGATAGGCAGCAGTTCCCCTCTGATGAAGAACAACTGCCTCCCCCACTTGATACATGGCATGGAGAGGGGAGGATAGGCAAGCTCAGAGAAGGACTGCAAAGCTACTCAGGAGAAGATTACCCCACCCCTCCACACAAGGAACACCTGGAGTGGATTTACTTAGGAGAACCCAAGGGGTGGGGGAGTTAGTCTTTACCAGGAACAATAATTTGTTTTGGCTTACACTCCCCAGCTTTGACTCATGCCTTTTTCCTTTTGCCTTTTCTTGGACCTTTTGCATTTTCTTTTGCCTTGCGTTAGAACTTTCTTTTGCTTTGTACCTTGTCTTTGCGCTGAGTACTTTCTTTTGTCTTGTGGACTACTGTTTGCCTTGTGGACTCGCTTAGCTGCTTGAACTGGTATTGGGACCCTGGATCTTGCCCTCTGAGCGTGCTCCTATTTTGTGGACTTTCTGTGTTATATGCGGGCTGTTGTTTGGGGCCCTGAGGATAGCATTCAGAAAACCTTACATTGGAGAGCCATTTGTTGGAATATTTACTTAGAGCAATAAAGGACTCTAAAGAAGCCTCCTGTGCCTTGACTACCTGGGTCATAACAGATTGCTTTGTATAGGTGTTCATGTAGGACTTCATTTATCAGTTACATGAACACAGCGGGGGCATGCTGGTGTCAGACCTGGAAGCCGTCTTTTCACCTTTGAGCTTTCAGGCCTGCCACAAGTTCTACTGTGAGAAAATGGGAGGGGGGATTGTATGGACTGAAGATGCTACGTAGCCAAAATAACATTCTTTCTAGAAAGTCAAGGCCATGGGGCCCTGCAGCTGTGCTGAGAAGAATGAGGAGGTATCTTCTGTTTCGGAGGGTACCTGATTAGTTCATGTGATGGACATGGGTGAAGGGCAAGGACTTGAACTTCCTTTTGGGTGAGGAAAACCCAGAAGCTTTCAGATTTGGGTTTTCCCAGATGTGCCAATATGACATCTCTAATAAAAATTAGCTTTGAGGAAACTCAAGCCTCTGAGTTTGATTTCGTTGGGGGTGTTACTTGGAACCAAGACATTAACCCGAATCTTCTTTCAAACTAACGCAGCTCCCCCAAGTTTCAAGGTGCTGTCTGGGGTCCTGAGCCCGAAGCATCAACCCAACACTGGGCAATGCCTGGCCAGCCACCTGTGCAAGCCCAGCTGCCGGTCCCGCCAGCCACTCTTCCCCTACAATTTCAGGTGACGTTCGATGGGACTCCTGTGAAATTGAATATTTCCTCAACTGCATCTGGGCCCACATCGACCAATATGGAAATCAATGCCCATCGGATCGGGAATTGATTTCCGCTATCACGGGTGGCATGAACAAAGGAGAGGCGGCAGAATGGATAGCAGAGCTTCACAATGAGGAGGCCCCTGAGCTAGAAGATGCCGATGAATTCATCCAACTGATGCGGGTCAGATTCAACAACATTGCCCAGCAAGTGGAAGCTGAAACCCAAATTAAAGCACTGAAGCAAGCTGGCAGACCCACAAAAGAATTAATATGGGAGTTTCATAGGTTGGCTGGAAAATTGCAAGACTGGCCAGAGTGCCTAATGGTGCACACCTTCAAAGTGGCCCTGGACCCAGATCTCAGGCAAGCCTGCGGCATTAGGGGTGTACCAAACCAGATACAGTTGTGGTACAACACTACCATCATTCTGGACCTGGAGCTTCATCCTCACAGGAAACCAGCTGCAGATAAACTGGCCAGGAGACCACTCAATCACCGGACCCAGATGAAGAAGCCCAAGGAGCCCCCTCCCGCACTGTCCAGGACTGTCAAATGCTACCAGTGTGATCTGCATGGGCACCAGGCCTCAGAATGCTTGGCTCTGACTCCCATTCCCCAAAGCAGGTCTCCTGCCCAAGCCAGAGCAAAGAAAACCCTGCAGAAACCACCAGACAAAGGATGGAGATGACTGTGGATGTCCCACTCCTCCCCAATGAAGCAGAGGGAACTCCGGCCAATGAATCTCCTCCAGTCTCTGTGAGGGAGAACAGTAGCAACAACAACCCAATGGTAAGTGGAGCCATCCACCCCTTTGCCTTCAAAGGTGGTTTCTTTTGCTCCCTGCGATCTGCTGGCTGCCTCTAATCTGCAGTTTACTCGTGAGCAAGTTTACTGGTGAGCATGGTGCTCACGAAGAAACTGCAGATTACAGGAAGCTGGCAGATCGTTGGCTTACTTGCTCTGCTGCTCGCCTGACAGAGAGCAGACTGGCAGCTCCAGGTCATCTCTCAGCCATTTTGTGCAGGGAAAAACCTTGCAAAGTAAAGAAAAACTTCTCCTGAGTGTGAGAAGTTAGTTGCCTCGCACTCCCTGCACGCAATTGCTGAGAGACGACCCGGAGCTGCCACTCTCCAATAAAATGTGTGTCTTGCAGTGGGGCGCAATTTGGGGTGGCAGGTGGGGCAGGGTATGGAGGGAGCTCAGCAAGCTTTGCAGCTGTGTGACTACAAAGGTTACTGTGCTGGCTCCCTTCTCCCTGCTGGCCAGCGCCTCCCGAAGCTGCCAGCATTGCATGCAGCCACTGATAGGACTGATAGGGGCAGCAGCAGCCCTCTCCTGTCTTTCTCCAGTTGGGTGGGGGGAAAAAGGAGGGGGACTTCACAAACAAAAGAGAATTCTCTTTTTTGGGACTGAAGCCAAAGCTAAAAGAAACTGGTAGGGAGAAAAAGAGGGAGGGTAGGAACAGGGGAAGGGCATTTTTTTCATTGTTTTAACTCTGTAGCAACATCTTTCCCAGCTACTGCTTTCTCTGCTCAGCAGCAGAGCTTTTTTTTTTTTAAGTTAGTCCCCTTCTTCCAGGGAGAGAGAAGAGCGGAGGCAGGGAGAGAAAAAGAAGGCGGCGCAGGATGGTGGGGGGTGGGAGCGGGGAGTGTCTTAATCCCGGCCGGTTGCTGCTTCCTTGGGTCTCCTCAACTTTTCAGTTCCAGAAAGTGGCTGAAAAATGCTCTCCTCCATGCACCATTTTCCGTCCTTGCCTCCTTCCCATTTTTATTTGGTTTTCCCTCCCACCCTGAAAAGAGTTTCAAGCAAAAGGAAGGGGGGGCGGGAGAAGGATCTGGGAGTGGGAAGGGATTGGGAAGAATGAGAACAAGGAGGGCTTCCCGGCTCAGGCAAGGATCAGAGTCCGGAATCCAGAGCATGCCTTTTCCCTTTTCTCTTGCTGCACTTTTATTTCCAAAGCGCCCCCCCCCCAGTCCACTCTCTTTCCCTAAAAACAGAGCTCTTGGTCTGAAGTGGGCAGTGTGTAACGAAAGCAAGATTTAAAGGAAACAAAGTTGAGCTAGTTTGTAAGGAAAACAAGTATTGTCAAGGTTCACTGCAAGCCATACTAGTATTCCAAACCAATGAGTCTTAATGTCTGGTTAAAATGGGTACTACCCATACTTCCATTTAAAGAAGAAAAGCATAGCTCAGACTATTGCTATGATTTTTTTGCTCTTATATTCTGTTGTTTAGGTATATTTTTTGTTAATGTAGAAATTTTACTTACAGCCTATTAAACAACAGAGCTAGCTGTCTGTCTGCAATCATGTGTATCTATTAGGAGTAAATCCCACTGAAAGAGAGTAGCCTTACTGCCAAGTAAACATGCATAGGCTTTACGTAGTTGAGAGATAAGGTATCATTTAGTATCAGGTATATTATAGAGAGAAATGAGAACTTCTGTAACAACAGATACTTTGTGCCCAGACCAGGGTGTGTGTGTGTGTGTGAGAGAGAGAGAGAGAGAGAGAGACAGACAGACAGACAGACAGACAGACAAAAAGAGAAAGAATAGAGAAAGAAAGAAAGAAAGAAAGAAAGAAAGAAAGAAAGAAAGAAAGAAAGAAAGAAAGAAAGAAAGAAAGAAGGAAGGAGAGAGAGACAGAAGAGAAAGGAAGAGAAAGGAAGGGGGAGAGAGAGAGAGAAAACTGTGCTATTATTTTTAATTGTTCCATTATTTATCATGTGTTAATATTTTACACTGTCTCTACATCTAGAGTAATTTTACTGCCTTTCTTTTGCCCAGGGCTACCACATATTTTTCAGGGATTTACATGCATTCAATGTCTATAGTCCAGAGCAAAAATATGTGTGTGTTTATTTTGTACATCAGGTTGTATAAGTCCATCTTAATAATTCCTGGTATGTGATGTTTTGTATACATACAGAGAAAGAAACACTCTTGTGATCTTTGACTTTTAGGCTTGCTGTCAAACATCAGCCATAATACTAATGACTGTTTTGAACAATATGCAGGTTGTATTACATGAATGGCTATTTTATATGCAAAATTATGACTGAAATATTTCTGCACCTATATTGGTTCTCAATGTCAGGAAGTTTCTCCTTAGTTTTAGGTTTCTTCTTTCTTTGTTCAGTTTCCATCCATTGCTTCTTGTTTTGCCTTCTGGTACTTTGGAGAATACATTGCCCCCCCACTTCTTTCTGGCAGCCTCTTAAAAGCCTGTTGCCTATCACACTCTTGGGCAAAGCATGTAAGCCATTTCCTCCTTTCAGTGGTCCATGAAAGTGCAGATTTAGATAATATGTAGATAATAAAGTTGAAAAAAGGTAAACAGCATTTTTACAGAACTATAGATACGTTGAGGCTGGGTGTGATAAGGAATGGCTGGGAGGGGAGGGTCAACTTTAGAACCCACCCCTGGTCAGCTTCCAATTTAAAGTTATGCCATTCGGACTACAAGGGGCTCCTGCAGTGTTCATGCAACTCATTAACGAAGTGCTACATGAGCACCTGTAACAGGGGGTTTACTTAGATGACATTCTCATATTCAGTGAGACCCTTGATGAACATGTGAAACTCATCTGGCAAGTGCTGAAAAAACTCCTTGCTGCCAAACTTTATGTGAAGCTGTCAAAGTGTGAGTTTCACAAAACCTCCCTAGATTACTTGGGCTACCGAATTTCAAGCAGAGGAGATGGACCCAGGGAAAGTGAAAGCAGTACTTGATTGGCAACTCCAATGAACCAGCAGGCAACTTCAAAGCTTCCTGGGGTTTGCTATCTTCTATAGGCAGTTCATCCTGGCTTTTGCAGAGGTGGCCCTACCTCTAACAGAACTGTTGAAAAAGGGGTCTTCCTCCGACAAAGCAAAAGCTGACCCAACCAATTGATTGGACAATGGAATGCCAAAAAACTTTTGAAAACTTAAAAAGACTGTTTGCCCAAGAACCGATTCTGCAGCATCCAGACCCAGAGCAACAATTCATCATACAAGCTGATACCAGTGATGTGGCAGTGGCTGCCATACTCCTACAAAGGAACAACGAAGGACAGTTGTTGCCCTGTGCCTATGTGTCCAAAAAGCTCAACAACACAGAGAGGTGATGGGCCATCTGGGAAAAAGAGGCTTAAAGACCCCCAGGAAACTGTCTCCCAAACAAGTCCGCTAGGCTTCAGGCACTTCAAATTTGAGCTGAAGTACATACTAGCAGGAAAAAACCTGTTGCATACACCTTATCGAGAAAATATTGAATTGACAGCCACCAGGAGGAAGTAGTCCATGCCATCATTCCCCCCCCCTCACAATCAACTGCCCAAATCACCACCAGGAGCCAAGCCAGGTGACCACCCAATCCAAACCGGAATAGATTGACGGCTAAGTTGAAAGCAGTGCTACCAGCGGACCCTTGGCTCACAGACAATAAAGACCACTTGACCATGAGGGAGGGACTAGTGTGGAAAGGATCCAAATTGTATGTCCCAGCAAGCCTGAGACTCAAAATACTCAAAATACTGGCCAGCCACTTTGGATTCCTGAAGACCCTACACCTCACTAGGAGACAATTTTGGTGGCCAAGGATGAAAGCAGAAGTTGAAGACTATGTAAAGAGCTGTGCCACATGTGCAGCAATGAAGTCTGAGACCTGGAAAACTGCCTGGATTCCTTCAGCAAGTGGCAAGCCCCAGCAGACCTTGGGAAGAGATCGCAATGGATTTCATTGTCAAATTCCCAGAAAATGGGGGGAGCACAGTAATTTGGACAATTATTGATCTGTTCTCTAATCAAGCCCATTTCACTGCTTGCTCTGGACTACCGTCCACAAAGAAGCTTGCAAAGCTATTCATCAAACACATCTACCGCCTGCATGGAATACCGCATCGCATCATCTCCGACCGAGGAGTCCAGTTTACAGCTAAATTCTGGAAATAATTTTTGAGGTCTGTTGGATCCACCCAAGCTCAGCTTTTCATCTGAGTATGAACAGAGTGGTAGAATGCATGAATGTGATGGTGGAGCAATACATAAGATGCTATGTGGATTACCAACAAGAGAACTTGGCAGATCTGTTACCATTTGCAGAAGTAAATGCAGTGCACAGCACTGCAGCTTACAACAATGCAGTGCACAGCAGCACTAGACCAACCCTTTTCCAGGTCACCAGCGGCATGGAGTTTGTCCCCATGCCTGAACTGCCCAGAAAGACCCCTTCTTCCATGTCCTTAACAGAATGGATGGAGTCCTTAAAAAAGGGATGGGAAAATACGAAAAAAAAGCATTGTCAGAAGCAGAAGCGTAATGAGTTAGTGTAGCATGTATTGTGTACAGTATACCAGTATCTTGTGTATGAATGTATGAACATGATTTCAGCTACAGTGCTCTGTATTATTATAAAGGACACATCACTGTTCTTTTTTGCAGAAAAATACTATGGTACCTCCTGACGCTACATACCAGTACAAGGATGTCAAAGCAAAAAAGGCAAGCATATAAAATTCCTTTTAAGCTGAAAATTGTGAAATATGCTGTGGAACATGGAAACAGAGCAGCAGAGAAACATTTTGGACAACCTCCAACTGAAAAAATGATAAGAGAATGGAGGGAACAGGTGGATCAGCTGCAAAAAGTAAAAGATAAAAGCAAGCACAAATTTCGGGGGCTTCCTGCAAAGTGCCCACAGTTAGAGGTGGACATGAAAGACTGGATCACATGTCATCAGAATAATGGCTTTGCAGTTTCCACAAAAATGGTGATATATGAAGCCAAACGCATTGCTGTACAGAAAGGCATTCAGGATTTTATTGGATCACCATCATGGTGCTTCAGATTTATGAGGTGCTTGCTATGCGCACCAAAACTAGAATTGTGCAAAAAATGCCAAATGAGTATGAATCTATGATTCTGTCTTTTCATACATTTGTGATAGACTCCAGGAAGAAAAACCATTTTGAAATTGGCCAGACTGGGAATATGGATGAAGTTCAGCTAACCTTTGGTGGGCCATCTAATAAGACTGTTGATGTGAAAGGTGCCAAAAGCATAACCATGAAAACCTCAGGACATGAGAAAATACATTATATGGTTGTGTTATCCTGCTGTGCAGATGGCACCAAATTGCCACTGATGTTATTATTCAAAAGGAAAACCTTCCCAAAAGAAGTGATTCCAAGAGGTGTTGTTGTGCATGTCCATGAGAAAGGATGGATGGACTAAAATAGAATAAGAATATGGATTGAAAAGGTGTGGTCCAAACATCCTGGAGGGCTTCTGAAAAAACCTGCTTTATTAGTGCTTGACCAGTTTAGAGCACATATTAGCGAAACCACAAAGAAAAATGTATCTTTTCTTTGAGTACAGCTACTCATCTAGCTGTAATTCCTGGGGGTCTTACCAGTCAGTTGCAACCTCTTGACATTTCCATCAACAAACCATTCAAAGTCTACATGCGAGAAGAGTGGAACAAATGGATGGCTGCTGGTAATCAAGATCTGACACCTACTGGATGAATGAGGAGGCCCACTATCACTCATATTTGTGAATGGGTGAAAACATCATGGCACTCAGTGAAGGACAAAATTGTTACACAGTCATTCAAAAAATGTGGCATTAGCAATGCCTTAGATGGAACTGAAAATGATATCATTTATGAAGGTAGTGAAGAAAGTGATATTAGTGATTGTGAGCAACTGAGCTTCCTAAATTCTGACACTAGCGATGATGAGTTTTGGGGGTTTCCAGAAAATTAGAAGAGTGCTTGAACCTTAAAATCTCTCCTCATTTGTTAATGACAGTGATGATGGTTCTTAATACCGCTGTTGACTTTACAGGGTTGAAAAATTATTCTGCTATATTTTATTAAATATATTACTATACCATTTGGTTCAGAATATTTTTTCCCTGTTTTCCTCCTCTAAAACTTAGGTGCATCTTATAGTCAGGTGCATCTTATACTCCAAAAAATATGGTAATATTCTGCCTTTTTAATATTTCTCAAAATATTTCATTCTTCTAGGAGAGAGGTGGGTGCTAACTTTCTACACCATCTACATATCCAGTTGACCCCAAGTAGTGCTAACATCCAAAGCTACCTGCCTCCAGAAGCTTCACACCTCCAAAATAACCATGAGAAACAATTGCAGCTTCTCACCTTGGCTACCTGTAATCCTTCTGTCTCTGAGTAGAAAAATGGTAACTCTCCTCAGCCTTTTTATGCATTGCCACCTTAGTATAGAAATCTCCGTGCCATCAGTCTCATGGAGTAGATATACAGACATTTCCACCTTCAACATTGGTCTTCAGCTGATTCACAGCACCTCCAGCATTTGCCTTTGGCTGGGACACTTGTCCCTGTCCTGTAAGAGTTAAGTAGATCTGCCATGTCTCTCATTATTGCTTCACCACTTTCTCCTTGCAATGGACCTACAAACTCCTTAGCTTTCTTTTGATTTCTAGAATATCCAAAGAATTCTTTTCTATTCTTTTTTGCATCTCTTCCCAAACTCTTCTTGAGTTTTAGCTTTTCTGATATAATTCCTATGGTTTCTGGAGAGTCCTATGTGTTCTCCTTAATTTAAGTTCCTTCTACTTCCTGTGCCTGTCTTGTTGTTTTTTTTCCCACCATTTTAGGGAGTTCTGTATCCACATGGGGCTCTTTGGATTATTCTCATCAGGAAGGGTTGTATTATTGTGATAAAAAGAAACAAAATATCTCCTTTAAAGGTGCATATAAAAGAGTCACACTAAAACAATGTACTTCTTGGGATAATAAGGCTTTAAATATTTAGAGGGGAAGTATGTTTTCTAAAAGAATGATCTGTCTGAATTTGAAACTTCAAAGACACATTGAGTTTCTTTTTAGTAAAATATAGATATGATTAAAATTAATTTTCTTTTGGTGCAGTTTAAGCTAGTTTCCCAATTTATTTAACTTATGCAAAGAACAAATCTTCACAACAAATGTTTTCTGATCCAACAGAATTTAACTTGCATATAAAATATCACTTCCTCTTAAAGCACAGGTAGAAATTCAATATGCTTTCTTTGGGCAACAGAGTGGAAAAGAAAGTTAGATCTGTTTTCTCTGAGTGAGGTTTTTTTTTTTTCTCCCTGGAAACTTAATTGGAAGAAACAATTGCTGAATATATTGATTGTAAGATCTGGTAACCTTTGATGACAGCTCAGGATTCAGAACAATACAGCCTTTTAAAATGTACCATGAATAAGTTTAATATTTATTCTCTAGTTTCCTTGTTGAAGAATACTGCTGCATCTTAAAAGAAAAAAAATACACATTTATTCTCTGAATCCTCAAATATTCATATATAAAGAAGTTCTGATGAGAGAAAATTGAATCAAAGAAGATCATTGGTTTTCAACAGTGAGAAGGACCTTAAAGTTTAAAAATGAAACAACTAACATTTCAGAGTAAAAGCTTTATTAAATCATAATGCTCTGCTTGGAAACTGATGGTTTTAAATTAATCAGTTTGCTATGTAGGATATAAGATGAAACTTTCAGTACAGGGAATGCATTTTTGTTATGGGAAAATTTTATGTACATCAAAAACAAGTTCTTATGTAATCCAATAAATTATTAGTAATTTATAAACCTTTTCAGTTACTTGATTTCATGTGTTCAGTCCCTACCTGTACTTGTTGTACACATACGACTGCATATCTTCTGATCCATCTAATATGATAATAAAGTTTGCAGATGATACTGCTGTACTGGGTCTTATCACAGGGGTAGACAAATTAGCATACAGGAAAGAAGTCCAGAAGTTATTCACATGGTGCTCAGTAAACAACTTGCACCAAAACACCAACAAGACAAAGGAGATGGTGCTAGACTTCCGGAAACAGAAAGAGGAATCTGCCCTCCTCTATATCAAGGGGGGCCATGTGGAGAGGATCTCTTCTTTCAAATTCCTGGGAGTCCACCTTAGCCAAGATCTCACCTGGAAAAATAACATGCTCCAGGTGGTCAGGAAGGCTCAACAGAGACTCCACTTCCTTAGGGTCTTGCGGAAAAATCAGGTGGAACTATGACTGATGACTTCCTTTTACCGGTCTACAATAAAAAGCATCCTCACATATTGTGTGACGGTATGGTATGCTGACCTGACAGCCACAGACAGAAAGGTATTACAGAGGGTGATGAGCACAGCACAAAAAATTATGGGCTGCCCCCCTGACCTTACTGGATGAAATCGCCAGGACACGCTGCCTTAGCAGAGTGAGAAAAATCCTCAGAGATGATTCACACCCTGGTCAGCACTTCTTTACTCTCCTACCATTGGGCAGGAGATATAGAAGCATAGCCAGCCGAATGAATAGGCTGAAAAATAGGCTTTTATCAGACCCATCAGGGCCATCAGACTTCTGAACGGGAGAGGGGGGCATAGCCGACATCAGGCGATATGGTGTGGATTCTGGGGCTCCAGGAGAACACTGACATCCTAGCCAATTTTGGGGATCCCCAGGGATCATAGCTGTCTTGTGGAGACAGCAAAGAGAGAAGACACTGGCTGGCATGGATAGGGAATGAGCAAGTTCCCTGAAATGCCAGTATTAATCTTTGACCCATCGGCAAAGGAAGCCAGTCATTAAAGAGCTGTCGCAAGTCAGAACAGCCACGATCAGAAAGAAGGAATGTTGGAGTGGTAATTGAACAGAGTATTGTTACCAGGTGAGTAATTGGCCAACTCACAGGTAAAAGGAAAAAAAAGTCTTTAACAGCTTGAAAAAATTGTAGCGGAAGATTGGCGGCTAATTGGCACAGAAGGACTAAAGCGGAGAAAGAAAGAAAAAAGCCGGAACTTTAAAAATCAAACCTAAAGCCCTGGAAAAAATCTTCCATTCACATTTAAAACTGGATTTGGGAGGAAAAAATAAGACAAGAAAAAGAAGATAGAAAAACATTTTAAACAGTAGAAGAATTTAATGTGGAAAAGAGGAAGTGAATGCTTTTGTGTATTACAAGATGGCTACTTTGTTATGCAAAGGATTGTGAATCGGAGAAAGACAGCTGCTGGTGGAGAGTGTGAGAAAGAGGTCTGAAAGAATTCATACAGCTCTACCAAGATAAGAGAACAAAGGACAAAGACTGAAATGGTGCTGGCTCAAGTAAAGATCTGAATTGGACATTATTTAAGGGGAGGGGGCAGAACACTATATGGACTTAGAAATTTGTAATATATGTAAAGGAAAAGAATAAATTTAAAAATTTCAGCCTTTTAAATTGAAAATATGGAGAATGGGGAGGAGGAATATGAGACATTGAGGGAGATGTTTCAAAAAATAAGAGAAGCATTTAAGGGAAACAAAGAAGCAGAGGATTGGTTAGAATGCAAAAAAGAGAGAAAGAGAACAGAAGAATGAGAAACAAAAGAAATAAAGAGATAATATTGGAGAAGAAATAATTGAAAATAAAGATAAAGATTATTACACTGGGTTTAGCAGTGACAGAATAAGAATGGATAAGAGAAAATGCATCTCAAATAAGAAAAGAAGAGAAATAAATGGGGAAAGATTGAGAAAGAAAATGAATAGAGTTAAAATTAAAGAAAAGAGGCTGAAGGGGAGATACAAGAAAAGGAAAAAGAGGAAGGTAAGGGAATGGGAACTAAGAAATGGAGTTGTGGAGAGATTAAAGGAAAATGGTCAAGAGTCAGTGAAAATGTTAATTTGTTAATAAAGAGAATGATGTTAGTAGTAGAAATTATATGTAAAAATGTTGTTAAATGAAACAGACCAGTAGGTGCAATGTGAAAGAAAGAATGATTTTGGAGAAAGCATTAAATGGCGAGAAATAAGTAACATAAGCATTAATTGAAATTATGGTGGAAAACTGAAATTGAATGTAAAATTGAATGAAATTGAAATGTTAAAAAATGATTTAAGTGCAAGAAGTAAAGAAGAAAAACATATTGTTAAAAGTAAAGGATTGGAAGATCATTTGGGTAAAAATTTAAAGGGAAAAATAGAATAAAATGAAATATATTGTTTATAATTAAAAAGATAAGAGGAATTTTGTGAAATATACTTGATAAATGAAAGATCAGGGTTGCCTGAACTCCATAGTGGAAAATATTAAATCGAAGATGAATACAGCAATAGAGAGAGATGAAGGAGGAGAAGAGAGGTGGAAGGGAAGAGGAAGGAGAGAGAGGGAAGGAAGAGTAGGGAGGAAGGAAGGGAAGGGAAATTAGAGTAGGAGAGAGGGGAAGATGGGGGGAAGAGAGGAGGAGAAGGAGAAGGGGAGGGGAAGTAGATAAGAGAAGAAGAGGAGCAGAAGAGAAAGTAGGAAAGAAAGAAAAGAGGGAGATGGTAGGTTGGAGGAGAAAGATTGCTGTACAATAAAAAAGATGAAATGGAAGAAAGACAACCCTGAACAAACACAAATATATTAAGATAAAGAATGAATTATTAAAGAATAAAAGAGAATAAATATGAATAAGCAGGAAAATTAGAATTTGAGGACGAATGAAGATGTTGTTTATATAAGTAAGCAAAGAAATATTGAGATATGATTAAAAAAGGGGAAAAAATGTGGCAAAAATTATAATTGAGTAAAATGTATTTGAATTTGATAAATTATATAAGATAAGATATGGCCAATACTCTGTTCAAAAAAGATGTGGGGGAATGTGGGGGGGGGGGGACCAATAAAACTTGATTTTTAAAAAAAAGACTTCTGAACACAACATAAATCTATAATTAGGTTTAATATGATAGACTTGCAGGGCCAGCGCAACATGCAACCGGTTCATACCAGTATAATATAATATAGTGTTATATACATATATGTATATGGGAATTTGTCCTAGTTATTACTTATTTGGGTTTAGAGATTTCCTTTTCTATTATTTTGAGTTATTGAAATGTATTCAATAGTGGGATTCATCCAGTTCGGGCTGGTTCAGGTGAACCAGTAGTAAAAATTCTGGCTGGCCCACTCCGCCCTGCCCTGCCCCGCCCTGCCCCACCCCGCCCCACCCCACCACTACTTATTCGCCTTGTATGCCTTGGCTGGTGCCTTAGATGGTCTTTGGTTCCCTTGCCTCGAACATGTGGCCATGTGGCCCAGCCTACTTGCCTGCCTTTGCTATGGCCTATGGCACAGCGGCCTCCTGCTTGTCTGATTTAGCCTGCTCCCAACCGATCCAGCAGCAGAACAGGTAAGCTGGATGGAGATAAGTGAGAAGAGATGAGAGAGAGAAAGAGAGAGAGGGAAAAATATGAGAGAGAGAGATGAGAAACAGAGAGTGAGAAAGAGAGAGAGAGAGAGATAGGGAGAAAGAAAGAAAGAGGAGAGAAAAATGAGAGAAAAAGAGAGAGGAGAGGAGAGGAGATGAGAGAGGGAGAAAGAGAGAGAGATGAAAAACAGAGAGAGGGAGAAAGAAAGAGAAAGAGATGAGAGAGAGATGAGACAGGGAGTGTCAGGGTGGCAATTAATCCCATTCCGCTTTGGGTAATTGCACCTAATCAGAGACGGATCGTGGCTTTTCCTTGGAGTATACTTTTAAAGAAAATAAAACCCGAGATACATTCTAATAAAACACATTTTATTATAAAGAAGTAAAAACAGGCTTACTAGCTATCAATTACATCTTGGCAGTGTTCCTGCCTTACCTCTTGGCAGGCAAACAAAGAAAGTTAGAAGAAAGTGAAAGAATGTAGACATGCGCAGTAGCTTAGTGATAAGAGTCAGACAGTTTACCGTAAGTCTTAGAATAGGAGCCCAGCTGACAAATACAAAAAACGCAGTGACAATCCCCTTCTTTGTCAGTTGAGTGGACAGGTATATCATCAAATAAGGCACATCTTCTTATGCAGATACTCGTGTTGAGCTTCTGGAAGCGGTTTGTTGAGCATATCAGCAATTTGATCATGTGTAGACACATACTGCAATTTAACAAAACCTTGTTTCACTAATTGTTTTATGTTTTGATAACAGATGTCAATGTGTCTGGACCTGGAACCTGTGAAATGTGATTCAGAAATATAAACCACAGATTCATTGTCTTCCATCACAGTGATTGGTCGGATCGGACATGTCCAGATATCTGTGACCAAAGCATCAAACCATGTTAGAGAATTACATGCATCTGAAACACAAGCATATTCAGCTTCAGTAGATGAACAAGAAACAAAATTCTGTTTACGCACTTTCCAGTAAACAGGACATCCATTTAAGAATATCATATAACCTAAAGTACTTTTACGTGATTTCTTATCACTCGCCCAATCAGAATCTGCATAACAATGTAATTCTGCATACTGAGTATGTGTTGGTTCTAACAATAACTTCATATGTTTAGTGTGTTTTAAGTATTTCAATAATTTCTTAACACATGTCCAATGAAACTGTTTTGCCTTATCTACGTGTCGAGACAAGAGATTAACATTAAGTGCAATGTCGGGTCTGGTCCAACTTCTAATATACAACAGTGACCCAATAACTGAACGATAAAGTGTTTGATCCTTGAACTCAGGACTTGCTTCATGTGTCAAGTTGTGAAAATCTGTTTGCATGGGTGTCTTTGTTGTGTTAGCATCCTTCATGTTGCAATGATGCAAAATTTGTTCAATTTTATCTTCTTGTGAAAGACTAAACCCCTTCTGTGTTTTGTCAATCTGAACACCTAAATAAGTGCTAATGTGACCCAAAGATTTCAATGTGAAATATCTCTTCAAAGCTTTGGCAAAAATTTTACTCATCTGCTTATTTGGACCAATGTAAACAATATCATCAACATAAACAAGAACTATCTCATTTGTATTGTTAGATCTTTTTGTGAACATGCACTCATCAGTTTCGGACTTAATTAAGCCCATTGAATTTAGTTTGTCAGTAAGACATAAGTACCACATTAAACCAGACTGTTTCAGACCATAAAGACTTTTGTTTAGAAACCAGGTATCCCCTTCTTGCTGTCGGAACCCTGGAGGACCTCTCACGTAAATCTCTTCATCTAGGTCAGCATGTAGATAAGCCATGTCAACATCGAACTGGAAAACTTCTAAACCAAGAACAGTTGCAATTGCTAAAGCAATTTTTACACTCTCAGTTCAGACTGTCAGTGACTAGGTATTTGTGTAGTCCTCAGGATAACGTTGAGCGAAACCCTGAGCTACAAGTCTGGCCTTGTACAGTGACTCACCATTTGGCTTCTTTTTGATTCTATAGACCCATTGAGTGCCAATGACCCTTTTGTTTGCTGGAGGTTTTGCAGATGTAAACACCTTAAGTTTCTTTAGACTGTCCATTTCAGCCTGCATTGCCTCATACCATTTGTCTTGCTCTGAATCAGGAAGATGTTTGATTTGTGTGAACATATCAGGTGGAAGTGTAACATTGCAAATCAAAGGCAAGGGTGTTTTTGTCAGTTGCCACGAATATCGTTGTGGAGGGATTCCCTTTGTGACCCTCTTGAAACGTCTCGGAACAACAGTCCATTCTTCTTCTGCTTTGTCCTCGTCCTCACATTCGTCGCTAGTGTCAGCATCAGCAGCTTGCAAAGACGGAACATCAGGTTGAGAAGAACTAGTGGAATCTTGATCATCAGGCTGTGTGGCATCAGCAGTATCATCTCTAGGAAAATAAACTCCAGGATCATTGGAATGAATCCTGGACCAGTCAACATCTTCCTCAAAATTAGCAGATTGGGAAATCACAATTACATGTTTAGAGTCAATAAATTTGCTCCATTTTGAGTTATCATCAATACCCATAAATCTCAGTCTCTTTGCTGCTGGACCTCCTTTTCTTCTTTGAGCTAAGGCAGTGATGGCAAACCTTTTTGCCATTGTGTGCCAAAAGCAGGGGTCGCGCTGGCGGGGTCGCGCACGTGCCCACATCCATAATTCAATTCACCTCACACACACACCTGGTGCATGTGCACGCACCCCCCCACGCTCCCCCTGCTTTTGACACGCAATGGCACAGTGGGCCCAACAGGCCTGTTTTTCGCCCTCCCCAGGCTCCAGAGCCTTTCTAGGAGCCTGGGGAGGGCAAAAACGGCCTTCCCCACCCCCCTGGAGGCCCTCCAGAGGCTGGAAACGGCATGTTTCCTGACTTCTGGAAGGCCCGAAAATCACCTGACCGGTGCGCTGGAGCTGAGCTATGGCAATGCTCGCATACCCACAGATACAGCTCTGCGTGCCACCTGTGGCACGCGTGTCATAGGTTCGCCATCATGGAGCTAAGGGAATGTTCACCATAGCATAAGAAACCAAAAATATGGATGTTTTTGAGATCGATGTCTAGAATGTTAAAGTTCCAGGTTCACCACCTTGAAAAAGCAAGTTACATAGTTAAAAATGGAGATATTGTTGCTGAAACCATGTTAATTGGTGGTGTTTATTACTTAAAGCCAAAGCCTAAACCGCAAGCACAGGCAAGTATACAAACTCCAAAAGAGGAGAGCACAGGCCCAGAGAGAGATGTTCCAGAGAGAGATCCTGTTGCTACTCCAAAGGCTCCTAAAGCCAACAAAAAGAAAATAAGGAAACAGGTTGCTCAGAGCAAGTCTGAGGTTCCTCATAAAACTGTTAATGTTGAAAATTCACTAACTGGTAAACCTTTGCATTCCAGGTGTATCCATAAATGGCATAGAAGATTGGGGCATGCCAGTTTCCGTGTTCTTAGGAAGATGCTGGAGTTCGCAAAAGGCTTGGATCTAAAAGGGTATAAGGTGTTTTTGGATTGCGCTGTCTGCAAGAAAGCCAAATCCAAAGCAGCAGCCATTCCCAAATGTGCTACATGCCTGTCAACATGCATTTTTGATTTGGTTCACCCTGACTTAGTTGGTCCTTTTAAGCCAACACTTGGTGGTAGAAAATATTTTCTAACAATTGTTGATAATTACTCTAGATATGGATATGTATATCCTATGAAACAAAAATTTGAGACTTTTCAGATCTTTAAAGACTTTGCTGCTCTTGTTTCTACCCAACACCAAGTTCGCATCGCCAGAATCCAGAGTGATGAAGAGACAAGACGAAACCATGACGATTTGAAATCTGATGTGGGAAAGATAAACGACAACATACAGAAAATGGATGACAAGATAGAAAAAATCCAACAGAATATTGCCAAAAACGAACAAAGGATCCAAAAAACGGAACTTAAAATGGAACAAATGATGAAAAAAGTAGAAATGTTGGAACATCAACAGCTGGCAAGCAATCGAGAGATGGAAGATTCACTTACACTTCTGGAAATGGAAAAAGCGTCATTATATTTAAGATTCCAGAATATAACGGAAACCAAAGAAGAAGATCTGGGAGAGACTATGATGGAGATCTTTGCGGAAGCACTACAGAGGAATAAAAACGATATAAGAAGAGATATTGATGAAACTTACAGGGTGCATACCAATTATGCATGCAGGAACAAACTCCCAAAAGAGGTACACATACGTTTCACAAAGAAAATAGTAAAAGAGGAGATATATAGAAAGATGAGAGAGGAAGCGATGTACTATAAAGGAAAGGAAATAATAACATTGAAGCAAATCCCGAGACGTGTGAGAGATCAGAGGAAAAATTACAGCTTCCTCACATCCCAATTAAACAAACATAAAGTGATGTTCCGTTGGCTAGTGCCAGATGGCATTTTGATCTCATGGCAGGACAAAAAAGTGAAAATAGATAACCTAGAAGGAGCCCAGAAATTTTTTGACTAATATTTTGTTATAGAAGAAGAACAAGAAACCAGAGAGGAATCAGAAAATAAGAGCCAAGAAGAACAATCCATAGAAGGAACAGAAGACGAACAAGAGGAGAAGGAGAAACTGGAAAGAGAAAAATTGGAGAGAAGGAGCAAGGGGAAAAACACAACGATTAACAAGGAACCCAAGCAAACAAAAGACAACCAATAAATAAGAAGGAAGATGGAACAGGAAATAAAGATGATTTCAATCAATATAAATGGACTGAATGCCCCAATTAAAAGAACCCGGACATTTGCTAAATTATACAAAATGGAGATGGATATAATTAACTTACAAGAAGTTCATATTAAAAAATGCCATCAGAAAATATTAGAAAATACAAGATTAGGAAATCTTTACACTTCATTATCAGCCCCCCAAAAAAGAGGTATTGCAGTTTATATTAAGAAACACTTAAAAACAAAGCAGATATATACAGACAATGAGGGAAGAGTCTTAATGATCGAAATACAGACAGAGTTAAAAACAATATTATTGATCTCAATATACGCACCGAATGAAAACCAACGGGCCTTCTATAAAAAATATACATAATAAAGTAAAAGATTTGGATTATGAAAATATCTGCCTTGTAGGTGACTTTAATGCGATTTCGGATATAGAAAAAGATTATAAGAGTACCAAGAAAAATAAAACCAGGAAAAAAACTTTGCCAGATACTTTTATGGAAATAGCCCAAGAACTATGCTTACAGGACGCATGGAGGGAAATAAACAAAGAAAGAAAACAGTACACGTTCTACTCTAATCCACATCTATCCTGGTCCAGGACAGACATGGCCTGGATGACAACAGACCTCAGGAAAGATCTAGAAGAAATTGAAATATCAACAAACATATGGGCAGATCATAGTCCACTTAAAATAATTTGGAAAGGATACTGAAAAAAAAAGAGATGGATGATGAACACCGAAATTTTAAAAGAGAAAGAGTATATACAAACGATAGAAAAATAAATGAAGATCTTCTTCGAAATTAATAGTAAAGAGCAAACTTCCCTCCAAAATCTGTGGGACACGGCGAAAACATACATAAGAGGTCTGACAATAGCATATCTGGCAAAGAAAAATAAAGAAAAACAGCAGAAAAAAGATAAACTGTTAGAAGAACTCAAGGAGCATGAACATGAATTACAGAATGAACCTCAAAATAAAAGAATCAAAGAAAAAATAAGTCTGATAAAACACAAAATAAATTTGATCACACAAATAGAAATAGCTAGGAAGATCAAACTAGTGAAACAGAATTATTTTGAACATGCCAACAAAACAGGGAGATGGCTGGCATACAAACTGAAGAAAGAAAAAGAAAAACGGACAATACACCAACCACAGGACAACACTGGAGAGATACAATACAGGAATAAGGACAAAAAGAACATAGCAAGAACATTCTTCCAAAAACTATATGAACAGGAAGAACCCCCAGAAGAAGACATCAGACAATACCTAAAAGAAGCCGAGATTAAAGAACTAACAGAGACACACAGAGATTTATTGGACAGGCCAATTACAATGACAGAACTTATTGAGGCGAGGAAAAAACAGAAGATAACTAAAACCCCGGGACCGGATGGAATACCAGCGGAGTTCTACAAGAACTGCCAACACTCAATAGATGAAATCATGCTCGAAGTATTCAATGATGCAATTATAGAAGCCAAAATTCCAAATTCCTGGACAGAAGCTATTATTACATTAATACCTAAAGAAGAAGCAGACCATACATATATTCAAAATTATAGACCGATATCCTTGTTGAATGTGGATTATAAATTATTTACAGCAATTATCACAGAAAGAATCAAAAAAATAATTAAAGATTACATACACACAGATCAAAATGGCTTCATCCCGAAACGACAGACAAAAGACACAAATATTTCCAGAGACACATAATTAGACACACATTATATCAAACATGGCAGAGTATTAAAAAGGCACACTACAACAAAATTCCGGAATGGTTGTCAACAATGGAAGCCCAGATTTACCCAAACGCCATGGACTATAATAAAACAAAAACTTACAAAGACCTATTAAATAACCTGGGGGAACTAAGAACAAGGCAAGAATTGAAGGAGATGGGTACAGACATTGACTGGTGGCCCTATGCACAAATAAAATCAAGATACAAGAAAGATTCGGCTCAATTTGAATTCCAAAAAGGTCAAACTGAATTAGATAAAATTTTGCAAGGGACACAGGATAAACTGATCAAAAAAATTTACAATTACCTAAGAGGATACAAATTAGAAGAAGAGGTAGTGAAAGAAAATATGATAACATGGGCAAAATTTTTTGGCTACAATATTGATTTAGACAAATGGGAAAAATTATGGACAATAAATTATAAATTAACAATGTCTGTACCCTACAAAGAAAATCTCTACAAAATGTTTTATAGGTGGCATCTGCCACCTGCCAGATTGGCAAGAATGTTCCCTAACATGCCATCAACATGTTGGAAATGCAAACACCATAAAGGCACTTACTATCATAAGTAGTGGACTTGCCCAAGGGCAAAATAATATTGGCAAATGATTAAAACACAAAGAGAGGAAATAACACACCAAAAGATAGAATTAAGACCAGAAACCTTCCTACTTGGCATAGTACATGGACAACATGAAAAAGAAACAACATACTTAATCATACACATGCTAACAGCAGCGCGAATAATATACGCACAATATTGGAAAAGCAATGATATACTATCAGAAGATAGGGTAATTAGTAAAATCATAGAGTGTGCAGAACTAGATAGACTCACAAAGGAACTACAAAACAGAGAGGAACATGATTATTATCTAGTATGGGAAAAGTGGTATGCCTGGTTGGAAAATAGGAAAGGGACAAAAGATTAGGAAATAAAGGAAATGACCAATCATAGAAAGAGGAATGTAAACCACACATAGGTCAATCAAGAACTATAAAGATAGACAGAAAAGATAGACTAAACAAGGTGGAGTCAAATGGTAAATGAAATTATACAATACAGTTGCGATAAAATGGACATGTATGTAAATTTATGTTTATATGTTTATATGTTTTGTATCTTTTACTGTTTTGTTTGGTTTGTATTTATAAATAAATTAAAAAAAAGAATCCAGAGTGATCGTGGTGCTGAATTCATGTCTCAGCGTTTCCAGGACTGGATGCATAAGAATGGAATTCTTCATCAGACGTTGGCTCCTTACACACAGGCTCATAATGGAGTCGTAGAACGACGACAGGGGGTACTACAAACCATGATCCGTTGTCTCCTAGAAGATGCCAACCTTAGTATGCCATACTGAGGTGAAGCTATCAAATATGCAAATTACATTGTCAACCATACTTGGAGCAGTGTAATAAATCAGACTCCTTTCTTCATGTTGTATGGGTACAAGTGACTCTGACTAAGCAAATTACTAGTTGCTGTTGGTATATAATAAACATCAGGAATGAATGCATCGAGCTCTTCAACATAAACAGTTCCTTTTCCTTTGACCTGACAAGGATGATTGGAAAAAGAATAAAGTTCACGTAGTTCAGGTTCAGGCTCGTGCATCTCTGTGAAAAGTTCTTTTCTGTAGGTAACATGCAACGCTGCACCACTGTCCAAAGTCCACAGGAGTTGTCTGCCATACTCTGGATGAGGTTGTGGATCGTTGGTTAATGCCAATGTGGCGAGTGGAGCTTGCGGATCATGCCTGGGACCACTTGTCTTCTGCCTCTGCCTCTGCCTCCTCTGGAATCTGTTCCTCTGGGCTGGTACAAGACGGGAGCTGGAACTTGTTGGGGACAATCCCGAGTGGCATGTCCCACACGATTACAGATGTAGCATCTTGGCATCCTTGGAACGTAGGCTCTTCCTCGGAAGGGACGCCTCGCTGGAGCTCTTGATGCGGGTGGTCCTCTCAAATGTGGCATGGCTAACATGAGTGCTTCTTCTTCAATTAAAAGTCTGCATATATGATCTACTGTGTGTTGAGCAATAGGTACTTGATTAATCTTTGTAATGGCATCTTTCCATTCATAATTCAATGAATTAATAATAATGCTGTTCATTTGAATATCATCAATAAGATAGCCTCTTTCTCTCAATTCTTTTCTGATTCCTTTCAGTTTGGTTAAATGTCCTCCAATTTGTTCACCAGGTTTCAATCTCAAACCATGGAACTTAGACATGAGCAAACATGAAGATTCAATTGAAATATGCCTGTAGCAATTTTCTAATTGGACCCAAATTTGTTGGGCTGTTGCATCAGGTAGAAAGGTGACCTGCAATTCAGTATCCATGGACATCAATAGTGTTGTGCAAGCTTTAGTCTCTAAGTCTCTTATTGCAGGAGTCCATGGCTGAGCAGAAAGATTAAAAACCATACAGTGAGTACCTTCTCTGCGAAGTAACAATCCAATCTCGCTGACCCAGGCCTTATAATTCTGTCCTGACATCTTTAATTTCGACTCACCAGCTAGTGGAGCAACAGAAAAGACCTGTTGAGGAACATGCATTTGGTATGCTGGCTGTGCCAGTAAAAATTCCTGTGGTATTTGCTGTGCTTGTTGTGGACCAACAAATGGTCCTGGTTGTGCCACTGGGGGCATTTGTGCACGCACTTGAAAATGTGGCTGCTGTATAGGAATTTGCTGTGCTCCAGCTGCCATTTGTGCTTGAGCTTGGGGCTGTTGCATTTGAGCTGCAATATTAACATGTCCTGCTGGAGACGCAGTCACTTGCCTTTGCTGCATTAAGCGTTGTTGTGCTCCATCTAAAAGGACACCAGCACCACCAGGGGGTGCTGAAGATTGGGCCTGTGGAGACACTTGTGGCATTGCAGTCTGAATATCTGAGTGGATTAAGGACATGTTTGATAAAGTCCGATGCAATACTTGAAATTGTTCTTGCAAACTGCAATGCATTTCAGCTTTCTCTACTTTCGCCAACAGATGGTGCTGCAACTTTAGTTTCGGGCAGCTCAGATAATTTTTCCACCTTCATGGCATGGTGTGTAATTTTAGGAGAGAGAACGTCATGTGACAATTGTGATGTATACACAGCTCTCTGTTCTGATTGGCCTGACACAAGACCCTCTTGGGGGTGTGGCTTTGGGTTCGAAGAAGGAGCCAAGAATGCATTTTCAGGAATTTTAAAAACACAAGACTCTCTCTTATCTTGCTTGAGCATAGATAAAGCCATTTTTGCCTGCGATAGCTCATGTTCAAAAAATTTTATATGGTCATGATAGCCTTTTATAGCTTGCTCATCTAAGGTGAGCTTGGAGCTTCGAGGAGAATAATAAATTATTTCTCTCTGTGTGTGGGAGGAAAAATGCTTAGCAGTTTGTGAAAACTTTGGCCTTGCACCAAGCGTTTCAAATTCAAAAGGTTCTGGGAGGACTGCTTGAGAGCATGCATATTCAGAAGGAGATGTCACTGACCTCAATTGCAGCATGTTGCCTTCAAAAGCAGCTTTTCTGTCATCTTCCTTCTGAAGCCTCTGTAAGAGCATTTCATCCATTTCTCCTCCCACGGCTCCTTGTTCCAGGCATGTGGCTGAAGCAAGGGGCTGGAAATTTGAAAGCCTCCTTTCTACTTCTTCTTCGTCAGAGAAAAACATTTGTGGAGAATGCCCTGAGTTTCATTTTCATTTTCCCTTTTTTTCTTCTTTTTTGGCATTGTTGCAATAATTAAATCAGCGTTCCGCAGTCGCTAAATTATCATCTGTCTAATTAGCCTAGACACTTATCATCAAAGTAACAAGCAATGAAAAAGCCATAAAACAATCCAAACCGACCTCTGCTGCCATGTGTCAGGGTAGCAATTAATCCCATTCCGCTTTGGATGATTGCACCTAATTGGAGACGGATTGTGGCTTTTCCTTGAAGTATACTTTTAAAGAAAATAAAACCCGAGATACATTCTAATAAAACACATTTTATTATAAAGAAGTAAAAACAGGCTTACTAGCTATTAATTACATCTTGGCAGCGTTCCTGCCTTACCTCTTGGCAGGCGAACAAAGAAAGTTAGAAGAAAGTGAAAGAATGTAGACATGCGCAGTAGCTTAGTGATAAGAGTCAGACAGTTTACCGAAAGTCTTAGAATGGGAGCCCAGCTGACAAATACAAAAAACGCAGTGACAGGGAGAAAGAAAGAGAAAGAGATGAGAGAGAGATGAGAGAGGGAGAAAGAGATGAGAGAGAGAAAAAGAGAGAGAGATACATATTTAACAGAAAATAGAAAAATGGCTCTTTGAGTGTTTAAGGTTGCAGACCCCTGGGTTAGGCAAACACCATGGTTGTTAAGTGAACCCTGTGGTTGTTAAACATGTCCATTTTTCCCAATGGGCATTTTTAACTGGAAACCAAAAAGAATTGTTGAAAACTGGCAAAAACATAGAAAACCTCACTCATATGACTGTGTGGGATGTTGTAATTGGTCATAAGTGTGTGTGTGTGTGTGTGTGTGTGTGTGTGTGTGTGTGTGTGTGTGTGTGAAAACTCCAAAAACAGGTCAAGGAGCTCTGGGGAGGTCAGTCATAAATTAGAACACTTGCTAAGCAACCAGCCATTAAGTGAGGACCACTTGCATTTGGTTTGCCTTAAGGGTTCAAAGCTGTTTGGAATCTGGTTCACTTTTACTCTTTGGGGGATTGCAAAAGGTCCAGATGGGGAGAATCCTCATAGGGGGAACTAGGATTGTGACGACTGTTTTTTGGAAAGTCACTGTCTCACATGTACAGTTAGTCCTCAACTTACAACCACAATTGAGTCAAAACTGAAACATTTTTTATTATTTTTTTGTAGTAGCCTTAGGATGAAAAGTCAACAGTATTTGACAGATTTTTTTGAGTAAGAAACCAAGATCGGAACCAGTTGTATCAGAATTGGCCTTGGATGTTACAAAACCGTCACAAGCAAAATCACTCCAACCAGTGATGGGTTCCAAACGGCTTTATTACCAGTTCTCTTCGTGCACGTGCTTCACTCGCATGCGTGCCAAACTTGCGTTCTGTGCAAGCGCGTTAGGAATCTGCCCACCTATCAGCTGGCCTAAAAAAGAAGGGGGCGGGCAGGAGGGCCCAGCTCCCGGACAAAGAGAACCAGTTCAGTGACATCATATCGTCACTGCTATTGGCTCAGCCGAACCGGGCCAAACCAGGAGGAACCCACCACTGACTCCAACTTGGAGAAAGCAACACATCAATTGAAATAGATAGTTCCAAAATTGAAAATAGTCTTCCTGAATGCTGGACAGTGCTACAATACAACAATTTTAAAGAAAAATATGATGGACTGGTAGTTTCTAACAAAAAGGTTGCAAGTATTGTGCAAAACATGACTTTGCAAAAGAGAAAGGTGTTCATGTGTCCAAAGAATGGAAATATTTCCAGATTGAGGCAGCAGGGAAAAATAAAGAAGTACAACAAGCATCTCTAAGAAAAAAAATTAAAGAACATTTTTCATCAAAAGCTCATACCATTTGCAGAGAGAACTTAAAACAAGGGGAGCAGGATGCTTGTTATAGCAAGAAGTAGATAAGGTAACTGAAAAATATTTATCTACTACTTGTAGAGTATTTAATACAGTTTACAGTCTGGCACAAAGATGTAAACCATTTTCAGACATAGAAGATGAGATAGAATTGCAAATTAAAAATGGATTAGATATGGGAATATGGGAACATTCATATAAAACTGCAGTGAAAATAATAGATTTCATTGCAAAAGAAATTTAAAAAGAAATATTTACTAAAATTATTGAAAAGAATCTGAAAATATGTTTGATTATTGACAAACAATATCTTGCAAACCAGTTGTGATGGTTTTCTTAAAAGTTGAGGATTTAGTTACCTCACCAACAATTTTTGTTGAGCTAGTTGAATTAGAAAACCAAGATGCAGAGACAATATTTTCTTCAGTTATGGAAAGTTTAAATAATGTTGGGTTTACTAAGAAGTACCTAGAAAAAAATTTAATAGGATTTTGCTCCAATGGTACCAGTGTTATGCTTGGGAGAAAATCTGGAGTGAGCACTAAAATAGCAAAACAGTTTCCAAACATAATAATATGGCACTGCTTAAACCATCGCCTCCAACTTGTTTTAGATGATTCAATAAAAGAAATAAAGCAAGCAAATCATTTTAAAATATTTATTGATAAGATATATACTATTTTTCATCAATCCAATAAGAACTAAATTGAATTTACCAAAATATCTGAACAACTTGGAATTGAAATTATAAAGATTAGTAGAGTTTTGGGACCAGCCCCTGTCCCGCCTCCAGCCGCAATCCAGCAACCAGCAGCAGCTCTGCCCCAGGTTCCAGCTCAGCCTGAAGTATTTTTTAAAAAAGTTTTTCAGTTTTATTTCTTATACACATAACATAAAATGTACATTTTCTTATACATAATTTCTTATACATATACATGTTTTCCTTAAAGAAAGCATTAAAATAAGGCATTTTAATTTACATTAGGAATTGCTGTTCTACTCTTTCTTCCCTCATTTTGCAACAACCCTTCTTCTTCTTCTCTTTTTTCCCTTCCCTCCCTCCCTCCTCTCCTATCCTACTTTCTCCTTCCTCCTCTCCTACCTCATCCTACTTCCCCTTCCTTTCCCCCACTCCTCTCTTCTTTTCCCCCTTCTCACCTTCTCTCCTACGCCTGTCCCCTACCCTTCCTTCCTCTCCTTTTCCCTTTCTTCCATTCCTCTCCCTCCCTCTACTCTTCCTACCCTCCTCTCTCTTTTCTATCTTCTTTGCTGTGGAATATTCTTCTTGTTTGGTATCCAAGCAACTCCTGTATTCTAATAGTATATACTTTCTTTCAATTTCTTTTCAGATTTATTCTATCTATCAGTATTATCATCATAATTGTACATTTATTCTTATTATCTTCTTTCTTTTCCCCCCTCCCATCCCCTTTTTTCATTTACTCTGGTGTCATCTGGGTTTCTATTTCTTTTTTATCCTCTCCCTCATTTAACTTTCTATTATCTAAATCATTTATCTATCCTCTTATCTTCATATTTCTTTTCTAACCATATATAAAATCTTCCCCATGTCTTGAAATACACTTTTTATTACTTCACCTTCTGACGGAATTTTTTCTGTCTTCCAATTTTGTGCAAATACAATTCTTGCTGCTGTTATTATATGTATAGTTAAATACATATAATATATCTCTCTGGGAGAATACCCAATTTTAAAAACTCTGATTTTAATTCTATAGATTTATGTAATATTTCTTCCAACCATTTCTGTATTCTAGACCAATAATTTTTTGCTTCTAAACATGACCACCACATATATTAGTATGATCCCGGCAAATGCAAACATTCCCAACATTTGGCTGATTTATCCTTAAACATCTTTCCTAATCTTTCTGGTGGCATATGCCACCTATAACACATTTTATATAGATTTTCTTTATATGCAGTTGCAATTGTCAATTTATAATTCCTTTCCCATAGTTGTTGCCATTTCTCTAATTCTATTGCATATCCAAAAATTTTCATCTTCCAATCTAATTTGTAACAAATAATTATATAATCTTTTAATCATTTTTTCATCCTTTCCTATCATTATCTGATCCAACTCTGATTCCCCCAAATTAAAACCATATTGTTTCAAGTCTTTATAATATCTTGATTGTATCTGCAGCCGTGTATACTACTCAATCTCCATCCCTTGTTTTTCTAAGTCTTGTTTCTGTTTTAATTCTCCCTTCTTTGTTAAAATGTCTATATATCTTACAATCTTGTCCACGTTAATCGTATTTGGGTGTGTCAATGCTTCTATTGTTGAAAGCCACATTGGTACTTCCATATAATGTTTTTCTTTTACTCTTTCCCATACTACCAACAAAACATTCCTTACACAATGTCTTTGGAAATATCCATGGATCCGATTTTTTCCATACCATAAGAAAGCATGCCATCCTAGTTGTAAGTCATGTCCTTCCAAAGTCAATAGTCTTGTATTTCTCAATAAGATCCATTCCTTAATCCAAGTTAACATTGCCGCTTGGTAATACAATTCCCAATTTGGTAGACTTCAAACTTTCAAACTTTCAAAGTATTTTTTCTCCAACTTTATCAGAATTGTTTGAAAAAACAACAACAATCTTGGCAATACATTCATTTTGATTAATACTGTTCTCCCCATTAAAGATAATTGTAAATTTTTCCATTTTTCCAAATCTGTTTCAATTTGATTTCTTAGTTTATAATAGTTATCTTCCTTCACTGTAATACATCTTTTTTTTTATTAAAGAGTTTTACAAAAAAAAATTTTTTACAAATATTTCCCCTTCCCCCCCTCCCTTCCTTACCCCCCACCCCCCACCCTGAACTTCCCAGAACAAAATACAGGGTATGACAATTAACAATCATATACTAAACTAAGCTAACTATCTATGGATTCCTATCCCCCGCTTCACACTTTAACTCCCCTTTTACTTAACTAAATATGAATACTCTTAATTTTTCTATTCATTCATAAGCTATTTGATACTTTTTAGTCTGATATTTGTTTTGAATATAATCAATCCATCTTCTCCATTCCGATATATATCTTTCTTGTGAGTGATCTTTCAAATAAGCTGAAATTTTCGCCATTTCTGCTAAATTCGCTACTTTTAATGTCCATTCTTCAATAGTAGGCAGATCTTCCTTCTTCCAATATTGCGCCACCAAAAGTCTAGCTGCAGTTATTAAATTTAAGATCAATTTAGTCTCTATAACCAAACAATCTGTGATTATACCCAACAAAAACAACTGTGGAGTAAACTTTATCTTCTTTTTAAGAATATTTTGGATAATCCACCATATTTTAATCCAAAATGCTTTAACTTTTTTACAAGTCCACCATATATGATAATAAGTGGCATCATCACAATCACATCTCCAACACTTAGATTGCAAATTCGGATACATACAAGCTAACTTTTTAGGATCTAAATGCCATCTATAAAACATTTTATAAAAATTTTCTCTTAAATTTTGTGCTTGCATAAATTTCACATTTCTAACCCATATTTTTTCCCAAGTTTCCATCATTATTGGTTCCTGAATATTTTGTGCCCATTTTATCATACAATCCTTAACTAAGTCTGTTTCTGAATCTATTTCTATCAATATATTATATAATCTTTTTATATTTTTTGCCATAACAATTCATAATTATTTTTATATAATTTTACATTTGAAGCTATAATATATACCCCTAAATATTTAACCTTTTTTACTATTTCAAATCCTATTAATCTTTCTAGTTCTTCTTTTTGCTTTACTGTCATATTTTTAGTTATCTTTGTTTTTTGTTTGTTTATTTTAAATCCAGACATTTGTCCATATTGGCTAATTATATCCATTAAACCTGTAACTGATTGTACTGGTTGAGTTAAAGTAACAACCAAGTCATCTGCGAATGCTCTTAGTCTATAATCATGATGTCTAATTTTAATTCCCTTTATTTTATTTGACCCTCGTATTTTATTCAATAAAAGTTCCAGAGTTAAAATAAACAATAATGGTGATAAAGGGCATCCCTGTCTTGTTCCTTTTTCAATTTTAAAAGTTTCTGTTAAACCACCATTAATTATTATTTGTGCTGTTTGTCTCTGATATATTGCCCTAATAGATTGTATAAAGTACTCTCCAAACTGCATCTTTTCTATTATTTTCAATAAAAATTGCCAATTCAATCGATCAAATGCCTTCTCCGCATCCAAAAAAATAAGCGCTGCAGGGACTTGGTTGTTTCTTTCCAAATATTCCAATAAATTTACAATTTGTCTTACATTACATTTCATTTGTCTCCCACTTATAAATCCAGATTGATCATTATGAATCATTTGTTGCATAACTATCATTAACCTATTTGCTAATATTTTAGCAAAAATCTTATAATCAGTATTTAAAAGCAATATTGGCCTATAATTTTTAGGTTGACTACGATCTTGGTCCTCCTTTGGGATCAATGAAATAAAAGCTGTTCTCCAGGATGGGGGTACATCTCCTCCAGCTTGAATCTTGTTAAATAATTCCTTAAGCGGTTCCACCATTTCTAACTGCAAATTTTTATAATAAACAGCTGTCAGTCCATCTGTGCCTGGAGCTTTACCCCCTTTTAACTGTTTAATTGCTAAAATAATTTCCTCCAAAGTTATTGGTTGGTTCAGTCCTTCCCTTTGCTCTGGTGTAACTACAGGAATATTCTCCTCCTGTAAATATCTATCTATATCTTTACCTTGAATTGTATCACTAGCATATAACTTTGTATAAAATTCTAAAAAAGCTTTCTTAATCATATTTTGTTGATATACCCCTTCTATTTTTTCTATGATACGTAGCTTTTGTTTTTTCCTTAACAAATAAGCTAACCATCTACCTGATTTATTCGCATTACAGAAAGTATTATGTTTAGCATATTGTAAATTAGTTGCCACTTGGTCTGCCATCAACATGTTGAACTGCCCTCACAACAAATTTATTGTTTCCTTTATTTTCTTATCTGTTGGATTCAATATAAGTGCCTGCTCTTTCTTTTTTATTTCCTCTTCTAGTCCCTCCATTTCTTTTCTTGTCTACGTCTATATTTATTATTCTAATGTATTAAGATTCCTCTCATATATGCTTTACTTGCATCCCAAACCATTTCCATAGGTGTACCCTTGTGCATATTCATAAAAAAATATTCATTCATTTGTTTTTTACATTCTTTCACATTTTCCTCATATCTAAACAAATTTTCATTTATCCTCCAAGACCTTCTAGCTCCCTTTTCCTGCTCTAATTCCATCCACACCGGGCTATGATCAGTTAAAGTTCTTGAATATATCTTCGTCTTCTTCACCCTAGAAAAAAAATCATTAGTGATTAGTATAAAATCAATCCTAGAAAAAGATTGGTGTCTATCAGAAAAAAAAGTAAAGTCCTTTTCTTCAACATTTCGTTCTCGCCAGATATCTGTCAGCTCCATATCATCCATCATCTCAAAAAAAGATTTAGGCAATCTTGCACGATTTTGGGTATTTTGAAGTAATCCTTTTTTGTCCTTTTGAGTATCCAGTACTCCATTCCAATCACCCATTAATATACATGATTTATAATCCCATTGTATTATTTTGGTTACTGTAATACATCTTGAGGTTAATTGGATACTCAAATATTTTACTTTCTTCACTATTTGAATATCTAAGTTCTCCATTAATTGCTTCTTTTGTTTTTCTCTCATATTTTTAACTATAATTTTTGTTTTATCTTTATTTATTTTCAATCCAGCTATTTTTCCATATTCCTCTATTTGCTCAATTAACTTTGGACCCATTTCTATTGGTTCTTCCATAATGAATACTAAATCATCCGCAAATGCTGGTAGCTTATAGTCTTCTTTTTTAATTCTCATCCCTTTTATTTCTTTGTCTTGTCTTATTTTCCTGTTTAAAATTTCTAGGGTCAGAATAAATAATAGTGGAGATAACTGACATTCTTGTCTAGTTCCTTTTCTTATATCTACTTTCTCTGTCATTTCACCATTTATTATTACTTTAGCCGATTGGTCTTTATATATATTCTTAACCATATTGATAAATCTGTCCCCAAAGTTCATCTTTTGTAATTGTAAAATCATAAATTGCCAATTCACATTATCAAATACTTTTTGCGCATCTAAAAATAACAATGCCGTTTGTTTCTCTGAATGTGCCTCATACTATTCCAATGTATCCAAAATATTTTCCTTGCCAGGTCTTTATTTTCTATTAAATTCAATTTATGTTTCCCCAATTCCACTAGGTTTTTAATTTTTTTGTCTTATGGGTTTTTTTGCAATTCTTTCTCTAACTTCTTATATTCCTGCTCCAACTTCTTTTGAGTTTGTCTGTCCTGTTGCTTCTTTTTCCCGCATATGTCATTGCCAAAACCCTTATATATGCTTTGCTAGTGTCCCATACATTTTTGCAATGATATTTCTTCTTTTTTATTTTCTTTGAAGAAAAAGGTCAATTCTTTTTCCATATATTGTATGAAATCTTTCTCATTTAATAGGCTTTGATTTAATGTCCATCTCATTCTTTTTCTTTGTCCTTTCCATGTCATCATTATTGGATTGTGATCTGCCCATATATTTGCTTCTATATCAATCTTGTCTATCTTGGATATTAAGTCTATGGACATCCACATCATATCTATTCTTGACCATGACATATGCCTGTTTGAGTAAAATGTATATTGTTTTTCCTTTAAATTTATTTTCCTCCAAGCATCCTGTAAACTTAATTCGTCTACCATTGTATAGAATGTTTTCAGGAACGTCTTTCTTGGTTTTTTTATTCACTTTTGTAGATTTATAATCTAACTCATTATCAACAATCGCATTAAAATCTCCAATTATGAATTATCTTCATATTCATATTCTAATATTTTCCGGTGTAATTTTGCATAAAATTCTTCTTCATTTTCATTTGGAGTATATATACCCATAAGTAATATTTTTTAATAGTTCATTACAATTTCTACCATTAATACTCTTCCTTCCTCATCCTCATCCAAATATTTGTTTGGATTGTATTATCTGTTTGATGTAAAATGCTACTCCTCTTTTGCTTTGACAAGCCAAAGTTGTCTACAATGTCCCTAATTTTATTCGCTCCCCAAAAAAATTATGTTGCTTTCTAATATGCACTTCTTGTAAGCATATAATTTCTAATTTTAGCTTCTCTAATTTATTAAATATTTTCCTTCTCTTTATTGCCGAGTTTAATCCATTTATATTCAAATATATTATTTTAATTTCTTCTTCCATTTCTTATTTATTTGTTTTGTCGATCTAGTCTTTCTTATCTCCCTTAGTTCCTTAACTTTCGCCCTTGCTCCTTCTCTTAATGCTCTCTCTTCTTGTTCTTTTGTTGTCTCTCTTGACTGTTCTTTCTTCTCCTCCTGTTGTTCATCCCTTTTTCTTACCTTAACCTTCCTTCCTCTTGGATATCTATGTATTGTTTATAAAATAATTCTGCTTTCTCTACTGAGTCTAATCTGTATCTTTGTTCTTGCCAGTTCACCAATATTCCTTCTGGAATCAACCATCTAAAATTTATTCCTCTCTTTATCAATCATTTCGTGAGAAATTAATATTCTTTTCTCAGATTGCTCACTCTTCTTGGAATTTGTTTCAGTGCCACTACTTCTCTCCCTTTGTGCTTTATCATCGTGTTTCTCATCAATTGTAATATCTCTGTTCTCAGTGTTTTCTTGGTGAATCTAACATGAATTTCTCTAGGTAGATTATGTCTCATCGCATATCTTGTGTGCACTCTATATATTGCGTACATTCCACTTAATATCCCTTCCTTACTTTCTTCCATTGCTTCTGCTAATATCTCTGCAATTTTCTCTGCTAAATTTTCTCCTTTTTCTTCTTCAATGTTTTGAAATTTTAAATAAAAATCAGCATTATCCATTTCCAGGGTTATAATTGTTTTTTTCTGATTTTTATCAGTAATTGTGAGTCTACAGTCCATCTCTTCAACTTTTTTCTCTGTTGCTTCTGTTTTTTCTTCCATTTGCTGCAATCATTATTCATTTTTCCCTATCATTTCTTTAACTTCTTTCAATTCTCCTTCCATTTTTTTCCATATTTCCTTCCATTTTTTCCATTCTCCCATCTACCTTGTCTAATCTTATCTTAAGATCTTCATATATAGTCTGTAGCATATTTTTTAATTCTGTGTTTATTTTCACTTGGTGTGGCATGGGTTCTGTTGTCTTTTGCCCAGGTGTACCAGATGTTGCAGATATTGATGGTGATGATGAATGTTGTGTTGTTTTCTTCATCTTGTTTTTTCAAATCTTACTGCCCAATTTATAATCCAAATATTCGATTTCTTCAAATTCAAACTGTCCACTCAGACTCTTCAGGTTCTTGCTACCCTAATCCACATAAATTTAATCCATACTCCATATAGGATGAAAAAAAGGTAGAAAGACTGTATCTGAAGAAACAACACCAAAAAAATAAATAAATAAATAAAAAAGAAGCCAAGTTGCCCCAAAAAGGCAAGAATAATAATAAAAAAAAAGAAAACAAGAGAGAAAAATGATTTTTCAAATCTTACTACCCAATTTTATAATCCAAATACTCAATTTCTTTAAATTCAAAATGCCCAATCAGACTCTTCAGGTTCTTGATACCCTAATCCATGTAGATTTGATCCATAAACCATACAAAAAGCCAAGAACAATCAAACAGCCCAAAAGGGCAAAAATAGAGGAAAAAAATAGAAAGAAAGAAAAAAAAGATAAAACCAGATCAGCGCAAAAATAAAAATTCACTAGTCCAAAACCCAGGTGTTTGCCCAAACTATCCAACCAGGCAATAAAAAGATGAAAAAAATATATCTCCCCCCAAAAAATTAGAAAATATAAAAAACAAAAATCCTGCCAATGAACTCTTTTAAGTCCAGGAAGAGAGAATTTCTACAAGAAAAAAGGAAAAGGAAAAGGCACAAAAAGAGAAAAACCAGAAAGAAAAAATAGTATTCCAAAATACCACTATTCCAAAACCTTCCAAAATTCATAACTCCATCAAGCGAAAGGAAAAAACAAACAGCTTTCTTTCTTTTCTTTTTTTCTTCCCCCTTCTGTTACAAAGTCACAAGACCACTTCTTATCAAAATCTTCTTGCCAGTTTTCAAAACATCCCAATTTCACTCACTCTTTTCCTTTGTCCAATATATCTCTTTAATTTCTTCTGCAATTCAAAATAGTCTTAAAAAAGAAAATAAATAAACCCCAGCTTCAAAACTCCAAACTCAAATTTTCAAATTACAGTTCTTTAGCCAAAAATGCCTCTTTTCCCAATATGCTTTCAATTTATTAAATTACTTTTTCAGTTTTTGTTAATTAGCTTTTATTAATGGCTTCTGCTTCTTCGCAGCTGTTCTGGAGGTGGGGAAGTAGCCTTTTTCCACTCCCTCCCCTCCCTCTTTGCCTATTTTCTCAAGTAAAAACTATTTTAAAAGTTCAGGAGTTAAATATATAAAGGAATCTTATTTCCAAGACCACCCATCTCACCCAGATGATCACCTCATTCTTTTTTCCTTCTCTTCTTGTGTGTGACCGCCCGGCTTTTGACAGCTCCTAATGACTGTCTTCCCTTGCTACTGGGTTGGAGGCTGATGCAGACACTTCAGGGAACTTGTGACTTCCCTGTTTGTGCCTACCTGTGACTCCATTCTTCACTGTCCCTACAGGACAGCTATGATCTCTGGTGATCCCCTAAAGCAGCTGAGATATCAGCATTTTCCAGGAGCCCCAGAATTTGCTGTACCACTTCTGGCACTGACCACACCCACCTCCCGGTTCCAGCTCAGTTACCGGTGCTTGCCCCACCACCTGCGGTAGCACACCAGCAGGTCCCAGCTCCACATTGCCAGGGCCAATCCATCAGTGAGGCAACTGCCATCCCAGTTTATAGCAACATTTGATGGTAAGCCTGCCAAACTGGCTTACTTCCTCAGACGAATCTGGGCTCCTATAGATCACTATGGAGAGCAATATGAAACAGATCGAGACTTAGTATCTGCGATTTCTGATGGGATGAATGAAGGGGATGCTGCCAATTGAATAGCCCAGCTGCACAATGAGGGAGCTGCTGAACTTAATTATGCCTATGGTTTTGTTGAGCTGCTCCGGGCCAGATTTGAGGACCCAGAGCGAGTCAATGAAAATGAGTCATCACATTAAAGGTGATGAAGCAAGATAATCGACCCATAAAAGACTTTGTATGGGATGTTAGACAGGTCGCAGGGAATCTGGGGCATTTGCTGGACTGAATACTCTGACACTATTTTAAAGACGCCATTGATCAGGAAGTCAGAACAGCCTGCGGAGTCCGAGGGGTGCCTGAGTGACTGCAAGACTGGTATATCATGTCCATAGCTCTGGACAGAGAAATTCACCCCCACCGCAAATCCCCAACTGAGAAGCCACCTTGGAGGATGTCCTCTGTCAAAGCCTGCTGAAGTCCCTCCCACTCAACCTGCAGGAGTGATTAAATGCTACCATTGTGGACAAGCGGGTCATCAAGCTTCCGAGTCTCTGGCCCCTGCGCCAGTTCTAGAACAACATCTGGCCATGGCTGCCCGAGGCAAAAGGGCTCCACGAAAACCCCCAGATACCAGTCAATTTGCCCACCAAGCCATAGAGGTTCCCCTCCCCATTGAAGAGAGCGAGGATCCTCTGGCCAAAGAAGCTCCTTCTGATGAGGCTAGTGGAGAAGACGACCCAATGGTGAGTTCAGTCATCTCCCCTTTTTCAATTAAAGTGAAATTGGTGGTGCCTGAGACTGGGGAGCAAGGAGAAGTACCAGCAGTAATAGATACTGGCTGTACCAGATGTTTAATTGGGTTTCCAATTGTTGAACAATTAGGGATCAAAACAAGAACCTTAAAGCACCCAATTAAGTTTGAACAGGTGGATGGGATGTTAATTGGAGGAGTCCCAGCCACCCAACTTACTGAACTGGTTAGATTGGAATTTGGGAGTCATCATGAATTTATATGATTTATAATAGCACCAAAGATGTCAGAATCAGTCACATTAGGCCTTGCTTGGCTTGACAAATGGGCCCTCACCATTAAATGGGAAGATGGATACTGGAAAATCATAATTGGTGTCGGGCCACTGCCTCCTGTCCACCCTCCCAAGTGCTGCCAACCCATAGGGGCCCGCCGCCAGAAACAACAGCTGCCATTTCAGACATGCCTCCAGGTGAACCCCAGATTCCTAAGGACTATATAGATTTAGCTGAAGCGTTTAGTGAGGAGGAGTGTAACATCCTCCCTCCTTATTGGGCCATGGATTGTGCCATTGAATTAGAACCTGGGGCCAAGTTACCAAAACCCAGAATGTACTCCATGACACCTGCTGAAATGACTGAGTTGAGGAAGTACATTGACACCAACTTCGCCTGAGGGTTCATCGAGCCAGTGAAATCTAGAGTGGCTGCCCCCGTGTTGTTTAAAGAGAAGAAAGATGGGGGGCTGAGATTATGCGTTGACTTTAGGGGCGTGAACTGCATTTGCATACAAAATACCTACCCCTAATGAAGGACTTGCTGAAACATTTGTCAAAAGGCAAGATTTTCACCAAGATAGGTCTAAGGGAAGCCTATTACAGGGTTCGCATAAAGAACAGAGACTAATGGGAAACGGCTTTTAACTGCTGGGTAGTTTCCAATTCCAAGTCATGCCTTTTGGACTTCAAGGGGCCCCCACGGTCTTCATGCAATTGATCAATGAAGTGCTAAATGAACACCTGTATAAGGGGGTCCTGGTTTACCTGAATGACATCCTTATATTCAGCGAAAATATAGAAGAGTATGTCAAACTAGTCAGACAAGTGCTGAAAAAACTCTTATTTATTTATTTATTGGTTCGATTTATATGCCGCCCTTCTCCGGAGACTCAGGGTGGCTTACAATGTGTTAAGCAATAGTCTTCATACTTTTGTATATACCTGCTTAGTAGGGCTTTCGGCCCTCCCTAAGCAGTCTTCTTTTTTATACAAAGTCAGCTTATTGCCCCCACAATCCGGGTCCTCATTTTACCTACCTCGAAAGGATAGAAGGCTGAGTCAACCTTGAGCCTGGTGAGATTTGAACTTACAGTAATTGCAGGCAGCTGGTGCTACTTAACAGCACTTTAGTCCACTGTGCCACCAAGGCTCTTAGCAACAAAGAGAAAGCCAAATCTTTCTTGCTTCAAGAAGTGTTTTTGAAGACAGGCTAGTGTTGCTTAATAGTGAGATGGCAGCATATAAATTTAATTTAAAAAACCTTAGCCAACCCCTCACTTGGACAATGGACTGTCAGAAATCCTTTGAACATTTAATACACCTATTCATGGTGGAGCTGATCCTCCAGCACCCTGACCCAAATAAACCCATTATAGTCCAAGCCGACACTAGTGACGTGGCGGGAGTGAATGTTCAACTGCAAAGGAACGCTCAAAACAAATTAATGCCTTGTGCTTATGTGTCAAAAAAAGTTAATGGACACTGAACGCAGGTGAGCGGTATGGGAGAAAGAGGCTTTTGTGCTGTGATGGACTCTCTTATCTTGGAGACACTTCCTAGAAGGGGTAAAGGACCCTTTCAAAGTGTGGACTGACCATAAAAACCTCAAGGTGCTGAAGACACCTCAGAAGCTTTACCCCAAACATGTTCACCTGGCTCAGTATTTTAAATGCTTTAATTTCAACCTAAAATACATTCTGGGGAGGGGGACCTGTTGACTGATACTTTGTCCAGAAAACCCCATTGAGAGTCGGTGAGAAGAGGTAGTACATGCCATGATCTCTGAAACCCAACAAGCAGCCCAAGCACACACTAGGACACAAACGCAGCATGGTTCCAACCTCCCTGAAGACAAGTTGCCAGCAGAGCTAAAAGCAGCGCTCTCAAATGATATGTGGTTTAAGGAAAACCAGACAGACTTAACTTTGATGGAGGGATTGGCTTGGAAAGGGAGTAAGATTTATGTGTTCAGCTACATGAGACTATTGGTGCTAACGCTTCACTAGGGGGCCACTTTGGATTTTTAAAGACCCTCCATTTGGCTAGAGAACAATTCTGGTGGCCAAAGATGAAAACTGATGTAGAGGACTATGTAAAAAGCTGCGCAATCTGTGCCACCATGAAATCCAGACCAGGGAAACCCCCTAGGTTTCTACAACCCATGGCCGAACCCACAAAACCCTGGGAAGAGATTGCAATGGACTTTATTGTTGAACTCCCAGACAGTGGGGAAAATACAGTGATTTGGACTGTTACTGATTTATTCTCCAAGCAAGCACACTTTACTGCCTGCAACGGATTACCTTCTGCCAAAAGCTGGCAAAACCTTTCATGAAGCACATCTACAGGCTTCATAGCATCCCGTGGTGAATAATATCAGATTGTGAGATCCAATTTACTGCTAAGTTCTGGAAGGAGTTCCTGAGGTCCATTGGGTCATCCCAGGAATTTAGCTCAGCTTTCCGTCTGGCTACCAACAGATCCGCGGAATGCTCCAATGCCATGGTGGAACAATACATCAGATGTTATGTAAACTATCAACAAGAGAACTGGGCAGAATTGTTACCATTCGCAGAGGTGGTGTTCTGTTCCAAGTGTTAGCTTGTTCTTCACAGAAAGATAAACTTCACGCGAAATGAGAAATTCATGCAGATTGCATTTATTCTTCAGGCATTCTTAATCAACCCCCCGTATTTTTCGGAGTATAAGACACTCCAGAGTATAAGATGTGCCTTAGTTTTCGGGAAGGAAAATAAGAAAAAAAATCTGCCTCTGCCTACCATCGTCCATCAGTATTCATCTGGCTAGCATCCTGTCAGTATGTGAGAGAGTTGAGGGCTGTTTGGAAACTGAAACAGTATTTGCTGCGTGAGCAACAAGGAAGGAGACAGCAAGCAAAAAAATAGTAAGAGTGTCAGACTGCAGTGCTATCTCAAAATTAAATGAATTTCCAAACTGCCAATCTTTAAGGAAATCTTTCTTTAATTGAGCTCAGCCACCGGATCATGACTCCGCATGGACAAGACTGACCTTTTGCCTCCCAATCCCTCCCTTTCCGATCCCCAAATCTCTGCTTCTCATTGGCTGTCTTCCAAGTCATTCTTCAGACTTCTTTTCCTTGTCATTTCCCAGGAATGTGCCCCCTCCCCTCATTTCCACGACAACCGTGCTTCAAAGGGATTTAGCAGGCAAAAGTCTCAGAGTTTATCTTTCGCTCTCCTCTGCTCCCTCTATGCCAGCGTTGCAACGCTGACAAAGAGAACACCTGTCTGATCCTGATGAACACAAATCACCAGGACCTGATAGATTACATACCAGAGTTCTAAAGGAGCTGGCAGATGTCATCTCAGAACCATTGCACCACATCTTTCAAAAATCCTGGAACACCGGGGAACTACCAGAGGACTGGTAGTTCTTCAAAAAAGGAAGAAAAAAAAAGCAGACCGAAGAAACTACAGACCAGTCAGCCTAACATCAATACCCAGGAAGATACTGGAAAAGATAAAAAAAATAAATCTGCCAACACATAGAAACGAATAAAGTAATAACTAGCAGTCATCACGGGTTTGTTAAAAACAGATCATGCCAAATCAATCTTATGTCATTCTTCAACATAGTGACTAAATTAGTAGACCAGCGAAATACTGTCCACATAATATACTTAGACTTTAGCAAGGCGTTCAACAAAGTAGACCACAACCTACTTCTTTGTAAGCTAGAAAAAAGTGGGATAGATAGCTTCACCACCAGATGGATTCACAACTGGCTGACAAACCGTACTCAATGAGTAGTCCTTAATGGATCTAAGTCTACATGGAGAGAAGTAAGCAGTGGGGTGCCACAAGGTTCCGTCTTAGACCCAGTACTCTTCAATATCTTCATAAATGACTTAGATGAGGGAATAGAAGGGGAACTCACCAAATTTGCAGATGATACTAAGCTGGCAGGAATAGCTAACACTCTAGAAGATAGGCTCAAGATCCAGATGGATCTTGACAGACTTGAACACTGATCCCTATCTAACAAAACAAAATGTAGAGAAAAGTAAAGTCTTACACTTAGGCAAGAAAAACCAAAAGCACACATATAAACTGGGGGAAACCAGGCTTAATAGCAGTGACTGTGAGAGGGTTCTTGGAGTCTTAGTGGACAATCAGCTAAATATGAGCCAGCAGTGTGCAGCGGCAGCTAAAAAGCCAACGCAATCCTAAATTGCATTAACAGAGGGATACAATCAAGATCAGGTAAGGTACTAATACCACTCTATAAAGCCCTAGTAAGACCACACCTAGAGTACTGCATCTAGTTTTGGTCACCACACTATAAAAAAGCTCTTGAGACTCTAGAAAAAGTGCAGAGGAGAGCAACCAGGATGATTAGGGGACTGGAGACTAACACATATGAAGAACAGTTACAGGAACTGGGCATGGCTAGTCTAGTGAAGAGAAGGACCAGGGGACACATGATAGCAGTGTTCCAATATTTGAGGGGCTGCCACAAAGAGGAGGGGGTCAAGCTGTTTTCCAAAGCATCTGAAGGCCAGACAAGGAATAATGGATGGAAACTGACCAAGGACAAATTCAACCTAGAAATGATTAGGAACTTTCTGACAGCGAGAACAATCAACCAATGAAACAGCTTGCCTTTGGAGGTTGTGAGAGCTTCATCACTTGAGACTTTCAAGAAAAGATTGGGCTGCCATTTGTCAAAAATGGCATAGGGTCTCCTGCTTGAGCGGGGGGTTGGACTAGATGACCTATAAGGTCCCTTCCAACTCTGTTAATCTGTTAAGGAGCCTGGGTGTGGCTTAGCTCACTAAAGCTGCATGCTGTGCTGATCTCTGAAACTAAAACTGAAACTGAAACTCCTCTCCTCTGCTTGTGTTTAGCTTGTATTTACTACCATGCTGGAAAACCTGGTTTTGGTATTGTATATTTACTTCATGTATTATATTGTATATAAAGAGAAGTCATTGAATCCTGCTGAATCAGATACTTGTGTGTGCTTTCTGGGTGTGATTGCTGCTGCAAAATCTGACATGTCCTTGCAGCAAATAGCCAACAGCCAGGTCAGCTTCAGTACATTATTGCAGCCTGACTCAGCACTAGCAGCTGATTGGCGGGTGGATCGGCCTCCCAGAATACCCCCAATCATCTGTTCCAGGCTGCAGGGATTGCCACAGACCATCGCCTCTTCCATGCCTCTTGGTTTTGGCTACATTCAGTGTGGAAGATGCACCCAAATTTCCACTCTCTTTTAGGTGGGGGAAGTGTGTCTTATACTCCAAAAAATATGGTAAATAGCTTTTATTCATATTGTAAACTTGCATAGTTTTTAATTCATATTGTCAAACTCTTGTAACAAAATCTAGTTTTGTGTACCTCTTATTTAAGTATTAAATGCATAAAATATACCTTTTTTATACTTAAAACAGTAATTAGGGCAAAGAAATGTTGAGTTCGCAATGCCCATCTAGTCACATGGTCACCTAGCCATGCCCACCCAGTCACATGATCATCTAGCCATGCCCACCTAGCCATGCCCACCTAGCCACACCCACAGAACCGGTAGTAAAAAAATTAATCCCACCGCTGGATGTATTCTAGGTTTCAGGGGGGCTTCCCTAAGGAAGATGACTTCACTATGAACCACTCTATGAAGTGGTTACTTGACACCAGCTCCGGACCAGCCTTGCAGCCCTGTAGCTGCCACAAGTCTAAGACCAAATCTGCATCAAGTCTTCAAATCAAAGAACATGCTCCAATCAAAGTGCCACCAAAAGACTTCAGGTGCTTTGGGAAAATTGATGTCCCTTTCTGCACACAACCCAAATGCTGATAAGACACAAAGAGGGACCATTAAAAAATTCATTAAAATGTATGATAAAAAAGGACTAAAACTTTAGTTACAATATATAAATGGAGCAATTGGAAAATATGTATTTAAAAGACTGAAATTTACATTACATTTTAGTCTTAAAGAAAAATTTTATAAAATGATGTACCACTGGTATGTGTCACCAGATAAATTGTCTAGAATGGAAAAAGATATCTCAAATTTAGGTTGGAAAAGTGAATAACCTGAAGGGAGATTTTATCATGTTTGGTGGATGTGTAAAAAAATCAGAACATTTTGGATACAAATAGATACACTAATTCAGAAGATTTTAAAGAGTAAAATACAATATAAATCAAATTTTAAAAAAAAAAAAATTGAAACCAGAGGGTTTCTTATGGGGATTAATGGACAGAAAGCTGGAAAAAAAGTCATGGAACTTCATTTTTATATATATAAAAACTTTGGCAAGATTATTATATACTCAGATGATAAAATTTGCAGAGATGATTAAGATGACATCCTGATCAGAGAAAACACAATATCTACATTTATTGCTGACTGGGAAACCCTTATAGACTTTTTGCATGAAACAGGGGAGAAAAAATTATGACTTGTGGTTTCGATGATTAGAAAAAAATGGATAATAGAAAAAGGAGGACTTTTCTTTTTGTAACCATAGAGCAAGGGTGAAATGCTACTGGTTCAGGCCGATTTGCCCGAACCGGTAGTAAAAAATGCTACTGGTTTGCCAAACCGGTAGTAAAAAACTGTAAAAAAAAGTTCTGATGATCGTGCATCGCTCAGCTGATCTTCAGAACTTTTTTTTATTTTTTAAGCATTTTTTTACTACCTATTCACCTGAACCAGTAGTTAAAAAATGCTTTTAAAAGATAAAAGAGAGGGTAAGAAAGAAATGCACCAGAAACACTCATAAACCACTTTTGGAAAATAACTTAAAATGTGTTCTAGATGGGAAAACAGCAGTGTGGCTATTGATCTGAAAGCCGCTTTCTGAAATCCTACTATCACTTACAAGAGAACAATGCCATTATCAAGCAAAACTGGAAAAGTGAGAGACTTGCTCCGATTGCTATCCTTTGCATAACTCTCCCTCTGGTCTTTTCCTGCCATTGGTTACAAGCCTGCAACTTCCTCCTTTCTGCTGCAATTGATTTGCTCCTGGTGATTACCCCCACCTAAGGTTAGAAAAGGGGGTGGATTGGAAGACACGTTTTTTTTCCAATCTGAGACTTACAGTAGAAGCCTGAAAGCCCCAAACTTCTGTTGTTGCTCTTTCTTTGAGAAACACCATAATGAAGCTGCTTCTCAGCAGCCTCCTGCAGCTCTGGCCTCGAGGATCTGTTTCAGTGAATGTTACCCTCTATTTAGCCACTTCTGCAGGACTCGATCATCTCCAGTTAGCTTTCCTTGTTGAGCGAGAATTTTTCCCCAAATGTCCTGTTTGCTCCAGTTCTCTTATACGCTCTTCCCAAACTCCCTTCCAGATATGCGGTGCAAGCTTTGGAGAAAATCTTTCGAGGCAGAAGAAAACATCTCTTTTGCAACTTGGATTCTTTTTCCAAGGCAGGGTTTCTCAACCTGGGAACTGGGGAACAGGGACTGGGGAACTCTGGGAGTTGGAGTCCATATATCTTAAAGTAGCTGAGGTTGAGAAACCCAGTATTAAAGGGTCCAAATATGCCTGTAAAGCAGGGGTGAGAACCAGCAAATGCCACCTCTTGCTGGCCCCAGTGTGGGGTGGGAATGGAGATTTTGCAATATCCTTCCTCCAAGAGTGAGGAGGGAATGGAGTTTTTGCAGTATCTTTCCTCTGCCATGCTCACCAAGCCACGCCCAAAGAACCGGTAGTAAAAAAAAATAGATTTCACCACTGCCATAGAGTAAAAGATAATTTTGTAACTTTGTAAACATATTTGTATTTGCTGCAAAGGAAATCTTGTTTTGAAGACAAGTGTCTTTTTGCCCACATCATTCTTTTCCACAGGATATTTCCTAATGCCTCAACTGATTCTCATCAGTTTTTTTTTCTTTCTAGGCCTCACATTCCCCTCTGGATATGCTCCAGTTGGTCAATATCCTTCAAACACAATACTCCAAATTGATTGCAATTGCTAGGTGTGGTCTGACCAACCCAGAATAGAGACTTCTCTTGATTTTAGTAATTCTGTAGATGCAGTTGATAATTGTGCTGATGCCTTTATTTGGGATTTGTCTTTGTTTTTTGGATAAATGTTCAGCTTGTGATCCATCAAATCCCAAATGGTCTCCAACATCCTATAATCATGCCTTTCACTTTTTCAACTATTTAAGCCTAGACCATGCAAAATCATACTTTCAAGCTTACCTTTCCTTCAATAGAAAACTGATTCAAAGACCAAGAGTTGAAAATTTTTGGTTAGGTCAACATTTAGAGTTGAGACCGGAAGTTGATGCCGCAGCGAAACGGACACGTGATTTGGGGCTCCAGAATCGCCACCGATAGCCCCGCTGCCAGACCCCACAGTCTAGGTTTGACTGTGGTAGTGGAGGGCACCTCCTGTCGATCTCAGGGACATCACAAAGTCCCTGATTGATCCAGGAAAGCCCTTTTTCCGGCAGCAGGGAAGCAGCCATTGCGGCTGCCAAGGCTGGGGCAGCTTCGGAGGAAGAAAGAGGAATGACAGCTATCCGATCTGGTAAGAGAGCTTTATTTTGACTGACAAGTTCACCTTAAGGGATGAGTGGGTGGATGATTATCTAAAGGAAGCTAAGCGGCGAATTTATTTTGAAATAGACTATTTGAAACCCAATTGCTGATTGGAATTGTTTTTTTTAAGACCGAGGCTGGACTGAATGAGAAGAGAAGGGAAGGCATTGATTTTTGGGACTGTGTTTTGTTTAAAAAAAGAAAAGAAAGAATTTTGTCTGAATTGTGATTGATCCATTGTGAAGCCTTTTTTTTTCCTTCCTTCTGATTTTTTTCTTTCTTTTATAACTTTTTCTTTTTTAAAAAAAAAATTAACTTTCAATAAAGAGGATTTGGATTTTTAAAGTAGGAAAGCTAAGAGAGTGAAAGTGCTGCCATCTACTGGGGAAAAGAAAAGAAGAAGTTGCAATGTACCCAGGCAGAAAGATTAAAGATATATTTATTTATTTATTTAATTTGTATACCACCCTTCTCCAACAGGATTCAGGGCGGTGAACAGCCATGGTAAAAACATAACATATAAAATTTAAAAGCAATTTAAAAACATTAAATAATTTGGCTATCCAATTAAAACAACCCGGGTTAAAACCAATTACAAATTAGAAATTGAAGGGATGGGATCAAGCCAGCCTGGCTAGGTGAAAAAGATGTGTTTTCAGGGCCCGATGAAAAGTCCGGAGGTCTGGTATCGTGCGTATCTCTGGGGGCAGGTCGTTCCAGAGGGCAGGTGCCGCCACAGAGAAGGCTCTCCCCCTGGGGGTCGCCAGCCAACATTGTCTGGCCAACGGCACCCTGAGAATGTCCCTCTCTGTGGGAGCGTACTGGCCGGTGGGAGGCTATTGGCGGCAGAAGGCGGTCTCGTAAATACCCCGGCCCTAAGTCATGGAGCACTTTAAAGGTAGTCACCAACACCTTGAAGCACACCCTGAAGACCACAGGAAGCCAGTGCAGCTCGCGCAGGAGAGGTGTCACATGGGAGCGCCCCGTCGCTCCCATAATCCCCCGCATGGCTGCATTCTGGACCAACTGGAGCCTCTGGGTGCACCCCAAGGGGAGCCCCATGTAGAGTGCATTGCAGTAGTCCAGATGGGAAGTGATGACTGTGTAGGAAGTCCCGATCTAGAAAGGGACGCAACTGGCGTATCAGGCGGACCTGATAAAAAGCCCCCCTGGCCACAGCCGTCATATGCTCTTTTAAAGACAGCCATGTATCCAGGAGGATGCCCAAGTTGCGAACCCTTTCCGTGGGGGCCAATGATTTGCCCCCAATAACCAGCGATGGCACCAGCTGGCTATATTGGGACGCCGGAAGCCACAGCCACTCGGTCTTGGAAGGGTTGAGTTAGAGCCTGTTTCTCCCCATCCAGGCCCGCACGGCCTCCAGGCACCAGGACATCACTTCAAGGGCATCGTTGGGGTGGCCTGGGGTGGAGATGTACAGCTGAGTATCATCAGCGTACTAATGGAACTCCACCCTAAAGCCACAGATGATCTCACCCAGAGGCTTCACATAAATGTTGAACAGAAGGGGCGAGAGGACCGACCCTTGCAGCACCCCACAGACAAGGCGCCTCGGGGTCAACTGCTGCCCCCCTGCCAACACAGATTGCGACTGGTCAGAGAGGTAGGAGGAGAACCACCGCAAAATGGTGCCCCCCACTCCCAACCCCTCCAGCCGGCGCAGCATGATACCATGGTCGATGGTATCAAAAGCCGCTGAGAGATCTAACAGGACCAGGATAGCGGAGCAACCCCTATCCCGAGCCCTCCAGAGATCATCCACCAACACGACCAATGCTGTTTCCGTGCTGTGCCCAGGCCTGAAACCGGACTGGAGCGGATCTAGATAGACAGCTTCATCCAGGTACTGTGGAAGCTGCCACGCCACCACACTCTCAACAACCTTTGCAATAAAATGAAGGTTGGAGACTGGACGATAGTTAGCCAAAACAGCCGGATCCAGAGAGGGCTTCTTCAGGAGGGGCCTCACCACCGCCTCTTTCAAGGCGGCCGGCAGGACACCCTCGCTCAAGGAAGCATTAATAATCCTCTGGAGCCAGCCTCGTGTAACCTCCCGGGAAGCCACACCAACCAGGAGGGACACGGGTCCAATAAACATGTGGTCGCGTTCAGCCATCCCAGAATCCTGTCCATACCCTCAGGAGCCACAGGATCGAACTCCTCCCAGATAACACTCTCAAGACCTGCCTCAGTCATCCCATCTGGACTTATCCAGTCAGAGGCCAGGCCTTCCCGAATCAGAGCGATCTTGTCATGCAGATACTGCACAAAATCCTCAGCTCGACCCTGCAAGGGATCATCCCGCGCTCCCTGATGGAGGAGGGAGCGGGTCACCCTAAACAGGGTGGCTGGGCGATTATCTGATGATGCAATATTGTAGCCAAAATAATAATAAAATGGCTCTGAGCTCCAGCTTGTTTAGCATAAATGAAGAGAACATCTGAGACAGTATCTATCTGCATTGTTGATTCAGGTGTTCTTGGTGACTTTGAAGTAGGAGCCTTGGAAAAGTATGAAGGGGAATTTTCCTCTCTATTATCATCACTCTTTGGGGCAGCTACTATTATTCTCTCTTTTTGAGGCTTGTATGAGAGAGAACTCTCTGTACGCTTTCCGGATAAATATAAGGAAAGATCTTTTTTTATTTTAAGGCCTTTTAAGGTTTGAATCGAATTGGATTTAGGCATTCAAGAGCCTGAAGCTTTTTTCTTTTTCTTTTTCCTTTTCCTCTTTTTTTTCTTTTTTTATTTCCTATGGGTTTTTTTTTACTCCCCCCCCATATTGTTTCCTATTGTGGATTTTTGATTTTGGGCCTCTATATTTCTGTAATTTATCATTTTTTTTCTATCTCCTTAATATTTTGTTTATACAAGAATTTTATTTTCTCTCCTTCTCTTTTTTTCCCCCTTCTTTTTTCCTTTTTAAGGGAATCTTAGTTGGATTAGGGTTTGGAAGAACCTGAAGAGTTTTTTTTTTCCCCTTTCCATTTTTTTTTTTATTTTTATTTTTTTGCCCTTTTGCCTCTCCTTTTTCTTTTTCCCTTTTTGGCCTCCTTTTTGCTTTCTGTCTTTTAATTTTTTATCTCCTCTCTTGGTCTCTACACCAGTATAACGTATGGGGGGTAGTAAAAGGGTAGATCACGAGCGGAAATTGTTAAATTGGGAGATATAATAATATTATTATGTTAAATCAGGAGTTATTAGACATTGTTATAATAGAATGTCACTTTGAAATGCATATTATAGCATAGCATAAGGGGGGTATGATAATTTTATTAGAAAGAAAGGGTCAGTATATGGAGATGGAGTAAGTGGATAGTAAAGCATGATATAATCTGTTATGAATTTGGGTTTTATTATGAAGAAGTCAAAGGGGAAGAGGGGGTGAGGGGGGTTAGGGAGGAGGGGGGTGGAAAAAAGGGGGAAAAATTTGTATTTGAAAAACTTTTTCAATAAAAAAAAAGAGAAAGAGAAAGAGAAAGAAGCGTCACTACAAGCAATTTTGAGTGCAGTTCAGAGGATGGAACAGCAATTACTTAAGATAGATGAGAATGTTCAACGGATGGAACAACAATTAATAAAGACAGATGAAAAAGTGGTTAGCATACAACAGGCAATGTTAAAATTTGAAGGAAGACTACAAGAGCTTGAGAAGAAGGATGACCAAAAGGGGGAAAAAAATGAAAGATTTTGACAATAGACTGAGAGAGGTGGAAAGCGAAAGAAGTTCAGTAGTGGAATTGGAAATGGATAGAGCAGAATTCTATCTTAGATTTCAAAATGTGGAGGAAGAGAAAGGAGAAAATCTTGCGAATGTCATGATTTCTATGCTTGCTGATGCTCTGGAGATATCTAGAGAGGAGATGGCATACGGTGTGGACGAGATTTATTGAGTTCACATTAGATATGCTATGCGCAATAAATTACCAAGAGAAGTTCATATAAGATTTACTAAGAAATCGATCAAAGCACAAATTCTTCAAGTGGCGAGAGAAAAAACATTGAAATTCAAGGAGAAGGAAGTGGTAGTCTTGAAACAAATACCAAGGAAAGTGAGAGATGCGAGAAAAGAGTATAAATTTTTGACCGAGATACTAATTCAAAAGGGTGTTAATTTTAGATGGCTGATACCAGAAGGATTGATTTTAACATGGCAACTGCAAAGATACAGGCTAGATACAATTGATAAAGTGAGAGCTTTTTATGAAGATATTTTAAAGGAAAAGGAAGTGGCAATGAAAACAGAAACACAAGCTACACTGATGTTGGCAAAACCTACAGAAGAGGAAATGTTAATGATTGAATCAATGGAAGGTGCTGTTGGCGGGACTGTGGAATCCAAAGAACAACGGGAAGTAAGATCAACTAGAGCAATAAATCCTACATATAAAATATGAATATGGATACAATGAAATTAATTTCAATAAATATAAATGGACTCAATTTGGCTGTGAAAAGAAGAAAGGTTTTCATAAATTAGAGAAGCTAATTTTTGATATAATTTGTTCACATTAAAAAGCAACATGAAAAATTATTGGCACAAACCAAATTTGGAAAAAAATTTCATCATTATCGCAACACAAAAAGAGAGGCATTGTTCTATATATTAAAAATTCAATAAAAGCGGAACAAATATATGCAGATTCAGAGTCTACCCTCTGAATCTGCATATATTTGTTCCGCTTTTATTGAATTTTTAATAAATTGATAGTGGAGATAATTGATAATAACATGAAGATACTTCAAGTTGCAATATATGCACCAAATAACAATCAGAGTGACTTCTATCGAAATTTACATATGAAAATAATCGAAATGGACTATGATAATATATGCATGATGGGAGACTTTAATGGAATAGCAGATGAAAAATTGGACTATAAAACAATAAAAACAGGAAAGCATAATAGAAAGACACTGCCAAACTCTTTCTTTAAAATGACAGAGGAAATAAATTTGAAAGATATATGGAGAATTAGAAATGGAGAGAATAGACAATACACTTTCTATTCAAACAGGCACTTATCTTGGTCCAGGTTAGATATGATATGGACAACAATGGACTTAATTCCGAAAATTGAACAGGTAGAAATAGACACTAATTTATGGGCTGACCACAATCCAGTGATAGTAACTTGGAAAGGTCAAAAAAGGAAAGCTAGATGGACTTTGAATAATACAATTTTAAAAGAAAAAGAATTTGTACAGAAAATGCAAAGAGAGCTGGAGTTTTTCTTTAAGGAGAATAAAAAAGAAGATACATCGATACAAAACCGTTGGGATACAATGAAGGCCTACACTAGAGGTATAATAATAGATTATATAAAGAAAAGGAATGTGAAAAAAAGACAAACTTTTACAATATTAAAGAATGAACATAAGAGATTTGAAAAGGAATTCCAGAAAGATCCACACAAGAAAGATATAAAAATGAAAATGGATATGTTAAAACATAAAATGGACTTACTGGAGAAGGAAGAGCTAGCTCAAAAAATAAGAAGTGCTAAACAGAACTATTTTGAAAATGCAAATAAACCAGGAAGGTGGCTAGCATATAAATTGAAAAAAGAAAGGGAATCAAAAAAAAATAATGCAACTGATTGATGACCAAGGACAAAGTAAATTTGGAAATAAAGAGATGGGAAAAATAATACAAGAATACTACAGGCAACTTTATAAAAGAGAGCAGGTTGAAGAGGGGAAAGTTAAAAAATACTTACAGAATGCAAAATTACCTGTAATCCCTAAGAACATTGAAGAAATGCTAAATGGGCATATAACAATGATGAAACTAACAGAAGCAATTAAGAAACAAAAAAATGGAAAGACACCAGGACCAGATGGATTGCCTGTTGAATATTATAAGACATTACAAAAATCCTTATGCCTCCCACTTTTGGACATCATGAATGAAGTAATGACAAATAAAACAATACCCCAATCATGGACTGAGGCTTATATCACACTGATTCATAAAGAAGACACAGACTCACAGCAAGCAAACTATAGGCCTATATCCCTGCTGAATTCGGATTATAAAATCTTTGCTTCAATATTGGCAGAAAGACTTAAGAGATACTTGAATAACGTTATCCATTCAGATCAAAATGGATTTCTTCCAAAAAGACAAATTAGAGACAATATAAGAATAATTTTGAATACTCTAGAATATTATGAAGCGCACCCTGAAAAACAAATGGCTTTGGTATTTTTAGACGCACAAAAAGCATTTGATAATGTGAACTGGCGATTTATGATGTTACAAATGGAAGAGATGGGCTTTGGAAGGAAATTTATTCAGGCAATTGAAGCTATATATACGAAACAGACAGCAAAGGTAATGATTAATGGAGAATTGACTGATGCTATTGAAATAGAAAAAGGTACTCGACAAGGATGTCCCTTATCCCCATTGTTATTTATATTGATGTTGGAAGTGTTGAATAGAAAGGTTAGAGAAGAAAAAGAGATAAAAGGAATGAAAATTAGAAAGGAAGAATATAAATTACAAGCTTTTGCTGATGACCTGGTTTTTATTGTTGAAGAACCATTAATATCAATAAATAAATTGATAGAAAAAATAGGTGAATTTGGGGAGGTTGCTGGTTTGAAAATTAATAAAGAGAAGACGAAGATAATGACTAAAAATATGTTTAAAAAACAAAAAGAAGAATTGAGGGAGATCTCCAAGATGCAGGTCACAAATAAGGTAAAATACTTGGGGATTCAATTAACAGCAAGATGTAGTTCTCTTAAAGAAAATAATTATAATAAGCTTAAGCAACAGATAGGACAGGATCTGGTGAAATGGGGAAACTTGCAGTTATCTTTGATTGGTAGAATTGCAACTATTAAGATGAATATTTTACCTAGAATCTTGTATCTTTTTCAGACAATTCCTGTAAAGCTGGGTAAGGAATTTTTTTGCAGATTTAAATAAAATGGTTTTGAAATATGTCTGGCAGGGAAAGAAGGCAAGGATAAAACTCAAACTGTTACAAGATGCTAAAATGAGGGGTGGTTTTGGATTACCGGATTTTGAATTATACTATCAAGTGGTTTGCTTAATGTGGATTAAAGAATGGGTAACATTGAAAAATAGTAGATTATTAAATTTGGAGGGACATGATTTGCTGATGGGATGGCATGCTTTCTTATGGTATAAAGGAACTAAAATTCAGGGGTATTTTAGAAGGCACTAGATACGTGAAGCTTTGTTTTTGACATGGGAGAAGATCAAAAAATACCATTATCTGAAGATTCCAGTCTGAGTATCTACAATTGAAGCTTTTTTTTATCCAGTGGTATTTGAAGGGGAACAAATTGTTAGATATAATGAATTATTGGATGAAAAGGGTGAACTTAAATTAAAACAAAACTTAGAAGATCAGGGAATTAAGATAGATTGGTTTTCATACATGCAAATACTTTCCAGATATCGAGAAGACTTTAAACAAGAAGGTATTTATAGTGTTTCGACTGGTTTAGACAAGATATTAATGGATTCAGATGACCATATAATTAAAAAGCTATATGGATATTTACTTGAAGCAAAACTGGAAGAAGAACAAGTTAAAGAATCAATGATAGCATGGGGAAAAATTTTTGGTTATAGTATTGATTTAGAGAGATGGCAAAAATTGTGGTTATATAATTATAAAATGACAATGTCAACAGCATATAAAGAGAATTTGTATAAGATGTTTTACAGGTGGCATCTACCCCCAACAAGAATAGCCAGGATGTTTAAGAATAAATCGGAGAAATGTTGGAAATGTCATCAAACTCCAGGGTCGTATTACCATATGTGGTGGACATGCGTGGAAGCAAGGAGATTTTGGACTAAAATACATACGTGGTTAGAAAAAATGACAAAGAGACATATTGACTTTAAACCAGAAATATTTTTATTAGGAATTTTACCAGAGACATTTAATAAAGAATTACAATACTTAATTGTGAACATTTTAACAGCGGCCAGAATTGTATTTGCCAAAAACTGGAAAGGAGAGAAGATAATTACCGATGAAGAAATTATTATGAAAATGGTGGACTGTGCTGAAAAGAGTAGATTGACATTTGAAATAAGAGAACAGGAAGATAAACAATACTATTTGATATGGGAGATATTTTATCAATGGTTTGATAAAAAAGTATGGAGATGAGATAGCATATATGAAATGTTTAAATATTTATCTTTAGTTTAAGTAAAGAATAATTGCTATATGAGGAGATTTGGAGAATTGTAAATACAAAATGATTTTAACCGATTGAGATGCTGTCTATAATTGTTTGCAAGGATGATATTTTTATGTTATTGTTGTTGTGTTTTTTTTTGTTTTTTTTTGTTTTTTTTATTTTTAATCTAAAATAAAACTTTTTCCAAAAAAAAAACATTTAGAGTTTAACATATGAACATGATCATCTGTTTTGCAATTGCTCAATACATCTACAGTTTGAAAGATTCCAGAATTTGGGGATTTACTTTAACAAAACATGATATAAAGGGTTATATCAAAAGCCCAATTTCCAAAGAGCAAACACCTTGAACAAACAAACAGAGAGCACAAAGAAGTGTTTGGCAGTGAAGGTCATGCAGGAGGAGCATTTTTCTTTTCCTAGTCACAACCATCTCAGTAATCACCTTTGGAACTCGCAAAATTTCATCACTTCCTAAAGATGCTTAGGCCAAGTGGATTCATTAGTAATCATTCTTTTCCTCCTCCTCAGGTCCAGCCAGTTCCTTTCCTCTTTCCCCTAGTCCATCAACCCTGCTTCCTTGTGAAAAAGTTTCTGGTTCTCAGAAGTTTATTATTTGGTCTTCTCCCAGACTGCATTGCCAAAGAAAAACAGCTCTTCTAGTTCATATGACAGGATGTCAGACAATTGTTAGCTGTTGCACACTGTCACTGATACTATTATGAGAGCTGATTACAAACTGCCTGGAGTGGCAGAAGATATAGATGAGGCCTTTCTAGGTCAGATGAGAAGACTTCCAAAGAGTTATATGATACCCAGAGTGGGGATTTCAACTTCCTTGGAATCAAATTCTATCAAGAGTTAAAAGTCCAACAAGTTCTCGTCCTCTCTTGTTAGCAATTTCATTTGTCATATTGGAAGAAAGAACAAGGGAATCTGCTATCCTTGACCTAATTGTGACCACTTGATTTGAACAAATTACAGGATCCTCTGTATGTTGGTCTAAGTTGCAATGATTTAAATTTAGTCACTGATGCAATAAGTAATTATGGAATATTTTTCATTTGTTACATCACTACAAATGAATAAAAAATAAACTTAAATTCCTCTAGGAGTCAGATGGCATAAAAATGTAATTATTTTATTATGGTTCATTATTGTCAGATCCCTAAAAGTGATACTGACAATCAATTGGGAGAAGGGGGAGACTTGGATTCGATTTAATAGCATTGCCTGTGTCAACAGATATTTTACAACCTATATCCTGGCACCAAAGAGCTCTGAGATCCTCTTAACGTGGAGGAATGTTTATGATAGCCATGTGGGTTGTTTCACTTTAAAGGATAACGGTGTGAATACATGTTTGTTCAGGTTCTCAGGGAAATTAGTAAAGAAAACATCTTCACACTTGTGTATTGGCTAAAATCTGCATTCTGACTTAAAGGGAGGGGTCTCTACTGCTTTAATCCTAAAGGTACTCAGCTCTTGCTTTAACTGGGTTGCTATCACTTCTGTTAATAAAAGGATCCTTTTGAACTACCCCATTTCAAGAGTCTTTACTTTCTTAAGTTGGAAGGAGAGGCAATCCTCACAATTATACAGTCAGCCAGAAGTTCAGACTGGATTTGTCATTTTTGTCTGCCTATCAAGTCCTTCCCAAGGACCTGGGATAGGCAGATGTGGATGTTGGATAGTGTTACAGATATCGCCGTAAGTGATGGTTCCAAATAAAGTTGCCTTTTGCAATTGACTGATAGTGAATTTGTCACTGCTGATGGTGTTCAAGTGCTGCTCCAGTTGTTTTGGGATTGCACCCAATTACTATTGGTACAATTTTTGCTTTCTTTTGACAGTTTTTTGCAGGTCTTTGTATTTTGTTATCTTCTCCATTTCTTTCTCTTCTATTCTGCTGTCTACAAGTACTGCCATATCCACTATCTAGACTTTTTTTGTTTTTGTTATAACAATTGTTAAATCTGGGGTGTTGTGAGGCAGGTCCCTTTCTGTTTGTATTCTAAAATCCCAGAACACTTTAGCTTCTTCATTTCCTATCATTTTGTCTATTTTGTGGTCCCACAGTTTTTGTTTGCAAGCAAATGGTATTTCAAATCTCACTATGTTTAAGAGGAATTTTCAGGGAGATTAGATACCACACTCCAGCCCTAAGACCTGCAAATGGAAATCGAATAACTGTATTCACTCATTCAGTCAGAAGTGATTCTAAGTGGACACACTAAAACAAAATTATAATATAACATGAACAAAAATCTGTCATTGCAGAAATTTACACAGGTTTTCTTTGTTGATAATCTTGCTCTATATTTTTCCTACGAGGGGCAACAAAGCTTTTGTCAGGACTGCTGGCTGGATACTTTATATTTTTCTTATTTTATTATAATTTGAAAACACAGTGTGTGGTCCAGGATGTAATAACACACTATCTCTCCTTTTTCAGTTTTCAGTTTGGATTCCCAAGGGTACCTCACTTGGCTTTCTTTTTCTGTCCTGGCTCTTCTCATCCTGTTCAAATGCATGCCTGTTTATACTGTAGCTATTGCATTCCTTACATCAAACACACCATTATCCATGTCCATTTTTTAAAGGGTCATTTTGGGGTTGCAGAGTAATTTAATATGCACATGAGAATTCTCCCTTGAACTCAACTGGTTGTTCAATGTCAAACTTAGATTGAACTGTAGCATCTGGTTGCATTTCAACAGATGGTAGCTGATCATGTTTCCTGACTGTGCATTCAAGAGTTTGGTGGTAATTTAAAGAAGAAGAATGCACACAGAAATACAGTGTAAATTGTGTACTATTAATAAAGTATTATTAACTGTTCATCTTCCATTTAGGATCATCATTTTTTCCCCATTACACATAAATGCATCCTAAACACAAAGACATGGAATCGCATTTCTGGAGTGGATTAGCTACAGAGCAAAAATTACCAAAGTCTGCCTTTTTCTGTGTTGCCATTTGGTTTAGTTATGTTGCCAAGATGATATGCAGTCATCTGTCCTTGTAACAGTAACAGAAGTAGGAAAAGAAACTGGCTGTTCTGCATGGCAGTTGAATTGCTACTGAATCACTATTTGCCTGGGAACTGGTTTATCTTGAAAGCACCTAAAGATATAGGCACACCCAATCTAAGGGCTAATGAGCTGCCACCACCAGATTATCCGCTAAACAAAACCAAGTAACAGGTGGAATTCTCTGTAAGAGAACCAGAGGCCAGTTTTTCAAAAACCATAAAAAACTAGAAATGGTTGTGAGAAACCGCCTTGGCTATGAGACACTTGATAATACTGTTTAGTGACATTTTCAGTGTGGCAAGTTGAAAATACTCAAGGAAGACAATTTAGTTGCTTCCAACTATGCTCTGCCCGGGGTTGCCCTTAAAGAAGCATCCAGAAGCTCCAATTGCAATAACCCACATGGTTTTGTGCAGACTCAGGTATCCACATGTATCACTTCTCTTGCAGGAGTTGCATTGGCTGCTGATTTGTTTCCGGATGCAATTCAAGGTGCTGGTTGTCACCTTTAAAGCCCTACATGGCTTGGGACCAGGCTATCTGAAGGATCACATCTTCCTGGTTACATCCACCTAACTTATAGCAGGGAGGCAGGGAATGCTGTGTGTCCCATTTCCTAATGAGGTAAAACTGGTGGGACCCAGAAGAAGGCTACTTCTCCATGGTGACTGCAGCTAGAACTGTATTTGCACAAAACTGGAAAAGCGAAGAGATCCCTACAGATAAAAATGTGATTTAAAAAATATTAGAATGTGCAGAAATGAATAGATTAACATTTGCAATTCAAGGAAAGGAAGAATCAGATTATTATAATATATGTGTAATGATTGCCTCTCCTTCCAATTTAAGAAAGTAAAAACTCTTGAAACGTGGTTGTTCAAAAAGAACCTTTTATTAAGCAGAAGTGATAGCAACCCAGTTAAAGCAAGATCTGAATACCCTTAGGCAAGACAAGTAGGATTAAAGCAGTAGAGACAGACTAACTAACCCTTTAAGTCAGAATGCAGATTTTAGCCAATACACAAGTGTGAAGATGTTTTCTTTACTAGTTTCCCTGAGAACCCAAACAAACATGTATTCACACCGTTATCCTTTAAAGTGAAACAATCCACATGGCTATCATAAACATTCCTCCATGTTAAAAGGATCTCAGGGCTCTTTGGTGCCAGGATATAGGTTGTAAAATATCTGTTGACACAGGCAATGCTATTAAATCGAATCCAAGCCTCCCCCTTCTCCCAATTGATTGGCAGTATCACTCTTAGGGATCTGACAATATGAGAGTTATTTTATCAATGGTTAGAGAATAAATATGAGAGTGATGTATTATAAAATCAGATAAGTTAAGAGAAATGTTAGGGTTAGGTTATTTTATCATTATTATTATCTAGTATTAATATAAGAATGAATGTAAGTAATGAACATGGTGGTAAGTTGAATTGTTAAGACACAAAGAATTTTATACTCAGATGACACACTGTTTAATGAAAGATGGAATGTTTGTATTAAAAGTGTCTGTGTGTGTGTGTGTGTGTGTGTGTGTGTGTGTGTAGGTCTTTGGTTATTCGGATTTTCTCCCGCGTAAAATTGGAAGTACCTTGGTGACGTTTCGACGAAGTCTCATTCGTCATCTTCAGGCTGGTGTCTTCAGCCTTGTGCTTCTAGGAGCAATGTGTGATCGTGGTTGTTTCTTCTTTTTAACTGCCAGTGGGGGAATGACCTGATTGGGTGGGAGCATGGCTGTGTTCTGATTGGGTGGAGGTGTGTTCTGATTGGGCGGGGGCTTGGCTGTGCTCTGATTGGGTGGGAGGGTTGGCTGTGCTCTGATTGGCTGGGGGTGTGTTCTGATAGGGTGGGGGCTTGGCTGTGTTCAGGTTGGTCTGAGTTGCAGGGGGATTTGAACTTGTGGCCTGCATTGCTTTTGTTTGGCTTTGCATTCATGGTCGTGCTACATCTTCATGGTGTGTGTCAGTTTGCTTCATGTATGGATTGGAGGGGTTTAAAGTGGCTAATGATGCAGCTGTGGTCTCATATAATCAGACTTCTGGTTGGTGCCATGGGGATACAGACGGGGAATTAGTGGGCTCTTTGGAGCCCCACAAAAACCCTGTTTGCCAAGCCCCCGCCGGTAGGTCTTTGGACCTACCCTGTCCTGTAGGGACAGGGGGATAGAGAGGGACCTCTCGGTCGGCCAAGAGGAATGGGCAGGTTCCTCGGGGCCCAGAGGCTTGCCCTCTGTGCGGAGGCGGTGGAACAGCAGCCATGGCGGCTGCCCTGAGACTGCGGCAACTGGGATACAAGAATGCGCAGGAGGAGAAGAGGAGAAGCGGAGAGCAGAGCCAGGAGTTTGCATGCCTGGTGAGTGGACATCAACCCAGGCAGGAACTGCCCACAAACGCTGAATTCTGCTTCCGCCTTAACAGCGGCTGAGAACTATTGGGGCACAAAGACAAAAGACCTGTTGGTGGATAACATAAATTACTGACTTTTTGGAAATGTTTGACTACAGATCTAGATATATTTTTTTTCTTTACTTTTTGGTGGATAAATGAGATTGGACTATGTTTGGGAGAGAGGAAGGAGAAGAGGAAATAATTATGCCTTCAAAATCAAAGGAAAAAGACAAATGGAGACGGATAAAATGGTTGCCAGCTGAAAAGTGAAAGTGTAAATTCCAGGCTGCTTGTTACTTGAAAAAAGAAACTTTGTTGCTTGTTATTTAAACTTGACTATTTTGAGGAAAAGACTCAGAGAACTTGACTTAAGATACATAATCTGTTCACTGGAGGATTTATTGAAGATTAGAAAGAAGAAATTAAATGGAACAATGGAAACTGAACTAATAAACGTGGCAACAAAAGAAGAGTGTGGCAATAGAAGAAGGACATGATGATACCATAAATGGAATAGCTTCACAATTAACTTTGTAGAACTCATAACTTTGATGACATTGAAATGGAAAAGATACATATTTGGACAGACTGGAGAAAGGAATAATGGAATATATTATGTAACAAGACAACAAAATATTATATTTTGATTTAAATGAATGTAACAGTTTCTGGGTGGTTGAATAATGCTAGGAGATATTTTTTTTTCCCCTCTCTTTTTCTTCTCTATGCTCTCTCTCTATTTCTTTCTTCTAGTATTTTTCTCTTTGTTTCTTTTCCCCTCTCTATTTTCTTTTCTAATCCATTTGACCTCTTTTGTTATATTTCTAGTCTCTTCCTTTTTTCTTTTTCTTTTTTAGCGTTCCTTTATTTTTTTGTATTTCTTTTATTTTAATTATTATTATTATTGCTATTACTCTCTCCTTTTTTCTATTATTATTCTCATATAAATATATAAACAATTTGATTAAGAAATAAAAGCATAAATGATTGAAGAAAAACATGATTTTTGGATGTTGTAATGCCTTTTTAAACTTTGAATTTTTAACTAGCACTACCTACAGATTTAATAATTTAAAATGTTTACCTTTAAAGGCATTGGATGTTAAAAAGAATTATTTATAGAATTAAGAACCATAAAAAATTGATCTTAAAGTGTTTCAAAATGTTTCCTATTGAAAATAAGAAATAAGCATGGAATTGGAGAAAACTTAAGAGAGAATAGGAGATAAGATATTTATTGAAATATATTTTTATCTTAAATTGGTAAGAGATATGGAGGAGAATAGATTGGAAAACAATATTGGTAACACATTCCGAAGTAATTTGGAGCTAAACAACTGAATAAGAGATAAATATTATGAATTAGTTAAATAAATGAATTTAGGAGTGGAGGAAAGCATGATTCTGGAGATCAGTGAAAGCAAAGCTGTGACCCAGTTTTACAAATAATGTAGGAGTGGAGGAAAGCATCATACTGGAGAACAGTTAAAGTAAATTGGGAACCAGTTAAAAATAAAAATAAGAGTTAGGAGTGGAGGAAAGCATGTGCTGGAAAACAGTTAAAGCAAAGCTGTGAACTAGCCAAAATACTGAGTTAGGAGTGGAGGAAAGCATACGCTGCGTAACAGTTAAAGCAAAACTGTGAACTAGCCAAAAATAAAAAGTTAAGAGTGGAGGAGACTATATCTGGGGATCAATTGAAATAAAGTTGTGAACCGGTTAAAAATAGGGGTAGGAGTGGAGGAAAACATTGCTGGAAGGCAATTACTTGAGTTTTATAATAGATTTAGGAGGAGTTAAGGAGAAGGTTGGTGTGCAGTTAAATTATATTGTGAACCAGCTAAAATAATTAAGGTAAGGAGTGGAGGAAAGCATTGCTGGAAAGCAGCTGATTAAGACGCGAACCAGCTAAAAAACAAATTTAGGAGGAAGTGGAAGAGATTTTACTGGAGAATAGTAGTTAAACTGTGAACCAGTTTAAATAAATACAGACAGGAGTATTGGAAAATACAGCTGGGAAATAGATATTTAAACTATGAACCAGTTAAAAATTAGATTCAATAAAATATGAGAATAAACTTGAAGTAAATAAAATAAAGTATTGTGGAAGTAACAAACTATAGAAGGAAATGTTGATTGTTTATGAAATGACTTTAAGAGAGGAAGAAAATACTTTTTGTCAAGATTATGGATATTAGATGTCACTTAAGAGAAGTAAAATATAGATTTGAGGTAATGGGTTTTAGGATTGAGGAATATATATGAAATATTGATTGTTAAAATGATAAAGATTTAGAACAGTGTTTATTGTTTAGAATTTTGGGTGTAATAGTAGAATGATAAATGTTTAGAATAGGATCTTTTTTTCTTCTCTGAATAATCAGAGAAGCCATCGAGATAGAAAAATGTCCCCACAGCATGAATAAAAGAGATGATACCTCCCGCCTACCAGCCATTTGGAAACCCACCCTTATTGACAAACGAATCTCTAACACAAAGAATAACACCAGACCATACTCATGAAAACCACACAGGACATCACCTTCACACATCTACGCAAAAAGCAAGCCCAAACCCACACCGATTATGAGGCACGACCACAAACCAGAAGCCAGACCACAGCTGCATCCTTAACCACTTTAAACCCCTCCAATCCATACATGAAGCAAACTGACACACACCGCAATTCCCAAAATTTTATACTCACAACTCCAAGACAAGTCTGGTTAACAAAATCAAAGATTTATTTGGGAAAAACATGAAAAGAAAAGAAAAGAAAAGCGGTTGCAAGCGTGGCCTCTTAGACCCTTCCCAAATGGATTGAGTTCAAAGAACGCCAAAAGCAGTTTTCAAGCTATACATTTTATACACCTTCACAATGCACGCCAAGTGTAAGAAGCCCTCCCAATTCTCCCTTATTCTCTTAAATCATCCTTTAAGTTGTTTTACACTTTAAAGGGTCTTCTTGACAATTTCCGTCCCTCCCCCGATGTTTCTGGCTCCTGATAGCGATTTTTGCCCAAGGCTTAAGTTCCTGTTTCCTGGGGAGCTCTTAGCAAGTCATAATGCATTGTCTCCACTGATTACCATTTATGGTCACTTTACATAGTCAGAAAACAGCAGACAGATAGTCTCACACTTTGGTATTACATCTGTTACAATTTATAAAAGAATAACCTTTATTTATTTCCTTTAATTCCATCCTTTTTCTCTTCTACCTGAATTATTCTTTTATACTTTTAATAATTCATAATTCCCTAAGTTTTCTTTTGGTTCCTGTGCAAGCAAGTTTTTATATTCTGAATCTTCTTTCCCCAAGCCCTGTTTTCCTTCCTTCATTATTAACATTGTTTCTTTCCTCCCGCTCTCTATTGAAGTTGTTATTAAAGTCATGCTTTTCATTGTTCGTTTTAATAACATTTGTATGAGAGGAATCAAACATGGTAAAAACATAACATAATATTATGTTACGTTATGTTATTATCTGCTAACATAATATTAGCCAAGAATGCTAATATTGCAAATTTTGCTAGTTCCTTCCAATTTACAAACCATCCTCTGAACCAAATATTTACCCCATCTAAGGTTAATCCTCTCCAGGTTTGGACTGGGACGAGCTAATTTCATCATCTTGTCTGTAATTTCCTTTACTACCTTTCCACTCTCATCTACTTCAATGCAGCAATTACTCAAATTAAATTTTCCACACACACACCCCTTCTTGGGCTAATAAGTAATCTAAGGCTAACCGATTCTGCATGTTGTAGGTTTGAGGCTTTACACTTTCCTTGGCTAAATGTGCCATAGTACTTACAGTATCATTGGTAATTACTTCAAGCACTGCTTGCAGCCAAATTGCCCTGTTTAAAATATAAATGGGCTCTCTGGCACCTAAGGTGCCATCTTCCGCCCATGTAGCAGGTCCATAATAGTTGATGATCTCCTGTGGAGTCCAATCATCATCCTTCCAACTTCCAATTTTTATATCACTTGGTTGTATGGTTGATAAAAATCTATCTTTATTTTAAAATAAATTTTAAAAAATAATATAAAATTAATTTAAAATTAATTTAAAATTTAAATAAATTTAAACAAATTTAAAATAAATGTAGATTTATCTGATAAAATCATATACAGTTAGTCCCAGCAATTGTTTCTGTTCAATGGGGAGGAGGAAAAAACTTGGCTTTATTATTTCTAAAATGCAAGTTCCGTACCACCCCTTGGGTAGATACCCATAGGCATATTTTCCAAATATCCAATACATACCTTCTGAGGCTATCCAGTCCAGGGTGACATTTTAAGGATCCTTTAAATAAGCCATCTCAGTTATTTCACTTAATATCTCCTCCTTTGATATTCCACTTTCTCCCCACGAACTGTCATTGTTCCATACAGTCAAGCAAATCATATCTCCTACTGCCACTCTCCTATTCTTCCTTTTTCTTTTATAACATACTTTTCCTACTAAATTTGTAGTTAATGCCCAAGTTCCCTCTTTTCCCTTTGTGAACTTGAGAGTTTTATTTTTCCACATATTTATCACAATATTATGTTTCAATTTCTTGAGCTTCCCATGGCCATTGTTCTCCCATATTTGTTCCTCCACACACAAAACAATTGCTTACTGTTAAAGTCTTAGCAATTTCTTCAGCCAGTTGCACAAACATATTCACTGCTTTCTTAGGGAATTCAGGGAATTCTAATTTTTCAAACTCTATCTTACACCCAATACAAATTACATAAACAAAAGCACAGTTACAAAACCAACACATCTGGGAGGGCGCGCAATAGAATCTTCTCAGTTGTAGTTCTCTTCAGTTGGGGAAACCGCAGAAGCAATCATTCAGTCCTACAAAGCAAAAATATAAAAATAGCCCAGGTAATCAAAAATGCTATTCCCACTGGTCCATTGGGTTCTTCAGATCATCAACTTCAGTGGATCTCCTTGGTGAGATTCTACCTTCCACTCCTTCAGTTTTTTTCAGCAGTCCAAATTGCAGTCTCAGTGGTCAACAAGATGATGAAAGGTCCTTCCCAAATTGGAGTCAGTTTCTCATCCTTCCAGGCCTTTATCAGTACCCACTGTCCTGCTTTATATTGGTGTACAGTAAAGCCCAAAGGTGGTGTTTGCAAAGGAATGCCTGTCTATCGCAAAAGAGAAAAACATCTGGACAGTTCCTGTACATATTTTCTAACCATTTTGTCCTTTAATTCAATTCTTGGTAAATCTTCCCTCCCCATATTGTAATTTCTAACCCATCTCTGTAACAATTCCTAAAAGAGCAACAACTTGTGCTGCTAATAAACAAACAATGCCATAGGATGCGGCATCTTGACTCCTAAGCACACAGACATTGAGACATAAAAAATGAAGGTAAGTAGAACAACTTCAAGAATAAAACAAAGAATCTAAATAAGGAATTTTTAGTCAATGCTCTGAAATATATTCGGGTCAAAATTTAGTGTCAATTCTCTGATTTTAGTAAAATGTGAGTCAGATTCAGATTCCATTCAGATGGAAGCAAATTCTCATTGTGTAGGTTAAAACATCTCCAAATATAAGCAAAAACTTTCAAAATAATTTCTTTTATATAGGTTTAATTAAGCATTCTAAACCTCAAAAATTTCCAGAATAATAAAATCAAAATTGTATTCAGAGCAGAAAAGAAAATATACAGTTTCTTTCTTTCTTTCTTTCTTTCTTTCTTTCTTTCTTTCTTTCTTTCTTTCTTTCTTTCTTTCTTTCTTTCTTTTATTAGATTTATATACCTCCCTACTCCCGAAGGACTCAGGGCGGTGAACAGGCACAAAATAAAATACATAGATACAAAAGTTTAAAAATATAATTAAAACCAGATTAAATAATTTAGCCCGAGACAATTAAAAATCCCAATAATTTAAAACAGATTAAAATTTCGATTTAAAAGGATTTTAAAACAGGGGAGAAAATTAGGCCAGGCCGGCTTGCTGGAATAGAAGAATCTTAAGAGCACGGCGGAAAGTGCGTAGATCCGGGATCCTCCGTATCACTGGGGGGGAGCTCATTCCAGATAGTGGGTTCCCCCACAGAGAAGGCCTTCCCCCTGGGGTCTGCCAGTCGACATTGTTTAGCTGATGGCACCCGGAGGAGCCCCTCTCTATGAGAGCGTACCGGCTGGTGGGAGGCTGCTTGTGGTAGTAGGCGGTCCCGTAAATAACCAGGTCCTAAGCCATGGAGCGCTCTAAAGGTGGTAACCAAAACCTTGAAGCACACCTGGAAGACCACCGGGAGCCAGTGCAGCTCGCGCAGGAGAGGTGTCACATGGGAGCGCCATGTTGCTCCCATAACCACCCGCACGGCTGCACTCTGCGCCAGTTGGAGCCTCCGGGTGCTCCTCAAGGGGAGCCCCATGTAGAGAGCATTGCAGTAGTCCAGGCAGGAAGTGACGAGGGCATGAGTGACTGTGTGTAGGGAGTCCCGATCCAGAAAGGGATGCAACTTATTTATTTATTTATTTATTTATTTATTTATTTATTTATTTTTAAATTTATATACTGCCCTTCTCCCTGAGGACTCAGGGCGGTGTACAGCCAGAGTTAAAAAACATGAAATACAAATATTAAAAACAATTAAAATATATATAAATTTGGCCCAAAATTAAAAATACAAACCAATTAAAACATTTAAAATTTCTTCTTAAACCAGCCTGGCTTGCTGGAAAAAGTGGGTTTTAAGGGCACGGCGGAAGGCACTAAGGTCTTGGATTCTCCTTATCTCTGGGGGCAACTGATTCCAGAGGGTAGGTGCCCCCACAGAGAAGGCCCTCCCCCTGGGAGTCACCAGCCTACATTGATTGGCTGATGGCACCCTGAGGAGGCCCTCTCTGTGGGAGCGCACGGGACGATGGAAGGTCGTCGGTAGCAGCAGGCGGTCTCGAAGATAGCTAGCCCGATGCCATGGAGCACTTTAAAGGTGATAACCAACACCTTGAAGTGCACCCGGAAGACCACTGGGAGCCAGTGCAGCTCACGCAGGAGCGGTGTTACATGGAAGCGCCATGCTGCTCCCATCACTACCCGCACTGCTGCATTCTGGACCAGTTGGAGCCTCGGGGTGCTCTTCAAGGGGAGCCCCATGTAGAGAGCATTGCAGTAGTCAAGGTGAGAGGTGACGAGGGCATGAGTGACCGTGCACAGGGAATCCCGATCAAGAAAGGGCCGCAACTGGCGAATCAGGCGAACCTGACAAAAGGTCCCCCTAGTTACAGCTGTCAGATTTCCTCCAAGGACAGCTGCATATCCAGGAGGACTCCCAGATTGCGAGGCCTTTCTGTGGGGGCCAAAGACTCGCCCCCAATAGTCAGTGATGGAGTCAACTGACTATATCGGGATGCCGGGAGCCACAGCCCCTCAGTCTTGGAAGGGTTGAGCTTGAGCCTGTTCCTCCCCATCCAGATCCGCACGGCCTCCAGGCACTGGGACATCACTTCAAGGGCATCATTAGGGTGGTGAATCAGGCAAACCTGATGAAAAATCCTCCCGGTCACGGCCGTCAAGTGCTCTTCTAAAGACAGCCATGAATCCAGGAGGACACCCAAGTTGTGAGCCCTCTCCATGGGGGCCAGCGATTCACCCCCAATAGTCAACAATGGCGTCAACTGACTATATCGGGACGTCGGAAACCACAGCCACTCGGTCTTGGATGGGTTGAGCCTGAGCCTGTTCCTCCTCATCCAGATCCGCACGGCCTCCAGACACCGGGACATCACTTCAAGGGCATTGTTGGGGTGGTCCGGGGTGGAGATGTACAGCTGGGTGTCATCAGTGTACTGATGGTACTTCACCCCGAAACCACGGATGATCTCGCCCAGCGGCTTTACATAAATGTTGAACAAAAGGGGCGAGAGGACCGACCCTTGCAGCACCCCACAGACAAGGCGCCTCGGGGTCAACTGCTGCCCCCCTGCCAACACAGATTGCGACTGGTCAGAGAGAAAGGAGGAGAACCACCGTAATACAGTGCCTCCCACCCCTAACTCTTCCAACCGGTGCAGCATGATACCATGGTCGATGGTATCAAAAGCCGCTGAGAGGTCTAATAGGACCAGGACAGAGGAGCAACCCCTGTCCCGAGCCCTCCAGAGATCATCAACCAACGTGACCAATGCTGTTTCCGTGCTGTACCCAGGCCTGAAGCCCGACTTGAACGGATCCAGATACGTCGTTTCATCCAGGTACTGGGGGAGCTGTCGTGCAACCACACTCTCAACAACCTTCGCAACAAAACGAAGGTTGGAGACCGGATGATAATTAGCCAAAGTATCTGCATAGCTTTTATATGCAGATGAAAGAGATCAAAACAGTGAAAGGCAAAACTGCACAAGCAGGTCATCCATTTGCCCCGCCTTTTTCAGACAGGCTCAGCAGAGAGAAAAAGTGGAAGGGGAATGGTTAAGATGAGCAGGAAAACCCCACCCCCACTTTCCCCCCTAATCTGGCTCAGCAGAGAGCGAGAGAGGAGGGGAAAGGTTAGTTAAGATGAGCCAGTGAGGACAGAAAAAAATTCAAAAGACAACATAGAAATCTCACACCTTTTTTCCCCTAAGGACACTTTGAGAAATAGAGAAAATGAGTTTCTCTATTTCTTTTCCTTGCAACACACTGCACACACTGTAATCAGGCTGCTTGCAGAAACAATTTGTCATGCACACACACACACACTCACATTTCATGCAAACCAATCATTGCAATTATTTCAGGGAGCTTTTTCACAAGATAATGAGCTCCATTTTCTAAATAATTTTGAGGGTTCATCCTTCATCCAGGTCTGGAAATGATTATACACACACTTACCATTAAACAAGATTTGCAGACCTGGGGAGGTTGTCCCTTTAAATCCTCCCTTTTTATTTCCTTGGGCAACCTATAGCTCATTCTTAAAGCAGTGGGAAAACTCAGAGAGCAGTTTAAATCATAAATGTGATTGTGGGCCCTAACTACTCTCCATTTCCCATAGCTCCAAGCTGAGAGATTTACTTAATTTGCAGGAATTTTTTAACAAAAACCACATCAAATTGATCAAGTCAAATTATCTGAATCTTCCCATTTAGACAGGCTTTACGTTTTTTTGTTTCCTCCTAAACCCCAGATGGGAAGAATAAACCTTTTCTTCTGTATTCGTAGTTCTTTCAGAGTTTTCTGGCTCTTTTGAGAATGGTAAATTATCAAGATCTTTATAACACTGCAGTATTTCTACTCCTGGGTCTTCTTACCACACATAACAGCATAAATTAACCATATCCTCTTTGGTCAGCCCCAACTTCTGAATCATCTTAGATTTAGATTTAGATTTTATTGAACTTCTATACCCCCTTCTCCCAAAGGACTCAGGGCGGTGTACAGCCATATTAAAACACATATAAACCACAAAATTTAAGAACAATTTAAAAAACAAATGTATAAAATTTGGCCCACAAAATTAAAAACTAACAAACACCCAATTTAAAAATTCCTATTAGGCCAGCCCGGCTTGTTGGAATAAAAGAGTCTTCAGGGCGCGGCGAAAGGTACGCAGGTCGGGGATCATACAAACCTCTAGGGGCAGCTCATTCCAGAGGGCTGGTGCCCCCACAGAGAAGGCTCTCCCCCTGGGTGTCGCCAGTCGACATTGTTTGGCTGACGGCACCCTGAGGAGCCCCTCTCTGTGGGAGCATATTGGCCGGTGGGAGACTATCAGCGGCAGAAGGCGATCTCGTATATACCCCGGTCCTAAGCCATGGAGCACTTTAAAGGTGGTAACCAACACCTTGAATCACACCCGGAAGACCACCAGGAGCCAGTGAAGCTTGCGCAGGAGAGGTGTTACATGGGTGTGCCATGTTGCCCCCATAATCACCCGTGCGGCCACATTCTGGACCAGTTGGAGCCTCCGAGTGCTCTTCAAGGGGAGCCCCATGTAGAGAGCATTACAGTAGTCCAGACAGGACATGACGAGGGCATGAGTGACTGTGCGCAGGGCATCCCAGTCCAGAAAGGGACGCAACTGGCATATCAGGCAAACCTGATAAAAAGCTCCCCTGGCCACACCCATCATATGATCTTCCAAAGACAGCCGTTCATCCAGGAGAACACCCAAGTTGCGAGCCCTCTCTGAGGGGGCCATTATCTCGCCCCCAATAGTCAGCGATGGAACCAGCTGATTATACTGGGACGCCGGGAGCTACAGCCACTCAGTCTTGGAAGGGTTGAGTCTGAGCTTGTTTCTCCCCATCCAGATTTGCATGGCCTCCAAGCACTGGGACATCACATCAAGGGCATCATTGGGATGGTCCGGGGTGGAGATGTTCAGCTGGGTGTCGTCAGTGTACTGGTGAACTCCCGAGCTGCCCCAGATGCTTCACCGACAGATGGCAGATTGAAATCCCCCATGACCATAAGTCTGGGGGTATCAACCGCCACTCCGGCTGAACCGCTGAGAGGTCTAATAGGACCAGGACAGAGGAACAGCCCCTGTCCCGAGCCCTCCAGAGATCATCAACCAATGCGACCAATGCTGTTTCTGTGCTGTACCCCAGCCTGAAGCCCAACTGGAACGGATCTAGATAGACAGCTTAATCCAGATACTGGGGAAGTTGTTGCGCCCCACACTCTCAACAACCTTCGCAACAAAGCGAAGGTTGGAGACTGGACGATAGTTCGCTAATACAGCCGGGTCCAGGGAGGGCTTCTTGAGGAGGGGCTTTGCCACCGCCTCTTTCAGAGAGGGAGGGAAGAAACCCTCACTCAAAGAAGCATTAATAATCCCCTGGAGCCAGCCTCAGGAAACCGCCCAGGAAGCCAGCACCAACCAGGAGGGACATGGGTCCAATAAACATGTGGCAGTGCTAAGCCTACCCAGAATCCTGTCCACGTCCTCGGGAATCACATGGTCAAACTCATCCCAGATAACATTCACAAGACCCACCTCCGTCACCCCATCTGGATCTACCCAATCTGAGTCCAGGCCTTCCCAAATCTGAGTGACTTTGTCATGCAGGAATTGCACAAAATCCTCAGCCCTGCCCTGCAAGGGGTCTTCCCTCGCTCCCAGATGAAGGAGGGAGCTGGTCACCCTAAACAGGGCTGCTGGGCGGTTCTCTGCAGACCCGATAAGAGTGGAAAAATAGTTAGATTTTGCCACTCTTATCGCCACTAGATAGATCTTAATATGAGACCTCACAGTGTTCGGTCAGATTTGGAGCGGCTGGCCCTCCAGTCGCTCTCCAGGCGTCTTTTCCAGCACTTCATCTCCCTCAGCTCCTCAGAGAACCAGGGAGCCACCTGGAATCAGCACCGGGTCAGAGGCCGCAAAGGCACGACGCGGTCCAAAGCTCCAGCAGCCGCCCTATCCCAGGCGGCCACCAGTTCTTCAGTCGAGTCGTGAGCCAGAGCATCAGGGAACGGTCCAAGCTCCATCAGGAACCTATCTGGATCCATCAGGCGCCTGGGGGGGGGGAACCACCTTGTCGGTTCCGCCTCCCTGCGGCGAGGTGTGGTGGTACGAAAGTCGAGTCGAAGGAATGAGTGATCTGACCATGACAAGGGTTCAATAACTATATCCCCTATTTCTAGATCACTCAACCACTGACCTGAGATAAAACACAAGTCCAGAGTGTGTCCCCCCATGTGGGGAGTGGCCATGAACTAACTGGGTCAGGTCCATGGCCGTCATGGAACCCATGAACTCCCGAGCTGCCCCAGATGCTTCACTGACAGATGGCAGATTGAAATCCCCCATGACCATAAGTCTGGGGGTATCAACCGCCACTCCGGCTATCATGTTGAGCAGCTCGGGCAGGGAGCCAGGTACGCAATCAGCAGGCCCATCTGCACCCCATGATCCCACTTCACAAGGAGGGACTCACATCCGGCTATCTGAGGTACAGTGGCTTCCCTCGGACAAAGACCTTCCTTAATAATAACTGCCACTCCCCCGCCCCTTCCCTGAGCCCTCGGCTGATGGAATGCACGGAAACCTGGTGGGCACAATTCAACGAGGGGAACCCCCCCTCTTGACCCAACCAGGTCTCCGTAATACCCGCCAGGTCCGCACCCCCTCCTGCACCAGATCACAAATGAGGGGGGCTTTATTTACAACAGACCTGGCGTTGCACAACATCAACCAAAGGCCCAGGCCCTGAGGGTCTGAGCAACCCAGGGAAAGAGAAGAGCATTGGGGGCCGGAGTGCGCAATCACTCGAAGATAGCGAGTGCGCACTCCCACAACACGATATGGCCCTCTGCTCCCACCATATCTGCCCCTCCCACCCACAGTCCAGATGGAACAGCCCTCACCAGTATGGAATCTTACTGTATGGAGGGGCTTCCCCAACCTCTTAAGTATTTTTCCCTAAAGGACTAGTCAGGTCTATTTACAATTCGGGATTCTTCCTAATTGTTTTAATGAACTTCTCACTTTTACTCAAAGTTACACCCATTGTTCTTTCTCCTCAAGCACTGGATTGTTACTACCTGTCTTTGCCCTAGGGATGTTCTGTCCCTTCTGGTTCTAGCTTGAATCTCCCAGCCTGCGCTGGCTTATTTTTAAAGATCCAAACTCTTCTCTATCTATCTTGATCTCCCAGCAGCCACTGGCCTGTTTTTAAAGATCCAAACTCTTTTTAATTTATATGTCCATGGAGCCAGGCATCCCATTGACTTAATAGTTGTCCTAAAAGACTGTCGGAAGGGATTTGTTAGCTTTACAATTTTTTTTCTTTAGGTTTACAACAACTACAACAATTGCCCATCCTCTTGAGAGTTTACCTGATTATAGTTTCCTGAGATTCTTGATTTAATGGCCACTCAAAATCCACAACACCAGTTCGCTTCCCTTTGGGCTGGCCTTTCCCCTCGCATAAGGAAATGCAACCTTTCAGGTCCGCACTTGCCTTTGTTGGAAGAAACATCCTTCTGGGTTCTGCTCCAAGTGGGGAAAACAGACACTGGAAACATGGAGACTGCTTGGAAAGATGGTTTAATGGTGGACAGGATCACATGGCTTGAGTTCCTGAACAGAAAAGGGCAGATACAGCGAGTTTTTCAGGTTTTATACTCTCTCTGGCTTTGAACTTCCTGGGGCCCAGAAAGAGTATCCTGATTGGTTGTCAGACTCCCAGGGGGTGGGGGTCTTGCTGGCTGATGGTCACATGTGCTTCCCAGGTCACATGTGGTGAGTCTCTGCTGCTATTGTGTAGAGGGCTAATCCTATCTTTCGCAATTCCTACTATGGCTCTGCCTGAAGGAGGCAGATCTTTGTTATGTAGAATAGACTGGCCCAGGCCTTAATGGCCCATTGACAAAGGGTGGGGGGCAGGAAGGTGGCAGCTGCTTTGTCTGTAAAATATGCTTCTCATATTTCTGCCTTTTTCATATTTCCTAAAATATTTCACTCTTCCAGGAAAGGGGTGGGTGCTAACTTCCTACACCTTGAACTCACCAGTGTTCCCAGAACAGGAGTCCAACACACACACACACTGCTGTTGTCACAGAACCCCCCACAATCGCTCTCCTGACCACCCAGGTACAATTGCGTGTTTCCCTCCTTCGGGGCAAAAGGTTCTTATCTGAACCAGTCGACTGGGTTACCTGGTCCTGGGCCTTAGTTGTTGACTCTCTTTCTCTTTCACATTCTTTGATTTTGTAAATCAGAGTTGTTAATTTAATTTGGCTCAGAGCCTGCAATGGGTAGCTGGAGCTCAGACAACTTCAGGCAGTTGAAAACAACCAGCGTGCTCCTGGATTTCACCGAGAACAGTGCCCCCTAGAGGCCCTTTGAGCCCCACATTAGGCGCCAAATTTGTGAGATTTAAAATTCCCAAAATTTTATACTCACAACTCCAAGACAAGTCTGGTTAACAAAATCAAAGATTTATTGAGGAAAAACATGAAAAAAGAAAGAAAGAAAGAAAAGTGGTTGCAAGCGCGGCCTCTTAGACCCTTCCCAAATGGATTGAGTTCAAAGAGCGCAAAAAGCAGTTTTCAAGCTATACATTTTATACACCTTCACAATGCACACCAAGTCTAAGAAGCCCTCCCAACTCCTCCTTATTCTCTTAAGTCATCCTTTAAGTCAGGGGTCACCAACCTTTCGGAGCTCAGGGACCACTAAATTCATAATTTTAAATCCCATGGACTATTAATATGATCTGCCTAATGACCGGCTGGGTGGGCATGGCTAGGTGGTCATGTGACTGGGTGGATGTGGCCAACTCAATGTCACTCACATCGAGGGGCACCTCGCCTCTGTTCGCCTCTCCCCCCCACCCACTCCTTGCCTCCCCGCCCGGGCTCCTTAGGGCCCCAACAGGAAGCAGTTGTTGGAGCTAAGCAGCCACCAGGAGAAAGAGTTGGCAAAACAGCTCAGTTCAAATTGGATCTGACTGAGAAGGAGGCTCAGCAGAAGCACCTCACTGAGGACTAGGAGCATAGGTTTTCCAAGCTGTAGGAAGTTAGCACCCACCCCTTTCCTGGAAGAGTGAAATATTTTAGGAAATATGAAGAGACAGAATATTATGTTTCCCTGTATGAGAAATGAATAAGCATATTTTGAAGCAGCTCCCATCTTCCTGCTCCCACCCTTTGTCAATGGGCTATTAAGGCTTGGGCCAGTCTATTCTACATAACAAAGATCTACCTCCTTCAGGCAGAGCCATAGTAGGAATTGCCAAAGATCCAACAAAGATAGGATTAGCCCTCTACACAATAGCAGCAGAAACTCACCACATGTGACCTGGGAAGCACATGTGACCATCAGCCAGCAAGGCTAGCTAAGACCCCCACCCCCTGGGAGTCTGACAACCAATCAGGATACTCTTGGGGCCCCAAGAAATGCAGAGCCAGAGAGAGCATAAAAACCCAAGGATTTACTATCTCTGCCCCTTTTCTGTTCAGGAACTCAAGCCATGTGATCCTGTCCACCATTAAACCATCTTTCCAAGCAGTCTCCATGTCTCCAGTGTCTTTTTCCCCACTTGGAGCAGAACCTAGAAGGAGATTTCTTCCAACAAAGCAGAGGGAAGACTTGCAAAAATGCAAGGCCAGGTACTGGTGCCTGGAGGCTCAGCAGGCTGAGAAGGTCAGCCAGTTCCATCCATGAGGCAGTCCCACTGGAATAAGGCCCTCCGGCTCTTCGCCACCAGCAGCACTTCCCTCCAGCCTTTGCCCAGAGCCCTGCACCAGGAGGTTGAAGCAGATCCCCAAGTCAGAATTTCTCCCCCCCTCCTCCGACCGACACAAAAAGACCCCAAAGGGGGAGACTCTCTGCAGCAACACAAATGTTCATTGCACATATCTGTCCCAGGGGCTGTATTTTGAGGACCCCTGATTTAGTGCAATATAAAAAATGCAAATTTTTTTTTTGCAGACCACCAAAATTTTCTCACGGACCACCAGTGGTCCATGGACCACCAGTTGGTGACCACTGCTTTAAGTTGTTTTATACTTTAAAGGGTCTTCTTGACAATTTCCGTCCCTCCCCTAATGTTCCTGTCTCCTGATAGTGATTTTTGCCCAAGGCTTAAGTTCCTGTTTCCTGGAGAGCTCTTAACAAGTCATAATGCATTGTCTCCACTGATTACCATTTGTGGTCACTTTACATAGTCAGAAAACAGCAGACAGATAGTCTCACACTTTTGTATTACATCTGTTACAATTCATAAAAGAATAACCTTTATTTATTTCCTTTACACAGAATTGATGTGTATCTCCTTCTTCCTGCAGTCTGCCTCCAGGCTTCCCCAGATCCTTCCAGGGACCTTTCTTGCTTCTGGTGTTTGGGCAACATCTTCAGAATCAGAATAGAGCTGGAAGGGACCTTGGACCTGACTAGTCCAGCCCCCTGATGAAGCAGGAGATCCTATACCACTTCAGACAAGTAACTGTCCAGTCTCTTCTTTAAAACTTCCAGTGATGAAGCACCCACAACTTTTGAAGGCAAGCTGTTCCACTGGTTAATTGTCCTCACTGTTAGGAAATTTCTACTTAATTTCAGGTTGCTACTCTCCTTGATTAGTTTATATCCATTGTTTCTTTTCCTGCCTTTTGGTGCTTTGGAAAATAAATTAATCCCCTCCTCTTTGTGGCAGCCTCTCAAATACTGAAATACTGCTATCATGTCACTCCTAGTCCTTCGTATCGCTAGACTAGCCAAACTCAAATCCTGCAACCATTCTTCATATGTTTTAGTTTCCATCATCTTAGTTGATCTTCTTAATTGATCTTCTTTGCATTTAGTTAATCATCTTAGCTGATCTTCTTTGCATTTTTTCCAAAGTCTCCACATCTTTTTTGTAATGTGTTGACCAAACCTGGATGCAGTATTCCAGGTGTGGCCTTACTAAGGCTTTATAAAGTGGTACTAATACTTCATGTGATTTTGATTCTATGCCTCTGTTTAACCAAGGATTGTATTAGCTTTTTTGGCGGCAGCTGCACACTGCTGATTCATGTTTAAATGATTGTCTTGTGGGAAGTATACCCCAAAAGGACAGTGCCAGAAACCTCACAGCACCAGAAACCTCAGAAAACAATGCCCAAAGTCTCAAGCCAGCCCTTCCCCCTTTAAGAAAACCCCAGGCAAAAGCACCAGCTGAAAGGAACACTTAGTAGAGCCATTAAGATAAGGGGAATCAGACTAAAAATAAACTCTCCAAGGTAAACTGAAACTCCCTTTTTCCTGCCTCCCTGACAGGATTAACTCCTAGGACAAGAAAAACAAAAGACCTGGGACCAAGATTAACCCAGGAAAACAGGAAAATAAAACTCAGGGCAATCAGAAACACATAAAAACCCATCAACCTGCAGGAGCTTCAAAGGGGAATTAAGCTTAAAAGGCTCAGAGTCACACTTCCAAGTTTGCATGCAAGCGAGGAGCCCTGGAGCTGTGTTACTACTTTTCCTGCCTTCCTGAATTAAAGGATCCCTTTTCTGGCAGCTGGCTTTCATGTCTATTTCTTCTCAGCATCGGTGACTGCTTCCCAGCTGGGGAACGACACAGGAAATTTTCTTCCAGCAGTCCATTAGGACTCCAATGTCCCTCTCACAGTTACTGTTTTTGAGCTAGGTTTCGCATAATCTGTACTTGTATCTTTGATTTTTCCTGCCCAGATGTAAAATCTTGCTTTTCTTCAGATTAAATTTCATTTTCTTGGCTATGGCTCATGGTACACGTCTGTCAAATTCTTTTTGGATCCCAAGCTTGTCTTCTGGTATGTTGGCTAGTCCTTCCAGCTTGGTGTCATCTGCAAATTGGATGAGTTCCCCTACTCCCTCATCTAAGTCATTTATGAAGATATTGAAGAATACTGGGCCTAAGACGGAACCTTATGGTGCCCCACTACTTACTTCCCTCCATGTAGATATAGTACCATTAAGGACTACTCATTGAGTACGGTTTATCAGCCAGTTACAAATCTATCTGGTGGTGATACTGCCTATTCCACATTTTTCTAATTTACCAAGAAGTAGATTATGGTCAGAGGTGGAATTCAGCTGGTTTGGCCTAGTTCGGCCAAACCGGTTGTTAACTTTGGGCCCAGTTTGGCTAACTGGCTGATCCCACCACTGGCTGGGCCACCTCTCGCCCCTCCCCTCCCTGGTACTCCTCACCTCAGCTGCCCTCTCCTGGGGCCATTTTGGCATCTCAGTGCTCCTCTAATCGTCCCCACCCCCACCCCCTCCAAGCAAGTGACATTTGCGTCGGCAAAAACCCAAGGCAGCTCTGACATGGCACTTGGAGGGAGGGGCTGGACCTACTAAGCAGGCGGCCAAGCTAAGGGCCTGATGGACCCCATCTCATCACTGGAAATCCAGGCGCATGTCAGCGGTGACAGGCAAAGCCTTGGCTAGGCTCCTTGGCAGACAACGAGCTTCACAGAGTCTAGTGCTTGGAGATGGCTGTGCCCTAAGGAGACTGAGGGCATTGTTGAGGGTCCTGCGAAGAGGGGCTCAGGCAGGCCCAGTCCCTGTGTGGCACCATGATCCACAAGTTGCTGCTGGCACTGCGTGGCTATCCAGACAGCCTCTTCATGGGCAGTGGCCTGAAGGTGGGTGCCCCTCACCCTCCCAGGCCCAGACAGCCACTCCTGACCTGGCCTGAGAAGGTAAGGCCAACAGCGGGGGATGGAGATCAGCAGCTCCAGGCCCACCGCACTCAGCCAAAGGGCTGCCTGGGGGAGACACTGTGAGGCTTGGCCATCTTTTGGGCCCAACTCTCCCACACCCTGACTGGGCAGGTGGGCAGATGCAGAGCCCTTGCCAACTACCAGCTTTGCCCGCCAGTCTCTCCGGCATTTCCACCCCTTGGGGCAGTGCAAATACTGATAATTCCAAGCATGGAGGCATGCATTCGGTCACCTTTGCAGAAGGGAACAGAAAGGCCTGTTCTGATCAGTGTGTAGCAGAGTAGTACGGGAAGGGGGGTGAGAAAGAAATCCTCTTGATTCCTGTGCATGTCTTCTCACTAACTATAAGTGTGTGTTTGTGTGTGTGTCTCTGTGTGTGTATATAGAGGAGCTCTTCCTGAGTCTTCTTGCTTCTCTGAAAATACACAGTGATCACTGTATCTCTTCTCGGAAGAGCTCTGCTCCCCACCACACACATACACATGTACACATACACGGTGTAATGTGCTTTACTAATAAGAATTTATCTATTCTGGCCTGCCAATCCCCCGGCCCTAGTCTAGCCAAGGCTTCTTTGGTATCCACATGTTTTACTTAGGGACGGCATAGTTTTGTTCCTGTCATAGGAATGCTGGATTGTGTCTCTGTTTTAGAAACTATTGATGAATGCTCTTTTATGGGTGTCTACATATTTTATGAAAGCAACTGTTCAGTTTCAGAGGGACTTCATTGGAATGAGCTAGGGTAGATAGTAGGGGCTTCGCTCTTGGATGTTGTTTTCTTCTAAAAGTGACATGTTTCCATCAGTCTTTCTCTGTAGGTACATATGAGCCGTGGTGGTGCAGTGGTTAGAGTGCAGTATTACAGGCTACTTCTGCTGACTGCTGGCTGCCTGCAATTTGGCAGTTCAAATCTCAGCAGGCTCAAGGTTGACTCAACCTTCCTTTCTTCTGAGGTGGGTAAAATGAGGACCCAAATTGTTGGGGGCAATATGCTGACTCTGTAAACCGCTTAGAGAGGGCTGTAAAGCACTGTAAGTTTAAGTGCTATTGCTATGTAGGGTCATTTTTTTAATGAAAGCTGTTTGTTCCCTATTGTGTTCAATTTGGATGTATCAGTTTTCTTCTTGGGGTCATTTTTAAAGAAGCTGTTTGCTCCCTATTGTGTTTTATTTTGGTGTATTGTTTAGATTGAGATTTCTTGCTTTGTTCATTGTTCATTGAGTTTCAGACTGCCTAGAGTTGCCTCTAGACCTTTTACTTTTTCTTCTATTAATTCATATAGTTTACATTTGATAATGTAAATTTGAGTCTTCTGTGGGCATAAACTGAAACATATGACACATTTTGCAAGTCACTATAGTGCCTGTCTCTATTTCCATGACTGTTTGTTTGTTAAATTGAAAATTAAAATTTTCTAAAAATTAAATATTTTCCAAGTTGTGAAGTGTCAGTTTACAATAGTTTACAAGAGTTCTTGGTCCTTTGTTCTTTGTCTTGAAAAATTCATCACTATCTTTCCTGTTTTGATGCACCTATCACTTTTTCCATGGTTTGTTATTTTTTTTTCTGAGATCGTTAAGAATTTAAAAATTGTAAAGAATTAAAATAATTGAAAAAGAAATTAAAAATTGAAAAAAATTAAAAATTGAAAAAAGAATTTAAAATTTAAAATGATATTTTAGAGGTGAACAAAGATTAAAATTAGAAAAAAGAATTTAAATTTTTTTAATTAAAAAAAAGAAAAAAGCATTTTGTAAAAGGAATTTCAGAGATATTAAAAATGTAAGAATTTACTAAAGTTCTTAGACCCTTATGAAGTGTTATGCACTTTTTTTTGTTGGAAATCTCAGGCTGTTTTTTAAGAGATGTTTTGCTCTCAACCCTCTACTCCTTGCCTTGAAAGTTTATCCCTTTTCTGCCTATCCACAAGTGTTTTGTAGCTTTTCCTCCCTGCTTTCTTGTCCTTCAGTTGCCCAGCCACTGCCAGGATCTTCAGGTATGTTGTGCTGATCTGGCCACTCTGCTCTGCTCAACTGGTCCACACGCTGTTCTCAGTCCTGCTGGTTCCCCATTAGGCACTGCTGTTGACGCTCTGCTCCTTTGGCACTTAGTTCTGCACTGCTACTGGTCGAGATCTGCCATGTTGCTCACAGCTGTTGGCTTGCTGCCACCTAGCTCCATTTCACTGCTGCTCAGTTGCCTTTGTTTGAACCGCACTGCGTCCACTCAGATGCCAGGCTAGGGTGCTGAGGTGCCTCTCCCAGCTGGGCTCTCACTCCATTTTTCAGATTGGCCTCTCAGCCACCTCTCAGTTGAGACATTGGGCTGCTTCTCAGCTGGGACACCTCTTAGCTGGGATACCTCACAGTTGGGCCGCCGGGCTGTCTCTCAGCTGGGACACTAGGCTGCCTTTCAGCTGGGACATCTCTCAATTAAGCTGCCTCTCAGTTGGGCCACCTCTCAGCTGGGATACCTCTCACCTTGTTGAAAGGATTTTTTCCCCAAAATTTAAAAAATACTGGAAGTTTATTTTCAAAATTCCCAAAATTTATAAGATTTTTTAAATTTTAAATTAAATTTAAATGTTAGTTTATTTAAATGTTAGTTAGTTTCACCAATCTCTGTTACTTGTTTATTCTGGTTAGGCCCAATTAATAGACTTGAGACTTCCTTATAACAAAGGTATTTATTTGTTTCTTATCTTCTTCAGAATTACATTTGGACTGCAACTGCTCTGACAGGAGCATCAACTTATATACAGAGGAGGCGGGGCAAAAGGTAAGTAGGGACCAATGGGAAGGAGCATAGTGACATCATACATTTAACTCATATACAAATATACATATATACAGAAAACAGGTTAGGTATTTTCAATTGTAACAAATCCCCCTCTAAAATACCTAACTAATAATAAACCACTGGTTTTAGATATGTACATTAAATTTAGAAGTCAGATATGTATGTTGTTTGGTTGCTAAGGGTTTAGTGAGAATGTCAGCAATCTGTTCACTCGTATCGCAGTGAATAGCCTTAATAAAACCTATACTTGATAATTGTCTCACATGTTTATATTTTTTTTATTTATTTATTTATTTATTTATTTATTTATTTATTTATTTATTTATTTATTTATTTATTAAATTTATATACCGCCCTATTCCCGAGGGACTCAGGGCGGTGAACAGTGAAAGATAAAAATACATGTAATACAAACGTTAAAAAACCAATTAAAATATACTAAACACTCTGGTCCTAGATAATTCAAGACATCCCAGTTTAAAACAAAATCAAAAGCAATATAAAGGGAAAGTTAGGCCAGGCCGGCCTGCTGAAACAGGAATGTTTTGAGGGCACGGCGGAAAGTGCGCAGATCCAGAATCTTCTGTATCTCTGGGGGGAGCTCGTTCCAGATGGTGGGTGCCCTCACAGAAAAGGCTCTCCCCCTGGGGGCTGCCAGTCAACACTGTTTGGCTGACGGCACCCTGAGAAGCCCCTCTCTATGGGAGCGTACTGGGCGATGAGAGGCTATTGGTGGCAGAAGGCGGTCTTGTAAGTACCCTGGTCCTAAGCCATGGAGCGCTCTAAAGGTGGTAACCAAGACCTTGAAGCGCACCCGGAAGACCACCGGGAGCCAGTGCAGCTCGCGCAGGAGGGGAGCCACATGGGAGCACCATGCTGCTCCCATAACTACCCGCACGGCCGCATTCTGGACCAGCTGGAGCCTCCGGGTGCTCCTCAAGGGGAGCCCCATGTAGAGAGCATTACAGTAGTCCAGGCGTGAAGTGACGAGGGCATGAGTGACCGTATTTAACGAGTCTCGATCCAGAAAGGGACGCAACTGGCGAATCAGGTGAACCTGATAAAAAGACCTCCCGGCCACAGCCATCAAGTGCTTTTCTAAAGACAGCCGTGAGTCCAAGAGGACGCCTAAGTTGCGAACCCTCTCCGTGGGGGGCAATGACTCGTCCCCAATAGTCAGTGATGGCACCAACTGACTATATCGGGACGTCGGAAACCACAGCCACTCGGTCTTGGATGGGTTGAGCCTGAGTCTGTTCCTCCCCATCCAGATCCGTACAGCCTCCAGGCACCGGGACATCACTTCAAGGGCATCATTGGGGTGGTCCAGGGTGGAGATGTATAGCTGAGTATCATCAGCATACTGATGATACTTCACCCCAAAACCACGGATGATCTCACCCAGCGGCTTCACATAAATGTTGAACAGAAGGGGTGAGAGAACCGATCCCTGTGGCACCCCACATATAAGGGGCCTCGGGGTCGACCTCTGCCTCCTTGTCAACACAGACTGTGACCGATCAGAGAGGAAGGAGGAGAACCACCACAACACGGTGCCCCCCACCCCTAGCTCTTCCAACCAGTGCAGCATGATACCATGGTCGATGGTATCAAAAGCCGCTGAGAGGTCTAATAGGACCAGGATAGAGGAGCAACCCCTGTCCCGGGCCCTCCAGAGATCATCTACCAATGCGACCAATGCCGTTTCCGTGCTGTATCCAGGCCTGAAGCCCGACTGGAACGGATCTAGATAAGCCGATTCATCCAAGTACTGAGGAAGCTGTTGCGCTACCACACTCTCAACAACCTTCGCAATGAAGCGAGGGTTGGAGACTGGACGGTAATTAGCCAACACTGCTGGGTCCAGGGAAGGCTTCTTGAGGAGAGGCTTCACCACCGCCTCTTTCAAGGCGGCAGGGAAGGCACACTCCCTCAAGGAAGCATTTATAATCCCCTGGAGCCAGCCTCGTGTAACCTCCCGAGAGGCCAGCACCAGCCAGGAGGGACACGGGTCCAATAAACATGTGGCCATGCTCAGTCTGCCCAGTATCTTGTCCACGTTTTCCGGAGTCACAGAATCAAACTCTTCCCAGGTAATATTCTCAAGACTTGCCTCCATCCTCCCTCCTGAATCTACCCAGTCAGAGTCCAAATTTTCCCGAATCTGAGCGATTTTGTCATACAGATATAGTACAAAGTCCTCGGCTCTACCCTCCAAGGGGTCCTCCCGCGCTTCCTGGTGGAGCAGGGAGCGGGTCACCCTAAACAGGGCGGCCGGGCGATTATCTGATGATGCAATAAGAGCGGAAAAATAGTTACATTTTGCCGCTTTTATTGCCACCAGGTAGGTCTTAATATGAGACCTTACCAGTGTTTGGTCAGATTCAGAATGGCTGGCCCTCCAACTGCTCTCCAGGCGTCTTTTCCAGCGTTTCATCTCCCTCAGCTCCTCAGTGAACCAGGGAGCCAGGTGAGATTGACGCCGGGTTAGAGGCACGCCGCAAAGGCACGACCCAGTCTAAAGCTCCAGTGGCCGCCCTATCCCAGGCGGCCACTAGGTCTTCAGTCGAGCCACGTGCCAGAGCCTCAGGAAATGGCCCAAGCTCCGTCTGGAACCTATCCGGGTCCATCAGGCGCCTGGGGCGGAACCACCTCATCGGTTCCGCCTCCCTGCGGCGGGGTGCGGCGGTTCAAAGGTCAAAGCGAAGGAGGGAGTGACCATGACAAGGGCTCGATCACTATATCCCCTATCTCGAGACCACTCAGCCACTGACCAGAGACAAAAACCAGGTCCAGCGTGTTTCCCCCCATGTGAGTAGGGCCATGAACTAATTTGATATCGATATGTCGAGATCTTTGGCCTATTGCCTCGGAAGCTGATATATCTATTGCTGCTTTATTATCTTCATTGATAATAATAGGATAAATGGGTTCAGCCCATATATTGGACAACAAATCATCAAACCAGGTCAGGTTATTGGTTGCCTTAGATAGGCAAATGTATTCGGCTTCTGCCGTGGAGGTGGCAATTAAATTTTTTTTGCCAGTATACCAATGTACCGTGCAACCATTTATAAGGAAAACATAACCGGAGGTACTTTTTTGACTTTTTGGGTCTCCAGCCCAATCTGCATCAGCATAACAAGTCAATATGGGCTTTTCTGAAATAAATGGTTCTACATATAAACAGACATCAGCACTAAATTTTAGATACCTTAGAATTCTTTTGATTCCTTCCCAGTGATATACATTAGGGTTGCTTACGTGTCTTGACAATAGATTAACAGCAAGGGTGATATCTGGTCTGGTCCAATTAGAAATATATGATCCAATAATAGATCTATATAAAGTGTTTTCTTTAAACGGCTCATGTTCGTTGTGCATGTTTCTAGTGAAGTCAGTTGACATGGGGGTCTCGCAAGTTTTTGAATTTATCATATTGCACTTTTGTATAAGTTCTATAATTTTCTCTCTTTGGGATAATTTGAATCCTTTATCGGTTTTATCAATTTGGACTCCTAAATATTTATTTACTTTTCCTAATATTTTTAAGTTGAAGTGTTTACCCAATTGTTCAGCAAATTCATCACATTTGATTTTATCTTGTCCAAAATACAATATGTCGTCAACATAGATTAGTACATATTCAATAGAATTATTTTTTCTTTTAGTGAAAAAACATAGATCCGATGAAGTGGCTATAAAACCCATATCTTTGAGTATTTTTGACAGACATTCATACCATCGTTTACCAGACTGTTTTAATCCATATAGACTCTTATTCAACAACCAAGTTTCTCCTTTTTGAGTATTCTTTCCTAGGGGTGCCTTTACATATATTTCCTTATCGAGATTGGCATGTAGGTATGCAGCTTGTACATCAAACTGATACACGTCCAAATTCAGAATGGAAGCTAGTACTAATGCAGTCTTTACGCTCTCTGCTCTAACAGTAGGTGAATATGTGTCTTCGTAATCATCAGGAAATCTTTGGGCAAATCCTTGAGCTACTAACCTAGCTTTATACAGGAATTTGTTATCTTCTAGTTCTTTGATTTTAAATATCCATTTAGTACCAATGGGGGACTTATCTGTGGGGGGATCTGCTGGTGTGTACACGTTTAGTTCCTTCAAACTATCCATTTCCTTTTTCATCACTTCCTCCCACTTTGTTTTCTCTCCCAGAGGTAATTTAAGTATGTCATCATATGTATTGGGTGTTAATTTTTTGGCATTGAGAGATAGTATGTAGTCATCAAATCTTTTTGGAATTGTACCCCTATTTGATCTAATGGGTCTATCAGGAGGAGATTCAGTACCTTGCATAAATTTTGCTTCCTTCTCAGTTAATGGGTCTACTTTCAAGATAGGATGCCCTTTTTTCCATTCCTCATTAATTACTTTTTGATAATTGTGTTTGTCTGTCTTTATGATTTTGGGCTCAGTAACTGGTGAATTGTGTTTTCTGTGAGTGGGTGTTGTGTTCTCTGACTCGGGGCACAATTCGTTAAGGTGTATTTTGGACCAATTAGAGTGTTCATGGAACACAGCAGATCTAGACATGATGAATTGGTTGTTTTTATCTATGAAATGATATCCCTTAGTTCCTGATTCGTACCCCATGAATCTTAGTCTTTTAGATACTTTTTCGCCTTTGTGTCTCAACTGTTTAGGCACATAAACATCAGCAATTATGCCAAATATTTCTAGATGTCCAATTTTTGGTTTTTTGTTATACATGAGTTCATATGGTGTTTTGTTAATTACACTGGACCATAATCGATTTAGGGTATAATTAGAATATGTGAGGGCTTCAGCCCAGAAAGATTGATTTAAACCAGCATCGTCTAGCACACATCTAACCATGGTTTGTAATAAACCATTTTTTCTCTCTATGACCCCGTTCTGAAAGGGTGAGAAGGGACAAGATTTAAAATGTAATATTCCCTGCATCTTTAGCCAATTGGAAAATTCGTTAGACAAAAATTCTGAACCTCTGTCAGTCATTATTTGCTTGATTTTTACATTATGTTGAGTTTCTACCCTTTTAAAGAATTCTTTGAATTTTTTGAAAACTTCACTTTTATGGTTAAGAGTGTACACGAACCCAAACCTGCTGTAATCATCGACTATAGTTAGGAAATATTTTTTTCTATATTTGATTGATGGTTTCATTGGGCCTATGACATCCATATGTACCAATTGGAAAACTGATTGTGTGGTGCGAGTGGCCTTTTTGGGCTTAGGTTTGTTTTTGAGCTTAGAGGATTTACATACAGAACACTCCAAATAGTTTTTACAACTCTTTACTTTGATGTCTTCGGAACATTCTAACATTTATTCGGAATATTCTAACACCAGCGGAATTGCAAAAAACTGTGCTACTCGGAACATATATATCTATATATAAGTATATTTTAACAAGAAACTTGGTTGATACCTGGGACACTGGCAGCAATCTGTATCACCATTAGCACCAATGGTATTTGTGATACATTTTAAATGTCCAGTTGACTGAGTTTCATGTTTAACTGTGAAAGACCCCTCAAACTGTCGTGAGAGGACAGTGTATTTACCAGTGGAGCCTCATGGCTGTGTGTTACATCTGATTTCGGGATTACCAAATGGACCCCTGATTACGATCTCCGCCTCCCTCGTTGTAACCTAAGATGTATACTACCTGTGATCTTCTTGTGCTGTGAGATTCCCCCCTCTCGCAGATCTGGCCCTCCACATTATCGAGGGCCTACCTCAAGGACGGGTTTTGGGACCCAGAGAGGTGGCATGTGAAAACCAGGGGGTTGAGGGTTTTTTTATCAAATTTTTTAATTAAACTTTTAAGGGGTCCCAGGGAGGGGGAGGGTCGAATTAGAACTCGGGTTGTGGGTTTGGGGGAAAACCCACAAGGGGGAAGGTTGGGTCTGGCCTCGAAGTGCGGCGAGGGGGGTGGGGGACCTGGGGTCGAGGGGGGTGTCAGAGCTCATCCGGATAGTGTTTCAAACATCAATACTGTGGGTGGGAGGGGTAGATATGGCAGGAGCAGGGGGCCATATCGTGTTAGGGGAGTGCGCACCCGCTGTTTACGAGTGATGGCGTGCTCCGGCCCCCAAGGCTCCACCCATTCTCCAGGTTGCATAGACCCTCAGGGCCCAGGCCTTCGGCTGATGCTATTCAATGCCAGGTCCGTAGTAAATAAAGCCCCCCTCATTTGTGATCTTATTCAGGAGGGGGTGCGGACCTGGCAGGTATTATGGAGACCTGGTTGGGCCAGGAGGGGGGGTTCCCCTCATTGAAATGTGCCCACCAGGTTTCCATGCATTCCATCAGCCAAGGTCACAGGGGAGGGGCGGGGGGTAGCGGTTATCATTAAAGATGGTCTGAGACCGAGGGAGGCCACTGTTCCTCAGACGGCCGGCTGTGAATCCCTCCTTGTGAAATGGGGTCACGGGGTTCAGAGGGGTTTGCTGATCACGTACCTGGCTCCCTGCCACGTGGCAGCAGCCCTGCCTGAGCTACTCAACGTCATTGCCACGGTGGCGGTTGATACCCCTAGGCTTATGGTCATGGGGGATTTCTACCTGCCGTCCGTGGGTGAGGCGTCGGAGGTGGCTCAGGAGTTCATGGCTTCCATGACAGCCATGGACCTGACCCAGTTAATTCATGGCCCTACCCACACGGGGGGAAACACGCTGGATCTGGTTTTTGTCTCTGGACAGTGGTTGAGTGATCTCGAGAAAGGGGATATAGTCACGGAACCCTTGTCATGGTCTGATCACTCTCTCCTTCGTCTCGACCTTCGAACCGCTACACCCCGCCGCAGGGAGGCGGAGCCAGTAAGATGGTTCCGCCCCAGGTGCCTGATGGAACCTGACAGGTTCCAGATGGAGCTTGGGCCATTCCCTGAGGCTCTGGCACACGCCTTGACTGGAGACCTAGTGGCCGCCTGGGATAGGGCGGCCGGTGGAGCTCTGGACCGGGTCGTGCCTTTGCGGCCTCTGACCCGGCGCCGATCTGATTTAGCTCCTTGGTTCACTGAGGAGCTGAGGGAGTTGAAGCGCCAGAAAAGACGCCTAGAGAGTAGTTGGAGGGTCAGTCTTTCTGAATCTGACCGGACACTGGTAAGATCTCATATTAGGAATTACCTAGTGGCGATAAAAGCAGCGAAATGTAATAATAACAACAACAACAACAATAATAATAATAATAATAATAATAATAATAATAATAATAATAATAATTTTATTTCTATACCGCCCTTCTCCCGAAGGACTCAGGGCGGTGTACAGCCTATTTAAAAACACAGAAACAAAACAACAGTTAAAATTTAAAATCATTAAATAATTAGGCTCCAATTAAAATCCCAGAAATTTAAAATACCCCAATTTAAAACGTTATGTTAATAGCCCGGCCTGGCGGAACAACAGGGTCTTCAGAGCGCAGCAAAACACCCGGAGGTCGGAGATCTTACGTATTTCCGGGGGCAGTTCATTCCACAGGGCTGGGGCTCCCACAGAGAAGGCCCTCCCCCTGGGTGTCGCCAGCCGACATAACTTGGCCGATGGCACCCTGAGGAGACCCTCTCTGTGGGAGAGGACTGGTCGGTGGGAGGCTATTGGTGGCAGAAGTCGGTCTCGAAGGTACCCGGGTCCTATGCCATGGAGCACTTTAAAGGTGGTAACCAACACCTTGAATCGCACCCGGAAGACCACTGGGAGCCAGTGCAGCTCGCGCAGGAGGGGTGTCACGTGGGCGCAACGAGTTGCACCCATAACCACCCGCGCGGCCGCATTCTGGACCAGTTGGAGCCTCCGAGTGCTCTTCAAGGGGAGCCCCATGTAGAGAGCATTACAATAGTCCAACCGGGAGGTGACAAGGGCGTGAGTGACCGTGCACAAGGCGTCCCGATCCAGAAAGGGCTGCAACTGGCGAATCAGGCGAACCTGATAAAAGGCCCCCCTGGCCACGGCCGTCATGTGCTCTTCTAAAGACAGCCGTGCATCCAGGAGGACACCCAGATTGCGAGCCCTCTCTGTGGGGGGCAAGGATTCACCCCCAATAGTCAGCGATGGCACCTGCTGACTATATCGGGGCGCCGGAAGCCACAGCCACTCGGTCTTGGAGGGGTTGAGTCTGAGCCTGTTCCTCCCCATCCAGGCCTGCACGGCCTCCAGGCAGCGGGACATCACATCAAGGGCATCGTTGGGGTGGTCTGGGGTGGAGATGTACAGCTGAGTATCGTCAGCGTACAGATGACACTTCACCCCAAAACCACGGATGATCTCACCCAGCGGCTTCACATAAATGTTGAACAGGAGAGGCGAGAGGACAGACCCTTGCGGCACTCCCCATGTGAGATGCCTCGAGGTCGACCTCTGTCCCCCTGCCAACACAAACTGCGAGCGGTCGGAGAGGAAGGAGGAGAACCACCGCAGAACGGTGCCCCCTATCCTAACCCCCTCAACCGCTGCAGCATGATACCATGGTCGATGGTATCAAAAGCCGCTGAGAGGTCTAATAGGACTAGGACAGAGGAGCAACCCCTGTCCTGAGCCCTCCAGAGATCATCCACCAACGCGACCAATGCCGTTTCTGTGCTGTACCCCTGCCTGAAGCCCGACTGGTACGGGTCCAGAAATGTAGCTATTTTGCTGCTCTTATTGCGTCATCAGATAATCGCCCGGCCGCCCTGTTTAGGGTGACCCGCTCCCTGCTCCACCAGGAAGCGTGGGAGGACCCCTTGGAGGGTAGAGCCGAGGATTTTGTTCAATATCTGTATGACAAAATCACTCAGATTCGGGAAGATCTGGACTCCGACTGGGTAGTCTCAGGGGGAGGGACTGGGGCAGGTCTTGAGAATGTTATCTGGGGTGAGTTTGATCCTGTGACCCCTGAGGACGTGGACAGGATTCTGGGTAGACTGAACGTGACCACTTGTTTATTGGACCCGTGTCCCTCCTGGTTAGGGCTGGCTTCTCGGGAGGTGACACGAGGCTGGTTCCAGGGGATTATAAATGCTTCGTTGGGTAAGGGTGTCTTTCCTGCTGCCTTGAAAGAGGCGGTGGTGAGGCCTCTCCTCAAGAAGCCTTCCCTGGACCCGGCAATGTTGGTAAATTATCGTCCGGTCTCCAACCTTCGCTTTGTGGCGAAGGTTGTTGAGAGTGTGGTTGTGCAACAGCTCCCCCAGCATCTGGATGAAACAACGTATCTGGATCCGTTCCAGTCGGGCTTCAGGCCCGGGTACAGCACGGAAACGGCATTGGTCGCGTTGGTTGATCTCTGGAGGGCTCGGGACAGGGGGTGCTCCTCTGTCCTGGTCCTGTTAGATCTCTCAGCGGCTTTTGATACCATCGACCATGGTATCATGCTGCACCGGTTGGAAGAGTTAGGGGTGGGAGGCACTGTGTTGCGGTGATTCTCCTCCTTTCTCTCTGACCGGTCGCAATCTGTGTTGACAGGGGGACAGAGGTCGACCCCGAGGCCCCTCATATGTGGGGTGCCGCAAGGGTCGGTCCTCTCGCCTCTCCTGTTCAACATTTATGTGAAGCTGCTGGGCGAGATCATCCATTGTTTTGGGGTGGAGTACCATCAGTACGCTGATGACACCCAGCTGTACATCTCCACCCCGGATCACCCCAACAATGCCCTTGAAGTGATGTCCCAGTGCCTGCAGGCCATATGGATCTGGATGGGGAGGAACAGGCTCAGGCTCAACCCATCCAAGACCGAGTGGCTGTGGTTTCCGACGTCCCGATATAGTCAGTTGACGCCATCACTGACTATTGGGGGCGAATCATTGGCCCCCACGGAGAGGGCTCGCAACTTGGGCGTCCTCCTGGATTCACGGCTGTCTTTAGAAGAGCACTTGACGGCCGTGACCGGGAGGATTTTTCATCAGGTTCACCTGATATGCCAGTTGCATCCCTTTCTGGATCGGGACTCGTTACACACGGTCACTCATGCCCTCGTCACCTCCCGCCTGGACTATTGCAATGCTCTCTACATGGGGCTCCCCTTGTGGAGCACCCAGAGGCTCCAACTGGCGCGGGTGCGCGGGTGGTAATGGGAGCGACATGGCGCTCCCATATAACACCTCTCCTGCGCGAGCTGCACTGGCTCCTGGTGGTCTTCTGGGTGCGCTTCAAGGTTTTGGTTACCACCTTTAAAGCGCTCCATGGCTTAGGACCTGGTTATCTACGGGACCACCTACTACCACCAATAGCCTCCCACCAGCCAGTACGCTCTCATAGAGAGGGACTCCTCCGGGTGCCGTCAGCCAAACAGTGTCGACTGGCGGCCCCTAGGGGGAGAGCCTTCTCTGTGGGGGCACCTACCATCTGGAATGAGCTCCCCCCGGAGATACAGAGGATCCCGGATCTGCGCACCTTCCGCCGCGCTGTGAAGACCTTTTTATTCCATCAGGCGGGCTTGGCCTAATCTCTTCCCTTTTTTAAATATGTAAATTTTAATCTGTTTTTAAATTATTGGGGTGTTTTAATCTGTCTGGGCCAAAATGATTTAATTTGATTTTATCTGGTTTTTAAATTTTTTGTACCTATGTATTTTATTGTTTGGCTGTTCACCGCCCTGAGTCCTTCGGGAGTAGGGCGGTATACAAATCAAATAAACTAACTAACTAACTAACTAAAAGAGATGATGATGATGATGATGATGATGATGATGATTTATTTGTTTATTTATTTATTAAGCTTATATGCCGCCCTCTCTCCGGAAAGGACTCAGGGCGGCTCACAGCAACAAAAACAGATAAAATCAATATTAAGTGTTAAAAACCATTAAAACTCCCCTTAAAAACCCTTCAGTCCAATCCGACCTGGCGAAATAACCATGTCTTAAGGTCACGGCAGAAAGAGCACAGGTCAGGGGCCACCCTGAGCTCCAGGGGGAGTTGATTCCATAAGGTAGGTGCGCCCACAGAGAAAGCCCGTTCCCTAGGAGTCGCCAGACGACACTGCCTGGCCGACGGCACTCCAAGGAGGCCCTCCCTGTGGGAACGCACCAGGCAATGGGGAGCTGTCGCTGGCCACAGATGGTCCATCAGGTACCCTGGGCCTAGGCCATGTAGGAGTTTATAGGTGATAACCAGCACCTTGAATCTCACCCGGAGGGCAACCGGTAGCCAATGCAGGTCGTGCAGGAGTGGTGTAACATGAGAGTGTCGGGACACTCCCATCACTACCTGCGCGGCCGCATTCTGCACTAGCTGAAGCCTCCGAGTGGTCTTCACGGGCAGCCCCATGTAGAGAGCATTGCAGTAGTCGATCCGGAAGGTCATGAGCGCATGAGTGACTGTACAGAGGTCATCATGGTCCAGGTAGGGGCGCAATTGGCGCACCAGACGAATCTGTGCAAATGCCCCCCTGGTCACGGTCGCAACATGATCTTCCAAAGTCAAACATGAATCCAGGAGGACACCTAAATTGCACGCCCTTTCAACAGGGGGCAACACCTCACCCCCTATGACCAATGATGGAATATTCCCTTGGAGCCGAGATGCCGGTACCCACAGCCACTCCGTCTTGGCAGGGTTGAGCTGAAGCCTGTTTCTCCCCATCCAGAGCCGCACCATTTCCAGGCACCAGGACATCACGTCAAGGCCATCACTGGGCTGGTTCGGGGTGGATATAAAAAGTTGGGTATCATCAGCGTACTGATGATACCTCACCTCGAAACCACGGATGATCTCCCCCAGCGGCTTCATATAGATGTTGAACAAAAGCAGAGAGATGACCGATCCCTGAGGTACCCCACATATGAGGGACCTCAAGGCTGACCTCTGTCCCCCTGCCAACACCGCTTGCGTACGCCCCGAGAGGTAGGAGGTGAACCACGGAAGAACGGTGCCTCCCACTCCCAACCCCTCAAGGCGCCGCAGTAAGATACCATGGTCGATGGTATTGAAAGCCGCCGAAAGATCTAATAGGACCAGGACAGAGGAATATCCCTTGTCCCGAGCCCTCCAGAGGTCATCCACCAGCGTGACCAATGTCGCCTCCGTGCTGTACCCGGGCCTGAAACCCGACTGGTACGGGTCCAGATATGATGTTTCATCCAGGACCAATGGGAGCTGATGTGTCACCACACTCTCAACAACCTTCGCCATAAATAATAATAATAATAGCCCCCCCACGGGGTACCACCTTGACGTGGCAGAGGGCTTAACTGCTCCAATGAAGCTGAGAGCTGTGTTGGCGATAGTGTAAACTACCAGCAGGTCCAACCATGTCAGAGAGGTCTAGGCTGAGGAGCAGAACTGAGTGCACCCAACAACCCATGCAATGAATCATGGGGAAACACAACCGAACGAAGCCTATACCGGCTCGGTCGTCGCCCGGGTTAACAAAGACCAAGTTGTGTGTTGGGGAACCTGGACATCCATTGACAAATGGCTACAGGCCGCGGGTCCCATAGCTGAGCAACCAGGGCATGGGCCTGCAGAGCAACTGGAAGATGAACACCTCAGAAGCGGCAGAAATACACCATGTCAGAGAACCGCAATGTAATGAAATGCTACTACAAAGCAGAACCAGAGAAACGAGGCTACCAAAAAAGGATGTACCAATTATGGAAACAAGAATATCCAGACTCAAGGATAACTGAATTACAATTAGCCAATCAGCGATGATTCATCACTCGGAACAAAGTGCTCAGTGAAGTCGAACTTGAAGACATATGGAAAAATTATGAAATGGGAACATACACTGCTCAACAGCCGACTGCTGGAGTGGCAGCAGAAAATACTCCAATAACATCTGGAGCAACTGAACAGCCTGAATTTGAAAAAAATGCAGATATTTTGCAAGAACAGGATCAGCAAAGGCCTGAAGTCATCATTGAAACACCAGGAGTACTCAATGCCAGGCACAAGAACTGAAAGCTAAAATCTTGGCACATGCTGCAATAAATGCAGAAATAAGAAGGCTTCCAACATTGAAGACTGTCCCTAGTAAACATTTGGTGCCATTGCTGATAGATGCGAACTAAACACTTGCAGCAATCCAGATAACATCAATTGAACAAACAAATCAGCTTGCCTACAGTACAGCAGCCATAGTAACGGAAGAACTGGGTATTCAACAGCTGCAAGCTCCTAGAAAATCGACCGAAAAATCGCAATGGAAAATCAGGTTGGAGTTGAAAATCAAGAGCCTGCGAGCAGATGCAAGCAACATGAAGAATCTGCAGGAGAAAAAGCTGAAGAACAGCAAGATTAAGAAACACCTGATAAAAAAATAAGGGCTCCGCACAAGAAGAAATGACGAAGCATTGGAAATTGTGAAGCAGCAGATAACAGCAACAGCAAGAAAAATTGAAAGATACGAAGCCAGAGTCATCCAGTACAAACAAAATCAATTGTTCCAATCAGACCAAAGACGGTTCTATCAGAGTCTGAATCAGACGGGGGATACGAAAATTGAAAAACCTTAGAAAATGGCAACTACTCAGTTTTGGAAAGACCTGTGGAAGACTGAGAAATGTCACAACAAAAGTGCTGGGTGGATCAGAGACTTTGAGATGAAATTCTCCAAGAACAAAATGGACCAACTGAAAATAACTACTGGAATGATAAGCAACAGAGTGAACAAAGTCAAGAACTGGATATCGCCAGGCAATGATCAACTGCATGGCTTTTGGCTCAAATACCTGACCAGCCTGCATGGAAAAATGGCCGGATAATTCAATGAGATGCTGCAAACAGGAAACATCAGTGAATGGTTAACAGCTGGGAAAACCTACTTGATACAGAAGGATCCAGCAAAAGGGGCAACACCTGCAAATTACAGGCCAATAACGTGTCTGCCAACCATGTTCAAGCTGCTGACTGGCATCATAGCTGACAGGATCCAGGATTACCTATAAGCAAATAACATCTTGCCAGTAGAGCAGAAAGGAAACAAGCAAGGGAGCAGAGGCACGAAAAATCAGCTCCTGATTGACAAAATGATTCTAGAGAATTGCAAAAGCCGAAAAACAAATCTGCATACAACTTGGATTGACTACAAGAAAGCATTCGACTCACTACCGCACAGCTGGATCATCAAGTGCCTGGATGTCATCGTGCACTGGTACTTTTATTGCAAATGCGATGAAGCACTGGAAAACGGAACTGTTTATTGAATGTGAAAGCTACGGACTGGTCAACATCAAGAGGGATTTTCCAGGGTGATTCTTTGTCACCTCTGCTGTTCATCATCGCTATGACCCCGCTGTCAACAATTTTACAGAAAACTAATCTGGGTTATCAAACTGCTAAAAATTCACAGAAAATATCTCACTTGCTGCACATGGGTGACCTGAAGTTATACGGAAAATCAGAAACTGAAATCCAGTCACTGACCAATACAGTTCGAATTTTCAGCACTGACATCAGCATGGAGTTCGGCCTGGACAAATGCCCCACAGTGGCACTGAAGAAAGGGAAGATCGTTGAAAGTGATGGAATTGAAATGCCCAATATACAAACCATCAAGTGCCACCAACCAGAAGCCTACAAATACCTGGGCATACTGCAGCTGGACAATATCAAGCATGGGCAAGTGAAAAATGTGGTCAACAAAGAATACATGCAAAGGGTCAGGAAACTTCTAAAAAGCAAACTGAATGGCGGTAACACTATCAAGGCTATAAATACCTGGGCCATACCCATTATCAGAAATACTGCTGAGATCGTAAACTGGACACAGGCAGAGCTGGACAACCTGGATAGGAAAACAAGAAAACTGATGACCATACACAATGCGCTGCACCCACAGAGTGACATCGATAGGCTATATTTGCCCAGAAAAGCAGGTGGCAGAGGACTTCTGCAAGTGAAGCAGACAGTCGATGAAGAGAAGCATGCTTTGGCAGATTATGTGAAAGACAATGTTGAGCCAGCTCTGCTGGAGGTCAACAAGAGGAAGCTGCTCAAAGTGCAGCAAACCAAGACTCAATATAGGAAAACAGTGATACAAACTTGGGCTGACAGCTGGTGTAACAAAGCACTGCGTGGACAGTTCCTTGAGAACTGTCCTTTTGTACTTTTGTACAGTTCTCAAGTACTTTTGTACTTGAGAACTGTACTTTTCCAAGGAAAAGTAGATAAGGAAAAGACCTGGTTATGGCTGACCAACGGAACACTGAAGAAAGAGACAGAAGGCTTGATTCTTGCAGCCCAGGAACAAGCCATCACAACAAATGTAATCAAAGCCAGAATAGAAAAATCTACTGATGACCCCAAATGCAGACTCTGCAAAGAAGCGGATTAATCATATACTGAGCGGTTGCAAGACACTAGCTCAGACTGACTATAAACAACGTCATAACACAGTCGCTCAGATGGTCCACTGGAACTTGTGTCACAACTACCATCTGCCTGTAGCAAAGAACTGGTGGGATCATAAGCCTGAAAAAGTGGTCGAAAATGAGCATGCAAAACTACTGTGGGACTTCCGAATACAGACTGACAAAGTTTTGGAACACAATACCCCGGATATCACGATTGTGGGGAAGAAAAAAAGTGTGGATCGTCGACATTGCCATACCTGGTGACAGCAGAATCAATGAGAAACAACTTGAAAAAGTCACCAGATATCAGGATTTGAGAATCGAATTGCAGAGACTCTGGCATAAACCAGTGCAGGTGGTTCCAGTGGTACTCAGCACACTGGGTGCTGTGCCTAAAGACCTAGGCAAGCACTTAAAAACAATTGGCGCTGACAAGATCACCATTGGTCATCTTCAGACGGTCACCTTACTAGGATCTGCTTGCATAATCCGCTGATACATCAAACAGTCCTAAACGCTTGGGAAGTGTTTGACTAGTGATTTGGGATACGAAATCCAGCATGGTCATCTCGTTTGCTGTGTATACTGCTAATAATAATAGCCTTTATTGTAATTGTATATCATGTATACAACGAAATTGGTTTAGCCTCTACTGGTGCAATCCATAACAGAAAATACAAGACAACATGAATAGTATAGAGAATAATCCTTATACAAGTAATTGGGGGGGGGGGGAAACTAGTCATATGTTTCCATATATATGCGGCCCTCTCAACTAATCCGAAAGTTCCACAAGGCCTACCCTCATAAACCATGGGGGAGGGATGGAAATTGGGCAACTATGAACAACCATGATTAATATATATGTATTTGTATTTGATTAATATATATGTAGTTACTGTCTTCCAGGTGCAAACCTGGTAGGGGAAGCCGTCTGTCAAGCCTTGAACAGCTTGACAAAACAGAAGCTGCCGCGATGGAGGGAACAACAGTGCAGCAATGACCTGTCCGGTAACGAAGTGCTTGGCTGGGGCAGGGGCGGCTTCGATCACAGCAGTCGCGAATGTGAGGCCAATGGAAGCATTCTCCCACCTCCCACACAGCTGACTGGCGGATCTCCATAGCCCAACTGATTGGCAGTCGGAGACTAGACGGAGGCCAGAAGTGCAGGCACCAGATGGTGGACTGCGGATGAGAAACCAATTGCTGATGCCAGATGCTGGTGGGTGGGAAGGGGCGTGGTCTTGCCTATATAAATAGAATGCTGGGAGGCAGTTGCTCCCAGCGCTGACTTGGCAGCTGTCAAATGTTCACTTGTGCCAAGTCTCAGGTTTGAATAAAAAAGTACCAACCGTTTCCAAAGCTTGTTTGTTTCTGTGTTCGTAAGGCCTGGGATTTGAAATGCTGGTTTAACAGCTGCGGACAGGAAGGCACTACAGAGAGTGATCAATTCGGCACAAGAATTCAGCATGTCCTTCTCTGCCACCCATGTAGCCTCTGTCGAGGGGTACCCTTTCCACCCCACCAGGAATTGTATTCGATCCCTGTGGATTCGGGAATCCAGTATTCAGTCTATTTCATATTGATCATTGCTAATAGGCCCTGGCGGCTGTGGCGGGGTCTTGATATGGATATCCTCTATTGGCTTTAGTAAATTGCTATGGCACACTGGGTGTCCCAACTGGGGGGGGGGCAGTTTCAACTCCACTGTGACCAGATTTATCACCCTCAATATTGGAAAAGGTCCAAGAAACTTTGGACCCAACTTTTTACACGGTATTTTCAACTGAAGGTATTTGGTTGAAAGATACACTTCCTCCCCCCGGAACGGTTTGTGAGGGGCCCACTTTTTGTCTGCTTGGGCTTTATATGCCTTGGTGGTTTTCATTAGTGCTGCCTTTACGCTGCTCCATACGCCTTGTATGGTGCCCATCCATTCATTGGGTCAGCAAGGGGAGGGCGGTTCCTTGTGGGTACTCGGGGATAGGAACAAAGTCCACCCCGCTGACCACCCTGAATGGGGTGAACCCGGTGCTACTATGCACTGAGTTGTTGTATGCCACCGCCGCAAATGGCAGCAGTGTACCATACACAACAGTATGGACACAGTGTACATACTGTTATACAGTATGTGAGGACACTTTCTATCATGAACCAATAGAAAGAAGTCATCGGCCATTGTTCCACCTGATTGTTCTGCAGGACTCTAAGGAAATGAAGTCTCTGTAGGTGATAATCATTTGGAGTTCTATGAATTTAAGTAGCAGAATAAATGTGCCCACTGCAAAAATGTGAGGGATTGTGCTTTTTGCAAAACTTCCAAATTTTTATGATCTGTGCATATCACTACTGGATAGACCACCTTCTAAGAATTGCCACTATTCCTAGAATGCTGTTTTTACCAGAAAAGATGTTTCATTAAAAATGAAGCAATTCTGACTTCCTGTCTGGCTTCTGGCACCGCCAGACGGTTCTCCGTGAACGCCAGCCCCGTTGCCTGTAAAGAGCCACCTTTACACCTGAAAGGCGGCTCGAAAAAACTCCATTTCCTGATGGAAATGTGGGTCAGAGCAGGCGAGGGCAGGTAGAGCCCTCTGCGAAGTCCCCAGAGGCTTTTTTTGACTCTTGGGGACGAGCAGGTTGAGGCTCCCTATTCCCGCTCACCGTCGCTCCGGGCATCGGGTGAACTCTGCCTTTTTGCAGAGCTAGGCGCTGGAACCGGATTAATCAACAAACTTAACAGATGAATTTATTAAAAAAGATGAGACTTGGACTTGGGACCCCAAATTGCAAGTATCCTTAATGAATTTATAAGCATTTCAGAGTGAAAGAGAAAAAAACTTTAAAATGGCGACCGCTGAGGCTTGGGAAGTAGAAGAAAGCTGAAAGTGAGAGTCCTTCCGTAATAGATACAAAGTAGCGGAATATATAGTGCTGGCTACAATTTGGAAGAAAATTAGTTATTTTAAGTTCCTTTCTTCTTGGAGATTTGTATTTGATCTTGTTTGGGGAAAAAAAAAGAGTTTGCTGGCAGGATGGTGTTAAAACTTATAAAGCCTGATAGACAAGCGGGGGGGGGGTGCTCCCCCACTCACAACTGTTTGAACAAGCTTTGAGCCTACAGACTTTGCAGAATGGTTTTAACTTAAAAGAATTTCTTCAGGAGGAAATGGCAAAATATCATGAGACTGTGAACCAGAAATTTGAAAAATTAAGGCAGGAAATTAAAGAAATGATACAACTAAAGTATGATAACTTGCAACGAAAGATTGTAACAGTGACTAATGGTTTTTTAGAAGTTGTTATAAAGTTGGATACAAATATTAAACTACTAGAGTCTAAAATGGAGGAAATTGATGATAAGATTTATAATTTGGACAACAAAATACTAAGAATTGAAAAGGATTTAATAAATATTCAAGACAATAGTTTAGAAGTAAAGTCTAAAGAGGAAGCTGGTCACGAGACTTATAATGCAGAAGATATAAAGCAAGGGATTGAAAGAGAAGTTGTAATGATGCAATACAGGCTGACAGAATTTGCGATCAGAATCAGAGGCTTACAGGAAAATAACAGTGATGACCTAAGAAAAATATCTGCTCAAGTTCTGGCTGGGATCTTAAAGGTTTATCCTGAGGAGGTATCCTGTAAAATTGATAGGGCCTATAGAGTAAATTCTTGGATTGCAAAGCAAAGGCAACTGCCTAGAGATGTGGTGATTTACTTTACAGATAAAGAAATAAGAAATGATATTGTGCAAAAATCCTTTAATTCTGCTTTACAACTGTATGGGAGAAAAATTTGGATATATAAAGAATTGCCACCTAAGATGTTAAGAGATAGAAAGAAATTTGGACTTTTGGTGACTGAGCTAAGAAAACAAAATATTTTATTCAGGTGGGATGTCCCAGTGGGTATAATATTGAGATATCAAGGAGTAAGATATCAGTTAAATACTGTTGAAAAAGCGGAAGAATTTTACTACAAGGTCCTTAAAAAGCAAAATCAACAAGAGACAGAAACTCAAGAAAAGCAGAAGGAGATGGCAGTAATGAAGAAACAACAAGTCACAGAGGTCTCCACAGATGAGCCGCTTTTGGATTTTCTCTCAGAGGTCTCAGCTGGACTATTTAATATAAGAGAGGCGGTTCCGGATTCTAATGTAATGATTTATCAAGCCACAAACCAGCATGGAAGTCAATCAGTTGATATACAATTTACAGAACCAGAAAGATTTAAGTCACAAAAGCAAAACCAACAAGATCAAGTTATAGATCAGCATGAAAACCAAATAGTCGATACACAATCTACAGAAAGGAATCCAGGATGGAGATCCAACCCACAAAAAGTCAAGAAAAGAAGAAGTAGGTCTCACAAAAACAAAAACTTTTAAACTAAACAACAGTGTAATGCCAGTTATTTATGAGAGGACTGAATATATGAAAAGATAATGGGCAAAGTATTGGTTTATTTTATCCTGAGGAGAGTGACAGATCTCTGCAGTGCTGAACTTTTGGGATGTGAAAAGGGCCTTAAATCGAATGGATTGGAAATATCTTTTTCGTTTTTTGGATTTTTTGATAAATATATTACGTTTATGCTGAGTTACATGGCAAGAGATTTACTGGATTGGGGCACGCAGAAGATCTGGTTGTTACCCTATTATGGTGGTTGGAATTAATAATCTGGATAAAAGACACCTCTATAGACATTATATGGAATATAAATATAAAGTCACTCGGGTGGTTGTTGTGGGTTTTTTTTTTTTTTTTTTTTGCAATATGAAGATATTTGTTATGGATGGGGGCAGATGGTAATTGAAGATTGAAGATACTGAAAATACTGTTGGAATTAGGATGCGATGTTACCCTAACATGGGCGATGGAGTTTATCATCCATCTGAAAGACATTACAGAAGATATTATATGGATTACAAGCTTAAAGGTTTTTTTTTTTTTTTAGGATTTTATTTACATAAGGGAATAATTTTCTAGTTGAGTGGGCAGAAGAATAAAGATATTAATATGGTAGTTTTGTAGGAAGTGGGTGGAGATAGGTTAGGTTATTGATTGTTTAGTTTAAAGAAAAGGGATATTATGTTTAGATGTGAATATATGTAAAAGATTTGAGCTAAGAGATATAATGATGGGGGGGGAAGGAAATGGGTAGCTGAACTGAATAAATGTTAAATTAGGATTTACTACATAGTCTTATAGTGGAAGGTTGTTTTGAAATGTTATATTAATATATATAAAAGATTTGACTTAAGAGATATACGTATGGGGGGTAGTAAAAGGGTAGATTATGAGCGGAAATCGCTAAATTGGGAGATATAATATTATTATGTTAAATTAGGAGTTATTAGATAATGTTATAATAGAATGTCACTTTGAAATGTAAAGTATAGTATAATATAAGGGGGATATGATAATTTTATTAGAAAGAAAGGGTCAGCATATGGAGATGGAGTAAGTGGATGGTAAAGTATGATATAATCTGTTATGAATTTGGGTTTTATTATGAAGAAGTCACAGGGGAAGGGGAGGGTGAGGGGGGGTTAGGGAGGAGGGGGGAAAAGGGGGAAAAATCTGTATTTGAAAAACTTTTTCAATAATAAAAAAAATGAAGCAATTCATTAATAGATGTCAAGTGTAATCAGATCTTTAATCCACTATGTAAAAAAGAGACATATATTTATCCATAGTCACCTTTGGTGAGATGGGCAACTATATAAATTTCATAAATAAATAAATAAAATCTTTCCAATACTGCAATATCAGTCTTTTGGCATATTAAAGGCACAGACATTATCCAGTTGTCAAATTGTCAAATTCAGTTGTCAAATTCAAAGTACTAGGTATGTAGTTCAAGAGAATATTGTCTGAAAAATTTAGCTTTCTTCACCCAATTTTATTTATATAGTCCACATGTCCTCCAATTTAATAAATGTAGGACATTGTAAAAACATGCTTTAAAGAGGCATTATCTTTATTACACTTTCTCAAAATTATTATTTTGACAGTTCTTTTCTATATAAATTAACAGAGAATCAGAGCCACTAGCTTCGGCTTGGTGCCTTGCTGGGCATTCTGTCAATTGGGGAAGGGAGGAGGGAACAGATGGCCAATAAAACTGTATACCTTTATGATGGAAAATTGAGAAGGGGGAAATTGAGAGTTGAGGAAGAACAGTGTCTTGGAATCCCGTTCATGCTGGTCACTGGCATCTTCAAGGTCATTTGTCCAGAGTGTGGAATTTCACCAGCCCAAACACCTCGGAGTTTCCCATAACATTTTGGTTCTGCTAGATTGATTTTGGTTCTGTATTTGTGCATGGGAATTTTAGTCTCTGCTTGGCTCTACTGCAATCAGCATCTCTTAGTAAAAGTGCCCTTTTGCTTCAGTCAAATGGAGTTGAGAGTTTTACTTACCTAAGAGATCTAACTGGGGCAGTTCAATAAATTCTAAACACTTTTTTTTATTTATATAAGCCATAATTTGAAGCCAACACTCTTACTTCAGAAGTTAAGACACTCTCTCCACTATCCCAGTTCACTCCAGTTTTGCTAGATATTACACTTTTAAAGTATTTAATGTATTTAGATCCCAATACTGTCCATCCAAACATTTGAAATCAGGGAGCTGAGAAGCTGGTTGGGGACCTGCAGCATGATGTTCAGCTCTGAGAGGTACTTGGTAATGTCCACCATAATTGCTAAATCACCCAGCCACTTGCTAAATCACACCTGACATGTTTTCCCTTCATCTCCATGAACTGCTTGACTTCATCCCAGAGTTTGCAAAACCTCATAAGCATGTTCCCGCAACTCAGCCATCCCACTTCACAATGATGAACAAGATCACTGTACTCAAAGTCAAGATCAATCAGTAACTCTTTAAACTGGCAGTTATTAAACCCTCTGCTTTTGACAAAATTTATGCATGACACTATGTTGACATCATATTGTTGAACTGCAACAGTCAAGATCAATCAGTAACTCTTTAAACTGGCAGTTATTAAACCCTCTGCTTTTGACAAAATTTATGCATGACACTATGTTGACATCATATTGTTGCAACTGCAACTCTGCAACTGCACAGAGACTTTCTTGGTGTATGATGCAATACAGTAGTATATAATTAAATTACTTGGATCAAGACTGAGATGATTCAGATCCTTCTTGATAAATGTCATTAATCTTTTTTGTGAGCCAACCATGGCTGGAGCTACATCTGTAGTAAAGCCACTTAAGTTTTCAAATGTTAGCTCAAGTTTTTTCATTGATAAAAAATATCTCTTAAACAAGTCCTCATCTCTTCTAGTGCCATGCATGGCTTCCAAAGACAGTCTGGACTCCTGACAAGGCATACACGTAGCGACCCATTCCGTTATGTCCTTGTCCATGCTCGGCCACCAGACATAGCTCCTGGCTACTGCCTTCATCCTGACAATGCCAGGGTGCTCCATGTGTAATGTTTCTAATACTGGTTTTCTTAAATACTTGAGGTACGACGACACTATTCCCCCACAACAGACACCCCTTTTGAACTGACAATTCATGTTGACGAGTTTGAAATGGTTTCAATTGACCCTCCACTGGTCCCCCAGGCCATCCCCTCCACACCCAGTTCAAAACTTGTGCCACAGTTTTGTCCTCTCTCTCTCTCTCTCTCTCTCTCTCTCTCTCTCTGTGTGTGTGTGTGTGTGTGTGTGTGTGTGTGTGTGTGTGTGTAACTCTGGAAAATAGGCCCAATTACCAGGTGAAAAATTTATTTATTTATTAATTAAATTTTTATACCGCCCTTCTCCTGAAGGACTCAGGGCGGTGAACAGCCAGAGTTAAAATACATGCAGTATGAAAATTAAAATAATTTAAAAATAATTAAATCCAATTTGGCTTTCCAATTTTAAAACCCCTTACCCATAAAATTAATCAATTAAAATTTTAAGCCAAAATAAGAACATTCCCTGAAAAGCTAAGTAAAAGAAATTATATGAGTATCTTAACTTTTTCTAAGCCTTTAGACTTAAGAGAAAAGGAGAAAATAATAGGGAATAAATAAATATGGAAACACTAAATAATGTAGGTTAAACTTTGACTATGGAAATATAAAAATTAATTTTAAGAGCATATTATATGGGATGAGAAATAATCTCAATAGATCACCTCTTAGTTATTTTTTTCAATATACTCCACCGTTAGGTAATTCTTTGTAAAAAAAAGTTGATCAATGAGAACGTCTATTTCAAAGCTGAGTTTTTGTATGCTGATTGCGTGAAAACGGTCTCTTTTTATGCTTTTCTGCGTTTTCTATTTTGCTATCGGCTCACCGCAAAGCGCAAAACATACACAATACACAACATAGAATACTTTAAAGTGTTTAAGTATATTCCATAACGTTGACTATCAACATATTCTGAACATAGATATCCCTAGCACAGTACAGAAATACACCAGCTTCTCAGCTCTATTTCCCCAAGGACACTTCTCTTTGCTGGAGGACTCCGGGGAGTCTACTCGCTGGCAGCCGAGGCCTGAGAGATGCACGCGTCAGAATTGTTGACAATCCCGAGCAACCCCATTCCCACACAACAACAGAACGAGGTGGGGGGGGGGCTGTGCAGGGGCGCCGTTTTCCGGTTACGTCACTTCCGCCGCCCTCCTTTCATCGGCTCCAAGATGCTGGACGGCAGCGAAGTGCAGCTGTTGGTTCGACGGGGGAGTGGCCGTGGACCGGGAGAGGACAGTAGGACAGTGGGTAAGCATTTGCTGAGTCAAGGAAGCGGGCGGGTGCACGAACCGAGGGCCTTCGCCGTCTCTGCAGAGTGCAGCGTCCGCTCGACGTCTGCCCTGCTTTTACTTGGAAGTTCCCTGACTTGGGTCAGAGCACTTTCGGAGGGCCTCATGTTGGGTGCGGGAGGCGGGAGCAGAACTTTCCTTTCGGCCACTGACAAATACTTCTGGGAGTCATAGTTTTGAACGACCCCGAAGCCACTGATCGGTAGCAGGCGGTTTCCAGCCGTGTTCCGCCATAGGCCGGGCATCCCCTCCCCATCGTGGTCGACCGAGTCAGGCAGGGAAGACGGCTGGACATAGCTTCCTTAGGGAACTGGGTCCTATGTCTCGGAAGGCTTTCCAGGCGATGACAAGCCCCTAGAAGCGAGCCTAGGAGGCCCCTGGTAACTCGAGAGGCAGCGGACTCGAACCCTCTCTCCACTTCATGGATCTGGGCGGCGGTAGAGCAGTTTGCCATAATCAAGCCAATCGTGAGGTGACTGGCAGGAGTGACAGACTGAAGGTCCCCAGGAAAGGGAAGGCTCTCGATATCCTTCTGTATTTCACTAACTCTTTTAGCTGAATTTGATATCAGAGTAGCAATTGCATTTGTTTATTTATTCAATTTATAGACTGCCCATTTCCCAGTAACCGCAGTTTACAAATGTGAAAAATATAAAAGAGCAGATAGGCCTAATAAAAAGGAGCAGAGATGCCAAAGATAATCCAGACAGAAACAAGGAAAAAAGTGGGGGATTGATCACACACACTAACAGCCTGAATGAAGAAACCCAAAACGTGCCAACCCATCCAGACTGGATCAGCTGGGCCAGATTATATATATTAACAAACAGTACAGTATTGGTTTGGTTTCATTATGCAATTCAGGTAAATTATTTTTGTTTTCCTTATGCAAGAAAAACCAAATGCACAGGTATAGAATAGGTCGGGTCAGCAACCTGCGGCTCTGGAGCCCCATGTGGCTCTTTCACCCCTCTGCTGTGGCTACCTGTCACTCAAAATATGTGCCCCATCGCCAATGTGTGACATTTACTGGCACGCAATTTATTGAGCTTTTCAACCCCCAGTAGGCCAACCATGGATAAATCCAAGAAAAGAAAAATTTCAGAAGAAAACAGAACGTTTAATTCAACTACATATGCTAGTTTTGTGGCTAGAAATAGTCAGGCACGGGAAGGGTTTTGTGGCTCCTGGTGTTTTCTTTTCTGTGGGAAACAGGTCCAAATGGCTCTTTGAGTATTTAAGGTTGCAGACCCCTGGAATAGGTGGTACCTGGCTCAATAGCAGTAATTGCTAGATGGATCTAGGAGTCCTAGTGGACAATCACTTAAGTATAAGCTAGCAATGTGCTGCAGCCGCTAAAAAGGCCTATGCAGTCCTAGGCTACATTAACAGAGGAATAGCATCAAGACTATAAGAAGTGTTAATACCGCTTTATAAGACTTATTGCCTTGGTAAGACCAAACTTGGAATATTGCATCCAGGTTTGGTCGCCACAATATGAAAAAGATATATCTAGAAAGAGTACAGATAAGAGCAACAAAGACGATTAGGGAACTGGAGGCTAAAATATAAGGAGGGGGTCAGCCTATTTTCTTTTTAAAAAAACTTATTGTTAAAACAAAAGTTGGACATGGTGGAACTGTCTTGGCAATATCTCCGCCATACAAAATATAGCATACGTTTCTTATATCTTCCATATATATTACTACTTACTAATTCTATACACATACTTAACTTCTTTTACATGATTACAGATACATACTATATTACATATATTGCATCTTGTTTTGATCTATACATCCTTGTTCCTATCTGTTCCGATTTCCATTCCTTAAGTCTAATCATTGGTAAAATTTATTCCAAATCTCATAGTATTCTGTCTCTCCTTTATTTTTCAGTTCTAACGTCAGTCTATCACATTCTGCACATTCAAGTACTTTATTATTTCCCATTCTTTCGGTATGTTTTCACTCTTACGTTGTTGGGCATAAACTATTCTTGCTGCTGTTATGATATGCAGTGTTAAATATGTTAACCTTTTACTTAAACCTTCTTTTATAATTCCTAATTAATAAGTGCTTGGCTTTATTGCCATGCTCAAAATCCCGACTGGACTTATTATCAGGGGATGTCTTATTTTGGGGGAAACGGTAATAGGTGCCAGGTATTTGATCACAATTCCAGCATTTAGGTGATCAATGTTTGTACATTTTGTCTAGCCTAGCTGGTGGTAGGTGCCACCTATAAACATTTTATATAGGTTTTCTTTGTACGACATGGCCAAAGTTAGCTTCCTGTTTCTTTCTCACAATTTTTCCCACTTTTCCAATTCAGTATTGTACCCAAAATTCTTTGCCCACAACCATTGTCTCTTTAACACACTTTTCCTCCATTTTGTATTCTAATAAAAATTTATACATTGCTTTGATAATTTTCTCCTTTGTCCCCAATAAAAGTTTATCTAATATCGTTAAGTTTCTGCTGATGCCCCACATTTTCGTATCTTTCATATAACTTGACTGAATTTGTAAATATGACCACCATTCCAAATCTAATCTTTGTTCTTTTAGCTGCAATCTCGATTTTAATCTCCCCTGTTCATCTAATATATCTTTATATGTTACATTTTTTCCCCAATTGATATGATTTGGATATACCTCTGCTTCTAGAGCAGAGAGCCAGATTGGTATTTTGCTATAGTTCTGTTTTTTTATTTTGTTCCATATTCCCAATAATGCCTGTTGTATGTGGTGTCTTTGGAAGTATTGATGTGCCTTATGTCTTTCATATCAGAGGAATGCATGCCACCCTGCTTGAATGTCATGACCTTCTAATGTTAATAATCTTTTGTTTCTTAGGGTTATCCATTCTTTGACCCGGTGATCGTTGCCACTTGGTAATATAGTTCCCAATCGGGCAAACCAAACCCTCCTGTTTCTTTGGCCTCCTGAAGTAGTTTCAATTTAATTCTTGACTTTTTCTCCTGCCATATATATTTCAACACAATTTTGTTCAAATTATCAAAATACTTTCTCTCTAATTTTATAGGTGTGAGATTTAAAAAAAAAAACATCAAACCTCATAAAAAGTGAAACAGAGACCATGAACAACTAAAAAGCAGATTTATTAAATATATATATATATAAAGCTATATATATATTTCAAGCTTTTGCAAAAGGGTTCTCCCATGGAAGAGAGAGAACATCAGACCAGTTCAATTATATGGTTTAAATACAGTTTTCAAGGTACAGCAATACAATGCAAATCCCCCCCCCCCGCCGCCCCGGGTATTGTTTTCAGGTCTTATGTAACAATTTGGCTCTCTTCACATGTTCCACCCTGGAGTTCCCCTCCAAAAATACCCTCTGAAAATACCCTTTACAGATGTTTCCATGCTGATTGGTATTGTTCTCCTTAATGGATCATTAGGCTCTTCCTCTTTTTCAATAGAGTTTAGAATCAGCCAGACCCAATTTAGAATGTACCAAAAGATTTATTTCCCCAAAACAAGCATCACAGTTCTTCAAAACAAGCATCACAAAAACATCACAGTTCCCTTTTCCTTTCCAGAATCTAATGCTTACTCATGTCCTAATTACCAGGTTATATAAATCAGATTATATAAAGGTTAAATATGGCGTTACTTTGGTTATGCTTTTTACAGGAATAATTCATTTTCTCTCAATCCTCCCTTTTCCTTTTTATCAGTTTTATTCCTGTAAATTGCGTATGTCTTGTAACATTATTGACACTTCCTGTCTTCCTAATCTTCCATGTGATCCTTCTGTTATTTTCTTTTGTTTTTTCAACGACAACAAAGTTTCCAACAGTTACAGCATACAGGTACACATTTGATACAGATACAAGAGATAAGACATATCATTACAATAATAATGATACCTACAAACAACTCCTTTAACCATGCAAAACTGGGTAACCACGAGATTAATAAGTTAACAAATCCCAAATTCCTTTAAAAGCAGTGTTTTCTGTAAATGTGTAGTAATGTTATGCAATTTTCTCAACTTAGATTCTATAAATTCTATCAACACATACCTTGGAATTCCTCACATCCATGTCCCATCCTTAACAACATAACCATATGATTTTGTAATAGAGCTTTTCTGATTTTTCCTATTTCATCAGCCAGTGCAGCAATAGCAAATGTTGTTTCATTTATACTTTTTGCTAAAGCACAGGCTAGATGTCCAAGTTGCAACTGCCATTACAGTGGTTAAACGGCCAATGGTACAAGGACTACCCATTGCATGTGCGAGTATGTATGCATAAGCTTATAACTCACAATTGTATAAGAACTCCATTCTATTTGAAAGATCGTTGTATTGAGGAACTATTTCATATGTATGGTTGCACCTGGGATATTTCCCCAATGGTACACCATCATCAAAAGATGATTTAACACAAATCTCAGCTTCTTCTGTGGTTTCTATCAGATTAGTGGTGTTTGCATCAGGGAATATTGGTGCTCAAGTTCGGTATGGAAACACAGCTGCTGCCATGTTATGAGATAACTAGACAATACAGCCAAAGTCCCCATTCCTATCTGCACCTGTAGTATAAGATTCCACAAAGTAATGAATATTACCACAACAAATCCCATCTTCCTAATGGACTAGGCTCCCTGTTTGGAGTATGTTTTAGATGTGTAAAAGCTAAAAAGCTTACCATTAGACTTCAAGTCTTTCAGCCGATCATAGGGAACTTACATCCACTGGATACCACAGCATTAATTTACACCATTCAGTTGTCTCCTTTCTTAATACAATCAATAACACAATAAAAATGTTTATTACTCCCAACTAAATGTTTAGTTCAGTTCAGTTCAACTGTCCAAAGTTCCATTTGTCGGTAAAATAATCCATCAATCGGATTGGAAAGCTCCATCAATTGTCGGATATCTGTCTTCTGAAGGTTAATATAAGCAGGTTTGTTGCATCTTTTTATACAATCCATCCATACAGCAAATCCACTGGTCCTTTAGCTCTGGAGTAATGAATAATGAATCCAGCCTTTTTCCTTGGTCCTCACAGCCAACTCAGTGGTTAGCAACACTTGGAATGGTCCTTCCCACACTGGCTGTAATTTCTTTTCCTTCATAGCCTTTATCAGGACCCAGTCACCACTTTTGTAATCATGCACTTGGAAATCAAGAGGTGGAGTTTGTGTCCGTAGTTCTTTAGACCTTAAAACGAGAAAAACACTGGGACAGTCCCTGTATATTTTTTCTAAGAAAGACATCTTTAAGCTTTATTTTAGGCCATCTAAGCTTTATTTTAGGCCGTCCCATACTCTCAGTATAGGATAATCCAAATATCCTATCATATGGTCAAACATCTTTTCTTTAGATGGAAAAGAGATAAAGGAAAACATTCCATCCAAAGAACCTGGAGCTCTAACATTAACCTTTTCACTGAATGTTTATATTGCCAATATTTTATTGCCAATCAATCCCCAATTGCTCCATTACCCTTATTACCTGGACAGTGAAATATGTACCTCTATCACTCAATAATATCAACCAATCCATATTTGACTATTATTTGCTCCAATATGATTTTAACAGTTATCTGAGCATTTGCCTTTGCAAAAGGAAAGGCTTCAAGCCATCCAGTAAGATAATCCACTATTACCAACAAATATTTCAATGTTCCCACTGCCGGCATTTCAATGTAATCTACTTGGATTCATTGAAAAGGCCAAATGGTCAAATCTCTACATGTTTACACATAATCATCTTTTTTTCTTACACAATGTATTTATGCATTCGTACACAATGTAAATAGCATCTCCCCACTTGTATGGCTATCGTTTACATTCCTCTACAAATATATTTTCGTTTAACAAAATCAATAAGAGCTTGGGTTCCCCAATGAGTTCCCACATGCGCACACTCAATCATATTCAGCATAACTGCTTTATTAAGCACTTGCACCCCCTCCTTAATCATCCATTTACCATCCACTTTATGCACCCCATCATCCATCATTTGTTGTTCCTCATCATCCGTAAATACAGGCTTCACATCAAAATCCAATGCAGGGATCAAATCATTAATGCTTCCCCTACTAACGCTGCCTCTTTTACTGCTTTGTCTGCCATTCTATTTCCCACAATTAACTTTGAGGTCCCCTTTTTATGTGCTCCTATATGTATTATAGCCATTTGTTCTTTATTTTCTCTTTCCAACCATATTTTTACCAAAGATCGTTAAAAGCCCATAAGCAAATAAAGCAAAGACTTCATATATTTGTGTCAACCAATAAGAAGATAACCGTCCAGCTTCCAATACTTATACATTCACTACTGCATATCCACTCATCCTCTTCCCATTCTCCACCCAGGAAGACCCATCAATACATAACCACACAATTATGTTCCACATTGTCTCATTCCTTTCTCTTTCCCCTGACAGGAATTCAACTGGATTTAAATTCCTATTGGTCAAGAGAACCAAATTCTCTTGAGAAAATAAAATCCATATTTCAAAAGCCTAGCATTGGTGAGCCACCTTTGGGCTTTCTGCATCAGGTTTATCCGTTCCTGATGTGGACTACTCACTACCAATGCCCCACCAAAGGTTACTTTTCTACTGTTCTCCACCAAAAATGCAGTGGCAGCTTCAGCTTGTATGCACAAGGGCCAACCTTGCACCACAAGATCCATCAATTTTGACAAAAATATTACAAGTCTCTTCTTCCCAGCCCATATGTGAACCAACACTCCTTTGGCTATGCCATCTTCCACTGCTACAAACAAGTGGAAGATTTTCCTTAAATCAGGCAAGCTCAACACTGGAGCCTGTATCATTGCTTTCTTCAACTCTTCAAATCTATCTTCATCACCTTCCTTCCAAACAACTTCCTATGGCTTTTCTTCCAATGATTTCTCATACAGGTATCATCAATAAATACTTAACTTTCCCCACTTCAGAGGAATCACACCTCTATCACAAGTTAGCTAACACCTCTATCACAAGTCAGCTAAACTATTTCCACAAGCTTCAGTGAAATGCAAAGCTTGATTTAATTCACAAGTATGTACAGACTAACTTACAGGTAACTTCCTAGCTAGCCAGACCAAAAGTCCATCTCTACCTTCTACTAGTAAGTAATTCTTCCCTCAAGGGAACATCCATTAGGGTAGGATCTAGCATTTTAGATAAATATACCTACTAGTCTTTCCTTCCCACCTCTGGGTTAAAATCCTCAAAATCCATTCCCTTATCTGGGCAACACTAAGCTAAAATAACATAGCTAACTATTCACCAGGCTATTAAATATCCAGGCTATCCTAGAAATCTCCTTAACTTCAAAATGCATCGACATAAAGACATAAAAGAGGGTGATAAAAAGTACACCTCCAAAAAGTAAAAAAAATCACCTAATAGAGGTACTCTGGGTCTCTACTCTGAAAAATATTCGTTTCAAACTTTTAATGTCATTTCTCTATTATATAAATTTATTTAAACACCTCAAACATTTCACAAAAAAAATAAAATCAAAATCTCAATTCAGAGCAGGACAGGAAATATATCTGTGTAGCTGCCATATGCAATCAAAAGCAATGCTGCAGGATCAAGTCGTCCCTCCTCTCTCAGACAGACTCGGCAAAGGAAAAAATATGTGTAAAAGGGAAAACAAACCGCACCTCCTCCCCCTTTCCTACTTCTCTCATTCAAGACAAAAAGAAAGGGGAAATACAGGGAGGAAAAATACTTCTCCTTTCTCCATTCAACATCGCAAATATCTCTTTCTAATTCTCCCACTTCTCTGTGGGATCTCTCTCATCCCTCTCTTTCTCATTCGAACACTTGCTATTACCTTCACAACAACAACAACAAACCCTTGCCACTTACTGTTTCTTTATACAAAAGGAGATCTCTCAGGGGGGGTTCAGCGCACAGGCATTCACAAGTGTCAGGATCACCTTATCACTCCTGTGTGAGGGCTTTCCACACATACTCACATTTGTACTGCAATCAGATCTTTTAGTGTACACTAACATACACACATGCTTTCTCCCTGCCAACTTTATTGCAGGGAGCTTTATTATTATTATTATTTTTTACAACCAATAAGCTCTATTGCCTAAACAACTTTTTATTGCACACAGACGCCTTCACACATACATACCATTTAACAACATTTGCAGACCTGGAATAAAATCTGGGAAGGTTTCATCCCTTCAGATTCCCATTTTTGTTTCCATCCTTGACATCTTGTAGCTTATTCTTCAAGCAGTAGAAAACCTTAGGATGTGGTTTCTAATCAAAAACATGATTTCGGGCCCTAACCATCACCTGCTTTCCACAGCTCCAAGCTCAAGCCAAGAAGTTTACTTAATTTGCCGGCACACACATATCCCTATCACTTCAAGAATAAATATGCACCCAAGAATGGTTAACAGAAATCACATCACATTACTCAAAGACAAATTATTCCCATTTAACCTTAGGTATGAAGAACAATAAACCTTTTCTGCCTCTTTCAAGAATGATAAAGATCTGTATACCACTGCAGTATTTCTACTCCTTCCACCCATAACAGCATGAAGCAAAATCATCCTTGGTCAGGCCCAACATCTGAATCTTCCCACTGGATATTTCTTCCCTAATTGTTTTAGTGAGCTTCTCACTACTACTTAAAGTTACCCCTATTATTATATCCCCTTAAGCACCGGACTACCTATTTCTGCCCTGAGGATGTTCTATCTCTTCAAACAATAATTAATTATCACATTATTATACTGCACAGTATATGAACTCAACCAAACTTCCCTCCATCAACATCGCAAAAGGTATAGGAGGGACATAGAAGGAGTTTCCTTATGTTTCCTTCAGTAAATTTCTCAGGATCCTTAACAAATATTCCATGTCGGGGCCCTATAGTTACATATCTATTTATAGCTAAAGCCGATACTTCCCTCCTTGAACTCATTTTCCCTTAAAAAATCCACTCAACACGCTCAGCCTCTGGCCACTCTAGTCGCCCAGAAAATGGAACCGCAGAGGAAAGCTCAGGTTAGCATGTTCAATGTGAGAACTAATCACGTCTAATGCATCTCAACATACACACAGCACCAGACATTCAAGGAGTCAGACCACCCCAGCGAGACACCCTATAAGTACCCCGTACTTATACTCACTCTGGGTCAGTGCACTGTATTCCTGGTCCCGCACGGCTCAGACTTCCCTGCTCAGTTGTTCAGGTCCCCGTCACATCAGGTTAAAGAAGAGCAATTCCCTCTGGAAAAGAACTACCCGTCCCAGATCGCTAAAATCAGCGAGGCTACCCACCGGTCCTCAGGTAAAAATTCCACCCCAGAAGGAAGTCTTCAAGTCCCGCTCGGGCGCCAATTGTGAGATTTAAAAAAAAACAGCAAACCTCATAAAAAGTGAAACAGAGACCATGAACAAGTAAAAAGCAGATTTATTAAAAATGTATATATAAAGTTATATCTATATAAATAAAAATGTAAATGTCCATTTGTACATAACCACACATCTCTGAAAGTTCTTCACCGATTGCTTTCATATTTTGACACAACGTTGCATTCGACTACGGGCGTGTTTTTATATACCTATATTATATACATGTCACACCTGTGACAGATAAAAACATGAAAAGCATTGGAAAACATTGAAAGATAGTGACAAACATTGAAAAACAGTGCCATCTGCTGAACGTAAAACCAACATGGCAGCCTCCCAGCTCTGATTACACTCAACAGATTTCTGCTCCTTATATTTAGACTCTCCATATTGCTTCCAAGAAACTGTGCATTTGGAAGGCAGAGTCGCCCGAGGGCCATATCCTGCCACCAGGCTCGGCAGATAGGCAGCCGTCTCCCTGCCGGGAAGCCCTCGCAGTCGGTGCTTCTAGGGCTGGGCGGGGCCCGCCTGAGCCTGGCTGTGACCTCCCTCTCCCCCGGCCACCCCGCGAACTAGCCTCGCCTGTCGCTGCTGCCCATCCCCCTCACCAGCCACTCTCGGGGCTCCCTCCAAAGAACACCTGGCAACAAGGCTGCCTGGGTCTGCCAAGTGGGAACCCTCCTTCCCTTGCCTGGCCCGAATCCGGGCCCCAAGGTCAGAAAGACCAGCCGCTAAGTGGCGCTATGCGAATCCGGTCGGTGAGCGGGAGATGGAGGCAACTGGAGCCTCGGGGTTGCCTTTGACCAGCGCCGCCTTTGATTCCCAGGTGGGCGCTCTGGCAGTTCATGGAGCCTACAAGAAAATTTCGGCCTCTGGCAGAAAAGGGGCTCCGGGGAGGCTTCGGGGGGCGGAAATGGGCAGGAGGGAGGATGGCCGGCCCTCCTTCGTTTTGCCTGGAAGAGCGGGGGATTTAATCATTCCCCTGCCCTTGGCAGGCGGGGGAGGAGAACTGCACAGCAGGGGTCCATGGGGTGTGTGTGGCTCCTGGCTTTGCCGCTTTCTTCGGGCGGGAAGCCCCAAACCAGCCTCGAACCCCTGCTGCACCCCTCCCTCCCTCCCTTCCCTTCCCTTCCCTGCTATGCGTCTCTCCGTCGAGCCCCCAGAGAACATCTGTATAGGGAGGACGGAGGGGGCCCCTGAGTTTCTGCTGTGGTGCAGAGAGCTGTGAAGGCCTGGCCTGAAAAGGTAAGGGCGATGGCGGGGGATGCAGAAGAGGCCAGGCCAGAGACAGAGATAAACAGAGAGAGAGGGAGAGAGAGACATAGAGAAATACAGAGAGAGAGGGTGGGAGAGAGAGACAGAGAGATACAGGGGGGGAGAGAGAGAGACATAGAGATAGAGAGAGAGGGGGAGAGAGACACATAGAGAGATACAGAGGGGGGAGAGAGAGACATAGATACGGGGGGAGAGAGAGACATAGAGAGATACAGAGAGGGGAGAGAGACACAGAGATACAGAGAGGGGGAGAGAGACACACATAGAGAGATACAGACGGGGGAGAGAGAGACACATAGAGAGATACAAAGAGAGACAGGGAGACAGAAAGGGAGGATTTTGTGGTTCCCATTGTTTTTTAGCAACCGGTTCTCTGCCCTAATCACCAGCATATATATGTGTGTGTGTGTGTGTGTGTGTGTGTGTGTGTGTGTGTGTGTATGTAATATATATGTATATGTATATTTTTTCAAGCTTTTGCAAAAGGGTTCTCCCATGGAAGAGAGAGAACGTCGGACCACTTCGGTTATATGGTTTAAATACAGTTTTCAAGGTACAGCAATACAATGCAAATCCCCCCCTCCCAGGGTGTTGTTTTCAGGTTTTATATAACAATTTGGCTCTCTTCACATGTTCCACCCTGGAGTTCCCCTTCAAAAATACTCTCCGAAAATACCCTTTACAGATGTTTCCTTGCTGATTGGTATTGTTCTCCTTAATGGATCATTAGGCTCTTCCTCTTTTTCAATAGAGTTTAGAATCAGCCAGACCCAATTTAGAATGTACCAAAAGATTTATTTCCCCAAAACAAGCATCACGGTTCTTCAAAACAAGCATCACAAAAACATCACAGTTCCCTTTTCCTTTCCAGAATCTAATGCTTACTCATGTCCTAATTACCAGGTTATATAAATCAGATTATATAAAGGTTAAATATGGCGCTACTTTGGTTATGCTTTTTACAGGAATAATTCATTTTCTCTCAATAGGTATATTTTGGAATAGTAATAGTAATTTTGGCAGAACATTCATTTTAATAGTCGCTATTCTACCCATCAAGGAGAGTTGGATGTTTCCCCATCTCTGTTCTGCCCCAGCTATGGACCGCAAAGAATGCAGCACACACAAACTCTATACAAAGCTTATTTACTCAAAACAACTTAATCTTTATCATTCAAAGGCTATTAATGCACTATCTTAACAGCCTACCAGAATTCTACGATAAGGTAATCACAGTCTTACTAGAGTTGGCAGGAAGCCCAGAAGCAGTTTTGCATACACAAAAGAGAGTGAATGAAAGTTATTCTCTGCAAGCGGTATTCTTTCTTAAATAGGCTAAGGGAGTGGCCAATTAGCCCCAAACCTTACTCTCGACGAGACCTCCTCCTGAGGAACCACTCCTGCCTTTTGGCAGCTCTGCGTGCCCGTGCATTGAGAAGAGGCTCCTCCTCTTCATCCTCTTCACTTAAAGGCCCTGGCTGAATCCCTGCCTCTGGCACCACATCTTCTCCAGCCTCCTCACTGTCCGACTCAAGCACCAGCTGCACAGGCTGCTGGCGCAGCACCACACCAGCCTCCTCCTCGTCGGAATAAGCTACAATCCGCGCAGGCCACTGGCGGGCCACAACAATCTCTTCAAATCTGAGACTTCCGGTTGGCACTGCAGGCTCCGTGGACGGTCTTTTTAAGACCGCCAGCCCTGCGTCTCTGTAAAAGCCGCCTTGACAGCGCAAACCGGCTGTCTGGCGGCTGAAAAACTCTTCTTTGGGAAAAGAAGGAGAGGAGAGCCGGTGGGCGAGAGTAGAGCTCCCCGAAAGCCCTCTGGAACATTTCCAGAGGCTTGGAGGGTGAGAGCTCCCCAGTCAGCCCGCCAAGAAGCTCCGGAGCCAGGACGACTCTGCAAAGGCAGAGCGAGAAGCCACGATCCGATCCTGCTTTCAAAAGTGAGTTTGACTGATTACAAGCGCAGGCAGAGCGGAAAACAGGAGATCAAGCCTTAAAAGTACAGAGCTTAACTCCGAAGTTACTTTGTTGCAATTTGAATCTTATTGAGCTGGAGGCTGAAGATGGCGTCTTTGTTATGGTTTTGAAAGTGAAAGCCAGAAATGAAAGTGCTTGAGAACTTTGCACTGGGAGAGTGGATTAGCTGCTTATTAACTGCTGGGAGCTGAGAGCTTGTGGAGGGAAGGGAAAAAAAAAACTATTCTGCCTGGCAAATTAGAGACTATAAATTATAAACATCTTCAAAGACTTTGTGGCTGTGATACACAGGAAATACCTGTTATCTCTTAAAGAGGATACAGAGACTAAAATAAGCATCGGACAGAGTTTATTTACTTTGCAAAGGGCCTTTCTCTCTGGAGGAGAGGAAAGATGAAAAAACAATAAATTACACGGGTTTTTATAGTCTTCAGGATACATCAGAATACACGTCAACAAAGTCCCTTGGGAATCAGTTTCAGATCTTATATAACATATGTAGTACATGATTCACCCTGGAAATTCCCCAATTCCCAACAGAAATACCCCTCAAAAACATCAATTGCGTACTTCCCTTTTCCTAGAACAAACCTCAAAACAATCCCATTTCAGTACTTTTCCCAGAACATCAGCTTCCGTCAAAACAACTGCATGATACATATTTCCTTCAAGATAATCATTTCAGAAAATCCTTATTATGTACTTTTTGTCTAGTTATATAATCAGGTTATACAAGGTAAAATAAGGCACTTAAAATGGCGTAACTCAGGTTATACTTTTTACAGGAATAATTTTTATATTTCTCACAATCCCCACTTCTCCTCTTTACCAGTTTATTCCTGTAAATTATGAATATCCTGTAACAGTGTAGAAACTCCTCTTCATACAATAGGTAATTTGGGCAATGCCATGTTACCACATAAAAACATTAACTTGGAGGGAGCTTGTATCCCTAGACATGGAAAATGTAACCCTTCCTCCAAAATCCGAAACTTCTTGTATGAAGGTATATAATTACCATATAGCTCAGTGCATTGCTTATATAAAAATTCCATTCTATTTGCAAGATCAATGTATTGAGGAACTATCTTATATGTACGGTTGCACTTGGCACACACCATCTCCAAAAGATGACTTGATACTTATCTCAGCTTCCTCAGTGGTGTCTATTAGGGTTAGTGGTGTTTCTATAAGAGAATAACGGTGCTCGAGTTCAGTATGGAAACATAGCTGCTACCATGTTATAGGGTAACTAGGCAACACAGCCAAAATCCTCATTCCTATCCGCACCTGTAGGATAATAAACGCTACCACAAGAAACCCCATTATTCCTAGTGAACTAGCCCCCCCCAACGTATTATCCAAAGAGATAAAAGATTATTATCTTACCTCCAATTCGTCAGTCAATCGAGGGGAACTTACATCTACTGGATACCAAAGCGTAGATTTACACCAATCAATAATATCCTCAATACAATCAGAAACACAACAAAAAATTATTATCACTCCTAGCCAAATACAAATCTCTTCTTCCATCCATTGGTCATCAATCGTCTAAGGTTTGTCGTCGAAAAGTCAATTTAAGAGGGTTTGCAGGTTTCATAGCAACTGTCCATCCATAAGGCGAAGCCACCAGTCCCTCAACTCTGGAATAACGTACCCAGCCTTGTTCCTTAGTCCTTACAGCCGACTCTGTAGTTAGCAGAACTTGGAACGGTCCTTCCCACACCGGCTGCAACTTCTTCTCAGTAATGACTTTTATCAGGACCCAGTCTCCGCTTTTATATTCATGTGCTTGGAAATCAAGAAATGGATTCTGTTCTTTTTGACCTTAAATGAGAAAAACACTGGGACAGTCCCTGTATATATATTTTCAGAAAAAAACATCTTTCAATTCTATCCTAGGCATCTCAACTTTCCCTGTATATGGCAATCCAAACATCATTTCATATGTAGATATCCCCAGATCTTTCCTAGGACTAGTTCTTATTCTTAATAGAGCTAAAGGCAAACATACTTCGTCCAAGGTAGTTGAAGTTCTAACATTAATTTTTGTAACATAGATTTACTTGTCCGATTAGCACATTCACAACGCCCTATAGAACTTGGCGTGAACAATAAATGTAGTTGCCAATCAATTCCTAATTATTCCATAACCTTTATCACCTGGACAATGAAATGTGTACCCCTATCACTATCAATAAGATCAACCAATGCATATTTGGGTATTATTCGCTCCAATATGATTTAACAATCATCTGAGCACCTGACCTTACACAAAGAAAGGCTTCAAACCATCCAGTAAAATAATCCACTATTATTATTACATATATCAATGGTCACACCACCGAAATTTCAATGTAATCTACTTGGATTCATTGAAAAGGCCAAATGGTCAAATCTCTACATGTTATGCACATACACAATGTATTCATTTCCGTACCATTTGTATAACTATTGTATACATACCCCTACACACATATATGCATATATACATTTAATAAAATCAATGAGTGCTTGCGTTCCCCAATGGGTTCCCTCATGCACTCGTTCAATTACATTCCACATCACAGCTTTAATAAAAATTTGCACCCTTTCTTTAGTCATCCATTTCCCATTCACTTACACACCCCTTCATCCACTACTTGTATAATAGCAAGTTTAGAAGGACCCCTCAGCTGCCTTTAAAACAGCTGTGATAAGATCCACCTGTTGCAATTCCTTCCTTTTACTAAATATCAACCCCCTTTCAATCCAGATTATCCCAAAAGTATGTAAGATACCATAAGCATACTTTAAATCAGCATGTATGTTCCCTACCTCATTAGTTAATATGTGCAATGCTTACAATAAAGCAAAAACCTCACATGTCTGCGCTGACCATTCAGACGGTAACTTTCCAGCTTCCAATATCTCAGTAGTGTCTCCATTCACAACTGCATAACCATTCAGTCTCATCCCATTCTCAACTCATTTATTCATAACCACACAATTTCGTTCCACATCATCCCATCTCTCTCTCCTGACAGGAATTCAACTAAATTCAAATTCCTATTGGTCAAGAGAACCAAACTCTCTTGAGACAATTTTAAAAACCTAGCAATTCAATTCAATTTTATTTATTGATTAGCCCTTTGGGCCATATCAAGTGCAGAATTACAAAGACAAATCATTACAAAGGTTTGGTAAAACAAATTAAGTAAGATTGGAATAACTCGCAATTAAAATACAATTAGAATAAAATACGATCTAAAATAAAATCGGGATAAAATACAATAATCTAAAGTACTATTTAACTATAATTAAATTTATATTATAATGTTGCCCCTGCATCTACCCAATCAGTGTTAACTGCTCTTAAAATTACATTGTTAGATCAAGTGATCATTCTTACAATCTACCGCATTTTGCTGCACCAACTTTGTCCTCCTTCCCATCAACTTTACCACAAATTTAGCAATCCATTTTACCAACTGCAAGTTGGAACCTAACAAACAATATCACAAAAAGTGCTCTTTAGACTTAGGGGTGCTGGTATAAAAGATCCTGCCCAGTTGATGTTCCCTCAGGTCTGAATATAGGGGGCAATCAAAAATTACGTGGGACGTTGTTTCGACTTCCCCCGTCCCACATAGACAGACCCTTTCCCTTACAGGAATACCCTTATATCTACCCCAGAGCATATTTGTTCCAAATTGGTCCAACCTCAGTTTTGTAAAGAATCTTCTCAGGACGGGAAACAAAGGCACAGCTAAATATTTTTCTATTTTGAAGATTTGTTTATTGGCTGATAACCAGGGGCAAACTTTTACTGCTGTCACCTGTGCAATATCCGATTGGGCACTTATGTCCTTAAATCTCTGTGCAATCCAATTTCGGATCTGCCTATAGTCGTACTGCTGCCAATTTAAAGGGATACCAGAGCTAGATACCTGCTTCAGAACTCTTGATAACCAGTTATTTTTATTACTTGAGATAATCTGCTCCATTAGCGCTAACCTCCCTTCCTCCACCTCGATTATTCTCAACCAATAATAAGCAGTCTTCAACAAGGCCCTAGTGCCAGTCGCATGGACTCCTGTTTCTGCCCTTACTACACATGCTGGGGTTCCAGGGGACACTGCCAAAATTCTCCTAAGGAACTTATTTTGAGGGGTTTCCAGCCCATGCAGCTTAACTGACCCCCTTATTTCTGCCCCATAGGTAAGTACTGGTTCGATTTTCGCCTGGAAGACCTTTAGCACTGGGATTAATGAAGATGGAGTTTTCTCTAAAATAAGTTTGTTTAATTGAGCCATCCGAGCCATGGCCTTCCGAGCTCCGGCTTTTACCTGCTTATTCCATTTGCCATTTGTCTGAAATACTAGCCCTAGATAGGTAAATGACTGAACTTGTTCTATTCTTCTGTCATTTAAAACCCATCTCCTTATATTTTGTTGCCTGCTAAATATCATTACCTTTGATTTCTCTATATTAATTGTCAGGCGATTTTTTATACAATATGCTGCCAACCTCCCAAGTGACCTTCGTAGCCCCACCTGTGAGGCCGACAACAAAATTATATCATCGGCATATAACAAGCAATTGACCTGTCTTGTTCCTATACTAGGCCCATGGAGTGATGTATCTTCCAGACATTTTGGGAGATCATTTAAATATAAGTTAAAAAGTGTTGGGGCTAAAATGCAACCTTGTCTGACGCCCTTTTTTAATGGGATTGCATTTGTTACCGATCCTGACCTATTCACTCGAACTCTTACTTGGGTTTCCGTGTATAACAGTCGAATTAAATATAACAATTTCTTTTCTATTCCCATAGCCTCTAATTTATCCCATAAAATTTTTCTATCAATTGTATCAAAGGCTGCCTTGAAATCTATGAATGCCACATACAGAGGTTTTTTCCAAGACTTAAACTTTGTTATTAGATGGTCCAGCACAAAGCAATTATCCATAGTAGATCTTCCGCTCCTGAAACCTGACTGCTCTTCAGCTAAGATGTTATTTCTCATTATCCAGTCCTCTAATTTATGAAGCAAGTGCTTAGCATAAATTTTTGCTGAAATATCGATTAGACTAATTAATAGAAAATTATCAGGATTATCTCTAGAACCTTTTTTATGTAAGGGGATAATTATTGATGAACGCCAACTGGCAGGAATTTGCCCTGTTCTATTGATAAAAGTAAAGAGACCAGCCAAGACAGGCGCCCACCAGGCTGTGTTGTCTTTAAATAAGGATGCCGGGAGCGCATCCTGTCCTGGAGCTTTGTTTATCTTCAGGGAGGAGATTAAATGCCTCACCTCCGTGACTGACACTTCTTCCCACTGCGGTAAGGCTTCATATTCCTGTATCAAGCTCGGAGAGGATATAAGCTCATCAGAGTTTTCTAATGCTGCTGGCGTGGCCAAATGCTTCTCCCATCTTTCTGCACTAATGTTTGGGTCACTTATTGGTTTTCTATCTCTAATAATTTTTGAGACCTCCAACCAGAATAGTGTGGGGGAGGCCAGCTTTGCTGCCTGTTCTAGACCAGCCCATAGGTTGTCGATATAGGAGGCCTTTTTTCTCTTCAGTAGCTGCTTATATTTCTGCCTTATGGTAATATACTCCTTCTGTAGTTCCATGTTTGGGCTGCTTAAGTATCTCCTAAGTGATTTCCTAAGCTGTTTTTTCTTTTCCTTACAGTCACTGTCAAACCATGATGAGTTACTAGAATCAGACGGGCCCATTGGCTTGGTAGTCATGGAAAAATGCTTCAATTTATGGCATATTTCCGCAAAACAAACTATAGGCTCTTGTTCACCCGTACTGTTTGCGCATATATGCGCTAAGGCTTCCATACATGGTGAATTCATAAATTCAGTCACTGCTTTGCTATCAACCCTCTTCCATGTTAATCTTTTCTCTTGGGCTATTTCTAAGTTGAGGCCTATTTGTTGGATTGATTGATTCCTTTTCCTTAAATCTGAAGGGATTGCCAGGGACGTCGCAATAGGAAGGTGATCACTTTCTGACCTTGGTAACGTCAAGACCGAAGTTGCCCCTGCTACTAGGCTGTGAGAGACACAAAAATAATCAATAGAACTACATGCCTTGGGGCCAAAAAAAGTTATGGGGTACCTTCTGAGCTCCGAGTACTGGCCTACAATTTGGAGGTTACAGTTATATATCATAGTTAGAAATTTCCCCCCATCTTTGTTCTTTTTCCTGTCTTGGGAGACCCATGATTGTTGGTTATGTAAATATCCCTCAGGAATTGTACCGTTTTCAACAAAAGGTTCCAACGAGGGACCCACACGCGCATTAAAGTCTCCTGCCAAAATTAGAGGTGTTTTTGTGAATTTTTTCCGTATTTCTAATATTTTTACCTCTAGAGCCTCCCACAAATCCCCCATTGCTGGGTTGACGTACACATTTGCAAATATCATTGACTTCCCTTCATATTCCAAATGGATTGCTTGAAAAAATAGAGGGCCATCCTCCAAGCATATCTCATTTCCCTTCCATCCTAGTTCGGCTTTCACCAAAATGCCCAATCCTCCAGAGGCTCTTCCTTTTTTAGCTACTCTCTTTGCTGGCAGCTGCCAAATATTAAACCCGGGGAGCTCAATTGGGGTCTCATCGTTGCTAACCCATGTCTCCTGCAAGGCAATTACATGGTACCTATTTAAAAATTTAATACAATCATCTGTGCACCAACTTCCTCTCCATCCTGCCACATTCCAAGAGAGGAAGTGCACTCTTGAAGGACGTGGTTGCTCACTATTTCCTAGTCAGGCTTCTTGGATAATCTCTCCTACCCCTCCTCCCTCGTTTACACACACACCCATTTAATCGCCTGAGTTCAATAGAAGTCTGTTTGGGCATCATTGCACTGCCTGTTACTTTCGGACTTGCAGGTCCATGGGCTCTATTAATCTCTGCCTCCACGGTAAATGATTTTGCATGAGGCACCGCGTTTGTGTCGTTTCTTGGTATCATCTTTGCCGCTAAGGGGGATTGGGGGATTCCTTCCTGGGTGCCTTCCATCTCCGATGTTTGTCCCACAACACTTTGTGTTATCAAATCTACTGTCTCTGGTACCTTGTGCTGTATAGACGTGGACATCAGGCTTCCTGGGTTTATAGGCTGCTGGCTCTCCGGAGCTGCCTCGTGCCTTGAAGGGGGTAGAGCTATCGACGCTAAAGGAGCGACAGAAGAAATAGTTTGCTTCAGCAGCTTCCTCGTCTCTTTAAGTTTTTTAAGTACTTCTTGCTGCTCCATTTGTGAAAGTGAGGAAAAAGTTTCCAAACAGGCAGAATCAAATGTCTCATCTTGTACCAAGCCAATTGAAGGAAGTTTCACTTCAGCTGGGTCCAACACCCTAACCGACATTTCCTCTGTAACGCTAAATCTCCTCCCTACCTTGGCCAGCCTGCTTTCCCTATTCAGTCCACTTTCCCAGACAGCTGTCCCATGCACTGCCACACTCTCCCTAGGGGCTCTCTGAATTAGCGGAATGGCCTCACCACTAGAAAAAACTCGGGTTGGTAAAATTTGATAATAAGCCAAAAATCCTCTCATTCGCATAAGCAGGCTTGGGAAGAGCTGTTGTTTGAACTTAAAAAGAATTCTGATATAATTATCACGTTGTGGAAGATGTTCATATGCTGCCAAATCTACTGCCCCCTTGTCACACCGAGTAAGCTGTGACAAAGAGGTCACTATCTGTTTTTTTGAAGACCATCTACCCACATTTATCTCAGAATTATATATATTCAATACAATCTGTTCCTTCAATAATCGCCTGTTTCCCCCCCCCCCACTCTTGTACCGTGGGATTTCAGGTCCAACCAGCTCACCATCTCTTGCTTTTTTTCCATGCTTACAGTCAATATATTGTCCGCTTGTTCTTTCCCTCGGTTGCACCATCTGGCCAGGTCGTTCTGTCTGACAGCCAGTTGAACGTACCTGCGGCTTTTTCGTCTGTGCCGCAGAAATAAGATTGATCACAGAGTCCAACTTTAAACGCACCTCTGCAAATTGGTCAAAAATGGCCAAGACTGTCTGAGAAGTGAGCATACTGTGTTGGCTAATGAAATCCCTTGTACTGACATTTAGCTGGTTTTCAAGTCCTAAAGCTAATTCACTATGGTTGTAAAACTCCGACTCTAAGCCCTTGTCCCGGCCTGGAGCCGATTCACCCAAAGTTGCTGAGTCATTTATCGTCAAATTACGCAGAGGGGTTCGCAGGCTTCCCAGCTGACTTCCTGATTGATTCTCCTCTGCCTGCAATTCCCACTCCAGGGGGGAATCCCCAAACAATGCCAAAACATCACGGCTAACCGGCAGGGAAAGGGGGGAGGATGCACGACCCACTGTTGAGTGCAAAGGCTGGCAAAATCCGTCAATCTTCTGTTGCTTTTGAGGATTGGTTCCAACTTCCTTACTGTTTGGTGAGCAATATGCCGTCTTTCTTTTCTTCCCCTTGGGAGAGGCCATCCGGACTCCAGTCAAACACGGCTGCAAAGGTTCTTCCCGGGAGCGTCTGCAGCCAGCCAGTTCTTTACTGTACTCGTTCCAAAAACAAACAGCTCAAAATCCCCTCCGAGGTTAGGGTCCTCCACTGAGGTTTGTCAACAAGTCCGGTAATCCGAATTTCAGGCCTTGCAAGGAGAAGTCGCAGGAGTAGCCTAAGCCAGGAATGCAGGTTGTAGTATTGTTAAAATATGTCTAAAACAAACAGTAGCCACACTATATGTGCTTTGTAAAAGTCCAGAATAAATTAAAAATAGATTAAAAATGAATTAAAAATATAAAAATACTTTAAAAAATACTTTAAAAACGTTAAAAAGAAAAACCTAATTTGCTTTTGGGAGAGCTCCTTACAGCCGTTGCTCACCTACTTGCCAAATTCAAAAACCTAGCATTTGTGCACCACCTTTTAGTTTCTCATCTTCCCAGTCCACATGCGAACCAACACTCTTTTGGCTATACCGTCTTCCACTGCTACAGACAAGTGGAAATTCTTTTCTTAAACCAGGCAAACATAACACTAGAGCATCACTATATTATTACTTTCTTCAACTCTTCAAACCTTTCTTCCAAACAACTTAGTTTGGAATAAACTATCAATAAATCAATAAAGTATCAATAAATACTCAACTCTCCCCACTTCGGAGGAATCACACCACACCTCTATCACAAATTAGCTAAACTATTTCCACAAGCTTCAAAGAATTGCAAAGCTTAATCTAAATTCACAAGTCTAAACCGCAAGTCTATACAGACTAACTTACAGGTAACTTCCTAGCTAACCAGACCAAAAGTCCATCTTTACCTTCTACCAGTAATTCTTCCCTCAAGGGAACATCCCTTATCTGGGCAACACCAAGCTAAAATAATATATTATATAATATATCAACTATTCCCCAAGCTATCCAGTATCCAGACTATCCTAGAAATCTCTCTCTCAGCATTCAAAATCATTCAAAATGCACAGACATAAAGACATAAAAGAGGGTAATAAAAAACTTCAAAAAGCAAAAGAAAATCACCTAATAGAGGTACTCCGGGTCTCTACTCCCAAAAATAATTGTTTTAAACTTTCAATGTCACTTCTCTATTATATAGATTTATTTAAACACCTCAAACATTTCACCAACAAAAATAAAATCAAAACTCAGAGCAGGACAGGAAATATATCTGCATAGCTGCCAATGCAGTCAGAAACAATGCAGCAGGATCAAATCACCCATTTGCCCCTCCTTTTTCTCAGACAAACTCAGCAAAGGAAAAAAAATGTGTAAAAGGGAAAACAAACCTCACCTCCCCCCCCTTTCCTATTTCTCTTGTTCAGAACAAAAAGAAAGGGGAAATATAGGGAGGAAAAATACTACTCCTGTCTCCTTTCAACATCGTAAATACCTCTTCCTAATCCTACTTCTCCATAGGATCTCTCTCATCTCTCACTTGCTCATTCAAACACGTTGACAACAACTACAACAACAAACTCTTGCCACTCACTATTTCATTATACAAAGGGAGATCTCTCGGGGGTTCAATGCACAGGCATTCACAAATATCAAAATCACCTTACCACCCCCATGTGAGGGCTTACCACACACACTCATATTTATTCTGCAATCAGACCTTTTAGTGTACTCCAACACACACATGCTTTCTCCCTGTCAATTAGCATAAATACTTCAGGGAGCTTTATTATTATTCTCAGTATTAATTTTTTACAAGACAATGAGCTCTATTAAACAACTCCCATTTCACATACAGACCATTTAACAACATTTGCAAACCTGGAATAAAACCTGAGAAGGTTTCATCCCTTCAGATACCCATTTCATTTCCATCCTTGACATCTTATAGCCTATTCCTCAAGCAGTGGAAAACTTCAGGATGCGGTTTTTAATCAAAAACTTGATTACGGGCCCTAACCACCACCCGTTTTCCACAGCTCCAAGCTCAGGCCAAGAAAGTCACTTCATTCGCCGGCATACACATATCACTATCACATCTCATTAATCAAAGACAAATTATTCACATTCAACCTCAAGTAGGAAGAACAATAAACCTTCCTTACTATATTCCTACAGAGTTTTCATTCCTCATCCAAAAATGAGAAAGATCTGTATACCAAGCTCACATCCCAGAAGAGACAGTGCATCTCTCCCAAGCAGATTAATATCTGCTTCTGGAACAAATATCACATCCAAATGTGTAATACACTTTCCACAACTCAATTTCATATTCTTCTACAATAGCACATCAAAAAGTATACCCTTGACACCCCTTATTTTAATACTTACACCTGTGGGATGCACTCCTCTAGGCAATTTACAAATAGAGGTTCTAGTCGCACCCGTATCTATTAGAAACACATAATCTTCCTATCTTCCTCTTCTGGACCCACTAATCATCCTCTTTTCAGGACAAGCTCTAGCAAAATGCCTCTCCTTTACACACACAAAACACTTTTTGCTTTCCAATCCACCAACACTAGGCTTTTTTCCACTGGAGTAATCCTCTCCCAATTCCAGGACGCTGTCGCTGCATTGCAACAGAAGTTTCACAAAGCCTTTTCCTCGTCCACCTAACTCCTTTCCCTCTCCTGTCTGTTTCAACACAGACACCATCATTTGACCCCCTTTTTTTTCTTAGTCTTTGTCCTCGTCCCTATTCACATAGACCCTTTGAGCTTCTTTCAACAGAGCAGCAATATCAGTAGTAGCCCAATCTTCAAGTTTCTGTATGTCTGGCCATGATTTCATCACAAATTTCATTTTCATTAAGGACTCATAAGCCGGCGTTTCAGGAGAAAGACCAGAGTACTTATTTAAATTGTCCTTAATATGTTCCAGAAACACAGACGGTGTTTCTTCCCACAACTGTTCCACCTCAAAGACTTTTGTTAAAGTTTCTTCCTTGAGGTACAGCTGTCTTAACTCCCTGAATTATAATTCTCTTCAGGTCCTCCATTTGCCCCCGGTCAGCTAAATTAACTAATTTAGCTAATTTAGGATCAACTAATGGAGACTTAACATCGGCAGCACTTGGGTTTTATCCCAAAAAAGCCATAGCTGCCTTTCGAATTTGTGACCTCTCCTCAGGGGAGAACAAATAACCCAATATATGCTGTAACTCTGCAAAAGTATACAGATTGGGTCCCAGGAACAAATCCAATGACTCAGACAACTTGATCAGATCCGCCCATAAAGACGGCATGTTGCTTTTATAATCTCCCAGATCAGAAGATGTCAAAGACACATCACAAAAGCCACAATACCATTCGGCATTCCTCTTAAAGGAAACATTCCTTTAGTTTGTGAACATGTAACACGAGGAGAAGTGGATGGATTCTGTTTCACAGTTACTGACAATTCATCCAACTCCTTCTCCAGCTGCCTATATTACTGCCCTGCCGAAGTCTCTTCCCTACTGCTCCCAGCAGCAACATCAATTCCACTTGGATTATATGAAGGAGGGGGAGGTGGGCATGTAGCATAAGCTAAAGGATCCCAGCCTTCCTCTTCTTCCTTCCCATACAAAACTCTAGAACTTCTCGGGGGAGAAGGGTCATACTACTGAACATGGAACCGAGGTTCAACATATAACAATTGAGCTTTCAACTTCCCTTTTCACCAAAACTTTCTTCAAAGCATTGCTTCAATATGGGTCTGACTCCCCAAACTTACTCCACCTATAATTAGGCTGTATCAACACAAACGTCAGCCAAACCTTTTTACAATAATTAATCATAGTCACCTTATCTAATACCTTTGTATAAGCTTTCAACCAATCCTCTGACCACTGTGTTAACAATTTCCCTAATGGAGATATGGGGGATGGAGGGTATTTCAGTCTCAGCAGCACTTTTCCCTAGTAAAAGCCCCATACTTTCCCTAGCCTGTATTATACTAATTATACACACAAATCATACAGGGCATACACACACAAACATACACAAATCCAAACCACCAAAAAGAAAACATATACTCACTCCTAGTGCACCATAGTCGTCAGGAACGTTCCTCTCTGTCCAGGCATTCACGTCTCTGCCTCAGAGTACATAGAAAAGCAATTCCAGCTGGAAAGGAAATAACCCTATCTCACTGAAATCAGTGTGTGCGCACTTATCAGGGAGTTCCATTCCAGACAGAACATTTTCAGGTCCCTGTTCGGGCGCCAATTGTGTTACACAGGAAATACCTGTTATCTTTTAAAGAGGATACAGAGACTAAAATAAGCATTGGACAGAGTTTATTTACTTTGCAAAGGGCCTTTCTCTCTGGAGGAGAGGAAAGACGAAAAAACAACAAATTACACGGGTTTTTATAGTCTTCAGGATACATCAGAATACACGTCAACAAAGTCCCTTGGGAATCAGTTTCAGATCTTATATAACATATGTAGTACATGATTCACCCTGGAAATTCCCCAATTCCCAACAGAAATACCCCTCAAAAACATCAATTGCGTACTTCCCTTTTCTTAGAACAAACCTCAAAACAATCCCATTTCAGTACTTTTCCCAGAACATCAGCTTCCGTCAAAACAACTGCATGATACATATTTCCTTCAAGATAATCATTTCAGAAAATCCTTATTATGTACTTTTTGTCTAGTTATATAATCAGGTTATACAAGGTAAAATAAGGCACTTAAAATGGTGTAACTCAGGTTATACTTTTTACAGGAATAATTCTTATATTTCTCACAGTGGCTTTTAAAGATCTCCTTAAAAGAGGAGGGGAAAAAAATGGCTTCTAGACAAGTGAAACCAGGAGTTGCTAAAGGAGGGGGAGGTTCTCCATTTGTGTCAGTGGTGACACAGAAAGCACAACTTCCGGCTGATTTGCAGAGCCAGACTCAGAGTCAAGATGCAGCACTTAATGATTTTAAAGAATTTATGAAAGAAGCCATGAGTGGATACTGAAAGTAACGAACCTAGCAGAAATGGCGAAAATCTCAGCGTACTTGAAGGACTATACACAAGAAAGATATGTATCAGAATGGAGAAGATGGATTGATTATATTCAAAATAAGTATCAGACAAGAAAATATCATATAGTTTAGGATTGAATGTTAAATATTAGAAGTATTTAATTATCTATAGTGGAGTTAAGGTTTCAGAGGGGGAGTTAGTAGTCTGAGGATAAGTAGCTTAATCTAGATTATGATTGCTAAATGAAATACCTTGTTTTTTGCTCTGGGAAGTCTGGGGGGGAGGGTGGGATGAGGGGAGGGAAAGGACGGGGGGAATGTGGGGGGGAAGAAAATTTTTGTTTTTTGTAAAACTTTTCAATAAAAAAAAATCTCTTCAAATCTGCTTTTATCTGATTTAATAATTCAATATAATTGTCCTTCTTAATCGATGTGCATCTTGCTGTCAAATAAATCCCTAGATAATTCACCTTTTTTACTAATTGTATATTTATTCCCTTTCTGTTTATTTGTCATATTTTTAGCAATCATTTTGGTTTTCTCCTTACTTTTAGTTCAGCTATTTCTCCATATTCCTCCAGTACCTCCATAAGCCTCAAACCTACTTTTTCCCTCCCACAAGAAAGTATGCCATCCTCTTTGTAGATCGTACCCCTCTAATGACAATATTCTTTTGTTTTTTAGTTTCATCTGATCTTTAATCCATATCAATGAAGTTGCTTTGTAATATGTTTCCCAGTCTGGGAGTGCTAATCCTCCTCTCTCCCTCGTGTCTTGTAAATGTTTTACTTTGATCCTTGCTTTCTATAAGTTTGTTAAAATCTTTGAAAAAGTTCTTCCCCCAATTTTATCGGTATCACTTGGAATAAAAATAACATTCTTGGTAGCACATTTATTTTGATTGAGGCTTTCTTCCCAAGAAATGATAACTGTAGTTTCCTCCAAATTTCTAGATCGTTCTTTATCTGTCTTGTTAATTTGTTGTAGTTGTCTTCTCTAATAGATGATCCTTTATTTGTTAGCCATATTCCTAAATATTTTACTTTTTTTGTCATTTGTATACCCATTCTTTCTTCTAGTTCTCTTCTAGTTCTAGTTCTACAGTCCTCTCTTACATCATTCTCTGTTCAGTCCTCTGTTCAGTCCTTTTTTTTTCTCCTCTTGTCTGCCACTTAGCCTCCACTTCAATTCTCTTCAAATATAGTTTTTACTGCCACTCTCCAAAAATGTCTCAAGTATCCAATTTCAACAATTTTAGATAAAAAGTTCCAAACTCGTTATTTTCCAACTCTGCTCCATCTATACTTCCATTAGAACCACCACTTCTCCAATCACCCCTCCAGTTCTGCCGCTCGTTATCTCTTTTCCGATCTTTAAAGCCTTCTGTCAATCTCACAGTCCTGATCCAATGCACCATCTTCTAGAAAATCTATTTATTTTGTAGTCAACACCTCTCTCAAGCCTCAAAATATATCCATTGGAATTTTCTTCCTTCTCTCACCTGCTCTCTCGCGTTTCGCGCAGTCACTACCTGTCAAAGTTCCTTCTTCCGCTCCTCTTCCTTTTCATCACTGCGTTTATCTGGCTGAATTTCTGCCGCTGGTTTTGGAGCCTCGATCTCTCTGCTTCCCCGTCCCACAATATAGCTGTACCTCACTTCTTCTTCTTTTTTCTTTTGAGTCTCTTCTTGTACTGTTGTGATCTGTTGATTCAATTTTCGCTTCCTACTCCTCGGCTGTCAGCGCTTCAGGCCAGCCAAAATGGCTGGTTTTTTCCCCATCGGAATTAAGAGATTTATTCTGAACCTTCGGGACAATTGCTTTCCCCCCCCGAGGTCCTTGAAGATTCCTCTTTTTTCTATCAACTCTCTGGGATCAATAGTGCCTAATTAGGCTTCCTGGTTGGGAATTTTGGAGCTACAAGAAGGGAGCCCTTTTCTCTCGTTCCATGCACACTGACGTCACCGCCGGAAGTCCGCCGGTGTTTTATTATTCTTTTGTTTTTTTATTGCCTCTATTAATTCTGGCATCCTTATTTTTTCATTTAGCATATTTTTTGTTTCTTTTGAAATTTTAGGCAGCAAGGCTTTCCTCAAACACTTTATTGCTTTATCTTCCGTATAACTATCTATATCATCATACAGTTTCTTATAATATTCCTGTACTATATTCTTTTTCTCCTCATTTTGATACCATATCTCTCCTTCCTCATTTTGTAGTTTACTAATCCATCTTTTCTCCTTATGTTTCTTCAATTTATATGCTAACCACCTCCCTGGTTTATTTGCATTTTCAAAGAAGTTTTGGTTAGTTTTTTTATATCTCTCACCAACTCCTCCTTCTCAAGTGTATTCAGTTTATGTTTAATTAAATCCATTTGTTGTTTTAGCTCCCTTTTTTGAGGCTCCCTCTGTACCTCTGCTTTGGCTCTTCTATTTTCTTCTAGATGTTTATGTCGCTGTTTCTTCTAATTCCTTTTTTTAATTTGTTGCTTCTATAGTCTAATTCTTTGTCTACTATTGCATTAAAGTCTTTTAACAAACAAAGGTTATCACATTCTACATCTCGAATAATATTGTGCAGTTTGTTATAGAACTGTTCCTGCCCCCCATTGGGGGCGTACAGTTTTGCTAATAGGATCCGTTTTTGGTTTATTATTATTTTCCAGTGCGCTGCTCCGACAATCCATGCATAGGTTAATGTCTCATCTATTTGCTTGAGACTGAATGTTAATTTTTTTTCAAATCCTTGGCCACGCCTCCTGTGCTCCGTTGTCTTCAGTCTTTTTCATTCAGGTCTATCTGATGAGACCTGAGTGGCTTTCTCTGGCAAATAGATTGTCAGATTCCTCTGCTTGGATTGTCATCCTTTTTTCTTTTTTTCTGCTTTGGACTTTGTTTCTTTGGATTCTGCTGAAGGAGCTGAACATTGGATATCGGGTAGGAGATTGACAGCCCTCTCCTTTGCTGCCGGCAGTGTTTTAGGAATCCCTGGGGCTCCAGGCCACCTTCCACCGCCCGGACTTCCTTGTGGCAGCATTCCGGAGTTCTTTCCATTGTCTGGGCACCTCCGTTGATTTCTTTGCAGCCAGTGGGTGAGCTGGTTTTCCGGTCAGCCGACACAACCGCCTCTACCTTTCAGCTCCAAAATCGTTGGGTAGCTCCGGAGTCACTGCCCAGGGATCTGGGGCAAACTCCGAAGACCAGGTGTGGCTTTGCGGCTCTTGAGTGTCTTCAAATAGCCTTCACACCATTTTTTACAGCTGGCAAACGGTCCATGAGGAAGCGGTTTGCCACTCACGCCCGCCATTTTGTTTATTGCCACGGCAGCGCTTGGAGAGGCTTGCTTGCCTCGTGCCTTGTTTCTTTGCAGTTTGCTTGGCTACCTGTCGTTAAAGACTTGTTTGGACTGAGGAAGTGGGAGCCTTGAGGTGAAGCGGCGTTTAAGTGTCTGGTTTGACTCCAGCACCTTAATTCCTGGTGCTCCGGAGGCCTGAGCCACCACTGGGAAACGGTGCGGCCTTGCATCGCTATTTCCAGGAATTTAGACACAGCAACGAGGAAGGACAGGTTTCCCTGCGTTGGTGTAGGGGTTTTTCTATTTCTGTCCCTTCAGTCCAGTCTCTTTTCAGAGCTGGCATTGGGTGGCTGGTGTCCTTGGGAGCTGTCTTTTACCACTTACTCTGTGGAATGATAATCTGCTGGACCTGTTGGACTAAAACAGTTCCATCGTTGCCTTCTGCCTTTCTCCTTCTGAGCAGCATTCCTAAGGGGTGGTTATCATGTCTGACTCTGCTCTGTCTTCTGACATGGAGCAAGTTGCTGGCTCTCCCAAAGCCCATAGGTCCAAGAACTCTGGCTCTAAAAGGGCTAAAAAATCCACCAGGACTGCAAAGACTAGGCCTTCATCATTTGGCTCTTTCAAACGGCCTGCAAGGATTGACAAGGACGCTAACAGGTATCACAAAGCCTTGGAGAGGCAGTTTAATAAGGCACAATGCAATGCTTAGGCTGCAGAGCTGCACAATGCTTCTCCCTCTGGAGCCATCTCTTGTGATCAGGCTGTTATTCTTCCACATACTGGGATTCCTGGCCTACAGGGAAGGGCTGCATCTGAGGCTGGTACTTCTTCACAGCCATTGAATGATGTTTCACAGGCGGACCAGGGGCTGCATAGACACCCACTACCAGTTCACCAGGCCCTATCAGCTACCTTCACCCCAACCGCAGTGGGGCTCCACGCGGGGGGTGGACCCTGCTATGACCAGCCATTGGACATTCAAGCCCTGATTTCTAACGCTCTGTCCAAAATGCTGGCAGCTGGCATTCAACAGGTCGGCCAGGTTCCATTAGTGGCATCCAATCCATAGATGTTAGCAGCTGGAATTCAACAAGGCAGTCAGGCCCCACTTGTGTCCAAACCACAAGTGCAGTTTCCAGAGCATCCTTCTGGCAGGCATGCTTCCCCATCTCAGCAGGAATCCTCACAAGATAATGGTTCCTCAATTGAAGAGGATTACCCGGATGATTTGGAATTCTCTGAAGATGAAGGGTTGCGGCCGGATAGGCCAGCATTCACGGGCCTTTTCCGCCCTTCAGTCTTCAAATCCTTATTCCATAAGGCTAAAGTGGCGACCAATATTGGAGTGGTTGAGGACCATTCTGATCAATCTCAGGGATCAGCTGCTCCGCATGATGACCTGTTTATGGTTCCAAAGCAGGAACAGGAATTCATTCCTTGTCCAAAATTGTTTTCTGAGGTCATTCAAAGACCGTGGAGCCAGCCTGGGTCATTGGCAGCCATGACAAGATACTTTATTATTCTGCTCCCGACCTAGAGGAGCTTTTGCAGTTGCCCTCGGTAGATGCCCCGGTAGCCAGTCTCAAGTCTTTCACTGTTCTTTCCAATGATATAGTGGAAGGCCTGAAGTCTGAGGACAGGAAGGCTGAAATGTCTTTCAGAAAGATGCACCAAGCGGCCACTTGGGCTATTAGGGCCGCTACTTCGGCCTCATTCTTCAACAGCATCAAGGCATTGGTGAGGCAGGTTGTGTCCCAACGGTCAGTTCCCTTACTCCTCTTGTCTCAACTGCTAGGGAAAATGATTTCCTGCATAGCAATTGTGCCCTGAGTCCGCCGACATTCTTGGTCACTACAATGGTTTTTACTGCCATACCAGAAGACGGGGCACAGCAACTCCAGGGCCAAGGTGGTAGTTTCGACTTGTGTTCGTCTGTCGTTCAACTGGTGGAGGTCGACGGCCCTGCAACAAGGGTGTGTGTTCCAGGAACCCAACCACATCACACTAACATCGGATGCGAGCCTCTACAGCTGGGGCGCACATCTTATGTCTCAAATGGCCCAAGGCCAGTGGTCTCCAGAGGAGCAGATGAACAGCATCAATTGGTTTGAGTTTTGGGCAGTGAGACTCTCCCTACGGCATTTTCAGGCTGAAGTGTCGGGTCGACATGTCCTGATTTTAACGGACAATATGGCCACGAAGGCCCGTATAAATCAAGAAGGGGGCATTCAGTCCAGATCTCTGATGGCCGAGGCAGAGAGGTTGATGTGTTGGGCGAAAAAGCACATACTGTTGGTGAAAGCGGAACACATATCGGGTGCTTCCAACATTCAAGCAGACTGGCTGAGCAGGGAACACCTGGATCAGTCCGAATGGCGTCTACATCCTCAGCTCTTTCTGGAGTTGTCTCAGATGTTCGGCATGCCAGTACTCGACCTCTTTGCCCATCCAGAGAACACGCAGCTTCCACGGTTTTTCTCGCAGTTCCCGAGTCTGGGAGCAGATGGTTGCAATGCTCTTCGTCACCCTCAGGGCCTCAGGGGCTGCTTTATGCGTTCCCACCAATACCACTCATTCCGTGGTTGCTACGGAAACTGTTGGCAGAATGAGCAGAACTCCTTCTTGTAGCACCTCATTGGCCACGCCAGTCCTGGTTCGCAGACCTCATAAGCCTCTCCGTGTCCCGTCTCTGGAGGATTCCCCAGGACAGGATTTCTCTCAGCCAGGGGGTCGTTCTCCATCGTGAGCCCCAGTGGCTTCAATTGACCATCTGGCACTTGAGAGGATCCTCTTGAGGAAGACTAACCTTTCAGGGAAGGTGATATGCACCATGCAAGCATCCCCACGAACCGAATTTACGACGCCACGTGATGTGCCTTCTATCGGTGGTCTACAAAACATCATGTCGATCCTACATCAGCTTCCATCCCTGAGGTGCTGGAATTTCTGCAAGCGGGTCTCAACAAGGGATTAGCCCCCACCACACTATGGAGGCAGGTGGCCGCCTTATCGATGGTACTTGCTGGTGATTCCTTTCATACCCTCGCACAACATCCGAGAGGTCGCACCTTCCTTCAGGGGGCTACCAATCTCAGATCCCCAGTAGTGCATTGCTATCCAACGTGGGAGTTGCCTCTTGTCCTTCAAGCCCTTACATCTGCACCATTCGAGCCACTGGGCTCCGTCAGCCTCCGCTTCCTGACCCTCAAGGTGTCCACAAGGAGGATTTCTGATCTGGCGGCCCTGTCCATTCGGAAAGACCTCTGCATTTTCCATTCTAACCATGTAGTACTGGATCCTGCCTTTTTGCTCAAAGTAAATTCTTACTTTCATCGTGCCCAAGAACTAATTTTACCTGATTTCTAACCAGATCCACGCCATCCGCTGGAGGATTGGTGGTACACCTTAGATGTTCGGAGGGCCCTCAGATGGTATATTAAGCAAACTGCCTTGTTCTGAAGGACAGAGGCTTTATTTGTGTCATTTCATCCTTCCCCTATGGGGAAAAAAGTTTCTTCTTCAACAGTGGGCATGTGGCTGAAGGTCTGTATTTCAAAAGCATATGAACTCAAGGCCAAGCCCTTACCAGGACAAGTCTTGGCTCATTCTACTCGCAGTGCAGCCACTATGGCTGCTTGGGCTACCCAAGAATCAGTTGCAGACATAGGGTGGCCTCCTGGACAAATTGGACACTTGTGCTTTTGCTGAGGCATCATTTGGGAGGAGGGTTTTGCAAAGTGTAAACTCCACCCACGGCCCGGGGATCAGTCAGGTCCCTGCCCATGCATGGATTGCCGGAGCAACGCACTGGAAAACAGATGTTGGCTTACCTGAATGTTCATTTTCAGAGCGCTGCGACAACAATCCAGCCTGCCCTTTGGCCTTCACGATCCTGGCTTTCCTGGCCCTGGCCGGGGTAGGTTTTTTCCTGTTGTTTCTCCTGCAGATTCTCCTGTGGACTAACGCCTTCGTGAAAAAGACTGAAGACAATGAAGCACAGGAGATGTGGCCAAGGATTTGAAAAAAAATTAACACTCAGTCTCAAGCAAATAGCAAACTCTATTGTTCTGTTATTGAGATAAAGTATCTCAGGAATTTTACCACCAGAATATGTAATTTTATATGCATGGCTTGAGTGTAGATTAAATGTAAGATAGCTGTTCTCATGGCTTGAATTGGCTCTCATAGCTTTTATGTTGCTTTAATAATTAATGAGATCTAAGAGGATTGAGTAGGATTTCTTTCACACTGCATTGTATCACAGAAACTAACTGGAGGAATGGAACTGTAAATTGAAAATAAGTTTACTGGTATTGTTTGTCATTTTATTTTGACAGGTTAGTTGGTTAGAAAAGGGTTGTTGGATGGGCTTTGGGAGTGGTTTCTTTTTGTAGTTTTATCCTTTTTCTTCAGACAATCCTTTTTCTGCTTCCTGGTACAGTCATTCTAAATCTTCTGGAATCCTGTTGTGTGCTCACAGGATATGCTTTCTAACAGGCATACAAGAAAGTCATGGAGCCTTCAGAAGAATCTGTTTTTCGGTTTAGTAAATTGTAACTAAGAATGAAATGACGAAGTGTTTTGTTTTATTTATTAACATTAGACTTCAGCTACTACATTTTACAGAATAACAGTGGTTTTATTTTTACAGTTCCAGGTACAAGCATGGAGAAAAAGGAGAAGCCTCTCCCTAGGCTTAACATTCATTCTGCATTTTGGATATTATCATCGATAGCTATTACGTATTATGTTGAATTTTTTAAAGCTGTTAAGGAAATTATTCAAAATGAAAGGTAAAGATCTATTTTTATACAAATAAAAGTTGTTACTTTATTTGAACAACATGTTCAGCTTAGATTTTAGTTTGGAAAAAATACTTATTAAAATTATTTGTAGATCCTGCCACCTCTCAGTACATTACTCATGTTACCATTTGAGAAAATAAATTTCTTATTCTAAAATCATTTCAGAGCTAACTCAGTATTCCTATCTATACCCAGATTGCAAAGTTTTCATAGCGGACAGTAACTGAAGTAGTTGGGGTGGGAAACTAGCCAAGAAGACTCATTTAAATGATTTTATTATATACCATGTTTCCTGAAAATAAGACCCTGTCTTATTTTCTTTTGACTGCCGAAAAAACGGCTAAGGCTTCTTTTTGGGAGTGTCTTAATTTTTTCCCCCCATGTACCAGTATGAGGTGGGGAGAGTGAGCTTCGCCTCGCACTAGCTTACGTAATGTTCACATCAGCAGCCATCCATGCCAAACAGCCTCGCGAGGCCGCTCCAACAGCTGTGGCCACCAGGCTGCTTCTGCTGTGTAATTGCGGCCACAAAAAGACCGGGATGCCGAGTGATGCAGCCCACGCCAGCTTACCTAACGTTCGCAGCAGCCATCCATGCAAAACAGCCTTACGACTTCTGCTCCAGCAACCCTGGCCACCGGGCTGCTTCTCTGTAATCACGGCTGCAAAAAGACGGGGAGGCTGAGCAACATGCCTCACACTGGTTTACCTAACATTTGCACCAACCATCCACACGAAAGAGCCTCATGATGGTCACTCCAGCAACCCTGGCAACCAGGCCACTTCTGCTGTGTAATTGCAGCCACAAAAAGTCTGGGATGCCGAGTGACATGCCCTACGCTCCTCTGGCCAGCATACCTAACGTTTGCACCAGCCATCCACAATTTTTTTGCTGGTGTTTATTTTGTCCCGACCTACGTGGCCCGGCGCAACAAAGAAGAGCTGCCTTTTCTTTGCAAAAAAAGTCTCTCATTGCTGGAGGTTTTGGATTCGGTGCTCTTGGGTGGGATATTTGCAATCTCCTCTGTCCAAATATCCCACTGAAGTGACTTATGCCCATTTTTCACCCAGATGCTCATGGCAACATTGCCAGGGTGTCACACGGTCAACATTTAGTAGCTTGGCAACTAACTCATATTTATGATGGTTATAACCCAGGTCATGTAATCCTCTTTTGCGATGACCTGACAGTGTCAGCTTCCAAATTGAGGGATGAAAAAACCACCAAACACTGTTTTGGTTTGTAGGATTTTATCTCCACTCCAGCATGAACTGACCAACAAAGATTGCAAGATCCGCAAAACAATGGAATCAACTCAGGGCTAATCACCCAGTGCTCCCCACCAGCTTTTGAATGTTTCCCACCTCCCCACCCTATCGTGCGCAGCTCCAACCTGTGCATAGGCAGCCGCTGCACAGTTTATCTCACCGCCATGGCCCCTCAGCTGTTGCCGCCATTGTCACCTGTCAGCTGTTGCTGTGGCCGCTTCTCAGCTGTTTCCTCTGCCGTGGCATGGTTGTTGTTTGGTACATGGCCCCGGTGGGCGGCAGCAGGTTGGTTCCAGGCAACTGGCATGTCCGTGGACCCAGTGGGCGGCAGTAGGTTAATCACGGACAGGCAGTGAACTCAGTGGGTGGCAGTCCCAGGCAGGCGGTGATTTGCAGCCGTCCCTGCCTGAATGGTAGCCCTGGAGCTGACATGCGGCCCCCCTACCACGGAGACAGCACCTGGAAGACAAATACTAAAGTGAGTGGGAATGCAGAGGACCCCCCCACCCAGCTTGGCTGGGTGTTTCCAGTGGAATCTAGTGACCAAACACGTGGCATTTACAGCCGTTTGGGGCACCCACAAAGCCTCTGCTAGTGGATAGCCTTTCCATAGTATCAGCTATTGCAGCCATCCCCTATGCCATTGGGAGTCTAAGATACTTTCTACTTCGTAATGTCCACTGTCCACTGTAAGGGGTGAGGGTGGTGGACGAGGGGCCCCTCTGAACTGGGTTGTCTGTGCTGGACGGAGTAAACTGCAGTGAAAGACCGGATGGTTTTAACTTAACAACTGCAGTGATTCCCTTGGCAAGTGGCAGGAAAGGTGGTAAAATGAAGCAGAATTTTTTTTTTTTTTTTGCCTCATTGCAAAAATTGCAAATCTCAACCACTACCCCCAGGCAACAACAATGCCAAATCCCAACCACCACCCCCAGGCAACCATAATGCCAAATCCCAACCACCAGCCCAGGGCAACCACAATTGCAAACTCTAAACCCCCCCCACAGGGAAACTACAATGCTCATGTATGGTACAACAATCAATTTATTCAAATTCAACAATTTATTCAAATACAGTTACAGTATGACATCTTCTGAAGCATCTTCATAACTCTCCAAATCCTGTATTCCGGCCTGAATTTCTTTTGATTCCATTTCCTGTAAAACCATTGGTCCCAATAGCTTATGTCTAGCAATTGAGGTCTCCTTAAATGAGTACCTCATGTCCATGTAATTTGCTTGTAGTGCATTGGCAACACAGGTGTCAGTGATTTTATCCCATGCATTCTTCACCCAAGTCACGACCTCTGGCAGGTTAGCTTCACAATGTTTCCACGCTGATTTCTCTCCATTCTATTCTCAATGTAGTCATTGATTTCCATGTACAGATGGTCCTTGAATAGCTTGTTTACTGCAATGTCAAGAGTCTGGAGATATGCCGTCATTTCTGCAGGAATCATTATATGGACTATTCTCTGTGCAAGGAATTTATTTTTATATATATAATATATATAATTTTATATAATTTTATTTATGATTTTTTTTTTACATCCATAAGTGCTTGGTGAACAGTGTGTTATCCGGGTCAATATGCTTTGTATACAATTCTGATAATATCATTTAAGTATACATAATTCTAATTTTTCAACTTCTCCATACTGTAGAAATGGGAGGTGCCAGGCTGGGTATTCTATGCTCTAGCTCTATGTCCTGAGTTGAAACTTCTGAAGATCCGCCTCCCTGGTGATGTCTCTTCAGTTTGTTTCAACTCAGCCTAGCTCATGGTTGCAACCTTTTCAGCTCCTGAGCTGTGAGTTGAGCATATTTGAATATTCCCTGGAATTTCTTATTTTTCCTTTTTTATTTTCCTTCTGCTTAGACTGAACCTCTTGCTTGGAAAGGTACTGGCTAAAGAGGGCTCTCCGCTCGCGGATTGAGCGTGGGGGGGGGTGGCTGACGGGCTCCCCCCAACCTCCCTAGCCTAGTAACGGCTCTGAGGGGCTAGCCGGCTGGCTTTCGCCCCGGTCCCTCTGTAAACTCTTTGGAAGCCTGAGGAGCTTCGTTTGGAGCCGCAGGAGCAGTGCGCGCCATTTCGGCCTGCCGCGGCGTCCCTTTGATCGCTGCTGATCAGCTGTGAGGCGGAGTGGCATTTTGAACTGTGTTTTTCGCCTGATTAGCCTGGGTGCTGGCTATTTTTACTTAAATTGGAAGCGGAGGAGCCTCGGAGGCAGGGAAGGACTGTGCCAGCCGCCAGGGCCATTAAGGAAAAAAATTGTAAGTCGCGGCAGCTTTCGTTCCCGCGCAATTTCTGGCAGCAATTAGTCCGGGCGGCCTTGATTCCCCATCTGTCCTTGGGCACAGCGCTGGTGGCTCTCCACTTGGCGGATGGGAGTTTGGACTTCTGACCAGAACTTTTTGTGTTTGCGAGCTTGCCTTGCGGCTTGAACTGACTCTATTTCTGGCCCTTAACAGATTTTTTTATTTGAATTGTGGCAGTTGAAAGCGGCCATTTTGGATCTCCGGTGGCCATTTTGTCTTCAATTCAGGCCAGTATAGTTGTGATATTTCCTCACTAATTGAAGGGTTTTTGCCTATAACTGAGAATCTCTGACTTGAGGATCATGGGAGATGCTGATAGGCAAGCATCCTTTTCTGCTGAGGGATCTTGGTCCCCTCTTCATAACAGGGGTAGAGCTGCTTCTAGGCCACGAACTGCCAGCATTGCGGCAGCTAATAAAATTAAGGCCAAGGCTATGGCTCGCTCTGGGCGTTCCAAGGCCGAGGAAAAGACAGCGCAAGTTAGACAGCGTGCCTTGGACAGAGAATTTGCAAAGGCTGCTGCTTCTAATACGACTCCAGAACCCCATCAAGCTCCTGTGTCTGCACATCACCTGCCTGTTCAAAGTGCGGAATCAGCAGCTCCACAGACTGTGCATTCTCCTACTCTGGCAGGGCCGACTAGGCAATGGTCCCCTGAGATGCAGGCCGAGCCTCAGCCCCTCCTAGGGCCTTCTGTGGCTTCCAGTACATGCCCTGAAGCCACCTATACCCCCACAGCGGCTGGCCTTCGCCAGGGTGAGGGGGGGGAGCAGAATGTTTCTAACTCTATGAAGTCCTGGGTAGAGCAGGCAATTAGGCAAGGCATTGCAGAGAGTATGCAACTTCAATTGCAGATGTTTGCCCAAATGTACGCTTTCAGACCTCAGGTAGAGATTCAGGGCTTTATTGCACCTCAGGAGGACTACCAGGACCAGATGTCCCCTTCACCATCCGAATTGGCTGACTGAGGAGGATTACCGGGAGGAAGGGGAGATTTCTAATGGGGATCAGGATCTGCCCCCTAGGTCCCCCTTTAAAGGGTTGTTTAATCCGGCTCTTTTGAAGCCCTTACTGACAAAGGCCAAAGCTACCGCTCGTTTGGGTCCCGATCCTTCCCTCTCGGGTGCCAACTTGGGTAGTGGTGAGCAGGATGATTATTTGTTCACAGAGCAGGCCGTGGAGGCAGACACTATTCCTATTCCAGGAATGTTTTTGGACATGATACGTAGGCAGTGGACGGCCCCTGCTGCAGCCCCTCGGGCCTTGGGTCTGGATAATCAATTGTTTACGGTTGATTCTGATATGATTAAACTGTTGGAGGTTCCCAAGGTAGATGCTCCGGTTGCTGCACTCACCTCTTCTTCCGTGTTGCCGCCTGACGCTGAGGATGCCCTGAAGGCGGAGGATCACCGAGAGGAGACGGCGCTTCGTCGTACACATCAGGCTGATGCATGGGCCGTGAGAGCATCTTCTGCAGCATCCTTCCTCACCAGAGTATCTGTTAGGTGGCTTCGCCAGCTGCAGGGCCACTTGGCGCCGGATGATGTTCAGGCCCATCAAGACCTGTCGAAAATCCTAGCAGCTGCTGAGTATACGGCAGATGCCACCTTGGCGGCCGCCAGGTTCTCTGCCAGGGCCATGGCCACATCCATCACAGTTAGGCGCATGCTTTGGCTGTGTCATTGGCGCATGGATGGGAAGAACAAGTGGAAGCTGGCTTCAGCTCCATTTGAGGGAGGTTTTCTGTTTGGGCAAGCATTAGATCCCTTGCTTATAGAGACGAGGGATAAGAGAAAGATACTCCCGTCCCAGGGCAGGCGAACGGATTTCTGTTCTTCCCCTTACTTCAGGCGGCCCTCCTTTCACCAGGGGGGAGCCAGGCCAAGCTTTCCCCGTCAGCAGCGGCCCTTTCACTACTCCAGGCCTAGTTTCAGGCCAATAGATCGACCTTCTCCCGTGGTCGCCAGCAGCAGCCCACCAAGTCCTTCAGGGGCTCGGGCGGCAGAGGGGCTAGGAGATCAAAGTGACTGCCTGCCTCAGGCTCCTATTGGAGGCAGGCTTGCCTTGTTTGCAGACCGCTGGGACGACCTGACAACAGACAATTGGGTTAGGGAGACCGTAAGAGCAAGGCTATCCCTCGAGTTCCTTTCACCCCCTCCGAGGAGTTTCCTCCGTTGCCCTGTTTCTGGAGACCCGTCCGGGCTCATGGAATCGGCTATTCAGCATTTGCTGGACATTCGGGCCATCCAGCCGGTTCCACTGGGGCAGAGGGGGCGCGGATTCTATTCCACTCTATTTGTAATCCCAAAGGGCTCCAGGGGGGTGGAGGGCAATTCTAAATTTGAAGGGACTCAACGAGTATATCGTTTACCGGAGGTTCAAAATGCACTCCCTGCATTCCATCTTAGCGGGGATCAGGGAGGGAGACATCTTAGCCTCCATAGATCTGACCGAAGCATACCTCCACGTCCCTATTCGGCCGGAGCATCGTCAGTACCTGAGATTTTGTTATTCAGGTCGTCACTTTCAATATCTTGCCCTGTCTTTCGGGCTGGCCTCTGCCCCCCGTACGTTTACCAAGATTCTTTCTGTATTGGCGGCATATCTCAGGTCTCTTCCCATCAGGAACCAGTTCTATCTCGACGATCTGCTCCTACAGGCGTCCTCACAGCGGCGAGCGGAACAGGACTTGGCCACGACAATAGGTGCACTGAGGGACCATGGGTTCTCTGTGAATCTGGCAAAGTGCCAGCTTGTTCCTTCAACAAGGTTAGTTCACCTAGGGGCCCTGATAGACACGCAGGCGGGGCAGGTTTTCTTGTCCCAGGACAGGCAGGACAGTATACGGGTGCTGATCCAGCTGATTCAGGGGAGCCAGACTGTGCAAGTAGACCAGTTGTCCCAACTGTTGGGCAAAATGATTTCCTGTCTGAACATTGTTCCCTGGGCCAAGTACCATGCAAGACCACTACAGTGGTTCTTGCTCCCGTATCAGAAGGCAGGCACGAGCTCGTCCAGGATCAGGGTGTGGGTGCCGCCACGGGTGCTATGCTCCCTGGCTTGGTGGACATTGAAGGCCATCCACAGGGGCTGTTACTTCAGGGACCCCCACAGAGTAGTAGTGACATCAGATGCAAGCTTGTTGGGCTGGGGAGGACATTGCGGGTCTCAAGTGGCCCAGGGTCACTGGTCACACCTAGAACTCTCCCAGCAGATCAATTGGTTAGAGCTCCGTGCAGCCCGTCTGTCTTTGCAGGCCTTTCTTCCACAGGTGAGAGGGCAGCATGTGCTCCTTCTCACGGACAGCACAACGACAAAAGCCCATATAAACAGGCAAGGGGGGACTCGTTCACGGCCTCTGATGCGGGAGGCAGAGACGCTTTGCGACTGGGCAGAGACTCACCTTTTGTCCCTGACAGCGGACCACATCGCAGGGACGGACAACGTCGAGGCCGACTGGCTGAGTCGGGCCACTGTGGACCCCTCGGAGTGAAGACTCCATCCCAGCCTGTTCGCGGACATCGTCGACCGGTTCAGTCGCCCGGTGATGGACCTCTTTGCCTCGCCATCGAACACCCAGCTTCCCCACTTCCTCTCTTATTTCCCTGCCCCAGGGGCGGAGGGAGTGGACGCTCTGCGGACCCTGTGGCCCAGGGGCCTCTTATACGCCTTCCCTCCCCTACCCCTGATCCCAGCTGTAATTTGGAAGGTGTTGTTGGAGGGAGCGGAGATAGTGTTAGTGGCCCCTCACTGGCCCAGACAGCCGTGGTTCGCCGACCTCGTCGATCTGTCGGTCGCCAGCCCCTGGCGACTTCCCCCGGACAGAGTCTCCCTCAGCCAGGGGCCGGTGCAGCACCCAGACCCACAGAGACTGCAGTTAGCCGCTTGGAGGTTGAGTGGAGGCTCTTGAGGAGGGAGAAGTTTCCTGCCAGGGTCATCAGGACTATGCAGGCGGCCAGACGGCCTTCCACCACGCGCATTTACGAGGCCACGTGGAACAGGTTTGCAGTATGATGTGCCTCCAGACATTTGGGTCCAACTTCAGCATCGGTGGTGGAGGTGCTGGAATTTTTACAGGATGGGTTGGACATGGGACTTTCCACTAACACTTTAAGATGGCAGGTGGCTGCTCTGGGTTCTGTCTTGACATTTGGGGAGTGAGGTTCGCTCGCCAACCATCCACGGGTGAGGACTTTTCTACGTGGAGCGACAAATTCAAAACCTCCTCCACTTCACCGTTATCCCACGTGGGACCTTTCTAAGGTTCTGCAGGCTTTGACTAAGGCACCTTTCAAACCATTGAGGGAGGCTAGCCTTCGTCTTCTCTCGTGTAAGGTAGCTTTCCTTGTGGCCGTCACGTCTGCCCGACGGATCTCGGAGTTGGCGGCGTTATCTGTGTGGAAAAACCTGTGTATTTTCCACTCCAACAGGGTGGTCCTACGGCTGGACCCTGCCTTTCTTCCTAAGGTCAACTCCTTGTTCCACCAAGCACAGGAGTTGGTTCTGCCAGACTTCTGCCCTCGGCCCCAGCACGCCTTGGAGCAGACCTGGCACACTTTGGATGTGAGGAGGGCCCTCCGTATTTACATTTTTTGGACCTCTTTTTTCCGAAAGACGGAGGCTCTTTTTGTCTCCTTCCAACCGTCGACTCTTGGTCACAGGGTGACCTCTTCCACGGTGGGGCGTTGGCTTCGGACATGCATTTCTTCTGCATATGAGCTTCAGGCTCTCCCGGTGCCTCAAGGGATAACGGCCCACTCAACCCGCAGTGCTGCCACAACTGCAGCCTGGAATACTCAAGCGTCAGTCGAAGACATCTGTAGGGCAGCCACGTGGACTTCTCCCACTCCCTTCATTCGCCACTATAGACTTGATTCCTTCGCATTAGTAGAGGCGGCGTTTGGGAGACGAGTTCTGCAAAGGGTTATTGAAGATCCGGGGTCATCGGCCCAGGACAGCTCCCACCCTTAGGGCTGGCCAGTCTTTGGTATATTCCAGCCTGGCACCTCCCATTTCTACACTATGGAGAAGGGACGTTGGTCTTACCGTGATACGTTCCTTCTCGTAGTGTAAAATGGGAGGTGCCAGCCCCACCCTGTCTGTGGCTGTCTGGACCGGCTCTCTTGGTGGAGCATGTTGATTTTGTCTTCCAGAACGGGTACCATTCGCTTCGGCTTCATTGACAGAACTGAAGAGACGTCACCAGGGAGGCGGATCTTCAGAAGTTTCAACTCAGAACATAGAGCTAGAGCATAGAATACCCAGCCTGGCACCTCCCATTTTACACTACGAGAAGGAACGTATCACGGTAAGACCAACGTCCCTTCTAACATTTGTTTATATATAATTATAATATGTTCTATTATATTTCAGTATACATATTATTTTTTTCCCAATTTCTATTTTCTACTACTTTTTTTTAATACTTAATAAAATAACCACCATGTTAAAAAATATTCTATAACCATCATCTCTTGCCCTTTTTAGAATTTCAACTCTTACTAACTTTTTGGTGAATCTTTCCTGCTTCTTCTCAGGTATCATGTTTTATCATGATAAACATGTTTTATCATGTTTATTTAATCTAAGTAATTCCTCTGCCACACCATTTGTCTTGCTGTTGGATGTTAGAGTACCCATCCACAATTTCCCCATTTCTAGGAGATCTTTCTTTTTATTCTCTTTTCTCTTTTGAATTTTTAAAAAATATTCTATTTGTCCCTTGTTAGAGATTATTGCTATCTCTTCCATCTGTTTGTCTACCTGTATCATTTTTGGAATTATTGCCTACATTCTCTCCTCATATCTTTCTGATTTCTCCTCTATTTTCTAAGTTTTTTGTTCATTTTTTATTGTCATTTGCTGGGGTTTTTGTAATCTCACAGTATCTTGCATCAATTCCATCATCTCCCTATGATTCCTTGTTATATCTTCCTTAATACATTGAAACATCAATAATATTTGTTTATAGACTACGTTTGTTTTCTGCTGCTGAGACATTTTGTGCTGATATACTACTCTAATCACTGCTCAATATCCCACCAAAATTTCAATATCCCAATTGTCAAGAAACACCAAAAACACCAGTATTAATAAAATTTACACAGTCCTGGAACTGTTCCTCAAAATCCTCTAAATTATAGTCCTTAAAATTTTCCAATTTCACCCTCTTAGGTTTTCCAAGTTTTTAAGTCTAATTTTTCTTCTTTCTTCTTTCACCTTTTAGAATGCTCTGTCAAATGATCTTAATAATTCAGATTGGCCCACCAAATTTCCCCAAATGTCTTTAGTCCACAAAGTTAGATACTCAGTTTCAAGGATGTTTCTTGTTAATTGTAATTCACCTTGCCTTAAAAATCTTCAAACAGCTCACTAATATTTCTAAGCAGACAAAACTCCAGTAGATATGAAACCAAAATAAAAGGGCCTTCCAGGTGTAGTTTACTTTTCACTATTTTCTTTCTTCTCCTCTTGTTATTCTTGTATTATCCAGTAATATCAAATTTTTTCTTTCCAAAGATATTCTCACAAAGCACTAATATAATATCATCTTTGACCAATAGATGGCACCCCCACTCTAAAATCCAGCTTAAAACACAGCAAAACCTGGGGGAAAATATAAGAAATAAAATGTGAAATTCCTTTGTACAAATTCTTCCAATAATCAAGCAATATTATCCACAAATTAAATCACTTTTCACGCTACTAACAGTTCCAGTCCAGTCGTTTTCATTTTAAAGCTTCACAGTCTTCCCTTGCCAGTTTGTTTCACTTTTAGGTCTGTAATCTTTCTCCATGTAATAAATACCCGCTTTCTTAATGTTTGGGAGAATCTTTTTTTAAATAATTTTTTTATTTGGGTTTAAGTCTCTAATATAGAAGGTGAAAATTGTGTCACCCAGTTTCAATCCACTGCCAACAAATCGCTCCAGCACAAATTCTTCTTGTCCCGGTTGTCACAGCTTTGGTCTAACCAAAATGGCTGCTGCCAATCAGGAGGGTTTTCTTTGGATCAAACAAGGAAATTGTTTCCTCGCAATCTACAAAGCATTACTCCTTTCTTTACCATACCTCCAGGGTGGCTTTGGCCCCATAGGGTCTCCTGGCAAGCAGGTATCAGCTGAGTTTCGCGGTGCTGACGGAGCTCCTCTATCCCATAACGTCCTGCTGCAATGCCAACTGGTCAAATTCTTGCACAAGGAACTTCTTCATGTCTTTGGCAAGGTGGGTGCTGGCTGAATCCCAGACTAGCAGACCTCTTTGGCCACTTCGTAAAACAAATGGCAGCATTAACTCGACCCACTTCCTTATAACTCCATGTGTGCATCAGGCTTTTTCGGTTTCAGGAACATAAATCCCTGAAACATGTTCAGTCTTTTATTTCTTGCCCTTGGTGATGATTAGAGGTGGGACTTTGCTTCCATCAAGACAAATTGCCAAAGTGCAGGTAACGTGCACTTTTGTAATCAGTGGAGGGAATATAGATTGACATGGCATCACTCTGATCAATTGTTATTTGAGCTCCTCGGCCCATAAACACTGCAGTTTCATCCTTAGCGATCACGTTGGAGAGTTGGTATCTAGAAAAGTCAATGCCATCAACAAAGGACTTGAACGCAAGTGCACGTTTGGCAAGTTCAGCATCTTCCAGCTTGAACAGTTATGTTGATCTCCTTAGAGACTGTTCATATCGCTGAAGGAAGCCATCAGCCAGTGTTGAAATGCTTTGAATTCTTACAGGGGGATTTGTAATTGTGGTGCCATTGCAAGGGCAAATGCTTGGCTATCAGCCCTGCGCACAACCAAAGCCTTTGCTCTCCTGTCACCAATCCATTCAGAGATGATGACTTCAAGTTCAGGAAATATTGGTTGCTGTCCTGATCCACACCTACGTTTCTTAGCATTTCCTTCGTGCATCTGTTGACTGAGGTTATTGTATTCTTCTCTCCATTTTTGGGCCATATGGAAATCCAACTTCTTTTTTTAAAAAAATTTATTGAAATTTATTATAATACAATACAATACAATCAGTCAGACAGTATTATTTTTCTACACAAGTTAGATTGATTCTTCCTTTACATTTCATCGTTCCAAATTCCTATATGCATCTTAAAATTTGTATTAACTTTTATCTATTCTTTATTTGGTTATCAATCCACCTGTACCAATCATCCCACACAGTATAATATTCTGAGTCTTCTTTCTTGTTTAATTCTAATGTTAATTTGTTCATTTCGATACATTCTAGAACTTTCTGAATAATATGTTCCTCTGGTAGTGTATCTTTTCCTTTCCAATATTGGGCGTAGGCTATTGTTGCTGCAGTGAGTATATGTATAATTAAATATTTTCTTTTTTTCCGGTATTTCATCTTTAATATTCCCAGGAGAAATGTTTCAGGTATCAATTCAATTTTTTCATTGGTTGATTCTTGTAGCCAATTTTGAATTTTTCTCCAATACCTCCAACTTCTTCTCTTTGCAGAAAGCTGTCAGATTCTTGCCCTGAAAATCCTGCATGATTCCTTTCTTGAATTCCACAGAGTAGCTCTTTCTTGTTGAACTCATCTTTTCTGGAGGTCAAAATAAAAGTCACTTTATATCATTAAATCCATTAATCCATTAACCCAAAGACTTGGAGTGATGTTTGGGATTTGGCATTGTGGTTGCCCAGGGGTGGTGGTTGGGATTTGCAATTTTTGCCTCATTTTACAATCTTTCCTGCCACTTGCCAAGTGAATCAATGCAGTTGTTAAATCAATCTGGATTTTCCCATTGACTTTGCCTGTCAGGAAGTCGCAAAAGGTGATCACGGGACCCTGAGTTATAACTGTCATAAATACGGGTCAGTTGTCAAGCTACTGAATGTTGACCATGTGACAGCCTGGCAATGTTGCCATGAGCATCTGGTGAAAAACAGGCATAAGTCACTTTTGTTTCAGTGGGATATTTGGAAAGAGATTGCAGATATTTAATTAATTAATTAATTAATTTGTATACCGCCCTTCTCCCAAGGGGACTCAGGGCGGTGAAATAAGTCTTCAGGGCCTTACGGAAGGTCCGGAGGTCCGGGATCAGTCATATTCCAGGATGTAGCTCATTCCACAGTTTTACTATTTAAAAAATAGAGCAAAATTTAATTTGAAGTTACAATTATCTTAAGCTATCTCCATTTTTACAATCTTTAAAAGAAAAATCTTAAAATACAATTTAAAATGAAAGCCATTTTTAAAAATATATTTATCTACTCTGCTCTCTTTTATTTAATGCCTAACAGTTGGTTAAGGAGATGTTTGGACCTTTAAGAGATTCATATTTTCAATATTTATTTATTTATTTATTTTTTATTTGTTTAAATTTCTATACCGCCCTTCTCCGATGTAGGACTCAGGGCGGTGAACAGCCAAAGTAAAAACAAGACATACATACAAAACATACAAAATCTAAAATCTGTTTAAAATAATTAAATAATTTTGGCCGTAATTAAAACATTCCAATTTAAAATCCGTTTAAAATTTGACTCAAGCCAGCCCAGCTAGTTGAAATAAATGGGTTTTTAGGGCCCGACGAAAAATCCGGAGGTCTGTTATTGTACGTAGCTCTGGGGGGAGGTTGTTCCAGAGGGTGGGCGCCGCCACAGAGAAGGCTCTCCCCCTGGGGGTCGCCAGCCGACATTGTCTGGCGGACGGCACCCTGAGGAGGCCCACTCTGTGGGAGCGTACTGGCCGGTGGGAGGCTATTGGTGGCAGAAGGCGGTCTCATAAGTACCCCGGTCCTAAGCCATGGAGCGCTTTAAAGGTGGTCACCAACACCTTGAAGCGCACCCGGAAGACCACCGGGAGCCAGTGCAGCTCGCGCAGGAGAGGTGTCACGTGGGAGCGCCTCGTCGCCCCCAAAATCCCCCGCGCGGCCGCATTCTGGACCAGCTGGAGCCTCCGGGTGCACCCCAGGGGGAGCCCCATGTAGAGAGCGTTGCAGTAGTCCAGGCGGGAAGTGACGAGTGCCTGAGTGACTGTGCGTAGGGAGTCCCGATCTAGAAAGGGGCGCAACTGGCGTATCAGGCGGACCTGATAAAAAGCCCCCCTGGCCACGGCCGCCAAATGATCTTCTAACGACAGCCGTGCGTCCAGGAGGACGCCCAAGTTACGAGCCCTCTCCGTGGGGGCGAGTGATTCGCCCCCAATAGCCAGCGATGGCATCAGCTGGCTATATCGGGACGCCGGAAGCCACAGCCACTCGGTCTTGGAGGGGTTGAGTTGGAGCCTGTTTCTCCCCATCCAGGTCCGCACGGCCTCCAGGCACTGGGACATCACTTTAAGGGCATCATTGGGGTGGCCTGGGGTGGAGATGTACAGCTGGGTGTCATCAGCGTACTGATGGAACTCCACCCCGAAGCCACGGATGATCTCACCCAGCGGCTTTACATAAATGTTGAACAGAAGGGGCGAGAGGACCGACCCTTGTGGCACCCCACAAGCAAGGTGCCTCGGGGTCGACCGCTGCCCCCCTGTCAACACAGATTGCAACCGGTCAGAGAGGTAGGAGGAGAACCACCGCAAAACGGTGCCTCCCACCCCCAACCCCGCCAACCGGTGCAACATGATACCATGGTCGATGGTATCAAAAGCCGCTGAGAGGTCTAACAGGACCAGGATAGAGGAGCAACCCCTATCCCGGGCCCTCCAGAGATCATCCACCAATGCGACCAATGCCGTTTCCGTGCTGTGCCCAGGCCGGAAGCCGGACTGGAGCGGGTCTAGATAGACAGCTTCATCCAGGTACCGGGGAAGCTGTTGCGCCACCACACTCTCAACAACCTTCGCAATGAAGCGAAGGTTGGAGACTGGACGATAGTTAGCCAAAACAGCCGGATCCAGAGAAGGCTTCTTGAGGAGGGGCCTCACCACCGCTTCTTTCAAAGCGGCCGGCAGGACCCCCTCACTCAAAGAAGCGTTAACAATCTTCTGGAGCCAGCCTCATGTCACCTCCCGGGAAGCCAGTACCAACCAGGAGGGACACGGGTCCAATAAACATGTGGTCGCATTCAGCCGTCCCAGGACCCTGTCCATGTCCTCGGGAGCCACAGGATCGAACTCCCCCCAGATAACACTCTCAAGACCTGCCTCAGTCATCCCGTCTGGACATACCCAGTCAGAGGCCAGCCCTTCCCGAATCTGAGCGATTTTGTCATACAGATACTGCACAAAATCCTCAGCTCGACCCTGCAAGGGGTCATCCCACACTTCCAGATGGAGGAGGGAGCGGGTCACCCTAAACAGGGCGGCCGGGCGATTATCTGATGACGCGATAAGAGCGGCAAAATAGTTAGTTTTCGCCGCTTTTATCGCCACTAGGTAGGTCTTAATACGAGACCTCACCAGTGTTCGGTCAGGTTCGGAGCGGCTGGTCCTCCAACTACTCTCCAGGCGTCTTTTCCGGCGCTTCATCTCCCTAAGCTCCTCGGAAAACCAAGGAGCTAGGTGAGTTCGGTGCCGGGTCAGAGGCCGCAAAGGCACGACTCGGTCCAAGGCCCCGGCAGCCGCACTATCCCAGGTGGCCACCAGGTCTTCGGCCGAGTCATGAGCCAGAATCTCAGGAAATGGCCCAAGCTCCATCTGGAACCTATCAGGGTCCATCAGGCGCCTGGGGCGGAACCACCTGGTCGGTCCCGCCTCCCTGCGGCAGAGTGCAGCGGTTAGAAAGTCCAGTCGAAGGAGCGAGTGGTCAGACCATGACAAGGGTTCGATGGCTATATCCCCTATATCAAGGCCACTCAACCACTGACCAGAGACAAAAACTAAGTCCAGAGTGTGTCCTCCTGTGTGAGTGGGGTCATGAATTAACTGAGTAAGGTCCATGGCCGTCATGGAAGCCATGAACTCTCGAGCCACCTCAGACGTTTCACCGATAGATGGCAGGTTGAAATCCCCCATGATGGCAAGTCTGGGGGTGCCCACCGCCACCTCGGCTATAACGTTAAGGAGCTCGGGCAGGGCCGTTGCCACGTGGCAGGGAGCCAGGTACGTGACCAACAGGCCCATCTGTACTCCACGACCCCACTTCACAAAGAGGGACTCACATCCGGCTATCTGTGGAACGGTGGTCTCCCTTGGATCCAGACCTTCCTTTATAATAACCGCCACCCCCCCGCCCCTGCCCTGAGCCCTCGGCTGATGAAATGCACGGAAGCCTGGTGGGCATATATCCACGAGGGGGACTCCCCCCTCCTGGCCCAACCAGGTCTCCGTAATGCCCGCCAGGTCCGCCTCCCCCTCCTGAATAAGATCGTGGATGAGGGGGGCTTTATTAACAACGGACCTGGCGTTGCACAACATCAGCCGGAGGCTCTGGCCCTGAGAATCTGAACAACCTGGGGAACAAGAAAAGCATTGGGGACCAGAATGCGCAATCGCTCTAAGATAGCGAGTGCGCATTCCCCGCACATGATATGGTCCCCAGCTTCCGCCATATCTGCCCCTCCCACTCACTATGCTGATGGAACAGCCCTCTTCAAATCGAACTCCAACCCCCTCCCCGACCTCCGGTTCTACGTCCCTAATGTCGCAGCCCTTCGCTAAGGCTGGTCTTGAACCCGGTGGATTTCCCCCAGAACCCACCCTAATCCCCCCCGAACCCCTTAAAATTTTTGTTAAAAACTCACTAAAAAACCCACTTAAAAAACCCCTCAAACTCTTCTTAGCCGCATGCCATCTCTCGGGGCTCCAACGCCCGTCATCAAGATAGGCCCTCGATAACGAAGAGGGCCAGACCTGCGAGAGGGGGGAGTCTCGCAGGGCACGAAGGTCATTCACCGAGTACATCAAAGATCAAAGGGAGGTGATAGTCCATGGCCAATAACCAGGGGCCAATTTGATGTTATTACAGTCAGAAGGAGTGCAATGCCAGGCTTCAATAGAGTTCCAATGGAGCATGTGAGACCTCAGTGCCCTCTCACGGCAATGGCGGGAGTAAAATGCTGTTTCGGTCCGGCAGAGGGTGACCCAGCCCTCCTCTCACGGGGGCTGGTCAACCACGATCGTCCAAAAAGCCGGAGTTGAGGCAGCAGCTATAGACCCACTCCACCAAGACTTGAATCCCCAGATGTAAACCTCCATTCAACGGAGGGGAAGAATGGGGTCAGGTCAGTCCACATAGTCCAGACAGGCTCAGACAGCGGAGATCATAACCGTCATTACCTCCGGGGAGGTCAAGATGGCATCTAGACCCGGAGATGATTGTTCAGCAGGCATACACGGCATGGCATCACCACATTCAGGGGGATGGGGGTGAAAAAGGAGAGCAGAGGCAACAAATGCCATAGGGGGGAAAACCCCTCAGTCATAGTCCAGCTCTCCCCAACCCCTCCCGGATCTTCCTTGGGACCATGCTGCTTGCCTCGTCCAGCCTCGCCCAGCCTCCATAAATCCTCATGGAGGCCTCTGGGACGACCAAGGGGCCAAATAACGCCCCACGGTCGCCCAGGAGATCCAACAAAGCAAGCCAGCAACTGCCAACCTCTCCGACGCTCCCACGCTCCAAACTGTGGCAGCTTCTTCCTTGACCCGGCAGCCGCCATTTCCACGCCGCCAGCACCGCCGTCGCTGCCACTGCCAGCCTCCCCGCCCTCACCTCGCCCCCCCCCGCCCCTAGTACATGTCCAGGGCAGATTGGGCTGGCGAGGATCCCGGCGAGGGTGCTGCACCGCCGCCACCGCCGCGGCGCTGACGCCGTCATCCTGGCTCTGCTACCTTCGCCAGGAGAGTCTGCTGCCGCCCCTCCTCCTTCGGGCCGCTCTCGCCATCCTACGGTCTCCGCGAGCCTCAAGGACACTCACAGAAGCCGGAGACCCCTCAACGGAGAGCCCCAACACTCCTCCAGCTGGGCCAGGGCTGCAACGATCGAAATTCAGCCCTCCAAAGGCCTCCTGGAGCCATAATCGCCCCCCAGGATCACCGGGATCACAGGCAAGTCGCCATCTTGCGCATGCGCAGAATTTAATAAGATGTCCTTATTTTATCAGGGATCATCATTACAGTTTCATTTTACCTTTTAAATTTTCTGTTTAGAAAATGTTTAATTGTTTTGTCTAGAAACAACCTGTGTCAAGGCATTCTTAATTCATCTTTCAGTCATAATTCAATTTATTTTTTTCTGCCAGACTGATCAAATTTATTATTATATTTCTCTCGTACTTCTACGGTGACTTATGTTCCAAAGACCAGGTTCCTTGAAGCCAATATTTTGCCTAGAAAGGCAACCTTAAATGTAGCATGAGAAATTGCAGAGATTTTTCAAAACTCTTGGCAACTGTGAGTTAACCTATGTGTTTTCTTAATAGGTTATGGAAACACTGTACCTTATTTAAATCCTTTAGCCAAAGGATTTGACTAAATACCCATAATATTTCAATGCCTAAGCTAGCTAAATACAGGCTGAATGGTATGACAATTTAATGATTAGAAAGTGATACTCATCAATAGTCCCAAATAAAAATAAAGACTGAATGGACTGCCATAATTAAAACCTTAATACTTTGTATTATATGAAAGCTAAATAGAAATATAACTATATATTTTTTCTTTTCCATGAGTATGCTTTCTGGCCATATTCCTAGCAAATATATCCAAAGTTCTTCATATATCCAGTGACAAAATAATGTGAACAAAACTTCTTTTAGATATTCTCTGAGGTGTTCCTAAAATGGTACCTGCTCTGGGAGAACTTGAAGTAGTTTCTGTATAGGAAGGCCACATGGTGCATCGATTACCTCTTTTTCCAAAATGCAGCTTCTGAATACCACCTTTTAGAAAGAGAAGCAGTTAATGCATTGCACAGGATTTTGTGGAGTTTGTCTTGCACCATTCTGGACACAGTCACCATTCTCGCGATCTCTCAGAAAGAAAACCTGAGAGATTGGATTGGAAAATCATTTTCTGAGAAATCATGCAAATGGCACCCACTCCAGAATGGCATAAGGTACCCTCTGTAGGAAGACCACATGTCACATTATTAGGTCACTCTTGGAAAGGTGGTTTTTGGAAGAGTTGAATGGAGCAGGCATGATAGCAGTAGAGAAAGTCTAAGGGTATGGGACTTAGCAGGGCAGCAAGCTATGTGAGGGGTGCCTTGAGCTAGGGGAGGACCCGTGCAGATGCTGCAGTGCAATCCTCCCAGGACTCCCCACCCCCACCCCCAAGACAGCCTGTGCTCTGTTTAATGACCCATGTAGTTAGTTGCTTAACAGTTGCAAAAGGGACAACCAGAATTGTCTTTATGCAAGCACCTCATTTAACAACCACAATAACTTACAGTCATAATTCTTGGAGCAGTTGTGGTCATAAATCGAGGATTACCTGTACAAGATTCTTGTATAAATATAACATCAGCTATTTAAATATCTATATTTAATAATATCTCTCTTACATTCCAATTCAGTATTGTCAACCTAAGTATATAAAACGGTCAAATAGAATAGAATAAAATTAGGATCTATATAAAACAAACCTTCAAAAACAATGAATGTTAATGTTCCAAATATATATAGATTGGATCTGAGCATTTCTTCAGAACCATAGGCTACATCTGGCCCTTTGACTGTTGTTGCCTGGCCTTTGGCATGGGGAGAGCCAATGGCCCTCCACAATGGTCCAAGTTTTTCATATGGCCCTTTGGGAAAATTAATTGCTCACCCCTGACATAGAGAATATTGATGTTAGCAAATCTTGGTATATTGCAAGATAATATATTGGTATAGAAAATTAAGATATTATTAATTTAAAAGGTTGTAATTGAACACAAAAAATACAGAATGTATCTCCTCCACCATTGTAATTCAAGAAAAAACAACCCTATTACTTCCATAGAGAATTATTTCCCCACCTCAATCCCCTCCAATTTCTCTCTCCCTGTTAAAAAAAAACAAGAAAGAAAGTTAACATTGGAGCAGGTACAGGAGTCCTCGACTTATGACCACAATTGAGCCCAAAATTTCTGTTGCTAAGTGAGACATTTGTTAAGTGAATTTTGCCCCATTTTACAACCTTTCTTGCCACAATTGTTAAGTGAATCACTCTGGCTGTTAAGTTAATAACATGATTATTAAATGAATCTGGCTTCCTTAATGACTTTGCTTGTCAGAAGGTCGCAAAAATCTGATCACATGACCCCAGAACACTGCAACCATCATAAATATGAGTGTGAATTCAAAGCATTTGAATTTTGATCACATGACCATGGGGGATGCAACGCTCGTGTGAAAAACAGTCATAAGTCACTTTGTTCAGAATCATTGTAATTCAGATGGTCACTAAACAAACTGTTGTAAATTGAGGACTACCTGTACTAATATTCTGCATAATTACTGAACCTTTTACAGAAAAGAGTCTAAAACAGCTAAAACAAGCAGCTGCAAACTAGTTATTTTCTCCTGTCCTATTTGATTTCTCCTGGAGCTTTGTAACTTGATTCGTTTTACCCCAATTTCCAGCATTGTAAGGAGACATTCAGTTCCATCCTAGTTTCTACAAGGCAAATGTGTGCTCAAGCTCAAGGACATTATTTTGGATTGTAAGCAAACTAGTCTTATTGTTTTGGGTTGATTTGTATCTGCATGTTTTTGAACTAATTAAACTTCCCCATTAGAGCGTCTATGGAGATTCTCAGTCATCCAGATCATGGTTGTCCTAAAGGAACTTTTTCAAGAGGCAACTTTGTCTTTGTTCATCTGCATTTAAAAGCAAAGGCCACTCTTTTGAAGACAGCAAACTCCACATTTTGGTGAGAGAGAAGACCACTGGTTTGAAAGAGGGGTCAAAGAGGCCATCTATGTCAAAATTGAACAGCCCTCTCTCAACAGAGGGGAAGGGATACAACATCATCTATTTCCAGTCTACAACACAGTCCTTTCAACAGTTCCAAGAAGGCTCCACACCCATTTGCACTACAGGTGACCCTGATGACACAGATAAACCTCCAGGTGGCCTCAACAACTCTAAAAGAATGCAAATGACCAGCTGTCTGCAAGGAGTTTAAATCCTTCCATTCTCCACCATCCAGGCAGTGCTGAAGAAATTTCTTGGATGAGAAGCAAAACATCTTCAAAGAAAAAACAGAAAGCCCACTTGTCCCATGAAAAAAGCACCTTCAGGGTTCCCCATTAGAGTTTTCTGAATAACTTCTCAATAAAATGTTCTGAACATGATTCCTGGGCATGTACATATTGTTATGTAAATCAGTTCCTTTTAATAAGCTTGTGCAAATGTGAATCATTTCAAAATTTCAGGTAAAAATTGGAGATTGAAAAAATGTTTTCCTTCATTGTTAAATAATTGAATTATAGTTAGAATTTCAGCATCTTTTTATTTATAAATTAAACTTTACATTGTTCTATTTTGCATAAATAAATCAGTAAACACATCCATGCTATTTTCTTGATATTGGATGATTTGCCATTGCCTTCTTACAGGATGATTTTTAATCATGATTTTCTAGTCTAATTTGTTTTTAAATATAATCTCATGAATCAGAGTCCGTAGAAGTCATCATCTAAATATCAACCAGACCTAATCATGTTTGGCTTCTGAGCCCAGATAAGGTTGTCCAAATGTTCTACTTAAACTCAAGTCCTTTTCTCTCCCTCTCCCGTGTTTCCAGTCTTAGATTCTCAGGTGTCCTTATGCTAAAAGGTCCCACACATACCTGATGAGGACCTCTTAAGTAGTTGAAACCTGAAGCACCATAAAGACACAAGCCTGGTAAGGATGTGGACAGGGTTCTGGGTAAGATTAGTGCCGCCACGTGTTTATTGGACCCGTGTCCCTCCTGGTTGGTGCTGGCCTCCCGGGAGGTTACACGAGGCTGGCTCCAGGGGATTATAACTGCTTCTTTGAGTGAGGGTGCCTTTCCTGCCACCTTGAAAGAGGCGGTAGTGAGGCCCCTCCTCAAGAAGCCTTCCCTGGACCCGGCTGAATTAGCTAACTATCGTCCAGTCTCCAACCTTTGTTTTGTGGCGAAGGTTGTTGAGAGCGTGGTGGCACGACAACTTCCCCGGCACCTGGATGAAGCTATCTATCTGGACCCGTACCAGTCGGGCTTCAGGCAGGGGTACAGCACAGAAACGGCATTGGTCGCGTTGGTGGATGATCTCTGGAGGGCTCGGGACAGGGGTTGCTCCTCTGTCCTAGTCCTATTAGACCTCTCAGCGGCTTTTGATACCATCGACCATGGTATCATGCTGCAGCGGTTGAGGGGGTTAGGAATAGGGGGCACCGTTCTGCGGTGGTTCTCCTCCTTCCTCTCCGACCGCTCACAGTTTGTGTTGGCAGGGGGACAGAGGTCGACCTCGAGGCATCTCGCATGGGGAGTGCCGCAAGGGTCAGTCCTCTCGCCTCTCCTGTTCAACATTTATGTGAAGCCGCTGCGTGAGATCATCCGTGGTTTTGGGGTGAAGTGTCATCTGTACGCTGACGATACTCAGCTGTACATCTCCACCCCAGACCACCCCAATGATGCCCTTGATGTGATGTCCCGCTGCCTGGAGGCCGTGCGGGCCTGGATGGGGAGGAACAGGCTCAGACTCAACCCCTCCAAGACCGAGTGGCTGTGGCTTCCGGCGCCCCGATATAGTCAGCAGGTGCCATCGCTGACTATTGGGGGTGAATCCTTGCCCCCCACAGAGAGGGCTCGCAATCTGGGTGTCCTCCTGGACGCACGGCTGTCTTTAGAAGAGCACATGACGGCCGTGGCCAGGGGGGCCTTTTATCAGGTTCGCCTGATTCGCCAGTTGCAGCCCTTTCTGGATCGGGACGCCTTGCGCACGGTCACCCACGCCCTTGTCACCTCCCGGTTGGACTATTGTAATGCTCTCTACATGGGGCTCCCCTTGAAGAGCACTCGGAGGCTCCAACTGGTCCAGAATGCGGCCGCGCGGGTGGTTATGGGCGCAACTCGTTGCGCCCATGTGACACCCCTCCGCGAGCTGCACTGGCTCCCAGTGGTCTTCCGGGTGCGATTCAAGGTGTTGGTTACCACCTTTAAAGCGCTCCATGGCATAGGACCCGGGTACCTTCGAGACCGTCTTCTGCCACCAATAGCCTCCCACCGACCAGTCCGAATGAACTGCCCCCGGAAATACGTAAGATCTCCGACCTCCGGGTGTTTCGCTGCGCTCTGAAGACCCTGTTGTTCCGCCAGGCCGGACTATTAATATAACGTTTTAAATTGGGGTATTTTAAATTTCTGGGATTTTAATTGGAGCCTAATTATTTAATGATTTTAAATTTTAACTGTTGTTTTGTTTCTGTGTTTTTAAATAGGCTGTACACCGCCCTGAGTCCTTCGGGAGAAGGGCGGTATAGAAATAAAATTATTATTATTATTATTATTCTCAGCCAATGAAAAAACAGTCCTGATCTGGATTAGCCTCGTAATTGAGCCAATGTTCATAACATTGATGTATACTTAATACAAGATCAGCTACCTTATTATGGCACTTACTCAGCTCTCCTTTTCTCTGTCTTGCAGTGGGTGGTTTGTCCTTGGCAGCTGTTTATTAGCTGTCAGTCTGTCAGTGGCATTTTACTGCATCTTATACCTCGAATGGTATCATGGAATTGCAGACTATGAAACTAGCTATCCCACTCTTGTTCCCATCACAACTGCTAGCTTTATTGCTGCAGCAGTTTGGTAAGTTGACCATTCATAGAATAAACTGATATTAATGTTGACACTTGACTTAAAAGTAACTGTTAAAACATTTGTGAGAGGAGACAATAAGATCATTTTTTGTAATATTGTTCTATCATGTTAGCTTTAGCTCTCTTGAAGCAATTTTTAATGCTTGTCTAACATTTAACATGTTTAATTTAGTTCAGGGTATTTCAGAACCATTTATTTAGCTTCACCATGTTTTGTTGAGGCTTTTGGTCTTGATGAAGCTCCAGATTTGTTAAAGAATGATTTGGGGCCTTCTAAGTGAGTAATTTAGATAAAAGGATTAAAATTGGTATAGAAAAAAACACATTTCCAGCAAAGTAATATAATTTTTTATTACATTTATATCTCACTGAAATCAACCTACTCTCAATGGTTAACACAACATAGAAAAAAACAGTTAAAAATCCCTAATAGGAATAAAATCAGCATAAAATCAAAACAATATAATAATATAATGTAATTTAAGAATAAAATAACTCAAAGAACCAGAGATGGATCTAATATCATCACCCTCCAGAATTTACTGTTTTCAGCAACTTTTAAAATGCAGTTGGGAAGGGATTATACCGATTTCCACATGGAAGCTATTCCACAGAGCCACAGTTGCCACCACGAAGCTACCCCTCCTAACCAAACCTCCCTACAGTATGGCACTAGGAGCAGTTTCTCTCTAGATGGCTCAATAGGTTGGCTAGCTCTTATGGGTAGCAAGCCATAATGGTCTTTGGGTTAAAGTCAGCATTTTAAATTGCACCTTTAAGCTAATTCCAGTGGATTGAACATAGAATAATTTTTCTTTGTCCACTACTATTCTAGGTGTTTCTGTTGCTTCACTTCTCATGGCTCCGCACAAGCTGCCAGGTTCAGTCAGCAGAATGAGGCTGTTCAGAAGCAGTCTTGTTCCTCACCTGACTCACCTGGGGCATTTCCCAGGAGCCCTTTGGAAGCCATACAAGTCCATGAGGCATCCATGGATATTCATGGCAATTCATCCATATTCCATATAGCTTTTTTCTGTAATAAAATATTTTAATGTATGACATATTGCCAGATTGGCATTGCTTCCAAAGTGTTTAATTAAAGGGGTACTTGATTCACTCTTTTTATTAAAAATAAAAAGTGACTTTGTATTGTCCAATTGCAATTACATTGCATTGGTTCATTGTACATGAAATAGACAGGTGAGGGAAGAATACAGATTTGTCGATTGTTTTGAAAGTGGGCCATTTTATACTGTAACAGGATTCACCCTAGGTAAAAGATAGGTGTAATTAAATTGCATTTTCCCTTGTTTCATAATAGTATTGCTGTGAAATAGACTAGACTGGTTATATATATTTTTCTTCCTAGCATTTTCTGGCAAATGCAAGGTCCACTTTTTTCAGATCAACTGATTGTTGCTCCATTAGTTGTGATAGGAATTGCCCAAGCCTGAGGTCATGGGCTAAGAGGGAAGGACTGGCCCAAAGTCACCCAGCTTTGCTTTCATGCCTCAGTCTTGCAAACAGAATTCACGGTCTTCTGGTTTCTAGCCTGGTGCCTTAATTCCTAGACCAAACTGGCTTTCAACTAGATTGATTATAAATAACCTAGGAAAAAGGGCTAGTTTTAAATCATTGATTTAAATTAGATGCTAATTTATCTTACATATATTTCTTAAATACCAGCAGGGGTATCAAACTCGCATTGTCACATTGTTGTCATGTGACATATCATGACTTTTCCCCCCTTTGCTAAACCAGGGGTGGGCATGGGCAGCACATGATGCATCCAGCCCACAGGCCGTGAGTTTGACACCCTTGGCCTAACACTTGATTTAAGTTGCCTGCAACTGTGTGTAGGCATCATCACATACCTACACTGGAAAGGGGTTGATGGGTAAGCATAGGTTGCAGATGGCTGCAGAAGGGCCCATGCACACACTTCCAAAGTCCCTGTTGCGCATTCTATGGAGGTGCATGTCCTTGCATGCTGATTGGTTGATCCTACTTCCTGTTCTGTGCCTTATTGTTTGATCATCTCCTAGCCAGAATGTTATTATATGGAGAAATATAAATGCAACACCTGTTCAATCATCCCCAAATGACAAATGCGTACATTCCTGACATGCAGTGACAGAGAATTCTAATCTAACCTTAATTCCTTGATGTATCTTAAGAAGTAACATTTTAATCTACAGATTTATATTATCATAAAAACAAAGTTTATGAATTGCTAGCTATTTCCAGAGTGCACACACATATATATCATTTACAGATAGTTCTTGCTTACCAACTGTTCATTTAGTGACCAGTCGTAGCTTCAATGGGTCTTCATAGCTGTAGCCATTGTAGCATCCCTTTGGTCAGTCATGTAATCTCAATTTGGCCACTTGGCAACCATATTGCACTATGATAGTTGCAGTATCCTGTGATCATGTGATCACAATTTGCGAGTTTCAGAGATGCTTCCACAAGGAAAATCAATGGGGAAGCCAGCAGTATAAATTGTAGTCATGTGATGTGTTTACCAAACCATGGCAATTCATTTAATTATCCTGACAACTGATGTTGTAAGTCATCACAGTCATGTGATGTACTTGATGACTGTGACCTTTAGTGATAGAGTTGCCAGTCCCTATTACAGTCAGTGAGGACAACCTGTATTTATCATGGTTCTTTTTATAATTATGAATTATTTAAATTTAGAATATTATCTAGAGAAAAAGGTAAGAGACTTAGCGAGAGTAAAAACAAAGATACTTGTGTTTCCATGTGTGAACATATATTTATTTATGAATAGATTACTAGAAGACGTTTCAAGATGAATGAAAGAAACTTTTAAAGTAATAGATTAAACATAAATATGATAAACTACACGTAAAATTGCTAATATTAAACTAAAATTGATTCTTTTTTTTTTCTCATTCCCAGTTTTAACATTTCCTTATGGCCTGTGTGGTCATTTCTGACACCTCCGGTGCTCTTCATCCAGTTTATGGGTATAGTCATGCTTGTGTCCCTTTTGGGCTAGACCTTGCAGGTAAGACTGGGTGCTTAACTCTGTTTCTCTGGATAACCAAATCTCTTCATTTTCATACAATTATAGACTTGGAACTTCTAAGGCTGACCAAAGCAAAATGAAATGGAACTGTTACTTTCTGTGGTTTGGAAGGTGTTTTTTGTGGAACTGTGTTATGCTTTTTGGCAGTTGCATCACTCAGTCTGAAGTACTATCAGCACCAAAGCTCCTGATAGATGATTGATCTTAGCTGAACTTGAAAAACTTAAGCAGAATTTAGCCTTACTGCTACCTGAATAAGACACTATCAGGAAATCCAGGCATATTGAGTTGACTCAAATATTTAAAAAAAGAGATATCCCATCTACCTATTTTCTGTTTTCTGAGCAATGGACTTCCTTTTTCTATCTTCTAATATAAATAGTTTTTATTGAATATAAATATTAAAAAAGACATACGTAACATATACACAGCGAACATTTATACAACATATACACAAAAAGAATATAATTTCTTCTTAAGCATTTTTTCAGAGTGACGTTCTACAATTCTACTTATAATATATTCCTTCACCTTTCTGTAATCTAATAATATTTTTGTTACATATATATGTATCAATCAGTAATATATCCCCTATATTTTTTATATATTTCTAATTTTTAACCAATTATACCAATTATTCCATATTTTATAATAGTCTGATTCTTCTTTTTCTTGTAATTCTTTGGTTAACCTATCCATTTCAGCGCATTCTAAAATTTTCCCTATTACTTCTGTTTCACTTGGTATTTTTTCTTGTTTCCAATTTCTTGCGTAGGTTATTCTTGCAGCAGTTAATATGTGAATTGTAAGATATTTGATATCCTTAGGGTATGATTTGTTAAATATTCCTAATAAAAATGTTTCTGGTTCTTTTTCAATCTGTGTTTTTGTTATTTGTTCCAACCATTTTTTGATGTTAGACCAAAATTTCTTTGCTGCCGGGCATGTCCACCATAAATGATAGAAAGTCCCTTGTGCCTTTTTGCACTTCCAACAAATTGGGCTATTTTTAGGTTGTATTTTTGCCAATCTGGTTGGAGACATATGCCACCGATAAAACATTTTCAGTTGGTTTTCCTTGTACGCCGTTGCTTTCGTTAACTTTAGGTTTTCCTGCCAGAACTTTTCCCATTTTTCCAAAGGTATTGTGTGTTTGATATTTTGAGCCCACTTAATCATCGTTTCTTTGACTGTCTCTTCTTCCAATTTATAGCGTAGGAGAAATTTATAAATTCTACTAATTAATTTATTTTCTGAATCTAATATAATTTTATCTATTTCTTGTTTTTGATTGTAAATTTCATATGTTTTTATATGCTCTCTATATTTGGATTGTATTTGAGTGTAAGTCCACCAGTCTATTCCTCTGTGTAAATCTGTCTCCAATTGTTGTTTTGTCTTTAGTTTGCCTTGATAGTCAATTGTATCTTTATATCTAATTATTTTTGTCTTATCTGTTAAATTTGGGTGTCTAATTGATTCAGCCGGTGCTAGCCAATTTGGTATCTTCATATAATGTTGTTTTTTAATTTTAAGCCAAATTTGTAATAGTGAGTTCCTTATTGTATGAGTTTTAAAATATGAATGTGTTTTGTATTTCTCATCCCACATAAAGGAGTGCCAGCCAGTTTGAAGTTCGTGTCCCTCAATTGTTAAAGTTCTAGAGTCCTTTAATTCTATCCAATCTTTGACCCACGATAGTACTGCTGCTTGGTAGTATATCTCCCAGTCAGACTTAGAAAAATGGGAAAATTTACACGTTTCATTCCTAGGAAGAATTTCGGCCATCAAAATGATTATATTACCTAAATTTTTATATTTGTTTCAGGTCACCCCAATTAAAATAGATAAACCGTTTTTTGAAAAGCTGAATAAAATAACATCTAAATTTATTTGGCAAGGGAAAAGGCCACGAATAAAATTTAAACTGCTTCAGGATACAAAAGATAGAGGAGGACCTTTTTCTATCTTCTATTCATCTTTTCCATACCTATTCAGTTTTATATCATCTGCAGATCTAATTGTCATTCCTACCATTTCATTTAATATTGAGTACTTGAAAATTACTTTCTCTCTCACTGTTACATTGTCCAGACAGTATTTCTTTGCTTATCAGAATGTCCTCAAGTATTTCATCAAATGCTTGGTGATTTCAAAATTCAGAAGCTCCATTTGCATAGTAATCTGTGGAAGAATTACCTGATGAGAATAAATGAGAGATGGCTATTTTGTTAATATGCTAACTCATGCTGATTTCTTTTCATTGTTGCATTGTTTTTATAATCTCTTGGCTGAAATCCCTCATATTTTGTTTTAGGTTCTTTCTACTCTTGATGTCAGAGTGAATGGTCTGGATTTAATCACTCTCCCCATTTTGAAGTTTGGGGCAATACCTGCTCTCTGCAGGTATTCACTTCAGATAGAATAAATAAAGGATCAGCAAGACCATCATCAAATTTCTTCAATACTGTAGAAGGGAAGATTTAATTAGAAGTATATAAAGATTATCTGGTCATGTCTCCTTCATTTTCAAACTTCATTGTCATTCCTCATTCTGTTCTTCACCATTTCTTGTTGAGCAACACTGAACCATTTGCATTCTGAAAAAGATAACCAAAAGCTGTGTTTAAACAAAATGCAATTCATTTGTTTGAAGGCTGAATTGCCAGCTGGCAGGATTTGAAGATCAAAGCTGCAGGTAATAAAGTGATTTAAATCAGTTTGGTTTAAATCAAATCTACCCTGATTCATACACTACTGCACAGCCTACTTGTAAGTGTTTATAAGGTACTATGTATTATTCTCTTTTAAATTAATTATTTGTAATATATATATATAGATAGATAGATAGATAGATAGATAGATAGAGAGAGAGAGAGAGAAAGAGAGAGAGAGAGAGAGAGAGAGAGAGAGAGAGAGAGATCTAAACCTAGCTTCTATACAGACATTTATACATATATAAATATGGGAGTAAATAGCATAGATACAGAAAAGGTATAGGATTGTATCTGATTTATATTTTTACTGTTAATAGGTAAAGTCTGTTGTCCCGGTTTTGTGGAGTGGTTACTTTTGGTATTATTATTGCATCAGCTACTCTTCGTCTCTTTATTTCTTTTTTTTTCTTTTTTTCTTTTTAATTTTAAAAAATAAACTTTATTAAACATATAAAAATAAAATAATACACCATATATATATACAAAACACATCTATATCAATATAAACAACTCTACCTAAAAAGAAACAGTGACTTTAGTCACATATCTGTTATCTTGTTGACTGTGCTTTTTTTTGTTGTTGTTCAGAATTTTGCATTTGCTCTCATTTCTTCTAATTATCCAGTCATACCATTTATCCCATACTATACAATATTTTGAGTCTGCCTTATCTTTCAATTTGAATGTTAATTTATCCATTCCCACACAATTATAGATTTTTTGAATTATTAGTTGGTCTGTTGGCAGTTGATCAGTTTTCCAAAATTGAGCTAACGCCAATCTGGCTGCAGTGATTATATGTAGTATTAAATACTTTATTTCTTTCTTGTAATTTTCTTTAATCATCCCTAATAAAAAAAATTCTGATTTAAGTTCTATTTTTTCCGATGTTATTTCTATCAGCCAAATCCTTATTTTTTCCCAATACTTCCTAATTTGGGGGCAAAGCCACCAGACATGGAAAAAAGTGCCCTGCGCCTGCTTGCATTTCCAACAAGTTGGACTTAAGTTTGGATACATTTTCGCTACCCTCGAAGGGGCCAGATGCCATCTATACCACATTTTATACTGATTCTCTTTATAAACCACTGATTTTGTCATAATTATTTTCCCACGCTCTTTCCCAGTCCTCCAGTTCTATGTTATGTCCGATGTTTCTTGCCCATGCTATCATTTGTCCCTTTACTAATTCTTCTGCCAAATCGAATTCCAATAGATATTTATAAATTTTTGAGATTAATTTTTCCTCCGGGGCTTCTAAAAGTTTATCTAACCGATTTGGTTTTAATTCAATTCCTCCTTCCTCTTGATCTTTTTTGTATCTTGTTTTTATTTGTAAATAGGGCCACCAGTCTATCCAAATTCCTTGCTCTCCGAGTTCTTCTTGTGTTTTTAATATTCCCTGGGGATCTAGTATTTCATTATATCTTACCATTTTTTGAGTTGCCATGGTATTGGGGTGTGTCATCGCCTCCATTGTGGATAACCATCCAGGAACTTTCATATAGTGTTTGTTTTTAATTTCTTGCCATATATGAATTAAAGAATCTCTTAAAATATGGTTACAAAAATACCTATGTGTTTTGTTCCTGGTGTTCCATAAGAAGGCATGCCACCCCATCATCAAATCGTGTCCCTCCAAGGTTAACAATCTTTGATATTTTAAATTCACCCATTCCCTAATCCATGTCAAGCTCATTGCTTTATAGTATGTTTCCCATGCTGGTAATCCAAATCCACCTCTGGTCCTATCATCCGGCAGTATACTTAATTTGATTCTTGCTTTTGTTCCTTCCCATACAAATTTTGTGGTTATTTTATTCAGATTTCCAAAAAATATTTTGTCCAATTTTACTGGAATTGTCTGAAATAAATAAAGGAGCCTCGGCAGCATGTTCATTTTTATCGCTGCTGTTCTCCCTAATGATAATTTCAGTTTTCCCCATTTTTCTAACTCCTCTTTTATTTTTTGAACTAAAGTTACATAATTATTCTCCTTTATGGTTGCGCATCTGGCTGTTAAATATATACCTAAATATTTCACTTTTTTTACTACCTGTAATCCTAATTCTTTAATTAATTCCTCATTTTGTTTTCCTGTTATATTTTTCGTTAACATTTTGATCTTATCTTTATTAAATTTTAAACCAGCTACCTTCCCAAATTCCTCTATCTCTTTTATCAATATTGGACCTGTTTTTAATGATTCTTCTATGAAGAATACAAGGTCATCCGCAAATGCTTGGGCCTTGTATTCCTCTCGTTTTACTTTTAATCCTTTTATCTTTTTGTTTGCTCTGATTTTTATCAATAGATTTTCCAATGTCAAAATAAAAAGTAATGGTGAAAATGGGCATCCCTGCCATACTTCTTTCTTTATTTCAAAAAATTTAGTAAAGTCTCCATTTATCATTATACTTGCTTTTTTTGTGTGTATATAGAGGCAATTATGTTTTCAAATCTTTCCCCAAATTTTATATTTTTTAATTGTTGTAACATAAATTGCCAATTGACTTGATTAAAAAAATAGATGAAAAGATGGATGCAATAAAAAAATTATACAAAAAAATGATCAAAGAATAATAGCTATAGAGAAGAGAAGAGAACAGACAGAAGAAAAATTGGACTCATTGGACCAGAAAATGATGGGCCTAAATAAAGAACTGGAAAACACAGTGGCACATCTGGAGATGAAGAGGGCTGCATTCTACTTGCGATTTCAGAATGTGGTCGAAGATAAGAGAGGAGGATTTAACATTTGTGATGGCAGAAGTGATTGTGGAGGCCCTCCAACGGGATAAAGATGAAATAATAAACGAGCTGGACGAGGTCTACAGGGTCCACACGAACTATGCCAGACAATATAAATTACCAAAAGAGGTCCATGTAAGATTTGTGCGAAGAAAAGTAAGAGACATTGTTTATAAAATAACAAAAAATGAACCTATGTTCTATAAAGGCAAAGAAATAATTACGTTAAAACAAGTCCCTAAGAAAATTAGAGAACTGAGAAAACTGATTGCTCTTGGCTTCTATCTGACTATCCTGATATTTTAAAAACTGTTTGAACAGTCTGGGACATGCAAAATAAAACTTCTGACTCTCTCTGTTTTAGTAAAATAAGACATTAACATCAAAATAAGACAAAACATCAAATCACAACTTTTTACTTTTTCATAATAATATGAACCACCCATTTCTGTAAAGATCTATCAATCTACTTGGTAAAACCCAAAATTAAAGTTTCATTCTTTTCCACTTCAAGCACGAAGTTCAGAAGCGGTCTCCAAGTGGTACCCAATCCACTTAGACAAATGGCAAGGGATATGGTGGGAAAATATGAAATTAGTAGTCTCCACGACCTATAAGGAAAACATTTATAAGATGATATATAGGTGGCATCTCTCCCCTGATAGACTGGCTAAAATGTTTGCTGGACAATCGGCGGTTGTTGGAAATGCGGGCAAGAAAAAGGCACTTACTATCATCAATGGTGGACATGCCAGGAAGCAAAAAAATTTTGGGGGAAAATTAAAAAATGGTTGAATAAGATTTTAGAACAAAAAATTGAATGGTCACCAGAGACATGCTTGCTCAGCTCCAAACCAGATAAGATCAAGAAGGATTCATGGTATTTAGCTCTTCACATTATTACAGTGGCGAGATTGATATACGCTCAATTTTGGAAAAACCAGAATATCCCATCAGAGGAAGCAATCATAAAAAAGATTCTGGATTGTGCAGAAGCTGATAAATTAACCAAAAAATTAAAAGATAAGGACCAAACACAAACATGTTTATCCTGGGAGAAACTATATATTTGGCTAGAGAAGAGAATGTCATAACCCAAAGTAAATGTGGAAGGATTGTTAAGGAGGAAACTATACTAAGTGAGGTTGGTTAGACCTAATTGAGATATTAAGAGAGATGAGTTGCCCTATCTCCCCTGGAATGTAATATTATATTGAATACTCAGATATGAAGGTACCATCTGTACCTACCATTTGTGTGTCATTTGTAATGTTCTTTGTGTTGTACGTTATTTATATGGTGTACTGTTTTGTTTTTTTTTGTTTTTTTAATGGAAAATGTAAATAAAGACTGTTTTTTTTAAAAAAAAAGTACTTACGTTCTTTTCTTTAATCAAAGTAGTCAATTTTGCCATTTCAGCCAACTCCATCAACTCCACACTTCCTTTCCAAGATGGCGCTGCCGACGGCTGCCTCGGTGAAATACTCTCTAATGGTTTTTTAAAATTTTTTATTACTCTTTGCTATTCTCTACGGATTTCATGAGACCATTTGCTAAGAAATAAGCAATGTTTCTTTAAGAAGCAGCTTTCTGTAACCTCAAACACCCCCCATCCCCCACCCGTCTTTACAAACGCGGAGGAGATTCTAACATAGGAAGAAGCAAATTCCCCGGAGCTATGGATCACCAAAAGCAAATGCAGGAGACACTGTAAAAGAGGTAAAAAAAGGAGCCTTGGTGGCGCAGCAGACTAAAGCACCGTTAAGTAACACCAGCTGCCTGCAATTACTGAAAGTTCAAATCTCACCAGGCTCAAGATTGACTCAGCCTTCCATCCTTTCGAGGTAGGTAAAATAAGGACCCGGTTTGCGGGGCCAATAAGCTGACTTTGTATAATAAAAAGAACACCGCTTGTGGGGGGCCAAAAGCCCTACTAAGCAGGTATATACAAAAGTATGAAGGCTATTGCTTAACGCATTGTAAGCCGCCCTGGGTCTCCGGAAAAGGGTGGCATATAAATCGAACCAATAAATAAACAATAAATAAATAAAAGAGCAGGAATTTTGAATAGACTAAGGAAGAGGAAGAACAAAACAACCCCGCTCCCTTCAATCTTCCTAATTTACGTTCACTTGCTAATAAAATGGATGAAATATTCCTTTTAAATAGATGCAATTCGGATTTTTACAATGCAGCAGCCCTATGCTTCATTGAATCCTGGCTAAATGAGGAAGTTGATAACAACAGCATGCATATACCAGGGTTTCAGATAATAAGAGCAGACAAAATTGCAGAATCATCAGGTAAAAAGGGAGGAGGCTTATGTATATATATCAACAACAGCTGGTCTCGATTCGACCGGAAGCATCCTGGCGAGACTGTCGGGGATTAGCGGGCTCTGATGAGCCTCGCGAAATCCTGGGCTGACGAATTGCTGCAGAGGGGTCTTCAGACTGGATCTGTCCTGTAAGGACAGGGAAGAAAGAGAGGTACCTCGGAAGACCAAGAGAAACAGGCAAGTTCCTCGGAGATCAGAGGAAATTCTCTCTGACTCTGCAGTGGGGGGCGGAGGTCATTACGATCGCCAGTAAGCTGGGGCAACCAGACCAAGCAATGTGCAGGAGTGGAGAATTGAGCGGAATATTGATGCCGGGTGAGTGATATCTTAACTCATAGGCAGAAAGGGGGAAAAAGGATTTTTAAAACAATTGTAAATGTCCTGGCGTTATAATAGCGGCTAATAGGTGTAGGAAAGGACGGAAGAAGAAGATTAAGGCGGAAGTTATAAAGCAACAGAACCCGATTAGAAATTTGTCTGTTTTGGATTGAAAATACTTGGAGAACTTTAAAAAAATTAGAAGAACTAAGAACCCGAAAAGATTCTTTCTCAATTTGGAAACTTTAAAGGGAGGAAATTTTTTTTAAAAAAATGAAGAAAAAACTGTAATAGAAAGGACTGGTTAAAGACTTTAAATTGAAACTTAATTGGAACATAACGTGGAAATTGGACTATATAAATCTGGACTGAATTTGAAATTGATTTGGTGTATATAAAGGTGAAAAGAAAGGGGAAAAAAGTCAAATAAGTAAAAACTATTAAAACAGACTGCAACCAAAATGGGTGCCTTTTAAACTCGTCAATTGTAATTGTGGATTGTAGAGAGCCATCTTCAGGAGGAAAAAAAATCGTTATAACACTGAACTTTTGTTTTGGAAAAAGAAAAAAAATTGGACTTTGAAAGAGATAACAGCATGTGAAAAATTTTAAGGAGTGTTTGTTTACAAGCATTTTGGCTTGGAGAGAAAAAAAGGATTATAACGTAACTTCAATTGGAACAATATCAATTTAGAAAGAACAAAATGGCACAGGAATTGAAGGAAATAATGATAACGATATACCTATCATTGAAAATGGAAATAAGGGAAATGACCACAATGTTGCATGGAAAATGGAAACTTGATGACCAAAAAATTGACTTAGGATACATTCAAGCTGACAAAGAAACAACTAATGAGAAGCAAGGAAAAGAGACTGAAAATAAAGAAGAGGACAAAGACAAGGAGATTGATTATGGAAAATTAAATGATTATGTGGGTAGTAATAATAAAAAAGAGAACTTAAAAAATTACATTGGGTTTAACAATGGAAAAAAATAGAAAAAGGGGAAAGAAACAAAAAAAGAAAAGAGGATGGAATAGAAAGAATATAAAAAACTGAAATGATTACAGAGAAAAGAAAAAAAGGGGAAAGGGATGGAAAATAATAGGAAAGATACAGCAAAATAGAAGAGTATGATTTTAAAAAGCAAAATGATTATACTGGGATTAACAGTGGAAAGGTAAAAAGGGAAAAGAGAGTTCAGGATTTTAAAATACAAAAGAAAAGGGGAAAGAAAAATTAAAATAAAATAAAATAAAGATAGAAAGGGAGAAAGAAATGGAAGAGGAATATGGGGTAAAGGAAATAAATACTAGGGAAAAGATGAAATTGTATTTTTAATGAAGTGATTTTAAAACCATATGGAAGTCAATACGCAGAAATGAACTGTATTTTTAATGAAGTGAGTTTAAAATATATGGATATTTTTATATTTATTTATAATTTATAAATTTATAATTTAGGGATATTCAGACTCAACCCCTCCAAGACTGAGTGGCTGTGGATGCCGGCATCTTGGGTTTCAGGCATCCCATCTCTTTTGATGGGTGGGGAAAAACTTGCACCCATTGATAGGGCTCGCAACTTGGGTGTCCTCCTGGATGCTCGGCTGTCCCTAGAAGACCACCTGACGGCCATGACCAGGGGGGCCTTCGCACAGGTTCGCCTGGTGCGCCAGTTGCGCCCTTTCCTGGACCGAGATGACCTTCGCACTGTCACTCATGCCCTGGTTACTTCTCGCTTGGATTACTGCAATTCCCTCTACATAGGCCTGCCCCTGAGATGCACCCGGAGACTCCAGCTGATCCAGAATGCAGCCGCACGGGTTGTTACGGGAGCCCCTCGTTACTCCCATATAACACCCCTCCTGCGTGAGCTGCACTGGTTACCAGTGGTTCTCCGGGTCCGCTTCAAGGTGCTGGTTCTCACCTATAAGGCCCTACGTGACTTAGGTCCGGGATATTTCCATGACCTTCTCCTGCCTGCCTCCCACCATCCTGTTCGCTCACATAGGGCTGCTCTCCTCAGGGTTCCGACAGCGAGCCAATGTTGTCTCGCGGCGCCCAGGGGTAGGGCGTTCTCTGTGGGTGCTCCTACCCTCTGGAATGAGTTGCCTACCGAGCTCCTTCCATCAGGACCTGAAGACTTGGCTGTTCAAGCAAATATTCTGACTTTTATTAATTATTATTTATTAGTTAATTTGGATTAAAATGGGATTTTGTTGTACATGTTTTTAACTTGTGTTCGCCGCCCTGAGTCCCTCTGGAGAAGGGCGGCATATAAATACATGAAATAAATAAATAAAATAAATAAATAAATATATGATGAATGTAATAATTGGAATATTTTTAATTAATGAAGGGTATTGTAACAAATGGAATATTCTTAATTATATAGTTGGAATTTAACTAAATAAGAAAAGAAAGTTGAAATATTGGATTATGAACTACCCAGATATATTTAACTGGTTTTTGATAAAAATGTCGAAGTGTACTATCTGGAACAATTGATAAAGAAAAAACTATTTGAGATTGGAATAAGAGAAAGAAAATAATTGGGAATTGTATTATATTATATGAATTTAAATGTAGAGGTATTGGAGTAAGATTGATACTTAATTGATTTTTTATTGAATATGCTTAATTGTTGAAATGTATTATTTGGAATAGTTAATAAAAGAAACATTGGTGATTGGAATAAGAGAATTTAAGGTAATAATTGGGGATTGTATTATGTTATGTGAAGTTAAATTTAGGGGTTCAAATTTTAAGGAGGGAAAAGAAAAAATGAACTATATTAGGATGAGAAGTTAAGATGAAGGGTAATATTGGTTTCTTAGAATTAGAGAGAATAAATGATTTGAGAAAAATTATATATAAAATTGTGTTAAAGATGAACAAAAATCTGTATAAATTTAAAACCGGGCCAATATTCTGTTCAGAAAAGATGCATTGTATGTTTGTTTGTGTGTTTAAAAAATAAAAAAAACTTTACTAAAAAAAACACAACAGCTGGTCTCAGGATATAATTACAATACATAAATTCTGTGATGAAAACTTAGAGTCTTTATTTATCAACTGTAAACCATTTTACTCTCCATGTGAGTTTTCCTCATTTCTCCTAATTGCTGTGTATGTTCCTCCACAAGCCTGTGTAAACAAGGCATTACGAACTCTAGCTGACCAGATTTTGGAGGCTGAAGCCAAATACCCAGATTCACTGGCCATTATTTTAGGTGATTTCAACAAAGGTAACTTAAGGAAAGAGCTTCCAAAATATTTTCAGCGTGTCAGTTGTCCCACTACAGTCAAGAATACTTTAGACCAGTGGTTCTCAACCTTCCTAATGCTGTGACCCTTTAATACAGTTTCACATGTTGTGGTGACCCCCAACAATAAAATTATTCCTAAAACCATTGAAAATATTTGTTTTCCGATGGTCTTAGGCGACCCCTGTGAAAGGGTCATTCGACCCCCAAAGGTGTCCCGACCCACAGGTTGAGAACCACTGCTTTAGACCATTGCTACACAGCACTAAAATATGCTTATCAGTCCTTACCACGAGCAGCTGTGGGACACTCTGATAATTGCATGATTCACCTTGTACCTGCCTACAGACAAAGACTTAAAACCATGAAACCAACAATTAAATCAGTGAGGACCTGGACTAAGGAGGCATAGCTAAAGCAACAGGCCTGCCTTGACTGCACTGATTGGAATGTTTTCGAAAATACCTCTGCAGACTTAGATGAACTTACAGATACTGTAACATCATATGTCAGCTTCTGTGAAGACCTATGTGTACCCACCAGGAACTTGTGAATACACAGTAACAATAAACCTTGGTTCATAGCTACCCTTAAGCAGCTATGTCATACCAAAGAGGAAGCCTACAGAAAAGGTGATAGAATGCTGTACAATCAGGCCAGAAACGTATTAACAAGGGAGATCAGAACAGCAAAAAGAAGCTACTCTGAAAAGCTAAGAAATCAGTTCTCAACAAACAAGCCAGCAAACATGGAAAACTCTTAAAAATATCACCCATTATGGCAAACCTCCTTCCCAGGCTGAAGGAAATCAACAACTGGCAGATGACCTTAATGTGTTTTACTGCAGGTTTGAAAGGAAACTACAGCCACCTATCTCCACAACCCCCATCCTAGACACACCAACAACAGCCAAACCTTCTTCAACTGACCCCATCCCATTGGGTTCACAACCCCTGGTGATCACAGAAAAGGAAGTGCAAGATCTATTTCGCAGACAAAAGCCAGGAAAAGTCCTACAACATCTTGAATCTCCAAAGATCTATGCAAGGGTCCTCTTTGTAGACTTTAGTTCAGCATTCAATACCATCATACCTGACATTCTTCTAACTAAACTAAATCAGCTAGCGGTACCTGAATACACTTGTAAGTGGATCACAAGTTTCCTAACAGACAGGAAGCAGCAGGTGAAGCTAAGCAAAATCACATCAGATACCTATACAATTAGCACAGGGCCCGCCCAAGGATGTGTGCTTTCTCCTCTTATCTCTATATACCAATGCCGATCCATCTGTTAAATTACTGAAGTTGCAGGTGATACAACATTTATTGGTCTCATTCGAGTCAATGATGAATCCGCATATAGATGGGAGGTTGAACAACTAGCCTTGTGGTCCGACCGGAACAATCTGGAACTGAACACACTCAAAACCGTAGAAATGGTGGTAGACTTTAGGAGAAACCCTCCCCTACTACCACCTCTTACAATACTAGACAACACAGTATCAACAGTAGAGACCTTCAAATTTCTAGGTTCTATCATATCGCAAGACCTAAAATGGACACCTAACATCAAAAACGTCATCAGAAAAGCACAACAAAGAATGTTCTTTCTGCGCCAACTCAGGCAGCTCAAATTGTCCAAGGAGCTGCTGATACAGTTCTACAGAGGAACTATTGAGTCTGTCATCTGCACCTCTATAACTGTCTGGTTTGGTTCTGCAACCCAACAAGACAGACACAGACTTCAGAGGATAATTAGAACCGCAGAAAAAACAATTACTACCAACCTTTCTTCCATTGAGGACCTGTATACTGTAAGAGTCAAAAAGAGGGCTGTGAAAATATTTACAGACCCCTCACATCCTGGACATAAATTGTTTCAACTCTTACCCTCAAAACAACGCTATAGAGCAGTGCACACCAAGACAACTAGATACAAGAACATTAATTTCCCGAATGCCATCACTTTGCTAAACAAATAATTCCCTCAACACTGTCAAACTATTCACATTAGGCTGCATTACTATTGCTATTAATCTTCTCATCGTTCCTATCACCCATCTCCTCCCACTTGTGACTGCATGACTGTAACTTTGTTGCTTGTATCCTTGTGATTTATATTGATATTGATATTGATTGTTTCCTAGTATGATTTGATTACTTATTGTACCGTATGACTGCCACTGGGTGTTGTGCCTTGTGATTCTTGACGAATGTATCTTGTCTTTTATGTACACTGAGAGCATATGCACCAAAGACAAATTCCTTGTGTGTCCAGTCACACTTGGCCAATAAAGAATTTTATTCTGTTCTGTTCTGTTCTATTCTGTTTCCCATTCCCATTCATCCATAGTAGGAATCGAAGTGTCCTTCCATTTCTGTGCTGCTGTCCACATATATAATAACAAAGTTCCAAATTTTTTCTCTATTTCTTTTTCCATTAGGCCCAAAAGGAAAAGTTCTAGTTTCATTTTTATCTCCATTTTCAAAATTTTCTGTATTAAAATATGAATCATACTCCAATTTTTTTTTCCTTTATTGCACGTCCACCATAGATGATAAAAAGTCCTTTCTTTACTTTTACACTTCCAACGTTCATTTAACATACCTTTATACATCTTAGATAACTTATCTGGTGTTAAATACCAACGGTACATCATTTTACAGAAATTTTCTTTTAGATTATAATTTAATGTAAATTTTAAACCCTTCGTCCACATATTTTCCCATTCTTCAAGCATCACATTATATCCAAAATTCCTTGCCCACTGAATCATACAATGTTTTACATGTTTTTTTCCAAATTCAATTTCAATAACATTTTATAGTTCTTAGCAATAATATGTTCATTGTTGCCACATAATAAAATTTCCAATTAATTTTTAACAAAGTCAAATCCATAGCACTTTTTGTCCAGTTTAAATCTTTCTTTCAGTTGTTGATAAGTAAACCAATGGCAAACATAACCTTCTGATTCAAGTTCCTCTCTTGGCTTTAGTATTGGGTCACCAGAGTTGAAAGATAAAATTTTACCATACATCAACCAGTCTGGCTTCGCCACCATTTCTTTTCTAAAAAAAGCTTCCAGGGATGACAGGCAGCTTCATAGAGAACCTTGTATTATATTTATTCCAAACTCTTAGTATGGCATGTGTAACAAAATGATTATTAAAATCAACATTAACTTTACTTTATCATACCATAAGTATGATAATGCCATCCAAACCTTAATTCATGGTCCTGTAATTCAAGTAACCTCTTATTCTGGGAGACTCAGCAATTCGTTTGCTCAGATCAAACAGCATGCATCAAAATACAATTTAATATCTGGTAGATGCAAACCCCCTCTTTCCTTAGCATCCTGCAGTAGCTTATATCTAATTCTTGGTTTTTTCCCTTGCCATATGAATTTAGAAATGTCCTTCTGCCATTATTTAAATGGATTGTCAGTTGTAAGTATTGGTAACGTCTGAAATAATTTATTATTTATTTAGTGTATGGCTGATCACACACAATATTAAAACACTTCATTTTTATAGGTTAAAACAATTTTTAAAAAGCAGTAAGAAAACCTAAGAGGAAAACAAAGAACATTTCAGAGTTTAATGTCGAGTTTGGAGATCCAGTCAGTAGCTGTCGTTGTTATGCAGAGGAAGTCCCTAAAATCTCCTGGATACCTTCTGTTAGAGCATTCCCTCACTATATGTTGGATAGTCTGTCGGGGGGGCCCGTAATTACATTGCGCTGAAGGTGTCTTTCCCCATTTATACAAGGAGTTGGCACACACCCCATGAGTCGTTCTAATTCTATTGTATGTCACCCATGTGTGTCGGGGTAGATTAAATCCTGGAGGTATACTATTAGGATTAATATGCTCAAAAATATCTTGGGGGGAATAGCTACTCCACGCTTCCATCCACTTTTGTGTGGTGTTCTGATGATCGGCCAGCAGCTTAAGCGCTGTCAAGAGTGGTGGATTTTTTGACTTTAATCAGCATCTTAAGAGATCAGGAATGTAGCCATGAATGGGTAGAGAGGAATTTAACAGGATCTTACTATACTCCCGAATGAGAGCTTCTTGTCGTCGTAAGTGCGGGGGAAGTATGTGACTAAGAACTGGTAGCCAGTAACTAGGTGTAGATTTTGTGCACCCAGTAATTAGCCTCATCGTATGGTTAAGTTGAACATCAATAAGTCCTGTATGTGAGCTGTTTATCCATACAGGTGCGCAGTATTCTGCTGCAGAGTAGCAAAGCCCGAGGGCTGCACATCGAAGAGTTGGGGCTGAAGCTCCCCAAGTTGTTCCGCATAGTTTTTGTAGAATGTTATTTCTGCTGTTAACCTTGGCAGCCATATTCTGAATATGTTTTTTAAAAGACAGAGTCCTGTCTAAGGTGACCCCCAGGTATTTTGGTGTTGCCTCATATGGGAGCAGTTGTTTAGGTATACATTGAGTTCTCTTTTTGCCAATTTGTTGTTAAGGTGAAAACATGATGTAACTGTTTTACCTACGCTTGGAATTAACCTCCATTGGTGGAAGTATGTGCTCAAAGTTGTAAGGTCGGCTGTTAGTATGCCTTCTGTAGCTTCGATGTCCTTGTGGCTATATGCTAATGCCAGGTCATCAGCATAAGAGAACTTTGTTGATAGCGTGGGTGGTATATCAGAAATATATAAGTTAAATAGAGATGGGGCCAGCACGGAGCCCTGAGGGTGTCCGTTATTCAGGTGTCTTTGCTTTCTGATTTTGTCACCCATGATGACTTGAAAGGTCCTTGCTGAAAGCATGTTATTTATTAGGCGACCCATAGTCCTACAGGGGACAGCGTGGAGGAATTTGCTTAATAGGCCCTCCCTCCATACTGTACTATATGCTGCTGTGAGATCCACAAATACAAAAGATGTTTTCAATTTATTCTGATAGCTGCTTTCAATATGGCTTGTAAGACTAAGGACCTGATCAACACAGTTCCGATAAAATCTAAACCCAGCCTGTTCAACCGGTATTTGTTCGTTAATTTTCTGTTCAATTCTGTTAAGTATCAACCTTTCAAGTAGTTTATAATAGACACTTAACAGAGCAATGGGGCGATAGTTTTCTGGCTTATTGCTTTCTTTTCCGGGTTTTAATATGCCGATTACCTTGGTTCTTTTAAATTCTGGAGGGAGCTTACTGGAAGTTAGGATATCTGTATAAAATTTTTCCAGCTGTTCTCTTGTGCGAGGTCCAGATTGGATGATAAATTCTGGCATTACTCCATCAAAACCAGGAGATTTTCCAGCTTTGACATTCTTCAGGGCAGTGTCTATTTCAGCTGCTTGGAAGGGTCGAGCGTATTCCTGGTTAGGCAATCCCAGAGTTTTTAGATGCTTTAGTTCTCTTTTCATTAGTTTAGTATGTTTCTTATCATGGGGTACTCTAGTTAAGTTGACAATTCGAGTTGCTACTTGATCTGGAGTAACCTCTTGTTGTTTACGTTGAGCTGGTTGGTCTCCTTCCAGTTTTCTCATTAGGCTCCATGCCTTCCTGCTTGAGTGTTTAAAATATAATCCAGACGTAGTTTGCTCCCATTTCTGCCTACGTGCCAGGTCAAGATTATGAAGAATTTCATCAGCTATCTTAGCATCATCATTCTCTAAAGGTTTTTGGTACAAGTTTTCGCAAGTTTCATTCCATCCTGGGATATATTCCTTACGGAAGCCACGTGGGATGGATTTTTTAGCTGATGACATAATTGCTCCAACAAAGAAATAGTAGCTGTTACTAGTTGCCGGAATACGTCCTATTGTGTTCTCAAGGTCCATCGTGTACTTTTCCCAGTTAGCCTTCTTCAGGTTCCACCTTGGTCGAGGTATAGATCTAATAATAGGTATCTTTATTCCTGTCTTAATGATGACAAGTCTATGTTGGCTATGGGGGAACATTGGTAGCACTTGTCGAGAGGCAGGTATAGGTTTGAAATAAAAAAAAGCATCTTTGGTAAAATATTTATCTTGATTACAGAGATATAATAGATATCAATAGTTGGAATGTGTGGGAGTAGGAATACAGAGGAGAAGCCAAACTTCAAACAGCCATGTTTATTACAGACAATGACTCAGTAAAACCAGCATGCAATTTCCGGCTGATAGCCCCTTTTAAAGGAAAACTATCAGCCTTTAACCAATAACATTAAAATATGTCCCACACCTGCGTGGCAGAAGAAAAGTCTCTGCTCACGCCTGCGCGGACATAACAATAGTGATGTGCAATTTATCCCATCTTTGTAAATTCTGTTTAATATTCCTCCAAAGAGGGACATAATTGTTTTGAAACAATTTTATATTTGTATTTGTTAACATAACCCCCAAGTATTTCACCTTTTTCTCAACCCTAAAACCCGAGTTTTTGTTCAATATATCACTATCCTGAGAAAGCATATTGATCAACATTGTTGGTTTCTGTTTGTTTATTTTGAAACTTGCCAAAGCCCCAAAGTTATTCAATTTCCTCATCAAATATTCTATATTATTTTTGGGTCATGTAAAAATATAACCAGATCATCAGCGAAGGCCCTCAATTTATAAACTTCTTTGTTAATATTTATACCCCTTCTTTTTTCACCTTTTAGATTAGATCATCATTTATAACAATGTTTACATTTATGTGTAGATTGCTTTAGTTCCTTGGATAAAATTTACTCCAAAGTCCATTTCTTCCAACAACTTAAATGTAAAAGCCCAATTTAGGTTGTTGAAGGCCTTCTCTGCATCTAAAAATATTAAGGCAGCCTGTTCCTCATTATGAAATTGTAAGTATTCAATAATATTTAAGACAGTCCTCACATTATCTCTTAGCTGTCTTTTCAGCAGAAAGACTGCTTGATCTTCATGTATATATGCTTGTAGAATCTTCTTTAGTCTTTCCACCAGAATGGTGGCGAAGAGTTTATAAGAATTTATATGCCGCCCTGAGTCTTCGGAGAGGGGTGGCAATTAAATTAAATTAAATTATTAAATTAAATTAAATTAAATTAAATTAAATTAAATTATTAAATTAAATTAAATTATTAAATTAATTAAATTATTAAATTAAATTAAATTATTAAATTAAATTATTAAATTAAATTATTAAATTAAATTAAATTAATTAAATTATTAAATTAAATTAATTAAATTATTAAATTAAATTAATTAAATTATTAAATTAAATTAATTAAATAATTAAATTAATTAAATTAAATTAAATTAAATTATAACCCTTGTTTAATAATGAAATTGGCCTATAATTTTTTTGTCTTTAATTAATAAAGAGGAAAATGAAATAGAATTTGATCTTGATAAGATATACAGAATAAACTCCAGGTTTGCAGCTACAAGAAAGTTACCAAGGGTTGTTCTAAAACCGGAGCATGCGCCGGAGCACCGAAACCTGGAAGAGAGCAGCTGGCTGGTGCGCATGCACAAGGCGGCCAGCTTCTCTTCCCGGTTCCATCGTGTGCATGCGCACTGGACAGCTACTCTCTTCCATGCATGCGCTGGCCAGCTGGTCTTTGCGTGAAGACCAGCTGGCCAGCACACATGCGCATGACGGAACCCAGAAGAGAGTAGTTGGCTGGTGCGCATGCGCGCGATGGAACCTGGAAGAGCAGCTGGTGATGGTGCGCGTGCCCACAGAGAGCTCTGCATGCACCTCTGGCACACATGCCATAGGTTCGCTATCACAGTTCTAGTTCATTTTGTAAGGAGAATAACAAGGGATTAGGTTTTGGATTGCCATTTTAAATACAGGGTGAAAATGAAAAATATAAATATAAAACTGGATGCAGTATTCCAGGTGTGTTCTTTATAAAATGGAATTAATACTTCATGAGATTTTGATTCTATGCCTCATACAACCAAGGATTGTATTAGCTTTTTAAGCTGCTGCTGCACACTGCTGGCTCATATTTAAGGGATTGTCCAAAGGACTCAAAGTTACTGTTACTCTTACAGTTACTGTTTTTGAGCCAGGTTTCATCTAATCTCTACTTGTACCTTCGGTTTTTCCTGCCTAAGTGTATTTGTCATATGAACCTGTTCTCTGTGTTCCTTATCTTCTTGAATTTGAGAAGTACTTAAGTTATAAATATCCGTGTCACATCATTTGATATTTTGATGAAGTCATATTTAGTATTGTCAGCCGACGGTCCCTACTAACGGTCCCTACTAACGGCTCCTCGCCTTCCGAGATCCTTCGAGAAACACCAGTCTATTGGGGGCGCCCTGCCAGAGGGCACCGGCTGCGGTCTTCCTTAAAGGAGCGTCCCTATCCGTCCAGGTTCCCTCTCTGCTCCAGCGACCTAGCTGCGCAGATTCTCCGGAGCGCCGCCTTCACCCAACCGACATTGGGAGCAGTCTCCCTTCAGGCGCAGTTGAGCCGAGGAAAAGGGGTCGCAGCCCAGAATCTACGGTGACTGAAACCCGATGCTTTCAGCGACCCGCCCAATGGCTCTGCGGCTTCTCCACCCCATAAATACTCCGCGGAGACAGTCCTGGGAAAGGAACCTCTTGAGGAGGATAGCAGACAGTAGAGCAGGAAGGCGGCCGCTACGGGGAGGTCTTGCTGCTGAGCCGGAACCGAGAGCGCTTTCCGTCCGTCAATCCGCCTTCTAAGGGCCCAAAGAGCGGAGGACGTCTCCGCCGGGAGAGCAATTGGCGAAGCGCGGCCCCTGGGAACATAGGCAGGTGCGCCTGGCCGCCTCTCCGCTCCGGGGATGCTTCCGTGCTGAGCTGGCCCGCACCCGTCGGCCCTCCAACAGTAGGCATCTCCGGGCAAAAGCGTTTCTCGCCCATGGGTCTCCAAAGAAGTCACTTCGAGTCCGCCTCGACCGGCCCAAAAATCCGCGCCCAGACCAGCTCCACGGCGGATGGCTGGGAACTGGAGAGGGCGGTCGAGGAACCCCAGCCTCCGCCAAGCCAGCGCCCCAGAGGGGGCGAGGACCGCCGATGGCCTCTGCTGTCCGGGGGCGGACGAAGCTGTCCACAAAAAAGCGCCGAGACACTGAGCAGCCAGTACGGGCTGCATCTCCTGCTGGCCGGGCTGCTGTTGATGTTCGCCTGGGCGGTGCACGCTGTCGGGGTGGCCAAGAGTGCCGTCCTGGCCTACCTCCTCTCCCTCATGGCGCTGCAGCTCCTCTGGATGGCTTGGTACCTCTGCCGCCGCTGTGCGCACAAAAGGCTCATCCAGGACAAGGACACCCAAGCCGGGGCACGTTGGCTCAAGTGTGAGTGGGGCGGGGGCGGGGGCCCGGAGAGAGGGCCTCCGGCTGGGAAATGCGGACAGCCGCTTGCCAGGCTACCCTGGGAACAGGAACAGGTCCCGGAGGAAGCAGCGGCGGAACGTTCCCCACCTTTGCTGCTGCTTAGAAAGCCGCACAATTTTCTTCGTGTAGGCAGTGACATTTTAAGGGTGGAGGCTCTTGGGTAATGTTTGGAATGGAGCATGTGAACTCTCTGCTCTTGATGTCAGGAAGAACAACTTGACTATAAAACTGTAGGCCAGTGGAATGGGATCTCACATGAAATGCTGGCATTCTCCTTGCTAGAGGTCTAGACTGGTGGGCATAGAGGTGGTAGAACAAGTTGCTCAACTTTTGGAGGCCATGAAATAGTTAAAATTCTGTAGTTATTTGGTACAAACTTGGCTGCATTTGAGTGAACTTTTCCCTCTTAATCCTGCACAGAATCCAATGCAGTACTGTATGTAAAGCCCCTTCTTTGAGAACCCTGCACCAGGTACAGAATGTACTATGTGACCTCCAAGGGCCATTCTAGAAAAAAAAAAACATTGGCTGGCCATTAGGAGTCCAGCTGGACCCTATGCATATTTATTTTGACTAGATGACTATAACAAATATACTGATTTAAACTTGATTTATTTTTTAAGCTAATTCAATAAAATCTCAGTTTAACAACTCCCATTAGGGATTTATACACAACAAAGAAATGTGGATATCCCCTGCAATAATGAACATATCTTTTGATGAGGCATTTACTTACCTTCCTTAATCCCTATTGATTAACATCTCTTCCCAGACAGTGTATAAAACTGAAATATTACTTAAAACTTTGTTTAAGGGAATATGGTAGTTTGTTCATAATAGGTGTGCATAGAGTTGCTGCCCTGGATTCTAATCCAAAACAAAGGCCCTGATTTAAGTGGGGCGCCCTTTCAGGTAATATTTTCCTGAGGATTTGGGGAAATTACATGTTGATGCTTCAGCATATGCATTCCTATTTCAGCAATTCAACTGAGATTATGCTTCATGATTCCAAATTTTATAAGAAAATGGTTATAGAAACAAGAATGCAAAATCCATAGATTTTTTGTTTACTTTCGTAGATGTTTTGGAAGAAGTTAAATGTTTGTTAAAGCTCAAGATGGGGAGTCTCAGAATGGTGATATCTCCGCACAAATGTGATGTGTAAAAAAGTTTCACTCTCTAAGTGAAGGGCCATTGAGTCCAGTGTACACATACTGTACACATTTTTCTGTTTGTTATCATCCTTCATAAGAACCAGAATGATAGTATTTTGGAGCAAGTATTTTAGTGTAGCCTGTAAAATCATCAATAACATAACTTTGCATTACCAACTACAAGCATCCTACTTATTGGAATAAATATCCTCCTAAAGGTAAGTTAGAAACCCATTGCAAAATTCAGCAGAAGATGAACTACTTCTGGAGTGGAAATGGGATGATGAAACAAAAACTGTTTTTTAAGAAAGAAAGATTTAAGATCTACTGGTATTTTGTCAACAAATAATGGGAACACCACCAAAGTTAGGGGGTTAATTCTTTTCCTCGTGGCCTTGCTCAAAACTGTCCATTATCCCTAAAGAAGCTGATTTTTTTGGTGGGGTGGGTGCATGGAAGATAAGTGTCATGCAGGAAGTTGAACAAGCTTTTTTTTTTTTTTTTGCTATTCTTTTAGTACAAAAAATGCTAGGTTGCTGGGAATACCTGGCAGATGAAAATTAGGAAGCTTGTCTCGCTTTTTTTTTATTATTAAAAAGTTTTACAGAAGGTTTACATATTTATTCCCCCCCTTCCCTTCCACCCCCACCCCCTCCCCTCCCTTACCCCCACCACCCCTCCCCACACCCCTTCCCCTTCCCATCCGCCCACCTCCCCCCCTCTTCCCAGAACAGATTACAGGGTATAACATTCAACAATCATAATCCATCCTAATCTAAATAATTATAACATTCAGCATCTCTTATTCCTTCAATTCCCTAATTACCCTGCTAACTTAATTACCTAAAAACACACCAAATGTCTACATATTTATTCATAACCTATCTGCAACTTCTTTTTTTTTTTTATTGAAAAAGTTTTACAATTACATTTTCTCCCCAGTTTCTCCCCCCCCAACCCTCCCTAACCCTCCCTAACCCCCACTAGCCCACCCCTCCCCCCCCGGACTTCCACAAAATATAATCCAAATCAAAATCCCCTTTTTATAAAACTTGAACCCCTCCACCCCCTGTATATTTTTCACATCTTCACAAAATTCAAATATTCTATCTCTATATAATACTTTCAGTTAAAAGCTATCTGATATTTTCTAGTTTGATATTTATTCTGCACATAATCTATCCACTTTTTCCACTCCCATACATAAGTCTCTTGTGAGCGATCTTTTAAATATGCTGAAATCTTCGCCATCTCTGCAAAGCTGGCCATCTTCAAAGTCCATTCCTCAATAGTAGGCATAGCTTCATTTTTCCAATATTGATCGATCAGTAATCTCGCTGCTGTTATCATATACAATATCAACTTTGTTTCACCCAATGTAAAACCCTTAACTATACCCAATAAAAACAATTGTGGAGAAAACTGAATTTTTTTCTTCAAAACATTCTGCATAACCCACCAAATTTTTATCCCAAAAGCCTTCACTTTCTTACAAGTCCACCACACATGATAATATGTGGCATCTAGGCAATCACATCTCCAGCATTTTGGTTGAACATTAGGGTACATGCACGACAATTTCTTAGGGTCTAAATGCCATCTATAAAACATTTTATAAAAATTTTCCCTCAAATTCTGCGACTGTGTAAATTTAACATTCTGAACCCATATTTTTTCCCATGTTTCCAACATCACTGGTTCTGCAAAATTTTGTGCCCACTTTATCATGCAATCTTTAACCAATTCAGTTTCTGAATCCCTTTCTAACAAAACATTATAAACCCTTTTAATATGCATTGGACCTTTCTCTTTTATATGTCTAACCAATTCTTCCTCATGCATCATTATACCAGTTTTTTGGTCCTCTTTCCATCTCAATTAAAGTTGATTATACTGTAACCAAGTTAAATTAATCCCTTCTTCCAACAGCGTTTCTAAAGTCTTCAGTTGCCATCTGCCCGCATCTGTAAAAAGAACTTCTTTATATAAACCCCCCCCCCCGAGTGACATTATATTTGTATTCCACATGATATGACCAAGATCCAGCCATAACGGTATTTTGTAATCCCATTTGAGTCGGTGCTTCTTCCAAACTCTCATCAAAGAGTCTCTAAGTATGTGACTTTTAAATACTTTATCCACTTTGTTCTCATAAAATAAGTAAGCATGCCAACCAAATTCAAGATCAAAACTTTCTATATTCAATATTCCAGTCTTTTTCCTTCCAAACCAATCACTTGCTTGCGTCAAAGCTGCTGCTTCATAATATAATTGTAGGTTTGGAAGTTTAAGGCCTCCCCTTTCTGGAACATCTTGCATAATTTTCAGTTTAACTCTCGGCTTTTTCTCATTCCAGACAAACCTATTCAGTCCTCTTTGCCATTCTCTCAGTTGTTTATCACTTTTAAGCACCGGAATCATTTGAAACAAAAAAAGAAATTTTGGCAAAATGTTCATCTTAACTGCTGCTATTCTTCCAAGTAAAGACAGCTGCAGTTTTTTCCAGGTCTCCATATCTTTCTGTACGTCTCGCCACAACACCTCATAATTATTTTGGAACAATTTCATATTTGATTCTGCAACTTGAACTCCTAGATATTTGACCTTTGGTACTATCTCAAAACCTGCCTTGCTTTCAAGTATCTGCAACTTCTTATTCCGATATTTACTTTGGATATAATCTATCCATCTTCTCCAGTCCCTTAGGTATCTTTCACTTGAATGTTCCTTCAAGTACGCCGAGATTTTTGCCATCTCCACTAGGTTTGTTACTTTCATTGTCCATTCTTGGATTGTAGGTAAATCTTGCTTCTTCCAATATTGTGCCACCAACAATCTTGCTGCAGTTATTAAATTCAAAATCAAATTAGTCTCTATAACCGTACAATCCGTAACTATACCCAGCAGAAACAATTGTGGTCTAAATTTTAACCTCTTTTTAAGAATATTTTGTAAAATCCACCAAATTTTTATCCAGAACGCTCTAACCTTTTTACATGTCCACCAAATATGAAAGTATGTAGCATCCTCACAATCACATCTCCAACATTTTGGTTGTACATACAAGATAGTTTTTTTGGATCTAGATGCCATCTATAAAACATTTTATAAAAGTTCTCCCTTAAATTTTGCACTTGTGTAATTTCACATTTCTTACCCATATTTTTTCCCATACTTCCATCATTATTGGTTGTTCAAAATTCTGCGCCCATTTTATCATACAATCTTTAACTAGCTCTGTTTCCGAGTCTATCTCTATCGATATATTATACAATCTTTTTATATGCATTGAACTTTGATCTCTAGTTTGTTTTATTAAATTTTCATCGCTTTGTGTAATACCAATTTTCTGATCTTTTCTCCATCTGGCTTGTAGTTGTACATACTGAAACCAAGTTTGAATTATTTTCTCCTCTTTCAACACATTCAAAGGTTTTAATTTTAGTATACCTCCCTCCATATTAAGAATATCTATATATGTAATTATATCCTGTCTGCTTTCTATACTCGTATTCTCTATTGCGTGCCTGGGTACTGTCCATATAGGTATCTTTTCATTTAACTTATATTGATATTTCTTCCAGACACGCAATAAAGCATTCCTCAATATATGGCTCTTAAATGCTCTATCCATCTTTTTATCATACACTAAGTAGGCATGCCAGCCGTAAACCAAATCATGCCCTTCAATGTTCAGAATCCTTCCATTTGTTAAATTAATCCAATCACTAATTGCTGATAAGACAGCTGCTTCATAATATAATTTTAAATTGGGCATTTTCAGCCCCCCTCTTTCTTGTATATCCTGCATTATTTTCAATTTTATCCTTGGTTTCTTACCTTGCCATACAAACTTATTAATACCTTTCTGCCATTCTTCCAGGTTGGCATCCTTTTTTAATATTGGTATCATTTGAAAGAGGAATAAAAACTTAGGTAAAACATTCATTTTTATAACTGCTATTCTACCTAACAAGGACAATTGTAATTTTTGCCATTTTTCCATTTCAATTTGTATTTTATGCCATAACAACTCATAATTATATTTATACAGTTTCCCATTAGAAGGTGCAATATGAACACCTAGGTATTTAACTTTTTTAACTATTTTACATCCTGTTACCCTTTGTAACTCCTCTTTTTGATTTATTGTCATATTTTTAACTATCATCTTTGTTTTTCCAATGTTTATTTTAAACCCAGACACTTGACCATACTGTTTAATTATATCCATCAGAACCTTTGCTGATGCCACTGGTTGAGTTAAGGTCACAACCAAATCGTCTGCAAATGCCCGTACCTTATATTCATGATCTCTAACTTTCATTCCCTCTATCTCATTTATATTATGTATTCTATTCAACAACAGTTCTAAAGTTAATATAAATAATAATGGCGATAAGGGGCATCCCTGCCTCGTACCTTTTTCAATTTTGAAAGTTTCTGTTAAATTGCCATTAACAATTATCTGAGCTGTCTGTTCTTGATATATTGCTTTTATAGATTGCATAACACAATTCCCAAATTGCATCCTATAAACTACTCTCAATAAAAATTGCCAATCCAATCAATCAAAAGCTTTTTCCGCATCTAAAAATAAAAGCACCACAGGGATTTGGTTGTTCCTTTCCAAATATTCCAATATATCAACAATTTGTCTTACATTATTTTTCATTTGCCTCCCTTGTATAAAACCAGATTGATCAGCATGAATCATTTTTTGCATTACTGACATTAACCTATTTGCCAATATCTTAGCAAATATCTTATAATCTGTATTCAATAATGATATAGGTCTATAATTCTTTGGGTGTGTCAGATCTTGATCTTCTTTTGGAATTAATGAAATAAAGGCTGTTTTCCATGAAGGTGGTACCCCTTCTCCCAACTGTATTCTGTATAACTGTCTTGAGAATAATATCTGGATTGAGTTTGACCCTGTTTCTGTCAAGGAAGTGGACAGGATTGTGGGCAAACTTAGTTCCTCCACTTGCTTATTGGACCCTTGTCCCTCCTGGTTGGTTTCGGCTGCCAGAGAGGTGACTAGAGACTGGATCCAAGCAATTGTCAACGCTTCGTTGAGAGAGGGGAACTTCCCCGCCTCTCTTAAGGAGGCGGTGGTTCGACCTCTCCTCAAGAAGCCTTCCCTGGATCCAGACTCACTTAATAACTATCGTCCCGTCTCCAACCTTCGCTTCATCGCGAAGGTTGTTGAGACTGTAGTGGCTCAACAGCTCCCACAATTCCTGGAGGAAACGGAATACCTTGACCCGTACCAATCAGGCTTCTGACACGGTCACAGCACGGAAACGGCATTGGTCGCTCTGGTGAATGATCTCTGGCGGGCTCGGGATGGGGGTTGTTCCTCCATCCTGGTCCTACTTGACCTCTCAGCAGCTTTTGATACCATTGACCATGGTATCCTACTGCAGCGACTTGTGGGGTTAGGGGTGGGAGGCACTGTCTTACGGTGGTTTTCCTCCTACCTCTCGGGTCGCTTTCAGTTTGTATGGGTGGGAGGGCAGAGATCCACCCTGAGGCCTCTTAATTGTGGGGTGCCTCAGGGGTCGGTTCTCTCCCCCCTGCTTTTTAACATCTATATGAAGCCACTGGGTGAGATCATTCGTGGCTTTGGGGTGAGATATCATCAATATGCTGATGATACCCAATTATACATCTCCACCCCAGACCACCCCAGAGATGCCCTTTCCGTGATGTCCCGTTGCCTGGAGGAGGTACGGGCCTGGATGGGCAGAAACAGACTCAAACTCAATCCCTCTAAGACTGAGTGGCTGTGGATGCCGGCATCTCGGGTTTCAGAGGCTCCATCACTTTTGATAGATGGGGAAAAACTTGCACCCGTTGATAGGACTCGCAACTTGGGTGTCCTCCTGGATGCTTGGCTATCCCTAGAAGACCATCTAATGGCCGTGACCAGGGGGGCCTTCGCACAGGTTCGCCTGGTGCGCCAGTTGTGCCCTTTGCTGGACCGAGATGACCTTCGCACAGTCACTCATGCCCTGGTTACTTCCCGCTTGGATTACTGCAATTCCCTCTACTTGGGCCTGCCCCTGAGATGCACCCGGAGACTCCAGCTGATCCAGAATGCAGCTGCATGGGTTGTTATGGGAGTCCCTCATTACTCCCATATAACACCCCTCCTGCGTGAGCTGCACTGGTTACCAGTGGTTCTCCGGGTCCGCTTCAAGGTGCTAGTCTTCATCTATAAGTCCCTTCATGACTTAGGTCCGGGATATTTGCATGACCTTCTCCTGCCTGCCTCTCACCGTCCTGTTCGCTCACATAGGGCCGCTCTCCTCAGGGTTCTGACGGCGAGCCAATGTCACCTTGCTGTGCCCAGGGGTAGGGCGTTCTCTGTGGGTGCTCCCACCCTCTGGAATGAATTACCTACTGAACTCCGGATGGCTCCTGATCTCCGCTCCTTCCGTCGGGACTTGAAGACTTGGCTTTTCAAACAAATAGGCTGAGACTGATTCCGGGCTTTATTATTTACTACTAATTAATTATTTGGATTAAATTATGATTTTATTGTACTTGTTTCTTAACTTGTGTTCGCCGCCCTGAGTCCTTCGGGAGAATGGCGGCATATAAATACATGTAATAAATAAAGAAATAAATATTCTGTTAAATAATTCTTTAAGAGGTACAACCATTTCAAGTTGTAGATATTTATAATACACAGCCATTAATCCATCCATACCAGGAGCCTTGCCAATTTTTAACTGTTTAATTGCTAAGAGGATCTCCTCCTCTGTTATTAATTGGTTCAACCGTTCTCTTTGTTCCTCTGTGACTATAGGAATATTCTGTCTATCCAAATATCTCTCTATATCTACACCTTGTATTTTATCTGCAGTATACAATCTTGTGTAAAATTCTAAAAATGCCTTTTTAATCATATTTTGGTGATAAACCTCTTTACCTTTATACTCTATTTTCTCTATGGTACGAGATTTTTGTTTTTTCCTCAACATGTATGCCAACCATTTACCTGGTTTATTTGCATTACAAAAGGTATTATGTTTAGCATATTGTAAATTAGTTGCCACTTGATCTGAGAGCATCATATTAAACTGCCCTTGTAATAGGGTAATCTCTTCTTTAGTTTTCTTATCCCCTGGGTTATGTATTAGCACCTTTTCTTTTTTCTTAATCTCTTCTTCTAATTCCCTCCTTTTTTTCCGTCTGTCTACACCTATATGCATTATTCATATTTATCAAAACTCCTCTCATGTATGCTTTACTAGCATCCCATACCATATCCATAGATGTTCCCTTATTCATATTGAAAAGAAAAAATTCCTTCATTAATTTTTTACATTCTATTACGTTTTTCTCATATCTAAAAAGATTTTAAATTAACCGCCAAGATCTCCTAGACCTTTCCCCACACTCCAGTTCCATCCAAACTGGACTATGATCCATTAAAATTCTGGGGCAAATCTTTATCTTCTTTACCCTGGAAAAAAAATCATTTGTAATTAATATAAAATCAATTCTCGAAAAAGATTGATGTCTATCTGAAAAAAATGTAAAATCTTGTTCTTTGTAATTCCGTCCACGCCAAATATCTCTTAATTCCATATCCTCCATCATGTCGAAAAAAGATTTAGGCAGTTTCACTCGCAATTTAGTAGATTGTAAAAGTCTTTTCTTATCAATATTGGGGTCTATTACTCCATTCCAATCCCCCATCAGCATGCATGAATTATAATCCCAGTGTAATAATTTTGTATGTATCAATTTATAAAATTTTTCTTGTTGTTGTTGGTTAGGTGCATATATCCCCATTAAAAGTGTTTTCTTCCCTTCTATCAGTAACTTAATTGCCAAATATCTTCCTTGTTGATCTGCTTCAACTAATTTAGCCGTCAAGTCTCTTTTCAGATAGATCACTATTCCATTCTTTTTTTCCCCAGGGCAGACGCAACAAAATGTGTTCCCAGTATTGCATTTATTAAATATTTTTGATCAGTTATATGTGTTTTTGATCCTTATATGTGTTTCCTGCAGGCATATTATACATTAACCTATTTGCTAATATTTTAGCAAAAATCTTGTAGTCTGTGTTAAGTAATGATATAGGCCTATAATTTTTTGGCTGACTATGATCTTGATCCTCTTTCGGGATCAAAAAAATAAAGGCTGTTCTCCAAGATGGGGGCACTTCTCCTCCGGATTGTATTTTACTAAATAGTTCCCTAAGTGGTTCCACCATTTCTAACTGCAAATTTTTGTAATAAACAGCTGTCAAACCATCTGTTCCAGGAGCCTTGCCAACTTTTAACTGCTTGATTACCAAGAGAATTTCCTCAGAGGTTATCGGTTGATTCAATCTTTCCCTTTGCTCATCTGTAATAGTAGGAATATTCTCCCTCTGTAAATATCTATCTATGTCTATATCTTGGATTTTATCACTAGCATACAACCTCGTATAAAATTCTAAAAATGCTTTTTTAATCATATTATGTTGATACACCTCTATACCTTTGTATTCTATTTTCTCTATAGTACGTAACTTTTGTTTTTTCCTTAACAAATATGCTAACCACCTACCTGGTTTGTTCGCATTACAAAAGGTATTATGTTTAGCATATTGCAAATTAGTTGCAACCTGATCTGCCATCAACATATTAAACTGCCCTCGTAATAGTGTAATTGCTTCTTTTGTTTTCCTATCTGCTGGATTCAGTATTAACATCTGCTCTTTCTTTTTTATTTCCTCTTCTAACTCCATCCGTTTTAATCCCTGACTACGTCTGTATGTATTGTTCAAATATATTAAAATACCTCTCATATATGCTTTGCTTGCATCCCAAACCATTTCTATAGGTGTACCCTTATACATATTCATAACAAAAAATTCTTTCATTAATTTTTTACATTCTTTCACATTTTCCTCATATCTGAATAAATTTTCATTTAACCTCCAAGACCTCCTAAGACCCTTGGCCATGTTCTAATTCCATCCAGACCGGACTATGGTCAGTTAAAGTTCTTGGACATATCTTCGTCTTCTTCACCCTAGAAAAAAAATCATTAGTAATTAATATAAAGTCAATTCTAGAAAAATATTGGTGCCTGTCACAGAAAAATGTAAAATCTTGTTCTCCAGCTGTCAGCTTCCAAGTTGCCATAAGGAGAGGAGAGGCTTGAACTTTCACCTACTTAATTCCCTTGAAGAACTGTCTCCACGGAGATGGGATGTGGGGGGACATTCCTGTGAACTGACGGAGATGGGATGACAAGAGTGGCTTGGAAGATGGCCAATGAGACGCAGAGAATTGGGAACCGGAAAGAGAGGTTTTGGGGGGCCAAAGTTCAGTCCTAACTGCGCATTGAGTCAGGGTCAGTTCGTTATGCTCAATAAAGAGAAAAATTTCCTCAAAGATCGGACGTTTGGAAATTCATTTATTTGGAGATAACAACGAAGCTTGACACCAGCATTCCGTTCTCGCCAAATATCTCTCAGTTCCATGTCATCCATCATATCAAAAAAAGATTGGGCAATTTAGCACGCGTTTGGATATTTCGCAAGTGTCCTTTTTTATCTTTCTGGGTATCCAATACTCCATTCCAATCACCCAGTAATATACACGATTTATAATCCCATTGTATTAATTTAGTATGCAAAAGTATATAAAATTTTTCTTGTTGGTTAGGTGCATATACTCCAATTAAAAGTATTTTCTTCCCTTCTATTAACAATTCAATTGCTATATATCTTCCTTGAACATCTGCTTCAATTAATTTAGCCATTAAGTCTTTCTTTAAGTATATAACTATACCATTTTTCTTGTCTGGAGCGGATGCAACAAAATGTGTTCCCAATCTTGCATTTATTAAATACTTTTGATCTCTTGTTCTAATATGTGTTTCTTGCAAACAAATTACATCATTTTTAAACTTTCAAATAATGAAATACTTTCTTCCTCTTTTGTGGTGAATTTAAACCATTAACATTCCAGGTTAAAAATCTAGTTGCCATTTTTGGCACCTTGAAGCTTTTGGAGCGCCAACTGAAAATCCTCCTGAATTTTCTTCTTCGGTCTTGCTCCTCCCACTGCTTCTGTATTTGTAATTTCTTGGATTGTCGACTGAGTTTGCTATATCTTTAATTCCTCTTCTTTATGTTTGGTTGCCGCTCAAGTCTGTCTTTGATCCTTTGGTTCTTCTATTTTTTTCGAATAATTCCAGAGCTTGAACAGTACCCGAAAGTTGCGATAAATCTTCTTGAGGAATCGAGGCCCCTCCTTGAGCTTGTGCCTGAAGCCCTTCTTTCTCCCCCTTTCTTGCCACCTCTGCTTCTTTTCTTCTTCTAATTTCTGGAGACAGTGGGCATCCAGCCTTTAGCACATTGATATAAAAATCTCTTGCCTTCCAAACTGTATTGAGACGATATTTTTCTCCTAAGTAGTTCACCACTAATCCATCTGGAGCCTCCCATCTGTACTTTATCTGGCGATTTCTGAGTTCTTCGACTAAGAAGGCATAATCCTTCCTAGTTCTCAACATTTTTGGGGGGATTTCTTTCAGTACTAAAACCTCCTGTCCCGCCACCTGAAGTTTGTTTTTTTAAGAATCCTGTAAAATTTCATTTCGTGTCCTCCGGGTGGTAAAGTAGATTACAATATCTCTTGGTAATTGTCTCTGTCTGGCAAGCCATGAATTGACACGGTAAATTTTGTCTATTTGCCATCCTATCTCTACCTTTGAATCTCCAATTAGCTGTGCGAAGACTTCTGCAAAAATCTCTTTCAAGTTCTCTTGATTGCTTTCTCTCAGACTTCTTACCCTCAGGGCAAACTCCATCTCTCTGTATTGTATCATTGTAATTTCTGCGTCTGCCTTTTCCATCTTGGCTTGAGCCTCACCCATATTTATTCAAACTCACATTGGACTGATTGATTTCTTCCACCCTTTCCTCCAATGATTTGATATGGCCTGCCAGACCCTTAAGCGCCAAAACAATGTCTTCTCTTATTTCTTTATTTCGAATTTGAATTACCTCCTTAATTTCAGCCATCTCCTCAGACACGTTTTTAATTTTCTCATCGAGAACAGATGTAATTTTTCCTTCTAAAACAGAAGCTTGCACCTTTAAAGCCTCCTGAAGGGCTTCAAGTGTCAATGTTTGTGAATCCGCTGGGGCTGGCAAAGACTGCATTTTGGATGGTAAAGCTGGGGATCCCCCAGCACTTTTAGGCACACCAGTTTTTATTTGCTTTGAATCCATTTTCTAAATTTCAAATTGCACTTTTTCCACAGCCAAATCAACAAGTCCAATAAGTCCAATTAGTTGTAAATATTATACTTTGTAAACAATCAGTGCTATATTCTTTAGTCTTTAAATCCTAATTCTTCTGAGGTAAAGTCCATTAATTTTGAACAGGGCTGGCAGCGCTAATGAGCACTTTCCTCTTAACTTCCACTTTCACACCTTTTAAAGTTACGGCACCATCTTCCTTTCCCTTTTTTTCCCTCCCTTTTAATGATCTCAGAAGGAAGTAATGCTCAATCAGAGTTAAAGTTTAGTACTTGCGGTTATAATCACTCCTGCCTTTGCTCTGCCTGCTTTTGAATCGATGTTTTTTAAGAAATTGTTGCAGGAGTGGTCGCGGCGTCTTGTTCTGCTTAAAGCAGAAGCGTCCCGGATCCGGAGCTCTGTCAGGCTTCTAGGGAGCTCTCACCCTTCAGAATTCTGAGCCCCAGAATTGTTCCTGGGGGTCTTGGGGAGCCATCCTTCGCCCGGCTGCTCACCTTCCCCCCCTTTTCCCGAGGGGAAAGTATCCAAACCTAGATAGCTGATTTGTCCTGTCCTAGCGGTTTTAACGTGATCCGGGGCTGGCGCTCCCAAAGGAACGTCTTCCAATGCCTGCAGTGCCATCGTAAGTCGACAACATAACATGTTTTTAAAGGAGTTGGAGTACAGAACAGTAGGGAGAAATTAAATTGATCTGTACAGCCGATTAACCTGGTGAGCAAATGTTTATGTCAATGAATAGAAATGGAGGACATAAGAAGATTCTTTATTCTTGTGTGTCCAATCACACTTGGCCAATAAAGAATATTGGATTGGATTGGATTTATTTTATTCTATTCTAATTCTAATTCTATTCTTCTACATATACAACCCAGTATTAGAAATATTGCTGTTAGCCTGTTAAGTCTGGAATAACTTATGTGAATGAAGTTGAAAAAGGCTACCAACTGAGCTATGTCAAAGTTCTTACTTTTAGTATAACTCTTTCGTTTAACATTTGTTTCAGGTGGAATTACTTTGTTTGCAATCATTACTTTAATTATGGATTCTTTCAAAATTGGATACTTTGTTGGATTTTCAAGTTGCTTACCAATTACAGAAGGCATTTTTCCAGTTGCACATGCAGTTCATACACTTTTGCAGGTAAAGCCATTTGGTCTCTTATTATTTCAGATGTATACAACTCTTTTAGGATTGTATTGTTGTTGTGTAAGAGCCTAAAATAAGCTAACTCGGTTCAAGATTTTTTCACCCCTCTAACTGTATTTGGTCAAAGTCCATTAAAAACAGCATCACAATTACTGGATTGGCAAGGAAATTCCTATAGAATGAAAAGTAACTTCCCTTAAAGCATTGGTAATCATACATATTTTTCTGTGCTAGTCCATTAAAAGCCTGAGAATTACACAAGATAACAACCATGCTCCCATTCATTTTAGAAGGAAAATCCCCAGTGGCTGGTCATTACAAAGACTGTAAAACCATTTATTTCTTTATTAAATTATTTATTTATTAAATTTATATGCCGCCGCTCTTCAGAGACTTTTGTAACTCATTTAGTTACAAAAAGTGACATTTGTTGATTTGATAGTAACATCTAGCTTCTATTTGGGTTCCATTGAAGGTCTTTAATTTTGATAACTTAGTTTTCATAATTAGCTTACTAAATAGGTTTGAAAGTAGGGAAGCCTGATAACTAACAGTTGCACACATAAGCAGTTTGATAAAAAGTCACATTGATATCATCATCATTTTCAGGACAAAAAAGAAAGAAATGACAAAAACTATTAGTAACAATTAGAAAAGAAAAACAATTAATAAAGGTAAAGAACATTAAAAAAGCATTAAAGGAGTCCATTGAAGCTGGGCAGCTAATAAATTTAAAATAATAATTTAATTCAGAATATGTGTTCATGCATGTAAGTATGTAGATTTAAATGTCATCAAAATGGATTGGATGACTGGTGACTGTGGACAAATGCCCTCTTTTTGTGGCCCGTCCTGAGAAAATCTCATAGCTATTTCAGGGACATTCCAGTGTCCTGTCCTTCCACCTTCTCCTTTCTCTACTTTTCTAATCTTTGCCAAGTAAACTTTCTGGTATTACCTGCCCAACATTTGTGAATTTCTGATTGCTACTTATAACTTGAAAAAAACAGTTAGACTGTGTTTTTTTCAGGACTGTCAGCCCTGCCCTAGCTGGCTCTCTAGGAAAGAAAGACACCTGACTCCATCAGAAGGTTACAAGGCTCTTTTACTAGAGACAACTGGATGCAGCAAAAGCAAGGCCAGATCTGAAGAAACCACATGCAAATTGCTACATTGTTCCAAATCCTTAGCCCATTCCCAGGTCCTGGGCACACAAAAGTCCTTGAAGTGGTCCAGATGAGATTGGTTCTGATTGACCTCTGCTTCCTGTCTGTACTGGTCTCTCCTGCTTTTCGCCTTTACAACAGGCCCCCTTCCCCCCATCTCCCTCCCTCTCAGGATTGTGATAGCCTACAGCACAAGTGACGGGGAGGGCAGATTTGACATGCTGCCCCACTTTACTGGGACATTCTGCAAAAAGAAAGAGAAATTAGTGCTATTCCCTTTGATCAGGGGACTGGAGGGGTACCTGTCTGGCACTACTGATCTTGTGTGATCTTGCACTACAGTACTTTAGGCTTCTGTTCTTGGTGAACTGAGGCCTGCACCAGATCCGGCCAAAGAGCGTTTGCAAGCCGACAAGACTTTGGGGCAGCGAAATCGTGTTGCTTCAAGCCTCCCATTGGCTTGCATATGCTTTTCACTCTGAGACTACCTTCTATTTATTTTTACAATATTTTTTACTTTTTAAATACTTTTAAATATTTTGTGGATTTTTGTGGACTACCTTGTATTATCTTTTTATATTATATACTATCTTTTTTTTATACTAACAAGGTGACACTTCATTTTTTTTACTCTTAGCTGAGATACTATTTTTTTTCTTTTAAGGTGAGATTTTGTTTTACTTTCCAAATTTTATTCATCTCTCATTTTCAATACATGTGTGGATTATGAACTATTTCAAGTGGGCTATAGGAGAGAACAAAAAGAGAACTTGAACTCCTAGAACAAAGAGGTGAGAGGTGAGAAGAAACGGCCCAGCTGAAAGGCATCTTGGTGGCCCAATTGAGAGGTGCCCAGCTGATAGGCAGCCCAGTGTCCCAACTGAGAGGTGGCCCTGCAACTCATCTGAGAGGAAGAAAGACAGCTGAGCTGAGAGATGGAGAGGCTGACCAGTGACCCAGCCCAACACCTAAGTGAAGGCAGTGTGGTGCAAATGGAGGCGACTGATCAGTGGTGAGCTAGGTGGCAGCAGACTAGCAGTTGTGAGCAGCATGGCAGACCTTGAGCAGAAGCGGTGCAGAGCTAAGTGGCAGAGGAGTGAACCACCCAGAGCAGTGACCAAGAGGGCACCAGCAGCTGAGAACAGTGCAGAGGACCAACTGAGCAGTGGCGCCCACAGCAGTGGCTGAGAGCAGTGTGGCAGACCAGCAACAGCTGAGTGCAGTGCGGCAGACCAGCTAAATGGAGCAAAAGGCCCACATCAGCACATTGTACCTGAAAACCCCGGCAGTGGTCAGGCAACCGCAGGGCAATAAAGCAGGGAAGAGAAGGATAAGTACAAAACACTTGTGGACAGGGAGGGAAGGGATAAACTTTCAATGCAGGGAGTAGAGGGTTAAGAGCAAAGCATCTCCTAGAAAACAGTCTGAGATTTCCAACAAAAAAGAAATGCATATTAGTTCATAAAGGGTCAAGAACTCTTGTAAATTCTTAAATTTTTAAAATCTCTGAATACTTTTTTAAAATTCTTTTTTCAAATTTTTTAATTTCTTTTTTCAATTTTTAAATTTCTTGTTCAAATTTTAATCTTTTTTCAAATATCATTTTTAATTTTAAATTCTTTTTTCAAATTTTTAAATCTTTTAATCTTTCAATTTTAAATTTCTTCAGTTTTTGAAAAAATATTTCAACTTTCTCACATTTTTCAATTAAAAAATTGAAAAAAGTTTACTTATTTTAATTCATCAAAAAAAATTAAATTCTTAACGAGCTAAGAGAAAAAAATAATCCATGGAAAAAGAGACAAGACACTTCAAAACAGTGAAGATAGTGATGAATTTTTCAAGACAGAACAAAAGACCAAGAACTCTTGTAAACTAATCTTCACAACAGGAAAATTAATTTTTAGACATTTTTAATTTTTTAACAAAGAATAAAGTTATGGAAATAGAGACTGACAATAAGGTACAGTGATGGCAAACCTTTTTGGCGTTGTGTGCCAAAAGTCCGAGTGTGTGAGCACTATTGTGCTTGCGCGTGCTGGCAGCCATAATGCACGCCCCCATTTGCACATGTGCACAAGACCTCCATGCTTCCCCTGTGCATGCGCCCCCCACTGCACACTGTGCATGCCCACAAGCATCCCCCCGCACTGTGCATGCGCACATTCACCCCGCACTGCACATACATGCACCCCCCACGCATGCGCCTCCACTTTTTCCAAGAGGGCCGACGCGCCTCTTACCAGGTACCGGCCCATTTCCTGGTAAGGCAGCCGCTCTTGGCCTCACCACCTTGGCAGCGCCATTTGCTGGCTGGGGAAGTTCTGAACACGTGTCCTTGCCTGGGCTCCTACCCACTAGGAGCTGCAGGCCGAGCACTGTGGCTGGCGGGGCTTTGGCAGACCAGCAGCCAGTGAGGGCAGGGTTGGTGGTGGGCTGCTTGCACAGATAACCCCATGGCCGCCATCAAAGCAGGGCTGAGATGCCCCTCTTGGCTCAGTCCACCAGCTGCGTGGGTTCCCTGGGCTGTGGGCATCGCTGCACTGTCTCCAGTGTTCTTCCTGCACAACCGCCCCACCTCAGAAGAGCAGCAGCAGTGGCAGCTGCAGGGGGAAGGGCAAGAGCAACCAGCCGGTTCAGGCGCACGGGGCAGCATTTGCTGGCTCAGCTGCCGGCTGCCCCACCCGCTGCTCCTTCCTAGGCATTGGCTCGGCCAGCGGCTCAGCAGCAGGTGTGCGGGTTGGGCGACAGGCCCAACTACAGGTGGCGCAGCATCCCCACCCAACCCCCGCCTCTCCAGCCACTGCAGGGGGAGGCGATGATACCCACAGCCAACGCCGGGGAAGGGATACTTGAATTAGCAGAAGAAAAAGGGTATAGAGCCAACTCCAGTCACTCTGAAACTCAATGCACAAAGCAAGAAATCCCAACCTAAACAAGAAGACCACACCAAAATAAAACATAATAGGGAGCAAACTTCTAAAAAAATGATGACCTCCATATATGAACATAACAAAGAAAATCGATACACCCAAATTGAATACAATAGGGAACAAACAGCTTCCATAAAAAACAACCCATACATACATATCTCAAGATCAAGACCAATGGAAACATGTCAGAAGAAAACAACCAAGAGCAAAGCCCCTATTATTTACCCTAGTCCACTCCAATGAAGCCTCTCTGGACCTGAACTTTCATAACCTCCTCTTAAAAGAAAATATGCAGACACTCACAAAAGAGCATTCATCAATAATTTCTAAAATAGAGGCACAATCCAGCATTCTTGTGACAGGAAGAAAAGTATCCCAGACTTCCCCTCCATGCTGGTCTCCACCACCTCACCCCCTTTACAACAGTCTCCCTTTCTCCCCACCCCCCCATTGTCCTCCCTCTCAGTATTGTGGTAGGCAGCAGCACAAGTGATGGGGAGGGCAGCCTGACAATGACTTTGATTGGTTTGTTTTTCTTGCAGCCTATGATATTCTTACTAATTATGTACTAATCCATCATTTATTTCTGTTTTCTTTCTTTCTTTCGCTGCTCTAGCCTTTACTTCTGGAAAGACAACTGCTTTAGCAAATTTGGTTTTTTTATTATCATAGAAATAGCTTTGTCCTTCATGTTCTTGTCTAGATTTACCATTGATGCCTCCTTTTCAATTTTTGTCTCTAATTTTTTTTTGTATTATATGGAAAGGCAGTCAATTAAAGGAAACAATTATGTATTTATTTAACACATTTATGTAGCTGCCATCTACCATTGGAATTCTGGGTGACAAACAATAAAAACATAATGTAGGTGTCAGATCCCTATCGTGATACTGCCATTCAAGTGGGGAGGGAACCCCGGATTCTTTTACTCACTTCTTGCTCTCATCCTGTTACCTATGTATCCTGTAATTCCCTAGTTTATAACTTTTACCCTGTCACCTATTCTGCCCTTTGCTTTGATTTACCTTGGGGAATGTACAAGGGGAGAGGGCCATCTTTTTTTGCTCAGTTTGGAAGCCTTACAAAAGAAGCACATGAGAACTACTCCTTTTCCCTTACTCAGGACGACCATTTCCACAACATCTTCGCACCTGTGGATTGGCTCATTCACCATCAAACTGAGGGGAGGGGTTTCTAACCACTTTATCCTGATGGAATTGCCTGGGGGGAACTCCAACCCTGCTTTGCATTGTCTTGCATTCATTTCCTTTCAATAAAAGTTTCCTTTTGAAATGCTAAAATTTTGAGAGTCCATGCTTTCTTGAACAAGAAGGAGAGGCAGAACCTTACATAAAGCAGGGTCTGCAAAAGTGGTCAACCTGGAGAAGCAAACTCGCTCTAAAGAGGGGACCCTGCATACAATGTCCGAGCAAAGCAGCGAGCAAGGAGAGGGAAAATGCTGGGATGAGACCACCACCAGCAGCAGCCAGCCAGAAGCCAGTTCCTTCTGCCCCATCAAAGACATTGAAGCCATTTTGGAAGCCGAGATGGTTGATCGGAGTAGGGAAGAAAGGAAACTGGGACAGAAGAACCTGAGGAGTCACCCTCACCTGGGGCAGTCGAAAATCAGGCTGGAAATGAGAGCTGGAAGCCCTGTCTGACCAGGAAGAGCTGATCAAAGAACTGGCCAGAGATGACCACCTTAAGAGAAATGTTATGCGGTTCATGATAGAGGCTTTTGAAAATCTCAGAAATGGGGGAATTAGATTGACATCAGAGAGGGAGCAAGGCAGCAGCAGCAGCCAATGGGGCCAGGGCTGCCGCTCCAGATCCAGCAGCAGGAGGCCAAGGAGGTGCGGTGGGTGGGGCAACAGCCATCTAAGTGAAACCACACCACGCAGCACCAGCCCCTGCAATTGTCTGGCCAGCCCAGAGTGCCGCAACTGGAATGGAAGACGCCCCCAGGAGTGAAGTTCGATGGCAACCCACAGCAACTGGGGTTTTTCCTGGCACATTTCCTCATGTACATGCAGGAGTATGGGAGAGATTTCCAGACCCAGAGTGCTCAGGTCTGAGTCATCACCCTGGCCCTGGAAGGGGCAACTGCCCATTGGATGGTGACCCTCCACAATGCAGACGCCCCGAACTGTGGAATTTCGACTGATTTATGAAGGCTCTCCGCCAACGATTTGAAGACCTCTTGGCAGATCGCAAAGCTCGCGATTGCATCAGAACCATGAAACAATAGCCCCGGCCAGTGGCTGAATACACTGAAGAGTTCTGAGACCTCACCTACAGAGTGGACTGGCCAGAAGACATCCTAGTGAGCTGGTTAAAAGATGGCCTGAATGACAACCTCTACCATACCTGCCTGACCCCCGACCACCTGCATGACTGGTACCTCCTGGCCAAAGAAGTGGAGATTGACATGGCCAGAAACCTGTACTGAGAGGGAAGAGCCTGGAAGAGATCCCCACCCAAGGGAGCAATTCAAGCTGCAAAACCCCCTGGCACCGAGATCATCTGCCTGCTTCAAATGCGGGAAGGAGGGGCACCATGCAGCTGAGTGTCATTCAAAAACTCCTGCTTGAAAGCCAGAACTCCTGTCCAGAGGAAAGCCCGTGAAAACAAAAAACCCCTCCCCCCGAGGAAAAGACACCGCACTGAGAAGTGTTTTGCCCCCTCGCAAAATTGGGAGGAACTCCGGCATCACCTGGGTAGGAATCGGGCTTGTCCTGAACACTGAAGACGACCTGCTGGTAAGCGAACCAATTGAGCCATTCATCCTGCCCCTAAGACTATTTGTCTCCAGTCAGGGGAAAAGAATGAAAATATCAGCCCTCTTGGATTCAGGGTGCACCCAGTGTTTGATTAACCCAACCCTGGTGGGAAAATTGGGCATACACTTGGGGAAGCTAAAAATTCCCATTGCGTTCTGTCAGTTAGATGGGTCAGTCTCGGGGGGGAACCAGACATTTTTGCCACAGAACCTCTGGACATAGCAATGGGGACTCATGATGAGACTCACTTTCATTGTGGCACCCAGAATGGAATGGCTGCTAGTTCTAGGGTTCACCTGGTTGAGGAATGGAACCCCAGAGTGAACTGGAAGCAGGGGACTCTAAGATTTCAATGGGGAGTGACTGGACCCAATGGCCGAAGGGAGGAACTGGGGGGAGAGCGAAACAAAGAAGCAGCAATGGCGAGAAAGGCTGTGCCAAACCAGGGCATCCCCAGGGAGTACAAGGACCTAGCTGAGGTGTTCAGCGAAGAAGACTCTGATGAGCTCCCCCCCACCGGTCCACAGACTGTGCTATCAAGATCCTCCCAGGGGCAAACTACCAAAACTAAAAATGTATAGCATGTCCCCCAGGGAACTCGAGGAGTTGAGAGCCTTCATAGATAAAAACCTGGCGAGAGGTTTCATTGAACCCACATGACCAAAAATTTTCACCCCAGTGCTATTCTGAGAAGAAAGATGGGTCTTTGTGCCTTTGTGTGGATTATAGAAATTTAAACACTGTGAACGTGAAGAATATGTACCCCCTCCGTCTCATGAAAGACAAGTTAGCCCACCTCTCCAAAGGAATTTTTTTTTTCAAAACTGGACTTTAAGGGAGGATTACTACCAAATCAAGATTAGGGAAGGAGACAAATGAAAAACAGCTTTTAACACTCCTTTGGGGTGTTATCAATTCAAAGTGCTCCCATTTGGATTACAAAGCACCCCTGCCATGTTTATGCAACTAATACATGAGGTGTATATACTTATACAAACGGGTTCTGGTGTACTTAGATGACATTTTAATATACACTGAGACTCAAGCCAAGCACGTAAAGCTTGTCCAAGCGGTCCTAAACAAACTCCGTGCTGTGAAACGTTATGCAAAACTTTCCAAATGTGAATTCCACAAAGATAGAATTGACTACCTAGGATATAGGATTTCCCACGAGGGCGTGGAAATGGACCCATGGAAAGTTCAAGCAGTGATCAACTGGGCTCCCCCCGCACCTGCAAACAACTACAAAGCTTCCTGGGATTTGCAAATTTTTACCAGCAATTTATCCCAGTGTTTGCACAAATTGTGCTCCCAATCACTAACCTACTGGAAACAAGGGGGGAACAAACAAAAACAGCTCATAAACTGGACCATGGAATGCCAGTCAGCATTCGATAGACTGAAACAATTGTTCTCAGCTGAACCAGTTCTAAAACACCCAGATCCAGAACAGCCGTTCATCATACAGGCAGACGCCAGTGACATAGCAGTCGGAGCCATTTTACTCCAAGAAAACGAGCAGGGCCAACTGCAGCCCTGTGCATACACATCTAAAAACTAACCAACACTGAACAGAGATGGGCTATCTGGGAGAAGGAGGCTTTTGTAGTATGGTGGGCTCTCATTACTTGGAGGCATTTCCTAAAGGGGAATAAAATCCCTTTTGAAGTCTGGACTGATCATAAAAACCTTGAGGCCCTAAAAACGACACGCAAACTCTCCCCAAAACAAGTTTGCTGGGCTCAATACTTCAAACGTTTCAATTTTAACCTAAAATACATCCCTGGGGGAAAAACCGTTTTAGCAGACGCACTATTCAGAAAGCCTCAGTTTAATAGCGGGAAACCTGAAGTGTTCAAACCCCTACTCCCAACCTCTCAACTGGCAGCCAAAGTGATGACCAGGATGCAAGCTAAACAAGACCCACTAACGGACAATGCTCAGACATTTAAAAAAGCCCTAGAAACCGATGACTGTTTCCTAGCCCATAAATACACCTATTTAATTAAAGATGACTTAGCTTGGGTAGGAAATTATACGTCCCAGCTAGTCAGAGAATTCCTCTCATGCAAACATGCCACAGCTCCAAAGTGGCTGGTCGCTTCAGTTTTGTGAAAACCCTACACCTTATGAAAAGGCAATTCTGGTGGCCATCTCTTAAGAAAGACATTGAAAGCTATGTAGCCAGTTGCCCTATCTGTGCAGCAGCGAAGAGGAGACAAGGAAAAAACCACGGTCTTTTACAGACAGTAGTTGAGCCTTCAACACCTTGGAGAGAGATCTCTATGGATTTTATTGTAAAGTTACCTGAAAGTGGGGGGAATACTGTTACCTAGATCATAACAGGTCTTATTTCCAAGCAAGCCCACTTCGTTCCCTTCCAAAAAATCCCTGCTGCTAAGGCACTTGCCAAACTGTTCCTGCAGCATCTATTGACTATATGGGGTCCCACAAAGGCTAATATCTGATTGGGGGGTCCAATTCACTTCAAAGTTTTGGAAGACCTTTTTGGATTTTCTCGGAACCAGCCAGTGCCTAAGTTCTAGTCATCATCCTCAAACTAATGGATCGACAGAGAGACTGAACTCAGTTCTGGAACAATATTTAAGATGCTTTATTAACTATCAACAAGATAACTGGACTGACCTCCTGCCTTTTGCAGAACTTGCCTATAATAACTCTGTGCACTCTAGCACTGGGTTCACTCTATTTCGAGTTGCCACTGGCCAGGACTTCATCCCAATGCCAGAATTATCAGTAGAGGAACCAACCATACCCTCCCTTAAGGAGTGGATACAACTACAAAACACCTGGCCAGTAGTGAGACTAGCCCTGAATGAGGCTAGAGATGCTTTTAAAGCCCAAGCTGACAAAAGAAAAACTCAGTGTTCAAACAAAGTAGTTTCACAAACTCTTAACTATTATTTATCCAATTAAAACCTACTTTTATCTTTCCAGTGTTTTGAAATAACAAACCTCATAACTAAAAAATGATTTAATTCCTTACACTGCATTGATTAGAATGCATTAGAAGATAGGGGCACTGAATCAAATTTGGTATATATTTAGAAAGGTTGTTGGGTGATTTTTCCAATTGTTTTTATTAAAACCACAGACTAATTGGGCATCTATTTCCCTATACCTGGTATTGAAAAAAATATTCTCATGTTTAAAATAGGAATAGTTAACTAATTGGGAAATGGGTCAGGAGTAGAAAGAACGCTGGAGCACCATTGGATGAAGACTCAAAGTAAGTCTGATCAGATATTAGGTATCTGTAATGGTAATTACCAATCATGGTAATTGTGAATAGGGATTGTGAATTGAGGAAATGAAGAAAATGTCTTGCACATTTTTCTAGATTCTTTTAATTGTTTTTATACATGATTAATTGCTACTTTTTCCATGGGACCCATTATAATTTATTCACATTTGCTTTCAGGTATATTTTTTATGGTGCCACGCAAAGGATGTTATCCAGTCCTTCAAAACACTGGAGAGGTAAAGTGAATACTGTGCAGGGAGGGAGGTAATAAAATGTTTTTAATGTTTAATTAAAATATATCAATAAACCTAAGAAATTATGAGTATAACCATTTATTGCAATCAAACAATAGAAATAATGGTTTGATGTCAATATTAATTGTAATTTTTCATAAGTATGGTTGTAAAAAATGTCATGTCTCCTAGTTTACTGCTAGTCCTAAATTATTTTTCTCCACCTATAAACCCTAATGAGCCATAATGAGTTCCCCTTTCAGTCAGGATTCAGGCTAAGTATTGAGACAGCATTGATTGCACTTGTGGATGATCTTTGGAGAACTTGAGGACCCAGTTTGTGGGGGCAATAAGCTTGACTTTGTATAAATATACAAAAGTATGAAGGCTATTGCTTAATGCATTGTAAGCCGCCCTGAGTCTCCGGAGAAGGACGGCATGTAAATCAAATTAAAAAAAAAAAAAAAACTTGAGATGTGAGTGGTGTGTTCACCCTGGCTCTTCTGGATCTCTCAGCTGCTTTTGATATCATCAACCATTTTGCTGGACCAGCCTTGAGGATAGGCATGGGAGGACACTGTTCTGCTATGGTTCTTCTTTCTCCATGGCAGTCAATGTTGGTAGGGGAGGAGAGGTCCATCTCTCTAGGCCCCTGTTATTTGGGGTGCCTCAGAACTTAAAGTTTGCCTCTCCTCTTATTTAATATCTATATGAAGTGGGGAGTGGTTAACTATCATCAATATGCTAATGATAGCTAATTATACATCAGTACCCTGTGTGGGCAGATGCTCCTGTTCAGATCCTGGCTCAGTGTTTGGAGATTGTGAGAGTCTGGATGGGGAGAAACCAGCTGCAACTTAGTCCCCCCTGCCCTCACCTCCAATATCAGGAGAATTGATATCTCTAACTCTGGATGGGGTAACTGTCAGGTGTGCCCCAACTACTGTGGGTCCCTAGGAAAGAGAGACACTCAACTCCATCCAGAGGTGAGATTCAGCCAGTTTGCACTGGTTCAGGCATACCAGTTGACTTTTTGTGCAGTTTGGAGAACCAGCTAATCCCACCACTGGCTGGTCCCGCCCCACCCAGGAGTCCCAGCCACTCCTTATCTCACCTTGCCTACCTTGGCCGGTGCCTAGAGTCATGCCCGCGGCATGTCTGCTGCTGCTCTCTGGCATCCTCGCTCGCTAGCCTTGACCACATGGCCCACCTGGCCCAGCCCACTTGCCTGCCTTCGCCCTGACCTCCCATGCAGCCCAGCTCCCTGCCTGCCTGGTAAGCCTTCCTTCACCATTCTCTGCTACCTCCCATGTGGCCCAGCTCCCTGCCTGGTGAGCCTTTGAGCAGCAACAGCCTTTGCCACAGTACATTTGCACTCAAGGCAGCCCTCATGTCCCGCTGCTACTTCCAGCCTTTATTGGTGCAGCTGGGCAGAGGGAGTGACCTGCTCTCTGCCATGAGACACTGGCCTGCTGCCGTCACTGCCTCCTCATTGCCAGCCCGAACAGCCTGCCGCCACTGCCTCATTGCCAGCCTGAATGGCCTGCTGCTGCAGCCTCATTGCCGGTCTGCCACTGCCACCTCCTGATTGCTGGCCCGAATGGCCTGCCGCCACCGCCATTGCTGATGCTGTCGCCAGCTCAAAAGTGGCCATTCGGGCAAGCAATGAGGAGGAGGAGGCGGCATGCCATTCAGGCTGGCAATGAGGAGGAGGCGTTGGTGGCAGGCCGTTCAGGCCAGCAATGAGGAGGAGGCGGCAGGCTGTTTGGGCCAGCACTGAGGAGGCAGCAGGCCAGTGTCTCGGGGCAGAGTTGCGCCCAGGTGCACCAACGAAGGCCAGAAGTAGCCGCCTGCCATTTCCTGCTGCAAAAATCTTTTTAAAAACCCTGACTGTCAGGCAGCGAGACCCAGCAAGAGATGAGGCACTGGACAATCAGCTGCTTCTCTCTGCTGTTGCTGCACAAAAGTAAGCACAAGGGTGCTTCGCTTCTGCACTAAGGCTCTGGCCATCTCCACCGCCACTTCAGCCTTCCTGCACCACCCCACCTTGCTGTGAGTGATGTCGAGTTGGCCACGTCCACTCAGTCACATGACCCACCCACCCATGCCTACCCACCCAGTCATTAGGAAGAACCGGTTGTTAAATTAGTTGAATCCCATCACTGACTCCACCTAATAGAAGTGATAGATTCTTTTATTAAGGATTAATGGTTGCAGTGAAAGCAGGCTAGAACAAAAATTCCCACGCATACTCTTACAGAATTTCCCCTTCTCCCTGGCCCTCCCACCTAGGGCCAGTTTGTCTTCATCCAATGGTGTGTCACATAGATGTTTGGGGACTGCTTAAATGTTTGGTGCCACTTGGTGCAGTTCACATTCCTTTCTGTGGCTCTGTGGCCTTGAAGAATGGCTGGTTTTCACACCTCTGGCTTCTGTCAAACCTGTCATCCCCTCCCCCTTGGTTCATCTCTACTGTCTACATGCCAATTGCCTATTTCCTCTCTCCCTCACCCTCTTAACAATTTATGGCAGATGCCACCAAAATGTTAAGCTGAAGATGGCAGATCTGACAGTAACATCTGGGGCACAATTTGGAGGTCCTCTTAGATTTATGGCTCCTGCTAGAAGAGCAGATGGTGGCTGTGGCCAAGAGAGTCTTTGCACAAATGTGTACCAACTGAGCTCATTCCTGGATCTCGAGGCCTTGCACACAATCACCTATTACCTACTGCTTGGATTACTGCAATGCTGTAAATGGGGCTTGAAGACATCCAGGAGCTGCAACTATTAGTTTTGGATGCCCTGAGTAACACTATTGGTATGTCAGTATGCACTATTGGTATGCACTGGCTTCCTTTTGCTACCTAGATGTAATTCAAGGCTCTATGTACTGTATCACCTTTAAAACCCTACATGGAACCTTTGTGGGTTCACCACTCCCTTGAGAATACCTGCCCTAGGTTATTAGGTAGTAGGTTAGACAGAGTGGATGTGCTCTAGGTCCCCTTCCTTAATTGTTGTCATCTGGTAGGACCTTGGTGGAGCACCTTTCTAGTGGCTGCCCCAGCCCTTTGGAACAGCCCGCCTCACTTGAAATCAGGGGGACCCCGCCCCTTTTAGTCTTCTGGAGGGCTGTGAAGAAACATAAAGCTAGGGTGGGAGTTGAGCTGTGGGGATGTATGGTCTGATGCCATATTGGAGTGGAGGTACCTTTGTTTTTAACTATGATTTATGGACAGTTGTCAGCCACTTAGAGTTATTGTATGAGATAGGTAACCATATAATCATGAAAATAAGTAAAATAAAGCAAATAAAATAATAAAATAAAATATATAGCCGCCCAGAGTCCCTTGGGAGTTGGGCGGCATAGAAATGCGACAAAATAAATAAAATAAAATAAATAAATAAATAAAAATAAAATAAAATAAATAAATAAATAAATGGCAGCGGTATTTTTTAAAAAAGATTATTTGTTGGTTTGGAGAATCAATATAGACCTGCTCTGTATAGTGTTAAATGTGTTCAGTGCTGTTGCCAAACAGTGATGTCAGCCCTTCAAGGTAGACCAAAGGTGAACACAAAGTCATAAATACTGAAACTATTTTTATTATAGGGTTACTGTAACTGAATCATGCAACTCTGAATGGATTCCTCTTTATCCTAAAAGAAACTAGGGAGGGTCAAACCTGAGATGTTTTCTCAACTTACATTCCTGGTTTGGGCCGAAAGGTCTCTTATCTGAGTGTTGCCTTGGTTATAACTCTTCCTCCTCTACCTTTTTCTAAGTAGATACTCACCAGTAACCACCTTTTTCTCATGAAAATTTAACTTTGGCATACAGAAGATCACTGCAGTCTACTGTTAATTTATATAATAAATTATAGGACAAAGGTAAACTGAAAAATAGAATTGGAGCATACATTGTTTAGTGATTTAGTTTGGAAAGCTTTACTATATTTCATGTTCCATTTTACTAATGAACCTGAAAGGTCTGGCTTATGGGGAAAGGCAGGACTGAGAAAAAGCCTCTGTTGCTCCTCATTCATTTGCTAGCTCTTCTCTCTGTTGGAGAGAGGATGATCTAGGACTTCTCCTATTCTAGAAGCAAGATGTGTGGCTGCTGCCTCAGAGTGACAAAAGATGTCCTCCCACTACTGATGAAGGTATTGGAGTCTAGACACTGGCTCTGCATGGTTTCCCCAGCCTGTTCTTTTAATGGAATGCATCTTTGGGGTAGAGCTATGTTGGAATAGTGTATTTATGTAGGTACATTAAAAAAAATGTTGTATCATCAAAATTTCATACTGGAAAATTATGTGTATAATATAATATAATATGTTCGCATTGTTTATTTTTTAGGTTTGGAGTAATTCATTCAGTGTTTACAAATTTGCTTTTGTGGACAAATGGTATATTAGCTGAATCAAAGCATCAACTTAATGAACACAAGGAAAGGTTAATTACTCTTGGATTTGGAAACATATCAATAGGTGAGAAAAGGTCTTAGTACATTTGGGAAAGTGTTTCTATCCAGTAACTTAACTGACCTATAACTAGGAATTTTAGAAAGTAGTCTGAAGTTGGATCATTGCACTCAATATCTTAATTGTGTCCTTTTTTTTCTTACTGTTTCCTAGAACTATAGAACAGCCAACTCTGCAGTAGATGAAGAAACAGGGTTGAATAATTTGGGGGTCATTTTGCATGATGTTGAAAAGTATAAATGGGAGCAGGAAAAGAACCATTTCTACTCCACCTTTAAACTGTAGAAAAAGAAAAACCAATCCTAAACTCCTACTGCCAATTTTTGATGCCAAGATTACTGACACTTGGCTCTGGATCCTGGGCAAATTCCCAGACATCTGCCCATCCTTAATTTTTTGGATAGTAAGGGGGAGAAATTTTCTATCAAACATTTTACAGCTACATTTTGGCAGCCTGACTCATACAATCCGGGAGCTGGAGATTTGTTTTCAGGTTCCAAATGCTGTGGGATTCATAGTTTTAGATATCTAGTTGCTTGCTCCTGATATGGGTTCCTGCTATTTGCTCTTTAATAGGAATTCATTGTATGTATACAATAAAGAGAAACCCTCTGAACAGAGTGGGACTTGTTCCTAGAAAATGGTGAAGAAAAGGGTAGCCATCATCTTTGATATATAGGTTTTACACGAAATTAATTTTACTAAACGTGTCAAGAATGTACTTCTGTATATTCTTTTATATTTGGATTTAAAAGAATAACAGATTTGGAAGGGACTTTGAATACCTTCTAGTCCAACCCCCTGTTCAAATATTTCAAATAAATGGTTGTCACAATCTTTTCTCAAAAATCACCAGTTTTGGAGTACCTACAACTTCTGGAGGCAAGTTGTTCTACTGATTAATAGTTCTAACTGTCAGGAAATTTCTCCTTTGTTCTCTCCTTGATTAGTTTCCATCCATCGCTTTTTGTCCTGCCTTCAGGTGCTTTGGAGAATAGGTTGACCTCCTCTTCTTTGTGGCAACCCCTTAGATATTGAAATTCTGCTATCATGACACCCCTAGTCCTTCTTTTCATTACATACCCAATTCCTGCAGCCAATTCTTCATATTTGAGCCCCCAGTCCCCTAATCATCTTTGTTGCTCTTCTCTGCACTCTTTCCAGAATCTCAACAATTTTTTTTATATCATGGCGAGCAAAACTGGATGCAATATTCCAAGTATGATCTTATCATTATAAAGTGGTACTAATACTTCATGTGATCTTGATTCTATCCATCTGTTAATGCAGCCTAGGACTGTGTTGGCTTTTTTGACAGGTACAGCACACTACGGCAGTGGTGAAATCTGAACTGGTTTGCTACCGGTTTGCTGGCTGCGCATGTGTGCCAAGTGCACGCTGCAACACACACATGCACATTATGCACCAAAGGTGTGCTGCACGGGCACATGCACAATATGCGCCAAAAGGAGGCTTGGGAAGATAAGTAGAACAGCGAGAGTGGAAATCAGCTGTGGCGTGTGAGCTTGGGAATCTTTTTAAAAACTTTTTAAAATCATTTTTTAATACCAGTTCTCCAGAACCGGTAGTAAAAAAATGCTTTAAAAAGATAAAACAAAGGTTCAGATGATCACAGCTGTGGCGCACGATTGTTGGAACCTTTTTAAAAACTTTTTTAAAGCATTATAAACTATAAATAAATTATAAATAGCATTTCACCACTGCACTATGGGCTCATATTTATGTCCATTAGGACTCAAAGATCCCTTTCACAGGTGATTTAATCAAGTATCGCCTATTCTATACCTGTAAAGATTGCCTCTTCTCCCAACTTAAGAAAGTAAAAACTCTTGAAACGGAGTATTTCAAAAGGAACCTTTTATTAAGCAGGAGTGACAGCAATCAATTCAAAGCAAGGGTATCTTAGGCAAGACAAGTAGGATTAAAGCAGTAGAGTCCCCTCCCTTAAACCAGAATGCAGATTTTAGCCAATACACAAGTGTGAAGATGTTTTCTTTACCAGCTGCCCTGAGAACCCAGATAAGTATGTATTCACATTGTTTCTCCTTTTTTCTTTAAAGTGAAACAGCCCACATAGCTGTCATAAACATTCCTCAATGTTAAGGGGATCTTAGGGCTCTTTGGCGCCAGGATATAGGTTGTAAAGTATCTGTTGACACAGGCAATGCTAGGAAATCGAATCCACGTCTTCCCCTTCTCCCAATTGAATGGCAGTATCACTTTTAGGGATCTGACATGCTACCTTCCTTAGAAAACGGAAGGGTCCATCTGTAAAAATATATATATAAACAAAAATTTCATGATAGTATATTAATTATTGTTAGGGTATTAGGAGTGAAATTTTCTCAGTAAGGTTGGAGCCCTAACATGATGTTTAGCGACCCATTTGTTGTGGGCTGATGGTAAATATTTCCAAGTGACTAAGTATTGGATTTTCCCTCTGGATCCTAGAGTCAAGGATTTCCTTGATTTCAAAGTGTTGTTCACCTTCAATCATGATGGGAACAGGTGGTGTAGATGCAGGTGGTCTGAGGGATGAGATTACTTCTCGCTTGAGTAAACTAATGTGGAATACTGGGTGGATTTGCCTGAGTGTCTTTGGAAGGAGTAGTTCAACTGCTACTGGAATGATGACCATAGTGATAGGGAAAGGTCCAATGAAATTTGGCCCTAGTTTCTTTGATGGTTGTAATGATTTCAGAAATTTTGTAGATAAGTATACTCTGTCTCCAAGATGGACAGGTTTGGGTTCCATCCTTTTCTTGTCAGCTTGAATTTTAAAAGCCTCTCTAGCTTCCTTTAAGGCTAATCTAACCACTGGCCATGTGTTTTGCAAATTATCCATCCACTCCTTAAGTAAGGGGATGGTGGGTTCTTCTGTGGGTAGTTCAGGCATGGGACTGAAATCCTGGCCTGTCGCTACTCTAAAAGGGGTAAAACCAGTGCTTGAGTGTACAGCATTATTAAACGCAACCTCAGCAAAAGGTAAAAGTTTGGTCCAGTCATCCTGTGGAAAATTAATAAAACATCTTAAATATTGTTCTAGCACCAAGTTCAATCTTTCAGAAGTACCATTAGTACACGCATGATGCAAGGAGCTCAACCCCTGGCCAGTACCAAGTAAGTCCAAAAATGCCCTCCAAAATTTGGAGGTGAATTGAACCCCTCTGTCGGAGATGATCCTTTGTAGAGCTCCATGAAGTCGATAAATGTGTATTAGAAATAATTTGGCTAAACTTTTAGCAGTTGGGATTGTTTGGCAGGGTATAAAATGTGCCTGTTTTGAACACAGGTCTGTCACGATCCAAATAACAGTATTTCCTGCACTGTTTGGTAATTCTACAATGAAATCCATAGCAATCTCTCTCCATGGCGCTGAAGGCTCAGCTACTTTCTGCAATAGACCTGGGGATTTCCCCTGACGTCTTTTTGCTGCTGCACAAATGGGGCAGCTAGCTACATCGCTTTCTATGTCCTTTTTTATTGATGGCCACCAAAATTGTCTTTTAATAAGGTGTAAAGTTTTCACAAAACCAAAATGTCCAGCTAATTTGGAGTTGTGGCACCTTACCATTAAGCATAGTCTTTGGCTGGCTGGAACATACAACTTCCCTCCCATCCAAGCCAAGTCTTCTTTCATCAGATAGCTGGATTTGTGGTTCAAAAACCATTCATCGGTGGCCAATGCTTGTTTAAAAGTCTGGGTGGTGTCATTGTCCGTCAATGTTTCTTCTTTTGCTTGGGATTTGGTGATTACTTTAGCGGCTAGTTGATTGTTTTGTACTATGGGTTTGATTACGTCTGACTTCACACTATTGTATTGTGGTTTTCTGGATAGCGCATGTGCCAGAAAGTTTTTCCCCCTGGGGAGGTATTTTAGAGTAAAATCAAACAGTTTAAAGTAGTGAGCCCATCGTACTTATTTTGGGGAGAGTTTCCTTGAGGTCTTTAGGGCTTCTAAATTTTTATGATCAGTCCAGACTTCAAAAGGGGTCTTACTTCCTTCTAGGAAATGCCTCCAGGTTAACAGTGCCCAACAAACTGTATAAGCCTTTTTCTCCCAAATGGCCCACCTTTGTTCAGTCTCATTCAACTTTTTGGATGTGTAAGCACATGGTTGTAGCTGGTCTTGCTCATTTTTCTGAAGCAGGACCGCTCCTATTGCCACATTGCTGACATCTGCTTGTATGACAAATGGTTTCTCCGTGTCCGGGTATTTTAGAATTGGTTCTGCTGAGAACAGCTGTTTTAAGTTTTTCAAATGCTGCTTGGCATTCCATAGTCCAGTTCAAAGGCTGCTTTGGTTTAGGGTTGCCCTCCCTCTTCATTTTTAAGAGCGTGGTAATGGGGAGGGCAATCTGAGCGATAAAATAAAGTGGCGATAAAAGTTGGCAAAACCCAGGAAGCTCTGTAACTGTTTATGTGTGGGTGGTGGTTCTCAATTAAGTACAGCCTGCACTTTTTGAGGGTCCATTTCTACATCCTGGTGTGAAATGCGGTACCCCAAATAGTCAATCTTCTCTTGGTGAAATTCACATTTAGAAAGTTTAGCATAAAGTTTGGCAGAGCGGAGTTTGTTTAAAACTGCCCTGACTAATTTTACATGTTCTGCTTTGGTCTCGATTATATATTAAAATGTCGTCCAAGTAGATCAGGACCCCCTTATACAAATGCTGATGTAGCACTTCATTTATTAACTGCATAAACACTGCAGGGGCTCCTTGTAACCCAAAGGGGAGCACCTTGAATTGGTAGCACCCAAGGGGGGTGTTAAATGCTGTTTTCCACTTGTTGCCCTCCTTAATTTTGACACGGTAGTAAGCTCCCTTAAGTCTAGCTTTGAAAAATTTTTCCCTTTAACGAGATACGCTAGCATATCTTTCCTAAGGGGGAGGGGATACATGTTTTCCACACTGATCGTATTCAGATTCATAAAATCAACACAGAGACATTTTGAGTCATCTTTTTTTCTTTAAATAACATTGGAGCTGCGATTTTTGGTCGGGCTGGCTCGATGAAACCCCTTGCTAGGTTTTTCTCAATAAATGTTCTCAGCTCTTCCTACTCCCTCAGTGACATGCTGTACATCTTGGGTTTAGGGAGTTTAGCGCCGGGTAAGATTTCTATCACACAGTCGATGGTGCGGTGGGGAGGGAGCTCGTCTGAGGCTTTTTCACTAAAAACTTCAGCCAAATCCTTGTATTCTATGGGTATGCCCCCAGTTGGCATGGCGTGACCAGGCATGGCTGTTTCTCGGTTCTCTGCCTCCTCAGTTCCTTTATGTGGATTCTCAGCAAAAGTCACATGCATCTGAAATTTTATGATGCCTTGCTTCCAATTGATTTTGGGGTTCCATTTTTTCAGCCATGCAAGGCCTAAGACTAACGGCCATTCCATGCCAGGTGCCACTATAAATGTAAGTATTTCCTCATTGTTTCCGATACCTATATTTAGAGACTCAGTGGCAAAAGAAGCTGGCTTCCCTCCTGCTATTGACCCATCTAGTTGGCAAAAAGCGATGGGGTTTTCAGCTTTCTTAAATTAATCCCCAACTTCCCTATTAGGGTTGGGCTGATCAAACAACAGGTGCACCCTGAGTCCACTAGAGCAGAGATATTTATCTCCCTGTCCCGGTTTGGGATAAATAGTCTTAAGGGGAGGGTAAGCCGTTTAATTGGTTTGCTTACCAGTGGTTCGTCTTCTGGATCGCTTCCAAATGAGTATGATTCCTCTTGCTGAGATGCCAGGGTTTCCTCCCCAAAGAGGGGGGGGGAATAGAAATTCTACGATCTCTCTGCTCCTCAGGGCAGTTTCCTTCCTGCGCTGGCCAGGTTTTGCAAGTTCCCCCCCCCCCGGTGGGTGGTTCCGGGCAGGTGTTTGCGAACGACATTCTGCAGCTCTGTGCCCCTCTTTTCCACACTTGAAACAGGCTGAGGATTTCGGAGAAAATGCGGTTTGTGGTTTGAGAGGCTCTTGCTTCCATTGTGGTGGGGATTTCTTCCATGCTCGCCCCGCTCGGTACTAGTTTCTGGCCATATCTATCTCAGCTTCTTCGGCGGTGATGTACTACTCATGTAGGTGATTCGATGCACCTCAGGCCACACCGGCATTGTATAGATCATCACTCAGCCCATCCTTGAAACAGCTCACCAAAATATCCTCTGTCCAGTTCACCTGACATGCGAGGTCCCGGAATTCTTCAGTATACTCTTCTACTGGCCATCGCCCCTCCCTCACCACCTTAATGCGGTTGCGTGCTTTGTGATCTGCTAGTGGGTCCTCAAACCTTCGGCGCAGGGCCATCATGAAACTCTTGAAATCCCGCAGTTCTGGTGCATTGGCGTTATGCAGGGTCACCATCCATCTGGCAGCAGCACCCTCTAAGGCTAGGGTCACAACTCGCACTTGGGGTTTGGAAATCACGCCCATACTCTTGCATGTAGGTGAGCACGTGTGCCACAAAGAATCCTAATTGCTGTGGATTCCCATCAAACTTCACCCCAAGGGAGGGAGTTTCTCTTTCCAGTTGCGGGACTCGGGGCTGGTTGGGAATGGGCGCCGGTGTGCGTGATGCCCGGGGGAGAAGGTTTGCTGGGTCTTCTCCCACTGCTGCTGTGCCATCTGCTCAATAGGCAGACTCCAGAAGTGGGGTTCCTCCCCTGGCGTCATCCGCGACTGCTGCCCTTTCAGCGCTCTTTGGTTGTCATCCTGGCTCCCCTCGGATGTTGAGATCTTCCAAAGTTTCCATCACCAATTGAGTTATATGCCTCTTCAGACAATCCTCCCTCAGTGGTGCTTCGCTTAGTTACCCCTGGTCAGCAAGGGCTTCTAGTTCCAGTTTCCACCCTGGTTTTTGGTTGCCGCGGCTGAGAGTGACTCCTCTGGTTCTTTCATCCCAGCTGTCTTTCTTCCCGATGCCAATTGACCAGTGGGGTTTTTCAGGATTCTCCAGGGTTACTTCATCCTCTCCGATGGGGTATACGAAACAGGCATCTTGACTGGGTGGTGGTTGATGTCTCCCCCCAGCATTCGGCTTCTCCCAGTGCTCTGCTTCGTTCAGACATGGTTTGCAAGGTCCCCTCAGTAGAGCGAAGATTGCTTCTCTGGATTGACCATTTTGCAGACCTTGCGTTCTGTAAGGATTGCCTCTCCTCCCAACTTAAGAAAGTAAAAGCTCTTGAAACGGAGTATTTCAAAAGGAACCGGGAGTGAGACAATGAATTCAAAGCAAGGTCTGAATACCCTTAGGCAAGACAGGTAGGATTAAAGCAGTAGAGACCCCTCCCTTAAGCCAGAATGCAGATTTTAGCCAATACACAAATGTGAAGATGTTTTCTTTACCAGCTGCCCTGAGAACCCGGATAAGTATGTATTCACATCATTTCTCCTTTTTTCTTTAAAGTGAAATAGCCCACATGGCTGTCATAAACATTCCTCAAAGTTAAGGGGATCTCAGGGCTCTTTGGCGCCAGGATATAGGTTGTAAAATATCTGTTGACACAGCAATGCTAGTAAATCAAATCCAAGTCTTCCTCTTCTCCCAATTGAATGGCAGTATCAGTTTTAGGGATCTGACAACATTTGGTTTTTCTTGCCTAAATGTAAAACCTTACTTTTCCCACCATTGAATTTCATTTTGTTAGATAGGGTCCAGTGTTCAGGTTGGTCGAGTTCCTTCTGTATTTTGAGCCTATCTTCTGGTATGTTGGGTGCCAGCTTGGTGTCTGCAAATTGGGTGAGTTCCCCCTTCTATCTCCTCATCTAAATCATTGATGGAAATATTGAAGACTACTGAACCTAAGACAGAGTCTTAGAGCACCCCGCTGCATACTTCCCTCCATGTAAATGCAATTCCATTAAGGACTACATGTTGAGTGCAGTTTGTCAGTCAGTTGCAAATGGTGGTGATGCTGTCTAACCCACATTTTTCTATCTTATCAAGTAGTAGATTGTGATCTTCTTTATCTAATACCTTACTGAAGTCCAAGTAAACTATATCCATAGAATTTTGCTGGTCCACTAATTTTGTCACTTTGTCAAAGAATGCAATAAGATGTTTTTGAGAAACTTATGTTGGCTTCTGATTATAACTTTATTTGCCTCTAGGTCAGGAATGTCAAACTCATAGCGTCACATTGTCATCACATGACATATCATGATTTTTCCCCCTTCGCTAAAATGGGGGTGGGGGTGGCCAGCACATGACACATCCAGCCCACGGGTTGCAAGTTTGACATCCTGCTCTAGGTGTTTGCAGATTCGTTGCTTGATTATCTTTTCCAGAATCTTCCCAGATATTGATGTCAGGCTGATAGGTCTGTAGATTCCTGGATCTTTTTTTTCTCCCTTTGTGAAGATGGGAATTACATCAGCACTTTTCCATCATCTGGTAGTTCCCTGGTGCTGTAGCATCTTTGAAATATATGGTTCAGTGGTTCTAAAATCACATCTGCCAATTCCTTCAGAACCTTAGGATGCAATCCATCTGCTCCTGGTGATTTGAGTTCATATAGAATGGTTAAGTGTTCTCTTACCATTTTCCTACTTATTTTGACTTAGATTCCTAACCTGCATTTTACAGGGTTTTTTTATAGGTTGGACTGTTTTTTCATTTTGTGTAGAAGATGCAAGAAATGAGTTAAACAGTTCTGCTTTCTCTCTCCTCATCACCTTCTTGTTATTTTCACCCATTAGTGGACTAATGACTTCTTTGACTTTTTCTTCTTCTTACATGTTGAAAGAAGCTTTTTTGTTATTTTTTACACAAGCCTTAGTTCATTTTTCAGCCTTAGCTTTCCTGACTTCATTTTTCTAGGTTCAAACTGTTTGATGATGTTCTGCTTTAGTTATTTGTCCATCTTTCCATTTTTATACTTGTCCTTTTTGTCTTTCAGTTTATCAGAGAGTTATTTATTCAGCCATGCTAGTTTCTTTTGAGTTCTCTTATTTTTCTTCTTTTGAATTGTAGTAGAGTGGTCTTTTATAATATCATTTTTCAGTTTCCCTAAGGTTGTTTTCCTCTTGAGGATTCTCATCCATGGAATCCTTCCCAAGCTCTCTCCAAATTTATTGAAATCAGCTCTTAAAAACCTTTAATCTTGCCTTGATTTTTAGTTGTCATTATGAGCTTTATATATATGGAATGGAATGGGCCCCACTATTTACGTCTCTCCATGTAGAGGTAGTACCATTAAGGACTATTCATTGAGTACAGTTTGTCAGAGTGCACACAGCTTTACTACGTGAGACAGCCCAGGAGCAATAACGGCAAACAGAGCTTTGTAATAAATAGTGGTTTTATCTACAAAAGAATATATACATACTAGAGGCAGAAGTCAAAACAATCAGTAAATTACATCAGGGAAGAACACACGGCGAGAGAGAGACACCCTAACAGGGCCTCTTCTTATTATACAGGCTCTTAAAGGGATAACAGCTAAAACCTTGCTGACTCATTCCCATCATTACATCGGTGCATCATTGCATCATTGTAGCAGCTGGTCAGCTCTTAAATCACTACCCTGACACTACTCCCATTTAAAGCTGAATAGTTGTCAATCCAAATGCTTTGAGATATTCTCAATGCTTGTCTACAGTTAAAGGCTTCGTTAACATATCAGTTATATTACTGTATGTTCAGTTGAACATTGCTGTAATCTTACCAGTTTATCCTTTACAGTCTCCCTAACATTATAATACTTTATGTCTACATGTTTACTCCTCTTCCTATGCATTCTCCTGTTGCCATTTTAATACATGCAACATTGTCTTCAAATACTGGTACAGCTTCCTCTACATCAGCGGATCTCAACTTGGGGGTCACGACCCCTTTGGGGGTCGAACGGCCATTTCACAGGGGTCGCCAAAGCCCTCTCTCGCTCCCCCCCCCACGCCTTCACTCACCCTCACCCTCTGCCTCTGTTGGATCGCCCGGTCGCCGTTCGTTTACCCGCCCACTCCCAATCTATTGCTGCCTCCTGAGTCCCAGCTGATGGCTAGAGGGAAAAAAACTATAAATTCTTGCCGCGGGGCTTCAAAGAGCTAGCTGCAAAGAGATAAATTCCTGGAGCAAATTTTTTTCCCCCTAGCTATGCTGAAAAGCGAAATTGAAAGTAAAGAAGGGTCTTTGCTGCAACGTGACAAAATGAGGCAGAGAGATTTCTTTTTCTTTTTCCTCACCAAAAAAGGTAGGTGCAAAACTGCAAAAAATGGGAAATTTAGGGCAAGAGGAGGTTCAAGATTTTAAAACACAAAAGAAAAAAAGCTCTATTTAACTAGGGAATTGTAATAATTGAGATACTATTAATTGTATATTGTGTTGAAAGCAGAAATGGTTAAGTTGTGGTTTGGAGGAATATATGGGGGAAATTATTTGGTTTATTATTATTGGTAAATATAATTAATTGATTTGTAAGAAATTGGATTGCATGGAAATAATTGGAATATTCATGTTCATATTGATTAATATACAAAAAAGATAGTTATATAAATAATTGATTTATATTAAAATGTTGAATTTGTATTAAAACAACTGTATTACATAATTAACCAATGTGAGGATGGATATAAAAATAGATGACAATGGGAAGGGGTATAATATAGAATAGAAGGGAAAAATTGAATTTGATTAAGATTAGAGATGCGGATGAAGGGTAATATTGGTTTTTTAAAAAAATAGATGAGGAATAAATATGGTAAAAAGGAAATATAGAAATTGTAAATTTAATTGAAATGACTAAATACTGTGTTGGAAGAAATATCCTTCTGGGTTCTGCTCCAAGTGAGGAAAAAGACACTGGAAACATGGAGACTGCTTGGAAAGATGGTTTAATGGTGGACAGGATTACATGGCTTGATGGGGCCCATTGTGTTAGTTTCTGTTGCTACTGTGTTGCAAATGTCCTTTGACAAAGGATTGACTTTCTGCCTCTGGCCCATTAACAAAGGGGGGGGGCAGGAAGGTGGGAGCTGCTTTGTCTGTAAAATATGCTTCTCCATTTCTCATCCAGGGAAATATAATATTCTGCCTTTTTAATATTTCCCAAAATATTTCATTCTTCTAGGAAAGGGGTGGGTGCTAACCTCCTACAACTGTTTAAATTTGTGAACCGGCCAAATACTCTGTTCAAAGAAAATACATTGTATGTTTGTATGTGTGTTTATAATTATTGCTATTTATTGCTATTTGTTCTCTTTTATTCTTTAAAGTTTAACAATTCATTCTTTATCTTAATATCTTAATATTTGTTTGGGGTTGGCTTTCTTCCCTTTCATCTTTTTTATTGTACAGCAATCTTCTCCTCAAACCTACCACCTCTGTCTTTTCTTTCTTACTTACTTTCTCTTCCCCCCCCTCTTCTTCTTCTCCTTACTTCCTCTTTCTTTCTCCTTCTCCTCCTCTCTTCCTCCCTCTCTTACCTTCACTCCTACTCTAATTTCCCTTCCCTTCCTTCATCCCTCTCTATTGCTGTATCCTTTTATGCATATGGACTACTCAGAGGGCTGAAAAAGTTATTTTTGACTGGTCCTCGCACTTTTGACCAGTCCTCGAACTTACGATTGTCCTCACAATTTACGTTTTTGCCCTATCTTGTCACCATGGTGAAGAGAAGCAGTTGTGAAATGAGTGACACAGTTGTTAAGAATGGTACAATGGGCATAAATGATGACCAGTCATAACTGCGAAGACTGGTCAAAAGTGCGAGGACCTGTTAGAAATCACGTTTTTCAGCCCTCTGGGTAGTCCTTTTGTGCACAGGGACTACTCAGAGGGCTGAAAAAGTTATTTTTGATTGGTCCTCGCACTTTTGACCAGTCCTCGAATTTACGACTGTCCTCACATTTTACGTTTTTTGCCCTATCTTATACCATGTTGAAGAGAAGCAGTTGTGAAATGAGTGACATGGTTGTTAAGAATGCTGCACGGGCATAAATGTGAGGATGGTCATAAGTGTGAGGACCAGTCAAAAGTGCAAGGACCTGTCAGAAATGACTTTTTTCAGCCCTCTGAGTAGTCCCTATACACATAGCCACGCCCACCCGGTCACATGACCAGCTAGCCACGCCCACCCGGTCACATGACTTCCAAGCCACGCCCACAAAAGAAGCCACGCCCACAGAACCGGTAGTAAAAAAATTTAGAACCCACCCCTGGTTGGGGGTCACCACAACATGAGGAACTGTATTAAAGGGTCGTGGCATTAGGAAGGTTGAGAACCACTGCCCTAGAAGATAGGCTCAAGATCCAGATGGATCTTGACAGACTTGAACACTATCTAACAAAATGAAATTCAATGTAGAGAAAAGTAAAGTCCTACACTTAGGCAAGAAAAGCCAAAAGTACACATATTGACTGGGTGAAACTTTTGTCCTTCTTATGGGGGTAAAAACCTGATGCACATTCATAGACCTCATTTCACTGTCCATAGCTTCCTTCCATTTGCCCTGTTCTGCCTGAGGCAATGACCACAGCTCTTGGTAATTACAGGGTTCATACAAAACACTACATACTCTAACCCCACTTGCAGAGAACTGATCAGGAGATACACCTTTATTGCTTCTTTCAGAAATCCTTGGTATCATCTGTTCCTGCATCTCTAACTTTTTATCTCAGGTCTATCCTCTTCTATATCCACTATTTCTGACCTGCTTTCCTGTTTCCTATTTATCAGGCTTTGTATAGCTTCTCCTTCTGGAGAACTAGTGCTATGCATTGGCATGAACACCTCAAAATTAGCATGCACCCTATTCCAATTATTTTGTTCTGCAAAACTAGCAGATTGCGAAATTACCACCTTTCTGGTTCCATCTGTGAATCTATAACCTTTGAAACCTGGCTCATATCCAATAAACCTAAGTTTCCTGGCCTTTTTCTGTCCTTTTCTTCTGGTGCCTTTGGCACTATATAGCCAGGCATAATTGCCAAATGTTCTTAGATAAGCCAATGAAGATTTTCTTCCATATAATAGGAAATATGGAATTTCATTTATAGCTACACTCCATACTTTGTTTATCAAATAATTGGCTGTTTCCATAGCTTCCCCCTAGTACAGTCTACTCATTCCTGCATCTGCAAGCAGTGAGTCTTTCATGGTTTGCATTACGCAATTTTTTCTTTCAACCACTCCATTTACTGCTGGCGAGTACGGATTCGTAAGTCTATGCCTTATGCCTAAACCCGTGATGGTGAACCTATGGCACACGTGCCAGAGGTGGCATGCAGCAACCTCTCTGATGGCACGCGAGCCATTGCCACAGTTCAGCTTTGCCATGCGTGCGCGTGCGCCTCCTGCCAGCCAGCTGGGACTCTGCCACGTATGCGCAGGGGTGGAGCACATGCGGGGCACGGGGCGCATGCAGGGGGCAGGGCACGTGCACAGAGGGCTGCATGTGCATGCACGCAGAGGTATGGCACATGCAGGGGGCACACACGCATTGCATTTTGGGGGTTCAGGTGTGCTTTGGGCACTCTGTCCAGAAAAGGTTAGCCATCACTGGCCTAAACCTTTCAATCATCTTTGGAAATTATCAGACATGAACTCTGTTCCCCTGTCTGTTTACAGTTGGCATACTTTACAGCCATACCTATGCTCTACAAGTCTTACCCATTGCTTGAACTGTTGCAATACAATCTTGCTTTTTAGCAGATAGCAAAATCTGTATCTAGTGTAATCATCCACTATGACTAGGGCATACCTAGCTCCTCCTAGAGCGGGTGCAATAGGACCAATAAAATCAGTGTGCACTAATTACAAGACTCTGTTTGTTTGCCTTGAACTTTTCTTACTCACAGGATGCATCCTAGACTTTGACTCTTTATAAACAGCGCAATCTAAGTACATCTTGCATTGCTTTAGCTTAAGTCCCTCAACTAGGTCTGGCATCTTCTTAGTACTCTGAAATTTGCATGCCCAGTCTCCTATGCAATAAATATACACAATTGTCATGTGTGGGAGTGTTTGTAAGTGTTCATGCCCAATCATTCTCTTGCCTTCCTAGTATCTACAGATTATCCTGGTTAACACCCCGTGCATGAATTCTTCCACCTTTCCTTATGGAAAGCGAACAGCAAACAGTATTTCATACCCCTGACTATTTAAACTTGAAATACTTAATAGATTATGGTCTAATTCTGGTACGTACAATACATTGTCTAATGTTTCCCCGATCTCAGGTACATAGACTTTACCTTCTCCTTTAACAGCAGACCATTGTCCATTGGCCAAACTGACAAATGTTTGCTTAGCTGGTCTCAAGCCAGAAAACATTTGTGGGTTATTTGCAATATGCTGACTCATCCCACTGTCCAACAACCAAGTATTTCTAGTGTTTTCAGACAATGTTGCTGCCAGGGAATAAAAAGATAATGAAGGACCACTCCTCATGGGTTGAGTAGCCCTACACCCTTGTCTTGATGCTTCTCTGTTTCACCTCTCAGGGCAGTGTCTCTGGAGGTCCTCTGTAGAACCACACGTGAAGCAATGTTTCACCGTGTAAACAGTCTCAGCTGCTTTGCTAGCATCCTGGGATGTTGCAGTTGTTGGCCTGGGCTGAGCGTTATCTCCTCCCCTTCCTAGTTGCCTCTCCAGCCATTTCTGTTCTTCCTCTAGGCAATTGGCCAGTCAAATACATCATGGTTAAGTCCCTTTCTTGCATAGACTCTAGGCTAGTAATGAGAACATCCCATGAAGTGGCTAATGAACTGAGCACTACATATACCTTGTGTGCCTCAGTAAACGTCATTCCTCTTTCCTCTAGCTCTAGGAATGTCTTTCTCATGGACTGCAAATGTATAGACATGCTCTCTCCCAGTTTCAGTTATGCTTTATATATTCTTCTTGTCAGCAATACTTACCTGCAGTCTCTCTCATATAAACACTGCATAAAATCTCCCAGCACTCTTTCACAGACTGGAGACCTCTCACGTGTATCAATTGACTGTCTTCCAAATTCAGGATTATGCTGGCTCATGCCTTTTCATTTCTTCTTCAGTCCCCATCATCCAGGACTGCTGGTGGATCAGTAACTATCATCCACAACTCCTCCCTTCGCAGGTACATTTCCATCTTTACACACCAGGAGAGGTAGTTTGTCTCATTTAGCCAAGACACCACAAAACCTCCCATGTTGACGGAATCCATGTTGCCTGTTTCCGTTACAAGCATCAACCACTAACAAACCACAATACACAACCTCTCTGACTCTGGAGCAAGCTCTCACTGGATTTCTCATCTCTCTGGTATTTCTAGTCACTCTGGGCTTCTCTCTGGTCTGGGCCCATAACCTGTCAAAGTGCACACAGCTTTACTATGTGAGACAATCCAGGAGCAATAACAGCAAACAGGTTTGTAATAAATAGTGGTTTTATCTACAAAAGAATAGATATTATACATACACATACTACAGGCAGAAGTCAAAACAATCAGTAAATTACAGCAGGGAAGAACACACAGCGAGAGAGAGAGATGCCCTAATAGGGTCTCTTCTTATTATACAGGGTGTTAAAGGGATAACAGCTAAAAACCTTGCTGACTCATTCTCATCATTACATCAGTGCATCATTGCATCACCGTAGCAGCTGGTCCCCCCCCCGCCCCCCTCATCCGCCACCGAGAACAAGCAGCCCTGCCGCTGCTACTCTTCTGGGGCTGCGGGGTTGCGTAACGGTTCTTACCCTGCCACTTGTGGCCAGGATTCTGGAGAAGAACTGCCGCCCCCCCCACCACCACCACCGAGAACAAGCAGTGCTGCTGGTGCTGCTTTTCTGGGGTGCCCGAGCTGGCCAGCCCTCCAGACCATGGACGTGCATCACCGTGGGCTGGAGGGCTGGGGCCACGCAAGAAGCCCGCTCGGGTGGGAAGGGAGGGAAGCCCCAGCCCGCTGATCCTGGCTGACAGCTCGGCTGCCCTAGGAAGTTACCGCTGGGATCCCATCTCTGCGTCTTTGGGCACGCAAGCTGTTCTTCACACGTGCATGTATGCCAGAAACCAGACCAGGTAGCCAGCGTGCATGCGCATACTGGAAAGAGGAAGATCATCTTCCCAGCATGCACATGTGTACTGGGTAACTGCTCTTTCAGTTTCTGGTACTCCCGCGTGTGTGAAGACCAGCTGCCTGGCGCACCAGAACCCAGAAGAGCAGCGGACAATGGCTCTGCATGCCACTTCCAGCATGTGTGCCATAGGTTCGCCATCACGGGTCTACTAATTTAGTGTCTTTATCATGAAATGAAATAAGATTGGTTTGACATTATCTGTTTTTAACAAACCCGTGCTGGCTACTAGTTATAACTTTATTTGCTTCTAGTTTGCAGATTTGTTTTTTGGTTATCTTTTCCAGAATCTTCCCAGGTATTGTTAGACTGATCTGTAATTTCCTGGGTCTGGGTTTTTTTTTCCTTTCCTGAAGATGGAAACCACATCAGCCCTTTTCCAATCCTCAGGTACTTCTCCGGTGCTCCAGGATTTGGTTCTGAGGTAACATCTGCCAGCTCCTTCAGAATTCTGGGATGTAATCTGTCAGGTCATTGTGATTTGTATTCATCAAGGTCAGAGAGGTGTTCTCTTACCATTTTCTTGCTTACTTTAATTTTTATTGCTAGTTTGTAGTTGTTTTGGTATGTCGGGCTCTAATTTCTTTTCACGTGAAGACTGCTGCAAAGAATTAGTTAAGTAGCTCTGCTTTCTCCCTACTGTCTGTTACTTCCTTGCCATCTTCTCTCTTTAGTGGACCTACTGTTTCCTTGACTTTTTTCTTATTAATATGCTAACAGAAACTTTTAAAAATTATCTTTGGCTTTTGTTGCAAGTCTTTGTTCATTCTGAGCCTTTACTTTCCTGACTTGATAATATAAAATATACGTTATATATTTCCTCATTTTGCTGATGGTGAAGGACTTGCCAAGTCTACAATGATCTTGCTAACCAGCCACCATGCTAGTGCAGTGGTCCATAATTGAGCCGCTTCGTTGCCATCTGTAAAGCTGATGGAGGTGATGTTTGGAGGTGGTGTTTGGCAGCCATGGATTCCATTATATACTTCTTTCCTTTTGGTTCCACATTTGTAGGGGATGCAGAAATTTTCAATTATTGTACCCTATGTTTCATCTTTTTTTAGCACAACTATAATATTTGTTATTTTAAGAACCATACAATACACTATTAATATGGTTGGTTGGTTGGTCAGACAGCCCATCAGATGTTTCAGTTTCATATTTTTATCCATCTATCAAGTTCTTCCCAAAACCTGGGACAAGCAGATATTGTTTGATGGTATTAAAGGTATCATTACAGAATGAAAGTTTTCCAAGTAAAGCTCTTTTGCAATTGACTGATAGTAATATTGTCAGTGTCGATGGTGTTCAACTGATGTTCCAGATTTTTTGAGATTGCAATATCCTAGCTGTATATTGAGTCATTGACAGACTCTACTTACCAAGAAAAATAGGTGGGCATGGAATGTTGCAAGTACACCAGAAGTACACCAGAAAGTTGGGGGGGGGGAGGGAATTGAAAAAATATCTGAAAAGCAGTGAGGAGAATGAACTGACACTAGTACACCATGAAGGCTAATATAGTCACCTATGTTACAAGAATCTTGCCAGACTGACTGCATTCCGTTAGGTAAGGTTTCTAGGATTCTGGCAGTGGTCAGACCTGTGCCACTTTCTGCAGTACAAATTCCCCCTCTTAACATTTCCGTCCTCCAGTCTAGCTGGAGATTCACTTCTATGGAATTCCAGAGAGACTAAATTGGCCTTTAAGACAGACCAAATCAAGAACAGAAAAGAGACATACCACATGGTACAGTATTACATACCCAGTACATAGTAAAAAAAAAAAAAAAGGCAAAACAGATAACAAGACTTGGCAATGGCTAAGAACAGAAAAATTAAAGAGACAGAAGGGGCTAATTCCGGCTGCCAAGACCAAACCTTAAGAACAAATGCATATAAAACCAGAACTGAGAAAACAGCAACAGACAGCAAATGCTACCTCTGCAAAGAAGCTGAAGAAACAGTGGACCACCTACTTAGCTGCTGCAAGAAAATAACATAGACTGACTGAATTTACCTGCAAGCAAGAACTGGTGAGACAACGAAATAGACAAAGTAATAGAAAATGAAGAAGCTGAGACTTTAGAATTCAAACATACAAGCATCTGCTTCACAACACTCCAGACTTAACAATTGTCTGTAAGAAGAACAAAAATGTCTGGATAATGGCCATTGCAGGATCTGGAGTCCGCAGAAGAGAAGAGGAAAAATTTGAGAAAAACACAAAATATAAAGATTTGCAAATAGAAGTAGAATGATTATGGGAAAGAATGCAAAGGTGGTGCCAATTATAATAGGCTCCTTGGATACAATCCCAAAACATCTGGAGCACCATTTGAATACCACCAGCATTGACAAAATCACCATCAGTAAATTGCAAAAAGCAGATTTACTTGAAAAACCCTTGGGAAAGATAGGTGGGTAAAAATGCCAAATCTGGTCTTAATATCTGCTGATTGTGACCAACAAATGTTAATAATAAATCTATTAATATTTCACTCATAAAGTTATCATTGTTCTGTAACTAATGCTTAATTAGTTCTAATTCTAACATAATTAGAATAACCTTCTATAGTAATGTTTAAGATTGAGCTGTAAAATAAATGAGCCACAGTGGCACAGTGGTTAGAGTGCAGTACTGCAGACTACTTCTGCTGACTATCAGCTGACTGCAATTTGGCAGTTGAAATCTCACCAGGCTCAAGGTTGACTCAACCTTCCATCCTTCTGAGGTGCCCACCTCAGAAGGAGCCAAATGAAGACCCAAATTATTGGGGGCAATATGCTGACTCTGTAAACTGCTTAGAGAGTGCTGTACTGTAAAGTAGTGTATAAGTGTAAGTACTATTGCTATTGCTAAGTGTGAACACTTTTATTATTATGGTTCAACACATACTCAGCCAGATGTTCAGACTGGGTTTGATGGCTCCGAACCTGGCGGTAAACTCTGCTAGGAAGTCACCTCATCCAGGCCGGGGCGTGGCAGCCCACATGGACCCACACCTGGTTCAGGAAGAACGACAGGTTCCCTGGGCTGCCATTGAAGATGGCCTTTATCAGCAGAGGGTCTGTTGGTGGAGGTGGGTATGGAGGCCCACAGTGACCAGGGAACCAGCCAGGTCCAGGGTGATAGTGCCACAGCTCTCCCCTGCATTTTGGTCACCACACTATAAAAAAGATGTTGAGACTCTAGAAAAAGTGCAGAGAAGAGCAACCAGGATGATTAGGGGACTGGAGACTAAAACATGAAGAACAGTTACAGGAACTGGGTGTGGCTAGTCTAGGGAAGGGAAGGACCAGAGAAGACATGATAGCAGTGTTCCAATATTTGAGGGGCTGCCACTGTAAGGATCCCCTCTCCTTCCAACTTAAGAAAGTACGAACTCTTGAAACGTGGTTGTTCAAAAGGATTCTTTTATTAAACAGAAGTGACAGCCATCCAGCTAAAGCAAGATCTGTATACCCTTAGGCAAAGCAGTAGGATTAAAGTGGTAGAGACCCCTCCCTTTAAGTCAGAATGCAGATTTTAGCCAATACACAAGTGTGAAGATGTTTTCTTTACTATTTCCTATGAGAACCCGAACAAACATGCATTCCCACCATTTACTTTAAAGTGAGACAACCCACATGGCTATCATAAAAATTCCTGCAGGTAAAGGAGATCTCAGGGCTCTTTGGTGCCAGGATATAGGTTGTAAAGCATATGTTGACACAGGCGATGCTAGGGAATCGAATCCAAGTGTCCCCCCTCCTCCAACTGAATGGCAGTATCACTTTTAGGGATCTGACAGCCACAGAGAGGAAGCGGTCAAGCTATTTTCCAAGGCACCTGAAAGCCAGACATGGAATAATGGATGGAAACTGATCAAGGAGAGATTCAACCTAGAAATAAGGAGAAATTTTCTGACAGTGAGAACAATCAACCAATGGAACAGCTTGCCTTCGGAAGTTGTGGGAGCTTCATCACTGGAGGCTTTCAGGAAGAGATTGGACTGCCATTTGTCAGAGATGGTGTAGGGTCTCCTGCTTGGGTGAGAGGGTTGGACTAGATGACTTACAAGGTCCCTTCCAACTGTTAATCAAATCTAATCTTCCCTGAGTCTTTTCCATCCTCCTGAGGATGATCGGGTAGGTGGCCGGGTCTCAGGATGCCGGAGGAATTATTTGCTAATTAAAGCTTGAGATGAAGAGCTGGTTTAATGTCAAGTTCCAACTAATGAACCCAACCAATTCAGCACTCTGAAATTTGCACTTTTCTCAAAGAATCATTTTATTGAGTACATCATTTCGGCACGAATGGTAAAAAAAAAAACAGCTCTGGCTATTTCCCGCATTTTCAGTATAATTAAAGAATAGATAACTCCCTTCCTCATTGTCACAGGTCACATTGTCCAATTAGGTGTTCTGTCTTCTCCTTAGTAACATCTTCCAATCTCTCACCAGCACCTGTTGGGATGACCTTGGTTCCCATGGGATAGTAGGTTTTTTGTCTGGTCTGCATTCCAAGTCTGTCCCCCCCTCCCATACTGTGTGGCAACCTTAAAAATAGAAAGATGGCTGCAACAGGCCTGATCCGTTTCAAAATCGACAGCCTTCTGGTTTTAGGAGTTTTGATTTCATCTGCTGGGCTTGGGCATACCCCCTCTTTTTGTTTCTAGCAAGTTTGTGATGGGCTGGCAATGTGTGCAGGGGATTTATTGCCTAGAAGTTTGTGAATCCCAAAAAGTTCTGCAGTTGCTTTCTAGTGTGGGGTGGAGCCCAGTCCAGTACTGCACAGACTTTTTTGGGGTCAATTTCAATCCCTTTGTTATGCAGTATCCTAAGTAGTCAATTTTGCTTTGATGGAACTCACATTTAGAAAGTTTAGCATATAACTGGGGAGTGCAAAGTTTCTGTCAGAGTTCCAAGTAACAACCCCAACCAATGAACACTCCAAGGCCAGCAGTTCCTCAAAGTTCCATTTTATTAGAGATGTCATATTGGCACATCTGGGAAAACCCAAATCTGAAATCTCCCGGGTTTTCCCCACCCAAAGGAATGTCGAAGTTCCTTCCCCTGCACCCACATGTCCATCACATGGTCTAATCAATCCACCGTCCCAACTGGAGATGCCTCCCAGTCACTCCATTCCAGGTGCAGGCTGAACGTCCTTGACTCTCAGAGAAAAGAATGTTGTTATGGCTAAATACTTCTACCAGGTCCATGCAAACCCCCCTCCCAGTTTCCCAGAAACTAAGTGTGGCAGCCCTGAAGATCCAAAAGAAAAGGTGGCCTCCAAGGCTGACAGGCTGCCCCCCCTCAACCGATGATCGTGTCTTGGAACGAGAGGAACATAGGAGGTTAATTCAGTCATTCCCTAACCACTTCTCCCCCCCCCCCCGCCTAGGAGGACCCTTTAGCTTATCAGGGAATTTATCATGAAATTGCTTTATTAATCTATCTGCCCTTACATCCCAGGTAGCCTCAGACAAAGGGTATCCTTTCCAATGAACTAAATATTGCAATTGACTCCTGTATAATCTAAAGTCTAAAATTCTCTTAACCTCGTAATGGGTCTCCCCTTGCATCACTATGGGCTTGGGTGCTGGTCAGGTCTGTGGTCTCAATCTTGAACTGACTGTGGGCTTCAGCAGACTGTCAGTGAAAGACTGTATGCACTTTCCCTAGTATGCGTGGGAGGTTAAGCTGAACTGTCACTGGGTTAATTACTTTCACTATCAGAAAAGGCCCTAAGAAATGGGTAATTTCAATTGAATGTATTTGATTGATAGGTAAACTCGATCTTCCACAGAGAAGGGTGCTGGAGAGACCAGTGTTTGTCAGCTTGTTTTTTGTATGCTTCCGTGGCTTCCACCAGCACTTTCTTAATGTCCTCCCAGCCCTTCTTTAATGACTCCATCCATTCTGCTAGAGTCCTGGAGGAGGGTGGCTCTCTTGGCAGCTCAGGCATGGGAACAAAGTCCATGCCACTGGTGACCTGAAAGGGGGTTAATCTGGTGCTGTTATGCATGGCGTTGTTGTAAGCCACTTCTACGAAAGACAGCAGATCCAACCTTATGTATTGTTCCACCATTGCGTTCTTCCATTTTGTGGCTCCGTTCGTGCTCAGATGAAAAGCCAAGCTAAGCCGCTGAGTCGATCTGACAAATTTCAGGAACTCCCTCCAGAATTTGGTGGTGAACTGGATCCCCACATCTGATATCACCTGGTGGGGCACTCCGTGCAGCCGATAAATCTGCTTCCCCCCATTCTCTGGGAGTTTGACTATAAAGTCCATGGTGATCTCCTCCTATGGTTGGCTAGGGTTAGCCACTTGTTGGAGGAGTCTAGGAGGTTTCCCTAGTCTAATCTTCATTTTGGTGCAGGTGGCACAACTCCTTACATAGTCCTCCATGTTGGCCTTCATCTTCAACCACCAGAATTTTTGTTGGACCAGGTGAAGAGTTTTTAGGTTTCTCTACTGACTTCTCTTTTCTTCCAAGTCCTAGGGACTATTGGGGCCTCAGCGGGTCATCCTCCCCATGCCACTCAGAAAGATCCAGTGCTCCAAGAGGTGGCCTCAATGACACCTCTCCCTGGTTTCAATTTCTTCCTGGTTGCTACTTTTAGTTGACATTGTATGTATGGTCCCCACAGTAGAGGTAATATCTTCTCCAGGTTGGCCAAAATTGCAGATTCTGCTTAATGTCAGACCTGCCCCCAATCATTTAGGAAAGCAGACTCTCGACTCCAATTGATTGAAATGAAAATAACTTTTACTAAAGATGTTGGTTGCAGGAAAGTGAGGCAGAATCCGAAGTTCCTACTCACTGATACAAAGAGCCAAACCCAACGTTCCCCAACCCTCCCCCCGCCAATGTCCAGTCCGTTGCCACCCAATCTTGGATCGTTGTGATATTCTGGGAAGCTCTGGGTTGTTCAGGCTGCTGAAATTTCACACCCAGGGCAAGGAGCCTTGAAGATGCCCACAGTAACCGGTACAAATAGCTTCTGTCTTCACATGTCAGCTCCCCCTCCCCATTTCCCATCATTTGATACACAGGTGTAGATTGCCCCAAATTCCTCCTCCCTCCCTTCCCCTTTGATGGCAGGATGCCAGCAAGGCACCAGGGCGACAATGGAGATCCTGACACTGGAAGACCTATGAGGTCCCTTCCAATTCTTTTAACTTTTTGTCACAGCTTAGCATACAAATTTGGAAATTTGGAAAAAAATATCACTTTAAGAGACTTGTCATATCTTATTTAAAATATGAATATTATTTGTCTTTGACAAATTACTACCTGTAATAATAAGTACTATAGTACTGTACTTATAGTACAGGTAGTCCTCGACTCACGACCACAATTTAGCCGAAAATTTCTGTTGCTAAATTTGAATTTTGTTGAGTTGTTAAGTGAGTTTCTTATTTTATGACATTTCTTGCCAGAGTTGTTATGTGAATCACTGCAGTTATTAAGTTAACCACTTAACATGATTGTTAAATGAATCTGACTTCCCCATTGACTTTGATTGTTAAAAGGTCACAAAAAGGGATCACATGATCTCAGGACACTGTAACTGTTATAACTATGAGTCAGTTGCCATGAATTTTGATCATGTGACCATGGGGATGCTGCAATGGTCATAAGTGAAAAATGATCAAAAGTCACTTTTTTCAATGCAGTTGTAACTTTGAACAGTCATTAAATGTCATTAAATGAACTGTTGTAAGTTGATGACTGCCTGTATAAGTTCATAATATATTATGCTAAAATATAACAGTATTTCTATCCTGTTTTAGGAATTTTTAGATAGGAATTCCTTTAAAATTAATAAATGCTTTAATTCTCTTTTTCTTTTCTTTCTGCATAGAGCTGGATGATCATACACCTCTTTGCAACTGTACCTACAGCACCCTCTGTTCCATATTTTCCCAAGGAATATATTATTTATACCCCTTCAATATTGAATATCACATTTTAGCATCCACAATGCTGTACGTGGTCTGGAAAAACATTGGGCGTAAAGTTGAATACCTACAGCCACATAAGATGCCATTCAAGTTTCAGGGCACAGCAATAGGCAGCATCTTAGGTCTAGTAGTATTTATTACAACAATAGTAGTTGTAGTTGTGTATCTTATTCAGATTGGGCGTTCAAAATTAAAGAGTGAACTAGCACTTATTATGTTTTATTTGTATGCCATCACAGTACTGGCACTCATGTGTGCAGCAGGCATTGTGGCGATTCTAATCTATAGACTTGAAGACAATTCACTAGATATTTCTAAAAATCCAGCTAGAAAACTTGATGCAGACCTCTTGGTGGGGACAGCCTCAGGTTCCTGGCTTCTTTCTTGGGGTTCTATTCTTGCAATTATCTGTGCTCGGTCCCATCCAGCATATACATGGTTCAGTTTGCCCTATTCTGTACTTGTTATCATTGAGAAATATATTCAGAACCTCTTCATAGTTGAATCTATACATCGTGAGAATGACAAGAGTAATGATGACATTAAAACTCTGCGAATATTAACAGTGTCTAGTGGAAGCAATCTCTCCCCTGTAGCTTCCTACAAAGAAATCTATAATGGAACAAATGGAAAATTGTCATCCACATTTTATGGAAATAGTTATCCATCTGAGAACAATTCCAGTTGTGCTTTCCATGGAAACATCAATCAGAGCAAGATTCCAGTCCCTCCATCCTCTCCAGATTTTTCATTCACACTGAGAAACTTCTCTGTCAACAACAAAAGAAGTATCTTGAAGAATATTGCTGTATTTTTGTTCTTGTGTAATCTCTCAGTAAGTATTTAAAATAATGTAATTTATTTCTGTAGCGGGACAATTGCCCTCAATGTGTTTTGCCTTTAACATTAACTTCAGCAGAAGTTAATATTAAGCAGAAATCAGAAGATGAAATTCTTCCTACCCATGTAACTTGTCAAGCAGCTGTATGATCACAACCACTGGAGGCCTGATGAACTGTTGGACAGTTTGTCCTTGGTCCTTTTATCTTCCAAAGAGTAAGCAAATATTGAACTGGTTAACTGTTTGTACCCTGCTCTTCAACCAACAAAGATAGCCAAATTAGTGTAATAAAAAAAAAAACACTTCAGTTTCTACTCACAAACCAGCAACCAAGCATCATTTTCAAAAGGGACAAGAATTGAGAAGCAAGAATGTTCTAAAATTACAAAATGAAAACAGTTCTGGGCAGCATACTATTATATGCTCTCCCCAAAGGAAGATTTTATCTCTTTTATTATCATCTATAGGCATTAGGGCAGTGATGGCGAACCTATGGCATGTGTGCCAGAAGTGGGACGCAGAGCCATTTCTCCAGGCACGCGGAGCCATCACCCGTTGCTCTTCTGGGTTCTGGTGCACCAGCCAGCTGGTTTTCATGTGCATGGGTATGCTGGAAACCGGAAGAGCAGCCGCCCATTGCACATGCTGGATGATGATCTTCCTTTTTCTAGAGTGCGCATGCACACCATCCAGCTGGACTGGTTTCTGGTATGCATGCGCGCACGAAGACCAGCAACAGGCGCACATGCCAAAGGATGCAGAGAACGGATCCTGGCGGTCACTTCCTAAGGGAGTGGAGCAAGGTAAGCTGGGGCTTCCCTTCCTCCCTGCCCGCACGGGCTTCTTGCATGGCCCCAGGTGGTCTGGAGCACCGGTGGACCAGCAGCTGGTGAAGGCGGAGTGGTGGTGGTGGGCTGACTGTGCAGATGACCCCGTGGCCTGGGCTCCTCCCCACTGGGAGCCGCTGTTCTCCAGCCAGCAGCAGCGCTCTTGGCCCTGTCACCTTGGAAGCACCATGCACCAGCCGGTGAAGCTCCGAACATGCTGCCTTGCCTGGGCTCCTTCTCGCTGGGAATCACTGTTCCCCAACTAATGGCAGCACTCTTGGCCCCACCATCTCAGCAGCGCCATGCGTGGTTTTGGCTGGGCTCCTCCCCACTGGGAGCTGCAGGCTGAGCAGGTGCAGCTGGCGGGGCTTTGGTGGACCAGCAGCTGGTGAGGGCGGGATAGTGGTGGACTGCCTGTGTGGATGACCCCATTGCCGCCATCAAAGTGGGGCCGAGATGCCCCTCTTGGCTCACTCCACCAGCCGCACAGGTCCCCTGGGCTGTGGGCATCCTGTGCACAGCCGTACCACCCCAGAAGAGCAACAGCTGCCCCTTTCCCGGCATTGGTGTGGGGGGCGCCACCTCCCCCTGCGGCAGCCGGAGAGCCCGGCTCATCTTGGCTTGGCAGGCGGCGGGTGGGGGTGCCATGCCGTTTGCAGTTGGGCCCGTTGTCCAACCCCTGCCACGCCCACTGCTGTGCCGCCGGCCAAGCCAATGCCGGGGAAGGAGCAGCTGGCAGGGCAACCAGCCGCCCAGCCAACAAATTCTGTCCTTTGTCCCTGAGCTGGCCAGTCACTCTTGCCCTTACCCCTGCAGCTGAGGCTGCGCAGGAGGGACACCAGAGACAGCGCATCAATGCCCACAGCCCAGGGAACCTGCGTGATTGGTGGAGCGAGCCAAGAGCAGCGTCTCGGGGTCATCTGCACAGGCAGCCACCATCCTGCCCTCACCAGCTGCTGGTCCACCAAAGCACCTTCAGCCACACCTGCTTGGCCTGTGGCTCCCAGCGGGGAGGAGCCCAGGCAAAGCCATGCATTCGGAGCTTCCCTGGTCAGCAAATGGCGCTGCTGAGGTGGTGGGGCCAAGAGCGCTGCCGCCGGCCAGGTAACAGCTGTCTCTCCAGTGAACGGGCCTGTACCTGGTTGTCCTCTGGTAAAAGGTGCGCCAGTCCTCTTGGAAAAATTGGGGGTGCATGTGCGGGGTGTGTGCGCATGCGCAGTGCAGGGTGAATGTGTGTATGTGCAGTGTGAGGGGGGGTGCATGCACGGGTAGCGGGGATTGTGCGCAGATGCGCAAATGGGGGAGCGCATTGCATTATGGGTGCTGGCAAGCGTGAGCGCAACAACATTTGTGTGTTCGGACTTTTGGTATGTAACGCCAAAAAGGTTCGCCATCACTGCACTAGGGGTTAACTAACCATACCATATTAACCAGCTGACTGATATGTTTTAAATCAACATTTTCAACTTTTACTAAACTTTGCTGAATTACAAATTACAGTTGAATTACAAATTATGCTAATTAACTTCTAGACACATTAAATTTTTATGTACCAATTAGAAAAACAGATTAAATGTTATTAAAGCCAAAATCAGTGCACCATAGTAAACATCCCTATAATTCAATATGATTTTCTAGTTAGCTGAGATTTTTGCTATGGCTCATCAATTCTTCCAAGGCACTGCATTTTAGAAACAAAACAGTTTTTGAAGGATTACTAATCAGTTGAAGGCTTGGAAGTACATTCAGAAATGGCTGTAAAGAAGTATTCTGTTTAGAAAGTAGTTTGGTCTTCCATTGGAAGTCATCACATCTGGACTGCAGAAATCTGAAGGACTATTAGATGACAGCAGCAAAATTGTGGTGGAATGTCCAGCTAGACTGAGGGAGGTATTAAGCCCGCTCTTAAATTTAGAGTCTTTTCACTGCAGAAAGCAGCATAAGGCTGACTTCCCCCAGAATTGTTGAAACCTTATTTGCCCAATTCCAAGGGAATGCAATTAGTCTAGTGAAATTCTTATAACATAGGTGACTAACAGCAAAGCTTCTGCTTGAGTCCATTCACAAGTGGTTTTGGTTGCTTGTGCCTGACAGAGTTCATCCAGTGTTCTTTAGAGTTTTGCAATACAATGTTCTCTGGAGTTTTGCAACTCAAGTGACAGAGATGACTTCAGAACAGGAAAACATGCAAGCTTGGAAGAAAATTTCTCCAGGTTCGATGTATGTTTATTGTTATATTTTATTTGTTAGATTTTTATCCAAATAAATAACCAGAGCCTTTAAGTAATTTATATTACATTCCCTCTTGTATATTTTCTTCTGTGGCATTGTGAGTTGGATTGAGATTCCACCAAGGTATGTCCATTGTGGGAAGGGGAGTGCTAGAAAGTCGGAGTTTGGTCAGTCCAACATTTTCACTGCTTTGATACTCTCCTGATAGTAGCTGAGTTGATGGGTAATGGCACATCTCATTTATTTAATGAACGGAAACTATGAACTAATGTCCAGAAGAAGAACTGTCTTCAGTGATTTGCTCCCTGTTTAGGGAAGGAGAATATTAGTGACAAGGCTAATATGAGCTGTGCTATTAAATTATATTAAAAGAAACCATTATAAATAAATTTAATCAGATTTATCTCTATATTTAAGAAGAGATTGAAGGATTAAACCTACATCTCTCGGTTTCCGTATGGTAGCTAAAATATATTTTAAAATATATTTCCAATTATTGCTTACATTGCTGCATTTTGTACTAGCTGTAGTTTTTGGATGGTTTTCAAGAGCATCTGCATGTAAACACACATTGCAGTAATCTATGTGATTAGACCATAATTAAAGATTATGTAAAGAAATAAAGATTAGATCTGAAGGGCCACCTGGTGAAAGAAAAGGTGCAACTGTCACACCAGATGAACCTTAGCAAAGGCCCTCCTGACCACAGCTGCCACCTGTTCTTCAAGCAGTTGCTATATGAATCCAGAAGGACCCCCAAGTTGCACATCAATCTTGACTGGGCAAGTGAAGCCCCCTCCAAGACCAATAATGTCCCTGACCTGGGGGGGGGGCAAACAGATCTAAACATGAGGTCAATATATCAGTAACTTCACCTGTACAAGCTACGATGGAGATATAAATGTACTGATGATATCAACCCCGAACAGATACTCGCCCAGTACTAAAAAGGAAAGGGGAACGCATCAAGCCCTGAGTCATCCTACAAATGTGTATGGTATACCATTATAAAAAAGAACAAATATTGGGAATAGTCAGTTCAGTCCTTTCATTCAAGAGACTATAAATTCTCTAAGTAGCGGATTAAAATATATACCATTCTATATTCTATACAGTACTGCCCCCGCCCCCGCCCCCACACATGCTTTCAAAGGCTGAAGACTGGTAAAGAAAGAAACATTTTTTGAGACAGTGACATTTTTCTCTACAAAAAGTGATTACTGCAGTTCTAACAGGTCTACAAAATAAGCAAACCTGTTCATAAGAAAAGAAATAAGAACATGGATGTAATCATCCTTCCTAGGTCTGCTCATAAGAGCAGCAAAGTGTGAAGATTTTCAAAACCCTCTTTGGCTCCAGTTCTGGTAAATTTCAAGCTGAGCATGTCCTGAACAATCTTGTCCTCTCTTTATCAATAATTTAATTATTATTAATATTGCATAGTGGAATGGGGAGACCCAGATTAAAGTCCCCCCCCCTTAGCTGGTTGTTGCAGTAGGTTGTTGCAGTAGGGAAAAATAGAACGAGGGAGTTTTAGCCACTGTGAATGAAAGACTGAACATAACTCCAATTAACAGTAACAGCCATTTACCAGCAAAAGAGCCAGCCTCACGGAATGATGGAGTTTCGTATGCTGGGGGGGGGGGGTAGGGTGGGAGGCTGGAGATGAGGGATGCTGATGTGATGGATTTCTGCACAAGATGTTTCTGGTGTCCCATTCAACTTTGCGTTTGTGATTCTATGGAAAATAGGAGATAGGGATGCAGGATTTCTAAGGTGGCTGGATCTTGGCAGTTTGTAACGATAAAGGTCAAGGAACATGTTCCTAGCAAGACTAATGCTGGATTTCATTTAGGATAAAATAACTAAATTTTACTGTAGGCAAGTCATTAAAACAGCATGAGGGTACCTTGGTAGACCAATCAGATATAGCATTAAAAGCAACAATAGTAAGGTCAGAGATGTAAATGCATTTAATAATAAAATGTTTTTAGAATGTCCTAGGAAATCATGAAGTAATTGATCCAGAAAAAAATTCATGTATTAGCAGTTGCCAAAAAAAAAAAAGAAAGAAAAAAAGCCAGGTGCTGTGTCTGACAAGGTCAGTTATGCCCTACAATGGCTTATGAAGTACAATGAGTCCCCTTGCTCCTCATAGCTATTATTAAAATTATTTATTTTGTTCAATTAATATTAAGTTCTGTTGTTTTTTCAGTGTATAATTTTAAACCTAAGAAAATTTTTTTGAAACCAGGACAAAGATTACATGGCCATGTGAACAATTACACAATACAAAATAAAATTTAGAATTCTGCAACTGAATTTTTAGTTAAATTATATGAATCAAGCTGAAAAATATTGTTCCCAGTATAATCTCACAGATAACTTTTAATCTAGATTTTTTTTAAAAAAAATGTTCTTTTTTTATAGCTTTGGATTCCACAAGCTTTTGGTTGCCGCCCTGAGTATGACAATGGCCTGGAAGAAATGGTTTTTGGATTTGAACCTTGGATCATTGTGGTGAATCTTGCAATGCCCTTTTCCATTTTCTACCGGATGCATTCAGCAGCCTCCCTCTTTGAGGTTAGCTGCAAAATATAAATTGTATAATTTACAAGAAGAAAGAACGAAAGGCTGGGAAGGTAAATACACTTAATAGATCTTGAAGATCCAAAATCATTTAAATAAATTCTTTTGCCACCTCTTTGTTCCCTTGTGGAGAAATTTAAGCAAACATTAATACATCTGTAAAAGCATTGGCCAATTCACAGCTGCAGGGTTGCAGATTTTAAGAAAAAGAGATGATTTGGTACTTAAATGGGCAAGGAAAAGAGAATGTTTTTGTAAACTGCTGCTGCCAGGTGCCAAGTGAGTATCTGCTCTCTTTAAATTATCTGTTTCCTTCTGATCCAGAACAGGGATGTCTCTGCAATGCCAAGCTCAAAGGAGATGTTTGAGACTGCAGACTATGTCAAAGACAACATTGCAGAATCTTTCTTCAGCTAATAGCATGAAGCCACCATTTGGAAAAAAAAAATAGTTCCCTGTAAACTGTACTTGTACTTTTCATAAGTTCTAAGGAATTTTTAACATATAATGAAAAATGAAATGAAAAAGCAGTATTCCCACCAAAGTACTGTACACTGATATTAATATTACTACTAATAAAAATTACAGCAATAATTATTAATAAATATTCAGCAGTGTCATTGATTTAATTCATCCGCAAAGATGAGGGAATTCAGAATTATAAAATTTAAGCCTATGCTTGTAAAAGGAGAGAAATAACACCAAATACAGGTAGTTGTGTGGAAAATGGTCATAAGTCACATTTTTTAGTGTTGTAACTTTGAATGGTCACTAAATGAATATAAGTTGGGGACTACTTATATAGCAGTGAAACATTTTGAACATATTGATAATCAGCATGTACTGAGTAGAACGTAAATGTAATTTTTTTCAGAACACTTTTCTTCTGAAAAAAAGTATGAAATATCATGTTTCCCGAAAAATAAGACCTATCCTGAAAATTATGATTTTTACGTTTGTGCCTTATATAAGCCCTACCCCCAAAATAAGCCCTAGTTAAGACTCTGCCCATTCCATCCCACCATTGTGGTTGTACGAGGTGAGGCAAGGCACGTGTAAAAATTAAGCTAGGGCGGGGATGAGGGCTGGAGCTGCCCCATGCCCACCACACCCGCTTACCTTAGGACTGCCACAATGACTTCTGTGGCCGCTTGAGGCCCAACACCACATGGTGCATTGTGCCAGTACCACTGCTTGTGACAGGGTGTCATGTGGCTCATTTCTCCAGTGGCGCTTGCAGCAAGATACCCCGTGGCTCATTACGCTGGTGCCACTGCTTGCGGCAGGACATCATGTATAAAGAGAGTGCCAATTTGAGTTTTAGCTTTTATTAGCTAAATATTATTAAATATTAAATACTATTAAATAATATTATTATTACTACTGGTATTATTATTATTTAAGATTTAGTCTTCAATTTCATTCACAGTCTGGGACTGATAAAAATTTAACAGTTCAAGTCCTAACCAAGAACTTATGAGCTTTTAAGGTAACGTCTGAGTATATAGGCCGTTCTGGGTAGAGTGCTTTTTTGCAAAGCCACAATATTAAATAACTTTAAAATTTCCACATATCTAGGCAGCCCTTTGGATATTGCTCCAAGGGCTCCTATTACTATTGATACAACCATTGATTTCTTCATAATCACTCAACTTCAATTTGCAAATCACAATGTTTTGTTATTTTTTTCTAGCTGTTTCTCCTCAATTCATGCATCACCTTAAAGTAGGACATAAAGTGAAATTGGATATAAGAGTGAAATAATACGTCAGCCTGGATGATCTCTGAAGGACCCCTTTGACTTGAGAAAGTTGCAGAGTTCAAGAAGTCAGACCGCAGGCAAAGAAATAGTTGCTGGGTTCAAAAAGTTAAACCACAAGAATTAACTAACTTCCTGGTACCATGTTAAAATGCAGAACTAAACCACATGGAGCTTTTCTGCCTAAGGAATAAGGGAAGGGGTGAGCCTAGCACGTAGGAGGTTTATTTCACATTTCCTGTTTTGTTACTAACTGAAAAGTATAAAGATACGTGTCTTAAACAAGGTCTTTGTTCAGAATGTAAACAGAATGCACCTTGGCCAAAATAAAAGCTTTCCTCGATTTCGAAATTCATCTCCTTTATTTTTCTGCAACAACCTGGTATTGCAATATCAATGAATCAGACTTTTTTCTTTTCCACAATAATGATGTCAGCATGTTGTGGGCCAGATATCTGTGTTTGAATTCAAAAGTCCCACAAGATCTTGACCTGTTTATTTTCAAGAAGTTTGCCAACTTAGTGTTCCCAGTAATTTTTGCTGCATTCAAATCCAAACCTCTGGCAAAGCTTCCAAAGTATGATTTTGGCAACTCAATCATGATGTTGTAGATAATCAGTCTGTGAAATTTTGCTGCAGCCACTGATAAGATGATCCACTGTTTCATCTTTCTCATTGCATAAGTGACATTTGCTGTTGTTACTGACATACTGAATTTTTGCTTTCATGAAATTAGTCTTTAAGGCTTGTTCTTGAGCAGCCAAAATGAAGCCTTCATTTCTTTCTTCAATATCCCTGATCTCAACCAGCTCCATGTTAGCTTTGTATTTGCCTTTCCTTCAATGTCCTTCAGGTATTGACTGTGCATAGGCTTTTTTTTTTCTGGTTAGAAACTCGATGCTTAATTGGTTTTTTTTTTAATTCTGCTTTCAGTCTTGTTGTTTTCAAGAAATTTCTCTTGTTCACCTCCTTCAGCAAATGCTCTTTTGCCTTTTTTATGTAGTCATTTTTTTCCTCTTCCACAGTTTCACCTTGAAGAGACCCGTGCCACCCTCAGATCTTGACAAATACAATAAATCAATATCACTTTTTCGGTGCAAAGCATGGTGCATTGTTGATAGTTTTCTTGTTTTTTGATCTAAGTTATCATGTTCTAGCTGAGTCCAATCAATTATTCCAGCTGAGTATCAGATTATAGGCACTGCCCAGGTGTTAATTGCCTTTGTGATATTTCCTTCACTGAGCTTTGATCATCAAAGCCATTAAAAAGTGAAAGTTAGAGTATTTTGGACATGTGATGCGACACCCAGAAAAATACAGCATCTTTCACTTAATCCTCCAGGGAAAAATTGAAGGCAAACGCGGACCAGGCAGAAGAAGAACATCATGTCTTCAAAACCTAAGGGATTGGTTTGGACAAAACTCAGCAGCACTTTTTCATACAGCTATTAACAAAAATAGGATTGCCAACATGATCGCCAACGTCCAATGACGGACATGGCACAAGAAGAAGAAGAAGAGCTTTGATTTCAAGATTTTCCAGACTCGCTTTATGTATTTTGTTGAAATAGCTTCCTTGACTTGTTTGTGCAACAGGTCAGAAGCTTCCAAAACTCCTAAGTACTTGTACCCTTCTTCTGCTGTTACTGCTTTTATCAACTCTTTGTTGTCAGGTTTGAATCCATCATTTTCAACAATTTTTCCTGCCTTAACAGCAATAGTTGCACATTTGTCAATGCCAAATTGCATTTCAAAGTCTCTGCTAGACTCCTCCAGCTTTTCAAGAGTGAGCTCAATTCAGCTTTTGTTTTTCCAAACAATTTAAAATCATCCATGTAAAGTAAATGGGAAATTTTCAACCCTTTTTTGTCTTATTCAAAATGCTTGTTAGTCGTGCCATCAAAAGTACAAATAACAGAGTTGACAATGAGTCACCTTGGAAGATTCCTCATTTGATTTCAACTTCATCAAGTTCTTCTCCACAGGCCATCAACTTAGTTTGCCATAGTTTCATGGGAGTCTTCAGGAATTTCTGGATGTTGCTGCTAATTCCAGAAATATCTAAGTATTTCTCAATCCAGCTATGTGGAACAGAATCAAATGCTTTCTTATAATCAATTCAGGCCATGAACAAATTTGTTTTTCTTTTCTCTGAATTCTTCAAAACCAGTTTATCAATTATCAGTTGGTCCTTGTTTCCTCATGAAGTTTTGCAGCACCTTTTCTGTTCTACAGGCAGCAAATCCTTGTTTTCCAAATATCCATACATTTGGTTTGCAATAATGCCTTTAAGTAATTTGTATATTGTTGGAAAGCAAGTTATTGGTCTGTAATTTTCAGGTTTATTTCCCTTTTATGCATCCTTCTAAATCAAAAACGTTCTTCTCGTTGTTAGCTATTTTTCACTTTCTACTGTTTCCAGAACCTGATTTATCTGGTTTGCTAATCTTGCATGCAAACCTCTTAGTGATTTCAACAGAATCCATGCATCTTATCTAAACCAGGGGAACTGTCAGGTCCCATAAATCCATATCAGGATACTGCCATTCCGATGGGGAGGGCCTGGATGCATTGCTCACTTTATAACTTTTTTCCTGTTTCCTGTACTTTGATTTACCTTCCTGGGAATGTAAGGGGGGAGGGATTGAATTGAGGGCCACCTGTTTTGTCTCAGCACCGGAGCCTCCAGCAAGCAATGCCTGAGAACTACTTATTACCTTCTCAGCCTGAGGTTCTCAAAACAATTTCACACCTGTGGATTGGCTTGTCCTACAACAGACCGAGGGGAGGGGTTTCTATCTTTTTAACCTAACAGAATTGCGCAGGAATCCTCAGATCCTGCTTTCTTTGTCTTGCTATCACCTTCCTTTTGAAATGCCAATAAAAGTTTCCTTTTGAAATGCCGATCATTTCAAGAGTTCTGCTTTCTTGAATAGAGAGGAGCAGTTAGTCCTTACATTAAGCAGGATCTCTAAAGTGGTCAACCCAGAGAAGCATTGCTCCACTGAGGAGACCTTGCAAGCCATGTCTGAGCAGGGCAGCGAGCACGGCGATGGACAATGCAGAGGTGAGACCACCACCACCATCCAGCTGGACGCAACCTCCGGATGCTCTACCGAAGAAGCTGCTGCCCTGGAGAACCCAGTGAAGCTGAGATGTTTGATCAGAGTGGGGAAGAAAGACAGCTGGGATGGAAGAACCAAAGGTGTCACCCTCACCTGGGGTGGCCGGCAATTGGGATGGAAGTGCAAACTGGAAGGATCATGAGGACCTAGCTGAAGAGTCGATCCAGGACGAGTGACTCAAGAGAAACATCATGTGCTTTGTGATGGAGATTTTTGAGAACCTGAGAGCCCAGGGTGAGTTGGGCCACTGAGACAGAGGAAACAAAGCAGCTGCAGCAACCAACAGAGCCAGAGCCAGCACCCTAGTCCCTGCCATTGTATACCTGGGGCAGGTGGGGCAGCTGCCACCCTGAAAAACCCACTGTGCATAGCACTGATCCCTGCAAACATCTCAGGACCAATGAGAGCCCCACAATTGGAGCAGAAAACACCACCCCTGGGCATCAAGTACGATGGAGACCCACAACAATTGGGTTTCTTCCTGGCACATTTCCAAACCCAGGGGGCCTGATCACGTCGTCACCTGGCCCTGGAGGGGACAGCAGCTAGGTGGATGGTGGATTGTGATCCTCCACAATGCAAATGCCCCTGAGCTCCAGAACGTCAACCGTTTCATGATGGCACTCCACTAGCAGATTGAAAAGCACGCAATTGCATCAGAATGGTGAAGCAGGGCCACCAGCCGGTGGCTGAATACACCAAAAAATTCCAAGACCTCACTTGTTGCATGGACTGGCCAGAAGACATTCTAGTCAGCTAGTTCAAGGATGGGCTGAATGATGACTTCTACCATGTCTGCCTAGCCCACAGAGCTCCAAATCACCTCCATGACTGGTACATCCTGGCAGTGGAAATTGATCTAGCCAGAAACCAGTACCAAGCTGGGAGGACCTGGAAGAGATCACTGCCCCAAGGGAAGTAAGAGCTATGCAAGCCTCAGGCTGCCCCCTCACCACTTCCTGCTTCAAGTGTGGAAAGGATGGGCATTGTGCAGCTGAGTGGTGCTCGAAGACACCGGCCTGGAACCGCGACTGCTTGTCAAGCAGGAAACAGCAAAGGCCACCCTGCATGGGAAGAACACCGCACTGAGAAACGGGGAGGTCATAGAGTTCTGCCCCTTAGCAAAACCAGGGAAGGGAACTCCTAATCTGCCACAAGAGGACCCCAGCCCCTTCAAAAGTGACTCCGAAGATGACCCACTTGTTAAGCGAACCAGTCGAGCCGGTCACATTGCCCCTAAGACTATTCATCCCCAGCCAAAAAGAGAGAGTAAGACTTTCCACCCTCCTGGACTTGGGTGTACCAAGGGCTTAATAAGCCCAACCCTGATGTGGAGATTGGGCATTCTCGTGTGGAAGCTAAAAACTCCAATTTCATTTTGTCAGCTAGACGAGTCAGTTGAGGGTGGGAAACTGGCCACTTTTGCTACGGAACCCTTGGAAATAGCCATGGGAGCCCACGACAAAAGACTCATGTTCATTGTGGCACCTGGAATGGAGCGGCCACAGGTTCTGGGGCTCACCTGGCTGAAGTGGTGGAACCGCAGAGTAGACTGGAAAGGGGGGATCCTAAGATTCCATTGGGGAGTGACCGGACCTGATAACCATGGGGAGGAACTGGGAAAGCCCCAGAAATGAATGGAAGGGCAAATTGCCACAGGGCATTCCTCAGGAATACAGAGACTTAATTGAGGTGTTCAGTGAAGAGAGCTCTGATGAGCTCACACACACACACTCACACACACCCATCACATCACAGACTGTGCAATTGACATACTCCTGGGGGTGAAGCTACTGAAGCCAAAGCTGTACTGCATGTCCCTGAAGGAACTCGAGGAATTGTAGGCTGTCATAGACAAAAACTTAGCCCAGGGTTTCATTCAACCAGCCCAAAATAGCAGCTCTGATGGTGTTCCGGGAAAAGAAAGATGGGTGTTTTTGCTTATGCATTGATTATAGGGGTCTGAACACAGCGTAGAGAACGTGTACCCCCTTCCTCTCATTAGGACATGTTAGCCCACCTCTCCAAGGGAAAGATTTTCTCTAAGTTGGACTTGCAGGAAGCTTACAACAGGGTCAGAATTGGGGAAGGAGACAAATGGAAAATCACTTTCAACACCCTGCTAGGGTGCTTCCAGGCCAATGTACTCCTATTCGGACCCCATGAGCCAAGGGGTTTTAGTGTACTTAGATGACATTTTAATCTACACCGAAATAAAAGCAGAGCATGTAAAACTTGTCCGTGCAGCCCTAAACAAACTCTGTGCTGCAAAGCTTTACGTGAAAGTGTCAAAGTGTGAATTTCAAAAAGAAAGGATAGACTACTTAGGATATCGAATCTCCCACGGAGGAGTAGAAGTGGACCTTGAGAAGTGCAGGCAGTGGTTGAATCTCCCCGCACACATAGACAGCTGCAAAGTTTCCTGGGGTTTGCTAACTTTTACCGAAAATTTATCTCAGCATTTGTGCAAATTGCGCTTCCAATTACTAACTTGCTAAAAACTAAGGGGGAGGGGGTAAACCCAAACCAAGTCTAAACTGGACCATAGAGTACCAAGCAGCATTTGAAAAGATAAAGAGACTTCTTTCAGCAGAACCAGTGCTGAAGCACCCAGATCCAGAAAAATCTTTTATCATTCAGGTGGATGCCAGTCACATGGCAGTCAGGACGATCCTCCTCCAAGAGAATGAGCAAGGCCAATTACAGCCATGTGCATACACCTCCAAAAAATTAACAGATACAGAACAGAGATGGGCAGTTTGGGAAAAAGGTGTATGCTGTCTGCTGGGCCCTCATCACATGGAGGCATTTTCTGGAAGGGAGTAAAATCCCCTTCCAAGTATGGACTAACCATAAGAATCTGGAGGCCCTTAAGACCCTGCGGAAACTATCCCCAAAGCAAGTACACTGGGCCCAATACTTCAAAAGTTTTGATTTCACCCTCAAATACCTTCCTGGGAAGAAGAATTTTCTAGCTGACACCTTATCCAGAATGCCATATTACAACAGCGCAAAATCAGAAGTGGTCAAACCTCAGCTTCTCAGCTAGCAGTTAAAGTGATGACCAAGGCGCAAGCAAAAGCAGACCTCCCAACAGACAACACCGCCACCCAGGTATTTAAACAAGCCCTCCTCACCAAAGAGTGGTTTCAGGCCCATAAGGAGACTTATTTATTAAAAGATGGCCTGGCCTGGATGGAGGGAAGTTGTACGTTCCAGCTAGCCAGAGACTTAGCCTTATGCAAACCTGCCATGACTCAAAACTAGCCGGCCACTTCAGATTTGTAAAAATGTTACACCTGATAAAAAGGCAATTCTGATGGCCGTCCTTGAAGAAAGATATAGAGAGCTACGTAGCCAGTTGCCCAATCTGTGCAGCCGCAAAGAGAAGGCAGGGAAAAACATCAGGACTATTACAAACCATGCCCGAAAGTGCAGGAAATACTGTCATTTGGCTTTTGTACAACTTAGAATTTTCATCACCCCATATACTTTATCTTTTTTCACAACTTTAAAATCAGTTTTAAGTTCCAATTTCTTCTGATCTTCCACATTTATATTCTTAGTCAATATTGTCATCTTTAGCTTATTTATTTTTAAACCCACCATTTCTCCAAATAGTTTAATCTATGGTTTAATATGGTTTAATAACATATTCAATATTCTCTAGCCAGTCTTGCACAATCAATACCAAATCGTCAGTAAAAGCATGGTTTATAGTTGTACACTTTAGTCTAATCATTTTATTCTGTTATCTTGTCTAATATTATATTTATTGTTTTATCAACAAGAATAAAATACAAAACAAAGAAACAGAAAAACATATCCAACAGAAAGAAAAACAAAAAAATGTGTACAAAAAAGAGGGGGGAAACCCCCAAACATCAAATAAATCTAACATTAAACATACAATTAAAAACAATAAACAAAAAAAATCCATCAACAGGTTAGCCCAAACATTGCAAGTCCCTCTGTTAACCATCTGCTATTGTATTTAATTCATAGAAAGTCCACAAACAGCTTCCAGTCTCTTATAAAGCTGTCTAATCCATTGTCTCTAATCAAAGCAGTTTTGCCATCTCTGCTGATTACAGATTAACAGAGTTGGAAGGGACCTTGTAGGTCATCTAGTCCAACCCCCCTCCCAAGCAGGAGACCCTTCACCATTTCTGACAAACGGCAGTCCAATCTCTTCTTGAAAGTCTCAAGTGATGAAGCTCCCACAACTTCCAAAGGCAAGTTGTTCCATTGGTTGATTGTTCTCACTGTCAGAAAATTTTTCAGTCTGAGTCCAGAAAGCTCTTTTCTGCACTTTTTCTAGAGTCTCAACATCTTTTTTATAGTGTAGTGACCAAACCTGGATGCAGTACTCTAGGTGTGATCTTACTAAGGCTTTATAGAGTGGTATTAGTAACTCACTTGATCTTCATTGTATCCCTCTGTTAATGCAATTTAGAATTGCATTGTGTAAGGATCTCCCTCTCCTCCTTTCCCAAGAAAGGTGGTCCCTTCTTGTTTGGTTTGTGATCTAGTGATTACTTTAGCTGCAACTTGATTATCCTGAAGGATTGGTCTGATTACTTCAGGCTTTGCGCTGTTGTATTGCAGTTTCCTTGATAGGGCATCTGCTAAGAAGTTTTTTTCCCCAGGGTAAAAGTCAAACCGTCTGAAATATTGAGCCCACCTGACTTGTTTTGGGGAGAGTTTCCTAGGAGTTTTTAGAGCGTCCAAATTTTTGTGATCAGTCCAGACTTCAAAAGGAATCTTACTCCCCTCTAAGAATTGTCTCCCCATGAGGAGTGCCCAGCGAACTGCATAGGCTTCCTTTTCCCAGATAGCCCACCTTTCCTCAGTCTCTATTAGTTTTTTGAACATGTAGGTGCAGGGTTGCAGCTGTACCTGCTTGTTTGTTTGCAATAGGACTGCCCCTATTGACATATCACTTGCATCTGCTTCAGGGGTGAAATCCAGCAGGTTCTGACAGGTTCTGGAGAACTGGTAGCGGAAATTTTGAGTAGTTTGGAGAACCGGTAGTGGAAATTTTGAGTAGTTCAGAGAATTGGCAAATGCCACCTCTAGCTGGTCCCAGAGTGGGGTGGGAATGGAGATTTTGCAATATCCTTCTCCCAGAGTAGGGAGGGAATGGGGATTTTGCAGTATCCTTCCCCTGGAGTGGGGTGGGAATGGAGATTTTTCAGTATCCTTCCCCTGGAGTGGGGTGGGAATGGAGATTTTTCAGTATCCTTCCCCTGGAGTGGGGTGGGAATGGAGATTTTTCAGTATCCTTCCCCTTCCACGCCCACTAAGCCACACCCACCAAGCCACACCATGCCCACCAAGCCACGCCCACAGAACCAGTAGTAAAAAAAATTGGATTTCACCACTGATCTGCTTGTATCACAAAGGGTTTCTCCGGGTCTGGATATTTTAAAACTGGTTCAGCTGAAAAAAAACACTTGAGTTTCTCAAATGCCTCTTGGCATTCCATTGTCCAATTCAACAACTGTTTAGGCTTTGATTTCCCCTCCACTTTTGTTTTTAGGAGGTTGGTTATCAGAAGGGCTATTTCAGCAAAGGCAGGGATAAATTGGCGGTAAAAGTTAGCAAATCTAGTCTCCTTAGATTTATTCCCAGTTTCCTTACTAGGGTGGGATTTATCAAGCAACTTGTGCATCCCGAGTCTAGAAAAGCAGAGAGTTTTACTTCTCTGACTCGACGGGGTATAAACAGTCTTAGGGGGAGGGTAAGTGGTTCAATTGGGTTGCTTACCAGTGGTTCGTTTTCTGGGTCGTTTTCACGTTTTCAGTGAAAGTTGGCTCCTCCAGTTGGATTTCTGGAGTTTCAATCCCCAAAGGGTGGGGGTCCTGAAACTTGACAGTTGCCTTGCTTCGCAGGACAGTTTCCTTTCCACAGGGTCTTGGCTTTCTGGGTTTCCCCCCCAACAGGCGATTTGATTTCCTCACCAGCATTTTCAATTGGCACTCTGCAGCTCGATGCCCCTCCTTCCCATATTTAAAACAAGCCGACGACCTCAGGGCGAAAGGGGGTGGTGATTTGAATAGCTCTCTTTTCCCCTGGGGTAGGGATCTCTTCCAGCCTTGGCTTGGTCGGTACGGGTTCCTAACCATGCCGATCTCAGATTCCTCCGCAGTGAGGTACCACTCAGGCAGGTGATCTGGTGCTCCTCTGGCGATGCAGGCATTGTACAGGTCATCATTTAATCCATCTTTGAAACAGCTCACCAGGATGTCTTCCAGCAGGCCAGGTCCCAGAACTTCTCAGTGTATTCAGCTATGGATCATCGCCCTTACTTCACGACTTTGATTCAGTATCAGGCTTTTTGGGCGGCTAGAAAAACAGTGGTGCAGGGCAATCATGAATCTGTTAAAGTTTCTCAACTCTGTGGCATCCGCGTTGTGCAGGGTGACCATCCATCTGGCCATGGCTCCCTCTAACATGAGTGTTATGACTCGTACTCAAGCGCCTTGGGTTTGAAATGCACACCCATATTCTTGCATGTAGGTTAGTATATGCACCATGAAGAATCCCAGCTGCTGCGGGTTTCCATTGAATTTCACTCCTAAGGGTGGTGCCTGTCTCTCCAACTGCGGGCCTCTGGGCTAACTTGGTGTATTCATGGCAGCTCGACTCGTGGTGGGGGCGTTGTTGCATCAGTGGCTATTTCAATGGCATCAGCTTGATCTCCTGTGGTGAGGTCTGGGGTAATCACATAATCTCATATGTGGCTTTGGCTCCTCTGGTTGATGTTTTTTAATGCCTCTATTACCAGCTGGTTGATGTGGTGCTTCAGTTTATCCTCCCTCCTGGTTTCTTCAAAAGTTTCCTTTTGGCCAGACAGGGCTTCCAGCTCTAATTTCCAGACGGGCTTTTGACTGCCTCGGGTTAGGGTGACTCCTCGGTTTCTCCCATCCCAGCTGTCTATCTTTCTCCCAATTCCGAGTGACTAGTGCGGTTTCTGCTTTGCTCAGACATCATTGCAAGATCCCCACGGTAGAGCGAAATGTGCTTCTCTGGGTTGACCTACTTTGCAGTGTCTGCTTTCTGTAAGGATCTGCCTCCCCTCCTTTCCCAAGAAAGTATAGACTCTTGAAACGTGGTATTTCAAAAGGAACCTTTTATTGAGAAGAAGTAATAGCAGAACAGGCGAAACAGACTCTAAATTCCCTCCCAAACTGCACAGTTAGAAATAGGGCTCTAGAATCCATCCCTCCAGTTCGAATGTGGATTTCAGACAATCCACAAGTGTGAATATGTTTATTGTAACCACCATCCTGACAACCAGATAAGGATCCATTCCCACGGTCTTCTTCCGCTTTCAACCAACTGACACAATCCACATGGCCCTCTCTCCTTATTTCATTCCCAAAAGGTGAGAATATTATGCCAGGAAAAAGGTTATAAACTACATGCTCCCCCCTCCCTCTACTTGAATGGAATATCATGTTAGGGATCTGACATATTGACTCTTTTGGCTGCCGCTGCACATTGCTGGCTCATATTTAGCTGGTTGTCCAGTAAGACTCCAAGATCCCTCTCACAGTTACTGCTATTAAGCCTGGTTTCACCCAGTCAATATGTGTACTTTTGGCTTTTCTTGCCTAAGTGTAGGACTTTACTTTTCTCTACATTGAATTTCATTTTGTTAGATAGTGTTCAAGTCTGTCAAGATCCATCTGGATCTTGAGCCTATCTTCTAGGGCAGTGGTTCTCAACCTTCCTAATGCCACGACCCTTTAATACAGTTCCTCATGTTGTGGTGACCCCCAACCAGGGGTGGGTTCTAAATTTTTTTACTACCGGTTCTGTGGGCGTGGCTTCTTTTGTGGGCGTGGCTTGGAAGTCATGTGACCGGGTGGGCGTGGCTAGCTGGTCATGTGACCGGGTGGGCGTGGCTATGTGTATAGGGACTACTCAGAGGGCTGAAAAAAGTCATTTCTGACAGGTCCTTGCACTTTTGACTGGTCCTCACACTTATGACCATCCTCACATTTATGCCCGTGCAGCATTCTTAACAACCATGTCACTCATTTCACAACTGCTTCTCTTCAACATGGTATAAGATAGGGCAAAAAACGTAAAATGTGAGGACAGTCGTAAATTCGAGGACTGGTCAAAAGTGCGAGGACCAATCAAAAATAACTTTTTCAGCCCTCTGAGTAGTCCCTGTGCACAAAAGGACTACCCAGAGGGCTGAAAAACGTGATTTCTAACAGGTCCTCGCACTTTTGACCAGTCTTCGCAGTTATGACTGGTCATCATTTATGCCCATTGTACCATTCTTAACAACTGTGTCACTCATTTCACAACTGCTTCTCTTCACCATGGTGACAAGATAGGGCAAAAACGTAAATTGTGAGGACAATCGTAAGTTCGAGGACTGGTCAAAAGTGCGAGGACCAGTCAAAAATAACTTTTTCAGCCCTCTGAGTAGTCCATATGCATAAAAGGATACAGCAATAGAGAGGGATGAAGGAAGGGAAGGGAACTTAGAGTAGGAGTGAAGGTAAGAGAGGGAGGAAGAGAGGAGGAGAAGGAGAAAGAAAGAGGAAGTAAGGAGAAGAAGAAGAGGGGGGGGGAAGAGAAAGTAAGTAAGAAAGAAAAGACAGAGGTGGTAGGTTTGAGGAGAAGATTGCTGTACAATAAAAAAGATGAAAGGGAAGAAAGCCAACCCCAAACAAATATTAAGATATTAAGATAAAGAATGAATTGTTAAACTTTAAAGAATAAAAGAGAACAAATAGCAATAAATAGCAATAATTATAAACACACATACAAACATACAATGTATTTTCTTTGAACAGAGTATTTGGCCGGTTCACAAATTTAAACAGTTGTAGGAGGTTAGCACCCACCCCTTTCCTAGAAGAATGAAATATTTTGGGAAATATTAAAAAGGCAGAATATTATATTTCCCTGGATGAGAAATGGAGAAGCATATTTTACAGACAAAGCAGCTCCCACCTTCCTGCCCTCCCCCCTTTGTTAATGGGCCAGAGGCAGAAAGTCAATCCTTTGTCAAAGGACATTTGCAACACAGTAGCAACAGAAACTAACACAATGGGCCCCATCAAGCCATGTAATCCTGTCCACCATTAAACCATCTTTCCAAGCAGTCTCCATGTTTCCAGTGTCTTTTTCCTCACTTGGAGCAGAACCCAGAAGGATATTTCTTCCAACACAGTATTTAGTCATTTCAATTAAATTTACAATTTCTATATTTCCTTTTTACCATATTTATTCCTCATCTATTTTTTTAAAAAACCAATATTACCCTTCATCCGCATCTCTAATCTTAATCAAATTCAATTTTTCCCTTCTATTCTATATTATACCCCTTCCCATTGTCATCTATTTTTATATCCATCCTCACATTGGTTAATTATGTAATACAGTTGTTTTAATACAAATTCAACATTTTAATATAAATCAATTAGTTATATAACTATCTTTTTTGTATATTAATCAATATGAACATGAATATTCCAATTATTTCCATGCAATCCAATTTCTTACAAATCAATTAATTATATTTACCAATAATAATAAACCAAATAATTTCCCCCATATATTCCTCCAAACCACAACTTAACCATTTCTGCTTTCAACACAATATACAATTAATAGTATCTCAATTATTACAATTCCCTAGTTAAATAGAGCTTTTTTTCTTTTGTGTTTTAAAATCTTGAACCTCCTCTTGCCCTAAATTTCCCATTTTTTGCAGTTTTGCACCTACCTTTTTTGGTGAGGAAAAAGAAAAAGAAATCTCTCTGCCTCATTTTGTCACGTTGCAGCAAAGACCCTTCTTTACTTTCAATTTCGCTTTTCAGCATAGCTAGGGGGAAAAAAATTTGCTCCAGGAATTTATCTCTTTGCAGCTAGCTCTTTGAAGCCCCGCGGCAAGAATTTATAGTTTTTTTCCCTCTAGCCATCAGCTGGGACTCAGGAGGCAGCAATAGATTGGGAGTGGGCGGGTAAACGAACGGCGACCGGGCGATCCAACAGAGGCAGAGGGTGAGGGTGAGTGAAGGCGTGGGGGGGGGAGCGAGAGAGGGCTTTGGCGACCCCTGTGAAATGGCCGTTCGACCCCCAAAGGGGTCGTGACCCCCAAGTTGAGATCCGCTGATGTAGAGGAAGCTGTACCAGTATTTGAAGACAATGTTGCATGTATAAAAATGGCAACAGGAGAATGCATAGGAAGAGGAGTAAACATGTAGACATAAAGTATTATAATGTTAGGGAGACTGTAAAGGATAAACTGGTAAGATTACAGCAATGTTCAACTGAACATACAGTAATATAACTGATATGTTAACGAAGCCTTTAACTGTAGACAAGCATTGAGAATATCTCAAAGCATTTGGATTGACAACTATTCAGCTTTAAATGGGAGTAGTGTCAGGGTAGTGATTTAAGAGCTGACCAGCTGCTACAATGATGCAATGATGCACCGATGTAATGATGGGAATGAGTCAGCAAGGTTTTAGCTGTTATCCCTTTAAGAGCCTGTATAATAAGAAGAGGCCCTGTTAGGGTGTCTCTCTCTCGCCGTGTGTTCTTCCCTGATGTAATTTACTGATTGTTTTGACTTCTGCCTCTAGTATGTATATATTCTTTTGTAGATAAAACCACTATTTATTACAAAGCTCTGTTTGCCGTTATTGCTCCTGGGCTGTCTTACGTAGTAAAGCTGTGCGCACTCTGACAAACTGTACTCAATGAATAGTCCTTAATGGTACTACCTCTACATGGAGAGACGTAAATAGTGGGGCCCATTCCATTCCATATATATAAAGCTCATAATGACAACTAAAAATCAAGGCAAGATTAAAGGTTTTTAAGAGCTGATTTCAATAAATTTGGAGAGAGCTTGGGAAGGATTCCATGGATGAGAATCCTCAAGAGGAAAACAACCTTAGGGAAACTGAAAAATGATATTATAAAAGACCACTCTACTACAATTCAAAAGAAGAAAAATAAGAGAACTCAAAAGAAACTAGCATGGCTGAATAAATAACTCTCTAATAAACTGAAAGACAAAAAGGACAAGTATAAAAATGGAAAGATGGACAAATAACTAAAGCAGAACATCATCAAACAGTTTGAACCTAGAAAAATGAAGTCAGGAAAGCTAAGGCTGAAAAATGAACTAAGGCTTGTGTAAAAAATAACAAAAAAGCTTCTTTCAACATGTAAGAAGAAGAAAAAGTCAAAGAAGTCATTAGTCCACTAATGGGTGAAAATAACAAGAAGGTGATGAGGAGAGAGAAAGCAGAACTGTTTAACTCATTTCTTGCATCTTCTACACAAAATGAAAAAACAGTCCAACCTATAAAAAAACCCTGTAAAATGCAGGTTAGGAATCTAAGTCAAAATAAGTAGGAAAATGGTAAGAGAACACTTAACCATTCTATATGAACTCAAATCACCAGGAGCAGATGGATTGCATCCTAAGGTTCTGAAGGAATTGGCAGATGTGATTTTAGAACCACTGAACCATATATTTCAAAGATGCTACAGCACCAGGGAACTACCAGATGATGGAAAAGCGCTGATGTAATTCCCATCTTCACAAAGGGAAAAAAAAAAAGATCCAGGAATCTACAGACCTATCAGCCTGACGTCAATATCTGGGAAGATTCTGGAAAAGATAATCAAGCAACGAATCTGCAAACACCTAGAGCAGGATGTCAAACTTGCAACCCGTGGGCTGGATGTGTCATGTGCTGGCCACCCCCACCCCCATTTTAGCGAAGGGGGAAAAATCATGATATGTCATGTGATGACAATGTGACGCTGTGAGTTTGACATTCCTGACCTAGAAGCAAATAAAGTTATAATCAGAAGCCAACATAAGTTTCTCAAAAACATCTTATTGCATTCTTTGACAAAGTGACAAAATTAGTGGACCAGCAAAATTCTATGGATATAGTTTACTTGGACTTCAGTAAGGTATTAGATAAAGAAGATCACAATCTACTACTTGATAAGATAGAAAAATGTGGGTTAGACAGCATCACCACCATTTGCAACTGACTGACAAACTGCACTCAACATGTAGTCCTTAATGGAATTGCATTTACATGGAGGGAAGTATGCAGCGGGGTGCTCTAAGACTCTGTCTTAGGTTCAGTAGTCTTCAATATTTCCATCAATGATTTAGATGAGGAGATAGAAGGGGGAACTCACCCAATTTGCAGACACCAAGCTGGCACCCAACATACCAGAAGATAGGCTCAAAATACAGAAGGAACTCGACCAACCTGAACACTGGACCCTATCTAACAAAATGAAATTCAATGGTGGGAAAAGTAAGGTTTTACATTTAGGCAAGAAAAACCAAATGTTGTCAGATCCCTAAAACTGATACTGCCATTCAATTGGGAGAAGAGGAAGACTTGGATTTACAATTTTTATATCTTCCCATTTGTTTCCATATTCCTCCACCTAATTTAACCATTGTTTAGTTTTCTTTTGTCCCCCCCTTTTTCCCCCTTTCTTCAACCATTTATACCATTTCTCCCAGACTAAGTAATATTCTGTTTCATCTTTTTCTTGTATCTCCTTTGTGAGCTTATCCATTTCCACACACTCCATAATTTTTCTAATCACCTTGTCTTCTGATGGTATGTCATTGTTTTTCCAGTTTTGGGCGAAAACTATTCGTGCTGCTGTAATTATGTGAATAATTAAGTATCTTATTTCTTTTTCATATGACCCAGCAATTATTCCCTGTAGGAAAGTTTCTGGCCTCATTTCTATTTGTTCATTTATAATTTCTTCTATTTGTATTTTAATTGTTTGCCAAAATTGTTTTGCCTTCTGGCAGGACCACCACATGTGATAATAAGTTCCTTTTTGATGTTTACATTTCCAACATAGCGGGGAGGTATTTGGAAACATTTTTGCCAATCTGGCAGGTGGGAGATGCCACCTATAAAACATTTTATACATATTTTCTTTATAGGGTACAGACATTGTTAGTTTGTAATTTATATTCCATAATTTCTCCCATTTATCTAATACAATATTGTATCCAAAAATTTTCGCCCAAATTATCATATTTTCTTTAACTACCTCTTCTTCCACTTGTATCTTAATAAATAGTTGTAGATTATTTTTATCAATTTATCCTATCCTTTTTTTTATCCTGTTCCATGGGGAATTTTATCTAATTCATATGTTCCCTTTTGAAATCCAAATGGTGCCAAATCTGTCTTGTATCTAGATTTTATTTGCATATAGGGCCACCAATCAATGTCTGTACCCAATTCTTTCAATTCCTGTCTTGTTCTTAATATACAAAATATTCAATCAGTGTTGACAATGATCCAGGAGGCAATGAACAAGACACAAGAAACCATTGCGAATAACCACAAGAAAACAAAAAAGAATCATGAGAACCTTAAATCTGATGTGGGAGAAATAAAGGACAATATTTAAAAAATGGACGATAAAATAGAAAAAATCCAACAGAATATTTTTAGGAATGAGCAAAGGATCCAAAAAATGGAATCAAAAATGGAACAAATAGATAAGAAAATAGATATATTGGAAGAAAAACAGATATCAACTAGTAGGAAACTAGAAGAATTGATTGTGTATCTGGAAATGGAGAAAGCATCATTTTACCTTAGATTCCAGAATATCACAGAAAATAAAGAGGAAGATTTAGGAGAAATAATGGTGGAAATCCTGGCAGAAGCAACACAAAGAGATCAGGAGAATATACAAAGCGACATCGATGAGGTTTACAGAGTACACACAAATTATGCACGTAGGCACAAACTGCCAAAGGAAGTGCATGTTAGATTTACTAAAAAAAAAAAAAACGATAAAGGAAGAAATTTATAAAAAAATGAGAGATGAGGCAATACTATATAAAGGAAAGGAGATAATAACACTCAAACAAATTCCAAGATGAGTAAGAGACCAGAGAAAGAATTATAATTTTCTCTCATCACAATTAAACAAATATAAAGTTATGTTTTGATGGCTGATACTGGAGGATATCTTAATCTCTTGGCAAGAGAAGAAATTTAAGATAGATATTTTGGACAAGGCCCAGGAATTTTTTGAACATCATTTTGCCTTGGCGGAAGATCAAGAAAGCAGGGAGGAATCAGAGAGTAAAAGCCAGGAAGGCTATGTAATGGAAGAAATTGAAGGAGAACAAGAGGAAAAGAGAAGATTGGAAAGGGAACGAATAGAGAGAGGGGAGCAAGGGGAAAAACACAAATAGTAACAAGAGACACAAGAAAACTAAGAACAATGAACAAATAAGAATGAGGATGGAGCAAGAAATAAAAATGATTTCAATAAACATAAACGATTTAAATGCACCAGCCAAAAGAATGCAAACATTTACAAAGTTACAAAGATTGGAGATGGATATCATAAATTTGCAGGAAGTACACATTAAGAAACAACACAGAAAGATGCTAGAACACCCAAGACTAGGAAATTTATATACTTCATTAGCAGAACAAAAAAAGCGAGGAATAGCAGTTTACATCAAAAAACATTTTAAAACAAAACAAATATACACGGATGAGGAGGGAAGGATCTTAATGATTGAAATACAAACAGAACAAAAAACAATATTACTGAGTTCAATTTATGCACCAAATAATAATCAAAATGAATTTTATAAAAAGATACATGACAAAGTAAAAACATTAGAATACGAAAACATCTGCATAATAGGTGACTTCAATGCAATTACGGACGTGAAAAAAGACTACCACAGTAACAAGAAAAATAAAACTAAGAAAAAGACCCTTCCAGATACGTTTCAAGAGATGATACAGGAATTATGTCTTCAAGATACATGGAGGGAGGTAAATTAAGAGAAAAAACAATATGCATTCTATTCTAGTCCACACCAATCATGGTCTAGGATAGACATGGTATGGATGACGACAGAAAAGATGTAGAAGAAGTGGAAATAATGACAAATATGTGGGCAGATCATAACCCAGTAAAAGTAATATGGAAAGGACAACGGACAAGAAAAAGATGGATGATGAATAAAGAATTTTTTTTTTAAATAAAAGTTTTTATTTTATGATCAAACAAGTATACAATATAAGCAATCATTCGAACTATCATCAAAAAAAATTTTTTTTAATCCATAATCCATCTCTAAACTCAATCTTCAACCCCTCCTCACCACCCCCCACCCCGACTTCCCAGAACAAAAACAGGGCATAGATTTCACCAAACATTCGCTAAAATAAACTAGCTAACTGCAAGATTTAATAGCTCCCAAGACCCCTTAACTCCCCTTTTACAATTTCATCAACCTCCCTTTTTATAGACTCAGAGTAGCAAATAATCCAATAACTCTAAAAGTTTCAAAACCATTAACAAATATTAAGCATTCAAACCTTAAAAATTCTCTTAATATATCAATAAGGTATTCAATTCATTTACAAAAACATTTTCCCCCTCCTTCTTTTCTCAAAATTCAGATATTTTGAAATCTTATAACAAAAAATAAGCCTTAAATATTCAATAGTTACATTTTCCCCCTTCGTTGTTCCTCCCTCCAACTTTTAAAATTTTAAAACATAAACATCAACGTTTTAATTAACCATTAATACATAAACTAGAAAACCAAAAAAGATTAATCTTACATTCTTACTCTCAAATATTTTAAAAATCTTAAAACAAAAAATAAACCTTAATTAATCATAATCTGTACGTTTACCCCCTCAGTCTCTTTTCCTCCCTCCAACTTTTAACTCCTAAAACATAATCATTTTTAGCCATTATCATTATTTAAGTTTCTACATTTTTTTAAAAAAAAACATAATCATTTTAATTAACCATTAATGCATCATATTTAAAAATCAATATTTAAATTTATACTTTTCCCCCCTCAGTAGTTATAACACCTAAAACATAATCATTTTAAACCATGAATAGAACAACTGCAAAGCCAAAAAGAAAGGTTAATCTTCCATTCTTGCTTTCTTTTTATATTTTTCCCAGTCTTTCTGCATCCCTCCTACTTCTATTTTGAGGAGGTTTTTAATTTTAATTTGAGGTTGATGTAACTGCAAAGATTGTCCCCTTTTTGAGAAAATTGCCTCTGATTTAGAGCCCCCATATCGCCTCTTCTTGATTATATAAATCAGTTCATTCCTTCGTCTGTAAAACCAAAGATTGTCAAGAGTTTGTGAAAAAAAGTTCAGTTGTTTCTTTTCTATTAAATGTATAAATACCACTGGCAAATCTCCTTCATCTTCTGAAACTTTGGAAGTCTGGTCATTTACTACTTTCTTCCAAACCAAGTCGTAATTTTGAAAGATTCTATCAATTTTTTCAAAAAGAGCAGAGAATAAGCTTGAAAATTCTTGAGAAGATTCTTCCACCTTCTCTGCTTCAATCAAAATGTCTCCTGGATTGTCATCATGCTCCGTACTTGCTTTTGTCTCCTCAATCATTTCTGTTGTTATCCCTTTAAGAATTGCTATTTGATTACTTATAGCTGCAGTATGATTATTCATGCCTTCTTTTATAAATTCTGTAAATTCTGCATCAAAATCCTTGTAGTTCTGTAAATCAGACAACTGTTTCATTTCTGACACCTCCAAATAGCTTCCAGCACTTTCAAAATCTCCTTTCTTGGAAGCCATTTTATTTTAAAAAGATTTTCTTTCTTCCCACAACCATAAAGTCATAAAGTCACAGCCATCCTCTTGAGCAACTTTCAGCAATTTCTTTATAAATCACCAAACGAGATAATCTTTTCCCAAACAGCTCTTTAAAATCTAATCCAGCAATTTAAAGCCAGTCTCTGAGCACGAGTCTATTAGCAGACACTTTCCTTTCTAGCTTTCACTTTTAAAATCGCAACAAAAAAACGCCATCTTTACTTCCAGCTCAGAAAATCCAATTAGAAACATTGTATCCCCGGAGTTAAGCATTATACTTGCAAAAAGCTTGTCCTCCTGCTTCCGTTCCGCCTGCTTTTTTGAAATCATTTAATCTTCTGTTTGACAGCAGAAATTGGACGCGACACCTAGCTCTGTAAAAAACAGAGTCCCCCTGGATCCAGAGCTTCAGTGGGCTGAACGGGGAGCTCTCGCCCTCCTAACCCCTGGAATTAATCCAGGGGTTTTCGGGGAGCTCTACCCTCACCCACCTGCTCTCCTCCCCTTCTTTTCCCAAAGGGGAGATTTTCAAGTTGTTTGACAGCTGATTAGCACTGTCAGAACGGCTCAACAGGATCGTGGGGGCGGTGGTCTAAAAAGACCGTCCATGGCGCCACGGAGCCAACCCAGAAGTCCCCGATGAATAAAGAAATATTAAAAGATAAAGAATACGTTCAGATGATTGAAAAAGAAATGAACATTTTCTTCAGGATAAACACAAAAGAGGAAACTTCTCTCCAAAATCTATGGGATATGACAAAAGCATACATAAGAGGTTTAACAATTGCGTATATGGTGAAGAAAAATAAAAACAAACAAGAACGAGATAATCTGCTAAAAGAGCTTAAAGAATGCGAATCTGACTTACAGAAGGATCCTCAAAATAAAACGACCAAAGGAAAAATAAATTTGATAAAACATAAAATTAATTTGACCACACAAATAGAGATAGCACGGAAAATTAAGTCAGCAAAGCAAAACCATTTTGAATATGGGAATAAAACAGGACATTGCTTGGCATATAAACTGAAAAAAGAAAAAGAGAAAAGAATGATACACCAATTACAAGATGAGAAAGGAGAGACGCATTATAGAAATGAGGATAAAAATATAGCAATTTTTTTTTTCAAAAGTTATATGCGCAAGAGGAGATTTTTGAAGAAGACATTAAACAATATTTAAATAAATCATATTTAAGGGAATTAGAAGAGACACACAGGGAAATATTGAATAGGCCAATTAGTATGATTGAATTAATGGAGGCAAGGAAAAAACAGAAAAACAATAAAAGTCCAAGTCCAGATGTCATCCCGGCAAATTTTATAAATTTTGTCAACAACCACTAGATGAAATTATACTAGAAACTTTCAATGATGCACTTTTGAAAGCCAAAATATCCAATTCATGGACGGAAGCCATTATTACGCTTATCCCAAAAGAGGAGACAGACCAATCACAAATTAAAAATTACAGACCAATATCGTTATTAAACGTAGACTACAAATTATTCACATTGATTATTGCGGAAAGACTAAAAAAAGTAATAAATGAATATATTCATTCTGACCAGAACAGCTTTCTGCCAAAAAGACAAATAAAAAATAATATGAGAATAATAATTGATGTATTGGAATATTACGAAGCAAACCCAGATAAACAAATGGCACTAATATTCTTGGATGCACAAAAGGCCTTTGACAATTTAAATTGGAAATTTCTTACTTTACAATTAGAAAATATGAAATTTGGTGATAAATTTGTAAATATGATAAAGAAAATATACTCATCTCAAATAGCAAAAATAACAATAAATGGAGATATGACTGAACAATTTATAATAACAAAAGGAGTGAGACAGGGATGCCCTTTATCCCCTTTATTGTTCATACTATCCTTAGAAATACTATTAAATGAAATTAGAAGAGACAAGGAAATAAAAGGACTGAAAGTTAAAAAAGAGGAATATAAACTTCAAGCCTTTGCCGATGACTTGGTCTTCGTCATAGAGCAGCCAATATCGACAGGACCCAAATTGTTATCACGAATAGAAGAATATGGGAAGGTAGCAGGACTCAAAATTAATAGGCAAAAAACAAAGGCACTAACGAAAAACCTCACAAAACAAAAAGAGAAAGAATTAGAAGACAGAATGGGTATACAAATGACAAAAAAAAATATTTAGGAATATGGCTAACAAATAAAGGATCATCGATTAGAGAAGACAATTACAACAAATTAACAAGACAGATAAAGAAAGATCTAGAAATCTGGAGCAAACTACAGTTATCATTTCTAGGGAAGATGGCCTCAATCAAAATGAATGTGCTACCAAGAATGCTATTTTTATTCCAAGCGATACCTATAAAATTGGGGAAGAATTTTTTAAAAGATTTTAATAAACTTATATCGAATTACATTTGGCAGGAGAAGAAAGCAAGGATCAAAATAAAACATTTACAAGACACTAGGGAGAGAGGAGGATTAGCAATCCCAGACTGGGAAACTCTCCCTAGACTGTACTGGTGGACAGGAAAGCAGGACTTGAACCAGGAGGAACATCTGAAGGAAAAGAAGAATAAGAATAAGACTAATTTTATTTCTATACCGCCCTTCTCCCGAAGGACTCAGGGTGGTGTACAGCCTATTATAAACCGGAGGTTTCTGTGAAATCCACAGGGTCCCCAAGGCAAGATGGAGGGGTGGCTGTCAGCTTTTGGAAAGGACTGGATAGGGCCAAGGTTCAACGGCTGGAGGGCACCGGCTGTTTGCTGGGATACCTCAACATGTGGCTCCTCTCAAGCCATCGGTGGAATCTCCAGAGCATTTTTAGATTTGTTTTAACTCACCTGATATCTTTTTGCTCAATACATTAATTTTATCTTTGGGAGGGTGTGTGTGTGTGTGTATGTGTGAGGGTGTTGGGATGGATTGGATGGAAGGAATGGGTTTGGAGTGGCTGAATTTGGGGAGAATGAGGGAGCCAGGGGCAAGGTATGGAGCCCCCTCTGCTTAGTGTGCAAACAGAAGCAGATGGGGGCTCATATATGACCCCCCGGCTCAGTATGAGTGGGGTGCCTTGCCTGCCGGGGAGGAGGGGGGCCATTGAGGTGGGGGAGGGGATCTCTGAGGTGCTGGAGAGCCGGAGTATTGCAGTTATGACTGGGAGAGGTAGATATGGTGAGAGCCGAGGGGTAGGCTGCTCTCGGGGAACTAGGACTCGCTGTCTCAAAGCAATTACTTGTTCTGGCCCCTCTGGTTCTGGTTCACCGGGCTCGCCTCGCATACCTGATGACTTGGGATGTCAGGCCCTGGCCTTAGGCTGCTGCTGTTTAATGCCAGGTCTGTTGTTAACAAGGCCCCTCTCGTTCAGGACTTAATCCTGGAGGAGGGGGCTGACTTGGCATGCATAACTGAGACCTGGCTGGGCCAGGAGGGGGGTGTGCCCCTCTCAGAGATGTGCCCAGACGGGTTCCAGATATTGCATCAGCTGCGACTCCAGGGAAGGGGTGGAGGAGTGGCAGCTATTGTCCAGAAGAGTCTTTGCCCTCGCAGGATCCCAGCCCCTGAGATTGTTGGGTGTGAGTCTCTCCTCTTGAGGTTGGACTCAGGGGCTCAGTTGGGCTTGTTGTTGATGTACCTGCCTCCCAGCTGCATTACGACAGCCCTGCCTGTGCTGCTAGAGGCAGTAGCCGGGCTGGCGGTGGAGTTCCCCAGGCTTATGATACTGGGGGACTTCAACTTGCCGTCACTTGGCGAATCCTCAGATGCAGCTCAGGAGTTCATGGCTTCCATGACAACCATGGACCTGACCCAAGTAGTTCAGGGTCCGACTCATAGGGGGGGACACACACTTGACCTGGTATTTCTCTTGGGGCAGTGGAGATATGATCTGGAATTAAGGGGTATAGATGCTTCTCCCTTGTTGTGGTCAGATCATTTCCTGCTGAGGTTAGATTCAGGGCGCTACTCCTCCATTGCAGGGAGGCGGAGCTGATTAAGTGGTTCTGCCCCAGGCGCCTAATGGACCCTGAAGGGTTCCAGAAGGAGCTTGGGGAAATACCTGACTCCCTTGTCCACAGTCTGGCTGAGTCCCTGGTGGCTGCCTGGAATAGGGCGGCATCTGGGGCACTGGACTGGATTGCGCCTTTGCGACCTCTCCATGGCGGTGGATCCAGGAAAGCTCCCTGGTTTATCGAGGCGCTCCGGGAGATGAAGCACCAGAAGAGACGTCTAGAGTGATGCTGGAGGACCAGTAACTCCGAATCTGACCAAACACTCTTAAGAACCTTTATTAGGACTTATTTAGTGGCGATACGGGTGGCAAAATGTTCGCATTTTTCCACAATTATTGCATCCGCTGATTCACGCCCAGCCGCCCTATTTAGGGTGACTCGCTCCCTCCTTAATATAGGGGGAGTGGAGGAGCCCTTGCAGAGTAGAGCTGAGGAGTTTGTGCAGTTTCTGTTGGATAAAGTCGCTCAGATTTGGATGGACCTGGACTCTGATTGGGCAATTCCGACCAAGATGACGGGGGCAGGTCTTAGTCCTATTGTGTGGGATGAATTTGAGCCTGTGACTCCTGAGGAAGTGGACAAGGCTGTAGGAGCGATGAGTTCCTCCACTTGTTTGTTGGACCTGTGCCCCTCCTGGCTGGTTTTGGCCAGCAGGGAGGTGACATGAGGCTGGCTTCAGGCTTTAGTTAACATGTCCTTGAGGGAAGGGTCCTTCCCGCAACCATTAAAGGAAGCGATTGTAAGGCCCCTCCTCAAGAAGCTTTCCTTGGATCAAGCAGAATTAAAGAACTTTCATCCAGTCTCCAACCTACCCTTTGTTGGAAAGGTTGTAGAGAAAGTGGTGGCACTTCAGCTCCTGCAGTCATTGGATGAAACGGATTATCTAGACCCTTTTCAGTCTGGCTTCAGGCCTGGCTACAGCACAGAAACTGCTTTGGTCACGCTGATGGATGATCTCTGGCGAGCCCGAGATGGAGGTCATTCCTCTATCTTGGTGCTACTTGACCTCTCAGCAGCTTTTGATACCATTGACCATAGTATCCTTCTAGGATGACTAAGGGAGTTGGGAGTGGGAGGCACTGTGTTACGGTGGTTCTCCTCCTATCTCTCTGGTTGGTCACAGTCGGTGTTGGCAGGAGGACAGAGGTCGACCCCTAGGCCCCTCATTTGTGGGGTGCCTCAGGGCTCGGTCCTCTCTCCCCTCCTATTTAACATCTACATGAAACCGCTAGGTGAGATCATCCGACGATACGGGGTGGGTTATCAGCAATATGCTGATGATATCCAGCTGTATATCTCCACCCCGCGTCAGTTCAGTGAAGCGGTCGATGTGATGTGCCAGAGCCTGGAGGCTGTGAGGGTCTGGATGGGAGTCAACAGGTTCAGACTTAACCCAGACAAGACCGAGTGGCTGTGGGTATTGCCTCCTAAAGACTATGTCGATTGTCCATCCCTGGTTTTGGGGGGGGAGAAATTGTCCCCCTCAGAACGGGTTCGCAATTTGGGTGTCCTCCTAGACTCACAGCTAAGATTAGATCAACATCTAGAGCTGTGGCTAGGGAGACCTTTGCACAGGTTCGCCTGGTGCACCAATTGCGACCCTACTTGGATCGGGAGGCTCTCCTCACAGTCACTCATGCCCTTGTCACCTCACAGTTAGATTATTGCAACACACTCTACATGGGGCTACCCTTGAAGAGTGTTCGGAGACTACAGTTGGTCCAGAATGCAGCTGCACGAGCTATCGTGGGTGCACCTAGATACACCCACATTACACCAATTCTCCGAACCAATCCGTTGGATGTTAGTACGTTAGTGAGAGTGTGTAGTTCGGTTTTTAGGTGTTGTTCGTCAGCTAAGCGTTTTGTTCTGGAGATGAGTGTCTTGGCTACGGAGTTGATCTGTGCTGGGTGGTGGTGTGAGAGTGCATGCAGATAGCGGTTTGTGTGTGTTTTCTTCTGGTAGATGGTGTGTCCTAGGGAGCAATTGGATTTCTTGTAAACTAAGACATCCAGGAAGAGAAGTTGGTTGTTAGCTTCTGTTTCCATGGTGAACTGTATTTTGGGGTGTAAGCTGTTGAGGTGTGTGAGGAAGTTGTCCAGTTTTTCTTTCCCATATGGCCAGATTCTTTCCCATATGGCCAGAATCCATTGGATTCCAAAGAAATAAGATTACCAACCAAATCCAAAAAGAAACCCCCACTAAAATCCAAGACAGAGAACAAGGAAACGGCAAAGCCCTCCTCCCATACATAAAAGGCACCACAGCAAGATCCTCCACAAACACAACATCAAGACAGCATTCTGCACAAACCGAAAAATATCCACCATCCTAAGAAACCCCAAAGACAAAATTGAGTTAGAAAATCAAGGAGTATATGAAATCCCATGCATCGCCTGCACCACCACATACATCGGACAAACCAACAGAAGAATAAGTGCACACATTGAAGAACACAAGAACTCAGTCAGAAAAGAGGAACCAACTTCTTCCCTGGTCCAACACCTTAAAGCCACAGGACATGATATTGACTTGAAAAAGACCAGAACTATCGCCAAAACTGAACACTTTTAACAACAGAATAATCAGAGAAGCCATCGAGATAGAAAAACACTCACACAGCATGAATAAACGAGATGATACCTCCAGCCTACCAGCCATTTGGAAACCCGCCCTCATTGATAAACGAGTCCCTAACACAAAGAATGACACCAGATCCACACTCATGAAAACCACACAGGATGTCACCACCACACATCCACGCAAAAAGCAAACCCACACCAATGAGGCACAACCACAAACCAGAAGCCAGACCACAGCTGCATCATTAGCCACTTTAAACCCCTCCAATCCATACATGAAGCAAACTGACACCCACCATGAAGAAGTGGCACAACCACGAAGCTAAACAACAGCAACGCAGCTCACCAGCTCAAATCCCCCTGCAACTCAGACTAACCTGAGCACAACCAAGCCCCCACCTAAACAGAACACACCCCCATCCAATCAGAGCACAGCCAAACCCCCAACCAATCAGAACATACCTCCACCCAATCAGAACACAGCCAAGCTCCCACCCAATCAGTTCACACCCCCACTGGCAGTTAAAAGGAAGAAACAGCTGCGATCACACATTGCTCCTAGAAGCACAAAGCCAAAAACACCAGCCTGAAGATGACGAATGAGACTTCATCGAAACGTCGCCAAGACACTTCCAATTTTACGCGTGAGAAAACCCGAATAACCAAAGACCTATGTATGTATGTATGTATGTATGTATGTATGTATATATGTATGTATGACATACGTAGATAGAGATAGAGATATAGAGATATATAATTTATATTTTGCTGATAAAGAAATAAAGGGAGACTAGTATGGATCTATCTCAAGCTTTTTAGCTTTCATCAGCTGGCCATACCCTTACTCGGATTCGAACTTGGGCTTCCTGCATGTTAGGCAGTTGAATTAACCTTCTGAGCCACAGGTTCTCCTCCCTTCATCAGCTTGAACCGGGGGAAAGATTAAGTGTTTTTCTATCAAGACACCTGGACTACCCCAACATGTGGGAGGGGGCATTCTGCTCCCTTTCACTTTTCAGCTCTAATACAGGAGCCCTCAAGCAGTCGCATTCACGACAAACCATTTTATACCAAATTTATGTTTTGCTGATAAAGAAATAAAGGGAGACTAGTATAGATTTAAATATAAATTTGGTATAAAATGGATTTCACAGAGCCCTGCTATCCTGACTGTGTTGCTGTGATGCCAAACTGGAAGTCCCTTCCAGTGCACTATTGTTGCCACTTTGTCATGCTGTTGCTTGTAGTCTGTTTGGGCGATCTTCTTGCAGCAGCTAACCAGGTGATCTACTTCTTCTTCTACTACTATTCAGCTTCTTTGCAGAGACAGCATTTGCTATCTGTTGCAGTCTTCTCAATTCTGACTTTTGTTCTTAAGGCTTGGTCTTGTGCAGGCAGAATTAACACATCTGTTGCTTTCTTCATCTTTCTTGTGCTTAGCCATTGCCAGGTCCTGTTATTACCTGCTTTCTCTGCAATTTCTTTTTAATGTATTGGCCATGTAATGCTTTGTCTTCCCATGCCTTTTTTCTCTTCATTTGAAGAGAAAATGCCAGTTTGGTCTATCCATTACTCAGTAGGTCTTCCTGGTATACTAGCTGCAGTGCACTACCTTTCAGATACTCTTCCAATGCACTTTTTTCTTCTTCAGCCATCTAATTACTTGCAACATTCTATACCCACCCATTTTCCTTTTTAAATAGAATCCATCAGTGTCTCTCTGGGGATGAACAGGCATGATTCATTGTCATTATTTTTCTAGTCTTCTTATCCAGAGCTTTTAGTTCTGCTTGAGTTCAGTCCACTATTCCAGTGAATTGCCCAGGTGTTGCTTGCCTTGATGGCATTTCCTCCACTGAGTTTGGATTTTAAGATCTTCTTCATTCTATTGATGTACTCTTTCCTAACACTTTTCTTGACTTCATTGTCCTTGATGTTATCAGTTTTAAAGGATGCCCAGGTATGGAATGGGAGAATTGACTGCAGCCTCCTGGCCCAGTTCACTTCATCCCACTGGTTTTGTATGCCCTCCCTTCTTCCTACAAACTTTCACAGTTCTTTCTGGCCAAAGAAAGGCATCTAGGAAACCCAGCACAGTCCCGTTGGTTCAGCTTCCTGAAGTGCTCAAATTTCTTCTCTGGCATTTGGGGCAAGCTACAGATGGGGGAGGGAGAGACTTTCTTCACCTTGCTGAAAAACATCTCAGGATCCTCACCCAGCATGGGGTTGGCATGGGGTGTGGAGGGGGAAAGGAAAACATTATGGAGATCTGGGATGAAGAGGCTCCACACTCTTTGCCAAGAAAGGGAGGCCTCAAGCATGGCTGGTGTCTGTGGCAGGCAGGTGCAGGCTGGCAGGAGGGAGATGATGTATGGTGATTATATTAATTGTCCCCATTGATTCCAAGATGGTATGGTCATTTCTTGGCAGGTCATCTGGGAAGGTCTCTGCTTAGGCTGGGTTTGACATGTGCCCCACCTGCCCTGGGCACCCATTGCAACCACCAGAAAGCCAAGATTAGGGAGGAATCTCCCCAAAAGCTGAGTGTCATTTTAGTATCTGTCATTTTAGGTGGTGCAGGCAGCCATAGTTGCTGCCCATGGTTTGGGCTGAAGGGCACCATTGAAAGGCCGATCAGTATCTATGTAAGCCTTGATTTGACTTCTGAATGGTCACAACGGTGATAAGGTGTGGAGGGAAAGGTGATACCTTTTTTGGGGCTCACCCACACCACAGCGTGGGGAATAGGCACCTGGGCAACTTTCCCCGTTTCTCCGGCTCACATACTTTTCTCCTCCCTTGTGATCAGGTAGTGGCAGTATCTAAGTAAAAATATGTACGCCCATGCTCACCCTTCACCTGGGTAACTTTCTCAATTCCACACAGATGCATGCACATGCACAACCCACGCATCCACTTCCCACTCAGAAGCTATCCATCCCCCTTCCCTAGCAAGCCAGAGGGCACACCAGGCCCACTCAGCCTCCATCAGCTCTGCATCTCTCTGTCCCCACCAGACCTGCCCCCACCAGACCTGCCACTTGGCTGCATCCTTCCAGTTCCATTTGTTAATGGCTGGGGAGAAAGTGTGGAGATAGACTTCCATATGTGCCAACCATACAGGATTGAGGGGGATGGCTGGTACTCTAGAAGAGGGAGAAGCAAGTCAGGAAGTATGGCCTGAAGATGTCTTCTCTGACCCCGTCTTCCTCAGCTCCTCTGCACGCCCAGCCCCTTCCAGGCCATAGATCATGTGTGGCCAAACCACAAGCATCCATCACACCAGCCAAGGGCTGTTTATTGTAAGCAGGAGATTTATGGACATTCAAAGAGTCTTGATTTTCCAGAACATAGTACAGATTTTCAAAGAGAATGGAGGCTTTGCCCTCTGGCTCAAAATCTAATAAGCATGACAAGAAAGGAAAATGGAAGAGGAGGGAAGAGGAAAGGAAACCCAGATCAAGATTTCTAGCATGGCATGTGGTTGCCTGATTCTGCCACCTTTTCTGGATCTTTCATTATTGTTGTTGTTGAAATTTATTTGCTGCCCATCTTGCAGTTCGAGGCAACTCTGATATAGCAGGGTTCTCCTACAAAAGCAGGGCTGTTCCATTTGATCCATCCAAATGGAGGTTTCAGGCTGTCATACTTTTCCATGTGTGTGATTGATTTCTGATGGGACTTATTTAGCCAAACATGATGATTGCAGATATCAATACGGAATTAAGTGGTACCTTTGTATTAATCAAATAGCATGGAATTACTGGGACTAGTGAGAAAGATGTCAGAACATTGACTGCTCTCTGCATCTGAGAAGCTGTCTATGCCATGTTCCCAACAAAAGCTGTGAACTAACAAACCTGTGATAATTTGAATCGGATTCTCGGTCGTTTCCCTTGCCATATGAATTTTTAAATGAGTCTGTCCAAATTTGTAAAAGAAATCTTTTTTGAGCCGAATTGGTATGCATTGAAATTAAAACAACATTTTTGGAAGAACATTCATTTTGATGGTGGCTATCCTGCCCATTAGAGATAGCTATAATTTTCCCCATTTTTCCAAATCAGACCTAATTTGCGCCATTAATTTGTCATAGTTATCTTCTTTAAGTGTGATGCATCTCACTGTCAATTGAATTCCCAAATATCTTATTTTTTTCGTAGTCTGAATATTTATCTTTCCCTCCAATTCTTTTTTTTTTTTTACTCTTCAGTCATGTTTTTAACTATCATTTTTGTTTTATCCTTGTTTATTTTCAGGCCTGCTAACTTCCCCATAGTCCTCCAGCACTTCCATCAGCCTAAGACCAGATTGTACAGGCTCTTCAATAATAAATACAAGGTCATCCGCAAATGCCTGTACCTTAAAACTTTCTTTTCTTACTTTTAAACCTTTGATTTGTTTGTCTCCTCGACTTGTTCTACTTAAATCCTCTAGTGATAAAATAAAAAGCAGTGGTGATAGCGGACAACCTTGTCTTGTGCCTTTTTGGATTAAAAAGTTCTTTGTTATTTCCCCATTTATCACCACTCTAGCTTCTTGTCTGGAGTAGATTGTTTTAAACATCTTTATAAATTTCCCCAAAAAATCCATATATTTTAATTGTTCTATTATGAAGTCCCATTTGACGCTTTTTGCACGTCAATGAATATCAACACCATCTGTTTTTCATTGTGGACTTCATAGTATTCTATCGTATCCAAGATAATCCTAATATTGTTCCTTATATGCTGTCCGGGAAGAAAACCATTTTGATCAGTATGAATGAAATTCTCTAAAATTTTCTTTAGTCTGCCTGCCATAATTGTCATGAAGATTTTATAATCCGAATTTAATAGGGATATCGGCCTATAATTTTAAATATAAGTCAAATCAGAATTTTCTTTGGGAATCAATGTGCTTGTTGCTTCTTTCACGATTCAGGTATCTTAGCTTCATTAAGTGCATCATTGTACACTTCTAATATCAGTGGCCTTAATAATTCTTGGTGATTTTTATAAATTTCTGAAGGTAGACCATCTGGGCCTGGAGCTTTGTTACTTTTTTGTTTTTTGATTGCCTCAGATATCTCCCATGCTGTTATCTCATTGTTTAATAAATTTTTACCTTCCTCTGAGATTCTGGGCAATTCTGTTTTTTGTAGGTATTGCACTTTCTTACTTTCTTCTATCTTCTCCTTATCCTCATATAAGTTTTTTAGAAACTCATACGCTACCTTCTTCTTTGCCTCATTTTGATAAATTAACTCTTCTTCTTCATTGTGTAGTTTACTAATCTGGTTCTTTTCTTTCCGTTTCCTTAGTCTATAAGCCAGCCATCTTCCCTGTTAGATCAGTGCAGGGAAAAGAAGACGTGACTCAGCAGAGGTCCGTTCAGCACTTTAATTCAGCTCATACGGAACTGCCGGCTGAGCTGCTGAGCCCTCCTTATATATAGCTCCGGCAAGCTAGCTGGCCAATGACATTTATTTAAACTTCCTGCCGGTGGATTAGCCAACCACTGGTGGATGCCCATATAAGGACACAACACCCCTCCCCTCCTAGTTCTTAGTCTGTTAATCCGTGACCGATGTAGGTCACGTAGTTGTGCAGGTAGGCGGGGCATCTAATAGCCCTACCTGACCTGCGCGGTTCAGTTCCCTCATCGTTGTCAACCCGGGCAGGTCGAGCTTCTGTCCTCTCCGGTGTCAGCACTTCAACCTGCATTTACTCTAGTGCTGACATAAGAAGGAGAAGAGGGGGCAGCTGGCAAGAGGACGCTTGACATTTCACCTACTTATTTTCCTTGAAGATAATATCCCCTAGGAGATTAGATGGGAGGGGGGGCATTCCTGGGAGCTTAAGTAGTAGATATGGGGAGAGTGATTTGGAAGAGGGCCAATGAGACACAGAGAATTGGGGACGGAAAGGGAAGGTTTGGGGTCTGGAAGTCAGAGTTGGCTACGCCACGATAGGGGACAGATTGTCATGCTTAATAAAATGAAAGATTTCTTCAAAGACTATCTGTTTGGAAATGCAATTTATTTTATTTGAGATGACATCGAAACTTGACAGATAGCCAACTCTCCTTTCCAAGTCAAGCCTCCAAACCTCCAGCTCCCTTCCAGATGTATGGAGTGAATGGAGACATAGCCCGGACATTATGGCAGAAGAGAGCCTAATTCAGGCAACTGGAAAAGAGCCAGTTCTGATCCAAGCCAGCTTGGATGCTACGGGGCTTCAAGATATTACAGAGCCTCAAACCCCCCCCTCCTCCATCGAAGCTGCCAGACAGCCAAGATCAGACGATCGTTCCACAACCCAAGAAGAGAAAAGGTAAGTATTCGGGGGGGTTGCCCAATTCCTCGACATAGCTGAGATCTACATCGAGCGCTATGGACACCTCTAGCCATTTCCCAGAGCCCTAGTGAGTGCCATTTCAGAAGGGTTGGAGGGAGAAGCAAGGAGGTGGTCAGCAGCCCTCTACAAGAACAGGGCCCCCCAACTGCAAGACACAGATGGGTTCTTACAACTATTACGAGCCCGGTTCAAGGAGGCAGAGGAGGACCCCTATGTGGAGGACGAGCTCAGAAACCTAATGCAGAAGGGGAAGCCCATAAGAGAGCATATCTGTGAATTCAGGAGAGTCATTGGGACCTTACCTCCCTTACCAGAGCGACTACTGGTGTACTTCTTTAGAACAAGCCTAGACAAGCGAATCGCCCAAGTGACCGCTTATCGGGACATCCCGAACCGACTCTCCGAATGATTCTGAGTAGCGATAAAAGTCGACAGAGGGTTGCGAGCGAATGACATGTCAAAGCAACCAGATGGCAAGCAGAGGGGCCAACCGGACGAGGGACCACCCATTAGACGAGAAACCACAGCACCACAGCCCACCCAGAGGCTTGTCGTTCCGCGGAGCCCACTGAGGTGCTACAGGTGTGGGGGGATTGGTCACCTGGCCGCAGTGTGTGGAACCCCGAGGCTGAGATCAGACTCACCGCCCAAGGCACGACCGGAACAAGGGCCCAAGCATGCCACCAACGCACCACGGAAAATCCCCCAGAGTCTAGAGGTCTTCGCCCACCTAACCAAAACAAGGGGGATCCCAGATGATGGAAATCAATCCCCCGAATCGTATGATAGCAAGGACGAGGGTGAAGATGACCCAATGGTGAGTGGACCCATCCACCCTTTTCTTTTCCCTATATGTCTAACGGCCCCAAAAACAGGGACCAAGCCCTAATAGATTCAGGCTTCACAAGGTGCCTGATTAACCTACCCACAGTCCTAAAATTAGGGATCCGAGTCAAAAAGCTCAACCACCCAATTCGATTTGAACAAGTTGATGGGTCTCTATGGGGAGAACCTACGCCACACACCTGACCGAACCAGTGAAGCTGGAGCTAGCAGATCACTGGGAAATGATTCAGTTCATAATAGCCCCCAAAATGACAGATCCAGTCATACTGGGACTCTCTTGGCTAGACAAATGGGGCCCCATCATCTGGTGGCAAGAGGGAACCCATAGACTGAGGATAGCAAAGGGCCCCCAACCCCTGCCACTCCAAGCAGGCGAGATGCCCCCCACGCAGGGGCCCCAATTCCTCCTGCTGCAACAAGGGTCCCTCCCTAAGGGTACACCAGAGCACCTGGCGGCCACATCCAACAGCTCCCTTGAGACAGAAAAAATCCCAGAGGAGTACCAAGACCTTGCAGAGGTGTTTAGCGAGGCCAAGTGTGACGTTTTGCCCCCCCACTGCGAGGCTGATTGCGCCACTGAGATCATCCCTGGGGCGAAACTACCTAAACCCAAATTGTATGCCATGACGCCCCGTGAAATGCAAGAAATGCGGAACTACATAGACAAGAACCTACAAAGGGGTTTCATTGAACCAGCCAAACCACGGGTCGCGGCATGGTCCTCTTCAAAGAGAAGAAAGACGGCTCTATGCGCCTGGTGGTTGATTTTAGAGATAACAACACTGTCTGTGTACACAACTTATATCCCCTTCCCCTCATGAAAGACATGCTAGCCCACCTGGCCAAAGGGAAAGTTTTCACCAAACTAGACCTCCGCAAAGCCTACTACCGGGTATGCATCAGGGAAGAAGATGAGTGAAAAACAGCATTCAACTGCCCCCTAGAGAGTTTCCAATTTAAGGTGATGCCATTTGGACTGCAGGGAGCCCCAGCGGTGTTCATGCAATTAATAAATGAAGTTCTACATGACCACCTCTATAAGGGGATTCTCATCTACCTAGATGACATTCTCATTTACACGGAAACCATAGATGAACACATACCCCTCGTCCACCAAGTGCTGGAAAAACTGCTGGGGGCGAACCTATATGTCAAACTATCAAAATGCGAGTTGCACCAGTCACGACTAGACTACTTAGGCTACCGAATGTCGAACAAGGGGATAGAAATGGACCCAGCCAAAGTACAATCAGTTTTAAACTGGCAACCCCCTCGCACCCGCAGACAACTGCAAAGCTTCCTGGGATTCGTGAACTTCTACAGACAATTCATCCCCTCTTTTGCAAGAATTGCCAAACCTCTGATGGACCTCCTAAAAACAGGGAGTCCAGCAACAAAACTCCGCCCAGGACAACCTCTACAGTGGGACCTAACCTGCCAACAAGCATTCGAAACACTAAAAGAAATGTTTGCAAAAGAACCGGTCTTAAAGCATCCTGACCCCAAACAACCTTTCGTCATCCAAGCAGATGCCAGCGATGTGGCAGTGGGGGCTGTGCTACTCCAAAAGAACAGCCAAGGGAATCTACAACCTGTGCCTACACATCCTGCAAACTCACCAACACAGAAAGATGATGGGCAGCATGGGAAAAGGAAGCGTTTGCAGTGAGATGGCCGCTGTTAACCTGGCGACATCTGCTAGAAGGAGGCCAGAGACCGTTCAAAGTTTGGACTGACCATAAAAATCTGGAGGCCCTCAGGACCTCATGGAAGTTGTCGCCCAGGCAAGTCCGGTGGGCCCAATACTTCAATCATTTCAACTTCGAGCTGAAACACATCCCAGGGGGCAAAAACTTTCTGGCCGATGCCTTCTCCCGAATGCCTCAATACAACAGCGAGCGGGAGCAGGTAGTGAATGCCATCATCCCCTCTGCCCAAGGAGTAGGTCAAGCAACCACCAGACGGCAATTTCGCGACCAGTAAGGCCAACCTGCAAGTGACTTAACAACAAGACTCAAAACTGAAACATCGGCGGACCCCTGTTCCGAGACAACCAACATCTCTTGACAAAAAGGGATGACCTAGCATGGAAGGGAACAAAACTCTATGTCCCAGAGACTCTACGCACCCTGATCCTCAAGAGAAGCCATGACGTTAAACCAGCGGGACATTTTGGCTTCCTAAAGACTCTGCACTTAGTACAAAGACAGTTTTGGTGGCCCCACATGAGAAAATACGTAGACAGTTATGTGAAAAGTTGTACCATCTGTGCCACAATGAAAAAACGACTAGGAAGAGCTCCTGGGATGCTGCAGCCAGTAGCTGAACCGACAAGGCCATGGGAGGAGATTGCAATGGACTTTATAGTAGAACTACTGAGGAGTGGTGGAAACACAGTGATCTGGACTGTAATAGACTTATTCTCCAAACAGGCACATTTCATACCCTGCAGCGGGCTACCCTCAGCCTGCCAGTTGTCCAAACTGTTCCTGAAACACATCTACCCATGGAGTACCCAGAAGAATCATCTCCGATCGAGGTGTCCAGTTCACAGCAAAATTCTGGAGAGAATTCCTACGGTCCATAGGGTCATCCCAAGACCTCAGCTCAGCGTTTCACCCGAGCACCAATGGGGGGGTGGAGAGACTGAATGCCATGATAGAACAATACCTGAGGTGCTATGTCGACTACCAACAGTCTAATTGGGCGGACCTCCTATCTTTTGCGGAGGTCGCGTATAATAATGCTGTCCACAGTAGCACAGGACTAACCCCATTTAAGGTAGTGAGTGGTATGGATTTCATCCCCATGCCAGATTACCCAAGAGAGCCCCCTTCCTCAGTCAGTTTGACCGATTGAATGGAAATGTTGAAAGAAACATCAAGAAGGCATTAGCCAAGGCGACACAATCCTATAAGAAACAAGCAGATAAGCACCGAACTCCCCAAAGACCATTCCGAGTGGGAGAGAAGGTATACCTCTCCACCAAGTATTTGAGACTCAGACTCCCGAGTAGGAAACTGGGCCTGAAATTTATAGGACCATTCCCTATAATAAAAGTAATCAACCCGGTTACAGTACAACTGCAGCTGCCCCGACTACTAGGGAGGATACACCCCGTTTTCCACAGTAGCCTCCTGAAACCTGTGGTGGGGTCAACTTTAAGGCCGGTGCCACATGACCCCCCCCAGGCCCCTGGTCATTGGGGGCCATACTCACTATGAGGTACAGTGAATTCTCGATTCAAGGTGGCACAGGGGTCACCTCCAATACTTAACCAAGTGGAAGGGTTACCCCTTGTCAGAGGCTTCCTGGGTGAAAAGCAGAAACATCCAAGCTGACCGCCTTATAGCCAAGTTCCATGCAGATCACCCGGGCAAGGCGGGAGGGGGCGGGACACATACCCCCAGACGGGGTAACGGTACTTAACTTGTTTGTCTTACACAGGCCACCCTGGAAAAATGAAGGGGGAGGGGCCGGATGTCAGCACTTCAAGCTGCATTTACTCTAGTGCTGACATAAGAAGGAGAAGAGGGGGCAGCTGGCAAGAGGACGCTTGACATTTCACCTACTTATTTTCCTTGAAGATAATATCCCCTAGGAGATTAGATGGGAGGGGGGGCATTCCTGGGAGCTTAAGTAGTAGATATGGGGAGAGTGATTTGGAAGAGGGCCAATGAGACACAGAGAATTGGGGACGGAAAGGGAAGGTTTGGGGTCTGGAAGTCAGAGTTGGCTACGCCACGATCAGGGACAGATTGTCGTGCTTAATAAAATGAAAGATTTCTTCAAAGACTATCTGTTTGGAAATGCAATTTATTTTATTTGAGAAGACATTGAAACTTGACATCCAGTTCCTGCCCTGGAACTGTCTGGAACTCGGCCGTCAAGTGTGCTGGATCCTGTCTGGCACCTCCGGCTGCGTTTGTTGGATTGTCCCGCAGGCGGCAGAGTCTCTCTCCCTGGCCGGGATGACGGAGACTCGGCCGCTGGAGTTCACCTTGGACCCGAGCTGTGCAACTGAACCACGGTAGGTCCTTGGGCTCTTTCCTCCCTTCTTCTGCTTGCGCTCCAGGACTCTGGCGGACTGTCGTGGCGGGGTGACCCTGCGGCTGTGGATACGGTCGATGCGGTGTTTGTTGCCGGCCGACCCTGTTGGGGTAGTGGTAGTCGATCCTGCCAGGGCAGTGTAGGCCTGCCTCGCCGGGGTGGTGCAGGCCGACTTCATCGGGGTGGCAGATGTCTGCCTCGCTGGGATAATGTAGGCCTACCTCGTCGGGGTGGTGTAGGCCTACCTCATCGGGATGGCGGACATCTGCCTCGCTGGGGTAGTGTAGGCCTACCTCGTCCAGCTGGTTTTCCTCAACTCCCCTCCACCTTTTCTGGAGCTGGTCGATGTGACGTCTGCAGGTTCGTCCGTCTTCCAGCTCCACTTCGTAGGACCTCGGGCCGGTCACTCTCCCAATCAGTCCTTTCAGCCACTTCGGATGGCCCTGGACATTTAGCGCGAAGACCGGATCTCCGATTCCGAGCGTCCATGGTGGCTGGATGTTGTTTTGTTGGCCCTGCAGATTGTATTGGGGGTGCAGCCGATCCAAAGGTGATCGTAGTCATCTCCCCATCAGGAGCTCCACCGGGCTCTTCTTTGTGGTGGTGTGCGGAGTGATGTGCTGGGCAAGCAGGAACTTATCAATTTTCTCCTGCCAGTCTCCTGTGCCCATTTTGGTGAGTGTGTCTTTGGTGAGTCTCACCATTTTCTCCGCTTGCCCATTTCCAGCCAGCCTGTAAGGGGCGATGAGGGCGTGCCTAATGCCCAACTCTGCTAGGAAGGCTTCCATGGTCTTGGAAGTGAACTGGGGCCCGTTGTCTGAGACCAGGACGTCTGAGAGGCCGTGCGTGGCGAACAGCCGGCGGAGTGCCCTGATGGCCTCCATCGTGGTGGTGGGCATCACGATTACCTCCAGTCATTTTGAGAATGCGTCCACCACAATGAGGAGAGACTTGCCATCTATGGGTCCTGTGAAGTCAATGTGAATTCTCGACCAGGGGCTGCTGGGCATCTCCCACTCCATTGGCTGGGCTTGCGGTGGTGCCGGTCTCACCACCTGGCATGGGTCACATCTGGCAATCCATTTTTCAATGTCTTTGTCCAGTGTTGGCCACCAGACATAGCTCCATGCCAGGGCCTTCATCCTGACGATGCCAGGATGCCCGCTATGCAGTGTCTCTAGGGTCTTCTTCTGGAGTGTGTGTGGAATCACCACCCTCTCGCCCCAGAGGAGGCAACCTTTCATTGTGGAGAGTTCGTGTTGTTTCCGAACGAACGGGCTGAACTCTTCGCCCACTCTTCCAGTCAGCCAGCCCCTCAAGATCCAGGACATGACTTGCCTGAGGGTTTTATCTCGTTGTATGTGCTTCGCCACGGTGGTGGATAACACTGGGCACAATTGGTCATCATCTATATGGAACAGTCCAAGAGTGGGTGCCCGGTCTTCCACTGGCTCTTGGATGGGGCATCTGCTGAGGGCATCGGCGTTGCAGATGGTCTTGCCGGGTCTGTGTACCAGCTTGTACGAGTAGCCGGAGAGGAAGATGGCCCAGTGTGTCATCCTGGGCAACATGTAGGTGGGCGTTTGTCTGTCTCCCGCGAGGAGTCCCAGCAGCGGCTTGTGGTCTGTTACGATGGTGAACGCTCTTCCATACAGATATTCATGGAAGCGCTTGATGCCAGCTACGATGGCCAAGGCTTCCTTGTCCAGCTGGCTGTAGTTGTGTTCAGTCGTGAACATCGTTTTGGAAAAGAACGCAATGGGCGCTTCTGATCCATTGGGAAGCTGGTGGCTGAGGACAGCCCCAACTCCATATGGCGAGGCATCACAGGTTAGAAGCAAGGGTAGTGTCTCATGGTACTGCATGAGGATGCTGTCCGAAGAGAGTAGTCTTTTGATGTTCCGGAAGGCTGACTCTTCTTCCTCTCCCCATTTCCAAAGGACCGCCTTCCCTAAAAGTCGATGGAGTGGCTCAGCAATGGTGGCTTTGTGTTTTAAAAAGACACTGTAAAAATTCAGTAGTCCCAAGAAAGCCTGAAGCTCTGCTTTGTTTTTGGGGGCTGGAGCTTCGTGGATTGCTTTTATTTTGCTTTTGGTGGGGTGGATGCCTTTGCTATCAATTAGGTAGCCCAGGAACTTGACCTCCTGGACCCCGATGATGCATTGTCCTTCCTGACTCTTAGACTCTTCACCTGAAACCACTGCAGGGCAAGCCTGAGCCGTTCCAGTAGTTGGGCTTCCAAGTGGCCGGAGACCAAGATGTCATCGAAGTATGGCACCACCCCTGGAATGCCTTGCAGAAGGCGTTCCATCATCGATTGGAAAATGCCTGGGGCAGCGCTGACTCCAAATTGGAGGCGGTTGCATTTGAAAGCGTCCCTGTGAGTGACAATGGTTTGAGCCTCCACGGTTTTTTCATCGACTGGCAGTTGCTGGTAAGCCTGGGCCAGGTCCAGTTTTGCGAATATGGTTCCACTCCCTAGCGAATGCAACAGATGTTGCACCACTGGGACTGGGTATGTGCTCTGCTGTAATGCCCTGTTAATGGATTTATAGTCAGCGCAGATGCGCACAGGTCCATCATGCTTCACTGAGGTCACAATGGGGGTCTCCCATGCAGCATGATCAATCGGCTCCAATATGCCCTGGGCAATTAATTTGTACAGCTGGGCATCCACTTTAGGCCGGAGGGCAAATGGAACCCTGCGGGGCTTTAGCCAAATTGGAGTAATTGTAGGGTCTAAATTGAATATGGGTTTCCCCAAAAATTTACCTAAGCTCCCGTTGAAGACATCCTGGAAGTCCTCTAGGAGTTTGTCGAGTTCGCTCTGCCTGATCTGATTAATCCCGTCAATGGTGAGCCCTAGAGGCTTGAACCACTCCACTCCAAGAAGGGTTGGTCGGATCTCCCTGACGACTGTGATGGGTAGGTCCCCGGAGAAGTCTTTGTAGTGGATTCTGAGTTTGGTCCTTCCCAGTATTCCGATTGGATGGCCTCCAAAATCCACCAATTTCTCTTGCAGTGGCTGGAGGTGGCTTTTGGCAATCTGCGGCTTGAGTCTCTTGAGCTGAGCCCAATCTATGATGGAATAGGGCGATCCTGAGTCGATCTCCATGGGGCATGGTGTCCCTTCCACGTGGATGGTCATGTGGAACTTATTGGATCCCTCAGCAGTGGTGTGCGCTATGGTGGTCTAATGGACCCCTCTGCTCTTCGCATAGCCTTCCCCCTTGCGCCTTGGGTATTGGGACCATTTGGATGGCCTCTGGTTCTCACAGTCGTGGGTTCTGGGAGCCTCCATGATTGGTTCTGCCGCTCTGCATGCCTCAGCGATGTGGCCCTTCCTTCTGCAGCACCTGCAGGTCGCATCCCGCCAGCGACATCTGGCGCGCACATGATCCCCGTTGCAGCTGGCACAGCGTTCCTCTCATCCGCCATCTTGGGGGTTTTCCCGCCATTGGGGTCTGAGGACGGCCATTTCGGCTTCGGACTCTGACCCCATGGTGGTCTCGTCTAAGGAAGGTTGGGAATCCTTGTAGATTTTGTGGATCCCCTTAGACCTCCTTATGGCGGCTGCTGCTCTCTCCAACGATTCCGCAGCTGTGGCTTCTTCGATCACATCTCTCAGTGAGACCTTCTTTCGGCTGAGGAATTTCTTCTGTACAGAAACATCCCTCATCCCGAATACAATCCGGTCTCTCAGTTGGATGTCCACGTTCTTGAATTCACAGCTGGCCGCAATTGTCCGGAGCGCAGATACGAAGTCTTTAACGGATTCGCCATCCAGTTGATTCCGCTGGTGGAAATCAAACCGGTTGGCCAACGGGGTGCTGGTTGGGGCATAATGCTCTTGCGGGACTTCCTGTAGTTCGGTCCAAGGCATCAGCTCAATGTCCCTCGGTGCCACGAGATCCATGGCCATTTCCAGGACTCCGGAGCCACAGTGAGCCAGGAACAGGGCTCACTTTCAGTTGTCATCCAGGTCGGTGAAACCGCTGCCCACCAGGAATTGTCTGAACCGGACCATGAAGGACTTCCATTTCTCCTGGTTAGGATTGAATGGAGCCAGCGAGATCTGTGGTCCTGACATGGTTCTGTGGTTCAGTTTCAATGACTTAGCTCAAGTGACTCAGCTCTTGGTAGATTGTGGTGATCGTGCCACGAGGTATGCTGTTGGTTCTTTTGTGTCCATCGCCAGTGTTAGATCGGCGCAGGGAAAAGAAGACGCAACTCAGCAGAGGTCCATTCAGCACTTTAATTCAGCTCATACGGAACTGCCGGCTGACCTGCTGAGCCCTCCTTATATACAGCTCCAGCAAGCTAGCCGGCCAATGGCATTTATTTAAACTTCCCACCGGTGGATTAGCCAACCACCGGCGGATGCCCATATAAGGACACAACATTCCCGGTTTATCTGCATTCTCAACAATTTTTTAATGCTTTTAATTTGTTGTGCCATATTTTCCTTTACAATGATATTTGTGTTTAATTGTGTTTATTTGTTGTTTCAATTCCCGTTTTATGGGTTCTTTCTGCAGCTCTTTTTCCAGTTTGCTAAGATCTTCCTCTAAATTATTTTGCCATTGTCTTTTTTGTTTGTTGTCTTTGGCCATGTATGATATTGCAATACCCCTCATAAAAAGTTTTGGTGTGTCCCACAGGTTCTGATTATTTGTATCCTCATTTTTATTACTTTGAAAAAACAAACTCATTTGATCATCCATCTTTAATTTAAATTCATTTTGATTCAAGATTGCTTTTTTTAGGGTCCACCTCCTTGTCTTTTTTTGCCCTTTCCATTTAATTTTAATGGGATTGTGGTCTGCCCACGGATTTATGTCAATATTAACTTCCTCAATTCCCAGATTCAAATCTGTCGATGCCCAAACCATATCAATTCGAGACCAAGATTGATGTCTACCTGAATAATAAGTGTGATATACAGGAAATGCCTGTCACCCAGAAAATAATCAACAGAGAGTTGAGAGATAAGACAAGAATACAATTTATTAATTATTTCTTTGCAAAGGTCCCCCTCAAAGTGAGGGAGCAATTTACCATTCGTTCTCGCCGTCTTTTATACAATTTCAGGTTACACCTTACAGGATACAAGCATGTCCCTTGAGTACAATTTCAGACTTTATATAACAGATAAGCACATAAACACATGATATCCCCATTATGGAAAGTCCCCATAACTCCAATATATAAAAATACCCTACTTAAAAATATTGCTTATACGTGTAATATCAGCATATGCGTACTTCCCCTCCTAGATAAACACTTTCTCAAGAACACAGGAACCACACAATTCCTTTCCCATGTTCCTTAAACTGTCAGCTAAATTATATAATCAGGTTATACAGAGTAAAATAAAGCCTTGACATGATATTAAAATGGCGTAACTTAGGTTATACATTTTTGCAGGAATAATCCTAATTTCTTTATTTCTCACAATAAGTATATTGTTTCTTATCCCCATTTCTTTCCCTCCAACAATCTTTTATGCTTAATTCTTCCACCATCTCGAAAAATGAATTAGGTAATATCCTTCTAACACCTTTCTTTCGTCTGTCATATCTATAGTCTAGTTCTCTATCTACAATCGCATTGAAATCACCAATTATACACCAATTATCACATTTAATGCGATCATGTCTCTAATCATGTTATACAGTTTTTGGCCCTCATTTGACGCATATATTCCAACTAACATCAGTTTTTTCCCATCCACTGTTAATTCTATTATCAATATTCTGCCCACTTCGTCTTTATATATCTGTTTGGCCAAAATACCCTCTTTTACATACATTACAATTCCCCCTTTCTTCTGCTGTGAGGAAGATATGAACATCTTTTATAACTTAAGAGCATTTTAATAGGTACTGATGCTGCTTTTTTATGTGCGTCTCTTGGAGCACTATTATATCCACATTTGTCTTATACAGTTTACTAAAGAAGTTTTTCCTTTTCCCTGGAAAATTTAACCCATTAACATTTAATGATTAAATGTTCAAGAAGATAGTGCTTCTTGAAGCTAGATTAAATGTTCAAGAAGCTAATGCTTCTTGAAAACCTCTACTTATGGACTTCCGGTTTCCTTGTCTTCGGCGGCGGCGGTGCCTTTTGAAGCTCCGCCAGCCCCGCCACTTGTAGAGCCGCTTCGTGACTAAGAAGCGGCTCGAAAACTTCAAAAATCTCTAGGATTTTTGAAGAGAGATCGCAGGGCACAGGTTGAGCCCCTGCAACCCCCCCAGGGAATAGTTTCTGGGGAGGGAACAGGAGCGGCTCCCATTCAACCTGCTGGAACTCCGGGCGGCGTGGGACAAGTCTGCGTCTGCAGAACAAGCCGGCTACAGGAAACCTTAAACTGAAAGAAAAGGAACCAGCTTTAATGAGCAGCATACTGTTACTTGAACCCTGAAACTCGGAAGCGCAAGTATTAAGAGTTTTCTTGGCTTTCTAACCTGAGTGAAAAAATGCGGATGAGTGAAAGTGAACTGTAAAAACATGGCGCTTAGCCTTAGAGTTAACGAGCTGGCGAGTGTGGATTGCTGAACTCATCTTGCTTTGTTACAAAGTTTCTAAACTGCTACGAAGTTGCTTCGCTTGCAACAAGAGAAATAAGAGAGAAATTTCTCCTTTTTCAATACTGGACTTTGCTTTACTTTGGTTCTTATTTGATCAAATCTGGGGGACTTTTTTAGAAGTCTTTGTGGAGGTGGGAGAGGAAGAAGAACTTCCCTTTTTAATAAAACTAGCCTACGTGGCAGGATGGCCTCAAAGAAGCAGGAAGCGAAGGCAACAGGAGGTGGATCTCCCACACATAAAGCACAGCCTCCCCCAGTACAACAGATACAGACTCAGAAAAAAGATTTTGATGTGGGAGATTTAAAAGAATTTATTTCTAAAACTTTGGATGATAAATTTCAAAAATCTCAACAGGAGATAGATGATAAACTTCAAAAATCACATCAGGAATTTATGCAGGAAATTAATGAAGTTAAAGATATGGTGAAACAGAATCAAAACAAGGTGACCAAAAAAATATCAGAAGTGGCGTCTGGCCTGGCAGAATTTATTGTGAAAGTTGATTCTAAAGTTGAAGAACTTAAATCAGAAGTTAATGTTAAGATGAAAGACAATGATTATAAAATTGCTGATGTTGACAATAAAATGCAAAGAGTTGAAAATGAGATTGTCATGGTACAATTCAGGGCAATGGAGTTTGCCATACGGCTTCGAGGAATTCGAGAAGAGGAAAGACAGGATTTGAGACAGGTTTGTTCTGAGGCCCTGGCCAAGATTCTACAAGTTAATCCTGATGTGGTTTTTCACAAAATAGATAAAATTTACAGAGTGAATTCTGGGTGGCCAGACAAAGACAATTGCCCAGAGATGTGGTCATATATTTTACAGATAGAGAAATAAGAAATGATATCCTGCAAAAATCCTTTTACACTTCTGTGCAAGTGGGGGGCTCACGAATTGGAATTTATAAAGAATTACCCCCTAAAATGCTGAAAACTAGAAAAGAATTTGGCTTTCTTGTTAAGGAATTACAAAATTTACAGATACCATTTCGGTGGGACGCCCCAGTTGGTATAATTTTCAGATACAAGGGAGAAAGATATCGCTTGAATACCGTGGAGAAGGCACAGCAATTTTACACTACTATTCTTAAGGAAAGAACACCATCTCCACGTACATCTACAGTTTTGGAGATTAAGGAGAGTGAAGAGAAGCAACCTCAACGAGAACTGCAAGAACAGTCTAAGCAGGAATTAGAGGAAATGCAAGGCGCAGAAGGAGGTTTTCTGGATGAGCCTTTGCTGGAATCTTCTCCAATCTTGGACCCGGTTCAGATGATTGAAGTTAAGGATCAACGTATAACTCGAGCTCAATCTAAGTTACTTAAACAAAAGCAACAACAACAACAGGAAAGACAAGATAAGAAGGCAGTTAAGAGTACTGCACAAGAGACTGGAGCCATGGGGGGAGCGAGATCGAAGCTTTCGGATGATCTTCGATTATTCTGCTCTTTGCTTCAGAAAGATGAAGATGATGTTTAAGTGTTTATCTTGGAATGTTAACGGGTTGAATTCAGCACAGAAAAGGAAGAAATTATTTACATATTTGAAACAATTTAATAATGATATAATTTGTTTACAAGAAACGCATATCACAACTCAAGATCAAAAATATTTGATAAACTCCAAACTAGGAACACATTTTATATCTTCAACTTCGCAAAAAAAGAATGGTGTGGTTATTTATGTAAATAAAAAGTTAACAGCTAAAGTTATAGAAGCAGATGAAGATGGTAGGTTTGTAGCAATTGAATTGCTCACAGCAAATGGCCAAATTCTTTTGATTGGAATTTATGCTCCCAATCAACAACAGGACCATTTCTATAAGATGTTACATACTAAAATACTGCAATGGGACTACAGATCTATTTTAATTATGGGAGACTGGAATGGAGTAATTGATTCTAAACTAGATAAAAAGAGTTTGACAAAGTCTAGGATCAGATTACCACAGACCTTTTTTGATATGAAAGAAGATATGGAACTAAAAGATGTTTGGAGAATACATAATCCGAAAGAATTGGACTACACTTTTTTTTCTGACAGACACAGATCCTTCTCTAGGATTGATTTTATTTTGTTGACAGATGACTTACTTGTTAAGACAAAAAGAACAAAGATTTTTCCAAGAACTTTGACTGACCATAGTCCAGTATGGATAGAAATTGAGATGGATAAGGTTGAGAGACGTTCTTGGAGATTAAATGAGAACTTGTTTAGATACGAAAAAAATACAACAGAATTTAAAAAGCATTTGAAAGAATTTTTTGAAATAAATTTGAATAAAGGTACCCCAATTGAAATTGTGTGGGACGCAAGTAAAGCTTATATGAGAGGGGTACTTATCTACATGAACTCTAAACATAGACTGTTTCGACAAAAGAAAAGATCTGAATTGGAAACAGAAATAAAGAATAAAGAACAGTTACTTATTAAAAATCCAACAGATGAAAGAATATGTAGTGCTATAAAACTTTTGAAAGACCAATTTCAAATGCTTATGGCGGAACAAGCTGCAACAAATTTACAATATGCGAAGCATAATACATTTTGTAACGCTAATAAACCGGGCAGATGGTTGGCTTACACATTGAGGAAAAAACAAAGTATACGGACTATTGATAGTATTGATATTGGAGGGAAAGAAATCTTTCAACAAAAATTAATTAAAGAAGCTTTTGTGGATTATTATACCAAATTATATGCCAAAGAGGAGGTGCAGAATGGACTTATAGAAAAATATTTAAATGATAAAAGAGTTACAAAAATTACTGATCAACAAAAGGGAAGAATGAATTATCCTATAACAGAGGAGGAGATAATAGTAGCAATTAAACAGTTAAAAACAGCCAAAGCTCCTGGCACGGATGGTTTGACCGCAGTGTATTACAAAACTTTGCAAGCTGAAATGGTGGAACAACTTAGAGATTTATTTTGCAATATTCAACAAGGGGGTAAAATACCCCCATCATGGACAACAGCTTACATATCTTTGATACCAAAAGAACAAATCGGTCCTAAAAAACCAGAGAACTATAGACCAATATCTCTTTTGAATACAGATTATAAAATCTTTGCGAAAGTATTAGCCAACAGGTTGATGCCAGTAATTCAAAAGGTGATTCATGAGGATCAAGCAGGATTTATCGAGGGCAGATACATGAAGGATAATGTAAGGCAAGTAATAGATTTATTGGAATATCTTGAGAAGAATAAACAGATTCCTGCAGTGCTGGTCTTTTTGGATGCAGAGAAGGCCTTTGATAGAGTGGATTGGAATTTTCTACTAAAGACTTTAAAAAAGATGGACTTTGGGGATCAATTTATACAGGCGATTTCAGCAATTTATCAAGAGCAAAAGGCACAGATCATTATTAATGGAAGTCTGACAACAGAGTTTAAAATTGAAAAAGGAACAAGACAGGGATGTCCGTTGTCCCCACTTTTATTTATTTTAACACTAAAAGTCTTGCTAAATACAATACGGGACTCTAATATCTTGAAAGGTATAAAGATTAGGCAAGAGGATTACAGAATAAAGGCATTTGCAGATGATCTGGTTGTTACCCTATCACAACCAATGGAATCAATAATCTTGATGAAGGACATTATACAAGACTATGGTAAAGTTTCAGGTTTTAGACTGAATCCAAAAAAGACTAAAATGATAGCTAAAAACATGACACAAGATCGTAAACATGAGCTTGAAAGGAGGGCAGGTTTTGAGACTGTACCTAAGGTAAAATATCTAGGAGTTCAGGTTGCAGAATCAAACATGAAATTGTTTCAAAATAACTATGAGGTGTTGTGGCGAGAGGTGCAGAAAGATATGGAGACTTGGAAAAAACTGCAGCTGTCTCTACTTGGAAGAATAGCAGCAGTTAAGATGAATATTTTGCCAAGATTTCTTTTTTTGTTTCAAATGATTCCGGTGCTTAAAAGTGATAAACAATTGAAAGTTTGGCAAACTGGAGTGAATAAGTTCGTCTGGAACGAGAAGAAGCCGAGAGTGAAATTGAAAATTATGCAAGATGTTCCAGAAAGAGGAGGTCTTAAACTTCCAAACCTACAGCTATATTATGATGCAGCAGCTTTAACTTTAACAAGTGATTGGTTTGGAAGTAAAAAGGTTGGAATATTGAATGCAGAAAGTTTTGATCTTGAATTTGGATGGCATGCTTACTTATTTTATGATGACAAAGTTGATAAAGTATTTAAAAGTCATATACTTAGAGACTCTTTGATGAGAGTTTGGAAGAAGCACCGACTCAAATGGGATTATAAAATACCGCTATGGCTGGATCTTGGTCATACTTTGTGGAATACAAATATAATGTCACTCGGGGGGGGGTTTATACAAAGAGGTTCTTTTTACAGATGCGGGCAGATGGCAGCTGAAGACATTGCAGACACTGTTGGACGAAGGGATTAATTTAACTTGGTTACAATATAATCAATTACAATTGAGATGGAAAGAGGACCAAAAAACTGGTATTATGTTGCATGAGGAAGAATTGGTTAGACATATAAAAGAGAAAGGTCCAATGCATATCAAAAGGCTTTATAATGTTTTGCTAGAAAGGGATTCAGAAACTGAATTAGTTAAAGATTGTATGATTAAGTGGGCACAAAATTTTGAAGAACCAGTGATGTTGGAAACATGGGAAAAAATTTGGGTTAAGAACGTTAAATTTACACAGTCGCAGAACCTGAGGGAAAATTTCTATAAAATGTTTTATAGATGGCATTTAGATCCCAAAAAGTTGTCATGTATGTACCCTAATGTTCAGCCAAAATGTTGGAGATGTGAATGTTTGGATGCTACGTATTATCATGTTTGGTGGACCCGTAGGAAAGTTAAGGCTTTTTGGATAAAAATTTGGTGGGTCATGCAGAATGTGTTGAAGAAAAAAATTCAATTCTCTCCACAATTGTTTTTATTGGGTATAGTTAAGGGTTTTACATCGGGTGAAACAAAACTGATACTGTATATGATAACAGCAGCAAGATTGTTGATAGGTAAATACTGGAAAAATGAAGCTTTGCCCACTATTGAGGAATGGACTTTGAAGATGGCCAGTTTTGCAGAGATGGCGAAGATTTCAGCATACTTAAAAGATTGTTCACAAGAGACTTATGAATGGGAATGGAAAAGATGGATAGAATATGTTCAGAACAAATATCAAACTAGAAAGTATCAAATAGCCTTTACTTGAAAATAATGTTTTAGAAATATTTTAATGTAATGAGGTAAAAAGAAAAATTATACAGGGGAGGGAGGGGTTCAAGTTTATATATAAGTGTCATATTAGGGTTTTGTTTTTTTTACGAGTTATGAGTATATTATAGGGAAGTCTGGGGGGAGGGGAGGGTTAGGGAGGGTTAGGGAGGTTGGGAAGTTTGGGGGGGTGGTGGTGGGGGGGGGAAAGGGGTGAAAATGTAATTGTAAAACTTTTGCAATAAAAAAAAAACAACCTCTACTTATACTTAAGTCTTGTTGCCCTCGTTTGTCTGACTTCTTTATATTCCTTGCGTCCACCATCATTGTCTTTCCCGTTATCCACATTCTCTCCTTTCCCATTCTTTTTCCTTGATTTGGGATTCCCTCCTATTTGGTGACTGTCCTCCTAGTTCTCCCTCTTCCCTTCTTTCTCTTTCCTCCAATTCAACCTCACTACCAAAATTTTGTCTATAAAACTCTTCTACTTTGTCCACCGTGTCCAATCTCAACCTTCTTTCTCCCCAAGATACCATAATCCCTTCTGGAGTCAGCCACCGAAAATTTATGTTTTTTCATGTTAGTTTTGCTGTAAGCCTTTGGTAGAGTCACCTTAAGTCTCTTACCCTTCTCGGGACTTGTTTGATCACCACAAGCTGTCTTCCTCATAACTCTAGTGAATCTTCTCTGGTCCTATGGAGAATCTCATCGTGGATCGATTTTTTAACGAATCTAATATGCACTTCTCTGGGTAGATTATGTCTACATAAGTCGTGTGGATCCATTTCATTAATCATTTCTTCCTTTCCAATTCCTAATACTCCTGCCAATAGCTCCGCCATCATCTCCGGAATGTCCTCATTCCTTGGTGTGTGTGGGAATGTGTGTGGGAATGTGTGGGAAACACATTCTGAAATCGTAGAAAATGGGCAGCCTTATCTATTTCCAATTGGATTATTGTCTGTTCGAGATCTCTATTGGCTTGAATTAATCTTTCTTCCATCTCCTCCACTTTTTTTTCTTCCCTTCCCATTCTATCTTTCATCTCCTGTAATTTTTGTTCATTTTTTAGAATTTGTTGCTGGAAGCATTCAAATTTATCATCCATCGATCTCATCTTTTCTTTCACTTCTCCCGTGTCACTCCTTACTTCTCCTATCTCTCATTTCAAATCCTCATGGTTCTTTAACTTAACCTTCTGCATTGTTTGTAGCATCTGTTGTAGATCCTTAAATGAGTCTCTCTGTAGCATTCCTTCAATAGATCTTTGTCCTGCTGGACTTAGTTTCATTGTTGTAGTTTGAGCTCCTTGCCTCCTTCCTGCACCAATTCTTGTCAAATTGGGGATACTTGTCATTTTCAATACCGCTTTAAATTGACTTCCCTACTTCCTTATATTTTTCTTAATTTCCTCCAGCACCCTTCAACTATCACTCCCTCAACTAGTTAATTCTCAATGCTTAACTTTGCAACTTTCACTGTTTTATGTTTTTATGTTTTTAAATGTCTCTTATGTATTCTTTAACTTCCTTTCTTGATCTTTCCTACCCCATCAACAGTCTGCAAACCTTCCCCATAGTCAACAATTAATTAATAACAAAATCTATAATTGAACCACTTAATAATATCAATAATTAATGCGGGACTTCCGGCAGTGACATCAACGTGGCTGGAACGAACAGAACGGCGCTCTGTTCTTGAAGTTCCAAGATTCCTGATTAGGAAGCCGTTTTAGGCGCTATTGATCACGTAGAGATCAATAGATAACGAGGATTCTTCAAGGACCTTGGGAAGCAAAGCAATCTCCCTGAAGGTTCAGGAGAACCTCTTAATTCCAATCAGGAAAAAACCAGCCATTTTGGCTGGCCAGAACGCTGATAAACCGAAGAGTGGGAAGCGAAGATTTGAAATAAAGAGAACACATTGGTAAAAGATTGATTTATAGAACAAAGTTTTGAAAAAAGGTACAGCTACACAGACAGAAAGTGAAAAGTGAGCAGAGAAAGTGAGACTAACCTAGCAGTGGAATGAAAGCCAGGCGAGCGGCGAGGAAGCAAAGAGCAAAATTTTGAATTGACAGTGACAGCGCAAAATAGAAGAATGGTGGAAATGGAGAAAAGCCAGAGGATTTATTGAAAAAAGGACTGTAAAGGATAAAAATTCATGAACCAAATAGAAGCGACGGAACACAGAGCGAGGAGCGACGAAAGAGAAACCAGAGGATTTGGAGAAATAGGAGAGTGTGGATCAGCGAGAGGAATGAAGAAGACGACTGTCAGCCTCAGCTTGCCTGCTTCAGCTGCCATAAGAAATGGGGAGGGATTAGTTATGGAGCAAAGGGGGGAAAGGGAGCAGGAGGTGGTTTTGTCTTTGTAGGAGGGGACTTCGTGAGAAACGAAACTGAATCTTCAAAAGGGGACGGCTGACCAACGGTCCGACATTCCTGATGAATGATGCTGCCAGACGTGTTGCCACCTGACCTTTGGAAGACCTTTGGATTGGCTGATGATTTATAAACACGAGGGGGGGAAGAAGCTTAGTAGATGCATTTCGCGTGTTTTGCTCACTTCCAGCTTTAACTGGGTTGTTAATCATTTCTTATTCAGTAAAAGTACCAAATTCTTCAAAATGCTTGAGTTTGGGGTTTTCTTTCCTGGATATTGAAGGAAGCATACCTGACATTAAGCTGGAAGTCACAACCAGTCATCCCGGACAAAAACCGAGGGGACTGTAAATCCAAAATATGTCAGATTGGGGGAGTGATGGAGAAGAGAAAATGGGGGCAGCCAGTTCAACTGCCCTCCAGTCGGAAAAGGAGACTGCAGAATGGTTAGAAAAACTCCGTTTGGAGACGGAAGAGGCTAGATGGTCAAAGGGAGTGGGGAGACTGCTGGACTGGGGAGAGAAACCCCGGGGAGTGACAATTTCCAGACCCCGGAAAAAGGAGGCAGTGTGGATGCAACAGCAGAAGGAACGCCTCATGATAGACCAAGCCTTGCAGCTTATCCGTGATGTGGAAGAAAGCAGAAAAAACCGTGAGTCTTTTGAAATTCCTGTGGAGAAGGGGGAAGCAGACCCCAGGGGGGAGCCCGAAGAGACAGCCTGCGGGGGAGAGGAAGATTTTGAGGAGGGAACATCCCAGGCTTTGGCAGCTCGAGGGAGAGATGCAGCCGGCCAGAGAACCCCAGCCTTGCAGCCCCCCCCCCCCCGCAGACGTAAAAAACCAAAAATCCCCCCCCTTCCTGTGAAGTTTGATGGGAATCCTAAAGCCTTGGGATTTTTCCTGACCCATGTGTGGAACCACATGCAGGACTGGGGGGAGGACTACGAAACAGAGGCGGCAAAAGTCAGAAGCATCGCGAATGCCCTAGAGGGAGTAGCTGCTGAGTGGATGGTGGTTCTCCACAATAACAACTCCCCCTTGCTGAGAAATTACAACCAGTTCATGAGGGCCCTTAGAAGGCATTTTGAAGACCATTTAGCTGAACGAAAGGCGAGGCTCAGAATGAAGAGCATTCAGCAGGGCCGGAGGCCAGTGGCAGAGTATATCCAAGAGTTTCGTGAACTGGCACCCTATATGACAGGCTGGTCAGAAATGGCTCTTTTGGAGAGTTTCAAGGATGGATTGAATGAAGAGATATATCGAGACTGCAGGAGCATGGGGGTCCCCGATGATTTGGATAGATGGTACATAGTAGCTGAGGATGTGGAGATCGAGCTGAAACGGAGCGAACTCCGAGGAAGGCGGATGGGGGACCAGTCATCCTCTTTCTACCATAAGGGGGTGCCCAAGATGACTGGCAGGAAGACCGAATCCAAACCCAAGTCAAAGCCCTTCACCTGTTTCAAATGTGGGAAGGAGGGTCACCGGGCGGCCGAATGTTTCTCCAAACCACCGCCAAAAGCCACCGGGGCCAGCCAAAAGAAAGGCGATAAAATACCCACCAAAACCCGCGGCACCGCCCTGAAAGGAGAAGTCGTTGAGTTCACTCCCCGGAACCAGGGTGAGTTGGGAACTCTGACCAACGATGACGACAGCGAGACGGACTCCGACTCTGACACCGACGAACGGGTGAGTCACACGGAAGAACCCTTACTCATCCCCGTAGAAGTAAGGGTGCCCTCCACAGGAACTCACGCGCAATTGTTAGCCCTGTTGGACTCGGGGTGCACTAGGTGCATAATTAGCCCCAAAGTAGTGGAGGAAATGGGACTGAGACTGAAAACTTTAAAAAGACCCATTGCATTTTGTCAATTAGATGGGTCGATTGCAGGAGGGGGCCCAGCTAGTTTTATGACCGAACCCCTTGAACTGCAGTTGGGGAATCATGTAGAGAAGCTCAGCTTTATCGTAGCAGCTGGCATGGAAAGGCCCCTCATTCTAGGACTGCCCTGGCTTCGAAAATGGAACCCACGAGTAAATTGGAAAACGGGGGTCCTGCGCATCCGTATGACAGAACCAACTCCGGAAAAGGAAGGCCCCTCCCTAAGGGACAACATAAGACCAGAAAGGGCAGCAGTAGCCATTAACTATATTGAGGGAGAAGAGAAAATTCCAAAGGAATATTGGGACCTCAAGGAAGTGTTTAGTGAAAAAGCATCGGATGCTCTGCCTCCCCACAGGGCCACTGACTGCACCATTGAAATACTCCCGGGGTGAAGCTTCCCAAACCAAAAATATACCCCATGACACCTCGAGAATTGGGGGAATTGCGAAATTTTATTGACAAAAACTTAGAACGGGGATTCATCGAACGAGCCAAACCCAAGGTGGCAGCGCCAGTAATGTTCCGCGAAAAGAAAGATGGATCCTTCAGATTAGTTGTTGATTATAGAAACATGAACGCCATTTGCGTGGAAAAGTCTATCCCCTCCCACTTATGAAGGACATGTTGGCCCATTTAGGGAAGGGAAATTTTTTTACCAAACTTGATTTAAGAGAGGCATACTACCGAGTGAGAATAAAAGAGGGAGATGAATGGAAGACAGCATTTAATTGCCCACTGGGATGTTTCCAGTTTAGAGTACTCCCTTTTGGACTACAGGGGGCCCCAGCTGTATTCATGCTGTTGATCAACGAAGTGTTGCATGAGCACCTATATAAGGGGGTGTTGGTCTATTTGGACGATATTCTAATTTATTCTGACAACATGGCCGACCATGTAAGATTGGTTCGAGCGGTCTTGAATAAACTCAGAGCAGCTGAACTCTATGCCAAACTTTCTAAATGTGAATTCCATCAAGACAAAATTGACTATCTTGGATATCGTATATCGCATGAGGGAATAGAGATGGACCCGGAAAAGGTCCGGGCAGTAATGGAATGGGCCGCACCACGCACCCGTAAACAGTTACAGAGTTTCTTAGGGTTTGCTAATTTTTATAGACAATTTATCCCCTCTTTTGCGAAAATCGCACTGCTAATTACAAACTTGCTAAAAACCAAAGGGGAAGTAAAACCCAAACCCTCGAAACCACTAGAATGGACTATGGACTGTCAGGCCGCTTTCGAAAAACTGAAACGATTGTTTGCAGCTGAACCTGTGCTGAAACACCCCGACATAGAACAACCTTTTGTAGTACAAGCTGATGCTAGCGACGTCGCCGTAGGAGCAATACTCTTGCAAAAGAATGAGAAGGGAATATTACAACCCTGTGCTTACACATCCCGTAAACTATCCGAGACAGAAAGGAGATGGGCCATATGGGAGAAAGACGCGTTTGCAGTTAGATGGGCGCGCTAAAAGCTGACGAGTGGTTTAAAATCCACTCGAATGAATGCACACTTCGCGACGGACTAGCTTGGGTTGGATCGAAATTGTATGTTCTGACCACATTAAGGCCAACCATATTGAAATATGCTCATAATGCCAAAGCCGCAGGACACTTTGCATTTGTCAAGACTTTACATCTTGTTAAGAGACAGTTTTGGTGGCCTGCACTTAAAAAGGACATAGAGGCATATGTGGCTAGCTGTCCAGTATGTGCCTCGGCTAAAAGACCTCCAGGAAAATCCCCTGGATTACTGCAAAGTGTGGCTAGACCGAACGCCCCATGGAAGGAAATATCTATGGATTTTATTGTGGACTTACCAGACAGTGAGGGCTGCACTGTCATTTGGGTAGTAACTAATTTGTTTTCCAAACAAGTACATTTCATACCTTGCTCAAAGATCCCTTCAGCGAAAACCCTCGCAAAATTTCATACCTTGCTCAAAGATCCCTTCAGCGAAAACCCTCGCAAAATTGTTTATTCGGCAGATTTATCGACTACATGGGTCTCCGAAAAGAATAATTTCTGACAGGGGTGTGCAATTTACTTCCAGTTTCTGGAGAGAATTTTTGAAATTGATAGGCTCCGCACAAGGGTTGAGCTCCAGTCACCACCCTCAGACAAATGGGGCTTGTGAAAGAACCAATGGGGTGCTCGAACAATACCTTAGGTGTTACGTAAATTACCAACAGGACAATTGGGTAGACTTGTTGCCATTTGCAGAAGTGGCATATAACAATTCTGTACACAGTAGCACCGGATTCACCCCTTTTAAGGTCGCATCGGGCCAGGATTTTGTACCCATTCCCGAGTTACCTCAAGATGATCCCCAAAATCCCTCCTTGATAGATTGGATTGAACAACTAAGGAGCACCTGGGCAGTGACTCGGAAGGCATTGGATGAGGCACACCGAGCTCATAAGGCGCAAGCCGATAAGAAAAGGTCCCCAGCTCACATTTATAAAGTGGGAGACAAAGTCTATTTGTCTACCAAATACTTACAAACCACCCAGAAGTCCAAAAAGCTGGGGCCTAAGTATGTAGGACCATTCCGTGTGATTAGACTGATTAATCCAGTGACAGTTGAATTGGAATTGCCAAAAACCTTGAGACGAATACATCCTGTATTTCATGTTAGTTTATTGAAACCTGAACGCTCATCTCCCCTAAGGGCTGATCAAAGCACCCCTCCAATTCCCATTCTCATAGAGGGGGAGCAACATTTTGAGGTTAAGGAAATCTTGGACTCTAGAAAACACCATGGTAAAGTCCAATATCTAATTGCCTGGAAACATTTTCCTCTATCTCAGGCTGAATGGGTAAATAAACGGGATGTCCGAGCTCCCAAGAAAGTACAACAATTCTATGCCAAATACCCAGATAAACCATAATTATTGTATATATTCTGTTTCTCTCTCTCTTCTTTCCTTTTATTTAGGACTAACGTCTCTTCTGCAAGGGGGGCCGAATGTCAGCCTCAGCTTGCCTGCTTCAGCTGTCATAAGAAACGGGGAGGGATTAGTTATGGAGCAAAGGGGGGAAAGGGAGCAGGAGGTGGTTTTGTCTTTGTAGGAGGGGACTTCGTGAGAAACGAAACTGAATCTTCAAAAGGGGACGGCTGACCAACGGTCTGACATTCCTGATGAATGACGCTGCCAGACGTGTTGCCACCTGACCTTTGGAAGACCTTTGGATTGGCTGATGATTTATAAACACGAGGGGGGGAAGAAGCTTAGTAGATGCATTTCGCGTGTTTTGCTCACTTCCAGCTTTAACTGGGTTGTTAATCATTTCTTATTCAGTAAAAGTACCAAATTCTTCAAAATGCTTGAGTTTGGGGTTTTCTTTCCTGGATATTGAAGGAAGCATACCCGACAACGACTGTCAGGCAGCAGTGACAACCTAAGCACTTGGGTCTACTGAATATACTTACTGTATTTTTTATATATTTAATTATTGAATTTAAGATTGATATTGTGTAAAAAGTAGAATTTTATATTAATTATATTTATTATCTTAGTCCTTTCTTCCTTTTTTTCAAATGCTTATATAGATTTATAGATTGATAGATTGATAGATTGATAGATTGATATAGTTCTGATTATATTTACATATATTTATTCATATACCTAATTATTGATTTTGTATACTGATATTATTTAGAAGTCATAAGTTTAAAATAATTCTACTTACTATTCCAGTGTGTGTAAAGTGACTAAACTTATTTTATTATCTATATTACCATTTATAGCAAATATTGATATTTAGTGGTTATAATATTCTATATATAAATATTAATCCAGTAATAGATTTATCAATGATAAGGATAGATAGATGAATTGCTGAAATACTAGTTTTTTCCCTCTTCTTCCTAATTGATCTTCCTACCCCTTATATAATGATATTGAAAAGTGAAATTTGAAAGTGATCATACAACAGAAAAGTAAATTATAGACCAATTTGGATGAAAATTAAGTAGGATATTTTATATATCGACATATATTCTAACTTATATATACCTAATAAGTTAAATATCAATACAGAAGTTGAAATACATTGAGCCCATAAGACAGATAAGTGTATGAAAATTTGGGAAAGTGTAAAACAGAAAATAAGGATGACAACAATAGCCCCAACAATGACAATTAAGACAAGTAAAAAGGCAATCTCAAATAAGACATCACTTACAGCCTCACCTGCGCAGCAAAAAACAATTGATACAATGCTAACTACAGAGAAAGAAAAGGTTCCCTCCACATTTAACATACAAAATACCCAATCAGTCCTAGCCATGATACAAGAAGGGATGAATAAAACACAAGAGTCCATAGCTAATAACCACGAAGAAACCCAAAGGAATCATGAAGAATTGAAAACAGATGTGGGAGAAATAAAAGATAATATTAAAAAAATGGATGATAAAATTGAGAGAATACAACAGGATATTGTCAGAATGAACAGCGAATTCAGAGAATGGAGGCTAAAATGGACCAAACAGATAAGAAAATAGACAACATGGAGCAAAATCAAGCAATACTAAATAAAGAGCTAGAGGACTCAATTACATACCTAGAGATGGAAAAAGTTTCTTTCTATCTTAGGTTTCAAAATATAATTGAAAATAAAGAAGATTTAGGAGAACTGATGGCGGGAATTATAGCAGAAGCTACCCAGAAAGAGAAAGAAGAGATCAGAAGAGAAATGGACGAAATTTATAGAGTCCATACAAATTATGCCCACAGGCATAAGCTACCCAAGGAAGTTCATATCAGATTTGCAAAGAAAACTGTGAAAGAAGAGATCTACAAAGCAATGAGAGAAAAATCACTTATGTATAAGGGGAAAGAAATAATAACCTTAAAACAGATACCAAGAAGGATAAGAGAACAGAGGAAAAATTATAATTTTTTAACAACACAATTAAATAAACACAAAATATTGTTTTGCTGGTTGATGCCAGAAGGATTCTGATCTCCTGACAAGATAAAAAACATAAAATTGATACATTAGAGAAAGCACAAGAATTTTTCGATCAATACTTCGTATTAGAAGAACAGGAAAGTAGACCAGAACTGGACATCAAGACCCAGGAACATCCCATAGACCAGTGGTTCTCAATCTTCCTAATGCCGCGACCCATTAATACAGTTCCTCATGTTGTGGTGACCCCCAACCAGGGGTGGGTGTGGCTTATTTCATGGGCGTGGCTTGGAGGTCATATGTCTGGGTGGGCGTGGCTAGCTGGTCATGTGACTGGGCAGCCATGGCTATGTGTATAGGGACTACTCAGAGGGCTGAAAAAAGTCATTTCTGACAGATCCTCGCACTTTTGACTGGTCCTCACACTTACGACCATCCTCACATTTATGCTGGTGCAGCATTCTTAACAACCATGTCACTCATTTCACAACTGCTTCTCTTCACCATGGTGATAAAATAGGGCAAAAACGTAAAATGTGAGGGCAGTCGTAAGTTCGAGGACTGGTCAAAAGTGCAAGGACCATGTATTTTTATTGTTACAAATTGAACATAATTAAAGCATAGTGATTAATCACAAAATGAATATGTAATTATATATTGTGAAATATTTATTTCTAATTATAAATAAATGAAATTTTGTTGTGAAGCATGGTGTAGTATGGATAACAGTTTTACTACAACAACAGTAAACTACATTGGTACATTTTGTAACAGTATGCATAAAAAGGTAACGTCAGTGCGAAGGTTGAGATTGCTTCTTTCTCACCAAATCAGAAATTCTTGGGGCAGTCTTTGCAAGAGCACAACGAAGATCATCTTCCACAAGAAGTCTACTTCTGTATTTAGACTTGATAACCAACAAGCTGGAAAACCCTATTTCGCAAAGATATGTTGTTGGAAATGGAAGAAGAAGGTGCAACACAGTCTCAGACAGAACAGGATATGACTGCAAATACTTGATCCAGAATTTTGTAACTGGCATTGTAGTGAAATCAGTTCTCGCTGCATTGCTGTTAATAAGTTCAATGAACTCCTCTTGTGCTGTCTCAGGAACATCTTCAACTTTGACTGTGAATGGGCTTCTGGCAAATGCAAATGGGGTGTCAGGTAGATTTGGAAAGTATGATGAAACATCATCTTCAAGCATGTGCAAGTGTTCTTTCACAGAAATTATCATCGTAATCTTTTTGTCTGGTTCAATGTCATGTTCCTCAAAGAAAGCAGATAAGGTAGGCAACATGTAAATTTTATTTTCATCCAATTTGTTTTGCCAAAGCTGAAGTTTCATTTGGAACGCTCGGATCTTTTCAGACAAATCGAAGCATGTTGCATCTGGTCCTTGCAGTGATAAATTTAACTCATTCAAGATGGCAAAGATATCAACCAAGTAAGCTATTTTCTGCAGTTCACTTTTATCGCTGAAAAGTGCTTCAAACTGTGGCCTTGCTTTCTGATTAAAAAACATTTTGAGTTCATCACAAAGCTCAAAAACACGTTTTAAAACTTTTCCTCTTGACAACCATCTCACTTCAGTGTGAAATAGCAGAGCATTGTTCGGCGCATCCAACTCGTTGCACAGTTGCGAAAACAGCCGGCTGTTTAAAGAGCTCGCCTTTACAAAATTGACAACATTTATGACACTTTTCATTACTTCTTGTAACTCTTGTGGCAGCGTCTTCGTTGCTAATATTTGCCGATGAATCATACAGTGCGTTCTGATGACTTTTGGTGACTCATTCAGTACCAAACGTTGAAACCCAGATCGACATCCTAGCATAGCTGGAGCACCATCTGTACAAACACCACAAACATTTTCCCAAGAGATCTTATGCTCTTTCAGAAATGAACCAACGGTGTCAAATACATCACGTGCAGTTGTCGTTGTTTCAAGAGGTTTGCAAAAAAGAAACTCATCTTTAAACTTGCCATCATTAATATACCTTACGTAAACCAATAACTGTGAACAGTTTGCAACGTCTGTAGATTCATCAAGCTGGATACTAAATATTGGAAGTGGAGCAGATTTAATTTCCTGGATTACCTGCTCAAGAATATCAGCAGACATGTCACCTATTCTTCTGCGGACAGTGTCGTTAGATAAGGAGATTGGACTTAATTTCTTAACAAATTCATCTCCAATCATAACTCGAACAATGTCTTTGGCCACTGGCAACAGTAAATCCTCAGCAATGGTGTGAGGTTTCATAGCTTTGGCGATTCTGTGTGCCACCAAATATGAAGCTTCAACGGCTGCTTCATTTTGTTTGTAGTACTTGCCACAAGTGTCAAGTCTAGCTTTCTTGAGTCCATCAGCTTTGCTTCTAAAATAGCTGGTATCCTTGCCAGCAAAGCTCGGATGCTTGCTATCAAAATGGCGTTTTAATTTGTTTGGCTTCATGGATTCGGCTGATAGAACCTCACAGCAAATAATACATTGGGGTTTCTCAATTCCTGCTGTAATTATTGAGGTAAACCCATACTGTAAAAACTCCTCAGTGTATTTTCTTTTCTTAGCTTTTGATTCCATTGTCATGGGTTGGTTTCCTAATGAAAATAATATTTAACAATAGCTTTGATAATGCAAAAGATACATGGCATGGTTCTTCCCTAACTTGCACATGACGGTTAGAACCAGGAGAGATCATGGATTGAGTACAATGTGAAACTCACTTAACCATGCTCTTGCTTAGCAACCAAAATTTTGGGCTCAATTCTGGTCATAAATCAAGGACTTTCTCTCCCTTCCTCTCCCTCTTCCTCTTTCTGTCTTTTTCTTTCACTCTTTCTTTTCTCTCTCTCTCCCTTCCTGTCCTGCTTTCTCCCCACTTTCTTTCTTTTCCTCTCTTTCTTGTCTCTCCCTTCCTCTCCCTCTTTCTCCTTCTGTCTTTTTCTTTCATTCTTTCTTTTCTCTCTCTCCCCCTTCCTGTCCTGCTTTCTCTCCTGCACCCAGAACAGGAGCTTCAGACTATGGCAGGCAGAGGCAGGGGTTGAAAAGGGAGCTTCAGGGGGCACTCCCCAAAACTTCTCCTGTGCGGTTTTTGCCGCTTCAGTCAATGGGGGCACAGTGGCAGCAGGGAATCCTGAATTCACCCAGCAAAAGATTTTCCTGCCGTTTCAGGCAATGGGGGGAGGGTGGCAGCAGAGAATCCCTGAGTTCACCCAGCAAAAGATTTTCCTGCCATTTCAGGCAATGGGGGGAGGGTGGCAGCAGAGAATCCCTGAGTTCACCCAGCAAAAGATTTTCCTGCCGTTTCAGGCAATGGGGGGAGGGTGGCAGCAGAGAATCCCTGAATTCACCCAGCAAAAGATTTTCCTGCCGCTTCAGTCAATGGGGGCACAGTGGCAGCAGGGAATCCTGAGTTCACCCAGCAAAAGATTTTCCTGCCGTTTCAGGCAATGGGGGGAGGGTGGCAGCAGAGAATCCCTAAATTCACCCAGCAAAAGATTTTCCTGCCGTTTCAGGCAATGGGGGGAGGGTGGCAGCAGAGAATCCCTGAATTCACCCAGCAAAAGATTTTCCTGCCGTTTCAGGCAATGGGGGGAGGGTGGCAGCAGAGAATCCCTGAGTTCACCCAGCAAAAGATTTTCCTGCCGCTTCAGTCAATGGGGGCACAGTGGCAGCAGGGAATCCCTGAGTTCACCCAGCAAAGAATTTTCCTGCCGTTTCAGGCAATGTGGGGAGGGTGGCAGCAGGGAATCCCTGAATTCACCCAGCAAAAGATTTTCCTGCCGTTTCAGGCAATGGGGGGAGGGTGGCAGCAGGGAATCCCTGAGTTCACCCAGCAAAGAATTTTCCTGCCGTTTCAGGCAATGGGGGGAGGGTGGCAGCAGGGAATCCCTGAGTTCACCCAGCAAAAGATTTTCCTGCCGTTTCAGGCAATGGGGGGAGGGTAGCAGTAGAGAATCCCTGAGTTCACCCAGCAAAAGATTTTCCTGCCGTTTCAGGCAATGGGGGGGGGGGGCGGTGGCAGCAGGGAATCCCTGAAATCACTCACCCAAACTTTTAATGCAGCGAGATATCAGCGACGGCGGTGGCAGAAGCAGCAGCAGGGAGTCCCTGAACTCTTTTCTATCCACACGAACGCACACACAGCTCTCCCCACTCTCTTCAACAGCCTCGGGCACCGTGTTGCATGCTGGGATCCGCTCTCTTTAATAGCGTCGGGCATCGCATTGCATGCTGGGATCCGCTTTTTTCAATAGCGTGGTGCAGCCCTCCAACAGACGCGCAGAGGGTGAGGGTGAGCGGAGGCGGGGGGGAAGGGGGGGCAAGAGAGGTCTTTGGCGACCCCCACGAAATGGCCATTCGACCCCCAAAAGGGTCGCGACCCCCAGGTTGAGAACCGCTGCCATAGACGAAATGGAAAGAGAACAAGAAGAAAGGAGAATATTGAAAGGAGATTACAATGCAATTACCGACAAGGAACAGGACTACCAGACCAGCAAAATAAATAAAACCAGGAAGAAAACACTCCCAGATACATTTAAAGACATGGCACAGGAACTGCAATTACAAGATGTTTGGAGAGAGATGAATAAAAATAAGAAATAATACACATTTTATTCCAATCCGCACCAGTCATGGTCCAGAATAGACATGGCATCGATGACCACAGAGCTCAGAAATGTATAAAAGAAATTGAAATAGCAACAAATACATGGGCAGACCATAGCCCAATAATAGTAACATGGAAAGGTCACCAAAAACTAAAGAGATGGATGATGGATAAAGAAATTATAAAAGACAAAGAATATGTAGAAATGATTGAGAAAGAAATGAATATGTAAGAACATTCTTCACTTCAAAATTTATGGGACACAACTAAAGCCTATATAAGAGGCTTAATGATTGCTTACAAAGCAAAGAAAAATAGAGACAAACAACAAAGAAGAGATAACTTACTTACAGAACTCAAAAAATATGAATTAGACTTACAAAAAGAGCCCCAAAGTAAAACGATTAAAGAAAGAATAAACCTCTTAAAACACAAAATAAACCTAACTACAACAATAGAAATAGCTAGGAAACTCAAACTGGCGAAACAAAATCAATTCAAACACGCAAATAAAACAGGACGCTGGCTGGCCTATAAACTGAAAAAAGAAAAGGAGAAAAGAACAATACACCAATTACAGGATGAGGAAGGGCAAATGTATCATAGAAACGAGGATAAAAAATGAATTGCAAGAAACTTTTTTCAGAACCTATACAAACAAGAAGAAATTCGAGAAGAAGATATTAAAGGGTACCTAAGTAAAATCAACATCCAGGAACTAAAAAAAATCCAAAGAGAGTTATTGAACAGACCGATTACAATGTCAGAACTGACAGAAGCAAGGAAAAAACAGAAAAACAATAAAACACCAGGACCAGACGGCATACCATCTGGATTTTATAAAATATGTCAATACCCAATGGATGATATACTTCTGGAAGCCAAAATCCCCCAATCATGGACTGAAACAACCATTACACTCATACCTAAGGAAGAATCAGATCCTACGCAAATTAAAAACTATAGACCAATATCACTCCTAAACGTGGATTACAAACTATTTACATTAATCATTACACAGAGATTTAAAAAAATCATTAATGAATACATCCACCCAGACCAAAATGGTTTTATCCCAAGAAGACAAATCAAAAATAATACACAACTAATAATTGATGTCCTCGAATATTACGAACAAAAATCAGATAAACAATTGGCACTAATCTTCCTAGACGCGCAAAAAGCCTTCAACAATCTCAATTGGAAATTCTTGATATTATAACTGGAAGCAATGAAATTTGGAGAGAAATTCCTAAATATGATTAAGAAGATCTATTCCACTCAAAAAGCAAAAGTATGGATAAATGGAGAGACAACAGAACAATTTGAAATAGCCAAAGGAGTGAGACAGGGATGCCCCCTATCTCCGCTACTGTTTATTTTATCATTAGAAATTCTATTAAATGAGGTTAGGAAAGATAACAAAATAAAGGGACTAAAAATCAAAAACAAGGAATACAAACTACAGGCATTTGCCGATGATGTAGTATTTATTATAGAGCAACCAGCACAAACAGGAACAAAATTATTGGCAAAAATAGAACAATATGAAAAAGTAGCCAGACTCAAAATTAATAAACAAAAATCAAAAATATTAGCGAAGAACCTCATGAATACACAAGGAAAAGAATTGGAAGACAAATTAGGAATACAAATAGTAAAAAAAGTAAAATATCTAGGAATTTGGCTCACCAACAAAACATCAACACTTAAGGAAGATAACTACAATAAATTGGCTAAACAAATAAAAAAAGACATAGAAATATGGAGCAAATTACAGCTGTCATTTCTAGGCAGAATAGCTTCCATTAAGATGAATGTCTTACCAAGAATATTATACCTATTTCAGGTAATCCCGAACCCAGGAAGAGCCTTCTTCAAAAATTTTAACAAAATGATAGCAGACTATATTTGGCAAAGAAAGAGGGCAAGAATTAAATTAAAACATCTCCAGGACACACGAGAGAAAGGCGGACAAGGACTACCAGACTGGCAAATATACCACAAAGCAACATCACTCATCTGGATAAGGAACTGGATAGAGCTTAAAAATAAACGGAAACTGATGCTAGAAGGATTTGATCTATTGAAAGGGTGGCACGCATTTTTATGAGAGGAAAGAAATAGACACTATGAATACTTCTGGAGACATATTATTAGAGAAACACTCTTAAAGATTTGGCGAGAAATTAAACAAAACCATTATGATAAGATTCCAGAATGGCTCTCAACGATGGAAGCACAAATATACCCCCAACGCAATGGACATGAATAAAATGAGAACCTACAATGAATTGTTGAACAGTAAAGGAGAACTTAGAACACGAGAAGAACTGAAAGAACAGGGTACAGACATTGATTGGTGGCCATATTTACAAATTAAATCTAGATATAAGATGGACTTGACACAATTCAAAAAGAACCGAATGAATTAGACAAAATCTTATTGGGAACAAACGACAAACTAATAACTAAAATTTATAGGTATTTATTAAATTATAAATTGGAAGAGGAGGTGGTTAAGGAAAATATGATTACATGGGTGAAAATTTTTGGTTATAGTATTGAATTAGATAAATGGGAAAAATTATGGAAAGTAAATAGTAAACTAACAATGTCTGTACCCTACAAGGAAAATATCTACAAAATGTTCTACAGATGGCACCTCCCCCTCAGTGTGCCTAGCAAAAATGTTTCCCAACACCTCTCCAGACTGTTGGAAATGCAAAACACAAAAAGGAACATACTATCACATGTGGTGGTCCTGCCATAAAGCGAAACAGTTCTGGAAAATGGTTAAAAATCAAATAGAAGAAATTACTAGTCAGAGAATACCAATGAAACCAGAAACTTATCTATTAGGAATATTCACAACACATTATGAAAAGGAAATAAAATATTTAATTATCCACATCTTAACAGCAGCAAGAATCATTTTTGCACAAAGCTGGAAATCAGAAAATACACCATCGGAAGATAGAATAATATTAAAAGTGATGAAGTGTGCAGAGATGGATAAACTCACGAAAGAAATGCAAGAAAAAGAGGAAACAGATTACTACCTGGTATGGCAAAAATGGTACGACTGGCTGGAGAAAAGGAAAATAAAACAAAAATAGGATCACACTAAAGGAAATGGACTAATTAGACAGGAATTGAATACCAACTAAGAAAACAATAAATTAAAAAGAGAATTCAAAATATTGTTATATAACTAAAGGTGTAGAAATATATATAGAGAAATATAGTTTACCGATGTGACTATCCAAAATACAAGTCATAAGACTTGATCTATGTTTATTTGTTGTGTATGTTTTGTATTGTCATATTTGTACTTGTTTGTTTTTCTTTTTTAACTAAATAAAAATTATTATTAAAAAAAATTAATGCAGTAGGTGGTGGAGCTAATAAAATAGTAGTCCAAAGATTGCATAGAAAGAACAATAATAATTAGAGAGATGATTTCCTCTTGAAAATGTTCCACTATGACTATTTCATTAAATTTTTCACATCCAAATTTAGAATTAGAATAGTTATTGACTTCAGCTATTCCCCAAAAGTTGTTTTAAATGTCATTCCTCACAAGTTGTTTGAAGTGTTGGACTTTACCAATACGAATATTGAATCTAGAAGACATGCAGGTAGAGAAAGACACAGCTTTTAATAAGATAATCCTTACCGAAGATCAGAAATAATATCTCTTCAAAAGCCTCAGAAAAACTCTAAACAAGCACAAAATTGCACCCATAGGGGTAAAAGTGAATAGAGGAAAAGACTGGGCTTGAAGAGAAAACTTTACTCTAGTGAGTTCTGCTGAGTAGCATGGACTGTTATGCTAAAGAGAGACAAATCTCAGTATTTATTATCTTTTCTCTATATAGACTGTACTCGTTTTAATTCTTCAATATTTTTTACTCTCAGCTGAGATATTTTTCCTTTTCAGCTGAGATTTTGTTTTACTTTTTATCTTTTATTCATTTGCCATTATATAATACATTTGTGGATCAGTGGTGGGTTGCCCCTGGTTTGGACCGGTTCGCAAGAACCGGTAGTAAAACTGGTGGAGGCTCCTCCCACTGACCCGGACATCATCATAGGTGATCTACGCATGCATGCATAGGTGATCTGTACGTGGGCGCAATGCGAACCGGTAGAAAAGGTAAGTAGAACCCACCCCTGCTGTGGATTACAAACTGTATCAAGAGGTCAGCTTCAACATTAGCCAGAGAAGGGACCAAAAAGAGAACTTAGAACTAAGGAGAAATTTCTTGACAATGTAAACAATTAACCAGTGGAGTGACTTGCCTTCAGAAGTTGTGGGTTCCCCTCCAATTTATAGCTGTACAACATTTAAACCAAGTCGTTTTACTAGATCCTTGTGTTTTTGTATTTTTAATGCCTTTGTCATGAGGTCACCTACATTTCTGATGGACAATAAATTAAGCCTATTACATTTTTTTTTTACGCTGCTTCTCTAACATTACAATATTTTATGTCAATATGCTGGCTTCTGGTTTTTATTATCTCACCAGTCGCCATTTGTATACATGTTGTGTTATCTTCAAATACTGGTGTAGTTCCTTTCACTTCAATATCAAAATCCTTTAATAATTGTACCGTGTTTCCCTGAAAATAAGACCCTGTCTTATATTTTTTTGAACCCTGTAATAAGAGCCTGGCCTTATTTTGGGGTGGGTCTTATTATTTTGGGGCACAATTTGGGGGTGGCAGGTGGGGAAGGGTGGGGAGGGGGAGAAGCAAGGGGCAGGAAGCCCTGCCATGCCCGGCAAGGGGGGGAGAAGAGATGGCAAGAATCACGGCTGCTTTTGCACACTTGCAAAAGCAGCAGCAGGCTCCACGCGTCTCATGCCCCCTTCAAGAACAGTTTTACCTCAATCAGTTGCCAAGAGCTTGGCCCCGATTGAGGCTCCCTGCGGTGGAGCTCGCAGCCTTGTGCTTGAGAGGGTCTTGTGGGGAATCCCCTTTATGCAACCCAGCCTCTCTTTCAGGTGGGCAGGAAGCCCCTCCTACCATGCAGCCAGTTAGTTGAGAATCAGGCAGTCCTGGGAACCACTCCCTGGCTGGATATGGAACTCCGGCAGATAGGTGTCTCCTTTGGGCTACTGAGTGCCAGCCTGCACGCCTACTTGGTGCTGCAGGCACCAGGCTACAATCCTGGGTCTGGTGGGTGCTGCAGCTCTCAGGCCAGCTGTGCGCAGAGCTGGCACGAGAGTGGCAGCAGCCACCAGGGCGAGGGCCCAAAAAGTGCCTGGCTCAGCGTAGCTGTAGCCCAGCCCCTGCAGCATCGAATAGGTATACAGACCAGTGCTCAGCAGCCCAAACACTTGATAATGCAGGCCGGCACCTATCGGGTGCCCAAACACTTTTCACCCACTTCGTCTCCCTCTGGGCGAAGTGTACAGCAGTTGAAGAGGTCAAATATCTGTGTGAGTGTGAGTGAGTGAGAGAGGGAGAGAAAAAGAGAAATGGTGGAGGGGAACTGGGTAAGAGGACCCAGAAGGGGACCCCTGCCCAGAAACAACGTGCAGCCTCTCACAGTAACGAGAATTGCCAATTCTCCTTACTGTGAGAGGCTGCACATTGCAAAGAAGAATGAAACAAGGCAGTGGGGTGTGTGTGTGGAGGACAAAGCAAGCCAGGGGCTGTGGAGCTGCCCCAAGGCCCCACATCAGCTTACCTGAAGGCTCTTCAGCCAGGCCACCCATGCCAAACCCTCCCCCTCCCCCCAGGGCAGCCATATCCCTTCACCAACCTGCTTTCCAGCTCCGTTCTCCACTGCGCGTTCAGGACAAGAAAAGTAGTCTGTTGGACGAGGGTAAAAAAAAAATACTGATAGTTCAGACCTTCCAACTTCTCATGAAGAAAAAAAAATCTCGTGAAGTTGGAAGGTGTTTTTACCATAGTCTCATAGACTACTTTTCTTGCCCTGCATGTGACGGTGAACGGAGCTGGAAAGCAGATTAGTGAAGGGATGTGGCTGCTTTGAGAGGTTTGGGGGTGATGATGGACCTCTCTGTGTGTGTGTGTGTGTGTGTGTGTGTGTGTGTGTGTGTGTGAGAGAGAGAGAGAGAGAGAGAGAGAGAGGGAGGGAGGGAGGGAGGGAGGGAGGGAGGGAGGGAGGGAGAGAGAGAGGGGCAGGAAGGAATGGAGAGAACATTGCTGCCAATCCTGGATAACTCTCTGAGGTTGGATCGGATCTCTCTCTCTCACATACACACACACACTCACACACTGTTCTTTCTTTGGAATCGCAGCAGAGACACCCCTGCTAGGATTGGAAGGCTGAAAACTTCAGATGGAGCATTTTGGGGATGGTGTCTGTGCTGCGATCCCAAGTAAAGAACAATTGGTAGGGAAAAAAGGGGGAGATTTTCCTGTAGCCTGTCCTTTCTTTGGGATCCCAGCACAAACACACATCCCCAAAATGCTCCATCCAAAGCCTTCAGCCTTGCAATCCTAGCAGGGGCGTCTGTGCTGGGATCCCAAAGAAAGGACAGGCTGCAGGAAAATCCCCCCCCCTTTCTCCTGCCAATCGTTCTTTACTTGGGATTGCAGCACAGACGGCCCTGTTAGGATTGCAAGGCTGAAGGCTTCAGATGGAGCATTTTGGGGATGCGTGTCTGTGCTGCAATCCCAAGTAAAGAAAGATTGGCAGGAAAAGGGGAAGGAGGCCAGCAGCTGAGGAGGTGCTCTGGAGAACTGGGCCGAGTTGCACAGCCCTCACTGGCTCAGCTGATCAGTGGGCAGCAATTATGGGACTGAACCTCCAGGTGGTGACCAGGGAAGGGAAGAGCTGCCTCCTGTGCTGGCCATGCCCACCTCTTCACTAGGGCTTATTTTTGGGGGAGGGTGTATATTTATGCCCACCCCAAAAATCAGGCTTGGCCTTATTTTCGGGACATGTCGTATGTTCAGGGAAATGTATGGTATTCATGGTATATAGCATGTTATCTCTGAACACAATCCTGATAATGCTATAAATTCTGCTTCAGCTGTAGAAATGGCAACTGAAGTGTTTTCTAGATTTTCAACCCACTAATGTGTTTGCAAACATTATAACAAATCCTGACTGATTTTCTGTCTTGTACATCATTAGCCCAATCACTATCTACAAAACATTTCAATTCCAATTCACTTGATGGTTGTAAATGCAATCCTAAATCCATGGTTCCCTTTAAATAATGTTGTATTCTTTTAATTCGTAACCAGTATTGTTGTGTAGACTTTGATGTATAACAGCTTAAAATATTGACTGAATGGGGGCCTTGACCATTGTGATAAGTACAACAGATTTCTTATGACTGCCTGATACAGTTCCTATAAAAATAGCTATTTTTGATGGTTTGAAAATCTGTTATCATGGAAGTTTGCACACTTTTATAACTTTCCATATTATACTTTTAAAACAATTTTTCTGTTTTCTTCTTTTGACTTAAAATATACCCTCCTTCTTGTAGTTTCTTTATTTCTATTCCTAAATGGTTCTTTATTTCTCCTAGACTTTTTAACTGAAAATCCTCTTCAAGCTGTTTTGCAAATGAATAAATTTGTGGTGGTTCTTTTGTTATGTAACAAATATCACCCACAAATGCTAACAATATAGATATTTTGTCTTCACAATTTTGAGTATACAAGCATGGATCAGCTTTACTGTTTCTGAAACCCATTTTTTTCAAAATAGTATCTAAACATTTGTTCCAATTTATTGATGATCGTTTTAGGCTTTATGTGCTTTATTTAATTTATATACTGTTTCTGGTAAATCACTCTCATAACCAGGAGCTTGTGCCATATATATATTTTCTTTTAATTCTGCAGTTAGGTAAGCAGAATTGATATCAAAATAGTATACATTATAATTTTGCGGTGCTGCCAAGGTTAATGTTAGTCTTATGGTTTCACTCCCCACTGTAGGTCCAAATACTTCATCGTAAAGAACATTTTTCTTTTGAGGAAATGAAAGAGATGATGGAAATAAATGAACAAAAATCGATAGCAGTGGAAGAGAAAGCAGAAGCAACAGAGAAAAAGGTGAAGGAGATGGACTATGGGCTCACAATTACAGATGAAAGCCAGGAAAAGACAATTATACAGCTTGAGGTAGACAAGGCAGACTTTTACTTAAGATTCCAAAATATAGAGGAAGAAAAAGGAGAGAATCTACCAGAAAAAATTGCTGAAATGTTAGCGGAAGTTATGAAAGAAAGTTCAGAAAAGATAATTAACGAGATAGATGAAATTTACAGAGTATATACAAGATATGCGATGAGGAATAATCTATCTAGAGAAATACATGTTAAATTTACCAAAAAAATGCTGAGAACAGAGATTTTGCAACTTATGAGAAACACAATGATACAATATAAAGGTAGAGATATAGTGGCATTGAAACAAGTTCCAAGAAGGGTGAGAGATCTAAAAAAAGAATACCAATTTTTGATGAAACAGTTGATTTAAAAAGGAGTGAGTTTTAGATGGTTGATACCGGAAGGAATCTTGGTGAATTTACAAGAACAAAGACACAGATTAGATACAGTAGAAAAGGCGGAGCTATTTAATCAGCAATATATAGAACAACAAGAAGAAGTGAAAGTGAAAGAGGAAGGGGCAAGCTGCCAGGAAGAGAAAAGAGAACAACTAACAGACAACCAAGGAACAAGAGGTAAGAGCATTGAGAGAGGGGGCAAGAGCAAAAGAGATAAAAGAACAAAGAGAAACAAGAGTGACAAATAAACAAGTAAAAATGGAAGAAGTAAAAGTAATATCAGTGAATATAAATGGACTAAATTCAGTAATAAAAAGAAGAATATTCAACAAATTAGAAAAGTTAAAATTAGAGATTATATGTTTACAAGAAGTTCATATTAAGAAACAGCATAAATATCTATTGGAGCAAACGAAATTGGGAAGACTATACACAACACTTGCCAGTCAAAGTAAAAGAGGAGTAGCATTATACATTAAAAAAACAATTCAATCCAAACAGATCTTTGAAGATGAGGAAGGAAGGATACTAATGGTTGAAATAACTATGAATCAGAAAAAAACATTGTTAGTGGCAATATATGCTCTGAATGATAATCAAGAAGTATATTATGGGAAATTACATAAAAAAAATAATAGAATATGAATACGAAGAGATATGTATATTAGGGGATTTCAATGCAATAATAGACAATGAGTTGGACTATAAACCTACAAAATTAAATAAAATAAGAAAAACATTGCCAAAAACTTTTTTTACAATGATAGATGAATTAAGTCTACAAGATGCTTGGAGACGAAGCCATCCAAAAGAAAAGCAGTATACATTCTATTCAAATAGGCATCTGTCGTGGTCAAGAATAGATATGATGTGGATGTCAACAGAATTAATAGCTAAAATACAAGAAATTGATATTGGAACAAATGTATGGGCAGACCAAAATCCAATAATAATGACATGGAAAGGAAAAAAAAAAAGAAAAATGAGATGGACATTAAATCAAAAATTATTAAATGAAAAAAACAGAAAAAGAATTGACTTTCTTTTTTAAAGAGAATAAGAAAGAAGATACATCTGTACAAAATGTCTGGGATACTAGTAAAGCATACAGTAGAGGATTAGCAATGACATATTTAGGAAAACGAAATAAACAGAACAGACAAATACAAAAGAATTTAGAGGAAGAATATAAGAGATTAGAGATGGAACTACAAAAAAACCCGCACGACAAAAAGATTAAAAATTTGTTGGATTTGAAAAACAGATGAATTTAATGGAAAATGAAGAATTGGCAAATAAAATAAAAGCTACAAAGCAATTTTTTTTGAAAATACAAATAAACCAGAACGATGGTTAGCATATAAAATGAAAAAAGAGAAAGAAAAGAAATTAATAAGTCAATTAATAAATCAAGATGGAAAGATATGTTATAAAAGTGAGGAAAAGGATAATTGAGAAATACTACAATGGATTGTATCAACAAGAAATAATAGAAGACAAGATAGAACAATATTTGAAAAAAATGGAACTGCCTAGAATCCCGGAAAAGTTTAGAAAACTATTAGAAGAAAGAATATCTATGATGGAATTAATGGAGGGAATTAAAAGACAGAAAAATGGGAAGACACCAGGCTGGGTGGATTACCAGCAGAAGTATATAAAACCCCACAAGATGTACTAAGCAATGTGATGCTGCAAGTGATGTTCTTGATGAAAAAATAAAAGTGGTGACTGATAAAATGGATGAAGTAACTCTAGAAGTGACAGAAATTAAGGATGAAATTCAAGCTCGAAATAAGGCAATTAGAGAAGACATTATTTTTGCATTTAAAGGTTTGGCAAGTCATATTGAAGAGTTAGATGAAAGACTAGAGGAAGTTAATCAATCAAACTTGAATTTGGAGAATAAAATGGGAGAAGTTCAGACTCAGATAGAAAAAGCAGACTTAGAGGTGATGATGATGCAATATAGATCGATGGAGTTTGCTATAAGAGTAAGAGGCCTGAAAGAAAATACTCAAGAGAATTTGAGAGATATCTTTGCAGAAGTCTTTGCACAGATAATTCAAGAAAGAAAGGAGGATCTGGATTGGCAAATGGATAAAATTTATCGCGTTAATTCATGGGTGGCCAGGCAGAGAAATTTACCAAGAGATATTGTAATCTACTTCACAACAAGAAGGCTAAGAAATATGATATTGCAGGCTTCCTACAAAAACAAACTTCAAGTGGCAGGGCAGGAAGTTCTAACACTAAAAGAAATTCCTCCCAAAATGTTGAGATCAAGGAAGGACTATGCCTTTGTGGTGGATGAACTCAGAAAACGTCAGATACAGTATAGATGGGAGATTCCAACTGGATTGGTGGTGGATTATTCAGGACAGAGATTCCGTCTTAATACATTATGGAAAGCAAGGGATTTCTACTTTAATGTATTGAGGGCTGGAGGTTCCTCCTCTCCAGAAACCAGAAGAAGAAAGGAAATAGAGGAAACAAGAATGGGAGTGAAAGAAATTACCCAGGCTCTGGCAGAGGCTCAAGGAGGGGCTTTAATTGTTGAAGAAGATTTATTACAACTTACGAGCTCTGCCCAAGATATAGAGTTATTTGGCAAATTAGAGGAGCCGAGGGATCAAAGGCAAACTCGAGCAGCAAAGAAATGCCAAGAGGAATTAAAGGTGCAGCAAGCTCAGATCAAAGCACAAGAAACCACAAAATCAGAAGCAGTGGGAGGAGCTAGGCGGAAGATCAAAGTGAAAGATGACCTTCAGCTGATGCTTGAAAAGCTTCAAAGTGCCAAAAATGGCAAGTAAATTTTTAACTTGGAATGTCAATGGATTAAATTCACTGCAAAAGAGAAGGAAAATATTTCATTATTTGAAGCAGTACAAAAATGACATTATATGCCTACAAGAGACACATATTAGAATGCAAGATCAAAAATATTTAATAAATGTAAGATTGGGGACACATTTTATAGCATCTGCACCGGAGAAGAAAAATGGTATAGTTATATACCTAAAAAAAGGCTTGATTGCTAAATTAATTGAAGCAGATTCCACAAGGAAGATATATTGCAATTGAAATTTTAATAGAAGGAAAAAAACATTATTGATTGGACAATATGCACCAAATCAGCAACAAGAAAGTTTTTATAAGACTTTACATGCTAAATGAATACAGTGGAATTATAAAACACATATAATGATGGGAGACTGGAATGGAGTTTTGGATATTAAAAAGGATAAAAAAAGATCTTTACAAAATATTCAAACACATGCTAGATTGCCTAAATCTTTTTTTGATATGATGGAAGATTTGGAGCTGAGAGATATTTGGCGTGAGAGGAATGGAGAAGAGAAAGATTTTACTTTTTTTTCTGACAGACATCAGTCATTTTCCAGGATTGATTTTATATTAATTTCTAATGAATTCCTTTCTAGGGTGAAGAAAACGTAGATATGTCCAAGAACATTAACAGATCATAGTCCAGTGTGGATGGAATTAGAATATGAAAAGGCACCCAGGAAGTCCTGGAGGTTGAATGAAAATTTGTTTAGATATGAGGAAAATGTGAAAGAATGTAAAAAATTTATGAAAGAATTTTTGTTATGAATTTGCATAAAGGTACACCTATGGAGATGGTTTGGGATGCAAGTAAAGCATATATGAGAGGTATTTTAATTTATTTGAATAATAAACATAGACGTAAACAGGAAAGGAAACGGAAGGAGTTAGAAGAAGAAATAAAAAATAAAGAGCAAGTATTAATTTTAAACCCAACTGATAAGAAAAGAAAAGAAGCAATTAATTTATTGCGAGGGCAATTTAATATGTTGATGGAAGATCAGGTAGCAACTAATTTGCAATATGCCAAACATAACTCCTTTTGTAATGCGAATAAACCAGCTAGATGGTTGGCATATTTGCTTAGGAAAAAACAAAAGCTACGTACTATAGAGAAAATAGAATATAAGGGTAAAGAGGTGTACCAGCAAAATATGATTAAAAAAGCATTTTCAGAATTTTATACCAAGCTGTATACTAGTGATAAGATTCAAAGTATAGATATAGATAAATATTTGCAGAAGGGGAATATCTCCATAATCTCAGAAGAACAAAGGGAAGGATTGAGTCAACTGATAACGGTGGAGGAAATTATTTTAGCAATTAAACAATTGAAGGTGGGAAAAGCCCCCGGAACAGATGGGTTGACAGCAGTTTATTATAAAAATTTGCAGGCAGAAATAGTGCAACCACTTAAAGAATTATTTAATAAAATACAAACTGGAGGACAAGTGCCTCCTTCCTGAAGAACAGCATTTATTTCCCTGATTCCAAAGGAAGATCAAGATCATACTCAGCCAAAAAACTATAGGCCTATATCATTGTTAAATACAGATTACAAGATCTTTACTAAAATATTGGCAAATAGGTTGATGCCAGTTATGCAACAAATGATTCACAATGACCAAACTGGTTTTATCAATAGGCGATATATGAAGAGTAATGTAAGACAAATAGTTAATATATTGGAGTATTTGGGAAAAAACAACCAGGTCCCTGCGGTGCTTATATTCTTAGATGCGGAAAAAGCGTTTGATCGATTGAACTGGAATTTTTTATTGAAAATAATTGAAAAGATGCAATTTGGAGAGTACTTTATACAATCTATTAAGGCAATATATCAGCAACAAACAGCACAAGTAATAATTAATGGTAGCTTAACGGAAACCTTTAATATAGAAAAGGGAACAAGACAAGGATGTCCTTTATCTCCATTATTGTTTATTTTGACTCTGGAATTTTTGTTGAATAAAATATGTGGTTCAGATAAAATAAGGGGAATTAAAATTAGGAATGAGGATTATAGGGTACGAGCATTCGCAGATGACCTGATTGTGACTCTGACCCAACCAATAAATTCGGTTATAGGTTTAATGGATATAATTAACCAATACGGACAAGTCTCTGGATTTAAAATTAATACAGGGAAAAGGAAGATAATACTTAAAAATATGGTTACAAGTCAAAAAGAAGAAATTGAAAGAATAACAGGATTTGAATCAGTTAAGAAGGTTAAATATTTAGGGGGTTTATATTACAACATCAAATGCGAAATTATATAAGTATAATTATGAAGTACTGTGGCAAAAAATCCAGAAAGAGATGGAAAGTTGGAAAAAATTGCAATTATCATTGCTGGGAAGGATAGCTGCAGTAAAGATGAATATTTTGCCAAAATTTTTATTTCTTTTCCAAATGATACCAATACTGAAAAAAGATGGAAATTTGAACGAATGGCAGAAGGGTATTACCAATTTTGTGTGGGCAGGAAAGAGACCAAGGATAAAACAGAAAATAATGCAAGATATACATGAAAGAGGAGGTCTCAAAATGCCTAACTTAAGATTGTATTATGAGGCAGCTGTGCGCTCAGCAATTAGTGATTGGATTAATTTAACAGAAGAGAGAATATTGAATATTGAAGGGTATGATTTGTTATTTATTTATTTATTTATTTTATTGAATTTCTATACCGCCCTACTCCTGAAGGACTCAGGGTGGTGAACAGCCATGAAATAAAACACATACATATACAAAATTTAAAATCGAATAAAATGAATTAAATAAATTTGGCTGAATTGATACCCATAATTTAAAATACCCATATTTTAAAATACAGTAAAAATTTAAAATTTACACTTAAAAGGGAGAAGATTTAGGCGAGGCCAGCTTGATGAAATAAAAGAGTCTTCAGCTCGCGGCGGAAGGTGCGCAGATCCGGAATCCTCCGTATCTCTGGGGGGAGATCATTCCACATCGTCGGTGCCCCCACAGAGAAGGCTCTCCCCCTAGGGGCCGACAGCCGACATTGTTTGGCCGACGGTACCTGGAGGAGCCCCTCTCTGTGTGAGCGTACTGGTCGGTGGGAGGCTATTGATGGTAGTAGGCGGTCCCGTAAGTAACCAGGTCCTAAGCCATTATATGTTATATGGATGGCATGCATATTTATTATATGATAAAAAGGTGGATAAGAATTTTAAAAGTCATATATTAAGAAATGCATTGTTACGTGTATGGAAAAAGTATCAATATAAATAAAATAATAAATTACTTGTTTGGACAATACCTAGACATATGATAGAAAATATAAGTGTGGAGCAGAAACAAGATGTGACTACTTATAAAGAGCTTCTTATTTTGGAAAGAGATATATTGCAATTAAAATCTTTAGAGGTATTAAAGGAAGAAAGGAAAATTCAAACCTGGTTTCAATATGGGCAATTGTATACTAGGTGGAAAGAAGATCAGAAAATTGGTATTGTGCAAAATGAAGAAAATTTAATAAAACAAATCAGAGATCAAAGTCCAATGCATATTAAAAGGTTGAATAATGCACTGATAGAAATAGATTCATAAACTGAGTTAGTGAAGGATCGTATGATAAAATGGACACAAAACTTTGGGGAATCAGTATCTATGGATGTATGGGAGAAAATATGGGTTAGAAATGTGAAGTTCACTCAAGCCCAAAATCTAAGAGAAAATTTTTACAAAATGTTTTATAGATGGCACTTAGATCCTCAAAAGCTAGCCTGTATGTACCCGAATTTACAACCTATATGTTGGAGATGTAAATGTGATGATGCAACGTATTTTCATGTATGGTGGACATGTAAGAAAATTAAGGCATTTTGGATTAAGATATGGTGGATTATACAAAATATTCTTAAAAGGAAGATAAAATTTACTCCACAGTTGTTTTTACTGGGTATAATTGAAGGATGTACAGTTATAGAGACTAATTTGATTTTGAATTTAATAACGGCAGCCAGACTTTTGGTGGTGCAATACTGGAAGAAGGAAGAAATACCTACTATTGAAGAATGGACATTAAAAGTAGCTAATCTGGCGGAGATGGCTAAAATTTCTGCATATTTGAAGGACAGTTCGAATGAAAGATATGTACTGGAATGGAGAAGATGGATTGACTATATACAAAATAAATACGGGACTAAAAAGTTGCAAATAGCTTATGAATGAAATATTTAGATGATTTTTTTTTCTACTTTGATATCTTAATACCTATGGCGGAGTTAAAGAGTAAGGGGAAGTTAAGAGTTTATAGTTAGTTTGCTTATGTTAGATTATGTTTGTTAAATGCAATACCGTGTATTTTGCTCTGGAAAGTTGGCGGGGGGGAAGGAAAGGGGAAGGAGTGGGGGAGGGGAGGGGGAATTTGTTTGTAAAACATTTTAAAACTTTTCAATAAAAAAAAAGATGTACTAAGCAATGTGATGCTGCAAGTATTTAATGAATTACTACTTAAAGCTAAAATTCCAACTCATGGATGGAGGCATATATAACTTTAATACCAAAAGAAGAGGCAGATTTCCAACATATAAAGAATTATAGATTGATATCTCTATTAAATGCAGATTATAAGATTTTTGCATCAATCATGGCTGAAAGATTTAAAAAACTACTAAACGAGCTTATACAATTGAGCCAAAATGGCTTTTTACCAAAAAGACAAATTAGAGATAATATGCGAATTATATTAAAAACATTAGAATATTATGAATTACACTCAGAGAAACAAATAGTGTTGTTGTTTTTGGATACACAAAAGGCATTTGATAACATGAATTGGCAATTTATGATAAAACAGTTGAAAATGATGGATTTTGGAGACAGATTTATAAATATGATCCAAACTATATATAGAGACCAAGTGGCAAAGGTGATGGTAAATGGTGAAATGACAGAGAAAATAGATATTAGAAAAGGAACAAGACAAGGATACCCTTTATCTTCATTATTATTTATATTGACATTAGAGGTTTTAAATAGAAAAGTGAGACAAGAAAAGGAAATTAAAAAAATGAGAATAAAAAAAAAAGAATATAAACTACAAGCAGATGATTTGCAGATGATTTGGTGTTTATCATGGAAGACCCAATAGAGACAGTGCCAAAATTATTAGAGCAAATAGAAGAATATGGGAAAGTAGCAGGTCTGAAAACCAATAAGACAAAAATATTAGTCGAAAATATGAGAGAAAATCAAAAAAAAAGGAGATGACAGAGAAACTGGACATCCAAATTGTGAAGAAAGTGAAATATTTGGGCATCTATCTGACATCAAGATGTGCAATGCTCAAGGAAGACAATTATTATAAACTAAAAAAACAAATTGAAACAGACCTGGAGAAATGGAGAAAATTGCAAATATCACTAATGGGATAATAAAAATGAATGTATTACCAAAATATTATTTCAAACTATACCAATAAAACTGGAGAAAAAATATTTTGAAGAGTTGAAAAAAATAATGTGGAAATATGTGTGGCAAGGAAAGAGAGCAAGAATCAACATAAAAATGCTACAAGATGCAAGAACTAGAGGTGGGTTTGGCCTACCAAATTGGGTGCTACTTGTATTATCAAGCAGCAGCCTTAACATGGATTAAAGAATGGATTTTATTGAGGAATACAAGACTATTGACTTTGGAGGGTCATGATTTACAACTGGGTTGGCATTCCTTTTAATGGTACGGGAAACAAAGGATACATGGATATTTCCAAAGACATTACGTAAGAAATGGCTTGTTATCAGTGTGGGAGAGAGTAAAAGAAAAACATTATCTGAATATACCAATGTGGCTTTCTACAATAGAAGCAGTGACATACCCAAATATTGTGAATATGGGGAACATTGTTAGGTTTAAGGACATCTTGACAGATTGTGGAGAACTGAAACAAAAACAAGAACTAGAGAGTCAAGGGATTGAGATAGAGTGGTATACAAGGTTGCAAATACAATCAAGATATAAAAACTTTTCTTTACCATCAAGCAGGGCTGGCGTGAACCCCCCCCCTTTTTAGCTTTTTAAGTGTAAATTGGGTTTTAATTGGATTGTCTTAAATTGTGGGCCAAAGCTGTATAATTCTTTTAATTGATTTTAAATTTGTATTGGTATGTTTTTTATCCTTGGCTGTGCACCACCCTGAGTCCAATAGGAGAAGGGCGGTATATAAATTGAATAAATAATAATAATAATAATAATAAAAGATATGAAGCAGATCATAGACAATATGGCTTTAACTTGGGGAAATCAGAACTGGATGAAATATTAACAGGAACAGATGAGAAAATGATTAGGAAACTATATGATTATTTATTGCGGATCAGACTAGAAGATGAAGAAGTAAAAGAAACAATGATAGCATGGGCAAAGAATTTTGGATATACCATAAAACTGGAGAAATTGCACCAACTTTGGGAAAAAAACTCTAAATTAACAATGGCAACAGTTTATAAAGAAAATTTGTATAAGATGTTTTATAGATGGCATATGCCACCAGAAAAATTAGCTGAGATGTTTAAAGATAAATCATCTAAGTGTTGGAAATGTCACCAGTTGATATGATCATACTATCATATGTGGTGGTTGTGTAAAAAAGCAAAACATTATTGGGTGAAAATACAAACATGGTTAGAGGGAATGTTGCAGCAACATATAGAGTTAAAGCCAGAGATATTTACCAGAATTTTACCAGAGAATTTTACTAGAGAATTACAGTAAAGAAGATACATATTTGATTATTCATTTAATAACAGTGGCTAGAATTGTATTTACATAAAATTGGAAAGCAGATAAAATCCCATTGGAAGGAGAAATTATAAAGAAAATTTTAGAATGTGCAGAAATGAATAGATTAACATTGAGAATAAAAGATAAAGAGGAGTCGATGTATTTCAAGACATGGGAAGAATTATATGATTGGTTAGAAAGGAAATATGAATAAGGGTATAGAGATAAAATAGAGAACAGATGGGAGAAAACAATTAAAAAAATAAATACCCAGATAATGCCAAGTAAAAGGAGAAAGGGGGGGGATAAAAGAGAGAAAAAAGTGAGATATTATAAAAATGTACACAAATGATGAAATAAAAATAAATATTAATTGAATAAGAAATTGAAATGAGAATAAAGATAATTTAAAAATCGGGGCTGCTCGAATACCACTTTAGATTGAACTGAAAAGGGAAACAACAAGAGAGAAGGGAAGGAATAGAGAGAGAGGAAGGGAGAAGAGGAGAAAGAAGAAAGGGAAAAGGAGAGGAAGCAAAGGGAGAGGAAAGAGGAGTAGAAGAGGTTAGAAGGGGGAAGAAGAGAGGAGTGGAGGAAGGGAAGGGGAAGTAGGAAAGAGAAGGAGAGGAAGAAAGAAGAAAGTAGGAGAAGGAAGAAGGAAAAGAAGGGGAGGAGAAGAAGAAAGGTTGGAGTAAAGGTAAATGATAAAAGAGCAGCCCCGAAAAAGTAAAAAGTAAAAATTAAAGATGAAAGTTAAAAGATAAGGTGAATGAAAAATGATGGATAAATGACCGTACATGTAAATGTGTTTATGAGAAATAAAAATAACTTTTTTTAAAAAAAGAACATTTTTCTTTTGTGTGAAGCCTTGGGCAACTAACCTTGCTTTATATTGTACTTTATCATGCATCAAAAGTTTCTTTTTGTACATCTATCTGTAACCTCATTGGAGTGAAAACTTTATGACTTTACATAGACATCTCTTCATCCATTGCCTCTTTCCATTTCTTTTGTTTTGCCAGAGGTAAATTTAATACTTCCTGGTAATTTTGAGGCTCTAAGAGTGTTACACACTTTTACCTTATCAATCTTTCTGGAGGAACACGTTTGTTTGCTTTTTCAGATCTCCTTGGAATAAAATGTTCTTATTTCACTGAAATCTCTCTCTCCAAACATTCCTCTGAACTATACTCAGACTGAGTATAGTTCAGACTGAACTATACTCAGTACCTGAGCTACTCTCGGATTTATATTTAATGTGCCTGGGTGAATGTTCATTTATTGGAGACCTCTGACTAACAGGCATAAAAAAATTCAGTATTGGCATGTACCTTTTCTCAATTCTCTTTTTTTTAAAAAAAATTTTTAAAAACAAACAAACATTTCATACATAAGTCATTCGTTCCATGTGACATCTCGATGTTGTCTCCAATCGTTCTTTTTGTTATTTCTTCTCTTTGTTCTCATCGAAACAATTACAACAATTCATCACTAACAAAATATTCTAATTATAGCATTTTTATACATAATTATTAATTTACTTATTTATATCTCTTTTCTAATCAATAGTAGAATTGATTCCATAACTTAAAGTATTTTGAATCTTCTCCTTCTTTAATCATCAAAGTCAATCTATTCATTTCTGCACAATCTAATTTTTTTTTAATTACTTCTCCTTCCAAAGAAATTTTCTCTGCTTTCCAATGTTGTGCATAAACAATCCTTGCAGCTGTTATTACATGTATAATCAAATAAATATTTTCTTTCCTAATTTTTTCTGGCAGGATACCCAATAGGAACAGTTCTGGTTTTAAATCAATATGTTGTTGTATCATTTCTTCCAGTCATATCTTAATTTTATTCCAATAATTTTTAGCTTCTGGACAGGTCCACCACATATGATAATAAGAACCTGGTAACTGGTGACATTTCCAACATTTAACTGCTTTATCTTTAAACGTTTTTGCCAGTTTCTCAGGGGACATATGCCATCTATAAAACATTTTATATTGATTTTCCTTATATGCAGTGGACATTGTTAATTTATAATTCCTTTCCCATAACTGTTGCCATTTATCTAGATCTATTGAATATCCAAAATTCTTTGCTCAGGCTATCATTGTTTTCTTTACTTGCTCCTCCTCCAGTTCAATGCCAAGTAATAAATTATAGATTTTTAAAATTAATTTATCCACTTCCTGTGAGTATCCCATCCAACTCTGTTTTTTCTAAGTGAAAACCATATAATTTAGCATCTTTTTCATATCTTGTTTGTATCTCCATGTACATATACCAATCCATCTCAATCTTGTTCTTCCAATTCTCATTTCTCTTTCAAATCCCCCTTATCTGTTAATAAGTCCTTATATCTAACAATATTTCCAACATTAAAAACATTTGGGTGTATCATTGTTAATAACCATATTGGTATTTTCAGATAACATTTATCTCTAACCTTCTCTCATACCAATAATGCATTCCTTATATAGTGTCTATGAAAGTACGTATATATCTTATTTCTACCATACCATAAAATGCATGCCATCCCAATTGTAAATCATGACCTTCCAGTGTTAATAGTCTTGTATTTCTTAATTCAACCCATTTCTTCATCCAAGTCAATGCTACTGCCTGGTAATACAATTCCCAATTCGGTAACCCAAACCCTCAGGACGTAATCTCATGTCCTGAAGCATTTTTATGCTTATTCTTGCTTTTTTCCCTTGCCATATAAATTTCCTTATTATCTTATTAAGCTGTTGAAAATAAATCTTTTCAATTTTTATCGGTACTGTCTGAAATATGAATAATAATCTTGGTAATATATTCATCTTTATTATTGCAATCCTTCCCATTAGTGACAATTGAAGATTCTTCCACTTCTCCAAGTCTTTCTCGATTTGTTGTTTTAATCTATAACAATCATCCTCTTTTATCGTTACACATCTTGAAGTTAGATAGACTCCTAAGTATTTAACTTTTTTCACTATTTGTATATCTAAATACTCTTCTATCTCTTTTTTGTGTTTTTCTGTAATATTTTTTGTTTTATCTTTATTTATTTTTAGACCAGACACCTTTCCATAATTCTTTATTTGTTCTAGTAATTTGGGACCTGTTGTTTGTGGTTCCTCTAAGATGAATATTAAGTCATCTGCAAAAGCTTGCAGTTTATACTCTTCTTTTTTTATTTTCATCCCTTTTATCTCTTCATTTCGCCTAATATTTTTCTTTTTTAAATTTTTTTTATTTTTTCCAACATAAACATAAAAAATAAAAATTTTTCAAGAACGAAGTCTTGGTCCGATCACAAATGGGTACACTAATTTAACAAATGAGAAGCATTTTAACATAAATTCCAACATCTTAATAAATTTTTCTATTATCTCATCATACATCCTAATCTCCTACTAAGGCAAAGCTCCTTTTTATATTCAATTATAAATTCAATTATAAATCAGAATTCAATACCGCTTTATCTAAATTTTTTATCCCTTGCTCCTTTTGACATCAACATTAAGCACAAAAACAATCTTTTCTATTAATCTATATATTTACCTTACAATTTTATCACCACAAATCTTAATTTCCAAATGTATACAACTCAATTTTTATTTCAATTTATTAATCAAAATTTCTATTTTTCTCGTTTTCTAAACCCAATCTATCCTATCATATTCTTAAACTTTTACACAGAGATCTCAAAATTTACCATTTCATTTTAATTATCACCCAACATTCCCCCCCCCTTATTAATAATTATTCTTCAATTCTTCAAGAGCCTTGGTAGTACAGTGGTCTAAGGCACCCTGTTATTAAGCTGGTTATTCAGACCAGCTGCCTGCAATTACTGCAGGTTCGAATCTCTCCAAGGCTCAAGGTTGACTCAGCCTTCCATCCTTTCTAAGGTAGGTAAATTGAGGACCCAGTTGTGGGGGCAATAAGCTGACTTTGTATAAATATACAAAAGGATGAAGGCTATTGCTGAGCACATTGTAAGCCGCCCTGAGTCTATATGTAGGTCTTTGGTTATTCGGGTCTTCTCCCACGTAAAATTGGAAGTATCTTGGCGACGTTTCAACGAAGTCTCATTCGTCATCTTCAGGCTGGTGTTCTCGGCTTCGTGCGTCCAGGAGCAAATGTGAGATCGCAGCTGTCTCTTCCTTTTAACTGCTAGTGGGGGTGTGAGCTGATTGGGTGGGAACTTGGCTGTGTTCTGATTGGGTGGAGGTGTGTTCTGATTGGTTAGGGGCTTGGCTGTGCTCTGATTGGATGGGGGGTTGGTTGTGCTCTGATTGGATGGGGGTGTGTTCTGTTTGGGTGGGGGCTTGGTTGTGCTCAGCTTAGTCTGAGTTGCAGGGGGATTTGAGCTGGTGAGCTGCGTTGTTGTTTGGCTTCGTGTTTGTGGCCGTGCGAGCTCTTCATGGTGGGTGTCAGTCTGCTTCATGTATGGATTGGAGGGGTTTAAAGTGGCTAATGATGCAGCTGCGGTCTGGCTTCTGGTCCTTGGTCGTGGCTCATTATCAGTGTGGGTTTGAGTCTGCTTTCTGCGTGGATGTGTGGTGGTGACATCCTGTGTGGCTCTCGTGAGTGTGGGTCTGGTGTCATTCATCGTGTTAGGGACTCGTTTGTCAATAAGGGCGGGTTTCCAAATGGCTGGTAGGCGGGAGGTATCGTCTCGTTTGTTCATGCTGTGTGGGCATTTTTCTATCTCGATGGCTTCTCTGATTATTCTGTTGTTAAAGTGTTCAGTTTTGGCGATAGTTCTGGTCTTTTTAAAGACAATATCATGTCCTGTGGCTTTAAGGTGTTGGACCAGGGAAGAAGTTGGTTCCTCTTTTCTGACTGAGTTCTTGTGTTCTTCTATGCGTGCACTTATTCGTCTGTTGGTTTGTGCGATGTATGTGGTGAGGCAGGCGGTGCATGGGATTTCATATACCCAATCAGAACACAGCCAAGTTCCCACCCAATCAGCTCACACCCCCACTAGCAGTTAAAAGGAAGAGACAGCTGCGATCTCACATTTGCTCCTGGAAGCACGAAGCCGAGAACACCAGCCTGAAGATGACGAATGAGACTTTGTCGAAACGTTGCCAAGACACTTCCAATTTTACGTGGGAGAAGACCCGAATAACCAAAGACCTACATACAAACACCCGTGAAAACCTGAGAAAACATATATATATATATATATATACACATATATACATATACATATACATATACATATACATACACATACACATACATACATACATACATACATACATACATATATATATATATATATATATATATATATATATATATATATATGTAGGTCTTTGGTTATTCGGGTCTTCTCCCACGTAAAATTGGAAGTGTCTTGGCGACGTTTCGACGAAAACCTGAGAAAACATATATATATATATATATATATATATATATATATATATATATATATATATATATATATATATATATATATATATATATATATATATTCTCTCCTCATTCTCCTCCATTACTCCACCTATTTATTTGGCTGATTTCCAGCATAGTATATTTTGGCTGAGTTTTCAGCATATTATCCTCCTTAACTTCCCCTTTTGTTTGGCTGATTACCAGCATTTTCCATTGTTTTGGCTGATTTCCAGCATGTTTTGTTTTGCCTTATTAACAGCATTCTCCTCCTTAAGTCCACCTAGTTTTTTGGCTGATTAATAGCATTCTCCTCCTTAACCCCACCTATTATTTGGCTGATTTCCAGCATTTCATTATTTGGCTGATTTCTCAGCATATTCTCCTCCATTAACTCCAACTTCTATTCTACTAATTTATTAAAGATTTCTTTTTCCATATGTTATCTATTAATCCATTATTTCCAACTGTACTCTTCCAGGGTGTTTCCCCATTTATTTCTTAATATTAATCATTCCAAGATATATTAAGTGCAATTACAATTATAACTTCCATCTGTGTACCTTAATACATCATCTAAAATCATAAACAATTGATCATAATTATCATCCACCACTTTGTTATCAAATTAAAACTAAAGCATGTTACAACAAATTATGCTTTTATAAACATATCACTTTTAGTCATCTTTACTTCCCATTTCTATTTTTAATATTTCTATCTTTGTTTACCACGAACACTTATTTTTATTTAAAACTCATTTAAATTTTGAACCATTTAAACAATTAAACATTCAAACATTGCTATCCAATTTATCTATTTTGCTTCTTCTTTTCCTTATCTGTCCATATGCGTTTCAATTTAAAGCAGTGATTCTCAACCTTCCTAATGCCATGACCCATTAATACAGTTCCTCATGTTGTGGTGACCCCCACAAAGGGGTGGGTTCTAAATTTTTTTACTATCGGTTCTGTGGGCGTGGCTTATTTTGTGGGTGTGGCTTGGAGGTCATGTGACTGGGTGGGCGTGGCTAGCTGGTCGTGTGATGGGGTGGGCGTGGCTATGTGTATAGGGACTACTCAGAGGGCTGAAAAAAGTCATTTCTGACAGATCCTCACACTTTTGACTGGTCCTCATACTTATGACCATCCTCACATTTATGCCCGTGCAGCATTCTTAACAACCATGTCACTCATTTCACAACTGCTTCTCTTCACCATGGTGATAAGATAGGGCAAAAAACATAAAACGTGAGGACAGTCGTAAATTCGAGGACTGGTCAAAAGTGCGAGGACCAGTCAAAAATAACTTTTTCAGCCCTCTGAGTAGTCCCTGTGCACAAAAGGACTACCCAGAGAGCTGAAAAAAGTGATTTCTGACAGGTCCTCGCACTTTTGACCGGTCCTCACACTTATGACCATCCTCACATTTATGCCCATTGTGGCATTCTTAACAACCATGTCAATTATTTCACCACTACTTCTCTTCACCACGGTGACAAGATAGGGCACAAAATGTGAAATGTGAGGACAATCGTAAGTTCAAGGACTGGTCAAAAATGCGAGGACCGGTCAAAAATAACCTTTTCAGCCCTCTGAGTAGTCCATATGCACATAGGGACTATCCAGAGGGCTGAAAAAAGTAATTTCTGACAGGTCCTCGCACTTTTGACCAGTCATCATTTATGCCATCATTTATCTTCTAGTCCAGAGATCTCCAACCTTGGCAACTTTAAGCCTGGCAGACTTCAACTCCCAGAATTCCCCAGCCAGCTATGCTGGCTAGAGAATTCTGGGAGTTGAAGTCCACAAGTCTTCAAGCTGCCAAGTTTGAAGACCTCTGAGCTAGGGCTTTGGGGCCAGCCTTTTGGGGAGGGGGTCCCATTCGGAGAGACCCTCTGCCTCTCAGGAAGCATCAGGCCCAGGCAAAGAAAGTTGCCAAGGTTGGAGATCTCTGAACTAGAAACCTCCAAAGGTCTCTTCCAACTCTGTAATTCTGGTATTAACAAGCAAGCACAGTTAAGCTACTTAAATCCTCCAGAGCAGGGGTCCCCAACCTTTTGGACCTCAGGGACCACCAAGTTCATAATTTTAAATTTCGCAGACCACTAATACGAATCCAGTGCGCCACTTGCTGAAGCACCTGGACTCCCAGTGACGGGATAGGGTCCTTCAGGCACTCCCCCCTCTTTCTCTCTCCCTCCCCCCTCTCTCATTCTCTCTTTCTCTCCCCCCTCTTTCTCCCTCTCTGCCCCACTCTCTCTCTCATTCTTTCTCCCCCCTTTCTCTCTCTCCCCCTCTCCCCTACTCTTTTTCTCTCCCCCCTTCTCTCTCCTCCTCTCTCATTCTCTTTTCCCCACTCTCTCTCCCCCACTTTCTCTTTCTCTCTCCCCCGTTTCTCTCATTCTTTCTCTCCCCCTTCTCTCTCTCCCCCACTTTCTCTCTCTCTCTCTCCCCCTTTCTCTCATTCTTTCTCTCTTCCCCCCTTTCTCTTTCCCTCTCTCTCCCTCACTCTCCCCCACTTTCTCTCTCTCATTCTCTTGCAGGGGGCTGATCTGGTGTCTGCAATGGAGAGCAAAATCCAGCTTCTTCTCTCTGCTGTAAGTGCAGCATCAGGATTCCGCCTTGGTATATTTGCGGCGCAAGGCAGCCCTCGTTTCCTGCTGACTCGGAGCGGTAAATAGCATCTGGTTTGGGGAGCAACTGGATTTTGCTCTCCATTGCTCTCTTGGCCCCCTGCAAGCTCTCATCTCTCAAGAAGCCCAACCAAAGTTTCCCGCACCACTTCAGGGAGCGCTCCTCGAGAGACGAGAGCTTGCAGGGGGCTGAAAGAGCAATGGAGAGCAAAATCCGGCTGATCCCCAAACCAGACGCTGTTTACCGGTCCGAGTCCCAAGCGGCAGGAGAGGAGGGCTGCCTTGTGCTGCAAATATACCAAGGTGGAATCCTGATGCCGAACTTACAGTGGAGAGAAGAAGCCGGATTTTGCTCTACATTGCAGACATCAGATTGTATTGCACCACCTGCAAAAATGCAAAAATTTCCAAATGTAGCCCTGCCCTCTAACAGCCCTCCTGATGTAAAACTGTTGTCTCTCAAGGAGGATACTTGGCCATCTTCATGCTTGAAAGGATTCTACAGTGTAACAGCAGATGTCTCCCACCTTGGCAGCTTTAAAACTTATGGACTTCAACTCCCAGAATTCTCCACAATTCCCCAGAATGGGCTAGGCGGGAGTTGAAGTCCACAGGTTGTAAAAGAGCCACAATTGCCCAGCCCTGGGCTAGGGTAGGCTGACGCCACGCGGGTGGGAGGCGGGGCAAGGCGAGGGGCGGATGAGCCAGCAATTTAACAAACGGTTCAGTGTGCTGCAAGGCCAATAAATTGCAAAAAAACACCAAAACATTTGTTAAATTACTGGCTCGCCCACCCCTCGCCCCGCTCCACCCCCACTATTTATTGGCAAGGGGCAGGGCGAGCCAGCAATTTAACAAATGGTTCAGCCAAACCACCTAGAACTGGCAGAAACCCACCACTCGTTTGTTTCCCTCTAGCCATCAGCTGGGACTCAGGAGGCAGCAATAGTTTGGGAGTGGGTGGGGTAAGCGACCGGCGATCCAACAGAGGCAGAGGGTGAGGGTGAGTGAAGTAGTGAGGGGGGGGCGAGAGAGGGCTTTGGCGACCCCTGTGAAATGGCCGTTTGACCCCCAAAGGGGTCGTGACCCCCAGGTTGAGAACCGCTGATTTAAAGTCAATACTTACACGCTTAAAGCTCTGCATATCCTTTTTAATTCTATTATAAAGTCTGTTTCCAGTAAAAGATCAGCTTCTCCACTTCTGGTCCTGCGCCAAGTCTTTTATTGCTGCGCTAGTTAGTTAAAAGTTTATTAAACATTGTATTTCTTCTTTCTTTATGTAGCCATGTAACGACAGAATAAGAATTTCCAAAGTTCAAAAAGCCATAGTTCTTTTCAAGTCAGATGGTTTTTTTCAGAAAAGAACAAGTTACTGCAATAAACACTTTCACTTAGTCACAGCTTCAAACGCCATTTTGAAACCTTTATGTAGCAATCCGTTTGATCTCTTTGTCTGTCTTTTAAAGGTGGCAAATCCTTAATTTTGCTTTTCTCTTTTCAAGTTCAGTTTAGTTTTAACAAGAAAGTTCAAATATCCAGCTCTGTTAATAAGCAATTCCCTCCAATCAATCAATGGTGAAATAAGGTTCTTAAAGGGTTTAAAACTTCTTCCCCACCTAATAGTTCTATTTAAAACTCCTAAGGTCAAAATAAACAGCAATGGTGAGAAGACATCCTTGTCTAGTGCCCTTCATAATGCTAACATTTTCTGTCATTTCTCCATTCATCATTATCTTAGCAGATTGTCTGTCATAAATCATTTTTATAGTGTTTATAAATCTGTCCCCAAAGTCCATTCTCTGCAGTTGTTCTATCATAAATTGCCAGTTCACATTGTCAGAAGTCATGAGTATGAACATTCATGGACTGGAATAGATCAGCCTGGTCTGAATGGAGACATGGTAACAAGATCAGCCAGTGAATAGGCATGGTAACAGGCGAAGGCTGTTTAGAAACAGAAACTTCAGCTAGAAGTCTAGGTGTGGCTTAGGCAACCGAGTCTGTGCAGAAGCTTAACTGTCCTGTATAGAGGAGGCTCTCTTTGTATTAAGCTCTGTGCTCACTCTGAAATGAAACAAATCTGGACTTGCATCTCTGCTGTACTGCTGCTTGTGTTTTGCTTATAACTGCTACTACTGTGAAGAAGAATCTATATTGGTATTGTAAATTTACTTCATTTATTATTGTGTATATAAAGAAGTTAATGAATCCTGGTGCATCAGTCTGCCTGTGTGTGCTTTCTGGATTTGATTTTTGCAACAAACTCTGACAGGTTATGGGCCCAGAACACACAGAAAGATTGAATTGTAATTGAGCTAGAAGACTGCTTTCTAGAAACCAGGAAGAGAAAGATTGCAGGATGGCTGCTGTTGAATTTAAGGAGAGCTCTCTGCCTCATTTGGGACAGAAGAACTATATTATCTGTATTATCCATCTCCATCTAAAGAATTTGGGTCTTCAAATACAGGTCTAGGAAGAATATTAAATTATTTGATTTTATTTCTATTCCAGTCATGAAAGGAGGAGTGTCAGAGTATGAATATTCATGGACTGGAATAGATCAGCCAATAGGGACAGAATGGAGACATGGTAACAAGGTCAGGCAATGAATAGGCATGGTAACAGGCTCAGCCAATGAAGGTTGTTTAAAAACAGAAACTTAAGCTAGAAGTCTTGGGCGTGGCTTAGGCAACTGAGTCTGTGCAGAAGCTTAACTGCCCTATATAGAGGAGGCTGTCTTTGTATTAAGCTCTGTGCAGAGCTCTGAAATGAAACAAGTGTGGACTTGCATCTCTGCTGTACTGCTGCTTGTGTTTTGCTTGTAACTGCTACTATGTTGAAGAAGAATCTATATTGGTATTGTAAATTTATTTCATGTATTGTGTGTTCTGACCTAGGCTTCCTGAATCATTAAAACACACAAGTAGTCCCAAAAACCTCTTTTATTGCAACAGCTATGAATTCTGTTCATTCACAGATGAGTCCTAATTAGTTGTAGAGAGTCCTTCGGGAGAAGTCCTTCGGGATAATCACCAACCTTTATCTCCCTTGACACGCTGCCAAAGACCTAATTGGCAAAGCCACACAGAGTCCAGAATAAAACAGAGCTTCAGGCTTTAGGCTGAACCGAATGAACAAACATTGCTTCCTGCAAAGGCCCACGTGCCTTTGCTCCTCTTTTAAGTCTTATGGGAGGGGCCAATCATCTCCCAGCCTTACTCCCAAGTCATCCCTTTTGTTTTAACTGTTCTTGCCTTCTGGCAGCTGTGTGCATGCGCACACTGGGAACAGGTTCCCCCTGTTCCTCTGCCTCGCTGAGGTCTGACTCTGGAGGCTCTAGAAGCAGCACGTACCTCCCAGATGGCCCTTTCTCTGCCTCCAACGCAGAGCCCTTGTCCGAGCCTTCCCCAGACTCCAGGACTGGCCCATGGTCCTCCCCAGCCTCCTCACTCTCCAACGCTGCTGCCAGCTTCGCAGGCTGCTGGTGGACCACAACATTGTGTATATAAAGAAGTTAATGATTCCTGCTGCATCAGTCTGCCTGTGTGTGCTTTCTGGATTTGATTTTTGCAACAAACACTGACATAAGTGGCAGTTAAAATTGCCTCACCCCAATACAGCTTACCTATTCTTGCATCTTTCATAGTTTGTAACACATCATTCTTGTGTTCAGCATTATGTAACTAAAACTACCGTATTTTTCAGAGTATAAGACGCTCCGGAGTATAAGACACACCTTATTTTGGGGGGAGGAAAATAAAAAAACAAATCTGCTTGAGAGGCTCTCCGTTTGAGAAGCTGTGTTTGTAGCCTCCAAAAGCTCCGTTTGCAAAGGAGCTTCTCTTTGCAAAGGCAGCCTCTCAAACGGACCTTTTGGAGGCTGTTTGAGAGGTTCTCTGTTTGGGAGGCTCCATTTGCAGCCTCCAAAAACTCCAAAAGGGTGGGGCCCAGTGGGTGGGTGGGGTTACATTCAGTGTAGAAGACACACCCAAATTTTCACCCTCTTTTAGGAGGGGAAAGTGCATTTTATACTCCGAAAAATACAGTATAAAAATACAGTATTAAAATACACTATAATGATAAAGATGAACCACAAAGCAAGATAGGTTTTCATCATTGGACTGACTTGGGATAAAGATACTGTAAGCACTAGATTTACAAAGTAACTGCCACTCAAAGATGTAAAACAAAAATAGTCCGCAAAAACCTAAAACCCTGATTATATTTAAAGAGAAAAAGATACTGAAGATCTGAGATTTAAGTATGTCCTCATAGATAGAATTGCCATGAGTCTAAGAAGTTATCTATATGGGACAAATTATTTTAGCATTGACCTCAAAAGGTTTAAACCCTCCATAAATCCAATCTTCGCTATAAAAAAATCTGAATTTTAATTAAAGTTGTAAATAAAAAATAGGTTTTTGAACCATGCTTGAACCATGAACCCAAACTAGTAGTAAAAGTCAACTGCACTCCTACAATTAATCAAGGAAGTTTCATTGGAAATGATAGCTACTTAATATGCCTCAATGCTCAGATGTGAATTTGCATAGTTAAATGAATCAATGATCTTGTTCAAATAATCCAATTCCCCATTTTTTGACTCTTTATCAACTCTAGTCACAACTTCTCTCCAACCACGACAATTAATAAATAGCTTTTTAAAATGCAAAAAAAAAAAAATGTAAAAATTGAATTTAGGCCATTTCACTTTTGTTTTTTTCATTTCCCAATGAATGACAAAAATTGGATTCTTGTACTTCACTTGATTTTCCCTTAGGATCAAAATGACCCATTTCATGGATTTCCAGAGGCATTTTCTTCTTGGCAAATGCCTGGTTGATTTCAGCAAGTGTTTTCTTTTTTGTTTCGGGTAAAACACAGAAAAGGAAAGTGGCTCCAATAAGACAGATGGCAGCAAAAACCAGGAAACAGTATGTTTGCAACCCTTCCTGAAAGCACAAAGCAAAATGAAACCTGGATTATCAGGATCCTTACCACAGATATCAAGCCAGTCTTGGTCTACAAATGTATAAGAACATCTTCCTTTGACTAAACACATGCCTTCTATTACCAGCATTTCATAATATGCTTTGAAGCTGAGCATTCCATTTTGATCTCTCTAGCTTAAAAACAATAAAACCTGTAAAAAAATCATCCAGCCTGAGCTACTGTGGACTATCCACACATATTCTTAACCTCTAACTCTGGTCATATTAAAACTGTGCTATTTAATTGTATACAAAATTATGTAGGAAAGTTGATCAGAACTATTTTCCATGGTCACAAAAATTAGGGTGGAAAAGGGGTATAAGTTGTAGTTACCTAAGCTTTATTTAAATGTAAGGAAAAACTTCCTTAAGTAAGATTTGTATAAGTTACCAAGGGAGCTTGTGGTTTCTCATTTTTGGATGTTTTAAAGAGGTTTAGCCTTTGTGTGTATTATGCAAACTGGCACATTAAGTTGCCTCATAAACCGGAACAGATCAATATACCTTTTCAGAGCCTCGTCTTTTCATGTGTATTTTTCAATTAATTCTTTTGTTAATTTTTATTTAAATTGTCCTATGTTTTTATTTTTATGTCCCCGACCCATGATGGTTTGCATGTAATGACTTAAAGCTATTCTTTTTAAAATAAAAAATAAATAAATCAGAAGTTTTAAAACACTGAAAAAAGACACTATAAATAGATCAAGAGGGTTATATATTGATTTTACTGCAAATCATATTTTGCCATTTTTAAAATGTTCTCGTACCTTCTGTAATTCGGAGCCCATACCTGAATGAAAGGGAAAAGTAGTCCAACTATGAAATTGCAGAGCCAGTTGGTTATTCCTGCAATCATAAACGCTGCTGGCCTTTGAGTCTGTGGAAAGAACTCTGCAGTGAGGATAAATGGAATTCCACCTGCAAGAAAGAGACAACAATTAGGTGCTTCATAAACCTATTCCTAATAAGAAAAACAGAGGCTTGAGGTCTATACAGGCCAGGAACCTATTGCTAAAGTATACTCAAGAGTGTGCTGCCATGAGGCCTTTCATCCTCTTGTAAATAAGATCAAATCTGATTAGACATATTTGATATTTTGTTAGAAAAGATGAGTGTTATGAAATATATAATTTGTACACCTAGCAATCATCACTCTTGATCATTATATATTGAAATTAATTTTATTTTACCATGATTCCATTAAAAAAGAATGATAAACACAAACAAGAATAGGTTTGATTCCTTGTAAATGGTATGTGGCATCGTGCTATGAGTACAAATACTTGGCATTCTGACTTGATATTAATAATCCAATGACATCATACTAATCTCACCTATTGTCTTCTCCTTTCATGTTCCTCAATTTGACAAATTTAATATTTTTTTTAGTCTATCTTCTGTCCTATCCTAATATAAGATCTACTTCCAAAATAAGCCCTTGTTAAGACCTTACAGCTGGACACCATGTGGCACTTGCCCAGTGCTGCCGCTTACAGCAGGAGGCTGTATGGCATGTTGAGCCAGTGCTGCTGCTTGCAGCAGGACATGTGCCACTTACAGCTGGACACCATGTGGCATGTTACATCAGTTCCGCCGCTCACTGCAGGAGACTAAATGGCTCATTGCGCCGGTGCTGCCACTCACATGCTCAATGGCTCAACATGCCACGTGGCCTGCCACAAGCAGCGGCACTGGCACGACAAGCCACACAGCCTTGTGCCGCGAGCAGCGGCACAGGTGTGATGCACCATGAGGCGTCTGGCTGCAAGTGGCCATAAGCAGCCACAGAACAAGTCAGCCTGCAGTGCAACAGGTGTCAGAGTGTGGGCTGCAGTGGTTCTAAGGCAGTGGTGAAATCTAAAAATTTTCCCTACCGCTTCTGTGGGCGTGGCTTTGTGGTCATGTGATCGGGTGGGCATGGCCAACTCAATGTCACTCACGTCAAGGGGTGCCTCACCTGGACCTTCCCCTCCCAGCCATTCTTTGTCACACCCAGCCTCAACATATCTATAGTTCTGTAAAAATGTTGTTCACTTTTTTTCAACTTTCTTATCTACATACTATGTACTTTTATGGACCACTGAAAGGAGGAAATGGCCCACACACTTTGCCCAAGAGTGTGATAGGCAACAGGCTTTTAAGGGGCTGCCAGAAAGAAGGGGGGGGCAATGTATTTTCCAAAGCACCAGAAGGCAAAACAAGAAGCAGTGGATGGAAACTGAACAAAGAGAGAAGCAACCTAAAACTAAGGAGAAACTTCCTGACAGGGAGAACAATTAACCAGTGGAACTGCTTCATTAGAAAAGCTTTCTTTTGCTCCAGAAGAAAATCAGCATACACTGGAAAAGCCTTCACAGGAAGAGGCTTTTTTGTTCTGCTGTGAAAGAAAAATAGAAGACAGAGAGGTTCTGTGGAAGAGGCTCTCTGCTTTTGCTCCGGAAGAAGCCCAGACATCTCATTAAAGCTAGTATTCCTTTCCCTGCTTGGGGGGGTGGGGGGAAGGGGAAAAAGCGGCAGAAAGTGTCCCTTTATTATTCTAGCTGACGGCAAATGAGATTAAGACTCATTTACTATTTCTTAGCTCAGCTGAGGCGGCAATCGCTCTGTCACGCAAATCAGCTGAGCTAATAAACAATAGAATATAGGAGAGGTGAGAGGAGGGGGAGATGGGCAGAACCAATCAAAATTTTCCTTACCAGTTCTCCGAACCAGTCAAAATTTTCCCTACTCGGAAGGCAGAACCGGTCCGAACTGGTAGCATTTCACCCCTGTTCTAAGGTAAACGGGTAATACATCCCCTGAAAATAAGACCTGGTGCTTATTTTGGGGCCCAAAAGAAAATAAGACTGGGTCTTATTTTCGGGAAAACATGGTATGTTGTCTCCCAGAAACAAAAATCAAAGATGTGACTGACAGCCTTACTAAAATAATCAAGCCCACATCTTTCTCTTTCATGTGGGGATGAATGATACAATGAACCAAAAACACTATCAAGACGCTATGGCATGAAAGCTAAAGAGTTAGGAGTACAGATGGTGTAGTAGTCATCTGTACTTCCAAAGAGGGAGCAGAGAATTTTAGAAATAAACCAGTGGCTTAACGGGTGGTGGTGTCAATAGAACTTTGAATTCTTAGACCATGGTCCACATTACTTACATGAAGGCCTTCTGGCAGGGGATGGGCTGAGAAGAATGTATTTGAAAAATGACTGGCTTATCTTATCCCAGAGGCTTTAAATTAAAACAGAGCAGGGAGGGTGACCAATCTTTAAAATCTTTAAGACCTAATCCCTGGCATAATCCCCAAGACAGCTAACTAAACAAATAGGTAGGGAGTGGTGGGAGTGAAGAAAGACTCAGATATAAAACAGGAGATGTAGGCAGCATACCCAGGGTCAGCCATAAAGGACTCAGATGCCTAATGCTCAAAGTTTGGGAAACAAATAGGGCAAACTTGAAATACTAGTACATGAGGACAGGTATGATATAGTTGCCATTAGCAAAACTTGGTGGATGAAATTCTTGACTGGAATATACTGCTGGAAGGATATAAACTGTTCAAAAGAAACAGACCTAACAAAAGAGGAGGTGGAGTTGCATTATACATTAAAAAATCACTATAGAAATGCATAAAACCAAGGATGAAATCCTCCTCGAATGCATATGGGTTAAAATAAAAGGAAAAAGGAATGACATTGGCATAGGTGTATACTATAGGCACCAACTAAGTAGATGTCACGAGTGTTTTCAGGATTGCTGTAGCTACTTGATCAGGTACAAACAGTATGGATCCAATCAAGCCATTTCCTGTTTGCAATTAACTGCAAGCCTTCCCCGCCCTAGTTAATTGCAGGTTAACTCCCCATATAAGCACGGACCTTTCTGCTTGCTATTTGGGCCTAAACGCTGTTTAGGCCTAGATGCAGAGCCAGTGCTGAAGCACCTGGACCCAGAGCAGAGCTGCAGAAGGGAGAACTCAGATAAGAGTCCTGACAGCTGCAGCAGAGATAGCAGCAGAAGAGGAGCTGAGCTGTGTAAAGATACTCCCACGGAACTAGCTGCAACTGTGAGTTGAGATAGCTGAGAACCTTCTGAAATCTCCAATTTCGGCTTGCCTTTTGCTGAGTTGAAGCACGCAAGCCAACATCTGAACTGTTGCTGCTGGACAGTTTCCCTCCCAGGAGCTTCAAGCCACGTTTGCTGATTGAATTGTTTTTCACAGGTGACTTTTAGCTGTGAAGCCTATGCTGCTGCCCTTCTACCACCTCGATGATGTATCGACACCGAAGCTGTTTAATGTCATGTTAGTTTTTTCCTTATGGACTGTTTCGGTATTGTGGAGAGGAATTTAGGGAGATGGATTGGCTTCATTTAACCAAGATAAGACTTTGTTATTAATGTGCCTTTTTAAAGATATAATGTTTTTTAAACATTTTGAAGTAAAGTATATTTTTATACAAGACTCCTCTGCTAGTTTTATTTCAGTCCCAGTGTGTTTGCTCGTGAGCTGGTTCACGGTTCAGGGACAACCCTCTACCCCATCTTGACAATTGGTAGCAGAGGATGGTTTAGCGAACCTACACTCATGTGGCGATACGCTAGACTGAAATGTCTGCAATTGAATTAATGCAGGAAAAACAGATGTTGACTAGGGCTGCAGTGAAAAGCATGGAGTCACAAAGTCTGCAGTGAAAAGCATGGAGTCACAAAGTCTGGGGCCCAGGCCAAAACTGTTTTGGCTGAAAAACCCTAAACTCTAATTGACCAAGAGTGTAGTGGAGCTGCAGGTTTTGGAGCAGAAGCCTTATTTTTTGAAATGCCTAATGCAGTGAGTAAACCACCATCACCTAAAGAAGTAGAGACTAAAAGAACGCCACTTCAGGCCTCGAAAACAAACTTAGAGGTGGATGATGAACTCAGGAAGGCAATCCTTCAAGCTTTAGGTTTGCCAGTAACAAGTGAGAACCCGATTGCTGATTTTAGCGAGTCATTGAAGAATCCAGCCGTGATGACAGCTAAAGGAAATAAGATCGAAGTCCTAGAAAATACCGGACCGGTAAGAGACTTTTAATCTTTTTCTAAAACCCCTATTTCGGACTATAAGTGGAGAATGGGGGTTAACAGACTGCCTGATTTGAATGTCCCTGCTTCTTTGTTAGACCAGCATGGCCAAGTTGATACAGCGCCACCTGCTGTCGAAACCATTATAGATCATGCCATAAAAATTCTAGCTCCCTTGATGACGTCAATGACTCCAGCTAAAAACTCAAGAGACTCTTATGTTGAGTGTAAGGTTGCAAATGCAATAGAAACACTAGCAACCATTCTAGGCGATGGTTCGCAGGTGCCATCGGCTCAATGAATAGTAGCTGCACGTACCAACACACCCCTGATGTCAGCGCACGCTACGAGTGGGACATATCCATCCGTGACAACACTGACATCCAGGGCGATTCCAGAGGATGCCTCAACTGGAGATAGGAACCTAGGAGCGCGTCCGAAACTTACTAGAGATGAGCACCAGAGAGGAACCTTGAACTCTTGTAATCAAACCAGAACAAGCTTTGCATCCGCACAACGTGAGGTTTTAATCCCTCCCATTGGGGAGGAACAATTGTCAGAATGCCAGATGGAAGACACTGTGCTGCATGCTTCCATTCCAATGCCTTATTGCCCGTTCCAGGACGGACCACACCCTGAACATCAATCAATGTCTATTTCTATGTTTAACAATGTACAGGTTCTTCCTCCTAATTTTAAAGGTTTAAGTGTAGGTGGAGGAAATTTTAAGGAATGGGTTAAGAGTATTCAAGTCATTTTAATGAAAGAGAATGTTTTATCATTGTTGTTGAAACCCCCACCTAGACCATGGTCCTTGGAAGTTGATCTTTTACATCATAAGGCCTTTTGTATCCTATTGATGTCCATTGATCCTACTTTATATCCCAGTATACCTTATAACCTGACTGTAACAGAAGTCTGGGTAAAACTGCATAAGTTATTTTATTTTAAAAGCTCCCATGCCACAAACAGAATTTACAGGGAGTTTTATTCTGCAAGGTTGAAGGCGGGAGTAGATATTAATGAACACTTATGTGAGTTAAACAGGTTAAGGGAGGAGTTGATGTTGATGGGGGAAACAGTGTCTGAACAAACCCTCATTACCGTTATAATCAATTCCCTTGATTCTAGCTGGGATAATTTTATATCACAATTGGATAATGTCAATTACAACAATTTATCTCTAGAAGTGCTATCTGGTAAATTAATAGCAGAAGATAACTTGCGAAAATGTAGGGCATCTTTCCACAAGCAAAACCCTTAAGAAGGCCTGATAGTTCAGATAGAGCATATACTATCGGAGAATGCTTCAACTGTGGTTCAAGAGAATATTACAGAAGGGATTGCCCACAAAATGTGAATGCCAGGGCATGTCCAAGGACACCTTCTGGTAGTAAGTGTAAAAATAGGTCCCTCCAGGCAGAAAACCAAGTGGAGATGTTCCTAACCAGAGAAGGGGTAAATGGCCAAATAGAGGTAACAAAAGGAACAATCTTAGGCTTAATGATGGTTCTGTAGGCATAGTAGAAACCATTGAGTCGGAACTTACGAGGGAACAGCGTGAGCAACTATGGTTAATGGATAGTGGCACTAATAACCATGTTGTGAGTGACCGAAGGTTGGTTGTTAACATGAGAAGGCATAAATACATGGTCAAAGTTGCAAATGGTAAAAAGGTGAATGTTGTTGGCATTGGAGATGTTTATATTCCTGGGATAGGAGAAATTAATGAAGCATTGTATGTACCTGAGATAGATCATAATTTGCTAAGCTTAATGAGGCTATGTGAGAATCCCAGAATAGAGATTCTGTTTTCAGAAGGAACAGCTGTAATTACAAATAACAAATGTGTGATTGGGGAGGTGTTGAAGATAGGTGGTTTGCCTTACTATTCCCCCAATGTGAATGCTGAGGCATTTAGTGCTAGCAATTATACTATCTCATCTGGTAGTAACAATAGATCCCAGTTAGAATTGGGTAGTGAGCATCAAGACTTTCAACAGAGGAAGTCTTGTAATGATGATTGTAAAGTTAATATTAAAAATAAAAGGTTTATAAGTTTTAATTTAAAGTCAAATAATAAGGAACCTGAGAATGCAAATACAGTTTCTATAGGTGAACCGTTGCACAATGAATGTGCTCATCTGATGCATCGCAGGTTAGGTCATGTGAGTTTTCCTATAGTGAAAAAGGTAACCGAACACTCAAGTGGAACCAAGATCAATGATTGTAACACGTTTCTAGATTGTTCAATTTGCAGGAGTGCGAAACTGAAAGTGAAACCCGCGCCCAAGAGGTCTCAGCGGTACTCTGAACATGCGTTCCAGCTTGTCCATATGGATTTGGTAGGTCCATTCGCACCTTCCATTGGCAAGAGACAGTACTTCCTTACCATAGTTGACGACCACAGTAGATTTGGGTTCGTCTTTCCCTTAACGTCTAAAAAGGAAACATTGGCTAAGTTCAAAGAGTTCTGTAGCTTAGTCGAGAACCAGCATAAAGTCAGGGTTAAGAAGATCTTAACTGACAGAGGGACTGAATTTAATTCAAGTCAGTTTTCTAGCTGGTTGAGGAGTAAGGGCCTAATCCATTTATGCACCGCGCCTTACTCCGCATTTCAGAATGGCATCGTAGAACGACGTAATGGCGTATTGCAGACGATGATGCGGTGTGCCCTAGAGGATGCCAAACTAAACTTCGCGTACTGGGTGGAGGCGGTCAGATACACAAATTACACCTTAAATCGAGTGTGGTCTAGCGTGGTGCAGAAGACCCCATATGAGGTGCTATATGGCCATAAGCCTAGTTTGGCACACCTCCACGTTTTCGGGGTGATGGCTGATGTTCATGTCCCAAAGGAGCTCAGGAGGAAAGGAGATCGAATCTCAGTTAAGCTGAGATTCGTCGGTTATGTGCAGGGCTCCAAGACATTTAGGTTTGCGTACCCGAATGGGAAACTGGTTATATTGAGGTCTGCTACCTTTCACGAAGGGGCTAATAGGAGTAAGATCCATGCTAATGAGATTCTCACTCCGAACCCTTCCCGTAGTTTTGATAAACAGACGGAGGATGTATCAGAGAACCTACCTGATGATAGGGATACATCTAGTTCTGGGAAGCGTGCATCCCATGTACCCTTGAAAGGGATATTAGAGCGTAAGATGGGGGTGGCTGGGAAGGATAGGCACCCAGCTTCAGAGACGCATTATGAAGATCACGAGGAAGATGATCCATCAGATGACTCTGATGTGAATGATGCACCTAGAGACAGACCAGTTAGATCTACCAGAGGTAACAAACCTAGGAGATATGATGACTTCATTACCTCAGTCAATCAGGTTTCGGCCACGCCTCAGAAATATGAGGAAGTGCTGGCCTTACCTAATCATGAACAACTAAAATATCGATGGCTATGTAAAATGTACTGACCGTTGATGTGCATATGTATTCAATGATGTATGTATGTTTGTTACCAAATCAAATAGCCACAGAGAAGGGGGTTGTCACGAGTGTTTTCAGGATTGCTGTAGCTACTTGATCAGTTACAAACAGTATGGATCCAATCAAGCCATCTCCTGTTTGCAATTAACTGCAAGCCTTCCCCGCCCTAGTTAATTGCAGGTTAACTCCCCATATAAGCACGGACCTTTCTGCTTGCTATTTGGGCCTAAACGCTGTTTAGGCCTAGATGCAGAGCCAGTGCTGAAGCACCTGGACGCAGAGCCCAGAGCAGAGCTGCAGAAGGGAGGAGAACTCAGATAAGGAGTCCTGACGGCTGCAGCAGAGATAGCAGCAGAAGAGGAGCTGAGCTGTGTAAAGATACTCCCAAGGAGCTAGCTGCAACTGTGAGTTGAGATAGCTGAGAACCTTTTGAAGTCTCCAATTTCGACTTGCCTTTTGCTGAGTTGAAGCACGCAAGCCAACATCTGAACTGTTGCTGCTGGACAGTTTCCCTCCCAGGAGCTTCAAGCCACGTTTGCTGATTTGAATTGTTTTTCACAGGTGACTTTTAGCTGTGAAGCCTATGCTGCTGCCCTTCTACCACCTCGATGATGTATCGACACCGAAGCTGTTTAATGTCATGTTAGTTTTTTCCTTATGGACTGTTTCGGTATTGTGGAGAGGAATTTAGGGAGATGGATTGGCTTCATTTAACCAAGATAAGACTTTGTTATTAATGTGCCTTTTTAAAGATATAGTGTTTTTTAAACATTTTGAAGTAAAGTATATTTTTATACAAGACTCCTCTGCTAGTTTTATTTCAGTCCCAGTGTGTTTGCTCGTGAGCTGGTTCACGGTTCGGGGACAACCCTCTACCCCATCTTGACAGTATCTGTCCTAATCTAGAAAATGGTAAAACAATACCTGTCCACCTTAGAAGGATTCAAATCACCAGGACTACATTTCTGAAGTTGCTGGCAGATTTGATTTCAGAACCACTAAACCACTAAACCATATCTTTCAAAGAACCTGGAGCCCCATGAAACTACCAGAGGATTAGAAAAGAGCTGATATGGTTCCCATTTCAAAAAAGGGGGAAATGGATCCAGGAAACTAGAGACCTATCAGTTTGACATCAATACCTGGGAAGATCAGGGAAAAAGTAACCAAGCAACAAACAAATCTGCAAACACCTAGAAGCAAGCAAAGCTAGAAGCAATGAAGACAAACCATAGGCCTGTCAAAAACAGAACATTTATTTATTTTATTATTATTTTTTTTATTTTATTTTATTTTATTTTATTTTATTTTATTTTATTTTATTATTTTATTTTATTTTATTTTATTTTATTATTTTATTTTTATTTTTATTTTTATTTTTATTTAATATAAGTCATGGTGATGGGAAGCCGTTGCTGGCTGCAGATGGTCCAACAAGTATCCTGGGCCTAAGCCATGTAGGGCTATATAGGTCATCACCAGCACCTTGAATCTCATCCAGAGGGCAACCGGTAACCAATGCAAGTCACGCAGGAGAGGTATAACATGGGAGTATCGGGACCCTCCCATCACAACCCGTGCGGCCACGTTCTGCACCAGCTGAAGTGGTCCTCAAGGGCAGCCTCAGGTAGAGAGCATTACAGTAGTCAAGACAGGAGGTGACTAGCGCATGAGTAACTGTGCGTAGAGCATCTCGGTCCAAATAGGGGCGCAACTGACGCACCAGACGAATCTGGGCATACGCCCCCCCCGGTCATGGTTGTTATAGGATCATCTAAACTCAACCGTGAATCCAGGAGGACACCCAAGTTGCGTGCCCTGTCTACGGGGGGTAAAACTTCACCCCCTATAGCCAACGATGGAACCTCTCCTTCGGATCAAGATGCCGGTACCCACAGCCACTCAGTCTTGGCAGGGTTGAGCCAAAGCCTGTTCCTCCCCATCCAGACCCGTACCGCTTCCAGGCACCGGGACATCACGTCGAGTGATTAAAGTGATTTAATCACTTTGCCAGAGAATGCAATAATATATATCTTATTGCATTCTTTGACAAAGTGATTAAATTAGTTTGACAAAGTGATTAAATTGGTGGAAAAGTGAAAAGATGTGGACATAATATACTTGGTCTTCAATAAGGCATTTGAAAAAATAGACCACAACCTATTTCTTGGTAAGACAGAAAAATGTGGGATAGTATCACCACCAAATGGATTCATAACTAGCTGACAAACTGCACTCAACTTGTGGTCCTCAATTAAATTACATTTACATGGAGGGAAGTATGCAGTAGGAAGCATGCCCAAGGTTCTGTCTTAAGCCCAGTACCCATCAACATCTTCATAAACAATTTAGATGAGGGGATAAAATGAGAAGCATCAAATTAGAAGATGACACCAAGTTAGGAGGAATAGCCTAAAGATCCAGAAAGATTTTGACAGACTTGAATACTGGGCCTTATGTAACAAAATGTGATTCAGTGGCAAGAATGGACGTTGGTCCTACCTGAACACCATTTCTAGTAGAGTTGGAAGAGAGCATCCAGAAATGCGTAGTAGCTCTATCTTATGCATGAAGACTGAGCACATGATCTTATTTGCATCTCTGGTCACTCCCTCCTTGACTGGTGATTCCCCAATTCGACGAAGGCATAGCGATGAATAGACTTGTGACCTGCAAAACAGTAGCTCCTCCCGGACTGTGGACCAGACATTAATAAGGATGGGGCTGGATGCTCTCTTCCAACTCTACTAGAAATGGCGTTCAGGTAGGACCAACGCCCATTCTCCCTAGAGCTGGAAGAGAGCATCCAGGAATGGGACAAACCAAAGCCTGCCTGTCCCCTATGAGTGGGAGCAGTCTGGTCTCAAGCCCCCTCCCCCCGACACTGTGAACTCTCTGGAGGACTCGCCTCCCAAATGCCACCTCTGCCAAGGCAAAGGAGTCTAATTTATAGTGCTGAATAAATGGAGATAGGGAGGACCAGGTAGCTGCCTGACACACTTCCTCAATAGAGGCCTGTGTCGCCCATGCCGCAGTCATGGTGGAATGCACTGTTATGTGCCTAGGTGTTGGCAGGTGTTGCACCTCATATGCCTTGGCAATACAAGCTCTAATCCAATGACCCACCATTGAAGGAGTGACCCTGTTTCCTAGTGTAGATGGTTGAAATGAGATAAATAAAGATTCCATCTTCCGGAAAGAAGCCACGCATCTGATGTAGATACGGAGGGCCCTTCTCACATCCAGCTTGTGCCATCCTTGTTCTAGGGCATGTCTCGGGTCTGGGCAGAAGTTGGGTAAAATCAATTCCTGGGCCCTATGGAACCATGAATTGACTTTAGGAATGAAAGAAGGGTCCAAACGTAAGACCACCCTGTCCGGGTGGAATATGCAGAGGTCCTGTCTCACAGAAAGAGCCGCCAGCTCTGAAATCCTTCTGTCTGATGTAATTGCGACTAGGAAGGCCATTTTAAAGGAAAGGAAATGTAGACTGGCTGACCTTAAGGGCTCAAAGGGACTCTCTGCAAGGGCCTGTAAAACCTTAGTCAGATCCCAAGTGGGATACCTGTGAACCACAGGTGGTCGCAAGTTGGAAGCATCCCTGAAGAATCTGCAAACTGTGGGATGTTTGGTAAGTGACTCTAAACTTCCACATGATAGGACAGAAGACAGTGCTGATAACAGTCTCCGGATGGTGTTGGGCATTAACCCCTTGTCCAATCCCTCCTGGAGGAACTCCAGAACTTGTGCCACTGATACCCCCAAGGGATCAGTCCCAGATCTAGAGCACCAGGCACAAAATGCCCTCCAGATGGAATTATATATCCTGTCTGTGGACTGTCATCTAGAAGCCTGAATGGTTTGAATGACTCTGAGGGAGAAATTCTCCCTCCTCAGTGACCGCTACTCAATCGCCAGGCGGTCAGTTGGAGCCACTTAGGCGCTGGATGGACCAGGTCCCCTTGGCTGAGGTAAAGCCTCTCCCGAGGTATTCTCCAGGGAGGTCTCACAGACAGGTGGACCAGGTCTACAAATCATGGTCTCCTGGGCCAATAGGGAGCTATCAAGATCATCTCCGCCTTCACCGTGAGAACCTTCCTGATGACTGCTGGAATCAAGGCCGGGGAGGCCACTGACATCTCAGGGCATCTGTTCCTGCCGTCCCCCTTGTTCTGAACCTGCTGAAAAACCTCAACAGGTGGGTGTTTTCTGGAGAAGCAAACATATCTATAACCGGCCTCCTGTAGTGGACTGTCAGCTCCTGGAACAGCGAGGGGTGTAAGCGCCACTCTGAGTGGTCCACTGTCACCCTGCTGAGACAATCTGCCTGAACATTCAGGGTCCCAGATATGTGCTCTGCCTTTATGGACTGAAGATGACTCTCTGCCCAGTGCCCCAGACAATCCGCCAATCCGCCATGAGGGGTCTGGAATGTGTCCCCCCTTGGCGATTGATGTGGGCCTTGGCTGCCACATTGTTTTTTGTTTTGTTTTTTAATTTGATTTATATGCCGCCCTTCTACGGAGACTCAGGGCAGCTTACAATGCGTTAAGCAATAGCCTTCATACTTTCGTATATTTATACAAAGTCAGCTTATTGCCCCCACAATCTGGGTCATCATTTCACCTACCTTTGAAAGGATGGAAGGCTGAGTCAACCTTGAGCCTGGTGAGATTCGAACTTACAGTAATTGCAGACAGCTGGTATTAATCACAATGCTTTTAGTCTGCTGAGCCACCAGGCCTTAACATTGTCTGTTAAGACCAACAGTGTTGTCCCACTATGGCTTCTTTGAAACTCTTGAGGGCCAGGTAAACCACCCTGAGCTCCAGCCAATTGATCCTGTGCAACAAATCTGCCTTTGTCCACCGGCCCTGCGCAATCTGTGACTGGCAGTGTGCCCCCCAGCCATAAAGGCTGGCGTCCGTCATGATGGTCAGATGGTCAGATGGTCTAGTTCAGGGGTGAGCAAATGTGGCTCTTTTACAACCTTTGGACTTCAACTCCCAGAATTCCTGAGACAGCTTGGCTGTCTCAGGAATTCTGGGAGTTGAAGTCCACTGGTTGTAAAAGAGTCACAATTGCCCATCCCTGGTCTAATTCTTTGAAGAGGCACCCTTTTGCAAGAGCCTGTGATGTCCACCACCGAAAGGACTGCAGTACCTGTAGAGGAACTCTTACCCTGTCCTGGGAATTGCTCCTGCTGGATCGTTGGTAAGGCAGGAGAAACCACTGCAGCGCCCTGGCGTGAATTCGTACCCATGGAACAATGGCAATGCACAACATCATCTTCCCCAGGAGCTGCGAAAGGTATATGAGTGGTATCGTGTCCATGGCCATGATGCAGCTTGCTAACTGTTATAAGCTGTCCTTTCTCTCCAGGGATAGAGAGACTACGCATACAGATGTATCTATAATGGCTCCCAAATGGAGAAATCTGGTGGTGGGATGAAAATGGCTCTTCTTGTTGTTTATCGAAAAGCCATGTTTTTGTAGAACCTGGATTGTGATCCGAAGATCTGCTTCTGCCTGAGGACTGAATCAGAATGTCGTCCAGGTATCATTGGACTCTGACTGGCACGGATCGAAGGCTGCTAAGGCTGCCAATATCTTTGTGAAGGCTCGTGGCGCTGAAGACAGGCCAAATGGCATTGCCTTGTATTGGTAATGCTTTTCCGCATATGAGAAACAGAGGAACTGTCTGTGAGCAGGTCTGATGGGTATATGGAGATATGCCTCTGTGAGGTCAATGGAGGTGAGGAAATCGTCCTGGCGTATGCTTCCCAGAATTGATTTGAGTGACTGCATCCTGAAGCGTTTGTACTCCAGACACATATTGAGACATTTGATATCTAAAATCGCTCTGCATCCCTCGGAGCTCTTTTGAACCAAGAACAGTATTGAGTAGAAACCCAGTCCCCGTTCCTCCTGCGGGACAGGATGAATTGCCTGGATTTCCAGCAGGTGTTGAATCGCTGAGTTCATAAGGCTTTGTTTGGCTGCATTCCTGGAGTCAGGGCAGCTGATTAAAAAACTTGGGGGGGGGGGGTGGAGAGGAATTCTAGAGCCAAACTTGAGTGTATTGTGCTGACTACCCACCTGTCTGAGGTGGTGGCCTCCCACTGATGGTAGTGGAGGCTGAGCCGACTGCCCAGATGCGTGACAGTCCTGCAGTCATTTTGAATGATGATATGGGCGATTTCCTGCTCTGTGAAAGGGCCGCTTGCTCTGAAACTGTTGGCGGCCCCGGAACTCCGATCTCTCCATCTGTCTCTCCTGTCTGCCTGAATAAGATCACTGGAACTGTTGGAATTCGCCTCCCAACTCTGGAGCACGAAAGAATTGCCTCTTAAAATAAGGAGAGTACCTCCTGTCCCCCCTCCGAAAAAGGGAGGGCATGGCTTTGCCCCTGCCCTTGGTCTCCACCAGAATGGATTCCAGAGCCTCTCCAAACAAGTCATTGCCTGTGAAAGGGGCAGAAGCCAACTTCCACTTGTTTTTATCGGGCCACCTGCCAATGTTTAAGCCATAGCAAATGACAGGCTGTTACTGAAGAGGCCAGTGATCTGGATGTGAACTTTGCCACATTCAAGATGGCATCCGCTGAAAACTCAGCTGCAGCTGAGTTATTTATATCCTGATGAATTCTCACATCTTCAGGGGGGATCCTATCCTGTAACTGGCAAAGCCAGAGCAAGGAAGCCCTATTGAAGAAGGAAGCTGATGTGGCAGCCTTAATAGCCCAGGCAGCTGCCTGGTGGGCCTTCCTCAAGGATCCTTCAGCCTTTTTGTCCTCTGCGTTCAGACAATCCATTGCCTCTGCAGGCAAGAATGCCACTGAAGTCATGACAGCCACTGGTTTGTCAACAGCTGCAGACAGATCTGAAGCTACATTGTAAAGCCATTTTTCAGCTATAGACTGAGGCATGCCCGCTCCAGGATTGGTCCACTGCCTTTGAACTACATCCAGAAATAACTTGGGTGAAGGAATCACCTCGGTTTCCACAGTAGGTTCAGAAAAGAGCAAATGACCGGAATCCCCCGGGCTCTGGGTAGATACAGAAGCCTGGTCAGGATCCAAGTTAGTGATAGCCTTGGCCTTATGTAGCAATGATTTAAATAAATCTGGCTTAAAAAGACCTGTAAAAGGCACCTGAAAGGTTCTGGAATTCCTCTTCTCAGCCGAGGAGTCTCCACTCCTTATAGAAGGAGCTAGAAGTAAGCTCACGAGGATCCAACCACTCCTCCTAAAGGATAGGTGGTGCTTGCTGATGGCGGTAAGAAGAACCCCCTTGAGAAGGGAAATTCCTCTGCTGCAAGCCTGTAGCTTTTCCCTGCGTAATAGCTTAGAAAATTATCTGTTGTAACTGTTCAGGAAACTCTGCCACAGCTTCCGCCACTGGGTGGAGCCCTGCTGCAGTGGGAGTAAATGAGGCAGCTGGCCTGGCTCTTGCAGGAGGAATAAGCTCCTCTGGCAGGGCTTGCAATAGAAAAGGCTTCAGCCCTATCCAAAACCTCTCCTAAAGTTTGATAACATGCCTCACCAGTGCTAGCTGGTGACCATTGTCTGCAAGAGGCAGTTTGCAAAGGCTCTGGATCATTAGCAGGAGCCAATGGCCTTTCTTCCTTGAGGGTGAGAAGCCGCTGCCTCTCCCATAGGAGAGCCTTCTGGATCCAGGCTTTTCTTAGCCTTACAGATCTTAGCCAGCTCTTTCTCTAATGCCTTTTGGCATCGTTCTGCGTCCTTATCCGCCATCTTGGAGCCTCTGCCACTCCTAGAAGCAGTTGCATGACTTATAGTTGTGGCTCCCCTTGCTGCAGCTCTCTGTGCAGATGGGCTCAGGCTTAGAGCCGGAAAAGCCCCAGGGGAAGCTCTCTTTCTGCCCGTATCAGGCTGCTGGCTGGTGGAGTGCACACGAGACGCCATCTTCCACCTTAAATAGAGGCAGGTGGACCCGCAATGGGTAACTGCTGCCGCAGCTCAATTCGTACTCCCTGTGCTACCACCACTTACCAGAATGCCTCAGATGCCACTGGGCAGTGACTGAGTCCCCCTTCCGCCTTCCAGGCAGGAATGCCCGGGCCTCCGCTCGCCAAGGAGCCAGATGCTATTTACCGGCCCTTACCACTAACCACGACTGGCTGGGACCTCAATTGATCAAAGCCAGCAAGGGAGACAGCTGATCGGCAGACAAAAAAGCTTCCCGATCGCTGGAGTGATCCACAATTAAAGAAACAATGTTTTGTTACGCTCAAGAGTTGGAGAATCCCAGCCAAAGGCGCAGCTCTCTCCAATACATCTCTTCTGCATGAAGACTGAGCCGAACTGGGGAATCACCAGGCAAGGAGGGAGTGACCAGAGATGCAAATAAGATCATGTGCTCAGTCTTCATGTAGAAGATAGAGCTACTACCCATTCCTAGATGCTCTCTTCCAGCTCTAGGGAGAAGAGTAAGGTTTTACACTTAGGCAAGAAAAACCAAATGTGCAGGTAGTAGTAGTACCTGGCTCAACAGCAGTAACTGTGAGAGGGATCCAGGGGTCCTAGTGGACAGTCACTTAAATATGAGTCAGCCATGTGTAGCTGATAAAAATGCCAATTCAGTTCTGGGCTGCATCAACAGAGGAATAGAATCAATATCACATTATATATTTGTACTGCTATATACTGCCACACTTGGAATACTGTATCCAGTTCTGGTCACCATGATACAAAAAAGACATTGTAACTCTAGAAAGAGTGCAGAGAACAGCAAAAAAGATGATCAAGGCACTTATAGCAACTGGCTATGTCTAGTCTAACAAAAACTAGGGGTGCCATGACAGCAATCTTCCAATATTTGAGAGCTTGTCACAAAGAAGAGGGGGACAATTTATTCTCCAAAGCAACTGAGAGCAAGACAAGAAGTAACGGATGGAAATTTAGCAAAGAGAGATCCAACCTAAAATTAAGGGGAAATTTCTTGATAGTGAGGATAATCAATCAGCATTTATCTGGAATGGTACAGAATCTCCTGCTTAAGTGGAGGGTTGGACTAGAAGACCTCAAAGATCCCTTCCAACTGTTATTCTGCATTCTGTAAAAAATGTAATAGATTTTAATTTATATATTTAGATTTATAATCATATAATATATGATTACAAGGACAATGGGTACACCATTGCAAGATCTGAAGGGCCAAGTGGGTGACCAATCATCCTAGGGAAGATCTATGTGATCACAACAAGCTGACACTTTCAAAAGTATATAATAGTCTAATCAATAAAATAACATAATATATAGCATTTGCATATAATAATGTTATACAGTATATTATTATCCTTAGATACATGTAACCTAGTAAGTATGTCTTTCTCAACTGCCACAATATATTTATTATCACCTGAAGTACATAATACTTTATACTATTACAGAGATTTTGTATTTCCTCTTTTACCCCACTCTAATCCAACTTTACAGGCCATATTATGAGCAGTTTAATTATATTAGAAAAACCATCACAACTCTCTCTGTCAGAGCATCTTTGAAAAGATGGTCATTACCTGGTCCGATGCAAAATGAGACAATGATTGCAAGAATGCAGACTATACTGAGATATCGAAGCCAGACTGCTTGATCCTGAAAAATACATGATAGCATTAAAAATGAATTATTTTTTGTAAACCTACAGTAATTTATACGGTGTTTTTATTTTATGTTTTATTGTTTGTGTTTTATTCAAATTGTAACTTTTTATTATGTTTGATTTTAACCAGAAAATCATCCAGAATAGATTTTGGGCATTTTTTTTTTAAATAGCAAATCAAATACAAAGAGATCCTCAGACTGCTTGTAGAAAGCAAGAACATTTGCAGTGATACAAAGACCACTTTGCTGATACTCTATCTTTGGAAATCTGTATGTCATCTAATACATGCTTAGAATAATAAACGCTAGTCATTAATATGTCATGGGTAGAAAATAAATTCCAGCTTTATTACTCAGATTAAAGGAACAATAACAGAAATACTCTCTACAGACTGAGACTAATCAGTGGAAGACATCCAAAAAGAGAGAGGGCAGGCCCTTGCTCTGTGTGCGGCAGCTTTCTAGTTCAATGCCATCCAAGCTCTGTCTCCTCTTGTCAAAATCAGCCAAGGTCATACCTAATCATAGTCTCTGATTACCCAGAACTAAGACTGTTGGATTGCTTAGCATTTCCATCAGAAATGGATTTGGCTGAACCCAAAGTTTTAATTCTAGTTTTCCCCCTTGTTATTCAAGACTGATGGAAGTGCTCTGACATTCAAATGTCATAAGAATATGAAAAAAAATCAATATTCACTAGCAAGAAGGACAACTCACAGCACCTCACATTTGTCAAGATCTGTACGATCAGGCCAAAGGGCTGTCTTGGGCAGACAGTTATGCAGAGCAGTCCCAGATCTTTGGAAAAGTGGAACAAACATATATGCTTCAAAGCAATTTTCACTACCTCCATAGCTGTGATCCTGAGAGTATGCTTTAATCTTTGAAAATGAGATTTTAATTAAAACTGGAAATTAGGACTGGTGAAGACATAGTTTAAAACCATGGTTTGTCATAATGGTTCTGAAACATTTCCATGTTTTTCAGTTTACTATAAATAAAACTGGGAAGGTATTATTGCAAAAAATATAATGCAGTTAGATATCAGGGGGAGCACTTCATTGTTATGCCTCAGTTTGTTACATTACAAATCCTGTAAACTACAGTAATATTTTTAATGTAAGGTTTGAACTTGCTTCTTAAATACAGTTCACAAAAGAAAATTAGTATTTGTCCATTATTCTAATTCAAGGTTGCACAGAAAAGATCTAATATTTGTTGCATATAAGAATGATTTTTAAAAAAACGTTTAAACCTGATGATTTCACGTATTTAAAAGAAAATAGATCAATTAACATTTACCGACCTGTAGACTCATACACATAGTAAGTATGATGAAGAAGCAAACCATCAAACCAAATCCCCCAATCAAAAGAGGTCTGCGCCCAACTCTTTCAATCACTAAACCCTGAAGAAAAAATATATGGTTAATTATATTACAGAATTGTGGATGGATTCATCCTAAGACCCTAGTAGAACAGAATCATCCTTAGGCAACTCATTAAATTCACAGTATTAAGCTTTTTACAAGGCAAATCAAGAGTAATTTCCATAACTGCTTAACTGCTCTTAAATCAATGTATAAACAGACTGCTTTGAATTTTGGTTTTCTAACTTTATAGGATGCTTTATGTTCTTATCTCAATGTCCTATTCTGTCCTTTTATTCCACCTTTAGCAGAATCTGACTCCTAAAGCTAGTAGGTTTATTATGCACTTGGTACAAAATTTCCAATTCAATGTATAAGAGTTCCAAAGGCTTTGTATACACTTTCATATTCCAACCTCTATTGTTCTGTAATACAGAATATATCACTAACTGCATACTGCAGAGTGGGTGGGACACCATAGGGATTAATGGCTAATAAGGTTGTGCAAAGCTTTGATTTAGAATCAATTTGATCGTATCTGTTTGAATCAAGTCTGAATAACTAGGTGACTTAGTGGCTAAGGCACTGAGCTTGTTGATTAGAAAGGTCAGCAGTTCAGCGATTTGAAATCCTAGTACAGGTCTCCTGCATGAGCAGGGGGTTGGACTGGATGACCTCCAAGATCTCTTCCAACTCTGTTACTGTTATCATTAACGTAATCAATGTGATGCATCAAATCTAACTAGGTACATTATTCAGTAAATTAATGTGCTTTTACACTTTCATGCTTCATCAAAATGAATCAAATTTGTGAATAAAACTGATCTGATTATTTGAATTCAATCCAGCAAAGCTCAGATTCAAATGTACTAAATCAGATCAAAATTCTAATTAAATCTTGGCTACTTTCACATGCTTGCAGTGCTTAAAACCAGCAAGCTTGCAACCAGCAACAGACCTGAAGCAATATCAATTACTGTATTTCTATACTCAAAAAATAAAACTATTTTTAGTTTTTTTTAAAACTATTATACATTTGTTTTTGGTTTTTTTGAACTATAATAATTTTTTTTAAAAAAAATAGATGACCTTTTAAAATTTCTTTTTGCTCCTATATACTCATGACCTCACATTCCATCTTCAACTACATTATTAAATGTATATTAATACATTATTAGAATAGCAATTAGAATAAAAATGTGTTAGTAGCAACATACACCGTAAATATATTTTGTAAGTAGATTTCAATATCTCATGGTATTCAACAATCAGAATGATAAGGGCTAGAGTTGTCAGTGGCAACCTCTCTACATGTAAAGAAGTAAGTGGCATTCTCGACATTCTACAAATCACAGTTTCATACAAAATATTATGCATATTTCTTTCTCTTAACAGCTTTAAAACAAGGGCTTCAGGCAGTTGTTTGCAAAATGTGGCTTTTTCAGTATTTTCTCTGTAACAAAAAAGTTTGTCTTTAAGAAAAGTATCCTTGAATGGTAGAGGTGAATAAGAAATCTTCAAATAGTATAGGTCAACGTTCCCCAACCTTTCTGGCTCTGCTGACCAGCAGTGATAGTGGAGGGGGGAAGGGGATGGTTTCGCATGTGTGCCCGCTACCTGCATAAATGGAGTTTCACCTGATCCCCTGCCGCTTGAGTAACCCAGTACCCAATGACCCAGTGACCCAATACTGGTCTGTGAACCGGGGGCTGGGGATTTCTGGTATAGGTAACAGTTTTATCTAACCCAAAGTTCAAGTGTAATCCTAAACATTTTTTCTTGGAAGTTCCAATATTCTTCGAAGAGCCATTCCAATTATTTTAACAAGAGATTAAAATGTACATTTCAATTGCAGCCAGGAGTTCTTACACACTTAACATTAGCTGTCTATATTTTAAACATAAATTAGTTGTCATTAATAACTTTCATCTATTTTTTTTCATTAATATATTATGGAGTACATTTCTTCATGCCACTCATGATTCCAAAAAATTAAATAAATATTGATCTATTCAAAAGAAAGAACACCTAAATTTGTAACAAAACATTAGATACAATCTCGGTTCCTTACCTGATTAACTATTTTCCCCTCAGATTTTCAAAACAAGTAAAATCATTGAGATGGTGAACTATGTCTGTTATTCACTCTAAAGTGTTGTGTATTTATTTATTTATTTACTTACTGTTTGTTTGTTTGTTTGATTGATTGATTTTTATCCTGCCTTTATTACTTTACAAGTAACTCAAGGCAGCAAACATACATAATACTCCTTCCTCCTCCTGTTTTTTTCTCACAGTGACAATCCTGTGTGGTGAGTTGGGCTGAGAGAGCGTGACTGGTCCAAAGTCACCCAGGCAGCTTTTAAGCCTAAGGCAGGATCAGAACTCACAGGCTCCTGGTTTCTAGTGAAGATTTTTATAAGATTCAGTCCTTTTATTTCCTTATTGCCAGTTCAAAACTAAGATGGAAACTGAAAAAGATTTCATTCTAAATTATATACTCCTTATACATTTCTATAGGTTTTCCAATCCACTACATACTTACTGAGAAAAGAGCAGCCAAGATCTCCACAGCTCCTGTGCTTAAGGTAACATATGGTATCATTTCAGGATTTAGGCCAGCTCCTTTGAAAATGTCATTTGTGTAGAACCAAATCTGGAATAGAAGCCAGTTACTGTGTTTCAAAAAAATAATTTGGCCCTATCAAATTCTAAGTTCTACATATATACATACATTTAATGATGGTCTGGAAATTGTCAAAATAGTTCTCCATAACCTCCAGATGCCAAGCCTATGGACATCACAATGTTGAAAACATTTGTCTCTGGGTATATTATTGAAGACAATGTGAAATATTTATCAGATTGCTTCAAAACAGCACCAAAATGAATAGAAACAATACTATTCACTCAAAGCTTGAGTTTTTGTTTTTGTTTTTGTCCATTTTCCAGTGTGAACACATTAATGTTTTCCCACCCCAAAAAAGAGAAAAAAGGATCAGAATAGAGTGGTGAATTCTCTTCTTATACATGATAAAGGACATTTTTGTGGGATGTGAGGAAAGAGTCCATTACCCTTATTTTCATTTAGCTGAACAACCAACAACCAAACAACAAAGAGAAAAAAAGGTAACGTAGGGTAAGTTGTAAGGTTTTTCTGTACCTCAGCTTTCAGCTCCTTGACGCCAGGACAAAAATTAAACTGCTTAAGAAAACCCTTTCTGGATTTCAATCAATTTCATTCATTCATTTCATTCACTTTTGCCAGTGATGGTTGGACTGCATTTGCCCTGACTGGAGCCCTGACTGGAGATCTACTTTCCCAGGGAAAGGGGACTGGGAATTTACTAGGGAAGGGAGTGGAAGGGAAGGGGAAGGAAGAAGAGAAGGGCGTCAAAAACAATTTGAAGAAAATGTTTTGGAACTGAGGGAAGCATGAGCCCAGCACCACTTTAAAGTAGCTGGTGTCTCTTTGTAGTTTTCTGCATGAACCTGAAAAAAGGCACTGCTGCTTTAAGGAATCATATTAAAAGTACAACTACTTTGAATTGCCCTGTGCTCATGGTCCCAGTTTATGAAGCAAATCTTTTGAATGGCTATTTGTTTGTTTAGGAAATTTATTTGCTGCCTATCTCATATCCAACGACTCTAGGCAGCTTACAGCATAAAACATTAAAGCAGAAAGATATTGAAATCAAGTAATAGCACACAGCAGATAAAATCATTGACAATTATAAACCATTAAAACCAGATGGGAAAGGTGGTAGCCGGATCACAAAGGGTGGGGAAGTGCGATGAGAAGTGGTGGCGCAATAGTTAGAAAGCAGTATTGCAGGCTAACTCACTGCTGACTGCCAGGAGTTCAATTCTGACTGGCTCAAGGTTGACTCAGCCTTTCATCCCTCCAAAGGTGGTAAAATGAGGACCCAGATTGTTGGGGGCAATATGCTGACTCGGTAAAACGTTTAGAGAAGGCTGTAAAGCACTATGAAGTGGTATATAAGTCTAAGTGCTATTGCTGTTAGGTTTTAATTAATCAACCACCTCCAGTATGAAGCTTCCCCATTGGGTTTCCAAGCCATCTGGCAAAGCTAAATCTTGAGGCTCTTTTGAAACCTCAGGAGAGTGGGAGCCAATCTCATCTCAGGGGGTAAGATGTTCCAGAGGGCAGGAGCCATGGTAGAGAAGGCTCTTCTACTGGAGCCCACTAGCCAACATTCCTTGGTTGATGGGATCCACAGATTCCCCCCTCTGCTGGTGTGGGTGATGCAGGCCAATCCCATCAGGGTGAGACAGTTCCTCAAGTAGCCTGGACCCATGCCATGCAGGGCTTTAAAGGTGATGACCAGCACCTTGAATTGCATCCAGAACCAGACTGGCAACCAGTGCAGCTCGCACTGGTGTACTCTGCACCAGTTGTAGCTTCTGAATGCTCTTCAAGGATAGCCCCATATAGAGCACATTGGAATAGTCCAAACATGAGATGACTAGGGCTTGAGTGACTGAGCGGAGGGACTCCTGATCTATGAAAGGCCAAAACTGCCACACAAAATGAAGACGGGCAAAGGGTCTCCTGGCTGTGACTGCCACCGGTTTTTCGAGCAGGAGTTGCAAGTCTAGTAGAACCCCCAAGTTGTAGACCAGATCTATCTGGGATAGTCCAACCAGAAATAAATTAGTCCCAGATCTTGGAGCTCCATGCACCCATAGTCACTCAGTCTTGCCAGGGTTCAGCAGAAGCCTGTTGTCCAGGCCCCCACAGCCTCCAGGCATCATGAGACGGCAGCCGTAGCATCACTGGGTAATCGGGATGGAGATATAGAGCTAAGTGGTGGTGGTGAGGGATGATCTCACCCAGTGACTTCATGTAGATGTTAAAGAGGAGAGGAGAGTGTAGAGTGAGGGCTGGACCTTTCACTCCTTATTCAAGGACCAGCCTTGAAGAAAGGAGTTGTTTCTATCCTATAACTGTAACTGAATCCTAACAGAAAGGGGTACAGATAATCCACTTCATCCAGGATCCTGTGAAGCTGCCAGACCACTACCTTTTCCACAATATTCCCTAAAAAGGGAAGATTGGAAACTGGACAGAAGTTGTCCAGGCAGATCGGATCAAGCAATGGCTTTTTGAGGAGGGGACGAAACAGGGCCTCCTTAAAAGGTCCAGGAAATGTCCCCTCCTGAAGTAATATATTAATCAATGCTTGAACCCAACTGCTAATCAGTGTCCTGGAGGCTTTCACCATCCAGGAGAGACAAGGATCTAACTGGCAGGTGTTATCACTGACAGCATCGAGGATCCTGTCCACTTCATCATGATCAACAGAATAAAACTGTACCCAGATCATTGGGCAAGATCCCTCCCCTGGCATCTCATAAGGATCTGCCTCACATGGGTCTCAAACTGAGAATGAATCCAAATGACTTTGTCCATCAGGTGTTGAACAAATTTCTCTGCATGGCTCTGAAGATGATCACATGAGTCCTCCCATCCCAGGAGGGATTGCATAATCTGGAACAGGGCCACTGAGCGACACTATGTGAACATAATAGGAACAGAGAAATAATGCTCTTTTGCCATTCTTGCTGCCACAAGATAGGCCTGGATAGTGACTCTAAGTTGTGTCTGGTCGGCATCATCCTTCATTATCCTCCAACAATGCTCTAGGCATCTCTTAACCCTTTTCAAAACCCACACCTCCTCCATGAACCACAGGAAGAGTCAGGGATGATGGGTGAAGAGAGGTCGCATAGAAGCGACCTCTGTCCAAAGCCCTGGTGGCCTGTCGGTTTCAGGCCACAACCAAGGCTTCGACAGGGCCATGAAGTCGAGCCCCTAGGATAGTCCTCAGTTCTCTCTGAAACCCAATTGGGTCCATCAGTCACTAGGGATGAACTATACAGATAGGCCTAGCTCGGGGGGTGAAATCCAGCAGGTTCTGACAGGTTCTGGAGAACCGGTAGTGGAAATTTTGAGCAGTTCGGAGAACCAGTAGTGGAAATTTTGAGTAGTTCGGAAAACCGGCAAATACCTCTGGCTGGTCCCAGAGTGGGGTGGGAGTGGAGATTTTGCAATATCCTTCCCCCAGGAGTGGGGAGGGAATGGGGATTTTGCAACATTCTTCCCCTGGAATGGGGTGGGAATGGAGATTTTGCAGAATCCTTCCCCCACCATGCCCACCAAGCCACGCCCACAGAACCTGCATTAAAAAAAATGGATTTCAACACTGGCCTAGCCTCCCTGCAGAGGAGGGAGTGGGGGGTGATGTTAAGGCCTAGTATTGTTCAATATCTTCCTAACAGCAGGTGAAGCTAAGCAGAATCACATCAGACACCTGTACAATTAGCACAAGGGCTCCACAAGGCTCTGTGCTCTCTCCACTTCTCTTCTCTCTATATACCAATGACTGAATCTCAAATGATCCATCTGTTAAACTACTAAAGTTCACAGATGACACAACAGTGATCGGTCTCATTCAAGACAATGATGAATCTGCATACAGATAGGAGGTTGAACAACTAGCCTTGTGGTCCGACCGGAACAATCTGGAACTGAACACTCTCAAAACCGTAGAAATGGTGGTAGACTTTAGGAGAAACCCTCCCATACTACCACCACTTACAATACTAGACAACACAGTTTCAACAGTAGAGACCTTCACATTTCTAGGTTCTACCATATCTCACGACCTAAAGGGGACATCCAACATCAAAAACATCATCAAAAAAGCACAACAAAGAATGTTCTTTCTGCACCAACTCAGAAAGCTCAAACTGCCCAAGGAGCTGCTGATCCAGTTCTACAGAGGAATTACTGAGTCTGTCATCTGCATCTCTATAACTGTCTGGTTTGGTTCTGTAACCCAACAAGACAGACACAGACTTCAGAGGATAATTAGAACTGCAGAAACAACAATTACTACCAACCTGCCTTCCACTGAGGACCTGTATACTGCAAGAGTCAAAAAGAGGGCTGTGAAAATATTTACAGATCCCTTGCATCCTGGACATAAACTGTTTCAACTCCTACCCTCAAAACGATGCTATAGAGCACTGCACACCAGAACAACTAGACGCAAGAACAGTTTTTTCACGCCATCACTCTGCTAAACAAATAATTCCCTCAACACTGTCAAACTAGTTACCAAGTCTGCATTACTATTAATCTTCTCATCGTTCCTATCACCCATCTCCTCCCACTTATGACTGTATGACCATAATCTTGTTGCTGGTATCCTTAAGATTTATATTTTTCCCTATGACTATTATATATTTTCCTATGACTATCATTAAGTGTTGTACCTTATGATTCTTGACAAATGTATCTTTTCTTTTATGTACACTGAGAGAATATGCACCAAGACAAATTCCTTGTGTGTCCAATCACACTTGGCCAATAAAGAATTCTATTCTATTCTATTCTATTCTATTCTATTCTATTCTATTCTATTCTATTCTATTCTATTCTATTCTATTCTATTCTATGATTTAGACTAGAAGACAGAAAGGAAACTCATCAAATTTGCAGACGACACCAAGCTGGCAGGACTAGCCAATACTCCAAAAGATAGGTTCAAGATACAGGAGTTTGATCGACTTAAACACTAGCCCCTATCTAACAAAATGAAATTCAATGTAGAGAAAAGGAAGGTTTTACAAGTGTACAGATATAGAACAGGTGGTATCTGGCTCAATAGTAGTAACTGTGAGAGGGATTTTGGGAATCTTAGTGGCCAATCACTTAAGCATCAGCCAGCAATGTGCTGCAGCTACCAAAAAAGTCAACACAATCCTAGTCTGCCTTAAGAGGGAAAGAATCAAGATCATGTAAAGTGTTTCTAATGCCTTGGTAAGACCACACTTAGAATATTACATCCCGTTTCTGTTGAGACTCTAGAAAGGACAGAGAAGAGGAACAAAGATGATTAGAGGATTGGAGAATAAAACGCATGAAGAATGGTTGCAGGAATTTGGTCTAGTTTAGTTTAATGAAAAGAAGGACTAGGAGTGATATGATAGAATTCCAATATCCAAGGTCCTGCCACAAAGAAGAGGGGGTCAACCTATCTTCCAAAGCATCTGATGGCAGGAGAAGAAGCAATGGAAACTAATCAAGGAGAGAACTAACCTAGAATTAAAGAGAAATTTCCTGACGGTTAGTACAATTAATCAGTAGAATGACTTGCCTCCAGAAGTTGTGGGTGCTCCAACACAAGGTATTTACCATATTTTTTGGACTATAAGACACACCAAGATTTTGAAGTAGTAAGAAAGTAAGTAAGAAAAAAAAGGTTTTTGCCCTCATCAGCCTCCAGGAGCACTCTGCAGGCTTCCCAAACCCTCTGCGTGCCCCGTTATTCGCAAAAACAGACCCGTTTTTCACCCATTTTTGTGAGGAAAAAAATGGGCAAAAAAACGGACCCATTTTTGTGAAAAATGGGGTGTGTGGAGGGTTTGGGTGGCCTGCAGAGTGCTCCTGGGGGAGGGCGAAAGCGCCCCCGTTTTTGTGAAAAACAGGCCCATTTTTCATAAAAGTGGGGGCGTTTTGTCCCTCCCCAACCCCCAGAAGTACTCTGCAGGCCTCCCAAACCCTCTGCACACCCTGTTTTTGCAAAAAACGGGCAGGGCGGGGCAGGGCTTCAGGCAGGGCTTCAGGGCTTCTGAAAAATGGCTGTATTCGGTGTATAAGACACACCAACATTTCCACCCTCTTTTGGGGGGGAAGTGCATTTTATACTCCAAAAAATATGGTAAGAAGAGATTGGATAACCATTTGTCTGAAATGCTGTAGAGTTTCCTGCTTGAGCAGGGGGTTGCACTGGAAGACCTCCAAGGTCCTGTCCAACTCTGTTATTCTGTTAAGTGCAGATTTGCAATTCATATATTTTCAAGAAGGGGAGGGGAAAGAGGAAAAACACAAACAGAAACAAGTGACAATTGTATGTTCAGTAGTTTAGAGCAGAAGTGGGTTCTACTTACCTTTACTACCTTTACTACCGGTTCACAACGGGGCCGTGTGCGCTCTCTCGTTTGCTCGCTCACGCTCTCTTCTGCACATGCGCAGAAGCTTCTGCACATGCGCAGAAGCAATTTGATGATGTCAGGGTCAGTGGGCGGAGCCTCGCGCTGGTTTTACTACTAGTTCTATAGAACCGGTGCGAACCAGGGGCAACCCACCACTGGTTTAGAGCTGGAGTAAAAGCAGGAAGGGACAGGTCATATATCTCTTGGCCAACAGATCTCCCAGATTTTGATGTTGAGGGAGCACTATTATAAATTACTGTGAAAGCAATAATTAAATATATATTTTATATAATGACTTACAGCATTAAGGCCACAAAGTTGATAGCAAGCCATGGTTACAACTACAGTGAGAATCTGCCACCGCTTAGTGTTGTCACAAAAAAGTTGAAATACAGATGCTACTTGAGTATTTCTCTGTACCCGACTCTCTTCCAGAACTTCTTCTATTTCATGTGACACGTCAGATTTTCCAAGGAACTTCTGAAATGCTGCAGGCCCACAATTCATACAATTTATACACAATTAATATTATTCACATGAAACTGTACTTTACACCAAATTGTACATCAATTACACATTTTACACATCAAATTGTAATTTACACCAAATATTTATCTTTTTATCTTTCAAAAACAGACCCTTCAGCAAAATATGTCAGTTTCATCAGTAATGTTTGGGTTTACTCAAATAAATAGCAAATAGTGATTCCACATTATTCAATAATAATTCCACAAATATTTACAAGTTTCATTTCAGGGCCAACATATTGCAATTTTGTAAATTCTAAATCTGCTGCTTTTGTTCATGCATTTAAAATAACAGCCTATTGTAACTATTATTTACATATCTTATTTCCAATATATTTCTAAATATTTGTAACTGTACACATCTCATTCACATCTTTTTTCATTATTATGCAACAATATAACATGATTTTATATCTTTATTTGTTGGCAAAATCAGGTAATACAATAACTAATATGGTCTCTTGTAAGTAGAAATTTAGAAGCACAATGAAATCTAAACTGCAATTTGATATTTACTTCTCCTGGAATTAAGTTAAAGACATTTACTTCTAACTTGGATTTACAGTATGTCACAGATGTGAGTATCTCACATTTTGTAAATATTGAAGTATATCTTTTCATGTGACAACACTGAAGAAATGAAACTTGGCTACAATGTAAAGTAGTAAGTATACAGCTTGTATAACAGTGTAAATGTGATGTCCCCTCAAAATGACACAACACACAGCCATTACTGTCTAAACTGCTGGCAACAAAAGTGAGTACACGCCTAAGTGATAATGTCCAAATGGCGCCCAAGTAGCCGTTTTCCCTCTCTGGTGTCTTGTGACACGTTAGTGTTACAAGGTCTCAAGTGTGAAGGGGGAGCAGGGGTGTTAAATTTGGTGTTATCGCTCTCTCTCATACTGGTGACTGGAAGTTCAACATGGCAATGAACTCTCTGAGGATCTGAAAAAACGAATTGTTGCTCCACATAAAGATGGCTTAGGCTATAAGAAGATTGCCAAGACCCTGAAACTGAGCTGCAGCACAGTGGCCAAGACCATACAGTGGTTTAACAGGACAGGTTCCATTCAGAACAGGCCTCGCCATGGTCGACCGAAGAAGTTGAGTGCTGGTGCTCAGCGTCATATCCAGAGGTTGGCTTTGGGAAATATACATATGAGTGCTGCCAGAATTGTTGCAGAGGCTGAAGGGGTGGGGGTGGGGGTCAGTCTGTCAGTGCTCAGACCATATGCCGCATGCTGCATCAAATTGGTCTGCAGGGCTGTCGTCCCAGAAGGAAGCCTCTTCTAAAGATGATGCACAAGAAAGCCCGCAAACAGTTTGCGGCAGACAAGCAGACTTAAGACATGGATTCCTGGACCCACGTGCTGTGGTCTGATGAGACTAAGATAAACTTATTTGGTTCAAATGGTATCAAGCATATGTGGCGGCAATCAGGTAAGGAGTACAAAGACAAGTGTGCCTTGCCTACAGTCAAGCATGGTGGTGGGAATGTTATGGTCTGATGCTGCATGAATGCTGCCGGTACTGGGGAGCTACACTTCATTGAGGGAACCATGAATGCCAACATGTACTGTGACATACTGAAGCAGAGCATGATCCCCTTCCTTCAGCGACTGGGGTGGCAGTATTCTAACATGATAACGACCCCAAACACACCTCCGAAATGACCACGGCCTTGCTAAAGAAACTGAGGGTAAAGGTGGTGGACTGGCCAAGCATGTCTCCAGACCTAAACCCTATTGAGCATCTGTGGGGCATCCTGAAACAGAAGGTGGAGGTGCGCAAGGTCTTTAAAATCCACCAGGTCTGTGACATCGTCATGGAGGTGTGGAAGAGGATCCCAGTGGCAACCTGTGAATCTCTGGTGAACTCTATGCCCAAGAGGGTTAAGGTGGTGCTGGAAAATAATGGTGGCCACACAAAATATTGACACTTTGGGTCCCATTTGGACATTATCACTTAGGGGTGTACTCACTTTTGTTACCAACAGTTTAGACATTAATAGCTGTGTGTTGTGTTATTTTGAGTCATTCTAGCTCTGACTTTAGACTTTACAAGATAAGGGACTTTAGACTTTACAAGATAAGGTGCTTTTTTCAAGAGGCAACTGGACTTTCTGGTTTTTCTTTGAATATGTTTTGTTTCTCATCCAAGAAGTTTCTTTAACTCTAACTGGATGGTAGGGAATGGAAAGAGTATAAATACCTTTGGGTCCGTCTAGGGCCATGAAGGCGAACCTATGGCACGCATGCAAGAAATGGCACGCAGAGCCATCTCTCCGGGCACACGAGCCGTCGCCCGTTGCTCTTCTAGGTTCCAGTGCACCAGCCAGCTGGTCTTCACATGCGCGGGAGCACCGGAAACTGAAAGAGTTGCCACCTGGTGCACATAGACGCGCCGGGAAGATGATCTTCCGGTTTCTGGTGTGCACATGTGCACCGGCCAGTAGGTCTTTGTGTGCACATGCGTACCAGAAATGGAAAGATCAGGTGGCTGGTGCGCATGTGCATGCCGGAAATCAGAAGACCGTCTTCCCGGCACACCATGCACATCAGGCAGCTGGTCTTCCAGTTTCTGGCACGCACGCATGTGCTCCCATTTCAGCACTCAGTGCCGAAAAGGTTCACCAACACTGGTCTAGTACCTTTAGGCTCCTACCATTGGCCATGCCTCCTTCGCCTCCAGCCACCCACCTCTGCCCATTCACAGCCAGCTTTCCTCCTCCACTGCCCCCCCGGCCATTCTCCACTGTTAATGGGCCCAGTGGTGGGATTCAGTCATTTCGATCCAGTTCAATAGAACCAGTAGCAATTTTTTTGCTGAGTTCGGCGAACCAGTTAGACGTGTTCTGGAAAATCGGTGTTTTCCAGAACACATCTTGTTTTCGTTCAATTTCCTTCCAGGCAAGGGAAAAAAAAACTCTTCCCAAAAGTCCAAGAGAGAAGTGACAGAAACCTTTGATCATGTCACTCAGGTGAAAACTGTCTTACTTTCCAACAGGCGATGGGGACGGGGCTTGCACATAAGGTGGCAGCTCCCCTCTCCCCCATTTGCATTTCACTGAGAGCTCTGCATTTTTACTTCTGCAATGGTGTGTGCTTACAGGTGGGATGGTGTGTTCTTAAGGAAGTGTGAGTATCCCAGGCAGTGGTTCAATGAGAGGGGAAGTCTAGAGCCCCATTGCTTCTCCTGTTCTGGGAGGATCTGTACACTGGTATAAGGGTTCATGAATTGGAATAGACATGGTAACAGGTCAGCCAATGAAGACTGCTTGGTGACCCAGATGGCTCAGAGCCTGGGCGTGGCTTAGGTTCAGTGATCTGTATATATATGAGTGCTTCTGTGATTATTGATTCTGTAGTTCTGGATTCTGAGTTTTGGTTCTGGTTTCTGCTGCATGGGTATTGTATATAAAGAAGTTTCTTATATAAATGAATCCTGCTGAATTATTTACTTGCATGCTGGTTGGATTGCTGCAAACTCTAACAGGATCCTGTGTTGAGAAGCTGAGTATTTACCATCATGCCCATCGCTGCCTCTCCCCAGAATCCCAGGCAGTGATTCTCTGGGAAAGGAAATCCCGAGTGCCTCTACAGTAATGGCCCCACCCACTAGAAGTCCCCCTGCAATTGTATCTCTTGTAAATGCCCCCATGGCAAAGATCCAGCTGCTCCCAAGCTCCCACCCAGCACCTCAGAGATCCCTGCCACCAGACACCACACCCAGCCTCTCAGCCTTCCTTCCTTCCTTCCTTCCTTCCTTCCTTCCTTCCTTCCTTCCTTCCTTCCTTCCTTCCTTCCTTTCCTTTCCTTTCCTTCCTTCCTTCCTTCCTGTCAACACATCTAAGAGGTGCCAAGACTGAGAAACACTGAAAAAGAAATGTGGACACAAGAGAAGCTTAGATGAAAAATTATTATTGTCCCAAATTGCCATGGTGGCTGACCAGGGCAAACCCCCCTGGCACTGAACCATTTCCACACAGTTATAATTCTGAATTATTTTCCACAGTTGTCTTTGGACTAAGGGAGGTTTGGCAAATGCCTTGTAGAGGATTAAAAATGCAAATGGGGGTGAGGGGAGAAAAACAGGGGAAGGGAGATCTTTTACTTAATTCAATTATACTCGTTCATAACCAGTTTCCAGAGGTTGTTGGGAGGAGTGATACTTTTCTGCAAGTAGAGGGTCATGGTAAAGATTCCCAGTTTTCATTTAGATTGCCCTCCCCCACATGTGCAGAGCAGGAAGAGTAAAGTGGAGCTGAGAGGAGGAGGAGTCAGCCAGGCGCAGCTCTTAGGGATGATGGGCAACCAGTTGCATTCCAAGCAAAGAATGGAAATTGTGTGCAGGAGGGGCATATGTGCTTAAATGTGTTAAACCAATGCAATGTTCACAGAATATTACCAGCGTATGTGTGAATATGGAGGCTCTTTTCCCCTTCCGCCTGTTATAATGCCAGAAGCCGCACCGGCCTTGCCTCCCCCCTTTCGTTGGAGCTGACTGAGTTACAAGCCAAGCTGTCTCTGCGAAATCCCCTAGAGGTGCCCCTCCCTCCCTTCCTGGTCTACCCCAACACACTTTTGACTGTCTGCCCCCCCCCCACCCAGTGGCAGTTATTCTTCTCCCCTCCACTCCCCCGCCCCTTGGGTCCTGGTGACAGATCTACGCTACCCCAATTGCGGGATGCTTTTGTGCTGCAGCTTTACTATTTTCAATACTTTCCCCTTTAAGAAAAACTTGCAGAGCAGCTGCAGCACTTTAAAAAAAATCTTGCATTGCACGCTGCTCCCCTCCCCCCCCCCAGTCCCTGCAATTGCCAATTCCACACTAACCTCACAGCACCATTGCTTCTGCCTGCCATCCAACTGGCTGGGGGCTATTTATTCTGTGCAGCCAAAGGCCTGGATCAAACAATATTTGAGCAAATGAGCCAGGCCAAAGGGCAAGGGATGGGGGGCCAGGAGCCCATTGGCTGTGGAGAATGGTTGGAGAAGGATGGCCAGCAGAAGAGGAAAGCTGGCTGTGAATGGGCTGAGGTGGGTGGCTGGAGGCAAAGGAGGCATGGCCAAGGGTCCGTGCCTAAACGTCTCATTCCGCCTTTGGGACAACCATGACCTGGATGACTGAGAATCTCCATAGACAAAGATAAGGGACTGTTTCCAACAGGAGAGAATGTGCAAAAATCCTATAATGCAATGATCATCTCATTTTCCTTTAAGCAGACCAAGAGTAATTTTTAAGCATGGCATTGCTGTTTTGTTGTTGATATTGTTATCAAACCTAAAAGATTGGAGAACCACCCTACGGGCCAGATATCAGCATATAGTGCTCCTGAAGAATAATATTGCATTTGTGCTTATGATTTTTGCTTTTAAACCAGATGAACAATAGGATCAATTGAGATAAAATATGAATGTGGCAGTACCTTTTTCTGCTGCTTTTGTGTCATTTTTTTCAAGTAAGAGGAAGCGAGGACTTTCTGGAAGAAAAGGCAGGATTCCAATTTGGAGAGTTGATGGAACAATAATCATTGCAAACAGATAAGGCCACAGGAACTCCTGTAATCAGTCAAGAAAATTAGTATTGGTGTTGCTGCATTTCATGTAAAAATGTGATACTAAAAACATGGGCAAAATTCACAGTTCAGTAACAGAACAGATGCTCTATACTTAGGCAGAAGAATGCCAATTATGTAACCTAACAATAAGTATTTTAATTGTGAATGTCAACACCACCAATAAGTGTAAAGTTAGGAATGCAGATGAGTGTAGTTTCTATCCTTATATTCTCTCTTAAAAATTGACAGTAAAAAGATGTTTTTAAAAATTTTAAAAACTCATGTCTTATCAAAAAATCTCCAGCAAAAGTGAACAAAAGTTGTACAGCTTCTACTTATTTACACAAGACTGTAAATAAATCTTATTATTTGATATTATAGTAAAGAATATCTGGATATCATTTATCTGTTTATAATTAATGGGCTTTCAATCTCAATTTACACAGAGTGCAAAAATGAATAAACAATTCAGAATTATTACAGACCTTTCCAAATATCTCAGGTAGCCCCAAAATCTGTCCACTGAAAACACCAATACAGATGAAAATTGCTGTAATTTGTCCTAGTGACCCACGGATCTGCTTGGGAGAAATTTCACTCAAATACATTGGGAGTACACTCAGAGATACCCCTGTGAAAAAGAAAAAAATGGTAAAGAACATTTTTTTTAATAAAAAAGAAAAATTGTAGGCAGGCAGGCAGACATGGAAGAGAATATTTGCAGCCCTATGGAAGAGAATATTTGCAGCTCAGGGTCAAACTATGGCATTCTTGGTGCTCTTGACCTTGGTTGTTTTCTTGTAGATGTTTCATTACCAAACTAGGTAACATCATCATTGTTAGAGGGAGTGAGGTTTGCTCTCATTATATATGCTAGTGGCTTATCCTGTCAGTGTTGTTGGGAGTGGTTCCTTGATTGGGGTATTGTTTATTTCTTGATTGTTGGTCTACTGTTAATCTTGGTATTAACCTCTGCTCATCTGGGTGTTGCTGCAGGTGAGGAAATGTTTTGGTCTTTTGGATTGTCTCTTTTGAATAGTATGTAAATGTTGAATAGTATATTCCTGTTGATGGCTGCTTTGTGTCAGTGCCTGGCTTCCAGGAATTCTCCAGCTTGGTTAGGATGCTCAGTTTCCCAATTGAAATTATGGTTAAGTCCATGTATTGTGAAATTAAGGAGTGTTCATGTATTCTGACTACTAATTGGTATTCATGGATCCACTCTGCTAGTCCTCTTATCTTGTTTGTCCTACATAATGGCTGCTACAGTCCTTACACTATTGTAGATGACTGTTTTTTCTTCTGAAGTTGCTGGGTCTTTTGGTTTTCTTAGACTGCTTTGGAGGACTTTGATTGGTTTGTGTGGTACTATGATATCATGTGGTTGTAATTGTCTATTAGTGCCTTCTGATATGTTTTTGATGTATGGCAGTGTTATGCTTTCAAAGCTTGTGCTGGTTGTGCTATATTGGGTTGAGTGGTCAAGCACTTTTTGATAAAGTTGCATGTGTGTATCCATTTTGTCAGAAGATGTTGTATTGATTATCTGTTTCCTTTTTTCTGATGTTCAGAACTGCTGCAGTGTGTTTGTGCTCATTAAATAGTGTTCTTACATAGCTTCTCTTGTGGAAGGTTGGGTTGTTACTTTGCAAGGTTGGTATGGGCAGTTTTACAATAGACTTGTGTTTCTAATTTGTCATCATTGCCTCTACTGATGAAAACATTGAGGAAAAGTAGCAGGTTGTGAGGTTTTTTTGTTCTGTTTTGAATTTTATTCCTTTGAAGATTGTGGATAGTTCAATGCAAAAACGTCTGCAACAGAACAACCAAGCTCAGAGAGCATCAAGGACTCCATAGACAGATCTCTATTTATTCTTGAACCATCCTGAGCTGAGTTTTAAACTGGATAGTTTAGTTTAAGAGAAAATAGCTATTCAATATTCCAAAGACAGTCATTCTAGATTCAGTTTCAAATTTCAAGTATCTTCTGATTTTCCATTAATGAACTACCATATAACAGAAAAACTGATGTATATTTAAACTTTTTAAAAATACTTTTTACTGAAGTTTTTCAACAGAATTAAAAACAGCACAAATTTTGAATTAAACATCAATAAAGAAAAGAAATAAGTGAAAAAGAAATAGAAAAAGAAAAAAAAAGAAGAGGAGAAAGATTCTAAAGAAATGGTTTGGATCTTGTTGACAGTGATTTTAGATAAATATTTTAGCCTTTTCCCTCCAAGGAGGTTTCCAGCCACCAATAAATCAAATTAGTGATTAGTCTCTAGATTAGTCTCTAATCTAATTGTTCTACCTTTGCTCATTCTGTCATCTTCATCATCCAATCGTCCAATGTAGGCATTTCAGAGTCTTTCCATTTTTTGTGCACATAATAGTAATCAAAGCAGTATAAAAATAATCTTCTATATATAAAAATAATCTTTCATGGCTCTTTTCTAATTGACTACAATTTCAGCAAGAAAAATTCTGGTTTCAGTTGAATGTTGATCTCCAAATTTTTTTGTATCATAATATATGTATTTGAATCCAAATATTCTGATTTTTTTTTTACCAGGCATGATAAAATGACCTTTCATTCTGTCCATATTTGCAATATAAATTGGAAGAATTATTAGATTCTTGTGCCAGTGCCTGGAGGCTGGGAGTCAACAGGCTCAGTCTTAACCCAGACAAGACCGAGTGGCTGTGGATATTGCCTCCTAAAGACTATGTCAATTGTCCATCCTTGGTTCTGGGGGGGGGGGAAAGAGAAATTGTCCCCCTCAGAACGGGCTCGCAATTTGGGTGTCCTCCTAGACTCACAGCTAAGATTAGAGTAACATCTGACAGCTGTGGCTAGGGGGACCTTTGCACAGGTTCGCCTGGTGCACCAATTGCGACCCTACTTGGATCGGGAGGCTCTCCTCACAATCACTCATGCCCTTGTCACCTCACGGTTAGATTATTGCAATACGCTCTACATGGGGCTACCCTTGAAAAGTGTTCAGAGATTACAGTTGGTCCAGAACGCAGCCGCGCGAGCTGTTGTGGGTGCACCTAGTTACACCCACATTACACCAATTCTCCGCAAGCTGCACAGGCTCCCTATTGGTCTCCGGTCACAATTCAAGGTGTTGGTTATTACCTTTAAAGCCCTACATGGCTCAGGGCCAGGTTATCTTTGAGACCGCCTTCTGCCGCATAGCTCCCAGCGACCGGTAAGATCCCACAGAGTTGGTCTCCTCCGGGTCCCGTCAGCTAAACAATGCCGGCTGGCGGGCCCGCGGGGGAGGGCCTTCTCTGTGGCTGCCCCAGCTCTCTGGAACCAGTTATCTCCTGAGGTCCGGACCATCCCCACCCTATTGGTCTTCCGAAAAGCGGTGAAGACCTGGCTTTTCCGGCAGGCCTGGGGCCGTTGATCTCGCTCTTGTGATCTGGCGAGATCCGGTCATGAATGGTGTGAATGAGTTTTTAATGTTTTTAATTTTTCAATGTTTTTTTTATAATGATTTTTTAAAAAGTATTGTGAGCCGCCCTGAGTCTTCGGAGGGGGGCGGCATATAAATTTAATTAATAAATTAAATTAAATTAGATTCTAGAGAATTTTTCTGGAATCATATGCTAATAATACATCATTTTAAAAAAATCTTTTCTAAATTATAACAATGTAAATTTAATTCCCTTTAACCACATATTTCCCACTATTTCAGCATACGTTATGTTTAAAGTTCTTAGCCCATTTATTTTTAACATTTGTTTTAATAAACTGGCTGTTGTAATTTGTTTTTTCCTGCTTTTGTTTCCATAAAATAAATTTGTTTTTAGACCAGTTAGCTAATTAAAATAGTTCACAAAACATCCTTGTATATCTACTGTATTCCTGATGGAGATTAAGCAACAGTGAGGCATAACGAAGTGGGATAACTTGCATGATCTCTTGGCTTTTCTAGGATGTGTAACTGGGCAACTGAGGACTGGTTTGGCAGATGTTCAATCTAATCTGTCCCCCCCCCCAGTTTTCTGGTGAAGCACTGTAATGGCCTATCAGCAGTCTTCTGAAAGCTGGCTGTGGACCTGAATTCCCCAGAGGGCTTCAATTTGGATCAAAATGGATTTTACCTGTCCATTCCACTTCAAATAAATGGAGTTTTGTTCTGAATTATTTCCTGGAATAATCTTTCAACTACATTTGATGCACAGCTGAAGCTACTGCAAAAATAGTTCATATTTTTCCCAAATACCTTAGAAAATAACAGAATAATAGAGTTGGGAGGGACCTAGGAAGTCTTCTAGTCCAACTCCCTGCTCAGGCAGGAAACCCTATATTATTTCAGACAAATGGTTGTCCAATCTCTTGTTAAAAACTTCCAGGGTTGGAGCAGTCACAATTTCTGGAGACAAGTCGTTCCACTATTTAATTGTTCTGTCAGGAAATTTCTCCTTACTTCTAGGTTGCTTCTCTCCTTAACTATGAGAAAGTGTATGTTAACATGAAGATCCATTAGAAGAACCATACAAGGATGTTTTACTTTCAAGCATATAATTAAATATAGGCCATTAAGGGGAATGCTGTTGATGAGAATTTTCCTTCCTTTGTGTTCCCTAACACCAAAAGACCACACCTATACTGCAGGGAGACAAAAGGCACAGAGTGTGGGTATTGGTGGAAGAGAGAAAGAAGACTATTGGAGAACTAAAGTAATGATTTGTACTATATGTGGAGGAGGTAAAACTAAAGCAGATGATGAAGTAAGCAAAGAGACTCGGAAGCTACTACAGTTGAAAAAGGAATAAAGTCTTACAAGGCTTCCAAAGATGGAGACTAGCTACAGCCACAATAAGTAATTATTTTCTCCCTCTTCTAAGATGGTAAGGACTGAGAGGCAGAGAAACAACTCAAAGGGAGCAGTGATCAGGCTACTTCAACCTCCAGCATAACCTACTAAAGTACAAGGGCTGGAAATAGAGGATAATATAGGTAGGCCTTGAATTACAACCACCAGTCCAGCAACCAATTAAAGTTATGATGATGCTAAACAAGATGGACTTACAATTGTTCACCATTACAATATTACACTGAGCTGCAGTTATGTGATCACAATTTCCAACATTCCTTGCCAGCTTTCGATAAGCAATTTCAAGTCTCTCCTGCCCCTTTTGTGCTCCAGAGTGCCTGCCCAAAGCACCCCTCCCACCTGCTGAGTTCCTTGCCTGGGACTCCTGCCTCTTCCTGGGTTATAATGGCAACTGGGGTTGCTTGCTGGAAATGCTGATGCTAAGCGGTGTGGTCATGTAACTTGAGGACTAGCAGTGTACAGCTAAATGTAAGGTAAAAAGATCCACATTCTCAGTCCTTAAAGGGAAAACCGAGAAAGCATTGTCGCAATACTAGGAAAGCCGGGCAGTCAAGAACATAGGCAAAAAAAAAAAAGAGGAAAATTGTAACTTGGTTAAGGATTATCACTTTGTCAACATATTTTTGGTCAAAATCTTTGTTTTATCTTTATTAATTTTCAAACCAGATGCTTTCCCAAACTCTCCAATATTCTCTATCAATGTATTTATTGATGTTAATGGTTCTTCAATAATAAAGACCAGGTCATCAGCAAATGCTTGCAATTTGTATTCTTCTTTTTGAATTTTCATTCCTTTTATATCTTTTTCTTCTCTAATATTTCTATTTAAGACTTCTAATGTCAATATAAACAACAATGGGGACAGTGGACATCCTTGTCTGGTACCTTTTTCTATCTCAATAGAATCAGTCAATTCTCCGTTTATCATTACTTTTGCCGTTTGTTTGTGGTATATAGTTTCTATTGCCTGAATAAATTTTCTGCCAAAGCCCATCTGTTCCATTTGAAGCAGCATAAATCACCAATTCACATTATTAAAAGCTTTTTGTGCATCTAAAAATATCAAAGCCATCTGTTTTTCAGGATGGGCTTCATAGTATTCCAGAGTATCCAAAATTATTCTAATATTATCTCTAATCTGTCTTTTTGGAAGGAATCCATTTTGGTCTGAGTATATAAAGTTATTTAAATATCTTTTAAGTCTTTCTGCCAGTATTGAAGCAAAAATTTTATAATCTGAATTCAGCAGGGATATAGGCCTATAGTTTTTGATTTGTTGTGGGTCTGTGTCTTCTTTGTGAATCAATGTAATATATGCTTCAGTCCATGATTGAGTATTTTCTTTTTCGTCATCACTTCATTCATAACTTTTAATAATGGGAGACTTAAAGAATCTTGTAATGTCCTATAGTATTCTACAGGCAAACCATCTGGCCCTGGTGCCTTTCCATTTTTCTGTTTCTTAATTGCTTCTGTTAACTCCATCATCGTTATAGTCCCCTCTAACATCTCTTCCACATCTTTGGGAATCTGAGGTAAATTTGCTTTCTGTAAATATCTTGTCATGCTTTCCTCCTCTATCTTTTCTCTCTCATAAGTTGTCTAAAATATTCCTGTATTATTTTTCTCATCTCTTTGACAAAGCAAAAAGAAGAATTGATGGAGATATCAAAGATGCAGGTCACTAATAAAGTTAAATACTTGGGGATATATTTGACAGCAAGGTGTAGTACACTTAAAGAAAACAACTATAATAAACTTAAGCAACAGATGGGGGCAGACTTGGCGAAATGGGAAAATTTGCAGCTTTACTTGATTGGTAGGATATCAACTATTAAGATGAACAGATGGGGCTCGCCATCACTGGGGGTCTGGGGAAGTCGGAGCGTCGGTAATATCCACCTGGATGCCTGGGACGGTGGGAGAAGCTCCGCACAGCAACCAGCTGGGTCCAGGATTCAGCGGCATGCAGCCTTGACGAGATCGGCACAGCTTCCCGAATCTGAGTTGCCGGCGCTAACTGATGACGCTACGGGAGTGCCAACAACATTAAGGGGAAGCTGTGCCGATCTCGTCAAGGCTGCATGGGTGACAGGACATGGGTGACAGGACAGGGTGACAGGAAAAAATCCTGGTACAAAATAGCCCTCTTGCCGCTACACGTGGCCCGTTACCTTACAGATGGGCAGCCTGACTTGTAGGTATCTGTACCTGTTCTGTTAAGAAAACAAACAGCATGGCAGCTCCCATGGGTTTATTGTCTTATCCTTCCTTTCAGCTTTAGAGTGAATTAGGAAAAGTTTAATCCAATTGCACTGTTTTATGTTTACATGTTTGATGACAAACAGCCTTATGTTTATAAGTGACAGTTTTCCTGCTAAGTACCTGCATGTCATAAGCATTTGAATTAAAATTACCATATTGAAATCAAATCTGATGTTTTTTAATTTTTATTTGGTGTGCGTTGGAAGAGGGGTAGTCTTATACGGCGAGTATAGCCCAAACCCTATATTTTAACAGGAAAAGTAGGGGGTCGTCTTATACGCCCAGTCATCTTATACGCCAGAAAACACGGTAATGGAAGAAAAGGGTGAACTTAAAACAAAGCAAGAATTAGAAGAACAAGGTTTCAAGATGGATTGGTTTTCTTACTGGCAAATACGTTCTAGATATGAAGAAGATTCTAAACAAGAAGGTTTTTATAATGTTATGACTAATTTAGATAAGATTTTAATGGGTTCTGATGACTATGTGATTAAAAAATTATATGGATACTTGTTAAACGTAAAATTGGAAGAAGAACAAGTTAAAGAGTCAATGATAGCATGGGGAAAAAACTTTGGCCATGGTATTGATTTAGAGAAATGGCAAAAATTGTGGTCGCAGAATTATAAAATGACAATGTCTACAGCATATAAGGAGAATTTGTATAAGATGTTTTACAGGTGGCACCTACCCCCGACAAGAATAGCCAGAATGTTCAATAATAAATTGGAGAAATGTTGGAAGTCTCATCAGACTCCAGGGTCATATTACCATATGTGGTGGCCATGTGTAGAAGCTAAAATATATTGGACTAAAATACACATGTGGTTGGAAAAAATGACAAAGAAACATATTGACTTTAAACCAGAGATATTTTTATTGGGGATTTTACCAGAAACATATAACAGAGAATTGCAATATTTAATTGTTAACGTTTTAACAGCGACTAGAATCGTATTTGCTAAAAATTGGAAAGGAGAGAAGTTACCTACTGATGATGAGATTATTAAGAAAATTATGGAATGTGCTGAAATGAGTAAATTGACATTTGAAATTAGAGAACAGGAAGATAAACAATATTATTTGATATGGGATTTGTTTTATCAATGGATAGATAATAAATCATGGAATTGAAGTATGAAATATGGGGTTGATGTAAAGATAAAATATCTGATTTTTTTTCTGTCAGTCATTTAACAACTACTTCTCTTCACTATGGTGACAAGATAGGGTGCAAAACATAAAATGTGAGGACAGTCGTAAGTGCAAGGACTGGTCAAAAGTGTGAGGAGACTGGGACTTCCAGTTGGCGCCGCCGTCGTCGCTAGACGGTCCCTTCAAGACCGCCAGCCCCGCCGCCCATAAAGAGCCGCCTCTACAGCTGAGAGGCGGCTTGAAAAACTCTGCGATCCACAGGAATCGGGAGGAGAGCCGGCAAGACAAGGTAGAGCCCCCTACGAAGTCCCCAGAGTGTTCTTCTGGGGAGGAAGCAGGGTGAGGGTCCCTATCCAGCTCGCCGAGGCTCCGGACTCCGGGGGCAACTCTGCTTTTTGCAGAGCCAGATGACGCGACCAACATAACGAGCGAAAGCCAAAAGAACCTTTCAAAATAAGCAGGGTGGAATCTGGACTCAAAATTTAAATCGCAAGTATTTTGATTAGCCCTGTGAATGAATCTAACAACTGAGTGAAAGTAATCTTGTTAAAATGGCATCCGGCTTTAGCAACAAGGAAAGCTGAAAGCGAAAGTGATTTTGCTTGAGTGTCTAAGGAGCTACAAAGTAACGAAAAGTAACAGTGCTGGCCAGAAGAAAAGGGAAAAGTTCTTTTAAAAGTGATTTGATCTGTTCCCTCTCCCTTGGGACTTGACTAAAGCTGGGGAAATTCTTGAAAGGTTTTTGTGGTGGAAAGGGAGAGAGGACATCGTTTTTAGAAAGAGTCAGGCTGCGTGGAAGAATGGCTTCAAAACAAACAAAGCCAGCTAAAGCCTCCCCCACTCATAAACCAAAAGAGCAGCCTTTGAGTTCACAGATACAGACCCAAACACAAGAATCTGGATTTAATGATTTGAAGGAATTTATTGCTGGGGCTTTAGATCAGAAATTTGAAAAATCACAGCAGGAATTTAAAGAGATGGTTCAAGAAAAGTATGACAAGATGAAATGGGAAATATTGACAGCTGTGACTGGTTTGTCAGAAGTAGTGCTCCAAGTTGATAAGAAAGTGGAATATCTTAGCTCAGAAGTGGAATCTAAAATGAAGGAAGCTGATCAAAAAATTTCTAATGTTGATAATAAAACACAAAGGCTTGAAAATGAAGTGACAATGATGCAATTTAGATTTATGGAGTTTGCTGTAAGACTCAGAGGCATAAAAGAGAACAATAGAGAAGACTTGAGAAGGGTTTGTGCTGATGCTCTTGCTGTAATGTTAAAGGTTGATCCTGAGGAGATTTTATGCAAGATTGACAAGGTCTATATTTATTATTATTTATTTATTATTTATTATTTAAATTTCTATACCGCCCTTCTCCAAAATAGGACTCAGGACGGTGAACAGCCAAAGTAAAAAACAATACATACAAAATTTAAAAGCAGTTTAAAATAGTTAAATATTTTGGCCGTAAATTAAAACAACCCAATTTAAAATCAATTTAAAATTAACTCAAGCCAGCCCAGCTAGTTGAAATAAATGGGTTTTCAGGGCCCGACGAAAAATCCGGAGGTCTGTTATTGTACGTATCTCTGGGGGGAGGTTGTTCCAGAGGGTGGGTGCCGCCACAGAGAAGGCTCTCCCCCTGGGAGTCGTCAGCCGACATTGTCTGGCGGACGGCACCCTGAGGAGGCCCACTCTGTGCGAGCGTACTGGCCGGTGGGAGGCTATTGGTGGCAGAAGGCGGTCTCGTAAGTACCCTGGCCCTAAGCCATGGAGCGCTTTAAAGGTGGTCACCAACACCTTGAAGCGCACCCAGAAGACCACCGGGAGCCAGTGCAGCTCGCGCAGGAGAGGTGTTACATGGGAGCACCTCATCGCCACCATAATCCCCTGCGCGGCCGCGTTCTGGACCAGCTGGAGCCTCCAGGTGCACCCCAGGGAGAGCCCCATGTAGAGAGCGTTGCAGTAGTCCAGGCGGGAAGTGACGAGTGCCTGAGTGACTGTGCGTAGGGAGTCCCGATCTAGAAAGGGGCGTAACTAGCGTATCAGGCGGACCTGATAAAAAGCCCCCCTGGCCACGGCCGTCAAATGATCTTCTAATGACAGCCGTGCATCCAGGAGGACGCCCAAGTTACGAGCCCTCTCCGTGGGGGCGAGTGATTTGCCCCCAATAGCCAGCGATGGCGTCAGCTGGCTATATCGGGACGCCGGAAGCCACAGCCACTCGGTCTTGGAGGGGTTGAGTCGGAGCCTGTTTCTCCCCATCCAGGCCCACACGGCCTCCAGGCACTGGGACATCACTTCAAGGGCATCGTTGGGGTGGCCTGGGGTGGAGATGTACAGCTGGGTGTCATCAGCATACTGATGGAACTCCACCCCGAAGCCACGGATGATCTCACCCAGCGGCTTTACATAAATGTTGAACAGAAGGGGCGAGAGGACCGACCCTTGTGGCACCCCACAAGCAAGGTGCCTCAGGGTCGACCGCTGCCCCCCTGTCAACACAGATTGTGACCGGTCAGAGAGGTAGGAGGAGAACCACCGCAGAATGGTGCCCCCCACCCCCAACCCCGCCAACCGGTGCAACATGATACCATGGTCGATGGTATCAAAAGCCGCTGAGAGGTCTAACAGGACCAGGATAGAGGAGCAACCCCTATCCCGAGCCCTCCAGAGATCATCCACCAACGCGACCAATGCCGTTTCCGTGCTGTGCCCAGGCCGGAAGCCGGACTGGAGCGGGTCTAGATAGACAGCTTCATCCAGGTACCGGGGAAGCTGTTGCGCCACCAATTGCAATTCCCTATAGAGGGAATTCCTGGGTGGCAAGGCAAAAGCAATTGCCCAGAGATGTGGTGATATACTTTACAGATAGAAGAATAAGAAATGGTATCTTAGAGCCTATAGGTGAACCACCTAAAAATACAAGAGAAGTGGCAGCAGATCTTGACCTGATGTTGCATAGTGCTAAAGATCAGCGCATAACTCGAGCAGTTTACAAACAGATTTTAGAGAAACAACAACACCAGAGCTCTAAGCTACCACAAGACAAACAGGGAGTCAATGGTAAAGCACAAAAATCCGAAGCCATGGGAGGAACTAAACCGAAGACTACTAGTTTGGAACAGCAACTTCAGCAAATGCTCTTAACGCTTCAGGAGAATACAAATGACAATTAAGTTTTTATCTTGGAATGTGAACGGATTGAACTCACCACAGAAAAGGAGGAAGATATTTCATTATTTGAGACAATTTAATAATGATGTTATTTGCTTTCAAGAAACTCATATTAGAACACAAGGTCAAAAATATTTGATAAATTCTAGATTAGGAACACAGTTTATAGCTTCAAATTTGGAGAAAAAGAATGGTGTAGTGATTTATATAAATAAAAGACTGCCAACAAAAATTATAGAAGCAGATGATTGTGGAAGATATATAGCAATAGAACTTCTTACAGATAATGGTCCAATTCTGGTGATTGGAATTTATGCTCCTAATCAGCAACAAGAAAACTTTTATAAGTTATTGCATTCTAAAATATTACAATGGGACTATAAATCTATCTTACTTATGGGAAATTGGAATGGAGTAATAGATCCTAAAAAAGATAAGAAGAGTTTGGCAAAATCATGTGTTAAACTACCACATATTTTTTTTGATATGAAAGAAGATTTGGAATTGAAAGATGTATGGAGAGTGCATAACCCAAAAGAATTGGACTTTACTTTTTTTTCAGATAGACATAGATCCTTCTCTAGGATTGATTTTATTCTACTTACGGTTGACTTACTTTTAAAAACAAAGAAAACAAAGATATTTCCGAGGACTTTATCTGACCACAGCCCGGTATGGATAGAAATAGAAATGGGAAAGAATGAGAGAAGATCTTGGAGAGTAAATGAAAATTTGTTAGATATGAAAAGAATGTAAATGAACTTAAAAAACAAATCAAGGAATTTTTTGAAATGAACTTGAATAATATTGAAATGAACTTGAATAATATTGAAATTGTTTGGGATGCGAGCAAGGCGTATATGCGGGGGGTACTGATTTATATGAATTCTAAACATAAATCAAATTGACAAAAAAAAAGATTAGAACTGGAAGGGGAGATAAAGAAAAAAGAGCAGTTGCTTATAAAAAATCCAACAGATGAAAAATTACAAGGAATTATAAAACTTTTGAAAGATCAATTCCACATGCTCACAAGCAGCAACTAATTTACAATTTGCGAAACACAATACATTTTGCAATGCCAACAAACCGGGCAGGTGGTTGGCTTACACACTGAGGAAACAGCAGAGTACTCGGACTATTGGTAGTATTGAGTATAGAGGGAAGGAAGTATATCAACAAAGACTAATCAAAGAAGCCTTCTTAGATTATTATACCAAACTATATGCCAAAGATGATATACAGAATGAACTTATAAATAAATATTTAGAAGAAAAGAGGGTTATAAAAATTTCTAGTGATCAAAAGGAAAGAACGAGTCTACCAATTACAGCTGAGGAGATTATTGTTGCTATTAAACAACTGAAAACAGCTAAAGCTCCAGGAACGGATGGCTTAACTGCAGTGTACTATAAAACTCTACAAGCAGAAATGATTGAACATCTTAAAGACTTATTTTGTAGCATACAACAAGGAGGAAAAATACCCCCTTCATGGAAAGCAGCTTTTGTCTCTTTGATATCGAAAGAGGAGGCAGGTTCTACAAAACCGGAAAATTTTAGACCAATATCTCTCCTGAATACGGATTATAAAATTTTTGCGAAAGTATTAGCCAACAGATTAATGCCAGTTAATCAAGAGGTGATTCATCATGATCAAGCAGGATTTATAGAAGGCAGATATATGAAGGATAATGTGAGGCAAATTATAGACTTATTGGAATATCTTGAGAAGAATAAACAGATCTCTACAATGCTGGTGTTTTTGGATGTGGAGAAGGCCTTTGATCGAGTGAATTGGAACTTTCTATTAAAGACTTTAAAAAAGATGGACTTTGGGGATCAGTTTGTACAGGCAGTTTCAGCAATCTATCAAGAGCAACAGCACAAATTATTATTAATGGAAGTTTAACTACAAATTTTAGTATAGAAAAAGGCACAAGACAAGGTTGTCCGTTATCCCCATTGTTGTTTATTCTAACTCTAGAAGTCTTGTTGAATACAATACGGGACTCGAGCACTTTGAAGGGAATAGTGATAAGGCAAGAGGATTATAGAACAAGGGCATTTGCAGATGACCTAGTTGTTACCCTAACACAGCCGATGGAATCAATAATTCAGATAAAAGACATTATAGAAGAATATGGTATGGTATCAGGATTCAGACTGAATCAGAAAAAAACCAAGATGATAGTTAAAAATATGACAGTTGATCAAAAGAAGGAACTGGAGAGGAAGGCAGGCTTTGAAATAGTATCAAAGGTGAGATATCTAGGAGTTCAAGTTGCAGATTCAAATATAAAACTGTTTCAAAATAATTATGAGGTGTTGTGGCGAAAGGTACAAAAGGATATGGAAACCTGGAAAAAACTGCAGCTGTCTCTACTTGGAAGAATAGCAGCAGTTAAAATGAATGTTCTACCTAGATTTTTATTTTTGTTTCAAATGATTCCGGTGCTTAAAAATGATAAACACTTGATGGAATGGCAAAAAGGAGTGAATAAGTTTGTTTGGAATGAGAAAAAGCCAAGAGTTAAACTGAAAATTATGCAAGATGTTCGTGAAAGGGGTGGTCTTAAACTTCCAAACCTGCGATTGTATTATGAAGCAGCAGCGTTTACACAAGCAAGTGATTGGTTTGGAAGGACAAAGACTGGAATATTGAATATTGAGAGCTATGACCTTGAATTTGGTTGGCATGCATATTTATTCTATGAAAACAAGGTGGATAAAGTATTTAACAGCCATATACTTAGAAGCTCCTTGATGAGAGTTTGGAAGAAGCACCGACTCAAATGGGATTATAAAATACCGTTGTGGTTGGATCTTGGTCATATTATATGGAATATAAATATAAAGTCACTCGGGGGGGGGGTTATATAAAGAAGTACTTTTTAATGATGGGGGCAGATGGCAACTAAAGACATTAAACACACTGTTGGAAGAAGGGATTAACTTAACTTGGTTACAGTATAATCAACTTCAACTGAGATGGAGAGAAGATAAAAAAATTGGATTAATGTTGCATGAAGAAGAATTGGTTAGGCAGATAAAAGAGAAAGGCCCAATGCATATTAAGAGGGTTTATAATGTTTTGTTAGAAAGAGATTCAGAAAATGAATTGGTTAAAGATTGTATGATAAAATGGGCGCAAAATTTTGGAGAACCAGTTATGATGGAAACGTGGGAAAAAATATGGGTTCAGAATGTTAAATTCACACAGTCGCAGAATTTGAGGGAAAATTTTTATAAAATGTTTTATAGGTGGCATTTAGATCCTAAGAAATTGTCATGCATGTATCCTAATGTTCAACCAAAATGCTGGAGATGTGATTGCTTAGATGCTACATATTATCATATATGGTGGACATGCAAGAAAGCAAAGGCTTTTTGGATAAAAATTTGGTGGGTTATGCAAAATGTTTTGAAGAAAAAAATTCAATTTTCTCCTCAATTGTTTTTATTGGGTATAGTTAAGGGCTTTTCAGTGGGTGAAACAAAATTGATATTGTATATGGTGACAGCAGCTAGGTTATTGATTGGTCAATATTGGAAAAGGGATGATATGCCTACAATTCAAGAATGGACTTTGAAGATGGCCAGTTTTGCAGAAATGGCGAAGATATCAGCATATTTAAAAGACCGGACTCAGGAGACTTGTGTATGGGAGTGGAAGAAATGGATAGATTATGTGCAGAATAAATATCAAACTAGGAAGTATCAGATAGCTTTTAGCTGAATGTTGTGTAGAAATACATAGTATATAGGGGCCAAAATAGCATATTGTTATGTAGAAATGTATAGTGCACAGGGGGGAGAATAGAGGGGTGGTAAAGTATGATATAATAAAATGTGGATGGATTTCACCTTGGGGAAGTCACGGGAAGAGGGGAGGGTTAGGGGGGGTTAGGGAGGGATGGGGGGAGAAAGGGGGAAAATTGGTTTTTGCAAAACTTTTTCAATAAAAAAAAAAGTGTGAGGACCTGTCAAAAATTACTTTTTCAGCTCTCTGAGTAGTCCATATGCACATAGGGACTACCCAGAGGGCTGAAAAATGTGATTTCTGACAGGTCCTTGCACTTTTGACCAGTCATCATTTATGCCCATTGCAGCATTCTTAATTAAATTAATTAAATAAAAATGACCTGCTGGAGCAGTCGGAGGCAGTCCAAGGTGGGCGTTTGGGCCAGCTGCAGGGCAAGGTGATAAAACCGGGGTAGGTAGGCCGCTGCTGCCCAGGTGGGAGGCAGGTGCAGGCCTACAGGGCTGGCTGCAGGGTGAAGCGATCGGAAGGGATAGATCCAGCGAGGCGCTTGGATCGGGTGGCCACCAAGGCGCTTGGATCGGGTAGCGTCTCCATCCAAGCGTCTTGGCTTGCCACCCACCCAGCAGGACTATCCTGCGGCCGCCTCCCACCCACGCGGCACCAGCCTACCCTACCCCATCCAGTCACTGGGGGAGACGCACAACTTTTCTCCACCCGGAACACTGGCCGCCCAGGCTGCAGCTGATGCTCCGCATCGTAATGGGCTCCAGGAGGAGGAGGGGCGCCGTCTGCCCCATTGCAAAGCTCAGTAAGAGCAACTAGAGCCGGTGCATGCGCAATGTGGGGGAGAAAGAGAGATGAAGGAGAGAAAGAGAGATGAAGGAGAGAAAGAGAGGGAGGGAGAAAGAAAGAGATGAAAGAGATGAAAGAGACACACAGAGATACCTGTTTAAAAGTAAATACTGGGAGCCACAAAACCTGGCTGGGAGTAAGTGATATGGAGTTGGCATGCCCACCCAGGTTTAAGGTTGTGTTTAAGTGTTTACATGTGTTTAAGGTTGAGTGTTTAAAGTTGCAGACCCCTGACCTACCCCATCCAATTGCTTCACACTGCAGCCAGCCCTGTAGGCCTGCACCTGGCTTCCACCTGGGCAGAAGCAGCCTACCTAACCCAGTTGTATCACCTTGCCCTGCAGCCGGCCCGAATGCCTGCCTCTGACCACTCCAGCAGGTCGTTTTTATTTAATTAATTTAATTAAGAATGCTGCAATGGGGCAGGCGAGCCAGCAATTTAACAAATGGTTCGTGTGCTGCCAATAAATAGTGGTGCGGAGGGGCGAGGCAAGGGGCGGGGCGAACTAGCAATTTAACAAATGGTTCGGCCGAACCACCTAGAACTGGCAGAATCCCACCACTGCCAATATCCCTTATTAATCAGGACGCTAAGATTTTTACAGCAATATTGGCAAATAGATTGAATATATTTATAGAGAATTATATTAAAAATGACCAGTGTGGATTTATAAGAGGTAGGCAAATGTCAGATATAATAAGAAAGTTAGTAAAGAAGGGATTCCTTAATATAAAAAAAATCAAAAATTGAATGCAGGTGTATTAGCATTAGATGCATTTAAGGCCTTTGATTGTGTGGAATGGTCTACATTGAAGATATTAATAGAGAAGTTAGGTTTTGGAAAAAAAATTAGACAAGTGATAAATCAATTATATTCAAAGAATAAAGCAAGTATAGCTTTATTCTCTGATGGTGGTGTTACAGAGAAAATAACCTTAAACCGGGGAACGAGACAGGGTTCCCTTTATCCCCAGTTTTATTTGCATTATTGATGGAAGTTTTGGCAACTGCAATTAGGGAAGATTCACTGATTGAAGGAATTGGTATACAGGACTTCCAGGTGGCTCCGCAGGACTTCGCTGACGTCCCTCCGTGGGCGTCCGATCCCCGGTCTCGTAAAAGCCCCAGAACAGCCGAAAAACAGCTGTCTGGGGCTTGAAAACCCTCTCCCCGGGCAAAGGGGAGAGAGAAGAGCCGGCAGGCGGAGGTAGAGCCCCCCAAGTGCCTTAGGAGAAATCCTGGGGCGCGAAGGGCGAGGGCTCCCTAGAAGCCTGCCAATCTGCTCCGGACCGGGGAAGACTCCGCTAATTAGCGGGCTAGAAGCCGCGACCATTTCTGCTGACAACAAATGAGGGATTTTTAACATCTTTAATTGCTGCAGGCAGAACAAGCCAGGAGAAGTCAGACTGCAAGTATTCACACTTAACTCCAAAGCTTTGCCTCCTTCGGAAGTAACAAGTTAGCAATTTGCATCAAAATGGCAATTGAAACCTGAAAGGGAGGGGCGGAGAAAGGGAAGGTTACAGAGAGTTTCGTTTCCCTGGCAGCCTCTTGCCTGGAAAGAATTGCTGTGCCGAGAGAAGGAGGATTTGAAACATTAATTTACGATTGGGAAAATTATTGGACTTTGATGAACTTTTCTTTTTGACTTCTGAATAAAATATAATGATTAATTTAAACTGAAAATGGCCTCAAAATCTGTAAAGACTGTTCCTATTATAGGAACTGGGAGTGCTGGAAGCTCCCCAGCTCATACCCCTAGATTGCAAGCCTCTGCCCCTCTAACAGACCCACAGACTTTAACGTTTGAGATGATACAAGAAGCCCTACATGCTACACAAAATAAAAATTGCTACTGTGATTAATTAAAAAAATTAATGAAACCAATGAAAAAATTAATGAAACTAATCAAAAAATACAGGCTGTTTCAGATGAGATTTTAATTCGGAACCAGCAGATTAGAGAGGATATTCTATTGGCATTTAAATGTTTGGCAGGTGACATTGAAATGGTGGATGATAAAGTTGAAGAAAAGAGTTGAGGGACATTTGGCACGAAAGAAACCCAGAAGAAAAAGATTTTATTTTATTTTCGGATAGACATCAATCTTTTTCAAGGATTGATTTTATATTAATTACTAATGATTTATTATCTAGGGTGAAGAACACGAAGATCTGTTCAAGAACATTGACAGACCATAGTCCAGTCTGGATGGAATTGGAGTATGGGAAAGGGCCTAGGAGGTCCTGGAGGTTAAATGATAATCTGTTTAGATACGAAGAAAATGTAAAAGAGTGTAAAAAATTTATGAAAGAGTTTTTTGTTATGAATATGCAAAAGGGTACATCTATGGAAATGGTATGGGATGCAAGTAAAGCCTACATGCGAGGAATTTTGATATATTTGAATAATAAACATAGAAAGAAATGGGGGGGCAAAAAGAAAATAATTAGAAGAGGAGATTAATAAACAGGAACAGGCTTTAATAGCCAACCCAACAGATAAGAAAATTAAAGAGGCAATTAATTTACTGAAGGGTCAGTTTAATATGTTAATAGCAGATCAAGTGGCAACCAATTTACAATATGCAAAACATAATACTTTTTGTAATGCCAATAAACCAGGTAGGTGGTTGGCATATGTGTTAAGGAAAAAGCAGAAAGCAAGGACAATAGAGAAAATAAAATACAAGGGTAAGGAGGTTTATGAGCAGGAATTGATTAAAAAAGCCTTTTTAGAGTTTTATTCAAGGCTGTATACTGGTGATAAAATTCAAGATATAGATATAGATAGATATCTGCAAAAAGAGAATATTTGTATAACTTCAAAAGAGCAGAGGGATAGCTTAAATCAATTGATAACTTCCGAGGAAATTATGTTTGCAATTAAGCAGTTGAAAGTGGGTAAAGCTCCTGGAACAGATGGTTTGACAGCTATTTATTTATTTATTTATTTATTTTATTTTTATTTTTTAATTTGATTTATATGCCACCCTTCTCCGGAGACTCAGGGCGGCTTACAATGCGTTAAGCAATAGCCTTCATTCTTTTGTATATTTTATACAAAGTTAGCTTATTGCCCCCACAAACTGGGTCCTCATTTCACCTACCTTAGAAAGGATGGAAAGCTGAGTCAACCTTGAGCCTTGGAGAGATTCGAACCAGCAGAAATTGCAGGCAGCTGTGTTAATGACAGGGTGCACTAAACCACTGTACTATCAAGGCTCTTTTTCCTGTAAACTTATTATAAAAGTTTACAGGAGGAAATGGTGGAATCACTGAAGGAATTATTCAATAATATACAACAGGGAGGAGAGGTACCTCCAAGTTGGAAGACAGCATTTATATCGCCGATCCCAAAAGATGGGCAAGACTATACAGACCCTAAAAACTATAGGCTGATTTCACTTTTAAATATAGACTATAAGATTTTTGCTAAAATTTTAGCAAACAGATTAATGACAGTTATGCAGCAAATGATTCATCATGATCAAACTGGTTTTATAAATGGAAAACAAATGAAAAGTAATGTAAGGCAAATTGTTAACTTATTAGAGTATTTGGGAAGGAACAACCAGGTCCCCACAGTGCTAGTTTTTCTGGATGCCGAAAAAGCTTTTGACAGATTGAACTGGCAATTCTTATTAAAATTAATAGAAAGGATGCAATTTGGAGAACATTTTATACAATCTATTAAGGCAATATATCAAAAACAAACAGCACAAATAATAATCAATGGTGGTTTAACAGATAATTTTAATATAGAAAAAGGAACAAGGCAAGGCTGTCCTTTGTCTCTGTTATTGTTTATTTTGACGCTGGAAATTTTATTAAATAAAATACATGGGACTGATATAATAAAGGGAATCAGAATTAGACGGCATGAATATAAGTTACGATCATTTGCGGATGACCTGGTGGTTACCTTAGCCCAACCAGTACAATCGATTACAGCCTTGATGGATATAATCTGCTCATATGGACAAGTATCTGGTTTTAAAATAAATACAGCTAAAACAAAGATAATAGCTAAAAACATGGACAGAAGCCAGAAAGAAGAGATAGAAAGGTTAACAGGATTTGAAATAGTTAAGAAGGTTAAATATTTAGGGGTTTATATTATGACCGCAAATATGAAATTATATCAACATAATTATGAACCGTTATGGCAAAAAATACAGAAAGAGATGGAAAATTGGAAGAAATTGCAACTATCTGCTGGGTAGGATAGCTGCTGTAAAAATGAACATCTTACCAAGATTCTTATTTCTTTTTCAAATGATACCCATACTTAAAAAAGATGAAAATTTGAAGGAATGGCAGAAGGGCATAAACAAGTTTGTGTGGGCAGGGAAGAAACCACGAGTTAATCAAAAGACACCCGAGAAAGAGGTGGTCTTAAAATGCCCAATTTAAGATGTATTATGAAGCTGCTACCCTCTCAGCAATTACAGATTGGATAAATTTAATGGAGGAAGAGATACTGAATATTGAAGGATACGGTCTGGTCTACGGCTGGCATGCTTACCTATTGTATGACAAGAAAGTAGATAAGACTTTTAAAAGTCATATATTAAGAAATGCTCTACTGCGTGTCTGGAAAAAGTATAAATATAAACTAAAGGATAAGTTACCAATATGGACAGCACCCAGACACGCGATAGAGAATATAAATTTGGAGCAAAAGCAAGATAAGTTTACATATAAGGAACTCCTTTATAAGGAAGGAGTCAGATTACAATTAAAATCTATGGAGCAATCAAGAGAAGAAGGAATTATTAAGACTTGGTTTCAATATGGTCAGCTACAGGCCAGATGGAGAGAGGATCAAAAAACTGGTATTATGCAGCAGGATGAGAATTTGATAAAGCAAATAAGAGATAAAGGTCAAATGCATATTAAAAGGTTGTATAATGTATTAGTGGAAATAGATTCGGAAACAGAGCTAGTCAAGGATTGTATGATAAAATGGGCACAAAACATAGGTGAACCAATAATGTTGGATACATGGGAAAAGATATGGGTTAGAAATGTAAGATTCACACAAGCTCAAAATTTAAGAGAGAACTTTTATAAAATGTTTTATAGATGGCATTTAGACCCCAAAAAACTAGCTTGCATGTATCCAAATTTACAACCCAAGTGTTGGCGATGTGAGTGTGAAGATGCTACATATTTTCATATATGGTGGACATGTAAAAAAAATAAGGCTTTTTGGATTAAAATATGGTGGATTATTCAAAATATTTTAAGGAAAAAAATTAAATTTACACCACAGTTTTTTTTGTTGGGAATAGTCACGGATTGTACTGTAATAGAGACTAAGTTGGTTTTGAATTTAATAACAGCTGCTAGGTTACTGGTGGCACAGTACTGGAAGAAGGAAGATCCACCTACCATTGAGGAATGGACATTAAAAGTTGTGCATCTGGCTGAGATGGCAAAAATTTCATCATATCTTAAAGATCATTCAAATGAAAGATATATATCAGAATGGAGAAGATGGATTGATTATATGCAAAAAAAGTACCCGAACAAGAAGATTTATATAGCTTATGAATGAAATATTTTTAAGTAGTTTATGTTTATAGTTTTTGAGCTATAAGGAGTTAAAGATCTAGGGAGAATATGAATGCAATAATTTGTTAGCATATTTTAGCTTTATGTTTGTGAATGCTATACCCTATGCCTGTTCTGGGAAGTCTAGGGAGGGGGGTGGGGGGGGAAGGGGGGAGGGGGAAAGGATGGGGGGGGAAATGTTTGTATTTCTTATAAAACTTTTTAATAAAAAAAAGGAATTGGTATACAGAAGAAAACTAAAATAAATTTATTTGCAGATGACACATTATTAACATTTCAAAATCCCGTAGTTAATATAGAGAGGATATATTTACATCTGAATGAATTTGGGAAATATAGTGGATTACAAATAAATTGGGAAAAATCAGAAATGATGTTTATATAACCATAGTAAAGAAGAAGTAGATGCATTGAAAGGAAAATATAAATTAAAAATAGTAGATAGTGTTAAATATTTAGGTATTGATATCCCAAAAGATATTCAAAAATTAAAGAAAATAAATTATGAAAAGCTAAAGAAAGATATAATAGATAAAATAGATAAATATTGAGAAAGTAAAATTATCATGGTTTGGAAGAATTGCAATGATAAAAATGAAAGTTTTACTAAAAATTATTTTTTTGTTTTAGATGATACCAATTAAATTTTCAGATCAAGAATTAAAGCAAATACAGAGGTTGCTGGAGGTGCATTGTAATGGAGGTAAGAGAGCAAGAATAAGTAAAGCACTGTGGTATGAACCATTAAAAAAGGGTGTGCTGGGTCTTCCAAATGTTAGAAATTATTGGGTAGCTAATCAATTAAAGGTGGTCCAAGATATTATAGCAATAATATCTATATGGAGGGATATAGAGTTGAAAGAATTAAGGGAAATAGATGATCCTATAGAAACATATCGGTTTAAAAAAGATATTTTAAAAATTGCTGGGAGGATTCAAAATCCCTTTTTAAAAAATTTGATAGAATTATGGAATAAATGGAGATACTGGCTAATGCCAGGAATTTCTCCTTTAACACCGGTGGTGGAAATGGAGAAATTCCCTAAGACGGAATTGAAAGAATGGATTAGTAAACTAAAAGAAAATCAGATATATAAATGGGAAGACTGGAAGAACAAGATAAAGAATATAACACAACTAAAGAATGTTTTAGCAGATATTAAATTAAATTGGTTGAATTTAATACAATTAGAGAAATGGATAAAAGTGGAAGAAAGATTTGAGGAGAAATATAGACAGTTAACATGATTAAATGATTATAAAAGAATGTGAGGTGAATGAAGAATTCCCTCTACATGGGCCTGCCCCTGAGATGCACCCGGAGACTCCAGCTGATCCAGAATGCAGCTGCACGGGTTGTTATGGGAGCCCCTCGTTACTCCCATATAACACCCCTCCTGCGTGAGCTGCACTGGTTACCAGTGGTTCTCCGGGTCCGCTTCAAGGTGCTAGTCCTCACCTATAAGGCCCTTCATGACTTAGGTCCAGGATATTTGCATGACCTTCTCCTGCCTGCCTCTCACCGTCCTGTTCGCTCACATAGGGCCGCTCTCCTCAGGGTTCCGACGGCGAGCCAATGTCACCTTGCTGTGCCCAGGGGTAGGGCGTTCTCTGTGGGTGCTCCCACCCTCAGGAATGAATTACCTACTGAGCTCCGGATGATTCCTGATCTCCGCTCCTTCCGTCGGGACTTGAAGACTTGGCTTTTCAAACAAATAGGCTGAGACTGATTCCGGGCTTTATTATTTACTACTAATTAATTATTTGGATTAAATTATTGATTATGTGATTTTATTGTGCTTATTTCTTAACTTGTGTTCGCCGCCCTGAGTCCTTCGGGAGAATGGCGGCATATAAATACATGTAATAAATAAATAAATAAATAAATAAATATATAGGTAAAGGAAGAATTGGGAAAATATATAGAAGATTAACTGAATTAGAAGAGCAGGCAAAAGGTTTAAAATTAATTTGGGAATCAGATTTAGGAGAAATAAATGACAATGGTTGGAAAAATATTTGGAATAGAAGAGTATATAAGAATATGCCAGTTAGAGTTAAGGAAAATGGATATAAGTGATATAGAGGTGGTACCTAACACCATGTAAACTAAATCAAATAGATGGCAAATATACAAATATTTGCTGGAGGTGCAAGAAAGAGGTTGGAACATATAAAATACATGTGGTGGGATTGTGACAGTGCACAAAAATATGGGACATGGTGTTTAGAGAAATTAGAGCAATTTTGAATGTAAATTTAGATATGTCACCGAGAATTGCATTATTGTTGCTGGTGGAACAACGGGATATAAATGAAACAAAAAAAGAAATGATTGTAAATTTGATAATGGCAGCTAGATTAGTGATGGCTAAATATTGGGGATGAAATTGGGATATTCAAAGAAATGAATGGTATAATGAAATTTGGAGTATGGCAACAAATGATAAATTAACAACAGAACAACAAAAAAGGGATGATTAAAGCAAACAATTATAATGAAATATGGGGGGATTTTATAAAATCAGTGTTGTTGGAAGGCAAACCTACTCAAGAACATATGCTGTTTTGGAGGGGATAAGGGCACAATTAAAATATATTATACATCTTTTAGCTGTTATAGAAGAAGAAATATAAGGGGGGGAAATGGTCTCTGGGCGTGGGAGTACACTGTATTATTTGTGTTTTTTTCTTTTCTTTTTTTTTGCATTTAGATGTATATGTATATGTTTGTATTGTTTGTATTATTATTTTTAAAAAAAGATGAATTATGGATTATCATGCATAAGCGGGGAACAAATAAGATAGCTATTCAATATTCCAAAGATAGTAATTCTAGATTCACAGTCTTCTGATTTTCCATTTATGAACTGCCATACAACAGAAAAATTAAAGTATATTTATAGCTTACAGCTATAGCATATTATATTATTAGAAACAGATAAGACTAATTGTATATGCTCAAAGGTTGGGGAACAAAAAAGGTGAACTAGAAGTAATAGTACACGAGGGTAGGTATGACATATTTGCCATTACAGAAACCTGATGGGATGAAACCCATGACTGGAATGTACTGATGGACGGATATAAATTGTTCAAAAGAAACAGATCAGCAAAAAGAGGAGGTGAAGTTGCACTATATGTGAGAAATCACTACGTATCTACAGAAATGCACATGATCAAAGATAAAACCCCTCCAAAATGTATACGGGTCAATAGAAAAGGGGAAAAAAATGACATTCCCATAGTTGTATATTATATTATATTATATATAATCCCAACCAATCAGAAGAAATAGATGAACTTTTTGACAACTAGTTAACAAATGTAGGAAGCATACCACAGTAGTAATGGGGAACTTTAACTATCCAGATATCAACTGGGAGACTAACTCTGCAGCGAGTGGGAGATCAAACAGATTCCTAACCAACCCAGCCGACAACTTTATCATCCAAAAGGTAGAGGAGGGAACTAGAAGTAAAGCTATACTGGACCTAATTCTTACTAACAGAGAAGAAGTGATAGAGGGAGTTGAAGTTGCTGGAATCTTGGGTGAAAGTGACCACATCATACTGGAATTCAATATAATGCAAACACAAATAATAGAAAATAATCCAACCAGTATCTTAAACTTTAAAAGAGCTGATTTTACCAAACTCAGAGAGAGCGTAGGAAAGATTCCATGAATGGAAATCTTAAAGGGGAAAACAACTCAAGAAGAATGGGAAATTCTGAAAAATGTGATCATAAAAGCCCATTCCAGCACAATACCACTGAAAAAAGAAAACAAGAAATTCAAGAAGCCAGCACAGCTGCACAAAGATCTCTCTGACAAATTGAAAGACAAAAAGGACAAGCACAAAAAATGGAAAGAGGGACACATAACTAAGGCTGATTATCAGCAGATAGCCAGAACATGCAAAGATGAAGTCGGGAAAGCAAAGGCTCAGAATGAACTAAGGCTTGCTACAAAAGTCAAAGATAATTTAAAACATTTCTTTCAACATATTAAGAACAAGAAAAGTCAAGGAAACAGTAGGTCCACAAAGGAGAGAAAATAGCAAGGAAGTAACTGGCAGTAGAGAGAAAGCAGAGCTGCTTAACTCACTCTTTGTATCAGTCTTCACACAAAAAAGAAATTATAGCCTAACATACCAAAAAAACCTATTGTAAAAGACAAACTAGCAATAAAAATTAAAGTAAGCAAGAAAATGGTAAGACAACACCTATCTGACCTTGACAAATATAAATCACCAGGACCTGACAAATTACATCCCAGAGTTCTGAAGGAGCTGGCAGATGTTATCTCAGAACCATTGTACTGTGTCTTTCAAAAAATCCTGGAGGAGTTTGGAAGAAGCACCGACTCAAATGGGATTATAAAATACCGCTATGGCTGGATCTTGGTCATATTATTTGGAATACAAATATAATGTCACTCGGGGGGGTTTTATACAAAGAGGTTCTTTTTACAGATGCGGGCAGATGGCAGTGGAAGACATTACAGACACTGTTGGACGAAGGGATTAACTTAATTTGGTTACAGTATAATCAACTTCAACTGAGATGGAAAGAGGACCAAAAAACTGGTATTATGTTGCATGAGGAAGAATTGGTTAGATTTATAAAAGAGAAAGGTCCAATGCATATTAAAAGGCTTTACAATGTCTTGTTAGAAAGGGATTCAGAAACTGAATTGGTTAAAGAACTGTATGATTAAGTGGGCACAAAATTTTGAAGAACCAGTGATGTTGGAAACATGGGAAAAAATTTGGGTTCAAAACGTTAAATTTACACAGAATTTGAGGGAAAATTTCTATAAAATGTTTTATAGATGGCATTTAGATCCTAAGAAATTGTCATGCATGTACCCTAATGTTCAGCCAAAATGTTGGAGATGTGATTGTTTAGATGCTACATATTATCATGTTTGGTGGACTTGTAAGGAAGTTAAGGCTTTTTGGATAAAAATTTGGTGGGTTATGCAGAATGTTTTGAAGAAAAAAATTCAATTTTCTTCACAATTGTTTTTACTGGGTATAGTTAAGGGTTTTACATTGGGTGAAACAAAGTTGATATTGTATATTTATTTTATTTTATTTTATTTTGAATTTGTATACCGCCCTTCTCCCTGAGGACTCAGGGCGGTGAACAGCCAAGTAAAAACATCAAGTACAAATATTAAAATACAGTTAAAATATATATATATAAATTTGGCCCCATTAATTAAAAACAATAAACAAAACACTTAAAAACACTTAAAAAATTAGGCCAGCCCGGCTTGCTGGAAAAGGAAGGTTTTAAGGGCACGGCGGAAGGCATTGAGGTCTTGGATTCTCCTTATCTCTGGAGGCAATTGATTCCAGAGGGTAGGTGCCCCCACAGAGAAGGCCCTCCCCCTGGGGGTCACCAGCCTGCACTGTTTGGCTGATGGCACCCCGAGGAGGCCCTCTCTGTGGGAGCGCACGGGTCGATGGGAGGTCGTCGGTGGCAGCAGGCGGTCTCGAAGATAGCTAGGCCCTATGCCATGAAGCGCTTTAAAGGTGATAACCAACACCTTGAAGCGCACCCGGAAGACCACTGGGAGCCAGTGCAGCTCGCGCAGGAGCGGTGTTACATGGGAGCGCCATGCTGCTCCCGTCACTACCCGCGCTGCTGCGTTCTGGACCCGTTGGAGCCTCCGGGTGCTCCTCAAGGGGAGCCCCATGTAGAGAGTGTTGCAATAGTCAAGGCGAGAGGTGACAAGGGCATGAGTGACTGTGCACAGGGAATCCCGATCAAGAAAGGGCCGCAACTGTCGGATCAGGCGAACCTGACAAAAGGTCCCCCTGGTTACAGCCGTCAGATGTTCCTCCAAGGACAGCTGCCTATCCAGGAGGACTCCCAGATTGCGAGCCCTCTCTGTGGGGGCCAACGACTCGCCCCCAATAGTCAGTGATGGAGTCAACTGACTATATCGGGATGCCGGGAGCCACAGCCACTCAGTCTTGGAAGGGTTGAGCCTGAGCCTGTTCCTCCTCATCCAGATCCGCACAGCCTCCAGGCACTGGGAAATCACTTCAAGGGCATCGTTGGGGTGGCCTGGGATGGAGATGTACAGCTGGGTGTCATCAGCGTACTGGTGGTATCTCACCCCAAAGCCACGGATGATCTCGCCCAGCGGCTTCACATAAATGTTGAACAGGAGGGGCGAGAGGACCGACCCCTGAGGCACTCCACATATAAGAGGCCTTGAGGTCGACCTCTGCCCCCCTGCCAACACGAACTGCGACCGGTCGGAGAGAAAGGAGGAGAACCACCATAATACGGTGCCCCCCATCCCCAACTCTTCCAACCGGTGCAGCATGATACCATGGTCGATGGTTTCAAAAGCCGCTGAGAGGTCTAACAGGACCAGAACAGAGGAACAACCCCTGTCCCGAGCCCTCCAGAGATCATCAACCAACGCGACCAATGCCGTTTCCGTGCTGTGTCCAGGCCTGAAACCCGACTGGAACGGATCTAGATAGGATGTTTCCTCCAAGAATTGTGGAAACTGTCGCGCGACCACACTCTCAACAACCTTCGCCAGGAAGCGAAGGTTGGAGACAGGACGATAGTTGGCCAATATTGCCGGATCCAGGGACGGCTTCTTGAGGAGAGGCCTCACCACCGCTTCATTCAAGGCGGCAGGGAAGTGACCCTCACTCAATGAAGCGTTGATAACACCCTGGAGCCAGCCTCGTGTAACCTCCCGGGAGGCCAGTACCAACCAGGAGGGACACGGGTCCAGTAAACATGTGGCCGCACTAAGTCTCCCCAAAATCCTGTCCACATCATCCGGAGTCACAGCATCAAACTCCTCCCAGGTAACATTCTCAAGACTATTCCTCGTCACCCTGCCCTGATCTACCCAGTCAGAGTCCAAATCCCCCCGGATCTGAGCGATTTTGTCATACAGGTATTGTCCGAAATCCTCCGCCCTGCCTTCCAAGGGATCCTCCCGCGCTCCCGGATGGAGCAGGGAGCGGGTTACCCTGAACAGGGCGGCCGGACGATTCCCTGATGACGCAATAGAGGCGGAAAAGTAGTTAAACTTTGCCGTCTTTATCGCCACTAGGTAGGTCTTAATATGCGACCTTACCAGTGTTCGGTCAGATTCAGCGAGACTGGCCCTCCAACCGCTCTCTAGGCGTCTTTTCTGGTGTTTCATCTCCCTCAGCTCCTCGGTGAACCAAGGAGCCGCGAGGGATCGACACCGGGTCAGAGGCCGCAAAGGCACGACTCGATCCAAGGCCCCACCAGCTGCCCGATCCCAGGCAGCTACCAGGTCCTTGGCCGAGTCGTGTGCCAGATCTTCAGGAATTGGCCCAAGCTCCGTCTGGAACCTATCAGGATCCATCAGCCGCCTGGGGCGGATCCATCTAATTGGGTCCGCCTCCCTGCGGCGGGGTGTAGCGGTTCGAAGGTCCAGACGAAGGAGTGAGTGATCTGACCATGACAAGGGTTTCATGTCTATATCCCCTATAATAAGACCACTCAACCACTGGCCAGAGACAAAAATCAGGTCCAGCGTGTGTCCCCCCCTGTGAGTGGGGCCATGAACTAACTGGGTCAGGTCCATGGCCGTCATGGAAGCCATGAACTCCCGAGCCATCTCCAACGTTTCACCAATGGACGGCAGATTGAAATCACCCATGACCATAAGTCTGGGTGTATCAACTGCCACCATGGCTATCACATCGAGTAGCTCGGGCAGGGCCGTTGTCACACGGCAGGGAGCCAGGTACGTAAGCAGCAAGCCCATCTGAACCCCATGACCCCATCTCACAAAGAGGGACTCACATCCGGCAATCTGTGGCACAGTGGTTTCCCTCGGACCCAGACCTTCGTTAATAATAACCGCCACCCCCCCGCCCCTCCCCTGGGCCCTCGACTGATGGAATGCTCTGAAGCCTGGTGGGCACATCTCAACCAGAGGGACCCCTGCCTCCGGGCCCAACCAGGTCTCCGTAATACCCGCCAGGTCTGCTCCCCCCTCTTGAATAAGATCGTAAATGAGGGGGGCCTTATTTACCACAGACCTGGCATTGCACAGCATCAGCCAGAGGCCCAGGTCCTGAGTATCTGAGCTGCCTAGTATCCGAGGGGAGCCTTGAGGACCGGGGCGCGCAATCGCTCTCAAGTAGCGAGTGCGTACCCCCCGGCACAAGATAAGGTCCTCTGCTCCCGCCATATCTGCCCCTCCCATCCACCGTGCTGATGACATCCCCAATCCCTCATCCTGCGCCCTCCAAACCGTTACCCTGTGCCGGGCTGGGCCCTGACCTAGGTGGATTACCCCCCCCCATCCCCTTTGGTCGCCCTCCCAGTTCCCCTTAAAAGATTATTAAAAACCCTAATTAAAAAACCCCTATATGATAACAGCAGCGAGATTATTGATAGGTAAATACTGGAAAAATGAAGCTTTGCCCACTATCGAGGAATGGACTTTGAAGATGGCCAGCTTTGCAGAGATGGCGAAGATTTCAGCATACTTAAAAGATTGTTCACAAGAGACTTATGAATGGGAATGGAAAAAGTGGATAGATTATGTGCAGAACAAATATCAAACCAGGAAGTATCAAATAGCTTTTAATTGAAAATGTTATATTAAGATAGAAATATTTTAACTTAGTGAAGATGAAAAATTATATGGGGGATGGAGGGGTTCAAGTTTTATATAAAGGGGTTTTTTTTAGGATGTGAGCATATTCTGTGGAAGTCCGGGGGGAGGGGAGGGTTAGGGAGGGTTAGGGAGGATGAGGTTGGGGAGTTTGGGGTGGGTTGAGGGGGGGGAAACGGGGTGAAAATGTAATTATAAAACTTTTGCAATAAAAAAAAAAAATCCTGGAGCACCAGCAAAGTACCTGAGGATTGGAAAAGGGCTGATGTGGTTCCCATCTTCAAAAAAGGAAAAAAATCAGACCCAGGAAACTACAGACTAATCAGTCTAATATCAATATCTGGGAAGATCCTGGAAAAGATAATAATAAAAAAAAAACAGATCTGCGAATAACTAGAAGCAATATATAGCCATCACACATTTGTTAAAAACAAATAATGCCAAACCAATCTTATTTCATTTTTTGATAAAATGACTAATTTAGTAGACCAGTGAAAAACTGTGGACATAATATACTTAGATTTCAATAAGGCATTTGACAAAGTAGACATCAATCTACTACTTGGTAAGCTAGAAAAATGTGGAATAGACAACATCACCACCAGATGGATTTGTAACTGGCTGATAAACCGTACTCAATGAGTAGTCCTTAATGGTACTATATCCATATGGACAGAGGTAAGCAGGGCTCCGTGTTAGGCCCAGTACTCTTCAATATCTTGAACTCATCAAATTTGCAGATGATACTACACTAGCAGGAATAGCCAACACCCCAGAAGATCCAAAAAGATCTTGACAAACTTGAACAATGGGCCCTAACCAACAAAATGAATTTCAATGTGGAGAAAAGTTTTACAATTAGGCAGGAAAAATCAAAGGTATAAGTACAGATTAGGCGATACCTGGCTCAAAAACAGTAATTGTGAGACAGACCTTGGAATCCTAGTGGATTGATAACTTGAATATGAGGCAGCAGTGTGCGGCAGCAGCCAAAAAAGCTAATACAGTCCTGGGTTGTATAAACAGAGGCATAAAATCAAGAACACATGAAGTACTAGTGCCGCTTTATAAAACCCTAATAAGATCACACCTGGAATACTGCAACCAATTTTGGTCACCATACTACAAAAAAGATGTTGAGACTTTGGAAAAAGTTCACAGAAGAGCAACTAAGATGATCAAAGGCCTGGAGACTAAACCATATGAAGAACGGCTACAGGTTTTGGGTTTGGCTAGTCTAAAGAAAAGAAGAATTAGGGGTGACTTGATAGCAGTATTCTAGTATTTGAGGAGCTGCCAGAAAGAAGAGGGGGTCAAATTATTCTCCAAAGCATCAGAGGGCAGGACAAGAAACAATGGTTGGAAACTAATCAAAGAGATAAGCAACCTGGAGTTAAGGAAAAACTTCCTAACGGTGAGGACAATTAACCAGTGGAACAGCATGTCTTCAGAAATTGTAGGTGCTCTATCACTGGAAGTTTTTAAGAAGAGACTAGACAGTTACTTATCTGAAATGATATAGGTTCTCCTGCTTGAGCAGGGGGCTTGACTAGAAGATCTTGAAAGTCCCTTCGAGCTCTATTCTATTCAGTATATATTACATTTAATATATTAGAACCGTATACCTTGTGTAATAAAACAACCTTGTGTATATATATAAATAAACATTCAGCCTCTTGATCTGAGGTTTCTACCATAACTTAATTGTAATCCTTTCACACCTTACAAAACATTAAAATAAAATTAAAACAGGAAATACTAATGCAATAATGGTTCAATGTCTATTTATATGTAATATCTCTATTGTAGAGGCATGCAGTTGTGTAGCATGCAGTTCCTCTACATTAGGCAAGGATTTTTCTAGAGGCAAACTCCTAGATAGGTCATGTGATCACTATATATATTAAGGGCTGCTAATCAGGGGCCCTGTGCTAATTAGTGAAGAAGGCAGTGCTTGGAAAAAGGCTGATCAAATGCTGATTGTTTGTGTTGCGACTTGATGTGGGCAGAAAGGGTCATACTGGGTAGCATCCATGCATCCAACTGTTCAGGTTAAAGCAGGGGTGAAATCCAGCAGATTCTGGAGAATCAGTAGCAGAAATTTTGAGCAGTTCGGCGAACCAGTAGCAGAAATTTTGAGTAGTTCAGAGAACTGACAAATACCACCTCTGGCTGGTCCCAGAGTGGGAAGGGAATGGGGATTTTGCAGTATTCTTCCCCTGGAGTGGGGTGGGAATTGAGATTTTGCAGTATCCTTCCCCTGCCATGCCCACCAAGCCACACTTTTACACCACAGAACTGGTAGTAAAAAATTTGGATTTCACCACTGGGTGAACCACTACTTTATCTTCTACTAGTTTTTAATTAATTACTCATAATTTTATATATCTTCCATTTCCTATATAATTCTGCATGTAAATGGCATCTTTTAATTGAGGGCCCAGTGATTGCTCTATTCTTTGAATGCTCAGTAAACAAACCTACTGCAGATTTCTAGTAGCTTTGGTTCCTTATAAGTAAGGTTAGATCTTTCCACAACATGATTTAACTTTTTAGGGCATATAAGGACATACTTTCTATGACATACTTTCATTAAAGAAAAAAACATTTTTTCTTTATTCAAACTGCTAAAAGCTTGTCCATCTTTTTCAATGTACTTTTTACAGACTGATACGTATACTGGGCAATGTAAAAGCTGATGCAATCCATAATGATGATTATAAAGACATTTGCATAACAGGAATTTGCTAATATCTATCCTTAAACATTGCTGAAGCTATAATTTGCATTCTTTAAACTGAATGCTTGTCAGATTTTGTTCAAGATTATATACTTTCTGCAAGATGACACCATAAGGTTTCTATTTCTCCTACCACCCAAATCATAAAACAACTGCAACTCCTTTCATTCCAATGAAAATGTATTTAATTACAGTCAAGACTAACAAGATAAAAATACAGAAACAACAAGCAAATACAACATAATGTAAAAGTTGACTTAAAAACAGAGAAAGAGAAAACTGAAAAAGATGCAATAAAGCATAAAAGGAATAGAATAAAAAAATTAAAAAGACTTAGTGACATTACATGAAGATTTTGGCATTTTATGCCTTTTTGTGGAAATCACTGCAGATAGGACCAGCAATTATATTGATGAATGTAGGATTCCAGTCTATATGAGTAGGAAACTAACAATCATGAGCCGTTGACTGCAGTTCAGCAGTTCAAATCTCACCAGCTCAAGGTTGACTCAGCATTCCATCCTTCCGAGGTGCATAAAATGGGGGCTCAGATTATTGGGGGCAATGTTGACTCTGTAAACCACTTAGAGAGGGCTGTAAAGCACTGTGAAGTGGTATGTCAAACCCTGAAGCCTGGAGTTTGCCATGCCAGGGCAGGACGGAGCACTGGTGATGGGGGGGGGGGTGTCAGAAACATGGAAACTTTAGTGACGGAGCAGAATAGGTAGTACTTGGCTCAAACCAGTAACTGACAGGAGGATTCAACTGGAAGCATCGCAGCGAGACAGTCGGGGAATTAGCGGGCTCTGATGAGCTCCGCGAAAACCCGGACTGACGAACCACTGCCGAGGGGTCTTCAGACCAGAACCATCCTGTAGGGACAGGGAAGAAGGAGAGGCACCTCGGAAGACCAAGAGGAACAGGCAAGTTCCTCGAAGGTCAGAGGAAATTCTCTCCGATTCGGCGGTGGGGGCGGCAGCCATTGCGGCTATCAAGAAGCTGTGGCGGGACTTCCGGTTTGCTGGCCACCGGCGAAGACGGTCTCTTCTTAAGGACCACCAGCCCCACCGTCTGTAGAGCCACTTCGACATCGAGAAGCGGCTTGAAAACTCCAAAATCCGAAGGATTGCAGGAGGAGAGAAGGCAAGGTACTGGTTAAGCCCCTGTGAGCCCCCAGAGAATCGCTGCTGGGGAGGAAACAGGCGCGGCTCCCTTTCAACTTGCCAGACTCCGGACGGCGTGGGACGATTCTGCTTCCTGCAGAACAAGCCGGCTGCTGCAAACACTTTAATTGAATGAAACCAACCTTAACAAACAGCGGAAATATCAACTTGAACCCCCAAACTTGGAAATCGCAAGTATTAATGCTTTGGTGACTTTTTAACTTAAGAGAAAACATGATCGAGTGAAACTGATTTGAAAAAAAATGGCGCCCAGCAGCAGAGTTAACGAGCTAGTGAAAGTGATTCTGTGAAGCTACTTTGATCTGTTACAAAGTTACTCTGCCTGTAATACAGAGGAACAGCAGAAGAGGAAAAAACTTTTTCGTTAAAATCTGAGTCTGCTTTAGTCTAGTTTTTTTTTATTAAACCTGGGGGACTTTTTTAGAAGTCTTTGTGGAGGTGGAAAAGGAAAAAGGATTTCCCTCTTCAGAAAAACTAACCTACGTGGCAGGATGGCTTCAAAGAAGCAGGAAGGAAAGGCAGCAGGGGGGGGATCCCCCACACACAAACATGAATCACAGCCTCCTTCCGCCCAACAGACTCAGAAAAAAGAATTTGATTTTGAAAATTTAAAAGAATTTATCTCTCAGGCTTTGGATGATAAATTTCAAAAATCTCAACAGGAAATAGATGATAAACTTCAAAAATCTCAACAGGAAATTATACAGGAAATTAATGAAATCAAAGATATGGTGAAACAGGATTATGGCAAGGTGACTAAAAAAATATCGGATGTGGCGTCTGGCCTTGCAGAATTTATTATTAAAGTGGACTCCAAAGTGGAAGAATTCAAATCAGAAGTCAATGTTAAGATTAAGGACAATGATTATAAAATTTCTGGTGTTGATGATAAAATGCAGAGAGTTGAAAATGAAATTATAATGATGCAATTCAGGGCTATGGAATTCGCTATAAGGCTTCGAGGAATCAGAGAGGATGACAGACAGGATTTGAGACAGATTTGTGCTGAGGCTTTGGCAGTGTTATTAAAAATTAATCCTGATGTGGTTTTTTATAAAATAGACAAAATTTACAGAGTCAACTCTTGGGTGGCCAGACAAAGACAATTGCCTAGAGATGTGGTGATATATTTTACAGACAGAGCAATAAGAAATGATATCCTGCAAAAATCTTTTCTCTCCTCTGTGCAAGTGTGGGGGGGCTCAAATTGGAGTTTACAAAGAATTGCCACTCAAAATGTTGAAAGCTAGAAAAGATTTTGGCTTTCTAGTAAATGAACTGAGAAAACAAGAGATACCATTCCGGTGGGATGCCCCAACTGGTATAATTTTGAAATATAATGGAGAAAGACATCGCTTGAATACGGTGGAGAAGGCGGAGCATTTTTATTCTACTGTTCTCAAAGAGAGATCACCATCTCCACGTACATCCACAGTGCTGGAGATTAAGGAGAGTGATAAGAAGCAACTCCAGCAAGAGTTGCAAGAACAGGCTAAGCAGGTGGAGCCAGAGGAAATGCAGGGTGCTGTAGGAGGTTCTCTGGAGGAGTACCTGATAGAATCTTCTCCAATTTTGGACCCGGCTCGGATGGTTGAAGTCAAGGACCAGCGTATAACTCGTGCAAAATCTAAGCAACTTAAAGAAATGCAACAACAGGAAAGACAATACAAAAAGGGAGCTAAGAGTACTACACAAGAGTCTGAAGCCATGGGGGGAGCAAAACCGAAGATCTCGGAGGGTCTTCGGCTATTCTGCTCGGCGCTTCAAAAAGATAAAGATGACAATTAAGTGCTTATCGTGGAATGTGAATGGGTTGAATTCATTACAGAAAAGGAAGAAACTATTTGCATATTTGAGACAATTTAATAATGATATAATTTGTCTACAAGAAACTCATATTAGAACTCAAGATCAAAAATACTTGATAAATTCTAAATTAGGAACACATTTCATAGCTTCAACTTTGCAAAAAAAGAATGGTGTGGTTATTTATGTAAACAAAAGATTGACAGCTAAAATTATAGAAGCAGATAAAGATGGTAGGTTTATAGCAATTGAATTGCTTACAGTAAATGGCCAAATTCTTTTGATTGGAATTTATGCTCCCAACCAACAACAGGATCATTTCTATAAAATGTTACACACTAAAATACTGCAATGGGACTATAGATCTATTTTAATTATGGGAGATTGGAATGGTGTAATTGATTCTAAATTAGATAAAAAGAGTTTGGCGAAATCTAGGATTAGACTACCACAGACTTTTTTTGATATGAAAGAAGATTTGGAATTAAAAGATATTTGGAGAATACACAACCCAAAAGAATTGGACTATACTTTTTTTTCCGATAGACATAGATCCTTCTCTAGGATTGACTTTATTTTGTTGTCAGATGATCTACTTGTTAAGACAAAAAGAACAAAGATTTTTCCAAGAACTTTGACCGACCATAGCCCAGTATGGATAGAAATTGAGATGGGTAAAATCGAGAGACGATCATGGAGATTAAATGAAAACTTGTTTAGATATGAAAAAAATATAACAGAACTTAAGAAGCAGTTGAAAGAATTTTTTGAAATGAACTTGAATAAGGGTACCCCAGTTGAAATTGTGTGGGATGCGAGCAGAATTTAAAGGGACAAAAACCCGAAAAGAAGATTGACTCTTGAATAAAATTACTTGGAAAACTAGAAGAAGTAACCCCAAAATTGGCTAAGGATTGGAAAGAAAATAAATAGATCCTTTTTTTTTTTTAATATTAAGGAAAATAAAAGAATTGGACAATAAGCCCTGCTGTCAGATCCCTAAAAGTGATACTGCCATTCAAGTGAAGGAAGGGGGGACTTGGATGGCCTGTGTCATCAGATATTTTACAACCTATATCCTGGCACCAAGGAAGCCTGAGATTCCCTTTACCTGCAGGAATTTATATGATAGCCATGTGGGTTGTCTCACTTTAAAGGGAAGTGGTGGCAATGCATGTGTGTTCGGGTTCTCAAAGGAAATAGTAAAGAAAACATCTTCACACTTGTGTATTGGCTGAAATCCGCATTCTGACCTAAAGGGAGGGGTCTCTACCACTTTTATCCTACTGCTTTGCCTAAGGGCATTCAGATTGTGCTTTAACTGGATGGTTTTCACTTCTGCTTAATAAAAGAATCCTTTTGAACAACTACGTTTCAAGAGTTCGTACTTTCTTAAATTGGAAGGAGAGGTGATCCTTACAGAAAGCACAATCTGCAAAACGGTCAACCCAGAGAAGCAATCTTTGCTCTACTGAGGGGACCTTGCAAACCATGTCTGAACAAAGCAGAGAGCTGGGAGAAACCGATTGCTGGGGAGAGACAGCAACCGCCACCCAGTCGGATGCCTGCCTCGTGCGACCCATCGGAAAGGATGAGGTAACCCTGGAGAATCCTGAAAAGCCCCGCTGGTCAATTGGCATTGGGAAGAAAAATGGCTGGGATGAGAGAACCAGAGGAGTCACCCTCAACCGTGGCAACCGAAAACCGGGGTGGAAACTGGAACTAGAAGCCCTTGCTGACCAGGGGGGGCTGACCGAAGCACCCCTGAGGGAGGACTATCTGAAGAGGCATATAACCCAATTGGTGATGGAGACTTTGGAAAATCTTAACATCCGAAGGGAGCCAGGACAACAACCAAAGAAAGGGCAGCAGTCATGGATGATGCCAGGGGAGGCACCCCCCTCCTGGAGGCCGCCTATCGAGCAGATGGTGCAGCAGCTACAGGAGAAGACCCAGCAAACCCTCCCCCCCAGGCAGCACGCACACGGGTGCCCATTCCCAACCAACCCCGGGCTCCTCAGCTGGAAAGAGAAACTCCCCCTCTTGGGGTGAAGTTTGATGGGAATCCGCAACAATTAGGATTCTTTGTGGCACATGTGCTCACCTACATGCAAGAGTATGGGCATGATTTCCAAACCCAAGGCTCCCGAGTGCGAGTTGTGACCCTAGCCCTAGAGGGTGCCGCAGCCAGATGGATGGTGACCCTACATAATGCCAACGCACCAGAACTGCGGAATTTCGACCATTTCATGATGGCCCTGCGACGTCGGTTCGAGGACCCACTGGCAGATCGCAAAGCACGTGACCGCATTAAGGTGGTGAGGCAGGGGCGACGGCCAGTAGCAGAGTATACTGAAGAATTCCGGGACCTCGCGTGTCGTGTGCACTGGCTGGAAGATATTTTGGTGAGCTGTTTCAAGGATGGACTGAGTAATGATCTATACAATGCCTGCGTGGCCCGAGGGGCACCGAATGACCTACATGAATGGTATGTCACCGCCGAAGAAGCTGAGATTGATATGGCCAGAAACCAGTATCGAGCGGGGCGAGCATGGAAGAAATCCTCACCCCAATGGAAGTAAGAGCCCCACAAACCACAAACCGCATTCTCCCCGAGATCTTCAGCCTGTTTCAAGTGTGGAAAAGAAGGGCACCGAGCTGCAGAGTGTCGTTCGCAAACACCCGCCCGGAACCACCCACCGGGGAGGGTCCTGGAAAACCGGGTCGGCATGGGAAGGAGACTGCCCTGAGGAGCAGGGAGACCATAGAAGTCCCATCCTCTCCCCTCTTTGGGGAAGAAACCCTGGCATCTGAACAGGAGGAATCACACTCGTTCGGAAGCGATCCAGATGATGAGCCACTGGTAAGCAAACCAATTAAACCGCTTACCCTCCCCTTAAGACTATTTATCCCAAACCAGGACAGGGAGATAAGTATCCCCACCCTAGTGGATTCGGGGTGCACCCGTTGTTTGATCAGCCCAACCTTAGTAGGGAAGTTAGGGATTAACGTAAGAAAGCTGAAAACCCCCATTGCTTTCTGCCAACTAGATGGGTCAATAGCAGGAGGGGAGGCATTGGAAGCCACAAGGAAAGGCTTACCTTTATAGTGGCACCTGGCATGGAATGGCCATTGGTTCTGGGCCTTGCGTGGCTAAAAAGATGGAACCCACAAATCAATTGGAAACAAGGCATCATAAAATTTCAGAGGAAGGTGACTTTTGCTGAGTATCCACATAAAGGACTTGAGGGGGCAGAGAATCGAGAAACAGCCATGCCTGGTCATGCCACACCAACTGAGGGCATACCCATAGAATACAAGGATTTAGCTGAGGTTTTTAGCGAAAAAGCCTCAGATGAGCTCCCCCCCCACCGTGCCACTGACTGTGCAATAGAAATCTTACCCGACGCAAAACTCCCTAAACCCAAGATGTACAGCATGTCACCGAGGGAGTTGGAAGAGCTGAGAACATTAATTGAGAAAAACCTAGCAAGGGGTTTCATCGAGCCAGCCCGACCAAAAATTGCAGCCCCAGTATTGTTTAGAGAGAAAAAAGATGGTTCAAAACGCTTATGCGTTGACTACCGGAACATTAATACTATCAGTGTGCAGAACGTGTATCCTCTCCCCCTTATGAAAGATATGTTAGCACACCTCGCTAAAGGGAAAAATTTTTCGAAGCTGGACTTAAGGGAGGCTTACTACCGTGTCAGAATTAAGGAAGGGGATGAGTGGAAAACGGCATTTAACACCCCCCTCGGCTGCTACCAATTCAAGGTGCTCCCCTTTGGGTTACAAGGAGCCCCTGCAGTGTTTATGCAGTTAATAAATGAAGTGCTGCATCAGCATTTATATAAGGGGGTTCTGGTCTATTTGGACGACATTTTAATCTATACCGAGACCAAAGCAGAACATGTAAAACTAGTCAGGGCAGTTTTAAACAAACTCCGCTCTGCCAAACTTTACGCCAAACTTTCCAAATGTGAATTCCATCAAGAGAAAATTGACTATTTGGGATACCGCATTTCACACCAAGGGGTTGAGATGGATCCTCTAAAAGTGCAGGCTGTACTTGATTGGGACCCTCCACGCACACGTAAACAGTTACAGAGCTTCCTGGGGTTTGCTAACTTTTACCGCCAGTTTATCCCTGCATTCGCTCAGATTGCCCTCCCCATCACCAAGCTCTTAAAAACAAAGGGGGAGGACAACCCTAAACCAAAGCAACCATTGAACTGGACTATGGAATGCCAGGCAGCATTTGAAAAACTTAAACGGCTGTTCTCAGCAGAACCAATTCTAAAACACCCGGACACGGAGAAACCATTTGTCATACAAGCAGATGCCAGCGATGTGGCAATAGGAGCGGTCCTGCTTCAGAAGAATGAGCAAGACCAACTACAACCCTGCGCTTACAAATCCAAAAAGTTGAATGAGACTGAGCAAAGGTGGGCTATTTGGGAGAAAGAGGCGTATGCAGTTCGTTGGGCATTGTTAACCTGGCGGCACTTCCTAGAAGGCAGTAAGACCCCTTTTGAAGTCTGGACTGATCATAAAAATCTAGAAGCCCTAAAGACCCCAAGGAAACTCTCCCCAAAACAAGTACGATGGGCTCAGTACTTTAAACGGTTTGATTTTACTCTAAAATACCTCCCGGGGGGGAAAAACTTTCTGGCGGATGCGCTATCCAGAAAACCGCAATACATTCGTGCAAGGTCAGACGTAATCAAACCTATAGTACAAAACAGTCAACTAGCCGCTAAAGTAGTCACCAGATCCCAGAAAAAACAAGAAACAGTGACAGACAATGACATCACCCAAAATTTTAAACAAGCATTGGCCACTGATGAATGGTTTTTGAACAACAAATCCAGCTGTCTGATGAAAGAAGACTTGGCTTGGGTGGGGGGGAAGTTGTATGTCCCTGCAAGCCAAAGACTATGCTTAATGGTACGGTGCCATGACTCCAAATTAGCTGGACATTTTGGGTTTGTGAAAACTTTACACCTGATTAAAAGACAATTTTGGTGGCCATCACTAAAAAAGGACATAGAAAGCTATGTAGCTAGCTGCCCCATTTGTGCAGCAGCAAAAAGACGCCAGGGGAAATCCCCAGGTCTATTGCAGAAGGTAGCTGAACCTGCAGCGCCTTGGAGAGAGATTGCTATGGATTTCATCGTGGAATTGCCAAACAGTGAGGGAAATACTGTTATTTGGGTTGTGACAGACCTATTTTCAAAACAGGCACATTTTATACCCTGCCAAAAGATCCCAACTGCTAAAAGTTTAGCCAAATTATTCCTAATACACATTTATCGACTTCATGGTGCTCCACAAAGGATCATATCCGACAGAGGGGCTCAATTCACCTCCAACTTTTGGAGGGCGTTTTTGGGCTTACTTGGTACTGGCCAGGGGTTGAGCACCTCTTTTCATCCGTGTACTAATGGAAATTCTGAAATTTTGAACTCGGTACTAGAACAATATTTAAGATGTTTCATTAATTTTCAACAGGATAACTGGACCAAACTTTTGCTTTTTGCTGAAGTTGCGTTTAATAATGCTGTACATTCAAGCACTGGTTTTACCCCTTTTAGAGTACCAACAGGCCAGGATTTCAGCCCCATGCCTGAACTACCCACAGAAGAACCCACCATCCCCTCACTTAAGGAGTGGATGGATAATTTGCGAAACACGTGGCCAGTGGTTAGATTAGCCTTACAGGAAGCTAGAGAAGCTTTTAAGATTCAAGCTGACAAGAAAAGGATGGAACCCAAACCTTTTCATATTGGAGACAGAGTATACTTATCTACAAAATTCTTGAAATCATTACAACCATCAAAGAAACTAGGGCCAAAGTTCGTTGGACCTTTCCCCATCACTAGAATCATCAATCCAGTAGCAGTTGAACTACTTCTTCCAAAGACATCCAGGCAGATCCACCCAGTATTCCATATCAGTTTACTCAAACGAGAACTAACCTCATCCCTCAGACCACCTGCATCTACACCATCTGTTCCCATCATGATTGAAGGTGAACAACACTTTGAAATCAAGGAAATCCTTGATTCTAGGATCCACAGAGGGAAAGTCCAATACTTAGTTGCTTGGAAACATTTACCATCAGCACACAATGAATGGGTCGCTAAACACCACGTTAGGGCTCCAATCTTACTGAGAAAATTTCACTCCCAATACCCTAACAAACCTTGTTGATCTACTATCATGAAATCTTGAAATCTTGTATATATTTGTTTTTGTTTTTTTTTACAGGTGGACCCTTTTGTTTTCTAAGGAGGGTAGCATGTCAGATCCCTAAAAGTGATACTGCCATTCAAGTGAAGGAAGGGGGGACTTGGATGGCCTGTGTCATCAGATATTTTACAACCTATATCCTGGCGCCAAGGAAGCCTGAGATTCCCTTTACCTGCAGGAATTTATATGATAGCCATGTGGGTTGTCTCACTTTAAAGGGAAGTGGTGGCAATGCATGTGTGTTCGGGTTCTCAAAGGAAATAGTAAAGAAAACATCTTCACACTTGTGTATTGGCTGAAATCCGCATTCTGACCTAAAGGGAGGGGTCTCTACCACTTTAATCCTACTGCTTTGCCTAAGGGCATTCAGATTGTGCTTTAACTGGATGGTTTTCACTTCTGCTTAATAAAAGAATCCTTTTGAACAACTACGTTTCAAGAGTTCGTACTTTCTTAAGTTGGAAGGAGAGGCGATCCTTACACCTGCAACAGAAGTGCTGTATAACCAAAAGATAAATAAAAGAAAAAAGAGGAGGAAAGTATTGTTTAATTTGGACTGGACTACAAAATTGACTTGGTATTTTTAAAGTTAAAAAGAAGAAAAAAGAAGCTAGTAAAGTTTGTTAATGTGGATTGAAACAAAATGGATCTTAGAAAACTAAGAGGAATTGTGGATTGAAGAGAGACATCTTCAGGAGAAAAAAGATCATTGCAATTTGGAACCTTTGTTTTGGAAAATTCTGAACTTTATTAGTGATAACAGCCGTGAGATCTTTTGGAAAGGATTGCTTTGTCTGCAAGAGGCTTGACTTTTGGAAAAAAAAAAATATAACGAAACTTTTAAAATTGGAATAATATCAACCCATAAAGAGTAAAATGGCACAGGAAATTAGAGAAATGATGGAAATGATGTCCTTGTCATGGAAAATGGAAATAAGAAAAAATAATTACAATGTTACATGGAGAATCGAAAACTGAGGACCCAAAAATTGCATGCTCAAGCTGACAAGGAAATAAAGATGGAGAAGCAAGACAGAGACTGAAAATAAAGAAGACAAAGACAATGAAATTAATTTTGAAAAATTAATGGAATATGTGGATAGTAACAATAAAAAGGAGATTTTTAGAGATTACATTGGGAATAACAATGGAAAAAACAGAAAGGATGGAAAAAGACAAAGAAAGAAAGAAGAGTGGAACAGAAAGAATTTAAAAAATTCAAATGATTACATTGGGATTAACAGTAAAAAGATAAAAAAGAGAGAAAAAGGGTGGAAAACAACAGGAAATACAGGGCAAAATAGAAGAGTCCAGGACTTTGAAATTCAGAATGATTACACTGGGATAAACAGTGGGATAAACAGTGAAGAAATAAGAAAAGGAGAAAAGAGATGGGAAACAAGGGGAAATATAGGGCAAAATATAGAGTTCAAGATTTTAAAGCGCAAAAGAAAAAAGGGGAAAGAAAAAGGCAAAAATAAAATGGAAAGGGCGAAAAAGAGGAAAGAAATGAAAGAGAAATATGCTATATATATTTAGAATTGACATGAATTGTAGTAAGAAATAATGAGAAAGCATATGATTGTAAAAATGAAATGAATAATAATTGGAATATTTTTATTTGCATTATTGAAATTTAGATAATGATAAGTTTTTTTAGAAATATGAATAAGTTTAAACTGTAATAATTGAAATACCTTTATTGGTACAGTATATGGTGGTGAAAGTAGAAATGATTAAATTGTGGCACTGAGCAAGATATGGGGAAAGTTATATGATTAGAGGATAACAGCTATAATATTTTAAAATTTAACTAGGGAAACTGTACTAATTGAAATATTTTTAATTGTATATTATGGTGAAAGCAGAAATGATTAAGAATTGAACAATTGTAATACTACATAATTAATTAACTTGATATAAAAATAGATGACAATGGGAAGAGGTACAACATAAAATAGAAATAATGGAAAATCTTGATTGTAAAAATGAATTGAATAATAATTGCAATATTTTCATTTGCACTTTTCAAATTTAGATAATGATGAGCTTTTTAGAAATATGAATAAGTTTAAACTGTAACAATTGAAATACCTTTAATGGTATATGGTGGTATATGTAGAAATGATTAAGTTGCGGTCTTGAGCAATATATTTACTTATTTATTTATTTGTTTATTAGTTCAATTTATATGCCGCCCTCCTCCGAAGACTCAGGGCGGCTTACAATGCACTTATAGAAATAGCCGTCATTCTTTTGTATATACCTGCTTATTAGGGCTTTTGGCCCCCCCCATAAGCAGTGTTTCTACAAAGTCAGTTTATTGCCCCCACAATCCGGGTCCTCAATTTACCTACCTCGGAAGGATGGAAGGCTGAGTCAACCTTGAGCCTGGTGAGATTTGAACTCGCACTAATTGCAGGCAGCTGGCAGCTAAGTGCTACATAACAGCACTTAGTCCGCTGCCCCACCAAGGCTCAGTTTACTCGTGAGCACCATTGGCCTTTCTCCCTGCCTCTCCTGGCCAATGGTGCTCACAAGTAAACTGCAGGTAGGATCTCCTGCATGCTTCCCTCGCAGCCCAGGCCAGCTTGGGGAAACACACGGGAAGAGGCTGCACCACCAATATGGGGAAAGCTATATGATTAAAGAACAACAGTCAGAATGCTTTTAAATTTAACTAAGGAAATTGTAGTAATTGAAATATTTTTAATGGCATATTGTGGTGAAAGCAGGAATGATTAAGTTGTGGTTTGAAAAAGGTGACAATGGGAAGGGGTATAATATAGAATAGAAAGGAAAAATTGAATTTGGTTAAGATCAGAGATGAAAATGAAGGGTAATATTGGTTTTTAAAAAAATAGATGAGAATAAATATGGCAAAAAGGAAGTATGGAAATTGTAAATTTAGTTGAAATGACTAAAAACTGTTTAAATTTGTGAATCGGCCAAATACTCTGTTCAGAAAAAATACATTGTATGTTTGTATGTGTGTTTGTGTAAAAAATAAAAAAACTTTATCAAAAAAAAATGTAGTAACTGATAGAGATCTAGGAGTCCTAGTGGACAACCACTTAAGTATGAGCCAGCAGTATTGTGCAGCTGCCGAAAAAGCCAATTCAGCCCTAGGCTATATCAACAGAGGAATAGTATCAAAATTACATGAAGTCTTAGTACTACTTTATACTGCTTTGGTAAGACCACATTTGGAATACTGTGTTAGGTTTTGGTCATCATGATACAAAAAAAGATGTTGAGACTTCTGGAGCACAGAAAAGAGCAACAAAAATGATTGAGGGCTGGAGGCTTAAAATATATGATGTAGGACTATGATGTATGACTAGTCTAATGAAGAGAAGGACTTCAGGTGACATGCTGGCAGTCTTCCAATATTTCAGGGGTTGTCACACAATTAATTTAATTTAATTTAATTAATTTAATTTATATGCTGTCTCCGAAGACTCAGGGCGGCTCACAATACATTTTAAAAAATCATTATAAAAAAACATTGAAAAATTAAAAACATTAAAAACTCATTCACACCATTCATGGCCGGATCTCGCCAGATCACAAGAGCGAGATCAACGGCCCCAGGCCTGCTGGAAAAGCCAGGTCTTCACCACTTTTTGGAAGGCCAATAGCGTAGGGATGGTCCGGATCTCAGGAGGTAACTGGTTCCAGAGCGCTGGGGCAGCCACAGAGAAGGCCCTCCCCCGCGGGCCCGCCAGCCGGCACTGTTTAGCTGACGGGACCCGGAGAAGACCAACTCTGTGGGATCTTACCGGTCGCTGGGAGCTATGTGGCAGAAGACGGTCTCGAAGATAACCTGGCCCTGAGCCATGTAGGGCTTTAAAGGTAATAACCAACACCTTGAATTGTGACCGGAGACCAATAGGGAGCCAGTGCAGCTCGCGGAGAATTGGTGTAATGTGGGTGTAACTAGGTGCACCCATGACAACTCGCGTGGCTGCGTTCTGGACCAACTGTAGTCTCTGAACACTTTTCAAGTGTAGCCCCATGTAGAGCGCATTGCAATAATCTAACCGTGAGGTGACAAGGGCATGAGTGACTGTGAGGAGAGCCTCCTGATCCAAGTAGGGTCGCAATTGGTGCACCAGGCGAACCTATGCAAAGGTCAACCCAGGTCCAAAGCACTTGAAGGCAGGACAAGATGTAATGGATGAAAATGTATCAAGGAGAAATTCCACCTGGAACTAAGGAGAAATTTCCTGAAAATGAGAACAATTAATCAGTGGAACAGCTTGTCTCCAGAAGTTGAGGGTGCTCCATCACTGGAGGTTTTTAAGAACAACTGAACAGCCATTTGTCTGGAATGGTATAGGGTCTCCTGCATGAGCAAGGGGTTGGACTAGAAGACCTTCAAGGTCCCTTCCAACTCTGTTATTCAGTTATTAAGTCTCTTCATGGCTTGGGGCCAGATTGCTTGTGGAATTTTTCTACCTGGTTGTATCTCCCTATTCTAGAAAGAGGACACCCTCCCTCTTTCCGCAATCAAGTTCCCATCACTATTATTTAGCAAATTCACTATTTTATGATCAAGTCAACTTTAACAATGTCCTCTAGATCTTAATTTTTGATGGATATAGAATTTCTGCACCATTAAGGAATTGAAACAATCTACATGTCACAGAATGCATAAATTGTTATACATGGTGATCTAACCAAGTCATATGAAATTCAAAAAATCCCCTCTATTGTTTATTTTGATATTAGAAGTTTTGAATATAGATATCAGACAAGATGATAAAATAAGGGGTATAAATATTAAGAAAGAAATTTATAAATTGAGAGCATTTGCTGATGATCTGGTTATATTTTTACAGGACCCAAAAACAATACAGAATATTTGATGAGGAAATTAAATGAATTTGGGGCTTTGGCAAACAAACAGAAAACAACAATGTTGATCAAGAATATGTCTTCTCAGGACAGTGATATATTGCCCAAAAAGTTGTTTTTAGGGTTGAGAAAAAGGTGAAATACTTAGTGGTTATGTTGATAAATACAAATATAAAACTTTTTCAAAAAAATTATCTTCCTCTTTGGAGGAATATTAAACAGGACTTATAAAGATGGGATAAACTGCTTATCATTATTGAGTAGAATCTCTGTAATCAAGATGAATATTTTACCAAAGATGCTTTTTTTATTCCAGACGTTACCAATACTTGCAACTGACAATCCATTTAAACAATGGCAGAAGGATATTTCTAAGTTTATATGGCAAGGGGGAAAAAACCAAGAATTAGATATAAGCTACTGCAAGATACTAAGGAAAGAGGGGCTTTGGGTCTACCAGACCTGAAATTGTATTTTGATGCATACTTTCTGGCCCGGTTAAAAAAAGAGATGAACCTCCCGAATAAGAGGTTACTTGAATTAGAGGGCCATGAATTAAGGTTTGGATGGCATGGCTATTTATGGTATGATAAAATTAAAGTTCATGTTGATTTTAATAATCATTATGTTAGACGTGCCATACTAAGAGTTGGAATAAATATAAAACAAGTCTCTCTACAAAGTTCCCTCTTTGGGTGTCACCCCAGGAAGCTTTTTTTAAAGAAAAGAAATGGTGGCGAAGCCAGACTAGTTGACATATGGCAAAATTAATCTTTCAACTCTGGTGATCCAATATTAAAGCCGAGGGAAGAACTTGAATCAGAAGGTTATGTTTGCCATTAGTTTACTTATCAACAACTGAAAGAAAGATTTAAATTGTCTAAAAAGCTATGGATTTGACTGTTAAAAATAAATTGGAAATTTCATTATGTGGCAACGATGAACATATTATTGCTAAGATTTATAAAATGTTATTGAAATTGAATTTGGAAAATGAACATGTAAAACACTATATGATTCAGTGGGCAAGGAATTTTAGATATAACGTGATGCTTGAACAATGAGAAAATATGTGGACGAAGGGTTTAAAATGTACATTAAATTATAATTTTTTTAAAGATGATGTATCATTGGTACTTAATTATCTAAGATGTTTAATGGTATGTCAAATTAATTTTGGAAATGTAAAACTAAAGAAGGGACTTTTTATAATCTATGGTGGACATGTGATAAAGCAAAAAAAATTTGGAGTATGATTTTAATACAGAAAATTTTGAAAATGAAGATAAAGATGAAACCAGAAATTTTCCTTTTGGGCCTAATGGAAAAAGACTTGGAGAAAAAAATGGAATTTTAGCGGAAATTTGGCATGGTTCACTGAACCGGTAGCGACCTCTGGCTGGCCACGCCCCCAAACCAGTCCCCAGTCCCCGCTCGCTCACCCCACCTGCCTGATGCTCACTCTCCCCGCCCAGCCACTATTTGCACAATCTATCAGCGTACTTCTGCTCACCGCTGCTGGCAAAGGTAAGGCCAAATGAAACTGGCCAGCGGGTGGATGGGCCGCTGGCTGGCAGAGGGGTGATACCAGTGGTGGGTGGACCGATGCCCATGGAGAGGGAGGGGAGCGCACGGGAGATCGCAGCACCAGAGCTCTTCCCATGTGTTTCCCCAAGCTGGCCTGGCCTGCGAGGGAAGCATGCGGGAGATCCTACCTGCAGTTTACTTGTGAGCACCATTGGCCAGGAGAGGCAGGGAGAAAGGCCAATGGTGCTCACAAGTAAACTGAGGCTCCTAAGGGGGGTCAAGCCTCCCTGCTCACAACATCTTTACCTGAGAGCATCGCTGGCAGCCGCTTCCTGCGTCAGGAGGTCTGTGCTCTTCCAGCAGCGCTCAGCTCCTTGATGCGCAGAGGCAGGAGGTGGCAGTTTCTTTCGCTGCGGGTAAGGTGCAGGCGGCGAGCAGCAGAGTGAGTAAGCCAGCGATCTGCTGATTCCCTCTAATCTGCAGTTTACTCGTGAGCACCATGCTTACAAGTAAACGTGCTCATGAGTAAACTGCAAATTAGAGGCAGCTGGCAGCATGGGCGACAGGAGTGTTTGTGTGTCCCTCTGCAAGGACTTGGATGTAGACACTGTGCCTCTGAGGAAAAGAGGCGACGGTGAAGTCCTGGCTGTCACCCAGGAGAGGACCACGGGGGACACGTCACACGCCCGTTGCCCTCGCCACCGCTACTTTTGCTCTTGGCTTCTTGATGCTCTTAAAGTAGATCTTGAAGAGCTGGAAGACGTTTCCTTAGATCACCACCAAATTCATCTTTGGGAGAGGTGTAGGCTAACCCCTGAATATACGAGAAGTCTTGGGAAAAGTTCTTCCAAAGTCCAGCCAAGTCTTCTTCTCCTTCTCGGCCTTAACGTGTGTGAGCAAACATGTACATCATGAGGTGTGTGCACCATGAGGTGTGTGCAACTGTGCGTGTTTGCTCTGTGATACGAAGCAAAGAAGTGTTCAGGGGCTAGCCTACTCCTCTCCCAAAGATGAGTTTGACAGCAATCTAAGGAAACGTCTTCCAGCTCTTCAAGATTGACTTTAAGAGTGCCGAGAAACCAAGAGCAAAAGTAGCAGCAGAGAGGGCAACAGGGGCATGTGATGTGTCCCTCTGCGGTCCCCTCCCGGGTGACAGCCAGGGCTTCACCGCTGCCTCTTTTCCTCAGAGGCGCAGTGTCTGCCTCCAAGTCCTTGTGGAGTGTACATATGCCCCTGTCACCCCCGCTGCCGGCCACCTCTAATCTGCTGTTTACTCATGAGCACGTTTATAAACTGCAGATTAGAGGCAGCCGGCAGATCACTGGCTTACTCACTCTGCTGCTCGCCGCCCGCACCTCGCAAGCAGCGAAAGAAACCGCCACCTCCTGCCTCTGCGCATCAAGGAGGCTGAGCACTGCTGGAAGAGAGCACAGACCTGCTGATGCAGGAAGCGGCTGCCAGCGATGCCCTCAGGTGAAGATGTTGTGAGCGGGGAGGCTCGACCCCCCTTTGGAGCCATGAAGCGCTCGCTGCCCGTCTGACACCCGCCAAGCCTCTTCCCACCGCGCTTCTCTTCCTCCTCACCAGAAGCAATCGCAAGTGACAAGACATCTGTTATTTTTGGGGAGACTGCGGGATTGCCCCCATCTGGTCTTCAGTACCTGGCTCATCGGCCTCCAGATGTCAGTTTCCCACCACCCAGCACCAGTTCAGAGGTTCCTTCCCCACCCCCACAGACAGAGAGAGAGGGAGGGAGAGAGGGAGGGAAAGAGGGACAAGAGATGGGGGAAGGGAAAGAGAGACAAGAGACACAGAGAGGGGGGATGGAAAGAAAGACATGAGAGAGGGAGAGAAAGAGAGAAAGAGACAAGAGACAGAGAGGGGGGAAAGAAGAGAGACAAGACACACACACATACACATACACATAAAGAGATGAGAGAGAGATGAGTGAGAGGAGATGAGAGAAAGGAAGAGAGAGAGGGAGAGATGAGAAACAGAGAGGGAGAAAGAAAGAGATGAGAGAGATGAGAGAGATAGGGAGAAAAAAAAGAAAGAGATGAGAGAGAAATGAGAGAAAAAGAGAGAGGACAGAGAGAGAAGGAGAAAGAGATGTGGGGGGGAGAGAGAGAGGGAGAAAAGAGACAGAGAGGGATACCTGTTTAAAAGAAAACGGTCACTCATGCCCTCGTCACCTCCCGCCTGGACTATTGTTAACACTCTCTACATGGGGCTCCCCTTGAGGAGCACCCGGAGGCTCCAACTGGCGCAGAGTGCAGCCGCGTGGGTGGTAATGGGAGCGACATGGCGTTCCCATGTAACACCCCTCCTGCGCGAGCTGCAGTGGCTCCAGGTGGTCTTCCGGGTGCGCTTCAAGGTTTTGGTTACCACCTTTAAAGCGCTCCATGGCTCAGGACCTGGGTACTTGCGGGACCGCCTACTACCACCTATAGCCTCCCACCGGCCGGTACGCTCCCATAGAGAGGGGCTCTTCCGGGTGCCGTCGGCCAAACAATGCCGACTGGCGGCCCCCAGGGGGAGAGCCTTCTCTGTGGGGGCACCTACTATCTGGAACGAGCTCCCCCCGGAGATACGGAGGATCCCGGATCTGCGCACTTTCCGCTGCGCTCTAAAGACCTTTTTATTTCACCAGGCGGGCGAATTTTCTCCCTCTTTTATAAAAGATTTTTAATTTTTAATATTTTTTATATTTTATATATTCAAATTTTAAAATTGGTTTTAAATTGATTGGGGTTTTAATTTGTCTGGGCCAAAACTATTTAATTTGATTTTAATTCCACTTTTTAAATTTTGTATGTATGTATTTTATTGTTTGGCTGTGCACCGTCCTGAGTCCTTCGGGAGTAGGGCGGTATAGAAATCAAATCAAATCAATCAAATCAATCAAATAAATAAATAAATAAATAAATAAAATAGAAAAATTGCTCTTTGATGTTTAAGGTTACTGAGTACTGCCCTGAGTTAGGCAAACACCATGGCCATTAAGTGAACCTTGTGGTCATTAATCGAACACTGTGGTTGTTAAACAAGTCCATTTTCCCCAATGGACATTTTTTTTTTAAATTTGATTTATATGCCGCCCTTCTCCGGAGACTCAGGGCGGCTTACAATGTGCTCAGCAATTTTTAAACATTTTTAAACGGAAACCAGAAAGAATTGTTGGAAACTGGCAAAAAACATAGAAAACCTCACTTACATGACTCTGTGGGATGTTGCAACTGGTCATAAGTGTGTGTGTGTGTGTGTGTGTGTGTGTGTGTGTGTGTGTGTGTGCATGTCTGTCAAAACTCCAAAAACAGGTCAAGTAGATCTGGGAAGGTCAGTCATAAATTTGAACACTTTTTAAGCAACCGGCCATCAAGTGAGGACCACTTGTATTTGGTTTGACTTAAGGGTTCAGAGCTGTATGGAATCTAGTTTCCTATGACCCTTTGCGGATTGCAAAAGGTCCGGAGGCAGGAATCCTCATCGGAGGAACTAGGATCATGACCACCTAGTCACCCCACGCAGTCACATGACCACCAAGCCACACCCACCCCGTCACATGACCAAGCCACACCCACCCCCGTCACATGACCACCAAGCCACGCCCATCAAACAAGCCACGCCCACAGAACTGGTAGTAAAAAATTTGAATACCACCACTGAGACTGATAGATCCTTCTAGAAATGGCTAGTTTATATTATTATGAAAAAAACTAAAAGTTGTGATTTGATGTTAATGCCTTATTTTACTGCAACAGAGAGAGTCGGAAGTCAATGCTTCTTTTTTCTTAATCCATCCTCAATTTTCTTCCCCCTTTCCTCCCCATTGTTTTCATATTTTCTTTTGTATTTTGTATTTTATAAATAAAAATGTCAACGAGAAAAAAAATGCATCAAAAAAATTATTTCTTAAGAATTCAGCCTATTTTTCCAGGTCCAGGTAATTCAGTTGAGATGTTAAAAGACTAGTGTGCAGGGACTGCAGAACATTCACTAAACATCAGTTTCTTGCATAAATTAAATCATACCTCCATCAATGCCCATTATGAATCGGCCCAAAATAATCATTTCCAAGATTCCTGCCAGCAGTGAGAAGGCCATAAACAATGCAGCCACAATGGCAAACACGTTATTTAGCAGCAACGTTCGCTTTCTGAAAAGAAACAAATTACTTATTACCTCCTTATATTGCCAGATAAACAGTTTTTCATAAAATAAAATAAGTAAAAGTTGTCATGACAAATAGAGTAAGCCAAAAGTATGCCTATAATGCCAAAATTAAGGGTATACAAATATCCTTCAAACTGCTTAGGAGAAGGCAATGGAAAACAGACAAACTAAAAACCCATGGATAGAAAGGCTAAAGATAGTTAAAAATCATGGATACAAAATACTGTAGATCAAATGAATCTGACTGTAACTGTCTTGCCAGGGAGTCTCTTCAGAATTTATCTTAAATTAGGTGAGACAACCAGCAGCCCCAGAACTGTGCAGGTTTCAGAATAACAGTTGTAAGGGATCTTGGAAGTCTTCTAGTCCAACCTCCTGTTCAACTAGAAGACCCTATCATTCCATATAAATGCCTGTCCAGTCTCTTCTTAAAAATTTCCACTGATCTCTCTCACATTCAATGATGTTGAATGTTCAGTGATAGACTACCTCATTTTGTCTTTCACCTCCCACCACCTCACTTTGTGGCTGCCACACCAATGCATTGCTCATCCTCCTGCTCTGTTATGGTGGCGAGCAAGGAGAAGTGTCAAAGAACGAAGGCGAATGAAGCGAGGCAGTGGGGGGGGTGGGGTGGAGGACGAAGCAGTGCAGGTCGCCGTGGAGAGCATGGTTGGTGCCACCACTATGAGGTGGGGTGAGAGAACAATCTGATCAAACCTCTGTGTTTGAGTGTGTGTGTGTGTGTGTGTGAGAGAGAGACAGAGAACTGCTTTCAGCGCTGCTCGGTTTCCCACCCCACACCCGCCAGGCTGGTCTGATCTTCTGCCTTCTCCACCGTGCCACAAACAGGGATTCACCATCCCTCAAGTCCCGCCACTTGTCAAAGTAGATCCCGGGCACTGTGCTGCAATGGACAGATGAAAAGTGCAGCTTTTGTCTGAGGAGGAGCAGGGAGAAGAAAGAGGGAAAGCGGCCGAGTGAGAAGTGCCCCACTGGCCAGGCACTGAAGCACACCGCTGCCAGCCCTGGTATAACTCTCCGAGGTTGGGTCGGATCTCTCTCTCTCTCTCTCTCTCTCTCTCTCTCTCTCTCTCTCTCTCTCTCTCTCTCGTTTTTCATTTTTTTTGGCAAAGTGACTAAATTACTAGACCAGTGAAATGCCATATACTTGGATTTCAGTAAGGCATTTGACAAAGTAGACCACAACCTACTTCTTGGTAAGCTAGAAAAATGTGTGATAGACAGCATTACCACCAGATAGATTTGTAACTGATAAACAAACTATATTCAACATGTAGTCCTTAATGAAACTATGTCCACATGGAGGGAGGTGGGCAGGGTTCTGTTTTAGGCCCAGTACTCTTCAATATCTTCATAAATGATATAGATGAGGGAATAGAAGAGAAACTCATTGAATTTGCATATGACACTAAGCTGGCAGGAATAGCCAACACCCCAGAGGATAGGCTCAAGATTCAGATGGATCTCGACAGACTTGAACACTGTGCCCTATCTAACAAAATGAAATTCACTATGGATAGAAGTAAGATTTTGCACTTGGGCAAGAAAAACCAATTGCACAGGTACAGTCTAGATGAAACTTGGCCAGTAACTGTGAGAGGGATCTTGGAGTCCTAGTAGATAATCACTTGAATATATGCCAACAGTGTGAGGCAGCATACACAAAAGCCAATGCAATCCTAGTCTGGATTAATAGAGGGATAGATTCAAGATCAATATAAAAAGATGTTAAGACAATGGAAAAAATTCAGGGAAGAACAAGAAAGATGATTGGGGGTGGGGGTGGAAGCTAAAACTTATGAAAAACAGTTTAGTGAAAAGAAGGACTAGGGGAGACATGATAGCAGTGTTCCAATATTTGAGGGGCTGGCACAAAGAAGGGGGGGGGTCAACTTATTTTCCAAAGCACCAGAAGGCAAGACAAGAAATGATGGATGGAAACTAATCAAGGAGAGAAATCACCTAGAATTAAGGAGAAATGTCCTAACAGCGAGAACAATTAACAAGTGCCTTCCTGCCGAAGTTGTGGATGACCCATAACTGGAAGCTTTTAAGATGGAACTGGACTTGTCTGAAATGGTATAGGGTCTTCTGCTTTAGCAGGGGATTGGACTAGAAGACCTCCAAGGTCCCTTCCAACTCTATTATTCTGTGGTGGTGCAGTGGTTAGAATGCAGTACTGCAGGCTAACTCACTGCTCATTCCAGGAGTTCAATTTGACTCAGCTTTCTATCCTTCTGATGTCAGTAAAATGAGGAGCCAGATTGTTGGGTGCAATATGCTGACTCTATAAACTGCTTAGAGAGGGCTGTAAAGCACTATGAAGTGTATACAAGTCTATTGCTGTTCTAGTACCTGGCTCAACAGTAGAGCCTGTGAGAGGGACTTAGGAGTCCTGGTGGATACCTGCTTAAGTATGTGTCAGCAGTGTGATGAAGTTGCCAAACAAGTCAAACCAACAAAATCAAAATCAAAATCATGGGAAGTGTTAATACTGCTCAATAATCAATACAATTCAAATGAGGCCACACTTGAAATAATGTGTCCAGTTCTGGTAACCATGATTCAAAAAAAGATGCTGAGGCCTAGAAAGTGTGCAGAGAATAGCAACAAAGATAATAAGAGGTTGGGGGCTAAGTTGTACAATGAACTGCTAAGAGAACTAGGTATATTTATCCTAACTAAGAGAAGGCTTAATCTGGCTCTAGGTTGTGCCTCAGCTTATCTTTTCCAATATGCAACCAAGTCAGAATATCATTTAAAAACTATTTATTACTCTTATAAAATGGGGTCTCCCTATGAAAAGGATAAGGGTCATTCCATGTCAAGTGGTCTGAGGGCCCCTGCTCTCAAAAGAGAGGCTTTTTTTGAAGGTTAAGACTTCTGGCAAATTATTAGTAATACATTTGAAAAAACAAATTTAAAAGAAAAGAAAACCCATGTTAGTCAGCCAATGCAACAGTACTACAAAAATCATGTTTCAAGTATTACAAAGTCCATCCTATGTGGCCCTCACAGGTGACATGATAGCAGTCTTCCAATACTTGAAGGGCTGTTACAGGGAAGAGGTAGTTGATTTATTCTACATAGCACCTGAGGGCAAGACAAGAAGCAATGAGTGGAAGCTAATCAGAGGGAACTTCAACATGGAATTAAGATGAAATTTCCTGACAGTGAAAACAATTAATCAATAGATTAATAGCTTGCCTCCCAGAGTTGTGGATGTTTCATCACTAGTGGTTTTCAATAAAAGATTGGACAACCATTTGTCTGGGATGGAATAAGGACTCCTGCCTTGGGCAGGGTTTGGACTAGAAGATCTCCAAGGCCCCTTCCAGCCCTATGATACTATGATTATTACATTACACCAAAATGTCCACTGTGAAGAAGCAAAATTCTATCATCAAAAGGTATTCAGGAGCATTGTAGGTTCAAAATAGCTTGAGAACCAAAGAAAGCAGGCCAGTGTTAGTCAGCTTGAGATACTTCACATAATAAATGCAGAGGTGGCGCTGTGGTTAGAGTGCAGTACTGCAGCTACTTCAGCTGACTGCTAGTTCAGCAGATCAGCAGATCAAATCTCACCGGCTCAAGGTTGACTCAGCCTTCCATCCTTCCGAGGTGGGTAAAATGAGGACACAGATTGCAATATGCTAATGCTAATGCAATATGCTAATATGCAATATGCTATATGCTAACTTTGTAAACCGCTTAGAGAGGGCTGTAAAGCACTATGAAGCGGTATAGAAGTCTAAATAATAATTTTAAAAAAGTAAGACTATAAAATAAAAAATCCAAGCAAATAATACTAATCCAAAATAAAGAAAACCAAACTAAACCAAACCATAGGAAGAGAAAAGCAAAACTGACTGGTGGGTGATGCTCCCTTTGATAAAGTATTGTTTTGGAGGTAAAAGCAATGGATTAGGTTTACTTTTATGACAACAAACTGTTCTACAACACTGCATTCCTGCAACTGCCACACTTGCATGTCACATATGTAAACAGTTGTAGGACGTAGAAATGGGTTCCAGGTTGCCCTTACCATACCCAATATTTAAGGAGAAACTCCAGGAAACAGAATTGGGAGCATCATTTTATCTGGCTGTATTGCTCTATTTCTGTCCCAGTAATACTCTCCAACCAATCCTTTCTGCCTCCTCTGAGGAAGAGATTTGCCTAAATTAGTGGAGCTGCTGCTGTAGATAGTAAGCACATCTGTAGATTCAGTGGCCTACAAGAAGACCTCAAGCTGTAAGAAGTTAGAACCTGGAGAGTGAACTTGGCCAATCCATGCACAATTCTCTTGCAAGTACATGCAATTTTATTTTGTCCCCAGATCTGAATCAAAAACAATGCTGGGCAAGTCTAAAACTTTTTTGATACCATGGGGGAGTCGACCTGTGATCTTCAGCCATACAATTATCAATACAGTGGTACCAGGGGGCCATACCATGTTCTGGAAGTGTGCACTCGCTGTCTTCGAGCGATTGCGCACTCCGGTCCCCAATGCTCTTCTCGTTCCCCGGGTTGCACAGATCCTCAGGGCCTGGGCCTCCGGCTGATGTTGTGCAACGCCAGGTCCGTGGTAAATAAAGCCCCCCACATTTATGACCTTATCCAGAAGGGGGGAGTGGACCTGGCGGGTATTACGGAGACCTGGCTGGGTCCGGAGGGGGGGTGCCCCTTGTTAAAATATGCCCACCAGGTTTCCGTGCATTCCATCAGCCGAGGGCCCAGAGTAGGGGCGGGAGGGTGGCAGCTATTATTAAAGAAGGTCTCTGTCCGAGGGAGGCCACTGTACCTCAGATAGCCGGATGTGAGTCCCTCCTTGTGAAGTGGTGTCGTGGGGTTCAGATGGGCTTGCTGATTGCGTGCCTGGCTCCCTACCATGTAGCGGCGGCCCTGCCTGAGCTGCTCAACGTAATAGCCAGGGTGGCGGTGGATACCCCCAGACTTATAGTCATGGGGGATTTCAACCTGCCATCTGTCAGTGAAACATCGGAGGCAGCTTGGGTGTTCATGTCTTCCATGACGGCCATGGACCTGACCCAATTAGTTCAAGGCCCTACTCACACGAGGGGACACACTCTGGACCTGGCTTTTGTCTCTGGTCAGTGGTTGAATGATCTAGAAACAGGGGATATAGTCACCAAGCCCTTGTCATGGTCAGATCATTCACTCCTTCGACTAGACTTTCAAGCCGCTACCCTCCGCCACAGGGAGATGGAACCGACTAGGTGGTTCTGTTCCCAGGTGCCTGATGGATCCAGATAGGTTCCTGACAGAGCTTGGGCCATTCCCTGAGGCTCTGGCTCACGACTCGACTGAAAAACTGGTGGCCGCCTGGGATAGGGCGGCCGTTGGAGCATTGTGCCTTTGCGGCCTCTGACCCAGTGCTGATCCCAATTGGCTCTCTGGTTTTCTGAGGAGCTGAGGGAGATGAAGCGCCGGAAAAGACGCCTGGAGAGCGATTGGAGGGCCAGCCGTTCCGAATCTGACCGAACACTGGTGAGGTCTCCTATTAAGATCTACCTAGTGGTGATAAGAGCGGTAAAATCGAATTATTTTTCCGCTCTTATTGCGTCTGCAGAGAACCGCCCAGCCGCCCTGTTTAGGGTGACCCGCTCCCTAGTTCAGTTGGGAGCAGGGAAGACCCCTTACAGGGTAGGGCAGAGGATTTTGTGCAATATCTGCATGATAAAATCGCTCAGATTCGGGAAGGTCTGGACTCCAATTTGGTAGGTTCAGATGGGGTGACGGAGGTGGGTCTTGAGAGTGTTATCTGGGAGGAGTTTGACCATGTGACTCCCGAGGACGTGGACAGGATTCTGGGTAGACTTAGCGCTGCCACATGTTTATTGGACCCGTGTCCCTTCTGGTTGGTGCTGGCCTCCCGGGCGGTCACACGAGGCTGGCTCCAGGTGATTATTAACGCTTCCTTGAGTGAGGGCTTCTTTCCCTCTGCTCTGAAAGAGGCGGTGGTGAGGCCCCTCCTCAAGAAGCCTTCCCTGGACTCGGCTGTATTAGCAAACTATCGTCTTTGTGGCAAAGGTTGTTGAGAGTGTGGTGGCGCGACAACTCCCCCAGTACCTGGATGAAGCTGTCTATCTAGATCCATACCAGTCGGGCTTCAGGCCCGGGTACAGCACAGAAACGGCATTGGTCGCATTGGTTGATGATCTCTGGAGGGCTCGGTATAGGGCTTGTTCCTCTGTCCTGGTCTTATTAGACCTCTCGACGGCTTTTGATACCATCGACCATGGTATCATGCTGCGCCCGTTGGAGGGGTTAGGAATGGGGGGCACCGTGTTGCGGTGGTTCTCCTCCTTCCTCTCTGACCGTACACATTCTGTGTACGGCGGGGGGACAGAGGTCGACCTCAAGACGCCTTGACTGTGGGGTGCCACAAGGGTCAGCCCTCTCGCCCCTCCTGTTCAACATTTCTGTGAAGCTGCTGGGTGAGATCATCCGTGGTTTTGGGGTGAAGTGTCATCAGTATGCTGATGATACTCAGCTGTACATCTCCACCCCGGACCACCCCAATGATGCCCTTGACGTGATGTCCCGGTGCCTGGAGGCCATGCGGATCTGGATGGGGAGAAACAAGCTCAGATTCAACCCCTCCAAGACCGAGTGGCTGTGGTTCCTGGTTGTCACTGCGTTTTTTTATTTCCCAGCTGAGCTTCATTATTTTTGGACTAATAGACTTACTGTAGTTTGCCAAGTTCCTTATCAGTATTTTACTACGCATGTCCGCATTCTTTCACTTGATTAATCAACGCCCTGACACCGGTGTCCTGATATAGCCAGCTGGCTCCATCGCTGACTATTGGGGGTGAGATCTTGGCCCCCTCAGAGAGGGCTCATAACTTGGGTGTCCTCCTGGATGCACGGCTGTCTTTAGAAGATCATGTGACGGCTGTGGCCAGGGGGGCTTTTTATCAGGTTCGCCTGATACACCAGTTGCGTCCTTTTCTGGACCGGGACGCCTTGCACATGGTCACTCACGCCCTCATCACTTCCCGTCTAGACTACTGTAATGCTCTCTACATGGGGCTCCCCTTGAAGAGCACTCGGAGGCTCCAACTGCTCCAGAATGCGGCCGCGCAGGTGATTATGGGAGCGACTCGGCGCATCCATGTAACACCGTTCCTGCGCGAGCTGCACTGGCTCCCGGTGGTCTTCCGGATGCGATTCAAAGTGCTTGTCACCATCTTTAAAGCACTCCATGGCTTAGGACCTTGGTACTTACGAGATCGCCTTCTGCCAATACGCTCCCACAGAGAGGGACTCCTCAGAGTGCCGTCAGTCAAACAATGCCGACTGGTGACCCCCAGGGGGACAGCCTTCTCTGTGGTGGCACCTGCCCTCTGGAATGAATTGCCCATGGAGATACGTATGATCCCTGACCTACGCACCTTTTGCCGGGCCCTCAAGACGCTATTATTTCATCAAGCTGGGCTGGCCTAAATACTAAATTTTAATGGGTTGTTTCTGCTTTTAACACATGGCAGCCAGATTATTTAATATGTTTTTTAAACTGTTTTTTAACTTTTATATATTTGTTGGTTTTATTTTTTGGCTGTGCACCGCCCTGAGTCCTTCGGGAGAAGGGCGGTATAAAAATAATAATAATAATAATAATAATAATAATAATAATAATAATAATAATAATGACAAATGTGCAACAATAGCAACTAAAACAGGCAAGATCATAGAAGAGGATGGAATAGAACTAGAGAATGAAGAAATGATAAAGGCAGTAAAATCAGAAGAAGGCTACAAGTACTTGGGGATTTTAGAAGCCTCTGACTTAATGCATAATAAAGTCAAGGAATCAACTTCAGCCAAGTACATTCGGTGAATTCGTAAGATATTAATGTCCAAATTGAGTGGAGGAAACATCATAAAAGCCATAAATACCTGGGCTATACCTGTGATTAGATACTCTGCAGGAAGGAGGCTTTTTAAAGACAACTAAAACAAAAGCAGAATATAAGAAAGAAGTAATTGAGCAGCGAGCTGAAAATTGGAAAAGCAAAGCTCTGCATGGCCAATACTTGAAAAGTATTGAAGGCAAAGCTGACCAAAAACTAACTTGGAACTGGTTAAGATCAGGAGTACTGAAAAAAGAAACAGAAAGCTTTATTTTGGCAGCTCAAGAACAAGCCCTAGCCACAAACTGCATGAAGGCAAAAATTCAACATGTTACCACCAACAGCAAACGCCACCTCTGCAATGAGAAAGATGAGATGGTCGACCACCTGATCAGTGGATGCAGCAAAATTTCACAAACTGACTACCTACAACGCCATGACCGTGTTGCTAAGATAATTCACTGGAAATTGTGCCAGAAGTTTGGATTTGAGTACAGCAAAAACCACTGGAAACATCAGGTTGAGAAAGTTTTAGAGAATGAGAAACTCAAGATCTTGTGGGACTTTAGGATTTAGACTGACAGGCACTTGGTCCACAACACACCTGACATAATAATAGTTGAAAAGAAAAAAGTATGGTTCATTGACATTGCAATACCTGGTGATGCACGGATTGAAGATAAGCAGCAAGAAAAAATCACAAAGTACCGGGAATTGCAAATTGAAGTTGAGCGACTGTGGAAAAAGAAATCGTGTGTTGTCCCAATTGTAATTGGAGCCCTTGGAGCAACACCCAAAGGGCTACCCCGCTATTTAGAAATTCTAAATTTGCCGGACTTGAACATTTTGACTCTACAAAAAACCACCTTACTTGGAACAGCTTACATCCTCCGACGATACCTTAACAGTTCCTAGGTCCTTGGTTAGGACTCAAGCTGCTGAGCTATTAACCAGCCTCAAAGGCTGTGAATCTCACAACAACAACAACAATAATAATAATAATATTCAGATGGTGTCCCCAGAGCAGCTGGCATTTGTAAATCCATCGTCACTGGTATTTGGCACTGATTGATCACATGGATTGATGGAAGATTTACATTTGCCGTTTTTCATAATTGTCATTATGAGCCTAGGCAGTCCATGTTTAAAGGGACAAGCTTAGCATTCAATGTCATTCATATATATATATAATTTGGGAGAGTTGTTGCTTTTCAGCAGGATACAAAAAGCCCAGAAACTTGTGAATGAGATTTCACAGAACTAGGGCTGTGGAACAACTTAGCTTACGTAGGTGGAACCTGGCTAGAAAGAATATGCACATAAAAGCCTACGAAAAAGAAAAAGATATATGTATGTATGTATGTATGTATGTATATGTATATGTATATGTATATGTATGTATATGTATGTATATATATATATATATACAAATATACAAATGTATGGATTCATGTATGGATTGGAGGGGTTTAAAGGGGCTAATGATGCAGCTGTGGTCTGGCTTCTGGTCTGTGGTCGTGCATCATCATCAGTTTGGGTCTGCTTTCTGCGTGGATGTGTGGTGGTTACATCCTGTGTGGCTCTCGTGAGTGTGGGTCTGGTGTCATTCTTTGTGTTAGAGACTCGTTTGTCAATAAGGGCAGGTTTCCAAATGGCTGGTAGGCGGGAGGTATCATCTTGTTTATTCATGCTGTGTGGATGTTTTTCTATCTCGAAACGTTGTGTGGACATGCTGTGTGGACATTTTTCTATCAGAAAAATGTCCACACCAATCCAATCCATACATGAAGCAGACTGACACCCACCATGAAGAGGTGGCATGGCCACGAACACGAAGCCAAACAACAGCAACACAGCTCACCAGCTCAAATCCCCCTGTTACTCAGACTAACCCGAGCACAACCAAGCCCCCACCTAAACAGAACACACACCCATCCAATCAGAGCACAGCCAAGCCCCCATCCAATCAGAGCACAGCCAAACCCCCAACCAATCAGAACACACCTCCACCCAATCAGAACACAGCCAAGCTCCCACCCAATCAGTTCACAGCCCCACTGGCAGTTAAAAGGAAGAAACAGCTGCGATCACACACATTGCTCCTAGAAGCACGAAGCCGAAAACACCAGCCTGAAGATGATGAATGAGACTTCGTCGAAACGTTGCCAAGACACCTCCAATTTTACGCGGGAGAAAACCCGAATAACCAAAGACCTACACACACACACACACACACACACACACACACACACATATATATATATATATATATATATATATGTTTTCTCAGGTTTTCGCGGGTGTTTGTATGTAGGTCTTTGGTTATTCGGGTCTTCTCCCACGTAAAATTGGAAGTGTCTTGGCGACGTTTCGACGAAGTCTCATTCATTAAAAGTCAAACAAGACAAAACGAATGACAACAAAACATACAAAACATGTAAACAAAGAGTTTGAATATACATTTTGTCAAAGGTATCGCAACTGTAATGCATGTTCTTATTTGTGTTTTGACTTTTCCTTGTTTGGTCTTACTCATATATCTATCTTTATGGTTCACTGTTAGCTTATGTTAGTGATTTATGTTCCTGTTTCTGTAACTCCAATTGCTCTCTATTCTTTTTTCCTTTTTCTATTTTCCATGTCATTCCATGTCATTCTAAATAGCAACTTATTCTGATGGGCTTGATGTTTTCCAATATGTCTCCTCTCTTTATACAAACCATACATTTTAACATCCTTCTCATATCCAGATTGTATCTGCACATATGACCACCATGTTATCTCAATCCCTTGCTCACTTAGTTCCTGCTTGGTTTTAAGTTCCTCCTTTTCATTTAAAACATCTTTATATCTGGTAATATTCTCTATATCAATAACATTTGGATAAATCAGTGCCTCCATTGTGGAGAGCCAGACCAGTATTTTCAAATAATGTGATTCTTTAATTTTCTCCCATACTAATAATAATGCATTCCTAACATAGTGTCTTTGGAAATAGCTATGTATTTTGTTTCTTCCATACCATAAAAAAGCATGCCAACCTAGTTCAAGTACTTGTCCCTCCAAGGTCCATTCTTTCGCCCAAATAAGTGTCGAAGCCTGGTAGTACAATTCCCAATCTGGTAGCCCAAAACCATCTCTATTTTTAGAATCTTGCAACATTTTCAAACTTATCCTTGCTTTTTTCCCTTGCCAAATATATTTTAGTATTATTTTATTTAATTCTTCAAAGTATTTTTTCCAGTTTTATTGGTATTGTTTGAAATAAATACAGTAATCTTGGCAAGATATTCATTTTTATAGTGGCTATTCTTCCCATCAATGATTAATTGTAGATTTTCCACTTCTCCAAATCAGTTTTAATTTGTTGCGCCAATTTATAATAATTACCTTCTTTAATCGTTACACACCTTGCCATTAATTGAATTCCTAAATATTTAACTTTCTTGACTATCTGTATACCTATTTTCCTCGTTAGTTCTTTTTTCTGTATGTCTGTAACATTTTTAACTATTGTTTTGGTTTTTTCTTTATTTTCAGTCCTGCAACTTCACCATATTCTTCTATTTTTGTAATTAGTTTAAGTCCATTTTCTTGTGGGTCTTCCAACATAAAAAGAAAATCATCTGCAAATGCCTGTAGTTTATATTGTTCCTTTTTTATTTCCATACCTTTAATTTCTATATCTTGCCTAATATTTCTATTTAACACTTCCAATGTCAATACAAATAGTAGTTGGTGGTGAAAATGTGAGAGAAACTGTCTACTCTTGGTATAGGATATAAACCAATCCTCTTGCACTTGGTTTGAGGAGAATTATGGGTTCATATATCAGGACATTCTTGTTAGATTTATTGAGAAATAAATATCGTAATCAATTTTGTCGTAAATAGAATTCCTATAACTAGATGGCCACTAGATGGCAGCAAAGAGATGCAAAAATATTATCAGCTAGAGGAAAAGAAAAATATGCAGAGTATTGTTTTCAATATAATGCTTACCGACCAAAATACTTGACAGCTGGAGTAACAATTAATGCACCCAGAAGTCCACCAACAGCAAAAATGGAGACCGATAAAGTCCACAGCAAGGTAAGTGACTGCTCAGTGATTGACTGGTTATATCTTCTTTCCCAGGTTTCATTGTAAAACTTCTTAATAAACTACAAACAATCCCAATAAATAATAAATAAATAAATAAATAAATAAATACTTATCAGTGTAGACAAATATAATTACTAATTAACATTTTTTTAAAAAATAAAACCAAATTATTTCAATACTTAAAAATTCCGCCATAAGGAGTCTTTTTAAAATGGGATGTGCATTTTACACCAACTTGCCTACTGACACAGAGCTTTATGGAACATGTGGGATGGGAAACCCCCCTTGGTTGTATTTTTGAAAGTTTAAAGGTCGCTATTGGTTTCCTGTTTGTGTAGAGAAGCAAGCCTGCCCCCACTCCACTAGTCATCAGGGGAAGGGGCATAGGGACAGTAGGCTCTGTCCTTCACTTCTGTATGATCATTACAACATTTGTAGAGACTACAGACAAAAAGTCTTCAAAGGTTGCTGAGTAGTACCTGTACCCTCCTTCCCAGTTTTCTCATGGTCATTATTGCAGAGAAAATAGCAGCAGAAGCATTATGTACACTATCTTGAGTTGAACAAAATAGAGGTGGGATATGATGATGATAAAGATGAAGTGCTCCTATTCTATTGTGTCCTGGACCAATAGGATCTCTTCAGTGCCATAGGTTTTCCTATGACCCTCTATTTCCAAGGATCTGGAATAGTTCCTGGAATATTGAGTCTCAGAGTTGGTCATACATGTCAGAGTTTGTTGCAGCAATCAAATCCAGAAAGCACACACAGGTAACTGATTCAGCAGGATTCATTAACTTTTCTTTATGTATAATAGAACACATGAAAATAAATATACAATACCAATGGCTAATTCTTCCAACGTGATAGTAGTTACAAGCAAAACACAGACAGAGGAAAGAACAGTTTCAGTCAGCAGACTAGTTTCAGTTTTAGAGCTGAGCACAGAGCTTAATACAGAGCCATGCTCAGGTTCCTTCCTGTTTCAGCTTCCACTGGGTGACTTTGTTGCTATGCCCTATTCATTGGCTGACCTTGTTACCATGTCGCTGCCAGTCATGAACTCTCATACATACTGACAATACACTATGGCCTCAACTACAATCCTTCTCATGGATAACATCAACTGCTTTCCAAAAATGCTCCAGAAATAATGCAGATAAGCACGCAAACTCTTTTATCATTAATTATACAATAGTACCTCGGTCCTCATCAGTAATCCATTCTGAAAGATATGTTGAATATCAAAACTGACAGGTAGCGAGAAAACCATGTGACTTATCATTTCAGCTGGAAGAAATAGCGAGTCACAAGGCAGCTGACAACAGCAAGTTCTTCCTTGCATGTTGACTACCAGGAGAAAGATGAGCACCTGGACAAGATTTCTGCTTCAAAACATGTCAAATACGAATTCAAGGAGTTTTGAAGTAGTCGAGTGCCAAGGTATGACTGTACTCAGATTCCAGCTGGAATGTAGTGAATCTACCATTACTAAAAGCATGCTTAAGAAAATCCAACTACAAAATTGTTTATTGTTACATGATTGTCAGACTGTCAAGATTGAACCACTTCTTTCAAACCTAATGCTTTTCAACTTGCAAATGAACTGGTGGTATGGAAATGGAATGTGGAGAATGTATGCAGAGATTGTGAGAGCAGGGAGCCAGCAAAGTCACCACTGTAGGAGATTGAAACGAAAGACAGTCTCATAATTGGACAATGTTATCAACCAGGGGTAGGGAGGAGGAGAAAGTATTGTTTAACAGGGCGAGCATCTGCACGGGATATCAGAGCTGGTTTTGTTTCTTCAGTATCAACATGGTGTATCCAATAAAGTTTTACTTTTGGTAATTCAGTTCTCCCAAGAGTGTTTCCTTGTTTTGGGTTCGCTAATTGGACAGTAGACACAGACATGAATTTAGCTTTGTAGAGGCCTGGAATAAACAGAGCAAGTTATCCTCTGCTACAGTATGTCATCTCAAAACAGCTCCAGAGAGGCTTCTATCAGTAAGTAACTGCCCAAACAGCTTGAGATTTGCATCACTGGAGCACGTTCAACCAGGCAGAGTGAGAGATAAGCAGGCGTATGTCATGTCCAGTGCTTCCTAAAACCCAGAGCCCAAGAAGTGCCATAAATGTTGAGTGCTATAAAGCAGGGGTGTCAAACTTGCAGCATCACAGCAGCATCACATGACATATCAGGACTTTTTTCCCCTTCACTAAACCGGATGTGGGCACGTGACGCATCTAGGCCGTGGGCCGCGAGTTTGATATACCTGCTATAAAGGAAGAAAAGAATTAAATTTGCCACAAGCTCCATCCAAGTTAGATTATGTTGTAGCAGTGATAGAATATGAGGTAAGAGTTAGAGATAATTAATTGATTCAATCAAGCTGAAGACAAGGAAACACATCAAATCCTATTGGGAAAGACAGAAGTCAATGAGCAAAGCAGTAATTTTAGACCAGAGTGGAAGTGATGTGTTTTTTTTGCGTTCAGCACTTCCCCTGCAATTTATATACTTGTTCCACCTGGGAAGATCAAACTGGATGCAAATATCACAACTGGGCACCAAGATTGATTTCAGAAATGGAAAATTCCTTTGTGCTCCTAAAGGTGCTTTAAAAAAATATTTTCTAAACAAGTAAATCCACTTTGAATGCTTTTAATATTAAACAGTGGGATAAAATTACATAAATAAAATTCATCTAAAAGTTCTGAGAAAAAAGATGTCAATTCCTCCTTTTGTTCCAGAAAAGCAGAATTTCTAAGAAACTAAGAAAAGCTATGGGAGTAGTCTTTCAACGTTCTCATTTCCATCCCTATTTTTCTTTTTCAATGTGCCATGATTACATAGCCTGCCTTTGTTGATTCAGAGAGGCCCCTTTAAAGTCACCAAGATTCTGAGATTCTCCCATGAATCCTGCAATTTGAACAGGTGGTGCTTGCATTGCAGTTTAAAAAAATAGTTGGAATCTCAATTGTTTTTCACATTTCAGAGGAAATTCCAACATTTCAGATAAACCTGTTTTTCTCCATTTTCTCCTCTTTAACAAGTATTTATTATGTCACTGAAAACTCAGCATTTAACTTCCCTTGGAAGTTGTAAAATTTTAGATGCTCTTTTTTCATTTGCAATGAATGTACAAGTAGTTCTCTGCTTACAGCTATTCGTTTAGCAACTATCTGAAGTTACAACAGCACTGAAAAATGTGATTTAAGACCATTTTTTGCACTTAAAACTGTTGCAGCATCCCCATGGTCATGTGATCAAAATTCAGACCTTGGCAACTGGCTCATATTTATGATGGTTGCAGTTTCCTGGGATCATGTGATCACCTTTTGTGACCTTCTGAGAACCAAGGTCAACAGGGAAGCCAAATTCACTTAACAACTGTGCTACTAAGTTAACAACTGCAGTGATTTACTCAACAACTGTGATAAAAAGATTATAAAATGGGGACAAACTCATTTAACAACTGTCTTACTTAGCAATGGAAATGTCGGGCTCAGTTATGGTCATTAGTCAAGGACTATCTATATTTTCCATAGTTCATTTCTAAATTAAAGAACTTAACTACCTCTTTGTTATTTGAGGGGGGGAACACAATAGGTCAATTACCATTTAGGGACTGGTTTACACTCATCAAACACAACACACACAAATGCTTTTCCTTCAGAAGAAGTCATTTCTGAAGTCACATTTGAATAAAATGACCTGTGTTTACTAGATCAATTGCTGAAGCATGTAATGGATTTCATCAGTGACCAAAGTGCAAGTAATGGGGTCAAAGGTGCAAGATAAACACAATTTCACCGTGACTAATTTAGTGTTCCAGTGAAAAATAATCTGCACTTTGTATGACTATCATGAATGACCATCAACAATATTGGAACACTACTGAAATAACTATGTAATAAATGCTCATTTCTCCTTTGGTCACTGTATATTCTGTAGTAATTTTTTGGCTACCATATTGTGTTTGCATGCACTGTCTTGCACCTGGATTCAGCACAGCAACTTTGTAAGGGCTCTGCGAAATATGGTTCCAATGAACCTCTAAGGTGGTCCATTTATAGATAACTATGACACTGACAAGCATCAGAACTTTTTTCCTCAGACTTCTGAGGTTTAGTGACCTCTTTCTTTTCAGTCTAAGACAAACTTCCTTAACTTTTTGTTTTCATGACCCCTTCCTGTTTTTAAAAATGATGGAGGACCCCAAAGGGGCTTTTGTTTTATGGGTTATATTTGCTGATATTTGCCATATTATGCTTAATTAAAATTAAAATGGACACATTTGTAAAATATTTATTGAATCAATCATATTATAAACCCATTAGACGTTAACGTAAATAAAAACTCTATATTTTTAACAAAGAAAAATAAAGAGCTGTTTTAAATTTTTACAAATATCTTCAATATCTGGCAAATAATTTTGATTTCTTGGAGAATCTTGGATTATACTTTAAGAAACACTTGTCTAATAAGCCCTTTCCAAAAAGTCATTATCAGATGTGAACTTAATTTGCTCAGATAGCTCAAATCTAAGTCTTTGCTTAATGCCAAACTAAGGCCATAATAGCATATTTAAGTAATATTGCTTTGCTAATAATGTTAAGAGTAAGAGTTTATGTCAGCTTTTCTTTTATACCTGTTTACAAGTCCAAATGATAATGGAACTATCCATGATCGGTGATGCTACTTTAACCTCTTTGGACAACAGTTGTTATATAGGTAGTTGTTATTATACACAACCACAGTTGAGCCCAACATTTCTATTACTAAGCAAGACAGTTGTTAAGTCAGTCTTGCCCAATTTTACAATATTTCTTGCCATAGTTGCCAGAATCACTGCACTGCAGTTAGTAATACAGTTATTAAGTGATTCTGGCTTTCCTATTGACTTTATTGTCAGAAGGTTGCAAAAGGTGTTCTGAGGACACTGCAGTCATCATAAATACATACCAGTTGCCAAGCATCTGAATTATGATCACATGACCATGGGAATGCTGCAACAGTCATAAGGTAAAAACAGTCATAAGTCACTTTTTTCAGTGCTGTTGTAACTTTGAACAATCACTAAATGAATGCCTGTAAATCAAGGACTACCTGTAGCCACAAGCTGTTTAAGGAAATTGCACCTAGTTAATTTTATACATTGTCTTGAGTATCAGATAATCTGTATATCTGGTATTTCTAAGCATCTCCCTAATTTTAAATTTATAAGGTATCTAGTCAACTAGTATTAAAGCACTTAGCTGGAAAAGGATTTCAGCTTTAAAGAATGAGAAGCTAGTGAAGCCAAGAAATTTCTAGCAAAGCACCCACAAATGAATAAAGCTTGTGTCTTCCCATGAAAACAGCTACAGTATTCATAGCCAAAGTGTGGACTCAGTGTATCTATAAATAGCAATAGCACTTAGACTTATATACCACTTCACAGTGCTTTACAGCGCTCTCTTAAGTGTTTACAGAGTCAGCATATTGCCCCCAACAATTTGGGTCCTCATTTTAGCCAAGGATGGAAAGCTGAGTCAACCGTGAGCTTGGTGAGATTTCAACTGCCAAATTGCAGGCAGCTGGCAGTCAGCAGAAGTAGCCTGCAGTACTGCACTCTAACCACTGTGCCACCATGGCTCGTCTATAAAGAAGATGAAACACGTGGAACTTGATTTCCCTGTCCCACTAATATTTATTGTTACAGCTACAATAATGTGTAAAGCTTACTGACCACATCACACTTTATGGACTTTTATTTCCAAAATGTTAACAGGTAGAGGTAATCCTAGAGTTACAAATATAATAGAGCCGGACAATTACATTTGTAACCTGTGGATTCATTAATTAGATCACGTTAAATGAATGTGATCCTTCCCTGCTTTACCCATTGCATTCACTAATCAAATGCACAGGTTGTTAAGTACACATGAGATATCTCAGGGTGGGGAAGACCATGGGGGCTCTAGTGCTACTGACCACCCAGGGCTCCCACAACCCACTAAGATATCTCGTGCTTCCTCCTCCCCTATCCTGCCCCACCAGGTCACTTACCTTTCAAAGATCTCGATAATCAAGCAAGCTGTCCCCTCCAGCTTCTCTGCCATAGTTTCTTTGTCTGCTCAGGGCACTCCAAAAGTGAAGCAGTGAGAGCAGAGGCAGAGCAGGAGGAGCCTGCCCTGCTCAGCTTAGCTGATTCACCAAGCTACCTGTGCAGGACACCAGATTCACTTTTGGAGTGCTGGGCAGTCTGAAGGAGTACAAGACCAAGCTCCCAAAGGCTTCTCTTCTCCATGCCAAAAGGTTTTGCAAAAGAATGGAAGCCTTCGGAGGAGTGATCTTGCACTGCTTGAAACCTTCCGTCCCTCTGCAAAAGCTTTTGGCTTGGAGAAGAGAAGCCTGAAGGACCATGAGACCATGCCCCAAAGGTTTCTTTACTCTGCGCCAAAAGCTTTTACAAAGGGATGGAAGGTTTCAAGAGAAACAATCTCGTACTGCTTGAAGCCCTCCATCCCTTTGCAAAAAAAAGAAGCAGATCAGGCATCCTGCACAAGCAGCATTGGTAAGTCAGCCAAGCTGAGCAGGGTGTATTTGTCCTGCTCTGCCTTTACTCTCACCGCTCCGCACCATGCTGCCGCACAAACCCCACAGCAGAGAGGCTGGAGAGGAGACAGCTCACTTGAGGAGAGAGAAGGAGCGGTCAGCCTGTTCTAGAACTCTGGATCATCAAAAGGTAAGTGAGCAATCAATTGGTAATGGGGTGGGAAAGAGCCAGTGGGCTAGCATAGCATGACCAGTGTCTTTTAGGTCCCTGGGGGTGGAAATAGACAGGGGGAATATTGCAATGTCTCTGTGGTCAGTCATAAGGGTGAATGACTGCCATGGTGCTGCAACGTTCGTAACTACAGGTCTGTGTCATAAGTACTGGGGGGAGGGAGACACAACTTTGAACTGTCGCTAAGTGAACTGTCATAATTCGAGGACTACCTGTATAAAAACAAGGATAACCATATATGGATGTAACTATGCAGTCTTATGCAAATTAACCAAGCAAGGAAAAGTAAAATCAGAAATACAAGAATAGTGCTTCCACTGAAGGAATAGATTCCCGCTTGTTCTTTATTAAATTTAAAAAGGGGAAATAAAAAAATACCAATTGTGAGATATATTAATTACTTCAAGATGGTATGTTCTCACTTAAAAAGATAATGACTGCCAATAATATATTAAGTGTAGATAAAAATGAACAATTAATAAAAAACCCTTTTGAAATTATATAATCATTACTCCAGAGAATTTAATCAATTGCCTGAAAACAGTAGTGGGATTCAGCCGGTTCTCACCGGTTCAGTAGAACTGGTAGCTAAATTTTTGTGGAGTTCAGAGAACTGACTGAATAGCCTTCCTCCCCGACCCAACCCGACCCCTCTCCACCTGCCACCTCCAAATTGCAGTTGGCTAAGTGCCATGGCACTTAGGAGGGGAGAAGAGACAGCAAGAGGAATCCCATCTCGCTCCATGAACCCCAATGAAAAGCAGCAGCAGCCCGGCTGCTTCCCTTTCCCACCACTTCCGCAAAGGAACAAGTCACTCCCTTACCACAGCCTTGGCTTGCCTCCCTCCCCCCTTGCTTGCACATGCACAGCCCCAGCAAGGGAGCCCAAGATGGCCACCTCTTTTATCATTCCCTCCCTCCCTGAACACAGGCATGGGAGAGGCACTGCAGAAAGAGGCAGAGTGGGCAGGCGCATCAAACTAGAGGCCTTTAGGAGAAGTGCACTGTTTGGGGGCAGAAAAGAGATGCAGGCGGCGCTGCTCTTGCGTTTCTTCTTCTTTCACTTTGTTTGGGCTGGAGTTGCCTTGATTTGCCCTCCTCACTTTATCCAGTGACAGAGGTGGCATCTTAGGAAGCCATGGCTTAATTACGGCATTCAGCACGTGATGGAATCCTCTTTCTTTGACCATCTTTCTTGGGAGAAGCGAGGGCATCTGGGCGGTTGTGGGTGGGGCAAGCTCCATGGCACGGTGCTGCACTGCAATGGAGAAATGGGCAATGGAGTAGACGGCAAAAGGGAAGGAGGAGGCTGCTTTCCTTATTTCTTCTCCCTGCTCCTCCTCCTTCCCTCGTGCAATTTCTCCATTGCAGTGCAGCGCCCAGGATCCACTTTGATAGTGGGTGTGTGTGTAATTTAACAACTGGTTCACCCAGGTCAGGTTGGCCATCGTAGGAGGCCCGTCCCACATGTGTGGCAGAGCTGGAAGACGGGGATGGGCCATGCCTCCCATGACGGCCAACCTGACCCTAGGCGAACTGGTTGTTAAATTATTTGAATCCCACCACTGCCTGAAAACATCTTCATTCCTCTTCTGCTGAGAAAGAGCCAATTTACAGCTGGACAAAGAAACAAGGAACACAGGACAAGTGTAGACCAATCCTGCAAAAACTTTCTGTTACTACATCCCATTGCTGTACCAAACCAATTTTAGACTTTAAAAAATCATTTTCTCACCACAGTCGGAGCATTCACCACAGAGAGATTGTAACCATAGAGGAAGGAGGATCCAAAGGCTCCAGCCAAAGATGCTGTTATAAGACTAATAGACCAGTCCTGAAATGAAAAGAGAACACTGTTAGAGTACAGAGAAACAACAGAAATTACAAGTAAACACTACTTGCAGAAATACAGATTGGAAAATCTTATTTTTCTAAACCAAAATCAGAGAGAAATTGTCTTTCTTAAGGAATTTATATGAAAATGTATTTAATTAGGGAACTAAAATAGAACAATTTCTTAGGAGGTACCTAAGAAATTGAGCAACCTGTCTATTCTGTTTATACCAGCTTTCTCCAGCTTCTCCAGCTTGAAGAACTGCTGATGGTCTAAGTCAGGGGTGTCAAATGGTGGCCCGCGGGCTGGATGCGTCACACACATGACACATCCAACCCAGTTCCGTGAATGGGGAAAACGTCTCAAAACATCATGTGACAGCAATATGACGTGGCAAGTTTGACACCCGTGATCTAAATCTATAGTTCTCCAAAAAAATCAATTCAGGTGTTGTCCATGATGGGCAGCTGGAAATTCTTGGAGTTGTACTTGGGGTGCAAGATATGGGAAAAGTTGAAATATAAATCAGGATCAGAATTCCTGAAATATGCTGTTGATTCATTTCATGAGTGACTTCTCTATAACATTTTTCTTAATCATTTACAGAGAATCATTTTCTTATTTTTTTTAAATTCTTAAGGAAAAAAGTTTCCAGCAAGTGCACCAACTTGTAACAATTCACTTTTTAATAATTTTGGCCAGCCTCCACACAATCTAATGCTCACATATACAAATCCCCTCACTTCTAGATAGCATGAACAAGTGTCATTCTCTCCTAGTCAAAATCTAGAGCAATTATAGAACTCTTTGTACAGTAATGGGTCTCATTAAAACAAAACAGAACGGGATAAACTTCTAAAAATAGCCAGACTTAAATTACCTATTTACAATTACAAAAAATAATGAATTGCCATATTCTACATGTCATCCTTGACATCGAATGATTATTTGATTATTACCCATTGGATATTCATGTAAACAGAAGATAGATAATTAGGCTTATAGGAAAGGGTGCACTGCTTTCTTGAAACACAGATCCTTGTAGCAAAAATTTGAATCACAGATTTCCTGGTTCAGTCTCTAAAGTAATTACATTTGCGTAAGTACTGTATGTACCTGGTACACATACACACTTCTATTTTGGATATGAATCCCAGTAAGGTATTCTACCCATTTCCTTAGGATTATTCCATCTTTTAGTCAACAAGCCCAGGCAAAAATTCTTACCTGTAATAAAGACTACTGAATATGAATTTGGCAAAGACTGCATGTTAGAAAAACAGAAAAATATGAAAAATCCTTATGTTCTATGCCCGTGATGGCGAACCTATGGCACGTGTGCCAGAGGTGGCATGCAGCACCCTCTCTGTAGGCATGTGAGCAGGCGCCCCAGTTTAGCTCCGCCGCGCATGTGCGTGCGCCTCCCATTGGCCAGCTGGTCTTTGGGTCTCTGCTGCGTATGTGTGGGGGCCTGGGGGGAGTGCGCGCATGCGTGGGGGGACAGGTTGTGTGCAGGGGGCGTGCATGTGTAGGACATGCATGCGTGGGGCACTCATGTATGTGTGGGGATGGGACGCATGCGCAGGGGCTGCATGTGCATGCTCAGGGATGGGGTGCATGTGCAGGGGCCGCACACGCATTGCATTTTGGGGATTTGGGGCATGCATGCTTTGGGTACTTGGTCCAGAAAAAGTTAGCCATTACTGTTCTATGCCATCATATAGCAATCTAGTCTACGACAGTAAGAAAAATAAGCAAGTAAACAAATACCATTTATCAGCATTATAAACTGACCCCAGAAACAAACTAGTAACACAGCTACTGTAGGTTGGGTGTGAAAATTTAACTAATGGCAGCTTCCAGAAATGTAGGTGCCCAATTTATCAAAGCTACATCTTTTTGCATGTTTCCCTCTCTTCAAAGTTGAAAACTCAAGCTGCTCAAATAAGAAACAAGGTTTTTCAAGGAGAGTACAATCCTATCCAAGTCTTGTCCAAGAAGACATATTTCTCTCTTACCTAATTTAAGTATTTTATGGCCTCATTCAGCCCTTGACCTTCTAACAGTTGAGGGCAAGACTGAGTTGCATATCAGCTACATTTTGATGCAATGGAAAATGCTGTAGACAATTCAACAAAGCCGGAGGAGAAATGTCCTAGTCAGAAAAGCTTCACAAAAAGCGGAACAATAAGTTTTCTTGGGCTTTCCTCTTCTGCAGTCATTTAAGCAAAGGCCATATTGTTATTGCATTTAGCACTGAACCAGGTCTCTCTTAATTCAAGACTCTTTAATTTCACTTAGTACCAAAGTTTTAAGCTGAAAAATTGATTGAATGAACCTAGGGAGAATCTGTAATTAGTAAATGGGGATGTTTAGACAACTTGTTTAGATCCCCAGCCTATTTTTACAACAATGGCAATAGCACTTAGACTTATATACCGCTTTACAGTGCTCTACAGCCCTGTCTAAGTGGCTTACAGAGTCAGCATATTACCCCCAACAGTTTGGGTCCTCATTTTACCGACCTCAGAAGGATGGAAGGCTGAGTCAACCCTGAGCTGGTGAGATTTGAACTGCCAAATTGCAGGCAGTAGGCAGAAATAGCCTGCAATACTGCAACCACTATGCCACCACAGCTCATACACTACCCAATTTCTTTTCCAGTATGAGGGCTTTTGCCATCAAAGTATACAAAATAGCAATGGATACAAAAGCAGATCTGGGAAATACTTTCTAGTCTAACTACAGATAGTCCTCAACTTACAATCACAATTGAGCCCAACATTTCTGTTGTTAAACAAGACAAGTGATGCCCATTTTATGCCCATTGTATGACCTTATTTGCTACCAGTTGTTAATTGAATCACTATAGTTGTTAAGTGAATCTGGCTTTCCCCACTGACTTTGCTTGTCAGAAGCCAGCTGAGAAGCTTACAAATGGTGATCACATGACCTCAGGACACTGCAACTGTCATAAACACATGCCCAGTTCCCCAGCGCCTGAATTTTGTTCACGAGACTATGAGGATGCTACAACAGTTGTAAGTGAAAATCAGTCATAAGTTACTTTTTTCAGTGCCATGGTAGCTTTGAACAGTCACTAAAACAAATGGTTGTAAATTGAGAACTATCTATAGTTCTTTCTGCTCTTCCAGTAACATTGCTGCATTACTACCCATATCCTTGCTCAGCCGGGAGACCCTGACACTCCCCAAAGAAAGAAGTTTCTTCCATAGTTGGAAGAAAATAGAAAAGATAAAGCATAGCTCTCCCATGGAATAATGCTGTTTGCCTCTGCTTTAAAGCATGCTTTCTGAATCTGGGATTTATCAGGCCTCACTTCCTCAGCAACTACTGCCCCCAAAAACTGAGAAAAAGGACAGAACACCTATATGATTTCACCTTTCATAATATAGATTCATTTTTATGTAAAACTGAAAATGAAGGGAATTGAAGTGAAGAGAATTGGAGTGTCATTTAGATCCCCAACGGAGTTTATTTTTTTAATAAAGTTTTTTTTTTATTTTTTAAACCCCCAAACATATAATACATCTTTTCTGAACAGAATATTGGCCTGGTCTTAAATTTGTACAGATTTTTGTTCATCTTTAACACAATTTTATATGTTCAATTTTTCTCATATCATTTATTCTCTCTAATTTTAAGAAACCAATATTACCCTTCATCTTAACTTCTCATCCTATTATAGTTCAGTTTTTCTTTTCCCGCCTTAAAATTTGAACCCCAAATTTAAATTCACATAACATAGTACAATCCCCAATTATTTCTTTAAATTCTCTTATTCTAATCACCAATGATTCTTTTATCAACTATTCCAAATAATACAATTCAACATATTAGTAAAAACCAATTAAATATCTATCTTAACCCAAATGTTCCGACTATTATAATTTCATATATTAAACTTCTTATTTCTGAGTCTTATTTTCAATTCTTAAACATCCCCACCTTTTATCATTTCTTCATATTGACTTAAATAATTTATTATCATCATTCTATTACTTCATCAATTATTTATATTCTTATCTCTTATTTTAAAAATAACCCATTTATCATAATTTCACTAATTAGTTAAACATATTCAATAAAAAAATCAATTATCAATCTTACTCCAGTACCCATAAATTTAAATTCATACAACATAATACAATTCCTAATTATTTTCTTAAAATCTCCTGTTCCAATCTCAAAATAATTTTTTCTTTATCAACTGTTCCAAATAATACACTTCAACATTTTTATAAAAAAGTTAATTATATCTAATTAATTCATAATCCAATTTCAGCTTTCTTTTCTTATTTAGTTAAATTCCAAATATGTAATTAAGACTTCGTTATTATAGTCCCCTTCATTAATTAAAAATATTCCAATTATTACATTCATCATACATTCATATAGTTTAAAATCACTTCATTAAAAATACAATTTCATCTTTTCTCTAGTATTCATTTCATTTACCCCATATTCCTCTTCCATTTTTTTCTCCCTTCTATCTTTATATTTTATTTTATTTTTCTTTCCCTTTCTTTTCTTTTGTATTTTAAAATCCTGAACTCTCTTTTCCCTTTTTCTTATCTTTCCAGTTAATCCCAGTATAATCATTTTGTTTTTTAAAATCATAAACTCTTCTATTTTGCTGTCTTTCCCATTCTTTTCCATCCCTTTTCCCTTTTTCTTACGTTCTCACTGATAATCCCAGTGTAATCATTTAAGTTTTTTATATTCTTTCTATTCTACCCTTTTTTCTTTCTTTCTTTTCCTTTTTATTCCTTCCATTGTTAATCCCAATGTAATTTTTAAAGTTCTCCTTTTTATTATTACTACCCACATAATCATTTAATTTTCCATAATCAATCTCCTTATCTTTGTCTTCTTCTTTATTGTCAGTCTCTTTTTCTTGCTTCTCATTAGTTATTTCTTTGTCAGCTTGAGTGTATCCTAAGTCAATTTTTTGGTCATCAAGTTTCAATTTTCCATGCAACATTGTGGTCATTTCCCTTATTTCCATTTTCAATGATAAGTACATCGTTTTCATAATTTCCTTAAGTTCCTGCACCATTTTGTTCTTTCTAGGTTGATATTATTTCAATTGAAGTTATGTTGTAATCCTCTTTTTTTTCCCTCAAAGCCAAAACACTTGTGAACAAACAAAGCCTCCTTAAAAATTCTCACATGCTGTTATCCCTTTCAAAGTCCAAGTTTTTTTTTTCAAAACAAAGATTCAGTGTTGTAATATTTTTTTCTCCTGAAGATGGCTCTCTACAATCCACTATTACAATCAACAAGCTTAAAAGGTATCCATTTTGTTTGCAGTCCACTTTAAACAGGTTTTACTTATTTAATTTTTCTTCTTCTTCTTTTTCACCTTATATATGCATCAAATCAATTTAAAATTCAGTCCAGATTTGCATAGTCCAAATTCCACGTTACATTCCAATTTAGTTTCAATTTAAAGTCATTAACCAGTCCTTTCTATTACAGGTTTTTCTTCATTCTTTAACCTTCCACCCTTTAAAGTTCCCAAATTTAAGAAGGATCTTTTCGGGTTCTTAATTCTTCTAATTTTTTTTAAAGTTCTCCAAATACTTAAATAAAAAAAATAAAAAAAAAAAACCCACAATTTTTTGATCGAGTTTTGTCACTTTATAACTTCCGCCTTAATCTTCTTCTGTCCTTTCCCACTGTTAGCCGCTGTTATAGTGCCAGGACATTTACAATTATTTTTAAAATCCTCTTTTTTTTTCTTTCTGCCTATGAGTTAGATGTCACTCACCCAGCATCAATATTCCATTCAATTCTCCTCTCCTGCACAGTGCTTGGTCCGGTTGCCCCAGCTTACTGGCGGTTGTAATTCCCCTCCCCCCCCCCCCCCGCTGCAGAGTCAGAGAGAATTTCCTCTGATCTCGGAGGAACTTGCCTGTTCCTCTTGGTCTTCCGAGGTACCACTCTTTCTTCCCTGTCCTTACAGGACAGATCCGGTCTGAAGACCCCTCTGCAGCGGTTCGTCAGCCCAGGATTTCGCGGAGCTCCTCAGAGCCCACTAATCCCCGACTGCCTCGCCGTGACGCTTCTAGTCGAACCCCCAATGGAGTTTATGTGGGAAGGATCTGGGGTGGCTTTTGCAAGGCCAAAATGGTGAATTCTTGAGAGATCTGAGCAAAAGCAATAGGTCTTGTAATACAGAGACTAGGCCACTTTTAGGGCTGACAATACATGTATACCCACTCCACTTAAGAATGATTAGGCCTAGCCAGATCCCCTCTCCAACAATGACCCTTGGATGGGACCTAGGAGGGAGAGATGGGAGCTAGGGCTGCAGAAAATGAAGCTAGAGGGTAAAAGAGCCTGCCAGGCTTTAGAATGGATGGGTGGGTGAGGTGTACTATTTTCATTCACATGAAGGGCCGGGGGCATGCTGCCATTCAGGCTGGGATGCAAGACGCAGGCTACCATTGGTGCCCTGAAAAATGCAGACAGAATACTATAAGGCAGTACAGGGAGTCCTCGAGTTACGATCACAACTGAGCCCAAACTTTATGTTGCTAATTGAAACATTTGTAAAGTGAGTTTGCCCAATTTTACGACTTTTCTTGCCAAGTTGTTAAGTGAATCATTGCATTTGTTAAGTTAGTAACATTGTTAAGTGAATCTGGATTCCCCATTAATTTTGCTTGTTCAGAAGTTCACAAAAGCTGATTACATGACCCACCCACCACCCCCAGGACACTGCAATGATCATAAATATGAATTAGTTGCCAACCATCTGAATTTTGATCATTTGACCATGGAGATGCTGCAACCAGTTGTAAGTGTGAAAAACGGTCATAAGTCACTTTTTTCAGTGCCATTGTAACTTTGAATGGTCACTAAATGATCTATTGTAAGTCCACAACTACCTGTATTCTGCTGCGGGGCTGCATTCTCCTCCTTTCCATCCCCCTACTAATAACCCACATCATCTCCCTGGAGATCTCCAATACTATAGGTTGAGTAGTATTTTTAGCTATGAAACCAACAGGTGCAGTACCAAATTTCTCTTAACTTTGCTGCTCCCTCTCTAACCCTCCTTTAACCCCTCTAACACCCTTCTCTCTGCTCCCTTTTTAACTTCCTCCCCCAGTTTCTGTCTGGAGGGTAGAAACCCAGTTCCCTGAGCGCCGGTCAACTGTAAACTCTCCCCCCCTGCCCCGGCGTACGCGGGTGCCAGATGGGCTATCACGGTACCTCCCCGTTTTCCCGGGAATCGGTCCCGCGATTCCGAAAGGGCAGGAAAGCGTTACGTCCCGGAGTGCGAGCGGGCACCAAGCCTGCTCTTCTCCTTCCTGGCATTTGAGAGACTCCGGCCTCATGCAGAGGAAGGCGGCGACCCTGCGGGTCAAAGGAAGAAAGAGCGGCACCTGTCACCGGAGACTCCAACTGTGTCGCCAAAGTCGGAGCTCTTGGCTTCTTTCTCAGGGAAAGGCGAATACCGTCGGGCGCCGCTTTCTTGGGAGCGAGTCCTGGATGGGTCACTTCCGAGGAAGCGGGCGCGCACAGGTTGCGCTGTGCAGCCGAGCCACGTGAATTGCTGAGCAAGATGGCTCTCTTTCCCCGAGAGCTCGCGTTTAGGTACTCACGTTTCTACCTCGTTGGCTACGCGCTGCGACGAGGGGCACTAAGTTGGCCATATTTGACGGCTACCCTGGCCTCGGTGCGCGTCGGCGCCCGCGACTGCCAGCTCCTCTACCTGTGCCCCAGCATGCGGGCGGGGCGCCGAAAAGGTGGAGCCCGGAGCCAGTTGCCGCCAGCTACAAGAAAGAGCGCGGCTTGGAGCCCAGGCAGAGGTCGCAGGCCTCCGTTCCCGGGTTGCTGGAAAGCCGAGTAGAGAAAGGCAAGTCGCCGCCTTGTCCTGCGGGGGACCTTGGCCAGGTGGGGGAGAGTTTTCTCCAGAGGATTGGGATTCTCCCAACTTGAAAAAGAGTTCCCGTGTCAGAACGACTTTACACTTGGCTTCTACATCCCTGTTCATTCATCTAAAATTTGCCACTTTAAAGAGAGACCATAAGAGCATTCAAACTGCCACTTGTTCTTCAAATCCAAAAAATCTGAAATATAAAATAAAAAATCATACTAATGCTATCTAATGATGGGTGGTGCATCTTTACAAAGAAAAGTGTTTTCCTCAGATTCCACTTCCAATTTAAATTAAGGAAATGACCTCTTGTGGGCCTCCGGGTTTGTGTATGTAAAATGAGTTGTGCCACATAAAAGATCTTACATCAGAAGTGGACTGTAGACAAGTTTTCTGACAAAACCAAATTATTTGGGGAGTTTCAAATTGAGGCAGTGGATACTTCCAGAAGAATTTTTTTTTTAGCGTATGGCATGTGTTAGCACACAAACAAGTTTAAAATTGACTCTTAATTTCCTTGGTAGTTTTTAATTTTAAATTTGTGGAAAGCTTCAATCAATGATAACAAGAAACTTAAAGTTCAAGTTGGTCACTTTTGGATGATGTGTCAATTTCCCCTTTCTTGACTACTACCAAGGAAATTAAAAGCCCAAGGAAAAGGTAAAGTCATACATTAAATATTAGTGGGTTAAGGAAAACAAATCTTAACCTCTCTGAAAATCAGAGCTTCCATAAAATCAAAAGAAATTGGTGAGGAAGGAGTGAAATGTAACTGGTTTCTATTATTAGTGTTAACTATCAGTAATTGTGCTTGTAATTAAAAGATAAAAATAAAAGAGGAATTCCCACTTTACTCATGCCTGGCACCCTTAATTCTTTTATCTATGGATTTTTAGTTACTATCATGAAAAAATCCAGCAACATTATATCTAATAAATTGTTCTTTATCTGTGAAAAAAATTGCAACAAAACTTTCATTATGACCTATAAAGCATATTAATAAAGGAAAGATAAAGAAAGGAGTTATTGAAATGATCCGGGGTGCCCCAATTTCCCTTCAAATATGTCTCAAAGGAGTTTTTCCCTAGAATAAATACATATTGGATAGTGTAGAGATAGCCGATAAGAATACTGTGGAGGTCTCGTTGCTGTCATCTCATTCAGATAAAGTGCTCTTGTACAGCTACCCCAATGTTATTCTCACTCCAGTGTGCATTGTTGTCAAGCACATGAAATATGGTCATATATGTGCATGTTGGTCAGAAAATGGGTAGTTAAATGAGGAATGAGTATACTATAATGGTCTCTGTTAACTAATAGTACCGTAATTCATATTCACATTCTGAGCTAATGTAACAGAATTCTCAACATTCAGAGTTGGAATGGACCTTGGGAGATCTTCTAGTCCACCTCCCTGCTCAAGCATGAAACCCTATAATATTTCTTCAACATTCTGAATGTTGAAGAAAATTATCAATGCTCCAGGTTTTATGAAGTTTCTGTTGCCCTTGTCATCAAATCAAAGTAACTTTTATTATGGTCAAAGACCATAAGAGGGATGGGATACAAGGAATTTAAAAGCATAAAATACAAAACTAAAATTATATTAAAAGCTTTAAAAAAATTAAAAACCTTTTTTTAAAAATCTAAGAAAAGTTAAAAGCAGGGACAAAAACAATAAATCAATATAAAAACATGGCAAACTAAATTTGTCTGATATAAATAATACCGTAAGTTTAATATAATCTATATAAATAAAAATGTAAATATCCGTTTGTACATAACCGCACATATCCGAAAGTTCTTCACCGATTGCTTTCAAATTTTGACACAACGTTGCATTCGACTATGGGCGTGTTTTTATATACCTATATTATATACATGTCACATCTGTGACAGGTAAAAACATGGAAAACATTGAAAGACATTGAAAAACAGCGCCATCTGCTGGACATAAAACCAACATGGCAGTCTCCCAGCCCTGATTACGCTCAACAGATTTCTGCTCCTTATATTTAGACTCTCCATATTGCTTCCAAGAAACTGCGCATTTGGAAGGCAGAGACGCCCGAGGGCCATATCCTGCCACCAGGCTCGGCAGGTAGGCAGCCGGCTCCCCGCCCGAGCCTGGGTCTGGCCTCCCCCTCCCCCGGCCACCCCGCGAACTAGCCTTGCCCGCCACTGCTGCCCATCCCCCTCGCCAGCCGCTCTCGGGGCTCCCTCCAAAGAACACCTGGCAACGAGGCTACCTGGGTCCGCCGAGCGGGAACCCTCTGTCCCTCGCCTGGCCCGAATCACGCCTGGCCCAGCACTACCACGGGCCCCAAGGTCAGAAAGACCAGCCGCTAACTGGCACTATGCGAATCCGGTCAGTGAGTGGGAGATGGAGGCAACTGGAACCTTGGGGTCGCCTTTGACCAGCACCGCCTTTGATTCCCAGGTGGGCGCTCTGGCACTTCACGGAGCCTACACGAAAATTTCGGCCTCTGGCAGAAAAGGGGTCTGGGGAGGCTTTGGGGGGCAGAAACAGGCAGGAGGGAGGATAGCCAGCCCTCCTTCGTTTCGCCTGGAAGAGCAGGGGATTTAATCATTCCCCTGCCCTTGGCAGGCGGGAGAGGAGAACTGCGCAGCAGGGGTCCAGTGGGGTGTGCGTGGCTCCTGGCTTTGCCGCTTTCTTCCTTCGGGCGGGAAGCCCAAAACCAGCCTCAAACTCCCGCCACACCCCCTTCCTCCCTTCCCTTCCCTGCTATGCGTCTCCCTGTCGAGCCCTCAGAGAACATCTGTGTAGGGAGGACGGAGGGGGACCCCGAGTTTCTGCTGTGGTGCGCAGAGCTGCGAAGGCCTGGCCTGAAAAGGTAAGGGCGATGGCGGGTTATGCAGAAGAGGCCGGGCCAGAGATAAACAGAGAGTGAGGGAGAGAGAGACATAGAGAAATACAGAGAGACGGGGGGGGAGAGAGACACATACAGAGATACAGAGAGAGAGGGTGGGAGAGAGAGAGTCTCGGCTAGTCGTTCGTTCAGAACTGCGATAGGAAATAATCACCAGTAACACAGAGAGAATCAGGGTTTACTTTGGCAATGATAAGCTTGCAGTCAAAAGTAAAGTACAAGTCGGTGTTTTGGTTCAAAGTCAGCGCTGGGTGTAATCACACCACAGCGCTATTTAACAAAAACTCAGCCCCTTAAACATACATCCGGTGATTATCAATCAAGCACCCCCCACTCCCTTAACAGTAACAGCTGCGAGCATCAGAGCAGCGAGGACAGCAGAATCGGAGAGGCCCGGCAACGTCATCAATCATCGCCCTGAATGCTGCTATCCAAGAACTGTTTGTGTGTTCGCTGAGGCTGCTTGTCTCCACTCCTTCGTCTCCCACACCCCCCCATCGATGGCGAGCTCTGGCAGGACTCGACAGGCGGCCCCCCTACCAGGAGCTCACCTATAAATGGAATGCATACAGATGTTAGTCACTGTTACGATCCTGCATTAGGTTTGTCTGGGTATTTCCGATGGAACCGTTGTATCAATCGGGCAGCGTGAACATCGGGTGCTGCCACCCACGAGGCCTGTGTTACAGGGCATCCTTTCCACCGCACAAGATATTGTAACATCCCCCTACGAACCCTGGAGTCCAATATTCGGTCTATCTCATATTGGTTGGTATGCACGGGACCCGGTGGAGTAGTTGAGGTACCTGGCCTTTCTATCGTCACCGGTTTCACTAAACTGCTATGGAATACGGGATGTATCCTACTGAACAGAGGGGGAAGTTTAAGAGCTACGGTTACAGGATTGATGACTTGTGTTATGGGAAATGGTCCTATATATTTAGGTCCTAATTTTTTACTGGGCAGTCGGAGTTTAAGGTATTTCGTAGATAAGTATACTTTGTCTCCTATCCGGAATGGTTTGGGATCAGCTCTTTTCTTGTCTGCATATTTTTTGTACTCGTCTGCTGCCTTTTGTAATGCTGTTTTTACACTTGGCCATACATTACTAATTTTATCGGCCCAACTGTGTGGCGTGTCACCGTCTGTCATAGGGGGATCTAACTCTGGAATGGCTGAAAACTCTCGACCATATATTACTTGGAAAGGGGAGAACCCAGTACTGCGGTGGGGTATGTTGTTATATGCCACTTCGGCGAAAGGCAGGAGTCCTGACCAATTCGTCTGCTGGTATGAAACGTAGCATCTGATATATCTTTCGACCATGGCATTGGCCCATTCAGCCGCCCCGTTAGTGCTCGGGTGGAATGCTGAACTTAACCCTTGAGAGGACCCAATTAAACGGACAAATCGTCTCCAAAACTTAGAGGTGAATTGAACACCGCGGTCGGATATAATCCTCTTAGGTGCTCCATGGAGACGATAGATATGTTGCAAAAAGAGTTCGGTTAATTGTCGCGCGGATGGTATGCTTTTACATGGCACAAAGTGGGCCTGTTTCGAAAACAGATCTACCACCGTCCAAATTACAGTGTGGCCATGGCTAGGGGGGGAGATCGACTATGAAATCCATAGCGATCTCTTCCCAAGGCCTGCTAGGATTCGCGACTGTCTGTAATAGTCCTAACGGTCGTCCAGACCAGGGTTTGGCGGTTGCACAGGTTGTGCAACCTTTTACGTATGTTTCTATGTCCTTACGCATTCGTGGCCACCAGAATTGCCTCCTCACAAGGTGTAGAGTTTTTAAATACCCAAAATGGCCTGCTGATTTGGCATCATGGCACCTGCATAACACTACGTTCCATAAACGTTCTGGAACATATATTCTATTCTCCCTCCACGCTATTCCATCATTATAGCTAACCATAGAGGGGTTTTGGATTACCCATTGATCCTGTTGTAAAGCTGTTTTAAACTCGGTACGTAAGTGACCATCTACTTCTGTAAGTCTTAATAGGGTTTGGGAAGGTGCAATTAGAGGTTCTATCACTTCCTCTCGCTTGCTATTATACTGTGGCATCCGGGACAGCGCATCAGCCAGGAAGTTTTTCCCAGCAGGAACATACCGCAACCGGAAAGAGAAACGCTGAAAATATTGTGCCCACCTTATCTGTTTGGGAGATAGTCGCCTGGGCGTTTGTAAGGCTTCTAAGTTTTTATGGTCCGTCCATACCTCAAAAGGATGAGACGCCCCCTCCAAGAGATGTCACCATGTCATCAACGCCCAACGGACCGCAAATGCCTCTTTTTCCCAGATCGCCCATGCCCGCTCTGTCGTGGTTAACTTTTTAGACGTATAGGCACAAGGTTGTAACCCTCCCTGCTGTGTTCTTTGTAGGAGTACTGCTCCTATAGCCACGTTGCTAGCATCTGCTTGGACTACGAATGCCTGCGTTGGGTCTGGATGCTTGAGTACTGGTTCTTGAGCAAAGAGTGTTTTTAACTGCTCGAAAGCCATTTGACACGCTGACGACCACGTCAACGCTTGTCCCGGCTTTGGTTTAGCCGTGGCCGGTTTGGTCCATAACAGATCCGTTAGTGGTAGGGCTATTTCAGCAAATCTGGGAATGAACTGCCGATAGAAGTTTGCAAAGCCTAGAAAGCTCTGTAATTGCTTTCTGGTTCTAGGGGCCTGCCATTCAAGCACTGCCTGGACTTTTCTGGGATCCATCTCTACCCCGCTCTCTGATATTCTATAGCCTAGATAATCTATCCTCTTTTTGTGAAACTCACATTTGGATAGTTTCACGTACAGTTTAGCAGCTAATAATTTGTCTAAGACCTGTCGGACCAGAGATATATGTTCCTCTTCAGTTTGCGTGTAAATTAAGATGTCATCCAAATATACAAGGACACCCCTGTACAGATGTTCATGCAGCACTTCATTGATGAACTGCATGAACACCGCAGGGGCGCCCTGTAGTCCGAACGGCATGACCTGGAACTGATAGCTTCCCAAGGGACAATTGAATGTTGTTTTCCACTCATCCCCTGGTTTGATTCGTATCCTATAATACGCTTCGCGTAGGTCGAGTTTCGTAAAGATACGACCGGTGGCTAGGGCAGCTAACAGGTCCTTCAGTAAGGGAAGTGGATAGAGGGGCTCCACACACACTGCATTGAGACCTCTGAAGTCAACGCATAAGCGTAAACCCCCGTCTTTCTTCCCACGAAACAGGACAGGGGCAGCCATCTTTGATCGACTAGGTGTGATAAAACCCCGGGCCAAGTTCTTGTCTATATATTTTCGTAATTCTTTTAGTTCGGGTTGTGTCATTGAATACATCCGGGGCTTGGGTAGCTTCGCCCCGGGTATTAACTCAATACTGCAATCCGTAGGCAGGTGAGGGGACAAGGTCTCACATTCCTCCTCACTAAAGACTCTGGCGAGATCCCTATACACATTAGGATACGTTGTGTCTGCTGGTGGGCTCTCTGCTTCTATTCCCCCTGCTGGCTCCTTTTCCTCCTCTATCAGTGGTTCCTCCCCCTCCACATCTCCACCACACTCCTGCTCTTCCAAGGCCGTCCCTTCTGCCATATCCCCCTTTGCTGCAAAGCCACAGGGACTCCTCACCTCTTGCGAAAAGGAACCAAGCGCTGACTTTCTCTCGGCTTGTCGTTCGTTCAGAACTGCGATAGGAAATAATCACCAGTAACACACAGAGAATCAGGGTTTACTTTGGCAATGATAAGCTTGCAGTCAAAAGTAAAGTACAAGTCGGTGTTTTGGTTCAAAGTCAGCGCTGGGTGTAATCACACCACAGCGCTATTTAACAAAAACTCAGCCCCTTAAACATACATCCGGTGATTATCAATCAAGCACCCCCCACTCCCTTAACAGTAACAGCTGCGAGCACCAGAGCAGCGAGGACAGCAGAATCGGAGAGGCCCGGCAACGTCATCAATCATCGCCCTGAATGCTGCTATCCAGGAACTGTTTGTGTGTTCGCTGCGGCTGCTTATCTCCACTCCTTCGTCTCCCACACCCCCCATCGATGGCGAGCTCCGGCAGGACTCGACAGAGAGAGAGATACAAAGAGGGGGGAGAGAGACACATAGAGAGATACAGGGGGGAGAGACAGATACGGTGGGGGAGAGAGAGACATAAGATACAGAGGGAGGGAGAGAGAGACATACAGAGAGGGGGAGAGAGACACAAAAAGATACAGACAGGGGAGAGAGAGAGACATAGAGAGATACAAAGAGAGAGAGGGAGATGGAGGATTTTGTGGTTCCCATTGTTTTTTAGCAAACGGTTCTCTGCCCTAATCACCAGCTGGGTAGGCATCGCTCGGGGGCTGTCATGTGACTGATGAAAGTGAGTGATGTCAAGTTGGTCACACCCACCAAATGTTTGTGGAGAGTTTGGAATTTTAGCCTCGCTCTATTAGCCCAGCGGAAGCACCAGACTGGGCCACAGCAATGCGTGGCCGGGTACAGCTAGTAAAATAATAAATAACAGTCTAGAGCAGTGATGGCGAATCTTTTAGGGACCAAGTGCCCAAACTGCAACCCAAAACCCACTTACTTATCACAAAGCCAGCCTCCTGGGGCTGCCGTTCCCACTGTAGCTCCCAGAGATCAGCATGGAGCCACTTCAACTGCTTCCCTGTGCCAGGAGAGCATGATGGCAGGTGCACGAGTGAGGCAACAATCCAGGAGGACCTCGCTTTCTGTGGTGTCACACGGCTCTCCCAGGGAGGTAGGAGACAGAGAGGTACAGTCCCCGGGGGACTGACCAGGAGCATCCAGCAGGCTTGGACTAGGCTGGCTGGCTTGTGAGGCGGCAGCCGGGATCACCATTTGGAGGATATCACCGGCCCTGGATGTTGCGGGATTCCCTCACCTGAGCAGCTCCAAAGTTAAACGCAGAAATGTCAGAGAGGCCAGCGGGCAAGGCTGGTTGGTGAGGGCTCCGAATCTAACAAATGGGCCAGGTAGGGGGCTTCCTGCCCTCCCTCTTTTGGGCCGTTTTAGAAAGAAAGGGCTGAGAACTTCAAGCCAGGCATGCCCCACGGCACCTGCCTTGCCCACCCTCGCTGGCAGCTCTGGGCTAGGCAGAGGTTTGGCATTCCCAGCTGGCTGCACCCCCTGATCCCCACCTTCCCTGCCCTTCCTCCGTGGCTGCTGGCAGAGAGCCAGGCTGAGCTACCGCCGCTTGTCCCACTCCCCCAGCCTGCATCTTGCCCCCACCCGGACTCTCTGCAGCTGCTGGGCTTTGCCTGCTGTGGCTGCCAGCAGATGGAGGTGGCCAGGGGCTGCAAGATTGTGCCATTCACATTGCCCCTCCTCCAGCCGGCCCTCATCTGCCTGCCTGGTAAAGTTGTGGGAGAGCCGGGCCCAAAAGACGGCCCAGCCTTGCCTTGTCACCCCACCAGGCAGCCCTTAGGCAAGCATGGTGGGGCTGGAGCTGGTCTCCTCCCCTGCCATTGGCCTTACCTTCTCAGGCCAGGTGAGGAGTGGCTGGGAGGGGAGAGGCGAGGGGCCCCCATCTGAAGGCCTCCGCCCACGAAGAGGCCACCCAGGTAGCTATGCAGCGCCAGCAGCAGCTTGTGGATCATGGCACTGCACAGAGACTGTGTTGTAAGCCCCTCTTCGCCCCCCTAAGGAGGCCCCTGGCCTCCTAAGGACAGGGCCAGCTCTGGGAATTAGATTGGCCCCCGGCAAAGCCTGTTGTCTGCCGAGCACCCCAGCCGAGGCCTTGCTCGCCGCCCGCTGAGACGCCTGGACTCCTGGTGACAGGTGGGGTCCTTCACACACTTAGCTTGGCTGCCTGTTTAGTAGCTCCAGCCCCTCCCTCCGAGTGCCTTGTCAGAGCTGCCTTGCTTGGAAGGGGGAAGGGGTCAGTTAGATGCCAAAATGGCCTCAGGAGAGGCTGGCCAAGGGGAGGAGTGCATGGGGGGAGGGGAGGGGCCAGCCAGTGATGGGATCAGCCAGTTCGCCAACTGCACACAAAGTTAACAACTGGTTCGATAACTGGGCCGAACCAGCTGAATCCCACTACTGAACAAGCCCCTGAAACTATGCAATCATCAAATTTCCATTTGCTGTTGATGTCAAGAAAAAAATGTGGGCCACCAATTATACTTCCATTGCTACCCCTTAGGGATCTTATTTTGATGATACTGTAGTAAAATAGAAAGATCAAAAGCTTTATGTTATATTACTGAAGAGATTTAGAGATCACAGTGACAGTTAATGCTACCATACAAGTGGTTATTTGATTCTGGCTTTCAAAAAAATGGCCTTTTGGAAAGCTATTGACAGTTGGTAGTGGCAGTCTTAACCATGTGGAACAACAGACTGGTTTTGTATCCCTGGCATTCACTCTCTAAGATTCCAAGAGTCTCCTTCAACAGTAGTTCCTCATAAAACACATACTCCCTGAATTGAGAAGACTCCGGATAGGGAACTTAATACTCTTCCAATTGAATTCAGTCTTTTAAAACATGTTTTGTGAATCCTACACTCAGTTATGGTATTCAGGATTTCTAATTTCTGGCTTGGACTGATCCAATCAATTATAATTGCAGTAGCTGTGAAGTGTTTTTTCAGGTATTAGTTTCCCAGCTCTTCTGGTTTCCAATCTTAGCTAACTTTGTTAACTTTTTACAGGATAGAGTTACATCACTACTACGCCACCCTACGCAATCTTTAAAAGTCCAAATTGCTATATTGCAAAATCTTTGAGCATAAATCATTATTATCAACTGAGGCAATTCTCTGTTTCCACATCAAATCTATTCAAATATTTCAAAATAAAGAAAAAGTACACTTGCCACTTTCATAGTTATTGCAGCACTGTCTTTATCTTCGGTTGTCTCCTGTTTAGTCTTCACTGCATTATTGTCCATGTTGTTATCTGTTGATGACATGGAAAATATTTTAATTGAATTTTCTTAAAATTAAGTAGCAATGTAAGTTTATTCTTTGAGTCTATTCATGTATAACCAGCATGACCCCACCTAATATGTTTAGGATCCAGGGATGACCAATTTTTCGAAGTTTATAGCTCTTGGCTTTCAACTCAGAGGAAGTAAAAATAATTTGCTATATTACAGATTGCAGATTAACAGAGTTGGAAGGGACCTTGTAGGTCATCTAATCCAACTCCCCACCCAAGCAGCAGACCCTACACCATTTCTGACAAATAGCAGTCCAATCTCTTCTTGAAAGCCTCCAATGATGAAGCTCCCACAACTTCTGAAGGCAAGCTGTTCTATTGGTTGATTGTTCTCACTGTCAGAAAATTTCTCCTTATTTCTAGGTTGAATTGATCAATTTCCATCCATTATTCCTTTCCTTCCATTATTCCTTGTCTGACCTTCAGGAAAATAGTTTGACCCCCTCCTCTCTGTGGAAGCCCCTCAAATATTGGAACACTGCTATCATGTTTCCCCTGGTCCTTCTCTTCATAGACTAGCCATGCCCAGTTCCTGTAACCGTTCTTCATATGTTTTAGTTTCCAGTCCCCTAATCATCTTGGTTACTCTTCTCTGCACTTTTTCTAGTGTCTCAACATCTTTTTTATAGTGTGGTGATCAAACCTGGATGCAGTATTCTAGATATGATCTTCCTAAGGCTTTACAGAATGGTATTAGTACCTTACTTGATCTTGATGGTATCCTTCTGCTAATGCAATTTAGGATTGCATTGGCTTTTTTGGCTGCTGCTGCCGCACACTGCTGCCTCATATTTAACTGGTTGTCCACTAAGACTCCACATGCCTCTCAGAGTTACTGCTATTAAGCTTGATTTCACCAAGTCTTTTGGGTTTTGTGTACTTTTGGGTTTTTTTGCCTAAGTATAAGACTTTATTTTTCTCTACATTGAATTTCATTTGTTAGATAGGGCCCAGTGTTCAAGTCTGTCAAGATCCATCTGGACCATGAGCCTATCATCTAGAGTGTTAGCTATTCCTGCCAGCTTAGTATCATCCACAAATTTGGTAAATTCCCCTTCTATTCCCTCATCCAAGTCATTTATGAAGATATTGAAGAGTACTAGGCCTAAGATGGAATCTTGTGGTACCCCACTGCTTACTTCCCTCCATGTAGACATAGACCCATTAAGGACTACTTGTTGAGTACAGTTTGTCAGCCAATTATGAATCCATCTGGTGATGATGCTATCTATCTAGCGTACCAAGAAGTAGGTTGTGGTGTACTTTATCGAATGCCTTGCTGAAGTCTAACTATATTACTTGCTGAGGTGGTGCAGTGGTTAGAGTGCAGTACTGCAGGCTACTTCTGCTGAACACCGGCTGCCAGCAGTTTGGCAGATTGAATCTCACCAGGCTCAAGGTTGACTCAGCCTTCCATCCTTCCAAGGTCAGTAAAATGAGGACCCAGATTGTTGGGGGCAATATGCTGACTCTGTAAACCACTTAAAGAGGGCTGTAAAGCGCTATGAAGTGGTATATAAGTCTAAGTGCTATTGCTATATTATTTCCTCAGTATTTCACTCGTCTACTAATTTAGCCACTATGTTGAAGAATGAAATAAGATTGGTTTGGCATGATCTGTTTTTAACAAACCCATGCTGACTGCTAGTTATTACTTTACTCATTTCTAGATGTTGGCAGGTCTGGTTTTTTATTATCTTTTCCAGTATCTTCTCGGGTATTGATGTTAGGCTGATTGGTCTGTAGTTTCCTGGGTCTGTTTTTTGAAGATGGGAACCACATCAGCTCTTTTCCAGTCCTCTGGTAGTTTCCTGGTGCTCCAGGATTTTTGAAAGATGTGGTACAGTGATTCTGATATTTACAAAGACCACTTTAAAAATAACCACAGTTTTGAAATTAGGATGATTCTATTCATTCTGGCTATCAGTAATTCTACAAGTGCTTTGGCAAAGAATTTTTATTAGTGTAAAGTAATATTACATGGACAAAATATACACCCTTTTGTCTTGTCAATTCAGAAAATCATTTCTAACAACAGTTACTGCAAAGCCTGTCTTTTGAAATATCAGAATTCTAAATCCCTATTTTGATAGTGAGGTTAACTAAACAGAGGCTTAGGAAAAGCCAGGTGAAGAAAGTTATGGCATTAACATCTGACTTCTGACTCTATTAAAGTATAGACAATATACAATATACAGATGCTGTCTTCATCACTCATAACTCTCTGTGTATTCTAAATTTGACAATTCTTGGTTGAAGCAAAGGAAATCTCCACACGAGTTGCATTGCTCTTGATACAGATAGGAGCCCCCATCCAAGTTATCTGTCTCCATCTCAGTGTGCATGGAGAGGCCTTTGGCCCATGGCCTCTGTAAAGATCAATAAACTACAAGTTTGGATTCTGCCCCTTTTGCCTTGGACTGAGTCAGGGATCCAACTGAATTATTCACTTCTCTGTTTGTTACTATTGATGTCATAATGCTTGTAACTATTATTATAAACGGCTATAAGTATTCTATTTATTAATGGACAAAGTGTTCAAGAATAATAATAACTAAACTGATATTATATTTACTGAAGTTAAAATAATAACTAAAAGGAATGCTGTAATTAATTCTTGTGAATTTTAGTAGAAGTGATTAAATTTGCCAGCAATTCTTTAGAGACATATCTCTAAAGTTTCAAGTTAATATGTTTGTGGAGGGTTGTATAAAAGTAGTATTTACATTTTGGATGGGCTCATAAAAATATGTATTCTAATGCCTTTGTGAGCATTTACTCATACAAAGAGAAAACAGCAAAACTTCAGAAAACCTGTGGGGGTGGGGATAGGGAGTTGTAGAAGATGAGCCTTTAGATTTTACAAAAGGAAAACATTCCTTTTCTCCAGAATATTTTTAAAAATACTCTCACAAAGTTCAAAGGGGCCTGGTGGCTCAGCAGACTAAAAGCATTGTGATTAACACCAGCTGTCTGCAATTACTGTAAGTTCGAATCTCACCAGGCTCAAGGTTGACTCAGCCTTCCATCCTTTCTAAGGTAGGTAAAATGAGGACCCAGTTTGTGGGGGCAATAAACTGACTTTGTATAAATATACAAAAGTATGAAGGCTATTGCTTAACGCATTGTAAGCCGCCCTGGGTCTCCAGAGAAGGGCGGCATATAAATCAAATAAAAAATAAATAAATAAAGGAAAAAAAGAAAATGTGTGCATACGTCATGAATCTATAACAGGTGCAGATATTTTGATGTTAAAAAAAATCACATTGGCTAGGAATAAAAGATGACTTCAGAAAACAATCTGAACACTCAAGGATTTTAAAAACATGGTAACTGCAAGGTTTTAGATGAGGTAGGGGATAGAGGACATGTATGCAATTTGCATGAAAATAAGCAGGTACTTGCAAAACTATCAGAAGTAATTTTGAAGGATCAATTTTATTTTATTTTTTGCCAAAATGTATATGCCATTTATGTTTCCAATTCAAGGTGGTTTACTTCATATTAATGAAATTAGAGCATTCATTCATAAAATAATGAATAATAAGTATAACTATTAAAAACTATTAATCAGCCCACTGCTGCCACTGAATGGCACTATAGTCACAATGCCAAGACAAGAATGACTGCAGAGTCAGCTGTGATAATGGCAAAAGAATAGATAATTCATCATTCTCTAAACCATCACCAACCCCATTCTACATCTCACAGACTTCACCAAATCTCTATGAATGTTCTTGAATATGAGAGAATTGATTAGCACAGAGGAGAGCACTGCAATAACTTTGTCACCATTATTCAAATCTATTTTAAGATTTGAATCACCACAGAATGAAGAGAAATTCTGACTGGTACTACCTATCCTATCCTAGCTACAGGGGAACATGTGCCTATTGTTAACATAATACCATCTTTTTGGATAGCTACACGGTCACACACACTATATTCTCTCACAATATAACATGTGCAATAATCGCACATGTTCCTGACCAACCTGACTGACAACTTTGTCATCCAAAAGATAGAGGAGGGAACCAGAAGGACAGCAATACTGGACATAATTCTTACTAACAGAGAAGAAAGGATGGGGTGGGAGTCGGGGTAAAGTTGCAGGAACTTTGGGGGAGGGTGATCATGTCATATTAGAAGTCAACATAATGCAGACACAAGCAGTACAACATAATCAAACCAAGTGTCTTAGACTTTAAAAAAGTTGATTTCAAAAATGTAGAGAGCTTGGAAAGGATTCCGTGGATAAAAATCTTAAAGGGGAAAACAACTCGAGAAGTTTGGGAAAGTCTGAAAAATATGATTATAAAAGTCCAGTACAGCACAATATCACCAAAAAAATAAAAATAAATCCATGAAGAAACAATTATGGTTGCACAAAGAACTGTCTGATAAGTTCTGAAAGACAAAAGAGATAAGCATAAGAAATGGAAAGAGGGACACATAACTAAGGCAGAATACCAGCATATAGCCGGAACTTGCAAAGATGATGTCAGGAAAGCTAAGGCTCAAAATGAACTAAGACTTGCATCAAAAGTCAAAAGTAATTTTAAAAAAGTTTTTTCAACATATAAAAAATTAGAAAAAAGTCAAAGAAACAATTGGTGCATTAATGGGAAAAGATGACAAGGAAATGACGGGCAGCAAGGATAAAGTAGAGTTGCTTAATTCTTTCTTTGCATCTATCTTTACACAAAAAAATAAAATAGCTCAACCTACCAAAAACAGGACATTAAAAGACAAACTAGGACTTTAAAATTAAAATAGGCAAGAAAATGGTATAAGAACATTTGTCAACTCTAGACCAGTTCAAATAACCAGGACAAGATGGATTATATCCCAGAGTTTTGAAACAGCTGGTAGATGTGATTTCGGAACCATTGAACCATATCTTCCAAAGATCTTGGAGAACTAGGGAACTACCAGAGGCCTAGAAAAGAGCTGATGTTCCCTTCTTCAAAAAAAAAAGGGGGGGAATAGACTTTCAACTCAGTGGATCTGATCAGACGTGTCTGAGTCATCTCACTCCTCATTACACTCGACTAGGATTTTCTCTGCTTCATTTACGATCTGCGCTGTGCGAGCTGGCCACTTCAGTCTGAGGCTGAAAACGCCGCCGCCGTGCCACCGCCGCTGCAGCTGCCGCTTCACAGCTGACCAGCGCCAAGCGCTCAAGCGGCCCTGTCATTCTCGGCCGATTTCGTCGCCGCCACCGCTGCTGCCTCCCGGCACCGCCACCTCACAGCTGATTACCGCTGCAGCACTCAGTGGATAGCTTCCGCTCTCGCCTCATTTCCACTCTCTAGCAGCTCGTCAACCACTCGATCCCAGGTACTCAAGGGAATCGCCCAGCACAGCCTAATGGCTTTCCGGCGGCCATTTCTGTTTGCGGTGGCCATTTTCTATATTGCGGTTGTCTGTCACATGACCTCTTTCAGCGGCGGCCATTTACAGCGCTGTTTCGACCTTGGCACTGCTCCTTCCTGCTCTCAGAAAGGAAGACTTAGGTGCTGGCATATTCCAGACTATTGGACACGCCGCCCTCTTGTTCCCACTGTGTTAGGCTGCAATGGCAGAACAATCAGCGGAGGTTGGACGTAAAGCCTCGTCCAAGTCTGTTTCGGGCAGGAAGGCCCATCAGCCATCCCAAGGGGAGCTGAAGGATCTCCAGCGGCGCCATAAAGCCCTGGAGCGTCAAATTTTATTGGCGGAAAAGGAGAGCACTGACCAAGGGGCTCATGCTATCATTGCCACATCTGACCCTCAGGACCAGGAGGCAGAGGACGACCTCGACCTCTGCAGGGCATTGTCTCCGGAGGAATCAGAGTGTCATCCTGAAGTCCGGTCATCGCCCAAAACCGACCAGGCTAAAGCTGACCCATTTGCCTGCCCTGTGGCTACCCGAGAGCCCCCTCCGCATCCACCACCACAATGCTCCAGCTCCGTGGACCTGGAACACCTACCCGAGACAGTCCAACAACTAATTGCCAGGGTTATCTCTCAAGGCATAGCCACTGGCATTCGGGAGCATCGCTCAGCATCTGTTGTGTCAGAAAGCATCCATTCCTGATGCTCCCATGTATCTCCTTCCGCCAGCCTCACCGGGTCACCCGAGAGGTCCCCTGAGTGGTCTCCATTGTAATCTAGAGGCAGCACTGACCTGTGTCTGGAGGACAAACCGCAGAGGGATACTGATCTGTCTGATGATGAAGGTGCCCCGCTGGACGTTCCAGCCTTTACCGGCCTGTTCCCACAGGGGCTTTTCAAGTCCCTGCTACATAAGGCCAAGGTCACCTCTGGCCTTTTGGATCCCGCTCCAGACCCTGCTCCACCTGGAACCTCCACTGCCAGCCAGGGCATCTTCTCAGAACCTGTGACAGAACAGCTATTTGTCCCAGCTCCCAAGCTGTTTCTCGACGTGGTTCGCAAGCAATGGTCCAACCCTGCCTTCCTGCCCACTCCCAGTGGCACCGATCGTTGCAACTATAACATGGACCCCGCACTCGCCAACATCTTACAGGTACCCTCAGTAGATGGTCCAGTGGCTGCCCTCTCTTCCCCTTCCTCATACCTCATAGGAGATACCTCAGAGGGCCTTAAGCCTGAGGACAGGAAGTTTGACCTGTCATTCAAGAAAACTCACCAGGCCTCTGCCTGGGCGATTCAGGCTTCTACCGCGGCCTCTTTCTTCTCCCGTTCCTCCCTTTTATGGCTGCAACAGCTGCAATCTCGCTTACCACCCCATGAGGTTAGGGTCCACCAGGACCTTAACAAAATAATTGCGGCCACACAATTCGCTTCTGACGCCACACTCAACGCGGCCAAATACACTTCCTGAGCGAGGGCCTCCTCTGTCACTTCACAACGCCTCTTGTGGCTACACCAGTGGCCAGCTGACATTAAGGCCAAGTGGCACCTCGCCGTGGCCCCGTACTCGGGGACCAAATTGTTCGGCGACTCCCTCGAACCCCTTCTGGTCGGGGACAAAGACAGAAAGAAAGTCCTTCCTTCCGCCACTAGACAGGTGGACCGCCGGGCCACCCCCTACTACCGGAGGCAGCTTCCCCGATTCTCTCCCCAAGAGGGCACCAGTCAGCACCCTTACTCGCAGGGCTCCTTTTGTCCCCAAGATAGGGGCTCCTTTCGAGACAGATCTTGGAATTATGGACCACAAAAACGTTCCACTCGCGGGACTGGCGGCCGCCAGCCCTGCCGTCAAAAATGACTCTCGCCACAATGCTCCCATCAGGGGCAGACTGAGCCTCTTCCTGGACAGGTGGGCTCTCATTACCACAGAGCAGTAGGTCCTTTAAACCATTCAATCCGGCCTCCCTCTGGAGTTCCTCTCCAGCCCTCCAGCCCACTTTGTACCATGCCCTGTTTCCAACTCTCTTCACAAACGCAACCTTATGGAACTGGCCATTCACCATCTCTTGGACATCAAGGCGGTAGAGGAGGTTCCTCCTGCCCTCTGGAAATAGGGATTCTACTCAATCCTCTTCATGGTACCAAGGCGCTCTGGGGGCTGGGGGGCGATTCTAGACCTAAAGTCTCTCAACTCCCACCTTGTGTACAGGAAATTCAAAATGAGCATGCTCAAATCCATCTTGGAGGGAATTCGGCCCGGGGACTTTCTAGCATCCATAGACCTCTCCGAGGCCTATCTACATATACCCATAGCGCCAGCCCATCGGCGTTACCTCAGATTCAGCTACGCGGGGCATCATCTTCAATACCATGCCCTCCCATTCGGGCTGGCATCGGCCCCGCGCAGCTTCACCAAGATTCTCACGGCATTAATTGCCCACCTGCGGTCTATTCCAGTACGGCTTTAAGCCTACCTGGACGATATTCTGGTCCAGGCCCCCTCCCTCGCTCGGGCCCAGGCCGATCTACAGCTAACCCTTCAAGTCCTACAGGACCATGGGTTCTTGATAAACCTGCCCAAGAGTCAGCTGGATCCCCAGATGTGTTTGACACATCTAGGGGCAACCATCGACACCTGACTAGGTCAAGTGTTCCTCTCTCCAGAGAGACGGAACGATATCAGGCTACTCACAATGGCAGAACAATCTGCTGATTGTTCTGCCATTGCAGCCTAACACAGTGGGAACAAGAGGGCGATGTGTCCAGTAGTCTGGAATATGCCAGCACCTAAGTCTTCCTTTCTGAGAGCAGGAAGGAGCAGCGCCGAGGTTGAAACAGCACTGTAAATGGCCGCCGCTGAAAGAGGTTGCTCAAAATGGCCACCTCACATGGTGACAGACAACCGCGATATAGAAAATGGCCACCGCAAACAGAAATGGCTGCCGGAAAGCTGGTAGGCTGTGCTGGGCGATTCCCTTGAGTACCTGGGATCGAGTGGTTGACAAATCACTAGAGAGTGGAAATGCGGCAAGAGCAGAGGCTATCCGCTGAGCGCTGCAGTGGTAATCAGCTGTGAGGCGGTGCCGGAGAGGCAGCAGTGGTGCGGCGGCGGCGGCGACGAAATCGGCCGAGAATGACAGGGCCGCTTGAGCACTTGGCGCTGGTCAGCTGTGAAGTGGCGATGGCCGCGGCGGCAGCGTTTTCAGCCTCAGACTGAAGTGGCAAGCTCGCACAGCGCAGATCATAAATGAAGCGGAGAAAATCCTAGCCGATTGTAATGAGGAGTGAGATGACTCAGACACGTCTGATCAGATCCACTGAGTTGAATAAACTGGAGACAAGGGAGGCACGAGGAGGCATGGTCAAAAGAACTCAACTCAGTATCTGGTCAGACCATCTGGATCATCCCACTCCTGACCCACTCCGCAGCCTACTGGGAGAAAGCTAATCAAGCAACAGATCTGCAAACACTAGAAGCAAACAAAGTTATAAGCCATCATGGGTTTATCAAAAGCAGATCATGCCAAACAATTCTTTGGCAAAGTAACTAAATTAGTGGACCAGTGAAATGCTGTATACTTTGTCAAATGCCTCAGTAAGGCATTTGACGAAGTAGGCCACAACCTACTTCTTGGTAATTTAGAAAATGTGGAATGAACAGCATCACCATCAGATGGATTCAAAACTGGCTGACAAAACTGACTGACAACATATAGTCCTTAATGGAACTACATCTACATGGAAAGCAGTGGGGTACCCCAAGGTTCTGTCTTAGGCCCAGTACTCTTCAATATCTTCATAAATTATTTAGATGTGGGAATAGAAAGGGAGCTCATCAAGTTTGAAGACAACACCAAGTTGTCAGGAATAGCCAACACCATAGAAGATAGGCTCAAGATCTAGATGGATTTCAACAGACTTGAACACTGGGGCCTACCTAACAAAATGAAATTCAATGTAGAGAAAAGTAAGGTTTTCACTTATGCAAGAAAAACCAAATACAATTAGGTGAAACTTGGCTCAATAGGAGGAACTGTGACAGGGATCTTGGAGGGGACAATCAGTTAAATATGAGCCAGGACTGTGTAGCAGCAGCCAAAAAAGCCAATGCAAACCCAGTCTGCATTAATAGAGGGATAAAATCGACATCATGTGAGGTACAGGTAATCCTCAACTTACAACCACAATTGAGCCTAAAACTTATGTTGCTAAGTGAGAAATTTGTTAAGTGAGTTTTGCCCCATTTTACGACTTTGCTTGCCACATTTGTTAAGTGAATCCCTGCAGTTGTTGAATTAGTAACACGGTTGTTAAGTGAATCTGGAATGCTGATTAAAGGAATCTAAATTAAAGCCTCATTGACTTTATTAATGTTGATTTATGCTTTATTAAAAATGTTTTTAAAAAACCAAGAATTGCTAAAGACTTATAAGTTAAACTTCTCAAGCAGGAATTCAGAAATTAGAAGATTTTCTTAAAAAATTAGCAGTATTGCTCAATGCTTCAACAGTTTCCCCTCACTTAAAGAAATTGCATTCAAAAGAGACTTTGTCTTTGTCCGTTGTGGGATAGAATGAAGCAGCACCCCTCAAGAAAAAGGGAGAGGAAAGTACCGTAGTTTATAAGTCATCCCTATAAGTCATGGACTTCTTTCTTTCTTTCTTTCTTTCTTTCTTTCTTTCTTTCTTTCTTTCTTTCTTTCTTTCTTTCTCTCTCTCTCTCTCTCTCTCTCTCTCTCTCTCTCTCTTTCATATCCCACCTTTATTATTTTTATAAATATTTCAAGGTGGCTAACATCCAACAGACCTTCCCCTATTTCCCTAGAACAATCCTGTGAGGTGAGCTGGGTTGAGAGAAAGTGGCCCAAGATAATTCAGCTGGCTTTCATGGCTAATGCGGGACTTGAAGTCATGGTTTCCCACTTTCAGACCTTTACCACTAAATCAAACTGGTTCTCATTTCACCTCAGCTGTTTTTTATTATCACAATTCAATATCCACTGTGATATTCCTCATTTCATCTCTATGTGGAAATGAATTGGACTTGTTTATCTTGGCTGTGTTATGTATATAGTTTTGGCGGGAAAGTTTGAATGCAATTGCTCTCAGCTGATTGGCTGATTGCCAGGACTATAGAGTATATAAAGGGAACTGTTTCCCTGGGTCAGCTGCTGGATTCACGCCATGAAGTAAAGAGCTGTTGTTACTAACGACCTGGCTTCTGTGTCCTCATTCAACCTACTTAACATTGGCGATGAACGTGGGATTCTGAGGCACAGAGCTAAGGAAAGAGCTGAAGCCATGGAGAAACAGAACTGAAACAGAGAATCCAGCCAGGCAGACGAGCGGAACACCCAGAGAGACAAACATGATGTCTGCTTACGTGCTGCCAACACCTTTCGACCCAGCCGGAGAGAAATGGGGGTCATACATGACTCGATTTGAATGTTTCCTGGAGGCAAGCGACCTACAGGGGCTTTCGGACAACAGGAAAAGAGATCTCTTCCTAAGCCATTGCAGACCCAAAGTGTTCGACATGGCCGAGTCACTATCTGAACCGACCCCGGTTCAGACCGTATCATGGCAAGCTCTACAGGCTGCGCTGAAGGCACACTATGCTCCAGCGCCTTCCAAGTTCTTACAGAGGTACGAGTTTCACCAGCGACTGCAGCGAGAGGGAGAGCCGATCAGCACGTACATGGCCGCCCTGCGTAAGGCAGTGACGCACTGCGAGTACAGAGACCTAGATGATGCACTCCTAGAGCAACTAATCTGTGGTGTGAGAGATATTCGCCTACAGAGAAGGCTGCTAGCTCAAGCCAATCTAACTCTCCACATCGCGCTAGACGAGGCGAGGGCTCATGAATCCTCCATGGAGGCTGCAGAAACCCTACAGAGACCAGCTCAAGCAAGGACAATGCAGCGGTCGACCCCGGTACACCGTGAGACGATCCAAACAGAAAGCGAGGAGGAGTCCGACAAAGATGTCTTCCAGACTGAGAAATACCGGCAGGACCAGAGAGACCACCGAGAAACCTGTGCAAGCTGCGGAGGGTCCCACCATCGCCAGACCTGCAAATTCATAGATGCCATTTGCAGGCACTGCGATAAGAAGGGTCACCTGGCAAGGGTCTGCAGAGCTACTCAACCAGCCAGCCACAAGTCACGAGGCTCCTCTAGCCAACCAGAGTCGGCACCGAAGAAAAGAACCAACAAACACATTGGCTAGAGGAAGGGTGCGAAGACTGCGAGACCTACGCCATTCGCATTGGCCATCCGCATTGGCCATGCAAGCACAACCCCGGCGAAAAGGGTGTACACCATGGTCGAGATAGAAGGGAGCGAGTGCAGAATGGAGCTCGATACCGGCTCGCCGCTAACCATCATGACCTGGGCCAACCTACAGAAGGCTGTTTCCGGCATCAAGAAACACCACCTAAGACACCAGAGGCTTGGACTACGTGACTACCAGGGCAACCGCATTCCAGTGGAAGGAGGCAGCATGTTCCAGGTCGAGTACGGGGAATACTGGAAGAAGCTGCCCCTCACTGTGGTCAGCCAGAATCTTCCAAGTCTGGTTCAACACCCTGGGAATGGGATTCACCAGAGTCCGCAACGTGAGCAACCGCCACGAAAGCAGCACCCTGAAGGACAACCTGATGCGGGAGTTCCAAGACATGTTCGACGAACGGCTCGGCAAGTATGTGGGGACCCCTATTTCATTTAATCTCGACCCCAATGTCGCCCTAATTCGGCTTAAACCCAGGAGGGTACCTTTCGCCCTAAAGCCAAAGATAGACATTGAGCTAGACAAACTAATCAAGCAAGGGGTGCTAGTTCTCGTTGACCATGCCAAACGGGAGACCCCAATTGTGACCCCAGTAAAGCCTGATGGGTCTGTGCGCATCTGCGCAGATTATAAATGCACAATTAATAAGGCTCTCCAACAGAGCGCTTATCCGGTACCTATTGTGCACCATTTGCTCCATTCCCTGGGCCCTGGCAAGATTTTCGCTAAACTCAATCTTGCGCAGGCGTACCAGCAGTTGCCGGTAGATGGCGCTACCACAGAGGCACAGACTATCGTAACACACAGAGGTGCCTTTAAGTGTACTAGACTCCAATTCGGAGTCACCATAGCCCCAGGTCTGTTTCAGAGCACAATGGAGCAGCTGCTACAGGGTCTGCCAGGGGTAGTTCCCTATTTCGATGATGTCCTCATCACAGCAGAAGATGAGCAGCAATTAGGGGACAGACTGAGGGCAGTGCTAACAAAATTCAGGAGAGCTGGCCTCAGAGCCAAACGCAACAAATGCATGATCGCAGTCCCCTCTGTGGAATTCCTGGGGTACTGGGTAGACGGAACTGGCATTCACCCCACCAAAAGCAAAATCAGAGCAATTCAAGAGGCACCCACCCCTAAGTACAAGGCGGAACTACAGGCATTTTTGGATCTCCTAAACTTCTACGCAATCTTCCTGAGGGACAAGGCAACGGTAGCAGAACCCCTGCACCGGCTATTGGCAAAGAACACACCATGGGTCTGGGGAAAAGCTGAATCTGCCACATTTGCCGCTGTAAAGAAACTTTTATCTGCAGAAAGTTTCTTGAGCCAATACAACGCCACACTTCCCCTTGTGTTAGTCTGCGATGCATCCCCGTTTGGAGTGGGGGCCGTGCTGAGCCACAGACTACTGAATGGACTAGAGGCACCCATTGCTTATTATTCCCGCACCCTGTCCAACGCTGAGCGGAACTACAGCCAAATAGACAAGGAGGCTTAATCAGCCGTGTCCGGGGTTAAGAAGTTTCACGAGTATTTATTTGGCCGAGACTTCAAACTTGTCATGGACCATCAGCAGCTTTTGGGCCTCCTGGCAGGGGACTGTCCGATTCCTGCTGCCTTGTCTCCCCGGATGACACGCTGGGCAATCTTTTTAGCGACGTATTCATATCGCCTGGTATATTGGCCAGGACTGAGTTTGGGACATGCCAATGCCCACAGCCACTGCCCATTACTGGACATCTTAGAGGACCCCACACCTGGAGTTCCAGTCTTGCTTATCAACGTGTTGGACTCGGGGCCTCTCACTTCTGCGGAAGTGGCAAGAGCCTCTGCCAAAGATCATGTGCTTAAGACAGTCATGAGTTGGGTCACGAGGGGGTGGCCAGGAAAGACTGAAGGCGGGGAATTCAAATGTTTTGTCAGCAAACACAACGAATTATCTATGCAAGGGGGTTGCTTATTGTGGGGCGATCGGGTCATTGTGCCCTTGTGCCTAAGGGAAAAGGTTTTACAGTTGTTGCATGAGGGACACCCGGGGATTGTGTGCATGAAGGGGCTAGCCAGGAGTTATGTATGGTAGCCGAACATGGATAACAACATCACTGAGTGGGTGGGGAAGTGTCAGTCCTGCCAAGAGTCTAGGCCAGATCCCCCCACAGCACTGTAAGAGAATGGGAACGCCCCCAGGGCCCCTGGTCAAGAATCCATATAGATTTTGTGGGCCCCCGTCACGACCAAACCTTCCTGGTCATAGTAGACGCTTACTCGAAATGGCTCAAGATCCAGCTAATGAAATCCACTACCACTGACGCAGTCATCAGGGTGCTCAGAAGGTTATTCGCCACCCATGGATTCCTGTACACGCTGGTCTCAGGCAATGGGCCCCAATTCACTGCCACACAGTTCGAGGGGTACCTGGCAGAGCTAGGGATCAGGCACGCCCTGTCTTCCCCATTTCATCCGGCCAGTAACGGGCAGGCTGAACATTTTGTGAGAATAGCTAAGGAAGTACTCTCACGATTGAGAGATGCACCGCCACCGGGCGCAGTCCAGCTGAACTGCTGATGGGTCGAAAACTCAGGTGTATACTGGATAGGTTACATCCTAACTATTCCCCCGACAGTTTCAAGGGATCAGAAAAGAAACTGAGGGAAATTCCGATAGGGATGCCAGTGTATGCCAGGAACTACGCAGACAGGCCCTTATGGACAGCAGGGACAATTACAGACACAACCGGGCCCAAGTCTTATACGGTAGACATGGGAGATGGAAGGGTATGGTGTAGGCACATAGACCAGTTACGAAAAAGGGTAGTCACTGAACCAGAAACCATGCCTGACGATACGGTCCCTAGCTACCAACCACTTCCAACAGTTAGCTCAAGCCCGAGACAAGCGGAGAACTTATCTGAAGACTTTGGTGTCCGGAGCTGGCAACCCGAGGAAGTGAGACCAACTGAAGAAGTCAAGCCCCTGGAGGAATCCAGGAGGTTCCATTGGCGGAACGGGGAGAAATAAGAGGTCCCTCCGACCCGCTCGACACCACACCACAGACTGAACTACACAGGCCTACTAGGGTCCGGACACGTCCTGGTCACCTGTGTGATTTTGTATGTAAATGTGTATCCCAAGTGCCTTCTGGGAGGGGAGGGGTGTTATGTATATAGTTTTGGCAGGAAAGTTTGAATGTAATTGCTCTCAGCTGATTGGCTGATTGCCAGGACTGTAGAATATATAAAGGGAGCTGTTTCCCTGGGTCAGTTGCTGGATTCACACCATGAAGTAAAGAGCTGTTGTTACTCACAACCTGGCTTCTGTGTCCTCATTCACCCTACTTAACAGCTGAGTGGGTAATCTTCCCTCTACTCCTAATTGCATCTCCTCTCCTGCATTTTACCCACAGAAGTGTGAGGCAGTAGCCATTCTCTCCTTTAGGAAAATAAATAAAAAAATTCTGTGATCCTATGCACTTTATGAATCTTTATTTTAACAAAGACACCTATTAAATAAAATATTTTATTAAAATAAACTGTTGTATTAGAAAAATTGACCTTCTCCGGATAGCTGTAGCTTCCCCGCACCTCTTGCACAACACCAGGCCATTGTGTGCATAAGAAAAAAAGAACCAGTTAAAGAAACAGCAATTCAGAGGAATAGGAAAACAAAATCAACAGAAGAGGTTGAAGGAAAAGAAGATAAAAGTGGGAGTTTTATCACTTGAGACTTTCAAGAAGAGATTGAACTGCCATTTGTCAGAAATGGTGTAGGGTCTCTTGCTTGGGGGGGGTTAGATTAGATGACCTACAAGGTCCCTTCCAACTCTGTTAATCTATTAAATCTGTTAAAAATGGGGCACTTCAAGAGAACCTGAGTCCATTATATTGTGAGGCCTGAGCTGCATCTTGTATGACTATTATACAGTACAGAGGGTCTGAAATTGATGATCATTGGTGGGTCTGCGATTGGGGTAATGTGGCACAGTCTTCTTTTTCTCTGTGTCAGCTCCAGACAGTCAGAGAAGATGCCTAACTTCAAAGCCATGCTTTAAGAGATTCTCCAGGTTCCACACTATCTCTGTTCCTATTTAATTTCTATCAGTTGGGTGACAGCAGTACACTGATAACATCTCTCAATTACAGGCAAAAATGGTGATGTAATCAGGTCTGGTTTCCCCAGTGGTTTCCCCAATGTCTGGAGGCCATAGTCAAGTGCGTAAAAGGGGAAGAACAAGCTTCAGTTTAACCCAAGTTGCAGAGAGGTTTAGCCCTCCCGCCCCCCACTCTAAAGAGTGCAGAGAAGAGCAACAAAGATAATTAGGGAACTGGAAGCTAAAACATATAAAGAACGTTGCTGGAATTGGGTATGCCTACTTTAATGAAAAGAAGGACTAGGGGTGACATGCATACCTGTACCCGCAAGTTTTGGTGTATTTGGGTCTTTCTTTTCCCATGTAAGATTGAGAGTATCTTGGTGACGTTTTGATGAGGTTCCACTCATCATCTTCAGGCTGGTGCCTTCGGCTTCGTGCCTGTGCGAGCAAAGTGTGATCGGAACTGCCGTCTCTCTATAAATACTGGTGGGGAGGTGTGGGGTGCTGGCTTTGTTGCTGTGAGCAGGTTGGTTGTTGTTACATCTGTTGTTGTTACATCTTGATTAGTTGATGGAGTTGATGTTTGCAGATTAGTCATCAGTGAAGAGATCCAGCAAAGAATCATCCCCAAAGAGAAATCATCTAGATGCCCCAAGCTCTATGGCCTCCCCAAGATACACAAAGAAGGAACACCACTCAGACCCATAGTCAGCTCCATAGGCTCACCTCTACAGAATCTTGCCAAATTTCTTGCCAAACAACTTCAGCCCTATGCAGAATCCATCACCTCACACGTACAAAACTCATTCCACTTCATAGAAACAATAAAGAAACAAAACCTACAACTCAGCAATCTACTTGTGAGCTTTGATGTCATATCCCTCTTCACCCAAATACTTATTAAAGAAGCCTTGACAGCTATCCAAAACAAATACAACACCCCTAAGCACATCCTAGATCTGACCAACCACTGCCTAACCAACACATATTTCATCCACAATGGACAAAGATACAAACAGATAGAAAGAGCACCCATGGGATCACCCCTCTCATCTGTCATTGCAAACCTCTACATGGAACACTTTGAAACCCAAGCTCTAGAAAAATCTGATCACAAACCCAAACTCTGGCTGAGATACGTAGACGACACCTTCATAATCTGGCCACATGGGAAAGAAAAACTGGACAACTTCCTCACACACCTCAACAGCCTACACCCCAAAATACAGTTCACCATGGAAACAGAAGCTAACAATCAACTTCCCTTCCTGGATGTCTTAGTCTACAAGAAATCCAATGGCTCCCTAGGACACACCGTCTACCAGAAGAAAACACACACAAACCACTATCTGCACGCACTCTCACACCACCACCCAGCACAGATCAACTCCGTAGCCAAGACACTCATCTCCAGAACAAAACGCTTAGCTGATGAACAACACCTAAAAACCAAATTACACACTCTCACTAACATACTAACATCCAACGGATTCCAAAGAAATAAGATTACCAACCTAATCCAAAAAGAAACCCCCACTAAAATCCAAGACAGAGAACAAGAAAACGGCAAAGCCCTCCTCCCATACATAAAAGGCACCACAGACAGAATCAGCAAGATCCTCCACAAACACATCAAGACAGCATTCTGCACAAACCGAAAAATATCCACCATCCTAAGAAACCCCAAAGACAAAACTGAGTTAGAAAATCAAGGAGTATATGAAATCCCATGCACCGCCTGCCCCACCACATACATCGGACAAACCAACAGAAGAATAAGTACACGCATTGAAGAACACAAGAACTCGGTCAGAAAAGAGGAACCAACTTCTTCCCTGGTCCAAAACCTTAAAGCCACAGGACATGATATTGACTTTAAAAAGACCAGAACTATCGCCAAAACTGAACACTTTAACAACAGAATAATCAGAGAAGCCATCGAGACAGAAAAACGCCCACACAGCATGAATAAACGAGATGATACCTCCCGCCTACCAGCCATTTGGAAACCCGCCCTCATTGACAAACGAGTCCCTAACACAAAGAATGACACCAGACCCACACTCACGAAAACCACACAGGATGTCACCACCATATATCCACGCAAAAAGCAAACCCACACCAATGAGGCATGACCACAAACCAGAAGCCAGACCACAGCTGCATCATTAGCCACTTTAAACCCCTCCAATCCATACATGAAGCAAACTGACACCCACCATGAAGATGTGGCACAACCATGAACGCGAAGCCAAACAACAGCAACACAGCTCACCAGCTCAAATCCCCCTGCAACTCAGACTAAGCTGAGCACAACCAAGCCCCCACCTAAACAGAACACCCCCCCATCCAATCAGAACACAGCCAAGCTCCCAGCCAATCAGTTCACACCCCCAGTGGCAGTTAAAAGGAAGAAACAGCTGCGATCACACATTGCTCCTAGAAGCACGAAGCCGAAAACACCAGCCTGAAGATGACGAATGAGACTTCGTTGAAACATCGCCAAGACACTTCCAATTTTACGCGGGAGAAAACCCGAATTACCAAAGACCTGCATATATATATATATGTAGGTCTTTGGTTATTTGGGTTTTCTCCCGCGTAAAATTGGAGGTTTCTTGGCAACGTTGCTCCTAGAAGCACGAAGCCGAGAACACCAGCATGAATAAACGAGATGATACCTCCCGCCTACCAGCCATTTGGAAACCCGCCCTCATTGACAAATGAGTCCCTAACACAAAGAATGACACCAGACCCACACTCACGAAAATACACACACACACACACACACACATATCAGAAAGAATTGAATGTGGGGATCCAGAAGTGTCACGGCGTGACTGGTTGTGAAAATACCAGGCTCCAATGAGCCTGGCGAAACCCAGCCAGACGAACCGTCGCCGGGGGGGGGGTTGTCTTCAGACTGGAACTGTCCTGTAGGGGCAGTGAAGAAGGAGAGGCAGCTTGGTGGCTAAAGAGGAACAGGCAAGTTCCTTGGAAAAGCCAAGAAACTCTTCGATCTGGCGATGGGGTGGCGGCGATCAGTGTGAATCGCCACGAAGCTGGAACTTCTGGAGTAAGTTGTGTGCAGGAGTGAAGATTTGGGCAGAGTACTGGTACCGAGTGAATAAGTGGCCAATTTACAGGTAAAAAAAGGAAAATTGTAAACTTTTAAAATTAGCTCAGCGTGGAATAGTGGCTAAATAGCGACGGGGGGAAACAATGGAGAGAGAGAAAACAGAAATGATAAGCACTCGATAGGAGAGCCCGACAAAGGATTTAAAATTGAATGTGAATGGAAATGTAAAGTTGGAATTTGGAACTTTCAAATCCGGATTGGATTATAAACTGATTGGTTGTATATAAAAGGAAAAGAAGGAGTGGAAAAATTTCTTTTTCTCTTTTTTAAATTGGTAAACATTGATAAAGTGAATTGCAAATAAAATGGATACTTTTTAACTGGCTGAGTGGAATTATGGATTCTAGAGAGACATCTTCAGGAGAAATAAGAGTATGACACTGAGCTTTCTGCTTTGAGGAAAAACTTTGAAGTAGCGAGAAAAAAAACTTGAACTTTTAAAATGATAAACAGCGAGAACTAAGGAGGATTTGTTTTGTCTGCAAACGGTTAGACTTTGATGACTTTGAGGATCAAAAAAGGAGGATTATAATGTGGCTTTAAATTGGAATAATATCAACCCAGAAAGAATAAAATGGTGCAGGAATTTAAGGAAATGATGAAGATGATGAGCTTGGAAATAAAGGAAATGATTATAATATTGCACGAAAAGTCGAAATTTGTGGATCCAAAGACTGAGCTAGAATACAGCGAAACTGAAAAGGGAATAACTAATGAGAAACAGGAAAGAGAGACTGACAATGAAGAAGAAGACAAAGACAAAAAGATTGACTAAGGAAAATTAAACAACTATATGGGTTGTAATAATAAAAGGGAGAATATTAAAGATTACAGTGGGATTAAGAATGGGAAATATAGAAGAAAAAATATAAAAAATTTAAATGATTACACTGGGAAGTATACAGTGGAAGTATAAGAAAGAGGGAAAAGGGATGGAAAATAATGGGAAATAAAGGGTAAAACAAAATATTTCAGAACTTTAAAATAAAAAATAAGTACATTGGGATTAACAATGGAAATACAAGAAAAAGGAAAGAGAGAGAAGAAATAAGGGGAATTATAAGGCAGAATAGGAGAGTTCAGAATTTTAAAACACAAAAGAAAGGAAGAGGAAGGAAAAAGAAAAAGAATAAAAATGAGAAAGGCAGAAAGAAAGGAAAGGGGGAATATATTTAGAACTGTAAAACCTAACAGATGAGATGAATGTAAGAAAAAAAAGATAAAGGTAATATTAATGCAGTGACTTTAAAATGATGGGAAACTATAAAGATGTATGAAGTAAAGGAAATAAGATTTACATTTTATGTTTTAAGTTTTAAATATACCTTATTGAAATTTAGAGAAACTGCAATAATTGTCATATTCATAATTGCATTGTTGGAGGTTTATAAAATGATAAGTTTTAATAATATGAATGAATTTGATTGGGGGAATTGTAATAATTGTAATATGTTAAATTATATATTTGAAATATAATCAAAAAAGGGAAAAGAAGGCGAATTAAGATTAATTTAAGAATTAATTAGTTTGGGTGAAACTAGAAATGATTAAGATGTGTTTTATAAATATATATTTGAATAAGCTGAAATATATTGATAATATATTTTGAGAAATATATTTAATAATTGAAAGAAAGGTCGGGGTTGCCTGGACACCATAGTGGAAAATACCAAATTGAAAATGAATACAGCAATAAAGAGAGAAGTAGAGAGGTGGAAGAGAAGGTGAAGGAGAGAGAAGGATGGAAGAGAGAGGAGGAAGGGAGGGAGGGGAAATGAGAGTAGGAGAGAGCATTTAAGAAAGGAGGAGAAAGAGGAAGAAGGGGAAGTAGAGATGAGTAGGAGAGGAAGGGAAAAGAAAGTAGGAAGAGAGGGAGATGGAAGAGAGAGAGATGGAAGAGAGAGAGAAGAAGGATTGCTGTACAACAAACAAGAGGAAATGGAAGAAAGGCAACCCCGAACACACATAAATGTACTAAGATAAAGAAGGAATTGTTTAAAAATATAAAAAAAGAATAAATGTGAATAAATAGGTAAATTAGAGCTTTGAGTGCGAATGAAGATGTTGTTTATATAAATAAGCAAAGAAATATTGAGATATGATTTTAAAGAAAAAAAAGGAAAAAAGGAAGATTTTGGCAAAATTTGTAATTGTGTATAATGTATTTGAATTTGATAAATTGTATAAGATAAGATAAGGCCAATACTCTGTTCAAAAAAAAGATGTGGGTGAATGTGGGAGGGAAAACCAATAAAACCTGATTCAAAAAAAGGAGAAAGAATTGAATGTATACATTCAATATGAATTACATTATTAAAGAAAACTGTTGTACATTTACTATATGTAGGAAAACTAACATAGATCAGTTAATTTTTCTTTGAGATTGTTTTGTAGAAATTGTTTGTTGAAAGTAATTTTTAAGCTCTAAATGATCAAAAAGTCCCATTTGTTCTAGAAGCAACAGGACTTTTGATTTACATTTCAAATTTTCCAATATTTTTTCTTGTGTTTCAATTCCATCATAAGTATGTCCGAGATCTAATCTATGAGATTATGAGATGCATTCCTTTAGAATTTTCTAGCTTGAAAACCCACTTTCAAGGAAAAGCTAAAACAGGCAATTTAATATTGTCATTTTTTTCAGATTATTATTCTATTGTATCACATCATATTGTATCATACTATACTATAAATTATCACAAATTGCAATTTGGCAGTAATTATATTCATAAATATGTTTGCTTCTGCAATATATTTGTGAAAGATGAAAAATGAAATCCTTTGTTGAAACATTTTTAATATCAGATGCTGAAATCAGTAAGTTTAAAAGTAAGCAGTTAACTCCAAGTTAATATTTCCTCCTTAGAATACAATCTATAAGTGTGAGTGTGATTTAATTGAAAGGAGAAAATTACATGTAATTACAGGGTACAGAATTGCGATAAACATAGAGACATATTTAAAGATCTCAAAGAACATTTACCCATCACAGGATAAAATTACTGACCTGTGTAGAAATAAGCAAAAACATAAACCATAAAAAAAGCATTGCAGGGTACTTACACTTTGTGAAAGGATCACTGCTTTGCAAGCACCTGAAAGTACAGTAATTCACACCCTTCATATAAGCCACAGAGACGGAAGGAAAAAGGAATTAAAAATAACCAATGTATAAGCCCATAATTGCATCAGTAACTTTCAGTTTTATGAGTAATGAATCATTAATCACAATTTTATCATGAGTAAGATTTTCAATATTTTGTAAATTCCCATTACTGATGTAACAGGAAATAGCATACCTCCCAAAATATTTTCTGTTGTCTGATTTATGTTTTCTGGAGAAACGTAGTACAGAATATTTACTTAAATAACACAGCTATTTATTTTGCTTAATCTTTTGTTTAAAAAGCCATTACTTCCTATAGGCAGGATGATAATATTTTAAAATATATCGGGACTTAGGACGCAACACCTATCCTCTGGAATCAGATACCTCTGATATCTATGTGGCTCCCACCCTGGGGCCTTCCGGAAACCTTAAAGATTTGGCTCTTCTCCCAGATCTTGCTAGATTGTGTCTAGGTGTGGAGGTTTTTGTTTGTCTGTTTGTTATTTACTCTTTTGTTCTCTTGTAATTATAGTTTGCTCTTGTATGTTGTTGGTTTTAATGCATTCTGCCCAGAGTTGATTGGAATCAGGTGGTGTCAGAAGATATTCAGGAATAAAATAATATTATTATTTTTTTATTGAAAAAGTTTTCAAATACAAATTCCCCCCCCTTTTTTCCCCCTCTCCCTCCCCCTCCCTAAGCCCCCCTCCCCACCCATCCCCCCCTGTGACTTCTTCATAACAAAAAAAACCCTAATTCATAACAGATTACTTACTCCCTCCTCTAGATATTGACCTTTACTTACTTAAAATATTATTAATATTATAACATCCCCCTTTATCCATACATATCAGAAAAGAGAAAAGAAAGGAAAAAAAAAGACATTATACTATGACATTATAGAATAACTTCTCCACTTTAAAACTATACGATAAGTCCTACTTTAACATTTAATCTTCTATATATATTACTATAACATTTCAAAGCGGCCTTCCCCATAAAATCTAGTTTAACATTTATTCCACTCTATCCATTTCCTCCACTCCCCTAAATATAACACTTAAAAATCCCTTTTCTTAGACTAATCAATCTACTAACTAGCTTATTCACCCACTATCATGCAAAATTGCCATACACAACATTTCTTAACATCTTTGATTCACTGCCCACACTACTTAAAAATATATGTCTATATTTTCCATTATATCTAAATAAAAAAAAAGAAAAGACAATGACTTTAAATTTATAATCCATATAGTATCTTCTTTGAGGTTTTTCCACTGGATTGGTAGAACCAACATCCATAATCGGGTAACATAGCTTACTGGTGCAACAGTTTATTCAAGATCTTCAATCATATCTGCCCCCATCAGTAGTAAATATCTTCTTATATGTATAAAAGTAAAAACAACCACCCGAGTGACATTATAATTATATTCCATATAGTAATAATTGTGGGTTTCATCAGGATTATTAATTCCCATCATCGTAGTGGGTAACAACCCGATCTTCTGCATGCCCCAGCATAATTCTCTTGCCTTGTGATTCAAGATAATATAATATGTTTATCAACACAAAAAGAAATTCCAAAATGGATAATTCAAATCCATCAGTTTAAGGCTCGTTTCACGTCCCCAGATTACGGCCATGCAGAGATCTGCCACAAACCTCAGGATGATATTAACCAATACGTCGCCTCTTCTGTGTTTACACATAATCGTTCATATTTTAAAATCACTGGCTTCACTGTTGCCTGATTTAGAAATTTCTATTTTTATGCCACCTATTTCTTTTTTTCTTTTCTTTTTGTGGGTTTGGTTTCCATCCTGGTTCCCTTTCTACAAAATGTGTATCATCTGGTCGGTTTTTATTCTGCTTTGTAGATTGGTCTTGTTGGTTTTGCTTTTGTATCTCATGTTTCTTTTTTATCCCTTGTATATCCCCTAATTGGTTTCCATGCTTATCCTTGCCTTGATAAGTCATCACATTAAGATTAGATGCCACTTCTCTCAAATTTGTAGATAGTCCAGCTGGGGTATCCAATAAATCCAAAGGCAATTCATCTGGTACAGTCTCTGTAATTCGATATTTTACCTTTATTTCCGGCTCCTTCTGCTTATCCTGTATTATACCTGAAGATGTTAAGTTCATTTTCAACCTATTTTGATAAAATTCTTCCGCTCTTTCAACAGTATTTAGCTGATATCTTTCTCCTTGGTATCTAAATATAATACCAACTGGGGCGTCCCACCTGTAGGAGATATTTCTCTTTTTTAACTCATTCACCAGAAAACCAAATTTCTTCCTTTCCATCAATATCTTAGGTGGGAGTTCCTTGTAAATCCAAATCTTTCTTCCATACAATTGCAAATTAGAATTGAAGGAATTTTGTACGATATTATTCCTAATTTCCTTATCTGTAAAATAAATCACCACATCTCTAGGCAATTGCCTTTGCTTGGCAATCCAGGAATTGATTCGATAAACTCTGTCAATCCTACAAAACACTTCGTCAGGTTGAACCTTTAGAATCCCAGCTAGAAATTCAGAAGATATTTTCCTTAAATCATCTCTATTATTTTCCTGCAAACCTCTTAATCTTATCGCATATTCTGTGAAATTATATTGTACCATTAAAATCTCTTTTTCAATCTTCTGTTGCAGATTTTCTACATTACCATACTTTTGATCAGCATCCATTTTAGGTTTTTCTTCTAAGCTATTATCCTGAGTGTTTGTCAAATCATTTTCAATTTTTTGAATTCTATTGTCCAATTTATCTTGAATTTCTTCCATTTTAGACTCTAGTACATTAGTATTTGTGTCCAACTGTATCATAAATCCTGTAAAACCATTAACCACTTTTGAGAACTTGGACTTCCGGGTTGCTGTTTGTCGCTGCCAGACGTTCCTTTGGGATCATCAGCTTCCATCGCCTGTTAGAGCCGCCTTCACAACGGAATGGCGGCTCGAAAAAACTCCGTTCCCATGAGGAAACGGAGATAGAGCTGGCAGGGGTGGGTAGAACTCTCTGCGGAGTCCCAAAATTTTTTTCTTTACTTTTGGGACGGAGCGGATGAGATGCCCCGTATCCCCAGCCGCCGCTCCGGGCTTTGGGAGACCTCTGCTGATGCAGAGCCAGGCGTCAAAAGCAAGCCTGCAAATTTAACAGACTACTCAAAGAAAATGTGAGCTGGACCTGTAATACTGAACCGCAAGTATTTTACTGATTTTTTAAAAAAAATTACTTAAGAGAGAGGAGGAAAAGAAAGAGGAAAAAAAAAAGCCTTTTAAAATGGCGTCGGCTGGAGGAGAGGCTGAAAGGGAAAGTCCTTCCCTTTTCTATTACCACAATGTAGCGGAATAAATACCACTGGCTACATTTGTAGACAAAACTTCGCTCCTGTGTCTTTTTCTCTTTTTTTTTCCCTTGGAGACCTGATATTGTTGTTGATTGGAAAGAAGTCTTTCTTGCTTTTTTTTTTTTAACAAAGCCTGCCTGGGCGGAAACATGGCACTGAGACTCATAAAGTCAGATAAACAAGAAGTGGGGGGGATCCCCCCACCAACAACTTAAAGGAACAAGTCTTAATTCTTCAGTCTCAGAAACCTGATTTTAACATAATAGAATTTTTTATAGAGGAGATTGAAAGAAGGGAGGAGATTGTGAATCAGCAATTTGAAAAATTTAAGCAGGAAATTAAAGAATTGGTGAAATCTAAGTTTGATTTTTTGGAGAAAAAATTCTCAAAAGGAATAAAATAATATTTTTAATACTCTTAAGAAAAGTATGGCATTAAATTATAATTTATGAAAAATTAGATAGAACAACTGAAATATAAAACCTGATAATAGAAATAAACCTTAATTAACAATTAAGTGTTTTGTGTTGTTTTGCCCTTTTCCTCCTTGGGGAGAGCCACAGAAGAAAAGGTCTCCTCCCAGGTACCAGAGCCCCAAATATTGGAGAGTGAGGGCATCTTCAGAAGAGCCTCCTCCACCTCCAGTGTATAAGTGGGCAGAATCATTGTAGGAATCACAATTCCTCAACAGACAGACTGCAAGCCATTAAAAGTCAGCAAATGCCACTTAAATTATGCCCAGTGTGTAACTGGTTGGTTATGCAAATTTTTCAGTACATGCTATTGGACTAGTTGAAAGGCTGGGCACTGTATTTTGCACCACTTACAATTCCTGGACATATGTCAAGCTACACAGTATTAAGAGTAGTAATTAAGATTGGTAAGAACTAAGGCATGGATACCTGCCAATTAGATCTCACTAGTTCAAGAAAAGTCACAGTTGGTGATGACCTTGACACAGTTGATGACCCTGACCTTTCTGTACTTTGTAGCATCCCCTGCCAGCCTACATTTAAATAGGAAAATCAAGTGCATGAGAACTTCCTCAGGAACATGGTGGCCTGAAGATGGCTTCACAAAAGCAGATCCAACAACTGCAGCTAAGGACAAGGAAGTGAGAAGTAGATGGGCTCCTTTGACTCTCTCTAGACAAAGAGATAATGTGAGATCACCCACATTGCTCCAATGTGGGTGATCACATTGCATCCAATGCAAGGCAATGTCTTTGGAAGGTGGGAGAACCGGATGAGAATAGAATTTATTATTCTTGCTCCAGCCACAGTTGGACCTTTCAAAAGACATTAAGTTCACATTTCCTTTGCAAACCACTTCACAAAATTATCTATCAACTGCCTTAAAACAGTAGGCTCCTTCAAAATGATACGGTTGGAAACACTGGTGAGTTCCTTCAATCTGTAAAACTAAAAAAATGAAACTATCTTTATAAGCTTTTAACTATTTAAAATAAACAGTAAAAAGCAAGACAAGATTTTATGTATAAAAAGTTTTAAATGGATTAAGGGCTTAGAAAATGTTGAAATATTTAATTTTGATTATTAAAAGTTTGACATTAATGTTAAAGAATAAGTGCATTTAGTGAGAAACAAAAATTACTTTCAATATTGGAGACATAATAAGATAAGTAAGTTACATGGGTGCTCAGAGATATTTTTAAGGAATTGCACTGGGACCTTGAATCAACACATTCAGCTATATTATATGTTCTTATGAACAGTCTCTCCCCAGAAAAATCTGTTATGAAAAAAGATTTGTAACAAAACGTTGTTACATGTGGAGAGCAATGTGAAGAAAAAAATCTTACTGGATATAGAAAAAAAATTGAATGAGGCTTTAAAAATTAAGAAGGAAATAAAATGTCAATCTGAGAGAACAGTTGGAATAATTTCTTCTTGCTAGATTTTAAAGAATCCTGTTAACATTTTTGAAGAAATTCAAAACAAGGATCAATAATTATTTTAATGAATTAAAGAACAAGAGTATTTTACACAAAAGGAAGGAACGTAAAATTGGCCTATTTGACCAGGGTTAAAATGGGACATATTTATTTATCACATTTTTATAGCCACCCATCTCACACCCATCTCACATGACCTTGTAGATGACCCTCACCCAGGGGTGAAATCTAAAATTTTTTGCTACCGGTTCTGTGGGCGTGGCTTAATTAGTGGGCGTGGCTTGGTGGTAAGGTGACTGGGTGGTCATGGCCAAGTCAATGTCACTTCTTTGCCCTTTTTTAATCTACAAAACACAACACAACACAACTGGCTCACACACAATGTAAAAGCAGCTGTGCTAGACTCAAAATGGCTCAAAATGGCAACAAGCAGGAATCTCACACAGCCACAAAAAGCCCAAAAAACCAACTTTCACACTTTACACACACAAAATTCCACATACAGCTTTGTGAGATTTTGTATGTTTGTGTAGTTAGAGTGAAACACTACAGAAACACACTAAATCTCAGAAAGCTGCACAAATATTATATTATTTTATTTTTATTTCTATATAAAAGCAGCTAAATTTAAAACTTCCTAAACTTTAAATGGCTAGGTCTAAAAAAAAAAAACAACTAAAAAAACCCCCAATTAACTTTTTTTTTTAAGCTCCCAAAGGGGAAAAAAACTTACCCAATAGAACAGGGGTCTCCAACCTTGGCAACTTTAAAACTTGTGGACTTCAACTCCCAGAATTCCTCAGCCAGCTTTGCTGGGAGTTGAAGTCCACAAGTCTAGGCAGGAAGGCAGGCAGGCAGAAAGAGATGCTCACCGATGAGCTTGATTGCAGGCAGGGAGATTCAGTTGCTTGCTGATGCATGAATTGTGATCGTCATGGGATCAGCAGCTAAGGTAAGCAAGCTGGAGGCTGGGAAAGGGGGGGGAGAAAAAAAAGAAACATTTTTTCTTTTACATGGCTCTGGTGATCCAAGCTGAGTTGCCTGATTAGCAGGCAACTCAGCTGGGATGTCAGAGCTTGGCTGGTCAGAGCCATTTAAAAGGAAAAAAAGGCTCTGATGATCGCGGGGCTCAGCTGGACATGGGGGGTGGGGGCAGGGATTTTTGCTACTGGTTCTCCGAACTGCCCGCCACCATCGCTACCTACTCGCCCGAGCCGGTCCGAACCGGAAGCATTTCACCCCTGCCCTCACCCTATCAAGGACCTTTGAGTACTCATATCTAATGATCTAAGTGCCAAAGCCCACTGTAACCACATCGCCAAAAAGGCATTAAGAGTTATAAACCTAATCTTGCATAGCTTCTTCTCTGATAATATTACACTACTAACCAGAGCATACAAAACATTTGCTAGACCAATTCTGGAATACAGCTCATCTGTCTGGAACCCGCACTGCATATCGACATTAATACAATTGAGCGTGTCCAGAGATATTTCACAAGAAGAGTCCTCCACTCCTCTGTTCGCAACAGAATACCTTATGCCACCAGACTTGAAATTCTGGGCTTCAGAACAAAACGGATTCATCCCAAAAAGACAAATTAAAAACAATACAAGAACGATAATTATTCTCGAATATTACAAGCAAAAACCGGATGAATAAATGGCATTACTTTTCCTTGATGCACAAAAGGCGTTTGACAATCTCAATTGGACATTTTTAACATTACAACTAGAAAAAATGAGAGCAGGCGACAAATTCCTAAATATGATCAAGAGGATATACTCTAACCAAACGGTGAGAATATGGATAAATGGAGAGATAACGGACCAACTTGAAATATCTAAAGGGGTGAGACAGGGTTGTCCCCTATCCCCCCTACTATTCATATTAGCACTAGAAATATTATTGAACGAAATTAGAAAAGACAAAGAAATAAAAGGACTAAAAATAAAGAATCAGGAATATAAATTACAAGCGTTCGCCGACAACGTGGTATTTATCTTAGAACGACCAAAGCAATCGGGAATGAAATTATTAAGGAAAATAGAACAATACGGAAAAGTAGCAGGATTGAAAATCAATAAACAAAAAACAAAACTATTAATGAAAAAATTGATGAAAGCTCAGGAGAAAGAATTGGAAGACATATTAGAAATACAGACAACAAAAATAAAATACTTAGGAATCTGGCTCACCAACAAAGTATCAACACTCAAAGAAGAAACTATAATAAATTGGCCAAACAAATTCAAAAGGACCTAGATATATGGAGCAGGGGTGGGTTCTAAATTTTTTTACTACTGGTTCTGTGGGCATGGCTTATTTTGTGGGTGTGGCTTGAAGGTCATGTGACTAGGTGGGCATGGCTAGCTGGTCAGAGTCATTTCTGGAAGGTCCTCGCACTTACGACCCGACTCATTTGTTTGCTTTTAACACTGATCAGCTGTAGGACGGCCCTTTGAAGTCCCGCGGCAAGAGTTTAAACAGTTTTTTTCCCTCTAGTCATCAGCTGGGACTCAGGAGGCAGCAATAGATTCGGGGTGGGACCAAATAAAAGGTAAGAATAACGTGGGTGGGTGGGTGGGAGGCGGGGGGGAGAACCGGTTCGGTGACGTCATATCATCACCGCTACTGGCTCGGCCGAACTGGACCGAACCGGGAGGAACCCACCACTGATATGGAGTAAACTACGACTATCACTTCTAAGTAAAATCGCCTCCGTTAAAATGAATATTCTGCAGAAAATATTGTATCTATTTCAAGTAATACCAATAAATCCAGGGAAATCATATTTCAAAGACCTCGATAAAATGATATCAAAATACATCTGGCAATGAAAAAAGGCAAGAATCAAATTGAAACATCTTCAAGACACCAGAGAGAGGGGTGGCCTAGGATTATCGGACTGGCAAATTTATTATAATGCAGCATCACTTAAATGGATAAAAGATTGGATAACACTAAAAAATAAACACATGCTGGCACTAGAGGGATTTGATCTGCTGAAAGGATGGCATGCATTCTTATGGGAGGAGAAATTTAGACAACATGAACATTTCAGGAGACATTTTATCAGAGAGGCACTTGCAAAAACTTGGACAGAAATAAGGAGAAATCACTATGACAAAATCCCAAGGTGGCTCTCAACCATGGAGGCCCAAATTTATCCAAACGCAATGGCTATAGATAAGATGAGAACATACAATGAATTGCTGAATAATGAAGGAGAAGTAAAGACAAGAGAGGAACTGAAAGAACAGGGTACAGACATTGATTGGTGGCCGTATCTACAAATAAAATCAAGACATAAAATGGACATGAAAAAATTTGGAATTCAAAAAGAACAGAACGAATTGGATAAAATTCTATTGGGATCAGACGATAAATTAATAACCAAAATTTATAACTATTTACTAAAATACAAATTAGAGGAAGAAGTGGTGAAAGAGAATATGATTACATGGGCGAAACATTTCAGATACAACATTGAACTCGATAAATGGGAAAAAATATGGAAAGTAAATACCAAACTGACAATGTCTGTACCCTACAAGGAAAATACTTACAAAATGTTCTACAGGTGGCATCTCCCCCCCCCGCACGTTTGGCAAAGATGTTTCCTAACAACACACAGGACTGTTGGAAATGCAGATCACACAAAGGGATGTACTACCACATGTGGTGATCATGCCAAAAGGCAAAAAATTTTTGGAAAATGATCCAAAAACAACTGGAAGAAATCACCACCCAGAGAGTGCCATTAAGACCAGAAACATACTTATTAGGAATACTAACAAATCACTATGAAAAAGAAATACAATATTTGATAATCCATATCCTGACAGCAGCAAGAATCATATTCGCACAAATGTGGAAATCAGAAGATACGCCATTTGAGGATAAAATAATACAAAAAGTAATGGAATGTGCGGAGATGGACAGGCTTACCAAAGAAATACAGGAAAAAGAAGACACAGAGTACTATCTGGTTTGGCAACGATGGTACGATTGGTTAGAGAAAAGGAAAACAAAATAAGAAATAATCAGAAGGATAGGAAGGGAATACCAACTAAGAAAACAAAAATTAAGAAACAATCTTAAAATATCGTTATATAATGAAGGATGTAGATATATATATAGAAATATAAAATACCGAAGTAACTTTCTTTTTTCTTAAGGCTCAAGTTTCAAGACTTGATTTTAATGTATAGTTTGTCTATGTTGTGTATTGTATGTATGTATGTTTTTGTTTGTCTATCTTTAATAAATATATATATATATATTAAAAAAAAAATTCTGGGCTTAGACGACTTAGAACTACGCCATCTTCTGTATGACCTAAGCATAGCTCATAAAATTATCTGCTACAATGTCCTACCTGTCAATGACTACTTCAGCTTCAACCATAACAATACACGAGCACACAATAGATACAAACTTAAAGTGAACCGCTCCAGACTCGATTGCAGAAAATATGACTTCAACAACAGAGTGGTCAATAATAATAATAATAATAATAATAATTTTATTTCTATACCGCCCTTCTCCCGAAGGACTCAGGGCGGTGTACAGCCAATATAAAAACACAAGACACAACAATAATTAAAAATTAAAATAATTAAATAGATTTGGCCGATTTAAAACCCCAAAAATTTAAAATACCCCAATTTAAAATTATCATGTCGATAGCCCGGCCTGGCGGAACAACAGGGTCTTCAATGCGCAACGAAACACCCGGAGGTCGGAGATCTTGCGTATTTCCGGGGGCAGTTCATTCCACAGGGCTGGGGCCCCCACAGAGAAGGCCCTCCCCCTGGGTGTCGCCAGCCGACATAACTTGGCTGATGGCACCCTGAGGAGACCCTCTCTGTGGGAGCGGACTGGTCGGTGGGAGGCTATTGGTGGCAGAAGACGGTCTCGAAGGTACCCGGGTCCTATGCCATGGAGCGCTTTAAAGGTGGTAACCAACACCTTGAATCGCACCCGGAAGACCACTGGGAGCCAGTGCAGCTCGCGCAGGAGGGGTGTCACGCGGGCACAACGAGTTGCGCCCATAACCACCCGCGCGGCCGCATTCTGGACCAGTTGGAGCCTCCGAGTGCTCTTCAAGGGGAGCCCCATGTAGAGAGCATTACAATAGTCCAGCCGGGAGGTGACAAGGGCATGAGTGACCGTGCGCAAGGCGTCCAGGTCCAGAAAGGGCTGCAACTGGCGGATCAGGCGAACCTGATAAAAGGCCCCCCTGGCCACGGCCGTCATGTGCTCTTCTAAAGACAGCCGTGCGTCCAGGAGGACACCCAGATTGCGAGCCCTCTCTGTGGGGGGCAAAGATTCACCCCCAATAGTCAGCGATGGCACCTGCTGACTATATCGGGACGCCGGCAGCCACAGCCACTCGGTCTTGGACGGGTTGAGTCTGAGCCTGTTCCTCCCCATCCAGACCCGCACGGCCTCCAGGCAGCGAGACATCACATCAAGGGCATCGTTGGGGTGGTCTGGGGTGGAAATGTACAGCTGAGTATCATCAGCGTACAGATGACACTTCACCCCAAAACCACGGATGATCTCACCCAGTGGCTTCACATAAATGTTGAACAGAAGGGGCGAGAGGACCGACCCTTGTGGCACTCCCCATGCGAGATGCCTCGAGGTCGACCTCTGCCCCCCTGCCAACACAAACTGCGAGCGGTCGGAGAGGAAGGAGGAGAACCACCGCAGAACGGTGCCCCCTATTCCTAACCCTCTTAACCGCCGCAGCATGATACCATGGTCGATGGTATCAAAAGCCGCTGAGAGATCTAATAGGACTAGGACTGGATGGGGAGAAACAGGCTTCGACTCAACCCTTCCAAGACCGAGTGGCTGTGGCTGCCGGCGTCCCGGTATAGCCAGCTGACGCCATCGCTGGTTATTGGGGGCGAATCATTGGCCCCCACAGAGAGGGCCCGCAACTTGGGTGTCCTCCTGGATGCGCGGCTGTCCTTAGAAGGGCATATGACAGCCGTGGCCAGGAGGGCTTTTTGTCAGGTTCGCCTGATACGCCAGTTGCGTCCCTTTCTGGACCGGGACTCCCTACGCACGGTCACTCAAGCACTCGTCACTTCTCGTCTGGACTATTGTAACGCTCTCTACATGGGGCTCCCCTTGGGGTGCACCCGGAGGCTCCAACTGGTGCAGAATGCGGCTGCGCGGGGGATTATGGGAGCGACGGGGCGCTCCCATGTGACTCCTCTCCTGCGCGAGCTGCATTGGCTTCCGGTGGACTTCCGGGTGCGCTTCAAGGTGTTGGTGATTACCTTTAAAGCGCTCCATGGCTTAGGGCCAGGGTACTTACGGGACCGCCTTCTGCCACCAATAGCCTCCCACCGGCCGGTTCGCTCCCACAGAGAGGGCCTCCTCAGGGTGCCGTCGGCCAGACAATGCCGGCTGACGACCCCCAGGAAGAGAGCCTTCTCTGTGGTGGCACCTACCCTATGGAACAATCTACCCCCAGAGATACGAGTGATCTCCGACCTCCGGATTTTTCGTCGGGCCCTAAAAACTCATTTTTTTCAACTAGCTGGTCTGTCCTGATTTTAGGGTTAGTTTTAAAATTTTTAAAATTTTAATATTTATTTTAATTGACAAGTTTTAAATTATGAGCCAAATTTATAAATTATCTTAATTCTATTTTAAATTGTGATGTTTGTATAGATGTTTTTTATCTGGCTGTTCACCGCCCTGAGTCCGAAAGGAGAAGGGCGGTATAGAAATGCGAATAAATAAATAAAATAAATAAATAAATAGGACAGAGGAGCAACCCCTGTCCCGAGCCCTCCAGAGATCATCCACCAACGCGACCAATGCCGTTTCTGTGCTGTGCCCCTGCCTGAATCCCGACTGGCACGGGTCTAGATAGATAGCTTCATCCAGGTGCCCGGGCAGTTGTCGTGCCACCACACTCTCAACAACCTTCGCCACAAAACGAAGGTTGGAGACCGGACGGTAGTTAGCTAATTCAGCCGGGTCCAGGGAAGGCTTCTTGAGGAGGGGCCTCACCACCGCCTCTTTCAAGGCGGCGGGAAAGGCACCCTCACTCAGAGAAGCAGTTATAATCCCCTGGAGCCAGCCTCGTGCAACCTCCTGAGAGGCCAGTACCAACCAGGAGGGACACGGGTCCAATAAACATGTGGCAGCACTAATCCTACCCAGAACCCTGTCCACATCCTCGGGAGCCACAGGATCAAACTCCTCCCAGATAATATTCTCAAGGCCTGCCCCTGTCTCCTCCCCTGGACTCATCCAATCGGAGTCCAAGCCATCCCAAATCCGACCGACTTTATCATGCAGGAATTGCACAAAATCCTCAGCGCGGCCCTGCAAGGGATCTTCCCGCACTCCCCCCCGAAGAAGGGAGTGGGTCACCCTAAACAGGGTGGCTGGGCGGTTCTCTGCAGATGCGATAAGAGCGGAGAAATGGTTAGATTTCGCCGCTTTTATCGCCACTAGGTAGGTCTTGATATAAGACCTCACCTGTGTCCGGTCAGAATCGGATTGACTAGTCCTCCAAATGCTCTCTAGGCGTCTTTTCCGATGCTTCATCTCTCTCAGCTCCTCAGAGAACCAAGGAGCCAATTGAGATCGGCATCGGGTCAGAGGCCGCAAAGGCACGACGCGGTCCAAAGCTCCGGCGGCCGCACTCTCCCAGGCGGCCACCAGTTCTTCGGTCGAGTCGTGTGCCAGAGTCTCAGAAAACGGCCCAAGCTCCATCATGAACCTTTCGGGGTCCATCAGGCGCCTGGGACGGAACCATTTGGTCGGTTCCATCTCCCTGCGGCGGGGGAAAGCGGTAGGAAAGTCTAAGTGAAGGAGCGAATGATCTGTCCATGACAAGGGTTTGATGTCTAGGTCCCCTCTACCAAGATCATTCAACCACTGACCAGAGACAAAAATCAGGTCCAGAGTGTGTCCCCCTATGTGAGTTGGGCCTTGAACTAACTGGGTCAGGTCCATGGCCGTCATGGAAGCCATGAACTCCCGGGCCGCCTCTGACGCCTCACCCGCAGACGGAAGGTTGAAATCCCCCATGACAATAAGTCTGGGGGTGTCAACCGCCACCCCGGCAATGACGTCGAGTAGCTCGGGCAGGGTCGCTGCCACGTGGCAGGGAGCCAGGTACGCAGTCAGCAAACCCATCTGCACCCCACGGCCCCACTTCACAAAGAGGGACTCACATCCAGCTTTCTGAGGAACAGTGGTCTCCCTCGGACAAAGACTCTCCCTAATAATCACCGCCACTCCCCCACCCCTCCCCTGGGCCCTTGGCTGATGAAATGCACGGAAACCTGGTGGGCACATTTCAACGAGGGGGACCCCCCCCTTGGCCCAACCAGGTCTCCGTAATACCTGCCAGGTCCGCACCCCCCTCTAAAATAAGATCACAAATGAGGGGGGCTTTATTAACGACCGACCTGGCATTACACAACATCAGCCGCGGACCCTGGGCCTGAGACTCTGCACAACCCAGGACACGAGTCGCGCATTGGGGGCCGAGGTGCGCAATTACTTGTAAACAGCGTGTGCACACCCCCAGCACATGATATGGCCCCCTGCGCCCGTCATACCTGCCCCTCCCACTCATTGTTTCAATTACACAGCCCATCCTATCATCCCCCTGCTCCCCGGTTAAATTTCCTTTCACGACCCCTCTGTTGCAGCCAATCGACCCATCACCCCGCTCAGTTGCTATCTGAACCCCCCCGGGTCCACTTTTACAACCCCCTCCCTTCCTCCCGGGTCCCCTTAAAATTTTGGTTAAAAATTTAGCTAAAAAACCCCTCAACCCCCTTCTCGCACCATGCCACCTCTCGGGGTTCCAAAGCCTGTCATTAAGGTAGGCCCTCGATAGAGTGAAGGGCCAAACCTGCGAGAGGGGGGAGTCTCGCAGTGCACATAGCTCCGCCGCCGAGTACATCAAATAAGATCAGAATGAGAAAGCAGTTTGGTAGGGTCCACAGAGTCCTAGGACAGAAGGTCTTTTTATAAGCAGCAACCCGGAATCCCCTGCTCTCTCACAGCAGCGGAAGGAGTTGGTTTATACAGTCAGAGGGAGAAAAGTTTTTCCCAGCCACCCTCTCACAGTGGCCGGCCAGATGTCCAAAAGGCAAGGAATTTGATGGTATCATCCCTTCTGATAAAAGATGGTTCAAACAGCCAACTTCCCTCAGGGTCCACAAAATACTGTCCAAGTCCCCATCTGCCGGGAGTTTTGATGGAAGTAATTAATATGATTTGATTTGATTTGAAGCGGGGTACAAATAAAGCTGCCCAGTAGTTGCCCAGTAATTCCGTAGGAGGATAGATGTATACACAAGGGAGAGGAGAGGGGGAGGGGGGGAGGAAGGCTGACTCCCAGGCCGATAACAGGGCCAGAAAGGGGGGGAGGAGGGGGAGGAGAGGCCACCCATGGAGGCCCCATCCCAGAGCCATCCACCGGACTCTCCAACCCCAGATCTTTCCATCCCCTCTCGTCATTTGAGCCATATCATGCCTCTGTTGGCGACCTCCGCTTTGCCTCTCCGCCAGCATCGAATGTTCAACAACTTCCACCTCACCCTTTTTCACAGCCATCTTTATCCAGCTAAAACATCCCCTCCCAATCGCTGCGCAGCGGCTGCCATTGCCGCTGCAACTCCGCAACTCCACCGCCAGTGCCAGAACGCCCTCAGTCCACCATTGGCACCATTGGTCCTGCCACGTCGTCGCCGCTGTTCTGACAGCCGCCGACCAGCGAGCGGGGAAGAAGCCGGCATCGCTGCAGCCAATTTCCCTGATCCTCCTCACGGGGCGCCTCGCGGCGTCCTGCAGCCTCCCGCGGCGTTCTTCTTTGCCTCCTCTCACCCAAGCATTCCGGAGGGCGAAAAAGCCCTCAACGGGTTGAGGGGAAACTCTCCCAGGCGGGGGTGGGGCTGCCGATGGTCCTGACAGCCCCAAGAGACCCTGAAACCCCCAAAATGCTGCCCGTCCTGACAACGACTCAGGCCGGCATCGCCATGTTGGAGCATGCGCAGAAATTATGCCTGGAATACACTACCTGACTCTGTAGTTTCATCCCCAAACCCCCAAAATTTTAACCTAAGACTGTCTACTGTTGAACTTACCCCATTCCTAAGAGGTCTGTACGGGGCATGCATAAAGCACCAGTGTGCCTACCATCCCTGTCCTAATCTTCTCTTTATTTGTATTCATTTCATGTATTCAAATCATGTTTATACTTATATATATTATCTAATACGTGCTTGATAAATAAACAAGCAAACAAACAAACAAATAAATAAATGTTATTTTGGGTGGTTCTTTCTGGCTAGCTGATATCTAGACTGGAAAAATATTGTTTGCTTACACTTTACTTATAATTAAGAGTTGAGATATGATGAATAATGAGCTTCATGTTTGTTAACTAATGTTATTATTTAGGGCTCTGTTTGGACTTTCTGCTGATAACAGGATTGGAAAAGATGTTGCTTACAGGCAATAGTTAAGAATTGAATTATGAGATGAAGAGTTTTATATCTGTCCCAGGAAGTAAAGAGTGAAATTTTTTATACTTGTGCTGAGGGTAAGAGGTTGCTTTCTTCATTTCATTTCTTTTTTAATTTATTTCCATTTTTTTTTCTTTTTTTGCTTCCTTGCACCTTTTATTCTCTCTTTCTGATTTTCTTTTTAGTTTGTTTCATCTTTTATTATTGTAATTAAACCTTTTAATAAACATCATTTTTAAAAAAGAAAATGTATGAGTGTAACATAAGAATGGGGACTATACTACGTACCACTACATGGGAAAAGGATCTTGATGGATCACATGCTGAATAGGAGCACATAGTATGATACTGTTCTTCCTTCCCAGCTTCTTTCAAAATGGTTGCTGGTGTTATTTTAGCAACAATAAATAAGTAATTTATTACTTCCTTCTGGAGTTTTTACTTTTTCTCCCAGCTACGATATAGCTTTAGGACAGCTTTAGAACACCACTTCCTGGTGCTGTCCTATGTTCCATCTACTGTATCTACCAACTATGCCTGGTCCTATTTCACTTTTTGAGATCAACCATGGTAGGTCTTGGCTATACTGACCAGTTCAGAAAGTAAAAACAATTAAGATCAATATGAAAAAAAATGTCTATTGAGACAATAGTGGAACTGATTTAAATGTTATTAGAGTGAAAATGGTAAGGAGAGAGCTTAATTGCAACCCTATGCTCAGGAGGACTACAACCTTAAATGCCTTCTGCAGTACTCATTATAAATATTATAATTTTTCCATTGTATTTTTCGTAAGAATGGAGAGAAGGAAATGCTATTTTATATTTTTAAATTATATTTAAATTTTAAGGGAGTCTAAATGTCTGCAAAACACTGTAAAAAAGATAAAAATGATGATTAAAAAAGGGAAAGTTTAAATATCCATCTACTTTTTTCAAGCAGATCCTTTTTTCTTCTTTCTTCTCTCCTTTTTCTCTTTCTATTAATATTCATAAATAACAATGAATAATAAAACAGTGAAGACCTTGGTATTAAATATGTAGAATTGACCCAAATGATCTAAACTTTCTTCATATTACAAAATAATCCAATGAATTTTGTTATTTTAATCAATGCCATTAATTGCACAACAATCCACCTTAATATTTTGATCAGTATTTTAGAAATTATATTCAATATTTATATATCTTTCTTCAGTTTCAAAATTCAAAGTTATTTTATACATCCCATTATTAGGTTTCTAGTTTAATATATAAATATCACTGCACACTGTATTTTTTTAATATGTTATTTGTATTTTATAATGCAATACACAACTTGGACCAAAAATACAAGCTGCATGATATGGTAGCAGGAAGTAGTTGTCTTTTTATTAAGTTTATAGAGCTCTCCATCTCACATATTTACCACTATGCAATACAATAAAGCGATCAATTACAGATAGTCCTCAACATTCATCTAATGACAGTCCAGAATTATGATGGCCACTGACTAGATGCTTTATGGCCCATAAAACACTTCCTGCTGTCAAAAACATTGCACCACTACCCCACAGTCACATGTTCACAATCTAAGTGTTTGTCAATCTGTTTGTAATTATGACTGGTTGTCAAATGGCCTCCAATCATGTGATCATCATTTGAATCTTAATGGGGAAACCAGCAGAGAAGATTGCAAGTTGCTACCATCTGCTGTAGAACTAAGATTCCCTCCAAGCAGGCAGAACTTTGGGAGCAAAATGGCTGCCTGCTGGGAATGAATCTTAGCTGGAGGCGAATGTCAGTTCCATGTGGAGCTGATTTCCCTCTACAGAAATCTACAGAATAATAGAGTTGGAAGGGACCTTGGAGGTCTTCTAGTCCAATCCTAATCTATGTTCATTATTGTTTGGTAATAACAGACACTGTTATGTATGTATCTATTTTGTGCGGGAAATTCAAATGTACAGTGAATTCTGATTGGTTCTTGGTTGCCTCTGAAAAGTATATAAAGAGGACTGTTGCCTGTGTTTCTTTGCTGAAGTCTCACCCTGAATTAAAGAGCTGTTGTCACTAGCTTGCTTGTGCCTCTCGTTATTCCCGCGCTACAACAGACACCATCTCCTTTTCTGCAGAGGAACAGGGGCAAGAAGGTTAGAAGACTAATCTTAGAAGAAGATTAGGTTGTAAACCTAATCTTGTGTAGATTCTTCTCCAGTAATGTTACACTACTAACCAGAGCATACAAAACATTTGCTAGACCAATTCTGGAATACAACTCATCTGTCTGGAACCTGCACCACATATCGGACATTAATACAATTGAACGTGTCCAGAAATATTTCACAAGAAGAGTCCTCCACTCCTCTGCTCGCAACAGAATGCCTTATGCCACCAGATTTGAAATTTTGGGCTTAAAAAATTTAGAACTACGCCGCCTTTGGTATGACCTAAGCATAGCTCATAAAATCATCTGCTACAATGTCCTACTTGTCAATGACTACTTCAGTTTCAACCACAAAAATACATGAGCACACAATAGATACAAACTTAAAGTGAACTGCTCCAAACTCAATTGCAGAAAATATGACTTCAGCAACAGAGTGGTCAATGCCTGGAATACACTACCTGACTCTGTGGTTTCATCCCAAAACCCCCAAAATTTTAACCTTAGACTGGCTACTGTTGACCTCACCCCATTCCTAAGAGGTCTGTAAGGGGTGTGCATAAGAGCAGCAGCGTGCATACCGTCCCTGTCCTAATGTTCCCTTTAATTGTATTCATTTTATGTATTCAATTCATGCTTATACTTATATATATTATCTAATACTAACTTACTAACTAACTAACTAACTAACTAACTAACTAAATAAATAAATAAATAAAGGGAGCCCTTTTAGATTGAAAGGGCTATCTGCCCTTTCTCTAGCCAGCTGTAGAAACATAGCTGAGATCCCAAAGATCTGAGCTCTGTTCTGACAGATCTTTGAGAAGTTCCCTTCTACATATGAAGGGAACTGAATTCAGCAGGCAGCTGTTTCGCTTCATTCACTTAGTGACCCAGGAGATTAAGCAATCACAACTGGGAGTACCAGGACATCAGTCATAGAGTAAAGCAGCCACATGAGTGTTGTTTAAATACCATTTCACTCAGTGACTGAGATTCTGGTCTGAATTGTGGTTGTAAGTTGAGGACTACCTGTACAAACCAACAGTATAATACAACAGTTTAAAAATTTGAAACAAAGATAAGATTACAGGAGAAGGGATCAGCATATAGTCTAGTCACCTTCCAGGCACTTTTTAAGATTTTGCCAAATATGCAGCAGGTGAAAATGTATTATTCTAATATATATATTAGGAAGCCATTTTGAAGGCTCAACCTGTCAGGAAGGGCATTTCTAATGGTCACTCACTCCACTGATTTTTTGAACTTTATTTTATTTAGGAAGCATTCAAAATCTAATTCCTGGTTTTCTCCTGAAATGACCCTACTCTCTCTGCTCTCTCCTATCTGTAGTACTTTATGATGAAACTGATCACCAAGTCCAGGATGGATCCTTTTCATCCAAATGAAAGACATGTAATCTGAGGATATAATCAAGCTACTTTCTGTAAATGAGTTTGATGCCATTCTCTCAAGGAGCATTGTAAAGCATCTCGGTAAACCATAACATATTGTACACAAAGAACACTGCAGTAAAATTATTTTAGAAAGTATTCATTGCACTGACTGGAAAGCAAATTATGAGTCCAAAGAAGAAATCTCATATGGTCTACAGAAGTCACATCTGATTATTACGAAATTATTTATTGTTGTTAGTTGTGAAGCCATGTCCAACCCATCGCGACCCCATGGACAACATTCCTCCAGGCCTTCCTGCCCTCTACCATCCTCTGGAGTCCATTTAAGCTCACACCTACTGCTTTGGTGACTCCATCCAGCAACCACATTCTCTGTCATCCCTTTCTTCTTTTGTCCTCAATCTTTCCCAAAATTAGGCTCTTCTCCAGTGAGTCCTTCCTTCTCATTAAGTGACCAAAGTATTTGAGTTTCATTTTCTGGCCTTCTAAAGAGCAGTCAGGGTTGATCTCCTCTAGGACTGACCAGTTTGATCACCTTGCAGTCCAACCGACTCGCAGGAGTCTTCTCCAGCACCATAGTTCAAAGGCCTCAATTCTTTGGTGCTCAGCCTTTCTTATGGTCCAACTTTCACAGCCATACATTGCAACTGGGAAAACCATAGCCTTGACTATACACACTTTTGTTGGCAGGGTGATGTCTCTGCTTTTTAGTATGCTGTCTAGATTTGCCATAGCTTTCCTCCCCAGGAACAAGCATCTTTTAATTTCTTGGCTGCAGTCCAGGGGTGGGATTCTACAGGTTCAGACCAGTTCGGGTGAACCAGTTGTTATGATTCTGCCCAGTTCGCCGAACTGGTAAAACCAACTACTGTCTAGCCCCACCCCTTCCCATCTGCCACGCCCAGTCATCTCGCCTGCTCACATGCCATTTCTGCCTGTCTGCCTTCCTTCCAGAGGAATCGCACCACCGGCTGGCTCCACCCCCTTCCTTCCCCTTCCCGCCCAGTCACTCCTCATCTCGTCCGCTAGCCATGCCATTCCTAACCTGACTTCGCCCACCATAACATCGCTGCCTGACTTTGCTATTGCTGCCTGACTTCTTTGTCTGCCCTTCCTGCTTGACTTTGCTATTGCTGCCTGCCTTCCGCTGCAGCCCTGATCTCCCTCCAGGTAAGCCTGCAAGCCCCGGTTAATTTGACTCAATTTGACTTCGATTTATGCTTGTTGCAGCATCCTCATGCTCACATGATCAAAATTTGGCTGTTTAGCAATTGGCATGTATTTATGACTATTGCACTGTCCTGGGGTTGTGTGATTGCCATTTGTGACCATCCCAGAAGGTTTTTGACAAGGGGGTGGGGTTGGGGGGCTTTGATCAGGAAGTTATTTGTTTTATTTTTACACACCCGCCATTGACTGACCTGCCTTGGTACCCATGGACAGCAGGAAATTGCAATCTGTTCAGAAAAATACCAATTATTTTGTGTGGATTTTTCCCCCGATGGCAATAAGATTTCTGACATCGTTCTTTCAGCTAATAAAAACATTTTAAAAAGGAATTTCATTCTTTACCATGACAAGAATTTGCCCTCTTCACTCCTGTTCCCATGAACTGCAGCCTACTCCTTCAGGGGTGCCAAAGTTAATAATTCTGAGGTATCAAACAATAATCCAATGGGATCATAAATCGAGAACTACTTATAATCAGTGGAAAGTGCTCCATCACTGGAGGGCTTCAAGAAGAGACTGGACAGGGAGTTGGACTAGAAGACCCAAGAAATGTGCCCAGCAGTAAACCCAGAGTTGGAAGGGACCATCTTAGTCCAACCCTGCTATACCATTTCAGACAATTTTTATTTGTACATTACAAATTGTCCACAGCAATGGATGAAAACAGACTGTACAATGTTGGGTGAAAACAGATTGGATCCCTTCCATTACCTGTAGTCCTCAAATTACAACCACAGTCAAGTCCAAACTAAATCATTGTTTTATTTTATTTTTTTGCAGTAGCCTAATGCTAACAGGATGAAAAGGCAACAGAGTTTGACCTCTTATTTCGGAAAGAAAACAAGAGTAGAAAATCCAAAAGAGTCACAACAACCTCAAGCACTCCAACTTGGAGAAAGCAGCATGAGCACAGCAAGTACTTCCAAAAGCAGCACGAGCACAGCAACTACTTCCGATAACTCGGACATTGCAAATAATCTCCCTGACTGCTGGACATTGCTGAAATACACCAACTTTAGGGAGAAATACGATGGATTGGCAGTTTCAAAAAAAAAATTAGGTTTGCAAGTATTGCAAAAAATTTGACATTAGAGCATCAGAAAAAAGTGTTCACATAGCTAAGGAGTGGAAACATTTTGAAATAGAGGCTGCTAGAAAAAGTAAAGAGGTGCAACAGGCCTCTCTTAGGAAAAAGATGGAAAAGCACTTCTTATCCAAAGCTCACATCTTTTGCACACAGAAGTGTGAGCAGGATGCAATTAGTAAAGGACCTGAAACACAGAGGCAGAATAGAATTCCCACCCCTAATGCTGGGAAGAGGTACTACAGCTTTGCCATAATAATCAAATGGCAGGGCATGGAGACATGTTCAAAACCCTGCACAGAACCATGAGGCTTTGGTGGCCTAGAATGGCTACAGACATCAGGGAATATGTTGCTTCTGCTATACATGCAAAAGGGACCATACACCTCCATCAGAAGCTGGCAGAATTTTTGCAACCACTACCTATATCCCCTACCCAGCCTTAGCATACGGTCTCTCAGGATTTCATTACTGAAATCCAAGGCTGCCCTACTATATTAGTGGTGATAGATGGCCCATTTCATACCCTCTAAGGGATTGCCCAATACCAAAGACACAGCTCAATGTTTTCTAGATTACCTCTTTTACTACCATGGCATGGAGTCAGCACTCATGTCAGACATAGGGGCACAATACCAATCTAAATTTTGGAAAGCACTTTTTCAGTAATTAAATGTCAAGGCAGCAGATGCACATCGGCAGGACTGTCCCTTAGCATTAGAAGACAAAGTTTCAGTGGTGGGTTTCTATTGGTTCGCCCCAGTTCGGGTGAACCAGTAGTGGTGGTGGTGGGAGGCTCCACCCACCTACCCAGATGTCATCATGGATGCTCTGCACATGCACAGAAGTGCAGAAGTGCCATGTGCGAATGAAGCAAGCATGTATGCACGTGCACTCACAGTTCCAAACCAGCAGTGAAAGTAAGTGGAACCCACTACTGCAAAGTTTGGCTCTCTACTAGATTCTTAGCCACTGTCATGACTCCATCAGAGCCAAGTTTGGAGGAGGAAGAGGAGTTGGAACCAGGACCGGCTGACAGGGATGGTACATCTTACTTATAATGTTTGGAGAGGCCAGGTGCTGTCTGCCTTCCTTCCGGAGGAATCGCACCACCGGCTGGCTCCGCCCCCTTCCTTCCCCTTCCCGCCCAGTCACTCCTCATCTCGTCCGCTAGCATTGCTGCCCCAGGCCTCTCAGGCAGTGGGGGAGGTGGTGGAACAGATGGAGAGCTTCCTCCCCTCACAAACACAGGGGAGGATCTGCTGCAGATAGGCAGTGGTGCTGATAGACAGCAGATCCCCTCTGATGAGGAACAGCTGCCTCCCCCACTTGATTCAAGGGCACAGAGAGTAGAGTGGAGGCAAGCTCAAGGGAGGGCTGCAGGGCTACTCACCCAACTTTTACTCATGGTCTTGCCTTTGGCTTGTAGACTGCCTTGTATACTTACTTTGCCTTGTGGACTTGGTTTTGGCCTTATAAGACTTGCCTATAAGCTTGCACCCTCTCTTTGGACTTGCTTTGTAGTTTACTGGCTATGGGGGACTGAAGGAGGCTGCCTTCAGGCTAGTGTGGGGTGGAGCCTTACCTGTTGCCTTAGCTCCGTGACGGCAAACCTATGGCATGCCTGCCTGAGGTGGCACACAGAGCCCTCTCTGTGGGCAAGCACACTATCGTCCCAGCTCAGCCAGCTGGTCGTCAGGCTTCTGACACACACATGTGCTCTGGCCACCTGGTCATCAGGGTTCTGGCTGTTTCTTCCTGTTTGTGCCTAAAAGGTTCACCATCACTGCCTTAGCTATTTGTTGTAGCCTCTAATCAGAGCAATAAAGGATTCTACTGATGCCTGCCTCTGCCTAGGCAACCTGGATTATAACAATCATTTCAAGACCATCCAAGAAGCTAGATGCTAAGTTTGTGGGCCCATTCAAAGTTCTCCAACAAATCAATCCTGTGGCCTTCCACCAACAATTATCCCCTTCAATGAAGGTGCATCCAGTATTTCACTGAGCATTACTTTCCAGTGATGCCACCCCAAGCACAATAAGATCCCAGTGACAGCCTCCACTGCCAGTCATAGTAGAGAGAGAACCAGAATACAAGTGGAAGAAATCTTAGACTGTAGGAAAAGAAGCAAAGGCATCCAGTACTTGAGTCATTGGAAAGGGATGTGTGGTCTCTGATCACTCGTAAGAAAAAATACAGTATGTACATGCCCCTGATTTAATTCATCAGTCCCATCAGCACTTCCCTGACAAGCCAAGGCCAACCAATCTACTAGTGCCCTGCCCTGTTTTTGCTGAGGAACCTGTTGAGGAAGAGGTTAACCAGACTTCCTGCATTCCTCCAGGTGGAGGAGGGAGACTCACCTTCAATAAGCCTTCAATTCCCAGGAGGGGAGGGGAGGGGAGGGGAGGGGAGGGGAGGCAAAGAAACAATGTTTGTGTGTTACAGCAACCATCACCTGCCTCACAAGCTCCTGTAGAGGAGTGGGAGGAGGATTTCTTTGAGGTGGCCTCCCTTCTACCCTTGCCAGGTTCCCATGAGAACTCAGACTTTGAAGACACAATACTGGAAGGGAAAAGCAGCATAGAAGAACCCATGGAAGAGGAAAGGGGCCAAGATGGAGGGATGGGTGATTTATGAGATGGCTAGGTTGAGCCTGAGGGGGGGTCAAATGCATCATAAATCACAAGTCTCTGTGCAATTGCAAGAGATCTAAGTCCAGCCCACCTTGAATGCCTTTCTTATTTTCCTTGACCATTAGTTGGTCAGATGCTTGTAGAGAGGTTAAGCTTGCAATAAATCTTTATACACATTTGAACTGCCTGAATCTCCTGATTTCCTTGGCATTTAACACATATACTCCAATTACACTCAATACACTCAAAACCGTAGAAATACACTCAAAACTGTAGAAATAGTGGTGGATTTTAGAAGAAAACCTCCTATACTACCACCTCTTACAATACTAGACAACACAGTATCAACAGTAGAGTCTTCAAGTTTCTAGGTTTCATATCTCAAGACACCTAACATCAAAAACATCATCAAAAAAGCTCAACAAAGAATGTTCTTTCTGTGCAAACGCAGAAAGCTCAAACTGCCCAAAGAGCTGCTGATTCAATTCTACAGAGGAATTATTGAGTCTGTCATCTGTACCTTCATAACTGTCTGGTTTGGCTCTGCAACCAAACAAGACAAACACAGCAGGGGTGGGTTCTATTTACCTTTACTACTGGTTCGCAATGGGAGCGTATGCATGCGCAGATCATCCATTATGATGTCTGGGCAGGTGGTCGGAGCCTCCCACCGCTTTTACTACCGGTTTGCAAGAACCAGACAGAACTGGGAGCAACCCACCACTGAAACACAGACTCCAACGAATAATTAGAACTGCAGAAAAAAACAATTGCTACCAACCTGCCTTCCATTGAGGATCTGTATATTGCACGAGTCAAAAAGAGGGCTGTAAAAATAACAGACCCCTCACATCCTAGACATAAATTGTTCAACTTCTACCCTCAAAAAGACGCTATAGGGCACTGCACACCCAAACAACTAGACACAAGGACATTTTTTCCCGAATGCCATCACTCTGCTTAACAACTAATTCCCATAACACTGTCAAATAATTTACTAAGATTGTATTACTATTATTCTTCTCTTCCTTACTAATATCTATCTCTTCCCACTTATTACTATAACCATGTTGCTTGTAACTTTCAAATTATATTGTTTTTATTTGTTTCCTACTACGATTTGATAGCTTATTAGTAACGTTGACTATCACTAAGTGTTGTATCTTTTTATTCTTGATTAATGTATTTTATTTTCCTTATGTACACTGAGAGCATATACACCTAAGACAAATTCCTTGTGTGTCCAATCACACTTGGCCAATAAAGAATTTTATTCTATTCTATTAATTGTCTGATAATTTCATTTCCTTGACTTGTTTCTTATTTCTTACATGTTAAAATAAACATTATTGTTATTTCTTTTATTCATTAAACATGAAATTCAGTCAACTGAACATTTAAAGATGTGTCACAAATATGATTGACTGGTGCTAATGGTTGATATGGGTTGTTGCCAGCATCCTAGGTATCAACCAAGTATCTTCTTAAAATATATGATGTTCCGAGTAGCACAGTTTTTTGCAGTTCAACTGGTATTATTGCAGAAAGCTGCAATTTCTTGATGTGTTTTGTAAAATTCTTGGACATGGTACCAAGTGCCCCAATGACAATGGGTATCACTATTACATGTTTCATCCATAGCCATGTAGTTTCGATGGCCATTTCACGATATTTCGTGATTTTTTTCCAGTTCTTTTTCTTTGACTCTGGCATCTCCTGGTACTATAGCTTTTTCGATGGCCTCTAAACAGTGATTTTTGTGTGGCCTTTCCTTTCCAGGGGGTTGGACTAGAAGACCTCTGAGGTCCCTCCCAACTCTGTTATTATTCTTACTTCTAAATCTGAAAAATCAGAAATGCATATTGAAAATAAAAAATACTCTTTTTAAAATCCAGTGATGATGCATGAACATTTTACTCTTACTACATTGTCCTGCTAGAATGTTGAATAGTAAACCAAACTATATAAAAGCATTTCCAAAATGTACAAATATTATTAAATAAAATCAAGAAATAACTAGGCAGTGATCATTTAGTAATTATTTAGGCCAGCCATTATTTATTTATTTAGGCCAGCAAGAATCACCCAAACATTTGTTATTTTCCTATATTATACACAAACTTACTGGTAATGCTGATATCAATCAATCAAATTAGAATTGACATTTCCTTCAAAGCTGAATCTAAACAGCAGCATCACCACTGCAAAGAGCAAACAAATGAAAAATGGCCAGATCACAAGGAGAATGGGGAGGCCTTATTAATTCTATTTGCCTAGTTCTTCTAAGGTCTACTTTTTAGAAGAATAGAAGAGGAAGTAGAATGTATTTCTTCATCCAAGTCTGAAACAAGTGAGTCATGTGGTCTACAGGAAATATCAGATTGCGTGGAGTATCTTCCATAAGACTGACACAACACAAATAATCCATCTGGGGGATGGTATCAAGTGGCTTAGAGAGCTTAAATTGTCCTTACTGACTATGAAAACAACCTTTTTTTGTTGCTGCATGTCCTAATTCTAGTCCATTTCATTTTACTGATGATTGAAATGTCAATGTATGGTCAATTTCATCCTTTTTGTATTCCATGTTCCCACTGTAATTACACTCTGGGCACATACTCTGGCCCTCAGGATCAGAATTCTTATTTCCAACCTATGCTACCACCACCACCACTATGATCCCTGCCACAATTAGGCAGCAGAGCAGCAGTGTGAGAAGGAGGCAGGACTTTAGCATGTTTTTTGCTTATGCAAACCATCTGAGTTAAAAGAAAAAGCTTGTTGGATTATCCTGTTAATTTTCCTGACACCACAATGCATGAAAGTATATTATAACACTCATTTAACACTCCTCCAAATCCTGCTTCCAAAACTTTTATCATTCTTTTTTTTTTTTCTGAATTTTTATTTTTATTTTTTTAGACATACAACATAAAATACATCTTTTTAGAGCAAGGATTTGATCCAGTATAAAATAGGTACAATTACTCACATTCCCTCAACCAATTTTGTTCCAAATTTTATCCATTTACATCTTTAAAAAAAAGAAAGAAAAATAAAGAAAAATCTTATTCTAAATATTTATCATTCTAATATATCACCCAAAATTCTAAACAATTATTTCCAAATAGACACTGTTCCAAATCTTTGTCATTTTAACAATCAATATTTCATATATATTGCTCATTCCTAAGACCCATTACATCAAATCTATATTCTACTTCTCTTAAATGACAGCTAGTATCCATGATCTTGACAAAGAATATTTTCCTCCTCTCTAAAAGTCGTTTCAAAATCAATCAACATTTCTGACTTCCGGTTTGCTGTTTGTCCCCGCCGGACGCTCCTTCGGGATCGTCGAACCCACTGCCTGTAAGAGCCGCCTTTTTCAGCGGAATGGCGGCTCGAAAAAACTCCGTTTCCATTAGGGGTGGGTAGAGTCCTCTGCCTAATCCCAAAAGTTTTTTATTTACTTTTGGGAGGGAGCGGAAGAGACTCCCCGTATCCCCAGCCGATGCTCCGGGCTCTGGGAGATCTCTGCTACACACAGAGCTAGGGGGCAAAAGCAAGCCTGCAAATCTGTTAAATAAATTAAAGAAGACGTGAGCTGGACCTCTGATCCTGAAGCGCAAGTATTCTTCTTATTTTAAAGTTATTGAAGTTGTTTAAGAAATGAAAGGAAAAAAGATTTTTAAAATGGCGATTGCTGCTGTGACTGCTGCGGCTTGAAGAGAGACTGAAGGGAAAAGTCCTTCCGTTTTCTATTACAAAGTAGCGGAGTGAATACTTCTGGCTGTAATTGAAGGCAAAACCTCACTCTCACTCTTGTTTTTTTCCTTTTTTTTTCCTGGGGATCTGATATTGATCTTGGTTGGAAAAAAGCTTTTTTTTCTCTCTTTTCCAGTAAATCTTGTCTGTGTGGAAAAATGGCACTGAGACTTATAAAGTTAGACAAACAGGCAGTGGGGGGGGGATTCCACCATTAACAAACTACATCAACAAGTTCTAACTCTCCAGTCTCAGAAACCTGATTTTAATATAATAGAATTTCTTCTTGAGGAGATTGTAAGAAGGGATGAGATTGTGAATCAGCAACTTGAAAAATTTAAGTTGGAAATTAAAGAAATTGGTGAATTGGTGAAATCTAAGTTTGACTTTTTGGATCGAAAGATTTTAAAAACAGCTAATGGTTTAGCAGAATTTGTGATTCAGTTGGATGCAAATACCAGATTATTAGAGTCTAAAATGAAAGAAACTGAGGAGAATTTGGACGACAAGATCCAAAAAATTAAAAAGGATTTGGCAAACATTCAGGATAATAGTTCAGAAGACAAACCTAAAATGGAGGTTGACCAAAAGATTGGTAATGAAGAAAATGTACAACAGAGGATTGAAAGAGAAGTTTTAATGATTCAATATAATTTTACAGAATATGCAATTAGACTGAGAGGTCTGCAGGAAAATGACAGAGATGATTTAAGGAAGATATCTTCTGAAATTCTGGCTGGGATTTTAAAGGTTCAACCTGATGAAGTGTTTTGCAGGATTGACAGAATTTATAGAATAAACTCCTGGTTGGCAAAACAAAGGCAATTGCCTAGAGATGTGGTGATTTATTTTACTGATAAAGGAATAAGAAATGATATTGTGCAGAACTCTTTTAATTCTACTTTGCAATTTCGTGGAAAAAAGATTTGGATTTTTAAGGAGCTCCCGCCCAAGATGTTAATGGAGAGGAAGAAATTTGGTTTTCTAGTGTCTGAGTTAAAAAAAAGAAATATCCTATTTAGGTGGGCTGTCCCAGTTGGTTTAATACTTAGACACCAAGGAGTAAGATATCAACTGAACACTGTTGAAAAAGCGGAAGAATTTTATCAAAAAATCTTAAAAAAGAATTTAACATCTTTAGGCATAATACAGGACAAACAAAAGGAGTTGGAAACAAAGGGAAAATATCAAATTATAGAGGCTGTGGTAGATAAATTGTCTTCGGACTCCCTGGATACCCCAGCTGGACTGTCTATAAATATGAGAGCAGTGTCATCTGATTCCAATGTGATGAATTATCAAGTTACAGACAAGTGCGTAAATCAACCAGTTGATATACAAGTGATGGAAAAGAAATACAAGATAATAAAACAAAACCAACAAGATCAACTAGCTGATACACAATTTGTAGGAAGGAAACCAGGATGGAAATTCAACCCGCAAAAGAAAAAGAAAAGAAACAGATCTCATAGAAATAGTAGTTTCTAAACTAAGCAACAGCGAAGTATTGTTTAATACTATCTTGAGGATAGTGGCAGACCTCTGCAATGCCGTGATTTTGGGATGTGAAAAGAGCCTTACATTGTTGGATTTGAATTATCTATTTTGGATTTCTTTTACCGATAAATATATTATAACTATTTCGAGTTACAAGGCAAGAGAGTCATGCTGGGGCATGCAGAAGATCTGGCTGTTACCCACTAGGATGATGGGAATTAATAATCCTGATGAAAACCACAATTACAACTATATGGAATATAATCATAATGTCACTCGGGTGGTTGTTTTTACTTTTATATATATATGAGGATATTTATTACTGATGGGGGCAGATGATGACTGAAGATTTTGAACAAACTGTTGCACCAGGATGCTATGTTACCCAATTATGGATGATGGACTCAACAATCCAGTGGAAAGACGTCAAAGAAGATATTATATGGATTATAAATTTAAAGTTATTGTCTTTTTTTCTTTTTATAAAATGGAATGTATACATAGATATATGTATATTTTAGCGAGTGGGCAGTGGTTCATATTTAGAATTATAGTGCATGGTAATTTTGCGGGAAACTGGGTTGAAATAGGTTAGTTTACTAATTGATTAGTTTAAGAAAAAGGATTTTTAAGTCATATATTTAGGGGAGTGGAGGAATTGGATAGAATTGAATAAATGTTAAATTTGGATGTGGGGAGAAGGCTGCTTTGAAATGTTATATTATATTAATATATATAAAAGATTAAATGTTATGTTGTTGTAATAATATACTATAGGTTTGGGGGAGGAGAAAAAGGGCAGATTATTGCGAAAATGGGGGTTATAAGAATATTATGCTAAGGGTCAGTATTTTGAGGAGGGAGTAAGGGAATGGTAAAATATTATGTAATTAGTTATGAATTAGCTTAATGTTGTGAAGAAGTCACGGGGGGGATGGGTGGTGAGGGGGGGTTAGGGAAGAGGGGGGGAAAGGGGGGGAAAAACTTGTATTTGAAAACTTTTTCAATAAAAAAAAAATCAATCAACATTTCCATCTATAATTTGTTACTCCCAAAATATTTCATTTTGTTTACTTCAGGCTTGTTCTCTAATACTATTAAGTCTAAATTTAGCTGGTTCATAATTTAAGTAGCTATTTCCCAGCGGTATTTTCCACCACTTCTATCTCTATTTGTTTAACTGGTTCACAGTTTGGCTTAACTATTCTCCAGTATTATCTCCTCCACTTCCTCCTAGGTTTATTTTTTGGCTGGTTCACAACTTAATCAGCTGCTTTCCAGCAATGCTTTTCTCCACTTTTAACCTTACTTATTTAGGCTGGTTCACAATATAATTTTAACTACACACCAACGTTATCTACTTCACTCCTCCTAGATCTATTATGAAACTGGTTCACAACTCAAATAGTTGCTTTCCAGCAATGCTTTCCTCCGCTCCAACCCCTATTTTTAACTGGTTCACAACTTTATTTCAGTTGATCTCCAGATATATTTTCCTCCACTCCTAACTTTTTATTTTTTGGCTAGTTCACAGTTTTGCTTTAACTGTTACCCAGCGTATGCTTTCCTCCACTCCTAACTCTATTTATTGGCTGGTTCACAGCTTTACTTTAACTGTTTTCCACTACGTGCTTTCCTCCACTCCTAACTCTTTTTTTTATTTTTAACTGATTCCCAGCTTTGCTTTAACTCTTCTCCAGTATGATGCTTTCCTCCACTCCTACCTTATTTGTAAGACTGGATCACAGCTTTGCTTTCACTGTTCTCCAGAATCATGCTTCCCTCCACTCCTAACTTCATTTGTTTAGCTGGTTCATAGCATTTTATTTTAGTTATTGTCCAACTTTATGTTTTCCTCCATTCCTACATCTCTTATTCAGTTTTTTAACTTTAAATTAATTCACAATGTATTACCCATATTTATTTTTCGATCCATTCTCCTCCATATCTTTTACTAATTTAAAATAAGAATGTATATCAACAAATATCTTAGCTCCTATTCTCTCCTAGGGTTTCTCCCATTCCATGCTTATTTCTTATTTTCTATAAGTAACAACATTTTAAGTCACTTTAAAATCAGTTTTCTATAATTATTAAATCTGTAAATAGTTCTTTTTAATATCCAGCACCTTGAAAAACATTTTCTTCTAAATTATTAGGTCTGTAAATAGAGCTTATTAAAGATTCAAAATTTAAAAAGGAATTAGAACATCCAAAAATCATGTTTTTCAATCATTTGTACTCTTGTTTTCTAATCAAATTATTTGTATAAAATCAAATATTGTATAAAAATAATAGTAAAGAAAGAGAGAGAATAGTAACAATATTTATAATAGTTAGAATAAAAAAGAAGCAAAAATAAAGAAAGGAAAGAGAATAGAAATATGACAAGAGAGATTAAAAAAAGAATTAGAAAAAGTAGAGAGGGGAAAAAAGACAAAAGACAAAATAAAAAAAATGAAAAGAAAACAAAGAAAGAACAAAGAGAAGAAGGAAAGTATCTCCTAACATTATTCAAATATCAAACACCCAGACACCATTACATCCATTTAAATCAAACTGTAGTATTGTGTTATCTTGTTACATAATATATTCCATTTTTTTCTTTCTCCAATCTAAGTATGTTTCTTTTCCATTTCAATGTCATCAAAGTTATGAGTTCTATAAAATTAGTTCTGAGTTAGCTATTCCATATATGGTATCATAATGTCCTTCTTTTATTGCTGCGCCCTTTTTCTCTTGTTGCCACACTTATTAGTTCAGTTTTCATTATTCCATTTAGTTTCTTCTTTCTGATCTTCAATAAATCCTCCAATAAACAGATTATATATCCAAAGTCAAGCCTCCTGAGTTTTTTCTCAAAATAATCCACTTTAAGTAACAAGCAACAAAGTTTCTCTTTCAAGTAACAAGCAGTCTGGAATTTACACTTTCACTTCTCAGCTGGCAACCATTTTGTCCATTCCCGTTTGTCTTTTGTCTTTGCTTTTAAAAGCGTATTTATTTCCTCTTCTCTTTCCTCTCTCTCAAACATAATCCATTCTCATTTAGCCACCAAAAAAAAAACAACAACAACCAAATCTGTAGTGAGATCGTTTCCAAGAAGTCAGTAATTAATGCTATCCATCAACAGGTCTTTTCCTTCCAGCATTTATTTGAGTCCTTTTGCCCCAATAGTTCTCAGCTGCTGTTAATTGCTGCAAATTGATAAAGAGTTTTTTTTTAATGCATTCCAGTAAGTAAGAGTAAACACACATACAGTATCTCCCATTCTAGGTTTTGCACTTTCATTTAATCCAAGGATTTCCTCACAAAAAGAATGCTCCACAACTAACCATAGTGATGAAATGGGAGAAGATAGGTGAAGTTAATTTTTTCCCCATTACTGACTTAAAAAAAAGTTTAGAAGTAGAATTGTTTTTTAACATAATTAACACAGAAGGATTAGTGTTTTTTTATAAAATAATTTTTATCAAACAGTTTGTCTTTAAAAACAACAAAAAACAATCACACACATATAAAAACAAAACATGTCAAAACGTAACATTGAACATTACATAACATTAATGGTAATTTTACAGCATTTTGTATCAACTTACGTACTTTGCTTTTGTAGTTCTCTATCATTTCTATTTACTACTCAATAGTAGAATAATCACATTACTCCAATATATATATATATATATATATATATATACATACATACACACACATACACACATAATATTCATTTTTTCTTATATTCGTTTATATTTACCTCTCTTTATTTAATGTTGTTCAGTTACTTTAAGTTTCATCAATATTAAGTTAAACATTTATTGTTCTGATTTTTATTTTTGAGCCAACTGTACATTTTATTCCATATTTCATAGTAGTCCGAATCTCTCTCTCTTTCAACTCCATATTCATTTTATCCATCTCTGCCCATTCTAGAATTTTCCTTATTACAGTTTCGTCTGACGGTATATTTTTTGTTTCCATTTTTTTGCGAATGTGATTCTTGCTGCGGTAAGTATGTGCAATATAACATATTGAAGATTTTTATTCATTTTCAGGTCCAGTATTCCTAATAAAAACAATTCAAGTTTCATATTTTTTGCTTTGTAATTTCTTCCAACTATTTTTGAATTTGACACCAATACTTTCTTGTGATGGGGCACGTTCACCACCTATGGTAGAATATTCCGAATTTATAGTTACATCTCCAACAATTAGGTGATAAGTTGGGATACATCTTGGCCAATCTTGCTGGTGGCAAATGCCACCTATAAAAAAATTTATAGAGGTTTTCTTTGTAGGTAACTGTTGTTGTGAGTTTGTAATTCCTTTCCCATAGTTTGTCCCACTGTTCTAATTCTATGCTGTCGCCGAAATTCCTTCCCCAACTAGTCATTGTTTCTTTTACAACTTCCTCCTCCATTTTATGTCTTAGTAGAAATTTATATAATTTTGTAATAATTTTTCCTTCTGTTCCCAATAAAAATTTATTCAACTCCAATTGTTTTTCATATATGCCAAATTGTTCTTGAACTTTTTTTAGTCTTGTTTTGATTTGAAGGTAGGGCCACCATTCTATATTTATTCCTTGTATTTTCAATGTTTGCACTGATTTTAATTCTCCTTTCTCGTCTAAAATTTGAGTATCTTACCATTTTACTGAGGTCTATTGTATTTGGGTGTGTCATTGCCTTCATTGTTGATAGCCAATTTGGGATTTTCATATAGTGGTGTTTTTTAATCTTTACCCAGACATTGTATAGACAATTCCTTATTATATGCCTCTGAAAATATGAATGTGTTTTATTTTTACCTTCCCATAGAAACCCGTGCCAACCTAGTTGGAGATCGTGCCCTTCTAATGCTAATATTCTTTTGTTTTTAAGTTGAATCCAATCTCTTAATCATGTCAGCACTGTTGCCTGGTAGTAGAGCTCCCAGTCTGGAAGACCAAAACCCCCGTGGTTCCTACTATTTTGTAACAGCTTAAATTTAAGGTGAAGTTTTTTACCTGCCCATACAAATTTAGATATTATTTTGTTTATTTGTTCAAAAAAATTCTTTTCTAATCATACCAGTATCGTCTGAAAAAGGGTATAGCAGTTTGGGTAATACGTTCATTTTAATTGTTGAAATTCTGCCAATTAGTGATATCTGTAATTTGTTCCAATTTTCCAAATCTTTTTGTATTTGTTTTATCAGTGTATTATAATTATCCTCTTTTATCGTACTACATTTTGCTGACAGCTACATTCCCAGGTATTTAATTTTTTTAACTCTTAAAATTCCCATTTTTTCCTCTAGTTCTTCATTTTGTCTTTTGGTTAAATTTTTGGTTATTATTTTAGTTTTCTCTTTATTTATTTTGAGCCCTGCCACTTTGCCAAATTTGTTTATATCCTGTAATAGTATTAATCCCGTCTCTAAGGGTTCTTCTATAATAAATGCCAAGTCGTCAGCAAAGACCTGTACTTTATATTCTTGTCCTCTAATTTTTAATCCATTGATTTCCTGATTCTGTCTAATTTGTTGCAACAGTGTTTCTATTGAAAAAATAAATAACAGAGGAGATAGGGGGCATCCCTGTCTAACTCCTTTTGTTATACTGAAACCTTCTGTTATTTCTCCATTCAATAGTATTTTTGCTTTCTGATTTGAGTATATTGCTTTAATTGTTCTAATAAATTTCTCGCCAAAATTCATTACTCCTAGTTGGTTAATTTAAAAATCCCAATTTAAATTGTCAAATGCTTTTTGTGCTTCTAGGAATATCAAAACTGCCTATTTCTCTGGATGTATTTCATAATATTCTAGTGTATTTATTATCATTCTTATATTATTCTTTATGTGTCTGGTGGGTAGGAATCCATTCTGATCTGGTTGTATGATTTCGTTTAGTATATGTTTCATCCTTTCTGCCATTATTGTCATGAATATCTTATAATCAGCATTCAGCAGCGAGATTGGCCTATAATTTTGGATTTTTTTCTTTTCCACATTGTCTTTGGGAATTAAGGTTATCAGTGCCTCCATCCAAGATTTTGATATCATTGCTCGCTCTAGTACTTGGTTATATGTTTGTAATATTAAATTCTCCAGTGGTCTTTGTAATTCTTTATAAAATTCCGCTGGGATTCCATCTGGGCCTGGTGAGAACAGCGGACTGGGTCTTTAATCCTTTTGTGGCTCCTGTCTTCTTATGTTCTCCCTCAGACTTTTCTGTATGGACCCTTTAGAGGACAGTCACCCCATCCCTGCTGCAAGATGTACGCAGCAGCGGAGCCTCTTGGTCTGCAAGATTCCCCCCTCTTGCAGGCTTGGCCCTCCACATTATCGAGGGCCTACCTCAATGACGGATTTTGGAATCCTGAGAGGTGGTATGCCACAAAGAGGGGGCTGAGGGGTTTTTAAAATTGTCTTTGTGTAAATTTTTAAGGGGTTTGGGGAGGGGGGTGGGGAGGGAGGGTGATAGGTCAGGCTTGGCACAGGGGCACGAACTGGGAGGCGTGGAGCCAGGTGTGGAGGGGCTTAGTGTAAGTATGGAAGAGGGCGATTTCATCAGGACCATGGTTGGGAGGGGCAGATATGGTGGGAGCAGGCGACCATATCATGTTAGGGGGCACGCACCCGCTGTCTTCAAGTGGTGGCACGCCTCGGCCCCCAAGGCTCATCTCGTTTCCCAGATTGTCCAGAGCTTCAGAGCCCAGGCCTTAGGCTGATGCTGTGCAATGCCAGGTCCGTGGTTAATAAGGCCCCCCTCATTTGCGAGTTAATTCAGGAAGGGGGAGCAGACCTGGTGGGTATTACAGAGACCTGGCTGGGCCAAGGGGGGGTCCCCCTCACAGAAATGTGCCCACCAGGTTTCCGAGCATTTCATCAGCCGAAGGCCCAGGGCAGGGGTGGGGGGGTGGCGGTTGTCATTAAGGAAAGTCTTGATCCGAGGGAGACCACTGTACCACAGATAGCCGGATGTGAGTCTCTCCTGGTGAAGTGGGGCCATGGGATGCAGATGGGCCTGCTGATCATGTACCTGGCTCCCTGCCACGTGACAGCGGCCCTGCCCGAGCTTCTCAATGTTATTGCCGGGGTGGAGGTTGATACCCCCAGACTGGTGGTCATGGGGGATTTCAACTTGCCGTCGGCCGGTAAGGTGTCTGAGGTGGCCCGGGAGTTCATGGCTTCCATGACGGCCTTGGACCTGACACAACTAATTCATGGCCCCACTCACACAGGAAGACACACTCTGGACTTAGTTTTTGTCTCTGGTCAGTGGTTGAATGGCCAGGTTATAGGGGATATAGCTATTGAGCCCCTGTCATGGTCTGACCATTCTCTCCTGAGGCTGGACTTTCTGACCGCTGCACCCCACTGCAGGGAGGTGGAACCGATTAGGTGGTTCCGCCCCAGGCACCTGATGGATCCGGAGAGATTCCAGAGGGAGCTTGGGCCATTTTCTGACGCTTTGGCTCACGACTTGACTGAAGATCTGGTGGCCGCCTGGGATAGGACGGCCACCGGGGCTTTGGATCATGTCGTGCCTTTGCGGCCTTTGACCCGGCGTCACACCTGCCCAGCTCCTTGGTTCACCGAGGAGCTGAGGGGGATGAAACGCCGGAAAAGACACCTAAAGAGTGGTTGGAGGGCCAGTCATTCCGAATCTGATCGAACACTAATTAGGTCTCATATTAAGACCTATTTAGTGGCGATAAAAGTGGCAAAGTATGATTACTTTTCCGCTCTTATTGCATCAGCAGATAACCGCCCAGTGCCTTGTTTAGAGTGACCCGCTCCCTCCTACATCAGGGAGCATGGGAGGACCCCTTGCAAGGGCAGGCTGAGGATTTTGCACAGTATCTGCATGATAAAATCACTCAGATTTGGGAAGGCTTGGACTCTGACTGGGTAGATTCCGGCGGGGGGGCTGAGGCGGGTCTTGAGAATGTTATCTGGGATGAGTTCGATCCTGTGACTCCTGAGGACGTGGACAGGATTCTGGGGAGGTTAAACGCAACCACATGTTTACTGGACCCGTGTCCCTCCTGGCTGGTACTGGCTACCCGGGAGGTTACACGAGGCTGGCTCCAGAGGATTATAAATGCTTCTTTGGGGGAGGGTTTACTGCCGCCTGCTTTGAAAGAGGCAGTGGTGAGGCCCCTCCTTAAGAAGCCTTCTCTGGATCCGGCTGTTATGGCTAACTACCGTCCTGTCTCCAACCTTCGCTTTATTGCGAAGGTTGTTGAGAGTGTGGTTGCACAACAGCTCCCGCAGTTCCTGGATGAAACTGTCTATCTAGACCCGTGCCAGTCCGGCTTCAGGCCTGGGTACAGCATGGAAATGGCATTGGTCGCGTTGGTTGATGATCTCTGGAGGGCTCGGGACAGGGGTTGCTCCTCTGTTCTGGTCCTATTAGATGTCTCAGCGGCTTTTGATACCATCGACCATGGTATCATGCTGCACCGGCTGGAGGGATTGGGGGTGGGAGGCACCGTGTTGCGGTGGTTCTCCTCCTATCTCTCCGACCGGTCGCAGTCTGTGTTGGTAGGGGGGCAGAGGTCGACCTCGAGGCACCTTGTTTGTGGGGTGCCACAAGGGACGGTCCTCTTGCCACTCCTGTTCAACATTTATGTGAAGCCGCTGGGTGAGATCATCTGTGGATTTGGGGTGCGATGCCATCTGTACGCTGATGACATTCAGCTGTACATCTCCACCCCAAACCACCCCAACGATGCCCTTGAAGTGATGTCCCAGTGTCTGGAGGCCGTGCAGGTCTGGATGGGGAGGAACAGGCTTCAACTCAACCCTTCCAAGACCGAGTGGCTGTGGATGCCGGCATCCCGATATAGCCAGCTGGCGCCATCGCTGGCTATTGGGGGCAAGTCATTGACCCCCACAGAGGGGGCTCACAACTTGGGCGTCCTCCTGGACACATGGCTGTCTTTAGAAGAGCATATGACGGCCATGGCCAGGGGGGCTTTTCATCAGGTTCGCCTGATATGCCAGTTGCGCCCCTTTCTGAGTCGGGATTCCTTATGCACAGTCACTCATGCTCTCGTCACTTCTCCCCTGGACTACGCTAACGCTCTCTACATGGGGCTCCCCTTGAGGAGCCCCTGGAGGCTCCAACTGGTTCAGAATGCGGCCGCGCGGGTGATCACGGGAGCGATATGGCGCTCCCATATAACACCTCTCCTGCACGAGCTGCATTGGCTCCCGGTGGTCTTCCGGGTGCGCTTCAAGGTGTTGGTTCTCACCTTTAAAGCGCTCCATGGCTTAGGGCCAGGGTATTTACGAGACCGCCTGCTGCTACTGATAACCTCCCACCGGCCAATACGCTCTCACAGAGAGGGCCTCCTCAGGGTGCCGTCGGTCAAGCAATGGTGGCTGGCGGCCCCCAGGGGGAGAGCCTTCCCTGTGGGAGCACCCGCCCTCTGGAACGAGCTACCTCCCGGAATACGGCTGATTCCGAATCTCCGCACTTTCCGTAAGGCCCTGAAGACGTTTTTATTTCAGCAAGCCGGCCTGGCCTGAATAGGTTTTAGGGTTTTTTTTTAATTGTATTGCTAGGGGTTTTAAATTGGGGTGGCCATTTAATTTAATTTATTTTTAATTATTTTAACTTTTATATTGTATGTTATTTTAATTCTCGGCTGTTCACTGCCCTGAGTCCCTTCGGGGAGAAGGGCGGGATATAAATTTAATCAATCAATCAATCAATCAATCAATCAATCAATCAATCAATCAATCATAGAACTAGAAAAAGCCCACCCAAATATAAATGTTTTAAATTTCCTTCCAAAACAGTTGAGGTCATCTAAAGGTTTATTTCACTTTGGCACAGTTACAGTTAGGGTCATCTAAGGGTTAGTTTCATTTTACACAACTATATACATTCAATACATAGCACCCTTCCCCGCTAGGATAGTTCTTATCCTCAGTCTGTTCAACATTCATAGTCTTTGAGATAGACTGGGGGCCCACGGATCCTGGTGGACTGCTGCAATGTTACTGGAGAATCCCGTTGAATTGGAGTATTGTCCATCTCCAATTGGACAGAGTCTTTTTTACTTCCTAGTTTAGTATTTATTACACATAATCTATCCATGTCCTCCACTCCCTTACATAGATCTCTTGTGTCCGGTCTTTTATATATGCTGATAACTTCACCATTTCTACGAAACTAGCCACCTTCAGAGTCCGTTCTTCAATAATTAACATAACATCCCTTTTCCAATATAACCTAGCCTATCACCATATACCATATCAATTTTATTTCACCCACTTTCCCGCAGGTCCGCCATATATAGTTATTTATAAAATCTGAACAATCACATCAAATCCTTCTTCCAACAGTGTATTTAATGTCTTTAGTTGCCATCTGCCCCCATCATTAAAGAGTACTGTATTCTGTATATAAAAATACCCCCCGAGTGACTTTATATTTATATTCCATATTTTTATTTTATTTTTTTATTTTATTTTGAATTTGTTTACCGCCCTTCTCCCTGAGGACTCAGGGCGGTGAACAGCCAAGTAAAAACGTCAAGTACAAATATTAAACTACAGTTAAAATATACATATATAAATTTGGCCCCATTAATTAAAACAATAAACAAAACACTTAAAAACACTTTAAAAATTAGGCCAGCCTGGCTTGCTGGAAAAGGAAGGTTTTAAGGGCACGGCGGAAGGCACTGAGGTCTTGGATTCTCCTTATCTCTGGAGGCAATTGATTCCAGAGGGTAGGTGCCCCCACAGAGAAGGCCCTCCCCCTGGGGGTCACCAGCCTGCACTGTTTGGCTGATGGCACCCCGAGGAGGCCCTCTCTGTGGGAGCGCACGGGTCGATGGGAGATCGTCGGTGGCAGCAGGCGGTCTCGAAGATAGCTAGGCCCTATGCCATGGAGCGCTTTAAAGGTGATAACCAACACCTTGAAGCGCACCCGGAAGACCACTGGGAGCCAGTGCAGCTCGCGCAGGAGCAGTGTTACATGGGAGCGCCAGGCTGCTCCCGTCACTACCCGCGCTGCTGCATTCTGGACCAGTTGGAGCCTCCGGGTGCTCCTCAAGGGGAGCCCCATGTAGAGAGCGTTGCAGTAGTCAAGGCGAGAGGTGACGAGGGCATGAGTGACTGTGCACAGGGAATCCCGATCAAGAAAGGGCCGCAACTGGCAGATCAGGCCAACCTGACAAAAGGTCCCCCTGGTTACAGCCATCAGATGTTCCTCCAAGGACAGCTGCCTATCCAGGAGGACTCCCAGATTGCGAGCCCTCTGTGTGGGGGCCAACGACTCGCCCCCAATAGTCAGTGATGGAGTCAACTGACTATATCGGGATGCCGGGAGCCACAGCCACTCAGTCTTGGAAGGGTTGAGCCTGAGCCTGTTCCTCCCCATCCAGATCCGCACAGACTCCAGGCACTGGGACATCACTTCAAGGGCATCGTTGGGGTGGCCTGGGATGGAGATGTACAGCTGGGTGTCATCAGCGTACTGGTGGTATCTCACCCCAAAGCCACGGATGATCTCGCCCAGCGGCTTCACATAAATGTTGAACAGGAGGGGCGAGAGGACCGACCCCTGAGGCACTCCACATATAAGAGGCCTTGAGGTCGACCTCTGCCCCCCTGTCAAAACAGACTGCGACCGGTCGGAGAGAAAGGAGGAGAACCACCGTAATACGGTGCCCCCCATCCCCAACTCTTCCAACCGGTGCAGCATGATACCATGGTCGATGGTATCAAAAGCCGCTGAGAGGTCTAACAGGACCAGAACAGAGGAGCAACCCCTGTCCCGAGCCCTCCAGAGATCATCAACCAACGTGACCAATGCCGTTTCCGTGCTGTGTCCAGGCCTGAAACCCGACTGGAACGGATCTAGATAGGATGTTTCCTCCAAGAATTGTGGAAACTGTCGCGCGACCACACTCTCAACAACCTTCGCCAGGAAGCGAAGGTTGGAGACAGGATGATAGTTGGCCAATATTGCCGGATCCAGGGACGGCTTCTTGAGGAGAGGCCTCACCACCGCTTCTTTCAAGGCAGTGGGGAAGTGACCCTCACTCAATGAAGCGTTGATAACACCCTGGAACCAGCCTCGTGTAACCTCCCGGGAGGCCAGTACCAACCAGGAGGGACACGGGTCCAGTAAACATGTGGCCGCACTAAGTCTCCCCAAAATCCTGTCCACATCATCCGGAGTCACAGCATCAAACTCCTCCCAGGTAACATTCTCAAGACTATTCCTCGTCACCCTGCCCTGATCTATCCAGTCAGAGTCCAAATCCCCCCGGATCTGAGCAATTTTGTCATACAGGTATTGTCCGAAATCCTCCGCCCTGCCTTCCAAGGGATCCTCCCGCGCTCCTGGATGGAGCAGGGAGCGGGTTACCCTGAACAGGGCGGCCGGACGATTCCCTGATGACGCAATAGAGGTGGAAAAGTAGTTAAACTTTGCCGTCTTTATCGCCACTAGGTAGGTCTTAATATGCGACCTTACCAGTGTTCGGTCAGATTCAGCTAGACTGGCCCTCCAACCGCTCTCTAGGCGTCTTTTCCGGCGTTTCATCTCCCTCAGCTCCTCGGTGAACCAAGGAGCCGCGAGGGATCGACACCGGGTCAGAGGCCGCAAAGGCACGACTCGATCCAAAGCCCCACCAGCCGCCCGATCCCAGGCAGCTACCAGGTCCTCAGCCGAGTCGTGTGCCAGATCTTCAGGAATTGGCCCAAGCTCCGTCTGGAACCTATCAGGATCCATCAGGCGCCTGGGGCGGATCCATCTAATTGGGTCCGCCTCCCTGTGGCGGGGTGTAGCGGTTCGAAGGTCCAGACGAAGGAGTGAGTGATCTGACCATGACAAGGGTTTCATGTCTATATCCCCTATAATAAGACCACTCAACCACTGGCCATATGATATCTTCTGCAAAGTCTTTCATCTAGATTATTAATTCCATCGACCATGTTAGGGTAAGAACCAGATCACCTGCAAATGCCCTTGTTCCGTAGTCCTCTTGCCTCATGATTATTCCCTTCAACGTACACATAGTCCATCTTTCTTAAAATCTATAATAGAAAGTTCCAATTCACTCAATTACAGGCCTTCTCCACATCCTTAAATTCCAGCACTGCAGGGATCTGTTTATTCTTCTCAAGATAATCCAATAAGTCTATAATTTGCCTCATATTATCTTTCATATATCTGCCTTCTATAAGTCCTGCTTAAACATAAATCAGTTCTTAGATAACTGGCATTAATCTGTTGGCTAATAATTTTACAAAAATTTTATAATCCATATTCAAAAAAGATATTGGTCTAAAATTTTCTAGTTTTGTGGAACCTGCTTTTTTTCTTGCCTTGTGCTGGCTTGAACCTCTGCTGTTGTTGTTTTTCTGGAATTTGCTTGTATGCTGTTCGAGTTATATGCTGATCTTTAACTTTGCAGGACATCAAATCAAGATCCAAAGCCACTTCTCTTGTATTTTTAGGTGGTCCACCTAAAACCTTTAAAGGTTGATCCGAGAATGGGTCATCCAAAAAGTCCCCTGTGGTTCCTTGTATTTCCATTGGCTCCACCTCCATCTGCTTCCACTGGACTTCAATCTCTTGTTCAATTTGCTTTTCTTTATCTCCTTCCTGTATTCCTGACGCTGAAAATATACATGGAGATGTTGGACCATTTTTAAAAACGTTGCGATAAAATTCTTCCGCTTTTTCAACAGTATTTAATCGATATCTTTCTCCTTGATACGTCAATCTTATACCAACTGGAATATCCCATCTATATGGAATCTGTTGTTTCTTTAGTTCAGTCACCAAAAATCCAAAATCTTTTCTGTCTTTTAGCATCTTAGGCAGCAACTCTTTATAAATCCCAATCTGCCTTCCATCCACTTATAGGGTAGAAACAAAGGACTTTTGCAAGATGTCATTTCTTATTCTTTTATCTGTAAAGTATATCACTACATCTCTGGGCAGTTGCCTTTGCCTTGCCACCCAAGAATTCACTCTGTAAATCTTGTCAATTTTGGACAAGACCTCTTCAGGGCTAACCCTTAACATCACAGCCAGAGCATCAGCACAAATCCTTCTCAAATCTCTGTTGTTTTCCTTTATCCCCCTCAGTCTTACAGCAAATTCCATAAATTTGAATTGCATCATTGTCACTTCATTTTCAATCCTTTGCATTTTATTATCCACATTATAGATCTTATGATCAGCTTCCTTCATTTTAGACTCTACTTCTGAACTGATTTCTTCAATTTTTTATCCATCTGGACAATTACTTCTGAAAAGCCAGTCAGAACTGTCAAAATATCTCGTTTCATCTTATCATTCTTTTCTTGGACCACCTCCTTAGTTTCCTGTTGAAATTTCTCAAACTTCTGATCCATAAGAACATCTTGTCTCATCAAAGCCGCAATAATAAATTCCAAGTCTTTAAAATCAATCTCCTGTCTCTGACTCTGAGTCTGCAAACTTAAAAACTGCTCTTGTGACTTATAAATAGGGGAACCACCCCATACAGCTTTATTATCTGACTTTGAAGCCATTTTGCCACGCGGACAAACACTTTTTTTAAAAAGGAAGTCTTCTCTCCCTTTTTACCAGCACAAAATCCTCTCAGAGTTAATCAAGTCTCTAAGGGAGACAGTTTGAGGGAAAAAAAAACTTTTCCCTTCTCTTCTAACCAGCGCTGATATTTTAGATACTTTGTAGCATACTGAGACAATCAGGCAATTCCACTTTCGCTTTCAGCTTTTTTTTTTCTTTTCAAGCAGCTAAAGCCGGACGCCATTTTAAACTTTCACTCTTACTTCATTCCTAAATTCAATCACAGGGCTATTATATATACTTGCAGTTTTGAGTTCCAGATCCGGATTTCACCCTGTTTATTTTAATAAATCCTTTGACTTTCACTGGTTACGTTGGTCGCGTCGTCTGGCTCTGCTACAAGCAGAGTTCCCCCGGCGTCCGGAGCCTCGGCGATCTGGATAGGGAGCCTCATCCTGTTTCCTCCCCAGAAGCAAAAAAAAAAAAAAACAATCTGGGGACTTCACAGGGGGCTCTACCTAATCTCGCCAGCTCTTCTCACGTTTCCTCGAAGAAATGGAGTTTTTCGAGCCGCCTCTCAGCTGTGGAGGTGGCTCTTTACGGGCGGCGGGGCTGGCGGTCATGAAAGACCGTCTGGCGACGACGGCAGCACCAACCGGAAGCCCTCCAATTGGACAGAGTGTTGATGGCCGTTTTGGTCACCTGTGTATGGCAGCGGCTCTATGGCCCTTGGTACCTCCATTTCTCCGGAGGTGGCTATGGGTGTAGGCAGACTCAGAGAAAACAGTTTTCTGTTGGGTATGATAAAACCTTGGGATCTAAGGATAAGTCCAGGACTGGACTGGCCTGCTGACGCCATAACTGATCAATGTGGTGTCTGATTGTATGATAAACTCCCAGAGTAACCTCATATGACAATGGACCCATTACCTTAGTTACTTTTGCTGCCACCCAAAGTGTGGCATAGTTCCTGGCCCAGACCAAGTCACCCAGCTGTAAGTACCTGGAGGGGGTTGGCTGAGCCAGCTCCACCACTATTCTGTCTGGGTGAAGTCAGTCAAGCTTCGTTGTGAGCTGGCAGCCCCATCTCAGCTCCACTGGGCTGTGACCTGTAGTTGTACAGGGAGTCATGTTTGACACAGGAGGAAGTTTGCCAAGCAGTGATTCCAGTTCCCAGTCATCATCCACTTGAGCGCCTCCTATGCGGTCCTGAACATTCGTTCGACCTGACCGTTGGTCACAGGATGGAATGGAGCAGATGTTACTTGCTGAATCATGTTGCCATTGAGGAATGACTGAAACTCTTTGGCTGTGAATTGTGCCCCATGGTTGGACACAATCACATCTGGCAGACCATGTGTGGCGAACTGCCGGTGCAACTCTCGGATGACTCTGGTCATTGGTGCCACTTCCAACCACTAGAAATAACTGTCCAGTACTATCAGGAACACCTGCCCCTGGAAAGGGCCTGCAAAGTCAATGTGCACGTGAGACCATGGGGTGTGCGTGGTCTCCCAGTGGTGCACAGGTGCTTGTGGTCGAATTTTTTGGCAGGCCTGGCAACTCCTTACTTGATTCTCAATGTCTTTGTCCAGGCCTGGCCACCACAAATAGCTCCTGACTAGAGCCTTCATCTGAACAATTCCTGGGTGCCCTTCGTGTAGGAAATCCAGCACCTTGGAGTGAAGACTGGGTGGAATGATGACCCTGCTGCCCCAGAGCACACATCCCTTGCAGGCCAACAGTTCATTTTTCCATGAAATGTGGTGCTGGAACTCAGGACCTGGACAGGCCTCTGGCCATCCCCTTAACACCCAGTTGAGAACGCAGCTAAGCATTTTGTCCATGGTTGTTTCAGCTGCAAAGTCCCCTGCATGTAGGGGTGCTTGAGGAAGGACCTGGATCACCAGAATATGACAAGCTGGGGCCGGATCCAGCTCAGTCTGTGGTAGAGGCAATCAGCTAAGAGTGTCGGCATGACCAATTTCCTTGCCCGGCTTGTGGACTAGCCAGTATGAGTATGCAGCCATGAAAATGGACCATTGTAGCATTTGTGGTGACAGGACCTGCAGTGTCTGTTTGTCGGTTGTGAAGAGACTGAGCAGAGGTTTGTGGCCTGTAAAGATGGTGAAGGTTCGTCCATATAAGAAATCGTGGAACTTCTTAATGCCGGCTACAATGGCGAGGGCTTCCTTACCTATGTGGGCATAGTTCCTTTCAGCCGATGATAATGTTCTACAATAGTATGTGATGGGGGCCTCTCTATCATCTGGCATCCTGTGGCTTAGTACTGCCCCAATGCCATGTGGCGAAGCATCACAGGTTAGTATTACTAATGAGCTAGTACGGGGATAGCTATGATTTTACTGCCTTGAATGCTTTTTCTTGAGTGCTTGACCAGACCCAGGGTGCTTTTTTGTCCAGTAGGTGGTGTAGCAGTTCTGCCAGGGCAGCAGTATGCAGTAAGAAAGATTGGTAAAAATTGAGCAAGCCCAGGAATGTTTGAAGCTCCCCCTTGGATTTTGGTGTGGGGGCTTGCTGAATTGCCTTTAGCTTTGCTTCAGATGGGTGGATTCTGACAGCGTCGATGTGGAAACCCAGGAATTCTGTGGATTCCAACCAATCTGGCACTTTTGCTTCTTGAGTTTTAGGCCTGCCTTTCAGAAATGTTGGAGTACAGCAGAGGGACTTCCGCCAGGACTGCCGCTGATTCCCTTGCGATCAGGACATCATCAAAGTATGGGCAGATGCCAGGAATGTTCTTCAGTGTTTGTTCCATAATACTTTGGAACAACCCTGGTTTAGTTGGAGTTTTATCTTTTCTTTGATGGAACGTTGGGCCTCTGTTCATTGGATGCTATTGTTGTGACCCAGGCCCAAGTAACTGGTAGGAAAATCAGTCAGTGAAAAAACAAACAAACTTTATTCGAACAGCTGAGAATTACTTCATTCCCAATGTCGTTCAACTAAATTAAAGCCAATTCCTCCCAACACAAATTCCTCAGTCCTATCACAAACCTTGATCCAATTAGGCAAACTGCCAAAGGCCTTTCTTGGGAAACATTCAGAAGTCACAGATACAAAAATAAATGCAAGACATAGATGAAGAAGACAAAGCTACCAACGTTGTTTTCCGGCAAAGCCCAAACGCCGTTGCTGGTCTGTTTTAAGCCTTATGGGAGGGGCCAATCATCTCTTGGCCCTACTCCTGAGTTGTCCTCTTTGCTTGAGCTGCTCTTGTCTTCTGGCAGCTCTTCTCATACGTGCATTAGGAACAGGCTCCTCCTGTTTCTCTGCTTCACTACTATCAGTCTCTGGAAGCTCTGGTGTCTGCACCTCACTCCCCGATGGCCCTGGCCCCATTTCTGCCTCCGATGCAGAGCCCTCATCTGGGCCTTCCCCAGCCTCCAGGACTGGCCCATGTTCTTCCTCAGCCTCATCGCTGTCCGACTCCGTTGCCAGCTCCGCAGGCTGCTGGTGGACCACAACAGCTACGCCTTCCCGAGCAGTATTCAACTTGGTTCTGTCCTGGGAGCCTTTTCCTCTTGTGCTGCTGTGTCTCAGGTTTCATTTCTCCCTGATGACCTCTGCAAACTCTGGCAATGTGCCCTTGCTTCCCACAGGCATGGCATACAGCTGTGCAGAATCTGCACTGTGCTCTTTCATGTTGTCCCCCACAGCTTGTGCAGCTCTGTGGGGGAGTTTCTTGCTCTAAGGAGTGTGGCTTTCTGGGTGTCTCCACAAGTGATCGATTTTGTCACTCTCACTGACCTCCTCTGATCCTTCTGCGGTCTCTTGGTGGATCGCTGTGGGGCTGGTGTGTGTTTTTGGTGGCCGGAGAGACTTCATGGCACCTCCAACAGCCTCGTCTGCCATGACTTCCTTCAACGTGTCTTGGAAAGTCAGTTTCTCCATGACAAATAGGCACTGCTGTAATTCCCTATTATGCAGGCCACAAATGAGCCTGTCTCTGAGATGGTCTTCCAAATCAGGGAACTCACATTGGTGCAAAGCTTGGTGAAAGGCTGCCACAAACTCTGCTGCAGATTCCCTGGATCTCTGTTCTCATTGCTCGAATGCATGGTGCCGGGCGATGACCGACAGTCTAGGCTCAAAATGTTCCTTTAATTTTTTTTAGGTCTGCGTAGGCCACTGTCTCTATGCTTGCTGGTGCTACCAAGTTTTCAGTGATATCAAACATAGCTTGTCCACAGACACATAACAGGGTTGCTGCCTTCAGGCTGTTGTCCATGATCTGGTTAGCCCGGAGATAGTTGTCTACTTGGGAGACGTATGAGCCCCACTGTTCTGGGTGAGTAATGTTGAACTCGTTGAGTCTTCCCAGTTTATCCATTTTGAGAAGGCCCCTGTGGTGCTGGTTAATGCCTGAATTACTGCGGGTGGAGCTGGACTGCACGTTGGAGTCCTGGGGATGGATTTCTCAGGTGTGTCTGTGCCTCCAGTGTGTCTTACTGGCAGGCAGGGCGGGGAGTGTGTTTCCACCAGGGCTTTTTACCAGGTCTGACACCCAGTGATTTCAGCGTGCCTCCAGTGTGGCAGGGGTGAGGACTAGTCCTGCCAGGGCTTCATTACCCAGCTTATCACCCAGTGACTTCAGTCTCTTGGTTAGGAGCAGCTCTGTCCCCTGCAGCATCCCACCCTCATCGCCACTATTGTGTAGTGGGCTTCAGTAGGCAAGAACCAGACCAGCATAGCTGCAACAGCTATTGACTCAAAAAGGGAACTGAGGAACTGCAGGCAATTGCCTGGTATTTATACTCTAGGCCCACAGGGTCTTAACCAATCATAGAACTAGAAAAAGCCCACCCAAATATAAATGTTTTAAATTTCCCTCCAAAACAATTGAGATCAGCTTCCAGTTGAACTTCTGGTGCCTTCAGAAGCGAGATTCATGACTTCCATGGGTCTGTTCTGAGCTCTCCCTGTCAGGGGCTTCATATTGAAGCCATAGCCACTCTATAGGGGTGGTGAAGCAAAGGGGGACCCCCTTGCAGGTTGAGGGGAGCCGCATCTCCCCTCCCTGACTCAGAAAACCCCCTCATCCGAAGACTAGGAGCAGCGGCAGTTAAAATGGCTGCCATGAAGCCGGGGAACACCCAGAAACAATAAGTTAGGGACTTCCGGCGGTGACGTCATCGTGCCAGGAACAAAGGGGACTGAGCTCCGTTCCCTGAGATCCAAAATTTTCGATCTGGAAGCCGATTTCTGGTGCTATTGACCACGAAGAGGTCAATAGATTAAAGGGGAAATCCTGAAGACCTCGGAAGCGACAGCAATCACCCCGAAGGTTCAGGGAAAACCCCTTAATTCCAATCGGAAAAAAACCAGCCATCCCTGGCTGGCCTGAGCATTGACCACTGACTAAGAAGGAAGTGAAGATCAAATAAAGAAGACATCGGCAAAAAACAAGAAGAAAGCAATTTTTTTTTATTGCAAAAGTTTTACAGTTACATTTTCACCCTATTTCCCCCCCCAACCCACCCCAAACTCCCCAACCTCATCCTCCCTAACCCTCCCTAACCCTCCCCTCCCCCCGGACTTCCACAGAATATACTCACATCAGAAGAAAAACCCCTTTATATAAAACTTGAGCCCCTCCATCCCCCATATATTTTTCACATCTTCACAAAATTCAAATATTTCTATCTTTATATAATACTTTCAGTTAAAAGCTATCTGATACTTCCTGTTTGATATTTATTCTGCACATAATCTATCCACTTTTTCCACTCCCATTCATAAGTCTCTTGTGAACAATCTTTTAAGTATGCTGAAATCTTCGCCATCTCTGCAAAACTGGCCATCTTCAAAGTCCATTCCTCGATAGTGGGCAAAGCTTCATTTTTCCAATATTTTCCTATCAATAATCTCGCTGCTGTTATCATATACAATATCAACTTTGTTTCACCCAATGTAAAACCCTTAACTATACTCAATAAAAACAATTGTGGAGAAAATTGAATTTTTTTCTTCAAAACATTCTGCATAACCCACCAAATTTTTATCCAAAAAGCCTTAACTTCCTTACAAGTCCACCAGATATGATAATACGTAGCATCTAAACAATCACATCTCCAACATTTTGGCTGAACATTAGGGTACATGCATGACAATTTCTTAGGATCTAAATGCCATCTATAAAACATTTTATAGAAATTTTCCCTCAAATTCTGTGACTGTGTAAATTTAACATTCTGAACCCAAATTTTTTCCCATGTTTCCAACACCACTGGTTCTTCAAAATTTTGTGCCCACTTAATCATACAATCTTTAACCAATTCAGTTTCTGAATCCCTTTCTAACAAAACATTGTAAAGCCTTTTAATATGCATTGGACCTTTCTCTTTTATATGTCTAACCAATTCTTCCTCATGCAACATAATACCAGTTTTTTGGTCCTCTTTCCATCTCAGTTGAAGTTGATTATATTGTAACCAAGTTAAATTAATCCCTTCGTCCAACAGTGTCTCTAATGTCTTCAACTGCCATCTGCCCGCATCTGTAAAAAGAACCTCTTTGTATAAAAACCCCCCGAGTGACATTATATTTGTATTCCAAATAATATGACCAAGATCCAGCCATAGCGGTATTTTATAATCCCATTTGAATCGGTGCTTCTTCCAAACTCTCATCAAGGAGTCTCTAAGTATGTGGCTTTTAAATACTTTATCCACTTTATTTTCATAAAATAAGTAAGCATGCCATCCAAATTCAAGATCAAAACTTTCTATATTCAGTATTCCAGTCTTTTTCTTTCCAAACCAATCACTTGTTTGAGATAAAGCTGCTGCTTCATAGTATAACTGTAGGTTTGGAAGTTTAAGACCTCCCCGTTCTGGAACATCTTGCATAATTTTCAATTTCACTCTCGGTTTTTTCTCGTTCCAGACAAACTTATTCACTCCACTTTGCCACTCTTTCAATTGTTTATCGCTTTTAAGCACCGGAATCATTTGAAACAAAAAAAGAAATCTTGGCAAAATATTCATCTTAACTGCTGCTATTCTTCCAAGTAAAGATAGCTGCAGTTTTTTCCAGGTTTCCATATCCTTTTGCACCTTTCGCCACAACACCTCATAATTGTTTTGGAACAGTTTTATATTTGAATCTGCAACTTGAACTCCTAGATATCTCACCTTTGGTACTATTTCAAAGTCTGCCTTCCTTTCAAGTTCCTTCTTTTGATCTTCTGTCATATTTTTAACTATCACCTTGGTTAACTATCACCACTTAGTTGGGGGTGTGGCTTGGTGGTCATGTGACCGGGTGGGCCTGGCTAGCTGATCATGTGACCGGGTGGGCCTGGTCACATGACAGCTGCAGTTTTTTCCAAATCTCCATATCTTTCTGCACATCTTGCCACAACACCTCATAATTATTTTGAAAGAGTTTCATATTTGATTCTGCAACCTGAACTCCTAGATACTTAACCTTTGGTACAATCTCAAAACCTGCCCTCCTTTCAAGTTCGTGTTTGCGATCTTGTGTCATATTTTTAACTATCATCTTAGTTTTTTTCTGGTTCAATCTAAAACCTGATACTCTACCATAATCTTGTATAATGTCTTTCATCTGGATTATTGATTCCATCGGCTGTGTTAGGGTAACAACCAGATCATCTGCAAATGCCTTTATTCTGTAATCCTCTTGCCTTATCACTATGCCTTTCAACATATTAGAGTCCCGTATTGTATTCAACAAGACTTCTAGTGTTAAAATAAATAGCAATGGGGACAACGGACATCCTTGTCTTGTTCCTTTTTCAATTTTAAAATCTGTTGTCAGACTTCCATTAATAATAATCTGTGCCTTTTGCTCTTGGTAAATTGCTGAAACCGCCTGTATAAATTGGTCCCCAAAGTCCATCTTTTTTAAAGTCTTTAATAGAAAATTCCAGTCCACTCTATCAAAGGCCTTTTCCGCATCCAAAAAGACCAGCACTGCAGGTATCTGTTTATTCCTCTCAAAATATTCCAATCAATCTATTACTTGCCTTACATTGTCCTTCATGTATCTGCCCTCAATAAATCCCGCTTGATCATCATGAATCACCTCTTGGATTACTGGCATCAACCTGTTAGCTAGTACTTTTGCATAAATTTTATAATCATTATTCAAAAGAGATATTGGTCTATAGTTCTCTGTCTTTTTAGGACCTACTTGCTCTTTTGGTATCAAAGAAATATAAGCTGTTGTCCATGATGGGGGTATTTTACCCCCTTGTTGAATGTTACAAAATAAGTCTCTGAGTTGTTCCACCATTTCTGCTTGCAAAGTTTTATAATACACTGCAGTCAAACCATCCGTTCCAGGAGCTTTAGCTGTTTTTAATTGTTTGATTGCTACTATTATCTCCTCCTCTGTTATAGGATAATTCATTCTTTCCTTTTGTTGATTAGTAATTTTTGTGACTCTTTTATTATCTAGATATTTTTCTATAAGTCCATTCTGCATATCATCTTTGGCATATAATTTGGTATAGTAATCTACAAAAATTAATTAATTCTTTAATTAATTTTTGTTGAAAAATTTCTTTCCCTCCAATATCAATACTATCAATAGTCCGTATGCTCTGCTTCTTCCTTAATGTATAGGCCAACCATCTGCCCGGTTTATTGGCGTTACAAAATGTGTTGTGCTTCGCATATTGTAAATTTGTTGCAACTTGTTCCGCCATGAACATTTGAAATTGATCTTTCAAAAGTTTTATAGCACCACGTATTCTTTCATCTGTTGGGTTTTTAATAAGTAGCTGTTCTTTATTCTTTATTTCTGCTTCCAGTTCAGATCTTTTCTTTTGTCGATTCAGTTTATGTTTAGAATTCATATGAATGAGTACCCCTCTCATATAAGCTTTACTCGCATCCCACACAATTTCAATTGGGGTACCCTTATTCAAATTTATTTCAAAAAATTCTTTCAGCTGCTTTTTAAGTTCTGTTATATTTTTTTCATATCTGAACAAGTTTTCATTTAATCTCCATGATCGTCTCTCAATCTTACCCATCTCAATTTCTATCCATACTGGGCTATGGTCGGTCAAAGTTCTTGGGAAAATCTTTGTTCTTTTTGTCTTAACAAGTAGATCATCTGATAACAAAATAAAATCAATCCTAGAGAAGGATCTATGTCTATCAGAAAAAAAAGTATAGTCCAATTCTTTTGGCTTATGTATTCTCCAGATATCTTTTAATTCCAAATCTTCTTTCATATTGAAAAAAGTCTGTGGTAGTCTAATCCTTGATTTCGCCAAACTCTTTTTATCTAATTTGGAACCAATTACTCCATTCCAATCTCCCATAATTAGCATAGATCTATAATCCCATTGCAGTATTTTAGTGTGTAAAGTTTTATAAAAATGATCCTGTTGTTGGTTAGGAGCATAAATTCCAATCAGAAGAATTTGGCCATTTACTGTAAGCAGTTCAATTGCTATAAACCTACCATCTTCATCTGCTTCTATAATTTTAGCTGTCAGTCTTTTATTTACATAAATGACCACACCATTCTTTTTTTGCAAAGTTGAAGCTATAAAATGTGTTCCTAATTTTGAATTTATCAAGTATTTTTGATCTTGAGTTCTAATATGAGTTTCTTGTAAACAAATTATATCATTATTAAATTGTCTCAAATATGTAAATAACTTCTTCCTTTTCTGTAATGAATTCAACCCATTCACATTCCAAGATAAACACTTAATTGTCATCTTCATCTTTTTTTTTATTGAAAAAGTTTTCAAATACAAATTTTTCCCCCTTTTTTCCCCTCTCCCTCCCCCTCCCTAACCCCCCCTCCCCACCCATCCCCCCCTGTGACTTCTGCATAACAAAAAAAAAAAACCTAATTCATAACAGATTACTTACTCCCTCCTCTAAATATTGACCTTTACTTACTAAAAATATTATTAATATTATAACATCCCCCTTTATCCATACATATCAGAAAAGAGAAAAGAAGGGGGGAAAAAAAGACATTATACTATGACATTATAGAATAACTTCTCCACTTTAAAACTATACGATAAGTCCTACTTTAACGTTTAATCTTCTATATATATTACTATAACATTTCAAAGCGGCCTTCCCCATAAAATCTAGTTTAACATTTATTCCACTCTATCCATTTCCTCCACTCCCCTAAATATATCACTTAAAAATCCCTTTTCTTAGACTAATCAATCTACTAACTAGCTTATTCACCCACTATCATGCAAAATTGCCATACACAACATTTCTTAACATCTTTGATTCACTGCCCACACTACTTAAAAATATATGTCTATGTTTTCCATTATATCTAAATAAAAAAAAAGAAAAGACAATGACTTTAAATTTATAATCCATATAGTATCTTCTTTGAGGTCTTTCCACTGGATTGGTAGAACCAACATCCATAATCGGGTAACATAGCTTACTGGTGCAACAGTTTATTCAGGATCTTCAATCATATCTGCCCCCATCAGTAGTAAATATCTTCTTATATGTATAAAAGTAAAAACAACCATCCGAGTGACATTATAATTATATTCCATATAGTAATAATTGTGGGTTTCATCAGGATTATTAATTCCCATCATCGTAGTGGGTAACAACCCGATCTTCTGCATGCCCCAGCATAATTCTCTTGCCTTGTGATTCAAGATAATATAATATGTTTATCAACACAAAAAGAAATTCCAAAATGGATAATTCAAATCCATCAGTTTAAGGCTCGTTTCACGTCCCCAGATTATGGCCATGCAGAGATCTGCCACAATCCTCAGGATGATATTAACCAATACGTCGCCTCTTCTGTGTTTACACATAATCATTCATATTTTAAAATCACTGGCTTCACTGTTGCCTGATTTAGAAATTTCTATTTTTATGCCACCTATTTCTTTTTTTCTTTTCTTTTTGTGGGTTTGGTTTCCATCCTGGTTTCCTTTCTACAAAATGTGTATCATCTGGTCGGTTTTTATTCTGCTTTGTAGATTGGTCTTGTTGGTTTTGCTTTTGTATCTCATGTTTCTTTTTTATCCCTTGTATATCCCCTAATTGGTTTCCATGCTTATCCTTGCCTTGATAAGTCATCACATTAAGATTAGATGCCACTTCTCTCAAATTTGTAGATAGTCCAGCTGGGGTATCCAATAAATCCAAAGGCAATTCATCTGGTACAGTCTCTGTAATTCGATATTTTACCTTTATTTCCGGCTCCTTCTGCTTATCCTGTATTATACCTGAAGATGTTAAGTTCATTTTCAACCTATTTTGATAAAATTCTTCCGCTCTTTCAACAGTATTTAGCTGATATCTTTCTCCTTGGTATCTAAATATAATACCAACTGGGGCGTCCCACCTGAATGAGATATTTCTCTTTTTTAACTCATTCACCAGAAAACCAAATTTCTTCCTTTCCATCAATATCTTAGGTGGGAGTTCCTTGTAAATCCAAATCTTTCTTCCATACAATTGCAAATTAGAATTGAAGGAATTTTGTACGATATTATTCCTAATTTCTTTATCTGTAAAATAAATCACCACATCTCTAGGCAATTGCCTTTGCTTGGCAATCCAGGAGTTGATTCGATAAACTCTGTCGATCCTACAAAACACTTCGTCAGGTTGAACCTTTAGAATCCCAGCTAGAAATTCAGAAGATATTTTCCTTAAATCATCTCTATTATTTTCCTGCAAACCTCTTAATCTTATCGCATATTCTGTGAAATTATATTGTACCATTAAAATCTCTTTTTCAATCTTCTGTTGCAGATTTTCTGCATTACCATACTTTTGATCAGCATCCATTTTAGGTTTTTCTTCTAAGCTATTATCCTGAGTGTTTGTCAAATCATTTTCAATTTTTTGAATTCTATTGTCCAATTTATCTTGAATTTCTTCCATTTTAGACTCTAGTACATTAGTATTTGTGTCCAACTGTATCATAAATCCTGTAAAACCATTAACCACTTTTGAGAATTTTTTCTCCAAAGAATCAAACTTAGATTTCACCAATTCTTTAATTTCCTGCTTAAATTTTTCAAATTGCTGATTCACAATCTCCTCCCTTCTTTCAATCTCCTCTATAAAAAATTCTATTATATTAAAATCAGGTTTCTGAGACTGAAGAATTAAGACTTGTTCCTTTAAGTTGTTGGTGGGGGAATCCCCCCCCCTTCTTGTTTATCTGACTTTATGAGTCTCAGTGCCATGTTTCCGCCCAGGCAGGCTTTGTTAAAAAAAAAAGCAAGAAAGAAAAAAAAAAGGACTTCTTTCCAATCAACAACAGTATCAGGTCTCCAAGGGAAAAAAAAGAGAAAAAGACACAGGAGCGAAGTTTTGTCTACAAATGTAGCCAGTGGTATTTATTCCGCTACATTGTAGTAATAGAAAACGGAAGGACTTTCCCTTTCAGCCTCTCCTCCAGCCGACGCCATTTTAAAAGGCTTTTTTTTTTCCTCTTTCTTTTCCTCCTCTCTTAAGTAATTTTTTTAAAAAATCAGTAAAATACTTGCGGTTCAGTATTACAGGTCCAGCTCACATTTTCTTTGAGTAGTCTGTTAAATTTGCAGGCTTGCTTTTGACGCCTGGCTCTGCATCAGCAGAGGTCTCCCAAAGCCCGGAGCGGCGGCTGGGGATACGGGGCATCTCATCCGCTCCGTCCCAAAAGTAAAGGAAAAACTTTTGGGACTCCGCAGAGAGTTCTACCCACCCCTGCCAGCTCTATCTCCGTTTCCATGAGGAAACGGAGTTTTTCCGAGCCGCCATTCCGTTGTGAAGGCGGCTCTAACAGGCGATGGAAGCTGACGATCCCAAAGGAACATCTGGCAGCGACAAACAGCAACCCAGAAGTCCGTCATCTTCATCTTTTTGAAGCGCCGAGCAGAATAGCCGAAGATCTTCCGAAATTTTCGGTTTTGCTCCCCCCATGGCTTCACTTTCTTGTGTAGTACTCTTAGTTCCCTTTTTGTATTGTCTTTCCTGTTGTTGCTTTTCTTTAAGTTGCTTAGATTTTGCACGAGTTATACGCTGATCTTTAACTTCGACCATCCGAGCCGGGTCCAGAATTGGGGAAGATTCTAACAGGTGCTCCTCCAGAAAACCTCCTGTAGCACCCTGCATTTCCACTCGCTCCGCCTGCTTAGACTGTTCTTCTATCTCTTGCTGAGGTTGCTTCTTATCACTCTCCTTAATCTCCAGCACTGTGGATGTACGTGGAGATGGTGATCTCTCTTTGAGAACAGTAGAATAAAAATGTTCCGCCTTCTCAACAGTGTTCAACCGATGTCTTTCTCCATTGTATTTCAAAATTATACCAGTTGGGGCATCCCACCGGAATGGTACCTGTTGTTTTTTCAGTTCATTCACTAGGAAACCAAAGTCTTTTCTATCTTTTAACATTTTAGGTGGCAGTTCTTTATAAACTCCAATTTGAGCTCCCTCCACTTGCATGGAAGAAAGAAAAGATTTTTGCAAAATATCATTTCTTATTGTTCTGTCTGTAAAATATATCACCACATCTCTAGGCAGTTGTCTTTGTCTTGCCACCCAGGAATTCACTCTGTAAATTTTGTCTATTTTATAAAAAACCACTTCAGGATTAATTTTTAATAACACAGCCAAAGCATCTGCACAGATCTGTCTCAGGTCCTGTCTGTCATTCTCTCTAATGCCTCTGAGCCTTATAGCGAATTCCATGGCCCTGAATTGCATCATCGTAATTTCGTTTTCAACACTCTGCATTTTGTCATCAACATCAGAAATTTTATAGTCAGTATCCTTAATTTTAACGTTAACTTCTGATTTAAATTCTTCCAATTTGGAATCCACTTTAATAATAATTTCTGACAGACCAGACACCACATTCGATATTTTTTTAGTCACCTTACCATAATCCTGCTTCACCACATTTTTAATTTCATTAATTTCCTGCATAATTTCCTGTTGAGATTTTTGAAATTTATCATCTATTTCCTGTTGAGATTTTTGAAATTTATCATCCAAAGCCTGAGAGATAAATTCTTTTAAACTTTCAAAATCAAAGTCTTTTTTCTGAGTCTGTTGAGCAGGAGGAAGCTGCTGTTCATGTTTGTGTGTGGGGGATCCCCCCCCCTGCTGCCTTTCCTTCCTGCTTCTTTGAAGCCATCCTGCCACGTAGGTTAGATTTTCTGAAAAAGGAGGTCCTTTTTCCTTTTCCACCTCCACAAAGTCCTCTGAAAAAATCCCCCAGATTTAATCAAATTGGGGATAGAAACTAGACTGAAGCAAGCTCAGATTTTAAAAAAGATTTTTTTCTTCTTCTCCTGTTGCTCCTTATTACAGGCAGCGCAACTTTGTAACAGATCAAAGTAACTTCACAAATCCACTCTCACTAGCTCGTTAACTCTGCAGCTGGGCGCCATTTTTTTTCAAACCTCTTTCACTTGTTCGTACTTTCTCTTAAGTCAAAAAGTCACCAAAGCAATAATACTTGCGATTTCCAGGTTTGAGGGTTCAAGTTGATATTTCCGCTATTTGTTAAGGTTGGTTTCAATCAGTTTAAATGTTTGCTGCAGCCAGCTTGCTCTGCGGAAGGCAGAGTTGTCCCACGCCGTCCGGAGTCTCAGCAAGTTGAAAGGGAGCCGCGCCTGTTTCCTCCCCAGTAGCGATTCTCTGGGGGCTCACAGGGGCTCAACCTGTACCTTGCCTACTCTCCTCCTGCAATCCTAAGGATTTCAGAGTTTTCAAGCCACTTCTCGGTATCGAAGCGGCTCTTACAGGCGGCGGGGCTGGCGGTCCTTAAGAAGGGACCGTCTTCACCGGAGGCAAGCAAACCGGAAGTCAAGAAAGCAAAATTTTTTGAAAGGTACAACTATAGAGTGGAAAATAATATAATCAAGAGAGAGTCTCCAAATTAATTGGTGAAATGGAGCCAAGAATAAAGCAGCGAAGTGAAAGTAAACGGAGCAAAGAAACCAACCAGATGGTGACTAAGCGGAATTGACAGGCGACAGAAACAACGTGGACTTAAAAGAACATACATTGGAGAGTTCTGGATTATAAAATATATTGAATTTGGCTTGATTGGGATTCGGGACTTGGTGAGGATTGATTGGACTGTGAAAGGAATACGGGAATATTAAAGAACATTATAAAACGATTGGAATAGGAGACTATAAGAACTGCAATTAAAGACAAGAAAACTGGAAATTAAACTTTGGGGTTATAAAGGACATTCAACATAGATTAGAAGAGAGTAATGTTGGACTCATTACAAACAGAAATGGAGCCGAGGTGATTGAGGAGGGGTAATTATTGAAAGTGAGAGTGGACTTATAGAATCTTTGCATTTGGAATCAATGAACGAACGGTGGACTTAAATAATCATATTAGGGTACTCACTCTGAAACAACTAAGTGATATTGGGGTTTCTGATATTGTGATACTAACACTATTGGAACTTAAACTGAAGGACAATTGCAACAATTTCTATGAGAGACAAGTTTGAATGATGCAAGACTAACTGAGAATTACAACGACCACGCTTTTGGAAGCTGAATCCAGCTATTAAGATCTGTATATTAATTACAACTTAAGTTGATTTAGTGATATATTTGAGTAATCAATTTAAGTAATTAAAACTTCTCTATCTTCTTCTAATTTTCCATACTTATATTATATTGTATTATAAATCATAAGTTTAAATCTGCAGTATAACCAAATTGAATTGGTAAATATAGATAAATGTAGGAGAAATAAAGGACAATTTTTAAAAAATGGATGATAAGATGGAAAAGATACAACAAAACATTGCAAAAAATGAACAATGGATTCAAAATATTGAAACAAAAATGGACTAAGCAGAAAAAGTGGATAATATGGAAAGTAATCAAATAGCATTGAATAAAGAACTGGAAGATTCAATATCTTACTTAGAAATGGAGAAGGCATCCTTCTACTTAAGATTTCAAAACATCGCTGAGAATAGAGAAGAGAATCTGAGAGATTTGATGGTGGGGATTTTAGCAGAGGCGACCCAAAAAGATAAGGAGGAAATTAATAAAGAAATCGACAAAGTCTATAGAGTATATACAAATTATGCTCGAAGAAACAAATTACCTAAAGAAATTCATATTAGATTCGCAAGGAAATCGGTGAAAGAAAAAATATATAAAATAATGAGAGAGGAAGTAATTACTTACAAAGATAAAGAAATCATAACATTAAAACAAATTCCGAGAAGAATAAGAGAAACAAGGAAAAATTATAACTTTCTAACAACAGAATTGAACAAACATAAAATAATGTTCCGGTGGCTGACACCCGAGGGAATCCTGGTTTCATGGCAGGATAAAAAACACAGAATCGACACCTTAGAAAAGGCACAACATTTTTTTGATAGGTATTTTGTACTAGAAGAGGAACAAGGATCTGAAGTTCAACAAGATTTTATCATCAAGGAGAGCTCAGCAGATGAAGTACAGAGAGAACGAGAAGGAAGAACAAGAATGGAGAAAGAGAAGATGAAAAGAGAGGGAGCAAGGGAAAAAACACAAATTATTGCAAAAAACACAAGAAGACTCAGGACAGTAAGAAAATAAAGGATTGGAATGGAGAAGGAACTAAAATTGATATCAATTAATATAAATGGCTTAAATATCCCATCTAAAAGAACTCGTATATTTAAAAACTTACAGAAATTGAAGATAGATATCATAACATTACAAGAAGTCCACATTAAAAAACAACATCAAAAATTATTAGAAAATAAACAACTGGGAACACTCTATACTGCATTAACAGAACAAAAAAAGAAAGGCATTGCAATATACATCAAAAATCACATACGAGCAAAACAAATATTTGCAGATGAGGAGGGTAGGACCCTGATGATTGAGATTAAAACAAGAACAAAAACCATACTATTAGTGTCACTCTATGCACCGAATGGAAGCCAAACTGATTATTTCAAAAAAATACATAATATAATTAAAGAATTGGACTATGAAAATATATGTCTTATTGGAGACTATAATGCAATTGTAGATATAGAGAAGGATTATCAAAGTTGTAAAAAAAATAAATCCAGGAAAAAAACAGTACCGGACACATTTCAGGATATGGTACAAGAATTCCAACTACAAGACACTTGGAGGGAAATCAACCAAAATAAAAAACAATTTACATTTTATTCAAATCCGCATCAATCATGGTCCAGAATCGACATGGCCTGGATGACAGCAGAGCTCAGATTAGATATCAAACAAATAGAAATTACAACAAATACATGGGCAGATCATAGTCAGATTGTAATAACATGGAAGGGTCATCAAGCACGGAGAAGATGGATGATGGACAAAGACATCATAAAGGATAAACAATACATGGAAATGATTCAAAGAGAATTAAAAATATTTTTCCAAATTAATGTAAAAGAACATATTAGTCTTCAAAATCTATGGGATACAACCAAAGCTTATATAAGAGGCCTAACAATCACCTACATAGCAAATAAATAAATAAATAAATAAAAATAAAGACAAACAACAAACAAAAGAGAATTTATTGATGCACCTGCAACAATCTGAATTAGACTTACAGGAAGAGCCACATAACAAAGAAATTAAAGAGAGAATTAACCTTATAAGACATAAAATAAATCTAATTATAACAACGGAGATAGCAAGGAAAATTAAAATGGCTAAACAAAATCAATTTGAACATGCAAATAAAACTGGCCGGTGGCTGGCCTACAAACTGAAAAAAGAAAAAGAGAAGAAAATGATACAGCAATTAAAAGATGAAGACGGACAAATATATCATAATAATAAGGATAAAAAATGAATCGCAAGGGACTTCTTTCAAAACCTATATGCAAAAGAAGAAATTCGAGAGGAAGACACTATAGAATATTTAAGAAAAATAAATATTCAGGAATTAAAAGAAAACCATACCGAATCATTGAATAGACCGATTTCCATGTTAGAATTAACAGAAGCAAGGAAGAAACAAAAAAACAACAAAACACCGGGACCATCCGAATTTTATAAGACATTCCAGCAGTCACTAGATGACATTCTAATATAGGTATTTAATGACGCACTTCTAGAAGCTGAAATTCCACAATCATGGAATGAAACAATAATTACGTTAATACCGAAATTGGAAGTTGGCGTCACGGTGAGATGCACGGGGTTTTTGGTAGCTCCTGAAACCCCACCGAAAACTCCGCTGCTGGACGGTCCGAATTGGACCCCACAGTCTCGTTTTGACTATGATAGTGGAGGGCACATCCTGAGGACCCCAGGGACATCGCTAAATCCCTGGTTGAGTCAGGAAAGCCCTCTTTCCAGCGGCGGAGCAGCAGCCTTTAGTCTGCGGAGGCTGTGACAACGTCAGGGAGGAAGATCGGAACGACAGGGATCAGAGCAGTGAGAACTTTTACTTTTTAAAATATCATTAAGAGCACCCTTATTAATATATGAGACTGGGATGGAGAGTAAATGAAGAAGAGCGGCGAACTTATTTGGATTAATTTTTCCCCCCCAAGTATACATTTTAAAAGACTTGAAACTGCTTAATTGTTTTACTTCTTTAATTGGAAAGCCAGACTGGACCGAAAGTAAGAAAAACAGTACTGGGACACTTTTGAAACCTTTGGAATTTGTTGTTATTGGATTGTTTGATTTGCTGTGCTGTGCTGGCACATCTGGACTGGTACCTTTTCTTTTCTTTTTTATTTTTCTTTTTGGATTCTGGACTATTTAAAAGAAAGAATTTCTTCTCTCTCTTTTTTTTTTCTTTCCCTTCTAAAAAATAAGAGAGCTAGGGGAGTGTGCAGTACTGCCACCCACTGGAAGAGAAACTTTGTTGCTATGTTTATTTAAGTAGCAGAAGAAAAGAAATATTGTAGCCAAAACAAAGATAGAGAACCTGTTTGGAATGAGAGATTGAAGAGCTACTGAATGTTGCTTACACACGTGCTCTTCTGTTTAAACTGATAAAGTCTGGGAACATATTGGAAGGCTTTGGTTTTCTTTTCTTCGTGTAACTATATTAACTCTAGTGAGATGTGTGGCCTGGAAAGAGGCAAAAGGAAAAATTACTCCCTGTAGGCTCTCTGGACATAAAGGATTTGAAGGGCTATTCAATTTCTTCATTGCTCGCTTTTTTTTTCTTTTCTTTTTAATACTCTTATTTTTGTTGCTTCGTTACCTGCTTTTTTTTTCTATTTTGGAATTGGGTCTTCTATATAAATTGGATTAAGGCACTCAAGAGCCCGAAGAATTACAGTTACTTTTTTTTAAAAAAAAATCTCTCTTTTTTTTTGGCTTTGTATTTGGAGGGAGATTTTTCTTTTTCTTTTCTTTCTTTTTTTTTTTTGTATTTTTTCCCTTTGGATTAGGTTTTTTTGAAAGAACCTGAAGAATTTGAGGAACTATTTTCTTTTTTCTTTCCCTTCTTTTATCCTTTTTTCCCTCCCCCCTTCCCCCCCCTATTTTTTCCCTTCCTTCTGTCTTATTGCTCTTGAACATCTTTTGGCTTGAAAATGAATCTGGCTAACTACAAAATTTATTATTATTTTTATTTATTATTTTATTATTCATATTTCTATGCTGCCCACTCCTCAAGGACTCTGGGCGGCTTACACCAAAGACAGTATACTAAATAGCATATTGCCCCCCCAACAATCTGGGTCCTCATTTTACCCACCTCGGAAGGATGGAAGGCTGAGTCAACCTTGAGCCGGTGAGATTTGATCCGCTGATCTGCTGAACGAGCAGTCAGCTGAAGTAGCTGCAGTACTGCACCCTAACCACTGCGCCACCTCGGCTCATGAGGTGAGGTGGCGAGCAAATGAGCAAAAAAGTAGCGACGGTGGGATCTGCAGCGACTACACCATCCTCATCACCATCTGGAGGTCAACACTCCATCCAGACAATGTTGCAAGAGAAGGAGAAAGAAATGATACAAATGATTCTACAAACATTTCAAAGAATGGAAAAACAACAACAAAGAATGGAACAGCAACAACAAAGGATGGAGCAACAGTTACTTAAAACAGATGAAAAAGTGGTCAGCATACAACAAACAATGATGAAATATGAAGAGAATTGGTTAAGTTAGAGGAAAAAGATGGCCAAAAAGAAGAAAAAATGAAGGAAATCGAGAATAGACTTGGAGAGGTCGAACAAGGAACATCTGGTTTAATTGGATGGGAAATGGATAAAGCAGAATTCTACCTAAGATTCCAGAACATTGTAGAAGAAAAAGGGGAGGACCTAGCTGAGATTATGAATATGATCTTGGCTGAGGCTTTAGAAATACCTAAAGAGAAGATGATGGAAGGAATTGATGAAATTTATCGAGTTTATACTGGATATGTGATGCGTAATAAGCTTCCAAGAGAAGTACACATAAGATTTACTAAGAAATCAATTAAGACACAGATTCTTCAGGCTGTTCATGACAAGGCTTTGGAATACAAGGGGAAAGAAGTCGCAGTTTTGAGACAAATTCCAAGGAAAGTAAGAGAGATAAGAAGAAAATACCAATTCTTGACCAAAGTTCTGCTGCAAAAAGGAATTAACTACAGATGGCTGATTCCAGAAGGAGTAGGCTTAACATGGCAATTCCAAAGATACAGGCTTAATACAATTGATAAGGCAAGAGCCTTCTATGAGGAAGTTCTTAAAAAGATAGAGGTAGATATGGAAGTTGAAACTCAAGCAACACTAGCTCCAATAAAACCTGTTGAAGAGGAATTGATAATGCTGGAAGAAACAGAAGGAGCTGTGGGTGGAGTTATGGAATACAAGGAGCAACATGAAGCCAGATCGACTAGAGCAACAAAACCTAATTATAAAGTATGAATATGGAAGAAAGGAAATTAATTTCAATAAATATAAATGGACTTAATTCGGCCAATAAAAGAAGAATAGTTTTTCATAAATTAGAAAAATTTGTAGACTACAAACTATTTACATCTATTATAACACAGAGATTGAAAAATTTAATTAATCACTATATACATCCAGACCAAAACAGCTTTATTCCCAGATGACAAATCAAAAATAATACAAGGACAATTATCGATACCCTTGAATACTATGAACAACAACCAGATAAGCAGGTAGCATTAATTTTCCTGGACGCACAAAAAGCATTTGATAATCTTAATTGGACATTCTTAATAACACAATTGGAAATGATGAAATTTGGAGGAAGATTCTTAAATATGATCAAAAGGATATATAACACCCAAACAGCAAAAATATTGATTAATGAAGAGACAATGGAACAATTTGATGTAAAGAAAGGAGTGAGGCAAGGATGCCCCCTATCCCCCATATTGTTCATATTAACATTGGAAATATTATTGAAAGAAATTAGGGAAGATAAAGAAATAATGGGATTAAAGATAAAAGAACCAGGAATACAAACTGCAAGCATTTGCAGATGATATAGTACTCATCCTAGAACAACCACTACAATCAGGATCCAAATTATTGACAAAAATAGAACAATATGGGGAAGTAGCAGGCCTGAAAATCAATAAACAAAAAACAAAAATGTTAACAAAGAACCTCACCAAGAACCAAAGGAAAGAATTGGAAAATGTACTAGAATACAAATAGTAAAGAAAGTGAAATACCTAGGGAGCTGGCTTACCAATAGAATATCAACACTCAAAGAAGATAATTATAATAAATTGGCCAAACAAATAGAAAAAGATTTAAAATTTTGGACTAAATTACAGCTATCATTTCTAGGTAAAATAGCCTCCATTAAAATGAACATTCTGCCAAAGATGCTGTATTTATTCCAGGTGATACCAATACATCCAGGAAAAACTTACTTCAAAGATTTTGATAAGATGATATTAAAGTATATCTGGCAGGGGAAAAAGGCAAGAATCAAACTAAAACACCTACAGGACAAACAAGAAAGAGGAGGAATGGAGCTTCTCGATTGGCAAATTTACCACAAAGCATCATCACTAACATGGATTAAAGAGTGGATCGAACTCAAAAACAAACACATATTAACATTAGAAGGCATTGATCTGAAGAAAGGATGGCATGCATATCTATGGGAAGAGAAACCTAAAAAACATGAACAATTCCGAAGACATATTGTGAGAGACACATTGCTAAAGATTTGGATTGAAATTAGAAAGAACCACTACGAGAGAATCCCACGGTGGATTTCAATAATGGAAACACAAATATACCCAAATACAATGGATATAAATAAAATGAAAACATATCAAGAACTCCTAAATGATGAAGGAAAATTAAAAACAAGAGAAGAATTAAAAGAACAAGGTGTGGAAATTGACTGGTGGCCATACCTACAATTAAAATCCAGATACAAAATGGACATGGAGAATTATGGAATTCAAAAAGAACCAAATGAACTGGATAAAATACTACTGGGCCCAAATGAGAAATTAATAACTAAAAATTTACAATTTTCTACTTGCATATAAATTAGAAGAGGAAATAGTAAAAGAGAATATGATCACATGGGCGAAGAACTTTGGATATAGCATTGAACTAAGCAAATGGGAAAAAGTATGGAAAGTTAATAGTAAATTGACATTATCAGTATCATATAAAGAAAATGCTTATAAGATGTTTTACAGATGGCATCTTCCCCCAGCATGGATTTCAAAAATGTTTCCCAATACTTCCCCACTTTGCTGGAAATGCAAAATACAAAAAGGGACATACTACCACATGTGGTGGTTATGCCCAAAAGCAAAACAATTTTGGAATAAAATTAAAATCCAACTGGAAGAAATAACAGCACAAAAAATACCATTAAAACCGGAAACATATTTATTGGGTATACTCACAAATAGCTACAAAAAAGAAACAATATATTTGATTACACATATTCTGACCACAGCAAGAATCATCTTTGCACAAAATTGGAAATAGGAAGAAACCCCAACACAAGATAAAATAATATCGAAAGTAATGAAATGTGCCGAGATGGACAAACTCACTAAAGAAATCCAAGAAAAGGAAGAATCCGAATACTTTCTGGTTTGGCAAAAGTGGTATCAATTAGAGAAAAGGAAAACCAAATAAAAAGATGATCCTAAAAGATTTGAACCAAATCGTGTACCAAAGAAATACAATAGAGTTACAACAAAACTTCAAAAAATATCGTTATATAAGGTGAGATGTGGGAATATATATTGAGAAATACAATTTACCGATGTATTTTCTTAAGAAATAAGATATTATGTTTAAATGTTGCATATGTTGTGTATTGTTTTATTTTGTACTTGTTTGTGTTCTTGTTTTTTTTTTTCTCTCTGTGTGTATGTTTTTTAAAAAAAAATTAGTGCAGATGGAGAGAAACAGTGAATGGTGTGTTGTCTGGGTAAGAAAAGATTTACAGCTGAAACCAGACCCCCCAAAATTTAAGGGGAATACCTTTTAGAACAATTTGTTACAGCAGCATGTAACTATTGTGAAAAAGCATATTGGAAATTTAAAGAAGTAAATATTTGTTTAAAAAGAAAATTAAGTTGGAAATGGATTCCCAAAAACAAAAGGCGTGGTATTAAGAAGGCATATTAAAATGCTGGAACTATAAACCTACCTTTTCTTCAAATAATTTGCCATAAATAACGGAATTATAAGTTAAACTAAGCAAGAGAAATAAATTGTACTTGTTAAAATAAAAGCAGAGTGGCAGCAGAGTCAAAATAAAAGCAGAGAGGCAGCAGGGTGAAGTAAAGAGAACCATCTGCTGATGACAGTGAATTTTTGCAACTTGGGAGCAAATATTGAAATGAAGAGAAATAACTGTTGAACTATACATATTTACCTTCTAACCACTGGAGACTGGAATATTAAAAAAGAATTTGTGTCTGGGGACCCCTAAATACTATTGGATATACAAAAATGACTTGAGGAGTGGAGGATCCCTGAAGTAACTAACTGATTTGATTGAACATTGATGAGACATTTAAATTTGACTTGGAGGTTTGGTTTCTGAACTGATGATTGTGGAGACTCAAATGGAATGGAGTTAATGATTCAAAACATTAAGGACATTAAGGACCTTATCTTGGAACTACACAAGGACATGGTGGAAATATTTGACGGTATGGATAGAAGACAGGAAAATTGTATACAAGAGACAAGGAGCAAAGACCAGGACAAGAAGGAAAGAATGGAATCATCAGCTGGAACAGAAGGGGAATTAGAACTGAGAAACCAGCAAAAAGAAGATAACAAGGAGGAGACACTATTAAAATTAATAAGAATTGAGAATTAAAAGAGGGGGAAAATATTTTAAAAGTTTTTTAAAAGAAATGGGAGGAATGGGAAGAGATTTGGAGGAAAACGATAGGATTTAGAGCGGAAAGCTTTCAAATTAAACAGTGGGAAAAGACAGGGCAAGGAGAAAAAAATTAAATTATGGATTCAGAATATAAATTTTGAAGTAGATGGAATAAAAGACTTAAGAGGAAAACAGGGGAGACAAGTCAAAAAAAGGTAGGACTAAAGGAGGGGATGTGGATAAGAGATAATGATTAAGGGGAGAAAAAGAGTTATAGATATGTCATGATTATATGTTAATAATTGTATTAATATTAGAATGATATAGGCTAGACAATTAGTTGGTATTTAATATAAATAAATATTAGGATAAACATTACCACAAACAGATATGAAACTGGAAAATTATGAATGAGAATTCATTATTAATTGGAAATGAGAGTATAAAATATGACTATTTAGGTAATGTGAAAGTAGATATATTTATGTGTACTAATAAACATTAAAATAAAGAGAGGGGAAGAATTAAATAATGGGAATATGAAAAAGAAAACAGAGTATCATGTCTTTGAATATAATGTGGAGGGGGGAAATATATTAGTGGAAGTTTAGAAAGGAAGAGTGTAAAGCAATGTATCACAAAGTCAAATAAGTTAGGAAAAGAAATATGAAAAATAGACACAAAGAATGAAAATGGTGGTAAGCTTGAAATGTTAGGATATAAGAAAATGGTATTCAGATGGTATGCTGTTTGAACAATGAAGTGATGTTAGTATTAAAAGAGTAATATTGTAGTTGCATATATATATATATACAGTCAGGTCCAGAAATATTGGGACATCGACACAATTCTAATATCTTTGGCTCTATACACCACCACAATGGAGTTGGAATGAAACAAACACAATGTGCATTAACTGCAGACTGTCAGCTTTAATTTGAGGGTATGTACATCCAACTCAGGTGAACGGTGTAGGATTTACAGCAGTTTGTATATGTACCTCCCACTTGTTAAGGGACCAAAAGTAATGGGACAATTGGCTTCTCAGCTGTTCCATGGCCAGGTGTGTGATATTCCCTCATTACCCCAATTACAATGTGCAGATAAAAGGCCCAGAGTTCATTTCAAGTGTGCTATTTGCATTTGGAATCTGTTGCTGTCAACTCTCAAGATGAGATCCAAAGAGCTGTCACTATCAGTGAAGCAAGCCATCATTAGGCTGAAGAAACAAAACAAACCCATCAGAGAGATAGCAAGAACATTAGGCGTGGCCAAAACAACTATTTGAAACATTCTCAAAAAGAAGGAATGCACCGGTGAGCTCAGCAACACCAAAAGACCTGGGAGACCATGGAAAACAAGTGTGGTGGATGACCGAAGAATTCTTTCCCTGGTGAAAAAAACACCCTTCACAACAGTTGGCCAGATCAAGAACACTCTCCAGGAGGTAGGTGTATGTGTGTCAAAGTCAACAATCAAGAGAAGACTTCACCAGAATGAATACAGAGGGTTCACCACAAGATGTAAACCATTGGTGAGCTTCAAAAACAGGAAGGCCAGATTAGAGTTTGCCAAACAACATCTAACAAAGCCTTCACAGTTCTGGAACAAGATCCTATGGACAGATGAGACCAAGATCAACTTGTACCAGAGTGATGGGAAGAGAAGAGTATGGAGAAGGAAAGGAATTGCTCATGATCCTAAGCATACCACCTCATCAGTGAAGAATGCTGGTGGTAGTGTCATGGCGTGGGCATGTATGGCTGCCAATGGAACTGGTTCTCTTGTATTTATTGATGATGTGACTGCTTACAAAAGCAGCAGGATGAATTCTGAAGTGTTTTGGGCAATATTATCTGCTCACATTCAGCCAAATGCTGCAGAACTCATTGGACGGCGCTTCACAGTGCAGATGGACAATGACCCAAAGCATACTGCAAAAGCAACCAAAGAGTTTTTGAACGGACAGAAGTGGAATGTTATGCAATGGCCAAGTCAATCACCTGACCTGAATCCCATTGAGCATGCATTTCATTTGCTGAAGACAAAACTGAAGAGAAAATGCCCCAAGAACAAGCAGGAACTGAAGACAATTGCAGTAGAGGCCTGGCAGAGCATCACCAGGGATGAAACCCAGCATCTGGTGATGTCTATGCGTTCCAGACTTCAGGCTGTGATTGACTGCAAAGGATTTGCAACCAAGTATTAAGAAGGGAAAGTTTGATTTATGATTATTATTCTGTCCCATTACTTTTGGTCCCTTAACAAGTGGGAGGCACATATGCAAATTGCTGTAAGTCCTACACTGTTCACCTGAGTTGGATGTACATACCCTCAAATTAAAGCTGACAGTCTGCAGTTAACCCACATTGTATTTGTTTCATTCCAACTCCATTGTGGTGGTGTATAGAGCCAAAGATGTTAAAATTGTGTCGATGTCCCAATATTTCTGGACCTGACTGTATATATATATATATATATATATATATATATATATATATATATATATATATATATATATATATATATATATGAATGATTGTGTGTGTAAAATTATTAATATGAAGATTAATCAATATTACAATGATATAATAATAATAATTATTATTATTATTATCAATAACACATGTTTAAGTGATTAAGACTGTTTCTTTTATTTTTGAATGTAACTTTAAGAAGTTGTAGACTTATAATTGAAAGAGATATTAATTGGAAAATACACCATATCCTGTAGGTATTGGGACTATTATATACAACAACAAAAAGAGAGAGGGAAATGGAGTGGAGTGGAAGGGAGTAGGAGAGGAGGGGAGAAAGAGTAAGGGTAGAGGGGAAAGGAGAGGGAAGTGGAGGGGAGGAGAAGAGTAGAAAGGGAAGGAGAGGGAAGCGGAGAAGAAGAGAGAGGGGAAATAGGGGAGAAGAGGAGAGGAGTTAGGGAAGTAGAGGGGAAAAGAGGAGAAGGAAGGAGGGAAGTAGAGAGAAAGAGAGGGGAGAAGGGAAGAGAGGGAGGAGAAAGAAGATGAAAGAAGACAGATTGTTGTAAAATTGGGAAATATGGTGTACAAGAGAAAAGAAAACAAACGGACAATTTCACATTTTTTCTACTTGAGGGTTATATTATTGAAATTATAACAAAAGATAATATAGTGGACATTAAAGCATATCAGTTTAGATGTAATTGCATACTTGTTAATATTTATATGAAAATAAAAATTTTGTGTAAAAGATTGGGGTAAATAATATTGAATAAGGAAAATGGAATGTAATAATTATGAATATGTTTATTTGTATTGAAATGTATGATACTCAAACACCACACTATCCACATAATGTTATGCATATTTTTTTAAAAAAATAAAAACTTGATGGCAAAACAGTTGGGATCATCTAAAGGTTAGTTTCACTTTTGGCTCAGTTAACAGTTAGGGTCATCTAAAGGTTTGTTTCACTTTGGCACAGTTACAGTTAGGGTCATCTAAGGGTTAGTTTCATTTTACACAACTATATACATTCAATACATAACAAGTATCATCTGAAAATTTGGTAAGTTCCTCTTTTGTTCTCTCATCTAAGTTGTATATGAAGATATTGAAGAGTACTGGCCCTAAGACAGAACCTTGTGGTACCCCACTGTTTACTTCCCTCCATGTAGATGTAGACCCGTTAAGGACTACTCGTTGAGTATGGTTTATCAGCCAGTTACGAATCCATCTGGTGGTGATGCTATCTATCCCATTTTTTTTTCTAGCTTACCAAAAAGTAAGTTATGGTCTACTTTGTCAAATGCCTTGCTGAAGTTTAAGTATATTATGTCCACAGTATTTTGCTGGTCTACTAATTTACTCACTATGTTGAAGAATGAAATAAGATTGGTTTGGTATGATCTGTTTTTAATAAATCCATGCTGACGGCTAGTTATTACTTTACTCGTTTCTCGATGTTGGCAGATATTTTTTATTATCTTTTCCAGTATCTTCCCAGGTTTTGATGTTATGCTGATTGGTCTGTAGTTTCCTGGGTCTGTTTTTTCCCCCTTTTTTGAAGATGCACCAGCTCTTTTCCAGTCCTCTGGTAGTTCTCCGGTGCTTCAGGATTTTTGAAAGATGTGGTTCTGAGATGACATCTGCCAGCTCCTTTAGAACTCTGGGATGTAATCCATCAGGTCCTAGTGATTTGTATTCATCAAGATCAGACAGATGTTCTCTTACTATTTTTTTGCTTATTTTAACTTTTATTTCTAGTCTGTTTTTTACAGTTATGCTTTTGGTAGGTTGGACTATAGTTTCCTTTTGCATGAAGACCGATGCAAAGAATGTGTTAAGCAGCTCTACTTTCTTTCTGTTGCCTGTTACTTCCTTGCCATCTCCTCTCTTTAGTGAACTGGCTATTTCCTTGATTTTTTTTTCTTGTTATTTATATGTTGGAAGAAACTTTTTTTTATTATCTTTGACTTTTCTTGCAAGTCTTTGTTCATTCTGAGCCTTTGCTAATATTCTGCCTTAGTTGTGCTTTCCAATTTTTGTACATGTCCTTTTTGTCTTTCAATTTAACAGAGAGATCTTTGTGCAGCCATGCTGATTTCATCTTGGATTTCTTGTTTTTCTTTTTCAGTGGTATTGTACTGGTCTGGACGTTTATGATCATATTTTTCAGAGTTTCCCAAGATTCTTGAGTTGTTTTTCCCTTTAAGATTCTCATCCAAGGAATCTTTCCCAAGTTCTCTCTCAGTTTATTAAAACCAGCTCTTTTAAAGTCTAAAACTCTGGTATCATTATGTTCTAATGCTTGTGTTTGCGTTATGTTGAATTCTAGTATGACATGGTCACTCTCACCCAAGATTCCTGCAGTTTTAACTCCCTCTATCACTTCTTCTCTGTAAGAATTAAGTCCAGTATGGGTGTCCCTCTAGTTTTCTCCTCTACCTTTTGGACAATAAAGTTGTCAGCTAGGTTGGTTAGGAACTTATTTGATTTCTCACTTGGTGCAGAATTAGTCTTCCAATTGATGTCAGTGTAATTGAAGTCCCCATTACTATTTTTGTTATAATTTTATTCATAGTTTTTTCTTTAATATCCATAGGTGCTTGGTGGACAAAGTATTGTCTGGGTCAATATATTTTACACACAGTAATAATAATAGTAATATTGTTTAGATATACATAATCATAATTTTCAACTTCTAACATCTGTGTATATATAATAGTTATAATGTATTCTATTCTATATAAGCATACATAATACTATTTTCCCAATTTCTAACTTTACCTCTTTTTTCTAACTCTTAATAAAATAGCCACCCTATTAAGAAGTATTCTATATCTATCCAACATATCTTGACCTTTTTAGAATTTCAACTCTTATTGACTTTTTGGTAAATCTTTCATGCTTATCCCTTGGGATCTTGTAGTTCCTTACATCACATTTATTTAATTTAAGTATTTCATCTGCCACAACACCTATCGCTTGTTGTTGGATCTCTAGAGTACCCGTCCTTAGTTCTTTCATCATTTTTAAGAGAACTTTCTCTTTTTTTCTCTTCTATGTTTTGAACTCTTAAAGGATAATCTGTTCTGTTTTAAGAATTATTACTATCTCTTCCATATCTTTATCCACTTGTGTCATTTTTAGATTTATCTCCTCTATTCTTTCCTCTGCTCCTTCTGGTTTCTCCTCTGTTTTCTGAATCTTTTGTTCACCTTTTATTATCATTTGCTGGGGGTTTTCTAGTCTCACATCTTTATCCTGCATCAATTCCATCATCTCCTATGATTCCTTGTCATATCTTCCTGAATGCATTGAAACATCAATAATATTTCTTTATAAACCATATTTGTTTTCCCCTGTTAAATGTAATCATTTAATGTTAATAGTAATTCAATATCCCACAAATATTCCAATATCCCAATTGCCCAGAAACACCAAAAACGCCAATGTTAATAAAATTTATACAGTCCCGGAACTGTTCCTCAAAATCCCTTAAATTTATAGTCCTTAGAATCTTCCAAATTACACCCTCTAAATTTCCCAAATTTTTAAGTCTTGTTTCATTTTCCTTCTTTCTTCTTTCCTTTTTGCCTTGTAGAGTGTTCTATCAAAGTCTTAATAATCCAGATTGGCTCACCAAAGAACCTTGGTAGTACAGTGGTCTAAAGCACCCTGTTATTAAGACCAGCTGCCTGCAATTACTGCAGGTTCGAATCTCGCCAGGCTCAAGGTTGACTCAGCCTTCCATCCTTTCTAAGGTAGGTAAATGGAGGGCCCAGTTGTGGGGGCAATAAGATGACTTTGTATAAATATACAAAAGGATGAAGGCTATTGCTGAGCGCATTGTAAGCCGCCCTGAGTCTCCGGAGAAGGGCGGCATATAAATCAAATTAAAAAAAAAAATTCTTCAAATGTCTTTAATCCACAGAATCAAATATTCAATTTCAAAGATGCTTCTTGTTAATTATAATCCACATTGCCTTAGAAATCTTCAAAAGGCTCACTGAATACTTCCAAGCCACCAAAACACCAGCAGGACTGTTTTCAAAATATTTGTATATAAATAAAAAAATACTAAGAGAGAGAGGGGGGGGAGGGAGGGAGGGAGGGAGGGAGGATGGCTTTAAAGCCTCTCAGTGAACTCACTTCGCAGAACTGATTCTGTCATATCTTGGCTGCAAATCACTCACTAGTTAGAGGGTTTTTTTAATTTCTCTGTTGCCATCTAGCAATTGTCTGGATTTTTTTAGTTTAGATCTGCTAGGGCCACCATTCTAAACTTAAATATAACTTTCTTATTCATCTAATATGTGAACGAGAAAAGAGTAATATTAGTGTTAAGCTTTTCTCCCAGAAGTGGGGTATGCTTGTCTCACTCACTCACACACACAAACAAACACATAAGCAAACATTGAGGGGTTAGTCGTTATTGAAGATTCCAAGAGCCTTGGTAGTACAGTGGTCTAAGGCACCCTGTTATTAAGCTGGTTATTAAGACCAGCTTCCTGCAATTACTGCAGGTTCGAATCTCGCCAAGGCTCAAGGTTGACTCAGCCTTCCATCCTTTCTAAGGTAGGTAAATTGAGGACCCAGTTGTGGGGGCAATAAGCTGACTTTGTATAAATATACAAAAGGATGAAGGCTATTGCTGAGCGCATTGTAAGCCGCCCTGAGTCTCCGGAGAAGGGCGGCATATAAATCAAATTAAAATAAAATAAAATAATAGTAATAAAATACTCTGAATTAGTATTCCCAAGAAATTCCCTTCACCAACAAACAGAACACTCCCTAATGTGTTCAATGCAAGGCAAATCCACAAAACCAAGACAAGTCCATAAACAAAGGGTAAATCCCAGAAACAGAACCAAGACCCACAAAGTCAAAGTAAATCCATGAGACAGAGACAAGTCCAGAGTCCATGAAACACAATCTGAAGTCCAAAACAAGAGTCATGAGTGCAGGAGCACATGCAGCCAGGAAACTGACACATTATTCTCAGTGTCATTCTCCTCCTTCCATTGCTCCTGGTGCAACCTATTAAGGGAGGGCAAGGCTACCACCTCACAAGTAGTCAGGCTGACCTCCCATATTTCTGCCTTTTCTCTCCCTTATGAGCTCTTGAATTTGGTGGAGAAGGCAGTTTCGTTTTCCTCATTGATGGCCAGCTGCAGCTGTGTGCCACCCAAAGCTTTAGGACTGTCCTGCTGAAGCTGTGCCTCAAACACCCCACTCTCAGCTGTCTGCTCATCTGGTCTCTCTCCCTGTGCTACTCCATCTCACTTGTACTTGCAGCCCCACCTCAGAGTCATCAGTCACCTCCCCTCCTGACTTGTGTGGGATCAGCTCATCCTCCTCTAAGCTAATATCCAGAGAGGTGTCTGGGGAAATAGCCAGAGGAGGCACACACTATCCCCCCCCCCCAGCATGGCCCATCTCCCTAGACCTCACAGACCAGGTTTCTGCAGGTACTGGCGGTAGAACTGTCAGAGTAGCTGAGGGGCATGCACAGCATTGGCTTCTTCCCAGGACATGTCCTCGGGACCATATCTTCCAATCTACAAGGTACTGGAGGCACCCCCTTCAGAAATGAGATTCCACAATGCACTCTACTTTGAATTATGGCTGTCCCTGGACCAAGATTGGCATGAGCAGCAAGTCCACAGTCTGTTGGGGACTGGCAGATGCTGCAGGACTGATGAAAGTCTGGGTGCACCCAAAACCATGCAGACAAGATCAAACTGTAGACCACTGGGTTAATGACTGCCTTTTATGGGGAAGGGCCCCAAGAACTGATGATCCAGTTTCCAGGATGGGTGTATTGACAAAAAATGTCAAGTAGACAACCAGACCAGATTGCCAACTGCGAAGGGAGGAACAGACCACTGATGCCAATCTGCAAACTTTTTGTAATCCTCCTTAGTATTGTTCAGCTGGTCCTGTAACATCCAGTGCACTGCCTCGAGTTCCTGTAGGAAGTTTCTAGCAGCTGGTACTAAACAGTCCAATGGTGCCAAAAGGAACAGACATGGGTTATATCCATATTTGGCCATGAATGGGAACATTCACATGGATACATGCTGCGTGTTGTTGTACACAAACTTTGCTACAGCCAGAAAATCCACCCAATTGTCCTGTTGGAAGTTCACAAAGCAGTGAAGGTATTGCTCCAGCACTGCGTTCATACATTCTATGCCTCCATCTGTCTTCATATTGTGCTCTGACAAAAGACACACCTGTATTTCCAACAGTTTAAGAAGGGCCTGCCAAAACTGGGCCATTAATTGCACTCTGCAATCTGTTATGACATGCTCAGGAAGGCTGTGCAACTGGAAAATATGCTGAATGAACCGTTACTGTACACCGTTTCTTTTCTTTTTTTTTAATAATTTTTTATTGGTTAAAAAATACAAACAGACATGCAAACAACAGTAAGACATACAAAACAAATAAACATAAATCAAGTCTTTATGACTTCTTTTTAAACTTGTCGCATCAATAGTCTATATTTATATTTATACTTATATATATGCTTATATATAAAATAGAATATATTTATTTATTTATTTATTTATTTATTTATTTATTTATTTCTAACATATATTTTATATCTCTATTCCTAGTACATCATCTCTTCGGATTTTCTTAATCTACGTATTTAATTTACTATGTTCCTTAATTGGTACTTAATTTTTATCTATAATTTTTATCTTCTCCTTTGTGTCCCTATTCTTGTTTTCTTTTCTTCTTCTCCAACCAGTTATACCATTTCTTCCATACTAAATAATAGTCCATCTCTTCCTTTTCCTGTATTTCCTTTGAAAGTTTGTCCATTTCTGCACATTCCATAATTTTACTGATTATTTTATCTTCTGTTGGTATATCCTCATGTTTCCAGTTCTGGGCAAAGACTATCCGTGCTACTGTTAGTTAATGGATAATTAGATATTTTATTTCTTTTTCGTAGTGTCCTGTGATTATTCCTAATAAAAAGGTTTCTGGCCTCATTTCTAATTTCTGGTGTATAATTTCCTCTATTTGTGTCCTGATTACCTGCCAAAATTGGTTTGCTTTTTGGCAAGACCACCACATGTGGTAGTAGGTTCCTTTTTGCAGTTTTCATTTCCAGCATGTTGGGGGGGTGTTTGGAAACATTCTTGCCAATCGAGCAGGGGGGAGGTGCCACCTATAGAATATTTTGTACATGTTCTCTTTGTAGGGTACAGACATTGTTAGTTTATAATTTACATTCCATAATTTTTCCCATTTTTCCAGTTCAATGTTATATCCGAAATTCTTCGCCCAGATTATCATATTTTCTTTGACCACTTCTTCTAATTTATATCTTAATAAATAATTATAAGTTTTGGTTATCAATTTATCATCTGTCCCTTGTAAAATTTTATCTAGTTCATATGGCTCTTTTTGGAATCCAAATTGTACCGAATCTGTCTTATACCTAGATTTTATTTGTAAATATGGCCACCAGTCAATGTCTGTACCCTGTTCTTTCAGTTCTTGTCTTGATCTTAATTCCCCTTTGCTGTTCAACAAATCTTTATAGGTTTTCATTTTATCAATATCCATAGCATTGGGGTAGATCTGTGCCTCCATGGTCAATAGCCATTCTGGAATTTTGTCATAATATACTTTTTTTACTTCTTGCCAAGTTTGAAACAATGCTTCTCTAATAATATGCCATTGGAAATACCCGTGTTGATTATCTTTTCCCTCCCACAAAAATGTGTGCCAGCCTCTTTGTAAATCAAAACCTTCTAATGTCAATATTCTTTTATTTTTGAGTTCTATCCAGTCCTTAATCCAAATCAATGATGCCGCTTTGTAGTACGTTTCCCAATCCGGTAGTCCTAATCCTCCTTTCTCTCGTGTATCTTGTAGGTGCTTTATTTTGATCCTTGCTTTCTTCCCTTGCCAGATGTAATTTGCGATCATTTTATTAAAGTCTTTAAAAAAATCCTTTCCCAGCCTTATCGGAATTACTTGAAGCAAATATAGGATTCTGGGTAGTATGTTCATTTTAATTGATGCAATCTTTCCCAGAAACAATAGTTGTAACTTACTCCACGTTTCTAAATCCTTTTTTATCTGTTTTGTCAGTTTATTATAATTGTCCTCTCTAATTGATGATCCTTTGTTAGTAAGCCAGATTTTTTTTAAAAAAAAATTGATTTATATGCCGCCCTTCTCCGGAGACTCAGGGCAGCTTACAAGGCGTTAAGCAATAGCCTTCATATTTTTGTATATTTTATACAAAGTCAGCTTATTGCCTCCACAAACTGGGTCCTCATTTTACCTACTGTCAGCCTCCGCCTTTACTGCTTTGGCTGCCATAAGAAACGGGTGGAAGAGAATTAGAGAGTGTGGGGGGAGGAAGCGTGCTGGAGGATTTTTGAAGAAACGAAACCTAATCTCTGAAGTGGTTATCAGGTCAACCATCATCACGTTCCTGATTGATGACGATGCCAGATGTGCTTCCACCTGACCTCTGGAAGACCTTTGGATTGGGTGATTGATGATGGACAGTGGGAGGGGATGCTTTCTATATGCAACTTTCACACCTATTGCTTTAGTTTCAGCTTTTCCTTGGTAGCGTTCACTTCATTTTCTAGTAAAAGTACATTACTCTATAAATAATGGAGTTTGGCTTATTCTTTCCTGGACTTTGAAGGAAGCACAGCTGACATTAAGCTGAAACTCACTCCAGTCATCCCGGATAACCACCGAGGGGACTGAGATCGAGATCATGTCAGACCAGGAAGGTGAAGAAGAACAGATGGGAGCATCGGGTTCTACGATACCTTCACTTCAAGCAGAGAAAGAGGCTGCCGAATGGTTGGAAAAACTCCGGCTGAGAGAGGAGCCTGAGGAAGCCAGATGGTCGAAAGGAGTAGGAAGGCTGCCGGACTGGGGGGGGGACCCCCCAGGGAGTAACCAACTCCAGACCCTGTAAGAGAGAGGCAGTGTGGCTGCAAGAGCAAAAGGAAAGCCTCATGTTGGCACAGGCGTTGCAACTCCTCCATGATGTTGAAGAAAGCCGGAAAAGCCGTGAGTCTTATGGGTTCCCTGTGGAGAAGGGGGGAGACGGCCCCAGGGGGGAGCCGGAAGAAACAGCCTGTGGGGGAGAGGATGAGGAAGCTGAGGAAAGAACATCTCAGGCTTCTGGAGCTCAAGTGAGGGATGCAGCAGGCCAGGGACCCCCAGCATTGCAGGGACCCCCTGCAGATGTAAGAAACCAAAGATTCCCCCCCAACCGGGAAATATGATGGGAATCCGAAGACCTTGGGGTTTTTTTTGACTCAAGTGTGGAACCACATGCAGGACTGGGGGGAGGACTACTTATCAGATGCTGCTCCAGTGAGATGCGTCACGAACGTCTTAGAGGGAGCAGCAGCTGACTGGATGGTGGTCCTCCACAATAATAATTCCCCCTTGCTGAGAAACTACAACCAGTTCATGGGGACTCTTAGGAGGCGGTTTGAAGAACACCTAGCTGAACGGAAAGTGAGACTCAGAATGAAGGGCATCCAGCAAGACCGGAGATCACTGGCAGAATATACCCAAGAATTTCGTGAGCTGGCACCCTACATGACAGGGTGGTCAGAAGCGGTTCTACTGGAGAGCTTCAAAGATGGGCTGAATGAAGAGATATACAAGGACTGTAGAGGCCGGGGGGTCCCTGAAGACTTGCAGAGTTGGTATATAGTAGCTGAGGATGTGGAGATCGAGCTGGCCTGAAGCCGACTCTGAGGGGGGCGTGCAGGAGACCTGTCATCCTCCTTTCACCGTAAAGGAGCACCTAAGATGGCCGAGGGGAAAGCGGAATTCAAACCGAAGTCGAAGCCCTTCACCTGTTTCAAATGTGGGAAGGAAGGACATCGGGCTGCCGAATGTTTCTCCAAACCAGTACCAAAGGCCACCGGCTTGGGACCAAAGAAGGCCGACAAACCACCTTCCAAAATCCCGCGGCACCGCCCTGAAAGGAGAAGTCATTGAGTTCGCTCCCCGAAACAAGGGTGAGCTGGGAAATCCGACCACCGACGACGACAGTGAGACAGACTCCGACTCCGACTCCGATCTGGTGAGTCACACAGAGGACCCCATGCTCATCCCCGTAGAAATAAGGGTGCCATCCACAGGGACACAAGCGCAGATGTTAGCCCTATTAGACTCTGGGTGCACCAGGTGCATAATCAGCCCGAAGGTGGTGGAGAAGATGGGCCTGAGACTAAAAACATTAAAAAGGCCCATTGCGTTCTGTCAGTTGGACGGATCGATTGCAGGAGGGGGCCCAGCCAGCTTTGTGACCGAACCCATTGAAATGCAGTTGGGGAATCATGTAGAGAGTCTCAGATTTATTGTGGCCCCTGGCATGGAATGACCCCTCATACTTGGGCTGCCTTGGTTCTGTAGATGGAACCCACGGGTTAATTGGAAGATGGGGGTCTTGCGTATTCGCACTGGAAAACCGAAATTAGAGAGGGAAACCCCCCCCAAAGGACAGGATAAGACCCGAAAGGGTGGAAGTGGCAGTAGGCCACATTGAAGGGGAGGAGAAGATTCCAAAAGAGTATTGGGATCTCCGTGAAGTTTTTAGTGAAAATGCCTCAGATGTACTGCCTCTCCACAGAACTACGGACTGTACCATTGAAATACTCCCAGGTGTGAAGCTCCCTAAGCCGAAAATCTACCCCATGACCCCTCGAGAATTAGGGGAATTGCAAAACTTTATTGATAAAGATCTAGAATGGAGGTTTATCCAACCTGCCAGACCAAAGGTGGCGGCACCGGTATTGTTCCAAGAAAAGAAGGCTGGCTCCTTTCGCTTGGTAGTTGATTATAGAAATCTGAATGCGATTTGCATGGAAAACGTTTACCCCCTACCACTCATGAAGGACATGCTATCTCACCTAGGAAAAGGGAAAATCTTCACCAAACTTGACTTATGGGAGGCATATTACCGAGTGAGAATTAAAGAGTGGGATGAATGGAAGACAGCGTTTAGTTGCCCACTTGGATGTTTCCAGTTTAGAGTGCTCCCGTTTGGACTACAGGGAGCCCCTGCTGTGTTCATGCAATTGATTAACGAAGTACTGCATGAGCACCTGTTTAAGGGGGTCCTGGTCTACTTGGACGACACTCTTATCTACTCAGAGAACATGGATGACCATGTGAAGTTGGTGCAAACGGTCCTGAAAAAACTCAGGGCTGCTGAACTATATGCCAAATTTTCTAAGTGCGAGTTCCATCAAAGCAAAATTGACTATCTTGGATATCGCATATCACATGAGGGGATAGAGATGGACCCTGGAAAGGTTCGGGCCGTGTTGGAATGGGCCGCCCCACGCACCCGCAAACAACTACAGAGTTTCCTGGGATTTGCGAATTTCTATAGACATTGATCCCCTCATTTGCAAAAATTGCACTGCCAGTAACAAATCTTCTGAAAACTAAAGGTGAGGCAAAACCAAGGCCCTCACTACCTCTTGAATGAACTATGAACTGTCAAGCAGCCTTTGAAAAGTTGAAACGATTGTTTGCTGCTGAAACAGTCCTCAAACATCCAGACATGGAAGAGCCTTTTGTAGTACAGGCTGACGCGAGTGACGTAGCTGTGGGAGCAGTGCTTCTGCAAAAGAACACAGAAGGGGAATTACAACCCTGTGCTTACACGTCCCGTAAATTATCAGAAACCGAGAGAAGATGGGCCATATGGGAAAAAGAGGCTTTTGCGGTGCGATGGGCATTGTTAACGTGGAGACAATTTCTGGAAGGAGCAAAGCATCCTTTTGAAGTTTGGACTGATCATAAAAATCTGGAGGCGTTGAAAACACCGCGTAAACTGTCACCAAAGCAAGCTCATTGGGCCCAGCACTTCAACTGCTTCAATTTCACTCTACGCTACATTCCTGGTGGAAGGAACTTCATGGCGGATGCACTCTCCAGATTGCCTCAATACAACAGTACCAAGAAAGAAGTGGCTCGACCCATCATCCCTTTGACACAACTGGCAGCGCCAATGACTACTAGAGCGCAGGCGAGGACCGATCCAGCCCTTTCGGGCGACCTACTTCAGAAACTGCAAGAAGCCGTAAAAACTGACAAATGGTTTAAAACCCATTCAAATGAATGTACACTCCGTGATGGTCTAGCTTGGATAGGGGCAAAATTGTATGTCCCTGATAGTTTAAGACTAACAGTATTACAGTACACTCATGATGTCAAGGCAGCGGGACACTTTGGGTTTGTTAAAACTCTACATCTTGTTAAAAGACAATTTTGGTGGCCTGCCCTCAAAAAGGACATAGAGGCATATGTGGCTAGTTGTCCGGTGTGTGCCTCAGCTAAAAGACCTCCAGGGAACCACCCGGTTTACTGCAGAATGTGGCAAGACCGGATGCCCCTTGGAAGGAAATATCCATGGATTTTATTGTTGACCTACCAGTGAGTGAAGGGTGCATGGTCATTTGGGCAGTAACGGATTTGTTTTCCAAACAAGTGCACTTCATCCCCTGCTCTAAAATCCCTTCAGCTAAAACTCTTGCAAAACTGTTTATTCGTCATATTTACCGATTACATGGAGCTCCAAAACGTATAATTTCGGACAGGGGTGTACAATTTACTTCCAAGTTTTGGAAGGAGTTTTTAAGGTTGATAGGCTCCGCCCAAGGGCTAGGCTCCACCCACCACCCCCAGACTAATGGGGCTTGTGAGAGAACCAATGCTGTGTTAGAACAGTACCTGAGATGTTATGTCAATTACCAGCAAGACAACTGGGTGGACCTATTGCCATTTGCGGAGGTGGCATACAACAACTCCATACATAGCAGCACCGGGTTCACTCCATTTAAGGTAGCATCTGGTCAGGAATTTGTGCCAATCCCCGAGCTACCACAAGACACCCCACAAAACCCACCTTTGATTGAGTGGATCGAACCGCTACGGAGCACTTGGGCCGTAACTCGAAAAGCCCTAGATGATGCACACCAAGCGCATAAGACCCAAGCTGATAAAAAACGGTCCCCGGCACATGTGTATAAAGTGGGTGACAGGGCTTATCTTTCCACCAGATACTTGGACCCAAGTATGTGGGTCCTTTTCTGGACACTAGACTTATTAATCCAGTAACAGTTGAATTGGAGTTGCCAAAAACTTTGAGACGAATGCACCCTGTGTTTCATGTTAGCTTGTTGAAACCAGAACACTCGTCCCCTTTATGACCGGACCAAGATTCCCCTCTGGTCCCCATACTGATAGAAGGGGAACAACATTTTGAAGTCAAAGAAATTTTAGACTCTAGGAAGCACCACGGTAAAGTGCAATATCTGGTGGCCTGGAAACATTTCCCTTTGTCTCAAGCTGAGTGGGTGAACAAACGTGATGTCCAGGCACCAAAGAAAGTACAGTTGTTTCATACCAAATATCCTGATAAACCTTAATGTCTGTATTGCAATTTTTCTTTTCTTCCTTTTCTTTTCCCTGTTTAGGACTAACGTCTTTTCTCCGGAGGGGCTGAATGTCAGCCTCCGCCTTTACTGCTTTGGCTGCCATAAGAAACGGGTGGGAGAGAATTAGAGAGTGTGGGGGGGGGAAGCGTGCTGGAGGATTTTTGAAGAAACGAAACCTAATCTCCGAAGTGGTTATCGGGTCAACTGTCATCGTGTTTCTGATTGATGACGATGCCAGACGTGCTTCCACCTGACCTCTGGAAGACCTTTGGATTGAGTGTTTGATGATGGACAGTGGGAGGGGATGATTTCTATATGCAACTTTCGCGCCTATTGCTTTAGTTTCAGCTTTTCCTTGGTAGCGTTCACTTCATTTTCTAGTAAAAGTACATTACTCTATAAATAATGGAGTTTGGCTTATTCTTTCCTGGACTTTGAAGGAAGCACAGCTGACACCTACCTTAGAAAGATGGAAGGCTGAGTCAACCTTGAGCCTGGTGAGAATTGAACTCGCAGTAATTGCAGGCAGCTGGAAGCTAAATACTACCTTTAACAGTAGCATTAGTCTGCTGCGCCGCTCAGGCTCTTATTTTTCTTAGATTCCTAAATATTTTACCTTTTTTGACATTTGTATTCCCAATTTATCTTCTAATTCTTTCTCTTGTGTAAGCATTGCCTCTCCTTCCAACTTAAGAAAGCACGAACTCTTGAAACATGTTTGTTCAAAAGGATTCTTTTATTAAGCATAAGTGAAAGCCATCCAGTTAAAGCATGATCTGAATACCCTTAGGCAAGACAAGTAGGATTAAAGCAGTAGAGACCCCTCCCTTTAGTCAGAATGCAGATTTTAACCAATACACAAGTGTGAAGATGTTTTTTTTCCTAGCTTCCCTGAGAACCCAAACAAACATGCATTCCCACTGTTATCCTTTAAAGTAAAATAACCCACAAGGGTATCATAAAAATTCCTTCAGGTAAAGAGGATTTCAGGGCTCTTTGGCGCCAGGATATATTGAAATCAATAATATTGTTTTTGATTCTGTTTCTATCTCAATCACCAGACCCTTCCATCTTCCTCTGTGTATATTTATTTTGTTTTCAGGTGTTTCTTAATATAATCTGCAATTCCTCTCTTTTTTTGTTCTGCTAATGAAGTGTATAGCTTTCCTAATCTTTGGTTCTCTAATATTTTTTGGTGGTGTTTCTTGATATGGACTTCCTGTAAATTTATAATATCCATCTCCAATTTTTGTAATTTTGTGAATATCTGGGTTCTCTTGGCTAGTGCATTTAGTCCATTTAAATTGATTGAGATCATTTTTATTTCCCGTTCCATTTTATTCTTATCTGTTCGTTGTCCTTAGTCTTCTTGTGTTTCTTGATATTATTTGTGCTTTTTCCCTTGCTCCCTCTCTTTCCATTCTTTCTCTTTCCAATCTTCTCTTTTCCTCTTGCTCTCCTTCCGTTTCTTCTGTGGGGTGTTCCTCTTGGCTTTTATTCTCTGGTTCTTCTCTACTTTCCTGATCTTCCTCTAGCACAAAATGATGGTCGAAAAACTCCTGGGCCTTTTCCAAACTGTCAATCCTATATTTCTTCTCTTGCCCGGAGATTAAGATGCCTTCCGATATCAGCCAGCAGAACATCACTTTGTATTTGTTTAATTGTGATGTTAGGAAATTATAGTTTTTCCTCTGGTCCCTTACTCTTCTTGGAATCTGCTTGAGTGTTATTATCTCCTTTCCCTTATATAAGATTGCTTCATCTCTCATCTTCTTGTAAATATCCACTTTTATAGTTTTTTTAGTGAATCTAATGTGCACCTCTTTGGGCAGTTTGTGCCTGTGGGCATAATTTGTGTGCACTCTATAGACCTCATCAATGTCCCTTCGGATATCTTCCTTGTCTCTCTGTGTTGCTTCTGCTAAGATTCCTGCCATTATCTCTCCTGGGTCTTCATCTTTGCTTTCCACTATGTTCTGGAACCTAAGGTAGAAAATGCCTTCTCCATCTCCAGATACGTGATTGATTCTTCCAATTCTCTGTTGATTGACACCTGATTTTGTTCCGGTGTTTCTATCTTCTTATCCGATTGTTCCATTTTTACCTCCACCTTTTGGATCCTTTGTTCATTTTTCGCAATATTCTGTTGAATTTTTTCTATTTTGTCATCCATTTTCTTGATGTTATCTTTTATTTCTCCCACATCTAACTTTAGGTCCTCATGGTTTCTTCCTGTTTTTTCGTGGTTATTTGCGATAGATTCTTGTGTCTTGTTCATTCCTTCCTGTATCATTGCTAACACTGATTGGATGTTTTGTATACTAAAAGTAGAGGTTGTCTTTTCTTTCTCTGTTCCTAACATGGTATCAATTGATCTTTGCTGTGCAGGGGATGCTGAAAGCGATGTCTGGTTTGAGATTATTTTCTTGTTTATCTTAGTTATAGTTGTTGTGCCTGTGCTTGTCATTTTTATTCTTTGTTTTATGTTTTCCCAAAATTTCATACACTAGCTTACTTTTAATGTCTTTGAGTTTGTGTGTCTATGTTAATACTTAACTTATATAGTATACAAATCCTAAAGTAGCAATCAATATTTATAATATTGTGAATTTATCTGTATTAATATTCCCCTTAGTACTTAAGTTCCTTTAGTATGTACTTTAACCACTCTATCACACAGTCTATACTTCTATATAACTTTCCGTATACTTATTCAAGATTTTGTAGGCTTAAACTTTTCAATGTCCTTATATAAAGGGGCAGGAAAATAAAGGGAGGGAAGTGAGGGAAAAATTTAGGATTTCAGCAATTCATTAGTTTGTTCTTGGTATAGTTAACACAATATATATAATCAATTTAAGGTAATAAGTAGATAATACTAAACATTACTGATATTAATATAAATAGCTAAGCAAATAAATAGATCAATGAATAAACTAAGTAAATAATTAATATAGGTAACACTAAAGCAAACTTATCTCAAGCTTTAAGTACTGATTGGCAATCGAACTCCAACAATCAATTATTCTAAGTAGTTAATAAATAATTCTACTCCAATTAAACAATTGTATATATACTTCATTATTCGTTATTTGTTATTCTTCTGCCTTGCAATCTTCTTTCACTCTTGCATCATTTCATCTTCTTTCCTCTGTACAGTTATTTTTAATGTCCCTAGTCTGAAGTATCCAAGTGTCCAAAAGTCAAAATGTCGAAATATAACACTTTTAAGTAGTTAGTTTAGTCTTTCCAGATTGTTATTTTCCAAATCTGTTCTATTTATCACTCTGTTACTATCACCACTTCTTCAATCACCGTTCTGCATCAGTCACTCAATCACTATCCCCAACTTTAGTAGCTTCCGTCAGACTCACCATCCTTGTTCTTGAAACGCCATCCTCTTTCACAGTCTGCTCTTTTAAAGTCCAAATCTCTTTCAAATCAAGTATAACTTCCTGGAGGAAACATCCTATCTGGATCCGTTCCAGTCAGGTTTCAGGTCTGGGCACAGCACGGAAACGGCATTGGTCGCGCTGGTTGATGATCTCTGGAGGGCTCGGGACAGGGGTTATTCCTCTGTTCTGGTCCTATTAGATCTCTCAGCGGCTTTTGATACCATCGACCATGGTATCATGCTGCACCGGCTGGAAGAGTTGGGGGTGGGAGGCACCGTGTTACGGTGGTTCTCCTCCTTTCTCTCCGACCGGTCGCAGTTTGTGTTGGCAGGGGGGCAGAGGTCGACCTCGAGGCCTCTCATTTGTGGAGTGCCGCAGGGATCGGTCCTCTCGCCCCTTCTGTTCAACATTTATGTGAAGCCGCTGGGCGAGATCATCCGTGGCTTTGGGGTGAGATACCACCAGTACGCTGATGACACCCAGCTGTACATCTCCACCCCAGGCCACCCCAACGATGCCCTTGAAGTGATGTCCCAGTGCCTGGAGGCTGTGCGGATCTGGATGGGGAGGAACAGGCTCAGGCTCAACCCTTCCAAGACTGAGTGGCTGTGGCTCCCGGCATCCCGATATAGTCAGTTGACTCCATCACTGACTATTGGGGGCGAGTCTTTGGCCCCCACTGAAAGGGCTCGCAATCTGGGAGTCCTCCTGGATAGGCAGCTGTCTTTGGAGGAACATCTGACGGCTGTTACCAGGGGGACCTTTTATCAGGTTCGCCTGATTCGCCAGTTGCGGCCCTTTCTTGATCGGGATTCCCTGTGCACAGTCACTCATGCCCTCGTCACCTCTCGCCTTGACTACTGTAACGCTCTCTACATGGGGCTCCCCTTGAAGAGCACCCGGAGGCTCCAGCTGGTCCAGAATGCAGCAGCGCGGGTAGTGATGGGAGCAACATGGCGCTCCCATGTAACACCACTCCTGCGCGAGCTGCACTGGCTCCCGGTGGTCTTCCGGGTGCGCTTCAAGGTGTTGGTTATCACCTTTAAAGCGCTCCATGGCATAGGGCCTAGCTATCTCCGAGACCGCCTACTGCTACCGATGACCTCCCATCGACCCGTGCGCTCCCACAGAGAGGGCCTCCTCAGGGTGCCATCAGCCAAACAATGCAGGCTGGTGGCCCCCAGGGGGAGGGCTTTCTCTGTGGGGGCTCCCACCCTCTGGAATCAGTTGCCCCCGGAGATAAGAAGAATCCAGGACCTCAATGCCTTCCGTCGTTCCCTGAAAACCTATCTTTTCCAGCAAGCCGGGTTGGCTTAAGAAGAAATTTTAAAACTTTTAAATCCTTTTAATTAGTCTGTGATTTTTAATTTTTTGGGCCAAATTTTATATATATTTTTAAATGTTTTAATATTTGTATTCTATGTTTTTTATCTTGGCTGTACACCGCCCTGAGTCCTCAGGGAGAAGGGCGGTATATAAATTCGAAATTAAATTAAATTAAATTAAATAACTTTCTGTCTCAGCCGCTCACTCGCCTTTCGTGCTGTCACTGTCTGTCAAAGCCGCCTTCTGTCGCTTGCTATTTCTTTCGCTCTCTAACTTCTCTCGTCACACCCACAGTTCTAATCCAAGACACTTTTCTCTGCTTGCTCTGCTTATTTTATAATCCACACATCTTTTGCTGGTATAGCTTCTGGAGTTCCACCGTTTCCACCGCCCCTTCTCTTTTCGCGCTGTCACTGTCAGTGTGAAATACTTCTTCTGCTCCTCTCACCTTCTCGTCACCGCTTATCTGGCTATCGTTTTGCCGCTCGCTTGGAGTCTCGATCTCTCCGCTCTCTTCTCCCACTTTATAACTGTACCACATTCAATTCTCTTGTTTGTTCCTCTTACCGATGCGATCTCTTCAGTGGTGGGATTCAATTTTTTTAACAACCGGTTCTGTGGGCGTGGCTTAGTTGGGGGTGTGGCTTGGTAATGTGACCGGGTGGGCCTGGCTAGCTAGTCATGTGACTGGGTGGGCGTGGCTAGCTCGTCATGTGACCGGGTGGGCGTGCCTATCTGCATAGGGACTACTCAGAGGGCTGAAAAAAGTCATTTCTGACTGGTCCTCGGACTTTTGACTGGTCCTCGCACTTATGACCATCCTCACATTTATGCCCGTTGCGGCATTCTTAACAACCATGTCACTCATTTCGCAACTGCTTCTCTTCACCATGGTGACAAGATAGGGCAAAAATGTAAAATGTGAGGACAGTCGTAAGTTTGAGGACTGGTCAAAAGTGCAAGGACCAGTCAAAAATAGCCCTCTGAGTAGTCCATATGCACCAAAGGACTACCCAGAGGGCTGAAAAAAGTGATTTCTGACAGGTCCTCGCACTTTTGACCAGTCTTCGCACTTATGACTGGTCATCATTTATGCCCATTGTAGCATTCTTAACAATCGTGTCACTCATTTCACAACTGCTTCTCTTCACCATGGTGACAAGATTGGGCAAAAATGTAAAATGTGAGGACAGTCGTAAGTTCAAGGACTGGTCAAAAGTGCGAGGACCAGTCAAAAATAGCCCTCTGAGTAGTCCATTTGCACCAAAGGACTACCCAGAGGGCTGAAAAAAGTGATTTCTGACAGGTCCTCGCACTTTTGACCGGTCTTCGCACTTATGACTGGTCATCATTTATGCCCATTGTAGCATTCTTTTTTTTTTATTGAAAAAGTTTTACAAATACAAATTTTCCCATTTCCCCCCCATCCCTCCCTAACCCTCCCTAACCCTCCCCTCCTCCCATGACTTCCCCAAGGTGAAATCCATCCACATTATATTATATCTTACTTTACTACCCTTCTATTTTTTTTATTGAAAAAGTTTTCAAATACAAATTTTTCCCCTTTTTTTCTCCCCCCTCCTCCCTAACCCCCCCTCACCACCCGTCTCCCCTGTGACTTCTTCAGAATAAAAACCTAATTCATAACAGATTATATAATATTTTACCATCCCCTTACTCCCTCCTCCAAGTACTGACCCTTACTTTCTAATAATATTATTAATATTATTACTTCCCCCTTTTATCATACATTTCAAAATAACATTCTACTATAACATTGTATAATAACTTCTGATTTAACACAGTAATATTGTTATGACTCCCAATTTAATAATAATCTGCCCTTTTTCCTCCCCTATACATAGATCTACATATTAATATAACAGTTCGAAACAACCTTCCACTTTAAAACTATATAATAAATCCTAATTTAACATTTACTCTTTTGTAACATTTACTCTTTTGAATATATTAATATAACATTCCAAAGCAGCCTTCCCCTATAAGACTATATAATAAATCCTAATTCAACATTTATTCAACTCTGTCCATTTCCTCCACTCCCGTAAATACATCTCTGAAACATCCCTGTTCTTAAACTAAACAATCATTAAACTAGCCTGTATCCACCCACAAAGTATCCTACAAAATTACCATGTGTAACAATTCTTAATATCTTTATTCTTCTGCCCACCCTACTTAAAAAAAAAAAATCCCTTATATAAGTAAAATCAATGACTTTAAACTTATAATCCATATAATGTCTTCTTTGGTGTCTTTCCACTGGATTGTGAACTCCATCACCCATATTAGGGTAACATAACATCCTGATTGCAACAGAATGTTCAAAGTCCTCAGTTATCATCTGCCCCCATCAATAATAAATATCTTCATGTATATAAAAAAAGAAAACAACCACCCGAGTGACATTATAATTGTATTCCATATAGTATCTGAAATAGTGGATTTCTTCAGGATTATTGATTCCCACCATCATAATGGGGTAACAACCAGATCTTCTGCATGCCCCAGCATAGCTCTCTTGCCATGTAGCTCAGCATAAACATGATATATTTATCAAAAAAAAAGAGTCCAAAATAGATAATTCCAGTCCAACAATTTAAGGCCCTTTTCACATCCCAAGATTACAGCATTGCAGAGGTCTGTCACTCTCCTCAGGATAATATTAACCAATACTTCGCCTCCCCTATCTTTTCATGTATTCAGTCATTTTTTAAATAACTGGCTTCACTGTTGCCTATTTTAGAAATTTTTGTTTTTGCGAAATCTATTTCTTTTTTTCTTGGCTTTTTGTGGATTTGATCTCCATCCCAATCTCCTTTCTACAAATTGTATGTCGTCTGATCGGTTTTCATTCTGATTTATAACTTGATCTTGTTGGTTTTGCTTTTGTGACTCATATTTCTTTTCTATAAGTTGTGTATCAACTAATTGATTTCCATGCTTGTCTATGACTTGATGAATCATCACATTAGAATCCGATGCCACTTCTCTCTTATTTATAGATAATCCAGCTGAGGTATCTAAAAAATCCAAAGGCAATTCATCTACAGAGTCCTCTGTAACTTGATATTTTTCATTTATTTCCAACTCCTTCTGCTTGTCTTGTGTTGTGCATAGAGATGTTGAGTTCATTTTCAAAAAATTTTGATGAAATTCTTCCGCTTTTTCAACAGTATTTAATTGGTATCTTTCTCCTTGATATCTCAATATTATACCAACTGGAGCATCCCACCTGAATAAAATATTTCGTTTTTTAAGCTCAGTCACCAGAAAACCAAATTTCTTTCTTTCCAATAACATCTTAGGCGGTAGCTCTTTGTATATCCAAATCTTTCTTCCAAACAATTGCAAAGTAGAATTAAAAGATTTTTGCACAATATTATTTCTTATTTCTTTATCTGTAAAATAAATCACCACATCTCTAGGCAGTTGCCTTTGCTTTGCAATCCAGGAGTTTATTCTATAAACTCTGTCGATCCTACAAAATACTTCCTCAGGGTGAACCTTTAAGATCCCAGCCAGAATTTCAGAAGATATTTTCCTTAAGTCATCTCTGTTATTTTCCTGTAATCCTCTCAGTCTAATTGCATATTCAGTGAAATTATATTGCATCATTAAAACTTCTTTTTCAATCCGTTGTTTTATGTTTTCTGCATTACCAGTCTTTTGATCAACTTCCATTTTAGGTTTTTCTTCTAAGTTATTGTCTTGAGTGTTTATCAAATCATTTTCAATTTTTTGTATTTTATTGTCCAAATTATCCTCAATTTCCTCCATTTTCGACTCTAATAAATTAATATTTGTATCCAACTTGATCATAATTTCTGAGAAACCATTAGTCACTTTTGCAACCTTTCGTTGCAAAGTATCAAACTTTAATTGCACCAATTCTTTAATTTCCTGCTTAAATTTTTCAAAGTTCTGATTCACAATCTCATCCCTTCTTACAATCTCCTCCAAGAGAAATTCAATTATATTAAAATCAGTTTTCTGAGACTGTAGGTTTAGAACTTGTTCATATAATTTGTAGATGGGGGAATCCCCCCCCCACTGCTTGTTTGTCCGGCTTTGTAAGTCTAAACGCCATATTTCCACACAGACAAACTCTTTTAAGAAAGAAAAGAAAAGCAAAGAAGGGGAAAAAAAGCTTCTTTCCAAACAAGATCAATATCAAATCTCCAGGAAAGAGAAAACACAAAAGTGGAGCTTTATCTTCAATTGTAGCCAGGAGTATTTATTCCGCTACTTTGTAGCTTAATAGGAGATGGAAGGACTTCCCTTTCAGCCCCTTCTCAAGCCTTGGCAGTCGCCATTTTAAAAGTTCTTTTTTCCTTCTTCAGTAACTTTTATAAAATAAATGAAAATACTTGCGATTCAGGGTCACAGGTCCAGCTCTCATCCTCTTTAATTGATCTGTTAGTTTTCTTTAATAGGCTTGTTCTTGTCGCCTAGTGCTGCAAAAAAGCAGAGGTCTCCCAAAGCCCAGAGCGGCGGCGGAGGGAAAAAGGGAGCCTCATCTGCTTCGTCCCCAAAAGTAAAAAAAAAACTTTTAGGGCTTCACAGAGAGCTCTACCTACCCTCGCCGGCTCTGTCTCGCATTTCCTCATGGAAATGGAGTTTTTCGAGCCGCCTTTCCGTTGTAAAGGCGGCTCTTTACAGGCGATGGGGCTGGCGGTCCCGAGGGATCGTCTGGCAGCAACGAGGAGCAAACCGGAAGTCCTTTACTACCCTTCTATTCTCCCCCCTGTGTACTATACATTTCTGCATAAAATTAAATTATTCTACCCCCTATATACTATACATTTCTACACAACATTCAACTATTGCTTAACACATTGTAAGCTGCCCTGAGTCTCCGGAGAAGGGCAGCATATAAAAATAAATAAATAAATAAATTAAAAAAAACTAAAAGCTATCTGGTACTTCCTAGTTTGGTATTTGTTCTGCACATAATCTATCCATTTCTTCCACTCCCATGCATAGGTCTCTTGAGTCCGGTCTTTTAAGTATGCTGATATTTTCGCCATTTCTGCAAAACTGGCCACCTTCAAAGTCCATTCTTCAATTGTAGGCATAACATCCCCTTTCCAATATTGACCAATCAGTAACCTAGCTGCTGTCACCATACACAATATCAATTTTGTTTCACCCACTGAAAAGCCCTTAACTATACCCAATAAAAACAATTGAGGAGAAAATTGGAGTTTTTTCTTCAGAACATTTTGCATAACCCACCAAATTTTTATCCAGAACGCCTTCATTTTCTTGCAGGTCCACCATATATGATAATATGTAGCATCTAAACAGTCACATCTCCAGCATTTTGGTTGAACATTAGGATACATGCATGACAATTTCTTAGGATCTAGATGCCATCTATAAAACATTTTATAAAAATTTTCCCTCAAATTCTGTGACTGCGTAAATTTAACATTCTGGACCCATATTTTCTCCCACGTTTCCATCATAACTGGTTCGCAAAATTTTGCGCCCATTTTATCATACAATCTTTAACCAATTCATTTTCTGAGTCTCTTTCTAACAAAACATTATAAACCCTCTTAATATGCATTGGGCCTTTCTCTTTTATCTGTCTAACCAATTCTTCTTCATGCAGCATTAATCCAGTTTTTTGATCTTCTCTCCATCTCAATTGAAGTTGATTATACTGTAACCAAGTTAAATTAATCCCTTCTTCCAACAGTGTGTTTAATGTCTTTAGTTGCCATCTGCCCCCATCATTAAAAAGTACTTCTTTGTATAAAAACCCCTCGAGTGACTTTATATTTATATTCCGTATAATATGACCAAGATCTAACCACAATGGTATTTTATAATCCCATTTAAGCCGGTGCTTCTTCCATACTCTCATCAAGGAGTTTCTAAGCATATGGCTGTTGAATACTTTATCCACTTTATTTTCATAGAATAAATATGCATGCCAATCAAGTTCAAGATCATAACTCTCTATATTCAATATTCCAGTCTTTGTCCTTCCAAACCAATCACTAGCTTGTGTCAACGCTGCTGCTTCATAGTACAGTCGTAAGTTTGGAAGTTTAAGACCACCCCTTTCATGAACATCTTGCATAATTTTCAATTTAACTCTTGGCTTTTTCTCATTCCAAACAAACTTATTCACTCCTTTTTGCCATTCCGTCAGCTGTTTATCACTTTTAAGCACCGGAATCATTTGAAACAAAAATAAAAATCTAGGTAGAACATTCATTTTAACTGCTGCTATTCTTCCAAGTAAAGATAGCTGCAGTTTTTTCCAGGTTTCCATATCCTTTTGCACCTTTCGCCACAACACCTCATAATTGTTTTGGAACAGTTTTATATTTGAATCTGCAACTTGAACTCCTAGATATCTCACCTTTGGTACTATTTCAAAGTCTGCCTTCCTTTCAAGTTCCTTCTTTTGATCTTCTGTCATATTTTTAACTATCATCTTGGTTAACTATCACCACTTAGTTGGGGGTGTGGCTTGGTGGTCATGTGACCGGGTGGGCCTGGCTAGCTGATCATGTGACCGGGTGGGCCTGGCTAGCTGGTCATGTGACCGGGTGGGCCTGGCTAGCTGGTCATGTGACTGGGTGGGCGTGGCTAGCTGGTCATGTGACTGGGTAGGCGTGCCTATCTGCATAGGGACTACTCAGAGGGCTGAAAAAAGTCATTTCTGATAGGTCCTCGCACTTTTGACTGGTCCTCGCACTTATGACCATCCTCACATTTATGCCCGTTGCGGCATTCTTAACAACCGTGTCACTCATTTCACAACTGCTTCTCTTCACCATGGTGACAAGATAGGGCAAAAATGTAAAATGTGAGGACAGTCGTAAGTTCGAGGACTGGTCAAAAGTGCGAGGACCAGTCAAAAATAGCCCTCTGAGTAGTCCATATGCACCAAAGGACTATCCAGAGGGCTGAAAAAAGTGATTTCTGATAGGTCCTCGCACTTTTGACCGGTCTTCGCACTTATGACTGGTCATCATTTATGCCCATTGTAGCATTCTTAACAACCGTGTCACTCATTTCACAACTGCTTCTCTTCACCATGGTGACAAGATAGGGCAAAAATGTAAAATGTGAGGACAGTCGTAAGTTCAAGGACTGGTCAAAAGTGCGAGGACCAGTCAAAAATAACTTTTTCAGCCCTCTGAGTAGTCCATATGCATAAAAGGATACAGCAATAGAGAGGGATGAAGGAAGGGAAGGGAAATTAGAGTAGGAGGGAGGGTAAGAGAGGGAGGAAGAGTGGAGGAGAAGGAGAAAGGAAGAAGAAGTAGGGAGGAGAAGAAGGGGGGAGAGAAAGTAAGAAGGAAAGAAAAGAGAGAGGTGGTAGATTTGAGGAGAAAGATTGCTGTACAATAAAAAAGGTGAAAGGGAAGAAAGCCAACCCCAAACAAATATAAAGATATTAAGATAAAGAATGAATTGTTAAACTTTAAAGAATAAAAGAGAACAAATATGAATAAATAGCAATAATTAGAAACACACATACCAACATACAATGTATTTTCTTTGAACAGAGTATTTGGCCGGTTCACAAATCTAAACAGTGTTTAGTCATTTCAATTAAATTTACAATTTCTATATTTCCTTTTTGCCATATTTATTCCTCATCTATTTTTTTAAAAAAACCAATATCATTCTCATCTCTAATCTTAATCAAATTCAATTTTTCCCTTCTATTCTATATTATACCCCTTCCCATTGTCATCTATTTTTATATCCATCCTACATTGGTTAATTATGTATTTATGTAATACAGTTGTTTAATACAAATTCAACATTTTAATATAAATCAATTAGTTATATAACTATCTTTTTTGTATATTAATCAATATGAACATGAATATTCCAATTATTTCCATGCAATCCAATTTCTTACAAATTAATTAATTATATTTACCATTAATAATAAACCAAATAATTTCCCCCATATTCCTCCAAACCACAACTTAACCATTTCTGCTTTCAACACAATATACAATTAATAGTATCTCAATTATTACAATTCCCTAGTTAAATAGAGCTTTTTTTCTTTTGTGTTTTAAAATCTTGAACCTCCTCTTTTGGCCCTAAATTTCCCATTGTTTGCAGTTTTGCACCTACCTTTTTTGGTGAGGAAAAAGAAAAAGAAATCTCTCTCTGCCTCATTTTGTCACATTGCAGCAAAGACCCTGCTTTACTTTCAGTTTGACTTTTTCAGCATAGCTAGGGGAAAAGAAATCTGCTCGAGCACTCTTTTTTTTTTTTATTAAACTTTATTAAGGTTTTCTTTTTAAAAAAAAACAAAAGACAAAAACAAAAGAGAAATAAGAAGAAAAAATAAACAAACATTCAAACAATAACATAGAACAACATATACATAATATAGCTTTTCAATTTGTATCGGATGTGCAGTGTTTTAACTATTTCCATAGATAATACTTGGTGACATTTTAACTCACTTTTAACCATTATTTAACACACCTTTAGATCTTTCTTTCATTCTATCATGCAACCACTTGTACCACCTTTCCCACACCATATAGTAAACTGACTTTTCATCATTTAATTCATAGGTTAATTTAGTCATCTCTGCGCACTCGAGTATTTTCTTAATTGTAAGCTCTTCTGGTGGTTGAATTTTCTCTTTCCAATACTGTGCGTATGCCAATCTAGCGGCTGTAATTATATGGATCATTAAATGTGTCATTTCCTTTCTATATGGCTTCTTTATTATTCCCAGGAGGAAAATCTCTGGTGTTAATGCAATATCTTCATCAGTTATTTCATATAACCATCTCCTAATTTTATTCCAGTATCCTTTTGCTTCCGGGCATGTCCACCACATGTGAAAGAAGGTGCCTTGACCGTGGCCACATTTCCAACAATTGGGATGTATATTGGGATATATCTTCGCTAGTCTGGCCGGGGCTAAGTACCATCTATAAAACATTTTGTAATGGTTTTCCTTATATGTCACCGCTCTAGTCAATTTAAGATTTCTGTTCCATGTCTCCTCCCATTCCCCAAAATTTATATTGCGCCCTATATTTTTCTCCCATGCAATTATTTGGTTCTTCGTGACATCTTCGAACTTGTCATCGTTTAATATATAATTGTATAGTTTTGCCAGAATCTTTTTATTTGTTCCCATCAAGACTTTATCCAGTCCGTTTGATCCCAGTTCTAAACCATATTGTTCTTTGTCTTTCTGATATCTGGATTTTACTTGTGCATAAGTCCACCAATCTAAAGTTATTCCTTGCTCTCGTAAGATATCATTTGGTTTAAGCCACCCTCTTTCGTCTAGGATATCTTTATATCTGCCCATTTTCTCCCTCTCCCACCTATTTGGGTGGGTCAGGGCCTCCATCGTTGAGAGCCAATTTGGGATTTTTTTGTAATATTTTTGCCTAATCTGGGTCCATGTTTGTATCAGGGAATCTCTAATTTTATGTCTATGGAAATGTGTCTTCCTTTTCTTCTCCGTTTCCCAGATGTGGGCGTGCCAGCCTTTTTGCAGGTCATGGCCTTCTAAGGTAAGAATTCTCTTATTTTCCAGGGTGATCCAATCTTTTATCCATACTAGCTTGGCTGACCTGTAGTATGTTTCCCAGTCCGGGAGTCCAAATCCACCTATGTCTCTTTTGCCCCTTAAAATTTTAATGGAAAATCTCGGTTTTTTCCCCTCCCATATGAATTCTCTAATAATTTTGTCTAATTCTAAAAAGAATTTTTTATCTAAATTTATGGGTATATTTTGAAATAGAAATAATATTCTGGGGAGGATGTTCATCTTAATTGTGGCTATCTTGCCCAAAAGTGATAGTCTTATTTTTTTCCAGCAATCTAGATCTTGTTTTATTTTTCTGATTAGGGGAATATAATTATCGTCTTTCAAGGTCGAACATCTTGATGTAATCCAAATTCCTAGGTATTTAATTTTTTTGGCAGCCTGTAATCCTAGTACTTCTTCTATCTCGTTTTTCTGGCTCTCAGTTGTGTTCTTGATCAATACTTTGGTTTTGGTTTTGTTCAGTATGAAGCCTGCCACCTCTCCATATTTACTTAATTCCTCCAATACTTTAGGTCCCGACTCTATAGGGTCTTCAAGGATTAGGGCTACATCATTCGCAAATGCTTGCATCTTGTAAATCTCCTTCCTGATCTTCAATCCTTTTATTTCGTCGTTAAATCTAATTTTCCTTAGAAGAACTTCTAGGGCCAGAATGAACAGTAAAGGGGATAGGGGACAACCTTGCCTTACTCCCTTACTAATTTGGAATGTTTTAGTCCTATCCCCATTCACCAAGATACTCGCCTTTTGGTTATTATAAATGGATTTAATCATCATTTCAAAATTTGTTCCAAATTTCATAATCTCAATTTGTTTAATCATGAATTTCCAATTTAGATTGTCAAATGCCTTTTGAGCATCGACAAAAATCAGAGCCATCTGTTTTCCAGGGTGTTCCTCATAATACTCTAGCGTGTCTAGTACAATTCTCATATTATCCCTAATTTGTCTCCCCGGTAAAAATCCATTCTGGTCTTTATATATCCAATTATTTAAAATCTTTTTCATTCTTTCTGCCATTATGCCCATGAATAATTTGTAGTCCGTATTTAGGAGCGAGATTGGTCTGTAATTTTGAATTTGTTTTGGGTCGGCACCTTCTTTCGGCACAAGTGTGACATGCGCCTCTTTTCATGACTCTGGAATTTTGTGGTCTAACAGTGCATCATTAAAAATTTCTACTAATTTCGGTTGGAGTATTTCTTCTAATTTTTTATATATTTCCCCTGGAAATCCGTCAGGTCCTGGCGCTTTATTATTTTTCAATTTGGAACGGGCTATTTTTAATTCTTCAATTGTAATCTTTCTGTTAAGCATTTCTTTCTCATCATCAGTTATTTGTGGGAGCTCTGCTTTTATCAAGTATTGTTCTATTTTGTCATCTGATATCTCCTCTTCTTTATATAGGGATTCGTAATATTCTCTCGCCCTATCCCGTTTTTCTTCCTCGTTAATCAATAATTTGCCCTTAGAGTCTACTAAAGTATGAATTATTCCCCTTTCATTTTCCTTTTTTAATTTATAGGCCAACCACCTCCCCGATTTGTTGGTATTCTCAAAAAGATATTGTTTCGTTCTTTTCATTCTTTGTGCCAACTCTTCTTGCTCCATGATGTTTACTTTATGCTTCCACATGATCCAATTTTCTTTGGCTGCTTCATCTTCTGGATTATCTTGGAGTTTTCTTTCTAATTCTCCTATATGATTTAAGTACTCTTCCAGGGTCTTCCTTTCTTCTTTATTTTTATGTGCAATATATGAAATCACGACTCCTCTCAGGTAGGCCTTCATTGTGTCCCAAACTATTGCGTGGGATGTGCCTTTGTTTTCATTTTCCTTGAAAAAGAAATTTATTTCTTCTTTGAATTTTTGTATACAGTCTTTGTCGCCCAGTAATTTAGCATTAAACCTCCACCTCCGTTGGTATTTTCTCTGGAGAGACTTCCATCTGATTTCTAATGGATTATGGTCTGCCCAATCGTTTGGGTTAATTACTGCAGTTTCAATTTCCAACCCCAAATTTCTACTGGCCCATGCCATATCAATTCTGGACCACGACTTTTGTGCATTTGAAAAGAAGGTATATTGCCTGTCGTTTGGGTGCAGGGTACGCCAAATATCAATTAGATCTAATTCATCGACTAACTCAAAAAAAGCTCTCGGTAAGTTTGTCCTTTTATTTTTTTTAACTTTATTGCTCTTATGGTCCTTCTCCGGATCTACAATGCCGTTAAAATCCCCTATCATACAAATTTCAGTATATGCCATTTTCACTAATTGTTCATGCAGTTTCTTAAAAAATTCTCCCTGTTTTTTATTCGGGGCATAAATGCCCACTAATAATACCTTGGAATTCCCTCTCTTAATTTCAATCATAAGGATTCTACCCTTTGTAGCTTTAAATTTCAATTCTGCTTCAATTCCTTTTTTTACGTAGATAGCCACCCCCCTCTTCTTTTTCTCTGCCAGCGAATCAAATGTTTGACCAAATTTTTTATATTCTAAACATTTACTTTCTTCTTTTTTTATGTGAACCTCTTGTAAACACATTATATCAACATTTTGTTTACCTAGTTTTGTTAATATTCTTTTCCTCTTTTTGTAATCATTTAGTCCATTGACATTTACGGATATTAACTTCAAGCCATTCATCTCTAAACCCCTATCTGATTATTGGTTCTTGTTTATTTCTTACGGCCCTTACTGGTCTCGCTTTCTTCTCTTTGGCTTCTCCTTCTTCTTCTGTCTTCTCCTCTACAGTTGCCTCGTTCGTGTTCTGTTGATGTAGGGCTTCCTCCTCCACTACTGCTATTTCTAGTTCTTCCTTACTTCCCTGCTCTTCTTCCGCGCCTCTTAGCTGGTCAAGGAAGTCTTGTGCTGTACTCAGATTTTCTATTTTAATTTTTCTTCCTTGCCAGGTTATTAGCATCCCTTCTGGGAGAAGCCACCTGAATAGTATCTTTCTTTTATTCAACTGTATAGCCAAAAATCTATATCCCTTCCTCATCTCCCGGACTCTTCTTGGTATCTGTTTTAGAATTATTATTTCTTTTCCTCGATATGTAATCTGTTCGTCTCTTGCCATATTATAAAGAATATCTTTAACTTTTTTCCGTGCGAAGCGGATATGAACTTCTCTAGGAAGCTTGTTCCTTCTTGCATAGTTAGTCTGGACCCTATATACGTCGTCCAGCTCCCTAATTATTGCCTGTTTGTCTTGGTGAAGTGCATCGGCTATCAGCTCCGCCATTTTTTCTCCTAGGTCTTCCTCTTTGCCCTCGAAAACATTCTGAAATCGCAAATAAAAGGAAGCCCGGTCCATCTCCAATTGGATTATTGTATCTTCTATCTCTTTATTTTGACTCGTTAGTGCTTGATCCACAATGTCTAATTTCTTTTCAGTTTGGTCTATTCTTGTTTCGGCTTTTTGAATTCGTAGTTCATTATTAACTATTGATGTTTGGATATCATTCATTTTCTGGTCCAATGCATGTATGTCTGATTTTAGTTCGACATGATTATTTAATAATTTTTCCTGCATTGCCATCATCGTTTCTTGAATCAGGGTTAATGATGCTTGCAGAGTTTGCATTGCCAGGCTTTCTGTTGATTTTTGTGTCGCCGGAGAGGTTGTCGCTATAGTGGGATTAGAGGGAGTCTTTTTTCCTGTTTTCCCCACAGTGGATGCCATGCTTGTCATTTCTTTTAAGATTTTCTTTTGCTCTTTAATTATCCTATCGATGTTACTCCAAATTCTCATTCGCCACTTAGCGCCTCTATTATCTTTTTTATATATATATATATAAATATATATTTATATATCTATATTACTATATCTAATTTTTCCTTCTAAATTTGTAAACAAGTATAGCTAGTTTTCCGGTGGGCAATCAATATCAATATCTATACGATGGTTCTAATCTCTTCCTCACAATACCTTATACTCAGAATGTTATTTAAATATATTTGATATTAAATTGGCTTGGTAAATATAAGTTAGACAGTTCAATACTATACAAATCAAAATATCAATTAATCAGCAGTTCACAATCAATGTATCAATAAAGCAATTAATTTGGCTTAATATTATACTTTTTAAATGCTTAAAATACTATAAATACTATAAATAGAAATTTTGAATACTTAATTTTAAATACGATTATAATTGTATAATTATAATTTTAGATACTATAAAAATACTGGTAAATACTATAAATACTAAACAGTTAAATATATATATATAGAAAGATTTAAAATACCAAAACTTGAGAGTGTATTATATTATCTAGTCAAAAAAAAAAAAAAAGAGAGAAAAGTCAATTTATCAATGTATCAATATATCAATTTATCAAAAGTCAATGTATGTACAGATCTAATAATCAGGATACTGAAGACAAATTATCTAAAGGTTCAAGTGTTTTTTGGGATATAGTCTATTCTTTTTTGCTCAGTCTCTGATCTTCTATAAGCTTAGGATGTTCCTCCAGGTTCAGCACTCTATCGTATTCTTGCTGCCAAACTGTCCACCGCTAGGCAGGCTATTCCTCCGTCAAGTCACTCTAATGGCTGAGCTTCCTGTTCAGTGCAAAAAAGAAAGCCAAACTCGATCCACCCAATTTCAGCCTCCGCTGGGTCTACTTGTGTTCACAGTAAAAAAGGAAATAAGTGCTGGTCTTAAATTTTCTCACCGATCCTCTCTGGCACGCACACTGTCAATACAATTTTCTTTCTTATTTCGATGCCGGCTTGTCGGGCTCTCTCTCTGCCAGAATACACAGGAAACTTTCAATCGCCGCTTCTCTCATCTGTAAGGCTCTCCTGCCCGATTTCGCCGACCCCTTTCCTGATGTCCTCTCTCTTCAATGCAGGAAAGGTGTGTATCGATCCACACTGCAGCATCCGATCTCCCTTGCTTCCATCTGGTTGCTGGTTACCACAGCTTCGCGTCAGCCATTAGTTTGGCCGACTCACGCGTACTGGGTTAGACAGAGCCGCCCGGTCTTGCGATCAGCATTTTGCGCCCGCTTTCACGCTCACCCGGCTCGCTCTCTCGTCCGTGGGACTCTCCGGGCTCCACGCCCCTCAGGGGGTCCCCAAAACACGGTGACTGATGGTATTGAGGAGCAGCAGTCACTCACTCAACACCATATCGCCGCGGGTCACCAACCGGAAAGAGCTTGCAAAACAAGAGCTTGCAAAAGAGCCTGCACAAAACAGCTGAGAGCAAATCAGCTGAGAGTCCAGAGGCCGATCTAATCAACTTGTGCTAATTAACCAATGCTGAAGCTGAAGGGGCTGTTTTTTCTTGCTGTTTGCTTGCAAGGAGGTAAGTGCTGCGAGGCACAGGCCAAAGGGTCGGGGCCACCATCCTTGCCACTTAGCCCCCCCGCCACCCCCCTTGCCTCTTACTGCCCCCTAAGGCATTCCACCGCCCCCCAGGGGGCGGTACCGCCCACTTTGGCAACCACTGGCTTAACTACTTAACTACTTAACAACCGGTTCTACCGAAGTAGAATCCCACCACTGGGTCTACCCTTTATTTTTGCAGGTGTTGGTCTACTCATTTGTTTTCTTTTAACACTGATCTTTGAAGCCCTGCGGCAGCTGCGAGGCCAATAAAATTATTAAAAACACCAAACCATTTGTTAAATTGCTGGCTCGCCCACCCCTTGCCCAGTAGTGTGGAGGGGTGGGGCAACTTCTACCTGGCTATGCCTATTAGTGCTTAAAAAATTGGAGTGCGTTTTATAGCATTGACTGTTTATAATATTATCCAGTGGTGGGTTTCTACCTGTTCTCCCCGGTTTGGGTGAACCAGTAGTGGCAGTGGCGGGAAGCTCCACCCACCCACCTGGATGTCATATGGACGCTCTGTGCATGCGCAGAAGGTTCTGCGCATGCGCAGAAGCACCACGCATGAGCGAAGTAAGCACACACGCACAGTTCCTAACCAGTAGCAAAGTTAAGTGGAACCTACTACTGATATTATCCTCAAGAAACATCCTTCATATTGGTTAAGAAAATATGAAATAGAACAGAATAAATTTTTGAAACAATAGAACAGGGAAAAAAATCAGCCTCCAAACATATTGAATGTTTTCCATTAAGAATTGAAACAGGCTATAGTATTAAAACATTTGGGGGAAATGTTTTAATACTATACTAATTATCTTGTCAGCTCACTTTCATAGTTTACATGATTCATACATCCAACAGCTTTGCATCAGAGGTGTTCTGCTCAGGAGTGGCCTTTAATCGGCCTGCTGCCAAGACTAATAATGGTAATAATTTGGCAGGCAACCCAGAGCAATCTTCTACAGTCACAGACAAGTCTGAGCTACAACAGTATCTCTGTCCAAAGCTCGTAAATTCAAAGTAAAACCTTTATATTTCTAAGAATGTACTGTTGCGTTAAAAAAATAGAGAGAAAAACCCCACTTCCAAAATGTTCATTGTGTTTGAGGTATTGATACTGGCATGAGAAATGGGACTGTTCAATAAGCCTATCTTAAATTACATGTTTGTCGGTCTTTTTGGCATTTGAGTAACTATTTTTGGCTGGAGCATGTTAACAAAAGACTCCAGATTCAGTCATAGAATGTGTCTGAAGAACTCTCTGTCCTGCTCAATAATCGAATCTTGTAAATGGAAATAAATGTCACATTTATCTGATTTGCTGAAAGAGGAGCCCTTTTCTATTACAGTGGCCTACTTCAGTTCATGCACTGTCTCTCTGGATCTAGATAAAGTTGAATGTTATTATCTGCTTCCAAAGTTTTGAATGACCTCTGTAGATGTGGTGGGACCGAAACTAAGATATGGTTCAAGGAACTGGGTGCTTTCAGAAGAGAAAACTGATGAGAGATAAGACAGCCATCTTCAGTTACTTAAAGGGCAGCCAAACAAGGAAGGGATCAAACTTATTCTCTGCTGCCCCAGTGGACAGAACCAGAACCATTGGGTTGAAAATACAAGGAAGTAGATTCAGTTAAATATTAGGAGAAATTTCCCATCAGTAAAAGCTTTCAGGCATTAAGTAGTCTGTTCTCCTTCACTGGAAGTCTTCAAACAGAGCCTGGCTAGTCATCTGGCTGAAATACATTAGCAGATCCTGCACTGAGCAGAGCTTGGATTTAATGGCCTTGAGATCTCTTACAAATCTCTGATTATATGAAATTAAAAAAAACAGTGGACAAGATGAAATTCTGGAGCACTTCATTAATCAAACACCATGCTTGGAAGTGTTTCTTTTTTTAAAAAAACCTTTATTGTTAAAAAAAATTGGACATGGTGGAACCGTTTTGGCAATATCTCCGCCATACAAAGTGTAACACAAGTCTCTTATGTATTCAATATACATTACTACTTACTTATTATATACACATACTTAACCTCTTCTACACGCTTACAATTACATATTACATATATTGCCTCTTGTTTCAATTATGCATCCTTGTTCTTATCCATTCCGACTTCCATTCCTTAAGTCTAACCATTGATAAAATCTATTCCAAATCTCATAGTATTCCGTCTCTCCTTTATGTTTCAGTTCTAGCGTCAGTCTATCACATTCTGCATAGTCAAGTATTTTCTTTATTATTTCCCTTTCTTTAGGTATGTTTCCACTCTTCCATTGTTGGGCATAAACTATTCTCACAGCTGTTATGATATGCAGTATTAAATATGTTAACCCTTTACTTAGATCTTCTTTACTAATTCCTAATAGGAATAGTTCTGGTTTGAGTTCCAATCTCTGTCCGGTCATTTCTTCCAACCACATTCGAATCCTTTGCCAGTATTCTTTTGCTTTTCTACATGTCCATCACATGTGGTAGTAAGTGCTTGGTAGCTTGGAAGAGTTTCTGTAGCAAGGAATACATGGGATTCTTACCATGAAATAAATACCAAGTTTAGGTATTTGCAGATGAATAAACAGAAAAATGAGCAGGCTGGATTTTCAGGAACTGGAGTCAAATGAAAAAACCTTCCCCTCTTCAAATGTCTGTCATTCACTTCTATAGGAAACCAGTGAGAAGTGCTTCTTTTGGAATCTCTGTGGCGCAGAAAATAGTTTGCCTGTTTCAGGTAGAAAATAACTCTCATTGAGAAATCATAGTATTTAGATACTGTATCTCACAGAGAGTTGCAATACATATTTCACATCCCTTGGAAATCTTTGTGCAGTATCAACCTTACTCATCCACAAACACACAACATATTATGGGAAATTACTGCAAGGCACAACATTACAGAGCTTGCCAAAATACATATTAATTAATTACTGATTACTTTATTACTTTTCATTTCTTTTCTCCATTATTTCTTAGCCTTATTGCTCAGCATTTTTCCAAGGTTGTTCATTTTGGTGGTAACCAAAGGGACCTTTTAGTTGTAGAACTTGTGCCTTCAAAGAGTTTACCAGCATTGCTGCATGGATGAAGGGTCATGATTCATTGACATTATTTTTCTAGTCTTCCTATTCGGGGCTTTTAATTGTTATTGAGTTCAGTCCACTATTCCATTATTATCTAATGTCTGGAATTGTCAAGTCTTAATTGTCTTAATGGTATTTCCTTATTATCTACTCACAACAATATGAAATCATAGCTGCCAGTTCTTTAGCTGGTGTTGACCTTCACATGCATCACGTTCTTCCCAAAAACCTAGAATGTCATAATGTATCTGTTGCAGTATATATATATGGATCCAAGCAGTGTGATCTTTTGCAATTGACAGATGGAAATTCTATCAATGTGCAAATTGTGTAAATGCCATCCAAAAATTTTTTGGGTATGGTACTTAATGTGTAGATAACCACTGTGACTACCACACTGATTTATTTTTCAGTTTTGATTTTCAGATCTTGATACTTTGTGACCTCTATTTTTTTTTTTTTTGTCTTCTATTCTATTATTCCTTGGTATTGCCACATCAATTAGCCACATTCTTCATTTCAACCAAGAGCTTTATCAACTTGTATTTGGAAATTCCCACAATATTTTAACCTGCTCATTTTTACTAATTTCTCAACTATGATCCCACCCATTTTCTTTACTGTTGCAGGAAAATATTTACTGAAGTTCCAATGAATCATTTTGGTGATTGTGTTATGTTGTTTATATGTCTTCTAGCATGAGCTGAGTATTTGATCTACTGTTTCTTCTGCTTCTTTGCACAATGTACAATATGAATCATTTGATAATTTTTCAATTCTGATCTTCATTATTATTATTAAACATTTATGTACCGGTATGTAATGAATAAGGAAACAGGATGCTGGTGCCCTTTTGTTGGAAATGAATTCAACCAACAAGCATGGGTTGATGAAAACAAAGAGATTTTATTAAAAGAAAATAATAAAAGCTATTTTGCAAAATAGGGTGGGTATATCCCAGCAGATCTCAACAGAGGAGTTTAAGCCAGGAAGCCACACCTAAAATTTCAAAAGCATTACATTTTATAGTTCTCTATCCTGACGGCCCATTTCCCTCTTCCTTTGGATTTATTGGACAGGTCCTCCGGGGTTTCAGCTAATCCAAGATGCCTCAAAGGAATACATTATCTCTCTCTTTGTTTTCTCTGATTACTTTCTCTTCAGCACCTTCTGTACTTCTCCGTACCTGTCCATTACACATCTACATAGCATCTCTCAGTTTTAAGGAATGTCTCCGTGCACCCTCAGCAGGCCCCTCTCCTATGCCAAAGAACGGAGTAATGCCCACGTCCTTCTCCAAGCATATGCACCATACATATGGGAGAAAAGTTCCACAAAACATATAATCTAACTACATTGTAAAATTCAGTCATATTTAGTTCTTAATGCAGGAAGAATACAATTGATTTCATACATATGTTTTTACAGAGGTACATGTATTATAAATGCTTAACAAATAAATGCTTAAATGGAAAATACTTTTGTAGCAGCATAACATATATTGTACAGTAGAATAACAAGTTTCTATTCAATTATTACTATTCCCTTCGTTACTATTTTATTTTTGAATTCCCTTATAGCCTACACTTTTTACTGTAGGAAGTTAGCACTCACCCCTCTCCTAGAAGAATGAAATATTTTAGGAAATATTTTTAAAAAGGCAGAATATTATATTTTCCTGGATGAGAAATTTAGAAACATGTTTTAAAGACAAAGCAGCTTCCTGCCTCCCCCCCCCACATCTTTGTCAATGGGCCATTAAGGCCTCAATCAAGCTCACTCATTCCCCCCCCCCATCTTTGTCAATGGCCCATCATCTGCAACACAATAGGATCCATCTAGCAACAGAAACTCACTACATAGCAAGACTCAAGCAAGCTTGAGAGACAACCTACAGAGTTAGCTGAGACCCCTAGACCACCTGGGAGTTTGACAACCAATCAGGATACATTTCTTATACAGGAACAAGAAACTCAGAGGTGGGACCCAACAGAGGGCATAAAACCAAGGCATTCCCAGCATCTGGGCCTTCTTTGTTTTCTACTCAGGAACTCAAGCCATGTGATTCTGCTCAGGAACTCAAGCCATGTGATTCCTGTCCACCATTAAACCATCTTTCCAAGCAGTCTCCATGTTTCCAGTGTCTTTTCCCCCACTTGGAATTGAACCCAGATGGACATTTCTTCCAACAGTATTTAAGAATAGCAGTCTGAACAAATTATTTAAGAAATAAATAAATAAATAAGAAATAAGAAATAAATTAAATAAGAAATAAAGCTGCAGCTGTCTCCAATTCCCCCCCCACATCCACGCCCCTTCTAACCTTCCCTCCCAATAATTATGTAGGCAGAGGTGGGGTTGGATCTTCACTTTATGCTTGCCACATTTGCTTGAGTGTTGTCTGCATTGTCATTCTCCATCTACTCCCAGTTCACCACAAATTCCTCATCCATTTTTTTTTTTCTGGGAGTTTTATTTTTTTTTATTAGAAAAGTTTTACAATTACATTTTCTCCCCATTTCCCCCCCCCAACCCTCCCTGACCACCCTAACCCCCCCTAACCCACCCCTCCCCCCGGACTTCCACAGAATATAATCCAAATCAAAATCCCCTTTTTATAAAACTTGAACCCCTCCACCCCCTGTATATTTTTCACATCTTCACAAAATTCAAATATTTCTATCTTTATATAATACTTTCAGTTAAAAGCTATCTGATACTTCCTGTTTGATATTTATTCTGCACATAATCTATCCACTTTTTCCACTCCCATTCATAAGTCTCTTGTGAGCAATCTTTTAGATATGCTGAAATCTTCGCCATCTCTGCAAAGCTGGCCATCTTCAAAGTCCATTCCTCAATAGTGGGCATAGCTTCATTTTTCCAATATTGACCTATCAGTAATCTTGCTGCTGTTATCATATATAATATCAATTTTGTTTCACCCAATGTAAAACCCTTAACTATACCCAATAAAAACAATTGTGGAGAAAACTGAATTTTTTTTCTTCAAAACATTCTGCATAACCCACCAAATTTTTATCCAAAAAAGCCTTCACTTTCTTACAAGTCCACCACACATGATAACATGTGGCATCTAAGCAATCACATCTCCAGCATTTTTGTTGAACATTAGGGTACATGCACGACAATTTCTTAGGATCTAAATGCCATCTATAAAACATTTTATAAAAATTTTCCCTCAAATTCTGTGACTGTGTAAATTTAACATTCTGAACCCATATTTTTTCCCATGTTTCCAACATCACTGGTTCTGCAAAATTTTGTGCCCACTTAATCATGCAGTCTTTAACCAATTCAGTTTCTGAATCCCTTTCTAACAAAACATTATAAAGCCTTTTAATATGCATTGGACCTTTCTCTTTTATATGTCTAACCAATTCTTCCTCATGCATCATTAAACCAATTTTTTGGTCCTCTTTCCATCTCAATTGAAGTTGATTATACTGTAACCAAGTTAAATTAATCCCTTCTGCCAACAGCGTTTCGAAAGTCTTCAGTTGCCATCTGCCCGCACCTGCAAAGAGAACTTCTTTATATAACCCCCCCCCGAGTGACATTATATTTGTATTCCACATGATATGACCAAGATCCAGCCATAACGGTATTTTGTAATCCCATTTGAGTCGGTGCTTCTTCCAAACTCTCATCAAGGAGTCCCTAAGTATGTGGCTTTTAAATACTTTGTCCACTTTGTTCTCATAAAATAAGTAAGCATGCTTACCTCACCCATTTTTTGAAGCTTGCATTGTTTTCTATCCTAAGCCATTTACTGCTCTTGTCAGATCCCTATCGTAATGCTGCCATTCTTCTGGGGAAGGGGAGGAGTCCATGGATGTATTACTTAGTTTATTGCTTTCTTCCTCACCCCCTCACAACCTGTAACCTTTTGTTTTATAACCTTTATCCTGGCACCCAGCCGTCTTTGAGATTTTCTCACCTTTTGGGTAATGTAAGGGGAGGGCGGGCCATCTGGGTTGTATCACTCTGAAACCCAGCAGAAGAACGCTCGCTTATCATGTTCTCAGGACAGCCATTACAATAACATCTCCACACCTGCAGATTGGCTGAATCCACATCGGACTGAATCTGCTTTCCTTTTGTCTTGCTATCACTCCTGTTCAATAAAAGGTTCCTTTTGAAATACTAACAATTCAAGAGTTTTTACTTTCTTGAACAAGGAGAGACCGGACTTTACAGCCCTTCTGATATACTTTATTCTAGTCTGGGGATGTCCCCAGGTCCAATTAGAACCCCTCCCCTTCAATGACTGGTCATTGTCCCTTATGACCAATTTTGTTCTGGGCTGCTAAATTCTTATTTAATCAGCAGGTTTCTGGTTTGTTCGTTTTCTTTTTTTCCTTGCAATCAGTCCAGTGATAAAGACCTTGGAATTCAGTAACGTGAGTGTCTCATATGTGAGATGGGTAGTTACATAAATTGATCCAATAAATAATAAAATGTTTCCTGGCCATGTTTTCCTCGCTGCTTCTCCATCCCATCCTTCCATCTCCCTGCAATGGCTGAGATGAGAGTTTATTTCTTCCTGACACTGTAACCAGGGCCAGGTTCAATTCCCCATTTGACACAATCCTACTAGACCCAAAGCAACTATTACTGCACCTAAACAAAGCAGCCTTCCCAACCTCCCAAATTAACCCTATATCTACTGAAAAGAAAAAAAAAAACTTTGCTCATCCTTAAATCCTGACCTAACCACCGTGAGAGGGTGGTTGGATCTATTTCCCCCTTGGAACTGTGGTCATCTTGGCTTTGGACTATGTCCTCTGTTGTGAGGGGACAGGGGACTTGGTCCTGTAAATATGTCTCTGAGATCCCCCATTCCTTTGTCTTCTCCTCGGTCCTTTATATATACCCTCAGGATATGGTTGTGTCACCCATTATGATCAATGTACTCAGCAGCAGAGCTTCTTGGTCTGCGAGACTCCCCCCTCTCGCAGGCTTGGCCCTCCATTCTATCGAGGGCCTACCTCGATGATGGGCTCTGGAGTCCCGAGAGGTGTCATGCCGCAAAGAGGGGGCTGCGGGGTTTTTTAAAATTGTCCTTGTCTAAACTTTTAAGGGGTTCGGGGAGAGGGGAGGGGGGTGGGATTGGAATTATGGTTGTGGGTTTGGGGAATAACCCACTAGGGGGAGAGTTGGGCTTGGCCAGGACGTTCGGCGGGGGTGGTGGGGGATCCGGAGGGGGTCGAGCTGGTCCAGACGGTGTTTTTACCATCGGTACTGTGTGTGGGAGAGGTAGATATGGCGGGAGCTGGGGGCCATATCATGTTAAGGGAGCACGCACCCGCTGTCTTCAAGCGGTAGGGTGCTCCGGCCCCCAAGGCTCCACCCGTTCTCCAGGTAGTACAGACCTTCAGGGCCCGGGCCTTCGCCTGATGTTGTGCAACGCCAGGTCCGTAGTAAATAAAGCCCCCCTCATCTGTGATCTTGTTTACGAGGGGGGAGCGGACCTGGTGGATATTACGGAGACCTGGTTGGGCCCGGAGGGAGGGGTCCCTCTGGTAGAAATGTGCCCACCAGGTTTCCACGCATTCCATCAGCCAAGGTCACAGGGGAGGGGCGGGGGAGTAGCGGTTATTATTAGAGAAGGCCTTAGGCCGAGGGAGACCACTGTACCTCAGACAGATGGTTGTGAGTCCCTCCTTGTGAAGTGGGGCCACGGGGTTCAGATGGGTTTGCTGATCACGTACCTGGCTCCCTGCCACGTGGCGGCAGCCCTGCCCGAGCTACTCAATGTTATTGCCGCGGTGGCGGTTGATACCCCCAGACTTATGGTCATGGGGGATTTCAACCTGCCATCCGTGGGTGAGGCGTCTGAGGTGGCTCGGGAGTTCATGGCTTCCATGACGGCCATGGACCTGACCCAACTAATTCATGGCCCTACGCACAACTGGGGGAAACACACTGGACTTGGTTTTTGTCTCTGGACAGTGGTTGAGTGATCTCGAGATAGGGGATATAGTCATCAAGCCCTTGTCATGGTCAGATCACTCGCTCCTTCGCCTTGACCTTCGAACCGCGGCACCCCGCTGCAGGGAGGCGGAACCGGTAAGATGGTACCGCCCCAGGCGCCTGATGGAACCTGATAGGTTCCAGATGGAGCTTGGGCCAATCCCGGAGGTTCTGGCTCATGCCTCGTCTGGGGACCTAGTGGCCGCCTGGGATAGGGCGGCTGCTGGAGCCCTGGACCGAGTCGTGCCTTTGCGGCCTCTGACCCGGCGCCGATCTCGCCTGGCTCCTTGGTTTACCAAGGAGCTGAGGGAGATGAAGCGCCAGAAAAGACGCCTAGAGAGCTGTTGGAGGGCTAGTCTTTCTGAATCTGACCGAACACTGGTAAGATCTCATATTAGGAGTTACCTAGTGGCGATAAAAGCAGCAAAATGTACTCATTTTACTGCTCTTATTCCGTCATCAGATAATTGCCCGGCCGCCCTGTTTAGGGTGACCCGCTCCCTGCTCCACCAGGAAGCGCGGGAGGACCCCTTGGAGGGAAGAGCCGAGGATTTTGTTCAGTATCTGTATGACAAAATCACTCAGATTCGGGCAGGTCTGGACTCTGACGGGATAGATCCAGCGAGGGTGACAGAGGGGATGAGTTTGATCCTGTGACCCCAGATGACGTGGACAGGATTCTGGGTAGATTGGACCCGTGCCCCTCCTGGTTAGTGCTGGCTTCCCGGGAGGTGAAGTGAGGCTGGCTCCAGGGGATTATAAATGCTTCGTTGGGTGAGGGTGTCTTCCCCGCCGCCCTGAAAGAGACGATGGTAAGGCCCCTCCTCAAGAAGCCTTCCCTGGACCCGGCAGTATTGACTAATTATCGTCCAGTCTCCAACCTTTGCTTCGTTGCGAAGGTTGTTGAGAGTGTGGTTGCGCGACAGCTTCCCCAGTACCTGGATGAAGCGTCATATCTAGATCCGTTCCAGTCGGGCTTCAGGCCTGGGTACAGCACGGAAACGGCATTGGTCACGTTGGTTGATGATCTCTGGAGGGCTCGGGACAGGGGTTGTTCCTCTGTCCTGGTCCTGTTAGACCTCTCAGCGGCTTTTGATACCATCGACCATGGTATCATGCTGCACCGGCTGGAAGGGTTGGGGGTGGGAGGCACCGTTTTACGGTGGTTCTCCTCCTTTCTCTCTGACCGGTTGCAGTCTGTGTTGACAGGGGGGCAGAGATCGACCCCGAGGCCCCTTATATGCGGGTGCTGCAGGGATCGGTTCTCTCGCCCCTTTTATTCAACATTTATGTAAAGCCGCTGGGCGAGATCATCCGTGGTTTCGGGGTGAAGTACCATCTGTACGCTGACGACACTCAGCTGTACATCTCCACCCCGGACCACCCCAACAATGCCCTTGAAGTGATGTCCCAGTGCCTGGAGGCCGTACGGATCTGGATGGGGAGAAACAGGCTCAGGCTCAACCCATCCAAGACCGAATGGCTGTGGTTTCTGACGTCCCGATATAGTCAGCTGGCGCCATCGCTGGCTATTGGGGGCGAATCATTGGCCCCCACGGAAAGGGTTCGTAACTTGAGCGTCCTCCTGGTTTCACGGCTGTCTTTAGAAGAGCATTTGACGGCCGTGACCAGGAGGATTTTTCATCAGGTTCGCCTGATTTGCCAGTTACGTCCCTTTCTAGATCGGGACTCGTTACGCACAGTCACTCATGCCCTCGTCACCTCTCGTCTGGACTATTGTAACGCTCTCTACATGGGGCTCCCCTTGAGGTGCACCCGGAGGCTCCAACTGGCGCAGAGTGCGGCCGCGCGGGTGGTTATGGGAGCAACATGGAGCTCCCATGTAACACCTCTCCTGCGCGAGCTGCACTGGCTCCCGGTGGTCTTCCGGGTGCGCTTCAAGGTTCTGGTTACCACCTTTAAAGCGCTCCATGGCTTAGGACCTGGTTACTTATGGGACCGCCTACTACCATCAATAGCCTCCCACCGACCAGTACGCTCCCACAGAGAGGGGCTCCTCCAGGTGCCGTCAGCCAAACAATGTCGGCTGTCGGCCCCTAGGGGGAGAGCCTTCTCTGTGGGGGCACCGACGATCTGGAATGAGCTCCCCCCAGAGATACGGAGGATTCCGGACCTGCACACCTTCCACCGCGAGCTGAAGACGCTTTTATTTCATCAAGCTGGCCTCGCCTAAATCTTCTCCCTTTTAAGTGTAAATTTTAAATTTTTACTGTATTTTAAAATATGGGTATTTTAAATTATGGGTATTAATTCAGCCAAATTTATTTAATTCATTTTATTCGATTTTAAATTTTGTATATCTATGTGTTTTATTTCATGGCTGTGCACCGCCCTGAGTCCTTCGGGAGTAGGGCGGTATAGAAATTCAATAAAAACTAAACTAAACTAAAACTAAACTTAACTAGAGCTGGTTGAAATTGACTAGAGCCAAATGCTTGAGAGTAAATCAGAGCCCTATAATTTCCTGCTCTACATTTTTAATACCAAGTCTTGGATTTCTATTGTTCCCTGTTCTCTTATGTATGCTGGAACCCAACTATCTGTTTCAATAAAGTTTAATCTCTCAGAATTTCATCTTTCACACCTACGACACACTTTTACGTCTTCTCAGACTATTTTTCAGGGAAATTAAATCTATTTATTTGTAATAATTTGTAAATTTTCAGACAGAGAATTCCTATATGAATCATCTTCTGGATCTGAAACCATTCAGTAGCCAAATTTTGTGTGGCTGCAATGAAAATAAGGCATAACTGATCTCAGGAATAACCTCTTCTATTTTATTCAACCTTTCAGGTTTAATATACAGATTCTGCCATTGTTTATGAATTCATCATTTAGTGATGGAAATTCTGATACCGTTAGTCATCATAAGTTGAGAAGTACCCTTACAACCCCTTTAAATGATAGCGATGAGAGGCTATTAGATTATTTACTGCATGGCTTGGTGCACGCTTGTTTGACGCTAGCACATGCAATTTTATACTCTGCTAATCTTCACGTGTGCAAAATGGAGAAAAGAAGATTCTGTCAGAGAAACAGTGTAAATTTTAAAAACAGGCTTCTCATTTTCATGTGATGCAACTGAAAGATGTTAAATAGGCTACGTTGGAATGCCTATTGTAAATCTATGATAGAGTTGTTTTTATGTTGCTTTCTACAGTTATTCTGTAACTTTGCTAACCATAAATTTAAATTATTAGTATATGCTTTTTATCCTAACAGACTTGAAAGGGCTCTTGGAGGTCTTCTAGTCCCTGCTCAAGCAAGAGACCCCATACTATTTCAGACAAATGACTAACCAGTCTTCTTTTGAAAGCACCCACAACTTCTGAAGGGAAGCCATTCCATTGGTTGATTACTCTCACTGTTGTGAAATTTCTACTTAGTTCTAGGTTGCTTCTCTCCTTGATTAGTTTCCATCCATTGTTTCTTGTCTTGCCTTCTGGTGCTTTGGAAAATAATTTGATCCTCATCTTTGAAGAAGCCTCCTCAAATATTGGAACACTGCTATCATGCAGTGATAGCATAGAAGGACTAGGACTGACCTAGTCCTTTTTTTCACTAGAATAGACATACATATAAAATTCATGTTTAAAATTTTCATTACCTACTTCTGTCAAGCTGGAACCAATTATCCTATTTTCCATAGAAATATTAGTTCCAATAGTGCAAATCTGAATAATGCAATCATTTTATGGGATACATTAACAGTGCAAAAGGAGAACTATCTGTATTGATTAGGGTGACAAACAGCAACAAAATACCTAACGCTTTGTTGCCATCTAGTGGCACTCTTGCAGCCACAACCTGATTCCACGTACTGTTGCTTCACCTCAAACCTCTAAAGCAGGGGTCGCCAACCTTTCGGACCTCAGGGACCACTAAATTCATAATTTTAAATCCCGCAGACCACAAATATGAATTTTTTAAAAAGATAAATAGTATTTAGTGTAATATAAAAAATGCAAATAACTTTTTTACAGACCACCAAAATTTTCTCATGGACCACCAGTGGACTGCAGACCACCAGTTGGTGACTGCTGCTCTAAAGCACCTTTATTGCCACTCCAGCCTCCTCCAGTGATCCTCTGTCCAAAATATAGACTTTGTTGTCTTCAAAAGAGTGACCTGGGCCTTTTAAATGCAGATGGACTGCTGAATCTAGTCCTGATGTGTCTGTTCTCCTATGTTGTGCCATGTGTTTATGAAGTGGTTGTTTCGTTTCCCCAATGTACAGATCTGCACGTGGCTCACTGCATTGTACTACATATACCACGTTGCTCAGTTTCTGTCTGGGTGTTTTATCCTTGGGATGGATAAGCTTCTGTCTTAGTATATTCTTCAGTTTGAAGTGTGCACGTATGTTATGTTGGCTGAAGATCCTCCTGAGCTTTTCCGATATTCCTGCAACGTACAGAATGACAATGTTGCTTCGTTTATTGTTCTCGTCATTGTCTGTTATAGAGGAGCTCCTGTAGGATCTTTAAGATTTGATGAAGGCCTACTTGCGATAGCCACACATTCTAAGGGCTCTCTTGATGTGTTTATGTTCTTTTTCTTTCCCATCTTTGCTGGTAGGCAGGCCTTCAGCTCGGTGATGGAAGATTCTGATAACTCCCATTTTGTGCTCCAGTGGGTGGTGGGAATCAAAATGTAAATACTGATCTGTTTTCTGTAAACTTCAATGTTAAGGCTTCTGTCTTATATATATTTAAAGCTGATCTAGAAGCATTCCTTTTCCAAACAAATCATGATCAAATAGTCTCATTTGTGCCAAACAGTAACAAGTGTCAATCTGGAAAAAAAGCCTTTATCTTAAAAAGAACTACAAATCTGCACAGGAAATACCAAAAACTTTATTATGGATGTACCCCATTGTTGTTGTTTTTTTGAAGGAAATCTGAGACCACAGTTTGGGGAATTACAGACAAGCCCATATACAGTAGCTGCACATCACAATTCATTTTTGTGGATCACAACAAGCATTCTTATGATTTAGTACAGAAATGTTCTGCAAGTAGAAAAAATGAGAGTTCTCTCATGCTGTACAAGATCAGGTGAATATGTGTTTTACATATAGTATTAAAAATAGGGAACCAAATCAGTTCTATCACCCTGCTAAGGTTGCAAACTCTGGAATGTTCAGCACACAAAAGGTTTTTTAAACTCCAAATATAATTTAAGTGCTTTTCATGTGCAAACTGTTACTGACTAAAGCTTTTCAACAGTTATGTAATTACAGATATAAACACTGCTTGCAAAGATAGTAGAATATGCTATAGAATCCCATTATACATTTGCTAAATTTTCAGAAAAAGAAATGCTTTAATTCACTCTAGTAGTCTCTCCTGATGAAGTTATTCTGACTGAAGGCATTTTACTTGTAGGAAATAGACCACTCTTTGACTGAGGCATCATGTGATGTTGTTACCAAGGTATTTTCATCCAGCCATGCTAAACTGCTAATGTGATGTAACCTGTGTGCATCTTAGCAAAGGGAAGATGAAAGAGAAATGTTAGTAATTACAATATTGTCCAACTGTTTAGAGGCATTCTGAAAAAAAGCTTAGCCCTAATATGACTTTCAGTCTGGCTAGCCATATAATTGCTTCCTTGGCTAATACCGTTTACTCATCTTGCACATCACTGCTATAAAATGTTGGATCTGGTACTTAATTCCTTTCCTGAAGCTCTTATGGTTCTTCTCATTTAACATTAAATAGATTGCAGACCTTCTTTAAACACCAAGTCTCATGAAAAGAGCAGGAATTTAATTTGCCAGAAAGCAGCTTCCAAATGAAAAAAGGGAAAAAATTGCTTACAGGAACTGCTATTTAATAGCAGGACCAATGGCTCATAAAAATGGTAGGAACTCCTTCCTTTGACATTTCAAAGCTGAAACTATATGGCATCTATTATTTATTTTTTATTTTATTTATTTATTATATTTCTATACCGCCTTTCTCCCGTAGGACTCAAGGCGGTGTACAGTCAAGAAAAATATAGACACACAAACATCATAAAATTGCTAATTAAAATTGTTACTTAGTTTGGTCAATTAAATAAAACCCAGAATTAGATAACATTTAAAAAATCATTCGCATGTTTGTATGTTTAGCCCTGCCTGTTGGAACATCAGGGCCTTGAGGGCACAGCGGAAAGCACGGAGATCAGGGATATTCCGTATCTCCGGGGGCAGTTCATTCCAAAGGGTTGGAGCCCCCACAGAGAAGGCCCTCCCCCTGGGAGTCGCCAGTCGACATAATTTGACTGACGGTACCCTGAGTAGTCCCTCCCTGTGAGAACGAACTGGTCGGTGGGAGGCTATTGGTGGCAAAAGACGGTCTCGTAGGTACCCAGGTCCTAAGCCATGGAGCGCATTAAAGGTGATAACTAACACCTTGAATGGCACCCGGAAGACCACCGGGAGCCAGTGCAGCTCGCGTAGGAGAGGTGTTACATGGGCGTAACGAGCTGCGCCCATAATCACCCGTGCGGCTACGTTCTGGACCAGTTGGAGCCTCCAGGTGCTTTTCAAGGGGAGCCCCATGTAGAGAGCATTACAGTAGTCCATACGGGAGGTAACTAGGGCATGAGTGACCGTGCGCAAGGCGTCCCGATCCAGAAAGGGACACAACTGGCGGATCAGGCAAACCTGATAAAAGGCACCCCTGGCCACGGCCGTCAAATGATCTTCTAAAGATAACCGTGAATCCAGGAGGACACCCAAGTTGCGGGCCCTCTCTGTGGGGAGCAAGATCTCATCCCCTATTGTCAGTGATGGTACCAGCTGACTATACCGGGACGCCGGAAGCCACAGCCACTCGGTCTTGGAGGGGTTGAGTCTGAGCTTGTTTCTCCCCATCCAGATCCGCACGGCCTCCAGGCAACGGGACATCACAGCAAGGGCATCATTGGGGTGGTCTGGGGTGGAGATGTATAGCTGTGTGTCATCAGCATACTGATGAACACTCACCCCAAAACCACGGATGATCTCGCCTAGCGGTTTTACATAAATGTTGAACAGAAGGGGTGAGAGGACTGACCCTTGCGGCACCCCACAAATAAGGTGCCTCGAGGTCGACCTCTGCCCCCCTGCCAACACAAACTGCGAACGGTCAGAGAGGAAGGAGGAGAACCACCGAAACACGGTGCCCCCTATTCCTAACCCCTCCAGCCGGTGCAGTAAGATACCATGGTCGATGGTATCAAAAGCTGCTGAGAGATCTAATAGGACCAGGATAGAGGAGCAACCTCTGTCCCGAGCCCTCCAGAGATCATCCACCAATGCGACCAATGCCGTTTCTGTGCTGTATCGTGACCTGAAGCCCGACTGGAACGGATCCAGATAGACAACTTCATCCAGGTATCGGGGTAGTTGTCGCGCCACCACACTCTCAACAACCTTCGCAACAAAGCGAAGATTGGAGACTGGACGATAATTTGATAATATAGCCGGGTCCAGGGAAGGCTTCTTGAGGAGGGGCTTCACAACCGCCTCTTTCAAGGCGGCGGGAAAGACACCCTCACTCAGAGAAGCATTTATAATCCCCTGGAGCCAGCCTCGTGTAACCTCCCGGGAGGCCAGTACCAACCAGGAGGGACATGGGTCCAATAAACATGTGGCAGCGTTAAGCTTGCCCAGAATCCTGTCCACGTCCTCAGGAGCCACAGAGTCAAACTCTTCCCAGATAACGCTCTCAAGACCTGCCCCCGTCTCCTCCCCTGGATCTACCCAATCGGAGTCCAGGCCTTCCCGAATCTGAGCGACTTTATCATGCAGGAATTGTACAAAATCCTCAGCTCGACCCTTTAAGGGATCTTCCCGTACCCCCACCTGAAGTAGGGAGCGGGTCACCCTAAACAGCGCAGCTGGGCGGTTCTCTGCAGATGCAATAAGAGCGGAGAAGTAGCTAGACTTCACCACTCTTATCGCCACTAGGTAGGTCTTAATATAAGATCTCACCTGTGTTCGGTCAGATTCAGATTGGCTTGTCCTCCAATCACTCTCCAGGCGTCTTTTCCGACGCTTCATCTCTCTCAGCTCCTCGGAAAACCAAGGAGCTAGACGAGATCGGCATCGGGTCAGAGGCCGCAAAGGCACGACGCGGTCCAAGGCCCCACCTGGCGACCACCAGGTCCTCAGTCGAGTCGTGAGCCAGAGTCTCAGGAAATGGCCCAAGCTCCATCAGGAACCTTTCGGGGTCCATCAGGCGCCTGGGACGGAACCATTTGGTTGGTTCCGTCTCCCTGCGGTGGGTGGAAGTGACTTGAAAGTCCATGTGAAGGAGAGAATGATCAGACCATGACAAGGGCTTGATGTCTATATCCCCTATTCTTAGATCATTCAGCCACTGATCAGAGACAAAAATCAAGTCCAGAGTGTGATTCCCCAAGTGGGTGGGGCCTTGAACTACCTGGGTCAGGCCCATGGCCGTCATGGAAGCCATGAACTCCCGAACCGTCTCCGACGTCTCACCAGCAGATGGCAGGTTAAAATCCCCCATAACAATAAGTCTGGGGGTTTCCACTGCCACCCCGGCTATAATGTCGAGCAACTCAGGCAGGACCGCTGTTACGTGGCAGGGAGCCAGGTACGCAATCAGTAGGCCCATCTGAATCCCCTGACCCCACTTCACAAGGAGGGACTCACATCCAGCTATCTGAGGAACAGTGGCCTCCCTCGGGCAAAGACTTTCTCTAAATATTGCTGCCACTCCCCCACCCCTTCCCTGAGCCCTTGGCTGATGGAATGCACCTGGCGGGCACATTTCCACAAGGGGAACTCCTCCCTCCTGGCCTAACCAGGTCTCCGTAATCCCTGCCAGGTCAGCACCCCCCTCTGAAATAAGATCATGAATGTGGGGGGCTTTATTTACCACTGACCTGGCATTACATAACATCAGCCGTAGACCCAGGGTCTGAGACTCTGAACAACCCGGGAAACGAGCAGTGCTTTGGGGATCGGAGTGAGCAATCGCTCGTAAACATCGAGTGCGCACTCCCGAAACATAATATGGCCCCCTGCAGCCGTCATATCTGCCCCTCCCACTTACTATACTAATGCCCATCGCTTCATCCCCCTGCATCCTTGTCAGATTTCTGTCCCCATCCTCCCCACCATGATTATCAGACCCATTACCCCTTTCAGTGGATTTATGGATCCCCCAGATCCATTCCCACAATCCCTCCCAGAACCCCTTAAAATAGAACTTAAAGATTTATCTAAAAACCCCCAAAGCCGTCGGTTTTTTGCAAACCACCTCTCAGGGTTCCAAAACCCGTCCTCAAGGGCGGCCCTTGATAACTGAGAGGGCCAGACATGTGAGAGGGGGGAATCTCGCAGTGCAAGGAGCTCCGCAGTTGAATACATCAAAGATAGGAGCGAGTTGAAGGAGATGAAGGATCATTTTCTTCTAAGAGTGTTAGAGATGGTTAAGACAGGTAATTTAAAATAAGGGAGGAAATAGATGTAAAGGGAGACCAGTATGTTACAAATGTCAATACATCGGAACATCATCGCCCTCTCACGACGATGGGAAGTCTTGTGGTTGTAGTAAGTCCATCCAAAGGAGGTAGGGGTAGAGGTCTCAAAGGGTCGTCCTCTCACAGCGACCAAACCATTTGAAACAAACAAAGAGAAGGTGGTCTATCTCCCCATAATCCAAGACTCTCGATGTCTGTATCTCCTCCAGTCCTGATACCAGCGATGGCCGAGGATTAGATCAAAAAAGTAAGGCAGAGCCACTGGACAAAGTATTTAGGGTTAAATAATCAGGGTAATCTTGGGTGGTAAATAAAGCTGCAGATCGATCTAAGATTGTAAGTTAACACTGAGTGGTCGTAATAGATCTAGATCTGATAAAGGAGAGAGGGACAGTTGAGGGGGAGAGTAAGTCATCATCTCCAGTTTGTAATCCTCAGTCCCTATCCATCACCTTGCTCAGGCTACTTAGTTCAATTAGTTTAATAAGTCCTCAGAGTTTCAAGAAAGAGGAGTGCAACAGATCCCTAGAGGTTGAAGGGATCCTAACATTTATAGCCTTTGCAGCATTGCCCTCTCCTCTATTAACAACGAGGGCTTCCTTGCAGCCTCTGGTGTTGCTGTCGCCGTCGCTGCCATTAGCGCCATTCCCCTCGCCATTGTGGTAACCCCCCTTGCCATAGACATCATCGCCGCCGTGTTGCTACATGCAGCGCCTATTAGCCCAGGCATCATTATCAACACCCTATCCAGAGTCGCTGTTGCCACCGTCTCGCCAACCATTTCATCAGCTGTATTAGACTCAGTGGATGACCCGGTCATGACAGCCAGGTTTTGATGTTGACATCCTCCCCACCGCCCTCAGTCTTTTTACTGACAAACAGGTGATCTTCGGGCTCGGCTCGGGTTTTATCCTTGGGCTTCATCCACAGCTCTATTGAGCCGAAAATACCTCAGCTTGCTGGGAGGGGGGTCTGTGGATGGTTAATTGACCCCCACACTCTTGAAAATGTCAAAACATCTCCCTCCTAGCCTCGGAGTTTCAGCTCTGAGCTGCCATTTTGTTTTGCAACTGTCAACGGAATGGATTTTTATTTTATTTTATTTTATTATGGATTTCTATGCTGAGAAACAGCTCTACAAACTGAACGAATGAATGAGTAAACTGAATAAAATGAATGAATGAAAGAATGAAGGAATGAATTGCTCCTTTGGTCTCTCAAATTCTACAATTCTTATGGGAGAAGAAACAGGGAAGATAAAAATGCATGGATGCCCCTTCAATTAAGTCTTATAGAAATAACTGATTTTAGAATTTCCAACTAACTGTGGAAAATTTTATTTTCAAATTCTAAAATTTCTCCTGAAACTTCAATTTTGACTATCAAATAGAATGTAACCCAGATAAGTAATATAGACTACCACATCTTCTTTTTCAATCAATTTCAGCATTAATTCTTTCAAAGGAAAAAAAAGCCTGAATCACCTGGTATTTTGACTCGGGTTTCTGGGTCACTTAGGGTCCACACGTTCACCAACATGTCCATGCCACCAGTAGCAAAGTGCTCATTATCAGGGGACCAGGCAACACAAACTATTTTTGCATGATGGCCATAGAATAAATTATGTTCCTATTCAGAAGAAATATTTATACAATATTTTTAATCCCCAAATTAAGTTAATTATTTTTATTATTATGGTTTATCACACAATCAGCGAGATGTTCATACTCTGTTTACCTATCGAGTCCTTTCCAAGGACCTGAGATAAGCAGATGTGGATGTCTGATGGTGTTAAAGGTATATTGCAGGATGTAAGCTGTTCTGAGTAAAGCTGCCTTTTGCAATTTACTGATGATTAATTATTTAATTATTATTCTAATAATTATTCAACCATTTATGTACTTCTATGTTCTAATTACACCAAAGCTATAAGCAAAATCAATACAGGGGAGTAAACAATCCAAGATTATATCTGATAACTACATTTAAATGGTTATGCATTTTTTTTTTAAAAATGGGGGAATAGGTTCCAACAATAAAGTTTAATTTGATCATTTCAACCTATCAATACTTTCATTAGGCAACATAGTTCTTCCAAAGTGCATCTTAATTACTAAAACTATAGGCCAGCACCCCTTCATGGATTAGTGCCTTGTCATGGTGAAGGGGCTTGCATAGCTCAATGAAGCTATGAGCTATGCTGTGCAGGGACACCCAAGACGGACAGATCATAGCAGAGTTCTGACAAAATGTGATTCACTGGAGAAGGAAATGGCAACCCACTCCAGTATCGTTGCCATGAAATCCCCATGGACAGTACCAAAAGATAAAAAGATATGATGCTGGAAGATGAGCCCTTCAGGTCAGAAGGTGTCCAATATGCTACTGGGGAAGAGCAGAGGGCTAGTACTAGTAGAGCCGGAAAGAATGAAGTGACTGGTTCAAAGCCAAAAGGACACTCAGCTGTGGATGCATCTGGTGGTGAAAGGAAAGTCCGATGCTGTAAAGATCTATACTCCATAGGAACCTGGAATGTAAGATCCATGAATCAAGACAAGCTGGACGTGGTCAAACAAGAGATGACAAGACTGAACATCGACACCTTAGGAATCAGCAAACTAAAATGGACAGGAATGGGTGAATTTAATTCAGATGACCATCAGGTATACTACTGCAGGCAAGAATCCCTCAGAAGAAATGGAGTAGCCTTCATAATCAATAAAAGAGTAGGAAAAGCAATAGTGGGATACAATCCCCAAAATGACAGAATGATCTCAGTTTGAATCCAAGGCAAACCATTCAATATCACAGGAATCCAAGTCTATGCCCCAACCACTGGTGCTGAAGAGGATGAAATTGACCGGTTCTATGAAGCCCTACAGCACCTTATAGAATTAACATCAAAAAATGATGTCCTTATCATCATGGGGGATTGGAATGCTAAAGTAGGAAGACAAAAGATAACTGGAATAACAGGCAAGTTTGGTCTTGGAATACAAAATGAAGCAGGGCACAGGCCGATAGAATTCTATCAAGATAATACAATGGTCATAGCAAACACTCTTTTCCAACAACCCAAGAGACGACTCTACATAGACATCACCAGACGGTCAACACAGAAATCAGATTAACTATGTGCTCTGCAGCCAAAGATGGAGAAGATCTATACAGTCAGTAAAAACAAGACCAGCTGCAAAATTTAGACTTAAATTGAAGAAAGTAGGGAAAAGCACTAGGCCACTCAGGTATGAACTAAATCATATCCCTGATGAATATACAGTAGAGGTGACAAATAGGTTTAAGGAATTCGATTTGATAGACAGAGTGCCTGAAGAACTATGGACGGAGGTTCGCAACATTGTGCAAGAGGTAGCAACTAAACCCATCCCAAAGAAAAAGAAAGGTAAGAAAGCAAAATGGTTGTCTGAGGAAGCTTTGCAAATAGCTGAGGAAAGTAGGGAAGTGAAAGGCAAGGGAGAAAGAGAAAGATACACCCAGTTGAATGCAGAATTCCAGAGAATAGCTAGAAGAGATAAGAATGCATTCTTAAATGAACACTGTAAAGAAAACAATAGAATAGAGAGGACCAGAGATCTCTTCAAGAAAATTGGAGATATAAAGGGAACGTTTCAGGCAAAGATGGGCATGATAAAGGACCAAAATGGCAGGGGCATTAATAACAGAGGCAGAAGAGATTAAGAAGAGGTGGCAAAATTACACAGAAGAACTATACAAGAATGAGCTTAACATCCCTGATAACCACAATGGGGTGGTCACTGAGCTAGAGCCAGACATCCTAGTCAAATGGGCCTTAGGAAATCTGAGCAACAACAAAGCTAGTGGAGGAGACAGTATTCCAGCTGAGCTATTCAAAATCTTAAAGGACGATGCAGTAAAAGTGCTACACTCAATTTGCCAGCAAATTTGGAAAACTCAACAGTGGCCACAGGATTGGAAAAGGTCACTTTACATTCCAATTCCAAAGAAAGGCAATGCCAAAGAATGTTCAAACTATCACACCATTGCACTCATTTCACATGCTAGTAAGGTTATGCTTAAAATCCTACAAGCTAGGCTCCAGCAGTATGTGGATCAAAAACTACCAGAAGTACAGGCAGGATTTTGAAGAGGCTGAGGAACTAGAGATCAAATTGCCAACATACGCTGGATGATGGAGAAAGCTAGGGAGCTCCAGAAAAACATCTACTTCTGCTTCATTGACTATGCTAAAGCCTTTGATTGTGTGGATCACAACAAATTGTGGCAAGTTCTTAAAGAGATGGGAGTACCAGACCATCTTATTTGTCTCTTGAGAAACCTATATGCGGGTCAAGAAGCAACAGTGAGAACTGGACATGACACCACTGATTTTTTTAAAATTGGGAAAGGAGTCCGGCAAGGCTGTATACTGTCGCCCTGCTTATTTAACTTATATGCAGAGCACATCATGAGAAAGGCGGGGCTAGATGAATCAAAAATTGGAATTAAGATTGCCGGGAGAAATAGCAACAACCTCAGATATGCAGATGATACCACTCTAATGGCAGAAAGCGAAGAGGAACTAAAAAGCCTCTTGATGCAGGTTAAGAAGGAGTGTGCAAAAGTTGGCCTGAAACTCATTAAGAAAACTAAGATCATGGCATCTGGCCATCTCAATTATTGGCAAATAGATGGGGAAGAAATGGAGGTAGTGACAGATTTTATTTTCCTGGGCTCCAAGATCACCGCAGATGGGGACTGCAGCCAAGAAATTAAAAGACGCTTGCTCCTGGGGAGGAAAGTTATGGCAAATCTAGACAGCATACTAAAAAGCAGAGACATCACCCTGCCAACAAAAGTGTGTATAGTCAAGGCTATGGTTTTCTTAGTTGCAATGTATGGCTTTGAAAATTGGACCACAAGAAAGGCTGAGCGCCAAAGAATTGAGGCCTTTGAACTATGGTGCTGGAGAAGACTCCTGTGAGTCCCTTGGACTGCAAGGTGATCAAACCAGTCAGTCCTAGAGGAGATCAACCCCGACTGCTCTTTAGAAGGCCAGATCTTGAAGATGAAACTCAAATACTTTGGCCACTTAATGAGAAGAAAGGACTCACTGGAGAAGAGCCTAATGCTGGGAAAGATTGAGGGCAAAAGAAGAAAGAGACAACAGAGAATGAGATGGCTGGATGGAGTCATTGAAGCAGTCGACGTGAGCTTAAATGGACTCCAGAGGATGGTAGAGGACAGGAAGGCCTGGAGGAACGTTGTCCATGGGGTTGCGATGGGTCGGACACGACTTCGCAACTAACAACAACAATAGGCCAGCAGCCTTTATACTATTAATAAACCTGCTTATGAGGATTGACCATAAACTACCAGATGCCACTGCAAACTGATTAGAATTGAGACATATGGCAGAATTATTATTATGCTTTCTATTTAAGACATGAAACTAAAAACCAATTGGAGATGATTAACATAGTTCTTACCCCATAACCATCAGCAATGCTGAACACTGTGACTACTTTGTTTGCATCTGTCACAGCCAAGAAAGCTCCATCAGGAGAATATGCCAGGTCAGTTACTGGTCCTTTGGCTTCCAGGACCTTCTCTTCACTTTTTAAAGAAGCTCCATGAATTGCATATAAATGCACTTTCCCATCCTGGAGATACAAACAAGGGTAAGTTTAAGCATGAACCAAAGGAAACAGTGGTTTTTACTGCTTTCTGTATGTATGTCAAAAGCTTGAAAATTAGATAATTTCATGAGAAATATTCTTACTGTTCCTCCAACTGCTGCTGTCCCACCTCCAGGGTGAACTGCCACTGCTTCCGGTTCAAAACCAGGGTTATCAATTGCAAGACACTTCTTCTTATCCTTCATCAAAATAATCTATGATTGAAGAAAGATATGCATGAACTTTTGCCTATAGTTTTTTCATTCTAACACTTCCCCTCTGCAAGTGCAGGGTCCACATCATATCCAATCAACTGAGTGCTAATCCATTATTTGCAACAGGAAGTGACTGACCAGTTGTCAGGCCTGATCTCATGGTCCAAGAGAGGGACTGGCCCAAGGTCACCTAACAAGCTTTCATGCCTGTGTCCTGTGACTAGAACTCATTGTCTCCTGGTTTCTAGTCTGGTGCCTTAACCCCAACCTTTCCGACTTTGCAAACTGGCCGGGGGTGGGGGAGAGGGGATGGTTCAATGCGAGCAGTGTGCAAGTGCACATGTCACTCATGCAAATGGAGCAGATGTGAACATGCTCACCTGCTGCTCATGCAAGTGGGGATGTGTGCATGTGCGCTCATCCACCATTTCTGCAGTCTGTTTCAAAGGGCTCAAGGCTCAATAGTGGGCTATGGCCCCGGGGGTTGAGGACCCCTGCCTTAACCGCTAGGCCAAACTGGCTCTTGCTCTTTTGCCTAGAGTGCAATGTTCCAATCAGGGATTTCTGCAACAGGATTTTCCCCCTCTGAGTTCAAAACAAGTGCCACAACCCTTTTTCCTTCACATGCTCATTACATGTTCATACCTCTTTCCCTACTCTGTTATTAATTTGTGGAGAGGAACCCCCTAAATCACTATTGCTGCATTCTAACAGCATCTAACAACATTGGTTTGGTTACTGAATTAAGTTTTTTACAGTTTACACAATACAATGAAATATCAACCCCGCCCAGAGTACTAAAAGCACAAAGCAACAGGATTAAAATAATTGAATAAAAGAATGCACTATAATTTGTTTTTCTAAATTTACTCACTTCTCCAATGCATATGACCACTGCATATCCTCCAGGTCCAACTGCCACACATTTTGGTTGAACATCCATTTTTATAACGTCTTGGCTGCTAAAAAAAAAAAGCTAATTTTCCCAACTGAAGAAATACAAGCAGGTGCATAATATGAAGTATTAAAGCTGCTTACAAAAGCAGCCAGAACAACTATGGCACAGGTCTGCAGATGTTATAATAGCTTCTGAATATATTTTACAGGTTCACTGTCCACTCCAAGTACTACTGACTCTGACCAGTACTTGTTCTTTAGGTATTGTTTGGATTAAAACAAACTAAATACAATCCATCAATCAGAACTATTAAACTGCATCTGAAGACCATAAAAAGGGTTGTGATGTATCCCTCTGTAATTAGAATTATTTCCATAAGTAGTGGACAAACTTCTTATTGAAAATCCTGGGGTTGTTTCATTTTATAGATTTTCTAAATGTCAAAAGAAAAGAGGCCATATTTGGGGTGTGCTTTTCCAAAAGAGGGGGGCAGCAATAAAAAAGACCATGTTTAGTAAAATCATGGAATGTGCAGAAATGGACAGACTCACAAAGGAACTTCAATATAAAGAGGAACACGATTACTATTTAGTATGGGATAAGTGGTACACTTGGTTGGAAGATAGGTAAAGGAAAAAACAGGACTAGGAGGTAGCCAGTGGAACCCAAGATAGATATAGAAATACAAATTACTTAATGTAGGCCAATAGTGACTTAAAAAAGTTTAGACACAATGTAAAAGACCCAATTAGGGAGGAGTCAAATATATAAATGAGAATCATATAACAGACTACAGTTGTGACAACTTTGATAAGATTTGATTTCGTTTTTTGTTTACATGTTTTGTATGTCTTGTTATTACTTGTTTTGTTTTGTTTGTATCTTTAAATAAACAATTTTTTTTAAAAAAAAGACTATGTTTCTGTGGCCTCTTGAGCAAGTAGATTAACCTTCTCATCCAGGCAGATACCATTGGGAGAAGGGGGTCCCATAGACATGCAGATTCTGAACTGTACATGGGTTTAAAGGTGGCAACTAGCACCTGGAATTCAGATGGTTAATCAGTTTCATCTCCAGAGTGCTAAACACCACAATGAAGAACCCCATGATAACTTGTAGTTTCTGAATACTTTTCAAGAACAGTCTCATATAGAATATACTACAATAGCTCAATCAAGATGCATGAATGACTATGGGTAAAGCCTCTCACTCCAAACAAGGATGCAAGTGGTAAACGAGATGCAGATGTGACAATAGCTTTCTGGGGCACAATTGCCACTTTCTATTTATGGATCCGGGAGTTATGGATACAGGAGAACACCAGCATTACAAGCCAGTTTGTCATGAGAAAAATATGACCAAAGCCAAAACTAAATATGGAATCTTTCTCAGATTCAATAGCATATAAATCCAGGCCAGTCTGCCTTGCTGGGATTGAACATCAATTTATTTTCCCCTATCCAGACTCAATCCAACTCAAATCACCCTGCAGGTCAGGACTGAGATGTACTATTTGGTATCCTACATTGATGGATGTTCTCCTCTAATGATTTCATGCAGGTATTGAATAAGAATTGGAAGATCATCAAGCCCTGCACCTGCAGGACCCCACAAATGTGTAATCTAGAACCTGATCTGTGTAACACAGCCAGCTGGAAACCCCTCTTTAGGAAAGAGAAGAAACACTGCAGATCTTGAAATATACCATGACTAGTGGTATCAAAAACCTCTGAAAGATCAAGCATCCCCATGACTGTTGCACTCCCCAATCCCAGTCTCTCCAGGGTCATTGTCATTTTTACAGTGCGTCTTGACTTGAAACCTGACTAAAATGGATCCAGATAATCAGGTTTCTCCATGGTTCTCTTCTGCTGCAACCCTATCACTTTCTCAACCTTTTCCCAAAAAGGAACGATTTAAGTTGGTTAATAACTGCCCACATATCCTGTGATGGATATCAAATCACTGCCTCTTTTAAGGACAGTAAAACCCCCTTATTCAAGGATGCATTTACTAGTATCCTAAACCAGGTCCTTTCATCTTTCATCAACCAAGAAGGGCAGAGATCGAGATTACACTTGGCAGAACAAAGGCTACAGAGAACCCTGACCACTTCCCTCAGGGTTCACACAGTCAAACTAGACAAGATATACCCAAGTTGTGTTATTCTTCACCAATTCTGGAACATGAAAACTGGCTTCAGAATCAATTTACTTTAACATAACAACAACAATGTAGAGTTTTTTCTATTCTTTTACCCTTAGAAATTTCTTCTTCAATATTAATTATTTCATTTCAACTTCTAAAATGTGCTTAAATTTGGATAAATACAATTGTTCATTGTGTTGTGTTACATGACATGGTAACAAGGATGCTACTGAAACATTAATCACAGTATGGCAAAAATGCTATTGTTGCTTGTGAAAACTGCTTATCAGATACAGATTTTCATATAACACACTAAATTGTCTAAAAATTGAAATAGATATTTTAATAGTATGATGACAGAAAAAATTGTGATGAAAGCTTAAAACACAAATACCTGTACTCCTTTTTTTTAAGACTAGTATAACGCACAGTATCATCCATACTACAGCTGACCAACTGCTCAAAGTCATCCACAGCCATTCGGGAAACTAGGTTTGTGTGTCCTTTCCCACCAAATCCATCATTTTCTCCTGTTTCAGAATCCCAATAATGTACAAAAAAAAAATTAAGGAAATTCTCTTCAGGATGAGGAGGAAAAGACAATCCAAAACCTAATCCATGTAACAAGCTATATCAAAGAGCCTTGGTAGTACAGGGGTTTAAGTCACCCTGTTATTAAGCTGGTTATTAAGACCAGCTGCCTGCAATTACTGCAGGGTTCGAATCTTGCCAAGGCTCAAGGTTGACTCAGCCTTCCATCCTTTCTAAGGTAGGTAAATTGAGGACCCAGTTGTGGGGGCAATAAGCTGACTTTGTATAAATATACAAAAGGATGAAGGCTATTGCTGAGCACATTGTAAGCCGCCCTGAGTCTTCGGAGAAGGGCGGCATATAAATCAAATTTAAAAAAAAAAAAAGTTCTGCCACATACATTTAGACAGTCAACAATAAACGCCTAAATTAAATGATGATGATTATTCTCCCAAGGTTTTAAGAAATCAATGCTGATATTAGCATTGTAAATCCTAATGGAACGTGTCAAGTCAGACACTTTTTTGTTAAGAAGGACTTTCATAAATTCAAATTACTTATAAAGAAATGCGTAGAAAATACGTTGGTTGTTATGCAAAGTGCTGGAGTATTGATGAAAATATATTTGGATCTTGGGAGAGAAAATCACTTGAAGTTTGAGAAGCTAGAAATGCTGCATGGAGGAGGTTCTATGCTAACTTTTATTCAACTCAAATAGAATAATTTCAAATTATATTGAATGTAGCAATCTCAAAAAAGGATTAGACAACTTTAAGGTTTTCATTCAGTAATTCAAATAAGCATGAACAGCTCTAGTATATCCTGTTTGTTAATAATATTTCAGTGACAGCAGTGATAATAGAAAAATAATAATGAAAAATAGCTATTTAGCCACCTCAGGCTAGCACAAAAATTGTTAATCACTTAAAGGATATTAATATGTCCATCATGGCTTCCAGAGTATATATAGGATTTCCCTCCATTTTTATGCACTGTAAGACACTGTATTGATTTGCTGTGACCCTACAAAAAAGCAGATATAATTATTACAAAAGCCACATTTATATATTTTTTTAAAAAAACAAAACCTTTTACTTTAACTTCTTCACATCAAAAACCAGAGGTTTAGATACAATGGAGCAGGAATAGCTCCCATATTCCCAACATAACTACCTGGCCTTTTCTTAGAAAAGGGTTTTCTAAGCTTCAGCTACTTTAGTGGTAGCCAAATAGCAGTTTATGGGCCATCGGAAAAACTGTCTGCCCAACTTTTCTTTCACTTGAAATTGACTACTGAAAAAATAAGCTAACTATATCTTATTATATGCCAAAGACTTTCGTTTTGCCATTGTAACCTTCTAACATTAAAAAATTCACAGGATTCCCTCAACAGCCTACTCTTCTTATGAAAAAATCCCTTTTCAGACATTTCAGATCAAAACACTATGATGCTTACAGGCAGTGAAGGCCACATCACGGTTGTGGGGGGGCAGGGGGAGGGGAGGGGTGTGTAGCTAGCTCAACATCGCTCATGTCAGGGGGCATCTGTGGTGGCCCAGGCATGGCTGGGGGTATCCATTGTCCAGTGGAGGAAGGCGAGAGCAATGAGCACCAAACCCTTACCCACCAGAGGAGCCTCACCGTCCATCTCAGGCCATACAGAGGATCCCCAGACAGCACTGGAGGCTGCCTTGAGCCCTAGGCAGTGTATGGCAAGTGCCCAGCCCGGCCCTCAAACTCTCAGAGAACTAGGACCCCAGAGCCCAGCCCACCCAACCCTACTTCCCCGAGGGGGTGCCCGGCTGCGCTTACCTCCTCCTCAAGGCTGCTGCTGCTATGCTTGCTCTCCTTGGGTAGGTTGCTCATGGTGTGTGTGGGAGGCAAAGTGTGTGGGTCAGAGGGAGGCCCACTCCCTCTCCATGCAAGAAAACCCAGCTTTGTAACCAAAGCATTATCAGCAATAGGATGGGAGACCACCAGGAGAGGTCAGGAGGACGGGACAAGAGATGGTGAAAGGGCAGCAGGGCTGCTGGTGGCCAAGTGCTAAGGCAAGACTTCCCTCAGACCCTGACTCCCTCTCATTATAATCTCCCTCCCTCCTTTTTCCATTTTTTTGCTTCCCTCTTCATTTTCTTTTCCTTCTTCTTCCTTCCCCTCTTTCCTTTTTTTCCCTTCCTTGCTCTCTTCCCCTCTTTCCTTCTTTTTCTTTTCTCTTTCTCCTTTCCTGTCCCTTCTTGGATACTCAAATGGAAAAGGGGAAACATTTCTCAATGCCTCCTTGCCTTGTGATCAAATGCCACTGTTGGTAGTAGTTTGTTGCCACTTAAAAGACTGAGAACAAATCGTCCCTCCCTGCCTCATTTCCTTCCCTTCCCTTCCTTTTTTTTAAGCTGCCAGAGGCTCCCGGCAGAGGCTTCCCATTTGACCCCTTCCCCATTGTTGCCTCAGCGTGGCTCTCAAGTCACTTCTCCCAACCCGTGCAACTGTTCCCCCCTTGCAGCTCGGGCTGTGACACTGGGGAGGAAAAGAACGGGGGAGATAAGCTGGGATGGGTGCTTCTTGCAGCCTTCCACGGGGCTTGGGGCTAAGAAAAAAAAACGCCTACCTGAAAGCAACTGTAAAAACAGTAAAAGCAATTCCAAAAAAACAGCTTTTATTAGTTTACAGCCTGCCATTGCAGACGTTTGACTGTGTGTGTGCGCACGTGGGGAGGGGGGCAGGGGGAAGTGTCTCATCGCTTGCAGCCCCATGGCCTCAACCTTCTGCGATGGTAGGCTGCAAGTCTGCGGGCCTTGAGTTTGACACTCCTGCTCTGTTGGATTTCTTATTTCTTTCTAGTCAAACCCAATTCTCTGTGGTTTTCTGTGGCCTCTATTCCAAATGTTAGCCACATCCAACCAATTTTAAGACCTGGTCAAGGAGAAGAAAAGTACTATTGTTGAGGAAGTATAAGTCAAAAACTTTGCTGCACAGAACTGATCACATTCTCTGGATCCTAAAAGGGTCTGTATGTGAACATGTGATACTCTAGAGCAGGGGTGTCAAACTGGATTTCTTCGAGAGCTGGATCAGCACTGTAGTTCTCCATAGGCCGGGGGAGGGGAGATGAGACAAATGCCTCCTGCAGCACTTTGCCGGCCAAAACGGGGCCTTAAACCGCTCTCCCTGCAGCCTGTTTTGGCTGCCAGAGGCACTACGGGCCAGTCCTTTGCTATTTCCAGGCCAGCCTCACAGGCCAGATTTAAGCAACCCGCGGGCCAGATCCAGTCCGTGGGCCATGAGTTTGACATCTCTGCTCTAGAGATATCAACATGCTCCAATACAATTTTTTTTTAAAAAAATTACATTTCCTATAATGGTATCAACAATATTCATCTAAAATGCAGAATTGATTTACTTTTATTAAAGTCACTGTGCTTAAACTAACTCAATAATAGTCAACAGAATAATCACTGGGATTCAAACCAGTCTTTCATTGAATTATTTTTCATAGTCATGATTATTATTGCTAAGCAGAAGTTGAAAACTAGAATACACTGCCTTAATTATTCCACAAACCTTTATGATGCAAAGAGGCTTATTAGGATTGTTCTCATCCAGATAGTTGATATAGCCAGAAAGGGATAATGTCAATAAATGACCTTTTTGCCACAAACAGCCCAATTGCTGGTCCAGAACATCTGATCCCATTTTAAATGTAGTTACCACACTCTGGGCACCAACATCCCAGATCTTAGCTGTTTTGTCCCCAGAAGCAGAAAGAAGGCGATGGCCATCGGGACTCCAACTAATCTGTTAAAAGAAAATAAGAAAACTTACCAATAGGATAAGAAGAAACTATTTAAGAAATAAATGATTCCTTTCTAGAGGGTGAAGTTCTTATCAAACAGAAGTAAAATTAAATTCTGGAACAACAGCTTGCTGCTCCAAAGGCACCTGGGATACTTGCCCATTTGATGGAATCCATCACAGAAATTAAACTCACAATCTATTTAGATCAAAAGCCTAAGAATATTTTTAAGTAGACACCACTGGAAAATATCAAACATGTACCGAACAGTTAAGAATATCGGATAATGTTCTATCAATGGCTGCAAGTCCTAAAAATCATTAAAACTATTATCAACAGGTTTGCAGTAAAAGCTGATTCATTAAAAAATTGAGATTTCCTCTGTTGGAGATGTAAAAAATCTTAAGGGTTCACTGACCTACCATATTTTTCAGAGTATAAGACGCACCGGACTATAAGACGCACCTAGATTTTAGAGGAGGAAAACAAGGAAAAAAGTATTCTGAACCAAATGGTGTAGTAATATATTATTTAATAAAATACCAGTATAGCAGAATAATTTTTACAACCATGTATACTTTTTACAACGATGTACACTTTTTACAACCATGTAAAGTCAACAGCGGTATTAAGAACCATCATCACTGTCATTAACAAATGAGGAGAGACTTTAAGGTTCAAGCACTCCTCTAATTTTCTGGAAACCCCAAGAACTCATCATCGTCGCTGGTGTCAGAGTTTAGGAAGCTCAGTTGCTCAATCACTTTCTTCACTATCTTCATATATGCTATCATCTTCAGTTCCATTTAAGGCATTGCTAATGCCACATTTTTTGAAGTGTAACAATTTCGTCCTTCACTGACTTCCATGATGTTTCACCCATTCACAAACTTGAGTGATAGTGGGCCTCCTCATTCGTCCAGTGGGTGTCAGATCATGATTACCAGCAGCCATCCATTTGTTCTACTCTTCTCGCATGTAGACTTTGAATGGCTTGTTGATGGAAACAACAAGAGGTTGCAACTGGCTGGTAAGACCCCCAGGAATTACACTTCTTTGAATCTTTTCTTTGTGGTTTCACTAATAAGTGCTCTAAACTGGTTGAGCATTAATAAAGCTGTTTTTTTTTCAGAAGCCCTCCAGGATGTTTGGACCACACTCTTTCAATCCATACTTTAATTCCATGTTCATCCATCCATCCTTTCTCACGGACATGCACAATACCTCTTGGAATCACTTCCTTTGGGAAGGTTTTTCTTTTGAATATGAACATCGGTGGCAATTTGGTGCCATCTGCACAGCAAGACAATACAACCGTGTAATGTGTTTTCTCATGTCCTAAGGTTTTCACGGTTACGGTTTTGGCACCATTCACATCAACAGTCCTATTCAATGGCACATCAAAGCTTAACGGGACTTCATCCATATTCCCAATCTCGCCAATTTCAAAATTATTTTTCTTCCTGGAGTCTATCACAAAAGTATGAAAAGACAGAATCTTACATTTATACTTTTTTGGCATTCTTTGCGCAATTCTAGTTTTGGTGTGCATAGCAAGACCATATCGTCTCATAAATCTGAAGCACCACAATGGTGATTCAGTAAAATCCTGAAAGCCTTTCTGTCTAGCAATGCGTTTGGCTTCATACATCACCATTTTTGTGGTGATCATGAAGCCACTGTTCCGGTAACCTGTGATCCAGTCTCTCATGTCCTCCCCTAACTGTGGCCACTTTGCAGGAAGCTCACAAAAGTTGTGCTTGCTTTTTATCCTTTACTTTTTGCAACTGTTCCACCTGTTTTCTCCACTCTATCATTTTTTCAGTTGGAAGTGGTCCAAAATGTTTCTCCACTGCTCTGTTTCCATGCTCCTGAGCATATTTCATGACTTCCAGCTTGAAAGAGATTTTGCTTGCCTTCTTGGCTTTGACATTTTTCTGCAAGAAAGAACAACATTGTGTCCTTTATAACAATGCAGAGCACTGTAGCTGAAACCATGTTCATACATTCATATCAGTGGTGGGCTGCCCCCAGTTCGGACCGGTTCACAAGAACCGGTAGTAAAGGTAAATTCATACACACACACTAGCTCATTATGCCCCTGCCCTAAACTACGGTAACAAGAGCAAGCTGAGAATTTTAGGACATTGGTGATTCGTTTCCTCCCTAGCCCTAACCCTAACCCATTATAAATAGGTGCTAACCTTAACCCTAACCCATTATAAACAGGTGCTAACCCTAACTCAAACCCATTATAAACAGGTGCTAACCTTAACCCCTAACGCAGGGGTCTTCAAACTTGACAGCTTTAAGACTTGTGGACTTCAACTCCCAGAATTCCTCCTCCAGTCATGTGCTTACCTGTCAGGCGGCTCCGCAGGTGGCTCCTCAGGTGGCAGCAGGCTTCAGCGAGCAGCAGCGGTGATGGGGTGGGCGGCTCTGCAGGCGGTGGCAGGCTTCGGCGAGCAGCAACAGTAACGGGGTGGGTGGCTCCGTAGGTGACTCCTCAGGCGGCAGCAGGCTTCAGCGAGCAGTGGCGGCGATGGTGGGGGGCAGCTCAGGCGGGCAGTGGCAGGTCAGGAGCAGGTCCGGTGGCGAGGGGGCAATTCTCGTCAATTTATAGCAAACGGTTCTCAGAACCGTTTGCTTTTCACCACTCTGATTGGCAGTTGGACCCCAGAATACCGCCAATCAGCTACTTGTTGCCACCGTTGTTGCTGTTGCTGCCATTGCCACCACCGCACCAATTCCCTCTCCCCAGTTAAGGCTGATACAACATTCAGCGTATAAGACGCAGCCAGATTTTCATCCTCTTTTGGGGGGTAAAAAGGTGCATCTTAAACTCCAAAAAATATGATATATGCTTTGGTGATTTTTTTTTGACACTGTTCTGAAATAGTGTTTATATAAATAGATTTATGGGAAAATCTTTAAATGTTAAAGATGTTAATATGATATTGAATTATATACCATAAGTTTGAAATGTATCTGTGAGGTGACATTGTGCATGAGGGTAGCTAAAAGAATAATACTGAGAAATTTAATTGGCTTTTGATTCATAATATATCTGTCCTGAAAAAGATAATATTTTCTATTAATTAGATGATGAAGCAATGTTATTTTTGGCATATATGTTATGATAATTTGCAATAATACTTTTCTCTAATAAAAATTACGTATATAAATAAAAATAAATATCTGATTACAATGTACCATGATATTTTTGAAGTGACTATAAGTTGAATAGTTTTCTTTTCCCCAATTTTTCTTTAATTTTGTTATTGAAACTGCTACCTTATTACATATTAATATATATCAGTGTATATTATATTGATTTTATTATATTATATTAAACTATTGACACAGTTGTTTGAGTAGCAGCCAAGTGTTTTGGCAAGTAAAACACCCTAGGACAGTGATGGCAAACTTTTTCGGCACTGAGTGCTGAAAAGGTCACATGAAAACATTGCACATGCACGCTCGTCAGAGCTGTGCTCTGGAAAAGATGAACCTCCGGGTTCTAGCGCCCATGTGCGCCCGACGATCAGCTAGCGTGCATGTGCAGGCCGGTTTTCGCTACTACCGTGCGCATGAAGGGATTGTGCTCTGGAAAAGCTTAACTTCTGGGTTCTGGTTCGCATGTGCAGCCGACGATCAGCTGGCTAGCGTACATGTGCAGGCCGGTTTTCGGCACTGACACGTGCACAAAGGGATTGTGCTCAGGAAAAGCCAAACTTCTGGATTCTGGCACACATGTGTACCCGACAATCAGCTGGTCGGCGCGTATGCACACACCAGTTTTTGGCACTGCTGCCCGTGAAGGACAGCTGATCATCACGTGTGCATGCATGCCAGAAACCCAGAAGACAAACAGGCAAGGCCGCGCGTGCCGGCTGACATGGCTTCATGTGCTACTTTGGGCACACGTGCCATAGGTTCACCATCACAGCCCTAGGATATGGTCATGAAGAAGATGTGTGATATGAGGTAGATAGCAGGAATTGTTATTCGTAAGGGAGACAGAGTTTAGGAGTAATAGATTTTGAAAAACAATAGTAAAGATTAGAGAGAGATATCATAGGCAACAGAGGCAAGCTACCTATGAGGAAGCAGACCTGGTTTTCTAAGACTATTCCCTACTTCAGCTACTGGCAAGCCAGGTTATCACATATTCAGAGACCCTGTATGTAGTATTTAATGCCAGGCTTACTTACAGTAAAGCTTTCTCATGATTTAATTATGGAAGAGGGAGTTGATGTGGATATGCAACTAACTGAGCCCTGGACAAATGAAGTCATGAAATATGCCAATTTGAGTTCTCGATTTGGCATCAGCCATGAACCCAGGGTATGAAAAGTACTGTAGCCATTGTTATGCCAGAGGTTTTGGGCAGGAGGACCATAGGCAGAAATCCACAAATAACTGAGTGTGAGGCTCTACTACTAAGTTTAAGGACAGGAGATTGAGACAAATGGTGCTACTGCACAGCAGCATCCCTCTCTGGAGTTGCTGGAATTTATTAGTGGGTTAGTGGAATACCCCCAATTTTATATTTGGGAAATTTAACCTCCCAAATATAGATTTAACCACCTTGAGTGGTTCAGAAGTAACTTGGGGCTCTTCCCCCAAGATGGCTGCTGAATGATAGGAACTTTTCTTTCTCTGCCGAAGATCTGCTGGTTTTGCTACCAAAGCTGGTTCTTTGCTTCCTGGATTTGAATGGAATCACTTAGGAATGACCCAAGATGATTTTTGGATGACCGTGGGAACCACCCCCCCTCCCAGAAGAAGAATCCTGAAGATGTCAATTCCCTGCTGGAAGAGTAGGAAAATCACTGGTTATCTTATCTTTTCTCTCAGCAGTTCATTTTCTTAAGCATGCTTGGGTTTAACTTGGTTATTAAAGCACCTGTTTCACTTTGGTATTTACCTTTAAAAATTGACTGGCTGGTTGAATGCTGATTTATTTTAACCCCCTGCTAGACTTTATCTGTTTTGTTTTTTCTTTTCTCTTTGATTTATGGTGTTGTTTTGAATAACTTTTGCTTTTCCATAAGGAAAGGCGTGTTCCTGGTCGTGAAAGACCCACATTAAACCTAACTCTTTGTCAAGCCCAGAGAAGCAAGAACAATATATGGAGTTTTTTCTGAATAATTCCTTTACTATTTTTCATTTAGAAATAGAATTTTGACAATTTTGACAAATGAAGCAATTGTCTGCAATAATGATAGATATATTCTGTGAACTGCGAGGGAAGGACCAACCTTCCTCTCTTCCTGCCTATCAGACATTCTAAGCACCATTGTTTCTTTGCCTTCTGAGAAAGACCACCTGTCACCATCCTGTGACACCTCACTACATTCCACCACACTGTCTTGGAGAAGATTTGATATGATCTAAGAATTTGTTTTTTTTAAGTCAGATCACTCTTTTGATTGCTTCAAAGCAAACAAAGTTCCCAATAAATGTTTTTTATCAGGGCAACCTGGTCTACCCAAATGTGGGACAGAGCATACTACTTCCGCTTTCACTTTTCAGCCCCAATCCATGAGCCTTCGCAGGCAGTCACTTTCGCGACAACTATTTTTGTGTTAAATTTTTATTTTACCAATAAAGAAACAAAGGGAGATCTATTTCAAGCTATTTAGCTCTCATCAGCTAGCCATACCCTTTCTGGGAGTCTAACCCGGGTTCGAATCCCAGAAAGCGTATGGCTAGCTGATGAGGGCTAAATAATTTGAAATAGATCTATACTAGTCTCTCTTTATTTCTTTGTGGGTAAAATAAAAATTCAACACAAAGTTCCCAGTACTTGCAAGAAAAATAGATTTATTTGATAAATCCACCCTAGATCTCTCTTGAGGATCTTCCAGAGGATGCTTAATGAGTTTTACAAGGCCCTTGTGCACAGTTCTATTGAGTAACCAGTTGGAATCTTGAGACAGTGGCAGCTATCAATAAAATTGCACTTTAGCAGTGCAAAACTGTTAAACTCTGACAACCCAGAGGAGTTTCATTTACCAAAAAGCTACAAGACATGAAGCAACAGAGGAGATGCCTAAGAAAATACTGCCAGAACTCAAGAAGCAAATATGGCCAGAGACAGTAAAAGAGGCCTACATGGGGCTGATAAGAGAACAGCAATATTTTCCTTTTTTATTGAATCCACATATTCAGCAACCATCTTTAAAATTACCTGCAACCATTACAGGGAAGGATGGGCTGGAACACAATCTGGGTCTTTGCAAGTTTTCAAGACATCTAGAGAATAAAATTCCTCAAATCCACTTGAACTTGGATGACAGCTGGGTAGGTAGGTAAGATGACCAAAGATGCATCTTGCACAGTTATCCGGGAGAAGTTTGAACATATTAATTATGAAGAGAAGGACTGAGAGTTGAGAAGGGAAGTAACTGTTTTGCAATTGTCCCCTTCTTCCTGAAAGAGATTCAGACTATGGGTTTGAAAGCCATCTAATGTCAGAAATATTCCATCTGACTCTGGGCAGGTTTGAATTGTCCCACACAGAAGTGGTTCATAACATGGGGTCTTATGAGACTGATATCTCCTACCTCCTACCTCCTACCTGAAGAGCAGGAGACAACTATGGCTATATCCTTTGCACACCTTCAATTTGTCTGCCTACAGACAAAGACTTAAAACCATGAAACCAACAATTAAATCAATGAGGACTTGGACTGAAGAGGCAATGCTAAAGCTACAGCTTGCCTTGACTGCACTGATTGGAATGTTTGCGAAGATACCTCTGCAGTCTTGGATGAACTTACAGATACTGTAACATCATATGTCAGTTTTTGTGAAGACCTATGTGTGCCAACCAGAAACCTGCAAATATACAATAACAATAAACCTTGGTTCACAGCTAAACTTAAGCAGCTATGTCATACCAAAGAGGAAGCCTACAGAAAAGGCGACAGAATGCTGTACAATCAGACCAGAAACATATTAACAAGAGAGATCAGAGCAACAAAAAGAAGCTACTCTTAAAAGCTAAGGAATCTGTTCTCAATAAATGAACCAGCAAACATGTAGAAAACTCTTAAAAATATCACCAGTTACAGCAAACCTCCTTCCCATGCTGAAGGAAATCAACAACTGGCAGATGACCTGAATGAGTTTTACTGTTGGTTTGAGAGAAAACTACCGCCACATATCTCCACAGTCCCTATCTCAGACACACTAACAACAGCCAAGCCTCCTGACCCCATCCCACTACCTCTGGCGATTACAGAAAATGAGGTGCAAGGTCTATTTCACAGACAAAAGCCAGGAAAAGCACCAGGCCCAAACAAGATAACTCCTTCTTGCTTAAAAGCTTGTGCTGACCAACTGGCCCCCATCTTCACCCACATCTTTAATACATCACTAGAGATGTGCTATGTTCCTTCTTGCTTCAAATGCTCTACTATCATCCCAATGCTGAAGAAACCTTCCATCAAGGAACTGAATGACTTCAGATCAGTTATTCTAACATCTGTAGTTATGAAAACCTTTGAAAGGCTAGTGCTGGCCCACCTGAAAACCATCACAGATTTGCTGTTAGACCCCTTACAATTTGCCTACCAAGCAAATAGATCGACAGATGATGCTGTTAATATGACTCTGCACTACATCCTACAACATCTTGAATCTCCAAAGACCTATGCGAGGGTGCTCTTTGTAGACTTCAGATCAGTATTCAATACCATCATTCCAGATATTCTTCTGAATAGAACAGAACATAACAGAACAGATCAGCTAGCTGTACCTGACCACACTTGTAAATGGATCATAAGCTTCTTAACAGAAAGCAACAGGTGAAGCTAGGCAAAATCACATCACATCCTAGAAAGCCTATGGAGCCTGGGGAGAGCGAAAAACGGGTCTTCTGCTCCCACCGGAAGTCAGGAAACCAGCTGTTTCCAGTCTCCGGAGGGCTTCTGGGGGGTTGGGGAAGGCCGTTTTTGCCCTCCCCAGGCTCCTAGAAAGCCTCTGGACACTGGGGAGGGCAAAAAAAAGGCCTACCGGGCCCACTGGGCCATTGTGTGCCAAAAGCGAGAGGAGCGCCGAGGGGGCGGGGGCACATGCGTGGGGGGCGGGGCGCCTTGAATTATGGGTGTGGGCACGACCTCCCCGCACTCCCACTTTTGGCATGCGACAGCAAAAAGGTTACCATCACTACTCTAGACTATAACTGTAGTTATTTACTTATTTATTTATTATTGCGATTTATATGCTGCCTTTCTCCCGAGGGACTCAAGGCGGCTTACAAAATGACAATTTCCAATACAAATCACAATAAAATAAAATTAAAATCAACAGCCCAATTAAAAGTTTAAAATTATAACAGTGTACACCCAAACGGCTCAGTTGAGTTGACGGAAGAGCCACGTCTTCAGCTCACGACGGAAGGAAAGGAGGTCAGGGGCTGTCCTGAACTTGGTGGGCAATCCATTCCAGAGAGTCAGGGCTCCCACAGAGAACACTCTCCCCCTGGGGGCCGTCAGCCGACATTGTTTGGCCGACGGCACCCTGAGGAGGCCCACTCTGTGAGAGCGCATCGGACGATGGGAGAGCAGAAGGAGATGGTCCTGCAAGTACCCCGGACCTAAGCCATGAAGGGCTTTATAGGTAAGCACCAGCACCTTGAAACGAATCCGGAACGCCACCAGCAGCCAGTGCAGCTCACGCAGGAGAGGTGTTACACGGGAGTATCGAGAAGCCCCCATAATTACCCGCGCGGCTGCATTCTGGACTAGCTGGAGCCTCCGGACGCATCCCAAGGGCAGCCCCATGTAGAGGGTGTTACAGTAGTCCAACCTAGAGGTAACGAGGGCGTGAGTGACCGTAGCGAGGGCATCCCAGTCTAGAAAAGGGCGCAACTGGCGCACAAGACTGTCACGAGTGTTTTCAGAATTGCTGTGGCTACTTGATCAGTCACAAACAGTATGGATCCAATCAAGCCATCTCCTGTTTGCAATTAACTGCAAGCCTTCCCCACCCTAGTTAATTGCAGGTTAACTCCCCATATAAGCACGGACCTTTCTGCTTGCTATTTGGGCCTAGACGCTGTTTAGGCCTAGATGCCGAGCCAGTGCTGAAGCACCTGGATGCAGAGCCCAGAGCAGAGCTGCAGAAGGGAGGAGAACTCAGATAAGGAGTCCTGACGGCTGCAGCAGAGATAGCAGCAGAAGAGGAGCCGAAGAGCTGTGTAAAGATACTCCCACGGAGCCAGCTGCAACTGTGAGTCGAGATAGCTGGGAGCCTTTTGAAGTCTCCAATTTCGGCTTGCCTTTTGCTGAGTTGAAGCATGCAAGCCAACATCTGAACTGTTGCTGCTGGACAGTTTCCCTCCCAGGAGCTTCAAGCCATGTTTGCTGATTGAATTGTTTTTCACAGGTGACTTTTAGCTGTGAAGCCTACGCTGCTGCCCTTCTACCACCTCAATGATGTATCGACACCGAAGCTGTTTAATGTCATGTTAGTTTTTTCTTATGGACTGTTTCGGTATTGTGGAGAGGAATTTAGGGAGATGGCTTGGCTTCATTTATCCAAGATAAGACTTTGTTATTAATGTGCCTTTTTAAAGATATAATGTTTTTTAAACATTTTGAAGTAAAGTATATTTTTATACAAGTATATAGTTTTATTTCAGTCCTAGTGTGTTTGCTCGTGAGCTGGTTCACGGTTCGGGGACAATCCTCTACCCCATCCTGACAAAGACGCACCTGTGCGAAGGCCCCCCTGGTTATGGCCGTCAGATGGTCATCCAAGGACAGCCGAGAATCCAGGAGGACACCCGTTGCGAACCCTATCGGAGGGAGTAAGGGTTTCTCCCCCGATCACTAAAGATGGAACCTCCAGATCCCAGGATGCCGGCATCCACAGCCACTCAGTCTTGGAAGGGATGAGTCTGAGCCTGTTCCTCCCCATCCAAACCCGCACCGCTTCCAGGCAGTGGGACATCACGGAAAGGGCATCCCTAGGGTGGTCAAGGGTGGAGATGTAAAGCTGGGTATCATCAGCATATTGATGATACCTCACCCCAAAACCACGAATGATCTCACCCAGCGGTTTCATGTAGATGTTAAAGAGCAGAGGGGAGAGAACCGATCCCTGAGGCACCCCACAAGTGAGGGGCCTCTGGGAGGATCCCTGACCCCCCGCCCAAACAGACTGCAAACGATCAGAGAGGTAGGAGGAGAACCACTGTAAAACAGTGCCTCCTATCCCTATCCCCCCGAGCCGCTGCAGCAGGATACCATGGTCGATGGTATCGAAAGCCACTGAGAGGTCAAGAAGGACCAGGATGGAGGAACAACCCCCATCCCTGGCCCGCCAGAGATCATTTACTAGGGCGACCAATGCCGTTTCCGTGCTGTGACCATGCCTGAAACCAGATTGGTAAGGATCGAGGTAGTCTGTTTCCTCCAGGAATTGCTGCACCACCACAGACTCAACAATCTTCGCTAAAAAGCGAAGGTTGGAGACTGGACAATAGTTAAGAACGTCAGGATCCAGGCTAGGCTTCTTAAGGAGGGGTCGAACCACCGCCTCTTTGAGTGCAGCAGGGAAGACCCCTTCCTTTAACGAAGCGTTGACAACAGCCTGGATCCAGTCTCCAGTCACCTCTCTGGCTGCAGAAACTAGCCAGGAGGGACAAGGGTCCAATAAACACGTGGAGGACCCCAGCCTACCCATAATCCTGTCCATGTCATCCAACGAAACAGGCTCAAATTCAACCCAGATGTCCCCATCAAGACTAGCCCCAGTCTCCTCAGTGGACTCTGTCCAGTCAGAGTCCAACCCGGTCCGAATCTGAGTGACTTTATCTTGCAGAAACTGTGCAAAATCCTCAGCTTGGCCCTGCAAGGGGTCCTCCCTCACTCCCTGATTAAGGAGGGAGCGGGTGACTCTAACCAGGGCTGCTGGGTGGTTTTTTGCAGATGCAATGAGAGTGGCGAAATAATTACGTTTCACCACTTCCATCGCCACAAGATAAGACCTAATATGGGTTCTTAGTTGTGTTCGGTCGGACTCGGATCGGGAGGACCTCCAACCACCCTCCAGGCGTCTTTTCCGATGCTTCATTTCCCTGAGCTCCACGATGAACAATGGAGACACCCAGGATCTGCGTCGGATCAGAGGCCGCAAAGGTGCGATTCGATCCAGGGCCCCCACCGCAGCCTGTTCCCAGGCTGCGACAAGGGCCTCGGATGAATCATGGGCTAAGGAGGTGGGAAATGACCCAAGCTCCCTCAGGAACCTTTTGGGTTCCATCAGGCGCCTGGGACGGAACCATCTTACCGGCTCCGCACCTCTGCGGCGGGGGATGGCGGTGGGAAAGTCCAGCCTGAGGAGGGAATGATCGGTCCATGACAGAGGGTTGATAGATGAAGTCCCCTCCCCATGATCATTTATCTACTGTCCAGAGAGAAAAATCAGGTCGAGTGTGTGTCCTCCAATATGGGTTGGGCCCTGTACAATCTGAGTTAGGTCCATGGCTGTCATGGAGGCCATGAACTCCCGCACCGACTCAGATGTCTCACCAGCCGACAGCAGCTTGAAGTCTCCCACAACCAGAAGTTTGGGGAGTTCAACTGCCAATTCGGCCAGGACATCTAGTAGTGCGGGCTGAGGCCACGCAGCTGTGGGAGAGGTACGTGACCAACAGGCCTGACTGAACTCCAGGGTCCCATTTCAAAAGAAGGGATTCACACCCGCCTATCTGAGGAACAGTGACCTCCCTAGGACTAAGACTTCCCTTAATAACTACCGCCACTCCTCCACCCCTCCCCTGGAGTCGCGGCTGGTGTAGTATCCGGAAACCTGGAGGACATAAATCCACGAGAGGAACACCACCCTCCGGCCCCAACCAGGTCTCAGTGATACAAGCCAGGTCCGCGTCCTCCCCATCAATAAGATCTCGAACGAGGAGGGCCTTGTTCACCACGGACCTGGCATTCAAGTATACCAGCCGGAGTCCAGGGCTCTGCACTCCGTCGCCCTCGGGGGAGCAGGATGAGCTGAGGGGGCAGGAGAGCGCCACCGCTTGAACAAAGCGGGGGTGCTCTCCAAGCCCCCCCTCACCTCCCCTGCCTCTACCAACTATCACAGGGATTGGAAGACCCCCTCTCCACCGAGCCTCTTCGTTCCCTCCCCCTCCCCCCTCCCCCCACAACCATCCGACGGGCCCAATTGCTGAACCGTAGGAGCTGCCCCCGGCTCATCCCTCACCACCCACCTCCTGGATCCCCTTAAAATTTGGTTAAAAGCCTTAATTAAAAAACCCCTCAGACCGCGCTCAGAGGCATGCCACCACTCGGGGTTCCAAAACCCGTCCTTGAGGTAGGCCTTCGGTAGATCCGAAGGCCATGTCTGCGAGAGGGGGGCATCTCGCAGAGCGAGGAGGGTCGCCGAAGTGTAAACCAGAATAAGCATGAGAGGTGGATGGAAGACAGCGACAGGGGACCTAGATGGTAAACAAGAGGGATAGATATGATAACAAGATAGGAGTAAACCAGGCCGGCATGACCACAACTCTCTCACAGCGGTGGGGGAGACCAAAAAGCTGCAGCGAATAGGTACAGCGGAACCGGCCGCAACCGCCCTCTCACGGCGGCTAGGCGAAGAACAACTGCCAGCAGAGTCATAGAACAGTTCCTAGGAGCATGATGCAGCAGCAATCCACCAGGACTCATGGCTCTTCAGCCTGTGGCTCCATATCTCTGTCCAATACATCAAGTCCAATGAAGGCAGCAATAGGGGGTAAAAAGATGAGATGTAACACATCGCGATGGGAGAAAAGCCAGGGATCAGATAGCAGATCAATAAGGAGGAGGATGACAAAAGTCCCAACAAACAGCTGAAGATGGGTAGACAAGGCGGGCCAAACCGAGCCAGGTAGCAGTCCGGGGGGGGGGGGCATCAAAAATGGGGGGCGAGACCCCAGGGAAGAGCAAGATGGACAGTTATCACTTCCCCTCCGGCCAACTCCCAACCCCCCCCAGATCTTCTCCAGGTCCACTCACCCCACAGTCATAGCCTGTCCTCGCTGGGCTATTACAGCCCAGATCTTCCCGGCCTCACGCCCTTCAGGGGCTATTAAATGTAATCCCAGCAGAATAGTCTGCTGGGCCATAGTCCTGTCACCTTCAGTGTGGCACTCTCCGCCATCTACAAGGCCTCCATAATGCCCGCAACGCCGCTGTCCTAGCCTCAGCAAATCCTCCAGGGGGGCTAGCGATCTTACAGCAGCCGCAGCGCCTGTAGCACCCCCCAATCCAGGATCGCCGAGTGCAAACCAAACAGCGTCTGGGTAGCACCAATCCGGCCGATAGAACTCTAACGGCCGCGGCGCTGTTGCAGAGGCCGACGCCACCCTCCCAGCGGCGCCCAGCTGATGCAATCCTCTCGTCGCTGTCCCAGATCGTCCCAGAGCCGTCTCCTGCCGGGGACGGCTCATTTGAACTGCCAGAGGCTCAGCATATCGGGCAGGGGGCCGAAGAGTGGAAAAACGGCCTCCCCCGGTTTCCTGTCACTCCTCTTTTCATCCCCGATCTCAGCCGACACTTTGGGGAACTGCCATCTTGCGCATGCGCAGGTTACTTTTCATCAGATGGGCAGTCATATAAATTTGAATATAAACAAACCTCATTGTGAGGTTCCTTAGATTGTGTGAGAAAGGAAATTCTACAAAAAGTCCAATCTGCTTCAACAATGCAGAATAATTTTAACCTATGAAATAAAGTGAAGAAATTTCACTATCTTTAGGTTTACAGATTTGTTTAACAGATTAACAGAGTTGGAAGGGACCTTGTAGGTCATCTGGTCCAACCCCCCGCCCAAACAGGAGACCCTACTACATTTCTGACAAATGGCAATCCAATCTCTTTTTTTTTTATAAAAAGTTTTTTATTTTAAACACATTAAAAACACATTAAAAATCAAACATATACATACAACAAAAAATAACACAAAAAAGAAAAATATCACTTTTATTTTCAGCTATACACACCGGTCTGCTCTTTCTATACATCAATATTTACAAATATTGTGTGTATACAATACGTGCTGCAGTCAATATATGCAATATAAGGTACTGCATTTCTTTAGTATAATTGTCTATTGAAATTCCTAACAGAAATTGTTCTGGTTTTCTCTCTATTGGGTTCTGAGTTATTTCTACTATCCAAGTTTTGATTTTCTTCCGGAATTTTTGTGCCATCGTGCAGGTCCACCATTGTTCCGTAGCCAGTCTTGCATTTCCAACATTTCGGCGAGTTGGTGGGGAACATTTTCGCAATTCTGGCCGGTGGGAAGTGCCATCTATAAAACATTTTCATCTGGTTTTCCTTGTATGCCGTCACAATTGTTAGTTTCATGTTCGTTTTCCACATCCTCTCCCCCTTCTCTAGTTCTATCACATGGTTAATGTTTTGTGCCCATTTGATCATCATGTCTTTCACTGTTTCCTTTTCCATTTTATACCGAATTAGAAACTTGTATAGTCTACTTATTAGTTTTCGATCATTCCCTAGTATGATTTTATCTAATTCTGTTTCTTCTAGTCGAACTTGATCTTTTTTTATATCCTCTGTGTACTTTGAATTTATCTGCAGATATGTCCACCATTGCACTTCTCTTCCTAAGTCCAGTTCCAATTCGTTTCTAGTTTTTAATATTCCCCTCTTGGTTATTATGTCTTTATATCTAATTAATTTTGTCCAGTCTACTAAATTTGGATATGGATATGGGGAAATCCAAGACGGGATTTGTATATAATGTTGTTTTTTAATTTTATTCCAAATTATTAGTAAAGAATTCCTAATTGTGTGTCTTCTAAAGTATCCATAAATATTTTGTTTTCCTCCCCACAAATAAGAGTGCCACCCTATAGTTAGATCATGTCCTTCTAATGTTAGCAGCCTTTTATTTTCCAATTCCATCCATTCCTTTATCCAAACTAATCCTGCTGCTTGATAGTAGGTCTCCCAATCTGGGAGGGCGGCTCCTCCTCTCTCTCTGGTATCTTGTAATACTTTTAACCTAATTCTAGGCTTCTTTCCTTGCCAAATAAATTTTGTAGTTAATCTATTTAATAAGTCAAAAAAAAATTTCCCCATTTTTATCGGAATAGTCTGGAAGAGGAATAAAATTTTGGGCAAGATATTCATTTTTATTACTGCCACTCTTCCCATCCATGAAATCTGCAACTTTGTCCAGTTTTCCAAATCTTTTCTAATTTGTTCAGTTAATTTATCATAATTTTCTTTTTTAATTGAGGAACTTCTTGCCGTGAGCCAGATTCCCAAATATTTAATTTTTTTTGTTGCTTGGATATCCTTTCTAATTCTGTCTCCTGTTTTTTTGTAAGATTTTTAGTTAGTAATTTTGATTTATTCTTATTAATTTTTAACCCAGCTACTTCACCAAATTCTTCTTTTTTTCTAATCAGTTTGGAGCCAGATTCTAAAGGTTCCTTAATTATAAAGACCATATCATCTGCATATGCCTGGACTTTGTACTCCTCACTTTTAATTCTCAGGCCCTTTATTTCCTTATCTTCCCTAATTTTATTTAAAAGTGGCTCCAGTGTTAGAATAAAAAGAAGTGGGGAGAGTGGGCAGCCTTGTCTTACTCCTTTTGTTATTTCAAAGCCTTTTGTCATATCCTGATTAACCAATGCCTTTGCCGTCTGTGTTGAGTAAATTTTCCCAATCATTTGTCCAAATTTTTGTCCATAGTCCAATTTCTGTATTAATTGTATCATGAAGTTCCAGTTCAAATTGTCAAAGGCCTTTTGCGCATCAAGGAAAACCAATGAAAACTGTTTCTCTGCGTGTACCTCATAATACTCTAGTATATCTACTATCATCCGTGTATTATTTTTGATTTGCCGTCCTGGGAGGAAACCACTTTGGTCCAAATGTATATGTTTGTTCAGAATCACTTTTAGTCTATCCGCAATTATTGACATAAATAATTTATAATCAGAATTCAGTAGAGAGATAGGTATGTAATTTTGTATTAGTTGTGGATCTGAATCCTCCTTATGAATCAATATAAGTAGAGCTTCTGACCAGGATTTGGGTGTTTTTGTCTCTTGCGATACTTCTTTAAATATTTCTAACGTAAGTTCTCCAGTCTGTTCTATCATATTTTTATATAGTTCTATCGGTAATCCATCTGGACCTGGGGATTTATTATTTTTTTGTTTTTTTATTGCCATTCCAAATTCGGTTTTGGAGATTGGTCTATTCAATGTCTCTTTCTGTTCCTCTGTCAGCTTGCAAACATTTATTTCCTCTATATATCTCTGAATTTCAGTTTCCTTTTTTTGTTCCTCAGTATACAGTCTAGAGAGGAAGTTATGTACTATTTTTTTTCTTCTGTTTTGTAACATACTTCCCCTTCTTCATTCTTCAAATATTATATCATTCTTTTTTCTTTTTTCAGCTTATAAACTAGCCATCTACTTATTTTGTTTGCATGCTCAAAATGGTTTTGTTTCGCTGCCTTTTTTTTTCAGAGCAATTTCTTCCCGTGTAATCAAATTTAATTTGTGTTTAATTATTCTCCATTCCTCTTTAAATTTCTTATTTTGCGGATCTTTATATAGTTTTTCCTTTACTTTTTGGAGTTCTTCCTGTAATTTATTTTGTTGATATCTTTTCTGTTTGTTCCTCTTTGCAGTATATGCAATTGACACCCTTCTAATGTAAGCTTTCAAAGTGTCCCAAAGATTTGGGGGCGAGGTGTGTTCTTTTTTATTTATACTTAAGAAGATCTCTATCTCTTTTCCCACTAGTTGTTTGGATTCTTTCTCCTTACATAAATACTGGCTTAGAGTCCATCTTTTGTATTTTATTTTTTTTGTCCCTTCCAATGTATTATTATAGGGTTGTGGTCTGCCCATTCGTTTATTCCAATATCTATTTTTCCTATCTCCAATTGCAATTGCACCGTCATCCAGGCCATATCGATCCTGGACCACTATTGGTGCGGGTGGGAATAATATGTGTATTGTCTCTCTTCTTTATTAATTTTTCTCCACGTATCTTTTAAGCCTAATTCAGATATCATATTAAAAAACTCTTTTCGTAATATTTCCTTTTTTTTTTGCTCTTATTATTACTACAGTAATCTTTTTTAGTGTCGACTATCGCGTTGTGATCTCCTATTATACATATATTTTCTATTTCTTGTTCTAATACTTTATCATGTAATTTTTTATTAAAATCTTTTTGGTTTGTATTGGGGCATAAATCACTACTAATAAGAATTGTTTCATTTCAGTATCTAATTTGATCATCAGAATTCTTCCCTCATCATATTTCAATTCTGATTTTAATCTTTCTTTTATGTACACTGCTATTCCTCTTTTTTTCTGTTGGGAGAGTGACACATATAGTTTTCCTAATTTCTTATTTTCCAATAGTTTTTGAAAGTTTTTCTTTATATGGACCTCTTGTAGGCAGATCACATCCATGTCTAATTTTTTTAATTTCGTAAATATCTGGACTCTCTTTTTCTGAGCATTTAGGCCGTTAATATTCACTGAGAATAGAGATATTTTTTCTTCCATCTCTTACTGACCTTGCCTTTTGGTGTTTCTTGTCTCTCTCTTAACTCTTCCTTTTGCTCCCTCTCTTTCTTCTCGTTCCTTTTCTCGGGCTTTCTTTTGTTCTTCCTCTCTTTCTATTTCTTCCTGTTGTTCCTCCTCCTGACTTTTATCTTCTATTTCTTCCTTACTTCCTTGTTCTTCTTCTAAGTAATTTTTATAGAACTCCTGTGCTTTTTCTACTGTGTCGATTTTGAATTTTTTGTCTTGCCATGTAATAAGGATTCCTTCCAGCATAATCCAGTGGAACATTACTTTGTGTTGAATTAATTTGGATGTCAGGAAGTAATATAACTGTCTTTGATCCCGTAATCTTCATGGGGTTTGCTTTAAGATAATAATCTCTTTCCCATTATACGTTATTTTTCCATCCCTTGATTTTTTATATATTTCATTTCTTATTGGATTTTTTTTTTTTTTTTTGCAAAATCTGATATGTACTTCCGTGGCAATCGGTGCCTTCTAATGTAGTTATTGTGTACTCGGTATGCTTCATCTATCGAGTCTTTTACTTCTATTTTGTCTTTCTGTATTATTTCCACTATTATATCACACATTTTCTCTTCCAAATCTTCTTCTCTCTCTTCAGTGACATTCTGGAAGCGTAGGAAAAAGGAGGCTTTTTCCATTTCTAGGAAAGTAATTGAGTCAACCAGGTTTTTTTTGTTGTTGTTGTAATTTCTGTTCTGCCATTTCTAACTTTAAATCCAAATGTTCTACTTTAGCTTCTATTTTTTTTTACTTTATGCTCGTTCTCTGCTACTTGTCTGTTGAATATTCTCCATCTTCTCTTTCATACTTTTCAAATCATCCTTTAGCTCTCTTAGTTCATCTTTAATTTCTTGGTGATTTCTTCTGGCTTCCTCCTGGTGATCTGCCATTTTTTCTTGCGATTTCAATAAAGTTTCTTGAATTGTTTGTAGCATATTTTGCATGCTGCTCATAGTTGGTTCCATCTTATCCTTTTCTTTTCCCAGCATGGATTCAATCGATCGCTGCATTGTAGGTGAGGGCATTGCAGTTGTGTTTACTATAGGTTTTTTTCCCCCATTTTCATTGTTGTTGTTGTTGTTGACGTTATTATATTTTTAGTCCAATTCCTCCACAATATTATATTTTTTTAGATATTACTTTACTTTGCAATGTTAGTACTCAGTTAGAAAATCGCTACCTCTTTCAAATGTACCTTTCAAATAACAATTATCAACTGTTATGCCTCTTCTCCCCTCTTTTCACTGTATTTTTTTTTGAAAAAAACTTTATTGAGTTTTTTAAAAACATAAGTATATTGACATTTTCAATTAACATCAAATGTGCTGTGTTTTAACTATATACAAAAAATATTTCTGGTGATATTTCAAATTACTTTTTACCTTTGTTTAGCACACCTTTTACTCTTTCATTTTATCATGCATCCACTTATACCACCTTTCCCACTCAATATAATAATCTGACTTCTCATCATCATTTAATTCATGGGTTAGTTTAGTCATCTCTGCGCACTCCAATATTTTCCTAATTATAAGCTCTTCTGGTGGTTGGGTTTTCTCTTTCCAATACTGTGCATACGCCAGTCTGGCAGCTGTAATTATATGGATCATTAAGTGGATCTTTTCCTTTCCGTATGGCTTCTTTACTACTCCCAGGAGAAATATTTCCGGTGTTAATTCAAAATGAGATAGCAGAAGTGTTAGGACTACAGATTGTCAAAAAAATTAAATACCTAGGAATTTGGATTACATCAAGATGTTCGACCGTAAAAGAGGACAACTATATCCCCTTAATTAGAAAAATGAAACAAGACCTCGATAGATGGAACAAAATAAGATTGTCACTTTTGGGCAAGATAGCCGCAATTAAGATGAATATTCTCCCCAAAATATTATTCCTATTTCAAAATATACCGGTGAATTTAGACCAGTGGTTCTCAACCTTCCTAATACCACGACCCTTTAATACAGTTTCTCATGTTGTGGTGACCCCCAACCAGGGGTGGGTTCTAATTTTTTTTACTACGGGTTCTGTGGGTGTGGCTTATTTTGTGGGCGTGGCTTGGAGGTCATGTGACCGGGTGGCCATGGCTATGTGTATAGGGACTACTCAGAGGGCTGAAAAAAGTCATTTCTGACAGGTCCTCACACTTTTGACTGGTCCTCACACTTATGACCATCCTCACATTTATGCCTGTGCAGCATTCTTAACAACCATGTCACTCATTTCACTACTGCTTCTCTTCAACATGGTATAAGATAGGGCAAAAATCGTAAAATGTGAGGACAGTCGTAAGTTCGAGGACTGGTCAAAAGTGCGAGGACCAGTCAAAAATAACTTTTTCAGCCCTCTGAGTAGTCCATATGCATAAAAGGATATAGCAATAGAGAGGGATAAAGGAAGGGAAGGGAAATTAGAGTAGGAGTGAAGGTAAGAGAGGGAGGAAGAGAGAAGGAGAAGGAGAAAGAAAGAGGAAGTAGGGAGAAGAAGAAGGGGGGGAAGAGAAAGTAAGAAGGAAAGAAAAGACAGAGGTGGTAGGTTTGAGGAGAAAGACTGCTGTACAATAAAAAAGATGAAAGGGAAGAAAGCCAACCCCAAACAAATATTAAGATATTAAGATAAAGAATGAATTGTTAAACTTTAAAGAATAAAAGAGAACAAATAGCAATAAATAGCAATAATTAGAAACACACATACAAACATACAACGTATTTTCTTTGAACAGAGTATTTGGCTGGTTCACAAATTTAAACAGTTGTAGGAGGTTAGCACCCACCCCTTTCCTAGAAGAATGAAATATTTTGGGAAATATTAAAAAGGCAGAATATTATATTTTCCTGTATGAGAAATGGAGAAGCATATTTTACAGACAAAGCAACTCCCACCTTCCTGCCCCCCACCCTTTGTTAATGGGCCAGAGGCAGAAAGTCAATCCTTTGTCAAAGGACATTTGCAACACAATAGCAACAGAAACTAACACAATGGGCCCCATCAAGCCATGTGATCCTGTCCACCATTAAACCATCTTTCCAAGCAGTCTCCATGTTTCCAGTGTCTTTTTCCCCACTTGGAGCAGAACCCAGAAGGATATTTCTTCCAACACAGTATTTAGTCATTTCAATTAAATTTACAATTTTTATATTTCCTTTTTACCATATTTATTCCTCATCTATTTTTTAAAAAAACCAATATTACCCTTCATCCTCATCTCTAATCTTAATCAAATTCAATTTTTCCCTTCTATTCTATATTATACCCCTTCCCATTGTCATCTATTTTTATATCCATCCTCACATTGGTTAATTATGTAATACAGTTGTTTAATACAAATTCAACATTTTAATATAAATCAATTAGTTATATAACTATCTTTTTTGTATATTAATCAATATGAACATGAATATTCCAATTATTTCCATGCAATCCAATTTCTTACAAATCAATTAATTATATTTACCAATAATAATAAACCAAATAATTTCCCCCATATATTCCTCCAAACCACAACTTAACCATTTCTGCTTTCAACACAATATGCAATTAATAGTATCTCAATTATTACAATTCCCTAGTTAAATAGAGCTTTTTTTCTTCTGTGTTTTAAAATCTTGAACCTCCTCTTGCCCTAAATTTCCCATTGTTTGCAGTTTGCACCTACCTTTTTTGGTGAGGAAAAAGAAAAAGAAATCTCTCTGCCTCATTTTGTCACGTTGCAGCCAAGACCCTGCTTACTTTCAACTTTGCTATTTCAGCATAGCTAGGGGGAAAAAAATCTGCTCCAGGAATTTACCTATTTGCAGCTAGCTAGCAACAGAGCCCTCCGCAAAACAGCTGAGAGTAGGGCGGGTCTTTGAAGCCCGGCAGCAAGAATTTAAAGTTTTTTTCCCCTCTAGCCATTAGCTGGGACTCCGGAGGCAGCAATAGATTGGGAGTGGGCGGGGTAAGCGAACGGCGACCGGGCGATCCAGCAGAGGCAGAGGGTGAGGGTGAGTGAAGGCATGGGTTCATGTTGACAGTTGCAAAACAAAATGGCAGCTCAGAGCTGAAACTCCGAGGCTAGGAGGGAGATGTTTTGACATTTTCAAGAGTGTGGGGGTCAATATAATCAATTACAATTGAGATGGAAAGAGGACCAAAAAACTGGTATTATGTTGCATGAGGAAGAATTGGTTAGACATATAAGAGAGAAAGGTCCAATGCATATCAAAAGGCTTTATAATGTTTTGCTAGAAAGGGACTCAGAAACTGAATTAGTTAAAGACTGTATGATTAAGTGGGCACAAAATTTTGAAGAACCAGTGATGTTGGAAACATGGGAAAAAATTTGGGTCCAGAATGTTAAATTTACACAGTCGCAGAATTTGAGGGAAAATTTTTACAAAATGTTTTATAGATGGCATCTAGACCCTAAGAAACTGTCGTGTATGTACCCTAATGTTCAGCCAAAATGTTGGAGGTGTGATTGTACAGATGCTACATATTATCATATTTGGTGGACCTGTAAGAAAGTTAAGGCTTTTTGGATAAAAATTTGGTGGGTCATGCAGAATGTTTTGAAGAAAAAAATTCAATTTTCTCCACAATTGTTTCTATTGGGTATAGCAAAGGGTTTTACAGTGGATGAAACAAAGTTGATTTTGTATATGATTACAGCAGCGAGATTGTTGATAGGTAAATATTGGAAAAATGAAGCTTTGCCTAGCGTTCAAGAATGGATTTTGAAGATGGCCAGTTTCGCTGAGATGGCGAAGATTTCAGCATATTTAAAAGACCGCTCACAAGAGACTTATGAATGTGAATGGAAAAAATGGATAGATTATGTGCAGAACAAATATCAAACTAGGAAGTATCAAATAGCTTTTTATTGATAGTATTATCAATAAGTAGTATTATATTACATTAAGATAGAAATATTTGAACTATGTGAAGATGAAAAATGATATGGGGGATGGGGGGGTTTAAAGTTCAAGGTTTTTTTTTATATAAAGGGGACAATGATGGGGTATACTCTATGGAAGTCCGGGGGGGAGGGGAGGGTTAGGGGGGGTTAGGGAGGGGGGGTTGGGGAGTTTGGGGTGGGTTAGGGGGGTGAAAATGTAATTGTAAAACTTTTACAATAAAAATAAATAAATAAAAAAAAAAAAAAGAGTGTGGGGGTCAATTAACCATCCACAGACCCCCCTCCCAGCAAGCTGAGGTATTTTCGGCTCAATAGAGCTGTGGATGGAGCCCAAGGATAAAACCCGAGCCGAGCCCGAAGATCAGCTGTTTGTCAGTAAAAAGACTGAGGGCGGTGGGGAGGATGTCAACATCAAAACCTGGCTGTCATGACCGGGTCATCCACTGAGTCTAATACAGCTGATGAAATGGTTGGCGAGACGGTGGCAACAGCGACTCCGGATAGGGTGTTGATAATGATGCCTGGGCTAATAGGCGCTGCATGTAGCAACACGGCGGCGATGATGTCTATGGCAAGGGGGGTTACCACAATGGCGAGGGGAATGGCGCTAATGGCAGCGACGGCGACAGCAACACCAGAGGCTGCAAGGAAGCCCTCGTTGTTAATAGAGGAGAGGGCAATGCTGCAAAGGCTATAAATGTTAGGATCCCTTCAACCTCTAGGGATCTGTTGCACTCCTCTTTCTTGAAACTCTGAGGACTTATTAAACTAATTGAACTAAGTAGCCTGAGCAAGGTGATGGATAGGGACTGAGGATTACAAACTGGAGATGATGACTTACTCTCCCCCTCAACTGTCCCTCTCTCCTTTATCAGATCTAGATCTATTACGACCACTCAGTGTTAACTTACAATCTTAGATCGATCTGCAGCTTTATTTACCACCTATTCCCCCAAGATTACCCTGATTATTTAACCCTAAATACTTTGTCCAGTGGCTCTGCCTTACTTTTTTGATCTAATCCTCGGCCATCGCTGGTATCAGGACTGGAGGAGATACAGACATCGAGAGTCTTGGATTATGGGGAGATAGACCACCTTCTCTTTGTTTGTTTCAAATGGTTTGGTCGCTGTGAGAGGACGACCCTTTGAGACCTCTATCCCCACCTCCTTTGGATGGACTTACTACAACCACAAGACTTCCCATCGTCGTGAGAGGGCGATGATGTTCCGATGTATTGACATTTGTAACATACTGGTCTCCCTTTTACATCTATTTCCTCCCTTATTTTAAATTACCTGTCTTAACCATCTCTAACACTCTTAGAAGAAAATGATCCTTCATCTCCTTCAACTAACTCCTATCTTTGATGTATTCAACTGCGGAGCTCCTTGCACTGCGAGATTCCCCCCTCTCACATGTCTGGCCCTCTCAGTTATCAAGGGCCGCCCTTGAGGACGGGTTTTGGAACCCTGAGAGGTGGTTTGCAAAAAACCGACGGCTTTGGGGGTTTTTAGATAAATCTTTAAGTTCTATTTTAAGGGGTTCTGGGAGGGATTGTGGGAATGGATCTGGGGGGATCCATAAATCCACTGAAAGGGGTAATGGGTCTGATAATCATGGTGGGGAGGATGGGGACAGAAATCTGACAAGGATGCAGGGGGATGAAGCGATGGGCATTAGTATAGTAAGTGGGAGGGGCAGATATGACGGCTGCAGGGGGCCATATTATGTTTCGGGAGTGCGCACTCGATGTTTACGAGCGATTGCTCACTCCGACCCCCAAAGCACTGCTCGTTTCCCGGGTTGTTCAGAGTCTCAGACCCTGGGTCTACGGCTGATGTTATGTAATGCCAGGTCAGTGGTAAATAAAGCCCCCCTCATTCATGATCTTATTTCAGAGGGGGGTGCTGACCTGGCAGGGATTACGGAGACCTGGTTAGGCCAGGAGGGAGGAGTTCCCCTTGTGGAAATGTGCCCGCCAGGTTTCCGTGCATTCCATCAGCCAAGGGCTCAGGGAAGGGGTGGGGGAGTGGCAGCAATATTTAGAGAAAGTCTTTGCCCGAGGGAGGCCACTGTTCCTCAGATAGCCGGATGTGAGTCCCTCCTTGTGAAGTGGGGTCAGGGGATTCAGATGGGCCTACTGATTGCGTACCTGGCTCCCTGCCACGTAACAACGGTCCTGCCTGAGCTGCTCGACATTATAGCCGGGGTGGCGGTGGAAACCCCCAGACTTATAGTTATGGGGGATTTTAACCTGCCATCTGCTGGTGAGATGTCGGAGACGGTTCGGGAGTTCATGGCTTCCATGACGGCCATGGGCCTGACCCAGGTAGTTCAAGGCCCCACCCACTTGGGGAATCACACTCTGGACTTGATTTTTGTCTCTGATCAGTGGCTGAATGATCTAAGAATAGGGGATATAGACATCAAGCCCTTGTCATGGTCTGATCATTCTCTCCTTCACATGGATTTTCAAGTCACTTCCACCCACCGCAGGGAGACGGAACCAACCAAATGGTTCCGTCCCAGGCGCCTGATGGACCCCGAAAGGTTCCTGATGGAGCTTGGGCCATTTCCTGAGACTCTGGCTCACGACTCGACTGAGGACCTGGTGGTCGCCTGGGACAGGGTGGCTACTGGGGCCTTGGACCGCGTCGTGCCTTTGCGGCCTCTGACCCGATGCCGATCTCGTCTAGCTCCTTGGTTTTCCGAGGAGCTGAGAGAGATGAAGCGTCGGAAAAGACGCCTGGAGAGCGATTGGAGGACAAGCCGATCTGAATCTGACCGAACACAGGTGAGATCTTATATTAAGACCTACCTAGTGGCGATAAGAGTGGCGAAGTCTAGCTACTTCTCCGCTCTTATTGCATCTGCAGAGAACCGCCCAGCTGCGCTGTTTAGGGTGACTCGCTCCCTACTTCAGGTGGGGGTACGGGAAGATCCCTTAAAGGGTCGAGCTGAGGATTTTGTACAATTCCTGCATGATAAAGTCGCTCAGATTCGGGAAGGCCTGGACTCCGATTGGGTAGATCCAGGGGAGGAGACGGGGGCAGGTCTTGAGAGCGTTATCTGGGAAGAGTTTGACTCTGTGGCTCCTGAGGACGTGGACAGGATTCTGGGCAAGCTTAACACTGCCACATGTTTATTGGACCCGTGTCCCTCCTGGTTGGTACTGGCCTCCCGGGAGGTTACACGAGGCTGGCTCCAGGGGATTATAAATGCTTCTCTGAGTGAGGGTGTCTTTCCCGCCGCCTTGAAAGAGGCGGTTGTGAAGCCCCTCCTCAAGAAGCCTTCCCTGGACCCGGCTATATTATCAAATTATCGTCCAGTCTCCAATCTTCGCTTTGTTGCGAAGGTTGTTGAGAGTGTGGTGGCGCGACAACTACCCCGATACCTGGATGAAGTTGTCTATCTGGATCCGTTCCAGTCGGGCTTCAGGTCACGATACAGCACAGAAACGGCATTGGTCGCATTGGTGGATGATCTCTGGAGGGCTCGGGACAGAGGTTGCTCCTCTATCCTGGTCCTATTAGATCTCTCAGCGGCTTTTGATACCATCGACCATGGTATCTTACTGCACCGGCTGGAGGGGTTAGGAATAGGGGGCACCGTGCTTCGGTGGTTCTCCTCCTTCCTCTCTGACCGTTCGCAGTTTGTGTTGGCAGGGGGGCAGAGGTCGACCTCGAGGCACCTTATTTGTGGGGTGCCGCAAGGGTCAGTCCTCTCACCCCTTCTGTTCAACATTTATGTAAAACCGCTAGGTGAGATCATCCGTGGTTTTGGGGTGAGTGTTCATCAGTATGCTGATGACACACAGCTATACATCTCCACCCCAGACCACCCCAATGATGCCCTTGCTGTGATGTCCCGTTGCCTGGAGGCCGTGCGGATCTGGATGGGGAGAAACAAGCTCAGACTCAACCCCTCCAAGACCGAGTGGCTGTGGCTTCCGGCGTCCCGGTATAGTCAGCTGGTACCATCACTGACAATAGGGGATGAGATCTTGCTCCCCACAGAGAGGGCCCGCAACTTGGGTGTCCTCCTGGATTCACGGTTATCTTTAGAAGATCATTTGACGGGGGTGGCTAGGGGTGCCTTTTATCAGGTTCGCCTGATCCGCCAGTTGCGTCCCTTTCTGGATCGGGACGCCTTGCGCACGGTCACTCATGCCCTAGTTACCTCCCGTATGGACTACTGTAATGCTCTCTACATGGGGCTCCCCTTGAAAAGCACCCGGAGGCTCCAACTGGTCCAGAACGTAGCCGCGCGGGTGATAATGGGTGCAGCTCGTTACGCCCATGTAACACCTCTCCTACGCGAGCTGCACTGGCTCCCGGTGGTCTTCCGGGTGCGATTCAAGGTGTTAGTTATCACCTTTAAAGCGCTCCATGGCTTAGGACCTGGGTACCTACGAGACCGTCTTTTGCCACCAATAGCCTCCCACCGACCAGTTCGTTCTCACAGGGAGGGACTACTCAGGGTACCGTCAGTCAAATTATGTCGACTGGCGACTCCCAGGGGGAGGGCCTTCTCTGTGGGGGCTCCAACCCTTTGGAATGAACTGCCCCCGGAGATACGGAATATCCCTGATCTCCGTGCTTTCCGCCGTGCCCTCAAGACCCTGATGTTCCAACAGGCAGGGCTAAACATACAAACATGCGAATGATTTTTTAAATGTTATCTAATTCTGGGTTTTATTTAATTGACCAAACTAAGTAACAATTTTAATTAGCAATTTTATGATGTTTGTGTGTCTATATTTTTCTTGACTGTACACCGCCTTGAGTCCTACGGGAGAAAGGCGGTATAGAAATATAATAAATAAATAAATAAATAAATAAATAAATGGGGGGGGTGAGAGAGGGCTTTGGCGACCCCCGTGAAATGGCCGTTCGACCCCCAGGTTGAGAACCGCTGATTTAGACAAAAAGTTTTTTTTTAGAATTAGATAAAATCATCAGAGAATTTATATGGGAGGGGAAGAAGCCGAAATTTTCCATTAAAATTTTAAGGGGCAAAAGAGATATAGGAGGATTTGGGCTCCCCGATTGGGAAACATACTACAGGGCAGCTAAGCTAGTTTGGATAAGAGATTGGACCATCCTGGAAAATGAAAGGATTTTAACCCTAGAAGGCCATGATTTACAAAAAGGTTGGTATGCCCACATTTGGGACGTAGAGAAGAAAAGGAAAACATATTTTCATAGACACAAAATTAGAGATTCATTGATACAAACATGGACCCCGATTAGGCAAAGATATTATAAAAAAGTCCCAAGTTGGCTCTCTACGATGGAGGCCCTGATCTACCCCAATAGATGGGGAATGGAGAAAATGGGCAGGTATAAAGATATCTTAGATGAAGGAGGGAATCTCAAATCAAATGATACCTTGAGAGAGCAAGGAATAATTTTAGATTGGTGGATCTACTTACAAATAAAATCTAGATACCAGAAAGACAAAGAACAATACGGCTTAGAATTTGGACCTAATGGGTTGGATAAAGTCCTGATGGGAACAGGCAAAAAGATTTTGGCTATATTGTATAATTATTTACTAGATGATGATAAGGCTGAGGATATAACAAAGAATCAAGTAAACGCATGGGAGAAAAATATTGGCCGAGATATAAATTTTAGTGAATGGGAGGAGGCATGGAATAAGAACCTTAAATTGACTAGAGCGGCGACATACAAGGAAAACCATTACAAGATGTTCCATAGATGGTATCTAGCCCCGGCCAGGCTAGCAAAGATATATCCTAATATACACCCCAATTGTTGGAAATGTGGCCATGGTCAAGGCACCTTCTTTCACATGTGGTGGACATGCCCGGAAGCGAAAGGATATTGGAGTAAGATCAGGAGATGGTTACACGAAATAATTGGGAAAGCTCTTTTCACTGTATTTTTTTAAACCAATCCCTTTTTCACCACTGTCTGATCTCCTTTAATTCTGACTCCTTTCTATAAAGCCTATAATTTTACTCCTTTCTATAAAGCCTATAATTTTTGCTCATACGATCCGCAAAACAGATTCCCCCTTTTTCCCAATTACAAAAGTCTTTCAAAAATATTACTTAATAGTAACTACTTAATAGTTACTTAGGATTACTTAAATCAAATTCGAAGCCAGAGTTTTTTTTTTCAAGACACCTTCCTCCGCTCCTTCTGTTCCTTATTAAATCAGATTGTCCAGTTCAGATTCCCCCCCCCTCTTCACACTCCATCCAATTCTTCCTTATTTCCAGTCCTACACAGTCTCAAACTTTGTTGTCATTCTTGTTATGTATAAATCCACAGTATCGAGTTGTTTTACTTACTTCTCTGGCTCTGTCCAAAATCTCCTTTCCAACACCAAATCAGATAGATCATTTCAAAATCACCCACCAAGAGTATCCGTTAAAGCAAAGTCACCGTTTTACAATTGTTCTCTCTTTTCTCCACCGTCTCCTCTGTATCAATCCAGAAAGTCCAGGGTAATTACTTTGTATTTTCTTTTGTTGATTCTGCTTACTGTTTCCGCTACATTGTTAACTTCTTTCGATCGTCTCCTGCCAAGCGCCTTTCTCTGCAGTCGCCTCTTTAAATATTCTCTGCGACTCTCTTTTCAACGCCACCTTTGTTTTTCTGCCGTCCCACTAATTCTCTCTTCTTCCTTACTTCCCCTTCAATCCCTGTAGCTCGAATCACTCTTTACTTCCTCTCAAAGGCGGCTGCCATCGCTTTCGATCTGCCTAAAAAGGCAGATTTTTCCCTGCTAGATTTAAGGGGTCCAGCTTCACACTCCAGGACACTAGCACCTCATCCGAAGCTTGAAACCTTCCCCTTTAATGTTCCGGACTCTCCAGGTCTGGAACTGCCCTTTTGGGGCTCCTATACAAGGATTAGCTGGGTTTACAGGAGCTGTCAAATTCTCCCTCGCCCACACCGCTTGACGTCAAGCTCGGCAATCCAATCTCTTCTTGAAAGCCTCCAATGATGAAGCTCCCATAACTTCCGAAGGCAAGCTGTTCCATTGGTTGATTATTTTCACTGTCAGAAAATTTCTCTTATTTCTCGGTTGAATCACTCCTTGATCAGTTTCCATCCATTATTCCTTGTCTGGCTTCGGGTGCCTTGGAAAATAGCTTGACCCCTTCCTCTCTGTGGCAACCCCTCTAATATTGGAACACTGCTATCATGTCTCCCCTGGTCCTTATCTTCACTTAGACTAGCCATGCCCAGTTCCTGTAACTGTTCTTCATATGTTAAAGTCTCCAGTCCTCTAATCATCTTGGTTGCTCCTCTGCACTTTTTCTAGAATCTCAACATCTTTTTTATGACCAAAACCAGATGCAGCATTCTAGGTGTGGTCTTACTAAGGCTTTATAGAGTGGTATTAGTACCTCACTTGAGCTTGATTGTATTGTATTGTATTCCTCTGTTAATGCAATTTAGGATTGCATTGGCTTTTTTGACTGCCGCTGCACACTGCTGGCTCATGTTTAACTGGTTGTCCACTAAGACCTAAGATCCTTCTCACAGTTACTGCTATTAAGCCTGGTTTCACCCAGTCTATATGTGTACTTTTGGTTTTTCTTGCCTAAGTGTAAAACTTTACTTTTCTCTACATTGAACTTCATTTTGTTAGATAGGACCCAGTGTTCAAGTCTGTCAAGATCCATCTGGATCTTGAGCCTATCATCTAGGGTGTTAGCTATTTCTGCCAGCTAAGTATCACCCGCAAATTTGGTAAATTCCCCTTCTATTCCCTCATCCAAGTCGTTTAGGAAGATATTGAAGAGTACTGGGCCTAAGATGGAACCTTGTGGTATCCCATTGCTTACTTCCCTCCATAGTACCATTAAGGACACCTCATTGAGTACGGTTTGTCAGCCAGTTATGAATCCATCTGGTGGTGATGCTATCTATTCCACTTTTTTCTAGCTTACCAAGAAGTAGGCTGTGGTCTACTTTGTTGAATGCCTTGCTGAAGTATATTATGTCCACAGAATTTCATTGGTCTATTAATTTAGTAACTACGTTGAAGAATGAAATAAAATTGGTTTAAATTGATCTGTTTTTAACAAACCCATGCTGACTGCTAGTTATTACTTCACTTGTTTCTAGATATTGACAGATCTGTTTTTTTTTTATTATTATCTTTTCCAGTATCTTCCCGGGTATTGATGTTAGGCTGACTGGTCTGTAGTTTGTTTTGCTATCAAATCACAGGGCTGATAGTATTTTTTCTTGCTTAGTTTTTAGCATTAATACTACATAATGCCTTCCATTGAGAACCTGTATACTGCACGAGCCAAAAAGAGGGTTGTGAAAATATCTATAGACCCCTCACATCCTGGACATAAACTGTTTCAACTTCTACCCTCAAAATGACACTATAAGGCATTGCTCGCCAGAACAACTAGACACAAGAACAGTTTTTCCCTGCCATCACTCTGCTAAACAAATAATTCCCACAACACTGTCAAACTATCTAGTAAGGCTGTATTCTATTATTCTTCTCATCTTTCCTATTACCTATCTCATTATTTTTTTTTTTACTATAACTTTGTTGCTTGTATCTTATGATTTATACTGTTTACTTAGATCCTATTATGATTTATGTTGATTGCTTATTTAGAATCCCATGACTATCACTAAGTGTTGTATCTTATGTTTTATGATGAATGTATTTTTACAATGACTATGATAATGATTTATCACTTATTGCTTGTATGTACACTGAGAGCTTATGTACCGGAGACAAATTCCTTGTGTGTCCAATCACACAAGGAAGAGGAAGAGGACTTTTGTGTACCCCCCACACACTATCCCTGAATGTTGCATGGCCTCCCTCTCACCCCTGTTTACCTCCACCTATCCTCTCCAACCTGTACCACACCCCCGTGAAACCTCTCTGGCCCTCTCTGGCACTTTTCCCACATTCCCAATTATGGTTGTAAATCAAGATCCATCTATATGAAAAGCCTGTCCTGGACTGGATTTTCTTCAGCTTTTCACTAAAATCCAGACACTGTTCTAACACTGATCTAACAGAATAATGACCCTTGACAAATGTAATCCTGGGAGAGTTCTGAGTTTGGTGAATCCAGGAACTTATTTGTCTGTGCCTGACATGAGATACGTTGAATTCTGGTATAGCTGCCCAACCATACCATTATGATGCTGTTGTGGCTATTACAAAGTATAGTAATAGTTTAATAAGTCATTTAAACTGATATAAATCCATAGAACACAATTGGAATATACTTACTGCATAAATACCTCCATCGTGTGCTTTGTTTCCACCAAGAGCATCAATTTTTTCTCCAGTTTTGCCATCATAAATAATGATCTGTTTGTTTAAAAAGAGACAACTACCTTAGAAGAGTTAATTTATGGATTGCATTAAAGTAAAACACTAATATTTCAAGAAAAGAACACCATAATATAGCAATAGCAATAGCACTTAGATTCATATACTACTTCACAGTGCTTTACAGCCCTCTCTAAGCAGTTTACAGAGTCAGCATATTTCCAACAATCTGGGTCCTCATTTTACCAACCTCAGAAGGATGGAAGGCTGAGTCAACCTTGAACTGGTGCAGTGGTGAAATCCAAATTTTTTTACTACCGGTTCTGTGGGCATGGCTTGGTGGGCGTGGCAGGGGAAGGATACTGCAAAATCCCCATTCCCTCCCCACTCCTAGGGGAAGGATATTGCAAAATCTGCATTCCCACTTTGGGGCCAGCCAGAGGTGGTATTTGCCGGTCTCCGAACTACTCAAAATTTCTGCTACAGGTTCTCTGAACTGCTCAAAATTTCCACTACCAGTTCTCCAGAATCTGTCAGAACCTGCTGGATTTCACCCCTGGCCTGTTGAGATTCAAACTGCCAAATTGCAGGCAGACAGCAGTCAGCAGAAGTAGGCTGTAGTACTGCATTCTAAGCACTGCACCACCGCAGCTCAAATCAATGAGTAAAAAAAAGAATATTGGCATCTGACTGATTGCCACTTTTAAAAAGTCTGATTTCAACCACTTTACCATCAATAGTAGTTACTGGTTAGCATTTGAGTATCTCAGAGGGCCACAGAACACCTTCCAAAGCATATATGGAGAGTAGGTCTGCCTGAGGAAGACCTCCTCAAATGGTGATACCACTACTAGAGATAAACTTTGGTTGAGAACTGAGCCCAAGATGGTTCACTCAAAGGTGGCAAGAGACTTTTGTCTACAGATAATCCTCGATTTACAATCACAGTTGTGCCCGAAATTTCCGTTGCTAACTGAGACATTTGTTAAGTGAGTTTTGCCACGACCTTTCTTGCCACAGCTTCTTTTCTGAAGCTTCGTTTCTGATGCTTTTTTCAGCCTCTGAAACTTCCGTTTGAGAAGCTGGGCGGGACTACATTTGGAGTATAAGACGCACCCAGATTTCCACCCTCTTTTTGGAGGGAAAAAGGTACGTTTTATACTCTACAAAATACGGTAAACATGAACCAGTTGCCCAGCATCTGAATTTTGATCACATGATCAAGGGGATGCTGCAAAGGTCGTAACTGTGAAAAACTGTCATAAGTCACATTTTTCAATGCCATTGTAACTTTGAACAGTCACTAAACGAACTGTTGTAAATCAAGGACTACCTGTATTTCTTCTTTCTCAATCTCTCCTTAGTACTATTCTTTTCACCATCGGTACAAAAACCCCATTTCTAGGTATTATTTTTCCTTTCTGCCCATTGTTCTCACTATCTTTACTATTAAAACATTTATGCCTATCCACACCTAGCACCGTGATGGTGAACCTATGGCACACATGCCAGACGTGGCACACAGAGCCCTCTCTGTGGGCACACACGATGTTGCCCCAGCCCAGCTCCAACTGAGTTTCTCCATCACGTTTCACTCAATCAATTCCAACTTCTCGCGAAAGAAAAAGATCTCACAAAGTTGGAATTGATTCAGTGAACTTTTTCATTCACCCACTTCACAATGGGGGAGGCGGGGTCCCGTCCTCTTCCTGAAGCCCATTACAATGTGGAGCCACAATGCGACCCATGCAGCTCTTTCACCCCTCTGCTGCAGCTCTGTCACTCTGTCAGAGCAGAGGGATGAAAGAGCTGTCGCCCTGTCGCGGCGGTGGCTATGGGAGGAGCCTTAGTGCAGGAGTGAAGTATCACTGCACTTAACTTTCCGCAGCAACAGCATTCCACCTTCATCACAGTACATTTGCTGTTGCCACCAGCAAAGAGGGCTGGGAGAGAACAGCGGGGGTGGATCTTGGGGGTGGGGGCCATCCCCCAAGCCTGGCCTTCCTCCTCCTTCATTGGCGGGGCCAAAAGAAAGAAGGGGGCTGCATGGGAAAGTCCTTCCCTCCCCTTGAGTGCTTTTGTACTCAAGCACTGAGTACAAAAGCCCGGGGGGGGGGGGGGCTGGCCCAACAGAAGTGCCCCCACTGGCGAGTCAGACGGTACAGTGGTCTGGTCCGGTTCTCGCAGCGGGACACTGTTCAGCACAGCCAGACGCAAACTGCTACCTTTGAAATGTGCCGCGCCTTTGAGGAAGCAATGGCTGGGGCCATGGGGGGGGGGCAGCGGAGGCATCAGGGCTGCTCCCCCCCCAGCAAGCCAGGCCTGGAGGAACACGGAGAGTTGTGGGCTGAGCACCGGAGGGTCAGAAGGCGTGTCCCACGTCACCCCAACACGTTTTTAGCGTGCACTCCTCTGTCCCGAAGTGGGATTGGGGGGTGTGTGTAGAGGGAAGGGAGCAGGGAGTGGGGGAAGGGTAGGGGAGCTTCTAGGAGGAGACACCTGGCTGGCTTTCCTTTTGGCATGGGGTGAGGGGAAGACCCAATAAAAATCCAATTTCCCCCAATAAATGGGGAAAATAAAGGCCCAGCGGTCTAGAGTCCAAAAAGGGGGTGGGGTCTGTTGGTCAGAGGATCAGAGAAGAAATCAGTTGAAATCTGGGCAGGAGGCTATTCAGAGAGGGATCTGCCTATGTCTCTTCTTCCCTCCCCCTTACGATTCCCCCCTCCCGGCTTTCTTCCCTAGCCTCGTTTTAAGGGGGGGCAGAAGCAAGGTGGGACAATAGTAGCTAAAAGGCTGCGAGGGGGGTTAGGTGTAGGGCTTATTAAAGACAGGGATGGGGAAAAGATGCCATTCCTTTCCCAAGGAAAGTGGAATAAAATAGGGGTGTGTGGGTGGGTGGGTGTATGTGTGTGTGTGTAAATAACAGCCCAGGGCTTCAGCCACAAACAACAGTTGGGGTTATTTTTTCCAAGAGCTTCTAAGCTACACAGCATTCTTGAATAACTACTAAATACTAAATACTAACAATAATGAACCATAATATACAGGGTTAAAGGAAGGAAGGTGAAATCAGAGAAGGAACGAAGGAAGGAACGAAGGAACGAAGGAAGGAAGATGTTATGGCTCTCCAGAGGTTACTGCACTACACTCCCATCATTCCTGTGTTGTGCTGTTAAAGAAATCCAGTGTCCAGTGTAAAGAAGTCACGTTCTGAAAGAGTGATTGAAATTCTTCACAAAACCTCATTATTCTATCTAGATCCGTTCCAGTCGGGTTTCAGGCCCGAGTACAGCACGGGAACGACATTGGTCGCTTTGATGGATGATCTCTGGAGGACGCGGGACGGGGGTTGTTCCTCTGTCCTGGTCCTATTAAGACCTCTCAGCAGCTTTTGATACCATCGACCATGGTATCATGCTGCGCCAGTTGGAGGGGCTGGGGGTGGGGAGCACCGTGCTGCAGTATTTCTCCTCTTTTCTCTCCGACCGGTCGCAGTTCGTGTTGGCAGGGGGTAGAGGTCAACCTCGAGGCGCCTTGTTTGTGGGGTGCCACAAGGGTCGGTCCTCTTGCTTCTGTTCAACATTTATGTGAAGCCACTGGGTGAGATCATCCGTGGTTTTGGGGTGAGGTTTCACCAGTACACTGATGACACTCAGCTGTACATCTCCACCCCGGACCACCCCAATGATGCCCTTGACGTGATGTCCCGGTGCCTGGAGGCAGTGTGGATCTGGATGGGGGAGAACAGGCTCAGACTCAACCCCTCCAAGGCCGAGTGGCTGTGGCTTCCGGCGTCCCGATATAGTCAGCTGATTCCATCGCTGACTATTGCGGGGTGAGTCTTTGGCCCCCACGGAGAGGGTTCGCAACTTGGGTGTCCTCCTGGACGCACGGCTGTCCTTGGAAGAACACCTGACGGCTGTGGCCAGGGGGGCCTTTTATCAGGATCGCCTGATCCGCCAGTTGCGTCCCTTTCTGGATCAGGACTCCCTGCGCACGGTCACTCACGCCCTTGTCACTTCCCAACTACTGCAATGCTCTCTACATGGGGCTCCCCTTGAAGAGCACCCGGAGGCTCCAATTGGTCCAGAATGCGGCCGCGCGGGTGATTGTGGGGGTGACGTGGCGCTCCCATGTAACACCTATCCTGCATGAGCTGCATTGGCTCCCGGTGGTCTTCCGGATGCGATTCAAGGTGTTGGTTAACATCTTTAGAGTGCTCCATGGCTTAGGACCTGGATATCTACGAGACCGCCTTCTGCTACCAATAACCTCCCACCGGCCAGTACGTTCCCACAGAGAGGGTCTCCTCCGGGTGCCGTTGGTCAGGCAATGTCGACTGGTGACCCCCAGGGGGAAAGCCTTCTCTGTGGGGGCACCTGCCCTCTGGAACCAATTGCCCCCGGAGATTCGGAGGACCCGGACCTACGCACTTTCCGCCATGCCCTCAACTCTTCTGCTCAAACAAGCCGGGCTGGCATGATTCCAACTCTTCAACTTTGGATCGTCATGTTTTAAGAATGGGTCTTTAATTAGTTATGGGCCATATTGTTTAATATATATTTTAAATTGCTTTTAAATTTTATTTAAAAGCAATCAGCCCTGCCTGAGCTACTCGACGTGATAGCCACGGTGGCAGTTGATACACCCAGGCTTATGGTCATGGGTGATTTCAACTTGCCATCCGTTGGTGAAACGTCTGGGATGGCTCGGGAGTTCATGGCTTCCATGACGGCCATGGATTAGTTCATGGCCCCACTCACGGGGGGGGACACACTCTAGACTTGATTTTTGTCTCTGGCCAGTGGTTGAGTGATCTTGTTATAGGGGATATAGACATGGAACCCTTGTCATGGTCAGATCACTCACTCCTTCGTCTGGACCTTCGTACCGCTACACCCCGCCGCAGGGAGGCGGTCCCAATTAGATGGGTCCGCCCCAGGCGCCTGATGGATCCTGATAGGTTCCAGATGGAGCTTGGGCCAATTCCTGATGATCTGGCACATGACTCGGCCGAGGACCTGGTAGCTGCCTGGGATCGGGCGGCTGGTGGGGCCTTGGATCGAATCGTGCCTTTGCGGCCTCTGACCCGCTGTCGATCCCTCGCGGCTCCTTGGTTCACCGAGGAGCTGAGGGAGATGAAACGCCAGAAAAGACGCCTAGAGAGCGGTTGGAGGGCCAGTCGCGCTGAATCTGACCGAACACTGGTAAGGTCGCATATTAAGACCTACCTAGTGGCGATAAAGACGGCAAAGTGTAATTACTTTTCCGCCTCTATTGCGTCATCAGGGAATCGTCCGGCAGCCCTGTTCAGGGTAACCCGCTCCCTGCTCCATCTGGGAGCGCAGGAGGATCCCTTGGAAGGCAGGGCGGAGGATTTCGGACAATACCTGTATGACAAAATCGCTCAGATCCGGGGGGACTTGGACTCTGACTGGGTAGATCAGGGCAGGGTGACGAGGAATAGTCTTGAGAATGTTATCTGGGAGGAGTTTGATGCTGTGACTCCCGATGATGTGGACAGGATTTTGGGGAGACTTAGTGCAGCCACATGTTTACTGGACCCGTGTCCCTCCTGGTTGGTACTGGCCTCCCGGGAGGTTACACGAGGCTGGCTCCAGGATGTTATCAACGCTTCATTGAGTGAGGGTTACTTCCCCGTGGCCTTGAAAGAGGCGGTGGTGAGGCCTCTCCTCAAGAAGCCGTCCCTGGATCCAGCAATATTGGCCAACTATCGTCCTGTCTCCAACCTTCGCTTTCTGGCGAAGGTTGTTGAGAGTGTGGTCGCGCGACAGTTTCCGCAATTCCTGGAGGAAACATCCTATCTGGATCCGTTCCAGTCTGGTTTCAGGCCTGGGCACAGCACGGAAACGGCATTGGTCGCGTTGGTTGATGATCTCTGGAGGGCTCGGGACAGGGGTTGCTCCTCTGTTCTGGTCCTGTTAGACCTCTCAGCGGCTTTTGATACCATCGACCATGGTATCATGCTGCACCGGTTGGAAGAGTTGGGGATGGGGGGCACCGTGTTACGGTGGTTCTCCTCCTTTCTCTCCGACCGGTCGCAGTTCGTGTTGACAGGGGGGCAGAGGTCGACCTCGAGGCCTCTTATATGTGGAGTGCCTCAGGGGTCGGGCCTCTCGCCCCTCCTGTTCAACATTTATGTGAAGCCGCTGGGCGAGATCATCCGTGGCTTTGGGGTGAGATACCATCAGTACGCTGATGATACTCAGCTGTACATCTCCACCCCTGGCCACCCCAATGATGCCCTTGAAGTGATGTCCCAGTGCCTGGAGGCTGTACGGATCTGGATGGGGAGGAACAGGCTCAAGCTCAACCCTTCCAAGACTGAGTGGCTGTGGTTCCCGGCATCCCGATATAGTCAGTTGACTCCATCACTGACTATTGGGGGCGAGTCTTTGGCCCCCACAGAGAGGGCTCGCAATCTGGGAGTCCTCCTGGATACACAGCTGTCCTTGGAGGAACATCTGACGGCTGTAACCAGGGGGACCTTTTATCAGGTTCGCCTGATCCGCCAATTGCGGCCCTTTCTTGATCGGGATTCCCTGTGCACAGTCACTCATGCCCTTGTGACCTCTCGCCTTGATTACTGTAACGCTCTTTACATGGGGCTCCCCTTGAAGAGCACCCGGAGGCTCCAACTGGTCCAGAACGCAGCAGCGCGGGTAGTGACGGGAGCAGCATGGCGCTCCCATGTAACACCGCTCCTGCGCGAGCTGCACTGGCTCCCAGTGGTCTTCCGGGTGTGCTTCAAGGTGTTGGTTATCACCTTTAAAGCGCTCCATGGCATAGGGCCTAGCTATCTCCGAGACCGCCTGCTGCCACCGACGACCTCCCATCGACCCGTGCGCTCCCACAGAGAGGGCCTCCTCGGGGTGCCATCAGCCAAACAATGCAGGCTGGTGACCCCCAGGGGGAGGGCCTTCTCTGTGGGGGCTCCCACCCTCTGGAATCAGTTGCCCCCTGAGATAAGGAGAATCCATGACCTCAGTGCCTTCCGCCATGCCCTTAAAACCTTCCTTTTCCAACAAGCCGGGCTGGCCTAATTCTTTTTAAGTGTTTTTAATTGTTTGGTTTATTGTTTTAATTAATGGGGCCAAATTTATATATATTTTTAACTGTATTTTAATATTTGTATTTGATGTTTTTATTTGGCTGTTCACCGCCCTGAATCCTCAGGGAGAAGGGCGGTATACAAATTCAAAAATAAATAAATAAATAAATAAATAAATAAATAAATAAATAAATAAATAAATAAATATTTGTGTGTTCTTATTCTGGCTGTACACCGCCCTGAATCCTTGGGAGAAGGGCGGTATAAAAATTCAAATAAATAAATAAATAAATAAATTCAGGTTCACTTTGTGATAAATAAGTGGGTTTTGGGTTGCAGTTTGGGCACTCGGGCCCTAAAAGGTTTGCCATCTCTGTCCTAGCAGTATGATTCTCAACATAAGTACTTCAGAGAGAATAATTGCTTTTCTGTAAATTCAGGCAAATATATTCATGGGGATGTTTCTATTCCCATGTGAAATGCTTTTCACATGAAATGCTTTTAAAACTGATTCTTTTGTTGGTGCTATAAATATTTTCTAAAAGGAAACTATTGTATATTAGAGGCATCAGATATATCCACCTGCAAACATTAAATGTTCCATTTTATTGCATGTGAATTAGAACCCAGACTAAGGTGACTCATGTGCTCTTGAAAATAGGTCCAATAACTTATTAGGGACTATACTGACACCTGTTTCATTCAAAGCATGCCTTGCATTCTATTAATTTTTTTTACCTGGCCGTCTGCACTGGCTGTAGCAAGTCTATTTCCATCAGGAGAGAACCTCACACAGTTAACAAAGCGGCTGTGGTCCTAAAGGAGAAGAAATACACAGTATGAACATTATACTAGGTGAGATGGGCAGCAAACAAGTCTAATAAATAAATAAATATACAGCAGAGTATCCTGCTTCCACAGCTCATAAACGGCATCCTCCAGATGCACAAAATATCTGATATTTCAGTCTTGTCCATAAAATTGCTGAGAATGATTACTGGCAGTTCACAGGAGTGACACTAAGAGATCATATTCAGAGGATAGGAATATACAAATTTTGTTGCCTAGGGAAATTAGGATTTAAGAAAAGTCCAGAATATGATTATCTCTGTGTATCAGGCACATTATTGGTGAAGATACAAGCAGTCAGTGCTAAATCTTATTTAGCACTACATAGGCTGAAACAGAAGGCTAGTTTGTGGCCAGCTGGCTCCCAGACAAAGCTTGGTACCCATTTTCAACTGCAATAAAGTCAGGAGCCTGCTTCAAAGATGGCACGGACTGAAGCTTGCATGTTAATCTATGTTATTTCCTAAGCATAGGAAATAGTGAAATAGGAATACTTTTAGGATGTTGAAAAAGTCTAAAGTTCAAAAATATGCAAATGCTGCTTATCTTATCTAAAACTACTGCATATGCTTGAGATGTGCTTATACAAAATGTGGGAATCAGGCAGCTTAATCTAGTACAACATAACAGCTTGTTATGTCAGTTTCATGCATGATGCTATCAAGAAACTTTTATGAAATGACTCAGGGGACATGGAGCTGCAATCTTGATTCTCCTCTATACATGAACCACATGCTAGTAACCATATTAATATGCCATTAAAAAGTCAAAAAGATATAGCTATGCACAAGCAAGGGAGTAAAGGGAGTAAAACTAAAAGAGGGAGAGAAAAGATGGGCAAAATGACCTTATTGCTAAGAGTTATATTCCCTGAACCTCTTGGACAGGCATTCAGAAAAGATCATTCCAAGAATCTGTTTTACCTGTGTTGACGTCTTTGTGTGACCAATATTACATGCTTATATGGCTTTCTCTATCCTTAACACCAGTGTAGATTTCCACATGTGGAAAAATCAATACACATGGATCCCTATCTATGCAGGCTTCTCTGAGATTTTTAACATATTTACTACAAATGCTTTTCATTCTGTTTGTACAAAGGAGCTTTCAGAAGCAATACCTCACTGACATACTGCAGATGCAGACCCCCTACAAGTCCTCCATAAGTAAAGTTGCCTATTTCTCAAGATGTGGAAACTGCTTTCATCTACCACAGGAAGCTGAGAGAAGATTCTGACCACAAAGCTAGACTCTGCTTAGGAAAGAAAACAAACTCACACTAATGGTGAACTGGAACTTGAATGGTGGTCCTTCAAAGAAAGCAGCACAGTTGTCATCGCTGCCTGTTGCTAAGCGATAAGGCCTCGTCTGTTTAACGTCCACTGTATTTATTACTTTGTTGTGACCTGCAAGCTCACCTACTGAAGAACCAGTATCCCACAAGAAGACTGCTCCAAATCTATTTATGCAAAACAAAGATTTAATTCTTTTTAATACACATTAAAGTAACTAATTATTATGCTCATGCAACTTCAACTTTACTTCTTATGGTATAATGTAAAAAATAATGAAATCAAAGGTTTTAAAAAATAAGTTTATATTTGTTCCTCTTAATTTTTTTTCTTCCCACTTAATCTTTTTATCATGTTATTTAATGTAATTTAAAAATAAAATAAAAAGATTCTCAAAGATGAACAAAAATAGGCTGCAATACCAACTGATTTTCTGCAATAACTGCTAAAGATATGATTAATTTTACACTTCAAGAACACACAAAAAAGAATTTTATCTACAAGCAAATAATAATTTTAAATAAATCTTTGCATGATGAATACCAGCAAAGCAAAGCATGAGTTTCTTATTGACATAATAATGTCTTAAATTATTGCTTTATTTACAAATATCTAATTCCTGAAAAGATATATTCCATGTATTTATATAAGGAAGCTGGAAGGGAAAATATAGTATTTCATAGCAGAAGCTCCATATAAGGAAAAAAAGATCTTGACAGCATTCAAAACTAGAGAAGAAAATATGGTGCCAATATTTCTGGACATAAAGGCAGCAGACCTCACTACGGGAAAGCTGAAATCGGTTCTCCTTTTTCCTAGATTTTCTCCACCTTTTGACATATAAGAGCTTTATAATCATAGTAACATAAAGAATGGTTGATGCTGAACAACAAAGGAATAGGTATGACTGCCCATAAAATTCTATTATATATGGAGATTTCTTAGAATTAAAGGTAAAAGGTAAAGGTTTCCCTCGCACATATGTGCTAGTTGTTCCCGACTCTAGGGGATAGTGCTCATCTCTATTTCAAAGCTGAAGAGCCAGCGCTGTCCAAAGATATCTCTGTGGTCATGTGGCTGGCATGACTAAATGCCAAAGGCACACAGAACGCTGTTACCTTCCCACCAAAAGTGGTCCCTATTTTTCTACTTGCATTTTTTACATGCTTTCAAACTGCTAGGTTGGCAGAAGCTGGGACAAGTAACGGGAGCTCACCCTGTTATGCGGTACTAGGGATCTGAACCGCTGAACTGCCGACCTTTCAATCGACAAACTCAGCATCTTAGCCACTGAGCCACTGTGTCCCTAATTAGAATTAGAATTCTTTAAAACTCTACTTCAGCTTTGGATATGGAAATTTAAAAACAAAAGCTAGAATTTACAAAATAATTCTTGCACCAACCACTTTCTGTGTTGTCCCACCTCATTTTAAACAGGGATGAGTTTTGATATTTTGGATTCCAACAGAATGAATCCCATGAATTACTGATAATGAGGATTTAATACAACAAACCTTTTCTATTAATGCCATTAAAAAGAGAATGTTTTGCTTAGTCCAAGGGTATGCATTCTCAAGAAAGATTCAGTTCTTAAACAAGTAGATTTCATCTGGAAATTAAAAATCCAAAGAAAGAGTTAAGAATAAAGAATATAAGGGTTTGAATAGAATTTGGGCTTGCTCACTTTTCCCTTCCTTCTCCAACAGCAGCAATTCTCTTGCTATCTTCAGTCCATGCAATATCTTTTATTTTTCCTGCAAATGGCTGATACTCGTATTTTAATAGATGTTCCTTCTGTGTGGTGTCCCAAATTCTAAGCTTTCCAGAGATATCTGTCAAAGCACAAACACATAGAAAAATAATTTGTCAAGCAAGATTAAAATACTGCATATCTATCAGATCCTAACTTACAAAATTTAAGATATACAGTACCAGTTCTAACATACTCATATGACTACTATTGAACAAACATTAGTTTTGCTTTTATTTCTGCTTACAGTATGAAGTCTTTCTGCTCAAAAAGAGTATTCAAGATAGCTTTATAAAATTATATGCTGAATATGGCCAATAAAAATAATGAAAAATAATGAATAATAAAACCACTGCCCATTAAAGTCTGGCCAAAGAGATGCTATCCTTCTCAAGATGTAAAACATGGTGGTCAAATCCATGTTGCAAGAGTGCATTCACAGTTACAGGAGAAAGCTCTCTTCTGCTTCTGGATTTTTAATGACCAGGCCAATTTAATAGGAGTTGGAGGCCTCAAATAGTAAGGACCTAAACAGTAAGGACTTAAACAAATGTTAAATTTATATCAATTAACTAGCATTAAAAATTAGCACCTTGTATGGTATCTAGAGGACAGTTGACAATTAATACTGGTTTTTTAATACAGTGGTGATATCTTGCATTGAAGACTGTTTTGCACCAAGGGCAAGTTCTGAACATTTTCTAAAGGCCAAGACCATATAGAATGCATTGCAGTGTTCAAATAAGGTATGAACAAACATGGACTATGTCTGGACTCAGAATGTGCCCCCCCCCTTGCTGTTCTACTTACCTTGTTAAGTGTCCTTTTTCCGCACGAAGCGTGCATTTGGTGCACACTGTGCATGTATGCACATGTGCACATTTGGCACGCACTGCACATGTGCACACATGCAGTGTGCATTTGGTGCGCGCTGCGCATGTGCATACACACAGCGTGCGTTTGGCACACACCACACGTCCGTGGGCAGCGAACCGGTGGCAAACTGCAGAGGATTTCACCACTGCTAAGGACCTCTGAGAACCTCTGACTTCTGATAAAGTGTTTTTGGTGCTCACCAGGCTGAAAAATCTATTTCCGAAGAATTTGAATTCCAACAGTCCACTGCCAGGAAGATCATGTACAAATTGAGGTAATTCAACACCATTATTATCCTCTCAGGAGTAATAGGAGTAACCAACCAAGATCACACCAAGAGCAAGGCATATAATACTCTTGGAAGTCACCAAGAACCCAGTAACAATGTCTAGAAAACTAATCTTGCATTGGCAGATGTGAATGTTCATGAGACCCCATCAAGAGAACACTGAACAACAATGGTGCAGATGGTAGGGTTGTAAGGAGAAAGCCACTATTCTTCAAAAAGAACATTGCTGCCTGTGTACAATTTGTCAAAGACCACATGGATAGCTCAGAAGGCTGCTGCAAAAACACTGTGTGGACACATGGGACCAAAATCAAACTTTTTGACTTAATTGAAAAATATTATGGTGACATTGGTGAAAAGCAGCAACTGCATTCCAGCATAAGAACTTTTCCCATCTGTGAAACATGGTAGTGGCAGTTCCATAGTTTGGCCCTGCTCTTCTGCCTCTGGATCTGGTTGGCTTGCCATCATTGATGAAACTATGAATTCTGAATTATACCAGCAAGTTCTACAGGAAAGTGTCATGGTATCTGTCATGAACTGCTTAAGAGAAAATGGGTCATGCAGCAAAACAGCAATCTAAAGTATACAAATTATAGGACCAAAGAATGATTAAAGCAGAAGAAATTTAATGTTTTGGAAAGGCAAGCCAAAATCCTAACCGTAATTCCATAGAAATGTTGTGGAAGGACTGAAGCAAGCAATTAATGTGTAGTAAATTAGCACCCACCCCTCTCCTAGAAGAATGAAATATTTTAGGAAATATTAAAAAGGCAGAATATTATCTTTCCCTGGATGAGAAATTGAGAAACATGCTCTTGGAAACAGAAACTCAGCCCCAGCTCCCTGCCCCCAGAAGATATTTTAGTGCCAGCGTATCTACAAGACACAAGACCTTCAAGGAAAAGCCATTCAGCCACAATAGGAATTGCCCCCCGTTGTATCAGCCAGCAATATTCAACCAAGCCCGGGACACAGACAGCCTACAAAGTTAGCTATAACCCCCACATAGCCCCCTGGGAGTCTGACAATCAATAGAGTACATTTCTTGCACAGGAACAGGAAGCTCAAGGCCCAAGAGAGGGTATAAATAGCTCTCTCTCTCTTTCATGTGTTCAACTGCACCAGGACCATGTGCTTAATGGTTCTGCTCCATTTTTCCAATGTTTCCGGTGTCTTTCTCCCCACTTGGAATTGAACCCAGATGGATATTTCTCCCAACACATATGAGGAAGCTCCCCAACATCCCTGAGAAAAAGCTGTTCTGCAAGGAAGATATGGGTTAAAATTTCTCCAGCTGTATGTAGGACTAATCAACAATTATTGGAAATATTTAGTTGAAGTTATTGCTGGGTGGGGTAGGGGTCACACAGGTACTGAAAGCAAAGGTTCATATACTTTGCTATACACAAATATGTACATTGGAACATTTTCCTCAATAAATAAATAAATTTGTACAGGCAACAAATGACATTTTAGGTCCTATTTATGCAGAAATATTGAAAATTTAACATTTTAGGTACTACTTGTAAGGATCGCCTCTCCTTCCAACTTAAGAAAGTACGAACTCTTGAAATGTAGTTGTTCAAAAGGATTATTTTATTAAGCAGAAGTGAAAACCATCCAGCTAAAGCACAATCTGAATGCCCTTAGGCAAAGCAGTAAGATTAAAGTGGTAGAGGCCCCTCCCTTTAAGTCAGAATGCAGATTTCAGCCAATACACAAGTGTGAAGATGTTTTCTTTACTATTTCCTTTGAGAACCCGAACAAACATGCATTCCCACCACTACCCTTTAAAGTGAGACAACCCACACGGCTATCATAAAAATTCCTGCAGGTAAAGGGAATCTCAGGCTTCCTTAGCACCAGGATATAGGTTGTAAAATATCTGATGACACAGGCCATGCTAGTAAATCGAATCCAAGTCCCCCCTTCCTCCACTTTAATAGCAGTATCACTTTTAGGGATCTGACACTACTGTTCTTGTCCTTGTCTCCTCTCCAAGATTAGCTGATAGCATACAGAAGGGAAGAGTGGAAGGAGAAATCTGGCTTAGAGTAGAAGCACACCGAAATCCACCAATGAAAGAATCACGCACGCTTATATTCGAGGACTAACAATGACATATATGGCAAGGAGAAATAAAAAAAACAACAACAGCAAAATATACTACAGGTTGAGCTCAAAAAACTGGAGCTAGACCTACAGAAAGAACCCCCAAAAAATAAAATTAAAGAAAAAAGAGATTTAATAAAACACAGATTAAATTTAATGGTACAAGAAGAAATGGCACAAAAAGTTAAAATGGCAAAACAATTTTTTTTTTGAATGTGCAAATAAGCCAGGGAGATGGTTAGCATATAAGCTAAAAAAGGAAAAAGAGAAGAAAATAATACACCAATTGCAGGATGGGAAGGGAACCCTTCATCATCAAAATGAAAATAAAAAGAATATAACTCAGGAATTCTTTAGGAACCTATATAGCCAAGTAAATATACCAGAAGATATTACTAAACAATATCTAGAAAAGGCTGGGTTAACTAAAATATCTGATACAATGAGAATGATGCTAAATAAAAAGAATAACAACAATGGAAATAACGGAGGCAGAAACAAAAAAATAATAAAACTCCTGGTCCAGATGAACTCCCCGGAGAACTATATAAAATTATACAAGAACCGCTTGAATCCTTACTATTGGAGATATATAACGATGCACTATTAGAGGCCAAGCTACCCTGTTTCCCCAAAAATAGGATATCTCCTGATAATAAGCCCAATCAGGCTTTTGAGCGCATGGCAATAAGGCCAAGCGCTTATTTCAGGGTTCAAAAAAATATAAGACAGGGTCTTATTTTCGGAGAAACACAGTACCTATGTCCTGGTCAAAAGCATACATCACACTAATACCTAAAGAAGACACAAATCAACAACAGGTAAAAAATTATAGGCCAATATCATTATTAAATGTCGATTACAAAATTTTTGCCTCCATAATGTCAGAAAGACTAAAAAGAATTACCTCCAGATCAGAATGGCTTTTTACCGAAAAAACAGTTGAAAAACAATGAGAATTATTATGAATGTTCTGGAGTATTATGAAGCGCATCCTGGAAAACAATTAGCAGTGATCTTCATAGATGCACAAAAAGCATTCGATAACCTGAGTTGGCAGTTCATGATATTACAATTAAAAAATATGAAATTTGGGGAGAAATTCATAAAGATGGTCCAAACAATATACTCTAACCAAACAGCAGAGGTGATAATAAACGGAAAAACAACAGAAAAATTCAATATAAACAAGGGTGTCCTCTATCACCCCTGCTATTCATATTAACGCTAGAAATGCTACTTGGACAGATCAGACAAGATCAAGAAATAAAGGGCCTAAAAATAAAAAAGGAACATTATAAAGTACAAGCATTTGCGGATGACTTGGTATTTATTTTGGAAGAACCACTGGAAACAGGACCCAAATTAGTTGAGAAAATAGAAGAATTTGGTATAGTGGAAGGACTTAAAATAAACAAGGATAAGACCAAAATAATAACAAAAAATCTTACAAATAAGCAAAATAATGAATTGAAGGGAAAATGGGCGTGCAGATGACAAAAAAAGTTAAATATTTGAGAATCTGGTTAACAACAAGATGCACATCGATTAAAGAAGACAACTATAACAAAGCAGTACAGCGAATAAAGATAGATTTGGACAGATGGAAAAAATTACAACTCTCACTAACTGGAAGAATAGCCCTAACCAAAACAAACATTTTACTGAAAATTTTATTTCTATTCCAAGTAATCCCGATAAAACTAGTAAAGAAATTCTTCGAAGACCTAAATAAATTAATTCCAAAATTTATCTGGCTAGGGAAAAAACCACGAATTAAATTAAAAATGTTACAAGATAGTAACCAGCGGTGGGGGCCGCTGGTGCGGCTGGATCCACTGCAGGGGGGGCGTTTTTGAGCTATTTGGCTCGTGGTTGCCGATTCCCCTGGGTGGCTCTGGGGTCCACCCAGCATGTTACATCGACCTTGTCTTGGTGAGAGGGAGGCAAGGGTTGTGAACATTATACGCCTTGAATGTTGTGAGAGAGCACCAGGAGTGGCTGTTCCAGATAGCTGGGTTGCGTTTTGGCCTTACACCTATTGTGACATTGACTGTTCCCCATTCGCCGTTAACATATCCGTTCCATGGCTGATGAAGGTGTCTCGAACTTATGCAAGCGCTGAACTGCATGCCCTCAGGAATGCCCCCCGTTCCTGGGTGTGGCTGACCGGCCTCGCTAAGAACTGCCTTAAGGACGGGTCCTGGGATCCCGAGAGGTGGCACAAGAACCTTAAGGGTTTTACTAAAGGGGCTTTATATAACTTTTTATATAAATTTTTAAGGGGATTGGGGAGGGGGGAGGGTTGCGATTTTCGGCAGGTAGTTGGAGGGCCTCCTCTGGGTCAATGTCAGTCCAGGCCAGGGGAGCAGAGCGGTGGGTCTGGAGCGGGGACAGGGGCCGATGGCGCCCCGAGGGAGAGGGTGGGGACTTTGATTCCAGTTGCAATTGGGAATGGAGGCAGGTGGATGAACAGAGGGCCATATCAGTACTTGGGAGCACGCCCCCACTATCTTCAAGCGGTGGTGCGCTCTGACCCTTCTGGTTCTGTCTGACCACCCGGGGGTTTGAGAGAGAGGGTCCCTGGGCTTAGGCTGGTTTATTTTAATGCCAGGTCTGTGGTTAACAAAGCTCCCGTCATCCGTGAGTTGATTGAGGAGGAGAACACAGGCTTGCATTATGGAAATCTGGTTGGGCTCGGAGGGAGGGGTCCCTCTGACTGAACTCTGCCCACGAGGTTTTTGGGTGCTACACCAGCCGAGGGCCCAAGGTAGGGGTGGGGGGGTGGCGGTTGTTATTAGGGAGTCCCTTGGTCCGTGGGAGGTCACTTTTCTTCAGATAGATGGATGTGAGTCCCTCTTTATGAGGGCAAGGGCAGTTGGGCCTGTTGATTACGTACCTATCTCCTAGCTGCGTATCAACAGCCCTGCCCAGGCTGCTCGATGCTCTCTCGGGGTTGGTGGTTGAGTTCCCTAAACTTATTGTTCTGGGGGACTTTAATCTGGGTGGAGCGTCGGGCGTGGCCCGGGAGTTCATGGCTTCCATGGCAGCCATGGACCTGACCCAGATAATTCAGGGCCCGACTCATGAGGGGGGCACACCCCCGATCTTGTTTTTATCTTGGAACAGTGGTGTGATGATCTCGGTGGGGGAGTACCAGTTATTCATCCCCTGTCATGGACCGATCATTATCTCCTGCGGCAGGGCTTCCAGAATGCCAACGCCCCCCCCCGCTGGGATGCGGGACTGACCATCTGGTTCCGCCCCAGGCGTCTGATGGACCCGGAGAGGTTCCAGACAGAGCTTGTGATAATACCTCTCTCTCTCTCCCACGCCCCGGTCGAGGCTCTGGTGCATGCCTGGGAAAAGGCGGCCTCCGGGGCACTCAACCGTGTCGTGCCTTTGTGGCCTCTGACTCAACGCAGATCCCGGCTGGCTCCTTGTTTCCCGAAGGAGCTCCAGGAGATGAAGCACCATAGGAGAGGCCTAGAGAGCGGTTGGACAGCCAGTCGTTCCGAATCTGACCGTTCCCAGTTGAGATCGTTCACACGATCTTATCTGGTGGCGATGGAGGTGGCAAAGCGGGCATACTTCTCCGCCCTCATCGCATCCGCAGATAATCGCCCGGCCGCCCTGTTCAGGGTGTCCCGCTCCCTCCTGAATCGGAGGGCGGGGGAGGATCCTTTGTGGGGACGTGCCGAGGAGTTTAATCAGCATCTGCTGGATAAGATCGCTCAGATTCGGGACAGTCTGGACTCTGACTGGGCAGGGTCTGACGGTGAGGAGGCAGCTGATCTTGGGATCTGGGAGGGGTTTGATCCTGTCACCCCTGAGGAAGTGGACAGGATTATGGGAAGGCTGAGTGCCACCATGTGTGTACTGGACCCATGTCCCTCCTGGCTTGCTTATGCAGCCCAAGAGGTGACACGGGATTGGATCCAGGCAGTAATAATGGCATCCTTGGATGAGGGGCTCTTCCCTGCCCCCTTGAAGGAGGCGGTGGTGAGACCCCTCCTCAAGAAACCTGTCTTGGATCCAACCATACTGGATAACGTTCGTCCGGTCTCCAACCTTCGCTTTGTTGCGAAGGTTGTTGAGAGCGTGGTGGCACGGCAGTTCCCGTTGGCCCTGGAGGATACAGATTACCTGGATCCGTGCCAATCGGGTTTCAAGCCAGGGTACAGCACAGAGACGGCATTGATCACGCTGGTGGATGGTCTTTGGAGGGCTCGGGACAGGGGACACTCCTCTGTTCTGGTCCTCTTGGATCTTTCGGCGGCTTTTGATACCATCGACCATATCTTGCTGCGACAGCTCGAGGGGTTGGGAGTGGGAGGCACTGTTCTACGGTGGTTCTCCGATCTCTCGGGCCGTACGCAAGCGGTGTTGGCAGGGGGGCAGAGGTCGGCTATGAGGCCCCTCACTTGTGGAGTGCCCCAGGGGTCGGTCCTCTCACCTCTCCTGTTCAACATCTATATGAAGCTGCTTGGGAAGATCATCTGTGGTTTTGGGGTGCGGTATCATCAGTACGCTGATGATACCCAGCTTTTTATATCCACCCCAAACCAGCCCAGTGATGCCCTTGACATGATGTTCCGCTGCCTGTAAGCGGTACGGACCTGGATGGGGAGGAAGAGGGTCCAACTCAACCCCGCCAAGACCGAGTGGCTGTGGGTACCGGCATCTTGGTCCAATCAAGATATTCCATCGTTGACCATCGGGGGTCAGGTGTTACCCCCTGTGGATAGGGCTCATAACTTGGGTGTCTTCGGGAAGATCATGTCTCTGGAAGATCATGTAACGACCGTGACCAGGGGGGCATTTGCCCAGGCCAGCCTTGTGCGCCAGTTGCGCCCTTACTTGGACCAAGATGCCCTACGTACCGTTACTCATGCGCTGGTCACCTCCCGTCTTGACTACTGCAACACTCTCTACCTAGGGCTGCCCTTGAAAACCACTCAAAGGCTTCAGCTGGTGCAGAATGCGGTGGCGCAGGTTGTGATGGGAGCTTCCTGACACTCCCATGTTACACCCCTCCTGAGCAACTTGCATTGGTTACCGGTTGCCCTTCGGGTGAGGTTCAAGGTGCTGGTTATTACCTACAAAGCCCTTCATGGCCTAGGCCCGGGATATTTGTCGGACCCCCTGCAGCCAGTGACAATTCCCAATCGCCTGGTGCGTTCCCACAGACAGGGCCTCCTCAGGGTGCCATCAGCCAGACAGTGTCGGCTGGCGACCCCCAGCGGGGGTCGCACCCACCCTCTGGAACCAACTTCCTTTGGAGCTCCGGATGGCCCCTGACCTTCGCTCATTCCGCCGCGATTTGAAGACCTGGTTGTTCCGTAGCCTGGACTGATGGGGGGTTTCTTAATGAATTTTAAATTGCTTTAAATGGGAATTTTAATTTTATATTGTCTTTTAATGAGGAACTGTGCATCTTTACCATTGTGAGCTGCCCTGAGTCCTTGGAGATAGGGCGGCATATATATATATATATATATGTGACCTTGCATTCCTACGCAACTGCCGAGATCAAAATTTAATCCCCACAGGCTTCCAACTGAAATTCCACTCCAACTCTGCAGCCACCAAACGCATTCTGAAAAGAACAGAACTAGCCCTAATCAGAAATGAACTCCACAGAAAAAGATTCCTCCTAGACCGAATCAACAAGGATCTCCTCACACTTCACCTCAAACTCAGCAACAAGATCCACCCCGCACTTTGGGACAAATCCAAACAACTTGCCGTCTGGAGAGCCGAAACACAGACCACCCTCAAGACAGACACACACACCAACAAACTCCGAAGACTACAAGAACGCCAGAAACAATCCCCTCCACCCTCACAGCCACACATGAAACAAACAGTGCATAACATCTCAGATAGGATCCTCACCAAAGCCGAAACCAATGTCCTTTCCAAAGGATTCAACTTTGCAGTCGCTCCCAAAAGCATCCCCACTGAAACCATTATATGCGGAGTTGAAACCAGCCTGACCAAAATCAACCCCGACGACGCAAACAGAATCAGACTCAAAATCACCAACACCAAAAATAACTTACCCAAAGAGGAACAGACAGCACTACTTAACCTGAAAGAAGACACCAGCATAATAATCCTACCAGCAGACAAGGGCAATGCCACGGTGGTTATGAACACATCTGACTACCAAATCAAATTAACCAACCTACTCCAAGACTCCATATACAAACCCCTAAACACAGACCCCACCACCTACCTGGAAAAAACCACCAGATCCAAAATAAAAGCCTCCCCCATCAGCGAAGAGATTCAGCAAAGAATCATTCCCAGAGAGAAATCATCCAGATGCCCTAAGCTTTATGGTCTCCCCAAGATACACAAAGAAGGAACCCCACTTAGACCCATAGTCAGCTCCATAGGCTCACCTCTACAAAACCTAGCCAAATTTCTTGCCAAACAACTACAGCCCTATGCAGAATCCATCACCTCATACGTAAAAAACTCATTCCAGTTCATAGACATCATAAAGCAACAAAACTTACAGCCCAGTGACCTACTCATGAGCTTTGATGTCATATCCCTCTTCACCCAAGTACCAATCAAAGAAGCCTTGACAGTTATCCAAAACAAATATAACCCCCCCAAGTACATCTTAGATCTGACCAACCACTGCCTATCCAACACATACTTCATCTATAATGGACAGAAATACAAACAAATAGAAGGAGCACCCATGGGATCACCCCTCTCACCTGTCATTGCCAACCTCTATATGGAATACTTTGAAACCCAAGCTCTAGAAAAATCTGATCACAAACCCAAACTCTGGCTCAGATATGTAGACGACACCTTCATAATCTGGCCACATGGGAAAGAAAACTGGACAACTTCCTCACACACCTCAACAGCCTACACCCCAAAATACAGTTCACCATGGAAACAGAAGCGAACAACCAACTTCCCTTCCTGGATGTCTTAGTCTACAGAAAATCCAATGGCTCCCTAGGACACACTATCTACCAGAAGAAAACACACACAAACCGCTATCTGCATGCACTCTCACACCACCACCCTGCCCAGATCAACTCTGTAGCCAAGACACTCATTTCCAGAACAAAACGCTTAGCTGACGAACAACACCTAAAAACCGAACTACACATTCTCACTAACGTACTAACATCCAATGGATTCCAAAGAAATAAGATCACCAACCTAATCCAAAAATAAACCCCCACTAAAATCCAAGACAGAGAACAAGAAAACGGCAAAGCCCTCCTCCCATACATAAAAGGCACCACAGACAGAATAAGCAAAATCCTCCACAAACATAACATCAAGACAGCATTCTGCACAAACCGAAAAATATCCACCATCCTAAGGAACCCCAAAGACAAAATTGAGTTAGAAAATCAAGGAGTATATGAAATCCCATGCACCGCCTGCCCCACCACATACATCGGACAAACCAACAGACGAGTAAGTGCACGCATAGAAGAACACAAGAACTCAGTCAGAAAAGAGGAACCAACTTCTTCCCTGGTCCAACACCTTAAAGCCACAGGACATGATATTGACTTTAAAAAGACCAGAACTATCGCCAAAACTGAACACTTTAACAACAGAATAATCAGAGAAGCCATCGAGATAGAAAAACGCCCACACAGCATGAACAAATGAGACGATACCTCCCGCCTACCAGCCATTTGGAAACCCGCCCTTATTGACAAACGAGTCCCTAACACGACGAATGACACCAGACCCACACTCACGAGAGCCACACAGGATGTCACCACCACACAACCACGCAGAAAGCAGACTCAAACCCACACTGATAATGAGCCACGACCAAGGACCAGAAGCCAGACCGCAGCTGCATCATTAGCCACTTTAAACCCCTCCAATCCATACATGAAGCAGACTGACACCCACCATGAAGAGCTCGCACGGCCACAAACACGAAGCCAAACAACAACAACGCAACTCACCAGCTCAAATCCCCCTGCAACTCAGACTAAGCTGAGCACAACCAAGCCCCCACCCAAACAGAACACACCCCCAGCCAATCAGAGCACAACCAACCCCCCATCCAATCAGAGCACAGCCAAGCCCCTAACCAATCAGAACACACCTCCACCCAATCAGAACACAGCCAAGTTCCCACCCAATCAGCTCACACCCCCACTAGCAGTTAAAAGGAAGAGACAGCTGCGATCTCACATTGCTCCTGGAAGCACGAAGCCGAGAACACCAGCCTGAAGATGACGAATGAGACTTCGTCGAAACGTCGCCAAGACACTTCCAATTTTGCGTGGGAGAAGACCCGAATAACCAAAGACCTACATACAAACACCCGCGAAAACCTGAGAAAACATATATATATACATATATACATACATACATAAATATACATACATACATACATACATATACATATACATATACATATACATATACATATACATATATAAATATAATAAATAAATAAATAAATAAATAAGGAAGGAAGGAAGGATTTGGACTACCAGACTGGGAGCTGTATTATTAAGCCGCAGCCCTCACATGGATAAAAGAGTGGATAAACCTAAAAAACAAAAGGATTTTGGCAATAGAAGGACACGATTTACAACTGGGATGGCATGCATTTATATGGGATGGAAAAAGTAAAACACATAATTATTTCCAAAATCACTATATTAGAAATGCTCCATTACTAATATGGGAAAAAAATAAACGGAATTATTACAGCAAAATAGCTGTCTGGTTATCAACAATGGAAGCATTAATATATCCGAATGTGTTGGATCTAGATAAAATTTCAAAATACAAAGAGATATTAGATAAACAAGGAAAGTGGTCTAAGCACCCTGTTATTAACACAGCTGCCTGCAATTACTGCTGGTTCGAATCTCTCCAAGGCTCAAGGTTGACTCAGCCTTCCATCCTTTCTAAGGTAGGTGAAATGAGGACCCAGTTTGTGGGGGCAATAAGCTGACTTTGTATAAAATATACAAAAGTATGAAGGCTATTGCTTAACGCATTGTAAGCCGCCCTGAGTCTCCGGAGAAGGGCGGCATATAAATCAAATTAAAAAAGAAGAAGAAGCTAAAAACGAAACAAGAATTAAAAAACCAGGGAATTGATATGGACTGGTGGCCCTATATGCAAATTCAGGTGAGATATAAGATGCAGAAAACTATGGGTTTTATAAGGAACCACAAGAATTGGACAGAATACTACAGGGGACAGATGAAAAATTGATTTAAAAAATTATATAATTATTTATTGAGGTTTAAAATGGAAGAGGAAACATTAAAAGAAATGATGGTACCTTGGGCAAAAAAGTTCGGTTATACCATAGAATTAGACAACTGGTAAAAATTGTGGGGGGAAAATTATAAATTGACAATGTCGGCAGCATATAGAGAAAATTTATATAAAATGTTTTATAGATGGCACCTGCCGCCAGCAAGATTAGCCAAAATGTTCCCAAATAGATCACCAGAATGTTGGAAATATAGAGACACAGGGAACATATTACCACATGTGATGGACTTGTCCATCGGCACAAAAATATTGGATAAGGATAAAACTGTGGTTAGAGGAAATGGTAAAACAGCAAATAGCAAAAAAACTGGTGGTATTTTTATTAGGCATACTAACAGGGAAATACAACAAAAAAATCCAATATTTAATCCTACATGTAATAAAGGCAGTCAGAATTGTATATGCACAAACTTGGAAAAATGGAAACATACCTACTGAGGAAATAATAAGGAAAATATTAGATTGTGCCGAGATGGACAGGTTGACAATGGAAATTAAGGACAAAGGAGAAACAGAATATTATTTAATTTGGGATGTATGGTATAATTGATTAGATAGTAGATGCAAAGATTAGAAAATAAATGAGGAAAGACGATTAACGAATTAGAAATGAGAAATAAGTATAAGAATAATGATAGATGAAGAATATTTATTGTATATATTATTATATCATGGTAAGATGTTACAAAAATGTAAGATGTAAAAAATATTTAAATGATAATTATATACTGTATACATCTATATATAAAAGAGAAATACCACTCACGCATTATCACAAATTCTCCAGAACCGTAAAGCCTACAAACTTGAAATTTGCCACATATGTTCCTCTTGGCTTCTAGGTGCTCACTAAGAAAGGATTTTTCAAAATTACCATCACAGCATTAATATTTCCTTTATTATTTTTAACAAGCTCTGATGCTAAGGAGTTCCAGTCCCCCTCCCCACCTGAAAAGAAATCTGTTCCAGATGCAAAACACAAGCAGAGGAGAGGAGTTTCAGTTTCAGTTTTACTTTCACAGCAGCAAGCAGCTTTACTACAGAACAGTTGAGCTAAGCCATGGCCAGGCTCCTTCCTGTCTCCTTCTTGCTCACACAGCAAATACTGTTTCACTTTCCAAACAGCCCTCTGATGCTAAGGAGTTCTACTCCCCCTCCCCACCTGAAAAGAAATCTGTTCCAAATGCAAAACACAAGCAGGAGAGAAGTTTCACTTTCACTTTCACTTTCACAGCAGCAACCAGGGGATAGGATAGGGGAGGCTTCCATGGGGCATGTCACTGCGTTATTTTATTTACCAGCTGAGCTCATTATTTCTGGACTGCCTGGCTCTCCGTAGCTTTGCCAACTTCTTATCAGTAAGCTACGTGTTTCTGTATCCACCCACATTCCTTCACACACTCCCTTCCTTTGTTCTCTTTCCAGCAAGGTCCGGCTGAAAGATAGCCGGCCCGAATTACTTTCAAAAATGTAACAATTAACTTTTCTTAGTTAGTGAGGTGTTTTATTTTCTTTATAACAAATAAATGAGTTTTATTAGAAACCTTTTCTTCGCGTTTCTTTATCAGAATAGTGCAACTTGGAATAAGCCTCGATTCATCTCCTCCTTTAAACCAGGGTAATTAGTCCCAGAGCCAAACATGGGATTAATAAATGCCCTGACATTCTGGTAGCACAAGGACGGTTTGATTTATGGCTTTTTTCCTTGTTTTTGTTACTTCTGATAAGAGCGCATAGGCAATTAGTTTTTAGCTACTGAGGTACGCTAATTATATTGCTGAGATGCCGAAACAGAAGTAAAACAAATACAAAATGTATTTTGCTGAGAAGGTGGCAGAAAGGAGGTTTCCAGATTTCCAGCCCCTTACTACAGCCACACGCCTGGAACAAGAAAAAGCCGTGGGAACAGAAATGGAGACAGATAAGACAGAAGCTGTTTTTGAAGATGATGATTTACGACTGAGGTCAGTAACATTTTCTTCTGGTCTTCCAAGCTCTAAAAAAGTCTCCCCAGAACCTTCTGAATTTGTAACACTCGGTGCAAGGACTGCTGAGCAAAATTACTCCCACGCAGAGAGAGAAACAATTCATTATTCTCCTCGAAGCTCGAAGCTCACCCTGGATGAGCTAGCCATGAAAGCCTACCGTATAAAACTCTATGAACAGCAGCTATCCCAAGCAAAAATGGCTATATCTATGCTTGAGCAAGATATGGGAGATAACTTAAATTTTTCAAAAAGCGCCATATTGTCTTCTTGCTCAGAGCCAAAGACACTCCCCCTGGTGGATCCTGTGTCAGGCCAATTAAGGCAAAGAGCACTGCATACGTCACATGAAAGTCTCCCTGATCAAGTTACACATGTCTTACATAACCACTCCTACTCTAAAGCATACAATGCCCCGTATGCAAAGCTGCCCGAAGCTAAAGGTGCAGCACCATCTGCTGGCAAAAGTAATTTACTACAGGAAGCTGAAATGCCACAAGTGTTTCCACAGGCCCAAACTCAAACACCCCCTGGCGGTGTTGGTGTCCTTTTAGATGGAACACAGGCATGCTTTATGCAGCAAAGGCAAATGACTGCATCTCCAGCAGGTCATGCCAATATTGCAGATCAAGCACAAATGGCAACTGGAATACAGCAGATTCCAGTGCATCAGCCACAGCAGCTACAAATGCCTGCATATGTGCCCCAGCCACAAGTGCAAATAGGGCCACCTCCTGGCCCACCTCCAATGGCACAACCAAGACCATTTTTAGGTCCACAACAGGCACAGCAAATACCTCTGCCAGCACAGCCAGCATACCAAGTGCAGGCTCCTCACCAGGCATTTTCTGTCTCTCCACTAACTGGTGAGTCAAAACTAAAAATGTCAGGACACAATTACAAAGCCTGGGTCAGTGAGATTACACTATTGCTTCTTAGAGAAGGCAGTCACTGTATGGTATTTAACCCTCCTGCACAACCATGGGACTTTGCAATAAGAGATTTAGAGATAAGAGCTCGTACAACATTATTGATGTCCATGGATACTGAACTGCAGGTCACTTTTCCACCAAATACAACAGCCCGACAAATTTGGGCTGAATTGGAAAATTGCTACAGGCCTATCTCAATTGAATCTTCATGTTTACTCATGTCTGAACTCCACGGTTCGAGATTGAAACCCGGTGAACAAATTGGAGGACATTTGACCAAACTGAAAGGTCTGAGAACAGAATTGAGAGAAAGAGGCCATAACATTGAAGATATTCAAATGATCAGCATCATTATTAACTCTTTGAATTATGAATGGAAAGATGCTGTTACAAAAATTAACCAAGTCCCTATTGCTCAACGCACAGTGGACAATGTCTGTAGACTTTTAATTGAAGAAGAGGCATTCATGTTGGCCACGCCACACTTGAGAAGACCACCCGCATCAAGAGCTCCAGCTAGTCGCCCCTTCCGAGGAAGGACCTATGCTCCAAGGATGCCAAGATGCTACACCTGCGATCGTGTGGGACATGCCACCCGGGATTGTCCCCAACGAGTTCCAGCTCCCGTCACGTACCAGCCCAGAGGAACAGATTCCAGAGGCAGAGGCAGAGGCGGAAGACAAGGTCGTTGTGGTCCCCGGCGTGATCCACAAACTCCACTCGCCACGTTGGCTTTAACCAATGATCCACAACCTCAACCAGAGTACGACAGACGACTTCTGTGGACTTTGGACAGTGGTGCAGCATTGCATGTTACCTACAGAAAGGAACTTTTCACAGAGATGCACGAGCCTGAACCAGAACTACGTGAACTTTATTCTTTTTCAAATCATCCTTGTCAGGTCAAAGGAAAAGGAACTGTTTATGTTGAAGAGCTCGATGCATTGATTCCTGATGTTTATTACATACCAACAGCAACCAGTAATTTGCTTAGTCAGTGTCACTTGTCTAGAATGTTAAAGTTCCAAGTTCACCACCTTGAAAAAGCAAGTTACATAGTTAAAGATGGAGATATTGTTGCTGAAACCATATTAATTGGTGGTGTTTATTACTTAAAGCCAAAGCCTAAAACACAAACACAGGCAACTATGCAAACTCCAAAAAGGCAGAGCACAGGCCCAGAGAGAGATGCTCCAGAGAGAGATCCTGTTGCTATTCCTAAGGCTCCTAAAGCCAACAAAAAGAGGGTTGGTAAACAGGTTGCTCAGAGCAAGCCTGAGGTTCCGCATAAAAATGTTAATGTTGAGAATTCACTAACTGGTAAACCTTTGCATTCCAGGTGTATCCACAAATGGCATAGAAGATTGGGGCATGCCAGTTTCCGTGTTCTTAGGAAGATGCCGGAGTTCGCAAAAGGTTTGGATCTAAAGGGGTGTAAGGTGTTTTTGGATTGTGCTGTATGCAAGAAGGCCAAATCCAAAGCAGCAGCCATTCCCAAACGCACTACACGCCTGTCAACACGCATTTTTGATTTGGTTCACATTGACATAGTTGGTCCATTCCCGCCATCATTTGGTGGTAGAAAATATTTTCTAACAATTGTTGATAATTACTCTAGATATGGATATGTATATCCTATGAAAGAAAAATCAGAGACCTTTCAGATCTTTAAAGACTTTGCAACCCTTGTTTCTACCCAACACCAAGTTCGCATCGCCAGAATCCAGAGTGATCGTGGTGCTGAATTCATGTCTCAGCGTTTCCAGGACTGGATGAGTAAGAATGGAATTATTCATCAGACGTCGGCGCCTTACACACCGGCTCATAATGGAGTCGCAGAACGAAGACAAGGGGTACTGCAAACCATGATGCGTTGTCTCCTAGAAGACGCCAACCTTGGTAAGATATACTGGGGTGAAGCTATCAAGTACGCAAATTACATTGTCAACCGTACTTGGAGCAGTGTAACAAATCAGACTCCTTTCTTCATGTTGTATGGCTACAAGCCCGATCTTAAAAACATTCATATTTTTGGTTCATATGCTATGGTGAACATTCCCTTAGCTCAAAGAAGAAAAGGAAGTCCAGCAGCAAAAAGACTGAGATTTATGGGTATTGATGATAACTCAAAGTGGAGCAAATTTATTGACTCTAAACATGTAATTGTGATTTCCCAATCTGCTAATTTTGAAGAAGATATTGACTGGTCCAGGATTCATTCCAATGATCCTGGAGTTTATTTTCCTAGAGATGATACCGCTGATGCTACGCAGATGGATGATCAAGATTCCACTGGTTCTTCTCAACCCGATGTTCCATCTTCGCAAGCCGCGGATGCTGACGAAAGTGAGGACGAGGACGAACCAGAAGAAGATTGGACAGTTGTTCCAAGACGTTCCAAGAGGGTCACAAAAGGGATCCCTCCACAACGATATTCTTGGCAACTGACAAAAGCACCCTTGCCTTTGATTTGCAATGTCACACTTCCACCTGATAATTTCACACAAATCAAGCAGCTCCCTGATTCAGAGCAAGACAAATGGTGTGAAGCAATGCAGGTTGAAATGGACAGTCTAAAGAAACTTAAAGTATTTACATCTGCAAAACCTCCAGAAAACAAAAAGGTCATTGGCACTCGATGGGTCTACAGAATCAAAAAGAAACCAAATGGTGAGTCATTGTACAAAGCCAGACTTGTAGCTCAGGGTTTCGCTCAACGTTATCCTGAGGACTACACAAATACTTACTCACCGACAGTTCGAACTGAGAGTGTAAAAATTGCTTTAGCAACTGCAACTACTCTTGGTTTAGAAGTTTTCCAGTTTGATGTTGACACGGCTTATCTACATGCAGACCTAGATGAAGAGATCTACGTGAGAAGTCCTCCAGGATTCCGACAGCAAGAAGGGGATACCTGGTTCCTAAACAAAAGTCTCTATGGTCTGAAACAATCTGGTTTAATGTGGTACTTATGTCTTACTGACAAACTAAATTCCATGGGCTTTATTAAGTCCGAAACTGATGAGTGCGTGTTCACAAAAAGATCTAACAATGCATATGAGATAGTTCTTGTTTATGTTGATGATATTGTTTATATTGGTCCAAATAAGCAAATGAGTGAAATTTTTGCCAAAGCTTTGCAGAGATACTTCACATTGAAATCATTAGGTCACATTAGCACTTATTTAGGTGTTCAGATTGAAAAAACACAGAAGGGGTTTAGTCTTTCACAAGAAGATAAAATTGAATAAATTTTGCATCATTGCAACATGAAAGATGCTAACACAACAAAGACACCCATGCAAACAGATTTTCACAACTTGACACAAGAAGAAAGTCCTGAGTTCGAGGATCAAACACTTTATCGTTCAGTCATAGGGTCACTATTGTACATTAGTAGTTGGACCAGACCCGACATTGCACTTAGTGTTAATCTCTTATCTCGACACGTAGGTAAAGCAAAACAGTTTCACTGGACATGTATTAAGAAATTATTGAGATACCTAAAATACACTAAACACATGAAGTTATTGTTAGAACCAACGCATACTGATTATGCAGAATTATGTTGTTATGCAGATTCTGATTGGGCAAGTGATAAGAAATCACGTAAAAGTACTTCAGGTTATATGATGTTCTTAAATGGATGTCCTGTTTATTGGCAAGTACGTAAACAGAATTTTGTTTCTTGTTCATCTACTGAAGCTGAATATGCTTGTGTTTCAGATGCATGTAATTCCCTAACTTGGTTTGATGCTTTAGTCACAGATATCTGGACACACCCGATCCGACCGATCACCGTGATGGAAGACAATGAATCGGTGGTTTATATTTCTGAATCACATTTTACAGGTTCTAGGTCCAGACACATTGACATTCGTTACCAAAACATAAAGCATTTAGTGAAAAAAAGGTTTTGTCAAAATGCAATATGTATCTACACATGATCAAATTGCAGATATGCTCAACAAACCACTTCCAGCAGCTCAACACGAGTATCTGTGTAAGAAGATGTGCCTTATTTGATGATGTACCTGATATTCGCTCAACTGGCAAAAGAAGGGGATGTCATTGTGTTTTTTTATTTACCAGCTGAGCTCTCATTTCTGGACTGCCTGGCTCTCCGTAGCTTTGCCAACTTCTTATCAGTAAGCTACGTGTTTCCGTATCCACCCACATTCCTTCACACACTCCCTTCCTTTGTTCTCTTTCCAGCAAGGTCCGGCTGAAAGATAGCCGGCCCGAATTACTTTCAAAAATGTAACAATTAACTTTTCTTAGTTAGTGAGGTGTTTTATTTTCTTTATAACAAATAAATGAGTTTTATTAGAAACCTTTTCTTCGCGTTTCTTTATCAGAATAGTGCAACTTGGAATAAGCCTCGATTCATCTCCTCCTTTAAACCAGGGTAATTAGTCCCAGAGCCAAACATGGGATTAATAAATGCCCTGACAGGGCAAGCCTGAGGGAGAGAATGGGATAGAATAGGGGAGGCTTCTGTGGGGCAAGGCTGAGGGAGAGAAGGGGGATAGGATAGGGGAGGCTTCTGTGGGGCAAGGCTGAGGAAGAGAAGGGGAGAGGAGAGGCTGAATGTATCTGCTCATTAATTTTCAAGCTGTAAGTGCCAATTTATCAAGCCCGATCACATATAAAAGTAAAAAACTGTAGATATCCACCGCTACAGTAATTGCAAAACAGAAATTGTAAGGTTAAATGAAGAAAATTGTATAATAAAAATATTTTTTTAAAAAGAATCACAAATGAAGGCAAATATATGTGTTCTAGGATAAGGTTCAGGATCCAATTTGGGTCAGACACTGGGATCAGAGGTTTAGTCTTCCAAGCTTTCGGATTCGTGCTGGAGCCATCCTCAGAGATCTTCTCTCTACCAGAATGTGTGCTTTGGGCTATTCTATGTGCAACATTTATGTGGTGCCTGGTTGGGTGTGCCTTTCTTTTCAAATTGTTGATTGGGGTGTTGCTGGCCGACTATTAAGTTGTTGGCTATTGTTTCCTTATGTTACAAGTTGCCGGCTCCTATTCTATGTGTTTCTTCCTTTCTCTTCCTTGCGTGTTGTGCAGACATCTTGTAATAAATGTTTGTGGGTACACATTGTGCCTGAATAGTTTATAGAGATACCTTCTGGTCCCCGTGACAGACCCAGATTGGATCCTGCAATGAAAGAATCATTCAAAAGATTCACACTGCAGTTTCTTAGCCCAAGGATATAATATTGATACAGTAACAGAAAGTTAAAAGAACCCTAGTAGAACAGGTTAGATTGCAGAACTGCAGGCTAGCTCTCCCCACAGCCTGGAGTTTGATTTTGATTGGGTCAGCCTTCCATCCTTCCGAAATCAGTAAAATGAGGATCCAGTTTGTTGGGGCAATATGCTGTCATTGTAAACCACTCAGAGTGTGCTCAGTATATAAGTCTAAGTGGTATTGCTGTTGTTAAGTATACAACACTGAAAATCATGGAAAACTGTAAGGAAGCAGAGAAAACTCTATCTTATGTTTTTTTGAATCCTGAAATAAGCGCTTGGCCTTATTTTCAGGGAAGTCTTATTATTTTGGGGTGTGTGGAGCAAGATGGGGCTCCTCTTGCCGTCTTACCTGATTTCCAGCTCTGTGTTTGGGTAGACCTTATTTTCGGGGGGGAGTCCTATTTTAGCACATGCGCTCAAAAGCCCGATTGGGCTTATTATCAGGTGATGTCTTATTTTCAGGGAAACAAGGTACTTCTTGATGGGCATAAGTGAGCGTGACCCTACATCAGATTACAAAGAAATGCATATTTATACTTTTACACTCTACCTCCAGATGCGATATAGAAGCCACTGGGTGCATACTTGGCCACCACAACTTGATGGGCATGTTCAGTATAGATGTCAGCAATTGCTGGGTTCTGTAAGAAAAAAATAGAATTTCAAAATGTAACTTTTTCAAAGAAGGGAAGTTTCCCATCCATTGTCAATTATCCATTTTTGCCAGCCGATCTGATAAAAGATTCTTTGCTAATATGAGATAGTATCAATATCTGGCTTGTGATAGCTTCAGACCTTTCTCTACTAATTAGATGCCTGTCCAGGGAGGGCATTTGGAAGGAGGGGCAGCCAAAAGGTTCATGCTCCAAGGAAGTATAAGAGATGGGGCAAATGTCTGGCTTTCTCAGGGGCAGCTCCCAACCTAGAAAACAGCTTGTTCCTGAAGAAGGCTGAGCTCCTACTTTTCTACTTGCTTTCTGCAAAGTGGTAAAGACATTTTTATTTTTTAATTGGATAAGGTTTTTGAGTGCTATGTTTTTGAGCGTTATACTTTTATGTGGGGGGAGGGGAAATGGTTCTTATCCTTTTATTCTTTTAAGCCATTTTGACTCTCTGGAACTGAATAACTAAAAATAATAATGTATTATTATTATTATTATTATTATTATTATTATTATTATTATTATTATTATTATTTATTCTCAGAAAAATAATGACAATGAATCATGCCCGTCATCCATGCAGTGATGTTGACAGGCTCTCTTTACTAGGAAAATAGGTGAGCATGAAATGTTGCAAGTACCTCAGTTGGTTGAAGAACAAAAAGGGCATTGGAAGAATAACTGAAGGACAATGAAGAAGATGCACTTGCTAGTGCTAGTACATCAGGAAGGCCAACTGAATACAGGAGAGACCAAACTGGCTTACAAGAAAGACCAAATGAAGAACAGAAAGGAGGCATGGGAAGACAAAGCATTACATGGTCAGTACATTAAAGAAAATGGCAGGGAATTTAGATAATAACAATGGCTGACAATGACTAAGAGCAGCAAGGTTAAAGAAAAAGAAAGAGGGGCTAAGACATGAGACAAACCCGTAAGAACAAATGCATACAAAGACAGAATTGAGAAGATAGCAACAAATAACAAGTGCCGTCTCTACAAAAAAGCTGAAGAAACAGTGGATCATCTAATTAGCTAATTAGATGCTGCAAGAAGATTACACAAACAACAGCATGTCAAAGTAACAATAGTGCATTGTAAGATCTGCAAGAAATAGCATTTGCCTGCTATCAAAAAGTGATAGCACCATAAAATAGAGAAAGTATTAGAAAACGAAGAAGCTCAAGTGCTCAGGGACTTTAGAATTCAAACAGCCAGGCACCTGCCACATAACAGGTCAGACTTCACAATTTCAATAAGACAAAAAAGTCTGGATAGTGGACATGGTAGTACCTGGAGACAGCAGAATAGAGTAGCAAAAAAAGAATTGGAGAACGTAACAAAATATAAGACTTGCAAATAGAAATAGAACGACTGTGGCAAGAGAAAGCAAAGATAGTACCTATAATAATTGCCTGGGGTGCAATCCCACACAACTGGAACACCACTTGAATACCATCAGCCATAACAAATTCACCATCAGTCAATTGCAAAAGCCAGCTTTACTCAGAACAGCTTACATCCTGCAACAATATCTCTAACACCATCAAACATCAACATTTGCCTATCTTTGGGAAGGACTCATTAGGTGGATAAAAATGCCAAATCCAGTTTAAATATCAGGCTGACTAATTCTATTCTATTCTCTAAACTATCTCAGAAGCATATACCAAGAAAACAATTACCGTATTTTTCGGATTATAAAATGCACCTTTTTACCCCCAAAAAGGGGGTGAAAATTTAGGTGCGTCTTATACACCGAATGTAGCCCCATGCACCCACTGGCCCCACCCTTTGGCCTCTGCCTCGCAGCAGTTACCTCCTTGCAAGCAAACAGCAAAAAAACCAGCTCCTTTCAGCTTCAACATAGGCTAATTAGCACAAGCTGATTGGATCGGCTTCCCGACTTTCAGCTGATTTGCTCTCAGCTGTTTTGCGCAGTGCTCTGCTGCTTGCTACAAGGAAATAAATTGCTGGAGCAGATTTTTTTTCGTTGTGCTAATCAAGCTATGCTGAAAATGAAACTGAAAGTAAAGTAGGCTGTTTGCTGTAACGAGGAAAAATTAGGCAGAGGGAGATTTCTTTTTCCTCACCAAAAAAGGAAGGTGCAAACAATGGGAAATTTAGGGCAAAAGAGGAGAGTTCAAGATTTTAAAACACAAAAGAAAAAAAGGAGAAAGAAAAAGACAAAAATAAAAATGTGGTGGTGAAAGTAAAAAGGATTGTAGCTTGGATAACAGCTAGAACATTTTTAAATTTAATCAGGGAAATTGTAACGATTGAAATATTTTTAATTATATATTGTGATGAAAGTAGAAATAATTAAGTTGTGATTTGGAGCAACTATGGGCAAAACTATTTGGGTTATTGGGAGAGTTTAAGGTGTGAAAATGAGTAACATAAGGGGAAAGCTCTATTTAACTAGGGCATTGTAATAATTGAGATACTATTAATTGTATATTGTGTTGAAAGCAGAAATGGTTAAATTGTGGTTTGGAGGAATATATGGGGGAAATTATTTGGTTTATTATTATTGGTAAATATAATTGATTTGTAAGAAATTGGATTGCATGGAAATAATTGGAATATTCATGTTCATATTAATATACAAAAAAGATAGTTATATAACTGATTTATATTAAAATGTTGAATTTGTATTAAACCATTGTAATATTACATAATTAACCAATGTGAGGATGAATATAAAAATAGATGACAATGGGAAGGGTTAGAGGGTATAATATAGAATAGAAGGGAAAAGTTAGAGATGAGGATGAAGGGGAATATTGGTTTTTTTAAAAAAAATAGATAAGGAATAAATATGGCAAAAAGGAAATAAAGAAATTGTAAATTTAATTGAAATGACTAAACACTGTTTAAATTTGTGAACCGGCCAAATACTCTGTTCAAAGAAAATACATTGTATGTTTGCATGTGTTTGTCTAAAAAATAAAAATTATTAAAAAAAACAAAACAAAAAAGGTATGTGCGCCTTATACTCCGGTGTGTCTTATACTCTGAAAAATACGGTATCTATTTAAAGCAGGAATGGGGTGGGCAGATTCTTGCTAGGCAAAATCACATTTCTGAAGCCCAATCCAGCAAATCAGTGTTGGGTTCTTTAACCCCGTAACAAATGCCTCTTGATCATTTTTTGAAGAACTCAGTGACTCCTTCCAGCCCATTTAACTACTCAGAATATAGAGAAGAGGCCAAAAAGAAAAAAAATGCTTTGGACTTGTTGCTCCCAACCTTCAATGTCTGGTGTCTCCAACAGATCACTTTTGAGACTCCCCCCACTCTCACCATTGGAACTCACTTTCTTACAGCTTAATATTACTTTGAACCAGGGCACAGTTGCTTAAACAAATTATGGTTAAAATACTGGTTAAGTGTATTTAGTCCTTGATTTAGTTTCCTCCATTGACTCCTCTTGTTGGAAGCTGGGAAGATGACAAATAGTAATCACGTGAATCACTGCTACAACCATTGTAAATACATACTGATTGCTAAGCACCCAAATTTTGATCATGTGACTATGGGGATGCTGCAACAGTCATAAGTAACTTTTTTCAGTGCTGTTGTAATTTTAAAATGTTGCTAAATGAATGGTTGTTTTAAGTTGAGGACTCCTTGTAACTACAAAGTGAAATGCTGAGGCTCATACATCGCCGTTTCTGCAAATATCTTAGGACAGCCATTTCCAGCACCAATGCACAACTCTGTTCACATTCATAGGAAAGAAAACGCTGAACATCTAGAAGCATACAGAAGCCCAAAGAACCTGATTGAGAAAGCCAAATTGTCTTGTTGCTGAACTCAGGGAGCTTTCTATAGTGCAGGAAACAAAAGGTGGCTTCTTTTTAAAGGTTTTCATAAACATATTTTTTTTAAATTGTTTTGAAGAATATTTTCCATTTTAAAGTTAAATTTTTTTGTGGGAGGATTTAATAATTTATTAAAGTTGTAACTTATTTTTCTGGTAACTTCTTCAAAAGTGAATTTACATTCCTTCAAGCATGCTAGAATACAATTTGGGTTCAGTTGAATAGAGTCCTATTTTGGTTATGTAACTATTGTATTTGGTCACCATTTTATATTTCATATTTATTTTGTAATTAAATATCAATGTATGAGTTGAGCAGTTCTATAATCCATTAAATAAGATAAATAAGCAACATAAAATAGATGGGATTTACTGAATTATGATACCTTAAAAGTAATCCTACTATTCTAATAAAACTATTTCTAAACATAAATTGTCAGTTTGCATCAGGGTGGATTTGATTTAAATCAAACTGATTTAAATCACGATTTAAATCACGATTTAAATCACTAGTCAGTAAGGCTTGATTTAAATCATAGTTTTCTACCTAAAGACTAATTCTTACTGGTATAACTTTAATATGCAAGTAGATGAAGATTTTTAGAATAACAACTTTTCATATTAGTTTTTTTATCCCCCATTTAATAGGTTAATCATTCATACTTGGACAACTTTTCTGTTGTACTTAGGAAGGAGAAAAATAATCATTACCTTAATAATAACAATTTAAATCGATTTATTCAACTGAAACAATAACATTACAGCATATGTTATTTGCTTAAACAAACATCCATGTTTGTTAACTAATTTGGCTAAACAAAATATATATATTTTAAGAAACTTGGACTGTCAGCCCAGCCTACACATGAAAAACTTAAATACTGTCCTCTGTAACTCACTTGTCATCTTCATCTTCTTCTTTGTTCATAATCTGGAAAAGAAAAACAAGCTTTCCTGCTTTATCGGGTCCCAAACGATTTCTCCATTTAGAATGAATGAGTCCAAAGGAAGAGAATATTCTTTCAACGCCTGCAGAAGAAGCTACTGCTGTTAAAAGTGAAATCATTACTTGAACAGTCTCTAAATCCAAGTGCTTAAGTGATTTCCACCAGTTCACTGGTGTGACTTTCTTTAAAATATCTTCAGCAAACATATATTTCTTGAATGGTTCCCCCTTAGCTTTGAAGTTTATTATAGTTGGCATTACAGATGGATGATTGCTGGATACCCATGTCATAGCTAACTCCTCTTCCTCAGCACTTAAGTTTTGACCCTGATACTAGATATTGACAATATTTGCCAAAAAATGAGCTGGAGACAGTACTTGTCCCATTCGTTTTTTTAATGCTTGTAATTTAATTCTGTCCATGTGTAGTTCTGTTTTTAAGTGTTCACTCAGTTCCTTCCAAATTTCAACAGCATCAGCAATAAAACAGCTATTTTTCTGTATTTTGTTTAAAGCTTCACAGATGGGTTTCAGGATGCTCAGCATATGTTTAACATTTCTCTTAAACCCAATGTTGAGGATTTTGGCCGTGACAGTGCCATCTATTTTATCTCGATTTTCTTCACAAACTGTCATCAGAATAGGCCAGTTCTTGATATACTGCTCAAAACAGTCCACCACAGAGTTCCATCTAACATCTTGTGGGAGCGTTAGCTTGGTTCCACCCATCCTTTTCAGAGCTGCTGCAGCAAAATGATTGTTACGGAAGTATTTAGCAATTTCAACATTATTAGTCTTTATTTCTGGAACACTTAAGTCTTTGGCTAAGAGGTGCAGCAAATGAGCACTGCAACCATATGTTATTAGCTTTGTATTCCCTTCCTGCTCTTCTAAATTTCTTCTCATCTTGGATACATTTGCAGCATTGTCTGTGACCAAACTGCGTACTAGACATTTGAATTTTTGTTCACGTTATTATACTTTTATTGCCACTTCTTGTAAGTATTCTGCTGTGTGTGCATTTCCTGACGTATCAATTGTTTGTGCAAGGAAGACTTTCCCTTCTTCTGTTGTTATACAAGCACATACAATAGGATCATTGTGGACATTACTCCACCCATCAATACTTAGGTTAACAATTCTACCCTCCAGAGCTGTTGCACATTGCTCCATTTCTCTGTCATACACTTTATCCATACACTGCAACATCTGCTCTGCTGGGTGGACTGTATCCTGGTCTCAGTGACTGACCATATTAATGAAATAAAATGTGGGTTCTCAGTCAGATGGAAATAAGAGTTTGTTGCATAAATATTTTTTTCATCAATTAACTCTTTTTCTAATCTGCTAGTTTTGATCCAAACTTATCTATGGTGGTTCCAGGAGGGAAGGGTTTTTTCTTTCTTTTAAGTGATAGTGGTATGTGGCTGTGGGTGTCTGATGATGATGATGCTAATGAAGCACTATCCTGGATGGATAACTCTGTAACTGTAGAACAGGAGGATGGTGATCTTGAAGGTGGATAGTTTCCAGAATCCATGAATTCCCCTAAACAAAAAAGTCAATGCTGTTATTTTATTGTTTATACAATTTCTGCTTATTGTACACAGCACTGCCCCAAAAGGAATATTTGCTTTTCTTCATAACTGTACCAAATGACAGTAACATGCAGTAATAATAAGAAATATAATTTTGCTCAAACATGACAGTTCAAGGCAGTCTTTAGAATTATGATTCAATAAAAATGTTTACCAACCTGAAGATCCTGCCTGTTCAAATGTGTTTCTTTGGTCATCTTCATCACAGCACTTCTCATGATGTTGCCTCATTTGGGCCACCAGGCCTTGCATTTCTTTGTTGCAGTGTTTGCAGTTTGTACGCATGCCTGCCTTACCGATAGGTAAAGGAACTTCATTAAAATATTGCCAAACTGGGTCTCTTTTATGGCCTGCTGCCATTATAGGTTTTTTCCTCCAAGGAAAGAATGTGATAAACCTCAGGTCATACACACAAAAAGATCCAAAGACTTTTCTGTCTGTGGCTGTGCAGTATTCTGCTCAGAAAGTTTCACTTTCATTTTGTACTGCTTGTCTGCTTGCCCCTTCCTCCTCACACTTAGTTTCACTTTCTTCTTGTGCAGATCTATTCCACTCCAAACAATCAGAAAAATATTGTTTCTATTCTATTCACTGAACTTCTTGAAACTTAGCACTGAAGGGGTTGATTCTGTATTCATAGGTTTATAGAACAATAGGATTAAGGTCTTTTTCTCAACTCTGTTCATGATATAACATTTTTGCTGTGAAGAAGAGGTGTGTGATCTCTGCTGAGTCAAATTCAGTTTTGAGAACTGCAAAAGTAAACCAAGCATCTGTGATAATATCTTGTAGGCAGAGAAATTGCCCAATAATCTTACAAAAACCTCTGGAAGAGCATGACATTGTGAATGGATTAATGGAATTTATTTACCAAAAAAATTAAACATATACAGCCTTATTCTACATAATTAAAAAACTAATCTTTATTTCATGATGGAATAACCTTTGGATGGTAATATATTTTCCTCAAAAAGCATTTTATTTAAAAAAATCCGATTTAAATCAAAAAAATCCGATTTAAATAAAAAAAAATCTGATTTTTTTGATTTTTTAAAAAAAATCATTGATTTTTATCCACCCTGGTTGCATAGAGCATTAAAACCAAAATAGAAGTACTTTTCCTTATTGAAATTTAGGTGTTAGTAAATTTTCAGATTACATTTTGTCTTGAATTGCATCTTGAGATAAAATGTAATCTGAAAATTTATGTATTTAGCATACAGAGATCTATCTGACTTTGCACACTGTACATAATAAACCCAAATGTTTATTATGTTTATTAACCTTATTGACCTTAGGGCAGGGGTGTCAAACTCAAGGCCCGTGGACCAGATCCAGCCCATGGGGTGCTTAGATCTGGCCCGCAGGGCCTCCCTGAAAACAGTGAAGGACTGGCCCATGGTGCCCCTGCCAGCAAAAACCGAGTTTGTGAGGCCCTAACAAGCTCCATTTTCGCTGGCAGAGGGTTGCAGGAGGTCGTCGCAACCAAAAACAGAGCTCAGCAGCCCGTGTTTTTTTTTTTTATTGAAAAAGTTTTCAAGTACAAATTTTTCCCCCTTTTTCCCCCCTCTCCCTCCCCCTCCCTAACCCCCCCCTCCCCACCCATCCCCCGTGACTTCTTCATGACAAAAAAAAACCTAATTCATAACAGATTACTTACTCCCTCCTCTAAATATTGACCTTTACTTACTAAAAATATTATTAATATTATAACATCCCCCTTTATCCATACATTTCAGAAAAGAGAAAAGAAAGGGAAAAAAAAGACATTATACTATAACATTATAGAATAACTTCTAATTTAGCATAATAGTATTATAACTCCCAATCTGGCAATAATCTGCCCTTTTTCACCTCTCCCAAGCTTGTATCTATATATTATTACAACTCAAGACCTCCTTCCACTTTAAAACTATACGATAAATCCTACTTTAACATTTAATCTTCTATATATATTACTATAACATTTCAAAGCGGCCTTCCCCATAAAATCTAGTTTAACATTTATTCCACTCTATCCATTTCTTCCACTCCCCTAAATATATCACTTGAAAATCCCTTTTCTTAGACTAATCAATCTACTAACTAGCTTATTCACCCACTATCATGCAAAATTACCATACACAACAATTCTTAATATCTTTGATTCACTGCCCACACTACTTAAAAATATATGTCTATATATTCCATTATATCTAAATAAAAAAAAAGAAAAGACAATGACTTTAAATTTATAGTCCATATAATATCTTCTTTGAGGTCTTTCCACTAGATTGGTAGAACCAACATCCATAATAGGGTAACATAACTTGCTGGTGCAACAGTTTATTCAGAATCTTCAATCATATCTGCCCCCATCAGTAGTAAATATCTTCTTATATGTATAAAAGTAAAAACAACCACCCGAGTGACATTGTAATTATATTCCAAATAGTAATAATTGTGGATTTCGTCAGGATTATTGATTCCCATCATCGTAGTGGGTAACAACCCGATCTTCTGCATGCCCCAGCATAATTCTCTTGCCTTGTGATTCAAGATAATTATAATATGTTTATCAACACAAAAAGAAATTCCAAAGTGGATAATTCAAATCCATCAGTTTAAGGCTCTTTTCACGTCCCCAAATTACGGCCATGCAGAGATCTGCCACAATCCTCAGGATGATATTAACCAATACGTCGCCTCTTCTATGTTTACACATAATCATTCATATTTTAAAGTCACTGGCTTCACTGTTGCTTGATTTAGAAATTTCTATTTTTATGCGACCTATTTCTTTTTTTCTTTTCTTTTTGTGGGTTTGGTTTCCATCCTGGTTTCCTTTCTACAAATTGTGTATCATCTGGTCGGTTTACATTCTGCTTTGTAGATTGGTCTTGTTGGTCTTGTTTTTGTGTCTCATATTTCTTTTTTATCCCTTGTGTATCCCCTAATTGATTTCCATGCTTGTCCTTGCCTTGATAAGTCATCACATTAAGGTTAGATGCCACTTCTCTCAAATTTGTAGATAGTCCAGCTGGGGTGTCCGATAAATCCAAAGGCAATTCATCTGGTACAGTCTCTATAATTCGATATTTTACCTTTATTTCCAGCTCCTTCTGCTTATCCTGTATTATACCTGAAGATGTTAAGTTCGTTTTCAACCTATTTTGATAAAATTCTTCCGCTCTTTCAACAGTATTTAGCTGGTATCTTTCTCCTTGATATCTGAATATAATACCAACTGGGGCGTCCCACCTAAATGGGATATTTCTCTTTTTTAACTCATTCACCAGAAAACCAAATTTCTTCCTTTCCATTAATATCTTAGGTGGGAGTTCCTTGTAAATCCAAATCTTTCTTCCATACAATTGCAAATTAGAATTGAAGGAATTTTGCACGATATTATTCCTAATTTCTTTATCTGTAAAATAAATCACCACATCTCTAGGCAATTGCCTTTGCTTGGCAATCCAGGAGTTGATTCGATAAACTCTGTCGATCCTACAAAACACTTCGTCAGGTTGAACCTTTAGAATCCCAGCTAGAAATTCAGAAGATATTTTCCTTAAATCATCTCTATTATTTTCCTGCAAACCTCTTAATCTTATCGCATATTCTGTGAAATTATATTGTACCATTAAAATCTCTTTTTCAATCTTCTGTTGCAGATTTTCTGCATTACCATACTTTTGATCAGCATCCATTTTAGGTTTTTCTTCTAAGCTATTATCCTGAGTGTTTGTCAAATCATTTTCAATTTTTTGAATTCTATTGTCCAATTTATCTTGAATTTCTTCCATTTTAGACTCTAGTACATTAGTATTTGTGTCCAACTGTATCATAAATTCTGAAAAACCATTAACCACTTTTGAGAATTTTTTCTCCAAAGAATCAAACTTAGATTTCACCAATTCTTTAATTTCCTGCTTAAATTTTTCAAGTTGCTGATTCACAGTCTCCTCCCTTCTTTCAATCTCCTCTAAAAGAAATTCTATTATGTTAAAATCAGGTTTCTGAGACTGAAGAGTTAAAACTTGTTCCTTTAAATTGTTGGTGGGGGAATCCCCCCCCCTATTTGTTTATCTGACTTTGTAAGTCTCAATGCCATGTTTCTGCCCAGGCAGGCTTTGTTAAAAAAAAACAAGAAAAAAAAGACTTCTTTCCAATCAACAACAATATCAAGTCTCCAAGGGAAAAAAAGAGAAAAAAACACAGGAGCGAAGTTTTGTCTGCAAATGTAGCCAGTGGTATTTATTCCGCTACATTGTAATAATAGAAAACGGAAGGACTTTCCCTTTCAGCCTCTCCTCCAGCCGCGGCAGACGCCATTTTAAAAGGCTTTTTTTTTTCTTTCCTCTTTCTTCTCCTCCTTTCTCTTAAGTAATTTTTAAAAGAAAAGTAAAATACTTGCGGTTCAGTATTACAGGTCCAGCTCACATTTTCTTTGAGTAGTCTGTTAAATTTGCAGGCTTGCTTTTGACGCCTGGCTCTGCATTAGCAGAGGTCTCCCAAAGCCCGGAGCAGCGGCTGGGGATATGGGGCATCTCATCCGCTCCGTCCCAAAAGTAAAAGAAAAACTTTTGGGACTCCGCGGAGAGTTCTACCCACCCCTGCCGGCTCTATCTCCGTTTTTGCTGGCAGAGTGCTCGGGCCATAGGCACCTCTGAGACAAGTGATTTCAAGCTAGCTATACTCACCCTGGCCATGCTTCCCTTGCCCCCCGAGGTCAAATACAACCCTGGTGCAGCCCTCAATGAAATTGAGTTTAACACCCCTGTGATAGGGTGTTCTTGGGAAGGACGAAGGCAGGGAATGCATGCCAAGAGTACAGAACCCCAGTGATGCCACCAAGGTCCTGCCAGCTACCCAGCTGAAGCAAGCAGGTACCTCTAATGGGCAGTACCCATACAGGCAGATGCTGGAGGCAGATGATCACTTAAGCGATAATGGCAAAGCTTAAATAGTGCATAGGAGAAGGCAATAGTAAAACATTGCTATATTTAACCAAGAAAACCACATGGAAAGGGAAGATAAAATCACTGAATCTATAGTGCTGAATGATGAACCGCTCAAGATAGATGGCACTCAATTTGCTACTGAAAAAGATGTGAAGATCTTTTGGAGTACTAGTGATATTTATGTTGTGGCTAGGTTAAATTCAGGACACCTAGTTTCCAATAATGCCATCAGATAAAGTGTAAGGTCTTGCCTCTCTGATTTTCCCAAGAAAGCAAGATTCTTGAAACTGCAGTTATTCCAAAAGGAGCTTTTATTGAAAGGTTTGTGATAACAAGAGATCTAGGCAAGAACTGAAGCTTCTCACTTAAAACTAGCTATTTAAAGCAATGCTAACCAAATCCCTCCCCACTGCATCATTGCAGAGAAACAGAAACAGAAACAGAAACTTCATATAGAGATTAGCACAGTAATGCAGGAAACAAAAACTTCATATACAGATCACTCCATTCCTCCCCACTTCCTCCCACCAAAGCCAATGTCCCTGTAGAAATATCTGGGACCTGACATGCCACCCCCCTAGAAAAACGGGAAGTCCACCTGAAAGAAAATGAGAGGGAAGGGGGAGACAAAGGAAACAGAAAATCAACGAGGTTTGTCAGGGTACAATTGATGAAATATACATACTCATTTAGGGGCACGCACATGTTTTTTGTGAACCTATTCATGGTGTGAGAAGCAGAGGTGTTTCCAAGCCACCGAGTAGTCCCGTGGAACTTCCTAGAGTCAAGAATTTCCTAAACCTCAAAATGTTGTTCACCCTCTACAATAGAGGGCGGAACAGGGATAGTAGCTGAACGAATATCAGAGGTGAGTTCAGGCTTCAATAAGCTACAATGGAAAACAGGATAGACTTGCTGTAATGACTTAAGGAGTTGCAATTCCACCGTGACAGGGTTAATAATATGAACTATGGGGAAAGGCCCAATATATTTAGGACCCAACTTTTTAGACTGCTGCCAAGATTTTAGAAACTTGGTGGAAAGGTAAACTTTGTCCCCCCACTTTATAAGGTTTAGGTTCTGTTCGTTTGTCTGCTTGTGCTTTATAGGCAGCCTTGGCTTCATTCAAGGCTTTGTGGACCACCGGCCAAATGATTTGCAAAAGACTGATCCACTGTTTCAAGGAGGGTATATCTGGTTCATGTGAGGGTAACTCAGGCATAGCATTAGCTCAAGCATAGCCCTGTGGCCACTCTGAAAGGGGTACAACCTGTGCTAGCATGAACTGCATTATTATAGGCTACTTCTGCAAAAGGCAGTAGTTCGGTCCAGTTGTCCTGCTGGTAATTAATAAAATTACCAGGTACAGTTCCAGAACTGAGTTTGTTCATTCGTTCCATGACCCCGTTTGTCTGCAGATGATGACTACAACTAAGTCCCTGTTCGGTTCCAAGTACAGTAGAACCTCTGGTCATGACCATAATCTGTTCCATAACTTTGGTCGCAACCGATTTGGTTGTGACCCAAACCTAACCAAAATCAATGCAAAATTAATGCAGCGGCCACACGAGGTCACTATTGTTTGGCACTTACAAAAAAAATGACGCAGAAGGGGAAATCAGCCATGGCCATTTGATCGCCACCCAAATATGTGTTCATGACCACATTCAAAAATTTTGTGAATTTTTTGGTTGGAACCCAATTTGTCTGTCATCAGAAGTGTTCATGACCAGAGGTTCTATTGTAGATTCAAAAAAGCTTTCCAGAACTTGGACATGAATTGGACCCCCCTGTCCAAAATAATATATTGTGGGGGCCCATGTAAGCGGTAAATGTGGACCAAAAAGAGTTTAGCCAAGGCTTTAGCCATAGGGATCTTTTGGCATGGGATGAAATGAATCTGTTTTGAGAAAAGATCTGTGACAAACCAGATCACTGTGTTTCCAGAACTCTCGGGCAATTCAATAATGAAATCCATGGAGCTCTCTCTCCATGGTGCTGACGGGTTGCCAACTGGCTGCAGTAGACCAGGGGTTTTCCCGCCTACATTTAGCAGCAGCGCAAGTGGGGCAGCTTGCTACATAACTTTCTATGTCCTTTTTTAATGAGGGCCACCAAAATTGCCGTTTCAATAAATGTAATGTTTTTACAAAACAAAAGTGACCAGCTAATCTGGAGTCATGACAAGCTTGCATAGTCCTCAGCCTTTCTCTAAGTGGGACATACAGCTTGTTTCCCACCCAAGCTAACCCTTCTTTTATTGTGCAAGTATGTTCATTGGCACTAAACCACTCATCCATTTCTAAGTTTTTTTGAAATCTGTGGTGGTGGCATTGTCTAAGGTGGAGGGGTCGTTCTTCACCTGAGAGCATGTGATGACCTTAGCTGCTAATTGGTAGGTTGGGATCATGGGCTTAATTACTTCCAACTTGACACTATTGTATTGCGGTAGTCTGGACAAGACATCTGCCAAAAGGTTTTTCTCTCCCGGTAAATACTTCAAAGTGAAATTAAAGTGTTGGAAGTATTGTACCCACTGGACTTGTTTTGGAGTCCAACCGTGTGGTTTTGAGTGCTTCCAAGTTCTTGTGGTCCATCCATACTTGGAAAAGTATTTTACTTCCTTCCAAGAAATGTCTCCAAGTTAGGAGTGCCCACTTAACTGCAAAAGCCTCTTTTTCCCATATTGCCCATCTCTCTTCAGTTTCAGTTAACTTCCTAGAGGTGTATGTACATGGTTGTAATTTACCTTCTTCATTCTCTTGGAGTAAAACAGCACCGACTGCTACATCGCTGGTACCAGTCTGGATTATAAATGGTTTCTCTGGGTCTGGATGTTTTAATACAGGTTCAGACGGAAAGAGTTTTTTTCAGTTTTTCAAATGCCACTTGGCAGTCTATAGTCCAATTCAGTGGTTGGCTAGGTTTCAGTTTATCTACCCCCTTGGTTTTTAACAGAATTGTAATCAGCAACGCTATTTGGGCAAAAGAGGGGATAAACTGCCTATAAAAATTAGTGAACCCCAGGAAGCTCTGCAATTGTTTGTGAGTATGGGGAGTTTCCCATTAGAGGACTGCTGACTTTTGCGGGGTCCATTTTCACCCCCTGGTGAGAGATTCTGTACCCTATGTAATCTATCTTATCTTGGTGAAAATCATATTTGGAGAGCTTGGCAAACAACTTACCTGCCCTTAATTTCTTCAAAAACCTCCCACACCAATTTAACATGCTGAATCTTAAGTTTCGGTATAAATCAATATATCATCAAGATAAATCAAAACTCCCTTATACAAGTGCTCATGCAGCACCTCATTAATTAGCTGCATGAAAATGGTGGGGAGTCCCTTGGAGTCCAAATGGCAAAACCTTGAATTGAAAACATCCTAGTGGACAATTGTGGAAAACACAGTGGAAAACACAGTTTTCCATTTGTCCCTTTCTCGGATCCTGATCCAGTAATAAGCCTCCCACAAGTCTAGTTTAGAAAAAATTCTCCCCTTCGCCAGATGGGCCATCATGTCCTTCATTAAGGGTAGGGGATAAAGATTTTCCTTGCAAATAGCATTTAAATTCCTATAATCCACACATAAATGTACGGGGGCAGCCACCTTGGGTTTCACCGGTTCAATGAATGCACACTCGAGGTTTTTGTCCATGAATTGCCAGGGTATCTTCGAGACCACCTTCTACCGCACAGCTCCCAGTGACCAGTAAGATCCCACAGACCTGGTCTCCTCCGGGTCCTGTCATCTAAACAATGTCAGTTGGCGGGCCCGCAGGGGAGGGCCTTCTCTGTGGCTGCCCTGGCTCTCTGGAGCCAATTACCTCCTGAGGTCCGGACTGCCCCCACCCTATTGGCCTTCCGGAAAGCGGTGAAGACTTGGCTTTTCTGGCAGGCCTGGAGCCATTGATCTCGCTACGGCGATCTTGCGAGAACCGGCCACGGAATGGAGTGTATGGGTTTTTAATGTTTTCTTTTAAAAAATTTTTATGGGATATTGTTCACATTGTTTTTTTGCTGTAAGCCGCCCAGAGTCCCTAGGGAGTTGGGTGGCATAGAAATGCGGCAAATAAATAAATAAATAAATTCATCCAGTTCACAGGAAATCATAACGTAGTTTTGGCTTAGGTAGTTTGGCCCCCAGTAAAATCTCAATGGCAGAATCCGTAAACCTATGGGGCGGAAGTTCATCTGAGGCTCCTTCATTGAAAACATCCATCAAATCCCCGTATTCCCTGGGGATGCCCGGTAGAGGTCCATTCGCCGCAGCCGCAGTTACCTCCTCACTCTGAGGTATTTCAATCTGGTGGGGTTCCTCGTTCTGAATTAATTCATCATTAGGGAATTGGAGGATTCCCTCTGTCCAGTCCACCCTTGGGTTCCATTTCTTTAACCAGTTTAGCCACAGAACTAGGGCCCAGTCCATCCCTGGTGTCACAATGAAAGCAATGGTTTCAGAGTGATTTACCATTGTTAGTTCGAGTGGTTCAGTGGCAAATGTGGCCGGGATACCCCCTGCAATGGACTCATCAAGTTGGCAGAACAAGACTGGGGTTTTTAGTGGCCTTAGTTGAATGCCCAGTTCCCTGACCGGAATCAGGCTTATTAGGTTTCTCGTGCACCCCGAATCTAGCAATGTCTTAAGTTTCACTTTTCTCCCCATTACTGGAATTAACAGTTCCATAGGGATTCGAAAACCCCATTCACCGAAGGGTCTTCGTAGTCGTTCTCCGACTGACTGGGTTCCTACCCTGGAGGGGTCGAAGTTCCTTGCACCATAATTGAGTCCGGCGGGAACTCAACAACCGCGTGGGTCTTCAGGGCGATATCTTTGGAACATGGTGGTGGCTTTGAGGATTTTCCTCTGACCTGCTTCTCTCCCTTTTCAGGTGGATATTCTCACACGGCACTCATTTGCACGGTGACCTTCCTTCCCGCAATGGAAGCAGGCAGCTGAGCGCGGCTGGGCAGAGCAAGGTTTCATTTCCTCCCTTTTCCCTTCCATCAAGGATCTCTTCCAGGAACGGTTTGCATGGTACTGATTTCGAGCTTGGTCAATTTCCATTTCCTCAGCCAAGACACACCAGCTGTGCAGGCAGATTGGGGCTCCACGGGCAATGCAGGCGTTGTACAGGTCATCGTTTAAGCCATCTTTGAACCAACTCATGAGTATTTCCTCTGGCCAATCTACATGACAAGTCAGATCACGAAACTCTTAGATGTACTCGGTGACTGGATGGCATCCCTGTCTGATATGCCTTATGCAGTCCCTAGCTTTGCGGCCGGCTAGTGGGTCCTCAAATCTCCATCTCGGGGGCTGTCATGAAGCGGTTGAAGTTGCAGAGCTCCAGTGTATCTGCATTATGAAGGCTCACCATCCAAAGTGCAGCTGATCTTTCTAGAGTCAAGGTGAAAACCCTGACTTTGGCATCTGCTCTAGGGAGATCCTTCCCATACTCCCATACTTCCCATACTGTAGGTCAGTACATGTGAGAGGAAAAATCCAGTTGCTGGATTTTCCTGTCAAATTTGACACCTTCCGTTCTAAGGGTAGAAGCCTCCTCTTGTCGAATCGCAAGCCTTGCTTTGCGTTGAGATGTCTCCTGGGTGTTATCTTCCATGGTGGAAATGGGTTCATCAGTAGCCCCCGTGGTTTCAGCGGGGATCCCTTTCATTTATCGGTAGTTCTCTTTTGTACTCCTAACTGGCCTGCAGCGCAAGCCTGGGTGTCCTGGATCTGCATGTCATGAACCTCATGAGGGTCATGGCTTCCCTCAGGAGTTGGTTGGGCCTGTCTGGGAGTTGGTTGGGCCTGTCTGGGCCTTCCAGTTCATCAAGGTCTGCCATCTCCTGCTTCTAACCAGGTCGTTGGCTCCTATGGGTGAGGGTGACATCTTTGGTTCTGCCATCCCAGCCTTCCATCTTCCCAACACCGATGGACCACCTCGGCTTGGCAGCAGTGCTTGAGGAGATGTTCTCCTCGATTCAGGCATTGAGGGCCTCAATTGAGATTTTGGGGGGGTGGCATTTTTCCCCCGTCTTCAGCCTCTTCAGGGTCACTGCCCTGGGCAGAGCCCTCCCACACTACATCATTGCAGGGAAACAGAAACTTCATATAAAAATTAACACAGTAACACAGTAATGCAAGAAACAGAAGCTTCATATATAGATCACTCCGTTCCTCCCCTCTTCCTCCCACCAAAATGTCAGCGTCCTGTAGAAACATCTGGGACCTAACATAAAGACAGTTTTCCTGGATGGAAAAAACTGCAAAAACAAGATTACAGTGGGAATGTGGAATGAATATGCTCAACACAGTGAAAGATGAAACAAACAGACAACACACTGACATCTTAGGCATCAGGAAATTGAAATGGACTGGAAGTGGATGCTTGCAGAAAGAAGACTATCCTGTTTTATATGAAAAAAGGAACCATTCATAACTAAGAAGGTATGTAATGACAGTACTTGAATACAATACAATCAAATGCTTGTGCGCAGCTGAGGAGGGTGCCTGGGGGGGCTGCAAAGGGGAAGAGGGGTGAAACTGCAAAGGGGAAGAGGGGTGAAAACGGACGTTGCTTACCTGAACGTCCCTTCTTGACGCGCTGCTGGAGAATCCAAAGCTTCGGGTTGTTCAATAGTCGAGTAGCCAACACTGAGTGTGTTCCTTTAAATTTTTTTCTTCAGACACGCCCACTTGCTCGGCAGAGCCTCAGTTTTGTTCACGAAGGAAGAAACAGTAGAATGTCAGAGAAGAAACCTCCTCAGCCAGACCGGGTGGGTTGGATTCTCCAGCAGCGTGTCAAGAAAGGTTCAGGTAAGCAACGTCCTTTCTCCAACGCGCTGCTTGGAGAATCCAAAGCTTCGGGATATACCCAAGCAAGTTCACACAGGGGGGAAGGCTGGCTGTTGCACGGTGTCTGAAGAAGCGCACACAGCTTGGAGCACACGGTGACCGAAGGACGCCTCTGCCAAGGCGAAGGAGTCCACCTTGTAGTGCCGAATGAAAGGATTTAAGGATGACCAGGTAGCCGCCCTGCAGATGTCGGAGACAGACGTGTTGGTAGCCCAGGCAGCCGTGGTAGCGGCGCTCCTGGTGGAGTGAGGAAGGATCCTTGGCGGAACCGGCCTGTTCTTAGCAGAATATGCCCTGGAGATGCAAGATTTGATCCATCTCCCAATCATCGTGGAAGAAACCTTCCGGCCCATAGTGGCTGGCAGAAAGAAAATAAAGAGTGATTCCAATTTACAGAAATGCTCCGTTCGTTTTATGTATCTGCGAAGCGTACGGCAGACATCCAATAGGTGCCAGTTTGCCTCCAGAGGATGCCGGGGTTGTGGGCAGAAGTCAGGGAGGACTAATTCCTGCGCACGATGAAAGGAGGAGTTTACCTTAGGCAGGAATGAGGGGTCCAGTCTCAGTACGACCCGGTTTGTGTAAAAAATGCAGAGGTCCCGTCTCACCGATAAGGCCGCAAGTTCAGATATACGGCGAGCCGAAGTAATCGCTATTAGGCCACCTTGAGTGTCAAGAAACGAAGACCAATGGAAGCGAGAGGTTCAAATGGAGGATGCATGAGGGCCTGCAGGACCAAGGTCAGATCCCATGACGGGTAGCGATGGATGACTGGGGGACGCAGATTGGCCGCCCCATCCAGAAAGGCACGAATCGTCGGGTCTTGCGAGATGGGCAGATTGGAGGCAGTGGAGAGCACCGTACTCAGCGCGGCAACCTGGCGACGAAGCGTGTTAGGAGCCAGAGGCTTATTGAAACCATCCTGGAGGAAGCCCAGAACCTCGGGAACGGAAGCAGAGGTAGGATCCAGGTGAGACTTGGCGCACCAGGAGCAAAAGGAAGACCAGATAGCATTGTATATTCGGCATGTAGACGGCCGTCTGGATGCCTGTATAGTAGGGATCGCGCTGCTGGGTACATTGACTCTCCTCAGCAAGATCCGCTTAAGCGCCAGGCGGTCAACTGCAACCACTGAGGCTCTGGGTGCAGTATGACCCCCTGGCTGAGAATGATTCTGACCTCCGGAATCCGCCACGGGCTCGTCACTGACAGGTCCCGCAGGTCTGCAAACCAAGCTCTCTGCGGCCAGTGGGGCGCGACCAGGATGACCTCGGCTCCATCTATTATCCTGCGAATCAGGCGAGGAATGAGTGGCAGGGGAGGAAAGGCATATAGGAGACCGCTGGGCCAGGGAGAGGAGAGCGCGTCGATTCCTTCTGCTTGAGAACACGGGTACCGGGTGAAGAACCTGGGAAGGTGTGCGTTGTCGCGGCTGGCAAACAAGTCGACTAGAGGCATGCCGAATCTGTGAGTAATTTCTATGAACAGATCCGGATGAAGGCGCCACTCAGAGTGGTCCAGATGTTGCCTGCTGAGCCAGTCCGCTCTGATGTTGGTGGTCCCGGCAATGTGTTCTGCTGCCAGAGACAGGACGTGGTGCTCTGCCCAGGTCAGGAGCAGTGTCGCCTCCTCCATAAGCGGTCCCGAGCAGGTCCCCCCTTTGCTGTCACATTGTCTGTACAGACAAGGAGGTGATGGCCCGCCACAAGAGATTGGAACTGAAGGAGAGAGAAACAAATCGCGCGGAGCTCCAGCCAGTTGATCCCGTTGCGGCGATCCTCCGGCGACCATGTACCCTGGCGGTGTGAGATTGAAGGTGACCACCCCATCCTGACAGGCTGATGTCCGTTGTCACTACAAGGCGTTGCAGATCCTGAAAGTAACTGCCTTTTAACAAGCTTGGGGAAGACCACCATTGGAGGGACCGTCTGACCTCCCACGGAAGGGATACTTGCATGGAAGAGTTGCTGCTCTTGGACCTCTGAAAGGGAAGGAGGAACCACTGCAGCTGCCGGGAGTGAAACCTCGCCCATGGAATGACGGACAGGCAAGATATCATTTTCCTGAGCAGGCGGGACAGGAGTAGCAATGTCACCTTCTGGGAGGTTAGGATTTGCAATAGCAAGGACTGGATACTGGAGCAGCGATCTGTTGACAAGAACACCTGGCCCTTCACCGAATCTATTATGGTCCCCAAGTGAAGGATTCACATAGTGGGCTGCAAGTGGCTCTTTGGAATGTTGAGCGAGAAGCCATGTAGGCGGAGGCAGCGGCATACTAACTCCAGGTCTCGCTTGGCCCGAACCGGAGAGGGGGAGAGCACAAGGATATCGTCCAAATAGCAGTGAAGCCTCACTGGCTGCTGACGGAGGTGGGCTGCCACTGCTGCCAGGAGTTTCGTGAAAGTTCTGGGGGCAGACGAGAGGTTGAAGGGCATAGCCATGTACTGGAAATGCCGGTTGTTGTAGGCAAAACGGAGAAAACGGCGATGAGATGGTCGTATAGGTACGTGGAGGTACGCCTCTTTCAAATCGATGGATGTCATCCAATCTGAACTGCGAATGGAAGCCAAAATTGAGCGGATAGACTCCATTTTATTTATTTATTGTTTATTTATTACATGTATTTATATGCCGCCATTCTCCCGAAGGACTCAGGGCGGCGAACACAAGTTAAGAAACAAGTACAATAAAATCATAATTTAATCCAAATAATTAATTAGTAGTAAATAATAAAGCCTGGAATCAGTCTCAGCCTATTTGTTTGAAAAGCCAAGTCTTCAAGTCCCGACGGAAGGAGCGGAGATCAGGAGCTGTCTGGAGCTCAGTAGGTAATTCATTCCAGAGGGTGGGAGCACCCACAGAGAACGCCCTACCCCTGGGCACAGCAAGGTGACATTGGCTCGCCGTCGGAACCCTGAGGAGAGCGGCCCCATGTGAGCGAACAGGACGGTGAGAGGCAGGCAGGAGAAGGTCATGCAAATATCCCGGACCTAAGTCATGAAGGGCCTTATAGGTGAGGATTAGCACCTTGAAGCAGACCCAGAGAACCACTGGTAACCAGTGCAGCTCACGCAGGAGGAGTGTTATATGGGAGTAAAGAGGGGCTCCCATAACAACCCGTGCAGCTGCATTCTGGATCAGCTGGAGTCTCCGAGTGCATCTCAGGGGCAGGCCCATGTAGAGGGAATTGCAGTAATCCAAGTGGGAAGTAACCAGGGCATGAGTGACTGTGCGAAGGTCATCTCGGTCCAGGAAAGGTCGCAACTGGCGCACCAGGCGAACCTGTGCGAAGGCCCCCCTGGTCACGGCCGTTAGATGGTCTTCTAGGGATAGCCGAGCATCCAGGAGGACACCCAAGTTGCGAGCCCTATCAACAGGTGCAAGTTTTTCCCCATCTATCAAAAGTGATGGAGCCTCTGAAACCCGAGATGCCGGCATCCACAGCCACTCAGTCTTAGAGGGATTGCGTTTGAGTCTGTTTCTGCCCATCCAGGCCCGTACCTCCTCCAGGCAACGGGACATCACGGAAAGGGCATCTCTGGGGTGGTCTGGGGTGGAGATGTATAATTGGGTATCATCAGCATATTGATATTTCACCCCAAAGCCACGAATGAACTCACCCAGTGGCTTCATATAGATGTTAAAGAGCAGGGGGGAGAGAACCGACCCCTGAGGCACCCCCCAATTAAGGGGCCAACCAGGAGGGACAAGGGTCCAATAAGCAAGTGGAGGAACTAAGTTTGCCCACAATCCTGTCCACTTCCTTGACAGAAACAGGGTCAAACTCAATTCAGATATTATTCTCAAGACCCACCCTAGTCTCCTGATTGGATTCTGCCCAGTCAGAGTCCAATCCGATCCAGATCTGAGCGATTTTATCATGCAGAAACTGTTACAAAATCCTCAGCTCTGCCCTGCAAAGAATCTTCCCTCGCTCCCTGATTGAGGAGGGAGCGGGTCACACGAAACAGGGCTGCTAGGCGGTTTTCTGCAGATGCAATGAGGGCAGCGAAGTAGTGACGTTTCGCCGCTTCCATCGCCACTAGATAAGACCTAATATGGGTTCTTAACTGTGTTCGGTCAGATTCAGATCGGGAGGACCTTCAACTCTCCTCTAAGCGTCTTTTCCGACGTTTCATTTCCTGGAGCTCCATGGAAAACCAAGGAGCAATCCGGGATCTGCGTCGGGTTAGAGGCCGCAAAGGTGCGATTCTGTCCAAGGCATCGGTAGCCACCCGTTCCCAGGATGCCACCAGAGCCTCAGCTGAATCGCAGGATTGAGAGGTGGGGAATGTCCCAAGCTCCTTTAAGAACCTTTCTGGGTCCATCAGGCGCCTAGTGGAGTGTGCCGCTGAGAGCAGGGCATGTACTCCAAGCCGCCCAGGGGAAGGCAAAGTCAATGGTGGGGGCGGTATTGCCGGCAGGCCGGGGAACCAACCCGCATGTCGGCGGCAAGCAGGGGAGGGATGGAGCTCTTTGTTGCGAAGAGATGACCAGCTGGCGACTAGCATGGAATCCCAGGCCACTCACCCTTGCTGCTATGATCGAAAAAGGAGAGAAGGTAGAATCCAAAGCTTCAGAAGGAACAATAGTCTAGTCAGTAAGTGGAGAAAAATTCAGACAGTGTCACAGACTCGACTGAGTGAACTAAACTGAGGCTCTGTCGAGCAAGTGGGCATGTCTGAAGAAAAAAATTTAAAGGAACACACTCAGTGTTGGCTACTCGACTATTGAACAACCCGAAGCTTTGGATTCTCCAAGCAGCGCATTGGAGAATGGGAAGCTGCCTCAGGCAATGGGCAGGCAGCAGTAGATAGGGGCTTCCCATTTTGACCTCTCCCCACTGCTGTTGCCTCTGCGCCTGGACTCCAGCGTAAAACCGAATGGGCAGTTTTTCTTCCCCCAGCACGGTTTGACACCCCCCCGGCACCCTCCCCAGCTGCATGCAAGCCCCGATGCTCAGCTGCCCCCCCCCCGGCTTTGGCGCTCACCCTGGATCACCCCCTCCCAGTCTTGTCTGGCCCATCACGCATTCCCCTCGACGTCACAGGCCAGGTCAAGTTGGCCATGCCAACCAAGTGTGATTTTAAAACTGGACCAAGAAACATCAATAACATTACTCTGATAGCTGAAAATGTACATTTGCAAGCTCAAAGTCAAGGAACACAGTGAAAAATTGTGACTAAGATTAAATGTCAAGACCAAACTAATGACAAGTAGTACAGTATTGAAAGCATCTTTAGATTAACAATGAAAATACTGAAGAGGGATAGAAAGAGTATTGACACTTTTGAACTTTGAAACTGGGGAAATACTATGGATAGCCAAGAAAACAAGCAAATGAACAAATCAATCCAGTTTTCCTTCAAGGCATGAATGGCCAGGCTCTAATTTAGACACAATGCAAAAACCTAGTTCTCTTAAGACTTTAATGCAGGGGGAAATGGAAGGGGGAAAAAGGATGACCAGTAGCAAGATGAATGGATGCGATTATAGAAATAATGAGTACACTGTTGAAAAACTTGAAATACCAGTTTGGGGACAGATCGGCGGCGGCGGCGGAGGCAATGGCTGCCACAGACCGGCCGGCCAGAGAAACGGCCTGGCAGCAGGTTGATGGGGGAGATGCGGACAGCCTCACCCTTAGGGCTACCATCTGGCTCACAGTAGACTTCTACTGTGATGGGGTGCTTGAGATCAGAGCTGTGACTGGGGGTTTGTGGAGATCTGGGGGTTGGAGAGGCAGGAGGCTGACCATGGTTTGGTTTTGTTGGTCGCCTCAGGTGGCCTCTCCTCCCCCTCTCCCCCCAGGTATGGGTGGGTGTTGGCCTTAATGGCCATCCACCCCTGGATTGGGCTTTGCTGTTTCGCTACTCCTACTCTCACCCTCAAGGAAGATCTTGTGCCCGTGGGTCTATTACCATCGTTATTAACATCTTTACTATTACCATCGTTATTAACATCTACACTCTGGACACTTTGGACCCCTTACCATGTTCCACTCACGCCCTCACTGGTAGGAGAGACTGAGCACCATTTGAGAGAGCTGAGGGATTCTCCACATCCCAACAGAGAGGATAGAACATTGTTCCCGATAACTTTCGTAACAGGACCGGCCATCGTGAGAGGATGGTTGGCTATTAGCCTCCGTTGGAGAAAAAGAACATTGGACCTTCTCCCTGTCGTGAGAGGACAGTGGAGTCCAGCCCTATAAATGGATATTTTGTGACCTTTTATGCTCAGTTATCCCTTAGACTATGATAGACTCCCGGACTGGCCTTTCTTTTCCCATCTTTGGTTCGGTTGATGCTCCAAAAAGCCGATCTTCTTGCGCTGCGAGACTCCCCCCTCTCGCAGGCCTGGCCCTCCACGTTATCGAGGGCCTATCTTGATGACGAGCTTTGGAACCCCGAGAGATGGCATGCAGCGAAGAGGGGGTTGAGGGGTTTTTTAGCCAAATTTTTAAGGAAAATTTTAAGGGGACCCAGGAGGGCGGGAGGGGGTTGTAAAAGCGGACCTAGGGGGGTCCAGATAGCGACTGCGCGGGATGATGGGTCGATTAGCTGCAGCAGAGGGGTCGCAAAAGGAAATTTAACCGGGGAGCAGGGGGACGACAGGAAGGGCTGTGTAATTGAAATAATGAGTGGGAGGGGCAGGTATGACGGGCGCAGGGGGTCATATCAAGTGTCGGGGGTGCGCACGCACTGTCTCCAAGCGATTGCGCACTCCGGCCCCCAATGCGTGACTCATGTCCTGGGCTGTGTAGAGCCTCAGGCCCAGGGTCCGCGGCTGATGTTGTGTAATGCCAGGTCGGTGGTTAATAAAGCCCCCCTCATTTGTGATCTTATTTTGGAGGGGGGTGCGGACCTGGCAGGTATTACGGAGACCTGGTTGGGCCAAGAGGGTGGGGTCCCCCTCGTTGAGATGTGCCCGCCAGGTTTCCGTGCATTTCATCAGCCAAGGGCCCAGGGGAGGGGTGGGGGAGTGGCGGTGATTATTAGTGAAGGTCTTTGTCCGAGGGAGACCACTGTTCCTCAGATAGGCGGATGTGAGTCCCTTTGTGTGAAGTGGGGTCGTGGGGTGCAGATGGGTTTGCTGACTATGTACCTGGCTCCCTGCCACGTGGCAGCAACCCTGCCCGAGCTACTCGATGTCATTGCCGGGGTGGCGGTTGATACCCCCAGACTTATTGTCATGGGGGATTTCAACCTTCCATCCACGGGTGAGGCGTCAGAGGTGGCTTGGGAATTCATGGCTTCCATGACGGCCATGGACCTGACCCAGTTAGTTCAAGGCCCCACTCACACAGGGGGACACACTCTGGACTTGATATTTGTCTCTGGTCAGTGGTTGAATGATCTTGGTAGAGGGGACCTAGATATCAAACCCTTGTCATGGACAGATCATTCACTCCTTCAAGTAGACTTTCCTACCGCCTGCCCCCACCGCAGGGAGATGGAACCGACCAGATGGTTCCGTCCCAGGCGCCTGATGGATCCTGAAAGGTTCCTGACGGAGCTTGGGCCGTTTCCTGAGACTCTAACACACGACTCGACTGAAGAGCTGGTGGCCGCCTGGGAAAGGGCAGCTGCTGGAGCTTTGGACTGCGTCGTGCCTTTGCGGCCTCTGACCCGATGCCGATCTCAATTGGCTCCTTGGTTCTCTGAGGAGCTGAGAGAGATGAAGCATCGGAAAAGACGCCTAGAGAGCATTTGGAGGACTAATCAATCCGATTCCGACCGGACACAGGTGAGGTCTTATATCAAGACCTACCTAGTGGTGATAAAAGCGGCAAAATCTAACCATTTTTCCGCTCTTATCGCATCTGCAGAGAACCGCCCAGCCGCCCTGTTTAGGGTGACCCACTCCCTTCTTCGGGGGGGGGAGTGCGGGAAGATCCCTTGCAGGGTCGTGCTGAGGATTTTGTGCAATTCCTGCACGATAAAGTTGCTCGGATTCGGGATGGCTTGGACTCTGATTGGATGAGTCCACAGGAGGAGACGAGGGCAGGTCATGAGAATGTTATCTGGGAGGAGTTTGATCCTGTGACTCCCGAGGTGGACAGGGTTCTGGGTAAGATTAGTGCCGCCACGTGTTTATTGGACCCGTGTCCCTCCTGGTTGGTACTGGCCTCCCGGGAGGTTACACGAGGCTGGCTCCAGGGGATTATAGGTGCTTCTCTGAGTGAGGGTGCCTTTCCTGCCGCCTTGAAAGAGGCGGTAGTGAGGCCCCTCCTCAAGAAGCCTTCCCTGGACCCGGCTGAATTAGCCAACTATCATCCAGTCTCCAACCTTCGTTTTGTGGCGAAGGTTGTTGAGAGCGTGGTGGCACGACAACTTCCCCGGCACCTGGATGAAGCTGTCTATCTAGACCCGTACCAGTCGGGCTTCAGGCAGGGGTACAGCACAGAAACGGCATTGGTCGCGTTGGTGGATGATCTCTGGAGGGCTCGGGACAGGGGTTGCTTCTCTGTCCTAGTCCTATTAGATCTCTCAGCAGCTTTTAATACCATCGACCATGGTATCATGCTGCGATTGAGGGGGTTAAGAATAGGGGGCACCATTCTGCGGTGGTTCTCCTCCTTCCTCTCCGACCGCTCGCAGTTTGTGTTGGCAGGGGGACAGAGGTCGACCTCGAGGCATCTCGCATGGGGAGTGCCACAAGGGTCGGTCCTCTTGCCCCTCCTGTTCAACATTTATGTGAAGCCGCTGTGTGAGATCATCCGTGGTTTTGGGGTGAAGTGTCATCTGTACGCTGATGATACTCAGCTGTACATCTCCACCCCAGACCACCCCAACGATGCCCTTGATGTGATGTCTCGCTGCCTGGAGGCCGTGCGGGTCTGGATGGGGAGGAACAGGCTCAGACTCAACCCCTCCAAGACCGAGTGGCTGTGGCTTCCGGCGCCCCGATATAGTCAGCAGGTGCCATCGCTGACTACTGGGAGTGAATCTTTGCCCCCCACGGAGAGGGCTCGCAATCTGGGTGTCCTCCTGGACGCACAGCTGTCTTTAGAAGAGCACTTGACGGCCGTGGCCAGGGGGGCCTTTTATCAGGTTCGCCTGATTCACCAGTTGCAGCCCTTTCTGGACCGGGACACCCTGCACACGGTCACTCATGCCCTTGTTACTTTCCGGTTGGACTATTGTAATGCTCTCTACATGGGGCTCCCCTTGAAGAGCACTCGGAGGCTCCAACTGGTCCAGAATGCGGCCGCGCGGGTAGTTATGGGCGCAACTCGTTGTGCCCACGTGACACCCCTCCTGCGCAAGCTGCACTGGCTCCCAGTGGTCTTCCGGGTGCGATTCAAGGTGCTGGTTACCACCTTTAAAGCGCTCCATGGCATAGGACCCGGGTACCTTCGAGACCATCTTCTGCCACCAATAGCCTCCCACCGACCAGTTCGCTCCCAGAGAGGGTCTCCTCCGGGTGCCATCAGCCAAGTTATGTCAGCTGGCGACATCCAGGGGGAGGGCCTTCTCTGTGGGAGCCCCAGCCCTGTGGAACGAACTGCCCCCGGAAATACGTAAGATCTCCGACCTCCGGGTGTTTCACTGCGCACTGAAGACCCTGTTGTTCCGCCAGGCCGGGCTATCAACGTAATAGTTTTAAATTGGGGTATTTAAATTTCTGGGGTTTTAAATTTGAGCCAAATCTATTTAATTATTTTAAATTTTAATCGCTGTTTTGTCTGTACACCGCCCTGAGTCCTTCGGGAGAAGGGCGGTATAGAAATAAAATAATAATAATAATAATAATAATAATAATAATAATAATAATAATAATAATAATAATAATAATATTATTATTATTATTATCATCTCAAAAATGTATGTGGCCATTAAGTATTGATAATGACTTGATGGTATGTAATTAATCAATAGTTTAACAAAGTAATTTTACCATAACATTTTAATTCAGTAATCCACCCATTCAGGACAGTGGAATAAATTCTTACTTTTAAAGTTTTACATATCATAAAAACAAGCAATTCTTAGCACAAGATTCAGAAACCTGATGCAATCTAGATAGGTTGGATTTGGCTGGAGAATATGGGGACTTATATCGATGGTCCTTGCTTAAGGACTACTTGTTCAGCAACCATTCAAATTTGCATTAGTGCTGAACAAGTGGTAATTTATGACTGGTCCTCAAAGTTCTAGTCATTGCAGCATCCCTGCCGTCATGTGATCAGGAATGCCAGAATTTCCACTGCACAATGGCATGATATTGCACTTTATGATAGCAATTCCAATCCCACTTGCCATCATTAACCGAGGACCTCTTGCAATCTGTATATCCAGTGTGGTATTTATGTTCATGGAAGAAAGTACCAGTTGTTGAAATTGTACATTCCTTTTTCCTCAGATAGTTGTAACTTAATACAGGTAGTCCTCAACTTACAATAGTTCATTCAGTGACAGTTCAAAGTTACATCACTGAAAAAGGGACTTATGTGTTTTTCACACTTACAACTGTTGAAGCATCCCCATGGTCACATGACCAAAATTCAGATGCTTGACATCTAGTTCATATTTATGATGGTTGCAATGTCCCAGGATCATGTGATCACCTTCTGACAAGCAAAGGCAATGGGGAAGCTAGATTCACTTAACAACCATGTCACTAATTTAACAACTGCAATGATTCACTTACATCTGTGGCAAGAAAGGACATAAAATGGTGCAAAATTCACTTAACAACTCTCTCAGCAACAGAAATTTTGGGCTCAATTGTGCTCATAAATCAAGGATTGCCTGTAATGTGGCTGCACTGCACTTCATGAAGGTACATAATCCATGGTATATTTGCACTGTAGCAAAGCTATACTGCTCCAACCCCTGGAATCCCCTAACAACATGCAGAACTAGAGAGGAAAGATTTTAGCTGCAAGATATAATAGGATGTGATTCAATGAATGTTGCCTACAGGTACGAGAACATTACTAACAGGAACACAATTCTGGTTTTCACCTCTTCCAGTAAACAGTAATATCAGGAGAGAAGATGGGTCTTACTGGGGTAATACAAAAAATTGCCATGGCAAACAAATTTTTAGAAAACCACTTCTCTTAATTTCTACCGTGTTTCCCCAAAATAAGACTAGGTCTTATATTAATTTTTGCTCCAAAAGACGCATTATGGCTTATTTTCTGGTTAGGTCTTATTTTGGGGGAAATATAGTACTAAATGCTGACGATCTTAACTGGGGCTTATTTTGGGGGTAGGGCTTATATTACCATCATCCTGAAAAATCATGCTAAGGCTTGTTTGGTTGGGTCTTATTTTGGGGAAAACATTCTTCAGTTTCTGCTAAAGTCTAGTCTAATGAGTAATCCAAATATTTATTTATTTATAAAATTTGTATGCCGCCCTATCTCCAAGGATTCAGGGCAGCTCACAACGACAATCGACCAAGCGACTCTTAAAAACAAAAAATATACACAAAAAATTAAAAAAGTTTTTTTTTAAATTTAAAATATACTACCCCAATATGACAATTGAATAGTAACCTTTTTCATACATGTAATTTCAGCCACTCCAATGCCCAAATAACCCTCACTGCTAACTAGATTCTCATCCAGAAACTGTTTTTAAAGTCTTTCATGTAAAAGTGAGTCCACTTGCAACTTTCAATTCTGGTGAAGTGGCTATATAAATTTGATAAATAAATTTACCAACCATTTTTTCTTTTCTTTCCCCAAAAGTCCAGATGTTTTCTAACCCGATGCTTCTGTCCCAATGCTCTTAATGAACATACTGGGAGAGCTCTGTATGGGAAGTGTGCTGACCCTACGCTCAGATCATCAAAAAGAATGATTTATGTTTATTTATTGGCTGGGCCTATTTCTCCTTTCCTGTTCCCTTCCTTTCTGAGTCCAAGATAGCATAGCCAGGGCCCCTGCCTGCAAGTGGACCTTGCCCTTGAAGGATGCTCCTACTCTGGCTCTCTTTCCCCTTTTTGTAAAATAATAATTTTATACAATCTGAACATGCAATCTCAACACTCATGAAACTAATACAGGAGTTCTGCCACATTGGTTACACTATTAAGGAAAATACAACATGAAAGGTTGTTTAATTGGTCTTTTGTTCAATGTATCTAGTGCTTTGCATTTTTATATATAAATAAATTAAGGGTATGCATAGTTTAAAAATTATTCTGATAAATTGTTTTGGACTTTATGCAAGTACAATCACAGCCCTTCTCTGCTAGTCATTAAGGCAGCCCCTCTTTTCTCTAACTTCCACTTGAGTAGGAGGGAAAAGGAAGAAAATCCACTTTAAATTGATGGGGATATGAAAAAAAGAGGGGCTGCCTTCATGAAGCATAAGGCGGGGAGGGCTGTACTTACAACCCAACACACTTATTCTGGATCTTTTATTAACTGTCCACACCCAAATTAACTATATCTCACAGTAATTATAGCCACTGAACTATCCTTTGTTTTTCAGATTTTCGTGCTATTTAGAACAGCTGCCCTCCAGCAATCCTACTCTAGATTTCATGGCAGGAGTCCTAAAGGTAACCTGGCTGTTGGATATTCTTAGATCTCTTGACTCATACGCTACGGCGGCTTTTCCACGCCCTCCTAGATCGGCAGCGATATTTCTTCCCCCAGTTACACAGAAATTACGAAGTCATAAGTGGCTTTTACACAAAAGCTTTAAATTGAGTAAATATAAAAACTAGAATACATTACATCTATGTTTCGAATGATGACAGATTTTCCATTGGTATATAAGAAATTGTTGCCTTTCGGATCTCCGCCAATGATTTTGGAGATCCCCCTTTCGACCTGCGGGAGGCTGGCAAACACCGTTTCTACGAGAGAGAAGGGGAGACACAGCGTTAGCCTCTGCGGAGGAAAGAGGGAGGCGGTGGGCCCTAAATGTAACCTGTTGCTCCGACTTAGCCATGAAGCGGAAAGCGGCTCCAGCCAGCCAGCCCTCTCTCCTCCTTCCAGATCAAGAAACCCACCTCGGCCCGGCGATGCGCGAGTGGCTGGGAAGGTTCCCCGGCCAGACGGCAGATTCCAAAACGACCGGAGCTACATTTTTCGGAGGTGGAATCGTACCACTACACCACCACCACCCGCCTCTCCTCTCCCATTCAGCTTTCCGGGCCCCTCCCAAGAGAGGCCCGCCTTCTCATTTTATCGAAGGGAAGCGCAGGAAGCCTCGGACTGACAGTAACGGGGCCAGCCGGGACACCGCTCTTCCTCCTCCGCCTCCTCCACCGATCATGGAAGGCAGAGCCACGTTCCCGCAGTCCCCGGCCTATCTAACAGCCTCTCCGCGAACGGCGGCAACACCGCCACTCACTCAGTTGGTAGGGCATCGCTGCTGCGGCGGCTTCAAGGACGACGAGTCCGCGGCGGAAGGAAAAGCAAGGAAAGGCAAGGCAAAGCAGGACTTGTCCAGTCCCCTCTCCTTTTCCACCTCCTCCTCCAACGGCGGGCGGGGGGAGCGACGTCAACTCCCGGCTGCGCAAAGCAGGAAGCGCAGCTCACCCAGCTCTCACTTATCTCCCGGCTTTGACCATATATAGTCAACTCTGTTCGCGCGACGGACGGGCGGAGAAGGAACGGCGACCGCGCCGCGTCGCGCGGCTGGAGGGGCTAGACCCGGAAGCGCCGCCGGGAGGGAGAAGTCGTACGGCTCCTGCCGCACCCTGCGTCTTCCTCCGCGGTTCCGCAGTGGGTTGGTGGGAACTCCGGATCTCGACCGTTCGTCCTTCCCGCCTGGACGCGGCGGCTGCCCGGGATGGCACAAAGGGAAGAACCCGCGAGTTATTCCTATGCTTCCCGCGGCGAGTCTGCATGGATTCGGACTGCCAACAATCCAGCTATCCGTCGCTGCCCTCTGGCGGTCGCCCGCATCTGCCCCATTTTTTTTTCGTTTCAAACGTTTTTTTAAAAGCCGAGTACAGGGTTTGCGGGGTGCTGAAGCCGGAGGAATTAGAATCGGCGAGAGCAAGGTAGATGCGGACAGTTAGCCTTTCAGGAGAGACGCCGGGTTAGAAGTGTCATCTTGTTCCTGATTCGCAGAGTTAAATGTCAACTTGCGTTTCAGGACTGTTCATATTCATGCACAGGCAGTGACATTTAACTTAAATTTAGCACTCTTAATACCCAGGAACCCAACTATATTAGTGCAGAACATCTTGGAATCTTCCTGATGAGGGGTATTAAAATATTAGGGAACTCCAGTTGATGGATAGATTTGGATGCAAGTATTGCATTTTTGGTTTTCAACTTTCTTTCTGTCTTTGAAATTCTTCAGAGAAATCTATGGAGATGCTCTGTCATCCAGGTCATAGTTGTCTTGAAGATTCTTTTTCAAAAGGCAACTGGACTGTGTTTTCCTTGAGGAAGATATTTTGCTTCTCATCCAAGAAGCTTCATCAGTTCTGGCAGGATGATGGAAGGATTAATTCTGAGAGAATGGTGGCGGGGTTGGAAGGATCATATTTCCTTGCAATCATTTGGTCCTTAGCACTCTCCCTGACACCACTTGAGGCCACTTGGGGGTTTAATCTTCAGAGAAAAGTTTCTCAACCTCCGCAACTTTAAGATGTGTGAATTTCAACTCACAGAATTCAGCAGCCAGCTACTTCTGAGCATAAGCAAATGCTGCATGAAAACTCTTTTCATCAGTCCTGGAAAATTAGCAGTCCTGGTGTCAGCAGAAAAGCATGCTAACATACAATTTTTTGCTTTGAATAGTGAGATCCAACATACCGTGTTTCCCTGAAAATAAGACAGGCTCTTATTTTCTTTTGAATCCCGAAATAAGGGCTTGGCCCTTGGGGGCGGGGTCTTATTATTTTGGGGGTGGAGGTAGCATTGCTGCAAGCATCATACTGGTGCAGCTGGTGTCCTGCAGCTCACGTCTGCACTGGTATGTCAAACCTCGCGGCAGTGCTGCCGTTCATGCGTGCAACCGGACAAGCCTTGCAGAGTCCTGCTCCACGAGGCGGCGGTGCAAAGACTCATTTCTGACAGGTGGGGCGGGGGAGAAGCAAGACATGGCTCCCCTTGACATCTCTTCCCCCCCCCCTCGCCAGGCATGGCAGGGCTCCTGCCTCTTGCTTAGCCACCCACCCCCTTTAGGGATCCAATTTGGGGGTGGCAAGTGGGGCGGACAAGAAGCAGGATGCGCACCTTACCTTTCAAGCTCCGTCACATTCCTCGCCATTGTGTCCAGAGAAACACATTGTAAAAAAACCCCACAAGTTCAATCAAACTTCTCGAACTCGCAAGAAGTTTATTTTTACGTGTTTCCCTGGACACAACGACGAGGCATGCCATGGAGCTGGAAAGGTAGGACGCGCGTCTCACGGCCCAATACGTCCCGTCCCACCCCAATGGCAACAGCAGCCTGGCTGCTTCCCTTCCCTGCCATCTCTTTATTGAGAGGGGTGGCAGGTGGGGCAGGGGAGAAGCAAGACACATGGAGCAAGACATTACACCCCTAGCTATCTCTTCTCTCCCCTCCTCGCCGGGCATTGCAGGGCTCCTGCCCCTTGCTTAGCCACCCACCCCTTTTAGGGATGCAATTTGAGGGTGGCAAGTGGGGCAGGTATCTTACCTTTCCAGCTCCATGCCATTCCTTGCCATTGTGTCTAGGGAAACACATTTTAAAAATAAACTCACGAATTTGAGAAGTTTGATTGAATTCGTGAGGGGTTTTTTTACAATGTGTTTCCCTGGACACAACTGCGAGGAACGTGACAGAGCTTGAAAGGTAAGTCGTGTGTCCAGCTTCTCACCCGCCCCACTTGCCACCCCCAAATCGCATCCCTAAAGGAGGTGGGTGGCTAAGCAAGGGGCAGGAGCCCTGCCATGCCCAGCAAGGGGGGGGAGAAGAGACAGCAAGGGGAGCCACATCTAGCTCCAAGCGTCTCACTTCTCCCCCGCCCCACCTGTCAGAAATGAGTCTTTGTGAGACTCATTGCGCTGCTGGTGCCACCTTGTGAAGCAGGATTCTGCAAGGCTCCACGCTGCTGATGCCACCATGTGTGCACAAGCCTCTGCAAGGCTTGTGCACACATGAATGGCAGCACTGCCGCGAGGTTTGACATAACGGCGCAGCCGCGAGCAGCAGGACACCAGCTGTGCTGGTATGATGAAGCTTGCAGCGGTGCTGCCATTCGTTTGTGCAATGGCACAACAAGCCTTGCAGAGTACTACTCCATGAGGCGGCGGCAGCAGGACACGTCAGGGCAGGGGCAGCCAGCTGCTCAGCCGGCGCAAAGGCTCGGCCCCCTTGCCCCACCCCACCCCCGGCCTCCTCTCCTCACCTCGTGTTGTTTGCGCGGCAAGCAACCAGAAGAAATGGTTACTAAAGGACAAGCTAAGAGAAACAACTGATGGCTTTTTGCTCCCACCAAGCATGACCCTCAGGAAAACCATCAGGCAGGAAAACCATCAGGCACTCTGTTCAATATGGAAGGCTGTGAATTGGGAGAGTTTTTGACAAAACACTAACAAAGCATTAAATCCTGGTCCAAAAAGAGCCAGGCACAGAGAACAGGTTGAAGTGGGAGGGAGCAACTGACAGTAATCAAGCTCCATCCTTGGACTCCAAGGGAATGTAACATGATCTGCAAATTTATTTATTCATTTAAAACATTTATATAGCTAACCCTAACCCATCTTCTAACCAACTCTGAATGGCTCCCAATCTAAAGTTGCTGTATATGGTAATCCCCAGAAGTAACCCCAAAAGAAAAAAAAATGCTTACAAAACAGGCAAAACAAAAGAGTGTAATGGAAAACCTGTTATGTGCTCATTGAAGAGCCAGCATTGTAGAATCACAGGGGACACAGGAATCCACACCATTCTGGACAAATGGCTTCCAATGATGGAACACCGAGAACTTCAGGAGGCAACTACTTCATAGAGTCAGGAAATTCCTATTTAATTCAAGCTTGAATCCCTTCAAGGTTGGTGTAAAACTTTCAACCATGTGGAGAATCCTTCCAAAGGAGTACTAAACCTGCCTTTAAGTCAGGTTCTTTGTGAAATTTGAGATGCACTCTTATACAGGCAGGTCCTCTCCTGCAGTCCAAGCCAAAATGGTAATGGAGATGACATCACCTCACACTCAATTTTCAGATCCAAGCTTTCCCTGAGGAGTTAGACCAAGGCACATCTCAGAATTGGCGGTAGAACTCAATTCAGCCAGAAAACTTCACTTTTGACATAGAGCTCAGTTTTGGAAAAGAATCACATATTCGTATCCCCCAGGGGAGAACCCACAACCCACTAAATTTTCAGATCCGAGTTTTCCATGGGAAATTAGACCAAGCTGTATCTCAGAATTGGCAGTAGAACTAAATTTAGTCAGAAACTTCACTTTTGACACAGAGCTCAGATTTGGAAAAGAAACACACATTCATGTTTCTCAGGGTCTGGAAACTCCAAAACAAACTCAATTTACAGATCTGAGTTTTTTATGGAAAAGTAGACCCAGCTCTATCTCAGAATTGCTGGTAGGAGACAATTCAGCCAGAAAATGTCACTTTTGACAGAGACCTCAGATTTTGAAAAGCAACTCATATTCATGTTTCCCAGGGTCTATAAAGACTAAAACACACTCAATTTTCAGACCCGAGCTTTCCCTTAGAAGTTAGACCAAGGCATATCTCAGAATTGGCGGCCAGAAAACGTAACTGTTGACAGCTCAGATTTACAAAAGAAACACATATTCATGTTCCCCATGGTCTGAAAAGCGAAAAACACAAACAATTTTCAAATATGAGCTTTCCCTGAGGAGTTAGACCAAGCTTTATCTCACAATTGGCTGAAGGACTCAATATAATCAGAAAATGTCACTTTTGACACAGAGCTCAGATTTGGAAAAGAAACAGATACTCATGTTCCCCAGGGTCTGGAAAGCCCAGAAAACACTCAATTTTCAGATCCGAGCTTTCCCTGAGCAGTTAGACCTAGGCATATCTCAGAATTGGCGTCTACCTATTCTCAGCCTACGTATTTGTGACCGGACCGACTTCGTTCCTGGGGAAAATCTTTTTTATGTTTTATGTTTGAAAAAATAAAAAAAAAATTACAAAAAAAGGAAAAAAGAATTGGCGGCAGGACTCAATTCACCAAGAAAATGTCATTTTTGACACAGAGCTCAGTTTTGAAGTAGAAATACATATTCATGTTCCCCAGGGTCTGTAAAGCCAAGAACACACTCAATTTTCAGATCCAAGCTTTCCCTGAGCAGTTAGACTGAGCCAGGCTAGGATTCGATATTGGGATAAAACTTAAATATTAGAAATCCAAATCTTTGGTCAAGGCAGAAGTGCCTCTTCCGTGCCAAGGTGCTGAATTGATACAAGGTATTTGACGTAGGTACAGCATTGTAAAAGGGCAAACTGACCCTAAACAGATACATCCTGTTGTTTACTGTTTATTACACCTCAAATGTCATGTATATCCTAGAGAAGAAAAACTGCTTCCCTTACTGTCCTTTTTACTGCTCTTGAGGCGCCTTTGAGCCCCTTATCTCCTCTTTTATTATGTCTTGAGCTCCGGAGCTGAGAACCTGAGCCTGTGGGAATCAGGCTGTTATGTCTTTCCTAGAGATAGATTAAAGGGTAACTTCTACGTGCGAAATGTTACACTCTTCGTAATAACTTTGTCTTTATACTGTATAAATATCTGGTTGAGATCAGTCATCACGGTTCAGACTTTTGTTTCGTGGTCCTCGGACTGTTTGAACCTTTGCGCAAATAAAAACTCTTTCCTGCACTGAAGAGCTTGTCCTAGTCCGTTATTTTTCCTACAACAGCTGGCACCCCAGATGGGACTAGGTGCAAGGCGATATTTCGCTGAGGACCGTTTCGACCCCTCGGGACCATCGGGAGGTCGCTCCTGAACATTCTCCAGGCGCCACGGAGATACGTCTCCGGGAGACAGCCGCGATAACCCCATGGCCCCAACGGTGCTCTGATCGAGTCCAAGAACCCTGCGGTGCAGGAAAGGTGGTCTGAACAAATTCCTGGCCAGGAATCTACGGAGTGGGAGCGTTTTTTTTTAAGTGAGTATATTGTAAAAGAATTGTACCTGTCTCATTTGAAGGCAGAAGAAGGGATTTGATCACTCCCTTGGACTCGGGGTAGGCTACCCTAACGAAGTCCGTGTCAGGTTGTGTGGGTGGTTAAGTCGTCGTATTTCTCGCTAGCGGCCGTGAGTTTCCGGGGCTACGAGTCGACGGCAGTGTGATAAGATGGGGGGGGCTCAGAGCGTGCCAAATACTCCTTTGGCATGCATGCTAAAAGGTTTTGGCAAGTATTTTAGCAACCCTTCCTATCCGAAAGGATCAAAGGAGCGATTAAAATTTTTATGTAAGCATGTGTGGCCATTATTGGGGACAGGGTGGCCCCCGCAGGGATCATTAAGGGAGGAAACGGTGGATAAGTTGTGGGGGGTGATCGTAGTGAATCAGGATAAATATCCTGATCAATTTCAATACATTGATCAATGGGCGAGAGCCCTAACTGAAAAAGCTGAGGATTTGCTGCAATGTTAGGCTGAAATGGTCAGGCTGTGTGTATCCAGATCTGGCGGAAAGAGTAAAGGGGGGAGAGAAGGGGGGAGAAGTGAGCAAGAAAAAACCCAGGCAAAAAGAGGAGAGGAATATTCAAGGAGGAGAAAAGTATGGACAGAAGATGAGGAGGAGTTAGTTAGACCCCCACCGTATGCTCCATTGTGGCAGCAGCAGCCCCCAGTGCAGCAGCAGCCCCCAGCGCAGCCCCTAGACCAACAGCAGCAGTTGCCGGGAGCTGTAGGAGGAGAGGGAGGTAGAAATCAGAGACGCATGAGCGATCCTGGGGCGAGACCGAAAATAAGGAAAAGTCCCCCGGTGGAAGAAGGTAGTCGGAGTGAAGGAGAAGATCGGGATGATAAGGGGTTGAAGGAAGCATCAGGAGGAGAGCAAGTGGGGGTGCAAACTCGCGCGGTAACAGCGAAGCTGAAGGCTAGCAAGCAAGAAGTTACAGCGCCTTTGCGCCAGGTGGATCAGATAATAGTAAACCAGCAGGGGCAGGTGGAACGTCAGCCCCTTTTTCAATACGTGCCGTTTACTACTACTGATCTTTTAAATTGGAAGCAACATTATGGGCCGCTGACTACTAAGCCCACTGAGATGGCGGACCTGTTTCAAACTATTATGTTAACACATAACCCAACGTGGCAGGATGTACAACAGTTGTTGCGCACTCTGTTAACTCCGGAAGAACGAGAAAAGTGGAAAGCGGCAGTTAGGCAGTGCGTGAAAGAGATGTTGCCAAATGATGCGGATGTGCAGCCGGAGGTGTTGGTCCGGGCGCCCGAAATAGATCCGGGCTGGGACCCTAAGGAAGAACAGGACCGGACACGCTTGAGGGAATATCAGAATTTGGTGGTGCAAAGTCTTAGAAGAGCAGGGAAGCCCCCAGTAAATATGTCCAAGCCATCTCTAGTGATGCAGGGTGCGGATGAAAGCCCGGAGAGTTTCCTGCAAAGATTGATTGAAGCGTATGAGTTATATACACAGGTGGATCCAAGGCAGGGGGATAATGTGCGGATGTTGAATGAAAGGTTTATAGCTCAAAGTTATGAGGATATACGGCGAAAATTGCAGCGGGTCGAAGGAGCATTAGGGAAGAACACGACGGAATTGTTGGAATTGGCACGGAAGGTGTATGTCAATAGGGATAAGGTGGAAAAGAAGGAGAGAGATGCCAGAATGCAAAAGAAGGCTGAGTTATTGGCAGTAGCACTACAGGGAGGAATGAGCTTCGACCCCAACCCGGGGACACCCCTGGGTCCTAACCAATGTGCCTATTGTAAAGGAGAAGGCCATTGGCAAAGAGAATGCCCCAGACGGATGATGAGAGGTAGAGGGATGATGAGAAGACCTGAATTTGGAGCAGGAATGAGGGGGCAGTTTGCAGGAAGAAGGGGAGAACGAGGAATGAGAGGGGGCTTGAATAGAGGATTTGGACAAAGAGGCTTGGGACGAGGCTTTGGTAGAGGAGCGAGAGGGGGCGCTGGACCAAGAGAAGCAGAAAGTATTGGATTGGCAGATATGGTGTGGTCAGATTGACGGGGACCAGGCTTGGAAGAACCCCCGCCTGAGCCGTTGGTTACAATGAGGATAGGGGGCCAGCAGACAACATTTTTAGTGGATACAGGAGCAGGTAGATCAGTTGTAAATAAGCAAATTGCAGCCCCTGGATCACGTAAAATCCAGGTTCAGGGGGTATCAGGACAGATTATGGGACGGCAGGTCCTAAAGCCTGTGATGTGTGATTTTAAAGGAGCTGAAATCCAACATGAATTTTTGTATATCCCTGAGTGCCCTATTCCATTGCTAGGCAGGGATCTGCTGAGCAAATTAGGGGCAACAATTTCTTTTGATGAAGGCAGTCAGAAAATGACCATAAGGCATTCTCCGGAGGAAATTTGGAGGTTGATGATAGGGAGACAGGTCGGTGAGAAGGAAAAGGAGGAAAAGTGGAGGATGTTTGGCGTGCCGGGTTTGTGGGCGGAGGACAATCCACCAGGTTTTGCAGCACACCACCCTCCAGTGGTGGTCGAGCTAAAACCGGGAGCAATGCCAGTCAGAATAAGGCAACGGCCCGTTTCATGGGAAGCGATCTATGCTATTTATGAGAGTATACAGAAATATTTGGAAGCGGGTGTTTTGGTGCCTACTCAATCCCCATGGAATACCCCAATTATCCCGATTAAAAAGGCAGATGGGTCTTTTCGCCCGGCCCAGGATTTGAGATTTGTGAATAGCCGAACAGTTACCTTACACCCGGCCGTGTCTAATCCATATACTTTGTTAAGTTTGATCCCACCCCAGGCGGGGTGGTTTTCTGTAGTTGATTTGAAGGATGCCTTCTTTACAATTCCTATTCATCCATCAAGCCAGCCGCTGTTCGCTTTTGAGTGGGAGAACCCTCATACGGGCACAAAAATGCAATACACATGGACTAGGTTGCCACAGGGATTTAAAAATTCCCCGACATTGTTTGGAACAGCGCTGGCTAGGGACTTGCAGTACTACATGCCTCAGCAACCGGGGGATACAATTTTACAATATGTTGATGATGTTTTAGTGACTGGACAGACAGAGGATTTATGCTGGGACAATACTAAAATGTTATTAGACTTGTTGCTCGAGTGTGGGTATCGGGTATCAAGGAAGAAAGCTCAACTGGTGAAAGAGAGGGTGAGGTACTTGGGTTATGATATTGAGAAAGGACACAGGGCTTTAGGACCGGAGCGGAAACAGGCAGTTTTGATGCTGGCCGAACCTAGAACGAAGAGACAACTGAGAAGCTTTTTAGGGTTGGCTGGCTTTTGTCGTATTTGGATCCCCAACTTTGCTTTGATGGCAGCACCCTTGTATGCAGCCACCAGGGGCGCTAATACAGAACCCCTTGAGTGGGGGGGAGAACAGAAAAAAGCCTTCGAAGATATAAAACTTGCGCTGACTCAGGCGCCGGCGTTAGCCTTACCGAATTTGCAGAAGCCTTTTAATTTGTATGTAGATACAAGCAGAAATATTGCAGTGGGGGTGCTTACTCAACCGTTGGGAAGTTGGCAACAACCAGTAGCATATTTATCAAAACAGTTGGATGGAGTGGCGCGAGGCTGGCCGCATTGTTTAAAAGTGTTGGCTGCAATTGCAGAATTAATTCAGGATTGTAATAAACTTACTTTTTCCTGTCCAATAAATGTGCACTCTCCCCATGCGGTACAGTCCGTCTTGGATGCTAAAGGACACTTATGGATTAGTGGACAGAGATTGGCAAAGTATCAGGCAATCATGATTGAGAACCCCCAGGTGCGTTTGGTAATGTCTAATAGATTGAATCCGGCTACGTTATTGCCAACGGAAGTAGATACCCAACACAATTGTTTACAGGTATTAGACAAAGTTTATTCCACCCGCCCTGATTTAACGGATATCCCATTACCCAATGCACAGTTCAATTGGTATACGGACGGATCCAGTTATATTGTAGATGGATATCGGGTGTCTGGATATGCCATTGTAGATGATGAAGGAGTGGTGGAAAGCGGACCTTTAGGAAGTGGACATAGTGCACAGGTGGCTGAGTTGTGGGCATTGATACGTGCCTTAGAAAGGGCTGAGGGAGAAACATTGAATGTGTGGACTGATAGTAAATATGCATTCCTTACTTTACATGCACATGGGGCTGTTTATAAGGAACGAGGGTTTAGAGATTCAGCAGGGAAAAGTATTTTGCATGGACATCTTATTAGCCGCCTGATTGAAGCTGTAAATAAACCAAAGAAAGTAGCAGTGATGCATTGTAAAGGACATCAAAGAGGAGATGATAAGGTAGCTATAGGGAATAGAGCAGCGGATGTGGAGGCAAGGGAAGCAGCGAAGCAAGAGGGGCCTTTGCCCGACTTATCTGTCTGTGTAGCAATGGATTTAGGGGTTATTCCCCCTGAAATTAAACCAACATATACGCAACAGGAAAGTGTGAAAGCAGTGACAGACTTGAAAGCCCAGGTTGAGGATGGGTGGTATGTATTACCAGACAGGAGGATTTTCGTACCAGCCTCAATGGCATGGACACTAGGACGCCTAGCCCATGAAACAACACACATGGGAAAAACGGCTTTAGAATTGGCATTAGGAAGAGACTATTACATCAATGGGCTGGCCGGAGTCGCTGCTGGAACTGTTGCAAAGTGTGTTACATGTGCTAAGGTTAACCCAAGACAAGGGCCATTACTGCCCCCTGGTGCCATACCCCGGTCATACATCCCCATGGATTATATTATGATAGACTTTACTGATATGCCTAGATGTGGATTGTTTAGAGCTTTGTTAGTTATGGTGGATATGTATACAGGGTGGCCGGAGGCTTTTCCAACAAAGACCAAACAGGCGCGGGAAGTGGCAAGGGTATTATTGAAAGAGATCATTCCCAGATTTGGAATCCCCAGTTATATCTCCTCAGATAATGGCCCCGAGTTTGTCCATCATATTAACCAGGCAGTTGCAAAGGCGGTAGGAATAAAGTGGCGGTTTCACAGTTCATTTCGGCCAGAAGCAGGTGGATGTGTGGAACGCTTGAATAGGACTCTGAAGGAAAGGATTACTAAGATTTGTACAGACAGTCATTTAAAATGGCCAGATGCTCTACCACTAGCCTTGTATGCCATTCGAAGCTCACCAAGGGGCCAGCACAAGTTGTCGCCATATGAGTTAATGTATGGACGACCGCCAGGGTTGTTAAGAAGAAATTTGGCAGGGTGGCCAGATTTGGGGCATAAAGGGGGGGTCTGGAATATGGAAATGGTACAAGAACTTAATAAGCAAGTTGAGAGGCTTCAGCGATACGTGATGGAACAAGTGCCCCCCCGGTTAATAACCCATTGTCATCCGTTCAAACCAGGGGATCAAGTGTGGGTTAAACATTGGAAGAAAGAGCCACTGCAAGGACGGTGGAAGGGACCTTTTACTGTTATTATGACTTCTCCCCTTGCTATTAAGATTGCAGAATCAAAATCATGGATCCACTGGACACGAGTCAAGGCGGCGGCAGAAACTGGATGGAAAGTGATCGTGGATAAACAAAACCCTACTAAGTTAACATTCAAGCGTGCTCAAAAATAGTTTTTTTTTTTTTCTCTATTTTATATAGGATACTTGGAAGTGTGGTCGATTGTGGGGATCCTCAACGGATCATAGGAGTGAACTACATACCCGGGTTGTCGTATTTCTTTTGGAAACTGATTAACGACAAGTGGCTGAAGAACGAAGGATCCATGTGGGAGGAGAATTGGATGTGGGTGTGTTGGGGATTGGGGGTATTGGGTCTGTTGATTATTGTGTTTTACAGGTATAAACAGTGGTTTTGTGGACGACCAAGGCACATCACGGCACCAGCTACTCCAATTCCTAACGGCCCGGATCTGCTCTTGAACACCCACTCAGTATAAACTGTTTGGTTATTAAAGAAATCTTGATTGTAATAAGCAAAGGGGCGATTTTTGAATGTATTAAGATTTTTTTCCAATGTGTTGGTTCTGTAATTGTGGATGTGAGTGCTGTTGTTGCACTCATTGTATAGACTGTGTTTTATGTACAGGGTGTTTGATTGAGTGTGACATAAAAATCATAGAAGAAGTACTAGAATACTATTTGGTGATAGGGTTAACGACACCTTCTTACACACTTAGGGTTACCCCCACCGTTGAGAGAGCATTAAGGGATCTGAACAAAAAGGACCGGGAGGATGCAGCATATGGTAATCATTGGACTGGGATTATGGATGAGCGGATGGGTAATGAGATTACGAAGTGAGCTAGACATTCCCATAACAGAAGCGGTGAGTGAGGAGAACTGTGACGCATGCATACGCACAACATTGCAGGGAACACGGGTTTCTAAAACTTTGATCTATCACACTCAGAAGCCTGACGGTTGTGGGGAGTATAAACCCCAAACCTGTCAGGTAAATAATACCATATATCACATGTGTGTGTTGAAGGATAAGGTACAATGTTACAACCCGGCAGAAGCTAAGCAAATCACTACTTATGAGATGTCAATATACACAACTGAATGTGGGAGAGAGGAACTTTTAAATAAGACGGAGTTTAGACAATTAGGAAAGTCAGTAGAGATAACATTTGATGCCTGTTTAGCTATCAATCGTAACTGTGATGTGTGGAAGTCAACATGTGGAACATTAGAATGGGAAAGAAGTTATATGTTGGACAAAAAATATATGTGCCGAAAGCAGGGAGAATGTAGTGATCGGGACACATATAGTTATTGTCCATACTGGACTTGTGCAGTTATGTGGACGGGAGATCAGCCAGGGGGCTCTCAAAGATGTAAGCTGGAAAACGGGGTAGCCAGTAGTAACTGCCAACGAAACCAATGTAACCCTATAAAGATTACATGTACCCCGACAAAATTGTGGAAGGAGGACTATGGATTAGGAATCTATGCAAAGGGAAAAGACCCTCTTGTAACCCTTCGATGGTATGTCACTAAAGTTACCAGGGCGACACAGGATACGAAAGGATTGTTCTGGTCATATTATTTGGAAATGGAAAAGTTGAATGTACCTGAAATTCCTAGTTATGTAACAAATACCTTTGTCAAATTAGCCGAAGATATAGCCCATACCCTGAATGTATCAAATTGTTTTGTTTGTGGAGGAACTAACATGGGAGAAAAATGGCCATGGGAAGCCCAGGAATTAAATTATTCCAAGGTTTTAGAAATGGATTATAAGGGTAATTTGTCATACAATAAGGGTAAGGATGGAGACTGGACCTTGACTACTAGTTTGGTAGGGAATGTTTGTTTTCAGAGAAAGATTGTGCCAGGCTGTTATCAGGTGGGAAACCTCATATGTACAGGAAAATGGGAAAGTAAGGTATGGTGGTCAGGAGCAAATGCCACAGAGGGACCTGATGAAATGGCCTTGTTTAAAGTAAACGGGTTATCCTTTTTAAAGGATCCAGATAATCAGACCCTTGAATGGCTGGCTCCTGATGGGCTATACTGGATATGTGGTAAGATGGCATATGGGGTTCTACCTAAATCCTGGTGTGGTGCCTGTGTCTTGGGATTAATTAGGCCTGGATTCTTTTTGCTTCCCCTTAAAACCCGACAGGTGTTAGGTGTCCCGGTATATGATGAGGTGGGAAATTTAAGACAAAGAAGGCATGTAGATACATCGGCAATAGGAAAGGTTAAGGTTGGGGGTAACCAACGTAGTTGGGGGAGTGAAGAATGGCCCGCAGAGCGAATTATTGAGGTTTATGGACCAGCTACATGGGCGGAAGATGGCATGTATGGCTATCGGACCCCTATATACATTCTGAACCGTTTAATTCGTCTGCAAGCGGTGGTTGAAATCATTACCAATGAAACTGTGAAAGGTCTTACTCAATTAGCTAGGGAAAGTGTCAAATCAAGGACATATATTATGCAGAATAGATTAGCTTTAGATTATTTGTTAGCTAAGGAAGGAGGGGTATGTGGAAAGTTTAATTTGACTAATTGCTGTATAGAAGTTGATGAAAGTGGAAAAGTTATTAAGGAAATAACAGATAAAATGGTTAAAATAGCTCATGTGCCAGTCCAGACATGGAAAGGCCTTAATTTACAGGATATGTTTTCAGGATGGTGGCCAAAGTTACCTGGCCTGCAGGCCATTTTTGGCCTGGTAGGACTAATAGCTGCAGGGTGTATTTTTCTCCCATGTATTTTACCTCTGTTTGTTAAAACTATCTCTAAAAGTCTATCCTTGCTGGTGGAACGTAAGACTACTGCTCAGGTGATGGCTATGTGGGATTATAAAAGGCTCCAGCAGGAAGAGGACTTAGAGGTGTGACTCGTCTGGTTATCTCAGATGAGTCACAAAGGGGGGTATGAGCCAGGCTAGGATTCGATATTGGGATAAAACTTAAATATTAGAAATCCAAATCTTTGGTCAAGGCAGAAGTGCCTCTTCCGTGCCAAGGTGCTGAATTGATACAAGGTATTTGACGTAGGTACAGCATTGTAAAAGGGCAAACTGACCCTAAACAGATACATCCTGTTGTTTACTGTTTATTACACCTCAAATGTCATGTATATCCTAGAGAAGAAAAACTGCTTCCCTTACTGTCCTTTTTACTGCTCTTGAGGCGCCTTTGAGCCCCTTATCTCCTCTTTTATTATGTCTTGAGCTCCGGAGCTGAGAACCTGAGCCTGTGGGAATCAGGCTGTTATGTCTTTCCTAGAGATAGATTAAAGGGTAACTTCTACGTGCGAAATGTTACACTCTTCGTAATAACTTTGTCTTTATACTGTATAAATATCTGGTTGAGATCAGTCATCACGGTTCAGACTTTTGTTTCGTGGTCCTCGGACTGTTTGAACCTTTGCGCAAATAAAAACTCTTTCCTGCACTGAAGAGCTTGTCCTAGTCCGTTATTTTTCCTACAACAAGACCTAGGCGTATCTCAGAATTGACGGCAGGACTCAATTCAGCAAGAAAATGTCATTTTTGACACAAGGCTGAGTTTTGGAGTAGAAACACATTCATGTTCCCCAGGGTCTGTAAAGCCGAGAACACACTCAATTTTCAGATCTGAGCTTTCCATGAGAATTTATACCAAGATATATCTCAGAAGTGGTCGCAGGAAACAATTCAGCCAGAAATGTCATTTTTGAAACAGAACTCAGATTTGCAAAAGAAACAAATATTCACGTTCCCCAGAGTTTATAAAGTCCAAAACAAACTCACTTTTCAGATCCGTGCCTTCCAAGACATATCTCAGAATTGGCGGTAGGACTCAATTCAGCCAGAAAACTTCACTTTTGACACAGAGCTCTAGTTTGGAAAAGAAACACATATTCATGTTCCCCAGGATATGGAAAACCCACAACTCACTCAATTTTCAGATCCGAGCTTTCCATGAGTTATTAGACCAAACTGCATCTCAGAATTGCTGGTAGGAGGCAATTCAGCCAGAAAATGTCACTTTTGACACAGAGCTCAGATTTGGAAAAGAACCACATATTCCAGGGTCTGGAAAGTGCAAAACACACTCAGTTTTCAGATCCAACCTTTCCATAATGAGTTAAACCAGAATTCTAAATCTCAGAATTGGTGGTAAGACTCAATTCAGCCAGAAAATATCACTTTTGACACAGAGCTCAGTTTTGGAAAAGAAACACATATTCATGTTCGCCTGGGTCTGTAAAGTCCAAAACACATTCAATTTTCAGATCCAAGCTTTCCCTGAGACCAAGCTGTACCTGAGAATTGGCGGTAGGAATTCAGCCAGAAAACATCTTTTTTGACACAGAGGTCAGATTTGGAAAAGAAACACGTATTAATATTTCCCAGGGTCTGGAAACTGCAAAACACACTCAATTTTCAGATCCTAGGTTTCCCTGAGACCAAGCTATATCTTAGACAGAATTGGGAATACGACTCAATTCTGTTGTAAAAAGTTTTTTATTTTAAATACATTAAAACAGGACACAGACACACAACATTTATATACAAATCACTTTTTCTTACAGCTATTTCAAAGTGATCCTTTTTTTCTATATACAACAAAACGTTGTTCCACCAGGCTGGGCTATCAATGTAAAGATTTTAATTGGTTTTAAATGGGATTTTAAATTTGGGGTTTTATTAATTGGGCCTATATTTAATAATTTTAATTATTTTTAAATTTTGTCTGTCTTTGTGTTTTTAATCAGGCTGTACACCGCCCTGAGTCCTTCAGGAGAAGGGCGGTATAGAAATAAAATTAATAAAAATAAAAATAAAAAATAAAAAAAATCTATTTTCACATATTTTAACTAAATCTTATTCAACACTTAATTTCCATCTTTCTTTATTTCGTCTACCCTATACTTTGATCTTCAACACTTTTTTCCCCTGTCTCCTTTATTCCTCTTTCTCATTTTTCTTATTTTCCAACCATTCGTACCATCTACACCACACTTTGTAATATTCTGTTTCCTCTTTCTCCTTGAGTTCTTTTGTTAGTTTGTCCATCTCTGCGCATTCTAAAATTTTTCTAATTAAATCTTCTTCTGATGGTGGATTTTCGTTCTTCCAATTTTGCGCATAGACTATGTGGGCTGCTGTCAATATATGTAGTATCAAATAATATATTTCCTTAATATAATTTTCTATAGATATCCCCAGTAAAAACTGCTCAGGTTCTCTCTTTATTGAATTCTGAGTTATTTCCTCTATCCACTTTTTAACTTTTGCCCAGAATTTCTTTGCCAGTGGGCAGGTCCACCAGAGATGATAGTATGTCCCATAGTTATTCTTACATTTCCAACATTTCAGTGAATTACTAGGGAACATCTTCGCTATTCTAGCAGGTGGAAAGTGTCATCTATGAAACATTTTCATCTGGTTTTCCTTGTATGCCGTTGATATTGTCAATTTCATATTTGTTCTCCACATCTTTTCCCATTTCTCTAATTCTATTACATGATTGAAATTCCTTGCCCATTTAATCATAGTATCTTTCACTATTTCCTCTTCCATTTTATATCATATGTTCTGCCCCAGCTCCAGATTCCTGAGGATATTGACACACACCAACGGTCCTTATCAAATTTATTAAGTAGCAAGAATAAACCAAAGTCTGGCAAAGGTTGGCAACCAGCCCAAAAAACAAGATATGATAAGACTTTTCCAAAAATGCTCTGATGATAATTACAAGTTGTTTCCAGCAAGAAACTTACTAACAGTGTGTGACTTAAATAGGCTAAGGGAGTGGCCAATTATCCTCAAGCCTTACTCTCGAGGAGACCTCCTTCTCCTGAGTAGCCACTCAGGAGTATAGTAATATATTTAAGGAAAGAATAGCTAAATCAATTGAAGTAGATGCTCAAGGAAGATATATAGCAATTGAACTTTTAATAGAAGGGAAGAAAATACTTTTAATTGGAGTATATGCACCTAATCAACAACAAGAGAAATTATATAAGCTTCTGCATACCAAATTAATACAATGGGATTATAAATCGTGTATATTATTGGGTGACTGGAATCGAGTAGTGGATACCCAAAAAGATAAGAAAGGGCTCTTGTCAAACATCCAAACGCATGCTAGACTGCCTAAATCCTTTTTTGACATGATGGATGATATGGAGTTGAGAGATATTTGGCGAGAACGGAACATTAAAAAATAAGATTTTACATTTTTCTCTGATAGGCACCAATCCTTTTCTAGAATTGATTTCATATTAGTTACTAATGATTTTCTTTCTAGGGTGAAGAAGATGAAGATATGTCCAAGAATTTTAACAGACCATAGCCCGGTTTGGATGGAATTGGAATATGGAAAGGGTTCCAGGAGGTCTTGGCGGTTAAATGAAAATCTATTTAGATATGAGGAAAATGTGAAAGAATGTAAAAAATTAATGAAAGAATTTTTTGTTATGAATATGCATAAGGATACACCCATGGAAATGGTTTGGGATGCAAGCAAAGCATACATGAGAGGTGTTTTAATATATTTGAACAATACGTAGACGTAGACAGGTGAAAAAACGGGTGGAATTAGAAGAGGAAATAAAAAAGAAAGAGCAGGCATTAATATTGAATCCAGCAGATAAGAAAATAAAAGAAGCAATTATCTTATTGCGAGAGCAGTTTAAGATGTTGAAGTCAGATCAGGTAGCAACTAATTTACAATATGCTAAACACAATACTTTTTGCAATGCGAATAAACCAGGTAGATGGTTAGCATATTTGCTAAGGAAAAAACAAAAGTCTCGTACTATAGAGAAAATAGAATATAAAGGTAAAGAGGTGTATCAACAAAATATGATTAAAAAAGCATTTCTAGAATTTTATACGAAGTTGTATGCTAGTGATAAAATTCAGAGTATAGAAATAGATAGATACCTACAGAAGGAGAATATCCCTATACTTACAGATGAGCAAAGGGAAAAATTGAATCAACCGATAACTTCAGAGGAAATTTTCTTGGCAATTAAGCAGTTAAAGGTTGGTAAGGCTCCTGGAACAGATGGATTGACAGCTGTTTATTATAAAAATTTGCAGTTAGAAATGGTGGACCCACTTAAGGAACTATTTAGTAGAATACAATTTGGAGGAAATGTACCCCCATCATGGAGAACAGCCTTTATTTCTTTGATCCCGAAGGAGGACCAAGACCATAGTCAGCCAAAAAACTATAGGCCTATATCGCTACTTAATACAGATTATAAGATTTTTGGCAAAATATTAGCAAATAGGTTAATGTTAGTTATGCAACAAATGATTCACAATGACCAATCTGGATTTATAAATGGGAGACAGATGAAAAGCAATGTAAGGCAAATTGTTAATGTACTGGAGTATTTGGGGAAGAACAACCAAGTCCCTGCAATGCTTATATTTCTGGATGCGGAGAAAGCATTTGATCCATTGAATTGGCATTTTTTTACTGAAAATAATACAAAAGATTCAGTTTGGAGAGTATTTTACACAATCTATTAAGGCAATATACCAGGAACAAACAGCACAAATAATAATTAATGGTAGCTTAACAGAAACCTTCAAAATTGAAAAAGGAACAAGACAGGAGTGTCCCCTGTCCCCATTATTGTTTATTTTCACTTTGGAATTTTTGCTGAACAAAATACGGGAGTCAGATAAAATAAAGGGAATTAAAATTAGGCATTATGATTACAGATTATGAGCATTTGCAGATGACTTGGTTGTAACTTTAACCCAACCAGTGCAATCAGCTATAGGTTTAATGGATATAGTTAATCAATACGGTCAAGTATCAGGTTTTAAAATAAATATAGGGAAAACAAAGATAATAACTAAAAATATGAATATAAATCAAAAAGAAGAATTAGAAAGAGTAACAGGATTTGAAATAGTAAAAAAGGTTAAATATTTAGGGGTTTATATTACAATTTCAAATGTGAAATTATATAAGTATAATTATGAACCATTATGGCAAAAAATACAGAAAGAGATGAACAAGTGGAAAAAACTACAATTGTCTCTGTTGGGAAGAATAGCAGCAATAAAAATGAATGTTTTGCCTAAGTTTTTATTTCTTTTTCAAATGATACCAATACTTTAAAAAGATGCAAATTTGGGGGAATGGCAGAAGGGTATCAATAATTTCGTTTGGGCAGGGAAAAGACCAAGAATAAAATTAAAGATAATACAAGATATACGTGAAAGAGGAGGTCTCAAAATGCCCAATTTAAGATTATATTACAAAGCAGCTGCCCTATCAGCAATTAGTGATTGGATTAATTTAACAGAAGGAAGAATTTTGAATATTGAGGGATATGATATATGTTATATGGTTGGCATACTTATTTATTATATGACAAGAAGGTGGATAAGACTTTTAAAAGCCATATATTAAGGAATGCTTTATTGCGTGTCTGGAGAAAGTATCAATACAAATTAAATGATAAGATGATATGGGCAGTACCCAGACATGCGATAGAGAATATAAATGTAGAACAAAAACAAGATGTGATTACATATAAAGAGCTTCTTAATATGGAAAGAGGTATATTACAGTTAAAGTTTTCGAATGTACAAAAAGAAGAAAGGATAATTCAAACTTGGTTTCAGTACGGACAGTTACAAGCTAGATGGAAAGAGGATCAGAAAATTGGTATCATACAAACGGATGAAAACTTGGTAAAACAAATCAGAGACCAGAGTCAAATGCATATAAAAAGGTTATATAATACATTGATAGAAATAGATTCAGAAACGGAATTGGTTAAGGATTGTATGATAAAATGGGCACAAAATATTGAGGAACCAATAATGATGGAAACGTGGGAAAAAATATGGATTAGAAAATGTAAAATTTACGCAAGCTCAAAATATGAGAGAAAATTTTCATAAAATGTTTTATAGATGGCACTTAGACCCTAAAAAGTTAGCTTGTATGTATCCAAGTTTACAATCTAAGTGTTGGAGATGTGAGTGTGATGAAGCCACGTATTATCATATATGGTGGACATGTAAAAAATCAAAGCATTCTGGATAAAATTATGGTGGATTATGCAAAACATCCTTAAAAAAAAGATAAAGTTTACTCCACAGCTGTTTTTGCTGGGTATAATTACAGATTGTACGGTTATAGAGACTAATTTGATTTTAAATTTAATAACCGCAGCAAGACTTTTGGTGGCGCAGTATTGGAAGAAGGAAGATTTGCCTACTATTGAAGAATGGATACTAAAAGTAATGAACTTAGCAGAGAAAAGGCTCCTCCACTTCACTCTCTCCACTTGAAGGAGCCTCTGGAGGTTCTAAAGGCCCTGGCTGAGTCTCTGCCTCTGGCACCACATCCTCTTCAGCCTCCTCGCTCTCTGACGCAAGCGCCAGCTGCACAGGCTGCTGGTGCAACACCACACCAGTCTCCTTGTCGGGATCAGCCACGATCCACGCAGGCCACTGGTGGGCCACAACACCGTAATAAAAATGTATATATTTTACTAATCATTTTTCCCCCCTATATAAAATTTTATCCAATTCATTTTGCTCTAATTGTACCTGATCTGTCTTTGTGTCTTCTATAAATTTTGATCTTATTTGTAAGTACATCCACCATTCAATTTCCCTATTCAAATCCTGTTCCAATTCTTGTTTTGTTTTTAATTTTCCCAAATCATTTAATAGGTCCCTATTATATATTATATTATATTATATTATATATTATATTAGTCCAATTTACTAAATTTGGGTGTGTTATTGTTTCATTGGGAGAAATCCAAAACGGAATTTTTGTGTAGTGTTGCTTTTTGATTTTATTCCAAATTACTAATAGTGAGTTTCTAATTATGTGCCTTCTAAATTATCCATGGGTTTTATGTTTTTCTCCCCATAAAAACGCATGCCACCCTGCCTGTAAATCGTGACCTTCTATTAGTAAAATTCTTTTATTTTCCAACTCCATCCATTCCTTTATCCATGTTAGGCATGCTGCTTGGTATTAAATATCCCAATCCGGTAATGCCACTCCTCCTCTGTCCCTGATATCTTGTAATTCTAGGTTTTCTCCCTTGCCATATAAATTTTGAGGTCAATCTGTTCAGTAAATCAAAGAAACTTTTTTCTATTTTTATCGGTATAACCTGGAAGAGGAATAAAATTTTGGGCAGGATATTCATTTTTATTGCCACCACTCTTCCCAGCCAAGAAATTTGTAGATTTTTTCCAATTTTCCAAATCTTTTCCAATTTGCAGTATTAATTTATCATAATTTTCTTTTTTGATTGAGGAGCCTCTTGCTGTTAACCAAATCCCTAAATATATTTTTTTTGTTATCTGAATATTCATAATTTTTTCTAATTCTATCTCCTGTTTTTTTGTAAGATTTTTGGTTAACAATTTGGATTTATTCCTATTAATTTTTAAACCTGCCACTATACTAAATTCTTCAACTTTTTTTATCAATTTGGAGCCTGATTTTAGAGGATCCTCAAATATAAAGACCATATCATCGGCAAAGGCTTGCAATTTGTACTCCTCATTTTTAATCATCAATCCTTTTATCTCTCGATCTTAATTTTTTTTAAGAGTGGCTCCGGTGATAGTATAAAGGGAAGTGGGGAAAGTGGGCATCCTTGTCTTACTCCTTTTGTTATCTCAAATCTGTCTGTCACATCTTGATTCATAATTACACTTGCAGTTTATTTTGAATATATTTTTTCAATCATTTTTTCAAATTTAGAGCCGAATTCCATTTTCTTTATTTGTTGTATCATATATCTCCAATTCAAATTGTCAAAACTTTTTGGGCATCAAGGAAAACCAGTGAAACTTGTTTCTCTGGGTGTGTTTCATAAAACTCTTAATATATCAGTTATAGTACGTGTGTTATTTTTAATTTGTCGTCCTGGCAAAAAACCATTTTGATCTGAATGTATATGTTTATTTAGAATCATTTTTAACCTTTCAGCAATTATTGACATATATGTTTTATAATCAGAATTCAATAAAGAGATAGGCCTATAGTTTTGTACTAATTGTTGGTCTGAATCTTCCTTGTGTAATTAGAGCTTCTGTCCATGTTTTGGGTATGTTTGTCTCCTGCAGTGCTTCATTAAATATTTCTAGCATTAATCCACCCATCTTTTTTTTTTTAATTTGATTTATATGCCACCCTTCTCCGGAGACTCAGGGCGGCTTACAATGCGTTAAGCAATAGCCTTCATACTTTTGTATATTTATACAAAGTCAGCTTATTGCCCCCACAAACTGGGTCCTCAATTTACCTACCTTAGAAAGGATGGAAGCTGAGTCAACCTTGAGCCTGGTGAGATTTGAACTTACAGTAATTGCAGACAGCTGGTGTTAATCACAATGCTATCAGTCTGCTGAGCCACCACGTCCCTCATCTGATTTTGTACGCTCCTGTATAGTTCAATAGGTATTCCGTCTGGTCCTGGGGTTTTATTATTTTTTTGCCTTTTCATTGCAATTCCAAATTCTGTTTCAGAGATGGGTCTGTTCAATACTTCTTTCTGTTCCTCTGTAAATTTACATACTTTAGTTTCTTCTAGATCAGCGGTTCTCAACCTGGGGGTCGCGACCCCTTTGGGGGTCGAACGGCCATTTCAAAGGGGTCGCCAAAGCCCTCTCTCGCCCCCCCACGCCTTCACTCACCCTCACTCTCTGCTCTGTTGGATCGCCGGCCATTCGCTTACCCCACCCACTCCCAATCTATTGCTGCCTCCTGAGTCCCAGCTGATGGCTAGAGGAAAAAAAAAACTGCTTAAATTCTTGCCACGGGACTTCAAAGGGCCGCCCTATAGCCAGTGGTGGAATTCTGCCGGTTCTAGGAGCCAAACCTTTTGTTAAATTGCTGGCTTGCCCCACCCCTCCGCACCACTATTTATTGCCAATAAATAGTGGTGGGCGAGGGGTGGATGAGCCAGCAATTTAACAAATGGTTCGGTGTTTTTTTGTAATTTTATTGGCCTGCGGAGCTTCAGCATAGGCTAATTAGCCCTTGATTAGATCGGCTCCCGACTCTCAGCTGATTTGTCTTAGCTGTTTTGCTCAGGGCTCTGCTGCTTCCTTGCAAAGAGTCCTGGAGCAGATTTTTTTTCCCCTAGCTATGCTGAAAAACGAAACTGAAACTGCTTTGCTGTTGCTGCAACATTGGAAAATTAGGCAGGCAAATTTCTTTTCTTTTTCCTCACCAAAAAAGGTAGGTGCAAACAATGGGAAATTTAGGGAAAAAGAGGAGAGTTCAAGATTTTAAAACACAAAAGAAAAAAAGCTCTATTTAACTAGGGAATTGTAATAATTGAGATACTATTAATTGTATATTTCTGAAAGCAGAAATGGTTAAGTTGTGGTTTGGAGGAATATATGGGGGAAATTATTTGGTTTATTATTATTGGTAAATATAATTAATTGATTTGTAAGAAATTGGATTGCATGGAAATAATTGGAATATTCATGTTCATATTGATTAATATACAAAAAAGGTAGTTATATAACTAATTGATTTATATTAAAATGTTGAATTTATATTAAACAACTGTAATATTACATAATTAACCAATGTGAGGATGGATATAAAAATAGATGACAATGGGAAGGGGTATAATATAGAATAGAAGGGAAAAATTGAATTTGATTAAGATTAGAGATGAGAATGAAGGGTAATATTGGTTTTTTACAATGAGGAATAAATATGGCAAAAAGGAAATATAGAAATTGTAAATTTAATTGAAATGACTAAACACTGTTTAAATTTGTGAACCGGCCAAATACTCTGTTCAAAGAAAATACATTGTATGTTTGTATGTGTGTTTCTAATTATTGTTATTTATTCATATTTGTTCTCTTTTATTCTTTAAAGTTCATTCTTTATCTTAATTCATTCTTTATCTTAATATCTTTATATTTGTTTGGGGTTGGCTTTCTTCCCTTTCATCTTTTTTATTGTACAGCAATCTTTCTCCTCAAATCTACCACCTCTCTCTTTTCTTTCCTTCTTACTTTCTCTTCCTCCCCCTCTTCTTCTTCTCCCTACTTCCTCTTCCTTTCTCCTTCTCCTCCTCTCTTCCTCCCTCTCTTACCCTCCCTCCTACTCTAATTTCCCTTCCCTTCCTTCATCCCTCTCTATTGCTGTATCTTGAGTGACATGGTTGTTAAGAATGCTACAATGGGCATAAATGATGACCAGTCATAAGTGCAAAGACCGGTCAAAAGTGTGAGGACCTGTCAGAAATCACTTTTTTCAGCCCTCTGGGTAGTCCTTTTGTGCATATGGACTACTCAGAGGGCTGAAAAAGTTATTTTTGACTGGTCCTCGCACTTTTGACCAGTCCTCAAACTTATGACTGTCCTCACACTTTATGTTTTTGCCCTATCTTGTCACCATGGTGAAGAGAAGCAGTTCTGAAATGAGTGACACGGTTGTTAAGAATGCTGCACGGGCATAAATGTGAGGATGGTCATAAGTGTGAGGACCAGTCAAAAGTCCAAGGACCTGTCAGAAATGACTTTTTTCAGCCCTCTGAGTAGTCCCTATACACATAGCCATGGTCACATGACCAGCTAGCCACGCCCACCCAGTCACATGACCTCTAAGCCACACCCACAAAATAAGCCACGCCCACAGAACCGGTAGTAAAAAAAATTAGAACCCACCCCTACTTGGGGGTCACCACAATATGAGGAACTGTATTAAAGGGTCGCGGCATTAGGAAGGTTGAGAACCACTGTTCTAGATAATCCTTAATTTCTGCTTCCATCGTTTCTTCCTGAGTGTATAGTTTGGAGAAGAAAGTATGTATTATTCGTTTCTTGTCTTCTCTTTTATATTGGATTTTCCCAGCCTCATCTTTCAACTGTTGTATCGATCTTTTATCTTTTTCCTTTTTTAATTTATACGCTAACCACCTGCTCACCTTGTTTTGCATGCTCGAAATAGTTTTGTTTTGCCATCTTTATTTTCAATGCCAGTTTTTCTTGGGTTTAGTTTGTGTTTATTATTCTCCTTTCCTTTTTTACTTTTTTATTTTGGGGGTCTTTCTGTAAATCTTCTTCTAATTTTTTAAGCTCTTCCTGTAATTTATTTTGCTGATAGCTTCTCTTTTCTTTTTTTTTTGCCGTGTATGCAATCGTCGCCCCCCTAATATAAGCTTTTAGCATGTCCCAAAGGTTTTGGGGCAATGTGTCTTCTTTTTTGTTTACATTTTTAAAAATCTCTATCTCTTTTTCCAGGAATTGCTTATATTCTTTCTCCTTACATATATGTTGATTTAATGTCCACTGTTTATATCTTTTTTGTCCTTTCCAATGAATAATTATTGGATTATGGTCCGCCCATTCATTTATTCCTATGTCTATTTTTTCTAGTTCTAATTGTAGTTGTGCTGTCATCCAGACCATATCAATCCTGGACCAAGAGTGATGCGGATGAGAATAATATATGTATCGCTTATCTTCTTTGCAAATTTCTCTTCAAGGCCTAATTCTGACACCATATTGAAAAATTCTTTGGGTAGTATTTCCTTCTTTTTTTTTCTTATTGCTATAATAATCTCTTTTACTATCCACTATGGCATTATAGTCTCCAATTATGCATACATTTTGTATTTCTTGTTCTATTATTTTATTATGCAATTTTTTAAAGTATTCTTGTTGATTTTTATTTGGGGCATATTACCACTACTAATAAGATTTGTTTATTTTTCGTATCTAATTTTATCATCAAGGTATGATGCATATCTGCATAAACTAATTCTGAGTTTATTCTTTCTTTTACATACACTGCAATTCCTCTTTTTTTCTGTTGTGATAGTGACACATGTAATCTTCCTAATTTCTTTTTTTTTTGTAAATATTTTTTTATTTATTTTTTCAAATTTAAACATAAAAACATAACTTTCAAGAGCAAAAATCTCGATCCAGTCATAGATGGTTACCACGCTTACATTTCTTTCACAAGCTCAATTCACAATTTCCATTACATCTTTTATAAATAAACAAAAAAAAAAGAAAAAAAAGAAGATAAAAAAAAGAAAAAGAAAAAACCAATTTTACCTCAAATTTAACATTTTCATCTATATAAATCCATTATATCTATCCAAAATTAGTTTCAAATTCACTTTCACTCATTTTTACATCTGCATAACAATTCTAAACATATCTTTATTCTTCTTTACCTTATATCTTATACAAGTCATATCAAAATAATTTTTACAATATTCTAACCTCTTGTTAAGTGTTTACCTTACAATTTTATCACCATTTATTCTTAGTTTCAATTCAATACCACTCCATTTTTATTATATTTTATAAAACAACATTTTGTCTAATTTTAATCCTTTGACCCTTATCCTCAAATCAGTTTACCTTAGGTTTTTTTTCTCCCAGTTTACATATTACACAGATTTCTCACAAAGACATATTTTATTTACTCCAATTTCTAATATATTTTCCATTATATCTCCCTCTAATATTTAACTATCTTCCAGCTTGTTCTATCTGATTAATTCTCAGCTTGATCCCCTCCAAAACACCAACTATTTAGTTGATTTCAGAATAGTTCCTCAATCTCCTCCAACTCTCCTCCTATTTGTTTGACTGTTTCCAGCATTTTGTGGGCTGATTTCCAGCATAGTCTCCTCCAACTCTCCTCCTATTTGTTTGACTGTTTCCAGCATTTTGTGGGCTGATTTCCAGCTTATTCTCCTCCTTAACTCCCTCCATTGTTTGGCTGATTACCAGCATAGTCTCCTCCAACTCTCCTCCTATTTGTTTGGCTGTTTCCAGCATTTTGAATTAATTTCCAATGTATTTCCACCGAGTCTCATTTTCCTGCCTCAAAATATATTCTTCTTTATTATTTTTATCCCCTTGATATCATCCACTATTTTAATAGCCACCTCTTATTTTCTATTTTATTATTTCACAACCCTTCCTGTTTTTATCCAAAAATCATATATACCTAGGCTTTTAAACTTTATCATATATACATAGGCTTTTAAACTTTACATTTCAGTTAGTCACATTTAAATTTATCCACTTTAATTCTTCCTTTTCTTCCTTTTCCTCTCTGTCCAAAGTGCTCTATTTCAAGGTTCATCAGTTCAAAGTAAAGAATTTCTGCATGTCCCTTTAAACCTTTTAAAATGTCTGTTCCAAGCGTAGTGCATCAGCTTCCTATCTTTGTTAACTACGCCACACCTAGTTTTGTCAGTCTCCATTGTTAAAATCCAAAATGTTCTTTCTTTCTTCTTTCTTCTTTCTTAAAATCATCTGAGACAGAGTAGGAATCTCCAAAATCCTTATATCCAATATTAATTTCAAGTAATCCAAGGTAAAAAGCCAATTAGCATGTTTCTTTTCCACCCAGAAAGGGAAATCTCTTCAATCCACTTCCCTGCTTAATCGCTGCAGACTCCATGGCTATTTTGTAGCCATCCATCTGTCTATCTTCATTAGCTTCATTTTCTTTTAGAGGCATTAATTCTCAGGAATATCCATTTCTCCTCTCCACTCCAGTTAAAGGCACAGTCAAATTTCAGAGATTTATTAATGCCAAATCATCCAGTTTAAGTTTACTGCAACAAAATTCAGTTTGGGTCTTTTACCCTTTTTTTTTCTTTTCAATCTTTAAGCCCCACAGTCCAGCAGCCACTTTTAATTTTGGGGTCTTATTTTCCAATAATTCCAAATAGGTACGTTATATTGCCTGGGTTGGTGTCACTCACCCGGCTTCTTGATTTTGCCTCTTTCTTCATCTTCCTCCAGCACAATCCTTGTTCCCGGTTGCAGCGGTTTTAGGGCAGCCACCATGGCTGCCGTTCCGCTGCTGCCAACGTGAAGGAGAAGCCTCAGGCCCCGAGGAACCTGCCCGTTCCTCTTGGCCGCCCAAGGCGTTCCTTCTTGTCCCCCTATCCCTACAAGACAGGGGAGGTCCGCAGACCTATCGGCAGCAGCTTAGCAGAGGGGATTTGGCAGGGCTCAGCGGAGCTCGCCATTTCCCCATCTGTGTCCCCGCGGCGCCAACCGGAAGTCCCTAATTTCTTGTTTTCCAATAATTTTTGAAATCCTATTTTTATATGAACCTCTTGTAAACAAATCACATCTGTATCTAATTTTTAAAATTTTGTAAGTATTTGTGCTCTCTTTTTCTGTGCATTTAATCCATTAATATTCATGGAGAATAACGATATTGTCTCTTTCATATCCTACTGTATTTGTTTCTTGGTATTTCTTGTCTCCCCTTTTAACTTGGCTTCTCGCTCCTTCTCTTTCTTCTCATTCCTTTTCTTGGTTTTTCCTTAGTTCTTTCTCTCTTTTTATCTCCTCTTCTTGATCTTCCTCTTGACTTTTACTTTTTCCAGTTTTTGTTACTGTTGCTTTTGTGACATTGTTAGGTTTCTTGTAAAATTCTTCCACACTATCATAAAAGTAGTTTATTTAATCTGGAACGTTCTTCTATTTCTACTACTTTTAACTTTAACTTTAATTCCTTAACTTCTTACACACTTGGTTTAAACATTATCACTTTTCCTTACTTTAAACTACTATTCAAAATATATACTTCAGTTAAATTTATATATATATATATATTTGTTTATTTGTATGTAGGTCTTTGGTTATTCGGGTTTTCTCCCACGTAAAATTGGAGGTGTCTTGGCCACGTTTTGACAAAGTCTCATTCATCATCTTCAGGCTGGTGTTTTCAACTTCGTGCTTCTAGCAGCGATCACACACATTGCTCCACACACACATTATATATATATATATATAAAACTGTATTTTATTTTTAGAATGCAACTACGATTTTCTATATCAATATTCTATATTTACCTTCTACCACTAATATTTCTAAATCATTTATCACCACTCAATTCATGTTTTACCATTCAATTATTCTTTAACAAGCGTCTCACCTCCCCCCCTTTTTTAATTTCCCCGACCCTCCAGAATCAAGTTAATTAATTAATTAAATATTTTGATCTTTTTCAAATATTTTCCCAATATTCAATATTCATGTTCAAAATATATTTCCCCTTTAATTCTTTAAGTACTTATCTAAATCATTCAACAAAAGAATTCCCCGCCTCAAATTACAATTTCTTTCAATATATTAAATCCCAACCAATCTTTTCCTCTTTTAAATTCTTTTTTAGTTTTCTTCTTTCAATTCCTTATTGAATCAGATTCTGTCTGTCACCCAGTTCAGGCTTTGTCACTCTCAAGTCCAACACACAGTCTTTGCATCCTCCCAGTCCTGCACTCTGCCTTCTTCTTGATGTTTATAAATCCACAATTATTCAAAGGTCTATATATAATCACTTTCCAAATTGCCTCCTCTTTAGTCCTCCAAGTCCACCAAATCCGCCAATTGAGAAAAAGAAACTTCTTTTACTTTTAAATCCAAAGTTTGTCTTACCTTCACAGTCTTCTCCTTCGTGTGGTGAATTTACTCCCTTTTTTCCCCTTCGTAATAAATCCTAAGATTAAGTCCAAATGTTACAGATCCGAACATTCCATGAGTTGTTAGACCAAACTGTATCTTAGAATTGACGGTAGGACTCAATTCAGCCAGAAAATTTAACTTTTGAAACCGCTCAGATTTGCAAAAGAAACACATATTCATGTTCCACATGGTCTGAAAAGTGAAAAACACAAACAATTTTCAAATATGAGCTTTCCCTGAGGAGTTAGACCAAAGCTGTATCTCAGAATTGGCAGTAGAAGTCAAGACAGCCAGGAAATTTAACTATTGACACAGAGCTCAGATTTGCAAAAGAAACACATATTTATATTCCCCGCCACCTAAAAAAACCAAAAACACATGCAATTATCAAATACGAACTTTCTCTGAGGAGTTAGACCAAATTGTATTTCAGAATTGGCAGTACGACTCAATTCAGCCAGAAAACTTAACTATTGACACAGAGCTCATACTTGCAAAAGAAACAAATATTCATGTTCCCCACGGTCTGAAAAGCCAAAAACACGTTCAATTTTTAAATACGAGCTTTCCCTCAGGATTTAGACCAAAGCTGTATCTCAGAATTGGCAGTAGGATTCAATTCAGCCAGAAAACTTAACATTTGACACAGAGCATATATTTGCAAAATAAACAGATATTTATATTCCCCACCACCTAAAAAACCCCAAAACACATACAATTATCAAATACGAGCTTTCACTGAGGAGCTAGACCAAAGCTGTATCTCAGAATTGGCAGTAGGACTCAATTCAGCCAGAAAACTTAACTATTGACACAGAGCTCAGATTTGCAAAAGAAACACATATTCATGTTCCCCACGATCTGAAAAGCCAAAAACACGTTCAATTTTCAAATACGAACTTTCCCTGAGGAGTTAGACCAAATTGTATTTCAAAATTGGCAGTACGACTCAATTCAGCCAGAAAACTTAACTTTTTACACAGAGCTCAGATTTGAAAAAGAAACAGATATTCATGTTCCCTACGGTCTGAAAAGCCAAAAACACGTTCAATTTTCAAGTATGAGGTTTCTCTGAGGAGTTAGACTAAATTGTATTTCAGAATTGGCAGTACGACACAATGCAGCCAGAAAACTTAACGATTGACACAGAACTCATATTTGCAAAAGAAACACATATTCATGTACCCCATGGTCCGAAAAGCCAAAAACACGTTCAATTTTCAAATACGAGCTTTCCCTGAAGAGTTAGACCAAAGCTGTATCTCAGAACTGGCAGTAGGACTCAATTCAGCCAGAAAACTTAACTTTTGACACAGAGCTCATATTTGCAAAAGAAACACATATGTTTCCCACTGTCTGAAAAGCGAAAAACACATTCAATTTTCAAATACAAGCTTTTTCTGAGGAGTTAGACTAAATTGTATTTCAGAATTGGCAGCACGACTGAATTCAGCCAGAAAACTGAACTGTTGACAGAGAGCTCAGATTTAAAAAACAAACACATATTCATGTTCCCCACGTTCTGAAAAGCGAAAAACACAAACAATTTTCAAATACGAGCTTTCGCTGAGGAGTTAGACCAAAGTTGTATCTCAGAATTGGCAGTAGGAGTCAATACAGCCAGGAAATTTAACTATTGACACAGAGGTCATATTTGCAAAAGAAACACATATTTATATTCCCCACCACCTAAAAAACCCCAAAACACACACTATTATCAAATACGAGCTTTCTAAGAGGAGTTAGACTAAATTGTATTTCAGAATTGGCAGCACGACTCAATCCAGCCAGAAAACTGAACTGTTGACAGAGAGCTCAGATTTAAAAAACAAACACATATTCATGTTCCCCACGTTCTGAAAAGCGAAAAACACATTCAATTTTCAAATACAAGCTTTCCCTGAGGAGTTAGACCCAAGCTGTATCTCAGAATTGGCAGTAGGACTCAATTCAGCCAGAAAACTGAACTGTTGACACAGAACTCAGATTTGCAAAAGAAACACAGATTCATATTCCCCACGGTCTGAAAAGCGAAAAACACAAACAATTTTCAAATACGAGCTTTCGCTGAGGAGTTAGACCAAAGTTGTATCTCAGAATTGGCAGTAGGAGTCAATACAGCCAGGAAATTTAACTATTGACACAGAGGTCATATTTGCAAAAGAAACACATATTTATATTCCCCACCACCTAAAAAACCCCAAAACACATACTATAATCAAATACGAGCTTTCTAAGAGGAGTTAGATTAAATTGTATTTCAGAATTGGCAGCACGACTCAATCCAGCCAGAAAACTGAACTGTTGACAGAGAGCTCAGATTTAAAAAACAAACACATATTCATGTTCCCCACGTTCTGAAAAGCGAAAAACACATTCAATTTTCAAATACAAGCTTTCCCTGAGGAGTTAGACCCAAGCTGTATCTCAGAATTGGCAGTAGGACTCAATTCAGCCAGAAAACTGAACTGTTGACACAGAACTCAGATTTGCAAAAGAAACACAGATTCATATTCCCCACGGTCTGAAAAGCGAAAAACACAAACAATTTTCAAATACGAGCTTTTGCTGAGGAGTTAGACCAAAGCTGTATCTCAGAATTGGCAGTAGGAGTCAATACAGCCAGGAAATTTAACTATTTTTTTTTATTGAAAAAGTTTTACAATTACATTTTCTCCCCATTTCCCCCCCCCAACCCTCCCTAACCTTCCTAACCCTCCTTAACCTCCTCTAACCCACCCCTCCCCCCCGGACTTCCACAGAATATAATCCAAATCAAAATCCCCTTTTTATAAAACTTGAACCCTTCGCCCCCAATATATTTTTTCATCTTCACAAAATTCAAATATTTCTATCTTTGTATAATACTTTCAGTTAAAAGCTATCTGATACTTCCTAGTTTGATATTTGTTCTGAACATAATCTATCCACTTTTTCCACTCCCATTCATAAGTCTCTTGTGAGCGATCTTTTAGATATGCTGAAATCTTCGCCATCTCTGCAAAGCTGGCCATCTTCAAAGTCCATTCCTCAATAGTAGGCATAACTTCATTTTTCCAGTATTGACCTATCAGTAATCTCGCTGCTGTTATCATATACAATATCAACTTTATTTCACCCAATGTAAAACCCTTAAGTATATCCAATAAAAACAATTGTGGAGAAAACTGAATTTTTTTCTTCAAAACATTCTGCATGACCCATCAAATTTTTATCCAAAAAGCCTTCACTTTCTTACAAGTCCACGACACATGATAATATTTAGCATCTAAGCAGTTACATCTCCAACATTTTGGTTGAACATTAGGGTACATGCACGACAATTCCTTAGGAGATTTAACTATTGACACAGAGCTCAGATTTGCAAAAGAAACACATATTTATATTCCCCACCACCTAAAAAACCCAAAACCACATACTATTATCAAATACGAGCTTTCTAAGAGGAGTTAGACTAAATTGTATTTCAGAATTGGCAGCACGACTCAATCCAGCCAGAAAACTGAACTGTTGACAAAGAGCTCAGATTTAAAAACCAAACACATATTCATATTCCCCATGTTCTGAAAAGCGAAAAACACATTCAATTTTTAAATACGAGCTTTCCCTCAGGAGTTAGACAAAAGCTGTATCTCAGAATTGGCAGTAGGAGTCAATTCAGGCAGGAAACTTCACTTTTGACACAGAGATCAGATTGGCAAAAGAAACACATATTTATATTCCTCACCACCTAAAAAACCCCAAAACACAGCTGTATATCAAAATTGGCAGTAGGACTCAATTGAGCCAGAAAACGTAACTTTTGACACAGAGCTCATTTGCAAAAGAAAAACATGTTCATGGTCTGAAAAGCGAAAAACACGTTCAATTTTCAAATATGAGCTTTCCCTGAGGAGTTAGACCAAATTGTATTTCAGTATTGGCAGTACAATTCAATTCAGCCAGAAAACTTAACTATTGACACGGAACTCGGATTTGCAAAAGAAACACATATTCATTTACCCCACTGTCTGAAAAGTGAAACACACGTTCAATTTTCAAATACGAGCTTTCGCTGAGGAGTTAGACCAAAGCTGTAGCTCAGAATTGGCAGTAGGACTCAATTCAGCCAGAAAACGAAACTTTTGACAGAGAGCTCAGATTTGCAAAAGTAACACATATTCATGTTCCACATAGTCTGAAAAGCGAAAAACACAAACAATTTTCAAATATGAGCTTTCCCTGAGGAGTTAGACCAAAGCTGTATCTCAGAATTGGCAGTAGGACTCAATTCAGCCAGAAAACTTAACTTTTGACACAGAGCTCTTATTTGCAAAAGAAACAGATATTTATGTTCCCCACGGTCTGAAAAGCCAAAAACTTGTTCAATTTTCAAATATGAGCTTTTCCTGAACTATTGACACAGAACTCAGATTTGCAAAAGAAACACAGATTCATATTCCCCACGATCTGAAAAGGGAAAAACACGTTCAGTTTTCAAATACGAGCTTTCCCTGAGGAGTTAGGCCAAATTTTATTTCAGAATTGGCAGTACAACTCAATTCAGCCAGAAAACTTAAGTTTTGACACAGAACTCAGATTTGCAAAAGTAACACATATTCATATTCCCCACGGTCTGAGAAACAAAAAACCCATTCAATTTTAAAATACAAGCTTTCGCAGAGGAGTTAGACCAAAGCTGTATCTCAGAATTGGCAGTAGGAGCCAATTCAGCCAGGAAATTGAACTGTTGACACAGAGCTCAGATTTAAAAAACAAACACATATTCATGTATCCCACGTTCTGAAAAGCCAAAAACACGTTCAATTTTCAAATACGCGCTTTCCCTGAGGAGTTAGACCAAAGCTGTATCTCAGAATTGGAAGTAGTATTCAATTCAGCCAGAAAACTTAACTTTTCACACAGAGCTCGGATTTGCAAAAGAAACAGGTATTCATGTTCCCCGCATTCTGAAAAGCAAAAAACACATTCAATTTTCAAATACGAGCTTTCGCTGAGGAGTTAGACCAAAGCTTTATTTCAGAATGGGCAGTACGATTCAATTCAGCCAAAAAACTTAACCTTTGACACAGAACTCAGATGTGCAAAAGAAACACATATTCATATACCCACAGTCTGAAAAGGGTCTGAAAAGGGAAAAACATGTTCAGTTTTCAAATACGAGCTTTCCCTGAGGAGTTAGGCCAATTTATATTTCAGAATTGGCAGTACAACTCAATTCAAGCTCATATTTGAAAATTGTTTGTATTTTTCGCTTTTCTGACCGTGGGGAATATGAATCTGTGTTTCTTTTGCAAATCTGAGTTCTGTGTCAATAGTTCTGTTTTCTGGCTGGATTGGGTCGTACATATAATTCTGAAATACAATTTGGTCTAACTCCTCTGCGAAAGCTCGTATTTAAAAATTGAATGGGTTTTTTGTTTCTCAGACCGTGGGGAATATGAATGTGTTTCTTTTGCAAATCTGAGTTCTGTGTCAAAACATAAGTTTTCTGGCTGAATTGAGTTGTACTGCCCATTCTGAAATACAACTTGATCTAACTCCTCAGAGAAAGCTCGTATTTGAAAATTGAGTGTGTTTGTGGCTTTTCAGAACGTGGGATACATGAATATGTGTTTGTTTTGCAGATCTGAGCTCTCTGTCAAAATGAAGTTTTCTGGCTGGATTGAATCATATTGCCAATTCTGAAATACAATTTGGTCTAACTCCTCAGAGAAAGCTCATATTTGATAATTGAATGTGTTTTTGGGTTTTTTAGGTGGTGGGGAATATAAATATGTCTTTCTTTTGCAAATCTGAGCTCTGTGTCAATAGTTAAATTTCCTGGCTGAATTGACTCCTACTTCCAATTCTGAGATACAGCTTTGGTCTAACTCCTCTGCGAAACTCGTATTTAAAAATTGAATGGGTTTTTTGTTTCTCAGACCGTGGGGAATATGAATGTGTTTCTTTTGCAATTCTGAGTTCTGTGTCAAAACTTAAGTTTTCTGTCTGAATTGAGTTGTACTGCCCATTCTGAAATATAATTTGGCCTAACTCCTCAGGGAAAGCTCGTATTTGAAAATTGAAGGTGTTTTTGGCTTTTCAGACATGGGAAACATGAATATGTGTTTCTTTTGCAAATCTGAGTTCTGTGTCATAGATTAAGTTTGTTGGCTGAATTGAATCGTACTGCCCATTCTAAAATAATGCTTTGGTCTAACTCTTCAGCGAAAGCTCGTATTTGAAAATTGAATGTGTTTTTCGCTTTTCAGAACGTGGGGAACATGAATATGTGTTTCTTTTGCAAATCCGATCTCTGTGTCAAAAGTAACCTTTTCTGTCTGAATTGAGTCCTACTTTGGCATAACTCCTCAGGAAAAGCTCATATTTGAAAATTGAATGTGTTTTTGGCTTTTCAGAAGTGGGAAACATGAATATGTGTTTCTTTTGCAAATCTGAGTTCTGTGTCACAACAGTTCTGTTTTCTGGCTGAATTGAGTCCTACTGCCAATTGTGAGATACAGCTTGGCCTAACTCCTCAGGGAAAGCTCATATTTGAAAAGTGAACGTGTTTTTGGCTTTTCAGACCGTGGGGAACATGAATATTTGTTTCTTTTCCAAATATGACCTCTGTGTCAAAAGTTAAGTTTTCTGACTTTATTGACTCCTACTGCCTATTCTGAGATACAGCTTTGGTCTAACTCCTCAGAGAAAGCTCGTATTTGAAAATTGAATGTGTTTTTGGCTTTTGAGACAGTGGGGAACATGAATATGTGTTTCTTTTGCATATGAGCTCTGTATCAAAACTTAAGTTTCCTCGCTGAATTGAGTCCTACTGCCAATTCTGAGAGACAGCTTTTTTCTAACGCCTCAGGGAAAGCTCGTATTTGAAAATTGAAGGTGTTTTTGGCTTTTCAGACGTGAGAAACATGAATATCTGTTTCTTTTCCAAATATGACCTCTGTGTCAAAAGTTAGGTTTTCTGACTGTATTGAGTCCTACTGCCAGTTCTGAAATATAAGTTGGCCTAACTCCTCAGGGAAAGGTCGTATTTGTAAATTGAAGGTGTTTTTGGCTTTTCAGGCCATGTGGAACATGAATATGTCTTTCTTTTGCAGATCAGAGCTCTGTGTCAAAAGTTACGTTTTCTGGCTGAATTGAGTCCTACTGCCAATTCTGAAATACAATTTAGTCTAACTCCTCACAGAAAGCTCATATATGATCATAGTATGTGTTTTTGGGGTTTTTTAGGTGGTGGGGAATATAAATACGTGTTTCTTTTGCATATGAGCTCTGTGTCAAAAGTTAAGTTTTCTGGCTGAATTGAGTCCTACTGCCAATTCTGAGATACAGCTTTTTTCTAACTCCTCAGGGAAAGCTCGTATTTGAAAATTGAAGGTGTTTTTAGCTTTTCAGACGTGGGAAACATGAATATGTCTTTCTTTTGCAGATCTGAGCTCTGTGTCAAAAGTTACGTTTTCTGGCTCAATTGAGTCCTACTGCCAATTCTGAAATACAGTTTAGTCTAACTCCTAACAGAAACCTCGTATATGATAATAGTATGTGTTTTGGGGTTTTTTAGCTGGTGGGGAATATAAATATGTGTTTCTTTTGCAAATATGAGCCCTGTGTCCATAGCCAAATTTCCTAGCTGTGTTGACTCCTACTAACAATTCTGAGACACAGGTTTGGTCTAACTCCTAAGGGAAAGCTCACATTTGAAAATTGTTTGTATTTTTCGCTTTTCAGACCATATGAATATGAATCTGTGTTTCTTTTCCAAATATGACCTCTGTGTCAAAAGTTAAGTTTTCTGGCTGTATTGACTCCTACTGCCAATTCTGAGATACAGCTTTGGTCTAACTCCTCAGAGAAAGCTCGTATTTGAAAATTGAAGGTGTTTTTGGCTTTTCAGACGTGGGAAACATGAATATGTGTTTCTTTTGCAAATCTGAGTTCTGTGTCATAGGTTAAGTTTGTTGGCTGAATTGAATCGTACTGCCCATTCTAAAATAATGCTTTAGTCTAACTCTTCAGCGAAAGCTTGTATTTGAAAATTGAATGTGTTTTTCGCTTTTCAGAACGTGGGGAACATGAATATGTGTTTCTTTTGCAAATCCGATCTCTGTGTCAAAAGTAACCTTTTCTGGCTGAATTGAGTCCTACTTTGGCATAACTCCTCAGGAAAAGTTCGTATTTGAAAAGTGAACGTGTTTTTGGCTTTTCAGACCGTGGGGAACATGAATATCTGTTTCTTTTCCAAATATGACCTCTGTGTCAAAAGTTAAGTTTTCTGGCTGTATTGACTCCTACTGCCTATTCTGAGATACAGCTTTGGTCTAACTCCTCAGAGAAAGCTCGTATTTGAAAATTGAAGGTGTTTTTGGCTTTTCAAACGTGGGAAACATGAATATCTGATTCTTTTCCAAATATGACCTCTGTGTCAAAAGTTAGGTTTTCTGACTGTATTGAGTCCTACTGCCAATTCTGAAATATAAGTTGGCCTAACTCCTCAGGGAAAGGTCGTATTTGTAAATTGAAGGTGTTTTTGGCTTTTCAGGCCCTGGGGAACATGAATAAGTCTTTCATTTGCAGATCTGAGCTCTGTGTCAAAAGTTACGTTTTCTGGCTGAATTGAGTCCTACTGCCAATTCTGAAATACAATTTAGTCTAACTCCTCACAGAAAGCTCGTATATGATCATAGTATGTGTTTTTGGGTTTTTTAGGTGGTGGGGAATATAAATACGTGTTTCTTTTGCATATGAGCTCTGTGTCAAAAGTTAAGTTTTCTGGCTGTATTGACTCCTACTGCCAATTCTTAGATACACCTTTGGTCTAACTCCTCAGAGAAAGCTCGTATTTGAAAATTGAATGTGTTTTTGGCTTTTCAGAAGTGGGAAACATGAATATGTGTTTCTTTTGCAAATCTGAGTTCTGTGTCACAACAGTTCTGTTTTCTGGCTGAATTGAGTCCTACTGCCAATTATGAGATACAGCTTGGCCTAACTCCTCAGGGAAAGGTCGTATTTGTAAATTGAAGGTGTTTTTGGCTTTTCAGGCCATGGGGAACATGAATATTTGTTTCTTTTCCAAATATGACCTCTGTGTCAAAAGTTAAGTTTTCTGGCTGAATTGAGTCCTACTGCCAATTCTGAAATACAATTTAGTCTAACTCCTCAAAGAAAGCTCGTATATGATCATAGTATGTGTTTTTGGGGTTTTTAGGTGGTGGGGTATATAAATACGTGTTTCTTTTGCATATGAGCTGTGTGTCAAAAGTTAAGTTTTCTGGCTGAATTGAGTCCTACTGCCAATTCTGAGATACAGCTTTTTTCTAACTCCTCAGGGAAACCTCGTATTTGAAAATTGAAGGTGTTTTTAGCTTTTCAGACGTGGGAAACATGAATATCTGTTTCTTTTCCAAATATGACCTCTGTGTCAAAAGTTAAGTTTTCTGGCTGTATTGACTCCTACTGCCTATTCTGAGATACAGCTTTGGTCTAACTCCTCAGAGAAAGCTCGTATTTGAAAATTGAAGGTGTTTTTAGCTTTTCAGACGTGGGAAACATGAATATGTCTTTCTTTTGCAGATCTGAGCTCTGTGTCAAAAGTTAAGTTTTCTGGCTCAATTGAGTCCTACTGCCAATTCTGAAATACAGTTTAGTCTAACTCCTCACAGAAACCTCGTATATGATAATAGTATGTGTTTTTGGGATTTTTAGGTGGTGGGGAATATAAATATGTGTTTCTTTTGCAAATATGAGCCCTGTGTCAATAGTCAAATTTCCTAGCTGTGTTGACTCCTACTGCCAATTCTGAGACACAGGTTTGGTCTAACTCCTCAGGGAAAGCTCATATTTGAAAATTGTTTGTATTTTTCGCTTTTCAGACCATATGAATATGAATCTTTGTTTCTTTTCCAAATATGACCTCTGTGTAAAAAGTTAAGTTTTCTGGCTGTATTGACTCCTACCGCCAATTCTGAGATACAGCTTTGGTCTAACTCCTCAGAGAAAGCTCATATTTGAAAATTGAAGGTGTTTTTGGCTTTTCAGACGTGGGAAACATGAATATGTATTTCTTTTGCAAATCTGAGTTCTGTGTCATAGTTTAAGCTTGTTGGCTGAATTGAATCGTACTGCCCATTCTAAAATAATGCTTTGGTCTAACTCTTCAGCGAAAGCTCGCATTTGAAAATTGAATGTGTTTTTCGCTTTTCAGAACGTGGGGAACATGAATATGTGTTTCTTTTGCAAATCCGATCTCTGTGTCAAAAGTAACCTTTTCTGGCTGAATTGAGTCCTACTTTGGCATAACTCCTCAGGAAAAGCTCGTATTTGAAAAGTGAACGTGTTTTTGGCTATTCAGACCATGGGGTACATGAATATCTGTTTCTTTTCCAAATATGACCTCTGTGTCAAAAGTTAAGTTTTCTGGCTGTATTGACTCCTACTGCCTATTCTGAGATACAGCTTTGGTCTAACTCCTCAGAGAAAGCTCGAATTTGAAAATTGAAGGTGTTTTTGGCTTTTCAAACGTGGGAAACATGAATATCTGTTTCTTTTCCACATATGACCTCTGTGTCAAAAGTTAGGTTTTCTGACTGTATTGAGTCCTACAGCCAATTCTGAAATATAAGTTGGCCTATCTCCTCAGGGAAAGGTCGTATTTGTAAATTGAAGGTGTTTTTGGCTATTCAGGCCCTGGGGAACATGAATAAGTCTTTCATTTGCAGATCTGAGCTCTGTGTCAAAAGTTACGTTTTCTGGCTGAATTGAGTCCTACTGCCAATTCTGAAATACAATTTAGTCTAACTCCTCACAGAAAGCTCGTATATGATCATAGTATGTGTTTTTGGGTTTTTTAGGTGGTGGGGAATATAAATACGTGTTTCTTTTGCATATGAGCTCTGTGTCAAAAGTTAAGTTTTCTGGCTGTATTGACTCCTACTGCCAATTCTTAGATACACCTTTGGTCTAACTCCTCAGAGAAAGCTCGTATTTGAAAATTGAATGTGTTTTTGGCTTTTCAGAAGTGGGAAACATGAATATGTGTTTCTTTTGCAAATCTGAGTTCTGTGTCACAACAGTTCTGTTTTCTGGCTGAATTGAGTCCTACTGCCAATTATGAGATACAGCTTGGCCTAACTCCTCAGGGAAAGGTCGTATTTGTAAATTGAAGGTGTTTTTGGCTTCTCAGGCCATGGGGAACATGAATATTTGTTTCTTTTCCAAATATGACCTCTGTGTCAAAAGTTAAGTTTTCTGGCTGAATTGAGTCCTACTGCCAATTCTGAAATACAATTTAGTCTAACTCCTCAAAGAAAGCTCGTATATGATCATAGTATGTGTTTTTGGGGTTTTTAGGTGGTGGGGTATATAAATACGTGTTTCTTTTGCATATGAGCTGTGTGTCAAAAGTTAAGTTTTCTGGCTGAATTGAGTCCTACTGCCAATTCTGAGATACAGCTTTTTTCTAACTCCTCAGGGAAACCTCGTATTTGAAAATTGAAGGTGTTTTTAGCTTTTCAGACGTGGGAAACATGAATATCTGTTTCTTTTCCAAATATGACCTCTGTGTCAAAAGTTAAGTTTTCTGGCTGTATTGACTCCTACTGCCTATTCTGAGATACAGCTTTGGTCTAACTCCTCAGAGAAAGCTCGTATTTGAAAATTGAAGGTGTTTTTAGCTTTTCAGACGTGGGAAACATGAATATGTCTTTCTTTTGCAGATCTGAGCTCTGTGTCAAAAGTTAAGTTTTCTGGCTCAATTGAGTCCTACTGCCAATTCTGAAATACAGTTTAGTCTAACTCCTCACAGAAACCTCGTATATGATAATAGTATGTGTTTTTGGGATTTTTAGGTGGTGGGGAATATAAATATGTGTTTCTTTTGCAAATATGAGCCCTGTGTCAATAGTCAAATTTCCTAGCTGTGTTGACTCCTACTGCCAATTCTGAGACACAGGTTTGGTCTAACTCCTCAGGGAAAGCTCATATTTGAAAATTGTTTGTATTTTTCGCTTTTCAGACCATATGAATATGAATCTTTGTTTCTTTTCCAAATATGACCTCTGTGTAAAAAGTTAAGTTTTCTGGGTGTATTGACTCCTACCGCCAATTCTGAGATACAGCTTTGGTCTAACTCCTCAGAGAAAGCTCATATTTGAAAATTGAAGGTGTTTTTGGCTTTTCAGACGTGGGAAACATGAATATGTGTTTCTTTTGCAAATCTGAGTTCTGTGTCATAGGTTAAGCTTGTTGGCTGAATTGAATCGTACTGCCCATTCTAAAATAATGCTTTGGTCTAACTCTTCAGCGAAAGCTCGCATTTGAAAATTGAATGTGTTTTTCGCTTTTCAGAACGTGGGGAACATGAATATGTGTTTCTTTTGCAAATCCGATCTCTGTGTCAAAAGTAACCTTTTCTGGCTGAATTGAGTCCTACTTTGGCATAACTCCTCAGGAAAAGCTCGTATTTGAAAAGTGAACCTGTTTTTGGCTATTCAGACCATGGGGTACATGAATATCTGTTTCTTTTCCAAATATGACCTCTGTGTCAAAAGTTAAGTTTTCTGGCTGTATTGAATCCTACTGCCTATTCTGAGATACAGCTTTGGTCTAACTCCTCACAGAAAGCTCGTATATGATCATAGTATGTGTTTTTGGGGTTTTTAGGTGGTGGGGAATATAAATACATGTTTCTTTTGGATATGAGCTGTGTGTCAAAAGTTAAGTTTTCTGGCTGAATTGAGTCCTACTGCCAATTCTGATATACAGCTTTTTTCTAACTCCTCAGGGAAACCTCGTATTTGAAAATTGAAGGTGTTTTTAGCTTTTCAGACGTGGGAAACATGAATATGTCTTTCTTTTGCAGATCTGAGCTCTGTGTCAAAAGTTACGTTTTCTGGCTCAATTGAGTCCTACTGCCAATTCTGAAATACAGTTTAGTCTAACTCCTCACAGAAACCTTGTATATGATAATAGTATGTGTTTTTGGGATTTTTAGGTGGTGGGGAATATAAATATGTGTTTCTTTTGCAAATATGAGCCCTGTGTCAATAGTCAAATTTCCTAGCTGTGTTGACTCCTACTGCCAATTCTGAGACACAGGTTTGGTCTAACTCCTCAGGGAAAGCTCATATTTGAAAATTGTTTGTATTTTTCGCTTTTCAGACCATATGAATATGAATCTTTGTTTCTTTTCCAAATATGACCTCTGTGTAAAAAGTTAAGTTTTCTGGCTGTATTGACTCCTACCGCCAATTCTGAGATACAGCTTTGGTCTAACTCCTCAGAGAAAGCTCATATTTGAAAATTGAAGGTGTTTTTGGCTTTTCAGACGTGGGAAACATGAATATGTATTTCTTTTGCAAATCTGAGTTCTGTGTCATAGTTTAAGCTTGTTGGCTGAATTGAATCGTACTGCCCATTCTAAAATAATGCTTTGGTCTAACTCTTCAGCGAAAGCTCGCATTTGAAAATTGAATGTGTTTTTCGCTTTTCAGAACGTGGGGAACATGAATATGTGTTTCTTTTGCAAATCCGATCTCTGTGTCAAAAGTAACCTTTTCTGGCTGAATTGAGTCCTACTTTGGCATAACTCCTCAGGAAAAGCTCGTATTTGAAAAGTGAACGTGTTTTTGGCTATTCAGACCATGGGGTACATGAATATCTGTTTCTTTTCCAAATATGACCTCTGTGTCAAAAGTTAAGTTTTCTGGCTGTATTGACTCCTACTGCCTATTCTGAGATACAGCTTTGGTCTAACTCCTCAGAGAAAGCTCGAATTTGAAAATTGAAGGTGTTTTTGGCTTTTCAAACGTGGGAAACATGAATATCTGTTTCTTTTCCACATATGACCTCTGTGTCAAAAGTTAGGTTTTCTGACTGTATTGAGTCCTACAGCCAATTCTGAAATATAAGTTGGCCTATCTCCTCAGGGAAAGGTCGTATTTGTAAATTGAAGGTGTTTTTGGCTATTCAGGCCCTGGGGAACATGAATAAGTCTTTCATTTGCAGATCTGAGCTCTGTGTCAAAAGTTACGTTTTCTGGCTGAATTGAGTCCTACTGCCAATTCTGAAATACAATTTAGTCTAACTCCTCACAGAAAGCTCGTATATGATCATAGTATGTGTTTTTGGGTTTTTTAGGTGGTGGGGAATATAAATACGTGTTTCTTTTGCATATGAGCTCTGTGTCAAAAGTTAAGTTTTCTGGCTGTATTGACTCCTACTTCCAATTCTTAGATACACCTTTGGTCTAACTCCTCAGAGAAAGCTCGTATTTGAAAATTGAATGTGTTTTTGGCTTTTCAGAAGTGGGAAACATGAATATGTGTTTCTTTTGCAAATCTGAGTTCTGTGTCACAACAGTTCTGTTTTCTGGCTGAATTGAGTCCTACTGCCAATTATGAGATACAGCTTGGCCTAACTCCTCAGGGAAAGGTCGTATTTGTAAATTGAAGGTGTTTTTGGCTTTTCAGGCCATGGGGAACATGAATATTTGTTTCTTTTCCAAATATGACCTCTGTGTCAAAAGTTAAGTTTTCTGGCTGAATTGAGTCCTACTGCCAATTCTGAAATACAATTTAGTCTAACTCCTCAAAGAAAGCTCGTATATGATCATAGTATGTGTTTTTGGGGTTTTTAGGTGGTGGGGTATATAAATACGTGTTTCTTTTGCATATGAGCTGTGTGTCAAAAGTTAAGTTTTCTGGCTGAATTGAGTCCTACTGCCAATTCTGAGATACAGCTTTTTTCTAACTCCTCAGGGAAACCTCGTATTTGAAAATTGAAGGTGTTTTTAGCTTTTCAGACGTGGGAAACATGAATATCTGTTTCTTTTCCAAATATGACCTCTGTGTCAAAAGTTAAGTTTTCTGGCTGTATTGACTCCTACTGCCTATTCTGAGATACAGCTTTGGTCTAACTCCTCAGAGAAAGCTCGTATTTGAAAATTGAAGGTGTTTTTAGCTTTTCAGACGTGGGAAACATGAATATGTCTTTCTTTTGCAGATCTGAGCTCTGTGTCAAAAGTTAAGTTTTCTGGCTCAATTGAGTCCTACTGCCAATTCTGAAATACAGTTTAGTCTAACTCCTCAGAGAAACCTCGTATATGATAATAGTATGTGTTTTTGGGATTTTTAGGTGGTGGGGAATATAAATATGTGTTTCTTTTGCAAATATGAGCCCTGTGTCAATAGTCAAATTTCCTAGCTGTGTTGACTCCTACTGCCAATTCTGAGACACAGGTTTGGTCTAACTCCTCAGGGAAAGCTCATATTTGAAAATTGTTTGTATTTTTCGCTTTTCAGACCATATGAATATGAATCTTTGTTTCTTTTCCAAATATGACCTCTGTGTAAAAAGTTAAGTTTTCTGGGTGTATTGACTCCTACCGCCAATTCTGAGATACAGCTTTGGTCTAACTCCTCAGAGAAAGCTCATATTTGAAAATTGAAGGTGTTTTTGGCTTTTCAGACGTGGGAAACATGAATATGTGTTTCTTTTGCAAATCTGAGTTCTGTGTCATAGGTTAAGCTTGTTGGCTGAATTGAATCGTACTGCCCATTCTAAAATAATGCTTTGGTCTAACTCTTCAGCGAAAGCTCGCATTTGAAAATTGAATGTGTTTTTCGCTTTTCAGAACGTGGGGAACATGAATATGTGTTTCTTTTGCAAATCCGATCTCTGTGTCAAAAGTAACCTTTTCTGGCTGAATTGAGTCCTACTTTGGCATAACTCCTCAGGAAAAGCTCGTATTTGAAAAGTGAACGTGTTTTTGGCTATTCAGACCATGGGGTACATGAATATCTGTTTCTTTTCCAAATATGACCTCTGTGTCAAAAGTTAAGTTTTCTGGCTGTATTGAATCCTACTGCCTATTCTGAGATACAGCTTTGGTCTAACTCCTCACAGAAAGCTCGTATATGATCATAGTATGTGTTTTTGGGGTTTTTAGGTGGTGGGGAATATAAATACATGTTTCTTTTGGATATGAGCTGTGTGTCAAAAGTTAAGTTTTCTGGCTGAATTGAGTCCTACTGCCAATTCTGATATACAGCTTTTTTCTAACTCCTCAGGGAAACCTCGTATTTGAAAATTGAAGGTGTTTTTAGCTTTTCAGACGTGGGAAACATGAATATGTCTTTCTTTTGCAGATCTGAGCTCTGTGTCAAAAGTTACGTTTTCTGGCTCAATTGAGTCCTACTGCCAATTCTGAAATACAGTTTAGTCTAACTCCTCACAGAAACCTTGTATATGATAATAGTATGTGTTTTTGGGATTTTTAGGTGGTGGGGAATATAAATATGTGTTTCTTTTGCAAATATGAGCCCTGTGTCAATAGTCAAATTTCCTAGCTTTGTTGACTCCTACTGCCAATTCTGAGACACAGGTTTGGTCTAACTCCTCAGGGAAAGCTCATATTTGAAAATTGTTTGTATTTTTCGCTTTTCAGACCATATGAATATGAATCTTTGTTTCTTTTCCAAATATGACCTCTGTGTAAAAAGTTAAGTTTTCTGGCTGTATTGACTCCTACCGCCAATTCTGAGATACAGCTTTGGTCTAACTCCTCAGAGAAAGCTCATATTTGAAAATTGAAGGTGTTTTTGGCTTTTCAGACGTGGGAAACATGAATATGTATTTCTTTTGCAAATCTGAGTTCTGTGTCATAGTTTAAGCTTGTTGGCTGAATTGAATCGTACTGCCCATTCTAAAATAATGCTTTGGTCTAACTCTTCAGCGAAAGCTCGCATTTGAAAATTGAATGTGTTTTTCGCTTTTCAGAACGTGGGGAACATGAATATGTGTTTCTTTTGCAAATCCGATCTCTGTGTCAAAAGTAACCTTTTCTGGCTGAATTGAGTCCTACTTTGGCATAACTCCTCAGGAAAAGCTCGTATTTGAAAAGTGAACGTATTTTTGGCTATTCAGACCATGGGGTACATGAATATCTGTTTCTTTTCCAAATATGACCTCTGTGTCAAAAGTTAAGTTTTCTGGCTGTATTGACTCCTACTGCCTATTCTGAGATACAGCTTTGGTCTAACTCCTCAGAGAAAGCTCGAATTTGAAAATTGAAGGTGTTTTTGGCTTTTCAAACGTGGGAAACATGAATATCTGTTTCTTTTCCACATATGACCTCTGTGTCAAAAGTTAGGTTTTCTGACTGTATTGAGTCCTACTGCCAATTCTGAAATATAAGTTGGCCTATCTCCTCAGGGAAAGGTCGTATTTGTAAATTGAAGGTGTTTTTGGCTATTCAGGCCCTGGGGAACATGAATAAGTCTTTCATTTGCAGATCTGAGCTCTGTGTCAAAAGTTACGTTTTCTGCCTGAATTGAGTCCTACTGCCAATTCTGAAATACAATTTAGTCTAACTCCTCACAGAAAGCTCGTATATGATCATAGTATGTGTTTTTGGGTTTTTTAGGTGGTGGGGAATATAAATACGTGTTTCTTTTGCATATGAGCTCTGTGTCAAAAGTTAAGTTTTCTGGCTGAATTGAGTCCTACTGCCAATTCTGAGATACAGCTTTTTTCTAACTCTTCAGGGAAAGCTCGTATTTGAAAAGTGAACGTGTTTTTGGCTTTTCAGACCGTGGGGAACATGAATATCTGTTTCTTTTCCAAATATGACCTCTGTGTCAAAAATTAAGTTTTCTGGCTGTATTGACTCCTACTGCCAATTCTGAGATACACCTTTGGTCTAACTCCTCAGAGAAAGCTCGTATTTGAAAATTGAATGTGTTTTTGGCTTTTCAGAAGTGGGAAACATGAATCTGTGTTTCTTTTGCAAATCTGAGTTCTGTGTCACAACAGTTCTGTTTTCTGGCTGAATTGAGTCCTACTGCCAATTGTGAGATACAGCTTGGCCTAACTCCTCAGGGAAAGCTCATATTTGAAAATTGAATGTGTTTTTGGCTTTTGAGACAGTGGGGAACATGAATATGTGTTTCTTTTGCATATGAGCTCTGTATCAAAACTTAAGTTTCCTCGCTGTATTGAGTCCTACTGCCAGTTCTGAAATATAAGTTGGCCTAACTCCTCAGGGAAAGGTCGTATTTGTAAATTGAAGGTGTTTTTGGCTTTTCAGGCCATGGGGAACATGAATATGTCTTTCTTTTGCAGATCAGAGCTCTGTGTCAAAAGTTACATTTTCTGGCTGAATTGAGACCTACTGCCAATTCTGAAATACAATTTAGTCTAACTCCTCACAGAAAGCTCGTATATGATCATAGTATGTGTTTGTGGGATTTTTAGGTGGTGGGGAATATAAATACGTGTTTCTTTTGCATATGAGCTGTGTGTCAAAAGTTAAGTTTTCTGGCTGTATTGACTCCTACTGCCAATTCTGAGATACAGCTTTTTTCTAACTCCTCAGGGAAACCTCGTATTTGAAAATTGAAGGTGTTTTTAGGTTTTCAGACGTGGGAAACATGAATATCTGTTTCTTTTCCAAAGATGACCTCTGTGTCAAAAGTTAAGTTTTCTGGCTGTATTGACTCCTACTGCCTATTCTGAGATACAGCTTTGGTCTAACTCCTCAGAGAAAGCTCGTATTTGAAAATTGAAGGTGTTTTTGGCTTTTCAAACGTGGGAAACATGAATATCTGTTTCTTTTCCAAATATGACCTCTGTGTCAAAAGTTAGGTTTTCTGACTGTATTGAGTCCTACTGCCAATTCTGAGATACACCTTTGGTCTCACTCCTCAGGGAAAGCTCATATTTGAAAATTGTTTGTATTTTTCGCTCTTCAGACCATATGAATATGAATCTTTGTTTCTTTTCCAAATATGACCTCTGTGTCAAAAGTTCAGTTTTCTGGCTGTATTGACTCCTACTGCCAATTCTGAGACACAGCTTTGGTCTAACTCCTCGGGGAAAGCTCATATTTGAAAATTGTTTGTATTTTTCGCTTTTCAGACCATATGAATATGAATCTATGTTTCTTTTGCAAATCTGAGTTCTGTGTCAACAGTTCAGTTTACTGGCTGATTTGAGTCGTACTGCCAATTGCGAGATACAGCTGGCCTAACTCTTCAGGGAAAGCTCGTATTTGAAAAGTGAACGTGTTTTTGGCTTTTCAGACCTTAGGGAACATGAAAATGTGTTTCTTTTTCAAATCTGAGCTCTCTGTCAACAGTTCACTTTTCTGGCTGAATTGAGTCCTACTGCCAATTCTGAGATACAGCTTGGCCTAACTCCTCAGGGAAAGCTCATATTTGAAAAGCGAACATGTTTTTGGCATTTTAAGACCGTGGGGAACATGAATATTTGTTTCTTTTCCAAATATGATCTCTGTGTCAAAAGTTCAGTTTTCTGGCTGTATTGACTCCTACTGCCAATTCTGAGATACAGCTTTGGTCTAACTCCTCAGAGAAAGCTCGTATTTGAAAATTGAATCTGTTTCTTGCTTTTCAAAACGTGGGAAACATGAATATGTTTTTCTTTTGCAAATCAGAGCTCTGTGTCAAAAGTAACCTTTTCTGGCTGAATTGAGTCCTACTTTGGCATAACTCCTCAGGAAAAGCTCATATTTGAAAATTGAATGTGCTTTTGGGTTTTCAGACCTTAGGGAACATGAAAATGTGTTCTTTTTCAAATCTGAGCTCTGTCAACAGTTCACTTTTCTGGCTGATTTGAGTCCTACCACCAATTGTGAGATACAGCTTGGCCTAACTTTTCAGGGAAAGCTCGTATTTGAAAAGTGAACGTGTTTTTGGATTTTCAGACCATGGGGAACATGAATGTGTGTTTCTTTTCCAAATATGACCTCTGTGTCAAAAGTTAAGTTTTCTGGCTGTATTGACTCCTATTGCCAATTCTGAGATACAGCTTTGGTCTAACTCTTCAGAGAAAGCTCGTATTTGAAAATTGAATGTGTTTTTGGCTTTTCAGACATGGGAAACATGAATATGTGTTTCTTTTGAAAATCTGAGTTCTGTGTCAACAGTTCAGTTTACTGGCTGATTTGAGTCGTACTGCCAATTGTGATATACAGCTTGGCCTAACTCTTAAGGGAAGCTCGTATTTGAAAAGTGAACGTGTTTTTGGCTTTTCAGACCGTGTGGAACATGAATATGTGTTTCTTTTGCATATGAGCTCTGTATCAAAAGTTAAGTTTTCTCGCTGAATTGAGTCCTACTGCCAATTCTGAGAGACAGCTTTTTTCTAACTCCTCAAGGAAAGCTCGTATTTGAAAATTGAAGGTGGTTTTGGCTTTTCAGACGTGGGAAACATGAATATGTGTTTCATTTGCAAATCTGAGTTCTGTGTCATAGGTTAAGTTTGTTGGCTGGATTGAATCGTACTTCTAATTCTGAAATACAACTTGGTCTAACTCCTCAGAGAAAGCTTGTATTTGAAAATTGAATCGGTTTTTTCTTTCTCAGAGCATGGGGAATATGAATCTGTGTTTCTTTTGCAAATCTGAGTTCTGTGTCAACAGTTCTGTTTTCTGGCTGAATTGAGTCCTACTGCCAATTGTGAGATACAGCTTTTTTCTAACTCCTCAGGGAAAGCTCGTATTTGAAAATTGAACGTGTTTTTGGCTTTTCAGACCGTGGGAAACATGAATATTTGTTTCTTTTCCAAATATGACCTCTGTGTCAACAGTTCTGTTTTTTGGCTGAATTGAGTCCTACTGCCAATTGTGAGATACAGCTTTTTTCTAACTCCTCAGGGAAAGCTCGTATTTGAAAATTGAAGGTGTTTTTGGCTTTTTAGATGTGGGAAACATGAACATGTCTTTCTTTTGCAGATCTGAGCTCTGTGTCAAAAGTTACGTTTTCTGGCTGAATTGAGTCCTACTGCCAATTCTGAAATACAATTTAGTTTAACTCCTCACAGACAGCTCCGATATGATAATAGTATGTGTTTTTGGGTTTTTTAGGTGGTGGGGAATATAAATATGTGTTTCTTTTGCAAATATGAGCCCTGTGTCAATAGTCAAATTTCCTAGCTGTGTTGACTCCTACAGCCAATTCTGAGACTCAGCTTTGGTCTCACTCCTCAGGGAAAGCTCATATTTGAAAATTGTTTGTATTTTTCGCTCTTCAGACCATATGAATATGAATCTTTGTTTCTTTTCCAAATATGACCTCTGTGTCAAAAGTTCAGTTTTCTGGCTGTATTGACTCCTACTGCCAATTCTGAGACACAGCTTTGGTCTAACTCCTCGGGGAAAGCTCATATTTGAAAATTGTTTGTATTTTTCGCTTTTCAGACCATATGAATATGAATCTATGTTTCTTTTGCAAATCTGAGTTCTGTGTCAACAGTTCAGTTTACTGGCTGATTTGAGTCGTACTGCCAATTGCGAGATACAGCTGGCCTAACTCTTCAGGGAAAGCTCGTATTTGAAAAGTGAACGTGTTTTTGGCTTTTCAGACCTTAGGGAAAATGAAAATGTGTTTCTTTTTCAAATCTGAGCTCTCTGTCAACAGTTCACTTTTCTGGCTGAATTGAGTCCTACTGCCAATTCTGAGATACAGCTTGGCCTAACTCCTCAGGGAAAGCTCATATTTGAAAAGTGAACATGTTTTTGGCATTTTAAGACCGTGGGGAACATGAATATTTGTTTCTTTTCCAAATATGATCTCTGTGTCAAAAGTTCAGTTTTCTGGCTATATTGACTCCTACTGCCAATTGTGAGATACAGCTTTGGTCTAACTCCTCAGAGAAAGCTCGTATTTGAAAATTGAATCTGTTTTTTGCTTTTCAAAACGTGGGAAACATGAATATGTGTTTCTTTTGCAAATCTGAGTTCTGTGTCATAGGTTAAGTTTGTTGGCTGAATTGAATCGTACTGCCCATTCTAAAGTAATGCTTTGGTCTAACTCTTCAGCGAAAGCTCGTATTTGAAAATTGAATGTGTTTTTTGCTTTTCAAAACGTGGGAAACATGAATATGTGTTTCTTTTGCAAATCAGAGCTCTGTGTCAAAAGAGACCTTTTCTGGCTGAATTGAGTCCTACTTTGGCATAACTCCTCAGGAAAAGCTCATATTTGAAAATTGAATGTGTTTTTGGCTTTTCAGACCTTAGGGAACATGAAAATGTGTTCTTTTTCAAATCTGAGCTCTGTCAACAGTTCACTTTTCTGGCTGATTTGAGTCCTACAGCCAATTGTGAGATACAGCTTGGCCTAACTTTTCAAGGAAAGCTCGTATTTGAAAAGTGAACGTGTTTTTGGCTTTTCAGACCATGGGGAACATGAATATGTGTTTCTTTTGCAAATATGACCTCTGTGTCAAAAGTTAAGTTTTCTGGCTGTATTGACTCCTACTGCCAATTCTGAGATACAGCTTTGGTCTAACTCTTCAGAGAAAGCTCGTATTTGAAAATTGAATGTGTTTTTGGCTTTTCAGTCATGGGAAACATGAATATGTGTTTCTTTTGGAAATCTGAGTTCTGTGTCATAGGTTAAGTTTGTTGGCTGAATTGAATCGCACTGCCCATTCTAAAGTAATGCTTTGGTCTAACTCTTCAGTGAAAGGTCGTATTTGAAAATTGAATGTGTTTTTTGCTTTTCAGAACGTGGGGAACATGAATATGTGTTTCTTTTGCAAATCTGAGCTCTGTGTCAAAAGTAACCTTTTCTGGCTGAATTGAGTCCTACTTTGGCATAACTCCTCAGGAAAAGCTGATATTTGAAAATTGAATGTGTTTTTGGCTTTTCAGACCTTACGGAACATGAAAATGTGTTCTTTTTCAAATCTGAGCTCTGTCAACTGTTCACTTTTCTGGCTGATTTGAGTCCTACAGCCAATTGTGAGATACAGCTTGGCCTAACTTTACAGGGAAAGCTCGTATTTGAAAAGTGAACGTGTTTTTGGCTTTTCAGACCGTGGGGAACATGAATATGTGTTTCTTTTGCATATGTGCTCTGTATCAAATATTAAGTTTTCTTGCTGCATTGAGGCCTACTGCCAATTCTGAGATACAGCTTTGGTCTAACTCCTCAGGGAAAGGTCGTATTTGTAAATTGAAGGTGTTTTTGGCTTTTCAGGCCATGGGGAACATGAATATGTCTTTCTTTTGCAGATCTGAGCTCTGTGTCAATAGTCAAATTTCCTAGCTGTGTTGACTCCTACTGCCAATTCTGAGACTCAGCTTTGGTCTAACTCCTCAGGGAAAGCTCATATTTGAAAATTGTTTGTATTTTTCGCTCTTCAGACCATATGAATATGAATATGTGTTTCTTTTCCAAATATGACCTCTGTGTCAAAAGTTAAGTTTTCTGGCTGTATTGACTCCTACTGCCAATGCTGAGATACAGCTTTGGTCTAACTCTTCAGAGAAAGCTCGTATTTGAAAATTGAATGTGTTTTTGGCTTTTCAGAAGTGGGAAACATGAATCTGTGTTTCTTTTGGAAATCTGAGTTCTGTGTCAACAGTTCAGTTTACTGTCTGATTTGTATCGTACTGCCAATTGTGAGATACAGCTTGGCCTAACTTTTCAGGGAAAGCTCGTATTTGAAAAGTGAACGTGTTTTTGGCTTTTCAGACATGGGAAACATGAATATGTGTTTCTTTTGAAAATCTGAGTTCTGTGTCAACAGTTCAGTTTACTGGCTGATTGGTGTCGTACTGCCAATTGTGTGATACAGTTTGGCCTAACTTTACAGGGAAAGCTCGTATTTGAAAAGTGAACTTTTTTTTGGCTTTTCAGACCGTGGGGAACATGAATATGTGTTTCTTTTCCAAATATGACGTCTGTATCAAAAGTTAAGTTTTCTCGCTGAATTGAGTCCTACTGCCAATGCTGAGAGACAGCTTTTTTCTAACTCCTCAGGGAAAGCTCGTATTTGAAAAGTGAACGTGTTTTTGGCTTTTCAGACCTTAGGGAACATGAAAATGTGTTTCTTTTTCAAATCTGAGCTCTCTGTCAACAGTTCACTTTTCTGGCTGATTTGTGTCGTACTGCCAATTGTGTGATACAGTTTGGCCTAACTTTACAGGGAAAGCTCGTATTTGAAAAGTGAACGTGTTTTTGGCATTTTAAGACCGTGGGTAACATGAATATTTGTTTCTTTTCCAAATATGATCTCTGTGTCAAAAGTTCAGTTTTCTGGCTGTATTGACTCCTACTGCCAATTCTGAGATACAGCTTTGGTCTAACTCCTCAGAGAAAGCTCGTATTTGAAAATTGAAGGTTCTTTTGGCTTTTCAGATGTGGGAAACATGAATATGTCTTTCTTTTGCAGATCTGAGCTCTGTGTCAAAAGTTACGTTGTCTGGCTGAATTGAGTCCTACTGCCAATTCTGAAATACAATTTAGTCTAACTCCTCACAGAAAGCTCGTATATGATAGTATGTGTTTTTGGGTTTTTTAGGTGGTGGGGAATATAAATACGTGTTTCTTTTGCATATGAGCTCCTTGTCAAAAGTTATGTTTTCTGGCTGAATTGAGTCCTACTGCCAATTCTGAGATACAGCTTTTTTCTAACTCCTCAGGGAAAGCTCGTATTTGAAAATTGAAGATGTTTTTGGCTTTTTAGATGTGGGAAACATGAACATGTCTTTCTTTTGCAGATCTGAGCTCTATGTCAAAAGTTACGTTTTCTGGCTGAATTGAGTCCTACTGCCAATTCTGAAATACAATTTAGTCTAACTCCTCAAAGACAGCTCCTATATGATAATAGTATATGTTTTTGGGTTTTTTAGGTGGTGGGGAATATAAATATGTGTTTCTTTTGCAAATATGAGCCCTGTGTCAATAGTCAAATTTCCTAGCTGTGTTGACTCCTACTGCCAATTCTGAGACTCAGCTTTGGTCTAACTCCTCAGGGAAAGCTCATATTTGAAAATTGTTTGTATTTTTCGCTTTTCAGACCATATGAATATGAATCTGTGTTTCTTTTGCAAATCTGAGTTCTGTGTCAACAGTTCAGTTTACTGGCTGATTTGAGTCGTACTGCCAATTGCGAGATACAGCTGGCCTAACTCTTCAGGGAAAGCTCGTATTTGAAAACTGAACGTGTTTTTGGCTTTTCAGACCTTAGGGAATATGAAAATGTGTTTCTTTTTCAAATCTGAGCTCTCTGTCAACAGTTCACTTTTCTGGCTGAATTGAGTCCTACTGCCAATTCTGAGATACAGCTTGGCCTAACTCCTCAGGGAAAGCTCATATTTGAAAAGTGAACGTGTTTTTGGCATTTTAAGACCGTGGGGAACATGAATATTTGTTTCTTTTCCAAATATGATCTCTGTGTCAAAAGTTCAGTTTTCTGGCTGTATTGACTCCTACTGCCAATTCTGAGATACAGCTTTGGTCTAACTCCTCAGAGAAAGCTCGTATTTGAAAATTGAAGGTGCTTTTGGCTTTTCAGATATGGGAAACATGAATATGTCTTTCTTTTGCAGATCTGAGCTCTGTGTCAAAAGTTACGTTGTCTGGCTGAATTGAGTCCTACTGCCAATTGTGAGATACAGCTTTTTTCTAACTCCTCACTGAAAGCTCGTATATGATAGTATGTGTTTTGGGGTTTTTTAGGTGGTGGGGAATATAAATACGTGTTTCTTTTGCATATGAGCTCTGTGTCAAAAGTTATGTTTTCTGGCTGAATTGAGTCCTACTGCCAATTCTGAGATACAGCTTTTTTCTAACTCCTCAGGGAAAGCTCGTATTTGAAAATTGAAGATGTTTTTGGCTTTTTAGATGTGGGAAACATGAACATGTCTTTCTTTTGCAGATCTGAGCTCTGTGTCAAAAGTTACGTTTTCTGGCTGAATTGAGTCCTATTGCCAATTCTGAAATACAATTTAGTCTAACTCCTCACAGACTGCTCCGATATGATAATAGTATGTGTTTTGGGGTTTTTTAGGTGGTGGGGAATATAAATATGTGTTTCTTTTGAAAATATGAGCCCTGTGTCAATAGTCAAATTTCCTAGCTGTGTTGACTCCTACTGCCAATTCTGAGACTCAGCTTTGGTCTAACTCCTCAGGGAAAGCTCATATTTGAAAATTGTTTGTATTTTTCGCTTTTCAGACCATATGAATATGAATCTGTGTTTCTTTTGCAAATCTGAGTTCTGTGTCAACAGTTCAGTTTACTGGCTGATTTGAGTCGTACTGCCAATTGCGAGATACAGCTGGCCTAACTCTTCAGGGAAAGCTCGTATTTGAAAAGTGAACGTGTTTTTGGCTTTTCAGACCTTAGGGAACATGAATATGTGTTTCTTTTTCAAATCTGAGCTCTCTGTCAACAGTTCACTTTTCTGGCTGAATTGTGTCCTACTGCCAATTCTGAGATACAGCTTGGCCTAACTCCTCAGGGAAAGCTCATATTTGAAAAGTGAACGTGTTTTTGGCATTTTAAGACCGTGGGGAACATGAATATTTTTTCTTTTCCAAATATGATCTCTGTGTCAAAAGTTCAGTTTTCTGGCCGTATTGACTCCTACTGCCAATTCTGAGATACAGCTTTGGTCTAACTCTTCAGCAAAAGCTCGTATTTGAAAATTGAACGTGTTTTTGGCTTTTCAGACCTTAGGGAACATGCAAATGTGTTCTTTTTCAAATCTGAGCTCTGTCGACAGTTCACTTTTCTGGCTGATTTGAGTCCTAAAGCCAATTGTGAGATACAGCTTGGCCTAACTTTTCAGGGAAAGCTCGTATTTGAAAAGTGAACGTGTTTTTGGCTTTTCAGACCGTGGGGAACATGAATATGTGTTTCTTTTCCAAATATGACCTCTGTGTCAAAAGTTAAGTTTTCTGACTGTATTGACTCCTACTGCCAATTCTGAGATACAGCTTTGGTCTAACTCTTCAGAGAAAGCTCGTATTTGAAAATTGAATGTGTTTTTGGCTTTTCAGACGTGGGAAACATGAATATGTGTTTCTTTTGGAAATCTGAGTTCTGTGTCAACAGTTCAGTTTACTGGCTGATTTGTGTCGTACTGCCAATTGTGAGATACAGCTTGGCCTAACTTTACAGGGAAAGCTCGTATTTGAAAAGTGAACGTGTTTTTGGCTTTTCAGACCGTGGGGAACATGAATATGTGTTTCTTTTCCAAATATGACGTCTGTATCAAAAGTTAAGTTTTCTCGCTGAATTGAGTCCTACTGCAAATGCTGAGAGACAGCTTTTTTCTAACTCCTCAGGGAAAGCTCGTATTTGAAAACTGAACGTGTTTTTGGCTTTTCAGACGTGGGAAACATGAATATGTGGTTTTTTTTTGCAAATCTGAGTTCTGTGTCATAAGTTAATTTTGTTGGCTGGATTGAATCGTACTTCTAATTCTGAAATACAATTTGGTCTAACTCCTCAGAGAAAGCCTCTATTTGAAAATTGAATCGGTTTTTTCTTTCTCAGAGCATGGGGAATATGAATCTGTGTTTCTTTTGCAAACCTGAGTTTGCAAACCTGAACCTGTCAACAGTTCTGTTTTCTGGCTGAATTGAGTCCTACTGCCAATTGTGAGATACAGCTTTGCCTAAGTCTTCAGGGAAAGCTCGTATTTGAAAATTGAAGGTGTTTTTGGCTTTTCAGATGTGGGAAACATGAATATGTCTTTCTTTTGCCGATCTGAGCTCTGTGTCAAAAGTTACGTTTTCTGGCTGAATTGAGTCCTACTGCCAATTCTGAAATACAATTTAGTCTAACTCCTCACAGAAAGCTCGTATATGATAGTATGTGTTTTTGGGTTTTTTAGGTGGTGGGGAATATAAATATGTGTTTCTTTTGCATATGAGCTCTGTGTCAAAAGTTAAGTTTTCTGGCTGAATTGAGTCCTACTGCCAATTCTGAGATACAGCTTTTTTCTAACTCCTCAGGGAAAGCTCGTATTTGAAAATTGAAGGTGTTTTTGGCTTTTTAGATGTGGGAAACATGAACATGTCTTTCTTTTGCAGATGTGAGCTCTGTGTCAAAAGTTATGTTTTCTGGCTGAATTGAGTCCTACTGCCAATTCTGAAATACAATTTAGTCTAACTCCTCACAGACAGCTCCTATATGATAACAGTATGTATTTTTGGGTTTTTTAGGTGGTGGGGAATATAAATATGTGTTTCTTTTGCAAATATGAGCCCTGTGTCAATAGTCAAATTTCCTAGCTGTGTTGACTCCTACTGCCAATTCTGAGACTCAGTTTTGGTCTAACTCCTCAGGGAAAGCTCATATTTGAAAATTGTTTGTATTTTTCGCTTTTCAGACCATATGAATATGAATCTTTGTTTCTTTTCCAAATATGACCTCTGTGTCAAAAGTTCAGTTTTCTGGCTGTATTGACTCCTACTGCCAATTCTGAGACACAGCTTTGGTCTAACTCCTCAGGGAAAGCTCATATTTGAAAATTGTTTGTATTTTTCGCTTTTCAGACCATATGAATATGAATCTGTGTTTCTTTTGCAAATCTGAGTTCTGTGTCAACAGTTCAGTTTACTGGCTGATTTGAGTCGTACTGCCAATTGCGAGATACAGCTGGCCTAACTCTTCAGGGAAAGCTCGTATTTGAAAAGTGAACGTGTTTTTGGCTTTTCAGACCGTGGGGAACATGAATATGTGTTTCTTTTCCAAATATGACCTCTGTGTCAAAAGTTAAGTTTTCTCGCTGAATTGAGTCCTACTGCCAATGCTGAGATAAAGCTTGGCCTAACTCCTCAGAGAAAGCTCGTATTTGAAAATTGAATCTGTTTTTGGCTTTTCAGACGTGGGAAACATAAATATGTGTTTCTTTTGCAAATCTGAGTTCTGTGTCATAGGTTAAGTTTGTTGGCTGAATTGAATCGTACTGCCCATTCTAAAGTAATTCTTTGGTCGAACTCTTCAGCAAAAGCTCGTATTTGAAAATTGAATGTGTTTTTTGCTTTTCAGAACGTGGGGAACATGAATATGTGTTTCTTTTGGAAATCTGAGTTCTGTGTCATAGGTTAAGTTTGTTGGCTGAATTGAATCGCACTGCCCATTCTAAAGTAATGCTTTGGTCTAACTCTTCAGCGAAAGCTCGTATTTGAAAATTGAATGTGTTTTTTGCTTTTCAGAACGTGGGGAACATGAATATGTGTTTCTTTTGCAAATCTGAGCTCTGTGTCAAAAGTAACCTTTTCTGGCTGAATTGAGTCCTACTTTGGCATAACTCCTCAGGAAAAGCTCATATTTGAAAATTGAATGTGTTTTTGGCTTTTCAGACCTTAGGGAACATGAAAATGTGTTCTTTTTCAAATCTGAGCTCTGTCAACAGTTCACTTTTCTGGCTGATTTGAGTCCTACAGCCAATTGTGAGATACAGCTTGGCCTAACTTTTCAGGGAAAGCTCGTATTTGAAAAGTGAACCTGTTTTTGGCTTTTAAGACCGTGGGGAAGATGAATATGTGTTTCTTTTCCAAATATGACCTCTGTGTCAAAAGTTAAGTTTTCTGACTGTATTGACTCCTACTGCCAATTCTGAGATACAGCTTTGGTCTAACTCTTCAGAGAAAGCTCGTATTTGAAAATTGAAGGTGTTTTTGGCTTTTCAGATGTGGGAAACATGAATATGTCTTTCTTTTGCAGATCTGAGTTCTGTGTCAACAGTTCAGTTTACTGGCTGATTTGTGTCGTACTGCCAATTGTGAGATACAGCTTGGCCTAACTTTACAGGGAAAGCTCGTATTTGAAAAGTGAACGTGTTTTTGGCTTTTCAGACCGTGGGGAACATGAATATGTGTTTCTTTTCCAAATATGACGTCTGTATCAAAAGTTAAGTTTTCTCGCTGAATTGAGTCCTACTGCAAATGCTGAGAGACAGCTTTTTTCTAACTCCTCAGGGAAAGCTCGTATTTGAAAATTGAAGGTGTTTTTGGCTTTTCAGACGTGGGAAACATGAATATGTGGTTTTTTTTTGCAGATGTGAGCTCTGTGTCAAAAGTTATGTTTTCTGGCTGAATTGAGTCCTACTGCCAATTCTGAAATACAATTTAGTCTAACTCCTCACAGACAGCTCCTATATGATAATAGTATGTATTTTTGGGTTTTTTAGGTGGTGGGGAATATAAATATGTGTTTCTTTTGCAAATATGAGCCCTGTGTCAATAGTCAAATTTCCTAGCTGTGTTGACTCCTACTGCCAATTCTGAGACTCAGCTTTGGTCTAACTCCTCAGGGAAAGCTCATATTTGAAAATTGTTTGTATTTTTCGCTTTTCAGACCATATGAATATGAATCTTTGTTTCTTTTCCAAATATGACCTCTGTGTCAAAAGTTCAGTTTTCTGGCTGTATTGACTCCTACTGCCAATTCTGAGACACAGCTTTGGTCTAACTCCTCAGGGAAAGCTCATATTTGAAAATTGTTTGTATTTTTCGCTTTTCAGACCATATGAATATGAATATCTGTTTCTTTACCAAATATGACCTCTGTGTCAAAAGTTAAGTTTTCTGCCTGTATTGAGTCCTACTGCCAATTCTGAGAGACAGCTTTGTTCTAACTCCTCAGGGAAAGCTCGTATTTGAAAATTGAAGGTGTTTTTAGCTTTTCAGACGTGGGAAACATGAATATGTCTTTCTTTTGCAGATCTGAGCTCTGTGTCAAAAGTTACGTTTTGTGGCTGAATTGAGTCCTACTGCCAATTCTGAAATACAATTTAGTCTAACTCCTCAAAGAAAGCTCGTATATGATCATAGTATGTGTTTTTGGGGTTTTTAGGTGGTGGGGTATATAAATACGTGTTTCTTTTGCATATGAGCTGTGTGTCAAAAGTTAAGTTTTCTGGCTGAATTGAGTCCTACTGCCAATTCTGAGATACAGCTTTTTTCTAACTCCTCAGGGAAACCTCGTATTTGAAAATTGAAGGTGTTTTTAGCTTTTCAGACGTGGGAAACATGAATATCTGTTTCTTTTCCAAATATGACCTCTGTGTCAAAAGTTAAGTTTTCTGGCTGTATTGACTCCTACTGCCTATTCTGAGATACAGCTTTGGTCTAACTCCTCAGAGAAAGCTCGTATTTGAAAATTGAAGGTGTTTTTAGCTTTTCAGACGTGGGAAACATGAATATGTCTTTCTTTTGCAGATCTGAGCTCTGTGTCAAAAGTTAAGTTTTCTGGCTCAATTGAGTCCTACTGCCAATTCTGAAATACAGTTTAGTCTAACTCCTCACAGAAACCTCGTATATGATAATAGTATGTGTTTTTGGGATTTTTAGGTGGTGGGGAATATAAATATGTGTTTCTTTTGCAAATATGAGCCCTGTGTCAATAGTCAAATTTCCTAGCTGTGTTGACTCCTACTGCCAATTCTGAGACACAGGTTTGGTCTAACTCCTCAGGGAAAGCTCATATTTGAAAATTGTTTGTATTTTTCGCTTTTCAGACCATATGAATATGAATCTTTGTTTCTTTTCCAAATATGACCTCTGTGTAAAAAGTTAAGTTTTCTGGGTGTATTGACTCCTACCGCCAATTCTGAGATACAGCTTTGGTCTAACTCCTCAGAGAAAGCTCATATTTGAAAATTGAAGGTGTTTTTGGCTTTTCAGACGTGGGAAACATGAATATGTGTTTCTTTTGCAAATCTGAGTTCTGTGTCATAGGTTAAGCTTGTTGGCTGAATTGAATCGTACTGCCCATTCTAAAATAATGCTTTGGTCTAACTCTTCAGCGAAAGCTCGCATTTGAAAATTGAATGTGTTTTTCGCTTTTCAGAACGTGGGGAACATGAATATGTGTTTCTTTTGCAAATCCGATCTCTGTGTCAAAAGTAACCTTTTCTGGCTGAATTGAGTCCTACTTTGGCATAACTCCTCAGGAAAAGCTCGTATTTGAAAAGTGAACGTGTTTTTGGCTATTCAGACCATGGGGTACATGAATATCTGTTTCTTTTCCAAATATGACCTCTGTGTCAAAAGTTAAGTTTTCTGGCTGTATTGAATCCTACTGCCTATTCTGAGATACAGCTTTGGTCTAACTCCTCACAGAAAGCTCGTATATGATCATAGTATGTGTTTTTGGGGTTTTTAGGTGGTGGGGAATATAAATACATGTTTCTTTTGGATATGAGCTGTGTGTCAAAAGTTAAGTTTTCTGGCTGAATTGAGTCCTACTGCCAATTCTGATATACAGCTTTTTTCTAACTCCTCAGGGAAACCTCGTATTTGAAAATTGAAGGTGTTTTTAGCTTTTCAGACGTGGGAAACATGAATATGTCTTTCTTTTGCAGATCTGAGCTCTGTGTCAAAAGTTACGTTTTCTGGCTCAATTGAGTCCTACTGCCAATTCTGAAATACAGTTTAGTCTAACTCCTCACAGAAACCTTGTATATGATAATAGTATGTGTTTTTGGGATTTTTAGGTGGTGGGGAATATAAATATGTGTTTCTTTTGCAAATATGAGCCCTGTGTCAATAGTCAAATTTCCTAGCTGTGTTGACTCCTACTGCCAATTCTGAGACACAGGTTTGGTCTAACTCCTCAGGGAAAGCTCATATTTGAAAATTGTTTGTATTTTTCGCTTTTCAGACCATATGAATATGAATCTTTGTTTCTTTTCCAAATATGACCTCTGTGTAAAAAGTTAAGTTTTCTGGCTGTATTGACTCCTACCGCCAATTCTGAGATACAGCTTTGGTCTAACTCCTCAGAGAAAGCTCATATTTGAAAATTGAAGGTGTTTTTGGCTTTTCAGACGTGGGAAACATGAATATGTATTTCTTTTGCAAATCTGAGTTCTGTGTCATAGTTTAAGCTTGTTGGCTGAATTGAATCGTACTGCCCATTCTAAAATAATGCTTTGGTCTAACTCTTCAGCGAAAGCTCGCATTTGAAAATTGAATGTGTTTTTCGCTTTTCAGAACGTGGGGAACATGAATATGTGTTTCTTTTGCAAATCCGATCTCTGTGTCAAAAGTAACCTTTTCTGGCTGAATTGAGTCCTACTTTGGCATAACTCCTCAGGAAAAGCTCGTATTTGAAAAGTGAACGTGTTTTTGGCTATTCAGACCATGGGGTACATGAATATCTGTTTCTTTTCCAAATATGACCTCTGTGTCAAAAGTTAAGTTTTCTGGCTGTATTGACTCCTACTGCCTATTCTGAGATACAGCTTTGGTCTAACTCCTCAGAGAAAGCTCGAATTTGAAAATTGAAGGTGTTTTTGGCTTTTCAAACGTGGGAAACATGAATATCTGTTTCTTTTCCACATATGACCTCTGTGTCAAAAGTTAGGTTTTCTGACTGTATTGAGTCCTACAGCCAATTCTGAAATATAAGTTGGCCTATCTCCTCAGGGAAAGGTCGTATTTGTAAATTGAAGGTGTTTTTGGCTATTCAGGCCCTGGGGAACATGAATAAGTCTTTCATTTGCAGATCTGAGCTCTGTGTCAAAAGTTACGTTTTCTGGCTGAATTGAGTCCTACTGCCAATTCTGAAATACAATTTAGTCTAACTCCTCACAGAAAGCTCGTATATGATCATAGTATGTGTTTTTGGGTTTTTTAGGTGGTGGGGAATATAAATACGTGTTTCTTTTGCATATGAGCTCTGTGTCAAAAGTTAAGTTTTCTGGCTGTATTGACTCCTACTGCCAATTCTTAGATACACCTTTGGTCTAACTCCTCAGAGAAAGCTCGTATTTGAAAATTGAATGTGTTTTTGGCTTTTCAGAAGTGGGAAACATGAATATGTGTTTCTTTTGCAAATCTGAGTTCTGTGTCACAACAGTTCTGTTTTCTGGCTGAATTGAGTCCTACTGCCAATTATGAGATACAGCTTGGCCTAACTCCTCAGGGAAAGGTCGTATTTGTAAATTGAAGGTGTTTTTGGCTTTTCAGGCCATGGGGAACATGAATATTTGTTTCTTTTCCAAATATGACCTCTGTGTCAAAAGTTAAGTTTTCTGGCTGAATTGAGTCCTACTGCCAATTCTGAAATACAATTTAGTCTAACTCCTCAAAGAAAGCTCGTATATGATCATAGTATGTGTTTTTGGGGTTTTTAGGTGGTGGGGTATATAAATACGTGTTTCTTTTGCATATGAGCTGTGTGTCAAAAGTTAAGTTTTCTGGCTGAATTGAGTCCTACTGCCAATTCTGAGATACAGCTTTTTTCTAACTCCTCAGGGAAACCTCGTATTTGAAAATTGAAGGTGTTTTTAGCTTTTCAGACGTGGGAAACATGAATATCTGTTTCTTTTCCAAATATGACCTCTGTGTCAAAAGTTAAGTTTTCTGGCTGTATTGACTCCTACTGCCTATTCTGAGATACAGCTTTGGTCTAACTCCTCAGAGAAAGCTCGTATTTGAAAATTGAAGGTGTTTTTAGCTTTTCAGACGTGGGAAACATGAATATGTCTTTCTTTTGCAGATCTGAGCTCTGTGTCAAAAGTTAAGTTTTCTGGCTCAATTGAGTCCTACTGCCAATTCTGAAATACAGTTTAGTCTAACTCCTCACAGAAACCTCGTATATGATAATAGTATGTGTTTTTGGGATTTTTAGGTGGTGGGGAATATAAATATGTGTTTCTTTTGCAAATATGAGCCCTGTGTCAATAGTCAAATTTCCTAGCTGTGTTGACTCCTACTGCCAATTCTGAGACACAGGTTTGGTCTAACTCCTCAGGGAAAGCTCATATTTGAAAATTGTTTGTATTTTTCGCTTTTCAGACCATATGAATATGAATCTTTGTTTCTTTTCCAAATATGACCTCTGTGTAAAAAGTTAAGTTTTCTGGGTGTATTGACTCCTACCGCCAATTCTGAGATACAGCTTTGGTCTAACTCCTCAGAGAAAGCTCATATTTGAAAATTGAAGGTGTTTTTGGCTTTTCAGACGTGGGAAACATGAATATGTGTTTCTTTTGCAAATCTGAGTTCTGTGTCATAGGTTAAGCTTGTTGGCTGAATTGAATCGTACTGCCCATTCTAAAATAATGCTTTGGTCTAACTCTTCAGCGAAAGCTCGCATTTGAAAATTGAATGTGTTTTTCGCTTTTCAGAACGTGGGGAACATGAATATGTGTTTCTTTTGCAAATCCGATCTCTGTGTCAAAAGTAACCTTTTCTGGCTGAATTGAGTCCTACTTTGGCATAACTCCTCAGGAAAAGCTCGTATTTGAAAAGTGAACGTGTTTTTGGCTATTCAGACCATGGGGTACATGAATATCTGTTTCTTTTCCAAATATGACCTCTGTGTCAAAAGTTAAGTTTTCTGGCTGTATTGAATCCTACTGCCTATTCTGAGATACAGCTTTGGTCTAACTCCTCACAGAAAGCTCGTATATGATCATAGTATGTGTTTTTGGGGTTTTTAGGTGGTGGGGAATATAAATACATGTTTCTTTTGGATATGAGCTGTGTGTCAAAAGTTAAGTTTTCTGGCTGAATTGAGTCCTACTGCCAATTCTGATATACAGCTTTTTTCTAACTCCTCAGGGAAACCTCGTATTTGAAAATTGAAGGTGTTTTTAGCTTTTCAGACGTGGGAAACATGAATATGTCTTTCTTTTGCAGATCTGAGCTCTGTGTCAAAAGTTACGTTTTCTGGCTCAATTGAGTCCTACTGCCAATTCTGAAATACAGTTTAGTCTAACTCCTCACAGAAACCTTGTATATGATAATAGTATGTGTTTTTGGGATTTTTAGGTGGTGGGGAATATAAATATGTGTTTCTTTTGCAAATATGAGCCCTGTGTCAATAGTCAAATTTCCTAGCTTTGTTGACTCCTACTGCCAATTCTGAGACACAGGTTTGGTCTAACTCCTCAGGGAAAGCTCATATTTGAAAATTGTTTGTATTTTTCGCTTTTCAGACCATATGAATATGAATCTTTGTTTCTTTTCCAAATATGACCTCTGTGTAAAAAGTTAAGTTTTCTGGCTGTATTGACTCCTACCGCCAATTCTGAGATACAGCTTTGGTCTAACTCCTCAGAGAAAGCTCATATTTGAAAATTGAAGGTGTTTTTGGCTTTTCAGACGTGGGAAACATGAATATGTATTTCTTTTGCAAATCTGAGTTCTGTGTCATAGTTTAAGCTTGTTGGCTGAATTGAATCGTACTGCCCATTCTAAAATAATGCTTTGGTCTAACTCTTCAGCGAAAGCTCGCATTTGAAAATTGAATGTGTTTTTCGCTTTTCAGAACGTGGGGAACATGAATATGTGTTTCTTTTGCAAATCCGATCTCTGTGTCAAAAGTAACCTTTTCTGGCTGAATTGAGTCCTACTTTGGCATAACTCCTCAGGAAAAGCTCGTATTTGAAAAGTGAACGTATTTTTGGCTATTCAGACCATGGGGTACATGAATATCTGTTTCTTTTCCAAATATGACCTCTGTGTCAAAAGTTAAGTTTTCTGGCTGTATTGACTCCTACTGCCTATTCTGAGATACAGCTTTGGTCTAACTCCTCAGAGAAAGCTCGAATTTGAAAATTGAAGGTGTTTTTGGCTTTTCAAACGTGGGAAACATGAATATCTGTTTCTTTTCCACATATGACCTCTGTGTCAAAAGTTAGGTTTTCTGACTGTATTGAGTCCTACTGCCAATTCTGAAATATAAGTTGGCCTATCTCCTCAGGGAAAGGTCGTATTTGTAAATTGAAGGTGTTTTTGGCTATTCAGGCCCTGGGGAACATGAATAAGTCTTTCATTTGCAGATCTGAGCTCTGTGTCAAAAGTTACGTTTTCTGCCTGAATTGAGTCCTACTGCCAATTCTGAAATACAATTTAGTCTAACTCCTCACAGAAAGCTCGTATATGATCATAGTATGTGTTTTTGGGTTTTTTAGGTGGTGGGGAATATAAATACGTGTTTCTTTTGCATATGAGCTCTGTGTCAAAAGTTAAGTTTTCTGGCTGAATTGAGTCCTACTGCCAATTCTGAGATACAGCTTTTTTCTAACTCTTCAGGGAAAGCTCGTATTTGAAAAGTGAACGTGTTTTTGGCTTTTCAGACCGTGGGGAACATGAATATCTGTTTCTTTTCCAAATATGACCTCTGTGTCAAAAATTAAGTTTTCTGGCTGTATTGACTCCTACTGCCAATTCTGAGATACACCTTTGGTCTAACTCCTCAGAGAAAGCTCGTATTTGAAAATTGAATGTGTTTTTGGCTTTTCAGAAGTGGGAAACATGAATCTGTGTTTCTTTTGCAAATCTGAGTTCTGTGTCACAACAGTTCTGTTTTCTGGCTGAATTGAGTCCTACTGCCAATTGTGAGATACAGCTTGGCCTAACTCCTCAGGGAAAGCTCATATTTGAAAAGTGAACGTGTTTTTGGCTTTTCAGACCGTGGGGAACATGAATATTTGTTTCTTTTCCAAATATGACCTCTGTGTCAAAAGTTAAGTTTTCTGGCTTTATTGACTCCTACTGCCTATTCTGAGATACAGCTTTGGTCTAACTCCTCAGAGAAAGCTCGTATTTGAAAATTGAATGTGTTTTTGGCTTTTGAGACAGTGGGGAACATGAATATGTGTTTCTTTTGCATATGAGCTCTGTATCAAAACTTAAGTTTCCTCGCTGTATTGAGTCCTACTGCCAGTTCTGAAATATAAGTTGGCCTAACTCCTCAGGGAAAGGTCGTATTTGTAAATTGAAGGTGTTTTTGGCTTTTCAGGCCATGGGGAACATGAATATGTCTTTCTTTTGCAGATCAGAGCTCTGTGTCAAAAGTTACATTTTCTGGCTGAATTGAGACCTACTGCCAATTCTGAAATACAATTTAGTCTAACTCCTCACAGAAAGCTCGTATATGATCATAGTATGTGTTTGTGGGGTTTTTAGGTGGTGGGGAATATAAATACGTGTTTCTTTTGCATATGAGCTGTGTGTCAAAAGTTAAGTTTTCTGGCTGTATTGACTCCTACTGCCAATTCTGAGATACAGCTTTTTTCTAACTCCTCAGGGAAACCTCGTATTTGAAAATTGAAGGTGTTTTTAGCTTTTCAGACGTGGGAAACATGAATATCTGTTTCTTTTCCAAAGATGACCTCTGTGTCAAAAGTTAAGTTTTCTGGCTGTATTGACTCCTACTGCCTATTCTGAGATACAGCTTTGGTCTAACTCCTCAGAGAAAGCTCGTATTTGAAAATTGAAGGTGTTTTTGGCTTTTCAAACGTGGGAAACATGAATATCTGTTTCTTTTCCAAATATGACCTCTGTGTCAAAAGTTAGGTTTTCTGACTGTATTGAGTCCTACTGCCAATTCTGAGATACACCTTTGGTCTCACTCCTCAGGGAAAGCTCATATTTGAAAATTGTTTGTATTTTTCGCTCTTCAGACCATATGAATATGAATCTTTGTTTCTTTTCCAAATATGACCTCTGTGTCAAAAGTTCAGTTTTCTGGCTGTATTGACTCCTACTGCCAATTCTGAGACACAGCTTTGGTCTAACTCCTCAGGGAAAGCTCATATTTGAAAATTGTTTGTATTTTTCGCTTTTCAGACCATATGAATATGAATCTATGTTTCTTTTGCAAATCTGAGTTCTGTGTCAACAGTTCAGTTTACTGGCTGATTTGAGTCGTACTGCCAATTGCGAGATACAGCTGGCCTAACTCTTCAGGGAAAGCTCGTATTTGAAAAGTGAACGTGTTTTTGGCTTTTCAGACCTTAGGGAACATGAAAATGTGTTTCTTTTTCAAATCTGAGCTCTCTGTCAACAGTTCACTTTTCTGGCTGAATTGAGTCCTACTGCCAATTCTGAGATACAGCTTGGCCTAACTCCTCAGGGAAAGCTCATATTTGAAAAGCGAACATGTTTTTGGCATTTTAAGACCGTGGGGAACATGAATATTTGTTTCTTTTCCAAATATGATCTCTGTGTCAAAAGTTCAGTTTTCTGGCTGTATTGACTCCTACTGCCAATTCTGAGATACAGCTTTGGTCTAACTCCTCAGAGAAAGCTCGTATTTGAAAATTGAATCTGTTTCTTGCTTTTCAAAACGTGGGAAACATGAATATGTTTTTCTTTTGCAAATCAGAGCTCTGTGTCAAAAGTAACCTTTTCTGGCTGAATTGAGTCCTACTTTGGCATAACTCCTCAGGAAAAGCTCATATTTGAAAATTGAATGTGCTTTTGGGTTTTCAGACCTTAGGGAACATGAAAATGTGTTCTTTTTCAAATCTGAGCTCTGTCAACAGTTCACTTTTCTGGCTGATTTGAGTCCTACCACCAATTGTGAGATACAGCTTGGCCTAACTTTTCAGGGAAAGCTCGTATTTGAAAAGTGAACGTGTTTTTGGATTTTCAGACCATGGGGAACATGAATGTGTGTTTCTTTTCCAAATATGACCTCTGTGTCAAAAGTTAAGTTTTCTGGCTGTATTGACTCCTATTGCCAATTCTGAGATACAGCTTTGGTCTAACTCTTCAGAGAAAGCTCGTATTTGAAAATTGAATGTGTTTTTGGCTTTTCAGACATGGGAAACATGAATATGTGTTTCTTTTGGAAATCTGAGTTCTGTGTCATAGGTTAAGTTTGTTGGCTGAATTGAATCGCACTGCCCATTCTAAAGTAATGCTTTGGTCTAACTCTTCAGTGAAAGGTCGTATTTGAAAATTGAATGTGTTTTTTGCTTTTCAGAACGTGGGGAACATGAATATGTGTTTCTTTTGCAAATCTGAGCTCTGTGTCAAAAGTAACCTTTTCTGGCTGAATTGAGTCCTACTTTGGCATAACTCCTCAGGAAAAGCTGATATTTGAAAATTGAATGTGTTTTTGGCTTTTCAGACCTTAGGGAACATGAAAATGTGTTCTTTTTCAAATCTGAGCTCTGTCAACTGTTCACTTTTCTGGCTGATTTGAGTCCTACAGCCAATTGTGAGATACAGCTTGGCCTAACTTTACAGGGAAAGCTCGTATTTGAAAAGTGAACGTGTTTTTGGCTTTTCAGACCGTGGGGAACATGAATATGTGTTTCTTTTGCATATGTGCTCTGTATCAAATATTAAGTTTTCTTGCTGCATTGAGGCCTACTGCCAATTCTGAGATACAGCTTTGGTCTAACTCTTCAGAGAAAGCTCGTATTTGAAAATTGAATGTGTTTTTGGCTTTTCAGTCATGGGAAACATGAATATGTGTTTCTTTTGGAAATCTGAGTTCTGTGTCATAGGTTAAGTTTGTTGGCTGAATTGAATCGCACTGCCCATTCTAAAGTAATGCTTTGGTCTAACTCTTCAGTGAAAGGTCGTATTTGAAAATTGAATGTGTTTTTTGCTTTTCAGAACGTGGGGAACATGAATATGTGTTTCTTTTGCAAATCTGAGCTCTGTGTCAAAAGTAACCTTTTCTGGCTGAATTGAGTCCTACTTTGGCATAACTCCTCAGGAAAAGCTGATATTTGAAAATTGAATGTGTTTTTGGCTTTTCAGACCTTAGGGAACATGAAAATGTGTTCTTTTTCAAATCTGAGCTCTGTCAACTGTTCACTTTTCTGGCTGATTTGAGTCCTACAGCCAATTGTGAGATACAGCTTGGCCTAACTTTTCAAGGAAAGCTCGTATTTGAAAAGTGAACGTGTTTTTGGCTTTTCAGACCATGGGGAACATGAATATGTGTTTCTTTTGCAAATATGACCTCTGTGTCAAAAGTTAAGTTTTCTGGCTGTATTGACTCCTACTGCCAATTCTGAGATACAGCTTTGGTCTAACTCTTCAGAGAAAGCTCGTATTTGAAAATTGAATGTGTTTTTGGCTTTTCAGTCATGGGAAACATGAATATGTGTTTCTTTTGGAAATCTGAGTTCTGTGTCATAGGTTAAGTTTGTTGGCTGAATTGAATCGCACTGCCCATTCTAAAGTAATGCTTTGGTCTAACTCTTCAGTGAAAGGTCGTATTTGAAAATTGAATGTGTTTTTTGCTTTTCAGAACGTGGGGAACATGAATATGTGTTTCTTTTGCAAATCTGAGCTCTGTGTCAAAAGTAACCTTTTCTGGCTGAATTGAGTCCTACTTTGGCATAACTCCTCAGGAAAAGCTGATATTTGAAAATTGAATGTGTTTTTGGCTTTTCAGACCTTAGGGAACATGAAAATGTGTTCTTTTTCAAATCTGAGCTCTGTCAACTGTTCACTTTTCTGGCTGATTTGAGTCCTACAGCCAATTGTGAGATACAGCTTGGCCTAACTTTACAGGGAAAGCTCGTATTTGAAAAGTGAACGTGTTTTTGGCTTTTCAGACCGTGGGGAACATGAATATGTGTTTCTTTTGCATATGTGCTCTGTATCAAATATTAAGTTTTCTTGCTGCATTGAGGCCTACTGCCAATTCTGAGATACAGCTTTGGTCTAACTCCTCAGGGAAAGGTCGTATTTGTAAATTGAAGGTGTTTTTGGCTTTTCAGGCCATGGGGAACATGAATATGTCTTTCTTTTGCAGATCTGAGCTCTGTGTCAATAGTCAAATTTCCTAGCTGTGTTGACTCCTACTGCCAATTCTGAGACTCAGCTTTGGTCTAACTCCTCAGGGAAAGCTCATATTTGAAAATTGTTTGTATTTTTCGCTCTTCAGACCATATGAATATGAATATGTGTTTCTTTTCCAAATATGACCTCTGTGTCAAAAGTTAAGTTTTCTGGCTGTATTGACTCCTACTGCCAATGCTGAGATACAGCTTTGGTCTAACTCTTCAGAGAAAGCTCGTATTTGAAAATTGAATGTGTTTTTGGCTTTTCAGAAGTGGGAAACATGAATCTGTGTTTCTTTTGGAAATCTGAGTTCTGTGTCAACAGTTCAGTTTACTGGCTGATTTGTATCGTACTGCCAATTGTGAGATACAGCTTGGCCTAACTTTTCAGGGAAAGCTCGTATTTGAAAAGTGAACGTGTTTTTGGCTTTTCAGACATGGGAAACATGAATATGTGTTTCTTTTGAAAATCTGAGTTCTGTGTCAACAGTTCAGTTTACTGGCTGATTGGTGTCGTACTGCCAATTGTGTGATACAGTTTGGCCTAACTTTACAGGGAAAGCTCGTATTTGAAAAGTGAACGTGTTTTTGGCTTTTCAGACCGTGGGGAACATGAATATGTGTTTCTTTTCCAAATATGACGTCTGTATCAAAAGTTAAGTTTTCTCGCTGAATTGAGTCCTACTGCCAATGCTGAGAGACAGCTTTTTTCTAACTCCTCAGGGAAAGCTCGTATTTGAAAAGTGAACGTGTTTTTGGCTTTTCAGACCTTAGGGAACATGAAAATGTGTTTCTTTTTCAAATCTGAGCTCTCTGTCAACAGTTCACTTTTCTGGCTGATTTGTGTCGTACTGCCAATTGTGTGATACAGTTTGGCCTAACTTTACAGGGAAAGCTCGTATTTGAAAAGTGAACGTGTTTTTGGCATTTTAAGACCGTGGGTAACATGAATATTTGTTTCTTTTCCAAATATGATCTCTGTGTCAAAAGTTCAGTTTTCTGGCTGTATTGACTCCTACTGCCAATTCTGAGATACAGCTTTGGTCTAACTCCTCAGAGAAAGCTCGTATTTGAAAATTGAAGGTTCTTTTGGCTTTTCAGATGTGGGAAACATGAATATGTCTTTCTTTTGCAGATCTGAGCTCTGTGTCAAAAGTTACGTTGTCTGGCTGAATTGAGTCCTACTGCCAATTCTGAAATACAATTTAGTCTAACTCCTCACAGAAAGCTCGTATATGATAGTATGTGTTTTTGGGTTTTTTAGGTGGTGGGGAATATAAATACGTGTTTCTTTTGCATATGAGCTCCTTGTCAAAAGTTATGTTTTCTGGCTGAATTGAGTCCTACTGCCAATTCTGAGATACAGCTTTTTTCTAACTCCTCAGGGAAAGCTCGTATTTGAAAATTGAAGATGTTTTTGGCTTTTTAGATGTGGGAAACATGAACATGTCTTTCTTTTGCAGATCTGAGCTCTATGTCAAAAGTTACGTTTTCTGGCTGAATTGAGTCCTACTGCCAATTCTGAAATACAATTTAGTCTAACTCCTCAAAGACAGCTCCTATATGATAATAGTATATGTTTTTGGGTTTTTTAGGTGGTGGGGAATATAAATATGTGTTTCTTTTGCAAATATGAGCCCTGTGTCAATAGTCAAATTTCCTAGCTGTGTTGACTCCTACTGCCAATTCTGAGACTCAGCTTTGGTCTAACTCCTCAGGGAAAGCTCATATTTGAAAATTGTTTGTATTTTTCGCTTTTCAGACCATATGAATATGAATCTGTGTTTCTTTTGCAAATCTGAGTTCTGTGTCAACAGTTCAGTTTACTGGCTGATTTGAGTCGTACTGCCAATTGCGAGATACAGCTGGCCTAACTCTTCAGGGAAAGCTCGTATTTGAAAACTGAACGTGTTTTTGGCTTTTCAGACCTTAGGGAATATGAAAATGTGTTTCTTTTTCAAATCTGAGCTCTCTGTCAACAGTTCACTTTTCTGGCTGAATTGAGTCCTACTGCCAATTCTGAGATACAGCTTGGCCTAACTCCTCAGGGAAAGCTCATATTTGAAAAGTGAACGTGTTTTTGGCATTTTAAGACCGTGGGGAACATGAATATTTGTTTCTTTTCCAAATATGATCTCTGTGTCAAAAGTTCAGTTTTCTGGCTGTATTGACTCCTACTGCCAATTCTGAGATACAGCTTTGGTCTAACTCCTCAGAGAAAGCTCGTATTTGAAAATTGAAGGTGCTTTTGGCTTTTCAGATATGGGAAACATGAATATGTCTTTCTTTTGCAGATCTGAGCTCTGTGTCAAAAGTTACGTTGTCTGGCTGAATTGAGTCCTACTGCCAATTGTGAGATACAGCTTTTTTCTAACTCCTCACTGAAAGCTCGTATATGATAGTATGTGTTTTGGGGTTTTTTAGGTGGTGGGGAATATAAATACGTGTTTCTTTTGCATATGAGCTCTGTGTCAAAAGTTATGTTTTCTGGCTGAATTGAGTCCTACTGCCAATTCTGAGATACAGCTTTTTTCTAACTCCTCAGTTAAAGCTCGTATTTGAAAATTGAAGATGTTTTTGGCTTTTTAGATGTGGGAAACATGAACATGTCTTTCTTTTGCAGTCTGAGCTCTGTGTCAAAAGTTACGTTTTCTGGCTGAATTGAGTCCTATTGCCAATTCTGAAATACAATTTAGTCTAACTCCTCACAGACTGCTCCGATATGATAATAGTATGTGTTTTGGGGTTTTTTAGGTGGTGGGGAATATAAATATGTGTTTCTTTTGAAAATATGAGCCCTGTGTCAATAGTCAAATTTCCTAGCTGTGTTGACTCCTACTGCCAATTCTGAGACTCAGCTTTGGTCTAACTCCTCAGGGAAAGCTCATATTTGAAAATTGTTTGTATTTTTCGCTTTTCAGACCATATGAATATGAATCTGTGTTTCTTTTGCAAATCTGAGTTCTGTGTCAACAGTTCAGTTTACTGGCTGATTTGAGTCGTACTGCCAATTGCGAGATACAGCTGGCCTAACTCTTCAGGGAAAGCTCGTATTTGAAAAGTGAACGTGTTTTTGGCTTTTCAGACCTTAGGGAACATGAATATGTGTTTCTTTTTCAAATCTGAGCTCTCTGTCAACAGTTCACTTTTCTGGCTGAATTGTGTCCTACTGCCAATTCTGAGATACAGCTTGGCCTAACTCCTCAGGGAAAGCTCATATTTGAAAAGTGAACGTGTTTTTGGCATTTTAAGACCGTGGGGAACATGAATATTTTTTCTTTTCCAAATATGATCTCTGTGTCAAAAGTTCAGTTTTCTGGCCGTATTGACTCCTACTGCCAATTCTGAGATACAGCTTTGGTCTAACTCTTCAGCGAAAGCTCGTATTTGAAAATTGAACGTGTTTTTGGCTTTTCAGACCTTAGGGAACATGCAAATGTGTTCTTTTTCAAATCTGAGCTCTGTCGACAGTTCACTTTTCTGGCTGATTTGAGTCCTAAAGCCAATTGTGAGATACAGCTTGGCCTAACTTTTCAGGGAAAGCTCGTATTTGAAAAGTGAACGTGTTTTTGGCTTTTCAGACCGTGGGGAACATGAATATGTGTTTCTTTTCCAAATATGACCTCTGTGTCAAAAGTTAAGTTTTCTGACTGTATTGACTCCTACTGCCAATTCTGAGATACAGCTTTGGTCTAACTCTTCAGAGAAAGCTCGTATTTTAAAATTGAATGTGTTTTTGGCTTTTCAGACGTGGGAAACATGAATATGTGTTTCTTTTGGAAATCTGAGTTCTGTGTCAACAGTTCAGTTTACTGGCTGATTTGTGTCGTACTGCCAATTGTGAGATACAGCTTGGCCTAACTTTACAGGGAAAGCTCGTATTTGAAAAGTGAACGTGTTTTTGGCTTTTCAGACTGTGGGGAACATGAATATGTGTTTCTTTTCCAAATATGACGTCTGTATCAAAAGTTAAGTTTTCTCGCTGAATTGAGTCCTACTGCAAATGCTGAGAGACAGCTTTTTTCTAACTCCTCAGGGAAAGCTCGTATTTGAAAACTGAACGTGTTTTTGGCTTTTCAGACGTGGGAAACATGAATATGTGGTTTTTTTTTGCAAATCTGAGTTCTGTGTCATAAGTTAATTTTGTTGGCTGGATTGAATCGTACTTCTAATTCTGAAATACAATTTGGTCTAACTCCTCAGAGAAAGCCTCTATTTGAAAATTGAATCGGTTTTTTCTTTCTCAGAGCATGGGGAATATGAATCTGTGTTTCTTTTGCAAACCTGAGTTCTGTGTCAACAGTTCTGTTTTCTGGCTGAATTGAGTCCTACTGCCAATTCTGAGATACAGCTTTGCCTAAGTCTTCAGGGAAAGCTCGTATTTGAAAATTGAAGGTGTTTTTGGCTTTTCAGATGTGGGAAACATGAATATGTCTTTCTTTTGCCAATCTGAGCTCTGTGTCAAAAGTTACGTTTTCTGGCTGAATTGAGTCCTACTGCCAATTCTGAAATACAATTTAGTCTAACTCCTCACAGAAAGCTCGTATATGATAGTATGTGTTTTTGGGTTTTTTAGGTGGTGGGGAATATAAATATGTGTTTCTTTTGCATATGAGCTCTGTGTCAAAAGTTAAGTTTTCTGGCTGAATTGAGTCCTACTGCCAATTCTGAGATACAGCTTTTTTCTAACTCCTCAGGGAAAGCTCGTATTTGAAAATTGAAGGTGTTTTTGGCTTTTTAGATGTGGGAAACATGAACATGTCTTTCTTTTGCAGATGTGAGCTCTGTGTCAAAAGTTATGTTTTCTGGCTGAATTGAGTCCTACTGCCAATTCTGAAATACAATTTAGTCTAACTCCTCACAGACAGCTCCTATATGATAACAGTATGTATTTTTGGGTTTTTTAGGTGGTGGGGAATATAAATATGTGTTTCTTTTGCAAATATGAGCCCTGTGTCAATAGTCAAATTTCCTAGCTGTGTTGACTCCTACTGCCAATTCTGAGACTCAGCTTTGGTCTAACTCCTCAGGGAAAGCTCATATTTGAAAATTGTTTGTATTTTTCGCTTTTCAGACCATATGAATATGAATCTTTGTTTCTTTTCCAAATATGACCTCTGTGTCAAAAGTTCAGTTTTCTGGCTGTATTGACTCCTACTGCCAATTCTGAGACACAGCTTTGGTCTAACTCCTCAGGGAAAGCTCATATTTGAAAATTGTTTGTATTTTTCGCTTTTCAGACCATATGAATATGAATATCTGTTTCTTTACCAAATATGACCTCTGTGTCAAAAGTTAAGTTTTCTGCCTGTATTGAGTCCTACTGCCAATTCTGAGAGACAGCTTTGTTCTAACTCCTCAGGGAAAGCTCGTATTTGAAAATTGAAGGTGTTTTTAGCTTTTCAGACGTGGGAAACATGAATATGTCTTTCTTTTGCAGATCTGAGCTCTGTGTCAAAAGTTACGTTTTGTGGCTGAATTGAGTCCTACTGCCAATTCTGAAATACAGTTTAGTCCAACTCCTCACAGAAACCTCGTATTTGAAAATTGAATCTGTTTTTGGCTTTTCAGACGTGGGAAACATGAATATGTGTTTCTTTTGCAAATCTGAGTTCTGTGTCATAGGTTAAGTTTGTTGGCTGAATTGAATCGTACTGCCCATTCTAAAGTAATGCTTTGGTCTAACTCTTCAGTGAAAGCTCGTATTTGAAAATTGAATGTGTTTTTCGCTTTTCGGAACGTGGGGAACATGAATATGTGTTTCTTTTGCAAATCCGAGCTCTGTGTCAAAAGTAACCTTTTCTGGCTGAATTGAGTCCTACTTTGGCATAACTCCTCAGGAAAAGCTCATATTTGAAAATTGAACATGTTTTTGGCTTTTCAGACCTTAGGGAACATGAAAATGTGTTCTTTTTCAAATCTGAGCTCTGTCATCAGTTCACTTTCCTGGCTGATTTGAGTCCTACAGCCAATTGTGAGATACAGCTTGGCCTAACTCTTCAGGGAAAGCTCGTATTTGAAAAGTGAACGTGTTTTTGGCTTTTCAGACCGCGGGGAACATGAATATGTGTTTCTTTTCCAAATATGACCTCTGTGTCAAAAGTTAAGTTTTCTGGCTGTATTGACTCCTACTGCCAATTCTGAGATACAGCTTTGGTCTAACTCTTCAGAGAAAGCTCGTATTTGAAAATTGAATGTGTTTTTGGCTTTTCAGACGTGGGAAACATGAATATATGTTTCTTTTGCAAATCTGAGTTCTGTGTCAACAGTTCAGTTTACTGGCTGATTTGAGTCGTACTGCCAATTGTAAGATACAGCTTGGCCTAACTCTTCAGGGAAAGCTCGTATTTGAAAAGTGAACGTGTTTTTGGCTTTTCAGACCGTGTGGAAAATGAATATGTGTTTCTTTTGCATATGAGCTCTGTATCAAAAGTTAATTTTTCTCGCTGAATTGAGTCCTACTGCCAATTCTGAGAGACAGCTTTTTTCTAACTCCTCAGGGAAAGCTCGTATTTGAAAATTGAAGGTGTTTTTGGCTTTTCAGACGTGTGAAACATGAATATGTGTTTTTTTTGCAAATCTGAGTTCTGTGTCATAGGTTAAGTTTGTTGGCTGGATTGAATCGTACTTCTAATTCTGAAATACAGTTTGGTCTATCTCCTCAGAGAAAGCTTGTATTTGAAAATTGAATCGGTTTTTTCTTTCTCAGAGCATGGGGAATATGAATCTGTGTTTCTTTTGCAAATCTGAGTTCTGTGTCAACAGTTCTGTTTTCTGGCTGAATTGAGTCCTACTGCCAATTCTGAGAGACAGCTTTTTTCTAACTCCTCAGGGAAAGCTCGTATTTGAAAATTGAAGGTGTTTTTGGCTTTTCAGACGTGTGAAACATGAATATGTGTTTCTTTTGCAAATCTGAGTTCTGTGTCATAGGTTAAGTTTGTTGGCTGGATTGAATCGTACTTCTAATTCTGAAATACAATTTGGTCGAACTCCTCAGAGAAAGCTTGTATTTGAAAATTGAATCAGTTTTTTCTTTCTCAGAGCATGGGGAATATGAATCTGTGTTTCTTTTGCAAATCTGAGTTCTGTGTCAACAGTTCTGTTTTCTGGCTGAATTGAGTCCTACTGCCAATTGTGAGATACAGCTTTTTTCTAACTCCTCAGGGAAAGCTCGTATTTGAAAATTGAACGTGTTTTTGGCTTTTCAGACCGTGGGGAATATGAATATCTGTTTCTTTTCCAAATATGACCTCTGTGTCAACAGTTCTGTTTTCTGGCTGAATTGAGTCCTACTGCCAATTGTGAGATACAGCTTGGCCTAAGTCTTCAGGGAAAGCTCGTATTTGAAAATTGAAGGTGTTTTTGGCTTTTCAGATGTGGGAAACATGAATATGTCTTTCTTTTGCAGATCTGAGCTCTGTGTCAAAAGTTACGTTTTCTGGCTGAATTGAGTCCTACTGCCAATTCTGAGATACAGCTTTGGTCTAACTCCTCAGAGAAAGCTCGTATTTGAAAAGTGAACGTGTTTTTGGCTTTTCAGACCTTAGGGAACATGAAAATGTGTTTCTTTTTCAAATCTGAGTTCTGTGTCAACAGTTCTGTTTTCTGGCTGAATTGAGTCCTACTGCCAATTCTGAGAGACAGCTTTTTTCTAACTCCTCAGGGAAAGCTCGTATTTGAAAATTGAAGGTGTTTTTGGCTTTTCAGACGTGTGAAACATGAATATGTGTTTCTTTTGCAAATCTGAGTTCTGTGTCATAGGTTAAGTTTGTTGGCTGGATTGAATCGTACTTCTAATTCTGAAATACAATTTGGTCTAACTCCTCATTGAAAGCTTGTATTTGAAAATTGAATCGGTTTTTTCTTTCTCAGAGCATGGGGAATATGAATCTGTGTTTCTTTTGCAAATCTGAGTTCTGTGTCAACAGTTCTGTTTTCTGGCTGAATTGAGTCCTACTGCCAATTGTGAGATACAGCTTTTTTCTAACTCCTCAGGGAAAGCTCGTATTTGAAAATTGAACGTGTTTTTGGCTTTTCAGACCGTGGGGAATATGAATATCTGTTTCTTTTCCAAATATGACCTCTGTGTCAACAGTTCTGTTTTCTGGCTGAATTGAGTCCTACTGCCAATTGTGAGATACAGCTTGGCCTAAGTCTTCAGGGAAAGCTCGTATTTGAAAATTGAAGGTGTTTTTGGCTTTTCAGATGTGGGAAACATGAATATGTCTTTCTTTTGCAGATCTGAGCTCTGTGTCAAAAGTTACGTTTTCTGGCTGAATTGAGTCCTACTGCCAATTCTGAGATACAGCTTGGCCTAACTCCTCAGGGAAAGCTCGTATTTGAAAAGTGAACGTGTTTTTGGCTTTTCAGACCTTAGGGAACATGAAAATGTCTTTCTTTTTCAAATCTGAGCTCTCTGTCAACAGTTCACTTTTCTGGCTGAATTGAGTCCTACTGCCAATTCTGAGATACAGCTTGGCCTAACTCCTCAGGGAAAGCTCATATTTGAAAAGTGAACGTGTTTTTGGAATTTTAAGACCGTGGGGAACATGAATATTTGTTTCTTTTCCAAATATGATCTCTGTGTCAAAAGTTCAGTTTTCTGGCTGTATTGACTCCTACTGCCAATTCTGAGATACAGCTTTGGTCTAACTCCTCAGAGAAAGCTCGTATTTGAAAATTGAATCTGTTTTTGGCTTTTCAGACGTGTGAAACATGAATATGTGTTTCTTTTGCAAATCTGAGTTCTGTGTCATAGGTTAAGTTTGTTGGCTGAATTGAATCATACTGCCCATTCTAAAGTAATGCTTTGGTCTAACTCTTCAGCGAAAGCTTGTATTTGAAAATTGAATGTGTTTTTTGCTTTTCAGAACGTGGGGAACATGAATATGTGTTTCTTTTGCAAATCCGAGCTCTATGTCAAAAGTAACCTTTTCTGGCTGAATTGAGTCCTACTTTGGCATAACTCCTCAGGAAAAGCTCATATTTGAAAATTGAACATGTTTTTGGCTTTTCAGACCTTAGGGAACATGAAAATGTGTTCTTTTTCAAATCTGAGCTCTGTCAACAGTTCACTTTCCTGGCTGATTTGAGTCCTACAGCCAATTGTGAGATACAGCTTGGCCTAACTTTTCAGGGAAAGCTCGTATTTGAAAAGTGAACGTGTTTTTGGCTTTTCAGACCGTGGGGAACATGAATATGTGTTTCTTTTGCAAATCTGAGTTCTATGTCATAGGTTAAGTTTGTTGGCTGGATTGAATCGTACTTCTAATTCTGAAATACAACTTGGTCTAACTCCTCAGAGAAAGCTTGTATTTGAAAATTGAATCGGTTTTTTCTTTCTCAGAGCATGGGGAATATGAATCTGTGTTTCTTTTGCAAATCTGAGTTCTGTGTCAACAGTTCAGTTTACTGGCTGAATTGAGTCCTACTGCCAATTGTGAGATACAGCTTTTTTCTAACTCCTCAGGGAAAGCTCGTATTTGAAAATTGAAGGTGTTTTTGGCTTTTTAGATGTGGGAAACATGAACATGTCTTTCTTTTGCAGATCTGAGCTCTGTGTGAAAAGTTACGTTTTCTGGCTGAATTGAGTCCTACTGCCAATTCTGAAATACAATTTAGTTTAACTCCTCACAGACAGCTCCGATATGATAATAGTATGTGTTTTTGGGTTTTTTAGGTGGTGGGGAATATAAATATGTGTTTCTTTTCCAAATATGAGCCCTGTGTCAATAGTCAAATTTCCTAGCTGTGTTGACTCCTACTGCCAATTCTGAGACTCAGCTTTGGTCTAACTCCTCAGGGAAAGCTCATATTTGAAAATTGTTTGTATTTTTCGCTCTTCAGACCATATGAATATGAATCTTTGTTTCTTTTCCAAATATGACCTCTGTGTCAAAAGTTCAGTTTTCTGGCTGTATTGACTCCTACTGCCAATTCTGAGACACAGCTTTGGTCTAACTCCTCGGGGAAAGCTCATATTTGAAAATTGTTTGTATTTTTCGCTTTTTAGACCATATGAATATGAATCTATGTTTCTTTTGCAAATCTGAGTTCTGTGTCAACAGTTCAGTTTACTGGCTGATTTGAGTCGTACTGCCAATTGCGAGATACAGCTGGCCTAACTCTTCAGGGAAAGCTCGTATTTGAAAAGTGAACGTGTTTTTGGCTTTTCAGACCTTAGGGAACATGAAAATGTGTTTCTTTTTCAAATCTGAGCTCTCTGTCAACAGTTCACTTTTCTGGCTGAATTGAGTCCTACTGCCAATTCTGAGATACACCTTGGCCTAACTCCTCAGGGAAAGCTCATATTTGAAAAGTGAACATGTTTTTGGCATTTTAAGACCGTGGGGAACATGAATATTTGTTTCTTTTCCAAATATGATCTCTGTGTCAAAAGTTCAGTTTTCTGGCTGTATTGACTCCTACTGCCAATTCTGAGATACAGCTTTGGTCTAACTCCTCAGAGAAAGCTCGTATTTGAAAATTGAATCTGTTTTTGGCTTTTCAGACATGGGAAACATGAATATGTGTTTCTTTTGCAAATCTGAGTTCTGTGTCATAGGTTAAGTTTGTTGGCTGAATTGAATCGTACTGCCCATTCTAAAGTAATGCTTTGGTCTAACTCTTCAGCGAAAGCTTGTATTTGAAAATTGAATGTGTTTTTTGCTTTTCAAAACGTGGGAAACATGAATATGTGTTTCTTTTGCAAATCAGAGCTCTGTGTCAAAAGTAACCTTTTCTGGCTGAATTGACTCCTACTTTGGCATAACTCCTCAGGAAAAGCTCATATTTGAAAATTGAATGTGTTTTTGGCTTTTCAGACCTTAGGGAACATGAAAATGTGTTCTTTTTCAAATCTGAGCTCTGTCAACAGTTCACTTTTCTGGCTGATTTGAGTCCTACAGCCAATTGTGAGATACAGCTTGGCCTAACTTTTCAGGGAAAGCTCGTATTTGAAAAGTGAACGTGTTTTTGGCTTTTCAGACCGTGGGGAACATGAATATGTGTTTATTTTGCATATGTGCTCTGTATCAAAACTGAAGTTTTCTTGCTGAATTGAGGCCTACTGCCAATTCTGAAATATAAGTTGGCCTAACTCCTCAGGGAATGCTCATATTTGAAAATTGTTTGTATTTTTCGCTCTTCAGACCATATGAATATGAATATGTGTTTCTTTTCCAAATATGACCTCTGTGTCAAAAGTTAAGTTTTCTGGATGTATTGACTCCTACTGCCAATGCTGAGATACAGCTGGCCTAACTCTTCAGGGAAAGCTCGTATTTGAAAAGTGAACGTGTTTTTGGCTTTTCAGACCTTAGGGAACATGAAAATGTGTTCTTTTTCAAATCTGAGCTCTGTCGACAGTTCACTTTTCTGGCTGATTTGAGTCCTAAAGCCAATTGTGAGATACAGCTTGGCCTAACTTTTCAGGGAAAGTTCGTATTTGAAAAGTGAACGTGTTTTTGGCTTTTCAGACCGTGGGGAACATGAATATGTGTTTCTTTTGCAAATCTGAGTTCTGTGTCAACAGTTCAGTTTACTGGCTGATTTGTGTCGTACTGCCAATTGTGAGATACAGCTTGGCCTAACTTTACAGGGAAAGCTCGTATTTGAAAAGTGAACGTGTTTTTGGCTTTTCAGACCGTGGGGAACATGAATATGTGTTTCTTTTCCAAATATGACGTCTGTATCAAAAGTTAAGTTTTCTCGCTGAATTGAGTCCTACTGCAAACGCTGAGAGACAGCTTTTTTCTAACTCCTCAGGGAAAGCTCGTATTTGAAAACTGAACGTGTTTTTGGCTTTTCAGACGTGGGAAACATGAATATGTGGTTTTTTTTGCAAATCTGAGTTCTGTGTCATCGGTTAATTTTGTTGGCTGGATTGAATCGTACTTCTAATTCTGAAATACAATTTGGTCTAACTCCTCAGAGAAAGCCTCTATTTGAAAATTGAATCGGTTTTTTCTTTCTCAGATCATGGGGAATATGAATCTGTGTTTCTTTTGCAAACCTGAGTTCTGTGTCAACAGTTCTGTTTTCTGGCTGAATTGAGTCCTACTGCCAATTGTGAGATACAGCTTTGCCTAAGTCTTCAGGGAAAGCTCGTATTTGAAAATTGAAGGTGTTTTTGGCTTTTCAGATGTGGGAAACATGAATATGTCTTTCTTTTGCCGATCTGAGCTCTGTGTCAAAAGTTACGTTTTCTGGCTGAATTGAGTCCTACTGCCAATTCTGAAGTACAATTTAGTCTAACTCCTCACAGAAAGCTCGTATATGATAGTATGTGTTTTTGGGTTTTTTAGGTGGTGGGGAATATAAATATGTGTTTCTTTTGCATATGAGCTCTGTGTCAAAAGTTAAGTTTTCTGGCTGAATTGAGTCCTACTGCCAATTCTGAGATACAGCTTTTTTCTAACTCCTCAGGGAAAGCTCGTATTTGAAAATTGAAGGTGTTTTTGGCTTTTTAGATGTGGGAAACATGAACATGTCTTTCTTTTGCAGATCTGAGCTCTGTGTCAAAAGTTATGTTTTCTGGCTGAATTGAGTCCTACTGCCAATTCTGAAATACAATTTAGTCTAACTCCTCACAGACAGCTCCTATATGATAATAGTATGTATTTTTGGGTTTTTTAGGTGGTGGGGAATATAAATATGTGTTTGTTTTGGAAATATGAGCCCTGTGTCAATAGTCAAATTTCCTAGCTGTGTTGACTCCTACTGCCAATTCTGAGACTCAGCTTTGGTCTAACTCCTCAGGGAAAGCTCATATTTGAAAATTGTTTGTATTTTTCGCTTTTCAGACCATATGAATATGAATCTTTGTTTCTTTTCCAAATATGACCTCTGTGTCAACAGTTCAGTTTACTGGCTGATTTGAGTCGTACTGCCAATTGCGAGATATAGCTGGCCTAACTCTTCAGGGAAAGCTCGTATTTGAAAAGTGAACGTGTTTTTGGCTTTTCAGACCTTAGGGAACATGAAAATGTGTTTCTTTTTCAAATCTGAGCTCTCTGTCAACAGTTCACTTTTCTGGCTGAATTGAGTCCTACTGCCAATTCTGAGATAAAGCTTGGCCTAACTCCTCAGAGAAAGCTCGTATTTGAAAATTGAATCTGTTTTTGGCTTTTCAGACGTGGGAAACATGAATATGTGTTTCTTTTGCAAATCTGAGTTCTGTGTCATAGGTTAAGTTTGTTGGCCGAATTGAATCGTACTGCCCATTCTAAAGTAATTCTTTGGTCGAACTCTTCAGCGAAAGCTCGTATTTGAAAATTGAATGTGTTTTTTGCTTTTCAGAACGTGGGGAACATGAATATGTGTTTCTTTTGGAAATCTGAGTTCTGTGTCATAGGTTAAGTTTGTTGGCTGAATTGAATCGCACTGCCCATTCTAAAGTAATGCTTTGGTCTAACTCTTCAGCGAAAGCTCGTATTTGAAAATTGAATGTGTTTTTTGCTTTTCAGAACGTGGGGAACATGAATATGTGTTTCTTTTGCAAATCTGAGCTCTGTGTCAAAAGTAACCTTTTCTGGCTGAATTGAGTCCTACTTTGGCATAACTCCTCAGGAAAAGCTCGTATTTGAAAAGTGAACCTGTTTTTGGCTTTTAAGACCGTGGGGAACATGAATATGTGTTTCTTTTCCAAATATGACCTCTGTGTCAAAAGTTAAGTTTTCTGACTGTATTGACTCCTATTGCCAATTCTGAGATACAGCTTTGGTCTAACTCTTCAGAGAAAGCTCGTATTTGAAAATTGAATGTGTTTTTGGCTTTTCAGACGTGGGAAACATGAATATGTGTTTCTTTTGGAAATCTGAGTTCTGTGTCAACAGTTCAGTTTACTGGCTGATTTGAGTCGTACTGCCAATTGTGAGATACAGCTTGGCCTAACTCTTCAGGGAAAGCTCGTATTTGAAAAGTGAACGTGTTTTTGGCTTTTCAGACCGTGGGGAACATGAATATCTGTTTCTTTACCAAATATGACCTCTGTGTCAAAAGTTAAGTTTTCTGCCTGTATTGAGTCCTACTGACAATTCTGAGAGACAGCTTTGTTCTAACTCCTCAGGGAAAGCTCGTATTTGAAAATTGAAGGTGTTTTTAGCTTTTCAGACGTGGGAAACATGAATATGTCTTTCTTTTGCAGATCTGAGCTCTGTGTCAAAAGTTACGTTTTGTGGCTGAATTGAGTCCTACTGCCAATTCTGAAATACAGTTTAGTCCAACTCCTCACAGAAACCTCGTATTTGAAAATTGAATCTGTTTTTGGCTTTTCAGACGTGGGAAACATGAATATGTGTTTCTTTTGCAAATCTGAGTTCTGTGTCATAGGTTAAGTTTGTTGGCTGAATTGAATCGCACTGCCCATTCTAAAATAATGCTTTGGTCTAACTGTTCAGCGAAAGCCCGTATTTGAAAATTGAATGTGTTTTTTGCTTTTCAGAACGTGGGGAACATGAATATGTGTTTCTTTTGCAAATCTGAGCTCTGTGTCAAAAGTAACCTTTTCTGGCTGAATTGAGTCCTACTTTGGCATAACTCCTCAGGAAAAGCTCATATTTGAAAATTGAATGTGTTTTTGGCTTTTCAGACAGTGGGGAACATGAATATGTGTTTCTTTTGCAAATCTGAGTTCTGTGTCATAGGTTAAGTTTGTTGGCTGAATTGAATCGTACTGCCCATTCTAAAGTAATGCTTTGGTCTAACCCTTCAGCGAAAGCTCGTATTTGAAAATTGAATGTGTTTTTTTCTTTTCAGAACGTGGGGAACATCAATATGTGTTTCTTTTGCAAATCCGAGCTCTGTGTCAAAAGTAACCTTTTCTGGCTGAATTGAGTCCTACTTTGGCATAACTCCTCAGGAAAAGCTCATATTTGAAAATTGAACGTGTTTTTGGCTTTTCAGACCTTAGGGAACATGAAAATGTGTTCTTTTTCAAATCTGAGCTCTGTCAACAGTTCACTTTTCTGGCTGATTTGAGTCCTACAGCCAATTGTGAGATACAGCTTGGCCTAACTTTTCAGGGAAAGCTCGTATTTGAAAAGTGAACGTGTTTTTGGCTTTTCAGACCGTGGGGAACATGAATATGTGTTTCTTTTCCAAATATGACCTCTGTGTCAAAAGTTAAGTTTTCTGACTGTATTGACTCCTACTGCCAATTCTGAGATACAGCTTTGGTCTAACTCTTCAGAGAAAGCTCGTATTTGAAAATTGAATGTGTTTTTGGCTTTTCAGATGTGGGAAACATGAATATGTGTTTCTTTTGCAAATCTGAGTTCTGTGTCAACAGTTCAGTTTACTGGCTGATTTCTGTCGTACTGCCAATTGTGATATACAGCTTGGCCTAACTTTACAGGGAAAGCTCGTATTTGAAAAGTGAACGTGTTTTTGGCTTTTCAGACCGTGGGGAACATGAATATGTGTTTCTTTTCCAAATATGACGTCTGTATCAAAAGTTAAGTTTTCTCGCTGAATTGAGTCCTACTGCAAATGCTGAGAGACAGCTTTTTTCTAACTCCTCAGGGAAAGCTCGTATTTGAAAACTGAACGTGTTTTTGGCTTTTCAGACGTGGGAAACATGAATATGTGTTTTTTTTTGCAAATCTGAGTTCTGTGTCATAGGTTAATTTTGTTGGCTGGATTGAATCGTACTTCTAATTCTGAAATACAATTTGGTCTAACTCCTCAGAGAAAGCCTCTATTTGAAAATTGAATCGGTTTTTTCTTTCTCAGAGCATGGGGAATATGAATCTGTGTTTCTATTGCAAACCTGAGTTCTGTGTCAACAGTTCTGTTTTCTGGCTGAATTGAGTCCTACTGCCAATTGTGAGATACAGCTTTGCCTAAGTCTTCAGGGAAAGCTCGTATTTGAAAATTGAAGGTGTTTTTGGCTTTTCAGATGTGGGAAACATGAATATGTCTTTCTTTTGCAGATCTGAGCTCTGTGTCAAAAGTTACGTTTTCTGGCTGAATTGAGTCCTACTGCCAATTCTGAAATACAATTTAGTCTAACTCCTCACAGAAAGCTCCTATATGATAGTATGTGTTTTTGGGTTTTTTAGGTGGTAGGGAATATAAATATGTGTTTCTTTTGCATATGAGCTCTGTGTCAAAAGTTAAGTTTTCTGGCTGAATTGAGTCCTACTGCCAATTCTGAGATACAGCTTTTTTCTAACTCCTCAGGGAAAGCTCGTATTTGAAAATTGAAGGTGTTTTTGGCTTTTTAGATGTGGGAAACATGAACATGTCTTTCTTTTGCAGATCTGAGCTCTGTGTCAAAAGTTACGTTTTCTGGCTGAATTGAGTCCTATTGCCAATTCTGAAATACAATTTAGTCTAACTCCTCACAGACAGCTCCGATATGATAATAGTATGTGTTTTTGGGTTTTTTAGGTGGTGGGGAATATAAATATGTGTTTCTTTTGCAAATATGAGCCCTGTGTCAATAGTCAAATTTCCTAGCTGTGTTGACTCCTACTGCCAATTCTGAGACTCAGCTTTGGTCTAACTCCTCAGGGAAAGCTCATATTTGAAAATTGTTTGTATTTTTCGCTTTTCAGACCATATGAATATGAATCTTTGTTTCTTTTCCAAATATGACCTCTGTGTCAAAAGTTCAGTTTTCTGGCTGTATTGACTCCTACTGCCAATTCTGAGACACAGCTTTGGTCTAACTCCTCAGGGAAAGCTCATATTTGAAAATTGTTTGTATTTTTCGCTTTTCAGACCATATGAATATGAATCTGTGTTTCTTTTGCAAATCTGAGTTCTGTGTCAACAGTTCAGTTTACTGGCTGATTTGAGTCGTACTGCCAATTGCGAGATACAGCTGGCCTAACTCTTCAGGGAAAGCTCGTATTTGAAAAGTGAACGTGTTTTTGGCTTTTCAGACCTTAGGGAACATGAAAATGTGTTTCTTTTTCAAATCTGAGCTCTCTGTCAACAGTTCACTTTTCTGGCTGAATTGAGTCCTACTGCCAATTCTGAGATACAGCTTGGCCTAACGCCTCAGGGAAAGCTCATATTTGAAAAGTGAACGTGTTTTTGGCATTTTAAGACCGTGGGGAACATGAATATTTGTTTCTTTTCCAAATATGATCTCTGTGTCAAAAGTTCAGTTTTCTGGCCGTATTGACTCCTACTGCCAATTCTGAGATACAGCTTTGGTTTAACTCCTCAGAGAAAGCTCGTATTTGAAAATTGAATCTGTTTTTGGCTTTTCAGACGTGTGAAATATGAATATGTGTTTCTTTTGCAAATCTGAGTTCTGTGTCATAGGTTAAGTTTGTTGGCTGAATTGAATCGTACTGCCCATTCTAAAGTAATGCTTTGGTCTAACTCTTCAGCGAAAGCTCGTATTTGAAAATTGAATGTGTTTTTGGCTTTTCAGACGTGGGAAACATGAATATGTGTTTCTTTTGGAAATCTGAGTTCTGTGTCAACAGTTCAGTTTACTGGCTGATTTGAGTCGTACTGCCAATTGTGAGATACAGCTTGGCCTAACTCTTCAGGGAAAGCTCGTATTTGAAAAGTGAACGTGTTTTTAGCTTTTCAGACCGTGGGGAACATGAATATCTGTTTCTTTACCAAATATGGCCTCTGTGTCAAAAGTTAAGTTTTCTGCCTGTATTGAGTCCTACTGCCAATTCTGAGAGACAGCTTTGTTCTAACTCCTCAGGGAAAGCTCGTATTTGAAAATTGAAGGTGTTTTTAGCTTTTCAGACGTGGGAAACATGAATATGTCTTTCTTTTGCAGATCTGAGCTCTGTGTCAAAAGTTACGTTTTGTGGCTGAATTGAGTCCTACTGCCAATTCTGAAATACAGTTTAGTCCAACTCCTCACAGAAACCTCGTATTTGAAAATTGAATCTGTTTTTGGCTTTTCAGACGTGGGAAACATGAATATGTGTTTCTTTTGCAAATCTGAGTTCTGTGTCATAGGTTAAGTTTGTTGGCTGAATTGAATCGTACTGCCCATTCTAAAGTAATGCTTTGGTCTAACTCTTCAGTGAAAGCTCGTATTTGAAAATTGAATGTGTTTTTCGCTTTTCGGAACGTGGGGAACATGAATATGTGTTTCTTTTGCAAATCCGAGCTCTGTGTCAAAAGTAACCTTTTCTGGCTGAATTGAGTCCTACTTTGGCATAACTCCTCAGGAAAAGCTCATATTTGAAAATTGAACATGTTTTTGGCTTTTCAGACCTTAGGGAACATGAAAATGTGTTCTTTTTCAAATCTGAGCTCTGTCATCAGTTCACTTTCCTGGCTGATTTGAGTCCTACAGCCAATTGTGAGATACAGCTTGGCCTAACTCTTCAGGGAAAGCTCGTATTTGAAAAGTGAACGTGTTTTTGGCTTTTCAGACCGTGGGGAACATGAATATGTGTTTCTTTTCCAAATATGACCTCTGTGTCAAAAGTTAAGTTTTCTGGCTGTATTGACTCCTACTGCCAATTCTGAGATACAGCTTTGGTCTAACTCTTCAGAGAAAGCTCATATTTGAAAATTGAATGTGTTTTTGGCTTTTCAGACGTGGGAAACATGAATATATGTTTCTTTTGCAAATCTGAGTTCTGTGTCAACAGTTCAGTTTACTGGCTGATTTGAGTCGTACTGCCAATTGTGAGATACAGCTTGGCCTAACTCTTCAGGGAAAGCTCGTATTTGAAAAGTGAACGTGTGTTTGGCTTTTCAGACCGTGGGGAACATGAATATGTGTTTCTTTTGCATATGAGCTCTGTATCAAAAGTTAATTTTTCTCGCTGAATTGAGTCCTACTGCCAATTCTGAGAGACAGCTTTTTTCTAACTCCTCAGGGAAAGCTCGTATTTGAAAATTGAAGGTGTTTTTGGCTTTTCAGACGTGTGAAACATGAATATGTGTTTCTTTTGCAAATCTGAGTTCTGTGTCATAGGTTAAGTTTGTTGGCTGGATTGAATCGTACTTCTAATTCTGAAATACAATTTGGTCTAACTCCTCAGAGAAAGCTTGTATTTGAAAATTGAATCGGTTTTTTCTTTCTCAGAGCATGGGGAATATGAATCTGTGTTTCTTTTGCAAATCTGAGTTCTGTGTCAACAGTTCTGTTTTCTGGCTGAATTGAGTCCTACTGCCAATTCTGAGAGACAGCTTTTTTCTAACTCCTCAGGGAAAGCTCGTATTTGAAAATTGAAGGTGTTTTTGGCTTTTCAGACGTGTGAAACATGAATATGTGTTTCTTTTGCAAATCTGAGTTCTGTGTCATAGGTTAAGTTTGTTGGCTGGATTGAATCGTACTTCTAATTCTGAAATACAATTTGGTCTAACTCCTCAGAGAAAGCTTGTATTTGAAAATTGAATCGGTTTTTTCTTTCTCAGAGCATGGACAATATGAATCTGTGTTTCTTTTGCAAATCTGAGTTCTGTGTCAACAGTTCTGTTTTCTGGCTGAATTGAGTCCTACTGCTAATTGTGAGATACAGCTTTTTTCTAACTCCTCAGGGAAAGCTCGTATTTGAAAATTGAAGGTGTTTTTGGCTTTTCAGATGTGGGAAACATGAATATGTCTTTCTTTTGCAGATCTGAGCTCTGTGTCAAAAGTTACGTTTTCTGGCTGAATTGAGTCCTACTGCCAATTCTGAGATACAGCTTGGCCTAACTCCTCAGGGAAAGCTCATATTTGAAAAGTGAACGTGTTTTTGGCTTTTCAGACCTTAGGGAACATGAAAATGTGTTTCTTTTTCAAATCTGAGCTCTCTGTCAACAGTTCACTTTTCTGGCTGAATTGTGTCCTACTGCCAATTCTGAGATACAGCTTGGCCTAACTCCTCAGGGAAAGCTCATATTTGAAAAGTGAACGTGTTTTTGGCATTTTAAGACCGTGGGGAACATCAATATTTGTTTCTTTTCCAAATATGATCTCTGTGTCAAAAGTTCAGTTTTCTGGCTGTATTGACTCCTACTGCCAATTCTGAGATACAGCTTTGGTCTAACTCCTCAGAGAAAGCTCGTATTTGAAAATTGAAAGTGCTTTTGGCTTTTCAGATGTGGGAAACATGAATATGTCTTTCTTTTGCAGATCTGAGCTCTGTGTCAAAAGTTACGTTGCTGGCTGAATTGAGTCCTACTGCCAATTGTGAGATACAGCTTTTTTCTAACTCCTCACTGAAAGCTCGTATATGATAGTATGTGTTTTGGGGTTTTTTAGGTGGTGGGGAATATAAATACGTGTTTCTTTTGCATATGAGCTCTGTGTCAAAAGTTATGTTTTCTGGCTGAATTGAGTCCTACTGCCAATTCTGAGATACAGCTTTTTTCTAACTCCTCAGGGAAAGCTCGTATTTGAAAATTGAAGATGTTTTTGGCTTTTTAGATGTGGGAAACATGAACATGTCTTTCTTTTGCAGATCTGAGCTCTGTGTCAAAAGTTACGTTTTCTGGCTGAATTGAGTCCTATTGCCAATTCTGAAATACAATTTAGTCTAACTCCTCACAGACAGCTCCGATATGATAATAGTATGTGTTTTTGGGTTTTTTAGGTGGTGGGGAATATAAATATGTGTTTCTTTTGAAAATATGAGCCCTGTGTCAATAGTCAAATTTCCTAGCTGTGTTGACTCCTACTGCCAATTCTGAGACTCAGCTTTGGTCTAACTCCTCAGGGAAAGCTCATATTTGAAAATTGTTTGTATTTTTCGCTTTTCAGACCATATGAATATGAATCTGTGTTTCTTTTGCAAATCTGAGTTCTGTGTCAACAGTTCAGTTTACTGGCTGATTTGAGTCGTACTGCCAATTGCGAGATACAGCTGGCCTAACTCTTCAGGGAAAGCTCGTATTTGAAAAGTGAACATGTTTTTGGCTTTTCAGACCTTAGGGAACATGAAAATGTGTTTCTTTTTCAAATCTGAGCTCTCTGTCAACAGTTCACTTTTCTGGCTGAATTGAGTCCTACTGCCAATTATGAGATACAGCTTGGCCTAACTCCTCAGGGAAAGCTCATATTTGAAAAGTGAACGTGTTTTTGGCATTTTAAGACCGTGGGGAACATGAATATTTTTTCTTTTCCAAATATGATCTCTGTGTCAAAAGTTCAGTTTTCTGGCCGTATTGACTCCTACTGCCAATTGTGAGATACAGCTTTTTTCTAATTCCTCACTGAAAGCTCGTATATGATAGTATGTGTTTTGGGGTTTTTTAGGTGGTGGGGAATATAAATACGTGTTTCTTTTGCATATGAGCTCTGTGTCAAAAGTTATGTTTTCTGGCTGAATTGAGTCCTACTGCCAATTCTGAGATACAGCTTTTTTCTAACTCCTCAGGGAAAGCTCGTATTTGAAAATTGAAGATGTTTTTGGCTTTTTAGATGTGGGAAACATGAACATGTCTTTCTTTTGCAGATCTGAGCTCTGTGTCAAAAGTTACGTTTTCTGGCTGAATTGAGTCCTATTGCCAATTCTGAAATACAATTTAGTCTAACTCCTCACAGACAGCTCCGATATGATAATAGTATGTGTTTTTGGGTTTTTTAGGTGGTGGGGAATATAAATATGTGTTTCTTTTGAAAATATGAGCCCTGTGTCAATAGTCAAATTTCCTAGCTGTGTTGACTCCTACTGCCAATTCTGAGACTCAGCTTTGGTCTAACTCCTCAGGGAAAGCTCATATTTGAAAATTGTTTGTATTTTTCGCTTTTCAGACCATATGAATATGAATCTGTGTTTCTTTTGCAAATCTGAGTTCTGTGTCAACAGTTCAGTTTACTGGCTGATTTGAGTCGTACTGCCAATTGCGAGATACAGCTGGCCTAACTCTTCAGGGAAAGCTCGTATTTGAAAAGTGAACATGTTTTTGGCTTTTCAGACCTTAGGGAACATGAAAATGTGTTTCTTTTTCAAATCTGAGCTCTCTGTCAACAGTTCACTTTTCTGGCTGAATTGAGTCCTACTGCCAATTATGAGATACAGCTTGGCCTAACTCCTCAGGGAAAGCTCATATTTGAAAAGTGAACGTGTTTTTGGCATTTTAAGACCGTGGGGAACATGAATATTTTTTCTTTTCCAAATATGATCTCTGTGTCAAAAGTTCAGTTTTCTGGCCGTATTGACTCCTACTGCCAATTCTGAGATACAGCTTTGGTCTAACTCTTCAGCGAAAGCTCGTATTTGAAAATTGAACGTGTTTTTGGCTTTTCAGACCTTAGGGAACATGCAAATGTGTTCTTTTTCAAATCTGAGCTCTGTCGACAGTTCACTTTTCTGGCTGATTTGAGTCCTAAAGCCAATTGTGAGATACAGCTTGGCCTAACTTTTCAGGGAAAGCTCGTATTTGAAAAGTGAACGTGTTTTTGGCTTTTCAGACCGTGGGGAACATGAATATGTGTTTCTTTTGCATATGAGCTCTGTATCAAAAGTTAATTTTTCTCGCTGAATTGAGTCCTACTGCCAATTCTGAGAGACAGCTTTTTTCTAACTCCTCAGGGAAAGCTCGTATTTGAAAATTGAAGGTGTTTTTGGCTTTTCAGACGTGTGAAACATGAATATGTGTTTCTTTTGCAAATCTGAGTTCTGTGTCATAGGTTAAGTTTGTTGGCTGGATTGAATCGTACTTCTAATTCTGAAATACAATTTGGTCTAACTCCTCAGAGAAAGCTTGTATTTGAAAATTGAATCGGTTTTTTCTTTCTCAGAGCATGGGGAATATGAATCTGTGTTTCTTTTGCAAATCTGAGTTCTGTGTCAAAAGTTACGTTGTCTGGCTGAATTGAGTCCTACTGCCAATTGTGAGATACAGCTTTTTTCTAACTCCTCACTGAAAGCTCGTATATGATAGTATGTGTTTTGGGGTTTTTTAGGTGGTGGGGAATATAAATACGTGTTTCTTTTGCATATGAGCTCTGTGTCAAAAGTTATGTTTTCTGGCTGAATTGAGTCCTACTGCCAATTCTGAGATACAGCTTTTTTCTAACTCCTCAGGGAAAGCTCGTATTTGAAAATTGAAGATGTTTTTGGCTTTTTAGATGTGGGAAACATGAACATGTCTTTCTTTTGCAGATCTGAGCTCTGTGTCAAAAGTTACGTTTTCTGGCTGAATTGAGTCCTATTGCCAATTCTGAAATACAATTTAGTCTAACTCCTCACAGACAGCTCCGATATGATAATAGTATGTGTTTTTGGGTTTTTTAGGTGGTGGGGAATATAAATATGTGTTTCTTTTGAAAATATGAGCCCTGTGTCAATAGTCAAATTTCCTAGCTGTGTTGACTCCTACTGCCAATTCTGAGACTCAGCTTTGGTCTAACTCCTCAGGGAAAGCTCATATTTGAAAATTGTTTGTATTTTTCGCTTTTCAGACCATATGAATATGAATCTGTGTTTCTTTTGCAAATCTGAGTTCTGTGTCAACAGTTCAGTTTACTGGCTGATTTGAGTCGTACTGCCAATTGTGAGATACAGCTTTTTTCTAACTCCTCAGGGAAAGCTCGTATTTGAAAATTGAAGGTGTTTTTGGCTTTTCAGATGTGGGAAACATGAATATGTCTTTCTTTTGCAGATCTGAGCTCTGTGTCAAAAGTTACGTTTTCTGGCTGAATTGAGTCCTACTGCCAATTCTGAGATACAGCTTGGCCTAACTCCTCAGGGAAAGCTCATATTTGAAAAGTGAACGTGTTTTTGGCTTTTCAGACCTTAGGGAACATGAAAATGTGTTTCTTTTTCAAATCTGAGCTCTCTGTCAACAGTTCACTTTTCTGGCTGAATTGTGTCCTACTGCCAATTCTGAGATACAGCTTGGCCTAACTCCTCAGGGAAAGCTCATATTTGAAAAGTGAACGTGTTTTTGGCATTTTAAGACCGTGGGGAACATCAATATTTGTTTCTTTTCCAAATATGATCTCTGTGTCAAAAGTTCAGTTTTCTGGCTGTATTGACTCCTACTGCCAATTCTGAGATACAGCTTTGGTCTAACTCCTCAGAGAAAGCTCGTATTTGAAAATTGAAAGTGCTTTTGGCTTTTCAGATGTGGGAAACATGAATATGTCTTTCTTTTGCAGATCTGAGCTCTGTGTCAAAAGTTACGTTGTCTGGCTGAATTGAGTCCTACTGCCAATTGTGAGATACAGCTTTTTTCTAACTCCTCACTGAAAGCTCGTATATGATAGTATGTGTTTTGGGGTTTTTTAGGTGGTGGGGAATATAAATACGTGTTTCTTTTGCATATGAGCTCTGTGTCAAAAGTTATGTTTTCTGGCTGAATTGAGTCCTACTGCCAATTCTGAGATACAGCTTTTTTCTAACTCCTCAGGGAAAGCTCGTATTTGAAAATTGAAGATGTTTTTGGCTTTTTAGATGTGGGAAACATGAACATGTCTTTCTTTTGCAGATCTGAGCTCTGTGTCAAAAGTTACGTTTTCTGGCTGAATTGAGTCCTATTGCCAATTCTGAAATACAATTTAGTCTAACTCCTCACAGACAGCTCCGATATGATAATAGTATGTGTTTTTGGGTTTTTTAGGTGGTGGGGAATATAAATATGTGTTTCTTTTGAAAATATGAGCCCTGTGTCAATAGTCAAATTTCCTAGCTGTGTTGACTCCTACTGCCAATTCTGAGACTCAGCTTTGGTCTAACTCCTCAGGGAAAGCTCATATTTGAAAATTGTTTGTATTTTTCGCTTTTCAGACCATATGAATATGAATCTGTGTTTCTTTTGCAAATCTGAGTTCTGTGTCAACAGTTCAGTTTACTGGCTGATTTGAGTCGTACTGCCAATTGCGAGATACAGCTGGCCTAACTCTTCAGGGAAAGCTCGTATTTGAAAAGTGAACATGTTTTTGGCTTTTCAGACCTTAGGGAACATGAAAATGTGTTTCTTTTTCAAATCTGAGCTCTCTGTCAACAGTTCACTTTTCTGGCTGAATTGAGTCCTACTGCCAATTATGAGATACAGCTTGGCCTAACTCCTCAGGGAAAGCTCATATTTGAAAAGTGAACGTGTTTTTGGCATTTTAAGACCGTGGGGAACATGAATATTTTTTCTTTTCCAAATATGATCTCTGTGTCAAAAGTTCAGTTTTCTGGCCGTATTGACTCCTACTGCCAATTCTGAGATACAGCTTTGGTCTAACTCTTCAGCGAAAGCTCGTATTTGAAAATTGAACGTGTTTTTGGCTTTTCAGACCTTAGGGAACATGCAAATGTGTTCTTTTTCAAATCTGAGCTCTGTCGACAGTTCACTTTTCTGGCTGATTTGAGTCCTAAAGCCAATTGTGAGATACAGCTTGGCCTAACTTTTCAGGGAAAGCTCGTATTTGAAAAGTGAACGTGTTTTTGGCTTTTCAGACCGTGGGGAACATGAATATGTGTTTCTTTTGCATATGAGCTCTGTATCAAAAGTTAATTTTTCTCGCTGAATTGAGTCCTACTGCCAATTCTGAGAGACAGCTTTTTTCTAACTCCTCAGGGAAAGCTCGTATTTGAAAATTGAAGGTGTTTTTGGCTTTTCAGACGTGTGAAACATGAATATGTGTTTCTTTTGGAAATCTGAGTTCTGTGTCATAGGTTAAGTTTGTTGGCTGGATTGAATCGTACTTCTAATTCTGAAATACAATTTGGTCTAACTCCTCAGAGAAAGCTTGTATTTGAAAATTGAATCGGTTTTTTCTTTCTCAGAGCATGGGGAATATGAATCTGTGTTTCTTTTGCAAATCTGAGTTCTGTGTCAACAGTTCTGTTTTCTGGCTGAATTGAGTCCTACTGCCAATTCTGAGAGACAGCTTTTTTCTAACTCCTCAGGGAAAGCTCGTATTTGAAAATTGAAGGTGTTTTTGGCTTTTCAGACGTGTGAAACATGAATATGTGTTTCTTTTGCAAATCTGAGTTCTGTGTCATAGGTTAAGTTTGTTGGCTGGATTGAATCGTACTTCTAATTCTGAAATACAATTTGGTCTAACTCCTCAGAGAAAGCTTGTATTTGAAAATTGAATCGGTTTTTTCTTTCTCAGAGCATGGACAATATGAATCTGTGTTTCTTTTGCAAATCTGAGTTCTGTGTCAACAGTTCTGTTTTCTGGCTGAATTGAGTCCTACTGCTAATTGTGAGATACAGCTTTTTTCTAACTCCTCAGGGAAAGCTCGTATTTGAAAATTGAAGGTGTTTTTGGCTTTTCAGATGTGGGAAACATGAATATGTCTTTCTTTTGCAGATCTGAGCTCTGTGTCAAAAGTTACGTTTTCTGGCTGAATTGAGTCCTACTGCCAATTCTGAGATACAGCTTGGCCTAACTCCTCAGGGAAAGCTCATATTTGAAAAGTGAACGTGTTTTTGGCTTTTCAGACCTTAGGGAACATGAAAATGTGTTTCTTTTTCAAATCTGAGCTCTCTGTCAACAGTTCACTTTTCTGGCTGAATTGTGTCCTACTGCCAATTCTGAGATACAGCTTGGCCTAACTCCTCAGGGAAAGCTCATATTTGAAAAGTGAACGTGTTTTTGGCATTTTAAGACCGTGGGGAACATCAATATTTGTTTCTTTTCCAAATATGATCTCTGTGTCAAAAGTTCAGTTTTCTGGCTGTATTGACTCCTACTGCCAATTCTGAGATACAGCTTTGGTCTAACTCCTCAGAGAAAGCTCGTATTTGAAAATTGAAAGTGCTTTTGGCTTTTCAGATGTGGGAAACATGAATATGTCTTTCTTTTGCAGATCTGAGCTCTGTGTCAAAAGTTACGTTGTCTGGCTGAATTGAGTCCTACTGCCAATTGTGAGATACAGCTTTTTTCTAACTCCTCACTGAAAGCTCGTATATGATAGTATGTGTTTTGGGGTTTTTTAGGTGGTGGGGAATATAAATACGTGTTTCTTTTGCATATGAGCTCTGTGTCAAAAGTTATGTTTTCTGGCTGAATTGAGTCCTACTGCCAATTCTGAGATACAGCTTTTTTCTAACTCCTCAGGGAAAGCTCGTATTTGAAAATTGAAGATGTTTTTGGCTTTTTAGATGTGGGAAACATGAACATGTCTTTCTTTTGCAGATCTGAGCTCTGTGTCAAAAGTTACGTTTTCTGGCTGAATTGAGTCCTATTGCCAATTCTGAAATACAATTTAGTCTAACTCCTCACAGACAGCTCCGATATGATAATAGTATGTGTTTTTGGGTTTTTTAGGTGGTGGGGAATATAAATATGTGTTTCTTTTGAAAATATGAGCCCTGTGTCAATAGTCAAATTTCCTAGCTGTGTTGACTCCTACTGCCAATTCTGAGACTCAGCTTTGGTCTAACTCCTCAGGGAAAGCTCATATTTGAAAATTGTTTGTATTTTTCGCTTTTCAGACCATATGAATATGAATCTGTGTTTCTTTTGCAAATCTGAGTTCTGTGTCAACAGTTCAGTTTACTGGCTGATTTGAGTCGTACTGCCAATTGCGAGATACAGCTGGCCTAACTCTTCAGGGAAAGCTCGTATTTGAAAAGTGAACATGTTTTTGGCTTTTCAGACCTTAGGGAACATGAAAATGTGTTTCTTTTTCAAATCTGAGCTCTCTGTCAACAGTTCACTTTTCTGGCTGAATTGAGTCCTACTGCCAATTCTGAGATACAGCTTGGCCTAACTCCTCAGGGAAAGCTCATATTTGAAAAGTGAACGTGTTTTTGGCATTTTAAGACCGTGGGGAACATGAATATTTTTTCTTTTCCAAATATGATCTCTGTGTCAAAAGTTCAGTTTTCTGGCCGTATTGACTCCTACTGCCAATTCTGAGATACAGCTTTGGTCTAACTCTTCAGCGAAAGCTCGTATTTGAAAATTGAACGTGTTTTTGGCTTTTCAGACCTTAGGGAACATGCAAATGTGTTCTTTTTCAAATCTGAGCTCTGTCGACAGTTCACTTTTCTGGCTGATTTGAGTCCTAAAGCCAATTGTGAGATACAGCTTGGCCTAACTTTTCAGGGAAAGCTCGTATTTGAAAAGTGAACGTGTTTTTGGCTTTTCAGACCGTGGGGAACATGAATATGTGTTTCTTTTCCAAATATGACCTCTGTGTCAAAAGTTAAGTTTTCTGACTGTATTGACTCCTACTGCCAATTCTGAGATACAGCTTTGGTCTAACTCTTCAGAGAAAGCTCGTATTTGAAAATTGAATGTGTTTTTGGCTTTTCAGACGTGGGAAACATGAATATGTGTTTCTTTTGGAAATCTGAGTTCTGTGTCAACAGTTCAGTTTACTGGCTGATTTGTGTCGTACTGCCAATTGTGAGATACAGCTTGGCCTAACTTTACAGGGAAAGCTCGTATTTGAAAAGTGAACGTGTTTTTGGCTTTTCAGACCGTGGGGAACATGAATATGTGTTTCTTTTCCAAATATGACGTCTGTATCAAAAGTTAAGTTTTCTCGCTGAATTGAGTCCTACTGCAAATGCTGAGAGACAGCTTTTTTCTAACTCCTCAGGGAAAGCTCGTATTTGAAAACTGAACGTGTTTTTGGCTTTTCAGACGTGGGAAACATGAATATGTGGGTTTTTTTTGCAAATCTGAGTTCTGTGTCATAGGTTAATTTTGTTGGCTGGATTGAATCGTACTTCTAATTCTGAAATACAATTTGGTCTAACTCCTCAGAGAAAGCCTCTATTTGAAAATTGAATCGGTTTTTTCTTTCTCAGAGCATGGGGAATATGAATCTGTGTTTCTTTTGCAAACCTGAGTTCTGTGTCAACAGTTCTGTTTTCTGGCTGAATTGAGTCCTACTGCCAATTCTGAGATACAGCTTTGCCTAAGTCTTCAGGGAAAGCTCGTATTTGAAAATTGAAGGTGTTTTTGGCTTTTCAGATGTGGGAAACATGAATATGTCTTTCTTTTGCCGATCTGAGCTCTGTGTCAAAAGTTACGTTTTCTGGCTGAATTGAGTCCTACAGCCAATTCTGAAATACAATTTAGTCTAACTCCTCACAGAAAGCTCGTATATGATAGTATGTGTTTTTGGGTTTTTTAGGTGGTGGGGAATATAAATATGTGTTTCTTTTGCATATGAGCTCTGTGTCAAAAGTTAAGTTTTCTCGCTGAATTGAGTCCTACTGCCAATTCTGAGAGACAGCTTTTTTCTAACTCCTCAGGGAAAGCTCGTATTTGAAAATTGAAGGTGTTTTTGGCTTTTCAGACGTGTGAAACATGAATATGTGTTTCTTTTGCAAATCTGAGTTCTGTGTCATAGGTTAAGTTTGTTGGCTGGATTGAATCGTACTTCTAATTCTGAAATACAATTTGGTCTAACTCCTCAGAGAAAGCTTGTATTTGAAAATTGAATCGGTTTTTTCTTTCTCAGAGCATGGGGAATATGAATCTGTGTTTCTTTTGCAAATCTGAGTTCTGTGTCAACAGTTCTGTTTTCTGGCTGAATTGAGTCCTACTGCCAATTCTGAGAGACAGCTTTTTTCTAACTCCTCAGGGAAAGCTCGTATTTGAAAATTGAAGGTGTTTTTGGCTTTTCAGACGTGTGAAACATGAATATGTGTTTCTTTTGCAAATCTGAGTTCTGTGTCATAGGTTAAGTTTGTTGGCTGGATTGAATCGTACTTCTAATTCTGAAATACAATTTGGTCTAACTCCTCAGAGAAAGCTTGTATTTGAAAATTGAATCGGTTTTTTCTTTCTCAGAGCATGGACAATATGAATCTGTGTTTCTTTTGCAAATCTGAGTTCTGTGTCAACAGTTCTGTTTTCTGGCTGAATTGAGTCCTACTGCTAATTGTGAGATACAGCTTTTTTCTAACTCCTCAGGGAAAGCTCGTATTTGAAAATTGAAGGTGTTTTTGGCTTTTCAGATGTGGGAAACATGAATATGTCTTTCTTTTGCAGATCTGAGCTCTGTGTCAAAAGTTACGTTTTCTGGCTGAATTGAGTCCTACTGCCAATTCTGAGATACAGCTTGGCCTAACTCCTCAGGGAAAGCTCATATTTGAAAAGTGAACGTGTTTTTGGCTTTTCAGACCTTAGGGAACATGAAAATGTGTTTCTTTTTCAAATCTGAGCTCTCTGTCAACAGTTCACTTTTCTGGCTGAATTGTGTCCTACTGCCAATTCTGAGATACAGCTTGGCCTAACTCCTCAGGGAAAGCTCATATTTGAAAAGTGAACGTGTTTTTGGCATTTTAAGACCGTGGGGAACATCAATATTTGTTTCTTTTCCAAATATGATCTCTGTGTCAAAAGTTCAGTTTTCTGGCTGTATTGACTCCTACTGCCAATTCTGAGATACAGCTTTGGTCTAACTCCTCAGAGAAAGCTCGTATTTGAAAATTGAAAGTGCTTTTGGCTTTTCAGATGTGGGAAACATGAATATGTCTTTCTTTTGCAGATCTGAGCTCTGTGTCAAAAGTTACGTTGTCTGGCTGAATTGAGTCCTACTGCCAATTGTGAGATACAGCTTTTTTCTAACTCCTCACTGAAAGCTCGTATATGATAGTATGTGTTTTGGGGTTTTTTAGGTGGTGGGGAATATAAATACGTGTTTCTTTTGCATATGAGCTCTGTGTCAAAAGTTATGTTTTCTGGCTGAATTGAGTCCTACTGCCAATTCTGAGATACAGCTTTTTTCTAACTCCTCAGGGAAAGCTCGTATTTGAAAATTGAAGATGTTTTTGGCTTTTTAGATGTGGGAAACATGAACATGTCTTTCTTTTGCAGATCTGAGCTCTGTGTCAAAAGTTACGTTTTCTGGCTGAATTGAGTCCTATTGCCAATTCTGAAATACAATTTAGTCTAACTCCTCACAGACAGCTCCGATATGATAATAGTATGTGTTTTTGGGTTTTTTAGGTGGTGGGGAATATAAATATGTGTTTCTTTTGAAAATATGAGCCCTGTGTCAATAGTCAAATTTCCTAGCTGTGTTGACTCCTACTGCCAATTCTGAGACTCAGCTTTGGTCTAACTCCTCAGGGAAAGCTCATATTTGAAAATTGTTTGTATTTTTCGCTTTTCAGACCATATGAATATGAATCTGTGTTTCTTTTGCAAACCTGAGTTCTGTGTCAACAGTTCAGTTTACTGGCTGATTTGAGTCGTACTGCCAATTGCGAGATACAGCTGGCCTAACTCTTCAGGGAAAGCTCGTACTTGAAAAGTGAACGTGTTTTTGGCTTTTCAGATCTTAGGGAACATGAAAATGTGTTTCTTTTTCAAATCTGAGCTCTCTGTCAACAGTTCACTTTTCTGGCTGAATTGAGTCCTACTGCCAATTCTGAGATACAGCTTGGCCTAACTCCTCAGGGAAAGCTCATATTTGAAAAGTGAACGTGTTTTTGGCATTTTAAGACCGTGGGGAACATGAATATTTTTTCTTTTCCAAATATGATCTCTGTGTCAAAAGTTCAGTTTTCTGGCCGTATTGACTCCTACTGCCAATTCTGAGATACAGCTTTGGTCTAACTCTTCAGCGAAAGCTCGTATTTGAAAATTGAACGTGTTTTTGGCTTTTCAGACCTTAGGGAACATGCAAATGTGTTCTTTTTCAAATCTGAGCTCTGTCGACAGTTCACTTTTCTGGCTGATTTGAGTCCTAAAGCCAATTGTGAGATACAGCTTGGCCTAACTTTTCAGGGAAAGCTCGTATTTGAAAAGTGAACGTGTTTTTGGCTTTTCAGACCGTGGGGAACATGAATATGTGTTTCTTTTCCAAATATGACCTCTGTGTCAAAAGTTAAGTTTTCTGACTGTATTGACTCCTACTGCCAATTCTGAGATACAGCTTTGGTCTAACTCTTCAGAGAAAGCTCGTATTTGAAAATTGAATGTGTTTTTGGCTTTTCAGACGTGGGAAACATGAATATGTGTTTCTTTTGGAAATCTGAGTTCTGTGTCAACAGTTCAGTTTACTGGCTGATTTGTGTCGTACTGCCAATTGTGAGATACAGCTTGGCCTAACTTTACAGGGAAAGCTCGTATTTGAAAAGTGAACGTGTTTTTGGCTTTTCAGACCGTGGGGAACATGAATATGTGTTTCTTTTCCAAATATGACGTCTGTATCAAAAGTTAAGTTTTCTCGCTGAATTGAGTCCTACTGCAAATGCTGAGAGACAGCTTTTTTCTAACTCCTCAGGGAAAGCTCGTATTTGAAAATTGAAGGTGTTTTTGGCTTTTCAGACGTGGGAAACATGAATATGTGGTTTTTTTTTGCAAATCTGAGTTCTGTGTCATAGGTTAATTTTGTTGGCTGGATTGAATCGTACTTCTAATTCTGAAATACAATTTGGTCTAACTCCTCAGAGAAAGCCTCTATTTGAAAATTGAATCGGTTTTTTCTTTCTCAGAGCATGGGGAATATGAATCTGTGTTTCTTTTGCAAACCTGAGTTCTGTGTCAACAGTTCTGTTTTCTGGCTGAATTGAGTCCTACTGCCAATTCTGAGATACAGCTTTGCCTAAGTCTTCAGGGAAAGCTCGTATTTGAAAATTGAAGGTGTTTTTGGCTTTTCAGATGTGGGAAACATGAATATGTCTTTCTTTTGCCGATCTGAGCTCTGTGTCAAAAGTTACGTTTTCTGGCTGAATTGAGTCCTACAGCCAATTCTGAAATACAATTTAGTCTAACTCCTCACAGAAAGCTCGTATATGATAGTATGTGTTTTTGGGTTTTTTAGGTGGTGGGGAATATAAATATGTGTTTCTTTTGCATATGAGCTGTGTGTCAAAAGTTAAGTTTTCTGGCTGAATTGAGTCCTACTGCCAATTCTGAGATACAGCTTTTTTCTAACTCCTCAGGGAAAGCTCGTATTTGAAAATTGAAGGTGTTTTTGGCTTTTTAGATGTGGGAAACATGAACATGTCTTTCTTTTGCAGATGTGAGCTCTGTGTCAAAAGTTATGTTTTCTGGCTGAATTGAGTCCTACTGCCAATTCTGAAATACAATTTAGTCTAACTCCTCACAGACAGCTCCTATATGATAATAGTATGTATTTTTGGGTTTTTTAGGTGATGGGGAATATAAATATGTGTTTCTTTTGCAAATATGAGCCCTGTGTCAATAGTCAAATTTCCTAGCTGTGTTGACTCCTACTGCCAATTCTGAGACTCAGCTTTGGTCTAACTCCTCAGGGAAAGCTCATATTTGAAAATTGTTTGTATTTTTCGCTTTTCAGACCATATGAATATGAATCTTTGTTTCTTTTCCAAATATGACCTCTGTGTCAAAAGTTCAGTTTTCTGGCTGTATTGACTCCTACTGCCAATTCTGAGACACAGCTTTGGTCTAACTCCTCAGGGAAAGCTCATATTTGAAAATTGTTTGTATTTTTCGCTTTTCAGACCATATGAATATGAATCTGTGTTTCTTTTGCAAATCTGAGTTCTGTGTCAACAGTTCAGTTTACTGGCTGATTTGAGTCGTACTGCCAATTGCGAGATACAGCTGGCCTAACTCTTCAGGGAAAGCTCGTATTTGAAAAGTGAACGTGTTTTTGGCTTTTCAGACCTTAGGGAACATGAAAATGTGTTTCTTTTTCAAATCTGAGCTCTCTGTCAACAGTTCACTTTTCTGGCTGAATTGAGTCCTACTGCCAATTCTGAGATACAGCTTGGCCTAACTCCTCAGGGAAAGCTCATATTTGAAAAGTGAACGTGTTTTTGGCATTTTAAGACCGTGGGGAACATGAATATTTTTTCTTTTCCAAATATGATCTCTGTGTCAAAAGTTCAGTTTTCTGGCCGTATTGACTCCTACTGCCAATTCTGAGATACAGCTTTGGTCTAACTCTTCAGCGAAAGCTCGTATTTGAAAATTGAACGTGTTTTTGGCTTTTCAGACCTTAGGGAACATGCAAATGTGTTCTTTTTCAAATCTGAGCTCTGTCGACAGTTCACTTTTCTGGCTGATTTGAGTCCTAAAGCCAATTGTGAGATACAGCTTGGCCTAACTTTTCAGGGAAAGCTCGTATTTGAAAAGTGAACGTGTTTTTGGCTTTTCAGACCGTGGGGAACATGAATATGTGTTTCTTTTCCAAATATGACCTCTGTGTCAAAAGTTAAGTTTTCTGGCTGTATTGACTCCTACTGCCAATTCTGAGATACAGCTTTGGTCTAACTCTTCAGAGAAAGCTCGTATTTGAAAATTGAATGTGTTTTTGGCTTTTCAGACGTGGGAAACATGAATATGTGTTTCTTTTGGAAATCTGAGTTCTGTGTCAACAGTTCAGTTTACTGGCTGATTTGTGTCGTACTGCCAATTGTGAGATACAGCTTGGCCTAACTTTACAGGGAAAGCTCGTATTTGAAAAGTGAACGTGTTTTTGGCTTTTCAGACCGTGGGGAACATGAATATGTGTTTCTTTTCCAAATATGACGTCTGTATCAAAAGTTAAGTTTTCTCGCTGAATTGAGTCCTACTGCAAATGCTGAGAGACAGCTTTTTTCTAACTCCTCAGGGAAAGCTCGTATTTGAAAATTGAAGGTGTTTTTGGCTTTTCAGACGTGGGAAACATGAATATGTGGTTTTTTTTTGCAAATCTGAGTTCTGTGTCATAGGTTAATTTTGTTGGCTGGATTGAATCGTACTTCTAATTCTGAAATACAATTTGGTCTAACTCCTCAGAGAAAGCCTCTATTTGAAAATTGAATCGGTTTTTTCTTTCTCAGAGCATGGGGAATATGAATCTGTGTTTCTTTTGCAAACCTGAGTTCTGTGTCAACAGTTCTGTTTTCTGGCTGAATTGAGTCCTACTGCCAATTCTGAGATACAGCTTTGCCTAAGTCTTCAGGGAAAGCTCGTATTTGAAAATTGAAGGTGTTTTTGGCTTTTCAGATGTGGGAAACATGAATATGTCTTTCTTTTGCCGATCTGAGCTCTGTGTCAAAAGTTACGTTTTCTGGCTGAATTGAGTCCTACAGCCAATTCTGAAATACAATTTAGTCTAACTCCTCACAGAAAGCTCGTATATGATAGTATGTGTTTTTGGGTTTTTTAGGTGGTGGGGAATATAAATATGTGTTTCTTTTGCATATGAGCTCTGTGTCAAAAGTTAAGTTTTCTGGCTGAATTGAGTCCTACTGCCAATTCTGAGATACAGCTTTTTTCTAACTCCTCAGGGAAAGCTCGTATTTGAAAATTGAAGGTGTTTTTGGCTTTTTAGATGTGGGAAACATGAACATGTCTTTCTTTTGCAGATGTGAGCTCTGTGTCAAAAGTTATGTTTTCTGGCTGAATTGAGTCCTACTGCCAATTCTGAAATACAATTTAGTCTAACTCCTCACAGACAGCTCCTATATGATAATAGTATGTATTTTTGGGTTTTTTAGGTGATGGGGAATATAAATATGTGTTTCTTTTGCAAATATGAGCCCTGTGTCAATAGTCAAATTTCCTAGCTGTGTTGACTCCTACTGCCAATTCTGTGACTCAGCTTTGGTCTAACTCCTCAGGGAAAGCTCATATTTGAAAATTGTTTGTATTTTTCGCTTTTCAGACCATATGAATATGAATCTTTGTTTCTTTTCCAAATATGACCTCTGTGTCAAAAGTTCAGTTTTCTGGCTGTATTGACTCCTACTGCCAATTCTGAGACACAGCTTTGGTCTAACTCCTCAGGGAAAGCTCATATTTGAAAATTGTTTGTATTTTTCGCTTTTCAGACCATATGAATATGAATCTGTGTTTCTTTTGCAAATCTGAGTTCTGTGTCAACAGTTCAGTTTACTGGCTGATTTGAGTCATACTGCCAATTGCGAGATACAGCTGGCCTAACTCTTCAGGGAAAGCTCGTATTTGAAAAGTGAACGTGTTTTTGGCTTTTCAGACCTTAGGGAACATGAAAATGTGTTTCTTTTTCAAATCTGAGCTCTCTGTCAACAGTTCACTTTTCTGGCTGAATTGAGTCCTACTGCCAATTCTGAGATAAAGCTTGGCCTAACTCCTCAGAGAAAGCTCGTATTTGAAAATTGAATCTGTTTTTGGCTTTTCAGACGTGGGAAACATGAATATGTGTTTCTTTTGCAAATCTGAGTTCTGTGTCATAGGTTAAGTTTGTTGGCTGAATTGAATCGTACTGCCCATTCTAAAGTAATTCTTTGGTCGAACTCTTCAGCGAAAGCTCGTATTTGAAAATTGAATGTGTTTTTTGCTTTTCAGAACGTGGGGAACATGAATATGTGTTTCTTTTGGAAATCTGAGTTCTGTGTCATAGGTTAAGTTTGTTGGCTGAATTGAATCGCACTGCCCATTCTAAAGTAATGCTTTGGTCTAACTCTTCAGCGAAAGCTCGTATTTGAAAATTGAATGTGTTTTTTGCTTTTCAGAACGTGGGGAACATGAATATGTGTTTCTTTTGCAAATCTGAGCTCTGTGTCAAAAGTAACCTTTTCTGGCTGAATTGAGTCCTACTTTGGCATAACTCCTCAGGAAAAGCTCATATTTGAAAATTGAATGTGTTTTTGGCTTTTCAGACCTTAGGGAACATGAAAATGTGTTCTTTTTCAAATCTGAGCTCTGTCAACAGTTCACTTTTCTGGCTGATTTGAGTCCTACAGCCAATTGTGAGATACAGCTTGGCCTAACTTTTCAGGGAAAGCTCGTATTTGAAAAGTGAACCTGTTTTTGGCTTTTAAGACCGTGGGGAAGATGAATATGTTTCTTTTCCAAATATGACCTCTGTGTCAAAAGTTAAGTTTTCTGACTGTATTGACTCCTACTGCCAATTCTGAGATACAGCTTTGGTCTAACTCTTCAGAGAAAGCTCGTATTTGAAAATTGAAGGTGTTTTTGGCTTTTCAGATGTGGGAAACATGAATATGTCTTTCTTTTGCAGATCTGAGTTCTGTGTCAACAGTTCAGTTTACTGGCTGATTTGTGTCGTACTGCCAATTGTGAGATACAGCTTGGCCTAACTTTACAGGGAAAGCTCGTATTTGAAAAGTGAACGTGTTTTTGGCTTTTCAGACCGTGGGGAACATGAATATGTGTTTCTTTTCCAAATATGACGTCTGTATCAAAAGTTAAGTTTTCTCGCTGAATTGAGTCCTACTACAAATGCTGAGAGACAGCTTTTTTCTAACTCCTCAGGGAAAGCTCGTATTTGAAAATTGAAGGTGTTTTTGGCTTTTCAGACGTGGGAAACATGAATATGTCTTTCTTTTGCAGATCTGAGCTCTGTGTCAAAAGTTACGTTTTCTGGCTGAATTGAGTCCTACTGCCAATTCTGAGATACAGCTTGGCCTAACTCCTCAGGGAAAGCTCATATTTGAAAAGTGAACGTGTTTTTGGCTTTTCAGACCTTAGGGAACATGAAAATGTGTTTCTTTTTCAAATCTGAGCTCTCTGTCAACAGTTCACTTTTCTGGCTGAATTGAGTCCTACTGCCAATTCTGAGATACAGCTTGGCCTAACTCCTCAGGGAAAGCTCATATTTGAAAAGTGAACGTGTTTTTGGCATTTTAAGACCGTGGGGAACATGAATATTTGTTTCTTTTCCAAATATGATCTCTGTGTCAAAAGTTCAGTTTTCTGGCCGTATTGACTCCTACTGCCAATTCTGAGATACAGCTTTGGTCTAACTCCTCAGAGAAAGCTCGTATTTGAAAATTGAATCTGTTTTTGGCTTTTCAGACGTGTGAAACATGAATATGTGTTTCTTTTGCAAATCTCTGTTCTGTGTCATAGGTTAAGTTTGTTGGCTGAATTGAATCATACTGCCCATTCTAAAGTAATGCTTTGGTCTAACTCTTCAGCGAAAGCTCGTATTTGAAAATTGAATGTGTTTTTTGCTTTTCAGAACGTGGGGAACATCAATATGTGTTTCTTTTGAAAATCCGAGCTCTGTGTCAAAAGTAACCTTTTCTGGCTGAATTGAGTCCTACTTTGGCATAACTCCTCAGGAAAAGCTCATATTTGAAAATTGAACGTGTTTTTGGCTTTTCAGACCTTAGGGAACATGAAAATGTGTTCTTTTTCAAATCTAAGCTCTGTCAACAGTTCACTTTTCTGGCTGATTTGAGTCCTACAGCCAATTGTGAGATACAGCTTGGCCTAACTTTTCAGGGAAAGCTCGTATTTGAAAAGTGAACGTGTTTTTGGCTTTTCAGACCGTGGGGAACATGAATATGTGTTTCTTTTCCAAATATGACCTCTGTGTCAAAAGTTAAGTTTTCTGGGTGTATTGACTCCTACTGCCAATTCTGAGATACAGCTTTGGTGTAACTCTTCAGAGAAAGTTCGTATTTGAAAATTGAATATGTTTTCGGCTTTTCAGACGTGGGAAATATGAATATGTGTTTCTTTTGGAAATCTGAGTTCTGTTTCAACAGTTCAGTTTACTGGCTGATTTGAGTCGTACTGCCAATTGTGATATACAGCTTGGCCTAACTCTTCAGGGAAAGCTCGTATTTGAAAAGTGAACGTGTTTTTGGCTTTTCAGACCGTGTGGAACATGAATATGTGTTTCTTTTGCATATGAGCTCTGTATCAAAAGTTAAGTTTTCTCGCTGAATTGAGTCCTACTGCCAATTCTGAGAGACAGCTTTTTTCTAACTCCTCAAGGAAAGCTCGTATTTGAAAATTGAAGGTGGTTTTGGCTTTTCAGACGTGGGAAACATGAATATGTGTTTCATTTGCAAATCTGAGTTCTGTGTCATAGGTTAAGTTTGTTGGCTGGATTGAATCGTACTTCTAATTCTGAAATACAACTTGGTCTAACTCCTCAGAGAAAGCTTGTATTTGAAAATTGAATCGGTTTTTTCTTTCTCAGAGCATGGGGAATATGAATCTGTGTTTCTTTTGCAAATCTGAGTTCTGTGTCAACAGTTCTGTTTTCTGGCTGAATTGAGTCCTACTGCCAATTGTGAGATACAGCTTTTTTCTAACTCCTCAGGGAAAGCTCGTATTTGAAAATTGAACGTGTTTTTGGCTTTTCAGACCGTGGGAAACATGAATATGTGTTTCTTTTGCAAATCTGAGTTCTGTGTCATAGGTTAAGTTTGTTGGCTGAATTGAATCGTACTTCTAATTCTGAAATACAACTTGGTCTAACTCCTCAGAGAAAGCTTGTATTTGAAAATTGAATCGGTTTTTTCTTTCTCAGAGCATGGGGAATATGAATCTGTGTTTCTTTTGCAAATCTGAGTTCTGTGTCAACAGTTCTGTTTTCTGGCTGAATTGAGTCCTACTGCCAATTGTGAGATACAGCTTTTTTCTAACTCCTCAGGGAAAGCTCGTATTTGAAAATTGAACGTGTTTTTGGCTTTTCAGACCGTGGGAAACATGAATATGTGTTTCTTTTGCAAATCTGAGTTCTGTGTCATAGGTTAAGTTTGTTGGCTGAATTGAATCGTACTGCCCATTCTAAAGTAATGCTTTGGTCTAACTCTTCAGTGAAAGCTCGTATTTGAAAATTGAATGTGTTTTTCGCTTTTCGGAACGTGGGGAACATGAATATGTGTTTCTTTTGCAAATCCGAGCTCTGCGTCAAAAGTAACCTTTTCTGGCTGAATTGAGTCCTACTTTGGCATAACTCCTCAGGAAAAGCTCATGTTTGAAAATTGAACATGTTTTTGGCTTTTCAGACCTTAGGGAACATGAAAATGTGTTCTTTTTCAAATCTGAGCTCTGTCAACAGTTCACTTTCCTGGCTGATTTGAGTCCTACAGCCAATTGTGAGATACAGCTTGGCCTAACTCTTCAGGGAAAGCTCGTATTTGAAAAGTGAACGTGTTTTTGGCTTTTCAGACCGTGGGGAACATGAATATCTGTTTCTTTACCAAATATGACCTCTGTGTCAAAAGTTCAGTTTTCTGCCTGTATTGAGTCCTACTGCCAATTCTGAGAGACAGCTTTGTTCTAACTCCTCAGGGAAAGCTCGTATTTGAAAATTGAAGGTGTTTTTAGCTTTTCAGACGTGGGAAACATGAATATGTCTTTCTTTTGCATATCTGAGCTCTGTGTCAAAAGTTACGTTTTGTGGCTGAATTGAGTCCTACTGCCAATTCTGAAATACAGTTTAGTCCAACTCCTCACAGAAACCTCGTATTTGAAAATTGAATCTGTTTTTGGCTTTTCAGACGTGGGAAACATGAATATGTGTTTCTTTTGCAAATCTGAGTTCTGTGTCATAGATTAAGTTTGTTGGCTGAATTGAATCGTACTGCCCATTCTAAAGTAATGCTTTGGTCTAACTCTTCAGTGAAAGCTCGTATTTGAAAATTGAATGTGTTTTTCGCTTTTCGGAACGTGGGGAACATGAATATGTGTTTCTTTTGCAAATCCGAGCTCTGTGTCAAAAGTAACCTTTTCTGGCTGAATTGAGTCCTACTTTGGCATAACTCCTCAGGAAAAGCTCATATTTGAAAATTGAACATGTTTTTGGCTTTTCAGACCTTAGGGAACATGAAAATGTATTCTTTTTCAAATCTGAGCTCTGTCAACAGTTCACTTTCCTGGCTGATTTGAGTCCTACAGCCAATTGTGAGATACAGCTTGGCCTAACTCTTCAGGGAAAGCTCGTATTTGAAAAGTGAACGTGTTTTTGGCTTTTCAGACCGTGGGGAACATGAATATGTGTTTCTTTTCCAAATATGACCTCTGTGTCAAAAGTTAAGTTTTCTGGCTGTATTGACTCCTACTGCCAATTCTGAGATACAGCTTTGGTCTAACTCTTCAGAGAAAGCTCGTATTTGAAAATTGAATGTGTTTTTGGCTTTTCAGACGTGGGAAACATGAATATATGTTTCTTTTGCAAATCTGAGTTCTGTGTCAACAGTTCAGTTTACTGGCTGATTTGAGTCGTACTGCCAATTGTAAGATACAGCTTGGCCTAACTCTTCAGGGAAAGCTCGTATTTGAAAAGTGAACGTGTTTTTGGCTTTTCAGACCGTGTGGAAAATGAATATGTGTTTCTTTTGCATATGAGCTCTGTATCAAAAGTTAATTTTTCTCGCTGAATTGAGTCCTACTGCCAATTCTGAGAGACAGCTTTTTTCTAACTCCTCAGGGAAAGCTCGTATTTGAAAATTGAAGGTGTTTTTGGCTTTTCAGACGTGTGAAACATGAATATGTGTTTCTTTTGCAAATCTGAGTTCTGTGTCATAGGTTAAGTTTGTTGGCTGGATTGAATCGTACTTCTAATTCTGAAATACAGTTTGGTCTATCTCCTCAGAGAAAGCTTGTATTTGAAAATTGAATCGGTTTTTTCTTTCTCAGAGCATGGGGAATATGAATCTGTGTTTCTTTTGCAAATCTGAGTTCTGTGTCAACAGTTCTGTTTTCTGGCTGAATTGAGTCCTACTGCCAATTCTGAGAGACAGCTTTTTTCTAACTCCTCAGGGAAAGCTCGTATTTGAAAATTGAAGGTGTTTTTGGCTTTTCAGACGTGTGAAACATGAATATGTGTTTCTTTTGCAAATCTGAGTTCTGTGTCATAGGTTAAGTTTGTTGGCTGGATTGAATCGTACTTCTAATTCTGAAATACAATTTGGTCGAACTCCTCAGAGAAAGCTTGTATTTGAAAATTGAATCGGTTTTTTCTTTCTCAGAGCATGGGGAATATGAATCTGTGTTTCTTTTGCAAATCTGAGTTCTGTGTCAACAGTTCTGTTTTCTGGCTGAATTGAGTCCTACTGCCAATTGTGAGATACAGCTTTTTTCTAACTCCTCAGGGAAAGCTCGTATTTGAAAATTGAACGTGTTTTTGGCTTTTCAGACCGTGGGGAATATGAATATCTGTTTCTTTTCCAAATATGACCTCTGTGTCAACAGTTCTGTTTTCTGGCTGAATTGAGTCCTACTGCCAATTGTGAGATACAGCTTGGCCTAAGTCTTCAGGGAAAGCTCGTATTTGAAAATTGAAGGTGTTTTTGGCTTTTCAGATGTGGGAAACATGAATATGTCTTTCTTTTGCAGATCTGAGCTCTGTGTCAAAAGTTACGTTTTCTGGCTGAATTGAGTCCTACAGCCAATTGTGAGATACAGCTTGGCCTAACTCTTCAGGGAAAACTCGTATTTGAAAAGTGAACGTGTTTTTGGCTTTTCAGACCGTGGGGAACATGAATATCTGTTTCTTTACCAAATATGACCTCTGTGTCAAAAGTTCAGTTTTCTGCCTGTATTGAGTCCTACTGCCAATTCTGAGAGACAGCTTTGTTCTAACTCCTCAGGGAAAGCTCGTATTTGAAAATTGAAGGTGTTTTTAGCTTTTCAGACGTGGGAAACATGAATATGTCTTTCTTTTGCATATCTGAGCTCTGTGTCAAAAGTTACGTTTTGTGGCTGAATTGAGTCCTACTGCCAATTCTGAAATACAGTTTAGTCCAACTCCTCACAGAAACCTCGTATTTGAAAATTGAATCTGTTTTTGGCTTTTCAGACGTGGGAAACATGAATATGTGTTTCTTTTGCAAATCTGAGTTCTGTGTCATAGATTAAGTTTGTTGGCTGAATTGAATCGTACTGCCCATTCTAAAGTAATGCTTTGGTCTAACTCTTCAGTGAAAGCTCGTATTTGAAAATTGAATGTGTTTTTCGCTTTTCGGAACGTGGGGAACATGAATATGTGTTTCTTTTGCAAATCCGAGCTCTGTGTCAAAAGTAACCTTTTCTGGCTGAATTGAGTCCTACTTTGGCATAACTCCTCAGGAAAAGCTCATATTTGAAAATTGAACATGTTTTTGGCTTTTCAGACCTTAGGGAACATGAAAATGTATTCTTTTTCAAATCTGAGCTCTGTCAACAGTTCACTTTCCTGGCTGATTTGAGTCCTACAGCCAATTGTGAGATACAGCTTGGCCTAACTCTTCAGGGAAAGCTCGTATTTGAAAAGTGAACGTGTTTTTGGCTTTTCAGACCGTGGGGAACATGAATATGTGTTTCTTTTCCAAATATGACCTCTGTGTCAAAAGTTAAGTTTTCTGGCTGTATTGACTCCTACTGCCAATTCTGAGATACAGCTTTGGTCTAACTCTTCAGAGAAAGCTCGTATTTGAAAATTGAATGTGTTTTTGGCTTTTCAGACGTGGGAAACATGAATATATGTTTCTTTTGCAAATCTGAGTTCTGTGTCAATAGTTCAGTTTACTGGCTGATTTGAGTCGTACTGCCAATTGTAAGATACAGCTTGGCCTAACTCTTCAGGGAAAGCTCGTATTTGAAAAGTGAACGTGTTTTTGGCTTTTCAGACCGTGTGGAAAATGAATATGTGTTTCTTTTGCATATGAGCTCTGTATCAAAAGTTAATTTTTCTCGCTGAATTGAGTCCTACTGCCAATTCTGAGAGACAGCTTTTTTCTAACTCCTCAGGGAAAGCTCGTATTTGAAAATTGAAGGTGTTTTTGGCTTTTCAGACGTGTGAAACATGAATATGTGTTTCTTTTGCAAATCTGAGTTCTGTGTCATAGGTTAAGTTTGTTGGCTGGATTGAATCGTACTTCTAATTCTGAAATACAGTTTGGTCTATCTCCTCAGAGAAAGCTTGTATTTGAAAATTGAATCGGTTTTTTCTTTCTCAGAGCATGGGGAATATGAATCTGTGTTTCTTTTGCAAATCTGAGTTCTGTGTCAACAGTTCTGTTTTCTGGCTGAATTGAGTCCTACTGCCAATTCTGAGAGACAGCTTTTTTCTAACTCCTCAGGGAAAGCTCGTATTTGAAAATTGAAGGTGTTTTTGGCTTTTCAGACGTGTGAAACATGAATATGTGTTTCTTTTGCAAATCTGAGTTCTGTGTCATAGGTTAAGTTTGTTGGCTGGATTGAATCGTACTTCTAATTCTGAAATACAATTTGGTCGAACTCCTCAGAGAAAGCTTGTATTTGAAAATTGAATCGGTTTTTTCTTTCTCAGAGCATGGGGAATATGAATCTGTGTTTCTTTTGCAAATCTGAGTTCTGTGTCAACAGTTCTGTTTTCTGGCTGAATTGAGTCCTACTGCCAATTGTGAGATACAGCTTTTTTCTAACTCCTCAGGGAAAGCTCGTATTTGAAAATTGAACGTGTTTTTGGCTTTTCAGACCGTGGGGAATATGAATATCTGTTTCTTTTCCAAATATGACCTCTGTGTCAACAGTTCTGTTTTCTGGCTGAATTGAGTCCTACTGCCAATTGTGAGATACAGCTTGGCCTAAGTCTTCAGGGAAAGCTCGTATTTGAAAATTGAAGGTGTTTTTGGCTTTTCAGATGTGGGAAACATGAACATGTCTTTCTTTTGCAGATCTGAGCTCTGTGTCAAAAGTTACGTTTTCTGGCTGAATTGAGTCCTACTGCCAATTCTGAGATACAGCTTTGGTCTAACTCCTCAGAGAAAGCTCGTATTTGAAAAGTGAACGTGTTTTTGGCTTTTCAGACCTTAGGGAACATGAAAATGTGTTTCTTTTTCAAATCTGAGTTCTGTGTCAACAGTTCTGTTTTCTGGCTGAATTGAGTCCTACTGCCAATTCTGAGAGACAGCTTTTTTCTAACTCCTCAGGGAAAGCTCGTATTTGAAAATTGAAGGTGTTTTTGGCTTTTCAGACGTGTGAAACATGAATATGTGTTTCTTTTGCAAATCTGAGTTCTGTGTCATAGGTTAAGTTTGTTGGCTGGATTGAATCGTACTTCTAATTCTGAAATACAATTTGGTCTAACTCCTCAGAGAAAGCTTGTATTTGAAAATTGAATCGGTTTTTTCTTTCTCAGAGCATGGGGAATATGAATCTGTGTTTCTTTTGCAAATCTGAGTTCTGTGTCAACAGTTCTGTTTTCTGGCTGAATTGAGTCCTACTGCCAATTGTGAGATACAGCTTTTTTCTAACTCCTCAGGGAAAGCTCGTATTTGAAAATTGAACGTGTTTTTGGCTTTTCAGACCGTGGGGAATATGAATATCTGTTTCTTTTCCAAATATGACCTCTGTGTCAACAGTTCTGTTTTCTGGCTGAATTGAGTCCTACTGCCAATTGTGAGATACAGCTTGGCCTAAGTCTTCAGGGAAAGCTCGTATTTGAAAATTGAAGGTGTTTTTGGCTTTTCAGATGTGGGAAACATGAATATGTCTTTCTTTTGCAGATCTGAGCTCTGTGTCAAAAGTTACGTTTTCTGGCTGAATTGAGTCCTACTGCCAATTCTGAGATACAGCTTGGCCTAACTCCTCAGGGAAAGCTCGTATTTGAAAAGTGAACGTGTTTTTGGCTTTTCAGACCTTAGGGAACATGAAAATGTGTTTCTTTTTCAAATCTGAGCTCTTTGTCAACAGTTCACTTTTCTGGCTGAATTGAGTCCTACTGCCAATTCTGAGATACAGCTTGGCCTAACTCCTCAGGGAAAGCTCATATTTGAAAAGTGAACGTGTTTTTGGCATTTTAAGACCGTGGGGAACATGAATATTTGTTTCTTTTCCAAATATGATCTCTGTGTCAAAAGTTCAGTTTTCTGGCTGTATTGACTCCTACTGCCAATTCTGAGATACAGCTTTGGTCTAACTCCTCAGAGAAAGCTCGTATTTGAAAATTGAATCTGTTTTTGGCTTTTCAGACGTGTGAAACATGAATATGTGTTTCTTTTGCAAATCTGAGTTCTGTGTCATAGGTTAAGTTTGTTGGCTGAATTGAATCATACTGCCCATTCTAAAGTAATGCTTTGGTTTAACTCTTCAGCGAGAGCTTGTATTTGAAAATTGAATGTGTTTTTTGCTTTTCAGAACGTGGGGAACATGAATATGTGTTTCTTTTGCAAATCCGAGCTCTATGTCAAAAGTAACCTTTTCTGGCTGAATTGAGTCCTACTTTGGCATAACTCCTCAGGAAAAGCTCATATTTGAAAATTGAACATGTTTTTGGCTTTTCAGACCTTAGGGAACATGAAAATGTGTTCTTTTTCAAATCTGAGCTCTGTCAACAGTTCACTTTCCTGGCTGATTTGAGTCCTACAGCCAATTGTGAGATACAGCTTGGCCTAACTTTTCAGGGAAAGCTCGTATTTGAAAAGTGAACGTGTTTTTGGCTTTTCAGACCGTGGGGAACATGAATATGTGTTTCTTTTCCAAATATGACCTCTGTGTCAAAAGTTAAGTTTTCTGGGTGTACTGACTCCTACTGCCAATTCTGAGATACAGCTTTGGTGTAACTCTTCAGAGAAAGTTCGTATTTGAAAATTGAATGTGTTTTTGGCTTTTCAGACGTGGGAAATATGAATATGTGTTTCTTTTGGAAATCTGAGTTCTGTGTCAACAGTTCAGTTTACTGGCTGATTTGAGTCGTACTGCCAATTGTGATATACAGCTTGGCCTAACTCTTCAGGGAAAGCTCGTATTTGAAAAGTGAATGTGTTTTTGGCTTCTCAGACCGTGTGGAACATGAATATGTGTTTCTTTTGCATATGAGCTCTGTATCAAAAGTTAAGTTTTCTCGCTGAATTGAGTCCTACTGCCAATTCTGAGAGACAGCTTTTTTCTAACTCCTCAAGGAAAGCTCGTATTTGAAAATTGAAGGTGGTTTTGGCTTTTCAGACGTGGGAAACATGAATATGTGTTTGATTTGCAAATCTGAGTTCTGTGTCATAGGTTAAGTTTGTTGGCTGGATTGAATCGTACTTCTAATTCTGAAATACAACTTGGTCTAACTCCTCAGAGAAAGCTTGTATTTGAAAATTGAATCGGTTTTTTCTTTCTCAGAGCATGGGGAATATGAATCTGTGTTTCTTTTGCAAATCTGAGTTCTGTGTCAACAGTTCTGTTTTCTGGCTGAATTGAGTCCTACTGCCAATTGTGAGATACAGCTTTTTTCTAACTCCTCAGGGAAAGCTCGTATTTGAAAATTGAAGGTGTTTTTGGCTTTTTATATGTGGGAAACATGAACATGTCTTTCTTTTGCAGATCTGAGCTCTGTGTGAAAAGTTACGTTTTCTGGCTGAATTGAGTCCTACTGCCAATTCTGAAATACAATTTAGTTTAACTCCTCACAGACAGCTCCGATATGATAATAGTATGTGTTTTTGGGTTTTTTAGGTGGTGGGGAATATAAATATGTGTTTCTTTTCCAAATATGAGCCCTGTGTCAATAGTCAAATTTCCTAGCTGTGTTGACTCCTACTGCCAATTCTGAGACTCAGCTTTGGTCTAACTCCTCAGGGAAAGCTCATATTTGAAAATTGTTTGTATTTTTCGCTCTTCAGACCATATGAATATGAATCTTTGTTTCTTTTCCAAATATGACCTCTGTGTCAAAAGTTCAGTTTTCTGGCTGTATTGACTCCTACTGCCAATTCTGAGACACAGCTTTGGTCTAACTCCTCGGGGAAAGCTCATATTTGAAAATTGTTTGTATTTTTCGCTTTTTAGACCATATGAATATGAATCTATGTTTCTTTTGCAAATCTGAGTTCTGTGTCAACAGTTCACTTTTCTGGCTGAATTGAGTCCTACTGCCAATTCTGAGATACACCTTGGCCTAACTCCTCAGGGAAAGCTCATATTTGAAAAGTGAACATGTTTTTGGCATTTTAAGACCGTGGGGAACATGAATATTTGTTTCTTTTCCAAATATGATCTCTGTGTCAAAAGTTCAGTTTTCTGGCTGTATTGACTCCTACTGCCAATTCTGAGATACAGCTTTGGTCTAACTCCTCAGAGAAAGCTCGTATTTGAAAATTGAATCTGTTTTTGGCTTTTCAGACATGGGAAACATGAATATGTGTTTCTTTTGCAAATCTGAGTTCTGTGTCATAGGTTAAGTTTGTTGGCTGAATTGAATCGTACTGCCCATTCTAAAGTAATGCTTTGGTCTAACTCTTCAGCGAAAGCTTGTATTTGAAAATTGAATGTGTTTTTTGCTTTTCAAAACGTGGGAAACATGAATATGTGTTTCTTTTGCAAATCAGAGCTCTGTGTCAAAAGTAACCTTTTCTGGCTGAATTGACTCCTACTTTGGCATAACTCCTCAGGAAAAGCTCATATTTGAAAATTGAATGTGTTTTTGGCTTTTCAGACCTTAGGGAACATGAAAATGTGTTCTTTTTCAAATCTGAGCTCTGTCAACAGTTCACTTTTCTGGCTGATTTGAGTCCTACAGCCAATTGTGAGATACAGCTTGGCCTAACTTTTCAGGGAAAGCTCGTATTTGAAAAGTGAACGTGTTTTTGGCTTTTCAGACCGTGGGGAACATGAATATGTGTTTATTTTGCATATGTGCTCTGTATCAAAACTGAAGTTTTCTTGCTGAATTGAGGCCTACTGCCAATTCTGAAATATAAGTTGGCCTAACTCCTCAGGGAAAGCTAATATTTGAAAATTGTTTGTATTTTTCGCTCTTCAGACCATATGAATATGAATATGTGTTTCTTTTCCAAATATGACCTCTGTGTCAAAAGTTAAGTTTTCTGGATGTATTGACTCCTACTGCCAATGCTGAGATACAGCTGGCCTAACTCTTCAGGGAAAGCTCGTATTTGAAAATTGAACGTGTTTTTGGCTTTTCAGACCTTAGGGAACATGAAAATGTGTTCTTTTTCAAATCTGAGCTCTGTCGACAGTTCACTTTTCTGGCTGATTTGAGTCCTAAAGCCAATTGTGAGATACAGCTTGGCCTAACTTTTCAGGGAAAGCTCGTATTTGAAAAGTGAACGTGTTTTTGGCTTTTCAGACCGTGGGGAACATGAATATGTGTTTCTTTTCCAAATATGACCTCTGTGTCAAACGTTAAGTTTTCTGACTGTATTGACTCCTACTGCCAATTCTGAGATACAGCTTTGGTCTAACTCTTCAGAGAAAGCTCGTATTTGAAAATTGAATGTGTTTTTGGCTTTTCAGACGTGGGAAACATGAATATGTGTTTCTTTTGGAAATCTGAGTTCTGTGTCAACAGTTCAGTTTACTGGCTGATTTGTGTCGTACTGCCAATTGTGAGATACAGCTTGGCCTAACTTTACAGGGAAAGCTCGTATTTGAAAAGTGAACGTGTTTTTGGCTTTTCAGACCGTGGGGAACATGAATATGTGTTTCTTTTCCAAATATGACGTCTGTATCAAAAGTTAAGTTTTCTCGCTGAATTGAGTCCTACTGCAAATGCTGAGAGACAGCTTTTTTCTAACTCCTCAGGGAAAGCTCGTATTTGAAAACTGAACGTGTTTTTGGCTTTTCAGACGTGGGAAACATGAATATGTGGTTTTTTTTGCAAATCTGAGTTCTGTGTCATCGGTTAATTTTGTTGGCTGGATTGAATCGTACTTCTAATTCTGAAATACAATTTGGTCTAACTCCTCAGAGAAAGCCTCTATTTGAAAATTGAATCGGTTTTTTCTTTCTCAGATCATGGGGAATATGAATCTGTGTTTCTTTTGCAAACCTGAGTTCTGTGTCAACAGTTCTGTTTTCTGGCTGAATTGAGTCCTACTGCCAATTGTGAGATAGAGCTTTGCCTAAGTCTTCAGGGAAAGCTCGTATTTGAAAATTGAAGGTGTTTTTGGCTTTTCAGATGTGGGAAACATGAATATGTCTTTCTTTTGCCGATCTGAGCTCTGTGTCAAAAGTTACGTTTTCTGGCTGAATTGAGTCCTACTGCCAATTCTGAAATACAATTTAGTCTAACTCCTCACAGAAAGCTCGTATATGATAGTATGTGTTTTTGGGTTTTTTAGGTGGTGGGGAATATAAATATGTGTTTCTTTTGCATATGAGCTCTGTGTCAAAAGTTAAGTTTTCTGGCTGAATTGAGTCCTACTGCCAATTCTGAGATACAGCTTTTTTCTAACTCCTCAGGGAAAGCTCGTATTTGAAAATTGAAGGTGTTTTTGGCTTTTTAGATGTGGGAAACATGAACATGTCTTTCTTTTGCAGATCTGAGCTCTGTGTCAAAAGTTATGTTTTCTGGCTGAATTGAGTCCTACTGCCAATTCTGAAATACAATTTAGTCTAACTCCTCACAGACAGCTCCTATATGATAATAGTATGTATTTTTGGGTTTTTTAGGTGGTGGGGAATATAAATATGTGTTTGTTTTGGAAATATGAGCCCTGTGTCAATAGTCAAATTTCCTAGCTGTGTTGACTCCTACTGCCAATTCTGAGACTCAGCTTTGGTCTAACTCCTCAGGGAAAGCTCATATTTGAAAATTGTTTGTATTTTTCGCTTTTCAGACCATATGAATATGAATCTTTGTTTCTTTTCCAAATATGACCTCTGTGTCAAAAGTTCAGTTTTCTGGCTGTATTGACTCCTACTGCCAATTCTGAGACACAGCTTTGGTCTAACTCCTCAGGGAAAGCTCATATTTGAAAATTGTTTGTATTTTTCGCTTTTCAGACCATATGAATATGAATCTGTGTTTCTTTTGCAAATCTGAGTTCTGTGTCAACAGTTCAGTTTACTGGCTGATTTGAGTCGTACTGCCAATTGCGAAATATAGCTGGCCTAACTCTTCAGGCAAAGCTCGTATTTGAAAAGTGAACGTGTTTTTGGCTTTTCAGACCTTAGGGAACATGAAAATGTGTTTCTTTTTCAAATCTGAGCTCTCTGTCAACAGTTCACTTTTCTGGCTGAATTGAGTCCTACTGCCAATTCTGAGATAAAGCTTGGCCTAACTCCTCAGAGAAAGCTCGTATTTGAAAATTGAATCTTTTTTTGGCTTTTCAGACGTGGGAAACATGAATATGTGTTTCTTTTGCAAATCTGAGTTCTGTGTCATAGGTTAAGTTTGTTGGCCGAATTGAATCGTACTGCCCATTCTAAAGTAATTCTTTGGTCTAACTCTTCAGCGAAAGCTCGTATTTGAAAATTGAATGTGTTTTTTGCTTTTCAGAACGTGGGGAACATGAATATGTGTTTCTTTTGGAAATCTGAGTTCTGTGTCATAGGTTAAGTTTGTTGGCTGAATTGAATCGCACTGCCCATTCTAAAGTAATGCTTTGGTCTAACTCTTCAGCGAAAGCTCGTATTTGAAAATTGAATGTGTTTTTTGCTTTTCAGAACATGGGGAACATGAATATGTGTTTCTTTTGCAAATCTGAGCTCTGTGTCAAAAGTAACCTTTTCTGGCTGAATTGAGTCCTACTTTGGCATAATTCCTCAGGAAAAGCTCGTATTTGAAAAGTGAACCTGTTTTTGGCTTTTAAGACCGTGGGGAACATGAATATGTGTTTCTTTTCCAAATATGACCTCTGTGTCAAAAGTTAAGTTTTCTGACTGTATTGACTCCTATTGCCAATTCTGAGATACAGCTTTGGTCTAACTCTTCAGAGAAAGCTCGTATTTGAAAATTGAATGTGTTTTTGGCTTTTCAGACGTGGGAAACATGAATATGTGTTTCTTTTGGAAATCTGAGTTCTGTGTCAACAGTTCAGTTTACTGGCTGATTTGAGTCGTACTGCCAATTGTGAGATACAGCTTGGCCTAACTCCTCAGGGAAAGCTCATATTTGAAAATTGTTTGTATTTTTCGCTCTTCAGACCATATGAATATGAATATGTGTTTCTTTTCCAAATATGACCTCTGTGTCAAAAGTTAAGTTTTCTGGATGTATTGACTCCTACTGCCAATGCTGAGATACAGCTGGCCTAACTCTTCAGGGAAAGCTCGTATTTGAAAAGTGAACGTGTTTTTGGCTTTTCAGACCTTAGGGAACATGAAAATGTGTTCTTTTTCAAATCTGAGCTCTGTCGACAGTTCACTTTTCTGGCTGATTTGAGTCCTAAAGCCAATTGTGAGATACAGCTTGGCCTAACTTTTCAGGGAAAGCTCGTATTTGAAAAGTGAACGTGTTTTTGGCTTTTCAGACCGTGGGGAACATGAATATGTGTTTCTTTTCCAAATATGACCTCTGTGTCAAACGTTAAGTTTTCTGACTGTATTGACTCCTACTGCCAATTCTGAGATACAGCTTTGGTCTAACTCTTCAGAGAAAGCTCGTATTTGAAAATTGAATGTGTTTTTGGCTTTTCAGACGTGGGAAACATGAATATGTGTTTCTTTTGGAAATCTGAGTTCTGTGTCAACAGTTCAGTTTACTGGCTGATTTGTGTCGTACTGCCAATTGTGAGATACAGCTTGGCCTAACTTTACAGGGAAAGCTCGTATTTGAAAAGTGAACGTGTTTTTGGCTTTTCAGACCGTGGGGAACATGAATATGTGTTTCTTTTCCAAATATGACGTCTGTATCAAAAGTTAAGTTTTCTCGCTGAATTGAGTCCTACTGCAAATGCTGAGAGACAGCTTTTTTCTAACTCTTCAGGGAAAGCTCGTATTTGAAAACTGAACGTGTTTTTGGCTTTTCAGACGTGGGAAACATGAATATGTGGGTTTTTTTGCAAATCTGAGTTCTGTGTCATCGGTTAATTTTGTTGGCTGGATTGAATCGTACTTCTAATTCTGAAATACAATTTGGTCTAACTCCTCAGAGAAAGCCTCTATTTGAAAATTGAATCGGTTTTTTCTTTCTCAGATCATGGGGAATATGAATCTGTGTTTCTTTTGCAAACCTGAGTTCTGTGTCAACAGTTCTGTTTTCTGGCTGAATTGAGTCCTACTGCCAATTGTGAGATACAGCTTTGCCTAAGTCTTCAGGGAAAGCCCGTATTTGAAAATTGAAGGTGTTTTTGGCTTTTCAGATGTGGGAAACATGAATATGTCTTTCTTTTGCCGATCTGAGCTCTGTGTCAAAAGTTACGTTTTCTGGCTGAATTGAGTCCTACTGCCAATTCTGAAATACAATTTAGTCTAACTCCTCACAGAAAGCTCGTATATGATAGTATGTGTTTTTGGGTTTTTTAGGTGGTGGGGAATATAAATATGTGTTTCTTTTGCATATGAGCTCTGTGTCAAAAGTTAAGTTTTCTGGCTGAATTGAGTCCTACTGCCAATTCTGAGATACAGCTTTTTTCTAACTCCTCAGGGAAAGCTCGTATTTGAAAATTGAAGGTGTTTTTGGCTTTTTAGATGTGGGAAACATGAACATGTCTTTCTTTTGCAGATCTGAGCTCTGTGTCAAAAGTTATGTTTTCTGGCTGAATTGAGTCCTACTGCCAATTCTGAAATACAATTTAGTCTAACTCCTCACAGACAGCTCCTATATGATAATAGTATGTATTTTTGGGTTTTTTAGGTGGTGGGGAATATAAATATGTGTTTGTTTTGGAAATATGAGCCCTGTGTCAATAGTCAAATTTCCTAGCTGTGTTGACTCCTACTGCCAATTCTGAGACTCAGCTTTGGTCTAACTCCTCAGGGAAAGCTCATATTTGAAAATTATTTGTATTTTTCGCTTTTCAGACCATATGAATATGAATCTTTGTTTCTTTTCCAAATATGACCTCTGTGTCAAAAGTTCAGTTTTCTGGCTGTATTGACTCCTACTGCCAATTCTGAGACACAGCTTTGGTCTAACTCCTCAGGGAAAGCTCATATTTGAAAATTGTTTGTATTTTTCGCTTTTCAGACCATATGAATATGAATCTGTGTTTCTTTTGCAAATCTGAGTTCTGTGTCAACAGTTCAGTTTACTGGCTGATTTGAGTCGTACTGCCAATTGCGAAATATAGCTGGCCTAACTCTTCAGGGAAAGCTCGTATTTGAAAAGTGAACGTGTTTTTGGCTTTTCAGACCTTAGGGAACATGAAAATGTGTTTCTTTTTCAAATCTGAGCTCTCTGTCAACAGTTCACTTTTCTGGCTGAATTGAGTCCTACTGCCAATTCTGAGATAAAGCTTGGCCTAACTCCTCAGAGAAAGCTCGTATTTGAAAATTGAATCTGTTTTTGGCTTTTCAGACGTGGGAAACATGAATATGTGTTTCTTTTGCAAATCTGAGTTCTGTGTCATAGGTTAAGTTTGTTGGCCGAATTGAATCGTACTGCCCATTCTAAAGTAATTCTTTGGTCTAACTCTTCAGCGAAAGCTCGTATTTGAAAATTGAATGTGTTTTTTGCTTTTCAGAACGTGGGGAACATGAATATGTGTTTCTTTTGGAAATCTGAGTTCTGTGTCATAGGTTAAGTTTGTTGGCTGAATTGAATCGCACTGCCCATTCTAAAGTAATGCTTTGGTCTAACTCTTCAGCGAAAGCTCGTATTTGAAAATTGAATGTGTTTTTTGCTTTTCAGAACATGGGGAACATGAATATGTGTTTCTTTTGCAAATCTGAGCTCTGTGTCAAAAGTAACCTTTTCTGGCTGAATTGAGTCCTACTTTGGCATAATTCCTCAGGAAAAGCTCGTATTTGAAAAGTGAACCTGTTTTTGGCTTTTAAGACCGTGGGGAACATGAATATGTGTTTCTTTTCCAAATATGACCTCTGTGTCAAAAGTTAAGTTTTCTGACTGTATTGACTCCTATTGCCAATTCTGAGATACAGCTTTGGTCTAACTCTTCAGAGAAAGCTCGTATTTGAAAATTGAATGTGTTTTTGGCTTTTCAGACGTGGGAAACATGAATATGTGTTTCTTTTGGAAATCTGAGTTCTGTGTCAACAGTTCAGTTTACTGGCTGATTTGAGTCGTACTGCCAATTGTGAGATACAGCTTGGCCTAACTCTTCAGGGAAAGCTCGTATTTGAAAAGTGAATGTGTTTTTGGCTTTTCAGACCGTGGGGAACATGAATATCGGTTTCTTTACAAAATATGACCTCTGTGTCAAAAGTTAAGTTTTCTGCCTGTATTGAGTCCTACTGCCAATTCTGAGAGACAGCTTTGTTCTAACTCCTCAGGGAAAGCTCGTATTTGAAAATTGAAGGTGTTTTTAGCTTTTCAGACGTGGGAAACATGAATATGTCTTTCTTTTGCAGATCTGAGCTCTGTGTCAAAAGTTACGTTTTGTGGCTGAATTGAGTCCTACTGCCAATTCTGAAATACAGTTTAGTCCAACTCCTCACAGAAACCTCGTATTTGAAAATTGAATCTGTTTTTGGCTTTTCAGACGTGGGAAACATGAATATGTGTTTCTTTTGCAAATCTGAGTTCTGTGTCATAGGTTAAGTTTGTTGGCTGAATTGAATCGTACTGCCCATTCTAAAGTAATGCTTTGGTCTAACTCTTCAGCGAAAGCTCGTATTTGAAAATTGAATGTGTTTTTCGCTTTTCGGAACGTGGGGAACATGAATATGTGTTTCTTTTGCAAATCCGAGCTCTGTGTCAAAAGTAACCTTTTCTGGCTGAATTGAGTCCTACTTTGGCATAACTCCTCAGGAAAAGCTCATATTTGAAAATTGAATGTGTTTTTGGCTTTTCAGACCTTAGGGAACATGAAAATGTGTTCTTTTTCAAATCTGAGCTCTGTCAACAGTTCACTTTCCTGGCTGATTTGAGTCCTACAGCCAATTGTGAGATACAGCTTGGCCTAACTTTTCAGGGAAAGCTCGTATTTGAAAAGTGAACGTGTTTTTGGCTTTTCAGACCGTGGGGAATATGAATATCTGTTTCTTTTCCAAATATGACCTCTGTGTCAACAGTTCTGTTTTTTGGCTGAATTGAGTCCTACTGCCAATTGTGAGATACAGCTTTTTTCTCACTCCTCAGGGAAAGCTCGTATTTGAAAATTGAAGGTGTTTTTGGCTTTTTAGATGTGGGAAACATGAACATGTCTTTCTTTTGCAGATCTGAGCTCTGTGTCAAAAGTTACGTTTTCTGGCTGAATTGAGTCCTACTGCCAATTCTGAAATACAATTTAGTTTAACTCCTCACAGACAGCTCCGATATGATAATAGTATGTGTTTTTGGGTTTTTTAGGTGGTGGGGAATATAAATATGTGTTTCTTTTGCAAATATGAGCCCTGTGTCAATAGTCAAATTTCCTAGCTGTGTTGACTCCTACTGCCAATTCTGAGACTCAGCTTTGGTCTAACTCCTCAGGGAAAGCTCATATTTGAAAATTGTTTGTATTTTTCGCTCTTCAGACCATATGAATATGAATCTTTGTTTCTTTTCCAAATATGACCTCTGTGTCAAAAGTTCAGTTTTCTGGCTGTATTGACTCCTACTGCCAATTCTGAGACACAGCTTTGGTCTAACTCCTCGGGGAAAGCTCATATTTGAAAATTGTTTGTATTTTTCGCTTTTTAGACCATATGAATATGAATCTATGTTTCTTTTGCAAATCTGAGTTCTGTGTCAACAGTTCAGTTTACTGGCTGATTTGAGTCGTACTGCCAATTGCGAGATACAGCTGGCCTAACTCTTCAGGGAAAGCTCGTATTTGAAAAGTGAACGTGTTTTTGGCTTTTCAGACCGTGGGGAACATGAATATGTGTTTCTTTTCCAAATATGACCTCTGTGTCAAAAGTTAAGTTTTCTCGCTGAATTGAGTCCTACTGCAAATGCTGAGAGACAGCTTTTTTCTAACTCCTCAGGGAAAGCTCGTATTTGAAAACTGAACGTGTTTTTGGCTTTTCAGACGTGGGAAACATGAATATGTGGTTTTTTTTGCAAATCTGAGTTCTGTGTCATAGGTTAATTTTGTTGGCTGGATTGAATCGTACTTCTAATTCTGAAATACAATTTGGTCTAACTCCTCAGAGAAAGCCTCTATTTGAAAATTGAATCGGTTTTTTCTTTCTCAGATCATGGGGAATATGAATCTGTGTTTCTTTTGCAAACCTGAGTTCTGTGTCAACAGTTCTGTTTTCTGGCTGAATTGAGTCCTACTGCCAATTGTGAGATACAGCTTTGCCTAAGTCTTCAGGGAAAGCTCGTATTTGAAAATTGAAGGTGTTTTTGGCTTTTCAGATGTGGGAAACATGAATATGTCTTTCTTTTGCCGATCTGAGCTCTGTGTCAAAAGTTACGTTTTCTGGCTGAATTGAGTCCTACTGCCAATTCTGAAATACAATTTAGTCTAACTCCTCACAGAAAGCTCGTATATGATAGTATGTGTTTTTGGGTTTTTTAGGTGGTGGGGAATATAAATATGTGTTTCTTTTGCATATGAGCTCTGTGTCAAAAGTTAAGTTTTCTGGCTGAATTGAGTCCTACTGCCAATTCCGAGATACAGCTTTTTTCTAACTCCTCAGGGAAAGCTCGTATTTGAAAATTGAAGGTGTTTTTGGCTTTTTAGATGTGGGAAACATGAACATGTCTTTCTTTTGCAGATCTGAGCTCTGTGTCAAAAGTTATGTTTTCTGTCTGAATTGAGTCCTACTGCCAATTCTGAAATACAATTTAGTCTAACTCCTCACAGACAGCTCCTATATGATAATAGTATGTATTTTTGGGTTTTTTAGGTGGTGGGGAATATAAATATGTGTTTCTTTTGCAAATATGAGCCCTGTGTCAATAGTCAAATTTCCTAGCTGTGTTGACTCCTACTGCCAATTCTGAGACACAGCTTTGGTCTAACTCCTCAGGGAAAGCTCATATTTGAAAATTGTTTGTATTTTTCGCTTTTCAGACCATATGAATATGAATCTGTGTTTCTTTTGCAAATCTGAGTTCTGTGTCAACAGTTCAGTTTACTGGCTGATTTGAGTCGTACTGCCAATTGCGAGATACAGCTGGCCTAACTCTTCAGGGAAAGCTCGTATTTGAAAAGTGAACGTGTTTTTGGCTTTTCAGACCTTAGGGAAAATGAAAATGTGTTTCTTTTTCAAATCTGAGCTCTCTGTCAACAGTTCACTTTTCTGGCTGAATTGAGTCCTACTGCCAATTCTGAGATAAAGCTTGGCCTAACTCCTCAGAGAAAGCTCGTATTTGAAAATTGAATCTGTTTTTGGCTTTTCAGACGTGGGAAACATGAATATGTGTTTCTTTTGCAAATCTGAGTTCTGTGTCATAGGTTAAGTTAGTTGGCTGAATTGAATCGTACTGCCCATTCTAAAGTAATTCTTTGGTCTAACTCTTCAGCGAAAGCTCGTATTTGAAAATTGAATGTGTTTTTTGCTTTTCAGAACGTGGGGAACATGAATATGTGTTTCTTTTGGAAATCTGAGTTCTGTGTCATAGGTTAAGTTTGTTGGCTGAATTGAATCGCACTGCCCATTCTAAAGTAATGCTTTGGTCTAACTCTTCAGCGAAAGCTCGTATTTGAAAATTGAATGTGTTTTTTGCTTTTCAGAACGTGCGGAACATGAATATGTGTTTCTTTTGCAAATCTGAGCTCTGTGTCAAAAGTTACGTTTTGTGGCTGAATTGAGTCCTACTTTGGCATAACTCCTCAGGAAAAGCTCATATTTGAAAATTGAATGTGTTTTTGGCTTTTCAGACCTTAGGGAACATGAAAATGTGTCCTTTTTCAAATCTGAGCTCTGTCAACAGTCCACTTTCCTGGCTGATTTGAGTCCTACAGCCAATTGTGAGATACAGCTTGGCCTACCTTTTCAGGGAAAGCTCGTATTTGAAAAGTGAACCTGTTTTTGGCTTTTAAGACCGTGGGGAACATGAATATGTGTTTCTTTTCCAAATATGACCTCTGTGTCAAAAGTTAAGTTTTCTGACTGTATTGACTCCTATTGCCAATTCTGAGATACAGCTTTGGTCTAACTCTTCAGAGAAAGCTCGTATTTGAAAATTGAATGTGTTTTTGGCTTTTCAGACGTGGGAAACATGAATATGTGTTTCTTTTGGAAATCTGAGTTCTGTGTCAACAGTTCAGTTTACTGGCTGATTTGAGTCGTACTGCCAATTGTGAGATACAGCTTGGCCTAACTCTTCAGGGAAAGCTCGTATTTGAAAAGTGAACGTGTTTTTGGCTTTTCAGACCGTGGGGAACATGAATATCTGTTTCTTTACCAAATATGACCTCTGTGTCAAAAGTTAAGTTTTCTGCCTGTATTGAGTCCTACTGCCAATTCTGAGAGACAGCTTTGTTCTAACTCCTCAGGGAAAGCTCGTATTTGAAAATTGAAGGTGTTTTTAGCTTTTCAGACGTGGGAAACATGAATATGTCTTTCTTTTGCAGATCTGAGCTCTGTGTCAAAAGTTACGTTGTGTGGCTGAATTGAGTCCTACTGCCAATTCTGAAATACAGTTTAGTCCAACTCCTCACAGAAACCTCGTATTTGAAAATTGAATCTGTTTTTGGCTTTTCAGACGTGGGAAACATGAATATGTGTTTCTTTTGCAAATCTGAGTTCTGTGTCATAGGTTAAGTTTGTTGGCTGAATTGAATCGTACTGCCCATTCTAAAGTAATGCTTTGGTCTAACTCTTCAGTGAAAGCTCGTATTTGAAAATTGAATGTTTTTTTCGCTTTTCGGAACGTGGGGAACATGAATATGTGTTTCTTTTGCAAATCCGAGCTCTGTGTCAAAAGTAACCTTTTCTGGCTGAATTGAGTCCTACTTTGGCATAACTCCTCAGGAAAAGCTCATATTTGAAAATTGAACGTGTTTTTGGCTTTTCAGACCTTAGGGAACATGAAAATGTGTTCTTTTTCAAATCTGAGCTCTGTCAACAGTTCACTTTCCTGGCTGATTTGAGTCCTACAGCCAATTGTGAGATACAGCTTGGCCTAACTCTTCAGGGAAAGCTCGTATTTGAAAAGTGAACATGTTTTTGGCTTTTCAGACCGTGGGGAACATGAATATGTGTTTCTTTTCCAAATATGACCTCTGTGTCAAAAGTTAAGTTTTCTGGCTGTATTGACTCCTACTGCCAATTCTGAGATACAGCTTTGGTCTAACTCTTCAGAGAAAGCTCGTATTTGAAAATTGAATCTGTTTTTGGCTTTTCAGACATGGGAAACATGAATATGTGTTTCTTTTGGAAATCTGAGTTCTGTGTCATAGGTTAAGTTTGTTGGCTGAATTGAATCGCACTGCCCATTCTAAAGTAATGCTTTGGTCTAACTCTTCAGCGAAAGCTCGTATTTGAAAATTGAATGTGTTTTTGGCTTTTCAGACAGTGGGGAACATGAATATGTGTTTCTTTTGCAAATCTGAGTTCTGTGTCATAGGTTAAGTTTGTTGGCTGAATTGAATCGTACTGCCCATTCTAAAGTAATGCTTTGGTCTAACTCTTCAGCGAAAGCTCGTATTTGAAAATTGAATGTGTTTTTTTCTTTTCAGAACGTGGGGAACATCAATATGTGTTTCTTTTGCAAATCCGAGCTCTGTGTCAAAAGTAACCTTTTCTGGCTGAATTGAGTCCTACTTTGGCATAACTCCTCAGGAAAAGCTCATATTTGAAAATTGAACGTGTTTTTGGCTTTTCAGACCTTAGGGAACATGAAAATGTGTTCTTTTTCAAATCTGAGCTCTGTCAACAGTTCACTTTTCTGGCTGATTTGAGTCCTACAGCCAATTGTGAGATACAGCTTGGCCTAACTTTTCAGGGAAAGCTCGTATTTGAAAAGTGAACGTGTTTTTGGCTTTTCAGACCGTGGGGAACATGAATATGTGTTTCTTTTCCAAATATGACCTCTGTGTCAAAAGTTAAGTTTTCTGACTGTATTGACTCCTACTGCCAATTCTGAGATACAGCTTTGGTCTAACTCTTCAGAGAAAGCTCGTATTTGAAAATTGAATGTGTTTTTGGCTTTTCAGATGTGGGAAACATGAATATGTGTTTCTTTTGCAAATCTGAGTTCTGTGTCAACAGTTCAGTTTACTGGCTGATTTCTGTCGTACTGCCAATTGTGAAATACAGCTTGGCCTAACTTTACAGGGAAAGCTCGTATTTGAAAAGTGAACGTGTTTTTGGCTTTTCAGACCGTGGGGAACATGAATATGTGTTTCTTTTCCAAATATGACGTCTGTATCAAAAGTTAAGTTTTCTCGCTGAATTGAGTCCTACTGCAAATGCTGAGAGACAGCTTTTTTCTAACTCCTCAGGGAAAGCTCGTATTTGAAAACTGAACGTGTTTTTGGCTTTTCAGACGTGGGAAACATGAATATGTGTTTTTTTTTTGCAAATCTGAGTTCTGTGTCATAGGTTAATTTTGTTGGCTGGATTGAATCGTACTTCTAATTCTGAAATACAATTTGGTCTAACTCCTCAGAGAAAGCCTCTATTTGAAAATTCAATCGGTTTTTTCTTTCTCAGAGCATGGGGAATATGAATCTGTGTTTCTTTTGCAAACCTGAGTTCTGTGTCAACAGTTCTGTTTTCTGGCTGAATTGAGTCCTACTGCCAATTGTGAGATACAGCTTTGCCTAAGTCTTCATGGAAAGCTCGTATTTGAAAATTGAAGGTGTTTTTGGCTTTTCAGATGTGGGAAACATGAATATGTCTTTCTTTTGCAGATCTGAGCTCTGTGTCAAAAGTTACGTTTTCTGGCTGAATTGAGTCCTACTGCCAATTCTGAAATACAATTTAGTCTAACTCCTCACAGAAAGCTCGTATATGATAGTATGTGTTTTTGGGTTTTTTAGGTGGTAGGGAATATAAATATGTGTTTCTTTTGCATATGAGCTCTGTGTCAAAAGTTAAGTTTTCTGGCTGAATTGAGTCCTACTGCCAATTCTGAGATACAGCTTTTTTCTAACTCCTCAGGGAAAGCTCGTATTTGAAAATTGAAGGTGTTTTTGGCTTTTTAGATGTGGGAAACATGAACATGTCTTTCTTTTGCAGATCTGAGCTCTGTGTCAAAAGTTACGTTTTCTGGCTGAATTGAGTCCTATTGCCAATTCTGAAATACAATTTAGTCTAACTCCTCACAGACAGCTCCGATATGATAATAGTATGTGTTTTTGGGTTTTTTAGGTGGTGGGGAATATAAATATGTGTTTCTTTTGAAAATATGAGCCCTGTGTCAATAGTCAAATTTCCTAGCTGTGTTGACTCCTACTGCCAATTCTGAGACTCAGCTTTGGTCTAACTCCTCAGGGAAAGCTCATATTTGAAAATTGTTTGTATTTTTCGCTTTTCAGACCATATGAATATGAATCTTTGTTTCTTTTCCAAATATGACCTCTGTGTCAAAAGTTCAGTTTTCTGGCTGTATTGACTCCTACTGCCAATTCTGAGACACAGCTTTGGTCTAACTCCTCAGGGAAAGCTCATATTTGAAAATTGTTTGTATTTTTCGCTTTTCAGACCATATGAATATGAATCTGTGTTTCTTTTGCAAATCTGAGTTCTGTGTCAACAGTTCAGTTTACTGGCTGATTTGAGTCGTACTGCCAATTGCGAGATACAGCTGGCCTAACTCTTCAGGGAAAGCTCGTATTTGAAAAGTGAACGTGTTTTTGGCTTTTCAGACCTTAGGGAACATGAAAATGTGTTTCTTTTTCAAATCTGAGCTCTCTGTCAACAGTTCACTTTTCTGGCTGAATTGAGTCCTACTGCCAATTCTGAGATACAGCTTGGCCTAACTCCTCAGGGAAAGCTCATATTTGAAAAGTGAACGTGTTTTTGGCATTTTAAGACCGTGGGGAACATGAATATTTGTTTCTTTTCCAAGTATGATCTCTGTGTCAAAAGTTCAGTTTTCTGGCCGTATTGACTCCTACTGCCAATTCTGAGATACAGCTTTGGTTTAACTCCTCAGAGAAAGCTCGTATTTGAAAATTGAATCTGTTTTTGGCTTTTCAGACGTGTGAAATATGAATATGTGCTTCTTTTGCAAATCTGAGTTCTGTGTCATAGGTTAAGTTTGTTGGCTGAATTGAATCGTACTGCCCATTCTAAAGTAATGCTTTGGTCTAACTCTTCAGCGAAAGCTCGTATTTGAAAATTGAATGTGTTTTTCGCTTTTCGGAACGTGGGGAACATGAATATGTGTTTCTTTTGCAAATCCGAGCTCTGTGTCAAAAGTAACCTTTTCTGGCTGAATTGAGTCCTACTTTGGCATAACTCCTCAGGAAAAGCTCATATTTGAAAATTGAACATGTTTTTGGCTTTTCAGACCTTAGGGAACATGAAAATGTATTCTTTTTCAAATCTGAGCTCTGTCAACAGTTCACTTTCCTGGCTGATTTGAGTCCTACAGCCAATTGTGAGATACAGCTTGGCCTAACTCTTCAGGGAAAGCTCGTATTTGAAAAGTGAACGTGTTTTTGGCTTTTCAGACCGTGGGGAACATGAATATGTGTTTCTTTTCCAAATATGACCTCTGTGTCAAAAGTTAAGTTTTCTGGCTGTATTGACTCCTACTGCCAATTCTGAGATACAGCTTTGGTCTAACTCTTCAGAGAAAGCTCGTATTTGAAAATTGAATGTGTTTTTGGCTTTTCAGACGTGGGAAACATGAATATATGTTTCTTTTGCAAATCTGAGTTCTGTGTCAACAGTTCAGTTTACTGGCTGATTTGAGTCGTACTGCCAATTGTAAGATACAGCTTGGCCTAACTCTTCAGGGAAAGCTCGTATTTGAAAAGTGAACGTGTTTTTGGCTTTTCAGACCGTGTGGAAAATGAATATGTGTTTCTTTTGCATATGAGCTCTGTATCAAAAGTTAATTTTTCTCGCTGAATTGAGTCCTACTGCCAATTCTGAGAGACAGCTTTTTTCTAACTCCTCAGGGAAAGCTCGTATTTGAAAATTGAAGGTGTTTTTGGCTTTTCAGACGTGTGAAACATGAATATGTGTTTCTTTTGCAAATCTGAGTTCTGTGTCATAGGTTAAGTTTGTTGGCTGGATTGAATCGTACTTCTAATTCTGAAATACAGTTTGGTCTATCTCCTCAGAGAAAGCTTGTATTTGAAAATTGAATCGGTTTTTTCTTTCTCAGAGCATGGGGAATATGAATCTGTGTTTCTTTTGCAAATCTGAGTTCTGTGTCAACAGTTCTGTTTTCTGGCTGAATTGAGTCCTACTGCCAATTCTGAGAGACAGCTTTTTTCTAACTCCTCAGGGAAAGCTCGTATTTGAAAATTGAAGGTGTTTTTGGCTTTTCAGACGTGTGAAACATGAATATGTGTTTCTTTTGCAAATCTGAGTTCTGTGTCATAGGTTAAGTTTGTTGGCTGGATTGAATCGTACTTCTAATTCTGAAATACAATTTGGTCGAACTCCTCAGAGAAAGCTTGTATTTGAAAATTGAATCGGTTTTTTCTTTCTCAGAGCATGGGGAATATGAATCTGTGTTTCTTTTGCAAATCTGAGTTCTGTGTCAACAGTTCTGTTTTCTGGCTGAATTGAGTTCTACTGCCAATTGTGAGATACAGCTTTTTTCTAACTCCTCAGGGAAAGCTCGTATTTGAAAATTGAACGTGTTTTTGGCTTTTCAGACCGTGGGGAATATGAATATCTGTTTCTTTTCCAAATATGACCTCTGTGTCAACAGTTCTGTTTTCTGGCTGAATTGAGTCATACTGCCAATTGTGAGATACAGCTTGGCCTAAGTCTTCAGGGAAAGCTCGTATTTGAAAATTGAAGGTGTTTTTGGCTTTTCAGATGTGGGAAACATGAATATGTCTTTCTTTTGCAGATCTGAGCTCTGTGTCAAAAGTTACGTTTTCTGGCTGAATTGAGTCCTACAGCCAATTGTGAGATACAGCTTGGCCTAACTCTTCAGGGAAAGCTCGTATTTGAAAAGTGAACGTGTTTTTGGCTTTTCAGACCGTGGGGAACATGAATATCTGTTTCTTTACCAAATATGACCTCTGTGTCAAAAGTTCAGTTTTCTGCCTGTATTGAGTCCTACTGCCAATTCTGAGAGACAGCTTTGTTCTAACTCCTCAGGGAAAGCTCGTATTTGAAAATTGAAGGTGTTTTTAGCTTTTCAGACGTGGGAAACATGAATATGTCTTTCTTTTGCATATCTGAGCTCTGTGTCAAAAGTTACGTTTTGTGGCTGAATTGAGTCCTACTGCCAATTCTGAAATACAGTTTAGTCCAACTCCTCACAGAAACCTCGTATTTGAAAATTGAATCTGTTTTTGGCTTTTCAGACGTGGGAAACATGAATATGTGTTTCTTTTGCAAATCTGAGTTCTGTGTCATAGATTAAGTTTGTTGGCTGAATTGAATCGTACTGCCCATTCTAAAGTAATGCTTTGGTCTAACTCTTCAGTGAAAGCTCGTATTTGAAAATTGAATGTGTTTTTCGCTTTTCGGAACGTGGGGAACATGAATATGTGTTTCTTTTGCAAATCCGAGCTCTGTGTCAAAAGTAACCTTTTCTGGCTGAATTGAGTCCTACTTTGGCATAACTCCTCAGGAAAAGCTCATATTTGAAAATTGAACATGTTTTTGGCTTTTCAGACCTTAGGGAACATGAAAATGTATTCTTTTTCAAATCTGAGCTCTGTCAACAGTTCACTTTCCTGGCTGATTTGAGTCCTACAGCCAATTGTGAGATACAGCTTGGCCTAACTCTTCAGGGAAAGCTCGTATTTGAAAAGTGAACGTGTTTTTGGCTTTTCAGACCGTGGGGAACATGAATATGTGTTTCTTTTCCAAATATGACCTCTGTGTCAAAAGTTAAGTTTTCTGGCTGTATTGACTCCTACTGCCAATTCTGAGATACAGCTTTGGTCTAACTCTTCAGAGAAAGCTCGTATTTGAAAATTGAATGTGTTTTTGGCTTTTCAGACGTGGGAAACATGAATATATGTTTCTTTTGCAAATCTGAGTTCTGTGTCAACAGTTCAGTTTACTGGCTGATTTGAGTCGTACTGCCAATTGTAAGATACAGCTTGGCCTAACTCTTCAGGGAAAGCTCGTATTTGAAAAGTGAACGTGTTTTTGGCTTTTCAGACCGTGTGGAAAATGAATATGTGTTTCTTTTGCATATGAGCTCTGTATCAAAAGTTAATTTTTCTCGCTGAATTGAGTCCTACTGCCAATTCTGAGAGACAGCTTTTTTCTAACTCCTCAGGGAAAGCTCGTATTTGAAAATTGAAGGTGTTTTTGGCTTTTCAGACGTGTGAAACATGAATATGTGTTTCTTTTGCAAATCTGAGTTCTGTGTCATAGGTTAAGTTTGTTGGCTGGATTGAATCGTACTTCTAATTCTGAAATACAGTTTGGTCTATCTCCTCAGAGAAAGCTTGTATTTGAAAATTGAATCGGTTTTTTCTTTCTCAGAGCATGGGGAATATGAATCTGTGTTTCTTTTGCAAATCTGAGTTCTGTGTCAACAGTTCTGTTTTCTGGCTGAATTGAGTCCTACTGCCAATTCTGAGAGACAGCTTTTTTCTAACTCCTCAGGGAAAGCTCGTATTTGAAAATTGAAGGTGTTTTTGGCTTTTCAGACGTGTGAAACATGAATATGTGTTTCTTTTGCAAATCTGAGTTCTGTGTCATAGGTTAAGTTTGTTGGCTGGATTGAATCGTACTTCTAATTCTGAAATACAATTTGGTCGAACTCCTCAGAGAAAGCTTGTATTTGAAAATTGAATCGGTTTTTTCTTTCTCAGAGCATGGGGAATATGAATCTGTGTTTCTTTTGCAAATCTGAGTTCTGTGTCAACAGTTCTGTTTTCTGGCTGAATTGAGTCCTACTGCCAATTGTGAGATACAGCTTTTTTCTAACTCCTCAGGGAAAGCTCGTATTTGAAAATTGAACGTGTTTTTGGCTTTTCAGACCGTGGGGAATATGAATATCTGTTTCTTTTCCAAATATGACCTCTGTGTCAACAGTTCTGTTTTCTGGCTGAATTGAGTCCTACTGCCAATTGTGAGATACAGCTTGGCCTAAGTCTTCAGGGAAAGCTCGTATTTGAAAATTGAAGGTGTTTTTGGCTTTTCAGATGTGGGAAACATGAATATGTCTTTCTTTTGCAGATCTGAGCTCTGTGTCAAAAGTTACGTTTTCTGGCTGAATTGAGTCCTACTGCCAATTCTGAGATACAGCTTTGGTCTAACTCCTCAGAGAAAGCTCGTATTTGAAAAGTGAACGTGTTTTTGGCTTTTCAGACCTTAGGGAACATGAAAATGTGTTTCTTTTTAAAATCTGAGTTCTGTGTCAACAGTTCTGTTTTCTGGCTGAATTGAGTCCTACTGCCAATTCTGAGAGACAGCTTTTTTCTAACTCCTCAGGGAAAGCTCGTATTTGAAAATTGAAGGTGTTTTTGGCTTTTCAGACGTGTGAAACATGAATATGTGTTTCTTTTGCAAATCTGAGTTCTGTGTCATAGGTTAAGTTTGTTGGCTGGATTGAATCGTACTTCTAATTCTGAAATACAATTTGGTCTAACTCCTCAGAGAAAGCTTGTATTTGAAAATTGAATCGGTTTTTTCTTTCTCAGAGCATGGGGAATATGAATCTGTGTTTCTTTTGCAAATCTGAGTTCTGTGTCAACAGTTCTGTTTTCTGGCTGAATTGAGTCCTACTGCCAATTGTGAGATACAGCTTTTTTCTAACTCCTCAGGGAAAGCTCGTATTTGAAAATTGAACGTGTTTTTGGCTTTTCAGACCGTGGGGAATATGAATATCTGTTTCTTTTCCAAATATGACCTCTGTGTCAACAGTTCTGTTTTCTGGCTGAATTGAGTCCTACTGCCAATTGTGAGATACAGCTTGGCCTAAGTCTTCAGGGAAAGCTCGTATTTGAAAATTGAAGGTGTTTTTGGCTTTTCAGATGTGGGAAACATGAATATGTCTTTCTTTTGCAGATCTGAGCTCTGTGTCAAAAGTTACGTTTTCTGGCTGAATTGAGGCCTACTGCCAATTCTGAGATACAGCTTGGCCTAACTCCTCAGGGAAAGCTCGTATTTGAAAAGTGAACGTGTTTTTGGCTTTTCAGACCTTAGGGAACATGAAAATGTGTTTCTTTTTCAAATCTGAGCTCTCTGTCAACAGTTCACTTTTCTGGCTGAATTGAGTCCTACTGCCAATTCTGAGATACAGCTTGGCCTAACTCCTCAGGGAAAGCTCATATTTGAAAAGTGAACGTGTTTTTGGCATTTTAAGACCGTGGGGAACATGAATATTTGTTTCTTTTCCAAATATGATCTCTGTGTCGAAAGTTCAGTTTTCTGGCTGTATTGACTCCTACTGCCAATTCTGAGATACAGCTTTGGTCTAACTCCTCAGAGAAAGCTCGTATTTGAAAATTGAATCTGTTTTTGGCTTTTCAGACGTGTGAAACATGAATATGTGTTTCTTTTGCAAATCTGAGTTCTGTGTCATAGGTTAAGTTTGTTGGCTGAATTGAATCATACTGCCCATTCTAAAGTAATGCTTTGGTTTAACTCTTCAGCGAAAGCTTGTATTTTAAAATTGAATGTGTTTTTTGCTTTTCAGAACGTGGGGAACATGAATATGTGTTTCTTTTGCAAATCCGAGCTCTATGTCAAAAGTAACCTTTTCTGGCTGAATTGAGTCCTACTTTGGCATAACTCCTCAGGAAAAGCTCATATTTGAAAATTGAACATGTTTTTGGCTTTTCAGACCTTAGGGAACATGAAAATGTGTTCTTTTTCAAATCTGAGCTCTGTCAACAGTTCACTTTCCTGGCTGATTTGAGTCCTACAGCCAATTGTGAGATACAGCTTGGCCTAACTTTTCAGGGAAAGCTCGTATTTGAAAAGTGAACGTGTTTTTGGCTTTTCAGACCGTGGGGAACATGAATATGTGTTTCTTTTCCAAATATGACCTCTGTGTCAAAAGTTAAGTTTTCTGGGTGTATTGACTCCTACTGCCAATTCTGAGATACAGCTTTGGTGTAACTCTTCAGAGAAAGTTCGTATTTGAAAATTGAATGTGTTTTTGGCTTTTCAGACGTGGGAAATATGAATATGTGTTTCTTTTGGAAATCTGAGTTCTGTGTCAACAGTTCAGTTTACTGGCTGATTTGAGTCGTACTGCCAATTGTTATATACAGCTTGGCCTAACTCTTCAGGGAAAGCTCGTATTTGAAAAGTGAATGTGTTTTTGGCTTCTCAGACCGTGTGGAACATGAATATGTGTTTCTTTTGCATATGAGCTCTGTATCAAAAGTTAAGTTTTCTCGCTGAATTGAGTCCTACTGCCAATTCTGAGAGACAGCTTTTTTCTAACTCCTCAAGGAAAGCTCGTATTTGAAAATTGAAGGTGGTTTTGGCTTTTCAGACGTGGGAAACATGAATATGTGTTTGATTTGCAAATCTGAGTTCTGTGTCATAGGTTAAGTTTGTTGGCTGGATTGAATCGTACTTCTAATTCTGAAATACAACTTGGTCTAACTCCTCAGAGAAAGCTTGTATTTGAAAATTGAATCGGTTTTTTCTTTCTCAGAGCATGGGGAATATGAATCTGTGTTTCTTTTGCAAATCTGAGTTCTGTGTCAACAGTTCTGTTTTCTGGCTGAATTGAGTCCTACTGCCAATTGTGAGATACAGCTTTTTTCTAACTCCTCAGGGAAAGCTCGTATTTGAAAATTGAAGGTGTTTTTGGCTTTTTAGATGTGGGAAACATGAACATGTCTTTCTTTTGCAGATCTGAGCTCTGTGTGAAAAGTTACGTTTTCTGGCTGAATTGAGTCCTACTGCCAATTCTGAAATACAATTTAGTTTAACTCCTCACAGACAGCTCCGATATGATAATAGTATGTGTTTTTGGGTTTTTTAGGTGGTGGGGAATATAAATATGTGTTTCTTTTCCAAATATGAGCCCTGTGTCAATAGTCAAATTTCCTAGCTGTGTTGACTCCTACTGCCAATTCTGAGACTCAGCTTTGGTCTAACTCCTCAGGGAAAGCTCATATTTGAAAATTGTTTGTATTTTTCGCTCTTCAGACCATATGAATATGAATCTTTGTTTCTTTTCCAAATATGACCTCTGTGTCAAAAGTTCAGTTTTCTGGCTGTATTGACTCCTACTGCCAATTCTGAGACACAGCTTTGGTCTAACTCCTCGGGGAAAGCTCATATTTGAAAATTGTTTGTATTTTTCGCTTTTTAGACCATATGAATATGAATCTATGTTTCTTTTGCAAATCTGAGTTCTGTGTCAACAGTTCAGTTTACTGGCTGATTTGAGTCGTACTGCCAATTGCGAGATACAGCTGGCCTAACTCTTCAGGGAAAGCTCGTATTTGAAAAGTGAACGTGTTTTTGGCTTTTCAGACCTTAGGGAACATGAAAATGTGTTTCTTTTTCAAATCTGAGCTCTCTGTCAACAGTTCACTTTTCTGGCTGAATTGAGTCCTACTGCCAATTCTGAGATACACCTTGGCCTAACTCCTCAGGGAAAGCTCATATTTGAAAAGTGAACATGTTTTTGGCATTTTAAGACCGTGGGGAACATGAATATTTGTTTCTGTTCCAAATATGATCTCTGTGTCAAAAGTTCAGTTTTCTGGCTGTATTGACTCCTACTGCCAATTCTGAGATACAGCTTTGGTCTAACTCCTCAGAGAAAGCTCGTATTTGAAAATTGAATCTGTTTTTGGCTTTTCAGACATGGGAAACATGAATATGTGTTTCTTTTGCAAATCTGAGTTCTGTGTCATAGGTTAAGTTTGTTGCCTGAATTGAATCGTACTGCCCATTCTAAAGTAATGCTTTGGTCTAACTCTTCAGCGAAAGCTTGTATTTGAAAATTGAATGTGTTCTTTGCTTTTCAAAACGTGGGAAACATGAATATGTGTTTCTTTTGCAAATCAGAGCTCTGTGTCAAAAGTAACCTTTTCTGGCTGAATTGACTCCTACTTTGGCATAACTCCTCAGGAAAAGCTCATATATGAAAATTGAATGTGTTTTTGGCTTTTCAGACCTTAGGGAACATGAAAATGTGTTCTTTTTCAAATCTGAGCTCTGTCAACAGTTCACTTTTCTGGCTGATTTGAGTCCTACAGCCAATTGTGAGATACAGCTTGGCCTAACTTTTCAGGGAAAGCTCGTATTTGAAAAGTGAACGTGTTTTTGGCTTTTCAGACCGTGGGGAACATGAATATGTGTTTATTTTGCATATGTGCTCTGTATCAAAACTGAAGTTTTCTTGCTGAATTGAGGCCTACTGCCAATTCTGAAATATAAGTTGGCCTAACTCCTCAGGGAAAGCTCATATTTGAAAATTGTTTGTATTTTTCGCTCTTCAGACCATATGAATATGAATATGTGTTTCTTTTCCAAATATGACCTCTGTGTCAAAAGTTAAGTTTTCTGGATGTATTGACTCCTACTGCCAATGCTGAGATACAGCTGGCCTAACTCTTCAGGGAAAGCTCGTATTTGAAAAGTGAACGTGTTTTTGGCTTTTCAGACCTTAGGGAACATGAAAATGTGTTCTTTTTCAAATCTGAGCTCTGTCGACAGTTCACTTTTCTGGCTGATTTGAGTCCTACAGCCAATTGTGAGATACAGCTTGGCCTAACTTTTCAGGGAAAGCTCGTATTTGAAAAGTGAACGTGTTTTTGGCTTTTCAGACCGTGGGGAACATGAATATGTGTTTCTTTTCCAAATATGACCTCTGTGTCAAACGTTAAGTTTTCTGACTGTATTGACTCCTACTGCCAATTCTGAGATACAGCTTTGGTCTAACTCTTCAGAGAAAGCTCGTATTTGAAAATTGAATGTGTTTTTGGCTTTTCAGACGTGGGAAACATGAATATGTGTTTCTTTTGGAAATCTGAGTTCTGTGTCAACAGTTCAGTTTACTGGCTGATTTGTGTCGTACTGCCAATTGTGAGATACAGCTTGGCCTAACTTTACAGGGAAAGCTCGTATTTGAAAAGTGAACGTGTTTTTGGCTTTTCAGACCGTGGGGAACATGAATATGTGTTTCTTTTCCAAATATGACGTCTGTATCAAAAGTTAAGTTTTCTCGCTGAATTGAGTCCTACTGCAAATGCTGAGAGACAGCTTTTTTCTAACTCCTCAGGGAAAGCTCGTATTTGAAAACTGAACGTGTTTTTGGCTTTTCAGATGTGGGAAACATGAATATGTGGTTTTTTTTGCAAATCTGAGTTCTGTGTCATCGGTTAATTTTGTTGGCTGGATTGAATCGTACTTCTAATTCTGAAATACAATTTGGTCTAACTCCTCAGAGAAAGCCTCTATTTGAAAATTGAATCGGTTTTTTCTTTCTCAGATCATGGGGAATATGAATCTGTGTTTCTTTTGCAAACCTGAGTTCTGTGTCAACAGTTCTGTTTTCTGGCTGAATTGAGTCCTACTGCCAATTGTGAGATACAGCTTTGCCTAAGTCTTCAGGGAAAGCTCGTATTTGAAAATTGAAGGTGTTTTTGGCTTTTCAGATGTGGGAAACATGAATATGTCTTTCTTTTGCCGATCTGAGCTCTGTGTCAAAAGTTACGTTTTCTGGCTGAATTGAGTCCTACTGCCAATTCTGAAATACAATTTAGTCTAACTCCTCACAGAAAGCTCGTATATGATAGTATGTGTTTTTGGGTTTTTTAGGTGGTGGGGAATATAAATATGTGTTTCTTTTGCATATGAGCTCTGTGTCAAAAGTTAAGTTTTCTGGCTGAATTGAGTCCTACTGCCAATTCTGAGATACAGCTTTTTTCTAACTCCTCAGGGAAAGCTCGTATTTGAAAATTGAAGGTGTTTTTGGCTTTTTAGATGTGGGAAACATGAACATGTCTTTCTTTTGCAGATCTGAGCTCTGTGTCAAAAGTTATGTTTTCTGGCTGAATTGAGTCCTACTGCCAATTCTGAAATACAATTTAGTCTAACTCCTCACAGACAGCTCCTATATGATAATAGTATGTATTTTTGGGTTTTTTAGGTGGTGGGGAATATAAATATGTGTTTGTTTTGGAAATATGAGCCCTGTGTCAATAGTCAAATTTCCTAGCTGTGTTGACTCCTACTGCCAATTCTGAGACTCAGCTTTGGTCTAACTCCTCAGGGAAAGCTCATATTTGAAAATTGTTTGTATTTTTCGCTTTTCAGACCATATGAATATGAATCTTTGTTTCTTTTCCAAATATGACCTCTGTGTCAAAAGTTCAGTTTTCTGGCTGTATTGACTCCTACTGCCAATTCTGAGACACAGCTTTGGTCTAACTCCTCAGGGAAAGCTCATATTTGAAAATTGTTTGTATTTTTCGCTTTTCAGACCATATGAATATGAATCTGTGTTTCTTTTGCAAATCTGAGTTCTGTGTCAACAGTTCAGTTTACTGGCTGATTTGAGTCGTACTGCCAATTGCGAGATATAGCTGGCCTAACTCTTCAGGGAAAGCTCGTATTTGAAAAGTGAACGTGTTTTTGGCTTTTCAGACCTTAGGGAACATGAAAATGTGTTTCTTTTTCAAATCTGAGCTCTCTGTCAACAGTTCACTTTTCTGGCTGAATTGAGTCCTACTGCCAATTCTGAGATACAGCTTGGCCTAACTCCTCAGGGAAAGCTCATATTTGAAAAGTGAACGTGTTTTTGGCATTTTAAGACCGTGGGGAACATGAATATTTGTTTCTTTTCCAAATATGATCTCTGTGTCAAAAGTTCAGTTTTCTGGCCGTATTGACTCCTACTGCCAATTCTGAGATACAGCTTTGGTCTAACTCCTCAAAGAAAGCTCGTATTTGAAAATTGAATCTGTTTTTGGCTTTTCAGACGTGGGAAACATGAATATGTGTTTCTTTTGCAAATCTGAGTTCTGTGTCATAGGTTAAGTTTGTTGGCCGAATTGAATCGTACTGCCCATTCTAAAGTAATTCTTTGGTCTAACTCTTCAGCGAAAGCTCGTATTTGAAAATTGAATGTGTTTTTTGCTTTTCAGAACGTGGGGAACATGAATATGTGTTTCTTTTGGAAATCTGAGTTCTGTGTCATAGGTTAAGTTTGTTGGCTGAATTGAATCGCACTGCCCATTCTAAAGTAATGCTTTGGTCTAACTCTTCAGCGAAAGCTCGTATTTGAAAATTGAATGTGTTTTTTGCTTTTCAGAACGTGGGGAACATGAATATGTGTTTCTTTTGCAAATCTGAGCTCTGTGTCAAAAGTAACCTTTTCTGGCTGAATTGAGTCCTACTTTGGCATAACTCCTCAGGAAAAGCTCGTATTTGAAAAGTGAACCTGTTTTTGGCTTTTCAGACGTGTGAAATATGAATATGTGTTTCTTTTCCAAATATGACCTCTGTGTCAAAAGTTAAGTTTTCTGACTGTATTGACTCCTATTGCCAATTCTGAGATACAGCTTTGGTCTAACTCTTCAGAGAAAGCTCGTATTTGAAAATTGAATGTGTTTTTGGCTTTTCAGACGTGGGAAACATGAATATGTGTTTCTTTTGGAAATCTGAGTTCTGTGTCAACAGTTCAGTTTACTGGCTGATTTGAGTCGTACTGCCAATTGTGAGATACAGCTTGGCCTAACTCTTCAGGGAAAGCTCGTATTTGAAAAGTGAACGTGTTTTTGGCTTTTCAGACCGTGGGGAACATGAATATCGGTTTCTTTACAAAATATGACCTCTGTGTCAAAAGTTAAGTTTTCTGCCTGTATTGAGTCCTACTGCCAATTCTGAGAGACAGCTTTGTTCTAACTCCTCAGGGAAAGCTCGTATTTGAAAATTGAAGGTGTTTTTAGCTTTTCAGACGTGGGAAACATGAATATGTCTTTCTTTTGCAGATCTGAGCTCTGTGTCAAAAGTTACGTTTTGTGGCTGAATTGAGTCCTACTGCCAATTCTGAAATACAGTTTAGTCCAACTCCTCACAGAAACCTCGTATTTGAAAATTGAAGGTGTTTTTGGCTTTTCAGACGTGGGAAACATGAATATGTGTTTCTTTTGCAAATCTGAGTTCTGTGTCATAGGTTAAGTTTGTTGGCTGAATTGAATCGTACTGCCCATTCTAAAGTAATGCTTTGGTCTAACTCTTCAGCGAAAGCTCGTATTTGAAAATTGAATGTGTTTTTCGCTTTTCGGAACGTGGGGAACATGAATATGTGTTTCTTTTGCAAATCCGAGCTCTGTGTCAAAAGTAACCTTTTCTGGCTGAATTGAGTCCTACTTTGGCATAACTCCTCAGGAAAAGCTCATATTTGAAAATTGAATGTGTTTTTGGCTTTTCAGACCTTAGGGAACATGAAAATGTGTTCTTTTTCAAATCTGAGCTCTGTCAACAGTTCACTTTCCTGGCTGATTTGAGTCCTACAGCCAATTGTGAGATACAGCTTGGCCTAACTTTTCAGGGAAAGCTCGTATTTGAAAAGTGAACGTGTTTTTGGCTTTTCAGACCGTGGGGAATATGAATATCTGTTTCTTTTCCAAATATGACCTCTGTGTCAACAGTTCTGTTTTTTGGCTGAATTGAGTCCTACTGCCAATTGTGAGATATAGCTTTTTTCTCACTCCTCAGGGAAAGCTCGTATTTGAAAATTGAAGGTGTTTTTGGCTTTTTAGATGTGGGAAACATGAACATGTCTTTCTTTTGCAGATCTGAGCTCTGTGTCAAAAGTTACGTTTTCTGGCTGAATTGAGTCCTACTGCCAATTCTGAAATACAATTTAGTTTAACTCCTCACAGACAGCTCCGATATGATAATAGTATGTGTTTTTGGGTTTTTTAGGTGATGGGGAATATAAATATGTGTTTCTTTTGCAAATATGAGCCCTGTGTCAATAGTCAAATTTCCTAGCTGTGTTGACTCCTACTGCCAATTCTGAGACTCAGCTTTGGTCTAACTCCTCAGGGAAAGCTCATATTTGAAAATTGTTTGTATTTTTCGCTCTTCAGACCATATGAATATGAATCTTTGTTTCTTTTGCAAATCCGAGCTCTGTGTCAAAAGTTCAGTTTTCTGGCTGTATTGACTCCTACTGCCAATTCTGAGACACAGCTTTGGTCTAACTCCTCGGGGAAAGCTCATATTTGAAAATTGTTTGTATTTTTCGCTTTTTAGACCATATGAATATGAATCTATGTTTCTTTTGCAAATCTGAGTTCTGTGTCAACAGTTCAGTTTACTGGCTGATTTGAGTCGTACTGCCAATTGCGAGATACAGCTGGCCTAACTCTTCAGGGAAAGCTCGTATTTGAAAAGTGAACGTGTTTTTGGCTTTTCAGACCGTGGGGAACATGAATATGTGTTTCTTTTCCAAATATGACCTCTGTGTCAAAAGTTAAGTTTTCTGACTGTATTGACTCCTACTGCCAATTCTGAGATACAGCTTTGGTCTAACTCTTCAGAGAAAGCTCGTATTTGAAAATTGAATGTGTTTTTGGCTTTTCATACGTGGGAAACATGAATATGTGTTTCTTTTGGAAATCTGAGTTCTGTGTCAACAGTTCAGTTTACTGGCTGATTTGTGTCGTACTGCCAATTGTGAGATACAGCTTGGCCTAACTTTACAGGGAAAGCTCGTATTTGAAAAGTGAACGTGTTTTTGGCTTTTCAGACCGTGGGGAACATGAATATGTGTTTCTTTTCCAAATATGACGTCTGTATCAAAAGTTAAGTTTTCTCGCTGAATTGAGTCCTACTGCAAATGCTGAGAGACAGCTTTTTTCTAACTCCTCAGGGAAAGCTCGTATTTGAAAACTGAACGTGTTTTTGGCTTTTCAGACGTGGGAAACATGAATATGTGGGTTTTTTTTGCAAATCTGAGTTCTGTGTCATAGGTTAATTTTGTTGGCTGGATTGAATCGTACTTCTATTTCTGAAATACAATTTGGTCTAACTCCTCAGAGAAAGCCTCTATTTGAAAATTGAATCGGTTTTTTCTTTCTCAGATCATGGGGAATATGAATCTGTGTTTCTTTTGCAAACCTGTGTTCTGTGTCAACAGTTCTGTTTTCTGGCTGAATTGAGTCCTACTGCCAATTGTGAGATACAGCTTTGCCTAAGTCTTCAGGGAAAGCTCGTATTTGAAAATTGATGGTGTTTTTGGCTTTTCAGATGTGGGAAACATGAATATGTCTTTCTTTTGCCGATCTGAGCTCTGTGTCAAAAGTTACGTTTTCTGGCTGAATTGAGTCCTACTGCCAATTCTGAAATACAATTTAGTCTAACTCCTCACAGAAAGCTCGTATATGATAGTATGTGTTTTTGGGTTTTTTAGGTGGTGGGGAATATAAATATGTGTTTCTTTTGCATATGAGCTCTGTGTCAAAAGTTAAGTTTTCTGGCTGAATTGAGTCCTACTGCCAATTCCGAGATACAGCTTTTTTCTAACTCCTCAGGGAAAGCTCGTATTTGAAAATTGAAGGTGTTTTTGGCTTTTTAGATGTGGGAAACATGAACATGTCTTTCTTTTGCAGATCTGAGCTCTGTGTCAAAAGTTATGTTTTCTGGCTGAATTGAGTCCTACTGCCAATTCTGAAATACAATTTAGTCTAACTCCTCACAGACAGCTCCTATATGATAATAGTATGTATTTTTGGGTTTTTTAGGTGGTGGGGAATATAAATATGTGTTTCTTTTGCAAATATGAGCCCTGTGTCAATAGTCAAATTTCCTAGCTGTGTTGACTCCTACTGCCAATTCTGAGACACAGCTTTGGTCTAACTCCTCAGGGAAAGCTCATATTTGAAAATTGTTTGTATTTTTCGCTTTTCAGACCATATGAATATGAATCTGTGTTTCTTTTGCAAATCTGAGTTCTGTGTCAACAGTTCAGTTTACTGGCTGATTTGAGTCGTACTGCCAATTGCGAGATACAGCTGGCCTAACTCTTCAGGGAAAGCTCGTATTTGAAAAGTGAACGTGTTTTTGGCTTTTCAGACCTTAGGGAAAATGAAAATGTGTTTCTTTTTCAAATCTGAGCTCTCTGTCAACAGTTCACTTTTCTGGCTGAATTGAGTCCTACTGCCAATTCTGAGATAAAGCTTGGCGTAACTCCTCAGAGAAAGCTCGTATTTGAAAATTGAATCTGTTTTTGGCTTTTCAGACGTGGGAAACATGAATATGTGTTTCTTTTGCAAATCTGAGTTCTGTGTCATAGGTTAAGTTAGTTGGCTGAATTGAATCGTACTGCCCATTCTAAAGTAATTCTTTGGTCTAACTCTTCAGCGAAAGCTCGTATTTGAAAATTGAATGTGTTTTTTGCTTTTCAGAACGTGGGGAACATGAATATGTGTTTCTTTTGCAAATCTGAGCTCTGTGTCAAAAGTTACGTTTTGTGGCTGAATTGAGTCCTACTTTGGCATAACTCCTCAGGAAAAGCTCATATTTGAAAATTGAATGTGTTTTTGGCTTTTCAGACCTTAGGGAACATGAAAATGTGTTCTTTTTCAAATCTGAGCTCTGTCAACAGTCCACTTTCCTGGCTGATTTGAGTCCTACAGCCAATTGTGAGATACAGCTTGGCCTACCTTTTCAGGGAAAGCTCGTATTTGAAAAGTGAACCTGTTTTTGGCTTTTAAGACCGTGGGGAACATGAATATGTGTTTCTTTTCCAAATATGACCTCTGTGTCAAAAGTTAAGTTTTCTGACTGTATTGACTCCTATTGCCAATTCTGAGATACAGCTTTGGTCTAACTCTTCAGAGAAAGCTCGTATTTGAAAATTGAATGTGTTTTTGGCTTTTCAGACGTGGGAAACATGAATATGTGTTTCTTTTGGAAATCTGAGTTCTGTGTCAACAGTTCAGTTTACTGGCTGATTTGAGTCGTACTGCCAATTGTGAAATACAGTTTAGTCCAACTCCTCACAGAAACCTCGTATTTGAAAATTGAATCTGTTTTTGGCTTTTCAGACGTGGGAAACATGAATATGTGTTTCTTTTGCAAATCTGAGTTCTGTGTCATAGGTTAAGTTTGTTGGCTGAATTGAATCGTACTGCCCATTCTAAAGTAATGCTTTGGTCTAACTCTTCAGTGAAAGCTCGTATTTGAAAATTGAATGTGTTTTTCGCTTTTCGGAACGTGGGGAACATGAATATGTGTTTCTTTTGCAAATCAGAGCTCTGTGTCAAAAGTAACCTTTTCTGGCTGAATTGAGTCCTACTTTGGCATAACTCCTCAGGAAAAGCTCATATTTGAAAATTGAACGTGTTTTTGGCTTTTCAGACCTTAGGGAATATGAAAATGTGTTCTTTTTCAAATCTGAGCTCTGTCAACAGTTCACTTTCCTGGCTGATTTGAGTCCTACAGCCAATTGTGAGATACAGCTTGGCCTAACTCTTCAGGGAAAGCTCGTATTTGAAAATTGAATCTGTTTTTGGCTTTTCAGACATGGGAAACATGAATATGTGTTTCTTTTGGAAATCTGAGTTCTGTGTCATAGGTTAAGTTTGTTGGCTGAATTGAATCGCACTGCCCATTCTAAAGTAATGCTTTGGTCTAACTCTTCAGCGAAAGCTCGTATTTGAAAATTGAATGTGTTTTTTGCTTTTCAGAACGTGGGGAACATGAATATGTGTTTCTTTTGCAAATCTGAGCTCTGTGTCAAAAGTAACCTTTTCTGGCTGAATTGAGTCCTACTTTGGCATAACTCCTCAGGAAAAGCTCATATTTGAAAATTGAATGTGTTTTTGGCTTTTCAGACAGTGGGGAACATGAATATGTGTTTCTTTTGCAAACCTGAGTTCTGTGTCATAGGTTAAGTTTGTTGGCTGAATTGAATCGTACTGCCCATTCTAAAGTAATGCTTTGGTCTAACTCTTCAGCGAAAGCTCGTATTTGAAAATTGAATGTGTTTTTTTCTTTTCAGAACGTGGGGAACATCAATATGTGTTTCTTTTGCAAATCCGAGCTCTGTGTCAAAAGTAACCTTTTCTGGCTGAATTGAGTCCTACTTTGGCATAACTCCTCAGGAAAAGCTCATATTTGAAAATTGAACGTGTTTTTGGCTTTTCAGACCTTAGGGAACATGAAAATGTGTTCTTTTTCAAATCTGAGCTCTGTCAACAGTTCACTTTTCTGGCTGATTTGAGTCCTACAGCCAATTGTGAGATACAGCTTGGCCTAACTCTTCAGGGAAAGCTCGTATTTGAAAAGTGAACGTGTTTTTGGCTTTTCAGACCGTGGGGAACATGAATATGTGTTTCTTTTCCAAATATGACCTCTGTGTCAAAAGTTAAGTTTTCTGACTGTATTGACTCCTACTGCCAATTCTGAGATACAGCTTTGGTCTAACTCTTCAGAGAAAGCTCGTATTTGAAAATTGAATGTGTTTTTGGCTTTTCAGATGTGGGGAACATGAATATGTGTTTCTTTTGCAAATCTGAGTTCTGTGTCAACAGTTCAGTTTACTGGCTGATTTCTGTCGTACTGCCAATTGTGAGATACAGCTTGGCCTAACTTTACAGGGAAAGCTCGTATTTGAAAAGTGAACGTGTTTTTGGCTTTTCAGACCGTGGGGAACATGAATATGTGTTTCTTTTCCAAATATGACGTCTGTATCAAAAGTTAAGTTTTCTCGCTGAATTGAGTCCTACTGCAAATGCTGAGAGACAGCTTTTTTCTAACTCCTCAGGGAAAGCTCGTATTTGAAAACTGAACGTGTTTTTGGCTTTTCAGACGTGGGAAACATGAATATGTGTTTTTTTTTGCAAATCTGAGTTCTGTGTCATAGGTTAATTTTGTTGGCTGGATTGAATCGTACTTCTAATTCTGAAATACAATTTGGTCTAACTCCTCAGAGAAAGCCTCTATTTGAAAATTGAATCAGTTTTTTCTTTCTCAGAGCATGGGGAATATGAATCTGTGTTTCTTTTGCAAACCTGAGTTCTGTGTCAACAGTTCTGTTTTCTGGCTGAATTGAGTCCTACTGCCAATTGTGAGATACAGCTTTGCCTAAGTCTTCAGGGAAAGCTCGTATTTGAAAATTGAAGGTGTTTTTGGCTTTTCAGATGTGGGAAACATGAATATGTCTTTCTTTTGCAGATCTGAGCTCTGTGTCAAAAGTTACGTTTTCTGGCTGAATTGAGTCCTACTGCCAATTCTGAAATACAATTTAGTCTAACTCCTCACAGAAAGCTCGTATATGATAGTATGTGTTTTTGGGTTTTTTAGGTGGTAGGGAATATAAATATGTGTTTCTTTTGCATATGAGCTCTGTGTCAAAAGTTAAGTTTTCTGGCTGAATTGAGTCCTACTGCCAATTCTGAGATACAGCTTTTTTCTAACTCCTCAGGGAAAGCTCGTATTTGAAAATTGAAGGTGTTTTTGGCTTTTTAGATGTGGGAAACATGAACATGTCTTTCTTTTGCAGATCTGAGCTCTGTGTCAAAAGTTACGTTTTCTGGCTGAATTGAGTCCTATTGCCAATTCTGAAATACAATTTAGTCTAACTCCTCACAGACAGCTCCGATATGATAATAGTATGTGTTTTTGGGTTTTTTAGGTGGTGGGGAATATAAATATGTGTTTGTTTTGGAAATATGAGCCCTGTGTCAATAGTCAAATTTCCTAGCTGTGTTGACTCCTACTGCCAATTCTGAGACTCAGCTTTGGTCTAACTCCTCAGGGAAAGCTCATATTTGAAAATTGTTTGTATTTTTCGCTTTTCAGACCATATGAATATGAATCTTTGTTTCTTTTCCAAATATGACCTCTGTGTCAAAAGTTCAGTTTTCTGGCTGTATTGACTCCTACTGCCAATTCTGAGACACAGCTTTGGTCTAACTCCTCAGGGAAAGCTCATATTTGAAAATTGTTTGTATTTTTCGCTTTTCAGACCATATGAATATGAATCTGTGTTTCTTTTGCAAATCTGAGTTCTGTGTCAACAGTTCAGTTTACTGGCTGATTTGAGTCGTACTGCCAATTGCGAGATACAGCTGGCCTAACTCTTCAGGGAAAGCTCGTATTTGAAAAGTGAACGTGTTTTTGGCTTTTCAGACCTTAGGGAACATGAAAATGTGTTTCTTTTTCAAATCTGAGCTCTCTGTCAACAGTTCACTTTTCTGGCTGAATTGAGTCCTACTGCCAATTCTGAGATACAGCTTGGCCTAACTCCTCAGGGAAAGCTCATATTTGAAAAGTGAACGTGTTTTTGGCATTTTAAGACCGTGGGGAACATGAATATTTGTTTCTTTTCCAAATATGATCTCTGTGTCAAAAGTTCAGTTTTCTGGCCGTATTGACTCCTACTGCCAATTCTGAGATACAGCTTTGGTTTAACTCCTCAGAGAAAGCTCGTATTTGAAAATTGAATCTGTTTTTGGCTTTTCAGACGTGTGAAATATGAATATGTGTTTCTTTTGCAAATCTGAGTTCTGTGTCATAGGTTAAGTTTGTTGGCTGAATTGAATCGTACTGCCCATTCTAAAGTAATGCTTTGGTCTAACTCTTCAGCGAAAGCTCGTATTTGAAAATTGAATGTGTTTTTGGCTTTTCAGACGTGGGAAACATGAATATGTGTTTCTTTTGGAAATCTGAGTTCTGTGTCAACAGTTCAGTTTACTGGCTGATTTGAGTCGTACTGCCAATTGTGAGATACAGCTTGGCCTAACTCTTCAGGGAAAGCTCGTATTTGAAAAGTGAACGTGTTTTTAGCTTTTCAGACCGTGGGGAACATGAATATCTGTTTCTTTACCAAATATGGCCTCTGTGTCAAAAGTTAAGTTTTCTGCCTGTATTGAGTCCTACTGCCAATTCTGAGAGACAGCTTTGTTCTAACTCCTCAGGGAAAGCTCGTATTTGAAAATTGAAGGTGTTTTTAGCTTTTCAGACGTGGGAAACATGAATATGTCTTTCTTTTGCAGATCTGAGCTCTGTGTCAAAAGTTACGTTTTGTGGCTGAATTGAGTCCTACTGCCAATTCTGAAATACAGTTTAGTCCAACCCCTCACAGAAACCTCGTATTTGAAAATTGAATCTGTTTTTGGCTTTTCAGACGTGGGAAACATGAATATGTGTTTCTTTTGCAAATCTGAGTTCTGTGTCATAGGTTAAGTTTGTTGGCTGAATTGAATCGTACTGCCCATTCTAAAGTAATGCTTTGGTCTAACTCTTCAGTGAAAGCTCGTATTTGAAAATTGAATGTGTTTTTCGCTTTTCGGAACGTGGGGAACATGAATATGTGTTTCTTTTGCAAATCCGAGCTCTGTGTCAAAAGTAACCTTTTCTGGCTGAATTGAGTCCTACTTTGGCATAACTCCTCAGGAAAAGCTCATATTTGAAAATTGAACATGTTTTTGGCTTTTCAGACCTTAGGGAACATGAAAATGTGTTCTTTTTCAAATCTGAGCTCTGTCAACAGTTCACTTTCCTGGCTGATTTGAGTCCTACAGCCAATTGTGAGATACAGCTTGCCCTAACTCTTCAGGGAAAGCTCGTATTTGAAAAGTGAACGTGTTTTTGGCTTTTCAGACCGTGGGGAACATGAATATGTGTTTCTTTTCCAAATATGACCTCTGTGTCAAAAGTTAAGTTTTCTGGCTGTATTGACTCCTACTGCCAATTCTGAGATACAGCTTTGGTCTAACTCTTCAGAGAAAGCTCATATTTGAAAATTGAATGTGTTTTTGGCTTTTCAGACGTGGGAAACATGAATATATGTTTCTTTTGCAAATCTGAGTTCTGTGTCAACAGTTCAGTTTACTGGCTGATTTGAGTCGTACTGCCAATTGTGAGATACAGCTTGGCCTAACTCTTCAGGGAAAGCTCGTATTTGAAAAGTGAACGTGTTTTTGGCTTTTCAGACCGTGGGGAACATGAATATGTGTTTCTTTTGCAAATCTGAGTTCTGTGTCATAGGTTAAGTTTGTTGGCTGAATTGAATCGTACTGCCGATTCTAAAGTAATGCTTTGGTCTAACTCTTCAGTGAAAGCTCGTATTTGAAAATTGAATGTGTTTTTCACTTTTCGGAACGTGGGGAACATGAATATGTGTTTCTTTTGCAAATCCGAGCTCTGTGTCAAAAGTAACCTTTTCTGGCTGAATTGAGTCCTACTTTGGCATAACTCCTCAGGAAAAGCTCATATTTGAAAACTGAACATGTTTTTGGCTTTTCAGACCTTGGGGAACATGAAAATGTGTTTCTTTTTCAAATCTGAGCTCTGTCAACAGTTCACTTTCCTGGCTGATTTGAGTCCTACAACCAATTGTGAGATACAGCTTGGCCTAACTCTTCAGGGAAAGCTCGTATTTGAAAAGTGAACGTGTTTTTGGCTTTTCAGACCGTGGGGAACATGAATATGTGTTTCTTTTCCAAATATGACCTCTGTGTCAAAAGTTAAGTTTTCTGGCTGTATTGACTCCTACTGCCAATTCTGAGATACAGCTTTGGTCTAACTCTTCAGAGAAAGCTCATATTTGAAAATTGAATGTGTTTTTGGCTTTTCAGACGTGGGAAACATGAATATATGTTTCTTTTGCAAATCTGAGTTCTGTGTCAACAGTTCAGTTTACTGGCTGATTTGAGTCGTACTGCCAATTGTGAGATACAGCTTGGCCTAACTCTTCAGGGAAAGCTCGTATTTGAAAAGTGAACGTGTTTTTGGCTTTTCAGACCGTGGGGAACATGAATATGTGTTTCTTTTGCATATGAGCTCTGTATCAAAAGTTAATTTTTCTCGCTGAATTGAGTCCTACTGCCAATTCTGAGAGACAGCTTTTTTCTAACTCCTCAGGGAAAGCTCGTATTTGAAAATTGAAGGTGTTTTTGGCTTTTCAGACGTGTGAAACATGAATATGTGTTTCTTTTGCAAATCTGAGTTCTGTGTCATAGGTTAAGTTTGTTGGCTGGATTGAATCGTACTTCTATTTCTGAAATACAATTTGGTCTAACTCCTCAGAGAAAGCTTGTATTTGAAAATTGAATCGGTTTTTTCTTTCTCAGAGCATGGGGAATATGAATCTGTGTTTCTTTTGCAAATCTGAGTTCTGTGTCAACAGTTCTGTTTTCTGGCTGAATTGAGTCCTACTGCCAATTCTGAGAGACAGCTTTTTTCTAACTCCTCAGGGGAAGCTCGTATTTGAAAATTGAAGGTGTTTTTGGCTTTTCAGACGTGTGAAACATGAATATGTGTTTCTTTTGCAAATCTGAGTTCTGTGTCATAGGTTAAGTTTGTTGGCTGGATTGAATCGTACTTCTAATTCTGAAATACAATTTGGTCTAACTCCTCAGAGAAAGCTTGTATTTGAAAATTGAATGGGTTTTTTCTTTCTCAGAGCATGGGCAATATGAATCTGTGTTTCTTTTGCAAATCTGAGTTCTGTGTCAACAGTTCTGTTTTCTGGCTGAATTGAGTCCTACTGCTAATTGTGAGATACAGCTTTTTTCTAACTCCTAAGGGAAAGCTCGTATTTGAAAATTGAAGGTGTTTTTGGCTTTTCAGATGTGGGAAACATGAATATGTCTTTCTTTTGCAGATCTGAGCTCTGTGTCAAAAGTTACGTTTTCTGGCTGAATTGAGTCCTACTGCCAATTCTGAGATACAGCTTGGCCTAACTCCTCAGGGAAAGCTCATATTTGAAAAGTGAACGTGTTTTTGGCTTTTCAGACCTTAGGGAACATGAAAATGTGTTTCTTTTTCAAATCTGAGCTCTCTGTCAACAGTTCACTTTTCTGGCTGAATTGAGTCCTACTGCCAATTCTGAGATACAGCTTGGCCTAACTCCTCAGGGAAAGCTCATATTTGAAAAGTGAACGTGTTTTTGGCATTTTAAGACCGTGGGGAACATGAATATTTGTTTCTTTTCCAAATATGATCTCTGTGTCAAAAGTTCAGTTTTCTGGCCGTATTGACTCCTACTGCCAATTCTGAGATACAGCTTTGGTCTAACTCCTCAAAGAAAGCTCGTATTTGAAAATTGAATCTGTTTTTGGCTTTTCAGACGTGTGAAACATGAATACGTGTTTCTTTTGCAAATCTGAGTTCTGTGTCATAGGTTCAGTTTGTTGGCTGAATTGAATCATACTGCCCATTCTAAAGTAATGCTTTGGTCTAACTCTTCAGCGAAAGCTCGTATTTGAAAATTGAATGTGTTTTTTGCTTTTCAGACGTGTGAAACATGAATACGTGTTTCTTTTGCAAATCTGAGTTCTGTGTCATAGGTTCAGTTTGTTGGCTGAATTGAATCATACTGCCCATTCTAAAGTAATGCTTTGGTCTAACTCTTCAGCGAAAGCTCGTATTTGAAAATTGAATGTGTTTTTTGCTTTTCAGAACGTGGGGAACATCAATATGTGTTTCTTTTGCAAATCCGAGCTCTGTGTCAAAAGTAACCTTTTCTGGCTGAATTGAGTCCTACTTTGGCATAACTCCTCAGGAAAAGCTCATATTTGAAAATTGAATCTGTTTTTGGCTTTTCAGACCTTAGGGAACATGAAAATGTGTTCTTTTTCAAATCTGAGCTCTGTCAACAGTTCACTTTTCTGGCTGATTTGAGTCCTACAGCCAATTGTGAGATACAGCTTGGCCTAACTTTTCAGGGAAAGCTCGTATTTGAAAAGTGAACGTGTTTTTGGCTTTTCAGACCGTGGGGAACATGAATATGTGTTTCTTTTCCAAATATGACCTCTGTGTCAAAAGTTAAGTTTTCTGGGTGTATTGACTCCTACTGCCAATTCTGAGATACAGCTTTGGTGTAACTCTTCAGAGAAAGTTCGTATTTGAAAATTGAATGTGTTTTTGGCTTTTCAGACGTGGGAAATATGAATATGTGTTTCTTTTGGAAATCTGAGTTCTGTGTCAACAGTTCAGTTTACTGGCTGATTTGAGTCGTACTGCCAATTGTGATATACAGCTTGGCCTAACTCTTCAGGGAAAGCTCGTATTTGAAAAGTGAACGTGTTTTTGGCTTTTCAGACCGTGTGGAACATGAATATGTGTTTCTTTTGCATATGAGCTCTGTATCAAAAGTTAAGTTTTCTCGCTGAATTGAGTCCTACTGCCAATTCTGAGAGACATCTTTTTTCTAACTCCTCAAGGAAAGCTCGTATTTGAAAATTGAAGGTGTTTTTGGCTTTTCAGACGTGGGAAACATGAATATGTGTTTCATTTGCAAATCTGAGTTCTGTGTCATAGGTTAAGTTTGTTGGCTGGATTGAATCGTACTTCTAATTCTGAAATACAACTTGGTCTAACTCCTCAGAGAAAGCTTGTATTTGAAAATTGAATCGGTTTTTTCTTTCTCAGAGCATGGGGAATATGAATCTGTGTTTCTTTTGCAAATCTGACTTCTGTGTCAACAGTTCTGTTTTCTGGCTGAATTGAGTCCTACTTTGGCATAACTCCTCAGGAAAAGCTCATATTTGAAAATTGAACATGTTTTTGGCTTTTCAGACCTTAGGGAACATGAAAATGTGTTCTTTTTCAAATCTGAGCTCTGTCAACAGTTCACTTTCCTGGCTGATTTGAGTCCTACAGCCAATTGTGAGATGCAGCTTGGCCTAACTCTTCAGGGAAAGCTCGTATTTGAAAAGTGAACGTGTTTTTGGCTTTTCAGACCGTGGGGAACATGAATATCTGTTTCTTTACCAAATATGACCTCTGTGTCAAAAGTTAAGTTTTCTGCCTGTATTGAGTCCTACTGCCAATTCTGAGAGACAGCTTTGTTCTAACTCCTCAGGGAAAGCTCGTATTTGAAAATTGAAGGTGTTTTTAGCTTTTCAGACGTGGGAAACATGAATATGTCTTTCTTTTGCAGATCTGAGCTCTGTGTCAAAAGTTACGTTTTGTGGCTGAATTGAGGCCTACTGCCAATTCTGAAATATAAGTTGGCCTAACTCCTCAGGGAAAGCTCATATTTGAAAATTGTTTGTATTTTTCGCTCTTTAGACCATATGAATATGAATATGTGTTTCTTTTCCAAATATGACCTCTGTGTCAAAAGTTAAGTTTTCTGGATGTATTGACTCCTACTGCCAATGCTGAGATACAGCTTTGGTCTAACTCTTCAGAGAAAGCTCGTATTTGAAAAGTGAACGTGTTTTTGGCTTTTCAGACCGTGGGGAACATGAATATTTGTTTCTTTTCCAAATATGATCTCTTTGTCAAAAGTTAAGTTTTCTGGCCGTATTGACTCCTACTGCCAATTCTGAGATACAGCTTTGGTCTAACTCCTCAGAGAAAGCTCGTATTTGAAAATTGAATGTGTTTTTTGCTTTTCAGAACGTGGGGAACATCAATATGTGTTTCTTTTGCAAATCCGAGCTCTGTGTCAAAAGTAACCTTTTCTGGCTGAATTGAGTCCTACTTTGGCATAACTCCTCAGGAAAAGCTCATATTTGAAAATTGAACGTGTTTTTGGCTTTTCAGACCTTAGGGAACATGAAAATGTGTTCTTTTTCAAATCTGAGCTCTGTCAACAGTTCACTTTTCTGGCTGATTTGAGTCCTACAGCCAATTGTGAGATACAGCTTGGCCTAACTTTTCAGGGAAAGCTCGTATTTGAAAAGTGAACGTGTTTTTGGCTTTTCAGACCGTGGGGAACATGAATATGTGTTTCTTTTCCAAATATGACCTCTGTGTCAAAAGTTAAGTTTTCTGGGTGTATTGACTCCTACTGCCAATTCTGAGATACAGCTTTGGTGTAACTCTTCAGAGAAAGTTCGTATTTGAAAATTGAATGTGTTTTTGGCTTTTCAGACGTGGGAAATATGAATATGTGTTTCTTTTGGAAATCTGAGTTCTGTGTCAACAGTTCAGTTTACTGGCTGATTTGAGTCGTACTGCCAATTGTGATATACAGCTTGGCCTAACTCTTCAGGGAAAGCTCGTATTTGAAAAGTGAACGTGTTTTTGGCTTTTCAGACCGTGTGGAACATGAATATGTGTTTCTTTTGCATATGAGCTCTGTATCAAAAGTTAAGTTTTCTCGCTGAATTGAGTCCTACTGCCAATTCTGAGAGACATCTTTTTTCTAACTCCTCAAGGAAAGCTCGTATTTGAAAATTGAAGGTGGTTTTGGCTTTTCAGACGTGGGAAACATGAATATGTGTTTCATTTGCAAATCTGAGTTCTGTGTCATAGGTTAAGTTTGTTGGCTGGATTGAATCGTACTTCTAATTCTGAAATACAACTTGGTCTAACTCCTCAGAGAAAGCTTGTATTTGAAAATTGAATCGGTTTTTTCTTTCTCAGAGCATGGGGAATATGAATCTGTGTTTCTTTTGCAAATCTGAGTTCTGTGTCAACAGTTCTGTTTTCTGGCTGAATTGAGTCCTACTGCCAATTGTGAGATACAGCTTTTTTCTAACTCCTCAGGGAAAGCTCGTATTTGAAAATTGAAGGTGTTTTTGGCTTTTCAGACGTGGGAAACATGAATATGTGTTTCTTTTGCAAATCTGAGTTCTGTGTCATAGGTTAAGTTTGTTGGCTGAATTGAATCGTACTGCCCATTCTAAAGTAATGCTTTGGTCTAACTCTTCAGTGAAAGCTCGTATTTGAAAATTGAATGTGTTTTTCGCTTTTCGGAACGTGGGGAACATGAATATGTGTTTCTTTTGCAAATCCGAGCTCTGTGTCAAAAGTAACCTTTTCTGGCTGAATTGAGTCCTACTTTGGCATAACTCCTCAGGAAAAGCTCATATTTGAAAATTGAACATGTTTTTGGCTTTTCAGACCTTAGGGAACATGAAAATGTGTTCTTTTTCAAATCTGAGCTCTGTCAACAGTTCACTTTCCTGGCTGATTTGAGTCCTACAGCCAATTGTGAGATACAGCTTGACCTAACTCTTCAGGGAAAGCTCGTATTTGAAAAGTGAACGTGTTTTTGGCTTTTCAGACCGTGGGGAACATGAATATCTGTTTCTTTACCAAATATGACCTCTGTGTCAAAAGTTAAGTTTTCTGCCTGTATTGAGTCCTACTGCCAATTCTGAGAGACAGCTTTGTTCTAACTCCTCAGGGAAAGCTCGTATTTGAAAATTGAAGGTGTTTTTAGCTTTTCAGACGTGGGAAACATGAATATGTCTTTCTTTTGCAGATCTGAGCTCTGTGTCAAAAGTTACGTTTTGTGGCTGAATTGAGGCCTACTGCCAATTCTGAAATATAAGTTGGCCTAACTCCTCAGGGAAAGCTCATATTTGAAAATTGTTTGTATTTTTCGCTCTTTAGACCATATGAATATGAATATGTGTTTCTTTTCCAAATATGACCTCTGTGTCAAAAGTTAAGTTTTCTGGATGTATTGACTCCTACTGCCAATGCTGAGATACAGCTTTGGTCTAACTCTTCAGAGAAAGCTCGTATTTGAAAAGTGAACGTGTTTTTGGCTTTTCAGACCGTGGGGAACATGAATATTTGTTTCTTTTCCAAATATGATCTCTGTGTCAAAAGTTAAGTTTTCTGGCCGTATTGACTCCTACTGCCAATTCTGAGATACAGCTTTGGTCTAACTCCTCAGAGAAAGCTCGTATTTGAAAATTGAATGTGTTTTTTGCTTTTCAGAACGTGGGGAACATCAATATGTGTTTCTTTTGCAAATCCGAGCTCTGTGTCAAAAGTAACCTTTTCTGGCTGAATTGAGTCCTACTTTGGCATAACTCCTCAGGAAAAGCTCATATTTGAAAATTGAACGTGTTTTTGGCTTTTCAGACCTTAGGGAACATGAAAATGTGTTCTTTTTCAAATCTGAGCTCTGTCAACAGTTCACTTTTCTGGCTGATTTGAGTCCTACAGCCAATTGTGAGATACAGCTTGGCCTAACTTTTCAGGGAAAGCTCGTATTTGAAAAGTGAACGTGTTTTTGGCTTTTCAGACCGTGGGGAACATGAATATGTGTTTCTTTTCCAAATATGACCTCTGTGTCAAAAGTTAAGTTTTCTGGGTGTATTGACTCCTACTGCCAATTCTGAGATACAGCTTTGGTGTAACTCTTCAGAGAAAGTTCGTATTTGAAAATTGAATGTGTTTTTGGCTTTTCAGACGTGGGAAATATGAATATGTGTTTCTTTTGGAAATCTGAGTTCTGTGTCAACAGTTCAGTTTACTGGCTGATTTGAGTCGTACTGCCAATTGTGATATACAGCTTGGCCTAACTCTTCAGGGAAAGCTCGTATTTGAAAAGTGAACGTGTTTTTGGCTTTTCAGACCGTGTGGAACATGAATATGTGTTTCTTTTGCATATGAGCTCTGTATCAAAAGTTAAGTTTTCTCGCTGAATTGAGTCCTACTGCCAATTCTGAGAGACATCTTTTTTCTAACTCCTCAAGGAAAGCTCGTATTTGAAAATTGAAGGTGGTTTTGGCTTTTCAGACGTGGGAAACATGAATATGTGTTTCATTTGCAAATCTGAGTTCTGTGTCATAGGTTAAGTTTGTTGGCTGGATTGAATCGTACTTCTAATTCTGAAATACAACTTGGTCTAACTCCTCAGAGAAAGCTTGTATTTGAAAATTGAATCGGTTTTTTCTTTCTCAGAGCATGGGGAATATGAATCTGTGTTTCTTTTGCAAATCTGAGTTCTGTGTCAACAGTTCTGTTTTCTGGCTGAATTGAGTCCTACTGCCAATTGTGAGATACAGCTTTTTTCTAACTCCTCAGGGAAAGCTCGTATTTGAAAATTGAAGGTGTTTTTGGCTTTTCAGACGTGGGAAACATGAATATGTGTTTCTTTTGCAAATCTGAGTTCTGTGTCATAGGTTAAGTTTGTTGGCTGAATTGAATCGTACTGCCCATTCTAAAGTAATGCTTTGGTCTAACTCTTCAGTGAAAGCTCGTATTTGAAAATTGAATGTGTTTTTCGCTTTTCGGAACGTGGGGAACATGAATATGTGTTTCTTTTGCAAATCCGAGCTCTGTGTCAAAAGTAACCTTTTCTGGCTGAATTGAGTCCTACTTTGGCATAACTCCTCAGGAAAAGCTCATATTTGAAAATTGAACATGTTTTTGGCTTTTCAGACCTTAGGGAACATGAAAATGTGTTCTTTTTCAAATCTGAGCTCTGTCAACAGTTCACTTTCCTGGCTGATTTGAGTCCTACAGCCAATTGTGAGATATAGCTTGGCCTAACTCTTCAGGGAAAGCTCGTATTTGAAAAGTGAACGTGTTTTTGGCTTTTCAGACCGTGGGGAACATGAATATCTGTTTCTTTACCAAATATGACCTCTGTGTCAAAAGTTAAGTTTTCTGCCTGTATTGAGTCCTACTGCCAATTCTGAGAGACAGCTTTGTTCTAACTCCTCAGGGAAAGCTCGTATTTGAAAATTGAAGGTGTTTTTAGCTTTTCAGACGTGGGAAACATGAATATGTTTTTCTTTTGCAGATCTGAGCTCTGTGTCAAAAGTTACGTTTTGTGGCTGAATTGAGGCCTACTGCCAATTCTGAAATATAAGTTGGCCTAACTCCTCAGGGAAAGCTCATATTTGAAAATTGTTTGTATTTTTCGCTCTTTAGACCATATGAATATGAATATGTGTTTCTTTTCCAAATATGACCTCTGTGTCAAAAGTTAAGTTTTCTGGATGTATTGACTCCTACTGCCAATGCTGAGATACAGCTTTGGTCTAACTCTTCAGAGAAAGCTCGTATTTGAAAAGTGAACGTGTTTTTGGCTTTTCAGACCGTGGGGAACATGAAAATTTGTTTCTTTTCCAAATATGATCTCTGTGTCAAAAGTTAAGTTTTCTGGCCGTATTGACTCCTACTGCCAATTCTGAGATACAGCTTTGGTCTAACTCCTCAGAGAAAGCTCGTATTTGAAAATTGAATGTGTTTTTTGCTTTTCAGAACGTGGGGAACATCAATATGTGTTTCTTTTGCAAATCCGAGCTCTGTGTCAAAAGTAACCTTTTCTGGCTGAATTGAGTCCTACTTTGGCATAACTCCTCAGGAAAAGCTCATATTTGAAAATTGAACGTGTTTTTGGCTTTTCAGACCTTAGGGAACATGAAAATGTGTTCTTTTTCAAATCTGAGCTCTGTCAACAGTTCACTTTTCTGGCTGATTTGAGTCCTACAGCCAATTGTGAGATACAGCTTGGCCTAACTTTTCAGGGAAAGCTCGTATTTGAAAAGTGAACGTGTTTTTGGCTTTTCAGACCGTGAGGAACATGAATATGTGTTTCTTTTCCAAATATGACCTCTGTGTCAAAAGTTAAGTTTTCTGGGTGTATTGACTCCTACTGCCAATTCTGAGATACAGCTTTGGTGTAACTCTTCAGAGAAAGTTCGTATTTGAAAATTGAATGTGTTTTTGGCTTTTCAGACGTGGGAAATATGAATATGTGTTTCTTTTGGAAATCTGAGTTCTGTGTCAACAGTTCAGTTTACTGGCTGATTTGAGTCGTACTGCCAATTGTGATATACAGCTTGGCCTAACTCTTCAGGGAAAGCTCGTATTTGAAAAGTGAACGTGTTTTTGGCTTTTCAGACCGTGTGGAACATGAATATGTGTTTCTTTTGCATATGAGCTCTGTATCAAAAGTTAAGTTTTCTCGCTGAATTGAGTCCTACTGCCAATTCTGAGAGACAGCTTTTTTCTAACTCCTCAGGGAAAGCTCGTATTTGAAAATTGAAAGTGTTTTTGGCTTTTCAGACGTGTGAAACATGAATATGTGTTTCTTTTGCAAATCTGAGTTCTGTGTCATAGGTTAATTTTGTTGGCTGGATTGAATCGTACTTCTAATTCTGAAATACAATTTGGTCTAACTCCTCAGAGAAAGCCTCTATTTGAAAATTGAATCGGTTTTTTCTTTCTCAGAGCATGGGGAATATGAATCTGTGTTTCTTTTGCAAACCTGAGTTCTGTGTCAACAGTTCTGTTTTCTGGCTGAATTGAGTCCTACTGCCAATTGTGAGATACAGCTTTGCCTAAGTCTTCAGAGAAAGCTCGTATTTGAAAATTGAAGGTGTTTTTGGCTTTTCAGATGTGGGAAACATGAATATGTCTTTCTTTTGCAAATCTGAGCTCTGTGTCAAAAGTTACGTTTTCTGGCTGAATTGAGTCCTACTGCCAATTCTGAAATACAATTTAGTCTAACTCCTCACAGAAAGCTCGTATATGATAGTATGTGTTTTTGGGTTTTTTAGGTGGTGGGGAATATAAATATGTGTTTCTTTTGCATATGAGCTCTGTGTCAAAAGTTAAGTTTTCTGGCTGAATTGAGTCCTACTGCCAATTCTGAGATACAGCTTTTTTCTAACTCCTCAGGGAAAGCTCGTATTTGAAAATTGAAGGTGTTTTTGGCTTTTTAGATGTGGGAAACATGAACATGTCTTTCTTTTGCAGATCTGAGCTCTGTGTCAAAAGTTACGTTTTCTGGCTGAATTGAGTCCTATTGCCAATTCTGAAATACAATTTAGTCTAACTCCTCACAGACAGCTCCGATATGATAATAGTATGTGTTTTTGGGTTTTTAGGTGGTGGGGAATATAAATATGTGTTTCTTTTTGCAAATCTGAGTTCTGTGTCAACAGTTCTGTTTTCTGGCTGAATTGACTCCTACTGCAAATTCTGAGAGACAGCTTTGGTCTAACTCCTCAGGGAAAGCTCATATTTGAAAATTGTTTGTATTTTTCGCTTTTCAGACCATATGAATATGAATCTTTGTTTCTTTTCCAAATATGACCTCTGTGTCAAAAGTTCAGTTTTCTGGCTGTATTGACTCCTACTGCCAATTCTGAGACACAGCTTTGGTCTAACTCCTCAGGGAAAGCTCATATTTGAAAATTGTTTGTATTTTTCGCTTTTCAGACCATATGAATATGAATCTGTGTTTCTTTTGCAAATCTGAGTTCTTTGTCAACAGTTCAGTTTACTGGCTGATTTGAGTCGTACTGCCAATTGCGAGATACAGCTGGCCTAACTCTTCAGGGAAAGCTCGTATTTGAAAAGTGAACGTGTTTTTGGCTTTTCAGACCTTAGGGAACATGAAAATGTGTTTCTTTTTCAAATCTGAGCTCTCTGTCAACAGTTCACTTTTCTGGCTGAATTGAGTCCTACTGCCAATTCTGAGATACAGCTTGGCCTAACTCCTCAGGGAAAGCTCATATTTGAAAAGTGAACGTGTTTTTGGCATTTTAAGACCGTGGGGAACATGAATATTTGTTTCTTTTCCAAATATGATCTCTGTGTCAAAAGTTAAGTTTTCTGGCCGTATTGACTCCTACTGCCAATTCTGAGATACAGCTTTGGTCTAACTCCTCAGAGAAAGCTCGTATTTGAAAATTGAATCTGTTTTTGGCTTTTCAGACGTGTGAAATATGAATATGGGTTTCTTTTGCAAATCTGAGTTCTGTGTCATAGGTTAAGTTTGTTGGCTGAATTGAATCGTACTGCCCATTCTAAAGTAATGCTTTGGTCTAACTCTTCAGTGAAAGCTCGTATTTGAAAATTGAATGTGTTTTTCGCTTTTCGGAACGTGGGGAACATGAATATGTGTTTCTTTTGCAAATCCGAGCTCTGTGTCAAAAGTAACCTTTTCTGGCTGAATTGAGTCCTACTTTGGCAAAACTCCTCAGGAAAAGGTCATATTTGAAAATTGAACATGTTTTTGGCTTTTCAGACCTTAGGGAACATGAAAATGTGTTCTTTTTCAAATCTGAGCTCTGTCAACAGTTCACTTTCCTGGCTGATTTGAGTCCTACAGCCAATTGTGAGATACAGCTTGGCCTAACTCTTCAGGGAAAGCTCGTATTTGAAAAGTGAACGTGTTTTTGGCTTTTCAGACCGTGGGGAACATGAATATCTGTTTCTTTACCAAATATGACCTCTGTGTCAAAAGTTAAGTTTTCTGCCTGTATTGAGTCCTACTGCCAATTCTGAGAGACAGCTTTGTTCTAACTCCTCAGGGAAAGCTCGTATTTGAAAATTGAAGGTGTTTTTAGCTTTTCAGACGTGGGAAACATGAATATGTCTTTCTTTTGCAGATCTGAGCTCTGTGTCAAAAGTTACGTTTTGTGGCTGAATTGAGTCCTACTGCCAATTCTGAAATACAGTTTAGTCCAACTCCTCACAGAAACCTCGTATTTGAAAATTGAATCTGTTTTTGGCTTTTCAGACGTGGGAAACATGAATATGTGTTTCTTTTGCAAATCTGAGTTCTGTGTCATAGGTTAAGTTTGTTGGCTGAATTGAATCGTACTGCCCATTCTAAAGTAATGCTTTGGTCTAACTCTTCAGTGAAAGCTCGTATTTGAAAATTGAATGTGTTTTTCGCTTTTCGGAACGTGGGGAACATGAATATGTCTTTCTTTTGCAAATCCGAGCTCTGTGTCAAAAGTAACCTTTTCTGGCTGAATTGAGTCCTACTTTGGCATAACTCCTCAGGAAAAGCTCATATTTGAAAATTGAACATGTTTTTGGCTTTTCAGACCTTAGGGAACATGAAAATGTGTTCTTTTTCAAATCTGAGCTCTGTCAACAGTTCACTTTCCTGGCTGATTTGAGTCCTACAGCCAATTGTGAGATACAGCTTGGCCTAACTCTTCAGGGAAAGCTCGTATTTGAAAAGTGAACGTGTTTTTGGCTTTTCAGACCGTGGGGAACATGAATATCTGTTTCTTTACCAAATATGACCTCTGTGTCAAAAGTTAAGTTTTCTGCCTGTATTGAGTCCTACTGCCAATTCTGAGAGACAGCTTTGTTCTAACTCCTCAGGGAAAGCTCGTATTTGAAAATTGAAGGTGTTTTTAGCTTTTCAGACGTGGGAAACATGAATATGTCTTTCTTTTGCAGATCTGAGCTCTGTGTCAAAAGTTACGTTTTGTGGCTGAATTGAGGCCTACTGCCAATTCTGAAATATAAGTTGGCCTAACTCCTCAGGGAAAGCTCATATTTGAAAATTGTTTGTATTTTTCGCTCTTTAGACCATATGAATATGAATATGTGTTTCTTTTCCAAATATGACCTCTGTGTCAAAAGTTAAGTTTTCTGGATGTATTGACTCCTACTGCCAATGCTAAGATACAGCTTTGGTCTAACTCTTCAGAGAAAGCTCGTATTTGAAAAGTGAACGTGTTTTTGGCTTTTCAGACCGTGGGGAACATGAAAATTTGTTTCTTTTCCAAATATGATCTCTGTGTCAAAAGTTAAGTTTTCTGGCCGTATTGACTCCTACTGCCAATTCTGAGATACAGCTTTGGTCTAACTCCTCAGAGAAAGCTCGTATTTGAAAATTGAATGTGTTTTTTGCTTTTCAGAACGTGGGGAACATCAATATGTGTTTCTTTTGCAAATCCGAGCTCTGTGTCAAAAGTAACCTTTTCTGGCTGAATTGAGTCCTACTTTGGCATAACTCCTCAGGAAAAGCTCATATTTGAAAATTGAACGTGTTTTTGGCTTTTCAGACCTTAGGGAACATGAAAATGTGTTCTTTTTCAAATCTGAGCTCTGTCAACAGTTCACTTTTCTGGCTGATTTGAGTCCTACAGCCAATTGTGAGATACAGCTTGGCCTAACTTTTCAGGGAAAGCTCGTATTTGAAAAGTGAACGTGTTTTTGGCTTTTCAGACCGTGAGGAACATGAATATGTGTTTCTTTTCCAAATATGACCTCTGTGTCAAAAGTTAAGTTTTCTGGGTGTATTGACTCCTACTGCCAATTCTGAGATACAGCTTTGGTGTAACTCTTCAGAGAAAGTTCGTATTTGAAAATTGAATGTGTTTTTGGCTTTTCAGACGTGGGAAATATGAATATGTGTTTCTTTTGGAAATCTGAGTTCTGTGTCAACAGTTCAGTTTACTGGCTGATTTGAGTCGTACTGCCAATTGTGATATACAGCTTGGCCTAACTCTTCAGGGAAAGCTCGTATTTGAAAAGTGAACGTGTTTTTGGCTTTTCAGACCGTGTGGAACATGAATATGTGTTTCTTTTGCATATGAGCTCTGTATCAAAAGTTAAGTTTTCTCGCTGAATTGAGTCCTACTGCCAATTCTGAGAGACAGCTTTTTTCTAACTCCTCAGGGAAAGCTCGTATTTGAAAATTGAAAGTGTTTTTGGCTTTTCAGACGTGTGAAACATGAATATGTGTTTCTTTTGCAAATCTGAGTTCTGTGTCATAGGTTAATTTTGTTGGCTGGATTGAATCGTACTTCTAATTCTGAAATACAATTTGGTCTAACTCCTCAGAGAAAGCCTCTATTTGAAAATTGAATCGGTTTTTTCTTTCTCAGAGCATGGGGAATATGAATCTGTGTTTCTTTTGCAAACCTGAGTTCTGTGTCAACAGTTCTGTTTTCTGGCTGAATTGAGTCCTACTGCCAATTGTGAGATACAGCTTTGCCTAAGTCTTCAGAGAAAGCTCGTATTTGAAAATTGAAGGTGTTTTTGGCTTTTCAGATGTGGGAAACATGAATATGTCTTTCTTTTGCAAATCTGAGCTCTGTGTCAAAAGTTACGTTTTCTGGCTGAATTGAGTCCTACTGCCAATTCTGAAATACAATTTAGTCTAACTCCTCACAGAAAGCTCGTATATGATAGTATGTGTTTTTGGGTTTTTTAGGTGGTGGGGAATATAAATATGTGTTTCTTTTGCATATGAGCTCTGTGTCAAAAGTTAAGTTTTCTGGCTGAATTGAGTCCTACTGCCAATTCTGAGATACAGCTTTTTTCTAACTCCTCAGGGAAAGCTCGTATTTGAAAATTGAAGGTGTTTTTGGCTTTTTAGATGTGGGAAACATGAACATGTCTTTCTTTTGCAGATCTGAGCTCTGTGTCAAAAGTTACGTTTTCTGGCTGAATTGAGTCCTATTGCCAATTCTGAAATACAATTTAGTCTAACTCCTCACAGACAGCTCCGATATGATAATAGTATGTGTTTTTGGGTTTTTAGGTGGTGGGGAATATAAATATGTGTTTCTTTTTGCAAATCTGAGTTCTGTGTCAACAGTTCTGTTTTCTGGCTGAATTGAGTCCTACTGCCAATTCTGAGAGACAGCTTTGGTCTAACTCCTCAGGGAAAGCTCATATTTGAAAATTGTTTGTATTTTTCGCTTTTCAGACCATATGAATATGAATCTTTGTTTCTTTTCCAAATATGACCTCTGTGTCAAAAGTTCAGTTTTCTGGCTGTATTGACTCCTACTGCCAATTCTGAGACACAGCTTTGGTCTAACTCCTCAGGGAAAGCTCATATTTGAAAATTGTTTGTATTTTTCGCTTTTCAGACCATATGAATATGAATCTGTGTTTCTTTTGCAAATCTGAGTTCTTTGTCAACAGTTCAGTTTACTGGCTGATTTGAGTCGTACTGCCAATTGCGAGATACAGCTGGCCTAACTCTTCAGGGAAAGCTCGTATTTGAAAAGTGAACGTGTTTTTGGCTTTTCAGACCTTAGGGAACATGAAAATGTGTTTCTTTTTCAAATCTGAGCTCTCTGTCAACAGTTCACTTTTCTGGCTGAATTGACTCCTACTGCCAATTCTGAGATACAGCTTGGCCTAACTCCTCAGGGAAAGCTCATATTTGAAAAGTGAACGTGTTTTTGGCATTTTAAGACCGTGGGGAACATGAATATTTGTTTCTTTTCCAAATATGATCTCTGTGTCAAAAGTTAAGTTTTCTGGCCGTATTGACTCCTACTGCCAATTCTGAGATACAGCTTTGGTCTAACTCCTCAGAGAAAGCTCGTATTTGAAAATTGAATCTGTTTTTGGCTTTTCAGACGTGTGAAATATGAATATGGGTTTCTTTTGCAAATCTGAGTTCTTTGTCATAGGTTAAGTTTGTTGGCTGAATTGAATCGTACTGCCCATTCTAAAGTAATGCTTTGGTCTAACTCTTCAGTGAAAGCTCGTATTTGAAAATTGAATGTGTTTTTCGCTTTTCGGAACGTGGGGAACATGAATATGTGTTTCTTTTGCAAATCCGAGCTCTGTGTCAAAAGTAACCTTTTCTGGCTGAATTGAGTCCTACTTTGGCATAACTCCTCAGGAAAAGCTCATATTTGAAAATTGAACATGTTTTTGGCTTTTCAGACCTTAGGGAACATGAAAATGTGTTCTTTTTCAAATCTGAGCTCTGTCAACAGTTCACTTTCCTGGCTGATTTGAGTCCTACAGCCAATTGTGAGATACAGCTTGGCCTAACTCTTCAGGGAAAGCTCGTATTTGAAAAGTGAACGTGTTTTTGGCTTTTCAGACCGTGGGGAACATGAATATCTGTTTCTTTACCAAATATGACCTCTGTGTCAAAAGTTAAGTTTTCTGCCTGTATTGAGTCCTACTGCCAATTCTGAGAGACAGCTTTGTTCTAACTCCTCAGGGAAAGCTCGTATTTGAAAATTGAAGGTGTTTTTAGCTTTTCAGACGTGGGAAACATGAATATGTCTTTCTTTTGCAGATCTGAGCTCTGTGTCAAAAGTTACGTTTTGTGGCTGAATTGAGTCCTACTGCCAATTCTGAAATACAGTTTAGTCCAACTCCTCACAGAAACCTCGTATTTGAAAATTGAATCTGTTTTTGGCTTTTCAGACGTGGGAAACATGAATATGTGTTTCTTTTGCAAATCTGAGTTCTGTGTCATAGGTTAAGTTTGTTGGCTGAATTGAATCGTACTGCCCATTCTAAAGTAATGCTTTGGTCTAACTCTTCAGTGAAAGCTCGTATTTGAAAATTGAATGTGTTTTTCGCTTTTCGGAACGTGGGGAACATGAATATGTCTTTCTTTTGCAAATCCGAGCTCTGTGTCAAAAGTAACCTTTTCTGGCTGAATTGAGTCCTACTTTGGCATAACTCCTCAGGAAAAGCTCATATTTGAAAATTGAACATGTTTTTGGCTTTTCAGACCTTAGGGAACATGAAAATGTGTTCTTTTTCAAATCTGAGCTCTGTCAACAGTTCACTTTCCTGGCTGATTTGAGTCCTACAGCCAATTGTGAGATACAGCTTGGCCTAACTCTTCAGGGAAAGCTCGTATTTGAAAAGTGAACGTGTTTTTGGCTTTTCAGACCGTGGGGAACATGAATATCTGTTTCTTTACCAAATATGACCTCTGTGTCAAAAGTTAAGTTTTCTGCCTGTATTGAGTCCTACTGCCAATTCTGAGAGACAGCTTTGTTCTAACTCCTCAGGGAAAGCTCGTATTTGAAAATTGAAGGTGTTTTTAGCTTTTCAGACGTGGGAAACATGAATATGTCTTTCTTTTGCAGATCTGAGCTCTGTGTCAAAAGTTACGTTTTGTGGCTGAATTGAGTCCTACTGCCAATTCTGAAATACAGTTTAGTCCAACTCCTCACAGAAACCTCGTATTTGAAAATTGAATCTGTTTTTGGCTTTTCAGACGTGGGAAACATGAATATGTGTTTCTTTTGCAAATCTGAGTTCTGTGTCATAGGTTAAGTTTGTTGGCTGAATTGAATCGTACTGCCCATTCTAAAGTAATGCTTTGGTCTAACTCTTCAGTGAAAGCTCGTATTTGAAAATTGAATGTGTTTTTCGCTTTTCGGAACGTGGGGAACATGAATATGTGTTTCTTTTGCAAATCCGAGCTCTGTGTCAAAAGTAACCTTTTCTGGCTGAATTGAGTCCTACTTTGGCATAACTCCTCAGGAAAAGCTCATATTTGAAAATTGAACATGTTTTTGGCTTTTCAGACCTTAGGGAACATGAAAATGTGTTCTTTTTCAAATCTGAGCTCTGTCAACAGTTCACTTTCCTGGCTGATTTGAGTCCTACAGCCAATTGTGAGATACAGCTTGGCCTAACTCTTCAGGGAAAGCTCGTATTTGAAAAGTGAACGTGTTTTTGGCTTTTCAGACCGTGGGGAACATGAATATGTGTTTCTTTTCCAAATATGACCTCTGTGTCAAAAGTTCAGTTTTCTGGCTGTATTGACTCCTACTGCCAATTCTGAGATACAGCTTTCGTCTAACTCTTCAGAGAAAGCTCGTATTTAAAAATTGAATGTGTTTTTGGCTTTTCAGACGTGGGAAACATGAATATATGTTTCTTTCGCAAATCTGAGTTCTGTGTCAACAGTTCAGTTTACTGGCTGATTTGAGTCGTACTGCCAATTGTGAGATACAGCTTGGCCTAACTCTTCAGGGAAAGCTCGTATTTGAAAAGTGAACGTGTTTTTGGCTTTTCAGACCGTGGGGAACATGAATATGTGTTTCTTTTGCATATGAGCTCTGTATCAAAAGTTAATTTTTCTCGCTGAATTGAGTCCTACTGCCAATTCTGAGAGACAGCTTTTTTCTAACTCCTCAGTGAAAGCTCGTATTTGAAAATTGAAAGTGTTTTTGGCTTTTCAGACGTGTGAAACATGAATATGTGTTTCTTTTGCAAATCTGAGTTCTGTGTCATAGGTTAAGTTTGTTGGCTGGATTGAATCATACTTCTAATTCTGAAATACAATTTGGTCTAACTCCTCAGAGAAAGCTTGTATTTGAAAATTGAATCGGTTTTTTCTTTCTCAGAGCATGGGGAATATGAATCTGTGTTTCTTTTGCAAATCTGAGCTCTGTGTCAACAGTTCACTTTTCTGGCTGATTTGAGTCCTACAGCCAATTGTGAGATACAGCTTGGCCTAACTTTTCAGGGAAAGCTCGTATTTGAAAAGTGAACGTGTTTTTGGCTTTTCAGACCGTGGGGAACATGAATATGTGTTTCTTTTCCAAATATGACCTCTGTGTCAAAAGTTAAGTTTTCTGGGTGTATTGAGTCCTACTGCCAATTCTGAGATACAGCTTTGGTGTAACTCTTCAGAGAAAGTTCGTATTTGAAAATTGAATGTGTTTTTGGCTTTTCAGACGTGGGAAATATGAATATGTGTTTCTTTTGGAAATCTGAGTTCTGTGTCAACAGTTCAGTTTACTGGCTGATTTGAGTCGTACTGCCAATTGTGATATACAGCTTGGCCTAACTCTTCAGGGAAAGCTCGTATTTGAAAAGTGAACGTGTTTTTGGCTTTTCAGACCGTGTGGAACATGAATATGTGTTTCTTTTGCATATGAGCTCTGTATCAAAAGTTAAGTTTTCTCGCTGAATTGAGTCCTACTGCCAATTCTGAGAGACATCTTTTTTCTAACTCCTCAAGGAAAGCTCGTATTTGAAAATTGAAGGTGGTTTTGGCTTTTCAGACGTGGGAAACATGAATATGTGTTTCATTTGCAAATCTGAGTTCTGTGTCATAGGTTAAGTTTGTTGGCTAGATTGAATCGTACTTCTAATTCTGAAATACAACTTGGTCTAACTCCTCAGAGAAAGCTTGTATTTGAAAATTGAATCGGTTTTTTCTCTCTCAGAGCATGGGGAATATGAATCTGTGTTTCTTTTGCAAATCTGAGTTCTGTGTCAACAGTTCTGTTTTCTGGCTGAATTGAGTCCTACTGCCAATTCTGAGAGACAGCTTTTTTCTAACTCCTCAGGGAAAGCTCGTATTTGAAAATTGAAGGTGTTTTTGGCTTTTCAGACGTGTGAAACATGAATATGTGTTTCTTTTGCAAATCTGAGTTCTGTGTCATAGGTTAAGTTTGTTGGCTGGATTGAATCGTACTTCTAATGCTGAAATACAATTTGGTCTAACTCCTCAGAGAAAGCTTGTATTTGAAAATTGAATCGGTTTTTTCTTTCTCAGAGCATGTGGAATATGAATCTGTGTTTCTTTTGCAAATCTGAGTTCTGTGTCAACAGTTCTGTTTTCTGGCTGAATTGAGTCCTACTTTGGCATAACTCCTCAGGAAAAGCTCATATTTGAAAATTGAACATGTTTTTGGCTTTTCAGACCTTAGGGAACATGAAAATGTGTTCTTTTTCAAATCTGAGCTCTGTCAACAGTTCACTTTCCTGGCTGATTTGAGTCCTACAGCCAATTGTGGGATACAGCTTGGCCTAACTCTTCAGGGAAAGCTCGTATTTGAAAAGTGAACGTGTTTTTGGCTTTTCAGACCGTGGGGAACATGAATATGTGTTTCTTTTCCAAATATGACCTCTGTGTCAAAAGTTCAGTTTTCTGGCTGTATTGACTCCTACTGCCAATTCTGAGATACAGCTTTCGTCTAACTCTTCAGAGAAAGCTCGTATTTGAAAATTGAATGTGTTTTTGGCTTTTCAGACGTGGGAAACATGAATATATGTTTCTTTCGCAAATCTGAGTTCTGTGTCAACAGTTCAGTTTACTGGCTGATTTGAGTCGTACTGCCAATTGTGAGATACAGCTTGGCCTAACTCTTCAGGGAAAGCTCGTATTTGAAAAGTGAACGTGTTTTTGGCTTTTCAGACCGTGGGGAACATGAATACGTGTTTCTTTTGCATATGAGCTCTGTATCAAAAGTTAATTTTTCTCGCTGAATTGAGTCCTACTGCCAATTCTGAGAGACAGCTTTTTTCTAACTCCTCAGGGAAAGCTCCTATTTGAAAATTGAAAGTGTTTTTGGCTTTTCAGACGTGTGAAACATGAATATGTGTTTCTTTTGCAAATCTGAGTTCTGTGTCATAGGTTAAGTTTGTTGGCTGGATTGAATCGTACTTCTAATTCTGAAATACAATTTGGTCTAACTCCTCAGAGAAAGCTTGTATTTGAAAATTGAATCGGTTTTTTCTTTCTCAGAGCATGGGGAATATGAATCTGTGTTTCTTTTGCAAATCTGAGTTCTGTGTCAACAGTTCTGTTTTCTGGCTGAATTGAGTCCAACTGCTAATTCTGAGAGACAGCTTTTTTCTAACTCCTCAGGGAAAGCTCATATTTGAAAAGTGAACGTGTTTTTGGCATTTTAAGACCGTGGGGAACATGAATATTTGTTTCTTTTCCAAATATGATCTCTGTGTCAAAAGTTCAGTTTTCTGGCCGTATTAACTCCTACTGCCAATTCTGAGATACAGCTTTGGTTTAACTCCTCAGAGAAAGCTCGTATTTGAAAATTGAATCTGTTTTTGGCTTTTCAGACGTGTGAAATATGAATATGTCTTTCTTTTGCAAATCTGAGTTCTGTGTCATAGGTTAAGTTTGTTGGCTGAATTGAACCGTACTGCCCATTCTAAAGTAATGCTTTGGTCTAACTCTTCAGCGAAAGCTCGTATTTGAAAATTGAATGTGTTTTTGGCTTTTCAGACGTGGGAAACATGAATATGTGTTTCTTTTGGAAATCTGAGTTCTGTGTCAACAGTTCAGTTTACTGGCTGATTTGAGTCGTACTGCCAATTGTGAGATACAGCTTGGCCTAACTCTTCAGGGAAAGCTCGTATTTGAAAAGTGAACGTGTTTTTGGCTTTTCAGACCGTGGGGAACATGAATATCTGTTTCTTTACCAAATATGGCCTCTGTGTCAAAAGTTAAGTTTTCTGCCTGTATTGAGTCCTACTGCCAATTCTGAGAGACAGCTTTGTTCTAACTCCTCAGGGAAAGCTCGTATTTGAAAATTGAAGGTGTTTTTAGCTTTTCAGACGTGGGAAACATGAATATGTCTTTCTTTTGCAGATCTGAGCTCTGTGTCAAAAGTTACGTTTTGTGGCTGAATTGAGTCCTACTGCCAATTCTGAAATACAGTTTAGTCCAACTCCTCACAGAAACCTCGTATTTGAAAATTGAATCTGTTTTTGGCTTTTCAGACGTGGGAAACATGAATATGTGTTTCTTTTGCAAATCTGAGTTCTGTGTCATAGGTTAAGTTTGTTGGCTGAATTGAATCGTACTGCCCATTCTAAAGTAATGCTTTGGTCTAACTCTTCAGTGAAAGCTCGTATTTGAAAATTGAATGTGTTTTTCGCTTTTCGGAACGTGGGGAACATGAATATGTGTTTCTTTTGCAAATCCGACCTCTGTGTCAAAAGTAACCTTTTCTGGCTGAATTGAGTCCTACTTTGGCATAACTCCTCAGGAAAAGCTCATATTTGAAAATTGAACATGTTTTTGGCTTTTCAGACCTTAGGGAACATGAAAATGTGTTCTTTTTCAAATCTGAGCTCTGTCAACAGTTCACTTTCCTGGCTGATTTGAGTCCTACAGCCAATTGTGAGATAAAGCTTGGCCTAACTCTTCAGGGAAAGCTCGTATTTGAAAAGTGAACGTGTTTTTGGCTTTTCAGACCGTGGGGAACATGAATATGTGTTTCTTTTCCAAATATGACCTCTGTGTCAAAAGTTAAGTTTTCTGGCTGTATTGACTCCTACTGCCAATTCTGAGATACAGCTTTGGTCTAACTCTTCAGAGAAAGCTCATATTTGAAAATTGAATGTGTTTTTGGCTTTTCAGACGTGTGAAATATGAATATGTCTTTCTTTTGCAAATCTGAGTTCTGTGTCATAGGTTAAGTTTGTTGGCTGAATTGAACCGTACTGCCCATTCTAAAGTAATGCTTTGGTCTAACTCTTCAGCGAAAGCTCGTATTTGAAAATTGAATGTGTTTTTGGCTTTTCAGACGTGGGAAACATGAATATGTGTTTCTTTTGGAAATCTGAGTTCTGTGTCAACAGTTCAGTTTACTGGCTGATTTGAGTCGTACTGCCAATTGTGAGATACAGCTTGGCCTAACTCTTCAGGGAAAGCTCGTATTTGAAAAGTGAACGTGTTTTTGGCTTTTCAGACCGTGGGGAACATGAATATGTGTTTCTTTTGCAAATCTGAGTTCTGTGTCATAGGTTAAGTTTGTTGGCTGAATTGAATCGTACTGCCCATTCTAAAGTAATGCTTTGGTCTAACTCTTCAGTGAAAGCTCGTATTTGAAAATTGAATGTGTTTTTCGCTTTTCGGAACGTGGGGAACATGAATATGTGTTTCTTTTGCAAATCCGAGCTCTGTGTCAAAAGTAACCTTTTCTGGCTGAATTGAGTCCTACTTTGGCATAACTCCTCAGGAAAAGCTCATATTTGAAAATTGAACATGTTTTTGGCTTTTCAGACCTTAGGGAACATGAAAATGTGTTCTTTTTCAAATCTGAGCTCTGTCAACAGTTCACTTTCTTGGCTGATTTGAGTCCTACAGCCAATTGTGAGATACAGCTTGGCCTAACTCTTCAGGGAAAGCTCGTATTTGAAAAGTGAACGTGTTTTTGGCTTTTCAGACCGTGGGGAACATGAATATGTGTTTCTTTTCCAAATATGACCTCTGTGTCAAAAGTTAAGTTTTCTGGCTGTATTGACTCCTAATGCCAATTCTGAGATACAGCTTTGGTCTAACTCTTCAGAGAAAGCTCATATTTGAAAATTGAATGTGTTTTTGGCTTTTCAGACGTGGGAAACATGAATATATGTTTCTTTTGCAAATCTGAGTTCTGTGTCAACAGTTCAGTTTACTGGCTGATTTGAGTCGTACTGCCAATTGTGAGATACAGCTTGGCCTAACTCTTCAGGGAAAGCTCGTATTTGAAAAGTGAACGTGTTTTTGGCTTTTCAGACCGTGGGGAACATGAATATGTGTTTCTTTTGCATATGAGCTCTGTATCAAAAGTTAATTTTTCTCGCTGAATTGAGTCCTACTGCCAATTCTGAGAGACAGCTTTTTTCTAACTCCTCAGGGAAAGCTCGTATTTGAAAATTGAAGGTGTTTTTGGCTTTTCAGACGTGGGAAACATGAATATATGTTTCTTTTGCAAATCTGAGTTCTGTGTCAACAGTTCAGTTTACTGGCTGATTTGAGTCGTACTGCCAATTGTGAGATACAGCTTGGCCTAACTCTTCAGGGAAAGCTCGTATTTGAAAAGTGAACGTGTTTTTGGCTTTTCAGACCGTGGGGAACATGAATATGTGTTTCTTTTGCATATGAGCTCTGTATCAAAAGTTAATTTTTCTCGCTGAATTGAGTCCTACTGCCAATTCTGAGAGACAGCTTTTTTCTAACTCCTCAGGGAAAGCTCGTATTTGAAAATTGAAGGTGTTTTTGGCTTTTCAGACGTGTGAAACATGAATATGTGTTTCTTTTGCAAATCTGAGTTCTGTGTCATAGGTTAAGTTTGTTGGCTGGATTGAATCGTACTTCTATTTCTGAAATACAATTTGGTCTAACTCCTCAGAGAAAGCTTGTATTTGAAAATTGAATCGGTTTTTTCTTTCTCAGAGCATGGGGAATATGAATCTGTGTTTCTTTTGCAAATCTGAGTTCTGTGTCAACAGTTCTGTTTTCTGGCTGAATTGAGTCCTACTGCCAATTCTGAGAGACAGCTTTTTTCTAACTCCTCAGGGGAAGCTCGTATTTGAAAATTGAAGGTGTTTTTGGCTTTTCAGACGTGTGAAACATGAATATGTGTTTCTCTTGCAAATCTGAGTTTTGTGTCATAGGTTAAGTTTGTTGGCTGGATTGAATCGTACTTCTAATTCTGAAATACAATTTGGTCTAACTCCTCAGAGAAAGCTTGTATTTGAAAATTGAATCGGTTTTTTCTTTCTCAGAGCATGGGCAATATGAATCTGTGTTTCTTTTGCAAATCTGAGTTCTGTGTCAACAGTTCTGTTTTCTGGCTGAATTGAGTCCTACTGCTAATTGTGAGATACAGCTTTTTTCTAACTCCTAAGGGAAAGCTCGTATTTGAAAATTGAAGGTGTTTTTGGCTTTTCAGATGTGGGAAACATGAATATGTCTTTCTTTTGCAGATCTGAGCTCTGTGTCAAAAGTTACGTTTTCTGGCTGAATTGAGTCCTACTGCCAATTCTGAGATACAGCTTGGCCTAACTCCTCAGGGAAAGCTCATATTTGAAAAGTGAACGTGTTTTTGGCTTTTCAGACCTTAGGGAACATGAAAATGTGTTTCTTTTTCAAATCTGAGCTCTCTGTCAACAGTTCACTTTTCTGGCTGAATTGAGTCCTACTGCCAATTCTGAGATACAGCTTGGCCTAACTGCTCTGGGAAAGCTCATATTTGAAAAGTGAACGTGTTTTTGGCATTTTAAGACCGTGGGGAACATGAATATTTCTTTCTTTTCCAAATATGATCTCTGTGTCAAAAGTTCAGTTTTCTGGCCGTATTGACTCCTACTGCCAATTCTGAGATACAGCTTTGGTCTAACTCCTCAAAGAAAGCTCGTATTTGAAAATTGAATCTGTTTTTGGCTTTTCAGACGTGTGAAACATGAATACGTGTTTCTTTTGCAAATCTGAGTTCTGTGTCATAGGTTCAGTTTGTTGGCTGAATTGAATCATACTGCCCATTCTAAAGTAATGCTTTGGTCTAACTCTTCAGCGAAAGCTCGTATTTGAAAATTGAATGTGTTTTTTGCTTTTCAGAACGTGGGGAACATCAATATGTGTTTCTTTTGCAAATCCGAGCTCTGTGTCAAAAGTAACCTTTTCTGGCTGAATTGAGTCCTACTTTGGCATAACTCCTCAGGAAAAGCTCATATTTGAAAATTGAACGTGTTTTTGGCTTTTCAGACCGTGGGGAACATGAATATGTGTTTCTTTTCCAAATATGACCTCTGTGTCAAAAGTTAAGTTTTCTGGGTGTATTGACTCCTACTGCCAATTCTGAGATACAGCTTTGGTGTAACTCTTCAGAGAAAGTTCGTATTTGAAAATTGAATGTGTTTTTGGCTTTTCAGACGTGGGAAATATGAATATGTGTTTCTTTTGGAAATCTGAGTTCTGTGTCAACAGTTCAGTTTACTGGCTGATTTGAGTCGTACTGCCAATTGTGATATACAGCTTGGCCTAACTCTTCAGGGAAAGCTCGTATTTGAAAAGTGAACGTGTTTTTGGCTTTTCAGACCGTGTGGAACATGAATATGTGTTTCTTTTGCATATGAGCTCTGTATCAAAAGTTAAGTTTTCTCGCTGAATTGAGTCCTACTGCCAATTCTGAGAGACATCTTTTTTCTAACTCCTCAAGGAAAGCTCGTATTTGAAAATTGAAGGTGGTTTTGGCTTTTCAGATGTGGGAAACATGAATATGTGTTTCATTTGCAAATCTGAGTTCTGTGTCATAGGTTAAGTTTGTTGGCTGGATTGAATCGTACTTCTAATTCTGAAATACAATTTGGTCTAACTCCTCAGAGAAAGCTTGTATTTGAAAATTGAATCGGTTTTTTCTTTCTCAGAGCATGGGGAATATGAATCTGTGTTTCTTTTGCAAATCTGAGTTCTGTGTCAACAGTTCTGTTTTCTGGCTGAATTGAGTCGTACTGCCAATTGTGAGATACAGCTTTTTTCTAACTCCTCAGGGAAAGCTCGTATTTGAAAATTGAAGGTGTTTTTGGCTTTTCAGACGTGGGAAACATGAATATGTGTTTCTTTTGCAAATCTGAGTTCTGTGTCATAGGTTAAGTTTGTTGGCTGAATTGAATCGTACTGCCCATTCTAAAGTAATGCTTTGGTCTAACTCTTCAGTGAAAGCTCGTATTTGAAAATTGAATGTGTTTTTCGCTTTTCGGAACGTGGGGAACATGAATATGTGTTTCTTTTGCAAATCCGAGCTCTGTGTCAAAAGTAACCTTTTCTGGCTGAATTGAGTCCTACTTTGGCATAACTCCTCAGGAAAAGCTCATATTTGAAAATTGAACATGTTTTTGGCTTTTCAGACCTTAGGGAACATGAAAATGTGTTCTTTTTCAAATCTGAGCTCTGTCAACAGTTCACTTTCCTGGCTGATTTGAGTCCTACAGCCAATTGTGAGATACAGCTTGGCCTAACTCTTCAGGGAAAGCTCGTATTTGAAAAGTGAACGTGTTTTTGGCTTTTCAGACCGTGGGGAACATGAATATCTGTTTCTTTACCAAATATGACCTCTGTGTCAAAAGTTAAGTTTTCTGCCTGTATTGAGTCCTACTGCCAATTCTGAGAGACAGCTTTGTTCTAACTCCTCAGGGAAAGCTCGTATTTGAAAATTGAAGGTGTTTTTAGCTTTTCAGACGTGGGAAACATGAATATGTCTTTCTTTTGCAGATCTGAGCTCTGTGTCAAAAGTTACGTTTTGTGGCTGAATTGAGGCCTACTGCCAATTCTGAAATATAAGTTGGCCTAACTCCTCAGGGAAAGCTCATATTTGAAAATTGTTTGTATTTTTCGCTCTTTAGACCATATGAATATGAATATGTGTTTCTTTTCCAAATATGACCTCTGTGTCAAAAGTTAAGTTTTCTGGATGTATTGACTCCTACTGCCAATGCTGAGATACAGCTTTGGTCTAACTCTTCAGAGAAAGCTCGTATTTGAAAAGTGAACGTGTTTTTGGCTTTTCAGACCGTGGGGAACATGAATATGTGTTTCTTTTCCAAATATGACCTCTGTGTCAAAAGTTAAGTTTTCTGACTGTATTGACTCCTACTGCCAATTCTGAGATACAGCTTTGGTCTAACTCTTCAGAGAAAGCTCGTATTTGAAAATTGAATGTGTTTTTGGCTTTTCAGACGTGGGAAACATGAATATGTGTTTCTTTTGGAAATCTGAGTTCTGTGTCAACAGTTCAGTTTACTGGCTGATTTGTGTCGTACTGCCAATTGTGAGATACAGCTTGGCCTAACTTTACAGGGAAAGCTCGTATTTGAAAAGTGAACGTGTTTTTGGCTTTTCAGACCGTGGGGAACATGAATATGTGTTTCTTTTCCAAATATGACGTCTGTATCAAAAGTTAACTTTCTCGCTGAATTGAGTCCTACTGCAAATGCTGAGAGACAGCTTTTTTCTAACTCCTCAGGGAAAGCTCGTATTTGAAAACTGAACGTGTTTTTGGCTTTTCAGACGTGGGAAACATGAATATGTGTTTTTTTTTGCAAATCTGAGTTCTGTGTCATAGGTTAATTTTGTTGGCTGGATTGAATCGTACTTCTAATTCTGAAATACAATTTGGTCTAACTCCTCAGAGAAAGCCTCTATTTGAAAATTGAATCGGTTTTTTCTTTCTCAGAGCATGGGGAATATGAATCTGTGTTTCTTTTGCAAACCTGAGTTCTGTGTCAACTGTTCTGTTTTCTGGCTGAATTGAGTCCTACTGCCAATTGTGAGATACAGCTTTGCCTAAGTCTTCAGAGAAAGCTCGTATTTGAAAATTGAAGGTGTTTTTGGCTTTTCAGATGTGGGAAACATGAATATGTCTTTCTTTTGCAAATCTGAGCTCTGTGTCAAAAGTTACGTTTTCTGGCTGAATTGAGTCCTACTGCCAATTCTGAAATACAATTTAGTCTAACTCCTCACAGAAAGCTCGTATATGATAGTATGTGTTTTTGGGTTTTTTAGGTGGTGGGGAATATAAATATGTGTTTCTTTTGCATATGAGCTCTGTGTCAAAAGTTAAGTTTTCTGGCTGAATTGAGTCCTACTGCCAATTCTGAGATACAGCTTTTTTCTAACTCCTCAGGGAAAGCTCGTATTTGAAAATTGAAGGTGTTTTTGGCTTTTTAGATGTGGGAAACATGAACATGTCTTTCTTTTGCAGATCTGAGCTCTGTGTCAAAAGTTACGTTTTCTGGCTGAATTGAGTCCTATTGCCAATTCTGAAATACAATTTAGTCTAACTCCCCACAGACAGCTCCGATATGATAATAGTATGTGTTTTTGGGTTTTTAGGTGGTGGGGAATATAAATATGTGTTTCTTTTGCAAATATGAGCCCTGTGTCAATAGTCAAATTTCCTAGCTGTGTTGACTCCTACTGCCAATTCTGAGACTCAGCTTTGGTCTAACTCCTCAGGGAAAGCTCATATTTGAAAATTGTTTGTATTTTTCGCTTTTCAGACCATATGAATATGAATCTTTGTTTCTTTTGCAAATATGACCTCTGTGTCAAACGTTCAGTTTTCTGGCTGTATTGACTCCTACTGCCAATTCTGAGACACAGCTTTGGTCTAACTCCTCAGGGAAAGCTCATATTTGAAAATTGTTTGTATTTTTCGCTTTTCAGACCATATGAATATGAATCTGTGTTTCTTTTGCAAATCTGAGTTCTTTGTCAACAGTTCAGTTTACTGGCTGATTTGAGTCGTACTGCCAATTGCGAGATACAGCTGGCCTAACTCTTCAGAGAAAGCTCGTATTTGAAAAGTGAACGTGTTTTTGGCTTTTCAGACCTTAGGGAACATGAAAATGTGTTTCTTTTTCAAATCTGAGCTCTCTGTCAACAGTTCACTTTTCTGGCTGAATTGAGTCCTACTGCCAATTCTGAGATACAGCTTGGCCTAACTCCTCAGGGAAAGCTCATATTTGAAAAGTGAACGTGTTTTTGGCATTTTAAGACCGTGGGGAACATGAATATTTGTTTCTTTTCCAAATATGATCTCTGTGTCAAAAGTTCAGTTTTCTGGCCGTATTGACTCCTACTGCCAATTCTGAGATACAGCTTTGGTCTAACTCCTCAGAGAAAGCTCGTATTTGAAAATTGAATCTGTTTTTGGCTTTTCAGACGTGTGAAATATGAATATGGGTTTCTTTTGCAAATCTGAGTTCTTTGTCATAGGTTAAGTTTGTTGGCTGAATTGAATCGTACTGCCCATTCTAAAGTAATGCTTTGGTCTAACTCTTCAGCGAAAGCTCGTATTTGAAAATTGAATGTGTTTTTTGCTTTTCAGAATGTGGGGAACATCAATATGTGTTTCTTTTGCAAATCCGAGCTCTGTGTCAAAAGTAACCTTTTCTGGCTGAATTGAGTCCTACTTTGGCATAACTCCTCAGGAAAAGCTCATATTTGAAAATTGAACGTGTTTTTGGCTTTTCAGACCTTAGGGAACATGAAAATGTGTTCTTTTTCAAATCTGAGCTCTGTCGACAGTTCACTTTTCTGGCTGATTTGAGTCCTAAAGCCAATTGTGAGATACAGCTTGGCCTAACTTTTCAGGGAAAGCTCGTATTTGAAAAGTGAACGTGTTTTTGGCTTTTCAGACCGTGGGGAACATGAATATGTGTTTCCTTTCCAAATATGACCTCTGTGTCAAAAGTTAAGTTTTCTGACTGTATTGACTCCTACTGCCAATTCTGAGATACAGCTTTGGTCTAACTCTTCAGAGAAAGCTCGTATTTGAAAATTGAATGTGTTTTTGGCTTTTCAGACGTGGGAAACATGAATATGTGTTTCTTTTGGAAATCTGAGTTCTGTGTCAACAGTTCAGTTTACTGGCTGATTTGTGTCGTACTGCCAATTGTGAGATACAGCTTGGCCTAACTTTACAGGGAAAGCTCGTATTTGAAAAGTGAACGTGTTTTTGGCTTTTCAGACCGTGGGGAACATGAATATGTGTTTCTTTTCCAAATATGACGTCTGTATCAAAAGTTAAGTTTTCTCGCTGAATTGAGTCCTACTGCAAATGCTGAGAGACAGCTTTTTTCTAACTCCTCAGGGAAAGCTCGTATTTGAAAACTGAACGTGTTTTTGGCTTTTCAGACGTGGGAAACATGAATATGTGTTTTTTTTTGCAAATCTGAGTTCTGTGTCATAGGTTAATTTTGTTGGCTGGATTGAATCGTACTTCTAATTCTGAAATACAATTTGGTCTAACTCCTCAGAGAAACCTCTATTTGACAATTGAATCGGTTTTTTCTTTCTCAGAGCATGGGGAATATGAATCTGTGTTTCTTTTGCAAACCTGAGTTCTGTGTCATAGGTTAAGTTTGTTGGCTGAATTGAATCGTACTGCCCATTCTAAAGTAATTCTTTGGTCTAACTCTTCAGCGAAAGCTCGTATTTGAAAATTGAATGTGTTTTTTGCTTTTCAGAACGTGGGGAACATGAATATGTGTTTCTTTTGGAAATCTGAGTTCTGTGTCATAGGTTAAGTTTGTTGGCTGAATTGAATCGCACTGCCCATTCTAAAGTAATGCTTTGGTCTAACTCTTCAGCGAAAGCTCGTATTTGAAAATTGAATGTGTTTTTTGCTTTTCAGAACGTGGGGAACATGAATATGTGTTTCTTTTGCATATGAGCTCTGTATCAAAAGTTAAGTTTTCTCGCTGAATTGAGTCCTACTGCCAATTCTGAGAGACATCTTTTTTCTAACTCCTCAAGGAAAGCTCGTATTTGAAAATTGAATCTGTTTTTGGCTTTTCAGACGTGTGAAACATGAATATGTGTTTCTTTTGCAAATCTGAGTTCTGTGTCATAGGTTAAGTTTGTTGGCTGAATTGAATCATACTGCCCATTCTAAAGTAATGCTTTGGTCTAACTCTTCAGCGAAAGCTCGTATTTGAAAATTGAATGTGTTTTTTGCTTTTCAGAACGTGGGGAACATCAATATGTGTTTCTTTTGCAAATCCGAGCTCTGTGTCAAAAGTAACCTTTTCTGGCTGAATTGAGTCCTACTTTGGCATAACTCCTCAGGAAAAGCTCATATTTGAAAATTGAACATGTTTTTGGCTTTTCAGACCTTAGGGAACATGAAAATGTGTTCTTTTTCAAATCTGAGCTCTGTCAACAGTTCACTTTCCTGGCTGATTTGAGTCCTACAGCCAATTGTGAGATACAGCTTGGCCTAACTCTTCAGGGAAAGCTCGTATTTGAAAAGTGAACGTGTTTTTGGCTTTTCAGACCGTGGGGAACATGAATATGTGTTTCTTTTCCAAATATGACCTCTGTGTCAAAAGTTAAGTTTTCTGGCTGTATTGACTCCTACTGCCAATTCTGAGATACAGCTTTGGTGTAACTCTTCAGAGAAAGCTCGTATTTGAAAATTGAATGTGTTTTTGGCTTTTCAGACGTGGGAAACATGAATATATGTTTCTTTCGCAAATCTGAGTTCTGTGTCAACAGTTCAGTTTACTGGCTGATTTGAGTCGTACTGCCAATTGTGAGATACAGCTTGGCCTAACTCTTCAGGGAAAGCTCGTATTTGAAAAGTGAACGTGTTTTTGGCTTTTCAGACCGTGGGGAACATGAATACGTGTTTCTTTTGCATATGAGCTCTGTATCAAAAGTTAATTTTTCTCGCTGAATTGAGTCCTACTGCCAATTCTGAGAGACAGCTTTTTTCTAACTCCTCAGGGAAAGCTCGTATTTGAAAATTGAAAGTGTTTTTGGCTTTTCAGACGTGTGAAATATGAATATGGGTTTCTTTTGCAAATCTGAGCTCTCTGTCAACAGTTCACTTTTCTGGCTGAATTGAGTCCTACTGCCAATTCTGAGATACAGCTTGGCCTAACTCCTCAGGGAAAGCTCATATTTGAAAAGTGAACGTGTTTTTGGCATTTTAAGACCGTGGGGAATATGAATCTGTGTTTCTTTTCCAAATATGATCTCTGTGTCAAAAGTTCAGTTTTCTGGCCGTATTGACTCCTACTGCCAATTCTGAGATACAGCTTTGGTCTAACTCCTCAGAGAAAGCTCGTATTTGAAAATTGAATCTGTTTTTGGCTTTTCAGACGTGTGAAATATGAATATGGGTTTCTTTTGCAAATCTGAGTTCTTTGTCATAGGTTAAGTTTGTTGGCTGAATTGAATCGTACTGCCCATTCTAAAGTAATGCTTTGGTCTAACTCTTCAGTGAAAGCTCGTATTTGAAAATTGAATGTGTTTTTCGCTTTTCGGAACGTGGGGAACATGAATATGTGTTTCTTTTGCAAATCCGAGCTCTGTGTCAAAAGTAACCTTTTCTGGCTGAATTGAGTCCTACTTTGGCATAACTCCTCAGGAAAAGCTCATATTTGAAAATTGAACATGTTTTTGGCTTTTCAGACCTTAGGGAACATGAAAATGTGTTCTTTTTCAAATCTGAGCTCTGTCAACAGTTCACTTTCCTGGCTGATTTGAGTCCTACAGCCAATTGTGAGATACAGCTTGGCCTAACTCTTCAGGGAAAGCTCGTATTTGAAAAGTGAACGTGTTTTTGGCTTTTCAGACCGTGGGGAACATGAATATCTGTTTCTTTACCAAATATGACCTCTGTGTCAAAAGTTAAGTTTTCTGCCTGTATTGAGTCCTACTGCCAATTCTGAGAGACAGCTTTGTTCTAACTCCTCAGGGAAAGCTCGTATTTGAAAATTGAAGGTGTTTTTAGCTTTTCAGACGTGGGAAACATGAATATGTCTTTCTTTTGCAGATCTGAGCTCTGTGTCAAAAGTTACGTTTTGTGGCTGAATTGAGTCCTACTGCCAATTCTGAAATACAGTTTAGTCCAACTCCTCACAGAAACCTCGTATTTGAAAATTGAATCTGTTTTTGGCTTTTCAGACGTGGGAAACATGAATATGTGTTTCTTTTGCAAATCTGAGTTCTGTGTCATAGGTTAAGTTTGTTGGCTGAATTGAATCGTACTGCCCATTCTAAAGTAATGCTTTGGTCTAACTCTTCAGTGAAAGCTCGTATTTGAAAATTGAATGTGTTTTTCGCTTTTCGGAACGTGGGGAACATGAATATGTCTTTCTTTTGCAAATCCGAGCTCTGTGTCAAAAGTAACCTTTTCTGGCTGAATTGAGTCCTACTTTGGCATAACTCCTCAGGAAAAGCTCATATTTGAAAATTGAACATGTTTTTGGCTTTTCAGACCTTAGGGAACATGAAAATGTGTTCTTTTTCAAATCTGAGCTCTGTCAACAGTTCACTTTCCTGGCTGATTTGAGTCCTACAGCCAATTGTGAGATACAGCTTGGCCTAACTCTTCAGGGAAAGCTCGTATTTGAAAAGTGAACGTGTTTTTGGCTTTTCAGACCGTGGGGAACATGAATATCTGTTTCTTTACCAAATATGACCTCTGTGTCAAAAGTTAAGTTTTCTGCCTGTATTGAGTCCTACTGCCAATTCTGAGAGACAGCTTTGTTCTAACTCCTCAGGGAAAGCTCGTATTTGAAAATTGAAGGTGTTTTTAGCTTTTCAGACGTGGGAAACATGAATATGTCTTTCTTTTGCAGATCTGAGCTCTGTGTCAAAAGTTACGTTTTGTGGCTGAATTGAGTCCTACTGCCAATTCTGAAATACAGTTTAGTCCAACTCCTCACAGAAACCTCGTATTTGAAAATTGAATCTGTTTTTGGCTTTTCATACGTGGGAAACATGAATATGTGTTTCTTTTGCAAATCTGAGTTCTGTGTCATAGGTTAAGTTTGTTGGCTGAATTGAATCGTAATGCCCATTCTAAAGTAATGCTTTGGTCTAACTCTTCAGTGAAAGCTCGTATTTGAAAATTGAATGTGTTTTTCGCTTTTCGGAACGTGGGGAACATGAATATGTGTTTCTTTTGCAAATCCGAGCTCTGTGTCAAAAGTAACCTTTTCTGGCTGAATTGAGTCCTACTTTGGCATAACTCCTCAGGAAAAGCTCATATTTGAAAATTGAACATGTTTTTGGCTTTTCAGACCTTAGGGAACATGAAAATGTCTTCTTTTTCAAATCTGAGCTCTGTCAACAGTTCACTTTCCTGGCTGATTTGAGTCCTACAGCCAATTGTGAGATACAGCTTGGCCTAACTCTTCAGGGAAAGCTCGTATTTGAAAAGTGAACGTGTTTTTGGCTTTTCAGACCGTGGGGAACATGAATATGTGTTTCTTTTCCAAATATGACCTCTGTGTCAAAAGTTCAGTTTTCTGGCTGTATTGACTCCTACTGCCAATTCTGAGATACAGCTTTCGTCTAACTCTTCAGAGAAAGCTCGTATTTAAAAATTGAATGTGTTTTTGGCTTTTCAGACGTGGGAAACATGAATATATGTTTCTTTCGCAAATCTGAGTTCTGTGTCAACAGTTCAGTTTACTGGCTGATTTGAGTCGTACTGCCAATTGTGAAATACAGCTTGGCCTAACTCTTCAGGGAAAGCTCGTATTTGAAAAGTGAACGTGTTTTTGGCTTTTCAGACCGTGGGGAACATGAATATGTGTTTCTTTTGCATATGAGCTCTGTATCAAAAGTTAATTTTTCTCGCTGAATTGAGTCCTACTGCCAATTCTGAGAGACAGCTTTTTTCTAACTCCTCAGTGAAAGCTCGTATTTGAAAATTGAAAGTGTTTTTGGCTTTTCAGACGTGTGAAACATGAATATGTGTTTCTTTTGCAAATCTGAGTTCTGTGTCATAGGTTAAGTTTGTTGGCTGGATTGAATCATACTTCTAATTCTGAAATACAATTTGGTCTAACTCCTCAGAGAAAGCTTGTATTTGAAAATTGACTCGGTTTTTTCTTTCTCAGAGCATGGGGAATATGAATCTGTGTTTCTTTTGCAAATCTGAGCTCTGTGTCAACAGTTCACTTTCCTGGCTGATTTGAGTCCTACAGCCAATTGTGAGATACAGCTTGGCCTAACTTTTCAGGGAAAGCTCGTATTTGAAAAGTGAACGTGTTTTTGGCTTTTCAGACCGTGGGGAACATGAATATGTGTTTCTTTTCCAAATATGACCTCTGTGTCAAAAGTTAAGTTTTCTGGGTGTATTGAGTCCTACTGCCAATTCTGAGATACAGCTTTGGTGTAACTCTTCAGAGAAAGTTCGTATTTGAAAATTGAATGTGTTTTTGGCTTTTCAGACGTGGGAAATATGAATATGTGTTTCTTTTGGAAATCTGAGTTCTGTGTCAACAGTTCAGTTTACTGGCTGATTTGAGTCGTACTGCCAATTGTGATATACAGCTTGGCCTAACTCTTCAGGGAAAGCTCGTATTTGAAAAGTGAACGTGTTTTTGGCTTTTCAGACCGTGTGGAACATGAATATGTGTTTCTTTTGCATATGAGCTCTGTATCAAAAGTTAAGTTTTCTCGCTGAATTGAGTCCTACTGCCAATTCTGAGAGACATCTTTTTTCTAACTCCTCAAGGAAAGCTCGTATTTGAAAATTGAAGGTGGTTTTGGCTTTTCAGACGTGGGAAACATGAATATGTGTTTCATTTGCAAATCTGAGTTCTGTGTCATAGGTTAAGTTTGTTGGCTAGATTGAATCGTACTTCTAATTCTGAAATACAACTTGGTCTAACTCCTCAGAGAAAGCTTGTATTTGAAAATTGAATCGGTTTTTTCTTTCTCAGAGCATGGGGAATATGAATCTGTGTTTCTTTTGCAAATCTGAGTTCTGTGTCAACAGTTCTGTTTTCTGGCTGAATTGAGTCCTACTGCCAATTCTGAGAGACAGCTTTTTTCTAACTCCTCAGGGAAAGCTCGTATTTGAAAATTGAAGGTGTTTTTGGCTTTTCAGACGTGTGAAACATGAATATGTGTTTCTTTTGCAAATCTGAGTTCTGTGTCATAGGTTAAGTTTGTTGGCTGGATTGAATCGTACTTCTAATGCTGAAATACAATTTGGTCTAACTCCTCAGAGAAAGCTTGTATTTGAAAATTGAATCGGTTTTTTCTTTCTCAGAGCATGGGGAATATGAATCTGTGTTTCTTTTGCAAATCTGAGTTCTGTGTCAACAGTTCTGTTTTCTGGCTGAATTGAGTCCTACTGCCAATTGTGAGATACAGCTTTTTCTAACTCCTCAGGGAAAGCTCGTATTTGAAAATTGAAGGTGTTTTTAGCTTTTCAGACGTGGGAAACATGAATATGTCTTTCTTTTGCAGATCTGAGCTCTGTGTCAAAAGTTACGTTTTGTGGCTGAATTGAGTCCTACTGCCAATTCTGAAATACAGTTTAGTCCAACTCCTCACAGAAACCTCGTATTTGAAAATTGAATCTGTTTTTGGCTTTTCAGACGTGGGAAACATGAATATGTGTTTCTTTTGCAAATCTGAGTTCTGTGTCATAGGTTAAGTTTGTTGGCTGAATTGAATCGTACTGCCCATTCTAAAGTAATGCTTTGGTCTAACTCTTCAGTGAAAGCTCGTATTTGAAAATTGAATGTGTTTTTCGCTTTTCGGAACGTGGGGAACATGAATATGTCTTTCTTTTGCAAATCCGAGCTCTGTGTCAAAAGTAACCTTTTCTGGCTGAATTGAGTCCTACTTTGGCATAACTCCTCAGGAAAAGCTCATATTTGAAAATTGAACATGTTTTTGGCTTTTCAGACCTTAGGGAACATGAAAATGTGTTCTTTTTCAAATCTGAGCTCTGTCAACAGTTCACTTTCCTGGCTGATTTGAGTCCTACAGCCAATTGTGAGATACAGCTTGGCCTAACTCTTCAGGGAAAGCTCGTATTTGAAAAGTGAACGTGTTTTTGGCTTTTCAGACCGTGGGGAACATGAATATCTGTTTCTTTACCAAATATGACCTCTGTGTCAAAAGTTAAGTTTTCTGCCTGTATTGAGTCCTACTGCCAATTCTGAGAGACAGCTTTGTTCAAACTCCTCAGGGAAAGCTCGTATTTGAAAATTGAAGGTGTTTTTAGCTTTTCAGACGTGGGAAACATGAATATGTCTTTCTTTTGCAGATCTGAGCTCTGTGTCAAAAGTTACGTTTTGTGGCTGAATTGAGTCCTACTGCCAATTCTGAAATACAGTTTAGTCCAACTCCTCACAGAAACCTCGTATTTGAAAATTGAATCTGTTTTTGGCTTTTCATACGTGGGAAACATGAATATGTGTTTCTTTTGCAAATCTGAGTTCTGTGTCATAGGTTAAGTTTGTTGGCTGAATTGAATCGTACTGCCCATTCTAAAGTAATGCTTTGGTCTAACTCTTCAGTGAAAGCTCGTATTTGAAAATTGAATGTGTTTTTCGCTTTTCGGAACGTGGGGAACATGAATATGTGTTTCTTTTGCAAATCCGAGCTCTGTGTCAAAAGTAACCTTTTCTGGCTGAATTGAGTCCTACTTTGGCATAACTCCTCAGGAAAAGCTCATATTTGAAAATTGAACATGTTTTTGGCTTTTCAGACCTTAGGGAACATGAAAATGTCTTCTTTTTCAAATCTGAGCTCTGTCAACAGTTCACTTTCCTGGCTGATTTGAGTCCTACAGCCAATTGTGAGATACAGCTTGGCCTAACTCTTCAGGGAAAGCTCGTATTTGAAAAGTGAACGTGTTTTTGGCTTTTCAGACCGTGGGGAACATGAATATGTGTTTCTTTTCCAAATATGACCTCTGTGTCAAAAGTTCAGTTTTCTGGCTGTATTGACTCCTACTGCCAATTCTGAGATACAGCTTTCGTCTAACTCTTCAGAGAAAGCTCGTATTTAAAAATTGAATGTGTTTTTGGCTTTTCAGACGTGGGAAACATGAATATATGTTTCTTTCGCAAATCTGAGTTCTGTGTCAACAGTTCAGTTTACTGGCTGATTTGAGTCGTACTGCCAATTGTGAAATACAGCTTGGCCTAACTCTTCAGGGAAAGCTCGTATTTGAAAAGTGAACGTGTTTTTGGCTTTTCAGACCGTGGGGAACATGAATATGTGTTTCTTTTGCATATGAGCTCTGTATCAAAAGTTAATTTTTCTCGCTGAATTGAGTCCTACTGCCAATTCTGAGAGACAGCTTTTTTCTAACTCCTCAGTGAAAGCTCGTATTTGAAAATTGAAAGTGTTTTTGGCTTTTCAGACGTGTGAAACATGAATATGTGTTTCTTTTGCAAATCTGAGTTCTGTGTCATAGGTTAAGTTTGTTGGCTGGATTGAATCATACTTCTAATTCTGAAATACAATTTGGTCTAACTCCTCAGAGAAAGCTTGTATTTGAAAATTGAATCGGTTTTTTCTTTCTCAGAGCATGGGGAATATGAATCTGTGTTTCTTTTGCAAATCTGAGCTCTGTGTCAACAGTTCACTTTCCTGGCTGATTTGAGTCCTACAGCCAATTGTGAGATACAGCTTGGCCTAACTTTTCAGGGAAAGCTCGTATTTGAAAAGTGAACGTGTTTTTGGCTTTTCAGACCGTGGGGAACATGAATATGTGTTTCTTTTCCAAATATGACCTCTGTGTCAAAAGTTAAGTTTTCTGGGTGTATTGAGTCCTACTGCCAATTCTGAGATACAGCTTTGGTGTAACTCTTCAGAGAAAGTTCGTATTTGAAAATTGAATGTGTTTTTGGCTTTTCAGACGTGGGAAATATGAATATGTGTTTCTTTTGGAAATCTGAGTTCTGTGTCAACAGTTCAGTTTACTGGCTGATTTGAGTCGTACTGCCAATTGTGATATACAGCTTGGCCTAACTCTTCAGGGAAAGCTCGTATTTGAAAAGTGAACGTGTTTTTGGCTTTTCAGACCGTGTGGAACATGAATATGTGTTTCTTTTGCATATGAGCTCTGTATCAAAAGTTAAGTTTTCTCGCTGAATTGAGTCCTACTGCCAATTCTGAGAGACATCTTTTTTCTAACTCCTCAAGGAAAGCTCGTATTTGAAAATTGAAGGTGGTTTTGGCTTTTCAGACGTGGGAAACATGAATATGTGTTTCATTTGCAAATCTGAGTTCTGTGTCATAGGTTAAGTTTGTTGGCTAGATTGAATCGTACTTCTAATTCTGAAATACATCTTGGTCTAACTCCTCAGAGAAAGCTTGTATTTGAAAATTGAATCGGTTTTTTCTTTCTCAGAGCATGGGGAATATGAATCTGTGTTTCTTTTGCAAATCTGAGTTCTGTGTCAACAGTTCTGTTTTCTGGCTGAATTGAGTCCTACTGCCAATTCTGAGAGACAGCTTTTTTCTAACTCCTCAGGGAAAGCTCGTATTTGAAAATTGAAGGTGTTTTTGGCTTTTCAGACGTGTGAAACATGAATATGTGTTTCTTTTGCAAATCTGAGTTCTGTGTCATAGGTTAAGTTTGTTGGCTGGATTGAATCGTACTTCTAATGCTGAAATACAATTTGGTCTAACTCCTCAGAGAAAGCTTGTATTTGAAAATTGAATCGGTTTTTTCTTTCTCAGAGCATGGGGAATATGAATCTGTGTTTCTTTTGCAAATCTGAGTTCTGTGTCAACAGTTCTGTTTTCTGGCTGAATTGAGTCCTACTGCCAATTGTGAGATACAGCTTTTTCTAACTCCTCAGGGAAAGCTCGTATTTGAAAATTGGACGTGTTTTTGGCTTTTCAGACCGTGGGGAATATGAATATCTGTTTCTTTTCCAAATATGACCTCTGTGTTAACAGTTCTGTTTTCTGGCTGAATTGAGTCCTACAGCCAATTGTGAGATACAGCTTGGCCTAAGTCTTCAGGGAAAGCTCGTATTTGAAAATTGAAGGTGTTTTTGGCTTTTCAGATGTGGGAAACATGAATATGTCTTTCTTTTGCAGATCTGAGCTCTGTGTCAAAAGTTACGTTTTCTGGCTGAATTGAGTCCTACTGCCAATTCTGAGATACAGCTTGGCCTAACTCCTCAGGGAAAGCTCATATTTGAAAAGTGAACGTGTTTTTGGCTTTTCAGACCTTAGGGAACATGAAAATGTGTTTCTTTTTCAAATCTGAGCTCTCTGTCAACAGTTCACTTTTCTGGCTGAATTGAGTCCTACTGCCATTTCTGAGATACAGCTTTTTTCTAACTCCTCAGGGAAAGCTCATATTTGAAAAGTGAACGTGTTTTTGGCTTTTCAGACGTGGGAAACATGAATATATGTTTCTTTTGCAAATCTGAGTTCTGTGTCAACAGTTCAGTTTACTGGCTGATTTGAGTCGTACTGCCAATTGTGATATACAGCTTGGCCTAACTCTTCAGGGAAAGCTCGTATTTGAAAAGTGAATGTGTTTTTGGCTTTTCAGACCGTGTGGAACATGAATATGTGTTTCTTTTGCATATGAGCTCTGTATCAAAAGTTAAGTTTTCTCGCTGAATTGAGTCCTACTGCCAATTCTGAGAGACAGCTTTTTTCTAACTCCTCAAGGAAAGCTCGTATTTGAAAATTGAAGGTGGTTTTGGTTTTTCAGATGTAGGAAACATGAATATGTGTTTCATTTGCAAATCTGAGTTCTGTGTCATAGGTTAAGTTTGTTGGCTGGATTGAATCGTACTTCTAATTCTGAAATACAACTTGGTCTAACTCCTCAGAGAAAGCTTGTATTTGAAAATTGAATCGGTTTTTTCTTTCTCAGAGCATGGGGAATATGAATCTGTGTTTCTTTTGCAAATCTGAGTTCTGTGTCAACAGTTCTGTTTTCTGGCTGAATTGAGGCCTACTGCCAATTGTGAGATACAGCTTTTTTCTAACTCCTCAGGGAAAGCTCGTATTTGAAAATTGAACCTGTTTTTGGCTTTTCAGACCGTGGGGAATATGAATATCTGTTTCTTTTCCAAATATGACCTCTGTGTCAACAGTTCTGTTTTTTGGCTGAATTGAGTCCTACTGCCAATTCTGAGCTACAGCTTTTTTCTAACTCCTCAGGGAAAGCTCGTATTTGAAAATTGAAGATGTTTTTGGCTTTTTAGATGTGGGAAACATGAACATGTCTTTCTTTTGCAGATCTGAGCTCTTTGTCAAAAGTTACGTTTTCTGGCTGAATTGAGTCCTATTGCTAATTCTGAAATACAATTTAGTCTAACTCCTCACAGACAGCTCCGATATGATAATAGTATGTGTTTTGGGGTTTTTTAGGTGGTGGGGAATATGAATATCTGTTTCTTTTCCAAATATGACCTCTGTGTCAAAAGTTCAGTTTTCTGGCTGTATTGACTCCTACTGCCAATTCTGAGACTCAACTTTGGTCTAACTCCTCAGGGAAAGCTCATATTTGAAAATTGTTTGTATTTTTCGCTCTTCAGACCATATGAATATGAATATGTGTTTCTTTTCCAAATATGACCTCTGTGTCAAAAGTTAAGTTTTCTGGCTGTATTGACTCCTACTGCCAATGCTGAGATACAGCTTTGGTCTAACTCTTCAGAGAAAGCTCGTATTTGAAAATTGAATGTGTTTTTGGCTTTTCATACGTGGGAAACATGAATCTGTGTTTCTTTTGGAAATCTGAGTTCTGTGTCAACAGTTCAGTTTACTGGCTGATTTGTGTCGTACTGCCAATTGTGAGATACAGCTTGGCCTAACTTTACAGGGAAAGCTCGTATTTGAAAAGTGAACGTGTTTTTGGCTTTTCAGACCGTGGGGAACATGAATATGTGTTTCTTTTCCAAATATGACGTCTGTATCAAAAGTTAAGTTTTCTCGCTGAATTGAGTCCTACAGCCAATTCTGAGATACAGCTTTGGTCTAACTCCTCAGAGAAAGCTCGTATTTGAAAATTGAATCTGTTTTTTGCTTTTCAAAACGTGGGAAACATGAATATGTGTTTCTTTTGCAAATCAGAGCTCTGTGTCAAAAGTAACCTTTTCTGGCTGAATTGAGTCCTACTTTGGCATAACTCCTCAGGAAAAGCTCATATTTGAAAATTGAATGTGTTTTTGGCTTTTCAGACCTTAGGGAACATGAAAATGTGTTCTTTTTCAAATCTGAGCTCTATCAACAGTTCACTTTTCTGGCTGATTTGAGTCCTACAGCCAATTGTGAGATACAGCTTGGCCTAAGTTTTCAGGGAAAGCTCGTATTTGAAAAGTGAACGTGTTTTTGGCTTTTCAGACCATGGGGAACATGAATATGTGTTTCTTTTCCAAATATGACCTCTGTGTCAAAAGTTAAGTTTTCTGGCTGTATTGACTCCTACTGCCAATTCTGAGATACAGCTTTGGTCTAACTCTTCAGAGAAAGCTCGTATTTGAAAATTGAATCTGTTTTTGGCTTTTCAGACATGGGAAACATGAATATGTGTTTCTTTTGGAAATCTGAGTTCTGTGTCATAGGTTAAGTTTGTTGGCTGAATTGAATCGCACTGCCCATTCTAAAGTAATGCTTTGGTCTAACTCTTCAGCGAAAGCTCGTATTTGAAAATTGAATGTGTTTTTTGCTTTTCAGAACGTGGGGAACATGAATATGTGTTTCTTTTGCAAATCTGAGCTCTGTGTCAAAAGTAACCTTTTCTGGCTGAATTGAGTGCTACTTTGGCATAACTCCTCAGGAAAAGCTCATATTTGAAAATTGAATGTGTTTTTGGCTTTTCAGACAGTGGGGAACATGAATATGTGTTTCTTTTGCATATGAGCTCTGTATCAAAAGTTAAGTTTTCTGACTGTATTGAGTCTTACTGCCAATTCTGAGAGACAGCTTTTTTCTAAGTCCTCAGGGAAAGCTCGTATTTGAAAATTGAAGGTGTTTTTGGCTTTTCAGACGTGGGAAACATGAATATGTGTTTCTTTTGCAAATCTGAGTTCTGTGTCATAGGTTAAGTTTGTTGGCTGGATTGAATCGTACTTCTAATTCTGAAATACAATTTGGTCTAACTCCTCAGAGAAAGCTTGTATTTGAAAATTGAATGGGTTTTTTCTTTCTCAGAGCATGGGGAATATGAATCTGTGTTTCTTTTGCAAATCTGAGTTCTGTGTCAACAGTTCTGTTTTCTGGCTGAATTGAGTCCTACTGCCAATTGTGAGATACAGCTTTTTCTAACACCTCAGGGAAAGCTCATATTTGAAAAGTGAACGTGTTTTTGGCTTTTCAGACCGGGGGGAACATGAATATGTGTTTCTTTTGCAGATCTGAGCGCTGTGTCAAAAGTTACGTTTTCTGGCTGAATTGAGTCCTACTGCCAATTCTGAGACACAGCTTTGGTCTAACTCCTCTGCGAAAGCTCGTATTTAAAAATTGAATGGGTTTTTTGTTTCTCAGACCGTGGGGAATATGAATGTGTTTCTTTTGCAAATCTGAGCTCTGTCAAAAGTTTACTTTTCTGGCTGCATTGTGTCGTACTGCCAATTCTGATATACAATTTAGCCTAACTCTTCAGAGAAACGTCGTACTTGAAAATTGAAGGTGTTTTTGGGTTTTCAGACTGTGGGGAACATGAATAACTGTTTCTTTTGCAAATCTGAACTCTGTCAAAAGTTTAGTTTTCTGGCTGAATTGAATCCTACTTCCAATTCTGAGATACAGCTTTAGTCTAACTCCTCAGGGAAAGATTGTATTTGAAAATTGAATGTGTTTTTTGCTTTTCATACCATGGGGAACATGAATATCTGATTCTTTTGCAAATCTGAGCTCTGTGTCAAAAGTTACGTTTTCTGGCTGAATTGAGTCCTACTGCCAATTCTGAAATACAATTTAGTCTAAGTCCTCACAGAAACCTAGTGAGGTTTAATAGTATGTGTTTTTGGGTTTTTTAGGTGGTGGGGAATATAAATATGTCTTCCTTTTGCAAATATGAGCTCTGTGTCAATAGTCAAATTTCCTAGCTGTGTTGACTCCTACTGCCAATTCTGAGACACAGCTTTGGTCTAACTCCTCAGGGAAAGCTCATATTTGAAAATTGTTTGTATTTTTCGCTTTTCAGACCATGGGGAATATGAATCTGTGTTTCTTTTGCAAATCTGAGTTCTGTGTCAACAGTTCTGTTTTCTGGCTGAATTGAGTCCTACTGCCAATTGTGAGATACAGCTTTTTTCTAACTCCTCAGGGAAAGCTCGTATTTGAAAATTGAACGTGTTTTTGGCTTTTCAGACCGTGGGGAATATGAATATCTGTTTCTTTTCCAAATATGACCTCTGTGTCAACAGTTCTGTTTTCTGGCTGAATTGAGTCCTACTGCCAATTGTGAGATACAGCTTGGCCTAAGTCTTCAGGGAAAGCTCGTATTTGAAAATTGAAGGTGTTTTTGGCTTTTCAGATGTGGGAAACATGAATATGTCTTTCTTTTGCAGATCTGAGCTCTGTGTCAAAAGTTACGTTTTCTGGCTGAATTGAGTCCTACTGCCAATTCTGAAATACAGCTTTGGTCTAACTCCTCATAGAAAGCTCGTATTTGAAAATTGAATGTGTTTTTGGCTTTTCAGACAGTGGGGAACATGAATATGTGTTTCTTTTGCATATGAGCTCTGTATCAAAAGTTAAGTTTTCTGACTGTATTGAGTCTTACTGCCAATTCTGAGAGACAGCTTTTTTCTAAGTCCTCAGGGAAAGCTCATATTTGAAAATTGTTTGTATTTTTCGCTTTTCAGACCATGGGGAATATGAATCTGTGTTTCTTTTGCAAATCTGAGTTCTGTGTCAACAGTTCTGTTTTCTGGCTGAATTGAGTCCTACTGCCAATTGTGAGATACAGCTTTTTTCTAACTCCTCAGGGAAAGCTCGTATTTGAAAATTGAACGTGTTTTTGGCTTTTCAGACCGTGGGGAATATGAATATCTGTTTCTTTTCCAAATATGACCTCTGTGTCAACAGTTCTGTTTTCTGGCTGAATTGAGTCCTACTGCCAATTGTGAGATACAGCTTGGCCTAAGTCTTCAGGGAAAGCTCGTATTTGAAAATTGAAGGTGTTTTTGGCTTTTCAGATGTGGGAAACATGAATATGTCTTTCTTTTGCAGATCTGAGCTCTGTGTCAAAAGTTACGTTTTCTGGCTGAATTGAGTCCTACTGCCAATTCTGAAATACAGCTTTGGTCTAACTCCTCAGAGAAAGCTCGTATTTGAAAATTGAATGTGTTTTTGGCTTTTCAGACAGTGGGGAACATGAATATGTGTTTCTTTTGCATATGAGCTCTGTATCAAAAGTTAAGTTTTCTGACTGTATTGAGTCTTACTGCCAATTCTGAGAGACAGCTTTTTTCTAAGTCCTCAGGGAAAGCTCGTATTTGAAAATTGAAGGTGTTTTTGGCTTTTCAGATGTGGGAAACATGAATATGTCTTTCTTTTGCAGATCTGAGCTCTGTGTCAAAAGTTACGTTTTCTGGCTGTATTGACTCCTACTGCCAATTCTGAAATACAGCTTTGGTCTAACTCCTCAGAGAAAGCTCGTATTTGAAAATTGAATGTGTTTTTGGCTTTTCAGACAGTGGGGAACATGAATATGTGTTTCTTTTGCATATGAGCTCTGTATCAAAAGTTAAGTTTTCTGACTGTATTGAGTCTTACTGCCAATTCTGAGAGACAGCTTTTTTCTAAGTCCTCAGGGAAAGCTCGTATTTGAAAATTGAAGGTGTTTTTGGCTTTTCAGACGTGGGAAACATGAATATGTGTTTCTTTTGCAAATCTGAGTTCTGTGTCATAGGTTAAGTTTGTTGGCTGGATTGAATCGTACTTCTAATTCTGAAATACAATTTGGTCTAACTCCTCAGAGAAAGCTTGTATTTGAAAATTGAATGGGTTTTTTCTTTCTCAGAGCATGGGGAATATGAATCTGTGTTTCTTTTGCAAATCTGAGTTCTGTGTCAACAGTTCTGTTTTCTGGCTGAATTGAGTCCTACTGCCAATTGTGAGATACAGCTTTTTCTAACACCTCAGGGAAAGCTCATATTTGAAAAGTGAACGTGTTTTTGGCTTTTCAGACCGGGGGGAACATGAATATGTGTTTCTTTTGCAGATCTGAGCGCTGTGTCAAAAGTTACGTTTTCTGGCTGAATTGAGTCCTACTGCCAATTCTGAGACACAGCTTTGGTCTAACTCCTCTGCGAAAGCTCGTATTTAAAAATTGAATGGGTTTTTTGTTTCTCAGACCGTGGGGAATATGAATGTGTTTCTTTTGCAAATCTGAGCTCTGTCAAAAGTTTACTTTTCTGGCTGCATTGTGTCGTACTGCCAATTCTGATATACAATTTAGCCTAACTCTTCAGAGAAACGTCGTACTTGAAAATTGAAGGTGTTTTTGGGTTTTCAGACTGTGGGGAACATGAATAACTGTTTCTTTTGCAAATCTGAACTCTGTCAAAAGTTTAGTTTTCTGGCTGAATTGAATCCTACTTCCAATTCTGAGATACAGCTTTAGTCTAACTCCTCAGGGAAAGATTGTATTTGAAAATTGAATGTGTTTTTTGCTTTTCATACCATGGGGAACATGAATATCTGATTCTTTTGCAAATCTGAGCTCTGTGTCAAAAGTTACGTTTTCTGGCTGAATTGAGTCCTACTGCCAATTCTGAAATACAATTTAGTCTAAGTCCTCACAGAAACCTAGTGAGGTTTAATAGTATGTGTTTTTGGGTTTTTTAGGTGGTGGGGAATATAAATATGTCTTCCTTTTGCAAATATGAGCTCTGTGTCAATAGTCAAATTTCCTAGCTGTGTTGACTTCTACTGCCAATTCTGAGACACAGCTTTGGTCTAACTCCTCAGGGAAAGCTCATATTTGAAAATTGTTTGTATTTTTCGCTTTTCAGACCATGGGGAATATGAATCTGTGTTTCTTTTGCAAATCTGAGTTCTGTGTCAACAGTTCTGTTTTCTGGCTGAATTGAGTCCTACTGCCAATTGTGAGATACAGCTTTTTTCTAACTCCTCAGGGAAAGCTCGTATTTGAAAATTGAACGTGTTTTTGGCTTTTCAGACCGTGGGGAATATGAATATCTGTTTCTTTTCCAAATATGACCTCTGTGTCAACAGTTCTGTTTTCTGGCTGAATTGAGTCCTACTGCCAATTGTGAGATACAGCTTGGCCTAAGTCTTCAGGGAAAGCTCGTATTTGAAAATTGAAGGTGTTTTTGGCTTTTCAGATGTGGGAAACATGAATATGTCTTTCTTTTGCAGATCTGAGCTCTGTGTCAAAAGTTACGTTTTCTGGCTGAATTGAGTCCTACTGCCAATTCTGAAATACAGCTTTGGTCTAACTCCTCAGAGAAAGCTCGTATTTGAAAATTGAATGTGTTTTTGGCTTTTCAGACAGTGGGGAACATGAATATGTGTTTCTTTTGCATATGAGCTCTGTATCAAAAGTTAAGTTTTCTGACTGTATTGAGTCTTACTGCCAATTCTGAGAGACAGCTTTTTTCTAAGTCCTCAGGGAAAGCTCGTATTTGAAAATTGAAGGTGTTTTTGGCTTTTCAGACGTGGGAAACATGAATATGTGTTTCTTTTGCAAATCTGAGTTCTGTGTCATAGGTTAAGTTTGTTGGCTGGATTGAATCGTACTTCTAATTCTGAAATACAATTTGGTCTAACTCCTCAGAGAAAGCTCGTATTTGAAAATTGAATGGGTTTTTTCTTTCTCAGAGCATGGGGAATATGAATCTGTGTTTCTTTTGCAAATCTGAGTTCTGTGTCAACAGTTCTGTTTTCTGGCTGAATTGAGTCCTACTGCCAATTGTGAGATACAGCTTTTTCTAACACCTCAGGGAAAGCTCATATTTGAAAAGTGAACGTGTTTTTGGCTTTTCAGACCGGGGGGAACATGAATATGTGTTTCTTTTGCAGATCTGAGCGCTGTGTCAAAAGTTACGTTTTCTGGCTGAATTGAGTCCTACTGCCAATTCTGAGACACAGCTTTGGTCTAACTCCTCTGCGAAAGCTCGTATTTAAAAATTGAATGGGTTTTTTGTTTCTCAGACCGTGGGGAATATGAATGTGTTTCTTTTGCAAATCTGAGCTCTGTCAAAAGTTTACTTTTCTGGCTGCATTGTGTCGTACTGCCAATTCTGATATACAATTTAGCCTAACTCTTCAGAGAAACGTCGTACTTGAAAATTGAAGGTGTTTTTGGGTTTTCAGACTGTGGGGAACATGAATAACTGTTTCTTTTGCAAATCTGAACTCTGTCAAAAGTTTAGTTTTCTGGCTGAATTGAATCCTACTTCCAATTCTGAGATACAGCTTTAGTCTAACTCCTCAGGGAAAGATTGTATTTGAAAATTGAATGTGTTTTTTGCTTTTCATACCATGGGGAACATGAATATCTGATTCTTTTGCAAATCTGAGCTCTGTGTCAAAAGTTACGTTTTCTGGCTGAATTGAGTCCTACTGCCAATTCTGAAATACAATTTAGTCTAAGTCCTCACAGAAACCTAGTGAGGTTTAATAGTATGTGTTTTTGGGTTTTTTAGGTGGTGGGGAATATAAATATGTCTTCCTTTTGCAAATATGAGCTCTGTGTCAATAGTCAAATTTCCTAGCTGTGTTGACTCCTACTGCCAATTCTGAGACACAGCTTTGGTCTAACTCCTCAGGGAAAGCTCATATTTGAAAATTGTTTGTATTTTTCGCTTTTCAGACCATGGGGAATATGAATCTGTGTTTCTTTTGCAAATCTGAGTTCTGTGTCAACAGTTCTGTTTTCTGGCTGAATTGAGTCCTACTGCCAATTGTGAGATACAGCTTTTTTCTAACTCCTCAGGGAAAGCTCGTATTTGAAAATTGAACGTGTTTTTGGCTTTTCAGACCGTGGGGAATATGAATATCTGTTTCTTTTCCAAATATGACCTCTGTGTCAACAGTTCTGTTTTCTGGCTGAATTGAGTCCTACTGCCAATTGTGAGATACAGCTTGGCCTAAGTCTTCAGGGAAAGCTCGTATTTGAAAATTGAAGGTGTTTTTGGCTTTTCAGATGTGGGAAACATGAATATGTCTTTCTTTTGCAGATCTGAGCTCTGTGTCAAAAGTTACGTTTTCTGGCTGAATTGAGTCCTACTGCCAATTCTGAAATACAGCTTTGGTCTAACTCCTCAGAGAAAGCTCGTATTTGAAAATTGAATGTGTTTTTGGCTTTTCAGACAGTGGGGAACATGAATATGTGTTTCTTTTGCATATGAGCTCTGTATCAAAAGTTAAGTTTTCTGACTGTATTGAGTCTTACTGCCAATTCTGAGAGACAGCTTTTTTCTAAGTCCTCAGGGAAAGCTCGTATTTGAAAATTGAAGGTGTTTTTGGCTTTTCAGATGTGGGAAACATGAATATGTCTTTCTTTTGCAGATCTGAGCTCTGTGTCAAAAGTTACGTTTTCTGGCTGTATTGACTCCTACTGCCAATTCTGAAATACAGCTTTGGTCTAACTCCTCAGAGAAAGCTCGTATTTGAAAATTGAATGTGTTTTTGGCTTTTCAGACAGTGGGGAACATGAATATGTGTTTCTTTTGCATATGAGCTCTGTATCAAAAGTTAATTTTTCTGACTGTATTGAGTCTTACTGCCAATTCTGAGAGACAGCTTTTTTCTAAGTCCTCAGGGAAAGCTCGTATTTGAAAATTGAAGGTGTTTTTGGCTTTTCAGACAGTGGGGAACATGAATATGTGTTTCTTTTGCAAATCTGAGTTCTGTGTCATAGGTTAAGTTTGTTGGCTGGATTGAATCGTACTTCTAATTCTGAAATACAATTTGGTCTAACTCCTCAGAGAAAGCTTGTATTTGAAAATTGAATGGGTTTTTTCTTTCTCAGAGCATGGGGAATATGAATCTGTGTTTCTTTTGCAAATCTGAGTTCTGTGTCAACAGTTCTGTTTTCTGGCTGAATTGAGTCCTACTGCCAATTGTGAGATACAGCTTTTTCTAACACCTCAGGGAAAGCTCATATTTGAAAAGTGAACGTGTTTTTGGCTTTTCAGACCGGGGGGAACATGAATATGTGTTTCTTTTGCAGATCTGAGCGCTGTGTCAAAAGTTACGTTTTCTGGCTGAATTGAGTCCTACTGCCAATTCTGAGACACAGCTTTGGTCTAACTCCTCTGCGAAAGCTCGTATTTAAAAATTGAATGGGTTTTTTGTTTCTCAGACCGTGGGGAATATGAATGTGTTTCTTTTGCAAATCTGAGCTCTGTCAAAAGTTTACTTTTCTGGCTGCATTGTGTCGTACTGCCAATTCTGATATACAGGTTTGGTCTAACTCCTCTGCGAAAGCTCGTATTTAAAAATTGAATGGGTTTTTTGTTTCTCAGACCGTGGGGAATATGAATGTGTTTCTTTTGCAAATCTGAGCTCTGTCAAAAGTTTACTTTTCTGGCTGCATTGTGTCGTACTGCCAATTCTGATATACAATTTAGCCTAACTCTTCAGAGAAACGTCGTACTTGAAAATTGAAGGTGTTTTTGGGTTTTCAGACTGTGGGGAACATGAATAACTGTTTCTTTTGCAAATCTGAACTCTGTCAAAAGTTTAGTTTTCTGGCTGAATTGAATCCTACTTCCAATTCTGAGATACAGCTTTAGTCTAACTCCTCAGGGAAAGATTGTATTTGAAAATTGAATGTGTTTTTTGCTTTTCATACCATGGGGAACATGAATATCTGATTCTTTTGCAAATCTGAGCTCTGTGTCAAAAGTTACGTTTTCTGGCTGAATTGAGTCCTACTGCCAATTCTGAAATACAATTTAGTCTAAGTCCTCACAGAAACCTAGTGAGGTTTAATAGTATGTGTTTTTGGGTTTTTTAGGTGGTGGGGAATATAAATATGTCTTCCTTTTGCAAATATGAGCTCTGTGTCAATAGTCAAATTTCCTAGCTGTGTTGACTCCTACTGCCAATTCTGAGACACAGCTTTGGTCTAACTCCTCAGGGAAAGCTCATATTTGAAAATTGTTTGTATTTTTCGCTTTTCAGACCATGGGGAATATGAATCTGTGTTTCTTTTGCAAATCTGAGTTCTGTGTCAACAGTTCTGTTTTCTGGCTGAATTGAGTCCTACTGCCAATTGTGAGATACAGCTTTTTTCTAACTCCTCAGGGAAAGCTCGTATTTGAAAAGTGAACGTGTTTTTGGCTTTTCAGACCGTGGGGAATATGAATATCTGTTTCTTTTCCAAATATGACCTCTGTGTCAACAGTTCTGTTTTCTGGCTGAATTGAGTCCTACTGCCAATTGTGAGATACAGCTTGGCCTAAGTCTTCAGGGAAAGCTCGTATTTGAAAATTGAAGGTGTTTTTGGCTTTTCAGATGTGGGAAACATGAATATGTCTTTCTTTTGCAGATCTGAGCTCTGTGTCAAAAGTTACGTTTTCTGGCTGAATTGAGTCCTACTGCCAATTCTGAAATACAGCTTTGGTCTAACTCCTCAGAGAAAGCTCGTATTTGAAAATTGAATGTGTTTTTGGCTTTTCAGACAGTGGGGAACATGAATATGTGTTTCTTTTGCATATGAGCTCTGTATCAAAAGTTAAGTTTTCTGACTGTATTGAGTCTTACTGCCAATTCTGAGAGACAGCTTTTTTCTAAGTCCTCAGGGAAAGCTCGTATTTGAAAATTGAAGGTGTTTTTGGCTTTTCAGATGTGGGAAACATGAATATGTCTTTCTTTTGCAGATCTGAGCTCTGTGTCAAAAGTTACGTTTTCTGGCTGTATTGACTCCTACTGCCAATTCTGAAATACAGCTTTGGTCTAACTCCTCAGAGAAAGCTCGTATTTGAAAATTGAATGTGTTTTTGGCTTTTCAGACAGTGGGGAACATGAATATGTGTTTCTTTTGCATATGAGCTCTGTATCAAAAGTTAAGTTTTCTGACTGTATTGAGTCTTACTGCCAATTCTGAGAGACAGCTTTTTTCTAAGTCCTCAGGGAAAGCTCGTATTTGAAAATTGAAGGTGTTTTTGGCTTTTCAGACATGGGAAACATGAATATGTGTTTCTTTTGCAAATCTGAGTTCTGTGTCATAGGTTAAGTTTGTTGGCTGGATTGAATCGTACTTCTAATTCTGAAATACAATTTGGTCTAACTCCTCAGAGAAAGCTCGTATTTGAAAATTGAATGGGTTTTTTCTTTCTCAGAGCATGGGGAATATGAATCTGTGTTTCTTTTGCAAATCTGAGTTCTGTGTCAAAAGTTAAGTTTTCTGACTGTATTGAGTCTTACTGCCAATTCTGAGAGACAGCTTTTTTCTAAGTCCTCAGGGAAAGCTCGTATTTGAAAATTGAAGGTGTTTTTGGCTTTTCAGACGTGGGAAACATGAATATGTGTTTCTTTTGCAGATCTGAGCGCTGTGTCAAAAGTTATGTTTTCTGGCTGAATTGAGTCGTACTGCCAATTCTGAGACACAGCTTTGGTCTAACTCCTCTGCGAAAGCTCGTATTTAAAAATTGAATGGGTTTTTTGTTTCTCAGACCGTGGGGAATATGAATGTGTTTCTTTTGCAAATCTGAGCTCTGTCAAAAGTTTACTTTTCTGGCTGCATTGTGTCGTACTGCCAATTCTGATATACAATTTAGCCTAACTCTTCAGAGAAACGTCGTACTTGAAAATTGAAGGTGTTTTTGGGTTTTCAGACTGTGGGGAACATGAATAACTGTTTCTTTTGCAAATCTGAACTCTGTCAAAAGTTTAGTTTTCTGGCTGAATTGAATCCTACTTCCAATTCTGAGATACAGCTTTAGTCTAACTCCTCAGGGAAAGATTGTATTTGAAAATTGAATGTGTTTTTTGCTTTTCATACCATGGGGAACATGAATATCTGATTCTTTTGCAAATCTGAGCTCTGTGTCAAAAGTTACGTTTTCTGGCTGAATTGAGTCCTACTGCCAATTCTGAAATACAATTTAGTCTAAGTCCTCACAGAAACCTAGTGAGGTTTAATAGTATGTGTTTTTGGGTTTTTTAGGTGGTGGGGAATATAAATATGTCTTCCTTTTGCAAATATGAGCTCTGTGTCAATAGTCAAATTTCCTAGCTGTGTTGACTCCTACTGCCAATTCTGAGACACAGCTTTGGTCTAACTCCTCAGGGAAAGCTCATATTTGAAAATTGTTTGTATTTTTCGCTTTTCAGACCATGGGGAATATGAATCTGTGTTTCTTTTGCAAATCTGAGTTCTGTGTCAACAGTTCTGTTTTCTGGCTGAATTGAGTCCTACTGCCAATTGTGAGATACAGCTTTTTTCTAACTCCTCAGGGAAAGCTCGTATTTGAAAATTGAACGTGTTTTTGGCTTTTCAGACCGTGGGGAATATGAATATCTGTTTCTTTTCCAAATATGACCTCTGTGTCAACAGTTCTGTTTTCTGGCTGAATTGAGTCCTACTGCCAATTGTGAGATACAGCTTGGCCTAAGTCTTCAGGGAAAGCTCGTATTTGAAAATTGAAGGTGTTTTTGGCTTTTCAGATGTGGGAAACATGAATATGTCTTTCTTTTGCAGATCTGAGCTCTGTGTCAAAAGTTACGTTTTCTGGCTGAATTGAGTCCTACTGCCAATTCTGAAATACAGCTTTGGTCTAACTCCTCATAGAAAGCTCGTATTTGAAAATTGAATGTGTTTTTGGCTTTTCAGACAGTGGGGAACATGAATATGTGTTTCTTTTGCATATGAGCTCTGTATCAAAAGTTAAGTTTTCTGACTGTATTGAGTCTTACTGCCAATTCTGAGAGACAGCTTTTTTCTAAGTCCTCAGGGAAAGCTCGTATTTGAAAATTGAAGGTGTTTTTGGCTTTTCAGACATGGGAAACATGAATATGTGTTTCTTTTGCAAATCTGAGTTCTGTGTCATAGGTTAAGTTTGTTGGCTGGATTGAATCGTACTTCTAATTCTGAAATACAATTTGGTCTAACTCCTCAGAGAAAGCTCGTATTTGAAAATTGAATGGGTTTTTTCTTTCTCAGAGCATGGGGAATATGAATCTGTGTTTCTTTTGCAAATCTGAGTTCTGTGTCAAAAGTTAAGTTTTCTGACTGTATTGAGTCTTACTGCCAATTCTGAGAGACAGCTTTTTTCTAAGTCCTCAGGGAAAGCTCGTATTTGAAAATTGAAGGTGTTTTTGGCTTTTCAGACGTGGGAAACATGAATATGTGTTTCTTTTGCAGATCTGAGCGCTGTGTCAAAAGTTATGTTTTCTGGCTGAATTGAGTCCTACTGCCAATTCTGAGACACAGCTTTGGTCTAACTCCTCTGCGAAAGCTCGTATTTAAAAATTGAATGGGTTTTTTGTTTCTCAGACCGTGGGGAATATGAATGTGTTTCTTTTGCAAATCTGAGCTCTGTCAAAAGTTTACTTTTCTGGCTGCATTGTGTCGTACTGCCAATTCTGATATACAATTTAGCCTAACTCTTCAGAGAAACGTCGTACTTGAAAATTGAAGGTGTTTTTGGGTTTTCAGACTGTGGGGAACATGAATAACTGTTTCTTTTGCAAATCTGAACTCTGTCAAAAGTTTAGTTTTCTGGCTGAATTGAATCCTACTTCCAATTCTGAGATACAGCTTTAGTCTAACTCCTCAGGGAAAGATTGTATTTGAAAATTGAATGTGTTTTTTGCTTTTCATACCATGGGGAACATGAATATCTGATTCTTTTGCAAATCTGAGCTCTGTGTCAAAAGTTACGTTTTCTGGCTGAATTGAGTCCTACTGCCAATTCTGAAATACAATTTAGTCTAAGTCCTCACAGAAACCTAGTGAGGTTTAATAGTATGTGTTTTTGGGTTTTTTAGGTGGTGGGGAATATAAATATGTCTTCCTTTTGCAAATATGAGCTCTGTGTCAATAGTCAAATTTCCTAGCTGTGTTGACTCCTACTGCCAATTCTGAGACACAGCTTTGGTCTAACTCCTCAGGGAAAGCTCATATTTGAAAATTGTTTGTATTTTTCGCTTTTCAGACCATGGGGAATATGAATCTGTGTTTCTTTTGCAAATCTGAGTTCTGTGTCAACAGTTCTGTTTTCTGGCTGAATTGAGTCCTACTGCCAATTGTGAGATACAGCTTTTTTCTAACTCCTCAGGGAAAGCTCGTATTTGAAAATTGAACGTGTTTTTGGCTTTTCAGACCGTGGGGAATATGAATATCTGTTTCTTTTCCAAATATGACCTCTGTGTCAACAGTTCTGTTTTCTGGCTGAATTGAGTCCTACTGCCAATTGTGAGATACAGCTTGGCCTAAGTCTTCAGGGAAAGCTCGTATTTGAAAATTGAAGGTGTTTTTGGCTTTTCAGATGTGGGAAACATGAATATGTCTTTCTTTTGCAGATCTGAGCTCTGTGTCAAAAGTTACGTTTTCTGGCTGAATTGAGTCCTACTGCCAATTCTGAAATACAGCTTTGGTCTAACTCCTCATAGAAAGCTCGTATTTGAAAATTGAATGTGTTTTTGGCTTTTCAGACAGTGGGGAACATGAATATGTGTTTCTTTTGCATATGAGCTCTGTATCAAAAGTTAAGTTTTCTGACTGTATTGAGTCTTACTGCCAATTCTGAGAGACAGCTTTTTTCTAAGTCCTCAGGGAAAGCTCGTATTTGAAAATTGAAGGTGTTTTTGGCTTTTCAGACATGGGAAACATGAATATGTGTTTCTTTTGCAAATCTGAGTTCTGTGTCATAGGTTAAGTTTGTTGGCTGGATTGAATCGTACTTCTAATTCTGAAATACAATTTGGTCTAACTCCTCAGAGAAAGCTCGTATTTGAAAATTGAATGGGTTTTTTCTTTCTCAGAGCATGGGGAATATGAATCTGTGTTTCTTTTGCAAATCTGAGTTCTGTGTCAAAAGTTAAGTTTTCTGACTGTATTGAGTCTTACTGCCAATTCTGAGAGACAGCTTTTTTCTAAGTCCTCAGGGAAAGCTCGTATTTGAAAATTGAAGGTGTTTTTGGCTTTTCAGACGTGGGAAACATGAATATGTGTTTCTTTTGCAGATCTGAGCGCTGTGTCAAAAGTTATGTTTTCTGGCTGAATTGAGTCCTACTGCCAATTCTGAGACACAGCTTTGGTCTAACTCCTCTGCGAAAGCTCGTATTTAAAAATTGAATGGGTTTTTTGTTTCTCAGACCGTGGGGAATATGAATGTGTTTCTTTTGCAAATCTGAGCTCTGTCAAAAGTTTACTTTTCTGGCTGCATTGTGTCGTACTGCCAATTCTGATATACAATTTAGCCTAACTCTTCAGAGAAACGTCGTACTTGAAAATTGAAGGTGTTTTTGGGTTTTCAGACTGTGGGGAACATGAATAACTGTTTCTTTTGCAAATCTGAACTCTGTCAAAAGTTTAGTTTTCTGGCTGAATTGAATCCTACTTCCAATTCTGAGATACAGCTTTAGTCTAACTCCTCAGGGAAAGATTGTATTTGAAAATTGAATGTGTTTTTTGCTTTTCATACCATGGGGAACATGAATATCTGATTCTTTTGCAAATCTGAGCTCTGTGTCAAAAGTTACGTTTTCTGGCTGAATTGAGTCCTACTGCCAATTCTGAAATACAATTTAGTCTAAGTCCTCACAGAAACCTAGTGAGGTTTAATAGTATGTGTTTTTGGGTTTTTTAGGTGGTGGGGAATATAAATATGTCTTCCTTTTGCAAATATGAGCTCTGTGTCAATAGTCAAATTTCCTAGCTGTGTTGACTTCTACTGCCAATTCTGAGACACAGCTTTGGTCTAACTCCTCAGGGAAAGCTCATATTTGAAAATTGTTTGTATTTTTCGCTTTTCAGACCATGGGGAATATGAATCTGTGTTTCTTTTGCAAATCTGAGTTCTGTGTCAACAGTTCTGTTTTCTGGCTGAATTGAGTCCTACTGCCAATTGTGAGATACAGCTTTTTTCTAACTCCTCAGGGAAAGCTCGTATTTGAAAATTGAACGTGTTTTTGGCTTTTCAGACCGTGGGGAATATGAATATCTGTTTCTTTTCCAAATATGACCTCTGTGTCAACAGTTCTGTTTTCTGGCTGAATTGAGTCCTACTGCCAATTGTGAGATACAGCTTGGCCTAAGTCTTCAGGGAAAGCTCGTATTTGAAAATTGAAGGTGTTTTTGGCTTTTCAGATGTGGGAAACATGAATATGTCTTTCTTTTGCAGATCTGAGCTCTGTGTCAAAAGTTACGTTTTCTGGCTGAATTGAGTCCTACTGCCAATTCTGAAATACAGCTTTGGTCTAACTCCTCAGAGAAAGCTCGTATTTGAAAATTGAATGTGTTTTTGGCTTTTCAGACAGTGGGGAACATGAATATGTGTTTCTTTTGCATATGAGCTCTGTATCAAAAGTTAAGTTTTCTGACTGTATTGAGTCTTACTGCCAATTCTGAGAGACAGCTTTTTTCTAAGTCCTCAGGGAAAGCTCGTATTTGAAAATTGAAGGTGTTTTTGGCTTTTCAGATGTGGGAAACATGAATATGTCTTTCTTTTGCAGATCTGAGCTCTGTGTCAAAAGTTACGTTTTCTGGCTGTATTGACTCCTACTGCCAATTCTGAAATACAGCTTTGGTCTAACTCCTCAGAGAAAGCTCGTATTTGAAAATTGAATGTGTTTTTGGCTTTTCAGACAGTGGGGAACATGAATATGTGTTTCTTTTGCATATGAGCTCTGTATCAAAAGTTAAGTTTTCTGACTGTATTGAGTCTTACTGCCAATTCTGAGAGACAGCTTTTTTCTAAGTCCTCAGGGAAAGCTCGTATTTGAAAATTGAAGGTGTTTTTGGCTTTTCAGACGTGGGAAACATGAATATGTGTTTCTTTTGCAAATCTGAGTTCTGTGTCATAGGTTAAGTTTGTTGGCTGGATTGAATCGTACTTCTAATTCTGAAATACAATTTGGTCTAACTCCTCAGAGAAAGCTTGTATTTGAAAATTGAATGGGTTTTTTCTTTCTCAGAGCATGGGGAATATGAATCTGTGTTTCTTTTGCAAATCTGAGTTCTGTGTCAACAGTTCTGTTTTCTGGCTGAATTGAGTCCTACTGCCAATTGTGAGATACAGCTTCTTCTAACACCTCAGGGAAAGCTCATATTTGAAAAGTGAACGTGTTTTTGGCTTTTCAGACCGGGGGGAACATGAATATGTGTTTCTTTTGCAGATCTGAGCGCTGTGTCAAAAGTTACGTTTTCTGGCTGAATTGAGTCCTACTGCCAATTCTGAGACACAGCTTTGGTCTAACTCCTCTGCGAAAGCTCGTATTTAAAAATTGAATGGGTTTTTTGTTTCTCAGACCGTGGGGAATATGAATGTGTTTCTTTTGCAAATCTGAGCTCTGTCAAAAGTTTACTTTTCTGGCTGCATTGTGTCGTACTGCCAATTCTGATATACAATTTAGCCTAACTCTTCAGAGAAACGTCGTACTTGAAAATTGAAGGTGTTTTTGGGTTTTCAGACTGTGGGGAACATGAATAACTGTTTCTTTTGCAAATCTGAACTCTGTCAAAAGTTTAGTTTTCTGGCTGAACTGAGTCCTACTGCCAATTCTGAAATACAATTTAGTCTAAGTCCTCACAGAAACCTAGTGAGGTTTAATAGTATGTGTTTTTGGGTTTTTTAGGTGGTGGGGAATATAAATATGTCTTCCTTTTGCAAATATGAGCTCTGTGTCAATAGTCAAATTTCCTAGCTGTGTTGACTCCTACTGCCAATTCTGAGACACAGCTTTGGTCTAACTCCTCAGGGAAAGCTCATATTTGAAAATTGTTTGTATTTTTCGCTTTTCAGACCATGGGGAATATGAATCTGTGTTTCTTTTGCAAATCTGAGTTCTGTGTCAACAGTTCTGTTTTCTGGCTGAATTGAGTCCTACTGCCAATTGTGAGATACAGCTTTTTTCTAACTCCTCAGGGAAAGCTCGTATTTGAAAATTGAACGTGTTTTTGGCTTTTCAGACCGTGGGGAATATGAATATCTGTTTCTTTTCCAAATATGACCTCTGTGTCAACAGTTCTGTTTTCTGGCTGAATTGAGTCCTACTGCCAATTGTGAGATACAGCTTGGCCTAAGTCTTCAGGGAAAGCTCGTATTTGAAAATTGAAGGTGTTTTTGGCTTTTCAGATGTGGGAAACATGAATATGTCTTTCTTTTGCAGATCTGAGCTCTGTGTCAAAAGTTACGTTTTCTGGCTGAATTGAGTCCTACTGCCAATTCTGAAATACAGCTTTGGTCTAACTCCTCAGAGAAAGCTCGTATTTGAAAATTGAATGTGTTTTTGGCTTTTCAGACAGTGGGGAACATGAATATGTGTTTCTTTTGCATATGAGCTCTGTATCAAAAGTTAAGTTTTCTGACTGTATTGAGTCTTACTGCCAATTCTGAGAGACAGCTTTTTTCTAAGTCCTCAGGGAAAGCTCGTATTTGAAAATTGAAGGTGTTTTTGGCTTTTCAGATGTGGGAAACATGAATATGTCTTTCTTTTGCAGATCTGAGCTCTGTGTCAAAAGTTACGTTTTCTGGCTGTATTGACTCCTACTGCCAATTCTGAAATACAGCTTTGGTCTAACTCCTCAGAGAAAGCTCGTATTTGAAAATTGAATGTGTTTTTGGCTTTTCAGACGTGGGAAACATGAATATGTGTTTCTTTTGCAAATCTGAGTTCTGTGTCATAGGTTAAGTTTGTTGGCTGGATTGAATCGTACTTCTAATTCTGAAATACAATTTGGTCTAACTCCTCAGAGAAAGCTTGTATTTGAAAATTGAATGGGTTTTTTCTTTCTCAGAGCATGGGGAATATGAATCTGTGTTTCTTTTGCAAATCTGAGTTCTGTGTCAACAGTTCTGTTTTCTGGCTGAATTGAGTCCTACTGCCAATTGTGAGATACAGCTTTTTCTAACACCTCAGGGAAAGCTCATATTTGAAAAGTGAACGTGTTTTTGGCTTTTCAGACCGGGGGGAACATGAATATGTGTTTCTTTTGCAGATCTGAGCGCTGTGTCAAAAGTTACGTTTTCTGGCTGAATTGAGTCCTACTGCCAATTCTGAGACACAGCTTTGGTCTAACTCCTCTGCGAAAGCTCGTATTTAAAAATTGAATGGGTTTTTTGTTTCTCAGACCGTGGGGAATATGAATGTGTTTCTTTTGCAAATCTGAGCTCTGTCAAAAGTTTACTTTTCTGGCTGCATTGTGTCGTACTGCCAATTCTGATATACAATTTAGCCTAACTCTTCAGAGAAACGTCGTACTTGAAAATTGAAGGTGTTTTTGGGTTTTCAGACTGTGGGGAACATGAATAACTGTTTCTTTTGCAAATCTGAACTCTGTCAAAAGTTTAGTTTTCTGGCTGAATTGAATCCTACTTCCAATTCTGAGATACAGCTTTAGTCTAACTCCTCAGGGAAAGATTGTATTTGAAAATTGAATGTGTTTTTTGCTTTTCATACCATGGGGAACATGAATATCTGATTCTTTTGCAAATCTGAGCTCTGTGTCAAAAGTTACGTTTTCTGGCTGAATTGAGTCCTACTGCCAATTCTGAAATACAATTTAGTCTAAGTCCTCACAGAAACCTAGTGAGGTTTAATAGTATGTGTTTTTGGGTTTTTTAGGTGGTGGGGAATATAAATATGTCTTCCTTTTGCAAATATGAGCTCTGTGTCAATAGTCAAATTTCCTAGCTGTGTTGACTCCTACTGCCAATTCTGAGACACAGCTTTGGTCTAACTCCTCAGGGAAAGCTCATATTTGAAAATTGTTTGTATTTTTCGCTTTTCAGACCATGGGGAATATGAATCTGTGTTTCTTTTGCAAATCTGAGTTCTGTGTCAACAGTTCTGTTTTCTGGCTGAATTGAGTCCTACTGCCAATTGTGAGATACAGCTTTTTTCTAACTCCTCAGGGAAAGCTCGTATTTGAAAATTGAACGTGTTTTTGGCTTTTCAGACCGTGGGGAATATGAATATCTGTTTCTTTTCCAAATATGACCTCTGTGTCAACAGTTCTGTTTTCTGGCTGAATTGAGTCCTACTGCCAATTGTGAGATACAGCTTGGCCTAAGTCTTCAGGGAAAGCTCGTATTTGAAAATTGAAGGTGTTTTTGGCTTTTCAGATGTGGGAAACATGAATATGTCTTTCTTTTGCAGATCTGAGCTCTGTGTCAAAAGTTACGTTTTCTGGCTGAATTGAGTCCTACTGCCAATTCTGAAATACAGCTTTGGTCTAACTCCTCAGAGAAAGCTCGTATTTGAAAATTGAATGTGTTTTTGGCTTTTCAGACAGTGGGGAACATGAATATGTGTTTCTTTTGCATATGAGCTCTGTATCAAAAGTTAAGTTTTCTGACTGTATTGAGTCTTACTGCCAATTCTGAGAGACAGCTTTTTTCTAAGTCCTCAGGGAAAGCTCGTATTTGAAAATTGAAGGTGTTTTTGGCTTTTCAGATGTGGGAAACATGAATATGTCTTTCTTTTGCAGATCTGAGCTCTGTGTCAAAAGTTACGTTTTCTGGCTGTATTGACTCCTACTGCCAATTCTGAAATACAGCTTTGGTCTAACTCCTCAGAGAAAGCTCGTATTTGAAAATTGAATGTGTTTTTGGCTTTTCAGACAGTGGGGAACATGAATATGTGTTTCTTTTGCATATGAGCTCTGTATCAAAAGTTAAGTTTTCTGACTGTATTGAGTCTTACTGCCAATTCTGAGAGACAGCTTTTTTCTAAGTCCTCAGGGAAAGCTCGTATTTGAAAATTGAAGGTGTTTTTGGCTTTTCAGACGTGGGAAACATGAATATGTGTTTCTTTTGCAAATCTGAGTTCTGTGTCATAGGTTAAGTTTGTTGGCTGGATTGAATCGTACTTCTAATTCTGAAATACAATTTGGTCTAACTCCTCAGAGAAAGCTTGTATTTGAAAATTGAATGGGTTTTTTCTTTCTCAGAGCATGGGGAATATGAATCTGTGTTTCTTTTGCAAATCTGAGTTCTGTGTCAACAGTTCTGTTTTCTGGCTGAATTGAGTCCTACTGCCAATTGTGAGATACAGCTTTTTCTAACACCTCAGGGAAAGCTCATATTTGAAAAGTGAACGTGTTTTTGGCTTTTCAGACCGGGGGGAACATGAATATGTGTTTCTTTTGCAGATCTGAGCGCTGTGTCAAAAGTTACGTTTTCTGGCTGAATTGAGTCCTACTGCCAATTCTGAGACACAGCTTTGGTCTAACTCCTCTGCGAAAGCTCGTATTTAAAAATTGAATGGGTTTTTTGTTTCTCAGACCGTGGGGAATATGAATGTGTTTCTTTTGCAAATCTGAGCTCTGTCAAAAGTTTACTTTTCTGGCTGCATTGTGTCGTACTGCCAATTCTGATATACAATTTAGCCTAACTCTTCAGAGAAACGTCGTACTTGAAAATTGAAGGTGTTTTTGGGTTTTCAGACTGTGGGGAACATGAATAACTGTTTCTTTTGCAAATCTGAACTCTGTCAAAAGTTTAGTTTTCTGGCTGAATTGAATCCTACTTCCAATTCTGAGATACAGCTTTAGTCTAACTCCTCAGGGAAAGATTGTATTTGAAAATTGAATGTGTTTTTTGCTTTTCATACCATGGGGAACATGAATATCTGATTCTTTTGCAAATCTGAGCTCTGTGTCAAAAGTTACGTTTTCTGGCTGAACTGAGTCCTACTGCCAATTCTGAAATACAATTTAGTCTAAGTCCTCACAGAAACCTAGTGAGGTTTAATAGTATGTGTTTTTGGGTTTTTTAGGTGGTGGGGAATATAAATATGTCTTCCTTTTGCAAATATGAGCTCTGTGTCAATAGTCAAATTTCCTAGCTGTGTTGACTCCTACTGCCAATTCTGAGACACAGCTTTGGTCTAACTCCTCAGGGAAAGCTCATATTTGAAAATTGTTTGTATTTTTCGCTTTTCAGACCATGGGGAATATGAATCTGTGTTTCTTTTGCAAATCTGAGTTCTGTGTCAACAGTTCTGTTTTCTGGCTGAATTGAGTCCTACTGCCAATTGTGAGATACAGCTTTTTTCTAACTCCTCAGGGAAAGCTCGTATTTGAAAATTGAACGTGTTTTTGGCTTTTCAGACCGTGGGGAATATGAATATCTGTTTCTTTTCCAAATATGACCTCTGTGTCAACAGTTCTGTTTTCTGGCTGAATTGAGTCCTACTGCCAATTGTGAGATACAGCTTGGCCTAAGTCTTCAGGGAAAGCTCGTATTTGAAAATTGAAGGTGTTTTTGGCTTTTCAGATGTGGGAAACATGAATATGTCTTTCTTTTGCAGATATGAGCTCTGTGTCAAAAGTTACGTTTTCTGGCTGAATTGAGTCCTACTGCCAATTCTGAAATACAGCTTTGGTCTAACTCCTCAGAGAAAGCTCGTATTTGAAAATTGAATGTGTTTTTGGCTTTTCAGACAGTGGGGAACATGAATATGTGTTTCTTTTGCATATGAGCTCTGTATCAAAAGTTAAGTTTTCTGACTGTATTGAGTCTTACTGCCAATTCTGAGAGACAGCTTTTTTCTAAGTCCTCAGGGAAAGCTCGTATTTGAAAATTGAAGGTGTTTTTGGCTTTTCAGATGTGGGAAACATGAATATGTCTTTCTTTTGCAGATCTGAGCTCTGTGTCAAAAGTTACGTTTTCTGGCTGTATTGACTCCTACTGCCAATTCTGAAATACAGCTTTGGTCTAACTCCTCAGAGAAAGCTCGTATTTGAAAATTGAATGTGTTTTTGGCTTTTCAGACAGTGGGGAACATGAATATGTGTTTCTTTTGCATATGAGCTCTGTATCAAAAGTTAATTTTTCTGACTGTATTGAGACTTACTGCCAATTCTGAGAGACAGCTTTTTTCTAAGTCCTCAGGGAAAGCTCGTATTTGAAAATTGAAGGTGTTTTTGGCTTTTCAGATGTGGGAAACATGAATATGTCTTTCTTTTGCAGATCTGAGCTCTGTGTCAAAAGTTACGTTTTCTGGCTGTATTGAGTCTTACTGCCAATTCTGAGAGACAGCTTTTTTCTAAGTCCTCAGGGAAAGCTCGTATTTGAAAATTGAAGGTGTTTTTGGCTTTTCAGACGTGGGAAACATGAATATGTGTTTCTTTTGCAAATCTGAGTTCTGTGTCATAGGTTAAGTTTGTTGGCTGGATTGAATCGTACTTCTAATTCTGAAATACAATTTGGTCTAACTCCTCAGAGAAAGCTCGTATTTGAAAATTGAATGGGTTTTTTCTTTCTCAGAGCATGGGGAATATGAATCTGTGTTTCTTTTGCAAATCTGAGTTCTGTGTCAACAGTTCTGTTTTCTGGCTGAATTGAGTCCTACTGCCAATTGTGAGATACAGCTTTTTCTAACACCTCAGGGAAAGCTCATATTTGAAAAGTGAACGTGTTTTTGGCTTTTCAGACCGGGGGGAACATGAATATGTGTTTCTTTTGCAGATCTGAGCGCTGTGTCAAAAGTTACGTTTTCTGGCTGAATTGAGTCCTACTGCCAATTCTGAGACACAGCTTTGGTCTAACTCCTCTGCGAAAGCTCGTATTTAAAAATTGAATGGGTTTTTTGTTTCTCAGACCGTGGGGAATATGAATGTGTTTCTTTTGCAAATCTGAGCTCTGTCAAAAGTTTACTTTTCTGGCTGCATTGTGTCGTACTGCCAATTCTGATATACAATTTAGCCTAACTCTTCAGAGAAACGTCGTACTTGAAAATTGAAGGTGTTTTTGGGTTTTCAGACTGTGGGGAACATGAATAACTGTTTCTTTTGCAAATCTGAACTCTGTCAAAAGTTTAGTTTTCTGGCTGAATTGAATCCTACTTCCAATTCTGAGATACAGCTTTAGTCTAACTCCTCAGGGAAAGATTGTATTTGAAAATTGAATGTGTTTTTTGCTTTTCATACCATGGGGAACATGAATATCTGATTCTTTTGCAAATCTGAGCTCTGTGTCAAAAGTTACGTTTTCTGGCTGAACTGAGTCCTACTGCCAATTCTGAAATACAATTTAGTCTAAGTCCTCACAGAAACCTAGTGAGGTTTAATAGTATGTGTTTTTGGGTTTTTTAGGTGGTGGGGAATATAAATATGTCTTCCTTTTGCAAATATGAGCTCTGTGTCAATAGTCAAATTTCCTAGCTGTGTTGACTCCTACTGCCAATTCTGAGACACAGCTTTGGTCTAACTCCTCAGGGAAAGCTCATATTTGAAAATTGTTTGTATTTTTCGCTTTTCAGACCATGGGGAATATGAATCTGTGTTTCTTTTGCAAATCTGAGTTCTGTGTCAACAGTTCTGTTTTCTGGCTGAATTGAGTCCTACTGCCAATTGTGAGATACAGCTTTTTTCTAACTCCTCAGGGAAAGCTCGTATTTGAAAATTGAACGTGTTTTTGGCTTTTCAGACCGTGGGGAATATGAATATCTGTTTCTTTTCCAAATATGACCTCTGTGTCAACAGTTCTGTTTTCTGGCTGAATTGAGTCCTACTGCCAATTGTGAGATACAGCTTGGCCTAAGTCTTCAGGGAAAGCTCGTATTTGAAAATTGAAGGTGTTTTTGGCTTTTCAGATGTGGGAAACATGAATATGTCTTTCTTTTGCAGATCTGAGCTCTGTGTCAAAAGTTACGTTTTCTGGCTGAATTGAGTCCTACTGCCAATTCTGAAATACAGCTTTGGTCTAACTCCTCAGAGAAAGCTCGTATTTGAAAATTGAATGTGTTTTTGGCTTTTCAGACAGTGGGGAACATGAATATGTGTTTCTTTTGCATATGAGCTCTGTATCAAAAGTTAAGTTTTCTGACTGTATTGAGTCTTACTGCCAATTCTGAGAGACAGCTTTTTTCTAAGTCCTCAGGGAAAGCTCGTATTTGAAAATTGAAGGTGTTTTTGGCTTTTCAGATGTGGGAAACATGAATATGTCTTTCTTTTGCAGATCTGAGCTCTGTGTCAAAAGTTACGTTTTCTGGCTGTATTGACTCCTACTGCCAATTCTGAAATACAGCTTTGGTCTAACTCCTCAGAGAAAGCTCGTATTTGAAAATTGAATGTGTTTTTGGCTTTTCAGACAGTGGGGAACATGAATATGTGTTTCTTTTGCATATGAGCTCTGTATCAAAAGTTAAGTTTTCTGACTGTATTGAGTCTTACTGCCAATTCTGAGAGACAGCTTTTTTCTAAGTCCTCAGGGAAAGCTCGTATTTGAAAATTGAAGGTGTTTTTGGCTTTTCAGACGTGGGAAACATGAATATGTGTTTCTTTTGCAAATCTGAGTTCTGTGTCATAGGTTAAGTTTGTTGGCTGGATTGAATCGTACTTCTAATTCTGAAATACAATTTGGTCTAACTCCTCAGAGAAAGCTTGTATTTGAAAATTGAATGGGTTTTTTCTTTCTCAGAGCATGGGGAATATGAATCTGTGTTTCTTTTGCAAATCTGAGTTCTGTGTCAACAGTTCTGTTTTCTGGCTGAATTGAGTCCTACTGCCAATTGTGAGATACAGCTTTTTCTAACACCTCAGGGAAAGCTCATATTTGAAAAGTGAACGTGTTTTTGGCTTTTCAGACCGGGGGGAACATGAATATGTGTTTCTTTTGCAGATCTGAGCGCTGTGTCAAAAGTTACGTTTTCTGGCTGAATTGAGTCCTACTGCCAATTCTGAGACACAGCTTTGGTCTAACTCCTCTGCGAAAGCTCGTATTTAAAAATTGAATGGGTTTTTTGTTTCTCAGACCGTGGGGAATATGAATGTGTTTCTTTTGCAAATCTGAGCTCTGTCAAAAGTTTACTTTTCTGGCTGCATTGTGTCGTACTGCCAATTCTGATATACAGGTTTGGTCTAACTCCTCTGCGAAAGCTCGTATTTAAAAATTGAATGGGTTTTTTGTTTCTCAGACCGTGGGGAATATGAATGTGTTTCTTTTGCAAATCTGAGCTCTGTCAAAAGTTTACTTTTCTGGCTGCATTGTGTCGTACTGCCAATTCTGATATACAATTTAGCCTAACTCTTCAGAGAAACGTCGTACTTGAAAATTGAAGGTGTTTTTGGGTTTTCAGACTGTGGGGAACATGAATAACTGTTTCTTTTGCAAATCTGAACTCTGTCAAAAGTTTAGTTTTCTGGCTGAATTGAATCCTACTTCCAATTCTGAGATACAGCTTTAGTCTAACTCCTCAGGGAAAGATTGTATTTGAAAATTGAATGTGTTTTTTGCTTTTCATACCATGGGGAACATGAATATCTGATTCTTTTGCAAATCTGAGCTCTGTGTCAAAAGTTACGTTTTCTGGCTGAATTGAGTCCTACTGCCAATTCTGAAATACAATTTAGTCTAAGTCCTCACAGAAACCTAGTGAGGTTTAATAGTATGTGTTTTTGGGTTTTTTAGGTGGTGGGGAATATAAATATGTCTTCCTTTTGCAAATATGAGCTCTGTGTCAATAGTCAAATTTCCTAGCTGTGTTGACTCCTACTGCCAATTCTGAGACACAGCTTTGGTCTAACTCCTCAGGGAAAGCTCATATTTGAAAATTGTTTGTATTTTTCGCTTTTCAGACCATGGGGAATATGAATCTGTGTTTCTTTTGCAAATCTGAGTTCTGTGTCAACAGTTCTGTTTTCTGGCTGAATTGAGTCCTACTGCCAATTGTGAGATACAGCTTTTTTCTAACTCCTCAGGGAAAGCTCGTATTTGAAAAGTGAACGTGTTTTTGGCTTTTCAGACCGTGGGGAATATGAATATCTGTTTCTTTTCCAAATATGACCTCTGTGTCAACAGTTCTGTTTTCTGGCTGAATTGAGTCCTACTGCCAATTGTGAGATACAGCTTGGCCTAAGTCTTCAGGGAAAGCTCGTATTTGAAAATTGAAGGTGTTTTTGGCTTTTCAGATGTGGGAAACATGAATATGTCTTTCTTTTGCAGATCTGAGCTCTGTGTCAAAAGTTACGTTTTCTGGCTGAATTGAGTCCTACTGCCAATTCTGAAATACAGCTTTGGTCTAACTCCTCAGAGAAAGCTCGTATTTGAAAATTGAATGTGTTTTTGGCTTTTCAGACAGTGGGGAACATGAATATGTGTTTCTTTTGCATATGAGCTCTGTATCAAAAGTTAAGTTTTCTGACTGTATTGAGTCTTACTGCCAATTCTGAGAGACAGCTTTTTTCTAAGTCCTCAGGGAAAGCTCGTATTTGAAAATTGAAGGTGTTTTTGGCTTTTCAGATGTGGGAAACATGAATATGTCTTTCTTTTGCAGATCTGAGCTCTGTGTCAAAAGTTACGTTTTCTGGCTGTATTGACTCCTACTGCCAATTCTGAAATACAGCTTTGGTCTAACTCCTCAGAGAAAGCTCGTATTTGAAAATTGAATGTGTTTTTGGCTTTTCAGACAGTGGGGAACATGAATATGTGTTTCTTTTGCATATGAGCTCTGTATCAAAAGTTAAGTTTTCTGACTGTATTGAGTCTTACTGCCAATTCTGAGAGACAGCTTTTTTCTAAGTCCTCAGGGAAAGCTCGTATTTGAAAATTGAAGGTGTTTTTGGCTTTTCAGACATGGGAAACATGAATATGTGTTTCTTTTGCAAATCTGAGTTCTGTGTCATAGGTTAAGTTTGTTGGCTGGATTGAATCGTACTTCTAATTCTGAAATACAATTTGGTCTAACTCCTCAGAGAAAGCTCGTATTTGAAAATTGAATGGGTTTTTTCTTTCTCAGAGCATGGGGAATATGAATCTGTGTTTCTTTTGCAAATCTGAGTTCTGTGTCAAAAGTTAAGTTTTCTGACTGTATTGAGTCTTACTGCCAATTCTGAGAGACAGCTTTTTTCTAAGTCCTCAGGGAAAGCTCGTATTTGAAAATTGAAGGTGTTTTTGGCTTTTCAGACGTGGGAAACATGAATATGTGTTTCTTTTGCAGATCTGAGCGCTGTGTCAAAAGTTATGTTTTCTGGCTGAATTGAGTCCTACTGCCAATTCTGAGACACAGCTTTGGTCTAACTCCTCTGCGAAAGCTCGTATTTAAAAATTGAATGGGTTTTTTGTTTCTCAGACCGTGGGGAATATGAATGTGTTTCTTTTCCAAATCTGAGCTCTGTCAAAAGTTTACTTTTCTGGCTGCATTGTGTCGTACTGCCAATTCTGATATACAATTTAGCCTAACTCTTCAGAGAAACGTCGTACTTGAAAATTGAAGGTGTTTTTGGGTTTTCAGACTGTGGGGAACATGAATAACTGTTTCTTTTGCAAATCTGAACTCTGTCAAAAGTTTAGTTTTCTGGCTGAATTGAATCCTACTTCCAATTCTGAGATACAGCTTTAGTCTAACTCCTCAGGGAAAGATTGTATTTGAAAATTGAATGTGTTTTTTGCTTTTCATACCATGGGGAACATGAATATCTGATTCTTTTGCAAATCTGAGCTCTGTGTCAAAAGTTACGTTTTCTGGCTGAATTGAGTCCTACTGCCAATTCTGAAATACAATTTAGTCTAAGTCCTCACAGAAACCTAGTGAGGTTTAATAGTATGTGTTTTTGGGTTTTTTAGGTGGTGGGGAATATAAATATGTCTTCCTTTTGCAAATATGAGCTCTGTGTCAATAGTCAAATTTCCTAGCTGTGTTGACTCCTACTGCCAATTCTGAGACACAGCTTTGGTCTAACTCCTCAGGGAAAGCTCATATTTGAAAATTGTTTGTATTTTTCGCTTTTCAGACCATGGGGAATATGAATCTGTGTTTCTTTTGCAAATCTGAGTTCTGTGTCAACAGTTCTGTTTTCTGGCTGAATTGAGTCCTACTGCCAATTGTGAGATACAGCTTTTTTCTAACTCCTCAGGGAAAGCTCGTATTTGAAAATTGAACGTGTTTTTGGCTTTTCAGACCGTGGGGAATATGAATATCTGTTTCTTTTCCAAATATGACCTCTGTGTCAACAGTTCTGTTTTCTGGCTGAATTGAGTCCTACTGCCAATTGTGAGATACAGCTTGGCCTAAGTCTTCAGGGAAAGCTCGTATTTGAAAATTGAAGGTGTTTTTGGCTTTTCAGATGTGGGAAACATGAATATGTCTTTCTTTTGCAGATCTGAGCTCTGTGTCAAAAGTTACGTTTTCTGGCTGAATTGAGTCCTACTGCCAATTCTGAAATACAGCTTTGGTCTAACTCCTCAGAGAAAGCTCGTATTTGAAAATTGAATGTGTTTTTGGCTTTTCAGACAGTGGGGAACATGAATATGTGTTTCTTTTGCATATGAGCTCTGTATCAAAAGTTAAGTTTTCTGACTGTATTGAGTCTTACTGCCAATTCTGAGAGACAGCTTTTTTCTAAGTCCTCAGGGAAAGCTCGTATTTGAAAATTGAAGGTGTTTTTGGCTTTTCAGATGTGGGAAACATGAATATGTCTTTCTTTTGCAGATCTGAGCTCTGTGTCAAAAGTTACGTTTTCTGGCTGTATTGACTCCTACTGCCAATTCTGAAATACAGCTTTGGTCTAACTCCTCAGAGAAAGCTCGTATTTGAAAATTGAATGTGTTTTTGGCTTTTCAGACAGTGGGGAACATGAATATGTGTTTCTTTTGCATATGAGCTCTGTATCAAAAGTTAAGTTTTCTGACTGTATTGAGTCTTACTGCCAATTCTGAGAGACAGCTTTTTTCTAAGTCCTCAGGGAAAGCTCGTATTTGAAAATTGAAGGTGTTTTTGGCTTTTCAGACGTGGGAAACATGAATATGTGTTTCTTTTGCAAATCTGAGTTCTGTGTCATAGGTTAAGTTTGTTGGCTGGATTGAATCGTACTTCTAATTCTGAAATACAATTTGGTCTAACTCCTCAGAGAAAGCTTGTATTTGAAAATTGAATGGGTTTTTTCTTTCTCAGAGCATGGGGAATATGAATCTGTGTTTCTTTTGCAAATCTGAGTTCTGTGTCAACAGTTCTGTTTTCTGGCTGAATTGAGTCCTACTGCCAATTGTGAGATACAGCTTTTTCTAACACCTCAGGGAAAGCTCATATTTGAAAAGTGAACGTGTTTTTGGCTTTTCAGACCGGGGGGAACATGAATATGTGTTTCTTTTGCAGATCTGAGCGCTGTGTCAAAAGTTATGTTTTCTGGCTGAATTGAGTCCTACTGCCAATTCTGAGACACAGCTTTGGTCTAACTCCTCTGCGAAAGCTCGTATTTAAAAATTGAATGGGTTTTTTGTTTCTCAGACCGTGGGGAATATGAATGTGTTTCTTTTGCAAATCTGAGCTCTGTCAAAAGTTTACTTTTCTGGCTGCATTGTGTCGTACTGCCAATTCTGATATACAATTTAGCCTAACTCTTCAGAGAAACGTCGTACTTGAAAATTGAAGGTGTTTTTGGGTTTTCAGACTGTGGGGAACATGAATAACTGTTTCTTTTGCAAATCTGAACTCTGTCAAAAGTTTAGTTTTCTGGCTGAATTGAATCCTACTTCCAATTCTGAGATACAGCTTTAGTCTAACTCCTCAGGGAAAGATTGTATTTGAAAATTGAATGTGTTTTTTGCTTTTCATACCATGGGGAACATGAATATCTGATTCTTTTGCAAATCTGAGCTCTGTGTCAAAAGTTACGTTTTCTGGCTGAATTGAGTCCTACTGCCAATTCTGAAATACAATTTAGTCTAAGTCCTCACAGAAACCTAGTGAGGTTTAATAGTATGTGTTTTTGGGTTTTTTAGGTGGTGGGGAATATAAATATGTCTTCCTTTTGCAAATATGAGCTCTGTGTCAATAGTCAAATTTCCTAGCTGTGTTGACTCCTACTGCCAATTCTGAGACACAGCTTTGGTCTAACTCCTCAGGGAAAGCTCATATTTGAAAATTGTTTGTATTTTTCGCTTTTCAGACCATGGGGAATATGAATCTGTGTTTCTTTTGCAAATCTGAGTTCTGTGTCAACAGTTCTGTTTTCTGGCTGAATTGAGTCCTACTGCCAATTGTGAGATACAGCTTTTTTCTAACTCCTCAGGGAAAGCTCGTATTTGAAAATTGAACGTGTTTTTGGCTTTTCAGACCGTGGGGAATATGAATATCTGTTTCTTTTCCAAATATGACCTCTGTGTCAACAGTTCTGTTTTCTGGCTGAATTGAGTCCTACTGCCAATTGTGAGATACAGCTTGGCCTAAGTCTTCAGGGAAAGCTCGTATTTGAAAATTGAAGGTGTTTTTGGCTTTTCAGATGTGGGAAACATGAATATGTCTTTCTTTTGCAGATCTGAGCTCTGTGTCAAAAGTTACGTTTTCTGGCTGAATTGAGTCCTACTGCCAATTCTGAAATACAGCTTTGGTCTAACTCCTCAGAGAAAGCTCGTATTTGAAAATTGAATGTGTTTTTGGCTTTTCAGACAGTGGGGAACATGAATATGTGTTTCTTTTGCATATGAGCTCTGTATCAAAAGTTAAGTTTTCTGACTGTATTGAGTCTTACTGCCAATTCTGAGAGACAGCTTTTTTCTAAGTCCTCAGGGAAAGCTCGTATTTGAAAATTGAAGGTGTTTTTGGCTTTTCAGATGTGGGAAACATGAATATGTCTTTCTTTTGCAGATCTGAGCTCTGTGTCAAAAGTTACGTTTTCTGGCTGTATTGACTCCTACTGCCAATTCTGAAATACAGCTTTGGTCTAACTCCTCAGAGAAAGCTCGTATTTGAAAATTGAATGTGTTTTTGGCTTTTCAGACAGTGGGGAACATGAATATGTGTTTCTTTTGCATATGAGCTCTGTATCAAAAGTTAAGTTTTCTGACTGTATTGAGTCTTACTGCCAATTCTGAGAGACAGCTTTTTTCTAAGTCCTCAGGGAAAGCTCGTATTTGAAAATTGAAGGTGTTTTTGGCTTTTCAGACGTGGGAAACATGAATATGTGTTTCTTTTGCAAATCTGAGTTCTGTGTCATAGGTTAAGTTTGTTGGCTGGATTGAATCGTACTTCTAATTCTGAAATACAATTTGGTCTAACTCCTCAGAGAAAGCTTGTATTTGAAAATTGAATGGGTTTTTTCTTTCTCAGAGCATGGGGAATATGAATCTGTGTTTCTTTTGCAAATCTGAGTTCTGTGTCAACAGTTCTGTTTTCTGGCTGAATTGAGTCCTACTGCCAATTGTGAGATACAGCTTTTTCTAACACCTCAGGGAAAGCTCATATTTGAAAAGTGAACGTGTTTTTGGCTTTTCAGACCGGGGGGAACATGAATATGTGTTTCTTTTGCAGATCTGAGCGCTGTGTCAAAAGTTACGTTTTCTGGCTGAATTGAGTCCTACTGCCAATTCTGAGACACAGCTTTGGTCTAACTCCTCTGCGAAAGCTCGTATTTAAAAATTGAATGGGTTTTTTGTTTCTCAGACCGTGGGGAATATGAATGTGTTTCTTTTGCAAATCTGAGCTCTGTCAAAAGTTTACTTTTCTGGCTGCATTGTGTCGTACTGCCAATTCTGATATACAATTTAGCCTAACTCTTCAGAGAAACGTCGTACTTGAAAATTGAAGGTGTTTTTGGGTTTTCAGACTGTGGGGAACATGAATAACTGTTTCTTTTGCAAATCTGAACTCTGTCAAAAGTTTAGTTTTCTGGCTGAATTGAATCCTACTTCCAATTCTGAGATACAGCTTTAGTCTAACTCCTCAGGGAAAGATTGTATTTGAAAATTGAATGTGTTTTTTGCTTTTCATACCATGGGGAACATGAATATCTGATTCTTTTGCAAATCTGAGCTCTGTGTCAAAAGTTACGTTTTCTGGCTGAATTGAGTCCTACTGCCAATTCTGAAATACAATTTAGTCTAAGTCCTCACAGAAACCTAGTGAGGTTTAATAGTATGTGTTTTTGGGTTTTTTAGGTGGTGGGGAATATAAATATGTCTTCCTTTTGCAAATATGAGCTCTGTGTCAATAGTCAAATTTCCTAGCTGTGTTGACTCCTACTGCCAATTCTGAGACACAGCTTTGGTCTAACTCCTCAGGGAAAGCTCATATTTGAAAATTGTTTGTATTTTTCGCTTTTCAGACCATGGGGAATATGAATCTGTGTTTCTTTTGCAAATCTGAGTTCTGTGTCAACAGTTCTGTTTTCTGGCTGAATTGAGTCCTACTGCCAATTGTGAGATACAGCTTTTTTCTAACTCCTCAGGGAAAGCTCGTATTTGAAAATTGAACGTGTTTTTGGCTTTTCAGACCGTGGGGAATATGAATATCTGTTTCTTTTCCAAATATGACCTCTGTGTCAACAGTTCTGTTTTCTGGCTGAATTGAGTCCTACTGCCAATTGTGAGATACAGCTTGGCCTAAGTCTTCAGGGAAAGCTCGTATTTGAAAATTGAAGGTGTTTTTGGCTTTTCAGATGTGGGAAACATGAATATGTCTTTCTTTTGCAGATCTGAGCTCTGTGTCAAAAGTTACGTTTTCTGGCTGAATTGAGTCCTACTGCCAATTCTGAAATACAGCTTTGGTCTAACTCCTCAGAGAAAGCTCGTATTTGAAAATTGAATGTGTTTTTGGCTTTTCAGACAGTGGGGAACATGAATATGTGTTTCTTTTGCATATGAGCTCTGTATCAAAAGTTAAGTTTTCTGACTGTATTGAGTCTTACTGCCAATTCTGAGAGACAGCTTTTTTCTAAGTCCTCAGGGAAAGCTCGTATTTGAAAATTGAAGGTGTTTTTGGCTTTTCAGATGTGGGAAACATGAATATGTCTTTCTTTTGCAGATCTGAGCTCTGTGTCAAAAGTTACGTTTTCTGGCTGTATTGACTCCTACTGCCAATTCTGAAATACAGCTTTGGTCTAACTCCTCAGAGAAAGCTCGTATTTGAAAATTGAATGTGTTTTTGGCTTTTCAGACAGTGGGGAACATGAATATGTGTTTCTTTTGCATATGAGCTCTGTATCAAAAGTTAAGTTTTCTGACTGTATTGAGTCTTACTGCCAATTCTGAGAGACAGCTTTTTTCTAAGTCCTCAGGGAAAGCTCGTATTTGAAAATTGAAGGTGTTTTTGGCTTTTCAGATGTGGGAAACATGAATATGTCTTTCTTTTGCAGATCTGAGCTCTGTGTCAAAAGTTACGTTTTCTGGCTGAATTGAGTCCTACTGCCAATTCTGAAATACAGCTTTGGTCTAACTCCTCAGAGAAAGCTCGTATTTGAAAATTGAATGTGTTTTTGGCTTTTCAGACAGTGGGGAACATGAATATGTGTTTCTTTTGCATATGAGCTCTGTATCAAAAGTTAAGTTTTCTGACTGTATTGAGTCTTACTGCCAATTCTGAGAGACAGCTTTTTTCTAAGTCCTCAGGGAAAGCTCGTATTTGAAAATTGAAGGTGTTTTTGGCTTTTCAGATGTGGGAAACATGAATATGTCTTTCTTTTGCAGATCTGAGCTCTGTGTCAAAAGTTACGTTTTCTGGCTGTATTGACTCCTACTGCCAATTCTGAAATACAATTTGGTCTAACTCCTCAGAGAAAGCTCGTATTTGAAAATTGAATGGGTTTTTTCTTTCTCAGAGCATGGGGAATATGAATCTGTGTTTCTTTTGCAAATCTGAGTTCTGTGTCAAAAGTTAAGTTTTCTGACTGTATTGAGTCTTACTGCCAATTCTGAGAGACAGCTTTTTTCTAAGTCCTCAGGGAAAGCTCGTATTTGAAAATTGAAGGTGTTTTTGGCTTTTCAGACGTGGGAAACATGAATATGTGTTTCTTTTGCAGATCTGAGCGCTGTGTCAAAAGTTATGTTTTCTGGCTGAATTGAGTCCTACTGCCAATTCTGAGACACAGCTTTGGTCTAACTCCTCTGCGAAAGCTCGTATTTAAAAATTGAATGGGTTTTTTGTTTCTCAGACCGTGGGGAATATGAATGTGTTTCTTTTGCAAATCTGAGCTCTGTCAAAAGTTTACTTTTCTGGCTGCATTGTGTCGTACTGCCAATTCTGATATACAATTTAGCCTAACTCTTCAGAGAAACGTCGTACTTGAAAATTGAAGGTGTTTTTGGGTTTTCAGACTGTGGGGAACATGAATAACTGTTTCTTTTGCAAATCTGAACTCTGTCAAAAGTTTAGTTTTCTGGCTGAATTGAATCCTACTTCCAATTCTGAGATACAGCTTTAGTCTAACTCCTCAGGGAAAGATTGTATTTGAAAATTGAATGTGTTTTTTGCTTTTCATACCATGGGGAACATGAATATCTGATTCTTTTGCAAATCTGAGCTCTGTGTCAAAAGTTACGTTTTCTGGCTGAATTGAGTCCTACTGCCAATTCTGAAATACAATTTAGTCTAAGTCCTCACAGAAACCTAGTGAGGTTTAATAGTATGTGTTTTTGGGTTTTTTAGGTGGTGGGGAATATAAATATGTCTTCCTTTTGCAAATATGAGCTCTGTGTCAATAGTCAAATTTCCTAGCTGTGTTGACTCCTACTGCCAATTCTGAGACACAGCTTTGGTCTAACTCCTCAGGGAAAGCTCATATTTGAAAATTGTTTGTATTTTTCGCTTTTCAGACCATGGGGAATATGAATCTGTGTTTCTTTTGCAAATCTGAGTTCTGTGTCAACAGTTCTGTTTTCTGGCTGAATTGAGTCCTACTGCCAATTGTGAGATACAGCTTTTTTCTAACTCCTCAGGGAAAGCTCGTATTTGAAAATTGAACGTGTTTTTGGCTTTTCAGACCGTGGGGAATATGAATATCTGTTTCTTTTCCAAATATGACCTCTGTGTCAACAGTTCTGTTTTCTGGCTGAATTGAGTCCTACTGCCAATTGTGAGATACAGCTTGGCCTAAGTCTTCAGGGAAAGCTCGTATTTGAAAATTGAAGGTGTTTTTGGCTTTTCAGATGTGGGAAACATGAATATGTCTTTCTTTTGCAGATCTGAGCTCTGTGTCAAAAGTTACGTTTTCTGGCTGTATTGACTCCTACTGCCAATTCTGAAATACAGCTTTGGTCTAACTCCTCAGAGAAAGCTCGTATTTGAAAATTGAATGTGTTTTTGGCTTTTCAGACAGTGGGGAACATGAATATGTGTTTCTTTTGCATATGAGCTCTGTATCAAAAGTTAATTTTTCTGACTGTATTGAGACTTACTGCCAATTCTGAGAGACAGCTTTTTTCTAAGTCCTCAGGGAAAGCTCGTATTTGAAAATTGAAGGTGTTTTTGGCTTTTCAGATGTGGGAAACATGAATATGTCTTTCTTTTGCAGATCTGAGCTCTGTGTCAAAAGTTACGTTTTCTGGCTGTATTGACTCCTACTGCCAATTCTGAAATACAGCTTTGGTCTAACTCCTCAGAGAAAGCTCGTATTTGAAAATTGAATGTGTTTTTGGCTTTTCAGACAGTGGGGAACATGAATATGTGTTTCTTTTGCATATGAGCTCTGTATCAAAAGTTAAGTTTTCTGACTGTATTGAGTCTTACTGCCAATTCTGAGAGACAGCTTTTTTCTAAGTCCTCAGGGAAAGCTCGTATTTGAAAATTGAAGGTGTTTTTGGCTTTTCAGACGTGGGAAACATGAATATGTGTTTCTTTTGCAAATCTGAGTTCTGTGTCATAGGTTAAGTTTGTTGGCTGGATTGAATCGTACTTCTAATTCTGAAATACAATTTGGTCTAACTCCTCAGAGAAAGCTCGTATTTGAAAATTGAATGGGTTTTTTCTTTCTCAGAGCATGGGGAATATGAATCTGTGTTTCTTTTGCAAATCTGAGTTCTGTGTCAACAGTTCTGTTTTCTGGCTGAATTGAGTCCTACTGCCAATTGTGAGATACAGCTTTTTCTAACACCTCAGGGAAAGCTCATATTTGAAAAGTGAACGTGTTTTTGGCTTTTCAGACCGGGGGGAACATGAATATGTGTTTCTTTTGCAGATCTGAGCGCTGTGTCAAAAGTTACGTTTTCTGGCTGAATTGAGTCCTACTGCCAATTCTGAGACACAGCTTTGGTCTAACTCCTCTGCGAAAGCTCGTATTTAAAAATTGAATGGGTTTTTTGTTTCTCAGACCGTGGGGAATATGAATGTGTTTCTTTTGCAAATCTGAGCTCTGTCAAAAGTTTACTTTTCTGGCTGCATTGTGTCGTACTGCCAATTCTGATATACAATTTAGCCTAACTCTTCAGAGAAACGTCGTACTTGAAAATTGAAGGTGTTTTTGGGTTTTCAGACTGTGGGGAACATGAATAACTGTTTCTTTTGCAAATCTGAACTCTGTCAAAAGTTTAGTTTTCTGGCTGAATTGAATCCTACTTCCAATTCTGAGATACAGCTTTAGTCTAACTCCTCAGGGAAAGATTGTATTTGAAAATTGAATGTGTTTTTTGCTTTTCATACCATGGGGAACATGAATATCTGATTCTTTTGCAAATCTGAGCTCTGTGTCAAAAGTTACGTTTTCTGGCTGAATTGAGTCCTACTGCCAATTCTGAAATACAATTTAGTCTAAGTCCTCACAGAAACCTAGTGAGGTTTAATAGTATGTGTTTTTGGGTTTTTTAGGTGGTGGGGAATATAAATATGTCTTCCTTTTGCAAATATGAGCTCTGTGTCAATAGTCAAATTTCCTAGCTGTGTTGACTCCTACTGCCAATTCTGAGACACAGCTTTGGTCTAACTCCTCAGGGAAAGCTCATATTTGAAAATTGTTTGTATTTTTCGCTTTTCAGACCATGGGGAATATGAATCTGTGTTTCTTTTGCAAATCTGAGTTCTGTGTCAACAGTTCTGTTTTCTGGCTGAATTGAGTCCTACTGCCAATTGTGAGATACAGCTTTTTTCTAACTCCTCAGGGAAAGCTCGTATTTGAAAATTGAACGTGTTTTTGGCTTTTCAGACCGTGGGGAATATGAATATCTGTTTCTTTTCCAAATATGACCTCTGTGTCAACAGTTCTGTTTTCTGGCTGAATTGAGTCCTACTGCCAATTGTGAGATACAGCTTGGCCTAAGTCTTCAGGGAAAGCTCGTATTTGAAAATTGAAGGTGTTTTTGGCTTTTCAGATGTGGGAAACATGAATATGTCTTTCTTTTGCAGATCTGAGCTCTGTGTCAAAAGTTACGTTTTCTGGCTGAATTGAGTCCTACTGCCAATTCTGAAATAGAGCTTTGGTCTAACTCCTCAGAGAAAGCTCGTATTTGAAAATTGAATGTGTTTTTGGCTTTTCAGACAGTGGGGAACATGAATATGTGTTTCTTTTGCATATGAGCTCTGTATCAAAAGTTAATTTTTCTGACTGTATTGAGACTTACTGCCAATTCTGAGAGACAGCTTTTTTCTAAGTCCTCAGGGAAAGCTCGTATTTGAAAATTGAAGGTGTTTTTGGCTTTTCAGATGTGGGAAACATGAATATGTCTTTCTTTTGCAGATCTGAGCTCTGTGTCAAAAGTTACGTTTTCTGGCTGTATTGAGTCTTACTGCCAATTCTGAGAGACAGCTTTTTTCTAAGTCCTCAGGGAAAGCTCGTATTTGAAAATTGAAGGTGTTTTTGGCTTTTCAGACGTGGGAAACATGAATATGTGTTTCTTTTGCAAATCTGAGTTCTGTGTCATAGGTTAAGTTTGTTGGCTGGATTGAATCGTACTTCTAATTCTGAAATACAATTTGGTCTAACTCCTCAGAGAAAGCTCGTATTTGAAAATTGAATGGGTTTTTTCTTTCTCAGAGCATGGGGAATATGAATCTGTGTTTCTTTTGCAAATCTGAGTTCTGTGTCAACAGTTCTGTTTTCTGGCTGAATTGAGTCCTACTGCCAATTGTGAGATACAGCTTTTTCTAACACCTCAGGGAAAGCTCATATTTGAAAAGTGAACGTGTTTTTGGCTTTTCAGACCGGGGGGAACATGAATATGTGTTTCTTTTGCAGATCTGAGCGCTGTGTCAAAAGTTACGTTTTCTGGCTGAATTGAGTCCTACTGCCAATTCTGAGACACAGCTTTGGTCTAACTCCTCTGCGAAAGCTCGTATTTAAAAATTGAATGGGTTTTTTGTTTCTCAGACCGTGGGGAATATGAATGTGTTTCTTTTGCAAATCTGAGCTCTGTCAAAAGTTTACTTTTCTGGCTGCATTGTGTCGTACTGCCAATTCTGATATACAATTTAGCCTAACTCTTCAGAGAAACGTCGTACTTGAAAATTGAAGGTGTTTTTGGGTTTTCAGACTGTGGGGAACATGAATAACTGTTTCTTTTGCAAATCTGAACTCTGTCAAAAGTTTAGTTTTCTGGCTGAATTGAATCCTACTTCCAATTCTGAGATACAGCTTTAGTCTAACTCCTCAGGGAAAGATTGTATTTGAAAATTGAATGTGTTTTTTGCTTTTCATACCATGGGGAACATGAATATCTGATTCTTTTGCAAATCTGAGCTCTGTGTCAAAAGTTACGTTTTCTGGCTGAACTGAGTCCTACTGCCAATTCTGAAATACAATTTAGTCTAAGTCCTCACAGAAACCTAGTGAGGTTTAATAGTATGTGTTTTTGGGTTTTTTAGGTGGTGGGGAATATAAATATGTCTTCCTTTTGCAAATATGAGCTCTGTGTCAATAGTCAAATTTCCTAGCTGTGTTGACTCCTACTGCCAATTCTGAGACACAGCTTTGGTCTAACTCCTCAGGGAAAGCTCATATTTGAAAATTGTTTGTATTTTTCGCTTTTCAGACCATGGGGAATATGAATCTGTGTTTCTTTTGCAAATCTGAGTTCTGTGTCAACAGTTCTGTTTTCTGGCTGAATTGAGTCCTACTGCCAATTGTGAGATACAGCTTTTTTCTAACTCCTCAGGGAAAGCTCGTATTTGAAAATTGAACGTGTTTTTGGCTTTTCAGACCGTGGGGAATATGAATATCTGTTTCTTTTCCAAATATGACCTCTGTGTCAACAGTTCTGTTTTCTGGCTGAATTGAGTCCTACTGCCAATTGTGAGATACAGCTTGGCCTAAGTCTTCAGGGAAAGCTCGTATTTGAAAATTGAAGGTGTTTTTGGCTTTTCAGATGTGGGAAACATGAATATGTCTTTCTTTTGCAGATCTGAGCTCTGTGTCAAAAGTTACGTTTTCTGGCTGTATTGACTCCTACTGCCAATTCTGAAATACAGCTTTGGTCTAACTCCTCAGAGAAAGCTCGTATTTGAAAATTGAATGTGTTTTTGGCTTTTCAGACAGTGGGGAACATGAATATGTGTTTCTTTTGCATATGAGCTCTGTATCAAAAGTTAAGTTTTCTGACTGTATTGAGTCTTACTGCCAATTCTGAGAGACAGCTTTTTTCTAAGTCCTCAGGGAAAGCTCGTATTTGAAAATTGAAGGTGTTTTTGGCTTTTCAGACGTGGGAAACATGAATATGTGTTTCTTTTGCAAATCTGAGTTCTGTGTCATAGGTTAAGTTTGTTGGCTGGATTGAATCGTACTTCTAATTCTGAAATACAATTTGGTCTAACTCCTCAGAGAAAGCTTGTATTTGAAAATTGAATGGGTTTTTTCTTTCTCAGAGCATGGGGAATATGAATCTGTGTTTCTTTTGCAAATCTGAGTTCTGTGTCAACAGTTCTGTTTTCTGGCTGAATTGAGTCCTACTGCCAATTGTGAGATACAGCTTTTTCTAACACCTCAGGGAAAGCTCATATTTGAAAAGTGAACGTGTTTTTGGCTTTTCAGACCGGGGGGAACATGAATATGTGTTTCTTTTGCAGATCTGAGCGCTGTGTCAAAAGTTACGTTTTCTGGCTGAATTGAGTCCTACTGCCAATTCTGAGACACAGCTTTGGTCTAACTCCTCTGCGAAAGCTCGTATTTAAAAATTGAATGGGTTTTTTGTTTCTCAGACCGTGGGGAATATGAATGTGTTTCTTTTGCAAATCTGAGCTCTGTCAAAAGTTTACTTTTCTGGCTGCATTGTGTCGTACTGCCAATTCTGATATACAATTTAGCCTAACTCTTCAGAGAAACGTCGTACTTGAAAATTGAAGGTGTTTTTGGGTTTTCAGACTGTGGGGAACATGAATAACTGTTTCTTTTGCAAATCTGAACTCTGTCAAAAGTTTAGTTTTCTGGCTGAATTGAATCCTACTTCCAATTCTGAGATACAGCTTTAGTCTAACTCCTCAGGGAAAGATTGTATTTGAAAATTGAATGTGTTTTTTGCTTTTCATACCATGGGGAACATGAATATCTGATTCTTTTGCAAATCTGAGCTCTGTGTCAAAAGTTACGTTTTCTGGCTGAATTGAGTCCTACTGCCAATTCTGAAATACAATTTAGTCTAAGTCCTCACAGAAACCTAGTGAGGTTTAATAGTATGTGTTTTTGGGTTTTTTAGGTGGTGGGGAATATAAATATGTCTTCCTTTTGCAAATATGAGCTCTGTGTCAATAGTCAAATTTCCTAGCTGTGTTGACTCCTACTGCCAATTCTGAGACACAGCTTTGGTCTAACTCCTCAGGGAAAGCTCATATTTGAAAATTGTTTGTATTTTTCGCTTTTCAGACCATGGGGAATATGAATCTGTGTTTCTTTTGCAAATCTGAGTTCTGTGTCAACAGTTCTGTTTTCTGGCTGAATTGAGTCCTACTGCCAATTGTGAGATACAGCTTTTTTCTAACTCCTCAGGGAAAGCTCGTATTTGAAAATTGAACGTGTTTTTGGCTTTTCAGACCGTGGGGAATATGAATATCTGTTTCTTTTCCAAATATGACCTCTGTGTCAACAGTTCTGTTTTCTGGCTGAATTGAGTCCTACTGCCAATTGTGAGATACAGCTTGGCCTAAGTCTTCAGGGAAAGCTCGTATTTGAAAATTGAAGGTGTTTTTGGCTTTTCAGATGTGGGAAACATGAATATGTCTTTCTTTTGCAGATCTGAGCTCTGTGTCAAAAGTTACGTTTTCTGGCTGAATTGAGTCCTACTGCCAATTCTGAAATACAGCTTTGGTCTAACTCCTCATAGAAAGCTCGTATTTGAAAATTGAATGTGTTTTTGGCTTTTCAGACAGTGGGGAACATGAATATGTGTTTCTTTTGCATATGAGCTCTGTATCAAAAGTTAAGTTTTCTGACTGTATTGAGTCTTACTGCCAATTCTGAGAGACAGCTTTTTTCTAAGTCCTCAGGGAAAGCTCGTATTTGAAAATTGAACGTGTTTTTGGCTTTTCAGACCGTGGGGAATATGAATATCTGTTTCTTTTCCAAATATGACCTCTGTGTCAACAGTTCTGTTTTCTGGCTGAATTGAGTCCTACTGCCAATTGTGAGATACAGCTTGGCCTACGTCTTCAGGGAAAGCTCGTATTTGAAAATTGAAGGTGTTTTTGGCTTTTCAGATGTGGGAAACATGAATATGTCTTTCTTTTGCAGATCTGAGCTCTGTGTCAAAAGTTACGTTTTCTGGCTGAATTGAGTCCTACTGCCAATTCTGAAATACAGCTTTGGTCTAACTCCTCAGAGAAAGCTCGTATTTGAAAATTGAATGTGTTTTTGGCTTTTCAGACAGTGGGGAACATGAATATGTGTTTCTTTTGCATATGAGCTCTGTATCAAAAGTTAAGTTTTCTGACTGTATTGAGTCTTACTGCCAATTCTGAGAGACAGCTTTTTTCTAAGTCCTCAGGGAAAGCTCGTATTTGAAAATTGAAGGTGTTTTTGGCTTTTCAGATGTGGGAAACATGAATATGTCTTTCTTTTGCAGATCTGAGCTCTGTGTCAAAAGTTACGTTTTCTGGCTGTATTGACTCCTACTGCCAATTCTGAAATACAGCTTTGGTCTAACTCCTCAGAGAAAGCTCGTATTTGAAAATTGAATGTGTTTTTGGCTTTTCAGACAGTGGGGAACATGAATATGTGTTTCTTTTGCATATGAGCTCTGTATCAAAAGTTAAGTTTTCTGACTGTATTGAGTCTTACTGCCAATTCTGAGAGACAGCTTTTTTCTAAGTCCTCAGGGAAAGCTCGTATTTGAAAATTGAAGGTGTTTTTGGCTTTTCAGACGTGGGAAACATGAATATGTGTTTCTTTTGCAAATCTGAGTTCTGTGTCATAGGTTAAGTTTGTTGGCTGGATTGAATCGTACTTCTAATTCTGAAATACAATTTGGTCTAACTCCTCAGAGAAAGCTCGTATTTGAAAATTGAATGGGTTTTTTCTTTCTCAGAGCATGGGGAATATGAATCTGTGTTTCTTTTGCAAATCTGAGTTCTGTGTCAACAGTTCTGTTTTCTGGCTGAATTGAGTCCTACTGCCAATTGTGAGATACAGCTTTTTCTAACACCTCAGGGAAAGCTCATATTTGAAAAGTGAACGTGTTTTTGGCTTTTCAGACCGGGGGGAACATGAATATGTGTTTCTTTTGCAGATCTGAGCGCTGTGTCAAAAGTTACGTTTTCTGGCTGAATTGAGTCCTACTGCCAATTCTGAGACACAGCTTTGGTCTAACTCCTCTGCGAAAGCTCGTATTTAAAAATTGAATGGGTTTTTTTTTCTCAGACCGTGGGGAATATGAATGTGTTTCTTTTGCAAATCTGAGCTCTGTCAAAAGTTTACTTTTCTGGCTGCATTGTGTCGTACTGCCAATTCTGATATACAATTTAGCCTAACTCTTCAGAGAAACGTCGTACTTGAAAATTGAAGGTGTTTTTGGGTTTTCAGACTGTGGGGAACATGAATAACTGTTTCTTTTGCAAATCTGAACTCTGTCAAAAGTTTAGTTTTCTGGCTGAATTGAATCCTACTTCCAATTCTGAGATACAGCTTTAGTCTAACTCCTCAGGGAAAGATTGTATTTGAAAATTGAATGTGTTTTTTGCTTTTCATACCATGGGGAACATGAATATCTGATTCTTTTGCAAATCTGAGCTCTGTGTCAAAAGTTACGTTTTCTGGCTGAACTGAGTCCTACTGCCAATTCTGAAATACAATTTAGTCTAAGTCCTCACAGAAACCTAGTGAGGTTTAATAGTATGTGTTTTTGGGTTTTTTAGGTGGTGGGGAATATAAATATGTCTTCCTTTTGCAAATATGAGCTCTGTGTCAATAGTCAAATTTCCTAGCTGTGTTGACTCCTACTGCCAATTCTGAGACACAGCTTTGGTCTAACTCCTCAGGGAAAGCTCATATTTGAAAATTGTTTGTATTTTTCGCTTTTCAGACATGGGGAATATGAATCTGTGTTTCTTTTGCAAATCTGAGTTCTGTGTCAACAGTTCTGTTTTCTGGCTGAATTGAGTCCTACTGCCAATTGTGAGATACAGCTTTTTTCTAACTCCTCAGGGAAAGCTCGTATTTGAAAATTGAACGTGTTTTTGGCTTTTCAGACCGTGGGGAATATGAATATCTGTTTCTTTTCCAAATATGACCTCTGTGTCAACAGTTCTGTTTTCTGGCTGAATTGAGTCCTACTGCCAATTGTGAGATACAGCTTGGCCTAAGTCTTCAGGGAAAGCTCGTATTTGAAAATTGAAGGTGTTTTTGGCTTTTCAGATGTGGGAAACATGAATATGTCTTTCTTTTGCAGATCTGAGCTCTGTGTCAAAAGTTACGTTTTCTGGCTGAATTGAGTCCTACTGCCAATTCTGAAATACAGCTTTGGTCTAACTCCTCAGAGAAAGCTCGTATTTGAAAATTGAATGTGTTTTTGGCTTTTCAGACAGTGGGGAACATGAATATGTGTTTCTTTTGCATATGAGCTCTGTATCAAAAGTTAAGTTTTCTGACTGTATTGAGTCTTACTGCCAATTCTGAGAGACAGCTTTTTTCTAAGTCCTCAGGGAAAGCTCGTATTTGAAAATTGAAGGTGTTTTTGGCTTTTCAGATGTGGGAAACATGAATATGTCTTTCTTTTGCAGATCTGAGCTCTGTGTCAAAAGTTACGTTTTCTGGCTGTATTGACTCCTACTGCCAATTCTGAAATACAGCTTTGGTCTAACTCCTCAGAGAAAGCTCGTATTTGAAAATTGAATGTGTTTTTGGCTTTTCAGACAGTGGGGAACATGAATATGTGTTTCTTTTGCATATGAGCTCTGTATCAAAAGTTAAGTTTTCTGACTGTATTGAGTCTTACTGCCAATTCTGAGAGACAGCTTTTTTCTAAGTCCTCAGGGAAAGCTCGTATTTGAAAATTGAAGGTGTTTTTGGCTTTTCAGACGTGGGAAACATGAATATGTGTTTCTTTTGCAAATCTGAGTTCTGTGTCATAGGTTAAGTTTGTTGGCTGGATTGAATCGTACTTCTAATTCTGAAATACAATTTGGTCTAACTCCTCAGAGAAAGCTTGTATTTGAAAATTGAATGGGTTTTTTCTTTCTCAGAGCATGGGGAATATGAATCTGTGTTTCTTTTGCAAATCTGAGTTCTGTGTCAACAGTTCTGTTTTCTGGCTGAATTGAGTCCTACTGCCAATTGTGAGATACAGCTTTTTCTAACACCTCAGGGAAAGCTCATATTTGAAAAGTGAACGTGTTTTTGGCTTTTCAGACCGGGGGGAACATGAATATGTGTTTCTTTTGCAGATCTGAGCGCTGTGTCAAAAGTTACGTTTTCTGGCTGAATTGAGTCCTACTGCCAATTCTGAGACACAGCTTTGGTCTAACTCCTCTGCGAAAGCTCGTATTTAAAAATTGAATGGGTTTTTTGTTTCTCAGACCGTGGGGAATATGAATGTGTTTCTTTTGCAAATCTGAGCTCTGTCAAAAGTTTACTTTTCTGGCTGCATTGTGTCGTACTGCCAATTCTGATATACAATTTAGCCTAACTCTTCAGAGAAACGTCGTACTTGAAAATTGAAGGTGTTTTTGGGTTTTCAGACTGTGGGGAACATGAATAACTGTTTCTTTTGCAAATCTGAACTCTGTCAAAAGTTTAGTTTTCTGGCTGAATTGAATCCTACTTCCAATTCTGAGATACAGCTTTAGTCTAACTCCTCAGGGAAAGATTGTATTTGAAAATTGAATGTGTTTTTTGCTTTTCATACCATGGGGAACATGAATATCTGATTCTTTTGCAAATCTGAGCTCTGTGTCAAAAGTTACGTTTTCTGGCTGAATTGAGTCCTACTGCCAATTCTGAAATACAATTTAGTCTAAGTCCTCACAGAAACCTAGTGAGGTTTAATAGTATGTGTTTTTGGGTTTTTTAGGTGGTGGGGAATATAAATATGTCTTCCTTTTGCAAATATGAGCTCTGTGTCAATAGTCAAATTTCCTAGCTGTGTTGACTCCTACTGCCAATTCTGAGACACAGCTTTGGTCTAACTCCTCAGGGAAAGCTCATATTTGAAAATTGTTTGTATTTTTCGCTTTTCAGACCATGGGGAATATGAATCTGTGTTTCTTTTGCAAATCTGAGTTCTGTGTCAACAGTTCTGTTTTCTGGCTGAATTGAGTCCTACTGCCAATTGTGAGATACAGCTTTTTTCTAACTCCTCAGGGAAAGCTCGTATTTGAAAATTGAACGTGTTTTTGGCTTTTCAGACCGTGGGGAATATGAATATCTGTTTCTTTTCCAAATATGACCTCTGTGTCAACAGTTCTGTTTTCTGGCTGAATTGAGTCCTACTGCCAATTGTGAGATACAGCTTGGCCTAAGTCTTCAGGGAAAGCTCGTATTTGAAAATTGAAGGTGTTTTTGGCTTTTCAGATGTGGGAAACATGAATATGTCTTTCTTTTGCAGATCTGAGCTCTGTGTCAAAAGTTACGTTTTCTGGCTGAATTGAGTCCTACTGCCAATTCTGAAATACAGCTTTGGTCTAACTCCTCAGAGAAAGCTCGTATTTGAAAATTGAATGTGTTTTTGGCTTTTCAGACAGTGGGGAACATGAATATGTGTTTCTTTTGCATATGAGCTCTGTATCAAAAGTTAAGTTTTCTGACTGTATTGAGTCTTACTGCCAATTCTGAGAGACAGCTTTTTTCTAAGTCCTCAGGGAAAGCTCGTATTTGAAAATTGAAGGTGTTTTTGGCTTTTCAGATGTGGGAAACATGAATATGTCTTTCTTTTGCAGATCTGAGCTCTGTGTCAAAAGTTACGTTTTCTGGCTGTATTGACTCCTACTGCCAATTCTGAAATACAGCTTTGGTCTAACTCCTCAGAGAAAGCTCGTATTTGAAAATTGAATGTGTTTTTGGCTTTTCAGACAGTGGGGAACATGAATATGTGTTTCTTTTGCATATGAGCTCTGTATCAAAAGTTAAGTTTTCTGACTGTATTGAGTCTTACTGCCAATTCTGAGAGACAGCTTTTTTCTAAGTCCTCAGGGAAAGCTCGTATTTGAAAATTGAAGGTGTTTTTGGCTTTTCAGACGTGGGAAACATGAATATGTGTTTCTTTTGCAAATCTGAGTTCTGTGTCATAGGTTAAGTTTGTTGGCTGGATTGAATCGTACTTCTAATTCTGAAATACAATTTGGTCTAACTCCTCAGAGAAAGCTTGTATTTGAAAATTGAATGGGTTTTTTCTTTCTCAGAGCATGGGGAATATGAATCTGTGTTTCTTTTGCAAATCTGAGTTCTGTGTCAACAGTTCTGTTTTCTGGCTGAATTGAGTCCTACTGCCAATTGTGAGATACAGCTTTTTCTAACACCTCAGGGAAAGCTCATATTTGAAAAGTGAACGTGTTTTTGGCTTTTCAGACCGGGGGGAACATGAATATGTGTTTCTTTTGCAGATCTGAGCGCTGTGTCAAAAGTTACGTTTTCTGGCTGAATTGAGTCCTACTGCCAATTCTGAGACACAGCTTTGGTCTAACTCCTCTGCGAAAGCTCGTATTTAAAAATTGAATGGGTTTTTTGTTTCTCAGACCGTGGGGAATATGAATGTGTTTCTTTTGCAAATCTGAGCTCTGTCAAAAGTTTACTTTTCTGGCTGCATTGTGTCGTACTGCCAATTCTGATATACAATTTAGCCTAACTCTTCAGAGAAACGTCGTACTTGAAAATTGAAGGTGTTTTTGGGTTTTCAGACTGTGGGGAACATGAATAACTGTTTCTTTTGCAAATCTGAACTCTGTCAAAAGTTTAGTTTTCTGGCTGAATTGAATCCTACTTCCAATTCTGAGATACAGCTTTAGTCTAACTCCTCAGGGAAAGATTGTATTTGAAAATTGAATGTGTTTTTTGCTTTTCATACCATGGGGAACATGAATATCTGATTCTTTTGCAAATCTGAGCTCTGTGTCAAAAGTTACGTTTTCTGGCTGAACTGAGTCCTACTGCCAATTCTGAAATACAATTTAGTCTAAGTCCTCACAGAAACCTAGTGAGGTTTAATAGTATGTGTTTTTGGGTTTTTTAGGTGGTGGGGAATATAAATATGTCTTCCTTTTGCAAATATGAGCTCTGTGTCAATAGTCAAATTTCCTAGCTGTGTTGACTCCTACTGCCAATTCTGAGACACAGCTTTGGTCTAACTCCTCAGGGAAAGCTCATATTTGAAAATTGTTTGTATTTTTCGCTTTTCAGACCATGGGGAATATGAATCTGTGTTTCTTTTGCAAATCTGAGTTCTGTGTCAACAGTTCTGTTTTCTGGCTGAATTGAGTCCTACTGCCAATTGTGAGATACAGCTTTTTTCTAACTCCTCAGGGAAAGCTCGTATTTGAAAATTGAACGTGTTTTTGGCTTTTCAGACCGTGGGGAATATGAATATCTGTTTCTTTTCCAAATATGACCTCTGTGTCAACAGTTCTGTTTTCTGGCTGAATTGAGTCCTACTGCCAATTGTGAGATACAGCTTGGCCTAAGTCTTCAGGGAAAGCTCGTATTTGAAAATTGAAGGTGTTTTTGGCTTTTCAGATGTGGGAAACATGAATATGTCTTTCTTTTGCAGATCTGAGCTCTGTGTCAAAAGTTACGTTTTCTGGCTGAATTGAGTCCTACTGCCAATTCTGAAATACAGCTTTGGTCTAACTCCTCAGAGAAAGCTCGTATTTGAAAATTGAATGTGTTTTTGGCTTTTCAGACAGTGGGGAACATGAATATGTGTTTCTTTTGCATATGAGCTCTGTATCAAAAGTTAAGTTTTCTGACTGTATTGAGTCTTACTGCCAATTCTGAGAGACAGCTTTTTTCTAAGTCCTCAGGGAAAGCTCGTATTTGAAAATTGAAGGTGTTTTTGGCTTTTCAGATGTGGGAAACATGAATATGTCTTTCTTTTGCAGATCTGAGCTCTGTGTCAAAAGTTACGTTTTCTGGCTGTATTGACTCCTACTGCCAATTCTGAAATACAGCTTTGGTCTAACTCCTCAGAGAAAGCTCGTATTTGAAAATTGAATGTGTTTTTGGCTTTTCAGACAGTGGGGAACATGAATATGTGTTTCTTTTGCATATGAGCTCTGTATCAAAAGTTAAGTTTTCTGACTGTATTGAGTCTTACTGCCAATTCTGAGAGACAGCTTTTTTCTAAGTCCTCAGGGAAAGCTCGTATTTGAAAATTGAAGGTGTTTTTGGCTTTTCAGACGTGGGAAACATGAATATGTGTTTCTTTTGCAAATCTGAGTTCTGTGTCATAGGTTAAGTTTGTTGGCTGGATTGAATCGTACTTCTAATTCTGAAATACAATTTGGTCTAACTCCTCAGAGAAAGCTTGTATTTGAAAATTGAATGGGTTTTTTCTTTCTCAGAGCATGGGGAATATGAATCTGTGTTTCTTTTGCAAATCTGAGTTCTGTGTCAACAGTTCTGTTTTCTGGCTGAATTGAGTCCTACTGCCAATTGTGAGATACAGCTTTTTCTAACACCTCAGGGAAAGCTCATATTTGAAAAGTGAACGTGTTTTTGGCTTTTCAGACCGGGGGGAACATGAATATGTGTTTCTTTTGCAGATCTGAGCGCTGTGTCAAAAGTTACGTTTTCTGGCTGAATTGAGTCCTACTGCCAATTCTGAGACACAGCTTTGGTCTAACTCCTCTGCGAAAGCTCGTATTTAAAAATTGAATGGGTTTTTTGTTTCTCAGACCGTGGGGAATATGAATGTGTTTCTTTTGCAAATCTGAGCTCTGTCAAAAGTTTACTTTTCTGGCTGCATTGTGTCGTACTGCCAATTCTGATATACAATTTAGCCTAACTCTTCAGAGAAACGTCGTACTTGAAAATTGAAGGTGTTTTTGGGTTTTCAGACTGTGGGGAACATGAATAACTGTTTCTTTTGCAAATCTGAACTCTGTCAAAAGTTTAGTTTTCTGGCTGAATTGAATCCTACTTCCAATTCTGAGATACAGCTTTAGTCTAACTCCTCAGGGAAAGATTGTATTTGAAAATTGAATGTGTTTTTTGCTTTTCATACCATGGGGAACATGAATATCTGATTCTTTTGCAAATCTGAGCTCTGTGTCAAAAGTTACGTTTTCTGGCTGAATTGAGTCCTACTGCCAATTCTGAAATACAATTTAGTCTAAGTCCTCACAGAAACCTAGTGAGGTTTAATAGTATGTGTTTTTGGGTTTTTTAGGTGGTGGGGAATATAAATATGTCTTCCTTTTGCAAATATGAGCTCTGTGTCAATAGTCAAATTTCCTAGCTGTGTTGACTCCTACTGCCAATTCTGAGACACAGCTTTGGTCTAACTCCTCAGGGAAAGCTCATATTTGAAAATTGTTTGTATTTTTCGCTTTTCAGACCATGGGGAATATGAATCTGTGTTTCTTTTGCAAATCTGAGTTCTGTGTCAACAGTTCTGTTTTCTGGCTGAATTGAGTCCTACTGCCAATTGTGAGATACAGCTTTTTTCTAACTCCTCAGGGAAAGCTCGTATTTGAAAATTGAACGTGTTTTTGGCTTTTCAGACCGTGGGGAATATGAATATCTGTTTCTTTTCCAAATATGACCTCTGTGTCAACAGTTCTGTTTTCTGGCTGAATTGAGTCCTACTGCCAATTGTGAGATACAGCTTGGCCTAAGTCTTCAGGGAAAGCTCGTATTTGAAAATTGAAGGTGTTTTTGGCTTTTCAGATGTGGGAAACATGAATATGTCTTTCTTTTGCAGATCTGAGCTCTGTGTCAAAAGTTACGTTTTCTGGCTGAATTGAGTCCTACTGCCAATTCTGAAATACAGCTTTGGTCTAACTCCTCAGAGAAAGCTCGTATTTGAAAATTGAATGTGTTTTTGGCTTTTCAGACAGTGGGGAACATGAATATGTGTTTCTTTTGCATATGAGCTCTGTATCAAAAGTTAATTTTTCTGACTGTATTGAGACTTACTGCCAATTCTGAGAGACAGCTTTTTTCTAAGTCCTCAGGGAAAGCTCGTATTTGAAAATTGAAGGTGTTTTTGGCTTTTCAGATGTGGGAAACATGAATATGTCTTTCTTTTGCAGATCTGAGCTCTGTGTCAAAAGTTACGTTTTCTGGCTGTATTGACTCCTACTGCCAATTCTGAAATACAGCTTTGGTCTAACTCCTCAGAGAAAGCTCGTATTTGAAAATTGAATGTGTTTTTGGCTTTTCAGACAGTGGGGAACATGAATATGTGTTTCTTTTGCATATGAGCTCTGTATCAAAAGTTAAGTTTTCTGACTGTATTGAGTCTTACTGCCAATTCTGAGAGACAGCTTTTTTCTAAGTCCTCAGGGAAAGCTCGTATTTGAAAATTGAAGGTGTTTTTGGCTTTTCAGACGTGGGAAACATGAATATGTGTTTCTTTTGCAAATCTGAGTTCTGTGTCATAGGTTAAGTTTGTTGGCTGGATTGAATCGTACTTCTAATTCTGAAATACAATTTGGTCTAACTCCTCAGAGAAAGCTCGTATTTGAAAATTGAATGGGTTTTTTCTTTCTCAGAGCATGGGGAATATGAATCTGTGTTTCTTTTGCAAATCTGAGTTCTGTGTCAACAGTTCTGTTTTCTGGCTGAATTGAGTCCTACTGCCAATTGTGAGATACAGCTTTTTCTAACACCTCAGGGAAAGCTCATATTTGAAAAGTGAACGTGTTTTTGGCTTTTCAGACCGGGGGGAACATGAATATGTGTTTCTTTTGCAGATCTGAGCGCTGTGTCAAAAGTTACGTTTTCTGGCTGAATTGAGTCCTACTGCCAATTCTGAGACACAGCTTTGGTCTAACTCCTCTGCGAAAGCTCGTATTTAAAAATTGAATGGGTTTTTTGTTTCTCAGACCGTGGGGAATATGAATGTGTTTCTTTTGCAAATCTGAGCTCTGTCAAAAGTTTACTTTTCTGGCTGCATTGTGTCGTACTGCCAATTCTGATATACAATTTAGCCTAACTCTTCAGAGAAACGTCGTACTTGAAAATTGAAGGTGTTTTTGGGTTTTCAGACTGTGGGGAACATGAATAACTGTTTCTTTTGCAAATCTGAACTCTGTCAAAAGTTTAGTTTTCTGGCTGAATTGAATCCTACTTCCAATTCTGAGATACAGCTTTAGTCTAACTCCTCAGGGAAAGATTGTATTTGAAAATTGAATGTGTTTTTTGCTTTTCATACCATGGGGAACATGAATATCTGATTCTTTTGCAAATCTGAGCTCTGTGTCAAAAGTTACGTTTTCTGGCTGAACTGAGTCCTACTGCCAATTCTGAAATACAATTTAGTCTAAGTCCTCACAGAAACCTAGTGAGGTTTAATAGTATGTGTTTTTGGGTTTTTTAGGTGGTGGGGAATATAAATATGTCTTCCTTTTGCAAATATGAGCTCTGTGTCAATAGTCAAATTTCCTAGCTGTGTTGACTCCTACTGCCAATTCTGAGACACAGCTTTGGTCTAACTCCTCAGGGAAAGCTCATATTTGAAAATTGTTTGTATTTTTCGCTTTTCAGACCATGGGGAATATGAATCTGTGTTTCTTTTGCAAATCTGAGTTCTGTGTCAACAGTTCTGTTTTCTGGCTGAATTGAGTCCTACTGCCAATTGTGAGATACAGCTTTTTTCTAACTCCTCAGGGAAAGCTCGTATTTGAAAATTGAACGTGTTTTTGGCTTTTCAGACCGTGGGGAATATGAATATCTGTTTCTTTTCCAAATATGACCTCTGTGTCAACAGTTCTGTTTTCTGGCTGAATTGAGTCCTACTGCCAATTGTGAGATACAGCTTGGCCTAAGTCTTCAGGGAAAGCTCGTATTTGAAAATTGAAGGTGTTTTTGGCTTTTCAGATGTGGGAAACATGAATATGTCTTTCTTTTGCAGATCTGAGCTCTGTGTCAAAAGTTACGTTTTCTGGCTGAATTGAGTCCTACTGCCAATTCTGAAATACAGCTTTGGTCTAACTCCTCAGAGAAAGCTCGTATTTGAAAATTGAATGTGTTTTTGGCTTTTCAGACAGTGGGGAACATGAATATGTGTTTCTTTTGCATATGAGCTCTGTATCAAAAGTTAAGTTTTCTGACTGTATTGAGTCTTACTGCCAATTCTGAGAGACAGCTTTTTTCTAAGTCCTCAGGGAAAGCTCGTATTTGAAAATTGAAGGTGTTTTTGGCTTTTCAGATGTGGGAAACATGAATATGTCTTTCTTTTGCAGATCTGAGCTCTGTGTCAAAAGTTACGTTTTCTGGCTGTATTGACTCCTACTGCCAATTCTGAAATACAGCTTTGGTCTAACTCCTCAGAGAAAGCTCGTATTTGAAAATTGAATGTGTTTTTGGCTTTTCAGACAGTGGGGAACATGAATATGTGTTTCTTTTGCATATGAGCTCTGTATCAAAAGTTAAGTTTTCTGACTGTATTGAGTCTTACTGCCAATTCTGAGAGACAGCTTTTTTCTAAGTCCTCAGGGAAAGCTCGTATTTGAAAATTGAAGGTGTTTTTGGCTTTTCAGACGTGGGAAACATGAATATGTGTTTCTTTTGCAAATCTGAGTTCTGTGTCATAGGTTAAGTTTGTTGGCTGGATTGAATCGTACTTCTAATTCTGAAATACAATTTGGTCTAACTCCTCAGAGAAAGCTTGTATTTGAAAATTGAATGGGTTTTTTCTTTCTCAGAGCATGGGGAATATGAATCTGTGTTTCTTTTGCAAATCTGAGTTCTGTGTCAACAGTTCTGTTTTCTGGCTGAATTGAGTCCTACTGCCAATTGTGAGATACAGCTTTTTCTAACACCTCAGGGAAAGCTCATATTTGAAAAGTGAACGTGTTTTTGGCTTTTCAGACCGGGGGGAACATGAATATGTGTTTCTTTTGCAGATCTGAGCGCTGTGTCAAAAGTTACGTTTTCTGGCTGAATTGAGTCCTACTGCCAATTCTGAGACACAGCTTTGGTCTAACTCCTCTGCGAAAGCTCGTATTTAAAAATTGAATGGGTTTTTTGTTTCTCAGACCGTGGGGAATATGAATGTGTTTCTTTTGCAAATCTGAGCTCTGTCAAAAGTTTACTTTTCTGGCTGCATTGTGTCGTACTGCCAATTCTGATATACAATTTAGCCTAACTCTTCAGAGAAACGTCGTACTTGAAAATTGAAGGTGTTTTTGGGTTTTCAGACTGTGGGGAACATGAATAACTGTTTCTTTTGCAAATCTGAACTCTGTCAAAAGTTTAGTTTTCTGGCTGAATTGAATCCTACTTCCAATTCTGAGATACAGCTTTAGTCTAACTCCTCAGGGAAAGATTGTATTTGAAAATTGAATGTGTTTTTTGCTTTTCATACCATGGGGAACATGAATATCTGATTCTTTTGCAAATCTGAGCTCTGTGTCAAAAGTTACGTTTTCTGGCTGAATTGAGTCCTACTGCCAATTCTGAAATACAATTTAGTCTAAGTCCTCACAGAAACCTAGTGAGGTTTAATAGTATGTGTTTTTGGGTTTTTTAGGTGGTGGGGAATATAAATATGTCTTCCTTTTGCAAATATGAGCTCTGTGTCAATAGTCAAATTTCCTAGCTGTGTTGACTCCTACTGCCAATTCTGAGACACAGCTTTGGTCTAACTCCTCAGGGAAAGCTCATATTTGAAAATTGTTTGTATTTTTCGCTTTTCAGACCATGGGGAATATGAATCTGTGTTTCTTTTGCAAATCTGAGTTCTGTGTCAACAGTTCTGTTTTCTGGCTGAATTGAGTCCTACTGCCAATTGTGAGATACAGCTTTTTTCTAACTCCTCAGGGAAAGCTCGTATTTGAAAATTGAACGTGTTTTTGGCTTTTCAGACCGTGGGGAATATGAATATCTGTTTCTTTTCCAAATATGACCTCTGTGTCAACAGTTCTGTTTTCTGGCTGAATTGAGTCCTACTGCCAATTGTGAGATACAGCTTGGCCTAAGTCTTCAGGGAAAGCTCGTATTTGAAAATTGAAGGTGTTTTTGGCTTTTCAGATGTGGGAAACATGAATATGTCTTTCTTTTGCAGATCTGAGCTCTGTGTCAAAAGTTACGTTTTCTGGCTGAATTGAGTCCTACTGCCAATTCTGAAATACAGCTTTGGTCTAACTCCTCATAGAAAGCTCGTATTTGAAAATTGAATGTGTTTTTGGCTTTTCAGACAGTGGGGAACATGAATATGTGTTTCTTTTGCATATGAGCTCTGTATCAAAAGTTAAGTTTTCTGACTGTATTGAGTCTTACTGCCAATTCTGAGAGACAGCTTTTTTCTAAGTCCTCAGGGAAAGCTCGTATTTGAAAATTGAACGTGTTTTTGGCTTTTCAGACCGTGGGGAATATGAATATCTGTTTCTTTTCCAAATATGACCTCTGTGTCAACAGTTCTGTTTTCTGGCTGAATTGAGTCCTACTGCCAATTGTGAGATACAGCTTGGCCTAAGTCTTCAGGGAAAGCTCGTATTTGAAAATTGAAGGTGTTTTTGGCTTTTCAGATGTGGGAAACATGAATATGTCTTTCTTTTGCAGATCTGAGCTCTGTGTCAAAAGTTACGTTTTCTGGCTGAATTGAGTCCTACTGCCAATTCTGAAATACAGCTTTGGTCTAACTCCTCAGAGAAAGCTCGTATTTGAAAATTGAATGTGTTTTTGGCTTTTCAGACAGTGGGGAACATGAATATGTGTTTCTTTTGCATATGAGCTCTGTATCAAAAGTTAAGTTTTCTGACTGTATTGAGTCTTACTGCCAATTCTGAGAGACAGCTTTTTTCTAAGTCCTCAGGGAAAGCTCGTATTTGAAAATTGAAGGTGTTTTTGGCTTTTCAGACGTGGGAAACATGAATATGTGTTTCTTTTGCAAATCTGAGTTCTGTGTCATAGGTTAAGTTTGTTGGCTGGATTGAATCGTACTTCTAATTCTGAAATACAATTTGGTCTAACTCCTCAGAGAAAGCTCGTATTTGAAAATTGAATGGGTTTTTTCTTTCTCAGAGCATGGGGAATATGAATCTGTGTTTCTTTTGCAAATCTGAGTTCTGTGTCAACAGTTCTGTTTTCTGGCTGAATTGAGTCCTACTGCCAATTGTGAGATACAGCTTTTTCTAACACCTCAGGGAAAGCTCATATTTGAAAAGTGAACGTGTTTTTGGCTTTTCAGACCGGGGGGAACATGAATATGTGTTTCTTTTGCAGATCTGAGCGCTGTGTCAAAAGTTACGTTTTCTGGCTGAATTGAGTCCTACTGCCAATTCTGAGACACAGCTTTGGTCTAACTCCTCTGCGAAAGCTCGTATTTAAAAATTGAATGGGTTTTTTGTTTCTCAGACCGTGGGGAATATGAATGTGTTTCTTTTGCAAATCTGAGCTCTGTCAAAAGTTTACTTTTCTGGCTGCATTGTGTCGTACTGCCAATTCTGATATACAATTTAGCCTAACTCTTCAGAGAAACGTCGTACTTGAAAATTGAAGGTGTTTTTGGGTTTTCAGACTGTGGGGAACATGAATAACTGTTTCTTTTGCAAATCTGAACTCTGTCAAAAGTTTAGTTTTCTGGCTGAATTGAATCCTACTTCCAATTCTGAGATACAGCTTTAGTCTAACTCCTCAGGGAAAGATTGTATTTGAAAATTGAATGTGTTTTTTGCTTTTCATACCATGGGGAACATGAATATCTGATTCTTTTGCAAATCTGAGCTCTGTGTCAAAAGTTACGTTTTCTGGCTGAACTGAGTCCTACTGCCAATTCTGAAATACAATTTAGTCTAAGTCCTCACAGAAACCTAGTGAGGTTTAATAGTATGTGTTTTTGGGTTTTTTAGGTGGTGGGGAATATAAATATGTCTTCCTTTTGCAAATATGAGCTCTGTGTCAATAGTCAAATTTCCTAGCTGTGTTGACTCCTACTGCCAATTCTGAGACACAGCTTTGGTCTAACTCCTCAGGGAAAGCTCATATTTGAAAATTGTTTGTATTTTTCGCTTTTCAGACCATGGGGAATATGAATCTGTGTTTCTTTTGCAAATCTGAGTTCTGTGTCAACAGTTCTGTTTTCTGGCTGAATTGAGTCCTACTGCCAATTGTGAGATACAGCTTTTTTCTAACTCCTCAGGGAAAGCTCGTATTTGAAAATTGAACGTGTTTTTGGCTTTTCAGACCGTGGGGAATATGAATATCTGTTTCTTTTCCAAATATGACCTCTGTGTCAACAGTTCTGTTTTCTGGCTGAATTGAGTCCTACTGCCAATTGTGAGATACAGCTTGGCCTAAGTCTTCAGGGAAAGCTCGTATTTGAAAATTGAAGGTGTTTTTGGCTTTTCAGATGTGGGAAACATGAATATGTCTTTCTTTTGCAGATCTGAGCTCTGTGTCAAAAGTTACGTTTTCTGGCTGAATTGAGTCCTACTGCCAATTCTGAAATACAGCTTTGGTCTAACTCCTCAGAGAAAGCTCGTATTTGAAAATTGAATGTGTTTTTGGCTTTTCAGACAGTGGGGAACATGAATATGTGTTTCTTTTGCATATGAGCTCTGTATCAAAAGTTAAGTTTTCTGACTGTATTGAGTCTTACTGCCAATTCTGAGAGACAGCTTTTTTCTAAGTCCTCAGGGAAAGCTCGTATTTGAAAATTGAAGGTGTTTTTGGCTTTTCAGATGTGGGAAACATGAATATGTCTTTCTTTTGCAGATCTGAGCTCTGTGTCAAAAGTTACGTTTTCTGGCTGTATTGACTCCTACTGCCAATTCTGAAATACAGCTTTGGTCTAACTCCTCAGAGAAAGCTCGTATTTGAAAATTGAATGTGTTTTTGGCTTTTCAGACAGTGGGGAACATGAATATGTGTTTCTTTTGCATATGAGCTCTGTATCAAAAGTTAAGTTTTCTGACTGTATTGAGTCTTACTGCCAATTCTGAGAGACAGCTTTTTTCTAAGTCCTCAGGGAAAGCTCGTATTTGAAAATTGAAGGTGTTTTTGGCTTTTCAGACGTGGGAAACATGAATATGTGTTTCTTTTGCAAATCTGAGTTCTGTGTCATAGGTTAAGTTTGTTGGCTGGATTGAATCGTACTTCTAATTCTGAAATACAATTTGGTCTAACTCCTCAGAGAAAGCTTGTATTTGAAAATTGAATGGGTTTTTTCTTTCTCAGAGCATGGGGAATATGAATCTGTGTTTCTTTTGCAAATCTGAGTTCTGTGTCAACAGTTCTGTTTTCTGGCTGAATTGAGTCCTACTGCCAATTGTGAGATACAGCTTTTTCTAACACCTCAGGGAAAGCTCATATTTGAAAAGTGAACGTGTTTTTGGCTTTTCAGACCGGGGGGAACATGAATATGTGTTTCTTTTGCAGATCTGAGCGCTGTGTCAAAAGTTACGTTTTCTGGCTGAATTGAGTCCTACTGCCAATTCTGAGACACAGCTTTGGTCTAACTCCTCTGCGAAAGCTCGTATTTAAAAATTGAATGGGTTTTTTGTTTCTCAGACCGTGGGGAATATGAATGTGTTTCTTTTGCAAATCTGAGCTCTGTCAAAAGTTTACTTTTCTGGCTGCATTGTGTCGTACTGCCAATTCTGATATACAATTTAGCCTAACTCTTCAGAGAAACGTCGTACTTGAAAATTGAAGGTGTTTTTGGGTTTTCAGACTGTGGGGAACATGAATAACTGTTTCTTTTGCAAATCTGAACTCTGTCAAAAGTTTAGTTTTCTGGCTGAATTGAATCCTACTTCCAATTCTGAGATACAGCTTTAGTCTAACTCCTCAGGGAAAGATTGTATTTGAAAATTGAATGTGTTTTTTGCTTTTCATACCATGGGGAACATGAATATCTGATTCTTTTGCAAATCTGAGCTCTGTGTCAAAAGTTACGTTTTCTGGCTGAATTGAGTCCTACTGCCAATTCTGAAATACAATTTAGTCTAAGTCCTCACAGAAACCTAGTGAGGTTTAATAGTATGTGTTTTTGGGTTTTTTAGGTGGTGGGGAATATAAATATGTCTTCCTTTTGCAAATATGAGCTCTGTGTCAATAGTCAAATTTCCTAGCTGTGTTGACTCCTACTGCCAATTCTGAGACACAGCTTTGGTCTAACTCCTCAGGGAAAGCTCATATTTGAAAATTGTTTGTATTTTTCGCTTTTCAGACCATGGGGAATATGAATCTGTGTTTCTTTTGCAAATCTGAGTTCTGTGTCAACAGTTCTGTTTTCTGGCTGAATTGAGTCCTACTGCCAATTGTGAGATACAGCTTTTTTCTAACTCCTCAGGGAAAGCTCGTATTTGAAAATTGAACGTGTTTTTGGCTTTTCAGACCGTGGGGAATATGAATATCTGTTTCTTTTCCAAATATGACCTCTGTGTCAACAGTTCTGTTTTCTGGCTGAATTGAGTCCTACTGCCAATTGTGAGATACAGCTTGGCCTAAGTCTTCAGGGAAAGCTCGTATTTGAAAATTGAAGGTGTTTTTGGCTTTTCAGATGTGGGAAACATGAATATGTCTTTCTTTTGCAGATCTGAGCTCTGTGTCAAAAGTTACGTTTTCTGGCTGAATTGAGTCCTACTGCCAATTCTGAAATACAGCTTTGGTCTAACTCCTCAGAGAAAGCTCGTATTTGAAAATTGAATGTGTTTTTGGCTTTTCAGACAGTGGGGAACATGAATATGTGTTTCTTTTGCATATGAGCTCTGTATCAAAAGTTAAGTTTTCTGACTGTATTGAGTCTTACTGCCAATTCTGAGAGACAGCTTTTTTCTAAGTCCTCAGGGAAAGCTCGTATTTGAAAATTGAAGGTGTTTTTGGCTTTTCAGATGTGGGAAACATGAATATGTCTTTCTTTTGCAGATCTGAGCTCTGTGTCAAAAGTTACGTTTTCTGGCTGTATTGACTCCTACTGCCAATTCTGAAATACAGCTTTGGTCTAACTCCTCAGAGAAAGCTCGTATTTGAAAATTGAATGTGTTTTTGGCTTTTCAGACAGTGGGGAACATGAATATGTGTTTCTTTTGCATATGAGCTCTGTATCAAAAGTTAAGTTTTCTGACTGTATTGAGTCTTACTGCCAATTCTGAGAGACAGCTTTTTTCTAAGTCCTCAGGGAAAGCTCGTATTTGAAAATTGAAGGTGTTTTTGGCTTTTCAGACGTGGGAAACATGAATATGTGTTTCTTTTGCAAATCTGAGTTCTGTGTCATAGGTTAAGTTTGTTGGCTGGATTGAATCGTACTTCTAATTCTGAAATACAATTTGGTCTAACTCCTCAGAGAAAGCTTGTATTTGAAAATTGAATGGGTTTTTTCTTTCTCAGAGCATGGGGAATATGAATCTGTGTTTCTTTTGCAAATCTGAGTTCTGTGTCAACAGTTCTGTTTTCTGGCTGAATTGAGTCCTACTGCCAATTGTGAGATACAGCTTTTTCTAACACCTCAGGGAAAGCTCATATTTGAAAAGTGAACGTGTTTTTGGCTTTTCAGACCGGGGGGAACATGAATATGTGTTTCTTTTGCAGATCTGAGCGCTGTGTCAAAAGTTACGTTTTCTGGCTGAATTGAGTCCTACTGCCAATTCTGAGACACAGCTTTGGTCTAACTCCTCTGCGAAAGCTCGTATTTAAAAATTGAATGGGTTTTTTGTTTCTCAGACCGTGGGGAATATGAATGTGTTTCTTTTGCAAATCTGAGCTCTGTCAAAAGTTTACTTTTCTGGCTGCATTGTGTCGTACTGCCAATTCTGATATACAATTTAGCCTAACTCTTCAGAGAAACGTCGTACTTGAAAATTGAAGGTGTTTTTGGGTTTTCACACTGTGGGGAACATGAATAACTGTTTCTTTTGCAAATCTGAACTCTGTCAAAAGTTTAGTTTTCTGGCTGAATTGAATCCTACTTCCAATTCTGAGATACAGCTTTAGTCTAACTCCTCAGGGAAAGATTGTATTTGAAAATTGAATGTGTTTTTTGCTTTTCATACCATGGGGAACATGAATATCTGATTCTTTTGCAAATCTGAGCTCTGTGTCAAAAGTTACGTTTTCTGGCTGAATTGAGTCCTACTGCCAATTCTGAAATACAATTTAGTCTAAGTCCTCACAGAAACCTAGTGAGGTTTAATAGTATGTGTTTTTGGGTTTTTTAGGTGGTGGGGAATATAAATATGTCTTCCTTTTGCAAATATGAGCTCTGTGTCAATAGTCAAATTTCCTAGCTGTGTTGACTCCTACTGCCAATTCTGAGACACAGCTTTGGTCTAACTCCTCAGGGAAAGCTCATATTTGAAAATTGTTTGTATTTTTCGCTTTTCAGACCATGGGGAATATGAATCTGTGTTTCTTTTGCAAATCTGAGTTCTGTGTCAACAGTTCTGTTTTCTGGCTGAATTGAGTCCTACTGCCAATTGTGAGATACAGCTTTTTTCTAACTCCTCAGGGAAAGCTCGTATTTGAAAATTGAACGTGTTTTTGGCTTTTCAGACCGTGGGGAATATGAATATCTGTTTCTTTTCCAAATATGACCTCTGTGTCAACAGTTCTGTTTTCTGGCTGAATTGAGTCCTACTGCCAATTGTGAGATACAGCTTGGCCTAAGTCTTCAGGGAAAGCTCGTATTTGAAAATTGAAGGTGTTTTTGGCTTTTCAGATGTGGGAAACATGAATATGTCTTTCTTTTGCAGATCTGAGCTCTGTGTCAAAAGTTACGTTTTCTGGCTGTATTGACTCCTACTGCCAATTCTGAAATACAGCTTTGGTCTAACTCCTCAGAGAAAGCTCGTATTTGAAAATTGAATGTGTTTTTGGCTTTTCAGACAGTGGGGAACATGAATATGTGTTTCTTTTGCATATGAGCTCTGTATCAAAAGTTAAGTTTTCTGACTGTATTGAGTCTTACTGCCAATTCTGAGAGACAGCTTTTTTCTAAGTCCTCAGGGAAAGCTCGTATTTGAAAATTGAAGGTGTTTTTGGCTTTTCAGACGTGGGAAACATGAATATGTGTTTCTTTTGCAAATCTGAGTTCTGTGTCATAGGTTAAGTTTGTTGGCTGGATTGAATCGTACTTCTAATTCTGAAATACAATTTGGTCTAACTCCTCAGAGAAAGCTTGTATTTGAAAATTGAATGGGTTTTTTCTTTCTCAGAGCATGGGGAATATGAATCTGTGTTTCTTTTGCAAATCTGAGTTCTGTGTCAACAGTTCTGTTTTCTGGCTGAATTGAGTCCTACTGCCAATTGTGAGATACAGCTTTTTCTAACACCTCAGGGAAAGCTCATATTTGAAAAGTGAACGTGTTTTTGGCTTTTCAGACCGGGGGGAACATGAATATGTGTTTCTTTTGCAGATCTGAGCGCTGTGTCAAAAGTTACGTTTTCTGGCTGAATTGAGTCCTACTGCCAATTCTGAGACACAGCTTTGGTCTAACTCCTCTGCGAAAGCTCGTATTTAAAAATTGAATGGGTTTTTTGTTTCTCAGACCGTGGGGAATATGAATGTGTTTCTTTTGCAAATCTGAGCTCTGTCAAAAGTTTACTTTTCTGGCTGCATTGTGTCGTACTGCCAATTCTGATATACAATTTAGCCTAACTCTTCAGAGAAACGTCGTACTTGAAAATTGAAGGTGTTTTTGGGTTTTCAGACTGTGGGGAACATGAATAACTGTTTCTTTTGCAAATCTGAACTCTGTCAAAAGTTTAGTTTTCTGGCTGAATTGAATCCTACTTCCAATTCTGAGATACAGCTTTAGTCTAACTCCTCAGGGAAAGATTGTATTTGAAAATTGAATGTGTTTTTTGCTTTTCATACCATGGGGAACATGAATATCTGATTCTTTTGCAAATCTGAGCTCTGTGTCAAAAGTTACGTTTTCTGGCTGAATTGAGTCCTACTGCCAATTCTGAAATACAATTTAGTCTAAGTCCTCACAGAAACCTAGTGAGGTTTAATAGTATGTGTTTTTGGGTTTTTTAGGTGGTGGGGAATATAAATATGTCTTCCTTTTGCAAATATGAGCTCTGTGTCAATAGTCAAATTTCCTAGCTGTGTTGACTCCTACTGCCAATTCTGAGACACAGCTTTGGTCTAACTCCTCAGGGAAAGCTCATATTTGAAAATTGTTTGTATTTTTCGCTTTTCAGACCATGGGGAATATGAATCTGTGTTTCTTTTGCAAATCTGAGTTCTGTGTCAACAGTTCTGTTTTCTGGCTGAATTGAGTCCTACTGCCAATTGTGAGATACAGCTTTTTTCTAACTCCTCAGGGAAAGCTCGTATTTGAAAATTGAACGTGTTTTTGGCTTTTCAGACCGTGGGGAATATGAATATCTGTTTCTTTTCCAAATATGACCTCTGTGTCAACAGTTCTGTTTTCTGGCTGAATTGAGTCCTACTGCCAATTGTGAGATACAGCTTGGCCTAAGTCTTCAGGGAAAGCTCGTATTTGAAAATTGAAGGTGTTTTTGGCTTTTCAGACCGTGGGGAACATGAATATGTCTTTCTTTTGCAGATCTGAGCTCTGTGTCAAAAGTTACGTTTTCTGGCTGAATTGAGTCCTACTGCCAATTCTGAAATACAGCTTTGGTCTAACTCCTCAGAGAAAGCTCGTATTTGAAAATTGAATGTGTTTTTGGCTTTTCAGACAGTGGGGAACATGAATATGTGTTTCTTTTGCATATGAGCTCTGTATCAAAAGTTAAGTTTTCTGACTGTATTGAGTCTTACTGCCAATTCTGAGAGACAGCTTTTTTCTAAGTCCTCAGGGAAAGCTCGTATTTGAAAATTGAAGGTGTTTTTGGCTTTTCAGACGTGGGAAACATGAATATGTGTTTCTTTTGCAAATCTGAGTTCTGTGTCATAGGTTAAGTTTGTTGGCTGGATTGAATCGTACTTCTAATTCTGAAATACAATTTGGTCTAACTCCTCAGAGAAAGCTTGTATTTGAAAATTGAATGGGTTTTTTCTTTCTCAGAGCATGGGGAATATGAATCTGTGTTTCTTTTGCAAATCTGAGTTCTGTGTCAACAGTTCTGTTTTCTGGCTGAATTGAGTCCTACTGCCAATTGTGAGATACAGCTTTTTCTAACACCTCAGGGAAAGCTCATATTTGAAAAGTGAACGTGTTTTTGGCTTTTCAGACCGGGGGGAACATGAATATGTGTTTCTTTTGCAGATCTGAGCGCTGTGTCAAAAGTTACGTTTTCTGGCTGAATTGAGTCCTACTGCCAATTCTGAGACACAGCTTTGGTCTAACTCCTCTGCGAAAGCTCGTATTTAAAAATTGAATGGGTTTTTTGTTTCTCAGACCGTGGGGAATATGAATGTGTTTCTTTTGCAAATCTGAGCTCTGTCAAAAGTTTACTTTTCTGGCTGCATTGTGTCGTACTGCCAATTCTGATATACAATTTAGCCTAACTCTTCAGAGAAACGTCGTACTTGAAAATTGAAGGTGTTTTTGGGTTTTCACACTGTGGGGAACATGAATAACTGTTTCTTTTGCAAATCTGAACTCTGTCAAAAGTTTAGTTTTCTGGCTGAATTGAATCCTACTTCCAATTCTGAGATACAGCTTTAGTCTAACTCCTCAGGGAAAGATTGTATTTGAAAATTGAATGTGTTTTTTGCTTTTCATACCATGGGGAACATGAATATCTGATTCTTTTGCAAATCTGAGCTCTGTGTCAAAAGTTACGTTTTCTGGCTGAATTGAGTCCTACTGCCAATTCTGAAATACAATTTAGTCTAAGTCCTCACAGAAACCTAGTGAGGTTTAATAGTATGTGTTTTTGGGTTTTTTAGGTGGTGGGGAATATAAATATGTCTTCCTTTTGCAAATATGAGCTCTGTGTCAATAGTCAAATTTCCTAGCTGTGTTGACTCCTACTGCCAATTCTGAGACACAGCTTTGGTCTAACTCCTCAGGGAAAGCTCATATTTGAAAATTGTTTGTATTTTTCGCTTTTCAGACCATGGGGAATATGAATCTGTGTTTCTTTTGCAAATCTGAGTTCTGTGTCAACAGTTCTGTTTTCTGGCTGAATTGAGTCCTACTGCCAATTGTGAGATACAGCTTTTTTCTAACTCCTCAGGGAAAGCTCGTATTTGAAAATTGAACGTGTTTTTGGCTTTTCAGACCGTGGGGAATATGAATATCTGTTTCTTTTCCAAATATGACCTCTGTGTCAACAGTTCTGTTTTCTGGCTGAATTGAGTCCTACTGCCAATTGTGAGATACAGCTTGGCCTAAGTCTTCAGGGAAAGCTCGTATTTGAAAATTGAAGGTGTTTTTGGCTTTTCAGATGTGGGAAACATGAATATGTCTTTCTTTTGCAGATCTGAGCTCTGTGTCAAAAGTTACGTTTTCTGGCTGAATTGAGTCCTACTGCCAATTCTGAAATACAGCTTTGGTCTAACTCCTCAGAGAAAGCTCGTATTTGAAAATTGAATGTGTTTTTGGCTTTTCAGACAGTGGGGAACATGAATATGTGTTTCTTTTGCATATGAGCTCTGTATCAAAAGTTAAGTTTTCTGACTGTATTGAGTCTTACTGCCAATTCTGAGAGACAGCTTTTTTCTAAGTCCTCAGGGAAAGCTCGTATTTGAAAATTGAAGGTGTTTTTGGCTTTTCAGATGTGGGAAACATGAATATGTCTTTCTTTTGCAGATCTGAGCTCTGTGTCAAAAGTTACGTTTTCTGGCTGTATTGACTCCTACTGCCAATTCTGAAATACAGCTTTGGTCTAACTCCTCAGAGAAAGCTCGTATTTGAAAATTGAATGTGTTTTTGGCTTTTCAGACAGTGGGGAACATGAATATGTGTTTCTTTTGCATATGAGCTCTGTATCAAAAGTTAAGTTTTCTGACTGTATTGAGTCTTACTGCCAATTCTGAGAGACAGCTTTTTTCTAAGTCCTCAGGGAAAGCTCGTATTTGAAAATTGAAGGTGTTTTTGGCTTTTCAGACGTGGGAAACATGAATATGTGTTTCTTTTGCAAATCTGAGTTCTGTGTCATAGGTTAAGTTTGTTGGCTGGATTGAATCGTACTTCTAATTCTGAAATACAATTTGGTCTAACTCCTCAGAGAAAGCTTGTATTTGAAAATTGAATGGGTTTTTTCTTTCTCAGAGCATGGGGAATATGAATCTGTGTTTCTTTTGCAAATCTGAGTTCTGTGTCAACAGTTCTGTTTTCTGGCTGAATTGAGTCCTACTGCCAATTGTGAGATACAGCTTTTTCTAACACCTCAGGGAAAGCTCATATTTGAAAAGTGAACGTGTTTTTGGCTTTTCAGACCGGGGGGAACATGAATATGTGTTTCTTTTGCAGATCTGAGCGCTGTGTCAAAAGTTACGTTTTCTGGCTGAATTGAGTCCTACTGCCAATTCTGAGACACAGCTTTGGTCTAACTCCTCTGCGAAAGCTCGTATTTAAAAATTGAATGGGTTTTTTGTTTCTCAGACCGTGGGGAATATGAATGTGTTTCTTTTGCAAATCTGAGCTCTGTCAAAAGTTTACTTTTCTGGCTGCATTGTGTCGTACTGCCAATTCTGATATACAATTTAGCCTAACTCTTCAGAGAAACGTCGTACTTGAAAATTGAAGGTGTTTTTGGGTTTTCAGACTGTGGGGAACATGAATAACTGTTTCTTTTGCAAATCTGAACTCTGTCAAAAGTTTAGTTTTCTGGCTGAATTGAATCCTACTTCCAATTCTGAGATACAGCTTTAGTCTAACTCCTCAGGGAAAGATTGTATTTGAAAATTGAATGTGTTTTTTGCTTTTCATACCATGGGGAACATGAATATCTGATTCTTTTGCAAATCTGAGCTCTGTGTCAAAAGTTACGTTTTCTGGCTGAATTGAGTCCTACTGCCAATTCTGAAATACAATTTAGTCTAAGTCCTCACAGAAACCTAGTGAGGTTTAATAGTATGTGTTTTTGGGTTTTTTAGGTGGTGGGGAATATAAATATGTCTTCCTTTTGCAAATATGAGCTCTGTGTCAATAGTCAAATTTCCTAGCTGTGTTGACTCCTACTGCCAATTCTGAGACACAGCTTTGGTCTAACTCCTCAGGGAAAGCTCATATTTGAAAATTGTTTGTATTTTTCGCTTTTCAGACCATGGGGAATATGAATCTGTGTTTCTTTTGCAAATCTGAGTTCTGTGTCAACAGTTCTGTTTTCTGGCTGAATTGAGTCCTACTGCCAATTGTGAGATACAGCTTTTTTCTAACTCCTCAGGGAAAGCTCGTATTTGAAAATTGAACGTGTTTTTGGCTTTTCAGACCGTGGGGAATATGAATATCTGTTTCTTTTCCAAATATGACCTCTGTGTCAACAGTTCTGTTTTCTGGCTGAATTGAGTCCTACTGCCAATTGTGAGATACAGCTTGGCCTAAGTCTTCAGGGAAAGCTCGTATTTGAAAATTGAAGGTGTTTTTGGCTTTTCAGATGTGGGAAACATGAATATGTCTTTCTTTTGCAGATCTGAGCTCTGTGTCAAAAGTTACGTTTTCTGGCTGAATTGAGTCCTACTGCCAATTCTGAAATACAGCTTTGGTCTAACTCCTCAGAGAAAGCTCGTATTTGAAAATTGAATGTGTTTTTGGCTTTTCAGACAGTGGGGAACATGAATATGTGTTTCTTTTGCATATGAGCTCTGTATCAAAAGTTAAGTTTTCTGACTGTATTGAGTCTTACTGCCAATTCTGAGAGACAGCTTTTTTCTAAGTCCTCAGGGAAAGCTCGTATTTGAAAATTGAAGGTGTTTTTGGCTTTTCAGATGTGGGAAACATGAATATGTCTTTCTTTTGCAGATCTGAGCTCTGTGTCAAAAGTTACGTTTTCTGGCTGTATTGACTCCTACTGCCAATTCTGAAATACAGCTTTGGTCTAACTCCTCAGAGAAAGCTCGTATTTGAAAATTGAATGTGTTTTTGGCTTTTCAGACAGTGGGGAACATGAATATGTGTTTCTTTTGCATATGAGCTCTGTATCAAAAGTTAAGTTTTCTGACTGTATTGAGTCTTACTGCCAATTCTGAGAGACAGCTTTTTTCTAAGTCCTCAGGGAAAGCTCGTATTTGAAAATTGAAGGTGTTTTTGGCTTTTCAGACGTGGGAAACATGAATATGTGTTTCTTTTGCAAATCTGAGTTCTGTGTCATAGGTTAAGTTTGTTGGCTGGATTGAATCGTACTTCTAATTCTGAAATACAATTTGGTCTAACTCCTCAGAGAAAGCTTGTATTTGAAAATTGAATGGGTTTTTTCTTTCTCAGAGCATGGGGAATATGAATCTGTGTTTCTTTTGCAAATCTGAGTTCTGTGTCAACAGTTCTGTTTTCTGGCTGAATTGAGTCCTACTGCCAATTGTGAGATACAGCTTTTTCTAACACCTCAGGGAAAGCTCATATTTGAAAAGTGAACGTGTTTTTGGCTTTTCAGACCGGGGGGAACATGAATATGTGTTTCTTTTGCAGATCTGAGCGCTGTGTCAAAAGTTACGTTTTCTGGCTGAATTGAGTCCTACTGCCAATTCTGAGACACAGCTTTGGTCTAACTCCTCTGCGAAAGCTCGTATTTAAAAATTGAATGGGTTTTTTGTTTCTCAGACCGTGGGGAATATGAATGTGTTTCTTTTGCAAATCTGAGCTCTGTCAAAAGTTTACTTTTCTGGCTGCATTGTGTCGTACTGCCAATTCTGATATACAATTTAGCCTAACTCTTCAGAGAAACGTCGTACTTGAAAATTGAAGGTGTTTTTGGGTTTTCACACTGTGGGGAACATGAATAACTGTTTCTTTTGCAAATCTGAACTCTGTCAAAAGTTTAGTTTTCTGGCTGAATTGAATCCTACTTCCAATTCTGAGATACAGCTTTAGTCTAACTCCTCAGGGAAAGATTGTATTTGAAAATTGAATGTGTTTTTTGCTTTTCATACCATGGGGAACATGAATATCTGATTCTTTTGCAAATCTGAGCTCTGTGTCAAAAGTTACGTTTTCTGGCTGAATTGAGTCCTACTGCCAATTCTGAAATACAATTTAGTCTAAGTCCTCACAGAAACCTAGTGAGGTTTAATAGTATGTGTTTTTGGGTTTTTTAGGTGGTGGGGAATATAAATATGTCTTCCTTTTGCAAATATGAGCTCTGTGTCAATAGTCAAATTTCCTAGCTGTGTTGACTCCTACTGCCAATTCTGAGACACAGCTTTGGTCTAACTCCTCAGGGAAAGCTCATATTTGAAAATTGTTTGTATTTTTCGCTTTTCAGACCATGGGGAATATGAATCTGTGTTTCTTTTGCAAATCTGAGTTCTGTGTCAACAGTTCTGTTTTCTGGCTGAATTGAGTCCTACTGCCAATTGTGAGATACAGCTTTTTTCTAACTCCTCAGGGAAAGCTCGTATTTGAAAATTGAACGTGTTTTTGGCTTTTCAGACCGTGGGGAATATGAATATCTGTTTCTTTTCCAAATATGACCTCTGTGTCAACAGTTCTGTTTTCTGGCTGAATTGAGTCCTACTGCCAATTGTGAGATACAGCTTGGCCTAAGTCTTCAGGGAAAGCTCGTATTTGAAAATTGAAGGTGTTTTTGGCTTTTCAGATGTGGGAAACATGAATATGTCTTTCTTTTGCAGATCTGAGCTCTGTGTCAAAAGTTACGTTTTCTGGCTGAATTGAGTCCTACTGCCAATTCTGAAATACAGCTTTGGTCTAACTCCTCAGAGAAAGCTCGTATTTGAAAATTGAATGTGTTTTTGGCTTTTCAGACAGTGGGGAACATGAATATGTGTTTCTTTTGCATATGAGCTCTGTATCAAAAGTTAAGTTTTCTGACTGTATTGAGTCTTACTGCCAATTCTGAGAGACAGCTTTTTTCTAAGTCCTCAGGGAAAGCTCGTATTTGAAAATTGAAGGTGTTTTTGGCTTTTCAGATGTGGGAAACATGAATATGTCTTTCTTTTGCAGATCTGAGCTCTGTGTCAAAAGTTACGTTTTCTGGCTGTATTGACTCCTACTGCCAATTCTGAAATACAGCTTTGGTCTAACTCCTCAGAGAAAGCTCGTATTTGAAAATTGAATGTGTTTTTGGCTTTTCAGACAGTGGGGAACATGAATATGTGTTTCTTTTGCATATGAGCTCTGTATCAAAAGTTAAGTTTTCTGACTGTATTGAGTCTTACTGCCAATTCTGAGAGACAGCTTTTTTCTAAGTCCTCAGGGAAAGCTCGTATTTGAAAATTGAAGGTGTTTTTGGCTTTTCAGACGTGGGAAACATGAATATGTGTTTCTTTTGCAAATCTGAGTTCTGTGTCATAGGTTAAGTTTGTTGGCTGGATTGAATCGTACTTCTAATTCTGAAATACAATTTGGTCTAACTCCTCAGAGAAAGCTTGTATTTGAAAATTGAATGGGTTTTTTCTTTCTCAGAGCATGGGGAATATGAATCTGTGTTTCTTTTGCAAATCTGAGTTCTGTGTCAACAGTTCTGTTTTCTGGCTGAATTGAGTCCTACTGCCAATTGTGAGATACAGCTTTTTCTAACACCTCAGGGAAAGCTCATATTTGAAAAGTGAACGTGTTTTTGGCTTTTCAGACCGGGGGGAACATGAATATGTGTTTCTTTTGCAGATCTGAGCGCTGTGTCAAAAGTTACGTTTTCTGGCTGAATTGAGTCCTACTGCCAATTCTGAGACACAGCTTTGGTCTAACTCCTCTGCGAAAGCTCGTATTTAAAAATTGAATGGGTTTTTTGTTTCTCAGACCGTGGGGAATATGAATGTGTTTCTTTTGCAAATCTGAGCTCTGTCAAAAGTTTACTTTTCTGGCTGCATTGTGTCGTACTGCCAATTCTGATATACAATTTAGCCTAACTCTTCAGAGAAACGTCGTACTTGAAAATTGAAGGTGTTTTTGGGTTTTCAGACTGTGGGGAACATGAATAACTGTTTCTTTTGCAAATCTGAACTCTGTCAAAAGTTTAGTTTTCTGGCTGAATTGAATCCTACTTCCAATTCTGAGATACAGCTTTAGTCTAACTCCTCAGGGAAAGATTGTATTTGAAAATTGAATGTGTTTTTTGCTTTTCATACCATGGGGAACATGAATATCTGATTCTTTTGCAAATCTGAGCTCTGTGTCAAAAGTTACGTTTTCTGGCTGAATTGAGTCCTACTGCCAATTCTGAAATACAATTTAGTCTAAGTCCTCACAGAAACCTAGTGAGGTTTAATAGTATGTGTTTTTGGGTTTTTTAGGTGGTGGGGAATATAAATATGTCTTCCTTTTGCAAATATGAGCTCTGTGTCAATAGTCAAATTTCCTAGCTGTGTTGACTCCTACTGCCAATTCTGAGACACAGCTTTGGTCTAACTCCTCAGGGAAAGCTCATATTTGAAAATTGTTTGTATTTTTCGCTTTTCAGACCATGGGGAATATGAATCTGTGTTTCTTTTGCAAATCTGAGTTCTGTGTCAACAGTTCTGTTTTCTGGCTGAATTGAGTCCTACTGCCAATTGTGAGATACAGCTTTTTTCTAACTCCTCAGGGAAAGCTCGTATTTGAAAATTGAACGTGTTTTTGGCTTTTCAGACCGTGGGGAATATGAATATCTGTTTCTTTTCCAAATATGACCTCTGTGTCAACAGTTCTGTTTTCTGGCTGAATTGAGTCCTACTGCCAATTGTGAGATACAGCTTGGCCTAAGTCTTCAGGGAAAGCTCGTATTTGAAAATTGAAGGTGTTTTTGGCTTTTCAGATGTGGGAAACATGAATATGTCTTTCTTTTGCAGATCTGAGCTCTGTGTCAAAAGTTACGTTTTCTGGCTGAATTGAGTCCTACTGCCAATTCTGAAATACAGCTTTGGTCTAACTCCTCAGAGAAAGCTCGTATTTGAAAATTGAATGTGTTTTTGGCTTTTCAGACAGTGGGGAACATGAATATGTGTTTCTTTTGCATATGAGCTCTGTATCAAAAGTTAAGTTTTCTGACTGTATTGAGTCTTACTGCCAATTCTGAGAGACAGCTTTTTTCTAAGTCCTCAGGGAAAGCTCGTATTTGAAAATTGAAGGTGTTTTTGGCTTTTCAGATGTGGGAAACATGAATATGTCTTTCTTTTGCAGATCTGAGCTCTGTGTCAAAAGTTACGTTTTCTGGCTGTATTGACTCCTACTGCCAATTCTGAAATACAGCTTTGGTCTAACTCCTCAGAGAAAGCTCGTATTTGAAAATTGAATGTGTTTTTGGCTTTTCAGACAGTGGGGAACATGAATATGTGTTTCTTTTGCATATGAGCTCTGTATCAAAAGTTAAGTTTTCTGACTGTATTGAGTCTTACTGCCAATTCTGAGAGACAGCTTTTTTCTAAGTCCTCAGGGAAAGCTCGTATTTGAAAATTGAAGGTGTTTTTGGCTTTTCAGACGTGGGAAACATGAATATGTGTTTCTTTTGCAAATCTGAGTTCTGTGTCATAGGTTAAGTTTGTTGGCTGGATTGAATCGTACTTCTAATTCTGAAATACAATTTGGTCTAACTCCTCAGAGAAAGCTTGTATTTGAAAATTGAATGGGTTTTTTCTTTCTCAGAGCATGGGGAATATGAATCTGTGTTTCTTTTGCAAATCTGAGTTCTGTGTCAACAGTTCTGTTTTCTGGCTGAATTGAGTCCTACTGCCAATTGTGAGATACAGCTTTTTCTAACACCTCAGGGAAAGCTCATATTTGAAAAGTGAACGTGTTTTTGGCTTTTCAGACCGGGGGGAACATGAATATGTGTTTCTTTTGCAGATCTGAGCGCTGTGTCAAAAGTTACGTTTTCTGGCTGAATTGAGTCCTACTGCCAATTCTGAGACACAGCTTTGGTCTAACTCCTCTGCGAAAGCTCGTATTTAAAAATTGAATGGGTTTTTTGTTTCTCAGACCGTGGGGAATATGAATGTGTTTCTTTTGCAAATCTGAGCTCTGTCAAAAGTTTACTTTTCTGGCTGCATTGTGTCGTACTGCCAATTCTGATATACAATTTAGCCTAACTCTTCAGAGAAACGTCGTACTTGAAAATTGAAGGTGTTTTTGGGTTTTCAGACTGTGGGGAACATGAATAACTGTTTCTTTTGCAAATCTGAACTCTGTCAAAAGTTTAGTTTTCTGGCTGAATTGAATCCTACTTCCAATTCTGAGATACAGCTTTAGTCTAACTCCTCAGGGAAAGATTGTATTTGAAAATTGAATGTGTTTTTTGCTTTTCATACCATGGGGAACATGAATATCTGATTCTTTTGCAAATCTGAGCTCTGTGTCAAAAGTTACGTTTTCTGGCTGAATTGAGTCCTACTGCCAATTCTGAAATACAATTTAGTCTAAGTCCTCACAGAAACCTAGTGAGGTTTAATAGTATGTGTTTTTGGGTTTTTTAGGTGGTGGGGAATATAAATATGTCTTCCTTTTGCAAATATGAGCTCTGTGTCAATAGTCAAATTTCCTAGCTGTGTTGACTCCTACTGCCAATTCTGAGACACAGCTTTGGTCTAACTCCTCAGGGAAAGCTCATATTTGAAAATTGTTTGTATTTTTCGCTTTTCAGACCATGGGGAATATGAATCTGTGTTTCTTTTGCAAATCTGAGTTCTGTGTCAACAGTTCTGTTTTCTGGCTGAATTGAGTCCTACTGCCAATTGTGAGATACAGCTTTTTTCTAACTCCTCAGGGAAAGCTCGTATTTGAAAATTGAACGTGTTTTTGGCTTTTCAGACCGTGGGGAATATGAATATCTGTTTCTTTTCCAAATATGACCTCTGTGTCAACAGTTCTGTTTTCTGGCTGAATTGAGTCCTACTGCCAATTGTGAGATACAGCTTGGCCTAAGTCTTCAGGGAAAGCTCGTATTTGAAAATTGAAGGTGTTTTTGGCTTTTCAGACCGTGGGGAACATGAATATGTCTTTCTTTTGCAGATCTGAGCTCTGTGTCAAAAGTTACGTTTTCTGGCTGAATTGAGTCCTACTGCCAATTCTGAAATACAGCTTTGGTCTAACTCCTCAGAGAAAGCTCGTATTTGAAAATTGAATGTGTTTTTGGCTTTTCAGACAGTGGGGAACATGAATATGTGTTTCTTTTGCATATGAGCTCTGTATCAAAAGTTAAGTTTTCTGACTGTATTGAGTCTTACTGCCAATTCTGAGAGACAGCTTTTTTCTAAGTCCTCAGGGAAAGCTCGTATTTGAAAATTGAAGGTGTTTTTGGCTTTTCAGATGTGGGAAACATGAATATGTCTTTCTTTTGCAGATCTGAGCTCTGTGTCAAAAGTTACGTTTTCTGGCTGTATTGACTCCTACTGCCAATTCTGAAATACAGCTTTGGTCTAACTCCTCAGAGAAAGCTCGTATTTGAAAATTGAATGTGTTTTTGGCTTTTCAGACAGTGGGGAACATGAATATGTGTTTCTTTTGCATATGAGCTCTGTATCAAAAGTTAAGTTTTCTGACTGTATTGAGTCTTACTGCCAATTCTGAGAGACAGCTTTTTTCTAAGTCCTCAGGGAAAGCTCGTATTTGAAAATTGAAGGTGTTTTTGGCTTTTCAGACGTGGGAAACATGAATATGTGTTTCTTTTGCAAATCTGAGTTCTGTGTCATAGGTTAAGTTTGTTGGCTGGATTGAATCGTACTTCTAATTCTGAAATACAATTTGGTCTAACTCCTCAGAGAAAGCTTGTATTTGAAAATTGAATGGGTTTTTTCTTTCTCAGAGCATGGGGAATATGAATCTGTGTTTCTTTTGCAAATCTGAGTTCTGTGTCAACAGTTCTGTTTTCTGGCTGAATTGAGTCCTACTGCCAATTGTGAGATACAGCTTTTTCTAACACCTCAGGGAAAGCTCATATTTGAAAAGTGAACGTGTTTTTGGCTTTTCAGACCGGGGGGAACATGAATATGTGTTTCTTTTGCAGATCTGAGCGCTGTGTCAAAAGTTACGTTTTCTGGCTGAATTGAGTCCTACTGCCAATTCTGAGACACAGCTTTGGTCTAACTCCTCTGCGAAAGCTCGTATTTAAAAATTGAATGGGTTTTTTGTTTCTCAGACCGTGGGGAATATGAATGTGTTTCTTTTGCAAATCTGAGCTCTGTCAAAAGTTTACTTTTCTGGCTGCATTGTGTCGTACTGCCAATTCTGATATACAATTTAGCCTAACTCTTCAGAGAAACGTCGTACTTGAAAATTGAAGGTGTTTTTGGGTTTTCAGACTGTGGGGAACATGAATAACTGTTTCTTTTGCAAATCTGAACTCTGTCAAAAGTTTAGTTTTCTGGCTGAATTGAATCCTACTTCCAATTCTGAGATACAGCTTTAGTCTAACTCCTCAGGGAAAGATTGTATTTGAAAATTGAATGTGTTTTTTGCTTTTCATACCATGGGGAACATGAATATCTGATTCTTTTGCAAATCTGAGCTCTGTGTCAAAAGTTACGTTTTCTGGCTGAACTGAGTCCTACTGCCAATTCTGAAATACAATTTAGTCTAAGTCCTCACAGAAACCTAGTGAGGTTTAATAGTATGTGTTTTTGGGTTTTTTAGGTGGTGGGGAATATAAATATGTCTTCCTTTTGCAAATATGAGCTCTGTGTCAATAGTCAAATTTCCTAGCTGTGTTGACTCCTACTGCCAATTCTGAGACACAGCTTTGGTCTAACTCCTCAGGGAAAGCTCATATTTGAAAATTGTTTGTATTTTTCGCTTTTCAGACCATGGGGAATATGAATCTGTGTTTCTTTTGCAAATCTGAGTTCTGTGTCAACAGTTCTGTTTTCTGGCTGAATTGAGTCCTACTGCCAATTGTGAGATACAGCTTTTTTCTAACTCCTCAGGGAAAGCTCGTATTTGAAAATTGAACGTGTTTTTGGCTTTTCAGACCGTGGGGAATATGAATATCTGTTTCTTTTCCAAATATGACCTCTGTGTCAACAGTTCTGTTTTCTGGCTGAATTGAGTCCTACTGCCAATTGTGAGATACAGCTTGGCCTAAGTCTTCAGGGAAAGCTCGTATTTGAAAATTGAAGGTGTTTTTGGCTTTTCAGATGTGGGAAACATGAATATGTCTTTCTTTTGCAGATCTGAGCTCTGTGTCAAAAGTTACGTTTTCTGGCTGAATTGAGTCCTACTGCCAATTCTGAAATACAGCTTTGGTCTAACTCCTCAGAGAAAGCTCGTATTTGAAAATTGAATGTGTTTTTGGCTTTTCAGACAGTGGGGAACATGAATATGTGTTTCTTTTGCATATGAGCTCTGTATCAAAAGTTAAGTTTTCTGACTGTATTGAGTCTTACTGCCAATTCTGAGAGACAGCTTTTTTCTAAGTCCTCAGGGAAAGCTCGTATTTGAAAATTGAAGGTGTTTTTGGCTTTTCAGACGTGGGAAACATGAATATGTGTTTCTTTTGCAAATCTGAGTTCTGTGTCATAGGTTAAGTTTGTTGGCTGGATTGAATCGTACTTCTAATTCTGAAATACAATTTGGTCTAACTCCTCAGAGAAAGCTTGTATTTGAAAATTGAATGGGTTTTTTCTTTCTCAGAGCATGGGGAATATGAATCTGTGTTTCTTTTGCAAATCTGAGTTCTGTGTCAACAGTTCTGTTTTCTGGCTGAATTGAGTCCTACTGCCAATTGTGAGATACAGCTTTTTCTAACACCTCAGGGAAAGCTCATATTTGAAAAGTGAACGTGTTTTTGGCTTTTCAGACCGGGGGGAACATGAATATGTGTTTCTTTTGCAGATCTGAGCGCTGTGTCAAAAGTTACGTTTTCTGGCTGAATTGAGTCCTACTGCCAATTCTGAGACACAGCTTTGGTCTAACTCCTCTGCGAAAGCTCGTATTTAAAAATTGAATGGGTTTTTTGTTTCTCAGACCGTGGGGAATATGAATGTGTTTCTTTTGCAAATCTGAGCTCTGTCAAAAGTTTACTTTTCTGGCTGCATTGTGTCGTACTGCCAATTCTGATATACAATTTAGCCTAACTCTTCAGAGAAACGTCGTACTTGAAAATTGAAGGTGTTTTTGGGTTTTCAGACTGTGGGGAACATGAATAACTGTTTCTTTTGCAAATCTGAACTCTGTCAAAAGTTTAGTTTTCTGGCTGAATTGAATCCTACTTCCAATTCTGAGATACAGCTTTAGTCTAACTCCTCAGGGAAAGATTGTATTTGAAAATTGAATGTGTTTTTTGCTTTTCATACCATGGGGAACATGAATATCTGATTCTTTTGCAAATCTGAGCTCTGTGTCAAAAGTTACGTTTTCTGGCTGAACTGAGTCCTACTGCCAATTCTGAAATACAATTTAGTCTAAGTCCTCACAGAAACCTAGTGAGGTTTAATAGTATGTGTTTTTGGGTTTTTTAGGTGGTGGGGAATATAAATATGTCTTCCTTTTGCAAATATGAGCTCTGTGTCAATAGTCAAATTTCCTAGCTGTGTTGACTCCTACTGCCAATTCTGAGACACAGCTTTGGTCTAACTCCTCAGGGAAAGCTCATATTTGAAAATTGTTTGTATTTTTCGCTTTTCAGACCATGGGGAATATGAATCTGTGTTTCTTTTGCAAATCTGAGTTCTGTGTCAACAGTTCTGTTTTCTGGCTGAATTGAGTCCTACTGCCAATTGTGAGATACAGCTTTTTTCTAACTCCTCAGGGAAAGCTCGTATTTGAAAATTGAACGTGTTTTTGGCTTTTCAGACCGTGGGGAATATGAATATCTGTTTCTTTTCCAAATATGACCTCTGTGTCAACAGTTCTGTTTTCTGGCTGAATTGAGTCCTACTGCCAATTGTGAGATACAGCTTGGCCTAAGTCTTCAGGGAAAGCTCGTATTTGAAAATTGAAGGTGTTTTTGGCTTTTCAGATGTGGGAAACATGAATATGTCTTTCTTTTGCAGATCTGAGCTCTGTGTCAAAAGTTACGTTTTCTGGCTGAATTGAGTCCTACTGCCAATTCTGAAATACAGCTTTGGTCTAACTCCTCAGAGAAAGCTCGTATTTGAAAATTGAATGTGTTTTTGGCTTTTCAGACAGTGGGGAACATGAATATGTGTTTCTTTTGCATATGAGCTCTGTATCAAAAGTTAAGTTTTCTGACTGTATTGAGTCTTACTGCCAATTCTGAGAGACAGCTTTTTTCTAAGTCCTCAGGGAAAGCTCGTATTTGAAAATTGAAGGTGTTTTTGGCTTTTCAGACGTGGGAAACATGAATATGTGTTTCTTTTGCAAATCTGAGTTCTGTGTCATAGGTTAAGTTTGTTGGCTGGATTGAATCGTACTTCTAATTCTGAAATACAATTTGGTCTAACTCCTCAGAGAAAGCTTGTATTTGAAAATTGAATGGGTTTTTTCTTTCTCAGAGCATGGGGAATATGAATCTGTGTTTCTTTTGCAAATCTGAGTTCTGTGTCAACAGTTCTGTTTTCTGGCTGAATTGAGTCCTACTGCCAATTGTGAGATACAGCTTTTTCTAACACCTCAGGGAAAGCTCATATTTGAAAAGTGAACGTGTTTTTGGCTTTTCAGACCGGGGGGAACATGAATATGTGTTTCTTTTGCAGATCTGAGCGCTGTGTCAAAAGTTACGTTTTCTGGCTGAATTGAGTCCTACTGCCAATTCTGAGACACAGCTTTGGTCTAACTCCTCTGCGAAAGCTCGTATTTAAAAATTGAATGGGTTTTTTGTTTCTCAGACCGTGGGGAATATGAATGTGTTTCTTTTGCAAATCTGAGCTCTGTCAAAAGTTTACTTTTCTGGCTGCATTGTGTCGTACTGCCAATTCTGATATACAATTTAGCCTAACTCTTCAGAGAAACGTCGTACTTGAAAATTGAAGGTGTTTTTGGGTTTTCAGACTGTGGGGAACATGAATAACTGTTTCTTTTGCAAATCTGAACTCTGTCAAAAGTTTAGTTTTCTGGCTGAATTGAATCCTACTTCCAATTCTGAGATACAGCTTTAGTCTAACTCCTCAGGGAAAGATTGTATTTGAAAATTGAATGTGTTTTTTGCTTTTCATACCATGGGGAACATGAATATCTGATTCTTTTGCAAATCTGAGCTCTGTGTCAAAAGTTACGTTTTCTGGCTGAACTGAGTCCTACTGCCAATTCTGAAATACAATTTAGTCTAAGTCCTCACAGAAACCTAGTGAGGTTTAATAGTATGTGTTTTTGGGTTTTTTAGGTGGTGGGGAATATAAATATGTCTTCCTTTTGCAAATATGAGCTCTGTGTCAATAGTCAAATTTCCTAGCTGTGTTGACTCCTACTGCCAATTCTGAGACACAGCTTTGGTCTAACTCCTCAGGGAAAGCTCATATTTGAAAATTGTTTGTATTTTTCGCTTTTCAGACCATGGGGAATATGAATCTGTGTTTCTTTTGCAAATCTGAGTTCTGTGTCAACAGTTCTGTTTTCTGGCTGAATTGAGTCCTACTGCCAATTGTGAGATACAGCTTTTTTCTAACTCCTCAGGGAAAGCTCGTATTTGAAAATTGAACGTGTTTTTGGCTTTTCAGACCGTGGGGAATATGAATATCTGTTTCTTTTCCAAATATGACCTCTGTGTCAACAGTTCTGTTTTCTGGCTGAATTGAGTCCTACTGCCAATTGTGAGATACAGCTTGGCCTAAGTCTTCAGGGAAAGCTCGTATTTGAAAATTGAAGGTGTTTTTGGCTTTTCAGATGTGGGAAACATGAATATGTCTTTCTTTTGCAGATCTGAGCTCTGTGTCAAAAGTTACGTTTTCTGGCTGAATTGAGTCCTACTGCCAATTCTGAAATACAGCTTTGGTCTAACTCCTCAGAGAAAGCTCGTATTTGAAAATTGAATGTGTTTTTGGCTTTTCAGACAGTGGGGAATATGAATGTGTTTCTTTTGCAAATCTGAGCTCTGTCAAAAGTTTACTTTTCTGGCTGCATTGTGTCGTACTGCCAATTCTGATATACAATTTAGCCTAACTCTTCAGAGAAACGTCGTACTTGAAAATTGAAGGTGTTTTTGGGTTTTCAGACTGTGGGGAACATGAATAACTGTTTCTTTTGCAAATCTGAACTCTGTCAAAAGTTTAGTTTTCTGGCTGAATTGAATCCTACTTCCAATTCTGAGATACAGCTTTAGTCTAACTCCTCAGGGAAAGATTGTATTTGAAAATTGAATGTGTTTTTTGCTTTTCATACCATGGGGAACATGAATATCTGATTCTTTTGCAAATCTGAGCTCTGTGTCAAAAGTTACGTTTTCTGGCTGAACTGAGTCCTACTGCCAATTCTGAAATACAATTTAGTCTAAGTCCTCACAGAAACCTAGTGAGGTTTAATAGTATGTGTTTTTGGGTTTTTTAGGTGGTGGGGAATATAAATATGTCTTCCTTTTGCAAATATGAGCTCTGTGTCAATAGTCAAATTTCCTAGCTGTGTTGACTCCTACTGCCAATTCTGAGACACAGCTTTGGTCTAACTCCTCAGGGAAAGCTCATATTTGAAAATTGTTTGTATTTTTCGCTTTTCAGACCATGGGGAATATGAATCTGTGTTTCTTTTGCAAATCTGAGTTCTGTGTCAACAGTTCTGTTTTCTGGCTGAATTGAGTCCTACTGCCAATTGTGAGATACAGCTTTTTTCTAACTCCTCAGGGAAAGCTCGTATTTGAAAATTGAACGTGTTTTTGGCTTTTCAGACCGTGGGGAATATGAATATCTGTTTCTTTTCCAAATATGACCTCTGTGTCAACAGTTCTGTTTTCTGGCTGAATTGAGTCCTACTGCCAATTGTGAGATACAGCTTGGCCTAAGTCTTCAGGGAAAGCTCGTATTTGAAAATTGAAGGTGTTTTTGGCTTTTCAGACCGTGGGGAACATGAATATGTCTTTCTTTTGCAGATCTGAGCTCTGTGTCAAAAGTTACGTTTTCTGGCTGAATTGAGTCCTACTGCCAATTCTGAAATACAGCTTTGGTCTAACTCCTCAGAGAAAGCTCGTATTTGAAAATTGAATGTGTTTTTGGCTTTTCAGACAGTGGGGAACATGAATATGTGTTTCTTTTGCATATGAGCTCTGTATCAAAAGTTAAGTTTTCTGACTGTATTGAGTCTTACTGCCAATTCTGAGAGACAGCTTTTTTCTAAGTCCTCAGGGAAAGCTCGTATTTGAAAATTGAAGGTGTTTTTGGCTTTTCAGATGTGGGAAACATGAATATGTCTTTCTTTTGCAGATCTGAGCTCTGTGTCAAAAGTTACGTTTTCTGGCTGTATTGACTCCTACTGCCAATTCTGAAATACAGCTTTGGTCTAACTCCTCAGAGAAAGCTCGTATTTGAAAATTGAATGTGTTTTTGGCTTTTCAGACAGTGGGGAACATGAATATGTGTTTCTTTTGCATATGAGCTCTGTATCAAAAGTTAAGTTTTCTGACTGTATTGAGTCTTACTGCCAATTCTGAGAGACAGCTTTTTTCTAAGTCCTCAGGGAAAGCTCGTATTTGAAAATTGAAGGTGTTTTTGGCTTTTCAGACGTGGGAAACATGAATATGTGTTTCTTTTGCAAATCTGAGTTCTGTGTCATAGGTTAAGTTTGTTGGCTGGATTGAATCGTACTTCTAATTCTGAAATACAATTTGGTCTAACTCCTCAGAGAAAGCTTGTATTTGAAAATTGAATGGGTTTTTTCTTTCTCAGAGCATGGGGAATATGAATCTGTGTTTCTTTTGCAAATCTGAGTTCTGTGTCAACAGTTCTGTTTTCTGGCTGAATTGAGTCCTACTGCCAATTGTGAGATACAGCTTTTTCTAACACCTCAGGGAAAGCTCATATTTGAAAAGTGAACGTGTTTTTGGCTTTTCAGACCGGGGGGAACATGAATATGTGTTTCTTTTGCAGATCTGAGCGCTGTGTCAAAAGTTACGTTTTCTGGCTGAATTGAGTCCTACTGCCAATTCTGAGACACAGCTTTGGTCTAACTCCTCTGCGAAAGCTCGTATTTAAAAATTGAATGGGTTTTTTGTTTCTCAGACCGTGGGGAATATGAATGTGTTTCTTTTGCAAATCTGAGCTCTGTCAAAAGTTTACTTTTCTGGCTGCATTGTGTCGTACTGCCAATTCTGATATACAATTTAGCCTAACTCTTCAGAGAAACGTCGTACTTGAAAATTGAAGGTGTTTTTGGGTTTTCAGACTGTGGGGAACATGAATAACTGTTTCTTTTGCAAATCTGAACTCTGTCAAAAGTTTAGTTTTCTGGCTGAATTGAATCCTACTTCCAATTCTGAGATACAGCTTTAGTCTAACTCCTCAGGGAAAGATTGTATTTGAAAATTGAATGTGTTTTTTGCTTTTCATACCATGGGGAACATGAATATCTGATTCTTTTGCAAATCTGAGCTCTGTGTCAAAAGTTACGTTTTCTGGCTGAACTGAGTCCTACTGCCAATTCTGAAATACAATTTAGTCTAAGTCCTCACAGAAACCTAGTGAGGTTTAATAGTATGTGTTTTTGGGTTTTTTAGGTGGTGGGGAATATAAATATGTCTTCCTTTTGCAAATATGAGCTCTGTGTCAATAGTCAAATTTCCTAGCTGTGTTGACTCCTACTGCCAATTCTGAGACACAGCTTTGGTCTAACTCCTCAGGGAAAGCTCATATTTGAAAATTGTTTGTATTTTTCGCTTTTCAGACCATGGGGAATATGAATCTGTGTTTCTTTTGCAAATCTGAGTTCTGTGTCAACAGTTCTGTTTTCTGGCTGAATTGAGTCCTACTGCCAATTGTGAGATACAGCTTTTTTCTAACTCCTCAGGGAAAGCTCGTATTTGAAAATTGAACGTGTTTTTGGCTTTTCAGACCGTGGGGAATATGAATATCTGTTTCTTTTCCAAATATGACCTCTGTGTCAACAGTTCTGTTTTCTGGCTGAATTGAGTCCTACTGCCAATTGTGAGATACAGCTTGGCCTAAGTCTTCAGGGAAAGCTCGTATTTGAAAATTGAAGGTGTTTTTGGCTTTTCAGATGTGGGAAACATGAATATGTCTTTCTTTTGCAGATCTGAGCTCTGTGTCAAAAGTTACGTTTTCTGGCTGAATTGAGTCCTACTGCCAATTCTGAAATACAGCTTTGGTCTAACTCCTCAGAGAAAGCTCGTATTTGAAAATTGAATGTGTTTTTGGCTTTTCAGACAGTGGGGAACATGAATATGTGTTTCTTTTGCATATGAGCTCTGTATCAAAAGTTAAGTTTTCTGACTGTATTGAGTCTTACTGCCAATTCTGAGAGACAGCTTTTTTCTAAGTCCTCAGGGAAAGCTCGTATTTGAAAATTGAAGGTGTTTTTGGCTTTTCAGATGTGGGAAACATGAATATGTCTTTCTTTTGCAGATCTGAGCTCTGTGTCAAAAGTTACGTTTTCTGGCTGTATTGACTCCTACTGCCAATTCTGAAATACAGCTTTGGTCTAACTCCTCAGAGAAAGCTCGTATTTGAAAATTGAATGTGTTTTTGGCTTTTCAGACAGTGGGGAACATGAATATGTGTTTCTTTTGCATATGAGCTCTGTATCAAAAGTTAAGTTTTCTGACTGTATTGAGTCTTACTGCCAATTCTGAGAGACAGCTTTTTTCTAAGTCCTCAGGGAAAGCTCGTATTTGAAAATTGAAGGTGTTTTTGGCTTTTCAGACGTGGGAAACATGAATATGTGTTTCTTTTGCAAATCTGAGTTCTGTGTCATAGGTTAAGTTTGTTGGCTGGATTGAATCGTACTTCTAATTCTGAAATACAATTTGGTCTAACTCCTCAGAGAAAGCTCGTATTTGAAAATTGAATGGGTTTTTTCTTTCTCAGAGCATGGGGAATATGAATCTGTGTTTCTTTTGCAAATCTGAGTTCTGTGTCAACAGTTCTGTTTTCTGGCTGAATTGAGTCCTACTGCCAATTGTGAGATACAGCTTTTTCTAACACCTCAGGGAAAGCTCATATTTGAAAAGTGAACGTGTTTTTGGCTTTTCAGACCGGGGGGAACATGAATATGTGTTTCTTTTGCAGATCTGAGCGCTGTGTCAAAAGTTACGTTTTCTGGCTGAATTGAGTCCTACTGCCAATTCTGAGACACAGCTTTGGTCTAACTCCTCTGCGAAAGCTCGTATTTAAAAATTGAATGGGTTTTTTGTTTCTCAGACCGTGGGGAATATGAATGTGTTTCTTTTGCAAATCTGAGCTCTGTCAAAAGTTTACTTTTCTGGCTGCATTGTGTCGTACTGCCAATTCTGATATACAATTTAGCCTAACTCTTCAGAGAAACGTCGTACTTGAAAATTGAAGGTGTTTTTGGGTTTTCACACTGTGGGGAACATGAATAACTGTTTCTTTTGCAAATCTGAACTCTGTCAAAAGTTTAGTTTTCTGGCTGAATTGAATCCTACTTCCAATTCTGAGATACAGCTTTAGTCTAACTCCTCAGGGAAAGATTGTATTTGAAAATTGAATGTGTTTTTTGCTTTTCATACCATGGGGAACATGAATATCTGATTCTTTTGCAAATCTGAGCTCTGTGTCAAAAGTTACGTTTTCTGGCTGAACTGAGTCCTACTGCCAATTCTGAAATACAATTTAGTCTAAGTCCTCACAGAAACCTAGTGAGGTTTAATAGTATGTGTTTTTGGGTTTTTTAGGTGGTGGGGAATATAAATATGTCTTCCTTTTGCAAATATGAGCTCTGTGTCAATAGTCAAATTTCCTAGCTGTGTTGACTCCTACTGCCAATTCTGAGACACAGCTTTGGTCTAACTCCTCAGGGAAAGCTCATATTTGAAAATTGTTTGTATTTTTCGCTTTTCAGACCATGGGGAATATGAATCTGTGTTTCTTTTGCAAATCTGAGTTCTGTGTCAACAGTTCTGTTTTCTGGCTGAATTGAGTCCTACTGCCAATTGTGAGATACAGCTTTTTTCTAACTCCTCAGGGAAAGCTCGTATTTGAAAATTGAACGTGTTTTTGGCTTTTCAGACCGTGGGGAATATGAATATCTGTTTCTTTTCCAAATATGACCTCTGTGTCAACAGTTCTGTTTTCTGGCTGAATTGAGTCCTACTGCCAATTGTGAGATACAGCTTGGCCTAAGTCTTCAGGGAAAGCTCGTATTTGAAAATTGAAGGTGTTTTTGGCTTTTCAGATGTGGGAAACATGAATATGTCTTTCTTTTGCAGATCTGAGCTCTGTGTCAAAAGTTACGTTTTCTGGCTGAATTGAGTCCTACTGCCAATTCTGAAATACAGCTTTGGTCTAACTCCTCAGAGAAAGCTCGTATTTGAAAATTGAATGTGTTTTTGGCTTTTCAGACAGTGGGGAACATGAATATGTGTTTCTTTTGCATATGAGCTCTGTATCAAAAGTTAAGTTTTCTGACTGTATTGAGTCTTACTGCCAATTCTGAGAGACAGCTTTTTTCTAAGTCCTCAGGGAAAGCTCGTATTTGAAAATTGAAGGTGTTTTTGGCTTTTCAGACGTGGGAAACATGAATATGTGTTTCTTTTGCAAATCTGAGTTCTGTGTCATAGGTTAAGTTTGTTGGCTGGATTGAATCGTACTTCTAATTCTGAAATACAATTTGGTCTAACTCCTCAGAGAAAGCTTGTATTTGAAAATTGAATGGGTTTTTTCTTTCTCAGAGCATGGGGAATATGAATCTGTGTTTCTTTTGCAAATCTGAGTTCTGTGTCAACAGTTCTGTTTTCTGGCTGAATTGAGTCCTACTGCCAATTGTGAGATACAGCTTTTTCTAACACCTCAGGGAAAGCTCATATTTGAAAAGTGAACGTGTTTTTGGCTTTTCAGACCGGGGGGAACATGAATATGTGTTTCTTTTGCAGATCTGAGCGCTGTGTCAAAAGTTACGTTTTCTGGCTGAATTGAGTCCTACTGCCAATTCTGAGACACAGCTTTGGTCTAACTCCTCTGCGAAAGCTCGTATTTAAAAATTGAATGGGTTTTTTGTTTCTCAGACCGTGGGGAATATGAATGTGTTTCTTTTGCAAATCTGAGCTCTGTCAAAAGTTTACTTTTCTGGCTGCATTGTGTCGTACTGCCAATTCTGATATACAATTTAGCCTAACTCTTCAGAGAAACGTCGTACTTGAAAATTGAAGGTGTTTTTGGGTTTTCAGACTGTGGGGAACATGAATAACTGTTTCTTTTGCAAATCTGAACTCTGTCAAAAGTTTAGTTTTCTGGCTGAATTGAATCCTACTTCCAATTCTGAGATACAGCTTTAGTCTAACTCCTCAGGGAAAGATTGTATTTGAAAATTGAATGTGTTTTTTGCTTTTCATACCATGGGGAACATGAATATCTGATTCTTTTGCAAATCTGAGCTCTGTGTCAAAAGTTACGTTTTCTGGCTGAACTGAGTCCTACTGCCAATTCTGAAATACAATTTAGTCTAAGTCCTCACAGAAACCTAGTGAGGTTTAATAGTATGTGTTTTTGGGTTTTTTAGGTGGTGGGGAATATAAATATGTCTTCCTTTTGCAAATATGAGCTCTGTGTCAATAGTCAAATTTCCTAGCTGTGTTGACTCCTACTGCCAATTCTGAGACACAGCTTTGGTCTAACTCCTCAGGGAAAGCTCATATTTGAAAATTGTTTGTATTTTTCGCTTTTCAGACCATGGGGAATATGAATCTGTGTTTCTTTTGCAAATCTGAGTTCTGTGTCAACAGTTCTGTTTTCTGGCTGAATTGAGTCCTACTGCCAATTGTGAGATACAGCTTTTTTCTAACTCCTCAGGGAAAGCTCGTATTTGAAAATTGAACGTGTTTTTGGCTTTTCAGACCGTGGGGAATATGAATATCTGTTTCTTTTCCAAATATGACCTCTGTGTCAACAGTTCTGTTTTCTGGCTGAATTGAGTCCTACTGCCAATTGTGAGATACAGCTTGGCCTAAGTCTTCAGGGAAAGCTCGTATTTGAAAATTGAAGGTGTTTTTGGCTTTTCAGATGTGGGAAACATGAATATGTCTTTCTTTTGCAGATCTGAGCTCTGTGTCAAAAGTTACGTTTTCTGGCTGAATTGAGTCCTACTGCCAATTCTGAAATACAGCTTTGGTCTAACTCCTCAGAGAAAGCTCGTATTTGAAAATTGAATGTGTTTTTGGCTTTTCAGACAGTGGGGAATATGAATGTGTTTCTTTTGCAAATCTGAGCTCTGTCAAAAGTTTACTTTTCTGGCTGCATTGTGTCGTACTGCCAATTCTGATATACAATTTAGCCTAACTCTTCAGAGAAACGTCGTACTTGAAAATTGAAGGTGTTTTTGGGTTTTCAGACTGTGGGGAACATGAATAACTGTTTCTTTTGCAAATCTGAACTCTGTCAAAAGTTTAGTTTTCTGGCTGAATTGAATCCTACTTCCAATTCTGAGATACAGCTTTAGTCTAACTCCTCAGGGAAAGATTGTATTTGAAAATTGAATGTGTTTTTTGCTTTTCATACCATGGGGAACATGAATATCTGATTCTTTTGCAAATCTGAGCTCTGTGTCAAAAGTTACGTTTTCTGGCTGAACTGAGTCCTACTGCCAATTCTGAAATACAATTTAGTCTAAGTCCTCACAGAAACCTAGTGAGGTTTAATAGTATGTGTTTTTGGGTTTTTTAGGTGGTGGGGAATATAAATATGTCTTCCTTTTGCAAATATGAGCTCTGTGTCAATAGTCAAATTTCCTAGCTGTGTTGACTCCTACTGCCAATTCTGAGACACAGCTTTGGTCTAACTCCTCAGGGAAAGCTCATATTTGAAAATTGTTTGTATTTTTCGCTTTTCAGACCATGGGGAATATGAATCTGTGTTTCTTTTGCAAATCTGAGTTCTGTGTCAACAGTTCTGTTTTCTGGCTGAATTGAGTCCTACTGCCAATTGTGAGATACAGCTTTTTTCTAACTCCTCAGGGAAAGCTCGTATTTGAAAATTGAACGTGTTTTTGGCTTTTCAGACCGTGGGGAATATGAATATCTGTTTCTTTTCCAAATATGACCTCTGTGTCAACAGTTCTGTTTTCTGGCTGAATTGAGTCCTACTGCCAATTGTGAGATACAGCTTGGCCTAAGTCTTCAGGGAAAGCTCGTATTTGAAAATTGAAGGTGTTTTTGGCTTTTCAGACCGTGGGGAACATGAATATGTCTTTCTTTTGCAGATCTGAGCTCTGTGTCAAAAGTTACGTTTTCTGGCTGAATTGAGTCCTACTGCCAATTCTGAAATACAGCTTTGGTCTAACTCCTCAGAGAAAGCTCGTATTTGAAAATTGAATGTGTTTTTGGCTTTTCAGACAGTGGGGAACATGAATATGTGTTTCTTTTGCATATGAGCTCTGTATCAAAAGTTAAGTTTTCTGACTGTATTGAGTCTTACTGCCAATTCTGAGAGACAGCTTTTTTCTAAGTCCTCAGGGAAAGCTCGTATTTGAAAATTGAAGGTGTTTTTGGCTTTTCAGATGTGGGAAACATGAATATGTCTTTCTTTTGCAGATCTGAGCTCTGTGTCAAAAGTTACGTTTTCTGGCTGTATTGACTCCTACTGCCAATTCTGAAATACAGCTTTGGTCTAACTCCTCAGAGAAAGCTCGTATTTGAAAATTGAATGTGTTTTTGGCTTTTCAGACAGTGGGGAACATGAATATGTGTTTCTTTTGCATATGAGCTCTGTATCAAAAGTTAAGTTTTCTGACTGTATTGAGTCTTACTGCCAATTCTGAGAGACAGCTTTTTTCTAAGTCCTCAGGGAAAGCTCGTATTTGAAAATTGAAGGTGTTTTTGGCTTTTCAGACGTGGGAAACATGAATATGTGTTTCTTTTGCAAATCTGAGTTCTGTGTCATAGGTTAAGTTTGTTGGCTGGATTGAATCGTACTTCTAATTCTGAAATACAATTTGGTCTAACTCCTCAGAGAAAGCTTGTATTTGAAAATTGAATGGGTTTTTTCTTTCTCAGAGCATGGGGAATATGAATCTGTGTTTCTTTTGCAAATCTGAGTTCTGTGTCAACAGTTCTGTTTTCTGGCTGAATTGAGTCCTACTGCCAATTGTGAGATACAGCTTTTTCTAACACCTCAGGGAAAGCTCATATTTGAAAAGTGAACGTGTTTTTGGCTTTTCAGACCGGGGGGAACATGAATATGTGTTTCTTTTGCAGATCTGAGCGCTGTGTCAAAAGTTACGTTTTCTGGCTGAATTGAGTCCTACTGCCAATTCTGAGACACAGCTTTGGTCTAACTCCTCTGCGAAAGCTCGTATTTAAAAATTGAATGGGTTTTTTGTTTCTCAGACCGTGGGGAATATGAATGTGTTTCTTTTGCAAATCTGAGCTCTGTCAAAAGTTTACTTTTCTGGCTGCATTGTGTCGTACTGCCAATTCTGATATACAATTTAGCCTAACTCTTCAGAGAAACGTCGTACTTGAAAATTGAAGGTGTTTTTGGGTTTTCAGACTGTGGGGAACATGAATAACTGTTTCTTTTGCAAATCTGAACTCTGTCAAAAGTTTAGTTTTCTGGCTGAATTGAATCCTACTTCCAATTCTGAGATACAGCTTTAGTCTAACTCCTCAGGGAAAGATTGTATTTGAAAATTGAATGTGTTTTTTGCTTTTCATACCATGGGGAACATGAATATCTGATTCTTTTGCAAATCTGAGCTCTGTGTCAAAAGTTACGTTTTCTGGCTGAACTGAGTCCTACTGCCAATTCTGAAATACAATTTAGTCTAAGTCCTCACAGAAACCTAGTGAGGTTTAATAGTATGTGTTTTTGGGTTTTTTAGGTGGTGGGGAATATAAATATGTCTTCCTTTTGCAAATATGAGCTCTGTGTCAATAGTCAAATTTCCTAGCTGTGTTGACTCCTACTGCCAATTCTGAGACACAGCTTTGGTCTAACTCCTCAGGGAAAGCTCATATTTGAAAATTGTTTGTATTTTTCGCTTTTCAGACCATGGGGAATATGAATCTGTGTTTCTTTTGCAAATCTGAGTTCTGTGTCAACAGTTCTGTTTTCTGGCTGAATTGAGTCCTACTGCCAATTGTGAGATACAGCTTTTTTCTAACTCCTCAGGGAAAGCTCGTATTTGAAAATTGAACGTGTTTTTGGCTTTTCAGACCGTGGGGAATATGAATATCTGTTTCTTTTCCAAATATGACCTCTGTGTCAACAGTTCTGTTTTCTGGCTGAATTGAGTCCTACTGCCAATTGTGAGATACAGCTTGGCCTAAGTCTTCAGGGAAAGCTCGTATTTGAAAATTGAAGGTGTTTTTGGCTTTTCAGATGTGGGAAACATGAATATGTCTTTCTTTTGCAGATCTGAGCTCTGTGTCAAAAGTTACGTTTTCTGGCTGAATTGAGTCCTACTGCCAATTCTGAAATACAGCTTTGGTCTAACTCCTCAGAGAAAGCTCGTATTTGAAAATTGAATGTGTTTTTGGCTTTTCAGACAGTGGGGAACATGAATATGTGTTTCTTTTGCATATGAGCTCTGTATCAAAAGTTAAGTTTTCTGACTGTATTGAGTCTTACTGCCAATTCTGAGAGACAGCTTTTTTCTAAGTCCTCAGGGAAAGCTCGTATTTGAAAATTGAAGGTGTTTTTGGCTTTTCAGATGTGGGAAACATGAATATGTCTTTCTTTTGCAGATCTGAGCTCTGTGTCAAAAGTTACGTTTTCTGGCTGTATTGACTCCTACTGCCAATTCTGAAATACAGCTTTGGTCTAACTCCTCAGAGAAAGCTCGTATTTGAAAATTGAATGTGTTTTTGGCTTTTCAGACAGTGGGGAACATGAATATGTGTTTCTTTTGCATATGAGCTCTGTATCAAAAGTTAAGTTTTCTGACTGTATTGAGTCTTACTGCCAATTCTGAGAGACAGCTTTTTTCTAAGTCCTCAGGGAAAGCTCGTATTTGAAAATTGAAGGTGTTTTTGGCTTTTCAGACGTGGGAAACATGAATATGTGTTTCTTTTGCAAATCTGAGTTCTGTGTCATAGGTTAAGTTTGTTGGCTGGATTGAATCGTACTTCTAATTCTGAAATACAATTTGGTCTAACTCCTCAGAGAAAGCTCGTATTTGAAAATTGAATGGGTTTTTTCTTTCTCAGAGCATGGGGAATATGAATCTGTGTTTCTTTTGCAAATCTGAGTTCTGTGTCAACAGTTCTGTTTTCTGGCTGAATTGAGTCCTACTGCCAATTGTGAGATACAGCTTTTTCTAACACCTCAGGGAAAGCTCATATTTGAAAAGTGAACGTGTTTTTGGCTTTTCAGACCGGGGGGAACATGAATATGTGTTTCTTTTGCAGATCTGAGCGCTGTGTCAAAAGTTACGTTTTCTGGCTGAATTGAGTCCTACTGCCAATTCTGAGACACAGCTTTGGTCTAACTCCTCTGCGAAAGCTCGTATTTAAAAATTGAATGGGTTTTTTGTTTCTCAGACCGTGGGGAATATGAATGTGTTTCTTTTGCAAATCTGAGCTCTGTCAAAAGTTTACTTTTCTGGCTGCATTGTGTCGTACTGCCAATTCTGATATACAATTTAGCCTAACTCTTCAGAGAAACGTCGTACTTGAAAATTGAAGGTGTTTTTGGGTTTTCACACTGTGGGGAACATGAATAACTGTTTCTTTTGCAAATCTGAACTCTGTCAAAAGTTTAGTTTTCTGGCTGAATTGAATCCTACTTCCAATTCTGAGATACAGCTTTAGTCTAACTCCTCAGGGAAAGATTGTATTTGAAAATTGAATGTGTTTTTTGCTTTTCATACCATGGGGAACATGAATATCTGATTCTTTTGCAAATCTGAGCTCTGTGTCAAAAGTTACGTTTTCTGGCTGAATTGAGTCCTACTGCCAATTCTGAAATACAATTTAGTCTAAGTCCTCACAGAAACCTAGTGAGGTTTAATAGTATGTGTTTTTGGGTTTTTTAGGTGGTGGGGAATATAAATATGTCTTCCTTTTGCAAATATGAGCTCTGTGTCAATAGTCAAATTTCCTAGCTGTGTTGACTCCTACTGCCAATTCTGAGACACAGCTTTGGTCTAACTCCTCAGGGAAAGCTCATATTTGAAAATTGTTTGTATTTTTCGCTTTTCAGACCATGGGGAATATGAATCTGTGTTTCTTTTGCAAATCTGAGTTCTGTGTCAACAGTTCTGTTTTCTGGCTGAATTGAGTCCTACTGCCAATTGTGAGATACAGCTTTTTTCTAACTCCTCAGGGAAAGCTCGTATTTGAAAATTGAACGTGTTTTTGGCTTTTCAGACCGTGGGGAATATGAATATCTGTTTCTTTTCCAAATATGACCTCTGTGTCAACAGTTCTGTTTTCTGGCTGAATTGAGTCCTACTGCCAATTGTGAGATACAGCTTGGCCTAAGTCTTCAGGGAAAGCTCGTATTTGAAAATTGAAGGTGTTTTTGGCTTTTCAGATGTGGGAAACATGAATATGTCTTTCTTTTGCAGATCTGAGCTCTGTGTCAAAAGTTACGTTTTCTGGCTGAATTGAGTCCTACTGCCAATTCTGAAATACAGCTTTGGTCTAACTCCTCAGAGAAAGCTCGTATTTGAAAATTGAATGTGTTTTTGGCTTTTCAGACAGTGGGGAACATGAATATGTGTTTCTTTTGCATATGAGCTCTGTATCAAAAGTTAAGTTTTCTGACTGTATTGAGTCTTACTGCCAATTCTGAGAGACAGCTTTTTTCTAAGTCCTCAGGGAAAGCTCGTATTTGAAAATTGAAGGTGTTTTTGGCTTTTCAGATGTGGGAAACATGAATATGTCTTTCTTTTGCAGATCTGAGCTCTGTGTCAAAAGTTACGTTTTCTGGCTGTATTGACTCCTACTGCCAATTCTGAAATACAGCTTTGGTCTAACTCCTCAGAGAAAGCTCGTATTTGAAAATTGAATGTGTTTTTGGCTTTTCAGACAGTGGGGAACATGAATATGTGTTTCTTTTGCATATGAGCTCTGTATCAAAAGTTAAGTTTTCTGACTGTATTGAGTCTTACTGCCAATTCTGAGAGACAGCTTTTTTCTAAGTCCTCAGGGAAAGCTCGTATTTGAAAATTGAAGGTGTTTTTGGCTTTTCAGACGTGGGAAACATGAATATGTGTTTCTTTTGCAAATCTGAGTTCTGTGTCATAGGTTAAGTTTGTTGGCTGGATTGAATCGTACTTCTAATTCTGAAATACAATTTGGTCTAACTCCTCAGAGAAAGCTTGTATTTGAAAATTGAATGGGTTTTTTCTTTCTCAGAGCATGGGGAATATGAATCTGTGTTTCTTTTGCAAATCTGAGTTCTGTGTCAACAGTTCTGTTTTCTGGCTGAATTGAGTCCTACTGCCAATTGTGAGATACAGCTTTTTCTAACACCTCAGGGAAAGCTCATATTTGAAAAGTGAACGTGTTTTTGGCTTTTCAGACCGGGGGGAACATGAATATGTGTTTCTTTTGCAGATCTGAGCGCTGTGTCAAAAGTTACGTTTTCTGGCTGAATTGAGTCCTACTGCCAATTCTGAGACACAGCTTTGGTCTAACTCCTCTGCGAAAGCTCGTATTTAAAAATTGAATGTGTTTTTGGCTTTTCAGACAGTGGGGAACATGAATATGTGTTTCTTTTGCATATGAGCTCTGTATCAAAAGTTAAGTTTTCTGACTGTATTGAGTCTTACTGCCAATTCTGAGAGACAGCTTTTTTCTAAGTCCTCAGGGAAAGCTCGTATTTGAAAATTGAAGGTGTTTTTGGCTTTTCAGACGTGGGAAACATGAATATGTGTTTCTTTTGCAAATCTGAGTTCTGTGTCATAGGTTAAGTTTGTTGGCTGGATTGAATCGTACTTCTAATTCTGAAATACAATTTGGTCTAACTCCTCAGAGAAAGCTCGTATTTGAAAATTGAATGGGTTTTTTCTTTCTCAGAGCATGGGGAATATGAATCTGTGTTTCTTTTGCAAATCTGAGTTCTGTGTCAACAGTTCTGTTTTCTGGCTGAATTGAGTCCTACTGCCAATTGTGAGATACAGCTTTTTCTAACACCTCAGGGAAAGCTCATATTTGAAAAGTGAACGTGTTTTTGGCTTTTCAGACCGGGGGGAACATGAATATGTGTTTCTTTTGCAGATCTGAGCGCTGTGTCAAAAGTTACGTTTTCTGGCTGAATTGAGTCCTACTGCCAATTCTGAGACACAGCTTTGGTCTAACTCCTCTGCGAAAGCTCGTATTTAAAAATTGAATGGGTTTTTTGTTTCTCAGACCGTGGGGAATATGAATGTGTTTCTTTTGCAAATCTGAGCTCTGTCAAAAGTTTACTTTTCTGGCTGCATTGTGTCGTACTGCCAATTCTGATATACAATTTAGCCTAACTCTTCAGAGAAACGTCGTACTTGAAAATTGAAGGTGTTTTTGGGTTTTCACACTGTGGGGAACATGAATAACTGTTTCTTTTGCAAATCTGAACTCTGTCAAAAGTTTAGTTTTCTGGCTGAATTGAATCCTACTTCCAATTCTGAGATACAGCTTTAGTCTAACTCCTCAGGGAAAGATTGTATTTGAAAATTGAATGTGTTTTTTGCTTTTCATACCATGGGGAACATGAATATCTGATTCTTTTGCAAATCTGAGCTCTGTGTCAAAAGTTACGTTTTCTGGCTGAATTGAGTCCTACTGCCAATTCTGAAATACAATTTAGTCTAAGTCCTCACAGAAACCTAGTGAGGTTTAATAGTATGTGTTTTTGGGTTTTTTAGGTGGTGGGGAATATAAATATGTCTTCCTTTTGCAAATATGAGCTCTGTGTCAATAGTCAAATTTCCTAGCTGTGTTGACTCCTACTGCCAATTCTGAGACACAGCTTTGGTCTAACTCCTCAGGGAAAGCTCATATTTGAAAATTGTTTGTATTTTTCGCTTTTCAGACCATGGGGAATATGAATCTGTGTTTCTTTTGCAAATCTGAGTTCTGTGTCAACAGTTCTGTTTTCTGGCTGAATTGAGTCCTACTGCCAATTGTGAGATACAGCTTTTTTCTAACTCCTCAGGGAAAGCTCGTATTTGAAAATTGAACGTGTTTTTGGCTTTTCAGACCGTGGGGAATATGAATATCTGTTTCTTTTCCAAATATGACCTCTGTGTCAACAGTTCTGTTTTCTGGCTGAATTGAGTCCTACTGCCAATTGTGAGATACAGCTTGGCCTAAGTCTTCAGGGAAAGCTCGTATTTGAAAATTGAAGGTGTTTTTGGCTTTTCAGATGTGGGAAACATGAATATGTCTTTCTTTTGCAGATCTGAGCTCTGTGTCAAAAGTTACGTTTTCTGGCTGAATTGAGTCCTACTGCCAATTCTGAAATACAGCTTTGGTCTAACTCCTCAGAGAAAGCTCGTATTTGAAAATTGAATGTGTTTTTGGCTTTTCAGACAGTGGGGAACATGAATATGTGTTTCTTTTGCATATGAGCTCTGTATCAAAAGTTAAGTTTTCTGACTGTATTGAGTCTTACTGCCAATTCTGAGAGACAGCTTTTTTCTAAGTCCTCAGGGAAAGCTCGTATTTGAAAATTGAAGGTGTTTTTGGCTTTTCAGATGTGGGAAACATGAATATGTCTTTCTTTTGCAGATCTGAGCTCTGTGTCAAAAGTTACGTTTTCTGGCTGTATTGACTCCTACTGCCAATTCTGAAATACAGCTTTGGTCTAACTCCTCAGAGAAAGCTCGTATTTGAAAATTGAATGTGTTTTTGGCTTTTCAGACAGTGGGGAACATGAATATGTGTTTCTTTTGCATATGAGCTCTGTATCAAAAGTTAAGTTTTCTGACTGTATTGAGTCTTACTGCCAATTCTGAGAGACAGCTTTTTTCTAAGTCCTCAGGGAAAGCTCGTATTTGAAAATTGAAGGTGTTTTTGGCTTTTCAGACGTGGGAAACATGAATATGTGTTTCTTTTGCAAATCTGAGTTCTGTGTCATAGGTTAAGTTTGTTGGCTGGATTGAATCGTACTTCTAATTCTGAAATACAATTTGGTCTAACTCCTCAGAGAAAGCTTGTATTTGAAAATTGAATGGGTTTTTTCTTTCTCAGAGCATGGGGAATATGAATCTGTGTTTCTTTTGCAAATCTGAGTTCTGTGTCAACAGTTCTGTTTTCTGGCTGAATTGAGTCCTACTGCCAATTGTGAGATACAGCTTTTTCTAACACCTCAGGGAAAGCTCATATTTGAAAAGTGAACGTGTTTTTGGCTTTTCAGACCGGGGGGAACATGAATATGTGTTTCTTTTGCAGATCTGAGCGCTGTGTCAAAAGTTACGTTTTCTGGCTGAATTGAGTCCTACTGCCAATTCTGAGACACAGCTTTGGTCTAACTCCTCTGCGAAAGCTCGTATTTAAAAATTGAATGGGTTTTTTGTTTCTCAGACCGTGGGGAATATGAATGTGTTTCTTTTGCAAATCTGAGCTCTGTCAAAAGTTTACTTTTCTGGCTGCATTGTGTCGTACTGCCAATTCTGATATACAATTTAGCCTAACTCTTCAGAGAAACGTCGTACTTGAAAATTGAAGGTGTTTTTGGGTTTTCACACTGTGGGGAACATGAATAACTGTTTCTTTTGCAAATCTGAACTCTGTCAAAAGTTTAGTTTTCTGGCTGAATTGAATCCTACTTCCAATTCTGAGATACAGCTTTAGTCTAACTCCTCAGGGAAAGATTGTATTTGAAAATTGAATGTGTTTTTTGCTTTTCATACCATGGGGAACATGAATATCTGATTCTTTTGCAAATCTGAGCTCTGTGTCAAAAGTTACGTTTTCTGGCTGAATTGAGTCCTACTGCCAATTCTGAAATACAATTTAGTCTAAGTCCTCACAGAAACCTAGTGAGGTTTAATAGTATGTGTTTTTGGGTTTTTTAGGTGGTGGGGAATATAAATATGTCTTCCTTTTGCAAATATGAGCTCTGTGTCAATAGTCAAATTTCCTAGCTGTGTTGACTCCTACTGCCAATTCTGAGACACAGCTTTGGTCTAACTCCTCAGGGAAAGCTCATATTTGAAAATTGTTTGTATTTTTCGCTTTTCAGACCATGGGGAATATGAATCTGTGTTTCTTTTGCAAATCTGAGTTCTGTGTCAACAGTTCTGTTTTCTGGCTGAATTGAGTCCTACTGCCAATTGTGAGATACAGCTTTTTTCTAACTCCTCAGGGAAAGCTCGTATTTGAAAATTGAACGTGTTTTTGGCTTTTCAGACCGTGGGGAATATGAATATCTGTTTCTTTTCCAAATATGACCTCTGTGTCAACAGTTCTGTTTTCTGGCTGAATTGAGTCCTACTGCCAATTGTGAGATACAGCTTGGCCTAAGTCTTCAGGGAAAGCTCGTATTTGAAAATTGAAGGTGTTTTTGGCTTTTCAGATGTGGGAAACATGAATATGTCTTTCTTTTGCAGATCTGAGCTCTGTGTCAAAAGTTACGTTTTCTGGCTGAATTGAGTCCTACTGCCAATTCTGAAATACAGCTTTGGTCTAACTCCTCAGAGAAAGCTCGTATTTGAAAATTGAATGTGTTTTTGGCTTTTCAGACAGTGGGGAACATGAATATGTGTTTCTTTTGCATATGAGCTCTGTATCAAAAGTTAAGTTTTCTGACTGTATTGAGTCTTACTGCCAATTCTGAGAGACAGCTTTTTTCTAAGTCCTCAGGGAAAGCTCGTATTTGAAAATTGAAGGTGTTTTTGGCTTTTCAGATGTGGGAAACATGAATATGTCTTTCTTTTGCAGATCTGAGCTCTGTGTCAAAAGTTACGTTTTCTGGCTGTATTGACTCCTACTGCCAATTCTGAAATACAGCTTTGGTCTAACTCCTCAGAGAAAGCTCGTATTTGAAAATTGAATGTGTTTTTGGCTTTTCAGACAGTGGGGAACATGAATATGTGTTTCTTTTGCATATGAGCTCTGTATCAAAAGTTAAGTTTTCTGACTGTATTGAGTCTTACTGCCAATTCTGAGAGACAGCTTTTTTCTAAGTCCTCAGGGAAAGCTCGTATTTGAAAATTGAAGGTGTTTTTGGCTTTTCAGACGTGGGAAACATGAATATGTGTTTCTTTTGCAAATCTGAGTTCTGTGTCATAGGTTAAGTTTGTTGGCTGGATTGAATCGTACTTCTAATTCTGAAATACAATTTGGTCTAACTCCTCAGAGAAAGCTTGTATTTGAAAATTGAATGGGTTTTTTCTTTCTCAGAGCATGGGGAATATGAATCTGTGTTTCTTTTGCAAATCTGAGTTCTGTGTCAACAGTTCTGTTTTCTGGCTGAATTGAGTCCTACTGCCAATTGTGAGATACAGCTTTTTCTAACACCTCAGGGAAAGCTCATATTTGAAAAGTGAACGTGTTTTTGGCTTTTCAGACCGGGGGGAACATGAATATGTGTTTCTTTTGCAGATCTGAGCGCTGTGTCAAAAGTTACGTTTTCTGGCTGAATTGAGTCCTACTGCCAATTCTGAGACACAGCTTTGGTCTAACTCCTCTGCGAAAGCTCGTATTTAAAAATTGAATGGGTTTTTTGTTTCTCAGACCGTGGGGAATATGAATGTGTTTCTTTTGCAAATCTGAGCTCTGTCAAAAGTTTACTTTTCTGGCTGCATTGTGTCGTACTGCCAATTCTGATATACAATTTAGCCTAACTCTTCAGAGAAACGTCGTACTTGAAAATTGAAGGTGTTTTTGGGTTTTCAGACTGTGGGGAACATGAATAACTGTTTCTTTTGCAAATCTGAACTCTGTCAAAAGTTTAGTTTTCTGGCTGAATTGAATCCTACTTCCAATTCTGAGATACAGCTTTAGTCTAACTCCTCAGGGAAAGATTGTATTTGAAAATTGAATGTGTTTTTTGCTTTTCATACCATGGGGAACATGAATATCTGATTCTTTTGCAAATCTGAGCTCTGTGTCAAAAGTTACGTTTTCTGGCTGAATTGAGTCCTACTGCCAATTCTGAAATACAATTTAGTCTAAGTCCTCACAGAAACCTAGTGAGGTTTAATAGTATGTGTTTTTGGGTTTTTTAGGTGGTGGGGAATATAAATATGTCTTCCTTTTGCAAATATGAGCTCTGTGTCAATAGTCAAATTTCCTAGCTGTGTTGACTCCTACTGCCAATTCTGAGACACAGCTTTGGTCTAACTCCTCAGGGAAAGCTCATATTTGAAAATTGTTTGTATTTTTCGCTTTTCAGACCATGGGGAATATGAATCTGTGTTTCTTTTGCAAATCTGAGTTCTGTGTCAACAGTTCTGTTTTCTGGCTGAATTGAGTCCTACTGCCAATTGTGAGATACAGCTTTTTTCTAACTCCTCAGGGAAAGCTCGTATTTGAAAATTGAACGTGTTTTTGGCTTTTCAGACCGTGGGGAATATGAATATCTGTTTCTTTTCCAAATATGACCTCTGTGTCAACAGTTCTGTTTTCTGGCTGAATTGAGTCCTACTGCCAATTGTGAGATACAGCTTGGCCTAAGTCTTCAGGGAAAGCTCGTATTTGAAAATTGAAGGTGTTTTTGGCTTTTCAGATGTGGGAAACATGAATATGTCTTTCTTTTGCAGATCTGAGCTCTGTGTCAAAAGTTACGTTTTCTGGCTGAATTGAGTCCTACTGCCAATTCTGAAATACAGCTTTGGTCTAACTCCTCAGAGAAAGCTCGTATTTGAAAATTGAATGTGTTTTTGGCTTTTCAGACAGTGGGGAACATGAATATGTGTTTCTTTTGCATATGAGCTCTGTATCAAAAGTTAAGTTTTCTGACTGTATTGAGTCTTACTGCCAATTCTGAGAGACAGCTTTTTTCTAAGTCCTCAGGGAAAGCTCGTATTTGAAAATTGAAGGTGTTTTTGGCTTTTCAGATGTGGGAAACATGAATATGTCTTTCTTTTGCAGATCTGAGCTCTGTGTCAAAAGTTACGTTTTCTGGCTGTATTGACTCCTACTGCCAATTCTGAAATACAGCTTTGGTCTAACTCCTCAGAGAAAGCTCGTATTTGAAAATTGAATGTGTTTTTGGCTTTTCAGACAGTGGGGAACATGAATATGTGTTTCTTTTGCATATGAGCTCTGTATCAAAAGTTAAGTTTTCTGACTGTATTGAGTCTTACTGCCAATTCTGAGAGACAGCTTTTTTCTAAGTCCTCAGGGAAAGCTCGTATTTGAAAATTGAAGGTGTTTTTGGCTTTTCAGACGTGGGAAACATGAATATGTGTTTCTTTTGCAAATCTGAGTTCTGTGTCATAGGTTAAGTTTGTTGGCTGGATTGAATCGTACTTCTAATTCTGAAATACAATTTGGTCTAACTCCTCAGAGAAAGCTTGTATTTGAAAATTGAATGGGTTTTTTCTTTCTCAGAGCATGGGGAATATGAATCTGTGTTTCTTTTGCAAATCTGAGTTCTGTGTCAACAGTTCTGTTTTCTGGCTGAATTGAGTCCTACTGCCAATTGTGAGATACAGCTTTTTCTAACACCTCAGGGAAAGCTCATATTTGAAAAGTGAACGTGTTTTTGGCTTTTCAGACCGGGGGGAACATGAATATGTGTTTCTTTTGCAGATCTGAGCGCTGTGTCAAAAGTTACGTTTTCTGGCTGAATTGAGTCCTACTGCCAATTCTGAGACACAGCTTTGGTCTAACTCCTCTGCGAAAGCTCGTATTTAAAAATTGAATGGGTTTTTTGTTTCTCAGACCGTGGGGAATATGAATGTGTTTCTTTTGCAAATCTGAGCTCTGTCAAAAGTTTACTTTTCTGGCTGCATTGTGTCGTACTGCCAATTCTGATATACAATTTAGCCTAACTCTTCAGAGAAACGTCGTACTTGAAAATTGAAGGTGTTTTTGGGTTTTCAGACTGTGGGGAACATGAATAACTGTTTCTTTTGCAAATCTGAACTCTGTCAAAAGTTTAGTTTTCTGGCTGAATTGAATCCTACTTCCAATTCTGAGATACAGCTTTAGTCTAACTCCTCAGGGAAAGATTGTATTTGAAAATTGAATGTGTTTTTTGCTTTTCATACCATGGGGAACATGAATATCTGATTCTTTTGCAAATCTGAGCTCTGTGTCAAAAGTTACGTTTTCTGGCTGAATTGAGTCCTACTGCCAATTCTGAAATACAATTTAGTCTAAGTCCTCACAGAAACCTAGTGAGGTTTAATAGTATGTGTTTTTGGGTTTTTTAGGTGGTGGGGAATATAAATATGTCTTCCTTTTGCAAATATGAGCTCTGTGTCAATAGTCAAATTTCCTAGCTGTGTTGACTCCTACTGCCAATTCTGAGACACAGCTTTGGTCTAACTCCTCAGGGAAAGCTCATATTTGAAAATTGTTTGTATTTTTCGCTTTTCAGACCATGGGGAATATGAATCTGTGTTTCTTTTGCAAATCTGAGTTCTGTGTCAACAGTTCTGTTTTCTGGCTGAATTGAGTCCTACTGCCAATTGTGAGATACAGCTTTTTTCTAACTCCTCAGGGAAAGCTCGTATTTGAAAATTGAACGTGTTTTTGGCTTTTCAGACCGTGGGGAATATGAATATCTGTTTCTTTTCCAAATATGACCTCTGTGTCAACAGTTCTGTTTTCTGGCTGAATTGAGTCCTACTGCCAATTGTGAGATACAGCTTGGCCTAAGTCTTCAGGGAAAGCTCGTATTTGAAAATTGAAGGTGTTTTTGGCTTTTCAGATGTGGGAAACATGAATATGTCTTTCTTTTGCAGATCTGAGCTCTGTGTCAAAAGTTACGTTTTCTGGCTGAATTGAGTCCTACTGCCAATTCTGAAATACAGCTTTGGTCTAACTCCTCAGAGAAAGCTCGTATTTGAAAATTGAATGTGTTTTTGGCTTTTCAGACAGTGGGGAACATGAATATGTGTTTCTTTTGCATATGAGCTCTGTATCAAAAGTTAAGTTTTCTGACTGTATTGAGTCTTACTGCCAATTCTGAGAGACAGCTTTTTTCTAAGTCCTCAGGGAAAGCTCGTATTTGAAAATTGAAGGTGTTTTTGGCTTTTCAGATGTGGGAAACATGAATATGTCTTTCTTTTGCAGATCTGAGCTCTGTGTCAAAAGTTACGTTTTCTGGCTGTATTGACTCCTACTGCCAATTCTGAAATACAGCTTTGGTCTAACTCCTCAGAGAAAGCTCGTATTTGAAAATTGAATGTGTTTTTGGCTTTTCAGACAGTGGGGAACATGAATATGTGTTTCTTTTGCATATGAGCTCTGTATCAAAAGTTAAGTTTTCTGACTGTATTGAGTCTTACTGCCAATTCTGAGAGACAGCTTTTTTCTAAGTCCTCAGGGAAAGCTCGTATTTGAAAATTGAAGGTGTTTTTGGCTTTTCAGACGTGGGAAACATGAATATGTGTTTCTTTTGCAAATCTGAGTTCTGTGTCATAGGTTAAGTTTGTTGGCTGGATTGAATCGTACTTCTAATTCTGAAATACAATTTGGTCTAACTCCTCAGAGAAAGCTTGTATTTGAAAATTGAATGGGTTTTTTCTTTCTCAGAGCATGGGGAATATGAATCTGTGTTTCTTTTGCAAATCTGAGTTCTGTGTCAACAGTTCTGTTTTCTGGCTGAATTGAGTCCTACTGCCAATTGTGAGATACAGCTTTTTCTAACACCTCAGGGAAAGCTCATATTTGAAAAGTGAACGTGTTTTTGGCTTTTCAGACCGGGGGGAACATGAATATGTGTTTCTTTTGCAGATCTGAGCGCTGTGTCAAAAGTTACGTTTTCTGGCTGAATTGAGTCCTACTGCCAATTCTGAGACACAGCTTTGGTCTAACTCCTCTGCGAAAGCTCGTATTTAAAAATTGAATGGGTTTTTTGTTTCTCAGACCGTGGGGAATATGAATGTGTTTCTTTTGCAAATCTGAGCTCTGTCAAAAGTTTACTTTTCTGGCTGCATTGTGTCGTACTGCCAATTCTGATATACAATTTAGCCTAACTCTTCAGAGAAACGTCGTACTTGAAAATTGAAGGTGTTTTTGGGTTTTCAGACTGTGGGGAACATGAATAACTGTTTCTTTTGCAAATCTGAACTCTGTCAAAAGTTTAGTTTTCTGGCTGAATTGAATCCTACTTCCAATTCTGAGATACAGCTTTAGTCTAACTCCTCAGGGAAAGATTGTATTTGAAAATTGAATGTGTTTTTTGCTTTTCATACCATGGGGAACATGAATATCTGATTCTTTTGCAAATCTGAGCTCTGTGTCAAAAGTTACGTTTTCTGGCTGAATTGAGTCCTACTGCCAATTCTGAAATACAATTTAGTCTAAGTCCTCACAGAAACCTAGTGAGGTTTAATAGTATGTGTTTTTGGGTTTTTTAGGTGGTGGGGAATATAAATATGTCTTCCTTTTGCAAATATGAGCTCTGTGTCAATAGTCAAATTTCCTAGCTGTGTTGACTCCTACTGCCAATTCTGAGACACAGCTTTGGTCTAACTCCTCAGGGAAAGCTCATATTTGAAAATTGTTTGTATTTTTCGCTTTTCAGACCATGGGGAATATGAATCTGTGTTTCTTTTGCAAATCTGAGTTCTGTGTCAACAGTTCTGTTTTCTGGCTGAATTGAGTCCTACTGCCAATTGTGAGATACAGCTTTTTTCTAACTCCTCAGGGAAAGCTCGTATTTGAAAATTGAACGTGTTTTTGGCTTTTCAGACCGTGGGGAATATGAATATCTGTTTCTTTTCCAAATATGACCTCTGTGTCAACAGTTCTGTTTTCTGGCTGAATTGAGTCCTACTGCCAATTGTGAGATACAGCTTGGCCTAAGTCTTCAGGGAAAGCTCGTATTTGAAAATTGAAGGTGTTTTTGGCTTTTCAGATGTGGGAAACATGAATATGTCTTTCTTTTGCAGATCTGAGCTCTGTGTCAAAAGTTACGTTTTCTGGCTGAATTGAGTCCTACTGCCAATTCTGAAATACAGCTTTGGTCTAACTCCTCAGAGAAAGCTCGTATTTGAAAATTGAATGTGTTTTTGGCTTTTCAGACAGTGGGGAACATGAATATGTGTTTCTTTTGCATATGAGCTCTGTATCAAAAGTTAAGTTTTCTGACTGTATTGAGTCTTACTGCCAATTCTGAGAGACAGCTTTTTTCTAAGTCCTCAGGGAAAGCTCGTATTTGAAAATTGAAGGTGTTTTTGGCTTTTCAGATGTGGGAAACATGAATATGTCTTTCTTTTGCAGATCTGAGCTCTGTGTCAAAAGTTACGTTTTCTGGCTGTATTGACTCCTACTGCCAATTCTGAAATACAGCTTTGGTCTAACTCCTCAGAGAAAGCTCGTATTTGAAAATTGAATGTGTTTTTGGCTTTTCAGACAGTGGGGAACATGAATATGTGTTTCTTTTGCATATGAGCTCTGTATCAAAAGTTAAGTTTTCTGACTGTATTGAGTCTTACTGCCAATTCTGAGAGACAGCTTTTTTCTAAGTCCTCAGGGAAAGCTCGTATTTGAAAATTGAAGGTGTTTTTGGCTTTTCAGACGTGGGAAACATGAATATGTGTTTCTTTTGCAAATCTGAGTTCTGTGTCATAGGTTAAGTTTGTTGGCTGGATTGAATCGTACTTCTAATTCTGAAATACAATTTGGTCTAACTCCTCAGAGAAAGCTTGTATTTGAAAATTGAATGGGTTTTTTCTTTCTCAGAGCATGGGGAATATGAATCTGTGTTTCTTTTGCAAATCTGAGTTCTGTGTCAACAGTTCTGTTTTCTGGCTGAATTGAGTCCTACTGCCAATTGTGAGATACAGCTTTTTCTAACACCTCAGGGAAAGCTCATATTTGAAAAGTGAACGTGTTTTTGGCTTTTCAGACCGGGGGGAACATGAATATGTGTTTCTTTTGCAGATCTGAGCGCTGTGTCAAAAGTTACGTTTTCTGGCTGAATTGAGTCCTACTGCCAATTCTGAGACACAGCTTTGGTCTAACTCCTCTGCGAAAGCTCGTATTTAAAAATTGAATGGGTTTTTTGTTTCTCAGACCGTGGGGAATATGAATGTGTTTCTTTTGCAAATCTGAGCTCTGTCAAAAGTTTACTTTTCTGGCTGCATTGTGTCGTACTGCCAATTCTGATATACAATTTAGCCTAACTCTTCAGAGAAACGTCGTACTTGAAAATTGAAGGTGTTTTTGGGTTTTCAGACTGTGGGGAACATGAATAACTGTTTCTTTTGCAAATCTGAACTCTGTCAAAAGTTTAGTTTTCTGGCTGAATTGAATCCTACTTCCAATTCTGAGATACAGCTTTAGTCTAACTCCTCAGGGAAAGATTGTATTTGAAAATTGAATGTGTTTTTTGCTTTTCATACCATGGGGAACATGAATATCTGATTCTTTTGCAAATCTGAGCTCTGTGTCAAAAGTTACGTTTTCTGGCTGAACTGAGTCCTACTGCCAATTCTGAAATACAATTTAGTCTAAGTCCTCACAGAAACCTAGTGAGGTTTAATAGTATGTGTTTTTGGGTTTTTTAGGTGGTGGGGAATATAAATATGTCTTCCTTTTGCAAATATGAGCTCTGTGTCAATAGTCAAATTTCCTAGCTGTGTTGACTCCTACTGCCAATTCTGAGACACAGCTTTGGTCTAACTCCTCAGGGAAAGCTCATATTTGAAAATTGTTTGTATTTTTCGCTTTTCAGACCATGGGGAATATGAATCTGTGTTTCTTTTGCAAATCTGAGTTCTGTGTCAACAGTTCTGTTTTCTGGCTGAATTGAGTCCTACTGCCAATTGTGAGATACAGCTTTTTTCTAACTCCTCAGGGAAAGCTCGTATTTGAAAATTGAACGTGTTTTTGGCTTTTCAGACCGTGGGGAATATGAATATCTGTTTCTTTTCCAAATATGACCTCTGTGTCAACAGTTCTGTTTTCTGGCTGAATTGAGTCCTACTGCCAATTGTGAGATACAGCTTGGCCTAAGTCTTCAGGGAAAGCTCGTATTTGAAAATTGAAGGTGTTTTTGGCTTTTCAGATGTGGGAAACATGAATATGTCTTTCTTTTGCAGATCTGAGCTCTGTGTCAAAAGTTACGTTTTCTGGCTGAATTGAGTCCTACTGCCAATTCTGAAATACAGCTTTGGTCTAACTCCTCAGAGAAAGCTCGTATTTGAAAATTGAATGTGTTTTTGGCTTTTCAGACAGTGGGGAACATGAATATGTGTTTCTTTTGCATATGAGCTCTGTATCAAAAGTTAAGTTTTCTGACTGTATTGAGTCTTACTGCCAATTCTGAGAGACAGCTTTTTTCTAAGTCCTCAGGGAAAGCTCGTATTTGAAAATTGAAGGTGTTTTTGGCTTTTCAGATGTGGGAAACATGAATATGTCTTTCTTTTGCAGATCTGAGCTCTGTGTCAAAAGTTACGTTTTCTGGCTGTATTGACTCCTACTGCCAATTCTGAAATACAGCTTTGGTCTAACTCCTCAGAGAAAGCTCGTATTTGAAAATTGAATGTGTTTTTGGCTTTTCAGACAGTGGGGAACATGAATATGTGTTTCTTTTGCATATGAGCTCTGTATCAAAAGTTAAGTTTTCTGACTGTATTGAGTCTTACTGCCAATTCTGAGAGACAGCTTTTTTCTAAGTCCTCAGGGAAAGCTCGTATTTGAAAATTGAAGGTGTTTTTGGCTTTTCAGACGTGGGAAACATGAATATGTGTTTCTTTTGCAAATCTGAGTTCTGTGTCATAGGTTAAGTTTGTTGGCTGGATTGAATCGTACTTCTAATTCTGAAATACAATTTGGTCTAACTCCTCAGAGAAAGCTTGTATTTGAAAATTGAATGGGTTTTTTCTTTCTCAGAGCATGGGGAATATGAATCTGTGTTTCTTTTGCAAATCTGAGTTCTGTGTCAACAGTTCTGTTTTCTGGCTGAATTGAGTCCTACTGCCAATTGTGAGATACAGCTTTTTCTAACACCTCAGGGAAAGCTCATATTTGAAAAGTGAACGTGTTTTTGGCTTTTCAGACCGGGGGGAACATGAATATGTGTTTCTTTTGCAGATCTGAGCGCTGTGTCAAAAGTTACGTTTTCTGGCTGAATTGAGTCCTACTGCCAATTCTGAGACACAGCTTTGGTCTAACTCCTCTGCGAAAGCTCGTATTTAAAAATTGAATGGGTTTTTTGTTTCTCAGACCGTGGGGAATATGAATGTGTTTCTTTTGCAAATCTGAGCTCTGTCAAAAGTTTACTTTTCTGGCTGCATTGTGTCGTACTGCCAATTCTGATATACAATTTAGCCTAACTCTTCAGAGAAACGTCGTACTTGAAAATTGAAGGTGTTTTTGGGTTTTCAGACTGTGGGGAACATGAATAACTGTTTCTTTTGCAAATCTGAACTCTGTCAAAAGTTTAGTTTTCTGGCTGAATTGAATCCTACTTCCAATTCTGAGATACAGCTTTAGTCTAACTCCTCAGGGAAAGATTGTATTTGAAAATTGAATGTGTTTTTTGCTTTTCATACCATGGGGAACATGAATATCTGATTCTTTTGCAAATCTGAGCTCTGTGTCAAAAGTTACGTTTTCTGGCTGAATTGAGTCCTACTGCCAATTCTGAAATACAATTTAGTCTAAGTCCTCACAGAAACCTAGTGAGGTTTAATAGTATGTGTTTTTGGGTTTTTTAGGTGGTGGGGAATATAAATATGTCTTCCTTTTGCAAATATGAGCTCTGTGTCAATAGTCAAATTTCCTAGCTGTGTTGACTCCTACTGCCAATTCTGAGACACAGCTTTGGTCTAACTCCTCAGGGAAAGCTCATATTTGAAAATTGTTTGTATTTTTCGCTTTTCAGACCATGGGGAATATGAATCTGTGTTTCTTTTGCAAATCTGAGTTCTGTGTCAACAGTTCTGTTTTCTGGCTGAATTGAGTCCTACTGCCAATTGTGAGATACAGCTTTTTTCTAACTCCTCAGGGAAAGCTCGTATTTGAAAATTGAACGTGTTTTTGGCTTTTCAGACCGTGGGGAATATGAATATCTGTTTCTTTTCCAAATATGACCTCTGTGTCAACAGTTCTGTTTTCTGGCTGAATTGAGTCCTACTGCCAATTGTGAGATACAGCTTGGCCTAAGTCTTCAGGGAAAGCTCGTATTTGAAAATTGAAGGTGTTTTTGGCTTTTCAGATGTGGGAAACATGAATATGTCTTTCTTTTGCAGATCTGAGCTCTGTGTCAAAAGTTACGTTTTCTGGCTGAATTGAGTCCTACTGCCAATTCTGAAATACAGCTTTGGTCTAACTCCTCAGAGAAAGCTCGTATTTGAAAATTGAATGTGTTTTTGGCTTTTCAGACAGTGGGGAACATGAATATGTGTTTCTTTTGCATATGAGCTCTGTATCAAAAGTTAAGTTTTCTGACTGTATTGAGTCTTACTGCCAATTCTGAGAGACAGCTTTTTTCTAAGTCCTCAGGGAAAGCTCGTATTTGAAAATTGAAGGTGTTTTTGGCTTTTCAGATGTGGGAAACATGAATATGTCTTTCTTTTGCAGATCTGAGCTCTGTGTCAAAAGTTACGTTTTCTGGCTGTATTGACTCCTACTGCCAATTCTGAAATACAGCTTTGGTCTAACTCCTCAGAGAAAGCTCGTATTTGAAAATTGAATGTGTTTTTGGCTTTTCAGACAGTGGGGAACATGAATATGTGTTTCTTTTGCATATGAGCTCTGTATCAAAAGTTAAGTTTTCTGACTGTATTGAGTCTTACTGCCAATTCTGAGAGACAGCTTTTTTCTAAGTCCTCAGGGAAAGCTCGTATTTGAAAATTGAAGGTGTTTTTGGCTTTTCAGACGTGGGAAACATGAATATGTGTTTCTTTTGCAAATCTGAGTTCTGTGTCATAGGTTAAGTTTGTTGGCTGGATTGAATCGTACTTCTAATTCTGAAATACAATTTGGTCTAACTCCTCAGAGAAAGCTTGTATTTGAAAATTGAATGGGTTTTTTCTTTCTCAGAGCATGGGGAATATGAATCTGTGTTTCTTTTGCAAATCTGAGTTCTGTGTCAACAGTTCTGTTTTCTGGCTGAATTGAGTCCTACTGCCAATTGTGAGATACAGCTTTTTCTAACACCTCAGGGAAAGCTCATATTTGAAAAGTGAACGTGTTTTTGGCTTTTCAGACCGGGGGGAACATGAATATGTGTTTCTTTTGCAGATCTGAGCGCTGTGTCAAAAGTTACGTTTTCTGGCTGAATTGAGTCCTACTGCCAATTCTGAGACACAGCTTTGGTCTAACTCCTCTGCGAAAGCTCGTATTTAAAAATTGAATGGGTTTTTTGTTTCTCAGACCGTGGGGAATATGAATGTGTTTCTTTTGCAAATCTGAGCTCTGTCAAAAGTTTACTTTTCTGGCTGCATTGTGTCGTACTGCCAATTCTGATATACAATTTAGCCTAACTCTTCAGAGAAACGTCGTACTTGAAAATTGAAGGTGTTTTTGGGTTTTCAGACTGTGGGGAACATGAATAACTGTTTCTTTTGCAAATCTGAACTCTGTCAAAAGTTTAGTTTTCTGGCTGAATTGAATCCTACTTCCAATTCTGAGATACAGCTTTAGTCTAACTCCTCAGGGAAAGATTGTATTTGAAAATTGAATGTGTTTTTTGCTTTTCATACCATGGGGAACATGAATATCTGATTCTTTTGCAAATCTGAGCTCTGTGTCAAAAGTTACGTTTTCTGGCTGAACTGAGTCCTACTGCCAATTCTGAAATACAATTTAGTCTAAGTCCTCACAGAAACCTAGTGAGGTTTAATAGTATGTGTTTTTGGGTTTTTTAGGTGGTGGGGAATATAAATATGTCTTCCTTTTGCAAATATGAGCTCTGTGTCAATAGTCAAATTTCCTAGCTGTGTTGACTCCTACTGCCAATTCTGAGACACAGCTTTGGTCTAACTCCTCAGGGAAAGCTCATATTTGAAAATTGTTTGTATTTTTCGCTTTTCAGACCATGGGGAATATGAATCTGTGTTTCTTTTGCAAATCTGAGTTCTGTGTCAACAGTTCTGTTTTCTGGCTGAATTGAGTCCTACTGCCAATTGTGAGATACAGCTTTTTTCTAACTCCTCAGGGAAAGCTCGTATTTGAAAATTGAACGTGTTTTTGGCTTTTCAGACCGTGGGGAATATGAATATCTGTTTCTTTTCCAAATATGACCTCTGTGTCAACAGTTCTGTTTTCTGGCTGAATTGAGTCCTACTGCCAATTGTGAGATACAGCTTGGCCTAAGTCTTCAGGGAAAGCTCGTATTTGAAAATTGAAGGTGTTTTTGGCTTTTCAGATGTGGGAAACATGAATATGTCTTTCTTTTGCAGATCTGAGCTCTGTGTCAAAAGTTACGTTTTCTGGCTGAATTGAGTCCTACTGCCAATTCTGAAATACAGCTTTGGTCTAACTCCTCAGAGAAAGCTCGTATTTGAAAATTGAATGTGTTTTTGGCTTTTCAGACAGTGGGGAACATGAATATGTGTTTCTTTTGCATATGAGCTCTGTATCAAAAGTTAAGTTTTCTGACTGTATTGAGTCTTACTGCCAATTCTGAGAGACAGCTTTTTTCTAAGTCCTCAGGGAAAGCTCGTATTTGAAAATTGAAGGTGTTTTTGGCTTTTCAGATGTGGGAAACATGAATATGTCTTTCTTTTGCAGATCTGAGCTCTGTGTCAAAAGTTACGTTTTCTGGCTGTATTGACTCCTACTGCCAATTCTGAAATACAGCTTTGGTCTAACTCCTCAGAGAAAGCTCGTATTTGAAAATTGAATGTGTTTTTGGCTTTTCAGACAGTGGGGAACATGAATATGTGTTTCTTTTGCATATGAGCTCTGTATCAAAAGTTAAGTTTTCTGACTGTATTGAGTCTTACTGCCAATTCTGAGAGACAGCTTTTTTCTAAGTCCTCAGGGAAAGCTCGTATTTGAAAATTGAAGGTGTTTTTGGCTTTTCAGACGTGGGAAACATGAATATGTGTTTCTTTTGCAAATCTGAGTTCTGTGTCATAGGTTAAGTTTGTTGGCTGGATTGAATCGTACTTCTAATTCTGAAATACAATTTGGTCTAACTCCTCAGAGAAAGCTTGTATTTGAAAATTGAATGGGTTTTTTCTTTCTCAGAGCATGGGGAATATGAATCTGTGTTTCTTTTGCAAATCTGAGTTCTGTGTCAACAGTTCTGTTTTCTGGCTGAATTGAGTCCTACTGCCAATTGTGAGATACAGCTTTTTCTAACACCTCAGGGAAAGCTCATATTTGAAAAGTGAACGTGTTTTTGGCTTTTCAGACCGGGGGGAACATGAATATGTGTTTCTTTTGCAGATCTGAGCGCTGTGTCAAAAGTTACGTTTTCTGGCTGAATTGAGTCCTACTGCCAATTCTGAGACACAGCTTTGGTCTAACTCCTCTGCGAAAGCTCGTATTTAAAAATTGAATGGGTTTTTTGTTTCTCAGACCGTGGGGAATATGAATGTGTTTCTTTTGCAAATCTGAGCTCTGTCAAAAGTTTACTTTTCTGGCTGCATTGTGTCGTACTGCCAATTCTGATATACAATTTAGCCTAACTCTTCAGAGAAACGTCGTACTTGAAAATTGAAGGTGTTTTTGGGTTTTCAGACTGTGGGGAACATGAATAACTGTTTCTTTTGCAAATCTGAACTCTGTCAAAAGTTTAGTTTTCTGGCTGAATTGAATCCTACTTCCAATTCTGAGATACAGCTTTAGTCTAACTCCTCAGGGAAAGATTGTATTTGAAAATTGAATGTGTTTTTTGCTTTTCATACCATGGGGAACATGAATATCTGATTCTTTTGCAAATCTGAGCTCTGTGTCAAAAGTTACGTTTTCTGGCTGAACTGAGTCCTACTGCCAATTCTGAAATACAATTTAGTCTAAGTCCTCACAGAAACCTAGTGAGGTTTAATAGTATGTGTTTTTGGGTTTTTTAGGTGGTGGGGAATATAAATATGTCTTCCTTTTGCAAATATGAGCTCTGTGTCAATAGTCAAATTTCCTAGCTGTGTTGACTCCTACTGCCAATTCTGAGACACAGCTTTGGTCTAACTCCTCAGGGAAAGCTCATATTTGAAAATTGTTTGTATTTTTCGCTTTTCAGACCATGGGGAATATGAATCTGTGTTTCTTTTGCAAATCTGAGTTCTGTGTCAACAGTTCTGTTTTCTGGCTGAATTGAGTCCTACTGCCAATTGTGAGATACAGCTTTTTTCTAACTCCTCAGGGAAAGCTCGTATTTGAAAATTGAACGTGTTTTTGGCTTTTCAGAACGTGGGGAATATGAATATCTGTTTCTTTTCCAAATATGACCTCTGTGTCAACAGTTCTGTTTTCTGGCTGAATTGAGTCCTACTGCCAATTGTGAGATACAGCTTGGCCTAAGTCTTCAGGGAAAGCTCGTATTTGAAAATTGAAGGTGTTTTTGGCTTTTCAGATGTGGGAAACATGAATATGTCTTTCTTTTGCAGATCTGAGCTCTGTGTCAAAAGTTACGTTTTCTGGCTGAATTGAGTCCTACTGCCAATTCTGAAATACAGCTTTGGTCTAACTCCTCAGAGAAAGCTCGTATTTGAAAATTGAATGTGTTTTTGGCTTTTCAGACAGTGGGGAACATGAATATGTGTTTCTTTTGCATATGAGCTCTGTATCAAAAGTTAAGTTTTCTGACTGTATTGAGTCTTACTGCCAATTCTGAGAGACAGCTTTTTTCTAAGTCCTCAGGGAAAGCTCGTATTTGAAAATTGAAGGTGTTTTTGGCTTTTCAGATGTGGGAAACATGAATATGTCTTTCTTTTGCAGATCTGAGCTCTGTGTCAAAAGTTACGTTTTCTGGCTGTATTGACTCCTACTGCCAATTCTGAAATACAGCTTTGGTCTAACTCCTCAGAGAAAGCTCGTATTTGAAAATTGAATGTGTTTTTGGCTTTTCAGACAGTGGGGAACATGAATATGTGTTTCTTTTGCATATGAGCTCTGTATCAAAAGTTAAGTTTTCTGACTGTATTGAGTCTTACTGCCAATTCTGAGAGACAGCTTTTTTCTAAGTCCTCAGGGAAAGCTCGTATTTGAAAATTGAAGGTGTTTTTGGCTTTTCAGACGTGGGAAACATGAATATGTGTTTCTTTTGCAAATCTGAGTTCTGTGTCATAGGTTAAGTTTGTTGGCTGGATTGAATCGTACTTCTAATTCTGAAATACAATTTGGTCTAACTCCTCAGAGAAAGCTTGTATTTGAAAATTGAATGGGTTTTTTCTTTCTCAGAGCATGGGGAATATGAATCTGTGTTTCTTTTGCAAATCTGAGTTCTGTGTCAACAGTTCTGTTTTCTGGCTGAATTGAGTCCTACTGCCAATTGTGAGATACAGCTTTTTCTAACACCTCAGGGAAAGCTCATATTTGAAAAGTGAACGTGTTTTTGGCTTTTCAGACCGGGGGGAACATGAATATGTGTTTCTTTTGCAGATCTGAGCGCTGTGTCAAAAGTTACGTTTTCTGGCTGAATTGAGTCCTACTGCCAATTCTGAGACACAGCTTTGGTCTAACTCCTCTGCGAAAGCTCGTATTTAAAAATTGAATGGGTTTTTTGTTTCTCAGACCGTGGGGAATATGAATGTGTTTCTTTTGCAAATCTGAGCTCTGTCAAAAGTTTACTTTTCTGGCTGCATTGTGTCGTACTGCCAATTCTGATATACAATTTAGCCTAACTCTTCAGAGAAACGTCGTACTTGAAAATTGAAGGTGTTTTTGGGTTTTCAGACTGTGGGGAACATGAATAACTGTTTCTTTTGCAAATCTGAACTCTGTCAAAAGTTTAGTTTTCTGGCTGAATTGAATCCTACTTCCAATTCTGAGATACAGCTTTAGTCTAACTCCTCAGGGAAAGATTGTATTTGAAAATTGAATGTGTTTTTTGCTTTTCATACCATGGGGAACATGAATATCTGATTCTTTTGCAAATCTGAGCTCTGTGTCAAAAGTTACGTTTTCTGGCTGAATTGAGTCCTACTGCCAATTCTGAAATACAATTTAGTCTAAGTCCTCACAGAAACCTAGTGAGGTTTAATAGTATGTGTTTTTGGGTTTTTTAGGTGGTGGGGAATATAAATATGTCTTCCTTTTGCAAATATGAGCTCTGTGTCAATAGTCAAATTTCCTAGCTGTGTTGACTCCTACTGCCAATTCTGAGACACAGCTTTGGTCTAACTCCTCAGGGAAAGCTCATATTTGAAAATTGTTTGTATTTTTCGCTTTTCAGACCATGGGGAATATGAATCTGTGTTTCTTTTGCAAATCTGAGTTCTGTGTCAACAGTTCTGTTTTCTGGCTGAATTGAGTCCTACTGCCAATTGTGAGATACAGCTTTTTTCTAACTCCTCAGGGAAAGCTCGTATTTGAAAATTGAACGTGTTTTTGGCTTTTCAGACCGTGGGGAATATGAATATCTGTTTCTTTTCCAAATATGACCTCTGTGTCAACAGTTCTGTTTTCTGGCTGAATTGAGTCCTACTGCCAATTGTGAGATACAGCTTGGCCTAAGTCTTCAGGGAAAGCTCGTATTTGAAAATTGAAGGTGTTTTTGGCTTTTCAGATGTGGGAAACATGAATATGTCTTTCTTTTGCAGATCTGAGCTCTGTGTCAAAAGTTACGTTTTCTGGCTGAATTGAGTCCTACTGCCAATTCTGAAATACAGCTTTGGTCTAACTCCTCAGAGAAAGCTCGTATTTGAAAATTGAATGTGTTTTTGGCTTTTCAGACAGTGGGGAACATGAATATGTGTTTCTTTTGCATATGAGCTCTGTATCAAAAGTTAAGTTTTCTGACTGTATTGAGTCTTACTGCCAATTCTGAGAGACAGCTTTTTTCTAAGTCCTCAGGGAAAGCTCGTATTTGAAAATTGAAGGTGTTTTTGGCTTTTCAGATGTGGGAAACATGAATATGTCTTTCTTTTGCAGATCTGAGTTCTGTGTCATAGGTTAAGTTTGTTGGCTGGATTGAATCGTACTTCTAATTCTGAAATACAATTTGGTCTAACTCCTCAGAGAAAGCTTGTATTTGAAAATTGAATGGGTTTTTTCTTTCTCAGAGCATGGGGAATATGAATCTGTGTTTCTTTTGCAAATCTGAGTTCTGTGTCAACAGTTCTGTTTTCTGGCTGAATTGAGTCCTACTGCCAATTGTGAGATACAGCTTTTTCTAACACCTCAGGGAAAGCTCATATTTGAAAAGTGAACGTGTTTTTGGCTTTTCAGACCGGGGGGAACATGAATATGTGTTTCTTTTGCAGATCTGAGCGCTGTGTCAAAAGTTACGTTTTCTGGCTGAATTGAGTCCTACTGCCAATTCTGAGACACAGCTTTGGTCTAACTCCTCTGCGAAAGCTCGTATTTAAAAATTGAATGGGTTTTTTGTTTCTCAGACCGTGGGGAATATGAATGTGTTTCTTTTGCAAATCTGAGCTCTGTCAAAAGTTTACTTTTCTGGCTGCATTGTGTCGTACTGCCAATTCTGATATACAATTTAGCCTAACTCTTCAGAGAAACGTCGTACTTGAAAATTGAAGGTGTTTTTGGGTTTTCAGACTGTGGGGAACATGAATAACTGTTTCTTTTGCAAATCTGAACTCTTGTCAAAAGTTTAGTTTTCTGGCTGAATTGAATCCTACTTCCAATTCTGAGATACAGCTTTAGTCTAACTCCTCAGGGAAAGATTGTATTTGAAAATTGAATGTGTTTTTTGCTTTTCATACCATGGGGAACATGAATATCTGATTCTTTTGCAAATCTGAGCTCTGTGTCAAAAGTTACGTTTTCTGGCTGAATTGAGTCCTACTGCCAATTCTGAAATACAATTTAGTCTAAGTCCTCACAGAAACCTAGTGAGGTTTAATAGTATGTGTTTTTGGGTTTTTTAGGTGGTGGGGAATATAAATATGTCTTCCTTTTGCAAATATGAGCTCTGTATCAATAGTCAAATTTCCTAGCTGTGTTGACTCCTACTGCCAATTCTGAGACACAGCTTTGGTCTAACTCCTCAGGGAAAGCTCATATTTGAAAATTGTTTGTATTTTTCGCTTTTCAGACCATGGGGAATATGAATCTGTGTTTCTTTTGCAAATCTGAGTTCTGTGTCAACAGTTCTGTTTTCTGGCTAAATTGAGTCCTACTGCCAATTGTGAGATACAGCTTGGCCTAACTCTTCAGGGAAAGCTCGTATTTGAAAAGTGAACATGTTTTTGGCTTTTCAGACCGTGGGGAACATGAATATCTCCTTCTTTTCCAAATATGACCTCTGTGTGAAAAGTTATGTTTTCTGGCTGTATTGACTCTTACTGCCAATTCTGAAATACAATTTAATCTAACTCCTCAGAGAAACCTCGGACTTGAAAATTGAATGTGTTTTTGGCTTTTCAGACCGTGGGGAACATGAATAAGTGTTTGTTTTGCAAATCTGAGCTCTGTCAAAAGTTTACTTTTTTGGCTGAATTGAGTCCTACTGCGAATTCTAAGATACTGCTTTGGTCTAACTCCTCAGAGAAAGCTCATATTTGAAAATTGAATGTGTTTTTGCTTTTCAGACTGTGGGGAACATGAATATGTCTTTCTTTTGCAGATCTGAGCCCTGTGTCAAAAGTTACGTTTTCTGGCTCCATTGTGTCGTACTACCAATTCTGATATACTCCGTTGTCCTGCTAGTCCTGCTAGTCCCGCCAGTCTTGTCCAGCTGTCAGTTCTTAACGGCTGCCATTGCAGTCCGTCTTCTTTCTCATTCGATCTCTCTGGGGCTTCTCCTGTCTCCCCGACCCGGACTGCCATCCAAGATTCAACTGCCAGGACACCCCACTCTTCCAGTCCCCCTATGAGGGACCTATGGTTCCGAGGAGCCTACCGCATGACTGGAAGTGGCTGTGCTTCTACAGAGAACTGTTTTCACACACCTGTTCGGCTCGGCAGGTGGCCGAGCTAGACTTGTGTTTTATTGTGGTCGCCAGAATGGAGAGACATTTAGTGCTGGAAATAGCATGGCTATGGAAGTGGAACCTCTATGTGAAATGGAAGAGGGTCTGCAAAAACTCTGGTGGTCTGAAGCTCAAACGAAAATGGAAAGGAACTTAGGGATCCCAAAGCTGAGGCAGGAGGCAGGGGCTGCAATGCAAGAGTGGAGCAGGGCTGATTCCCGAATTCTACCAGAATACCGGGACTTGCGGGACGTGTTTTTAGTAAGAAGGAACCCTTTAGCAAGATGAACTCCCACCCCACAAGCCCACAGATTGCTCCATAGAGATCTTGCAGCAGGCTAAACTACCCAAGCCCAAATTGTAGTCAATGACACCAGGGACCTGGAGGAATTATGCTCTTTTATAGTCAAAAACCTAAAGTGGGGCTTCATCCAGCCAGCCTGACTGCCCTGATATTGTTCCAGGAGAAAAAGGATGTATGGACTATAGAGTGTTAAATGCTGTATGTGTAGAAAACATTTATCCACTGCCCCTAATGAAAGACATGTTAGCCCAGGAATGTCAAATTCAATTTCACTGAGGGCCACATCAGGGTTGTGGTTGATCTCAGGGGGCCGGGTGGTTGTGACTGGGAAGTTGCAGTTGATTGGGTGGGTGTGGCCATCTCAACATTGCTCATCAGAGGGTACCTGTGGGCAGGGCTGGGAGATCCATTGTCTCCAGCAGAGGAAGGATGAGCACCAAACCATTGTCCACCAGAGGAGCCTCGCCATCCTGCTCTGGCCATGCGGAGGACCCCTGGATGGTGGTGTGGGATGCCTGGAACCCTGGGTAGCAGAGGGCAAGTGCCCAGCCTCAGCAGGACCCCACAGCCCAGCCCAGCTCAACCCAGCCCCCCTTCCCCAAAGGGGCACCCAGCTACACTTACCTCCTCCTCAAGGCTGCTGCTGCTGCTGCTGCTGTGCTTGTTTTCCTTGGCCAGGTTGCTCATGGTGTGTGCAGGAGAGCAAAGTGTGTGGGTCAGAGGAAGGCCAACTCCCTCTTCTTGTGAGACATGGCTTTTTAACCAAAGCTTCCTCAGCTATAGGATGGGAGACCACCAGGAGAGGAGGGGGCAAAGAGATAGCGAAAGGACAGCGTGGCTGCTGATGGCCAAATGCTAAGGCACTAGTACCTCAGACTGTCAGGCCGGAGTCCAGGCACAGAAGCAATGACGGGGGCAGGGGTCAAAATAGGAAGACTCTGCCCACTGCTGCCTGCCTGTTGCCAGCTCTGCCTGGAGCCTCTGACAGCTTTAAAAAAATGCCTGGACTGACTCTACACCTTATGCCCAAAGGGCAGTTCTGCTTCTATGCTTCCGCAACACCGGAAGTCACGCTCCTCCACTTACCCCCACAATGCCAGAAGCCACATGCCACCACCATTTGCCTACCGCATCCCCCATACAGCCCCAAAGCCCCTGCGATCTCCTATTGCATGCTAGCTGGCAGAAGAACTATGGCTTCTCCAAAGACCTACACCAGGATCCTCTTTGTAGACTTTAGTTCAGCAATACCATCATCCCAGACACTCTTCTAACTAAGCTAAACCAGCTAGAGGTACCTGAACACACTTGTAAGTGGATCATAAGCTTCCTAACAAACAGGAAGCAGCAGGTGAAGCTAAGCAGAATCACATCAGATACCTGTACAATTAGCACAGGGCCCCCACAAGGCTGTGTGCTCTCCCCACTTCTCTCTATATACCAATGACTGCATCTCTAACGATCCATCTGTTAAACTACTGAAGTTTGCAGATGACACAACAGTGATTGGTCTCATTCAAGACAATGATGAATTCGCATACAGACGGGAGGTTGAACAACTAGCCTCGTGATGTGACCGGAACAATCTGCAACTGAACACATTCAAAACTGTAGAAATGGTGGTAGACTTTAAGAGAAACCCTTTCATACTTTCACCTCTTACAATACTAGACAACACAGTATCAACAGTAGAGACCTTCAAATTTCTAGGTTCTACCATATCACAAGATTTAAAATGGACACCTAACATCAAAAACGTTATCAAAAAAGCACAACAAAGAATTTCTGCGCCAACTCAGAAAGCTCAAACTGCCCATAGAACAGTTCTACAGAGGAATTATTGAGTCTGTCATCTGCACCTCTATAACTGTCTGGTTTGGTTCTGCAACCCAACAAGACAGACAGACTTCAGAGGATAATTAGAACTGCAGAAAAAACAATTACTACCAACCTGCCTTCCATTGAGGACCTGTATACTACACGAGTCAAAAAGAGGGCTGTGAAAATATTTACAGACCCCTCACATCCTGGACATAAACTGTTTCAACTCCTACCCTCAACAAGACGCTATAGAGCACTGCACACCAGAACAACTAGACATAAGAACAGCTTTTTCCCGAATGCCATCACTCTGTTAAACAAATAATTCCCTCAACACTGTCAAACAGAGGTGGGTTTCAGCAGGTTCTGACCAGTTCTGGAGAATCGGTAGTGGAAATTTTGAGTAGTTCGGAGAACCGGTAGTAAAAATTCTGACTGGCCCCACCCCCATCTATTCCCTGCCTCCCAAATCCCAGCTGATCGGGAGGAAATGGAGATTTTACAGTATCCTTCCCCTGGAGTGGGGTGGGAATGGAGATTTTACAGTATCCTTCCCCTGCCATGCCCACCAAGCCACACCCACAGAACTGGTAGTAAAAATTTTTGAAACCCACCACTGCTGTCAAACTATTTACTAAGTCTGCACTACTATTAATCTTCTCATCATTCCTATCACCCATCTCCTTCCACTAATGACTGTATGACTGTAACTTTGTTACTTGTATCCTTAGAATTTATATTGACTGTTTCCTAATATGATTTGCTTATTTGTACCCTATGACTATCATTAAGCATTGTATCTTAAGATTCTTTTTTTTAAAACAAGTTTTATTGGTCCCGTCCCCCCCCCACATTTACCCACATCTTTTTTGAACAAAGCATTGGCCATGTCTTATCTTATACAATTAATCAAATTCAAATACATTTTACTCAATTACAGTTTTTGCCAAAATCTTCCCCTTTTTTATCATGTCTCAATATTTCTATGCTTTCTTACATAAACATCTTCATTTGCCCTTAAATTCTAATTATTGCTATTTATTCGTATTTGTTCTTTTTTATTCTTTAAACAATTCATTCTTTATCTTAATATCTTTATATTTGTTGCGGATTGCCTTTCTTCCATTTCATCTACAGCAATCTTTCTCCTCAAACCTACCACCTCTCTTTTTTCTTTCCTTCTTACTTTCTTTTCCCTTCCTCTTCTTCTCCTCCCTACTTCCTCTTCCTTTCTCCTTCTCCTCCTCTCTTCCTCCCTCTCTTAACCTCCCTCCTACTCTAATTTCCCTTCCCTTCCTTCCTCCCTTCTCTTCCTTCCCTCTCTCTTCCCCTTCCTTCATCACTCTCTGTTGCTGTATTCATTTTCAATTTTATATTTTCCACTATGGACTCCAGGCAATCCCGATTTTTCTTTCATTTATCAAGTATATTTCTCGAAATTTCCCCTCATCTTTTTAATTATCAGCAGTATATTTCATCTTATTCCATTTTTTCTTTTAAATCTTTACTCAATCTTCCAACCCTTAGATTTTTAACTTTTAACAATATTTTTTTTTCTACTTTACTTCTTACAAGTATATTATTTAAATCATTTTTTGCATTTCAATTTCATTCAATTTTACATTTAATTTCCATTTTCCATCTTAATTTCAATTAATTCTTATAATTTATTCTCTCCTTTTAGTGCTTCTTCCAATATTATTCTTTCTTTCACATTACATTGTTCTATTTTTCATTTAACAGCATTTTCATATACAATTTCTACAACTAGCATCCTTCTCTTTATTGACAAATTAACATTTTCACTGACTCTTAACCATTTTCTCTTGGTCTCTCCACAGTTCTTTTTCTTGATGTTTCCCTCTCTTTCTCCCATTTCTTTACCTTTTTCTTTTTCCTTATCTTATCTCTCCCCTTCAGCCTTTTTCTTTTAATTTTAACTCTATTGCTTTTCATTCTCTATCTTTCCCCATTTATTTCTCTTCTCTTCATATTTGAGATGTATTTTCCCTTATCCATTTTTATTCTATCACTGTTGAACCCAGTGTAATCTTTATCTTTTTTCAATTATTTCCTTTTCAATATTATCTAGTTTCTCTTGCTTTTCATTCATCTTTTCTTTCTTTTTTTTGCCATCTAACCAATCCTCTGCTTCTTTATTTCCCTTATACGCTTCCCTTATTTTTTGAAACATCTCCCTTAGTGTCTCATATTCATTCTCCCAATTCTCCATATTTTCAATTTTAAAAGGCTAGGATTTTTAAGCTTGTTCTTATACTTCAGGTTTCAAAGTCCATATAATGTCTCTTTTAAAAAAAAGTCCACTTCAAATATTTACTTGAGCCAACAGACTTTAGTCTTTGTCTCTTTAACCTTGCTTCAGCTGCACAAATATGCACTCCCACGCCTCTCTCTCTCACGTTCTTTCCGCCAACAAATGTCTTTCTCTAATTCACTAGTCTTCTGGCAACAAAATCTCCATTTTATAATCTACAAGAACAAACGCTTATTTTCTCTTTTCCAAATTAAATCCTTTATTAAAAAAATATTTTTCTGTCTCCTTTTTCCTTGTCTTATTCTTATTTTTTCCAAATCCAATTATGAATCTAGGTGGAAGATTCCTTTTAGGGCTTTAGGTTTGATTTTAAAGTTCCTTTTCTCTCTCTCTCAGTGCTCTCTTAAGTTCCCCAGTGCTAATTAGCCGCCAATTTCCGCTGGGATTTCTTTCAAGCTATTAAAAGTTTTTTCCTTTACCTGTGAGTTGGCTAATTACTCTCCGGCAACAATACTCCATTCATATACCGCTCCGACATTCCCTCTTTCTGATTGTGGCCATTCTGGCTTGTGACAGCTCCTTAATGGCTGCCTTCCTTCGCTGACGGGTTGAAGACTAATGCCGGCACTTCAGGGAACTTGCTCATTCCCTATCCATGCCAGCCAGCATCTTCGTTCTTTGCTGTCTCCACAAGACAGCTATGATCCCTAGGGATCCCCAAAATTGGCTAGGATATCGGTGCTCTCTTGGAGCTCCAGAATCCACACCGTATTGCCTGATGCCAGCCACGCCCACTTGTACCTTAAGATTTTTGACGAACATATCTTTTTTTATGTACACTGAGAGCATATGCACCAAGACAAATTCCTTGTGTGTCCGATCACACTTGGACAATAAAAAATTCTATTTTATTTTATTCTATTCTGTTGTTCTGTTCTGTTCTGTTCTATTCCTACCCTATTGGCCAAAATGACCCATTCTGTTCCCATGTGGGGGCGGGGATGAAGAAGAAGTCTTGTGGGCTGCAAAGCCAGGCCAGTGAGTGGGGCATGGAGGTGTGGGCATAGTACTGATCTACAACTTGGTGCGGTCATCCGGGCCGGAATGCAGTCAGCCTTAGATCTGACTCGCAGGGCTGCCCTGGAACATGAGCACAGTAAGCAGCAAATGCTGTAAAAGGTAAGTGCTCTGAATGAAGTCAGCCTGCAAAGGAAGATGGTTCCCAGGGATGCCAGACCCTGCGCTTACTGCCTCCTGTGCGCGCACCCAGGGGGCGGGGTGGCTCCTTGTTGGCTCCAGGATGGCCCCACAGATCTAAGGCTTATCACGTTGCAGCTCAGATGGCCACAACCAGATTATAGATCAGTGCTGGGCCGGGCCGAGGTATCGTGGGCCAGTCCTTCGCTGTTTCCAGGGCGGCTCCACAGGCCAGATCTAACCACATCAGAGGCCAGATTTGGCCTGTGGGCCTTGTGTTTGACATGTCTATATTAGCCCATTTGGCCAAAGGGAAGATTTTTACTAAATTGGACTTGTGCGAAGTCTACTACTTGCACAGCAAGTTATCCCTGCAGCCAATTTCCGGTGTTGAGATGTCCTGCAAAGAAATGATGGCAGTAAGTTGGCAGAGAGGATTTAGCGGTCACCCCCATTGGCCGCTTTGAGCTAGCAATGTCAAGTCCACATGCAACCATAACCCTTAACTACACGTTTGGAAATTGTCACATTTTGTTAAACAAGTTTCTTGGAGCTGGTGGCTAATAAATGATGTTTCTGTCCATTTTGTAAAATGTAGTGAGGAAATTAGGAATGAGTTCAATCCCACTTAGCACACTAACCCTAACCTTGAAATGTTGAGACTTGTAGAATAACTATCTCATTCCTATAGGTCCGTGATGGCAAACCTCATTTAACAATTATTTAACAAAGGCTTAACTCCCATAAGAAAACATTTCATATATTTTATCATTACATTAATTTCATATTTCATACATCATCTCCATGCTTTATTATCTAGCCATTGGTAAAACAAATCCCATATCAAATAGTATTGTGTGTCTTCCTGTTCTCTAATTTCAAATGTCAATTTACTCATTTCAGCACATTCCATAATTTTCTTAATAACTTCATCATCAGTAGGTATCTTCTCTCCTTTCCAATTTTTAGCAAATATAATTCTAGCCGCTGTTAAAACATTCACAATTAAATATCTCAGTTCTCTATTATACATTTCTGGTAAAATCCCTAATAAAAATATCTCTGGTTTAAAGTCAATGTGTTTGTCATTTTTTCCAATCATGTGTGGATTTTGGTCCAATATCTTTTAGCTTCTGCACATGTCCACCACATATGGTAATATGATCCTGAAGTCTGATGACATTTCCAACATTTCTCCGATTTGTTCTTGAACATTCTGGCTATTCTCATCAGGGGTAGATGCCACCTGTAAAACATCTTATACAAATTCTCCTTATATGCTATAGACATTGTCATTTTATAATTTTGCAACCACAGTTTATGCCATTTCTCCAAATCAATCCCATGGCCAAAATTTCCCCCCCCCCCCATGCTATCGTTTCTTTAACTTGTTCTTCTTCCAATTTTACCTCTAATAAATTACCATATAATTTTTTGATTACATAGTCATCAGAACCCATTAAAATCTTATCTAAATTGACACATAATTCGGGCCTCAACACATAATTCGGGCCTCACTCTTCAAGATTTGGCAGGGAATTAAGAAAACTTATTATACTAAAATACCAAAATGGTGGTCCCCGATGGAGGCATTGATATTTCCAAATACCCTTGAAATCGGAAAGATGATGAGATACCAAGATTTACTGAATCATGAAGGAGAACTCACTCCAAGACATCAACTCCAAAATGGCGATATAAATATTGATTGGTGGCACTACACTCAAATACACTCAAGATACAATGCGGATAAAATCAAATATGGAATTGCAAAAGATTTGAACGAACTGGACAGAATTTTATTGGGAGCAGACCAGAAAATGATTACTAAAACATATAACTACCTTTTGAGAGACAAATTAATAGAAGAAACAGTTAAACATAATATGACAATGTGGGCCAGGGACATAGGACATAATATTCAATTGGCAGACTGGGAGAAATTATGGAAGCAGAACATAAAAATGACAAGAGCCACATCCTACAAGGAGAACCTCATTAAGATGTTTTATAGATGGCACTTACCACCAGCCCGACTTGCCAAAATACACCCAAACACTTCGGCGTTGTGTTGGAAATGTAAATCAAAAAAGGGGACATATTATCACACTTGGTGGAAATGTAGGAAAGCCCAACACTATTGGCAAGATATAAAAAATATTATCGAAGAAATAACGAACATTCAAATAGAAAACAGTCCAGAATTTTTTCTATTTGGCATGATAACGGCACAACATCTTAAGGAAACGAAATATCTCATCATACATATCTTGACAGCAGCAAGACTACTGTTCACGCAAAACTGGAAATCAGACCAACTCCCATCCAAAGATAAAATCGTTGCAAAGATAACAGTGTGCTGAAATGGACAGATTGACGCTGGAACTCCAGGAAAAGGAAGAAAGCGAATACTATCTTGTATGGCACCAATGGTATCAATGGCTGGAAAGGAAAATCAGCAAAAATGTAGAGGACAGAAATTAGGGTAAAGACTTTCACAAGGAGATGAACCCATAAGAAATGTAAATTTGTAGTGAAAAGTTATAACATTGGAATTAGACATTTAATAATTACTCTTTATTAAACTATATAAGCTCAATGACATATATTCTGTTGATGACAAAAGCGTAAATGTAAAATGTTAGGTGGGTTTGTAGGTTGTGGGTTTTTTGTTTGTCTTTGTATTGTATTGTCTTTATATCTGTGTTTATATTTTAATAGTAAAAAAAAATTAAAAAAAAAAGAAATAACAAGTTGGACAAATTAAAACAAATAAATTTTTCCAGTAAAAAAAAATAAAAATAAAAAAAATAAAAAAATAAAATCTTATCTAAATTGGTCAAGACATTATAAAAACCTTGTTTAAGATCGTCTTCATATCTAGAACGTATTTGCAAATAAGAAAACCAATCCATCTTAAAGCCTTGTTCTTCCAATTCTTGCTTCAATTTAAGTTCACCCTTTTCATTCATTAATTCACTATATCTAACAATTTGTTCCCTTCTAAATACTACTGAATATGAAAATGCTTCAATCATTGATACCCAGACTGGAATTTTCAAATAGTGTTGTTTTTTAATCTTCTCCCAATTTAATAACAAAGCCTCACATATATGATGTCTTCTAAAATACCCCTGTATTTTTGTTCCTTTAAACCATAAAAAAGCATGCCACCCCATCAACAAATCATGACCTTCTAGATTCAATAATTTAGTATTTCTTAATGTTATCCATTCTTTAATTCACATCAAACTTGTTGCTTGGTAGTAAAGTTCCCAGTTAGGTAAGCCAAAATCCCCTCTCATTCTAACATCTTGTAACAACTTTAATTTTATCCTCGCCTTCTTTCCCTGCCAAATGTATTTTAACACTATTTTATTCAGTTCTTCAAAGAAGTCTTTCCCCAACCTAATTGGAATTGTCTGGAACAAATATAAAATTCTAGGCAAAATATTCATTTTAATAATTGATATCCTTCCAATCAAAAAAAGCTGTAAATTTTCCCATTTCGCCAAATCTGTCCCTATCTGTTGTTTAAGTTTATCATAATTATTTTCTTTAAGCGTGCTACATCTTGCTGTCAAGTATATCCCCAAATATTTGACTTTGTGACTTGCATCTTTGATATATCTGCCAATTCTTCTTTTTGCTTTACCAACATATTTTTATATGTTATCTAAAATGTTCAAAAACATTTTAAGAAAGTTAAACATTTTAACAATTAACAAAAATATTTTAACAAAGAAAATATGTTAAATTTATGTGGAAAAATCCTTACATAGAACGGACTGCAAATAAGGAAAAGGCCCCAGAAGAAATGGAGAGATTTTCACATTCTTTAATACCTGGCTAAGGCCATAAGTACTCTAGCTTTATCAGTTTTTTTCTCTATATTTCAAAAGATCTTTTCATAGACATAAATGGGGTGGTGATGGTGTTTGCCTATTGCAAAGAAACAGCTACTTTCAGCTCCCTCCTCCTTTTCAAGGGGACTCTGTAAGGCCTACCATTTTTCAGCTATTTTATGAAGGCACACTCAAAATTCCAACCATCCCAGGAGCTCAGAGGTTGTAAAACCCTGTTCTGCCTTAATTCTACAGTATTTCTGTGCTTCAGGAGCTGCTGGAAAACGCTTAATTGTCGTATCTGAAGAATTTGCAGAAGCTCTCCTCTTGGACTGATGTCCTTTGGCGACTTCCTTCACTTCCAGGAATCAAACGACTTTTGACTCCATTAAATCTGCTCAGTCTGGCATAGACCAAGGTTATGAGCAGCAAAAGTCTGCTTCTCCTATTAAGGGGGTGGGGGGGTTGTTTGAATAGAGTCAAGAGAAGAAGACAGGAGCCACTGTGGTTTCAGCCTCCTCGCTGGGGTGTGTAGTGTATGTGAGACCATCTGAGGTAAATAGCAAATAAAGAATAATGTAGATAAAAGAAATAATGTGAATAAAATAGGAATCATACAGAGTCAGATATATGGGCTCTGGGGGGCCCTCTCTATTCACATTATTATAAGGGGAAGACGTGCTTGGATACATGAACTCTGAGAGACCCTATCTATTCACATTATTATAAGAGAGGAAAGTGCTTGTTGGAAATTACATTAACAAACAGTTAAACCCCTTTAAGTGGTAAGATATCTTCTGAAACCTAGATGTCACGGAAAGGACTGCTATATGGAAAAACATCTGAGTGACCTGACTGTGAATGACACAAAGACCTATATGTTACAAAGAGTTACTTAATCCAATGAATTTACTCAAGGATAGTAGTAACTCTCCCATTAGCAACTCCGAGCACTTAAGAAAAGTTGTGTGGCTAAGATAATTTTGTAAACTAAGATTAATGCTTTAAGTAATTAGATGAACTTATTATACAGTGTATGTAACCATAGAAGGAAAATCAGATGTATGATCTCATGATTAACCATATATGGAAAATGTATGATCTCACTGAATCCTTTGTCTTAGAAATGTATAAAAACCATTGTATCAGAGTTCTTTCTTTGTTCAAAGCTTCAGGTACACATCTGGCTCTGAACCTTGCGCAATAAAGCTGTCTCTGATTGACCTGGGAATGTTTTTTAGTCCTTCCATTCCACTACATTTATGGCACCCTGGCAGATGGGACTAGGGAACAAAGAACTTTTGTTCTGCCAGACAGTGGAACTGACGCCTCCCCAAGGAAAATCCACTGGCCGGCCATTAGGACTCCTTTGAAGTCCACGGAACCTTTCGGTGAGAAGGTGCCGTAAACCCGCTGGCGAAACAGGCTAGTCAAGGATCCTTAAAGGTTAGCCAGACACAGAGAAAAGAAAGAAGAAAAAGGAAAAGAAAACAGGTGATAATAATAATAATAATAATAATAATAATAATAATAATAATAATTATTATTATTATTATTATTATTATTATTATTATTATTATTTCTATACCGCCCTTCTCCCGAAGGACTCAGGGCGGTGTACAGCCAATTTAAAAACACAAGACACAACAATGATTAAAATTTAAAATAATTAAATAGATTTGGCCAGTTTAAAACCCCAAAAATTTAAAATACCCCAACTTAAAATCATTATGTTGATAGCCCGGCCTGGCGGAACAACAGGGTCTTCAATGCGCAACGAAACACCCGGAGGTTGGAGATCTTGCGTATTTCCGGGGGCAGTTCATTCCACAGGGCTGGGGCTCCCACAGAGAAGGCCCTCCCCCTGGGTGTCGCCAGCTGACATAACTTGGCCGATGGCACCCTGAGGAGACCCTCTCTGTGGGAGCGAACTGGCCGGTGGGAGGCTATTGGTGGCAGAAGTCGGTCTCGAAGGTACCCGGGTCCTATGCCATGGAGCGCTTTAAAGGTGGTAACCAGCACCTTGAATCGCACTCGGAAGACCACTGGGAGCCAGTGCAGCTCGCGCAGGAGGGGTGTCACATGGGCACAACGAGTTGCGCCCATAACCACCCGCGCGACCGCATTCTGGACCAGTTGGAGCCTCCGAGTGCTCTTCAAGGGGAGCCCCATGTAGAGAGCATTACAATAGTCCAGCCGGGAGGTGACAAGGGCATGAGTGACCGTGCGCAAGGCGTCCCGGTCCAGAAAAGGCTGCAACTGGCAGATCAGGCGAATCTGATAAAAGCCCCCCCTGGCCACGGCCATCATATGCTCTTCTAAAGACAGCCGTGCGTCCAGGAGGACACCCAGATTGTGAGCCCTCTCTGTGGGGGGCAAAGATTCACCCCCAATAGTCAGCGATGGCACCTGCTGACTATATCGGGACGCCGGCAGCCACAGCCACTCGGTCTTGGACGGGTTGAGTCTGAGCCTGTTCCTCCCCATCCAGACCCACACGGCCTCCAGGCAGCGAGACATCACATCAAGGGCATCGTTGGGGTGGTCTGGGGTGGAGATGTACAGCTGAGTGTCGTCAGCGTACAGATGACACTTCACCCCAAAACCACGGATGATCTCACCCAGCGGCTTCACATAAATGTTGAACAGAAGGGGTGAGAGGACTGACCCTTGTGGCACTCCCCATGCGAGACGCCTCGAGGTCGACCTCTGCCCCCCTGCCAACACGAACTGCGAGCGGTCAGAGAGGAAGGAGGAGAACCACCGCAGAACGGTGCCCCCTATTCCTAACCCTCTCAACCGCTGCAGCATGATACCATGGTCGATGGTATCAAAAGTCGCTGAAAGATCTAATAGGACTAGGACAGAGGAGCAACTCCTGTCCCGAGCCCTCCAGAGATCATCCACCAATGCGACCAATGCCGTTTCTGTGCTGTGCCCCCGCCTGAAGCCCGACTGGCACGGGTCTAGATAGATAGCTTCATCCAGGTGCCCGGGCAGTTGTCGTGCCACCACACTCTCAACAACCATCGCCACAAAATGAAGGTTGGAGACCGGACTGTAGTTAGCTAATTCAGCCGGGTCCAGGGAAGGCTTCTTGAGGAGGGGTCTCACCACCGCCTCTTTCAAGGCGGCAGGAAAGGCACCCTCACCCAGAGAAGCAGTTATAATCCCCTGGAGCCAGCCTCGTGTAACCTCCCGGGAGGCCAGTACCAACCTGGAGGGACATGGGTCCAATAAACATGTGGCGGCATTAATCCTACCCAGAACCCTGTCCACATCCTCGGGAGCCACAGGATCAAACTCCTCCCAGATAATATTCTCAAGACCTGCCCTTGTCTCCTCCCCTGGACTCATCCAATCGGAATCCAAGCCATCCCGAATCCGAGCGACTTTATCATGCAGGAATTGCACAAAATCCTCAGCGTGGCCCTGCAAGGGATCTTCCTGCACTCCCCCCCGAAGAAGGGAGTGGGTCACCCTAAACAGGGCGGCTGGGCGGTTCTCTGCAGATGCGATGAGCGGAAAAATGGTTAGATTTCGCCGCTTTTATCGCCACTAGGTAGGTCTTGATATAAGACCTCACCTGTGTCCGGTCGGAATCGGACTGACTAGTCCTCCAAATGCTCTCTAGGCGTCTTTTCCGACGCTTCATCTCTCTCAGCTCCTCAGAGAACCAAGGAGCCAATTGAGATCGGCATCGGGTCAGAGGCCGCAAAGGCACGATGCGGTCCAAAGCTCCGGCGGCCGCACTCTCCCAGGCGGCCACCAGCTCTTCAATCAAGTCATGTGCCAGGGTCTCAGGAATCGGCCCAAGCTCCATCAGGAACCTTTCGGGGTCCGTCAGGAACCTTTCGGGGTCCAGGCGCCTGGGACGGAACCATTTGATCGGTTCCGTCTCCCTGCGGCGGGGGAAAGCGGTAGGAAAGTCTAAGTGAAGGAGTGAATGATCTGTCCATGACAAGGGTTTGATGTCTAGGTCCCCTCTACCAAGATCATTCAACCAGAGACGAAAATCAGGTCCAGAGTGTGTCCCCCTATGTGAGTTGGGCCTTGAACTAACTGGGTCAGGTCCATGGCCGTCATGGAAGCCATGAACTCCCGAGCCACCTCTGACGCCTCACCCGCAGACGGAAGGTTGAAATCCCCCATGACAATAAGTCTGGGGGTGTCAACCGCCACCCCGGCAATGACATCGAGTACCTCAGGCAGGGTCGCTGCCACGTGGCAGGGAGCCAGGTACGTAGTCAGCAAACCCATCTGCACCCCACGGCCCCACTTCACAAAGAGGGACTCACATCCGGCTATCTGAGGAACAGTGGTCTCCCTCGGACAAAGACTCTCCCTAATAATCACCGCCACTCCCCCACCCCTCCCCTGGGCCCTTGGCTGATGAAATGCACGGAAACCTGGTGGGCACATTTCAACGAGGGGAACCCCCCCTCTTGGCCCAACCAGGTCTCCGTAATACCTGCCAGTTCCGCACCCCCCTCTAAAATAAGATCATAAATGAGGGGGGCTTTATTAACGACCGACCTGGCATTACAAAACATCATCCGCGGACCCTGGGCCTGAGACTCTGCACAACCCGACACGAGTTGCGCATTGGGGGCCGGAGTGCGTAATTGCTCGTAAACAGCGTGCACGCACCCCCAGCACATGATATGGCCCCCTGCGCCCATCATACCTGCCCCTCCCACTCATTGTTTCAATTACACTGCCCTTCCTATCGTCCCCCTGCTCCCTGGTTAAATTTCCTTTCACGACCCCTCTGTTGCAGCCAATCGACCCATCACCCCGCTCAGTCGCTATCTGAACCCCCCCGAGTCCACTTTTATAACCCCCTCCCTTCCTCCCGGGTCCTCTTAAAATTTTGATTAAAAATTTAGCTAAAAAACCCCTCAACCCCCTTCTTGCACCATGCCACCTCTCGGGGTTCCAAAGCCCGTCATCAAGGTAGGCCCTCGATAGAGTGGAGGGCCAAACCTGCGAGAGGGGGGAGTCTCACAGAACAAGAAGCTCAGCTGCTGAATACATTTTGCTACAAGAGGATGAAGTGACCAAGTCCCAAGGGTCCAGATGGTAAATAAAAAAGTCCAGGGGGGAGCAAATAAGATGGGGGCATCCAAAGTGTAAGGTCCAAGGCCACTGTCCTCTCACAACAGTGGACAAAGTCTCTTGCCAGTCGACACAGTTCAAGGGGAATACAATCCAACCACTCCCTCACAGTGGGAGAGTTAAATCAGAGAGTTAAAGTCTCTCTGTTTAGAGGTACCCCACCCATTAAAGGGGTGGCAGAGGGGCCTGATCACCCCCCCCAGGACACCAGGTGGCGTCCTGAAGTCTCTGGAATTAAGTATTTAAGTATTGTGGAATTAAGTATTGTGTGGGATTGTGCGGGTGGTTAAACCTCTGCGGTTCTCATAGACGACTGTCGGAACGTCCAGCGTCGTGAGCCAGGGTAGTGTTGTTAGAATGGGTGGTAATAGTATTGATCAGTGGAAGACAAAAAGAAAAAACCCCTTAATTACTCAAGTATCAGGCAGAGTTTGCTAGAGTCTGTTTGATGAAAACTAAAGAAAGGGGAGAAAAGAAAACCTTATGCAATAAAAGTTTTTTTTAAAAAAAATGTGTGATCTTATGCATGGTAAGAGAAAAGAACTAATTGCAGTGTTATAAAGTTTCTGATAAATTGCCATTCTTAAAAAGCCAGAAAACTCTGAAAGAACTAAGAATAAACAAGACATTGTTTACTGTTCTTCCCACCCGGGGTTTAGCAGGCAGTAAAGAGGTAAAAGCCTGTCTAAATGGGAAGTGTCAGATAATTTGACTTGATCAATTTGGTGTGATTTCTGTTAAAAAAATATATATAATGATAGTGTGTAAAATTGAATGGAATTGAATTGATTGTGATATTTTTGGCTGGCCAGCAAATTAAGTAAACTTGTGCTTGAATAATTGTAATGATTGGTTTGCATGAAGTGAGATTTTTGCATGTGAGATTGGTATACGCAGTTTGATTGCAGCGTGAATGTGAAGTGTGTTGAGGGTAAAAGTTGGTGAAAATGCACTTTAATTCCCCTTCATATAATTTGTGGGAAATGTCTGTGAATTATGGAGGTTAGAGAGAAATGCAGAATGTGTTGCTTTGTTGGAAGAATGCTGAATGAAGCAGGTGAATGCTGAATGAAGCAGGTGAATGCTGAATGAAGTGAGGCTTGGTTACCTGCTGTAAAACCTTTTTTTTCCTCTCCCCCCCCCCTTTTCCTTTGGAAGTGAGAAGCAGGAAAAGGGTGGGCTATTGGATTTTTTTTCAGCGGACATCTCTCTCTCTGCTGAAAGAGCAGAGAAAGGAGGGGGAAAGATCGGCTAATGTGGTTTTTGCTGCTGATCTCTTTAATTTGCATACGAAAGCTTTTCTGCTCTGAATACAATTTTGATTTTATTTTTTTCTGGAAATTTTTGAGGTTTAAAACGCTTAATTAAACCTATATAAAAGAAATGATTTTGAAAGATTTTTTAATCTGACTTGCATTTTACTAAAGGCAGAGGATTGAAGCTAAAGTTTGATCCAAATATATTTCAGATTTGTTTGTTTGATTGTTAGCAGCATAAGTTGTTGTTCCTTTCAAAGAAGGAGCTAATTTGTTTATAAAAGAGAGATATTCACTAAAACACAGAAATAGCAAACTGAATAATTATAGGGAACGAACAACTACAAAAGGTTAGGAAAAACAGAGAGTGAACTATAAAACTATTACTTATTTGCCAGATCCAGGACCGAAGAACCTAATCACAAACAAAAACAGGATTTAACCACCATAAAACAATCACACACACAAAACAAAGAATTCACATGCCAAAATAAAAGATGTTTTTTTTGGGAGAAAAAAAAAAGGGGGTTACTCTTACAGTTACGACAGGCTAGCCTCCGAACACTGTGCTTGTGTTTGTTTCTTGCCTGCCTCCCCAGAAACAATAAACTGATTCTACTCTCAAGCAGCTGACCTCCAATCATTTCGAAGTAATCTCCTAGCCGGGAGTTTTGAATTCAGGAAGGGAAAGCCTTGGTGGTACAGGGGTTTAAGGCACCCTGTTATTAAGACCAGCTGCCTGCAATTACTGCAGGGTTCGAATCTCGCCAAGGCTCAAGGTTGACTCAGCCTTCCATCCTTTCTAAGGTAGGTGAAATGAGGACCCAGTTTGTGGGGGCAATAAGATGACTTTGTATAAATATACAAAAGGATGAAGGCTATTGCTGAGCACATTGTAAGCCGCCCTGAGTCTTCGGAGAAGGGCGGCATATAAATCAAATTAAAAAAAAAAAAAAAAGCTCTGCCTTTCAACAATTCTTTCATTTTTCATTTTTTTCGTTTATTCGAATTTCTATACCGCCCTTCTCCTTTCGGACTCAGGGTGGTGAACAGCCAGATAAAAAACATCTATACAAACATCACAGTTAAAAAATAAAGTTAAAATAATTTATAAATTTGGCCCATAATTTAAAACTTGTCAATTAAAATAAATATTAAAATTTTAAAACTAACCCTAAAATCAGGACAGACCGGCTAGCTGAAAAAAATAAGTTTTTAGGGCCCGACGAAAAATCCGGAGGTCGGAGATCACTCGTATCTCTGGGGGTAGATTGTTCCATAGGGTAAGTGCAACCACAGAGAAGGCTCTCCTCCTGGGGGTCGTCAGCCGGCATTGTCTGGCCGATGGCACCCTGAGGAGGCCCTCTCTGTGGGAGCGAACCAGCCGGTGGGAGGCTATTGGTGGCAGAAGGTGGTCCCGTAAGTACCCTGGCCCTAAGCCATGGAGCGCTTTAAAGGTGATCACCAACACCTTGAAGCGCACCCGGAAGTCCACCAGAAGCCAATGCAGCTCGTGCAGGAGAGGAGTCACATGGGAGCGCCCCGTCGCTCCCATAATCCCCCGCGCAGCCGCATTCTGCACCAGTTGGAGCCTCCGGGTGCACCCCAAGGGGAGCCCCATGTAGAGAGTGTTACAATAGTCCAGACGAGAAGTGACGGGTGCTTGAGTGACCGTGCGTAGGGAGTCCCGGTCCAGAAAGGGGCTCAACTGGCGTATCAGGCGAACCTGACAAAAAGCCCCCCTGGCCACGGCTGTCATATGCCCTTCTAAAGACAGCTGCGCATCCAGGAGGACACCCAAGTTGCGGGCCCTCTCCGTGGGGGCCAATGATTCGCCCCCAATAACCAGCGATGGCGTCAGCTGGCTATACCGGGACGCCGGCAGCCACAGCCACTCGGTCTTGGAAGGGTTGAGTCGAAGCCTGTTTCTCCCCATCCAGACCCGCACGGCCTCCAGGCACTGGGGCATCACTTCCAAGGCATCATTGGGATGGTCTGGGGTGGAAATGTACAGCTGAGTATCATCAGCGTACTGATGGAACTCCACCCCAAAACCACGGATGATCTCACCCAGCGGCTTCACATAAATGTTGAATAGGAGGGGCGAGAGGACCGACCCTTATGGCACCCCACAAACAAGGCGCCTTGGGGTCGACCGCTGCCCCCCTGTCAACATGGATTGCGACCGGAGAGATAGGAGGAGAACCACCGCAGAACAATGCCCCCCACTCCCAGTCCCTCCAGCCGGCGCAACATGATACCATGGTCGATGGTATCAAAAGCCGCTGACAGGTCTAATAGGACCAGGATAGAGGAATAACCCCTATCCCGGGCCCTCCAGAGATCATCCACCAACGCGACCAATGCCGTTTCCGTGCTGTACCCAGGTCTGAAGCCGGACTGGAGCGGATCCAGATAGACAGCTTCATCCAGGTACTGGGGAAGCTGTCGCTCCACCACACTCTCAACAACCTTCGCAATAAAGCGAAGGTTGGAGACTGGACGATAGTTAGCCAAAATAGCCGGATCCAGGGATGGCTTCTTGAGGAGAGGCCTCACCACCGCCTCTTTCAAGGTGGCCGGCAGGACACCCTCGCTCAAAGAAGCGTTAATAATCCCCTGGAGCCAGCCTCGTGTAACCTCCCGGGAAGCCAGCACCAACCAGGAGGGACACGGGTCCAATAAACATGTGGTTGCGTTCAGTCGTCCCAAGATCCTGTCCACGTCCTCGGGAGCCACAGGATCGAACCTCCCCAGATAACACTCTCAAGGCCTGCCTCAGTCATCTCGTCTGAACTAACCCAGTTGGCGGCCAAGTCTTCCCGAATCTGAGTTATTTTATCATCCAGATACTGTACAAAATCCTCAGCTCGGCCCTGCAAGGGGTCCTCCCGCGCTCCCAGATGGAGGAGGGAGCGGGTCACCCTAAACAGGGTGGCTGGGCGGTTATCTGATGACGCGATAAGAGCGGCAAAATAGCTAGATTTCGCTGCTTTTATCGCCACTAGGTAGGTCTTAATATGAGACCTTACCAGTGTCAAGTCAGACGCGGAACAACTGGCCCTCCAACCGCTCTCTAGGCATCTTTTCCGGCACTTCATCTCCCTCAGCTCCTCGGAAAACCAAGGAGCTAAGTGAGTTCAGTGCTGGGTCAGAGGCCGCAAAGGCACGACCCGGTCCAAAGCCCTGGCAGCCGCCCTATCCCAGGCGGCCACCAGGTCATCAGCCGAGTCATGAGCTAGAGTCTCAGGAAATGGCCCAAGCTCCATCTGGAACCTATCAGGGTCCATCAGGCGCCTGGGGCGGAACTACCTGGTCGGTTCCGCCTCCCTGCGACAGGGTACGGCGGTCAGAAAGTCAAGTCGAAGGAGTGAGTGGTCAGACCATGACAAGGGTTCAATATCTACATCCCCTATATCAAGGCCACTCAACCACTGACCAGAGATAAAAACTAAGTCCAGAGTGTGTCCCCCCATATGAGTAGGGCCGTGAATTACTTGGGTCAGGTCCATGGCCGTCATGGAAGCCATGAACTCCCGAGCTACCTCAGATGTTTCACCGATGGATGGCAGGTTGAAATCCCCCATGACCACAAGTCTGGGGGTATCAGCCGCCACCTCGGCTATAACACTGAGGAGCTCGGGCAGGGTCGTTGCCACGTGGCAGGGAGCCAGGTACGTGATCAACAGACCCATCTGCGCCCCACGACCCCACTTCACAAAAAGGGACTCACATCCGGCTATCTGAGGTACAGTGGTCTCCCTCGGATCAAGACCTTCTTTTAGAATGACCGCCACCCCCCCGCCCCTGCCCTGAGCTCTCGGCTGATGAAATGCACGGAAGCCTGATGGGCACATCTCCACGAGGGGAACTCCCCCCTCATGGCCCAACCAGGTCTCCGTGATACCTGCCAGGTCCGCTCCCCCCTCCTGAATAAGATCACAAATGAGGGGGGCTTTATTTACCACGGACCTGGCATTACATAACATCAGCCGGAGACTCGGGCGCTGAGACTCTAAGCAGCCTGGGGAATGGGAAGAGCTAAGGGGACCGGGGCACGCAATCGCTGGGAGATTGATATGGCCCCCTGCTCCCGCCATACCTGCCCCTCCCACTCAGCGTGTTAATAGAGAAGCCCTCACTAGACGGCATTCTAACAGTCCCCTTTCCCCCAGAGTCCGCACCCCCTACGGCACCATTAATAGCAACCAGACTGGTCTGCAACCCCCGTGGGTTTTCCCCCAAACCCACATAACCTCCCCCACCCTCAGAACCCCTTAAAAGTCTATTTAAAAAAGTCTTTAAAAAACCCCTCAATCCCCTTTTTGCGACATGCCACCTCTCGGGGTCCCAAGATCCGTCATTAAGGTGGGCCCTCGATAACATAGAGGGCCAGGCCTGCGAGAGGGGGGAATCTCGCAGCGCAAGAAGCTTTGCCCTAGAATACATTTTAACACTAGAGTGATAATACAAGTTTGGCCTAGACATGGCCTAGGGGTCTATAAGGATGGTTTCAGATGTCCAGGAAGCAAGACTAAGTTAATCGGAAGAGTCACCATTACCCTCTCACGGTAATGGGTAGGAGTCCTCACATTCAGTCCAGCTGAGGGAAACTATCCAACCACCCTCTCACGGTGGTTGGCCATCCTAATCAAGGCAAGATGGAAAAAGTCGGAAAAAGTCCGAAAACTCACCCTCTCAATTCTTAAAGGGAAAGGCTTCTTTTTCCTTCCGACAGGAGTAGCATCTCAGCCTCTATCTATAAACAAGCAAAAATTAAGATAGTTCTATGCAAAATTAATTGTATCTGGACCTTGGAGTTTGAAATGGGAGGGTCATGAAAGAGGGAGCCTTGAAAATTTGAAACAAGCTTTGACCAAGGCTCCTGTATTAAGTTTACCAAACTTGGAAAAGCCATTCAATCTCTTTGAAAACACACACACACACACAAATGAAACAATTTTAATGCAGCAGACTTGATTGTAACTACAGATCACAATTTGAATCAAGCACAGTTCTTAGCCAACACCAGATCAATGGATCAGTTTGGATTAGAACATTATGGTGCTGAAGTGATTGATTTACAAACAAAAATAAGATCTGATTTGGAGGAACACCCCCTGGAGAAAGGAGAAGCAATTTGTATAAATGGTTCCTCTAGGGTGGAAGGGGGAGTATGGAAAAATCCTGGAAACAAGGGGTTTGCCTCGAAATTGGTCTGCTCAAACCTTTGAATGGTATTCATTAAATTAAGCTCTATGGACAGGGAGCCTGGATAGCTCAGTAGACAAATGCATTGTAATTTAACACCAGCTGTCTGCACTTACTGTCAATTCGAATCTCACCAGGCTCAAGGTTGACTCAGCCTTCCATCCTTTCTAAGGTAGGTTAATTGAGGACCCAGTTTGTGGGGGCAATAAACTGACTTTATGAAGGCTATTGCTTAACGCATTATAATCCTGAGTCTCCCGGAGAAGGGCGGCACATTAAAAAAAAAAAAAGGGAGGGGGGATGCTGGAGACTGTATGCATTTGGGATAGTGCATTCATTTGGCAAAATATGGGTGGAGTCATTGGGGAATTCAAGCTATGTAGATGAACTTTTAAAAAGCTATGGTTGTATTGGGATATATCCTTTAGTAACATCAATTATAAACAAATGTTTGATTTGTAAAAAGGTGAATGAACAAGCTGTCAGGAAACAACAGATGGGTGGGAGACCACCAGCTTTAAGACCATTTCAATGTATTCATGTGGATTTTACAGAATTGCCAAAAGTGAGGAGAGTAAAATATTTATTGGTCATAGTGGACCACCTCACAGAGTGGGTTGAAGCTTTTCTCTGCAGTAATGCTACAGCAACAGTGGTGTCAAGAGTTTTATTATACCCAACCTAGAAAGATTATCATCATATGAACTGTTGTTTGGAGTAGTTTTCACTACAGGAAGCATATGCATTAATTTCCTGGAAACCAGAGACAAAGTATTGAAACAATATGTGTATAAACTGTCCAGATATTTTAAAGTTTTTAGGAAACAAGGACTATTAGCCCAAACACCACCTTTGAAGTTTCCAGTCCATAAATTCCACCACGATGATTGGATGCTGCTGGAAGGAAGTTAAACCCCAAGTGAACGGGCCCGTGCCAGAGGAGTGGAAGGTGGAATCTCACCAAGGAGATACATTGAAGTTGATGATCCAAAGGATCCAAGGGACTGGTGGGCAGTAACCAGTGGGAATAGCGTTCTTCATCATCTGGACTATTTTTGTATTTTTTTCTTTCTTAGGATTGAGTAGGTTGCCTATGCTGTTTCCCAACTGAAGAGGACTACAACTGCTCAGATCCCTTTGCGCGCTCTCCCAGATGTATTGGTTTTGTAATTGTGCTTTTAAGATCTTAGGAGGACGGTCCTGGATCCACTGGACGAGACTGAAGCCCGCAGACCAAAGTGATCCAGTCACATACCAGGTGACAACAACTGACCGGCCCTTGGTGTTGAGGTTCAAGAAGAATACACCCTGCTGAGTCCTACCGGCAACGGGCTCTCAACGCACGGTGGTGATCGTCAAGCTTTGCTGAACCACCCCGGAAGCAGGTTCTCTACGCACGGCCGAAGCTTGGAATGGAGGAAGACAACATTCTATGACTATAGTTTGTAATGTAAAACCCATTAACAGTGATAGTATCCAGTAAGCACTTATTAAAAACACTCATGGTTGAGGAAGATTGGGGTGTGGGGACTCTGGGGAACAGCTACTTTAGCCCTTCTGTTGGTATTGTTTTAATACAATTGATATTGCCCTACCCCAAGTTACACATATCCCTAACCCTCTTCCTAACATGGTGAACTTGTAAACTTCGGGTCTTGCGCTCTTAAGGCCTTGTGGGTGTGGGAATAAAGTCACTATGATTTATTTGGGGTTGTGGGTACTATTAGCCAAGGGTCTAGTGAATGATGCTAGCTTGAACAGTAGTTCCCCAGGTTGTGTGGATGTTCAAGAAATTCCCCTTGTCTCTGCGGAAGGATTTGAAGATGTCAAGAATCCCAGGGGACCTAGCAGCATCAAGACACTGAATGGGGACACTTTGGGTCAAGTCCACTCCCGCCAACAACGTGGCATCAGAAGGTGGAGTGGGTACCTTATTCCTAAACCAACTCCTAGACCTAAGGTTAAGAGTTTAACAATCCCGGTACAGGGGGGAATAGAAGGGCCCCTACAATAATTGAAAAGAGGAGATTGCATATCAGGGATACTGGAATTGGGTCGAAACCTTGTTAAATCATAGGGTCACCTTCCCTGTGTGTAGAGACATCAGAAACCTGGTAGGCCTATAGGATCCCTGATAAAAGAACAAGGTCCATCAGAAGTGTACCTTGGTCCTAGAATGAACCTTAGGGATGTAAAACTAACCAAAGATCTTTTTTCCTTCTGCACACCACTCACTTTCTCATCATCACCACCAGCTGCCATCATCACAAAATGGGGAGGATGGAAGAGGTCCTGGAAGGTATCCAAGGAAAGGTGCACTAGTCTGTTCCAGCCCCCTCACTTCACTATCTGGTTCTCCATTAGGTCCAACACAGGTTTATGTGTCTTCTTTCCCCCTGGGATACTACCTCCCGGTATCTTTTTGAAGGTCCAATCTTCGGAGATAAGCAAAAGGACCCTTCACTAAAAGTCCGATTACAGCCGCTGATGGGAATGTTTGTAGTGGGGGCTTTTGGGGGTCTGGACTAATGCAAGGAACAACCGAGCACATGCCTTTTCCGTAAATCTTCTTATGTGAAAGGGATGCGTATTTATGTTTGCCAACAATTGGACTGGAACATGCACACTAGTACTCCTTTTTCCTGAAATAGATGTTGTCAGTGGAGAACATACCATCCCTGTTCCTCTCATAGGGCATGTTCAGAAACGGGTACCAATCCTAGTCCCACTATTAGTAATCATGGGGATAGGAACTGCAGTGGAACAGGTGTAGGTGGGGTAACACACTCAGTAATACAGTTTCAGCAATTATCAGAAGAAAGCCTGAACCAAATTACTGGAACCCTGGTGGAAATCCAAGACGAGATAGAGTCATTGGCAGCAGTGGTCCTACAAAATCGACGTACCTTAGACCTTGTGGCCGCAGAGAGAGGAGGTATGAGAAGATTGTTGTTTCTATGTGAATAAATCAGGTGTGGTCAGAGAAGTTGCCAAGGATTTGCAGGATAGGGCATCCAAGATAAGTCAGAGGTTACAAACAACTGACAGGTGGTTTTCTTGGTTGCCTGGATCCGGCTGGATTAAACAAATGTTATTCTTGTTGATATGGCTGTGGCAGGCCTAGCTTTTATTCCTTGTGCAGGCCTAGCTTTTATTCCTTGTGCAATCCCTGTGCTGAAACAGCTATCTATCAGAGCAGTGAAAGAGATACAGACTGCGAAGGAATTAGTTTTGACAGAGCACTTTCTTGAAGAAAAAAAGTTTCTGAAACAGACACATATGTCGAAATAGGGTCTGGGAAAAGAATGGAGGGAGTACCTCCAAGGATTAATAGGGTGAAGATCAAGAAATACCTATCTCTTGTCTAGATTAGTCATATGTTGTGGGATATTATACGTTGGCTTTGTGTATTAAGGGACATAGAGTGTTGTGTAGGAAGTAATGGAAGTTTATGCATGGAAAAACTTCCACAGGGGGGAATGAGGTAAATAGCAAATAAAGAATAATGTAGATAAAAGAAATAATGTGAATAAAATAGGAATCATACAGAGTCAGATATATGGGCTCTGGGGGACCCTCTCTATTCACATTATTATAAGAGAGGAAAGTGTTTGTTGGAAATTACATTAACAAACAGTTAAACCCCTTTAAGTGGTAATATATCTTCTGAGACCTAGATGTCACGGAAAGGACTGCTATATGGAAAAACATCTGAGTGACCTGACTGTGAATGACACAAAGACCTATATGTTACAAAGAGTTACTTAATCCAATGAATTTACTCAAGGATAGTAGTAACTCTCCCATTAGCAACTCCGAGCACTTAAGAAAAGTTGTGTGGCTAAGATAATTTTGTAAACTAAGATTAATGCTTTAAGTAATTAGATGAACTTATTATACAGTGTATGTAACCATAGAAGGAAAATCAGATGTATGATCTCATGATTAACCATATATGGAAAATGTATGATCTCACTGAATCCTTTGTCTTAGAAATGTATAAAAACCATTGTATCAGAGTTCTTTCTTTGTTCAAAGCTTCAGGTACAAATCTGGCTCTGAACCTTGCGCAATAAAGCTGTCTCTGACTGACCTGGGAATGTTTTTTAGTCCTTCCATTCCACTACACATCGGCATGTCACCAAGTCGTAGTTTAATTAGGGTTTCACACTCAGCCCTAGCGCTGCTTTGCGCGGCAGAGTACTATCCTGCTTTGCCAGCTGGGTTCGCCCACATCTCCGCCTCCGCCCGCACTTGGAAACCTCCCCGCTCGCTGAGCTCCCCTGAGTCGCAACCCAGTTGCTCAGCCGCCGCTGGACAGAGCCTGGTTTGGCCCTCGTGCCCACTCTGGGGGGCAGAGCCCCTGCCTCTCCGCCCGCACTGCCCCAGCCCCCCGGTACCGGCTGGAGCTGCCCGACCGCTCCTCCCGGTTGCCGTGCGAGCGACGGTGGCATTGGCGTCTGAATGTCGCAGCAGCTTCCCGCAACTGAGCCCGCTGCCCCAACCCAGCCGGCACCGGGCTGGTGAGTGTAGTTTCACCCGCCCTACCCAACCCCGCTTTTCCCAGGCACACTCACCGCGTGGCAGGCATGCACTAAGGAGTCGGCCGCGGACGAGCGGAGTGCGCGCGGCTGAGCTGCCGCCCAGTTGTTGCTGCGCGCGAAGAAGGAGCCGAAGCGAGCCAAGCGGCGCCGGAGTCATCGGTGGGTGAGTGCTAAGGTGGGCTTCGGCCCCGCTCCCGGAGTAGGAGCGCCGAAGTTCTGCGGCAGAAAGGATCCGGAGGTGGGCGTGCTCGGAGCTGCGGCTGCCCGGGGGACGGGGGGTTCCGCTGGGTTACTCGCAAGGAAGCGCTCGCTTTTCGGGAAACGTTCAAGGGATCCCGCGGGCGCTGGATTGCAGAACCGCTCACCAGGGGAGAGCGCGGATTCTATGCGAGCGTTTAATTCGGCGGGGCGTTTCTCCAATGCAGCTGGAACGGGGAAAGCCGCGCGAGGAGATTTAGTTCCGACACCCTCCCGTCCCACCCTGGGGAAAGGCTGCTGGCCTTGACCGGTCCAGTCAGAGTGCGTGAGGGCTTGGCTTTGAGAGAAGAGCAAGACTTTTTAAATAAAAAGGTGAGAGAGGGCACAAGTTATGCGCACATGCACACCGACGATTTATGTCCTGTAAAATTATGTAGATTAAGGTGTGCATGAATTCCATGATTAGAAATATCTCGTCTGCTTCCTTGTTCACCTTTCAAGCGAGAGTTGTATTTAACTTATACAAGTAACCCTCTTTTGGGTCTGTGCATCGTATTGAATCACAGAGTTAGAAAAGTGACTGAGTTTGCAAAAGCTACTCTCCCTCAAGAAAACCAGAGTTAGCACTAATTAGCTTACTGTGACTATGCAAGTGGACCCCCAGTTTTGTCACTGACCTGGGTAGGCTCAATGTGTGAATGTAACAGGTATTGAGCTGTAAATGCTCCTTTTTTCACAACTGCAGACAAATTTGAGTTGTGGGTAGTTAGGTGTGAAACTGGAAATATCCCTCCTCCTCAATCCAGTTTACTTAACAGGGTTGTCAAGAAAACAAGTCTAGTGATAAGGTCTGGAATGAATTTGAGGCAGCAACTTGTGAAGAAGTGGACAGGGTTCTCTATACCCTTAGTTTGGCCACTGGTTGTTGCACCTAGGATTATTCCTGGATTGTTAGGTGGCCAGGGAGGAGATTCATAGTTGTGGATCCATGCAGTGGATTGGACAGTGTCTCCAACCTTCCCTTTCTAGAGAAAGTTGTCCAGATGAATCTAGACCCCTTTTAGCCAGGTTTCAGGCCAGAATTCAATATGCGAACAACCTTGGTCATGCTTGTTAATGGCCTGTAGTGGACCAGGGATGGAAGTTGTGAAATCAACATTGCACTTCTTGATCAAATGCAGGACTTGATCAAATACAGGTCCCTGACAAAATGGGTTTTGCCAGGGACCGGTAGCCAGCTCTCCCCTCCTTGAAATAAGCAGTTTCTTCATTCACACAGCATATGTTTGTAAAGTAGCCTGCCAAAGTTTTTCCCTGCATTCTCACTGGAGAGACTTTAGCTCAAAATATGAGAAGTTTGTACATCTTCACCAAAAATGGCTGATTTTTAGGGTGGTTTTTTGCCATATCTTCATTTTATGAAAATGGCTTTAATAAATCCTGATACCTGATTGTTAATATGAAGTGCTTCAAACTTAAACACAGATAAGTGATCCAGATTTCAGAATTTTTATTACAGTTATAGACCAGAGACCAGAACAATAAAACCACTCAATAAATATACAATTAAAAATTCTAGAATAAAATAATAAATAACAGACAAAATCTATAATAAAATCCAGTTTGTCAATTATACATGGTCTAACTATACTAAAATCACAATCCATAAACTCTGTGGCTCGTAATCAGTTTATTATTAAAAGGGAAAGGACTAAGCAGTGCAAAGGATCTGCCGCATTTGTTGTATAAAATAGTTATGGTAGGCTTGACGTGTTTGCGATGAATCCCCAGTGCTGCTGCGCAGAATCTAGCTACCTGCACTGTAATTTCGGACTATTCGTCCATAAGCAGCCCTTGGAGATAAATGGTGTCAGAATGGCCAGGATACCTAGCAATTATTGGAAAGATATGTTTTTTTCGAATCTCTCTGTAAAAGGAACATCAAAGGAGTATGTGATCCACAGTCTCCACCTCAAGTGATCCAGTATGTAGAAGGGCTACCAGATCAGTTGCAATATGAACAGGATAGTGGGCATGGAGTCACTGTTGAAGCCTCATCCATTTTGTGTACATTCATGGGTTTGATCACAATGCTGTGCCTGCCATCTTGCAGATTTTGACCATCTCCTTTGCCCCATATCCCTGATTAAGTGCTATACTAGCAGAGCATCTCTGTGCATCCAGTACAGCTAGTCCTCGACTTACAGCCACAATTGAGCCCAAAATTTAAGGGAAACATTTGTTAAATGAGTTTTGCCCCATTTTACAACTTTTCTTGCCATAGTTGTTAAGTGAACCACTGCAGCTGTTAATTTAGTAACACAGTTGTTAAGTGAATTTGATTTCTCCATTGACTTTGCTTGTCAGAAGGTCACAAAAAGGAATCACATGACCTTGGGACATAGCAGTGGTCATAAACATGAACCAATTGCCAAACATCTGAATTTTGATCACATGATTACAGGGATGTTGCAATGTTGTAAGCAGGACCGGATTTAGATGAAGAGAGGCCCTAGGCTATTCCAGTTATGAGGCCCTTTCACCTATAGTGAAAGTGTAATTTTAATTTTGCTAACAATTTGAATGTAGGCCCCTCTTGATCTTGAGGCCCTAGGCTGAAGCCTAGTTAGCCTATAGGAAAATCCGGCCCTGGTTGTAAGTATGAAAATGGTCATAAGTCTCTTTTTTCAGCACCATTGTAACTTTGAACATGTTAAGGATATTGTTGTTGTGTTACCAACCAGCAGAGTAAATGCACAAGGAAATGTTGCTGAGAGCAGTGAATAAGAGATATGCAAACTGGTTTATCAAAAGCTTACTTTATAGTAGAAAAACAGTCTCATAGTCTTTAAACAAATTCCAAGTCTTTGCCAGTCAAATCAGTCCAGTAGTTACAGATATCTTCATTACCAAACAAACAGCAGTTGGTTAGAATAACAAACTCACTCTGGTTCACAAACCACGATGATAGCAGATACGGCAAACTACGGTTGCTTTATATCGATCAGGTGGATGCCTTTCCCTACTAGATCTCCTAGGTAATACAGGACTTACTGCAGATGATTCATCTGACTCCTCCCCTAAAACTGCATCCTCTAAACCTACTTCCTGTTCTTCCTCCTTGATAGAGGATTTTACATCATCTAAATCCTCGGGAATATCATCAGGAATATGATGCTTTATACTAACAGTATTATTATCATATCTATAATCTGCACACACTAGTTTATCCCATCCTTCGTGCTCTAGAAATTTAGCACTTGCACTACAGTAAACACTAATAGTACCCTGTGCCCAAAATCTAAAAGACCTATGATTTGATTCATAGCCAATGAAAAACATTTTTCTGGCTCTCTGTTGATCCTTTCTCCTTAAACTAGATGGAATATGTACCCAAGCTGGGGCTCCAAATGTGTGTAAGTAACTAAGATTTGGTTTCCTCCCATGCCATAAGGTGAATGGTATTTCACCCGTAGAGGAATGAACCACGTTGTTTAACACATGGTTAGCACACATAACAGCCTCACCCCATAAATTTTCAGGCAAACCAGAATCTGCCAACATAGTTCTAGTCATGGCTTGCAATGTTTGACCTCTTCTCTCAATATACGAATTGTGCTGTGGAGCAGACCGTTTATGCTGGATCCCTGCATCCTGCAAAAACTTTTCCAATCTTTGGTTGGTAAATTCTGTACCATTATCAGTCACTAAGCATTTAACCTTAAATTTCTGTTTCCTTTCCACAAAACATAGCCAGTTGTTAATATGCTGGAATGTTTCACTTTTTGTTTTCATTAGATAACAGAATCCGTATCTTGAATAATGGTCTACTATGCTCAGAATATAGCAGGCACCTCCTATGCTGGGTTTCTTGGGTCCAATTAGGTCTATAAACACTACCTCTAATGGCTTTTTTGTTTTAAAACCATTAACATGGTTTGCTGGTGTTACCCTACTTTTTTGCTGACTACAGGCATTGCAATTTAGATATTTACTACATGCTTGTAGTTTTATCCCTTCAGATAACTGAACTGTTTTCTTTAACGTCCTGAAATTTAAATGCCCAAGTCTCCGGTGTAACAGATGAATACATTCATCATGTGGTTTAACATTCTTATAAACAGACTTAGACTTAGCCACCAATACTGGGTTATCCCTTAAAATAAATAAATCATTTTCTAAACTTGCAGTAACAACCTTGCCATCTTTCTCAATAAAACACTTATCATTTTTAAATGTTACTGTAAACCCAAATTTCAGTAATGATTTAACAGATAATAAATTGAATTTTAACCCAGGAATATATAACATAGATAATGGTTCATTACTAAATGACCAACGAGCAATACCCTCTCCAGCTACCTTAACCTTCCAGCCATTTGCTAGTTTAACATGCTGGTTACTCTTCTCCATTTTAACAAAAAATTTTCTATTTCTAGAAATTGAGAAGCACCACTGTCAACAACCCAACAATCCTGGTTAACAACAGTAGTTGAACTGGATGTAGCTAAATAACAACCCTTCTTGGGTCTAGTATTGTTCCTAACAGACATTTTCTTACTCTTACAATACTTAGCTATAAGCCCTTTAGCCCCACAAGCAAAACAACGTTTTACAAAATAGGCAGTTGAATACATTTTTTCTTCTTTTGGTTGTTGCACTCTCAACTGATCCCTTTCTTGTCTTCTTTTGGATTCTTCCAATAACCTACTGGTTATGCCAGCCAATGTCAGTTCATCTCTGGACAAAACCTCTAACGAAGAAAAATAGTTGTCATAACTATCGTCGAAAGAAGAAAGAATTATATAAACTTGTTGTAGTTCTGAGAAAACAAGTTCCTTTTCATGCAGCTCCTGGAAAATTCTGGTCATGGATACCAAATGAGCCATCATATCTCCACCTTTAAGAAGATGTTTAAATAATCTCCTTGTGAGATAAATATGAGCACCCACAGAGTCACGAACAAATAGTCTCTTCAACTTGGTCCAATACCTAGCAGCAGACTCTTTGCCACGAATATGGACAAGCTGCTGGTCACCCAGTGTTAGTCCAATAATGCAAAGAGCTCGTTCATTGTCTCTGTTAAACTTGGCTAATTTCTTCGCATCTTCCTCATCAGCAGGATTCCATGCTGTTACATCCGGTGGATTATTAACTATATCCCACAGTCCTTCTCTATGCAGAAGTAGATTACATTTTGCAGACCAGGATACATAGTTTGTTCCATCCAGCCGGGTTATCATGGAAAAATTTGCTGCTTGTTCTAGTGCCATCGTCACTTGGATTGTTTATTACAAACACAGTTTGTTCTATTCACATTAACTCTCAGTTTAGCTTTTTAACAATCCTTGTTAGTTATGGTTGGCTCTGGGCCCATAACCAATGTTAAGGATATTGTTGTGTTACCAACCAGCAGAGTAAATGCACAAGGAAACGTTGCTGAGAGCAATGAATAAGAGTTATGCAAACTGGTTTATCAAAAGCTTACTTTATAGTAGAAAAACAATCTCATAGTCTTTAAACAAATTCCAAGTCTTTGCCAGTAAAATCAGTCCAGTAGTTACAGATATCTTCTCACCAAACAAACAGTAGTTTGTTAGAATAACAAACTCACTCTGGTTCACAAACCACGATGATAGCAGATAGCAACTCCTCACTATGGCAGCATATCATATTCTGGTAGCATATCACATCAGCTTCATACACAATGGCAGCATATCATAGCAACAACTGAACATGTTACAATACCTTGCTTAAATACTCTCACAACCAGTGATTACCTAATTACAGCATGACTCAGCATTAAAGTCACATAATACATTTACAGATTAAAGTTACAGTACACTTATATTGCCTGGACAACTTGTTAGGCTCAAACCATATCCTAACGGAACAGTCACTAAATGAACAGTTGTAAGTTGAGGACTACCTGTATATTGAATATGCAAGTAGGAGTGAGTCTTATATCAGCCTTCCCGCCGGCGGGAAAATGAACAAGCATCAGTGGCTGACAGGCTGAACAGCTCCTGGTAAAAGGAGTTGCAGCCTTGGGCAGTTCTCAGTTCATAGTTAGTTTGGCATCCACGACCATCTTCGCAGAATCCTCAGGACTGCATCAGCCATTACACGATGACCACACACACTCCATCAGCACATTTCAACCCCACCACCGAAGAATGGTCTTCATACATGGGCAGGTTTCGGATGTTAATGGAATGCAACAGTCTACAAGACTTGTCGGATCCCTAGAAAAGGGCCCTTTTCTTGAGCTACTGCGGACCACAAATCTACAAGATGGTGAAGTCCCTGGCAGCACCACAGATGTTGAAACCATTGAATGGCGAACGCTGCAGGACATCCTCAAGGACCATTACATGCAATTAGCCTCCCCACTAGCCTGCCGACACGGGATTTACCGCAGAGACCAACAGGTGGGTGAGACAATAAATGATTTCGTTGCGAGTTTGCAAGATCTTGCAGTGAAATGTGAATTTATAAATCTGGAGGAAATGATGCGCGATAGACTTGTCCTGGGACTGAGGGACCTTAACTTACAAAAAAGATGGCTGGCCAGGAGAAACATCCCCTTCAAAGAAGCCCTCGAAGAAGCCCGAGTGGCTGAGACATTGGGTAAATCCGCCACCTCCATTCAGAAGGCAAGCAGTGTCCATTCCTCGAGGGGGGAAATGCTGGGCTATCAAGAGGCTACAGACGTGGGTGAGAGTTCTGAAGAGGACGAGGATATCCACCGAATAAGGTCAGAATAGAAGGCTGGCATGGCAGAAGCAGGGAAAGATTCCAGAACTGTGCTGGATGCGGAGGGAACCATCCCAGGGTGGCTTGTAGATTCAAACAAATATTTGCTGCCGATGTAATCACAAGAGACACATAGCCAAAGGCTGCCGAGCCAGCCAGCCAGTGAACCGCCAACAGAGGCAAAACACAACGCAGCCGCCACCATGTGGCCAACAACCGGGATTCCGGAAGGCGCCATTTTCAAAATACAAGCGGTGTGAAGATCGGCCGGCTGAAGTGCCTGCCGAGCCAGCCAGCCAGTAAAATTGTTCTGCCCCAGCTACGGACCCCAAAGAACGCAGCACACACAAAATCTATACAAAGCTTATTTTACTCAAATAACTCAGTCTTTATCAACCAAAGGCTGTTAATAAACTGTCTTAACAGCCTACAAGAATTCTAAGATAAGGTAATCACAGTCTTATTAGAGTTGGCAAAAAGCAACTTAATAAGCAATTTTGCAGAGAATCCAGACACGAGGGAGAATGAGCTAAAGTTGTTCCCTACAGCTTGCTGCAATCGGCATCCCCCCTTAAATAGTCTAAGGGAGTGGCCAATTAGCCCCAAGCCTTACTCTCGAGGAGACCTCCTGAGGAGCCACTCCTGCCTTTTGGCAGCTCTGCGTGCCCGTGCATTGAGAAGAAGCTCCTCCTCTTCATCCTCTTCACTTAAAGGATCTTCTGGAGGTTTTGAAGGCCCTGGCTGAGTCCCTGCCTCTGGCACTACATCTTCACCAGCCTCCTCACTGTCTGACTCGAGCGCCAGCTGCATAGGCTGCTGGCGCAGCACCACACCAGGCTCCTCGTTGTCGGAATCAGCTACAATCTGCACAGGCCGCTGACGGGCCACAACACTATCCCTCACCGCAGGGCCCTTCCCCCAAGTCTGTCGATCCTGATGCGGTCAGGACGGGAACTGCTCGTGAAAGGCGCGTACAAGTTCTGGAGCATGAACAGAGGCTGCATCCTCCCAAGTGAAGTCCTCCGGCCCATACCCCTTCCACTCGATGAGGTATTGGAATTGATCCTTCAGCCACCGGGAGTCTCGAATGCCAGTGACCTCGTACTTGAGTGATTCATCTTCATCACGAGGCGCCGGCTGAGGATGGTCCAGTTGGCGGAGCAGACAGGTAGGCCGTTCGGGAACCAGAAGGGATCAATGAAACACAGCGTGTATCCTCAAAGACCGAGGCAGGGTCAGGCGGTAGGCCACTGGATTGATGACCGCCTCTACAGGTAAAGGTCCAATGTAATGATGATCTAATTTTCTCACTGGCCTGTCTGAAGGGAGATGCTTCAGTGACAGCCACACACGATCCCCAACAGCCAACGGTGGTGTTGCCCGCCAAGAGCAGTCTGTGACCTTTTTATAATCTTCTTTGGCCTTGTCGAGATATTGTTTCACCAGTTGATGAACGGCCTGTAACTCAGTCAAGAATTCATCCGCTGCTAGAACCGGGGAATCAAAGGACGTGAGCGCGAAGAAACGCGGGTGATAGCCCAGATTGGCTAAGAAAGGGGTGGTTTGAGTGGAGGTGTGCTTGGAATTATTAAAAGCAAACTCCGCGACTGCTAAGTATTCTGTCCAATTGTCCTGTTGTTGATTGACAAAGCAGCACAGGTATTGCTCCAATATTCCAATGACTTTTTCTTTTCTTTTTCTTTTTTTCCCCCTTTATTTTATTTTATACATCCAACAAACATTAAATCCATAGCGGTCTACATCACAACGCGAGAAGGGAATAAAATTGTCCCATTACATATATAGAGTAACCTACAAAAGTCTATTACATGTACCAAGTGACATGCTTATCAAATACCTCTATTTGCAGCTCGATTTGACATCCAATTATACCATTGACTCCAAGATATATAGTAATCTGTGTCCCCTCGTCCTTTCAGTATCATAGTAAGCCGATCTGATTCCGCACAATTCATTATTTTCTGAATTACTACTTGTTTGGGTGGGCTAACATCCATCTTCCAGTATTAGGCCCATGCCAATCTTGCAGCTGTTGTTATATGTAGCAGCAGATACCATGTCGTTCTATTAACATTTTCGGGTCTTATCCCTAATAAAAATACCTCAGGACGCAATTGTATATACTGCCCCAACATCTTATTAAGCCACTTCTGAATATTCTTCCAAAATTTCATTGCCTCTCGACAGGTCCACCATTGGTGGAAATATGTGCCTTCTTTAACGCCACATTTCCAACAGGCTGAGGGTGTTGCAGGGAACATTTTGGCGAATCTGACCGGCAGTAAATGCCATTGATATGCCATTTTATATATATTTTCTTTATATCCTATCAGGGTGGATTTGATTTAAATCGAGTTTATTTAAATCACAATTTAAATCATGATTTAAATCACTAGTAAAAAGGCTTGATTTAAATCAACTTGATTTAAATCATAATTTTTAAAGAGCAACTGTCATCTCTGCTACTCCTTTGACCCACTGTTGACTCACCGATAGTCCCTATGTTGCAGAATATACAGCCTCATGCTACATAACTAAGCTCCATTTCATGCTGAATAAACTAAATTATTTATGTATCTTAAATAGAAAACTATCTTACAATAGATTTTTACCCCAAAAGTTTTTTATTAAAATAAATTTGATAAAAATAAAAAAAATCCAATTTAAATAAAAAAAATCTGATTTTTTTGATTTTTTTTAAAAAAATCATTGATTTTTATCCACCCTGTATCCTATTGACCAGGTTAGTTTAATATTCTTAGTCCAGATTTCGTTCCACCTCTCAGGCTCTATTGAATAACCTAGATTCTTCTCCCAAGCATGAACCGAAGTCTTTGCATATTCCTCACCTACCTCCATAGCCGTAAAGAATTTATAGCATCTAGATAACACCTTTTAATCCACCCCCAATAGTATTCTATCTAGAATCTGCACCTCTCGGCTAATCCCAAATCTCTGTCTATCATTCATATACTTACTACTAATTTACATGTACGTCCAGCAGTCTAGGTTCACTCCTTGTTCCTGAAGTGACAATTTTGTTTTTAGCTTCCCATTCATATCTAATATTTCTTTGTAGGTCAATTTTTTCTCTGGATTATACAGAATCGGATAGATCACAGCTTCCATAGGTGAGACCCAGAGTGGTACCTTATTATATGTTTTCCTAATTTCCATCCAACTCTCAATCAGGACTCCTTGCACATGATGTTTCGTAAAATATGCTGGGGGTTTGCCTCTTTCCCACCATAGGTGGGCATGGCACCCCTGTTGGAGATTGTGACCTTCGATTGCTAACAGATGTCTCCCTTGTAGTGTAATCCATTCACGAATCCAAACCAAAACCGCCGAATTATAGTAATACTTCCAATTTGGGACCCCCAACCCACCTTGTTCTTTCGGTTTCTGCATCGTTTTCAACTTAATTCGAGGCTTCTTGCCCTGCCAAATAAATCTATTTGTAGCCCTGTCCAAGTTCCTAAAAAAGGTTTTATCCAGTCTATCTGGGGCCGTTTGAAAGAGAAATACCATTCTGGGCACTACGTGGGTCTTAATTAAGGCTCTCCGTCCCATTAATTATAATTGTATCTTGCCCCATTTCTCCAAATCTTTGTCTAATAGCTCAGTTAATTTTAAATAGTTATCCACCTTTATTGAGGAGCATCTATCAGACAGCCAAATCCCTAAATATTTAACTTTACGAACTACCTGGAGGCCCAAAGTGTTTTGTAATTCTAATTTTTGTATTTCCGTCATGTTTTTAACTATGATATTTGTTTTTTTCCTATTTATTTGTAATCCCGCTACTTCACCAAATTTCTGTATTATGTCAATAAGTCGCCCACCGGAGGTTAGTGGCTCTTCCAGAACAAAGACCAGGTCGTCCGTGAACGCCTGGATCTTGTATTCTTGTTCTCTGATCTTTAGTCCTCTTATGCTCACCTCTTGTCTTATTGACCTAAGTAAAGGTTCTAGCGTGAATATAAATAACAATGGGGAGAGTGGGCAGCCTTGTCTCGTTCCCTTCGCTATCGTCACCTCCTCCGACTCTTCTCCATTGACCAAAATCTTGGCCTTCTGTTGACTATAAATTGCCTGGATTGCATTCAGGAAATGGTCGCCAGCCTCCATATATTTCAATTGTGATATAAGATAATTCCAATTGACCCTATTGAAGGCTTTCTGGGCGTCCAAAAAGAGGAACGCCGCCTGCTTCTCAGGGTGGGCCTCGTAATATTCCAGGGCATCCATTATGATCCGTACATTATCCTTCAACTGTCTGGCTGGTAGAAAACCATTTTGATCTATATGGATGAATTCGCTAAGGTATCTCTTAAATCTAGCTGCCATTACAGTTGCAAAAATTTTATAGTCGGCGTTTAAAAGTGAGATGGGCTTATAATTATGTATCAGAGTATGGTCCACCCCTTCCTTCGGTATTAAAGAAATATAGGCCTCTATATTTCAGTCCCGCTGTCAGTTTCGGGATGATGAGCTGACGATAAGCAGATCTTGACATCTAAGGCCGTCATCACCCCTTTCCAAAACTGGACGGTGAACTGGGTCCCTCTGTCCGACACGGTAGGCCATGTAGCCGAAAGACATGTTGGATGAACATGCGGGCGGTGGCACAAGCTGTCGGCAATCCTCGATAGGGTGTAAAATGCGCCATCTTCGTCAACATGTCCACCACTACAAACACAGTCGTGAAACCCGAAGACGGGGGCAAGTCTGTTAGAAAGTCCATCGAGATGACACCCGAAGGTCTCTCTGGTGTTGGCAAAGGCTGAAGTAGTCCTGGGGGAGTGCCCGTGGCCGACTTGGCCTGTCGACAACGGACACAGGACGTCACATATGTCTGGACATCATGACGGAGACGAGGTCACCAGAAGGTCTGCGACACAAGATTAAGGGTTTTAAACAGACCGAAATGTCCCGCCGCAGAGTTGTCGTGGCACTGGGACAAAATAAGACCCCTAAGCAGCCCCAATGGTTCATAAAGTCTCTCCTGGTACCTCAAGAGATTGTTGGTAAACATCCAGGGAGGGTCAGGCCCTACTTCATGCTTCCGAAGATAGACATAGGCGTCCTGCTGCTGTGCCTCCTGGGTCTGAACCTGTAGGTCTACAGGTTCCTGGGCGGCAGTGAATGACTCGACTGGAATTGTCCGAGGCGGAAGCAGGTCTTTGACTTGGGCATATTTGGGTTTCCTCGAAAGCACATCTGCTCGTTGATTGCGCCCACTCAGAATGTATGTCACTTTGAAGTTAAAGCGGATAAAAAAGAAGGACCACCGGATCTGTCGTTGATTGAGTTTACGCGCGGTCTGCAGAAACTCCAGATTCTTTGGTCCGTCCGGACTTCCACTTGATGTCGGGCCCCCTCGACAGGTCTCGAACGCAGCCTTAATGGCCAGTAGCTCTTTTTCCCAGATGATATAATTGCGCTTGGAAGGATTCAATTTCCGGGAATAGTATGCGCAAGGAAAAAGAGTACCGCCAGCCAGGTGAGCCTGGAGTAACACCGTTCCGACTGCGATATCTGATGCGTCAGTTTCCACCACAAACAGACGGTGAGGGTCAGGATGCTTAAGAATCGGCTCTTTCATGAAGGCCTGCTTTAAGGCCAGGAACGCCTGCTGCTCGGGGGTGCCCCACCGGAATGGGACTTTCTTCTGCAGGAATCGAGTGAGGGGCACGGTCAAAGTGGCGAAACTAGGGATGAATGTCGGGTAATAATTGGCGAACCCGAGGAGTTGCTGAACATCTTTCACCCGACGGGGAGGTTGCCAACTTCTCAGCCCCTCAACCTTGCTCCGATCCATTGCGATGCCCTCGGGAGAAATGCGATGGCCCAAGAAGTCGATGGTCGTCTGGTAGAATTGGCACTTCTCCAGCTTGGCATATAACTGGTGTTCCCGAAGCTGTTGCAAGACCAGACAGAGATGTTGGAGATGACTTTTCCGGGATGTTGAGTAAATCAAGATGTCATCGAGATAAATCACAACAAACTGGTCCAAAAGATCCCGGAAAATATCGTTCATAAAATCCTGGAAGACAGCGGGAGCATTGGTTAATCCAAACGGCATGACCATATATTCAAAATGGCCATACCTGCTGCCGAATTCTGTCTTCCACTCATCCCCTTCTCGTACCCGAACCAGATTGTAAGCGCCACGCAGGTCCAATTTGGTAAACACGGTAGCCCCCCGAAGTCTCTCTTAAGAGTTCAGGAATCAAGGGTAAAGGATACCGGTTATGCACCGTAATGGCGTTCAGTTTATGGTAATTGCAGCACAGGTGCAAGTCTCCGGTTTTTTTCTTGACAAAGAGGACCGGAGCGGACAAGAGCAATGATGAGGGCCGGATAAAATCACAGGCCAGGTTTTGTCCACAAATTCCCTTAATGCAACCAATTCAGGTTGCATTGAATTGGTTGACAATTCTATAGGGAGTGGTGCATCCGGGATTAAGTCAATGGGACAATCGTATTACGGGTGTGGGGGCATTTAGTCTGCCTCTTTCTCGCTAAAAATGCCCACGAAGTCCGAGAGGTCGGCCGGCAAAGATACCGCAGGTGGACCCTGCACCTGGCCTGCGCAAACTTGGCGAGTATGATCCACACATTGCAGGCTCGGGAACGACATGAAATTCTGGGACCAAAGTATGTGTGGATCATGAGTCCAAAGCCAAGCCAGCCCCCAAACTAAAGGAAAATGTAATCCGGACGTGACATAAAATTGGATGGCTTCCTCATGCTTACCGATGGTCAGACGCATGAGTTGAGTGGCGGCCTTAATCGGCCCGTCGCACTGGAGTCCACCAAAACATAAGCTGGAATCCCTTGGGGGTTATTGGCAATGAAGACCTTGGTATTCAAAATCAAATGATGAGGGGGTCCAGAATCCACCTCCGCAGGGCGTGAGCCAGTGTTGATATGTGCCCGACCCAGGGTCTCCCCTAGATTGGGCTCTGGTTGTTTCCCAACAGGTTAGGCTGTGACTGGTACGGGACCAGGAGTGGATGCCCCGCATTGCTTCTTGGGGCAAGAGGCAGTGAAGTGTCCAGGCTCCCCACAATATAAACGCAACCCCACTGCCCGTCGTTTGTCCTTCTCAGCTATGGACAGGCGAGTTCTGGCTGCACCGATTTCCATGGGCTCCTCCCTTGGAGTCAGAGCCTCACATACAACTGGGTTCACACAGGGTTCCTGATGGGCACGATGAGAGGGCTGGCGCTGCAACCTGGCATCAATTCTGAGGCACAGATGAAACAGCTCATTAAGAGTCAGAGGCCAACTCATCCTGTAACCAACCTCCAGCCAACTCATCCTGTAACGCCTCCGACAAACCCTTCTGGAATACATCCAAAAGTGCTGCCTCATTCCAGGCTGAGTCCTGGCTTAACAAACAGAATTTGGTAATGTATTCCTGAAAGGGTAGCCGGCCTTGCTTCAAGGACTTCAACTGTCTGGTGGATGTTTTTGCTTTGATAGGGTCCTCGTACATTTGCCGCAAGTGCTCACAAAACCCCCGAAAGTCATTAAGCAATGGACTGTTCTGGACCAATAAGGGTGTGGCCCAATGAGCTGCAGAGCCAGAGAGAGGCTGATAATGAATCCGACTTTATCTCAGTCATGGGGAAAATCTTCAGCTCGCAAACACATAAATAAATTGCATTGTCCAAGGAAAGCCAGAAACATTTCCAAATTACCAGCAAACTTATCAGGCATAGTTACCGGGCAGTTTCGAGGAGGAGGAGGAGGAGGAGGAGGAGGAGGAGGAGGAGGAGGAGGAGGAGGAGGAGGAGGAGGAGGAGGAGGAGGAGGAGGAGGAGGAGGAGGAGGTGGTGGTGGAGGCATTTGGGCTTGAAGCTGAGTCAGCTGGCCAGCCATCATAGTTAACTGCTGCCGAAGCTGCACATTCTCTTCCCTCAGCTCCTCCATTGTAATCAAGGTTTGTGTGTGTGTTTTTTCAGGTAGGGAACACACTGTTCTGCCCCAGCTACGGACCCCAAAGAACACAGCACACACAAAATCTATACAAAGCTTATTTTACTCAAATAACTCAGTCTTTATCAACCAAAGGCTGTTGATAAACTGTCTTAACAGCCTACAAGAATTCTAAGATAAGGTAATCACAGTCTTACTAGAGTTGGCAAAAAGCAACTTAATAAGCAATTTTGCAGAGAATCCAGACACGAAGGAGAATGAGCTAAAGTTGTTCCCTACAGCTTGCTGCAGTCGGCATCCCCCCTTAAATAGTCTAAGGGAGTGGCCAATTAGCCCCAAGCCTTACTCTCAAGGAGACCTCCTGAGGAGCCACTCCTGCCTTTTGGCAGCTCTGCGCGCCCGTGCATTGAGAAGAGGCTCCTCCTCTTCATCCTCATCACTTAAAGGATCTTCTGGAGGTTCTGAAGGCCCTGGCTGAGTCCCTGCCTCTGGCACTACATCTTCACCAGCCTCCTCACTGTCTGACTCGAGCGCCAGCTGCATAGGCTGCTGGCGCAGCACCACACCAGGCTCCTCGTTGTCGGAATCAGCTACAATCTGCACAGGCCGCTGACGGGCCATAAAAGAACTGCCAACAGAGGCAAAACACAATGCAGCCACCACCATGTGGCCAACAACCGGGATTCCGGAAGGCGCCATTTTCAAAATACAAGCGTCGTGAAGACCGGCCAGCTGAAGTGCGAGAAATACATCAGACAATAGTAAGGCACTCCGATGCATATAAGTCCATAAAATTTAATACCACCGTGAAAATAGAGGGAACCCCATGCAACATGGAGGTGGACACGGGTTCCTTTATGTCCATTATGTCCTGGACTACAATCAAGAAAGCAATCCCGGGAATCACCAGGCAGAAATTAAAACCACAAAAAACACTGCTGAAGGACTACCAAGGGAAATGCATACCAGTGAACGGGAGCGGATTCTTTGAAATAAGCTTCAAGAAATTCAAGGGACCCCTACAACTGACAATAGTGGACAAAGACCTACCCAGCCTACTCAGGATAGAATGGTTCAATGCCCTAGGCTTGGGTATAATGGGCATCCATCATCTCCACCAGGACAGCGTCAAGGAGAATTCAGCAACGTTTTCGACAGGACTGTAGGCAAGTACAAGGGGACCCCTATCTCATTTAGCCTAGACCCTCATATTGCCCCTGTCCGACTAAAGCCGCAGCGAGTTCCTTTTGCTCTCAGGCCCAAAATAGATGAGCAACTAGACAAGCTAATTGCACAGCGAATTTTGGAGCCAATCGATCATGCCAGGCGGGAGACCCCGATTGTCACATCAATTAAGCCAGGTGGGTCTGTGCGCATCTGCGCTGGTTATAAATGTTACAATTAACAAAGCATTGCAACAGAGTGCATATCCCATGCCAGTGGTTCAGCATCTCTTACATTCATTGGGCAAAAGCAAAATTTTCGCCAAACTTGACCTGGCCCAGGCATACCAACAGTTACCAATAGATGCCTCCAAAGTGGATGCCCAAACTATAGTCATGCACAGGGTGGCATTCAAATGCAACAGATTGCAATTCGGAGTTAGTGTGGCACCTGGGTTGTTCCAGAGCTTAATGGAACACCTTCTGCAGGGGATCCCAGGAGTAGTTCCGTATTTCAGTGACGTCCTTGTGGCAGCAGATAATATGGAACAACTCAGCCACTGATTAAGAATAGCCTTGAGCTATTTCCAGGAAGCAGGGCTTAAAGTAAAAAGGGAAAAATGCCAGCTAGTCGTACCCCAGGTTGAGTTTCTGGGTTATCGTATAGACGAATTGGGCATTCACCCCATCGACAACAAGCTGAAGGCAATTAAAGAAGCCCCTACACCAAAAAATAAGACTGAACTTCAGGCATTCTTAGGACTATTGCGTTTTTATAGTATCTTTTTGCTGCAGAAAGCAACCGTTGCTGAACCACTCCACAGGCTATTGGATAAGAAGGGAGCCTGGTATTGGGGACATAAAGAAGCTTCTGCCTTCACAGAAATAAAAGGTCTTTTTTTTTATTTAAAAAGTTTTACAAATACATTTTCTCCCCAGTTTCCCCCCCCCAAACCCCCCATACCCTCCCTAGCCCTCCCCTTTTCCTCCCCTGGACTTCCACAATATAAAATCCTAATCGAAAAATACATTTTATAAAACTTAAATCCCTCCACCCCCTATATACTATTTATACCTTCATAAAACTCTATTAATTTGTCCCTACATAATACATTCATTCAACTAAAAGCTATCTGATATTTCTTAGTTTGATATTTATTCTGCACATAATCTATCCACTTTTTCCACTCCCATACATAAATCTCTTGAGTTCGGTCTTTTAAATATGCTGAAATCTTCACCATCTCCGCAAAACTAGCCATCTTCAAAGTCCATTCTTCAATAGTGGGCATAGCTTCATTCTTCCAATATTCACCTATCAATAATCTCGCTGCTGTCACCATATACAATATCAACTTTGTTTCGCCCAATGTAAAACCCTTAACTATACCCAATAAAAACAATTGTGGAGAAAACTGAAGTTTTTTCTTCAAAACATTTTGCATAACCCACCAAATTTTTATCCAAAAAGCCTTCACTTTCTTACAAGCCCACCACATATGGTAATATGTGGCATCCAAGCAATCACATCTCCAGCATTTAGAAATAAAAGGTCTTTTAACGTCACACTGCGTATTAGTACAATACAATGACATTTTACCCCTCATCCTGACCTGCGACGCCTCCCCCTTTGGCATTGGCACTGTCCTCAGCCACCGACTACCAAATGGCAAGAAAGCTCCGACTGCATTTTATTTCAAGACACTGGCAAAAGCCTATCGGAATTACAGTCAAATAGATAAAGAAGCATTGGCTGCAGTTGCCAGGGTGAAAAGGTTTCACAAATACCTATATGGAAGAGAATTTTGAATTCATCACAGACCATAAGCCACTTCTAGATATCCTTGCAGGAGACAGATCAACCATGAACATATTGTCCCAGGGTGACAAGATGGGCTGTTTTTTGGCTGCATACAAATACCGTCTGATACACCGGCCTGGAAAGACCATCGACCATACAGACGCACGGCCTCAGCCGATGCCCACTCCCGGACCTGGTGGAGGACTCTACACCGGCATCATCAATCTTCCAAATAGAAGAAATCACAAAGGGCCGCATCACGGCAGCCGAAATAGAAAGACAAATGGCAAGACAGAACTTTGGCATGAATTTTAAACTGGGCACGAAGAGGTGGCCAGATGGAACATTGGGGGATGAACTTAAACTGTTTAAAATCTGACAGACGGAAATGTCTGCAATGAAGGGGTGTTTGTTATTGGGGGATAGAGTTGTTATACCACAAACCTTAAGAGAAGCTGTGTTGGAAGCATTGCATGTGGGGCACCCAGGAATTATGAGGATGAAAGCATTAGCTAGGAGCTATGTATGGTGGCCGGGATGGATAGATAGATAAAGGCTTGGGTCACCGCATGTAAGCTGTGCCAGGAAACCAGGCCGGCATCACCCATCGCACCCACACAAGAATGGGACACACCCAGGGAACTCTGGTCCCGATTACACATAGACCTCGTAGGGCCAGTGCAAGGGAAAACATTCCTCATAATAGTAGATGCCTATTCCAAGTGGCTGGAAGTAACAATCATGGCCACAACCACAGCAGAAGCTGTTATTAAGGTACTGAGGGGACTATTCACAACACAAGGATTACCGGACATAGTGGTGTCTGACAACAGCCCCCAATTTACAGCCAATCCATTTGAGATGTTCTTAGCTGAACAAGGGATCCACCATGCCCTCTCTGCGCCAGGGCATGCAGCCCTGGCTGGATGGTGAGATCCACTAAAGAAACCAGGAGATTGGCAAACAAAAATAGACACCTTACTATTAATTTAGCACATCACCCCCAGTGCAACGACACACACAAGTCCACCAGAACTACTGATAGGTAGGAAATTAAGGTCAAAGTTAGACAGACCCCCAATACAGTGCAGAAGTACCCATAGACTTCCACCAGCAAATGCCGGTCATTCAGAGTGGGAGACCCAGTATATGCCCACAGCTATACAGGGGGTACTATGGGGGTACCAGGAAGGGTAACCCAGATCACAGGTCCCCCATCTTAATAAATAGAATTAAGAGGACGGTAAGGTCTGGAGAAGGCACATTCACCAGCTCCCGGGACGAAGAACACACAGTGCCCGTAAACAAACAGAGTCAGACCAGGCCCTGACAACTAGAAATACTAATGCACAATTAACTCACTTCCCTATGCTATACTCAAGCCGGGAGGATGAATGCAATAACTTAGCTGAGGAAACAGGAATCCAGCCAAGGGTCTCTGAGGAACCTGGGGTCCGACCAGGAGTCACGGAAATAATCCACGCCATGGAATCAGTCAGGCCTCCGGAAAGGTTTGAGGTGGTTCCACAGGCAGAGGTGGGAGCGACAGAAGGTTTGCCTGCTCAGACCGCCGATGCTGAGTCAAATGAATTGCACAGGTCAGGGCACACCCATAGAAGGAACGCCTACTTATGGGACTACATCTCGTAACACATTTTGATTGGATAACTCTCAACCAAAAGGGAGGGGTATTGAATATGCAAGTAGGAGTGAGTCTTACATCAGCTTTCACTCATTGGTTCATTTTCCCGCCAGCAGGAAAATTAAAAAGCGTCAGTGGCTGACAGGCTGGACAGCTCCCGGTAAAAGGAGCTGCAGCCTCGGGCAGTTCTCTGTTCGTAGTTAGTTTGTTGTTGTTCCCTATTGCCTGCAATAAACGGTTGTTTTACTACACTATGATCATCCTGCCTCTCTTTTCATATCCGGATTTAACACTGTATATCATTGTTTCAAGCTTAAGGGAACCATTTCCATATAAAATGAAGCTTCTGTGCTGAACAGTCTTCTCTAATATGCTGACCAATATTCATATTACTGTAAAATCTCAAGACCAAATGGAGGAGGTGACGATAATGTCTGTTATTCCCAATTATCTGTTAAATCAAAAAAGACATCATTGAAGGGAATTACATCATGATGCAGATTAACAAATGATTAATGATTAAAAAATTCAATGGGAATGTAGTGTGTTGCTTGTGAACTCTGTTGTTATAATCTAAACCTAGTCCTCTTCTTTCTTTAGCATCCTGTAAAAGCTTATATTTAATTCTTGGTTTTTTGTTTTGCCAAATAAATTTAGTTATATCTTTCTGCCACTGTTTAAAAGAAGAATCTTTAATCAATATCGATATAATCTGAAATAAAAATAAATAATAATTATGTTAAAATATGGAGGGAGATAAATTTAAATAGATAGGAAAAACTAGATTTGTCACTGATGGGAAGAATTTCAGTAATTAAAATGAATGTAACAGAAGGCAAATATCACTTGGAAGAACTGCAATGTCTGGCATAAATAATATCTGGAAGAGTAAAGACATCAGTGTTAAAACCAAATGCAGATTAGTTTACTCAATATTTTTCCAATTGCTGCTTATGGCTGCGAAACGTGGACTCTGAAAAAGGTAGATAGGAGAAGGATGGATGCCTTTGAACTGTGGTGCTGGAGTGACTTATGCACCCCATGAACTGCAAAAATAACAAAGATTCTCACTAAAAATATCACTTGAAGCCAAGATCATCAAACAGAGGCTATCATACTTTGGTCATGTCTTGAGAGCTGACTCACTCAAAAAGTCAGTCACAACCCTGATTATGATAACTACCTAGTGTTATTTTAAAAGTTTCCTTCTCTGCAATTCACTGGCTGTATTTTCCATCATGCACCTAACCTTCAAATTACACAACCACACTTTGGCTTCAAAATGTCTGCAAACCTTTCCACCAGGTGTTACCTTATAATGTACATTGCCATGGTTTATGGTGCTGTATATTCTACAACAACTGAGTTAGTTGAATAAACCAAAATAACCATGGTGAAGTTTCGATATGCTAGTAAGGGTGATTTACTCCAGGTGGTTAACTTCAGAAGGAGCTAAACAACTCTGTTTTACTGTGTCCTTGGCTGCTAATGCCAATTTCTTGAACACAAAGCAGAAAATTAGCTAGCCCTGGCATTTATTATTTTTATCCTTTCCTAAAATATACTTCCTGATTCCAGAAGAAGGTGATGCCACATAACTGCACCAACTGCCTCCAGAAACCCTTGATTGGGGTTGGTTTCCATGAAAACTACATCATCTTGAAGTTACCAACTTTGATTTGAAAGAGAGTTTACCACAGTTTGGAAATTCTGCTAAGAAATCCACAATCCATTGCACTGATTTTTCAGCTGCATTGTAGTTCACCATGGAGACTTGGGGGGTGGGGGTGGGAGAGACAGATTTTTATTTATTTATTAAATTTTTATCCCACCTTTATTACTTTAATTGCCATTCTCATGTTAAAATGGTAAATGTTGCATCTGTAAATGTAGATCCAAGGTTGATGATTGGTTAATCCCAGACCCCATTTTTAATAATGAAAAAATGTTAACAGTGGAACATTTATTTTAAATTTTAGTTTGGTACAAGAACCTAGTTGTGGTTCCTTCTTTTCCTTGTAATAAAAGGACTTAGGTAATGGGCACAGATCTTTTCCAATATGCTTCCTGCAAAGATACCAAGATTTAAAATTTCATAGGATATTATATTCATTATGGGATGGGGATCTGCTGATTTCCAGGAATAAGATGTCACTTGTTAAACAGCTCTTTTCTCTTTTTATTAATCAGATTCCTATGAAGAGCTCAGAGAAAAGCATTTTGAAGTATATGCCCAGCAAAGCTCATCTCATCTCAAGGGTGTTATTCACCTCCCTTCTGCCTCTGTCTATGAGTTTGGTCAGCCATGGCTAGAGAAGTTTATTTATTGCTTCTTTTATTGTTCTGTGGGAGAACAATTTCTGAACGGCAGCCTTTGCCTCAAATGCCTTCTGAAACTCTAGATTTTGGGTATGTTCCCCACAAGATATACAACACCAATGCTTATTATGAGCCCGGAACAATAGGGATTTTGTTCCACATTGTCCACGCTTTCCTCTGCATTGTTCAGCCCAATTACTTCCCTCAAGGTAGGTATATATTAAATATTAATTTGTCTTTGAAAAAATACAAGGAGATACTATCTGAGATGGCAGTTTTGCAAAGCAGTGTAGTTTGAGTTTATGTTTTGAGAGAAACTCACTGTGCCAAACCAACAGAAGAGTGGAATGATTTTCTTGTGAATAGTTTTAGATATATATGTGTGTATGTGTGTTTTGCTAAATCATCAAAAAGAAGAGTAGTGGAAAAGGTTTTAGAAAAAGAAGCCATCTAGCACTTTCCCCCAGAACAAAAATTGTGTTTTGAGGCAAGATGGTTGTGCATAAAAAGTTAACTTGTTCCTCTTTGAGGGATCTGATTTCTGAATAATCTTACTCTCTGATTATTTATTTGTTAAATTTATTTGCCACCTGTCTCACTGTGGGGCTACTCTAGGCGGTTCTCTTATTTTTGTCTTACCAGGTAGAATAATAATTGGGGATGGCAGAACATCCCCAAAGTGAAGAATTTGGAAATGTCACATAGATGAAATGGGGGATGTCATTTCTCTCCATAGATATTTATAGAGGACATAGAGAATGGCCTTGAAGGACAGGAGAAAATGCCACTACCAAGTTAGTGATCAGATAAGGGGGCTTCTATACCTGTCCATTTCTTAAAGTGGACATTCAATACTGAATATGCCATATTGTGTATTCATGGGTGTTCCCATCTTGTGATTAAAAAAAATCCTGGCTATGTATTGATTGATGCTAAAGTATATCTGTGAGTTGCTTAAGAACTCTACTGACAATATTATTAGCTACTTTTTTAAAGCAGTAGATGTACTGTTATACAGTTTTCAGTAGGACACAACTTTTATTAAAAGAATTAATTGCCTGGCAATGAGAAGCTAACAAGAGTATCTAGAAAGAGGTTGAGAGACACAAACTGCATCTTTACATAATTTTAAGAGACATCAGGACATTGGTAACATCATATAAAGGTGGAATTTGCACAGGGATCACCCAGAAAGCTATGAAAAAAATCAAGATGGTGGCCGTGAATGCATGATTAAAGATCCATCCTTTTTTTTTTGCAAGTATCACCATTCTGACCCATTGTTGATTAGTTGCAGGTATATGCAACTAATCAACAAATTAATACTTTGCACCAAAGTATGTATTGATTTTACACCAACTAAAAACATGGACAGGTGGAATTGTGGTTATCCAGGGGAAGATGTAAAGGAGGTTTTAACAGCCAATGGTACAAAGAATCCCATCCTTTCCCCTTTCCCTCCCAGAAAAGCTTTCCTTTTTGATATCCATTTTGATATTTTTCAAAAGCCTTATAATAAATAAAAAGCCCTGGCAAAAGCCCTGGTTTCTTTATATGAAGAGATGAAGTTCTTTCTGCATAAATCATAAATTTCTTCGTGTTTCTATTACAGTAATTCAGAGAATTTTTAGTTTACAACTTGGCTTATCAACTTGGTTTTTATTTTACTTTTGTTTATCTATTTATCTATTTAAGTATAAAACAATGCAAACAAAGTTTTAAATATTTGTTTAGCAGCTTTCTTGTGTCTTGAGCAGCAGATTTCTAAACCTTCCTATGTCTCGGGCAACTTGTAGTGTTAGAAATAAGGGCAGAATAGTAAATAATACCAGGAGTTGTTAAACCTTAAAACTGATTTACCTAACTAAAAAAAAAAAACATAGATATCTCCTTGGTGCTAAAAAGACCAGAACAGAAACCAGGCAGACTTTCTTAGAAAGACATTTTAAAGTTGGGGGGAGGGGGGGTGTCTCCAGAGCAGGTGGGCTTACAGTAGGGCAGGTAGATGGTCTTAATGTCCATCAGGGCCTGGATCTTTACTTATTGGAGGTCTGGGAACTTTGGGTCAATGTTATTTTGGAAAGAATTGATATTTTTTTTATAGGGGTCTTGTTTCATTGGATAAGTGGGCAGCCATACAACTTTGAGAAATAAATAAATGAATAAATTATTGTATCGGACTTTTAAAATTCAAATACCAGGACCTCAGAAAAAAATAAGGTCAACAAGATATTTTCTCACATGTTAATCCCCTTAAATTATCTGTGTCTCATAGCTGCTAAATTGCTTCTCCCCATCTGCTTGTCTGCTTGGTACATTTTTGGGGTTTCAAAGAAAGCATCATTTGCACCCAAGCCTCACTTTCTCAATGCAGGGTTAACTTGTCATCTTTAGTCCAATGAGTTGCTAAAGTACAATAAACTGATAGATATGAGTTTTTTTCAACTTTGGCAGTTGTCAGTTATCAAATTCATCCTTTGATTGCTGTCAATAAGAAAAGAACCTAAAAAATTCAGATCTGAGTCTGAAGCATGAAATAACTGTCTCTTGGGCATTGAGCTGTTGTTACCTCAGGGAATTCAGTGTGTATTGTGTGAAGAAGGTGATGAGTGAGACTTGCAATTAATAAACATTCTGCAATGAATTTTCTTGGAATACTTTTCCTTCCTTTTAGGCAGAGTAGGCTTCTATTTTTCACTCCTCAAACAAATAAATTATGGGGATTTGGATAATATGAATTGATTGGGTCCTCTATAATCTCATTTATCCATATGTTGGTTTTTCCTCCTTGGTGATCTATGATGAAGGAAATAGTACTAATTTTATTTGTTTACTACTACCATTTCCTTTTACCTGGTGGACAAAAGTGTGTGTATAAGGAAGTTTGACCACAGGTATGCGTAGGTTGAGTAATGCGCACAAACGTACATATGATCATACTTATATAGACTTTTAAAATAATGATAAAAGGGATGGAATGAACTTAAAATGAAAAGAAGTTAGAAACTGAGAATCACTGTCATATAGACTCGTTGACTATTAACTTTGTTATATGTAGTAATTTAATTATGCAAACTTATTTTGTAAATTTTCTTGGTAGGAAATTGCAGGGATATATAGTAGTACTATAGTATGTAATGTCTTATCTTTAAACATTTTTGCCAGTTTCTCAGATGGCATGTGCCATCTATAAAACATTTTATATTGATTTTCCTTATATGCAGTGGACATTGTTAATTTATAATTCCTTTCCCATAATTGTTGCCATTTGTCTAGATCAATTGAATATCCAAAATTCTTTGCCCAAGTTATCATTGTTTCTTTTACTTACTCCTCCTCCAATTCAATACCAAGTAAGAAATTATAATTTTTCAAATTAATTTATCCTCTGTTCCTGTGTGTATCCTATCCAATTCTGTCTTTTCTAGATAAAAACCATATAATTTAGCATCTTTTTCATATCTTGTTTGTATCTGCATGTACATCCGTCTCAATCCCCTGTTCTTCCAGTTCTCGTTTCCCTTTCAATTCCCCCTTATCTGTTAATAAATCCCTGTATCTAACAATATTTCCAAAATTAAAAACATTTGGGTGTATTAAAGCTTCCATTGTTGATAACCATATTGGTATTTTCACATAATATTTATCTCTGACCTTCTCCCATACCAATAACAATGCATTCCTTATATAATGTCTATGTAAGTATGTATCTTATTTCTACCATACCACAAAAATGCATGCCATCCCAGCTGTAAATCATGGCCTTCCAATGTTGATAATCTTATGTTTCTTAATTCAACCCATTTCTTCAACCATGTCGATGCTGCTGCCTGGTAATATAATTCCCAATTCGGCTGTCCAAATCCACTTTGTAATCTCGTATCTTGAAGCATTTTTATGCTTATTCTTGCTTTTTTCCCTTGCCATATAAATTTCCTTATTATCTTATTAAGGTGTTGAAAGTAAGTCTTTTCAATTTTTATTGGTACTGTCTGGAATAGAAATAGTAATCTTGGTAATATATTCATCTTTATTATTGCAATCCGTCCCGTAAATGATAATTCCACTTCTCCAAATCTTTCTCAATTTGTTGTTTTAATCTATAATAGTTATCTTCTTTTACCGTTACGCATCTTGAGGTTAAATATACTCCAAGGTATTTAACTCTTTTTACCACTTGTATATCTAAATTCTCTTTTATCTCTCTTTTTTGTTTTTCTGTAATATTTTTCACCAAAATTTTTGTTTTATCTTTATTTATTTTCAAGCCAGACTCCTTTCCATATCCCTCTATTTGTTCTAGTAATTTAGGGCCTGTTATTTGTGGTTCCTCTATGATGAATACTAAATCATCTGCAAAAGCCTGCAATTTATACTCTTCTTTTTTAATTTTCATCCCTTTTATCTCATTTCATCTAATGTTTCTATTTAAAACTTCTAAAGTCAAAATAAACAGCAATGGTGATAGAGGACATCTATTTGATTGCCAAATTTCAGGTCTCTCTGAATGCAAATCATCTTATCTAGCTACGGGAATGCAGTACAAAAGAAACAGACTATCAACTAAGGTGGACAAAATGCTAGGAAGAAAAAAAAAGTGAAGGCTGTTTTAATGTGTTTCCTATTACAAAAAAATAAAATAAAAAATACAGCTGTGTCTTACAATGTTCTCTAAATTTACAGTTAATTAATTTTTTCAGTAATTGCAGTTGCCCAAACTTGGTTAATCACCTCAATCAGATGAAGGATCTAGAGTTTCTGTTTTTTAGGCTCTTTTAAAAAGGACACATGACTGATCATGCTGAGGAAATGAACTCTAAGATATTAGAAAGTGGGTCAGGTCAGCCATGAGAACACCTCGGTTGAACTCTTTTCTTAATCTGTTACAAATCCTCACCAGATGGTGACCTGGAAGACCAGCTCAAGTGAGCTATAATAAGGCAGGTTAATGAGGATGCAAACATCTAAGTAGAGTTAGCCATGTTTTGTGGAAAATGCAGAGAATTTTTCAGGAGTTTTATATTTGTTCCATCTGTTCTTTAAAATTAAGGGGAAAGCTTTTATCTTGCTTATTTAGATGCCTTAAGCAATAAAATGGGGAAATGCTAACAATAATTTGGCTTCCCAGGAAAGTCAAATATTTATTTGAAGGCAGGGTTTTCCCTCAATCTAAACCTTATATCTGAAAGCCATCACTAGAAAATTAAGATATTTCAAGGATATTAATGGCCAGGGCGATTCCAATCAGCTTGGAGTAGTTGTTATCTATTTGCTTGATGCAACAGACATATCTGCATTCTCTCACAAATGAAAATTGTTGAAAATCCTCAGGATGCAGAAAAACTATCTAAGCTTTCTTTTTATATATCAGTTTTCCATATTTGGGATATTCTTTGAATGAAACATGGTAGAATCATGTGAGTTACATGTGAGTTTCACGTGCCACCTGTCTTCATTCAAATATCTTTAGCAGAGCTTTTTTGGATCCAAGAATAGTCAAAGCCTGTATGTATATACACACATGTTCATGTATGGTGCATTTGCAAATCAGGAAGGGAGAACTTTGGGGGCTAGTGAAATCTATTGGAAATTTTAAGATTGTTGTGTGCTTTATCCATTTTTATTCACAAAATGGATGCCACAGTGGGCAGTATAAGTCCCGAGACATACATTGAGTAAAAAAGAAAATTGTGGATTCTTGGCACTCTCTGAGCTTGGTTGTTTTCATTACCAGATTAGGCAATATCATTATTGGTAATTAAACATCTGAAGTAAAACAAATTCAAAAAATATCATTAGTTCAACCCTGAGCTACATATATTCTTTACTGGAAAGAAAACTGACCTAACTGCTCCTTGTCTCTATCATTCTCAAGTTTTCTTTGCCACCCTTTGCCACAGGTTGTAAAGTTGTATGTCTTTCTGTTTTACATTTGTGTATCGTAGGTTAATGGAGACACACCCAAACAAAGAATGCATTCTTTATAAACATGCTTGCCATCTTTATTATCCTAGAATGTTGTTGGTGGCTGCCAAGGACCAGTCATTCATTGAATTGGGGAAATGCTACAGCTTTGCTTTGCACCAAGCTTGTTTTCCTCCTTGCCAAATAAATGACTAGGTTATAATAAATTATATACTGTGATAAACCCTGACTAGAAAAGTATTATACATATGAACTTATGAATTAAAAGAACAAAATAAAAATAAATATTTGACCTTTACAGGGAGGAGTCATAAAATAAGGGTGTGGCTGGCCGATGAAGTCTCATAAAACAGAAATAGTATTATCCCAGTGTCAGGGCGTTAATCCCATGTTTGGCTCTGGGAAAAATCACCCTGGTTTAGAGGATGGATCGAGGCTTATTCCTTGTTGCAATATTCTGAAAAAGAAACACGAAGAAAAGTTTCTAATAAAACTCATTTATTTGTTATAAAGAAAATAAAACACCTCACTAACTAAGAAAAGTAATTGCTACATTTTTGAAATAATTCTTGCCGGTATTTCTCAGCCGGACCTTGCTGGCAAGAGAACAAAGGAAAGAGTGTGTGAAGCAAGTGAAAGAATGCGGACATGCGTAGTAAAATACTGATAAGGAACTTGGCAAACTACAGTAAGTCTATTAGTCCAAAAATAATGAAGCTCATCTGGGAAATAAAATAATGCAGTGACATTCCCCTTCTTTGCCAGTTGAGCGAATATCAGTACATCATCAAATAAGGCACATCTTCTTACGCAGATACTCGTGTTGAGCTGCTGGAAGTGGTTTGTTGAGCATATCAGCAATTTGATCATGTGTAGATACATATTGCATTTTGACAAAACCTTTTTTCACTAAATGTTTTATGTTTTGATAACGAATGTCAATGTGTCTGGACCTAGAACCTGTGAAATGTGATTCAGAAATATAAACCACCGATTCATTGTCTTCCATCACGGTGATTGGTCGGATCGGGTGTGTCCAGGTATCTGTGACTAAAGCATCAAACCAAGTTAGAGAATTACATGCATCTGAAACACAAGCATATTCAGCTTCAGTAGATGAACAAGAAACAAAATTCTGTTTACGTACTTGCCAATAAACAGGACATCCATTTAAGAACATCATATAACCTGAAGTACTTTTACGTGATTTCTTATCACTTGCCCAATCAGAATCTGCATAACAACTTAATTCTGCATAATCAGTATGTGTTGGTTCTAACAATAACTTCATGTGTTTAGTGTGTTTTAGGTATCTCAATAATTTCTTAATACATGTCCAATGAAAATGTTTTGCTTTACCTACGTGTCGTGATAAGATATTAACACTAAGTGCAATGTCGGGTCTGGTCCAACTGCTAATGTATAACAGTGACCCAATGACTGAACGATAAAGTGTTTGATCCTCGAACTCAGGACTTTCTTCTTGTGTCAAGTTATGAAAATCTGTTTGCATGGGTGTCTTTGTTGTTTTAGCATCTTTCATGTTGCAATGATGCAAAATTTGTTCAATTTTATCTTCTTGTGAAAGACTAAACCCCTTCTGTGTTTTTTCAATCTGAACACCTAAATAAGTGCTAATATGACCTAATGATTTCAATGTGAAGTATCTCTGCAAAGCTTTGGCAAAAATTTCACTCATTTGCTTATTTGGACCAATATAAACAATATCATCAACATAAACAAGAACTATCTCATATGCATTGTTAGATCTTTTTGTGAACATGCATTCATCAGTTTCGGACTTAATAAAGCCCATTGAATTTAGTTTGTCAATAAGACATAAATACCACATTAAACCAGATTGTTTCAGACCATAAAGACTTTTGTTTAGAAACCAGGTATCCCCTTCTTGCTGTCGGAATCCTGGAGGACTTCTCACGTAGATCTCTTCATCTAGGTCTGCATGCAGATAAGCCGTGTCAACATCAAACTGGAAAACTTCTAAACCAAGGATAGTTGCAGTTGCTAAAAGCAATTTTTACACTCTCAGTTCGAACTGTCGGTGAGTAAGTATTTGTGTAGTCCTCAGGATAACGTTGAGCGAAACCCTGAGCTACAAGTCTGGCCTTGTACAATGACTCACCATTTGGTTTCTTTTTGATTCTGTAGACCCATCGAGTGCCAATGACCTTTTTGTTTGCTGGAGGTTTTGCAGGTGTAAATACTTTAAGTTTCTTTAGACTGTCCATTTCAACCTGCATTGCTTCATACCATTTGTCTTGCTCTGAATCAGGGAGCTGCTTGATTTGTGTGAAATTATCAGGTGGAAGTGTAACATTGCAAATCAAAGGCAAGGGTGCTTTTGTCAGTTGCCAAGAATATTGTTGTGGAGGGATTCCTTTTGTGGCCCTCTTGGAACGTCTCGGAACAACTGTCCAGTCTTCTTCTGCTTCGTCCTCATCCTCACTTTCATCGCTAACATCAGCATCCGCGGCTTGCGAAGACGGAACATCGGGTTGAGAAGAATCAGTGGAATCTTGATCATCAATCTGCGTAGCATCAGCAGTATCATCTCTGGGAAAATAAACTCCAGGATCATTGGAATGAATCCTGGACCAGTCAATATCTTCCTCAAAATTAGCAGATTGGGAAGTCACAATTGCATGTTTAGAGTCAATAAATCTGCTCCATTTTGAGTTATCATCAATACCCATAAATCTCAGTCTCTTTGCTGCTGGACTTCCTTTTCTTCTTTGAGCTAAGGGAATGTTCACCATAGCATATGAACCAAAAATATGGATGTTTTTAAGATCGGGCTTGTAGCCATACAACATGAAGAAAGGAGTCTGATTTGTTACACTGCTCCAAGTACGGTTGACAGTGTAATTTGCATACTTGATAGCTTCACCCCAATATATCATATCAAGGTTGGCGTCTTCTAGGAGACAACGCATCATGGTTTGCAGTACCTCTCTGTTGTGAGCCGGTGTGTCAGGGGGCGAAGTCTGATTAAGAATTTCATTCTTGTGCATCCAGTCCTGGAAACGCTGAGACATGAATTCGGCACCACGATCACTCTGGATTCTGGCGATGTGAACTTGGTGTTGGGTAGAAACAAGGGCTGCAAAGTCTTTAAAGATCTGAAAAGTCTCTGATTTTTCTTTCATAGGATATACATATCCATATCTAGAGTAATTATCAACTATTGTTAGAAAATATTTTCTACCACCAAATGATGGCGGGAATGGACCAACTATGTCAATGTGAACCAAATCAAAAATGCGTGTTGACAGGCGTGTAGCGTGTTTGGGAATGGCTGCTGCTTTGGATTTGGCATTTTTGCATACAGCACAATCCAAAAACACCTTACACCCCTTTAGATCCAAACCTTTTGCGAACTCCGGCATCTTCCTAAGAACACGGAAACTGGCATGCCCCAATCTTCTATGCCATTTATGGATACACCTGGAATGCAAAGGTTTACCAGTTAGTGAATTCTCAACATTAACAGTTTTATGAGGAACCTCAGGCTTGCTCTGAGCAACCTGTTTACCAACTCTCTTTTTGTTGGCTTTAGGAGCCTTTGGAATAGCAACAGGATCTCTCTCTGGAGCATCTCTCTCTGGGCCTGTGCTCTCCCTTTTTGGAGTTTGCATACTTGCCTGTGTTTGTGTTTTAGGCTTTGGCTTTAAGTAATAAACACCACCAATTAATATGGTTCCAGCAACAATATCTCCATCTTTAACTATGTAACTTGCATTTTCAAGGTGGTGAACCTGGAATTTTAATGCTCTAGACAAGTGACTCTGACTAAGCAAATTACTGGTTGCTGTTGGTATGAAATAAACATCAGGAATGAATGCATCGAGCTCTTCAACATAAACAGTTTCTTTTCCTTTGACCTGACAAGGATGATTTGAAAAAGAGTAAAGTTCACGTAGTTCAGGTTCAGGCTCGTGCATTTCTGTGAAGAGTTCCTTTCTGTAGGTAACATGCAATGCTGCACCACTGTCCAAAGTCTACAGGAGTTGTCTGTCATATTCTGGTTGAGGTTGTGGATCATTGGTTAAAGCCAATGTGGCGAGTGGAGTTTGTGGATCACACCGGGGACCACGACGATCTTGTCCACCGCCTCTGCCTCTGCCTCTGGAATCTGTTCCTCTGGGCTGGTATGTGACAGGAGCTGGAACTCGTTGGGGACAATCCCGGGTGGCATGTCCCACACGATTGCAGGTGTTGCACCTTGGCATCCTTGGAGCGTAGGTCCTTCTTCGGAAGGGGCGCCTAGCTGGAGTTCTTGATGCAGGTGGTCCTCTCAAATGTGGTGTGGCCAACATGAATGCCTCTTCTTCAATTAAAAGTCTACAGACATTGTCCACTGTGCGTTGAGCAATTGGGACTTGGTTAATTTTTGTAACAGCATCTTTCCATTCATAATTCAAAGAGTTAATGATGATGCTGATCATTTGAATATCTTCAATGTTATGGCCTCTTTCTCTCAATTCTGTTCTCAGTCCTTTCAGTTTGGTCAAGTGTCCTCCAATTTGTTCACCAGGTTTCAATCTCGAACCGTGGAGTTCAGACATGAGTAAACATGAAGATTCAATTGAGATAGGCCTGTAGCAATTTTCCAATTCAGCCCAAATTTGTCGGGCTGTTGTATTTGGTGGAAAAGTGACCTGCAGTTCAGTATCCATGGACATCAATAATGTTGTGCGAGCTCTTATCTCTAAATCTCTTATTGCAAAATTCCAAGGTGGTCCAGGAGGGTTAAATACCATACAGTGAGTGCCTTCTCTAAGAAGCAATAGTGTAATCTCACTGACCCAGACTTTGTAATTGTGTCCTGACATTTTTAGTTTTGACTCACCAGTTAGTGGAGAGACAGAAAATGCCTGGTGAGGAGCCTGCATTTGGTACGCTGGCTGTGCTGGCAGAAATGCCTGTGGTATTTGCTGTGCCTGTTGTGGACCTAAAAATGGTCTTGGTTGTGCCATTGGAGGTGGGCCAGGAGCTGGCCCTATTTGCACTTGTGGCTGGGGCACATATGCAGGCATTTGTAGCTGCTGTGGCTGATGCACTGGAATCTGCTGTATTCCAGTTGCCATTTGTGCTTGAGCTGCAATATTGGCGTGACCTGCTGGAGATACAATCATTTGCCTTTGCTTCATTAAGTTTAATTGTGTTCCATCTAAAAGGACACCAACACCACCAGGGGGTGTTTGAGTTCGGGCCTGTGGAAACACTTGTGGCATTTCAGCTTCCTGTAGTAAATTACTTTCGCCAGCAGATGGTGCTGCATCTTTAGCTTCGGGCAGCCCAGTTACAAGGAATGATTGCGTGGCAGGTTTATATGTAACTTGATCAGGGAGACTTTCATGTGACGTGTGCAGTGCCCTCTGTCTTAATTGGCCTGACACAAAATCCACCAGGGGGAGTGTCTTTGGCTCCAAGGAAGAAGACAATATGGCGCTTTTTGAAAATCTTAAGTTATCTCCCTTATCTTGCTCAAACATAGATATAGCCATTTTTGCCTGGGATAGCTCCTGTTCATAGAATTTTATACGGTCACGAAAGGCTTTCATAGCCAGCTCATCCAGGGTGAGCTTCGAGGAGAATAATGGATTGTTTTTCTCTCTCTGCGTGGGAGTAATTTTGCTCGGCAGTTTGCGTTGGCCTTGCATCGAGCGTTACAAATTCAGAAGGTTCTGGGAAGACAGTTTGAGAGCTGGCATAATTAGAAGGGGGAGTTACTGACCTCAGTCGTAAATCATCATCTTCAAAAACAGCTTCTGTCTTATCTCCCTCCATTTCCCACGGCTTCTTCTTGTTCCAGGCGTGCGGCTGTAGTAAGGGGCTGGAAATCTGGAAACCTCCTTTCTGCCACCTTCTCAGCAAAATACATTTTGTATTTGTTTTTCTTCTGTTTCGGCATCTTAGCAAAGATAATTAGCGTACCTCAGTAGCTAAAAACTAATTGCCTATGCGCTCTTATCAGAAATAACAAAAACAAGGAAAAAAGCCATAAATCAACCGTCCGAGCTACCAGATGTCAGGGCGTTGATTAATCCCATGTTTGGCTCTGGGAAAAATCACCCTGGTTTAGAGGTTGGATCGAGGCTTATTCCTTGTTGCAATATTCTGAAAAAGAAATACGAAGAAAAGTTTCTAATAAAACTCATTTATTTGTTATAAAGAAAATAAAACACCTCACTAACTAAGAAAAGTAATTGCTACATTTTTGAAATAATTCTTGCCGGTATTTCTTAGCCAGACCTTGCTGGCAAGAGAACAAAGGAAAGTGTGTGTGAAGCAAGTGAAAGAATGCGGACATGCGTAGTAAAATACTGATAAGGAACTTGGCAAACTACAGTAAGTCTATTAGTCCAAAAATAATGAAGCTCAGCTGGGAAATAAAATAACGCAGTGACACCCAGTCTCCCTTAAGTCTCACAACAGACAACACAAAATGTCTGATAAAGCCTGAAAGTGGTGATTTGAGATATCACCCCCTATGGCTATACAAACATCTTGAGCTACGTAAGAAAAAACTCTGACTAGAAAAGTATTATACATATGAACTTACGAATTAAAAGAACAAAATAAAAATAAATATTTGACCTTTACAGGGAGGAGTCATAAAATAAGGGTGTGGCTGGCCGATGAAGTGTCATAAGACAGAAATAGTACTATCCCAGTCTCCCTTAAGTCTCACAACAGACAACACAAAATGTCTGATAAAGCCTGAAAGTGGTGATTTGAGATATCACCCCACTATGGCTATACAAACATCTTGAGCTACGTAAGAAAAAACCCTGACTAGAAAAGTATTATACATACATACATACATACATACATACATACATACATACATACATATCGTGTTTCCCTGAAAATAGGACATGTCCCAAAAATAAGGCCAAGCCTGATTTTTGGGGTGGTCATAAATATATGCCCTCCCCTGAAAATAAGCCCTCCAGCAAGTGCGGCCGTTTTTGCCATGGATTGCGGACACTTCTGCAGCAGGAGGCCAAGCGATGCGCCCCGTGTGCCTTGTGGCAACCTTCCAAAACATACTATAGCAGCAGCTATCCATAATTTTTTTACCCTTATTTCATCCCGACCATACTGGGCAATGTGGGTCAGGATGAAATAAGGGTTAATAAATTGTGGATAGCTGCTGCTATAGTACCCTTCGGAAGGCTGGCGCGAGGCGCGAGTCTCCTGCTGCAGAAGTGGCTGTGCCCGAGGAGCGCTTTTGGGAGAGAAGGCAAAGGGGAAGCGATCCCTTGCAAACTCTCCACTGGGCAATTCCCAGCAGCCCCAGATGCCCAAAGCCCGTGCCCGCCTGGCTCCCTTTTCCACAGTGCCCGGCTCTTTATTGAGGGGGGTGGGGGAGAAGCGAGAGCCATAGAGTGAGACAGGGCTCTCTCTCCTTGCCATCTCTTCTCCCCCTCTCACCGGGCATGGCAGGGCTTTCTGTCCCTGCCCCAATTGGATGCAATTTGGGGATGGCAAGTGGGGAGGGGTGGGGCTAGGGAGACATGAAATGTGTCTTACCTGCCTTGTAGCTCGGTTGCGTGTCTTGCTGTTGTCTGCAGGCAAACATGTAGGGTAAAAGAAACCTCGCGAGTTCAATCAAACTTCTTGAACTCGCGAGAAGTTTGGTTTTACCCTACAACGTGTAAAAAAAAACCTCGCGAGTTCAATCAAACTTCTTGAACAGAAGCAGAAGTCATGAGGTGGCCACGCTTGCTGTCTTCTGCACCCCCAAAATAATAAGACACCCCCCCGATAATAAGGCCAAGCCCTTATTTCGGGGTTCAAAAAAATATAAGACAAGGTCTTATTTTCGGGAAAACATACATATATACATACATATATCCTGCGAGCTCCAGAACTTAAAATTTTTAAATTTTTAAAATAATTAAAATTTTCATTTAACTAAGCATTCATCAGCCATCTGCTGACATCGTCAGAGTATTAAACTACCATTACAGAGATCTTTGCCTTTATATGCTATTAATCAATTTGGTCCTTGCGCGTGTAATAGGCTCTTCCAGCCGTCTCCCACTTGTAATCAGCTGTGTTATTTTTGCTGTCGTCATGCTGGATAATAGAGGCTTAATTCCTACTGTTTCCTCCTTCCTAGCTTGCTTATCAGTGGGGGATGATGTTAGGCTGTCAGCCATTGCAATCTGCTGCCATGTCCATGACCTCGTGATCGGCCAGGTTCATTTCTCATTAACTTATCTGTTACAGTTTGAGACAGCCCTGCCGGGTTGCTCTGTGTTTGGTCAAGACTAACTATGCTTTCACAGGCTGAGTCTGCATGCTAAGAGGTGAGGGGTGGTTGCCTTTGGTCTCTGCTCACTGATGGAAAGCCGTCTCTGCTCATCCTGCAGGGTCTTTCCTGGTGTCTCAAAGCCTGGTAGGCCGGTGGCAGTTTGATATGCCTGTTGATGGAATTGTTATTGGAGAACCAGGCTTCTTTTAGTAGGCATCCTCCTTCAGGCTGAATAATTGTTGCATTGGTTAATTTTTAATTTTTATATTTAATTTTTAAATATATTGTGCAGCTTTGTTTAACTTAGGATACTTGCCACAAACATCTGGAGTATAGTGTGCTTTATTTTGGTATGAATGTTTTGGTCTGAACTGCTTGTAAGCAGGGTGAATTTGATTTAAATCAAGTCTATTGAAATCTATTTAAATGAAATCATTTAAATCAAGTTGATTTAAATCAAGCCTTTTTACTAGTGATTGAAATCATGATTTCAATCGCTAGTAAAAAGGCTTGATTTAAATCAACTTGATTTAAATCATAATTTTTAAAGAGCAGCTATCATCTCTGTCCCACAGCAGCTGCTCCTCTGACCCAGTGTTGACTCACTGACATCCCATTCACTTTAATGGGATGGCTGGTGATGTGGCAGTGACATAACATGAGAGATGTGGCGGGCAACAGGTGAGTAGATGCCCGCTAACAGTCGCTGCCATGTTGGATCTGAAATGACAGGTGCTCTATAAATGTAAGGACTCATTCTTGCTGGTAGTTAGAATCTTTAATAATATTATTGCAAACAAAATGAAAGTTTCCTATTTAGAATTAAGCTGTCAGGTTAGTAAAACAGCAATATCAGAACCGATTTTAGGTTAACAAGTTAATCACACATACTTGGAGAACTACTCAAATTCTTTTATTTAATTAAAACAATAACATATTAAATATTCTTGTATTTGCTTAAACATCAATGTTTAGTAACTGAAGTGCATAAACAAAGTATTTTTGAAAAAACAAATGAGAACTTAAACTGAATATATCAGGTGGTTCCACATTAAAAAAAAATTCAAACATGGTCTTTTGCAGCTCACTCATTTTCATCTTCATTCTCTTGTTTGTTTATGATCTGGAAAAAAAAAACCCAGCTTTCCTGCTTTATTAGGCCCCAGCCGATTTCTCAATTTAGAGTGAACAAGTCCAAAGGAAGAGTTTATTCTTTCAAGGCCAGTAGAAGAGGCCACTGTGGTTAAAATTGAAATCATTACTTCAACACTTTCTGAATCCAAGTGCTTAAGTGACTTCCACCAGTTTACTGGTGAAACTTTCTTTAAAACCTCATCAGCAAACATATATTTCTTGAATGGTTCTCCCTTAGCTCTGAGATTCATTGTAGTTGGCACTAGAAATCAATGATTGCTGGATACCCATGTCATGGCTAACTCCTCTTCTTCAGCACTTAAGGTTTGACACTGGTACCAGATATTGACAACGTTTGTGAGAAAATGAGCTAGAGACAGTGCTTGTCTCGTTCGCTTTTTTAAATCTTGTAATTTCTGCTTGTCAGTGTGTAGTTCTGTTTTTAAGTGCTCGCTCAGTTCCTTCAAAATTTCAACAGCGTCAGCAATAAAACAATTATTTTTCTGGATTTTGTTTAAAGCTTCAAAAACGGTTTTCAGGATGCTCAGCATATGTTCAACATTTCTCTTAAACCCAATGACAAAGATTTTTCTCGATTTTGCTCACAGACGGTTATTAGAATAGGCCAGTTTTTTTATATATTGTTCAAAACAGTACACTACAGCGTACCATCTAACATCTTGTGGGAGCGTTAGCTTGGTTCCACCCATTATTTTCAGAGCTGATGCTGCAAAATGATTGTTACGGAAGTATTTAGCAATTTAAACAACTTTATTTCTGTGACACAGAAATTGTTGGCTGGGAGGTGCATCAAATGTATTCTACAACCATATGTTACTAGCTTGGTAGTTTCTTGATAATGTTCTAAATTTCTTCTCATTTTGGACACATTTGCAGCATTGTCTGTGACCAAACTGTGTACTTGACATTTGAATTTTTTTCGCATGTTATAACTTTTGTTGCTACTTCTTCTAAGTATGCTGCTGTGTGTTCATTTCCTGAAGTATCAATTGTTTCTGCAAGGAATACATTCCCTTCTTCTGTTGTTATACAAGCACATACAATAGGATCATTATGGACATTATTCCACCTATCAAGACTTAGGTTACCAATTTTATCTTCTAGATTTGTTGCACATTGCATAATTTCTTCATCATATACTTTATCCAGCTGTTTCCCTGCAACATCTAATTTACTTTGCTTAACGCATTGTAAGCCGCCCTGAGTCTCCGGAAAAGGGCGGCATATAAATCAAATTGAACCAATAAATAAATAAATAATACTTGGTGGACTGTATCCTAGTCTCAATGGCTGAATCATATTAACAAAGTGTGGGTTTTCAAGAAGACAGAAAGAAGAGTTTGTTATATAAACAAACCGAACAATTTTTCCATCAATTAACTCTTTTTCTAATCTGCTGGTTTTTATCACAAACTTATCTATGGTGATGGTTCCAGATGGTTTCTTTCTTTTAGGTGATATATTGCGGATATGTGTAAATGATGTGACTGATGCACTATCCTGGAGAGATAACTTTTAACTGTAGAACAAGAGGATGGTGATTTAGAAAGTGGATAGTTTCCAGAATCTTTTATGTTGATGGAGGTTTCACTTAAGGAAAAAAATTAATGCTGCTAAAATATTATTTAATATTTATTTTAAATATTATTTATGTATGCTTATTGTGTATTTCTCATTGTGTTAAGAGACTCTTTTGGATTTCCCCCCTCTTTTTAAGGTTAGATTTTGAGTAAAAAAGGAATATTCTCACCCAGTTCCATTCACTGTTCATTTACACCAATCCTGTGCTTTCTGTGTTGCCTCAGCTGTCCCAGTTTCATCGAGCTATTTTTGGCTGCCTCTTCTCATTGTGAAGGAAAGGGGAAAAAACCCTGGAGAGATTGCAACTCTCCGTGACTTGCAGTGTGCCTGCCTGTTGTGACCTAGGCCCAAGTAGGTATTATCAGAAGCAATCAATTCTAAACAAACAGAATTTATTAGAACAGCTGAGAATTAACTCATTCTCAGCGTAGTCCAAATTAATTCAAAACAAATTCTTAGTAACACAATTCTTCAGCCTTATCACCAATCTTGGTCTACTTTGGCAACCTGCCAAAGGCTTTTCTTGGCAGAAGTTCAGATGCAGCAAGACAAGAAACAAATCTATCAATGTTGTTTTCCGACAAAGAGCCCAAGAGCTGTTGCTGGTCTTTTAAGCTTTATGGGAGGGCCAATTATCTCTTGGCCTTACTCCTGAGTTGTCCTTTTTGCTTTAGCTGCTCCTGCCTTCTGGCAGCTCTTCTCATACGTGCAGTAGGAACAGGCTCCTCCTGTTCCTCTGCCTCTCTATTGTCAGCCTCTGGAGGCTCCGGAGCCCGCACATCACTCCCCAATGGCCCTGGCCCCATCTCTGCCTCTGACGCAGAGCCCTCATCCGGGCCTTCTCCAGCCTCCAGGACTAGTCCATGTTCTTCCTCAGCCTCATTGCTGTCCAACTCCGCTGCCAACTCCGCAGGCTGCTGGCAGACCACAACAGTGCCCCTCTTTTCTTCACCACCCCTCCAGGGTGGCTTTACCGCCTTTCGGTGCCCTCTAATGTGGAGAACTCTGCGCAGGAGCACGGAGACCTGTCCGATATCACTGTGACGTCAGCCGGAAGTCTGAACTGTGCAAAATCTTAATTGGTTCACCTGAACCGGTCTGAACCAGTTGAATCCCACCTCTGATAACAACTCTACGAAGGAGATTTGGAAGTGCTGATGGAAAGGGAGTGATTAGCTCAGTAGTGAGTAACTATGACAACTTTATGACCTGTGGAGTTCACTGAGCTATGCTGGACTCAGGAATTGAAGTCAACTGGTTGGGAAGTTGCCATAGTTGCCCAACTCTGGATTAGCCTAAAGCAGTATTTCTCAATCTTGGCAACTTGAAGATGCATGGACAATTTCCAGAATCTCCAAGTATCACATTAGCTATCACATTTTACTTATTAATGCAAAGTATAGTTAGTTGAGAAGTAAGAGTCCCTCTGTAAGGGAAATGGGCGGTTTAAAAGATACTTAAACAAGTATCTTGGAGCAGAAAGTTCAGGTAAATGACCTCAAAGTCATTTTGACAGCCTCTTGGTCTGAAGAAGCTTCTTTAGTGATATGTCTTTAGAAAAGTCTTATAGATTGCTCATCTACTTTACCTCCATCTATTTGCGTAAAACTTTCCTGGGGAATGAATCCTGTTCCAATGTCATACTGGTACTTCATGTTTAAAGAGAATATATCCAAGGCTTTATTTTCTCATGCTTATCTCTCAAGTTTATAGGTGGTGTGCGAGGTTGCATTTCTGCTTTGTTTCCAGAGACCCAGGTTTTCAAACAAAAATTAATATGAGGGTAAACGTTCATTCTCCAAGCTTGTGGGTTGGTTTCCAATGTTTTGTTACCAGGCTAGGTAACATCTTCAGTGGAGTTTAGTGGATATCAGTGTTAGTGTTTTCAGTTTTTAAGAACTTTAGGTGTGGGTGTGTCAAGTGAGAGTCTTGTGATGGGTCTTGTAATAGGGAGATTACATCAGGTCAGGGTCATTGGGAGGTGAACTGTTGGTGGTGGAGTTGCGCAGGTTGGTTGAGGGTTGGTGCTGTCTGGTTAGTCGTGCAGTTGATTTGGATTCTGAGGGGTTTGTAAGCTGTTGATGAAATTGCTTGTGGAGTGCCAGGCTTTGATGAATTCATGAGCGTGGCGGGTGCTAGTGTGGCAGATGATTTTTGTGTTGCTCCAATTGAACTGTTGCTGTTTGGTGTAGGTGTAGGTAAAGATTAAGGATTTGGGATTGTGGCATTTGACTGCCAGCTGGTGTTCATGGATCCTGTTTTTTAATTGAAATGTTTCTCCCATGTAGAATTGGTTGCAATGGTTGTTGTTGATTTTGTAGATTACATTGTTTCTTTCGTCCTTCTGTATCTTTTCTTTGGTTCTGGATAATTTCTGGCAGCCATGCAACAACTCAAAACCATAGCTCTACTCACCATCCAAACAAATTCTGGACATACTGTGTTGATGACATCTTCATCTTCGAATCTCACTGTTTGAGAAAGTTGCATAACATTCTCAGAGACTCTTCCCATCCTGCTCACAATCTTTTTGGACTGTTGCCTTCTGGCAGAAGATACAGAACAATTAAAACTTGGACCACGTGTTTTCTGAATAGTTTTTATCCCAGAGCTATAATTGCACTCAACAATGAACTAAAGGGCCACCATCAGTGAGCTGTTGGACAGTATTACTTGGTCTGTTGTGTGGATGTTTGGGTGGTTTAGGGATGGAGAATTGTGGTAGGTGGGAGTATGTTTGAGGATTGCTATGTGTGTTGGACCTAGTCTTTGGGTGTTAAGTGAATTTTGTTGTATGGGTATACTGTGTATACATCTACAATGACGACAAATAATGAATAATGATCAAAAAGCCCAGGAAATAAAGGAGATAATAGACCAGGGGAAAAGATAGAATGGACAAATCAACAAATAAAACAAGAAAATAAGAAAGAGAAGGCAATAAAAACTTATGAAGCAATTCAGGGAAAATACATGCTAAAAGACCAAAAAATGATACTGGATAAACAGAAAGATATCTTTGAAAAGAAAATAGAGATTTGGGCAGATACTCTGGAGGCTTGGCAACAAAAGATAGTACAGTAGTGGCCAAAATTGTGGTAACCTTTTGGGAAAAGTGTATTTTCTAAAACTAGCTAACACCACTTTTTTGGGAGTAGTACCATAAAATTATATATCAATGGAAATATAATTTAATCAAGAATGTAATGCAATAACTTTTATGAAGGATTTGCTATTAGAATAGCAGTTACAGTAAAAAGAAGAAAAGTGAAACACGTAGAAAAAACGAGATATACAAAAATTATCACGTCGGTTAATACTTAGTTGGGTAACCTTTAGCATGAATTACGGCTTTACAACGTCTTCCCATGAGTGAACCAAGTCTTTTAGTTCTGCAGCTGTTATAATGTGAAACCAAGATTGAATGATTGCTTCTATTAACTTGAGTTTTATTGCTGGGTCGCTTCTGACCAACAAGTTTCTTTAGTCGGCTCCATAGATTTTCAATTGGGTTAAGGTCTGGGCTATTCCCAGACCATTCCAGCAGTGGAATATGATTATCTTGAAACTCCCCCCCAAAATGTGTTATTAGTCATCAAACCTCAAAAATACATTTTTCCCAAAACGTTTCCACAATTTTGGCCATTACTGTAGAGATGGAAGAAATACTTAAGCTAACCAGGAAAGATGTAGATAGAGATGAAGACCCAAGGGAGGAATTTGGGAGGCAAATTAAAAAACGAATAAGAATTGAAATATTAAAACGGGCAAGAGATGATGGATAGAACCCAAGATTGGCTTTATTAGGAGCTAAAACAGAGACAGAAACAAGAAATAGGGTGAATATTATTATGCATATTTTTATATAATATACTAAAACTAATAGCTAGATATAAAGATTAGATGTTGAAAGATGGTGACACTATGTATGCTTTAATGATATTGTTATTGCCATTGGAATGGGGAACTAAAATGTTGAACAATTAAATGGCCTACATTTTATCACAAATACATATAATAACATAATTATATAAATGTGATCTAAATAACAAATAGCAATAGCACTTAGCAATAGCATTTAGACTTATATACCACTCCATAGTGCTTTACAGCCCTCTCTAAGCGGTTTTACAGAGTCAGGATATTGCCCCCAATAATCTGGATCCTCATTTTACTGACCTCGGAAGGATGGAAGGCTGAGTTTACCTTGAGTCTGGTGAGATTTGATCTGCCAAACTGCTGGCAGCCGGTGATCAGCAGAAGTAGCCTGCAGTACTGCACTCTAACCACTGCGCTACCGTGGCTCATAAATAATATTAATACTATCATTACTACTTGTATTTAAATGAATGATACTGAGATGCCTCACTGCTCATGTATTTGTGTGTGTGTGTGTGAGACAAGATATAGAAATAAAAGATATGGAAATAAAAAGGCGTTTGCAGATGACCTGGTATTTATTTTAGAAGAACCACAAGAAACTGGACCCAAATTAATAAAAAAATAGAAGAATATGGTGAAGGTGCAGGATTGAAAATAAAGAGAAAACTAAAATACAAGTTAAAAATCTTACAGATAAACAGAAAAAAGAATTGATGAAGAAAACAGATATTCAGATAGTTAAGAAAGTAAAATATCTAGGAATTAAACTAACAGCAAGATGTGCAACCATCAAAGAAGATAATTATACTAAGCTAATGCAACAAATCAAATTAGATCTGGAGAAGTGGAAAAATGTGCAACTATCACTGATAGGAAGAATAGCTACTATAAAAATGAATATCTTGCTGAGATTATTATTCTTGTTCTAAACAATTCCGATAAAGCTGGAAAAAAAACGCTTTGAGGAGTTAAATAAAATAATGTCAAAATATATCTGGCAAGGGGGAAAAGCAAGAATAAGTTTGAAAATGTTGCAAGACTGTAAAAACAAAGGGGGGTTTCGACTGGGAGCTGTACTACCAGGCCTCTGCATTTACATGGGTGAAAGAATGGATAAATTTGAGGCATAGACTATTGATTTTGCAGGGACATGATCTTCAGCTGGGGTGGCATGCTTTCTTACGGTATGAGAAAAACAAAATACATAGATATTTTTCAAAGACATTATGCTAGAAATGATTTATTGTTAGTATGGGCAGAAATCAAAGAAAAACATTATATGAAAATACCTGGCTTTCCATGATGGAGGCACTGATACATCCGAACGTTGTTAATATGGAAAAATTACAAGATGCAAAGGTATTTTTAATGGAAAAGGGGAACTTAAAATTAAGCAAGAATTGAAAAGTCAACGGATTGATTTAGCATGGTGGCCGCGCATGCAAATACAATCAAGGTATGAGAAAGACATTAAAATGTATGGTTTCTACAAAGAACCAACAGAATTAGATCAGATACTAACAGGGACAGGTGAAAAACTAATTTAAAAAATCTATAGCTATCTACTGAGCATTAAAATGGAAGAACAAGCAAAGGAAACAATGATTGTATGGGCTAAAAACTTTGGTTATACTATAGAGTTAGATAAATGGCTGAAACTGTGGGACAGGAACTATAAATTAACAATGTCAACTGCATATAAGGAAAATTTATATAAAATGTTTTATAAATGGCACCTTCCACCAGCAAGACTGGCAAAGATGTTTAAGAACATGTCTTAATCAGATACCGGGTTCGTATTATCACATGTGATGGACATGCCCGAAGGGAAAAAAATACTGGATAAAAATACATACATGGTTAGGAAAAAATGATAAAGCAACATATAGATTTAAAACCAGAAATATTTTTGTTGGGTATCTTATCAGAAAAGTACAATAAAGGGAATACATTTTTAATTTTATATGTGTTAACAGCGGCTAGAATTGTGTTTGCACAACAGTGAAAAAACAAAGAGATCCCTACAACAGATGAAAGTGTAATAAAAATATTAGAATGTGCAGAAATGGATATATTAACACTTAAAATGAAGGAGAAGGAAGAAACATAATATTTTTTTAACATAAGATTCGTTTTACCAATGGCTAACTAACAGAAACAAAAGTTAGAAATTTAAAAGCTTAAGGGAATGATTAATTATATAAGAAAGGTTTACTAAAATGGATAAGCAAATACTATTATTATTATGATCATTATTAATGTTATGAATATTATTGTTATTATTACCATTACTATTTCTCAAAATTAACTGTACCCAGACAACACACTGTTTATGTAGACATTGATTTTTTTATGTTTATTTAAAAAAATCTATTAAAAAAAAGGAATTCAGGTAAGAGGTTTGTGGCCTGCTAAAAGTTTTATTTTCTTATTCAGTCAACATAAAATAATAAAAGGGGGAATAAAATGTAACAAATAAAATTAGGATAGACAGAAATAAGTCTTAATTGTATATTAGCAACTATAAAATAAATCAAATATGATATACTCTGAACACCCCTATTAAAATAATAGCATGTTTACTTTCCTAACAATAATAAATCTAATATAATAAAACTATATATACACTCACACACACATACACACACATATGTGTGTGTGTGTGTATATATATATATATGTATGTGTATATCTATCTATCTATCTATCTATCTATCTATCTATCTATCTATCTATCTATCTATCTATCTATCTATCTACCTACCTACCTACCTACCTACCTACCTACCTACCTACCTACCTATCTATATAACTGAACAGCCAACCAGAGACCCCACTGACCCTCAACCAACCCACGCAGCTCCCCACCACCACCAGTTCACCTCCCAATGATCCTCACCTGATGTAATTTCCCTATCACAAGACACATCACAAGACTCTCACTTGACACACCCACACCTGAAGCCCTTATAAACAGAAGAACACCGACACTGACCTCACCTAAACTCTGCTGAAGATGTTACCTAGCCTGGTAACAAAACATTCGGAAATCAACCCACAAGCTTGGAGAATGAACCTTCACCCTCATCCTATACCCAAGCTACCGATATTTGCCACTATTGCAAAGATTAATGTGGCAGAGACCTGATATAGCCCTGTTAGGGGCAGGTATACTAAAACAGATGGCAATAGTATTAAAATAAGCAGGAGAGACTGAGAAGAACATTAATGCACTTACGCCTGTAAATAAGCTTTGGAAAATAATCTTTACCTCTGTGATAAAGCATATGCTGGGTCAAAGTCTTGGATAAGTATTAGTCATGGCAAACAGCTTTTGCATCTTCACTAGCAATAGAATACAAGAAATTTAGTTCCCTGGCCACTTTATAATATACAGTATCTGATCACTCAAGCCAACATGATCCCCTTTTGATTTTGCTTATACAAATAGATTGTAGATGGATTTTTGAGAGATATCTTTTAAGACAGCTTGTGTAATCATAACTATTCTAGAAATAGCTTAGGAGAAAAGAGGTTCAAACTCCACTATGCAATTTTTTTTCCAGAAAACTTTTTTTTTTTTAAAAAAAGAATTCCTTGCACAGGCCATTTCACATTTCTGTTTTTACTACTGCCTTCTGCTCCATGTGTCTTCCCCAACTGCTCACAGTTAAGGGAGGCGATCAAGTGCTTCGCTGAGTGCAGGCTATGTCTTCTGCTTCCTTGAAGGGGGCAGTCATTCTAGTTCCATTGAAAAAGCCTTCCCCTGACTCAGCAGAATTTACTGATTACAGTGAATCATCAATCCCAATAATCTATTCTGGATAGCATGATTGAGAAGCTTCAGAGTTATCTGGCTAAAACTGAATTTGTGGCTCCATTTCAGTCAGGGCTTTCTCCAAGGAATGGCACTTAGGCTACTATGGATGCCTTGGTAGATGATCTGGCCAGAAACTAGAATGGAAGAGACCAACTCTACTATTTCTTTTACATCTCTAGGCTTCTTTTGATACCATTAGCAATAGCATTGTTCCTGGCCATTTGGAAGAGTTGGGCATTGGGACTCTGTTTTTTAGTGGTCCTGGTCCTCTCTGTTATGATGTGCCAAGAAGGTACATCATTTTAACAAACTGCATCACTGTTTGGTGATCACAGTTTGGTGGCTGCAGTGCCTCAGAGAGGAAGTCCATTCAGAGGTAAGGACAGCCGAGAAGATTATAGGAAGCCTGCTTCCTGTTATTCAGGATTCTGCTTATAAGCGCTATGTGCTTAGAACTCAAATCATTGTTAGAGACCCCACACACCCACTTCATAGTCTGTTTCTGTTGCTCTCCTCTGGGAGGTGATTTTGAAGTATTTCTAGCAGGACTACCAGATTCTGTAACAGCTTTGTTCCCTATGCCATCCATCTGGTAAACTTGTAAGATTTTTCTCGCCATGTGCATGTATACATCTGAACTAGACAGTGTTTTTTATCTGTGTCATATAATATATGTGAGTATATGCATATTTATTTATTTATTTATTTATTTATTTATTTACTTACTTACTTACTTACTTACTTACTTACTTACTTACTTACTTACATATAGTGTATATTGAAAGTGGAGACCCTTTGAGAGCTGTATGCAATGAAATGTGATTTTAATGTATGCTGATTAGTGTACATTCATAGTGAGAATAAAGTTACTCTAAGTCTAAGATAGAACTGTGGGAGCCAAAGTTCCACAGATTTTGACTTTTCAAAAGTCTTTTTTATTTCTTATTTTTTATTGTATAAAATACAAAAAAATAAAATAAAATAGGAAATTAAGGGAAGGAAAGGGAACAGGAAAAGGGAGTGTGAAATACAAGGGGAAGAGAAAAAGAAAGAAAAGGGGGCATTGACTTCCAACTCTTCCTAGCACACTACAAGTTAAATACATTCCAACTTCAACTTTTTGCTTTTACATATTAATATATAGCTAGCCATTTCTATCTTTCTGTATTTAGAAAGATAGCGGAGACACATCTTTATACAGCCTTATAACTGTTAATTATGTCAGTAACAGATTTTATTTTTGTTTACATTTTAATTATATTCGGATATTCTTGTACCCTGTACTTTTTTTTTTTTTGTACATCACTTGAGGGCTGGAATGAACAAAAAGTTGAGATAATGACGTTCAATAATAAGTATGTCAGGTTTCGATGTCGTCTCAAATAAAATAAATTGCATTTCCAAACAAATAGTCTTTGAAGAAATCTTTCATTTTATTAAGCATGACAACCTGTCCCCGATTGTGGGGTAGCCAACACTGACTTCCTGATCCCAAACCTTCTCCAATTCTCTGCGTCTCATTGGCCCTCTTCCAAATCACTCTCCCCATATCTACTACTTCAGCTCCCAGGAATGTCCCCCCTCCAATCTCATCTCCTAGGGGATATTATCTTCAGGGAAAATAAGTAGGTGAGAAGTCAAGCGTCCTCTTGCCAGCTGCCCCCTCTTCTCCTTCTTATGTCAGCGCTAGAGTAAATGCAGGTTGAAGTGCTGACAAAGTAAACAAATAAGTTGCAGTTTAATTATAGGGAATAAGGATATAATTATTTTACTGCATTCCTCTTAATTACTTGTAAAGGAAAGGTAGATGCATGATTGAATACACTCTAGTTAAATTCTAGGGATGTTTTCCTTCTGGGAGCTAAGTTATAGGACTGATACGAAACAATCACAATATCAAAAACCATTTCCTTTTCCAGAAGCATAGGAAATGTTTGAAATCAATTGTATTTATAGTCTATGATAGCACCATCATTTTTATAGTTCTGCTTATGTCACAAATGTTATAAATTGTGCCATAAATGTAGCTTGAAGCTACTTTGGAGATCTCAAAGGCCTGGCCTTCTTTTGGTCTACATCAGCTTTTTAATTGTCAAATCTTATTTCATTCCTTGACAAAGTGACTAAATTAGTGGACCAGTGAAATGCAGTGGACATAATACACTTGGATTTCAGAAAGGCATTTAACGTAGTAGTCCATAACCTACTTCTTGGTAAGCTAAAATATGTAGGATAGACAGCATAACTGTTGCTCCAACACTGGAGGCTTTTGAGAAAAAACTGGACAGCCACTTCTGTGGAATGGTATAGGGCAGGGATGTCAAACTCGATTTCATTGAGGGCCGGATCAGCATTGTGATTGTCCTCCAGGGGCCAGGGGAGAAGGAGGGGCGTGGCCGGGGTGGTCGCAACCGATTGGGCATGGTCCAGAGGCGTGGACAGCTTGAAGATGCTCCCGTAGGTGGGTTGGAGGGGGAATCCAGGGGTCATTGGTGAGTGGGGTGGTGGGCGGGAGGCTCCGTCCAGCAGGATGAGGCGAGGCGAGGCAAAGGGCAGGACAGCTACAGCTGGAAATTGTTGGTTACCACATGCTTGCTGCCCTTTGTGTATGGGGGATGGTTTTCCAGCTGTAGCCACAGTCTGCCGGCCCCTCAGCTGGTGCACACTGCAGCTCTGGAGCCTGCTGCCACCACTGGGCTGGCCGTCCAATCAGGAGGCGGGGGGAGGAATGTAATGCAGACTTCTGGATGCACTTACTCTGTCCCACTGTCTGTTTTGGCTTGCAGTTGGAGAGCAGGCCACCGTTGGTCATCTTCTCAGCCCCCTTGTGAGTCTTGCCTTTGGCCTGCATGTGCAGCATGTTCCCCTCATGCACCCGATGCAACTCAGCCCTGCTGTGGGTTGCTGCAGTGGTCCACAGTGATGCCTTGGTGTGTCGGGTACATGAGAGCGGTGCTTTGCCAGCAGGCACAGCAAGAAACGGGAGGGTGCGTCATTTCCCCACCCGTTATCAGACCCAACACATGGGGCCCTGCCGGGCTTCTCCAAAGTCTGGCGGGTAGTAGGGTAGGAAGTGGCACCCATCCCAAGGCTGGAGGAAGAAGCCTTTCTGCAGGAACTGGGCCTTTGAGCCCCGGGCACCAGTTCAGGCAGCACCGTGCTGGCTCATCTTGCTACTCCTGAGCTGCCCACCACTTACCAGGTGCCTCCATGGGGCCAAAGTGTCCCCTGTCAACTCGCAAAGCATCCCTGGCCTGCCATAGGCCAGAGGGGATGGGAAACACAGCAGCCCAAGACAGATGCACATTCCACGCTTATCTCTCTCAAGGCTGTATCCCAGAGTTACATATAGCAGTGAGAGGAGTGACCTCTACAACCGAAAACAGGGTGATATTGGAGCATAAATTACATAAAGTCAGAGCTGGCTTCACTTGGGAACGTGCCAACATGTAGCTCCTGATAAATAACTGGATTTCTTTTGAAGCTTGGCTTGAGACTCATAATTTAATTAGGACATCCGTCAGAACCCTGAGAGCAAGCCAGCTCTCTCAAAACTAATCAATATTACTGGCTCTCCAGTCGCTTCCCAACATCTGGGGTGCTTGGAGAGAAACTCAGGTGACCAGGGCAGAGGGTGGACTATCCGAAGAGAGCCTGCTCCAGGCAACCCAGAGGGAGGCAGAGCCTCCAACCAGGGACTTCCAGGACCCAGCAGCCTAATTGCAACAGGAGTGCAGCCCTCCTTGGATATCAAAGCTGAGATGCCCGCCCCAGTGACCAAAGCAAGAAGGGATGAGTATTGGTGGAAAATAATCCCTAAAGCAGCTGAGGTCGAGTTCCCCCACCCTAATGCCCAGAAGGGGGGAAGGCCCCTGAACGAGCTGGGACTCTAGCCTCCCAGAGTCCCTCGGGAGTTGGGCGGCATAAAAATGTGACAAATAAATAAATAAACAAATAAGAGTGGATTGGATGTGGGACTGGGCACAGGCCAGGCTCCCAAAGCCCCTGATGGAGCCCCTGGGGAGACCCATAGAGCAGCTGAGGGAGGAATTTGACTGGGCCACCCTTCGTGATGAGGGGCCATCATGCTGCCCAAAAGAGGGAAGTTGCAGCAGAGCCCTTTGAAGTGAGGAGACGGAGACGAGAACGCAGCCACCCTTCTCCACCCACCAGAAGGAGAAGGATCCCAAGGTTGCAGCCAGTGCCTCTTCCACGCAGCAGGCAAGCCACCCAAGGCAGACAGCCCCTCTCCTCTCTCTGAACTAGAGCCGAGGAAGACGGCCAGCCACATCAAGCGCAGGCTTACAGGGACCGACAGGGGAAGGGAGGAACAGTGCTGAAAGAACTGCCCCACTTCAGGGGGAAATTTGGTGGGGATTCAGACCAGCTAGCTCTATTCCTTGACTCGGCTGAGATCCACCTAGAGCACTATGGACATCTCTACCCATCCCCCAGAGCCATGGTGAATATCATTGCCAAGGGGCTAGAGGGAATGGCTAGCAGCCCTCCACAAGAGGAGAGCCCCCCCAACTGTAAGACGTAGACGACTTCCTATGACTACTAGAGGCCAGATTTGAGGAGGTGGAGGAGGACCCATATGCAGAAGATGAGCTCAGAAACCTTAAGCAGAGGGGGTGACCCATTAAGGAACACATCTGTGAATTCAGGAGAGTGATTGGGAAGCTACTCCCTTTGCCAGAGTGGCTGTTAGTTCATTTTTTCAGAACAAGCCTAGACAAGCAAATTGCCCAGGTAACTGCCTATCGGGACATCCTGGACTGACTCTGAGTGGTTCTGAGTAGCCATAAAAGTTGATGGTGGATTGTGCACCAACAACATGAGAAAACAACTGGACACTAAAGAGAGAGGTCAACCAGACCAGAGACCATCCAGCCAATGGGGAACCACAGCACCATAGCCGGGCCCTAAACCAGCCCTCCCACGAAGTCCACTGAAATGCTACAGACGCGGGGGGATAGGTCACATGGCATCAGCATGTGCAACCCCAGCCCCCAAAACAAGCCAGAGACACCACCCGGGACAATACCGGAACGAGGTCCTAGGTGTGCCACTGACACATCCTGGAAGGCTCTCCAGGCTGCAGAGGTCCCTCCCCACCCAGCTGAAGGGGGAGGGAACCCCAGGTAACAATGACCAGTCACCGGATTCCTACGACAGTGAGGACGAGGGCAAAAACAAGGAGCCTGGATAGCTTAGCAGACTAATGCATTGTAATTTAACTCCAGCTGTCTGCAATTAGTAAGTTCGAATCTTGCCAGGCTCAAGGTTGACTCAGCCTTCCATCCTTTCTAAGGTAGGTAAATTGAGGACCCAGTTTGTGGGGGCAATAAGCTGACTTTGTAAAAATATACAAAAGTATGAAGGCTATTGCTTAATGCATTGTAAGCCGCCCTGAGTCTCCGGAGAAGGGCGGCATATAAATCAATTTTTTTTAAAAAAAAATTGATCTAATGTTGAGTGAACTGGTCCACTTTTTCGCTTTCCCAATATGCCTCACAGCCCCCAAAACAGGAGTCCAGGGGACTTTTCAAGCCCTAATAGACTCAGACTGCACTAGATGCTTGATCAACCTAACCACGGTTCTGAAACTGGGGATCAGAGCGAAAAGACTGGCCCACCCAATCCGTTTCGAACAGGTTGATAGGTCCCTATTTTGGACCTGACCGAACCAGTGAGGCTAAGCTAGGAAATCACTGGGAAGTAATTCGATTCGTAATAGCCCCCAAAATGACAGACGCAGTCATACTGGGACTCTCCTGACTATACAAGTGGGGCCCGACCATCTGGTGGCAAGGGGGCAGCCGCAGACTGAGGATTGCAAGGGGACTCTAACCCCCTCCACACCAGCAAATAGAAGCACCGGCCACGCAGGGAACCCTCCCAAAGGGCCCACCAGAACAACTGGCAGCCACCTCCGACAAAACCCCAGAGGCCGAACTGATCCCGAGAGAATATCAGGACTTTGCGGAAATATTCAGCGAAGCTGAGTACAACGTCCTACCTCCCCACCATGAGACAGACTGCGCCATCGAAATCATCCCCAGGGCAAAACTACCAAAACCCAAATTGTATGCCATGACTCCCCGGAAAATGCAAGAAATGTGCAAATATATAGACAAAAACTTAGCAAGGGGGTTCATCAAGCCAGTCAAGCCATGGGTCGCAGCCCCAGTCCTATTCAAAGAAAAAAAGATGGCACTATGAGATTGTGAGTTGATTTTAAGAGGCATAAACTTTGTGTGTGTATACAACCTATACCCCCCCTCTCTCATGAAGACATGCTATCTCAGCTAGCCAAGAGAAAAGTTTTTACCAAATTAGACCTCAGAGAAGCATACTACTGAGTATGCGTCAGGGAGGGAGATGAATGGAAAACAGCATTCAACTGCCCCCTAGGGAGTTTCAAATCAAAGTGATGGCTTTCGGACTGCAGGGAGCCCCAGCGGTGTTCATGCAGTTAATTAACGAGGTGTAGCACGAGCACCTCTATAAGGGGGTTCTCATCTACCTGACCGATATCCTCATCTACACTGAGACCATGAACAACCACATACCCCTGGTCTGCCAAGTACTGGAAAAACCTCTGGCAGCCAACCTGTACGTCAAGCTATCAAAAGGCGAATTCCACCGTGCACGGCTAGACTACCTGGGCTACCGAGTGTCAAATGAGGGCATAGAGATGGACCCAGCCAAAGTACAAGCCATTCTAGGCTGGCAACCCCCTCACACCCGCAGCCAACTATAAAGCTTCTTCGGGTTTGCAAACTTCTATAGGCAGTTCATCCCCTCCTTCACAAAGATTACCAAACCAGGGGTGAAATGCTCCCGGTTCAGACCAGATTGCCCGATCTGGTAGCGATGGTGGCAGGTGGTTCAGAGAACCAGTAGCAAATATCCCTGCCCACCTCCCATGCCCAGCTCAGCCATGCGATCATCAGAGGCTTTTTTTTTATTTTTAAAAGCATTTTTTTCTACAACCTCTTAGGCCAACAAAATGCTTTTAAAAGTAAAAAAAAAAAAAAGCCTCTGCCGATCAGGCAACTCAGCTGGGATTGTCAGAGGTCAAAGAGGTTGTAGAAAAAATGCTTTTAAAAGCCTCTGACAATCCCAGCTGAGTTGCCTAATCGGCAGGGCCTTTAAGAGCATTTTTTACAACCACTTTGGCCGAAGAGGTTGTAGAAAAAGTGGTTTTAAAAGTAAAAAAAAAAATAAAGTTGGCCACGCCCACCCAGTCACATTACCACCCCCCCAAGCCATGCCCACAGAACCAGTAGTAACAAATTTTACATTTCACCAGTGTGCCAAACCCATGACGGACCTCCTAAAGAAAGGGAGCCCAGGAACGAAAGCCCATCCAGGACAACCCCTACAGTGGGACCTAACCTGCCAAAAGGCATTTGAAACACTGAAAGAACTGTTTGCAAAGGAATCAGTGCTGAAGCATCCTGACACCGAACAACCCTTCATCATCCAAGCAGACGCCAGTGACGTGGCAGTGGGAGCAGTGCTATTCCAAAGAAATAGCCAAGGGAACCTACAGCCCTGTGTCTACACCTCCTGCAAGCTCACAGACACAGAGAGATGATAGGCCACCGCTTTTGCGGTGAGTTGGGCACTGCTAACCTAGCACCCCCTGTTGGAAGGGGGCAGAGACAGTTCAAAGTCTAGACGGACCACAAAAATCTGGAGGCCCTTAGGACTCCGCAAAAATTATTGCCTAAATAAGTCCGCTGGGCTCAATAATAATAATAATAATAATTTTATTTCTATACCGCCCTTCTCCCGAAGGACTCAGGGCGGTGTACAGCCAATTTAAAAACACAGGACACAACAATGATTAAAAATTAAAATAATTAAATAAATTTGGCCGATTTAAAACCCCAAAAATTAAAATACCCCAATTTAAAATTATTATATTGATAGCTCTGCCTGGCGGAACAACAGGGTCTTCAGTGCGCAGCGAAACACCCGGAGGTCGGAGATCTTACGTATTTACTTCAACCGGTTTGACTTTGTGTTGAAACATATCCCAAGGGGGAGGAACTTTCTAGCTGACATCCTCTCCCACATACCCCAGTAGAAATGCGAACAAGAGGAGGTAGTAGATGCCATCATCCCTCCTACCCAAACAGCTGCCCAAGTGACCATCAGATGACAATGCCACTACCAGCAAGACCAACCCGTAAGCGATCTAGCCATGAAATTCAAAACTGAACTGCTAGCAGACCCCTGGCTCTGAGACAACCAACACATCTTGACAAAAAGAGATGACCTAGTGTGGAAGGGGATGAAACTCTACATCCTAGAATCCTTACTCACCTAATCCTCCAGAGGAGTCACAAAGTCAAACCGGCAGGCCACTTCGGGTTCCTAAAGACTTTACACTTAGCACGGAGGCAATTCTGGTGGCCCGACATAAAGAAAGATGTAGACAGTTATGTGAAAAGTTGCACCATCTACGCCACAATGAATAAATGACCAGGAAACACACACCCCCCCGGGACTGCTGCAACCTGTAGCAGAACCAACGAGGCTATGGGAGGAAATTGCAATGGACTTTATAGTGGAGTTGTCAAAAAATGGGGGAAGCATGATGATCTGGACTGTAATAGACCTATTCTCCAAGCAGGTACACTTCAAACCCTACAGTGGACTACCCTTGGCCCAGCAGCTAGCCAAACTGTTCCTGAAGCACATCTACCGTCTGCATGGAGTGCAACGGAGAATTATCTCAGACAGAGGGTCCAGTTCACAGCTAAATTCTGGAGGGAGTTCCTGTGGTCCATTGGGTCATCCCAAGGCCTTAGCTTGGCTTTTCATCCGAGTACCAATGGGGGGGGGCAGAGAGACTGAATGCCATGGTAGAACAGTACCTGAGGTGTTACGTGAACTATCAGCAGTCCAGTTGGGCGGACCTCCTGCCTTCTGCTGAGGTAGCGTACAATAATGCTAGCATTTTGATAGGAGTAGCATGGGACCAACTCCATTCAAAGTAGTGATTGGCATGGACTTCGTCCCAATGCCTGAATATCCAAGGGACCCCCCCCTCAGTCAGCTTGACCGACTGAAGATACACCTGATATTCCATAGTATCCTCTTAAAACCTGTGGTTGGATTGACCCTGAGGCCACTACCCCGTGGGCCCCCGGACCCCATGGTCATAGGGGGCCAAACCCATTACAAGGTACAGCGAATCCTTGACTTGAGGTGGCACAGGAGACAACTCCAATACTTAAGTGGAAGGGCTACCCCTTATCAGAGGCATCCTGGATAAAGAGTAGGAACATCCAGGCTGACTGCCTCATAGCAAAATTCCATGCAGACAACCCAAACAAGCCTGTGGGGGGCGGGGTGTGTGTGTCACAACCCTAAAATCTATACCTGTACTCAAATTGTTTTTGCTTTGCACAAGTTGCCTTCAGGAAGTAAGGGGAGCCAAATGACAACTCGCAAAGCATCCCTGGCCTGCTCTCGAGTTGCAATAGGCCAGGGGGATGGGAAACCAGTGAAATGGCACAGCAGCCCAAGACAGATGCACATTCCACGCTTATCTCTCTCAAGGCTGTATCCCAGGGTTAAATAAAGCAGTGAGGGGAGTGACCTCTACAACCTGTGAAATTGCTCCGTTGGTGAATGTGATTAATGACACACCCTGGAAGGAGGGGGAAAACAGGGTCATATTGGAGCGTAAATTATATAGGGTCAGAGCTGGTTTCACTTGGGAATGTGCTGACATGTAGCTCCTAATAAATAATTGGATTTCTTTTGAAGCTTGGCTCGAGACTCATGATTTAATTAGGGCATCCGTCAGAACCCTGACATCCCTGTCCGCACATGGGCAGCTCTTTATAGAGCAATGAAGGCTCACCAGGTGGAGTCTCTGCTGCCGCCCCCTGTGCCGCCTTCTCTAGGATTGTTGGGGAAGGTCTCCACGGAAGAGACGTGGCAAGACCTGTTGCCAGAGGTTGGCCTGCTTCACGGGGTTGTTGGGAGTGCCAGAAAGTGGGATCTATGCAGCTCCAGAGGATGAGGGATGCAGGGCCAGGAGCTCCCATCGGTGGCTCCTCACCTCACCCTTGCCCTCCCAGGCCTCTAGCAATGGTGCTTGAAATGGCTGAGCTGCACCTTTCGGGAACGCCGGCTGAACGGGGAATTTGTCTGCAACCCTCAACTAGGAATGGAGATTTATTTATTGATTGATTGATTGATTGATTGATTGATTGATTGATTGTATTTCTATGCCGCCCACTCTCCAAGGACTCTGGGCGGCTTACACCAAAGACAATATACTAAATAGCATATTGCCCCCAACAATCTGGGTCCTCATTTTACCCACCTCGGAAGGATGGAAGGCTGAGTCAACCTTGAGCCAGTGAGATTTGATCCGCTGATCTGCTGAACTAGCAGTCAGCTGAAGTAGCTGCAGTACTGCACTCTAACCATTGCGCCACCTCGGCTCTTATGTGGCAGGGGGGGGCTGTAAGACAAAAGGCTGCCTTCAGCGGAGCCGCTTTGGTCCAGAAAAGGGTCCGCATTCTCAGGACCTCTATCTGAAGGAGCTGTGTCGGTCAGGCAGTGCCCTGAAAGTGCTGTGGAGCTGCTGCCTCACAGGGCAGGGCAAGGCTTGTTGCTCCCTGCCAAGTAGCCCCAGTGAAGGGTGCGCATCATCGGGGTCTCTACCCCTGACAGCTCCTGAGTGGCAACTCCGCCGCCGCTCGGCAGGCCTGCCCCAGCCTGAAGGAGGCAAAGCGGCTAGCTAGAAAAGCCAAGTAGAGGTGGTAGAGTGCCCCCAGGTCCAGCAGGCAAAAGACTGCCACCGCGAGTGGGGAAAGCCAGATCCCCATCAGTACCATGGCCACTCAGACCCAGCAGAGATGGTGGGGAGGCATGCGATCCTGGCTGGGCCTGGGTGGCCTGGTGCTGATGGGGATTTGGCTTTTCCACTTGCAGTGGTCACTTTTTGCCTGCTGGGCCTGGGCGTACTTTACCACCTCTACTCGGCCTTTCTAGCTGGCCACTTCGCCTCCTTTGGGCTAGATGGGCCTGATATTCTGGGCGGCAAGGCAGCAGTCTAATGGACCTGCGTGAGCTGCTGGCAGCCTCGGTGGTGGCCGTGGCCCACAGCGGTGCCAAGGTGTGTTGGGTGCTCAAGGAGAACACGCTCCACACGTGAGCCAAATGCAAGACCCATAAGGGGGCCAAGGAGATGACCAGCAGCTCCTCCAACTGCTCTCCAACTGCAAGCAGAAACAGACAGGATGGAGTAGGTGGGCAGATGGTGTCTGGCAGCAGCTGCCCCATACCCACCCTGATCTTGTCTTGGCCCACGGTGGCAGTAGCTGGCGGCAGAGGCACAGGAGAGAGGCACACTGTCCGGTCTGCTGGCTGTGCCGGGCAGCCACCTGCCCGTTCCAGCCATGTGGGATGGAGCATGCACATGGTCTGCATCACATGCTTCCCCCCTGATTCTGCCTGCTGCCGTCGCACTTGTTTCTTTGAAGGCCAGGTGCGGAGCCCCTGCTACCGGACACCTCCCTCCCTGCATGTGAACACACACACCTGAAAGGTCGGTGATGCTTATTTTCAACCTGGTGCATCCATGCCAGGATGGGGTGGGCTGGGCCCAAACAATGCTGGTTCGCCATCTCCTGTGCGCATTCGTGCACACCGGGATGGGGTGGGCCAGGCCTGTGTGCACGTGCACCTGCCTCCTGTGCGCACGGGCTCACGCTGGGATGGTGGCCAGGCCAAAGCGACGTGGGCTGGAGTCTTAGAGTTTCCAGGGCAGCCATGCGGGCCAGATCCGACCACATCGGATGGCTGTGGGCCTTGAGTTTGACAACCCTGGTATAGGGTCTCCTCTTGAACAGGGTTTTGGACTAGAAGACTTCCAAGGCCCCTTCCAACTCTGTTATTCTGTTAAATTTTGGATATGAATGAAAAGTGAGTACTTTACAGTATTTTGAAGGTGCTAAAATCATTCCTTTTACCTTGTTCAACTCTTTGGTTTTAAGCAATTTGTCTTTTCTGTTGTACATTTTTCTTCTTTGATTCAGGACCTGATACTAATCTTAGGATGGGGAATTTTAGTAGAGTGACTACGTGGAACTTCTAAAAACTAATTTTTTTAATCCTAAAAATCCTAAAGGCCTCTGTCAATAGAACTGTTTATGGGCTAGCTGAAGCAATAAAGTGGGGCCTATCATTTCTCCATTGAATACTGGTACCCTGTGATTATTGGGTATAAATATTGTTCAAAATATATTTTTTTAATTCTCTTTTTTATTATCTCTAAAAGCTGGAAATCTTCTTGCTTTTTTTGCAGATCTTATCAAAAAGTTAGCACTACAGACATTTGGAAATAAGCCTGGTGATTATCAAAAGGTAAATTTATTGCTTTATTTACATTTTCATGTAATACATTTGAGATTTTCTTTACAAGCTAAACACTGTTATATTGTTCTGCCCCAGCTACGGACCAACAAAGAACGCAGCACACATAAAATCTATACAAAGTTTATTTTACTCAAATAACTCAGTCTTTTTCAACCAAAGTCTGTTAATAAACGTGCTTAATATCCTACAAGAATTCTAAGATAAGGTAATCACAGTCTTACTAGAGTTGGCAGAAAGCCCAGAAGCAATTTTGCAGAGAATCCAGACGCGAAGGAGAGTGAACTAAAGTTGTTCCCTACAGCTTGCTGCAATTGGCATTCCTCCTTAAATAGTCTAAGGGAGTGGCCAATTAGCCCCAAGCCTTATTCTCGAGGAGACCTCCTCCTGAGGAGCCACTCCTGTCTTTTGGCAGCTCTGCGCGCCCGTGCATTAAGAAGAGGCTCCTCCTCTTCGTCCTCTTCACTTAAAGGAGCTTCTGGAGGTTCTGAAGGCCCTGCCTGAATCCCTGCCTCTGACACCACATCTTCTCCAGCCCCCTCACTGTCCGACTCGAGCGCCAGCTGTAGAGGCTGCTGGTGCAGCACCACACCAGCCTCTTTGTTGTTGGAATCAGCTACAATCTGCACAGGCCGCTGTCAGGCCACAACATATATGAACTCTGCCACATTTCCTGATTACTTTTCCAGATTCTACAGATGAAGATCTGCCTGCTATTTCCTTTTGCTTTGTGTCCACATAATTTCCATATAATTCAATATTTTCCTAAAAGATTTATGAAATTTTTGAAATCTATAAAATGAAAACATATTTCTTTTTGCATAGATCAGTTTTGCTGATAATATATTGTTGCAAAACAATTTTAAGATAAATTGAGTTCTGTAGACGCAGTGGAAGTTTCTCATCACTAGGGCTTCTGAATGCAGTTTCTTTATACAGGCAATCCTGTATGAGTTACGAGTGTTTCCTTGGTGAACGTTCGAAGTTATACAATAAGCGCTCCCTAGTGTTTACGATTGAGTCCTGAAACTACAAATGTTGCAGCACCATGGCAGTTGTTTGCCCTTATGAATGATCGCAGAGGCGTTGCAACATTCACCCTGTCTATTCCCCTTCCCCCTGCGCGCCGGATCTTCAAAAGCACTAGGCCTGTGTATACTGTACTTATCTTGCAAAAATCTAGATATCCTTCACTTTCTTGACCTGTTTTGGTGCTTCAGGCCCTCGGTGAGTACGCAGAGAATGGACACCTAAAGTACTGCAAAATCACACATGATCAGCGCGAGATCTCATGCTATTGATCTCTGGTGGTCTCACAGTATTTTAGGCCTCTGTTCTCTGCAAATGGAAGCCTGGATGAGAACTGCAGCAAAAGGCTTTGCAAATGGGGAGAAGGCCAGAAACATTGAAGCTTTCCCTTCATTTCTAAAGCCTTTTGCCATCTTTGCAAAAAACCTTTGAAGCCCAAAATGGAGCTCCACAACTCTGTTTTGGTGTGCACAGGCCTCATCCGACACTTTGCAGCCTAAAACAGAGCTCCGAAGGGGCAGGCCGACCCACTAAAATACCTCATGCTCCCCACAATTGCTTTCCCCCCAACCCAACCTGCCGCGCCGGATCACTTACCATGCAAAGATCTAGCAAGCTGTCTCTTTTCCAGCCTCTCAGATGTGTGTGCCGCTCTGGAGCTCTGTTTTGGTATGCGCAGGCCTTGTCTGGCACTTTGCAGCCCAAAATGGAGCTCCGGAGGGGCGCGTGCAGCTGAGAGGCTGGAAAGGAGACAGCTTCCTAGATCTTCACATGGTAAGTGACCTGGTACAGCAGGTTGGGTAGTGGGGAAAGCAGTTGTGGGGAACATGAAGTATTTCAATAGGACGGGGGGTGGTCTTAATCAGGTGGCCTGTTCCATCACTAGGTGTTCCCCACCTTGAAATACCTCATGTGCACTTAACAAACTGAACATTCAATTAGCGAATGCATGGGTGAAAGGGAGAGATCATGTTCAAGGTATGAAATTCATTCCCATGAATTCTCGGGTTACAAATGGAATGGGCAGTCTCCATTACATTCGTAACTCAAGGACTACCTGTACTTGTTTCTTTCTTGTATAATCAGCTTTGGGAGAATCTGTTTACCAGCAATACTTTTCATTTGAATGAAATTAACCCTTTCTGGCACAGTATGTAGAATCATGCTGTATGTTCATTGCAGGAGTGAAATGTAAAAATGTTTGCTATCGGTTCTGTGGGTGTGGCTTGATGGGCATGGCTTGGTGGTCATGTGACCGGGTAGGCATGGCCAACTTGACGTCACTTACTGTTAGAAGCAAGAGCTGTACATTTTGAAGCACATTCTGCCTCTTCTAAAGCCCCCAACGCTTTGAGTTTCCCTCCGCCACCCAAGCGAACATCGGAGCCTTCTCTTGCCCCACTCTCCATCCCAGAGGGCTGCGCATTCCACCACCCCCGCCAATCCTCCGTACAAAGCAGTGGTGAAATCCAAAAATTCCTTCCTTTCTCTCTTTCTCTCTCTCTCTCTCTCTCTCTCTCTCTCTCTCTCTCTCTCTCTCCCTCCCTCCCTCCCTCCCTCCCTCCCTCCCTCCCTTCCTCTCCCCCACTCCCCACCCCTATTTCCCACCTCCCACATTCAGGGAATAACTGTAAGGAAATTCGGCCACATTCTTTCTGTCTCTGGAAAGATACCAAAATAAACCTTGCATTGCAAAAGGAGTGATTGTCAGGCTGTTACAGCACAGCATCATGAGGTTGCCTCGAGGGGAGCAGACGGAGCTGAATCTTTCTCACTCTCTCTCACTGCCTGACTGCAGCAGGAAATGGCAGGCAGCCCTCTCTGTCTCTCATCTCTCTCTTTCTCTCATCTTTCTCTTTGTCCCTCTTTCTTTGTCCGTCTCTCGTTTGTGTGTGTGCGTGCGTGTGTGTGTCCCTCTTGAACCATTTCCAAAAACAGGTGAGGGTTGGGCTTGTTTGGTTTTTTTTTTTTTTTGCTGATGTTGTTCTTTCTTCTTTGGGTGCTTTTTACCATATGATTTAAATCAAGAGTCATTTCAGGTTCCCAGATAAATGAAGCTCTTTCGTCCCCCTGCTGTGGCTTCCTGTCGACTGGCTGCCCCCCCCCCCCCCCGTCCATCCCCCTCACTCCTCGTCTGTCCTGAGAAGAGAAGGGCGACGGTGGCAGATGGAGACTCACTCTGTATTCCAGAGTGGAAGTGAAGCACCCCTCTACTTGCCTCTTTTTCCAGCCCTTGTTGGGAGATGCACGACTGGTAGCATTTCACCCCTAGGATGTGCTAATGTTACAGAGATGAGCTCCACAGTGCTGATAACAATCTCCTTTTGTTTGGAATGATTTTCGCTGAGAGTATTAGAGAAGGCAGTCCAATCACAGAAAGGGAAACTTGGAAGAAAAGTAGAATCCATTCAATCCAACTCGCTGCTCTGCTTGTTTACCATTTTCCATTGTGAAACACTGGTCACAGAGATGTTTTAGGAATAGACTAGGCTTCAGAGAAAGCTTATTGTTTTCAATATCTGCACAATGATTCCATTCCTGGTTCCTTGTTGCACACATCAGATTATGAAAGTTTTCTGAATGCTGTGGTGCTGCATTACTAAGTTCTCTTAAGTGTTGCCAGTATAGGTAAAGGACAGAGGAGAGAAGAGGATCTGTCATGTTTTGATGCCCATTTCTGATTTGGGCAAACTGACAAGAAACTTTAAGAATAGCTGGCCAGTTGAGGAGTGTAGAGCACTGATTCTCTGTTCCTGAGTTGCAGCAAAGCATCATGGTCCATTAATGAAATATTAATAGTCCTTGGAATATTCTCCTTTGCCTCTAGAATGAGCGAGTCAAGAGAAGAATAAAGCAGGACTATCAGATTGGGGCTACAAAAATCTAGAGAACCACAAGATGGTAGCAGAAAACTATTTTCAAAATTATTGCCACCATCTAGTAATCATCCAGGTTTTGCAGCCCTAAACTGGTAGCTCCAAAATCTTTTTAGAATTCCCGTTGAAATCAATGTATGTTATCTATTGGTAAAGGTAGTCCTTGACTTAAGATCACATTGGGGACCACAATATCCATTGCTTAGCAAAATGGTTGTTAAATGAATCATGCCCAATTTTACAACCTTTTTTGCCATCGTTGTTAAGCAGATCCCTGCAGTTGTTAAATGAATCACATAGCTGTTAAGCAACTCCAGATTCCCCCATTAGCTTTGCTTGTTGAATGCCGGCTAGAAGAGTAGCAAATGGCAATTACATGACACAGGGCACTGCAGCTGTTGAAAATACATGCCAGGTGCCAAGCACCCAAATTTGGATCACAGGTCTATGTGCTATGTCAGAAATAAGTATGAGGACTGGTTAAAAGTCACTTTTTTCAGTGCTGTTGTAACTTCAGATTTCCTACTGAAAGGTTGATTGAATTCATTTAATGCTCAGGTTAATTGAAGTGATCTCCCACCTCCTTTTTCTGGTTTGTAGTGGTCACTATTATCTCACACTAATCTCTTATGCGACTTGAACATTTTGTTCTTTTGAACAGATGGAGAATTTCTCATACCAAAGATTATGGTAACTTCAGAACCCTAAAAGTTGAACTCAACTACATTTATGAGGTTTCTGAACCAAATTATCAGGCCAAAATCCATGCTAAATCCATGGTAAATAAGCTTACCATGCAAATTAAATGCACCAGCTTGGACAATTACAAAAATAAGTTTTATTTGTGAAAATCCCAGTGATTTTCAGGCTTTTCATTTTTGACCATTTTAAGATAACCATATGATCAGCATGAAACTGGAATATATGGGAAATTGATTTTGTTTCTCCCAATGTCTCTTGATAGGCTCTTAGCTTAAAATAAGTACCAATTACTTAAACATTGTTTTTATCTATTCTATGTTATTCCTACATTATTAAAACAGTGTGCGGCTTTAGTTTGTACAAAGTATTTATTATTTTGTGCTAAATTCAGGCACATTTCTCTGTGTTTAAAAGATCTATTTTGTGGGAGGAGAGGATGAAACAAAAGGGCGGGGGGCTGCTTCTCAGTTGTCAATGCATCATGGGTAAGAAGGAATCATGGGAACTGGATGGGTCTTCCTGAATCTTCTGGATGTGGAGTTGAAAACTTTTTTTTCTCCTGCAACCTCCTGCTTCTTGATGAAGGTTTGTGAACTGGGAGACATAGTCTGATGGAGGTTGTGTGTGACCCTTTTTCTAAATTATTAGTTGTCTTCCCTGCAATAATGGAGATAACACAATTGCTTTAGAGGATTTTGAAGATGACTGAAAGACACTGCCCTTTGAATGCCATAAAAAGGACTTAGAGGTTATCAATCTACCGCACAAAGCCATAGTTTCATAGTTTCACAGATGAAATTTCTGATGTTCCACATAAATGATAACCTTGTTGTATCTCATGATTGTTCCTCACACACTTAAAAGGCGAGTCTAAATCCATTTATATGTTGAAATGTTTCATAAACTATGACTGCAATTTTTATTTCCACTTTCCCTATACTATATGTTTTTACGTATTTTTGAACACTTTTTGAAAGTCAGGCAACTGATTAGGAAGGTCAATATTTGAGACATCAGTAAGAGTTTCCTTAGTTTTCCATAGTATCAGAGATGCTTCTCTGTAAAACCTGGCATTGGTGTGGTGGCCAACTGACTTATAAATAGGGATTTATTCTGATGAGTTCTTCTCCAGGCCAATTCTGCTTACACCCAGGGATATAATTGAGTAGTGGATTGGTAAGAAGTTTTTTTGAACTTGGAACAGTTCAAAACGTTCAATGCCAAAATGGTAAAAACATTTTGACCTTCCCGGTAGTGTTTTGAGTCCAGAACAGCCTAGTCTTTCAAATGAATCCCTCTTTTGATCTTAAAACTAAACTTAAAACTGCTTTTTGTGCTTGAAACACTTACAGAGTAGTTAAAATCACAGTTTCTGTCAAAACTTCACATTCCAGTTGATCATTCTGCCTCCAATGTCGGTTTAGGCCCTCCTTGAAAAGTGTTCAGATATTTCCAACTTTGTTCTTGGGCTTGAGGAAACCAGAGTGTACTACTTTGTCTAAATCAATATCAAATATTTGTGAAGGACTTTTAATCTTGGCCCCAACATACCAGGAAAAAGAATAAAGTGCATTATATGTCAGTAAAAAAGGCACATTTTAAATAAAGGAAATTTGGAATGCCTGAATTAATACTTTGTATTGTATCTGTTTAACTGATTATCTAAATAATGACAACTAACCGTTTTTTAGAAATTATTTTTGTTAAAGAATTAGAAACTTTTTCAGGTAACCAATTTATAATTAATGGCAGGAAAGAGAAAAAGAGAAGAGAAACTAAAAGAGAAATGTTAGTCTCTGGGGTAAAGTTTAATCTATATCTGAACCTGCATAAATATCTTTTTCAAAGATGTAAAAGCAGAGACTGAATTCATTGGTTTTGACACAACTGCTGTGTTGATTCCCCTGGGAATTTAACTCCCTGTATTAGTGTTTCTCAACCTTGGCAACACTAAGATGTATGGACTCCAACTACCAGGATTCCCCAGCCAGCATATCATTGAAATTCATACATTTTAAAGGCTGAAGTTGAGAAAAATTGCCCTAGATAAAGTACATTTAGAAAAAACATTTAAACCAAATAGTGTTTTTCTATCTATTTCTATAGGATGATAAAAAAGGAATGAAATGTGATGCACTTCTGCCCCAAAACTAAAAAAATCATATAATAGTTTATATGCTTTGTTCTGTCGAAGGATTCAATTTGAAATAAAACATTACTTTTTTTAAAAAATGCAGCCTGTACTAAGAGGCAGCTAGTTCTCTTAGTGGGGCTAGGACAAATTAAATGTCAGTTAAGTGTTAAAAACCAAAGATATTTCACTTTGTCATTTGCATTCATATTTGCTTTGTAAATACTTGGTTCATTTAATCACTTAATTATTCCTTGCTATTTTTACTTGAATTGGTAGCTGCATAAATTCTGTGAGTGCTTGATTTATTGCTCACCTGTTTTCTTTTTATTCCTGCTGCTCTGTACATCATTTTCCTCTGATTTCCACAGCCCGAAAATGTTGTATTGACTCTTCAGGTAAATTTTTTTGTTATTACCTTACACACCCTTTGCTTTTAAAATACCATTACATGGTTGATTTCATTTATAAAATACTTGTCTCATTTTAAGAAAATTGTATTTAAAATATTTTTATTTATATCTCACAAAATTCCAAATCATACCCAAAAACACTGCATATTGCTCTTGTTTATGCTGGAAGCTGTTTTCTTTTGAGGAACTGGAATCTTTCATATGGGTTCACTGGAGTGTAATGACATGAAAGTGGCTTGGGAGAGTTTGTGACACTCCTTTCATGCTTTGGTTAGTCTAGGACAGGGGTCTATTCTGTTGTATTTTTGCCACTTAAATACATGCTAAGTGAATGGCAGGTTTAGTCTTATTGCAGGCCACCATTGCATCTTGTATTGTGTGCATCTTGTTTCCAACCATGATCAGGCAAAAACTTCAGAGAATTCTGCCTCTCAGTGTTTTTATTTCTCTGCTGCAGATAATAGCTGCTAACAAGTGCCATTCTCCATGGTTTATCAGTTCTCCTTTTGAAAGCTAGCAGCTGACCACACTTAGTATTGACAGATTTTAAAAAATGCTAAGCGACGCCAGATTTGCTTAATCCTTCAATTGGCGATGATAGTTCCAATTCATCCCAGACTAGTTCTGTAGGCTAGAGTGGGAAATAGGAAAAAAGCATTGCAATAAGTGAGACCAAGAAAGCCATTCATTCATTCATAGATTTCTGTAGCTACCCACTCACAAAAATGTGGCTCCAAGCAGTGTACACAATAAACACAAAAACACAATAGATCACAGGAGAATGAACCATAAATTACAACAAGATGACCGGTGGTTTGGAGTACACCAATATATAAGGGGTAATCCCATGAGCCCATAAATGATGTTACTACAGGGAATCCAGTCTCCATTCTTCAGAGCTGCTTCCCTGTTGAAGCTTGCAATGCTTAAATTTAGTATTCTGAGATCTTATGGAAGCACTTTTTGCTTTGCTTGGAATCCTTTTTCATGGATCTGAACTGTACTATGTACACCATTTATTTTATGATGGTTCTCTTGAAGTCTCAAGAAGGTTCAAATATTTCATTCCCTTATCTTTTTGGAAAAAAAGATCCAGAGTGACTTGGTCAGGTCAGAGGTAGCATAAGAGTGATCTTTTTGACCGGAATCCTTTCACCCATGCATTGGTGCTACTGAAGTTACACTTTTGGAAAATGGTGAAATTATTAGGGATTTAGCTGCCCCAATTTCAAATGTGCTTTTGAGTTGAGCAGATGGTTGCTCTCCTGCCCTGATGTATCTGTGTGCTCTGTCACAGAATTGCCAGAGGAGAGGGGCTAGTAGCACCTTCTGCCTCTCCTGTCTGGAGCTCAAGAGAGGCTTGCATCCAAAGGATGGTAGTTCCTATCAAGCCCTTCCATGGGACAATCATGTTGAGAATGCTCAACAGCTGTTGCATTCTGAATCAGCATTACCAGCCTCACTTTCAAGTTGTAACACATGCTGCTTTTCTCTAAACTGCAGGCAGTTTACTATGAAATTGGCTTCATAATCTCAGCTGCCCTGGGAATCCTATTTGTCCTGTTGCTTCCACTGATTGGCCTCTGTTTCTGCCTGTGCCGATGTTGCGACAATTGTGGTGGGGAAATGCACCAGAGACAGAAAAAGAACGCCAACTGTCAGAGAGGCTGCTTCGCTAGCCTCCTCTTGGTAGCTACATTGCTAAGCAGGTAAGCTAAACACAGTAAATTTGGGGTGACTGCCAAAGAACTAAATCTGTTTATTATTTCTGGAAGATTGATTGGATCAGAAATTATACCCATGTATTTAGAGACTTCTAATTTTTTTCATGATATCAGAAACTTTATCCTCATGATAGAGATGAAGCATTCTAAATTTTATTATTAAGTTGGATTCAATCCCCTCTGGAAAGGTGGAAATCTAAAATTGTAAGCTTTCACCTCTTGAGCTCTTCTGAAATTTATTTTGTGGTAAACAACATATATATTTATCTCCTATCCCAAGGCAATACAGAAAAGCCCCCTAAGACATCCTCAAAGAAACATCTTGATAACTTTGCTGGAGAAGACAGGCCTGCAGCAGTCTGAGCAAATGAAACTCTTGTGAAGGAAGGGTTCTGGGTTTGAATGGACCGTGGCCCGATACGCACACAAATGCACTAAAGCATGCAAAGTTGACAGAGGAGTCTTGAGAAATTACTTTAATAAAAACACATAAAAACAAAACCTACAAGAAGGCATCAAACAACCTAAAAGATTCTCCTCTCAGCAAAGTCCATTAGCTGTAATCTTCCCAAGCATGGGAGGCTCTCAGCGTTGTTTGTGAGTCTTCTCAGGAGCAAGGCAGTGACTCAGCTCTTTGTAGTGACTTCAACTCTGGAGATTCTCTTTGAGAGTCTTTGAGAGAGTCTGCATGAGAGTCTCTGTGTGGGTTGGCTGCAATCCTGCTGCTACTTATATACTGACCAACTGACCGTTGGAAAATGCGGGAAACTCAGAGCCAGGAAGCTGTGCTCTGATTGGCTCATTCAAAATGTTCAAACCAACCAATCAATTAATTGCAGCAATATGCTAAAAGGTTTTTCCTCTGACAATCCCCTTCTCTGCAATAATTGATTACAGAAATACATGTACATACAAGTCATGAACATATACATTACAATGGTATGAAAGACAACCTTACATTGTCATAGATATCTTATCCAAATTGATGTTGATCCCTAGGTAATGGCTTCGTGAGCAAGTCTGCTATTTGTTCCTTTGTCTCGCAGAAAACTGTCCTAACAAAACCTATCCTGGTCAGTTGTCTGACATGTTTGTACTTGATGTCAATGTAACTGACCTCTGTCCCACTGCATCAGCCTGCGAGATATTGGTAGCAGCTGTGTTATCCTCATGAATCTCAGTAGGATACACTGGTTCTTCCCACAGGTTTATTAGAAGATCATCAAACCATACCAGATTGTTAGATGCTTTCGATAAACACACATATTCTGCCTCAGCAGTGGAAGTTGCAATTAACTTCTGTTTACCTGAGTACCAATGGATGGGACTCCCATTCAGGAAAATGACATAACCTGAAGTACTCTTTCTGGACTTAATGTCCCCTGCCCAATCAGCATCTGCGTAGCAACACAAACTTGGCTTATCTGATATGTCTGGCTCTAATAAAAGTAAATGTTTAACAGTGTTATTTAAATACCTTAATTTTAAATAAATAAATGGAATTTTTAATTCCATTCCAGTGGTATTGAGTGGGATTCTCAGAATGCCTGGACAGAACCTTTACGGTCAGACTGATATCTGGCCTAGTCCACTTTGCAATATACAACAATGATCCTATCACTGATTTATAAAGTGTTTTTTGCTCAAAAGGTTCACTTTCAGCATACATATTCTTAAGAAAATCTGTCTGCATGGGTGTGTCACAAGGTTTGGCCTCTGTCATATTGCACCTTTCTACCAATTCTATAATCTTATCCTGTTGGGAGAGTTCATATCTCTTCTCCGTTTTTACGAATTGGACTCCTAGAAATTTATCGATCCGACCCAGAGGCTTTAGGGCAAAATTCTTGCTTAACTCCTTGGAAAACAACTTACATCTATCCTCAGACTTGCAGACATACAAAATATCATCCACGTAAACCAGGACTGTTCATTTAATATTCTGGTGATTTTTAATGAACACACATTCGTCGGTTGACGAGATTGTAAAACCCATCTGTTTTAAACTACTGGTAAGGCATTTGTACCACCTTCTGCCAGATTGTTTAAGGCCATAGAGGCTTTTGTTTAAAAGCCAAATATCATTTTCCTGGTGATCTACATCTTGAGGAGCCTTAACATATATTTTCTTATCTAACTTGGCGTGTAAGTATGCCGTTTGTACGTCAAATTGGTAACACTCTCCCCTTGTATGGCAGCTATAGTGAGTGCGGTCTTCACACTTTCAGGCCGCACTGTAGGCGAGATTATGTTAGTCAACATAATCATCAGGGAATCTTTGTGAGAAACCCTGTGCAGCCAACCTCGCCTTGTAAATAAACTTCCCATCTTTAATGGGCTTTTTCTTAAATCTTGTGCCAATTACCTTTTTGTTCGTTGGTAACTGTTGGGGTGAATACCTCTAGTTTTTTCAAACTCTGCAATTCGGTATCCATCGCAGCACGCCAATTTTGTTGTTCTTTATCAGATAGCATTAACACATCTTCATACCTTTGGGGTATAACCAAAACCTGGTCAACAGAAGTGACAAAACCTTCATACTTTTTTGGCTTCTTCCCCCTAGTGGATCGAACTGGCCTTTTAGCTGATTCTTCATCCACTCCAGTACTATCTGATGGATTATCTTCCTCACCATCACCATTCTTTTCTTTTAAAGTGGGATGCCCTTCTTTCCATGCTGTCTTCGTTTTCCACTTTAAGAGTCCCTTCAAGGGTTTGGGGGGGTGTATTGTCCTCCTCGTCTCCAAAACCAGAGGTGTCGCTATCAGTAGATAGGCCTTCAGACACTTTCTGCGTTTTTATTTTTACTACGAGGGGAATCTTGAGCCAGGATCTCATTTGCATGGATCCTGCTCCAGTTAGTGCCTTTGTAAAAAGTAGCTGACCTAGATATTACAATTCTCCCATTTGTGTCCACAAACCTAAAGGCCTTAGAACCTGTCTCATAGCCCATAAACCTCAGTTTGGCTGAGACTTTATCCCCCTTCTTTCTAAGCTCTTTTGGGACGTGGACATCAGCCATCACTCCAAATACATGAAGATGCGCCAATTTTGGCTTATGGCCATACACTATCTCATATGGGGTCTTTTGTACCACACTGGACCATACCCGGTTGAGTATATAATTTGCATATGAAACAACTTCCGCCCAATATGAAAAACTTAAGTTAACATCCTCAAGTGCGCACCTTACCATTGTCTGCAGCACGCCATTCCGTCTTTCCGAAATTCCATTCTGAAAGGCGAAGTTCGCAAGTGTACTATGCCTTTCTGTTTTAACCAATCAGAGAACTGTGCTGAATTAAATTCAGTTCCTCTGTTGGTCAAAATCTTTTGAATATTGACCTTATGCTGATTCTCCACTAGGCGGCAGAATTCCTTAAACTTAGACAATGTCTGATCCTTGGATTTGATAGGGTAAACAAATCCAGACCTACTATGGTCATCTACAATTGTCAGAAAGTAACGATTCCCACCAAAAGAGGCTTTCAAGGGACCCACCAGATCCATATGTACCAACTGGAATATGTGTTCAGAATATCTCAGGGATTTCTTGGGTGCAGGGCTTGTTTTTGACTTTGCAATCCTGCAAATAGAACAGTCCAGAAAAATATTACAATCTTTAACCCTAGTTCCATTCGAACATTCAGATACCTTTTGTACCACTGGGAAACTTACATGACTTGGAAATGTTTAGTTAAACATTTAAGGGTCCCAGGGAGGGGGACGGTCGAATTAGAACTCGGGCTGTGGGTATGGGGGATAACCCACAAGACGGAGGGTCAGGTCTGGCCGTGAAGTGCGGCGTGGGGGGTGGGGGGGTTAGAGCTCATCCAGATAGTGTTTTGAACATCAATACTGTGGGTGGGAGGGGTAGATATGGCGGGAGCAGGGGGCTATATTGTGTTAGGGGAGTGTGCACTCACTGTTTACGAGCGGTGGCGTGCTCCGGCCCCCAAGGCTCCACCCGTTCCCCAAGTTGCATAGACCCTCAGGGCCCGGGCCTTCAGCTGATGCTGTGCAATGCAAGGTCCGTAGTAAATAACCCCCCCCCTTATTTGTGATCTTATTCAGGAGGGGGGTGCGGACCTGGCAGGTATTACGGAGACCTGGTTGGGCCAGGAGGGGGGGGTTCCCCTCGTTGAAATGTGTCCACCAGGTTTCCATGCATTCCATCAGCCGAGGTCACAGGGCAGGGGCGGGGGGGTAGCGGTTATCATTAAAGAAGGTCTGAGACCGAGGGAGGCTACTGTTCCTCAGACGGCCGGCTGTGAATCCCTCCTTGTGAAATGGGGCCACGGGGTTCAGCTGGGTTTGCTGATCACGTACCTGGCTCCCTGCCATGTGGCAGCAGCCCTGCCCGAGCTACTCAACGTCATCGCTGCGGTGGCGGTTGATACCCCTAGGCTTATGTTCATGGGGGATTTCAACCTACCGCCGAGGCGAGGTGTCTGAGGTGGCTCGGGAGTTCATGGCTTCCATGACAGCTATGGACCTGACCCAGTTAATTCATGGCCCTACCCACACGGGGGGAAACATGCTGGATCTGGTTTTTGTCTCTGGACAGTGGTTGAGTGATCTTGAGATAGGGGATATAGTTACTGAGCCCTTGTCATGGTCTGATCACTCTCTCCTTCGTCTCGATCTTTGAACTGCTGCACCCCGCCGCAGGGGGGCGGAGTCGGTAAGATGGTTCCGCCCCAGGCACCTGATGGAACCTGATAGGTTCCAGATGGAGCTTGGGCCATTTCCTGAGGCTTTGGCACACGCCTCGACTGGAGACCTAGTGGCCGCCTGGGATAGGGCGGCCGCTGGAGCTCTGGACCGGGTTGTGCCTTTGCGGCCTCTGACCCGGCGCCGATCTCATTTGGCTCCTTGGTTCACCAAGGAGCTGAGGGAGTTGAAGCGCCGGAAAAGACGCCTAGAGAGTAGTTGGAGGGCCAGTCTTTCTGAATCGGATCGGACACTGGTAAGATCTCATATTAGGAATTACCTAGTGGCGATAAAAGCAGCGAAATGTAGCTATTTTGCTGCTCTTATTGCATCATCAGATAATCACCCGGCCGCCCTGTTTAGGGTGACCTGCTCCCTGCTCCACCAGGAAGCGCGGGAGGACCCCTTGGAGGGTAGAGCCAAGGATTTTGTTCAGTATCTGTATGACAAAATCACTCAGATTCGGGAAGATTTGGACTCCAACTGGGTAGTCTCAGGGGGAGGGACTGGGGATGAATTGAGAATGTGATCTGGGATGAGTTTGATCCTGTGACTCCTGAGGACGTGGACAGGATTCTGGGCAGACTGAACGCGACCACTTGTTTATTGGACTCGTGTCCCTCCTGGTTAGTGCTGGCTTCCCGGGAGGTGACACGAGACTGGCTCCAAGGGATTATAAATGCTTCGTTGGGTGAGGGTGACTTTCCTGCCGCCTTGAAAGAGGCGGTGGTGAGGCCTCTCCTCAAGAAGCCTTCCCTGGACCCGGCAATGTTGGTTAATTATCGTCCGGTCTCCAACCTTCGCTTTGTGGCGAAGGTTGTTGAGAGAGTGGTTGCGCAACAGCTCCCCCAGCACCTGGATGAAATGACGTATCTGGATCCGTTCCAGTCGGGCTTCATGCCCGGGTACAGCACAGAAACGGCATTGCTCGTGTTGATAAATGATCTCTGGAGGGCTCGGGACAGGGGGTGCTCCTCTGTCCTGGTCCTGTTAGACCTCTCAGCGGCTTTTGATACCATCGACCATGGTATCATGCTGCACCGGTTGGAAGAGTTAGAGGTGGGAGGCACTGTGTTGCAGTAGTTCTCCTCCTTCCTCTCTGACCGGTCGCAGTCTGTGTTGACAGGGGGGCAGAGGTCGACCCCGAGACCCTTCATGTGGGGTGCCGCAAGGGTCGGTCCTCTCACCCCTCCTGTTCAACATTTATGTGAAGCTGCTGGGCGAGATCATCCGTGATTTCGGGGTGAAGTACCACCAGTACGCTGATGACACCCAGCTGTACATCTCCACCCCGGATCACCCCAATGATGCCCTTGAAGTGATGTCCCTGTGCCTGGAGGCCGTGCGGATCTGGATGGGGAGGAATAGGCTCAGGCTCAACCCGTCCAAGACCAAGTGGCTGTGGTTTCCGATGTCCCGATGTAGTCAGTTGATGCCATCACTGACTATTGGGGGCGAATCATTGGCCCCCACGGAGAGGGCTCGCAACTTGGGCGTCCTCCTGGATTCACGGCTGTCTTTAGAAGAGCATTTGACGGCCGTGACTGGGAGGATTTTTCATCAGGTTCGCCTGATTCGCCAGTTGCGTCCCTTTCTGGATCGGGACTCCTTACGCACGGTCATTCATGCCCTCGTCACTTCCCGCCTGGACTATTGTAACGCTCTCTACATGGGGCTCCCCTTGAGGTGCACCTGGAGGCTCCAACTGGTGCAGAGTGCGGCCGCGCGGGTGGTAATGGGAGCGACATGTAACACCTCTCCTGCGCGAGCTGCACTGGCTCCTGGTGGTCTTCCGGGTGCGCTTCAAGGTTTTGGTTACCACCTTTAGAGCGTTCCATGGTTTAGGACCTGGTTACCTACGGGACCACCTACTACCACCAATAGCCTCCCACTGGCTGGTATGCTCTCATAGAGAGGGGCTCCTCTGGGTGCCCTCAGCCAAACAATGTCGACTGGCGGCCCCTAGGGGGAGAGCCTTCTCTGTGGGGGCACCTACTGTCTGGAATGAGCTCCCCCCGGAGATACGGAGGATCCCGGATCTGCGCACCTTCCGCCGCGCTTTGAAGACCTTTTTATTCCACCAGGCAGGCCTGGTCTAATCTTTTTCCCTCTTTTCTTTTTAAACATGCAAATTTTAATCTGTTTTTAAACGACTGGGTGTTTTAATTTGTCTGGGCCAAATTGTTTAATTCGATTTTATCCTGTTTTTTAAATTTTGTATTTATGTATTTTACTGTTTGGCTGTTCACCGCCCTGAGTCCTTCGGGAGTAGGGCGGTATACAAATTTGATAAATAAATAAATAAATAAATGACCCAATCTGCGATATATGAGATGAGCACATTCATCATGTAATGGCTTGCCAATGGAGATTGTGTTGGTGTTCTCAGGCTCACTCTTTCCTGTTTTAGGTTAAAACTTACAGACTTCTTACTGCTTAAAACATTTTTACAATTACCTTTAAAATTCCCCTTCTCTTGTGTACCTTCAAAGTCATCATCTGAATCAAATTGGGATTCATCATCATCACTATCAAAAGTGGTAACCTGGTTTGTAACATCAGATTCCTCAGCCTTTGAAATAGGAGAGTAATAAGGTAAACCGCTGATTTTCAAAACTTCCCCAACCACATGCTTATTTTTGGTAACCACAGCAGTACCCTCTGTGAACAATATCTTAGAGTTCTCACTTATCTTCACAGTGGTGAGTAGATTATGATCAATGTCAGGTACATATAAAACATCATCAACTTCCCCAAGCCCAGGAATAAAAACCTTACCAATGCCGATAACTCTCACCCTCTTACCATTTGCAACCTTAACCATGGATTTATATCCCCTCAATTCATTAAAGGGGCTTCTATTATTCACAATATGTTTGCTAGCGCCACTATCCAGCAACCATAGTTTTGCACGTTGTTTCCTTGAGAGATCTGATTCAGATGTCTCAATTACAGTAACAGGGTTACTAACAAAACCAAATTTGTCCTTCTTATCATCCTTCTTCAGCCATCTACCCCTTCTCTGACTGGAAGGGTTACCTTGTGGCTTCCCATGTGGGGTAGGTGATCTTTTTCTATACCGACCACCAGAGGGCGCCCTTTGGCGTGCTCTAGCATTATGTGGGCAATCCCTTTTGTAATGACCCTTAGACCCACAATTAAAACATTCTCCAACAGTATAAATCCTGTCGGGGCTTTTTGACCTTTTCATTTGCCTATCCTTCCCATGGAAGGTTGCCCTATCTTTTCTCAAGTTGTCTTCAGCAATTAATTTACCAGACAGAACTTCCAGGGACATATTTTCAGTACTAATATTGTCCAATTGGGACACAAAATTATCCCAACTAGGATCTAGGGAGTTAATTATGATACTAATCAAAATTTGTTCATCTACATGCTGTCCCCTTAAGGTTAATTCCTCCCGCATTTTATTAAGTTCACAAAGGTGTTCATTCATGTCAATACCTGGTTTCAATTTCGCAGAATGAAATTCCCTGGAAATTCTGCTTGTTGCATTTGAATTCTTGCAACAAAACAGTTTAAACAATTTTTGCCAAACCTCACATATAGTTAAACCATGTGGAATACTGGGATACAAAGCAGGGTCAATGGCTGATAGCAAAACACAAAACGCTTTGTGATGCAAAAGATCAGTTTCCATAGTCCAGGGTTTAGGGGGAGGATCAAGCAATAACGATAACACATCTTCCCTCATTAGAATAACCTGCACATTTTTAGACCATTCCTCTAAATTCTTTCCACTAATGTGTAAGGTTTTAAAACCCGATGGCAAAATATTTGCATTTGAAAGTGTAGGATTAGCAAAATGATGCCTCCCATGATGCCGCAAATTTTTAAACTGACAATAGGGCATGGTGATCACGGCAGTTGGCCTAAAAACTGCCGTTTGGTCACTCGGTGGTGGCCCCCCTTCAATGGAGGGGGTCAAATTCTCAGGCTGTATGTACTCAGGAGTCATCTGTGCCTGTCGTGCAGAATGCAAAGACCTCCTTGGCTGCCCCCCCGCAGAAAATCTTGAGCGTTTCTCCTGGAACATCAACTTCAGTTGGCATAGTCCCGGGAGTAGCTCCAAAAACTGGGGGGGACCATGGGAGTGCCCGCCCCATTTGCAACAGATGAAGGACGGGTCGTAGACATCGAGGGAGTATTAATACGAGTTGCAGTTTCACGTTGGGCAAGGAATAACTGAAAATCAGTTCCAAAAAGCGCAGTTAATGTCTCAATTGCACTCGTAACTTCGGATTCAGGAGGTGAATTCCTTACATTCAAGGCTGTGCCCGCCATCACCATATTGGTCATCTGGGTAGTAACCCGCCCAGGCAACGTTGGTGGCATTTCAGATGCAACCGGAACTGACAATGCTGCAGTTGAGGGAGGGGTAAAACTTTCAGCCGGCTGATCTAAAACAGTTTGGGCAGTAGATGGCGCCATAACATTTGGCGGGAAAATTAAAACAGGCAGTCCTTTGTTTCCTGCCTTAGGTTTACAGCCAGCGAGGGGGGTTAGGGGGGAAGGTTGAAAATCTCTTACTGGCCTGGTGTTTCCAGTCCTTTCTCGAGCTGCTGCTGGCGTAATTGTGGCTTGCATTAAAACGCTGAAATCAGCAGCTGGATTCTGAGATGTCATGGGAAGACCGAGGGTTCGAAGTATTATGGACCTCATTTCATCTTCTCCCACCGGTCTTACACTCGTTGCCATAGGGGATACCCGTCCACCTACTGCTCCTCCAAGCGGGGGAAAAGGTTGACTCAGCCTTCCATCCTTTCTAAGGTAGGTAAATTGAGGACCCAGTTTGTGGGGGCAATAAGATGACTTTGTATAAATATACAAAAGTATGAAGGCTATTACTTAACGCATTGTAAGCCGCTCTTAAGTCTCCGGAGAAGGGCGGCATATAAATCAAATCAAAATATAAATCAAAATCAAAATTAAAAAATTCACCTTCTGCAATGTGCATCTCGAGAGCTGGGGCGTCTGTTTCAAAACTCACAGCCTCTTCGCTCTCCTGCCTGACCGTTGCTTGAAGTCCTCCAGCTGAAGTCATCCTGGCTTGTTCTTCCATCAATCAGCCTTGGAGTTACTTACTCTTGGTAAAGGCCCGGGTCTCGACTTTATCCTGTCGCGTTGGTTTAATGGTGGGCATGCTAGTGCATTGTGCTACGAATCAGGTCCATTGAACATCCTCTCGCTACCAATTGTGAAGGAAGGGTTCTGGGTTCGAATGGACCGTGGCCCGATACGCACACAAATACACTAATATACTTGGCTGCTGCTGCACACTGCTGGCTCATATTTAAGTGATTGTCCACTAGGACTGCAAGATCCCTCTCATAGTACTGCTATTGAGCCAGGTTTCACCTAATCTGTACCTTACATTTGATTTCTCTTGCCCAAGTGTAAAACCTTACTTTTCCCTACATTGAATTTCATTTTGTTAGATAGAGCCCAATGTTCAAGTCTGTTGTGATCCTAACTCTATCTTCTGGGGTGTTGGCTATTCCTTCCAGTTTAGTGTTGTTTGCAAATTTGATGAGTTTCCTTTCTATTCCCTCATCTAAATCATTTATGAAGATATTGAAGAGGATTGGGTATAAAACGGAATTGAGTACCAGTTAGAGATCCATCTGGTGATGATGCTATCTATCTCACTTTTTTTTTTTGCTTACCAAGAAGTAGTTTGTGGTCTGCTTTGTCAAATACCTCACTGAGGCATACTATGTCCATTTTCTTGGTCTACTAATTTAGTCACTTTGTCAAAGAACGAAATATGACTTCAGTGTCAGGCTGATTGGTCTGTATAAGATAAATAATTCTCATTATTGTCCCTGGAAACATGATGATATTCATAGATCTCCTTAAGAGTCCAAAGTACTGAAGACTGTACTTTCTGGCTTTTGCCTTTGTGTTGACCTTAACAACATTTAGTGGAAGAGATGAAGATATATACAGATATTAGTACAGTTCCCAGTCTCCTCCCCAATTGTAGCCCTCTGATTTGTGTGAAAGATGCACAACAGTAGAAGTAGGTAGACATGTCTGTAGTATGTTAGCGAGGACGCTTCTTTGCAAATCTTCTATGGAAAGACATGGTTGATTTAGCTGTGACTTTTGCAAGATAAAAGATATTCATATATCCCAGGAATTTTAATCTGTAGAATCCTTGAAAATTGAGCACAATGATCACCAATCAGTCTAAACAGATGGATATTTAAATAATGGGCCTCTTATGGTACAAATTGCTGAATGGACTGCCAAGAATTGTCCATGTTAAAATCATCAAACCATTAAGAAATGATGTTGTTGTTTAGATTTGTATCTTGACTTTTGCTCCAAAGCTTAAGGCAGCTCACATAAGGATTTCTTTTTATTTTATTCCAGAAAACAGCAACCTACTGAGGTAGGCTGGACCAATAGAGACTTGTCCAGGGAGCTTCTGTGGCTGACCTGCATCAACTTGGTTCTCTAGGAAAGCAAGACTTTCGACTCCATATGTAGCAAAAAGAATATTTTTACTAAAAGCCAAGTGGTTACAGTAAATCAAAGCCAGAACTGTGGTTTTGTGCGTGACAGCTTCCCAATTAAATTTCCCTTTTTCATTTCACCCCGTTATCTTCTGATTGTCCAGTTACATTTGAAGAAGTTGTTTTGTAACTGCCCCTGCAAAGGTGGGCTAGATAGTTGCATTTCCCAAGCCTGTGACCTTGTGACGGTGAACTACTCTCTTGGGACAGCATAATGCTTAGTTTTGGTTTCCCCTTTTCCCCAGCTCTCTCCCCGCATAGTTCATAGGCAGGCTGGCATCTAGTAAAGTAAGGATAGAGCAAAGGATGGCAGTTCTGACAGGATAGAGGAAAACTGAGATCTCTCTCACACTAATCTTAATCTTTTCAGTACTCAAATGTTGCTCTGGAAACAATTTAGAAGACTGAATTTGTTCCTTTGTATTTGAATCAAAAGACTAAAGAACTAGTGGTTGGGATAGGCTCTCCTCAATTTAGATATGATTGTTGTGTAAATCTTTAATTTTTGCAAGCTGCTGAAAGCAACTATACTAAAATCATAGAATCATAGGGCTACAAGGGACCTTGGAGGTCTTCTAGTCTAATCCCTGACAAGAACTTTCTGTATCCTGACAAAGGACTGTCCAATCTTTTTTTGAAGACCACTCCTGATGGAGCTCCCACAACACCAGGACATAAGCTGTTCCATTGATAAATTGTTCTTACTGTCAGGAAATTTCTCTGTAGTTTCATATTGGATTTCTCTTGACTGAGCTTCCATCCATTGCTTCCTGTTCTGTCCTTGGATGTTTTGGGGAATACATCGACCCCCTCCGCCCTGTGATAGCCCCTAAAGTACAAATAAAGGAGAATGTTTGTAGCTCAGGGTTGAAATGGTCCTTGATGTCTCTGAGCTTGCTTGTTTTCTTGCAGACCTTTCATTACCTAAACTAGGTCACATCATCAGTGCTAGTAAAGAGTGCAGTTTGCTGTCAATTTATATTCTATTGGCTTTCCTGTTGGTGTTGGTGGTGGTTGGGGGTGGTCTTAGAGATTCTTTGGTTGGACTGTTAGCTGTTGACTTCATTGGCAGTTTCTTGCCTGGGGTATTGTTTACTTGATTGCTGATCTGATGTTATCCTTGGAGTTAATCTATGCTGATCTGGGTGCTGATTGCTGGTGGAGATTTGTTTGGGTGTTTTTGTTCTTTTTTGGGCTGGATGCTAGTTCATTTTGCATAGTCCAGGGGTCTCAAACTTTTTAAACGGGACCAATTCATGGTCCCTCAGACTGTTGCGGGGGGGGGGGGGACTATAGTTTGAAAAAACATGAACGAATTCCTATGCACACTGCACATATCTTATTTGTAGTGGAAAAAACATGAAATAATAATACAATATTTAAAATGAACAATTTTAACTAACATAAACTTATTAGTATTTCAATGGGAAGTGTGGGCCTGCTTGTAAGGATTGCTTCTCCTCCCAACTTAAGAAAGTAAAAACTCTTGAAATGTAATATTTCAAAAGGACCCTTTTATTAAACAGAAGTGACAGCAATGGATTCAAAGCAAGGTCTGAATACCCTTAGGCAAGACAAGTAGGATTAAAGCAGTAGAGACCCCTCCCTTAAGCCAGAATGCAGATTTTAGCCAATATACAAGTATGAAGATGTTTTCTTTACCAGCTGCCCTGAGAACCGGATAAATATGTATTCACATCGTTTCTCCTTTATCCTTTAAAGTGAAACAGCCCACATGGCTGTCATAAACATTCCTCAACGTTAAGGGGATCTCGGCTCTTTGGCACCAGGATATAGGTTGTAAAATATTTGTTGACAAAGGCAATGCTAGTAAATCGAATCCAAGTCTCCCCCTTCTCCCAATTGAATGGCAGTATCACTTTTAGGCATCTGACACTGCTTTTGGCTGATGAGATAGTCAATGTCTGGTTCAATAAAGGAATAAGGGGGGGCGGTTGGAGAGGAGGGAGAAGGGAGGATTGCAACAACAATAATAACACCAATCAATCCTTCAAACAGCTGTCAGCAACCTCTCCCGAGGAGATTCCCCCAGCTGCCTTTACGCCCAGTGGTGGGCTGCAAATTTTTTAACAACCGGTTCTCTGCCCTAATGATTGGCTGGTTGGACGTGGCTGGTTGGGCATGGCCAACTCGATGTCACTTACGTCGAGGAGTGCTTTGCCTCACCCACCCTCTCATGACTGTGGGGATGCTGCAATGGTCATAAGTGTGAAAAATGATCTCATCCAATTCTGTCATTTCCAAATAAAAACTCTATAACTTTGCATCTTTTTCATATCTCGATCGTATTTGCAATTGTGTGTACCACTTCATATCAATCCCTTGTTCTTCTAATTCTTGTTTCGTTTTCAATTCCCCCTTTTCTGATGAAATATCTTTATATCTAATAATATTTCCCATGTTAATAATATTTGGATGTACTAATGCTTCCATTGTTGAAAGCCATATTGGTATTTTCAAATAACGTTTTTCTCTAACTTTCTCTCATACTGATAATAAAGCATTTCTTACATAATGTCTTTGAAAATAACTATGTATCTTATTCTTCCCATACATAAAAAAGCATGCCAACCCAGTTGCAGATCATGACCCTTCAATGTCAATAACCTTGTGTTTTTTAATTCAAACCATTCTTTCATCCATGATAATGTTGCTGCCTGATAATATAATTCCCAATTTGGTAGTCTAAACCTTCCTCTGAGTCTTGCATCTTGTAACATTTTTATGTTAATTCTCACTTTTTTCCCTTGCCATATAAATTTCATTATTTTATTAAGATTTTCAAAATACGTTTTTCCTATTTTTATCGATATCATTTGAAATAAAAACAATCTTGGTAATACATTAATCTTAATTGTTGCTATTCTTCTCATTAATGATAATTGTAGATTCTTCTATCTCTCCAAATCTGTCTCAATCTGTTTTTCAATTTATAGTAATTATCCTCCTTAATCATAATACACCTTGCTGTTAACTGAATTCCTAAGTATCTTAATTTTTTAGTAATCTGAATATCCAATTTCTCCATTAACTCCTTTTTCTGTTTCTCTGTGATATTTTTCACCAATATTTTTGTTTTTTCTTTATTGATTTTCAACCCTGCCACTTCTCCATATTCTTCTATTTGTTCTATTAATTTTGGCCCAACTGCTTGTGGCTCTTCTAAAATAAAGACTAAATCATCTGTAAATTCCTGTAGTTTATATTCTTTTTTAATTCTAATACCTTTTATCTCTTCATTTTGTCTTATATTTCTATTTTTCTATATTTCTAATACCGCTAATGTCAACACAAATAATAATGGCGATAGAGGACAACCCTGTCTTGTGCCTTTCATAATATTAACCTTCTCTGTCATATCTCTGTCATATCAAAATCTGTGATATTTACCATCACTTTTGCTGGTTGTTTATAATAAATTGTTTTAATCATATTGATAAATCTTCCCCCAAAATCCATAGTCTGTAGTTGTTTTATCATAAATTGCCAATTCACGTTGTCAAACGCCTTCTGTGCCTCAAGAAACATCAACACCATTTGTTTTTCTGGATGTGCTTCATAATATTCCAAAGTATTCAGAATTATTCTCATATTGTCTCTAATCTGTTTCTTAGGTAGGAAACCATTTTGGCCCATGTGTATAAATTCATTTAACAATCTCTTTAATATATCAGCCATTATTGATGCAAATATCTTATAATCCGCATTTAACAGGGAAATCGGTCAATAGTTCTTTATTTGTTGCAGGTCTGTATCTTCTTTTGGTATAAGAGTAATATATGCCTCCATCCACGAGTTTGGTATCTTTTCTTCTATCAAGAATTCATTAAATACTTCCAGCATTGTGTTGCTTATTACATCTTGTAATGTTTTATATTGCTTTGCTGGCAATCTGTCTGGGCCTGGCGCTTTGCCATTCTTTTGTTTTTTAATCCCCTCTGTTGGTTCAATCATCGTTATTCTTTCCTCTAATGCCTTTTTATAATCTTCTGGTATTTTGGGTAATTCAGATTTTTCTAGGTATTGTTTTATCCTTTCTTCTGATATTGTCTCTTGTTTATAGAATTTCTCGTAATAATTCTGTACTGTTTTCTTCTGTTCTTTATTTCGATAGCATACAGTTCCTTCCTCATCCGTTAGTTGATTGATTAACTTTTTTTCTCTCTCCTTTTTCATTTAGTATGCCAACCATCTTCCTGGCTTGTTTGAATTTTCTTTCTTTTTTTTTTTATTGCAAAAGTTTTACAATTACATTTTCTCCCCTTTCCCCCCCCCCACCACCCACCCCAAACTTCCAAACCTCCCTAACCCTCCCTAACCCTCCCCTCCCCCCAGACTTCCACACAATATACTCATATCTGATACAAAACCCCCCTTAGTATAAAACTTGTATAAAACTTGAACCCCTCCCTCCCCCTTATAATTTCTCTTTTTATCTTCATTACATTAAAAAATTTCTAATACATTATTTTCAAGTAAAAGCTATTTGATATTTCCTAGTTTGATATTTGTTCTGAACATATTCTATCCACTTTTTCCATTCCCATTCATAAGTCTCTTGTGAACAATCTTTTAAGTATGCTGAAATCTTCGCCATCTCTGCAAAACTGGCCATCTTCAAAGTCCATTCCTCAATAGTGGGCAAGGCTTCATTCTTCCAGTATTTACCTATCAACAATCTTGCTGCTGTTATCATATACAATATCAATTTTGTTTCACCCAATGTAAAACCCTTAACTATACCCAATAAAAACAATTGTGGAGAGAATTGAATTTTTTTCTTCAAAACATTCTGCATGACCCACCAAATTTTTATCCAAAAAGCCTTAACTTTCCTACAGGTCCACCAAACATGATAATATGTAGCATCCAAACATTCACATCTCCAACATTTTGGCTGAACATTAGGGTACATACATGATAACTTTTTGGGGTCTAAGTGCCATCTATAAAACATTTTATAGAAATTTTCCCTCAAATTCTGCGACTGTGTAAATTTAACGTTCTGAACCCAATTTTTTTCCCATGTTTCCAACATCACTGGTTCTTCAAAATTTTGAGCCCACTTAATCATACAATCTTTAACTAGTTCGGTTTCTGAATCCCTTTCTAACAAAACATTATAAAGCCTTTTAATATGCATTGGACCTTTCTCTTTTATGTATCTAACCAATTCTTCCTCGTGCAACATAATACCAGTTTTTTGGTCCTCTTTCCATCTCAATTGCAATTGGTTATATTGTAGCCAGGTTATATTAATCCCTTCAGCCAACAGTGTCTGTAGTGTCTTCAGCTGCCATCTGCCCGCATCTGTAAAAAGAACCTCTTTATATAACCCCCCCCCGAGTGACATTATATTTGTATTCCACAAAGTATGACCAAGATCCAGCCATAGCGGTATTTTATAATCCCATTTGAATTGGTGCTTCTTCCAAACTCTCATCAAAGAGTCTCTAAGTATATGACTTTTAAATACTTTGTCGACTTTGTTATCATAAAATAAGTAGGCATGCCATCCAAATTCAAGATCAAAACTTTCTACATTCAATATTCCAGTCTTTTTCCTTCCAAACCAATCACTTGTTAGAGTCAAAGCTGCTGCATCATAATATAGCTGTAGGTTTGGTAGTTTAAGACCTCCCCTTTCTGGAACATCTTGCATAATTTTCAATTTCACTCTCGGCTTTTTCTCGTTCCAGACAAACTTATTCACTCCAGCTTGCCACACTTTCAATTGTTTATCACTTTTAAGCACCGGAATCATTTGAAACAAAAAAAGAAATCTTGGCAAAATGTTCATCTTAACTGCTGCTATTTTTCCAAGTAGAGACAGTTGCAGTTTTTTCCAAGTCTCCATATCTTTCTGCACCTCTCGCCACAACACTTCATAATTATTTTGAAACAATTTCATATTTGATTCTGCAACCTGGACTCCTAGATATTTTACCCTTGGTACAACCTCAAAACCTGCCCTCCTTTCAAGCTCGTGTTTACGATCTTGTGTCATATTTTTAACTATCATCTTAGTCTTTTTGTGATTCAGTCTAAAACCTGAAACTTTACCATAGTCTTGTATAATGTCCTTCATCAGGATTATTGATTCCATTGGCTGTGTTAGGGTAACAACTAGATCGTTTGCAAATGCCTTTATTCTGTAATCCTCTTGCCTTATCGTTATACCTTTCAAGATATTAGAGTCCCGTATTGTATTTAACAAGACTTCTAGTGTTAAAATAAATAAAAGTGGGGACAGCGGACATCCCTGTCTTGTTCCTTTTTCAATTTTAAACTCTGTTGTCAAGCTTCCGTTAATAATAATCTGTGCCTTTTGCTCTTGATAAATTGCTGAAATCGCCTGTACAAATTGATCCCCAAAGTTCATCTTTTTTAAAGTCTTTAGTAGAAAATTCCAATCCACTCTATCAAAGGCCTTCTCTGCATCCAAGAAAACCAGCACTGCAGGGATCTGTTTGTTCTTCTCAAGATATTCCAATAGATCTATTACTTGCCTTACATTGTCCTTCATGTATCTACCCTCGATAAATCCCGCTTGGTCGTCATGAATCACCTTTTGAATTACTGGCATCAACCTGTTGGCTAATACTTTCGCATAAATTTTATAGTCGGAGTTCAAAAGAGATATTGGTCTATAATTCTCCGGTTTTTTAGGACCGGCTTGCTCTTTTGGTATCAAAGATATGTAAGCTGTTGTCCATGATGGGGGTATTTTACCCCCTTGTTGAATATTGCAAAATAAATCTCTAAGTTGTTCCACCATTTCGACTTGCAAAGTTTTATAATAGACTGCAGTCAAGCCATCCGTATCAGGAGCTTTAGCTGTTTTTAATTGTTTAATTGCTACTATTATCTCTTCCACTGTTATAGGATAATTCATTCTTTCCTTTTGTTGGTCAGTAATTTTTATAACTCTTTTATCATCTAGATATTTTTCTATAAGTCCATTCTGCACATCCTCTTTAGCATATAAGTTAGTATAATAATCCACAAAAGCTTCTTTAATTAATTTTTGTTGAAAAATTTCTTTCCCTCCAATATCAATACTATCAATAGTCCGTATACTCTGTTTTTTCCTCAATGTATAGGCCAACCATCTGCCCGGTTTATTAGCGTTACAAAATGTATTATGCTTCGCATATTGTAAGTTTGTTGCAACTTGTTCCGCCATAAGCATTTGAAATTGGTCTTTCAGAAGTTTTATAGCACCACATATTCTTTCATCTGTTGGATTCTTAATAAGTAACTGTTCTTTATTCTTTATTTCTGCTTCCAATTCAGATCTTTTCTTTTGTCGAATCAGTCTATGTTTAGAGTTCATATAGATAAGCACCCCTCTCATGTAAGCTTTACTTGCATCCCAGACAATTTCTATTGGGGTGCCTTTATTCAAATTTATTTCAAAAAATTCTTTCAAGTGCTTTTTAAGTTCTATTATATTTTTTTCATATCTGAACAAGTTCTCATTTAATCTCCAAGAGCGTCTCTCAGTCTTGCCTATCTCAATTTCTATCCATACTGGGCTATGGATCTTGGAAAAATCTTTGTTCTTTTTGTCTTAACAAGTAGATCATCTGACAACAAAATGAAATCAATCCTAGAGAAGGATCTATGTCTATCTGAAAAAAAAGTATAGTCCAATTCTTTTGGATTGTGTATTCTCCAAATATCTTTTAATTCCAAATCTTCTTTCATATCAAAAAAGGTCTGTGGTAGCCTAATCCTAGACTTCGCCAGTGTCAGGTATGCTTCCTTCAGTATCCAGGAAAGAAAACCCCAAACTCAAGCATTTTGAAGAATCTGGTACTTTTACTGAATATGAAAAGATTAACATCCCAGTGAAAAGCTGGAAGTGATCAAAACGCGCGAAATGCATCTACTAAGCTTCTTCCCCCCCTCGTGTTTATAGTTTCTCAGCCAATCTAAAGGTCTTCCAAAGGTCAGGTGGCAACACGTCTGGCAGCGTCATCCATCAGGAATGTCAGGACAGTTGGTCGGCCATCCCCTTCTGAAATGTAGTTTCGATTTCCCCGAAGTACCCTCCTACAAAGACAAACCCCCTCCTGCTCTCTTCCCCCCCTCTGCTCCATACCTAATCCCTCCCCGTTTCTTATGGCAGCTAAAGCAGGAAAGCTGATGCTGACATTTGGCCCCTCTTGCAGAAGAGACGTTAGTCCTAATTAAAAGGAAAAAGAGAAAGAGAAACAGAATATATACAATGATCAAGGTTTATCAGGGTATTTGGCATAGAACTGTTGAACTTTCTTGGGAGCTCGGACATCCCGTTTATTTACCCATTCAGCCTGAGATAGTGGAAAATGTTTCCAGGCAATCAGATACTGGATTTTACCATGGTGTTTTCTAGAGTCCAAGATTTCCTTAACCTCAAAATGTTGCTCCCCTTCTACTAGGATGGGAATTGGAGGGTTGCTATGATCAACCCTTAGGGGAGATGAGTGTTCAGGTTTCAATAAACTAACATGAAATACAGGATGTATTCGTCTCAAAGTTTTTGGTAATTCTAATTCAACTGTCACTGGATTTATCAGTCTGATCACACGGAATGGTCCTACATACTTAGGCCCCAGCTTTTTAGACCTCTGGGTGGTTTGTAAGTATTTGGTAGACAAATAAACTTTATCCCCCACTTTGTAAATGTGAGTTGGGGACCGTTTCTTATCGGCTTGTGCCTTATGAGCTCGGTGTGCCTCATCTAATGCCTTCCGAGTCACTGTCCAGGTGCTCCTTAATTGTTCTATCCAGTCTATCAAAGAGGGATTTTGGGGATCCTCTTGAGGTAACTCGGGAATGGGTACAAAATCCTGGCCTGATGCAACCTTAAAAGGGGTGAATCCGGTGCTACTATGCACAGAATTGTTATACGCCACTTCTGCAAATGGCAACAAGTCTACCCAATTGTCCTGTTGGTAATTCACGTAACATCTAAGGTATTGTTCGAGTACCCCATTGGTTCTTTCACAAGCACCATTTGTCTGAGGGTGGTGACTGGAACTCAACCCCTGTGCGGAGCCTATCAATCTTAAAAATTCTCTCCAGAAACTGGAAGTAAATTGCACACCCCTATCAGAAATTATTCTTTTCGGAGACCCATGTAGTCGGTAAATCTGCCGAATAAACAACTTTGCGAGGGTTTTTGCTGAAGGGATCTTTGAGCAAGGTATGAAATGTACTTGTTTAGAAAACAAATCAGTTACTACCCAAATGACAGTGCAGCCCTCACTGTCGGGTAAGTCCACCACAAAATCCATAGATATTTCCTTCCATGGGGCGTTCGGTCTAGCCACACTTTGCAGTAATCCAGGGGATTTTCCTGGAGGTCTTTTAGCCGAGGCACATACTGGACAGCTAGCCACATATGTCTGTATGTCCTTTTTTAGTGCAGGCCACCAAAACTGTCTCTTAACAAGATGTAAAGTTTTGACAAACGCAAAGTGTCCTGCGGCTTTGGCATCATGCGCATATTTCAATACGGTTGGTCTTAATGTGGTCGGAACATACAATTTCGATCCAACCCAAGCTAGTCCATCGCGAAGTGTGCATTCATTCGAGTGGAGTTTAAACCACTCGTCAACTTTTAGTGCTTCTCGTAACTTTTCGAGTAAATCCCCTGAGAGTTCTGGATCGGTTTTACTCTGCGCTCTGGTAGTGACGGGTGTTGCCAATTGCGTTAAGGGGATCATTGGTTGAACCAGTTCCTTCTTTATGCTGTTGTACTGTGGCAATCTGGAAAGTGCGTCTGCCATGAAATTTTTTCCCCCAGGAAGGTAACGTAAAGTGAAATTGAAACGCTTGAAATGTTGGGCCCAGCGTGCCTGTTTGGGTGACAATTTGCGTGGTGTTTTTAATGCTTCTAGATTCTTATGTTCAGTCCACACCTCGAAAGGATGTTTTGCCCCCTCCAAAAATTGTCTCCATGTTAACAGCGCCCATCTAACTGCAAACGCTTCCTTCTCCCATATGGCCCATCTCCTTTCTGTTTCAGATAGTTTACGGGATGTGTAAGCACAGGGTTGTAATATTCCATTCTCATTCTTTTGCAAGAGTATCGCTCCTACGGCAACGTCGCTAGCATCCGCTTGTATTACAAAAGGTTGTTCTATGTCGGGGTGTTTGAGCACAGGTTCAGCTGCAAACAGCCGTTTCAGTTTTTCGAAAGCGGCCTGACAGTCCATAGTCCATTTTAGTGGTTTCGAGGGTTTGGGTTTTATTTCCCCTTTTGTTTTGAGCAAGTTTGTAATTGGCAGTGCGATTTTTGCGAAAGAGGGGATAAATTGTCTATAAAAGTTAGCAAACCCTAAGAAACTCTGTAACTGTTTACGGGTGCGCGGTGCGGCCCATTCCATTACTGCCCGGACCTTTTCCGGGTCCATCTCTATTCCCTCATGCGATATACGATATCCAAGATAGTCGATTTTGTCTTGATGGAATTCACATTTAGAAAGTTTGGCATAGAGTTCAGCTGCTCTGAGTTTATTCAAGACCGCTCGAACCAATCTTATATGGTCGGCCATGTTGTCAGAATAAATTAGAATATCGTCCAAATAGACCAACACCCCCTTATATAGATGCTCATGCAACACTTCGTTGATCAACTGCATGAATACGGCCGGGGCCCCCTGTAGTCCAAAAGGGAGTACTCTAAATTGGAAACACCCCAGTGGGCAATTAAATGCTGTCTTCCATTCATCTCCCTCTTTTATTCTCACTCGGTAGTATGCCTCTCTTAAATCAAGTTTGGTAAAAAAATTTCCCTTTCCTAAATGGGCCAACATGTCCTTCATAAGTGGGAGGGGATAGACATTTTCCACGCAAATGGCGTTCATGTTTCTATAATCAACAACTAATCTGAAGGATCCATCTTTCTTTTCGCGGAACATTACTGGCGCTGCTACCTTGGGTTTGGCTCGTTCGATAAATCCCCGTTCTAAGTTTTTGTCAATAAAATTTCGCAATTCCTCCAATTCTCGAGGTGTCATGGGGTATATTTTTGGTTTGGGAAGCTTCACCCCTGGGAGTATTTCAATGGTTCAGTCAGTGGCCCTGTGGGGAGGCAGATTATCAGAAGCTTTTTCACTAAACACTTCCTTGAGGTCCCAATATTCCTTCGGAATTTTCTCTTCTCCCTCAATATAGTTAATGGCTACTGCGGCCCCTTCTGGTCTTATGTCGTCCCTTAGGGAGGGGCCTTCCTTTTCCGGAGGTGGTTCTGCCGTACGGATGCGCAGGACCCCCGTTTTCCAATTTACTCGTGGGTTCCATTTTCGAAGCCAGGGCAGTCCTAGAATTAGGGGCCTTTCCATGCCAGGGGCTACAATAAAGCTGAGCTTTTCTATGTGATTCCCCAAGTGTAGTTCGAGGGGTTCGGTCATAAAACTAGCTGGGCCCCCCCCTGCAATCGACCCATCTAATTGACAAAATGCAATGGGTCTTTTTAACGTTTTCAGTCTCAGTCCCATTTCCTCCACTACTTTGGGGCTAATTATGCACCTAGTGCACCCCGAGTCCAACAGGGCTAACAATTGCGCGTGAGTTCCTGTGGAGGGCACCCTTACTTCTACGGGGATGAGTAAGGGTTCTTCCGTGTGACTCACCCGTTCATCGGTGTCCGAGTCGGAGTCTGTCTCGCTGTCGTCATCGTTGGTCGGAGTTCCCAACTCACGCTGGTTCCGGGGAGTGAACTCAACGACTTCTCCTTTCAGGGCGGTGCCGCGGGTTTTGGCGGGTATTTTATCGCTTTTCTTTTGGCTGGCCCCGGTGGCTTTTGGCGGTGGTTTGGAGAAACATTCGGCCGCCCGGTGACCCTCCTTCCCACATTTGAAACAGGTGAAGGGCTTTGACTTGGGTTTGAATTCGGTCTTCCCGCCAGTCATCTTGGCCGCCCCCTTACGGTAGAGAGAGGATGACTGGTCCCCCATCCGCCTTCCTCGGAGTTCGCTCCGTTTCAGCTCGATCTCCACATCCTCAGCTACTATGTACCATCTATCCAAATCATCGGGGACCCCCATGCTCCTGCAATCTCGATATATCTCATCATTCAATCCATCCTTGAAACTCTCCAAAAGCGCCATTTCTGACCAGCCTGTCATATAAGGTGCCAGTTCACGAAACTCTTGGATATACTCTGCCACCGGCCTCCGGCCCTGCTGAATGCTCTTCATTCTGAGTCTCGCCTTTCGTTCAGCTAAATGGTCTTCAAAACGTCTTCTAAGGGCCCTCATGAACTGGTTGTAATTTCTCAGCAGGAGGGAGTTGTTATTGTGGAGAACTACCATCCACTCAGCCGCCACTCCCTCTAGGGCATTCGCAACGCTTCTGACTTTAGCCGCATCTGTTTCGTAGTCCTCCCCCCAATCCTGCATGTGGTTCCACACTTGGGTCAGGAAATATCCCAAGGTTTTAGGATTTCCATCAAACTTTCCAGGAAGGGGGGGGATTTTTGGCTTTTTACGTCTGCGGGGGGGGGGCCTGCAGGGCTGGGGTTCTCTGGCCGGCTGCATCTCTTCTTCGAGCTGCCGAAGCCTGGGATGTTCCCTCCTCAAACTCTTCCTCTCCCCCGCAGGCTGTCTCTTCTGCCTCCCCCCTGGGGTCTGCTTCCCCCTTTTCCACAGGAGTTTCAAAAGACTCACGGTTTTTTCTGCTTTCTTCCACATCACGGATAAGCTGCAAGGCTTGATCTATCATGAGACATTCCTTCTGCTGTTGCATCCACACTGCCTCCCTTTTCCGGGGTCTGGAAGTCGTCACTCCCCGGGGATTCTCTCCCCAGTCCGGCAGTCTGCCCACACCTTTGGACCATCTAGCTTCCTCCGGTTCCAAACGGAGTTTTTCCAGCCATTCTGCAGTTTCTCTTTCCGACTGGAGGGCGGTTGAACTCGCTGCCCCCATCTTCCCTTCGTCATCACTCCCACGATCTGACATACTTTGGATTTTCAGTCCCCTCGGTTTTTGTCCGGGATGACTGAGATGACTTCCAGCTTAATGTCAGGTATGCTTCCTTCAGTATCCAGGAAAGAAAACCCCAAACTCAAGCATTTTGAAGAATCTGGTACTTTTACTGAATATGAAAAGATTAACATCCCAGTGAAAAGCTGGAAGTGATCAAAACGCGCGAAATGCATCTACTAAGCTTCTTCCCCCCCTCGTGTTTATAGTTTCTCAGCCAATCTAAAGGTCTTCCAAAGGTCAGGTGGCAACACGTCTGGCAGCGTCATCCATCAGGAATGTCAGGACAGTTGGTCGGCCATCCCCTTCTGAAATGTAGTTTCGATTTCCCCGAAGTACCCTCCTACAAAGACAAACCCTCTCCTGCTCTCTTCCCCCCCTCTGCTCCATACCTAATCCCTCCCCGTTTCTTATGGCAGCTAAAGCAGGAAAGCTGATGCTGACAGCCAGACTCTTTTTATCTAATTTGGAGTCAATTACTCCATTCCAGTCTCCCATGATTAAAATAGATCTATAATCCCATTGCAGTATTTTAGTATGTAACATTTTGTAGAAGTGATCCTGTTGTTGATTGGGAGCATAAATTCCAATCAGAAGAATTTGGCCGTTTGTTGTAAATAATTCAATTGCTACAAACCTACCATCTTCATCTGCTTCTATAACTTTAGCCGAAAATTTTTTATTTACATAAATAACCACACCATTCTTTTTTTGCAAAGTTGAAGATATAAAATGCGTTCCTAATTTGGAGTTTATCAAATATTTTTGATCTTGAACTGTAATATGCGTTTCTTGTAGACAAATTATATCATTATTAAATTGTTTCAAATATGCAAATAATTTCTTCCTTTTCTGTGCTGAATTCAACCCATTCACATTCCAAGATAAACACTTAATCGTCATCTTTATCTTTCTGGAGCAAAGAGCAGAATAACCGAATGTCTTCCAAAATCTTCGGTCCTGCTCCCCCCATGGCTCCAGTCTCTTGTGTAGTACTCTTAGCTCCCTTTTTATCTTGTCTTTCCTGTTGATGCTTTTCTTTAAGTTGCTTAGACGTAGCTCGAGTTATACGCTGATCCTTAAATTCAGCCATCTGAACCGGGTCCAAAATTGGAGAAGATTCCAGCAAAGGCTCATCCAGAAAACCTCCTTCAGCGCCCTGCGTTTCCTCTGGTTGCTGCTTAGACTGTTCTTGAAGTTCTTGTTGAAGTTGCTTCTTATCACTCTCCTTAATCTCCAGAACTGTGGATGTACGCGGAGATGGTGTTCTTTCTTTAAAAATAGTAGTGTAAAAATGCTCCGCCTTCTCCACAGTGTTCAAACGATATCTTTCTCCCTTGTATCTCAAAATTATACCAGTTGGGGCATCCCACCGAAATGGTATCTGTTGGTTTTGCAGTTCTTTAACAAGAAAGCCAAAGTCCTTTCTGGTTTTCAACATTTTAGGTGGTAACTCTTTATAGACTCCAATTTGTGAGCCCCCCACTTGTACAGAAGTATGAAAGGATTTTTGCAGGATGTCATTCCTTATTGCTCTATCTGTAAAATATATGACCACATCTCTAGGCAGTTGTCTTTGTCTGGCCACCCAAGAATTCACTCTGTAAATTTTATCTATTTTGTAAAAAACCACATCAGGATTAATTTTTAAAATCACAGCCAAGGCCTCAGAACAGACCTGTCTCAAATCCTGTCTATCATCTTCTCGAATTCCTCGAAGCCGTATAGCGAATTCCATTGCCCTGAATTGCATCATAACAATTTCGTTCTCGACTTTCTGCATTTTATCATCCACATCAGAAATCTTAGAGTCATTATCTTTCATCTTGACATTAACTTCTGATTTAAATTCTTCCACTTTAGAATCAACTTTGATAATAAATTCTGCCAGGCCAGACGCAACTTCTGATATTTTTTTGGTCACCTTATTTTGATTCTGTTTCACCATATCTTTAACTTCATTAATTTCCTGCATAATTTCCTGATGAGACTTTTGAATTTTGTCATCTATTTCCTGTTGGGATTTTTGAAATTTATCATCCAGAATTTTAGAAATAAATTCTTTTAAATCTCCCACATCAAACTCTTTTTTCTGAGTCTGTAGCTGTTGAGCAGGGGGAGGCTGCATTTCATGTTTATGTGTGGGGGATCCCCCCCCCCGTTGCCTTCCCTTCCTGCTTCTTTGAAGCCATCCTGCCACGTAGGCTAGTTTTTCTGAAGAGGGAAGTTCCTTTTCCTTTCCCTCCTCCACAGAAACTTCTAAAAAAGTCCCCCAGATTTAGTCAAATGAAACTGAAGTAAAGCAAAGTCAAATTTTAGAAAAAGGAATTTTTTTCTTTAAATAGAGCAACTTTGTAGCAGCTTTGTAACTTTATAGCAAAGCAGGATGACTTCACAAATCCACTTTCACTAGCTCGTTAACTCAAATGCTGGGCGCCATATTTGTTCAAATCACTTTCACTCACTCGCTTTCTCTTTTGAATTAAAAAGTCAACAAAGCACTAATACTTGCAATTTTCAAGTTTCTGGATTCAAGTTAGTATTTCCGCTGCTTGTTAAGTAAGGTTGGTTCCTTTCACTTTAAAAGTTTGCTGCTGCTGGCTTGTTCTGCTGAAGGCAGAATTGTCCCACGCCGCCCGGAGTCTCCGCAGGTTGGGAGGGAGCCGCGCCTGTTTTCTCCCCAGAAACAATTCCCTGGGGGGTTACAGGGGCTCAACCTGTGCCCTGCTGTCTCTTCTCCTACAATCTTCAAGATTTCGGAGTTTTCGACTTCCTGTTTGCTGCTGGCCGCCGCCAGACGTTCCTTAGGGATCGTCAGCTTCCACTGCCTGTCAGAGCCGCCTTCACAACGGAACGGCGGCTCGAAAAAACTCCGTTCCCATGAGGAAACGGAGATAGAGCCGGCAGGGGTGGGTAGAACTCTCTGCAGAGTCCCAAAAGTTTTTCTTTTACTTTTGGGATGGAGCGGATGAGATGCCCCATATCCCCAGCCGTTGCTCCGGGCTTTGGGAGACCTCTGCTAATGCAGAGCCAGGCGTCAAAAGCAAGCTTGCGAATTTGACAGATTACTCAAAGAAAATGTGAGCTGGACCTGTAATACTGAAGCGCAAGTATTTTACTTATCTTTTAAAAATTACTTAAGAGAATAGAGGAAGAGAAAGAGGAAAAAAGTTTCTTTTTAAAATGGCGTCTGCCGCGGCTGGAGAAGAGTTTGAGAGGGAAAGTTCTTCCGTTTTTTATTATTACAATGTAGCGGAATAAATACCACTGGCTACATTTGTAGACAAAACTCCGCTCCTGTTTTTGTTTTTCTCTTTTTTCCCTGGAGGCTTGAGTGTTGCTGGCTGGAAGTCTTTTGTCTTGTTTTTTTTTTTTTCTTCTTCTAACAAAGCCTGCTTAGGCGGAAACATGGCACTGAGGCTTGTGAAGTCAGACAAACAAATAGGTGGGGGGGATTCCCCCACCAAGAATTTAAAGCAATATGTTTTAACTCTTCAGTCCCAGAAACCTGATTTTAATATAATAGAATTTCTCTTAGAGGAGATTGAAAGAAGGGATGAGATTGTGAATCAGCAACTTGAAAAACTTAAGCAGGAAACTAAGGAATTGGTGAAATCCAAGTTTGACTTTTTGCAGCAAAAAATTTTAAAATTGCCAGAATTCATGATTCGGTTGGATACAAATACTAATTTACTAGAGTCAAAAATGGATGAAATTCAAGATAAATTGGACAATAGAATTCAAAAAATTGAAAATGATTTGTTAAATATTCAGGATTATAGTTCAGAAGAAAAATTTAAAATGGATGCTGACCAAAAGTCTGGTAATGTAGAATATCTGGAACAGAGGATTCAAAAAGAGGTTCTAAAGATACAATATAATTTCACAGAATATGCAATAAGACTTAGAGGTTTGCAGGAAAATAACAGAGATGACTTAAGGAAAATATCTTCTGAATTTCTAGCTGGGATTTTAAAGATTCAACCTGAGGAAGTGTTTTGTAGGATTGACAGAGCTTATCGAATAAACTCTTGGATTGCCAAGCAAAGGCAATTGCCTAGAGATGTGGTAATCTATTTTTCAGATAAAGAAATTAGGAATAAAATTGTGCAAAATTCCTTCAATTCTAATTTGCAATTGTATGGAAGAAAGATTTGGATTTACAAGGAACTCCCACCTAAGATATTAATGGAAAGGAAGAAATTTGGCTTTCTGGTGTCTGAGTTAAAAAGGAGAAATATTCAATTCCGGTGGGACGTCCCAGTTGGTATTATATTGAGATATCAAGGAGAAAGATACCAGTTAAATACTGTTGAAAGGGCGGAAGAATTTTATCAAAATAGGTTGAAAATGAATTTAACGTCTTCAGATATAATACAGGATAAGCAGAAGGAGCTGGAACTAAAGACAGAGACTGTACCAGATAAATTGCCTTTGGATTTATCGGATACCCCAGCTGGATTATCTACAAATTTGAGAGAAGTGCCATCTGATTTTAATGTGATGACTTATCAAGGCAAGGACAAGCATGGAAACCAATTAGAGGATATACAAGGGATAAAAAAGAAATGCGAGACACAAAAAATTAGGATGGAGGTCAAACCCACAAAAAGAAAACAAAAAAAGAAATAGGTTGTACAAAAATAGAAATTTCTAACCCAAGCAACAGTGAAGCCAGTGATTTTAAAATATGAATGATTATGTGAAAACATAGAGGAGGCGACATATTGGTCAATATCATCCTGAGGATAGTGGCAGATCTCTGCATTGCCGTAATTTTGGGTCATGGAAAGAGCCTCAAATTGATGGTTTTGAATTATCTATTTTGAAACTTCTTTTTGTGTTGATAAATATATTATAATTATCTTGAATTATAAGGCAAGAGAATCACATTGGGACATGCAGAAGATCGGGTTGTTACCCAATACGATGATGGAAATTAATAATCCTGATGAAACCCACAATTATTATTATATGGAATACAATTATAATGTCACTCGGGTGGTTGTTTTTACTTTTATATATATAAGAAGATGTTTACTACTGATGGGGGCAGATATGATTGGAGATCTTGAATAAACTGTTGCATCCGCAAGCTATGTCACCCTATTATGGATGTTGGTTTTAACAATCCAGTGGAAAGACTTCAAGAAGATATTATATGGACTATAAATTTAAAGTTATTGTCTTTTCTTTTTTTTATTTAGATATAATGGAATATATATATATATATATTTTTAAGTAGTGTGGGCAGTGAATTAAAGATATCAAGAATTGTTGTGTATGGTAAATTTGTAAGACAGTGGGTGAATAAGCTAGCTACAGACTGATTAGTTTAAGAAAAGGGATTTTTAAGTGATACATTTAGGGGAGTGGAGGAAATGGATAGAGTGGAATAAATGTTAAATTAGATTTTATGGGGAGCCCGCTTTGAAATGTTATTAAAGTAGGACTTATTGTATAGTTTTAAAGTGGAAGGTGGTTTTGAATTGTTGCAATAATGCATAGATATAAAACACTATTATGCTAAATTAGAGTTATTTTATAATAGTTATAGTATAATGTGTTTGTTTTTTTTTGTTTTGTTTTTTTTTCTCTTCTTCTTTTCTGAAATGTATGGATAAAGGGGGATTTATAATACTTTTAGTAAGTAAAGGTCAGTATTTTGAGGAGGGAGTAAGTAATCTGTTATGAATTAGGGTTTTTTTTTTGTTACGAAGAAGTCACAGGGGGGGAAGGGTGGGGAGGGGGGGTTAGGGAGGGGGGGGAGGGGGGGGAAAAAGGGGGAAAAATTTGTATTTGAAAACCTTTTCAATAAAAAAAAAAAAAAAAAAAAAAAAGATTTCGGAGTTTTCGAGCCGCTCCTCGTTCGCGGGGCGGCTCTACAGGCGGCGGGGCTGGCGGTCTTTAAAAAACACCGCCGTCGCTGAAGCTTGCAAACCGGAAGTCCCCCGCTTGTTTGAATTTTCAAAAAAAAAATTCCTTAGAATTTTTTATTTTGAGCGCCAAATCCTCTTTTGTAATTAGATTCAATTCATGTTTTTTAAGGTCCATTTGATTTTTAATCCTCTTATTTTTTGTATCTTTCTGTAGTTCCATTTCTAATTTCTTATACTCCTCTTCCAATTTTTGTTGAGTTTGTCTTTTCTTTTTATTCCTTTTCCCCAAGTAAGTCATTGCCAGTCCTTGAATGTATGCTTTTGCTGTATCCCACACATTTTGTAATGAGATATCTTCCTTTTTATTTTCTCTGAAAAAGAAAGGCAATTCTTTCTCCATAAATTGTTGAAACTCTTTTTCATTTAATATTGTTTGATTTAATGTCCATCTTGATCTCTTTTTTGGTCCCTTCCATATAATTGTGATCAGATTATGATTTGCCCATGTGTTTGCTTCAATGTTTATATCTTGTATATTAACTAATAAATCGGTTGATATCCACATCATATCTATTCTAGAACATGACATATGCCTATTTGAATAAAAAGTGTACGCTTTTCTTTCGGATATCTTCTTCTCCAAACATCTTGGATATTTAATTCCTCTATCATTGTAAAAAAGACTTTTGGAAGAGTTTTTCTGGGCTTTTTATTTATCTTTGTGGTTTTATAGTCCAATTCAATTTCTGTTATTGCATTAAAATTGTCCATCATGCAAATATTTTAATACCTGGCTTCAATTATTTTTCTGTGTAATTTTCTATAAAAATCTTCTTGATTGTCATTTGGGGCATATATCGCCATTAAGAGTATTTGTTTATAGTTCATTGCTACTTCACCATAAGAATCCTCCCTTCTTCATCAGCAAATATTTGTTTAGGTGCTAGTGTCTTTTTAATGTATAGAACTACACCTCTTTTACTTTGATGTGCCAGTGCAGTAAATACTTCTCCCAATTTTTGGTATTCCAAAAGTTTTATGTTGTTTTCTAATATGAACTTCTTGTAAACATATTATGTCCATTTTTAATTTTTCCAATTTATGTAGAGTTCTTTTCCTTTTTATTGCTGAATTTAATCCATTTATGTTTATCGATAATTGCTTTTATTTCTTCCTCCATAGTTTACTTATTAATACTCTTTGCTGATCTTGTCATTCTTGTCTCTCTTTGTTCTTTAACATCTTTTAGCCTTGTCCCTTCTCTTATTGCTCTTCCTTGTTCCTTTGCCATCTCTCTTATTTGATCTTCAAATAAGATCAAAGCCACAATCCACAGTGAAACAACGCTTTCTCCAGGGGCTCCCAAAGGATCGTCACTATCACAGCCATCTGGGGGTCTTTTTTGACTGAAGCTGTCCTATAGGGACGGTGAACGAGAGATGCACAGATTGGCAAGCACAGGGAAGTTGAAAATTCCCTGGCTGGTCGGAAGAAGCCTCTCAACCAGACGGCTGAGAAAGCAACCATTGAGAGCTGCTACAAAGCTGGGGTGGCCACAGCAGAAGTGTGGAGGTAAAGGGAAGTGTGGATCATCTGGGTGAGATGCCTGCTTTTCTTAAAAATACAAGTTTCTTTTCATAACCTCCTGGAAATAGCTAAAAGAGGAGAAAATGGCAAAAAGAGAGGAGGAGGGAGTGGGCATGTGTCAGCTTCTCTACCTCCAACAATACAATGGTGAGGAAAGCAGGAGAGCCCAAACGAAAGAAGATAAAATTAAAAGAATTAGCAGAATTGATTTGGACAAAAGGAGAATAAGAGCAGAAAGCCAGATTGAGTATTTTAAAACTTTTTAATCTTAACAAATGAAATTGAACTAAATTTAAGTAATGGAATGAATTGTTTTTAAAAGGAAAAACTTTGTCTACTTATCCTGGGTGAAAATAAACTGCAGTGCCACCTAGAGGCACCACTGAAAGGATAATGAACTGAATAATAAAGTTAAATGAATAAGACAAGATAAGAATGACCTTGATAATGCTTGCTGAACTGATTAGAAATTGTTTCCTCTAACAGACTGAGGTATACTGAGAGCCTTGTTTTTAAATTCAAGCTGGAACAGTATACCTTTTGAAGTTTGCAAAAGAAGAAGTAACAGGAAAGATTATTGACAACTCCCATGCAGTTTAGTTTTTGGGATTTTTTTCTTTTTCCTTTACTTGTGGCTAACAGAGTGGAGATTCTACTTGTTAATTTTTAGTTCCTTTTTCTTTCTTCAGTTGCTTTTTGTGTGTGTGTGTGTGTGTTGGATCCAATTGGTTGGATTGTGTTTTTCTTTTTTTTCCTTCTTTTTATTTTTGTCTGTGCTTCTTTTTTGTATACAGACATTCCTCTTTTTTTCTTTTTTCTTTTTCCTGGCTTGTTGGCTTTTTCGTCTAATTAATTCCTCACCAGAGGAAATTTGGATTAAGGTTAGAAAAACCTGAAAATTAAGATCGTGAATGTTGGATTTGGATTGTAATTCTCTATTTTTGTATTGTTTGGTTTTTTGTTATCTCTCTTTGTCTCCTTTTTATTTTTATTTTTTCTTTTTGGTTGGTTGGTTTATTTTTGTACTTTTACTTTTTTTTAAAAAAAAAATCACCCAACAGGGTGGATTAAATATTTGGATTATAAATTCTATTTGGATTATAACCTGGTGGATTATAATATTAAGGCACTACAAGATGAAGAAAACAACAACACATCTGCCTTCAACAGCCTCGGCAATAACTTCTAGCCCTGCAGCTCAGAGAACATTGGACACTATGACTATGCAACTGGAATTAAAAAATATGATACAGGCATTTCATGAGGTCTTCAAAGAAAGAATAGGCAAATTAGATGAGAGAATGGAAAAAGTAGAAGGGGAATTATCAAGGGGATAATTGAATATTGAATATATATATTGAATATATTGAAGACTTACAATAACTAATAAAAACCAGGAAAAGACTATTATTTCTTTAGAAATGGATCATGCAGATTATTATCTAAGATTTCAAAACATAGAAGAAGAGAAGGGGGAAAATTTAGCTGAAATAATGGCAGAGTTGTTGGCGGAAGATATTGAGTGAGATTGATGAGATTTTTAGAATACATACTAGATATGCAATGAGAAACAAACTACCTAGGGAGGTGCATGTAAGATTCACCAAGAAAGCAATAAAAACTGAGATATTACAGACAGCAAGAAACAACGCAATAAAATATAAAGGCAGAGAGATAGTGGTGTTGAAACAAATACCTAGAAGAGTAAGAGATCTGAGAAAAGAGTACCAGTTCTTGACAAAATGTTTAATTAAAAAAGGAGTGAGCTTTAGGTGGTTAATACTGGAAGGAATATTGGTGAATTGGCAGGAGCAAAGACACAGATTAGACTCGCTAGAGAAGGCAGAACTATTTTATGATTGTTCTGCCCCAGCTATGGACCCCAAAGAACGCAGCACACACAAAGTCTGTACAAACCTTAGTTTACTAAATTAGTCTTTTTCAAACAAAGGCTGTTAATTAACTTTCTTAACAGCCTACAATAATCCAAAGAATAAATAATCGTAATCTTACTATGGTTAGCAGAAAGCCCAGAAGCAATTTGCAGGAAACTGATGAGAACTAAGATCCAGACACAAATGAGAGTAAACGAAGTTGTTCCCTGCAAATTGCTTCAGTTGTTGTCCTTCCTTAAATAAGCTATCCTCCTTAAATAGTCTAAGGGAGTGGCCAATTAGCCCCAAGCCTTACTCTCAAGGAGACCTCCTCCTGAGGAGCCACTCCTGCCTTTTGGCAGCTCTGCGCGCCCGTGCATCAAGAAGAGGCTCCTCCTCTTCTTCCTCTTCACTTATAGGAGCTTCTGGAGGTTCTGAAGGCCCTGGCTGAATCCCCACCTCTGACACCACATCTTCTCCAGCCTCCTCATTGTCTGACTTGAGTGCCAGCTGCACAGGATGCTGGCGCAGCACCACAACAGCCTCCTCGCTGTTGCAATCAGCTACCAGCTGCGCAGGACGCTGACGGGCCATAACACTGATCAATATTTGGGACTACAAGAAGAGGAGAGATTGAGAGAGGGAAGAGAAATTAGATACCAGGAAGAAACAGTGAAAGAAAAAGAAGATCAAGTAAGAGAGACGTCTTGAAAACTTCTCAGGGTCCTCGCCCAGCATGGAGGAAGGGGGGAAGTGAGGAAACATTGTTTCTTGGATACATTTGCAGCATTGTCTGTGACCAAACTGCATACTAGACATTTGAATTTTTGTTCACGTTATTATAGCTTTTACTGCCACTTCTTATAAGTATTCTGCTGTGTGTGCATTTCCTGACGGCAGTATTTAGAAATATGATTCAATAAAAATGTTTACCAACCTGAAGATCCTGCCTGTTCAAATGTGTTTCTTTGGTCATCTTCATCACAGCACTTCTCATGATGTTGCCTCATTCGGACCACCAGGCCGTGCATTTCTTTGTTGCAGTGTTTGCAGTTTGCACGCATGCCTGCCTTACCGATAGGTAAAGGAACTTCATTAAAATATTGCCAAACTGGGTCTCTTTTATGGCCTGCTGCCATTATAGGTTTTTTCCTCCAAGGAAAGAATGTGATAAACCTCAGGTCATACACACAAAAAGATCCAAAGACTTGTCTGTCTGTGGCTGTGCAGTATTGTGCTCAGAAAGTTTCACTTTCATTTTGTACTGCTTGTATGCTTGCCCCTTCCTCCTCACACTTAGTTTCACTTTCTTCTTGTGCAGATCTATTCCACTCCAAACAATCAGAAAAATATTGTTTCAATTCTATTCACTGAACTTCTTGAAACTTAGCACTGAAGGGGTTGATTCTGTATTCATAGGTTTGTAGAACAATAGGATTAAGGTCTTTTTCTCAACTCTGTTCATGTTATAACATTTTTGCTGTGAAGAAGAGGCATGTGATCTCTGCTGAGTCAAATTCAGTTTTGAGAAGCAAAAGTAAACCAAGCATCTGTGATAATATCTTGTAGGCAGAGAAACTGCCCAATAATCTTACAAAAACCTCTGGAAGAGCATGCCATTGTGAATGGATTAATGGAATTTATTTACCAAAAAAATTAAACATATACAGCCTTATTCTACATAATTAAAAAAATAATCTTTATTTCATGATGGAATAACCTTTGGATGGTAATATATTTTCCTCAAAAAGCATTTTATTTAAAAAAATCCGATTTAAATAAAAAAATCCGATTTAAATAAAAAAAATCTGATTTAAATAAAAAAAATCTGATTTTTTGATTTTTTAAAAAAAATCATTGATTTTTATCCACCCTGATTTAAGGCGAGTTTTACACACACTGTGCTTTAGTTTAGTTTTGAACGAGCAGCCTCAGTTAAGCGAGAAGGCAAGGAGGCTCTGAATAACGCACGGGCCAGATAAATTGCTTTGGTGGGCCGTAGTTTGAGAACCTCTGGCACAGTCTTCACTGCAGGGGTGAAATGCTACCAGTTTGGGGCAGTTTGCCCGAACTGGTAGTGAAAATGCTACTGGTTTCCCTGAACTGGTAGTAAAAAAATGCTTTAAAAAGTAAAAAAAAAAGTTGATCGTCTGAACTTTTCTTTTACTTTTTTTTAGCATTTTTTTACTACTGGTTTGGGCCAATAGGTAGTAAAAAAAATGCTTTAAAAAGTTTTTTAAAAGGTTCCGACAATCAGCTGTGACAATCAGTGTGCCGCGCGATCGTCGCAACTTTTTTTTACTTTTTAAAGCATTCTTTTTTCTTTTTTTCTTTTTTTTTATTTTTTTAGACATGCAACATAAAATACATCTTTTTAGAGCAAGGATTTGATCCGGTATAAAATAGGTACAATTACTCACATTCCCTCAACCAATTTTGTTCTAAATTTTATCCATTTACATCTTTAAAAAAAAGAAAGAAGAAAAATCTTATTCTAAACATTTATCATTCTACTATATCACCCAAAATTCTAAACAATTATTTCCAAATAGACACCATTCCAAATCTTTGTCATTTTAACCAATATTTCATATATATTCCTCATTCCTAAGACCCATTACATCAAATCTATATTCTACTTCTCTTAAATGGCAGCTAGTATCCATGATCTTGACAAAGAATATTTTCCTCCTCTCTCCTACTTTTTAAAGCATTTTTTTATTACCTATTGCCCGAACCGGTATTTTTGTGTGAAGTGTGATAGTTTGTTTTTGAGCTCTCTGTGACTCTGTGAGGTTCCTGCTTGTGGCAGGGGCCATTTTGTGTGAAGTCCAGCTGCTTTTGCATTGTGTGTGAGTGAGTTGTGTAGCTTTTGTGTTATTTTTGGGTAAAGTGTGATAGTTGGTTTTCCTGGTCACATGACCACGAAGCCACGCCTAACCAGTCACATGACCACCAAGCCACGCCCATAGAACCGGTAGGGAAAATTTTTGAATTTCACCACTGTGTTAATGTCTATGTGTCTATTGATAGCTGATTTGTCAAGAGTGGCAGGCTTCTAGAAATTCCCTGGCAGTTTTGGACTTGGCTTGGTCTAGAATGGTCACATTTTCCCAATTGAAACTGGTTATATCTGTTTATATCTTGTGAAATTCAAGAATTTTCATCATGTCTTCTGACTGCTAATTGATGTTAATGGATGTGTTCTGTCAGTCTTCTGCCTGTTTGTCCTATATAGCGGAACAGCAAAAAAAGGAACATATTCCAACAAAATGGATATCCACACAACTTTATCAAAAAGTCCCCGACCACTCAATCCAATACAGCACAATCAACACAAACACATGAATCAGCATAGCACACAAGGCAACTAAAGTCCTTCAAAACATCCTAAGCAGACCAAAAGACCCAACGATCCCAGAAGAAAAAAACAGGAGTCATTACAACATACAACAACCACTATGTAGGACAAACAGGCAGAAGAATGTCAGAATGCATCCACAAACATCAATTAGCAGTAAGAGGCAAGCTCAGAGAGCACCAAGGACCTGTCAGTCCCTCAAGTACCAGGAGACAGCTACCAATCCTTTTTCTTATTACTTCTCGTGATCTTGATGCTGTCCCTCTCTTATACATCAAATAATTAAAATGCAGTCCTGAAAATCAGAATCAGAAATAATGCTGTTTTTCTAGCTATATCAAGTGCTGGAATACTATTCGGAAGCATTTCATATAAATGTCCCCAGTGTCACATATCAGGGTATAATTATCCCATCATCTTGTTTTACATAGTTGTATGACAGGGAAACAAAACATTATGCTGCAATTATGACTTACACCTTCTCTTCCAGTAAGTCATATTTAAAGTTACCAGGCTTCTGAACATGGAGACTCCATGTATCTGGTGTGACAAATCTAAGTCATCTAGGCTAAAGAGGGAATCTGGGAAAAGATGAGAATCCTTCCTAAGCAAGACATTTTAGTTCCCAAAGAGCTGCCTAGTTGATAAGGAATCATACAGTCAGAACTTCTCAAACTCAAAAAGAGCCTTGGTAGTACAGTGGTTTAATGCATCCTGTAATTAACACAGCTGCCTGCAATTTCTGCAGGTTCGAATCTTACCAGGCTCAAGGTTGACTCAGCCTTCCATCCTTTCTAAGGTAGGTTAAATGAGGACCCAGTTTGTGGGGGCAATAAGCTGACTTTGTATAAATATACAAAAGTATGAAGGCTATTGCTTAACGCATTGTAAGCCGCCCCGAGTCTCCGGAGAAGGGCGGCATATAAATCAAATTAAAAAAAAACAAAACAAAAAAAAGACTCCCAAGAATCCTACCCAGTCATATTTCAAAGCCCAGAGTCTTTTGAAGTAGGTGGTCATAATAAATTTAATAAAATGGGTAAATTAAATTAAAAAAACTCAGGCAACCAAACTATACTGCATCCCAGTGAAGATGTCCCTCTCTTATCCTTCCCCTGAGTGTTATTGCCTCTTGAGAAAAGGGCAAAATTCAGTGGTGACAAAGTGGCTAAGGGGGCCTCTTGATGGATCTTCTCCATTCTTCCTCATCCTGAGCAGTTTTAAAGACATTCTCCAATTCAGGCAGCTCCATCTGCATCTTTGAAGATCTTGAATCCTGGGTGTTTCCTTATTAAGATGATTCCATTCCATTCTGTTCTTTTTATGTTTACCATTTGCATTCTGCTTTTATGTCCCTAAAATATCTATTTGCTAGGAACATCATAGGTATTATCTACCAATTTTCATTTTAAATCACAACTGTTTATATGTAAAACTTGTGAAGTCTTTTCCTCCAGGAATACATGAAAGCAGATTGTGGATGCTGAATTAATAATACGAAACAACTCAGATGTATTGAATATTGTTAATTTTTGTTGACTAAGTCTACGAACAGTAGCTTTCAGAATCTCCTTAAATTCTCACTTCCCTTATTAAGCTCAACAGATTAGTTGGACCCTGCCCAAAGACATGAATTTAAAACAGTGGTGAAATTTAAAATTTGTTACTACCGGTTCTGTGGGCGTGTTTCTTGGGGGGAGGTAATGTGGCTGGGTGGGCGTGGCCAACTTTTTTTTTTTTACTTTTAAAACCATTTTTTCTACAACCTCTTCGGCTGAAGAGGTTGTAAAAAATTGCTTTTAAAAGCCTCTGATGATCCCAGCTGAGTTGCCTGATCAACGGAGGCTTTTTTTCTTTTTTTCTTTTAAAAGCCTCTGACATCCCAGCTGAGTTGCCTGATCAGTAGAGGCTTTTTTTCAGGGGTGAAATGCTCCCGGTTCGGACCAGATCGCCAGATCCGGTAGTGATGGCGGCGGGTGGTTCGGAGAACTGGTAGCAAAAATCCCTGCCCCCCCCCAACCATGCCCAGCTGAGCTGCGCGATCTAATGATCGCGTGGCTCAGCTGGGATCTCAGAGGCTTTCCAAAGCATTTTTTTCTGCAACCTCTTCCGGGGAAGAGGTGGTTAAAAAAATGCTTTGAAAAGGCTCTGATGATCAGGCAACACAGCTGGGATCGTCAGAGAGACTTTTCAAAGCATTTTTTTCTGCAACCTCTTCAGCAGAAGAGGTGGTTAAAAAATGCTTTGAAAAGGTTCTGACGATCCCAGCTTTGTTCCTGATCTGCAGAAGCTTTTCAAAGCATTTTTTTGCATTTGCAGAAAAAAATGCTTTGAAAGGTTAAAATAAAAAAAAAAAGTTGGCCACGCCTACCCAGTCACATTACCCCCACCACCAAGCCACGCCCACAGAACTGGTAGTAACAAATTTTACATTTCTCCCCTGCTTTTTTTCTTTTAAAAGCCTCTGCCGATCAGGCAACTCAGCTGGGATTGTCAGAGGCTTTTAAAAGCATTTTTTCTACAACCTCTTTGGCTGAAGAGGTTGTAGAAAAAATGCTTTTAAAAGCCTCTGATGATCCCAGCTGAGCCGCGCTTTTTTTTTTTTTTACTTTTAAAAGCATTTTTTCGGCTGAAGAGGTTGTTGAAAAAATACTTAAAAAAAAAAAGCTTCTGATGATTGCGCGGCTCAGAGGGCAGGGATTTTTGCTACCGGTTCTCCGAACCACCCGCCTCCGTCGCTACCAGATCGGACTAACCAGTCTGAACCGGAAGCATTTCACCCCTGACTTAAAACCATTCTTTAGTGTTACCATAAGACTAAATCATTATAGGTAACTCTGAATTTACAACCATTCATTTAGTGTCCATTTGAAGTTACAACAACACTGAAAAAGTATGACTGTTGACTTATGACCAGCCATTGTAGCATCCTCATGGTCACATGATTAAAATTCAGATGATTAAAAACTAGTTTCTATTTATGACAGTTGCAGTGTCCCAGGGTCTTGTGATCACCTTTTGCGACTTTCTGACAAACAAAGTCAATGGGAAAGTCAGATTCACTTAACAACCCTGTTAGTAACTTAACAAGTGCAACTATTCACTTAACTGTGGCAAAAAAGTTTGCAAAATTCACTTAACTATCTCACTCAGCAACAGAAGTTTTGGGCTCAGTTGTAAACATGTTGAGGACTACCTGTATTACATAAACAAAATTGGTTCTCTAATACAAACGTTAATGGACAGCATCATATATGGCCACTTCAATATCAGAAAATAGTTCCTTGATAATTTTACTGTGCTTTGGAGTCAGATATCTAACAATATTATTTATTTCTACAAAAGTAAGAATAATTCTTTTGTATTCTTTCTTGCTACCTAGTATTGGGGTGTTTTTTGCCTATGCGGCTAACCAGCATCTCACAAGCCAAGTCCGAGGAGCCAGGGGACTCATGAACAATAATTTCAGAGACCTTCGGATGTTCCTGAATGGAACTCCTGGGGTAATGTACCATTTTCCTTTGGGTGGCTTCATGTGGTGTTAGGAAAGTAGGCATGCAATGATTCCATGACTGGATTCAATTTTACATTTGCACTGTAGTATTATTTAATATCATTATTTAATATTATTAAAAGCATGCCACTTAAAACTGAATTCACACTTAACAATTGATTGTGTTGATTGTAGTGTGCACCATTAGTTGCAATATTGCACAGCATTTTTGTTTTTAACACTCTTCCAGTAATCTTTCCATAATAAAAATGGATGTCTAAACTTTTGAGGGGCATATGGCTCGCAATAGAAGATCTGTCTGGTCATACATTTCCCTCAGATGCCCATAGAAAACACAAGAGTGTAATCACAAACTTTCACTCAAGTTCATCAGCAGTTAATATTAAGAATTTAGATAGTCATCATGATTAGAAGAAAAATTCCCAATTAGGCAGTGAAGTAGACTGGGTATTGAAGTGTCATCTACCTCATAAAGCTAGAATTAAAGAGCTTTTGTGATGCTGCCAGGTGACTTCCAGAAATGACAACAGTGCTTAAAGTTATGTGAATATTACTGCCTTGGTATATGTGGGTATGTTGTTAATCCTATGTTTGTTGCTTTCTTTTTAGCAAATCGACTATTTGGTGAATCAGTATAACACTACCATGAAGAAAGCACTTTCTGATCTTAATAGTAAGTATATATTTAAGAGACTCGCATCAGATGGAGTTTGTTCTCATAGTTTTTGCTCTTCACTTTGCTAAGGATTACAATACCCTCATTATGTATGAAGCATGTTATCTAAATGCTACCATATTTCCCTGAAAATATGACCCGGTCTTATTTTCTTTTGGGTCCCAAAATCAGCAATCGGTCTTATTTTTGGGTATGTCTTATTTTTTTTCATCACAAGGTCGGGCCTGGCCGGGAGCCCCACCTCCCCATGCATGCACAGGAGGCAGCGACCGCGTGGAGGCCGACTGCAGCAGGAGGTAGAGGGAGGCATGGGGAAGCTCCACACCCCGCCTCATTTTGTCCTCCACCCCCCCCCATTGCCTTGCAATCATTGCAGCCACACCGCCCACGCCCTGACACCTGTCGCACTGCTGCCTGACTTCTTCTGCAGCCGCTTGTGGCCACTTGCAGCCGGATGACACAAGGCTCGTCATGCCAGTGCTGCTGCTCCCAACAGGAGGCTGCATGGCATGTTGTGCCTTGGCACCTATGAGCGGCGGCACCAGCATGACAAGCCATGTGGCATTCTGCCATGAACAGCGACACCAATGCGATGCACCATGTGGCATCTGGCTGCGAGTGGCCGCAAGTGGCTGCAATTTCGTTGCATACATGATATACAATGACAATAAAGGCTATACTGTAAGACGTCAGGCAGCAGCACAACAGGTGTCGGGGTGTGGGAGGCCTGGCTGCAGCGGTCCTTAGGTAAGTGGGTGCAGGGTGTATGGGGAAGCCATGCCTCCACCCCCGTTCTAGCTTGATTTTTACACCTGCGCCTCACCCCAACTTGTACAGACAGTGGGCGGGGCTTAACTAGGGCTCATTTTTTTGGGTAGGGCTTATTTTAGGCACAGGCGTGAAAATCGGGCTAGGGCTTGTTTTTGGGGTAGGTTGTATTTCTGGGGAAACACGGTAAGTCTAAAATGCTAAATAACAGAAAATCAATGTGATAAATAACACATCTAGATGTAACGCAATGGGTTAAGAGCTAAAGGAAGTTTGGCAGGACAATTGGATTATTATCAGGCTATGAATAGTGCTAATTAGTAAAGGAAATTATTTTCAAAGTGGTTTCTCTAAAGGAATTTTTTTCACCCAAGAAGAAGCATCACTCTGCTCTCACAAAGAATGTCCATCCAGGAATGTTTTCTCCTGTTAAATGTATTTATTTAGCATGTGGTGCATCATACATGGACTAGCAATATATATATATGTTAACATTTACCTAGATTAGTAAACACAATAAAACAGCAGTCCCCAACCTTTCCATCTTGGCGGCCTGTGGGGAGAGGAAATGGTTCTCTGTGACAGGTAGGGGTGTGTGCAAGTGCAGGTAAGTATGCACCACTTGCACAAATGGAGCTTGGAGTGCAAGCGCAAATGCTCGCCATTTGTGGAAGTGGAGCTTCCAAGAGAACCCACCACTTGTGCAAGTGTGTGCATGCTTGCCAGCCGCTCATGCAGCCCAGTTCCGAACAGGCTGCAGCCTGAGGGTTGCTTATATTAAAAAAAACCAGATACTGGATCAGTATATGCACTCCCCTACAGCCAGTAATGATGTGATCTACAGTTTGATATGAAACCCCATAGTCACGCTGAGGGGAGGATACTATGCCCCATTTATATAGAGAGTCCCAGCAGACACCGTTTGTGAATCCTATTCAAGATTGTCCATTTCTAACATGATAATTCAAAGCCTGGCACCTTTTTTGTGGAGTCATTAAGACAAGATGACCTTTATTGTAATTTTTTCTGTGTACATACTAGCACACATTAAAAATGAAATTCAGATGTTTGCTCTCAAAAGAAAATATTCGCCTGTCACCCTCCGCCTTTACTGCTTTGGCTGCCATGGTAATGGGGGGAGGGGAAGAGGGGAAGCATGCTGGAGAGACCGAGAAACGAAAGTGGTAGTTAAGCTACTGGGCTGCATCTTTGAGGCTGCTATCAGGTCAACGGTTGTGGCATTCCTGATTGATGACACTGCCAGACGTGTGCTCCCACCTAACCTCTGGGAGACCCTTGGATTGGATGATTTACGATGGACAGTGGGAGGGAATGCTTTCTATCTGTAGTTTTCGCACTTTTGCCTTAGATCCTGCTTTTCTTTGGTTGCGATCACTTCATTTTCCAATAAAAGTACCTGCTTCTATAAACAATGGAGTTTGAGTCATTCTTTCTTGGACTTTGAAGGAAGCATACCTGACATTAAGCAGGATCTCTTTTCTCCAGCCATCCCGGATAACTACCGAGGAGGCTGAACCCAAAATATGTCTGATCAAGAGAGTGATGGAGATCAGATGGGGGCTTCTGGCTCTACGATAACTTCACTTCAGGCAGAAAAGGAAGCTGCGGAGTGGATGGAAAAAATTCGGCTGAGAGAGGAGCCAGAGGAAGCCAGATAGTCGAGGGGAGTAGGAAGGCTGCTGGACCTGGCGAGGACCCCCAAGGAGTAACCAGCTCCAGACCTCGTAAGGGAGAGGCAGTGTGGCTGCAAGAGCAAAAGGAAAGCCTCATGATTGCTCAGGCTATGCAACTCCTCCACGATGCCAAAGAAAGCCGGAAAAACCGTGAGTCTTATGTATTCCCTGGTGGGAAGGGAGGAGATTACCCCAGAGTGGATCCAGAAGAGACTACTTGTGGGGGAGAGGAAGAGGAAGCTGGAGAAGGAACATCTCAGGCTTCTGGGATCCAAGCGAGGGATGCAGCAGCCCAGGGACCCTCAGCCTTGCAGGCCCCACCCCGGAGACGCAAAAAGCCAAAAATTCCCCCCCCCCAACCGAAAAGTATGGAGGGAATCTGAAGACCTTGGGGCTTTTCCTGACCCAAGTGTGGAACCATGCAGGACTGGGGGGAGGACTACCTGTCAGATGCGGCACGAGTGAGATGCGTCACGAATGCCCTAGAGGGAGTGGCAGCTGAATGGATGGTTGTCCTCCATAATAACAACTCCCCCTTGCTGAGAAACTATAACCTATTCATGGGGGCCCTTAGGAGGCGGTTTGAAGACCACCTAGCTGAGCGGAAGGCGAGACTCTGAATGAAGGGTATCCAGCAGGGCCGGAGATTGGTGGCAGAATACACCCAAGAGTTCCGCGAGTTGGTACCTGACAGGGTGGTCCGAAGCGGCCCTACTGGAGAGCTTTAAGAATGGACTGAATGAAGACGTCTACAAAGACTGTAGAGCACGGGGGGTCCCCGGAGATTTGCAGAGTTGGTACATAGTAGCTGAGGACGTGGAGATCGATCTGGCCCGAAGCCAACTCCGAGGGGGCCATACAGGAGACCCTTTATCCTCCTATTACCGCAAAGTAGCGCCCAAGACGGCTGGGGGGAGAGCGGAATTCAAACCCAAGTCAAAGCCCTTCATGTGCTTCAAGTGTGGAAAGGAAGGTCATCGGGCTGCTGAGTGTTTCTCCAAGCCAGTGCCAAAATCTACCGGCTTGGGGCCAAAGAAGGCTGACAAAGTGCCCACAAAAGCCCGTGAAACCGCTCTGAAAGGGGAAGTCGTTGAGTTCGCTCCCCGAAACCAGGGTGAGTTGGGAACTCCAACCACCACGGATGACAGCGAGACGGACTCCGACTCTGACTCTGATGATCTGGTGAGTCACACCGAGGGCCCCATGCTTGTTCCTGTAGAAATAAGGGTGCCGTCCACAGGGGCACACGCACAGATGCTAGCCCTATTAGACTCTGGGTGCACCAGGTGCATAATCAGCCCGAAAGTGGTGGAGAAAATGGGCCTGAGGCTAAAAAACTTAAGAAGGCCCATTGTGTTCTGTCAGCTGGACGGATCGATAGCAGGAGGGGCCCAGCCAGTTTTGAGACTGAACCCAATGAAATGCAATTGTGGCTCCTGGCATGGAATGACCCCTCATACTTGGACTGCCCTGGCTCCATAGATGGAACCCGTGTGTTAACTGGAAAACGGGGGTTTTGCGCATCCACACCAGAAACCTGAGACTAGAAAGGGAAGAACCCCCCCTTGAGGACGGAGTAGAACACGAAGGGGCGGAGATTGCAATAGGTCATATTGAAGGGGAGGAGAAGATTCCAAAGGAGTATTGGGATCTCCGAGAAGTTTTTAGTGAAAGGGCCTCAGATGTGCTGCCCCCCCACAGAGCTATGGACTGTACCATTGAAATACTCCCTGGGGTAAAGCTCCCTAAGCCAAAGATCTACCCTATGACCCCTCGAGAACTGGGGGAGTTATGAAAGTTCATTGACAAAAACCTAGAACGGGGTTTTATCCAACCAGCCAGACCAAGGGTGGCGGCGCCGGTACTGTTCCGGGAAAAGAGAGATGACTCCTTTCATCTGGTAGTTGATTATAGGAACCTGAACGCCATTTGCGTGGAAAATGTCTACCCCCTACTGCTCATGAAGGACATGCAAGCCCAACTAGGAAAGGGGAAGATTTTCACCAAACTCGACTTACAAGAGGCATACTACAGAGTGCGAATTAAAGAAGAGGATGAATGGAAAACAGCATTTAACTGCCCACTGGGATGTTTCCAGTTTCGAGTGCTCCCTTTTGGACTACAAGGAGCCCCTGCTGTGTTCATGCAATTGATCAACGAAATACTGCATGAGCACCTGTATAAGGGGGTGTTGGTCTATTTGGATGACATTCTTATCTATTCTGAGAACATGAACGACCATGTGAAATTGGTACAGACTGTCCTGAAAAAACTCAGGGCTGTTGAACTGTATGCCAAGCTCTCCAAGTGCAAATTCCACCAAAGCAAAATTGACTATCTTGGATATTGCATGAAGGAATAGAGATGGATCCTGGAAAAGTCTGGGCTGTATTGGAATGGGCCGCGCCACACACCTGCAAACAACTACAGAGTTCCTTGGGATTTGCTAACTTCTATAGACAGTTCATCCCCTCATTCACAAAAATTGCGCTACCAATAACAAATCTCCTGAAAATAAAAGGTGAAGTAAAACCAAAGCCCTCCCGGGCCCTTGAGTGGACTATGGACTGTCAGGCGGCATTCGAAAAGCTAAAACGGTTGTTTGCTGCTGAACCAGTCCTCAAACATCCAGTCATGGAAGAGCCTTTTGTAGTACAGGCTGACGCAAGCGACATGGCAATATGAGCAGTTCTCCTGCAAAAGAATGCAGAAGGAAAATTACAACCCTGTGCCTATATATCCTGTAAATTGTCGGAGACCGAAAAGAGATGGGCCATATGGGAGAAGGAAGATTTTGCAGTACGCTGGGCATTGTTAACGTGGAGACAATTTCTTGAAGGAGCTAAGCATCCTTTTGAAGTTTGGACTGACCATAGAAACCTGGAGGCGTTGAAAACACTGCGTAAACTGTCACCAAAGCAAGTTTGCTGGGCTCAGCACTTCAACCGTTTTAATTTCACTCTACGCTACCTTCCTGGTGGAAAGAACTTCATGCCTGATGCACTTTCCAGTTTGCCTCAATACAACAGTACCAAGGAGGAAGTGGTTCGCCTGAGCATCCCTGCGACCCAACTGGTGGCCCCAGTGACTACCAGAGCGCAAGCGAGGGGCGATCCAGCCCTCTCGGGCAATTTGCGACAGAAACTACAAGAAGCTCTGAAAACTGACGAGTGGTTTCAAACCCACTTGAACGAATGTACACTTCGTGATGGACTATCTTGGAGCCAAATTGTATGTTCCTGCCAGTTTGAGAGTAACAGTATTGCAGCACGCTCATGATGCCAAGGTGGCGGGACACTTTGGATTTCTTAAAACTCTCCATCTTGTTAAAAGACAATTCTGGTGGCCCGCACTCAAAAAGGACATAGAGGCATATGTAGCTAGCTGCCCAGTGTGTGCCTCAGCTAAGAGACTTCCGGGGAAGCCACCCGGTCTACTTCAGAGTGTGGCGGGGCCAAATGCCCCTTAGAAAGAGATATCCATGGATTTTATTGTAGACCTGCCGGATAGTGGGGGGGGGGTGCACCGTCACATGGACAGTAACTGATTTGTTTTCCAAACAAGTGCATTTCATCCCATGTTCTAAGATCCCTTCAGCTAAAACCCTTGCAAAAATGTTTATTCAACATGTTTATAGGTTACATGGTGCTCCGAAATGTATAATCTCTGATAGGGGTGTACAATTTACATCCAACTTTTGGAAGGAGTTTCTGATTTTGATAGGCTCCGCCCAGGGGTTAAGCTCTGCCCACCACCCCCAGACAAATGGGGCTTTCTAACCGATTCCGTGTTAGAACAATATCTGAGATGTTACATAAATTATCAGCAAGATAACTGGGTGGACTTATTGCCATTTGATAACTGGGTGGACTTATTGCCATTTGCGGAGGTGGTGTATAATAACTCCATACATAGCAACACAGGGTTCACTCCGTTCAAGATGACTTCTGGCCAAGAATTTGTACCAATCCCAGAGTTACCCCAAAATGAATGGAGGCAACAGCGGTGGTGATAGGTGGTGGCGGCGATAGGTGGCAGCAGCGAACAGCGGCAGTGATCCCCGCCACCTAGAACAGCTGATTGGTGGTATTCCGGGTGGCTGAACCAACCAGTAATCAGCTGCTCAGCAGCAAAGGCTCCAGTGTTCTCCGGTGGGGCAGCAGCTCAGGTCAGTTGATCGGTGGTGGGCACAATGGAGCGGAGTCCTGATGAGCCACGTGCTGGGGCTGCGATAACATGCTGAAGCTGATCAGGCTGTTTGCTGCAAGGATGCTAGCCAGATGAATACCGGATGGATGCTGGGAGGCAGAGGCAGATTTTTTTTCTTGTTTTCCTCCTCTAAAGCTAATGTGCGTCTTATGGTCCAGAGTGTCTTATAGACTGAAAAATACAGTAAATAGTTTGTAAGTCACTGATGGTACGATAAAGTACATTCAGGGCCTCATCTCTGTTTGGACAAGGAATATACACAGCTGTAATAATAAAAGTAAATTTCATATACAAATAGAAGAGTCAAAAGCTCTACATCAGAGGAGCACTGACTTGAGATCACCTTAGCATTATTACACTATTTGCCATTATATAAAAACAGACACCCCCTCCTTGGGATTTGCCACTAAGGGAAAAACTCCAGTCCTGTCAAAATGTTGAAAATCCAACCAAGCTAACTATCTGGGACAGAGTGCTTTAACCAAGTTTCTCTCACCTCCCATTTTGTTATTAACTTCATACAAGGTTCTGAGGAGCGAACATTAGCAAACAAAATAGATAGTAGTGACACTTAAATGGTTTTTTCTTTTTTTTTTTAAATTTGATTTATATGCCGCCCTTCTCCGAAGACTCAGGGCGGCTTACAATGTGCTCAGCAATAGCCTTCATCCTTTTGTATATTTATACAAAGTCAGCTTATTGCCCCCACAACTGGGTCCTCAATTTACCTACCTTAGAAAGGATGGAAGGCTGAGTCAACCTTCAGCCTTGGCGAGATTCGAACCCTGCAGTAATTGCAGGCAGCTGGTCTTAATAACCAGCTTAATAACAGGGTGCCTTAAACCCCTGTACTACCAAGGCTCTACCAAGGTTTAGCCTTTAACCAAGTTCTTAGTGCCTCATATCCTCCTTTGGTCATACCGCCTTCTCTCCTGAAGAAGATGGTTAGTGCTGCTGGGAGACTTCCCTGCTGCAAAGGTGCAGCAGCCTTTGCAGCGCTGACCATCTTCAGAAGTGTTCCTAGATGGCGGCAATGGAGGAAGCATAGTTACATCGCAGGGAGTTAATAGGAAGAAAAGTTGCTATTAAACTAAGATAAACGATAGGAGGAGAGGTGGAGAGGGAAAGATAAATCATAGAATAAATCATAGAGTGGAGAAAGGAAAAGAAGAGGAAAGATTGGAGAAAAAGGAGGAAAACGCCACCAAGGGCAGCGACCCACAGCAAACTTGGCCTGCTGAGAGAAGCCCAGCTGCACCCGAGAGGGCTACCCAAGAGCCCAGAGGCCCATTGAAGTGAGGTGAGCGGAAAGGCAAAATGAACTGGCGGAGAACAAGGAGTCGAGCCGGTGAATGAGTGGGGCCAGCTGTGGAGCAGGGAGGAAAATCGTTTGTGGGGCAGAGAGGTGAGTTGACTGAGGGCAAAGCAATGACCAGCAGAGAACAAAATGGTGAGCTGGTGAGAGAGAGGAGCAGGGAGGAGGAGGAGAACTGGCTGTAGAGAGAAGATGAGGCGAGTTTACTGTAGGCCATACAGGCAGTCCTCTTTGCTGGGAGAAACAGCACAAATGGGAACCATGTGGTTAAGGAGCCAAGAGCAGCGGCAGTACAACAGAAAGAACCAGCAGCAAGGAGCAGCACAGTGAAGCAGATCCTGAGAGCAATGCAGAGAGCAGTATGGAAAGTGACGGTAGAACATTGGTGAAACTGGAGGTTGTCGGTGGTGGTGGAGCATTGCAGCACAGCAGACCAGCAAACAGTTACTGTGAATGGCAACAGAGCAGCATGGCAGACCAACAGACCGGGGGTCGGGGGGGGGGAATGCTATGAACAGAGAAAAGCAGAGAGAGCTGAATACCTGGCAGTGGCAGGAGAAAAGCAAGTAGGAAGAGAGGATAAAAAGACAACGCAGGACACAAGGCAAAAAAAAAATCAAAGGTGAGTAGACAATAGCAAGTACGGAATATATAAAGGCAGAGAAGAAAGAGATAGCTCTAGCCCACAAGAACGCAGGGAGGAAAGGATCATAAGAAGGAAGTGAGTAAAGGGATAATTATAGAACATTCCAGTACAGGCTAAAAACAAATCTCGCACTTAAGCCCACTGAACGTTGAAAATTTTAAAATTGGACAATTTAAATTTAATTTAAATTTCTACTAGAACTTTAAATTTTTAAACTAGACAATTTTGAACTATAGAACTTTAAATCCTTAAACTAGACATTTTTAACTGTTAGAACATTACATTTTTAGCTAGACTTTTCCCTCCAAATTTTTAATTTTAAATGATCTGTTAGAATATCAAAATTCTAAATTGGACATTTTTCCCTTTTAAAAAATTGTGGTAAAACCTTCTACACTTTCATTTTCATTTTGTTTTTTAAATCCATTCATGGAAAAAGAAACTGATACTATTGTAATCTGCAGAACATGTTCCATGTATGTATACACTTATGCCTATAGAATACCCCAACAAAATATATACCAAATGTAAATTACTAGAAGAAAAAGTAAAGAGTCTAGAGGAAACACTAACCACTCTGAAACCCAACCTACAAACTGAGAAACCCCAAACCTTGCAAAAAGAACATACCCAAATTGAACATAATAATGATCGAACAACTTCTAAAAAAATTGACCCCTTAGAGGAGGAAGAAGACATATGGAAACAAGTCACTCATAGAAAAAACACAAACTTAGTACAAAACTCCTGTCCAACCAACCCACTCTGATGCAGCCTCACTGGTGCTAAGCAATTGATTTCATGGACTCACCCTAGAAGAAAATATGCAGACACATAGAAAAGAAGCATCAAATGTCCCTAAAAACTAGCACCATCAAATGCTTCTGTGATGGATAGAAAAATACCCTAAATCTCCCTAGGAAAAAAAAGGCGAGTGTTGGTGATAGGAGATAGGAGATTCAATTCTCAAGGGAACAGAATCAGCTGTCTGTAGACCAGACAGTCAATCCAGAGAGGTATGTTGTCTCCCTGGAGTAAAAATCAAGCTGAGAACCTAACCAAAATAATAAAACCCACAGATTACTACTCTTTTCTACTACTACATGTAGGGACGAATGACACAAAAAAGGACTTGAAAACAATATTGAGTGATTACGAGCAGCTAGGCAAGAAAGTAAAGGAGTTAGGTACACAAGTAGTTTTTTCATCTGTACTGCCAACGAAAGGTCAACATCCTGTAAGAGAACAAAGAATTCTAAAAGTGAACCACTGGTTAAAGGGTTGGTGTCACCAAAAAAACTTTGGATTCCTGGACCATAGTCTGTACCAGGTGTCTGCAACCTGCAGCTCCGGAGCCGCATGTGGCTCTTTCGTCCCCCTGCTGTGGCTTCCTGTCGGCTGAACCCATCACTGGCTGGCCCCGCCCCTCGCCCTGTTCTCCCGTCACTCCTTGCCTGGCCTGAGAAGGTAAGAGCGACAGTGGGAGATGGAGATTTGCTCCATATTCCAAAGCGGGAGCGAAGCATCCCTGTACTTGCCATATCTTGCCTGCGCTTCTTCTGGCCCTTGTTGGTTCTGCAGGCACCTCGGTCACTCGGGGAGATGCGTGACTTTCTCTCTGTGCCGTGACTGGCCCAGCCCGGCTGCAGCTGATGCCCTGCATCGTAATGGGCTCCAGGAGGAGGAGGGGACACCATCTCGCCCATTGTGAAGTGCGCTAAATTTAACTGTACTGCGCAAGGCACTGTGAGAGCAGTGGGCAGGCTATGGAGGTGGCAACAGCAGTGGCGTTGGCCGCAGCCAGGCTGAACCAATGTCTTACAGCGGAGGGCAAGTTGCATGTCTCCCCGAGCAACCAAGGTCTGTGCAGCACCAACAAGGGCCGGAAGAAGCACCTGTGAGATATGGCAAGTACAAGGGTGCTTCACTTAGGCTCTGGAATATGGAGCAAGTCTCCATCGCCTGCCATCAGCCTTACCTACTCAGGCCAGGCATGGAGTGACTGGGAGAGGAGGGTGGTGGGTTCAGCTAACTAGGAGCCATAGCAGGGGGACAAAAGAGCTTTATTTATTTGGGAACCTGAAATGACTCTTGATTTAAATATGGTAAAAAGCACCCAAAGAAGAAGAAAGAACAACATCAGCAAAAAAACCCAAAAACAAATCACCAACTCTTGCCTGTTTTTGGAAATGGTTCAAAAGGGAACACACACACACACATGAGAGAGAGAGAGAGAGAGAGAGAGAGAGAGAGAGAGAGAGAGGATGTGATACCTGTTTCCCACAGAAAAGAAAATACCAGGAGCCACAAAACCTGGGTAAGTATGGCTGGGGGGCCTTATGTGACTGGGTGGGAGTGAGTGACATTGAGTTGGCCATGCCAACCCAGGTCTTGTGGCTTCCAGTGATTTCTGTGGGAAAGGGGTCCAAATGGCTCTTTTAATGTTTAAGGTTGCAGACCCCTGGTCTGTACTATCTCCATGATGGGCTTTTGACAAGAGATGGGCTGCACTTCACAAGGACTGGGAAGAATGTTTTCAGAAAACGACTGGCTCAACTTATCAGGACGGCTTTAAACTAAAATTGAAGGGAGAGGGTGACCAATCTTTAGGATCTCCAGGACTTAATTCCAAGCAAAAACCCCTAGAAAGCAAGTCAAATAAAGAAGTATGGAGGGATGGGAAGGAAGACAAACTCACCAAATAGGAGACATAGGAAGCATACGCAGAGTCAGACAAAGATCTCAAGTTCCTATATACAATTGCACAAAGTCTGGGGAACAAACAGGGTGAACTTGAACTATTAATGCATGAAGGTAGATATGGTATAGTTGGAATAACAGAAACTTGGTGGGTTAAAACCTATGACTGGAACATACTGATAGAAGGATGCAAACTGTTAAAAAAAAAACAGGCCCCATAAAAGAGGAGGTGGAGTTGCACTGTATGTAAAGGACCACTATATTGCTATAGAAATGCATGAAACCAAAGACGAAAACCAGCTAGAATGCATATGGGTCAATAAAAGAAAAAAAGAATGACATGGCCATAGGACCACTCAATCAAGCAGAAAAAATAGATGTCCCTTTTGCTAACCAACTAACAAATATATGTAGGAAACACACTACAGTAGTAATGGGGGACTTCAATTACCCTGACATCAATTGGAAGACTAATTCTGCAGCAAGTGAGAAATCAAGTAGGTTCCTAACCAACCTAGCTGACAACTTTATTGTCCAAAAGGTAGAGGAGGGAACTAGAGGGACAGCCATACTAGACTTAATTCTTACAAACAGAGAAGTGATAGAGGGAGTTGAAACTGCAGGAACTTTGGGTGAGAGTGACCATGTCTGTAAGGATTGCATCTCCTTCCAACTTAAGAAAGTAAAAACTCTTGAAACGTAGGATTGCAAAAGGAACCTTTTTATTAAGCAGAAGTGACAGCAAGGAAATCAAAGCAAGGTCTGAATACTCTTAGACAAAACAAGTAGGATTAAAGCAGTGGAGACCCCTCCCTTAAGCCAGACTGCAGATTTCAGCCAATACACAAGTATGAAGATGTTTTCTTTACCATCTGCCCTGAGAACCAGAAAAGTATGTATTCACATCATTTCTCCTTTATCCTTTAAAGTGAAATAGCCCACATGGCTGTCATAAACATTCTTCAACATTAAGGGGATCTCAGGGCTTTTTGGTGCCAGGATATAGGTTGTAAAATACCTGTTGACACAGACAATGCTAATAAATCTCCCGCTTCTCCGAATTGAATGGCAGTATCACTTTTAGGGATCTGACATGCTACCTTCCTTAGAAAACGAAAGGGTCCACCTGTAAAAAACAAATATAAACAAAATTTCATGATAGTATATTAACAAGGTTTGTTAGGGTATTGGGAGTGAAATTTTCTCAGTAAGGTTGGAGCCCTAACATGGTGTTTAGCGACCCATTCGTTGTGGGCAGATGGTAAATGTTTCCAAGCGACTAAGTATTGGATTTTCCCTCTGTGGATCCTAGAGTCAAGGATTTCCTTTATTTCAAAGTGTTGTTCACCTTCAATCATGATGGGAACAGGTGGTGTAGATGCAGGTGGTCTGAGGGATGAGATTACTTCTCGCTTGAGTAAACTAATGTGAAATACTGGACTTGCCTGAGTATCTTTGGAAGGAGTAGTTCAACTGCTACTGGATTGATGACCCTAGTGATGGGGAAAGGTCCAATGACATTTGGCCCTAGTTTCTTTGATGGTTGTAATGATTTCAGGAATTTTGTAGATAAGTATATTCTGTCTCCAACATAAAAAGGTTTAGGTTCCATCCTTTTCTTGTCAGCTTGAATTTTAAAAGCCTCTCTAGCTTCCTTTAAGGCTAATCTAACCACTGGCCATGTGTTTTACAAATTATCCATCCACTCCTTAAGTGAGGGGATGGTGGGTTCTTCTGTGGGTAGTTCAGGCATGGGACTGAAATCCTGATCTGTCGCTACTCTAAAAGGGGTAAAACCAGTGCTTGAGTGTACAGCATTATTAAACGCAACTTCAGCAAAAGGCAAAAGTTTGGTCCAGTTATCCTGTTGAAAATTAATAAAACATCTTAAATATTATTCTAGCACTGAGTTCAATTTTTCAGAATTTCCATTAGTTGATGGGTGATGTGAGGAGCTCAACCCTTGGCCAGTACCAAGTAAGTCCAAAAATGCCCTCCAAAATTTGGAGGTGAATTGAACCCCTCTGTCGGAGATGATCCTTTGTGGAGCTCCAGGAAGTTGATAAATGTGTATTAGTAATAATTTGGCTAAACTTTTAGCAGTTGGGATCTTTTGGCAAGGTATAAAATGTGCCTGTTTTGAAATCAGGTCTGTCACGAACCAAATAACAGTATTTCCCTCACTGTTTGGCAATTCTACAATGAAATCCATAGCAATCTCTCTCCATGGCGCTGAAGGCTCAGCTACTTTTTGCAATAGACCTGGGGTTTTCCTCACGTCTTTTTGCTGCTGCACAAATGGGGCAGCTAGCTACATAGCTTTCTATGTTCTTTTTTAGTGATGGCCATCAAAATTGTCTTTTAATTAGGTGTAAAATTTTCACAAACCCAAAATGTCCAGCTAATCTGGAGTCATGGCATCTTACCATTAAGCATAGTCTTTGGCTGGCTAGAACATACAACTTCCCTCCCTCCCACCCAAGCCAAGTCTTCTTTCATCAGACAGCTGGATTTGTTGTTCAAAAACCATTCATTGGTGGCCAATGCTTGTTTAAAAGTTTGGGTGGTGTCATTGTCCATCAATGTTTCTTGTATTGCCTGGGATCTGGTGATTACTTTAGTGGCTAGTTGATTGTTTTGTACTATGGGTTTGATTACGTCTGACTTCGCACTAATGTATTGCGGTTTTCTGGATAGCGCATCTGTAAGAAAGTCCCCCCCCCCGGGAGGTATTTTAGAGTAAAATCAAACCATTTAAAGTACTGAGCCTATCGTACTTGTTTTGGGGAGAGTTTCCTTGGGGCCTTTAGGGCTTCTAAATTTTTATGATCAGTCCAGACTTCAAAAGGGGTCTTACTTCCTTCTAGGAAATTCCTTCAGGTTAACAGTGCCCAACGAACTGCATAAGCCTCTTTCTCCCAAATGGTCCAATTTGGGCCACTTGGGAGAATCTGCTCAGCAATTTGCTCCCAATTTGCTCAGTCTCATTCAACTTTTTGGATGTGTAAGCGCATCATTGTAGCTGGTCTTGCTCATTTTTCTGAAGCAGGACCGTTCTTATTGCCACATCGCTGGCATCTGCTTGTATGACAAATGGTTTCTCCGTGTCCGGGTGTTTTAGAATTGGTTCTGCCAAGAACAACCGTTTTAAGTTTTTCAAATGCCACCTGGCATTCCATAGTCCAGTTCAAAGGCTGCTTCGATTTAGGGTTGCCCTTCCCCTTCATTTTTAAGAGCTTGGTAATGGGGAAGGCAATCTGAGCGAAAGCGAGGATAAACTGGCGGTAAAAGTTGGAAGGAAGCTTTGTAACTGTTTCCACATGTGTGGAGGTTCCCAATCAAGTACATCCTGCACTTTTTGAGGGTCCATTTCTATGCCCTGGTGTGAAATGCGGTACCCCAAATAGTCAATCTTCTCTTGGTGGAATTCACATTTAGAAAATTTAGCATAAAGTTTGGCAGAGCGGAGTTTGTTTAAAATCGCCCTGACTAGTTTTACATGTTCTGCTTTGATCTCGGTATATATTAAAATGTTGTCCAAGTAGACCAGGATCCCCTTATACAAATGCTGATGTAGCACTTCATTTATTAACTGCATAAACACTGCAGGGGCTCCTTGTAACTCAAAGGGGAGCACCTTGAATTGGTAGCACCCGACGGGGGTGTTAAATGCCGTTTTCCACTTATCCCCCTCCTTAATTCTGACACAGTAGTAAGCCTCCCTTAATTCCAGTTTTGAAAAAAAATTCACTTTAGCGAGGTTTGCTAGCATATCTTTCATAAGGGGGCGGGGATACATGTTCTCCACACTGATCGTATTCAAGTTTCTAAAATCAACACTGAGACGTTTTGAGCCATCTTTTTTTCTCTAAATAACACTGGAGCTGCGATTTTTGGTTGGGCTGGCTCGATGAAACCCCTTGCTAGGTTTTTCTCAATAAATGTTCTCAGCTCTTCCAACTCCCTTGGTGACATGCTGTACATCTTGGGTTTAGGGAGTTTAGCGCCGGGTAAGATTTCTATCGCTGGTGGCGCGGTGGGGAGGGAGCTCTTCTGAGGCTTTTTTGCTAAAAACTTCAGCCAAATCCTTGTATTCTATGGGTATGCCCTCAGTTGGCATGGCGTGACCAGGCATGGCTGTTTCTTGGTTCTCTGCCCCCTCAGTTATGTGGATTCTCGGCAAAAGTCACATGGATCTGAAATTTTATGATGCCTTGTTTCCAATTGATTTTGGGGTTCCATTTTTTCAGCCATGCAAGGCCCAAAACTAACGACCATTCCATGCCAGGTGCCACTATAAATGTAAGTATTTCCTCATGGTTTCTGTTGCCTATATGTAGAGGCTTGGTGGCAGAAGAAGCTGGCTCTCCCCCTGCTATTGACCCATCTAGTTGGCAGAAAGCGATGGGGTTTTTCAGCTTTCTTACATTAATCCCCAACTTCCCTACTAGGGTTGGGCTGATCAAACAACAGGTGCATCCTGAATCCGTTAGAGCGGAGATATTTATCTCCCTGTCCCGGTTTGGGATAAATAGTCTTAAGGGGAGGGTAAGCAGTTTAATTGGTTTGCTTACCAGTAGTTCGTCTTCTGGATCACTTTCAAATGAGTGTGATTCCTCCTGCTGGGTTTCCTCCCCAAAGTGGGGGGGGGATGGAAATTCTATGATCTCTCTGCTCCTCAGGGCAGTCTCCTTCCCATGCTGGCCAGGTTTTGCAGGTTTCCCCCCCGGTGGGTGGTTCCATGCGGGTGTTTGTGAACTACACTCTGCAGCTCGGTGCCCTTCTTTTCCACACTTGAAACAGGCTGAGGATTTTGGAGAAAATGCGGTTTGTGGATTGAGGGGCTCTTGCTTCCATTGGGTTGGGGATTTCTTCCATGCTCGCCCCGCTCGGTACTGGTTTCTGGCCATATTGATCTCAGCTTTGGCGGTGATGTACACTCATGTAGGTGATTCGGTGCACCTCGGGCCACGCAGGCATTGTATAGATTATTACTCAGCCCATCCTTGAAACAACTCACCAAAATATCTTCTGGCCAGTTCACATGACACATGAGGTCCCGGAATTCTTCAGTATACTCTGCTACTGGCTGTCACCTCTGCCTCACCACCTTAATGCGGTTGTGTGCTTTGCGATGTGCTAGTGGGTCCTCAAACCATTGTCGCAAGGCCATCATGAAACAGTCGAAATCCCGCAGTTCTGGTGCATTGGCGTTATGCAGGGTCATCATCCATCTGGCAGCGGCACCCTCTAGGGCTAGGGTCACAACTCGCACTCAGGATCCTTCGGTTTGGAAATCACGCCCGTACTCTTGCATATAGGTGAGCATGTGTGCCACAAAGAATCCTAATTGCTTTGGATTCCCATCAAACTTCACCCCAAGGGAGGGAGTTTCTCTTTCCAGTTGTGGGACTTGGGGCTGGTTGGGGATGGGCGCCGGTGTGCGTGCTGCTGGGGGGGGAGGGTTTGCTGGGTCTTCTCCCACTGCTGCTATGCCAGCGCTCGATAGGTGGGCACCAGAAGGGGGGTGTCTCCCCTGGCATCATCCACGACTGCTGCCCTTTCAGTGCTCTTTGGTTGTTGCCTTGGCTCCCCTCGGATGTTGAGATTTTCCAAAGTTTCCATCACCAATTGGGTTATATGCCTCTTCAGACAATCCTCCCTCAGTGGTGCTTTGGTTAGTTCCCCCTGGTCAGCAAGGGCTTCTAGTTCCAGTTTCCACCCTGGTTTTCGGTTGCCACGGTTGAGGGTGACTCCTCTGGTTCTCTCATCCCAGCTATCTTTCTTCCCGATGCCAGTTGACCAGCGGGGCTTTTCAGGATTCTCCAGGGTTACCTCATCCTCTCTGATGGGGTGTACGAAACAGGCATCTGACTGGGTGGTGGTTGCTGTCTCCCCCCAGCATTCAGCTTCTCCGAGTTCTCTGCTTCGTTCAGACATGGTTTACAAGGTCCCCTCAGTACAACGAAGATTGCTTCTCTGGGTTGACCATTTTGCAGACTTTGCTTTCTGTAATGATTGCCTCTACTTCCAATTTAAGAAAGTAAAAACTCTTGAAACGTAGTATTTCAAAATGAAACTTGTTATTAAGCAGAAATGACAGCAAGGAAATCAAAGCAAGGTCTGAATACCCTTAGGCAAGACAAGTAGGATTAAAGCAGTAGAGACCCCTCCCTTAAGCCAGAATGCAGATTTTAGCCAATACACAAGTGTGAAGATGTTTTCTTTACCATCTGCCCTGAGAACCGGATAAGTATGTATTCACATCATTTCTCCTTTATTCTTTAAAGTGAAATAGCCCACATGGCTGTCATAACCATTCCTTAATATTAAGGGGATCTCAGGGCTCTTTGGCGCCAGGATATAGGTTGTAAATTATCTGTTGACACAGACAATGCTAGTAAATCGAATCCAAGTCTCCCCCTTCTCCGAATTGAATGGCAGTATCACTTTTAGAGATCTGACAATGTCATACTTGAATTCAACATAACACAAACACAAGTAATAGAACATAATGATACTAGAGCCTTAGATTTTAAAAGAGTAGATTTTAACAAACTCAGAGAGAACTTGGGAAAGATCCCGTGGATGAAAATCCTAAAGGGGAAAACAACTCAAGAATCTTGGGAAACTCTGAAAAATATTATCATAAAGGGCCAGACCAGCACAGTAACATTGAAAAAGAAAAACAAGAAATCCAAGATGAAATCAGTATGGCTGCATAAAGATCTCTCTGACAAATTGAAAGACAAAAAGGACAAGTACAAAAAATGGAAAGAGGGACACACAACTAAGGCACATAGCCGAATCTGCAAAGACAAAGTCAGGAAAGTAAAGGCTCAGAATGAACAAAGACTTGCAACAAAAGTCAAAGATAATCCAAAAAAAGTTTCTTCCAGCAAGAAAGCAGGTTAGTGGGGTGGGGAAGGAATGGGATTTTACAGTATCCTTCCCCTGGAGTAGGGAGGGAATGGGGATTTTGCAGTATCCTTCCCCTGCCACAGCCATCAAGCCACACCCACAGAACCGGAAGTAATTTTTTTTTAATCTCACCACTGCCCTGTACCACATCTTTCAAAAATCCTGGAACACCAGGAACTATCAGAGGACTGGAAAAGAGCTGATATGGTTCCCATCTTTAAAAAAGACCCAGGAAACTACAGACCAATCAGCCTAACATCAATACCAGGGAAGATACTGGAAAAGAGAATAAAAAGACAGATCTACCAACTTCTAGAAACGAGTAAAGTAATAACTAGCAGTCAGCATGGGTTTGTAAAAAACAGATCATGCCAAACCAATCTTATTACATTCTTCAACATAGTGACTAAATTAGTAGACCAGCGAAATACTGTGGACATAATAGATTTCAGCAAGGCATTTGACAAAGTAGACCACAATCTACTTCTTGGTAAACTAGAAAAAAGTGGGATAGATAGCATCACCACCAGATGGATTTGTAACTGGCTGACAAACAGTACTCAACGAGTAGTCCTTAATGGGTCTACGTCTACATGCAATGTAGCAGGGCCCCTTCACGAGCGGTTGCCAGTGGAGCCATGCTGCCTCGCCACCGCCTTTCGGCTGCTGAGCGCTGGCCTGCATGCCTACTTGGTGCTGCAGGCACCAGGCTTACACCTATGTTGAGCCTGGCTCTCTTCCAGCCCTGGTGGGTGCTGCAGCTCTCTTGCCAGCTCTGTGAGGCAAGCGTGGGACTGCCCCTGCTCACCTTCGGTATCTGCCTCACCTGTGGCGGCTCTGCAGCCACCTCGCCTGCTGCCTGGTCCAGCCCACCACCAAGCCATGGCTGCTACCCAGCAGCCTCCACTACCACCCGCTGGAGCTACCCCATGCATAGCTGGCAAAAGAGCTGCAGTGCCTGCCAGGGTCCAAAGAGTGCCAGGCTCAGCGTAGCACCGAGTAGGCATGCAGTCCAGCACTTAGCAGCCCAAAGGCGATGGCAAAGCAGCACAGGCAGCACGGCTCCACTGGCAACCACTTGTGAAGGGGCCCTGGCAGGCTGGCGGCGGTCCAGAGATTTTTGATCTGAAATAACTCATCCCATGCCAGGCAGGAGCTGCCCAGCAGGGCGACCAAGAGCAGCACTGCCAGGAGAGCAAAGAGCCCCCATGAGGCCACGGCAGCATGGGCAGCCGCTTGGCCACTTTAAGACTTGTGGATTTTAACTCCCAAAACTCCCAACAGCCCCCATCAACTCCTTCCCCTTTCTGGGTTGGGGATGCTCGCACTCACCGGGTCCATTGGAGTTGGAAGTGTGGGGGAACCTCCATCCCTGGCGGACGGTTGTCTGTGAAAGCTGAGATGGACAGCCAGAGGAGGGGTGGGGGGAAGAAGGGAAGGAGAAAACACGAATCTTTCTTGGCACAAAGTTTCACAGAAAGCAAAATTAAACCGTGATGATGGGATTTTCCTGTGGGTACGGTGTTAAAAGTTAACATTTCAAAAATATTACCTACAGAGGTCTCCCGGTGCAACACTCTGTTGCAGCTTTGGAGCAAACCTCCACCTTCCCTGTGCAGGATTGCAAGGCTGGAGGCTTTGGAGGGAGCATTTTTGGGATGTGTGTTTGTGCAGGGCTCCCCAAAGAAAGGATGATATCTACAGGTGTTGCATTTAGCACCAGAATGACCTTTTTTGTGTGCCTTCAATTTAGTATTGACTCCTGGCAACTGCCTAGACTAGTATCTGAAGTTTTGTTGGCTAGGTTTCGGAAGAGATTTTCCATTGTCTTCTTCCTAGGGCTGAGGGAGAGAGTGACTGGCCAAGATCACCAAGCTAGTTTTGTGTCTAAACAGGACTAGAACCCATAGCCTCTTGGTTTCTAGCCTGATGCCTTAACCACTATATCAAACTGGCTGTTAGCTTAAACACGTGTAATGAGAAGGTTCAGTATTTGGGTGATATCGAAGAAAAGTTGCAGGTTTAAAAAATAATCCTAAATAACTAGTGTTCTTAATAGTTAAGATTCCCGGACAAACTGCCTATTTATTATTTAACTCTACTTAAAATCAATGACCAGAGTTTGTGTGTCCTTTAATCAAACTAGAAGTTAATTTTGGTTATAATATAAGAAAAATAATCGCATGGGTAAGGATTGATAATTTACATGCTGTTTGGATTGTAGCTAACATGGGGTGTTTAAATGCAAAATTGCATACTCAGTTAATTGGCAGTTGATTTTCTTCCCATCATTTCTTTCTCCAACAGATGTTGGGACATTGCTTGGCAGTCGAGTCTGGGAACAGCTGGGAAAGGAGGTATACCCTGCTCTTGATGTTGCCCTTACCATGGCAGGAGGTAAAAGAATCACAGCATTTATCAATGTCAAGTTATGGTGATACTGTCGGTTGCAAAAGTTAGATACATGCAATCATCAGACTGCTGAAATGCCTCCTACAGTGTATCCCCAATACCCCAAATGCAACCAATCACATATGTTTTGCAAAAATAACTCTATAATTTCCTTTGAAAGCTCTGAAGTGATGCAGAGATCCTCTGTCTTTCTCCATATGGTGTTGCCAACCTCTGTTGAAAGCTAGGAGCTTTGATATGATGCCAATATGTTTAGATTGATTGGGGACTGAACATTCACAATGCCATGAATAAGTACACAACCACAAATTGCATAGAATTTGCTGGACAATGGGGTGCTTGAGGATTCCCTCTGCCATGTATCCACCAACATTTTTTCTAGAGACAGTCCACAGCTACATGCCAGAATTTCGGCAACTCTGGTCCAATTGTATATTCCAATTGTATGGTCCAATTTAATGCCTAAATGAACAAAATGAACAAAAGCTGTCCAAACTCTGCATGGGAAGGTGTCCATATTTTTTGTCTCTGTTTGCTCATTTTGAATTGAGACAGCTGCATGTAATCAGTAAGCATGCATTAATATTTTCAGAAAGATGTGCTTAGCCTTGCCCTATGCAGAGGTGGTGTCATCTTCTATGCGCTTATGAATTCATTGAAAGTTAAGAGTTCAATCAGATGTGTCTAAACTTCTGTATCCAATTGGTATGAATGTGACAGTCATGGAGAAAAATAGTAGAATGAAAGGTAGATGGCAGGGGGAACTATGCAGGCAAGGGTTAAGCATTCCACTTCTATCTGCTGGTCTCCCCACACTTAGTCCCATCACCTCTCTGCTTTGCAGCTGTTGGGAGATTTAACTCCCTAGGCTTAGACTGCTTCTGGGCTTTCGGCTGTAGTTCCCATAAACCAAACCAAGTGCCAAACATCACAGTTGTAGAGCTTCGTTAGAAGGACTACCCTTCTTAATAGTAGAAACTTTATGTTATCCATCAAACCTGTTTGCATTTTTCAATCTTTGTCCTGCATTCTTTCTTTTATTTTTCGGTCTTGAAGTCAAAGTGGAAAGGGCCATTAAAGGTAAAATGATCTCATTTTACGCATTTTATGAAGTGCCTCCTCTAGTTTCCACCCTCTGTGCAGTTTGTCTTGTCATATTTCTCTTTTCTTCAGCAATTCATTGCTTTGCTCCTTGGATTAGAATCCAATAACATTGCTTGCCTATTAGTTCTGGCTGCTTTTTGTAACTTTTGTAACTTAACTTCCTGCAAACCTTCTTAAATCCTGCAGGGCTGCTCGGGAGCAAAAGGCTATGGATTGATGCTTATGGTACTTGTTTGTACATGTTCCCAGCCCCTCCAGCTAGCAGATATGCAGAAGTGATGGAAAATGTGCACTAGTAGCAAGCACCTACCATTTGTTTATACTAGAGGGTTTGTTGGTGAAAGGGAATATTGGACAAATAACATTTGTAATTTGATTACTACTACAGGTGAAACTCGAAAAATTAGAATATCGTGCAAAAGTTCATTTATTTCAGTAATGCAACTTAAAAGGTGAAACTAATATATGAGATAGACTCATTACATGCAAAGCGAGATAGTTCAAGCCTTGATTTGTCATAATTTTGATGATTATGACAGATGATTATGATGATAGGAGCCTGGTGGCTCAGCAAAATAGGAGCCTGGTGGCTCAGCAGACTAAAAGCATTGTGATTAAGACCAGCTGTCTGCAATTACTGTAAGTTCGAATCTCACCAGGCTCAAGGTTGATTCAACCTTCCATCCTTTCTAAGGTAGGTAAAATGAGGACCCAGTTTGTGGGGGCAATAAACTGACTTTGTATAAATATACAAAAGTATGAAGGCTATTGCTTAAAGCATTATAAGCCGCCCTGAGTCTCCGGAGAAGGGCAGCATATAAACCAAATTAAAAAAAAAATAAATTATGGTTTACAGCTCATGAAAACCCCAAATTCATAATCTCAGAAAATTAGAATATTGTGAAAAGGTTCAATATTCTAGGCTCAAAGTGTCCCACTCTAATCAGCTAAGTAAGCCATAACACCTGCAAAGGGTTCCTGAGCCTTTAAATGGTCTCTCAGTCTGGTTCAGTAGGAATCACAATCATGGGAAAGACTGCTGACCTGACAGTTGTGCAGAAAACCATCATTGACACCCTCCATAAGAAAGGAAAGCCTCAAAAGGTAATTGCAAAAGAAGTTGGATGTTCCCAAAGCGCTGTATCAATGCATATTAATAGAAAGTTATGTGGAAGGGAAAAGTGTGGAAGAAAAAGGTGCACAAGCAGCAGGGATGACCGCAGCCTGGAGAGGATTGTCAGGAAAAGGCCATTCAAAAGTGTTGGGGACTGTCACAAGGAGTGGACTGAGGCTGGAGTCAGTGCATCAAGAGCCACGACACACAGACGGATCCTGGACATGGGCTTCAAATGTCGTATTCCTCTTGTCAAGCCGCTCCTGAACAACAAACAACGTCAGAAGTGTCTTACTTGGGCTAAAGAAAAAAAGAACTGGTCTGTTGCTTAGTGGTCCAAAGTCCTCTTTTCTGATGAGAGCAACTTTTGCATCTCAATTGGAAACCAAGGACCCAGAGTCTGGAGGAAGAATGGAGAGGCACACACTGCAAGATGCTTGAAGTCCAGTGTGAAGTTTCCACAGTCTGTGTTGATTTGGGGAGACATGTCATCTGCTGGTGTTGGTCCACTGTGCTTCATTAAGTCCAGGGTCAACACAGCCGTCTTCCAGGAGATTTTGGAGCACTTCATGCTTCCTTCCACAGATGAACTTTATGGGGATGCTGACTTCATTTGCCAGCAGGACTTGGCACCTGCCCACACTGCCAAAAGTACCAAAACCTGGTTCAATGACGATGGGATTACTGTGCTTGATTGGCCAGCAAACTCGCCTGAGCTGAACCCCATAGAGAATCTATGGGGCATTGCCAAGAGAAAGATGAGAGACATGAGACCGAACAGTGCAGAAGAGCTGAAGGCTGTGTTGAAGCATCCTGGTCTTCCATAACACCTCAGCAGTGCCACCGGCTGATAGCATCCATGCCACGCCGCATTGTGGCAGTAATTGATGCAAAAGGGGCCCAAACCAAGTACTGAGTACATATGCATGCTTATACTTTTCAGAGGTCCGATATTGTTCTATGTACAATCCTTGTTTTATTGATTTCATGTAATATTCTAATTTTCTGAGATTGTGAATTTGGGGTTTTCATGAGCTGTAAGTCATAATCATCAAAATTATGACAAATCAAGGCTTGAACTATCTCGCTTTGCGTGTAATGAGTCTATCTCATATATTAGTTTCACCTTTTAAGTTGCATTACTGAAATAAATGAACTTTTGCACGATATTCTAATTTTTCAAGTTTCACCTGTATTATTTCATTTATTTTTGACCCAATGTAGGGTGCATTGCATTTCAAATTTGGGTCATAAAAGAGTACTTTGGAGTGTATGGGAACACAGACATCTGCATCTATCAAAGTGTTACCTTTTCCTGGGATTGCGTGGCTGTCCTTTGCATTTTCCTCTACAAAGATACAGCTTCTATAAAGAGTTGTAGGTAGATGCTATGTTTACAATCCCAAACCCCCCAAATAATTCTTTTAGAATAAAACCTGAAGCATTGCACTGTTTTAGTTGATATAGCACTTCAAACTTTATAGTAATTAATGTTAAAGATAGACAAAACAGTTTGAAATAGGAATGTTCCAACCGCAAAGGATGCTGTTCCAATTGCAGCACAGCTGCTACAAGATTGGAGTGATCTTCCAGGAAATGTTGCAGTCTTAGATCAGGGGGATCTGACATATCAGACATTGTCTGATCTTAAAATGGAACATTCCAGTTGCAAAGTGGCAGTCCATTTCGGGACTGGGCCACAAGGTTCTGTCCTAGGCCCAGTACTCTTCAATGTCTTCATAAATGACTTAGATGAGGGAATAAAAGGGGAATTTACCAAATTTGCGGATGATACTAAACTGGCAGGAATAGCTAACACCCTAGATGATAGGCTCAAGATCCAGATGGATCTTGACAGACTAGAACACTGGGCCCTATCTAACAAAATGAAATTCAATGTAGAGAAAAGTAAAGTCCTACACTTAGGCAAGAAAAACCAAAAGTACACATATAGACTGGGTGAAACCAGACTTAATAGCAGTAACTTTCATTTTCATTTCATTTTATTTCTATACCGCCCTACTCCCGAAGGACTCAGGGCGGTGCACAGCCAAACAATAAAAACACATACAATACAAAATTTAAAAAATAGAGTAAAATCAAATTAAATAATTTTGGCCCCAACAAATTTAAAACCCCAAACTTTTAAAACCAATTTAAAATTGAATATATAAAATACTAAAAGATATTTAAAATTTTAAAAATCTTTTATAAAAGAGGGGGAAAATTAGGCCAGGCCGGCCTGGTGAAATAGTAAGGTCTTTAAGGCGCGGCGGAAGGTGCGCAGATCCGGGATCCTCCGTATCTCTGGGGGGAGCTCGTTCCAGATAGTAGGTGCCCCCACAGAGAAGGCTCTCCCCCTGGGGGCCGCCAGTCGGCATTGTTTGGCTGACGGCACCCAGAGGAGCCCCTCTCTGTGGGAGCGTACCGGCCGGTGGGAGGCTATTGGTGGTAGTAGGCGGTCCCGCAAGTACCCGGGTCCTAAGCCATGGAGCGCTTTAAAGGTGGTAACCAGAACCTTGAACTTTGAGAGAGATCTTGAAGTCTTAGTGGACAACCAATTAAATATGAGTCAGCAGTGTGCAGCGGCAGCCAAAAAAGCCAATGCAATCCTAAATTGCATTAACAGAGGGGTACAGTCAAGATCAAGGGAGGCCTTAGTAAGACCACACCTAGATACTGTATCCAGTTTTGGTCACCACACTATAAAAACTCTAGAAAGAGTGCAGAGAAGAGCAACCAAGATGATTAGGGGACTGGAGGCTAAAACATGATGAATGGTTGCAGGAACTGGGCATGACTAGTCTAGTGAAGAGAAGGACCAGGGAAGACATGATATCAGTGTTCCAATATTTGAGAGGCTGACACAGAGAGGAGGAAGTCAAGCTATTTTCCAAAGCACCTGAAGGCCAGACAAGGAATAATGGATGGAAATTGAACAAGGAGAGATTCAACCTGGAAATAAGGAGAAATTTTCTGACAATGAGAACAATCAACCAATGGAACAGCTTGCTTTCAGAAGTTGTGGAAGCTTCATCACTAGAGGCTTTCAAGAAGAGACAGGACTGCCATGTGTCAAAAATGGTGTAGGGTTCTGCTTGGGCAGGGGGGTTGGATTAGATAACCTACAAGGTCCATTCCAACTCTGTTAATCTGTTAATTTCCAGGATGGTGGGTCCAACAAAAGCAGGAACTCTTTATTAATATGAACTTTGTTCAGTTAATATAGCCATATGTCCAGAGAAATCAGAGGGAAATATCTATGTGCCCTGGCAATAAAGGATATTCTAAAATGCTTTAGCCAAGCAAACTAAACTTCGATGGTATCAAACCTCTTAATACTAGTTTATGGTTAATTTTTACTCCTTCGGAGATGCTGTTTAACTATGAACAAGTGTTTGTGTTTGTGTATTTGTGCCACTTAGTAAAACTAAAACACATTATGCAGATTGTAATGAAATTGATTTTTTTACCACTGTAGCTATTAGAGAGACAAAAGAGGCACTGGAGAATGTGAGTGGGTGTCTGGAAATGCTACAGGAGGGCACTGAGAAGCTGCACACCAGTCTGATGGATGTGATGGAAGACTTGATAGATACTCTAAATGATTCAGCTTGCATGGCTACCCAGGTTGCTTCAACTTGCAATCTTATCAGAAATTCTTCGAATCAGCTGACCATTAATGCTAATTACAGCAAGGTAAGCTATACTCCCCATGCTTCTCTAAAAAGAGTGGCTTCTTCCTCTTCAGAAGAAAGATAGGACTTACTTACTGGCTGAAAGTTGAGAAGATAGAAAACTTGTACACTGGGCAAACAGTGTAGATTTTCTTGCTGTGCCAAATATTTATGAGATATCTTAAACCAAGTGAACTGCCTTCATTCCCATACTACTTCGCTTCCCTTCATGTTGCAGAAAAATAAGGACTTTTAGAGCATCTCACCATGTAGAGATGGTCTATACTTGTAAAGGAAGGTTTACTTTCAGGAAAACATGTCTGACCTTAAAAAACATTTTATTTGAAGGTAGTCAAACTACTTTTAGGATTAATGGATAAACAGTTAGAAAAAAGCCATGGAAGATTATTTCAATATATGATTTCTGCAGCAAGATTATTATATGCAGAGAGATTGAGAGATTCAGTACTACCCATTATGGAGGAATGGTTGGTGAAGTTGACAGATTCTGCTCAATGGATAAATTGACTTCTTTGATTATAAAAAAGAATATTTACATTTATTGGTGGTTGGGAGTCTTCTACAGACTTGTATAAAAATGAAAAAAAAGAACTTGTGATGTATGTTTTGGTTAGGATAGATTATAGAAATAAGAGTAGAGGTTAAAACATACTGTATTTTTCGGAATATAAGACACACTTTCCCCCCCCTAAAAGAGGCTGAAAATTTGGGTGCATCTTATACTCCGAATGTAGCTTTTTTGAAGCTTTTTTTCAGCCCTAACGAGGCGCTGGTGAGTGAAGCGATCTTCCCCGCTGAGCCTGTTATTCTCGTTGCTGCTCCCTCCGAAGATCAGCTGTGCTTTAGAAGCTTTTTTTCAGCCCTAACGAGGCGCTAGCAAGCAAAGCGATCCTCTGCGCTTCACCTGCTTTTCTCATTGCTTCTCTCTCCAAAGATCAGCTGTGCTTTAGAAGCTGTTTTTTATCCCCAACCCAGCGCACGGGCACTCAGAACCAGTGAACTAATATGCTGAAGCTGACCAGACTAAGGACGCTAGCCAGATGAATACCTGGTAGGCAGAATTTCCCCTCTATTTTCCTCCTGAAAAACTATGGTATTATACTCTGAAAAATACAGTATTTTTTTCTTTGAAATCTTTTTTTAAAACATATTTTTATTAAACAGTTTTTTTTAAAAAAAAAAAATTTTTTTTTACAATTTTCTTCTTTTTAACAATTTTGCATCAGTAAACATTTCTTACATATCCATTTTTCTCCCTTACTTCAATTTGCCATTTATACATATAAGTTCTAATATTGATTTATATACATAAAGATAACAGTGTACTCAATATTGATCATACATTCTGTGTCTGTTCCATTTCCACTCGTATGTTACTGCATTTCAACTCCTATATCTTCCTCATTTACTCTTTCCTTGCCTTTTATCCCTCTCCTCTAACTATTCATACCATTTCTCCCATACCATATATTCTGTTTTCTCCTTTTCTTGTATTTTTTTTGTAAGTTTGCCCATCTCTGCATACTCCAAAACTTTTCTAATCAAGAGATTTTCTATCTCTTCTAACTGTATTCTAATTTTACTCCAATATTGTTTTGCTTTGGGGCACGTCCACCACATGTGGTAGTATGTTCCCTGATGTTGTTTACATTTCCAGCACGTTGATGGGGTATTGGGGAACATTTTGGCCAGTCTCGCCGGTGGAAGATGCCACCTATAAAACATTTTATACATATTTTCTTTATAGGCTACAGACATTGTCAGTTTATAATTTTTATTCCACAATTTCTCCCATTTATCCAATTCAGTGTTATATCTGAAATTTTTAGTCCAAGTTATCATGTTTTCTTTGACTACCTCCTCCTCCATTTTGTATCTTAATAAGTAATTATATATTTTTTTTATCAATTTGTTCTGTGCCTTGAAGAATTTTATCTAATTCATGTGTTTCTATTTGAAATACATATTGTTCCAAAACTGTCCTATATCTGGATTGTATCTGCCTATATGGCCACCAATCAATGTCTGTACCCTGTTCTTTTAATTCTTGTCTTGTTTTCAGTTCCCCTTGACCGTTTAGTAAATCTTTATATCTTTTAATTTTGTCAATATCCAATACATTTGGGTAGATTAATGCCTCCATTGTTGATAACCATTCTGGAATTTTAGTGTAGTGATTCTTTTTTATTCCTTGCCATATTTGCAATAGTGCATCTCTAATTAAATGTCTCTGGAAGTAGCTGTGCTGTCTATTTTTCCCATCCCATAAGAAGGCATGCCACCCTATCTGTAAGTCGTGCCCCTCTAGTGTTAAGATTCTTTTATTCCTTAATTCAATCCAATCTTTAATTCAGACAAATGTTGTTGCCTGATAGTATATTTCCCAATCTGGGAGTCTGAAGCCTCCTCTTTCTCTACTGTCCTGCAATGATTTAATTTTAATTCTTGATTTTTTCCCTTGCCAGATATAATTCGCTATTAATTTGTTTAAATCTTTAAAGAAGTTTTTTCCTAATTTTATGGGTGCTACTTGGAATAAAAACAGTATTCGTGGTAAAATGTTCATTTTGATTGATGCTATTTTTCGTATAAGAGGTAATTGTAATTTTTTCCAAGTTTCCAAATCTTTCTTTATCTGTGATAGTAGTTTGTTGTAGTTATCCTCTTTAATTTAGCTGCTAGCCAAATTCCTAAATATTCTACTTTTTTGGTCATTTGGATGCCCATTTTGTCTTCCAGTTCATTTTCCTGTTTTTTAGTGAGATTTTTCGTTATTGCCTTTGTTTTGAATTTATTAGTTTTAAGTCCCGCGACTTTTCTGTATTCTTCTATTTGTTGTATTAATTTGGGTCCTGTCTGTATCAGTTGCTCTAAAATAAATACTAGATCATCTGCAAAAGCTTGAACTTTATACTCTTTTTTTATTTTCAAGCCTTTTATCTCTTTTTCGCCTCTAATTTTAATTAACAATACTTCTAATGTTAGTATAAATAATAAGGGAGATAGCGGACACCCTTGTCTCACTCCCTTTGCTATAATAAATTTTTCAGTAATATCTCCGTTTATTATTATTTTTGCCATTTGTATTGAATATATTTTTTCTACCATCTTTATAAATTTCTCTCCAAATTTCATGTTTTCTAATTGCAATAAAAAACATCTCCAATTTAAATTGTCAAAGGCTTTTTGGGCATCCAGAAATATTAATGCTGGAGGGGGGCTTTTGCACAGGTTTGCCTGATGCGCCAGTTGCGTCCTTTCCTAGACAGGGATGCCCTCCGTACAGTCACCCATGCTCTCGTCATCTCTCGTTTGGATTACTGCAATGCCCTCTACATGGGGCTGCCCTTGTGGTGCACCCGGAGGCTCCAACTGGTCCAGAATGCGGCTGCGCAGGTTGTTACAGGGGCTTCCTGTTACTCCCGTATTACACCTCTCCTGCGCGAACTGCACTGGTTACCAGTGGTCCTTCGGATCCGCTTCAAGGTGCTGGTACTTACCTATAAAGCCCTTCATGGCATGGGCCCTGGGTACTTGCAGGATCACCTTCTGCCTGCCTCCAACCGCCCAGTGAGCTCACATAGGATTGCCCTCCTTCAGGTGCCATCGGCCAGACAGTGTCGGCTGATGGTGCCCAGGATGAGGGCGTTCTCTGTGGGTGCACCGACCCTCTGGAATGGTTTACCCACTGGGCTCCGGATGGCCCCCGACCTCCGCTCTTTCCACGCTGACCTGAAGACATGGCTTTTCCAACAAATTTGCTGATCTGATGGGAGTTTTAACTAATCTTTTGGGGATTTTAATTGAGTATTTTAGTCATAATTTTACTGTTTTATTGTTTTATCTTTGTGAGCCGCCCCGAGTCCTTTGGGAGAAGGGCGGCATATAAGTATAAATAAACTAAACTAAACTAAACTAATGCAGCTTGTTTGTCTGAATGTGCTTCGTAATATTCTAATATATCTATTATAGTTCTCATATTGTTTTTTATTTGCCTTTTTGGTAAAAATCCATTCTGGTCAGGGTGGATATACTCATTTATCACTTTTTTGAATCTTTCTGAAATTATTGATGTGAATATTTTATAATCTGCATTTAATAGTGAGATTGGTCTGTAATTTTTAATTTGTTGTTGATCTGAGTCTTCTTTTGGGATGAGGGTGATGAGGGCTTCTATCCAAGAATTAGAGTTAGGGCTTGGTGGTTTCTTGCAGATGTTTTATTACCAAACTAGATAACATCATCACTGCTAGGAGTTAGGAAACCCTACTGACACATCTCTGAATTGTAAATGTTGCTGACAAATTGGATATAATCATTGTTTCTTGTGACCTTCATCTTACCTGGGGGCCCTCACTTTATGTACTTCAAGCAAAAGAGAAAAAAACAAATACATACATGGATGGAGGAGAACTACATGGAGGTATTATACTGATCTTGGAAGTTATAATAATAATTTAATATAATCTAACTCAGTTCTGAGATTCTGATAAAAATGTAGAAGCTGCTGTAGTAGATACACTTTTCTTGTGTTATATTTCCCATTCTGTTGGAAAAAGGAGATACCTTTTCCATTTATCTAAAATAAACTATTTTTCTTTATTTTCTCTCTTTCTAAGTGATTTATCTTTAAACTGGCAGGGTCATCTTAAATGGTTGAGAATGTAATAATGGAGGCAGGTTTTGTTTTTATCTAATCAAATCAATTTAATCTTCCTTTGATGGGGGAATTGGATTGAATTCATCTTCCTTTCATGTAAATGTGTCCACTTCCCAACAAAGAGAATTGATAGAATAGATATATTTTCTTTTCTTTTTTTTAATTTTAAAAATATAAACTTTATTAAAACACATATAAAACATATATAAAAACATTTACACAACAAATAACGTATAAGTAAGTTAAACTTATAGCCTCTACAGTGGCGTCTTCGCCGATAACAACACCCCCAGGGCTAAGGAAGTCATCCGAAAACCTACCAACGACAGAGAAACCAATTACAATGCAAGGAATGCAGGCGATGTTCCAAAACATTCAAGAACTAATGGAGAAAAATCAAGAAGCTACGTCTAAAAATTTTGATGACCTGAAAACCAAGATGTGTGAATTAAGGGGAGAGATGAAACAAATTAAAGAGACACTGGGAGAGATGAGAACAACCCTTTCTAAACATGAGGAGAGATTGATAGAGGTTGAAAAAACCACTGAAAGAGTTGAAACTCAGATAGATAAATGTGAAAGGAGATGTGCTCAAGTGGTTGGGGAATTCGAGGATGAGGTAGTATTCTTAGAGATGGAGAAGTCTGCTTTCTTTTTACATCTACAAAATGTGGTGGAAGACAGAGAGGAACAGCTGGAGGAAATTGTGGGAGAAGTGATCACAGAAGTAGTGGGGAAAAGGAAGGAAGAGGTCTACGGTGAGCGTCTACACCAACGACGCGAGAGGTCATAATTTGCCCAGGGAAATTCACGTAAGACTCACCAAAAAGGCGCTTAGAGATGAAACCCTTCATAAGGCTAGGGATCAGAACATTACATACAAAGGGCGTCAGATTACAATTCTAAAACAGATCCCTAGAAGGGTGCGAGAGCAGAGACAGAGCTATCAATTCATAACCTCGCAATTAAGGAAACACAATGCACCATATCGATGGTTATTACCTGAAGGGCTGTTGGTGACTTGGCAAGATCGGAAGATAAAAATCGAGCATATACAGGATGCACAGGAATTTTGCGAAAACTTCTTTGGACCTACTGAAAGTGAAAGAAACAAAGAAACAGTAAAAGAGAATCAGAGAGACCAGAAGGAGGAGTGGAGAAATGGGAGAGGAACACAAGCATATCATGGAAAGGGGAAGCGAGATGGGAGGAGGGGGGAGGAAGGAGAATTAGAAGAATACGGGATTGAGACTCGCTTGGCAGCTAAAACTAAAGGGATTAATAGATAGAAATGGATCAAGGAGTGAGACTTTTGACAGTAAATGTCAATGGCCTCAATGCTCCGACAAAGAGAAGACATATACTAACCAAAATTGTCAATGCCAACATGGATATAATTTGTATGCAAGCGACACACATTAAACTATCACAAACTAAATTATTGAAATCCCTAAAGCACGGAAATTGTTTGTAGCGGCTTCAGAGGAGAGAAAGAGAGGTGTAGCAATGTATGTAAAAGAATATCTTTCACCAAAACAACTATTCGCAGACGAAGAGGGAAGAATATTAATATTAGAGGTGGAATTACTACAGAATAAAGTCTTATTGATAGGAATTTATGCCCCGAATACTAAACATAAATCATTCCTCCGAAAAATACTAAGAGAAATCCGAGACCTGGAATACAAGCAGGTATGTCTTCTGGGCGATTTTAATGCAGTTGTTAATAGGACATAGGATTATAAAACAGGGGAAAACCAAAAAAAAAAAGAAATGGAGGACAAGACAAGAAGATCTTACCAGCCATTTGTAACGAAATGAGAGATGAATTAGGATTGAAAGATACTTGGCGCGAGCACAATCCGATAAATGAACAATTCACTTATTATTCTCCCAGGCACAAATCGTGGTCCAGGTTGGACATGATTTGGATGACACAAGAACTTAATTCCCAGGTGGCAGAGATTAGAATTATGCCGAATGATTGGGCGGATCATAACCCAGTACTAGCGGTATTAAAAAAAGAAGGGGGGAAAAAAAGAAAGAGATGGATGATGAGATCTGAGATTCTAAAAGAAATCGAATTTACACAAAAGCTCAAGATAGAAATACCCTTTTTTTTTCCCCAAGAAAACAAAACACCAGGAATGCCACTTCAAATAATTTGGGATACTGCCAAAGCTTTTATAAGAGGTCTTATTATCAAACATGTGGCTTTTAAATACAAAAAAGAAGAACAAGAAAGGGGCGAATTAATAAGTAAATTAATAAAAGCGGAGAAACAATTACAAGATAACCCACTTTCTTTAGGAGCAAAAGAACAGATAATATTACTAAGACATCAGCTTAATCTTTTGGAGCTGGATAAATTGAAAGATAAGATAAAGGCAGCAAAACAAAAACATTTCGAATCATCTAATAAATTAGGAAGATGGCTCTCATTTAGATTAAAAAAAGAAAAACAGACTAGACGAATTGACCAATTAAAAGATAGGGAAGGGAATTTAATAAGAGACAAAAAAGGGAAAGAAAAATTGCAGTGGATTTTTATAAGGAATTATATAAAAGAGAGGAGATTTCAACAGGTGCGATAAAAAATTATATAGAGAATTCGGACTTACCCAAGATACCTAACTTAACGAAAGAAATACTAGAAGAGGAAATTACTTTAGCGGAGATTGAAAAAGCAGTAAAGAAACAGGGAAATTTGAAAACGCCTGGTACAGATGGGCTTCCGGCGGAGCTATATAAAACAATGTTTAAGGTTATGGGAGAGCACATGAAAGACCTATTTAATGAAGTCCTGGAGAAAGCAGAAATCCCCCACTCATGGAGGGAGGCCAATATCAGTTTAATCCCTAAAGAGGATCCCCCCTCTACAGATATTAAAAATTATAGACCAATATCTCTTCTGAATTCAGATTACCAAATTTTTACCACAATTCTAGCAAATAGATTAAAAGGCTTTTTGAATGAATTTATACATAGTGACCAAAATGGATTTTTACCATCACGACAATTAAGAGACAATATGAGAGTCATGCTAAACGTATTGGAGTATTACGAAGAACACCCAGGAAAACAGGTCGCACTAGTTTTTATAGATGCCCAGAAGGCATTTGACAGAGTCAACTGGGAGTTTATATTATTACAACTAGATCACATGGGCTTTGGACAAAGATTTATAAACGCAATCAAAGCTATTTATTCCAAACAAACGGCCAGACTACTGATAAATGGGGATCTGACAGAGGAATTCTCTATTGGTAAAGGCACAAGACAGGGCTGTCCTCTATCCCCTTTACTTTTTATTTTATCATTAGAAACATTATTGCGTAAAATAAGGAACGAGGAAAGAATAAAAGGACTTAGAATTGGACAACAGGTATATAAAATACAGGCCTTTGCAGATGATATAGTTTTCATCTTGGAAGAACCCATTGAATCTTGTTTATATTTATTAGAGAAAATTGAGGAATTTGGGGCGGTAGCAGGTTTATTAATCAACAAAAAGAAAACAAATATATTAACTAAGAACATTTTAGAAGAAGTTAAGAAAGGCCTACAGGAAAGGACAGGATTAAAAATAGTTAACAAAGTTAAATACTTGGGAATTTGGTTAACCGGCAGATGTTCGAGGATACAGGAGGAAAACTATAACAAATTATTAATTCAAACAAGGAGAGATTTAGACAAATGGGATAAGATACAACTTTCTTTCCTAGGACGAGTAACAACAGTAAAATCCTATGTCTTACCGAAGTTTAATTTCTTGTTTCAAACCGCCCCAGCAAATTTACCAAAAATTTTTTTCATGGAACTAAACCAAATAATAACCAAATTTATCTGGCAGGGGAAGAAGCCACGGATTTAAAAAAAGATGATGCAAGAGATAAAAGAAAGAGGAGGCTTAGGTTTACCATGCTGGGAGATCTATTACTCAGCTGCTTTATTAGGTAAAGGAATGGATTACTTTAGGTAATAGCCGTCTTCATAAAATAGAAGGTTTTGACCTACAGCAGGGTTGGCATATGGCACTGTGGCAGGATAATACCCCACAAAGCAAATGGTTCACTCGACATTACATAAGGAATATCCTAATCCGAAATTGGGAAAAAGTTAGTAAAAAATATTATACTAAAACACCGTGCTGGATAGCACCCCTAGAAGCATTGACATACCCCAAACTCTATAACCCTGCGAAAAAATTAATATATAAGGATTTGCTGAATATACAAGGAAAACTAAAAACTAAACAGGAATTAAATTCCCAAGGGTTGCAAGTGGATTGGTGGCCCTATCTACAGATCCAATCTAAATATAAAAAAGATAGAGATAGGAAAGGTATCTACGGTGAGTTACAAGAACTAGATAAAATCTTGATGGGCCAAGAAAAAGGCATGATCTCGAAAACTTACAAATTGCTGATGAGAATAGAGATAGGTGAGGAGGTAATTAAGGATACAATGATTGCCTGGGGGGAAAATTTTGGGTATTCAATTTATTTATTTATTTATTTATTTTTCAAACTTCTATACCGCCCTTCTCCTTTCGGACTCAGGACGGTGAACAGCCAAGATAAAAAACATTTATACACAAAAGTTAAAAATAGATTTAAAATAATTAAATAAATTTGGCCTGTAATTTAAAACTTTTCAATTAAAATCCATATCAAATTTTAAAACCAGCCGTAAAATTAGGACAGCCTGGCTAACTGAAAAAAATAGGTTTTTAGGGCCCGACGAAAAGTCCGGAGGTCGGAGATCACTCGTATCTCTGGGGGTAGATTGTTCCAGAGGGTAGGTGCCACCACAGAGAAGGCTCTCCCCCTGGGGGTCGCCGGCCGACATTGTCTGGCCGACGGCACCCTCAGGAGGCCCTCTGTGGGAGCGAACTGGCCGGTGGGAGGCAATTGGTGGCAGAAGGCGGTCCCGTAAGTACCCCGGCCCTAAGCCATGGAGCGCTTTAAAGGTGATCACCAACACCTTGAAGCGCACCCGGAAGTCCACCGGAAGCCAATACAGCTCGCGCAGGAGAGGAGTCACATGGGAGCGCCCCGTCGCTCCCATAATCCCCCGCGCTGCTGCATTCTGCACCATTTGGAGCCTCCGGGTGTACCCCAAGGGGAGCCCCATGTAGAGAGTGTTACAATAGTCCAGATGAGAAGTGACGAGTGCTTGGGTGACCGTGCGTAGGGAGTCCCGATCCAGAAAGGGGCGCAACTGGCGTATCAGGCGAACCTGATAAAAAGCCCCCCTGGCCACGGCCATCATATGCTCTTCTAAAGACAGCCGTGCGTCCAGGAGGATACCCAAGTTGCAGGCCCTTTCCATAGGGGCCAATGATTCGCCCCCAATAACCAGCGATGGCATCAGAAAATTTAGAAAAATGGCAAGAGATTTGGTGGGGAAATATGAAGTTAGTAGTGTCTATGGCTTACAAAGAAAACATCTACAAGATGATATATAGGTGGCATCTTCCCCCCGATAGACTAGCTAAAATGTTTACGGGACAGTCTACTGAATGCTGGAAATGTGGGTTTGAGCATGGCACCTATTATCATCAGTGATGGACGTGCCTGAAAGCAGTAAAATTTTGGGGGACAATAAAAAAATGGCTCAATGAGATCCTAAACCAAAAGACTGAATGGCGACCAGAGGCATGCCTGCTCGGCTCCAAACTGGAAAATATTAAAAGAGATTCATGGTATCTTGCATTACACATTATCACAGCAGCGAGATTGGCGTATACTCAACTTTGGAAAAATCAAAATATCCCATCAGAGGAGGCAATTATAAAGAAGATTTTGGAATGTGTGGAAGCAGATAAATTGACTAAAAAATTAAAGGATAGAGACCAGACACAAACATGTTTATCTTGGGAAAAATTCTATACGTGGTTAGAGAAGAGGAAATTATAACCCAAACTAGATGAGAAATTGTATATATTAAGAAATTTATACTATACAAGGAAAGTGAGGTCGGATAGACCTGATCGATCTGTAAAGGTATACAAGTTGTTCTGTCTTCTCCAGAATATAATATAGATACATAGTACCGAATACTAGGTTATTAAGGTACTACTTATAGGTATGCCTGTTTTTGTTTTTTTTTGTTGTGTTGTCTTGTATGTTATTTATATGATGTGTTGTCTGTTATTTAACGGAAAATGTAAGTAAAGATTATTTTTAAAAAAAGTTTTATTCGTGGGCATTTCCCCTGCCAAATGAATTTGGAAGTCATCTTATTTAAAATTTTGAAAAAGTTTTTCTCTAATTTTATTGGGACAACCTGAAACAGATACAGCAGCTTTGGTAAGACATTCATTTTAATAGTGGAGATTCTTCCCAATAATGATATTTGTAGGTTTTTCCAATTATCCAAATCTTTTTTAATCTGTGTTATTAATTTGTCATAGTTATTTTCTTTTATTGACGAGGTTCTTGGTGACAGCCAGATCCCTAAATATTTTATTTTCTTCATTGTTTGGATTTGTATACTGTTCTCCAATTCTGTCTCCTGAGTTTTCGTAAGATTTTTAACTATTAATTTCAATTTATTTCTATTTATTTTTAGACTGGCTAACTCTCCAAATTCCTCTATTTTCTTAAACAATTTTGGCGCTACTTCCAATGGCTCTTCAGTTATAAATACAAGGTCATCGGCAAAAGCCTGAACCTTGTATTCCTCTCTTCTTATTTTTAACCCCTTAATTTCTTGATCTTCTCTGATTTTTTTTAGCAAAATCTCCAATGTTAAGATATACAATAGTGGAGAAAGTGGACAGCCCTGCCTAACCCCTTTTGTTATATCAAATTGATCTGTCATGTTGTCATTTAGTATTTTTTTTATTGAAAAAGTTTTTCAAATACAAATTTTCCCCCCCTTTTCCCCCCTCCTCCCTAACCCCCCTCACCCTCCCCTTCCCCTTTGACTTCTTCATAATAAAACCCAAATTCAAAACAGATTATATCATACTTTACCATCCACTTCATCTCCATATGCTGACCCTTTCTTTCTAATAAAATTATCATATCCCCCTTATACTATACTATAATATACATTTCAAAGTGACATTCTATTATAACATTATCTAATAACTCCTAATTTAACATAATAATATTCTTATATCTCCCAATTTAACGATTTCCGCTCATGATCTACCCTTTTACTACCCCCATACGATATAACATTTCAAAACATACTTCCACTATAAGACTATACAATAAATCCTAATTTAACATTTATTCAGTTCAGCTACCCATTTCCTTCCCCCCCCCATCATTATGTCTCTTAGCTCAAATCTTTTACATATATTCACATCTAAACATAATATCCCTTTTTTTTAAACTAAACAATCAATAACCTAACCTATCTCCACCCACTTTCCTACCAAACTACCATAATTATTCTTAATATCTTTATTCCTCTGCCCACTCCACTAGAAAAATATTCCCTTATGTAAATAAAATCCTAAAAGAAAAAAAAACTTTAGGCTTGTAATCCATATAATATCTTCTGTAATGTCTTTCAACTGGATGATAAACTCCATCGCCCATGTTAGGGTAACATCGCATCCTAATTCCAACAGTATTTTCAGTATCTTCAATTACCATCTGCCCCCATCAGTAACAAATATCTTCATATTGCAAAAAGAAAAAAAAAGAACACAACAACCACCCAGGTGACTATATTTATATTCCATATAATATCTATAGAGGTGTCTTTTATCCAGATTATTAATTCGAACCACCATAATAGGGTAACAACCAGATCTTCTGCGTGCCCCAATCCAGTAGATCTCTTGCCATGTAACTCAGCATACACATAATATATTTATCAAGAAATCCAAAAAACAAACAAGATATTTCCAACCATTCGATTTAAGGCCTTTTTCACATCCCAAAAAATTCAGCACTGCAGAGATCTGTCACTCTCCTCAGGATAAAATAAACCAATACTTTGCCCATTATCTTTTCGTATATTCAGTCCTCTCATAAGTAACTGGCATTACACTGTTGTTTAGTTTAAAAGTTTTTGTTTTTGTGAGACCTACTTCTTCTTTTCTTGACTTTTTGTGGGTTGGATCTCCATCCTAAATTCCTTTCTGTAGATTGTGTATTGACTATTTGGTTTTCATGCTGATCTATAACTTGATCTTGTTCGTTTTGCTTTTGTGGCTGAAATCTTTCTGGTTCTGTAAATTGTATATCAGCTGATTGACTTCCATGCTGGTTTGTGGCTTGATAAATCATTGCATTAGGGTCCGGAACCGCCTCTCTTATATTAAATAATAATAATAAATAATAATAAATAATCCAGCTGAGACCTCTGAGAGAGAATCCAAAAGCGGTTCATATGTGGAGACCTCTATAACTTGTTGTTTCTTCATTACTTCCATCTCCTTCTGCTTTTCTTGAGTTTCTGTCTCTTGTTGATTTTGCTTTTTAAGGACCTTGTGGTAAAATTCTTCCGCTTTTTCAACAGTATTTAACTGATATCTTACTCCTTGATATCTCACTATTATTCCCACTGGGACATCCCACCTGAATAAAATACTTTGTTTTCTTAGCTCTGTCACCAAAAGTCCAAATTTCTTTCTATCCCTTAACATCTTAGGCGGCAATTCTTTATATATCCAAATTTTTCTCCCATACAGTTGTAAAATAGAATTAAAGGATTTTTGCACAATATCATTTCTAATTTCTTTGTCTGTAAAATAAATCACCACATCTCTAGGCAATTGCCTTTGCTTTGCAATCCAAGAATTTATTCTATAGGCCTTATCAATTTTACAGAATACCTCCTCAGGATGAACCTTTAGGATCCCAGCCAGAACTTGAGCAGATGTTTTTCTTAGATCATCACTGTTATTTTCCTGTAAGCCTCTGATTCTGATCGCAAATTCTGTAAGCCTGTATTGCATCATTACAACTTCTCTTTCAATTCCTTGCTTTATATCTTCTGCATTATAAGTCTCATGACCAGCTTCCTCTTTAGACTTTACTTCTAAACTATTGTCTTGAGTATTTATTAAATCCTTTTCAATTCTTAATATTTTATTGTCCAAATTATAAATCTTATCATCAATTTTCTCCATTTTAGACTCTAGCAATTTAATATTTGTATCCAACTTTATAACAACTTCTGAAAAGCCATTAGTCTCTGTTACAATCTTTTGTTGCAAGTTATCATACTTTAGTTGTATCATTTCTTTAATTTCCTGCCTTAATTTTTCAAATTTCTGGTTCATAGTCTCATGATATTTTGCCATTTCCTCCTGAATAAATTCTTTTAAATTAAAACCATTCTGCAGAGTCTGTAGGCTCAGAGCTTGTTCATACAGTTGTGAATGGGGGAGCACCCCCCCCTTCTTGTCTATCAGCAAACTTTTTTTCTTCCCCAAGCAAGATCAAGTACAAATCTCCAGGAAGAGAGGAACTTAGAATAACTAATTTTTTTCCAAATTGTAGCCAGCACTATATATTCCGCTACTTTGTATCTGTTACGGAAGGACTCTCACTTTCGGCTTTCTTCTACTTCCCAAGCCTCAGCGGTCGCCATTTAAAAAAAATTTTTTTTCTCTTTCACTCTGAGATGCTTATAAATTCATTAAGGATACTTGCAATTTAGGGTCCCAAATCCAAGTCTCATCTTTTTAATAAATCCATCTGTTAGGTTCGTTGATTAATCCGGTTCCAGCGCCTAGCTCTGCAAAAAGGCAGAGTGCGCCCGGAGCAACGGCGAGGGGAAATAGGGAGCCTCAACCTGCTCGTCCCCAAGAGTTAAAAAAAAACCTCTGGGGACTTCGCAGAGGGCTCTACCTGCCCTCGCCTGCTCAGACTCACATTTCCGTCAGTTTTTCGAGCCGCCTTTCAGATGTAAAGGCGGCTCTTTACAGGCAACGGGGCGGTGGTCACGGAGGACCGTCTGGCGGCGCCGGAAGCCAGACAGGAAGCCATGTTGTCATTTAGTATTACTTTTGCTGTTTGCTGTGTGTATATTTTTCTTATAATAGGTTTGATCCAAATTGCATAGTCTCAATTTGATCCAAATTGCATAGTGTCGTCTTTAGGTATAATTGTAATTATTGCTTCCATCCAGGATAGTGGGATTTTTGTCTTCTCTAGTGCTTCGCTGTATAACTCCAGCATGGTGTCTCCTATTTTATATAATTCCACCAGAAGGCCATCTGGGCCCAGCGTTTTGTTATTTTTTTGCTTTTTCAATGCAGCATCTAATTCCATCTCAGTTTTTTTTTTTTTAATTTGATTTATATGCCGCCCTTCTCCGGAGACTCAGGGCGGCTTACAATGCGCTAAGCAATAGCTGGCCTATTTAACATTTCTCTTTGATTGTCTGTAATTACAGGTATGTCTGACCTTTTTATATATTATTTTATCTTTTCGTCTTCTATTTCTTCTTGTCTATACAGATTTGCGTAAAATGTCCGAATAATTTCTTTTTTCGCTTTCCTACTATAGTGGATTTCCCCATTTTCATCTTTAAGCTGATATATCATTCTTTTGTCTCTGGCTTTTTTCAGTGTATAGGCCAGCCATCTACCTGGTTTGTTCGCCAACTCAAAGTAATTTTGTTTGGCCATTTTTATTTTCTGCGCTATTTCTTTTTGGTTCATCAAATTTATGTTATGTTTAGCTAACTTCCATTCTTCTTTTATTTTTTTATTTTGGGGATATTGTTGAAGTTTATATTCTATGTTTTTAAGTTCCTCCTGTAATTTATCTAGATATTGTTTCCTTTCTCTATTTTTTCCCCTATATATCCAATAATCAGGCCCCTTATGTATGCTTTTGCCGTATCCCAGGTATTCTGTAGAGAAGTATCTTCTTTTTTATTTATTTTAAAGAATAATTCTAATTCCTTTTCTAACATATGTTTAAATTCTTTTTGTTTACAAATTCTTTGATTCATCGTCTATCTCCTAAATGTTCTTTCTCCTTTCCAATTTACAAGAATTGGATTATGGTCTGCCCATTGATTTCCTTCTATCTCTATTTTATCAACCCCATTTCTAATATTCGCAGTCATCCAGGCCATGTCAATCCTGGACCAGGATTGATAGGGATGAGAGTAAAAGGTGAACTGGTTCTGATCTTCATGGGTTTCCCTCCAAACATCTCTCAAATTTATTTCCCTGGCCATAGTAAAAAATTCTTTTGGAAGTATTTCTTTTTTTTTTCTTATTCTTTTTACTCGTTTTGTAATCTTTTTTTACATCTGCTATCGCATTATAATCCCCAATTAAACAGATATCTTCATAGTCCAATTCTACCATTTTATTATGTAAATCCTTAAAAAATTCCTGTTCGTTTTGATTAGGGGCATAAATTACTACTAATAGTATTTTCCTTTTTTCCAATACTAACTCGACCATCACCGTTCTATCGTCCTCATCTGAATGTATTAATTTCAAATAAATCCTATCCTTGACGTACACCGCTACAGAATAGATATATTTTCAATGAACTTTTTGGTCCACTGAAGCTAGGGGATAAGCAGTACAGTGCTAGTAAAATATGAGGGTTGTCCATTACTCTTTCTTCTCCCAAATTGTCTAAAGCTCCCCAAATTAGATTGAAATACTTTTAATTTATTTTCTTTAAAAATTCCTTGGTAGTACAGTGGTCTAAAGCACCCTGTTATTAAGACCAGCTGCCTGCAATTACTGCAAGTTCGAATCTCGCCAGGCTCAAGGTTGACTCAGCCTTCCAACCTTTCTAAAGTAGGTAAATTGAGGACCCAGTTGTGGGGGCAATAAGCTGACTTTGTATAAATATACAAAAGTATGAAGGCTATTGCTTAGCGCATTGTAAGCCGCCCTGAGTCTCTGGAGAAGGGTGGCATATAAATCAATTTTTTTTAAAAAAAAAAAATCTGCTGGGGGAAATGACACCAATCTGAGTTTTCAGTATATGTACCAATAGATGATTGGCTACTACTATGTTGATCAATGTAGAAAATCTGGTCTGGGTCTTGGCAAAGACCCAAACAATCTCAGAGCATCATAAGCCTATCTGTATTACATGTGCAGCTCACATGAAAATCAATTTTATTGATTAGCTGGAAGGCCAGAGAAATAATCTTTAAAATTTGCTTCTCCCTCAGCAAAATCGGTAACATAAAACGGAAAGTGCAAATGTTTCTAGTGAGATGATTGAAGAGTGTCTACATTGGCAAGAATAATGAAGGAAAGGTTAAGATGCTTTTTGTGATATTAGGATAATGCAGTAGTATAATCAGCAAAACTTAAAAGTACTACTTCTATAGATTGCAATATTAACCTGAAATTATTTTTCCCTTCTTTTAGTTACCAGGAGTGAACCCTCAGCTTGCCAGAGTCAATGAAGTCCTTAAAATAGACCTTTCCAATCTCATTCAAAAGGTGCGATTGTGCCTGGTCAAGACACACATATTTGGCTACATGTTGCATCCCAAATGTCATTCTATTGTTTATCATGTTGCTTCGGATATTCATAAATTATTTCAAGAAGCAGATACTCAAATGTGGAGGATGTGCATAAAGGAAACTCACAGTTTCTCTGTTAATATGTTTTAGCATTTGGAGTTGAAATACAAGAAGAAACACAGTTTAATCTTCTTTAGCACAAGGCAATTTACACATAAATTTTTTAAAATCCTTAATAACTACCTTGCTTAGAAATGGAAATTCTGATTCCCATTGTAGTCATAAGTTGAGGACTATCTTCTGATTTAGGATGGAGTATTCTGTTTCAACAATCTGAATGCTTATGATTTTCATTCTATTTCATTCTCCTGACTGCTAACCATTAGGAACTCTTAGCTTAAAACTGGAAATCTTTGTATCATTTAAATTGGGAAGGGCAATGGGTGCCCTTGGGTGTTTTTTTCTTTGCATATTATGCAATTTGTGGATATGTAAAATACTTTTGCATCTGCTTGTGGATTATGCTTATAATATCTGAAGCCATTGATTTCTTAACTTTGAAGAGTTGCTACACACATTTATGACTTTGCAGCTACAGCACATGTGGTGCCATGCATTATTTATCTTGATTATGCAAATCACAAGGGCCCTGTATTCTAAAACACCAAGTTGAGTTGCTGTGGGCAATAGATGGGGATTGAATCATGGGAAATCAAAGAGGGTTCGTTTGAACCAGTCAGCTAAAATAAATTGTAATAAATGAATAAATTGTAAAAACAGGACCATGGTATTTGCAGGCATTTCACAGAGGCTATTCTGTATATGTTGATGCCTCTCACATATTAGAGAAGAAGAGTGATTTTCCCCTTCATGTCATACCTCAAGAACATAAAGGAAGAGAGCTGAATTTAAATTGGTCCATGGTAAAGTTTTTGCCTGATAAAAGCCAGTCATCTTCTAGTTTTATTTTTTATTTTTTTTTATTTTGAGGTAATGAGGGCTAAGAACATAGATCCACCTATTCTTCTACCAGGCCTAAGATGCTGCTGATAAGTAGAACCTTCAGTGAGCTCACACAGTGGTCAGAATGTTTGAATTTAGGTGGATTCTGGAGTAAGAATGTGCCCTTATTCTGTTTGCAGTTTATTTCAGTTTCTAAAATTAAAATGGAGTGGTAATGTACAGAGTTACATTAACAAGGATTAGTCTGCCTCTTCTTAAATACAGAAATAAAAGCTATCTTTTGTAATTGAGGTATTGTTGAATGTGTTCATTCCAGGGTTATGCAGCATTTAATGATACTCCTGAACTGGTACGGGATCAAACAAAGAATATTTTGTCAGGTAAGGAAGATTAGGGGATTAATTTATTGACTGCAAAAGTTTGTGATTGGAGTACAGCACTGAATGTAAAAATGGGAAACTTCCTAAAAAAAGGAGCCTTGGTGGCGCAGTGGACTAAAATGCTGTTAAGTAGCACTTAGCTGCCAGCTGCCTGCAATTACTGCAAGTTCAAATCTCACCAGGCTCAAGGTTGACTCAGCCTTCCATTCTTCCGAGGTAGGTAAAATGAGGGCCCAGATTGTGCAATAAGGGGCAATAAGCTGACTTTGTATAAAAAAAAAGAACACCACTCGGGTGGCCCGAAAGCCCTACTAAGCAGGTATATACAAAAGTATGAAGGCTATTGCTTAACGCATTGTAAGCCGCCCTGAGTCTCCGGAGAAGGGCGGCATATAAATCGAACTAATAAATAAATAAATAAATAAATAAATAAATAAATAAATAAATAAATAAATAAAATAATGAGAAAAAACTATTAAAATATAGGCCTATTATTAAATAGATTCTAGATATACTGTGGAGTCCTTGGTGCTCTCTGAGCTTGGTTGTTTTCTTGCAGACATTTCATCACCAAAAGTAACATCTTCCGCACTGATGATATTGCTTAGTTTAATAATGAAACATCTGCAGGAAAGCAACCAAGCTCAGAGAGCACCAAGGATCCCATAATTCAACCCTGATCTACAAATATTCTTTTCTATCGATAACACTAAATATATCAAAGTTTGGTGATTCTGAATTGTTCTGCATTTTACAATCATAGGCATCTAGGGTTGCTTCAATTTAATCTTGGCTATTTAGGATTGGAGTGTGTTCATTATGTGACACATAAAATCATAGCAAAGCTGTGGGAAAAAGCTATTGAGGGAAGCAATAAATAGAGAATAGGGGAATTTGAAAGGGGAATAGTAACAATTTAGCTATGTAAACCTGATTCCTGATTTAAGATGTGAGTTTGCTTACATCATGGCCTGAAGATTTCCTTTTGAAAAGAACAATTGTAGTGTCTGCTCAGGAATAAGGTGCTCTTATGAGCTGTTAGAATGGACGTTGCTAAAGAGGCAGTAACCAAATATGAACAGTGCTTGGAGCACTGTGAATCACTGTGCATGGTAATTCACAAGATTTCTTAGCTGATTCTTCTATTGATCTCCCTGCTTGATGTGTGTGGTTTATTAGTGCCAGCCTATTTACAATTATTCCCCAAAACAAAGCCAAATCAGAACATTATCCATGAACTCTAATAATAATATTGTTAAAGAGTGATATTGACTTACCATAAGTAGTTGTTGAGGTACATGAGAATCTAAAGGAGAAAGGCCAAGGAAAGAATGTGGTCTGTCTTGAGGAGCAAGGCTGATGTAGGGAAAGGTTTGAATAAAGCATATGATGGTACTGAGATGTCCTTCTCATCTCTCCATGCTTTGATGTAAAAGGTAAAAATAATGTACAAAGCTGTGGTATAGAATCTATGTAGAAAGGTTGATCATGGATTCTCTTTATTATCAGTTCTCAGATATTTCAATTCAAGAAAAGGTTAAATATTGCTTTGCACTTTCTATATGAATTAATTTCCTTTCCAGTAAATTTCCTTTTCATATAAACTTTTTATATTTATTCCCAAATTAATGTTTGAAATTCTTCAAGAACCAGGTAAATTCATTGTTAGGTCTAGATTTGGCCTGTGAACCTCTGTTTGACTACTCCAGTAACAATTTTAGTAGTTTATAACTTTTTTTCATGAGCTAAGTCCTTGCATGCTATAAAGAAAACCAAAGAAAGTATTTATTAACAAACTCTTCTATTTTCATTCTTGCATATGGATCCATTCTGCCATTATAAGCAGCTGTACCTCGTAAGTTTTGAAAGAGCATGGAAATAATGTATATGTAAACATATGCATGCTTTGTCAAAAAATGAAAAATTAAATTATGAAAATGAAATTATTCCCAGAATGTCTTTTTCAACCAGGGAGATATTAAAAGCAGAGCAATTACTTTGTTATGTTTAATGTGCATTAAGCAGAAGCCCCATTGCTTTTCTGGAAATTGCATGCCACTTTCTTCCTAGTGAAAAAATGTGTTTCTTCTCATAGCAAAGCTTTAAAATGCCAATCATAGGTAGTGCTGATATGCAAATTATTTTTAATTAAAACTGTATATTTAGCCTGCCACTAAGGGGAAAAATCAGATTTTATATCTGCAACCAAATATTGATATACAAGTCAAGTATTGCTTGCAATGCAAATGAAGATGCTATTTCTACTTAAAATACATCTAGTTTCATCTCTAAAACTCCCAGTTCATTTCTTTCTCATAATTCCTCATAGATTTTCTTGAAGGCAAAAGATAAAAGATTTTGAGGGGCATTCAATTTCACAGAGAGACTTAATACATTGCTTTTAGCATATCCTAGAAACTGATGGGATTTAAAATTTTACATTTTTAATACATATTGACAGTTATGGTCCTTCCTATTATAAAGATTTAGTAGAGCTGCCATATTCTTTGCAAGTCCATATCTCCATAAGCAAGCTCTATTACCAACATATAGGTAACATACCAGAATGTTTCTTGCACAAATGTTTATGACATTTAAAAGCAAGTAAAATAACCACTATTGCCTCTAGCCCTGCTTGTGCAGTGACTTTGGATCTGTTTTATTTTATTTATATTTTTTGCTATTGAAGATACATATCTCAATTCAGAATTAGAATTCTTTCCATGTAAATGTAAGACTGGAGAAAAAAAAACCAAATGAACTGGTTTAGACATGCCTAAATATGTTAACTTGTGTGGAAATATTTGGATGATCGATCAAACAGAGTGATTTTGAACTACAGTAAGTACCATATTCTCAGTAAGGTCAAGACCATGAGAACAGCATTAGACTTCTTCGCCTTATCCCATTGCTTTCAATAGCTCAGATGCTTCATTTCCCAGTTGCCAGTCTTCCTGCTTCCCAGGGTCATCTCACCCTTTTCTTCCTTCCAGGTCCTCCCTCTTGTATTATTTTTTTCCTCAAATTTCAAAAGAACTCTTGATTACTCTGGGCTCCAATTAGACTGAAAAATGTTAAGTAAAGATGAGCAGATAAGAGTTGAGCCCAGAGCATCAGGAGCATAAGTGCTGGAAGCCTGTTTCACTTGAAAATGCTGGCTTCTACCTGTTCTGAATAATATCAAGTAAAATAATAATACCAAGTAGTAAGAAAATACGTGAGCCTTGATTTATTAGAAAAGGTAATGAATGAGCAGAATGAATCAGATCCAAATGTTTTAGCCAAATCACTGTAACTATTGAAGTCCCATGTTGTTCTCTTTAAAGTAGAAGAATTGCATTTGGGTTGCAGGTGAGAATTTCCATGATTAAATGCCTTCATATTTTATTAGGTAGGCTTTTGGTCATGGGAGCAGACACAGACTTGTCTCCTTGGTGAGAATAAGGCTGTTGTTTCATTGGAATGAACATGCTGCAGTAGAAAGATTGCACAAACCTAAGCATTGCATCAGTATGTGAGTTTGCAATATTAAAGGCTTGCTTTTAAAGGTGAAGTCCAATAAGTCTGTTTTGTTTGTGGCAAGTGTAATTGAAATCCTTAACATGCATTCATCCTTTTCAGATATAAAAAATATCCTGGAAAATGTTGGTTCAAACATCACAGCCTTTACCAAAAAGCTTCCCATTCAGGAGATTCTAACAGATTTCACGATATATCTCACTCAGAGTGAAGCGTATGTTGAAGATTATTTTCCATTAGTGGAGCAATATGATTTCTACAGGTATGTGCATATTATTTTGATGAAAAAATGCAGAGGCTATTCTATAAGTATTATTGAAGATCAATACCAGTAAAACTGTTACTTCCAGCTGAAACAAGAGGATGCCTATTACATAGTGAAAGTGGTTAGCCATATCTAGCTAAACTGGAGAAGCATAGCTGTGAGCACAATGCAAATACACAATGATCTGTAGAAAAACATGCAGGGCAGCAATATTCAAAACCAAAACATTTTAGGTCTATTTTTACTTCAGGTACATTTAAATTAGTATAAATTGCATATAACTTCAGCTGCCTTGTTCTGCCCCAGAAACTGGAAGCACTGGAAATTAGACATCTTGGAATCTAATTCTGAAATAGGCTTCTCGTGCCTAGCGATAACAAAGATCAGGAGCCAAGAAGTGAAGAATTATTACACCAGAGAGGTTCTGGTGGTCAGCAATGAGGGAGGTGCAAGAGAAACACATGTTCAGGTTCTCAAAAGTGAGACATTTTTAATCCTGCTCCTGCCCCATGAAAAGCTTTCACTTATCATGAAAACTGGTAAGTATTGGGACAAGGAAAAATGAGTGGATATATCAAATAGAGAACTGTAGATACATGTTTTTAAAAACTTGTTTGTTTTATAAACAACTAGCTGATAACCTGGCATTGCCCAGGTATTTATTTATCCCAATCCTGTATTAGACATGAAAAGCCATCGCTCAGTGTGGTGAGAATTAGAGACCTAATTGCCCTGGCCAACAGCATGGGAAAAATTCTACAGGTGATTTCTGCATTAGCAGCCACCTCCCCAGACAACTTGCCCTCTTTGCTTGAAGCTGAGGGCCTAGGGGGGTTATTTTTTGTTTGTTTGCCCCCTTGTGGAGTACTGTGAAGCCGTTACCATGGCAATTCCATTGTGATGTACATTAGAAGCCATTTTAAGGCACAACAGGCTGTATCTTAACAGAACTTGAATACAAAATGCACACTATCGCTGTATAAATATAACTATCACTATAAATATAATTCATTCCTTTTCATTTCAGCAGCCCAGGCGTTCCAGAGTTATGCTGGAACACACACACGCACACACAGACACATGCACACACACCCGAGGGGTGTTAGGGGTGTCTTACCCCCACAGTATTTTTTTCCAGAAAGTAAGTCATCTGTGTAGCAAGTTTGGTTTAAATTGCTCGAGGCATTCTAAAGTTATGCTGGAACACACACACACACACACAGACACACACACCCTGAGAGGTATTAGGGGTATGTTACTTCAACAGTATTTTTTTCCAGAGAGTAAGTCGTCTGTGTACTAAGTTTGGTTGAAAATGCTTGAGCCGTTCCAGAGTTATGCTGGAACACACACGGACACACACACACACACACACACACACACACACACACACACATCTGAGGGGTGTTAGGGGTGTGTTACCCCCACAGTATTTTTTTTCCAGAGAGTAAGTCATCTATGTACCAAGTTTGGTTGAAATTGCTTGAGCCGTTCCACAGTTATGCTGGAACACACACACACACACACACACACACACACACACACACACACACAAACACATATACGAAGGCTGTTAGGGTTGTGTTAGCTCCACAGTATTTTTTTCCAGAGAGAAAGTCATCTGTGTAGCAAGTTTGGTTAAAATTGCTCAAGCCATTCCAGAGTTATGCTGGAACACCCACAGACACACACACACACACAACACTAGGGGTGTCTTACCCCTACAGTATTTTTTTCCAGAGAGTAAGTCATCTGTTTACCATATTTGGTTGAAATTACTTGAGCCGTTCCAGAGTTATGCTGGAATACACCCACCCACCCACCCGAGGGGTGTTAGTGGTGTGGTACCCCCACAGTATTTTTTTTCCAGAGAGTAAATCATCTGTGTAGCAAGTTTGGTTAAAATTGCTAGAGGTGTTCAACAGTTATGCTGGAACATACACACACACACACACAAAGACATCAGGGTGTCTTAGCCCCACAGTATTTGTTTCCAGAAAGTAAGACATCTGTGTACTAAATTTGGTTGAAATTGCTCGAGTCGTTCCAGAGTTATGCTCAATCGTATATATATACATACATACATAGATCCTTTTTTATATACAGTAGATACTAGCTGATTACCCAGCGTTGCCCGGGTATTTATTTATCCCAATCTTGTATTAGACAGGAAAAGGAATGAATTATATCTTTAGTGTCAAATCAAAGCAATTTTATTTACAGGGTTTTAACAAGTATAAGCACAGTTTACAACTTATAAAATAAAATGTTATTCAAATTAAGTATAATATTAATTTAAGACAAAACTTGATTATAAACAACATTTTTAGTTTCATCTCCAGGAGCAAGAATAAATAAATTCTGTGGTGAACCCACCCTTCAGCAAGCAACATAAAGTTATCCGTGGGAGAAACATGGTGATCTCAAACCCACTCCACAGTACTTAATAGACTGACCCTGTGACTTATTGATCGTGATTGAGAATGCAAGTCTCAATTTTTTTCCAAAAATTTTTCAATTTTTTTTCCAGAGAGTAAGTCATCTGTGTACCAAGTTTGGTTGAAATTGCTTGAGCTCTTCCAGAGTTATGCTGGAACACACAAACGGGTTTAGGGGTGTCTTACCCCCACAGTATTTTTTTCCACAGAGTATGTCATCTGTGTAGCAAGTTTTGTTAAAATTGCTCAAGGAATTCCAGAGTTATGGTGGAACACACAGAGACACAGAAACACGCACACACACTAGTGTTGTCTTAACCGCACAGTATTTGTTTCCAGAGAATAAGTCATCTGTGTACCATGTTTGGTTGAAATTGCTTGAGCCGTTCCACAGTTATGGTGGAATACAGACACACACACACACACACCCCGAGGGGTGCCTTACCCCTACAGTATTTTTTTTCCAGAGAGTAAATCATCTGTGTACCAAGTTTGATTGAAATTGCTCAAGCCATTCCAGAGTTATGCTATATATAGATAGATTCAGTATTTCCTGTTTGGATAGTTCCAGTCTTGACAAAACTTTAAATAATGTTTTGGCTCTTAAATTTCCTTTAAATCTTTGAAACCCTATAATCTATTTTTAAATCTTCAGTTGCACAGCACCGTTAATAGTGTTTCTTGCCATTAATATGCAAAGAAGAGCTTATTGGCAGCACAGAATATCCATACAACTCAGTGGTGAAATCCAAATTTTTTTACTACTGGTTCTGTGGGTGTGGCTTGGTGGGCGTGGCATGGCTTGATGGGCATGGCATGGTGGGCATGGCAGGGGAAGGATACTGCAAAATCTCCATTCCCACCCCACTCCAGGGGAAGGATACTGCAAAATCCCCATTCCCTCCCCACTCGGGGGCCAGCCAGAGGTGGTATTTGCCGGTTCTCTGAACTACTCAAAATTTCTGCTACCGGTTCTCCAGAACCTGTCAGAATCTGCTGGATTTCACCCCTGATACAACTGCTATTAATGTTTTATTAGCAGCAAATAATACAAACTTGGATTATGTAGAACCAGCTATAATCTTCCAAGTCCACTTTTGCAATAGGGAGAGATCCTCAACATCCAACTTCCACAAGCTAAGCTAAACTTGTACTTTTATCCTTGTCCAGGCTTCTCAAATTGAATGTATTCCTTTAACCATTTAATTTTACAGTGTATTTGTTCATCTTCATTCCTTTTATTAAAAAGGTTCTAAAATGCAAGAAAACTTTAAGTCTAATTCTAATACTCTTGAATGAGAATAGGAAATTTAGAGAAATGTGGTTGGCTCTTGATTGATCTTGGAATCATCTTTTTGTTACTCTGTTTAGGTGGCTGGCCTGCTTAATCCTATGCTGCATGGTGATCCTGATCCTGGTCTTTTTCTACCTGGGATTATTATGTGGTACGTGTGACTATGACAAAAATGCAACACCAACAACCAGAGGCTGTGTCTCAAATACTGGAGGAAATTTCCTGATGGCGTGAGTTCTTGCCCTTTTAATCTTTTCCCCAGGTTAAGATAATTGCATTGAAGAAATATACTTGGACGATAAAATGCAAAAAAAGAAGACGAGAAGGAGGAGGAAAACTTTGCCTTGGTTTTTACTGAGAACATTATAGAACTTTGGAGTTACATTCACTTTCTATGTGTATATATGCAACCACGTGAACTAGTCCTTGTACTTTTCTAGGCAAGGTCTTTTGGAAGTCATTTGCCATTGCCTCTTTCCTAGAGATGAAAGAGAGGGACTGGCCCACCTCATCCAGCTGGCTTTGTGCCTACAGTAGGACTAGAACTGAAGGTCTTGTAGTTTTTAGCCTGATGCCTTAACCACTGACTCTCTAGTTCTTATGTTAACTGTATTTAACTAACTTTAATTCAACTAAATATATGTAAATTAAAGCAGGTACAATTGTGGTGCCTGGCCCTACCTATAGCCTAAAGCAATCATAAACTCACAAGAGGTGTCATATTCCAGATTTAAAAAATTATGTTGGTCACTTTAAGGTGGTAACCATTCCAATGACTCACCCATGAAGAGATCTTACTGATATGCAAAAGCAGAAGCAGCATCTCATTAAATGGAGTTAAATGGAATATTTTAGTGTATTCTCTGAAAAGGAGGAATCCATCTTATTTTTATATGTAAGATGGACCCTTTAACAATCTTTTGATAAAAACACCTTTTCTAAATAGTAACTTCTTGTGAATTGTAAACAATTAAAAAACACTTCTTCAATTGTAAAAAATATACTACAGACTTACAATTCCCTAAAAAACAAGCCTTTCGAAACCTACCTGAACTTCTGGTAGAATAAAGAGAGATGCCTTTTGAATGCTCTCTCAGAATATAGTAGTGCTTTAATAGAATTGTGGAAGAAATGCTAAACCTTCTCATATGAGATTCAAAATTCTTGTATTTTAGAAGTTTTGCATTCTGTCCTGCTGTTTTTACAGATTCTCAAGCAAAGCTATTTCAGCAAAGAAGATTCTACATTGTTCCTTCTCCTTACTTACAGACTTATTTTTGAACTGGAAAATCATTGCATACTTCTGAATTAATAGATGTTCTTAAATTGTTTTCCTTAGTCTAAATTGGCTGTTAAAATACTTACAAGAGGATGTACAGTATTCTTAAAATGCTTTTTCTTGTCTCTCTCCCCCCCCCCCCAACTACCACCCCTTCTTCCATCAGTGGAGTTACTTTCAGCTTCCTCTTCTCCTGGGTTCTGATGCTGACAGTGGTGGTCACTTTCATTGCCGGTGGAAATATGGAGAAGCTGATATGTGAATCGTTTGATGACAAGACTTTATTCCAAGTAGGACACTCTATATAATCATGGATTTCCATATCTTTTCTGATCATTCTAATGTTTGTTATGCACTTGTTACGAGTAAATGCCTAACTGTGTATACACCATTGCATAGACTGACCCACTGATCCCTTCTCCCTCACTTAGCCCTTCCCATAACCCCTCCTTACCTTGACTCCACCTCCTCCATATATAAGGCTGTGCGCAGAAGTCCAGGACCAGTTCCAAATGAGTACCTGAATAGAAAGAAATGGAGTAAATAAATGCATTGAACTCAAAGCCTATCGTGTCTGTGATTATTGGGCAAGATCCTTGGAAAACTTACTTATCAAAATGGCAGCAGAGGACGGTTATGCCCAATAAACAGAACCAAAATCGGAAATGGAAGGAAGGATGAACACAAGGTCCACCACCAGGCTGATGGCAGAGATGGAGGAACTGGACCAAACAAACAGAAGCGTGAGGCCAAAAGAAAGTGCAGCCAGGCACGCCAGAGACAGATCACCCGAGAGAGATGAACTAAAGGACATCATACAGAAAATGATAGCAGGACTCGAACCCAGCACCCGCAGCACCAAGCATAAGAGGCCCGAAGGGAAGAGGCCACACCTGCTACTCAACCCCCATGCGGCCTCCGCCCGGCCTACTCACGTGCCCAGGGACCAGCAATCAAGGATCGGGGCCCACCGCAGCCGCCACGCCTCAGAACCCCAGAAGTCCTCGACTTACGACCTCCTCGCCTCTCTCCAGCCCCCTGCATGGATCCGGACGCCCAGCGATGAATGCCTGCCTCCAGAGATGAAGCTGGACACCCCAGGAGTGAGATGGGACCCCCAACTGGAGGCCTAGGCCGAGGCCTAAGAGCAGCAACAGCCAGCTACTCCCCCATCGACTACAGTAGCGAAATGGGCCTCGCACGTGCTCAGTCGGCTCCAGCAAGAAGAGAAGGAGGGAACATAAATCCAAGTCTGTACAGAGCTGCAAACTGCATACCCAAGCCATATTGTGAGTTCCCTCACCTGAGACACCATGGGCAGCAACAGACTGTGAGTAATTCATCACACAACTCAGGGAATTTACCAGCTAACTTTCCCACTCTTAAATTAGACGGATCGAACCTCATGCAGTGGAATCACCAACTCCAGGTTTTATTTTTAAAAGAGGATCTACTGTTTTTAGTTGATGACCCCCCCCACAAAACCTTGGACTTTAGAAACAGATTGCTTGCATCACAGGGCTTACTATTTAATTATAGCAAGTATCCCACCAGGTGTATACCCCAGCCTAAGCCATTATCTGACTGTGTCTGAGATATAGCAGAGAATATTTAATCTGTTCTATAGTAAAAGCGCTGCCACCACAGCAAGGATATCCAGGGAATTCCACTCTGCCAGGCATAAAGCAGGGACTCCCATGGGTGAACATATACTGAACCTGAATGCCACAAGGACTGAACTGATACAAAGGGGGGAGGATATATCCGAAGAGAGCATGAAGAGCATAGTCATCAACTCCCTGGACTCCAGCTGGGACAATTTTATAATGCAGCTGGATAGCATAGGCTTAGGCCACCTCACACTCGAGTCACTGACAAATAGGATAATAGCAGAAGATAGCTTAAGGAGGGACCGCTCCATCAGCCGCAGGGACAGCAGGCCAACTAAGAAAGTTGAGTTCCAAACCAGGAACCTAGACTACCCAGAATGCTTCACTTGTGGCTCAAAGAATCACTACAAACGGGATTGCCCAAGAAACTCAAGGGGAAGGAACCACACCTACCAAAGGGAAAGGGAAGGCAGGAAGCTGGGGCTCCCCGATAGATCCCCATCAGACAACAGATACAGGCGCAGAGACTCCCCCGACCCAAGGAACAGAAGGGGAAGTAGGGACAGCTCTAGGGAGAGCCGACCAGGGTCCATGTATGGGATCGGGGAGAACACACACTCACAAACCAGAGAAGGAGAAGCATGGCTCATCGACTCGGGAGCCACCAACCACACAACTCATGACATAAAGATACTGACCTCATTCACAGAGGAAAACTACCACATTAAGGTGGCCAATCAAAACAGGGTCCTAGTGACAGGGAGAGGAAACACGTTCATAAGCGGAATAGGCAAAGTAGAGGGGGTATTACTCATACCTGAAATACCCCACAACATTTTAGCACCGCTTAAACTGAGCAAGGACATGGGCATAGAGACCACCTTCAAAGAGGGAGAAGCCTACCTGACCAGAGACAGGGAAAGCATCGGCAAAATAGTCATTAATGGAGGGCTAACATACCTCCACCCTAAAAAGAATAACCAGACCCAAGTTATCGCCCAACTAGAAAACACTGAGAATAGAGTCAACACACATGTTGAGGCAGAGGGGGGCAGGGAAGACGACCCCACCGAAGGCAACACGACACACAGAGGGAAATTGCTAATAGGCAAACCCATTCACGATGACTGCGCCCATTTGCTACACAGAAAATTGGGCCATGCCAGCTTCCCAGTCATCCAAAAAATGACAGAATGTACCAGTGATTTGAAAATAAAAAACTGCAAAAACTACTTAGAGTGTTCTATATGTAAATCATCTAAGTTAAAAACCAAACCCAGACCTAGAAAAGCCACCCGTACTACCAATTCTATCTTCCACCTGGTACATATGGACATTGTGGGCCCCATGAAACCCTCTATAAAATACAAAAGGAGATATTTTCTGACAATAGTAGACGACTACAGCCGCTATGGCTTTGTGTATACCATTAATCATAAAGACGAGGTATTCCAAAAATTTAAAGAGTTTTATAAGAGAGTGGAAACGCAACACAACACAAAGATAAGGCAAATAATGACAGATAGGGCGTCTGAGTTCTTATCGAGGGAATTCTCGAACTGGTCAAAGATGCACGGGATAATACACTACAAGACTTCTCCCTTTTCCGCGTTCCAAAATGGAGTCGCAGAGAAGAGGAATGGAGTCCTACAAACAATGATGAGATGCGCCCTAGAGGATGCGGGGTTAGGACAGCCATTCTGGGCGGAAGCTCTCAACTACTCAAATTATACGCTGAACAGACTCTGGTCTAGCGTAATAGGGAAAACACCTTATGAGGTGATGTACGACCGAAAACCAAAGATTGCGCACCTGCACATATTTGGAGTCACGGCGGATGTGCACATCCCCAGGCAACTGAGGCGAAAAGGAGACAAGGTCTCCAGGAGATTAAGGTTCATGGGGTATGAACCAGGCACAAAAGGCTATAGATTCATTGACAGGGACAACAGGTTCATCGTATCCAGAACAGCGGTGTTCCACGAGAACGCCAACTGGTCTAAGATACACCTCAACGAGACACTCATCAGACAGGAAGACACAAACGAATCAAGGGACGAAAGCAAACCCATCACATTAGAAGCAAATACACAAGACAGACAAAGACCAAGACACCATGAGGTAGCCACCAAGGGATGGAAGGAAGACCACCCCATCATCAAGGTAGACACGGTCACAGAGAAGGAGGCCAAATACATGCACGACACCGACACAAGACCCATGAGACCTATCAGACCCAACAGAAACAAAATGCCCAAGAGGTTTAAAGATTATGTCATGTCCATTCACCCAAATAGAACAACACCCAACTCATACGAAGAAATCATTAGTCTGCCGCAGGTAGAGAGAGATAAGTGGGAGCAAGCTATGGAAAGGGAGATGGCTAGCCTGGGCGAACTGAACGTGTACACCCCCTCTAAGGTCCCAGCCGATAAGACACTCATAGGCACGAAGTGGGTTTTCAAAATCAAGGAACTCGAAGACAACAAGGCCCTCTACAAGGCTAGGCTCGTAGCTCAGGGGTTCGCCCAAAGGTATCCAGACGACTACACGGATACCTACTCACCCACAGTTAGGGCAGAAAGTGTCAAAAGCGCCCTAGTAGTTGCATCTATCTTAGGCCTAGAAGTCTACCAATTTGACGTTCAAACCGCATACCTCCATGCGAAGTTAGACAAAGAAATATATGTCAGGGCACCCCCAGGGAAAGGCGCGAAAGAGGGAGTCACTTGGCTACTAAACAAAAGTTTGTACGGTTTAAGACAGTCCGGGGAAAGATGGTATGAATGCCTAGCCAAAACACTCAGGGACATGGGTTTTACTGCCACATCAGCAGACCTCTGCCTCTTCGTCAAGAGGGAGGGCACATCGATCGAATACGCACTCGTTTACGTAGACGACATCCTGTACATGGGGCAGCACAAGCAAAATTGCGATAAATTCGCCAGAGAACTGGGGAAACAATTCACACTCAAGACCCTAGGGAAAGTCAATAAGTATCTAGGAGTACAAATCGAGAAAACAGAGAACAGGTTCAAGGTTTCTCAAAAGGAGAAAATATTAGAACTTATACACAGATGCAACATGAGGGACGCTAAGCCATGCGAAACCCCCATGCAAACAGACTTCTTGAAACATATGCACGAAGAGGGGGAGTCATTTAAGGATAACACCTTGTATAGATCTGTCATTGGATCCCTCCTGTATATTGCCAATTGGACAAGGCCCGATATCAGCTTAGCTGTTAATTTATTATCCAGGCATGTCAGTGAACCCAAGGCATACCACTGGGAAGGGGTGAAGCGAGTAATCAGGTACCTGAAACATAGCATAGACACGTACCTATGCCTGGAACCATCCAAATCCAAAGAACCGGCGCTGACCTGCTATGCGGACGCTGACTGGGTAGGTGATACCAAGAGCAGGAAAAGCACATCAGGTTACATGTTCCTTATCAATAACTGCCCGGTACACTGGTATACTGGCAAACAGAACCTGGTTGCCACATCCACGGCAGAAGCAGAGTACATCTGCCTATCAAAGGCAGCTAACAATTTAGTGTGGTTCGATGATCTGCTCTCTGAAATATGGACCGAACCGGCTTATCCTATAACTATCCACGAGGACAATAAAGCAGCCATAGACATCTCCAACGCAGAAGCAGTGGGTCAGAGATCCAGACATATCGACATCAAGCATAAGCATGTCAGGCAGTTATCAAATGTAGGTTTTATTAGGGCCGAACATTGTGAAACCTCTGAGCAAGTCGCGGACATTCTAACGAAACCATTACCAAACAAGCAACACACACATCTCACATCAAAACTAGGGGTGACCATGCCGGGCACAGAATCAACCCCGAATGTTAGGCATTTAGAGGGGAATTTGTTACGAGTAAATGCCTAACTGTGTATACACCATTGCATAGACTGACCCACTGATCCCTCCTCCCTCACTTAGCCCTTCCCATAACCCCTCCTTACCTTGACTCCACCTCCTCCATATATAAGGCTGTGCGCAGAAGTCCAGGACCAGTTCCAAATGAGTACCTGAATAGAAAGAAATGGAGTAAATAAATGCATTGAACTCAAAGCCTATCGTGTCTGTGATTATTGGGCAAGATCCTTGGAAAACTTACTTATCAGCACTTGTAAAACATTCAAAATTCTTCATAAAATATCCTGTCAGATGTGCCAGTATGACATCTCTAATAAAATGGAACTTTGAGGAAATGCCTGCCTCAGAGTCTTACTTAGTTGGGGGTGTTACTTGGAACCCTGACATATTCTGCATGTTCATACAACATGTAAGGCCATAATTTAATTTTGTTGTAGATGAGCAGTGTTCAATCTCTGTTTGTTCCATGAAATGCACAGCTAGAAAATGACAGGTCACTTCTGGGTCATTAACCACCTCATTTTGCTTCTTTCTTTGGCTTTTTCTGTGAGTGGAACAAACCCAAGTTCTTGATTCAGAATTATAACCAAGCCACAGCTGGAAACATCTGTGGATTGTTAGCTATGCCTGTCCACAAACCAGGGGTGAAATGCTACGGTTCGCCTAAACCGGTAGTAAAAAATGCTACTGGTTCGCTGAACCGGTGCAGTAAAAAAATGTAAAAAAAAAAAAAGTCCTGATAATCAGCTGAGCGACGCGCGATCATCAAAGCATTTTTTTTATTACCTGTTCGGGTGAATAGGTAGTAAAAAAATGCTTTAAAAAAGTAAAAAAAAAGGCTTGGACGATTGCATGGCACAGCTGATTCCCCCCCCCCCCCGTTGCTGTTCTACTTACCTTCCCAAGCTTCCTTTTGGTGTGTATTGTGCATGCACAGTTTGGTGCAAACTGTGCATGCACACACACAGCGTGCGCTTGGCATGCAGCACACATGCACGGCCAGCAAACCAGTAGCAAACTGGTTCAGATTTCACCACTGCCACAAACCAGCAAGTAGGAAGTGACAGCATGCCTAACACAGCGGCCCCCAACCATTTGGGTACCAGGGACCTGTTCTGTGGAGAGAGGTTTTTCCGCAGACCAGAGGGGGCATGGTTTTGTGTGCTGCCTGCATTCCACAGATGGGTTTCACTTGTTTTCATGGCCCGGTTGTTGGCATGCCACCAACTGGGACCAGTCCATGGACCGGGGTTGGGTACCCCTACCCTAACATATAATTTATTGTGGTACCAAGTTATAGCTTGAGGTAGATGTAAGACAGTCATTATTGTATCACCTTTAAAGCATTCCTGTAAAGTAGATGGTGATATTATTAGCCATATATTACAAATGAGGAAACAAGTTTGAAAGAACTTCTTGGAAGAAATTAGATATGAACTGGATTCCCCAGTTTTTCAGTCATTCCAAGTTATTACTTTTGCTTAAATAACTTCACTTGATCTAAACTAAGTTCCTATATTGTGCTTCAATAAGGGTTAATGAATAATATGGCCTCTAAAAACACTGTAAATTTGCCACTCTGTGAAATATTACCATTATGTTTGGGAAATGGGTATTATATAATGTAGCGTTCAGTGATCTTGTTACTTGCAAAACAAGTTATAGTAAAAAGAAACCCCGAAATTTCTGAGTACAGGTAGTCCTCGACCTACAACAGTTTCCTTAATTGACTGTTCAAAGCAACAATGGCACTGAAGAATGTTGTCTTATGACCGTTTTTCACAGTTAGGACTGTTGCAGCATTCCCATGATCATGTGATCAAAATTCAGATGCTTGGTAACTGGTTCATATTTATGACCATTGTTGTGTTCCAAGGTCATGTGATCACATTTTGCGACCTTCTCACAAGTGTCAATGGGGAAGCCAGATTCACTTAACTGGGTTACTAACTTATCAGCTGTAGTGATTCACTTAACAACTGTGGCAAGAAAGGTCATAAAATGGGGCAAAACTCACTTAACTAATGTCTCACTTAAAACCAGAAATTTTGGGGCCAATTGTGGTCGCAAATCAAGGACTACGTGCATTGTTTGTAGAAGCCAAATTAGATTTATAAATCAATCTTCTTTAAATTGCATTTTAGATTTTGGACACACCCTACTTGCTTAATCGGCAGTGGAAACACTATTTATCTGGCATCATTCTGAAAAACCCAGATATTGACTTGACATTTGAAAAAGTTTACAGGTAAATTTTCACTCTTTTCTGCTCCTATTGTATAATTAAGTTTCTCTGAGATTGCATGTATAGCTTCAACCATCTGAAAATGAAATATCTCCCAATTTGCCTCCTGCACTTTCTGCATCATCCCCTTCTTCCCTCCATAACTGGAACAGCCAGGAACCACCTCCTCTTCTTGATTGTAGTGGTGGAAGGGATTCTTCTTCCCTTTTGTCCATTTCCATAGCAATAAAGTGTCCAAATGGATGCTTGACCTTACCCCTTTTTCTGACTTTCTGGCTGACTTCTCTTCTTCAGCTAGAACTGGGAAAATCCTCAGTTTCAATGTAGTCTCTTGCTCTCACTTTTGTTCTTTTGGGTGATGAACTGTCTTCCAGTTTGGGACCCCCAGAAGTATGGTTTCTGATGATCATGGACTTTCTTAAATTCTGTGCTCTAATAATATAATAGAGTGCAAGGATGTCCTCATGTCAGACTTCCTCTGGTACGAAAATTACAGAAGTATGCTTCCTGAATTCTGTGCGTGATCAGGAATGTCCTGTTTTGCAGGAATGATTCAGGGATCTCTTATAGATACAGCAGTTCTAAGAAGAAAAGAATTTCCAGTGCTAGAATCAATCAACTTAGATAATTGGTTGTTTTTGTGAATTTGAAAATGTTGACAAGTGAGCAGAAAGATAATACTGAAGCCATTTTCAAACAACATTTTCAAAGATTCTGAGGAAACTTCTTGTTACAGTGTGATGACCCCAGTAAAACTCATTCTTTAAGGTTTGCATTTCTTTGGTCAGAAAGTATTTGATAACTTTCTCCATCTTCATAAACGTTCAGCCATTCATTGGGATTAAACTGACACTTTGTCTCTACATATATAGCTACATAGACCAAATCAAGATTAAATTGATTTGTAAACTCTTGTGGAATTCAGTCTCCAAAACAACACAAAGCAACAAATTCTACCTGGCATAATCCCTCTGCCATTTCTGAGATTCAGATTTACAGTTGAACCTTACGGTTTCATTAATGACTTCCTTTTTAATTTAGGTGTTACACTTTCAAATTTATGCTCATATTTTGCAGTGATATTTATTTAAGTTGGATGTTGTTTCCTTAAGTTGTAGTTTCTTAATAAGAGAAAGAAGGTCAATGTCAAGTTTGAACCACTTTGCTCCTTTCAAACCTTAACACTTTTCAACTTGCTAATGAACTGGGGGAGGGAAGGGGGAAATAGAATGCTGAGATTGTGTGCGTGGACTATGAAAGTCTGGCAACCATCAAGGTCACCACTGCAGGTGCTTGAGAAGGAGATGGACTGATGTAGTGGCAGAAACTCAGGCTCAAGCGGTCCCACAGGTGATGGTGCTGTTGCCGGATTATGTGCTGGTTTGGGATGACCGAGAAGCCCCGCCTTTGAAAGCCATGTTTGATGGGCAGCTGGAGAATCTAGCCTATTTCCTGAACCAGGAACTACTTGGAGCAATATGAAGCAATGCACCTGGACAAAGTTGCCTGCATGAACACAATTACTTTGAATCTAGAAGGAGAGGCAGCAGTCTGGGTGGTATTCCTCCATGACGAAGGGCCTTCCTGGATGAGCTTCGAGCTATATTTGGAGACCCTGCCCAAGCCCGTCAAGCAGAATCTGGGATCTGCACTATAAGGCGAGGGAGTAGACCAGTAGCCAAATACATTCGGGAGTTCTGCAGCCTTGCTGGGAAGCTGAAAGGATGGCTGGAATTCTTGCTGTTCTGTCACTTCCGAGACAGACTAAACAAGGAACTGTACCAAAGCTGCCTGCCCCAGGGAATTCCAGACAATGTAAGGGCATGGTACCGGCTGGTGACCACAGTGGAGCTAGACCTGTTGGAGTACCAGCAACACACAGCGCATGAGGGTCATCCCTGACAAGGCCAAGAGAGACGCTTGCTGGCATGCAAGAGGCCAACAGCCCCTCCCTTGACCCCAAAGGAGATTCCACAGCACCTTCCCGGAGCCTGCTTCCGATGTGCAAAAGAGGGCCATTGGGCTGCCAATTGCCTAGCCCCGCAACCCATATCAGCGCTGAGGGTTCCAAGTCAATAGAAGCCAAGAAGGTGCTGAGGAAGATGAAGGAGAAGACGTGGGTGGTGCAACAGGTCGTGAGGTCTCTCCTCCCTCCAGTGAGGGGGAGGGAACTGTGACCCTCAGCAAGCCCAACCTGGTCTTCTATGAGAATGACAGCAAGGGGAGGGTGATCCAATGGTAAGTGGAACCATCGCCCCTTTAACTGCCCAGGTGGAAGATGTTAGTGTCCCACTCAGGAGCAAGGGAGGGTCTTCACTGCCCTTGTAGACTCGGGTTGCACCCACTACTTGGGTAGCCTATGAACTGAGGAAAAGATGGGACTGAAACTTAAAAAATTGAGGCAGCCTATGAAGTTTGAACAATGGCTCCCTCACTGGGGGGATTCCCCACCACATGCCTAACTGAGCCAGTAAGCCTGAAGGCAGGGAGCCACAATGAGATAATTCGCTTTATAGTAACCCCAAAAATGGCAGAGACTATGATATTGGGATTGGCATAGCTGAAAAAGTGGGATCCAGTGGTGGACTGGAAGGATTACAAGAGGCGCTTGAAGAGTGAAGCAGGCAGATTGCAATGCATGGGGATGACACACAAAGGTGGTGAAACACTGTTGGTGGGGAGGGAAAACATAGAATCCATGAATGCACTAGCTGAAAGTGGCCAAGTGGGGCCAGTAATCCCAAAGGAGTACCAGGACCTAGCTGAAGCATTTAGCAAACAGGAATTAGACATATTCCCTCCCCATCACCCCACTGGCTGTGCCATTGAAATACTGCCTGGGGCAAAATTACCCAAACCAAAGATGTACTCAATGACCCCAAGGGAGGGGGAGGAGCTCAGAAGCTTCATGGATAAAAATCTAGACAGGGTGTCAACTTGCAAAGCTTTCAAGTTGCCATGAGCAGGAGGGAGGGAGAACTGAAGTGAATTCCATACATTTTTCTGATCGCACTCAGAAGGAGGGTGTTAGGTTTCACAGCCAGCCAAAGTGGTTAATTGGAGAATGTGATTTATGACATGGCCAGGGAGGAGGGGAGAGACAGGGTCATAAGGGAACATAAATCTACGTGGGGTCAGTCCTGACTAATCCGAGTATTGCCGGAATGGTGCTCCTAATAAATCACTATATTTCCTTTGAAGTTTGGATCATGGCTCATGAATTAATTAGGGCATCTTTCGGAAACTTGACATAGGGACTTCATCCAACTGGCAAAATCTAGGATGGCAGCTCTGATACTCTTCAAAGAAAAGAAAGATGGGTCTTTGAGATTATGTATGGATTTTCGAAGAATTAATGGGGTCTGTGTGGAAAACATGTCACCCTTCCCACTTATGCTGTGATATCTGGCCAAGGGAAGGATGTTCAGCAAGCTGGACTTGAGAGAAGCGTACTACCGAGTGAGGATTAAAGAGGACGACAAGTGGAAAGCAGCTTTCAATTGTCCCTTAGGGTGTTACCAATTACAGGTGATGCCTTTTGGGCTGCAGGGAGCACCCATGGTATTCACGCAACTGATAAACGAAATACTGCATGAGCACCTGTATAAGGGGGTGCTGGTATACCTGTACAATATTTTCGTTTATTCTGAAACGATGGAAGTTCACGTAAAGTTAGTGAAGAAAGTGCTAAGGAAACTATTGAAAGCCAAGCTCTACACTAAAAATATCCAAATGCGACTTCCACAAAACCAGTTTGAATTACTTGGGGTACCGCGTGTCCAGCGAGGGAGTGGAGATGGACCCTGGAAAGGTGAAAGCCATACTAGAATGGGAAGCTACCCAGACCAGAAGGCAACTACAGAGTTTCTGGGGCTTTGCCATCTTCTACTGCCAATTTATCCCCTCATTCGCACAGATAGCCCTCCCTATCACTGAATTACTAAAAGCGGGCAGAAGAGGGGTGAAACCTAAGCCTAGCCAGCTGCTTAACTGGACTATGAAATGCCAAGAGGCTTTTGAAAAGCTCAAGCAGATTTTTGCGGGGAGCCAACCCTTAAACACCCAAATCCAGAGGAACCATTTGTAATACAAGCCGATGCTAGCAATGTGGCAGTGCAGGCTGCTTTGTTCCAAGGAAATACGAAGGGGACACTGCAACCCTGCATCTACACTTCCCAGAAATTGACTGACACCAAAAGACATTGGGCGGTATGTGAAAAAGAGGCGTATGCTGTTTGATGGATGTTACTGACTTGGAGACAATTCCTGGAGGGTAGTAAGATCCCTTTCAAAGTGTGGACTGATCACAAGAATTTAGAAGCCCTAAAAACCTCAAGGAAGCTGTCCCCTAAACAAGTACGATGGGCTCAGTACTTTAATAGATTCAATTTCACCCTTTGGTACTTGCCAGGATTTCATAGAATTTATTTGCTGATGTGCTCTCTTGGATTCCCCAATACAAAAGTATCTGGGAGGAAATAGTTAACTCCATTATCCCCTCCTGGTAACTGGCAGCGCAGGATTCTGTGAGGCAGCAGCCACTAGCCACTCCTCAGCCGGCTGATAGTGCTCTGACCCAATGGCTAAAGGAAGCCCTGAAAGAAGATCCATGGTTCAAGGACCACAAAAACAAGCTGATGATGAGAGAGGACCTAGTGTGGAAGGGAGACAAACTGTATGTTCCAGCCAGCCAGAGGACCCAGATCCTACAAAGAACCGACAACAAAGCTGGCAGGCTACTTCGGGTTTGTAAAGACCCTTCACTTAGCTAAGAGGCTGTTCTGATGGCTCAAGATATAGAAAGATATAGAAAACTATGTAACCAACTGCCCGATATGTGCGTCCTTGAAGTGATTGCCAGGGAAGACTCCTGGGTTTCTACAGCTGGTGGCCAACCCCCTCAGACCATGGGAAGAAATCGCCATGGAGTTTATAGTAGAATTGTCTGAGTAATGGGAGTACTCTGATTTGGATAGTGGTTGATCTGTTTTCAAAGCAGGTACACTTCATTGCATATCCAAAGCTTCCCTCAACCCGGAGTCTGGCCAAGATGTTTGTGCAGCACATCTATTGGCTGCATGGAGTCCCAAGGCGCATCATTTCAGACTGGGGAATGTAGTTTACAGCAAAGTTTTGGTGAGAGTTCATAAAGCAAATAAGGTCAATCCAGGGACTTTGTTTGGGGTTCCATCCAAGTACTAATGGGGTGGTGGAACGAGCTAACATAATAGTGAAGCAATACCTATGTTCAGTGGTGGAATTCAAATTTTTTTACTACTGATGTGTGGGCGTGGCTTGGTGGGCGTGACAGGGGAAAGATACTGCAAAATCTCCATTCCCACCCCACTCCAGGGGAAGGATATTGCAAAATCTCCATTTCCACTCCACTCCAGGGGAAGGATACTGCAAAATTGGTTCGGGGGGGGGAGAAATTGTCCCCCTCAGAACGGGCTTGCAGTTTGGGTGTCCTCCTAGACTCACAGCTAAGATTAGAGCAACATCTGACAGCTGTGGCTAGGGGGACCTTTGCACAGGTTTTCCTAGTGCACCAATTGCGACCTTACTTGGATCGGGAGGCTCTCCTCACAGTCACTCATGCCCTTGTCACCTCACGGTTAGATTATTGCAACGCGCTCTACATGGGGCTACCCTTGAAAAGTGTTCAGAGACTAAAGTTGGTCCAGAACGCAGCCGCGCGAGCTGTCGTGGGTGCACCTAGGTACACCCACATTACACCAATTCTCTGCGAGCTGCACTGGCTCCCTATTGGTCTTCAGTCACAATTCAAGGTGTTGGTTATTACCTTTAAAGCCCTACATGGCTCAGGGCCAGGTTATCTTTGAGACCGCCTTCTACCGCATAGCTCCCAGCGACCGGTAAGATCCCACAGAGTTGGTCTCCTCCGGGTCCCGTCAGCTAAACAATGCCGACTGGCGGGCCCACCGGGAAGGGCCTTCTCTGTGCCCCAGCTCTCTGGAACCAGTTACCTCCTGAGGTCCGGACCATCCTCACCCTATTGGCCTTCCGAAAAGCGGTGAAGACCTGGCTTTTTCAGCAGGCCTGGGGCCATTGATCTCGCTCTTGCGATCCAGCGAGATCTGGCCATGAATGGTATGAATGAGTTTTAATGTTTTTAATGTTTTTAATTTTTAAATATTTTTTATTAGGATTTTAAATGTATTGTGAGTCGCCCTAAGTCTTCGGAGAGGGGCGGCATATAAATTGAATTAAATTGAAAATTGAAATTGAAAATCCCCATTCCCTCCCCACTCCTGGGGAAGGATTTTGCAAAATCTCCATTCCCACCCCACTCTGGGGCCAACCAGAGGTGGTATTTGCCGGTTCTCTGAACTACTAAAGTTTCTGCTACCGGTTCTCCAGAACCTGTCAGAACCTGCTTAATAGCACCCCTGCCTATGTTGCTATGTAAACTACCAACAAACAAACTGGGCAGAGCTCCTACCTTTTGCTTTTAATAACTTAGTGCATAGTAGTACTGGGTTCACCTCCTTTAAAGTAAGTACTGGAGTTGAGTTTGTGCCAATGACAGAATTTCCAAGGGAACCTCCTCCCTCAGTAACATTAGCTGAATGGATGGACACTCTAAAAGCTGCCTGGGAAAATGTGCAGAAAGCCCTGAATAAAGCCAGGGAGTCACAAAAGAAACAGGCAGACTGGAAAAGAGCCCTCCAGAAGGAGTTCAGCACTGGGGAAAAAGTATACATATCTACTAAATACCTGAGGCTTGAACCAACCTTGTAAGAAACTGGGTCCCAAGTACTTAGGTCTGTTCCCAGTTGTTCAAATTATAAATCCAGTTATAGTGGAATTATGGTTACCGAAGGTGCTCAAGCAAGTCCACCCAGTGTTCCACTATAGTTTCTTGAAATCCTTCCAAGACTCTAAGTTAAGGCCAGTCAAAAGGGAGCTTCTGCCTCCCATTGTAATGGGAAGGGGAGGAATATATGAGATCAAGGAGATACTGGACTTAAGTTACTTTAACGGGAAATTACAATACTTAGTGCAGTGGAAAGGATATCCCTCAGCTGATGCTGAGTGGGTAGGGACCCATAATATTAGCGCAGACATGTTAGTAAGAAGGTTCCATGCAAAATACTCTCAACGACCGAGGAGATTATTAAAGGCTAAGTCTACCTAGGTAACAGTGTTAATGTATGCTTAATATTTTCCAGGTATCCTTTTCTTCAGGGGGTCAACATGTCAAGATTGAACCACTTTGCACATTTCAAACTTTAATTCTTTTCAACTTGCCAATGAACTGGGGGAGGGAAGGGGAAAATAGAATGCTGAAATTATGTGCGTAGACCGTGAAAGCTTGGCAACCATTCAGTTCACCACTGCAGGTGCTTGAAAAAGAGATGGACTATTCCCATAACAAAAGGACGTCTTATAATTAGATAATATGATCACCGAGAGGTCAGGAGAAAAGAAAGCTATTGTTTAACTAAGCTAGCATTTGCATGGGAAAATCAGAGCTGGTTTTGATTCTTCAGTACCAAAATGGTGTATCCAATAAAGTTTTACTTTTGGGAATTCAAAGCTCCTGAGAGAGTTTCCTTCTTTTGGGTTCACTAGTTGGACAGTCAAATTATTCTTGCTTTGAAGCAGAAGCTAAGTAAGGACTCAAATATCAGTTACTACTTCCATTCAATTTTTCATAAGCCAAAAATTGTCAAGAATTCCATCAGATGTTTGAGTCTTTGAGAGAGAAGGATTAATTCTATAGTTACACAGAAATATTTCATACTTAAGTATCTTGAAAAAATAGTTGTGTTATTAATTAGATTCCAAAGATTATTTGAAACTTCTAAATCTTTAGGTATTTTGGGTGAATTGTCTAATATTTGCCTTTTGAACAGCAGAGTCATCACAAATTGTCCAAATAATTCTCAACTTCAAATGTGCTTGTGAGGTAAGGTAGGAAGGGTTTGCTTAGCAAATTTGGGGATTTTATAAGCTGCCCAGTTGTTAGAGGGGAGCGCAGACTTAATGAATATAATGAAATAAATAACCTTTCTATTCCTTTGAATTCAGACTGATACTGTATTCAGTTAAATAGATTTTTGATGGAAAATACTAGGATCCTGTTAAGGATATTGTTGTTGTGTTACCAACCAGCAGAGTGTAGAGCACAGAGAAACGTTGCTGAGAGCAATGAATAAGAGATGTGCAAACTGGTTTATCAAAAGTTTACTTTATAGGGGAAAAAAACAATCTCATAGTCTTTAAATCAATCCAAGTCTTTGCCAGTTAAATCAGTCCAGTGATACAAAAATCTTCTTACCACACAAACAGTAGTTGGTTAGAATAACAAACTCACTCTGGTTCACAAACCATGATGGTAGCAGATCCATCCAATGATGATAGCACAATGGTAGCAACTCCACACACTATGGTAGCATATCATCAACTGAATACGTTACAGTACCTTTCTTAAATACATTTACAACTAGTGATTATCTAATTACAGCAAGACTCAGCATTACAATGAATCAGCAGTAAAATTTTAAAGTCACACAATACATATTCATATTAAAGTCACAGAACACATATATTGCCTGGACAACTTGTTAGGCTCAAACCATATCCTAACAGATCCAAAATTGGAAACAAATTCTTGATTTATCCTTTTTCTATATATCTTTTTAGTGACTGCAAGGAAAATAAAGGCATTTATGCCACTCTCCGCTTGGAAAACCTCTTCAATATCCATAAAATCCTAAACATCAGCATGGTGAGTTTAACAGTTTATCAGTATCTTAGTACTTTACTATGCAATCTTTTGCATTTTGTTTTATTTTGATTTTGCTAGAAAATATGATTTACAAGAAGTAAGCTGTTTGTGCATCACAGTGTTTGGATCCCTGGCCCAAATATGAATTTTTATTGTTGTTGCAAGATGGCACTCTGGGATCCTTCATTTGTCCTTCAGTGCTGTTATTCATTCTGTCCCTGGCATCTTGTCTGTGTTTAAAGTGTTTGGGATCCTCCTTCAGCTCAATTTTGCTTCAGGCTGTTTCCTTTCACAGGATGAACTATGTGTTTTCATTTAATGTTACAGGATTTGAATTACAATATTTACAAAGCACCTCTGATGCCAACTTTCTCCAGGCAGTGCCAAACATGAAAAATGGTACAATAAAAAAATATCTAAGATACTTCAAATGAAATAGAAGCAATTAGTGTACATTCATAGTCTTGCTGTAGCATCTTATGATGCCAGTGTAAATTAAAAATGCTTTTTCCGTATGCCAAAATTAGTACATACCTGTTCTGTCCCCGTCTCACACACGCACCCCCACAGACAGGCAACAGTTAAAGAACTCAGTCGACAACAGTTTATCCGGTATCAGAATTGGCAGCAACCCAGTGGCTGGCTGCCAGGTATTCTTTACTCATGAGGGGGGAGTTTCTCCCTTCATCCGGGAACAAAGCCAATACACAATAATCAACAAAGTCCAGTAAATACAAAGAAGGTCGTCCAGTATCCGTTTTTTGCTTGTCACAGAGCTGAACCGGCCACCACACCCTCTTTTATACCCTGTGGGGTGTGGTCCAGTGACTCAGCCTAATCCCTGGCACGCCTCTTCCTCTGCTGCGCGCGCTTATCTCTGCGATGCTGTCGAGGGTCCAGCAAAGACTCATCATCATCATTACTGTCCACCTGCGGCTGCGTGGAAGTGCTTGGCCCCGGCCCTATCTCTTGCCCTTCGGAGAACACCGGAGGCATTGCCAGAGAGGAGGGTCCTGGAGAGGGAGGCCTTGCCAACTCCTCTCCTTCATTCTCGGAGTCCTCTCCTGCTGATAACACAGGCTCGGTGATCGGAGCTACAACAATACCGAATGCTTAGGAGTAGAGAAGCGGGCAAGTTTTCACAGAAGAGGCACCAGAACAGAAAAGACTGTTTGGGTCCCAAGGATGTGGCCCAATCTAGAGGGATTTATTGCAGCCATTAGATGGGTTGACATGAAAAAGGGATTCTTTGGGGTATTCTGATCCAGTTGTTTAGCCTTGCAGATTTAGAACATAGAACATAAAATGACAAGTTGGAAGAAACCTTGGAGGTCTTAGTCCATCCCTCTGCTTGGGCAAGAGACTCTATACCATTCTGGACAAGAGGTTGTGCAATCTCTTTTTGAAAACCTCCAGTGATGGAGCACCCACAACTTCTAAAGGCAAGACTTTCCACTGATTAATAGTTCTCGCTGACAGGAAATTTCTCCTTAGTTCTAGGTTGGATCTTTCTTTAATATTATCCTTGTCCTGCCTTCAGGTGCTTTGGAGAATATGTCAATTCCCTCTTCTCTGTGACAGCTCCTCAAATATTGGAAGACTACTATCATATCACCCCTAGTCCTTCTCTTCATTTGACTAGACACACCCAGCTCCCCCAACCATTCATCATATGTTTTAGCCTCCAGCCCCTAATCATCTTTATTGCTCGTCTCTGAATTCTTTCTAATCCCAACATCTTTTTTACATCATGGTGACCAGAATTGGATACAATATTCCAAGTGTGGTTTAGTAAAGATGAAAATTTCTTTGAATTGAATTCGATTTCTGGTAGCTTCACAGATATGTTGAAAATGTTTTGGAAGGAGTGACCAGAAAGAAGCTTGCCATTTCTTTTAGCTAGAACAAGGATACCCAACCCCCGGGCTGTGGCATGGTATTGGAGTGTGCACAGGTCAATTTTGCGTGAGTGGTGGCCACTCACACACTGGAAACTCCATTTGCACTCATGCGGGAAGCTCCATTTGCACAAGCAGTGGTCACTCATGCTCGTGCAGGGATCTCGTGCCTGCTGATTACATGGGAAACAGCCCCTCTCCCTCACCCACTGGTCTGCAAAGCTGGAAAAGTTGGAGACTCCTCACCTAGAATAATGTTTCTCAACTTTGCCAATTGGAAGATACCTGGATAGAGGATTCTGGAAGTTGAAGTCTACTCATCTTCCAGTTGACAAAGTTGAGAAACACTGTTTAAAATATTGTTTTGATTTCCTGATTATTCCTTGGAATTTCCTGATTGTTCCTTGTCCAAATTCTAATCAGGTGTCAACCATCCCACCAGTGGTAAAATCTGAACTGGTTTACTACTGGTTTGCTTGCTGCACATGTGTGCTGCATGCCAAACGTGCGCATGTGCCGTGTGCACCATGCACCAAATGCGAGGTGCACGCATGCAGTGCACAGCAAAAGAAGGCATGGGGTAAGTAGAACAGCGCACGGGGGAGTGATCAGCTGTCGCACGTGATCATCAGAGCCTTTTTTTTACTTTTAAAATAATTTTTTTACAACCTAGTTCCTGAATGCTTTTAAAAGGTTAAAAAAAGGCACGGCAAGCAGTGATCGTCGGAGCCCTTTTTTTTACTTTTTAGGCATTTTTTAGTACTAGTTCTCCAGAACTGGTAGTAAAAAATGCCTAAAAAGTAAAAAAAAAAAAAAAAAAATTCCAATGATCAGCTGAGCGACCTGCAATCTTCAGAACTTTTTTTTTTACTTTTTAAAGCATTTTTAACTACCAGTTCTGAAGAACCGGTAGTAAAAAAATGCTTAAAAAGTAAAAAAAAAAAAAAAAAGTTCCATCGATCACGCATTGCTCAGGTGATCGTCAGAACTTTTTATTTTACATTTTTTACTACCGGTTTGGCGAACCAGTAGCTTTTTTTACTACCAGTTCGGGCGAACTGGGACAAACCGGTAGCATTTCACCCCTGCATCCCACTCAGTCAACTAGCAAAGAAAGACTCCTGGCTATTTGTTTCTGTCAAGAGTATACTTTACTGAAGCTTAAGTGGTTGCAGAAGTAGTGTAAACTGAATCTGAGATTTTCCATGCAAACAATACAAAGTAAATTTTCTTCTGCCCCCCCACTCCCCAGACATTCCCCCAGTTATCTGTAAATGTCCAATTAGGTGCTTGTGTGTTATTTAGGAAGCAGGTTCTCGATTCCCAGGACTGTATGTTGATAGTTGACCTTGGCAGGCTGAAACTTCTCACAAGGCTCAGCTGGGCTTCCATCCCCCCCTCCTTCTTCCACATTCCAATCTCCTCCCCCCCCCCCCATTGCTAATATCAGGCTATCAGCTCATGAAGCTTGGATAAGAGAGATGCAGCCATGACATGTTACTCCTCCAGAAATAAGTCTAGTCCTACAAAACAAAATACAATAACAGTTAGTAGCAAATCATATGCAGATGGCTCATTAAGGTTTGTTAGAGTACTTAGCATGGAATTGGCAGGTGAGGCAGGGGTAGTGCACCTGGGATGCCTTAACCCACTCAGTGTCAGAAGGGGGAAAGTCCTTCCATAAAATTAAGTATTGCAACTTTCCTTAATAGCGGCAATAATCAAGGATTTCCTTGACCTCGAAATGTTGTTCTCCTTCTATCAGGATGGGAGGGGTGGGGACTTCCTAACAGGATGCAAGGGTAAATCAGTGACAGATTTCAAAAGGCTACAATGGAAAACTAGGTGGATGCGTTTAAGATTCTTAATCAATTTCAATCCAATTGTCACTGGGTTAATGACCCTAGTAATCGGAAATGTCCCCACATATTTTGAACCAAGTTTTTTTCAGGGTTGCTGTGACTGCATAAATTTTGTAGAAAGTTAACTTTTATCCCCTACTTTAAATTCCTTCTGTGGAGCTCTCCTCTTCTCGACTTGCCTCTTGTGCATGTCCTGCACTCATCCAGCACCTTATCCACAGATCAGGTGTTCTACAGAGTTCGAATCCAATCAGTTAAGAATACCAGTTGAGGGGTGTGTTGAGGGAGTTCTGGCATAAACTGTCTTTCCCGCCGCCTTGAAAGAAGCGGTGGTGAGGCCCCTCCTCAAGAAGCCCTCCCTGGACCCGGCTGTGTTAGCAAATTATCGTCCTGTCTCCAACCTTCGCTTTGTTGCGAAGGTTGTTGAGAGTGTGGTTGCACGACAGCTGCCTCAGTGCCTGGATGAATCGACTTATCTAGATCCGTTCCAGTCGGGCTTCAGGCCCGGGTACAGCACGGAGACGGCATTGGTCGCATTGGTTGATGATCTCTGGAGGGCTCGGGACAGGGGTTGCTCCTCTGTCCTGGTCCTATTAGACCTCTCAGTGGCTTTTGATACCATCGACCATGGTATCATGCTGTACCGGTTGGAAGGGTTGGGGGTGGGGGGCACTGTTTTACAGTGGTTCTCCTCCTTTCTCTCCGACCGGTCGCAGTCTGTGTTGACAGGGGGGCAGAGGTCGACCTCGAGGCCCCTTGTATGTGGGGTGCCGCAAGGATCGGTCCTCTCGCCCCTTCTGTTCAACATTTATGTGAAGCCGCTGGGTGAGATCATCCGTGGTTTTGGGGTGAAGTACCATCAGTACGCTGATGACACCCAGCTGTACATCTCCACCCCAGACCACCCCAATGATGCCCTCGAGGTGATGTCCCGGTGCCTGGAGGCCGTACGGATCTGGATGGGGAGGAACAGACTCAGGCTCAACCCATCCAAGACCGAGTAGCTGTGGTTTCCGAGGTCCCGATATAGTCAGTTGGCGCCATCTCTGACTATTGGGGGCAAGTCGTTGGCCCCCACAGATGGGGTTTGCAACTTGAGCGTCCTCCTGGACTCGCGGCTGTCTTTAGAAGAGCATATGGCGGCTGTGGCCAGGAGGACTTTTTATCAGGTTTGCCTGATTCGCCAGTTGTGTCCCTTTCTGGATCGGGACTCGTTACGTACAGTCACTCACGCCTTTGTCACCTCACGCCTGGATTATTGCAATGCTCTCTACATGGGGCTCCCCTTGAGGAGCACCCGGAGGCTCCAACTGGTCCAGAATGCGGCCGCGCGGGTGGTGACGGGAGCGATGTGGCGCTCCCATGTGACCCCCCTCCTGCGCGAGTTGCACTGGCTCCCAGTGGTCTTCCGGGTGCACTTCAAGGTTTTGGTTACCACCTTTAGAGCGCTCCATGGCTTAGGACCAGGGTACTTATGAGACCGCCTTCTGCCACCAGTAGCCTCTCACCGACCAGTTCGCTCCCATAGAGAGGGGCTCCTCAGGGTGCCGTCGGCCAAACAATGTCGACTGGCGGCCCCCAGGGGGAGAGCCTTCTCTGTGGGGGCACCTGCCATCTGGAACGAGCTCCCCCCGGAGATACGGAGGATCCAAGACTTACGCATCTTCCGCCGTGCCCTAAAAACGTTTTTATTCCAACAGGCTGGTCTGGCCTAACTCTTCCTTTTAAATTGGGTTTTAAATGTTTTTCAGATAAATTGGATGTCTTAATTTGTTTTTTGAGCCTAAATTATTTAATCTGTTTTTAATAGTTTTTAACTTTTGTATGTCTTTGTATTTTATTTTGGCTGTTCACCGCCCTGAGTCCTTCGGGAGTAGGGCGGTATACAAATATGATAAAATAAAATAAAATAAATAAATAAAGACAAAGTCCAGGCCAGTGGCTACTCAGAAGGGTGTGAATCCAATACTACTGTGTAGTGAATTATTGTAGGCAACCTAAATGAAGGGTAAGAGTTCAGCCCAGTTGTCTTGCTGGTAGTTCAGGTAACAATGGAGGTATTGCTCCAACATGTCAAGTAACATCCCCAGCAGAAGTAAAACGCCAAGGCAGGCATTCTCCTCAAAGTTCCATTTTATTAAAAATGTCATATTGGCACATGTGGGAAAACCCGAAACTGAAAGGCCTCCGGGTTTTCCCCACCCAAATCAAAATCAAAGTTCCTTCCCCTGCACCCACATGTCCATCACATTGTCCAATCGTCCCTGTCCCAACTGGAGTTGTTTCCCAGTCACACCTCTCCAGGTACAGGCTGAACCTCCTTGACTCCCAGGGAAAAGAATGTTATAGCTATACATCTCTCCCTGCCTCCATCCACCACCCGCTCCTGTTTCCCACAGCATGCCCATCCACCAAGTGTGGCAGCCCTGAAGATCCAAAGTAAAAAATAGCCTCCATGGCTGTCATCATTATTACGTTCACAGCCTCCATTCATCTGAGGGTAGTGGGTAGAGTTTAAGCACTGGGAAGTGCCTAATAATTTAAGGAAATCTTGTCAAAAGCTGTCAGGTGTGCTTCCTTCAAAATCCAGGAAAGAATGACCCAGACTCCATGATTTATAGAGACAGGTACTTTTACTAGAAATGAAATGAACGCAACCACTGCTAAGCTGAAATTAAAGCAATAGGCGCGAAAAGTGCATATAGAAAGCATCCCCTCCCACTGTCCATCGTAAATCATCCAATCCAAAGGTCTTCCAGGGTCAGGTGGAAGCCTGTCTGGCAGCGTCATCAATCAGGAATGCCATGATGGTTACCCGATAGCCACTCCAAGGATTCAGTTTCGTTTCTTCCGAAGCCACGCCCCTCCTCCAGCATGCTTCCCCCCCAAGCTCCCTAGTTCTCCCCCCTCCCAGTTCCTATGGCAGCCAAAGCAGCAAAAGCGGAGGCTGACATTCGGCCCCTCTGCAGAAGAGATGTTAGTCCTAAACAGGGAAGAGAAAAATGCAACACAGAAATTACGGTTTATCAGGGTATTTGGTATGAAACAATTGTACTTTCCTGGGCGCCTGGACATCCCGTTTATTCACCCATTCAGCTTTAGATAAAGGAAAATGTTTCCAGGCCACCAGATATTGCACTTTACCATGGTGTTTCCTAGAGTCTAGAATTTCCTTAACTTCAAAATGTTGTTCCCCCTCTATCAGTATAGGGACTGGGGGAGAACTTTGGTCTGGGCGCAAAGGGGACGAGTGTTCTGGTTTCAACAAGCTGACATGAAATACAGGGTGTATTCATCTCAGAATTTTTGGCAATTCCAATTCAACTGTTATTGGGTTTATAAGTCTAGTGATTCGGAAAGGACCCACATACTTGGGTCCAAGCTTTTTTGATTTCTGGGAAGTCTGTAAATATTTGGTGGAAAGATAAACCCTGTCACCCACTTGGTACACTTGTGCCGGGGACCTTTTTTTGTCAGCCTGGGTTTTATGTGCTCGATGTGCGTCATCTAAAGCTTTTCGAGTTACTGCCCAAGTACCCCGTAGCTGTTCTATCCACTCAATCAAAGAGGGGTTCTGTGGGTCATCCTGTGGTAGCTCGGGGATCGGCACAAACTCCTGACCAGATGCTACCTTAAACAGAGTGAATCCGGTGCTGCTATGTATGGAGTTATTGTACGCCACCTCTGCAAATAGTAATAGGTCCACCCAATTATCTTGCTGGTAATTTACGTAACATCTCAAGTACTGTTCTAACACGGCATTGGTTCTCTCACAAGCCCCATTAGTTTGGGGGTGGTGGGCGGAGCTTAACCCCTGGGCGGAGCTTATCAACTTTAAAAACTCCTTCCAAAAGTGGGAAGTAAATTGTACACCCCTGTCCGAAATTATACGTTTTGGAGCTCCATGTAATTGGTAAACATGACGAATAAACAATTTTGCAAGGGTTTTAGCTGAAGGGATTTTAGAACAGGGGATGAAATGCACTTGTTTGGAAAACAGGTCCGTTACCACCCAAATGATGGTGCAGCCTTCACTTTCTGGTAGGTCCACAATAAAATCCATGGATATTTCTTTCCAAGGGGCATTTGGCCTTGCCACACTCTGAAGCAAACCAGGCAGTTTCCCCGGAGATCTCTTAGCCGAGGCACACACCGAACAACTAGCCACATATGCCTCTATGTCCTTTTTGAGTGCAGGCCACCAAAATTGTCTTTTACTGAGATGTAGAGTTTTAACAAATCCAAAGTGCCCTGCCGCCTTGGCATCATGAGCGTACTGCAACACTGTTACTCTTAAACTGGCAGGAACATACAATTTCGCCCCAATCCAAGCTACACCATCACGGAGTGTACATTCATTTGAGTGGGTTTTAAACCATTCGTCAGTTCTCAAGACTTCTTTCAGTTTCTGAAGTAACTCGCCCGAGAGGTCTGGATGGGCCTTCGCCTGTGCTCTGGTAGTCATTGGCGCTGCTAGTTGTGCCGAAGGGATGATAAGACAAACCACTTTCTCCTTGGTGCTATTGTATTGAGGCAATGTGGAAAGCGCATCTGCCATGAAGTTCTTTCCACCAGGAAGGTATCGTAGAGTGAAATTAAAACAGTTGAAGTGCTGGGCCCAACGAGCTTGTTTTGGCGACAGCTTACGCGGTGTTTTCAACGCCTCCAGGTTTTTATGGTCAGTCCAAACTTCAAAAGGGTGCTTTGCTCCTTCTAGAAAATGTCTCCACGTTAACAACGCCCATTGCACTGCAAAAGCTTCCTTTTCCTATATGGCCCATCTCCTCTCGGTTTCTGATAATTTATGGGACGTGTAAGCACAGGGTTGTAATTCCCCTTTTCCATTCTTCTGCAGAAGTACTGCTCCCACGGCCACGTCGCTCGCGTCAGCCTGTACTTCAAAAGGTTCTTGCATGTCCGGATGTTTGAGGACTGGTTCAGCAGCAAACAATCGTTTCAACTTTTCGAAGGCTGCTTGACAGTCCATAGTCCATTCAAGAGGTCGTGAAGGCCTTGGTTTTCCTCACCTTTAGTTTTCAGAAGATTTGTTATTGGCAGTGCATTTTTTGCAAATGAGGGGATAAACTGTCTATAGAAATTCGCAAATCCCAGGAAACTCTGTAGTTGTTTGCGGGTCCGTGGGGCGGCCCATTCAAATACGGCCCAAACCTTTCCAGGGTCCATCTCTATCCCCTCATGTGATATGCGATATCCAAGATAGTCAATTTTGCTTTGGTGGAACTCGCACTTAGAAAGTTTGGCATATAGTTCAGCAGCCCTGAGTTTTTTCAGGACTGTTCGCACCAACTTCACATGGTCGTCCATGTTCTCTGAGTAGATAAGAATGTCGTCCAAGTAGACCAGGACCCCCTTAAACAGGTGCTCATGCAGTACTTCGTTAATCAATTGCATGAACACAGCAGGGGCTCCCTGTAGTCCAAACGGGAGCACTCTAAACTGGAAACATCCAAGTGGGCAACTAAATGCTGTCTTCCATTCATCCCCCTCTTTAATTCTCACTCGGTAGTATGCCTCCCGTAAGTCAAGTTTGGTGAAGATTTTCCCCTTTCCTAAGTGAGATAGCATGTCCTTCATGAGTGGTAGGGGGTAAACGTTTTCCACGCAAATCGCATTCAGATTTCTATAATCAACTACCAAGCGAAAAGAGCCATCCTTCTTTTCTCGGAACAATACCAGTGCCGCCACCTTTGGTCTGGCTGGTTGGATAAACTCCCGTTCTAGATTTTTATCAATAAAGTTTCGCAATTCCCCTAGTTCACGAGGGGTCATGGGGTAGATTTTTGGCTTAGGGAGCTTCACCCCAGGGAGTATTTCAATGGTGCAGTCCGTAGCTCTGTGGGGAGGCAGCACATCCGAGGCCCTTTCAATAAAAACTTAACGGAGATCCCAATACTCTTTTGGAATCTTCTCCTCTCCATCAATGTGTCCTACTGCCACTTCCGCTCTTTCGGGTTCTATACCTTCCTCAAGGGGGGCTTCTTCCCTTTCTAGCCTTGGTTTTCCGGTACGAATATGCAGGACCCCAGTTCTCCAGTTAACCCGTGGGTTCCATCTACGGAGCCAGGGCAGTCCAAGTATTAGGGGTCGTTCCATGCCAGGGGCCACAATAAATCTGAGGCTTTCTACGTGATCTCCCAATTGCATTTCAATAGGTTCGGTCACAAAGCTGTCCGGGCCCCCTCCTGCAATCGATCTGTCCAACTGACAGAACGCAATGGGCCTTTTTAATGTTTTTAGCCTCAGGCCCAATTTCTCCACTACTTTCGGGCTGACTATACACCTGGTGCACCCAGAGTCTAATAGGGCTAACATCTGCGCATGTTTCCCTGTGGATGGCACCCTTATTTCTGTGGGTACGAGCATGGGGTCCTCTGTTTGACTCACCAGATCATCGGAGTCAGAGTCGGAGTCTGTCCCGCTGTCGTCTCTGGTGGTCGGAGTTCCCAACTCGCCCTGGTTTCGGGGAGCGAACTCAACAACTTCTTTCAAGGCGGTGTCGTGACCTTTTGCTGGTGCTTTGTCGGCCTTCTTGGGGCCTGAGCTGGTAGTTTTTGGTACTGGTTTGGAGAAACATTCTGCAGCCCGATGGCCTTCCCTTCCACATTTGTAGCAGGTGAAAGGCTTCGATTTGGGTTTGAATTCCGCTCTCTCCCTGGCCTCTTTTGGCGCTCCTTTGCGGTAGAAGGAGGATGATGGGTCTCCTGCACAGCCTGCTCGGAGTCGGCTTCAGGCCAGCTTGATCTCCACATCCTCAGCTATTACATACCAACTCTGCAAGTCTTCGGGGACCCCCCGCCCTCTACAGTCCTTGTATATTTCTTCATTCAGCCCATCTTTGAAACTCTCCAGTAGGACCGCTTCTGACCACCCTGTCATGTAAGGTGCCAGCTCGCGAAACTCTTGTGTGTATTCTGCCACTGATCTTTGGCCCTGCTGGATGCCCTTCATTCTGAGTCTCACCTTCCATTCAGTTAGGTGGTCTTCAAACCGCCTCCTAAGAGCCCTCATGAACTGGTTGTAGTTCCTCAGCAAGGGGGAGTTATTATTGTGGAGGACCACCATCCATTCAGCAGCTACTCCCTCTAGGACGTTCATCACGCATTTCACTCGAGCCGCATCTGATAAGTAGTCCTCCCCCCAGTCCTGCATGTGGTTCCACACTTGGGTCAAGAAAAGCCCCAGTGTCTTCAGATTCCCATCATATTTTCCGGTTAGGGGGGGAATTTTTGGTTTTTTACGTCTGTGGGGTGGGGCCTGCAAGGCTGGGGGTCCCTGGGCTGCTGCATCCCCCATTTGAGCTCCCAAAGCCTGGGATATTCCTTCCCCAGTTTACTCTTCTTCTCCCCCACAGGCTGTCTCTTCTGGATCCCCCCTGGGGCAGTCTCCTCCCTTCTCCACAGGGAACCCATAAGACTCACGGCTTTTCCGGCTTTCTTCAACATCACGGAGGAGTTGTAACGCCTGCACCATCATGAGGCTTTCCTTTTGCTCTTGCAGCCACACTGCCTCTCTTTTGCGGGGTCTGGAGCTGGTTACTCCCTGGGGGATCCTCCCCAGGTACGGCAATCTTCCTACTCCTCTCGACCATCTAGCTTCCTCAGGCTCCTTTCTCAGTCGGAGTTTTTCCATCCATTCTGCAGCTTCTTTCTCTGCTTGAAGTGTAGTTATCGTAGAACCAGATGCTCCCATCTGATCATCTGAAATGAACGCAACCACTGCTAAGCTGAAATTAAAGCAATAGGCGCGAAAAGTGCATATAGAAAGCATCCCCTCCCACTGTCCATCGTAAATCATCCAATCCAAAGGTCTTCCAGGGTCAGGTGGAGGCACGTCTGGCAGCGTCATCAATCAGGAATGCCACGATGGTTACCCGATAGCCACTCCAAGGATTCAGTTTTGTTTCTTCCAAAGCCACGCCCCTCCTCCAGCATGCTTCCTCCCAAGCTCCCTAGTTCTCCCCCCTCCCGGTTCATATGGCAGCCAAAGCAGCAAAAGCAGAGGCTGACAAAAGCTTAAATGCCATAATCCAAGATTATGTGCTCAGGTGTTCCATGAAACTGATATACATTCCCTTGCCGCTGGGTCGGAGGCTGATTGCTGCACTTCAGGGAACTTGCGCTTTCCCTGTCTGTGCCAGCCTGTGCCTCCGTTTTTTGCTGTCCCTACAGGACAGCTATGATCCCTGGGGATCCCCAAAATCGGCTGGGATATTGATGTTCTCCCGGAGCTCTGGAATCCACACCATACTGCTGCAATGCTGGCCACATCCCTCTCTCCAGAATAAACAGAATAGACAAACTCAAAAGAAATTGGAGGAGGAATATAAGAAGTTGGAGAAAGAATTGTAAAAAAATCCACAAGACAAAAAGATCAAAAATCTAATGGATCTGAAAAAACATAAATTGAATTTAATAGAAAATGAAGGCCTGGCAAGGAAAATAAAATCATCAAAGCAAAACTTTTTTGAAAATGCAAATAAACCAGGGAGCTAGCATATGATGAAGAAGAAAAAAGAAGGGAAAATTGATAAGCCAATTATTAGATCAAGAGGGAAAGATACGCTTTCGAAATGAGGAAAAGAAAAAAATAATTGAGGAATATTATAAGAAACTATATCAATAAGAACAGACACCAGAAGGAAAAATATAACAATATTTGGAAAAAGTAAAGACTCCCAAAATACAAGAACAATTTAAAAAAGCATTAGAAGAAAGAATATCAACAATGGAACTGATGGAGGGAATTAAAAAGCAGAAGAATGGAAAAACCCTGCAACCAGATGGGTTACCAGCAGAATTATATAAAAAGTTACAGGATGTACTAAGTAATACACTGCTACAAGTATTTAATGATTTACTAACAGAAGCCAAGGTTCCGAACTCATGGATGGAGGCATGTATAACGCTTATACCAGAAGAAGAAACAGATTTACAACAAATAAAGAATTATAGATCAATTTCACGATTAAATGCAGACTATAAAATATTTGCATCAATTATGGCAGAAAGATTGACGAGGTTGTTAAATGAATCTAGATCAAAATGGTTTTCTGCCTAAAACACAAATTAGAGACAATATAAGAATTATATTGGATACATTGGAATATTATGAGGCATATCCAGAGAAACAAATGGCACTGTTATTTTGAGATGCGCAGATAGCATTTGATAATGTGAATTGGCAATTCAGATTATACAACTACAAACGATAGACTTTGGGGATAGATTTATTAACATGATTAAAACTATATATAAAGACCAATCGGCAAAAGTAATAATAAATGATGAAACGACAGAGAAAATAGATATAAGAAAAGGAACTAGACAAGGATTTCCGCTATCTCCATTATTATTCATTTCAATCCTAGAAATTTTAAACAGAAAAATAAGACAAGACAAAGAAATAAAAGGGATGAGAATTAAAAAAGAAGAATATAAGCTACAAGCATTTGCAGATAATCTAGTATTCATTATGGAAGAACCAATAGAAACAGGCCCAAAGCTAATTGAGCAAATAGAGGAATATGGAGAAATAGCTGGATTGAAAATAAATAAAGATAAAACAAAAATTATAGTTAAAAATATGAGGGGAAAACAAAAGAACCAACTAACGGAGAAACTAGTGAAGAAAGTGAAATATTTGGGCATCCAAGTAACTTCCAGATGTATTACAGTAAAGGAAGATAATTATTATAAACTGAGAAATCAAATTGAAACAGACTTGGAAAAATGGAAAAAAATACAATTATCCTTAATGGGAAGAATAGCATTAATTAAAATGAATGTATTGCCAAGACTGTTGTTTCTCTTTCAAACAATTCCGATAAAGCTGGAGAGTTTGAATAAAATGATGTGGAATTATATATGGCAAGGGAAAAAAGCAAAAATCAATCTTAAATTGCTAAAAGATTCTAGAACTAGAGGAGGATTTGGTCTACCAAATTGGGAATTGTATCACCAAGTGGCGATGCTAACTTGGATTAAAGAATGGATTATATTGAGAAATACAAGACTATTGGCTTTGGAAGGACATGATTTACAACTAGGTTGGCATGCTTTCTTATGGTATGGAAAAAATCGAATACATGGATACTTTCAGAGACATTGCGTAAGGAATGGTTTGTTAGCAATATGGGAGGGAGAGAGAAAGAAAAACATTATATGGAAATACCAATGTGGCTTTCAACAATAGAAGCATTGACATATCCAAATATGGTTAACATGGATAAGATTGTAAGATATAAAGACCTTTTAACAGAGAAGGAAGAACTAAAACAGAAGCAAGATTTAGAAAAACAAGGGATTGAGACTGATTGGTATATACGGTTGCAGATACAATCAAGATATGATAAAGATTTGAAACAATATGGTTTTAATTTGGGGAAATCAGAGTTGGACCAGATAATGACTGGAAAGGATGAAAAATGATTAAAAGACTGTACAATTATTTGTTGCAAATTAGATTAGAAGATGAAGAAGTTAAAGAGACAATGATAACATGGGTGAAAAACTTTGGTTGTGCAATAGAATTAGAGAAATGGCAACAACTATGGGAAAGGAATTATAAATTGACAATGGCAACTGCATATAAAGAAAATCTATATAAAATGTTTTACAGATGGCATATGCCACTGGAAAGATTAGCAAAAATTTTTAAAGATAAATCAGCCAAGTGTTGGAAATGTTCGCATTTGCCCGGATCTTATTATCATATGTGGTGGTCATGTATAGAAGCAAAAAATTATTCGTCTAGAATATAGACATGGTTGGAGGAAATGTTACACAAACCTATAGAATTAAAATCAGAGGGTTTTTTTATTGTGTATTCTGTCAGAGAGATATAGTAAAGAAGATGTGTATCTAATTATACATATAATAACAGCAGCAAGAATTGTATTTGTGCAAAATTGGAAGACAGAAAAAAATCCCGTCAGAAGATGAAGTAATAAAAAAGATTTTAGACTGCGGAAATGAATAGATTAACTTTATGAATAAAAGATAGAGAGGAATTGGTGTATTTCAGGAATGGGGAAGATTTTATGAATGGCTAGAAAAGAAATATGAATAAAAAATGATAGATAAATGAGGTAGATAATAGAAATGATGGAGAGAACAAAAAGAAATAGAAACCCAGAGGACACCAGAGTAAATGGAAAAGGGGGAGGGGGGGAAAGAAAGAAGAGTATAAGTATAAATGTACAATTATAATGATAAAAGTGACAGATTGGGTAAAAATGAAAAGAAATTGAAAAGAAAGTATATATTATTAGAATATTGGAGTTGCTCAGATACCAAAGAAGGAATATATTTCACAACAAAGAAAAGAGAAAGGAGAGAGGAATAGAGGGTATGAAGAGGAGTGGGAGAGAGAGGAATGGAAGAAAGGGGAAAGGAGGGAAAGAAAGGGCAGGGGAGAGGAGTAGGAGAGAAGGAGAGAAAGGGGGAAAAGAGGGGAGGAGCGGGGAAAAGGAAGGGGAAGTAGGAAAGAAGAAGGAGAGGAGGAGGAAGAAAGTAGAAGAGGAGGGAGGGAAGGGAAAGGAAGAAGAAGGAGAAGAAGGTTTTTGTGAAATGAGGGAAAAGAAAGGGTAGAAGAGCAGCCCCGAATGCAATTAAAATGTCTTATTTGTATGCTTTCTTTAAGAAAATATGTATATGTATGATTAATTATGTGTAAGAGAATGTACATTTACATTATTTGTATAAGAAATAAAATTCTGAGGTCTTATCAGGGTGTCTTTTGGCTGAGGCACAGACTGGGCAACTGGCCACATAACTCTCAATGTCTCTTTCCATGCACGGCCACCAGCACTGGTGTTTCACAAGGTGGAGAGTTTTAATGAATCCAAAATGCCCCATGGTCTTATTTTTTATTATTATTGGTTCGATTTATATGCCGCCCTTCTCTGGAGACTCAGGGCAGTTTACAATGCGCTAAGCAATAGCCTTCATACTTTTGTATATACCGGCTTAGTAGGGCTTTCGGCCCCCCCATGCGGTATTCTTTGTTTATACAAAGTCAATTTATTGCCCCCACAATCCGGGTCCTCATTTAACCTACCTTGAAAGGATGGAAGGCTGTGTCAATCTTGAGCCTGGTGAGATTTGAACTTGCAGTAATTGCAGGCAGCTGGTCCTACTTAACAGCACTTTAGTCTGCTGCGCCACCAAGACTCTGGTCTTAGTGTCATCGCTGTGTTGCAGCACCAAGGTTCACTGGCTCATGGGTACATACAATCTACTCCCTATCTACTCCATGTCATCCCTTAGTGAAAGTTCTTCCTTACGTAGTTGGAACCATTTTCTTTTGCAAGAGTCCCTTTCAATGTTTGGGCTATATCCCCAGCTACCTGTTCTTTTGGGATTTTATGTTGCCTTATGAGGGCTGATGCAATTATTTGTTTAGAAGGGATGATGGCACTGAAAACTTCCTCTTTGGCACTGTTGTACTGGGGCATTCGGGACAAGGCATCCACCAGGATTTTTTCCCCCTGGGCAGGTAGTGGAGGGTGAAGTTGAACTGGTTAAAATATTGAGCCCACCTGGCTTGTTTGGGTTATAGTTTTCTAGGAGCTTTAAGTGCTTCCAAGTTCTTGTGTCAGTCCAGACCTCAAAAAGGACTCTGTTGCCCTCTAGGAATTGCCTCCAGGTGAGGAGGGCCCAATGGACTGCCTATGTTTCTTTCTCCCAGACAGCCCAATGTCTTTCTGCTTTGGAGAATTTGCACGAAGAGTAGGCACAAGGTTTATTTATTTACTTACTTACTTACTTACTTACTTACTTACTTACTTACTTATTTATTTATTTATTTATTTATTTATTTATTTATTTATTTATTTATTAGATTTCTATACTGCCCTTCTCCTTTCGGACTCAGGACGGTGAACAGCCAAAATAAAACATTTGTACACAAAAGTTAAAATAGATTTAAAATAATTAAATAAAGTTTGGCCCATAATTTAAAACATTTCAATTAAAATCAATATCAAATTTTAAAAACCAACCATAAAATCAGGACAGCCCAGCTAACTGAAAAAAATAGGTTTTAAGGGCCCGACGAAAGGTCCGGAGGTCTGGGATCACTCGTATCTCTGGGGGTAGATTGTTCCAGAGGATAGGTGCCACCACAGAGAAGGCTCTCCCCCTGGGGGTCGCCAGCCGGCATTGTCTGGCCGACGGCACCCTGAAGAGGCCCTCTGTGGGAGTGAACTGGCCGGTGGGAGGCAATTGGTGGCAGAAGGCGGTCCCGTAAATACCCCGGCCCTAAGCCATGGAGCGCTTTAAAGGTGATCACCAACACCTTGAAGTGCACCCGGAAGTCCACCAGAAGCCAATGCAGCTCGCACAGGAGAGGAGTCACATGGGAGCGCCCCGTCGCTCCCATAATCCCCCATGCGGCTGCATTCTGCACCAGTTGGAGCCTCCGGGTGCACCCCATGTAGAGAGCGTTACAATAGTCCAGACGAGAAGTGACGAGTGCTTGAGTGACCGTGCGTAGGGAGTCCCGATCCAGAAAGGGGCGCAACTGGCGTATCAGGCGGACCTGATAGAAAGCCCCCCTGGCCACGGCCGTCATATGCTCTTCTAAAGACAGCCGTGCGTCCAGGAGGACACTCAAGTTGCGGCCCCTTTCCGTGGGGGCCATTGATTCGCCCCCAATAACCAGCGATGGCGCCAGCTGGCTATACCAGGACGCCAGCAGCTCCCCCTCCAAATTCTTTTGAAGGAGTACTATCCCCATTGCCATATCACTAGCATCTGCCTTAATTGGAAATGGCTTAACTGGGTCAGGGTGCTTCAGCACTGGCTTGGCTGCAAAAAGGCATTTTAATTCCTTGAAAATGGTTTGGCATTCCATTGTGCATTTCAGCAGTTGGCTTGGCTTAGATTTAGTATTTCCTTTGGCCTTTAACAAATTGGTGATTGGAACCGGTTGACGTCACCGTGAGATCGGACATGAGAAGCGGGTCTCCACGCTCCTGTGGCGAATCCTCCCTGTTGGTGGCTCCAAAAGCAGCCAAAGCCTCCCTTTAGGGGAGGCGAAGCAAAGAGGGGTGCCCTGCATGATCGCGGAGAGTCGCAACTCTCCAGCCTGACCCGGGGGTTTTCTTTCCCTCTCAGCCATGATGAGGAGAAGAGGCAGTCTAAACATGGCTGCCACAAAGCTGGGGCAGCTGAGGAACACTTAAGCCTGGTGCTGGAGTGGAGTTAGTGAGCAGTGATTGGAGCTGGGTGAGAAGATCCCCCCTTTTTTGCATTTAGTCCCTAAACTTAAAGAGAAGAATAAGAAAATCCAGAGAAGAAAAGAGACTCTTAGAATTACCTTTTATAAAGTGGCAAATAAGATAGAGAGAAAAATCCTAGACCCAAATGAAAGGAACAGAGGGGAGAAAAGCTAAAGATCTTTTAATCAAAGAAAACTGGATTTTAAACTGGGTAGGTGTTGTTATGGAAAGGCATTATAATATGCTGGAACTATGTACCTGAATTGATTCAATTATTTAATTCTGTCTCTATAAACTGAATTAAATTTGGATTTTAATTTATCACATTTGAAACAATGCTGAAACCTCTGTTGATGCTGTCATCTACTAGTGAATGGAATATACTACACCCCTACAAATCTATGAAAATTTTGACAGAAGAAATAAGCAACATTTTTTTTTTGAAGGATTGTGGTGATACTGACTGTCCTATAATTAATTACTTTACTATTGTGATAAGGAAGGCTTTTAAGTAAAGTGACTTTTGTTGTGTGAAAACTGTCTAGACTATTTAAATGGAATTGATTAATAACCCTGAGATGTAAAGAGCTATGATTATTGAACTCTTTGATGAGCAAAACTGGAACTGAATATATTGTTTGTGGCCCTGACTAAAAGTGGACTTATTAAATTAAAACAAGATGCCTTTTCAGGGGAAATTAGTGAAATTTCAAGAGAAATGGCATGGATGTTTCAAAGCATCAGGGATACCATGATAAAGAACCAAAGAGAGATAAAAGACTTAATCCAAGGCATCAGTGATAAAATAGAAAATATAATAAACTGGCAATGAATGAAGATCAAAGAGTCCAGGAAAGAGGAGAAGCGGCAGAAAGAATGGAGGAAAAGATAGAACAGACAAACAACAAAATAAAACAAGTGGATGAGAAAAACTTTTTGAGAGATATAAAGATGGAATTAGAATTGGATAATCTGGAAGATGTTTTTGAAAGGGAGATAGGAGTATGGATGGATACTCTGGAGATATGGCAGCCTAGGAGGAGAGGAATAGGAGAAATAGTTAGATGGAATAATGATGATACAAATATTGACAGAGACAAAGATCCAAGAGTGGAGCATGGGAGAAAAGCCAAAAAACGAATAAGAATTAAAGTATTAAAACGGGCAAGGGATGATGTATAGAATAGAGCTATTTTTCCACTTTTTTCTTTCTTCTTTTTTCTAATATAATGTAATATAATATAATATATATATATTATAATCTAATCTAATATAATATAATATAATGATGGCCTGATTAAAAACTAGAAATAGAGGTAGAAATAAGAATATACACCCTTATATGAAGGACTATGCATTATCATAAATATGTGTTTTAACATTAGGATTAGTAAGAGTGACATGACTAGAAGCCAGAATACAGGTAGAAATAAGAATTAGGGGGAATATTAGTAGTTATAATTTCTATATAAACTGAAAATAAGTAATAATTAGATGGAAAGTTGACAGGTTGAAAGTTGGTATTACTATGTATGTTCAAAAAGATCATTGACATTAGAATGGAACATTGAAATATTGAATAACTAATTATCAAGTACATTAATATTAGGATTATATAAGTTTGATTAATGTAATGATTGACTGTTGTTATTTGTATTAATATGAACCATACCCAGAGGCCACACTGTTCATGTATTGATGTTGATATATGTTTAAAAATAAAAACCCAATAAACCTTTAAAAAAACAAATTGGTGATTGGCAGCGCTATTTGGGCAAATAGCACTGCCAAAGGCTGGGATCCCAGCAAAGGCTGGGATAAACTCCTGCTAAAAGTTAATGAGGCCAAGGAAGCTCTGTAACTGCCTCCATGTACGAGGGGTTTCCCACTCTAGCATGGCACACACCTTCTCTGGGTCCATTTCCACTCCCTCCTGGGAAATCTGGAACCCCAAATAGTCCAGTTTAGTCCTATGAAACTCACATTTGGAGAGTTTCACAGGAACAGAGTATACAATTGGCCCCCTCAAAGTTTCTCAAGTACTGCCCTGACTCGTAACTAGAAACTAGTCAGTACCTCCCTGTCTAGTTCCACATGCTCTGCCATTGTCTCAGTGTAGATTAAAATATCACCAAGTACACAACCCCCCTGTGTATAAATAATCATGTAGCACCTAATTCATCAAATACATGAACACTGCAGGGGCTCCCTGTAGCTCAATTGGAAGTAACCAGAATTGCAAACAGCCCTGGAGGCAGGTGAATGCTGTTTTCCATTCATCCCCCTTCTTAATCCACACTTGGTAATAAGCCTCCCTTAAGACCAATTTGGTGAAAAAAAATCTCCCCTTGGCTGAATGGCCTATCGTATCCTTCATCAATGGAAGGGGATACACATCAGGACCACCTCTGATTGACTTTTGGAGTTCTGTCAAGTTTGCTAGCTGCTACCTGTTTAAAAACAAAGGGCAGCTTTGCAATTTTGAGAAAAGATATAGCTGCTTTTAAAGAGTTGCACAATGTTTGTGTGCATCTTTTTGGAGTGCACGCCAAAGCAGTACCCTGCCCTGTTAAATATCAAGGATAGCCATGAGCTTCAGGCTCATTTGCATGGGTTGCTTTAGAAAGGAATGATATTGCCCCTTTGCCTTGCTCGGATGAATGATGATTTGTAAATTGTTCAAATGCAAATGGTTTGATGTCAGTGAAGTGTAATGTCAAGCTTGTCCCAACCTGGGCACTTAGGAAAGAAAGACCCTCGACTCCATTGTTGAAGTGAAAGGTTTACTTTTACTAAGTTCAATTGGTTACAGCATAAGCAAAGCTGGATCAGAATATTCCCGCACAAAGCCTGTGTTTTTCCCACTTTCCTAGCCCCCTCCCTTTCACCAGTCCATCAGTGTTCAATCATGTTCATTTTAGAAATTTGGGGAATGGCTTTGAGGTTTGGCACTTCTTCGATGCAGTTTTGCATTCCACTCTCACAGTCCATCCTTGATCAGCCATTTCTTTCCAGATTGACTCCTCTGGTTCCTGTCATTCCCTCCCTTCCTCCCCACTGTGTTTTATGACAGGATGCCAGTGAAGAGCGGTGTGCTGAAGATGGGCAGACCTGATATGTAGTCTGATTTATTGTATGTGATAGGTATGAGGCGCTTCCAAGAAAGATTTGTATGACACTTGGTAATGAGAGGCATCAAAATTTGAGAATTGTTTCCTTTTGCTTCTTTTTCCCCACAGTATGCAGAAGATGTGTCACTTAAAATCAAGCATATCAATATAAATTTAAGCAATATAGTTTTACTGAGCAACGCTGGGAAAGAGAACCTGTTGAATTTTGGTCATTCTGGAATAAATGAAATAAGCTTTGCAGCATACCTGTCAGAGGTAAGGGGCTGACTAAACTGTTTTTCAGCTGACCGGGATGGGAGAAAGAAATGGAAAATGGTTGACCCTCTAATTCTAGACACCTGAAGATACCTAGACAATTTTAAACAGGGAGGTTTTTTTTTTCCACTTTGTTTTACTCTGATAGCTATAAGCAACTGTTATATAACAGATAGCAGTTAGAAGGTACCGTTGAGATCTTGTAATCCAACCTCCAATCCCCTGCTCAAGCAGGAGACCCTATACCATTCCAGACAAGAGGCTGTCCAGTCTCTTCTTCAAATATATACTATATCATCAACATACAAAGTACTTTGCGTCCCTGTAGACTTTGGCAGCCCTTTGAAAAAAGCCTCTGGAAAAATATATGCTGAAAATGAAGAAATAAGACAATTAATTGATGTTATTGTAAGAAATTAGGAATTAAGGGCAGATAGTGATACTGTTTATAAATTATGTATTAAGAAGGGATTAAGATAATATGTGTTAAGGAATATGCGTAGAGTAACCCTTGAGTAGCAAAGGTGTGCACATGAGAAACAGCTGAGAGTGATTGTGAATAAGCACTGTCAATACAGACACATTGAGTTGTGATATTCTTTTACTTTTAGGAAAAAGCAAAGCAAAGTCCAATAAACAATCCAGGTCATACACAGATAAAGATAGTTAATTTGTCAATCCAGGGATATTCCAAGAACAAAGTCTTCTTACCAGTTGTTGTAGTCATATGCAATAAAACAGTTCTTTTTGGAGTTGCAAACAGGAACAAGTACAGCAGTAAAACAATCAGTAAAACAGTAGAAAACAACAAGTAGCAATGATCAAGCAGTGATCATGCAGAGAGAACAGGCAGAGAGGAGCAGAGGTAGCAATAATAACATAATAAGAAACAATAAGCCATGATTCAAGCTTCCTCTTAAGTACATTGGCTACAGAGCTAGCCAATCAGAATACAGTATGATGCAATACAGCATTACAGTCTTAAAGCTATACATTACATTTTGACTGCAAACATGCATTGATGGTTTATATATATATTGCCAACCCAACCAGTTAGGCAATAGCCATTTCCTAACAAGATGTGGATGGACCATTAAGTTAAAGGGTTTCGATGTAAGAATTGAATATGACGATGTATGTTGTGTATAGTTAAAAAGTGGATTTTGAGAAATATATTCTGCAAATGGAGAAATAAGATAATTAATTGATGTTATTGTAAGAAACTAGGAATTAAAGGGCGGATAGTGATACTGTTTATGTATTATGTATTAAGAAGAGATTAAGATAAGATAAAGAAATATGGAAAAAGAATATTATGGCCGAAATTGGAAATATGTAAAATGTACTTGGGGGGAGGGGGAGAAAAAAAGAGATGAAATAACAAGATATGGTGAAAAATGATGAATTTGTGATAAAGAATTATATAAAAGGGATGAATATGGAAAAAGCAGGAAGATTGGAATAGATTATAAAAATTAATATATATAAGATGTATAAGATGTGACCTGGTCAACACTCTGTTCATAAAATATGTATGATGAAAGAAAAATTTTAATAAAACTTGTTTATAAAAAAAAAAGAAAGAAAAAAGCCTCTGTTGGCACCAGAGAAGCTGGGGTGGGGGTGGGGGTGGGGTGGAAGACTCCCTCTGAAGCTCTGTTCCTACTGGCAAAGGCTTTTTCCAAAGGGCTGCCGAAGCCTATAGGGATGCAATCCTCAAGCACTTTGGTAGCGAAAAAGGAGGCATGGAGGTGCGCGCTTTGCCCTCCGTGACTTCTTTTTCATTGCCAAAGCCTTACTCAAGCAGTTCAGCTGCGAGAAAGGAGGCCTGAAAGGGCACAGCCCTCCAAAGCCATCCTCAAGTGGTTTGGCCCAGAATGGTATGTGCGATCCTCCAGGCCTCCTTTTTTGTTGCTAAAGCCATCCTCATGCAGTTCAGCGGTGAGAAAGGAGGCCAGGAAGGCCGCATGCACTTCTCCACACCTCCTTTCTCGCTGCTGAACTGCTTGAGGAAAGATTCCGTGACAAAGAAGGAGGGAGAAGGCAAAGAAACAGGGTAGAGAAGAGACAGATCTTCGTCAGGTAAATGACCTGGGGCAGCAGGATGGGGGGGGGAGCAATTGTGGGGACCCCAGGGGAGAGAGAATTTATTATTTATTATTATTTATTAATTCAATTTGTATGCCGCCCCTCTCCGAAGACTCAGGGCGGCTCACAATGCATTTAAAATCATTTAAAAAAACATTTAAAAATTAAAAACATTAAAAACATTAAAACTCATTCACACCATTCATGGCCGGATCTCGCCGGATCACAAGAGCGAGATCAACAGCCCCAGGCCTGCCGGAAAAGCCAGGTCTTCACTGCTTTTCGGAAGGCCAATAGGGTGGGGATGGTCCGGACCTCAGGAGGTAACTAGTTCCAGAGAGCTGGGGCAGCCAGAGAGAAGGCCCTCCCCCGCAGGCCCGCCAGCCGACTGGACCCGGAGGAGACCAACTCTGTGGGATCTTACCAGTCATTGGGAGTTATGCGGTAGAAGGCGGTCTCAAAGATACCCTGGCCCTGAGCCATGTAGGGCTTTAAAGGTAATAACCAACACCTTGAATTGTGACCGGAGGCCAATAGGGAGCCAATGCAGCTCGCATAGAATTGGTGTAATGTGGGTGTACCTAAGTGCACCCACGACAGCTCATGTGGCTGCGTTCTGGACCAGAATGAGGTATCTGTGGGTCGGGGAGGCCTTGGGGGGTCTGAAGCAGGTGGCCTGTTCCATCACTAGGCCCCCACATGGCCTTCCCCACCCCGAGATAGCACTTAGCGAGCTGCGCATTTGATTAGCGAATGCATAGGCGAAAGGGAGTGATCACGTTGAAGGCACAAGATTCACTCCTACAAATCCTCGGGCAGGCTCCATTTCATTCGTAACTCGAGGACTACCTGTATTGCTTAGCATGACCCGGCTGCCAGAATCAGGATGGGAGCAAACACACATGCACTTTTTGAAGACCTGTCTTTGTCCTATAAAGCCTTTCCAATCTTCGTTGTACTACCAGACTGATTTTTGCTGCTACAGACTAACCTCCATCTACAAAGTCTAATGCTGCATGATTTTCTCTCTCTCTCTCTCCCTCTCTCTAGATTAACAAGAGCATCACCAAAATTGATCTATTGTTATATGCTAATGATTTGGAAGCAAGAGCAGATCAGCTGGTAAGTTGAACGAGTGATACTGTTGTAACTACTAAATGCTGAGGCTGTCTTAAAGCATGCAAAATACAGAACATTCTCTAACAGTTGTTCTGGGGCTCAGGGTTTGGAGTTACAGCTAGGGTTCAAAAACATCTTTTGATAGACCAAATATATATAAGTAGCAATGTATATATGATACTGTTTATTTTAGTATGTATGGCAAAGATAATGCCAGGACAGTTACACTGTCTCCGATGTTTTAATATGTGTTTAATAAAAAGTTTTAGATAAAAAATTAAAATAAAAAAAAAACGTCTTTTGAAAGTCATGGATAATGCTGGGCCCAAAATAACTAAGCCCAGTCTGCAGAACATAATTGTTTAGGAGAAAAGAGACAGGTTCACATTAGAAAATTCATTTTGCTTCTTTTAAAACCCTATAAGACTATCTAGAATACTTTTAGAAAGAATGTAGATTTTCATCTTGAACAGGAATATGACAATTTAGAAAAAAAAATTGTTCCTATTGTTAATCAGATGCTAGCTTGAAATCTCATATTCCACATTTATAATGAAACTCCTCAGTAGCAGGCATTTGCACTTTTTTATCTGTTGAGAAAATGGTTGGGTTTGCATCACATGAAAGCATGTATTTCTCTTGATAATAGATTATTCTAAATGAAGGCATGCAGGCAGGAAAAGAACGAATATCATTTTTCTTTTCTCATATTACTGCTTTTCTGCTCTTTAATAACAGCAGAATAACTTACATGTTGGAAATTATACATTTAATTGTTTCCTTGCATTTCCAGCCCAAAGGAGCATTAGAAAACGCTTTGAAAGGACATGCAAATACGATTCGGCTGATACATAACCAGCAAGTTGTTCCGTTGGAACAAGGAATGGTAAAAAAATTTACAGTGGCATTGGAATCTGTAATGTATCACATTGATAAACTAGATCAAGTCCAGAGAAGGGCTACCAAGATTTATTTATTGGTTTACTTATTTATTTATGTGTCAAATTTATATAGTTGCCCATCTCACAAAACAAATTACTCTGGGCAGCATACAAGAAGTTACAATTACTAAATACAAAACAATTATCATTAAAACGTTAACATCTATAAAAACAAAACTAAAACTCGGAAATTTTGGGTGAAGGAAATATTTAGTGTTAATAATAACCCTCTCAATATTTTATCAGTCCCATGGGGTCCTCAGGGTTGATTGCAGATGGTGAAAAGACCTGGGTGTGTTTAGCTTATAGATGAGAGGTTGGAGAGGGATGTGATAACTATCTTCAGATATCAAGGGCAGAGATTTATTCTCACTTGTTCAAGAAGTGAATACTAAAACAAATGGGGCAAAACTTCAAGGATGTAGATATAAAGTAGACTTTAGGAAGAATTTATTGAGAATCAGCAGAACAAGTTATTGCATGGAATGATTTCTCCTTCACTGGAAATTTTCAAGCAGAGGCTGTATAGGGATGGTATATGCATGAATTTGATGATCTCATAGGTCCCTTCCAACTCTATGATTCTGTGATTCTGTTCTAATTAGGAGTCAGCGTACATACAAATTAGGAGGCTGGGTGAATGGATGGATAGATGGATGGATTGATAATAGATTTTGAAATTAAACAGCAAATTTTCCTCAAAAATTTAAACATGGACTTAATTCTCATAAAGTGATTTCTAGAATAAACTAGTGCTTTTCAACCTGCTAGACTATTTATAGACCTTATTAAACTAGAGGATGCCTTCCTATGTGAACATAGCTATGTTCACATAGGAAGGCTATGGACTATTATGGTTCCATTTTTTCCCTAACACTTAACCAAGAAAGATATTTTTAGTTTGCTTCCACTATTAAATTAAACTTTCTTGTTATACCAGCGTAGAAGTTCTCTAATATAGAGGTTGTGAGCTGAATAGTCATGAAGATTGCTTGATTTCAGGAGTTTTGATCCCTCTTCCCCCCCCCAAAAAAAATCTCTGTGTATGCTAATTTTCTATTAATGTTGCGGTAATTTGTCTTGACTATCTTCCTCTCTGAAAAGCCTATTCTACTTTATTGTTTTTTTCATAATTTTTCCTGCTGAGTAATTTTAATCATTCTCAATCTTTTATTTCAAAAACTGGCTGTCAAGAAATATGTTAGAGCTAGGGTAAGTGTTTTTTCTTTCTTATACTGAAATTGAATAATTATCTTAAGCTTTCTTCAGACCGTTGGCTGTTCGTCTTTATTAAACATGTAATTAAGCCTGACTTCAGTTGAAGCAAAGACTAAAAAGCATCAAAGGCTTCACAATAAATTGCCTTTGCTAATGTTAGTTCAATAGCTAGAAGTATTTTTAAAAGCATCGAAGCATGTTAAAAATCATGAACATTAGCTACATAGATTTGTAAAGAAAATAATTTTGAGATACTTTTATAATCTTGTCGCTGAAACATGCAAAGACCTGTCTTAATGCTGGCCCTTTTTAATTGTATAGATAAATATCTGGTAGCCGATTAGTTAAACTGCATAATACACAAACTAGTGCAGTAAGAGACAGGAAAATACTAGAATTATGTGAAGCTATAATTGCTGAGCTGCTTCTATAACCTTCAGCCAGTGGTGGGATTCACATTTTTCCACTACCAGTTCTGTGGGCATGGCTTGGTGGGCATGGCTTGGTGGGGCGGCACCTTGCTGTGACATTGAGTTGGCCATGCCCACTCAGTCACATGACCCCACCAAGTTACGCCCACCAAGGCATGCCCACAGAACCCGGTAGGAAAGAAAATTGAATTTACAGCTATTGCAGCCTTTCTACCTATTTTCTGCCCAAAGTCTGAAGTGGCTAAACTTAGACTCTGTCAAAGGCCTCCTCCTGCATGCCGCCTGCTCTCCCTTCACCCTGCATCGCCTCGTTTCCCCTCCTTCAGATGCTTATTCAATCTCCCTGCTTCCTCCCCCTCGACTGCCTCTTTCTTTGTCCCGTGACCTTACCTTCCTCCCACGGCTGGCTGCCAGGGAAGGCAAGCCAAGGTTGAGCCATTGCTGCTGGGCTCCCTGCCAGCCTGCATTTGTTTGCCCCCCTTGTCACGAGATGTCTGCAGCTGCCACCTCTTTTTTTTCAGTGCAAGAAGCCTCCCAGCCACTGCTTTGCCAGCTGGAACCAAGCCAGCAGCGATGGCTGGCTGCAGGCTTCTTGTGCCAAAAACTACCGGCCTTTCCTTCTCGAACGCGCCAAAAAAGAGCTTCAGTCCCATGACTGTTGCTGCCGTCGCCACCCTGTTCTTTGCACCAGCTGCGCACTCACAACCCATTGCCTGCTGCACTGGAGGGGTAATCAAAGTGGTGGCTGGGAGGCTTCCTGCACCAAAAAAAAGAGGTGACAGCTGCAGACATCTCGCCACAAGGGGGGCAAACAAATGTGGACTGGCGGGGAGCCCAGCGGCGACGGATCAGCCCTGGCTTGCCTTCCCTGGCAGCCAGCCGCAGGAGGAAGGTAAGGTCACGGGATGAAGAAAGAAGTGGCTTTGGGGGAGGAAACGGGGAGATTGAGTATGGGCCAGGGCCTCTGAAGGAGGGGAAACAGGGCGATGTGTGGTGAAAGGAGAGAATGGGCAGCATGCAGGAGGAGGCCCCAGGAAGGCCAGAGCCAGGGAATGGCGCGTTCCCTCACTCGGGCGAGGCAGGCAGCGAGCAGGCGGAGGCTCCGGGCCCTCGGGGAATGGCATGTCGCTGGCCCCCGAACCAAGGTGAAGGGCGAGCGGGCAGCATGCTTACTTTTGGTGAGCTGAGCAGAGCGGGCATGGTGCGGAGGTGGTGTGAGGGCTGCGTAGCGAAGGCAACATATATAGGGTGGGGGTGGGCAGGGCGAGCATTAAGCAAGCGGGCGGGACGAGTGTTGAGCAGGCGAGGGGGCAGGTGGGGGCGGGGCCAGACAGAGGTGGTATTTACCAATTCAGCAAACCAGTTAAAATTGCTGCTACAAGTTCGCCTGAATCGGTCCGTACCGGCTGAATACCACCTCTACCTTCAGCCCATGTTAAGGTTTCTGCTTTTCTTCTTGAATTGTAAAATTTAAGCATATGCACAGCATCCCATCTCAGTCTTTATTCTCCACTGCTGTTAAGAAAAAAAATAAGCAGAAAAAAATACCCACTATCTGCCTCTGAATAATGGGGCAAATGGATGAATGTTTGCAAACCCTGAGTGTCTTGAATATAGGAGAAGAATTCTAGGAAGCAGACCAAGATGGAAATTTGCTGCAAACAAGTGCAATTTTAAGACCATCCCCCAAATAGGCATAATAAATGTATGCATTAATTATATTTTGAGTATACTAAACCAAACTAGTTGTAGTACTATTGCTGCATATCTTTATTTTCACAATTATAACAACTCCACACACACACACTTTTATTGTATAGTAAGCATTAAAACCAATGACATAAGAAGTGTATAGCTCAAGCTATTAGAGTTAAAATCTTTCTTTTTTTTTTATTTTAAACCAGAGTACTTTAAACCAGAGTATTCGGTTACTACAGAAAACTTCATTAGAACTTTCAGTAAGTTTTTCTTTCTTATTTTCTAGAATAAATGAACATTTATTTCTCAGTGTTTTGCTTATAATAGGCCAAGTGTATTACCTTTATTAAAAACTAGCTATTGTTGGGTTTTTTTGGAAAAGTTTTAATTAAGTATTAAAGAATAAGCAGAACATTTTAGCGAACATTATCTCTATTTAATAGGAAATTAAGTAAAAGATAAGTGAACTCTCTAGTTTGCTTTTTAAATATCCTGCTATGGATTTTAATCCTTTTTCTTTAAATAACTATGGAGATCTGGATTTTTTAAAAAAACAAAAACCCAGTGTCTGAGTAGGCACTGTTTCAAGATCTTAATTCATCATAATTGGAGGATGGGCTTCACTTAAAGTCTTTTCTCTGGCTTTTCCAGGAAAAGGTGAGAAGTGTAATCAGTGCCATTGAATTCACTCAACTTCTTATAAACAACAATGCTTCAGTTATAATTGTCCAGGTAAATATTTTTGTCATAGGAACCCTTAAAACAAATCCTTACACTGAACATAGCTTTGGATTCTATATGCCTCTTAACAATGGTTTCTTTCTTTCAAGGAAGCTAAGAAATACATGGATACTATCTTAGGTTACTTTGAGCAGTATTCAATGTGGGTAAAGGATTCGGTAAGACCTTTTGGTTTATTGGCTTCTTTTCTCATCAGTTATGAAAATTTAGATCAAATACGGCAGAGGCTGCCAAGAACCAAAATTGAATACATTTGAAATCATTTCTGTCTTAAGATGGGTGTGGAGAAGCATGTTCATGGACACATTAAAACATCAAATCTGTATCTCATCTCTTGCAGATTACTACACAAGTAGCAACCTGTAAACCAATTGCAAATACGATTGATACAGCTGTCGATATTTTTCTGTGCAGCTATGTAATGGATTCTTTGGTAAGCTGGAAGTAGGGGAGGATGTGGGTGTTGGAGCAAACTTTGTTTAAGCCACCTTTCTGCCAGAAACTATCTGCTCTTTAGAGTGGAGAAGCCAATAAGATTGAAAATGCTTTTCTATTATTGTTTCTCCTGTGGATTTATGTCACTTTCTGTTGGATTCCTCATAAAACAAATTTCTTTGGAAATGGACTCCGATAACCAGCCATATTCAAAAATATCTTTATCACGATAAAGGAAGGATATAAAGGAAATATTTTTATCAAGATAAGGGAAGAATGTATAAATAAGAAAAAAAGTGCCTGCACAAATGTGTGTGCATTTTAGCTATCTGAAAATATTAAGTCAAAAAAAAAATTTTTTTTACTGCCATTTAAATATGAAACCAAAGCAGTTTGCTGTCTTTTGAGTTTGATTCATGTAAAATTAGCTGTCCAGCTATTTGTAAATCTGAGTCTTTGTTTTGTTTTAGAATTCTTCCTAAATCAGAGCTTCACAGCAGAATGATTTTATGCAGGGATGAAATGCTCCCAGTTCGGACCGGGTCACCCGATCCAGTAGCGATGGCAGCGGGTGGTTCGGAGAACCGGTAGCAAAAATCCCTGCGGCCCCCCTTCACCTTTTTTTTTTTTTTTACTTTTAAAAGCATTTTTTCTACAACCTCTTCCGATGAAAAAATGCTTTTAAAAGTAAAAAAAAAAAAAAGCCTTTGATAATTGTGTGGCTCAGCTGGGATCATCAGAGGCTTTTCAAAGCATTTTTTCTGCAACCTCTTGGCCGAAGAGGTGGTAAACAAAATGCTTTGAAAAGTCTCTGACGATCCCAGCTGAGTTCCTGATCGGCAGAGAGGCTTTTCTAAGCATTAGAAAAAATGCTTTGAAAAGTTTTTTTTAAAAAAAGTTGGCCACGCCCACCCAGTCACATCCCCCCCCACCAAGCCACACCCACAGAACCGGTAGTAACAGATTTTACATTTCACCCCTGATTTTATGATCTCATAAAACTGAAAAGTATTGTGTAAAAATGGCAGTTTCTGGGAATTGCACATGATTCTTGGAAGCTGATGGCGTGTTTGAGGCCGGGCCCCTTTTTGCATGGTTTTGTCCCTGACATCTTCTGCTTATGGTTTTACAATCAGATCGCGGGTTTGGACTACTCCCTTCACAGAGAGGTCTCTAGTAGGGCTCTGCAGGGGTTCAGATTCCACAGGGAAAAGCTTTATCCTGACTCACCTGGAGGAGCAAAAGAAGAGGGAAGTTGAATTCAAGGCTAAAGTAAACTTTCCATGGAAGAAAACACTGAATGGCCTATGATCTCATGAGCAGTAAATGCCTTTGCTAAGTTGGAGGTCTTAGCAACTATACTTGAACAACTGCATCCCTTGAAACACACATTTTCATCCTTCTTAAAACTGAGGTTTTGTTTGTTTATTGCTAGGATACTCAAGTGACTCTAGTTTGGTGTTTTTACCTAAGTGAGAAAAGATGAATAGCTTTGCAATGAAGCTTACAGAAGGAATGAGGAAGAAGCATTCCAAGCAGCTTGGATCAGATATGCATCCAATTGTTCTTTTTTCTTTCTGTTAGAATGCCTTTTGGTTTGGACTAGGAGGCTGCTGCATCTTGCTGATCCCTGCCATTATTTGTGCGGTGAAATTAGCCAAATTCTACCGCAGGATGGATACCGAGGACGTGTATGATGAGTAAGTAAAAATAGAATGAGTCAGAGTAGCAGTTGGCAGGATGGTGCGGCTATGGAAATTGAATGGATATATAAATTATCAGAAGAAGTCAAAATATTTTTAGCTCACAGTGAGCCTTTGTGTGATGATGTAAAAACTCATTGGGATGTTTTTGCTTGGAATTATTTAAACTTTCCTCCAAAATTGGATGAAAGAATGGGATAGGCCGAGCTATTATATTTGGATGCATGTAAGAAGGCTCCTAAGAGCTGCAGGATGTACAGGCTTTAAAACATGCCTGATGTTTTGGGGTTTAAGGGGAAAAAAACCCATGTGCATCACTACATCTCTGTAGTGATGAAGAATGTTTTGACTGAAGCAGAGAGTTTTTCTCAAAGCAAAAACTGAACTCAATTGGTGAATTATGAACTGTGGGTGGCCTAGAGAGGAAAAAGGGAGTTGTGGGTTTTCACAGGAAAAATCCCAGAATTGACTTTGCTTCTTACATTGATTTTTCAATAAAGCTACACTCTAGGTTAATCTAAAGTGCCGGGAGTTTCTTTTGTTGAATGTGCCAAATGGGATGGTTGACAGCTACCTTTTGGATGACAAAGTTGTCAGCCAGGTTTATAAGGAACATGTTCCATCTCCCACTTGATGCAGAGTTTGTTTCCCAGTTGATGTCAGGGTAGTTAAAATCCCCCATTACTACTGTGCTGCATTTCCTTCATCCATTAGTTAACTAATTAGCAAAAAGTTAATCTATTTCTTTTGCTTGGTTGGGTTGCCTGTGGTATATACCTATGCCAATGTCATTCTTTTTTCCTTTTATTTTAACCCCTTATGCATTCAAGATAAGGGGTTAAAATAAAAGGAAAAAAGAATGACATTGGCATAGGTGTATACCACAGGCAACCCAACCAAGCAAAAGAAATAGATTAACTTTTTGCTAATTAGTTAACTAATGGATGAAGGAAATGCAGCACAGTAGTAATGGGGGATTTTAACTACCCTGACATCAACTGGGAAACAAACTCTGCATCAAGTGGGAGATGGAACATGTTCCTTATAAGCCTGGCTGACAACTTTGTCATCCAAAAGGTAGCTGTCAACCATCCCATTTGGCACATTCAACAAAAGAAACTCCCGGCACTTTAGATTAACCTAGAGTGTAGCTTTATTGAAAAATCAATGTAAGAAGCAAAGTCAATTCTGGGATTTTTCCTGTGAAAACCCACAACTCCCTTTTTCCTCTCTAGGCCACCCACAGTTCATAATTCACCAACTGAGTTCAGTTTTTGCTTTGAGAAAAATTCTCTGCTTCAGTCAAAACATTCTTCATCACTTGGCCTTGTAGATAATGTCTCCCCAGCAACAGACGGTTCACTTACATCCACAGCCTCCCTCTACCCTTAGGAATCACACACACACACACCCCATCACTGTTTGGCAAAGCTGAGAGAAAAAGCAAGTACAGGCAACTATAGAGTCCAGTCAGGTTTGATATGCCAATCCTCCAGAAGAATGACTGCCCTGGAAAATAAAACATAACACTGCACACAACATTAGACATTACTGTCCACTTCCAAGACCACCCTCACCTGGGCTGGCCTGGATGCTCAGCATGTAATCTGTGCACTAATCTAGTTGCCTTCACATCTGTTGCTGCCACCCATTCTGCATCAGCTAGATAGTAAATAGTGCAGTTTCCCTCTATGATCCCAGGAGTTAAGAATCTCCTTAATTTCATAGTGTTCCTCTCCTTTGAACAGAATAGGAGAAGGAGGAGGTGCTTCCACAGCGGGTCTTAATCCCGAACTGCATAAAGTTTTCAGCAGGCTGCAGTGAAATACAGGATGGACTTGCCTTAGATTTTTTGGCAGCTGCAATTTTACAGTAACTGGATTTACAATCTGGATAATTGGGAAAGGCCCTACATACTTTGGACCTGGCTTTTACAAGGCTTCCTCAGGTTGAGAAATTTTATAGGCAGGTACACTTTATCTCCCATCTTGAATTCCCCCTTTGGTGTCCTTTTTTGTTTTCTTGCTTCTTTTGTGTTTCCTTAGCTTTCTGTAAATGCTCTGCATACTGTCACTCCACATTTCCTTTAAAGTTTCCATCCACTAAGCCAATGACACCGAGAACGGTCATCCTGAAGGATCTCTGGCATCTGCACAAACTCCACCCTACTAGCAATCCTGAAAGGGGTAAATCCTGTGCTATTATGCACGGAGTTATTATATGCCACTTCTGCAAAAGGCAGGAGTTCGGCCCAATTGGTCTGTTGGTAATTGACATAACATCTCATATACTGCTCTAACACTGAATTGGTCCATTCACAGGCTCTATTGGTACAGGGATGGTAGGCAGAGCTAAGGCCCTGTGAGGAGCCAATTAGCTTAAAGAATTCCTGCCAAAATTTTGCAGTGAACAGCACCCCACAATCTGAGTTGCTAGTTTCTTCTCTATAAATGCTCAGAGTTTGTCCATCTCTCTGTGGGTCATAGAGTACATTTTTGGCTTAGGCAGTTTGGCCCCTGCCATAATCTCTATTGCATAGTCAGTGTAAGGATCGCCTCTCCTTCCAATTTAAGAAAGTACGAACTCTTGAAACGTAGTTGTTCAAAAGGATTCTTTTATTAAGCAGAAGTGAAAACCATCCAGCTAAAGCACAATCTGAATGCCCTTAGGCAAAGCAGTAGGATTAAAGTGGTAGAGACCCCTCCCTTTAGGTCAGAATGCAGATTTCAGCCAATACACAAGTGTGAAGATGTTTTCTTTACTATTTCCTTTGAGAACCTGAACAAACATGCATTCCCACCACTTCCCTTTAAAGTGAGACAACCCACATGGCTATCATATAAATTCCTGCAGGTAAAGGGAATCTCAGGCTTCCTTGGCGCCAGGATATAGGTTGTAAAATATCTGATGACACAGGCCATGCTAGTAAATCGAATCCACGTCCCCCCTTCCTTCACTTGAATGGCAGTATCACTTTTAGGGATCTGACATGCTACCCTCCTTAGAAAACAAAAGGGTCCACCTGTAAAAAAAAAACAAATACACACAAGATTTCAAGATTTCATGATAGTATATCAACAAGGTTTGTTAGGGTATTGGGAGTGAAATTTTCTCAGTAAGATTGGAGCCCTAACGTGGTGTTTGGCGACCCATTCATTGTGTGCTGATGGTAAATGTTTCCAAGCAACTAAGTATTGGACTTTCCCTCTGTGGATCCTAGAATCAAGGATTTCCTTGATTTCAAAGTGTTGTTCACCTTCAATCATGATGGGAACAGGTGGTGTAGATGCAGGTGGTCTGAGGGATGAGATTACTTCTCGTTTGAGTAAACTGATATGGAATACTGGGTGGATCTGCCTGAGTGTCTTTGGAAGAAGTAGTTCAACTGCTACTGGATTGATGATTCTAGTGATGGGGAAAGGTCCAATGAACTTTGGCCCTAGTTTCTTTGATGGTTGTAATGATTTCAAGAATTTTGTAGATAAGTATACTCTGTCTCCAATATGAAAAGGTTTGGGTTCCATCCTTTTCTTGTCAGCTTGAATCTTAAAAGCTTCTCTAGCTTCCTGTAAGGCTAATCTAACCACTGGCCACGTGTTTTGCAAATTATCCATCCACTCCTTAAGTGAGGGGATGGTGGGTTCTTCTGTGGGTAGTTCAGGCATGGGGCTGAAATCCTGGCCTGTTGCTACTCTAAAAGGGGTAAAACCAGTGCTTGAATGGACAGCATTATTAAACGCAACTTCAGCAAAAGGCAAAAGTTCGGTCCAGTTATCCTGTTGAAAATTAATGAAACATCTTAAATATTGTTCTAGTACCGAGTTCAAAATTTCAGAAATGCCATTAGTACACGGATGAAAAGATGTGCTCAACCCCTGGCCAGTACCAAGTAAGCCCAAAAACGCCTTCCAAAAGTTGGAGGTGAATTGAGCCCCTCTGTCGGAGATGATCCTTTGTGGAGCACCATGAAGTCGATAAATGTGTATTAGGAATAATTTGGCTAAACTTTTAGCAGTTGGGATCTTTTGGCAGGGTATAAAATGTGCCTGTTTTGAAAATAGGTCTGTCACAACCCAAATAACAGTATTTCCCTCACTGTTTGGCAATTCCACAATGAAATCCATAGCGATCTCTCTCCAAGGCGCTGCAGGTTCAGCTACCTTCTGCAATAGGCCTGGGGATTTCCCCTGGTGTCTTTTTGCTGCTGCACAAATGGGGCAGCTAGCTACATAGCTTTCTATGTCCTTTTTTAGTGATGGCCACCAAAATTGTCTTTTAATCAGGTGTAAAGTTTTCACAAACCCAAAATGTCCAGCTAATTTGGAGTCATGGCACCGTACCATTAAGCATAGTCTTTGGCTTGCAGGGACATACAACTTCCCCCCCCCCACCCAAGCCAAGTCTTCTTTCATCAGACAGCTGGATTTGTTGTTCAAAAACCATTCATCAGTGGCCAATGCTTGTTTAAAATTTTGGGTGATGTCATTGTCTGTCACTGTTTCTTGTTTTTCCTGGGATCTGGTGACTACTTTAGCGGCTAGTTGACTGTTTTGTACTATAGGTTTGATTACATCTGACCTTGCACGAATGTATTGCGGTTTTCTGGATAGCGCATCCGCCAGGAAGTTTTTCCCCCCCGGGAGGTATTTTAGAGTAAAATCAAACCGTTTAAAGTACTGAGCCCATCGTACTTGTTTTGGGGAGAGTTTCCTTGGGGTCTTTAGGGCTTCTAGATTTTTATGATCAGTCCAGACTTCAAAAGGGGTCTTACTGCCTTCTAGGAAGTGCCGCCAGGTTAACAATGCCCAACGAACTGCATACGCCTCTTTCTCCCAAATAGCCCACCTTTGCTCAGTGTCATTCAACTTTTTGGATGTGTAAGCGCAGGGCTGTAGTTGGTCTTGCTCATTCTTCTGAAGCAGGACCGCTCCTATTGCCACATCGCTGGCATCTGCTTGTATGACAAATGGTTTCTCCGTGTCCGGGTGTTGTAGAATTGGTTCTGCTAAGAACAGCCGTTTAAGTTTTTCAAATGCTGCCTGGCATTCCATAGTCCAGTTCAATGGTTGCTTTGGTTTAGGGTTGTCCTCCCCCTTTGTTTTTAAGAGCTTGGTGATGGGGAGGGCAATCTGAGCGAATGCAGGGATAAACTGGCAGTAAAAGTTGGCAAACCCCAGGAAGCTCTGTAACTGTTTACGTGTGCGTGGAGGGTCCCAATCAAGTACAGCCTGCACTTTTAGAGGATCCATCTCAACCCCCTGGTGTGAAATGCGGTATCCCAAATAGTCAATCTTCTCTTGATGGAATTCACATTTGGAAAGTTTGGCATAAAGTTTGGCAGCACGGAGTTTGTTTAAAACTGCCCTGACTAGTTTTACATGTTCTGCTTTGGTCTCGGTATAGATTAAAATGTCGTCCAAATAGACCAGAACCCCCTTATATAAATGCTGATGCAGCACTTCATTTATTAACTGCATAAACACTGCAGGAGCTCCTTGTAACCCAAAGGGGAGCACCTTGAATTGGTAGCAGCCGAGGGGGGTGTTAAATGCCGTTTTCCACTCATCCCCTTCCTTAATTCTGACACAGTAGTAAGCCTCCCTTAAGTCCAGCTTTGAAAAAATTTTCCCTTTAGCGAGGTGTGCTAACATATCTTTCATAAGGGGGAGAGGATACACGTTCTGCACACTGATAGTATTAATGTTCCGGTAGTCAACGCATAAGCGTTTTGAACCATCTTTTTTCTCTCTAAACAACACTGGGGCTGCAATTTTTGGTCGGGCTGGCTCGATGAAACCCCTTGCTAGGTTTTTCTCAATGAACGTTCTCAGCTCTTCCAACTCCCTCGGTGACATGCTGTACATCTTGGGTTTAGGGAGTTTCGCGCCGGGTAAGATTTCTATTGCACAGTCAGTGGCGCGGTGGGGGGGGAGCTCATCTGAGGCTTTTTCGCTAAAAACCTCAGCTAAATCCTTGTATTCTATGGGTATGCCCTCAGTTGGTGTGGCGTGGCCAGGCATGGCCGTTTCTCGATTCTCTGCCCCCTCAAGTCCTTTATGTGGATACTCAGCGAAAGTCACCTTCCGCTGAAATTTTATGATGCCTTGTTTCCAATTGATTTGTGGGTTCCATCTTTTTACCCCCGCAAGGCCCAGAACCAACGGCCATTCCATGCCAGGTGCCACTATAAAGGTAAGCCTTTCCTCGTGGCTTCCAATGCCTATATGTAGAGGCACGGTGGCCAGAGAAGCTGGCTCCCCTCCTGCTATTGACCCATCTAGTTGGCAGAAAGCAATGGGGGTTTTCAGCTTTCTTACGTTAATCCCTAACTTCCCTACTAAGGTTGGGCTGATCAAACAACGGGTGCACCCCGAATCCACGAGGGTGGGGATACTTATCTCCCTGTTCTGGTTTGGGATAAATAGTCTTAAGGGGAGGGTAAGCGGTTTAATTGGTTTGCTTACCAGTGGCTCATCATCTGGATCGCTTCCAAACGAATGTGATTCCTCCTGTTCAGATGCCAGGGTTTCTTCCCCAAAGAGGGGAGGGGATGGGACTTCTACGGCCTCCCTGCTCCTCAGGGCAGTCTCCTTCCCACGCCGACCCAGTTTTCCAGGACCCTCCCCCGGTGGGTGGTTCCGGGCGGGTGTTTGCGAACGACACTCTGCAGCTCGGTGCCCTTCTTTTCCACACTTGAAACAGGCTGAAGATCTCGGGGAGAATGCGGTTTGTGGTTTGTGGGGCTCTTGCTTCCATTGGGGTGAGGATTTCTTCCATGCTCGCCCCGCTCGATACTGGTTTCTGGCCATATCAATCTCAGCTTCTTCAGCGGTGACATACCATTCATGTAGGTCATTCGGTGCCCCTCGGGCCACGCAGGCATTGTATAGATCATCACTCAGTCCGTCCTTAAAACAGCTCACCAAAATATCTTCCGGCCAGTGCACACGACACGCGAGGTCCCGGAATTCTTCAGTATACTCTGCTACTGGCCGTCGCCCCTGCCTCACCACCTTAATGCGGTCACGTGCTTTGCGATCTGCCAGTGGGTCCTCGAACCGACGTCGCAGGGCCATCATGAAATGGTCGAAATTCCGCAGTTCTGGTGCGTTGGCATTATGTAGGGTCACCATCCATCTGGCTGCGGTACCCCCTAGGGCTAGGGTCACAACTCGCACTCGGGAGCCTTGGGTTTGGAAATCACGCCCATACTCTTGCATGTAGGTGAGCACATGTGCCACAAAGAATCCTAATTGTTGTGGATTCCCATCAAACTTCACCCCAAGAGGGGGAGTTTCTCTTTCCAGCTGAGGAGCCCGGGGTTGATTGGGAATGGGCGCCGGTGTGCGTGCTGCCTGGGGGGGAGGGTTTGCTGGGTCTTCTCCCATAGCTGCTGCACCATCTGCTCGATAGGCGGCCTCCAGGAAGGGGGTGCCTCCCCTGGCATCATCCATGACTGCTGCCCTTTCAGTGCTCTTTGGTTGTTGTCCTGGCTCCCTTCAGATGTTAAGATTTTCCAAAGTCTCCATCACCAATTGGGTTATATGCCTCTTCAGATAGTCCTCCCTCAGGGGTGCTTCAGTCAACCCCCCCTGGTCAGTAAGGGCTTCTAGTTCCAGTTTCCACCCCGGTTTTCGGTTGCCACGGTTGAGGGTGACTCCTCTGGTTCTCTCATCCCAGCCATCTTTCTTCCCGATGCCAATCGACCAGCGGGGCTTTTCAGGATTCCACAGGGTTACCTCATCCTCTCCGATGGGTTGCACGAGACAGGCATCCGACTGGGTGGCGGTTACTGTCTCTCCCCAGCAATCGGTTTCTCCCAGCTCTCTGCTTTGTTCAGACATGGTTTGCAAGGTCCCCTCAGTAGAGCAAAGATTGCTTCTCTGGGTTGACCGTTTTGCAGATTGTGCTTTCTGTAAGGATCGCCTCTCCTTCCAACTTAAGAAAGTACGAACTCTTGAAACGTAGTTGTTCAAAAGGATTCTTTTATTAAGCAGAAGTGAAAACCATCCAGCTAAAGCACAATCTGAATGCCCTTAGGCAAAGCAGTAGGATTAAAGTGGTAGAGACCCCTCCCTTTAGGTCAGAATGCAGATTTCAGCCAATAACACAAGTGTGAAGATGTTTTCTTTACTATTTCCTTTGAGAACCTGAACAAACATGCATTCCCACCACTTCCCTTTAAAGTGAGACAACCCACATGGCTATCATATAAATTCCTGCAGGTAAAGGGAATCTCAGGCTTCCTTGGCGCCAGGATATAGGTTGTAAAATATCTGATGACACAGGCCATGCTAGTAAATCGAATCCACATCCCCCCTTCCTTCACTTGAATGGCAGTATCACTTTTAGGGATCTGACAGTCAGTGAGGTGGGAGCACATCTGATTCCTTTTTGCTAAAAACCTCAGCTAGGTTGCGATATTCTGCTGGAATTAGCAGCTCTAACCCACTGTCTCCTCTTCATGGTTTCTGCTTTCACTTTTGTAGCTGCAGGTGCATGGGCAGCTCCTTGTGCTTTCCTTGGCTCTTGCCAATTAGTGGCTCTCCTTTGCACCTACCATTTTTCTCTATCCCAGCTCACAGAGGGGTTCCACTTTTTCCACTCCACTAGTCCTAGGACCATGGGCTCAGTCATCCTGGGGACTACAATAAATCTAACAGTCTCTACTTGAATCCCTACTTTGAGCAGAACTGGATCAGTTAGACAGGTGGCTGCTCATCTCCTGTTATTGACCCACCTAGTTGGGAGAACCCCATGGGTCTCCTCAGTTTTCTTAACCAGCCTCTCCACCACCTGGGTGTTGACCATACACTGGGTGCATGGTCAAGTCCAGCAACATCGTGCTGGCCCCCCTTGCCCCCAGGGAGGGTACCACAATTTTCACCTGGGCATTATAGGGATGATGGTGCCACTTTCTATTGGGTCATCTTCCTCCTTGCTGTTGCTCTCAAAGAAGACTGGATCCTTCCGAGGTTTGGTTGGAGTTCTCTCTTCCTCCCTGAACTGAGAAGGGAACTCAACAGTTTGCTGCGCCACACGTCTTCTCCTTTGGCTTCGCTAGGGTTCTCTTTTTGGGGGGTTGGCTGGTGGGCAGAGGAGCGGTTTCTGGTTGTGATGCGAGACACTTGGCTGCTCGATGACCATCCTTTCCACAGTGGCAGCAAGGCCCTGGGGCTTGGCAAGGCTTGCCTCCTCTGGCACATACCTCTTCCTCCAGCCCCTGGGGTCTGGGTGTCTCTCAGGCACTCCGTGGGGCCAGCTTTCCTTTGTGTTGTGCTCTCAGAACTTCATCGGGTTGATCTCCACTTTGCTGGCCATTTGGAAAACATTTGCAAGTTCTGCAGTACCCCTCGGGGTATGCAGTTCTGGTATAGCTCTTAATATAGCTCCCCTCAGAAGTAGGAGACTAGCATGCATTCGGGGCAGTCAGGAAGGTGGCTGGCTAGGCTGTGGAAGTCCTGGATGTACTCTGCTATTGGCCACTTTCCCTGCTTAAGGGTGCGGATGCGGGATTCAGCATACTAGGCCGCCATGGGGTCCTCAAACTGCCCTCACAGAATCTGTATGAACGCATCCAGATCACCCAGTTCCTGTGCCCCAGCCTCGTGCAGGGACACCAGCCATCCAGCTGTGCCGACCTCCAGGTTGGACACCAATGTGTAAACCTGGGCTGCGTTATCTGGGTATATTCTCCCATAGTGCTCCATGTGGTGCCATGTCTGGGCTAAGAAGTGAGCCAGTTTGCCCGAGTCCCCATCAAACCGAACAGTGAGGGGAGGCGGTGGTTGCTTGTCCCTCATCACGATATACTCAGGTGGTAGGAGTGCTTCTGCCACTGGAAGGGAAGGTGGAGGGGCCTCAACCCCCACTTGAGCCCCTGGGGCCACAAGGGGAAGGACGGCAAAATCCATTGCCGCTGCTCCCTGCAAGGGGGATCCAATCATCCTGGCAGGTGCTGGCACCATTGGCTGCATGAGGGGAGGCAACAGGGTAGTTAGTGATTTCACTGCCCCTGTCCCAGCCATTGTTGCCTTGGCTTCTGTTGACTCTGTTCCCGTGATCTCCAGGCCTCCAAACTTCTCTCTCGGCTGCTTCATTAATGGGCTGCGGGTAGCAGTGTGGAGCTTCCATGCCACCGGCTTATCCCACTCAACCAACTGCTCCACCTTCCATTTGCTTCATCAGGTCCTGTGGGATTAGGGGGTCCTCCACTTCTGCCGCCTTTCCACGTTTGCTGCCTAGCAAGTCTTCTGTCCCTGGTACATGGCATCCCACAGTCATTCCCTTAAGCTCACCTACTGCAGCTCTGAGTTGGGGACATGAGCTTGCCAGCTGCACCCCTGCCCCAGTCTGCAGCACTACTTGGGCTTCTTCAGCCAAGTGCTCCTCTGGCTTCTTCCTCTCCTCTGATTCCTTGCCTGTTGCCGATATTTGCGGTCTTTGGTCTCTTGGTGGGATCCAGGAAGGCACTACTATGAGAACTGACTTAATGTCAACTGTCCCATTTAACACATTCAACAAAAGAAACTCCTGGCTCTTTAGATTAATCAAGAGTGTAGTTTTATTGAAAAATCCCTTTAGGCATGGAAGAAGCAAAGCCAGTTCTGGGATTTTTCCCCTAAAAACCCACATAAGTAACCCCCTTTTTCTCCTCTAGGCCACCCCCAGTTCATAGTTTACCAATTGAGTTCAGTTCTTTTGCTTTGTGGAAAGCTTCCTTTCAGTCAAAACATTCTTCATCATTTAGGCTTGTAGATAATGTCTCCCTGGCAACAAACAAACTTGCATTTCACAGCTTCTTTCCACCCTTAGGAATTCAACTCCCCCCCCCCATCACTATTTTGGCAAAGCTGTGAGAAAAAGCAGGTACAGGCAACTATGGAGTTGAGTCAGGTTTGATAGCTGAGAGAACTAGAGAGTCAACTATGGTGGATTTAATTCTTACTGAGAGAGGGTTTCTTGCCTCCCGCCTTGAAAGAGGCGGTGGTGAGGCCCCTCCTCAAGAAGCCTTCTCTGGACCCGGCCGTTTTGGCAAACTATCGTCCGGTCTCCAACCTTCGCTTTGTTGCGAAGGTTGTGGAGAGTGTGGTTGCGCGACAGCTCCCACAGTTCCTGGATGAAACCGTCTATCTAGATCCGTGCCAGTCCGGCTTCAGGCCTGGGTACAGCACGGAGACGGCATTGGTCGCATTGGTGGATGATCTCTGGAGGGCTCGGGACAGGGGTTGTTCCTCTGTTCTGGTCCTGTTAGACCTCTCAGCGGCTTTTGATACCATCGACCATGGTATCATGCTGCGCCGGCTGGAGGGACTGGGGGTGGGAGGCACCGTGTTGCGGTGGTTCTCCTCCTATCTCTCTGACCGGTCGCAGTCTGTGTTGGCAGGGGGGGAGAGGTCGACCTCGAGGCGCCTTGCTTGCGGGGTGCCGCAAGGGTCGGTCCTCTCGCCGCTCCTGTTCAACATTTATGTGAAGCCGCTGGGTGAGATCATCCGTGGTTTTGGGGTGCGATGCCATCTGTACGCTGATGACACTCAGCTGTACATTTCCACCCCAGACCACCCCAATGATGCCCTCGAAGTGATGTCCCAGTGTCTGGAGGCCGTGCGGGTCTGGATGGGGAGGAACAGGCTTCGGCTCAACCCTTCCAAGACCGAGTGGCTGTGGATGCCGGCGTCCCGGTATAGCCAGCTGGTGCCATCGCTGGCTATTGGGGGCGAGTCACTGACCCCCACAGAGGGGGCTCGCAACTTGGGCGTCCTCCTGGACACACGGCTGTCTTTTTTTTTTATTATTGAAAAAGTTTTCAAATACAAATTTCCCCCCTTTTTTTTTCCCCTCCCCCTCCCTAACCCCCCCTCCCCACCCATCCCCCCCTGTGACTTCTTCATAACAAAAAAAACCCTAATTCATAACAGATTACTTACTCCCTCCTCTAGATATTGACCTTTACTTACTAAAAATATTATTAATATTATAACATCCCCCTTTATCCATACATATCAAAAAAGAGAAAAGAAAGGGAAAAAAAAAGACATACTATGACATTATAGAATAACTTCTCCACTTTAAAACTATACGATAAGTCCTACTTTAACATTTAATCTTCTATATATATTACTATAACATTTCAAAGCGGCCTTCCCCATAAAATCTAGTTTAACATTTATTCCACTCTATCCATTTCCTCCACTCCCCTAAATATAACACTTAAAAATCCCTTTTCTTAGACTAATCAATCTACTAAATAGCTTATTCACCCACTATCATGCAAAATTGCCATACACAACATTTCTTAACATCTTTGATTCACTGCCCACACTACTTAAAAATATATGTCTATATTTTCCATTATATCTAAATAAAAAAAAAGAAAAGACAATGACTTTAAATTTATAATCCATATAGTATCTTCTTTGAGGTCTTTCCACTGGATTGGTAGAACCAACATCCATAATCGGGTAACATAGCTTACTGGTGCAACAGTTTATTCAGGATCTTCAATCATATCTGCCCCCATCAGTAGTAAATATCTTCTTATATGTATAAAAGTAAAAACAACCACCCGAGTGACATTATAATTATATTCCATATAGTAATAATTGTGGGTTTCATCAGGATTATTAATTCCCATCATCGTAGTGGGTAACAACCCGATCTTCTGCATGCCCCAGCATAATTCTCTTGCCTTGTGATTCAAGATAATATAATATGTTTATCAACACAAAAAGAAATTCCAAAATGGATAATTCAAATCCATCAGTTTAAGGCTCATTTAACGTCCCCAGATTACGGCCATGCAGAGATCTGCCACAAACCTCAGGATGATATTAACCAATACGTCGCCTCTTCTGTGTTTACACATAATCGTTCATATTTTAAAATCACTGGCTTCACTGTTGCCTGATTTAGAAATTTCTATTTCTATGCCACCTATTTCTTTTTTTTCTTTTCTTTTTGTGGGTTCGGTTTCCATCCTGGTTCCCTTTCTACAAAATATGTATCATCTGGTCGGTTTTTATTCTGCTTTGTAGATTGGTCTTGTTGGTTTTGCTTTTGTATCTCATATTTCTTTTTTATCCCTTGTATATCCCCTAATTGGTTTCCATGTTTATCCTTGCCTTGATAAGTCATCACATTAAGATTAAATGCCTCTTCTCTCAAATTTGTAGATAGTCCAGCTGGGGTATCCAATAAATCCAAAGGCAATTCATCTGGTACAGTCTCTGTAATTCGATATTTTACCTTTATTTCCGGCTCCTTCTGCTTATCCTGTATTATACCTGGAGATGTTAAGTTCATTTTCAACCTATTTTGATAAAATTCTTCCGCTCTTTCAACAGTATTTAGCTGATATCTTTCTCCTTGGTATCTAAATATAATACCAACTGGGGCGTCCCACCTGTAGGAGATATTTCTCTTTTTTAACTCATTCACCAGAAAACCAAATTTCTTCCTTTCCATCAATATCTTAGGTGGGAGTTCCTTGTAAATCCAAATCTTTCTTCCATACAATTGCAAATTAGAATTGAAGGAATTTTGAACGATATTATTCCTAATTTCCTTATCTGTAAAATAAATCACCACATCTCTAGGCAATTGCCTTTGCTTAGCAATCCAGGAGTTGATTCGATAAGCTCTGTCGATCCTACAAAACACTTCGTCAGGTTGAACCTTTAGAATCCCAGCTAGAAATTCAGAAGATATTTTCCTTAAATCATCTCTATTATTTTCCTGCAAACCTCTTAATCTTATCGCATATTCTGTGAAATTATATTGTACCATTAAAATCTCTTTTTCAATCTTCTGTTGCAGATTTTCTGCATTACCATACTTTTGATCAGCATCCATTTTAGGTTTTTCTTCTAAGCTATTATCCTGAGTGTTTGTCAAATCATTTTCAATTTTTTGAATTCTATTGTCCAATTTATCTTGAATTTCTTCCATTTTAGACTCTAGTACATTAGTATTTGTGTCCAACTGTATCATAAATCCTGTAAAACCATTAACCACTTTTGAGAATTTTTTCTCCAAAAAATCAAACTTAGATTTCACCAAGTCTTTAATTTCCTGCTTAAATTTTTCAAATTGCTGATTCACAATCTCCTCCCTTCTTTCAATCTCCTCTATAAAAAATTATATTATATTAAAATCAGGTTTCTGAGACTGAAGAATTAAGACTTGTTCCTTTAAGTTGTTGGTGGGGGATCCCCCCCCTTCTTGTTTATCTGACTTTATGAGTCTCAGTGCCATGTTTCCGCCCAGGCAGGCTTTGTTAAAAAAAAAGCAAGAAAGAAAAAAAAAAGGACTTCTTTCCAATCAACAACAATATCAGGTCTCCAAGGGAAAAAAAAGAGAAAAAGACACAGGAGCGAAGTTTTGTCTACAAATGTAGCCAGTGGTATTTATTCCGCTACATTGTAGTAATAGAAAATGGAAGGACTTTCCCTTTCAGCCTCTCCTCCAGCCAACGCCATTTTAAAAGGCTTTTTCTTTTTTTCCTCTTTCTTTTCCTCCTCTCTCTTAAGTAATTTTTTTTTAAAAAAAATCAGTAAAATACTTGCGATTCAATATTACAGGTCCAGCTCACATTTTCTTTGAGTAGTCTGTTAAATTTGCAGGCTTGCTTTTGACGCCTGGCTCTGCATCAGCAGAGGTCTCCCAAAGCCCGGAGCGGCAGCTGGGGATACAGGGCATCTCATCCGCTCCGTCCCAAAAGTAAAGGAAAAACTTTTGGGACTCCGCAGGGAGTTCTACCCACCCCTGCCGGCTCTATCTCCGTTTCCTCATGGAAACGGAGTTTTTTTTCGAGCCGCCATTCCGTTGTGAAGGCGGCTCTAACAGGCGATGGAAGCTGACGATCCCAAAGGAACGTCTGGCAGCGACAAACAGCAACCCGGAAGTCGTCGACACACGGCTGTCTTTAGAAGAGCATATGACGGCCGTGGCCAGGGGGGCTTTTTATCAGGTTCGCCTGATACGCCAGTTGCGCCCCTTTCTGGATTGGGACTCCTTGTGCACAGTCACTCATGCCTTGGTTACGTCACGCCTGGACTACTGTAACGCTCTCTACATGGGGCTCCCCCTGAGGAGCACCCGGAGGCTCCAGCTGGTGCAGAATGCGGCCGCGCGGGTGATTATGGGAGCGACGTGGCGCTCCCACGTAACACCTCTCCTGCGCGAGCTGCATTGGCTCCCGGTGGTCTTTCCGGGTGCGCTTTAAGGTGTTGGTTCTCATCTTTAAAGCGCTCCATGGCTTAGGGCCAGGGTATTTGCGAGACCGCCTGCTGCTACCGATAACCTCCCACCGGCCAATACGCTCTCACAGAGAGGGCCTCCTCGGGGTGCCGTCGGTCAGGCAATGTCGGCTGGCGGCCCCCAGGGGGCGAGCCTTCTCTGTGGGGGCACCCGCCCTGTGGAATGAGCTGCCTCCTGGAATACGATTGATCCCGGACCTCCGGACCTTCCGTAAAGCCCTGAAGACGTTTTTATTTCATCAAGCCGGCCTAGCCTAAATGGTTTTTAATTGGGATTTTAAATTTTATGGATGTTGGTTCTCATCTTTAAAGCGCTCCATGGCTTAGGGCCAGGGTATTTGCGAGACCGCCTGCTGCTACCGATAACCTCCCACCGGCCAATACGCTCTCACAGAGAGGGCCTCCTCGGGGTGCCGTCGGTCAGGCAATGTCGGCTGGCGGCCCCCAGGGGGCGAGCCTTCTCTGTGGGGGCACCCGCCCTGTGGAATGAGCTGCCTCCTGGAATACGATTGATCCCGGACCTCCGGACCTTCCGTAAAGCCCTGAAGACGTTTTTATTTCATCAAGCCGGCCTAGCCTAAATGGTTTTTAATTGGGATTTTAAATTTTATGGATTTGGGGTTTTAAATTTGGGTAGCCAATGATTTAATTCTTTTAATTATCTTAACTTTTGCATTTGTATGTTTTTTAATTTTGGCTGTTCACCGCCCTGAGTCCCTTCTGGGAGAAGGGCGGTATACAAATTAAATTAATAAATTAAATAAATAAATAAACTAACAAAAATGAAATGATACAGGGGGTTGAAGTTGCAGGAACTTTGGAGGAGCGTGACCATGTCATATTGGAATTCAATATAATGTAGGTACAAGCAATAGAAGAAAATCAAACTAGTGTCTTAGATTTTAAAACAGTTGATTTCAACAAACTTAGAGTTTGGGAAGGATTTCATAGATGAAAATCTTAAAGGGGAAAACAACTCCAGAAGCTTGGGAAACAGTGAAAATGTGATTTAAAAAGCCTAGTCCACCACAATAACAATTTATTATTATAGTCTTACACCAGAGACCAGAACAAATAAAAGCACTCAGTATATATACACTTAAAAATTCTAGTATCCACTTTGGTCTGGATGTATATGTTTGTTCAGAATTCTTTTTGTTCTTTCGGCTATATATATATATATATATTTAATTTGATTTATATGCCGCCCTTCTCCGGAGACTCAGGGCAGCTTACAATGTGCTAAGCAATAGCCTTCATCCTTTTGTATATGTATACAAAGTCATCTTATTGCCCCCACAACTGGGTTCTCAATTTACCTACCTTAGAAAGGATGGAAGGCTGAGTCAACCTTGAGCCTGGCGAGATTTGAACCTGCAGTAATTGCAGGCAGCTGGTCTTAATAACAGGGTGCTTTAGACCACTGTACTACCAACGCTCCAAATATTAATTGACATAAATATTTTGTAATCAAGAGTTTAACAGAGAAATTGGTCTATAGTTCTGTATTAGTTGGTGGTCTGAATCTTCTTTAAGAGTAATTATTGCTTCCATCCAGGATTTTGGTATATTTGCTTGGTCCAACGCTTCATTGAATATTTCCAACATTAACCCTCCTAACAATAATTGAATATTTTTATATAATTCCACTGGAAGTCCATCTGGGCCCAGTGTTTTGTTATTTTTTTTTTGTTGTTGTTGTTGTTTTTTCATTGCCATAACAAATTCTGCTTCCATTATGGGTCTATTTAATATTTCTTCTTGTTCCTCCGCTATTTTACATATATTTGTTCCTTCTAAATAATCTTTGACCTTTGCTTCTGATATCTCTTCCTGGGAATATAATTTTGAAAAAAACTTTTTTTTCATAATTATATATACAATATATATATACAAAACTTTTACATATACAAAACTTTTTTGTATAATTTCCTTTTTGTCCTCTCTTTTGTGTTGGATTATTCCTTTGTCATCTTTCAATTGATATATCATTCGTTTATCTTTCTCCTTTTTTAATATATAGGCCAACCATCTACCCACTTTATTTGCATGTTCAAAATAATTTTGTTTTGACATCTTTATTTTTTGTGCTATTTCTTTTTGGGTTATTAAATTTATTTTATGTTTAACTATACCCCATTCCTCTTTTATTTTTTTATTTTGGGGGTCTTCCTGCAGTTTTTTAAGTTCTTCCTGAAATTTTTCTTGTTGGAATTTCTTTTCCTTCTTCCTTGCGTTATAGGCTATTGTTAATCCTCTGATATATGCCTTTAACTTGTCCCAGAGATTTTGAAGTGATGTATCTTCTTTTTTATTTACACTGAAGAATATCCTCAATTCATTTTCCAACATCTGTTTATACTCTTTGTCTTTACATATATTTTGGTTCAGTGTCCATCTTTTATATTTTTTCTGTCCTTTCCATTTTATAATTATTGGGTTATGATTTGCCCATTCATTGATTCCTATTTCTACTTTTTCCAATCCTATTCGTATTTCTGCTGTCATCCAGGCCATATCAATCCTGGACCAGGATTGATGTGGGTGTGAATAAAATGTATATTGTCTTTCTTCATTGTGTACTTCTCTCCATGCGTCTCGGATTTTTAATTCTGTTATCATGTTAAATAATTCTTTGGGTAATACCTCTTTCTTTTTTTTATTCTTTGTACTGCTCATATAATCTTTTTTGCTGTCTGCTATAGCATTATAGTCTCCTACTAAACATATATTATCAAAACCTTGTTCTATAATGTTATTATGCAATTTTTTTAAAGTATTCATGTTGGTTTTTGTTTGGGGCGTATATTACTACTAATAGGACTTGTTTTTGCCCTATCTCTAATTCTACCATCAACGATCTACCTTCTTCATCTGAATAAATTAGTTTTGATTTTATTCTCTCTTTTACATATATAGCAATTCCTCTTTTTTTTCTTTTGTGTTATTGATGCATATAGTATTCCTAGCTTTGCATTTTCTAATAATTTCTGGTATCCTTTTTTAATATGTACCTCTTGAAGGCATATCATGTCTGTTTCGAGGTTTTTTAGCTTTGTAAAAATTTGAGTTCTTTTTTTTTTTTTTTTGTGAATTCAAACCATTTATGTTCACAGGGAAGAGGTTTAGTGCCTCTTCCATTTCTTACTGCTGTTGTTTCTTGGTGTTTCTTCTCTCTCTTTTTACTCTCCCTCTTGTTCCTTCTTTTTCTTCTCGTTCTCTTTCCTGTATTTTCCTTATTTCTCTTTCCTGTATTTTCCTTATTTCTCTTTCCCTTTCTATTTGATCTTCCTCTTGGCTTTTACTTTCTGATTCTTCTTTACTTTCTTGCTCTTCTTCCTGTGAAAGATGACTTCTGTAAAATTCTTGTGCCTTCTCTACCATGTCTACCTTGTATTTTCTGTCTTGCCATGTAATAAGAATACCCTCTGGAATTATCCATCTAACCATCACTTTATATTTGGTAAGTTGGGTTGTAAGAAACTGATATTGCTGATATTTGTTTCAAAATTATAATTTCTTTACCTTTATACGTTATTGTCTCTTCCCTTGATTTCTTGTAAATTTCATCTGTAACTGCTTTTTTTGTAAATCTTATATGTACTTCTCTTGCCAATTGATGCTTTCTTATATAATTGATATGTATGCGGTAAATTTCATCTATCTGTTCCCTTATTTCCATCTTGTTTCTTTGTATTAATTCTGTCAAAATTTCAGCCATTTTTTCACCCAAATCTTCCTCTTTCTCTTCCGCAACATTTTGGAAAATACGAAGCTTTCTCCATTTCCAGGAATGCAATTGAATCTCCCCCTTGTGCATGCTCAAGATGGTGGATGGACATTGAGACACTCCCGGGAGATGGAGAATGACCTGGCGATTTTTGGGACTCTGTGGCAAGTTTGACCATCGTGGCCCCCAGTCCTGGCGAAAGGGGATTTCTCCCGTCAGGATGAGGGTATTTGTGTCCTCCGGGACACCAGGACGGTTGAGAAAGGGCCGTCAGAAGGAGCCGTGAGGTGCCAGCAAAAACAGCTGTTCGGCGGCTTTGCATTTCTTGGCTGGCGGCAGTCGGAACGACGACGGAGGCTCTGCGATGGCAGCAATGGCGGTGGCGGCAAAGATACGGGGCTTCCCCGGCTCTCTGGCCTCTCTGGGGCTTCCTTCAAAGCCCCCAGCGCTTCTGGAGCGCGGTAGGAGCCCTCATGGAAGCGGTGGCGGCGGCAGCAGCAGTGGTGCCTATGCAGTGTCGACTGTTCCTGGCCGATGGTGGAGGCGAGGGAGCGGCAGTCGACTACTATTATTGAAAGATGACATGGTGAGAGGCCGACAGCCTGGACCTGTCAGGAGCTGGCTTTTGTGGACCCGTTCCTGCATGAATCCAGAGGCCCCCCTTGAGTTGGGGGCTGCAGACTGGGGGTACAAATGGCCAAAGATCTTGGGGAGTGAGAGAGGTGGGAAGATGGTCGAGAGACGGTTGGGCTGTCTCGGGCCACACCCTTCCCCCCCCCTTTTCTGGCCTGTGTAGGCCTTATTATGGTCATTACTCCAGGCGCCTTCGGCCTCGTAAGCCATTTCTTTCGTCTTGCTGAATGTCATCAAACTTTGCCCCCGGGCTTATATATTTACCTTCTGAACCTGCTTTATTTCAACTATTACCCCTGACTAGTGGACAAATGGAAGCTTGGTATGGGCCCTGAGGGAGTCCGGGTCATCACTGCCATTCCTACCAGAGGGGTCAGTTTCCTGACTTTTTCTCTATAACATACTATATCCGCCCAAGCATCGTGAGAGGATGCCTGGAAGGAACACGCCCTGGATATGCAGTAATGGCATAAGACTCTCTCCACTGTCGTGGGAGGACAGTGGAGTCCAGTTTCCCACATCTTTAAGTTTGCTGCCTTCTGTCCTCAGGACTTTTAGACTCTATGAACCCTGCCAGAGGTCATCCTCACCTCTTCCATTTGTGAATGTACTCGACCATTGAACTTCTTGCACTGCGAGACTCCCCCCTCTCGCAGGCCTGGCCCTCCACGTTATCGAGGGCCTACCTCGATGACGGGTTTTGGAACCCAGAGAGGTGGCATGCTGCAAAGAGGGGGTTGAGGGGCTTTTTATCTAAATTTTTAGTTAATCTTTTAAGGGGCTCCGGGAGGGGGGAGGGTTGGATTAGAAATCGGGTTGTGGGTATGGGAGAAAACCCACTAAGAAGAGGGTCAAGTCTGGATATGAAGCGTGGTGTGGGAGATGGGGGGCCCGGGGTCAAGTGGGGGTCAGAGCTTATCCAGATTCAAACCCAAACCCATCCCATAGACGAAATACAACCACCATCCAGAAGCCAGACCACAGCGGCATCACGAGCTGCTGCACCCTCCTCCAATCCCCACACAAAGCAAACTGACACACACCATGAACACATGGCAAGACCTCAAACTTGGAGCCAAACCAAAGCCCGGGGTGTGGCATCACAGCCATCTGCTCAGGACATTACATCAAAAAACTCAGGATATCATAACACTAGAACTCAGGATGTTAACACACAGCCCATTATCCAGGTCGTTAAAACACAAAAGACTAATGGGCACACATCAAGGACCTCACCCACACAGGATGTTATGAAACAGCTAACTAATCTGCAAACATCAACTCCATCAACTAATCAAGATGTAACCATACAGGCAACCAACCCGCTCACAGCAACAAAGCCAGCACCCCACACCTCCCCACCAGTATTTATAGAGAGACGGCAGCTCCGATCACGTTTTCCTCACACAAGCACGAAGCCAAAGACACCAGCCTGAAGATGATGAGTGGGACGTAAACCAAGTTTCTCAAATTGCAGCCATAGCTCAGTGAAATCACATCCACTATCCTAGGCTTCTTCAGACAGCAAGCATGCATTTTGCTGCCTATTGGGAGACTAATATAGATCTATTTCAGACTGATTGCTCCTCATCAGTTATCCACACCCTTACCATATGTTCCCTCCCCGTAGAGGCTAAGGAAAAATTTTCCCAGGTTTTATTGGTACTGTTTGGAATAAAAATAAGATTTTAGGTAAAATATTCATCTTTATTGTCGCAATTCTCCCAATTAAAGATAGCTGCAGTTTTGCCCAGTTTTCCAAATCTTTTTGTATTTGTTGTAATAGTTTTGTGTAGTTATCCTCTTTTATCGAAGAACACTTTGGTGTCAACCAAACTCCGAGATATTTTACTTTCTTTTCTATTTGAATTCCCAATTTCTCTTCCAATTTCTCGTTTTGCTTATGGGTAAGATTTTTAATTAATATTTTTGTTTTCTATTTACTTTTAGTCCTGCTACCTTACCAAAATCCTCTATTTCCTGCATTAATACAGTTCAGTTTCTAACAGTTCTTCTATGAAAAAGACCATGTCATCTGCGAACGCCTGCGTTTTATATTCTTTTTAAATTCTTAGTCCTTTTATTTCCTGATTTTGTCTGATCTGTGACAACTCTTCTAGTGGCAAGATAAAAAGTAAGGGGGATAATGGACATCCTTGTCTAACTCCTTTTTTTTATACTAATTTTTTCTGATAGGTCCCCATTTACTATTATTTTAGCATTTTGATCAGAATATATCATCTTAATCATCCCTACAAATTTTTCTCCAAAATTCATATTAATTAATTTGGTAATTAAGAATTGCCAATTTAAATTGTCGAAGGCTTTTTGTGCATCTATAAAGATTAAATCTATCTGTTTTTCAGGATGAGCTTCGTAGTATTCTAATATGTTCATAACAATTCTTGTGTTGTTTCTCAATTGTCTTTTTGGGAGAAACCTGTTTTGGTCAGAGTGAATAATTTCATTCAATATTTTTTAAAATCTTTCCGCTATTATCGTTGCAAATATTTTATAGTCGACATTTAACAATGAAATTGGTCTATAGTTTTTAATCTGTTTAGTATCAGTAACTTCTCTGGGTATTAATGTTATAAATGCCTCGTTCCACGAATTTGGTAATTTAGCTCTTTCTAATATTTCATTATATGGGTTTTTTTTTAAATTTATTTATTTATTTGTTTATTTATTTATTTATTTAAATTTCTATACCACCCTACTCCTGAAGGACTCAGGGCGGTGAACAGCCACAGGATAAAACACATAAATACAAAAATTTAAAGCCCTTCTCTATGGGAGCGTACTGGCCGGTGGGAGGCTATTGGTGGTAGCAGGCGGTCCCGTAGATAACCAGGTCCTAAGCCATGGAGCGCTTTAAAGGTGATAACCAGAACCTTGAAGCGCACTCGGAAGACCACCAGGAGCCAGTGCAGCTCGCACAGGAGAGGTGTTACATGGGAACTCCACGTCGCTCCCATAACCACCCGCGCGGCCGCACTCTGTGCCAGTTGGAGCCTCCGAGTGCACCTCAAGGGGAGCCTCACGTAGAGAGCGTTACAATAGTCCAGACGAGAGGTGATGAGGGCATGAGTGACTGTGTAGAGAGTCCCGATCTAGAAAGGGACGCAACTGGCGGATTAGGCGAACCTGATGAAAAATCCTCCCGGTCACGGCCGTCAAGTGCTCTTCTAAAGACAGCCGTGAATCCAGGAGGACACCCAAGTTGCGAGCCCTTTCCGTGGGGGTCAATGATTCGCCCCCAATAGTCAGCGATGGCACCAGCTGACTATATCGGGACGTCGGAAACCACAGCCACTCGGTCTTGGATGGGTTGAGCCTGAGCCTGTTTCTCCCCATCCAGATCCGTACGGCCTCCAGGCACCGGGACATCACTTCAAGGGCATCGTTGGGGTGGTCCGGGGAGGAGATGTACAGCTGGGTGTCGTCAGCGTACTGATGGTACTTCACCCCGAAACCATGGATGATCTCGCCCAGCGGCTTTACATAAATGTTGAACAAAAGGGGCGAGAGGACTGATCCCTGCGGCACCCCACATATGAGGGGCCTCGGGGTCGACCTCTGCCCTCCTGTCAACACAGACTGCGACCGGTCGGAGAGAAAGGAGGAGAACCACCATAGTACAGTGCCTCCCACCCCCAACTCTTCCAACTGGTGCAGCATGATACCATGGTCGATGGTATCAAAAGCCGCTGAGAGATCTAACAGGACCAGGACAGAGGAGCAACCCCTGTCCCGAGCCCTCCAGAGATCAGCATTATTCCCTCCAGTGACTCCTGAAATTTTTTGTAGATCTCTGCCAAAATCCCGTCTGGTCCTGGTATTTTATTATTTTTTTGTTTCTTCATCACCTCCTTCATCTCCATTAGAGTTATCTTTTTTTTTTTAATGTTTTATTGTAAGAAATTATAATAATACAATTTTATCCATCCAGTTACATAGTATGGAAAAAGAAATAAATACAAATTGTACATATTATACATAAGTAGATAATCTTTGCAAACCAGTTACATGGTAAAAAACAAAAAAAAAAATTGTTCACATATCATTTTTAGCATATGTATATGTGATGATCTTTGACAATAAATTAGTAAATACATAAATTATATCTTTTGCTTACCCATGTAACCTTTCCTTGCCTTATTATATTTCCTACCATCCACAGTACCTCTTCTCTTACTATTTCATTTTTCTATTTCTTGTACTTGCTCTGGTCTCTTTCCTTTTTATTTCAATTTCCTCTTCTCTAACCACCCGTACCACTTATCCCATACGCTGTAATAATCCGAATCTTCTCTGTCATTAATTTCTAAAGTTAATTTATTCATCTCGGCACATTCCATTATTTTGCCGATTACTTGTCCCTTAGTTGGTATATTTTTCTCTTTCCATTCTTGAGCGAAAGCGATTCTTGCTGCTGTTATTATATGCACTGCCAAGTATTTCTTCTTTTTTGCCATTTCCGTCTTCAGGATTCCCAGGAGAAGTGTTTTAGGGTCTAATTCAAAGGTTTCACCTATTATTTCTGAAAGCCAATTGCAAATCATCTTCCAATATTTTTTTGCTTGAGAGCAGGTCCACCAGCAGTGGTAAAAGGTACCTTGCTGGTGTCCGCACTTCCAACACTTTGGGTTTGAGTTAGGGTAAATTTTGGCGATCCTAGCTGGTGCTAGGTGCCACCTATAAATCATCTTATACTGGTTCTCCTTGTAAGTAGTTGCCTTGGTAAGTTTTATATTGTTGTTCCATATTTGATCCCATTCTTCCAAATTTATGTTTTTCCCAATATTTTTGGCCCATGCTAGCATTGGGCCTTTAACCACTTCTTCCATCAGGTCATATTCTACTAAATAGTTGTATATTTTAGCTAATAATTTATTACCTGTACCCATCCAAATTTTATCAAAATCTTTGCATCCCATTTCTATACCGTATTGTTCTTTATCTTTTTTGTATCTTGATTTTATCTGTGCGTATGTCCACCATTCAACAAAAGTGCCCTGTTCTTTTTTTTTTTATTGAAAAGGTTTTCAAATACAAATTTTTCCCCCTTTTTCCCCCCCCTCCCCCCCTCCCTAACCCCCCCTCCCCACCCTTCCCCCCCTGTGACTTCTTCGTAACAAAAAAAACCCCTAATTCATAACAGATTACTTACTCCCTCCTCAAAATACTGACCTTTACTTACTAAAAGTATTATAAATCCCCCTTTATCCATACATTTCAGAAAAGAAGAAGAGAAAAAACAAAAAAAAACAAACACATTATACTATAACTATTATAAAATAACTTCTAATTTAGCATAATAGTGTTTTATATCTATACATTATTGCAACAATTCAAAACCACCTTCCACTTTAAAACTATACGATAAGTCCTACTTTAATAACATTTCAAAGCGGGCTCCCCATAAAATCTAATTTAACATTTATTCCACTCTATCCATTTCCTCCACTCCCCTAAATGTATCACTTAAAAATCCCTTTTCTTAAACTAATCAGTCTGTAGCTAGCTTATTCACCCACTGTCTTACAAGTTTACCATACACAACAATTCTTGATATCTTTAATTCACTGCCCACACTACTTAAAAATATATATATATATATATTCCATTATATCTAAATAAAAAAAAGAAAAGACAATAACTTTAAATTTATAGTCCATATAATATCTTCTTGAAGTCTTTCCACTGGATTGTTAAAACCAACATCCATAATAGGGTAACATAGCTTGCTGATGCAACAGTTTATTCAAGATCTCCAATCATATCTGCCCCCATCAGTAGTAAACATCTTCTTATATATATAAAAGTAAAAACAACCACCCGAGTGACATTATAATTATATTCCATATAATAATAATTGTGGGTTTCATCAGGATTATTAATTTCCATCATCGTATTGGGTAACAACCCGATCTTCTGCATGTCCCAATGTGATTCTCTTGCCTTATAATTCAAGATAATTATAATATATTTATCAACACAAAAAGAAGTTTCAAAGTAGATAATTCAAAACCATCAATTTGAGGCTCTTTCCATGACCCAAAATTACGGCAATGCAGAGATCTGCCACTATCCTCAGGATGATATTGACCAATATGTCGCCTCCTCTATGTTTTCACATAATCATTCATATTTTAAAATCACTGGCTTCACTGTTGCTTGGGTTAGAAATTTCTATTTTTGTACAACCTATTTCTTTTTTTGTTTTCTTTTTGTGGGTTTGACTTCCATCCTAATTTTTTGTGTCTCACGTTTCTTTTTTATCCCTTGTATATCCTCTAATTGGTTTCCATGCTTGTCCTTGCCTTGATAAGTCATCACATTAAAATCAGATGGCACTTCTCTCAAATTTGTAGATAATCCAGCTGGGGTATCCGATAAATCCAAAGGCAATTTATCTGGTACAGTCTCTGTCTTTAATTCCAGCTCCTTGTGCTTATCCTGTATTATATCTGAAGACGTTAAATTCATTTTCAACCTATTTTGATAAAATTCTTCCGCTCTTTCAACAGTATTTAACTGGTATCTTTCTCCTTGATATCTCAATATAATACCAACTGGGACGTCCCACCGGAATTGAATATTTCTCCTTTTTAACTCAGACACCAGAAAGCCAAATTTCTTCCTTTCCATTAATATCTTAGGTGGGAGTTCCTTGTAAATCCAAATCTTTCTTCCATACAATTGCAAATTAGAATTGAAGGAATTTTGCACAATTTTATTCCTAATTTCTTTATCTGAAAAATAGATTACCACATCTCTAGGCAATTGCCTTTGCTTGGCAGTCCAGGAGTTTATTCGATAAACTCTGTCAATCCTACAAAACACTTCCTCAGGTTGAATCTTTAAAATCCCAGCTAGAAATTCAGAAGATATTTTCCTTAAGTCATCTCTATTATTTTCCTGCAAACCTCTAAGTCTTATTGCATATTCTGTGAAATTATATTGTATCTTTAGAACCTCTTTTTCAATCCTCTGTTGCAGATTTTCTACATTACCAGACTTTTGGTCAGCATCCATTTTAAATTTTTCTTCTGAACTATAATCCTGAATATTTAACAAATCATTTTCAATTTTTTGAATTCTATTGTCCAATTTATCTTGAATTTCATCCATTTTTGACTCTAGTAAATTAGTATTTGTATCCAACCGAATCATGAATTCTGACACTTTTAAAATTTTTTGCTGCAAAAAGTCAAACTTGGATTTCACCAATTCCTTAGTTTCCTGCTTAAATTTTTCAAGTTGCTGATTCACAATCTCATCCCTTCTTTCAATCTCCTCTAAGAGAAATTCTATTATATTAAAATCAGGTTTCTGGGACTGAAGAGTTAAAACTTGTTCCTTTAAATTCTTAGTGGGGGAATCCCCCCCACCTATTTGTTTGTCTGACTTCACAAGCCTCAGTGCCATGTTTCCGCCTAAGCAGGCTTTGTTAGAAGAAAAAAAAAAAACAAGACAAAAGACTTCCAGCCAGCAACAATCAGGCCTCCAGGGGAAAAAGAGAAAAACAAAAACAGGAGCGGAGTTTTGTCTACAAATGTAGCCAGTGGTATTTATTCCGCTACATTGTAATAATAAAAAACGGAAGAACTTTCCCTCTCAAACTCTTCTCCAGCCGCGGCAGACGCCATTTTAAAAAAAAAACTTTTTTCCTCTTTCTCTTCCTCTATTCTCTTAAGTAATTTTTAAAAGATAAGTAAAATACTTGCGCTTCAGTATTACAGGTCCAGCTCACATTTTCTTTGAGTAATCTGTCAAATTCGCAGGCTTGCTTTTGACGCCTGGCTCTGCATTAGCAGAGGTCTCCCAAAGCCCGGAGCAGCGGCTGGGGATACGGGGCATCTCATCCGCTCCATCCCAAAAGTAAAAGAAAAACTTTTGGGACTCTGCAGAGAGTTCTACCCACCCCTGCCGGCTCTATCTCCGTTTCCTCATGGGAACGGAGTTTTTTCGAGCCGCCGTTCCATTGTGAAGGCGGCTCTGACAGGCAGTGGAAGCTGACGATCCCAAAGGAACGTCTGGCGGCGGCCAGCAGCAAACAGGAAGTCCTCAAAAGTGCCCTGTTCTTTTAATTGTTCTAATGTTTTGAGGTTCCCTGCCTCATCTAGGATTTCTTTATATTTTACAGTTTTACCATGGTCCAGGACATTTGGGTAAATTATCGCCTCCATGGTTGAAAGCCAGCTGGGAATTTTAGTGTAGTATTTTCGTCTTATTTCTTCCCACGTTGACTTCAATATGTCCCTCAATTTATGTTTGTTGAAATGTGTTTTGGTTTTTTTCCCCGTTTCCCATAAATAGGCATGCCAACCCATCTGGAGATCATGCCCTTCTAACATTAGAATTCTTTTGTTCGCTAACGTCGCCCATTCTTTTAACCAAACAAGAATTGCTGCTTTGTGATATGTTTCCCATATTGGTAATCCAAGCCCTCCTCTATTTTTTTTATCTTGTAAGCTCCTAATTGCTATTCTTGGTTTTTTTCCTCCCCAAATAAACTTCCTAATAGTAGTATTGAGTTCACTAAAAAAATTTTTATCAAATTTAATTGGCGCTGTTTGGAACAGGTACAACAATTTGGGTAAGATGCTCATTTTAATTGTCGCTATCCTCCCAAGGAAGGAAATTTGTAACTTCCCCCACTTCTCTAAATCTTGTTTTATACTTTTTACCAAGAGGACATAATTGTCCTCTTTGAGGGCCAGGTACTTTGTTGAGATCCATACTCCCAAATATTTAATTTTTTTCACAATTTGGATTCCCATAGATTCCTCCAGGGCTTCTTTCTGGTTTTTCGTCATATTTTTGGTGAGCATTTTGGTTTTAGATTTATTTAATTTGAGTCCTGCTACTTCTCCATATTTATCGAGTGTTTCCAATATTTGTATGCCTGTTTCCACCGGTTCTTCCATAATTAGGACAACGTCGTCCGCAAACGCTTGAACTTTATATGTTTCCTTCCTGATTTTAAGCCCTTTGATTTGATCGTTCTCCCTAATCTTCTTCAATAACACTTCTAATGCCAATATGTACAAAAGTGGTGACATTGGGCATCCCTGTCTTACTCCTTTACTGATCTGAAATGTTTTGGTAAGTTCACCATTTACTAAAATATTGGCCCTTTGCTTCTCATAAATTGTATTTATTGTATTTGTAAAATTTTGTCCAAATCCCATTATGTTCAGTTGTTGCTTTATAAACTCCCAGTTCAAATTGTCAAAGGCCTTCTGTGCGTCTAAAAAAACTAATGCCACCTCTTTTTCCGGGTGTTCCTCATAATATTCTATCACATCCAGAATCGTCCTTGTGTTATTCCTAATTTGCCTCCCTGGGAGGAACCCATTCTGATCGCTATTGAGAATTCTTATTGAGAATTCTTTTTAATCTTTCCGCTAATATATTCATGTATATTTTATAATCAGTATTGAGAAGTGAAATTGGCCTATAATTCTGTATCAATTTGATATCCGATTCTTCTTTTGGTAAAAGTGTAATATAGGCCTCTCTCCAAGATTCTGGTATTTTGTTTTTCGTTAAGGCCTCATTAAAAATTTGGAGCATTCTTGGGAGTAAAATGTCTTCTAATTCTAAATTTTTGTATAATTCCCCTGGGAATCCGTCCGGGCCCGGAGATTTGTTCTTTTTCAATTTGGCAATTGCAGTCTTTAACTCTGTTAATGTGATCTCTTTGTTCAACATCTCTTTTTCCTCCTCTCCAATCTGTGGCATTCCCTGCTCCAGTAAATATTGTTTTACTTTCTCTTTGGGTATATCTTCTTCTTTATATAAAGACGCATAGAATTCGCGTGCTATTTCCAATTTTTCTTCCTCTTTAGTTGTGATATGGCCTTCGGTGTCTTCTAGTTGGAGAATAATTCCTTTCTCTCTCTCTTTTTTGATTCTGTAGGATAACCACCTTCCTGGCTTGTTGGCATTCTCGAAGTAATATTGTTTTGTTCTCTTAATATTATATGCTAATTTTTCTTGATCTATTATATTTAATTTATGGCGAATGTTCATCCAGTTTTCTTTTGTTGTTTCATTGTCAGGGTTTTGTTGCGCCTCTTTCTCTGCCTTTGCCAGTTCTCCTAGCAATATTCTTTGAGTTTCTCTCCTCCCTTTATTTCTGTATGCTCCGTATGATATCATTAGGCCTCTTAAATAGGCCTTCATCGTGTCCCAGATTATCCCCCGGTCCATTGGTTCTTTTTCATTTTCTTCGAAAAAGATTTCTAACTCCCTCTTGACTTTATCAATATTTTTTTTATCTCGCAGAAATTGTGTATTCATTCTCCATCTTGTGTTTTTTCTCTTATATCTACTTTTCCATCTGATTTCCAGTGGATTGTGGTCTGCCCAGGTATTGGGTAAGATTTCCGCTGACGCAATATCCATGCCCAAGTTCCTGCTTACCCACATCATGTCTATTCTAGACCATGATTTATTGGGGTTAGAATAAAAGGTGTATTGTCTCTTATTTGGGTGTAGTGTTCGCCAGATATCTACAAGGTTTAATTCATCCACTAAGTCGAAGAAAGTTTTTGGTAAATTTTTCCTTATTTTCTTTTGGCCTCTGGGTCTTTTGTGATCTTTGTATGCATCCGCCACTCCGTTGAAATCCCCAATGATGCAGATATTGTTGTTATCCAGTCCTCTTATTATTTCTCTTGTTTTGTTATAAAACTCTTTCAAATTTTTGTTTGGGGCGTAGATCGCTGCTATTAATATTGCCGAATTGCCCCTCTCAATTTCAACAATTAATAATCTACCTTTGGGGTCTGCATATTTCAGTTCTGTCTTCATCTCTTTTCTAATATATAATGCCACCCCTCTCTTTTTCTTCATGGCTAAAGAGGTATAAAGATTCCCCAATTTTTTATGTTCCAAATATTTTATGTGTTCTTGTTTAATGTGTACCTCCTGAAGACAGACTATGTCTGCATTTTGTATAACTAATTTGTTAAAGAAGGTTTTTCTTTTTTTTATGATCGTTAAGTGTGACGAAATGGGGTTGAGGGGTACCCCGGACCGTGAACCAGCTCATGAGTAAACACACTGAGACTGAAATGATTCTGACAGAGGCGTCTTGTGTAAAAATATAATTTACTTTAAAACATTTAAAAAGCACTATGTCTTTAAGAAGACACATTAAAAACAAAGTCTTATCTGGGTATGTGAAACAAGGCTATCTCCCTAGATCCCTCTCCACAATACCGAAACAGTTCACAAAAGAATAAAGCTAGCATGAAGGTAAGCAGCTTCGGCGTCGATACATCATCAAGGCCATCATGGTGGGAGCAGCACGAGCTTCACAGCTGAAAGTCACCTGAAGTAAAAACAGTTCAAACAGCAAACATTGCTTGAAGCTTGTGGGAGGAAGAAGGTCCAGCAACAGCAGTCCCGATGATAGCTTGCGTGCTACAAAACAGCAAAAGGCAAGCATCCGTGGGAGTCTCTCTGTAGCGGCGTCTGGAGTCCTTATCTGCATTCTTCTCCCATCTGCGGCATTGCAACAAGCTTCCTGCAGGAGCTGTGCATTTAGGCCTAGATTAGACTAGGCCCGAGTAGCAAGCAAAAGGTCCTTGCTTATATAGGGAGTTAACCTGCAATTAACTAGGGCGGGGAAGGCTTGCAGGTAATTGCCAACAGCAGATGGCTTGATTAAAACCATACTGTTTGTGAGTAGGCAGATAGCCACAGCAATCCTGGAAACACTCGTGACATTAAGTCCATTTACATTAATCGATAGAATTTTCCAATCGTCCATCCTTGTTGCCTTGTATTGATTTACTTAAATTTGAGGTTGGTATTAGCTCGAACTGCTCTTTGAGGTCTTTGTTTCTTCCCTGCTTCGCTGCTTTCTTTCTCTTCCTTTTCTTTCTCCTCCGTGCTCTCTTTCCCAGTCGGGACCTCTTCTTGGGATCTTCTTTGGGTGAGTTCTTCTTCTGTAGTAGCAGCTTCCAGTTCCTCTTTGCTACTTTGTTCGTCTTCTGACCCTCTCAGTTGGTCAAGGAATTCTTGAGCCTCCACCAGACTATTTATTTTAATTCTCCTCCCTTCTCCTCCATTAGAGTTATCTTATCATTTAACATTTTTCTTGTTTCTTCTGGTATTTTCGGTAAGTCCCTTGTTTCTAAATATTGTTTAATGCTTTCTTCTGAAATATCATCCTGACTGTATAATTTAATTAAAAAGTTTTGGATAATACTTTTTTCCACTTCTGATTGGTACTGAAGATTCCCATCCTCGTCCTGTAATTGTTGTATTAGTTTTTTCATTCTCTCTTTCTTAAGTTTATATGACAACCATCTCCCTGGTTTGTTTGCGTATTCAAAATAATTTTGTTTTATTGTTTTAAGATTGCATATCATTTCTTCTTGTAATGTTAAATTAAATTCATGCTTCACTAAATCTCTTTCTTCTCTGATTTTATTATTCTTTGGTTCTTTTTGCAATAGGCATTCTAATTCTTTAACTTTTTCCTGGAGGGTCTTTTGTTTTTTATTCTTTTCCTTATTTCTTCTCGTGGTGTAGGCTATTGTTAAACCTCTAATATGCGCTTTCGTTGTGTCCCGTAAGTTTTGTAGTGTTATTTGTTCTTTTCGGTTTTCTGTAAAGAAAAATCCAAGTTCTTTTTCCATTGTTTGCGCAAATGGTTTCTCCTTTAATATCCTCTGATTTAATGTCCATCTCAGTTTTTTTTGTCCCTTCCATTTTATTGTTAGTGGATTGTGATCTGCCTATGTATTTGGTAGTGTCTCTGTTTCTTCCATGTCACTAATCAGTTCCGGATTGATCCATGCCATATCAATTCTTGACCAGGAATTATGCAGGTTAGAGAAAAAAGTATATTGTTTCTTCCTTGGATTTAATTCTCTCCATATGTCTCAGAGATTTAACTCTCGCATCATTTCTGTTAACGTATTCAATAATTGTCTTCTTCTTGTTTGTTTTTTGATTCATATAATCTGTTTTATTGTCCACCACAGTGTTGAAATCACCTATAATGCATAAATTATCCCATTCTAGCTCTATTATTTTCTGATGTAATTTATGATAAAATTTCTTCTGATTTGTGTTTGGTGCATAAATTACCGTTAAGATCATTCTTTTTTTGGTTTATTGTTATTTCTATTACTAAAATTCTTCCATCTTCATCTGCATAGAGTTGTTTCGAGTTTAACCATTCTTTTATGTATACTGCTATAGCTCTTTTCTTTTTGGATGACAGTGCCAGATGAAGTTTTCCTAATTTTGCAGATTCTAGAATGCTGCCGTGTTTTTTCATAATATGGACCTCCTGCAAACAAATAATGTCCATATTTTGTCTTTGAAGCTTTATCAATGTTTGTTTTTGTTTTGCCGGGGAATTTAAACCATTGATGTTAAGTGATAACAACTTAATTCCTTCTTCCATCTTACAGTTTGTCGGAAAGTTTTGGTTCTTTTTTTGCTCTCGTCTCCCTTTGTGCTCTTGTCCTGGCTCCTTCCCTTTCATAACGCTCTATTTCCCTCCTTTCTCTTATGTTTTGTTCAGATATTTTCTTTTCTGAAATTTGATCTTGACTTTTATTGTCTAGTTCCTCCCTATTATCTTGTTCTTCTTCTCCTATTATATAATGTTCATAGAACACTTGTGCCTTGTCCAGGGTGTCTATTCAGAATTTCTTGTCTTGCCACGTAATTAACATATCCTCCAGTATGAGCCATCTGAATAATACTTTGTACTTAACTAATTGTGACAATAAAAAATGGTAGTCCCTTCTTTGTTCTCTTAATCTCCTTGGTACTTGCTTCAAAGTTAAAATTTCTTTACCCTTATAGATTAATGGTTCCTCTCTCATCTTACTGTAGACCTCGTCCCTAACTGTTTTTCTTGTAAATCTTATATGGACTTAATTAATTTAATTTAATTAATTAAATTTATATGCCGCCCCTCTCCGAAGACCCAGGACTTTCCTGGGTAGTTTGTGGGGACGTGCGTAATTGCTATGAATCCTATATGCTTCATCAATATCGTTTTGAACTTCCTGTGCACTTTTCTGCAGTGGATCAGCTAGTAATTCTGCCAACAAAGTTGGGAGATCTTCCTCTTTGCTTTCTACTATGTTTTGAAATCGTAGGAAAAATGCTGATTTCTCCAATTCCATGTGTGTTATTGCCTCCTCCAGATTTCTGTTTACCACCATCAATTTCACTTCCGTCTCCTCCAATTTTTTCTCTGTTTGTTCTGTTCTAGTTTCTATTGTCTTTATCTTCTGTTCATTTCTAGCTATCATCTCTTGTATTGTACCAATTTTGTCATCTAATTTGTGGATGTCTCCTTTTACCTTTCCCATTTCATTCTTTATTTCTTCGTGGTTTCTCATGATTGTTTTCTGCATCTTCATCATTGTTTCTTGAACCATCAGTAATCGATGGTTGCACACTTTGTAGATTCTGTGAAGAGCCTGATTTCTCACTGCCTAGCATACTTTCCACTGAGCGTTGTCGCGATGGGGTGGCTATCATTGAAGTTGTTTTCCTATTTTCGTGACCATTGTCATCATATTTGTCATTTTTAATGTTTTAAAAAAATGTTTCCAAAATACCATATAGTATGATTCCACTCCTTTTATCTCCATCACTCACCTAATTTTTCATTCTTAATCTAGTTATTCTAATTTATTCTAGAGAGATAAATAAAACTAATATAAATATAGAGCTATTCTACAAACATAAAGATAATTACTTTAAATACTGTAGATTATAGGGTTTTTAATGGTCTAGAGAATCCAAACTTAAATATAGCTAGAAGATATCTATAATTCTCTATTTAGGTTATTAGTCTCTAAATATAGTAGTACATGGTTAAGTTCATCTATTTCTACACAGTATATTATGAACGTCAAATATTTTTTAAATTTCCTTAATCTAATTTTTTATATTGCATATATCAAACTATAAATATATGAAGTTCTTCTTCCAATCCTATATGTACTATTAAATAGATATATAAATATAACAATAAAATAAAGTAAAAATAGATCCAATAATATAGAGATTGTATCAATTAATATATGGATGTATATAAATATTTAGGTATAAATGTAAAAATAAATAACAAGTATATATAGTCACTATTCACTTATCATCCTTTCTAGATTTACTGTTAATAAATATATTCCATTGTCAGTTTATGTCTTATTTATAAAAAAGTCTCTTCTAAAATTTCTGGTATGTACTGTCTCCACAGAAAAAGTCCATCTCTTTTAGTGTCCAATTTGGTGAGTGTTTCTTTAAATCCAAAATGTCTCCCTTCTATTTAGCTCAGTCACTGTTATTTCTCCAACTGGCTTTCCTTCCAAACCTCGTATTTTATCCCAATCTTAGTCAAAATTTGTCATTTATCATTAAACTCTTCACAGGGTGTCCTATCAGAACTCTCCTTCCCACCTTCCATGCAGTCAGTCTTTTTCTTTATTGTCTGTCGCCTTGTCTCCACTCTCACCACTAAATCGCCGCTTTTTTACCTTCTCGGAGACTCATTCTGCAGCTATTTACATTTATTCAAAATCATTGAGAGTCCCATTTCAGTCTCTTTCTCGTCCCTCCTCACCGATGTTTCAGGCTGCTTTACCACTTTTTTTTTCTTCCTACTCAGTCAGCTCATCACACCTCCAGATCTGCCATTAAGGTCAATTTCTTTCACGTCTGATCTGAGGGTTTCCTCTTGTTATTTTGGGAGATCACACCTCTCGCCGCCAACTCTGAGGAGTCCTCTCTATACCGTTGCTACCTCCGAGAATCAACTTCGCCCTTGGGGCCTCAAAATCACGAAACTTCAGGAAAAACCTGAACTATTTTAATTAGGTATAGTATCAGCTAAACATGATAAGAAAAGTATGTATTTAATATTGCACATCTTGACAGCAGTGAGGATTGTATTTGCGCAATGCTGAAAAAATGAAGAAACACCACGAGATGAAGAAATAATTAAGAAGAAACTAGAGTGTGCAGAAATGGACAGACTGACATTAAAAATGAAACAGAAAGAAGATACAGAATATTATCAAAATGGAATCTATTTTATCAGTGGTTGGAAAAAAGGGGTGAAGATTAAGAATGTAATATGTATTGTTAAGCAAATTAAATACCCAGACAATACAATGTTTATTAAGCACTAAGAAATGTAATTAATAAAAAATTAATTTTTAAAAAATCTAGTCCTTAATGGAAGTACATCTACAGGTGAAACTCAAAAAATTAGAATATTGTGCAAAAGTTCATTTATTTCAGTAATGCAACTTAAAAGGTGAAACTAATATATGAGATAGACTCATTACATGCAAAGCGAGATAGTTCAAGCCTTGATTTGTCATACTTTTGATGATTATGGTTTACAGCTCATGAAAACCCCAAATTCACAATCTCAGAAAATTAGAATATTGTGAAAAGGTTCAATATTCTAGGCTCAAAGTGTCCCACTCTAATCAGCTGATTAAGCCATAACACCTGCAAAGGGTTCCTGAGCTTTAAATGGTCTCTCAGTCTGGTTCAGTAGGAATCACAATCATGGGAAAGACTGCTGACCTGACAGTTGTGCAGAAAACCATCATTTACACTCTCCATAAGGAGGGAAAGCCTCAAAAGGTAATTGCAAAAGAAGTTGGATGTTCCCAAAGCGCTGTATCAATGCACATTAATAGAAAGTTATGTGGAAGGGAAAAGTGTGGAAGAAAAAGGTGCACAAGCAGCAGGGATGACCACAGCCTGGAGAGGATTGTCAGGAAAAGGCCATTCAAAAGTGTTGGGGACTTTCACAAGGAGTGGACTGAGGCTGGAGTCAGTGCATCAAGAGCTATTACACACAGACGGATCCTGGACATGGGCTTCAAATGTCGTATTCCTCTTGTCAAGCCGCTCCTGAACAACAAACAATGTCAGAAGCGTCTTACTTGGACTAAAGAAAAAAAGAACTGGTCTGTTGCTCAGTGGTCCAAAGTCCTCTTTTCTGATGAGAGCAACTTTTGCATCTCATTTGGAAACCAAGGACCCAGAGTTTGGAGGAAGAATGGAGAAGCACACACTGCAAGATGCTTGAAGTCCAATGTGAAATTTCCAGTCTGTGTTGATTTGGGGAGCCATGTCATCTGCTGGTGTTGGTCCACTGTGCTTCATTAAGTCCAGGGTCAACACAGCCGTCTACCAGGAGATTTTGGAGCACTTCATGCTTCCTTCTGCAGACGAGCTTTATGGGGATGCTGACTTCATTTTCCAGCAGGACTTGGCACCTGCCCACACTGCCAAAAGTACCAAAACCTGGTTCAATGACCATGGGATTATTGTGGTTGATTGGCCAGCAAACTTGCCTGACCTGAACCCTATAGAGAATCTATGGGGCATTGCCAAGAGAAAGATGAGAGACATGAGACCGAACAATGCAGAAGAGCTGAAGGCCACTATTGAAGCATCCTGGTCTTCCATAAAACCTCAGCAGTGCCACAGGCTGATAGCATCCATGCCACTCCACATTGAGGCAGTAATTGATGCAAAAGGGGCCCAAACCAAGTACTGAGTATATATGCATGCTTATACTTTTCAGAGGTCCGATATTGTTCTATGTACAATCCTTGTTTTATTTATTTCATGTAATATTCTAATTTTCTGAGATTGTGAATTTGGGGTTTTCGTGAGCTGTAAGCCATAATCATCAAAATTATGACAAATCAAGGCTTGAACTATCTCGTTTTGCATATAATGAGTCTATCTCATATATTAGTTTCACCTTTTAAGTTGCATTACTGAAATAAATGAACTTTTACACGATATTCTAATTTTTTGAGTTTCACCTGTATATGAAGGGAAGTAAAAACAGTGGAGTATTGCAAGGTTCTACCATAGGCCTAATACTTTTTAATATCTTCATAAACAATTTAGATGAGGGAATAGAAAGGGAACTCAACAAATTTGCAGACATCAAGCTGGAAGGAATAGGCAACACTCCAGAAGATAGTCTCAAGATCCAGAAGAATGTTGACAGGCTTGAATCCTGGTCCCTATTTAACAAAATGAAATTCAATGGTAAAAAAAGTAAAGTTTTATACTTAGGCAAGAAAAACCAAATGTAAGGTATGGAATAGGTGGAACCTGGCTCAATAACAGTAACTGTGAGAGGGATCTTGGAGTCCTAGCAGACAATTACTTAAATATGAGCCAGCAGTGTGCTGCAGCCACCAAAAAAGCCAATGGAATATTAGGTTGCATTAACAGCTAGAATCAAGATCATGTGAAGTATGAAGTAGCATGTTAGTACCACTTTATAACAAATTGGTAAGACTACCCTTGGAATACTGCATCTAGTTTTGGTCACTACAATATAAACCACATGTTGAGACTCTGGAAAGAGTGCAGAGAAGAGCAACAGAGATGCTTAAGGGGCTGGAGTCTAAAACATATGAAGAATGGTTGCAGGAATTGGGTATGTCTAGACTAGTGAAAAAAAGGACTAGGGGTGACATGATAGCAATGTTCCAATATTTGAGGGACTGCCACAAAGAAAAGGAGATCAACCTGTTTTCCAAAGCACCAAAGACAGGACAAGAAACAATGGATGGAAACTAATTAAGGAGAAAAGCAACCTAGAGCTAAGGAGAAATTTCCTGACAGAACAATTAACCAGTGGAATGCATTGTCTTCAGAAGTTGTGGGTGCTCCATCGCTGGATGTTTTTAAGAAAAGATTGGACTGCCATCTGTTCAGAATAGTATAGGGCCGTGATGGCGAACCTATGGCATGCATGCCCAAAGTGGCACACGAAGCCCTGTCACCCGGCAAGCGCAGCCTTGCCTGATTGTTTTCCGGGTTTCTGGCGCAATGCATGCATGACGATCAGTTGCTCTTTGCGCATGCATCAGTGCCGAAAACCGGTGTGCACATGCACGCTGGCCAGCTGATTGTCGGGTACACATGCGTTCTATGAGCACATGTGTGTACGTGTGACATTTCCGTGTGACCTTTTTAGCACTCGGTATTGAAAAGGTTCGCCATCACTGGTATAGGGTCTCCTGCTTGAGTAGGGGGTTGGATTACAAGACTTCCAATGTTTCTTTCTGTTCTGTTCTGTTCTGTTCTGTTCTGACCGATTTTTTTTTTAAAGTTTTATTGGATTTTTATTTTTAAATATACATGAACAGTGTGGCCTCTGGGTATAATTCATTTTGATACAAACAGCGATGATGATGATAATGATGATGACGATGATGATGATGATAATAACGCTTGGGAAGTGTTCGACTAGTGATTTGAGATACAAAATCCAGCATGGTTATCTTGTTTGCTGTGTATACTGTTAAGTTTGTGAATAATAATAATAATAATAATAATAATAATAATAATAATAATAATAATAATAATAGTTGTTACATTAGTCAAACTTATATAATCCTAGTATTGATATACATAATTGTTGTAGAGTAGTTATTCAATATTTCAATGTTCCATTTTAATGCCAATGATGATATTAAGCATACATAGTAATACCATCTTTCAACCTCTAATCTTTCCATCTAATTATTACTTATACTCTATTATATAAAAATTATATCTGCTAATATTCCCCCTATTTCTTATTTGTAGCTCTATTCTAACTTCTAGTCAGGCCATCGTTACTAATCCTAGTGCTAATACACTTGTTTATATTAAGACATAGTCCTTCATTATTTGGTTGTTCAAAGTCACAGTACACCATTCACGTACCAGTCATCCTATTATTTAAACATAACTAATAATACCATCTTTCAACCTCCAAACTTTCCACCTAACCATTGCTTTATATAAAGGTGTGTATTCTTATTTCTACATCTCTTCTACTTTTTAATCAGGCCATCATTATATTAGAAAAAAAGAAGAAGAAAGTAATAACTCCTTTCTTGCCTGTTTTAATACTTCAATTCTTATTTGTTTTTTGGCTTGCTTCCCATACTCCTCTCTTGGATCTTTGTCTCTATTAGCATCTATGTCTTCACCATTCAGTCTGAATATTTCTGCCATCTCTATCCTTGTAAACTGCCACGTCTCCAGAGTGTCCACCCAAACCCCTATCTCCCTTTCAAAAGTATCTTCCAGGTTATCCGATTCCATTTTTAAATCTCTTAAAGTACTTTTCCCTTGGTTTATTTCATCAGTCATTTTTATCTTTATCGTCTTCTCCTTCTCATCTTCTTGCTTTGTTTGCTGGTTTGTCTGTTCTATCTTTTCCTCCATTCTTTCTGCTGTCTCCTCTCTTTCCCGGGATCTTTGATCTTCATTCATTATCAGTTGTAGCATATTTTCTATTTTCCCATGTATGTCTTGCATTAGATTCTTTATCTCTCTGTGATCCTTTGTCATAGTACCCCTAATGCTTTGAAGCATCAATGCCATTTCTCTTGAAATCTCACTCATTTTCCCCTGATGGAGCATCTTGTCTTATTTTAATAAGTCCTGCTCTTACTCAAGTCCAAAAACAATATATTCAAGTCCAATGTAAGTCCATGAAAATTCAATAATCATAGTTCTTTACATCTCAGGATTATTAATCAGTTCCATTTAAGTAGTCCAGGCAGCTTCCACAAATCAAGTGTTACTTTACTTTACTTTACTTTACTTTACTTTACTTTACTTTACTTTACTTTACCTTACCTTACCTTACCTTACCTTACCTTACCTTACCTTACCTTTAACTTTAACTTTAACTTTAACTTTAACTTTAACTTTACTTTACTTTTTTATTCTCACAATAGAGTCTCCAGTAATCATAAAATAGATAGTTATAGAACAGTAAGTATCATCACAGTCCTCCAGATGAATGTTGTTTAGTTCTCTTATCAAGAATTTTCCCAGTCTTGTAGGGGTATGGTATATTTTCCATTCACCAGTAGATGGCGGACTCAGCTTAGGTTTCAGTGTTATTTCAAGTCTGATAAATTGATTAATCCAAATTTAGTTCAATTTATGGAAGCAAAGTCAGCTATTCAAGTAGATAGTTCCAGCATTTTATAATGCCTTTCCAAAACAACGTCTATCCAGTTTAAAAATCCAATTTTCTATGTTTTAAAAGGTCTTTAGCTTTTCTCCCCTTAGTTCCTTTCTTTCAGGTCTAGGATTTTTCTCTCTATCATTGTTCGCCACTTTAAGAAATAGTTCTAAGAATCTCTTTTCCTGGATTTTCCTTTTTTTTTTTTTCCTTTTAAGGTTAGGGTCTAAATAAAAAAGAAATCTTCTCACCCAGCTCCAGTCACTGTTCATCTACACCACTCCTGCACATTTCTTTGTTGCCTCAGCTGTCCCAGCTTCGTGGCAGCCATGATGGCTGCCTCTTCTCCTCATCATGGATCCGAGGGAAGAAATCCTGGGTCAAGCAGGAGAGTTGCTGCTCTCTGTGACCTGCAGGGTATGCCTCTTTTCTTCACCACTCCTACAGGGTGGCTATAGCTCCTTTTGGAGCCTTGCAACAGGAAGAACTCGGTGCGGGAGCACAGAGACCTGCTCCTCACATCTTGCCATGATGTCAGCTGGAAGTCCCGAGGGCGGAGATTCTTTAAAAACCTATAAAAATGTGCCTCTTTTGACATCTCAAGTTCCTCCTTGCAATGGATGATGAGCATTATAACAAAAAAAAAGGGAAAAAAGACAATAACACATTCTGGAGGTATACTGTAGATTGACATCCAAAGGTATTTAAGCTTTGTGTGTTTTAGCACTATCGCTCTCTCACATCCACCCCCTAATGAAAAAATCCTATAGAACTGTAGTTTTTCAGGAATGCAGCTGTTCTTGGGGAATACTAAGAATGCCAGGGTCCATACATTTTTTTGTTTCTGTTGATCCTCAAAGGAGCAATGAGGATAAACAGAGTTGGTAGGGAAGGCACATTTTGCAGAATCTCCTTCCCAGCATCAGTGCTCTGATATATACAAGGGCACAGGTAAAGCCACTGCTGCAAGTTGAAATTGGGGACAATTCTTGTCATCTTTCTGAGAACTGCAGGGAAAGTAGGTTGGAGAACCCTGCAAGAACAGCCACAATGCAACAGGATCGCACATGGAACCAAAACTGCTATATTTGCTAGGAATATATTTGCAAGGTGTGGCCAAAACAATCAGAATGGCAGGCACAAACAAGATGGCAGCCACAGCAAAAAGATGGTGAGAAGCCCGGAAGCTAAATTCTACACAGACCAGTTGAAGGAACTTGGCATGATTAGTCTTAAGAAGAGAAGGCTGAGGGGAGGCATAATAGCAGCCATCCAAAATTTGAAGGGTCAGCACAGGAAAAAGCATGTGATTTATTCTCCAGAATAAATGTAATAAATAATTTTTAAAACTACCAGCTCTTTAATAGGCCCATTATGTCTGCCATGTTGATTTTTTTTGGCTACATCTTGAAATTATTCCTGATATTTATTTCCATATTTTCCTTGCCATAGCTCTCAATTTATGTCCTGTTCTGCATAATAGGATTTCTCTTTTTTCATCTTGCAGTTCATCTGTCTCAGGGATTTGGCACATTATGATAGCTGTTTTTACTGAGTTTTCACTAGTCTCTACTTTTCCTTTTATAAACCATTTTTGTAGGTTTATCCAGTGCCTTTTCCAATCTCCCCCGCCCCCTTTTATTCTCATTTGTTTCTTTAGATGAAGATTGTGTTTATATCACACTCTTGCTATAAGAGCAAAAAAAATACTGCTATGCCAAATATTCTCTTCGACAAATAATGTGATAATTCTTTTTTTTCTTATTATTTTTGTAGTGTTGAAACTATGCCCATGAAAAAGTAAGAAAGCTTTATTAATCATATGGCATGTAAAGTGGGAGTGGTTGTGATTTTGTTTTGTTATGGACTTTTGGCATTTTCAAACATACCATATTTGGATTGTTGATTTTTTTTTCTCTATATCACTGCCTTTTTGATCTACATACATAGCTACAAAATTTTACGTTCAAAATATCTCGACATGGAACATTCTGTAGAATTCCCTTCCATTTCATAGAGTTCACAGGCTCATCATTTCAAATAATGCCTTTTTTAATTACCATCTTTGTAACTGCAATTTGAATTAAATTACATTTTATCATTAACCCACTCCTTTCCTCATGTTTTTATTTTATTACAGTTTGGAAAATGGTAATATTGGTTATCATAAAGAGCAATTATATGGTATACACAATCCAGTTATGACAAGGTAAACCAAGTTTAAAACTGCCCACCTTTTAAGTGTTCTTAGTATTTCTTGTATTATTCATATACATTTCTGCACATTTTAAAGTCCATATCATTTCTTTTTACATGATTTTTCCTTGACTATGTTTTTTCACATATCCTATAAAAATATAATTTTAATAGTGAAATTGATTACTTAGCAAGTGCTCTTATTTTAAAACAATTTTTTTCAAAACATTTGTTTGAAGTTGAAAAGCATTACAAATATTTCTTTACCAAAAAAAGCCATAGTAGTTCGAATTATATATAAATTAAATAGCAATGTACATATACCATTATTTGATTTAAAAAACTTCTTATCATTTTAAAAATAAAGCTATACATACATACATACACATATATACATACATATGCATATACATAAACCAAAGAACAAAAATGTAGGAAATATTAGGAGAAATATTAAAAACAAAAACTATTGTAAACTAAACAAGGAAATAAAATATACATTAGTTCCTAAATTATATTTATCATATAAAAGCCGGTGTATAAATAAGTAGACATTAGACTATAAAAGTTATATTTCTTCTCTTATTTCCATATTATGATCCCATTTTTAAACAAGGAATTAAACTAGACAGGTTCATATTATCCTGGCTAATAACCCAGCTGATTCCAAGGGTGAGAGTCGACAAATTTCATGGTAGCCAACATTTAGTCTAGGATACCATTATTCTTTGATGAGCATCTGATCAGGCTTCTTGCCACAGTCCAATGGCCAAACCTGAAGTTTAAAGTTTAGGTGATCCAATGGCAATATATGCTAAGTGCTTTATAGAGTGAAAGATTCCAAGCTTTTGGAATATATTTTAAGAAAACATTAACTTTTTTTGACCTTAAGTCCCTTTTAGTTTCCCCTAGCAACAATGACTAACCAATTGCAATATCTCTAACATGTTCCCCAAAGTTCCTCCAGCACAGATATGCTGAGAACCAGCTTTTTAAAGTAAAGCAAAGTTCCACAAGAATATTTGCTAAGGAACTAGGGGAAAGGTTGAAAAACAGCAGAAGACCATCCTACTACACAATTGTATTGGACAATTTTGCACTTAGATGCCAATTTCTAAAATTGAGAAGGTCTGTCCAGAATTCTTCAAACTCCAAATCTACTTCCCTCACAAATCATCAGTATTTCTAATTTTAAAAATTAATAGAAATTGAAAACCCATAAGTGAAAACTTGTCCTCTGTAGGGATATTGACATGGAAATCTGTTGAAAGCATGTTAGAAAATCAATTAGCATTATTTCAAGCATCCATTTCCTTTCATCTTTCCATAGTCAGAAATCGTACCATGGACATCTGTGCTGAAGGAACTTTGAGGCACATTGGGGAGATATTGCAAAGACAGCTCTTGAACTCCTTTTCCCCAGTTCTTCATACCAGGGCTTTATAACCTTCACTCTCTTTCTCTAGTTATTCCTTATCTTCTTTTCCAATCTGCATATTCTCACTTCTTAGTGGATTATAAAAAGCTTTATATTTTTGTTCATGAAAAAAAGTCAAGGCCTCAATGTCCTGGTGCCTTTTGTGATCACAAATGCATGACCTCATTCCCAACCTAGGAACTGGAATAAAACTGGGTAATAAAGCTCCTTTTCACTTTTCAGTTTCTATATTGTATTGTTCCTGACTTATCATATTTATGTAGTTATCTCCACACAGATTTATATTTTTGTGGATTTTCCCCCTCTTAGCTCTGTGGAACAGTGGTAACTCAGACTGGAACTATTAACCGTAAGTTGCATGGCTTATTTATCTGTTTAAATTTGATGGCCTTAAAAAGTGGACATCTGGGTTCATGTAAATGCTAACAAAGATGAAAATGTTGAGGGGCAAGGCTTTCCAAATGGTTTTCAATTCTTAATAGTGGTGGCCATTTTCACTTGTGTGTGTATTTTCATTTCATGTATGTGTATGTGCACTGGGAAGCTCAGGGCCACCTGCATAAGTTCCAGATGGAGGAAGAAGAGAGTGTCTTAGAATTTACCTTCCTGTTGGAGAGGCATTGGGGGATGACAATGACAATGAGGATAATCTCCACAGCCTAAGACTCAGCCAGCCCATTTTTAGACCTGCTTTTTTTTTGCATTGGCTTTGTGTGCCAACTTTGGCTCTAAACAGTTCAGTTTTCAGAGAGATCATGCTGATGGATGGACAGACAGATGGATAAGCCTAGGCCTCTTGATATATATTTTTTTCAATCTTCTGTTATATTAGAAAGATTAAAAGCCCCCCTCAGAGGCATCTTGTCATGGACGCCTCTGCCATTTTCCCTATTCCTGACTCTAAACATGATTGTACCCCAGTCCAGTTATGCTCATGTTTCCACCGTCACAGGAAAGCGATTTCACCTCTGTTCTCTTGTAATGGGACAATCCTAAAAGCTCTGAATTCTGTCTTGTGACTTTCTTTCCAGCTTCTGGAAACAACAGTTTCTCCTCAAGGAAAGCTAAGCTGAACCATCATGTTTGAAGATAGCACAGCAAACTGATCTTGCATAAAAAAAGAATTACTGAATCTTTGGTCATAAAGTGAAGGCAGGTTAATGGCAATTGGGCCACCTGGCCTCGGTTTTGCTGCCAAGAAACCATTAAAACTGTTATGGGCTTTGTTCTTGTTTCATAAAATAATTTTCATTTTTTTTTCTTGTACCATATAAATGAAATGAAACAGGTCTAAATGGATATTGTCCTCATTTTATTTTATTTTTGCTTCACCTGAATTGTTTGTTCAAAATGAATTAGATTCTTCTTAAAATATCCAATGATGTTTGTACGCTATATAAAAATATGTTTACATGAAAAATTATTTGAATACAGAGACTTTTGTACCTGAGTTTTTTACAGCTGTCTCGCAACAGACTTTTAAACAACATTTGTTATCTTTCATAAGTAACCTGTTCAGTGTTCAACATTTCTCTGGTGCTGTTAAAAATGAAGGGGAAAAAAAAGCAAGTATGGAACTATGGATCCTGTCTTGTGCTGTTTTCAGAAATATGAATGTAAATGAAGTAAATCACTTTTTCTGAATTCTTATTTAAGACAGTATTCTTATTTAAGCTGAAACATATATCTATGTGAGGAGAGCAATATATGATTTGCTTGTCTCTGAACACACAGATAGACAAATAAGCAGTGGAGATCTTTTGTAATATGAGAAGAGATATTCCCAAAAAATCTATCTGAAGCTTCAGTAAAGTGATTAGATGCACCAGAAGACAACCACTGACTCATTTTGGTGAAATATTGTAAATCTCCACTATGTTCCCAATGTGAATAAGTCTGATTCTCCTATCATTTCTCAATCACGGAAGCTATGTTGAGCTTGAATTTGTGATACTATGTTTCCCCGAAAATAAGCCCTATCCCAAAAATAAGCCCTACCATGTTTTTAAGCATGTGCCCAATATAAGCCCTACCCCCAAAATAAGCCCCACTTAAGCGCCTGTGCAGCCGGCTTGCTGCCCATTCCATCTGGCTGGTTGTGCAGCAGTTGCGAGGGAAGGCGGGGGGGAGCTGCCCCACACACCCTGTACCAGCTTACCTCAGAGCCCTCGCAGCCAGGCTATCTATGCCCCAACACCTGCCTTGCCTCATGGTGGTGGCTCCGCCATGCCTGTCCAGCAGGGCCTTGTGTGGCCGCCAGCCCACTTCTTCTGCTTGCTTGTGCAGACACAATAGAGTAGGGTGCTGAGCGATGTGTTGGTGCCGTGGCTGTGAGGCAAGGCAGGTGTCCGGGTGTGGATGGCCTGGTAAACCGGTGTGGGGCACATGGGGAAGCTCCAACCCTCCACCTCGCCTTGTGGCCATGGCATCACCACATCACTCAGCGTCCTGCTCCATTGCGGCCATGTGAACAAGCAGAAAAAGTGTGCCGGCAGCCACACAAGGTCCTGGATGGTGCTGTTGGAGCCACCACTGCAAGGTGAGGCTGGTATTGGGACATAGGTGGCCTGGCTGCAGGGGCCCTAAGGTAAGCTGGTGCGAGGTGTGTGGGGCAGCTCCATCCCTGCCTCGCGGCAGCAGCACTAGCATGCCACACAGCCTCCTGTCCAACCGTGAGCAAGCAGAAGAAGTGGGCCTCCCATATACATGGGGGGGGAATAAGACATCCCCCAAAATAAGCCCTAGTGCTTATTTTGGAGCTGAAAAGAAAATAAGGCTAGGTCTTATTTTTGGGAAAACACGGTATTTAAAGGAAAAGCTTCAGAAAATCTCAGAGCTGCTTTACAGTGGCTGACATTGCCAAAGATGTGACTCTTATTTTCCACTGTGTAAAGTAATAAACTGTGATGCAACATTGTTTTTGAACAATGGAACGGAGTATGAATGATTTGTACAATTATGAAGAGGGACAGTACTACTAAATGACAATTTCTTCATGTTCTTTCTGCAATTGTCATTTAGTAGTACTAATGATACTAGTTAGTATGCTAACATACTAGTTAGTATGCTAACATACTAGTTAGCATACTAACTGGTATGCTAATAATACTGAGAATGTGTTCTTACATGTACAATCATTCATTTTGGGAGATCACCAGATTTTCCAAGCTGGATTTGAATTCTAATATGAATAATTCTAAATTACTTAAAGATTGGACAGTTAATATACACCCATCATTTAATTATGCAATCTGTGCAATCAGAGAAAACCATGTGATTCAATACTTCTGCCTAACACCAGGGTTTAAAAATAGTTTGTATTCCATTGACTGTAGGAAGTTTTTCAATAGTAGGACAATTTTTTAAAGCTATCCAGTATGTAGAATACTTAAGAGGGTTGGGTGTATCTGTTAGAGGTGTGTGTGTGTGTGTGTGTATTCAATATTATAGATTTAATGCATTCTTTTTAATCTGACAGTGTCTTTCAATCATTTAAATAAAGTCTTGATTGATATTCATTTCAAATGGAAGAAGTTGGTAAACAAGATTAAAACTTGGTTGTGTATCAGAGATTAATGGATTCTGTTTAAGCAACTTGTTCCAGTTATGCTGGTGGGCATTGGCATCCATAATAAACCATGATGGCATGTGTGAAGGAATGGGGTGCTTTCCTAGCTTCATTATTGCTTTCTCTTCCCACTTTAGAAAGTCTGTTCAAAGAAAGGGTCTTCAGCAGCACCCAGGGAGCCCGAGATGAAGAAATGACCAATTACTCAGAATAATCTAAAGTACTTAGAGGCAGATTCTGGCCCAAGATTCTGATATAGAGTATTTCTAAGGACAAATAACAGCACAGCTACCCTTACTACTGAACTGAACAGCAACTTGGAATATGGTTTCATATGAAATCTCCAATAATATCTTGAGTTGGTAGTTGGTAGATTTAATGGAATATGCATATATAACATATAACCCAATCCTCAATACTTGATTGAGAAGATCGGTATTCATAATACTTTGCATTGTCCCAACCTGGATATGTAAGAAGAATGGTCCATTTTGTGGAGATGAATTTTCCAAACTTCAAGTGGGGGAATGGCCATTTCTGCATTGCCTCGCAGAAGCTCCTCTGGAGGTAACTTTGTTGCTTTTGTCCTTGATGCCCTACTGAAATTCCACATGGCCAGTACAAGCTCTATGAACAGATTAAACAGATTAACAGAGTTGGAAGGGACCTTATAGGTCATCTAGCCCAACCCCCTGCTCAAGCAGGAGACCCTTCACCATTTCTGACAAATGGCAGTCCAATCTCTTCTTTAAAGTCTCAAGTGATGAAGCTCCCACAATGTCTGAAGGCCAATCAACCATTGGTTGATTGTTCTCACTGTCAGAAAGTTCCTCCTCATTTCTAGGTTGAATCTCTCCTTGGTCAGTTTCCATCCCATTATTCCTTGTTTGGCCTTCAGGTGCTTTGGAAAACAGCTTGCCCCCTCCTCTCTGTGGCAGCCCCTCAAGTATTGGAAGACGGCTATCATGTCTCCCGTGGTCCTTCTCTTCACTAGACTAGCCATGCCAGTGAGGACAATTAACCAGTGGGACAACTTGCCTCCATAAATCATGGGTGCTCCATCACTGGAGGTTTTAAAGAAGAGACTGGATAGTCACTTGTCTGAGATGGTATAGGTTCTCCTGCTTTAGAACGGGGTCCCTTCTAAAAAGTCCCTTCTTTACATTTCCAACACTCATTTGAAATACTTTTATACATTTTTGACAATTTATCTGGAGTTAAATACCAATGATACATCATCTTATAGAAATTTTCTTTAAGTTATAGTTTAATGTAAATGTTAAACCTTTATTCCACATATTCTCCCATTTTTCAAGCAATACATCTTCAAACACTGAATCATACAATGCTTGTTCATTTTCCAGATTTAAATTCAATAACATTTTATAAACTTTAGCAATAATATGTTCATCACTACCACACAATAGGATTTCCAATTCACTTTTGAATTGACTTTGATTAGACTCTCTGTCTAATTTAAATCTTTCAGTTGTAAATATGTAAACCAATGGCAGACATGACCTTCTGATTCTAGCTCCTTAGATTTGAGGGTATGGTCACCCAAGTTAAAAGATATTATTTTACCATAAGTCCACCAGTTCGTCCTTGTCATAATTTCTTTTCTTAAAAAAGCTTTCTGTGGAGGAACCCAAAGAGGCACCTTCATGGAAAAACTTGTTTTAAATTTATTCTAAAACTCTCAAAATAGCCCGTCTGACAAAATGGTTATTGAAATCAACACTTACTTTAACTTTATCATACCATAGGTAACCGAGTTAGGTCTGTCTGTAATAAGAGGTCTCAGCTTGCTCCTTTGAGATAGATAGACTAACAGAGTTGGAAGGGACTTTATAGATCAGTGATGGCTAACCTTTTTGCCATTGTGTGCCAGGAGGGGGGTGGAGGGGTTGTGGCCACACCCATAATTCTATGTGCCCCATGCATGCGCACACGATCTCCCCCCCCCCCCACTCCCGGTACACAATGGCCCAGTAGGCCCGTTTTTCTTTCTCACCTGGCTTCAGGGCCTCTCTAGCAGACTGGAGAGGGCAAAAATAGCCTTCCCCCCCACCCCAGAGGTCATCCAGAGGCTGAAAACGGCCCATTTAACAACTTCTGGTGGGACTGGAAAGCCCATTTTTTGCTGTCCCCAGCCTCCAGGGCCTCTCTAGGAGTCTGGAGAGGGCGAAAACGGCCTCCCCCCCCCGGGAGGCCCTCCAGAGGCCAAAAACAACTTCCAGTCCCCCAGCTCCTTTAGAACTCTGGGATGTAATCCATCAGGTCCTGGTGATTTGTATTCATTAAGATCAGACAGGTGTTCTCTTACTATTTTTTTGGCTTATTTTAACTTTTATTTTATTTTAACAGCAGTGAGAGCAAGGCAAGATCTGATTCAAAATGTGTGAAAGTTACAGATTGAAAGTTTCCCCAAATCCCTCCCCCCAGGGTCCGGTATTGAGGGTCCAATCAAGGTCTAGTATGATGTTGTGTGAAGCTCGTCTTCAGGTATTTCATCCATCTGGAGTCCTAGGATGGTTGGTCTTGACAGGGGTGTAAACAACTCCACTCAGCAGTGCAATAATTCTTGAGAGCAAACTTCCCTACCTATTCACATGGAAATTCATCTCACCAGCTCACTTCCCCAACCCAAATACCATGCCCCTCCTCCCCATTACTATGGCAGCCAATAGTAAGCATGCAGCAAACTTGAACCCCATGCTGGAGATCTGGCTGACATTCGGCCCTCCTGCAGAAGAGGCGTTAGCCCTAAAAGGGGAAAAAACAAAGTACAAATAATGCAGAGAGTAACATACAGTACAATTTAGTAGAGGAACATTATAGTTTATCAGGTTATTTTTGGTGAAACAATTGAAAGAGTTTGGGAGCCCAAACGTTCTGAGAGTCCACCCATTCAGATTGTGAAGGAGGAAAGTGTTTCCAGGCCACCAAATATTGTACTTTCCCTCTTTCTTTGACTTCAAAGTGTTGTTCCCCTTCTATGAGGAGGGAAGCTGGGGCAATCTAACATGAAATACTAGGTGGATCTACCTAAGAGTTTTGGGCAGCTCTAACTGTACAGTGACCAGGTTAGCCCTTTTCTTGTAAGCCTGTTTCTTATGGGCCTGATGTGCCTTGTCCAGTGCCTTATGTGTGACCGGCCAAGAGCATTGTAGCTGTTCAATCCACTCCATTAAGGAGGGGATCTGAGGCTTCCCCTGAGGCAGTTCTGGTATGGGGACAAAATCCTGAGTAGAAGCAACTTAAATGGGGAGAAGCCAGTACTACTATGGATTGAGTTATTGTAAGCGACCTCTGTGAATGGCAACAGGTCGGCCCAATTGTCCTGCTGGTAATTTACGTAGCATTTAAGGTACTGTTACAGAACCGAGTTAGCGCATTCACAGGTCCCATTAGCTTGGGGGTGGGTGGGCTGAGTGTAGTACCTGGGCGGAGCCTAACAACTTCAGGAATTGCCACCAGAATTGGGAAGTGAATTGTACCCCCCTATCTGAAATAATGCAGTCAGGAACACCATGTAACCTATACATATGTTGATAAATAGTTTAGCAAGTGTTTTAACAAATGGTATTTTGGGGCAGGGTACAAAGTGCACCTGCTTGTAAAATAAGTCCATAATCATCCAAATGACCATATTTCTTTCCACTCTCAGGAAATTCAACAATAAAATCCATAGATATTTCCTTCCATGGGGCACTAGGATTGGCAACACTCTGGAGGAGTCCAGCAGGCTTCTCTGGGGGCCTCTTAGCAGCAGCACAGACAGGACAGCTGGCAACGTAAGTCTCAATGTCCTTTTTCAATGAGGTCCATCAAAACTGCCATTGGACCAGGTGTAAAGTCTTTACGAAGCCAAAATGCCCAGCAGGTTTCAAATCGTGGGCCTGTTGCAGTACAGTCCCCTTTAGACTGGCAGGTATATATAGTTTAGCACCAATTCATGCTAGGTAACCTGGCATGGTGCACTCCTTTGTGTGGGATAGAAACTATCACTTTTCAGCACCCACTTCAACTCCTCACATGTCACTGGGAAGGTCAAGGTCCAACTTTTTCTGGGCTCTGGTAACCAGTGGAGCAGCTAGTTGCTTAGAAGGGATGACTGGATGGATTGCTTCTTGCCTAGCTCTATTCTATTGGGGTAAACTTAGACAAAGCATCTGCCATCAAGTTCTTTTCCCTCAGGAATATAGCACAAGGTAAAGTTAAAATGGTTAAAGTATTGCGCCAACTAACTTGCTTGGGTGATAGTTTTCAGGGAGTTTTCAGGGCTTCCAGGTTTTTAGGGCCAGTCCACATCTCAAAAGGGTGCTTTGCACCTTCAAGGAACTGTCTCCAAGTTAATAGTTCCCATCAGACCGCAAACACTTCCTTCTTCCAGATTGCCCATCTCCTCTCAGTTTCTGATAATTTCCTGGAGTTGTAACACAGGGTTGTAGAGTCCCTTTGGCATTAGCCTGCAAGAGCACGGTGCCCACAGCCATGTTGCTGGCATCGGATTGGACCACAAATGGGGCATCCATGTCGAGATGTTTAAGTATGGATTTGGCACAAACAGCTGCTTGAGTTTCTCAAAGGCTGATTGGCATTCCATCGTCCACTCAAGGGGATGGCTAGGCTTGGGCTTGGCCTCTCCTTTTGTCTTCAGAAAGTTGGTAATGCAATCTTACCAAATGAGGGGATGAATTGCCTGTAAAAATTTGCAAAACCCAGGAAACTTTGCAACTGCTTTCTGGTGCGATGTAATGCCAGGTCGGTTATGTAATGCCAGGTCGGTGTTTAATAAGGCCCCCCTCATCTGTGATCTTATTTTGGAGGGGGGTGCAGACCTGGCAGGTATTACGGAGACCTGGTTGGGCCAAGAGGGGGGGGTCCGCCTCGTAGAGATGTGCCCGCCAGGTTTCCGTGCATTTCATCAGCCAAGGGCCCAGGGGAGGGGTGGGGGAGTGGCGGTGATCATTAGGGAGAGTCTTTGTCCGAGGGAGACCACTGTTCCTCAGATAGCCGGATGTGAGTCCCTTTGTGTGAAGTGGGGCCGTGGGGTGCAGATGGGTTTGCTGACTACGTACCTGGCTCCCTGCCACGTGGCAGCGACCCTGCCCGAGCTACTCGACGTCATTGCCGGGGTGGCGGTCGATACCCCCAGACTTATTGTCATGGGGGATTTCAACCTCCCATCCGCAGGTGAGGCGTCAGAGGTGGCTCGGGAGTTCATGGCTTCCATGACGGCCTTGGACCTGACCCAGTTAGTTCAAGGCCCCACTCACATAGGGGGACACACTCTGGACCTGATTTTTATCTCTGGTCAGTGGTTGAATGATCTTGGTAGAGGGGACCTAGATATTAAACCCTTGTCATGGACAGATCATTCACTCCTTCAACTAGACTTTCCTACCGCATCCCCCCACCGCAGGGAGACGGAACCGACCAGATGGTTCCGTCCCAGGCGCCTGATGGATCCCGAAAGGTTCCTGACGGAGCTTGGGCCGTTTCCTGAGACTCTAACACACGACTTGACTGAAGAGCTGGTGGCCGCCTGGGAAAGGGCGGCCGCTGGAGCTTTGGACCGCGTCGTGCCTTTGCGGCCTCTGACCCGATGCCGATCTCAATTAGCTCCTTGGTTCTCTGAGGAGCTGAGAGAGATGAAGCGTCGGAAAAGACGCCTAGAGAGCATTTGGAGGACTAGTCAATCCGATTCCGACCGGACACAGGTGAGGTCTTATATCAAGACCTACCTAGTGGCGATAAAAGCGGCAAAATCTAACCATTTTTCCGCTCTTATCGCATCTGCAGAGAACCGCCCAGCCGCCCTGTTTAGGGTGACCCACTCCCTTCTTCGGGGGGGAGTGCGGGAAGATCCCTTGCAGGGTCGTGCTGAGGATTTTGTGCAATTCCTGCACGATAAAGTCGCTCGGATTCGGGATGGCTTGGACTCCGATTGGATGAGTCCACGGGAGGAGACCAGGGCAGGTCTTGAGAATGTTATCTGGGAGGAGTTTGATCCTGTGACTCCCGAGGATGTGGACAGGGTCCTGGGTAAGATTAGTGCCGCCACGTGTTTATTGGACCCGTGTCCCTCCTGGTTAGTACTGGCCTCCCGGGAGGTTACACGAGGCTGGCTCCAGGGGATTATAGGTGCTTCTCTGGGTGACGGTGCCTTTCCTGCTGCCTTGAAAGAGGCAGTAGTGAGGCCCCTCCTCAAGAAGCCTTCCCTGGACCCGGCTGAATTAGCCAACTATCGTCCAGTCTCCAACCTTCGTTTTGTGGCGAAGGTTGTTGAGAGCGTGGTGGCACGACAACTTCCCCGGCACCTGGATGAAGCTATCTATCTAGACCGGTACCAGTCGGGCTTCAGGCGGGGGTACAGCACAGAAACGGCATTGGTCGTGTTGGTGGATGATCTCTGGAGGGCTCGGGACAGGGGTTGTTCCTCTGTCCTGGTCCTATTAGACCTCTCAGTGGCTTTTGATACCATCGACCATGGTATCATGCTGCAGCGGTTGAGGGGGTTAGGAATAGGGGGCACCGTTTTGCGGTGGTTCTCCTCCTTCCTCTCCGACCGCTCGCAGTTCGTGTTGGCAGGGGGGCAGAGGTCGACCTCGAGGCGTTTCGCATGGGGAGTGCCGCAAGGGTCGGTCCTCTCGCCCCTCCTGTTCAACATTTATGTGAAGCCGCTGGGTGAGATCATCCGTGGTTTTGGAGTGAAGTGTCATCTGTACGCTGACGATACTCAGCTGTACATCTCCACCCCAGACCACCCCAACGATGCCCTTGATGTGATGTCCCGCTGCCTGGAGGCCGTGCAGGTCTGGATGGGGAGGAACAGGCTCAGACTCAACCCCTCCAAGACCGAGTGGCTGTGGCTTCCGGCGCCCCGATATAGTCAGCAGGTGCCATCGCTGACTATTGGGGGTGAATCTTTGCCCCCCACAGAGAGGGCTTGCAATCTGGGTGTCCTCCTGGACGCACGGCTGTCTTTAGAAGAGCACATGACGGCCGTGGCCAGGGGGGCCTTTTATCAGGTTCGCCTGATTCGCCAGTTGCAGCCCTTTCTGGACCGGGACGCCTTGCGCACGGTCACTCATGCCCTTGTCACCTCCCGGTTGGACTATTGTAATGCTCTCTACATGGGGCTCCCCTTGAAGAGCACTCGGAGGCTCCAGCTGGTCCAGAATGCGGCCGCGCGGGTGGTTATGGGCGCAACCCGTTATGCCCATGTGACACCCCTCCTGCGCGAGCTGCACTGGCTCCCGGTGGTCTTCCGGGTGCGATTCAAGGTGTTGGTTACCACCTTTAAAGCGCTCCATGGCATAGGACCCGGGTACCTCCGAGACCGTCTTCTGCCACCAATAGCCTCCCACCGACCAGTTCGTTCCCACAGAGAGGGCCTCCTCAGGGTGCCATCGGCCAAGTTATGTCGGCTGGCGACGCCCAGGGGGAGGGCCTTCTCTGTGGGAGCCCCAGCCCTGTGGAATGAACTGCCCCCGGAAATTCGTAAGATCTCCAACCTCCGGGTGTTTCGCTGCGCATTGAAGACCCTGTTGTTCCGCCAGGCCGGACTATCAACACAATAGTTTTAAATTGGGGTATTTAAATTTATTGGGGTTTGAAATTTGAGCCACTTATTTAATTATTTTAAATTTTATATCATTGTTTTGTCTGTGTTTTTAAATAGGCTGTACACCGCCCTGAGTCCTTCGGGAGAAGGGCGGTATAGAAATAAAATTATTATTATTATTTATTATGCGAGGGGGCGCCCATTCCAAGTCCACACACACTTTCTCAGGATCCATCTCTATCCTCTCATGTGATATATGATAACCCAAATAATCAATTTTATCCTGGTGAAATTCACACTTAGATAATTTAGCATACAGTTCAGTGGCCCTGGGTTTGTTCAGGACTGCACCAGGGGTGGGTTCTACTTACCTTTACTACTGGTTCGCAATGGGGCAAGCACAGAAGCTTCTGTCCTTGAACGGGGCAATACATAGAAGTGTTTTGATGATGTCAGGGTCAGTGGGCAGAGCCTCCTTCCAGTTTTACTACCGGTTCTATAGAACCGGTGTGAACTGGGGGCAAATCACCACTGGACTGCACACACTAACTTCACATGTTCCTCCATACTTTTGTTGTATATAAGAATGTCATCTAAGTAAACCAGGCCCCATTTGTACAAATGCTCATGCAGCACTTCATTGATCAATTGCATGAACACAACAGGTTCCTCTTGTAATCCAAACGGGAGCACCCTGAACTGGAAGCAGCCCAAAGAACAATTGAAAGCAGTTTTCTATTTGTCTCCCTCCTTAATGCGAACTTTGTAGTAAGCTTCCTTCAAGTCCAGCTTAGTAAAGATTTTTCCTTTGACCAGATGTGTCATCATGTCCTTCATTAGGGGCAGTTGAGTAAACGTTCTCCACACACATCGCATTGAGCCCTTTATAATCCACACACAGACGAAGAGACCCATACTTTTTCTCATGAAACAACACTGGGGTGGCCACCTACAGCTTAGCTGATTGGATGAAGCCCCACTTTAGATTCTTGTCAATAAAGGCCCACAGCTCATCCAGCTCTCACGGAGTCATCGAATGGATTTTTGGCTTAGGGAGTTTCATCCCAGGGAAGATTTCTATGCTGTAGTCTGTGAAGTGAGGGAGCACATCAGAGTGCCTCCCTGAGATCCCAGTATTCCTTTGGGATTTTCTCCTCTCCATCTGGTGCTCACTCACTACAGCACCCAGCTCCCTCACAACCTTGGCTCTGGGTGGGGTTTTGCCTCCCTCTTTTCCTGCCTGTGTGGATTGGATCCTTAAAAGCCCCTTCCGCCAATTCAGGTGAGGGTTCCATTTTTGGAGCCAGGTTAATCCAAGCAGGAGAGGTCTCTCCATTCCAGGGGCAACAATGAAGCTCAATGTCTCTCTCTCTCCCATCCACATCTCCACAGGTTCAGTTACAAAGTGAGCTGACCCTCCCCCAGCCACCGACCCATCCAGTTGGCAAAATGCTAAGGGCACCCTCAGTGTTCTCAGTCTCAGTCCCAGTTTCTCTACCACCTCAGGGCTAATCACACATCTGGTGCATCCTGAGTCCAAAAGGGTGAGTCCATCTTCTTCTGGGCACCTGACGCAGGTGCCCATAGCTCCACTGGGATGGTCATGGGGGCTGCATGTTGACTTACCAGGATGGGTGTCAGCAACCCACGGCTCTGGAGCCATCTGCGGCTCTTTGGGCCCCTTCCTGTGGCTCCCTGATGAACTGGATCCCACCACTGGCTGGTCGCACCCCTCACCCTGCCCTCCCAGTCACTCCTTGCCTGAGAAGGTAAGGGCAATGGCGGTGGATGGAGACTTGCTCCATATTCCAGAGTGGGAGTGAAGTGTCCCTGTACCTGCCTCTTCTTCCAGCCCTCATTGGTGCTGCATGTACCTCAGTCGCTCGGGGATATGTGTAACTTTCTCTTCGTCCTGAGACACTGGCCTGGCCCAGCTGCAGCCAATGCTATAATGTGGCTCCAGGAGGAGCAGGGGCCATCTCCCCCATTGTGAAGTACACTAAATTTAAGTGTGCTGCACAAGGCACTGCAAGAGCACCGAGCAGGCCATGTAGGTGGTGAGAACACCGGCATCAGCCGCAGCTGGTCCAGGCCAGTGTCTCAGGGCAGAGAGAAAGTCGCATGTCTCCCTGAGCGACTGAGGTGCACACAGCACCGACAAGGGCCAGAAGAGGCAAATACAGGGCTGCTTTGCTCCCACTCTGGAATATGGAGCAAGTCTCCATCCATCACCCTTACTTTCTCAGGTGAGGAGTGACTGGGAGGGGCGGGGCCAGCAAATGGTGGGTTCAGCTGGCAGGAAGACAAAGCAGGGAGATGAACGAGCTTCATTTATCTGGGAACCTGAAATGACTCTTGATTTAAATCATATGGTAAAAAGCACTCAAAGGAGAAGAAAAAACAAAATCAGCAAAACAAAAAACAAAAAAAACCAACCCTCGCCTGTTTTTGGAAATGGTTCAAGAGGGAACACACACATACACATACGAGAGGGAGAGGGAGAGGGAGAAAGGGCACAGACAGAGACAGAGAAATGAGAGGGAGAGAGGGAAAGAGATGAGGGAGAGATATGAGAGAGAAAGACAGATGAGAGAGAGATGAGAGGGAGATAAGAGAGAGAGATGAGAGAAAAAGAGGGAGAAGGAGAGAGAGATATATATACCTGTTTCCAACAGAAAAGAAAACACCAGGAAATCACAAATTCTGGGCAGGCATGGTTGGGAGGGTCATGTGACTGGGTGGGAGTGAGTGACATCTTTGGCCATGCCCACCCAGGTTTTGTGGCTTGAGTGTTTTCTGTGGAAAACAGGTCCAAATGGCTCTTTGAGTGCATTTGGTGTACAGGGGTTACCAGAGGGTCATCATTGGAGTTGGATTCACTCTCCTCTGGTGGGGCCAGAGTTCCTAAGTCCTGGGCAGGAGGGGCAAGCTCAATGACCTCCACCTCCTTCAGAGCTGTTTCGCGGTGCTTCTTTGGATGCTTCTAGGCTTCCTGCCCCCAGTACTTGCTGGTTTGGACCTTGGTTTCGCAAGGCAATCAATTGCTCAGTGTCCCTCGTTCCCACACTTGAAGCATGCCATGGACCTCGGTTTGGATGCTGGCCTGCCTTTGGCAGCTCTCAGGGCTTCTTTAGGAGCAGGGGGGGAGACTTACTTCAGCTGTGGTTTCCATGGTGCCAGTCTCTAGCCAGGTCAATTTCAATTTTGTCTGACAACACATACCAGCGCTGGAGTTCTCAAGGGCTCCCCCAGGAGACACAGGTATCTTTAGGAATTAGGAATCTTTAATAAATCATACCCTAAAGATATCAAATATCTCACAATTCACATATTAACTGCTGCAAGAATAGCCTACGCAAAAAATTGGAAGCAAGAAAAAACACCAAGTGAAAGAGAAGTAATAGAAAAATTTTTAGAATGCGCTGAATTGGATAGGTTAACCAAAGAATTACAAGAAAGAGAAGAATCAGATTATTACAAAATATGGAATAATTGGTATAATTGGTTAAAAACAAGAAATATACACAAAAATATAGGGGGAAATATTACCGATTTAAATATATATAAAAAAAATGTTACTAGATTAAGGAGAGGTGAAGGAATATATTATAAGTAGAATTGTAGAATGTCACTTTGAAAAAATGCTTAAGAAGAAATCATAATCTTTTTGTGTATATGTTGTATAAATGTTTGTTGTGTATATGTTATGCTTGTCTTTTTTAATATTTATACTCAATAAAAATTATTTTTAAAAAAACTGGTTGTAATCTCTTAGCTGGGGGGGCATTATTGCTGTGAAGAGTGACCATCCAGTTTTCTGCAGCCCCATCCAGGGCCACAGTGACATATCTCACTTTGGCTGCCTCCAAAGGACTTTGGATCCAAAGTCCTCTCCATACTCCTGTATGTGATTCCAGACTTGAGCTAGGAAGAGTCCCAGGCCTTTGGGATCCCCTCAGTATTTTACTCCAAGCGAAGGAACCTTAGGAATTTGGCACCTCCAGGGACTGGCCCCCTTGGTGGGGGCCTGGGCTGCAGCAGCCACTGTTGCTGGGGCAGCGGCTGCCAAAGCTGCCCCATGCGGAGCGACGGGCAACTGCTAGGGTTGTGGAGATGTTGGCTCCCCCTGCTGCCTTGCCAACCTCTCTGTGTGCTGGCAGGGCATGCTCTCCAATTCTCGCTTCATGCAGTAATTGCAAGGCATGGGTCAGCAGGAGGTCCTCTTTGTCAGATTCTGGCAGGGCATAGTCTCCATGCTAGCCTCTGGTGAGAGTCACCTTCAGGGGGTGCTCCTCAGGGTCTACACCCAGTGACCATCTGGCTTGGACTGGAATCTCCTCAAGTCGCAGCTCCTCCAGCCTTTCTGTCTTTTTATGGCACTGGTGTGGCTGGGAGGAAGTTGACCCCAGCCATACCGGGGGCTCTGGACTCTTCCTGGTCATTCTCATGGGTCGACATTGTGTGCTCAGCCCCCTTGGTAGACTGGGGTCTTTGGGTTGGCTGATAAAGCAGATCTTGCCTAATGTCAGGCCTGCCTCCATTCAAAACCCAAGAAAGAAACCCCTCAACTCCATTGAGATAGAAAAGAGATACTTTTACTGAGTTTGAAATAATAGCAGTGAGAGCAAGGCAAGTTCTGATTCAAAACCCGTGAAAGTTACAGATTGAAAGTTTCGCAAATATCTCCTGCCCCCCCCCCAGGGTCCAGCACTGAGAGTCCAATCAACATCCAGTATGATGTGTGAAGCTCATCTTCAGGTATTTCACCCATCTGGAGTCTTGACAGGATGTAAACAACTCCACGCAGCAGTGCAATAATTCTTGAGAGCAAACCTCCCTTCCTGTTCACATAGGACTTCACCTCACCAGCTCACTTCCCCAACCCAAATACCATGCCCCTCCTCCCCGTTACTATGGCAGCCAATAGTAAGCATGCAACAAAACTGAACCCCATGCTGGAGATCTGGCTGTTATAATATATCTCCATCATGTGAGGTCATATTCTTAATCAGCATTGATATTTTCTGCTTGTTTATTTTAAAGCTAAAGAGCCAAACACATTTAATTTCTTCATCAAAAATATTCTATATTACTTTTTGGGTCTTGCAGAAATATCACCAAATCATCAGTAAAGGCCCTCAGTTTATAAACTTCCTTCTTAATATTTATACCTCTTATTTTCCTATCTTGTCTGATATCTCTATTCAAAACTTCCAACATCAGGATAAACAGCAAAGGAGACAAAGGAAGTCCCTTTGGATTTTGCATGAGTTAGTTAGGTCATCAACAATTTTTGCTTGCTGTGATATAGGGCCTTTACTGATGATTTGGTGATATTTCTGTAATTGGCCAACTCACAGGTAAAAGAAAAAAATCTTTTGACTGCTTGAAAAAATTGTAGCGGAAGATTGGCGGCTAATTGGCACAGGACTAAAGCAGAGAGAGAGAAAAACCCAGAACTTTAAAAATCAAACCTTCCATTTGGATTAAAAACTGGATTTGGGGGAAAAAAATAAGACAAGGAAAAAAAGAGAAAAACATTTTAAAGAGCAGAAGAATTTAATGTGGAAAAGAGAAAGTGAAGCTTTTGTGTATTACAAGATGGCTACTTTGTTATGGAAAGGATTGTGAATCGGAGAAGGACATCTGCTGGCGGAGAGCGTGAGAAAGAGGTGTGAGAGAATTCATACAGCTCTACCAAGATAAGAGAGCAAAGGACAAAGACTGAAACGGTGCTGGCTCAAGTGAAGATCTGAATTGGACATTATTTAAAGGGGAGGGGGGGAAGAACACTATATGGACTTAGAAATTTGAAATTTATGTAAAGGAAAATAATAAATTTAAAAATCTTAGCCTTTTAAATTGAAAATATGGAGAATTGGGAAGAGGAATATGAGACATTGAGGGAGATGTTTCAAAAAATAAGAATCATTTAAGGGAAACAAAGAAGTAGAGGATTGGTTAGAATGCAAAAAAAGAGAACAGAAGAATGAGAAACAAAAGAAACAAAGAGAATATTGGAGAAGAAATAATTGAAAATAAAGATAAACATGATTACACTGGGTTTAGCAGTGACAGAATAAGAATGGATAAGGGAAAATACATCTCAAATAAGAAAAGAAGAGAAATAAATGGGGAAAGATTGAGGAAGAAAATTAATAGAGTTAAAATTAAAGAAAAGAGACTGAAGGGGAGATACAAGAAAAGGAAAAAGAGGAAGGTAAGGGAATGGGAGAAAAGGAGGAAAATACCAAGAAATGGATTGTGGAGAGATTAAGGGAAAATGGTTAAGTCTCAGTGAAAATGTTAATTTGTTAAAAAAAGATATTGATGTTAGTGGTAGAAATTATATGTGAAAATGTTGTTAAATGAAATAGACCAGTAGGTGCAATGTGAAAGAAAGAATGATTTTGGAGAAAGCATTAAATGGAGAGAAATAAGTAACATAAGCATTAATTGAAATTATGATGGAAAATTGAAATTGAATGTAAAATTGAATGAAATTGAAATGTTAAAAAAATGATTTAAATGTTATACTTGCAAGAAGTAAAGAAAAAACATATTTTTTCAGGACAGGAGAGAAGGAAAGGCGGGAAAGAAGGGTGGGGGAATACGAAAAGTTGAGGAATTAACAGCACGTCAGAGGGAGACAAGACAAACAGTTAAGAAGGCTATAACAGTGGGAAAGTAAAAACTTAGGTGAGAAAAGGAAATGGGGGAATTAGTGCGTTTGATATCTGTAAATATTAACAGTTTAAATGCTCCTAATAAACGTAGTAGGATTTTGAATAAATTAAGAAAGGCTAAGTATGATATTGTCTGCATGCAGGAGACTCATATAAAAAAAGATCAAAACCATTTGTTAGAATGCCGGGCGTTGGGTAAAATTTATACCTCATTAGCAGGTCAAAAAAAAAGAGGGATAGTGGTATATGTACGACATCATTTGAAATCCCAACAGGTTTTTGCTGACCAGGAAGGACGGGTTCTCATGCTCGAAATAGAAATTGCCCAGTGGAAGTCTTTATTGGTTTGTATTTATGCCCCTAATGACAATCAGAGGACTTTTTATCAAAACTTATATGTTAAATTGGGGGAACTGGAATATGAACATGTCTGTCTAGTGGGGGATTTCAATGCTGTAACAGATAGAATGCAGGATTATGTCCCAGGAAACATACAAGGAAGGTTAAAGGATATTAAGAGAACATTACCAAAAATATGTAATGATTTAAGGGAGGAATTTGGATTACAGGATATATGGAGGTTGAGAAATCCCAATAAAAATCAATATACTTATTTCTCTCCCAGACACCACTCGTGGACCCGAATAGATATGATATGGATGTCTCTTGAGTTGAGGGGGCTGGTCTCGGAAGTGGAAATAGGGCCCAATCAGTGGGCGGATCATAACCCGCTAATGGTAACTTGGAAGATCCCACATTGTAGGAAGAGTAGATGGAGAATGAATATAGGTATTCTGAAAGATGAAGAATTCATGAGTAAATTTAAGAAGGAGTCTTTTTTTCCAGGAAAATAAGAAAGAGGATACTTCAATATACAATACATGGGATACGGTTAAGGCAGTGATGAGGGGATGGTTAATCAAATATATGATTGACAAACGTAGGGCGGGTAAGAAACACCGAGACAACCTCTTGAATAAATTACAACGGGTGGAAGAAAGGATGCAAAATGGATTAACCCAGACAACATTGATAGAGGAAAGGGAGTACTGGCAACACCAGATTAAATTATTAGATCAAGAGGAATTAGCAAATAAACTAAAGTGGACTAAACAAATTTTTTTTGAAAGGGCGAATAAAACAGGAAAATGGTTGACTTACCGGCTTAGAAAGGAGCAGGAACAACGGAGAATAGAAGGGCTGAAAGATGTAATTGGGAATTTCCATTGTACTAAGGAAGGCAAGAGAATGGTAGCTCAGGATTTTTTCACACAGCTTTATCAGAAAGGAGAGGAAAATATCTGAAATTCGGAAATATTTGGAAAAGACAGACTTGCCTAAAGTCTCGGAAACAATGAAGGAAATTCTTAATGCGGAATTTACAATGGAAGTAGAAACAGTTATGAAAGCACAGGCGAATGGCAAAACCCCGGGTAGAGATGGCCTTCCAGTTGAATTATACAAAATAGTGTTTGACGTGATAGGAAGACACATGACGGATTTATTCAATGCGGTTATGAAAGAGGCTCAGGTTCCAGTATCTTGGACTGAGGCTTATATTTCTATTACCCCAAAAGAAGGAACTGGTCTATCTCTTATTAAGAACTATAGACCAATATCATTACTAAACTCCAATTATAAGATATTTGCGGGGGTTCTTGCAGCTAGGCTTAGCTGCTTCCTTAACCAATTCATTCACTCAGACCAAAACGGCTTCCTTCCTAATAGATATCTACGAGATAATCTTAGAATTATCATGAATACACTAGAATTTTTCGAAAATCGCCCGGATAAACAATTAGCTTTAATTTTTGTTGACGCCCAAAAGGCGTTTGACAGAATCAGTTGGGAATTTATGATTTCTCAATTGGAATATATGGAGTTTGGTGGGAATTTTATTCGGGCAATTCGAGCTATCTACCGGGAGCAGACTGCAAGAGTTCTCATAGATGGAGAGGAGACGGAGAGAATTCAAATTCGTAGAGGTACAAGACAGGGATGTCCCCTTTCCCCATTGCTATTTGTATTAACTTTAGAGCCCCTGCTTAGAGAAGTGAGAGGAAACACGGAAATAAGAGGAATGAAGATTAGGCAGGAGGAAGTTAAAGTTCAGGCTTATGCAGACGATCTTGTATTTATCTTGGATCAACCACTGGACTGGGGCCTGAAATTATTATGCTTGATTAGAGAGTATGGGAAGGTAGCGGGGTTAAAGATGAATGAAGAAAAAACTAAAATCCTAGTGAAAAATATGACTCAGATGCAAAGGCAACAGCTGGAGCAGTTAATGGGCTTAAGAATAACAAAATTAAGTATCTGGGTATATGGTTGACCGCCAGATGTTCCTCCATAAAGGAGGATAACTATCTTCCTCTTTACAGCCAGATGCTCAGAGACTTAGAAAGATGGAAAAATCTCCAGCTATCAATTTTGGGAAGGGTGGCAACCATTAAGATGTGCGTTTTACCCAAATGGTTATTTCTATTCCAAACAGCCCCGGTAAGGTTGAATAAAGAGTTTTTTACAAATTTGGATAGGAGTATATCTAAATTTATCTGACAGGGAAAGAGGCCGCGGATTAGACTTAAAATGTTACAAGAACCCAAAAATAGAGGAGGATTTGGACTCCCAAATTGGGAGCTCTATCACCAAGCAGCGAACTTGATTTGGGTGAAAGAATGGATGGTCCTACAAAAGAGACGACTTTTGACATTTGAGGGAGCCGATCTTCAACATGGCTGGCACTATTTTCTATGGCCGTGAGCATCCGGCCGTCCTAGACACCTTGATGATCACTATTTACGTAGGACGCTTGGGTACACTTGGGAAAAGGTTAGAAGAAGAGTATATTCAAAAATTCCATGTTGGATTTCGGCGCAGGAAGCTCAGATTTACCCGACATTGTATAAAGGGGAGAAAACCTTGACGTATGAAGGTTTCTTGAATGTTCAGGGTAATCCGAAGTCAAGAGAATTATTAACTCTTCAAGGATATAAGATAGACTGGTGGTCTTATTCTCAAGTGCACTCCAGGTATAAAAAAGATTTACATAGTGAAGGAATCTACCGTAAAAGACAAGAATTGGATAAGATCTTATTAGAAGGAGGGAAAGGGATATTATCTAAATGTTATGCATATTTATTGTCTCTGCAGATAGGACAGGATGTAGTGAAGGATTGTATGATAGCATGGGGGCGAAATTTTGGATATCCCCTTGACTTCCAGCAATGGGAACAGATTTGGTTGAAAAATATGAAATTAACCATGGCCTCCTCATATAAAGAAAACATATATAAAATGGTCTACCGGTGGCATCTCCCCCCGGCGAGATTAGCTAAAATGTTTCCCGGGACATCTGCCTGCTGTTGGAAGTGCGGTTACAGCAATGGAACCTATTTTCACCAATGGTGGACCTGCCCGCAGGCGGTTAAATATTGGAAAAAAATACGGCAATGGATTTTGGAAATTACACAGATTAATTTGGAATTAAGACCTGAGATTTTCCTATTGGGGGCAAAACCTTTGAATGTTAAATCAGATATATGGTTCTTGTTGATTCACATTATCACTGCAGCAAGATTAGCGTATGCGCAGGAGTGGAAAAATCAATACTTACCGATAGATTTGAAAATAATATATAAAATTAATGAGTGTGCGGAATCAGATAGATTAACTAGATTGATCAATGGTAAAAAAGATTCAGAATTTTATAACAGTTGGAAAGTATGGTACGATTGGGTCCAGAAAAGGTGGGATAGAATAGATATATGATGATGTATATATATATGGTGGCAAATATGTATGTATAAAGGAATGATTTTATACTTATGGACAATGTAATCATATTATACCATGGTGGCAGGAGTGTGTGTGTGTGTGTGTGTGTGTGTGTGTGTGTCTATATATATATATATATATATATATATATATATATATATATATATATACATACATACAATTAATATCAGCATGCAGCAGATAATATCAATAGCAAGTTTTACACTTCAGGAAGATTCTCAGAAATTGCTTTAAATTACTCTAAATATAGCGTAAACAGGCTAATGTTGGTTAACTGCAGAACTGCAAAGAAATTTGAACCTAATTGTTTGCTTTATTTTACACTATACAAATGATTCAATATGTACACTTCCAAATCAAATAATTATGTTACACACTGAGTTTTCAAAATAAAGATTGGAAGTTCAAATTTAATTGGGGTGGACATTAAACATAGAGGATTTTTTTTTTAAAATAAACAGTTTGCTCTTTTAAAAAGAAAAAAGAAAAAACATATTGTTAAAAGTAAAGAAAATAAAGGATTGGAAGATTGTTTGGGTAAAAATTTAAAGGGAAAAATGGAATAAGATGAAATATACTGTTTATAATTAAAAAGATAAGAAGAATTTTGTGAAATATACTTGATAAATGAAAGATTAGGGTTGCCTGGACTCCATAGTGGAAAATATTAAATTGAAGATGAATACAGCAATAGAGAGAGATGAAGGAGGAGAAGAGAGGTGGAAGGGAAGAGGAAGGAGAGAGAGGGAAGGAAGAATAGGGAGGAAGGAAGGGAAGGGAAATTAGAGTGGGAGAGAGGAGAAGGGGAAGGAGAGGGGAAGTAGATAAGAAGAAGAGGAGGGGAAGAGAAAGTAAGAAGGAAAGAAGAGAGGGAGATGGCAGGATTGAGAAGAAAGATTGCTGTACAACAAAAAAGATGAAATGGAAGAAAGGCAACCCCGAACATATATAAATATACTAAGATAAAGAATGAATGGTTAAAAAATAAAAGAGAATAAATATGAATAAGCAGGAAAATTAGAATTTGAGGGTGAATGATGTTGTTTATATAAGTAAGCAAAGAAATATTGAGATATGATTAAAAAAAGGAAAAAAAGAAAATTGTGGCAAAAATTGTAATTGAGTAAAATGTATTTGAATTTGATAAATTGTATAAGATATGGCCAATACTCTGTTCAAAAAAGATGTGGGTGAATGTGGGGAAAAAAACAATAAAACTTGATTTAAAAAAATAAAATAAATAAAGTTCTCACCAAAATCCATTTCTTCCAGGACTTTAAACATAAAGACCCAATTTAAGTTATCAAAGGTAATGTCAGGGTTCCAAGTAACACCCTCAACGAAAGAAGACTCCAAGGCTGAAAGTTCCTCAATGTTCCATTTTATTAGAGATGTCATATTGGCACATCTGGGAAAACCCGAATCTGAAAGCTTCCAGGTTTTCCCCACCCAAAGGAAAGTCCAAGTCCCTGCCCAGCACCCACAAATCCATCACATGGCCCAATCAAAGCACTGCCCCAACTAGAGGAGGGGATGCGTAACCACCCGTCCTCCAGTTGAACTGAGGGTTCCACTTCAGTAGCCAAGGCAGACCAAGCAAAAGGGGTTGTTCCATGCCCAGGGCCATGATAAAACTCAAGACCTCTTGGTGGTCCCCCATCCACATTTCAATCGGTTCAGTCACAAAGTGGGCTGGGTCCCCCCTCCTACTGACCCATCCAACTGGCAAAATGTGATGGGCACTTTCAAGGTTTTTAGTCTCAGCTCCAATTTGTCCACCACCTCAGGGCTGATGACACACCTGATGCATCCAGAGTCTATGAGGGCTACAATCTTCCCCTGGGCCCTGGAAGAAAGCACCCTTAGTTCAACTGGGATGGTCATAGGGCCCCCACGCTGACTTACCAAGGGGTCATTGTCGGAGTCAGTTTCAACATCACTGTCATCGGTGATGGTTGGAGTTCCCAGCTTCCCCAGGCCTGGGGAAGCAAATTCAATGACTTCCACCCCCTTCAGGGCCGTCTCACGATTCTTCACTGGAGGCAGGTCAGTTTTCTTCCCACCAGTAGGGGTCGACTTGGAAGCAGGCTTGGAGATGCAATTAGTAGCCCGGTGGCCCGCCTTCCCACATCAGAAGCACGCTGTGGGCTTCAACTTTATTGCTGACCCTCCTTTGGATGCTCTAGGGCCTTCTTTCTGGGGGGGGCAGGGGACACCTTGTCCCAGACACACACACCCTGGTAGCGATCCCTGATCAGGTCAATTTCCACATCGGCTGCCATCACGTACCAGTATTGCAGGTCTCGGGGGGGGCAGCAGGAGCAACATGCCCTGTGGACATCCTCATTGAGGCCATCCTTATAACATTCCATCACGGCTTTCTGGGACCACCCGCTCATTTTGCACACCAGCTCACAGAACTCCTGGGTGTATTCAGTCACCGACCTCTGCCCTTGAGTTATCAACTTCATCCTGATTCTGGCCTCCCGCTCAGCTAGGGGGTCCTCGAAGCACCCTCTGAATTCCATTATGAACTGATCATAATTCCTCAGCAGGCAAGAATTCTCATCATGGAGGCCCACCCACCAGTCAGCAGCAGTCCCCTGCAGGGCGATAGCGATGCATCTCCCACAGGCGGCATCTGATGGGAAATCCTCCCCATAATCCTCCATGTGGTTCCACACTTGGGACAGGAAGAATGCCAATCCCTTGGGGTCCCCTCCGTATTTTACATTAAGCGGAGGAACCTTTGGAATTTGATGCCTCCCTATTCCTGGGCCCCCCACAGGGGGGCCCTGGGCTGCAGCCACAGCTTGAACCCCGGCAGCTTGTTCTCTCTCTGGCTGAACCCTGGGAACCTCTCCTGCGCTCGCTGCAGCCGCTGCTCCCCCTCCTTGGTGTTCAGTCTCTCTCTGGGCCAGCAATGCATACCTTTCACAGGCTTTCCAGCTTTCAAAAGCCTCTTTCAGAAGTTGCAAGGCTTGAGTCAGCAGGAGGTCTTCTTTCTCTTCTTCCTGCCAAGCTGCCTCTCCCTGCCTGCATCTGGTAACTGTTACCCCCGAGGGGATTCTCTCTGAAGGATCCATCCTTCCCATGCCCAGCGACCACCTAACTCTGGCTCGCTTTTCTTCAAGCTGTAATTCACACATCCAGTCCAAAACCTCCCCACTTCGTTTGGTTAAGGGAGAGGTGGATCCAGCGGCTCCCATGTCCTCTTGGTCGCCATTTTGATCAGACATTCTTGGCTCAGCCCCCATGGTACAGAATTTTCTGGGATGGCTGTTAAAGCAGATTTTGCTTAATGTCAGGCTTGCCTCCATTCAAAACCCAAGAAAGAAAAACCCCAACTCCATGTTTATAGAGAAAGGTACTTTTACTGAGTATGAACTGAATGCAGCGGAAGAAAAGCAAAGTCCGAGGCAATAGGTGCGAAAATTACATATTGAAAACATCACCCAGATCCCTCCCCCCACAGTCCCAAGGCAAATGTTCAATCCACATCTCCCCAAGGTGTCATGTGGGGTATTTCTTTAGGCGGCCCCATCTATCTGGTATGCCGGAACAGTTGACTTTGGCAGTTATCAGTTCTCTCTGCAGCTGCTAGAAAAACAGCAAGAATATCTCTCCCTTTTCTGAAACATCTCCACCAGCTCACTTCCCCCCCCTCCCAAATACCATCAATACCTCCCCCTCCCGTTACAATGGCAGCCAAAAGCAAGCAGGCAGGCTGACACAATCTGGAAAAGGCTGTGAAGTGGGCTTGCTTTGAAAATAAGTTGATTACTGTCCAAATGACTGTATTCCCCCCACTCTCTGGGAGTTTGACTATAAAGTCCATTGCAATCTCCTCCCAGGGTTGGCTGGGACTGGCTACTTGCTGGAGTAGCCCAGGAGGTTTCCCTGGTCACATTTTCATTGCAGCACAGGTGGCACAGCTTTTCACATAGTCCTCCTACATCAACTTTCATTTTTGGCCACCAAAATTGCCTCCTGGCCAAATACAGGGTTTTAAAGAATCCGAAATGGCAGGCCAATCTGGAATCATGGCTGTTTTGTAGTACTTCCAGTCTCAAGCTGGAAGTACTACATATAGTTTCAAACCCTTCCAAGCCAGTCCATTTCTCATGGTCAAGATATCCCGATTATCTATGAGCCATGGGTTGGTCAGAAGTGCTGCTTTCAATGCCGCCATCAACTTGTCCTGGCTGGGATTGGGTTGTCGTCTGGTTTGACCGCTAGTGGTGACTTTGCAGCTGATTGTGAGGGGGGAATGATGGCATGGATGACTTCTTCCCTGCAGCTATCAAATTGGGGTTTTCTCGATAGGGCATCAGCTAGTAGATTTGTTCCTGCTGGGGTGTACTTAAGTTCAAATTTAAACAGCCTGAAGTACTGTACCCAGCGGATTTGTTTGGGAGATAGTTTTCTGGGTATTTTTAGAGCTTTGGGGTTTTTATGATCAGTCCAGACCTCAAAGGGCGCTTTACTGCCTTCTAGAAAATGCCTCCAGGAGAGGAGAGCGGACTGTGTAGGCTTCTTTCTCCCAAATGATCCACCTCCTTTTGGTCTCAGTGAGCTTCTTGGACACATAGGCAGAGGGTAGGAGCTACCCTTGTGGATCCTTCTGTAGGAGCATGGCTGCCATGGCTATGTCGCTGGTGTCCGCTTGGATAATGAACTGGGTTGGAGGATCGGCTCCTCAGCAAAGAGCCCTTTTAATTTTTCAAAGGCTCTTTGACAGTCCATTGACCAGGTGAGCAGTTGGTTCACCCATGATGCCATGGGAGGAGGCCCTGTTTTTAACAGTTCTGTTAGGGGCAGGGCGATTTCTGCAAAGACTGGGATAAATTATCTGTAAAAGTTTGCAAACCCCAGGAAGCTTTGAAGCTGTTTGCGGGTATGTGGGGCCTGCCAGTCTAGCACCACTTTCACTTTTCCTGGATCCATCTCCACCACTCCGCTCGATATTTGGTAGCCTAGATAATTTAGGGAAGTTTGATGAAATTCACATTTTGACAGCTTTGCATAGAGTTTTGCAGCGAGGAGTTTTTTCAGCACTTGCCACACTAGCTTTACATGCTCAAGAGTTTATCTGAATGTGATAATGTCACCCAGATAAACTAGGATCCCTTTGTAAAAGTGCTCATGCAGCACTTCATTAATTAATTGCATGAAGACTGCTGGGGCTTCCTGTAGGCCAAACGGCATGACTTTGAATTGGAAGCTGCCAAGTGGACAGTTAAAGGCTGTCTTCCATTCATCTCCTTCTTTGATTCTTATGTGATAATAGGTTTCTCTCAAGTCCAGTTTGGTGAACACTTGGCTTGGTGGCTTAGCATGTCCTTCATGAGGGGAAGGGGGTAGGTGTTCTCCATGTGCACGGCATTAATTTCATGAAAATCAACGCAAAGCCTCATCTCATCTTTTTTTCTTTAAATAGTACTGGGGCCGTCACTCTGGATTTTGTGGGTTGGATGAAGCCCTGTGCTAGGTTGGCATTGATGTATTTTCTCAGCTCTTCAATTTCTTTGGGAGTCATAGAGTCTTTGGCTTGGGCAGCTTGGGTCACAGCACAAATCCGATCGCACAATCTGTTGCGCAGTGAGGGGGGGGAGGAAGTTGCAATCTTCCTCACTAAAGACTCCTGATAGGTCTCAGTACTCTCTTGGCACTTGTGGGCTGCTGGGCAATCCATCTCTGGTGGGGGCTGTGGCTTCAGGTTCACTGGTGTCATTGGGATTTGTGGCATTTTGGCACCAGTTTGATTTTATGGGCGGTAGTGGTCCGATGCCTATGCTTAGCTTTCTATAGCTGTCCTCCCATGTGATGGTCGGTCCCCACTCGTCTAGCCATGTGAGCTCTAATATGTGTCAGGTTTCAGTGTCGTCTCAAAATAAATTGCATTTCCAAACAAATAGTCTTTGATGAAATCTTTCATTTATTAAGCACGACAATCTGTCCCCGATCATATCGTAGCCAACACTGACTTCCTGACCCCAAACCTTCCCTTTCCATTCCCCAATTCTCTGCGTCTCATTGGCCATCTTCACTCTCCCCATATCTACTACTTCAGCTCCCAGGAATGTCCCCCCTCCCATCTCATCTCCTAGGGGATATTATCTTCAGGGAAAATAAGTAGGTGAAGAGTCAAGCGTCCTCTTGCCAGCTGCCCCCTCTTCTCCTCCTTATGTCAGCATTGGAACGAATGTAGTTTGGAGTGCTGACATCCGGCCCCTCCCCCTTCATTTTCCCAAGGAGGCCTGTTGCAAGACAAACAACAAGTTAAGTACTGTTACCCCATCCGAGGGTGTGTCCCGCCCCTCCCGCCATGTGATCTGCATGGAATTTGGCTATAAGGCGGTCAGCTTGGATGTTTGTGCTCTTCACCCAGGAAGCCTCTGACAATGGGTAACCCTTCCACTTAATTAAATATTGGAGGCGCCCCCTGTGCCATCTCAAATTGAGAATTCACTGTACCTCATAGTGAGTGTGTCCCCCAATGACCAGAGGCCCTGGAGGGTCACATGGCGCCGGCCTTAAAGTTGACCCCACCACAGGCTTCAGGAGTCTACTGTGGAAAATGGGATGTATCTTCCCTAGTAGTCGGGGCAACTGCAGTTTTACTGTAACCGGGTTGATTACTTTTACTATAGGGAATGGTCCTATAAATTTTGGGCCCAATTTCCTGCTCGGGAGTCTAAGTCTCAAATACTTGATGGAGAGGTAGACCTTCTCTCCCACTCGAAATGGTCTTTGGGGAGTTTGGTGCTTGTCTGCTTGTTTCTTATAGGATTGTGCCACCTTGGCCAATGCCCTCTTAACGTTCTCCCAGGTTTCTCTCAACATTGCCATCCAATCGGTCAAGCTCACTGAGGAAGGGGGCTCCCTTGGGTACTCTGGCATGGGGACGAAATCCATACCACTCACTATTTTAAACGGGGTTAATCCCGTGCTACTGTGGACAGCATTATTATATGTGACCTCTGCAAAAGATATGAGGTCTGCCCAATTGGATTGTTGGTAGTTGACGTAGCATCTTAGGTATTGCTCTATCATGGCATTCAGTCTCTCCGCGCCCCCCCCCCAATTGGTGCTCGGGTGAAACACTGAGCTGAGGCCTTGGGATGACCCTATGGATTGTAGGAACTCCCTCCAGAATTTTGCTGTGAACTGGACCCCTCGGTCGGAGATGATTCTTCTGGGTACTCCATGCAGGTGGTAGATGTGTTTCAGGAACAGTTTGGATAACTGGCGGGCTGAGGGTAGCCCGCTGCAGGTTATAAAGTGTGCCTGTTTGGAGAATAAGTCTATTACAGTCCAGATCACTGTGTTTCCACCACTCCTCGGCAGTTCTACTATGAAATCCATTGCAATCTCCTCCCATGGCCTTGTCGGTTCAGCTACTGGCTGCAGCAGCCCGGGAGGGCTTCCTGGTCGTTTCTTCATTGTGGCACAGATGGTACAACTTTTCACATAACTGTCTACATCTTTCTCATGTGGGGCCACCAGAACTGTCTTCGTACTAAGTGCAGAGTCTTTAGGAAGCCGAAATGTCCCGCTGGTTTAACGTCATGGCTTCTCTTGAGGATCAGGGTGCGTAGAGTCTCTGGGACATAGAGTTTTGTTCCCTTCCATGCTAGGTCATTCCTTTTTGTCAAGAGATGTTGATTGTCTCGGAACCAGGGGTCCACCGATGTTTCAGTTTTGAGTCTTGTCGTTAAGTCACTTGCAGGTTGGCCTTGCTGGTTGCGACGTTGCCGTCTGGTGACTACTTGACCTACTCCTTGGGCAGAGGGGATGATGGCATTCACTACCTGCTCCCGCTCACTGTTGTGTTGAGGCATTCGGGAGAGGGCATTGGCCAGAAAGTTCTTCCCCCCTGGGATGTGTTTCAGCTCGAAGTTGAAACGATTGAAGTATTGGGCCCACCGGACTTGCCTGGGCGACAACTTCCATGGGGACCTGAGGGCCTCCAGATTCTTATGGTCAGTCCAAACTTTGAATGGTCTCTGGCCTTCTTCTAGCAGATGTCGCCAGGTCAACAGCGCCCATCTCACTGCGAACGCTTCCTTTTCCCACGCCACCCGTCTTTCTGTGTCGGTGAGTTTGCGGGATGTGTACGCACAAGGTTGTAGATTCCCTTGGCTGTTCTTTTGGAGTAGCACAGCCCCCACTGCCACATCACTGGCATCTGCTTGGATGACGAAGAGTTGTTCGGGGTCAGGATGCTTTAAGACCAGTTCTTTTGCAAACATTTCTTTTAGTGTTTCGAATGCCTATTGGCAGGCCAGGTCCCACTGTAGAGGTTGTCCTGGGCAGGGTTTTGTTGCTGGACTCCCTGTTTTTAGGAGGTCCATCAGAGGTTTGGCAATTCTTGCTAAAGAGGGGATGAATTGTCTGTAGAAGTTCGTGAACCCCAGGAAGCTTTGCAGTTGTCTGCAGGTACGAGGGGGTTGCCAGTTTAGAACTGATTGTACTTTGGCTGGGTTCATTTCTATCCCCTCATTTGACACCCGGTAGCCTAAGTAGTCTAGCCATGACTGGTGGAACTCGCATTTTGATAGCTTGACATATAGGTTCGCCCCCAGCAGTTTTTCCAGGACTTGGCGGACGAGGGGTATGTGTTTGTCTATGGTTTCCATGTAAATGAGAATGTCATCCAGGTAGACGAGGACCCCCTTATAGAGGTGCTCATGTAGAACCTCATTTATCAATTGCATGAACACCGCCGGGGCTCCCTGCAGTCCAAATGGCATCACCTTAAATTGGAAACTTCCTAGGGGGCAGTTGAATGCTGTTTTCCACTCATCTCCTTCCCTGATGCGTACCCGGTAGTAGGCTTTGCGGAGGTCTAGTTTGGTGAAAACTTTCCCTTTGGCCAGGTGGGCTAGCATGTCTTTCATGAGGGGAAGGGGATATAAGTTGTGTACGCAGACAGTGTTGTTATCTCTAAAATCAACCACCAGACGCATAGAGCCGTCTTTCTTCTCTTTGAAGAGGACCGGTGCTGCGACCCGTGGCTTGGCTGGCTCAATGAAACCTCTTTGTAGGTTCTTGTCTATGTAGTTCCGCATTTCTTGCATTTCACGGGGCGTCATGGCATACAATTTGGGTTTAGGTAGTTTTGCCCAGGGATGATCTCGATGGCGCAATCACTTACCATCGGGTCATCACCGCCACTGCTCCCTTTGGCAGAGCTTGGAGGGGCTTCCCTGGTTGGAGTTCCCTCAACTTCATGGGAAGGAGTGGAACCTCCACAGCCTGCTTGGTGATTCTCCCCTTATTGGGTATGTTAGGATATGGCTTGAGCCTAACAAGTTGTCCAGGCAATATATGTGTTCTGTGACTTCAATATGAATATGTATTGTGTGACTTTAAAGTTTTCCTGCTGATTCATTGTAATGCTGAGTCATGCTGTAATTAGATACTCACTGGTTGTGAATATATTTAAGAAAGGTACTGTAATGTATTCAGTTGATGATAAGCTACCATAGTGTGTGGAGTTGCTACCATTGTGCTATCATCGTTGGATGGATCTGCTACCATCGTGGTTTGTGAACCAGAGTGAGTTTGTTATTCTAACCAACTACTGTTTGTGTGGTAAGAAGATTTTGTATCACTGGACTGATTTAACTGGCAAAGACTTGGATTGATATAAAGACTATGAGATTGTTTTTTCACTATAAAGTAGCTTTTGATAAACCAGTTTGCACATCTCTTATTCATTGCTCTCAGCAACGTTTCTCTGTGCTCTACACTCTGCTGGTTGGTAACACAACAACAATATCCTTAACATTGGTTATGGGCCCAGAGACAACCAGAACTAACTAAGATTGTTAAGAGCTAAACTGAGAGTTAATGTGAATAGTACAAACTGTGTTTGTAATATACAATCCAAGTGAAGATGGCACTAGAACAAGCAGCAAATTTTTCCATGATAACCCGGCTGGATGGAACAAACTATGTATCCTGGTCTACAAAATGTAATCTACTTTTGCGTAGAGAAGGACTGTGGGACATAGTTAATAATCCACCGGATGTAACAGCATGGGATCCTGCTGATGAGGAAGATGCGAAGAAATTAGCCAAATTTAACAGAGACAATGAACGAGCTCTTTGCATTATTGGACTAACACTGGGTGACCAGCAGCTTGTCCATATTCGTGGCGAAGAGTCTGCTGCTAGGTGTTGGACCAAGTTGAAGAGACTATTTGTTCGTGACTCTGTGGGTGCTCATATTCATCTCACACGGAGATTATTTAAACAACATCTTCTTAAAGGTGGAGATATGATGGTTCATTTGGAATCTATGACCAGAATTTTCCAGGAGCTGCATGAAAAGGAACTTGTTTTCTCAGAACTACAACAAGTTTATATAATTCTTTCTTCTTTGGACGATAGTTATGACGACTATGTTTCTTCGTTAGAGGTTTTGTCCAGAGATGAACTGACATTGGCTGGCATAACCGGTAGGTTATTGGAAGAATCCAAAAGAAGACAAGAAAGGGATCAGTTGAGAGTGCAACAACCAAAAGAAGAAAAAATGTATTCAACTGACTATTTTGTAAAATGTTGTTTTGCTTGTGGGGCTAAAAGTCATATAGCTAAGTATTGTAAGAATAAGAAAATGTCTGTTAGGGACAATACTAGACCCAAGAAGGGTTGTAATTTAGCTATATCCAGTTCAACTACTGATGTTAACCAGGATTGTTGGGTTGTTGACAGTGGTGCTTCTCAGTCTATTTCTAGGAATAGAAAATTTTTTGTTAAAATGGAGAAGAGTAACCAACATGTTAAACTAGCAAATGGCTGGAAGGTTAAGGTAGCTGGAGAGGGTGTTGCTCATTGGTCATTTAGCTTTATAAACAAACAAACAAACAATACATAATCAATCATTCAATGTGTCATCTAAGTCCATCTTTTGTGTCTTCTTCTTACTCCTCCAATATTTATCGTATCTTAATATTATCATTTCATTTATTATGACATTTCCCCCACATTTCTTACTTCTCAATTAATACACTTCTCTATCTTTTTATTTTATTAAAAATTTTACAACAATTTTATCCCCACACAACCTTCAACCCCCCCTCCCCACACATCCCCGACTTCCCAGAGCAAAAACAGGGTATAACATTTAACAAACCTAAGCTAAAATATGCTAACTTACTACAAGATTCAAAACTCCCTCACGTTCTTTAACTCCCTTTTTAAAAGTTATTCATCAACCTTCCTTTTATAAATTCTTTTATCACATTTCACATTTGTTACTAAAATCCTTTCCATACCTTCTTTTTCAGCATTACTCCCTAGTAAAATTCTAAATTAAACATTTATCCTCTTTAGTCATTCATAAACCACTTGCCAGTTTCTGATTGTTCACCATTACTCCCTTGTAAAATTCTAAATTAAACATTTTAAAACTTTCTTTAAAGTATGTCTTCTTTTTTAAAGAAAAAATATGATTAATCCATCGAGTTAAGTTATATCTAACTTAAACATTTCGTCACATATACCTTTTAAAAATACCATAATCTTAGATTAAACATTTTAAAATCTCTTAATACATCAATATGACATTCTTCAAAATATAAGTTTCAAAACAAAAAAGCTATCCATTAAATTTTAAGTTAACCATTTTAATACTTCAATAAATTTTAAAAAGCTATCCAATTTTAATAAGTCTTTTTATTTCAATAAAACATTAAAAGAAATTAATCTTCCATTCTTCCTTTCTTTCTATATTTTTTCCAGTCCTTCTTCTTCAATAATACTTTCTTCTTCAGCATTGCTCCTCCCCCTGCTTTTATTTTCGAGAATTTTTCCCTTCTCCATTTTTCTCTGGCTTCTTTGCAAACCCTCTTCTTTCTTTCTTTCTTCTTCAGTCTCATTCCTCCGCCACAATCCCATTCCCTTCGCAAAGTAATTCCCCCCGGCAAAAACACCTCTTCAACTACAATTGAGAATCCATTTTTGTAACAAAGTTGTAAAGTTCCATTTCGAATCTTCCTTTTTGTATAAAAAATCCCAACATCTCCTGACAATTTTCCATTTATATGTATCAAAACCTTTGGAGGAATATCTCTCAATATTTCCTGGTTACACTCCTTTAAGCCTCTCTGCCTTTCCCTCCCAATTTGAAGAACCTCTATTTCATTTTCCAAAGGCACAATAAACTGGGTTTTTTCTTCCGCCTCCTCTTCACTTATATCTTTGTTTGGGATTTGAATAAAATCCTTCTTAAGAATCCCTTCAATTCTTTCCACGAACACAGAGGCAAATGATTCTAAAACTTCTTCCAAAAGATCCACAGTCAACACTTGTGAGCCTTCATCACTTTCAGAAAAGCCAGTCATTTTTTTCCTTTTTCTTAGCTATAATTTTTAAATCCTACTCCTTTTAAAATAAAACCCTCTTCTTTTAAACAGGGGCTTTCAACACCACATAATACTTTTTTTTTTTTTTTTTATTTGATTTATATGCCGCCCTTCTCCGGAGACTCAGGGCGGCTTACAATGCGTTAAGCAATAGCCTTCATACTTTTGTATATATTTATACAAAGTCAGCTTATTGCCCCCACAAACTGGGTCCTCATTTAACCTACCTTAGAAAGGATGGAAGGCTGAGTCAACCTTGAGCCTGGTAAGATTCGAACCTGCAGAAATTGCAGGCAGCTGTGTTAATTACAGGGTGCATTAAACCACTGTACTACCAAGGCTCTTCTAGATACTTAGTATCTAAGTTTCACTTCTCCATGCCCCATTAGAGTCACACACCATCTTACTTTCCTTTTCTACCATAGAGATTCAGAGGGAAGTGATAGATTTTGGAGTTAAAGTTTAGTACTTGCAATTTTTGTTTCTCCTGTATTTGCTCTGCCAGCTTTCAAGTCCAAATTTTTTTCCCCTTAAAATTGGGTTGCTGGTGCTGGTGTGGACGCGACGCCTTGTTCTGCATAAAGCAGACTCGTCCCGGATCCGGAGCACTGAAGAGCTTTCAGGGAGCTCTCACCCTGCAAACCCCAGACTTAAAAAGAAAAAAACCTGGGGGTCTAGGGGAGCTCTATCCAAACCCCTCTGCTCTTCTCTCCCCCTTTTCCCCAGGGGGAGAGTTTTGAGCCGCTAGACAGCTGATTTTCGCTGTTCTAGCGGCTAACAGGATCACGGGGCTGGAGCTCCCAAAGGAGCGTCTTTCGGCGTTCATGGAGCCACTGGAAGTCCCACTCGTTGGTCATTTCGTAATGAACCGTTGCCTATGTTATATATTCCTGGGTTAAAATTCAATTTATTATCTGTTAAATCATTATTGAAATTTGGGTTTACAGTAACATTTAAAAATGATAAGTGTTTTATTGAGAAAGATGGCAAGGTTGTTACTGCAAGTTTAGAAAAGGTCAATCTACCTATACTTTGATATCATTTTACTGTCATTCGTGCCCACCTGCCTCAGGGAGACTAAGGGACTGGCCAGAGCACCTACTCATCCACCACTTCAAGAAGACCCTCAACCCAGACCTTAGACAAGCTTGTGGCATCAGAGGGGCACCAGAACACATACAGCCATGGTACATCACAGCAGTGGCCATGGATCTGGAAATTCACCCCCATAGAAAGCCAACTACAGAGAAACCACCGAGAAGACCTGTGGGTCACTGATCCCTGGCTAAGCCACCCAAAGCCCCACAGCCCACACTGTCTGGGTCTATCAAATGCTACTGATGTGGTCAGCACGGGCACCAGGCTTCTGAATGCTTGGCTCCAGCCCTGGTCCTCCAATCCCTGACTCCAGCCACACCCTGGGCAAGGAGGAAACCACCCAATAAAGGGAGAATCACCAAGCAGGTTATGGAGGTTCCACTCCTTCCCATGAAGTCGAGGGAACTCCAACCAGGGAAGCCCCTCCAAGCTCTGCCAAAGGGAGCAGTGGTGGTGATGACCCGATGGTAAGTGAAGCCATCCACCCCTTCACTATCAAAACCAGAATCATATTACCAGAAACGGGGACCCAAAGGGAAGTGGAAGCCATCATAGACACTGGTTGCACCAGATGCCTAATCAGCCTTCCCATAGTCAACCAGCTAGGCATACGCACGAGACCCCTAGCGCACCTGATCTGCTTTGAACAGATCAATGGGACACTAATTGGCAGGGGCCCGGCCATTAGTCAAAAAACTTGTCAGACTAGAAATGGGCCATCACCAAGAACTCAGCGAATCGCTCAGATTCGGGAAGGCCTGGCCTCTGACTGGGTAAGTCCGGACGGGATGACTGAGGCAGGTCTTGAGAGTGTTATCTGGGAGGAGTTTGATCCTGTGGCTCCCGAGGACATGGACAGGATCCTGGGACGGCTGAACGCAACCACATGTTTATTGGACCCGTGTCCTTCCTGGTTGGTACTGGCTTCCCGGGAGGTTACACGAGGCTGGCTCCAGAGGATTGTTAACGCTTCTCTGAGTAAGGGGGTCCTGCGGCCGCTTTGAAAGAAGCAGTGGTGAGGCCCCTCCTCAAGAAGCCCTCTCTGGATCTGGCTGTTTTGGCTAACTATCGTCCAGGTTCCAACCTTCGCTTCGTTGCGAAGGTTGTTGAGAGTATGGTGGCACGGCAGCTTCCCCAGTACCTGGATGAAGCTGTCGATCTAGACCCACGCCAGTCCGGCTTCCGGCCTGGGCACAGCATGGAAACGGCACTGGTCGCATTGGTGGATGATCTCTGGAGGGCTCAGGATAGGGGTTGTTCCTCTATCCTGGTCCTGTTAGATCTCTCAGCGGCTTTTGATACCATCGACCATGGTATCATGTTGCACCGGTTGAAGGGGCTGGGGGTGGGGGGCACCGTTCTGTGGTGGTTCTCCTCCTACCTCTCTGACCGGTTGCAATCTGTGTTGACAGGGGGGTAGCGGTCGATCCCGAGGCACCTTGTTTGTGGGGTGCCACAAGGGTCGGTCCTCTCACCCCTTCTGTTCAACATTTATGTAAAGCCACTGGGTGAGATCATCCGTGGATTTGGGGTGGAGTTCCATCAGTACGCTGACGTCACTCAGCTATACATCTTCACCCCAGGCCACCCCAACGATGTCCTTGAAGTGATGTCCCAGTGCCTGGAGGCCGTGAGGGCCTGGATGGGGAGAAACAGGCTCCGACTCAACCCTTCCAAGACCGAGTGGCTGTGGCTTCCGGCGTCCCGATATAGCCAGCTGGTGCCATCGCTGGCTATTGGGGGCGAATCATTGGCCCCCATGGAGAGGGCTCGCAATTTAGGCGTCCTCCTGGATGCACGGCTGTCTTTAGAAGAGCACATGACAGCCGTGGCCAGGGGTGCTTTTTATCAGGTTCTCCTGATACGCCAGTTGCGCCCCTTTCTGGATCGGGACTCCCTACGCATGGTCACTCAAGCACTCATCACTTCCCGCCTGGACTACTGCAATGCTCTCTACATGGGGCTCCCCTTGGGGTGCACCCGGAGGCTGCAGTTAGTCCAGAATGCGGCCGCGTGGAGGATTATGGGAGCGACGGGGCACTCACATATGACACCTCTCCTGCGCGGGCTACACTGCCTTCCTGTGGTCTTCCGGGTGCGCTTCAAGGTGTTGGTGACCACCTTTAAAGCGCTCCATGGCTTAGGGCCGGGGTATCTGCAAGACCGCCTTCTGCTGCCAATAGCCTCCCACCGACCAGTTCGCTCGCACAGAGAAGGGTGCCGTCGGCCAGACAGTGATGGCTGGCGACCCCCAGGGGGAGAGCCTTCTCTGTGGCAGCACCTGCCCTCTGGAATGACCTATCCCCTGAGATATGCACGATATCAGACCTCCAGACTTTTCGTCGGGCCCTGAAAGCACACTTATTCCATCTAGCCGGGCTGGCTTGATCCCATCCTCCCAGTTTTTAATTGAATTTGGTTTTAATTGGGTTGTTTTAAATCTTGGGCCAAAATTATTTAATTGTTTTTTAAACTGTTTTTAAATTTTATATGCAATGTTTTATCTCGGCTGTACACCGCCCTGAGTCCTGCAGGAGAAGGGCGGTATAGAAATAAAATAAAATAAATAAATAATAAATAAATAAAAATAAAATAACTCATCTGATTCGTCATAGCTCCAAAAATGACTGAATCAATCATATTAGAGCTCACATGGCTAGATGAGTGGGGACCGACCATCACGTGGGAGGACAGTTATAGAAAGCTAAGCATAAGCATCGGACCACTACCGCCCATAAAATCAAACTGGTGCCAAAATGCCACAAATCCCAATGACACCAGTGAACCTGAAGCCACAGCCCCCACCAGAGATGGATTGCCCAGCAGCCCACAAGTGCCAAGAGAGTACTGAGACCTATCACGAGTCTTTAGTGAGGAAGATTGCAACTTCCTCACCCCCCTCATTGCGCAACAGATTGTGCGATCGAATTTGTGCTGAGACCCAAGCTGCCCAAGCCAAAAACTCCATGACTCCCAAAGAAATTGAAGAGCTGAGAAAATACATCAATGCCAATTGATGCCATCAATGCCAATGCCACCAATGCCATTTCATCTTTTCTGTTGTACAGCAATCTTTCTTCTCAATCCTGCCATCTCCCTCTCTTCTTTCCTTCTTACTTTCTCTTCCCCTCCTCTTCTTCTCTTATCTACTTCCCCTCTCCTTCCCCTTCTCCTCCTCTCTTCCCCCCTCTCTTCCCCTCTCTCCCACTCTAATTTCCCTTCCCTCCCTTCCTTCCTATTCTTCCTTCCCTCTCTCTCCTTCCTCTTCCCTTCCACCTCTCTTCTCCTCCTTCATCTCTCTCTATTGCTGTATTCATCTTCAATTTAATATTTTCCACTATGGAGTCCAGGCAACCCCAATCTTTCATTTATCAAGTATATTTCACAAAATTCCTCTTATCTTTTTAATTATAAACAGTATATTTCATCTTATTCCATTTTTCCCTTTAAATTTTTACCCAGACAATCTTCCAATCCTTTATTTTCTTTACTTTTAACAATATGTTTTTTCTTCTTTACTTCTTGCAAGTATAACACTTAAATCATTTTTTTAACGTTTCAATTTCATTCAATTTTACATTCAATTTCAATTTTCCATCATAATTTCAATTAATGCTTATGTTACTTATTTCTCTCCATTTAATGCTTTCTCCAAAATCATTCTTTCTTTCACATTGCACCTACTGGTCTATTTCATTTAACAACATTTTCACATATAATTTCTACCACTAACATCAATCTCTTTTTTTTAACAAATTAACATTTTCATTGAGTCTTAACCATTTTCCCTTAATCTCTCCACAACTCCATTTCTTGGTATTTTCCTCCTTTTCTCCCATTCCCTTACCTTCCTCTTTTTCCATTTCTTGTATCTCCCCTTCAGTCTCTTTTCTTTAATTTTAACTCTATTAATTTTCTTTCTCAATCTTTCCCCATTTATTTCTCTTCTTTTCTTATTTGAGATGTATTTTCCTTTATCCATTCTTATTCTGTCACTGCTAAACCCAATGTAATCATCTTTATCTTTATTTTCAATTATTTCTTCTCCAATATTATCTCTTTGTTTCTTTTATGTCTCATTCTTCTGTTCTCTCTTTTTTTTGCATTCTAACCAATCCTCTGCTTCTTTGTTTCCCTTAAATGCTTCTCTTATTTTTTGAAACATCTCCCTCAATGTCTCATATTCCTCTTCCCAATTCTCCATATTTTCAATTTAAAAGGCTAAGATTTTTAAATTTATTATTTTCCTTTACATAAATTTCAAATTTCCAAGTCCATATAGTGTTCTTCCCCCCCTCCCCTTTAAATAATGTCCAATTCAGATCTTCACTTGAGCCAGCACCGTTTCAGTCTTTGTCCTTTGTTCTCTTATCTTGGTAGAGCTGTATGAATTCTCTCACACCTCTTTCTCACGCTCTCCGCCAGCAGTTGTCTTTCTCCGATTCACAATCCTTTCCATAACAAAGTAGCCATCTTGTAATACACAAAAGCTTCACTTTCTCTTTTCCACATTAAATTCTTCTGCTCTTTAAAATGTTTTTCTCTTTTTTTCCTTGTCTTATTTTTTTCCCCCAAATCCAGTTTTTAATCCAAATGGAAGGTTTGATTTTTAAAGTTCTGGGTTTTTTTCTCTCTCTGCTTTAGTCCTGTGCCAATTAGCCGCCAATCTTCCACTACAATTTTTTCAAGCAGTCAAAGATTTTTTTCTTTTACCTGTGAGTTGGCTTATTACTCACCCGGTAACAATACTCCGCTCAATTACCGCTCTTACATTCCCTCTTTCTGATCGTGGCCATTCTGGCTTGTGACAGCTCCTTAATGGCTACCTTCCTTCACCGACGGGTCGAAGACTAATGCCGCCATTTCAGGGAACTTGCTCATTCCCTATCCATGCCAGCCAGAGTCTTCTTTCTTCACTGTCTCCACAAGGCAGCTATGATCCCTGGGGATCCCCAAAATAGGCTAGGATATTGGTGTTCTCCTGGACTCCAGAATCCACACCATATCACCAGTGAGAACTTTATTCAAGGGGTTAAAGCTGTCTATACATCACAGCAAGCAAAAATTGTTGATGACCTAACTAACTCATGCAAAATCCAAAAGGACGTCCTTTGTCTCCTTTGCTGTTTATCCTGATGTTGGAAGTTTTGAATAGAGATATCAGACAAGATAGGAAAATAAGAGGTATAAGTATTAAGAAGGAAGTTTATAAACTGAGGGCCTTTGCTGACGATTTGGTGATATTTCTGCAAGACCCATAAAGTAATATAGAATATTTTTGATGAAGAAATTGAATGTATTTGGCTCTTTAGTTTTAAAATAAACAAGCAGAAAATATCAATACTGATTAAGAATATGACCTCACAGGATGGAGATATATTATAACAGCCAGATCTCCAGCATGGGGTTCAGTTTTGTTGCATGCTTACTATTGGCTGCCATAGTAATGGGGAAGAGGGGCATGGTATTTGGGTTGGGGAAGTGAGCTGGTGAGGTGAAGTCCCATGTGAACAGGAAGGGAGGTTTGCTCTCAAGAATTATTGCACTGCTGCGTGGAGTTGTTTACATCCTGTCAAGACTCCAGATGGGTGAAATACCTGAAGACGAGCTTCACACAACATCATACTGGATGTTGATTGGACTCTCAGTGCTGGACCCTGGGGGGGGGGGCAGGAGATATTTGTGAAACTTTCAATCTGTAACTTTCATGGGTTTTGAATCAGAACTTGCCTTGCTCTCACTGCTATTATTTCAAACTCAGTAAAAGTATCTCTTTTCTATCTCAGTGGAGTTGAGGGGTTTCTTTCTTGGGTTTTGAATGGAGGCAGGCCTGACATTAGGCAAGATCTGCTTTATCAGCCAACCCAAAGACCCCAGTCTACCAAGGGGGCTGAGCACACAATGTCGACCCATGAGAATGACCAGGAAGAGTCCAGAGCCCCCGGTATGGCTGGGGTCAACTTCCTCCCAGCCACACCAGTGCCATAAAAAGACAGAAAGGCTGGAGGAGCTGCGACTTGAGGAGATTCCAGGTCAAGCCAGATGGTCACTGGGTGTAGACCCTGAGGAGCACCCCCTGGAGGTGACTCTCACCAGAGGCCAGCATGGAGACTATGCCCTGCCAGAATCTGACAAAGAGGACCTCCTGCTGACCCATGCCTTGCAATTACTGCATGAAGCGAGAATTGGAGAGCATGCCCTGCCAGCACACAGAGAGGTTGGCAAGGCAGCAGGGGGAGCCAACATCTCCACAACCCTAGCGGTTGCCCGTCGCTCCGCATGGGGCAGCTTTGGCAGCCGCTGCCCCAGCAACAGTGGCTGCTGCAGCCCAGGCCCCCACCAAGGGGGCCAGTCCCTGGAGGTGCCAAATTCCTAAGGTTCCTTCGCTTGGAGTAAAATACTGAGGGGATCCCAAAGGCCTGGGACTCTTCCTAGCTCAAGTCTGGAATCACATACAGGAGTATGGAGAGGACTTTGTGTTATGTTAAGGACATCCGCTGGGGATTGGCTAATCCACCGGCGGGAAATTCAAACAGCTGTCATTGGACGGCTGAGTCTGCCAAAGCGTATAAAAGAGCTCTGGCAGCACAGCCGTCCGCCTTCATTCAGAGCTGAAATAAAGGTACTGAGTGGACCAACTCTGGTCGCGTCTTCCTTTCCCTGCGCCGATCTAACACTGGTGACGAAAGTACCAAGGACCAAAGCGACGAACCTCGTGGCACCCTGCCAACACCACAAAAGAGCTAGTCACTGAGCTGAAGTCACTGACTAGAAGTCACCCGAAGCATGGCGGCACCAGAAACCGCATTGCTGATATTAGCCCCTTTCCGACCTGGAAAGGAGAAATGGACATCCTATAAGATTCGATTTCGCCAGTTCCTGAGGGGTAACAACATCTGAGATGTGGACAACGACTGCAGAAGAGCCCTATTCCTGACCCACTGCGGCACCAAAGTCCTGGAGATGGCCGTTGACCTCGTGGCACCGAGGGACATCGAAGAGATGTCATGGATGGATCTGCAGCAAGTGCTCCAAGACCACTACGCACCGACAGGAACCCCGGTTGCCAACCGATTCACCTTCCATCAGAGGGACCAACGTGAAGGCAAATCAATCAAAGAATTCGTGGCCGCCCTGCGCCAAATCGCTGCAAACTGCGAATTCAACAATGCCTTAATCTCCGGCCACTCTAAAACCCAGCTACTTGAGTGACTGAAGCTAGTTCTGCAGCGCTTTAAGGAGAAGGGTTTGAGAGTCAGGAGAGATAAGTGCATCATTGGGGTCCAGGAGGTTGAGTCTCATTGATGGAACTGGCATCCACCCCACCAAATCTAAAGTTAAGGCTATCCACGAAGCTCCAACCCCCAAAAACAAAGCAGAGCTTCAGGCTTTCTTGGGACTACTGAATTTTTACAGTCTCTTTTTAAAACAGAAAGCCACAGCTGCTGAACCACTCCATCGCCTGTTGGGGAAAGTGGTTCCGTGGAAATGGGGGACAGAGGAGAAAACAGCCTTCAAAAACATCAAAGGACTGCTCTCTTCAGACAGCGTCCTAATGCAATATCATGAGACGCTGCCCCTCCTGCTGACCTGTGACGCATCACCATACGGGATTGGAGCAGTCCTCAGTCACCAACTCCCAAATGGAACAGAGGCACCCATTGCCTACTTCTCAAAAACGATGTCCAGCACCGAAAGGAACTATAGTCAGCTGGACAAGGAAGCCTTGGCCATCGTCGCGGGCATCAAGCACTTCCATGAGTACCTGTATGGTCGGAACTTTACAGTTATCACAGACCATAAGCCACTGTTGGGACTATTCGTGGGCGACAAACCCACACCAAGCTACATGTCGCCCAGGATGACACGCTGGGCAATCTTCCTTGCCGGGTACTCATATACTCTAACCCACAGACCCGGCAAGACCATCGGAAACGCAGATGCCCTGAGCAGATGCCCATCCCAGGAGCCGGTGGAAGACCCAGCCCCCACACTCAGACTATTCCACATTGACAATGACCTTGCTTGCCCAGTCACCTCCACAGACGTGGCATCACAGACCCAGAAGGACCAAACCTCAAACAGGTACTGTCTTGGGTTCTGCGCGGGTGGCCCACGGGGAAGATGGCAGAAGAATTTGCCCCATTTGCCAGAAAACAGCAAGAACTAGCCACTATGAAAGTCTGCCTCCTGTGGGGTGACAGAGTTGTGAGTCCCAGATCACTCCAACATAAGACTCTAGAGACTCTGCATAGGGGGCACACAGGCATCGTTCGCATGAAGGGGCTGGCACGAAGCTACGTGTGGTGGCCAAACCTGGACAAGGATATAGAAACCTGGGTGGCCAGATGTGACCTGTGCCAGGAAGTCCGCCCAGCACCACCCCGTGCCCAGTCTACAGAGTGGGAGGCTCCCAGCAGTCCATGGTCGAGAATCCACATAGACTTCCGATGAGCGGAAGATACCTCATCAGCATCGTGGATGCCTTCTCGAAGTGGCTGGAGGTCGTGCCCATGGCATCCACAACAACAGAAGCAACCACCAAGGCGCTCCGGAGACTATTTGCCACGCACGGGCTACCAGATGTCCTCGTTTCAGATAATGGGCCACAGCTCACATCCAAGCCCATGGAAACGTTCCTGGCAGGGCTGGGCATCCACCATGCCCTGATTGCCCCCTACAGACCAGCCGGAAATGGGCAAGTTGAAAGGAAGGTGAGGCTCACCAAAGAAGCTCTCACCAAGATGGGGACCAGCGACTGGCAAGAGAGGATCGACCAATTCCTCCTCACTCAACATATCATGCCACACTCAATGATGCGCAAGAGCCTGGCCGAACTGCTGATGGGCAGAAGACTGAGGTCACATCTGGACCGGCTACACCCCCTGTACAACCCGGAGGTGCCATCAGATGCCAGTCGCTCCCCCCCCCCCTGCGCTTTTGCCAGAGGAGACCCGGTCTTCGCGCTCAATTTCCACGGGTTTCTGAAATGGCTGAAAGGAAGAATTGAGAGCACAACCGGCCCAAAGTCTTATAGAGTGGAGCTGGAAGATGGACAGGTCTTTAGATGTCACATCGACCAGCTCCGGAAAAGGTGGAGGGAAGCGGAAGGAAACCAGCCTGACAAGGTAGGCCTACCACACCCCGAAGAGGCAGGCTTACAACACCCCTACGAGGTAGGCCTGCCACACCCCAGCGAGGAGGGACGGCAAGGTAGACCCGCACCACCTCAGCAAGTCAAGCCATCGCCAATCCAAGGGAGTAGACCGATACCCACAGCCTGAGGGGAGTCAGCACCACACCGACGGAGGGGCCATTCACCACCCCAGCGAGGGAGACCTCCACCCCCACAATGAAGTAGACCGGGGACAACGCACAGAGGGAGACCCGCAACCCCCCGGCGAGGGCAACCTGCCACACCCCGGTGAGGGAGACCACCACTGATGCAAGGTAGTAGACCGGGGACAACCCAGGGAGAGAGGCCCACAACAACCCTGCAGAGCCAGCCAACGACTCCCCCATGAGGGAAACCACAATCACCACACCGGCAGGGTCGACCAACACCACCCCAGCAAGGTCGACCTGCACCAGCCCGACACGGTAGATGGGCGACCCCCCGGCAGGGTCAGCCACCCACCACGACAAGCCAACACACAACCACCACCACAACAACAGCAGCAGCAGCAGCAACAACAACAACTGAGACAACAGAGCCACCAACAGAAGCCACAAGGGGCAAAGGAGAATAAAATGGACTTACCGGACCTCAGTCGTCACCCCCGGGTCGGCAGCAATGCCCAGCCGCGAGGTCCAGGGATCCCAGTCAGGGGAAGGACCAGTGCCACCAGCGGGTAAATCCAGACGAGGTGGCCGGGGGTGCTGGGACAGGGCCCGCACACTCGACGGTCAGGTTGAGAGCCGGAGGGGACAGGAGCTCCGCCTGCTTTGGCCGGCAGCGAAACCCAAATGGAGCTGCGCAGGTCATCCAGGACCATTAAACATCCTGCCTACCTGCGTGACATTCATTACTGTTGATAGACAGACTTCAAACTAGGAGGGGAGGGGTGTTATGTCCTTATAAGGACATCCGCCGGGGATTGGCTAATCCACCGGCGGGAAATTCAAACAGCTGTCATTGGACGGCTGAGTCTGCCGAAGCGTATAAAAGAGCTCCAGCAGCACAGCCGTCCGCCTTCATTCAGAGCTGAAATAAAAGTACTGAATGGACCAACTCTGGTCGCATCTTCCTTTCCCTGCGCCGATCTAACACTTTGGATCCAAAGTCCTTTGGAGGCAGCCAAAGTGAGATATGTCACCGTGACCCTGGAAGGGGCTGCAGAAAACTGGATGGTCACTCTTCACAGCAATAATGCCCCCCCAGCTAAGAGATTACAACCAGTTTTTTAAAAAAATAATTTTTATTAGTATAAATATTAAAAAAGACAAACATAACATATACACAACAAACATTTATACAACATATACACAAAAAGATTATGATTTCTTCTTAAGCATTTTTTCAAAGTGACATTCTACAATTATACTTGTAATATATTCCTTCACCTCTCCTTAATCTAGTAACATTTTTTTATATATCGGTAATATATAATCGGTAATATTTCCCCCTATATTTTTTTGTATATTTCTTGTTTTTAACCAATTATACCAATTATTCCATATTTTGTAATACTCTGATTCTTCTCTTTCTTGTAATTCTTTGGTTAACCTATCCATTTCAGCGCATTCTAAAAAATTTTCTATTACTTCTGTTTCACTTGGTGTTTTTTCTTGCTTCCAATTTTTTGCATAGGTTATTCTTGCAGCAGTTAATATGTGAATTGTGAGATATTTGATATCTTTAGGGTATGATTTGTTAAAGATTCCTAATTCCTAATTCCTAAAGATTCCTGTGTCTCTTGGAGGAGCCCTTGAGACCTCCAGCGCTGGTATGTGTTGTCAGACAAGATAGAAATTGGCACCTGGCTAGAGATTGGCACCATGGAAACCACAGCTGAAGTAAGTCTCCCCCCCACCCCACTCCTAAAGAAGCCCTGAGAGCTGCCAAAGGCAGGCCAGCATCCAAACCAAGGTCCATGGCATGCTTCAAGTGTGGGAACGAGGGACACTGAGCAATTGATTGCCTTGCGAAACCAAGGTCCAAACCAGCAAGTACTGGGGGCAGGAAGCCTAGAAGCATCCAAAGAAGCACCGCGAAACAGCTCTGAAGGAGGTGGAGGTCATTGAGCTTGCCCCTCCTGCCCAGGACCTAGGAACTCTGGCCCCACCAGAGGAGAGTGAGTCCAATTCCAATGATGACCCTCTGGTACAGGGGTCTGCAACCTTAAGCACTCAAAGAGTTATTTGGACCTGTTTTCCACAGAAAACACTCAAGCCACAAAACCTGGGTGGGCATGGCCAAAGATGTCACTCACTCCCACCCAGTCACATGACCCCCCCAGCCATGCCTGCCCAGGATTTGTGGCTCCTGATGTTTTCTTTTCTGTTGGAAACAGGTATATATATCTCTCTCTCCTTCTCCCTCTTTTTCTCTCATCTCTCTCTCTTATCTCCCTCTCATCTCTCTCTCTCATCTGTCTCTTTCTCTCTCTCATATCTCTCCCTCATCTCTTTCCCTCTCTCCCTCTCATTTCTCTGTCTCTGTCTCTGCCCTTTCTCCCTCTCCCTCTCTCTCTCGTATGTGTGTGTATGTGTGTGTTCCCTCTTGAACCATTTCCAAAAACAGGCGAGGGTTGGGTTTTTTTATTTTTTGTTTTGCTGATTTTGTTCTTTCTTCTCCTTTGAGTGCTTTTTACCATATGATTTAAATCAAGAGTCATTTCAGGTTCCCAGATAAATGAAGCTCGTTCATCTCCCTGCTTTGGCTTCCTGCCAGCTGAACCCACCATTTGCTGGCCCTGCCCCTCCCAGTCACTCCTCACCTGAGAAAGTAAGGGTGATGGATGGAGACTTGCTCCATATTCCAGAGTGGGAGCAAAGCAGCCCTGTATTTGCCTCTTCTGGCCCTTGTCGGTGCTGTGTGCACCTCAGTCGCTCAGGGAGACATGCAACTTTCTCTCTGCCCTGAGACACTGGCCTGGACCAGCTGCGGCTGATGCCGGTGTTCTCACCACCTACATGGCCTGCTCGGTGCTCTTGCAGTCCCTTGTGCAGCACACTTAAATTTAGTGTACTTCACAATGGGGGAGATGGCCCCTGCTCCTCCTGGAGCCACATTATAGCATTGGCTGCAGCTGGGCCAGGCCAGTGTCTCAGGACAAAGAGAAAGTTACACATATCCCCGAGCGACCGAGGTGCATGCAGCATCAATGAGGGCTGGAAGAAGAGGCAAGTACAGGGACACTTCACTCCCACTCTGGAATATGGAGCAAGTCTCCATCTGCCGCCATTGCCCTTACCTTCTCAGGCAAGGAGTGACTGGGAGGGCAGGGTGAGGGGTGCGACCAGCCAGTGATGGGATCCAGTTCATCAGGGAGCCACAGCAAGAAGACTTGACTTGATTTGGGTCTTTGAAGTACAGAAAATATATGAAATACTGATTGTTAAAATGATAAATGAATACTATAAAGTGCTGTTTGGATTTGAAGTTTAAGAGTTAGGGTGACTACATAATAGAAACTTAAATGTTAGAATAAGATGTTAGACTGAATGATAAAAATTGGGTTCAGATTTGTTTTTTTTTGTTTTTTTGTCTGACTTAAGATGTTAATGGATGAAATTGGGAATTTATACCTATGTTACACCAGGCCAAACTCTTCCTCCAAAAAGATGTTGTTTTATGTTTTATGTTTTAAAAATAAAAAAAACCAATTTGCTGTTCCGGCGGTGACGTCAGCGTGCTAGGAACAAGGGGGACTGAGCTCCGTTCCCTAAGTTCCAAATTTTCGATCTGGAAGCCGCTTTTTGGTGCTATTGACCACAAAGAGGTCAATAGATTAAAGGGGAAATCCTGAGGATCTCGGAGGTGACAGCAAATGCCCCGAAGATTCAGGGAAAACCCCTTAATTCTGACTGAAAAAAACCCAGCCATCCCTGGCTGGCCAGAGCATTGACAGCTGTCTAAGAAGGAAGCGAAGATCAAATTAAGAAGATATCGGCAAAGAACAACAAGAAAGTAAGACTTTGAAAGGTACAAAGTGGAGTGGAGGAAAATATAATTAAGAGAGAGACTCCAAACCAATCGGCGAAACAGAGCCATAAAGAAGTGGCGAAGTGAAAGTGAACGGAGCAAAGCGGAGAAACAAACCGGAGGGTGACTAAGCGGAGCTGACAAGTGACGGAACCAATGTGGATTTAAAAGAACACACTGGAGAGTTGTGAATTATAAAACTTATCAAATTTGATCTGATTGGGATTCGAAACTTGGTGAAGATTAATTGGATTGCGAAAGGAATATGGGGGGAAACATTGGACTCATTATAAATGGAAGCGGAGCTGAGACGACGGAGCAAAGGTAGTTACTGAACGTGAGAGCGGACTTAGAGGAACTTTTGTAATTTGTATCTGTGGCCGCAGAATCTTAGTATTTGGAATCAGCGAATGAACAGTGAACTTAAACAATTATATTAGAGTACTTACCCTGAAATAACTACGCGACATTGGGGCTTTGAAATTGTGATACCAACACTATTGGAAAGTAAACTGAAGGATTCTGGTAACAATTTACAGGAGAGACAGTTTGAATGATGCAAGACTAATTGAGAGTTACAACGATCACGATCCAGGAAGCTAAATACAACCTTTGAAACTTAGCTAATCAAATTTTCTCTATCTCCTTCTAACTTTCTATACCTATAGTATATTGTATTATAATTTTTAAGTTTAAATGCATACTTTAAGCAAATTAAATTGATAAATATACAGAAATAAGAAAAGAGTATATATTTACCTATAGATACATAAGGAAGAAAGATAGAATAGTAAGGTAAGATTCTTACCTTATTGGTAAGATTCAATAAATATACAACTAAGAATTTAATAGAATATTTAATATAGAAATAGACACATGATTTGCTGAAATATTTGATTTTTTCCCTACTCCCCATCCAAGTTTTTTTTCGATCCCTATATAACGATATTGCAAAGTAAACTCTGGAAAATTGATTTGATTTGAAAGTTAAATAAGCATATTTAGTTCCTATAACTAACATAAACCATATAAATAACTTATCAACAAGAAATCCCACTTCAAGGACTTCCGGTTGGCACCGCAGGCTCCATGGACGGTCATTTATGACCGCCAGCCCTGCGTCTCCATAAAAGCCACTTTGACAGCGCAAATCGGCTGTCTAGCGGCTGAAAAACTCTCCTTCACGAAAAGAAGGAGAGGAGAGCTGGTGGGCAAGAGTAGAGCTCCCCGAAAGCCCTCTGGAACATTTCCAGAGGCTTGGAGGGTGAGAGCTCCTCAGCCAGCCCGCCAAGAAGCTCCGGAGCCAGGACGACTCTGCAAAAGCAGAGCGAGAAGCCGCGATCTGATCCTGCTTTTAAAAATGAGTTTGATTGACTTCAAGCGCAGGCAGAGCGGAAAACAGGAGAACAAGCCTTAAAAGTACAGAGCTTAACTCCGAAGTTACTTTGTTTCAATCTGAATCTTAAGCTGGAGGTGGAAGATGGCGTCTTTGTTATGGTTTTGAAAGTGAAAGCCAGAAATGAAAGTGTTTGAGAGCTTTGCGCTGGGAGAGTGGATTAGCTGCCTATTAACTGCTGGGAGCTGAGAGTTTGTGGAGGAAAGAGAAAAAAAAACTACTCTGCCTGGCAAATTAGAGACTATAAATTATAAACATCTTTAAAGACTTTGTGGCTTTTAAAGAAAAGAGGGGGGTGAAAGGGGAAAAAATGGCTTCTAGACAAGTGAAACCAGGAGTTGTTAAAGGAGGGGGAGGTTCTCCAGTTGTGTCAGTGGTGACACAGAAAGCACAATTTCCGGCTGACTCACAGAGTCAAGATGCAGCACTTAATGATTTTAAGGAAGTTATGAAAGAAGCCATGAATAATCAAGCAACAGCAATGAGTGAAGCAATGAATAATTTAACACTACTTGTTGAAGGGAAATTTAAGAAAATTGAGGAGGATATAAGCTCGATCAAGGAAGCAGTTGCAGATGAACACGATAAAATAAGAGAGGATATTGTTTTTGCTGTATCAGGACTCTCAAACTTTGTTATCCAGCTTGATGGGAAAGTTGAAGAAATTAATGAAGCCAACTTAGATTTGGAAAGCAAAATGGGTGATGTCATGACCAGAACAGAGAAAGTGGATGATGAATTGGTAATGTTATAATACAGATCTATGGAGTTTGCTCTGAGACTGAGAGGCCTGAAGGAAAATAGCAAAGAAAAATTAAAAGACATTTGTGCTGATGCTGTGGCAGAGATAATTAAAGCAAGACCAGAAGATGTGGCAATCCAAATTGATAAAATTTACAGGGTTAATTCCTGGTTGGCAAAACAAAGACAGCTGCCAAGAGATGTGGTGATTTATTTTACAACTAGGAGGATCAGAAATGAAATTCTACAAGCTTCTTACAAGAATAAAGTTCAGGTGGCTGGGCAAGAGGTGGTGGTTTTGAAAGAGATTCCTCCAAAGATGTTGAGAAGTAGAAAAGACTTTTTGGCTTTCTGGTAAATGAGTTGAGAAATCAACAAGTGGCATACAGATGGGACGTTCCAATTGGTCTAATAGTGACTTATAATGGAGAAAGATACCGGCTAAACACAGTTTGGAAGGCAAAAGATTTCTATGTAAATGTTTTACAGACTGGATACCCACCCTCACTGGGGGGGGGAGGAAGAAAATGGAGATGTTACAACAAGAAAAAGATGGAAAACAGATACAAACCTATGCTGAAGTTGCAGCGGGAGGAATTATCATGGAAGAAGATTTGGATCTTGGGGGCTTACCCCCAACTTTGGAACCACCTAAGAAGGGAGAGCCGAAAGTACAATGACTGACCTGATCAACTTATAAATTGCAACAACAACAATCAAAAAGACAACAATCTCAAGATTTATCTCAAGAAGTCCAAAAAACAGAAGCAGTGGTGGGGGGGGCTAGGCCGAAGAGTAAGGTGAAGGAGGAACTTCAGCTGATGCTCACAAGGCTTTGAAAGGCTAAAGATGGCAACTAAATTCCTATCTTGAAATGTCAATGGCCTAAACTCACCACAAAAAAGAAAGAAAGTATTTCACTACTTGAAACAATTTAACAACGATGTTATTTGCTTGCAAGAAACACATATTAGATTATCAGACCAAAATATTTGATAAATTCAAGATTAGGTACAAATTTTGTGGCATCAGCGCCAGAGAAGAAAAATGGACTAGTTATATATGTAAGGAAAGGACTATCAGCTAATTTAATTGAGGCAGATGATCAAGGAAGATATATTGCAATTGAATTATTAACACAGACTGGAAAAATGCTTTTTATTGGAATATATGCCCCTAATCAGCAACAAGACAAATTTTATAAATTTTTACATACTAAAATAATACAATGGGACTATAAATCTTTTATTTTAATGGGTGACTGGAATGGAGTAATTGACATGCAGAAAGATAAAAAGAGCTTATCAAAGACTTCAGCACGTGCAAAACTACCTAAATCTTTTTTTGATATGATGGAAGATATAGAATTGAGAGATATCTGGAGAGAACGTAACCTGGAGGAAAAAGATTTTACTTTTTTTTCTGATAGACATCAATCCTTCTCCAGGATTGATTTTATATTAATCACAAATGATTTTATTTCCAAGGTGAAGAAGACGAAGATATGTCCAAGAACTTTAACTGATCATAGTCCGGTTTGGGTTGAATTTGAACAGGAGAGGGCGGAAAGGAGGTCTTGGAGGTTAAATGAAAACTTATTTAGATATGAAGAAAATGTAAAGGAGCTTAAAAAACAAATGAAAGAATTTTTTGTTATTAATATGAATAAGGGTACTCCTATGGAAATGGTCTGGGATGCTAGCAAGGCTTATATGAGGGGTATCTTAATACATATGAACAATAAATATAGACTAAAACAACAAAAGAAGCGTAAAGAGATAGAGGAAGAAATAAAAAAGAAAGAACAATTACTTATATCTAATCCAGGAGATAAGAAAGTAAAAGAAACAATAAATATACTAAGAGGGCAATTTAATATGTTAATGGCTGATCAGGTGGCAACTAGTTTACAATATGCTAAACATAATACATTTTGTAATTCCAATAAACCAGGTAGGTGGTTGGCCTACATGTTGAGGAAAAAACAGAAATCACGAGTCATTAGTAAGATAGAATATAGAGGTAAGGAAGTTTACCAACAGAATATGATTAAAAAGGCTTTTTTGGAATTTTATACGAAGTTATATGCTAGGGATTCAATACAAGGTATAGATATAGATAGATATTTAAAGGAAGGGAATATTTTGGAATTAACATTGGAACAGAAGGAAGGATTGAATCAACCAATAACTTCTGAGGAGATTGTTGCGGCAATTAAGCAGTTAAAAACAAGGAAAGCTCCAGGAACGGATGGACTAACAGCTGTTTATTATAAGAATTTACAGCTTGAAATGGTAGAGCCGCTTAGAACTCTACTTTGTAAAATTCAATTAGGGGGAGGAGTTCCACCCTCTTGGAGAACAGCTTTTGTTTCATTGATTCAGAAGGAAGATCAAAACTGTATCAAACCTGAAAATTTTAGGCCAATTTCACTTCTGAACACGGATTATAAAAGTTTTGCTAAGATATTAGCGAATAGATTAATGCCAGTTATGCAACAAGTTATTCACAATGACCAATCAGGTTTTATAAAAGGGAGGCAGATGAAATATAATGTTAGGCAAATTATAAACTTATTGGAATATTTGGAAAAAAATAACCAGGTCCCTGCAGCATTCATATTCTTGGATGCAGAGAAAGCATTTGATCGATTGAACTGGCAATTCCTGTTTAAAATAATAGAAAAAATGCACTTTGGGGAGTATTTCATACATTCAATTAGAGCAATATATCAGGAACAAACAGCACAAATAATAATTAATGTTTAACAGATGTGTTTAAAATTGAGAAAGGTACGAGGCAGGGTTGTCCTTTGTCTCCATTGTTGCTTATTTTAACTAGAAGTTTTGTTGAATAAGTTACGTGATTCTGACAAAATAAAAGGAATTGTAATTAGACAGCAGGATTATAGACTAAGAGCATTTGCAGATGACCTGGTTCTTACTTTATCTCAACCTATAGAGGCGGCTCCCTATATGCTGGACATAGTAGCTCAATATGGCAAAGTATCTGGATTTAAAGTAAATCTACACAAGACAAAGATGATAACTAAAAATATGACCATAACTCAAAGAGAAGATTTAGGGAGAATAATGGGGTTTGAAGTAGTTAAAAAGGTTAAGTATCTAGGAGTATATATTGCAGCCTTAAATACGAAATTGTTTAAAAATAATTATGAAATTCTTTGGCAAAAAGTACAGAAAGAAATGGAAAAATGGAAAAAGTTACAACTATCACTACTGGGAAGGATAGCAGCATTAAAAATGAATGTACTACCTAGGTTTTTATTTTTGTTCCAAATGATACCAGTGCTTAAAAAAGATGGAAATCTGATGGAATGGCAGAAAGGGGTTAATACTTTTATCTGGGCTGGGAAGAAACCAAGAGTGAAACTGAAAATTATACAGGATATACATGAGAGAGGAGGTCTTAAAATGCCTAACTTAAGATTGTATTATGAAGCAGCAGCGTTATCACAAATTAGTGATTGGTTTAATTTAACTGAAGAGAGAATACTAAATATAGAAGGTTATGATTTGTTATATGGATGGCATGCTTATTTGTTATATGAAAAAAAAGTGGATAAAGTGTTTAAGGGTCATATACTCATAAATGCATTGTTGTGGGTTTGGATCAATATAAGCTGAACTATAAGATACCTATATGGGCAAATCCCAGACATGCAATAGAAAATATAAGTATAGAGCAAAAAACAGAGGTGATTACTTATAAAGAGCTTCTTTTTTTGGAAAGGGGTAAGTTGCAATTGAAATCTTTAGATGAATTAAAAGAAGAAGGGATAATTCAGTATGGTCAGCTTCAAGCTAGATGGAGGGAAGATCAAAAATTTGGTGTTATGCAAAATGAGGAAAATCTGGTGAAACAGATTAGAGATCAAAGCCATATCAAAAGGTTGTATAATGCATTATTGGAAATAGATTCAGAAACGGAATTGGTTAAGGATTGTATGATAAAATGGGCACAAAACTTTCAGGAACCAGTGATGATGGAAACGTGGGAAAAGATTTGGGTCAGAAATGTTAAATTTACGCAAGCACAAAATCTGAGAGAGAATTTTTATAAAATGTTTTATAGATGGCACTTAGATCCTAAAAAATTATCATGTATGTATTCAAATTTGCAAGCTAAATGTTGGAGATGTGAATGTAATGATGCAACCTATTATCATATATGGTGGACCTGCAAGAAAATCAAGGCATTTTGGATAAAAATTTGGTGGGTGATGCAGAATATTCTGAAAAGAAGGTTGAAATTTACTCCTCAATTGTTCCTATTGGGTATAACAACGGACTGTACAGTATCAGAGACTAGATTGATTTTGAACTTAATATCAGCAGCTAGGCTGTTGGTAGCTCAATATTGGAAGAAGGACTCTTTGCCTACTATTGAAGAGTGGATATTGAAAGTAACAAACCTAGCAGAAATGGCGAAAATTTCAGCGTAGTTGAAGGACCACACGCAAGAAAGATATGTATCGGAATGGAGAAGATGGATTGATTATATTCAAAATAAGTATCAGACAAGAAAATATCAAATAGCTTATGAATGAATGTTAGTATTAGAAGTATTAGGTTATCTATGGTGGAGTTAAGGTTTCGGGGGGGAGTTAGTACTTTGAGGATAAATAGATTAATCTAGTTTATGATTGATTAAATGAAATACCTTGTATTTTGCTCTGGGAAGTCTGGGGGGGAGGGGGGATGAAGGGGGGGAAAGGGTGGGGGGAACATGGGGGAAAAAAATTTTGTATTTCTTTTTTGTAAAACTTTTCAATAATAAAAAAAAAGAAATCCCACTTCATAACATAGACTATGTATGGAAATTTGGGAAGCGCTAAAATAGAAAATTAAGATGACAACCACTGGCCCATCTGCGACAGCAAAAACAAGTAAAAGGATAATTTCCAACCAAACATCGACCACTGCATCACCGATACAACAGAAAATGATAGACACAATGCTAGCTACAGAAAAAGAGAAAACTCCCCAAACTTTCAATATTCAAAATATACATTCAGTCCTGGCAATGATACAAGAGGGGATGAATAAAACACAGGAATCAATAGCCAATAATCACGAAGAAAGCAGGAAGAACCATGAAGAACTGAAATCAGACGTAGGAGAAATAAAGGATAACTTTAAAAAAATGGATGATAAGATGGAAAAGATTCAACAAAACATTGCAAAAAATGAACAATGGATCCAAAACGTTGAAACAAAAATGGACCAAGCGGAGAAAAAATTGGATGACATGGAAAACGACCAAATAGCATTGAATAAAGAATTGGAAGATTCAATCTCATACTTAGAAATGGAGAAGGCATCCTTCTACCTAAGATTCCAAAACATCGCTGAAAATAGAGAAGAGAATCTGAGAGATTTAATGGTGAAGATTTTAGCGGAGGCGACCCCAAAAAATAAGAAGGAAATTAATAAAGAAATTAACAAAGTCTATAGAGTATATACAAATTACGCCCGAAGAAACAAATTACCCAAAGAGATTCATATTAGATTCGCAAGGAAATCGGTGAAAGAAGAAATATATAAAAAAATGAGAGAGGAAGCAATTACTTACAAAGGCAAAGAAATAATAACATTAAAACAAATACTGAGAAGAATAAGAGAAACAAGGAAAAATTATAACTTTCTAACCACAGAATTGAACAAACACAAAATAATGTTCCGGTGATTGACACCCGAGGGAATTCTTGTTTCATGGCAAGATAAAAAACACAGACTTGACACTTTAGAGAAGGAACAACAGTTTTTTGATAGCTATTTTGTACTAGAAGAGGAACAAGAATCTGAAGTTCAACAAGACTTAACAAACAAGGAGGACCCAGTGGATGAAGTACAGAGAGAACAAGAAAGAAGAACAAGAAGGGAGAAAGAGAAGAGGGAAAGAGAGGGAGCAAGGGAAAAAATACAAATTATTGCAAAAAACACAAGAAGACTCAGGACAGTAAGGAGATAGAAGATCGGAATGGAGAAGAAACTAAGACTAATATCAATTAACATAAATGGCCTAAATATCCCATCTAAGAGAACTCGCGTATTTAAAAACTTACAGAAATTGAAGACAGATATTATAACATTACAAGAAGTTCATATCAAAAAACAACACCAAAGATTATTAGAAAATAAACATTTGGGAACACTCTATACTGCACTAACAGAACAAAAAAAAAGAAAGGCATTGCAATGTATATTAAAAATCACATATGAGCAAAACAAATATTTGCAGATGAGGAGGGTAGGACCCTGATGGTTGAGATCAAAACAGGAACAAAAACTATACTATTAGTGTCACCCTATGCGCCGAATGGAAGCCAAGCTGATTACTTCAAAAAAACACACAATATAATCAAGGAATTTGATTACCAAAATATATGTCTCATCGGAGACTACAATGCAATTGTAAATGCAGAGAAAGATTATCGAAGTAGTAAACAAAATAAATCCAGGAAAAAAATACTTCCGGATACATTTCACGATATGGTACAAGAATTCCAACTACAAGACGCTTGGAGGGAAATCAACCACAATAAAAAACAATTCACATTCTATTCGAATCAGCACCAATCTTGGTCCAGAATCGACATGGCTTGGATGACAGCAGAGCTCAGATTAGACATCAAACAAATAGAAATTGCAACAAACACATGGGCAGATCACAGTCTGATTGAAATAACATGGAAGGGTCACCAGACATGGAGAAGATGGATGATGGATAAAGACATCATAAAGGATAAACAATACGTGGAAATGATCCAAAGAGAACTGAAAATATTTTTTCAAATTAATGTAAAAAAACACACTAGTCTTCAAAATGTATGGGATACAACCAAAGCATACATCAGAGGCCTCACAATCGCTTATACAGCAAAAAATAAATAAAGACAAGCAACAAACAAAAGAGAATTTAGCGACACATCTGCAACAATATGAATCAGAACTACAGAAAGAGCCACATAATCAAGAAATCAAAGAGAAAATAAACCTTACAAGACATAAAATAAACTTAAATACAAAAACGGAGATAGCAAGGAAAATTAAAATGGCTAAACAAAATCAATTCGAACATGCAAATAAAACTGGACGGTGGTTGGCCTACAAATTGAAAAAAGAAAAAGAGAAGAAAATGATATTGCAATTAAAAGACGAAGACGGACAAATACACCATAATAATGAGGATAAAAAATGAATTGCAAGGGAATTTTTCCAAAACCTATACACAAAAGAAGAAATTTGAGAAGAAGATACTATAGAATATTTAAGCAAAATAAATATCCAGGAATTAAAAGAAGATCATATTGAATTATTGAATAGACCGATTTCCATGTCAGAATTAAAAGAAACAAGAAAGAAACAAAAAAACAATAAGACACAGGGAACAGATAGTATACCATCTGAGTTTTATAAGACATTGCAGCAATCACTAGACAACATTCTAATACAAGTATTCAATGACGCACTTCTGGAAGCTGAAATCCCACAATCATGGAACGAAACAATAATTATATTAATACCAAAACAAGATTCGGATCCTGCTGAAATTAAAAATTACAGACCAATATCCCTTCTCAAATTAAAGCTAGCTGTTTATCTGGTCGTTGTTCGTAATATTTGAGAATATTGATAATTGTCCTTGTATTGTTTTGGATTTGTCATCCGGGAATGAAGCCATTTTGATCTGGATGTGAATGAAATTTTTCAGTCTCTGTGTTATGATGGATGTGAATAGTTTGTAGTCCACGACCAGATAAACAGCTAGCTTTAATTTTCCTGGACACACAAAAAACATTTGATAATCTTGATTGGACATTTTTAATTGGAAAGGATGAAATTTGGAGAAAGATTCATAAAGATGATCAAAAGGATATATAACACCCAAACTGCAAAAATACTGATTAATGGAGAGACAACAGAACAATTTGATATAAAGAAACTGGTGAGGCAAGGATGCCCCCTATCCCCCATATTGTTTATATTAACACTGGAAATATTACTGGAAGAAATTAGAGAAGATAAAGAAATAACGGAATTAAAGAAAAAGAACCAGGAATATAAACTGCAAGCTTTTGCGGATGATATAGTACTCATCCTAGAAAAATCATTACAATCAGGATCAAAATTATTGACAACAATATGGGGAAGTAGCGGGCCTGAAAATCAACCAAAAAACAAAAACGTTAACGAAGAACCTCACCAAAAATCAAGAAAAAGAATTGGGAAATATGCTAGGGATACAAAAAATAAAGAAAATGAAATACCTAGGGGTGTGGCTTACCAATAGAATATCAACACTTAAGGAAGATAATTATAATAAATTGGCCAAACAAATAGAAAAAGATTTAGAATTTTGGACTAAACTTCAGCTATCATTTCTAGGTAAAATTGCCTCCATCAAAATGAATATTCTGCCAAGGATGCTGTACTTATTTCAGGTGATACCAATAAATCCAGGCAAAACTTACTTCAAAGATTTGGACAAGATAATACTAAAGTATATCTGGCAGGGGAAAAAGGCAAGAGTTAAATTAAAGCATTTACAGGACAAATGAGAAAGAGGAGGAATGGGACTTCCAGACTGGTAGACTTACCACAAAGCATCATCACTAACATGGATTAAAGACTGGATCGAATCAAAAATAGATGCACACTAACATTAGAAAGCTTTGATCTGATGAAAGGATGGCACGCATACCTATGGGAAGAGAAACCTAAAAAGCATGAACAATTCTGTAGACATATCGTGAGAGGCACTTTGCTAAAGATCTGGACTGAAATTAGGAAGAACCATTATGATAGAATCCCACGGTGGATTTCAACAATGGAAGCACAAATATATCCAAATACAATGAACATAAATAAAATGAAAATGTATTAGGATCTCTTAAACAATGAAGGAAAATTAAAAACAAGAGAGGAACTAAAAATATAAGGTGTGGAAATTGATTAGTGGCCTTATCTACAATTAAAATCCAGATACAAAACAGACATGGAAAATTATGGAATTCAAAAAGAATTAAATGGACTGGATAGAATACTACTGGGCCCTAATAACAAAAATTTACAACTTTCTACTGACATATAAACTAAAAGAGTAAATAGTAAAAGAGAATATGATCACATGGGCAAAGAACTTTGGATACAGTTTTGAACTAAGTAAATGAGAAAAACTATGGAAAATTAATAGTAAATTGACGTTATCAGTACCATATAAAGAAAATGCTTACAAGATGTTTTACAGATGGCATCTCCCCCTGGCACGGATCTAAAAAATGTTTCCCAACACTTCCCCTCTCTGTTGGAAATGCAAAATACAAAAAGGGACATACTTCTTGTTACGAGGGTTGGTGGATCGTGCCCAATAAGGAGACTTGAGTCATTAAGTAAAATATCTCTCTTTTATTCACAGGTTCATCACATCATCGCTGTTCACATTAGGATGAAAAACATGGAGGAGTGTGCCCACCTTTTATACCTGTGGGCGGGGATTCAGGTAAGGAGGGGTCTATGGGAGTGGCTGACCAGGTGGGTGTCTGAGTTAACCCTTGCACTACCGAGCTATAGCTAATCCCTGGCACGGGTAGGGCATTTATGCCTGACAAATCCCCCTCTAAATGCCTGACCCGTGTCTGTAGGCCTGACTGACTGGTTGGTACCCTGAGGCAGATGTTGAGTTTGGAAACTAAGTGTGAGTGTTGTTTGCCCTGTAGAGGTTTTGTGAGTATGTCTGCCGTCTGTTCTTCTGTCTCGCAGTGTATGGCTTTTATGAAGCCGATTCTGGAGAGCTGCCTAACGTGCTTATACTTTATGTCTATGTGCCTTGATCTTTGCCCTACAGCGTCAGCCATGGATATTTCTATGGCGGCCTTGTTATCTTCGTAGATATTTATTGGGTAGGCTGGTTCTCTCCACACGCTGGCGAGTAGGTCGTCGAACCAGATGAGATTGTTGGCGGCTTTGGAGAGGCATATGTACTCAGCTTCAGTAGTCGAGGTTGCCACCAAGATTTGTTTGCCTGTGTACCAATCCACGGGACTGTTATTTAAGTAGAATATGTACCCAGACGTGCTTTTCCGGCCTTTGGCATCTCCGGCCCAGTCGGCATCGGCGTAGCAGGAGAGGATGGGTTCGTTGGATTTTTCAGGTTCTAGGGTTAAGCATGCATTGACACTTTGTTTTAGGTACCTTAGCACTCTTTTCACTGCGTCCCAGTGATATGTGGTGGGTTTGCTCACATGCCTGGACAATAAGTTAACTGATAGGGCAATGTCCGGTCTTGTCCAGTTAGCGATATACAGGAGGGAGCCTATGACTGACCTGTACAGCGTGTTGTCTTCAAATCCGGGTGATTCATCATGCATGTTTCTTAGGAAGTCTGCCTGCATTGGTGAGTCACATCCCTTGGCGTCTGCCATGTTGCACTTATGGAGTAACTCTTCTATTTTCTCTTTCTGTGACAGTTGGAAGCCTTTTGGTGTTTGGTTGACCTGTACCCCCAGGTACCGATTTATCCTTCCAAGGTATTTTAGGGTGAAGTGTTCGCCCAGCCTGCTGGCGAAGGTGTCGCGGTTCCCTTTGTGTTTGCTGATGTATAGTATGTCATCCACGTAAACTAGGATGTACTCTGGTGAGTCCCCCTCCTTCCTGGTGAAGAAACAGTTGTCAGCTATGGTTGCCGTGAATCCCATAGACTTCAAGGCCTCCACCAGGCACTCGTACCAGCGCTTGCCTGATTGTTTTAGCCCGTACAGGCTCTTGTGAAGTAACCAGGTGTCTCCTCTGCTGGTTTCTTTGCTGTGGGGCGCTCTGATGTATATTTCTTTATCTAGGTTGGCGTGCAAGTAGGCGGTCTGCACGTCAAACTGGTGTACCTCCAGTCCTAGCAGGGATGCAATGACCAGGGCACTTTTGACGCTCTCTGTCCTTACGGTGGGTGAATATGTGTCAGTGTAGTCCTCTGGGAACCTTTGAGCAAACCCCTGGGCAACTAATCTTGCTTTGTATAGACTTTGGCCACCCTCTAAGTTCTTGACCTTGAAGATCCATCGGGTGCCTATTGCGCTCTTGCCCTCTGGGACTTTGGATGGGGTGTAGACCTTTAGCTTCCTCAGGCTATCCAGTTCTTTGGTCATGGCTAGCTCCCACTTTGTCCTTTCTTCCTGGGGTAGCCTCAATACCTCTTCATAGGAATTTGGTGTAATGTGATTCGTGTGCACGTGCATCACGTAATCATTTAGCCTCCTGGGTAGCTGATTTCTGGTTGACCTGACCGGTCTGTCTACTGTCTGTTCAGTGTCATGTAGGTATCTGGCCTCTCTTTGCGTCAGTGAGTCTATATTTATCTTGGGATGATTCTCTTTCCATCCCTCAATCTTAATGTTTTGGAGGTTGGGTTTGGGCCTGCTCCCTTCCTGTCTATCCACTGTCTCGCTTTCGTTTTGAGCTTGCTCAATTTGACTGCCCTCTCGCTTGGTGGGTACCTCATTTAAGTGTATTCTGGACCAGTTGGCTTGCTCATGGAATGCCGCTGTCCTAGAGACCACAAATCTGTTGTTGCTGTCCACAAACCTGAAGCCCTTGGTTCCTGGCTCGTATCCCATAAACCTCAGTCTTCTGGATACCTTGTCCCCTTTCTTGCGCAACTGCTTGGGTATGTGTACATCAGCAGTCACACCGAACACATGTAAGTGTGCTATCTGTGGCTTCTTGTGATACATGATCTCGTATGGTGTTTTGTCTATCATACTGGACCATGTTCTGTTGAGTGTGTAGTTGGAATAGACCAGGGCTTCGGACCAGAAGTGTTGGCCAATGCCCGCGTCCTCTAAGGCGCACCTGACCATCGTTTGGAGCGTGGAGTTCCGTCGTTCTGCGACCCCGTTCTGAAAGGCAGAAAACGGGGACGACGTAAAGTGGATCACGCCTTTGGACCTGAGCCAATGGGAGAAGTCCTTAGATAGAAACTCAGATCCTCTGTCGGTCATGATTTGTTTGATTCTGGTGTTGTTTTGGGTTTCTACTCTTTTATAAAACTCTTTGAATTTTTGGAAGGCCTCATCCTTTTTTCTTAAGGTGTAGACGAAGCCATATCGACTATAGTCGTCTACTATGGTGAGGAAGTACCTTTTCTTATAATTTATGGATGGCCTTAGGGGTCCTACCAGGTCCATGTGGATTAAGTCAAATATTTGTTTGGCGGCACGTAACGACTTCTTGGGTCTGGGTTTTACCTTTAATTTTGAACATTTGCACACCGAGCACTCGAGGTAGTGTTCGCAGTTCTTTATTCTGATGCCCTCGGTACAATTGGCCATTTTCTGGATCACGGGAAAACTGGTGTGCCCTAGCTTCCGGTGTAGCAGATGAGCACAGTCGTCATGCATGGGTTTGCCTATTGAGGGCCTCCTTTGGGTGTGTCTGTTGTGTTGTGTTTCTTGTGTCGTGTTACCATCGTTATCTATCTCTCCCCCTTCTGCCTGTTTCCCCTTGGTTTCGTTTTGGCCAGTGTCCTCTGTGTTCTCTGAACTGGTGTACACGCTGTGGGTGTTATTCTCACAGAAATTTATGTAAGGAAACCCTTGGCTGATGGTTACTCTTCCTATATCTTCCCCATCTCTGCTAACTTTAACATTACCTTTTGTAAAAGTCACCTCTACTCCTGATTCTTTGCTAAGCTTTACTGCGGCTAGGATGTTGTGGGGTATTTCCGGGACTAGCAGTACCCCCTCTATTTTCCCTACGCCTGGCAGTGTAACTGTCCCTTTTCCCATCACTCTAACCTGGTTTTGGTCCGCAACCTTGATGGAAAAGTCTTCCCTCTTGAATGATGAGAGTAGTTTCTGGTTGTATGTGGTGTGGTTGGAGGCTCCCGAGTCCAGGAGCCATGAGCTGGCGTCTTTGTCTTGGTGTGTGGTGTGTGTGTGCTCCCCTATTCCGTATAGAGATCCTGTCCTGCTGTCGCGCGAGCTGTCTCTGTTCCCCCTTCTATCCCTGGGATTGGGTGAGTCCCTATGCCTATACCTTTCCTCAGATGTGTGCCTTTCCATTTGTCTGTACTTATGCTCTGGCCTGCCTCTCTCCCTATAGTTCTTGGGGCAGTCCCTTTTGATGTGTCCCCTTGACCCACAGATGTAGCATTCTGGCATGTTGTGCTGTTTCTCTTGGAAGACTACTCTTTTTTCACCCTTATGTTCTCTGGGAGGGCCGGGGCGGCTCCTCCTCAGATTATCTTCCGCGATAAGCTTGTTGGATAGCTTCTCCACGGATAGCATTCCTAGACTAATGGTGTCTAAGTGTGTCAAGAAGTTATTCCATGAGTGATCTAAAGAGTTAATTATGACACTCTTCATGATCTGGTCGGAAATAACCTCTCCCCTAAGGTGTAGCTCTGCTCTGGTACCGCTTAAGGACACTAGGTGCTCACTCATGGGGGTTCCTGGCTTAAGTCTGGCAGAAAAGAAGTCTTTGGAAATTTGGGTGATGGTGGACACACTCTCACTGTAAAACAATCCAAACATTTTCCCTATAATTTCTGATACTGTGAGGTTGTGGCCAGTACAGTGGTAAATTGTGGGGGATATGCTGGCAATTAAAAGATAGAATGCCCTATGATGCATGCAATCCAACTCTAAAGTCCATGGTCTCTCTGGGGGGTCATTAATAAAATGAGACATATTCTCTTTTAGGAATACCACCTGGAGTTGCTGTGACCACTCTAGAATATTACCCCCATCCATCCTCAACTTGGGAAAGTCAGCAGGTAAGTTCCCAGCACTATTAGTAAAATTACTTACTGCTGGCTGCTGTCCATGGTTCCTTATGTGCCTATAGCAGCAGTAAGGCATGGGAACGCTTGCCGGTAGTTTAAAAGTCCCGCTTTGTAATTTTTTTCTTTTTTCTTCTTCTAGGCGGAAGAGCGCATGCGCGAAGTCCATTTCAGCTCTGCCGTCGTCGTGGAAGGATCTATTTATCGCGGCTCTGCTGTAGAGGCCTCTGCTGGGCGGGTAGGCCTCGGCTTTGGCCTTGGGTGTCCAGGTGTGGTCCGGGAGGTGTCGTCCTGCTGCTGCTTCCTCGAGGCGAAGATCCTGGCAGCGCTGGTGCTCCGGCGACGGCGGTAAGTAGCTGCCCCAGTCCCCGCGATCCGGGGTGCGCGGCTTGGGCGATCGGGGGCGCGGTGTCCCTGGGGTGCGAAGGTGGGCTGGTGAGCTGGCATGGGCGTCGGTGGCTCTCCGGTGGGTGCTCCGTTGCACTTCTCCCTGTCCCTCCTTCCGTTTTGGCCTCCCCGGTTTCTCCTTCGTAATTTTGAGGCCCGGGCCGAAGGCCGCGGCAAGGGTCTTCATGGCCCTATCGACTTGCCGCTCGCTGGGTGTGTACCAGGGGTCCGAGTCCGATTCTGCCCCCTCTCCCCGGTCACTCTCTTCGTAATTCATGGTCCGGCATTTTTCGCGCGCCGGCCATTTTGAATCCTGGCTGCCGATTGGTTGAAGGTCGGCCATCTTGTCCGAGCACGTGGACAAAGATGGCCGCCATTTCAAATTTAGAGCGGGGCTTTGGGTCTCGGTGGCCGTTGGAAGTGCCCTTTTGGGCGATCCACTCACCGAGTCCAGCTCCTCGAGTTCTGAGTCCGAGCCTTCTTCGCTCCTTGCTGCTTCGCGGTCCATTATGAAGCTCCGCAGGTCGGCAAGGAGGTTTTTGTCACCGGCTCTCTCCTTCAACAGCTGCAAGACGTCGAGTCGCAGCTCCTCTTCTTCTTGGTCACCGTGGTGGGCCCTTTTCCTTTTCTCGATCTCCCCCTTTTCTTCCGTTGCGGTGGTTTTGGGGGTGGTTGAGGTTCCTGCCTTCCCTGGCGAATCCGATGGGTTGCTTTCCCGTTGCTTCGGGGATGTCGCCATTCTGCAGGTAGGTATGGTTCCTTGTCTTGCGGCTTGGGATCGCTGGGCCTTACCAACCATCCTCTGCTACCATCTTGTTACGAGGGTTGGTGGATCGTGCCCAATAAGGAGACTTGAGTCATTAAGTAAAATATCTCTCTTTTATTCACAGGTTCATCACATCATCGCTGTTCACATTAGGATGAAAAACATGGAGGAGTGTGCCCACCTTTTATACCTGTGGGCGGGGATTCAGGTAAGGAGGGGTCTATGGGAGTGGCTGACCAGGTGGGTGTCTGAGTTAACCCTTGCACTACCGAGCTATAGCTAATCCCTGGCACGGGTAGGGCATTTATGCCTGACACTACCACATGTGGTGGTTGTGCCCGAAAGCAAAACAATTTTGGAATAAAATCAAAATCCAACTGGAAGAAATAATAGCACAAAAAATACCATTAAAACCGGAAACATATTTATTAGGTATATTTACAAATAATTACGAAAAAGAAACAATATATTTAATTACACACATTCTGACCGCAGCAAGAATCATCTTTGCACAAAATTGGAAATAGGAAGAAATCCCAACACAAGATAGAATAATATCGAAAGTAATGGAATGTGCCGAGATGGACAAACTCACTAAAGAAATGCAAGAAAAGGAAGAATCTGACTACTATCTGGTTTGGCAAAAGTGGTATCAATGGCTGGAGAAAAGGAAAACTAAATAAAAAGACCTCTAAGGATTTTAAATCCAAAAGTTTCAAAAATAGTTTCCACAGTGCTTTCCAGATTCTTTAATTTGGCTCGGATACACCAACTCTGCCCTCCTCACCATCTTAAAGTCCCGAAGACTCAGAAATAAGGATAATTCCACAAAAAGGGAAGGGCATGCTGCAGTCAGAGGAAGCCTTATTTAAAGAAGAAAGGTAAATATGTGAAAGCTAGTGTCTCAGAAGCGGTGGCAGACTTTATTGTCCATTTAAAACAGCTGGTTCCTCCACAGTGAACTTTTTTTTTTTTTAATTTAATTTGTATACCGCCCTTCTCCCAGAAGGGACTCAGGGCGGTGAACAGCCAAAATTAAAAAACATACCAATGCAAAAGTTAAGATAATTAAAAGAATTAAATCATTGGCTACCCAAATTTAAAACCCCAAATCCATAAAATTTAAAATCCCAATTAAAAAACCATTTAGGCTAGGCCGGCTTGATGAAATAAAAATGTCTTCAGGGCTTTATGGAAGGTCCGGAGGTCCGGGATCAATCGTATTCCAGGAGGCAGCTCATTCCACAGGGCGGGTGCCCCCACAGAGAAGGCTCGCCCCCTGGGGGCCACCAGCTGACATTGCCTGACCGACGGCACCCCGAGGAGGCCCTGTCTGTGAGAGCGTATTGGCCGGTGGGAGGTTATCGGTAGCAGCAGGCGGTCTCGCAAATACCCTGGCCCTAAGCCATGGAGCGCTTTAAAGATGAGAACCAACACCTTAAAGCGCACCCGGAAGACCACCGGGAGCCAATGCAGCTCGCGCAGGAGAGGTGTTACGTGGGAGCACCACGTCACTCCCATAATCACCCGCGCAGCCGCATTCTGCACCAGCTGGAGCCTCCGGGTGCTCCTCAGGGGGAGCCCCATGTAGAGAGCGTTACAGTAGTCCAGGCGTGATGTAACCAAGGCATGAGTGACTGTGCACAAGGAGTCCCGATCCAGAAAGGGGCGCAACTGGCGTATCAGGCGAACCTGATAAAAAGCCCCCCTGGCCACGGCCGTCATATGCTCTTCTAAAGACAGCCGTGTGTCCAGGAGGACGCCCAAGTTGCGAGCCCCATCTGTGGGGGTCAATGACTCGCCCCCAATAGCCAGCGATGGCACCAGCTGGCTATACCGGGACGCCGGCATCCACAGCCACTCGGTCTTGGAAGGGTTAAGCCGAAGCCTGTTCCTCCCCATCCAGACCCGCACGGCCTCCAGACACTGGGACATCACTTCGAGGTCATCATTGGGGTGGTCTGGGATGGAAATGTACAGCTGAGTGTCATCAGCGTACAGATGGCATCGCACCCCAAAACCATGGATGATCTCACCCAGCGGCTTCACATAAATGTTGAACAGGAGCGGCGAGAGGACCGACCCTTGCGGCACCCCGCAAGCAAGGCGCCTCAAGGTCGACCTCTGCCCCCCTGCCAACACAGACTGCGACCGGTCAGAGAGATAGGAGGAGAACCACCGCAACACGGTGCCTCCCACCCCCAGTCCCTCCAGCCGGCGCAGCATGATACCATGGTCGATGGTATCAAAAGCCGCTGAGAGGTCTAACAGGACCAGAACAGAGGAACAACCCCTGTCCCGAGCCCTCCAGAGATCATCCACCAATGCGACCAATGCCGTCTCCGTGCTGTACCCAGGCCTGAAGCCGGACTGGCACGGATCTAGATAGACGGTTTCATCCAGGAACTGTGGGAGCTGTCGCGCAACCACACTCTCCACAACCTTCGCAACAAAGCGAAGGTTGGAGACCGGACGATAGTTTGCCAAAACGGCCGGGTCCAGAGAAGGCTTCTTGAGGAGGGGCCTCACCACCGCCTCTTTCAAGGCGGGAGGCAAGAAACCCTCTCTCAGAGAAGCATTTATGATCCTCTGGAGCCAGCCTTGTGTTACCTCCCGGGTGGCCAGTACCAGCCAGGAGGGGCACGGGTCCAATAAACATGTGGTTGCGTTTAACCTCCCCAGGATCCTGTCCACGTCCTCAGGAGTCACAGGGTCGAACTCATCCCAGGTAACATTCTCAAGACCAGCCTCAGTCACCCCGCCGGGATCTACCCAGTCAGAGTCCAAGCCTTCCCGAATCTGAGCGATTTTATCGTGCAGATACTGTGCAAAATCCTCAGCCTGCCCTTGCAAGGGGTCTTCCCGCGCTCCCTGATATAGGAGGGAGCGGGTCACCCTAAACAAGGCGGCTGGGTGGTTATCTGCCGATGCAATAAGAGCGGAAAAGTGGTTACGCTTTGCCGCTTTTATCGCCACTAGATAGGTCTTAATATGAGACCTAACTAGTGTTCGGTCGGATTCGGAGCGACTAGCCCTCCAACCACTCTCTAGGCGTCTTTTCCGGCGCTTCATCTCCCTCAGCTCCTCGGAAAACCAAGGGGCCGGGCAGGTTCGGCGTCGGGTCAGAGGCCGCAAAGGCACGACTCGGTCCAGAGCACCGGCGGCTGTCCTATCCCAGGCAGCCATCAGATCTTCAGCCGAGTCGTGAGCCAGAGTTTCAGGAACTGGCCCAAGCTCCCTCTGGAACCTATCAGGATCCATCAGGCGCCTGGGGTGGAACCACCTGGTCGGTTCTGCCTCCCTGCAGTGGGGTGCAGCGGTCGAAAGGTCCAGTCTCAGGAGAGAATGGTCCGACCATGACAGGGGTTCAATAACTATATCCCCTATATCCAGACCACTCCGCCACTGACCAGAGATAAAAACCAAGTCCAGAGTGTGTCCTCCCACGTGAGTGGGGCCATGAATTAATTGTGTCAGGTCCATGGCTGTCATGGAAGCCATAAACTCCCGAGCCATCCCAGATGCCCCACCGGTAGATGGCAGGTTGAAATCCCCCATGACCAAAAGTCTGGGGGTATCAACCGCCACCCCGGCAATAACGTTGAGAAGCTCGGGCAGGGCCGCTGTCACGTGGCAGGGAGCCAGGTACGCGATCAGCAGGCCCACCTGCATCCCATGGCCCCACTTCACCAGGAGAGACTCACATCCGGCTATCTGAGGTACAGTGGCCTCCCTCGGATCAAGACCTTCCTTTATAACGACCGCCACCCCCCCACCCCTGCCCTTGTTTCTTGGTTACTCAATCCCCAGCTAGAGACTCATCAGATCACTTCTTCTTCTTTCAGGAGCTTTCTGAGAGCATCCAGCTATCCAGAGGAGCAAAAGAATTCCAGAATTTCCCCTTTCCCCAGGGAAGTTTCTTCTGCCTCAGAAAACTTTATGAAGCATATAACTATGGGGAGTCTGTAACAATTTGAAAAAAAATGTTACATATAAGTCTGGTGACTTCCTCCGGAAATGGTTACACATCTCTTAGCAATCAAGTAGGACTGACCAGAAAAAAATTAATGTACCATGTTTTATATGTGTTTGGGGGAGAGGGTGAACAAGCTCTCCTTGCTCTGCCTGGATTAAAATAAACAATGAAATCAAGTGGGTGGTCGAGGATAAGACAGGAAGCAGCCTTTCTTGATTTTTTCATGTCCCATTAGCTGTGGGACATCCCATTAGGATGTCCAGTGTGCAAACAAGGCATTCCAGAGGCCAACTGCCCCCATTTGCAAACTTAAAAACCATTTTCAAAAGTGTAAAGCAAAATTTGACATGGGACCTTGATTTATGTCAGGCCTGCCTCTGTTCAAAACTCAACAAAGAAAATTCCCAACTCCACTGAATTAGAGAAGGGGTACTTTTACTAAGTTTGAAATGATACCAGTGAAAGCAAGGCCTCATTAAAAACAAAGGTTATACATTGAAAAACACCCCAAATCCCTCCCCCCAGCATCCAGCACTGAGAATCTAATCAATGTCCAGTATGATGTTATGGGAAAACTCCTCTGCAGATATTCCTTACATCTGGAGTCTCAGGACAGTTGGCCTTGATGGAGTATAAACAACTCTAGTCAGCAGCACCATAATTCATGAATACAAACCTCCCTTCCAGTTCACTTGGGACTACCACACACCAGCTCGCTTCCCCAACCCAAATGCCCATGCCCCCCTCCCCGTTTCTATGGCAGCTGATAGCAAGCATGCTGCAGAAACCCATGCTTGAGATTTAGCTGGCATTCAGCCCTCCTGCAGCCCTATAAAGAAGAAAAGAATTAAAAACATAATATAAACTGACATAAATAGTACAAAAGGATTCAAGATAATTAATGAACATTAAGGTTTATCAGGATATTTCCGAAGAAACAGCTGAAGGAGTTTGGGAGCCTGAACGTTTCAAGCATCCACCCATTCAGATTGTGAAGGAGGCAAGTGTTTCCAAATACAGCAGGGGTGTCAAATTGGATTTCTTTGAGGGCTGGATCAGCATTGTAGTTCTCCTCTGTGGGCCGGCTGGTGGCAGGGGAGACAGGATGGACACCTCCTGCAGCACTCTGCTGGCCAGCAGAAACAATGTATGGAGGGGCATGCAGGCCCCCCATGCCCCCTATGGCCTCCTGCAGCACCCTGCTGTCCAAAATGGGATGCGGGGGGGGGGAGCACGAGCAGCCCTCACATGCCCCATTTTGGCTGCCAGAGGCCCCACGGGCCAGTCCTTTGCTATTTCCAGGCCAGCACCACGGGCCGTATTTAAGCACCCTGTGGGCTGCATCTGGACTGCGGGCCTTGAGTTTGACACTCCTGAAATACAGCAATTTCCCTTTCCATTTTCTAGAATCAAGGATAACTTCAAAGTATTGCTCTCCTTCTATAAGGAGGGGTACCATAGGGGCAGGCTGGGCAGGGTGAAAAGGAGACACTTTCTCAAGCCTGAGTAGGCTAACATGAAATACAAGGTAGATTCATCTAAGGTTTTTTGGTAGGTCCAATTGTACAGTAACTGGGTTAATGATTCTGACTATTGGAAAGGGGCCAACATACTTAGATCCCAATTTGTTCAATTTTTAGGTAGTTTGTAAGTACTTAGTGGACAGATACACTTTATCCCCCACTTGGAACTCTTTCAGTTTAGCCCTGTTTTTATCAGCCTGCTTATTATGGGCCTGATGTGCTCATCCAGTGCCTTAGGTATGACTGGCGAAGTGTGTTGCAATTGTTCAATCCACTAAGGAAAGGATCAGAGGTTTCTCTTGAGACAGTTCCGGTATGGGGACGAAATTCTGACCAGAAGCAATTTTGAACGGGGTGAAGCCAAGCTAAGTGCCTGAAGAACTCCATCCCGTCACATTGAGTCCAGGTGCTTCAGCAAGTGGTGCGCTTGGATTCATATTAGTGGTCCGCAGGTTTTAAAATTATGAATTTAGTGGTCCCTGAGATCTGAAAGGTTGGTGAGCCCTGATCTAAAGTACTGTTCCAGAACTGAGTTGGTTCATTCACAAATTCCATTAGTTTGAGGGTGGTGGGCAGAGCTTAATCCCAGAAAGCTGATGTGGAGGACTATGTAAAAAGTTTTGCCATATGTGCCAACAATAAGACAAGAACAGGGAAGCCTCCCGGTTTGCTTCAACAGGTAGCTGAGGCCAGCTGCCCATGGGAAGACATAGCTATGGACTTTATAGTAGAGGTCCCGGAAAGTGGCGGAAATACTGTAATATGGACTGTGATAGACCTGTTCTCCAAACAGGCCCATTTTATTCCTTGTTCTGGACTTGCCTTGGCTAAGAGATTAGCCAAGATATTTGTCAAACAGATCTACCGGCTGCATGGAGTTCCACAATGGATGATCTCCGATTGAGGAGTTCAGTTAACCGCTAAATTCTGGAGGGAGTTCCTGAGATCCATTGTGTCATCTCTGTCACTGCGTTTTTTTATTTACCAGCTGAGCTCTCATTTCTGGACTATCAGACTTTCCGTAGCTTGCCAAGAATTGTTATCAGTAAGCTAAACTGCTCATGTCCACCCCACATTCCTTCACACTCCTTTCCTTTGTTCTCTTGCCAGAGGTCCGGCTGCTGAGAAGCAGCTGGCACGAATTTTATTTCAAAATGTAGCTAATTAGATCAGTTAGTTGTTTTATTTTCTTTATAACAAATAAATGGGTTTTCTTAGAATATATCTTTGGGTTTTGTTTTCTTAAAGTATACTTGCAAGGAAATGTCTCGATCCACCCCTCGTAATCAGGTGCGATTATCCCAAAAGCAGAATGGGATTAATCAACGCCCTGACATCTGGTAGCAGAGGGCGGTTGAAATTTATGGCTTTTTCCTTGTTTGTTACTTTTGATGATAAGCGCATAGGCAATTAGTTTTTAGCTACTGAGGTACGCTAATTATTTTTTGCAAAATGCCGAGAAAGAAGAAAAAGGGCAAAATGAAGCCCAGAGCTTCTAGCGACGAAAGTGAGGATGAGGACGAAGCAGAAGAATACTGGACAGTTGTTCCGAGACGTTCCAAGAGGGCCACAAAAAGAATCCCTCCACAACGATATTCTTGGCAACTGACAAAAGCACCCTTGCCTTTGATTTGCAATGTTACACTTCCACCTGATAATTTCACACAAATCAAGCAGCTTCCTGATTCAGAGCAAGACAAATGGTATGAAGCAATGTAGGTTGAAATGGACAGTCTAAAGAAACTTAAAGTGTTTATACCTGCAAAACCTCCAGCAAACAAAAAGGTCATTGGCACTCGATGGGTCTACAGAATCAAAAAGAAACCAAATGGTGAGTCACTGTACAAGGCCAGACTTGTAGCTCAGGGTTTCGCTCAACGTTATCCTGAGGACTACACAAATACTTACTCACCGACAGTTCGAACTGAGAGTGTAAAAATTGCTTTAGCAACTGCAACTATCCTTGGTTTAGAAGTTTTCCAATTCGATGTTGACACAGCTTATCTACATGCAGACCTAAATGAAGAGATCTATGTGAGAAGTCCTCCAGGATTCCGACAGCAAGAAGGGGATACCTGGTTTCTAAACAAAAGTCTTTATGGTCTGAAACAGTCTGGTTTAATGTGGTATTTATGTCTTACTGACAAACTAAATTCAATGGGCTTTATTAAGTCCGAAACTGATGAATGCATGTTCACAAAAAGATCTAACAATGCATATGAGATAGTTCTTGTTTATGTTGATGATATTGTTTATATTGGTCCAAATAAGCAAATGAGTGAAATTTTTGCCAAAGCTTTGCAGAGATACTTTACATTGAAATCATTGGGTCACATTAGCGCTTATTTAGGTGTTCAGATTGAAAAAACACAGAAGGGGTTTAGTCTTTCACAAGAAGATAAAATTGAACAAATTTTGCATCATTGCAACATGAAAGATGCTAACACAACAAAGACACCCATGCAAACAGATTTTCATAACTTGACACAAGAAGCAAATCCTGAGTTCGAGGATCAAACACTTTATCGTTCAGTTATTGGGTCACTGTTATACATTAGTAATTGGACCAGACCCGACATTGCACTTAGTGTTAATCTCTTGTCTCGACACGTAGGTAAGGCAAAACAGTTTCATTGGACATGCGTTAAGAAATTATTGAGATACCTAAAATACACTAAACACATGAAGTTATTGTTAGAACCAACACATACTGATTATGCAGAATTATGTTGTTATACAGATTCTGATTGGGCAAGTGATAAGAAATCACATAAAAGTACTTCAGGTTATATGATATTCTTAAATGGATGTTTATTGGCAAGTACGTAAACAGAATTTTGTTTCTTGTTCATCTACTGAAGCTGAATATGCTTGTGTTTCAGATGCATGTAATTCTCTAACTTGGTTTGATGCTTTAGTCACAGATATCTGGACACAGCCGATCAGACTGATCACAGTGATGGAAGACAATGAATTGGTGGTTTATATTTCTGAATCACATTTCACAGGTTCTAGGTCCAGACACATTGACATCCGTTATCAAAACATAAAACATTTAGTGAAAAAAGGTTTTGTTAAAATGCAGTATGTATCTACACATGATCAAATTGCTGATATGCTCAACAAACCACTTCCAGCAGCTCAACACGAGTATCTGTGTAAGAAGATGTGCCTTATTTGATGATGTACCTGATATTCGCTCAACTGGCAAAAGAAGGGGATGTCATTGTGTTTTTTTATTTACCAGCTGAGCTCTCATTTCTGGACTATCAGACTTTCTGTAGCTTGCCAAGAATTGTTATCAGTAAGCTAAACTGCGCATGTCCACCCCACATTCCTTCACACTCCTTTCCTTTGTTCTCTTGCCAGAGGTCCAGCTGCTGAGAAGCAGCTGGCACGAACTTTATTTCAAAATGTAGCTAATTAGATCAGTTAGTTGTTTTATTTTCTTTATAACAAATAAATGAATTTTCTTAGAATATATCTTTGGGTTTTGTTTTCTTAAAGTATACTTGCAAGGAAATGTCTCGATCCACCCCTCGTAATCAGGTGTGATTATCCCAAAAGCAGAATGGGATTAATCAACACCCTGACAATCTCAGGGGCTAGCTTGGCTTTCCATCTGAGTACAAATGGAGCTGTAGAATGCGGTAATGCCATGGTGGAACAATACATCAGATGTTATGTAGATTACCAGCAAGATAATTGGGCTGACTTGCTTCCTTTCGTAGAAGTGGCCTACAATAATGTGGGGCATAGTAGTACGGGACTGATGCCTGTTCAGATTACAAGCGGCATGGAATTTGTCCCTATGCCAGAACTGCCGAGAGAACAGCCTTCTGCCATGACTCTGAATGAATGGATGGAGTCATTAAAGAAAGCCCTGAATGATGTGGCTGAAGCATACAAAAAGCAAGCAGACAAATACTGATCTCTCCAACCCCCCTTTCGGGTGGGAGATCACGTGTATCTTTCCACCAAATGCTTATGTTTGAGGTTGAAGAATAAGAAGTTAGGACTGAAATATTTAGATCCCTTCCCCATAGTGAAAGTGATTAACCCAGTGACTGTACAGTTAAATCTCCCCCGCATACTGGGAAAAATTTATCCTGTTTTCCATTGCAGCCTGTTAAAGCCTGCTGTGGGATCTAAATTGAGACCTGAACCTGCTGCTCCCCCAAAGCCGATTGTGGTGCAAGGTGAGACTCATTATGAGGTCAAGAAGATTTTGGACTCTAGATTGCAGAGGGGACGTCTGCAATATTTGGTTCATTGGAAGGGATACCCCTTGTCTGAAGCCACATGGGTGAAGAGTCGGGATGTTTAGGCAGACACCTTAGTTAGGCAATTTCATGATAAATTCCTTGATAAACCTAAGGGTCCTCCTGGGGGGGGGAGAGGTGATTAACATGCTAATTGTGTTAACCCCTGACACCAGTCTTGTCCCAGGTTGTGTTCCTTTCCTGAGGGGGGAGAGGCCTGTCAGGTTTGGAAGACAATTTTCTTCTTTGCTTCTTAACTACCTGGGGAAGTTGGGAGGGGGTTGTTGTTGGAGCGGTAGAAAGTTAGTCATAACAATATTCCGTATTCAAGGACTTTAACCTGCATCTGATGGAGACTGCCTGAAGATTGTATGCAGTGGAGTGTGAAGAGTTGATTGGACAATGCGATGAACTTGTGGGTATGGGGCAGGGCTGTGAACTGCTAGCTGGGAGAGGAAAATCTGGAAGCTTTCAGATTTGGGTTTTCCCAGATGTGCTAACATGACATCTCTAATAAATTGGAACTTTGAGGGACCTCAGGCCTCAGAGCTTTATTTCATTGGGGGTGTTCCTTGGAACCCTGACACTTGCATTTTAGTAAGTTATGACATCTTCACTCATAAGTCATGGCAGGTTTTCTAGATGCTATAAGACATAGACTGAATGGAAAGGCTATAATTACACATACAGTATGATGGTTCTTGCCTAGCTAGCTGTTCCCTTCACTACAAGAAGAATGACATAAAAAGGGCCGTGAAAGGGAATACCAAGAAGGAAAATATGTGGATATAGGAGTATTACAAATTCTTGCTAAACATGATAATATTCTTTCATGAGCATGACACAATAGCTTATTTGTAATGGGTGTGAGAAAGACCTTAGAAGACTGGACCAAGACATACTGCCAAGGGAATGGTCAGAAAGAGGCAGCATAGCCCACAACTAGATAATGGGTGAGGCAAGAGGCTCAGAAGACACCTTCCTGATAAGGAACCCTATATTTCCTTAATTGTTCTGTCAAGAACTGGTATTTCTGTCTTTGCTCACGAACACGTCACGGGACCTGCTTTAATATCACAATTTCTCGGTCCTTATAAGTAATCTTTTGATCCTCAGTGCTCTGATATAATTCTTCTCTTAATGATTTTTTACTAAATCGGACATTTCATGAGGTAATTTATTCTGCCTGGTATAATTTGTATAGACTTGGTAGACCTCGTCTATATTGTGCTGTACCAATTCCTTCTCTCTCCCAAGCGCACCAGCTACTATTTCCCCGATTATATCTTCAAGCTGCTCGTCTTTCGCTTCCGTCACATTCTGAAATCTAAGATAGAAGGCAGCGCGATCCATCTCCAAATGAATTATCTCTCCTTCCAACTCTCAATTTACTTGCATTAATCATGCTTCACATCTGTCCATTTTATTCTCTGATTTCTCCACTTTTGTTTCTATTCGGTCAAATCTTTGTTCATGAGCCACTAATATTTCTTGAATTTCCTCATATTTTGAGTGGATGTGCATGATTTCCTGTTTGATACTTGCCATTTCCTCCTGCACATCTTCAAACTTTTTCATTGTCTGTTCCCAATTCTTTGTAATAGTGTTTTGTATCATCTGTAGCATATTTTGAAGTTCCTGTCCTCCGACCCCTTTTTCTGGGGGTCTTACATCATCCGCCAATCCTCTTAATGCTGGAGATGTTGCCATGTGGGTGGGCACCGTTGAAAGGGTTAAGACCTTCTTCTTCGTCACTGTTGACATAATTGCAAGCTTCCACCGCCTACCCCACTCTTGCATGTACTGGCTATTTATTTATTTATTTATTTATTTATTTATTGGTTCAATTTATATGCCGCCCTTTTCTGGAGACTCAGGGCAGCTTACAATGCGTTAAGCAATAGACTTCATACTTTTGTATATACCTGCTTAGTGGGGCTTTTGGCCCCTCTAAGTGGTGTTCTTTTTTATACAAAGTCATCTTCTTGCCCCCACAAACCGGGTCCTCATTTTACCTACCTCGAAAGGATGGAAGGCTGAGTCAACCTTGAGCCTGGTGAGATTTGAACTTGCAGTAATTGCAGACAGCTGGTGTTACTTAACAGTGCATTAGTCTGCTGCGCCACCAAGGCTCTTGGTATCCTTTTATCCAAAAGGATTGCAAAGTAATTTCAAAGTCAAGAGCCAGAAATCCAATTTTCTACTCAATTCAATCCCCAAGAACCAGAAATCGAGTGCAATGTTTGAAAGTGAATCAGCCAAAAAAAAGAAAGAAAGAAAAGAAACTTTCTCCTCTTTTCTTGCACAGTAAATTTCCAAGCCACCACAAGGTGGTGCTATTGCCTCAGTCTCAGTTAGATCAGTTCTTCCTACCTCTTGTCCCAGCGAAGCTCTTACTATTCAGCACTTCCGGAGAAACTCAAAAATGCTAGTCACAATGGCTCCTTACTCACTATCAAGCCCAGGTAAGTCCAGCTAAGTTTGATTCAAGAATATAGAAAGTCCCAGGATTTTCCACAAAACACTTCAGTCACAGCACTCTTGAAAACACCCACACAGATCTTCTCAAAAGGCAATCTTAACAAGTACAGCCTCTGCCGCCACTTAATCACTCCAGCCTTGCTGGAGTCAGTCGACTTGCCGCTTTCAATGGAGCCTCCCACGCTCCCTCTCGTCGGCTTTCCCTTGTACACACACCTTTCCAAGCAGTCCGATCCCAGCATGGGTTCCTCCGCTTCACTTATCTCTGTGTTGTGGGCAAATCTTCTTCCATTGGGCGCGAGCCTGGTTTCGGGGCTACCATCTGAAGCCCTCTTCCTCCGCTGGCATCTTGAGGGGGGGATTTCCCTTTGCAAAACCCCGCTGATCGCACTTCGGTGGGATTGCTAGAGCTTCCCTTCTTCTATACCCACCTCAACAAGGTGGGCAGTGGCCAATTCATGCCGCTCGGTGGGTAAAATCCAGCTAAGGGACCAGGAGCGATCCACCTTAGTTGTAGTCATCAGTGACGTCATGCCCGGAACTCAAATTAGTTCATATGGTTGTGATTTTTATCTAGTTTATTCCATGAGGCCAACATCAATTTTGCAAGTATGAAAATCCAGTTGTCGTTCCCCCCCATCTCCTTTACATACTGAGAAGCTAAGGAGGATCCTTCTTGAACCTCTTGCCCCACCCACTATCTAGCTGAGGCTATGCTCTCTATTATCTTATCACTTGGCAGATCTCTTTGCCCAGTGTCCCAAGGCCTTTTCCACATACCATTACATCCTTGGGGGAGATGAAACATTAAATTTCTACACAATAAGAACAAGAGATAAGGAAATGGCTGCAGGAATCAACTTTGCTTCTGAAAACATCAGTTCCAGCACAAGACCTTAAACTCAAACACATGTGTTGTGGAATTAGCTGGCATCTCAAAGATTTTGCCCAGTGGAGAACTTGGAGCAGAAGCCATAGTCACCATAGGGAAGCTGTTGCTTGTTTGCAAAATGGTTGCCAAGATGGCTTAGCCAGACAAGACCAGGAGGTTCAGCCTAGGAAGAAAGTTATTTCCATCACCAGTGTGCCCATAGACATGACACAGGAAATCTCAGACAAAAGATTTTGTTTGTTGTGGTCTACTAAAGTTCATGGTAAGCCAGTTGATATTTTCACCATAGCCTTTAAGCTTTTTCTTTTGGGCCACTGCCTAGCTTTTTTGTGGCAATTTGCCCAGATTAAAGACCTCATCACCGAAGGCAAAGTCTATTTCTGTGTTCAATCAGTGTTGCTACAAGGTGATTGGCAGGAAAAAGCAAACTCCACTGCAATGAATGGGACTTCTGTTCATTATACTTAGAAAAGGTGATGACAAGGACTTAGCTGCATTTCATGGCAACTCATGCCATCACTTTATCCTTCTATCCATTGGCAAACCTTTCCCTGCTCTTACCTTTCTATTCAACTATCCATTGGAAGTTTCTACTCTCAGCCTCAGGCAGGGCATGGGAGAGCTTAATATATACCTTCCCTTTCTCAAATCTACACCTTTCACTGCATTGTACTCACCTGTTTTTTCTACTATTGCAAATTTGATTTGGTCTGTTCAGAAGGTGTGTCTTGGTAAGTGAGTAAACCACACAAATCTGCTACCATGAAGCTATAGGATTCTGGAGTCATGTAGGTGTGTCTCTTGAGTATATAAATAAGCAGAAATGTGCCATGCTTCAAAGGCGTGCCAGCGTGATTTTTATAAGACAGCAAAAGGTATGTATTCTTGCGCTTTTTAATCAGCAGTGAAAAACTGCTCAGAACTGCAAGACTAGATTTCCTGCTTGCCTTCTGAAGACCAAACTACATATTACATGTAGTTGTTTGTTTCTGAGCTGTTATTGACAGTTATCCCCAACCAGTCGTTGCTTCATCCATTCCTCACCATCTCTCTTTCTGTAAAAGTTACCAAGTCAATTTTCCACTGCCCCCCAGAACAGAAAGGTATAGTATCTTTTCCCCAACAAATAGGAAATTGTAGGGATTTCTATAGGTGGGTGGATAGTTAGTAGGAAAGTATTAAAAGTATTGAGTCTCCATCATGTCAGCTCCTGATTGCAGCTTCCAAGATTTCTTATCAGTAATTAGTGGTAACCAACACAAGTATATCAAGATGAACTTTGGCTCTTTGTAATAAATCTGTGGGACTATACCATAGCATAAAATACCTGAATTCCAATGCCTTTGCGCATTGCATGTCCCTTGAGAATTCATTGTGATATTTAATCCCAGGTAGGTCTGTGTAAGATTACAGTCTTAATATAACTGTGCAGATTCAACTCTTTGAAGTCTGTGGACTGAGGATTATGGTATTAGATTTCCATCTTTAGCAAGGCAGGAAAGTTGAGTTGCAGAAAGTCAATTTGCTATTTCCCTTACCAGGAAAGTCAGACTTTGGATGACCAATCCTCTGATGAAATAGAGAGTCTTCCCTCTAAGTAGACTTCACTTTTTGCGATGTGAATGAATTGGTTTACTGTACTTTTACACAGTAAATGTAGTTTTAAATTGATTGAGTTCACTTATGTGAATAGTTCTAATGAAGGAAATATGGGACAGATTTGTAAGGGAAATAGAATTGCATTTCACGTATATTAAAAAAGTTGCAGATTGACTGGAGGAGATTTTGTTCCATGATCTGAATTGTCAGAACTAGAAAGGAGTAAAGAAGATGTGACTCATGGCTGAGATGATTACTTTAAAATAAGAAGAGTGAAGAGTTGTAGGGTTCTTTTTAAATAGAATTTTCCAATGCTATGGCATCATAACTGTTTAAACATATATTTGCTGTTTTATCAGTCTTTCCTCTCTGGAACTCACAATAACCCTGCCACATGAGGTTTATTCCACAATGAGAGTTTTGCATTAACTGACAATCTAATTGAATCCCTGCTTAGATGCTATAGAATCCCTCAAATTCTACAGCAAAATAGGTTTCCTTAGTTGTTGATTATTTTCTTTGTTATATTATTCTCTTTACATTTTTAACATTTCTCCATTTCTCTAGGGTATGATATCCCTACTTTTGGCAATTCTTTAGCTGATAAAGAATTGATATGGTTATAAATAATACTTTTCATTCAAATGATGTTTTTTCAGTTCATTTCAGTAGAAAGCAGCTATAAACTGGGCTAATAATTTCATCTAACCCCATTCACTTGCTGCTGATTATCTGCTTGAATAGAGGTTAGGAAAAAACATCTAGTGTACACCATTCCCAAATGTCATCCAACTTCAGCACCAGATTAGTAATGGAGGTCACCAAATTCATATCAATTAACCCTTCAGATTGCCCCATGTATCTCCACTTAGGAACATTGTGATCATGTTATGGCTTTCTTAGAAGGAGGAAAAGAAATAGTTTCACCATTTATCTTAAGCAGTCTTAAGAGTTCATGCTCAAAAATATCATTATGAGTAGCACTGATGTCCTATTTTACAATCTTTGCTGATAATAGATAATTGATTATTTTAGGGCATGTCTAGCATACATAAGGGTAGATACATATTTTTTACAAGGGACTTTTGTTTCTAAAACAGGTTTCAAAAAGCACTAGGAAACATGAAGACCAAATATTTTGCTCTGCTGTGTATCCTCATGATGTTCTGTCAACTGCTACAAGCTGATAGTGAAACAGTGAAAGAGAGAAAAAGAGAGAGACTGAATAATGGCAGAGGGGGAAGAGCCCAGGCTGTACATAATAGGAATGCCAAGAGCCAGAGAAACAGAGGACAAAGAGGCTCTCCCACAAAAGGGAAGTTTATAAATAAAGAGAAGGCTGAATGTTCCTGGATTGTAAATGAGAAAGAGACCACTCTGCTAAAGGTAGACTGCAAAAAAGGGAAAGATGCCTTTTCCTGTGCTTTTTCTGGCAGCCCACCTACCTGCCCATGGTATGCAGAAAACCAGAAGGTCTTCTGGAAGGAAATCACTCGATCTCTAAAGAAGCAGAAGAATCTCTGTAAGGACCCCAAGACTCTTTTAAAATCTAAAGTCTGTAAGACCGGGCCACCTACTGCCCATCTTAGACTGGTTATGGAAGCCAAGCCAGAGACACCAACACCCCAACAGCCAAAGAAAGAATCCAGTGATTGTGTGGAAGATATTGATTATGTGGATCAGAGAAAGGTGGCTGAAGAGTACTGCTCTGAGATGTGGCAAAATCTTTGCTACTTCATCATTTCAATGATACAAGATAAAAAGTGCAATTAGAAATGCAAGGGAGGTGGACCAAAAGCCTTGAGTTATGGGCACAACTGTCTTGCAAACAGTATCAAGAGCAAACAATCTGAATTATTTTCTGGTGCATCCAGTCAAACTCCACTTGTAAAAGTAAATGCAATGTGTTTTGTTCTTTTGCTTAAAAAATGTGATTGTAACTATTAATCCTCTCCATCTGTCACCTGATCCTTCCTTCCTCTGTGTAACTTGGGAGAAAAGTATCAAATGAAAGGGATAAATCTGATGAAAGGGCTGCCAGCAATTGCTTTCTATGTCATAATATGTAATACGAATACAAAGGCACATTTTTATTAGGTCAATTTAATGTTTGCACATCAGTGCCCAAGATGTCTAAGAACACTTTATCAAGCAAGATGAGAAGAAAAGGAAGTCTGGGTGGTGGGGGTGATATATTGTATTTAGGAAAGGAAGAGTAAAAATGAGCTTTTCATCTTTTATTGTATTACAATAGTGTTATTGTATCTTTTCATCAAAGATACAATAACACTATTTTTCAATGGATCTCAGGGGTGTCTGGTGGTGGGAAAGTATTAAAAAAGTCAAGATGGAGGCTACAGCCATTCAATCAAAGTCTCATTCCCATTGTGGCACAGGTAAAAGAGTGCCAGGCTTGGATAAAAATGTATTTGTATAGTGAGCTATGCAAAAGTTACAAAGATGTGAAAAGTTCCATGTATTGCTTCATTTTTTCCTGTATATTTCTAGTCAAAAGTGATTATTTCAGTGCTATGCACTTTTTTTACTTTTGAATGTACATTGCTAAAAATAAAGCCTTTTGAAATTGTTTTCTGTGGTTCTGTCTTCTGCTTGTCCCAATTTTCTTTCCTATGTGTGCATAATTTGTATGTAGTCCAAAATGCCCTAACTAAATTTTTAGTAAGTCTGATGGCCACCATCTATTCACCAGCATTTCAGTCTAGCAAATAGAATTGAGCAGCATAGAGAATTTGGGGGAAGAGAAATCCATGGGACAGAATTGGCAATAGTAATGTAGAAATGAACTGCTCTAACTGTCTGCAAAATTTGTCCTCCATCCTAATGAGGCAAGGGTGTTAAATTTTGTCAAATGGAATCACTATTTTAATGGGGAGGGCAAATTGGAGGTTCTGAGAGGCCCATAGTCTTGGATATATTCAAGACTGGGGGGTGGAGGGAACAGAACAGAATAACAGAGTTGGAAGGACCTTGGAGGTATTCTAATCCAACCCACTCCTCAAGCAGGAAACTGTATACCAAGCCTTCAGAAAAAAGTCAGGTTTTATCTACGTATGTTAAGTTGTTCTACAGCCCTGGTTCTGTGAAATCTCATTCACAAGTTTCTGGGCCTTTTTTCTGCTGACAAACTGCAACTCTGTGTTGCTCTCTGGGAGACTCAGATAGCTATTTCTGCCTATTAAGGCGTCATCAGTGAGCCACACCCACTTCTCAGATATCCTCCCTGTAAAGGTACAATGTGTCTTTTTTCCTTTTTCATAGGCTTTTATGTGCATATTCTTTCTAGCCCGGTTTTACCTACGTATGTTAAGTTGTTCTTATTTGCCTTTGATCTGAGTACTCTAAATTCACCTCATTTAATCATTTGTTTTTTTGAATATCATTTTAATGTCAACATTTAGCACCCACAGGCAGTCAGAAGTATAAGCTCTTTTGAAGATTTAAAACATGTTTAGTCATTCTTCTACTCTAACAAGCAAGAGCCATGTGGGTTTGATACAACAGTATGTGATTTCAAATAAATTTTGCTAGTGCAAACTAATTTTAGAACACCTTCAGCTACCAATTCAGATTTCCAGTCTCTGCAAGGTGGAGTTATTCTATCAGCCTGTTTCCCCAAACTCAAAGACCCATGGCTTTCAATGTTAGAGGTAGAGAGGTAAGACGAAAAAGCTCCATAAATATTTTTTGGGGAGGTTGTAATCCTGGTCCTATAACATTTTGTCATGGGTTGTCATTTCTTGGGACACAGAGCATTTTCACAAAATGACTGGCCTCGCCTTTCTTCCCTTGTCTTCCACTTTTGCATTAAGTTCAGGGAAGTTCAAAAATAATCACACAGCAACTTCCACCTGTGGTCAAGCCTGCCCTCTAGACATTTTTCATCCTCTCTGGCTGAGCAGCAGGTAGAAGATCCATCCAATGCTTGTCCATCCAATGGCTGAGCAGCTGGTTACTCAGGTTGACACAAAATGCTGATTGCATATATTGAACATACTAAGGAATAAATTAGATGTAACTCAGACATCACGTTTTGGATTTCTTCTGATTATAGACACATGATGACTGGTATACACTGCAATGCTATCCTTTGCATTGATAGCATCAAGCAAATGGAGTAAGTGATGTGTTTTGTAATTGAAGCAGATGATGTAGTTTGGTTTTTGTTTTCAACCATAATAAATAAAATTCTTACAAACAATGCTGATATCCCCACCTCTCAGGATCATCTCACTTGCATGCCATGCAGATTCTTTCTCCCTCTGTCTCTGGCACTTATTCCCTGGTGAGAGCATTGGTCTCTGCTTTCTTATCTCCCAGATACAATCGCAGACCTCCCTCCTTTGTTTTCACCCAAGATTTCTCATTAACAGTTCCCCCAGCTGGACAGAACGTGAGGACTCCTACCCATTACCGTGAGAGGGTAGTGGTGACTCTTCCGATTAACTTAGTCTTGCTTCCTGGACATTGGAAACCATCCTTATAGACCCCTAGGCCATGTCTAGGCCAAATTTGTATTATCACTCTAGTGTTTTAAATGTATTCTAGGGCAAAGCTTCTTGCGCTGTGAGATTCCCCCCTCTCGCAGGCCTGGTCCTCTATGTTATTGAGGGCCCACCTTAATGACAGATCTTGGGACCCCGAGAGGTGGCATGTCGCAAAAAGGGGATTGAGGGGTTTTTTAAAGACATTTTTAAATAGACTTTTAAGGGGCTCTGAGGGGTGGGGAGGTTATGTGGGTTTGGGGGAAAAAAACCCACGGGGGTTGGAGACTAGTCCGGCTGCTATTAATGGTGCCATAGGGGGTACGGCCTCTGGGGGAAAGGGGACTGTTAGAATGCCCTCTAGTGAGGGCTTCTCCATTAATACGCTGAGTGGGAGGGGCAGGTATGGCGGGAGCAGGGGGCCGTATCATGTGGTGGGGACACGCGCTCGCTATCTCCGAGCGATTGCGTGCCCCGGTCCCCTTAGCTCTTCCCGTTCCCCAGGCTGCTCAGAGTCTCAGGGCCCGAGTCTCCGGCTGATGTTGTGTAATGCCAGGTCCGTAGTAAATAAAGCCCCCCTCATTTGTGATTTTATTCAGGAGGGGGGAGCGGACCTGGCAGGTATCACGGAGACCTGGTTGGGCCATGAGGGGGGAGTTCCCCTTGTGGAGATGTGCCCATCAGGCTTCTGTGCATTTCATCAGCCGAGAGCTCAGGGCAGGGGCGGGGGGGGGTGGCGGTCATTCTAAGAGAAGGTCTTGATCCGAGGGAGACCACTGTACCTCAGATAGCCGGATGTGAGTCCCTTTTTGTGAAGTGGGGTCGTGGGGTGCAGATGGGTCTGTTGATCACATACCTGGCACCCTGCCACATGGCAACGACCCTGCCCGAACTCCTCAATGTTATAGCCGAGGTGGCGGCTGATACCCCCAGACTTGTGGTCATGGGGGATTTCAACCTGCCATCCATCGGTGAAACATCTGAGGTAGCTCGGGAGTTCATGGCTTCCATGACGGCCATGGACCTGACCCAAGTAATTCACGGCCCTACTCATATGGGGGGACACACTCTGGACTTAGTTTTTATCTCTGATCAGTGGTTGAGTGGCCTTGCTATAGGGGATGTAGATATTGAACCCTTGTCATGGTCTGACCACTCGCTCCTTCAACTTGACTTTCTGACCGCTGCACCCCATCGCAGGGAGGTGGAGCCGACCAGGTGGTTCCGCCCTAGGCGCCTGATGGACCCTGATAGGTTCCAGATGGAGCTTGGGCCATTTCCTGAGACTCTAGCTCATGACTCGGCTGATGACCTGGTGGCCGCCTGGGATAGGGCAGCTGCCGGGGCTTTGGACTGGGTCGTGCCTTTGCAGCCTCTGACCCGGCACCGAACTCACTTAGCTTCTTGGTTCTCCGAGGAGCTGAGAGAGATGAAGCGCCGGAAAGGACGCCTAGAGAGCGGTTGGAGGGCCAGTCGTTCCGAATCTGACTTGACACTGGTAAGGTCTCATATTAAGACCTACCTAGTGGCGATAAAAGCGGCGAAATCTAGCTATTTTGCCACTCTTATCGCATCATCAGATAACCGCCCAGCCACCCTGTTTAGGGTGACCCGCTCCCTTCTCCATCTGGGAGCGCGGGAGGACCCCTTGGAGGGCCAAGCTGAGGACTTTGTACAGTATCTGGATGATAAAATAACTCAGATTCGGGAAGACTTGGCCGCCGACTGGGTTAGTTCAGATGAGATGACTGAGGCAGGCCTTGAGAGTGTTATCTGGGAGGAGTTCGATCCTGTGGCTCCCGAGGATGTGGACAGGATCTTGGGATGGCTGAACGCGACCACATGTTTATTGGACCCGTGTCCTTCCTGGTTGGTGCTGGCTTCCCGGGAGGTTACACGAGGCTGGCTCCAGGGGATTATCAATGCTTCTTTGAGTGAGGGTGTCCTGCCGGCCGCCTTGAAAGAGGCGGTGGTGAGGCCTCTCCTCAAGAAGCCATCCCTGGATCCGGCTGTTTTGGCTAACTATCGTCCAGTCTCCAACCTTCATTTTATTGCGAAGGTTGTTGAGAGTGTGGTGGCACGACAGCTTCCCCAGTACCTAGATGAAGCTGTCTATTTGGATCCGCTCCAGTCCGGCTTCAGACCTGGGTATAGCACGGAAACGGCATGGGTCGCGTTGGTGGATGATCTCTGGAGGGCCCAGGATAGGGGTTATTCCTCTATCCTGGTCCTATTAGACCTCTCAGTGGCTTTTGATACCATCGACCATGGTATCATGTTGCGCCGGCTGGAGGGACTGGGAGTGGGGGGCACCGTTTTGCGGTGGTTCTCCTCCTATCTCTCCGACCGGTCGCAATCCATGTTGACAGGGGGGCAGCGGTCGACCCCAAGGCGCCTTGTCTGTGGGGTGCCACAAGGGTCAGTCCTCTCACCCCTCCTGTTCAACATTTATGTGAAGCCGCTGGGTGACATCATCCGTGGTTTTGGGGTGGAGTTCCATCAGTATGCTGATGATACTCAGCTATACATTTCCACCCCAGACCATCCCAACGATGCCTTGGAAGTGATGTCCCAGTGCCTGGAGGCCGTGCGGGTCTGGATGGGGAGAAACAGGCTTCGACTCAACCCTTCCAAGACTGAGTGGCTGTGGCTGCCGGCGTCCCGGTATAGCCAGCTGACACCATCGCTGGTTATTGGGGGCGAATCATTGGCCCCCACGGAGAGGGCCCGCAACTTGGGTGTCCTCCTGGATGCACGGCTGTCTTTAGAAGGGCACATGACGGCCGTGGCCAGGGGGGCTTTTTATCAGGTTCGCCTGATACGCCAGTTGCGCCCCTTTCTGGACCAGGACTCCCTATGCACGGTCACTCAAGCACTCGTCACCTCTCGTCTGGACTATTGTAATGCTCTCTACATGGGGCTCCACTTGGGGTACACCCGGAGGCTCCAACTGGTGCAGAATGCGGCCATGCGGGGGATTATGGGAGCGACAGGGCGCTCCCATGTGACTCCTCTCCTGCGCGAGCTGCATTGGCTTCCAGTGGACTTCCGGGTGCGCTTCAAGGTGTTGGTGATCACCTTTAAAGCGCTCCATGGCTTGGGGCTGGGGTACTTACGGGACCGCCTTCTGCCACCAATAGCCTCCCACCGGCCAGTTCGCTCCCACAGAGCGGGAGAGGGCCTCCTCAGCGTGCCGTCGGCCAGACAATGCCGGCTGGCGACCTCCAGGAGGAGAGCCTTCTCCTGTGGTGGCACCTACCCTTTGGAACAATCTACCCCCAGAGATACGAGTGATCTCCGACCTCAGGACTTTTCGTCGGGCCCTAAATCTTACTTTTTTCAGTTAGCCGGTCTGTCTTGATTTTAGGGTTGGTTTTTAAAATTTTGATACTGATTTTAAATTGACAAATTTTAAATTATGGGCCAAATTTATTAATTATTTTAAATCTGTTTTTAATTGTAATGTTATGTATAAATGTTTTTATTTTGGCTGTTCACCGCCCTGAGTCCGAAAGGAGAAGGGCGGTATAGAAGTTTGAATAATAAAATAAAATAAATAAATTAAGATCCAATATTCCTCTCCTCCAGATAATCTCCATGAAGCTTCAGGTCCTAACACAGACCTTGTTTTTTTTTCCTTTTGGTCACCCCAAGCAAAAGGTTCTTTGCCCCCTCCTGCATACACACACAAGGGTTGTGTGTGTATGTGTGTGTACATGTGTGGGTGGATGGGTAGGAATGTATGCCTTTGACTCCTTGTTGACTCATGGCTGTGCAAGTCACTGCAGTTTTCTTGGCAAGATTTTGAAAATGATTTGCCTTTGCCTTCTTCCTAGGGCTGAAACAGAGTGGGCCAAGGTTACCTAGTTGACTTCATGCCCAAGGTCAGACTAGAAATCATAGTCTCCCAGTTTCTAGCTTGCTGTCTTAATCACTGCCCCAAACTGTTCCAAGTTACCTACCTCCATTTCTTCTTTCTTTCTTTCTTTCTTTCTTTCTTTCTTTCTTTCTTTCTTTCTTTCTTTCTTTCTTTCTTTCTTTCTTTCTTTCTCTCTCTCTCTCTCTCTCTCTCTCTCTCTCTCTCTTTCTCTCTCTCTCCTTCCTTCCTGCCTGCCTGCCTGCCTTCCTTCCTTCCTTCCTTCCTTCCTTCCTTCCTTCCTTCCTTCCTTCCTTCCTTCCTTCCTTGGAACATCTCAAAGAAACAACTGCTGTCTACCCACACTGTCCATATGAAATCAGAAACATACAGAGGAATAAAGCTCACCATTAGAAGAAAAAGCTTCATCCTGAAGTAGCCTCAGCTGTCCAACATCTAATTCCAACTGCATTCGAATGATTTTTTTTAGTATAATAGGGCAAAGCTCTTTGGGTTATGTCTGTAGGCAACATAATGCAATTTCTTCTAATATTTGCTTCCTATTTTGTCCCATTTTCTACATATCTACATGGTTCTTGGGAGAGGCCATTCTGGGGTTGAATCACATTAAAATTCTAACAATAGAAACGTTCTTCTCTCTGCTTCAATCTTGTGAATGAACCTAATTTGAACTTATTTGGGATATTCTGGGTTCAGAGGTTGTTTTCAGTTGATAGCAATGGTCACCAATGCCTTTGACCAGTGCACTGTCTTTGAGGTAAAAAACATCTGGCTGCTGATTCAAGACTTCATCACCTCTCATTGAGAAGTACCTTTGACTTTGTTTTTGGAAACAGCTTCTGCCAAATGTAGAAACTGGTTTTGTAAGGCACATTAAGTTTGCTTGGATTAACTTCCCTGCCCCCACTTCCCATTGTAATTCAAGATTTTGTAGAAATTGCAAGACACCTGCAATGTCTTCTTCAAGCATTCTAAGATATGTCAGGAATGTCTACAGGATGTGATTTTAAAAAAGGTCAAGATGATGACTGCAATAGTTTGAGTGAAGCTCAACACATACCAAACAGGTGTACTTTTGATTGCATTGCCATGACCATCATCTTCACTTTTTTATCATAACCCAAGGACACTCTTGAATATGCAAAGGATCTGCCCCATAAGTCTCTGAGAGAGGCTATGTTGATTTGCAGTACTGCCTTCCTCTCTTTCCATGGTAGGAAAGTCTCTTCTGCGCTACTGGACTGTTCACTCTATGGCTATGTGTAATGTTAACATTTTAGGGTTTGACTCTTCAATTTTACTGGCTTTAGATTTACTCCACAGCAGCCAATAAGTAGAGGCTGAAGTTAGGGAGTTGGATAGATTGCTGTTGTTGTTTTCTTCAACAAAGCCCCACACTTATTCAATGCACTTGTTGGGTTTCCGAAAAAGGTGCCTTAGTCATGATGATATGTAATATGTAGCAGTTTGCATAATGCCAGATGAGATATTACCTACACTCTGTGCTCCCAGTTTCCAAGATGAGGTTGCTGCTGCCTTGATTTTCTGGCAGCCCAACTGCAAGCTTTGTGGTTCTTGGCAAACTGTGACCAAATCCATCTACAACTTCCCCTCTTCTTCTTCTCTCATGGAAACTCAGTGTGTACATTTCCATTGCTTTCCTGCTCAACTTTACTAACTCACCTGCTTGGCCCCAGTTCAAACTCCACACCTATCTGAATTGCATAAGAGCTCCTGGGGATACAGGGTGAGCCAACTCCTCCTTTTCAGGCAGGGCCAATGAACAGCAACCATCCGATATCTCCTCACTGTCTTTAGCCAACCATAGGGCCCATGAATGATGAGCTGCTGCATGTGTTTTATGCATTCTGTTCATTCATAGGGATGGTGAATGTGTTCAGATCACAAAACTCCACACCCTCAATTGGGTTCAGGGTTGGCTGTTGCTGCCAAAGGCATAATAGCTATGTATTTGCTGTTCTCTTTCAGTTTGGCTTCATGGAGATAACAGAGTTATTGGCTTCCTCCAGGCTTCCTCCAAGAGTGGCTCTTGATTTTGTGGTAATAAGGAAGTCTTGGATTACTCTGCACTGGGGAAGCTTTTAAAATGACTGGAAATCCATTCATTTCTCCACATGCTAATAATGCATGATTCATCTACGTTTTAATCATGACTTCTGCACTGTACAGGAGAATGGAAAGGCCTCCATGACCCAACAGTATTTCCAAGTGTCTTTGCTTGACTGATGATGGCCAAATCTGGCTCTAGGTTCTGCCTCAGCTTTACCTTTTCCAATAAATAACTGAATCAGAAGATTGTTTAAAAGCAGTTTATTACTCTGATAAAAGTGGGGTCTTCATATAAAAAAGGAGAATCAAGATAAATGGCTTACATTTACTTTTACAGTTAGAACAAGAAAGAACTTCAAATAAAAATTTGATTGGTTTAGAAATAGTCATCTGTCCAGTTACATCACACAAATTAAAGCATCCAATAATATGCCATAGAAAAGATAATTGTATTCTAAGTAAAAGTAAAAGAAACATGTTAATGCTGGATGGATCTAACCCAATAACTCATAGGAGACAATGGTATCTCTTCATTGATTCTTTATTCTAGGCCTGGAGTCCTCCTAGGCCCAATTCAGGGTAAAGGTCACTGACCTCTGACTTGTCTTTGCAGGTACACATCTGGAACTGCTGGATGCCCACGTGTAGGACCCTTTTATACACCAGGGGAGGAGTCTGAGGTAAGTGGGTATGATGGGATATGGGGAGGTGCCAGCCCCCTGCCTGGGAGAATTAGACATTTACCCTGACAAATCCCCCTCTAAATGTCTAATTAACGGCGGACATATGATATCTGTGAACATACATGTTAGGTACATAAAACACATGATCTACATATATACACATATTTTTAATGTGAGATATGCGTGTTGTTTTTGAGGTAGTGGCTTTGTGAGTATGTCTGCTGTTTGTTGTTCAGTGTCACAGTATATGGCTTTAATGAACCCCATTTCTGAGAATTGCCTAACGTGTTTATATTTTATGTCTATGTGCCTTGATCTCTGTCCCACGGCATCTGCTTTTGATATTTCTATAGCTGCCTTGTTGTCTTCATGTATGACTATGGGGTATGTTGGTTCGGCCCAGATGTCAGTAAGTAAATCATGTCCTAGTGAAGGAGGTGGGCACAATTGTTGTGGGTTTTCCACGGATACCTTGTTTTGCCTGGTGACACAGTGTTTGTTTCCTCCTGGGGTCCCCCTCTAGTTTCAGTGTCTCCCTCCTGCTCATGGGTGATGCTTGTGTTTATACTTCCCTCGCTGTTCTCACTGGGTGTAAAGTACGGTAATCCATCATGTGTGGTTACCTTGCCAACCCTTTTTCCTTGGTTGAGTATCTGTACCCTGCCTTCCTTGAATGTTACCTCTGTGTCTGTGTCTGTTGTGAGCTTTGCGATGGCTAAGACATTGTGGGGTATTTCTGGTATGTACAGTACCCCCTCTATTTTCCCAACCCCTGGTATATGTACATTCCCTCTCCCTATGACCTTGGCTGTGCTCTGGTTAGCCATTCTGATCTTGAAGTCTGTCTCTACGAGGGAGGTGAATAGATTGGGGTTGTGTGTTGTATGATTAATGGCTCCTGAATCCAGAAGCCACATGTTCTCATCTGTCCCCTGCTTGGGGTCTGCTTTACCATGCCTGAAGCTGTACATAGTCCCTGGGTTGCTATCTCTGGAAGCATCCCTGTGTTCACTGCTTTTTCTAGGGTTGGGTGACCACCCACGTCCCCGTTCCCTGAAATGTCTGCGGTCTGGTGACCATCTCTCTCTATATCCCCTGTCCCTATCACCTCTGGGGCAATCCCTCCTTAAATGATTCCTGGACCCACAGGAGAAACACTCTGGGGCAACCTTTCCCCTGTCCTGGAACTCAACCCTTTTGGTGGGTCTGGGGTCCCTTCTTGACATGTGGCGGTCCCTCCTTAAATTATCCTCTGCAATAAGGTGGTTAGTGAGTGTGTCTAATGTTAAGTGTTCTAGACTGAGGCTGTCCAATTGCATCACAAAGGTGTCCCAGCTACTGTCTAAAGAGTTTATGACTATACTCATCATACTCTCCTCAGTGATTGCTTCACCCCTATGTATTAATTCAGTCCTGGTTGCGTTAAGTTTTAACAGGTGTTCACTCATGGGGACCCCTGGTCTAAGTCTGGCAGAATGGAATTCTCTGGAAATCCTAGTTGTGGTTGCTCTACTTCTGCTGTAAAAAAGGTTATAAAGTTTTTGTATCACTTCATGCACTGTCATGTGATTCCCTATGCTTGGGTACATAGTTGGAGAAATACTGGTTAACAAAATACAAAAAGCCCTGTGGTGGTTACAGCCAATTTCAAAAGTCCAGGGTTTTGGGGTGGATCTGATATTAGGAAAAGTAAGTTTTCTTTCATAAAAACTATCTGCAGCTGTTGACTCCACTCTAGAAGATTTTTTCCATCTATTTGCAGTTTGGGAAAGTTGACAGGTAAAGCCCCAGAATTGTTAGAATGGTTACTTACAGAGGGTAGCTGTCCATGGTTTTGTGAGCGAGGGAACTCACAATATGGCATGGGAATGGTAGATGCTATTCTGTACTGACTTATCTCTATGTTCCTCCCTTCTCTTCCTGCAGGTGGCGTCTGGGCATGTGCGAGGCCCATTTCATGCTGGAGGCCGTCCGGAGAGGAGCTCATGGCTGCAGGTCTCAGGCCTAGGCCTAGGCCTGCTGGTGGAGCGCTTGACTCACCCCTGGTGGGTCTGGATGCATCGTAGGACCCTGGAAGTCGCTGCTGGGCTGTGTAGTCCCCGGTGAAGAATGGCTGGAGGCTCGGGATCGAAGCAGTCTTAAGTCAAGGACTTTTGAGGATCGGTGGCACGGCGGCGGCGGCGATGGCAGCGATGGCTGGTCCTGATCCGGATGTGCTGGCCCCTGGTCAGTTGGAGAAGCCTGGTGGGGGTCGTGGAGCAGGTAAGTAGCTGGCATGTCTTTCTTCTCTTGGATCCCTCGTAGTTAGTGAGGTAGGTGGTGAGTTCGAGTCCTGCCTTTGTTCTGCTCCATAGGCGGTTGGGGTTTCTTGTTCGTCGTGGAAGCACGTTGGCCCCTTTTGTAGTGATAGGGTTGGTGTCTCGTAGCCGGTGGTCACTCTGGTGCCTTCTTGGCCTTCAAGGTTTTCCTTGCAGCTTGCTGTTGGTGCGGGAGGCTTGAATGTGGAGCCAAAGGCTGCCGCTAGAGTCTCTATTGCTTTCTCTATCTCGAGCATGCTAGGCAAGTTCTGATTTACTTGGATTTGTCTATTGCAGTTGTTTTCTGGATGCTCCCCATTTGTTTTGGGGTCTTGGTGGTTTCGCGCCATTAGGTTTAAATCCTGGCTTCCCATTGGTTGCTGGCCATTCCAAGATGGCCACCGGGAAATTGGCACGAAAATGAGCCCCTCTATGTCCAGGGCCTCTGCGAGGGAATCCCTTATCCCTTACTGGGCTGGTGTCTTCTTGGGTCTGTTCTTGGGTGTCATCGCTGCTCCATGGGTTTCTAGGAGGCCTTGGAGTTTCGTGATGAGCTCTCCATTGCTGATGGGCGCTTCCATCATTTTCAGCAGGGCCATTCTCAGTTCGTCTTCTTCTCATGGCTCTTCTCTTTCATGATCATCTGCTTCCTCCCGTGGTCTCTCTTTACAGAGGAATGGGCCTGGCTCGATGTCCTGTCCACTTTCAGCTGGGGTGGCTCTTGGCATGGCACCTTTGGGTGTCAGTTGAGCAGCCATCCTCTTGGTGAATGCCCTGGTGTTTACTCTGCTCTTCTTACCAGAGTAAGCGGCTTGTTCGGTCATTCTTTAGAGTTATGGGCAACCATCCTCTGCTGCCAATTTGTTAATGCTGGATGGATCTAACCCAATAACTCACAGGAGACAATGGTATCTCTTCATTGATTCTTTATTCTACGCCTGGAGTCCTCCTAGGCCCAATTCAGGGTAAAGGTCCCTGACCTCTGACTTGTCTTTGCAGGTACACATCTGGAACTGCTGGATGCCCACGTGTAGGACCCTTTTATACACCAGGGGAGGAGTCTGAGGTAAGTGGGTATGATGGGATATGGGGAGGTGCCAGCCCCCTGCCTGGGAGAATTAGACATTTACCCTGACAAAACCATTTACAAAGAAAAAACATCAAAATGGATATAGGTAAGATACATTCTCAGTGCTTCCCAAGATTGAGCTTAAATATTTGCTTTGTTCATGGAAGCTTGAGAACAGCTAAAAATGAAACTGTTATCTACCATTGTATTGAATGCTTTATTGCCAGCACTGTTTTCTGAAAGAGAGGCTTTTCTGAAGGTTAAGGCTTATGGCAAATTACTAGCAATACATTTGAAAAAGCAAATTTAAAGTACAAGACACCCCATTTTAGTTAGCCTGTGCAATACTACTACAAAAATTATGTTTCAAATATTACAAAGGGCCTGTGTGGCCCTCACTCAGCCAATTAACACCAGCTCAGCTGCTGTCTCAGGGGATAGGCTCATCTGTGTTTGGGTGCTTCAAGGCTGGCTCAGCAGCAGAGCCGCTTCAGCTTTTCAAAGGCCCACTGGCATTCAATGGATCAATTTAGTGACTGACTCAGTTTGGGCTTTACTCCCCCTCCCATCTTGAGCAAGTTGATGATGGGCAAGGCTATCTGGGCAAATGTGGGGATGAACTGCTGGTAAAAGTTCATGAATCCCAGGCAGCTCTGTAACTGTCTCCTGATTTGAAGGGCCTCCCACTCCAGGATTACTCTCATCTTGGCCGTGTCCATTTCCACCCAATCCTTGGGGATGCGATATCCTAGATAGTCTAGACTGGTCTTATGGAAATCACATTTAGATAGCTTTGCATATAGCTAGGCTTTGCACAACTTCTCAAGTACTGGTCTCACTAGCCTGATTTGCTCTTCCATGGTCTCGGTATAAATTAGGTTGTCATTTGGGTATACCAGCACCCCTTTATACAGGTGTTCATACAGGACCAAATGGCATTTCCTGAAATTTGTAGCAACCCAGAGGGCAGTTGAATGCAGTTTTTCACTCATCCTCCTCTTTAATCCTCATTCAGTGATAGGCTTCCCTCAAGTCCATCTTAATAAAGATCTTCCACTTGGCTAGGTAGCCCAACATGTCCTTCATGAGGGGGAGGGGATACATATTCTAAAACAGAGATGCAATTTAATCCCCTGTAATCCATGCATAATCTGAGATACCCATCTTCTCTTTGAAAAGTACAGGGGCAGCCATCCTTGACTTTGCAGGCTGGATAAATCCCCTGCTAAGTTTTTGTCTATGAACCCCTGAAGTTCCTCCATCTTCCTTGGTGTCATGGAATACACCATCAGCTTGGGTAATTTAGCCCCAGCAGGATTTCAATAGCAGAGTGTGTGGGTGATGGGGACAGGAGCATGTCTGATTCCCTTTCAATGAATGCCTCTGCTAGATCACAGTACTCAAATGGAATGAGTGGCTTTAAATCCTCGCTCCCTTTTAGTGTATTCATTGACTCCACTTTCACTTTCCTAGCTTTCAATTTGTGCCTGGCATTTGGCATTTTCACTGGCTCCTGCTAACTAGTCACTTTCTGCCTAAGTCGCCACTTGTTGCTGTCCCAATCTACTTAGGGATTCCATTTCTTCAACCAGGCTAGTTGTAGGACCATGGTCTCAGTCATTCCAGGAGCCACAATAAAACAAATAGTCTCTACATAGGTCCCAGCTCATTGCTCCATCAGGCAAGTTGCTGGTGTCCCTCCCATAAGTGAGCCATGTAAGTCAGAGAATCCCATGGGCTGCCTTAACTTCCTCAGCATCAATTTCTCCATTGTCTGAAAACTAATTAGGCACTGAGTGCACCCCAAGTCCAAGAGGCTTGGTTGCTGGAAAGACCCTGAAAAATGGAAGGCTGGTTGTTGATCTGAAATTCTCCCTTCCCTTAGAGGATGGCTGAGTCTCCATCTGCTCCAGAAGCATTGGATGGGCAGGATTGGCTCTGAGCAAAGGGCTGAAAAATGCTCTTCCCTGCAAGAAAGGTTTTGGAGATATACATATGTATATGTATATGTATATGTATATGTATATGTATATGTATATGTATATGTATATAATATACATATACATACACACACACACACACACACATATATTACACAAACGAACATTTAATACATCAGTCATTCCTTCCATGTGACAGCTCGGTGTTTTCTGCATGGCTTCATCTTTTTGTTGTTTCTTCTGTCTTCATTTTTACCAAATCTATTAAAGCATTTCAGTACAGTATTCTAGTTATACCATTTTCTTACATAACTATTAATTTGCTTATCTATATCTCTTTTCTAACCAATCGTAAAATTGATCCCATATGTTAAAATAATCTAAATCCTCTCTTTCTTTGATCATCAAAGTTAATCTATTCATTTCTGCACAGTCTAAAATTTTTTTAATTAGTTCTCCTTCCAAAGGTATATTTTCTGCTTTCCAATTTTGTGCAAAAGAAAAACCTTGCAGCTGTATATATACATGTATAATCAAATAAATATTTTCTTAATTTAATAATTAAGATTTATAATTTATTTTAGTAATTTAAAAAAAAATTTTTTTTTTGATTTATATGCCTTCTCCGGAGACTCAGGGCAGCTTACAATGCGTTAAGCAATAGCCTTCATACTTTTGTATATTTATACAAAGTCAGCTTATTGCCCCCACAAACTGGGTCCTCAATTTACCTACCTTAGAAAGGATGGAAGGCTGAGTCAACCTTGAGCCTGGTGAGATTTGAACTTACAGTAATTGCAGACAGCTGGTGTTAATCACAATGCTATTAGTCTGCTGAGCCACCAGGCCCGTTTAAACATTTTTGCCAGTTTCTCTGGGGGCATATGCCATCTGTAAAACATTTTATATTGGTTTTCTTTATATGCAGTGGACACTGTTAGTTTATAATTCCTTTCCCATAACTGTTGCCATTTATCTAAATCAATTGAATATCCAAAATTCTTTGCCCAAGCTATCATTGTTTCTTTTACTTGTTCTTCCTTTAACTCAATCCCAAGTAAAAAATTATAATTTTTTAAAATTAATTTGTCCTCTGTTCCTGTGAGTATCCTATCCAACTGTCTTTTCTAAGTAAAAACCATGTAATTTAGCATCTTTTTCATATCTTGTTTGTATTTGCATGTACATATACCAATCCATCTCAATCCCCTGTTCTTCCACTTCTCATTTCCCCTTCAGTTCCCCCTTATCTGTTAATAACTCCTTGTATCTAACAATGTTTCTAAAATTAAAAATATTTGGGTGTATTAAAGCTTCCATTGTTGATAAACAAGTTGGTATTTTCACATAGTATTTCTCTCTAACTTTCTCCCATACCAATAACAATGCGTTCCTTATATAATGTCTATGAAAGTATGTACGTATCTTACTTCTACCATACCATAAGAATGCATGCCATCCCAATTGTAAATCATGGCCTGCTAATGTTAATAATCTTATATTTCTTAATTCAACCCATTCCTTCATCCACATCAATGCTGCTGCCTGGTAATATAATTCCCAATTCGGCAGTCCAAATTCTCCATGTAATCTCGTATCCTGTAACATTTTTATACTTATTCTTGCTTTTTTCCCTTGCCATATAAATTTCCTTATTATCTTATTACGGTGTTGAAAATAAGTCTTTTCAATTTTTATCGGTACTGTCTGGAATAGAAATAATAGTCTTAGTAATATGTTCATCTTTATTATTGCAATACTTCCCATAAATGACAATTGAAGGTTTTTCCATTTCTCCAAGTCTTTCTCAATTTGATCTTTTAATTTATAATAATTATCTTCTTTTATTGTTGCAGATCTTGACGTTAAGTATACTCCTAAATATTTAACTTTTTTAGCAACTTGTATATCTAATTTCTCTTTTATCTCTCTTTTTTTGTTTTTCTGTCATATTTTTCACCAAGATTTTTGTTTTTTCTTTGTTTATTTTTAGGCCAGACACCTTTCCATAACTCTCTATTTGTTCTAATAATTTAGGGCCTGTTATTTGAGGTTCTTCTAAGATAAATACTAAGTTGTCTGCAAAAGCTTGCAATTTGTAGTCTTCTTTTTTAATTTTCATCCCTTTTATCTCTTCATTCCACCTCATACTTCTATTTAAGACTTCTAAAGTCAAAATAAACAACAATGGGGATAAAGAACATCCTTGTCTTGTACCCTTCATAATAGTAACATTTTCTGTCATTTCTCCATTCATCATTATCTTAGCAGATTGTCTATCATAAATTGTTTTTATAGTATTTATAACTCTCTCCCCAAAATCCATTATCTGCAATTGTTCTATCATTACAGACCGAAATCGGTCTGTAGTTTTTTATCAGTTGTAGATCTGCATCTTCTTTAGATATAAGTGTTACGTAAGCCTCCCTCCATGAGTTTGGCATTCTTGCCTTCATTAGAAGTTCATTAAATAATTCCAGCATTATGTTGCTCATCACTTCTTGTAATGTTTTATATAGTTCCACTGGTAGACCATCCGGGCCTGGTGCTTTCCCATTTTTTTGTCCTTTAATCGCTTCTGTTAATTCCATCATTGTTATTTTTTCTTCTAACATTCCCTTGTATTGTTCAGTTATTTTAGGTAAATCTGATTTTTCTAAATATTTTGCTATCTCTTCCTCCAAAATTTCCTCTTGGTAATAAAGTTTTTCATAATATTTTTGAATTATTATCTTCTTTTCTTCATTTCTATAGTGTAGGTTCCCCTCTTCATCTTGTAAGTGTTTTATTATTTTCTTCTTTTCTTTTTTTACGTTGTATGCTAACCATCTTCCTGGTTTATTTGCATTTTCAAAGAAGTTCTGTTTTAATGCTCTTACTTTATTTGCTAAAAATTCTTGTTCATTTAAATTTATTTCATGTTTTTTCAATTCCATTAGCTTCTTAATTGTTTTATTTTGAATATCTTTTTGGAGCTCTTTCTCTAAACTCTTATAATCCTCTTCCAATTCTTTCTGTTTTTGTCTTTTCCTTTTATTCTTTTTTCCCAAATACGTTATTGCCAGACTCCTAATATAGGCTTTCATCATGTCCCATACATTTTGAAGTGATGTTTTTATTTGCTTTAAAGAAAAACTCTAATTCTTTTCTATAAACTGTTGAAAGTCCTTTTCATTTAATATTGTTGCATTCAAAGTCCATCTTGTCTTTTTCTTTTGTCCTTTCCATATTACTGTCATTGGATTATGATCCACCCAAATATTTGAGCAAATATTTACTTCTTGTATATTATCTATAAGATCTGTTGACATCCAAATCATATCTATCCTTGACCATGATAAATATCTATTTGAATAAAAGGTTTATTGTTTTTCTTTCATATGTTTTTGTCTCCAAATATCTTGAATACTCAATTCTTCTATCATTGTAAAAAAGGATTTCGGCAGTATTTTTCTAGATTTTTTGTTTGTCTTCATTGTTTTATAGTCCAAATCCAAATCCATTACAGCATTGAAATCACCCATTATATATATATATATTCATAGTCCAATTCTAAAAATTTCCTGTGTAATTTCCCATAAAATTCTTCTTGTTTTTCATTTGGTGCATATACCGCTATCAAAAGTATTTGTTTAAAGTTCATTTTCTTTCCACCATCAGAATCCTACCTTCTTCATCCTCAAAAAGTAGTTTAAGTTCTAATTTTTCTTTAATATACAGAGCTACTCCTTTTTTACTTTGCTGTATCAATGAAGCAAATAAGACTCCTAATTTTGGATATTCTATTATATGCTGTTTTCTAATGTGTACTTCTTGAGAAGTTTATTACTCAAATTGCTAATAAAGTTGCAATGTTGAAAGAGGAGGAAGAACAAAAAGCGCCTGAGGAACATGGAAAGGATGTTTTTCAAACAATGAATAAACTGATGGGCTTGAAGGAGGTTAATCCGGAGATATGGAGAGAGATCTATCCAGAGATTTTGACGCAGATGAGAGGAAAAATGCTGGGAGAAGTTTGGATTTTTTTTTTATTGAAAAGTTTTATAAGAAATACAAACAATTTTCTCCCCCCCACCCTTTCTCCTTCCCCACATAATAGAAATTGTACATTTTCTTATACATAAGAAATCCTACATATACATGTTTCCCTTAAAGAAAGCGTTAAAATAAGACATTTTAATTACATTCGGAGTTGCTCTTCTTCTCTTTCTTCCCTCATTCCACAACAAACCTTCTCCTCCTCCTCCTTTCTTTCCCTTCCCTCCCTCCTCTTCTCTCCTACTTTCTCCTGCCTCCTCTCCCACCTCATCCTACTTCCTTTCCCTTTCCCCCACTTCTCTCTTCTTTCCCCCCTTCTCGCCTTCACTCCTACTCCTGTCCCCTTCCCTTTCTTTCCTCCTCTCCTTTCTTCCATTCCTCACCCTTCCTCTCCTCTTCCTACCCCCTCCTCCTCTCTCCTTTCTAACTTCTTTACTGTGAAATGTTTTCCTCCTTTAGTGTCTGAGCAACTCCTGTATTCTACTCATAGAATATACCGTATTTTCCGGCGTATAAGACGACTTTTTAACACATGAAAATCTTCTCAAAAGTCGGGGGTCGTCTTATACGCCAGGTGTCGTTCTCCTGTAACCAGGCAGACCAGCCCGAAAGGCTCAGACGAGCCTTAAATGGCTCTGGCGATCCCAGCTCTGGCGATCCCAGCTCTGACGATCCCAGCTGAGTTCCCTGCAACTCAGCTGGGATCGCCAGAACCATGGCTCTGACGGTCCCAGCTCTGACAGTCGATCCCAGCTCTGACGATCCCAGCTGAGTTCCCTGCAACTCAGGGAATCGCCAGAAACCATGTAAAAGAAAAAAGTTTTTTCCCTTTTACTCTGACGATCCCAGCTCTGAGGATCCCAGCTGAGTTCCCTGCAACTCAGCTGGGATCGCCAGAAACCATGTAAAAGAAAAAAAGTCTTTTCCCTTTTACTCTGACGATCCCAGCTCTGAGGATCCCAGCTGAGTTCCCTGCAACTCAGCTGGGATCGCCAGAAACCATGTAAAAGGAAAAAAGTTTTTTCCCTTTTACTCTGACGATCCAAGCTCTGAGGATCCCAGCTGAGTTGCAGGGAACTCAGCTGGGATCGCCAGAACCATGGCTCTGACGGTCCCAGCTCTGACGGTCGATCCCATCCCACCTGAGTTCCCTGCAACTCAGCTGGGATGGCCAGAGCCATGTAAAAGATAAAAAGTTTTCCCCCTCCAGCTTGCTTACCTCAGCTGCTAGTCCCAAGGCTTGCCTTGCTTCGCTTGCCTGAATCTATTCCATCAGCAATCAGCAATCAAGCAAGCAGGGAGTTGTGGACTTCAACTCCCAGAATTCCTCAGCCAGCAAAGCAAAGCTGGCTGAGGAATTCTGGGAGTTGAAGTCTACAAGTCTTAAAGTTGCCAAGGTTAGAGACCCCTGTTCTATTGGGTAAGTTTTTTTCCCCTTTGGGAGCTTTAAAAAAAATAGTCAATTGGGTTTTTTTTTAGTTGTTCTTTTTTAGACCTAGCCATTTAAAGTTTAGGAAGTTTTAAATTTAGCTTTCATATAAAAATAAAAATAAAATAAAATAAAATAATATTTGTGCAGCTTTCTGAGATTTAGTGTGTTTCTGTAGTGTTTCACTCTAACTACACAAACACACAAAATCTCACAAAGCTGTATGTGGAATTTTGTGTGTGTAAAGTGTGAAAGTTGGTTTTTTGGACTTTTTGTGGCTGTGTGAGGTTCCTGCTTGTTGCAGGGGCCATTCTAGGTCTAGCACAGCTGCTTTTACATTGTGGGTGAGCCAGTTGTGTTGTGTTGTGTGTGTTTAGAGTGTGAAAGTTTTTTTGGGGGGCTTTTTGTGGCTGTGTGAGGTTCCTGCTTGTTGCAGGGGCCATTTTGGGTCTAGCACAGCTGCTTTTACATTGTGGGTGAGCCAGTTGTGTTGTGTGTGTGTAGAGTGTGAAAGTTTTTTGGGGGGCTTTTTGTGGCTGTGTGAGGTTCCTGCTTGTTGCAGGGGCCATTTTGGGACTAGCACAGCTGCTTTTACATTGTGGGTGAACCAGTTGATGTTTTTTAATTTTTATTTGGTGTGCATTGGAAGAGGGGTAGTCTTATATGGCGAGTATAGCCCAAACCCTATATTTTAACAGGAAAAGTTGGGGGTCGTCTTATACGCCCAGTCGTCTTATACGCCAGAAAATACGGTACTTTCTTCTGCTAAAACATTTCTCTATTCACCACTTTCCCCCCCATCCCTTATCCCACCCTCCCCACCCACCCCTGACTTCCCAGAGCAAAAATAGGGTATAGCATCTAACAAACATATGCTAAAATAAACTAACAAATTATAAAGTTCAAAACTCCCACATGTTCTTTAACTCCCTTGCTCCAATTCATCAACCTCCCTTTTATAAATTCTCAAAACCAATTAAATTAAATTCATTCTTCCTACTTATAAATTTTTTTTCTTGATGTATAATCCGATACTTTAGCAGTCTTACAAACAGTAAAAATCATGAATAAATTCCATTTCTATACCCTCGAACATCATTCTTTTTGAACATTACTCCCTAGTGAAATTCTGAGTTTAACATTAATCCTCTTCCTTCAAAGAGAGAAAAGAAAGAAAAAAAAGAAAGAAAAAATTTTCATCTTAAAATCTTACACATTTTATCTCATATATCTTTTAAAATAATATAGTCTTATGTTAAGCATTTTAAAAATCTCTTAATACCTTTGAAACACTTATTTACCAAATATAAATTTCAGAATCTACAGGAGGATGTCTTTCAAATTTTCAATTAACCGTCTTAATACCTCTAACTTTTTAGAGAGCAGCCCTTTACTATCCAAAACTAATCATCATTTTGCAATAAAATTCTGAACTAACATTAATCCTCTTCATTTCAAAGGGTTAGGCATCTTAAAAGCTTATACAATTTATCTCATATATCTTTTAAAATAATATAACCTTATGTTAAACATTTTAAAAATCTCTTAATACCATTAAAACACATATTTGCCCGATGCCAATTTCAAAATCCACAGGAAGATATCTTTCTTAATCTTCTGTTCTTCTCTTCTTTCTATATTTTTTCCAATCCTTTTTTTTATAAATTCTTTCAACAGTCCCCCCAATTTTATTCTTGAAACTTTTAAAATGGTGATTTGAGGTTGATGTTTCTGAAATACTCGCTCTCTTCTTGAGGTCACGTTTTCTAACTTGAAATCCCCATTTCGTCTCTTCTTGCTTGTATAATCATTCAGTCCATTTCTTTGTCCATATAGCCAAAATTTGTTGGCATAAAAATTGTCAGCTTGCAATAAAGAAACTATTTGTTGCTTTTCTGTCATTTGAATGGAAACATCCACCAAAATCTTTGTTTCAACTGTGCCAGCCAGTCTCTTAATCCTGTCCATCTCTTGATCTTCCAAAAACAAATTCCTCTGAATAATTTCCTGCTGTCCCTCTAACAACTGCTTATATTTTCCCAAGCTGTTTTTTGAAAAAGCCCTTTCAATTGTATTCAACAGGGCTGAAGTAAAAGAGTCTAAAAGTTCTTGAAAAGCCTGGACAGTCACGGCTTGGGAATTTGCTGATTCACCAGCCCTGTTGTCAGCCATATTTCAGCCACTTTGTATTCATCCAGCTATCAGAACAACAATTCAACTCTTTTCCACACAGTATAAAAACCAGATTTTAGTTAAAGTCAGTACCAAATTCTTTTCCTCAATACCAAATTCTTTCCATGGACGCTTCCACTTTAAAACTTTCTCTTAGGGTGTAATCCAGTAGCTATATCACTGTTGCAAATGTTAACAAGCCTTAACAAGCACTTTCCCTGGTAGTTTCCTCCTCCCGCCCTCAGGCGCCATTTTCTGCATTTTAAAACTGAGTTAAAGTGTTACTTGCAAGTTTTCCTTTTTGTTTTCTCCTGATTTGCTCTGTCTGTTATCAAAGTAAAGATGTTAAAAGCCCCCCCCCATTGATTTTCAGCAGATTTTGGTCGCAGCTTCTAGCTCTGCTTTTGTGGAGTCGTCCCTGGTCCGGAGCAGCTTGACAGGCTTCTATAGGGAGCCCTCGCCCTTTGCGCCCCAGGATTTCTCCTAGCGCACTTGCGGGGCTCTACCTCTGTCTGTTGACTCTTCTCTCTCCCCTTTGCCCGGGGAGAGGGTTCCAAGCCTCCAGACAGCTGTTTTTCGGCTGTTCTGGGGCTTTTACAGAACCAGGGATTGGGCGCTCATAAAAGAGCGTCTTCAAAGCTTGCAGAGCCAAGCGGAAGTCAGAAGTGAATCGGAGAAGCTTGGATTTTCAAGATATCAAGAAGGATTAGAAATGGAACATTACAATTTCTCTACAAAAATGGATTTTTAATCCTATTTAAAGAGGTGTGTTGCTTAAAAGGAATTACTTTGCGAGCTGCACAGGACTGGAAGATAAAATTACAGTTGAATACACAAAAGCTTGTAAAAATAAAAGATGGTGGAATAAAGCGGAAGAAGAAGGCTCGGAAAAAAACCAGGGGGAAATGGAAGTGGAAGAATTTTATTCCTCTTTGTTAGGCAGGATAACACGGTGAACGATTGTATTGGTACTCAAGATTTTTACTAAGGATATGATTTGTTTGGTTTTGAAAAAAATTTTTTTCTTTACTTATGACTGGGTGTTTCAACTGTTATAAAAACGGATTTTTAAAAAAGAAATTTTCTTTTGGATGTTAAATGATTGGAGGTTTCAACTGTTATATAAACGTGAACAAGGATATGATCCTTTGGTTATGATTGGATGGATTATATCTAAAAATTATTTTAAATAATGGATTAAAGGAGAAATTTCCTTTTGGATGTTAAATTCAAGGCTATAGATTTTTCAATATATTTTCAAGGGCTTTAAATTGTTTGTTTATTGTTGAACTAATTGGGATTAACTACCTTTAAGCAAGAAAAGTTATATTTTGTTTTGAACAAGGAGAGTTAAAGTACAAGTGATAGATAAATATATATGCTTTCTCAGGTTTTCGCGGGTGTTTGTATGTAGGTCTTTGGTTATTCGGGTCTTCTCCCACGTAAAATTGGAAGTGTCTTGGCGATGTTTCGACGAAGTCTCATTTGTCATCTTCAGGCTGAGAACACCAGCCTGAAGATGACGAATGAGACTTCGTCGAAACGTCGCCAAGACACTTCCAATTTTACGTGGGAGAAGACCCGAATAACCAAAGACCTACATAAATATATATGATTTTTTGTTTAAGATGTATATTGACTATGAAATAAAAGTTTAAAAAAAAAGTAGCGAATCTGGCAGAAATGGCGAAGATTTCAGCATATTTGAAAGATCACTCACAAGAAAGATATATATCGGAATGGAGAAGATGGATTGATTATATTCAAAACAAATATCGGACTAAAAAGTATCAAATAGCTTATGAATGAATAGAAAAATTAAGAGTATTTATGTTTAGTTAAGTAAAAGGGGAGTTAAAGTGTGAAGGGGGGGATAGGAATCCTTAGTTCATCATGGTATATATGCTTAGTTTAGCATATGATTGTTAATTGTTATACCCTGTATTTTGGTCTGGAAAGTTCAGGGTGGGGGTGGGGGTGGGGGTAAGGAAGGGGGAATGGGGAAATACTTGTAATTTTTTTTCTTTTTTTTCTTTTTGTAAAACTCTTTAATTAAAAAAAATGGGTTTGTTTGGAAAACAAGTCAGTAATAGGTGTTTCCCAGCACCGTCTGGCAAGTCCACAATAAACTCCATAGAGATTTCTTCCCAGGGGTTCATGGAGTTGACCACTGGCTGTAGCAGTCCTGGGGACTTGCCCGGAAACCATTTCATTTCATGGGGCGGCTGACTACATAAGCCTCTATGTCCTTCTTCATCTTTGGCTACCAAAATTGCCTCTTCACTAGGTGAAGAGTTTTTACAAATCCAAAATGTCCTGCTGCTCAAGACTCTGCTGTAGGATTAGAGTCCTCTGGCTAGCTGGGACATACACCTTACTCCTCATCCATGCCAGTCCCATGCCAGATCACCTCTATGCTGTTGGCCCCATTCATCGCCTGCCAAAGCATCTCTCAATGGTTGTGATAGATCTTTGGCTGGTTGCAACGGTGGTGTCCTCTGCTGCCTCATGAGGGCTGGAGCTGCAAACTGTCTGGATAGGATGATGGAGTTAACAACCTCCTCTTGGGCACTGTTGTACTGTGGCCTCCAAGAAAGAGTGTCCACTAGGAAAATTTCCCCCTCCCCCAGTAGGTTGTGGAGGGTCAAGTTGAAATGGTTGAAGTATTGAGCCTACCAGATTTACTTAGGTGACAATTTTGGGAGGAGGGGGTTTCAATGCTTTCAGATTTTTATGGTCTGTCCTTCTATGGTATGAGAAAAACAGGATACATGGATGCTTCCAGAGACATTGTGTAAGGAATGGCTTATTAACAGTATGGAAGAGAGTGAAAGAAAAACATTATATGGAAATACCAATGTGTCTCTCGGCTTGTCGTTCGTTCAGAACTGCGATAGGAAATAATCACCAGTAACGCACAGAGAATCAGGGTTTACTTTGGCAAAGATAAGCTTGCAGTCAAAAGTAAAGTACAAGTCGGTGTTTTGGTTCAAAGTCAGTGCTGGGTGTAATCACACCACAGCGCTATTTAACAAAAACTCAGCCCCTTAAACATACATCCGGTGATTATCAATCAAGCACCCCCCCCACTCCCTTAACAGTAACAGCTGCGAGCACCAGAGCAGCGAGGACAGCAGAATCGGAGAGGCCCAGCAACGTCATCAATCATCACCCTGAATGCTGCTATCCAGGAACTGTTTGTGTGTTCGCTGCGGCTGCTTATCTCCACTCCTTCGTCTCCCACACCCCCCATCGATGGCGAGCTCCGGTAGGACTCGACAGGCGGCCCCCCCCTACCAGGAGCTCACCTATAAATAGAAAGCATACAAATGTTAGTCACTGTTACGATCCTGCATTAGGTTTGTCTGGGTATTTCCGATGGAACCATTGTATCAATCGGGCAGCGTGAACATCGGGTGCTGCCACCCACGAGGCCTGTGTTACAGGGTATCCTTTCCACCGCACAAGATATTGTAACATCCCCCTACGAACCCTGGAATCCAATATTCGGTCTATCTCATATTGGTTGGTGTGCACGGGACCCGGTGGAGTAGTCGAGGTACCTGGCCTTTCTATCGTCACCGGTTTCACCAAACTGCTATGGAATATGGGATGTATCCTACTGAACAGAGGGGGAAGTTTAAGAGCTACGGTTACGGGATTGATGACTTGTGTTATGGGAAATGGTCCTATATATTTAGGTCATAATTTTTTACTGGGCAGTCGGAGTTTAAGGTATTTTGTAGATAAGTATACTTTGTCTCCTATCCGGAATGGTTTTGGATCAGCTCTTTTCTTGTCTGCATATTTTTTGTACTCGTCTGCTGCCTTTTGTAATGCTGTTTTTACACTTGGCCATACATGACTAATTTTATCGGCCCAACCGCGTGGCATGTCACCGTCTGTCATAGGGGGATCTAACTCTGGAATGGCTGAAAACTCTCGGCCATATATTACTTGGAAAGGGGAGAACCCAGTACTGCGGTGGGGTATGTTGTTATATGCCACTTCGGCGAAAGGCAGGAGTCCTGACCAATTCGTCTGCTGGTACGAAACGTAGCATCTGATATATCTTTCAACCATGGCATTGGCCCGTTCAGCCGCCCCGTTAGTGCTCGGGTGGAATGCTGAACTTAACCCTTGAGAGGACCCAATTAAACGGACAAATCGTCTCCAAAACTTAGAGGTGAATTGAACACCGCGGTCGGATATAATCCTCTTAGGTGCTCCATGGAGACGATAGATACGTTGCAAAAAGAGTTCGGTTAATTGTCGCACGGATGGTATGCTTTTACATGGCACAAAGTGGGCCTGTTTCGAAAACAGATCTACCACCGTCCAAATTACAGTGTGGCCATGGCTAGGGGGGAGATCGACTATGAAATCCATAGCGATCTCTTCCCAAGGCCTGCTAGGATTCGCGACTGTCTGTAATAGTCCTAACGGTCGTCCAGACCAGGGTTTGGCGGTTGCACAGGTTGTGCAACCTTTTACGTATGTTTCTATGTCCTTACGCATTCGTGGCCACCAGAATTGCCTCCTCACAAGGTGTAGAGTTTTTAAATACCCAAAATGGCCTGCTGATTTGGCATCATGGCACCTGCATAACACTACATTCCGTAAATGTTCTGGAACATATATTCTATTCTCCCCTTTACCTGGGGCCAGATGGTAGCCCATTTCACGGCCTAAACAAGGTCCGGGAGGGAGCGGGGGCGGGGGGAGAGAAGGGCTGGCATCAATGCAACAGGAAGAGAAACCCCTCCGCCGGCCACCAGCCCTTTCTCCCCCAGTTCTTCCAGGTAAAAACCCCCAGTTCTTCCTGGTAGCATAACCCAATGCCATGTCCCAGCCTCCAGTACTTTCCTCGGAGGCCTCCAGGTCCTCTGCAGCCGCCAGGATCTTCCTGAAGGGGTCTCTCACTCACTACCCAAAGCCAGAAACAGGCTGCTGGAATCCCCTCCGTCACTAGCCCCGCCATCAAGGCCACCATTGCCTTCATCTCTCACAACGCCTCTAGCAACGCTGCTAGCAACGCCGCTGCTGCCGCTGCCGTCGTTCTCTCACAGCCGGTAAGCCACCTTTCTCCCTTCTCAGCTGGGACGCGGCAGCAGCGCGGTTGCAGCACGGCTGCAGTTCTCCATTCGGTCGACTCCGGGTGAATCCTGAGGGGTGAGAAAGGTCTCAACACGCTCACCCCAGTCTCATCCAGCCAAACGGGGGGTCGTTGATGGTCAGGACCCCCCTCGACTCCCCGAAACGTCCAAAAACGCCCCCATCTGACCGCAGCACTCAGGGAGCGGCTGCCATCTTGCGCATGCTCAAATTTGCAAAAGTGGTTCTCAACCTTCCTAATGCCGCAACCCTTTAATACAGTTCCTCATGTTGTGGTGACCCCCAACCAGGGGTGGGTTCTACATTTTTTTACTACCGGTTCTGTGGGCATGGCTTATTTTGTGGGCATGGCTTGGAGGTCATGTGACTGGGTGGGCATGGCTAGCTGGTCATGTGACCGGGTGGCCATGGCTATGTGTATAGGGACTACTCAGAGTGCTGAAAAAAGTCATTTCTGACAGGTCCTCGCACTTTTGACTGGTCCTCACACTTATGACCACATTTATGCCTGTGCAGCATTCTTAACAACCATGTCACTCATTTCACAACTGCTTCTCTTCAACATGGTATAAGATAGGGCAAAAAACCGTAAAATGTGAGGACAGTCGTAAATTCGAGGATTGGTCAAAAGTGCGAGGACCAGTCAAAAATAACTTTTTCAGCCCTCTGAGTAGTCCCTGTGCACAAAAGGACTACCCAGAGGGCTGAAAAATGTGATTTCTGACAGGTCCTCGCACTTTTGACCGGTCTTCGCAGTTATGACTGATCATCATTTATGCCCATTGTACCATTCTTTTTTTTTTATTGCAAAAGTTTTACAATTACATTTTCACCCCTTTTCCCCCCCCACCACCCACCCCAAACTTCCCAACCTCCCTAACCCTCCCTAACCCTCCCCTCCCCCCAGACTTCCCTATATTATACTCATATCTGGTAAAGAAAGATGAAAAAAAAGAAAAAAAAAACCCCTTAATATAAAACTTGTGTAAAAACTTGAACCCCTGCCTCCCCTTTATAATTTTTCTTTTTACCTTCGTTCCATTAAAATATTTCTAATACATTATTTTCAAATAAAAGCTATTTGATACTTTCTAGTTTGATATTTGTTCTGAACATATTCTATCCACCTTTTTCATTCCCATTCATAAGTCTCTTGTGAACAGTCTTTTAAGTATGCTGAAATCTTCGCCATCTCTGCAAAACTGGCCATCTTCAAAGTCCATTCCTCAATAGTGGGCAAAGCTTCATTTTTCCAATATTTACCTATCAACAATCTTGCTGCTGTTATCATATACAATATCAGTTTTGTTTCACCCGATGTAAAACCCTTAACTATACCCAATAAAAACAATTGTGGAGAGAATTGAATTTTTTTCTTCAAAACATTCTGCATGACCCACCAAATTTTTATCCAAAAAGCCTTAACTTTCCTACAGGTCCACCAAACATGATAATACGTAGCATCCAAACATTCACATCTCCAACATTTTGGCTGAACATTAGGGTACATACATGACAACTTTTTGGGATCTAAATGCCATCTATAAAACATTTTATAGAAGTTTTCCCTCAGGTTCTGCGACTGTGTAAATTTAACATTCTGAACCCAAATTTTTTCCCATGTTTCCAACATCACTGGTTCTTCAAAATTTTGTGCCCACTTAATCATACAATCTTTAACTAATTCAGTTTCTGAATCCCTTTCTAACAAAACATTATAAAGCCTTTTAATATGCATTGGACCTTTCTCTTTTATATGTCTAACCAATTCTTCCTCATGCAACATAATACCAGTTTTTTGGTCCTCTTTCCATCTCAATTGTAATTGATTATATTGTAACCAAGTTAAATTAATCCCTTCGTCCAACAGTGTCTGCAATGTCTTCAGCTGCCATCTGCCCGCATCTGTAAAAAGAACCTCTTTGTATAAAAACCCCCCGAGTGACATTATATTTGTATTCCACAAAATATGACCAAGATCCAGCCATAGCGGTATTTTATAATCCCATTTGAATCGGTGCTTCTTCCAAACTCTCATCAAGGAGTCTCTAAGTATATGACTTTTAAATACTTTATCAACTTTGTCATCATAAAATAAGTAAGCATGCCATCCAAATTCAAGATCAAAACTTTCTGCATTCAGTATTCCAGCCTTTTTCCTTCCAAACCAATCACTTGTTAAAGTTAAAGCTGCTGCATCATAATATAACTGTAGGTTTGGAAGTTTAAGACCTCCTCTTTCTGGAACATCTTGCATAATTTTCAATTTCACTCTCGGCTTTTTCTCGTTCCAGACAAACTTATTCACTCCAGTTTGCCAAACTTTCAATTGTTTATCACTTTTAAGCACCGGAATCATTTGAAACAAAAACAGAAATCTTGGCAAAATGTTCATCTTAACTGCTGCTATTCTTCCAAGTAGAGACAGCTGCAGTTTTTTCCAAGTCTCCATGTCTTTCTGCACCTCTCGCCACAACACCTCGTAATTATTTTGAAACAATTTCATGTTTGAGTCTGCAACCTGAACTCCTAGATATTTTACCTTTGGTACAATCTCAAAACCTGCCCTCCTTTCAAGCTCATGTTTACGATCTTGTGTCATGTTTTTAGCTATCATTTTAGTCTTTTTTGGATTCAGTCTAAAACCTGAAACTTTACCATAGTCTTGTATAATGTCCTTCATCAGGATTATTGATTCCATTGGTTGTGATAGGGTAACAACCAGATCGTCTGCAAATGCCTTTATTCTGTAATCCTCTTGCCTAACCATTATACCTTTCAAGATATTAGAGTCCTGTATTGTATTTAGCAAGACTTCTAGTGTTAAAATAAATAAAAATGGGGACAACGGACATCCCTGTCTTGTTCCTTTTTCAATTTTGAACTCTGTTGTCAAACTTCCATTAATAATGATCTGTGCCTTTTGCTCTTGGTAAATTGCTGAAATCGCCTGTATAAATTGATCCCCAAAATCCATCTTTATTAAAGTCTTTAGTAGAAAATTCCAATCCACTCTATCAAAGGCCTTCTCTGCATCCAAAAAGACCAGCACTGCAGGAATCTGTTTATTCTTCTCAAGATATTCCAATAAATCTATTACTTGCCTTACATTGTCCTTCATGTGTCTGCCCTCGATAAATCCCGCTTGATCATCATGAATCACCTTTTGGATTACTGGCATCAACCTGTTGGCTAATACTTTCGCATAGATTTTATAATCTGTATTCAAAAGAGATATTGGTCTGTAGTTCTCTGGTTTTTTAGGACTGACTTGTTCTTTTGGTATCAAAGATATGTAAGCTGTTGTCCATGATGGGGGTATTTTACCCCCTTGTTGAATATTGCAAAATAAATCTCTGAGTTGTTCCACCATTTCAGCTTGCAAAATTTTGTAATACACTGCGGTCAAACCATCCGTGCCAGGAGCTTTGGCTGTTTTTAACTGTTTAATTGCTACTATTATCTCCTCCTCTGTTATAGGATAATTCATTCTTTCCTTTTGTTGAACAGTAATTTTTGTAACTCTTTTATCGTTTAAATATTTTTCTATAAGTCCATTCTGCACCTCCTCTTTGGCATATAGTTTGGTATAATAGTCCACAAAAGCTTCTTTAATTAATTTTTGTTGAAAAATTTCTTTCCCTCCAATATCAATACTATCAATAGTCCGTATACTTTGTTTTTTCCTCAATGTGTAAGCCAACCATCTGCCCGGTTTATTAGCGTTACAAAATGTATTGTGCTTCGCATATTGTAAGTTTGTTGCAACTTGTTCCGCCATAAGCATTTGGAATTGGTCTTTCAAAAGTTTTATAGCACCGCATATTCTTTCATCTGTTGGATTTTTAATAAGTAACTGTTCTTTATTCTTTATTTCTATTTCCAATTCAGATCTTTTCTTTTGTCGAAACAGTCTATGTTTAGAGTTCATGTGGATAAGCACCCCTCTCATATAGGCTTTACTTGCATCCCACACAATTTCTATTGGGGTACCTTTATTCAAGTTTATTTTAAAAAATTCTTTCAAGTGCTTTTTAAGTTCTGTTGTGTTTTTTTCATATCTGAACAAGTTCTCATTTAATCTCCAAGAACGTCTCTCAATCTTATCCATCTCAATTTCTATCCATACTGGGCTATGGTCAGTCAAAGTTCTTGGAAAAATCTTTGTTCTTTTTGTCTTGACAAGTAGGTCATCTGACAACAAAATGAAATCAATCCTAGAGAAGGATCTATGTCTATCTGAATAAAAAGTATAGTCCAGTTCTTTTGGATTATGTATTCTCCAAATATCTTTTAGTTCCAAATCTTCTTTCATATCAAAAAAGGTCTGAGGTAACCTAATCCTAGATTTCGCTGAACTCCTTTTGTCTAATTTAGAGTCTATTACTCCATTCCAGTCTCCCATGATTAAAATAGATCTATAGTCCCATTGTAGTATTTTAGTATGTAACATTTTATAGAAATAATCCTGTTGTTGGTTGGGAGCATAAATTCCTATCAAAAGAATTTGGCCATATGTTGTAAGTAATTCAATTGCTACAAACCTACCATCTTCATCTGTTTCTATAACTTTAGCCGTAAATTTCTTATTTACATAGATAACCACACCATTCTTTTTTTGCAACGTTGAAGATATAAAATGTATTCCTAATTTGGAGTTTATCAAGTATTTTTGATCTTGAACTGTAATATGCGTTTCTTGTAGACAAATTATATCATTATTAAATTGTTTCAAATATGTAAATAATTTCTTCCTTTTCTGTGCTGAATTCAACCCATTCACATTCCAAGATAAACACTTAAGCATCATCTTCATCTTTCTGGAGCAAAGAGCAGAATAACCGAATATCATCCAAAATCTTCGGAGTCGCTCCCCCCATGGCTCCAGTCTCTTGTGTAGTAGTCTTAGCTCCCTTCTTGTCTTGTCTTTCCTGTTGTTGCTGTTGCTTTTGTTTAAGTAATTTAGATTGAGCTCGAGTTATACGTTGATCCTTAACTTCGATCATCCGAACCGGGTCCAAGATTGGAGAAGATTCCAGCAAAGGCTCATCCAGAAAACCTCCTTCTGCGCCTTGCACTTCCTCTGGTTCCTGCTTAGACTGTTCTTGCAATTCTCGTTGAGGTTGTCTCGTCTCATCATTCTCCTTAATCTCCAAAACTGTAGATGTACGTGGGGATGGTGTTCTTTCCTTAAGAGTAGTAGTGTAGAAGTGCTCTGCCTTCTCCACGGTGTTCAAACGATATCTTTCTCCCTTGTATCTCAAAATTATACCATCTGGGGCGTCCCACCGAAATGGTATCTGTAGATTTTGCAATTCTTTAACAAGAAAACCGAATTCTTTTCTGGTTTTCAACATTTTAGGAGGTAATTCTTTATAAATTCCAATTCGTGAGCCCCCCACTTGCACAGAGGTATAAAAGGATTTTTGCAGGATGTCATTTCTTATTTCTCTGTCTGTAAAATATATGACCACATCTCTGGGCAATTGTCTTTGTCTGGCCACCCAAGAATTCGCTCTGTAAATTTTATCTATTTTGTGAAAAACCACATCAGGATTAACTTGTAAGATCTTGGCCAGAGCTTCAGAACAAACCTGTCTCATAGCCTGTCTATCCTCTTCTCGAATTCCTCGAAGCCGAATTGCAAACTCCATTGCCCTGAATTGTACCATCACTATTTCATTTTCAACTCTCTGCATTTTATTGTCAACATCAGCAATTTTATAATCATTGTCTTTCATCTTAACATTAACTTCTGATTTAAATTCTTCAACTTTAGAATCAACTTTAATAATAAATTCTGCCAGGCCAGACGCCACTTCTGATATTTTTTTGGTCACCTTATTTTGATTCTGTTTCACCATATCTTTAACTTCATTAATTTCCTGCATAAATTCCTGGTGTGACTTTTGAAGTTTATCATCTATCTCCTGTTGAGATTTTTGAAATTTATCATCCAGAATTTTAGAAATAAATTCTTTTAAATCTCCCACATCAAAATCTTTTTTCTGAGTCTGTGTCTGTTGTTCAGGGGGAGGCTATGTTTTATGTGTGGGAGATCCACCCCCTGTTGCCTTCGCTTCCTGCTTCTTTGAGGCCATCCTGCCACGTAAGCTAGTTTTACTAAAAAAGGAAGTTCTTCTTCCTCTCCCACCTCCACAAAGACTTCTAAAAAAGTCCCCCAGATTTATTCAAATGAAAACTAAAGTAAAGCAAAGTCCAGTATTGAAAAAGGAGAAATTTCTCTCTTATTCTCTTGTTGCAAGAGAAGCAACTTTGTAGCAACTTGGTAACTTTGTAACAAAGCAAGATGACTTCACCAATCCACACTTGCTGGCTCGTTAACTCTAATACTGAGCGCCATATTTTTTCAAGTCACTTTCACTCATTCGCATTTTTTCTTAAATTGAAAAGTCAACAAAGCGCTAATACTTGTGATTCCAAGTTTCAGGGTTCAAGTGTATATCCGCTGCTTGTTAAGATTGGTTCCTTTCGCTTTAAATGTTTACTGCAGCCGGCTTGTTCTGCAAAAGCAGAATCGTCCCACGCCGCCCGGAGTCTCAGCAGGTTGGGAGGGAGCCATGCCTGCTTCCTCCCCAAAAACAGTTCCCTGGGGGGTTACAGGGGCTCGACCTGTGCCCTGCTATCTCTCCTCCAACAATCCTCAGGATTTTGAAGTTTTCGAGCTGCTTCTCGATCGCGAAGCGGCTCTACAGGCGGCAGGGCTGGCGGTCCTTAAAAAGGCACCGTCGTCACCGAAGGCTAGCAAACCGGAAGTCCCCATTGTACCATTCTTAACAACCGTGTCACTCATTTCACAACTGCTTCTCTTCACCATGGTGACAAGATAGGGCAAAAACGTAAATTGTGAGGACAGTCGTAAGTTCGAGGACTGGTCAAAAGTGCGAGGACCAGTCAAAAATAACTTTTTCAGCCCTCTGAGTAGTCCATATGCATAAAAGGATACAGCAATAGAGAGGGATGAAGGAAGGAAAGGGAAATTAGAGTAGGAGTGAAGGTAAGAGAGGGAGGAAGAGAGGGGGAGAAGGAGAAAGAAAGAGGAAGTAGGGAGAAGAAGAAGAGGGGGGAAGAGAAAGTAAGAAGGAAAGAAAAGACAAAGATGTTAGGTTTGAGGAGAAAGATTGCTGTACAATAAAAAAGATGAAAGGGAAGAAAGCCAACCCCAAACAAATATTAAGATATTAAGATAAAGAATGAATGTTAAACTTTAAAGAATAAAAGAGAACAAATAGGAATAAATAGCAATAATTAGAAACACACATACAAACATACAACATATTTTCTTTGAACAGAGTATTTGGCCGGTTCACAAATTTAAACAGTTGTAGGAGGTTAGCACCCACCCCTTTCCTAGAAGAATGAAATATTTTGGGAAATATTAAAAAGGCAGAATATTATATTTCCCTGGATGAGAAATGGAGAAGCATATTTTACAGACAAAGCACCCACCTTCCTGCCCCCCACCCTTTGTTAATGGGCCAGAGGCAGAAAGTCAATCCTTTGTCAAAGGACATTTGCAACACAATAGCAACAGAAACTAACACAATGGGCCCCATCAAGCCATGTGATCCTGTCCACCATTAAACCACCTTTCCAAGCAGTCTCCATGTTTCCAGTGTCTTTTTCCCCACTTGGAGCAGAACCCAGAAGGATATTTCTTCCAACACAGTATTTAGTCATTTCAATTAAATTTACAATTTCTATATTTCCTTTTTACCATATTTATTCCTCATCTTTTTTTTTAAAAAACCAATATTACCCTTCATCCTCATCTCTAATCTTAATCAAATTCAATTTTTCCCTTCTATTCTATATTATACCCCTTCCCATTGTCATCTATTTTTATATCCATCATCACATTGTTTAATTATGTAATACAGTTGTTTAATACAAATTCAACATTTTAATATTTATTTTATTTTATTTTATTTTATTTTGAATTTGTATACCGCCCTTCTCCCTGAGGACTCAGGGCGGTGAACAGCCAAGTAAAAACATCAAGTACAAATATTAAAATACAGTTAAAATATATATATATAAATTTGGCCCCATTAATTAAAAACAATAAACAAAACACTTAAAAACACTTAAAAAATTAGGCCAGCCTGGCTTGCTGGAAAAGGAAGGTTTTAAGGGCACGGCGGAAGGCACTGAGGTCTTGGATTCTCCTTATCTCTGGAGGCAATTGATTCCAGAGGGTAGGTGCCCCCACAGAGAAGGCCCTCCCCCTGGGGGTCACCAGCCTGCACTGTTTGGCTGATGGAACCCCGAGGAGGCCCTCTCTGTGGGAGCGCACGGGTCGATGGGAGGTCGTCGGTGGCAGCAGGCGGTCTCGAAGATAGCTAGGCCCTATGCCATGGAGCGCTTTAAAGGTGATAACCAACACCTTGAAGCGCACCCGGAAGACCACTGGGAGCCAGTGCAGCTCACGCAGGAGCGGTGTTACATGGGAGCGCCATGCTGCTCCCGTCACTACCCGCGCTGCTGCATTCTGGACCAGTTGGAGCCTCCGGGTGCTCCTCAAGGGGAGCCCCATGTAGAGAGCGTTGCAGTAGTCAAGGTGAGAGGTGACGAGGGCATGAGTGACTGTGCACAGGGAATCCCGATCAAGAAAGGGCCGCAACTGTCGGATCAGGCGAACCTGAAAAAAGGTCCCCCTGGTTACAGCCGTCAGATGTTCCTCCAAGGACAGCTGCCTATCCAGGAGGACTCCCAGATTGCGTGCCCTCTCTGTGGGGGCCAACGACTCTCCCCCAATAGTCAGTGATGGAGTCAACTGACTATACCGGGATGCCGGGAGCCACAGCCACTCAGTCTTGGAAGGGTTGAGCCTGAGCCTGTTCCTCCCCATCCAGATCCGCACAGCCTCCAGGCACTGGGACATCACTTCAAGGCCATCGTTGGGGTGGCCTGGGGTGGAGATGTACAGCTGGGTGTCATCAGCGTACTGGTGGTATCTCACCCCAAAGCCACGGATGATCTCGCCCAGCGGCTTCACATAAATGTTGAACAGGAGGGGCGAGAGGACCGACCCCTGAGGCACTCCACATATAAGAGGCCTTGAGGTCGACCTCTGCCCCCCTGCCCACACGAACTGCAACTGGTCGGAGAGAAAGGAGGAGAACCACCGTAATACGGTGGCCCCCATCCCCAACTCTTCCAACCGGTGCAGCATGATACCATGGTCGATGGTATCAAAAGCTGCTGAGAGGTCTAACAGGACCAGAACAGAGGAACAACCCCTGTCCCGAGCCCTCCAGAGATCATCAACCAACGCGACCAATGCCGTTTCCATGCTGTGTCCAGGCCTGAAACCCGACTGGAACGGATCTAGATAGGATGTTTCCTCCAAGAATTGTGGAAACTGTCGCGCGACCACACTCTCAACAACCTTCGCCAGGAAGCGAAGGTTGGAGACAGGACGATAGTTGGCCAATATTGCTGGATCCAGGGACGGCTTCTTGAGGAGAGGCCTCACCACCGCTTCTTTCAAGGCGGCGGGGAAGTGACCCTCACTCAATGAAGCGTTGATAACACCCTGGAGCCAGCCTCGTGTAACCTCCCGGGAGGCCAGTACCAACCAGGAGGGACACAGGTCCAGTAAACATGTGGCCGCACTAAGTCTTTCCAAAATCCTGTCCACATCATCGGGAGTCACAGCATCAAACTCCTCCCAGGTAACATTCTCAAGACTATTCCTCGTCACCCTGCCCTGATCTACCCAGTCAGAGTCCAAATCCCCCCGGATCTGAGCGATTTTGTCATACAGGTATTGTCCGAAATCCTCCGCCCTGCCTTCCAAGGGATCCTCCCGCGCTCCCAGATGGAGCAGGGAGCGGGTTACCCTGAACAGGGTGGCCAGACGATTCCCCGATGACACAATAGAGGCGGAAAAGTAGTTAAACTTTGCCGTCTTTATCGCCACTAGGTAGGTCTTAATATGCGACCTTACAAGTGTTCGGTCAGATTCAGCGAGACTGGCCCTCCAACCGCTCTCTAGGCGTCTTTTCCGGTGTTTCATCTCCCTCAGCTACTCAGTGAACCAAGGAGCCGCGAGGGATCAACACCGGGTCAGAGGCTGCAAAGGCACGACTCGATCCAAGGCCCCACCAGCCGCCCGATCCCAGGCAGCTACCAGGTCCTCGGCCGAGTCGTGTGCCAGATCTTCAGGAATTGGCCCAAGCTCCATCTGGAACCTGGGGAATCCATCAGGCGCCTGGGGCGGATCCATCTAATTGGGTCCGCCTCCCTGCGGCGGGGTATAGCGGTTCGAAGGTCCAGACGAAGGAGTGAGTGATCTGACCATGACAAGGGTTTCATGTCTATATCCCCTATAATAAGACCACTCAACCACTGGCCAGAGACAAAAATCAGGTCCAGCGTGTGTCGCCCCCTGTGAGTGGGGCCATGAACTAACTGGGTCAGGTCCATGGCCATCATGGAAGCCATGAACTCCCGAGCCATCTCCGACGTTTCACCAACGGACGGCAGATTGAAATCACCCATGACCATAAGCCTGGGTGTATTAACTGTCACCATGGCTATCACGTCGAGTAGCTCGGGCAGGGCCGTTGCCACGCGGCAGGGAGCCAGGTACGTAAGCAGCAAGCCCATCTGAACCCCATGACCCCATCTCACAAAGAGGGACTCACATCCGGCAATCTGTGGCACAGTGGTCTCCCTCGGACCCAGACCTTCGTTAATAATAACCGCCACCCCCCCACCCCTCCCCTGGGCCCTCGGCTGATGGAATGCTCTGAAGCCTGGTGGGCACATCTCAACCAGAGGGACCCCTCCCTCCGGGCCCAACCAGGTCTCCGTAATACCCGCCAGGTCTGCTCCCCCCTCTTGAATAAGATCGTAAATGAGGGGGGCCTTATTTACCACGGACCTGGCGTTGCACAGCATCAGCCGGAGGCCCAGGTCCTGAGTATCTGAGCCGCCTAGTATCCGAGGGGAGCCTTGAGGACCGGGGCGCGCAATCGCTCTCAAGTAGCGAGTGCGCACCCCCGGCACAAGATAAGGTCCTCTGCTCCCGCCATATCTGCCCCTCCCATCCACCATGCTGATGACATCCCCAATCCCTCATCCTGCGCCCTCCAAACCGTTACCCTGTGCCGGGCTGGGCCCTGACCTAGGTGGAATACCCCCCCTATATTGATTTAATATAAATCAATTAGTTATATAACTATCTTTTTTATATATTAATCAATATGAACATGAATATTCCAATTATTTCCATGCAATCCAATTTCTTACAAATCAATTAATTATATTTACCAATAATAATAAACCAAATAATTTCCCCCATATATTCCTCCAAACCACAACTTAACCATTTCTGCTTTCAACACAATATACAATTAATAGTATCTCAATTATTACAATTCCTTAGTTAAATAGAGCTTTTTTTCTTTTGTTTTTTAAAATCTTGAACCTCCTCTTGCCCTAAATTTCCCATTGTTTGCAGTTTTGCACCTACCTTTTTTGTTGAGGAAAAAGAAATCTCTCTGCCTCATTTTGTCACATTGCAGCAAAGACCCTGCTTCCTTACTTTCAATTTCGTTTTTCAGAATAGCTAGGGGGAAAAAAATTTGCTCCAGAAATTTACCTCTTTGCAGCTAGCTGTTTGAAGCCCTGTGGCAAGAATTTAAAGTTTTTTTTTCCCTCTAGGCATCAGCTGGGACTCCGGAGGCAGCAATAGACTGGGAGTGGGCGGGGTAAGCGAACGGCGACCAGGGAATCCAACAGAGGCAGAGGGTGAGGGTGAGTGAAGGCATGGGGGGGGGGCAAGAGAGGGCTTTGGCAACCCCTGTGAAATGGCCGTTCGACCCCCAAAGGGGTTGCGACCCCCAGGTTGAGAACCGCTGCTTTAGACTGTCCATTTCAACCTGCATTGCCTCATACCATTTCTCTTGCTCTGAATCAGGAAGATGTTTGACTTGTGTGAATGTATCAGGTGGAAGTGTAACATTGCAAATCAAAGGCAAGGGTGTTTTTGTCAGTTGTTCGTTGTTTATTCTAACTCTAGAAGTCTTGTTGAATACAATACGGGACTCGAGCACTTTGAAGGGAATAGTGATAAGGCAAGAGGATTATACAACAAGGGCGTTTGCAGATGACCTGGTTGTTACCCTAACACAGCCGATGGAATCAATAATTCAGATGAAAGACATTATAGAAGAATATGGTATGGTATCAGGATTCAGACTGAATCAGAAAAAAACCAAGATGATAGTTAAAAATATGACAGTTGATCAAAAGAAGGAACTGGAGAGGAAGGCAGGCTTTGAAATAGTATCAAAGGTGAGATATCTAGGAGTTCAAGTTGCAGATTCAAATATAAAACTGTTTCAAAATAATTATGAGGTGTTGTGGCGAAAGGTACAAAAGGATATAGAAACCTGGAAAAAACTGCAGCTGTCTCTACTTGGAAGAATAGCAGCAGTTAAAATGAATGTTCTACCTAGATTTTTATTTTTGTTTCAAATGATTCCGGTGCTTAAAAATGATAAACACTTGATGGAATGGCAAAAAGGAGTGAATAAGTTTGTTTGGAATGAGAAAAAGCCAAGAGTTAAACTGAAAATTATGCAAGATATTCGTGAAAGGGGTGGTCTTAAACTTCCAAACCTGAGATTGTATTATGAAGCAGCAGCATTTACACAAGCAAGTGATTGGTTTGGAAGGACAAAGACTGGAATATTGAATATTGAGAGCTATGACCTTGAATTTGGTTGGCATGCATATTTATTCTATGAAAACAAGGTGGATAAAATATTTAACAGCCATATACTTAGAAGCTCCTTGATGAGAGTTTGGAAGAAGCAACGACTCAAATGGGATTATAAAATACCGTTGTGGTTGGATCTTGGTCATATCATACGGAATATAAATATAAAGTCACTCGGGGGGGGGTTTATACAAAGAAGTACTTTTTAATGATGGGGGCAGGTGGCAATTGAACTCATTAAACACACTGTTGGAAAAAGGGATTAATCTAACTTGGTTACAGTATAGTCAACTTCAACTGAGATGGAGAGAAGATCAAAAAACTGGTTTAATGTTGCATGAAGAAGAATTGGTTAGACAGATAAAAGATAGAGGCCCAATGCATATCAAGAGGGTTTATAATGTTTTAATAGATTTATTGGAATATCTTGAGAAGAATAAACAGATTCCTGCAGTGCTGGTCTTTTTGGATGCAGAGAAGGCCTTTGATAGAGTGGATTGGAATTTTCTACTAAAGACTTTTAAAAAGATGGACTTTGGGGATCAATTTATACAGGCGATTTCAGCAATTTACCAAGAGCAAAAGGCACAGATCATTATTAATGGAAGTTTGACAACAGAGTTCAAAATTGAAAAAGGAACAAGACAGGGATGTCCGCTGTCCCCACTTTTATTTACTTTAACACTAGAAGTCTTGCTAAATACAATACGGGACTCTAATATCCTGAAAGGTATAAAGATTAGGCAAGAGGATTACAGAATAAAGGCATTTGCAGACGATCTGGTTGTTACCCTATCACAGCCAATGGAATCAATAATCCTGATGAAGGACATTATACAAGACTATGGTAAAGTTTCAGGTTTTAGACTGAATCCAAAAAAGACTAAAATGATAGCTAAAAACATGACACAAGATCGTAAACATGAGCTTGAAAGGAGGGCAGGTTTTGAGATTGTACCAAAGGTAAAATATCTAGGAGTTCAGGTTGCAGAATCAAACATGAAATTGTTTCAAAATAATTATGAGGTGTTGTGGCGAGAGGTGCAGAAAGACATGGAGACTTGGAAAAAACTGCAGCTGTCTCTACTTGGAAGAATAGCAGCAGTTAAGATGAACATTTTGCCAAGATTTCTGTTTTTGTTTCAAATGATTCCGGTGCTTAAAAGTGATAATCAATTGAAAGTCTGGCAAACTGGAGTGAATAAGTTCGTCTGGCACGAGAAAAAGCCGAGAGTGAAATTGAAAATTATGCAAGATGTTCCAGAAAGAGGAGGTCTTAAACTTCCAAACCTACAGTTATATTATGATGCAGCAGCTTTAGCTTTAACAAGTGATTGGTTTGGAAGGAAAAAGGCTGGAATATTGAATGCAGAAAGTTTTGATCTTGAATTTGGATGGCATGCCTACTTATTTTATGATGACAAAGTTGATAAAGTATTTAAAAGCCATATACTTAGAGACTCTTTGATGAGAGTTTGGAAGAAGCACCGATTCAAATGGGATTATAAAATACCGCTATGGCTGGATCTTGGTCATATTTTGTGGAATACAAATATAATGTCACTCGGGGGGTTTTTATACAAAGAGGTTCTTTTTACAGATGCGGGCAGATGGCAGCTGAAGACATTGCAGACACTGTTGGACGAAGGGATTAATCTAACTTGGTTACAATATAATCAATTACAATTGAGATGGAAAGAGGACCAAAAAACTGGTATTATGTTGCACGAGGAAGAACTGGTTAGACATATAAAAGAGAAAGGTCCAATGCATATCAAAAGGCTTTATAATGTTTTGTTAGAAAGGGATTCAGAAACTGAATTAGTTAAAGATTGTATGATTAAGTGGGCACAAAATTTTGAAGAACCAGTGATGTTGGAAACATGGAAAAAATTTGGGTTCAGAATGTTAAATTTACTCAGTCGCAGAATTTGAGGGAAAATTTCTATAAAATGTTTTATAGATGGCATTTAGATCCCAAAAAGTTGTCATGTATGTACCCTAATGTTCAGCCAAAATGTTGGAGATGTGAATGTTTGGATGCTACGTATTATCATGTTTGGTGGACCTGAAGGAAAGTTAAGGCTTTTTGGATAAAAATCTGGTGGGTCATGCAGAATGTTTTGAAGAAAAAAATTCAATTCTCTCCACAATTGTTTTTATTGGGTATAGTTAAGGGTTTTACATTGGGTGAAACAAAACTGATATTGTATATGACAGCAGCAAGATTGTTGATAGGTAAATATTGGAAAAATGAAGCTTTGCCCACTATTGAGGAATGGACTTTGAAGATGGCCAGTTTTGCAGAGATGGCGAAGATTTCAGCATACTTAAAAGATTGTTCACAAGAGACTTATGAATGGGAATGGAAAAAGTGGATAGAATATGTTCAGAACAAATATCAAACTAGAAAATATCAAATAGCTTTTATTTGAAAATAATGTATTAGAAATATTTTAATGTAATGAAGATAAAAAGAGAAATTATAAGGGGGAGGGAGGGGTTCAAGTTTTATACAAGTTTTATATTAAGGGGGGTTTTGTATCAGATATGAGTATATTGTGTAGAAGTCTGGGGGGAGGGGAGGGTTAAGGAGGGTTAGGGAGGTTGGGAAGTTTGGGGTGGGTGGTGGGGGGGGAAAGGGGTGAAAATGTAATTGTAAAACTTTTGCAATAAAAAAAAAAGAGGGTTTATAATGTTTTGTTAGAAAGAGATTCAGAAAATGAATTGGTTAAAGATTGTATGATAAAATGGGCGCAAAATTTTGGAGAACCAGTTATGATGGAAACGTGGGAAAAAATATGGGTTCAGAATGTTAAATTCACACAGTCGCAGAATTCGAGGGAAAATTTTTATAAAATGTTTTATAAGTGGCATTTAGATCCTAAGAAATTGTCATGCATGTATCCTAATGTTCAACCAAAATGCTGGAGATGTGATTGCTTAGATGCTACATATTATCATATATGGTGGACATGCAAGAAAGCAAAGGCTTTTTGGATAAAAATTTGGTGGGTTATGCAAAATGTTTTGAAGAAAAAAATTCAATTTTCTCCTCAATTGTTTTTATTGGATATAGTTAAGGGCTTTTCAGTGGGTGAAACAAAATTGATATTGTATATGGTGACAGCAGCTAGGTTATTGATTGGTCAATATTGGAAAAGGGATGATATGTCTACAATTCAAGAATGGACTTTGAAGATGGCCAGTTTTGCAGAAATGGCGAAGATATCAGCATATTTAAAAGACCGGACTCAGGAGACTTATGTATGGGAATGGAAGAAATGGATAGATTATGTGCAGAATAAATATCAAACTAGGAAGTACCAGATAGCTTTTAGCTGAATGTTGTGTAGAAATGTATAGTATATAGGGGGCAATATAGCTTATTGTTATGTAGAAATGTATGGTGCACAGGGGGGAGAATAGAGGGGTGGTAAAGTATATTATAATACAATGTGGACGGATTTCACCTTGGGGAAGGAGGGGGGAGGGTTAGGGGGGGTTAGGGAGGGATGGGGGGAAATGGGGAAAATTGGTATTTGTAAAACTTTTTCAATAAAAAAAAAAGAATATCGTTGTGGAGGGATTCCCTTTGTGACCCACTTGGAATGTCTCGGAACAACTGTCCATTCTTCTTCTGCTTCGTCCTCGTCCTCACATTCGTCGCTAGCATTAGCATCTGCGGCTTGCGAAGACAGAACATCAGGTTGAGAAGAACTAGTGGAATCTTGATCATCAATCTGTGTGGCATCAGCAACATCATCTCTAGGAAAATAAACTCCAGGATCATTGGAATGAATCCTGGACCAGTCAACATCTTCCTCAAAATTAGCAGATTGGGAAATCACAATTACATGTTTAGAGTCAATAAATTTGCTCCATTTTGAATTATCATCAATACTCATAAATCTCAGTCTCTTTGCTGCTGGACCTCCTTTTCTTCTTTGAGCTAAGGGAATGTTCACCATAGCATATGAACCAAAAATATGGATGTTTTTGAGTTCGGGCTTGTACCCATACAACATGAAGAAAGGAGTCTGATTTATTACACTACTCCAAGTATGGTTGACAATGTATTTTGCATATTTGATAGCTTCACCCCAGTATGGCATACTAAGGTTGGCGTCTTCTAGGAGACAATGCATCATGGTTTGCAGTATCCCTTGTCGTTGTTCTATGACTCCGTTATGAGCTGGTGTGTAAGGGGCCGACGTCTGATGAAGAATTCCATTCTTACGCATCCAGTCCTGGAAACGCTCAGACATGAATTCAGCACCACGATCACTCTGGATTCTGGCGATGCAAACTTGGTGTTGGGTAGAAACAAGAGCTGCAAAGTCTTTAAAGATCTGAAAAGTCTCAGATTTTTCTTTCATAGGATATACATATCCATATCTAAAATAATTATCAACAATTGTTAAAAAATATTTTCTACCACCAAGCATTGGCAGAAAAGGACCAACTATGTCAGTGTGAACCAAATCAAAAATGCGTGTTGACAGGCGTGTAGCACGTTTGGGAATGGCTGCTGCTTTGGATTTGGCCTTTTTGCATACAGCACAATCCAAAAACACCTTACACCCCTTTAGATCCAAACCTTTTGCAAACTCCGGCATCTTCCTAAGAACATGGAAACTGGCATGCCCCAATCTTCTATGCCATTTATGGATACACCTGGAATGCAAAGGTTTACCAGTTAGTGAATTCTCAACATTAACAGTTTTATGAGGAACCTCAGGCTTGCTCTGAGCAAGCTGTTTCCTTATTTTCTTTTTGTTGGCTTTAGGAGCCTTTGGAGTAGCAACAGGATCTCTCTCTGGAACATCTCTCTCTGGGCCTATGCTCTCCCTCTTTGGTATACTTGCCTGTGTTTGTGATTTAGGCTTTGGCTTTAAGTAATAAACATCACCAATTAGCATGGTTTCAGCAACAATATCTCCATTTTTAACTATGTAACTTGCTTTTTCAAGGTGGTGAACCTGGAACTTTAACATTCTAGACAAGTGACTCTGACTAAGCAAATTACTATTTGCTGTTGGTATATAATAAACATCAGGAATGAATGCATTGAGCTCTTCAACATAAACAGTTCCTTTTCCTTTGACCTGATAAGGATGATTGGAAAAAGAATAAAGTTCACGTAGTTCAGGTTCAGGCTCATGCATCTCTGTGAAAAGTTCCTTTCTGTAAGTAACATGCAACGCTGCACCACTGTCCAAATCCACAGGAGTCATCTGTTGTACTCTGGTTGAGGTTGTGGATCGTTGGTTAAAGCCAATGTGGCAAGTGGAACTTGTGGATCATGCCTGGGACCACGACGACCTTGTCTTCCACCTCTGCCTCCTCTGGAATCTGTTTATTTATTTGTTTGTTTGTTTGTTTGTTTATTTATTTATTTAATTTGTATACCGCCCTTCTCCCAGAGGGGACTCAGGGTGGTGAACAGCCAAAATTAAAAAAACAAACAAATACAAAAGTTAAGATAATTAAAAAGAATTAAATCATTAGCTTCCCAATTTAAAACTCCCAAGTCCATAAAATTTAAAATCCCAATTAAGGACCATTTAGGCTAGGCCGGCTTGGTGGAATAAATAAGTCTTCAGGGCTTTACGGAAGTTACGGAGGTCTGGGATCAGTCGTATTCCAGGAGGCAGCTCGTTCCATAGGGCAGGTGCCCCCACAGAGAAGGCTCTCCCCCTGGGGGCCACCACATTGACTGACCGACGGCACCCTGAGGAGGCCTTCTCTGTGAGAGCGTGTTGGCCGGTGGGAGGTTATCGGTAGCTGCAGGCGGTCTCGCAAATATCCTGGCCCTAAGCCATGGAGTGCTTTAAAGATGAGAACCAACACCTTAAAGCACACCCGGAAGACCAGCTTGCACAGGAGAGTTCTTACATGGGAGTGCCATGTCGCTCCCATAATCACCCGCGCGGCCGCATTCTGCACCAGCTGGAGCCTCCGGGTGCTCCTCAAGGGGAGCCCCATGTAGAGAGCGTTGCAGTAGTCCAGGCATGACATGACGAGGGCATGAGTGACCGTGCACAAGGAGTCCCGATCCAAAAAGGGGTGCAACTGGCGTATCAGGCGGACCTGATAAAAAGCCCCCCTGGCCACGGCCGTCATACGCTATTCTAAAGACAGCCGTGTGTCCAGGAGGACACCCAAGTTGCGAGCCCCCTCTGTGGGGGTCAGTGACTCGCCCCCAATAGCCAGCGATGGCACCAGCTGGCTATATGGGCACACCGGTATCCACAGCCACTCGGTCTTGGAAGGGTTGAGTCGAAGCCTGTTCCTCCCCATCCAGACCCGCACGGCCTCCAGACACTGGGACATCACTTCAAGGGCATCATTGGGGTGGTCTGGGGTGGAGATGTACAGCTGAGTGTCATCAGCGTACAGATGGCATTGCACCCCAAAACCACGGCTGATCTCACCCAGCGGCTTCACATAAATGTTGAACAGGAGCGGCGAGAGGACCAACCCTTGCGGCACCCCGCAAGCAAGGCACCTCGAGGTCGACCTCTGCCCCCCTGCCAACACAGACTGCGACCGGTCAGAGAGATAGGAGGAAAACCACCACAACACGGTGCCTCCCACCCCCAAACCCCCCAGCTGGCGCAGCATGATACCATGATTGATGGTATCAAAAGCCGCTGAGAGGTCTAACAGGACCAGAACAGAGGAACAACCCCTGTCCCGAGCCCTCCAGAGATCATCCACCAATGCGACCAATGCCGTCTCCGTGCTGTACCCAGGCCTGAAGCCGGACTGGCACGGATCTAGATAGACGGTTTCATCCAGGTACTGTGGGAGCTCTCCACAACCTTCGCAATGAAGCGAAGGTTGGAGACCGGACGGTAGTTTGCCAAAACAGCCGGGTCCAGAGAAGGCTTCTTGAGGAGGGGCCTCACCACCGCCTCTTTCAAGGCAGGAGGCAAGAAACCCTCTCTCAAAGAAGCATTTATAATCCTCTGGAGCCAGCCTTGTGTAACCTCCTGGGTGGCCAATACCAGCCAGGAGGGGCACGGGGCCAATAAACATGTGGTTGCGTTTAACCTCCCCAGGATCCTGTCCACGTCCTAAGGAGTCACAGGGTTGAACTCATCCCAGATAACATTCTCAAGACCAGCCTCAGTCACCCCGCCAGGATCTACCCAGTCAGAGTCCAAGCCTTCCCAAATCTGAGCGATTTTATCGTGCAGATACTGTGCAAAATCCTCAGCCTGCCCTTGCAAGGGGTCTTCCCGCGCTCCCTGATGTAGGAGGGAGCGAGTCACCCTAAACAAGGTGGCTGGGCGGAAAAGACCTAACTAGTGTTCGGTCGGATTCGGAGCGACTAGCCCTCCAACCACTCTCTAGGTGTCTTTTCCGGTGCTTCATCTCCCTCAGCTCCTCGGAGAACCAAGGGGCCGGGCAGGTTTGGTGTCGGGTCAGAGGCCGCAAAGGCACGACTCAGTCCAGAGCACCGGCGGCTGTCCTATCCCAGGCAGCCATCAGGTCTTCAGCTGAGTCGTGAGGCAGAGTTTCAGGAACTGGCCCAAGCTTCCTCTGGAACCTATCAGGATCCATCAGGCGCTTGGGGCGGAACACACCTGGTTGGTTCCGCCTCCCTGCAGTGGGGTGCAGCGGTCAAAAAGTCCAGCCTCAGGAGAGAATGGTCCGACCATGACAGGGGTTCAGTAACTATATCCCCTATATCCAAACCACTCAGCCACTGACCAGAGATAAAAACCAAGTCCAGAGTGTGTCCTCCCATGTGAGTAGGGCCATGAATTAATTGTGTCAGGTCCATGGCTGTCATGGAAGCCATAAACTGTTCCTCTGGGCTGGTACAAGATGGGAGCTGGAGCTCGTTGGGGACAATCCCGGGTGGCATGTCCCACACGACTACAGATGTAGCATCTTGGCATCCTTGGAATGTAGGCTCTTCCTCGGAAGGGATGCCTCGCTGGAGCTCTTGATGCAGGTGGTCCTCTCAAATGTGGAGTAGTTAACATGAGTGCTTCTTCTTCAATTAAAAGTCTGCATACATGGTCCACTGTGTGTTGAGCAATAGGCACTAGATTAATCTTTGTAATGGCATCTTTCCATTCATAATTCAATGAGTTAATAATAATGCTGATCATTTGAATATCATCAATAAGATAGCCTCTTTCTCTCAATTCTCTTCTGATTCCTTTCAGTTTGGTTAAATGTCCCCCAATTTGTTCACCAGGTTTCAATCTGGAACCATGGAACTCAGACATGAGCAAACATGAAGATTCAATTGAAACAGGCCTGTAGCAATGTTCCAATTGGGCCCAAATTTGTTGGGCTGTTGCATCAGGCGGAAAAGTGACCTGCAGTTCAGTATCCATGGTCATCAATAATGTTGTGCAAGCTTTAGTCTCTAAGTCTCTTATTGCAGGAGTCCATGGCTGAGCAGGAGGATTAAAAACCATACAGTGAGTACCTTCTCTGAGAAGTAACAATCCAATCTCACTGACCCAGGCCTTATAATTTTGTCCTGACATCTTTAATTTCGACTCACCAGCTAGTGGAGCAACAGAAAATGCCTGGTGAGGAACATGCATTTGGTATGCTGGCTGTGCTGGTAAAAATACCTGTGGTATTTGCTGTGCTTGTTGTGGTCCTGGTTGCACGGCTGGAGGCATTTGTGCTGAAGTTTGAGACTGTGGAGACACTTGTTGCACTGCAGCCTGAATATCTGGGTGAGTTAAGGACATGTTTGATAAAGTCTTATGTAATAATTGAAAGTGTTCATGTAAACTGCGATGCATTTCAGCTTTCTCTAGGAAATTACTTTTGCCAGCAGATGGTGCTGCACCTTTAGTTTCAGGCAGCTCAGATAATTTTTCTGCCTTCATGGCATGATATGTAATTTGATCAGAGAGAACATCATGTGACAATTGTGACTTGTACACAGCTCTCTGTTCTGATTGGCCTGACACAATATCCTCTAGGGGGTGTGTCTTTAGCTCTGAAGAAGAAGCTAAGATGGCGGTTTCAGGAATTTTAAAAGCACGAGATTCTCTCTTATCTTGCTCGAGCATAGATAAAGCCATTTTTGCCTGGGATAGCTCATGTTCAAAAAGTTTTATATGGTCATGATAGCCTTTTATAGCTTTCTCACGCTGAGTGAGCTCAGAGCTTTGAGGAGAATAATAGGTTATTTCTCTCTCTGCGTGGGAGGAAAAATGCTCGGCAATTTGTGAAAACTTTGGCCTTGCACCAAGCGTTTCAAATTCAGAAGGTTCTGGGAGGACTGTTTGAGAGCATGCATATTCAGAAGGAGACGTCACTGACCTCAGTTGCAGCACGTTGCCTTCAAAAGCAGCTTTTCTGTTATCTTCCTCCTGAAGCGTCTGTAAGAGCATTTCATCCGATTCTCCTGTTCCTCCCACGGTTCCTTGTTCCAGGCAGGTTGGTGAAGCAAGTGGCGTTTGAAGAATTGAAAACCTATTTGTGGTTCTTTCCACGGCTTCATCAGAGATATCTATATCTTCAGCAGACTGTTGTCTGTATTTTGTTTTAATCTTTTTCTTTCTCGGCATATTTGCAAAAAATAATCAGCGTTCCTCAGTCACTGAAAATAATCATTTATTTATTTTATTATTTATTTATTATTCGAATTTCTATACCGCCCTACTCCTTTCGGACTCAGGGTGGTGAACAGCCAAAATAAAAACATTTATACATAAAGTACGATTAAAAATAGATTTAAAATAATTAAATTTGGCCCATAGTTTAAAATTTATCAATTTAAAATCCATATCAAAATTTAAACCAACCATAAAATCATAAAATCAAGAGAGACCGGCTAACTGAAAGAGATGAGTTTTTAGGGCCCGACGAAAAGTCCGGAGGTCGGAGATCACTCGTATCTCTGGGGGTAGATTGTTCCAAAGGGTAGGTGCCACCACAGAGAAGGCTCTCCTCCTGGGGGTCGCCAGCCGGCATTGTCTAGCCGACGGCACCCTGAGGAGGCCCTCTCTGTGGGAGCGAACTGGCCGGTGGGAGGCTATTGGTGGCAGAAGGCGGTCCCGTAAGTACCCTGGCCCTAAGCCATGGAGCGCTTTAAAGATGATCACCAACACCTTGAAGCGCACCCGGAAGTCCACCGGAAGCCAATGCAGCTCGCGCAGGAGAGGAGTCACATGGGAGCACCCAGTCACTCCCATAATCCCCCACGCGGCCGCATTCTGCACCAGTTGGAGCCTCCAGGTGTACCCCAAGGGTAGCCCCATGTAGAGAGCGTTACAATAGTCCAGACGAGAGGTGACGAGTGCTTGAGTGACTGTGTGTAGGGAGTCCCGATCCAGAAAGGGGCGCAACTGGCGTATCAGGCGAACCTGATAAAAAGCCCCCCTGGCCACGGCTGTCATATGCCCTTCTAAAGACAGCCGTGTGTCCAGGAGGACGCCCAAGTTGCGGGCCCTTTCTGTGGGGGCCAATGATTCACCCCCAATAACCAGCGATGGCGTCAGCTGGCTATACCGGGACACCGGCAGCCACAGCCACTCGGTCTTGGAAGGGTTGAGTTGAAGCCTGTTTCTCCCCATCCAGACCCGCACAGCCTCCAGGCACTGGGACATCACTTCCAAGGCATCGTTGGGATGGTCTGGGGTGGAGATGTACAGCTGAGTATCATCAGCATACTGATGGAACTCCACCCCAAAACCACGGATGATGTCACCCAGCGGCTTCACATAAATGTTGAACAGGAGGGGCGAGAGGACCGACCCTTGTGGCACCCCACAAACAAGGCACCTCGGGGTCGACCGCTGCCCCCCTGTCAACACGGATTGCAACCGGTCGGAGAGATAGGAGGAGAACCACCGCAAAACGGTGCCCCCCCACTCCCAATCCCTCCAGCCAGCGCAACATGATACCATGGTCGATGGTATCAAAAGCCGCTGAGAGGTCTAACAGGACCAGGATAGAGGAATAACCCCTATCCCAAGCCCTCCAGAGATCATCCACCAATGCGAATCTCGGGATTCCAAAGTCCGTCATCGAGGTAGGCCCTCGATAACGTGGAGGGCCAAGCCTGCGAGAGGGGGGAATCTCGCAGACCAAGAAGCTCCGCTGCTGTGTACATCTTGCTGCAGGGATGGGGTGACCGTCCCCTAAAGGGTTCATATAGAAAAGTCCGAGGGAGAACATAAAAAAGACAGGAGCCACAAAAGGATTCAAGACCCAGTCCGCTGTTCTCTCACAACAGAGGCCAAGTCCGTCTCCAGGTCGACACAGTCCAAGGGGGGAGGAGGGATAAGTCATACCGCCCTCTCACAGCGGCTTGGCTCGATGGTCTGCCCCCTTTACTGGTGAGATGGAAGTAATGGTTCAACTTACGCACTTGGCACCCATAATATAGGTCCAAAATCCGCCCTCTCATGGCGGATTCGATGATCCGTCCCTCTGCCAGCAAAGTGTAAAGTGCAGGTGCCGAATGATGGTACAACAGAGACAGTGCAGCACCCAGGATATAAATCCCCAATCCGCCCTCTCACAGCGGTTTGTCCGATGGTCATTCCCCTGCCAGCAGGTACAAAGTGCAAAGTTCAAAATAGCTAATGCCATCCCAGCTCAGCCCGTGGGGCTCAGAGCCCAAGTCACCCTCTCACAGTAGTTAGGCTCTTGGCTGGTCCTCTCAGCTGGTGGGATGGAGTCATATACCAGCTCCTGCTCAGATGATATTAGTCCTCCACACAAGTAGGGGAAGGGCTCAGATGGAATAAGCGAGCTATTTATGTCAGCGAGGTGAAGCCAAAAGAAGCCAAAAGAGGGCGCAAGTCCGAGAAGGGCGTGTTCCAAGGGGGGAGAGATGGAAAGAGGGGGGGATTACACTTTAACCCCCCCAGTCCCCGAGGGCACTCTAAAACACCCCAGCGGAGACCCCCCCTCAATAACACACCCAGTCCTCGTCTATCCTGGCTCGAAAAGATGGTCCTCGGCCACATTAGCGCCCCTCATCAAGGCCATAGGGCGCTCCTCTCCCCGCCAAGAGCCAGCCGGAAGTCTTCGTGGTTGCTGCCCTCGTCGCCATCCCCCACTGCCATACTGAAATCCCGGCAGCGTCCCTGAGATTTTTCCAGGGAACTGGCAACCCCAACAGCCCCGACAGCACCTCAACAAAGCCAGAGCCTGGGACAATGTCCACATGGTAGGCATCCTCAGCACAATGCCACCGCCGCCGCTCCCACTCCCGGCTGGGGGGGAAAAATGCCGCCCCGCCGCCTCTCAGCTGTTCCGAGGCTTCCGAGGCTCGCCGATGCTGTGCTCTCTGCTCCCACCATGATGTTCAAGAGGGAGCAGAAAGCCATCCCCGGAATGGGAGGAAGTTCCCCCAACTGGACCCGGGTCGCCAGGTCTTCAGGGCGACCCTCAGAGGGTCCCAAAAGGTAAGTCAGTGCCCATCCTCACGCCGCGATCTCAGCTAGCGCTGCCATCTTGTGCATGCGTTTCTGCGAGAATCATCTGACTAAACCTGCCTAGAGGTCTAATCATCAAAGCAACAAGCAAGGAAAAAGCCATAATTTAATCCAAGCCAACCTCCTGCTACCACGTGTCAGGGTGGCAATTAATCCCATTCTGCTTTTGGGTAATTGCACCTTGATTAGAGAATGGATCGTGACCTTTCCTTGAAGTACACTTTAAGAAAATAAAACTGAGATATATTCTAATAAACACATTTTATTATAAAGAAGTAAAAACAGTCTTACTAGCTAATGATTACATCTTGGCAGCGTTCCTGCCGTACCTCTTGGCAGGCAAACAAAGAAAGTTAGAAGAAAGTGAAGGAATGTGGAAGAAAGAATGTGGACATGCGCAGTGGCTTCTGAGATAAGAGTCTGTCTACCGTAAATCTCAGAATGGGAGACCAGCTGACAAATACAAAAAAAACACAGTGACACTAAGTACCCTCTTGACAACATTCCAGTGGAATTCCTTTGGGTTTTCCACATGCCTGGACAATAGATTCACGGCTAAAGCTATGTTTGGCCTGCTCCAATTGCTAATGTATAGCAAGGAGCCAATCACAGATCTATATAATTTGTTGTCTGTGAAGTCAGGGCTGTCTTTGTGATCGTGGCCATTGTAATCACTTTGTATGGGGCTACGCGTTGGGTTAGACTCCGCCATTTTACATTTGGCCAACAATTCTTCAATTTTTTGTTTCTGGGATAATGCAAATCCCTTTTTAGTGGCCAAGATATGTACACCCAGGTACCTGTCAACCCGCCCCAAGGACTTTAGGGTAAATTTTTCCCCCAGGGCCTTGGCAAATTCGTCACAGCTTTCCTTGCCAGGCCCTACATATAGGAGGTCATCCATGTAAACCAACACTCGTTCTATGTCACCTTTGGTGTCACGTGTAAAAACGCACTCATCGGCATGGGATGCCCTGAAGCCAATTCGCTCTAAACCCTTTTTGAGGCAGTCGTACAAGAGTTTCCCCGACTGCTTGAGGCCATATAATACTTTTTGGCATAACCATGTGTTTCCCCCCTGCTGCTGGTAACCAGGAGGGGCCCTCACGTAAATCTGCCTGTCCAAGTTGGCATGGAGGTAGGCCGTCTGGATGTTGAATTGGTAGACTTCCTTCCCCAGAGCGGCTGCAGTTACGAGGGCGGCCTTGACGCTTTCTGCCCGGACAGTTGAAGAGTAGGTCTCTATGTAGTCCTCCGTGTAGCGTTGGGCAAACCCCTGGGCTACCAAGCGGGCCTTGTACAGGTAGTGGCCATTGGCAAATGGTTTGGCCTTGAAAACCCACTTTGTGGGTTTTCTCCTTGGGTGGTTGCCTGGGGGTGAAGACCTTGAGTTTTCTCAGGCTCTCCATCTCCTGTTCCATCGCAAGCTGCCACTTCTCCTTCGATGGGCAGCTCCTGGATGTCAGAGAAAATCTTTGGGGTGACCACGATGCTGTTGACAGATGCAACGTGCCCAATGTCAATTCTCTTTGGTGGGACCCCCTTGATGGACCATTTTGACCTTCTGACCTCCTGCCACTCACCACCCTTTTCCTCTGCGGGTTCTTTGCTGACTGGCAGTTCATGACCAGGATGTGGAGGCCCTCGGTCCCAGGCGTTGGGCATCATGGGCCTCTGGAGCGTCACTGGAGGTGAATAGTCGGGTGAAGATGGCGTGTCTTCCCCCTCAGGACTGGACGGCTCTGTCAGGGGCCGTTATTAATCCCATGTTTGGCTCTGGGACTAATTACCCTGGTTTAGAGAAGATGAATCGAGGCTTATTCCTTGTTGCACTATTCTGATAAAGAAACGCGAAGGAAGGTTTCTAATAAAACTCATTTATTTGTTATAAAGAAAATAAAACACCTCACTAACTAAGAAAAGTTAATTGTTACATTTTTGAAGGTAATTCGGGCCGGCTATCTTTCAGCCGGACCTTGCTGGAAAGAGAACAAAGGAAAGAGTGTGTGAAGGAATGTGGGTGGATATGGAAACACGTAGCTTACTGATAAGAAGTTGGCAAAGCTACGGAGAGTCTGACAGTCCAGAAATAATGAGTTCAGCTGGCAAATAAAATAACGCAGTGACATTCCCCTTCTTGAGTTGAGTTGAGCGGATATCAGTTCATCATCAAATAAGGCACATCTTCTCACGCAGATACTCGTGTTGAGCTGCTGGAAGTGGTTTGTTGAGCATATCAGCAATTTGATCATGTGTAGATACATATTGCATTTTGACAAAACCTTTTTTCACTAAATGTTTTATGTTTTGATAACGGATGTCAATGTGTCTGGACCTAGAACCTGTGAAATGAGATTCAGAAATATAAACCACCGATTCATTGTCTTCCATCATGGTGATCGGTCGGATCGGGTGTGTCCAGATATCTGTGACTAAAGCATCAAACCAAGTTAGGGAATTACATGCATCTGAAACACAAGCATATTCAGCTTCAGTAGATGAACAAGAAACAAAATTCTGTTTACGTACTTGCCAATAAACAGGACATCCATTTAAGAACATCATATAACCTGAAGTACTTTTACGTGATTTCTTATCACTTGCCCAATCAGAATCTGCATAACAACATAATTCTGCATAATCAGTATGTGTTGGTTCTAACAATAACTTCATGTGTTTGGTGTATTTTAGGTATCTCAGTAATTTCTTAATACATGTCCAATGAAACTGTTTTGCTTTACCTACGTGTCGAGATAAAAGATTAACACTAAGTGCAATGTCGGGTCTGGTCCAACTACTAATGTATAACAGTGACTGAACGATAAAGTGTTTGATCCTCGAACTCAGGACTTTCTTCTTGTGTCAAGTTGTGAAAATCTGTTTGCATGGGTGTCTTTGTTGTGTTAGCATCTTTCATGTTGCAATGATGCAAAACTTGTTCAATTTTATCTTCTTGTGAAAGACTAAACCCCTTCTGTGTCTTTTCAATGTGAACACCTAAATAAGTGCTAATATGACCCAATGATTTCAATGTGAAGTATCTCTGCAAAGCTTTGGCAAAAATTTCACTCATTTGCTTATTTGGACCAATATAAACAATATCATCAACATAAACAAGAACTATCTCATATGCATTGTTAGATCTTTTTGTGAACACGCACTCATCAGTTTCGGACTTAATAAAGCCCATTGAATTTAGTTTGTCAGTAAGACATAAGTACCACATTAAACCAGATTGTTTCAGACCATAGAGACTTTTGTTTAGGAACCAGGTATCCCCTTCTTGCTGTCGGAATCCTGGAGGACTTCTCAAGTAGATCTCTTCGTCTAGGTCTGCAGGTAGATAAGCCGTGTCAACATCAAATTGGAAAACTTCTAAACCAAGGATAGTTGCAGTTGCTAAAGCAATTTTTACACTCTCAGTTCTGACTGTCGGTGAGTAAGTATTTGTGTAGTCCTCAGGATAACGTTGAGCGAAACCCTGAGCTACAAGTCTGGCCTTGTACAATGACTCACCATTTGGTTTCTTTTTGATTCTGTAGACCCATCGAGTGCCAATGACCTTTTTGTTTGCTGGAGGTTTTGCAGGTGTAAATACCTTAAGTTTCTTTAGACTGTCCATTTCAACCTGCATTGCATCATACCATTTGTCTTGCTCTGAATCAGGGAGCTGCTTGATTTGCGTGAAATTATCAGGTGGAAGTGTAACATTGCAAATCAGAGGCAAGGGTGCTTTTGTCAGTTGCCAAGAATATCGTTGTGGAGGGATCCCTTTTGTGGCCCTCTTGGAACGTCTCGGAACAACTGTCCAATCTTCTTCTTCTTCGTCCTCGTCCTCACTTTCGTCGCTAGCGTCAGCATCCGCGGCTTGCGAAGACAGAACATCGGGTTGAGAAGAATCAGTGGAATCTTGATCATCAATCTGCATAGCATCAGCAGTATCATCTCTAGGAAAATAAACTCCAGGATCATTGGAATGAATCCTGGACCAGTCAATATCTTCTTCAAAATTAGCAGATTGGGAAATCACAATTACATGTTTAGAGTCAATAAATTTGCTCCATTTTGAGTTATCATCAATACCCATAAATCTCAGTCTCTTTGCTGCTGGACCTCCTTTTCTTCTTTGAGCTAAGGGAATGTTCACCATAGCATATGAACCAAAAATATGGATGTTTTTAAGATCAGGCTTGTAGCCATACAACATGAAGAAAGGAGTCTGATTTATTACACTGCTCCAAGTACGGTTGACAATGTAATTTGCATACTTGATAGCTTCCCCCCAGTATATCATATCAAGGTTGGCGTCTTCTAGGAGACAACGCATCATGGTTTGCAGTACCTCTCCATTGTGAGCCGATGTGTAAGGCGCCGACGTCTGATGAATAATTCTATTCTTACGCATCCAGTCCTGGAAACGCTGAGACATGAACTCGGCACCACGATCACTCTGGATTCTGGCGATGCGAACTTGGTGTTGGGTAGAAACAAGGGTTGCAAAGTCTTTAAAGATCTGAAAAGTCTCTGATTTTTCTTTCATAGGATATACATATCCATATCTAGAGTAATTATCAACAATTGTTAGAAAATATTTTCTACCACCAAATGATGGCGGGAATGGACCAAATATGTCAATGTGAACCAAATCAAAAATGCGTGTTGACAGGCGTGTAGCGTGTTTGGGAATGGCTGCTGCTTTGGATTTGGCCTTTTTGCATACAGCACAATCCAAAAAACACCTTACACCCCTTTAGATCCAAACCTTTTGTGAATTCCGCCATCTTCCTAAGAACACGGAAACTGGCATGCCCCAATCTTCTATGCCATTTGTGGATACACCTGGAATGCAAAGGTTTACCTGTTAGTGAATTCTCAACATTAACATTTTTATGCGGAACCTCAGGCTTGCTCTGGGCAACCTGTTTACCAATTCTATTTTTGTTGGCTTTAGGAGCCTTTGGAATAGCAACAGGATCTCTCTCTGGAGCATCTCTCTCTGGGCCTGTGCTCTGCCTTTTTGGAGGTTGCATACTTGCCTGTGTTTGTTTTTTAGGCTTTGGCTTTAAGTAATAAACACCACCAATTAATATGGTTTCAGCAACAATATCTCCATCTTTAACTATGTAACTTGCTTTTTCAAGGTGGTGAACTTGGAACTTTAACATTCTAGACAAGTGAAACTGACTAAGCAAATTACTGGTTGCTGTTGGTATGTAATAAACATCAGGAATGAATGCATCGAGCTCTTCAACATAAACAGTTCCTTTTCCTTTGACCTGACAAGGATGATTGGAAAAAGAATAAAGTTCACGTAGTTCTGGTTCAGGCTCGTGCATTTCTGTGAAAAGTTCCTTTCTGTAGGTAACATGCAATGCTGCACCACTGTCCAAAGTCCACAGGAGTCGTCTGTCGTACTCTGGTTGAGGTTGTGGATCATTGGTTAAAGCCAATGTGGCGAGTGGAGTTTGTGGATCACGCCGGGGACCACGACGACCTTGTCTTCCGCCTCTGCCTCTGCCTCTGGAATCTGTTCCTCTGGGCTGGTATGTGACGGGAGCTGGAACTCGTTGGGGACAATCCCGGGTGGCATGTCCCACACGATCACAGGTGTTGCATCTTGGCGTCCTTGGAGCGTAGGTCCTTCCTCGGAAGGGGCGTCTAGCTGGAGCTCTTGATGCAGGTGGTCCTCTCAAATGTGGTGTGGCTAACATGAATGCCTCTTCTTCAATTAAAAGTCTACAGACATTGTCCACTGTGCGTTGAGCAATAGGGACTTGGTTAATTTTTGTAACAGCATCTTTCCATTCATAGTTCAAAGAGTTAATAATGATGCTGATCATTTGAATATCTTCAATGTTATGGCCTCTTTCTCTCAATTCTGTTCTCAGACCTTTCAGTTTGGTCAAATGTCCTCCAATTTGTTCACCAGGTTTCAATCTCGAACCGTGGAGTTCAGACATTTTTAGTTTTGACTCACCAGTTAGTGGAGAGACAGAAAATGAATTGAATGCCTGGTAAGGAGCCTGCACTTGGTATGCTGGCTGTGCTGGCAGGAATGCCTGTGGTATTTGCTGTGCCTGTTGTGGACCTAAAAATGGTCTTGGTTGTGCCATTGGAGGTGGGCCAGGAGGTGGCCCTATTTGCACTTGTGGCTGGGGCACGTATGCAGGCATTTGTAGCTGCTGTGGCTGATGCACTGGAATCTGCTGTATTCCAGTTGCCATTTGTGCTTGATCTGCAATATTGGCATGACCTGCTGGAGATGCAATCATTTGCCTTTGCTTTGTTCCATCTAAAAGGACACCAACACCGCCAGGGGGTGTTTGAGTTTGGGCCTGTGGAAACACTTGTGGCATTTCAGCTTCCTGTAGTAAATTACTTTTGCCAGCAGATGGTGCTGCACCTTTAGCTTCGGGCTTTTGAGTAGGAGTGGTTATGTAAGACATGTGTAACTTGATCAGGGAGACTTTCATGTGACGTATGCAGTGCCCTCTGTCTTAATTGGCCTGACACAGAATCCACCAGGGGGAGTGTCTTTGGCTCTGAGCAAGAAGACAAGATGGCCTCTTTTGAAAATCTTAAGTCACGGGAGTCTTCCTTATCATGCTCAAGCATAAACAAATCTCTCTTAAATCGAGACAGTTCATTTTCATAATATTTTACATGCTCACGATAGGATTTGATGGCCATCTCACGCTGGGTGAGCTCAGGGCTTTGAGAAGAGTAATGAATTGTTTCTCTCTCTGCGTGGGAGTAATTTTGCTCAGCAGTGCTTGCACTGAGCGTTAAAAATTCAGAAGGTTCTGGGGAGACTTTTTCAGAGCTTGGAAGATCAGAAGAAAATGTTACTGACCTCAGTCGTAAATCATCATCTTCAAAAACAGCTTCTGTCTTATCTCCATCCATTTCTGTTCCCACGGCTTCTTCTCGTTCCAAGCGTGTGGCTGTAGTAAGGGGCTGGAAATCTGGAAACCTCCTGTCTGCCACCTCTTCGTTGGAAAGATCAATCAAATCATTTACGAAGAGTGGTCTTGGTTTCACTTTGCCTTTTTTCTTCTGTTTCGGCATCTCAGCAATATAATTAGTGTACCTCAGTAGCTAAAAACTAATTGCCTATGCGCTCTTATCAGAAGTAACAAAAACAAGGAAAAAGCCATAAATCAGACCATCCTCGTGCTATCAGAATGTCAGGGGCCGTTATTAATCCCATGTTTGGCTCTGGGACTAATTACCCTGGTTTAGAGAAGATGAATCGAGGCTTATTCCTTGTTGCACTATTCTGATAAAGAAACGCGAAGGAAGGTTTCTAATAAAACTCATTTATTTGTTATAAAGAAAATAAAACACCTCACTAACTAAGAAAAGTTAATTGTTACATTTTTGAAGGTAATTCGGGCCGGCTATCTTTCAGCCGGACCTTGCTGGAAAGAGAACAAAGGAAAGAGTGTGTGAAGGAATGTGGGTGGATACGGAAACACGTAGCTTACTGATAAGAAGTTGGCAAAGCTACGGAGAGTCTGACAGTCCAGAAATAATGAGTTCAGCTGGCAAATAAAATAACGCAGTGACAGGCTCATCCTTCTCATCTGGACCAGGTAGGCTGACCTCTTCATCCTGTTCCTCGCTTGCATCGGTGGCAGGATCTGTGGTTGTCTCAGGTGGTGTCATGGTTGGTGCAGCTTTGCTGGGCCGTTTAATGTATGGACCCAGATCATTTGAGTGGATCTGGGTCCAATTGGAGTCTTCTTCGAAGGAGGCAGAGTGGGAGGTCACAGTCCTGCCCCCTTCTCCAAGGAATCAGTAGGCCTTGGAGCCAGGGGCATAGCCCAAGAACCTCAGTCTCTGGGAGATGGATCTCCCCTTCTTCTGCAGCTGCTTGGGGATGTGCAGCCAAGCATAGGAGCCAAACACATGCAAGTGTCCCAAACTTGGCTTCCTACCATGGACCAGAAAATATGGGGTCTGGTTCACAACGCTGCTCCAGGTGCGGTTCAGGGTGTAGTTGGCGTAGTGTACCGCCTCCACCCAGTACGATTCTGCAACCCCAGCATCCACAATCAGGCTGCACAAAATTGCCCTTAGCACCACCTTTGCCCCCGCCAGGCCCCCTTCTCTGCCCCCTGCCCCTTCCTTGTTTGGAACCATGCTTAGGTCCTTGCTGGTAATGGGGGCAGTCCTTCTTCAGATGCTCCTCAGAACCACAGATGAAACACTTGGGTAGAGCGTTAACCTGCTCTGAACTCTGGTGCCTTCTGTTGATGTGATGAGTTGTGGCCCTGGTGTACTCTCCCGCATCTCTACGCCTCCTGTCTTCCTCATTGAGCCTCCCTGTGAGGTAGGACAGAGTCATGGCTTCCTTTCTGGTTCCCTCTAGTGAGACAATAAAATTGCCCCAACTTTTGTCCAGGGATGCCAGAATGACAGCGATCATGTTGGCCTCAGTCACAGGGTAGTCCCTGAGCACCAGTTCTGCCCTGAGTGCCTTCAACTTTCCCAGGTGCTCAGCCATGCTAGCCCCAAATTTTAGCTTGGTGTTATAGAACTCCGTTGTGAGTCTTGTGGTGGAGCCCAAGCTATCACTATTAAATAAGCTATATAACAACCCCCAAATTTCACCAGCTGTGAGCCCATCTGGAATGCTAGGGTACAATTTAGCATCCAGTGAGCTCAGTAGAGTGGTATAGGCTCTCCTGTGGTACCACTCTTCTTGAGGTCCCCAAGGGAAAGGTGGGGGGTTTAAAACCATTTCTAGGGTCCCCTCATTTAAGAGACATACCTGTATCTCTTTATTCCATATGTTAAAATTTTCCCCTCCCAGATGTAATTTTCCAAAGTTATTTGGGAGAACAGACACAGCTGGGGCAGAAAATGCTGATGTATTTTGCTGTCCTTGGTATCTCTGCTTTGGTTCCATTAAAGTAAATGGGAGAGGGATCCCTCTGCTGGATGGTGTAAGTATTTTTCTCTGATTATTTTTCTCCTTTTCAGATGGGACCAACTGAGCATGCTCAGAACTCATTCCAGCCCAGGAGCCGACGAGAGCGGATCTCTCCCTCTGTACTTCAGGGCCAGGCCTAGGCCCAGGCCTGTGGAGCTCTGAAGAGTCTTCTGGAAGCCCCTCTTACCAGGGGGCGAAGGCTGCAGGATGGGGCTGGAAAAGCCCGAAAATGCTGGAGGCTGGGCAATGTCAAAGGTGTATTACATGCTCTAGTCCACCCGGACTAGTCCACCCAGACTAGATGGTATACCCCGGTGAGGGGAACGGTATCAAGCATATATGGGTGTCAGGTGACAGGTAGAGAAAAAAAGGACAACCAGGGGTGGAGCGAGCATACGTGAAAAGAACATGAGGGTGAATGTACCAATATAAAGGGTGCAACCAAATGCCTCTTAAAAAGCAAGTAGGGCGGGGTGGTTCCGGAGCATTGAGATGATCTTGAGAGTGTAACCAGAGGCCTTGGAAAAAACATCAAGGGAGGAATTACAATATACGGACGTGAGAAGCGGGACTGTGTGCTTTTAGTGGAAGGATAGAGGGTTTCACGGGCTGGGTTACATCATGGGACACCATTCGGAACAGGATAGTCATGGTTACTAAGAATGGATAGCCGAAGATAACATGGAACGTTTGGGAAATGGAGGGGCCCACCGCTGGTCCTGAAGACTCCAGAGGAGGCAGCCATCTTGGGAGGTGGGAGGCTCAGCTGGAGGCCCCCTGAAGTCATCCAGATGAGTCCTCCATTGCCTTGGTGGGGCTGGAGCCCCCAGGGGTTCTTCTGGGGCTCTCTGGAGGCCTGGGTCCTGGCTTGGGGGCTCCGGACTGGGCGCCCCCCCTTGCTGATCCCCTGGGGGTGTTGAGGGAGGCTAGCTGCCCCCGAGGTTGAGGCCGCAGTCATCGTGGCCTCCAGGGCTGCAACCAGGACTTGGATTGCAGCCCTGATGCCCGCTGCAGCAGGAGCGGCTGGGCAGACTTTGAGGCTTGCCGGTGGGGGGGCCGAGCAGTTTGCATGCTGCTTTGGTTGGCTGCCATCCGTTACTGGGCCTCGTGGCCTAGCTGAGGCCTACCAAGCCTCGCTGGAGTAGGTGGCCTGGGGGCCGCCATGTTGCTTCCAGTTGGCCCCGGAAGCTGCAGGTCGCAATTTGGCGGGAACTTTCCCGCCAAAAGCTCTGGGTCCCCGGAGTCCCCCAGGGTGGCCAGCACCATGTTGGGGAGCCTTCTGGGTGCTGGGGAAGGACTTACCCGGTGTCCAGAGGCCCCCTGCGCTGGTGTCCCATGTGGCTGGGCTCCTGACATCCCTCGGGTTGCTAGGAGCGTTCGTAGCAGCTCTCTGCATTCCTCGCTAGTGAGCTGGTCTACACTGATCTCTGGTCTCTGGCCTCCTCCCCGGTGTCCTGGCAGTCCTGGATGGACTGCTGGTCTTCCATGCCTTCCTTTGTGGCTTGCAGCTGCAAGGAAGCATGCGAAGGGGTCCCTTGCGTTCCGCTGGGTCCTCTGGGGGCATAGAGATCATCTGCAGCCTCCTCTGGATTGAAGCTCGCATCAGGGACTGGATGCAGGGTTGCCAACCTTGCTTGGAGACTCCTGGTCATAACCGGGGAAGTCCTACCATCCATCTCTTGGGAGTTCTTGCTGGAATCTCCTGGCATCTTGCTTCTGCTGGCTTGGAAGCGTTGCCTCAAACCATCCTTGGCTACCACTTTGTGAGGGATCTCACGAAGAATGATGGTTCGTTGAGGGTGCTTCCAAGAAAAGGTCAGCACGCAAGGATGCAATCAAATTAAGTCTTTATTTAGAAGTAAAAGTAGAGTAAAATAAGTTCCCAGGCATGGAGGCATCCATGCCTGGATTGAGCCCATGGGTCAGTCCCATAAGAGAGTAGAACAAGAGCAGGGAAAGCAGGGAAAATCAGGAAGCAGCCCCTGTACAGGGGTTCTTATAGGGGCCCCTGGCCCCTCCCTTACCCATGTGTGTGAGGGGGCTGGAGGGCCATTAACTCTCCCCAATGGGGCTTCAGGGGCTGGAGCCCCTTGACCCACCAGTGGGATCAAAGGTGCCTCTTTGCCCCCATCTGGTGGCCTTTGAAGAGACTGCCATGGCTGGCACAAAACACCTAACATTCTCTTACATTTCACTATTTAATATCCACATGCTTTCTTCTATTCTTTACTCTGTCACCTGTTGCCATTTTAATGCAAGCAACATTATCTTCAAACACCATTACAGCTTCAGTTACTTTTATGTTTAAATCCTATAACAGCTATACGTACCAAGTCACCTCTGAGCAAAGCTCAGACAGAGCAATAAATTCTGCCTCTGCCATAGAAATGGCTACAGTTGTTTGTTTTCTGGACTTCCAACCAATTAAAGTCCCTCCAAACAATACAACAATCCCAGAATTAGACTTTTTGGTTTTTACATCATTGGCATAATTACTGTCAACATAACATTTTAATTTCAATTCTTCAGAGATCTGTATTTGAAGATCCAAGTTCTTTTTTTAAAAAAATAATTTTTATTGAACAGTTTTTTTAAAACAGACAAAAAAACAAATAAAAACTGATATTTACATCTTCTTCTTTTCAACATCTTCGCATCAGTAATCTATATTTATACATTTTATTTTTTTTATCTTAATCTATCTTTTATACATATATTTCTAGTATATCATATATTCTCTTATTCTAAATATTTTATTTACATTTAACATAAACAGGCACCTAGTTTCCTTTTCACAATATATATCTTCCCATTTGTTTCCATATTTCTCCACCTAATTTAACAATTGTTTAGTTTTCTTTTGTCCTCTTTTTTCTCCTTTCTCCTTCAACCATTTATACCATTTCTCGAGACTAAGTAGTATTCTGTTTCACCTTTTTCTTGTATCTCCTTTGTGAGTTTATCCATTTCAGCACACTCCATAATTTTTCTAATCACCTTATCTTCTGATGGTATGTCATTGTTTTTTCAATTTTGGGCGAAAACTATTCGTGCTGCTGTCATTATGTGAATAATTAAGTATCTTATTTCTTTTTCATATGGCCCGGTAATTATTCCCAGTAAAAACGTTTCTGGCCTCATTTCTATTTGTTGATTTATAATTTCTTCTATTTGTGTTTTAATTGTTTGCCAAAATTGTTTTGCCTTCTGGCAGGACCACCACATGTGATATAAGTTCCTTTTTGATGTTTAGATTTCCAACATAGCGGGGAGGTATTTGGAAACATCTTTGCCAATCTGGCGGGTGGGAGATGCCACCTATAAAACATTTTATACATATTTTCTTTATAGGGTACAAACATTGTTAGTTTGTAATTTATATTCCATAATTTCTCCCATTTATCTAATTCAATATTGTATCCAAAATGTTTCTCCCAAATTATCATATTTTCTTTAACTACTTCTTCTTCCAATTTGTATCTTAATAAATAATTATAGGGTTTTTTTTTTTTATCAATTTATCCTCTGTTCCATGAAGAATTTTATCTAATTCGTATGTTCTCTTTTGAAATCCAAATTGTGCCAACTCTGTCCTGTATCTAGATTTTATTTGCATATAGGGCCACCAATCAATGTCTGTACCCAATTCTTTCAATTCCTGTCTTGTTCTTAATTCCCCTTGATTATTCAAAAGATCTTTGTAAGTTTTCATTTTACCAATATCTAGAGCATTTGGGTAGATTTGTGCCTCCATAGTGGATAGCCATTCTGGAATTTTATCATAATGGTTCTTTTTTATCCCCTGCCATGTCTGTAGCAATGCTTCCCTGATCAAATATTTGCCTTTGAAAATATTCGTGCTGTCTACTTTTTCCCTCCCACAAGAAAGCATGCCATCCCCTTTAATCCATATCAAATATTTGGCAGGGAAAGAAAGCAAGGATCAAAATAAAACATTTACAAGACACGAGGGAGAGAGGAGGATTAGCACTCCCAGACTGGGAAACATATTGAAGACCCAAGTTCACAGTTCCCTTCAAATACCTGAGAATCCTTTTTATACCCATCCAATGCAATTGTGTTGGTGCAGCAGTAAAGTGACTTAAGATGCTTACCACACAAGCTATGCCTGTTTTGGACCACTGTGACAGATATAACAAGCTCCCTATTGCAGACCGATATATCTCTTGATCACAACTGTCATTAGCTGAGCTGCTCTTAAAAGGAATTATGTTAGAGTTTGTAGCAATCCAACCAGCACACAAGTAAATAATTCAGCAGGATTCATTTATATAAGAAACTTCTTTATATATAGGTCAATTGGTTCATTGCCAAATAATGATCTTTTTCTATCTTCCATCCATGTAAATATAGTATTTTATATTTCTTGTTTTCACTGAAACAATGTATGTGTTGCAACTTTCCCAAGTTTCAGAGAAGTGAGGTGAGAAGTGAAACAAATCATGTAGAAGGGTAGCTTGGCATTCAACTGCTTTGAAACTCATCAAATTTGGTACTCAATGTATTGTATTTTGACATGAAAATTTTGTCCTGGTAATCATCATTCATTTGGTACTCAACACACAAGCTAGATTTGTCATTGTTGGCTGCCTTGTGACTCACTACATGAGTCTATGGGAAAAATTGTTTATTACTCATCTTTTTGGTGCTCATCACGGCTCCTGGAACCAATTAATGATGAGTACTGAGGTACCACTGTATTATTTACTGGTCCTCAATTTGTGCCAATAAACTGAGTTTCCCTTGCCTGCTGCCATCTAATGGTCATATTTGACTTTTTCTCTCACAACCCTACCCCATTTGCTCTCCAGGCAAGTCCCTTCAGAGTATTTCCCATGGATTTCCCCAGCCAAAACCTGAGACCCCAAATAAGGTTGATTGTTATGGTATGGATGTTAAGAGTGCTAGGAAGAGAAATTGCCAGATACTCTGCCTTGCAAGCCTTGCTCCTGTGAGTGAATTTGGGAATATAAATATGAGCCAGGGTAACATATTTTGCCTTAAGTACCCCTCACAGTCTTGAGAAGATTTGAGTGAAAATCAAAATGATTGATCCAGATCTTTGTTATCAGCTGCAGAGGCCTTCAGGAAAGCCTTACCGGCTTTGCTGGCTGCAGAAGAAATGGGCTGGCAAGGCAAGTGTCGGGGTGTGCGAGGTCTGGCTGCAACTGTCCGAAGGTAAGTAGTAGGGCAGCTCCACCCCCCATCCCCACCCTAGCTTAATTTTAACCCTGGAGTTGGTGGGGTGTTAATTAGGGCTTATTTTGGGGGAAGGGCTTATATTGGGTACACATGTAAAAGTCAAGCTAGGACTTACTTTTGGGGTAGGTCATGTTTTTGGGGAAACACGGTATTTAGAAACAGTGATTGCTCTTATGGTCTTTCTAGGTCAGTGATGGCTAACCTTTTTGCTGTCGTGTGCAAAAGCGTGGGGAGTGTGGGGGGGGTTGCACGCATGTGTGCCCACACCCATAATTCAATGCGCCTCGCCCCTCATGCATGCGCGACACCCCCCCCATGTTCCCCCCGCTTTTGGCACGTGATGGCATAGTGAGCCCAGTAGGCCCATTTTTTTCAACCCCAGGCTCCAGAGGCTTTCTTGGAGCCTGGGGAGGGTGAAAACAGCCTTCCCCACCCCACCCAGAGACCCTCTGGAGGCTGGAAACAGCCCATTTCCCAACTTCCAGTGGGCCCGAGAGGCCCAAAAATCAGCTGGCCGGTGCATACATGCACGCTGGAGCTGAGCTAGGGCAACGCTCGCGTGCCCACAGATATGGCTCCATGTGCCACCTGTGGCACACATGCCATAGGTTCGCCATCACGGTTCTAGGTCATTTACTGATGACACCTATTATATTTACCAGTGCATTATCAAATGACACAAATCTCAGGAATTTCAGGAACCAACTTCTACTTGTTTGTTCTATCCACATGTTTTTTTTATAAAAGTTTTTTATTTTATAGACAAACAAACATACAATACATAATCAATCAATCAGTGTATCATCTGAGTACATCTTTTGTGTCTTCTTCCTACTCCTCCACTTTTATCCATTTCTCTCACATTTCTTGCTTTTCTATTAATACATTTATCTATCTTCTTTCTCTTCTTTCTTCTTCGCTCATTTTATTACATTACCATATATATATACATACATACCCGTGAAAACTTACATAAACAAATATATATATATATATATATATATATATATATATATATATATATATATATATATATTCTTTAACCAATGATAAAATTGCCCCATACCTTAAAATATTCCGATTCCTCTCTTTCTTTAATTGTCAAAGTCAATCTATTCATTTCTGCACAATCCAGTATTTTCTTAATTACTTCTCCCTCTGTAGGGATTTTCTCTGCTTTCCATCTTTGTGCAAATACTATCCTCACTGCGGTTATAACGTGCATAATCAAATATGTATTTTCTTTACTAAATTTCACTGGTAAGATACCCAATAGGAACAGTTCAGGTTTTAAATCCATATGTTGTTGTATCATTTCTTCTACCCATGTTTTAATTTTAATCCAATAATTTCTCACTTTTGGACATGTCCACCACATATGATAATACAATCCTGGTGTCTGATGGCATTTCCAACATTTAGCTGATTTATCTTTAAATGTTTTTGCCAATTTTTCAGTTGGCATGTGCCATCTGTAAAACATTTTGTATTGATTCTTCTTATATGCTGTGGAATTTAAAAATTCCTTTCCCATAGCTGCTGCTATTTATTTAACTCAATTGAATATCCAATTTTTTTTGCCCAAGCTATCATTGTTTCTTTTACTTGTTCTTCTTCTAATTCAATGGTAAGTAGGTAATTATATATATATTAATTATTTTTTCATCTGTTCCTGTATCTTATCCAGTTCTGTCATTTCTAAATAAAAACTATGTAGTCTTTTTCATATCTTGTTTGTATTTGAATATGAGTACAGTATATCTGTCCATCTCAATCCCTTGTTCTTCTATTTCTTGTTTCCCTTTCAATTCCCCCTTATCTGTTAATATATTCTTGTATCTAAGAATATTTTTAATATTAATAATATTTGAGTGTATTAACGCTTCCATTGTTGATAACCATGTTGGTATTTTCAAATAATATTTATCTCTGATCTTCTCCCACACTAGTAATAATGCATTTCTTACATAGAAAATAAGTATGCATCTTGCTTCTGCCATATTATAAAAAGGCGTGCCATCCCAATTGTAAATCATGTCCTTCCAAATTTAATAGTCTTATATTTCTTAGTCCAATCCATTCTCTCATCCAAGTCAATGCTGCTGCCTGGTAGTATAGTTCCCAATTCGGCAGTTCAAATCCTCCACATAGTCTCACATCTTGTAACATTTTTATGTTGATTCTCACTTTCTTCCCTTGCCATATAAATTTCCTTACTGTTTTGTTAAGCTGTTCAAAATATGTCTTTTCCACTTTTATCGGCATTGTCTGAAATAAAAACAATAGTCTCGGTAATATATTCATCTTAATTATCGGAATCTTTCCCATTAATGTTAACTGTACATTTTTCAATTTCTCCAAATCTTCCTCAATTTGTCTTTTTAATTTGTAATAGTTATCTTCTTTTATTGTTACACATCTTGAAGTTAAATGTATTCCTAAGGTGAAATCAGAGGAGGTGGAAGGAAGGAAGGAAGGAAGGAAGGAAGGAAGGAAGGAAGGAAGGAAGGAAGGAAGGAAGGAAGGAAGGAAGGAAGAGGCTACTGTACTACACTCCCATCATTCCTGAGTTGTGCTGTTAAAGAAATCCAGTGCCACCAGGGAGAAGTCAAGTTGTGAAAGAGTGATTGAAATTCCTCACAAAACCTCATTATTCAGGTTAAATTGCCATATTGGCACTTTGTGATAAATAAGTGGGTTTTGGGTTGCAGTTTGGGCACTCGGTCCCTAAAAGGTTCGCCATCACTGCCCTATACCATTCCAGGGAAGTGGCTCCCCAGTCTCTACTTAATAGCCTCCACTGATGGAGACCCACAACTTCTAAAGGCAACCCATTCCACTGGATAATTGTTCTCACTGTTAGGAAATTTCTCCTTAATTCTAGGTTGCTTCACTCCTTGATTAATTTCTATCCATTGCTTCTTGTCTTGCCTTCTAATGCTTTTGAAAATAGGTTGACCCACTCTTCTTTGTGGCAGCCCCTCAAATATTGGAACACTCTGAGTCCTTCCTTCCACTAGACTAGACATACCCAATTCCTGCAACCTTTCTTCATATGTTTTAGCCTCCAGCCCCCTAATCAGCTTTGTGGCTGTTGTCTACACTTTTTCAGAGTGTCAACAACTTTTTTATATTGTAGTGACCAGAACTGGATGCAGTATTCGAAGTGTGATCTTACTAAGGCCTTATAAACCGGTACTAACACTTCGCATGATCTTGATTCTAACCCTCTGTTAATGCAGCCTAGGACTGCATTGGCTTTTTTGGCAGCCGCACACAAATATGGCTCATATTTAAGTAATTGTCTAGTAGGACTCCAGTTTTTACTGCCACTTGATAATGTATGTTCTTTTCTAAAATATGGCCCCCATCATTGGCCATTGTTTTTCCCCCTCTCCCAAGGTCGTTGTGGTTACTGGCTGTATTAGGAGGCAGAGAATTTTTTATGTGCAACCTTAGACTTTTTTGTGTCAGAATGTCCTCTGCAGATATCCCAGGGGCAAAAAGTCAGGAGTCTCCTAAGATCCAACTACTGATGTCCACAGATGAAAGGCAGCCTATTTTCATCATGGTCCCTCAGAATCAAAAGCTGAGCTTGCAGCAAAAAGGAAAGTGAGGGGATTTTTGATTAATACATATACAAAGTTTTTACGGAGTTTTAGGAAGGGGTGGGAAGGACCTGGGGGGGTCTGTAGAACCACAGAGTGGCAGAGTGGGTCTGAGGGTCATGGCGGGAGGAGAGAGGGAGGGGGTTAGATAGGGATGAGACGAAGGGCCATTCCATCAAAACAGTGAGTGGGAGGGGCAGATATGGTGGGCGCAGGGGGCCGTATCATGTACAGGGAGTACGCATTCGCTGGTTGCGAGCGATGGCATGCTCCGGCCCCCAAGGCGCTTCTTGTATTCCAGGTTGTGCAGAGTCTTAGGGCCCGGGCCTTCGGTTGTTGTTGTGCAATGCCAGGTCTGTGACTAATAAAGCCCCCCTCATTCATGATTTAGTTCAAGAGGGGGGTGCAGACCTGGCTGGGCCACGAGGGGGGGTTCCCCTCGTGGAGATGTGCCCACCAGGCTTCCACGCATTTCATCAGCCCAGGGGAGGGGCGGAGGGGTAGCGGTGATTATTAAAGAAAGTCTTAGTCCAAGGGAGGCCACTGTTCCTCAGATAGCTGGCTGTGAGACCCTCTTTGTGAAGCGGGGTCATGGGGTGCAGAAGGGTTTGCTGACCATGTACCTGGCTCCCTGCCGCGTGGCAGCTGCCCTGCCTGAGCTGCTCAACGTAACAGCCGGGGTGGCGGTGGATACCCCCAGGCTTATGGTCATGGGGGATTTCAACCTGCCATCCGTTGGTGAAACGTCGGAAGTGGCTCAGGAGTTCATGGCTTCCATGATGGCCATGGACCTGACCCAGTTAGTTCATGACCCTACCCACATAGGGGGACACACACTAGACTTGATTTTTGTCTCTGGTCAGTGGCTGAATGATCTCACAATAGGGGATCTAGTCATCAAGCCCTTGTCATGGACAGATCATTCACTCCTTCAGCTGGACTTTCGTACTGCTCCCCCTCGCTGCACGGAGATGGAACCGACCAGGTGGTGCCCTCCCAGGTGCCTGATGGACCCCGAGAGGTTCCTGACAGAGCTTGGGCCATTCCCAGAGGCTCCCACAGCTTTGGCTGAGGAGCTGGCGGCCGCCTGGGATAGGGCAGCCGCCGGAGCCTTGGACCGCATCGCGCCTTTGCGACCTCTGACCCAGTGCCATTCTCAATTGGCTCCTTGGTTCTCCGAGGAGCTGAGAGAGATGAAGCACCAGAAAAGACGCCTAGAGAGCGATTGGAGGACCAGCCGTGCCGAATCAAGACCTACCTAGTGGCAATAAGAGTGGCAAAATCTAACTATTTTTCCACTCTTATTGCATCTGCAGAGAACCGCCCAGCCGCCCTGTTCAGGATGACCCACTCTCTACTCCAGGTGGGAGCGAGGGAGGACCCCTTGCAGGGTAGAGCTGAGGATTTTGGGCAGTATCTGCATGATAAAATCGCTCAGATTCGGCACAGCCTGGACTCTGATTGGATAGTTTCAGACGGGATGACGGAGGCAAGTCTTGAGACTGTTATCTGGGAGGAGTTTGACCCTGTGACTCCTGAGGACATGGACAGGATTTTGGGGAGGCTTAACGCTACCACATGTTTACTAGACCCGTGTCCCTCCTGGTTGGTACTGGCCTCCCAGGAGGTTACACGAGGCTGGTTTCAGGAGATTACCAACGCTTTGCTGGGTGTGGGTGTCTTCCCAGCTGCCCTGAAAGAGGCGGTGGTGAGGCCCCTCCTCAAGAAGCCTTCCCTGGACCTGGCTGTTTTAGCTAATTATCATCCTGTCTCCAACCTTCGCTTCACGGCGAAGGTTGTCGAGAGTGTGGTGGTGAGGCAACTTCCTCGATTCCTGGATGAAGCTGTCTATCTAGATCAGTGCCAGTCGGGCTTCAGGGCGGGTTACAGCATGGAAATGGCATTGATCGCATTGGTTGATGATCTCTGGAGGGCTCAGGACAGGGGTTGCTCCTCTGTTCTGGTCCTCCTAGACCTCTCAGCAGCTTTTGATACCATCGATCATGGTATCATGCTGCGTTGGCTAGAGGGGTTGGGAGTGGGGGGCACCGTTTTACAGTGGTTCTCCTCCTTCCTCTCTGACCATATGCAGTCTGTGTTGATGGGAGGGCAGAGGTTGACCTCAAGGTTCCTCACTTGTGGGGTGCCACAGGGATTGGTTCTCTCGCCCCTCCTGTTTAACATTTATGTGAAGCCGCTGGGCGAGATCATCTGTGGCTTTGGGGTGAAGTATCAACTGTATGCCGATGACACACAGTTGTACATTTCAACCCCAGGCCACCCCAATGATGCCCTTGACATGATGTCCCATTGCCTGGAGGCCGTGCGGATCTGGATGGGGAGGAACAGGCTCAGACTCAACCCTTCCAAGACTGAGTGGCTGTGGTTTCTGGCATCCCGATATAGCCAGCTCACACCATCGCTGACTATTGGGGATGAGATCTTACCCCCTCAGAGAGGGCTCACAACTTGGGCGTCCTCCTGGACTCACGGATGATCATATGACGGCCGTGGCCAGGGGGGCTTTTTATCAGGTTCGCCTGATTTTCCAGTTGCGCCCCTTTCTGGATCGGGATGCCTTGCACACAGTCACTCATGCTCTTGTCACTTCCCATCTGGACTATTGTAACGCTCTCTACATGGGGCTCCCCTTGAGGAGCACCCGGAGGCTCCAACTGGTCCAGAATGTAGCTGCGCGAGTAATAATGGAGGTGACCCATTGCTCCCATGTAACACCCCTCTTGCATGAGCTGCACTGTCTCCCAGTGGTCTTCTGGGTGTGCTTCAAGGTGTTGGTTACCATCTTTAAAACGCTCCATGGCTTAGGATCTGGCTATCTACAAGACCGCATTCTGCCACCGATTGCCTCCCACTGACCAATACGCTCCCACAGAGAGGGCCTCCTCAGGGTGCCGTCAGCCAAACAATGTAGACTGGTGACCCCCAGAGGGAGAGCCTTCTCTGTGGGGGCCCCTGCCCTCTGGAATGAATTACCCCCGGACATACGAAGGATCCCCGACCTCCGCGCCTTCCGTTGTGCAGTGAAGACCCTGTTATTCCAGCAAGCCCCTCTGATGGGATAAATGATTTTAATTTGGTTTTAATGGGGTTTTAAAATTGGTTTTAAAATGAGAGTTTTAAATTCGGCCTATGATTTAATTATTTTAATCTGCTTTTAAATTCTATTTTGTACATTGTTTTTATTACGGTTGTTCACCGCTCTGAGTCCTTTGGGAGAAGGGCAGTATATAAATTAAATAAATAAATAAATAAACTCAGATGTTAATTGATTTAGATGGCAACGAGTCATATTATCAAATGGAAGACTTGTGGTGGCTCTGATCTCTGATAGACATAGCCCTCAGATTTTGAAGTGGCCTCTGATAAGAATATTTTGATTATTTTTTGAAAGATATAAATCACTTCTAACCATTTCCTTCTTATTTTGTAAATGCACACAGCATATGCAATATCCCTATACAAATGCAAACCAAATATTAGCTAAGATTTTTCTTATTACTATCTTCTACTTCTCTAGTTTCTGCTTTATAAATTATATGCTATACTCCATTCCATATTATATTTAGTTAACAACAATACCATGATTTTAGGAACAAACTGTGCAGGCGGTGTGGTTGGGGTTTCTCGTACACTGAAGTAACTGTGCCGGCCTGTTGTAAAACAGTAATAAAATATACATATAAATCCACATATACCGTGGCAAATTTAATAAATAAAATAAAATAAATAAATATGGCAGGTCTACATCCATCCAGAAGATGTATAGATCTAATTTATCAATGTATATGTAATAGTAGAAGAGTTTCTAGTTATTGATATAAGTAGAATTAAACCTTCATAAACTGTGTTCAGTAAGGGTGCCTAAATAACACTTTAGGCACCCTTACTGAACACAGTTTATGAAAGTTTAATTTTGTCAAAATTTCCACTTTAATAGACAAAGAGCAAACAAGAAACAAAGAAAAAATACAGAACAATCAGGAAAACCTACTACTTTGCATGAGAAAAATAATTCAAACTACTTTTGAATGTAGCATTAAGCCTTCACCAAAGACATAAAATTAATTACCATATTTTTTGCACTATAAGACATTCCAGACCATAAGATGCACCTAGCTCTTGGAGAGGAAAACAAGAAAAAAAAATCTGCCTCTGCCTCCCATCGATATTCATCTGGCTAGTGTCCTTGCAGCAAACAGCAAACATCCTGGTCAGCTTCAGCATGTTATGGCAGCCTGATTTAGCACTAGCAGCTGATTGGTGGCTGGATAGGCCTCCCAGAATACCGCCAATCAGCTGTTCCAGGCTGAGGGGATTGCTGCTGCCTATCACCGCCTCCGTGCATCATGTTTTCAGCCTCCGTGCATACTGTTTTAAGCCTGTTCCAGGCAGTGGGGATCACCTCTGCCTATTGCTGGCAATTGGCGGTGATAGGCGGCAATCAGCGGCAGTGGCAATTCCTTTCTGCCTGGAATGGGCTGAAAATGGGATACACAGAAGCCAAAAACAAGGTGTGCAGAGGCCAAAAATGGTGTGCATGGAGGCCAAAAATGGGGCATGCAGAGGCTGAAAATGGGGCATGTGGAGGCCGAAAACGGCCGAAGGGTGGGTGCTGGCAGGTGGGCAGGGTTTCAGCAACATTCATTTTATAAGACGTACAGACATTTCCACCCACTTTTTTCGGGGGAGAAGTGTGTCTTATAGACTGAAAAATATGGTACGTCTTTCCATCACATCAATAGAGAGTTCACTGCATACAAGGTTTAGTTTGGGGTCACACTATCTTTGAATGATTTGTATGAATAGTGATTTATTTGGCTGTCCCTTTCCTCCCAAATCATCCTTTTATTCTTTATGTGATTGGAAGCTTCTAGTTTGAGACACATTGTTCAAAAATACATTTGAATCTTTAATTTTTGATCTTGATAACGCCACTTTAATAAACTGATGAAAAAGCTGTTTACAAAAGCTCTGATTCTCAATCTATATTTTGCTTATCTGATTCTGCATATGTTCACATTATAACTATATAATGGAATCATTTTTATAAGTTTTATTGTAACCTCTGGAAAGGTTGACTTATGAGGAGGGAGCCATGGATATAACCTTTATCAATTCATTCCTTTTCTTTTATTATATTAACTCTAGTTTAAACAGTATCCTTAAAAATTACAATGATTGATACTTGATTAAAATAACAATAATATCTATTAAGTGATAAGGCAGAAACTGTGTTGAGGTTTTTGAAGATGATAATGTCGCATTATTTCTGTAATTTTTATTATTCTGCTGCACAGAAATTACCTGTAATTGTCTTCGCAGGAGACACTTATATTTCGGTTTTCCAAGATCTCTCTCAATTGTGCAATGGAATGTCCTGTGCAAGATTCCCTGGTAATAGAAGCCCATCACATGTTAGTTCCAGGTATATATTGTCTCTGTGCTAAATCCTTCCAGAAAATAAAAACGTGATGCCTGATGCCTGAATAAATATTTTTCCAATAGTTTAAAAATCACTCTAGTGTTTTCAAGGTAACCTCAGTCCTAAACACCCAAATCAGCATAATCAGTCTTGCCCCCAGCATCCACCATTTAAGCAGACCAAAAGAGGCATCAGTACACAGAGGGGTTTTTTTTTTATAGCAAGCTTTTTTTTTTTCTTCTTATACCACATTGCACATATAGATAGCATATTTGGAAGGGGTTTCGCAGTATCATCATTACAATTAAAGAAAATGTAAAATCAGGCTCGTCTGGGGGATGGGGGAGGGAGGGTCGAGATCCAAAACAAGAAACAGGAAAAACTAAAGAGCAATGCATGAAAAAACTATAGATCCCAAATGCCATCACTCTGCTAAACAAATAATTCCCTCAACACTGTGAAACTATTTACTAAGACTGCACTATTAATCTTCTCATCGTTCCCATCACCCATCTCCTTCCACTTATGACTGTATGACTTTAACTTTGTTGCTTGTATCCTTACAATTTATATTGCTTATTTGTACCCTATGACTATCATTAAGTGTTGTACCTTATGATTCTTGATGAACGTATCTTTTCTTTTATGTATACCGAGAGCATATGCACCAAGACAAATTCCTTGTGTGTCCAATCACACTTGGCCAATAAAAAATTCTATTCTATTCTATTCTATTCTATTCTATTCTATTCTATTCTATTCTATTCTATTCTATTCTATTCTATTCTAATAACAAAGGGCCCACCAGAAGTTTTATACAATTTCAGAATACAAAAGAGGTTGCTGTAAATATGCTTTAGATTCTCCCTCTGTGTCTTTTTTTTTTTTGAAGGTTCACCTTTTCCTCATTACTCTATTTTTGTTTTTTCCATGCTGCCCTCTTTTCTAAGCCACCTCCCTTTCTCTTGCTTTGCATGGAGAAAGCATGAAATGGGATTTTTGCATGTGAAATTGGTGTACACAAGCAGTCCAATTGCAGTCTGACTGCAGTTTGCAAATGTGAGTATGTTGATGGTAAAAGCTGGTGTGAATGTACTTTGATTCCCTTTCGTAGAAAGAAACAGTAAGTTGCAAGATGTTTGTTGTTGTTGTTGTGAAGTAAGAGGAAAGGCAATAGCAAGTGTTTGCAAGGAAAAGAAATAAAGAAACTTATTTTGTCAAAAGTATGCTGAGTGGAGAAAGGGAATGAGATTTCTGTGTAGTCTTTTAAATTTTTTCCTGTCCTCACTGGTTATTAATTCGAGGATATTTTGCCTTGAAAGAGCGAGAGAAGCAGGAAAGGAGGGAATGCAGTTTTTCTGCTCATTTTAACCATTTTTCTCCCCCCCCTCCAAGCCTGTCTGAGAAAGGCCGGGCAAATGGGTGACCTGCTCTTGCAGCCTGGCCTTTCACTGTTTTGGTCTCTTTCATCTGCATATAAAAGCTATGCGGATATATTTTCTTTTCTGCTCTGAATACAATTTTGATTTTTTTTTTCTGGAAATGTTTGAGGTTTCTTTCTTTTTTTTAATATAAAAAGTTTTTTATTAATAATACAAAATTTAAAAAACATTGGACATAGATATGACATCACTGGTTCCATACATCTTCTGTCACTTTACAATAATATTAGTAGTCATATAAACATATAGTTCTTAAGCTTTGTTTTTATTTATTTATTTATTTATTTTATTGAATTTGTATACCGCCCTACTCCTGAAGGACTCAGGGCGGTGAACAGCCATAGAATAAAACATATAAATACAAAATTTAAAATAGAATAAAACGAATTAAATAATTTGGCTGCATTTAAAACCCCAATAATTTAAAACTAAATTTAAAATTTCCATTTAAAAAGGGGAAAAAACTTAGGTCAGGCCAGCTTGATGAAATAAAAAAGTCTTGAGTGCGCGACGGAAGGTACACAGATCCGGGATCCTCCGTATCTCGGGGGGGGAGCTCGTTCCAGATAGTAGGTGCCCCCACAGAGAAGGCTCTCCCCCTGGGGGCCACCAGTCGACATTGTTTGGCCGACGGCACTTGGAGGAGCCCCTCTCTATGGGAGCGTACTGGTCGGTGGGAGGCTATTGGTGGTAGCAGGCGGTCCCGTAAATAACCAGGTCCTAAGCCATGGAGCACTCTAAAGGTGATAACCAAAACCTTGAAGCGCACTCGGAAGACCACCGGGAGCCAGTGCAGCTCGCGCAGGAGAGGCGTTACATGGGAGCGCCACATCGCTCCCGTCACCACCCGCGCGGCCGCACTCTGCACCAGTTGGAGCCTCCGAGTGCTCCTCAAGGGGAGCCCCATGTAGAGAGTGTTACAATAGTCCAGACGGGAGGTGACAAGGGCATGAGTGACCGTGCGTAAGGAGTCCCGATCTAGAAAGGGACGCAACTGGCGGATCAGGCAAACCTGATGAAAAATCCTCCCGGTCATGGCCATCAAATGCTCTTCTAAAGACACCCAAGTTGCGAGCCCTTTCCGTGGGGGCCAATGATTTGCCCCCAATAGTCAGCGATGGCACCAGCTGACTATATCGGGACGTTGGAAACCACAGCCACTCGGTCTTGGATGGGTTGAGCCTGAGCCTGTTTCTCCCCATCCAGATCTGTACGGCCTCCAGGCACTGGGACATCACTTCAAGGGTGGTCTGGGGTGGAGATGTACAGCTGGGTGTCATCAGCATACTGGTGGTACTCCACCCCGAAACCATGGATGATCTCGCCCAGCAGCTTTACATAAATGTTGAACAAAAGGGGCAAGAGGACCGATCCTTGTGGCACCCCACATATAAGGGGCCTCGGGGTCGACATCTGCCCCCCTGTCAACACAGACTGCGACCAGTTGGAGAGAAAGGAGGAGAACCACCGTAGTACAGTGCCTCCTACCCCCAACTCTTCCAACCGGTGCAGTCGATGGTATCAAAAGCCGCTGAGAGATCTAACAGGACCAGGACAGAGGAGCACCCCCTGTCCCGAGCCCTCCAGAGATCATCCACCAATGCAACCAATGCCGTTTCCATGCTGTACCCAGGCCTGAAGCCCGACTGGAACGGATCTAGATAAGCTGATTCATCCAGGTACTGAGGAAGCTGTCGCGCTACCACACTCTCAACAACCTTCGCAACAAAGCGAAGGTTGGAGACTGGACGATAATTAGCCAACACTGCCAGGTCCAGAGAAGGCTTCTTGAGGAGAGGCCTCACATTGCCTCCTTCAAGGCGGCAGGGAAGACACCCTCACTCAAGAGACTTGGTAGTACAGGGGTTTAAGGCACCCTGTTATTAAGCTGGTTATTAAGACCAGCTGCCTGCAATTACTGCAGGGTTCAAATCTCGCCAAGGCTCAAGGTTGACTCAGCCTTCCATCCTTTCTAAGGTAGGTGAAATGAGGACCCAGTTTGTGGGAGCAATAAGCTGACTTTGTATAAATATACAAAAGGATGAAGGCTATTGCTGAGCACATTGTAAGCCGCCCTGAGTCTTCGGAGAAGGGCGGCATATAAATCAAATTAAAAAATAAATAAATAAATAAATTTAAAAAAAAGAAGCATTAATAATCTCCTGGAGCCAGCCTCGTGTAACCTCCCGGGAGGCCAGCACCAACCAGGAGGGACACCGGTCCAATAAACATGTGGCCGCATTCAGTCTGCCCAGTATCCTGTCCACATCTTCGGGAGTCACAGAATCAAACTCTCCCCAGATAATATTCTCAAGACCTGCCTCCATCATCCCCCCTGAATCTACCCAGTCAGAGTCCAAATGTTCCCGAATCTGAGTGATTTTGTCATACAGATACTGTACAAAGTCCTCGGCGCTACCCTCCAAGGGGTCCTCCCGCGCTTTCTGGTGGAGCAGGGAGCAGGTCACCTTAAATAGGGCAGCTGGGCAATTATCAGATGATGCAATAAGAGCGGAAAAATAATTGTATTTTGCCACTTTTATCGCCACCAGTTAGGTCTTAATATGAGACCTTACCAGTGTTCGGTTGGATTCAGAATGGCTGGCCCTCCAACTGCTCTCCAGGCATCTTTTCCAGCGCTTCATCTCCCTCAGCTCCTCGGTGAACCAAGGAGCCAGGTGAGACTGGTGCCAGGTCAGAGGCCGCAAAAGCACGACCCAGTCCAAAGCTCCAGCGGCCGCCCTATCCCAGGCGGCCACTAGGTCTTCAGTCGAGCCATGAGCCAGAGCCTCAGGAAATGGCCCAAGCTCCGTCTGGAACCTATCCGGATCCATCAGGCACCTGGGACGGAACCACCTCATCGGTCCCTGTGGTGGGGTGTGGAGGTTCGAAGGTCAAAGCGAAGGAGGGAGTGATCCGACCATGACAAGGGCTTGATCGCTATATCCCCATCTCAAAATCACTCAACCACTGACCAGAGACAAAAACCAAGACCAGTGTCTTTCCCCCCGTGTGAGTAGGGCCATGAACTAACTGGGTCAGATCCATTGCTGTCATGGAAGCCATGAACTCCCGAGCCACCTCAGATGCCTCACCGACAGATGGCAGGTTAAAATCCCCCATGACCATAAGCCTGGGGGTATCAACTGCCACCATGGCTATAACATTGAGCAGCTCGGGCAGGGTCACTGCCACGTGGCAGGAAGCCAGGTATGTAACCAACAAGCCCATCTGCACCCCATGACCCCACTTCACAAGGAGGGACTCACATCCGGCCGTCTGAGGAATAGTGGCCTCCCTTGGACCAAGACCTTCTTTAATAACAACCGCCACCCCCTCCCCTCCCCTGTGACATCGGCTGATGAAATGCACGAAAACCGGTTGGGCACATTTCAACAAGGGGGACCCCCTCCTGGCCCAACCAGGTCTCCGTAATACCCGCCAGGTCCGCTCCCCCCTCCTGAACAAGATCACAAACCTGACAGGAGCTTTATTTACCACGGACCTGACGTTGCATAGCATCAGCCGAAGGCCCAGGGCCTGAGGGTCTGTGCAACCTGGGGAACGAGAGAAGCGTTGGAGGCCGGAGCGCACGACCGCTCGAAGACAGCAAGCGCGCACTCCCATAACATGATATGACCCCCCGTTCCTGCCATATCTGCCCCTCCCACCCACAGTACTGATATAATGTCCATCAACAACACAAGCTCAAACCCCCTCCTTGACCCTGATTCCCGCACCTCCCATGCCGCGCTCCTCAGCCGGACCAAGCCCCCTCCCCTGTGGGTTCTCCCCCATACCCACACAACCCACCCCCTTCCCAGAACCCTTTAAAATCTTGTTTAAAAACTTCCCCAAAAAACACCACAGCCCTCTCCTCGCAACATGCCATCTCTCAGGATTCCAAAATCCGTCATCAAGATAGGCCCTCGATAGAGTGGAGGGCCAAACCTGTGAGAGGGGGAAGTCTTGCAGGGTAAGGAGCTCAGACACTGAATACATCTGATCATTAGGGGTGAAAATAGTCCATGGTCGGGAGACCACCATGATGTTATAAGTCCACAGGGGAAAAGTTCCAATCCATGGCACAAGCAACCGGACTCCATTGCCTTCTCACAGCAGTGGAGGGGAGATACATGCCATTTGACACCCAGAAATTTCTTGGCCCAACCGTCCTCTCACGAAGGCCGACCAGTTGAAATAATCTTAAAATTGATGGAAACCGGTAGTGAAGGGCAGCCATACACCAACTCCCTCCGGACTTGTGTCCCCAGATCCCATTCCCCATACGGGTTAGGAGAAGTCAAAAAAGCCAAAGCCAATATGAAATTAAATATATTTTGTAAAGAACTGTATACCATATACTCTCCTTTATCTTGCCTCAGAAACAAAAGACTACTACTAGCTCAAATCCTACCTCACAAATTTGCTGTCCGTAAGTTCCAGCCTGGTGATTGGGTCCTGATAAAAAGCTGACGTGAGGAAAAACTTAGGCAAGCCCAGGACAGGTCCTACCAACTTCTGTTGACCACTGAAACAGCAGTCTGGACAACAACAAAAGGTGGACCTACTACACACAAGTAAAAGAACCAGTTGACAAACTTAAAGAGTGGAAAGTAGTTCCTGGAGAAGACCCGCTGAAAATAAACATTACCAAAAACTTATGTGGTCATTGTGGTATGCATGGGTTTTGTTTGTGATTTTTCTCGTTGCAGGAGTACCAACTTTTTGATTTTTCCTGCCTGAGTGATGCCCTCTGTTATTCCATCTGAAGATCCCAAAATAAACTGTGGGACTTAAGCACCCTACAAGATGTGTTGGTTCTGTGATTGTAATTGTTTCACTGAATATTGTTGTTGTTACCATTGTTGTGATCATGGACCAGTATGTCCTTGTGAAGAACCTTGTGATATAGTAATAGTGGAAGACTTGGTAGATTAAATGTGTAAGAATTGGAGCATTTAACCAGATCAACCTGCCTTGTACACAGTAGTTCTAGGAAATAGCGATATCATAATCCCTGAAGATATAGGATGTTTTGATTTAATGCAATGGTTATAATTTTCTTTTTTTTTAATTTTTAATTTTTTATTATAACATAAAATGACATTACAAGACATACAACATTTATATATATACTCTCTTAACAGCTATTTCGTGATGATCTTCTAGTATTTACATTTTCTCCCTTTTCCCTTTATATTATTCCAGTTTCTTCTTGTCCCCTCTCTTTTAATTACAGTGTATTTATTAAGATGCCTATTAACTTTATATTTTCTATACATTGACATATTCATTCTTTCCTTTTTTACATTTCACCCCTATTTTTCTTCTCTGTTATTCCTATTCCTATTCTCCAGCCACTTATACCATTTGTGCCAGATTATATAATATTCCGTATCCTCTTTTTCTTTAAACTCTTTTGTTAATTTATCCATCTCGGCACACTCTTAAGATTTTTTTTATCAACTCTTCTTCTGTTGGTATATTTTCTTTTTTCCAATTTTGTGCGTATACTATACAGGCAGCTGTTATAATGTGTAAGATCAAATATTTTATTTCCTTGGAGTATTTTTCCGTAAATATCCCTAATAAGAATGTCTCTGGTTTTCCGCTCATAGGTTGTTCTATTATTTTCTCTAGCCATTCTTTAATTTTAACCCAGAACTCTTTGCAACTGGACATGTCCACCAAAGGTGGTAGTATGTTCCATAGCTCTTCTTACATTTCCAACACACTGGAGATTTACTCAGAAACATCTTTGCAAGTATGTAGATGCCATCTATGAAACATCATCAACTGGTTTTCCTTGTATGCCGTGGACATTGTTAGTTTTGTATTTATTGGCCGCATTTTTCCCATTTCTCCAATTCTATTGTGTGGTTAAAGTTTTTTGCCCATTTAATCATTGTATCCTTAACTATTTCTTCTTCCATTTTATATTGCAGCAAAAAATTGTATATTCTACTGATTAATTTCTCCTCCGTCCCTTGTATAATTTTATCCAATTCATTTTGTTCAGTGTGTATTGCATTTAATTTTGTATCTTCTTTATATTTTGACCGAATTTGCGTATATGTCCCCCAATCGATTTCTCTATTTAGATCTTGTTCCAAATCCTGTTTTGTTTTCAGATTTCCTTGTTCTTTTAATATATTTCTATATCTTATTATCTTGTCCCACTCAGTAAATTTGGATGTTTTAATGTTTCTGTAGGTGAAATCCAAATTGGTATTTTTGTGTAATTTTTTTTTTAATCTTGATCCAAATTTGTAGCAATGCTTTCCTTAGTATGTGTCTTCTAAAGTAGCCATATATTTTATTCTTTCGTCCCAAAGGAATGCATGCCATCCCACTTGCAAGTTGTGCCCTTCAATCACTAATGTTCTTTTGTCCCTTAACTCCATCCATTCTTTCAGCCAGGTTATACAAGATGCTTGATAATATATTTCCCAATCTGGGAGTGCTACTCCTCCTCTATCTTTTGTGTCTTGCAATGTTTTTAATCTAATTCTTGGTCTTTTTCCTTGCCATATAAATTTGGTAATTGTTCTATTTAATGTTTCAAAGAAAGTCTTCTCAAATTTACTGGTATAACTTGGAAGAGAAATAGTATTTTGGGCAAAATATTCATTTTGATCATAGCGATCCTTCCCATAAATGAAATTTGTAAATTTTTCCAATTATCTAAATCTTTTTTAATTTGCAGTAGTAATTTGTCATAATTGTCTTCCTTAATTGAGGAGCATCTTGCAGTAAGCCAAATCCCTAGTATTTTATTAGTATTTTATTTTCTTGGTTATTTGAATTTTTGTACTGCATTCTAATTCCTTCTCTTGTATCTTTGTAAGATTTTTAGTTAATAATTTAGAATTATTTTTATTAATTTTAAGTCCCACTACTTCGCCAAATTCTTCTATTTTTTTTTAATCAATTTTGGGCCTGATTCTAATGGTTTCTCCATTATAAACACCAGATCATCAGCAAAAGCCTGAAGCTTATATTCTTCTGTCTTTATCTTTAACCCTTTTATTTCTTGATCCTCTCTAATTCTCTTCAAAAGTGTTTCTAAAGTTCATATAAATAGTAGTGGAGAAAGTGGGCATCCTTGTCTCACCCCTTTTGTTATATCGAATTTCCCTGTCACATTCATGATTACCCTCGCCGTTTGTTTTGTGTAAATTTTTCCAATCATATTTTCAAATTTAGTCCCAAATTCCATAAGTTTCAATTGATTTCCAGTTCATATTCAATAAATTCAATAAATTTCAGTTCAATAAATTTCCAGTTCATATTATCAAATGCTTTGGGCATCAAGGAAAACCAGTGAAGCTTGTTTTTCTGGATGTACTTCATAAAACTCTAGGGTATTTATTATTGTTCTCGTATTGTTTTTAATTGGTCCACCTGGCAGGAAACCATTTTGATCTGAATGTATATGTTTGTTCAAGATTTTTTTTGTTCTTTCAGCTATGATTGACATAAATATCTTGTAATCAGTATTTAACAATGATATTGGTCTGTAGTTCTATATTTGTTAATGATCTGTATCCTCTTTGGGAATAAGGGTGATTATTGCTTCTGTCCATGTTTTAGGTATATTTGCCTGTTCTAGAGCCTCATTGAATATTTCCAACATCATCCCCCCCAGCATTTCTTGAGTGTTTTTATATAACTCTACTGGGAGTCCGTCCGGGCCCGGTGTTTTGTTGTTTTGTTGTTTTTTCATTGCCATATCAAATTCTGTTTCAGTTATCGGTCTATTTAGTATTTCCTGTTGTTCCTCCACAATTTTACACAAGTTTGTTCCCTCTATATTTGTTCCCTCCCTTAACTTTTTCTTCTGCTATCTCTTCCTGACAGATTTGAGAAAAACTTTTGTATAATTTCCTTTTTGTCCTCCCTTTTGTGTTGGGTTATTCCATTTTCATCTTTCAATTGATATATCATTCTTTTATCTTTTTCTTTTTTTAATTTATAGGCCAACCATCTACCCATTTTATTCGCATGTTCAAAATTTTTTTGTTTTGACATCTTTATTTTCTGCACTATTTCCTTTTGGATTGTTAAATTTATTTTATGTCTAACTATATTCCATTCCTCTTTTATTTTTTTTATTTTGGGGATCTTCCTGTAATTTTCTTTCTAACTTTTTAAGTTCTTCCTGTACTTTTTCTTGTTGACATTTCCTTTGTTTCTTCTTCCTTACGTTATAAGCCATTGTCAGTCCACGGATGTATGCCTTTAGCATGTCCCAAAGGTTTTGTATTGATGTATCTTTTTTTTTATTCACCCTAAAGAATATCTTCAACTCCTTTTCCAATATCTGTTTGTATTCTTTGTCTTTGCATATATTTTGATTCAATGTCCATCTTTTAGATCTTTTTGTCTTTTCCATTTTATAGTTATTGGGTTATGGTCTGCCCACTCGTTTACTCCTATTTCTACTTCTTCCACTCATGTCCATATTTCCACTGTCATCCAAACCATATCAATCCTGGACCAGAATTGAGTGGGTGTGAATAAAATGTATATTGGCTCTCTTCACTATGCATTTTTCTCCATACATCTCGCAATTTTAGTTCTGTTGTCATATTCAAGAATTCTTTTGGTAATATATCTTTCTTTTTTTATTTTATTTTTTATTACTCTTGTAATCTTTTTTTATATCCACTATTGTGTTATAGTCCCCAATTAAACAAATATTATCATATCCTAGTTCTATTATTTTATTGTGCATTTTAAAAAAAAATTCGTGTTGATTTTTATTGGGAGCATATATTACTATTAATAACAGTTGTTTTTGTTCGATTTCTAATTCTACCATTAACATTTATTTATTTATTTATTTATTTATTTATTTATTTATTTATTTATTTGTTTGTTTGTTTGTTTGTTTGATTTATATGCCGCCCTTCTCCGGAGACTCAGGGTGGCTTACAATGCATTAAGCAATAGCCTTCATACTTTTGTATATACCTGCTTAGTAGGGCTTTTGGCCCCCCCTAAGCGGTGTTCTTTTATATACAAAGTCCGCTTATTGCCCCCACAATCCGGGTCCTCATTTTATCTACCTCGGAAGGATGGAAGGCTGAGTCAACCTTGAGCCTAGTGAGATTTGAACTCGCAGTAATTGCAGGCAGCTGGCAGCTAAGTGCTACTTAACAGCACTTTAGTCCGCTGCACCACCAAGGCTCTTGACATTCTACCTTCTTCGTCTGAATGAATTAATTTTGATTTTATTCTTTCTTTTACATATATAGAAATTCCTCTTTTTTTCTTTTGTATTAGTGATGTATATAGTCTTCCTAATTTTGGGTTCTCTAATAGTTTCTGGTATCCTTTTTTAATGTGTGCCTCTTGAAGGCATATTATGTCCGTTTCAAGTTTTTTTAATTTAGTAAAAATTTGTGTTCTTTTTTTTTGGTGCATTCAAACCATTTATGTTCACAGAGAAGAGATTTATTGCCTCTGCCATTTCTTACTGAAGTTGGTTTTTGGTGTTTCTTGTCTCTCTTTTTATTCTCCCTCTTGCTCCCTCTTTTTCTTCTTGTTCTTTGTCCTGTATTTTTCTTATTTCTCTTTCTCTTTCCATTTCTTCTATTTGATCTTCCTCCTGGCTTTTGTTCTCTGATTCTTCCTTGATTTCTTGTTCTTCTTCCTGTGAAAGACAACGTTTATAAAATTCTTGTGCTTTCTCTACCATGCCCACTCTGTATTTTCTGTCTTGCCATGTAATAAGTATGTCATGTGGTATTAACCATCTAAACATCATTTTATATTTGGTCAGTTGAGTTGTCAAAAATTGGTATTGTTGTCGTTGATTCCGGATTCTTCGTGGTATCTGCTTCAAAATTATAATTTCTTTACCTTTGTATGTTAATGTTTCTTCTCTTGATTTCTTATAAATTTCATCTCTCACTGCTTTTTTTGTAAATCTTACAGGTACTTCCCTTGCCAGCCTGTGTCTTCATATATAGTTGGTGTGCACACGGTAAATTTCGTCTATCTGTCCCCTTATTGTTTCTTTGTGTTAATTTTGCCAAAATTTCTGCCATTTTTTCTCCCAAATCCTCCTCTTTCTCTTCCGCGATATTTTGGAACCGTAGGAAATATGAAGCTTTCTCCATTTCTAAAAACGCAATTGAGTCTGACAGCTCCTTATTTAGTTGTAATGACTTCTGTTCCACCATTTTTATTTTGACATCTATTTGGTCCATTTTTGTTTCCATTTTTTTTATTCTTTGGTCATTCTCCAACATTGCTTGTTGTATGGTCTCTATTTTATCGTTCATATTTTTAATATCTTCTTTTACCTGTCCTATTTCATTCTTAATTTCTTTAAGAATATTTTTTCCTCTTCATGATTATCAGCAATTTTCTCTTGTGTTTTCATTAATATTTCCTGTATCATCTGCACCATACTCTGCATATTGTTTGCTGTCAAATCTGTTTTCTCTTTGTCTTTCCCCAACATGTTTTCCATTGTTCTTTGGTTTGATGGGGAGACAGCTATTGGAGTGGGAATTGTAGCTGGTTTTTTCCCTGTTTTAACTACTGTTGCCATGTTTGACATTTTTAAGCCTCGGGTAAAATTTTTCCACAATATCATATAACCAATACTCTCTAATTATGTTTATACATGTATCTCTGTAATTCCTATTTACTATATCCACAGTCTTCCAAGACAGTCTCTCTTAGTATCTTTATCTCTCATAACAGTAATTAATGTTTTTTCCCCTGTCCACTTACTTGTATTTTTGAATTTATATTTCTGTTATTATAATTGCACAGTTTATATTTATATTGTCACTCACTAATCAGTTATTAATCCTTAAATGTTTTTTCCAATATTGTAAGTCCCTTAGAATATTTTCCAATATATTTTCCCCTCTCTTCTTTTCTTCTGGCACCCTCTCCACTTCTTTTTATTTTTAAGTTCTTATCTCTGTTCCAGTTATCCTCTCAGCCTATTTAAATCCACCTTATGGGATCTTTCTTCTTTCGCACTAACATCTTCTCCAATTCATTCTGCGCTCTGTTTCCTTTTAGTCGCCGCCTTTCCTTCTCTGTTAGGATATGGTTTGAGCCTAACAAGTTATCCAGGCAATATATGTGTACTGTAACTTTAATCTGTAAATGTATTATGTGACTTTAATGCTGAGTCATGCTGTAATTAGGTAATCACTGGTTGTGAGAGTATTTAAGCAAGGTATTGTAACGTGTTCAGTTGCTGCTATGATATGCTGCCATTGTGTATGAAGCTGATGTGATATGCTATCAGAGTATGATAAGCTACCATAGTGTGTGTGGAATTGCAACCATTGTGTAATCATCGTTGGATGGATCTGTTACCATCATGGTTTGTGAACCAGAGTGAGTTTGTTATTCTAACCAACTAATGTTTGTTTGGTAAGAAGATATCTGTAACTACTGGACTTATTTTCCTGGCAAAGACTTGGAATTTGTTTAAAGACTATGAGACTGTTTTTTCTACTATAAAGTAAGCTTTTGATAAACCAGTTTGCATATCTCTTATTCATTGCTCTCAGCAACGTTTCCTTGTGCATTTACTCTGCTGGTTGGTAACACAACACCAATATCCTTAACATTGGTTATGGGCCCAGAGCCAACCAGAACTAACTAGCATTGTTAAAAGCTAAACTGAGAGTTAATGTGAATAGAACAAACTGTGTTTGTGATATACAATCCAAGTGAAGATGCCACTAGAACAAGCAGCAAATTTTTCCATGATAACCCGGCTGGATGGAACAAACTATGTGTCAGGTTAAATGAGTTTCATTTTCAAGCGCAATCTCTCTAATGAAACATTTTTATTTAAGAACATAAAAAGCCGACAATCCTGATTTCATTTTTGCAGCCAAACTGGCCCCTCCTTCCAACCCCCTCCTCTTCTGCTCTCCAACCCCAATGTCCCATTGGCCATCATGCAAATCCATCTCTACCTCCCGGCACGTTCTTTTCACAGGAATGTAGCCCCCACCTTCGTCTCCCAGGAAACACTATCTGTACATACAAAACTAGGTAAAAGTTCATCTTGTTATGTCAGCGCTGGAAGAGAGCCTAATTTGGAACGCTGACACTATGTATCCTGGTCTGCAAAATGTAATCTACTTTTGCGTAAAGAAGGACTGTGGGACATAGTTAATAATCCACTGGATGTAACAGCATGGAATCCTGCTGATGAAGAAGATGCGAAGAAAATAGCCAAGATTAACAGAGACAATGAACGAGCTCTTTGCATTATTGGACTAACACTGGGTGACCAGCAGCTTGTCCATATTCGTGGCGAAGAGTCTGCTGCTAGGTGTTGGACCAAGTTGACTATATGTTCGTGACTCTGTGGGTGCTCATATTTATCTCACACGGAGATTATTTAAACAACATCTTCTTAAAGGTGGAGATATGATGGCTCATTTGGAATCCATGACCAGAATTTTCCAGGAGCTGCATGAAAAGGAACTTATTTTCTCAGAACTACAACAAGTTTATATAATTCTTTCTTCATTGGATGATAGTTATGATGACTATGTTTCTTCGTTAGAGGTTTTGTCCAAAGATGAACTGACATTGGCTGGCATAACCAGTAGGTTATTAGAAGAATCCAAAAGAAGAAAAGAAAGGGATCAGTTGAGACTGCAACAACCAAAAGAAGAAAAAATGTATTCAACTGCCTATTTTGTAAAACATTGTTTTGCTTGTGGGGCTATAGGGCATATAGCTAAGTATTGTAAGAATAAGAAAATGTCTGTTAGAGACAATACTAGACCCAAGAGGGATTGTAATTTAGCTATATCCAGTTCAACTACTGATGTTAACCAGGATTGTTGGGTTGTTGACAGTGGTGCTTCTCAGTCTATTTCTAGGAATAGAAAAGTTTTTGTTAAAATGGAGAAGAGTAACCAACATGTTAAACTAGCTAATGGCTGGAAAGTTAAGGTAGCTAGGTGTTGTTAAGGAGAGGGTGTTGCTCGTTGGTCATTTAGCAATAAACCATTGCCTATGCTATATATTCCTGGGTTAAAATTCAATTTATTATCTGTTAAATCATTATTGCAATCTGGGTTTACAGTAACATTTAAAAAGGATAAGTGTTTTATTGAGAAAGATGGCAAGGTTGTTACTGCAAGTTTAGAAAATGATTTATTTGTTTTAAGGGATAACCCAGTATTGGTGGCTAAGTCTAAGTCTATACCCATCACATAGGACCCGGGTACCTTCGAGACCGTCTTCTGCCATCAATAGCCTCCCACCGACCAGTCCGCTCCCACAGAGAGGGTCTCCTCAGGGTGCCATCAGCCAAGTTATGTCGGCTGGCGATACCCAGGGGGAGGGCCTTCTCTGTGGAAGCCCCAGCCCTGTGGAATGAACTGCCCCCGGAAATACATAAGATCTCCGACCTCCGGGTGTTTCGCTGCGCACTGAAGACCCTGTTGTTCCGCCAGGCCGGGCTATCAACATAATAATTTTAAATTGGGGTATTTTAAATTTTTGGGGTTTTAAATTGGCCAAATCTATTTAATTATTTTAATTTTTAATCATTGTTGTGTTTTGTGTTTTTAAATTGGCTGTACACCGCCCTGAGTCCTTCGGGAGAAGGGCGGTATAGAAATAAAATTATTATTATTATTATTATTATTATTATTATTATTATTATTATTATTATTATTATTATTATTATTATTATCTGTTTATAAGAATGTTAAACCACATGATGAATGTATTCATCTGTTACACCGGAGACTTGGGCATTTAAATTTCAGAATGTTAAAGAAAACAGTTCAGTTATCTGAAGGGATAAAATTACAAGCATGTAGTAAATATCTAAATTGCAATGCCTGTAGTCAGCAAAAAAGTAGGGTAACACCAGCAAACCGTGTTAATGGTTTTAAAACAAAAAAGCCATTAGAAGTAGTGTTTGTAGACCTAATTGGACCCAAAAAACTCAGCATAGGAAGTGCCTGCTATATTCTGAGCATAGTAGACCATTATTCAAGATACGGATTCTGTTATCTAATGAAAACAAAAAGTGAAACATTCCAGCATATTAACAACTGGCTACGTTTTGTGGAAAGGAAACAGAAATTTAAGGTTAAATGCTTAGTGACTGATAATGGTACAGAATTTACCAACCAAAGGTTGGAAAAGTTTTTACAGGATGCAGGGATCCAGCATAAACGGTCTGCTCCGTACAGACCAGAGCACAATTTGTATATCAAGAGAAGAGATCAAACATTACAAGCCATGACTAGAACTATGTTGGCAGATTCTGGTTTGCCTGAAAATTTATGGGGTGAGGCTGTTATGTGTGCTAACCATGTGTTAAACAACGTGGCTCATTCCTCTACAGTTGAAATACCATTCACCTTATGGCATGGGAGGAAACCAAATCTTAGTTACTACACACATTTGGAACCCCAGCTTGGGTACATATTCCATCTAATTTAAGGAAAAAAGATCAACAGAGAGCCAGAAAAATGTTTTTTGTTGGCTATGAATCAAATCATAGATCTTTTAGATTTTGGGCACAGGGAACTACTAGTGTTTACTGTAGTGCAAGTGCTAAATTTCTAGAGCACGAAGGATGGGATAAACTAGAGCATGCAGATTATAGACATGATAATAATACTGTTAGTATAGAGCATCATATTCCTGATAATATTCCTGAGGATTTAGATGATGTAAAATACTCTATCAAGGATGAAGAACAGGAAGTAGGTTTAGATGAGGTAGTTTTAGGGGAGGAGTCAGATGAACCATCTGATGAAAGTCCTGTTTTACCTAGGAGATCTACTAGGGAAAGGCATCCACCTGATCATTATAAAGCAACCGTAGTTTGCCAGATTAACATTGAACCTTCAAGTTATGAAGATATCAAGCTTTATCCTGAAAAGGAGCAGAAGGCTTGGAAGGAGGCAATGAGTAAGGAAATTAATTCTTTAATTAAGTTAGGTGTTTACGAAACTGTGAAATTGCCACCTGGTGAAAAATTAATAGGTTGTAGATGGGTTTACAAAATTAAGAAAAGCATAGATAGGACAGTAACCCATAAAGCTCGCCTTGTAGCTCAAGGTTTTTCTCAGACCGAAAAGGATTTCGATTAAGTTTTTGCTCCTAGTTTACGTGCTAGTACTTTAAGAACAATGCTAGTGTGGGCGGCTAAGCATAAATATAGTATAAACCATATAGATGTAGAGATAGCATACTTACATGCTCCATTGAGACACACCATCTATATGAGGAAGCCTTTAGGAGTTGAAACACAAAATCACACTGATTGTTGGAAGTTAAATAAAAGCCTTTATGGTTTGAAACAATCAGGGTTTGAGTGGAACCAATGTATAGTTAAAGAGCTAAATAAGATCGGTTTTCATGAAGGTGTAGCGGATAAGTGTCTCTTTAAAAGAGAGAATAACGGGTTAGTATCATTTTTGTTATTGTTTACAGATGATATAGCCATAATAACTAAAACTGACAAAGAAGCCATAGATATTGTTAAACAGTTACAAACCAAATCTAAAATCAGAAATTTAGGAAATATTAGGCATTATTTGGGTTTAGTTATCAATCAAACAGCTTTCTCCTCTCATGCCTCTGATCAGCAAACTTTCATCTCTCCTTCCGGATTCTCCTCGGCCACCATCCGAAGCTGTTTTCACTTTCTGCTTCCCCACTATGCGGCCGCCATCGCTTTTGGTCTGCCCTGGAGGCTGACTCTTTCTCCACTGGATTAAGAGGTTTGTCTTTGTTCTCCCGGTCGATTGCTGTTCACCCCAAGGTCTTCAGACCTTCCCCTTTTGTTTTCCAATCTCTCTGGGATTGGAACTGCTCATAAAGAGCTCCTAGCAGAGAATATTTGGGATTTCGGGGACGACACTTTGTTTCCTCTCCCACTTTGCAATGACGTCACCGCCGGAAGTCCTGGTTATAATTTTCTTATGAGAAGAACTAATAGTAGGAGAATATAATGCAACGATTAATCTGAAAGACCATATATTACAAGCAAGGGTCTTTTCTTTGCTTAATGTAACCTTTTAGTCTGGATTTACACAACCTAGTAACCCATTTGAAAATGCACCTTGACTGAGTGGGTTATGGACGGATGTGGGTAATGAAATTCTTTTTTTTTCCCAATTTTTTTTTATTTTTCAAAACACAAAACATAAAATACATCTTTTTAGAGCAGGTGCTTGTTCCGTCATATAATAAGTACAATTATTAAGATTCCCACAATCAATTTTGTTCCCATTTTTATCCAATTACCTCTTTTTTAAAAAAAAAAGAAAAAAGAAAAAAAATCTTATTCTAAACATTTATCATTCAATTATTTCGCCCAACATTCTAGACTATAAACACCATTCTAAATCTCTATCATTTTAAACAATCAATATTTCATATACATTTCTCAATTTAAGACCCATTACGCCAAATCTATATTTCACCTCTTCTTGATCACAACTAATATCCAAATCTTATCAAAAATTTATTTCCCTTTTCTCTTAGAATTTTTACAAAATCAATCAACATTTCGCTCTGTAGTTCCAAAGTATTTTATTTTGATTTAGTTACTCTATAGTTATTCTCTTATACTATTAAAATTATTTTGGCTAATTCATAGTTTATATAACTCCAATCTGGTTATTTAACTGGTTCACAGTTATATTATTATTCTCCTGTAAAGTTTTTTCCACTTCCTCCTAATTTTATTTTTTAGCTGGTTCACATCTTGATCTGCTGCTTTCCAGCAAGACTTACCTCCACTCCTGACCTTAAATTATTTTGGCTGGTTCACAGTATGATTTTAACTACACACCAACCTTATCTCCTTTACTCCTCCTATATTTATTTTATAACTGGTTTGCAACTTAAATAGTTGCTTTCCAGCAGTGCTTTCCTCCACTCCCACCTTTATTTTTAACTGGTTCACAACTATATTTCAATTGTTTCCCAGATATAGTCTCCTCCACTCCTAACTTTATATTTTTTGGCTAGTTCACAGTTTAGCTTTAGCTGTTACCCAATATATGCTTTCCTCCACTCCTAACCTATATATTAATTGGTTCGCAGCTTTACTTTAACTGTCTTCTAGTGCATATTTTCCTCCGCTCCTACCCTTATTTTTAACTGGTTCACAATTATATTTCAATTGATCCCCAGGTATAGTCTCCTCCACTCCTACCTTTTTATTTTTAACTGGTTCACAGTTCATATAAACTGTTACCCAGCGTATGCTTTCCTCCACTCCTAACTCTGTTTATTGGCTGGTCCACAGCATTGCTTTCACTGTTTTCCAGCTCATGCTTATCTCCACTCCTAACTCTTATTTTAATTTTTAACTAATTCCAAGCTTTGTTTCAACTGTTTTCTAATATAATACCTTCCTCCACTCCTACCATATTTATTAACCTGGAGCAAAACTCTACTTTAGCTAATTTCCAAAATCATATTTCACATTACTCCTAATTTCACATATTTAATTGATTAATAACATTTTGTTTTAATTATTATCTTGCTTGCATTTTCCTCCCTTCCAACTTCTCTTATTCAATCTGTTAGCTTCAAATTACTTCACAATGTATTACCCATATTGTTTTTCCATTTATTCTCCTCCATATTTCTAATTTAAAATAAAAATATATTTTAACAAATATCTTCCAATGTCTTAAAAAACCTTTTCTTCTAAATTGTTGAATCTATGGAAAATTCAAAGTTTAAGAAAAAGTTAAAGCCTCCAGAGATCGTATTTTTCTTAGATCATTTGTGCTCTTATTTCTTAATTAAATTATTTGTGTATTTATATATATATATATATATATATATATATATATATATATATATATATATATATATATATATATATATATATATATATATATATATAAACAAGGTGGGAAAATAATAACAATAGTAATTACAATAAAAAATAAGGAAGTAATAGAGACATCAGTAAAAAGAGAAAGGGGAGTTTAAAAATAACAAAAAAAATAAACAATTATATTGTTTAATTTTCTCTCTCTAAAAGAGAGAAAAAATAAAGAGGGGGAAAAAAAGCAGATGAGAAAAGAGTAAAACAAAGAGAAAAAAGAAAGATAAGAAATAAAAAGAAAGCATGGAGAAGAAATAAAAGTATCTCCTAATATTAATCATTCACCCAATAACCATTACATCCATTTGAATCAAAATGTGATATTTTGTTATCTTGTTACTTGATTTATTCCATTGTTTTTTTCCCCTCCAATCTGTCCAAATGTATTTCTTTTCCCTTTCAATGTCATCAAAGTTATAAGTTCTGCAAAGTTAATTCTGGAACTATTCCATATATGGTATCATCATGTCTTCCTTTTGTTGCCACACCTTTTTCTTATAATCACTTTTATTTAGTTCAGTTTCCATTATTCCATTTAATTTCTTCTTTCAAATCTTCCATAAATCCTCCAGTGAACAGATTATGTATCAGAAACCAAGGTCTCTAAGTCTTTTCTCAGTGTCAATTCAGTACAAGTAACAAGCAACATAGTTTCTCTTTTCAATTAACAAATAGTCTGGGATTCATACTTTCACTTCAGAGCTAGGAGCCATTTTATCCATCACCGTTTGTCTTTTGTCTTTACATAGTTGTTTCCTCTTCTCCTTCCTCTCTCCCAGATATAATCCAGTCTCACTCCACAAAATCTAGCTTCATGTATCCACAGGAAAAATAAAAATAAAAATAGTTTAAAAAATTGTAACTAAGCCATTTCCACAGTCATAATAAGTGCTTTCTATCAAACAGGTCCTTTGTCTTTTAGCCCCAGTAGTTGTTAGCCGCTATTAAAACAGGGGCGTACTTGTTGCAATCCACATCTGGGGGCAGGTCCTGCCTGGGCAATTGTTAAACTCACCCGGCATACAAGCTCCCTGTTCTTCTCCGCTTCTCCTCCTCTCCTCCAGCACGATCTTTGTTCCCGGTTGCTGCGGTTTCGGGACAGCCGCCATGGCTGTCGTTCCACTGCCGCCGGCGTGAAGGGAAAGCCTCCAGCCCCAAGGAACCTGCCCATTCCTCTCGGCCGCCCAAGGGGTCCCTTCTTGTCCCCCTGTCCCTTCAAGACAGGGGAGGTCCGAAGACCTGTCGGCGGCAGCTTGGCAGACGGGGTTTTGGCAGAGCTCCACTGAGCTCGCCATTTCCCCGTCTGTATCCCCGTGGCACCAACCGGAAGTCCGGTAATGAAATTCTTAACTGGCATGCTACAGATGGCTTATATTGGATATGTGGAAAGTTTCCCTATGTGTAATTGCCTAGCCGTTGGTATGGAGCATGTGTATTTTCCCCCCTACTGTCCATGCAACAAGGTGTCACACTGGGTGTACCTGTTTATGTGAAAGTAACACATAAAGCCACAGATCTACAATGAGTGGCCTCCAGAATTCAGGTATATGGACCAGCCACCTGGGCAGAAGATGGAATGTGAGGTTATAGAACTCCCATTTATATGCTGAATAGACTTATAAAGTTACAGCCTGTTCTTGAAATAATAACTAATGAAGCTGCTATTGGTTTAACTTTAATAGCTAAATAGCAGACTCAGTTTAAAACAGCACTTTATCAAAATAGACTTGCTTTACAACTTTTGTTACCAACAGAAGAAGGTGTGTGTGGAAAATGTTATCTCAAATTGTTGTTTTCAGATAGATGGTCCAGAAAAACTTATAGAGGAGATTGCTGCCAGGATGGGAAAAAACTGCCGATGTCCCAGTGCATACTTGGACTGGGGTAGTTGAATTCAACTGATTTGGTAGTATCTTCTCTGACTGGAAAAGGATTGGGTTTTTTATCTTCTTAGCCTTTGGAAGTCTCCTTCTCCTCCCCTGTTTCATCCCTCTAATCCAGTTTATGGTTACATCTCCTATCACTGGGATGACTGTCAACACCTCTTCGGTGACCTCTACCACCCCTGGGGGGGCGGGGGGCAGAACCGGTTTGGTGACATCATATTGTCACTGCTACCGGCTCAGCGGAACCGGGCGGAACTGGGAGGAACCCACCACTGCCTGGTACCCCAGCTAATATCATGGTTCTTAACACCATCCCCAAAGAATATGCTCCCCTACTTCATTGTTGACAGGAAGCATCCAGTCAAAATACAAATGGGGGGAATGAAGGAGTATATGAATCAAACTAATATTGACTATTTGCTTTTATTATGAATTGCTTTTGCTAATATATAATTATTAGAAATCATTTATTAGGAATTAAGCTTTGTTATTGGCTTCTGCTTATATTATTGTATACTGTCAGAAATTAGTTGTTAGGAACTAATTCTAGCTTATTGTAGCCTTGATACTGGTTGGCATTAGTGCAAAGTTTGTTATCTTGCTTCTGTGTCTCGTTTCTGTTTTTGGCTTCAAAAGCTAGGCACATCCTTGAAAATATAGAAGAAACTATTACCCAAGAATATCAGGCCCCATAGATAAAGGAACCAGAGTAGGGAGTTTTCCTGCCTCATAAATTCTGAATCCTGAAAGCATTCTGCTGAATACATAAGGCTATAGGAATTCTCCATAGATAAGGTGGACAGAGACAGGAGCCTGAACAAAGAATGCTTTAAAGACCACATTGGTAATGAACCTTTGTCTCTGATTGGGTAAACTTTGTTTCTAATGGGGTAAAATATATATAATACTCTGACCCACTCTTGCAGGGGTGTGGCTATTCCTTACATGCTTTTGTTTGTGTTTTGGAAATAGTATCACCCAGCTCTTTTGTTTTGGCCAAAGAATAAAAAGCTGTTATTTTTGCAAGCCTCATCTTGAGTCTCACTCTCTTTGGCATCTCAGTGGCTCAGGGAAACTTCTGGGACCTTACAGAATCTTAATTCCTTTTCTCAGCCATCCATTTTTCTTCCTGGTTTTGCCCCCCCCCCCTTTTTTTTTTTAATGTCTCAGAATTACTTTGTCCTTGAAATAATAATAATAAGAAGAAACTGAAGATTTTATTTCAGCAGCTCAAGAAGCTTTGCCATCTCCTCCTTCAGGTAAAGACTTGGCCAGCAGCAGACAAGCCCAGAGAATCTCCTCTCTCTGGATTGTCATTTTTCCAACTTAACAACAGAAGGAATAGGCTTCCTTTTGTTTGTTTTACTCCCCAGTGTTAAGGAGAGTCTCAGAATCATTCCTCAAGATCCTCCAATAACAGCAACAGTCTGCAAATAGTTTTAGAAGCCAAGTTTTCAAAATAGCTGATGAGCTGAAGCTGGGGGGTGGGATTGAAATCAAGTTGTTGGATAAAACAGTCATTTGGAATTTATTTTTCAAATAGACAATAAGCTGTGCCCTTCATTTCTTAATCAATTCATGAGACTATTATCTCTATTGGCTAAAAGAGGCTCTCTTTAGTTACAGCCTATAATTCCTTTTTGAAGATCTGAACACCATTTTTGAGTCTTCTTTATTGTTAAACAAGGAAGAGAGTTGTTAAAGGCAGTCAAAAGAAGGAAGCATGGAGAATTTTCTCACTTGAAATATAAGGATTGTCAGATGTAAATGCCTTATTCTCCAATGTGTAAATAATGTATATATGGAACATCAGAGGTTAACTTATTCTTTGGACTTTAATGTATTCATAACTTACCACTCCCATTCCTAGCTCCACCCCTTGTATATATAAGGAGCCACCCTCACCATTCTCGTCGCTTCTACCTTGAATATTCAGTGAATATAGAATGCCTATCATAATTAAAAAGAAATATATTTAAAGCTCTAACTTCTATTATCTTTATTGAGTCTGATCCTGAAAATATTGCAACAATCTGGTAGCAGAGGATGGTTAATTGACTCAATAAGTAATTAAAAATGTCCAAGAAAGATAGGCCCAACACCAGGGCCTACAGCAAAGAAATAGAAACTGATCAAGAGATGATCAACGAATCCACCAATGCGATTTCGAGAGAATCCGAAGAATACACCACTGAAGAAGAAGAACTAATGAGTGAAAATAATGACCAGAAAGAAATCGAAATAGAAAATAACGAACTCAGGTCAGAGATATTAAAGATACTAAAAAGCCAAAAGAATGATGAAAGTCTCATCGCGGACCTCCAGGAGATGCTGAAGAACAGCGGAGCAGCGAGAGAGAAAAACGTCATTAAAGAAAAACCCAAAGATCAAAAAACCGTAAGTGAGATGACTACTGAGAAAATAGTTGTTAAAAAGAAAAGATGTGATCCCGCGCGAAATTTTGAATGGCAGCCATCTTGGTTTCAACGAACTTCAAAAGAGAATGGAGCAGAGCCAATCAAAACGCTCAGTTCAAAATTTCTGGCGCGAAAAACACTATCAGACGAAGAAAGTGAGAAAGAAGTCTCAAACTCTTCAGATGATCCAAAATCAGAAAGTGAAGACGATTTAACAAAATCTCAAGTAAAATCAGCAATGAAAACACTTTTTGCTGCTTTTGGGCCAAGACTAAAAATTACCAAGACATCTACGAAGAAGCAAGAAATCAAACCGGCGACTCAAGACCTGCACGCTCCCATCCTGACTTCGAAAGCGACGACGCCCGAGCCCAGAGAGCCATGCCGATTTCGCCCTACACCACAGACAAGATCGAATACCAACGCACACAAAAAGAAGAAAAGAACCGTCGCCACCACCAGAACCCCAAAAACCGAGCCAGAGACCGACTCATCTGAGGAGGAGCGGATCGAGAGAGCTGAAAGGGAGAGAACCTTCCACGACGCCACCAAAGAAGAAATGAGCAACGCGCATGTGCGAAACTACGTAGACGACCCAGAAGGACTTGAACTGGCCAGAGAACCGCGCAGACTCATTGCAAGCATCCCAATGCCGTTCTGTAATTTCCTGCACTTGAGAGATCACGGACTGCCCCAGGTTGTAAGTAATGAACAGAATAATGTAGGTAACTTACCCAGTGACTTCCCAAAACTTAGAATTGATGGCATTAATTTACAAGAGTGGTATCAACAGCTACAGGTTATTTTCATGAAAGAAAATTTACTATTCTTTATAACTAGCCCTCCAAGAAGACCTTGGACTTTAAAAATAGATTGTTTACATCATAGAGCATTTTTCATAATAATATCTAGCGTGTCTCCTGCAATGTATCATAGCATCAAACCAAACCTAACTGTATCAGAAATAATTCAATGCATGTTTAATCTATTTCACAGCGATAGCGTAGCTACAACCACAAGAATGTCTAAGGATTTCTTTTCCTCTAGAGTAAAACCAGGGGTTTCTATAAGTGAGCATTTGATAAATCTAAACAAAATAAGAGCTGAGCTACAATTGAGGGGGGAAGTGATTTCAGATCAAACAATGAAAAGTGTTATTATCAATTCACTTGATCCATCATGGGATAGCTTTATGTCACACTTAGATACCATTAATTTGGGATATTTATCCATAGAAAGTCTATCTAACAAATTGATAGCAGAAGACAATTCAAGAAAAAATCGATCCAGTAACCAAACAGACCACAAACCTTTTAGGAAAGTAGTCTTTCAAGATAAACATAATGAGGCCTTTAGATGCTACAATTGTGGATCCAGGGAACATAGTAGAAGAGACTGTCCCAAAGTCTCAAGAGAGAGACATAGGCCAGAATATAGGAGCAAATATAATTACAGACAATCTTCCACAGATAGACACAAATATAGAAGTCCACCAAATTACAAAGAAGGTAGAGGGGGTAGAGAAAATTCAAAAGAGAGGAAATCTGGGTCACTGAATGGGCTAAATAAACAAGACAGCACCAGAACACAGCAGGATGAGAATAACAATTGGCTTATTGATTCTGGTGCAACAAATCACACCACCAACAACAAAAGTATATTATCTTCATTTATAGAAGATAAGTTTGTGATAAAGGTAGCTAATCAAGAAAAGGTTCAAGTACTAGGCAAAGGAAATGTGACCTTGCCTGGTCTAGGGAAAATAGAGGGGGTATTATTAATCCCAGAAATACCTCACAACATACTAAGTGCCATAAAATTAAGCAGAGAATCTGATATCAATATAGTTTTCTCAAAAGGGAAAGCAACTATAGAAAAGAACAAAACAAATGTAGGTACTGTAATGATAAAAGGAGGTCTACCCTATCTGATAACTAAAGAAAGATGTTTACATAACATTGATTCAAATATGGAAGATTATATTGAAGCAGATGATGAAAATGTCAGTAACAGTGACAATGATGAGTGTAGAATAACTCATGATCACAAAAATACATACAAGGAAAAGAAACCAAAAATAGGTAAACCAATTCATGATGAGTGTGCTCACATCTTACACAGGAAGTTAGGACATGCAAGCTTTCCTGTAGTACAAAAAATGACTGAACACGCAGAAGGTGTCAAAATAAAAAATTGTGAAAATTATTTGGAATGCTCAGTATGTAAATCCACCAAACTAAAAACCAGTCCCAGACCAAAAAAATCTAACAGATCAACTAACAATATTTTTGATTTGGTACATATGGACTTAGTTGGTCCATTAAGTCCCTCAATTACCTATAGAAAACGTTACTTCCTAACAATAGTGGATGACTACAGCCGATATGGTTTTGTTTACACATTAAAGCACAAGGATGAAACATTTCAGAAATTTAAGGAATTCTACAAACGTATAGAAACACAACATAATATCAGAATAAAGCAAATTATGACAGATAGGGGATGTGAGTTCATGTCTAAAGAATTCTCCCAATGGTTAAAGGATAGAGGAATGTTACATTTCACGTCCAATCCTTTTTCTGCATTTCAAAATGGAGTTGCAGAGAGGAAAAATTCCACACTACAAACCATGATTAGGTGCACATTAGAGGATGCTGGTTTAGGCAAACAATTTTGGTCAGAGGCATTACATTATTCGAATTACACTCAAAATAGAACCTGGTCCAGTATTGTGAATAAGACACCATATGAGGTGATGTACAATAGAAAACCCAAATTATCACACATGCACATATTTGGAGTCACTGCAGACGTACACATACCTAAACAATTGAGGAGAAAGGGAGAAAACGTATCCAGGAGATTAAGATTCATGGGATACGAAACTGGAACCAAAGGGTACAGATTTATTGATAGTAATAACAAATTTATAGTATCCAGAACAGCTGTGTTCCATGAACAGGCCAATTGGTCAAAATTGCACCTTAATGAAATATTTCCTAATAAATGTAAAGATACGATATCTTGCGAGGAAGGAACAACAGAAAATCAAAATATTAACAAAAGTAAGAACAAAACCAAAACTTGGACTAATAGTCAGCATAAAATAAAGACAGACACATTAACAAAAAAGGAAGCTAGATATTTGCATGATAACCATAGCAAGCCTGAAAGAACTATTAGAAACAATAGAAACCAAATACCAAATAAATACAAAGATTACATAATGCATATGAATGGAGAACAAATAACACCTAATACATATGAAGAAGTATTGAAACTTCCACATGAAGAAAGAGAAAAATGGGAACTAGCTATGGAAAAAGAGATGGAAAGTTTACAAGGATTAAATGTATTCACACCTGCGATCGCACCTAAGGATAAAACAATTATAGGTACCAGGTGGATTTATAAAATTAAGAACTTAGAAGGAGGCAATACCTTATACAAGGCTAGACTAGTTGCACAAGGCTATGCACAAAAATATCCAGAAGACTATACTGATACATATTCACCCACAGTGAGAACAGAGAGTGTCAAAACAGCCCTTGTAGTAGCATCTGCACTCAATCTGGACGTATTCCAATATGACATACAGACCGCATACTTACATGCAAAATTAGATAAGGAAATATATGTAAGAGCACCACACAGTCAATACACTAATAAGAACGAAATTTGGTTATTAAATAAGAGTCTGTACGGATTAAAGCAATCCGGCAAAAGATGGTACGATTGCTTGGTAAAAGTACTTAAGACCATGGATTTCAACGCCACCACTGCTGATAATTGTTTCTTTGTAAAAAAGAGTAATGATCATATTGAATTTGTATTAATTTACGTGGACGATATTTTATACATTGGAAAGCATAAAGAGAGCAGGGAAATCTTTGTAAATAAGTTAAATGAACACTTCTCACTGAAATCTCTGGGTAAAGTGAATAAATACCTTGGTGTGCAAATTAACAAAACTAAAAGGGGATTCAAACTTACACAGAAAGATAAAATCATCGAACTCCTAAACAAATGTAACTTAAATAATGCCAAAACCTGTGACACCCCTATGCAAACTGATTTTCTTAGAAACACTGATGAATCTTCCCCTGAGTTTAAAGACAACACATTTTACAGATCAGTTATAGGTTCACTCCTTTATATATCTAATTGGACTAGGCCAGATATTGCATTACCTCTCAATCTATTGTCAAGATATGTTAGTAAACCAACCTTGTATCATTGGGAAGCTGTCAAAAGAATTCTAAGATATCTGAAGGGTACATTAGATTTTTGTTTAATGCTGAAACCCACTTTACCATTTATTATGCATGAAGACAATAAAGCGGCCATTGAAATATCCAGATCCGATGCAATTGGACAAAGGTCCAGGCATATTGATATAAAGTTTAAGCATGTGAGACAACTGTCTCAAGACGGATTCATTAAAGCAATACATTGCGATACTTCTGAACAATTAGCTGACATATTAACAAAACCCTTACCTTCTAAACAACACAAATATTTAACTTCTAAATTATATGTATTATATTGTCCTGAATCAGAATGTAATTGGTGTTGTGTAACGAACCGGCATTTAGAGGGGGATTTGTCAGATGTAAATGCCTTATTCTCCAATGTGTAAATAATGTATATATGGAACATCAGAGGTTAACTTATTCTTTGGACTTTAATGTATTCATAACTTACCACTCCCATTCCTAGCTCCACCCCTTGTATATATAAGGAGCCACCCTCACCATTCTCGTCGCTTCTACCTTGAATATTCAGTGAATATAGAATGCCTATCATAATTAAAAAGAAATATATTTAAAGCTCTAACTTCTATTATCTTTATTGAGTCTGATCCTGAAAATATTGCAACAAGGATAAAAGTTGTGATTTTAATCTACTATTTTTTAAATAATTTGTATCCCTGTACTGTTTTGTTGTGGGTGATTGAAATTTGCCGATTTTCATGAACTCTGATTGGTTAGAAAAAGGAAAAATAAATAAATAAATAACATTTTTGACCACCAGAGGGAGCTACGAAGATGTTTAACTCTGAGCTGGAGTCTGCCATTAAGAAAATCTTTGATAAGTCCACACAGAAAATTGCTCTTTTCATAAATAAAATAGAAGATATTAATTATACACAGGATATTAAAAAAGAACAAGAGACACAACTAGGTGTAGAAATTATCAACTCACTGTGTCAACTCTACAAATGCTGGACATTGTAAATAACCTAACTGTTATTAGATTTTTTTATGATGATGAATATAATCCTCCCAGTGCAACTGAAACAAGAGTGTCAAGTAAATTCACAACTCTCAAGAGGTCAAATCTGGGACTTTTTCTTCATGGATACTAACAAGGTTGAGACTACTTTGAGAAAAAAAGATATGATAGTCATGTTAAAGAAGGAAGCTTTAATCTTCAAGGATTTGCTCCAAGTTAATTTACAACATTTAACAGAAAAACTTTGGGAAAATTTTTTCATAGATATAAATTAGACTGAGAACATCTTGAATAAAAAAGACTTGATAGACTCCCCTGAGAACAAAAAAACTTCATTCTATGATGATAAGTTTGAGGGAGTGACTTAAATTTAATGACTTAATTAGTTAGGATGGACTTTTACAAGTTTGATACAAAGCTTTAAGATAGTTTTTGTATGTATAAAATGAGTCTGGAAATGTATGTCCTCTGTCTTTTTCCATAATGCTGAATAATTCCCAAAGTTGCAAAATACTATTGATTAAATTTGAAAATAAGAGAAGAAAAAGATCCATTCAATGAGGAGAAACTCAAGGAAGAGACTTGAATTCAATGAGCTAATTGGAGTTAATTGGACTTATATTGGTGTGATAGATATATAATTGAATGAAAGTCCTAATGTAATATTGTGTTTTGGGTTCTGGGTTCTTCTTTTTTCTCCTTTATATATAATATTTGAGTACTTTTTTAAAATTAATAAAATATCAAAACTAAAACAAGTATTTTCTCCTGTTTAGGGTTAAAAAAAATTGAAATAATATAGAGGATTTTATAAATATAAATTATGATAAAGTTTAATGAGTTAACGGAAGCATATATTATTCCTCACAGCAAAGCGAAACAGAGATGGTCAAATTAATTCTTTTATCCAAAGAAGAATATATCTAACTTTGTTTCTATTCTGAAGTTGCTTCTAGATTTTGTGCTTGCAATGAAAAAAAAATGAAATTTTGATTTTGTTTTTGTGTCAACTTTGAACTGAACCTGGCTACAGCCATCTTTCTGTTCCTCAGTTCCACACAGAGGAGAAAGAGGGAAGGAGGTTGGAATGCATTATTAGACACAACAAGGAGTTTTCTCATGAGAACCAAGGTCATCTCTACTGGCAACAGATAAGGTTGGGGAAGGATTGCCTGAAGAGCTCGCCAATCAACCCAATTGGCCAATGTGATCTGTGACACTTGGGGATGGGGTTATTTCCTAGTTTAATTATACTGTAACTGCGGGAAAAATTTAGAGTTGGTTTTGCATTGAAGCTGTGCCGATATGATGTACTCATTAAAGAAGACCTTTGAGAAGGAGCCAAGTCTCAGAGTTCTGATTTGCTTGAGTTTGTTAGTTGGAACCTTGACTTTAAATCAAATCTCATAAACCTACCCCAGGGTCCTGAGACCCGACTGTCCTTCCAACAACACCGGATGGGTGGAAAAGGGAAGATCAAAGATGGAGAAGACGGGGGAAGCAACCACTAAACCTAGTGCTTCCTGGGGTCACACTGCAGGCAAGTTGCTCTGGTGAGGAGGCCCTTCCACTGGGGCCAGGCCAAAGGTTCATGTGGAAAAGATTGAGAAGCCAGCAATGCAGGAGGAAGCCCTAGTCACTGAGGACCTTTACCAAGCAGAGGTGGGTGCGGGGTGAAAGTGTATGCCAAAGGTCACTGAAGGGGAATTTCTCCTGAGGTGCCCTCAGTCGCTGGCCACTCTCATCCCAAGATGGAAAGCAAAGAGAACCACCGAGTGGGATGAGCACAGAGAATGGAAGTACCTGACTGCCCTTCACAGCCCATCACTAGAACTGCTGAGAGAGAGGTTTGACCACATGGAGATCCAAGGAGTAGAACCGATGTGCTGAATTGGGTCGTCCATGGTGACAGTGGCTTGACCAGCTCAGCTGCTGCTGACCCACCAGAGTCAGAGCCCAATCCTGATGGCATGAGCAGCCAGCCCACCTTCCTAACCAGCCAGGGCAATGAGTCCAAGCTGAAGGCAGAGCCCACCTTCCCAACCAACCAGGGCAACGAGTCCAAGCTGAAGGCAGAGCCCCCCAAGGCAGCAACTGGCAGCAGGTCTAGCAGGGCAACCTCAGCCTCCTTCTGGATGCCACGGGTATCCACCATGACCTTACTATCTGGGGGAAGGCAGGTTCCCCAGGCCATGAGCACCCTCTCCTCCTCCATGGCTGGCAGACCCCACTACCCATGAAGACCACGTTTGACAGAGACCCAGAAAAATTGGTGTTCTTCCTCAACTAGGTGTGTATCCACCTGGACTGCTACACCCCAGCATGTGGCAATGGTGAATGCCGTGACCACCAACCTAGAGGGGAAGCTGCAGAGTGGATGATGAAACTCCACAATGAAGATGTGCCAGTGTTGGAGAAAGTCAAAGCCTTCGTGGGGGAGCTGAGAGCCAGATTTGAGGATGAATCCCAAGTCTTGCAAGCAGAAGCTGAAATCTGAGACCTAAAGCAGAGAGGCCATCTGGCAAAGGAGTATATGTGGAAGTTCTGCAGAGTAGTCAACAAACTGAGAGATTGACTGGATCAACTATTGGTGTACTACTTTAAGTAGGGCCTGGACTGAGAATTACTACCCAGGCCTGCATTTACTGAGGGGTCCTCAAGTGAATGTATGACTGGTACAAGATGGCCATAGCGATGGACCTCGAGCTCAAGCAGTGTAAGAAACACAGTGAACCCAAAATGAAGCCCAAGCAGACGCAAGAGGGTTGCCAGTTCAGTCACCAACCTGTCATCACTCTGCCCACTTACCCTCCTCCAACTCCAGCCCAAGCCCCCATCAAGTGCTTCCGATGAGGCCAGCAGGGCCATAAAGCCACTGAGTGCCTGGCACCAGCATCCCAGTTGAGAGCAACCCCAGCCACATCGTCTAAGCCAAAAAAGCCACCATGGAAGTCAGTCTTGGTGTGCCAGGCAGTCAAGGTCTTCATGTGAGGGAGAGGGAACTCTGGTTCAGAGGGACCAGCAGCCTTCCCCCTATGACAGTGATGATGAGGGTAAAAATGACCCAATGGTAAGTGAAACTATCCACCCCTTTGCCATCCCCGCAAAACCCACAAGCAACTGCAGAGCTTTTTAGGGTTCGCAAACTTCTACTGATAGTTCATCCCCTCTTTCACCAAAACAGCCTTGCCCATCACCAAACTGCTAAAAACAAGGAAATAGGGGGGGACCACGACCCAACCAGCTGCTAGAGTGGACCATGGAGTGCCAGGGAGCATTTAAAAAACTCAAATGGCTATTCGCAGAGGAACTGGTCCCACAGCACCCAAACCCCGAGGAGCCATTCATCATTCAGGCAGATGCCAATGATGTAGCCATAGGGCAGTCCTCCTCTAGAAGAACAAGGAGGGGAACCTCCAACCATGTGCCTACACCTCCAGAAAACTCGCTGACACTGAAAGAAGGTGGGCAGTGTGGGAGAAAGAGGCTTTCACAGTCTGTTGGACATTATTAACCTGGCGGCACTTCCTAGAAGGTAGCCAAGTGCCATTTGAAGTATGGACTGATCACAAAAATCTGGAGGCCCTTAGGACCCCTCAGAAGCTCTCTCCCAAACAAGTTCAATGGATGCAATATTTTAACTGATTCAACTTCACATTGAAATATATCCCAGGAGGGAAAAACTTCCTAGTGGATGCCTTGTCCCAAATGCCCCAGTACAAGAGTAACCATGAAGAGATGGTCAATGCCATCATTCCCATCCCCCAGAAGGCAGCACAAGTCACTATGAAGCATCAGACTCGGAGGCGATCGAATGAGCCGGGATAAATTCTAACTCAAAAGCTGAGAGCCAAGCTGCAAACCGACCCCTAGTTCAGGAACAACCAACAACTCCTGACCTCCTAAAATGGATTGGCATGGAAAGGTTCAAAATTGTCCATCCCGAGCACCCTCCTGGTCCAAGTTCTGCAAAGAAGCCACAACTCCAAGCATGCCAGCTACTTTGGATTCCTAAAGACATGGCATCTGGTGCGAAGACAATTTTGGTGGCCAGTAATGAAAAAGGACATTGAAAGCTATGTAAAAAACTGTGACATGTGCAGTGATGAAGAAAAGACCTGGGAAAACCCCAGGATTATTACAAGTGGCTGAACTGTCACAACCATGGGAGGAAATAGCAATGGACTTTATCATGGAACTCCCAGAAAGTGGAGGAGACACCATAATTTGGATAGTGATTTTTTTCCAAACAGGCTCACTTCTTTGCCTACTGTGGCCTCCCTTCAGCCCATAAACTGGCTAAGCTGTTCCTGAAGCACATTTATCGACTGTATGGAGTTCCAAAGAGGATCATATCTGATCGGATAATCCAGTTTATGGACAAATTCTGGAGGGAGTTTGTAAAATCAATTGGGTCTTCCCAGGGGTTTAGCTCAGCTTTTCATCTGAGTACTAATGGATTGGCAGAATGTGCGAATGCAATGATAGAGCAGTACTTGAGGTGTTATGTAAACTGCCAACAAACCAATTGGGCTGATCTGCTACCTTTCGCTGAGGTGGCATACAACAACACTGTACATAGCAGCATGGGTTTCATGCCTTTCAAGGTGGTCACAAGGTGGAGTTTGTCCCAATGCCTGAGTTCCCTCAGGAGCCCCCTTCCTCAGTAAGCCTGACTAAATGGGTAGACTCCCTGCAGGAGTCTTGGGGGAATGTGAAACAGGCACTCACCAAATCCACTGAAATGCAAAAAGAGCAGGCAGACAAAAGGCAATCCCCACAGAAGCCATTTCACATAGGGGTCTTTTTTTCCCTCTCAGCCACGGCAAGTAGAAGAAGCAGCCTAATGATGGCCACTACAAAGCTGGGACAACCAAAGAATAAAAGCTAAGACTGGTGCTGGAGAGAAGAAGGTGAGCCATGGTGGAACTGGGGGAGAGGATTTTTCCTTTGTTTTAAATTTTACCCCAAGAAATAATTCAGAACCATTTGCCCAGAACTATTTGTTAAAGTGGCACCTAAGCATTTTGGGGTGCCCTGAAGAAATACCTAACTGGAAATGAAAGGTACAGAATAAATAACAGATTTTGAAATAAACAGAAAATTGACTCCTAAACTGGGAAGAAGCGGCACTGGAAAGGCATTTTTAAATATTGGAATTATCTATGTACAAAACTTATTCTGCTTTTACATTTGTTGTGTAATCAAAATGATGCTGGACTAGTAAACTGAAAGTTAAGTGGAGAGTGCCACCTGCTGACAAAAAGGGAAACGACAAGGAAGTGATTCAACCAAAGAGACATTTGAACATTATATTAGAGGATTGAATTTGCAATCATAAAGGGGCTTTTGATAACCTCTGGGACTACTCAAATGGAACTGAGTGTTAACCTATGAGACATAAAGAACTGGAACTAGTGTATTCCTTGAAGGGTAATTCAAAGACTAAATAAATAGTTTTTGGACTGTTGGATAAAAATCAACTTTCTTTAAAAAATAAAATAAGATACTTAAGAAGGAGAAAGGAGTGGAATTGTGCAGGAGATGGATTTACTTTTCAAAATACAAAAGACATTATGGATAATGGATTTAAGGACATTATGGAAAAAAATGGAAAATACTATACAAGGGATGATGAATACAGACCAAGATGCCCAGGAAAGGGAGGAGTCAAAAGAAGAAAGGAAGAAGGAAGAAGACAAAGAGGAGATAACAATTAAAATAATAGTGATTGATGAATTAAACCAGGGCGGAAACATATTAAGAGTGTTGGAAGATATGTTTGAAATGGAGGCAAGGGCCTCGGTAGAAATTTTAGAAACTACGCAGTGGAAGAGGGTAGAGGTGGGAGGAACACTTAAATTGGACATCCAAGAAATAGATATAGATGGAGACTGTATGATAGACTGTAACCTAATATAGATGTGTATTGTTATTAGATATACATAAGTTGATTGAATGTAGTAATAATGTTTAATCTGATCAGTTTCATTTGTATTGGAATATATGGCACCCAGGTTTTCCCCAGTAGTCTATTAAAGTTGGTAATAGGCTCGGAGCTAAGGTCAGTAGCTTGCGAAGCCCCAGATCCCATCGCAGTGCAAGGAGAGACCCATTATGAAGTAAAACGAATTCTGAATTCTAGACTGTACAAGAGGAGGTTATGTTATTTAGTACAGTGGAAAGGCTACCCCCTTTCAGAGCCTTGTCTTTTTGTTAACTAGATAGGCTAATTGATACAGAAATGGCTTGTACATACTGTTGTGTAAAAGCAAAACATTGTGGTCATAATGTTATCTTCTACTGTGCTAAAGAGAGTAGGAAATTGGTGCCTTTTTCTTAACTTTTCTCCCTTTACACTATATTTCTTTTGTTTTCCCTCCCCCTCTTCTTAGTTTTCCACTATTTTTTTTTGTATTTTATATTTTGAAAAACCAATAATAAAACAACTAGCAAATGTCTTTGTAGAAAAAATGATGAAACAATTGATCAGTAGCTGCAGCAATATTTCACAAATGAAAGTGAATATACGTGTCCCAGGACAGTATTGCAAGATCCAATCTGGGTCAGTCAGCAATACCAGAGGTTTATTTTTTGGAATTGTGCTGGAGCCCATCCACAGGAAATTTCTTTGTAGCAGAGTGTGTGCTTTCTAGAGAGAAGTTCCTTGAGGAGGGGCTCCAGCACAAGTCCAAAAGCTGCGAAGACTAAGCCTTTAGTCCCACTGACTGACCCAGATTGGATCCTGCAATATTTCACAAACTGACTACAAGCAGCATCATGATTTACAGTAGTTACCAGCAGTGGTGGGTTTCAAAATTTTTTACTACCAGGTCTGTGGGTGTGGCTTGGTGGGCATGGCAGGGGAAGGATACTGTAAAATCTCCATTCCCACCCCATTCCAGGGAAAGGATACTGTAAAATTTCCATTCCCACCCCAATCCAGGGGAAGGATACTGTAAAATCTCCATTCCCACCCTAATCCAGGGGAAGGTTACTGCAAAATCCCCATTTCCTCCCAATCAGCTGGGACTTGGGAGGCAGAAAATAGATGGGGGTGGGGCCAGTCAGAATTTTTACTACCGGTTCTCCGAACTACTCAAAATTTCCACTACCAGTTCTCTGGAACTGATCAGAACCTGCTGAAACCCACCTCTGGTTGCCAGAATTATTCATTGAATACTTTGCAGAAGATTTGTATTTGAATGTAATAAAGCTGCTGGAACCATCAAGCTGAGCAAGTTTTGGAAAATTAACAAGCTAAGATCTTATGAGACTTTAAGATCCAAACAAACAGGCATTTTGTTCAGGTCTGATATAAGTGACTTAAAGGAAAGAAGTTTGGTTCATTGGTGGTTGATGATTGAGGAAAAACAATTGGAAAAAATTACAAAATATTGGGACTTGCAAATCAAAGCTGAACACTGATGGAAAAAGAAATCTGCTGTTATACCAATATGCAATGATGCCCTCAGACCGATCCAATCATCTAAAAGGCTTTCACATCTGGAAATATTGCATTTATCAAACCTGAACACCCTAATTTTACAATAACCATCCTACTTTGAACTACCTATATTCTTGGGCACTATCTTAATTCTTTTTAAGTCCTTGCTTAGTACTTGAATTGTTAAATTTCCACCAGTCTTACACTATGAATTTAATTGTAGATTATCCATACATAATAATATACCTGTATATATTATTAATTATATATATAGAACATAGAACATAGAATAAAAGTTGGATGGAACTTGGAGGTCATCTAGTCCAACTCCCTGCCTGAGTATTTCAGACAAATTGTCAGCCCTGGAGGCCATCTTTTTCTTTGGATCTTCAGGGTTGCCATACTTGGTGGATGGACATGCTGTGGGAAACGGGGAGGGGGTTGGATGGAGACGGGGTGAGATGTATAACCATAACAACATTCTTTCCCCTGGGAGTCATAGACATTCAGCCTGCACCTGGAGAGGCGTGATTTGGAAACAACTCAAGTCGGGATGGTAACCTGATTGGACCATGTGATGGACATGTGGGTGCAAGGGAAGGGACTTTGACTTTCCTTTAGGTGTGGAAAACCCTGGGGACTTTCAGATTTGGGTTTTCCCAGATGTGCCAATATAATATCTCTAATAAAATGGAAATTTGGGGAAATGCCTGTCTCGGAGTCTTACTTTGTTGGGGTTGTTACTTGGAACCGTGACACAAATGGCTGTCCAACCTCTTCCTGAAAGCCTCCAGTGATGGGGCACCCACAACTTCTGAAGGCAAGCTATTGATTGTTCTCACTGTTAGGAAATTTATCCTTAATTCTAAGTTGCTTCTCTCCTAGATTAGTTTCCATCCATTGATTTTTATCTTGCCTTCTGGTGCTTTGGAAAATAGGTTGACCCCCTCATTTTTGTGGCAGCCCCTCAAATACTGTGACACTGCTATCATGTCCACCCCTAGTCTTTTTTTTCACTGGACTAGACATACCCAATTCCTGCAACAATTCTTCATATGTCTTAGCCTTTAGCCCCCAATCATCTTTGTGGCTCTTTGTACTCTTTCCAGAGTCTCAACATCTCTTTTATATTGTGGTAACCAAAACTGGATGCAGTATTCCAAGTGTGGTCATACTAAGGCTTTGTTAAGTGGTTCTAAAACTTTACATGGTCTTGATTTTATCCCTCTATTAATGCAGCCTAGGACTGCATTGGCTTTTTTGGCTGCTGCTGCACACTATTGTTCATATTTAAGTGATTGTCCACTTGGGCTCCAAGATCTGTCTGGCATTGGCATTGAGCTAAATTTGACCTAATCTGTACTTGTACAGGTTTATCTTGCCCAAGTTGTACAACCTTATTTTTATCTACATTGAATTTCATTTTCTTAGATAAGGCCCAGTGTTCAAGTCTGTCAAGATCCTTTTGGATTTTGAACCTGAGATGTTCGCTATTCCTGTTAGCTTGGGATCATTTGTAAATTTGATGAGTTGCCCTTCTATTCCTTCATCTGGATCATTTATGAAGATATTAAAAAGTACTAGGCCTAGAATGGAACCTTGGGATACCTTACTGCTTTCTTTCTTCCATGTGGATGTAGTTCCTTTGAGGACTACATGTTGAGTACGGTTTGTTAGCTAGCTACAAATCCATCTGTTGGTGATGCTGCCTATCCCACGTATTTTTAGCTTACCAAGAAGTAGATTGTGGTCTTTGTCACATGTCTTACTGAAATCTAAGTTTACTATGTCCACAGCATTTCACTGATCCACTAATTTAGTCACTTTGTCAAAGAATGAAATAAGATTTGTTTGGCATGATCTGTTTTTGACAAACCCATGTTGGCTTCTAGTTATAACTTCATTTGCTTCTAAGTATTTGCAGATTTGTTGCTTGAATATTTTTTCCAAGATCTTCCCAGGTATTGATGTCCGGCTGTAATTTCCTGGATCTGTGTCCCCCCCCCTTTTTTTTCTTTTTTTGATGGAGTTCATCAGTTTTTTTTTCAGTCCTCATGTAGTTCCCCAGCACTCCAAGAACTTTGAAAGATGGTGTTGAAAGGTTCTGAGATTACATCTGCCAGTTCCTTCAAAACCCTGGGATGTAATCAGTCAGGACCTTGAGTTTTCAATCCATCTAGATGTTCTCTTTCCTTATTTTTGCTTATTTTAATTTGCATTCCTAGGGTCTTTTTACAGTTTTGTTTTTGGTAAACTGGTTTGTATTTCCTTTTTGCATGAAGATAGATGCAAAGAATGAATTAAACAGTTCTGATATCTCTCTACTGTCCTTTACTTTTGGGGGGGGTTGATTTATATGCCCCCCTTCTCCGGAGACTCAGGGTGGCTTACAATGCGTTAAGCAATAGCCTTCATACTTTTGTATATTTATACAAACTCAGCTTATTGCACCCACAGTCTGGGTCCTCATTTTATCTACCTTACTTCCTTGCCATTAGTGAACTGATTGTTTCTTTGACTTTTTTCTTGTTTTATACATGTTGAAAACACTTTTTAAAATTGCTTTTGACATTTGTTGCAAGTCTTACTTTGTTCTGAGCCTTAGCTTTTCTAACGTCATCTTTGCAGATTCAGGCTATTTGTCAGTATTCTGCTTTAGTTATTTGTCCCTCTTTCCATTTTTTGTACTTATCTTTTTTTCTTCAGTTGGTCAGAGAGTTCTTTATGCATCCATCCTGTTTTTTTCCTTGGTTTTCTTTTTCAGTGATATTGAGCTGGATTGAGTTTATATATAATTAATTATTTTCTATTATTTTTAATATTATTTATATTATTTATATTTATTAAATATATTGTTGTTTATATTGTTTTATATATTTATATTTTATATTTATTAATTATTTCTATAATTACATATTTATATATAATATAAATATATTATATTTATATAATTATATACCCTTAATAAATAACAACCTCTGCCTATCCAAGGTCCTTGGGATGCACCAGATAGGTGAAAAAAAAAAGCTAAATCCAAGCTAAACATCTGGCTAACTGTGCTATCAACCTATACTGTAAATCACTGCTGCATTTTAAGATGAGCAAGGTCTAGTGTATTCATGGGGGACAGAGTCCTCTAATGGTAGAAGCTAAGAATGCAATAAAAATCAATCTAGATTTTTTACAAAGTGGAGATTGACTCAAAATAAACAATAGTTTGCTGGAGAGTTTAAATTGGCACAGACATTGTTACAAGGCAACCTGCATAAAAAGTGATTCTTAAATAATAAGTGTTGTGAGCATGTGTGTGCTCATACCGGTAAACAAATACTGACAATAACTCTTTTTTTTTATCACCCTGTAATCTCTTAATTCAGGGTAGAGTCAAGCAACTGAGTGGAGCTGAGTGTTTACTTGCCAGATGCTGTTCTTGGTACCATGGAGAGTTTGCAGCAGATAATTTTTTCTTTGTGCCGTAGGAGAGAAACATCTGCTGCTAACTAGGATTGAACTCTCAACTCTTATGGAATAAGTGATGGGATTCAAATAATTTAACAACCGGTTCTCTGCCCTAATGACCAGCTGGGTAGGCATGGCTGGGTGGTCATGTGACTGGGCGGGCATGGCCAACTCAATGTCACTCACCATGCCCATCCCTGCCTCCTGGCCACTCACCTCAAAGGCCTCAATAAGATACAATTTCCCTCTCTATTTATTTACTACTACTGAACATCACTTAGCAAGGAAAAATCACAAAACAGAGCAAAACTCACTTAAATCTTGCTTAGCAATGAAAATTTTGGAGAGGGGGCGGGGCCAGCATTGCAGTGATACAACAAACTTTGGAGCTCCGGAAAAGAGTCAACATTCCAGCCAATGTCCAGAAAGGACCGTAACCGTCTCGTAGGGATGGTGAAGAATGGGGATATGGGCTGGTATGAACAGGGAAGTTGCAAATTCCCTGTAGCGACGGGGAAGAGTCTTTGACTCAATGACTGGAAAGACAGCCATTGGGAGCTGTCTTAAAGCTGGGGCAGCCGTGCACAAAGAAAGAAGAAAGTGAGCTAGATCATCTGGGTGAGATTGAATCTATTGTCTTGGAAACAAGACTCCTATTTTTACTATACTCCCTGATTTTTAAAAAAGAATTATAGCTGAAGAAGAACAGCAAAAGTGAAAGGGGAGGAAGCAGACGTTTGGCTACCTCTCCATTTCCAGTGCTAGCAGTGAAAGAGTGGTGGCCAGAAAATAAAAGACAATTTTTAAGAAATATGAAAATTGATTTGGAAATAAATGGAAAGCAGATTGGGTAGAGTGTTTTTTGTTTTTGTTAAATATGGATGAACTTTGAAGTTAAAATTTATAGTGGAAAGATCTATGTCGAACTAAACAGACTTATGATCAATGGGAGAGAATGCAGAGTCATCTAGTGCCATCTAGTGGTGTAAAAGGGAATATTGGAAAATCAACAGAGTAAAAGAATAAAGAATGACCTTGAACAAATGTTTATAAACTGTGAAATAGACTCTGAAGATAAATACCTTCTGACTTGGTGGGAGTAAGAAGAAAGAAAAAAGTCACCAGTGCATAATAGATTAAATACTTTACTGTTTTAGCCTTATTGTTTATTACCCACTGCTTTATTATTCTTTTTTACTTTTTTGGGGGGGGGGGGGATTTATGACTGTGGATTTTTGGATTTTTTCCTAACATTGGAAATTTTTGGGATTAAGTACTTTGTTAATTTTTATTTTTTGTTTTTTATCATTTTTATTTTTTGTGCTTATTTTTTCCTTCTTTTTTGCTCCCCTTTTCATTCTTTTTTAAATTTTCCATTTTTGGGATTTTCTTTTCTTTTTCTCTCTCTCTCTCTTCCTTTTTTCTTTTTTCTTTTTCTTTTTGGTAGACGCCTCTTTTCTTTGTGTGGAATATCTTGTTGGGTATTTTCTACCATTGCCTTCAACTAAATGGATTAGGGTAACAAGAACCTGAAGATTTGTGGACACTAAAATAACAAATGTGAATTATATCTATACTCGATATTTGGATTATAAATTATGTGGTTTAAAAACAAAGATCAAGATGAAGAAACTAATAGCATACTTATCATCACCATCAATAACAACAGTATCTAGCTCCACAGCACAAAAAACAACACAAGAGAAAACTAACATGGAATTAAAAAGTATTTTGCAGGCAATGCATGAAGATCTTAAGGAATGAATAAACGAAGTAGAAGAAGAAGTAAAAGAGATGAAAGAAATGATGGGGAAAATGAACAACAATTGAAAGTAGTGGAAGAGAAAGCAGACTCAACAGAGAAAAAGGTGGAGGAGATGAACTATAGACTCACTACAATAGACAAAAATCAGGAAAGAACAATTATATCTCTGGAAATGGATAAGGCTGATTATTATTTAAGATTCTAAAACATAGAAGAAGAAAAAGGAGAGAATTTACCCGAAAAAATTGCTGGAATACTAGTAGAAACAATGGAAGAGAGCGCAGAAAAGATATTAAATGGGATAGATGAAAGTTTTAGAGTACATAAAAGATACGCAATGAAAAATAATCTACCCAGAGAAATACAGGTCAGATTTACCAAAACACCCCACTGAGAACAGAGTTTGCAGTTTATGAGGAACATGACGAACAGTTTATGAGGAACACGAGAACAGAGTTTTTGCAGTTTATGAGGAACACGATGATAAAATATAAAGGTAGAGAGATAATGGTGTTAAAACAAGTCCCAAGAAGGGTTAGAGATTTAAGAAAAGAATACCAAGACAAAATGCTTGATTAAAAAAGAAGTGAGTTTTAGATGGTTGGTAACAGAAGGAATTTCAGTGAACTGGCAAGAACAAAGACACAGATTAGATACAGTAGAAAAGGCAGAATTATTCTATCAACAATATATAGAGGAGAGAAGGAGGAGGAGCAGGCTACCAGGAAGAGAAAAGAGAGCAACTAAAAGAGACAACCAAAGAACAAGAAGAAAGGGCAATAAGAGAGGAAGCAAGAATGAAGAAGGCAAAAGAACAAATGGAAATAAGAGTGACTAGATCAACCTAGAGGACCGTTAATGGTTGCAAATCAAAATGGCAGCTCCAAGCTGAAGCTCCGAGGCTAAGAGGGAGATGTTTCGGCATTTTCAAGAGTGTGGGGGTCAATTAAACATCCATAGACCCCCCTCCCAGCCAGCTGAGGTATTGTCGGCTCGATAGAGCCGTGGATGGAGCCCAAGGATAAAACCCGAGCCGAGCCCGAAGATCAGCTGATCGTCGGTGGGAAGGTTGAGGGTGGCGCGGAGGACGTCAACATCAAAGCCTGGCTGTCAAGACCGGGTCGGCCACTGAGGCTGATATGGCTGATGAAATGGTTGGTGAGACGGGGGAGACAGTGACGCAATGGAAATGGTGCTGACAATGATGCCTGGGCTAATAGACGCTGCGGATGGCAACACGGCGGCGATGATGGCTACGACAAGGGGGGTTACCATAATGGCGAGAGGAATAGTGCTAATGACAGCGACGGCACCGGCAACACCTGGAGGCTGCGAGGAAGCCCTCGTTAGTAGAGGAGAGAGCAATGCTGCAAAGGCTGCAAATATTAGGATCCCTTCAACCTCTGGGGGATCTGGACACTCCCCTTTCTTGAAACACTGGGGGACTTATTAAACTAATAAGCTAAATAACCTGAAGAGCAAAGTAGTGGGATAGGGACTGATGATTACAAACTGGGGATGGTGACTTATTCTCCCCCTCGACTGTCCCTCTCTCCCCTTATTTGATCTAGATCTATTATGACCACTCAACATTAACTTGCAATCTTGGATCGATCTGCAGCTTTATTTAAACACCTATCCTCCAAAATTACCCTGATCATTCAATCCTATGTACTCTGTCCAGTGGTTCCACCTTACTTTTCTTTGATCTAATCCTCGGCCATCGCTGGTGTCAGGACTGGAGGAGATACAGACATCGAGAGTCTTGGATTATGGGGAGATAGATAACCTTCTCTTTGTTTGTATGATACTGGTTTGGTCACCATGAGAGAGCGACCCTTTGAGACTTCTACCCCCACCTCCTTTTTTGGATGGACTTACTACAACCATAAGACTTCCCATCGTCGTGAGAGGGCGATGATGTTCCAATGTATTGACACTTGTAACATACTGGTCTTCCTTTAACATCTATTCCCTCCCTTATTTTAATTTACCTGTCTTAATGATCCTGCATCTCCTTCAGCTCGCTCCTATCTTTGATGTATTCAACTGCGGAGCTTCTTGCACTGCGAGATTCCCCCCTCTCACATGTCTGGCCCTCTCAGTTATCGAGGGCTGCCCTTGAGGACGGGTTTTGGAACCCCGAGAGGTGGTTTGCAAAAAACCGACGGCTTTGGGTTTTTTTAGATAAATTTTTAACTTCTATTTCAAGGGGTTCTGGGAGGGATTGTGGGAATGGATCTGGGGGGATCCATAAATCCACTGAATGGGGTAATGGGTCTGATGATCATGGCGGGGAGGACAGGGACAGAAATTTGACAAGGATACAGGGCGACGAAACAATGGGCATTAGTATAATAAGTGGGAGGGGCAGATATGATGGTAGCAGGGGGCCATATTATGTTTCGGGAGTGCGCACTTGCTGTTTCCAAGCGATTGCGCACTCCGACCCCCAAAGCATTACTCGTTTCCCAGGTTGTTCAGAGTCTCAGGCCCTGAGTCTACGGCTGATGTTATGTAATGCCAGGTCAGTGGTAAATAAAGCCCCCCTCATTCACGATCTTATTTCAGAGGGGGGTGCTGACCTGGCAGGGATTACAGAGACCTGGTTAGGCCAGGAGGGAGGAGTTCCCCTTGTGGAAATGTGCCCGCCAGGTTTCCATGCCTTCCATCAGCCAAGGGCTCAGGGAAGGGGGAGTGGCAGCAATTATTAGAGAAGGTCTTTGCCTGAGGGAGGCCACTGTTCCTCAGATAGCTGGATGTGAGTCCCTCCTTGTGAAGTGGGGTCAGGGGATACAGATGGGCCTACTGATCACGTACCTGGCTCCCTGCCACGTGACGGCGGTCCTGCCTGAGCTGCTTGACATTATAGCCAGGGTGGCGGTGGAAACCCCCAGACTTATTGTCACGGGGGATTTTAACCTGCCATCTGCTGCTGAGATGTCGGAGGTGGCTCGGGAGTTCATGGCTTCCATGATGGCCATGGAACTGACCCAAGTAGTTCAAGGCGCCACCCACTTGGGGAATCACACTCTGGACTTGATTTTTGTCTCGGATCAGTGGCTGAATGATCTAAGAATAGGGGATCTAGACATCAAGCCCTTGTCATGGTCTGATCATTCTCTCCTTCACATGGACTTTCAAGTCACTTTCACCAACCGCAGGGAGATGGAACCAACCAAGTGGTTCCGTCCCAGGCGCCTGATGGACCCCGAGAGGTTCCTGACGGAGCTTGGGCCATTTCCTGAGACTCTGGCTCACGACTTGACTGAGGACCTAGTGGTGGCCTGGGAAAGGGCGTTTACTGGGGCCTTGGATCGTGTCGTGCCTTTACGGCCTCTGACCCGATGCCAATCTCGACTAGCTCCTTGGTTCTCTGAGGAGCTGAGAGAGATGAAGCGTCGGAAAAGACGCCTGGAGAGCAATTGGAGGACAAGCCGATCTGAATCTGACCGAACACAGGTGAGAACTTATATTAAGACCTACCTAGTGGCGATAAAAGCGGCGAAGTCTAGCTACTTCTCCACTCTTATTGCATCTGCAGAGAACCGCCCAGCTGCGCTGTTTAGGGTGACTCGCTCCCTGCTCCAGGTAGGGGTGCGTGAAGACCCCTTACAGAGTCGAGCTGAGGATTTTGTGCAATTCCTGCATGATAAAATCGCTCAGATTCGGGAAGGCCTGGACTCTGATTGGGTAGATCCAGGGGAGGAGACAGGGGTAGGTCCTGAGAGTGTTATCTGGGAAGAGTTTGACTCTGTGGCTCCTGAAGATGTGGACAGGATTCTGGGCAAGCTTAGTGCTGCCACATGTTTATTGGACCCGTGTCCCTCCTGGTTGGTACTGGCCTCCCGGGAGGTTACACGAGGCTGGCTCCAGGGGATTATAAATGCTTCTCTGAGTGAGGGTGTCTTTCCCACCACCTTGAAAGAGGCGGTTGTGAAGCCCCTCCTCAAGAAGCCTTCCCTGGAATATATATATTATCAAATATATTATCAAATTATCGTCCAGTCTCCAATCTTCGCTTCATTGTGAAGGTTGTTGAGAGTGTGGTGGCACGACAACTACCCCGAAACCTGGATGAAGCTGTCTATCTGGATCCGTACCAGTCGGGCTTCAGGCCACGATACAGCACAGAAATGGCATTGGTTGCATTGGTTGATGATCTCTGGAGAGCTCGGGACAGAGGTTGTTCCTCTGTCCTGGTCCTATTAGATCTCTCAGTGGCTTTTGATACCATCGACCATGGTATCTTACTGCACCGGCTGGAGAGGTTAGGAATAGGGGGCACCGTGCTTCGGTGGTTCTCCTCCTTCCTCTCTGACCGTTCGCAGTTTGTGTTGGCAGGGGGGCAGAGGTCGACCTCGAGGCACCTTATTTGTGGGGTGCCACAGGGGTCAGTCCTCTCACTCCTTCTGTTCAACATTTATGTAAAACCACTAGGCGAGATCATCCGTGGTTTCGGGGTGAGTGTTCATCAGTATGCTGATGACACACAACTATACATCTCCACCCCGGACCACCCCAATGATGCCCTTGCTGTGATGTCCTGTTGCCTGGAGGCCATGCGGATTTGGATGGGGAGAAACAAGCTCAGACTCAACCCCTCCAAGACCGAGGGGCTGTGGCTTCCGGCGTCCCGGCATAGTCAGCTGGTACCATCACTGACAATTGGGGATGAGACCTTACTTCCCACAGAGAGGGCTCGCAACTTGGGTGTCCTCCTGGATTCACGGCTATCTTTAGAAGAGCACATAACGGCCATGGCCAGGGGGGCCTGTTATCAGGTTCGCCTGATCCGCCAATTGCGTCCTTTCTGGATCAGGATGCCTTACGCACAGTCACTCATGCCCTAGTCACCTCCGTATGGACTACTGTAATGCTCTCTACATGGGGCTCCCCTTGAAAAGCACCCGGAGGCTCCAGCTGGTCCAGAATGTAGCCGCGCGGGTGATTATGGGCACAACTCGTTGCGCCCACGTAACACCTCTCCTGCGCGAGCTGCACTGGCTCCCGGTGGTCTTCCAGGTGCGATTCAAGGTGTTAGTCATCACCTTTAAAGTGCTCCATGGCTTAAGACCTGGGTACCTACGAGACCGTCTTTTGCCACCAATAGCCTCCCACCGACCAGTTCGTTCTCACAGGGAGGGACTACTCAGGGTACCGTCAATCAAATTATGCTGACTGGCAACTCCCAGGGGAAGGGCCTTCTCTGTGATGGCTCCAACCCTTTGGAATGAACTGCCCCCGGAGCTACGGAATATCCCTAATCTCCTTGCTTTCCGCCATGCCCTCAAGACCTGATGTTCCAACAGGCGGGGCTAAACATATGAACATATGAATGATTTTTAAATGTTATCTAATTCTGGGTTTATTTAATTACCAAACTAAGTAATAATTTAATTAGCAATTTTATGATGTTTGTATGTCTATATTCTTCTTGGTTGTACACCGCCTTGAGTCTTACGGGAGAAAGGCGGTATAGAAATATAATAATAAATAAATAAAAATAAATAAACTAAGCAAACAAATAAGTAAAATATGGAAGAAGAATTAAAAATAATATCAATAAACATAAATGGACTAAACTCAGTAATAAAAAGAAGAGGAATATTTAACAAATTAGAAAAACTAAAACTAGAGATCATATGCTTAGAAGAAGTTCACATTAGGAAACAACATAAACAGTTGTTGGAGCAGACAAAATTGGGAACATTATATACAACGCTTGCTAATAAAAGTAAAAAAGGGGTAGCACTATACATTAAAAAGACAATAAGAGCCTTGGTAGTACAGGGGTTTAAGGCACCCTGTTATTAAGCTGGTTATTAAGACCAGCTGCCTGCAATTACTGCAGGGTTCGAATCTCGCCAAGGCTCAAGGTTGACTCAGCCTTCCATCCTTTCTAAGGTAGGTAAATTGAGGACCCAGTTGTGGGGGCAATAAGCTGACTTTGTATAAATATACAAAAGGATGAAGGCTATTGCTGAGCACATTGTAAGCCGCCCTGAGTCTTCGGAGAAGGGCGGCATATAAATCAAATTTAAAAAAAAAAATCTAATCTAAGTAAATCTTTGAAGATGAGGAAGGAAGGGTTTTGTTTATTGTTTTTAATTAATGGGGCCAAATTTATATATGTATATTTTAACTGTATTTTAATATTTGTATTTGATGTTTTTACTTGGCTGTTCACCGCCCTGAGTCCTCAGGGAGAAGGGCGGTATACAAATTCAAAATAAAATAAAAAATAAAAAAAAAATATTAATGGTTGAAATAAGAATGAACCAAAATAAAATATTATTAGTGGCAATATATGCCCCAAATGATAACCAAGAAGAATTCTATGTGAAATTGCATAAAAAAATAATAGAATATGAATATGAAGACTTATGTATAACGGGGGATTTCAATGCGATTATAGATAATGAATTGGATTACAAATCCACAAAAGTGAACAAGAAATTAAAAAAGACTCTTCCAAAAACATTTTTTACAATGATAGATGAATTAAGTTTGCAAGATGCATGGAGATAAAGATACCCAAAAGAAAAGCAGTACACATTCTATTCAAATAGACACTTGTCGTGGTCAAGAATAGATATGATGTGGATGTCAACAGAATTAATATCTAAAATACAAAAGATTGATATAGAAACATGTACATGGGCAGACCACAATCCAATAACAATGACATGGAAGGGATGCAAGAAAAAAATGAGATGGACATTAAATCAAAAATATTAAGTGAAAAGAGCTTTCAAAAATACATGGAAAAAGAATTGACTTTTTTCTTTAAAGAGAAGAGGAAAGAAGATACACAGGGGTGAAATGCTCCTGGTTCGGACCGGATCGCCCGATCCAGGTGGGTGGTTTGGAGAATCGGTAGCAAAAATCCCTGCGCCGCCCCCCCCAATGCCCAGTTGAGTCATGTGATCATCAGAGGCTGTTTTTTTTTTACTTTTAAAAGCATTTTTTCCACAACCTCTTTGGCCGAAAAAAAGTAAAAAAAAAGCCTCTGATGCTTGTGCGGCTCAGCTGGGATCGTCAGAGGCTTTTAAAAGCATTTTTTCTACAACCTCTTCAGCCAAAGAGGTTGTAGGAAAAAAAATGCCTTTAAAAGCCTCTGGCAATCCCAGCTGAGTTGCTTGATCATCAGAGGCTTCTAAAAGCATTTTTTTCTGCAAACTCTTCGGCCAAAGAGGTTGTAGAAAAAAAAAAAGCCTTTAAAAGCCTCTGACGATCCCAGCTGAGTGCTTGATCGTCAGAGGCTTCTAAAAGCATTTTTTCTGCAAACTCTTAAGGTTGTAGAAAAAATGCTTTTAAAAGTTAAAAAAAAAAGTTGGCCATGCCCACCCACTCACATTACCCAAGCCACGCCCTCATTTGTTACTATTGGTAGTAACAAATTTTAGATTTCACCCTTGAAGATACATCACTACAAAATGTGTGGGACACTAAGAAAGCATATATTGACAATGACATATTTAGGAAAACGGAATAAGCAAAATAAACAAATGCATAAGAAATTAAAGGAGGAGTACAAGAAGATGGAGTTACAGAAAAATACACAAGATAAAAAGATTAAGAATCTGATGGACTTGAAAAAACACAAGTTGAATTTAATGGAAAATAAAGAGTTAGCAAACAAAATAAAATCTACAAAGCAAAACTTTTTTGAAAATGCAAATAAACCAGGACGGTGGCTAGCATATAAAATGAAAAAAGAGAAAGAAAAGAAGCTAATAAGTCCATTATTAGACCAAGATGGAAATGTATGTTACAAAAATGAGGAAAAGAAAAGAATAATTGAGAAATATTATAATGGACTGTATAAACAAGAGATAGTTGCAGAGGAAAAAATAGAACAATACTTAGAAAAAGCCAAAATACATAAGATTCCAGAAATTTTTTTAAAAAATGTTAGAAGAAAGAATATCAATGATGGAGTTAGTAGAGGGAATTAAAAGACAAAAGAATGGGAAAACACCAGGTCCGGATGGATTACTAGCAGAGATATATAAAATGCTACAAGATGTATTAAGTAATGTGATGTTGCAGGTATTTAATGAATTACTACTAAAAGCCAAAATTCCAGACTCATGGATGGAGGCATATATAACCTTGATACCAAAAGAAGAGTCGGATTTACAACAAGTATAGAATTATAGGCCAATATCCCTATTAAATGCGGATAATAAAATTTTTGTATCAATTATGGCTGAAAGATTGAAAAAACTCTTAAATGAGTTTATACATTTGGACCAAAATGGTTTCTTACCAAAAAGGCAGATTAGAGACAATATGCAGATTATATTAAATACTTTGGAATATTATGAAGCACATTCAGAGAAGCAAATAGCGTTGCTGTTTTTAGATGCACAGAAAGCGTTTGATAACGTGAATTGGCAATTTATGACAATACAGTTAAAAATGATGGACTTTGGGGATAGATTTATAAATATGATTAAAACCATATACAAAGATCAATCGGCAAAGGTGATGGTAAATGGTGAAATGACAGGAAAAGTGGATATTAGAAAAGGAACAAGACAGGGTTGCCCATTATCGCCACTGTTATTCATCTTGATACTAGAGATTTTAAATAGAAAAGTGAGACAGGACAAGGATATAAAAGGAATGAAAATTTAAAAAGAGGAATATAAATTGCAAGCATTTGTGGATGATTTGGTGTTTATTATGGAAGATCCAATAGAGACAGCCCCAAAGCTGCTTGAGCAAATAGAAGAATATGGAGAAGTAGCAGGATTGAAAACCAATAAGGATAAAACAAAAATATTAGTAAAAAATATGAGAGAAAATTTTAAAAAAGGAAATAATGGAGAAACTGGACATTCAAATAGTGAAGAAAGTGAAATATTTAGGTATTCATTTAACATCAAGATGTATAACTATCAAGGAAGATAATTACTATAAATTGAAAAAACAAATTGAAACAGACTTGGAGAAATTAAGAAATCTGCAAATATCATTAATGGGAATAATAGCATTAATAAAGATGAACATATTACCAAAACTGTTATTTCTCTTTCAAATGATACCATAAAATTGGAGAAAAAGTACTTTGAAAATTTGAAGAGAATAATATGGAAATATGTATGGCAAGGAAAAAGAGCAAGAATTAATATAAAAATGCTACAAGATGCAAGAACTAGAGGTGGGTTTGGACTACCGAACTGGGAACTATATTACCAAGCGGCAGTGTTAACTTGGATTAAGGAATGGATTTTATTGAAAAGCACAAGACTTTGGAGGGACATGATTTACAACTAGGTTGACACGCTTTCCTATGGAATGGGAAACAAAGGATACATGGATATTTCCAGAGACATTATGTAAGAAATGGCTTGTTATTAGTGTGGGAGAGAGTGAAAGAAAAACATTATTTGAACATACCGATGTGGCTTTCAACAATAGAAGCTTTGACATATCCAAATATTGTAAATATGGGGAATATTCCCCCTTCTCCCTCTCCCTTCCCACTGCTGGGTGATCCCGTGTGAAGAAGGGGGTGGCTGCTAGCAGAGAGAGAGGAGAGTGCGATGTTGGTGCTTCTGGGACAAGGGGACCCAGGAAGCATCTGGGTCCAGCTCACCTGGCTTCTCTTCCTCTCGGCCAGCTTTCCCATTTAGGGAGCCACAGTCTCAAAGATCGGGAGGGCCATGTAAGAAGAGAAAAGGAGGTGAAACTTGCAAGAGCAGAGGCAGGAGAGCAAAGCAAGTGAGTGAACCTTAGGCCTGCCGGCTGGCTTCTTTCTTACCCCTCGCTCCCGAGGCAGCCCTCTGGAACGGCAGTGGCAGCACATGTGGTTGCGAAAGGAAGAGGCTCCCCTCATCCCAGTAGCAGCAACCTCGCACTCTCCCCTCTCTACTAGTGGCTGCCACCACCCCCTTCTCCCTCTCCCTCCCTGCTGCCAGGCAATCCCGTGTGAAGAAGGAGATGGCCGCTAGCAGAGAGGGGAGAGTGCGATGTTGGTGCTTCTGGGATGAGGGGACCTGGGAAGTGTCTGGGTCTGGCTCACCTGGCTTCTTTTCCTTTCACAGCCATCTTTCCCATTTAGGGAGCCGCAGTCTCAAAGATCGGGAAGGCCGGGTGGGAAGAGAAAAGGCAGCAAAACTTGCAAGAGTGGAGGCAGGAGAGCAAAGCAAGGAAGTGAACCTTTAGCTAATTGGCTGGCCTCTTTATTCCCCCTCACTCCTGAGATAGCCCTCTGGAACAGCAGTGGAAGCACACACAGAAGAGAGGCCAGGTGAGCCGGACCCAGATGCTTCCCAGGTCTCCTTGTCCCAGAAGCACCAACCTTGCACTCTCCCCTCTTTGCTAGTGGCCACCCCCTTCTTCACACAGGATCACCCAGCAGCGGGGAGGGGGAGGGAGAAGAGGACAGCATCTAGCAGTTCCAAACTTAAATGTGGAAAGCAGCATAGTGGGAGACCCCCTCTGGACCTGCTGCATTTGCCTTGGGGGTGACATTGCAGGGCTTGGCCTCCTTTTGGGCTCAGGTCTTGGCTGTCACCCTCCCCTCCACCTCAGGTCCCGCATCCAACCCACGATGGGGGTACTCGCCGCTTCCGGGTGGTGGACAAGCAGGTGGGCTCGGGGAGAGTGCCACACTGGGGTGCTATGTGCCTGGATCAGGCACTTTTTCTTGGGCTTCCCTCCCAGAGCCAGGCCCGAAAGACAGCTGAGCTTCACCATGTTTCCCCCCCACCCCAAGACGGCCCTTTGGCTGAGTGCAGTGGGCCCAGAACTGATCTCCCTCCCCTGATGTTGGCCTTATCTTCTCAGGCCAGGTGAGGACTGGCTGGGAGGGGAGGGGGGAGGGGCATCCACCTGCAGGCCACCGCCCATGAAGAGGCCACCTGGGTAGCCATACAGTGCCAGCAGCAGCTCATGGATCATGGTGCCGTGTGGAAACTGGACCTGAACTTTTCTTTGCAGGAGCCCCAATGATGCCCGTGGCCTCCTTAGGGCAGAGCCAGCTCTGGGCGCTAGATCGGCCCCCGCAAAGACCGTTATCTGCTGAGGAGCCCAGCCAAGGACTCGCTCACCACCCACTGAGGCACTTGGTGACAGATGGGGTCCTTCAGGCACTTAGCTTGGCCACCTGTTTAGTAGCTGCAGCCCCTCCCTCTGAGTGCCTTGTCAGAGCTGCCTTGTGCTTTTGCCTGTGCAGATGTTGCTTTCTCGGAGGGGGGAGGGGGGTGGTAGAGGAGTGCTGAGATACCAAAATGGCCTCAGGTGAGGTCAGGCAAGCTGAGTAGTGGCTGGGAGGGGAGAGTGAGCTGTGATGCTGACCCAAGCATGGTGATTCAGCCAGTTCACCGAACTGCACACAACATTAACAATCGGTTCAGCTGAACCAGTGTGAAGCGGCTGAATCCCACCACTAGATGGAATGAAGGAAATCCAGAGAAGGAGGGAGGTGAGAAATTTAAGAAGAAAATGTCCATTGTAGTGATGGAAGTGAGGCTTATTTGCGACGTTAGGAAGATAAAGGGTAGCCTGTTGGTGGTATTGGGGTCAGCTACAGTAAATGCAGTTCTATTTCCTTTTCTTTTTTTCTTATCTCTTGCCTTTAATTTGGGGTGGCATGTTGTTCATCATTCCCTATTTTCTATTTTAATGATGTTGCTTATGCTAAAAGGAAAGTGTAATGGGTAGGTATGAATGTATAACCAATAATCTGTGTTAAGATGGGCAGTCAATAAATTTAATAAATAAATAAATGAAATGAAAATTCTTTTTAAATGATGTTTCCACTATATTTCTAAAGACAGGTCACTACATCTAAGGATGAAGGACTCATTTTTAGGGAAACATTCAAGAGACACAAGAAGTCATTTTGATATACACTGTTTTATTTATTAAATTTATATAGCTGCCTATATGTGTTATCCAGAATGGTGGTGTCAGGTTTCGATGTCGTCTCAAATAAAATAAATTGCATTTCCAACAAATAGTCTTTGAAGAAATCTTTCATTTTATTAAGCACAACAACCTGTCCCCGATTGTGGCGTAGCCAATACTGACTTCCTGACCCCAAACCTTCCTTTTCCGTTCCCCAATTCTCTGAGTCTCATTGGCCCTCTTCCAAATCACTCTCCCCATATCTACTACTTCAGCTCCCAGGAATGTCCCCCCTCCCATCTCATCTCCTAGGGGATATTATCTTCAGGGAAAATAAGTAGGTGAGAAGTCAAGCGTCCTCTTGCCAGCTGCCCCCTCTTCTCCTTCTTATGTCAGCACTAGAGTAAATTCAGGTTGAAGTGCTGACATCTGGCAATAAAGCAGTGCTATATTCTGCACGGGCTAACCATACATACCTCTGAAGTCCACCAATGTCATGCATTAGCCAAATCTGCATCTTGGAAACTTTCTCTGGGTTTAAGTTAACAATTTCAACACTGCCAAAAATGCTAAAAGAGCAGAAGCAGAAAAACACATTCAAAACTTTTTCTTGGTTAAACAAATTTTGTTGTTGTTAGTTGCGAAGTCATGTCCAACCCATTGCGACCCCATGGACAACATTCCTCCAGGCCTTCCTGTCCTCTACCATCCTCTGGAGTCCATTTAAGCTCATGCCTACTGCTTCAGTTAAACAAATATATCAGGCCAAAATGTTAAAATATAACTCCTTTGTTACTGGATGTATACTTCTATTTTCAGAAGAGGAAAAAAAAGACCTAATTTGATCTTTCTGGATCCTTATACATTCTGACTCTTCAATAGGTGGATCTGTGCTTTCCATACTCAGTGAATGGTGGATGAGCCTTGTCTGCTATTCATAATAAAATTCTCAGCCATGGGGACAAGTTCACAAAGAAAACCAGGAAGAAAAGAAAAGGAACCACAAGATGACATAACCAAAAAGGACTTTGTTGAATTTTTGTTGAATGCACACTGCGCAACTGCTCTTTTGGTTTCTGGTGCTCCCACGTGCGTGAAGACCAGCTGGCTGGCATGCCAGAACCCAGAAGAGCAACGGGCGATGGCTCTACGTGCCTGGAGAGATGGCTCTGTTTACTACTTCCAGCATGCATGCCATAGGTTCGCCATCACGGATCTATCCTCTTAACCATGCTGTGATGAATTTTCATGCAAATATTATTATGATTGTAAGCCTCCTAGAGTTATCTTGTGGTAAGATGGCCAGCCAATGAATTTAATAAATAAATAAATATTAACACTGTTTTTTTTATTATTATTATTAAGAAGGCCTTGCATTTGTTTTGACACCTTAAAAGGTTGGGGCTTAAAAGGTTAAAAGGAGGGGCTTTATTTTCAAGAGTATTTCAGCGGAAGGAACCTACTTGGGACCTGCACACCCATGGTGGCTGCTACTGAAGTAAATGGTAAATTGAGCTATGTTTTTGCTCTCCTTTTTTAAAAAAAAATCCTTTACTTTTTTGGTTTCTTCATTCTTTCACTTCTTTCTTTTTTCTTTTCCTTCCAAGGGAAAAGGCAAATCATTTTTGAAATGCATCAGAACTTATCATTTATCATCAACCAGGCTGAGAACTGGAAGCCACAGCCCACTTGCTAGTCCAGTGCTAGAAAAGCCATACTGGCCCTTGGGGTATCTGCAAGGGTACAGTTGAAAAAATCAAGATGGTAGCACAATGGTGCAATTAAAGCTCCACCCTCTTTAATGTGTGTCATGTGTGAGATGCAGATTAAAATTGATAGTTGTCAAGCACCAGAGATATCAGGAGATCCAGGCAGTTCAAATGGATACAATGATTTATTGCAATCTTAAACTCTCTTCAAGAGTCTGAACTACTAACAGTCAAAGCAATTTGGTGGTAGATAAGGAATTCAAGATAGAACTTACAGTAGACCTCTTATGGGCATGAAGGGATTCCTGATGCATTTGACCCCTCCTCGGGCTCAGCCTGGTCATCTCCTACAGTAATACTTCAATCATATCATTGTGGCTGCCATCTTTATTCCATATCTTGCAGATACCAATGGCTAACATATAGATGCTTGGTCAGAAATATCCACAAATAAATAGTGAAGAACTTTCTTTGTTTATTTTAGGAACATTTTAAGCACATGAAAGGAAAGAGAATACCTGCTTTTTCTAAATGCTCCAGTCGCTGTTGACCCATTGAGCATCACTTGGACTGTTCCACAGGATGTTTCTGCAAACTAAAACAAGGAGGAACATAATTTCTTACTACCATCTATTTTATATTTGGTTACTATTTTGTGTTTCCAAAAATACAATAGATGTTTGAACCCCTTATTTCTACAGGATTAATTTCCCTGCCACAATTTCAAAAATATGTACTCATAAAAAGACATGCCCACCTAGATCAAAGCTGTCTGAAAATGGTTTCAGTTTTTCACAAAATTCATGGAAGAGGAAAAACTTTAATGGTAATTGTAATAATAAATCCAACAAATACAGATAGTCCTCAACTTATGATTGGTTGCTTAACAATTGTTCAAAGTTACAATGGATCCCTAAAATCTACTGTGTTTCCCTCAAAATACAACCTATCCCAAAAACAAGCCCTAACCTGATTTTCACACCTGCCCCTAATATAAGCCTTGCCCCCCAAAAAAGCCCTAGTTAAGCCCCGACCAGGATCTGGTTGTTGGAGGTGGGGTGAGGCGCATGCGTAAAAATCAAGCTAGGGCAGGGGTGTGGGTTGGAGCTGCCCCCCACACACCATACCCGCTTACCTTAGGACCACCACAGCTAGGCCTTCCATGTCCTGACACCTGTCGCACCACTGCCCGACTTCTACTGCAGCCGCTTGTGGCCATTTGCAGTTGGATGCTGCATCACGGCATTGTGCAAGTGCCACTGCTCACAGCCAGATGCCACCTGGTGCATTGCGCTGGTGCAGTCGCTCACAGCAGAATGCCATGAGGTTCATCTCACTGGTGCCCCTGCTTGCAGCAGAATGCTGCAAGGCTCATCATGCCAGTGCTGCTGCTCACAAACGCGACAGCACAACACACCACATAGCTTCCTGCCGCAAGCAGCGACAGTGGCACAATGAACCTCGCGGCATCCTGCTGCAAGTGGTAGCAGTGGTGCAATGAGCCACATGGCATCTAGCCGCGAGTGGCTGCAGAAGTCGGGCAGCGGCACATACATGTTGGGGCATCGAAGGCATGGCTGCAGTGATCCTAACGTAAGTGGGTAAGATATCCCCCCAAAATAAGACTTGGTGCTTATTTTGGGGCCAAAAAGAAAATAAGACCGGATCTTGTTTTCAGGAAAACATGGTACTTACAACCAATTTGAAGTTCTCATGTCTGCCCTCCCCTACCCCACACAGTCACATTATGGCACTTGGCAATTGGCTGCATTCATATAGTTCTGATTTCTGGCAAAAACCACCTCATAGCAAACAATGGCCATGGCATTTGCTAACTAGATGACCTACAAGGTCCCTTCCAACTCTGTTTAATCTAATCTAATCTAATCTAATCTAATCTAATCTAGTTGTAAAATCAGGTCTGGTCACATGGTGACCTGTTTTACAACTGTCATGACTTATGACAGAAATTGTGGGCTCACTTATGGGTGTAAATTGAGGATAATGTTTACATAATGAAGAGTTAGAATGTCAAAATGGGGGAAGAGAGAGGACAATTCAGTAGAGTGGGTTTTTGTTTTTGCAAACCTGCCCCATTTATTGTTTTTGTGGATGCAAAAATAATACTTCTCCCTCTGCATGATTGCTGGGTTCCATTTTAGTTCTGTGCTTTATATATTTATTTATCACTAATATTTTTATACCACCCATGCCTATTGGCTCTGATTGTAACTCAACTTCAACAGCTTTGTCACAATGTCAGCAGGCAGCAGCATCCAGGGAAGAGTAAAAAATACCAATATGTTTGAAAATATCAGAATGATACCAAAATGATTGAAAATATCAAGGCTTGATTGAAGCTCTACACAGTTGAAGCTCTGCCTCTTTTTACATAACTTGATGCATGATAAAGAGGAGCAGAACTTCAATTGCATAGTTGTGGCTGCTTATCCTGACACTTTTTACCCTCCGGTGGATACAGATCATCGCATCAATACAGGTAGTCTTTGACTTGCAATCACAATTGGGGCCAGAATTTCTGTTACTAAACCAAGGGAGTCACTAAGCAACATGAGTTGCACCATATTTTACAACTTTTTTTTGCCATGGTTATGTGAATCACTGTTGTTAAATAAAGCCTTTAAACGAATCCAGCTCACCCCACTGATTTTGCTTCACAGTGGCTGGCTGAAAAGGTCTAAATTGTAACGACATGATCCTGGAATATTGCAACTATTGTAAATACCGTACATGCCAGTTGCCAAGCACCTGAATTTTGTGACTGCAGGGGTGCTACCACCTCATACTTTCAATGGTTGAAAGTATGAGATGGTACCTTAATTTTGTTGGTGTTGTTGTAACTGTTGCTAACTGAATGGTTGTAAATTGAGGACTAACTGTACACTAATTAGCTAGTTTGCAGCTATTGAGTGCTGAAGAAAACTTAAAAACTGAACTGGTGGAAAATAGAATTGCTGCTGTTGGGGTGCAAGCATACCAGACCCTATTTCTTAATGCAGAATCATTAATTAGCCCCCAAGCAGATCTAGATGGAGACCCTGCAGAACACAAGCCTGTTCAGCACAGCTTTCAGTATCAGCACCTTGAGTCCACTAAAAAAAATCTATTTCTCCCAATGAGAAAATGAAACTACCCATATTTAATGATCAATAGGAGTTATTTTCTAGATTGGTGATTTGGGTTCATTGCATTAAAGTATATAACACTGATACATTATGCACACTTAGCATCGGGGCTGAAAAGAGATAAGTAAAACATACCATTTTAGAGGCCAATTTCCAATAAACTGAACTGGGATTATTTTCACACTCAGTCCACTTTGGACAAGATTCATAATTGACTCCTAAAAGAAAGATGTTTGGACATAAATATAATGTAGAAAGGATGAGATATATTAACATTTAATGTTACCTCCTTTTATAAATGTCCCATGGGATCCACCACAGTTCTCTTTTATCCTTAAATTGGAACAAATGCTTTGTTTAAAAGGCATTTATAGACTAAATAAAAGCTGTATTTTCATTGACATTTTCAGTGAAATAATCCTCTTAGTTTCATGGGGTTAATTCTCTTTCCAGTCATTTTTTAAGAGCCAAATGCTGTACAATTTCTTCCTCCCACCATCCCTCCAACCATGTATTGAGGTAAGAATTCTGCTTTTTCTACCTGAATCAGAGGGATTTCCACACCAGGTAATCCCATCTGCTATGTAGCCTAGCAAAGTATCTTCTAAGGTGAGGAAATCATGATTTGTTTTCGTGTAATGATGTGCCAGGTCATATGTTTTGCTCCAAAATAAGGACTGCAAATAAGAGGAACAAACATTTGTCATTTTTCAGCATTAACCAAATGTTTTTATACAGTATGCTCACACTTCTTTTTAAAAAATGTTTTGTATTGATTGAGCTTTTCCAAAATTTGTTTCTGCTGTTTACTTTTCATCTTGAAAAAAATTAGAATTTTTCTTCCAAAATTGTCATGGGAAAAATGTTCTTTAAAGAGTAGCATGTCCATTTCAAAGATAAATAAATAGATGTATCAATAAATATACTGGATCCATAGCTATTGGCATTTTCCCCTATACCAGGGGTCAGCAACCCGTGGCTCTGGAGCCGCATGTGGCTCTCTCACCCCTCTGCTGTGGCTCCCTATCACTCAAAATATGCATCACAACCACCAATGTGAGACACCTGCTGGCATGCGATTTACTGAGCTTTTCAACCCCCGGTAGGCCAACCATGGATAAATCCAAGAAAAGAAAAGTTTCAGAAGAAAACAGAATGTTTAATTCAACTACATATGCTAGTTTTGTGGCTGCTCAAGAAATAGTCAGGCACGGAAGGGTTTTGTGGCTCCCGATGTTTTCTTTTCTGTGGGAAATGGGTCCAAATGGCTTTTTGACTGTTTAAGACTGCAGACTCCTGCCCTATACATTTCTTCTGTCAACTTCAAAATGGACTCATGAGTGGGTGGGTTCTTCACAAAATACTTGGGGGAATGTGAAACAAGCACTGGTTAAGTCAACGGAGACTCAGAAAGTGCAAGTACCATGTTTCCCCAAAAATAAGACAGGGTCTTATTTTCTTTTGATACCCCCCCCCCCGAAATAAGGCCTTGGCCTTATTTTTGGGCAGGTGTTATTATTATTATTATTTTTTTATTGCAAAAGTTTTACAATTACATTTTCACCCCTTTTTTCACCCCCCCTCCCCAAACTTCCCATCCTCCCTAACCCTCCCTAACCCTCCCCCCCAGACTTCCCTATTATGTACTCATAACTAATGACACTGATATATAAGCTTGAACCCATCCCTCCCCCTGTATAATTTTTCCTCTTTGTCTCTTTACATTAAAATATTTCTAATACATTATTTTCAAATAAAAGCTATTTGATACTTTCTAGTTTGGTATTTGTTCTGAACATATTCTATCCACCTTTTCCATTCCCATTCATAAGTCTCTTGTGAACAGTCTTTTAAATATGCTGAAATCTTCGCCATCTCTGCAAAACTAGCCATCTTCAAAGTCCATTCCTCGATAGTGGGCAAAGCTTCATTCTTCCAGTATTTACCTATCAACAATCTTGCTGCTGTTATCATATACAATATCAGTTTTGTTTCACCCCGTGTAAAACCCTTAACTATACCCAATAAAAACAACTGTGGAGAAAATTGAATTTTTTTCCTCAAAACATTCTGCATGACCCACCAAATTTTTATCCAAAAAGCCTTAACTTTCCTACAGGTCCACCAAACATGATAATACGTAGCATCCAAACATTCGCATCTCCAACATTTTGGCTGAACATTAGGGTACATACATGACAACTTTTTAGGATCTAAATGCCATCTATAAAACATTTTATAAAAATTTTCTCTCAGGTTTTGCGACTGTGTAAATTTAACATTCTGAACCCAAATTTTTTCCCAAGTTTCCAGCATCACTGGTTCTTCAAAATTCTGTGCCCACTTAATCATACAATCTTTAACTAATTCCGTTTCTGAATCTCTTTCTAACAAAACATTATAAAGCCTTTTAATATGCATTGGACCTTTCTCTCTTATATGTCTAACCAATTCTTCCTCATGCAACATAATACCAGTTTTTTGGTCCTCTTTCCATCTCAGTTGTAGTTGATTATATTGTAACCAAGTTAAATTAAACCCTTCATCCAACAGTGTCTGTAATGTCTTCAGCTGCCATCTGCCCGCATCTGTGAAAAGAACCTCTTTATATAAAAACCCCCCGAGTGACATTATATTTGTATTCCACAAAGTATGACCAAGATCCAGCCATAGCGGTATTTTGTAATCCCATTTGAGTCGGTGCTTCTTCCAAACTCTCATCAAAGAGTCTCTAAGTATATGACTTTTAAATACTTTATCTACTTTATCGTCGTAAAATAAATAAGCATGCCATCCAAATTCAAGATCAAAACTTTCTGCATTCAATATTCCAGTCTTTTTACTTCCAAACCAATCACTTGTTAAAGTTAAAGCTGCTGCATCATAATATAACTGTAGGTTTGGGAGTTTAAGGCCTCCTCTTTCTGGAACATCTTGCATAATTTTCAATTTCACTCTCGGCTTCTTCTCGTTCCAGACAAACTTATTCACACCAGACTGCCAAACTTTCAGTTGTTTATCACTTTTAAGCACCGGAATCATTTGAAACAAAAACAGAAATCTTGGCAAAATGTTCATCTTAACTGCTGCTATTCTTCCAAGTAAAGACAGTTGCAGCTTTTTCCAAGTCTCCATGTCTTTCTGAACCTCTCGCCACAACACCTCATAATTATTTTGAAACAATTTCATGTTTGATTCTGCAACCTGAACTCCAAGATATTTTACCTTAGGTACAATTTCAAAACCTGCCCTCCTTTCAAGCTCATGTTTACGATCTTGTGTCATATTTTTAACTATCATTTTAGTCTTTTTTGAATTCAGTCTAAAACCTGAAACTCTACCATAGTCTTGTATAATGTCCTTCATCAGGATTGTTGATTCCATTGGTTGTGATAGGGTAACAACCAGATCATCTGCAAATGCCTTTATTCTATAATCCTCTTGCCTTATCATTATGCCTTTCAAAATTTTAGAGTCCCGTATTGTATTTAGCAAGACTTCCAATGTTAAAATAAATAAAAGTGGGGACAACGGACATCCCTGTCTTGTTCCTTTTTCAATTTTAAACACTGTCGTCAGACTTCCATTAATAATAATCTGTGCCTTTTGCTCTTGATAAATTGCTGAAATCGCCTGTATAAATTGGTCCCCAAAGTCCATCTTTTTTAAAGTCTTTAGTAGAAAATTCCAATCCACTCTATCAAAGGCCTTCTCTGCATCCAAAAAAACCAGCACTGCAGGAATCTGTTTATTCTTATCAAGATATTCCAATAAATCTATTACTTGCCTTACATTATCCTTCATATATCTGCCCTCAATAAATCCCGCTTGATCCTCATGAATCACCTTTTGGATTACTGGCATCAACCTGTTGGCTAATACTTTCGCATAGATTTTATAGTCTGTATTCAAAAGAGATATTGGTCTATAATTCTCTGGTTTTTTAGGACCAACTTGTTCTTTTGGTATCAAAGATATATAAGCAGTTGTCCATGATGGGGGTATTTTACCCCCTTGTTGAATATTGCAAAATAAATCTCTAAGTTGTCCCACCATTTCAGCTTGTAAAGTTTTGTAATACACTGCGGTCAAACCATCTGTACCAGGAGCTTTAGCTGTTTTTAACTGTTTAATTGCTGCTATTATCTCCTCCTCTGTTATAGGGTAATTCATTCTTTTCTTTTGTTGATCAGTAATTTTTGTAACTCTCTTGTCATTTAAATATTTTTCTATAAGTCCATTCTGCACCTCCTCTTTGGCATATAGTTTGGTATAATAGTCCACAAAAGCTTCTTTAATTAATTTTTGTTGAAAAATTTCTTTCCCTCCAATATCAATACTATCAATAGTCCGTATACTTTGTTTTTTCCTCAATGTGTAAGCCAACCATCTGCCCGGTTTGTTAGCGTTGCAAAATGTATTATGCTTCGCATATTGTAAGTTTGTTGCAACTTGTTCCGCCATAAGCATTTGAAATTGGTCTTTCAAAAGTTTTATAGCACTTCGTATTCTTTCATCTGTTGGGTTTTTAATAAGTAACTGTTCTTTGTTCTTTATTTCCGTTTCCAATTCAGATCTTTTCTTTTGTCGGAACAGTCTATGTTTAGAGTTCATGTAGATAAGTACCCCTCTCATATAAGCTTTACTTGCGTCCCAAACAATTTCAATTGGGGTACCTTTATTCAAATTTGTTTCAAAAAATTCTTTCAAATGCTTTTTAAGTTCTATTGTATTTTTTTCATATCTAAACAAGTTCTCATTTAATCTCCAAGAACGTCTCTCAACCTTATCCATCTCAATTTCTATCCATACAGGGCTATGGTCAGTCAAAGTTCTTGGAAAAATCTTTGTTCTTTTTGTCTTAACAAGTAGATCATTTGACAACAGGATAAAATCAATCCTAGAAAAGGATCTATGTCTATCGGAAAAGAAAGTGTAATCCAATTCTTTTGGGTTATGTATTCTCCAAACATCTTTTAGTTCCATATCTTCTTTCATATCAAAAAAAGTCTGTGGTAGTCTAATTCTAGACTTTGCCAAACTCTTTTTATCTAGTTTAGAATCAATTACTCCGTTCCAGTCTCCCATAATTAAAATAGATCTATAGTCCCATTGCAATATTTTAGTATGTAACATCTTATAAAAATAGTCCTGTTGTTGATTGGGAGCATAAATTCCAATCAAAAGAATTTGGCCATTTGCTGTAAACAATTCAATTGCTACAAACCTACCATCTTGATCTGCTTCTATAACTTTAGCTGTTAACTTTTTATTTACATAAATAACCACACCATTCTTTTTCTGCGAAGTTGAAGATATAAAATGTGCTCCTAGTTTTGAGTTTATCAAATATTTTTGATCTTGAGTTGTAATATGCGTTTCTTGTAAACATATTATATCATTATTAAATTGTTTCAAATATGTAAATAGTTTCTTCCTTTTCTGTGCTGAGTTCAACCCATTGACATTCCAAGATAAACACTTAAAGGTCATCAGCCTCTTTCTGGAGCACAGAGCAAAATGCTTGAAGATCATCCGAAAGCTTCGATCTCGCTCCTCCCATAGCTCCACTCTCTTGTACAGTACTCTTAACTGCCTTCTTGTCTTGTCTTTCCTGTTGTTGTTGTTGCTTTTGTTTAAGTAGCTTAGATTGAGCTCTAGTTATACGTTGATCTTTAACTTCAGTCAACTGAATCAAGTCCAAAATTGGAGAAGAATCAAACAAGGGCTCACTCAGAAAACCTCCTTCTGCACCTTGCACTACTTCTAATTCCTGCTTGGACTGTTCTTGCAATTGCCTCTCTTCACTCTCTTTAATCTCCAAAACTGTGGATGTACGTGGAGATGGTGTTCTTTCCTTAAGAATAGTAGTGTAAAAGTGTTGTGCCTTCTCCACGGTATTCAACCGATATCCTTCTCCCTTATATCTAAAAATTATCCCAGCTGGTGCGTCCCACCGGAAGGGTATCTGTAAATTTCTCAGTTCCTTAACAAGAAAACCAAATTCTTTTCTGGCTTTCAGCATTTTAGGAGGTAATTCTTTAAAGATTTCAAGTCGTGAACCCCCCACTTGTACAGAAGTATGAAAAGATTTTTGCAGGATATCATTTCTAATTCCTCTATCTGTAAAGTATATGACCACATCTCTAGGCAGTTGTCTTTGTCTGGCCACCCAAAAGTTCACTCTGTAGATTTTATCTATTTTGTGAAATACCACATCAGGATTAACTTGTAGAATCTTGGCCAAGGCTTCAGAACAAACTTGTCTCAAATCCTGTCTCTCCCCCTCTCGAATTCCCCGAAGCCGTATGGCGAATTCCATCGCCCGGAATTGTATCATAACAATCTCATCTTCAATTCTCTGCATTTTATTGTCAACTTCATCAATTTTATAATCATTGTCTTTCATCTTGACATTCACTTCTGATTTAAATTCTTCAACTTTAAAATCAACTTTCCCAATAAATTCTGCCAGGCCAGACGCCACTTCTGATATTTTTTTGGTCACCTTATTTTGATTCTGTTTCACCATATCTTTAACTTCATTAATTTCCTGCATAAATTCCTGATGTGATTTTTGAAGTTTATCATCTATCTCCTGTTGAGATTTTAGAAATTTATCATCCAAAGTTTTAGAAATAAATTGTTTTAAATCTCCCACATCAAATTCTTTTTTCTGGGTCTGTAACTGCTGTGCAGAGGGAAGCTGCGTTTCTTGTTTATGTGTGGGGGATCCCCCCCCTGCTGCCTTCCCTTCCTGCTTCTTTGAAGCCATCCTGCCACGTAGTCTGGATTTTCTAAAAAGGGAAGTTCCTTTTCCTTTCCCTCCTGCACAAAGACTTCTAAAAAAGTCCCCCAGATTTGATCAATTAAAAGCTAAAGTAAAACAAAGTCCAATATTAAAAAGGGAGTGTGCTGCCAATATGCAGGAAATGTGCAGATTTCCTGCACATCAGCAGTGGTGTCTCCTCACAGGGCTTCTTCCAATATCCCAGGTGTATGGATTTCCATGCCTTCCTTTCCTGTTCTGTGGACGGAATTACCTCCTGTGATTGTCACCATTAGTTAAGGAGAACACGAGGCATGTGGGGTGGGTCGCTTGGCCTCCGCTTCTTTTGCAACCACAATTGCCAGTAAAAGCGGCTGTTCTTGCTGGAGGCGGGGGCCTGAGCAGCACCCGTGAATCAGCTGTTTCTTGAATGGCAGCCAGATCGCCTCAGCTGATCCCATTAAGGGGCCGAGAAGCCCTGAGATGATGGGAGAAGGGAAGGGCTATCTCCTATGCTGGCCACACCCATCCCTTCACTAGGGCTTATTTTCAGGGGAGAGAGTATATTTACGCCCACCCCAAAAATCAGGCTTGGCCTTATTTTCAGGACATGTCGTATATTCAGGGAAACATGGTAGATAAGAGATGGTCACCCCAGAAACCATTTCACATAGGAGAGAAAGTGTATTTATCCACCAAGTATCTGAAACTGAAATTGCCCTGCCAAAAGCTGGGTCCAAAGTTTATAGAACCTTTCCCCATAGTGAAAATCATAAACCCAGTTAAAGTAGAGTTAAAGTTGCCACCCTACTGGGAAAAGTGCATCCGATGTTCCACTGCAGTCTACTTTAGCCAGTGGTAGGTTCAGATCTAAAGCTAGTAGCAACAATAGCTCCAGGTCCAATGGTAGTAGAAGGGGAGAAACACTAAAAGGGTCCTGGATTCTAGGTTGTACAAGGAAAACCTCAGTACTTAGTCCATTGCAAGGGATACCCAATGTCAGAAGCTAGACAGATAAAAGCACAGAATATGAAGGCAGACAGATTAACAAAGAAGTTTCACAAGAAATACATTCAGAAATCCAAAGACCCTCCCTAGGGACTTAGGAATCCCTGAACTCCATTAATGTATGTGTGCTTAATGTTTTCCAGGTGCTTCTCACTTTCTAGGTGGGTCCAACTATCAATTTCAAAATGGATTCATGCTGCCACAGCCATCTTTTTGTTTCTCAGCTTGCCACACAGTATGGGGAGAGGGAGAGGTTTGGAATGTCAGACCAGACAATAACATCTCATCATCCTATGGGAACCATCTCAACAGGTGCTGGCCAAAGACTAGAAGGAGATGCTTGGACAATGTGACCTGTGACAAGGAGGGAGGGAGATATCTATTTCTTAGTTATACAAAAATCACGGGAAATAGTTAGAGTTGGTTTTGCTTTCATGCGTGCCAAAATGATGTACTCAATAAAACAGTTCTTTGAGAAGTCTGATTGTCTCGGAGTGCTGACTTGGTTGGGTTTGTCAGTCAGAACCTTGACATTTTCCTAACAATTGCACATATACTGCATTTTGCCAGAGATTGCAAATATTCCTGTAAATACTTCTTAGGAGTACATTCAGGATATTTTGCTGCCTGAGTTGAAAATCACTGGTCTTCTATAGAAGCTGATGATCTAATGCTAGGACATATATTTCAATCACTTACAGAGGAGTCCATGGGATATGGGCAAGATGATGACTGCAATGGGAAGATCAAAGTTTCATATGGATATAAAAACCAGTTGAACTTTAACTGCACATCACAATCACTCTGATAAAGTACTTTCACATTTATCAGACACTTGTGAATAATGGACAGTTTCTTCTTTTAATTAGTCCTTGAAAAACAAAACAATTTAATGTATTTTTTTGAAGCCATAGCAAACTGGGAACCCCAGATATAATCCTTTTTCTGGAAATCTACTGGCACAACACACCTTGTTGCATGGTATGGAATATCTTGCCAGGTCCATTAGAGGCTGGTAATCTTCTTTGGTCATGCTGCATGGGTCCTTGTAGAGAAAAGCCTGTTCAAATAGTTTCCATACTCTGAGACAATCTTTATTTCTGCAGAGAGAGACAAACATGGAGTTTAAAGAATGGCTGCAATATAGCTTCATTGTTGTTAAATCACAATGGTACCAAATGGCTGTGTCAAAGACATGTAATTGAAGGACCCATTCTTCTGATCCCCAATGTCATCTTCATCGTCACCATCATCATTTGACCTCTCAGATTTTATTTCAAAAATGCTTCACTTTTGGAATATGTCAGGATGCAAATATAGAATTTGTCAGCAACTTATTAAACATCTTTATTTGGTATCACATATCTTCTTCATGTTCACAAGAACCAAATCAATCAAAATTACATGATAAATGAAGTCTGTGTCCCTCTAAAAAATGTCAAAATCCACCAACATCCCGGTATCATTATCCTGGGCATTTTCTTGCATCTCAGAGGCCTTTATTAGAAGTACCAGTATTGGTGGCATATTGAGACCAAAATAAGAGAATAACTGAGTTGGAAGTTGCCTTGGAGGTTTTCTAGTCCAACTCCTTGCTCAAACAGTAGACCCTATAATCATTTCATATGTCGGACTGTCAAATCTCTTTAAAATTTCCAACTTCTGAAAGCAAGCTATTCCAGTGATTAATTGTTCTCACCCTTAGGAAATTTCTCCTTAATTCTATGTTGGTTCTCTCCTTGATTAGTTTCCATTCATTGCTTCATGTCCTGCCTTTAGGTGCTTTGGAGAATAGACTGACCCCCTCTTTTTTGTGACAGCCCCTTAAATATTGGAATGCTGCTATCATGTCACCCCTAGTCCTTCTTTTCACCAGACATACCCAATTCTTGTCTCTTGAAATCTGTTTAATCTGGCAGTTTGAGAGTGTCAGACTTCATACAAGGATAGTGAAATATCTCTATGTTCCAGAAACCAAACTTACTGTGCTTAAGAACTGATGTTTGGAAGACTTGACAACAAAGTTGCTTTACAGCAGACAGCAGAAATCATGCCTAGACATAACAACCTCAATGTTTAAATCAAATGTTCTGTTGAACTTCATGTAAAGAGGTCCATTACCCATAAATGATTTGCTAAACTAGCCTCAATTTCAGGTGATTGATAACTCTGCTCTATATACCATGTTTCCCCAAAATAAGAGCAGTCTTATTTTCTTTTTGGGGGGGGATGTCTTACCCGCTTACCTTAGGACCACCGCAGCCAGGGTCAACCAAGCAAGTTCACTGTGGAAGAATCACCACTTTCAATGGACAATAAAGGGTGCCACTGCTTCTTAGGCATTAGTTTTTTCTGCATATTTACCTTTCATACTGAAACAGTCTTTCTCTAGTTGCAGCTTGCCATTTCCTATTTTGTGGAACTATCGTCATTGTTGAGGCTTTGTGACTTTAAGATGGAGAGGAGGGAGGAGCTGGACTATCTAAGCCAATATAAAGAAGATGGAAACCACTAGAACCTAAAGTATTGTGGAAACTATTTCTAAAACTATTTTTGAAATTTTTGACTTAAATTTTCCAGAGGATTTTATACTATTAGACAACTCTACAGTACAGAACTTTATTCTTGAGTTTAAAATAAGACTGGTCTGAATGGAGATTAATGCTTGCTATGAGGAGGGGGTTAAACAGTTTCTATTTTAACTGCTTTTGATTGGATGATTGGTGTGGGGTTCAAATAAAAGGCTGAACTTAAGTTTTTTGGCTTTTTTTTTCTTTAACCAAAAGAGGAAGCTAAAAGACTATACTACTTCTAATTCCTTCTAACATTTCACTAGTATTATTAAACCCAGTGGAGTCTATGCTACAAACCTATAACTCTAAAACTTTTAACTTTAAAATTTAAATTTCAAAACTTTAAATCTAAAAATTTCAGTAGTGCTCTATCCATGGCCACCCATAAGAAGACAGAGCGACTTGAAAGATTATCCAGAGATATAGAACTCCTAAGGCCTTTTATTGATGAATATATAACTAAGACACATGAGTTGATCCAATCCATTGGAACAAAGCTTGAATCAAAGTTCAATGCTTTAGCAAGGGAACTCCAGGAGGAAATCCAATGTATAAAGGGAGATATGAAATAGGTGAAAGGTAGAGTGGATATTATGGAACACAAATTGGAAAAGACAAGTTCTTTATGTGAAGCTGAACTGGATGGGATAACAAGTTTGGAAGCTCAGATTAAAGAATTCCAATTAAGATTTTGAGGAATTCCTGAACAATCAGAAGGTATTACACTAAGGATGGTGAAGACTTTGGCTCAGCTAACTAAGAAAGAGGAAGAAATATTGATATAGATTTATATAAGACTTATAGAGTAAACTCCAGGTTTGCCGCCAAAAGAAAGTTACCAAGGATGTGATAGTCCATTTTTCAAGAAGAATAACAAGAGATCATGTTTTGGATTGCCATTTTAAACATAAACTGACAATGGAGAATATGGATATAATAGTTTTGAAGGAAATTCTGGTTAGAATTTTGAGAAAAAGGGAAACTCATTCTTATGCTTTCCTTACTGACATTTTGAAGCAGAGAAAAATTTTATTCCATTGGGACAAACTGAAAGGAGTATTATTTACCAAGAGCAAAGATTTAGACTGAACTCTATAAAAAAAAGCCAAGGATTTTTTGATTAGACACAAATTAATTATAGAGCCAGTTGAAGAAATAGATATAGAAAAGAAGCTAGTGGGGGATCGCTGTAGTACCTAAAAGTACCTATTACTTTGTCAAGATAGAGATTAGTCCATTTCATGGAATATTAATGGGGCAAATGCCCCATCTAAGAGTAAAAAATATTTCAATACCTGAGGAAAATTAATGTTGACATAGCTTGTTTTCAAGTAACACACATAAAGGAACAAGATAAGAAATATTTGATAAATTAACGACTAGGGAAGGAATTTATATCTGCGGGTGTAAAAAAGATTAATGGAGTTATCCTATATATAAAACCTCAATTTAAATCTAAGCTACTTATAGCAGATGAATATGGTAGCTTTGTAGTAGTGAAAGCTGAACTTAATAGAATAAAATCAATAGTAGTTGGCATGTACAGGCCAAATGATGATAAAAGCAATTTTTTGAATTTAGTGGATCAGTACTTTTTGTATGAAAACTGGCTTATGTTTGGGGATTGAAATGGAATGACAACACCAGAGCTGGATAGAACATTCACTAAGGGGATTAAACCCTCACAATTACCATTTTTTTTTCCGAGATGATGAATAATCTAGTATTATTAGATTCATGGAGATATAAAAATGGTGATGCCAGAGAATATACCTTTTTCTCAGAAAGACATAAATCTTTTTCAAGGATTGACATGATATGGACATCTAAAAATCTTGCAAATAAAATTTCAAAAATGGATATTTTAGCCAAATCTTTTTCTGATCATAATCCTGTGCTTTTGGTTTTAAGAGGTTTTAAGATGAGCTTTAGATGGAAACTAAATGAATCTATTTTGCAAAAGGAAAGGATTGTAAGAGACTGTAAAAAGAAACTATGTGAATACTTTGATAATAATCTAGGTAAAGGGACAAGTTTAATGACTGTATGGGATATTAGAAAAGTGGCCATGAGGGGCTATTTTATACAGTACAAGCATTTAGAGAAGAAAAAAAATCCCAGGAAAGGACACAAAGGATACTGGATAATTTCAGACAGAAAGAAATTGAATTGCAAAAGACACATATGAATCTTAAAACTTTACATCAAATTAAGCTGTTACAGCAATAACTGTCTATTTTTATGGTACTAGAAATAAAAATTGAACTACGCAAAACAAAGACAAAAACTAGGTGTCAACCCTGAAGTGAGCCTGGCTGAGGCTGTCTTGGAGGTTTCAGGGTTGCCGCAAAGCAGAAGGGGCAGGGAAGGGAGAAATAGTTAGATGGGATTTGTAGCCAAGACAAGAAAAGTTTCTTGTGAGAACCAAGGACATTCCAACAGGTGGCTGGCCGGGGAGGAGTGAAGTAACCAAGCAACTGGCCAGCACCTTGATTGGGCAGCATGACCAATGATTGGGAGAAAGGTGAAATGTTTATTTTTTAATTAAGTGAAAGCCACAGGAACTTTCAGAGTCAGCTTTCACCAGTTATGCCAATACGATGTATCCAATAAATTGTTCTTTGAAGAATTTGCCTGACTCAGAGTTCTGCTTTCTATGGGTGCATTACTTGGAATGCTGATATCAAGCCAACTCTGCTTTCAGCTCTAATTGGAGCTGCTCTCTGGAATCCTGAACCACGGCTGCTCACCCAATCTATCAAAAGAGCAGCAAAGACTCAGGGTAGATTGTAGAGATGTAAAAGCAAGGGGAGGAAGTCAAAGGCACTGGTGCTGCCCTTCCTGGACACCTTGCAGACCCCACTGAAAGCCAGTGGGTGGTGGAAGCAGTGGCTGAAAACACCTTTCAAATGGCAACTTGGCTGAAGGTCAGCACAGAATGGCCAACCACCGGGGACCTGTACAAGGTAGAGGAGGATTTCAGATGCCGGAGCTTGATTTATGGGCTGGTGAGAGACCTCTCTATGACTTTAACATGGGAATCAATGACCACCATTCACCAATGGAGGGTGAAGGGACCTCTAGAGTTGGACACGTCTGGGGACTGGAGGTATCGAACAGCAGTCTGTAGCCAAACCTTAGAAGGCCTGCTGGAGTGGTTTGACAGGTTGAGCCTTGAGAGCCTGGAGCAGGTCAAGTGGAGCAGGGTCAAGTGGACCAGGGTGATCCTGAGCCAGCCAACCTTGAGATTCCCTCCCTCCCCTCCACTCCCATGGCTCAAGCTGCCAGCCCTCTGCCAGCCTCATCAGTGCAGTCCAGCCCTGGGCTGTGGTGAAGTTTGCCAAGGCAATGCAGGGAGGGAGCCCACCTGGCCATCCACACCACCAGCTGGGATTGCAGGCACCTCCCAGATGGGCATACTACCCCGGTCATGGTTGGATCCAAGTGTAGTGGACTCCTGCACTGCCACCACCACTGCCAGTTCTTGCGCCTGCTCCTCAACCTCACCGCCTGGCCCATTTGCCACAGATTAAAGCCACCTTCGAAGGGGACCCGGATAAACTGGCGTTCTTCCTGAACCAGGTGTGGGCTCACATCAACAACTATGGCCCTGTCAGGTGTGCCTCCATTCAAAATTCAAGAAAGAAAAACCCCAACTCCATGTTTGTAGAGAAAGGTACTTTTACTGAGTATGAACTGAATGCAGTGAAAGAAAAGCAAAGTCTGAGGCAATAGGCATAAAAATTACATATTGAAAGCATCCCCAAATCCCTCTCCCCAAGAACCCAGGTTGAGTGTCCAATCCAATCTCCCCAAGGTGTCATGTGGGGTACTTCTTCAGACGGTCCCATCTGGGTCATTGGTACTACTCATGGATGTAGTCAGGGATTCCTCAGCAGACACATGTGTGAAGCAGCTCTGAGTTGTGCCCTTCCTTGAAAAAGTAGACCAGGAGTCGTTCCGGCCATTGTCCAACCCCCGCCAAGCTGAACAGCAACCAAGGGGAACCTTCAGGCAGTCCATCAAATGCTTTTGCTATGGCCAACAAGGCCACCAAGTGACCAAATGCTTGCCCCAGTTCCCCAACCAAAGGAGAACTGAGATGGGGTTTTGTAGCCAAAACAAGAAATTTTTCCTGTGGGAACCAAGAACATTCTGACAGGTGGCTGGCCAGGGGAGGAGTGAAATAACCAAGCAACCGGCCAGGACCTTGATTGGACAGTGTGACCAGTGACTTGAGGGAAAGGGGAAACTTTTACTTTTTATTGGGTGAAAGCTGCAGGAACTTTCAGAGTCGTCTTTCACCAGTTGTGCCAATATGATGTATCCAATAAATTGTTCTTTGAGGAATTTGCCTGACTCAGAGTTCTGCTTTCTATGGGTGCATTACTTGAAACCCTGACACCAGGGAGATGGTTGGCATACAAATTAAGAAAGAAAAGGGAAAAGATAATGATTGAAAAAAATTGTGAAGGCAGCAGATAATGAACTCATTGAGAAGTCCTTTCATAACTTCTATTCAAATTTGTATAGAAGACAGGAGTTAGATATGTCAAAAACAGATGAATATATTTTAAGACAATAGCTGCCTAAACTATCACAAATCCAGAGACAATTTATGAGTGACCCAATAACTACTCTTGAGATATCAAAAGCCATTAAAAAAATGAAATCAGGTAAAGCCCCAGACCCAGATGGCCTTACAAGCCAGTACTATAAGTGCTTTGAGAATGAACTCGGGTGGGATTCAGCTGGTTCGGACCAGTTTGGGTGAACCGGATGCTAATTTTGCATCTGGTTTGCCAAACCAGTAGTTGCAAGGACTGGCTGGCCCCACCCACCATGCCCCTCCCCTCCCAGGAGTTTCCCTGTGGCCCGTTTTGGATGCCAGGTAAGTGCAGGGCCCACACGGAGGCTCTGAAAATTGGCCTCTTGGAAGTTCCGGAAGTCCAGAAACGGGCCCATTTCTAGCCTCTGGAGGGCCTCCAGAGCCCGGGGGAGGCTGTTTTTGCCCTCCCAGAGGCTTGAGGAAAACGTCCAGAGCCTGGGGAAGGCAAAAATGCCCTCTCACCATGGTGCAGGAGGCTGAGTTGGCCACACCCACCATGGCCACGCCGACCCAGCAACCAGGCAGAGAACCGGTTGCTAAAATTTTTGAATCCCACCCCTGGATGAACTCCTTCAACTGCTAAATGAAGATTGTCTGACTGAACAATGGATGAAAAAATGTCTGGCCCAAAGAACTAAGAATGACATGTGGAATTACTCCTGAGTAGTTCCTTTATTCTTATTCACTTACAAACAAACAAACATCTTACCAGACTAAAGCAATTATCTGCAATAATTATAAATAGACCCTGTGAATTGCTAAGGAGAGTCCAACCTTGCTCTCTTCCTGCCCATCTGACATTCCAAGCTCCACTGTCTTTTTGCTCTCTGGGAAAGAGCTCCTGCCTCCTGTGACTCCAGAATTCTATCAGAAAAGTAGAGTCCAAATCCAAGGCAGAGGAGAAAAGTTGACCTTTACTCAAATAATTGAGAATTATAGACCTGTCAGTGAAGCATTTTAAAATTCCTCTGACATAAGAGAACTAATAAGACAGTATCCTTAAAAGCAACAAATGAATTCTGAATCCAATCTTTCATCTAGGACTCAGTTTGTATATTTCTGATTGTCTTCATTTCATCTCTGATTGCAATTCCTCTCATATGGGTTGAGGGATCAATAGCTTCTGCCAATCAGGATGTTTTCTATACAATCCTTTTCAGGAATTGGTTTTGTAAACATGGAGATGGCTTTGAATTATTTGTCCACTCAAGCAATGCAAGAAAGGTAGTGTGATTTGTGCAGTGCACATAAAGCATATTGCACCTCCTCATATTTTGTACTACAAATCCCATTAACTCCAGCCAATGTGAGCAATGTCATGGATTCTGAGAATTGTAATCCAAAGCACCTGGAGTAAAGCAGGTTGTCTATCTCTATGTTAGAGAAATTAGTCAGGTGAAACCAGTGCAGCTGTTCCAGCATTGGCAAAATGCACTTCTGGCCTAGTTAGCAACACTTGCAGACATATTTTGATTTCATTACAGGGTCCAAATTAATGAATTTAATCTGGGAGCTCTACTACTTCAGCTCCAATAAAAAAAAAGTGTGCAGAGTATCATCATATCAAATGTAACCCAAATAACCAGCCAGGAAAATAGAAGAAACTCACAAAGCAGTGACAAATTTTGAAAAGCAAAACAAAAGAAAAACTTTGTACCTGGAACTCAGCGAGAAAGGAAGCCAACTGAGCCACATACAGGAATCTGTTTCAAAGTTCTAGGGTGATCAAAAAATATTCAGGCCCTAAGCCTAACCCAGGAGTGTCAAACTTGTGTCGTCACATCATCACATGATGTATCATTACTTTTCCCCCCTTCGCTAAATTGGAGATGGGCATGGCCAATGCATGACGCATCCAGCCTGCAGGCTGCGAGTTTGACTCCCTTGCGCTAACCCTTTTGGTATATTATTTTTTTATACTTAAAATGGTCATTAGGGCAAAGAACCAGTTGTTAAATTATCTATATCCCACTACTGGGTTAGAGTACAGTATTTCTATGGCTAGTCTGTTTCATAGACAGAGAGAACCTTTCAATGGTTGGCCAGTCTAAAAGCAGTGCAGAGCAGGGAGTTATATCAGTCTGTCTTCCAAACACAGACAGCCCAAGAGAGAGAGATTGTAGAGGATCTTCAAAACATAAATATGGTAAAATCCAGAATCTAGAAGGCTTATTACTTGGTCTTGTTTGACTACAGAAACTACCTTTCAGAAGCAAAGGTAGTTCAACATGGGTGTGGTATACTAAAGTATGTTAGCATACATCTTATGCTGAATTTAAATACAAACAATTGGAACAATGAAAAACATATTTTCTAACTTAAAAAGCAAGTGACTCAGTGGTATTTTTTCAGTGCAACAAAATCTTTTGAAGAGTCTAGACATATTTGAAATGCTGAGTGTCACACAGAGAAAAATAAAATGGAGAGAAGGTCAGAATACTAGAGGAACTTGGCTAAGAATGTATGACTCAGAGTCTTTAACATCTGAAGCAAGTCAGGAAATAGAACAAAGGAGCCTTTTTCTCTACACAAACACCGCCTTTGAATTATTCCAGAACGTGCAGTATTGACCTTCTCCTGGACTTGAAAAAATCAAGGAAAAATAATGAAAGGAGAATGGAGATTGGTGGATGGATCATGAGATATTCCTCCTGTAATACTGGTACATGAAGAAATTACCACTGCTAGACATCCTGATGATGCTGAAGTTCAGCAAGATTATGTTTTGTGACAAAAAAGCTTCAGAAATCATGGTGATTTTGTGTTCTCTTCACCTAAGGTTCAAATCAGTCAATGTTTATTATATTACAATGCTAATGGTGAGAAAATGATGAATTCATAGTACTGAAGATAAAAAATGATAATCATAAATGCTGGTAGAAAAAAATCATTTAAGTTATTATTAAAAATGTCTACAATTGACTATGTCAGCAATAGATAGTTTTTCCTGCAACAGAAATGTGAATGCTGTCAAAGTTAAGGACAGAATTGTATTAGAACACTTCCAGGGTCTCTTCCCACCTATGCTCCTATGAATTCCTTTTTGTAGGACTATGGGAGAAATGTATTTTATGTGGATCTCTTTTAAGAATAGATATAGCTGCAAACAGCTGGAAGTTACTGGTTAAAAGTAAGAAAAGCAACATATTGGCTATTGTCAAAAAGTTAAGGCTTAGAAGAGAGTTGTGCAGAGTAGAAACAAGCAATGAAAATGTGCAGATTGTAAAAAGACCGAGAATTAGATTAAAAACATTGCAAGACACAAAAGATAGAGGAGTAGTAGTACTCCCAGAATGAGAAATATATTACCAAGCATCTTGTATAACCTGGCTGAAAGAATGGATGGAGTTAAGGGACAAAAGAACATTAGTGATTGAAGGGCACAACTTGCAAGTGGGATGGCATGCATTCCTTTGGGACGAAAAATATAAAATACATGGCTACTTTAGAAGACACATACTAAGGAATGCATTGCTACAAATTTGGATCAAGATTAAAAAACAACATTATACAAAAATACCAATTTGGATTTCACCTACAGAAACATTAAAACATCCAAATTTAACTGAGTGGGACAAAATAATAAGATATAGAAATATATTAAAAGAACAAGGAAATCTGAAAACAAAACAGGAATTGGAACAAGATCTAAATAGCGAAATTGATTGGTGGACATATACGCAAATTTGGTCAAAATATAAAGAAGACACAAAATTAAATGCAATACACACTGAACAAAATGAATTGGACAAAATTACACAAGGGACGGAGGAGAAATTAATCAGTAGAATATACAAATTTTTGCTGCAATATAAAATGGAAGAAGAAATAGTTAAGGATACAATGATTAAATGGGCAAAAAACTTTAACCACACAATAGAATTGGAGAAATGGGAAAAAATGTGGGAAATAAATACAAAACTAACAATGTCCACAGCATACAAGGAAAACCAGTTGAAGATGTTTCATAGATGGCATCTACCCCCGGCTAGACTTGCAAAGATGTTTCCGAGTAAATCTCCAGTGTGTTGGAAATATAACAAGAGCTACGGAACATACTACCACCTTTGGTGGACATGTCCAGCTTCAAAGAAGTTCTGGGCTAAAATTAAAGAATGGCTAGAGAAAATAATAGAACAACCTATGAGCGGAAAACCAGAGACATGCCTTTTTTTTGAACATTATTTTTAAAAAACACATAAACATACAAAAATCTTTTCAGAATGAGCCATTGATCCAGTCATAAGTAGGTACAATTACTAATTCCTCTTTAACAAAAGCTTTTCCCGAATCCCCGCTAATTACCATAAAAAAAAGAAAAAAAGAAAAAAAAATTCCCTAACTTATATCATTTTACACAAATCAATTACCTTCTATTATTTCACCACAAATCTTAGTTTTCAAATAACACAACTTAATTTTCTCTAACATTATTGCCATAAATTCTATCTGAAAGCAGAAAAAATTCTTAAACCCATTACACTAATCTTAAAATCCTTAATTCAGTATCATTTCAATTTCTTTTTCCTTTTAACATGGATGGATATATCTTAAAGATATAAATCAACAAAATATTTATGCAGTATTTTAACTGTTAGCATTTATCATCTTCATTTTACTATTTATCTCATCTTAACCCTTTTAATCACAACATAATCATTTCATTATTAGTATCAATTAATGGCATATATCTCCCTCTCCACTGCTGTGAGAGGACAATGGAGTCCGGTTGTCTGTGCCATGGACTGGAACTTTTCCCCCTGTATTATAACATCATGGTGGTCTCCCGACCATGGACTTTTCTCACCCCTAACGATTTGATGTATTCAGTGTCTGAACTCCTTGCCCTGCGAGATTCCCCCCTCTTGCAGGTTTGGCCCTCCACTTTATCGAGGACCTATCTCGATGACGGATTTTGGAATCCTGAGAGATGGCATGGCACGAGGAAGGGTTTGTGGGGTTTTTTGGGGAAGTTTTTTAATAAGATTTTAAAAGGTTCGGGGAGGGGAGTTTTTAACAATCTTTTAAGGGGAACTGGGAGGACAACCAAAGGGGATGGGGGGGAAATCCACTAAGGTCGGAGCTGAGCCCAGCACGGGGTAATGGTTTGGAGGGTGCTGGACGAGGAATTGGGGAGGGGATGGAGGACTATACCAATGAGGGTTCTACCATTAGCATGGTGGATGGGAGGGGCAGATATGGCAGGAGCAGGAGACCACATCATGTGTTGGGGGAGCGCACTCGCTGTTTGAGAGCTATTGCGCGCCCCGGTCCCCAAGGCTCCTCTCGGATACTAGGTGGCTCAGATACTCAGGATCTGGGCCTTCGGCTGATGCTGTGCAATGCCAGGTCCGTGGTAAATAAGGCCCCCCTCATCCATGATTTTATACAGGAGGGAGGAGCGGACCTGGCGGGTATTACGGAGATATGGTTGGGCCCGGAGGGAGGGGTCCCCCTGGTTGAGATGTGCCCACCAGGCTTCAGAGCATTCCATCAGCCAAGGGCCCAGGGGAGGGGTGGGGGGGCGGTTATTATTAACGAAGGTCTTGGTCTGAGGGAGACCACTGTGCCACAGACTGCCAGATGTGAATCCCTCTTTGTGAGATGGGGTCATTGGGTTCAGATGGGCTTGTTGCTTGCGTACCTGGCTCCCTGCCATGTAGCAATGGCCCTGCCTGAGCTCCTCGACGTGATAGCCACGATGGCAGTTGATACACCCAGGCTTATGGTCATGGGTGATTTCAACTTGCCGTCCATTGGTGAAACGTCCGAGACGGCTCGGGAGTTAATGGCTTCCATGATGGCCATGGACCTGACCCAGCTAGTTCATGGCCCCACCCACAGGGGGATCACACTCTGGACTTGATTTTTGTCTCTGGCCAGTGGTTGAGTGGTCTTGTTATAGGGGATATAGGCATGGAACCCTTGTCATGGTCAGATCACTCACTCCTTCGCCTGGACCTTCGAACCGCTACACCCCGCCGCAGGGAGGCGGAGCCAATAAGATGGGTCCGCCCCAGGCGCCTGATGGATCCTGATAGGTTCCAGATGGAACTTGGGCCACTTCCTGAGGATCTGGCACATGACTTGACCGAGGACCTGGGGGCTGCCTGGGATTGGGCGGCTGGTGGGGCCTTGGATCGAGTCGTGCCTCTGCGGCCTCTGACCTGGTGCCGATCCCTCATGGCTCCTTGGTTTACCGAGGAGCTGAGGGAGATGAAGCGCCAGAAAAGACGCCTGGAGAGCAGTTGGAGGGCCAGTCTCCCTGAATCTGACCGAACACTGGTAAGGTCGCATATTAAGACCTACCTAGTGGTGATAAAAGCAGCAAAGTTTAATTACTTTTTTGCTCTTATTGCATCATCAGAGAATCGTCCGGCCGCCCTGTTCAGGGTGACCCACTCCCTGCTCCATCCGGGAGTGCGGGAGGACCCCCTGGAAGGCAGGGCTGAGGATTTCGGACAATATCTGTATGACAAAATCGCTCAGATCTGGGGGGATTTGGACTCTGACTGGGTAGTTTCAGGCAGGGTGATGAGGAACAGTCTTGAGAATGTTATCTGGGAAGAGTTTGACTCTGTGACTCCAGATGACGTGGACAGGATCTTGGGGAGACTCAGTGTGGCCACATGTTTATTGGACCCTGGTTAGTACTGGCTTCCCGGGAGGTTACACGAGGCTGGCTCCAGGGAATTATTAACGCTTCATTGAGTGAGGGCCACTTCCTCACTGCCTTGAAAGAGGCGGTGGTGAGGCCTCTCCTCAAGAAGCCCTCCCTGGACCCGGCAGTATTGGCCAACTACCGTCCTGTCTCCAACCTTCGCTTCGTGGCGAAGGTTGTTGAGAGTGTGGTCGTGCGACAGTTTCCGCAATTCCTGGAGGAAACGTCTTATCTAGATCTGTTTCAGTCGGGTTTCAGGCCTGGGCACAGCACGGAAATGGCATTGGTCGCATTGGTAGATGATCTCTGGAGGGCTCGGGACAGGGGTTGCTCCTCTGTTCTAGCCCTGTTAGACCTCTCAGCGGCTTTTGATATCATCAACCATGGTATCATGCTGCACCGGTTGGAAAAGTTGGGGATGGGGGGCACTGTGTTATGGTGGTTCTCCTCCTTTCTCTCTGACCGGTCGCAGTCTGTGTTGGCAGGGGGGCAGAGGTCGACCTTGAGGCCTCTCACTTGTGGAATGCCTCAGGGGTCAGTCCTCTCACCCCTTCTGTTCAACATTTATGTGAAGTCGCTGGGTGAGATCATCCGTGGCTTTGGGGTGAAGTACCACCAGTACGCTGATGACACCCAGCTGTACATCTTCACCCCAGGCCACCCCAACAATGCCCTTGAAGTGATGTCTCAGTGCGTGGAGGCTGTGCGGATCTGGATGGGGAGGAACAGGCTCAGGCTCAACCCTTCCAAGACTGAGTGGCTGTGGTTCCCGGCATCCCGATATAGTCAGCTGACTCCATCGCTGACTATTGGGGGCGAGTCTTTGGCCCCCTCGGAGAGGGCACGCAATCTGGGAGTCCTCCTGGATACACAGCTGTCCTTGGAGGAACATCTGACGGCTGTAGCCAGGGGGACCTTTTGTCAGGTTCGCCTGATTCGCCAGTTGAGACCCTTTCTTGATCGGGATTCCATGTGCACAGTCACTCATGCCCTCGTCACCTCTCGCCTGGACTACTGCAATGCTCTCTACATGGGGCTTCCCTTGAAGAGCACTCGGAGGCTCCAACTGGTCCAGAATGTGGCCGCGCGGGTAATTACGGGAGCTGCATGGCGCTCCCACACAACACCGCTCCTGTGTGAGCTGCACTGGCTCCCAGTGGTCTTCCGAATGTGCTTCAAGGTGTTGGTTACCACCTTTAAAGCGCTCCATGGCATAGGACCTAGTTATCTTCAAGAGACTCCCATCGACCCGTGCGCTCCCACAGAGAGGGCCTCCTCGGGGTGCCATCAGCCAAACAATGTAGGCTGGTGACCCCCAGGGGGAGGGCCTTCTCTGTGGGGGCACCTACCTTATGGAACCAGCTGCCCCCAGAGATAAGGAGAATCCAAGACCTCGGTGCCTTCCGCCGTGCCCTTAAAACTTTCTTTTTTCAGCAAGCCGGGCTGGCTTAACATATTTTTAAATATTTTAATTGGTTTGTCTTTTTAAATTGGGCCAAAATAAATATATATTATTTTAATTGTTTTTAATGTTTGTATTGTATGTTTTTATCTGGCTGTACACCGCCCTGAGTCCCTCGGGAGAAGGTGTGGTATATAAATTTGAAATAAAATAAAATAAAAAATAAATTCCACATGGTCATCTTTATTTCTAAAAGTTTATCCCAGTATATAATCTTCCTCTTACTCATCCTCTTTTGGATGTTAATCACAGCATATTCTTCTTAGGTTTTACTGTTATTCCTAGTATAATCATCATTTTTGCTGTCAAACCCAGCATAATTTTCTTTATATTTAACTGTTATACCCAGTATAATTCTCTATGTTTTGCTGTCTATCCCAGCATAATCATCTTAGTTTGCTGCTTATCCCAGCATAATCACCCTTTTTAATTTTACCATCAATACATTACTTGTTAATATTCAATCACATTATCATTATTATCTTTATAACAATTTAACATTGAGGCTTAGATCTTACTTCAAACCCTTCCTTATATAAATTAGTAAATTTCTGTTAATATATTCTATTCCTCTCATATTCTTACTTTTTTCTTTATTTCAGTTTTTTACATATTATATCAAATTCTTCTCATATTCATATTCATTTTTATTAATCTATAAAAACCTCCTTTTTATTATTACTATCCATCTATACATTGCTTTATTTTTAATCACATTGTTTCTATCTTCTTTTTTCCAGCCGTGTGTATATCATTCCTCATTTCCTTGTCTGTAACATAATTCCATTTCAGTTTCAATGTTCACAATTTAATTCTCCATATATCAATTTAGTTCTTTTTCTTACTTCTATTTCAAACAAATCACATCAATTTTCTTCTTTTGTTCCTGCGCCATTTAACTTCTTTTGTTCCTGCGCCAATTAGTCCAATTATAAGAGTTCCATCATACTTTCCCTTTTTTTTCAACAAAGTCAAATCATCTGCAGACAAAGAAAAAACAGCTCCATCTCCAAAATCCCAATTGTTATCTGAAGTATTCACAATGTTCCCAAACAAGAAGCCAGTTACAATGTTTCTTTTTAGACCAGAAGGTGTCCCTCTACAATCCACAATTTCCTTTAGTCATGCAAATCACCATTTTGTTTCAATTATATAACATTCCAGCCCAATTCTCTCCTTCTGTGTTTTAAAAGTAATAATTCTTCTTTATCTTCTTTTCTTTAAAAGTCTAATTCAAATTTTAAAGTTGTTCAATTTTGAACCAAGTCTCAATGTTTATTTTTCAAATTTAGTCTATTCAAATATCAATTTTCAATTGGGTCTTTTTCTTTTCTTTTAAAAATTTCATCTTAAAATCTTCTATGCCCCTTAGCTCCGCAGCTGCTGATTTAAGGCTAGGGGTCTTACAAAAAAAAAAAGCCATTACTCCAAACGTTGTTTCAAGCCTGGGTTGGTTGTCACTCACCCGGCTTCAAAAGGCATCACTCTTTTCCGCTTTCCTCCTTCACATCATTTGCCCGGTTTGTCCCAGCTTCGTGGCAGCCGCCATGGCTGCCGCCCCCCACCAACGACTCACAGAGAGCTCCCTCTGACCTCTGAGGAACTTGCCTGTTCCTCTGGTCATCCAAGGCACCTCTCTTGCATCCCCGTCCCTGCAGGATGGTTCCGGTCCGAAGACCCATCGGCGGCGGTTCGGCAGTCGGGGTTTTCGCAGGGCTCATCAGAGCCCGCTATTTCCCCAACTGTCTCACCGCGACATCAAACTGGAAGTCCAGAGACATTCTTATTAGGGATATTTATGGAAAAATACTCCAAGGAAATAAAATATTTGATCTTACACATTATAACAGCTGCCCGTATAGTATACGCACAAAATTGGAAAAAAGAAAATATACCAACAAAAGAAGAGTTGATAAAAAAAATCTTAGAGTGCACCGAGATGGATAAATTAACAAAAGAGCTTAAAGAAAAAGAGGATACGGAATAGTATATAATCTGGCACAAATGATATAAGTGGCTGGAGAATAGGAATAGGAATAATGGAGAAGAATAATAGGGGTGAAATGTAAAAAAGGAAAGAATGAATATGTCAATGTATAGAAAATATAAAGTTAATAGGGGTCTTAATAAATACACTGTAATTAAAAGAGAGGGGACAAGAAGCTTAAACCTATTTTCAGAACAAAGAGAAATTTCAGTTTCTCAGAATCAGAACATATATTCCTAGTAACTTTTTACGTGCTCTAATTTCAAAAAGATTGCACACAATTTATTACTCTTTTAGCAGGAATGGGGTTAAGCATATGTGATTAAGCAAGAAATCAGCTCTTTCTCCCAACATCTAAAACATGGTGTAATGTAGGTCAAACATTTATACAGTTCAACATTCACCTTAAAAACTCAGTTTAAAGTGTGGTAGTGATCTCTTTCTGATTTTGTCACTTATTTTGACATGGAGGTGGTCTTTGATTAAGAAATCCCCACTTAACAACCTGTACAATCCTTGTTTAACAATGGCAATCAGGACTGCTGAAATTGCCATTTCTGAGCTGTGTGGTCACACAACATTTTACAACCGTATCGCTTGGCAACAGAAATTTTGGTCCCAACTGCCACTGTTAAGCAAGAACTAGCTGTTTTGTTTTCCTGAATGAAGAAAAGACAAAGATAGCATGTTGGCTTACAGGTAGTCCTTGAGATACAGTAGAACCTCTGGTCACGACCATAATTTGTTCCATTACTTTGGTCACAACCCAATTTGGTTGTGACTTGTACCTAATTTTGGAAATTGGTGCTTACAAAAAAATGATGCAGAAGGGGAAATCGGCCATGAAAAAAAAATGTGAATTTTTTGGTCAGAACCCGATTTGGCAGTGGTCAGAAGCGTTCATGACCAGAGGTTCTACTGTACAACAGATTACTTAACAAACATTCAAAATTAGACACCCCAAAATTACCTATGACCCTGTTTCAAATTTACAGTGGCTGCAGCACCCCTGCAGTCATTTGTCCTTACAACCAACCACAAAGCTGCTGCAGCACCTCCACCTTCCCCTCCCCCCCCCCCGCATCCCAATCTGAGATCACTCAATGGTTGGGCCTGTTCCTCACATGCCCATCAACCACTGCACTTTCCTTTTGAAATCCTCTGGAGCTTATGTTGGGAAAGGGTAGGCCACATGTTCCTGGGCTGCACAGAGGTGATTTGAATGTGGCTGCCACCCACTTGTTGGTGGGGACAAAATGGTGGCTGCCTGACAAACTACTTCATTTTGTTGCCTTAAAGAGTTCTCTCTCAGCTCTATCTCTCAAATCAATCAAAAACAACAAGAAAACACAGCAAGCATGTAGATAAGAGGCAATGCTGGTTTAATGCTGACTGTAACATCAAAAAGACACTGAGCCCAAGCGTATCAAAATTGGCGCTACGAGCGTTCGCCTCATAGCACCTTTTATTACTCCTCCCTTCCGTAGGTTTATTACCCCTCCCTTCCGTAGTTTAGTGTAATTGGGCGAACGCCCTCAGCTGGATTACTTCTGCTCCGGCCCCTTCTCTCCGGGCTGTCAGCTTCCCAGCAGTTTGCTCTGGCGGGCGTAGCGCATCTTGGTTTCGTTTGCGCGCTCCATTCTGTCCGGTTTCATTCCGCAGCCCCTCAGGTCCTGTCCTACACCTGGTGTCTGGCAGTCCCAGGATCGACCGCCTGCCTACCGTGTCACCACCACCTATCGTGTGCGTATCTATATCTCCTCATGTGTTTCTCCCGACTCCACCATTTCGGAGGATTTTGGGCTCGACAATCTGCACAGTGCTGCAGATGCTTTCTGAAGCACTCAGAATCATTGTGTAGATCCTGTTAAGGCAGCAAAACATTCAGGTTACTGGGCCACATAGCAGTGACCTAAATGTAGCATCCCTTGCTCCACTTAATAACCTAGATGTTTAATGCTTCATTAGGGAGAACAGATGTGAGAAGGTGAGATACTTCACCTAACGACCATTGTGACATGCCACTGTAATGGGCAGGTTCCATTACAGTTATATTTTGAAGACTATCTGTATGAGCCAGCAGTGTGCAGCAGGTGCCAAAAAAAGCCAACACAGTTCTGGACTGCATAAACAGAGGGATAGAATCAAGATCACGTGAAGTGTTAATACCACTTTATAATGCCTTGGTAAGGCCACACTTGGAATATTGCATTCAGTTTTGGTCGCCACGATGTAAAAAAGATGTTGAGACTCTAGAAAGAGTGCAGAGAAGAGCAACAAAGATGATTAGGGGACTGGAGGTTAAAACATGAAGAATGGTTGCAGGAACTGGGTATGTCTTGTTTGATGAAGAGAAGGACTAGGGGAGACATGATAGCAGTGTTCCAATATCTCAGGGGTTGCCACAAAGAAGAGGGAGTCAAACTATTTTCCAAAGCACCTGAGGGTAGAAGAAGAAGCAATGGGTGGAAACTAATCAAGGAGAGAAGCAATTTAGAACTAAGGAGAAATTTCCTGACAGTTAGAACAATTAATAAGTAGAACAACTTGACTGCAGGAATTGTGAATGCCCCAACACTGGAAATTTTAAAGAAGATATTGGATAACCATTTGTCTGAAGTGGTGCAGGGTTTCCTGCCTGGGCAGGGGGTTGGACTAGAAGACTTCCAAGGTCCCTTCCAACTCTGTTATTCTATTCTATTTTATAACCAGATTTATGTAGCATTTGCCATCTATCTTACAATTTTACTATATGTATATGGGATTAAACCACCTATTTATAAACATAATAAAAATAGACATATGGCATTAACATTAACAAAAATAATAACAATTTATCAACCTATAATTTTTGAAAGTCTGAATGTGAGACTAGCACAACCACTCCACCAGTTAATGACTTACAAAATTTAAATATTACAGAAACAGAAATAATGCCTAAGAGATGAAGAAATGGAGGCTGAATAGTATATAGTTCCCAATCTAGCCTGCCTCCTTGACACAACAAATGCTGATTTGTATAAACTGGATTTAAAAAGAAAATTAATCCATAAATACAGGATGAGTACACTTCACAAAAATATGGAAGAAATACTTTGGAATGAGAGTGAACATGAATGTAGCATCTCTCTGTTTAAAGTAGTATGATCAAACTTTGATGTGTTTGTCTTTATAGAAAAGATCAGTTATCATTTAAAACCATTAGCAACCCAGAAAGAAAAGGATGTGGATTAATATTAATATATCTCCTCAAATCCTCTAAGAGTATGATTCTCTAAAGAATTCAACAATTTCAAGAAAAATTAAAGGCAATTTTAAAATGGTATGCATTTAGAAGTTGCTCTCAGGGAATAGTATTTAAGTAAGGTTTGGAACTTTTTCTGATTTCCAAATGAGCCTAGAAAGAAATAGTGCTACTCTGTTAAGAGTTACATTTATTTTGAAGAATTGACTCATTTTAGAGCAATAACATCTCCCTTTCAAGCTCACACTAATGCACTAAAATTGCAATGCCTTGATAAAATTCCGGAAGCATTTTGCTTACACAAAGATAACAATACATTCCTTTACCATTGAGTTTTGCAGATTACCACCTCCATTGCATTAATAATTACAAACCAGTTTTAAAAAATAGTGTCTAATTCAATCAGCCATGCATTTCCAAATTCAATCACATTTCTCTGTTTCCTGATTTAAAATCCTGATTTCCTTTAATGTAAATTAACAGGACTTTTTTTTTATAACCATGGGATATTTACTTAACAACGAGGCACACAAGGTTTACTCATGAGTTAATATTCCTACTAGAACTACAATTCTGTTTGCATTAGTGGGCAGGAAACCCAACAGAATATAATTAGATTTACTTCTGAGTAAACTTTATAGAGAGAGCCCTGAAATGCAAATCCATGATTCAAGACAAAGTAAAATCATTAAGCTCCAGAATTTTTCTCTCTCCAAATTCATACCTGAAACACAGAGATAATCTACAGGTAGTCCTTGACTTACAACAGTACATTTAGTGACCATTCAGACTTACAACAATACTGGAAAAAGTGATTTATGACCATTTTTCACATGATCATTGAAGCATCCCCATAGTCACGTGATCAACATTTGAATGCTTGGCAATTGATTCATATTTACGACAACTTTCTGACAAGTAAAGTCAATGGGGAAGCCGAATTCATTTAACAACTGTATGACTAACCTAATAGCTGCAATGACTGTGGCGAGAAAGGTTGTAAATTGGGGCAAAATTCACTTAACTATCTTACTTAGCAACATAAATTTTGGGCTCAATTGTGGTTGTAAATTGAGGATTACCTATAGTTTGAACAATTAATGCAATCTTATTTTTGAAGATCACCTCTCAGATCGATCTGTCCTCATCGCTCTCTTGTATTACACCCCTTCATTAGCCATCTTATATATTACACCTTCCACTCCTCAAGAAGTCATTGAAATGTCTCGTTTCCAGTCTGAAATGCCATAGCATGCTAAAACAAATCCTTAGTTTGTAACACCAGAACCACGAGCACCCATGAATCACTCTTATCAGAGAAAAGGTATGCTTTTTGGAACATGCCACATTCAGAGGATTGTGAAAGAAACAATCAAAGGGTCAAGCTGCTGGAGCAAGGTTGCAACACTTTGGCTTTGTAGTTCAAGAGAAAGGAAGGTTAAGTGGGAATATGACAGAGGTATCCCTCACTCGTACTAATAAACTCTCCTTTCTCCTTCTGATTTTGCTCTAGTAATAGGTAATTTTAAACAGAACAGAATAACAGAGTTGGAAAGGATCTTGGAGGTCTTCTAGTCCAACCCCTTACTCAAGCAGGAGATCCTGCACCATTTCAGACATAGCTGGAATTTTCAGAAAAAAAAGGGGGGGGGATTTTCAGAGAAGGTAATCAATTGTCAGGTATTATTTCTAATGTTAGAGACAACAGACATGCCTATACTACTTGCTGTGGAAGAAATGTGAAAATGTCTATGTATATGGATTTTCCATTAATTGAAATAGTTTGCTGGGATAATTGAAATTCTGATATGATCAGCCCTGAAGGATGCAGATGCATTTGAAGGCAGAACATACATTTTTATATTATTTTATTAAATATGTTTTTGTAATAAAATAGAGCACTCCTCAGAAGAAAATAACAAGCCTAAGTATGATACATTTCGGAATAAAATTATTTCCAACTGCTAGAAAATATTTTTCTGGAAAAAAAGCTTCAGACATTTCCTTTTCCTACTTATTTCCTTTTTGCATACCCTTTGGATCAGTCCTGCTTTCAGTTTTTGCAAGAATATCCTGCCACTCACCTGAGTTCAGAATTTATTGTAGTAATGAAGTTGTAACATCTTCCCAGGACAATTTCCACCAGGTGTTCAGTGGTCCCTCTGCCTTTCCACTGCTGTTCTTCTGCAGTGGGGGTCTTCTTCCTTCCAACCCTGAGCAGTCCCAAAACCACAAAAACAGTCATGGTGCCCAAAAGCACCACTACCACCCCTGTCAAAATCAGTTTCTGTTTCCTTGTCCAGGAAGAACTGTTTTGAAAGGGCATCTTAGTAAAAGATTCTGAAAAGCAGCAACAGCTGAACTTTCTGCCTCCTTCACTTCTGGCAGCAGTGTAGCTTTCATGCGGTTCCTGCTCCTGCCCCTCCTCCTCCTATTTTTCTCTGCTGGCTTACTGGCTCACACTTGTAAAGACACACTTGCAGAGAAGCCTGATATGCATTTCTATTGGCTCAAGGGAAAAGCTTCACTTGAAGTTGGACAGCACCAGCTTGACTCAGATTCTGTCTCATTGAATGGTCACCGGTGGAGACTTGTCACTCCGGTTTTAATTCTGCTTTGTGTTGTAGGAAGTTAGTACCCACCCTCTCCTAGGAAAATGAAATATTCTAGGAAATATTAAAAAGGCAGAATATTTTATTTCCCTGGATAAGAAATGTAGAAACATGTTTTTAGGCAGAAAACAGACTCACTCTTAATAGCCCCCACCACCCTCAATAGCCCACAGCAGATATCCACACTGAAGAGATAAAGAGATAGCTAGGTCTATGCATAGGTAAATGCCCTCAACCAAGATCCAAGGAAGATAGGATTAGCCCTCTACCCATCTAGCAACAGAACTCACCACATGGCACCTGGGGAGATTGCATCATCCAGCAAGGCTCCACCAAGCTTGGGACTCAGGAGAAACTACAGAATTGCCCCTGCATGGCCCCATGGCAGTCTGACAACTAATCAGAATACAAGCTCAAATTCAAAGCCCAACAGAGGGCATAAAACCAAGGCACTCTCAGCATCTCGGTCCTTTTTTCTGCTCAGGAACTCAAGCTATATAAATCTGCTCAGGATCTCAAGCCATGTGATCCTGTTCATCAATAAACCTTCTTTCCAAGCAACTTCCGTGAATCCAGTGTCTTTTTCCCCATTTGGAACTGAACCCAGAAGGATATTTCTTCCAATAGTGTCTTGTAGTTTGTTTCTTCTGGGGGAGGATACTAAAATTCATTATCAAAATGTTACATTTTAAAATGCAGAAGAGTCATAACATGGGGAAAAGTAAACAGCAGTTAATGTAGGGGAAGAAGAATGTTTCTAGGACTAAAACTATTGCTTTTACAAATATTTGTATTTTCATCTTTCTCTAAGAATGTTCTCAAATGTTTTCCTGCTAAGCCAAAAAGGCCCCTTAAGAAGCTTGATTTACATAAACCCAGAGAAATAGCTGTTTGGGGTTCTTATGACTAAGGCTGGTTCAAAAGATGTATGTGATGGGGCAAAAAATGGTAGTGCTCAAAAGAGCTTTTGTGCAACACAGCCATCGGTCTCCATCAGTTTTTGGGAGGTGTATGCGCAGGGTTGCAAATCACCGTTGGCATTTTTCTGGAGAAGGACTGCCATGACAGCCAAGTTGCTGGTGTCGGCTTGGATGACAAAGGGTTGGATTCTGGATTTGGCAGGTTGTATAAATCCTCAGGCCAGGTTAGTGTTGATGTATTACCTTAATTCAGTCATCTCTTTTGGGGTCATGGAGTACATCTTTGGTTTGAGCAGTTTGGCCCCTGGTACGAACTCTATGGCACAGTCTGTGGGGTGATGAGGTGGGAGGGCATTACATTGTTCCTCACTGAACACTTCTGCCAGGTCCCGGTATTCTCTGGGGATCTGGGGGCTTCCTGGTCATGTCTCTGGTGTAGCAGCTAGTAATATATCCATTGCAAGCAAGAACTCCAAGGCAGATAGATTCCTCAAAGAATATCTTTATTGGAAATATCAAATTGGCACGTATCTGGTGAAAGCCAACTCTGAAGGGCCTCTTGGTTTTCACCTAATTAAAAGTAAAAGTTTTCCCCCCAGTCCCAAATAATCAGTCACATGGTCCAATCAATGCAGCATCCACTGGTCTGGTGATATCACTCCTCCTTCCTCCGGCCAGGTGTGAGAATGTTCTTGGTTCCCAGGAGAAAGTATTTTATTTTGACTACACAATCCCAGCTATCTCTAATCCCCCCCTCCCTATTCCTTGCTCTAGTGTGGCAACACTGAAACTCCAAGATGGCTTCAGCCAGGTCAGCTTCGGGGTTTACAGGCTGCCCTCCCCCCTCAGTTGAAGAGGATTTCCTGCAAGACACACAGAAGAAATTAGTTAAGTCTCACCTCAACCCCCTCTTTCTCCCCCCAGAGTCCCCTTAGGCTTTTGAGGGAAATCATAATGAAACTGTTTAATCAACCTGTCTGCCTTTACTTCCCAACTCTTGACCAATGTGGCCTCAGAAAGGGGGTTCCCCTTCCAATGTACAAGGTATTGTAACCGACCCCTGTGCAGCCTTGAATTTAAAATCTTCTTCACCTCATAATGCATCTCCCCCTGCATGACAGGGCTGCCCAATCTACTGGCCTGATTAGGGAGCCTACTGCCGGCTTTAACAAGCTACTGTGAAAGATTGGATGCACTTTCCCTAGCAGTCAAGGGAGTATAAATTGCATTGTGCATTTAATTATCTTCTCTATGGGAAAAGGGCCTATGAATTTAGGTCCTAGCTTCTTTAGTTTTAAGTTTTTTTTTTTATTGAAAAGTTTTATAAGAAATACAAATATTTCCCCCCCCCGCCTTTCCCCCCTCAACCCTTCCCTCCCCCCTTGCCCTCCCATCCATCCCCCCTCAACCTTCCCCCCACCCCCTCCCTTGACTTCCCAGAACAAGCACAGGGTATAGCATCCACAAACATAAAACTAAAATATGCTAACAAATTGTTGACTTCAAATTCTTTCTAGGTCTTTAACTCCTTATAACTCAAAACACTATAAACATAAGCTAAAAGTTAAAAATGTTTCACTCATAAGCTATATGAATCTTCTTAGTCTGATACTTGTTTTGAATATAGTCAATCCATCTTCTCCATTCCGTTATGTATCTTTCGTTTGAATGGTCTTTAAGATATGCTGAAATTTTTGCCATCTCTGCCAAATGCACGACTTTTAGTGTCCATTCCTCAATAGTAGGTGGATCTTCCTTCTTCCAATACTATGCCACCAGTAACCTGGCAGCTGTTATTAAATTCAAAACCAGCTTAGTTTCTATTACAGTACAATCCGTAACTATTCCCAACAAAAAAAACCTGTGGTGTAAATTTAATCTTTTTCTTTAAAATTTGTTGCTAGTTTGGTTTTTCTGGTTAGGCCCAATATAAGAGACTGTAGACTTTCTTGTATCAGTAATGTTTATTTCTCATCTTCCTCAGGAACACTTTTTAGACAGCTCACAGTCTGAGATAAGAGAAGGCTTATATACAGAGGAGGCGGGGTGAATGGTAAGTAATAACCAATGACAAGGGACACAATGACATCACACAATGACATATATATACAAGCACACATATTTACAGAGAGCAGGTTAGATATTTTCAATTGTAACAAATCCCCCTCTAAAATACCTAACCAATGGTGGGTTATTAAGATTATATATGTACATTAAGCTTAGAAGTCAAATATACATGTTGTTTGGTTGCTAATGGCTTAGTGAGGATGTCAGCAATTTGTTCATTAGTATCGCAATGAACAGCTTTAATGAACCCTATACTTGACAGTTGCCTTACATGTTTATACTTGATATCGATATGTTGAGATCGTTGGCCTATTGCCTCGGAAGCTGATATGTCTATTGCTGCTTTATTATCTTCATTGATGATAATTGGATAAATAGGTTCATCCCATACATTAGATAACAAATCATCGAACCAGGTTAGATTATTGACCGCTTTGGATAAACAAACGTACTCGGCTTCTGCTGTAGAGGTGGCAATTAAGTTCTGTTTGCCAGTGTACCAGTGCACCGTACAACCGTTTATAAGAAAAACATATCCAGAGGTACTTTTTCTGCTTTTTGAATCAGCAGCCCAGTCTGCATCAGCGTAGCAGGTCAACGTTGGTTTTTCAGAAATGAATGGTTCTAAGTATAGACATACATTAATGCTAGATTTCAAGTATCTCAAAATTCTCTTGATCCCTTCCCAATGGTATAAGTTAGGATTGCTTACATGTCTTGATAACAAATTTACGGCAAGGGTGATATCAGGCCTAGTCCAATTAGATATGTATAATAAGGATCCAATAATTGATCGATATAAAGTGTTATCTTTGAATGGCTCGTATTCATTATGCACATTTCTATAAAAATCAGTTGACATGGGAGTTTCACAAATTTTTGAGTTAACCATATTACACTTTTGTATGAGTTCTATAATTTTATCTTTCTGGGACAATTTGAAACCCTTATCCGTTTTATCAATTTGGACTCCTAAATACTTGTTTACTTTTCCTAATATTTTTAAATTGAAATGTTTGCCCAATTGTTTAGCAAAATCATCACATTTAATCTTATCACGTCCAAAATATAATATGTCATCAACATAAATCAAAACATATTCAACAGAATCATTATTTCTTTTTGTGAAAAAACAAAAATCAGATGAAGTAGCTATAAAACCCATATCATTAAGTGTCTTTGATAAACATTCATACCACCGTTTGCCAGACTGTTTTAGTCCATAAAGACTCTTATTCAATAGCCAAATTTCTCCCTTTTTTGTATCCTTTCCTGGGGGTGCTTTTACATAGATTTCTTTATCGAGATCAGCATGTAGATAAGCTGTCTGCACATCAAATTGATATACTTCTAGGTTTAAGATGGAAGCTAATACTAATGCTGTTTTCACACTTTCTGATCTAACGGTTGGAGAGTATGTGTCCTCATAGTCATCTGGAAATCTTTGGGCAAAGCCTTGGGCCACTAATCTGGCTTTATATAGGAATTTACCATCCTCTAGCTCTTTGATTTTATATTCATTTAGTGCCTATGGGGGATTTCTCTGAGGGTAAATCTGTTGGTGAGTATACATTTAATTCTACCAAACTGTCCATCTCCTTTTTCATCGCTTCCTCCCACTTACTTTTTTTTTCTATAGCTAACTTGAGTATGTCATCATATGTGTTGGGAGTCAGGTGTTTAGCTTGGATAGACAGTACATAATCATCTAACCTTTTAGGGATAGTGCCTCTATTGAATCTAATGGGTCTATTCTGGGGATGTTCATCGCTATGCATATATTTAGTTTCTTTTTCAGTTAATTGGTCTATCTTCAAAGTGGGATGTCCTTTCTTCCATTCATCATTAATTATTTTTGGACACTTGATTTTGTTTGTGGTTGTACTTTTGGGATTGGTATCTGATGTGTGATGTTCTGTGTGTGTGTGTGTAATGTTTTTTGATTCTGGATATATTTCGTTGAGATGTATTTTTGACCAGTTCATGTGTTCATGAAACACGGCAGATCTGGATACAATGAAATGGTTATTTTTATCAATGAAGCGATATCCCTTGGTTCCTGATTCGTATCCCATAAATATTAACCTTTTGGATACTTTCTCTCCTTTGCGCCTTAATTGTGTGGGGACATATACATCAGCAGTTACACCAAATACGTGTAAATGTCCAATTTTTGGTTTTCTTCCATACATGAGTTCGTATGGAGTTTTGTTGATTGTACTTGACCATAAGTGGTTTATAGTGTAATTGGAATAAGTAAGGGCCTCAGCCCAGAATGATTGGCTCAAGCCAGCATCATCTAACACACATTTAACCATGGTTTGTAGCAAACCATTCTTTCTTTCAGATACTCCATTTTGAAAAGGGGAAAATGGACAAGATTTAAAGTGCAATATCCCTTGTGATTTTAGCCAATTTGAAAATTCGTTGGATAGGAATTCCGACCCCCTGTCGGTCATTATTTGTTTAATTTTAATATTGTGTTGTGTTTCTACCATTTTAAAGAACTCCTTAAATTTTTTGAAGACTTCACTTTTGTGGTTAAGGGTGTATACAAAACCGAATCTACTGTAGTCATCGACTATGGTTAGAAAGTATCTTTTTTTATATTTAATTGAAGGTTTCAATGGGCCTACTACATCCATATGGATTAATTGGAAAATTGAGTGTGTGGTGCGAGTGGCTTTTTTGGGTCTAGATTTGTTTTTAAGTTTGGACGAATTACATACGGAGCATTCCAAATAATTTTTACAGTTCTTTATTTTTAAATCTTCGGAGCATTCTAACATCTTTCGTATGACAGGAAAACTTGCGTGTCCTAGCTTTCTGTGGAGTAAGTGACTACAATTATTGTGTATAGGTTTTCCATTGCTTAAATTTTCAGACATATTACTATCAGTGGTTGATGCATTATCATTATTACTCTCATTATGACTATCTGATTTTGCCTCTTTGTTTTTCAATTGATAGTTTGCGTAGATTAATTCGTTATTTTGTGGCAGTAGATATGTTAGTCCGTCATTTGTGAATAGTTTACCTATGTTACTGTTGTTTTTAGTCATAAATACCTTTCCACCTTTGAAAGTGGTCTCTACTTCATTCTCTATACTTAATTTTACAGTTGCCAATATATTACTTGGAATTTCGGGTACAAATAGCACCCCCTCTATTTTTCCTATACCCTTTATATGTGTGTCTCCCATTCCTTTCACTAGGACTTCATTTTGGTTCGCTACTTTAATGTAATAATTCTTTTCAGTGAAATTGCTTAATATTTTTCTATTGTGAGTTGTATGACATGTGGCTCCAGAATCGATGAGCCAAGTGTTGAGTGAATCAGATGTTAAAGTGTCATTGTTTCTTATTCCATATAGTGATCCTTTCTTATTTTCCCTAGGGTTATTTCTGTACATTTGTCTTTCTCTAGAATGTGTCGATTCCCTGCGTTTATACCTGTAGTCAGGGGAAGTTCTATCTAAGAAATGTATTCTCCTATCTTTGTGTTGATATATGTCACTATATCCTGTGTTCTTGGGGCAGTCTCTTTTTTGATGTCTTTCAGATCCACATATTGAACATTCATGTGGGTATCTATCTCTGACCCTAAAATCAGTTCTTCTTTGATTTCTACCTTCCCTTTGTTGTGTATATCGCTCCTTTCTAAGTCTATCTTCAGTAATAAGCTTATTGGTAAGGTTTTCTAAGGTAATTTGTTCTATACTTAAGTTATCGATTAAGGTAATATAGTTATCCCAGCTGTGGTCTAATGAATTGATTATGATGCTTTTCATAGTGTTATCAGAAATAGTTTCCCCCCTTTGTATAAGATCTGCTCTGACTGCGTTTAGATTCAAGATATGTTCACTCATGGAGGTATCATGTTTTAGTTTGGCAGAATAGAATTCCCTAGAAATGTTTGTGGTGGTGGCTACACTTTTGCTATAGAACAAATTGAATAATTTTTGGTATGTTTCAGATACAGTTAGATTATGTTCAATACTGGGAAGTATACTTGGGGAAACAGAGGCAATTAATATATAATATGCTTTGTGATGGAGACAGTCTATTTCATAAGTCCAAGGTTTGTCTGGTGGATTATCAATAAAAAATAAAACATTCTCTTTCAAATATGTAATCTGTAAACACTGGTTCCATTCCATTAAGTTGCTCCCATCTAATCTTAATTTTATAAAGTCTGATGATAGTGTCCCTGAGTGTTGTGAAGTGTTATTTATGTTTAGGAACTGTCCATGGTTTAAGACCTTAGCATACTCGCAATAAGGCCTGGGTATGGTAGATGCATGTCTGTATTTACTTATCTCTATGTTCTGGCTGGATCTGCGCTGACTTGTATCTATGTCTTCTTCTTTTTTCTTTGCAGGTTCATTCTGGGCATGCTCAGTCCTCATTCTTCTCCAGCAGTCGGCGAGTGAGGATCCTGTGTCTGCAGCTCCCGGGGTGAAGTCCCAGTCGGCCTTCTGTTCTTCAGCTTTGTTTCCGGAGGGCCTCTGGTGACTGAAGGATGCCTGGGATGCTGCTCTGCTCGTCGGGGAGTCTCCGAAGTCGCGACGGTCGAGGAAGAAGCCACCGGAGGCTTGTCGGCCATTTTCTTTGAAGGAGTCAGGAAGTGGAGTTCGAGGCGGGCCGCCATCTTTGATGAAGCTGGGTTGCTCAGCAAGTCGTTCTTCAGTAGGTAAGTATGATTGCCAGCGCGTCTTTTTTCGGGTGGCTAGCTCTTTCTTTAGACAGTTTATTTCTTTTTGGCTTTTGGTAGGTGATAGTTTAGAATTTTCTTTTTCATTTTCTGGTTGTTCGTTTGGTATTTTTAGTTTAGTCACGAGTGCTGCAGTCAGCACCTGTATAGCGTTATTTATTTCTAGTTCAGTAGGTTGAGTTTTGTTTTGTTTAAATAGTTGTTTTTTATTTGTTTCTGAGCTTGGGTAGTCATCTTCTTGGTAGGTTTTGTTTTCTACTTTATAGTTTGAGGTTTGGAATTCTTTTAGTAATTGGTCAGCCATTTTGGGAGTATTAGGAGGGTAAGATGGCTGCCATGAAAAAGGCGGGAAGCTGTCGCCATCTTCGGTGTCGTTTTTGAAGTTAGGGGTTGAGCTTCTTACCTTGTATTTTTCTTGTTTATTATTTTCGTTATCTGCTGCTGTTCCGTAGTCGTTTATCATGCTGCGGATTTTCACAAGCAGATTTGATTCAACTGTAGTTGTTTCTATTAATTGTAGTATTTTTCTTTTTACTTCATCTTCTTTGTTTGGTGTTGAGAAAGGTTCTTCTGCTCCAGCTAGTGGTTGTTCGTTTTGTGTTAGCAGTTCATTTTCTTGTAATTGCGTTTGTTTCTTCATGTTTTCAAGTGGTATATATATGTCAGGAGTCAGCTGAGCTGCCATTCTTTTTGTTATGTATCTGGTGGCAGGTCTTCTTTTTTCTTTTTGTGAGTCTTGCATCTTTATGTTTGGTTGGGCCTACCAAACCATCCTCTTGCTACCAATTTGTTGCTAGTTTGGTTTTTCTGGTTAGGCCCAATATAAGAGACTGTAGACTTTCTTGTATCAGTAATGTTTATTTCTCATCTTCCTCAGGAACACTTTTTAGACAGCTCACAGTCTGAGATAAGAGAAGGCTTATATACAGAGGAGGCGGGGTGAATGGTAAGTAATAACCAATGACAAGGGACACAATGACATCACACAATGACATATATATACAAGCACACATATTTACAGAGAGCAGGTTAGGTATTTTCAATTGTAACAAAATATTTTGCATAATCCACCATATTTTTATCCAAAAAGCCTTAATTTTTTTACATGTCCACCATATATGAAAATACGTAGCATCTTCACATCCACATCGCCAACACTTAGGTTGTAAGTTTGGATACATACAGGCTAGTTTTTTTGGATCTAAATGCCATCTATAAAACATTTTATAAAAGTTCTCTCTTAAGTTTTGAGCTTGTGTAAATCTTACATTTCTAACCCATATCTTTTCCCATGTTTCCATCATTATTGGTTCTCCTATATTTTGTGCCCATTTTATCATACAGTCCTTGACTAGCTCTGTTTCTGAATCTATTTCCACTAACACATTATACAGCCTTTTTATATGCATTTGACTTTTGTCTCTTATTCGTTTTATCAAATTCTCATCCTGTTGCGAAATACCAATTTTTTGATCTTCTCTCCATCTGGCCTGCAGCTGCCCATATTGAAACCAAGTTCTAATTATTCCTTCTTCTCTTAATTGCTCCATAGGTTTTAATTGTAGTCTGACTCCTTCTTTATAAAGGAGTTCTTTGTATGTAGTCTTATCTTGCTTTTGCTCCAAATTTATATTCTCTATCGCGTGTCTGGGTACTGTCCATATTGGTAATTTATCATTTAATTTATATTGATACTTTTTCCATACACGTAATAGAGCATTTCTTAATATATGACTTTTAAAAGTCTTATCTACTTTCTTATCATACAATAAATAAGCATGCTAGCCGTAGACCAGACCATATCCTTCAATATTTAATATCCTTTCCTCCGTTAAATTTATCCAATCAATAATTGCTGAGAGGCCCCAATCTTAAATTGATGTCTTAAAATCCTCCTTCTCTCATTACGAAAGCTCTTTTCAGGCAAGAGGCTTCCAGCGAAATGAAACTCTCCTTTAACTTTCACTTTCCACGCCCTTTTCAAGCTTCAATTGCCATTTTGTTGCAAATTTACTAAATTGTTTTATTTATTTATTTTATTTATTTATTTGATTTGATTTCTATACCGCCCTACTCCCGAAGGACTCAGGGTGGTGCACAGCCAAACAATAAAACACATACATACAAAATTTAAAAGTAGAATAAAATCAAATTAAATAATTTTGGCCCCGACAAATTTAAAACCCCAAACTTTTAAAACCAATTTAAAATTGAATGTATAAAATACTAAAAGATATTTAAAAATTAAAAATCTTTTATAAAAGAGGGGGAAAATTAGGCCAGGCCGGCCTGGTGAAATAGTAAGGTCTTTAAAGCGCGACGGAAGGTGCGCAGATCCGGGATCCTCCGTATCTCTGGGGGGAGCTCGTTCCAGATAGTAGGTGCCCCCACAGAGAAGGCTCTCCCCCTGGGGGCCGCCAGTCGGCATTGTTTGGCTGACGGCACCTGGAGGAGCCCCTCTCTATGGGAGCGTACCAGCCGGTGGGAGGCTATTGGTGGTAGTAGGCGGTCCCGCAAGTACCCAGGTCCTAAGCCATGGAGCGTTTTAAAGGTGGTAACCAAAACCTTGAAGCACACCCGGAAAACTACCGGGAGCCAGTGCAGCTTGGGCAGGAGGGGTGTTACATGGGAACGCCATGTCGCTCCCATTACCACCCACGCGGCCGCACCCTGCGCCAGTTGGAGCCTCCGGGTGCTCCTCAAGGGGAGCCCCATGTAGAGAGCGTTGCAATAGTCCAGGCAGGAGGTGACAAGGGCATGAGTGACCGTGCATAATGAGTCCCGATCCAGAAAGGGACGCAACTGGCGAATCAGGCGAACCTGATGAAAAATCCTCCTGGTCACGGCTGTCAAGTGCTCTTCTAAAGACAGCCGTGAATCCAGGAGGACGCCCAAGTTGCGAGCCCTCTCCGTGGGGGCCAATGATTCGCCCCCAATAGTCAGTGATGGCGTCAACTGACTATATCGGGACGGCGGAAACCACAGCCACTCGGTCTTGGATGGGTTGAGCCTGAGCCTGTTCCTCCTCATCCAGATCCGTACAGCCTCCAGGCACCGGGACATCACTTCAAGGGCATCGTTGGGGTGATCCGGGGTGGAGATGTACAGCTGGGTGTCGTCAGCATACTGATGGTACTCCATCCCGAAACCATGGATGATCTCGCCCAGCGGCTTCACATAAATGTTGAACAGGAGAGGCGAGAGGACCTCCGTTGAGGGTCGAAACTATAGATGGGCGGGAACTCGTGGTGGGGCCCATCAAAACCGCTACCCAGCCCTTGCGCCTCGCCATTGGGAACCACGAGGAGGCGATCCAGTTTTATGTAACGGTGGATCTGCACTTTCCCTTGGTCCTGGGGATGGCCTGGCTTCGGGCGCACGACCCTCAGGTGGCGTGGTCGAGAAACGCCATCTCGTTCCCGAGCCTGCAGTGTGTCGACCACCTTCGCCACACCTGCGCTGGCCAGGACGTTTCTGCCCCAAACATCTCCTTGCCTCCGGAGCTGACGCCCTTCGCCGACGTGTTCAGCGAGAAGGAGGCGGACCGCTTGCCCCCGCACCGACCCTACGACTGTGCGGTGGACCTAATGCCCAACGCGCCCCTGCCCTCGGGATGCCTGTACTCCATGTCGGAGCCTGAGCTGGCCGCCTTACGGGACTTTCTGGAAAAGAACCTGGCCCGTGGGTTCATCCAGCCTTCGACCTCCCCGCTCTCGGCCCCGGTCCTCTTCGTTAAAAAGAAGACGGGGGACTTGCGCCTGTGTTGCAACAACCGGCGCTTGAATGCCATCACAGTGCGAAATCGCTACCCTCTGCCGCTGATCCCGGAGCTGATGGAGAGGTTGCGGGAGGCCTCGATCTTCACTAAGCTCGATCTCTGAGGGGCCTACAACCTGGTGCGCGTGAGAGAGGGGGACGAGTGGAAGACGGCCTTCGGCACTCGGTACGGACACTTCGAGTATACCGTCATGCCGTTCGGCCTGACCAACGCCCCCGCGGTCTTCCAGCACTTGATGAACGATGTGTTCCGGGACATGCTGGATCGGTTCATGGTGATCTACTTGGATGACATTTTGATCTATTCCCGGACCCCGGAAAGTCACCTCCAGCATGTCCGCCAGGTCCTGCAGCGCCTGCGGGAGCACCAGCTCTATGCGAAGTTGGAGAAATGCTACTTCTTCCAGACTTCCATAGAGTTCCTCGGGCACATCATCACCCCCGAGGGCATCGCGATGGACCCGCGCAAGGTGGAGGCCTTGCGCAGTTGGGAACCCCCGCGTCGGGTGAAGGACGTCCAGCATCTGTTGGGATTCGCCAACTACTATCGGACCTTCATCCCGGGCTTCGCCACCCTGACCTTGCCATTGACCCAGCTCCTTTGGAAGAAGGTCCCGTTCCAGTGGGGGCCCCCGCAGCAGCAGGCCTTCGAGGTCCTCAAGCAGGCCTTCCTCACGGAGCCAGTGCTGAGGCACCCCAATCCACACCGTCCGTTCGTGGTGGAGATGGACGCGTCCAATGTGGCGATTGGGGCGGTGCTGCTACAGGCTCCAGTGGATGGCGGCACTCTTTTTCCCTGCGCATACTACTCCCGGAAACTCAACCCTTCCCAGCGCAACTACACCATCTGGGAAAAGGAGTTGCTGGCCATCAAGGCCGCGTTCAAGGCTTGGCGACATCACCTTGAGGGGGCCCGACACCAGGTGGAGGTGCGGATGGACCATCGGAACCTGGAGCACCTCACCACGGCCCGGAAGTTGAACCAGCGGCAGATCCGGTGGTCATTGTTTTTCACCCGGTTCAACTTCCACGTCACATACATTCCGAGCAACCTCAACCAGAGGGCGGACGCGCTATCCCGTAAGCCAGAATACTTTTGCCCCAAGGACTCCCTCCCCCCCCGGACGGTGCTGCCAGCGGACTCCTTGGCCACGATCCAGGAACCGGTGGACCTGCGGGCTCAGGTGCTGGAAGCGCAGCGACGGGACGACTGGTCGCAGCAGCGGAGAGCGGACGTCGGCCCCGCGTCCCCATGGACCATGGAGGAGGGCTTGCTCAGACACCGGGGTCGGCTGTACGTGCCCACGAGTCCGCTCCGAGCCCTTGTCATGAACCAGTGCCATGACAACCCCGCGGCGGGGCACTTCGGCTTCTTTAAGACTTTGAACTTGGTGACGCGGACTTTTTGGTGGCCTCGGGTATGGCATGACATGCACGCCTACGTGACGTCCTGTGTGACGTGCCGACAGGCCAAAGCCACGTCCGGCCCCCGTCCTGGACTCCTCCAGCCACTGCCGACACCGGAGAGACCGTGGGGAGCCATCTCCATGGACTTCCTGACAGACCTGCCCCTGTCCGCTACATACACGACCGTCCTCGTGGTGGTGGATGCGCTCACGAAGATGGCACATTTCATCCCGTGCCGCGGCCTGCCCTCGGCCCGCACCACAGCTCGCCTGTTCCTGCAACATATCTTCCGCCTCCACAGCCTGCCGGACCGGGTGGTTTCGGACCGCGGGGCCCAGTTCATGGCCCACTTCTGGAAAAGCCTGATGGCCATGCTGGAGGTGCAGGTGTGCCTGTCGTCGTCGCACCATCCGGAGACTGACGGGGGCACGGAGAAGGTCATCGGCATACTGGAGCAGTACCTCCGCTGTTTTGTCAACCAGCAGCAGGACAACTGGGCCGAGTACCTTCCCCTGGTGGAGTTCGCTTTTAATAACTCCCAACACACCTCCACCCAGATGACCCTGTTCCATGCCAACGTTAGATACTATCCACGGCTTTTCCCGTTGACCATCATGGACTCCCCTGTTCCCGAGACCCGGGACTTCCTCTCGGAGCTGCAGGCGGTGCAGCAACTGGTGCGGCGGCAGCTGATCCGGGCGAAAGAGGATTATAAACGGTTCGCCGATTGCGCCCGCCAGGCGACGCCACCGCTGGAAGTAGGAGATCGGGTGTGGTTGTCCACGAAACACCTCCCCATGGACCGGCCGGTGAGGAAACTGGCCCAACGCTTTATCGGTCCCTTCCCTATCGAGGCGGTCATCAATCTGGTGGCCTACCGGTTGACTCTACCCCGCTCCATGTGGCTCCACCCTGTTTTTCATCAGTCCCTCCTGGTCCCTGAGGCCCCCGCGAGCCATCTCCGCCACCCGCCGACGCCTGCCCCCCCAGCCGCAGCCGACGAGGACGACGCCTCGACGTACGAGGTGGACAGTATCCGGGACTCCCGTTGGCTGAAGGGGCGCTCCCAATATCTCATCGCCTGGAAGGGGTACGGGCCCGAGGATTTCACCTGGGTAGACGCGTCTGCCGTTCAGGCCCCTGACTTGGTGTGGGCTTTCCACGAACAGTTCCCGTCCCGACCCCATCCCGACCGTCAGACCCGGGGGAAGGGCCCTGCGGTGGGGGATAGTGTTGTGGCCCCGCCCTCTGAACCTGTCCCATCGGAGGAAGAAAGCTCCGAGCATGAGGAAGAGGAGTCAGCCAGGCCTCCCTCTCCAGGCCCCTACCCTCTGGCATTGTCTCAAGTGCCGGCCGAGGGAGAGGAGACAGCTGGTTCAGATCAGAGTGATGAAGAAACATCATTCCTGGACACACGCCTCCGAAGGCGTGATAAACGTTTGCAGCAGCTTAGGAGGCGTGCTAGGGATTAGAACTGAGTCACTGGACCACACCCCAGAGACTATATAATGGAGGGTGGTGGTCAAGGATCCTTGTGACGAACAAAGCAAACCTTAGATAGTCACTAAAGCCTCGTCCGGAACTGCTGAGAGAAAGATTTAAAGTGGCAGACATTTGGACTCTTGAGTATTTATCTTTCTGTTTTACTTTGAAAATAAAGTCACTTGGCAGACGGTGTGTCTATCGCTGCCAAGTGGGAGATAAGACCTGGGTGCGTTCCAAAGTGTTTCCTTAACCCTCGACTGGCTGTGTTGGTGTGTGTGTGGGTACGGGGACAGATCACATCCTGACCCAAAACAGCCTTTCACTGACCAAGTAGACACTAGTGACTTAGCCATCATGGCAGTCCTCCTTCAGAAAAATGCCAACAGCGATTTACAGCCATGCACCTACACCTCCAAAAAACTAACCAAGACTGAAAGGAGATGGGTGGTGCAGGAGAAGGAAGCCTATGCAGTCCGATGGGCCTTATTGACCTGTAGACACGTCTTCGAGGGTGGTGATATTCCATTTGAAATGTGGACCAACCACAAGCACCTAGAAGCACTAAAAACCCTGCGAAGGCTTCCCCCCAAACAAGTCCGCTGGGTGCAGTGCTTGTAGTACTTCAAAAGATTCAACTTTGAGCTGAAGTACATTCCTGGGGGGAAAAACCTTCTGGCAGACACCCTGTCACGCAAGCCACAATATGAAGCAAACCTGAAGAAGTGATTCATGCCCTAATCCTCCTTCCCAGCCTGCCTCCCAAGCTAGGATGCGTGGCCAAGCCAGTGTTGTGGTCCGCCAGCAGCCTGCGGAGCTGGCAGTGGAGTCGGACAGTGATGAGGCTGAGGAAGAACATGGGCCAGTCCTGGAGGCTGGGGAAGGCCCGGATGAGGGCTCTGCATTGGAGGCAGAGATGGGGCCAGGGCCATTGGGGAGTGATGTGTGGACTTTGAAGCCTCCAGAGGCTGACAGTAGAGAGGCAGAGAAACAGGGGCAGCCTGTTCCTAGTGCACGTATGAGAAGAGCTGCCAGAAGGCAGGAGCAGATAAAGTAGAGAGGATGACTTGGGAGTAGGGCCAAGAGATGATTGGCCCCTCCCATAAGGCTTAAAAGACCAGCAACAGCTCTTGGCCTCTTTGCTGGAAAACAATGTTGAGAGAATTGCTTCTTGTTTCACTGTATTCATTTCTTGTCGGCATCTTCTGCTTCTGAACTTTTGCCAAAAAAGCCTTTGGCAGTTTCCTAATTATCCCAAGGTCAGTGATAAACTGAGGAATGGTGTTTTGAACAATTTGTTTTAATTTAGTTTGGACTACGCTGAGAATGAGTTAATTCTCAGCTGTTCTAATAAAGTCTGTTCGTTTTTGAACTGTTTGTATTTAATACTAACTACTTAGGCCTGGGTCACAACAGCCAGATGGGATGGAGCAACAAGCGGGGGGGGGGGGTGACCAAGAAGTTGAACAGTGAGCTGCCTGTGGACCGATGGTACAACAAAAACAAGGAGGCGCTGACCCTAAGAGAAGGACTCGCCTGGAAAGGCTCCAAGCTGTATTCTCCAACAGAGTGATGACTCCAAACAGGCAGGACATTTCGGTTACTTAAAGACCCTGCATTTGGACAGAAGACAGTTCTGGTGGCCCAAGATGAAGAAGGAGGTTGAGGACTATGTCAAAAGCTGTGCAATGTGCACAGCCATGAAAAAAAGACCAGGGAGACCCCCGGGTCTGCTGCAGCAGGAGGCAGACCCATCATGGACCTGGGAGGAAATTGCTATGGACTTTATCATTGAGCTTCCTGAAAGCAGTGGAAACACCATCATCTGAACCATGATAGACCTGTTCTCCAAACAGGCCCACTTCATCGCCTGCTCTGGGCTCCCCTCAGTGACCAAACTTGCCAAGTTATTCATTAAGCACATTTATAGGTTGCATGGTGTCCCACATAGAATTATTTCTGATGGGAGGGGGTGTCCAATTCACCGCTAAATTCTGGAGGGAATTTGTTAGGTCCATTGGGTCCTCATAGGGGCTTAGGTTGGCTTTTCATCTGAGTACCAATGGGGCTGTGGAATGAGTGAACCCTATGGTGGAGCAGTATTTAAGGTGCTATATCAACTATCAGCAGTCCAATTGGGCAGAATTGCTGCCATTCGCTGAAGTGGCATACAAGCGTTCCAAATTAGGCTCTTTTCCAGCGCTGACATGAACAAGATGAAGCATAGAGCAGAAGCTTGATTTATTGCTGAGATGAACTTTTACCTAGCTTTTTGAATGTTACAGATAGTGTTTCCTAGGTGACGAGGGTGGGGGCCACATTCCTGTGAAAAGAACGTGCCGGGATGTAGAGATGGATCTGCATGATGGCCAATGGGACATTGGGGTTGGAGAGCGGAAGAGGAGGGGGTTGGAAGGAGGGGCCAGTTTGGCTGCAACTTGAATCAGGAATGTCGGATTCTGCTATTCTTAAAATAAAAGTGATTCATTAGAGACTTTGCGCTTGAGAATGAAGTTTATTTAAGATAGCCCCGAAACCTGACAGCTGTGCATAGTAGTACTAATCTAACCCCTTTCCTGATCACTAGTGGCATGGAATTCGTCCCCATGCCCAAGCTCCCTAGGGAACCCCCCTCATCAGTATCCTTAAATGAATGGGTGGAGTCTTTGAAGGAGGGGTGGGAAAATACTAAGCGTGCTTTGCAGGAAGTGGCAAAAACCTACAAAACACAAGCAGACAAACTCCACTGACCCCAAGAGCCATTTCAGGTCAGCGGTAAGGTCTGCCTTTCAATGAAATACCTTAAACTATAACTAAAGGACTTCCAGTTGGCTCCGCGTGCTTCGAGACGCTCCTCCGTGAGCGTCCAATCCCCAGCACCGTAAAAGCCTCCAGAACAGCAAAAAAACAGCTGTCTGGAGGCTGGAAACCCTCTCCCCGGGCAAAGGGGAGAGAGGGGAGCCGACAGGCGGAGGTAGAGCCCCCCCAGTGCCCTAGGAGAATTTCTGGAGTGCGAAGGGTGAGAGCTCCCTAGAAGCCTGTCAATCCGCTCCGGACCTGGGTCGACTTTGCTAATTAGTGGAGCAAGAAGCCGCGACCAATTCTACTAAATACAAACGAGGGGAACTACAACATCCTGAATTGCTGCAGGCAGAACAAGCCAGGAGAAGTCAGACTGCAAGTATTTAACTTAACTCCAATGTTTATTACCTCCTTCGGAAGTAACAATTTTTTTGAGCATGTGCAAGATGGTGGTTGTGAGGTGAGGTGCTGCAGCTGGATGGAGGACTTTCCGGAGCTCAATGGGGTACTGCAGGGGAGCTCGACCACCAGCGACCCCTGATTCTATCGGATGGCTTCGGGGCGAGGGTTTTGCTATCTTCCTCGCCCCTGAATGCCCCCGGAGTCGGAGACGGCGAGGGAGAGTGTAGCCGCGCTGCTCCGACTCCGCCGACGCCTCCGAGAGCCGAGTGGAGAGTGGAGAGCGGTGGTGCTGCTGGGAAGGAGAAGGGAGAGCAGAGAGCGGAGAGCGGAGCTGAGCGGAGAGTTGAGAGCGGAGAGTGGAGATATGGAGATGTGGCTTGCTGGTGGCAGCGGGGTAAGTCAGCGGAGCTCGGGGTGAGGGTTTTTGAGATCTCCCTCGCCCCTGGACATGCCTAGAGGCGCTGGTGAAGAAGTTGGCCGCGCTGCTCTGATGCCGCCGAAAGTGGTGCTATGGTGGTTTGTTCGGCGGCAATCGTTGGCAGCGATAGCGGCAAAGGTGAAGGGGGAAGTATGGCTGTGGGGCAGTGAGTGGTGGCAGCCTGTTGAAATTTCATCTGCCCCACTCAGGAACTTCCTCACCGGCCCCCTGGAATCCGGGAATGGTGGCGTGGATATCAGCGGGGGTGGTGAGGCCGGCCCCAACATTAAACTGGGCCATGGCACACCCCATGGAAGTACTGGAGCTGTTCTCAGGCCCTATTGCCGGAGAAGGGGGCTTGCTGGAGGGTGGAAACTGAGAGGAGCATAACGGGTGTAGGACTGGAGAAGAAAGACCCCCTCCCGGGATATCTTAGCAGCTGTAGAGGACCTGGAGGCCCCCTGTGACATCCAATGGAGGCTGGGGTTCGGATTTGTTATCCCGGAAGAACTGAACTATCGGAGGAAAGTAGGGCTGGGGGGCGACGGAGGAGTTTTCCGTCGCATAGATATCAGCCCTTTTTCTCCTCCCCCTCCCGGGTACTGTGTCCGCCTAAATGGGCTTATTATTTGCCCTGATTGAGGGAATTTTCTCTCCCTCCCCTTTTCTTCCCCTCTTCCTTCTTCCCCTTCCCTTCTTTCCCTTTTTCATCGGGACTTACTCGAATGTGACCTTGAGTACAAGACTTTGCCAAGGATTTTCCATCTTCGCCCTTGGCGTGACTCATAGACTGACTGATAGACTGATAAATCTTTCTTCCGACCATGGTCAGCCAAACTGATGCAACTGTTGAGGGGTCCTCTATTACATCATGACTCTTGTCTGTGGGAGAACTTTTTCAATGTACAGCCCCGTGGGGGTTCCGCCGTGAGAGGGCGGGCCGGAGGTCGTCCCCATTGGAGGAGATAATTAGGTCCCTCCTGCTGTTGTGGGAGGACAGTTGAGATACCAACAGCACATCGATGAACAAATGGCTGTGTTACATCTTTTGCGAAGTCCCCTGTCTGAGCTTTGGGCCTCCATCGCTGCATTTTGGAGATGTATACAACTGCAGATCTTCTTGCGCTGCGAGATTCCCCCTTCTTGCAGATGTGGCCCTCCTCACTATCGAGGGCCCACCTCAAGGAAGGGTTTTGGGACCCAGAGAGGTGGCATGTGAAAACTAGGGGATTGAGGGGTTTTCTATCAAAATTTTTAGTCAAATTTTTAAGGGGTCCCAGGGAGGGGGAGGGTCAGATTGGAATTCGGGCTGTGGGTATGGGGGATAACCCACAAGGGGGAGGGTCGGGTCTGGCAGTGAAGCACGGCGTGGGGGGTGGGGGACCCGGGATTGAGGGGGGGGTTAGAGCTTGTCCGGATGTTTTTTTGAACATCAGTACTGTAGGTGGGAGGGGTAGATATGGCGGGAGCAGGGGGCTATATCGTGTTAGGGGAGTGCGCACTCACTGTCTATGAGTGGTGGCGTGCTCCGGCCCCCAAGGCTCTACTCGCTCCTCAGGTTGCATAGACCCTCAGGACCCAGGCCTTCGGCTGATGCTGTGCAATGCCAGGTCCGTAGTAAATAAAGCCCCCCTCATCTGTGAACTTGTTCAGGAGGGGGGTGCGGACCTGGCAGGTGTTACGGAGACCTGGTTGGGCCAGGAGGGGGGGTTCCCCTCGTTGAAATGTGCCCGCCAGGTTTCCAAGCATTCCATCAGCCGAGGTCACAGGGGAGGGGCGGGGGGGTAGCGGTTATCATTAAAGAAGGTCTGAGACCGAGGGAGGCCACTGTTCCTCAGACGGCTGGCTGTGAATCCCTTTTTGTGAAATGGGGTCATGGGGTTCAGATGGGTTTACTGATCACGTACCTGGCTCCCTGCCACGTGGCAACAGCCCTGCCCGAGCTACTCAACTTCATCGCCGCGGTGGCGGTTGAGGCTTATGGTCATGGAGGATTTCAACCTGCCGTCCGTGGGTGAGACGTCGGAGATGGCTCGGGAGTTCATGGCTTCCATGACAGCTATGGACCTGACCCAGTTAATTCATGGCCCTACCCACACAGGGGGAAACACACTGGATCTGGTTTTTGTCTCTGGACAGTGGTCGAGGGATCTTGAGATAGGGGATATAGTTACTGAACCCTTGTCATGGTCAGATCACTCTCTCCTTCGTCTCGACTTTTGAACCGCTGCACCCCGCCGCAGGAAGGCAGAGCCGGTAAGATGGTTCCGCCCCAGGCACCTGATGGAACCTGACAGATTCCAGACGGAGCTTGGGCCATTTCCTGAGGTTCTGGCACACGCCTCAACTAGAGACCTGGTGGCCGCCTGGGATAGGGCGGCTGCTGGAGCTCTGGATCGGGTCGTGCCTTTGTGGCCTCTGACCCGGCACCGATCTCAATTGGCTCCTTGGTTTACCGAGGAGCTGAGGGAGTTGAAGCGCCGGAAAAGACGCCTAGAGAGTAGTTGGAGGGCCAGTCTTTCTGAATCTGACCGGACACTAGTAAGATCCCACATTAGGAATTACTTAGTGGCGATAAAAGCAGCGAAATGTAGCTATTTTGCTGCTCTTATTGCATCTTCAGATAATCACCCGGCCGCCCTCTTTAGGATGACCCACTCCCTGCTCCACCAGGAAGTGCGGGAGGACCCCTTGGAGGGTAGAGCCAAGGATTTTGTTCAGTATCTGTATGACAAAATCACTCAGATTCGGGAAGATTTGGACTCCGACTGGGTAGTCTCAGGGGGAGAGACAGGGGCAGGTCTTGAGAATGTTATCTGGGATGAGTTTGATCCTGTGACCCCTGAGGATGTGGACAGGATTCTGGGTAGACTGAACGCGACCACTTGTTTATTGGACCCATGTCCTTCCTGGTTAGTACTGGCTTCCCGGGAAGTGACACAAGGCTGGCTCCAGGGGATTATAAACGCTTCGCTGGGTGAGGCCTCTCCTCAAGAAGCCTTCCCTGGACCCGGCAATGTTGGTAAATTATCGTCCAGTCTCCAACCTTCGCTTTGTGGCGAAGGTTGTTGAGAGTGTGGTCGCGCAACAGCTCCCCCAGCACCTGGATGAAACGACGTATCTGGATCTGTTCCAGTCGGGCTTCAGGCCTGGGTACAGCATGGAAACGGCATTGGTCGCATTGGTTGATGATCTCTGGAGGGCTCGGGACAGGGGGTGCTCCTCTGTCCTGGTCCTGTTAGATCTCTCAGAGCCTTTTGATACCATCGACCATGGTATCATGATGCACCAGTTGGAAGAGTTAGGGGTGGGAGGCACTGGGTTGCGGTGGTTCTCCTCCTTTCTATCTGACCGGTCACAGTCTGTGTTGACAGGGGGACAGAGGTTGACCCTGAGGCCCCTCATATGTGGGGTGCTGCTGGGTCCACTGGAACCAAGGGGACTTTGTAATGGGCCGCAAAGGCCTGGTCCATAAAGTTCATGGTGGCCCCCGAGTCCACCAGCGCGTGCACCTGGAGCCCCTCCAACCGGTTAGCCAACAACACCCGGGTGTTCAAAATCAGGTGCCGAGGGGGCTCACAGTCCACAGCCGCTGACTCTGGCGGGGCATGGTCACGTGCCTGACCCAGAATTTCCCCTAGGCCAGGCCTGGCCCGTTTCCCGGCTGGTCACGCCGAGACTCCGGAACAGGCTTGAGCAGTCCACTCCGCTTCCGGGGACACGAGGCGGCAAAATGTCCCGCCTCGCCGCAATAGAGGCACAACCCCCCTTGACGTCTCCGCATCCGCTCCTGGGCCGTCAGTTGAGGTCTGGCTGCTCCAAGCTCCATGGGCTCCTCAGCCGTCGCCACAAAACGCTGTGCGGTCTGGAGCGCTGTCGGTGCGAAACGCGGGGGTGCCGACGCTGTTGATGGTTCCGGAAGAGCCCGACGGGGCCGTCGCCGTTGCAGGCAGGCGTCGATGCGCAGGCATTGGGTCACCAGCGCGTCGAGGGTCGGTGGCGCCTCCACACGAACCAGCTCATCCTGCATCTCGTCGGAAAGGCCGTCCTGGAAGGTGTCCATCAGTGCCACCTCATTCCTGGCCTAGCAGTCGGAACTCTGCAATATAGTCCTGCAGGGGGCGCTTGCCTTGGTGGAGGTCCTTGATGCGCCTCGCTGCCGTCTGTACCCGGAGGGGGTCCTCAAACATGGTGCGCAGGTGTTGTAAAAAGCCCTGAAAGTCCAGGAGCAAGGGGCTATCTTGCAACAACAGGGGCGTGGCCCATCGGGCGGCAGTGCCAGAGAGGGAGCTGATAACAAATGCCACCCGAGCCCGGTCATCCGGAAAATCCTCCGGCCTCATCGCCATAAACAGTTGGCATTGTCCCAAGAAGGCCGGAAACATCTCCTGCTGCCCAGAAAACCTATCTGGCACGTTCACTGGGCATCTCGGACGGGGAGGGGGAGGAGGGGGAGCTGCAGGAGCATTTCCCAAAGCAAGTTGGGCAGTTAGCTGTGCTACTTGCTGTTGCAGAAGCTGATTGGCCTCCAGCATCTGCTGTATCTGCTGCTGCAGCTGTTGGTCCATCATGAGTTAACGATGGAGTATGGGATGACGAACAAGATGATCTGTCCCCGTACCCACACACACACCAACACAGCCAGTCGAGGGTTAAGGAAACACTTTGGAACGCACCCAGGTCTTATCTCCCACTTGGCAGCGATAGACACACCGTCTGCCAAGTGACTTTATTTTCAAAGTAAAACAGAAAGATAAATACTCAAGAGTCCAAATGTCTGCCACTTTAAATCTTTCTCTCAGCAGTTCCGAACGGGGCTTTAGTGACTATCTAAGGTTTGCTTTGTTCATCACAAGGATCCTTGACCACCACCCTCTATTATATAGTCTCTGGGATGTGGTCCAGTGACTCAGTTCTAATCCCTAGCACGCCTCCTAAGATGCTGCAAACATTTATCACGCCTTCGGAGGTGTGCGTCCAGGAATGATGTTTCTTCATCACTCTGATCCAAACCAGCTGTCTCCTCTCCCTCGGCCGGCACTTGAGACAATGCCAGAGGGGAGGGGCCTGGAGAGGGAGGCCTGGCTGACTCCTCTTCCTCATGCTCGGAGCTTTCTTCCTCCGATGGGACAGGCTCAGAGGGCGGGGCCACAACAGGATGCTTGAGGGTCGGCTCCTTGGAGAACAGGGCTTTTGGCATTTTGAATGCCCATTGGCAGTCTAAAGTCCAGTTTAGGGATTGGGTTGGCCATGGCTGTCCCCCCCCCCCATTTTTAACAGTTCTGTGATGGGCAGGGCAATCTCGGCAAAGGATGGGATGAATTTGTCAGAGTTTCTTGCAAAAATCAAACCCAGAAGCACACACAGATAACTGATTCAGCTGGATTCATTAACTTCTTTATATGCATAATAATACATGAAGTAAATTTACAATACCAACAGCAGATTCACAGTTTCATTTCAACTCAGATCAGTAGACAAGTTCACACACACTGGTTTCAGTTTCATTTCTCTGCACAGAATCAGAAGCTGCAGACTAAGACACACCCTGGCTCCAGTCTGCCTCAGCTCCCAATTGGCTGACTTAGTTGCTATGCCTATTCATTGGCTGACCTTGTTACCATGTCTTCCCAGTCATGAATATTCTAACACTCCTCCCTTCGTGACTGGAATAGGCATAACATTGAATAACTTAATATTCTTCAGATACCGGTATTTGAAGACTCACATTCACAGTTCCCTTCAAATACCTGAAAACCCTTTTACTGTGATACATCCTTTCAAATGAAACAAAGATCATCCACAAATGCTAATAGTTTACAATCTTCACCTTGTAACTTTCCAGTGTATATGCAACCATCAGCCTTGCAACTCTTGAACCCAAGATCCTTCAATGCAGTATCTAAACATATATTCCAATTCCTGACTGACTGCTTCAGCCCATAAATGGCCTTGTTCAATTTATATACCATTTTAGGGTTTTTACTTTCATACTCGGGTGCTTGAACCATGTAAATTTCTTCCTCTAATTCTGCATTGAGGAATGCAGTGGTTATGTCAAAATGCCAAATGTTTTGGCCATGTGCCACTGCCAATGCTAGTGCCAGTCTATGTTTTCACTCTTTACAGTTGGCGCAAATACCTCATCATAGCGCACATTTTTCATCTGTGAAAAACCTTGTGCCACTAATCTTGCTTTATATTGTACCTCATTATTGGGTAGTACTTACTTCTTGTACACCCATTTGCATCCTACAGCTTTGCTACCCTGTGGCAAAGCCATAGATGTGAATACTTTATGTTCATCCATGGATTTCATTTCCTTGTCCATGGCTTCTTTCCACTTTATTTGTTCAATTTTAGGTAATACCAATACTTCCTTATAGTTTCTTGGCTCATACCATACATTACACACCTTTACTTTACTAGCAGAATACCTGTCAGGTGAAATCCCCTTGTTCCATCGCTCTGACCTGCATTGTTACAGTGGTTATGTCTGCTGTGTTGGCAGGATTAGTCTGAGATGCATTTCCTGCCTCTTCAGGAGTTGCCTTCAGCTGCTCCTGTGAGGTATTTCTGGTTCCTGTCATATGTAGATATATAATTGTAATGATGGCTTATCAGGGCTTTTTGATTAAACTTCTTGAAACATGGTGTCAGAAGTGGGATCCATGACTTCCTGATACATTTGAGGCAACTCCTGATGGTTGATGGGCAGTGAATGCCTCCACATTTATAAACACAACTTAACCCTTTCTAAGGAGCAAAAAAGTGATTCCAAAGCTATCTTAGGTACTTTAGAGATCTATTTTAGACTTCTTAAAAAGTCATTTATGAAAGATATATATTTGGCAGCTGCAAGCAAGAAGAAGGTGAAACAATAGATAGCTTCATCACACACTTAAAGGAAAAAGCTGCAAGTTGTGACTATGGCCCCTCAAGGGATGAACTCAGGACAAAATAGTTTTGGGCATTATCAGTGAAAGCACATGCCACCGTCTCTTGAGGATGCATAATTTAAGCCTACAAGCAGCAATTGATCAGACTATAGAACTTACTGACAAACAGCTGAGAGCTCTAGAGCAGGTTATGGATTGTGTTAATACTGTCTCTAAACAACAGCCAAGTATGATGAATTATCAACACAAGTGCCAGCATAAAATGCAGCTTTATAATTCATCTGCAAATAATCAAAGAGCATGCAAGTATTGTGGCAGTGTGCATATACAAGAGAGAGAGCAGTGCCCTGCATATGGGAAAACCTGCAGAGCATGTGGGAGGTTAAATCACTTTGCAGGAGTGTGTCAAGCATGGAAAAAGGAAGTGCGGAAGCTGCACACAATTGAGGAAATGTTAGACTTGGAGGATGCATCCTTGTTTACCACTGATGTGGTTTATAGGAAAGAATGTATCGGTGCAGTACACTCTAAAGGCAAAAAATGGTTTGTAAATCTCAGGTTTAACAACATAATTCAACCCTGCCAACTGGACTCAGATGCAACATGTGATGTTATGAGTCTAAAAGATAAAATAAAACTGGCACCTGAGATACTTCTTCAGCCTAGCAGTACTAAACTGGAGTTATATTCAGGGGAACTAATGGACTCACTGGGCCTATTTCAAACAGAATGCAGCATACGTGGGGATATTTATAAACTTGAATTTGAGATTGTGGAAGCTGATCAGAAACCACTATTGTCAGGATCAACATATGAGCGCTTGGGGTTGATGCAGTTTACCATTCCAGTCGAGTTACACAATGTTGTGAGTTAACACCCCCCCCCCCAAATCTCTGGTGGGGCCATTGACAAAACAGCAAATCCTCCAAGTTTATAAGGAGGTGTTTGAGGGCTCCATAGTATCTGTTCCAGGAGAGGTTCATTTTGAACTTGACCCTACCATTTCTTCAATACAAAGTGCTCCACATAATGTGCCTATAGCTATTAAGCTGCAGGTTAAAGCACAACTGGAATAAGTACAGGGCAGAAGGACATATTACGTCAGTATCTGAGCCCATTGATTAGATAAGCAACATGGTTGTTATTAGGAGGCTGGAGAAGATAAGAATTTGCATCGATCCTAAATTTCTGAATATGGCCCTGAAACGGTCTTACTACTTAATGCCAACACTTGATGACGTTTTGCACAAGCTATCCAAAGCATGGGTTTTCACACTTGCTGATGCCAGAGATGCCTTCTTACAGTGTAAACTGGATGAAACGAGTAGCTACATGACTACATTCTGGACTCCATGGGATAGAAAAAAATGGCTCAAATTAACCTTTGGAGTTTCTGTAGGACCAGAAACGAAAGCAGCACGAACTATTAAGTGGGCTCAGTGGAATTGAGCCAATAGCTGATGATATATTTATAGTTGGCTGTGGCAAAACGGGTGAAGAAGCTGAGCATGACCATGATGAGAAGCTAATAGCACTATTAGATCGGTGTAGGCAGGTGAGGTTAAGGCTCAGTGTAAAGAAGTTGCAGTTTAAGGTACACGAAGTCCACTTCCATGGGCATATCTTATCCTCACGAGGTTTGAAAGCTGATCCAGATAAGATTAGAACCATTGTGGAGATGCCACCGCCTGATGATGCTAAATCAGTGCAGAGATTTATTGGTTTTGTTACCTATTTAGAAAAATTTCTGCCACACCTATCGGAGGTATGTCAGCCATTGAGACACCTTCTGGACAAAGATGCAGTTTGGCATTGGCTTCCCAAGCATGAGCAGGCAGTACAGGGATAAAATGCTTGGTCACTATTGCTCCAATGTTAAAATATTATGTTGTTACAAAGATTGTTACCATCCAAAGTGACTTGAGCAAAAATGGCCTAGGATGTTGCCTAATGCAAGAAGGTCAGCCAATTGCATATGCGTTCAGTGCGCTCTTTTCTACCAAGCTGAATTATGCTCAAATTGAAAAGGAATGCTTAAGTATTATATTTGCCTGCCAGCATTTCCATCATTATCTTTATGGCCGGGATACAATCACTGCCAAAACTAATCACAAGCCGCTAATAGCCATATTCAAGAAGCCCCTCTTGTGCGCTCCCAAACAGTTGCAGAGCATGATGCTTAGTTTGCAGAATTACAACCTTAATGTTGTCTACAAGCATTGTCTACAAGCAAGTGAACTGTATATTAGTGATACTTTAAGTAGGGTTACGTTAGATCATATGACACTCGGAGGAGAACATGAGCATCAAACGGTCTGCTGGTTGCAACAGGAACAAACTTTTTTCACTGAAGTTAATCAAGCAGACTATCTTAATGTCACAAATCAGTGGCTATGTCAGCTTAGGCAGCACACAGGTACTGATGTAGCTTTACAGGCACTGAAGGCTATCGTTATGAGTGGGTGGCCGGATGAGAAGGAGTCAGTTCCGGTAATAGTGAGGGAATATTGGTCTTTCAGAGATGAGATTGCTGTACAAAATGGGATCTTGTACAAGGGCCCAAGAGTCATAGTGCCTAGGTCAATGAGATCAGAGATGTTATTGCCAGTGGTGGGATTTTGCCGGTTCTAGGCGGTTCGGCTGAACCGTTTGCTAAATTGCTGGCTCGCCCCGCCCCTTGCCAATAAATAGTGGGGGCGGGGCGGGACGAGGGGCGGGCAAGCCAGTAATTTAACAAACGGTTCGGTGTTTTTTTGTAATTTATTGGCCTTGCAGCACACCGAACCATTTGTTAAATTGCTGGCTCGCCCACCCCTCACCCTGCCCTGCCTCCCACCTGCACAGCGTCAGCCTACCCTACCCTAGCCCATTCTGGGGAATTCTGGAGAATTCTGGGAATTGAAGTCCACAAGTCTTAAAGCTGCCAAGTTTGAAGACCTCTGTTTTATACTGTATATAATAAGCAGCCCCTCTTCTGATTTACTCTCTTATGGGCACAGCTCTATCATAAACTCATTTCAGCGATCAGGCTTTTAGCTGACATTCTTAAACGTTTCAATTTAAGTCCAAGAACTTTCACCGGCTATTTCCCGAGAAATGTCTCCTTTCCTTCCTTCGTTCCTATTCCAGAAACCGAGAGGGAATTAATTTCCCGCTGGCCCTGACCAGTTTAAACCGGCTGCTTCCAAGTTGGCCCCTTTTGCATCGGCAGAGAGTTGTTTTTTTTTCCCCTTTCCACACCATCTTCCCCTTTAATGCAGGAACGCCGTTACTAAGGCAGTCGGAGGAGCGGGCAAACTGGATCCCTCCGGCAGCAACAATCGAAACCCTTGGGTTTCGCTGCAGCTCTCTCGGGGCGCAATGGCATTCCCTTGCCTGGTAAGAGGCAACACTGAGGGATGCCGAAGTGATGTTGGAGTTGGCTCCACCATGGAGGCAGGGAGAAAGTGGGGCTGGATTGATTGATCAAAGCGAGGCAGCAAATCTGTGGAGAGAGCCAGGCCCGCTGATCTGCAAGAAGCCAGAACTCATGCTTGGGCCGCTGATTTGAGCCAAGTTAGACTGGCTCAGCCCCCCCCCAAATCGTGAGCTGCTGCCTTGGCGCAGAAAGAGGGGGCGATCCTGAAGTTGCACCACCAATCTAGATCGTGCTCTGAGTGTTGCGACTAAAGTTCCTCCAAAACTAGGGGAGATTCAGCCTTAGGAAGAGAGGAAAAGGCTCTGGGCGGAAAGCTGGGGGGAGGGGACTTTGCTTTACCATCTTCTAAGGCTCTGGAGGATTTAAGTAGCTTAACTGTGCTTGCTTGCCAATACCAGAATTACAGAGTTGGAAGGGACCTTTGGAGGTCTTCTAGTCCAGAGATCTCCAACCTTGGCAACTTTAAGCCTGGAGGACTTCAACTCCCAGAATTCCCAGCCAGCAAAACTGGCTGGGGAATTCTGGGAGTTGAAGTCTGCCAGGCTTAAAGTTGCCACGGTTGGAGACTCCTGTTCTAGTCCACTCCTTTGTCGAGCCGGACATGTCCTTCTGGGACTGGAAGAATACCTCCATCCCAGGGGTGAAATCCAGCAGGATCTGACAGGTTCTGGAGAACCGGTAGCAGAAATAGTTCAGAGAACTAGCAAATACCACCTCTGGCTGGCCCCAGAGTGGGATGGGAATGGAGATTTTGCAATATCTTTCCCCCAGGAGTGGGGAGGGAATTGGGATTTTGCAGTATCCTTCCCAGTGGTGGGATTCTGTCCATTCTAGGTGGTTCAGCTGAACTGTTTGTTAACTTGCTGGCTCTCCCTGCCCCTTGCCAATAAATAGTGGGGGCAGGGTGGGACAAGGGGCGGGCGAGCCAGTAATTTAATAAATGGTTCAGTAGTTTTTTTGTAATTTATTGGCCTCACAGCACACCGAAGTGTTTGTTAAATTGCTGGCTCGCCTGCCCCTTGCCCCGCCTCCACCCACGCGGCATCAGCCTATCCTAGCCCACGGGTGGGCAATTGTGGTTCTTTTGCAACCTGTGGACTTCAACTCCCAGAATTCCTGAGACAAGCTTGCCCTAGCCCATCCAGTCGCTGGGGAAGACACACGACTTTTCTCCGCCCTGGAACACTGGCTGCCCAGGCTGCAGCTGAAGCTCCGCATTGTAATGGGTTCCAAGAGGAGGAGGGGCACTGTCTGCCCCATTGTGAAGCTCAGTAAGAGCAACAAGAGCTGGCTGCAGGCACAGCCGGGCAGACACACGCACAGTGGGGCGCAGGCTTAAGGTGCTGCCTCCAAGCCGACCCGATGGTGCAGTAGGTGTACTGCCGCCACTGCCCGGGCGGGAAAGGCGAAAGAGATGGAAAGGAAGAGAGATGAAGGAGAGAAAGGGGGGAAGAGAGATGAAGGAGAGAAAGGAGGGAGAAAGAGAGATGGAGAGGAAGACAGATGAAGGAGAGAAAGGGGGGAGAAAGAGAGATGAAGGAGAGAAAGGGGGGAGAAACAGAGATGGAGAGAAAGAGATGAAAGAGACACACAGAGATATCTGTTTAAAAGAAAATACTGAGAGCCACAAAACCTGGGTGGGAGTAAGTTATATGGAGTTGGCAATGCCCACCCAGGTTTAAGGTTATGTTTAAGTGTTTACATGTGTTTAAGGTTCAGTGTTTAAAATTGCAGACCCCTGATCTACCCCATCCGATTGCCTCACCCTGCAGCCAGCCCTGTAGGCCTGCGCTCGCCTCCCACCTGGGCAGCAGCGGCCTACCTACCCCGGTTGTATCACCTTGCCCTGCCCGAATGCCCGCCTCGGACTGCCTCCGACCACTCCAGCAGGTCATTTTTATTTAATTAATTTAATTAATTTAATTAAGAATGCTGCAATGGGCATAAATGATGAGCGGTCAAAAGTGTGAGGACCTGTCAGAAATCATATGGACTACTCAGAGGGCTGAAAAGGTTATTTTTGACCAGTCCTCGCACTTTTGACCAGTCCTTGAACTTATGACTGTCCTCACATTTTACGTTTTGCGCCCTATCTTGTCACCGTAGTGAAGAGAAGTAGTGGTGAAATAACTGACACGGTTGTTAAGAATGTCACAACGGGCATAAATGTGAGGATGGTCATAAGTGTGAGGACTGGTCAAAAGTGCGAGGATCAGTCAGAAATGGCTTTTTCCAGCCCTCTGAGTAGTCCCTATGCACATAGCTATGCCCACCCGGTCACATGACCAGCTAGCCATGCCTACCCAGTCACATGACCAGCTAGCCACACACACCCAGTCACATGACCAACAAGCCACACCCCCAACTAAGCCATGCCCACAGAACCAGTTGTTAAAAAAATTAAATCCCACTACTGGTTATTGTGCATACACTTGAGCCATATTGGCGGAGAGGCATGCTACTCGTGACATGCTTTACTGGCCCAACATTCAGGGCGAAATCAAGGACTTTGTTAGCAATTGTTCCACCTGCAATGAATATGCATATTTGCAACAAAGAGAAACCATTATGTCACACGAGATACCATCACGTCCTTGGCAGATTGTTAGTATGGACTTGTTCAACTATGCAGGAAAAGAGTATCTAATATTAGTTGATCATTATTCTGACTTTTGGGAAATTGAACCCCTTACGGACTGTTTGGCTGAGACTACCATTAGGAGATGCAAGACTCAGTTTGCACGTTATGGCCAACCAGATAAAGTGATCTCAGATAATGATGGTCCTCAGTTTACGAGTTTACCATTTAGGAAATTTGCTGCTGAGTGGGAGTTGGAGCATGTGACCTCTTCACCGCATCATCCGCAAGCTAACATAAGGTGACCAGACATCCTGCTTTTGGTGGGACAGTCCCGATTTTTAACAATTTGTCCTGCGTCCCGCAGTGTTTTTAAAAAGTCCTGATTTTTGCACAACAAGCTAGGGAACGGCGGGAGTTGAGAGAGAGAGAGAGACGCCGTGGTTGCATTATTGAAATCCTGGCTGCGGTTGAGAAACACAAGATCGGAATGAGGATTTAAAGCGTATCTTAAGTGTGTCACTGATGGTGATTCCGACGGGCGGGGCTGGGGATTTCTGCATCCGTGTGTTTGTTTCACTTGCCGGAACTAAATCCAAACTGTTCCCCGATTTCACTTTTAAGGAGAATGCGGACACATTCTATTGATATTTAAATTTCCACTTGCTGCCTTTCTGATAGAGGCATCTTTGAAACGCGGCTCAAATATCTCAAAGAAGGGTGTCTAAAATCTATATTCTGGGGTTGTTGTTGTTTTTTACTCCGGGGGGAAAAAAGCCAATAATGGGACACAAAATAAACATCAATCTAAAAGATGCATATCCACCAATTGAACTTTAGGCAAATAGATGACTAATTTAAAAAAATACACCAGATGGTAGTTGCGTGTCTACCAAAGTGTTCCCAAATGGAGATACTGCTATACACTTTTGATTTGCCTTCCAATTTTCTGAGGACTAGGCCTTATGTGATGGTCTCTGAAGGCAGGTTCGTGTAGTAGACACTGTAAACAAAATGCTTCATCATACAGATTTCTCTCCTAACCACCCAGTAAAATACATTGGATAAAGTGATTTGCCCAAGGCAAATATCTTGATGAAGGGTGGTTTTTGAATTTAGATATTTGTTTTATTTCTACATTTCCTAGTAATGTAATATGACATTGAAATAGGGGTAAGATCAGTCATTAATGAAGGATGAAGATTATCAGCAAAACATAAAAAGTCACCACCCTTTGAAAAGATTAGACATTTTCGTTCAGTTTTGTTTCTTGTATATTGACATACTAGAGTCTTGTTTATCAACTCCATTTCCCCATAATTTAGAGTTACATTATCAAGCCTCCATAATTACATATTTAACATTTGTAACATTTACATTGACAGAAGAAACATTTAATATTCAAATCACATATAAAAAACAGTTCAAATATTTAATAATAAAATCAGCAAACGTTACACTCCAATAGTAGAACGGTAATAATGGAGGGATCAAATAGGAGTTTCAGGGGTAATTATGGAACATTGTGCAACATTGCAAAATGGCATGGGGGGAATTTGGTTGTGTAACATAAATTGATAGTGAAAACAAGACAAGGTATTTATTTATTTATTTATTTATTTATTTATTTATTTATTTATTTATTTATTTATTTATTGTTTAAATTTGTATACCGCCCTTCTCCCGAAGGATTCAGGGTGGTGAACAGCCAAAATTAAAATACATACAATATAAAATTTAAAATAATTTAAAACAGAATTAAATCGAATTGGCTTCCCAAAAATTAAAACCCATTACCCTTAAAATAACCCATTAAAATTTTAAGCCAGCCCAGCTTGCTGAAATAGAAAGGTCTTCAAAGTTTGACAGAAGGTCCGGAGGTCCGGGATCCTGGGGGTAGCTCGTTCCAGAGGGCGGGTGCCCCTCACAGAGAAGGCTCTCCCCCTGGGGGTCATCAGTTGACATTGCTTGACCGACGGCACCCTGAGGAGGCCCTCTCTGTGGGAGCGAATTGGCTGGTGGGAGGTTATCGGTGGCAGAAGGTGGTCTTGTAAATAACCGGGCCCTAAGCCATGGAGCGCTTTAAAGGTGAGAACCAATATCTTGAAGCGCACCCGGAAGACCACTGGAAGCCAGTGCAGCTCGTGCAGGCAAGGTGTCACATGGGAGCGCCATGTCGCCCCCATAATTTCCTGCGCGGCCGCATTCTGGACCAGCTGGAGCTTCCGAGTGCTCCTCAAGGGGAGCCCCATGTAGAGAGCATTGCAGTAGTCCAGGCGAGAGGTGACGAGGGCGTGAGTGACCATGCATAGGGAGTCCCAATCCAGAAAGGGACGCAACTGGTGTATCAGGCGAACCTGATAGAAAGCCCCCCTGGCCATGGGCATCATATGCTCTTCTAAAGACAGCCGTGCATCCAGGAGGACACCCAAGTTACGAGCCCTCTCTGTGGAGGCCAATGACTCGCCCCCAATAGCCAGCCATGGCACCAGCTGGCTATATCGGGACACCGGCATCCACAGCCACTCGGTCTTGGAAGGGTTGAGTCGAAGCCTGTTCCTCCCCATCCAGACCCGCACGGCCTCCAGGCATCGGGACATCACTTCAAGGGCATCGTTGGGGTGGTCTGGGGTGGAAATGTACAGCTGAGTATCATCAGCGTACAGATGGCATCGCACCCCAAATCCATGGATGATCTCACCCAGCGGCTTCACATAAATGTTGAACAGGAGAGGCAAGAGGACCGACCCTTGCGGCACCCCACAAACAAGGTGCCTCGAGGTCGACCTCTGCCCCCCAGCCAACATGGACTGCGACCGGTCGGAGAGATAAGAGGAGAACCACCGTAGGACGGTGCCTCCCACTCCCAACCCCTCCAGCCGGCGCAGCATGATACCATGGTCGATGGTATCAAAAGCCGCTGAGAGATCTAATAGGACCAGAACAGAGGAACATCCCCTGTCCCGAGCCCTCCAGAGATCATCAACCAACGTGACCAATGCCGTTTCCGTGCTGTACCCAGGCTTGAAGCCAGACTGGAACGGATCCAGATAGACAGTATAAAAAAGTGAATTGGTCATTTGGAGATCCCAGTACAAAAGAAAGTCTTTAGTAACCAATTTTGAGAAAAAACATATATTTGTTTTGATTATGTGATTTAAACATAAGTCCATCAATGTATAGGCAGGGCAAAGGAATGACTAGAATTCTAAGAACATAATTTATTTGTTTGTTCACAATGAAAGATTGAATTAGTGAATGGTACAATGATGGGGAGAGAATCTAAATGTGGCGTAGATAATTTCTTGCTAATGTCAAGAGAGGATTTCAGGAAACAAAAAAGTACATGGAAGAAAACTGAAAGAAATTAGCATAAAAACAGTTGAGGGAAGAGAAAATATGAATCCTATATGAAAAAAATATTACAAGACAGGTGACTCTCACCACAGAATGAATGGAAGGGGATACAAGGAAAGAGAATTTGGAGGTATTTGAGTCAGAATGAAAAGTACTGTACATCACAGAGTGCATAGAAGTGTGAAGAGCTACAGGTAACTTATGACACAGGACCAGAATTTCTATTATAAATCAGTGCAGTTGTAAAGGGAATCATCATGTGACCAGACCTGGTTTTAGTATAAGCCAGCTAGAAGAACAAGGTGCAATAAATCATGCAGATATCATGAATCACGTCAAAAAGTTCTATAGTAACTGCATAGATTATTTAGAAGAGTGGACGGTACATTACAATGATATTGAACATTTTCATTGGGTTACATTAAAACAAGAACTTAATTGGAATGATGTGCAAAAATCATTCGATCATATTACTCAAAATTTCCCATATAGTAATATTTCCAAAAATGATCTTTTTAATGAGGTATCATTATTAAAAAAATATATTGATAAGGAAAAGGTTAAATCTTGGGCATCAGCAAAAATCACAATAGAGAACAAATGGTTAGAAATATTTCATCATTTTGAAACAAACCATGTTCCATACAATAATGCACTAAAAATTGTGGAATACACGCTGTCCTTACCAGGAACTAATGCTGTGACTGAACGCGTTTTTTCTACGGTAAATAGAGTGTGGACATCAGAAAAATCACAATTAAGTGTTGAGACTTTGAAAGCCATTTTATGTGTGAAATATAATTTAACAAATTCTTGTGAAGAATTTCATGACCTTTTAAACAATGGCAGCAATCTACTAAAAAAAATTCACTCAAATGAGAAATATGCCAAAGAATAAAATAATACTATACATATTTTTTTTTATTTATTATATTTGTAAATTGTACTTATGTTGAAATTTAAAAAAATATATTACAATACTATTTTTGCGTTCTATGAAAATTTTTGTTGTTCCATATAGACCAATTTTTTAATCAAGACCCCCCCCCCCCCAGGTCAATGGTGTCCCTCTTTACCAGTGTTAAAATCTGGTCACCTTAAGCTAACAGCAAGGCTGAATCTTTGACTTAAATTGTAAAAAGTGTTGATATTGTTCCCTTTTACAATTTGAACTCTTTTACAATGTTTTATTATGTTCTATAATGTTTTATAATGTTTATAATGTCTAATAAGATTTTATAATGTTTTCATATGTGTTAGTTGTATTAATATGAAAAGGGGAAGATATTACAGTTGTTTTCATCGGAACTTTTACAATGTTTATAATGTTTTATAATGTTTATAATGTTTAATAAGGTTTTATAATGTTTATATTAGTTGTGTTAATATGAAAAGGGAAGATGTTACAGTGGTTATGTCTGCTGTGTTGGCAGGATTAGTCTGAGATGTATTTCCTGCCTCTCCACGAGTTGCCTTCAGCTGCTCCTGTGAGGTGTTTCTGGTTCCTGTCATATGTAGATATGTACTTGTAATGATGGCTTATCAGGACTTTTCAATTAAACTTCTTGAAATGTGCGTGGCATTGACTCTTGCTTTTATATCTTTTTCAGGTTCTCCTCCCTGAATGCTGACATCATCACTGTGAGTTTATGTCACTAAGTGAATCACTGTCACTAAGTGAATCATTCCAAAAATTTGAATCAATTCTGTTCCAATTTTGCTCTGCAAAACTAGCTGACCTGGAAATCACTATTCTTTTGCTCCCATCGCTAAAATGATAGCCTTTTGAGCCAGGCTCATAGCCCATAAACCTAAGCTTTCTAGCCTTTGGTTGTCCCTTTCTTCTAATTGCTTTTGGAATATGCACCCATGCTTTACTTCCAAAAACTCTTAAATGTGCCAGACATGGCTTTCTCCCATATAGCACTGCATATGGAGTATCATTAATGGAGGAACTTCACAGACGGAGCTTGGGCCAATTCCTGATGATCTGGCACACGACTCGGCCGAGGACCTGGTAGCTGCCTGGGATCGGGCGGCTGGTGGGGCCTTGGATCGAGTCGTGCCTTTGCGGCCTCTGACCCGCTGTCGATCCCTCGCAGCTCCTTGGTTCACCGAGGAGCTGAGGGAGATGAAACGCCGGAAAAGATGCCTAGAGAGCGGTTGGAGGGCCAGTCGCGCTGAATCTGACCGAACACTGGTAAGGTCGCATATTAAGACCTACCTAGTGGCGATAAAGACAGCAAAGTGTAATTACTTTTCCGCCTCTATTGCGTCATCAGGGAATCGTCCGGCAGCCCTGTTCAGGGTAACCCGCTCCCTGCTCCATCTGGGAGCGCGGGAGGATCCCTTGGAAGGCAGGGCGGAGGATTTCGGACAATACCTGTATGACAAAATCGCTCAGATCCGGGGGGACTTGGACTCTGACTGGGTAGATCAGGGCAGGGTGACGAGGAATAGTCTTGAGAATGTTATCTGGGAGGAGTTTGATGCTGTGACTCCCGATGATGTGGACAGGATTTTGGGGAGACTTAGTGCGGCCACATGTTTACTGGACCCGTGTCCCTCCTGGTTGGTACTGGCCTCCCGGGAGGTTACACGAGGCTGGCTCCAGGGTGTTATCAACGCTTCATTGAGTGAGGGTTACTTCCCCGCGGCCTTGAAAGAGGCAGTGGTGAGGCCTCTCCTCAAGAAGCCGTCCCTGGATCCGGCAATATTGGCCAACTATCGTCCTGTCTCCAACCTTCGCTTCTGGCGAAGGTTGTTGAGAGTATGGTCGCGCGACAGTTTCCGCAATTCCTGGAGGAAACATCCTATCTGGATCCGTTCCAGTCTGGTTTCAGGCCTGGGCACAGCACGGAAACGGCATTGGTCGCGTTGGTTGATGATCTCTGGAGGGCTCGGGACAGGGGTTGCTCCTCTGTTCTGGTCCTGTTAGACCTCTCAGCGGCTTTTGATACCATCGACCATGGTATCATGCTGCACCGGTTGGAAGAGTTGGGGATGGGGGGCACCGTGTTACGGTGGTTCTCCTCCTTTCTCTCCGACCGGTCGCAGTTCGTGTTGACAGGGGGGCAGAGGTCGACCTCGAGGCCTCTTATATGTGGAGTGCCTCAGGGGTCGGTCCTCTCGCCCCTCCTGTTCAACATTTATGTGAAGCCGCTGGGCGAGATCATCCGTGGCTTTGGGGTGAGATACCATCAGTACGCTGATGATACTCAGCTGTACATCTCCACCCCAGGCCACCCCAATGATGCCCTTGAAGTGATGTCCCAGTGCCTGGAGGCTGTACGGATCTGGATGGGGAGGAACAGGCTCAAGCTCAACCCTTCCAAGACTGAGTGGCTGTGGTTCCCGGCATCCCGATATAGTCAGTTGACTCCATCACTGACTATTGGGGGCGAGTCTTTGGCCCCCACAGAGAGGGCTCGCAATCTGGGAGTCCTCCTGGATACACAGCTGTCCTTGGAGGAATATCTGACGGCTGTAACCAGGGGGACCTTTTATCAGGTTCGCCTGATCCGCCAGTTGCGGCCCTTTCTTGATCGGGATTCCCTGTGCACAGTCACTCATGCCCTCGTGACCTCTCGCCTTGATTACTGTAACGCTCTCTACATGGGGCTCCCCTTGAAGAGCACCCGGAGGCTCCAACTGGTCCAGAACGCAGCAGCGCGGGTAGTGACGGGAGCAGCATGGCGCTCCCATGTAACACCGCTCCTGCGCGAGCTGCACTGGCTCCCAGTGGTCTTCCGGGTGCGCTTCAAGGTGTTGGTTATCACCTTTAAAGCGCTCCATGGCATAGGGCCTAGCTATCTCCGAGACAGCCTGCTGCCACTGACGACCTCCCATCGACCCGTGCGCTCCCACAGAGAGGGCCTCCTCGGGGTGCCATCAGCCAAACAATGCAGGCTGGTGACCCCCAGGGGGAGGGCCTTCTCTGTGGGGGCTCCCACCCTCTGGAATCAGTTGCCCCCTGAGATAAGGAGAATCCATGACCTTAGTGCCTTCCGCCGTGCCCTTAAAACCTTCCTTTTCCAACAAGCCGGGCTGGCCTAATTCTTTTTAAGTGTTTTAATTGTTTGGTTTATTGTTTTAATTAATGGGGCCAAATTTATATACATTTTTTTTAACTGTATTTTAATATTTGTATTTGATGTTTTTATTTGGCTGTTCACCGCCCTGAGTCCTCAGGGAGAAGGGCGGTATATAAATTCAAAAAATAAATAAAAATAAATTAATTAATTAATTAAATAATTAGCAGTCAACATGGCTTTACCCCTGTAAGGTCCCAAAATACACTTGAGTCACCAGAATGCCAAAGAGAGAGACTCAAGACGAGGCTTGCAAAAAAAACAGATTTTATTTATGGCCAAAAACAAAATACTGGGTGGAACTATATCCAGAACATACAGATACAATGCATGCGAGGAGATAGCCACACCTTGGGGAAGGTATGGCGTCCTTTTATACCCTCAGAGACGTCAGCTTAGTACCCAACTCTGGCCTCCCAATCCAGGCCCATGCATTCCTTGTTGCCCTGCAAGGGGGAATAGAAACTTCCCAATTAGTCATCTTGAGCATTTCTTTGTTTACTCAATTGGCCACTTAGGCCCCCTGGCCCTGGAAAGTAGGAGTCTATCCAGCTCAACATAAATTAAGACTGAGATAGTACCATGCTCTTAGATGGCACAAGAAAAAAACAGGGAGAAGATTAATATGGGTTCAGGTCAAATGGCAGGGACATATGTTTGACAAATACCAGATACATTACAGGCCTAATAACAGAATATGTTTGTTACAGGAGATACAAATATAAAGGCATAATATATGTGATACAAATACAAAGGCATATGTGTATTACAAGAACCTAATGATTACAGAATCTAGTATACCAGTATATCATATCCTAGCATTATTTATTATATCCTTATTATTGTTTCCCTTCACCCCAATATAACCTTCTCAGACTAGAATCCTCCAGCAGTGAGTTCTTCATGGTTAGTAAGACACCATTCTCAGCAGCTGTGTACAGATTTGTGTGTCTGTGTTTTATACCTAGCTGTCCCAACCATTGTTGAAAACTTGCTGACATGAATTCTGAACCTCTGTCAGTCTTAGCTGACATACCTGTTGTTTATATCTTCTTTCTATGAAGCTTACCCATTGCTTAAATTTCTGTAGCACCTCTATTTTACTCTTTAGTAAATAGCAGAACCCAAACCTTCTGCAGTCATCTACAATGACCAGTGCATACTTTGCTCCTCCCAAACTGGCTTGCATTGGCCCAACCAAATCTGCATGTACCAGCTCTAGAGGTTGTCTGCCTTATGCTACACTTGCTTACTGGGAATGCCTTTGATGTAAGTCAACTTTGATGACTTACATACTGCACAGTCCAAGTATGCCTTACATCCCTTTAAATTTAATCCTTCTGCAAACTGGTCCATCCTTTGCAAAACTCTGAAGCTGGCATGGCCAAGCTTCCTGTGCAAGAGATGAATATATGAATCATGTGCTGCATTTCCAAATGTTTGTGCACATTGAACCTTTTGTCCTTGCAACACATAAAGATTATCCTCTTTTATACTCTGTGCATGTACATTCCCATTTCTCTTTATGAGACACCTCCCATTTGCAAAAGTGGTCTCAAATCCTTGCTTGTCTAAACTAGAGACACTCAGCAAATTATGCTCCATTTCAGGCACACATAATACATCATTAAACTTTGTTTCCAAATATGAATTTGCACACTGCCTCTTCCAATGACTTTAGCCTTCTGGCCATTTGCCAAGGCTACTGCATTTCCAGCAGCTAAATCCATCCTGTAAAACAATTTCGAATTGTTAACAATTGTTCGACTTGCTCCACTGTCAATCAACCATTTGTCTCTGCTATTGCAATAACCAACTTTTGCAACAGTAATTTGTCCATCGTGCAATTTTCCGTGCAAATAATTCTTGTCTTGCAAATAATTTATTCCTTGCAAACAACTTGTCCTTTGCAAACAGTCCTTCTTTAAACACCTCCATTGTTGCTGGGCTTTCTGCTTAGAAAGTCTTTGCTGGGCTGTAATCTGATATCTTCTGCTACTTCTTATCTCTTTGGAGACATCCAGTCTGTGGAATTTTCCATTCTTCTCTATCTGCTCCTTGGGCCCCCACCTCAGGAATTCCTCCTTGTGGCTCTTTCTATAATGGCGTTTCTGCTCCTCAGCAATCAAACAAGCCTTTAGAGCCTCCAAATGCAACTCCTGCTCTGGTTTGCACTCAAACACTGCAGAAACAATGTCCCATGTTTCATCAAGACTGTTTAACACTAGCAGCACCTTCTGAGACTCAGGGATCTCCATGCCACGCAGTTCTAACTCCACAAACAAAGTTTGCATTTTGTATAAAATGCTGTTCCACAGATTCACCTGGTTGCAAATTGGCTCTGTATAACTTTCTGGATAATTGTACAATATTGCATGCTGACACACGCACGTGCACATTTTTTAATTTCAGCCAGACCTCCTTTACAGTCTTTAAATCAGCTACATTCAAAAACTGGTCATCTTCGACTTCTGGTGGCTCCGCGTTCCCCGAATGGACGCTCCTTTAGGAGCTCCAGCCCCGTGATTCCATTTGCCGCTAGAACAGCGAAAATCAACTGTTCTAGCGGCTCGAAACTCTCCCCCAGGGAAAAAGGGGGAGAGAAGAGCAGAAGGGTCTGGGTAGAGCTCCCCTAGACCCCCAGGCTCCCCTAAGCCTGGGGTTTGCAGGATGAGAGCTCCCTGAAAGCCCTTCAGTGCTTCGGATCCGGGACGATTCTGCTCTATGCAGAACAAGGGGTCGCGACCACACCAGCAGTGCAATTTTAGGGACTATAAGAAAATTCGAATCTGGATGCTGGCAGAGCAAATCAGGAGAACAGAAAATGCAAGTATTAAACTTTAACTCCGTTTAAAAGAAAAAGGAAAAAAGATGGTGCTTAAGGGCATTTAAAACGAAACTTACAAGTGAAAGTGATCGTTAAAGCTGCAACATTGTAAAAGCTACCAGATTACGCGGCAAGAAAAAGATTTAAAGTGCTAGTGAAATGGAAAAGACTATGGTATTGACTTCAACTACTTTATACTTCTAAATTGTGTGGAAAACTATTGGATTTATTGACCTGATAGCTGAATAAACTTAAACTGGGAATTGAAATATGGCTGACATCATGGATGGAGGATCATTATTATATGAGCCAGCAAATTCACAAGTTGTGACTGTAGAGGTTTTACAAGAACTTTTAAATTTCTATACTTCTGCTATACTGGAATCAATTGAAAGGACTATTCAAAATTATAATCTGGAGAACAAAAATGATTTGCTGGCTGGAAAAGAGCAAGAAAATCAAACTAATTTGTCTTTGGAGCAGGGAAAAGAGGCTGTCAGGAACACGATGGAAGTTACCACATTGAAAACAGAGGTTTTGGTAGAGGCTTCTATGCAGTTAACTGAAAAGCAGCAAATAGACTCTTTCCTGCAGACTGATAAACTTTATCGTGACAATTCTTGGTTTTATAGACAGAATCAATTTTTAAGGGAGGAAGTGACTGATTATAGCAGGAAGAATAGAAATGGAGTTTTCAAAATGAAGGAGATAACTTTAAGGAGAGAGCGATTTTCAAAGATGCATCAGTCTCAAATCTACATTCAAAAATTTTCAAAAATAAAAGCAGGGGGAGGACCAACGTTGAAGGAGAAAGTATTATTGAAGAAGAAGGATTGGAAAAAATATAGAAAGAAAGGAAGAATTGAAGATTAATTTCTTTTGGGGAGGATCTTAATAAATTTGAAAAGTCTATTGAAATTAGCACTTTTTTTTAGTTTAAGTAAAAATGTTTAACTAAAAATGGATAGCTTTTTTAAAAAATGACTGTGGTATTAAAATGGTTAACTTTAAAGTTAATGGATAGCTTTCTGAAAGTTTTGAAATTGATATTTTGAAGAATGAATTTAAGACAGAAATAACTAAACTCAATGGATTAATAGTATCTTTAAGGTTATATTCTGAAGAATATTTTATTGAAGTATTTTTTTTGAGAGAGAAAGAAAAAAGAAAGAAAAAAAAAGAACTTAATGAAGTACTAAAATGGTTAATTTAAAATTGAATGGATGCAAAATAATATTTTCTTTTTTTTCTTTTTCTTAAAGAGATATGTTTTAAAGAGTTTTAAAATGTTTAAATTAGAATTTTAAAAGGGGAGGCTGATGAACAATTTTTAAAAGAGGAGTTAAAGAGGGTGAGGGAGTTTTGAATCTTGTAGCAAGTTAGTATATTTTAGCTTATGTTTAGTTTAATGCTATACCCTGTTTTTGCTCTGGGAAGTTGGGGGTGGCGGTGGGGAGGGGGGGTTGAAGGTTGTGTGGGGATAAAATGGTTGTCTAATTTTTAATATAATTAAAAGATAGATTAAGGTATTAATAGAGAAGTAAGAAAAATGGGGGAAATGTTATAATAAAGGGAATGATAATATTAAGATATGATAAATATTGGAGGAGTAAAAAGAAGATTTAAAAGATGTACTCAGAAGATATATTGAATGATGGATTATGTATTTGTTTGTTTGTTTACAATATTAAGATATGATAAATATTGGAGGAGCAAAAAGAAGACTTAAAAGATGTATTCAGAAGATATAATGATTCTTTATCATTATATCTTCTGAATACATCTTTTAAGTCTTCTTTTTGCTCCTCCAATATTTATCATATCTTAATATTATCATTCCCTTTATTATAACATTTTCCCCATTTTTCTTACTTCTCTATTAATACCTTAATCTATCTTTTAATTATATATATAGTTATATATGTAAAGAAAGGACTATCAGCTAATTTAATTGAGGCAGATACTCAAGGAAGATATATTGCAATTGAACTATTAACTCAGAGTGGAAAGATGTTTTTTTTTAATTATTTTATTTTACTTCAAATTTATATACCGCCCTTCTCCCTAGGGACTCAGGGCGGTGTACAGCCAAGTAAAAACACATAAATACATAATACATAATACATAAATTAAGAACAGATTAAAAGGAAATATCTCAATTTGGCCCAGAATTTAAAAAGACAAACGAATTTAAAATCATTTAAAATCATTTAAAAGGATTTGTTAGGCCAGCCCGGCTTGTTGAAAAAGGAAAGTTTTCAGGGAACGGCGGAAGGCATGGAGGTCTTGGATTCTCCTTATCTCTGGGGGCAGTTGATTCCAGAGGGTGGGAGCCCCCACAGAGAAGGCCCTCCCCCTGGGGGTCACCAGCCTGCATTGCTTGGCTGATGGCACCCCGAGGAGGCCCTCTCTGTGGGAGCGCATGGGTCGATGGGAGTTCGTCGGTGGCAGAAGGCTGTCTCGAAGATAACTAAGTCCTATGCCATGGAGCGCTTTAAAGGTGGTAACCAACACCTTGAAGCGCACCCGGAAGACTACTGGGAGCCAGTGCAGCTCACGCAGGAGCGGTGTTATGCGGGAGCGCCATGCAGCTCCTGTAATTACCCACGTGGCCGCATTCTGGACCAGTTGGAGCCTCCGGGTGCTCCTCAAGGGGAGCCCCATGTAGAGAGCATTGCAGTAGTCCAGGCAAGAGGTGACGAGGGCATGAGTGACTGTGCACACGGAATCCCGATCAAGAAAGGGGCGCAACTGGCGAATCAGGCGAACCTGACAAAAGGTCCCCCTGGCAACAGCCGTCAGATGTTCCTCCAAGGACAGCTGTGTATCCAGGAGGACACCCAGATTGCGCACCCTCTCCAAGGGGGCCAAAGACTCGCCCCCGATAGTCAGTGATGGAGTCAGCTGACTATATTGGGATGCCGGACACCACAGCCACTCGGTCTTGGAAAGGTTGAGCTTGAGCCTGTTCCTCCCCATCCAGATCCGCACAGCCTCCAGGCACTAGGCCATCACTTCAAGAGCATCGCTGGGGTGGCCTGGGGTGGAGATGTACAGCTGGGTGTCATCAGCGTACTGGTGGTATCTCACCCCAAAGCCATGGATGATCTCGCCCAGCGGCTTCACATAAATGTTGAACAGAAGGGGCGAGAGGACCGACCCTTGCGGCACTCCACAGATGAGAAGCCTCGAGGTCGACCTCTGCCCCCCTGTCAACACAAACTGTGACCGGTCGGAGAGAAAGAAGGAGAACCACCGTAACACGGTGCCCCCCATCCCCAACTCTTCCAGCCGGTGCAGCATGATATCATGGTCGATGGTATCTAAAGCCGCTGAGAGATCTAATAGGACCAGAACAGAGGAGCAACCCCTGTCCCGAGCCCTCCAGAGATCATCAACCAACGCGACCAATGCCGTTTCCGTGCTGTGCCCAGGCCTGAAACCCAATTGGAACGGATCTAGATAGGACGTTTCCTCCAGGAATTGTGGAAACTGTCGTGCAACCACACTCTCAACAACCTTCGCCACGAAGCGAAGGTTGGAGACAGGACAGTAGTTAGCCAATACTGCCGGGTCCAGGGAGGGCTTCTTGAGGAGAGGCCTCACCACCGCCTCTTTCAAGGCAGCGGGGAAGTGACCCTCACTCAACGAAGCATTGATAACTCCCTGGAGCCAGCCTCGTGTGACCTCCCGGGAAGCCAGTACTAACCAGGAGGGACATGGGTCCAGTAAACATGTGGTTGCATTAAGTCTCCCCAAAATCCTGTCCACGTCATCCGGAGTCACAGAGTCAAACTCTTCCCAGATAACATTCTCAAGACTATTCCTCGCCATCCTGACTGGATCTACCCAGTCAGAGTCCAAATCCCGCAGGATCTGAGCGATTTTGTCATACAGATATCATCTGAAATCCTCAGCCCTGCCCTCCAAGGGGTCCTCCCGCACTCCCGGTTGAAGCAGGGAGCAGGTCACTCTGAACAGGGCCGCCGGACGATTCTCTGATGACGCAATAAGAGCAGGAAAGTAATTAGACTTCGCCGCTTTTATCGCCACTAGGTAGGTCTTAATATGCGACCTTACCAGTGTTCGATCAGATTCGGTGAGACTGGCCCTCCAACCGCTTTCCAGGCGTCTTTTCCTTTTTTTTTTTTTATTGCAAAAGTTTTACAATTACATTTTCACCCCTTTTTCCCCCCCCACCACCCCCCCAGACTTCCCAACCTCCCTAACCCTCCCTAACCCTCCCCTCCCCCCAGACTTCCCTATAATATACTCATACTCATAAAAAACCCTTAATATAACACTTATATATAAACTTGAACCCCTCCCTCCCCTGTATAATTTTTCTCTTTACCTCATTACATTAAAATATTTCTAATACATTATTTTCAAATAAAAGCTATTTGATACTTTCTAGTTTGATATTTGTTCTGAACATATTCTATCCACCTTTTCCATTCCCATTCATAAGTCTCTTGTGAACAATCTTTTAAATATGCTGAAATCTTCGCCATCTCTGCAAAACTGGCCATCTTCAAAGTCCATTCCTCGATAGTGGGCAAAGCTTCATTCTTCCAGTATTTACCTATCAACAATCTTGCTGCTGTTATCATATACAATATCAATTTTGTTTCACCCAATGTAAAACCCTTAACTATACCCAATAAAAACAATTGTGGAGAGAATTGAATTTTTTTCTTCAAAACATTCTGCATGACCCACCAAATTTTTATCCAAAAAGCCTTAACTTTCCTACAGGTCCACCAAACATGATAATACGTAGCATCCAAACATTCACATCTCCAACATTTTGGCTGAACATTAGGGTACATACATGACAACTTTTTGGGATCTAAATGCCATCTATAAAACATTTTATAGAAATTTTCCCTCAGGTTCTGCGACTGTGTAAATTTAACATTCTGAACCCAAATTTTTTCCCATGTTTCCAACATCACTGGTTCTTCAAAATTTTGTGCCCACTTAATCATACAATCTTTAACTAATTCAGTTTCTGAGTCCCTTTCTAGCAAAACATTATAAAGCCTCTTGATATGCATTGGACCTTTCTCTCTTATATGTCTAACCAATTCTTCCTCGTGCAACATAATACCAGTTTTTTGGTCCTCTTTCCATCTCAATTGTAATTGATTATATTGTAACCAAGTTAAATTAATCCCTTCGTCCAACAGTGTCTGCAATGTCTTCAGCTGCCATCTGCCCGCATCTGTAAAAAGAACCTCTTTGTATAAAAACCCCCCGAGTGACATTATATTTGTATTCCACAAAGTATGACCAAGATCCAGCCATAACGGTATTTTATAATCCCATTTGAGTCGGTGCTTCTTCCAAACTCTCATCAAAGAGTCTCTAAGTATATGACTTTTAAATACTTTATCAACTTTGTCATCATAAAATAAGTAAGCATGCCATCCAAATTCAAGATCAAAACTTTCTGCATTCAATATTCCAACCTTTTTACTTCCAAACCAATCACTTGTTAAAGTTAAAGCTGCTGCATCATAATATAGCTGTAGGTTTGGAAGTTTAAGACCTTCTCTTTCTGGAACATCTTGCATAATTTTCAATTTCACTCTCGGCTTCTTCTCGTTCCAGACGAACTTATTCACTCCAGTTTGCCAAACTTTCAATTGTTTATCACTTTTAAGCACCGGAATCATTTGAAACAAAAAAAGAAATCTTGGCAAAATATTCATCTTAACTGCTGCTATTCTTCCAAGTAGAGACAGCTGCAGTTTTTTCCAAGTCTCCATATCTTTCTGCACCTCTCGCCACAACACCTCATAGTTATTTTGAAACAGTTTCATGTTTGATTCTGCAACCTGAACTCCTAGATATTTTACCTTAGGTACAGTCTCAAAACCTGCCCTCCTTTCAAGCTCATGTTTACGATCTTGTGTCATGTTTTTAGCTATCATTTTAGTCTTTTTTGGATTCAGTCTAAAACCTGAAACTTTACCATAGTCTTGTATAATGTCCTTCATCAAGATTATTGATTCCATTGGTTGTGATAGGGTAACAACCAGATCATCTGCAAATGCCTTTATTCTGTAATCCTCTTGCCTAACCTTTATACCTTTCAAGATATTAGAGTCCCGTATTGTATTTAGCAAGACTTCTAGTGTTAAAATAAATAAAAGTGGGGACAACGGACATCCCTGTCTTGTTCCTTTTTCAATTTTAAACTCTGTCGTCAGACTTCCATTAATAATAATCTGTGCCTTTTGCTCTTGATAAATTGCTGAAATCGCCTGTATAAATTGGTCCCCAAAGTCCATCTTTTTTAAAGTCTTTAGTAGAAAATTCCAATCCACTCTATCAAAGGCCTTCTCTGCGTCCAAAAAGACCAGCACTGCAGGAATCTGTTTATTCTTCTCAAGATATTCCAATAAATCTATTACTTGCCTTACATTGTCCTTCATGTATCTGCCCTCGATGAATCCCGCTTGATCATCATGAATCACCTTTTGGATTACTGGCATCAACCTGTTGGCTAGTACTTTCGCAAAGATTTTATAATCTGTATTCAAAAGAGATATTGGTCTATAGTTCTCTGGTTGTTCTTTTGGTATCAAAGATATGTAAGCTGTTGTCCATGATGGGGGTATTTTACCCCCTTGCTGAATATTGCAAAATAAATCTCTAAGTTGTTCCACCATTTCAGCTTGCAAAGTTTTGTAATACACTGCGGTCAAACCATCCGTGCCAGGAGCTTTGGCTGTTTTTAACTGTTTAATTGCTACTATTATCTCCTCCTCTGTTATAGGATAATTCATTCTTTCCTTTTGTTGATCAGTAATTTTTGTAACCTTTTATCGTTTAAATATTTTTCTATAAGTCCATTCTGCACCTCCTCTTTGGCATATAATTTGGTATAATAGTCCACAAAAGCTTCTTTAATTAATTTTTGTTGAAAGATTTCTTTCCCTCCAATATCAATACTATCAATAGTCCATATACTTTGTTTTTTCCTCAGTGTGTAAGCCAACCATCTGCCCGGTTTATTAGCGTTACAAAATGTGTTATGCTTCGCATATTGTAAGTTTGTTGCAACTTGTTCCGCCATAAGCATTTGAAATTGGTCTTTCAAAAGTTTTATAGCACTACGTATTCTTTCATCTGTTGGATTTTTAATAAGTAACTGTTCTTTATTCTTTATTTCTATTTCCAGTTCAGATCTTTTCTTTTGTCGGAACAGTCTATGTTTAGAGTTCATGTAGATAAGTACCCCTCTCATATAAGCTTTACTTGCGTCCCACACAATTTCAATTGGGGTACCTTTATTCAAATTTATTTCAAAAAATTCTTTCAAATGCTTTTTAAGTTCTGTTGTATTTTTTTCATATCTAAACAAATTCTCATTTAATCTCCAAGAACGTCTCTCAACCTTGTCCATCTCAATTTCTATCCATACTGGGCTATGGTCAGTCAAAGTTCTTGGAAAAATCTTTGTTCTTTTTGTCTTAACAAGTAAATCATCTGTCAACAAAATGAAGTCAATCCTAGAGAAGGATCTGTGTCTGTCAGAAAAAAAAGTGTAGTCCAATTCTTTTGAATTATGTATTCTCCAAACATCTTTTAGTTCCATATCTTCTTTCATGTCAAAAAAGGTCTGTGGTAATCTGATCCTAGACTTTGCCAAACTCTTTTTATCTAATTTAGAATCGATTACTCCATTCCAATCTCCCATAATTAAAATAGATCTGTAATCCCATTGCAATATTTTAGTATGTAACATCTTATAGAAATGGTCCTGTTGTTGATTGGGAGCATAAATTCCAATCAGAAGAATTTGGCCATTTGCTGTAAGCAATTCAATTGCTACAAACCTACCATCTTCATCTGCTTCTATAACTTTAGCTGTTAACTTTTTATTTACATAAATAACCACACCATTCTTTTTTTGCGAAGTTGAAGATATAAAATGTGTTCCTAGTTTGGAGTTTATCAAATATTTTTGATCTTGAGTTGTGATATGCGTTTCTTGTAAACAAATTATATCATTATTAAATTGTTTCAAATATGTAAATAATTTCTTCCTTTTCTGTGCTGAATTCAACCCATTAACATTCCAAGATAAACACTTAAACATCATCTCCCTCTTTCTGGAGCAAAGAGCAGAATAATTGAAGGTCATCCGAAAGCTTCGATCTCGCTCCCCCCATGGCTCCAATCTCTTGTGCAGTACTCTTAACTGCCTCCTTGTCTTGTCTTTCCTGTTGTTGTTGTTGCTTTTGTTTAAGTAACTTAGATTGAGCTCGAGTTATACGTTGATCCTTAACTTCAATCATCCGAACCGGGTCCAAGATTGGAGAAGATTCCAGCAAAGGCTCATCCAGAAAACCTCCTTCTGCACCTTGCATTTCCTCTAATTCCTGCTTAGACTGTTCTTGCAATTCTCGTTGAGGTTGCTTCTCTTCACTCTCTTTAATCTCCAAAACTGTAGATGTACGTGGAGATGGTGTTCTTTCCTTAAGAATAGTAGTATAGAAGTGCTGTGCCTTCTCCACAGTATTCAAACGATATCTTTCTCCCTTATATCTGAAAATTATACCAACTGGTGCGTCCCACCGGAAAGGTATCTGTAAATTTTGCAATTCCTTAACAAGAAAGCCAAATTCTTTTCTAGCTTTCAGCATTTTAGGAGGTAATTCTTTATAAATTCCAATTCGTGAGCCCCCCACTTGCACAGAAGTGTAAAAGGATTTTTGCAGGATATCGTTTCTTATTTCTCTATCTGTAAAATATATGACCACATCTCTAGGTAATTGTCTTTGTCTGGCCACCCAGGAATTCATTCTGTAAATTTTGTCTATTTTGTGAAAAACCACATCAGGATTAACTTGTATAATCTTGGCCAGGGCCTCAGAACAAACTTGTCTCAAATCCTGTCTTTCCTCCTCTCGAATTCCTCGAAGCCGTATAGCAAACTCCATTGCCCTGAATTGTATCATGACAATCTCGTTTTCAACTCTTTGCATTTTATTGTCAACATCAGCAATTTTATAATCATTGTCTTTCATCTTAACATTAACTTCTGATTTAAGTTCTTCAACTTTAAAATCAACTTTCCCAATAAATTCTGCCAGGCCAGATGCCACTTCTGATATTTTTTTGGTCACCTTGTTTTGGTTCTGTTTCACCATATCTTTAACTTCATTAATTTCCTGCATAAATTCCTGATGTGATTTTTGAAGTTTATCATCTATCTCCTGTTGAGATTTTTGAAATTTATCATCCAAAGTTTTAGAAATAAATTCTTTTAAATCTCCCACATCAAATTCTTTTTTCTGAGTCTGTAGCTGTTGAGCAGGGGGAAGCTGCGTTTCATGTTTGTGTGTGGGGGATCCCCCCCCTGTTGCCTTCCCTTCCTGCTTCTTTGAAGCCATCCTGCCACGTAATCTAGTTTTTCTAAAGAGGGAAGTTCCTTTTCCTTTCCCTCCTGCACAAAGACTTCTAAAAAAGTCCCCCAGATTTGATCAGATAAAAGCTGAAGTAAAGCAAAGTCAAGTATTGAAAAGGGAGAAATTTTCCACTTGTTTCTCTTATTACAAACAAGGCAACTTTGTAGCAACTTGGAAACTTTGTAACAAAGCAAGATAACTTCACCAATCCACACTCGCTGGCTCGTTAACTCTAAGGCTGAGCGCCATGTTTTTTCAAAGCACTTTCACTCATTCGCATTTTTCTCAGATTAAAAAGTCAACAAAGCGCTAATACTTGCGTTTCCAAGTTTCAGGATTCAGGTAGTTTCGCTGTTTATTAAGGCTGGTTCTTTTCGCTTTGAGTTTCCTGCAGCCGGCTTGTTCTGCAAAAGCAGAATCATCCCACGTCGCCCAGACTTTCAGCAGGTTGGGAGGGAGCCGCGCCTGTTCTCTCCCCAGAAACTTCCCTGGGGGGTTACAGGGGCTCGACCTGTGCCCTGCGATCTCTGCTTCATCAATCCTGAGGATTTTGAAGTTTTCGAGCCGCTTCTTCATCGCGAAGCGGCTCTACAGGCGGCGGGGCTGGCGGAACTTCAAAAGGCACCGCCGTCGCCGAAGACAGGGAAACCGGAAGACTCCAGGCGTCTTTTCCGATGCTTCATCTCCCTCAGCTCCTCAGTGAACCAAGGAGCCTCAAGGGATCAGGGTCAGAGGCCGGGTCAGAGGCTGCAAAGGCATGACTCGATCTAAGGCTCCGCTAGCGGTCTGATCCCAGGCCGCCACCAGGTCCCCGACCGAGTCATGTGCTAGAACCTCAGGAAATGGCCCAAGCTCCATCTGGAATCTATCAGAATCCATCAGGCGCCTGGGGCAGACCCATCTTGTAGGCTCCGCCTCCCTGCAACAGGGTGTAGTGGTTTGAAGATCTAGGCGAAGGAGTGAGTGGTCAGACCATGACAAGGGTTCCATGTCTATATCCCCTATAACAAGGCCACTCAACCACTGGCCAGAGACAAAAATCAAGTCCAGAGTGTGACCCCCCCTGTGGGTGGGGCCATGAACTAACTGGGTCAGGTCCATGGCCGTCATGGAAGCCATGAACTCCCGGGCCATCTCAGACATCTCACCAACGGATGGCAGGTTGAAATCACCCTTGACCATAAGCGGGCACATCTCAACCAGGGGGACCCCTCCCTCCAGGCCCAACCAAGTCTCAGTAATAGCTGCCAGGTCCGCTCCCCCCTCCTGTATAAGATCATGGATGAGGGGGGCCTTATTAACCACGGACCTGGCATTGCATAACATCAGCCGGAGGCCCAGGTCCTGAGTATCTAAGCCACCTAGTATCTGAGTGGAGTCTTGGGGACCGGGGCGCGCAATTGCTCTCAAACAGCGAGTGCGCGCCCCCAGCACATGATGTGGCCCCTTACTCCCGCCATATCTGCCCCTCCCATTCACCATGCTGATGGTAAATTCCTCCTTCGGATAGCCCGCCAACCCTTCCCCAATCCCTCGACCTGCACCCTCCAAACCATTCCCCTGTGCCAGGCTCGGCTCCGACCTTAGTGGGTTACCCCCCTCAACCCCATTGGTCTTCCTCCCGGTTCCCCTTAAAAAATCATTAAAAACCCTGATTTTAATTGAAATATATGCACCTAATCAACAACAGGATAAATTTTATAAATTTTTACACACTAAAATAATACAATGGGACTATAGATCTTTTATCCTAATGGGTGATTGGAATGGAGTAATAGACACACAGAAAGATAAAAAGTTTATCAAAGATCTCAACACGTGCGAAATTACCTAAATCTTTTTTTGATATGATGGAAGATATGGAGCTGAGAGATATTTGGAGAGAGCGGAATGCTGAGGAAAGAGATTTTACATTTTTTTCCGACAGACATCAATCCTTTTCCAGGATTGATTTTATACTAATTACAAATGATTTTTTTTCTAGGGTGAAGAAGACAAAGATATGTCCAAGAATTTTAACTGATCATAGTCCGGCCTGGGTGGAATTGGAACAGGAGGGGGGGAAAGGAGGTCTTGGAGGTTAAATGAAAATTTATTTAGATATGAAGAAAATGTGAATGAGTTTAAAAAACAAATGAAAGATATTTCTGAATTAACGTTAGAACAGAGGGAAGGATTGAATCAGCCAATAACCTCTGAGGAGATTATTGCAGCAGTTAAACAGTTAAAAATAGGTAAAGCTCCGGGAACAGATGGAATAACAGCTGTTTATTACAAGAACTTACAGTCTGAAATGGTAGAACCGCTTAGGGTTTTATTTTGTAAAATTCAATCAGGGGGAGGAGTCCCACCCTCTTGGAGAACAGCTTTTGTTTCATTGATTCCGAAGGAAGATCAAAACTGTGCCAAACCTGAAAATTTTAGGCCAATATCACTTTTGAATACTGATTACAAAATCTTTGCCAAGATCTTAGCGAATAGATTAATGCCAGTTATGCAACAAACAATTCATAATGACCAATCAAGTTTTATAAAAGGGAGGCAAATGAAATATAATGTTAGACAAATTGTAAACCTACTGGAATATTTGGAAAAAAACAACCAAGTCCCTGCAGCGTTCATATTTTTGAATGCAGAGAAGGCATTTGATCGATTGAATTGGCAATTTTTGTTTAAGATAATAGAAAAAAATGCATTTTGGACAGTATTTCATACAATCAATTAGAGCAATATATCAGGAACAAACAGCACAAATAATAGTTAATGGAGGTTTAACAGATGTTTTCAAAATTGAGAAAGGAACAAGGCAGGGTTGTCCTTTGTCTCCATTGCTGTTTATCTTAACTTTAGAAGTTTTGTTGAATAAGATACGTGACTCTGACAAAATAAAAGGAATTGTAATTAGACAGCAAAATTATAGATTAAGAGCGTTTGCAGATGACTTGGTTGTTACTTTATCTCGACCTATAGAAACAGCCCCACACATGTTGGATATAATAAGTCAATATGGTAGGGTATCTGGATTTAAAGTAAATTAACATAAGACAAAGATGATAACTAAGAACATGTCTATATCTCAGAGAGAAGACTTAGGAAGAATAACGGGGTTTGAAATAGTTAAAAAGGTTAAATATCTAGGAGTATATATTGCAGCCTCAAATACGAAATTATTTAAAAATAATTATGAAGTTCTCTGGCAAAAAGTACAGAAAGAAATGGAGAATTGGAAAAAGTTACAACTATCTCTACTGGGAAGGATAGCAGTAATAAAAATGAATGTATTACCCAGGTTTTTATTTTTGTTTCAAATGATATCAGTGCTTAAGAAAGATGGAAATTTGAGGGAGTGGCAGTAAGGGGTTAATACTTTTATTTGGGGTGGGAAGAAACCAAGAGTGAAATTGAAAATTATACAGGATGTACATGAGAGAGGAGGTCTTAAAATGCCTAATTTAAGATTGTATTATGAAGCAGCTGTCTTATCACAAATTAGTGACTGGTTTAACTTAACTGAAGAGAGAATACTAAATATAGAAGGTTATGATTTGTTATATGGATGGCATGCTTATTTGTTATATGAAAAAAAAAGTGGATAAAGTATTTAAGGGTCATATACTTAGAAATGCATTGTTGAGGGTTTGGAAAAAGTATCAATATAAGCTAAACTATAAGATACCTATATGGGCAAATCCCAGACATGCAATAGAAAATATAAGTATAGAACAAAAACAGGAGGTGATTACTTATAAAGAACTTCTTTTTATGGAAAGGGGTGAATTGCAATTGAAATCTTTAAATGTACTGAAAGAAGAAGAGATAATCTATACTTGGTTCCAGTATGATCAGCTTCAAGCTAGATGGAGGGAAGATCAAAAAATTGGTGTCATGCAAAATGAGGAAAACCTGGTAAAACAGATTAGAGATCAAAGTCAGATGTATATTAAAAGGTTGTATAATGCTTTATTGGAAATAGATTCAGAAACGGAATTGGTTAAGGATTGTATGATAAAATGGGCACAAAACTTTCAGGAACCAGTGATGATAGAAACATGGGAAAAGATTTGGGTTAGAAATGTTAAGTTCACGCAAGCACAAAACCTGAGAGAGAATTTTTATAAAATGTTTTATAGATGGCATTTAGATCCTAAACAATTATCATGTATGTACCCGTATTTGCAAGCTAAATGTTGGAGATGTGAATGTGATGATGCAACTTATTATCATATATGATGGACTTGTAAGAAAATTAAGGCATTTTGGATAAAAATTTGGTGGGTGATGCAGAATATTTTGAAAAAAAGGTTGAAATTTACTCCTCAATTGTTTTTATTGGGTATAACGACAGATTGTATAGCATTAGAGACTAAACTGATTTTAAACTTAATATCAGCAGCTAGGCTGTTGGTAGCGCAATACTGGAAGAAGGACTCATTGCCTACTATTGAAGAATGGACATTGAAAGTAGCAAATTTAGCAGAAATGGCGAAAATTTCAGCGTATCTGAAGGACTATACACAAGAAAGATACATATTGGAATCAAATAGCTTATGAATGAATGTTAAATTCTAGCCATAGTAATGTGGATAAAAGAAAGGAAGCATACAGAGTCAGATATATGAGCTCTAAAGGGCCCTCTCTATTCACATTATTATAAGAGAGGAAAGTGCTTGTTGGAGATTACATTAACAAACAGTTAAATCTCATTAAGTGGTAATATATCTTCTGATGAAACCTAGATGTCACGAAAGGACCGCCATATGGAAAACATCTGAGTGACCTCACTGTGAGTGACACAAAGACCTATATGTTACAAAGAGTTACTTAATCCAATAAATTTACCCAAGGACAGCAGTAACTCTCCCATTAGCAACTCCGAGCACTTAAGAAAAGTTGTGTGGCTAAGATAATTTTGTAAACTAAAATTAATGGCTTAAGTAATTAGATGAACATATTATCCAATGTATGTAACCATATAGGGAAAATCGGATGTATGATCTCATGTTAACCATATATGGGAAATGTATGATCTCACTGAATCCTTTGTCTTAGAAATATATAAAACCAGTTGTATCAGAATTCTTTCCTTATTCAAAGCTTCATGTACAAAACTGGCTCTGAACCTTGCGCAATAAAACTGTCTCTGGCTGACCCAGGAATGTTGTTTGGTCTCATCATTCCAGAACATTTATGGCACCCTGGCAGATGGGACTAAGGAACAAAGAACTTTTGTTCTGCCAGACAGCCTGCCCCAGCGGGAACCGACGCCTCCCCAAGGAAAGTTCACTGGCTGGCCACAAAGACTCCATTGAAGTCTACGCAATCTTTCGGTGAGGAGCTGTCATGAACCCGCTGGCAAGCAGACTAGTCAAGGATCCTTAAAGGTTAGCCAGACACAGAGATCTCAACAAAAAAAAAGAAAAAAGAAAAAAAAGGAAAAGAAAAAGAAGGAAAACGCCTACAGGTAAGTATAAGTCAGGGAGTTCAAGTCTCTCTGTTAAGAAGTACCCACCAATTTGGTGGTGAAGAGGGGGCCTGATCACCCCCCTAGAAGACAAGGCGTCGTCCTAAAGTCTCTGGTAAGGAATTAAGGAATTAAGTATTGTCTGGGTGGTTAAACCCTTGCGGTTCTCATTGATGACTGTCGGAACGTCCAGCGTCGTGAGCCAAGGGTAGTGTTGTTAGGATGGGTGGTAATAGTATTGATCAGTGGAAGACTAAAAGAGAGACCCCCTTGATTACTCAAGTATTAGGCAGAGTTTGCTAGGGTCTGTTTGATGAAATCTAAAGAAAGGGGAGAAAGAAAACCTTATGCAATAAAAGTTAAAAAAAATGTGTGTGATCTTATGTGTGCTAAGAGAAAAGAACTAATTGCAGTGTTATAAACATTCTGATAAATTGACCATTCTTAAAAAGCCAGAGAACTCTGAAAGAACTAAGAATAAAGAAGAAATCGTTTACTGTTCTTCCCACCTGGGGTTTAGCAGGCAGTAAAAAGGTTAAGCCTGTCTAAATGGGAAGATTCAGATAATTTGACTTGATCAATTTGGTGTGATTTCTGTTAAAATTAAAAATTAAAAAATTATTATAAAAAATTAAAATTAAAAAAACAAAATAAAAACAAAAACAAAACAAAATAAAAAAAACAACCTCCACAGGTCTGGAAATGTTTGATGATATGTGTGCATGTGTATGTATGTAATCATTTCCAAACCTGCTGTTGTGGCCCCGCCCTCTGAGCCTGTCCCATCGGAGGAAGAAAGCTCCGAGCATGAGGAAGAGGAGTCAGCCAGGCCTCCCTCTCCAGGCCCCTCCCCTCTGGCATTGTCTCAGGTGCCGGCCGAGGGAGAGGAGATTAGCAGGGAGACAGGTGGCTCGGATCAGAGTGACAGAGAAACATCATTCCTGGACGCAAGCCTCCGAAGGCGTGATAAACGATTGCAGCAGCTCAGGAGGCGTGCTAGGGATTAGAACTGAGTCACTGGACCACACCCCAGAGACTATATAATAGAGGGTGGTGGTCAGTGATCCTTGTGACGAACAAAACTAACCTTGGATAGTCACTAAAGCCTCGTTCGGAACTGCTGAGAGAAATATTTATTGTTGTCGGACATTTGGAAGCTGAGTATTTATCTTTCTGTTTTTCTGTGAAAATAAAGGCACTTGGCAGACGGTGTGTCTATTGCTGCCAAGTTGGAGATAAAGAAACTGGGTGTGTTCCAAAGTGTTTCCTTAACCCTCGGCTGGCTGTGTTTGTGTGTGTGTGTGGATGGGGACAGATCACCTGCAGGGAAGATGAAATCCTCTAATAATAGTGGCTTGTGAAAAAGCTCACTGAAATAATTGTAATGATTGGTTTGCATGAAGTGGGATTTTTGCATGTGAGATTGGTGTACGCAAGCAGTTTGATTGCAGCGCGAATGTGAGTGTGCTGAGGGTAAAAGTTGGTGTGAATGTACTTTGATTCCCTTTCATATAGAGAAACTGTAAGTTGCAAGGTTTTGTTGTTGCTATTGTGAAGTAAGTAGAAATTTGTGGAAAATGACTGTGAGGATGTGGGAGACTAGAGAAATGCAGAACGTGTTGCTTTGTTGGAAGAATGCTGAGTGAAGGGGGAGTGAGGCTTATCTGCTTGCTGTAAAACATTTTTTTTCTTCTCCCTCCCCCCCTTCCTTTGGAGGAGAGAAGCAGGAAAAGGATGGGCTGCGGGCTTCTCATCATCTCTCTCTCTCTCTCTGCTGAATAAGCCTGAGAAAGGAGGGGGATGTGGGTGATCGGCTCATGCAGCTGTTTCGGTCTCTTTAATTTGCATATAAAAGCTATACAGATATATTTTCTTTTCTGCTCTGAGTAAGATTTTTTGAATCTGACTTGCATTTTACTAAAGGCAGAGAATTGATGCTAAAGTTTGATCCAAATATATTTCAGATGTGTTTGTTTGTTTGCTTGTTTGTTTGTTAGCAGCATAAGTTCTAAAAATTCCTTTTAGAATTTGTTACAGAGATGGGTTACGATAGTAGAAGGGTGAGAGGAAGTTTTAGTGGAAGTCAGAAAGTTGCCTTTAAGTTGGTCTGCACAGACTTGTGCTGACTTGGAAATCAGGATGGCAGTGGTAGGAGGAATTGAATGTTTTATAAGAAGGAGTTAGAGAAAGTAGAATTGATGGAAGGGAGAAGGTATGTGATGTGTTTTTGGAAGGTTATGGATGTTGTATAACCTTTGGACGGGGAAGGAAGAAAGGAATGTGAGAGTGGAACCAAGTGATAATGGGAAGAAGTGGTGATATGGGCAGGGAAGACAGCGTTAAAGATTGCCCGATCCAAAGAAGAGGAACTGGTGTTTTTAACTGACAGAGATCAGATTAAGTGGACAAAGCATTAGAATACACTTAATTAGTGAAGGGAGTGTTGGAAGATATGAGAAGCTCAATATTAAAAGAGCAGAGAAATTCCCCTAAAGAAAATAAGCAGAAACTCAGGCAGAGTTTCAGCCCCCACCTTTACCAATGGGCCATTAAGAAGCTGAAGCCACCTTATTTTCCACAACAAAGGAAGAAAAAGAATTACAGGGGCCTGCAACATCCAAACAGATGTGGGACACAGGAAAGAAAAACAAACACCCAAAAAGGAAAAGAAATCAAGCCAAAGTAATTTAAACACATGAGGAGGAAAAAACCAAAAGAGATATTCACTAAAACACAGAAATAGCAAACTGAATAATTATAGGGAACAAACAACTACAAAGGGCTAGTGTTATGGAAGAAAGGAATTAAAGAGACATCCCTTCAGAGCAGACAAGAATCAGTTATTTATTATTGCAATAAGGATCAGATTGGTATTGTGACCACAAGATTAGAACAAAGTATAAAATGGAGACCTCAGTCTTTATACATTTTCAAACAAAGGATTCTGTTAACTCAGCAGTTCTTATCATTACAACATTTGTTATACCAAATGACATTTTCTTTACCAAGTTTGTTACTATCTTTGCAAAACAGTTATAATTCTTCTTGTAAATCACTGAAGCATAGATTCAAATTATCTCTTGTTGATACAACAATATGGTCATCCTTGTCTCTCTGACCTTCAAAGTGTAAATCACCAAAATGTCTTTATCTGTGACAACTGAGGGGCAACTGAGGGGCCTCTCCTCACTGGTTCTACATCAAAGAAGGAATGTGTCTGCCTTTTATTTCAACTGGATACATTTGCAAGCACAATTTCTCTTCTACAATACTATGAACAAAGAGGGTCCTTCAGTGATCATCTAGCTGGACCCACTTTTCCTACTTTACTAGGAAAAACAGAGAGTGGACTAAAAAACAATTACTTATTTGCCAGATCCAGGACAGAAGAACCTAATCACAAACAAAAACAGGATTTAAACACCATAAAACAATCACACACACAAATCAAAGAATTCACACACCAAATCAAAAGACTTTAAAGGGTCACATAGAAAATCAAAAGATGTTTTAGGATTAAGAAAAAAAGGGTTACTCTTACAGTTAAGACAGGCTAGCCTCGGAACGCTCTGCTTGTATTTGTTTCTTGCCTGCCTTCCTAGAAACAATAAACTGATTCTACTCTCAAGCAGCTGACCTCCAATCATTTCGAAGTAATCTCCCAGCCGGAAGTTTTGAATTCAGGAAGGGGAAGCTCTGCCTTTCAACAATCCTTAAAGGAAAAGGCTTCTTTTTTCCTTCCAACAGGAGTAGGAAAATCACTCCTGATAGAATAGAAGGGGTGGCGTCTCAGCCTCTATCTATAAACAAGCAAGAATTAAGGTAATTCTATGCAAAATTAATTGAATCTGGACCTTGGAGTTTGAAATGGGAGGGACATGAAAGAGGAAGCCTTGAAAATTTGAAACAAGCTTTAACCAAGGCTCCTGTATTAAGTTTACCAAATTTGAAAAAGCCATTCAATCTCTTTGTAAACACAGAAAATTGAATTGCACAAGGGGTGTTGGCTCAGAAAATAGGAAATTGACCTTTGGGGAGCCCTTATTGTAAGCACCCCACATCAAGTCAGAACCATCCTTCAGCAAAAAGCGGGGCGGTGGTTAACTGATTCCAGAATTCTAAAATATGAAACAATTTTAATGCAGCAGACAGACTTGATTTTAACTACAGATCACAATTTGAATCAAGCACAGTTCTTAGCCAACACCAGATCAATGGATCAGTTTGGATTAGAACATTATGGTGCTGAAGTAATTGATTTACATACAAAAATAAGACCTGATTTGGAGGAACACCCCCTGGAGAAAGGAGAAGCAATTTTTATAAATGGTTCCTCTAGGGTGGAGGAGGGAATACGGAAAAACGGATATGCTATTATAAAAGGACACACTAAAAGATCCTGGAAACAAGGGGTTTGCCTCGAAATTGGTCTGCTCAAATCTTTGAATTGTATTCATTAAATTAAGCTCTATGGATAGCTGAGCCTGGATAGCTCAGTAGACAAATGCATTGTAATTTAACTCCAGCTGTCTGTAATTAGTAAGTTCGAATCTCACCAGGCTCAAGGTTGACTCAGCCTTCCATCCTTTCTAAGGTAGGTAAATTGAGGACCCAGTTTGTGGGGGCAATAAGCTGACTTTGTAAAATATACAAAAGTATGAAGGCTATTGCTTAATGCATTGTAACCCTGAGTCTCCGGAGAAGGGCGGCACATAAATAAATTTAAAAAAGGGGGGATGCTCTATGCATCTTGGAAGGAAAAATAGGCAGATTCCACGTATGCATTTGGGATAGTGCATACATTTGGCAAAATATGGGTGAAGTCATTGGGGAATTCAAGCTATTGTAGATGAACTTTTAAAAAGCTATGGTTGTATTGGGATATATCCTTTAGTAACATCAATTATAAACAAATGTTTGATTTGTAAAAAGGTGAATGAACAAGCTGTCAGGAAACAACAGATGGGTGGGAGACCACCAGCTTTAAGACCATTTCAATGTATTCAAGTGGATTTTACAGAATTACCAAAAATGGGGAGAATAAAATATTTATTGGTCATAGTGGACCACCTCACAGGGTGGGTTGAAGCTTTTCTCTGCAGTAATGCTACAGCAACAGTGGTGTCAAGAGTTTTATCCAACCTAGAAAGATTATCATCATATGAACTGTTGTTTGGAGTAGTTTTCACTACAGGAAGCATATGCATTGATTCCCTGGAAACCAGAGACAAAGTATTGAAACAATATGTGTATAAACTGTCCAGATATTTTAGGAAACAAGGACTATTAGCCCAAACACCACCTTTGAAGTTTCCAGTCCACAAATTCCACCACGATGATTGGATGTTGATCCGGAGCTGGAAGGAAGTTAAACCCCAAGTGAAAGGGCCAGTGCCAGCCCTAAAGGAGTGGAAGGTGGAATCTCACCAAGGAGATCCATTGAAGTTGACGATCCAAAGAACCCAATGGACTGGTGGACAGTAACCAGTGGGAATAGCGTTCTTCATCATCTGGACTATTTTTGTATTTTTTTCTTTCTTAGGATTGAGTGGTTGCCTATGCTGTTTCCCAACTGAAGAGGACTACAACTGATCAGATTCCTTTGCGCATTCTCCCAGATGTATTGGTTTTGTAATTATTCTTTTAAGACCTTAGAAGGAAGATCCTGGATCCACTGGACGAGACTGAAGCCCGCAGACCAGAGTGATCCGGTCACATACCAGGTAACAAAAACTGACAGGCCATTGGTGCTGAAGTTCAAGAAAAATATACCCTGCTGAGTCCTACCAGCAACGGACTCTCAATGCACGGTGGTGATCGTCAGCCTTGCTGAACCACCCCGGAAGCTGGTTCCCCGCGCATGGCCGAAGCTTGGAATGGAGGAAGACAACATTCCATGACTGTAGTTTGTAATGTAAAATCCATTAACTGTAATAGAATCCAGTGTGCACTACTTAAAGATACTCATGCTTGAGGAAGATTGGGTGTGGGGACTCTGGGCAACAGCTACTTTAGCCCTTCTGTTGGTATATTGCCCTACCCCAAGTTACGCATACCCCTAACCCTCTTCCTGACGTGGTGAATTTATAAACTACGGGTCTTGCGCTCTTAAGGCCTTGTGGGTGTAGGAATTAGGTCATTATGATTTATTTATGGCTTTGGGTACTATTAGCTAAAGGTCTAGTGAGTGATACTATCTTGAACAGTAGTTCCCAATGTTGTGTCAGTGTCCAAGAAATCCCCCTTGTCTCTGCGGAAGGATTTGAAGATGTCAAGAATTCCAGGGGACCTAGCAGCATCAGGACACTGAATGGGGACACTTTGGGTCAAGTCCACTCCCACCAACAATGTGGCATCAGAAGGTGGAGTGGGTACCTTAGTCCTAAACCAACCCCTAGACCTAAGGTTAAGAGTTTGACAATCCCAGTAAAGGGAGGAATAGAAAAAGGAGAACAGGCCCCTACAACAATTGAAAAGAGGAGATTGCATATCAGGGATACTGGAATTGGCTCGAAACCTTGTTAAATCATAGGGTCACCTTCTCTGTGTGTAAAGAGACATCAGAAACCTGGTAGGCCTGTAGGATCCCTGACAGAAGAACAATGTCCATCAGAAGTGTACCTTGGTCCTAGAATGAACCTTAGGGATGTAAAACTAACCAAAGATCTTTTTCCTTCTGCACACCACTCACTTTCTCATCACCACCAAATGCCATCATCACAAGATGTCAGGATTCGGTGTTATCTCAAATAAACTTCATTCTCAAACGCAAAGTCCTTGATGAAACTTTTCTTTATTTAAGAATTAACTACATCATTCCTGAACTCTTGGTGCAGCCAGAACTGGCATCTCCTTCCAAACTCCTCCCTTTCCGCTCCTTATTCCCCAATGTCTCATTGGCCATCGTGCAGATCCATCTCTCCGTCCCAAGCACTTTCCAGTCACAGGAATTCCCCCCTCCCTCTATCACCTAAGTAACGTTATCTACCAAGGAGCAGGAAACTAAGTGAAAGTTCATCTCAGCATTAAAGCAAGGCTTCTCTTTCTCTCATTCATGTCAGCGCTGGGGAAAATCATAAATTGGAACGCTGACATCTGGCCCCTCTCCCTTCATTTCTCCAACGTGACCTGCCCCAAAGGGGAAAAAAAACACAACAAGTTAAGTATCATTATCCCCTCCTTGGCTGCGTCCCCCCCTCCCACCTTGCCCGGGTGGTCTGCATGGAATTTTGCTATAAGGCGGTCAGCTTGGATGTTTGAGCTCTTCACCCAGGAAGCCTCTGACAATGGGTAGCCCTTCCATTTAATTAAGTATTGGAGGCGCCCCCTGTGCCATCGTGAGTCAAGAATTCGCTGTACTTTGTAGTGAGTTTGTCCCCCAACCACCAGGGGCCCAGGGGGGTCACGTGGCGTCGGCCTTAAAGTAGACCCCACTACAGGCTTCAGAAGGCTACTGTGGAAAACGGGGTGAATCTTCCCTAGGAGCCGGGGTAACTGCAGTTGTATTGTAACTGGGTTGATTATTTTTACTATAGGGAACGGTCCTATAAATTTCGGGCCCAATTTCTTGCTCGGGAGTCTAAGTCTCAAGTACTTGGTGGAAAAGTAGACCTTCTCTCCCAGTTCAAATGGTCTTTGGGGAGTTCGGTGCTTGTCTGCTTGTTTCTTATAGGACTGGGCCGCCTTGGCCAGCGCCCTCTTAACATTCTCCCAGGTTTCTCTCAACATTGCCATCCAGTCGGTCAAGTTGACAGAGGAAGGGGGCTCCCTCGGGTACTCTGGCATGGGGACAAAATCCATACCACTCACTACTTTGAACGGGGTTAACCCCGTGCTACTGTGGACAGCATTATTATACGCGACCTACGCAAAAGATAGGAGGGCTGCCCAATTGGACTGCTGGTAGTCGACGTAGCATCTTAAATATTGTTCTATCATAGCGTTCAGTCTCTCTACCCCCCCATTGGTGCTCGGGTGAAATGCTGAGCTGAGCCCTTGGGATGACCCTATGGATTGTAGGAACTCCCTCCAGAACTTTGCTGTGAACTGGACCCCTCGGTCGGAGATGATTCTCCTGGGGACTCCATGCAGGTGGTAGATGTGTTTCAGGAACAGTTTGGATAACTGGCGGGCTGAGGGCAATCCGCTGCAAGGAATGAAGTGTGCCTGTTTGGAGAATAAGTCTATTACAGTCCAGATCACTGTATTTCCACTACTCCTCAGTAGGTCTACTATGAAGTCCATCGCAATCTCCTCCCATGGTCTTGTTGGTTCAGCTACTGGTTGCAACAGTCCAGGGGGGCACCCTGGTCTTTTCTTCATCGTGGCACAAATGATGCAGCTTTTTACATAACTGTCTACATCCTTTCTCATGTGGGGCCACCAGAACTGCCTTCGTACTAGGTGCAGAGTCTTTAGGAACCCGAAGTGTCCCGCTGGTTTAACATCATGGCTCCTCTTGAGGATCAGGGTGCGTAAAGTCTGTGGGACATAGAGCTTTGTCCCCTTCCATGCTAGGTCATCTCTTTTTGTCAAGAGATGTTGATTGTCTCGGAACCAGGGGTCTGTCACTGTCTCATTTTTTAGTCTTGCAGTTAAGTCACTTGCAGGTTGGCCCTGCTGGTCACGTCGTTGCCGTCTGGTGATCACCTGACCCGCTGCTTGGGTGGAGGGGATGATGGCATTCACTACCTGCTCCCGCTCACTGTTGTATTGGGGCATCTGGGAGAGGGCGTCAGCCAGGAAATTCCTCCCCCCTGGAATGTGCTTAAGCTCGAAGTTGAAACGATTGAAGTATTGAGCCCACCGGACTTGCCTGGGCGACAATTTCCATGGGGTTTTGAGGGCCTCCAGGTTTTTATGATCAGTCCAGACTTCAAACGGTTTCTGGCCTCCCTCTAGTAGGTGCCGCCAGGTCAACAACGCCCATCTCACCGTGAATGCTTCCTTCTCCCACGCCGCCCATCGCCTCTCTGTGTCAGTGAGTTTACGGGAGGTGTAGGCGCAAGGTTGTAGATCACCTTGGCTGTTCTTTTGGAGCAGCACGGCCCCCACTGCCACATTACTTGCGTCTGCTTGGATAACGAAGGGCTGTTCAGGGTCAGGGTGTTTTAAGACAGGTTCTTTTGCAAACATCCCTTTTAGCATTTCGAATGCCCGTTGGCAGGTCAGATCCCACTGCAGGGGTTGTCCCGGGTGGGGTTTCGTCATCGGGCTTCCTGTCTTTAGGAGGTCCATCAAAGGTTCGGCAATTCTCACGAATGAGGGGATGAATTGTCTGTAGAAGTTTGCGAACCCTAGGAAGCTTTGCAGTTGTCTGCAGGTGCGAGGGGGCTGCCATTGTAGAACTGATTGGACTTTGGCTAGGTCCATCTCTATCCCCTCGTTTGATACTTGGTAGCCTAGGTAGTCTAGCCATGATTGGTGGAAGTCGCATTTTGACAGTTTGACATACAGGTTCGCCCTCAGCAGTTTTTCCAGTACTTGGCGGACAAGGGGTATGTGTTCGTCTATGGTCTCCGTGTAGATGAGGATATCGTCCAGGTAGACCAGGACCCCTTTGTAGAGGTGCTCATGTAGGACTTCATTTATCAACTGCATGAACACTGTCGGGGCTCCTTGCAGTCCAAAGGGCATTACCTTGAACTGGAAACTCCCCAGGGGGCAGTTGAATGCTGTTTTCCATTCATCTCCTTCCTTGATGTGTATTCGGTAATAAGCTTCTCAAAGGTCTAGTTTGGTGAAAACTTTTCCTTTAGCTAGGTGGGCTAGCATGTCCTTCATGAGGGGGAGGGGATACAAGTTGTGTACGCAAACAGCGTTGATAACTCGAAAATCAACCACTAGCCTCATAGAGCTGTCCTTTTTCTCTTTAAAAAGGACCAGTGCCGCTACCCTTGGTTTTACTGGCTCAATGAATCCCCTTCGTAAGTTCTTGTCTATGTAGTTCCGCATTTCCTGCATTTCACGGGGCGTCATGGCATACAGTTTAGGTTTGGGCAGTTTCGCTCCCGGGATAATCTCGATGGCACAATCGGTCTCGCGGTGGGGGGGTAGAATGTCACACTCGGCCTCACTGAATACCTCTGCAAGGTCTTGGTACTCCCCTGGGATCTGATCTGTATCACAAGCGCTATCGGGTGCGGCTGCCAGTTTCTTCGCTGTACCTTTCTTGGAGGGGCCCTTGTGTTGGCGGTGTTTTCTTCTGCAGTGGCGGGCGGCTTTGGGGTCTCTGCGTGGGGGGGAATTCTCCTGGTCGGGGTGGTAGGGGTTGGGGGCCCTTTGCTATCCTCAGCCTGCGGATCCCCTCTTGCCACCAAATGATTGGGCCCCATTTGTCCAGCCACGAGAGTCCCAATATGACTGGGTCTGTCATCTTGGGGGCTATTATGAACCGGATCGTTTCCCAGTGATCTGCTAGTTCCAGCCTCACGGGTTCAGTCAAGTGTGTGGCGTAAGTTCCCCCCACTAGGGACCCATCAACTTGCTCAAAACGAATTGGTTGGTTGAGCTTTTTTGCTCAGATCCCCAATTTTAGAACTGTGGGTAGGTTAATTAGGCACCTTGTGCTGCCAGAGTCTATTAGGGCTTGGAAAGTCCCTTGGGTCCCTGTTTTGGGGGCTGTTAGGTGTATGGGGAAAAGGAAAGCATGGATGGGTCCACTCACCATCAGGTCGTCCTCGCCTTCGTCCTCGGTGTCGTAGGGTTCGGGGGACTGATCTCCCTCATCTGGGATTCCTCTTGTTTCGGTCAGGTGAGTGAAAAACTCTGGGCTTTGGGGAGCTTTCCGTGGTACGTGGGTGGCACATTTGGGCCCTCGTTCCGGTCGTGCTTTGGGCGGTGGAGCTGATCCCAGTCTAGGGGTTCCACACCTTGCTGCTAGGTGGCCAATTCCCCCACATCTGTAGCACCTCAGTGGGTTCCGTGGGGCGGCTGGCCTCTGGGTGGGCTGTGATGTTGGGGTTTTTCGTCTGTTGGGTGGCCCCTGGTCCGGTTGGCCTCTCTCCTTTCTATCTGGTTGTTTCGACATGTTGTTGGCCCGCAGCCCTCTGTCAACTTTTATCGCTACCCGGAACCATTCGGAGAGTCGGTTTGGGATGTCACGATAGGCAGTCACTTGGGCAATTCTCTTATCTAGGCTTGTCCTAAAAAAGTACACCAGCAGTCACTCTGGTAGGGGAGGCAGTGTCCCAATGACTCTCCTGAATTCACGGATATGCTCTCTGATGGGCTTCCCCTTCTGCATTAGGTTTCTGAGCTCGTCTTCCACATAGGGGTCCTCCTCCGCCTCCTCATAACGGGTTCTCAATAGTTGCAAGAACCCGTCTGCATCTTGCAGTTGGGGGACCCTGTTTTTGTAGAGGGATGCTGACCACCTCTTTGCTTCTCCCTCCAACCTTCCGAGATAGCACTCACTAGGGCTCTGGGGAAAGGATAGAGGTGTCCAAAACGCTCTATGTATATCTCAGCTGTATCGAGGAATTGGGTGGGATTGTCTGGGTCACCATCGAACTTCCCTCTGAACTGGGGTGGTTCCTCCCTCTCTGCCCTCTCCTCTCTGTGCTGAACTCTGTAGGCCCGGCCTTGGTGTTAATAGTCCTCTTCCTCATCTCTCATCCTGGGGTAGGGAGGTGCTGCCTCATCTAGGCTTCTCTGCTTGCTGGGCCTGGGGGGAACCCATGGATGCATCGTTGGGCTCCTTCTCCTTCTGCTGTGGTGGGGGGGAGGGCTGCGCTTCAGCCTACAGCCTCTTGGATCAACAGCCCAGACTGGTTCCCTCTTTTCTTTGGTCTGCAAGATGGCCCCTCCCCCGAAGGGTGGCACGATCAAATTTCTCTTTCAACTCATCTATGGGGCTTTCGAGTGGCTTCTTTAGAATTTCTTGGTGCCTGGCTTGCTGCCTGGCTTGCTGCCAGTCCCATAGCCAGTCTGCCCTCCCCAATTCACTTAGGGGTTTCCCTTTATCCTTCACGTTTGGAAAGGGAAATTCAGCCTCGGAGGTTTTTGGCACAATCCCCGGGTACTTATCTGGTTTCTGTTTCTTGGCTTGAAGTTCTGCCGGGGAGGAAGGTGGGGAGAGTTGATCCTTTGTACTTTCCAAACTGGCTGGAATCACGGCCGGTTCTCCTCCCATCACTTGAAGTAAACTTTCCTCCGAAAGCTTGGCTTCAGCCATTGTGTCTGGCGATAACCTCCAATCCGCCCACACGTCTGGGAGGGATAATTTAAAGTCAGCCAGCCTGGCTTTGGAAGAGTTCTGTCTGTCTGTCTGTCAGGATTCGGTGTTATCTCAAATAAACTTCATTCTCAAACGCAAAGTCTTTGATGAAACTTTTCTTTATTTAAGAATTAACTACATCATTCCTGAACTCTTGGTGCAGCCAGAACTGGCATCTCCTTCCAAACTCCTCCCTTTCCGCTCCTTATTCCCCAATGTCCCCATCGTGCAGATCCATCTCTCCATCCCAAGCCCTTTCCAGTCACAGGAATTCCCCCCTCCTTCTATCACCTAAGTAACATTATCTACCAAGGAGCAGCAAACTAAGTGAAAGTTCATCTCAGCATTAAAGCAAGGCTTCTCTTTCTCTCATTCATGTCAGCGCTGGGGAAAATCATAAATTGGAACGCTGACATCTGGCCCCTCTCCCTTCATTTCTCCAACGTGACCTGCCCCAAAGAGGGAAAAAAACACAACAAGTTAAGTATCATTATCCCCTCCTTTTTAGGGGTTTCCCTTTATCTTTCACGTTTGGAAAGGGAAATTCAGCCTCGGAGGCTTTTGGCACAATCCCCAGGTACTTATCTGGCTTCTGTTTTTTGGCTTGAAGTTCTGCCGAGGGGGAAGGCGGGGAGAGTTGAGCCTTCGTACTTTCCAAACTGGCTGAAATCACGGCCGGTTCTCCTCCCGTCGCTTGAAGCAGACTTTCCTCCGAAAGCTTGGCTTCAGCCATAGTGTCCGGCGATAACCTCCAGTCCGCCCACATGTCTGGGAGGGAGCGGGATGATTTAAAATCAGCCAGCCTGGCTTTGGAAGAGTTTTGGCTGTCTGTCAGGCTGTCTCATTGGCCATCATGCAGATCCATCTCTCGGTCCCAAGCACTTTCTATTCACAGGAATTCCCCCCTCCCTTTATCTCCTAAACAACGTTATCTACCAAGGAGCAAGTAACTAAGTGAAAGTTCATCTCAGCATTAAAGGAAGGCTTCTCCCTCTCTCATTCATGTCAGCGTTGGAGGAGATCATAAATTGGAATGCTGACATCAGATCTGCGAGAGGCATACTACCGGGTACGGAGAAGACCAGAGGATGAATGGAAAACAACCTTTAACTGTCCCCTGGGAAGCTATCAATTCCAGGTAATGCTGTTTGGTTTACAGGGTGCCTCGGCTGTGTTTATGCAGGTAATCAATGGAGTATTGCATGAACACCTTTACTGGGGGGTCCTTGTATACTTGGATTATATACTAATATATACAAAAACAATAGAAGAGCATACCCAGTTAGTCCGTCAGGTGTTGGAGAAATTGTTGGCGGCCAAGTTGTACATCAAATTGTCAAAATGTGAGTTTCATCAGAGAGCGATAGATTATTTGGGTTATTGTATATCGGAAAGGGGGTTAGAAATGGATCCTAAAAAAGTACAAGCCGTGTTAGAGTGGCAGGCTCCAAAAACGAGGAAACAGTTACAGAGTTTCCTTGGTTTTGCTAATTTTTACTGGCAATTTATTCCATCGTTTGCACACTTAGCCTTGCCTTTGACAGATCTGTTACGCACGAAACCTGGCACAACCAAACCATGGCCAAGCCAATTGATTGTTTGGACATCCGAATGCCAACAGGCGTTTGAGGCGCTAAAACGAATGTTTGCATGTGAGCCGGTCTTGAAACACCCTGATCCGACAAAGGCATTCATCATACAAGCAGACGCAAGTGATGTGGCTGTAGGAGCTATTCTACTCTAAAGAAATAACCAGGAAAACCTGCAACCCTATGCATATACTTCAAGAAAACTCAAACCTACAGAGAGGAGGTGGGCCATATGGGAAAAAGAAGCTTTCGTGGTGAGATGGGCCTTACTCACCTGGAGGCACCTACTTGAGAGGGCAGGGGTTCCGTTTGAGGTGTGGACAGATCACAAAAACCTTGAGGCATTACAATCTCCTAGGAAACTGTCCCCTAAGCAGGTCAGATGGGCATTATATTTTCAGCGGTTCAATTTCACCCTAAACTATGTGCCCACTGGCAAGAATTTCCTAGCGGATGCGTTGTCACACATGCCACATTATAACAGCAAAAGAGAGGAAGTAGTGCAGCCAATAATACAATCCCTCCAGCCAGCTGGGCAGATAGATAGTGGTAGAATACAGAATCCCTGTCATGACAAGGTGAAAGAAGCTCTAAAGACAGATCCTTGGTTAGCTGGAAATAAACTCCTAGTGACAATGAGAGACGGTCTTGCATGGAAAGGTGATAGACTGTACATTCCTAGCAATATTCCAAAAATGTCATGATGTTAAGCCTGCTGGTCACTTTGGATTTCTTAAAACCTTGCATCTGGTCAGACATCAATTCTGGTGGCCACGGATGCGTAAAGACATAGAGGAGTACACACAGAAATGTAGAATATGTGCTACAACAAAAGCATGTCCCGGAAGCGGTTTGGTGTCGCGGCGATGCAGTTGGGGAAATAGCGGGCTCTGATGAGTCCCACAAAAAACCCGACTGATGAACCGCCACCGATGGGTCTTTGGACCGAACCCATCTTGCAGGGATGGGGGAAGAAGAGGGGCACCTCGGACAGCCAAGAGGAACAGGCAAGTTCCTCGGAGGCCAGAGGGTACCCTCTGAGTCAGTGGCGGGGGGCGGCAGCCATGGTGGCTGCCACAAACCCACGACAAATCGGGAAAAGAATTGTGCAGGAGGAAAGAAGAAAGAACACGGTACTTCGAAGCCGGGTGAGTGACACCAACCCTGGCAGGAACAACGCTTGAGTATGGACTTTCACCAATAAGACCCCCAGCTTTAAATAGCGGCTGTAGATTTGTGGGGCATGAAGATGTGGCAAAGTAATAAGAGGAGACAAAGATCCATTAAGGAATCTGCCTTAGTACAAGCTGACTTGGTAGAATTGATTAATATACTAGAAAATTAGGTTCTTCTTTAAATTGGAGTTGATTTGATCCTTGGAAAAAGCAAAAAGTGATAACTATGGATTTAATACTTTTAAAAGTTAAAAGAAGAGAGACAAATGGATGGTTACATAATGGATACAAAATGGAGATTGCTGTGACTAAGCGAAAGTGTGGATTGTGGAGACTCGCCTTCTGCTTGAAAAAGAAATATTCTGACTTGCTACTTGTTTTGGATTATTTTGAAAACAACTATGGACTTTTGGATTTTGGAGATTCCTATTCTGTCTATGGGTGATTTGATAAAGAAAGAAGAAATATAATGGAACTATTAAAATCAAAACTAACTGGTGCAGGAACAAAAGATGTGGCACAGGAATAAAAGAAGGGAAGCTGATGGATTTTATATGGAACAGATGTTACAAAAGAATTAAAATGACATATAGAGTTTCAAATACAGAAACACGGATTTTGAAATGGAATGCTTATGGACAGATAGGGAAATGAAGAAATAAAATAGATAAAATTAAAATGTAATGTTTAAATGTTCGAATGTTTAAATAACTTTTAAATATAAACAGGAGGTGCTTATAGAATAATAAAGATGGAGAATAAAAGAAGGTAATTAAAATAGAAAATTGATGTAAAGGTGGTTAAAAATGAAATCTTTATAAAAATACAAGAGTATATACTAATATGAGATAAACCTAAGAAAATTTATTAGATTATGAGAGAATAAGAAGAGAATATGCCTAATATGTTTTAATTTTAAATTGTAAACAAAGTTGAGAATGGTAAATATGATTAAATTTGAATGATTATTGGATGATAAAACAAGATATACAATTGTGATTGACCTTAATATGTGAAAATGATTAATATTAAGAAATATGTTGGGAGTCACCCTGGAAGAGTATGTTAGGAAATATTTAAATAATAGATTAAATATATAGAAAAGAAAACAGTTAAAATAAGATATGCTGGATATCAGCCAAACAAGAGTTGGAGAGGTGGAGGAGAATATGCTGGAAATCAGCCAAAACAAAATATGCTGGAAATCAGCCAAATAATAGTTAGAGGTATGGAGGAGATTATGCTGGAAATCAGCTAAAATAAAATATGCAGGAAATTAGCCAAACAAATAGTTGGAGATGTAGAGGAGAATATGTTGTAAAATACCTAAAATAATACGGGGTGAAAAAGAATATGTTGGAAGACAACTAAAATGAAGCGAAATGAATATGAGATGAATCTGTGTAAATTGAAATGTGTATTAGATGACAAATTTAAGAAAATTAAGGGTAATTGTTAAAGTTTAAGATTTAAAGATTTGATGAAATGGGCCCAGAGATTAAGGAATATAGATAAAATTTTGATTTATAAGTTGAAATTAAAATAAAGTTGTACAGATTTGGGAACTAAGATCTGTGGTGATAAAATAGTAAGGTAAACACTTAGATCAAGATGTTAGAATATTTCTTAAAATTTGTGTTTTTGATTTTAATGTTAAAAGATGTAAGGGAGGGAATTAAGCCAGATAGAATTTTGATTTATAATTGGATATAAAAAATGAGTAGAGTTTATTTGGAAATTAAGGTTTTTGGTGATACAATAGACTGGTTTAGATTAAAATGTTAGAATTTGTGTTAAAAACTTTTCTTTTGATTTTTAATTTTAAAAGATGTAACGGGGAAATTGGGAATAGAGCTTGTTAAAGGAATGTAAGCAGTTGTACTTATCTATGACCGGATCAAGACTTTATTCTTAAAAGATATATTTTATGTTTATATTTGGAAAAAAAAAAATTACAGCCTATTACAGTCAGTGGCCGATCTTGGGAAGCTGTGGGATGAAATTGCAATGGATTTCATCGTACCTCCCAGAAAGCAATGGCAATACAGTGGTATGGACTGTGTTGGACCTTTTCTCAAAACAGGCACATTTTATACCATGCAAAGGTCTTCTGTCAGCAAGACGGTTGGCAAAGATGTTTATACAACATATTTACCATTTACATGGTGTACCACATAGAATCATATCAGATAGAGGGGTGCAGTTCATTGCCCGATTTTGGAGGGATTTTGTCTGGTTGATAGGATCATCTCAAGGATTAAGTTCAGCATTTCACCCTAGCACTAACGGTGCAGCAGAACGTGCCAACGCTATGGTGGAACATTACTTGAGAAGCTACATGTCATATCAGCAAACGGACTGGGCTAGCCTTTTAACATTTGCTGAGGTGGCATACAACAATGCCATCCACAGGAGTACCGGCTTTACCCCATTTCATGTTGTAACAGGAAAGGACTTTCCTGCAATCCCCGAGTTAGATACCCCAGACGAATTGTCCCTTGCTGACTGGGCTGATAAGATCCGGAGAGTTTGGCCAAATGTAAAACAAGCCCTAATGAAGGCTGCGGAGGAATACAAAGTGTAGGCTGACAAACGAAGAACCGAAAACAAACTGTTTCAGGTAGGTGATCGAGTGTTCATATCTACCAAATATATCAAACGCAGGATCCCTTGTAAGAAATTAGGGCCTAAATATCTAGGACCATTTATGATTACTAAAGTTATTAATCCGGTTACTGTCAGGCTAAAACTCCCTCCATTATTGCTACGGATACATCCAGTTTTTCATAGCAGTTTATTAAAACCAGTAGGGCAAGTAGCGTCAACCAGTCCACCTGGGCCAATTAATGGAGATGAATACGAACTGGAAGAAATACTAGACTCTAAAGTGACAAGAGGGCGGTTGAAATACCTGGTGAAATGGAAAGGGTACCCATGCAAGGAAGCATCCTGGGTTGACAGAGACAATATTCAAGCTCCATGATTGATTCAACGTTTTCATAGGACGTACCCACATAAGGCGAGAACACCCCTCCCTAACTGACGTTAATGTTTTGTTGTTTATTCCTTACAGGTGGACTCCTGGTAGAGGGGCTGCCTGTCGAGCCCAGCCATGGCTCACCACAAGAACGTTCATACACACAATGCACCTGCAACAATTCCAGGAGGGGAGCACAGGGTGGCTAGGTTTCAGGTGTGATCACTGCATTTATGACAGGCTATTGGTGATGGTAGCATGGGTGTGAGGTGAAGAGATGCAGAGCAGAAGACTTTGCAGGCATCATGGCTTCAGAGACATCATGATCCCGTATCCTGGCTAGAGCGAGCAGAAAGCAGCCGCCGAGAATGCTGAACAGCTGAGGCGTGTTAAGGGGGTGGGGCGTGGACAGACAGCTTGTTTAAATTATGCTGAAGCGGCGACTGCTTTCAGCACTGACTTTGTATGGAGCAGACTTGTCTTTTCCTGTTCCCTGCGTAAAGCACATTAAACCCAAGCACTGAGCATCGAAACGTGGTGACCTGGCTGTGTTTGATTCAGCGTCTGCCTATGATGTGGGTAGGAAAGCCAAGACAAATATGAGAAGAAATATGTTACAGATATTTAGAAATGAAATAGGGATTGAAGTTAAAATATATGTAAATTAGACTATATTAAAAGAAAATATAGCAATGGATATAATGAACCAATTTTTTATTAAGATGTTAGAAGGTATTACTGGAGAAAATTGATGGTCATAATTGGGATATTGTTTATATACCTATAACAATTGTTATAATTTGAATACTTTAACTATATTTATAAAAGTGAATAGAAAATTGACAGTTACAATAATTGGGATATTGCTTAAATATGTATAACAATTGTAACAATTTGAACATTCTTTATTTAAGTAAAAAAAGAAAAGAAAATTGAAATAATATAGGATTATGATTTTTAAACAAAAAATACTTAATTGGTGTTATATAAATGGTATGGTTTAATAGATAAAATTTGGGATAATTGGGAAATTGCACTAAATAGCATTATTTGAACTAAGAACTACATTTAAAGGTTAAATTGTTATAAGAAAATATAGCAATAGACATAATTAATTTTTTATTAAGATGTTAGAAGGTAATTAGAAGGATAGAAGGATATTATTTAAATACCTATAATAATTGTAATAATTTGAATATGTTTGAATAATATATTTACAAAGGTAAAAGATGATTATGCTGGGATTTTTTTTTTTTAATTTGATTTATATGCCGCCCTTCTCCGAAGACTCAGGGCGGCTTGCAATGCGTTAAGCAATAGCCTTCATATTTTTTGTATATTTATACAAAGTCAGCTTAACAGTAGAATGATAAAAGAAGATTCCTAGAGATTACACTAGAATGAGATTACACTAGAATGATAAAAGAAGATTCCTAGAGATTACACTGGGATTATTGGGGGGTCAGATCCCTAAAAGTGATACTGCCATTCAAGTGGAGGAAGGGGGGACTTGGATTTGATTTACTAGCATGGTGTCAAGCTGCGTTGCGGGCTCCGTGTGTGAGGAAAGGAAAATGCCCATCCACGGGTTGCTGTAACAGTTTATTCATCAGCGCCGTCCTCCACGGGACACACAGCTAGGTTGACGGGTATGCAGGATACACAAAGTCGGCGTTGGGAGCGGCTGCCTCCCAACGCAATTTAAAGAACGCGCTAACAATGTATAACCACCGCCCTTCCGAGTACTAGTGCGCAGGCGTTGCTAGGGCGGTGTATAACAAAAAATTAACCCTTGCTCGTCCGCAATTGTGTCCGGCCGCCTACCATTACCCTAACACCCCCACCACCAGTGTCAACAGATCCCAAAGCCCCGAAGCGTCCGTCGTTGATACCCCTCCCTCGTCTGGCTCCCGTAGTTCGGCACAGTGGTCGGGCCCACGATCCCGGGAGCGGATCGAAGTGTCGAGCGGATCTCGACAGGCGGCTCCCCCTACCAGGGACCCTCCTGGAAGACACAAATAAGTATGTTAGCACGACATCATGGTATCATGTCTCCACCGGAGGCCCGGGCTTATGAGGATACCGTCGGTGGAACTGTTTGAGTAAACGGTTAGCCTCTATGTCAGGAGCGGCCACCCACGTTGCTTCCTCAACCGGATACCCTTAGCACTTGAGTAAATATTTGAGTTTCCCTCTACTGACTTTTGAATCTAGTATTTGCTCTATCTCATACTGGTTATTTCGTACCGGGCCGGGTTTAATAACTGTTTCCCTATTTATGTGTGCTGGCTTTAGTAGGCTGCTATGAAAGACGGGGTGGATCTTACCGAGTAATGGTGGCAATTTAAGCTCGACAGTGACTGGATTTATCACTTTTACGATAGGGAATGGTCCGAGATATTTCGGACTCAGTTTATGGCTAGGCATTCATAACTTAAGATATTTTGTAGAAAGGTACACTTGGTTTCCAACCATGAATTGTTGATGGTCTGCCCTCTTCTTATCAGCTTGGTGCTTATGCATGAGCATTGCCTTTTCTAGGGCCTCTTTTATGTGCGGCCATCCTTTCCCAATATGTACTGCCCAGGTACTGGGTGCCATCTGTTCCTGGGACTGCATGTCAAGTTCTGGAATAGCAGAGAATTCTTTCCCAGACACGGCGTGGAACGGAGTAACCCCTGTGCTTCCATGGACCGCGTTATTATAAGCTATTTCCGCAAAAGGAAGTAACTCTGACCAATCGGTTTGTTGGTATGATACATAGCAGCGCAAATAGCGTTCTATCATGGCGTTCGCTCGTTCCGCTGCTCCGTTTGTACTCGGGTGAAACCCCGAACTTAGCCCTTGTGATGAACCAATCATAGTAATAAAGTTACGCCAAAATTTCGATGTGAACTGTACACCTCTATCGGATATAATCCGGCGCGGTGCACCGTGCAAACGGTAAATATGTAACAAAAACATTTTGGACAGTTTACGGGCTGATGGTATCCCTCGACATGGTATAAAGTTGCCCTGCTTCGAGAATAGATCTATTACAGTCCATATGACAGTATACCCGTTGCTTTCTGGAAGATCAACAATGAAATCCATAGCAATCTCTTCCCATGGACGATTTGGTTCTGCTACGGATTGCAAGAGACCGAGAGGCTTTCCGGTCCGGGGTTTTGCACTTACACAAACCCTACATTCTTTCACATAGGCCTCAATATCCCATCTCATACGCCAGAACTGGCGCCTTACCAAATGTAATGTTTTGAGGAACCCGAAGTGCCCAGCTGTCTTATTATCGTGACAGGTTTGCAACACCTTTCGTCGAAGAACCAGGGGAACGTACAATTTGGTTCCCATCCAGGTGAGGTCATTCCTCTGTGTTAACATTGTTTTATGTTCTATTGCCCAGGTGTCCGTTGCCAGTGCGTCCTGTAGTTCTTTTTTCCAACGGAATGGCGCCACATGTGACGTCCGGCCTACCTGTTGAGCCCCTGGTATTACAGCCTGTACAATCTGTTCTCTTTTACTATTATACTGGGGAAGACGTGATAGAGCATCAGCTAAAAATTTTTTCCCTCCTGGGACATATTTAAGGTCGAAATCAAAGCGCTGAAAATATTGTGCCCATCGTACCTGTTTTGGCGATAGACGTCTTGGAGCCTGGAGCGCCTCCAGGTTTTTATGGTCTGTCCATACTTCGAATTTTTTCCCGCTGCCTTCTAACAAATGCCGCCAGGTGAGCAAGGCCCACCTTACCGCAAATGCCTCCTTTTCCCATATGGCCCACCGTCTTTCTGTGAGGGTTAACTTATGGGATGTGTAAGCACAGGGGACTAATTTGGCCGAGGTGGTTCTTTGCAGCAAGACCGCCCCCACAGCCACATCACTGGCGTCTGCCTGCACGACAAACAGCAAGGCTGGATTCGGATGCTGGAGGATTGGCGCCTGTGAGAACAGAGTCTTTAATTTCTCAAAAGCGGTCTGGCATTCAGGGGACCATGTTAACGCCTGTCCTGGACATGCTTTTAAGCCTGTGTTTTTAGTGTGAAGCAGGTCCGTTAACGGGAGGGCTATCTGCACAAAGGAAGGTATAAACTGGCGATAAAAATTGGCGAAGCCAAGAAAACTCTGTAATTGTCGTCGTGTTTTGGGTGCTTGCCAGTCCAGCACTGCGCGTACCTTTTTCGGGTCCATCTCAACCCCCTCCCCTGATATCCTATATCCCAGGTAATCTAGTCGCTTGCAATGGAAGTCGCACTTCGAGAGTTTTACAAACATCTTTGCCTATAGGAGCTTTTTGAGTACCTGTCTCACCAGCCGTATATGCTCCTCCATTGTCTTGGTGTAGATCAAAATATCGTCCAAATAGACGAGAACACCTCTATAAAGGTGGTCGTGCAGGATTTCATTAATAACCTGCATGAAAACGGCCGGTGCCCCTTGTAGGCCGAAAGGCATCACCCTGAACTTATAACTACCCAAAGGACAGTTAAAAGTGGTTTTCCACTCATCGCCAGGTTTGATTCTCACGCGATAATATGCCTCTCGCAAGTCCAGTTTTGTAAACACCTTCCCCGTTGACAGAGTAGCCAATAGATCTTTCATGAGAGGCAGGGGGTATAGATGTTCAACACAGACAGCGTTCAGGCCCCGAAAGTCCACACATAACCTCAACCCGCCATCCTTCTTCTCCCGAAATAGAACGGGTGCGGCCATATGGGACTTACTCGGCTGAATGAAACCTCTGGCTAAGTTTTTGTCTATATATCGCCTCAATTCTTCCAGTTCCGGTTTCGTCATTGCATACATGCGAGGCTTTGGCAGACGAACCCCTGGCTTCAGTTCAATAGCACAATCAGTTGTCCTATGGGGGGGCAACACCTCACACTCCTCTTCGTTGAAGACAGCTGTTAGGTCACTGTACTCCTCGGGGTACCCTGCCGATGGCTGTCCTTTTACGCTTTCCTCCTTCTCCTCAACCCTACTGGTCGATTCTTCTGGTTCTGGCTCAGGGCCCAGACTTAAACGCAATTTCCGGTAACCCCCTTCCCACCATATGGTGGGCCTCCATTTGTCCAACCAAGCCAGGCCGAGGATGAGGGGCTCGACCATAGTGTCAACGACTACAAAACGGATCAGTTCCCAATGGTCCTCTATTTCCAACCGAACCAACTCGGTTACCTGTGTTGCTGGCTTGCCCCCCAATAACGACCCATCCATCTGTTCAAAACGTATGGGAGTATGTAATGCCACCATCTGTAACCCAAGGTCCATGGCTACAGACTTTCGAAGGAGACATCGGGTGCAACCAGAGTCAATGAGGGCGTCCCGTTGCACCACTACTGACGTGCGTAGGTGACGTAAGACCACTGGTATTACAAAAGGCCGTATCGGACCACTCACCATAGGGTCCCCGGTAACGTCGTCCTCACTGCTGTCCGAAGGCATCGGAGTGCTCCGCTGAAGCGGAGGGGGTCTCGAGGTTATTGTTGACTCCTGAGCAGACACCGATGTCGACATGGGTGTGGCGCCTTTGGACCATTCCGACGACGATCAGACCCGTTCTCGACCCTTCCCAGCAGACGATGGCGTTTTGGATGCGGTAGCCATCACAGGCGGTATGGGACACTCAGCAGCCCGATGACCCAGCTGGTTACACCTGAAACAACGAAGCATACCCCTCCCTACTGGGAGGAGAGAGCGAGGGGGGGAAAACCCCGGGCCCCGCGACCCCACGGGCTTCTCACTGCTGCGTCGGGTAACGGGGGGCAAACTGGTCACCCCTCGGGGCCGGAACTCCCGCAACCCGACGTCCAGGTCCACCGCAGCCTTAAACCACTCTGATATCTTCGGGGGTAGGCCTCTGTACACACACGCCTGTCGTAACTCTCGATCTAAGCCGAGGCGGAATTGATGTATGAGCAGGCGTTCCGGCCATGCACGTAGTCGGCCTGCCACAGCTCGGAATTCTTTAACATATTGCCTGGCTGGTCGGCCCCCTTGTTTTAACGCCATCAGTTTGCCCTCCAATAACTGGGTATGTGACTGATCCTCAAAACGGCAGCGCAAAGCGTCCAGGAACAGGCCTACGTCAGCTAGTTCCTTGGCATGGTCGCTGTGCAAGTCAGCGACCCAATCTGCTGCCTCGCCCGTTAGGACGGTGGTAATGGCCACCACCATAGCCCATTGTGAGGGGAAGAGATGACCATATAAATCCATGTAACTCAGTATTTGACTTAAGAAGAGGGAGACCCTGTCTGCGCTGCCATCAAATGTGGCCTGAATGGGGGGAGGCCCCCATTGTTGCTGTGGGTTTTGCCATGGCCCGGGGCCCCACATGGGCCCCGGAGCCGCCGGCCGAGCAGCCTGGCCGTCTCTCTCCCCACCTCGTCTTTGGGCTCCACTCTGTTGTCTCTGCAGCCCCTGCTGGTCGGGACGATGCAACCCTCTCTCCCGCAGGCCCACCTGGGCCTGGCCTCGTGGGCCCCCCCGGGACATAGAAGGGACAGTGCCGGTCAGAGGTTGTTCACCTTTCTCGAGACGCAACCTCGGACTCGCCAGGTGAAAGCGCGACCCCGATGTGCTCTGTGACGTCCGCTGTCCCTGCCAAGCTCGTGACTCTGGTATCCATGGCTGCCACGAGGGGGCGTCCCGGAAGCTCGCCTCGCCGAACTTCTCACGTAGAATCTCCAGAGTGGACGCTCCCAACCCGGTGGAACAACTCAGCTCACCATCGTCCTCCTCCGTCCAGCGTCGCTCCCTCCACCCCTGGAACGATGCCCTGCCCAGGTCTAGGGGGGACGGCAGCCACTCACCTGGCGGGAGCCTCTCACCCCGGGGACTACAGTCCTCCTTGTCAGGGGTCGCCCCGCTTTGCTGAGCCTTTGGCCGCACGACAGTTAGGTCCAAATCCTCAGACGCTACGTTGTCTGATAACGCCTCCGCATCCTCATCGAGCACCTCCTCGGACGCCGGAGAGTCAGTTGCTGCGCCTTCCGCCATGCCTCTGACTACCGCCTCTGCGAGAAGGAAACGCCGACTTTCTGTCAAGCTGCGTTGCGGGCTCCGTGTGTGAGGAAAGGAAAACGCCCATCCATGGGTTGCTGTAACAGTTTATTCATCAGCGCCGTCCTCCACGGGACACACAGCTAGGTTGACGGGTATGCAGGATACACAAAGTCGGCGTTGGGAGCGGCTGCCTCCCAACGCAATTTAAAGAACGCGCTAACAATGTATAACCACCGCCCTTCCGAGTACTAGTGCGCAGGCGTTGCTAGGGCGGTGTATAACAAAAAATTAACCCTTGCTCGTCCGCAATTGTGTCCGGCCGCCTACCATTACCCTAACACCCCACCACCAGTGTCAACAGATCCCAAAGCCCCGAAGCGTCCGTCGTTGATACCCCTCCCTCGTCTGGCTCCCGTAGTTCGGCACAGTGGTCGGACCCACGATCCCGGGAGCGGATCGAAGTGTTGAGCGGATCTCGACACATGGCCTGTGTCATCAGATATTTTACAACCTATATCCTGGCGCCAAGGAAGCCTGAGATTCCCTTTACCTGCAGGAATTTTTATGATAGCCATGTGGGTTGTCTCACTTTAAAGGGTAGTGGTGGGAATGCATGTTCGTTCGGGTTCTCAAAGGAAATAGTAAAGAAAACATCTTTACACTTGTGTATTGGCTGAAATCTGCATTCTGACTTAAAGAGAGGGGTCTCTACCACTTTAATCTGACTGCTTTGCCTAAGGGCATTCAGATTGTGCTTTAGCTGGATGGTTTTCACTTCTGCTTAATAAAAGAATCCTTTTGAACAACTACGTTTCAAGAGTTCGTACTTTCTTAAATTGGAAGGAGAGGCGATCCTTACAGGGGGAAAAAATAAAGATGATTACACTGGGATTAACACTAAGGAAAAAATAAAGATGATTACACTGGGATTAACACTAAGGAAAAAATAAAGATGATTACACTGGGATTAACAGTGAAATATAAAATGATTACACTGGGATTAACAGTGGAAAAAATAAAGATGATTACACTGGGATTAACGGTGGAACAAAGATGATTACACTGGGATTAACAGTGAAATATAAAATGATTACACTGGGATTAACAGTGGGCAAAAATAAAGATGATTACATTGGGATTAACAGTGGAAGGATAAAAGAAAAGGTAAAACTAGATTATGTAAAAAGAAAATATATAAATGGAAATAATGAATCAATTTTTATTAAGATATTGGAAGGTATTGTTTGAGAAAATTGATAGTTATAATAATTGGGATATTGTTTAAATATGTCTAACAACTGTAATAATTTGAACATTTTTTACTTAAGCAAAAAAGAAAAGAAAATTGAAATAGCATTATTTGAATTAAGAACTATGTCTAAATGTCAAATTTTAAATTGCTATATTTTTAAGATTAGAGATAAGATTTAAATTTGATAAATGTACTATGAGTTACTAACTGATTTAAGGTTTTAGGTGGGTTAATAGAAGGGTAATTGTTTTGATTAAGTAAATAAGAGTAAACTCTTTTTAAGATGGTATTAGTTGACCCAGGCCTTTGGCTGATGCTGTGCAATGCCAGGTCCGTAGTAAATAAAGCCCCCCTCATTTGTGATCTTGTTCAGGAGGGGGGTGCGGACCTGGCAGGTGTTACGGAGACCTGGTTGGGCCAGGAGGGGGGTTCCCCTCGTTGAAATGTGCCCACCAGGTTTCCAAGCATTCCATCAGCTGAGGTCACAGGGGAGGGGAGGGGGGGTAGCGGTTATCATTAAAGAAGGTCTGAGACTGAGGGAGGCCACTGTTCCTCAGACGGCCGGCTGTGAATCCCTTTTTGTGAAATGGGGTCATGGGGTTCAGATGGGTTTGCTGATCACATACCTGGCTCCCTGCCACATGGCAACAGCCCTGCCCGAGCTACTCAACGTCATCGCCGCAGTGGCGGTTGATACCCCTAGGCTTATGGTCATGGGGGATTTCAACCTGCCGTCCGTGAGTGAGACATCTGAGATGGCTCGGGAGTTCATGGCTTCCATGACAGCTATGGACCTGACCCAGTTAATTCATGGCCCTACCCACACAGGGGGAAACACACTGGATCTGGTTTTTGTCTCTGGACAGTGGTTGAGGGATCTTGAGATAGGGGATATAGTTACTGAACCCTTGTCATGGTCAGATCACTCTCTCCTTCGTCTCGACTTTCGAACCGCTGCACCCTGCCGCAGGGAGGCAGAGCCGGTAAGATAGTTCCGCCCCAGGCGCCTGATGGAACCTGACAGATTCCAGATGGAGTTTGGGCCATTTCCTGAGGTTCTGGCACACGCCTCAACTGGAGACCTGGTGGCCGCCTGGGATAGGGCGGCTGCTGGAGCTCTGGATCGAGTCGTGCCTTTGCGGCCTCTGACCCGGCGCCGATCTCAATTGGCTCCTTGGTTTACCGAGGAGCTGAGGGAGTTGAAGCGCCGGAAAAGATGCCTAGAGAGTAGTTGGAGGGCCAGTCTTTCTGAATCTGACCGGACACTAGTAAGATCCCACATTAGGAATTACCTAGTGGCGATAAAAGCAGCGAAATGTAGCTATTTTGCTGCTCTTATTGCATCATCAGATAACCGTCCAGCCGCCCTCTTTAGGGTGACCCGCCCCCTGCTCCATCAGGAAGTGTGGGAGGACCCCTTGGAGGGTAGAGTCGAGGATTTTGTTCAGTATCTATATGACAAAATCACTCAGATTCGGGAAGATTTGGACTCCGACTGGGTAGTTTCAGGGGGAGAGACAGGAGCAGGTCTTGAGAATGTTATCTGGGATGAGTTTGATCCTGTGACCCCTGAGGATGTGGACAGGATTCTGGGTAGACTGAACGCAACCACTTGTTTTTTGGACCCGTGTTTTTCCTGGTTAGTACTGGCTTCCCGGGAAGTGACACGACGCTGGCTCCAGGGGATTATAAATGCTTTGTTGGGTGAGGGTGACTTTCCCGCCGCCTTGAAAGAGACGGTGGTGAGGCCTCTCCTCAAGAAGCCTTCCCTGGACCTGGCAATGTTGGTAAATTATCATCCGGTCTCCAACCTTCACTTCGTGGCGAAGGTTGTTGAGAGCGTAGTCACGCAACAGCTCCCCCAGCACCTGGATGAAACGACGTATCTAGATCCGTTCCAGTAGGGCTTCAGGCCTGGGTACAGCATGGAAACGGCATTGGTCGCATTGGTTGATGATCTCTGGAGGGCTCAGGACAGGGGATGCTCCTCTGTCCTGGTCCTGTTAGATCTCTCAGCGGCTTTTGATACCATCGACCATGGTATCATGCTGCACCGGCTGGAAGAGTTAGGGGTGGGAGGCACTGTGTTGCAGTGGTTCTCCTCCTTTCTCTCTGACCGGTCACAGTCTGTGTTGACAGGGGGGCAGAGGTCAACCCCGAGGCCCCTCATCTGCAGGGTGCCGCAAGGGTTGGTCCTCTTGCCCCTCCTGTTCAACATTTATGTGAAGCCGCTGGGCAAGATCATCCGTGGTTTTGGGGTGAAGTACCACCAGTATGCTGACGACACCCAGCTGTATATCTCCACCCCAGACCACCCCAACGATGCCCTTGAAGTGATGCCTGGAGGCCGTGTGGATCTGGATGGGGAGGAATAGGCTCAGGCTCAATCCATCCAAGACCGAGTGGCTGTGGTTTCCGACGTCCCAATATAGTCAGTTGGTGCCATCACTGACTATTGGGGGTGAATCATTGGATCATAATTTTGGCCCAGACAAATTAAAACCCCAAACTATTTAAAACCAAATTTTAAAATTGAATATATAAAAATACTAAAAGATATTTAAAAATTAAAAATCTTTTATAAAAGAGGGGGAAAATTAGGCCAGGCCCGCCTAGTGAAATAATAAGGTCTTTAAAGCACGGCGGAAGGTGCGCAGATCTGGGATCCTCCATATCTCTGGGGGGAGCTCATTCCAGATAGTAGGTGCTCCCATAGAGAGGGGCTCCTCCGGGTGCCGTCGGCCAAACAGGGGGAGAGCTTTCTCTGTGGGGGCACCTACTATCTGGAACGAGCTCCCCCCAGAGATATGGAGGATCCCAGATCTGTGCACCTTCCGCCGTGCTTTAAAGACCTTATTATTTCACTAGGCGGGCCTGGCCTAATTTTCCCCCTCTTTTATAAAAGATTTTTAATTTTTAAATATCTTTTAGTATTTTTATATATCCAATTTTAAAATTTGGTTTTAAATAGTTTGGGGTTTTAATTTGTCTGGGCCAAAATTATTTAATTTGATTTTAATTCTACTTTTAAATTTTGTATGTATGTGTTTTATTGTTTGGCTGTGCACCACCCTGAGTCCTTCGGGAGTAGGGCGGTACAGAAATCAAATCAAAAATAAATAAATAAAATAAGTGATTTAAGATTGAGAAATAAGTGTTATGGCAAAATAGAATATACAAAATTTTGTTAAAGATGACAAAAAATTGTACAAATTGATGACTGGATCAAAGCTCTGTTCCAAAAAGATGTAATTGGTATGTTTGATTAAAAAATACAAAAAAAATACAAAAAAAAAGTTTTATTTACCTTGAATTAATTGAATTTTTCAATTTCTAATTTGACTGCTTATCAGAGACATTTTCAACAAAAAACAAGTTTACCTCCACCTCTGGTATATTATAGATCATTACCAGACAAAACATGGTTAGGACCGGTCCCTTTAATTACTTGGGGGCGTGGCTATGCTGCTGTGTTTACACCTACAGGACCTTTGTGGGTTCCAGCATGTTGTGTTCGTTCAGCCAAGGATGTCGTGGCACCAACCCCTGAACCGTATCCCAGAGATGGCAAAAGTGACTCTACAGATGGCGCAGTGATCAATCCGATCCCATCATGCCAATCATTCAGTGACATGGGGAGATGTGAAGAATTTGACCGCCAAAGTGCAGGAAGTGCTGCAGCAGCAACAAGTGGAACAAACACCCGAGAATTTGTGCGCTGCCATTTTTGCGATTTTAACTGCCAATTCCTTAGTCATAATTTGTTTGTGTTTGATTGTTAATAACTGTACTTTGGCATCAGCAGCTGTCATATCACCCAAGCATTCGCATGAAAAAAACTTATGGGTGCAGCTTGCAAACATCACAAAAATGGATGCCTTTTGTTTGTCTGAAGTTTATGATATGGAAAATTTGCTTTCTACATGTTTATATACCCCTGCTGTAGTAATTCATAACTTTACTAATTTGAGTATTTGTTCAAAGGGAACATTGATTAGAAGCATATAGCTCATTGGGGGGAAGTTGTATATTATTCACCCCCTAACGCAATTGATTTGTATCAGTTCCTGAAAATGTAACTTTGTTGCTTTAACATTTTAGATGAGTCATGGAACATTCAGCATCAACTTAACATTTTACATAATTTGGCCTCTGATTTAAAAATTAATACTTTAGGATCTTGGTGGGAAAGCCTTTGGTCTTGGTTACCTACAGGCTTATTGGGAAACATCCTACATTATTCAGTCATCATTTGTGCTATTTTGATTGATGGGTGCTGTTTTGTTCAGTGTCTTCCTTCTTTTTGTAACATATGTATTACTGCATTTCGCCCCAAACCCCCTCTTATGCTGCCTCAGGGTCAGGTTTATGCCTTGTATAAGCAACTGCAGGGATATTAATTACCCCTCTGATCCATTTCTAGCACCTGATTATGATTACGATGCCCCTGACAAACAAAACAAAACAGAGTGGAATGTAGAAGTAGGTCAAAGGTCGTAGTGCCAGGCTAAGAGCAGTACACTGCCCTAGCTCATGCCTATGATCTCATTTTGGCTTTGATCTGTATTATCTCACCTTCAGAGAGGATGGCATCTTGAGAGGGGAGTGAATAGTTTCTACCAATTAGAACAATGTTGCTGTCCTGCCTTTTTGTCTGCCTGTAAAAACTGTATAAAAAATAAAGCTCTCTACGAGAGCAGGAGAGACATCTTTGATCAGAGCAAAAGTCTGGACCTCTGATTTACAACACTCAAGCTCTGTTTGGGGGCATACATACTTTTAGGCCTTGATAAGAGTAATATATTTGGAATATATTAATAGTTATGAGGTGGGGAGACAACAGCTTTGGTGGTAACAGGAGAAGGATAAAATGCTTTCTGAAGGTCTGTTGCTTTCTGTCTGTGGTCATTATGTTCTGCTTATTTGTCAGAAATAAAACAAATGCATTTCTAAATCATTTTACCAATAAGCTACCTTGCTTTGATCCTTTCCAGGAGAAGAACATTCTTCCTTTGGTCTCCTCTAACCATGTTTTCCAACTTCTGTTTATATCATGGAAAGAAATGGCAAAGATCTTTAGGAGTCTCCAACTACAAAAGCTTTTCAGTACTTAAAATCAGTTTCAAGAGGAGCTCTATTAGGAGTAGCACTGAATGATCAAAGTCCCCCTGCTTTATCTTATAGGTAGATCAACATTGTTGACTAAAGTGAAAAGGTCACCCTTAATGAGGACTGAGCTAAAATGGGAAAACAAAATCTTAAACAAGAAAAAAGGTGCCCTACAACCACCCAGGAAGTTGAATTATTGATACAGTAGTTACTCTAAATCCTGTGCTTTGACAATATCTTTGGCAAACATCCTAATAATCTGGAACAAGTACTTTTTAGATTGCTTTTTTTTAAAAAAAACTACCAATTAGAAGGAAAATGTAATGTGACATTGTTTCTAATGTTGCTGAAGACTCAAAGCATTACCTACCAAATTAGTGGTAAATGTCCAATCACCATCCTTCCCCTTATTGTATGACAAATTACCCCTCTGATCCATTTCTAGCACCTTTGAATAGTTCAGTTCCTGAGCCTCCCACGGCCATTTTTCTCCCATATTTGTTCCCCCACAAACAAAACAATTAGATACATTTAGAGTATGTGCTATATCTTCAGCTAATTTAACAAAAGTATTAGTTACATATTTGGGGATCTCGGGGATATTAAGTTTTTCCATCTCCAAATAGAAGGACCAAAATAATCCTTTCGTATCCTGTAGTTTTCTTGTGGTTTTTGTAACTTTCCAACTGAGTGTGACATGAGGATCCGCCCCTTTAGCGTAGATACCTAACCCATATCTCGCCTCCCAGGTTCTAGTAGGGGTACAGGTAAGCTTAACAGGATTACATCTATTTCTTTGACAATTAGAAGTTGCCACTCCCGTTTCTAATTTACATTTCTGATTTCCTACATGAGAGTCCCCTGACCACATGGCTACACAGGACCAATAGGGACAATAACTATAGGTATTCTGATCATAACATTCACCCTGATTATAACACATATATTTCTTGTTTAACATATAGCTTCTTTCCCAGTCTAAGCTCCCACAGGTGGCCTTCCAGCAATTCCGATTGATGGCCATGCAAGCATGGCCATATCTCGCCTCCCAGGTTCTAACCCATATCTCGCCTCCCAGGTTCTAGTAGGGGTACAGGTAAGCTTAACAGGATTACATCTATTTCTTTGACAATTAGAAGTTGCCACTCCCGTTTCTAATTTACATTTCTGATTTCCTACATGAGAGTCCCCTGACCACATGGCTACACAGGACCAATAGGGACAATAACTATAGGTATTCTGATCATAACATTCACCCTGATTATAACACATATATTTCTTGTTTAACATATAGCTTCTTTCCCAGTCTAAGCTCCCACAGGTGGCCTTCCAGCAATTCCGATTGATGGCCATGCAAGCATCGAAAGATAATTCGACCTGCCTGCCCAAAGACCAGAACTCTGTTTTGTTTAACAATTCCTCCCTTCCACATTTGGTGGTATATATTGACATTTCATAGGTAGTTATTAATTTAGCCTCTACAGGATTATAACATTGTACTTTACCATTTAGCACACACATATTGTTGTTTTGACCTGACAGGTGGGCGGCGTATATGATGTACACCCATCAGGCTTGTAAGTATGATATACCAGGGTTTTGGAAATTAAAGTACCCTGGATGGTAGTCTTTATACAAGGGCTACATGGTTCCTTATCTAGGGGCTTTGTCGTATCCCGTGGTCTCACTACAGGTGATGCTATTACTGGAACCATCATGGCTGTACTGAGTGAAGCTAATTGAGTTTTCAATGTAGGGGCTTGGGTAATGGTGGTGGTCACCCTTTTAATTCGATTTCTAAGCACTTCCTCTAATGTCATACCTCCTCATCTTGGGGTATAACATAGCACCCCTTCCGTCCCATTACATCGGTAAACAACCATCGGGCGATCGGAGCCAAAAACACATGTAGTTAGATCAAACCATTCACAAGAATTAGGTATCCCTGATCTCAGCTGGATGGCTGTGCCCCCCTCCCTGAGACACGGCACACATGGTCCTCGTCCCACACGGTCCTCGAGCCCTCTGGTATTCCTCATTTTCCCTTTACCTTGTCTTGTTCTTGTTGCTCCAAATTCAAAGGGTTCTATTTTCAACATACATGTCCCTTGCCATCCAGGTTTTAACTGAGTAGGGGAGAGAACACGTTCCCACCCCCAATATCTAGGGGGTCCACAGTCTAGATTGCATTTAGACATATTTGGTCTTACAGGAAACAAAAGATGTCTACTCCAGACGTTTAGTAATGGATAACAGTAAAAAGGAAATCACATGAATATATTGGGTGTAAATATACTCCTCACATGTTATACATGACATTTAGGGTGAAATGCAGAAGTAAGCAACAGGATGCATCTGTCTGGGTCAGTCTGCTCTTTTAAGATAAAAATACCCTTTGTCATTTCAGCAACTCCTTACTGGCACAGAGAGAAATATTTAGCCTTGACCAAAGTTTCAGGCCTTGCTATTGAGGCTTGAACCAAAGAATATGTTTGTACCCCAAATCCACCATCTCTGCCTGACATTGTAACAAATCCTCAGCCTTCTCTGTCAGTGCATTCACCCACTGATCAATGTATGGAAACTGATCTGGGTACTTTTCTTGGTCCACCGCTATAACTCCCCACAGGTCATCTGCTACCTCTTCCTTGAACGAACCCTCTGGGGGCCACCCGGTTCCCATATTGGGCCACACTGTGGTGCTCAGATACTTCAAATGTTCTTTCTTTATTTTAGGATATGAGGGGTTTCTAAAATAGCTGTCAAAACCTTGCAACATGCATGCCAACGGTGTGTTGGGCACGCTCTGGGTATTCCCCCCCATCCTAACACACTGTCACCGACTCGCAGCCCCGGAACTCACGGCCACTGACGAGAAATGCGATGACTTAACCACCCCACACAATTACTCACAGGGACTTCGTTAGGACAAGCGTCCCGAGTCCAGGGGAGGGATCAGGTCCCCTCTTCTGTCTTCAAATGAGACAGGTACCTCTTACATATACTCGCCTGAGATGTCTTCACCCCACACGTCCTGGCCAGGAACCATTCACACTTCCTTTCCTACACTGCAGAGTTCTTGGACTCGCTCACAGCACCGTCAGCCTCACAGGGAAGTTGCTACCGCCTCCAGGAAGTCTCGAACTCCCGCGGGCCCTGGAGGATGTTCAGGAGTAACTGCCCCGAGGGCCTGAGGGGTTGAACGGCCCTCAGCAAAATATTGCCTCAGTCTAAAGTCCCGGCGGAGTCGCCATTTGTTGTAGGAAAAGACGGGACCCGACCAAGCTCTTCAATTCAGGAAAGGTTTATTATGCATAAGGTTCAAACAGCATTTAACACAGCAAATTGTCTGAACCCCGAAGGGGGTACAGAGGTGTTGCTTTTATCCTCTTCACTTTCATGCAGCCCCCCACATTAAACCCAAACCTTCTGGGACTACCTTACATTATGATGCTTGTCAAACAAAGAGCTCTCCAGCTCTTTGAGCAAATCAGTCACCCTTCCAGTAAGCATCAGAGGTCTGGAACAATTGGCAGTCCCTATTGGCAGACCTTGCATTGGCAGATCTTGCCACACCTGTGGATAAAAATGGCCACTGTATGGATAGAGTGGAACAGCTATTCTTCTACTCAACAGAACAGTTTGAAAAAAAGGATGTATTAGCTCCTGCAAGTAGGGGGGAGATCCAAGGAATTTTCTCATGGTTCCCATCAGTGGTGGGTTGCTCCCGGTTCGGTTTGGTTCTATGGAACTGGTAGTAAAACTGGCAGGAGGCTCCACCCCCAAATTGCATCCCGAAAGGGGGCAGGTGGCTAAGCGTGGGGCAGGAGCCCTGTCATGCCTGGCAGGGAGGGAGAAGAGATGGCAAGGGAAGCCACATCTCGCTCCATGCATCTCGCTTCTCCCCCACCCCACCTGGCACCCCTCTCGATAAAGAGATGGCAGAGAAGGGAAGCAGCCAGGATGCTGTTGCCATTTGGGTGGGGTGGGACGTGTTGGGCCACAAGATGCACATCTTACCTTTCCAGCACCGTCGCATTCCTCACCATTGTGTCCAGGGATACATGTTGTAAAAGAAAACTTCTTGCAAGTTCGAGGAGTTTGATTGAACTTGTGAGAAGGTTTTCTTTCACAACATGTTTCCACTGGAAAGGTAAGACGCGCATCCCGCTTCTCGCCCGCTCCACCTGGTACCCCCAAATTGCATCCCTAAAGGGGGCGGGTGGCTAAGCAAGAGGCAGGAGCCCTGTCATGCCCGGTGAGGGGGGGAGAAGAGACGGCAAGGGGAGCCATGTCTCACTCCATGCGTCTCACTTCTCCCCAGCCCCCCCTTCCAGAAATGAGTCTTTGTGAGACTCGTTGCACCACTGCTGCTGCCTCATAGAGCAGGACTCTGCAAGGCTTGTGCCGTTGCATGCACGAATGGCAGCACTGCCACAAGGTTCAATATACTGGCACAGCCACGAGCAGCAGGTCACCAACTGTGCTGGTATGATGAAGCTCGTGGTGGTGATGCAGTTCATGTATGCAACAGCACAAGCCTTGCAGAATCCTGCTCCATGAGGAAGTGGCGGCAGCGGGATACATCAGGGCCGTGGCCAGTGCAAAGAACGAGGAGGGGAGGCAACAGCAGCGATGGAACATCCAGTCCCATGCTCACAGCCTCCTGCAGCCCCAAAATAATAAGACCCCCCCAATAATAAGGCCAAGCCCTTATTTGGGGGGGGGGTCAAAAGAAAATAAGACCCTGTCTTATTTTCAGGGAAACACAGTATTTATTTTGTTTTATCAACAAGAATAAAATACAAAATAAAGAAGCATACATCCAACACTAACAACAACAAAAGAAAGGGAAAAAACGGTAAACAAAAAGAAAAAAAAATAACTCAAATATCAAATACATTTAACATTAAATATATAGAATTCATCCAGGCTGGATGCTGAGAAAAGAAAAAGAACAAGAAAACCAATAAATTCTCCTCCTCTTTGTGGCTGACCCCAGAGCCACAGAAACACCAATTTCCTTTAGTTATCACTACATGCAAGAACTCAGTATTATTGCCCTTTAAATTTGTGGATTTTTCCCATGTGTCAAATGATCTGTTCCTAAGCCACCAAGGATCTGTTAGTATTTCTCCCCTTTCTTCCATCTGACTAGAGTTTAATGGCAGAGGAATCAGAGGGAGTCCATGTTCTGAGCTTATAGGCATAAAAGTGCAGACCCAACATCTGGATTGTCCCACAGCCATGGCAACCATTTTTGACATAGCTATGAAGGAATTAAGGTGACATCCACTGAAGTTATGTCCGAAATTAGTCCATATATCTGCCCATCTCTCCTAGCCATGGAAAGAACAACCCAAAGATTAGTTAGGACATACCAGCTTACCCTTCCTGTGCTCATAATTTTGATTAGCTGGGGGAGGGGGGCAAATAAATTTTGGTCTGGCTAAACAGACTGAGAGTAGGTGGAAAGTATGATACTTTGCTCTCCTTATAGTCAGCTCAGACTGTTAGGTCTACCTTCTCAGTTCAATACCACTTGCACCAAGTTAGGCCTTCACAAATTGGGTCTTAATTTAGACTCCGCAGTTTTGGTGTTACTAATACTCCCTTCATTTGCAATAAGGAGGTTCCCTCCCATAAATTATCTTTAGTACAGCCTTTCAAGTGTGGTCAGTTGGTGGTACATGAAAGTGAGCTTTCCACAAACTATAGAAAAGCTCAAGTTTAAGAGGGAATGTTTTAAGTTCACTTACGGGAAAAGTTTCATCCTTGCATTTACTGTGTGTTTAAATGATTTCATCTGTCCATCCTTTTCCTAAAACATATGAATCCAGTTTTTCTTCCTTCCTCATCTGTGATGTCTCCATTTTTTTATAACTGCTTTACCTGTTTAATAACTGTAGTACTGATGTTTCCCCCCCTCAATCTCTACCTGCAAGCTATCTCTCCCCCCCACTCCACTCCCCCATCTCTAATCCTCTTACAATGCCTTTCCTGGGAAGATTACCCACAAAGGGGGAAGAGGGCCTTGTTCTCATGTCTTTCAGCCCTGCTGTAAGGACCTGGCTCTTCTCCCTTGAGGGTGGAGACAGCAGCCAGACGTGGGTTGTGCTCATTGGTCAGAGGTTGGACTGAGCCTGTAAAATCTTCTTAAATCCTTCCCCTGTTGCTAAGGCACCCAGTTTTTTTGCTCAGTCATCAGACTGGACAGTTGTGTGGAAAGTGTTCTCTATCTCCTTATCGAGTTAGGGTTATATTTCTATCTGATTGATTCTGTGTGTTTTTGACTTTGGTTTCCCTATTGACTATTCTCTAGCCTGTTGAATTTTTTTCAGTGAACCTGAATTTCAGCAGCTTCTTGTGAGCTTCTGAATTGTTTCCTTCTTTCAGCTGAGATCAACATCCACTAAAAGGGTTAGTAAAAATTCTGGTGGAGCCTTCCGCTTCCCCTTTTGGGGGGTAGGGGGCAGTTTCTTGCCCTATTATCATTAATTAACCGCAGTTACCTGGCGTTTGTAGCCTGTGGAGCCTCGCGCCCCCTTCTCCCCATTGGCTTCGACAGTCCTTTGACTGCACTAATTATTGTGGAGTTTTTGCGCTGCCCCAATTTAGCCGCTTGTCGGCTCTCACTATTCCTCCTCTCTGACTGGCTTTTCGAAGCCCCTGCATACCATGGAGTCTTCTGAGGGCTCTAATCTTATGATTGGAGTTGCGGCGGCTGTTTCGTTAGCTCAGCTGTTTGGCGCTGGTAATTAGAGCGGAGCGGCGCGCTCCCTGCCTTAGCCGCTTGTCGGCTTTACTTAAAAGGGGCTGTTTTCCTACCTCGGCGAGTATTTTCGGCATCGGGAGTGCCCTTAACTACCCCTCTGCCGCTTTAGCTTCTCCTCACCGGCTCCTCTTCCAGCAGCTTGGTGGAGAGCGAATTGCCTCGCTGAAGAGCCTCGCGCTCTAACGGTCGTCCTCTGGGCGCCATTTTGTAGCAGGAGAGCTCGAGCTCTTCCTGTCATTTTGTTGAGCTGCCATTTTGAGAGGAGGGTGGAGTCTGCAGGCCTATTAAGCCTCTCCCTCAGCAGTAGAATTCTCTGTGTTTGGGGCCTTGTTTTGGCCATTATAAAGGGGCTCCTTTCTGGCTAGCTCTGTAGACATTACTGCCCTCTCTATTCCTATTGGCTGATCTGGTGATTTGCCTGCTCTCAGTGGGATCTTAATTCCTTCTTTGATCTATCTGGTGGTTGGCTGTTTCTTTTTATTAGTCATGCCTAAGGCTCAATCCAAATCTAGGCATGTCTGTAAGGCCACAGTCCGCCAACAATCGGAGGCTTCCTTGCGTGAAAGCCAGATTCAGGCCCCAGACAACGGGGTGCGAACCACTACTTCCACCAGGCGACCCTCACTGTCTTCCAAGGGGCTTAAGGCCCATGGAAAACCTCCCATTGAGGTGTCAAAAAGGCAAGGTGTTAATGAAGCCCCATTATGTAGGTCAGCCAGAGATCCTTCTGAGGACTTGAGGTGAGAAGTTTCGTTGACTCCGGATCAAAGATCCTTGCAGGACTTTCCAATGTCCGTTGATTCAGCAGAAGTTTGGGGATTGGCTCCCTTGGCGGGAGTTCGTTCTGCAGTGGGGTCTAGCGCCCCCTTTTCCCCAATGATCCATCCTTCTGTCACTTCTGCTCCGGTCCGGGCCTCTTCGGAGGCCGGCCCGGCTTCAGGTCCACATCCGGTGAATTGGCAGCCGGAAGACATTCAACGAATGATTTCTGTTGCTGTACATCAAGCGGAATCTTTGACTGGGTTTGATACGGATGATGCCATTTCCCTAGCAGGCTCAGATTCGCCATCTGTTTCTGGGGTCAGTGATCACTCCAAGGATGTGAACATGGAGCCCCAGGAGCCAGAGTTCTCGGAGGATGAGGGATTGCCCCCTGATCAACCAGCATTCTCGGGCTTTTTTCCCCAGTCTCTCTTTAAATCATTGTTGTTTAAGGCTGTGAATACAGCTCAACTGGGTCCCTCTTCGCTGCCAGAGCCCCCTCCATCTGCGGGTTCTTTGAATCCCCTGTTTGCCGAGCAACCTAAGGCAGTGACAGCCATTCCTACGCCTCCGCTTTTCCTGGAGGTCATCCAGAAGCAGTGGTCTGCTCCCTCCTCGGTCCCAGTGCTGACTTCCACTGACAAAAGAAACTTCATTGTGTCTTCGGACCTGGAGTCACTGCTTCAGGTTCCCTCAGTAGACGCTCCTGTTGCTGCATTGCTCTCTTCTTCTGCCATTCCTGGTAATCCAGAAGAAGGTCTTTGCCCTGAGGAGCGTAGAGCAGAACAGGTTCTTCAGAGGGCCCACCTAGGTGCAGCTTGGGCCATTAAATCTGCATCCACCGCATCATTTTTTAATCGGACAACTATCCTGTGGCTTAAACAATTACAGGAAAAGATGTCTTCTGAGGACCCCAGATTGAAACAGGACTTGAATAAAATCATTGCTGCGGTACAGTTTTCTGCAGATGCCACCTTGCATGCCACTCGATTCGCAGCAAAGTCTCTGGCCTCTTCCATTGCGGCCCACCGTTTAGTGTGGCTTCGCCATTGGCAAGCTGATGTGAGGCATAAATGGCGCCTGACTTCAGTGCCTTTTTCAGGATCAAAACTGTTTGGCGAGCACCTGGACAAGTTTCTCGTAGAGACCAAAGATAAAAGAAAAGTCTTGCCAGCTGTTTTCCGTAGGGGGGAACCTCGGGTTTTTCCTTACCCTCCTCGTCCTCAATTCCGTCCGTCGGAAGGGGGAATGGGTCCCCACAGAAACACGGGTAATTTCTATCCTGGGCCTTTAAATTTTAGGCAGAGGAATTTTCAGGAGAGACCAGCTAGGGGGAAGAATTTTGGTCCCCGGCGGCCCTTTCGAGGGGGAGGGGGTCGTTCCATCCGTCGTCGGCGTTAGTAGTACAGGGGATCCTCCCATTGGCGGACGATTGGGCCTCTTCGCCAATGCTTGGGAGGGTACTACTTCGGATTGCTGGGTCCAGGCCTCCATTTCATCTGGACTGGCCATTGAATTTATTTCCATCCCTCCTATGTCTTTTATCCGATGTCCTCTTTCCCACTTGGCCGATCGTCGAGCCCGCATGGACTCGGCGGTAAGCCATCTGTTGGCCATTAGGGCTATTCAGCGGGTTCCTCGGGCCCAGGTGGGACAAGGGTTCTATTCTAGGGTCTTCCTAGTCCCTAAGTCATCGGGGGGGTGGAGACCGATTCTGGACCTTAAACGATTGAACCGGTTTGTGGTCTATAGAAGGTTCAAAATGCAATCTTTGTCTTCAATTCTGGCCGGCGTACGAAGGGGCGATCTCCTCTGTTCAATAGATCTCACGGAGGCTTACCTCCATATCCCCATTCGCCCTTCTCATAGGCGATTTCTTCGATTTTACTATGCTGGGGCCCACTACCAATATAGGGCATTACCCTTCGGTCTTTCCTCTGCACCCCGTAGTTTCACCAAGATTTTGGCGGCCTTAGCGGCCCATCTCAGGCTTCAAGCCGTTCGTCTCCAGTGCTATCTGGATGATATCCTTATTATGTCATCTTCTCATCAGCAGGCCAGGTCAGATCTTTGTCTCACGATTCAAACACTGGCATCACACGGCTTCTCTGTTAATTTAGAGAAGAGCCACCTAACGCCCTCTACTAGGATTCTCCATTTGGGGGCTATTATTGACTCGTCACAAGGTAGAGTTTTTCTGTCCCCAGACAGACAGGCGGCCTTGAAATCCATGGTAGCTAAGCTCATGGGGGAGAGGAGGGTTTCCCCTCTGTTTCTTTCCAGACTACTAGGGAAGATGGTCTCGGCCATCTCCATTGTCCCATGGGCCAGATTACATCTTAGAGACCTTCAATGGTTCCTTTTACCTTTTCAGAAAGCGGGCAAGGGATCCTCCTTGATCAAAGTGACAGTTCCACGGGGAGTGCGGTCATCCCTTCGCTGGTGGACATCTCCTGCGCTCTCCAAGGGCTGTCTGTTCCTAGAACCACAGCGGGTAACGGTGACTTCCGACGCCAGCAAATCCGGCTGGGGGGCTCACTGCGGGACTCACTTCGCACAAGGGACCTGGTCCCCTGTGGAAGGTGCCCGCAGCATCAATTGGTTAGAGCTGAGGGCAATTTACCTGGCTCTTCGGGCCTTCCAACATCTGCTGTCCGGCGAACACGTGCTGATTTTGACCGACAACACCTCGGCCAAGGCACACGTCAATCGCCAGGGCGGTACCAGGTCGATCTTGTTGATGCGGGAAGCAAAGAGACTAGGTCTTTGGGCAGAGAGGCATCTGGCCTCCTTGAAAGCGGACCATATATCAGGTGTCTCGAACGTGACAGCGGACTGGCTGAGTCGCCAGCACTTGGACCACGGAGAATGGAGCCTTCACCCGCTCCTATTCCGGAGGATAGCAGCTCATTTTGGGAGCCTGCAGATAGACCTCTTTGCTTCACCTCAAAACAACCAGTTGCCTCATTTCTTCTCCCGCTTCCCTTCCCATCAAGCAGAAGCTGTGGATTGGCCGCAAGGTCTGCTGTACGCCTTCCCTCCAATTCCCCTCATTCCAAGGGTGATTCGGAAGCTACTGCTGGAGCAGGCGGAGATCATTCTGGTGGCTCCACATTGGCCGAGGAGGTCATGGTTTGCAGACCTCATGCATCTGTCAGTGTCTCCTCCTTGGAAGATTCCATGTTCCCCGGATTGTCTCAGCCAAGGGAAGATTGTACATCCGGAGCCTCAGTGGCTTTAGCTGACCGCTTGGCGGTTGAGTGGGCAGCTATGCAGCGGGACCACATCCCCTCTGACGTGATCCATACCATCCAAGCCTCCAGGCGAGCATCGACAGAACAGATTTATTTGGCTACTTGGAGAGCTTTTTCCTCGTGGTGTTCATCCCAAGGTTTTTCTCCACTTCAATCTTCCGTCTTGCAAGTTCTTCGATTCCTTCAGTCGGGATTGGACAAAGGTCTGTCTCCTAATACCCTTAGGAGACAGGTTGCGGCAATCTCTTCCATCCTAACGTATAATTCCATACATTCATTGTCTCAGCGACCTCTGATTCGGCGTTTCCTCCGAGGTGCAACTAACCTCTGCCCACCTGTTCTACATCGGTATCCCTCTTGGGATCTTCCTCTCGTACTGGACTCCCTTATGGGGTCACCATACGAGCCTCTTGATTCGGTCAGGTTGCGTTTATTGTCTGGCAAGGTGGCCTTTTTGGTTGCTATTACGTCGGCGCGTCGAATTTCAGAACTAGCAGCATTGTCCATTAGAAATGATTTGTGTGTTTTTCATGAAGATCGAGTGGTCCTTAGATTGGATCCGACATTTGTGACTAAGATTAACTCTCCATTTCATCGTTTGCAGGAACTGGTCTTGCCAGATTTCTATCCTTCTCCTTCCGATCCGGTGGAGAGCCGTTTACACATGTTGGATGTCCGCCGGGCTCTGACCCTCTACCTCCGGAGGACAGCTGATATTCGGCGGACAGAATCACTGTTTGTTTCCTTTCTACCATCTTCCTTAGGTCAAAGAGTAACTTCCTCCATGGTGGGGCGGTGGATCCGTTCAACGATTACAACGGCATACGAACTCCAGTCGTTACCTCCTCCTGCTTCTGTCACAGCCCATTCTACCAGAAGTGCTGCGACCACGGCGGCTTGGACCTCGAAGGCTTCCTTGGACGAGATCTGCAGGGCAGCAACTTGGACGTCTCCTTCGCCCTTTATTAGACATTATAAGTTAGATAAGTTTGCCTCGGCGGAGGCGGATTTTGGGAGGCGTGTGTTTCAAGGTGTTGTCACTCGGGAGGAGTATTCGGCCCAGACTGTTCCCGCCCGTGAATTGGGACAGTGATCTTTGGTATGTCCCACGTCTGGCTGCTGTCTCCACCCTCAAGGGAGAAGGGGCGTTGGTCCTACCTGATACGCCCCTTCTCGTTGAGTGGAGACAGCAGCCAGCCCCACCCTGGTCCTTTCAGTCTGGTCATTCATATCATTGTATTATTGCATGGTTGTTTACTGTTGTTTTTTATGGTTTTTCTTTCCACACACCGAGTCTGCTTCCTTCTCCTTCGACAAAAACTGGGTGCCTTAGCAACAGGGGAAGGATTTAAGAAGATTTTACAGGCTCAGTCCAACCTCTGACCAATGAGCACAACCCACGTCTGGCTGCTGTCTCCACTCAACGAGAAGGGGCGTATCAGGTAGGACCAATGCCCCTTCTCCTTTCCCAAGAAAGTATAGTGTCAGCACTCCAAACTACATTCGTTCCAGTGCTGACATAAGGAGGAGAAGAGGGGGCAGCTGGCAAGAGGACGCTTGACTTTTCACCTACTTATTTTCCCTGAAGATAATATCCCCTAGGAGATGAGATGGGAGGGGGGACATTCCTGGGAGCTGAAGTAGTAGATATGGGGAGAGTGATTTGCAAGATGGCCAATGAGACACAGAGAACTGGGAAACAGAAAGGGAAGGTTTGGGGTCAGGAAGTCAGTGTTGGCTACAATATAATCGGGGACAGATTGTTGTGCTTAATAAATGAAAGATTTCATCAAAGACTATTTGTTTGGAAATGCAATTTATTTTGAGACCACACTGAAACCTGACATATAGACTCTTGAAACGTGGTATTTCAAAAGGAACCTTTTATTGAGAAGAAGTGATAGCAGAACAGGCAAAGCAGACTCTAAATTCCCTCCCAAACTACACAGTCAGAAATAGGCTTTAGAATCCCTCCCTCCCATCTGAATGTGGACTTAGCCAATCCACAGGAGTGAAGAGGTTTATTATAACTGCCGTCTTGAGAAACAGATAAGGAGCCTTCCCAGGATCTTCTTCCACTTTCAGCAAACTGAAACAATCCACATGGCCCTCCCTCCTTATTACATTCCAAAGAAGGTGAGAATACCCCAGGGTGCTTAGATGCCTGGAAAAAGGTTATAAAATACAGCTTATCCCCATGCTTTTCCCTCCCTCCATTTGAATGGCAGTATCACGTTAGGGATCTGACACCTGCATAGATGACACTGCAACATGTGGAAGCATATCATGCTGATTCAGTTGCTGCCTCTGAGCCAGGGTTTGGATCCAGTCATCTATCTAACAGTCATCACAGCAACCAGAATGGAACAGACCTTCCCAAGCCTGACTGACCACCCTTACCACCAAGCCAAGCCTAATGCCATCCAGAAGACATGAAAGAAAGGACTCTGAGATGGACAAGTAAAGACTGAAAGACTCTTTTCAATCCCCAGAAGATAGCTAGAAAGACTATGGGGGAGGGTGGAAATTCATTGTAAATTTTTCTTTCTTGCCTCATTTATGTTGTATTCAGTTAAATGGACTCTAGGGGATTGTATTTGACAATGGTTGCCACAGCAAGTTCTGAACACCTTGGATTTCTGTCTGGTGGGAGGGAAATTTGTCCAGCATGTTTGTATTGCCTGTATTCTAGGAGTAGCTGCATACACATGCACGCACACAGAGACACACCAGTGGTGGGTTGCTCCCAATTCGGCCCAGTTTGGCCGAGCCGTTAGCGGTGATGATGTGACATCACCGAACTGGTTTTCTTTGTTTGGGAGTTGGATCCTCCTGCCCGCCCCCGCATTATTCCTACCTTTATTTCTTCTTTTTGTAGCCTAGCTGATAGGTGCGGCAGAGTGGATTGCCACAGCTCAGCTGGGCAGAAACCTAACAAGCTTGTGCGGAGCGCAAGTGAAGCGCGCATGCAAGTGAAGCAAGCATGCACAAAGAGAACCAGTGGTAACACCGGTTGGAACCCACCACTGAGACACACCATTCAGAGTTAGACTGAAACTATCCCCTTCACCTACCTCCAAACAAAGCTCCTCCTAGGTTGATTTTTGTTCTGTGGCATTAAGGCCCAAGTAGTCATATCTCCCTGATAATCCCATGGGGGAGGGGACAATTCCCCTCAGGCAATTCCCTCACTTGAAGAGATAGCAGAAAAGAGATCTCCAAGGCCTGACTGTGAGTCACAAATGATGCTGCCCAGTTGCCCAGTAAAGCAAGATATGTTGCACTGGTGGTTTCATTAGTAGAAGTCCCAAGACTCATTGTGTGTAATTTTAAAAATACTAAAAAGCCTAAAGAGCTAGGGAAGGTTCAAGAAACCACCCTTGGAAATGGGCAGTCTGTAATTTAAAGCAAAACCATGGCTGTGAAGAATTTTGGGACTTGTGCTTACTTGAAACCTGACTGGAAGCTCACAGAAAGTGGCATCAAACATCTGAAAATAATTGGCACAGGAAAATTGTAAATTGATATTGTAAATTTCTTTTCAGAATTTTTGCCCTGGCTGCTAGACCTTCATGGTTGAAAGCTCTCCTTTTGGGAGCCACTGAAAGAATCCTTTTCTGCTGCCTCCATCAATGCCTTTGCATCAGAAAAATTAAAAGCATCCATCAAGTCTCCCTGATCTTACCCTGGAATGGTAAGATGGACCCTAAATAAGTCAATTCTAAAACAGGAAAAATTCAGGCTGACAATGGAAAAACAAATGGACTTTTTAAAAAAGAAAACAAGAAAGAAGATACATCCCTACAAAATCTATGGGACACTGCGAAGGCATACATGTGGGGAGTCACTATATCATATATGGCGAATAAAAATAAAGAGAAGAAACAGTGACAGAAACGCCTAGAAGAAGAATATAGAAGAGCCGAAGCAGAGTTGCAGAGGGAACCTCAAAAAAGGGAGCTAAAGCAACAAATGGACTTACCGTATTTTTCAGAGTATAAGACACACTTTTTCCCTCTAAAAGAGGGTGAAAATTTGGATGCATCTTATACACAGAATGTGGCCCTGCCCAGCCTCTGGGGCTTTCTGAGGCTGAGAACAGCCTCTCAAATGGAGCTTTCTGAGGCTGAAAACAGCCTCTTAAACAGAGGTTTCTGAGGCTGAAAACAGCCTCTCAAACGGACGTTTCAGAAGCTGAAAAAGCAAGGCGCAGAGCTCACAATCAATGAATCTGTTGCTAAAGTTCACCTCTGGGAACAGCTGATTGGGGATATTCTGGGAGGCTGATCCACCCGCCAATCAGCTGCTTGTGCTAAATCAGGCTAATATACCTGTTCCAGGCTGTTTGCTAAGGACGCTAGCCAGATGGATGCTGGTAGGCAGATTTTTTTTTTCTTATTTTCCTCCCCCAAAACTATGGTGTGTCTTATACTCTGGTGCATCTTTTTTTTTATTGAAAAGTTTTAAAAAGTTTTACAGACATTTCCCCTTCCCCTCCCTCCCCCCCCCCCACTTCCCAGAGCATAATACAGGGTATAACATTTAACAATCATAAGCTAACATAAGCTAATTATCTATAGCCTCCTATCCCCCTCTTGAACTTTTAACTTCCCTTTTACTAAACTAAATTTAAGTACTTTATAAAATCTCTTTGATCATTCATAAGCTATTTGAAATTTTTTAGTCCGATATTTGCCTTGAATATAATCAATCCATCTTCTCCATTCTAACATGTATTTCTCATTTGAATGGTCCTTTAGATATGCTGAAGTTTTCGCCATTTCTGCTAAATTTACTACTTTTAATGTCCATTCTTTTTTTTTTATTGAAAAGGTTTTCAAATACAAATTTTTCCCCCTTTCCCCCCCCCTCCCCCCCTCCCTAACCCCCCCTCCCCACCCTTCCCCCCCTGTGACTTCTTCGTAACAAAAAAAACCCCCTAATTCATAACAGATTACTTACTCCCTCCTCAAAATACTGACCTTTACTTACTAAAAGTATTATAAATCCCCCTTTATCCATACATTTCAGAAAAGAAGAAGAGAAAAAAACAAAAAAAAACAAACACATTATACTATAACTATTATAAAATAACTTCTAATTTAGCATAATAGTGTTTTATATCTATACATTATTGCAACAATTCAAAACCACCTTCCACTTTAAAACTATACGATAAGTCCTACTTTAATAACATTTCAAAGCGGGCTCCCCATAAAATCTAATTTAACATTTATTCCACTCTATCCATTTCCTCCACTCCCCTAAATGTATCACTTAAAAATCCCTTTTCTTAAACTAATCAGTCTGTAGCTAGCTTATTCACCCACTGTCTTACAAATTTACCATACACAACAATTCTTGATATCTTTAATTCACTGCCCACACTACTTAAAAATATATATATATATATATTCCATTATATCTAAATAAAAAAAGAAAAGACAATAACTTTAAATTTATAGTCCATATAATATCTTCTTGAAGTCTTTCCACTGGATTGTTAAAACCAACATCCATAATAGGGTAACATAGCTTGCTGATGCAACAGTTTATTCAAGATCTCCAATCATATCTGCCCCCATCAGTAGTAAACATCTTCTTATATATATAAAAGTAAAAACAACCACCCGAGTGACATTATAATTATATTCCATATAATAATAATTGTGGGTTTCATCAGGATTATTAATTTCCATCATCGTATTGGGTAACAACCCGATCTTCTGCATGCCAATGTGATTCTCTTGCCTTATAATTCAAGATAATTATAATATATTTATCAACACAAAAAGAAGTTTCAAAGTAGATAATTCAAAACCATCAATTTGAGGCTCTTTCCATGTCCCAAAATTACGGCAGAGATCTGCCACTATCCTCAGGATGATATTGACCAATATGTCGCCTCCTCTATGTTTTCACATAATCATTCATATTTTAAAATCACTGGCTTCACTGTTGCTTGGGTTAGAAATTTCTATTTTTGTACAACCTATTTCTTTTTTTGTTTTCTTTTTGTGGGTTTGACTTCCATCCTAATTTTTTGTGTCTCGCGTTTCTTTTTTATCCCTTGTATATCCTCTAATTGGTTTCCATGCTTGTCCTTGCCTTGATAAGTCATCACATTAAAATCAGATGGCACTTCTCTCAAATTTGTAGATAATCCAGCTGGGGTATCCGATAAATCCAAAGGCAATTTATCTGGTACAGTCTCTGTCTTTAGTTCCAGCTCCTTGTGCTTATCCTGTATTATATCTGAAGACGTTAAATTCATTTTCAACCTATTTTGATAAAATTCTTCCGCTCTTTCAACAGTATTTAACTGGTATCTTTCTCCTTGATATCTCAATATAATACCAACTGGGACGTCCCACCGGAATTGAATATTTCTCCTTTTTAACTCAGACACCAGAAAGCCAAATTTCTTCCTTTCCATTAATATCTTAGGTGGGAGTTCCTTGTAAATCCAAATCTTTCTTCCATACAATTGCAAATTAGAATTGAAGGAATTTTGCACAATTTTATTCCTAATTTCTTTATCTGAAAAATAGATTACCACATCTCTAGGCAATTGCCTTTGCTTGGCAGTCCAGGAGTTTATTCGATAAGCTCTGTCAATCCTACAAAACACTTCCTCAGGTTGAATCTTTAAAATCCCAGCTAGAAATTCAGAAGATATTTTCCTTAAGTCATCTCTGTTATTTTCCTGCAAACCTCTAAGTCTTATTGCATATTCTGTGAAATTATATTGTATCTTTAGAACCTCTTTTTCAATCCTCTGTTGCAGATTTTCTACATTACCAGACTTTTGGTCAGCATCCATTTTAAATTTTTCTTCTGAACTATAATCCTGAATATTTAACAAATCATTTTCAATTTTTTGAATTCTATTGTCCAATTTATCTTGAATTTCATCCATTTTTGACTCTAGTAAATTAGTATTTGTATCCAACCGAATCATGAATTCTGACACTTTTAAAATTTTTTGCTGCAAAAAGTCAAACTTGGATTTCACCAATTCCTTAGTTTCCTGCTTAAATTTTTCAAGTTGCTGATTCACAATCTCATCCCTTCTTTCAATCTCCTCTAAGAGAAATTCTATTATATTAAAATCAGGTTTCTGGGACTGAAGAGTTAAAACTTGTTCCTTTAAATTCTTAGTGGGGGAATCCCCCCCCCACCTATTTGTTTGTCTGACTTCACAAGCCTCAGTGCCATGTTTCCGCCTAAGCAGGCTTTGTTAGAAGAAAAAAAAAAAAAAAAAAACAAAACAAGACAAAAGACTTCCAGCCAGCAACAATCAGGCCTCCAGGGGAAAAAGAGTAAAACAAAAACAGGAGCGGAGTTTTGTCTACAAATGTAGCCAGTGGTATTTATTCCGCTACATTGTAATAATAAAAAACAGAAGAACTTTCCCTCTCAAACTCTTCTCCAGCCGCGGCAGACGCCATTTTAAAAAAAAACTTTTTTCCTCTTTCTCTTCCTCTATTCTCTTAAGTAATTTTTAAAAGATAAGTAAAATACTTGCGCTTCAGTATTACAGATCCAGCTCACATTTTCTTTGAGTAATCTGTCAAATTCGCAGGCTTGCTTTTGACGCCTGGCTCTGCATTAGCAGAGGTCTCCCAAAGCCCGGAGCAGCGGCTGGGGATATGGGGCATCTCATCCGCTCCATCCCAAAAGTAAAAGAAAAACTTTTGGGACTCTGCAGAGAGTTCTACCCACCCCTGCCGGCTCTATCTCCGTTTCCTCATGGGAACGGAGTTTTTTCGAGCCGCCGTTCCGTTGTGAAGGCGGCTCTGACAGGCAGTGGAAGCTGACGATCCCAAAGGAACGTCTGGCGGCGGCCAGCAGCAAACAGGAAGTCTTGAATAGTAGGTAAATCTTCCTTCTTCCAGTACTGCACCACCAAAAGTCTTGCTGCAGTTATTAAGTTCAGAATCAAATTAGTCTCTATAGCCGTACAATCTGTAATTATACCTAACAAAAACAACTGTGGAGTAAACTTTATCCTTTTTTAAAAAATATTTTGAATAATCCACCATATTTTTATCCAAAATTCTTTAACTTTTTTACAAGTCCACCAAACATGAAAATAGGTAGCATCAACACAACTTTTTGAGATCCAAATGCCATCTATAAAACATTTTATAAAAATTTTCTCTCAAATTTTGAGCTTGTGTAAATTTTACATTTCTTACTCAGATCCTTTCCCATGTTTCCATCATTATTGGTTCCTCAAAATTTTGTGCCCATTTTATCATACAATCTTTAACTAACTCTGTCTCCGAGTCTATTTCTATCAATATATTATACAACCTTTTTATGTGCATTTGACTCTGGTCCCTAATTTGTTTTATCAAATTTTCTTCACTTTGTGTAATACCAATTTTCTGATCTTTTTTCCATCTATTCTGCAGCTGTACATACTGAAACCAGGTTTGAATTGCCCTTTCCTCTCTTAATATATTCAAAGGCTTTAACTGTAGTACATTTCTTTCTGTAATCAGAAGTTCTTTATAAGTAATTACATCCTGTCTTTGTTCTATACTTATATTTTCTATCGCATGTCTGGGTACTACCCACATGGGTATCTTGCCATTCAATTTATATTGGTATTTTTTCCAAACACGCAGGAGAGCATTCCTTAATATGTGACTTTTAAAAGTCCTATCCACCTTCTTCTCATAAACTAAGTAGGCATGCCAACCATATAGCAAATCATACCCTTCAATATTCAATATTCTTTCATCTGTTAAATTAATCCAGTCACTAATTGCTGACAAAACGGCTGCTTCATAGTACAATTTTAGATTGGGCAATTTCAAACCTCCTCTTTCACGTATATTTTGCATTATTTTTAATTTAACTCTCGGTCTCTTCCCTACCCAAACAAAGGTATTAATGCCTTTCTGCCATTCCTCCAAATTTGCATCCTTTTTAAGTATTGGTATCATTTGAAAGAGAAATAGAAACTTGGGCAGAACATTCATTTTAACTACTGCTATTCTTCCCAACAAAGACAGTTGTAATTTTTTTCATTTATCCATCTCTATCTGTATTTTATGCCATAACAATTCATAATTATACTTGTATAATTTCCCATTTGACGTTGTAATAAAGATTCCTAAGTACTTAACCTTTTTCACTATCTCGCATCCTGTTACTCTTTCCATTTCTTCTTTTTGATTTGTATTCATGTTCTTAGCTATCATCTTTGTTTTCCCTATATTTATTTTAAACCCTGACACTTGACCATATTGCCTAATTATATCCATCAAACCTGTAACTGAATTTACTGGTTGGGTTAAAGTTACAACCAAATCATCTGAAAATGCTCGTAATCTATAATCATGTTGCCTGATCTTAATACCCTGTATGTTATCCGAGTCCCGTATTTTATTCAGCAATACTTCCAAAGTTAAAATAAACAATAATGGAGACAAGGGACATCCCTGTCTTGTTCCTTTCTCAATTTTAAAAGTTTCTGTGAGACTACCATTAACTATTATTTGTGCTGTTTGTTTCTGGTATATTGCCTTAATAGATTGTATGAAATGCTCTTCCAACTGCATCTTTTGTGCTACTTTCACAAAAAACTGCCAATTCAATCGATCAAATGCTTTCTCTGTATCCAAAAACATAAGCACTGCAGGGACTTGGTTGTTCTTCCCCAAATACTCCAGTATATTAACAATTTGTCTTACATTACTTTTCATTTGTCTCCCTTGTATAAATCCAGTTTGATCTTTATGAATCACTTGTTGCATAACTGACATTAGTCTATTTGCCAAAATTTTTGCAAAGATCTTATAATCTGTATTAAGCAATGATAATTAAGCAAAGTAATTTTTGGGTTGACTATGATCTTGATCTTCTTTCGGAATCAGGGACATAAAAGCTGTTCTCCAGGATGGTGGCACCTCTCCTCCCCATTGTATTTTAGCAAATAACTCCTTAAGAGGTTCTACCGTTTCTAATTGAAAATTTTTATAATACACTGCTGTCAAACCATCTGTGCTAGGAGCCTTTCCACTTTTTAATTGTTTAATTGCCAGAAGAATTTCCTCAGTGGTTATTAATACATTCAATCTTTCCCTTTGTTCATCAGTAATTGCAAGAATATTCTCCTTCTGCAAATATCTCTCTATATCATTACCTTGTATATTATCACCAGCATATAACCTCGTATAAAAATCTAAAAATGCTTTTTTAATCATATTCTGTTGATATACCTCTTTACCCTTATACTCTATTTTTTCTATTGTATGAGATTTTTGTTTTTTCCTTAACATATATGCTAACCATCTGCCTGGTTTATTTGCATTGCAAAAGGTATTATGTTTAGCATATTGCAAGTTCGTTGCAACTTGATCTGACATCAACATATTAAACTGTCCTCGCAATATTGTAATGGCTTCTTTTATATTCTTATCATCTGGTTTATCCTGTTCCTTCTTTTTTATTTCCTCTTTCAATTCCCTCCGTTTTTTCCCTTGTCTACATCTGTAGGAATTATTCAAATTTATTAAAACTCCTCTCATATATGCTTTACTTGCATCCCATACCATTTCCACAGGTGTACCCTTATGCATATCTAAAACAAAAAATTCTTTCATTAACTTTTTACATTCTATCACATTTGCCTCATATCGAAATAAGTTTTAATTCAGTCTCCAAGATCTCCTAGACCCCTCCCCAAACTCTAATTCCATCCACACCGGGTTATGGTCTGTTAAAGTTCTTGGACATATCTTCGTCTTCTTTACCCTGGAAAGAAAATCATTTGTAATTAGTATAAAATCAATTCTAGAAAAAGATTGGTGCCTTTCAGAAAAAAAAAGTAAAATCCTGTTCTTTAAAATTTCGTTCACGCCATATGTCTCTCAACTCCATATCATCCATCATATCAAAAAAAGATTTAGGCAATTTAGCCCGTGTTTGAATATTTGGCAAAAGGGTCTTTTTGTCTTTTTTAGTGTCCAATACACCATTCCAGTCACCCATCATTATACATGATTTGTAATCCATTTGTATTAATTTTTAATGCAAAAGTTTATAAAATTTCTCTTGTTGTTGATTAGGTGCATATACTCCCACTAAAAGTATTTTCTTCCCTTCTATTAATAATTCAATCATTATATATCTTCCTTCTGGATCTGCTTCAATTAATTTAGCCATTAAATCTGTTCTTAGGTATATAACTATACCATTTTTCTTCTCAGGAGCTGACGCAACAAAATGTTTGCCCAGTCTAGCATTTATTAGGTATTTCTGATCAGTTGTTCTAATATGTGTTTCTTGCAAACAAATTACATCATTTTTAAACTGTTTCATATAATGAAATATTTTCTTCCTCTTTTGTGGTGAGTTTAAGCCATTAACATTCCAGGTCAAAAATTTATTTGCCTTTTCTGTTGGCGCTGTCGTCGCCGCTAGACGGTCTCTTTAAGACTGCCAGCCCTGCCGCCCATAAAGAGCCGCCCCTACAGCTGAGGGGCAGCTTGAAAAACTCCACGTTCTTGAGGAAACGGGAGGAGAGCCGGCGAGAGCAGGTAGAGACCCCTGCAAAGTCCCCAGATTGTCTTTTTTGCTTCTGGGGAGGAAGCAGCTCGCCGAGGCTCCGGACTCCGGGGACAACTCTGCATCCAGCAGAGCCAGATGACGCGACCAACATAACCAGCGAAAGCCAAGAGAATTATCAAAAATAAACAGGGTGGAATCTGGACTTGAAACTCAAAACTGCAAGTATTTGTATTAGCCCTGTGATTGAATTTAAGAACGGAGAAAAATGAAAGTTTGCTAAAATGGCATCCGGCTTCAGTGGTAGGAAAAAAGCTGAAAGTGAAAGTGGATTTGCCTGAGTGTTTTAATACGTTACAAAGTATCTAAAGCAACAGTGCTGGCTAGAAGAAAAGGGAAAAGTTCTTTTTAAAGTGATTTTGATCTGTTCCTTCTCCCTTAGAGACTTGATTAAAGCTGGGGAAATTTCTGAGAGGATTCTGTGGTGAAAAGGGAGGGAGGACTTCCTTCTTAGAAAGAATCAGACTGTGTGGCAGAATGGCTTCAAAGCAGACAAAGCCAGCCACTAAAGCTGCAGGGGGGGGTTTCCCCACTCACAAGTCACAAGAGCAGCTATTAAGTTTGCAGACTCAGAGCCAAGCACAGGAGACTGGTTTTAAAGATTTGAAGGAATTTATTGCTGCGGCTCTGATGAATCAAAATGAAGTTTTGGACCAGAAATTTGAAAAATCTCAACAGGAAATTAAGGAGGTGGTTCAAGAAAAGTATGACAAGATGAAGCGTGACATACTGACAGTTGTGACTGGCTTGTCAGAAGTAGTTGTTCAGATTGATAAAAAAGTGGAAGAACTTAGTTCAGAAGTAGAATCTAAAATGAAGGAAGCTGATTATAAAATTTCTAATGTTGACAATAAAGGATTGAAAATGAAGTGACAATGATGCAATTTAGACTCATGGAGTTTGCTGTAAGACTGAGAGGAATAAAAGAAAATAACAGAGAAGATTTGAGAAGGGTTTGTGCTGATGCCCTGGCTGTGATGCTAAAGGTTAGGAGATTTTGTGCAAGATGGACAAGGTCTATAGAGTGAATTCTTGGGTGGCAAGGGAGAGGCAACTGCCTAGAGATGTGGTTATCTACTTTACAGATAGAAGAATAAGAAATGATATTTTGCAAAAGTCTTTTGTTTCTACTATTCAAGTGGATGGAATTTACAAAGAGTTGCCGCCTAAGATGCTAAGAGATAGAAAGGACTTTGGATTTTTGGTGATTGAATTAAAGAAACAACAAATTCCATTCAGATGGGATGCTCCAGTTGGCATAATATTGAGGTATCAAGGAGAGAGATATCGATTAAATACTGTTGAAAAAGCGGAAGATTTTTACTTCAATGTTTTTAAAACTGGCGCAACATCTCCACGTACATCCTCAGTGTTAGGTATAGAGGAGGGTGAGAAAGAGAAGCAATTTGAACAAGAGCTTGAAGAGCAGCGGAAACAGATGGAGGTGGAGGCAATGGAAACTCAAGGAGCAACAGGGGTTTTTTTGGATGAACCTTTGCTGGATCTTCCTTTAGAGGCTTTAAGTGGACCACCCAAAAATACAAGAGACGTGGCAGTGGATCTCGAGTTGATGTTGTATAAAGCTAAAGACCAGCGTATAACTCGAGTAGCTTATAAACAAATTCTAGAGAAACAACAACAGCAGAGATCTAAGCTATCGCAAGATAAGAAAGGAGTCAATGGTAAAGCACAAAAATCTGAAGCTATGGGAGGAGCTAAGATGAAGACTACCAGTCTGGAACAGAAACTTCAGCAAATGCTCTTAACGCTTCAGGAGACTACAAATGACAATTAAGTTTTTATCTTGGAACGTGAATGGATTGAATTCACCACAGAAAAGAAGGAAGATATTTCACTATCTGAGACAATTTAATAATGATGTTATTTGCCTACAAGAAACTCATATTAGAATACAAGATCAAAAATATTTGATAAATCTTTGATTAGGAGCACAGTTTATAGCCTCAAATTCGGAGAAAAAGAATGGTGTAGTGATTTATATAAATAAAAGATTGCCAGCAAAAATTTTAGAAGCAGATGACTGTGGAAGATATATAGCAATTGAACTTTCTACAGATAATGGTCCAATTTTGGTGATTGGAATTTATGCTCCTAATCAGCAACAAGAAAATTTTTATAAAATCTTGTACTCTAAAATATTACAATGGGACTACAGATCTATTTTACTTATGGGAGATTGGAATGGAGCAATAGATCCCAAAAAAGATAAGAAGAGTTTGGCAAAGTCATGTGTTAAATTACCACAGATTTTTTTTTGATATGAAAGAAGATTTGGAATTGAAAAATATATGGAGAGTGCATAACCCAAAAGAATTGGACTTTACCTTTTTCTCAGATAGACATAGATCCTTCTCTAGGATTGATTTTATTCTACTTACGGCTGAATTACTCTTAAAAAGAAAGAAAACAAAGATATTTCCGAGGACTTTAACTGACCATAGCCCGATATGGATAGAAATAGAAATGGGAAAGAATGAGAGAAGATCGTGGAGAGTAAATGAAAACTTGTTTAGATATGAAAAGAACGTAAATGAATTTAAAAAACAAATGAAGGAATTTTTTGAAATGAACTTGAATAAGGGTACCCCTATTGAAATTGTTTGGGATGCGAATAAGGCGTATATGCGGGGGGTACTGATCCATATGAATTCTAAACATAAATCAAATCGACAAAGAAAAAGATTAGAATTGGAAGAAGAGATAAAGAAAAAAGAACAGTTGCTCATAAAAAACCCAACAGAGGAAAAACTACAAGGAATTATAAAACTTTTGAAAGACCAATTTCAAATGCTCACAGCGGAACAAGCAGCAACTAATTTACAATTTGTGAAACATAATACATTTTGCAACGCTAATAAGCCGGGCAGGTGGTTAGCTTACATACTGAGGAAACAACAGAGTTGGCAGTATTGAGTATGGAGGGAAGGAAGTTTTTCAACAAAGACTAATCAAAGAAGCCTTCTTAGATTATTATACTAAATTATATGTCAAAAATGATATACAGAATGAATTTATAAATAAATATCTAGAAGAAAGGAGAGTTATGAAAATTTCTAGTGATCAAAAGGAAAGAACGAGCTTACCAATAACAGCTGAGGAGATTATTGTTGCTATTAAACAATTGAAAACAGCTAAAGCTCCAGGAACGGATGGTTTAACTGTGGTGTATTATAAAACTTTACAAGCAGAAATGATTGAACATCTTAAAGACTTATTTTGTAGCATACAACAAGGGGGTAAAATACCCCCTTCATGGAAAGCAGCTTTTGTTTCTTTGATACCGAAAGAGGAAGTAGGTTCTATAAAACCGGAAAATTTTAGACCAATATCTCTCCTGAATACGGATTATAAAATTTTTGCAAAAGTATTAGCCAACAGATTAATGCCAGTTATTCAAGAGGTGATTCATCATGATCAAGCAGGATTTATAGAAGGCAGATACATAAAGGATAATGTGAGGCAAATTATAGATTTATTGGAATATCTTGAGAAGAATAAACAGATCTCTGCAGTGCTGGTGTTTTTGGATGCGGAGAAGGCCTTTGATCGAGTGAACTGGAACTTTCTATTAAAGACTTTAAGAAAGATGGACTTTGGGGATCAGTTCGTGCAGGCCGTTTCAGCAATTTATCAAGAGCAAACAGCACAAATTATCATTAATGGAAGCTTAACTACAAACTTCAGTATAGAAAAAGGCACAAGACAAGGTTGTCCGTTATCCCCGTTGTTGTTTATTTTAACTCTAGAAGTCTTGTTGAACACAATACGGGACTTGAGCACTTTGAATGGAATAGTTATAAGGCAAGAGGATTACAGAACAAGGGCATTTGCAGATGATCTGGTTGTTACCCTAACACGGCCGATGGAATCAATAATGTATCCTAATGTTCAACCAAAATGTTGGAGATGTGACTGTTTGGATGCTACATATTATCATATATGGTGGACTTGCAAGAAAGTGAAGGCTTTCTGGATAAAAATTTGGTGGGTTATGCAAAATGTTCTCAAGAAAAAACTCCAATTTTCTCCTCAATTGTTTTTATTGGGCATAGTTAAGGGTTTTTCAATGGGTGAAACAAAATTGATATTGTATATGGTGACAGCAGCTAGGTTACTGATTGGTCAATATTGGAAAAGGCCTACTATTGAAGAATGGACTTTGAAGGTGGCCAGTTTTGCAGAAATGGTGAAGATATCAGCATACTTAAAAGACCGGACTCAAGAGACTTATGTATGGGAGTGGAAGAAATGGATAGATTATGTGCAGAATAAATACCAAACTAGGAAGTACCAGATAGCTTTTAGTTGAATGTTGTGTAGAAATGTATAGTATATAGGGGGCAGAATAGTTTAATGTCATGTAGAAATGTATAGTACACAGGGGGGAGAATAGAAGGGCGGTAAAGTATGATATGATATAAAATGATTTGGATTTGGATTTCACCTTGGGGAAGTCATGGGAGGAGGGGAGGGCTAGGGAGGGTTAGGGAGGGAAAGTGGGGGGAAATGGGAAAATTTGTATTTGTAAAACTTTTTCAATTAAAAAAAAAATTATTTGCCATCCTTGTGCTAAATCAGGCTAATATACCTGTTCCAGGCTGTTTGCTAAGGACGCTAGCCAGATGGATGCTGGTAGGCAAATTTTTTTTTCTTATTTTCCTCCCCAAAAACTATGGTGTATCTTATACTCTGGTGCATCTTATAGTCTGAAAAATATGGTAATTAAACACAAACTGAATATACTTGAGAAGGAGGAGTTGGCGAGAGACATAAAAAAAAACTAACCAAAACTTCTTTGAGAATGCAGATAAACCAGGGAGGTGGTTAGCATATAAATTGAAGAAACATAAGGAGAAAAGATGGATTAGTAAACTGCAAAATGAGGAAGGAGAGATGTGCTATCAGAATGAGCAGAAAAAGAATATAGTGCAGGAATATTATAAGAAACTGTATGATGATATAGACAGATATTCGGAAGATAAAGCAATAAAATGTTTAAGGAAAGCCTGACTGCCTAAAATTTCAGAAGAAACAAAAAAATATGTTAAATGAAGAAATAAGGATGCCAGAATTAATAGAGGCAATAAAAAAACAAAAGAATAACAAAACACCAGGCCGGATGGGTTGCCAGTAGAAATATATAAAGAACTACAAGACACGTCTGGACAAATGTTGCTTGAGATATACAATGCAGTGTTAAATGATGCAAAGATTCCACTATCATGGGTAGAAGCAAATATTACATTGATTCTGAAAGAAAACACTGATTTAACTTTAATTAAAAACTATAGGCCTATCTCATTGTGGAATACTGTCAGCCTCTGCTTTTTCATTGCTTGCTTGCTTGGCTGCCATTGTCATGGGGGGAGGGGGGAGCTGTTTGAATGTCTGGAGGGGGGAAGTGAGCTGGTGGAGAAGAGAAGAGAAAGTTTTCTTCAGCATTTTCTTTGAAGCTGATAACTACTCAAGGTCAACTGTCATGGCATACCAGGAGAATGGCACCATCGGACACTGCACCCCACATGACCCCTGGGTGGAATGTGGATTGGATAATCCTGACTGGACGGTTGGGGAAAGGGTTTTAGGGATGCTTTCTATATGTAATTTTCGCGCCTATTGCCTCAGACCTTGCTTTTCTTTGGTTGTATTCAGTTCATACTCAGTAAAAGTACCTTTCTCTATGAAAATGGAGTCGGGATTTTTCTTTCTTGAGTACTGAAAGGAGGCACACCTAACAAATACAGATTATAAAATATTTATGTCAATAATAGCTGAAAGACTGAAAAGGTTTTTATGTCGAGTGTCAAATACCCCTCGACACAGCATTACCACATCAGCATGGGAGACCAGGAGGAGGGGGGAATTCCCTCTGGACAACCCAGAACGAAATCCAGCGATAGAGCACGATGGAGGGGTGGTGGTGTTGCGATTAGGACTGTATGCACGGGTGATAGCAGATGACGGACGGAACACAAAGAAGAGGGGATGGGATACACAAAGAAGGAAAGGAGGGGGGTTGTGTAGCAGATTGTAAACGAAGCTGAGAATGATGTCAGAGATCTATGCCCAAAGACAGGAGAACCGAGCAGCAGATTTGATTCCAGCAGATGTTGCAGATTACCTGATGATAGTTAAACACTCCCACTCCCTATAAAACCACATGGGAGGAGAGCACAGGCGTCTCCGACTTTGTTTCTGATTAACCAGTTCAGTGCCTAGTGTAAGTCGCTGTGTAGCTATCATTAAACCGGGTTTTGGCTCCACTTACTCGTGCGTGTGTGTGTGTGCTACATCGCCCGGCAAAGCACTGGCATTTCCAGAGAGGCTGAGATTTTAAATGAGTTTATACATGTGGATCAAAATGGCTTTCTGCCAAAAAGACAAATTAGGAACAATATGAGAATACTTGATATGCTAGAATATTACGAAATACATAGCGAGACGCAAGCAGTATTGATATTCCTAGATGCCCCAAAAGCCTTCAATGGAAATGGAATTCCATGTCAAATGGAATTTTATGCTGCAACAGCTAAGATATATGGATTTTGGTGATAAATTTTGAAATGTTCATGGTAATATATTCCAAACAGGAGGCCAGAGTTATAGTGAATGGAGAGGCGACACAAAATCTTAAAATCTGGAAAGGCACAAGACAAGGGTGTCCACTATCCCTGTTGTTATTTATATTGACTTTGGAACTACTAACAATAAGAAAAGACACACAGATTTAAGGATTGGAAATTAAAGGAGAAAGTTATAGCTTTTGCAGACAATTTAGTTTTCATTCTAGAGGAACCATTGCAATCGGGTTTGAGGCTCATGGAGGTACTGGAGGAATACGGAGAAGTAAGCTGGACTAAAAGTAAATAAGGAGAAAACTAAAATGATAGTTAAGAATATGACTAACAAACAGAAAGATGATTTGACCAAGGGAATAAATATTCAATTAGCAAAAAAGGTGAAATATCTAGGGATCTATTTGACAGCAAGATGCATATCGTTAAGGAGGACACTTATATTAAATTATTAAATCAGATAAAGGCAGACTTGGAAAGATGGAAAAATCATTCAACTCTCCTTTATGGGTAGAATAGCGACAATCAAAATGAGTGTTCTGCCAAAATTACTTTTCCTATTCCAAAATATACCTATAAAATTAGAGAGAAAGTATTTTGATAATCTGAATAAGAAAAGCAAAAGAATACTGGCAAAGGATTTGAATGTGGTTGGAAGAAATGACCAGACAGAGATTGGAAATCAAACCAGAACTATTCCTATTAGGAATTATTAAAGAAGAACTAAGTAAAGTATATTTAATACTGCATATCATAACAGCTGCGAGGATAGTTTATGCCGAACAATGGAAGAGTGGAAACATATCTAAGGAAAGGGAAATAATAAAGAAAATACTTGACTATGCAGAATGTGATAGACTGATGCTAGAACTGAAAAATAAAGGAGAGACAGAATACTATAAGATTTGTAATAGATTTTATCAATGGTTAGACTTAAGGAATGGAAGTCGGAATGGATAAGAACAAGGATGCGTAGATTGAAACAAGAGGCAACATATGTAATATATTATGTAATTGTAAGTGTATATAAGAGGTTAAGCATGTGTATATAATTAGTAAGTAGTAATGTATATTGAATACATAAGAGACTTGTGTTACATTTTGTATGGGGGAGATATTGCCAAGACAGTGCCGTGTCCAATTTTTTTTTAACAATAGAGGTTTAATTTTTTTTTAAAAAGTCTCCCTGATCTAATTGATTTTTAATTTTTTGCCAATAACATGTGTGTTTCACCCACATATTTTGGCAAAAGGGGGGGGGGAATTGTAAGAAAGTTAGCACCCACTGATCTCCTAGAAGAATGAAATATTCTAGGAAATATTAAAAAGGCAGAATATTATATTTCGCTGAGGAGAAATAAAGAAACGTGTTTTTTTTAGGCAGAAAGCAGACTCATTCTTATAGCCCCCACCCTCCTTAATAGCCCATAGCAGATGTCAGCACTTAAGAGATAAAGAGTTGGCTAGGTCTATTCATAAGCAAATACCCTCACCCAAGATCCAACAAAGGTAGGATTAACCCTCAGCCATAATAGGAATTGCCCAAAACCCTCTTCATTACATCACCACCCAGCAAGATTCAACCAAGCCTGGGACTCAAGACAACCTACAAAGTTAGCCCTGCATGGCCCCAATCAGAGTACATTTCTTACACAGGAACAGGAAGCTCCAAGGCAGGGCCCAAGAGAGGGTATAAATCTCTCTCTCTCTCTCTCACCCATGTGCTCATTTTTGCCCAGGACCCAAAAAACCCATGTGGTCCTGTCCATCATTAAACCATCTTTCCAAACAGCCTCCATGTTTCCAGTGTCTTTCTCCCCACTTGGAACTGAACCCAGATGGACATTTCTTTGAGAAATTGGTCTGTTGGCACATCATTTCTGGTCTTCTGCATACATTTGATAAACACCAGTTTGCATACAGAAGAAATAGATCTACAGGGGATGCTATAGACATCACTCGTCACACTGCTCTGACTCATTTGGAACAACAGGGGAGCTATATGAGGATGCTTTTTGTAGATTTTAGCACAATAATTCCAAATAGACTAAGGTCTAAACTTATGGATCTTGGGCTTTCTCATTCAGCATGCTTTGGATTATGGATTTCCTGGCTGGCTGCTCTCAGAGGGTCAGATTAGGTAATCATATCTCTTCAGCCCTTATTCTTAACATTGGTACACCAGTGTTGCGTGTTGAATCCCTTACTCTATACTCTTTATGTGCATGACTGCATTTCCACTCACGCTAGTAATATTATTACTAAATTTGCAGATGATACAATTCAGTGATGCGGTGGATGTGATGTGCCGGTGCCTGGAGGCTGTGAGGGTCTGGATGGGAGTCAACAGGCTCAGACTTAACCCAGACAAGACCGAGTGGCTGTGGGTATTGCCTCCTAAAGACTATGTCGATTGTCCATCCTTAGTTCGGGGGGGGGAGAAATTGTCCCCCTCAGAACGGGCTGTCTTCCTAGACTCACAGCTAAGATTAGAGCAACATCTGACAGCTGTGGCTAGGGGGGCCTTTGCACAGGTTCGCCTGGTACACCAATTGCGACCCTACTTGGATCAGAAGGCTCTCCTCACAGTCACTCATGCCCTTGTCACCTCACGGTTAGATTATTGCAACGCGCTCTACATGGGGCTACCCTTGAAAAGTGTTCGGAGACTACAGTTGGTCCAGAATGCAGTCGCGCGAGCTGTCATGGGTGCACCTAAGTACACCCACATTACACCAATTCTCCGTGAGCTGCACTGGCTCCCTATTGGTCTCCGGTCACAATTCAAAGTGTTGGTTATTACCTTTAAAGCCCTACATGGCTCAGGGGCAGGTTATCTTCGAGACCGCCTTCTGCCGCATAGCTCCCAGCGACCGGTAAGATCCCACAGAGTTGGTCTCCTCCGGGTCCCATCAGCTAAACAATGCCGGCTGGCAGGCCTGCGGGGGAGGGCCTTCTCTGTGGCTGCCCCAGCTCTGTGGAACCAGTTACCTCCTGAAGTCTGGACCATCCCCACCCTATTGGCCTTCCAAAAAGCGGTGAAGACCTGGCTTTTCCGGCAGGCCTGGGGCCATTGATCTCGCTTTGCGATCTGACGAGATCCGGCCATGAATGGTGTGAATGGGTTTTAATGTCTTTAATGTTTTTAATTTTTAAGTCTTTTTATAGTGAATTTTTGAGTGTATTGTGAGTCGCCCTGGGTCTTTGGAGAGGGGTGGCATATAAATTGAATAAATAAATAAATAAGTAAATAAATAAATAAATAAATAAATAAGAGGATCTGACCTGGGGCACTCACATTGCAGCACTGGTCAAAAGGGCCCAGCAGAGATTATACTACCTGAGACTTTTCAGGAAACAACAACTGAATGAAAAACTGCTGGTGGCCTTCTACCGCTGCACCATAGAGAGTATTTTAACTTATTGCATCTGTATATGGTTTGCCAATTGCACAGTGGCAGATAGGACAGCACTCCAGAGGGTCAATGTCATTGCCCAGAAGATCATTGGTTGCCCTCTCCCCTCTTTGGAAGAGCTTTATAGCTCCCACTGCCTTAAGAATGTTCAAAACAGTCTTAAAAATCCATCTCATCCTGGGCACCCTTTTTTTTTGAACTATTACCATCTGGCAGACGGTACAGGATAATAAAAACAAGGACAAATAGGCTGAAAAACAGCTTCTATCCCAGGGCAATAACCATATTGGATTCTAGTGCAATATCGGGTTTTCAATTTCAATTATATAGAATGTAAAGGATGTATGTTTGTGTTTTTATTTTTATAGTTATAATGTACACTGAAGACAGCATTTAATTTCGTTGTACCATGTGAAATGACAATAAAGCAAACTAAACTAAACTAAACTTCAAACACCCCCAACCTAGGAAAGAATAAAGACTTAGAGAAATGTAACTGTACTATGTGTCAGTTCAAAATACAGGAAATGTAACAACACTGTTACATTTGTAAACAAAGTTACAAAAATTTTAGCAACAGTAACAAGTAGGGATAAATTACGCACCCCGGCCCCCAATGCGCGACTCGTGTCCTGGGTTGTGCAGAGTCTCAGGCCCAGGGTCCGTGGCTGATGTTGTGTAATGCCAGGTTGGTCGTTAATTAAGCCCCCCTCATTTGTGATCTTATTTTAGAGGGGGGTGCAGACCTGGCAGGTATTACGGAGACCTGGTTGGGCCAAGAGGGGGGGGTTCCCCTCGTTGAAATGTGCCCACCAGGTTTCCGTGCATTTCATCAGCCAAGGGCCCAGGGGAGGGGTGGGGGAGTGACGGTGATTATTAGGGAGAGTCTTTGTCCAAGGGAGACCACTGTTCCTCAGATAGCCGGATGTGAGTCCCTCTTTGTGAAGTGGGGCCGTGGGGTGCAGATGGGTTTGCTGACTGTGTACCTGGCTCCCTGCCACATGGCAGCGACCCTGCCCGAGCTACTCGACGTCATTGCCGGGGTGGCGGTTGACACCCCCAGACTTATTGTCATGGGGGATTTCAACCTTTCATCTGCGGGTGAGGCGTCAGAGGTGGCTCGGGAGTTCATGGCTTCCATGACGGCCATGGACCTGACCCAGTTAGTTCAAGGCCCAACTCACATAAGGGGACACACTCTGGACCTGATTTTTGTCTCTGGTCAGTGGTTGAATGATCTTGGTAAAGGGGACCTAGATATCAAACCCTTGTCATGGACAGATCATTCGCTCCTTCACTTAGACTTTCCTACCGCTTTCCCCCGCTGCAGGGAGACGGAACTGACCAAATGGTTCCGTCCCAGGCGCCTGATGGACCCCGAAAGGTTCCTGATGGAGCTTGGGCCGTTTCCTGAGACTCTGGTACACGACTCGACTGAAGAGCTGATGGCCGCCTAGGAGAGTGCGGCCGCCAGAGCTTTGGACCGCGTCGTGCCTTTGCGGCCTCTGATCCGATGCCGATCTCAATTGGCTCCTTGGTTCTCCGAGGAGCTGAGAGAGATGAAGCATCGGAAAAGACGCCTAGAGAGCATTTGGAGGACTAGTCAATCCGATTCTGACCGGACACAGGTGAGGTCTTATATCAAGACCTACCTAGTGGCGATAAAAGCGGCGAAATCTAACCATTTCTCTGCTCTTATCGCATCTGCAGAGAACCGCCCAGCCGCCCTGTTTAGGGTGACCCACTCCCTTCTTCGGGGGGGGGAGTGCGGGAAGATCCCTTGCAGGGCCGTGCTGAGGATTTTGTGCAATTTCTGCATGATAAAGTCGCTCGGATTCAGGATGGCTTGGACTCCGATTGGATGAGTCCAGGGGAGGAGACAGGGGCAGGTCTTAAGAATATTATCTGGGAGGACTTTGGTCCTGTGGCTCCCGAGGATGTGGACAGGGTTCTGGGTAGGATTAGTGCCGCCACATGTTTATTGGACCCGTGTCCCTCCTGGTTGGTACTGGCCTCCCGGGAGGTTACACGAGGCTGGCTCCAGGGGATCATAACTGCTTCTCTGAGTGAGGGTGCCTTTCCCGCCACCTTGAAAGAGGCGGTGGTGAGGCCCCTCCTCAAGAAGCCTTTCCTGGACCCGGCTGAATTAGCTAACTACCGTCTGGTCTCCAACCTTCGTTTTGTGGCGAAGGTTGTTGAGAGTGTGGTGGCACAACAACTGCCCGGGCACCTGGATGAAGCTATCTATCTAGACCCGTGCCAGTCGGACTTCAGGCAGGGGCACAGCACAGAAACGGCATTGGTCGCGTTGGTGGATGATCTCTGGAGGGTTCGGGACAGGGGTTGCTCCTCTGTCCTAGTCCTATTAGATCTCTCAGCGGCTTTTGATACCATCGACCATGATATCATGCTGCGGCGGTTGAGAGGGTTAGGAATAGGGGGCACCGTTCTGCGGTGGTTCTCCTCCTTCCTCTCAGACCGCTCGCAGTTCGTGTTGGCAGGGGGGCAGAGGTCGACCTCGAGGCGTCTCGCATGGGGAGTGCCACAAGGGTCGGTCCTCTCGCCCCTTCTGTTCAACATTTATGTGAAGCTGCTGGGTGAGATCATCCGTGGTTTTGGGGTGAAGTGTCATCTGTACGCTGATGATACTCAGCTGTACATCTCCACCCCAGACCACCCCAACGATGCCCTTGATGTAATGTCTCACTGCCTGGAGGCCGTGCGGGTCTGGATGGGGAGGAACAGGCTCAGACTCAACCCCTCCAAGACCGAGTGGCTGTGGCTGCCGGCGTCCCGATATAGTCAGCAGGTGCCATCGCTGACTATTGGGGGTGAATCTTTGCCCCCCACAGAGAGGGCTCACAATCTGGGTGTCCTCCTGGACGCACGGCTGTCTTTAGAAGAGCATATGACGGCCGTGGCCAGGGGGGTCTTTTATCAGGTTCTCCTGATCTGCTAGTTGCAGCCCTTTCTGGACCGGGACGCCTTGCGCACGGCCACTCATGCCCTTGTCACCTCCCGGCTGGACTATTATAATGCTCCCTACATGGGGCTCCCCTTGAAGAGCACTCGGAGGCTCCAACTGGTCCAGAATGCGGCCACACGGGTGGTTATGGGCGCAACTCGTTGTGCCCGTGTGACACCCCTCCTGCGCGAGCTGCACTGGCTCCCAGTGGTCTTCCGGGTGCGATTCAAGGTGTTAGTTACCACCTTTAAAGCGCTCCATGGCATAGGACCCGGGTACTTTCGAGACCGTCTTCTGCCACCAATAGCCTCCCACCGACCAGTCCGCTCCCACAGAGAGGGTCTCCTCAGGGTGCCATCAGCCAAGTTATATCGGCTGGCGACACCCAAGGGGAGGGCCTTCTCTGTGGGAGCCCCAGCCTTGTGGAATGAACTGCCCCCGGAAATACGTAAGATCTCCAACCTCCGGGTGTTTCGTTGCGCATTGAAGACCCTGTTGTTCCACCAGGCCGGGCTATCAACATAATAATTTTAAATTGGGGTATTTTAAATTTTTGGGGTTTTAAATCAGCCAAATCTATTTAATTATTTTAATTTTTAATCATTGTTGTGTCTTGTGTTTTTAAATTGGCTGTACACTGCCCTGAGTCCTTCGGGAGAAGGGCGGTATAGAAATAAAATTATTATTATTATTATTATTATTATTATTATTATTATTATTATTATTATTATTATTATTATTATTATTATTATTATAAAGGACACATAGTTTTGTTCAAGATAATTCTATGCGGAAAATGACACATATACTCAGGAGGGATGCAACTCCACAGATGAATAGACACGTATACTAAAAACAAGGTAGAACTCCAAAAAAGGTAAAAGGTTCTGTAAATTTTACTTCCCTTTTCTTCTGTTAGAAAAAAATATCCTTCTGGGTGTTGGAAGAAATCTCCTTCTAGGTTCTGCTCCAAGTGGGGAAAAAGACACTGGAAACATGGAGACTGCTTGGAAAGATGGTTTAATGGTGGACAGGATCACATGGCTTGAGTTCCTGAACAGAAAAGGGCGGAATACAGCGAGTCCACGGGTTTTTATGCTCTCTCTGACTTTACATTTCCTGGGCCCCCAAAAGAGTATCCTGATTGGTTGTCAGACTCCAAGGGGGTGGGGGTCTTAGCTAGCCTTGCTGGTTGATGGTCACATGTGCTTCCCAGGTCACGTGGTGAGTTTTGGTTGCTAGATGGGGCCCATTGTGTTAGTTTCTGTTGCTATTGTGTTGCAAATGTCCTTTGACAAAGGATTGGGTTTCTGCCTCTGGCCCATTGACAAAGGGTGGGGGGCAGGAAGGTGGGAGCTGCTTTGTCTGTAAAATATGCTTCTCCATTTTTCATCCAGGGAAATATAATATTCTGCCTTTTTTCATATTTCCTAAAATATTTCACTTTTCCAGGAAAGGGGTGGGTGCTAACTTCCTACATGGGTTCAGCTCCAATTGGGGGAAAAGACACTGGAAACATGGAGACTCCTTGGAAAGATGGTTTAATGGTGGACAGGATCACATGGTTTGAGTTCCTGAACAGAAAAAGGGGCGAGTTGCTGAGTGTGCCTTGGTTTTATGCCCTCTCTGGCTTTGAACTTCCTGGGGCCCAGGAAGAGTATCCTGATTGGCTGCTGCCAGAGGTCATAGCTAGCCTTTTAGGTTGTCTGTGTGCCAAGTTTGGTTGAAACTTGGTGGGTGGTGCAATAAAGGGCAATTAAATGGCTCTGCCTGAAGGAGGTAGATCTTTGTTATGTAGAATAGACTGGCTCAGGCCTTAATGGCCCATTAACAAAGGTGGGGGGCTGAGTTTCTACTTCTCTTTTAGGAAAACTATTCTGCCTTTTTAGTATATCCTAAAATATTTCATTTTTCTAGGAGAGTGGTGAGTGCTAACTTCCTACAATCCCTTCTCTTTTTTTTCAATACATGTGAGTTTTGAAACAGGTTCTTGGCAAAAGATTAAAATTGATCAGATCAGGGAGACTTGATGGGTGCTTTTAATTGTTCTGATGCAAAGGGGAAGGCATTGATAGAGGCAACAGAAAAGGATTCCTTCAGTGGCTCCCAAAAGCTTTCAACCATGAAAGTCTAACAGCCAGGGCAAAAATTCTGGGAAGAAATTTACAGTATCCAATTTCTACACCAATTAATTTCAGATGTCAGATAGCACTTTCTGTGAGCTTCCAGTCAGATTTCAAGCAAGCCCACGTCCCAAAATTTTTCACAGCCATGGTTTTCCTTTAAATTACAGGCTGCCCATTTCCAAGGGTTGGTTACTGAACCTGCCCTAGCTCTTATTTTAGTGCATCCAGGATTTGTGAGTCCAAATTGAGGTTAGTCAATGTGCAATCCAGGCTTTCTTTCTTTCTTTTTTAGTATTTTTTTTTTAAATTACACAGAATGAGCCCTGGGACTTCTATTCATGAGACCACTGGTGCAACATATCTTGCTTTACTGGGCAACTGGGTAGCATCCTTTGTGAGTCACAGTCAAGGCTTGGGTTTTGGAGATCTCTTTTTCTGCTATTTCTTCAAGTGAGGGAATTGCCTGAGGGGGATGCCCCCTCCCCTATGGAATTAGCAAGAAGATATGACTTGGGCTTTTAGTGCCACAGAGTAAAAATCAACCTAGGAGAAGCTTTGTGGAGGTAAGTGAAGGGAATAGTTTCAGTTTAATTCTGAATGGTGTGTCTCTCTGTGTGTGCATGTGCATGCAGCTATTTTTACAATACAGGCAATACAAACATTTTGGACAATTTCCCTCCCACCAGACAGACATCAAAGGTATTCAGAACTTGCTGTGCCAGCCACTCTCAAATACAATCCTTACATGAGTACATTAGACTGATTACTATATAAATGAGACAAGAAAAAAAACCTTACAATGAATTCCCCTCCCCCCCCGCATAGTCTTTCCAGCTGTCTTCTGGGGATTGAAAAGTCTTTTGGTCTTTACTTGTCCATCTCAGGGTCATTTCTTTCATATCTGCTGGGTGACATGCTTGGTGGTAAGGCTGGTCAGTCAGGCTTGGGAAGGTCTGCTCCACTCTGGTAGCTGTGATGACTTTCAGTGGAGGCTGGATTCAAACCCAATTCCTGGTTCAAACAGATGGGAGGTCTCCTCTGGAGGCAGCACGTGGATCCATGTGCTCTGCTTTCACAGGTTGTAGAGTCATTTGTGCAGGGCTGAAAGACATTAGAACAGGGTCCCCCTCCCCCCTTTTGTGAGTACTCTTCCCAGGAAAGGCATTGTAACAGGATTAGAGATGAGGGAGGTAGATATCTTGCAGGCAGAGTTTGAAAAGAAACAACAACACATCAGTATTGCAGTTACTAAACAGATAATGCAGTTTCAACAAAATGGAGACACAACAGATGAGAAAGAAAAAACTGGATTCACAAACTTTGGGAAAGAATTGAAAGGTATAACCATTTAAACACATACAGTGAGTGCAAGACTGATTTTTTTTTTCCCTGTAAATGAACTTAAAACATTTCCTCATAAACTTGGGTTGTTACTTTAAGATACAGAGAGGGAAGGAGAAAAAAAATAGAAATAAAATGAAAAGTTCTCTTTACTCTGTTCTTGTTGGCCAGACAAACACAGGGCAAAGGCTCTTTCTTTTTTCTCTCTCTCCCATTTTTCATTGCTTCAACTTTTTTTTTCCCCTAACAATTTAAAATTCTTGTCTCTAGGGATCAGATACATTTTACAGTTACAATTACCTCGAGGGTGCACAAAGACTTAAGATACACACACATAAAACAAGGACAAAGAGAGGAAAACAGAACTCTGAGATTTACACACACACTGATCATTCCCGTCATAAATGTCAGTTAAATTAGGGAAGGCACAAATCTTAACAAACATACCACGTGGTTGCATAGAAGACAGAGAAAGAGACAAACAAACAAAAACCTCAACATTCCTATTTATACATTTCCCTTTTCTTTTAAGTACCTTTATTTAGCCAAATTTGTCTCCCGGTATTACCTCTTATCAGAGCCCATTTTCTACACAATTTCCTAGCTTTCCTTTTTGCTCATGCCAGGTAACACTGGCGTCTGCCTGGCGTCCCAGGCCACAATCAACTCTTCCAGGGAATTTCCTGTCACCCACAAGCTGCAGTTTCCCATGATCCTTGAAATGTAAGGTTCACTTTGGCTCAGCCAGACTACCCTTAACCTCCTCTGGTTTTCAGAAAAAAAAAACTGGGAAGGACTTTGATTCCCTCACGAAGTACGGGCCACCTTCCTAGTTAGGGAATTCATCTAGGTTTTCGAATCAAAAGGGATCTGGGAGGACCTGGCTGCCCCTATAGCTAGTACTAGCATCTCCATGTCTATACACTTATACCAGGGTTGCTCTCTTGAAATACACCGGAGACTTCCTTATTTCCTTTTATTGCCCTTTTCACTTTTGCTCAATGTTTGCTCGGCTTCCATTCCCTTTAAACACAAAGTCCCACATTTGGCGACCCCCCCCTGCTTTCTCTATCCTACCGGTCACGGCTCGGTGGAGCTAGCGGTAGGCAGAGGTGCGGCTAGAGGTTGCTCAGAGGTGAAATCAGACTGTTTTTGGGTGGAATCCCACACACACACACACTTCCTCCTTCCCTAACAGAAGGTCCTGTGCTCTGGCTGAAAGTAAAGCAGGCTCTTTGCTGCAATGTGACAAAATGAGGCAGAGAGAGATTTCTTTTTCTTTTTCCTCACCAAAAAAGGTAGGTGCAAACAATGGGAAATTTAGGGCAAAAGAAGAGAGTTCAAGATTTTAAAACACAAAAGAAAAAAAAGCTCTATTTAACTAGGGAATTGTAATAATTGAGATACTATTAATTGTATATTGTGTTGAAAGCAGAAATGGTTAAGTTGTGGTTTGGAGGAATATATGGGGGAAATTATTTGGTTTATTATTATTGGTAAATATAATTAATTGATTTGTAAGAAATTGGATTGCATGGAAATAATTGGAATATTCATGTTCATATTGATTAATATACAAAAAGATAGTTATATAACCAATTGATTTATATAAAAATGTTGAATTTGTATTAAACAACTGTAATATTACATAATTAACCAATGTGAGGATGGATTTAAAAATAGATGACAATGGGAAGGGGTATAATATAGAATAGAAGGGAAAAATTTTATTTTATTTTATTTTATTTTATTTATTTATTTATTTATTTATTTATTTATTTTTCAAACTTCTATACCGCCCTTCTCCTTTCGGACTCAGGGCGGTGAACAGCCAAGACAAAAAACATTTATACACAAAAGTTAAAAATAAATTTAAAATAATTAAATAAATTTGGCCTGTAATTTAAAACTTTTCAATTAAAGTCCATATCAAATTTTAAAACCAGCCATAAAATTAGGACAGCTCGGCTAACTGAAAAAAATAGGTTTTTAGGGCCCGACGAAAAGTCCGGAGGTCGGAGATCACTCGTATCTCTGGGGGTAGATTGTTCTAGAGGGTAGTTGCCACCACAGAGAAGGCTCCCCCCCTGGGGGTCGCCAGCCAACATTGTCTGGCCGACGGCACCCTGAGGAGGCCCTCTCTGTGGGAGCGAACTGGCCGGTGGGAGGCAATTGGTGGCAGAAGGCAGTCCCGTAAGTACCCCGGCCCTAAGCCATGGAGCGCTTTAAAGGCGATCACCAACACTTTGAAGCGCACCCGGAAGTCCACCGGAAGCTAATGCAGCTCGCGCAGGAGAGGAGTCATATGGGAGCGCCCCGTCGCTCCCATAATCCCCCGCGTGGCCGCATTCTGCACCAGTTGGAGCCTCCGGGTGTACCCCAAGGGGAGCCCCATATAGAGAGTGTTACAATAGTCCAGAGGAGAAGTGACGAGTGCTTGAGTGACCATACGTAGGGAGTCCCGATCCAGAAAGGGGCACAACTGGCGTATCAGGCGAACCTGATAAAAAGCCCCCCTGGCCACGGCCGTCATAGAGATTAAGATTAGAGATGAGAATGAAAGGTAATATTAGTTTTTTTTAAAAAAAATAGATGAGGAATAAATATGGCAAAAAAGAAATATAGAAATTGTAAATTTAATTGAAATGACTAAACACTGTTTAAATTTGTGAACCAGCCAAATACTCTGTTCAAAAAAAATACATTGTGTTTTTATGTGTGTCTAAAAAATAAAAAAAACTTTAAAAAAACAACCAAAAAAGGTAGGTGCGTCTTATACTCCGAAAAATACGGTAAGCACTGGCTGCAGCTCCTCCCTGCTGATTGACAAAATGTATTTCTCATCTCTTGATAACTAAGAAAGAACTGGCATTTTTCACTGTAAAGAAAGGCTGAGGCTCTGCTTTGTATTACACCCCACACCATTTCTGTCCTTTTGGAATTAAAACTGTGGAAAATAGAATCTTAAAGATATTTTTGCATAGACAGATGCTGAAGTCAAAACAGAACCTTATAGCTCTCCATAAATCAAAAAAGAAGGGAACGGGGGGGGGGGCATCAATCGATTATAGCAATCCATCAATTACTTTATTAGAGTTGAGACCCAACATGCAGATTAGAAAAAAATAAATGGGAGATTTTAAAAACGGAGGAAAATCACTGGGAGGTCAAAATCTACACATCTTAAACAGTTGGCAAGGTTGAAAAACACTCTGCTTTATGCGTGACACAGGACAGCCGCCCCCCACACCCCAGCCATTGCAAATTGCATAACTGGCCATTCATAATTTAGGCTTCACGTCTGCCAGAAGGCCATGTTAAGTCTCTTGCAAAGCTGCCACCAGGCTGAAGAAGCGTATTTATTAGAATGTTACACGATGCAAGACACTCGCTTCTTAGTTGTACAAAATGCCTGAAAAGGTCCACTTCTCTGCCCGGAAACACCTCTCTAGGTAAAAGGCGCTCGCCTCCCTCCACGTGACAGGGAGAGTGCGGGGTGGGGTCGGAGCTTGCACCGCCTCCACTAGTGGCGCGTGCGCAAAGCAGGTCATCTATGCTCGTCGCTGGAGCGCGGCTGAGGGAGCGAACGTCGCTCTCTATGGGGGAGAGAAGATGGCTCCCTTCCCGGAGGAGGTGGATGTTTTCACCGCCCCGCACTGGCGGATGAAGCAGCTCGTCGGGCTCTACTGTGACAAGGTAGGGAAGGGGCTGAGGGGCGTCGTTGGAGCCGCCGCCGCGACACACCCCCGCGTCTCGGCCTCAGCCGGCGGAATGGAGGTACTGCGCCTGCGCACAAAAGGGGAGAACCCTGCGGTTGCGCACTTGGGTTGCTGGCTTGTGCGCGACGTACTTCTCCCTCTTCTTGCTTTTCTGCTTTTAGAGATGTTGATGTTTTTTTTCTTTTAATCCAGGAATAAAAGATCTATTTTCCTGTGGGGGGAATAACTGGCCCAAGGTCTCTGGGTTCCCCCTCCTTGCCCATCTCTTTGTTGTCGGTGTTTCTCAACTCCACAAATTGGAAGACGTGAACGTCAGCTCCCTGGCTAGATGATTGTGGGAAGTGGCAATAGCAATATCACTTAGACTTATATACCACTTCATAGTGCTTTACAGCAATTTCTAAGCGGTTTACAGAGTCAGTATATTGCCCCCAACAATCTGGCTCCTCATTTTACCGATCTCAGAAGGATGGAATGCTGAGTCAACCTACTATTGAAGTCCACCCATCTTCAATTTGCTAAGATTAAGACAGCCCTTTAAGGAGCTGAAGGTCTAAAGCTATAGCTGCCTGGTGAGGTAGTCCGAGTCAGATCCAGAGGCATTCTGAAGAGGTTGCTTCCCTCACTTACCAGTCGCTGCCTTATAAACCTTCTGAATGTGAGAGATGTCTCTTTCTAAATTGCTAATACTGCCATATTTTTCATCAAGACTTCAGAATCATCTTGTTGCTGAGGCCTAAGATAAAGACATTATTTTATCATACAGACCTGGACTTAGCAACAGCTGCAGTCAAAACCAGCTCTGAGCCCTGTCTGTGTGAACCTTGGGTGGGACTGGGATAACACAGTGTTCATCATTACAATAAAAACAGCAATCACGGTTCATAAATTTAATATGTAGACTAGGAATCTATCTTGTTGAATCAATCTGGTGGTAACTGCTGCTTTTATGTTTTTCCAAATATTTGTTTTAAAAAGGCATGGACATGAAAACTAATCATTTGAGATCACATGCTGCTGGCATACAAATGAACAGATTAGACATTTATATTTGCTGTTCCCAACCATAAATTTCTGAGCTAATGAAAGTTTCAGGAGTCTGAAAGACAATCCAGGATGGCAGAAAATTGGACTGTTGGAAAAATATGTGTAATTGAAATGTTGTTTGGCATAAGTATTAGATACAAAACAGGATGATTCAACTGAATATGAATAGGAGTCAAGCATTTAATGGATTTTTTTCTCCTGGTCTCTGTCACTTTTTGCTGCAAGTATAATGACCTTGAGCCTACAGTTTTTATCATTTTTCAAGACCTTGATTGAATGCAGAAGTTGGAAGAACAGAACAAGAGCAATCCTCTGAAATCTGTGGCTGTAATTAATACACAACACATGAAAAATGATCGCTTGATTATTGTCAATTAAAATCAATTTGCAAAGCTAGAAATTAAACATTTGGACAGAGATACAAATTGGAAAAATTAAAAAACTATTTCATGATCTACAAAGGAGTTTCAGGTTTGAGTGAAAAAAAATCAAAGCACTGTCTTTTATACAATCTCTTTGCAGGTGAAAATAATGCAACATATTTGTATCATAATCAAGTTTGTCTTAATGAAGTAGACTGTAGCCTGAGAAAAGTTATATTCTAAGGCCGTGTTGGCGAACCTATGGCACGCGTGCCGGAAGTGGCACGTAGAGCCATGTCGCCCGGCACGCGTGGCATCGCCCATTCTTCTTCCAGGTTTCCAGGGCACGCATGCGCACCAGCCAGCTAGTCTACTGGTTACTAGTGTGCATGCGTGTGCAACGTTCAGCTGGCCTTAATGTCTTAGTGCACATGCGCACCGGCCATGCCGTCATTGCCTGCATGCAGCCCCGGGACTCCGCCCTTTGCCAGCCAGGAGCGCTGCCGCCAGTCGCTCCCGTGCACCCAGCTGCCTGCCTGCCTCGTCACTGCCACCATGAGGAAAGGCCCCGAAGTTGTGCTGCCTGGTCTGCCGCAGGGGGAGGCCAGGTATGGCTGGCTGGACGTTGCCTGGAGCTGAGCTCAAGGCTGGCAGGGGGAAGAACGTTGCCTCTTAGCTGGCTCGAACTGTCTGCTGCTGCAGCCTGCCACCATCCCCTCTCCCCTGCCAGCTGCTCCTGTCACTGCCAGGAAAGCGGCTGTGCGAGAACCGCTGCCGCCAAGGGCGAGGGGGCAGTGGTGGCAAGGATGGGCGGTCCGGGTCTTCCCTGTCTCCCCGCCTGAGCAGACTTCTAGCATAGCCCTAGGCCTCCAGAGGGAGGAAGGGAGGGAGAGAGGGAAGCCCCCGCCTGCTGCTCCTGCCACCACCACCCCCTTGCCCCCAGCAAGAGCGGTTGTGCTGCCGCTTCTCCGGCAGCACCAGGAGCAACTGCCGGGGCAGAGAGGACGGGGGCAGGCTGTGGTGGCAGGCTGTTCTCGCTGGGTAACAGACAGGCTGCTCCTGGAGCAGGCAGGAGAAGGAGAAGCCACCAGCGGGGAGGCAAGCTGCCCCAGGAGGACTGGAGGAGAGTGCAGCTCCTCACTCATGGAGATCCACTGGTGGGGAAATGATTGCGGAAAACGGTAAGAAATGCGTGAGCCAGGAAGCGGTCATGCTCCCTCGCAGGAGAGGGTTGAACGTTCACTCCAGTAAAGGTTTGTGCAACCCTCTCTGGCAAGGGAGCATGACCGCTTCCTGGTCAGCGCACCTCTTACCGCGCCCACTTCCCAACCGGTAGATCTCCATGAGTGAGAAGCTGCGCTCTCCTCCAGTCCTGGAGCAGCTCGCCTCCCCGCTGGCAACTTCTCCTTCTCCTTGCTGCTCCAGGAGAAGCCTGAGACTCAGCTTTCCTTGGCAAAGTGCTTCATCATTGCAGCGCAGGGAACACGCGCGGCGCCGGGGGATCCGTGCAGCTACTATCCCACCCCTCCTCGGCCATGCCGCGAGGCTCCAACTCGAGAAGATGGAGGAAGGGGGGCGGTCCAAATGGCAGCTACCTGAAGCAAGCTGCAGCGCGATTATGCAGGGCGGTTGGAGAAGCGGCAGAAATAGCCAGGGCTGGGCTTTCAGCTTGCTTGAGGTAGCTGCCCCCCTCTTCCCCCGCCCCCCTTCCTCCGTCTTCTCCTTGAGTTGGAGCTTCAGTGGGTAAGCAACGCTGCCTCTGCCGTGAGGAACTTTGGAAAGAGAGGCCAGGGGCAGGCTGTAGCCGTTCTCGCCAGCTAAGAGACAGGCTGCTCGCACAGTCTGCCCCCGCCCTCTCCAAAGTTCCCCACAGCAGAGGCAGCGTTGCTTACCCGCTGAAAGCCCAGTCCTGGCTGCTATTTCTGCCACTTCTCCAACTGCCCTGCATAATCGCACTGCAGCTTGCTTCAGGTAGCTGCCATTTGGACCGCCCCCCTTCCTCCGTCTTCTCCTTGAGTTGAAGCCTCGCAGCGTGGCCGAGGCTGAGGAGGGGTGGGATAGTAGCTGCACAGATCCCCCGGCGCCGCGCGTGTTCCCTGCGCTGCAATGATGAAGCGCTTTGCCAAGGAAAGCTGAGTCTCAGGCTTCTCCTGGAGCAGCAAGGAGAAGGAGAAGCTGCCAACGGGGAGGCAAGCTGCCCCAGGAGGACCGGAGGAGAGCGCAGCTTCTCACTCATGGAGATCTACCGGTTGGGAAGTGGGCGCGGTAAGAGGTGCGCTGACCAGGAAGCGGTCATGCTCCCTTGCCAGAGAGGGTTGCACAAACCTTTACTGGAGTGAACGTACAACCCTCTCCTGCCAGGGAGCATGACCGCTTCCTGGCTCACGCATTTCTTACCGCTTTCGGCAACCATTTCCCCAACGGTAGATCTCCATGAGTGAGGAGCTGCTTTCTCCTCCAGTCCTCCTGGGGCAGTATGAGAACCGCTCTTGCTGGGGGCAAGGGGGTGGCGGTGGCAGGAGCAGCAGGCCGGGGCTTCCCTCCGGAGGCCTGGGGCTATGCCAGAAGTCTTATCGGGCGGGGAGACAGGGAAGCCCCGGACTGCCCTCAAAATAATGACTTTCCAGGCCCAAAATGGGGCGGAGGGGTGCCCGAAGTGCATGTGCAGGGCACGCATGCGCAATGTGGGGCGCAGCACGGGGAGGGTCATGTGCGCATGCGCATGTGGGAGGGTTCGCATTGCATTATGGGTACTGGCACGCACAGGAGCTGTTGCGCGCGTACATACACACTTCTGGCACGCCACGAGAAAAAGGTTCGCCATCACTGTTCTAAGGGTTTGTTTTTCTTCAAGGTGATAAAGGATTATTTTGTTTTGCATTTACAGGTTAACTTGGTTAAGCAGATAATGTTCAGTTACAATGTATTTTGACAATGTTATATTAGCAAGATGTTAGGTGTTTATACCTGCCTTTAAATATAAGTAATAGCACTTATCTATTTACTTATTCAGAGGAGGTGTGAGTCTACATTTTAATCTGTAATACAAAACAAGGATTACCAGACATTCCACATGTATTGACTTGTATTTTAAAAGAAAATAATGAAAGGCACAAAGTAAATTCCAGATATTAGATCCTTTGAAAGAGTCATAGAAACTTAAGTTAGTTTACTGTGGCAACACCAAAGTATGCTTAAAGTTAGAAATGTGGTGGAAAATAGTACCACATAATTTTTAGGAAAAAATATTTAGGCATGGTGAGAGAAAGAAGAGAATGACTAGTTAGCTGCTTTTAGTTGAAAGAGCAACATTAAAAAAGAAAAAAACCCAAACCCTATAATGCTTCAGGAAAGAGAATTATCTGAGTTGCTTATTTGTGCCTTTGATCCAAGGAAGAATTCCTCTGCTCTCTTATTGTGCTCTGCAGCTCTTTGCCAAAGCAAAAGGGGACCCAAGATCTTTGGAGTGTTGTCTATCAGGTATCACTTTGATGTTGTCTATCAGGTATCACTTTCCACTCAGGTGGAATCAGGGTTTCCACTCAAGTCACTGTATTTCTGGATCCAGTAAACTGCTTTGGTTTTTTGCTGACTCATATCCTGGGACAGGGTCAGGCACAGTGCTTTTCTAGACCTGTCCACCCATAAAAAATCACTTAAAATTACTAAAATCACCTCTGTAGTTTGCTCAATATTGTCTTGTGCTATATATGCAAGGAACCTTGATCATAGGGGTCAGCAGTGTATGCCTCAAAAATCATCTTTGTAATAAATTTATAATGAGGAAAAACCTGATCAAGGTGGAGAAATATAAAGAACTGCAAAAGTTCTGAGCTTTCAGAAGTTTATATTTTGGTAAAGAGTGTTATTGAATGGCACACTTAAATCCTGTTTAAGTTTGTTGAATTGAGCTCTACCTAGTTTGAAAGAGTTTGTACAGGTAAGTTTGCATGTGCAAGTACTTGAACGAGCAGTTTTAGCACAAATAAAATTGATATTGTTGATGGAGTTGTATGTAACTCACCATTATCAAAATGTAGAATGTGGAGGCATAGTGTGTGCCAGTCCTTTAAATATTAATATATTTAATATTAATCATTTCAAGATTACTTCTGTCACCTTGTTGTGGATTTAATAAGACAAACACAACTTTTGGATTAATCAGAGACAATTTATATATTGCGCAATAGGTTCAAGGCTCTGTACATGAAGCGTTGAACAAAGATAGAAATTAGGTACAATGGTTTTATACCCTTCTAGACAAAGGATTCTGTTAACTCAGCAATTCATAAGGTCATATACATTTGTCATTTTTAATTGACATTTCCTAATTACTGAGTTTCTTTGCAAAACAGTTATAATTCTTTTTGTAGATTACTGAAGCATAGACTCAAATCATCTTCTGACAATAGACAACTTTTAACTCATGTGGATCCCCTTGACCTAACCAATCTTTAAGCTGTATGTCATTAGAATGTTCCTTTCTTCTGACAACTTAGAGGCCGCCTAGAGGAACCAAAAGGATTTTGGCTGAGTTTGTACTTTTTCCAACCGGATGCATTGCTTTTTAGAATAGAGTGAATAGAAAGTTATCCAGTGGTCATCTATCAGAGCCCGCTTCATTTACATTAACCTGAAAAAAGTTTCTTTTTTGTTCTGCAATGTAACTATGAAAATACCTAATAATAGAAAGTGGGAGTAAGCAAAAACCCAATTTATTTCACTGACAGTTTCAGTGAAAGAAGTGTTGGGGAATATTAATCTTCAAACTAAACAGGAAATTTAACTTTTGCTTCCCAAGCAGCTATATTAGACTAAATATGGGCGCAAATAAAACACTCAAATTTGGAAGATTGTATTGTTGACAAGGTATTGCTAGCTAAAACAATTGCTTTGGAATTGCATTGTTCCTTCATTCTTAGGATTCTTCGGAGCATTAACTTAATATGGTATATCAAGCTGAGTGCCATTACACCAGCTAAAAAAATTGACCGATAGGTGTTTTTAAAAACGGTGTTGTTTACCATAGTGAAATTTATGTAAACAGTGTCTCCAGAGAACAGTACAGTAGATTGGAGTGAATCTAGCAGCTATATTCCTTCAAACAATCTTAAAAAGAAAATTGTTTTTAAAAGTTCTATAAAAATAAGGTACATAATTGATCAAACTGATGGAACTCTGAATATGTCTGCATAATTGTAAACTTGATAACTAGGTACGTCTAAAAGTGTCTTCTCAGAAAACATGGAAATAATGTAACCTTTTTCATGTTCGAACTTTATTTTGAACACAAATTATACTTATTGCATATAATTACTGGCTAAATAAGATCTTTCAAATGAAAGATTAAGTATTTCAAATGAAAAGTCTGCAATCCTAGTTAAGAGGACTGTTAATTGTAAAAAAATTGTTTTAGAATGCTTGTTTATGACCATGAAATACTGTTTTAATTTTTTTTCATTTTTAGTGTTTCCTGATTGTTATGCTTTTTAGCTATCATGAATGCAAAAATGTTAAATAAAGTACACGCCTGTGGAGATTCTCAGTCATCCAGGTCATAGTTATCTCAAAGGTGCTTTTTTAAAAGGCAATTGGACTGTTTTTTTCCTTGAGGAAGAAGAAAATGTTCTCATCCAAGAAGCTTAATCAGTTCTGATGGGGGGGGGGGGATGGAAGGATAGGTACTGATATTTGAGACTGGCTAGTGGGGAGATGGAAGGATAGGTTCTGATAGGATGTGGGGGGGGTGGAAGAATTTTTTTTGCAGTCATCTGATCGTTAGCACTCTGAGAACTGTTGAGGCCGCTTGGGGGTTATCTATGTCAAGTGGCTTCAACAGCTCTCAGACAGTGCTAACAATGAGATGACTGCAAAGAAATACAATCCTTCTATCCTTCCCATCCTATTAGAACCTATCCTTTCACCCCCACTATCCAGTCTTAATTGTCAGTACCTATCCTTCCATTCCCCTGCCATCAGAACTGATGAAACTTCTTAGATGAGAAGCGGAACATTTTCTTCTTCCTCAAGGAAAAAAAAGTTGTCTTTTGACTTTATATGAATTAAAATTATAAATGTTATTGGTTAAATCTGATTTTTTTTCAGTATATAACATATACTTTTAACATTTAAAAATAATACCTAAAATAATTTTAAGCAGAGCTGGATAAAACTACAGAAGTTCAAATTTAGTTAGGAATTTATAATTGGTTAATACCTTCTTAGGATTAGTTTCTTAAAAATTAATTCAAAGAAAACATAAATGTCTAATGTGCAACCCTCTATTTTTTTTTCAGCTTTCTAAGACAAATTTCTCCAACAACAATGATTTCCGAGCTCTCCTCCAATCATTATATGCTACATTTAAAGAGTTTAAAATGCATGAACAGATTGAAAATGAATACATCATTGGTTTACTTCAGCAACGTAGTCAAACTGTATATAATGTACATTCAGACAATAAGTTGTCAGAAATGCTTAGTCTCTTTGAAAAAGGCTTGAAAAATGTAAAGGTGAGTTTGTTTGATTTTTGGCATGGGTAAAATCAATTGAAAAATAGTTCTTAGAAAGCAGTATCATTATTGCATGTAAACGATTAATTATAAAAATGGAGACTATCATTTTCATTGATATGATTTTGTGAAGGAAGCATGGTGTTTGTTTGCTGGTGTAATATACTCAGAAGAGAAAATGTGTTTAACGTATAACTTTTATCCAAAAATGTTATTTTGAGATTTTCCTTCGATTTCTAAATTTGGTGAACGTGCTCCTAGCTCCTAGTTAAGCCACATGAAATGTGTAAAAATACCCCCTTTGCTTAGAGGTTGTATTCACTTCAATAGCAAACATACTTTTAAAGAAGCAAATGTCATAGTGCTTCCCACTGTAATCCCAATTTTGTATAGTTGATAGATTAAAATTGGAATTGAAAAAGCCATGCAGTAACTTCCATTGCTAAATATTTGAAACCCAACTCCAGTATTTCTTTTTTTTTCTCATAAAAGATTTATGATCTAATACTTCAAATGTAATGTATTATTGATTTAATAAGTAGATCAAACATTTATAACAAGTGACACATAAAGTTCTATGATGAATTTAAAAACTAATTTTCAGAATGAATATGAGCAGCTCAACTATGCAAAACAGCTAAAGGAACGATTGGAAGCTTTTACCAGAGATTTCCTTCCTCACATGAAAGAGGAAGAGGAGGTGAGTGGTTTGAGGAATGATTAAATGTTTTGAGAAATTTTTTCTTTATTTTTAACTTTTGTAGTGAATAGTGTGTATTCATCATTATTTTTATAAAAAGAAAGTTTTTGCTCCCTTGATCATTGGATTGGTCATTTGAATTAAGAAAATCTTCACAGTGACAGAGAGAGCTTAAACTATTTGTGTACATAAGCAAATTCATTGTTCTCATAAATGAGAGCAAAATAGCTCCCATCAATTTGTGAAATATTAATATGAAGCACCCCCAAATAAACTTTTTAATTTGTTTAATTAAATTAAAGGATAATTCTTTTTGTTAGTTTTCAGTGCTAATTAAATTTTACACCTGATATGGCTAAAAGTCTTTTCATGTAAAAATTAGATTCAAAATATATTTTAGAATTGTCAAGAACACATATTACAAATGGAAATTCTGTAAACCCAAGCAGCCCTCAGATGTTTGTTTCTTGTACCCTGGCAGGATTTAAAAATATTGTAATAATAAAGGTTAAATCGTAAACAGTATTGCAGTCCAAAGCTGGAATCTATACTAGCAGATCCTGCTAAGTAAAAGAACAGCTCACATCTATTATTCTCTTTTCCCCATCTTACTCTGGACACTTTACTGACTACTGCTAGTATATTTGTGCTGTTACACTGAGTTTAAATAAGGCAGGTATATATGTTTGCCATATTTCCCATTTTCATTGGACTGCCTTATATCTTTGTGACAGAACTGTAGATAAACATTTAATTTATTCATTTGCTGGGTTGCCCCTTAAAAATTGCTATATCTTCCAAGCTTGGCTTCAAAAGATTAAAAGTGGTCAGTGTTTATTTAGCTACAGGTAGTCCTCGACTTATGATACAATTGAGCCCAAAATTTCTATTGTTAAACAAGACAGTTGGTAAATGAGTTTTGCCCCATTTTACAACCTTTCTTGCCACAGTTAAGTGAATCATAGCCATTGTTAAATTAGTAACATGGTTACAAAATAACATCCCTATTGACTTTGCTTGTCAGAAGGTCGCAAGAGGTGATCACATGATTCTGGAAATGGCAACCATCATAAATATGAACCAGTTGTCAAGCATCTGAATTTTGATCATGGGGATGCTGCAGTGATTGTAAATATGAAAAAGAATAACATTTAATATTTTAAAAAATATTAGAACATACTTTAAATGGATGTTTAGTATCTCTCCAAATACTAAATCTGCAAAACTCTGTACCCTGTGGGGAACAGCGTCTCTTTCTCTTTCTCTCCTCCTCCCCCTCCTGCCCTCTCTTTATGTGATATATTTGTCATGGTAGTATAAATCAGAAAGTATATTATTTTTTAAAAAACTTGCCCTTTGGCAGGTTTTTTTTTAAAGAATTAGATGTAACTTATTATTTCTACATGAAAATGTGCTGAATTGTCAAGGTAAATTATTGTTTTTAATAAACATTCTATCTTGATAATATTCATGTTGATATGTATAGTTTTTCCCTTTTTACATGTTTCTTATCTGTCAAATATATTTTCCTTTGAAGTCATCTTTGATCATTAGATTTGAATCTTGTGAAGCAAGCACGATTCCTGAATTCATCATTTTTTTTAATGTAAAGAATATTTGTTTATAATTCACCAAAAGCCCATAACTTTCCAAATATAAGAAAAATGTAGTATAGAATGTAAGTTAGAATTGATATTCAAATAGTGATCATAGTTATCCCTTAGGTTTTCCAGCCAATGTTGATGGAATATTTTACCTATGAAGAACTGAAGGACATAAAAAAGAAAGTAATTGCACAACACTGCTCACAGAAAGAAACTGTAGCAGAAATACGTAGAGGGATTAGTTTGTGGAATCAAGCAGAAGAACTCCAGAAAGCTTTTAAATATTCTGTGGATGAAAAAGCAGAACATGGTAAGCCCTTAAATTGAAAGTTAGCTGTGAATGAGTAGCTGGATGCATAATTCCAAAAATAGCCTTTTTAAACGCCCCCCCAGCTGTCAACAGCATTCTCTTTGCCACAGTTCTAGAAATGCTTCTTTAGAGCTGAATTCTGCTAAGATTGACCAACTTGTCAAGTGTCTGTAGAGTGTCTTCTGTTTTTCAGAAACTGAAGAACCAGAACAAACCACCAACATTGTTCATCTGCCTTCTGAGGTGATGCTGACTATTTTTAGCTATCTTAGCCCTCAAGAATTATGCCGATGTAGTCAAGTCAGCACCAAATGGTCACAGTTAACGAAAACAGGATTTCTCTGGAAACACCTTTATCCTGTGCACTGGGCTAGAGGTAAGAGGCTGCACTCTCAATCTTTTTTTAGCAGCCCTAATTACTATTCCTGGTAATTTGTAGTTATTTTAAACTTGATAAAATATCAGTGACTAAGCATTATTATGTTGTACAGATAGTCCTTGATTAATAACTAGTTCAGTCACCATTCAAACATATAGCAGTGATGATAAAGTAGATTTATACTTATTTACCTTGAGCCAGTGGTGAAATCCTCCGAGTTCTACCACCGGTTTGCAGTTCGCTGCGCGTGCATATGCAGTGTGCACCAAACGCACGCAGTGTGCACCAAACGCACGCAGTGTGCACCAAACGCACGCAGTGTGCACCAAACGCACCACATGCGCTACTGCACGGCACAGAAAAAGAGAAGTAGAACGGGGGGGGGGAACAGCTTTGCCACGTGATTTAGGTTCACTAAAAGCAGGATTTCCTTTCCTACAATTTCCTACAAATTGCACGGCACAGCTGATCGTCAGAAATACCTGTTTGGACGAACCGGTAGCATTTTTTTACTACTGGTTCACCTGAACCAGTGCAAACAGTAGTATTTCACTCCTGCCTTGAGCCTACAGTTATCACTGTGTATGCACAGTCATGTGATTGTGATTTGAGTGCTTGGCCATCAGCGTGCATTTATGATGGTTGCAGCATCCTACAGTCACAGGATCGTATTTGCAACCATCACAATTGGCTTCTGGCAAGCAAGGTCAATAGAGAAGTCAGAGAAAGTCACAAGTCATGCTCACATGACATCATTCTTCATAACTCTGAGTAATTTACTTAATGGCTGCAGCAGAACTGTTGTAAGTCATGTGTGATCACATGATGCACTGAATGACCATGTTGCATAGTTTCAACTGCAGTTATTAATTGAGGACTGCCTGTATTTCCTTTGTTCATCTCATTATTTAATTTTATCCAGTTCATTTAAATCAGGGGTGCAAGCTCAATTTCATTGAGGGCTGGATCAGCATTATGGTCACCCTCAAATGGCCAGTGGGCGTGGCTGGGTGGGCATGTGACTGCGTGGACGTAGCCAACATGACCTGGCCCACTTGATGTCACTCACATCGAAAGGTACCTATGATGGGCCAGATAAGGCTGGGAGGGGTAACCCAGGGTGAGCACCAAAGCCTGGGGGGAGGCCCAGTTGAGCATCGGTGCTGGCATACAGTTGGGGAGGGTGCCTGGGGGATCAAATGGTGCTGGGGCATAAGGGGACAGTTGCACTACTTGTTCGATTTTAGGCTGGAATCCAGGCACAGAGGCAACAGCAGTGGGGAGAGGTCAAAATGGGCAGGCAACCCCTGCCCACTGCTGCCTGCCCATTGCCCTAGGCGGCTTCCCATTTTCACCCCCCCTCTTTGTTGCAGTTCCTGCAGTACTATTCAACCCCCAGGCACCCTCATCAGCCATGCACAAGCACCAATGCCCTGCAGTTCATGCAGTACTGTAAGTGCAAGATCACACGAGATCAGTAGCACAAGATCTTGCACTAGTGATCTTGCACTACAGTAGTTTAGGTTCTCTGTGAACTAAGGCTTGTACCAGATCTGGCTGAAGAGCGTTTGCAAGACGACGAGTTGTAGATCAGTGCTGCGCCTGCACCAGCACCTCCATGGCCCACTCGCCAGCTTGGCCTCGTTGCCCCCTTTCACTAGGACCACCCCATCCCCACGAGGGAAAGCCACGTCTGGCAGCAGCGCGGCCGATCTCTCCCCCTGCCCTCATCCCTTCCTGAGCATGGAGGAAGTTTGGGATGGCATGAAAAGCGTTTGCAAGCTGATGAGACTTCGGGGCAGTGAAATTGCCTTGCTTGAAGCCTCCTATCGGCTTGAAAATGCCTTTTGCACCATTCCAGTCTAGGCACAAGGAGTGTTTAGAAGCCGATGGGAGGTTTCAAGCAAGGTGATTTCTCTGCCCCAGCCCCTCCAGCTTACCCCAAACTCACCTCTGCCCCACGTCACCCTCCAGATGCAACAGCTCACAGCGGATGCCCCTGGCCAAGCCCCATCTGCAGGCACCGCCTTGGAGCGTAGGGTGAGGCTCTGGCAGCCTTTCCTCTGCCTGGAGATCGGGAAACTCAGACCATCTTTGCTGGTGGAACTCCGGCCTGGCAGGTTCAAAGGACGTGGGAGCCTGCGGGTGCCAGGGGCAGGCACAAGCTTTCCAAACAGGGGCAGGGGCTGTCCCAGTAAAAGGGAAGTGCTGCCAGTCTCTCCCCCTCCCTGTGTTCCTTTCTGAGCCTGGCCTCGCAGCCCGTGATGCTTCCCTTTTCACTGGGACTGACCCTGTGTGGGAAAGCCACAACAGCAGCACTGCCAATCTCCCCCCCCTGGCCCATGGCCCTCCCTGGAAAATGGGGAGGGACCAGCCTGCGTCACCTCGGCCCGGCCCAGGCCAAGTGGGCGCTGATCTACAACTTGTGGCAGCCATCTGGGCCTGAACGCGGTCAACCTTAGATCTGACCCGTGTAACTTCCCTGAAGCCAGCAAGAGACCGCCCGGCTGCCTCAGCCCCACCCCCTGGGTGTGCGCACAGGAGGCGGCAGGCGCTGGCGTCATGCTCAGAATGCAGTCAGCCTGTGGGGCAAGATGGTTCCCAGGGATGCCATGCCCAATGCACGCTTTTCGCCTTTTGTATGCATGCCTAGGGGGCAGGTGGCCATTCGCTGGTTCCAGGCCGGCCTTGCGGATCTAAAGCTGACCATGTTCTGTCCTGAATGGCCTCCGCTCAGTTGGCCTGGGCTGGGCTGAGGCACTGCGTGCCGGTCCTTCGCTGTTTTCAGGGCGCCTCTGCGGGCCAGATCTAACCACATTGTGGGACGGATCTGGCTGGCAGGCCTTGAGTTTGACACCCCTGAACTAAATTATACTTAACTTGCCAAAAGCCTGCCAACCACATTTAACACGTTCAATTTCCTTTATTGTATCACGTTCCATTGAGATCCGTTGGCCAAGGTATATGTAGTAGTCTATTATGTCTAGTTCTTCTCCAGATATAAACATTTTTCTTTCTTTGTTGAATTTATTCAACATAACCTGGCTCTTTTTCAGGATTATTTTTAAGCCAAATGATTCTCCTGGTTTGTTCAGCTCTTATATTTATTTATTTGTTTGTTTATTTATTGGTTCAATTTATATGCCATCCTTCTCGGGAGACTCAGGGCGGCTTACAATGCTTTAAGCAATAGCCTTCATACTTTTGTATATACCTGCTTAGTAGGGCTTTCGGCCCCCCCCAAGCGGTGTTCTTTATTATACAAAGTCAGCTTTATGTACACTGCTCAAAAAAATAAAGGGAACACTTAAACAACACAATGTAACTCCCAAGTCAATCACACTTCTGTGAAATCAAACTTAGGTAGCAACACTGATTGACAATCAATTTCACATGCTGTTGTGCAAATGGAATAGACAACAGGTGGAAAGCATAGGCAGTTAGCAAGACATCCCTAATAAAGGAGTGGTTCTGCAGGTGGTGACCACAGACCATTTCTCAGTTCCTATGCTTTCTGGCTGATGATTTGGTCACTTTTGAATGCTGGCGGTGCTGTCACTCTAGTGGTAGCATAAGACGGAGTCTACAACCCACACAAGTGGCTCAGGTAGTGCAGCTCATCCAGGATGGCACATCAATGCGAGCTGTGGCAACAAGGTTTGCTGTGTCTGTCAGCGTAGTGTCCAGAGCATGGAGACGCTACCAGGAGACAGGCCAGTACATCAGGAGATGTGGAGGAGGCCGTAGGAGGGCAACAACCCAGCATCAGGACCGCTACCTCCGCCTTTGTGCAAGGAGGGACAGGAGGAGCACTGCCAGAGCCCTGCAAAATGACCTCCAGCGTGCCATAAATGTGCATGTGGCTGCTCAAACGGTCAGAAACAGACTCCATGAGGGTGATATGAGGGCCCGATGTCCACAGGTGGGGGTTGTGCTTACAGCCCAACACCGTGCAGGACGTTTGGCATTTGCCAGAGAACACCAAGATTGGCAACTTCGCCACTGGCGCCTTGTGCTCTTCACAGATGAAAGCAGGTTCACACTGAGCACATGTGACAGATGTGACAGGGTCTGGAGACGCCGTGGAGAACGTTCTGCTGTCTGCAACATCCTCCAGCATGACCGATTTGGCAGTGGGTCAGTAATGGTATGGGGTGGCATTTCTTTGGAGGGCCGCACAGCCCTCCCATGTGCTCGCCAGAGGTAGCCTGGCTGCCATTAGTACCGAGATGAGATCCTCAGATCCCTTGTGAGACCATATGCTGGTGCGGTTGGCCTGGGTTCCTCTTAATGCACGACAATGTTAGACCTCATGTGGCTGGAGTGTGTCAGCAGTTCCTGCAAGACGAAGGCATTGATGCTATGGACTGGCCCGCCCGTTCCCCAGACCTGAATCCAATTGAGCACATATGGGACATCATGTCTCGCTCTATCCACCAACGCCACGTTGCACCACAGACTGTCCAGGAGTTGGGGGATGCTTTAGTTCAAGTGTAGGAGGAGATCCCTCAGGAGACCATCTGCCACCTCATCAGGAGCATGCCCAGGCGTTGTAGGGAGGTCATACAGGCACGTGGAGGCCACACACATACTACTGAGCCTCATTTTGACTTGTTTTAAGGACATTACTTTGTTGACTTGTTTTAAGGACATTACTTTGATGTAAAGTTGGATCAGCCTGTAGTGTTTTTTTCCATTTTAATTTTGAGTGTAACTCCAAATCCAGACCTCCATGGGTTGATAAATTTGATTTCCATTGATAATTGTGTGATTTTGTTGTCAGCACATTCAACTATGTAATGAACAAAGTATTTACTACGAATATTTCATTCATTCAGATCTAGGATGTCTTATTTTTGTGTTCCCCTTATTTTTTTTGAGCAGTGTATGTATGTTATGTATATGTATGTTTGTAGCTCTTCTGGATCTTGTGAGAAGAGAACAACATCATCTGCAAATCTTAAGTGATTTAAATAGGTACCATTGATTTTTATTCCATCTTTTGCCCAGTCTAATTTGTGAAATACTTCTTCAAAGGAAATTGAACAGTGTGTTAAATGTGGTTGGTAGACATTTGGCAAGTTAAGCATAATTTTCAAGAACAACTTCCCTGTATTCCTAAAGAGAAAAGTGTTTGATCAGTGTATGCAACCTGCTCTAACATATGCCAGTGGAAAATGGATGCTAATCACACAGTCGATACAAAAGCTATAAGTGGGGCCAAAAGCCATGGAAAGATACATGCTTGGCATTACAAGACAAGATAGAAAGACCTGCACATGGATTAGAGAACAAACAAAAGTATACAATAGCAACAGAGTAAAAGAATTAAAATGGAAATGGGCTGGTCACATAGCAAGAAGAACTGATAGCAGTGGGCCAAGGCAGTCATAGAATAGATCCCACTTGATAAAAAAGCATCTAAGAAAGAGACCTAAAACAAGATGGATTGATGACATTGGCAAGTATTGCAGGCCCAATTGCCAAAAGAAAGTTCAGGACCGTATTGGTTGGAAACATGAGGAAGAGGCCTTCATCCTACAGTGGATAGACAATGGCTAAGATGATGATGGTGATGATTTGATCTAAATATTTAGGTTTTACGGTGTGAAAATTACTGTAGTTAGTAATTGTCAAACTTGGATTTGCAAAGCTCTCTAGACTTGGACCTATACAGTTATCACTGCCTTATCTTCAGTTATATGTGTAGAAAACTATAAGCCAATATAGATTGAATGACCTTAAGTTAGGCAATCTCTTGCCATTGCTTTTGAAATACAGCATTTATAAATTTAGGAGTTTTAAAACCCAGTCTATGCTCTTTTTAATTATATGGAAATGATTTGGATCTTTATTGAACTAAGTAAATAGATATTTGCTACTTTATTTATTGAGGTTTTTTTTATACACCCCCCCCCCCCCCGGTTTTGTTTTCTATTCTAACAACAAACTTAAAAAGTATTAGCATTTTCTGATAGAAAAGTTTCTGGAAGCTTAAGGATTGAGAATGAACTGTGTCTGGGAATTACTTGAATGATTCAGCCATTAAAGATTTTGTAGTCTGGAAAAGTATGGCAATACTCCAATTTTGCATGTACTACTTTTAAAACCTATAAGGATAAGAAAGCAATATGCAGTCTTTTAGCCTTTCTCTTGTGATCCTTTTACATACCTGTGATCAGCTTATGTTGTTATGCTGCTTGGTTATGGACAAAATGCCAAAGCTTCTTTAATGAATTAAATTTCTTACTGACTGATCAGGAAATTGGTCCCATGGCCCACCAGGTGATCTTGATACAGAGCCAGATGAAGAATGGGTGAAAAACAGAAAAGATGAAAGTCAGGCTTTTCACGAATGGGATGAAGATGCTGATATAGATGAATCTGGTGAGCTGTCTGCCTTGTTCAGTTTTGTCTGTCCCAAAGATTTGAACATTGAGTATTAATCTCATAGTTCACTTCCACAAAATGACCAGGTGTGAGAATTCAAACTGGAATACTGCTCATATGTATGGTGTCTGTTATGGAACGGCTACGTGGTCTGCCAAGTTTCTTCACCTGTTCCATTTCAAAGAGTTGATTCCAACAACAGTATGATGAGGTTGGCATTAAGTAAGGCTTATCTTGGGAAATGACAGTTTTCATCAGCCATTCCTAGCCTGGCTTTTTCCTGTGTTAAATTAATAGTTCTTATAATTTGCATACTTATATCAGTGTGAAATTCTGAGAATTTTAGTCTGGAAGGATTAGAGAAGATCAGATTACAATTATGCTGATGATCTATAATGACCACAAGGAGGTTTCCCCCTCCTTTCTGCAAATGAAAAAAAAAGTTTTGCAAATTTTTGCTTAACTGCAGTTTGACATCTTGGTCAGGTTCGCACTTTAAGGCTTACTATAATGTGAATTGTTTGATTTTGGCTGTTTGCTATATGTTAGAGAACAGGTTTGGTACAATGGCTAAGACAGCAGGTGTCAGTTGCTCATCTTCACTTTCTTTGAAGCTCGCTAGCAACTGGAGGGAGGGGGGGCATCTGGAAAGGAAGCACGCTGGAGATATGAAAGAATGTTATGGGAAATTGGGGAGTATGAAACTCTTTCAGAAAGTGATCTGTGGGAGGGTGGGGATTTTCCTGCCAATCATCGTTTCAGAAAGTGATCTGCGGGTGAGGTTTTTTTTCCTGCTGATTGCCCTTTCAAAGAGGAGCCCTATGCAAAATCCCCAGGGATCTAAGGAACATTTTTAGGGAGAAAGGTTCTGACACACTCCCACAGCGGCCGGCTGACTGCACCATCAAAATCCTCCTTAAACTGCGAAAGCTCAAGTTGTATTCCATGATCCCCAGAGAGCTGGAAGAACTCTGTGCATTAATAGATAAGAACCTGCAATGCTGTTTCATCCAGCCGGCCAGACTCTGGTAGCCGTCCCGGTCCTATTCCAGCAAAAAAAAAAAAGAAAAGGCTCTTTCAGCTTATGCATGGATTACTGTAGGCTTAACACAGTCTGTGTGGAGAATTTATACTTCCTACACTCATGAAGGACATGCTAGCCCACTTAGCCAAGAGGAAGATCTTTGAAACTGGACTTATGCAAAGCGTATTACTGAGTCAGGATTAAGGACGGGGAGCAGTGGAAAACAGCTTTCAACTGGACCCTGGGTATTTTCAATTCTGAGTGCTACGGTTTGAATTGCAAGAAGCCCCTGCTGTGTTTATGCAGCTAATAAAAAAAAGTTCTGCATGAACACTTGTACAAAGGGGTGTTGGTGTATCTAGATGACACCCTGATCTACTCTGAAATAAAGCATGTTAAGCTTGTATATACCGTGTTAAAAAAATTGTGGGCGGCCGAGCTGTACATTAAACTTCCAAAGTTCCATAAAGACAAAATTGAATACTTGGGATACTGAATCTCACAAGAGGGGGTGGAAATGGACCCAGAAAAAGTCAGGACAGTCCTGGCTTTTGCCCAAATTACCCTACCCATTACAACCCTTTTGAAAACAAAATGGGAGGGAAAACCCAAGCCTAGCCAGCTATTAAATTGGACTATGGAATGCCAAGGGGCATTTGAAAAGCTCAAGGTTCTGTTTGCAGCAGAACCTGTACTGAAATATCCAAAAGCACATGCCCCCTTTGTAATCCAGGCAAATACTAGTGACATGGCCATAGGGGCTGTGCTGCTGCAAGAAAACCTTCCATCCTTTCAAAGGTAGGTAAAATGAGGACCCAGATTGTGGGGGCAATAAGGTGACTTTGTATAAATATACAAAAGTATGAAGGCTATTGCTTAACGCATTGTAAGCTGCCCTGAGTCTCCGGAGAAGGGCGGCATATAAATTAAAGCAAAAAAAAAAAAAAAACCACAGGGAACCCTTCAGCCCTGTGCCAACACTTCCAAAAAATTAACAGACCCAGAATAGAGGTGGGCAGTCTGGGAGAAGGAGACCTATACAGTTCAATGGGCATTGCTAACTTGGTGACGCTTCCTGGAAGGGTTGAAATACCCATTTGAATTGTAGACAGATCACAAGAACCTAGAAGCTTTAAAAACCCCTTGGAAGTTATCCCCCAAGCAGGCCCAACAGCATATAAGCAGATACATACTTTCAATCATTTCAACTTCACTCTGTGCTATATCCCAGGGGTAAAAAAACTTCCTAGCAGATGCTCTATCCCGACTGCCACAATACAACAATGCTAGACCTGAAATCATCCAGCCAGTCATCCCCTCTAACCAATTAGCAGCAGCAATAACCATGAGGGGCCAGGAAAAAGTCAAACCAAACATTCCCTGAGAAGTGTTAGATAAACTGAAAGCCGTCTTAAAAGATCCTGAATGCCTAGCGGCCCATAAAGAACAATGCACTTTCAGGAACAGACTAGCCTGGGCAGGTGCAAAATTGTATGTCCCTCTTCGGGAGTTGGTTTTACAAACTTGCCATGACTCAAAAGCTGCAGGGCATTTTGGATTTGTAAAGACCCTACACCTGGTCAAACAACAATTCTGCTGGCTGGCCCTGAAAAAGGACATTGAAAGCTATGTAGCCAGTTGACTAGTATGTGCGTCGGCCAAAAGATGACCAGGGAAACCCATGGGACTCCTGCGACTAGTAGCAAATTCCCACGCCCCTTGGAAAGTGATCTCTATAGTCTTTATAGTGGAACTGTCTGAGAGTGCTAGGAACACCATAATTTGGGTGGTTACTGACTTGTTCTCAATGCAAGTCCACTTTATCCCTTGTTCAAAGATCCCATCAGTCCATACTAAGGTATTTACAGACTTCATGGCATTCCTGATTGAATTATCTTGGACGGGATGAGGGGGGTGGGTTGCAATTCACCTTACGCTTTTTTTGAAACTTATGGGGACTGCCCAAGTCTTAAGTTCCTCCCACCCTCCCAAACAAATGAGGGGTGCGAACAAGCCAATTCAGTACTGGAATGGTACCTGGGATGCTATATTAATTATCAACAAAATAATTGGACAGGACTGTTTGCAGAAATGGTATATAATAATTCAGTGCATAGCAGCACAGGGTTTACCCCTTTCAAGGTAGCTTCAGGTTAGGACTTAGTAGGAATACTAAGGAATACTTAGTAGGAATACCAGAACTACCTTTGGACAAACCCCAGAACCCCTCATTACAAGAATGGGTACAAAAACTACAAAATATGTGTCCAAGGAAGCACGAGAAGCCTACAAATGGCAGGCTGATAAAAAAGATGCCAAACCAAAATTATCAATTCAGTCACGGTCCAATTGGAATTGCCCAAAAACCTGAAAAGAATTCACCCCATATTTCATTGTAGCCTGCTGAAACCAGAAGTAACCTCTCCCCTTTAGCCACCTCCTCCACACCACCCCTTCCTATTTTCATTGAAGGGGAACAACATTTTAAGGTAAAAGAAATTTTGGACTCTCAAAAACACGAGGGCAGGATCCAGTACTTGATTGCATGGAAACATTTCCCTGCTTCCCAATCTTAATGGTTGACGGATGCCACGATCGAACTGACTAACTCCTTTGTGCTTTCCACAAGAAATATCCTAACAAACCCAAAATATTGGACCTCAATTGAATATTTAAATTTTTCCCCTCTCTTTTAGTGCTAATGCCTTTGTAAAGGGGGCCAAATGTCAGCTGCTTCTCTTGGCTTTCTTTGAAGCTTGCTAGCAACTGCCATAACCAAGGTGGAGTGGGCATCTCATGGGAAGCTGCTGGAGATGTGAAAGAATGCTTTGGGAAATTGGGGAGTATGGACACTTACAGGAACTAGAGGTGCCAAACCAAGCCATTTGCCAAGCTTCAAGGATGCCAGTCCTGGGAAAGGAATTTACATTGATGCCTGGGACACTGAGTTCCCAAAACATTGGAACGAGACCTGATTGAACTACTCTCCCAGCGGGGAGGGCTTCGGACATTGTGGATTGCTTTCAATATGATTTTTGTGCGGGTTTTCTTCAGAGCTTGCCTCATCCACACTGCACTCAGCATCTCTAGTAAAAGGATCTTCTCTCTAAAACCTATGGTTCAAGGGTTGTTTTTTTCTAGGGAGTAGCTGGGGCCAGTCTGGCTTGGTGACCTGGTGTGGGGGGGGGGAGGAGAAGGGATGGTTCTGTGTGAGTGGCAGGTGCGCCCGTGCGCTGCTCCTTTGTGCAAGGGTAGGGCCCGTGTGTGTGAGTGCCAGGTGCCTGCTGCACGAACAAATGGAGCTTTGCACTTTAGTGCCTGCCACTCACATAAGTGGAGCTGTGCATGCGCTGCTTACCACTTGTGCCACCCGGTTCCGAATGGGCCACAGCCCAGGAGTGGGCTACAGGGGTTGAATACCCCTGGGCTAAGGTGCTGGCCTAGAAACTAGGAGATTAAGATTTCTAGTCCTCCTGTAGGCATGAAAGCCAGCTGAGTGACTTTGGACCAGTTACTCTCTCTCAGCCCAATCTACCTCACAGGCTGTTGTTAGGAAAATAGGAGGCAGAACTATTAGGTAGATTCACCACCTTGAGTACGTATAATATATGTGTATATATTCTGTTTTTCTTTTCAGGCAGGAAAGTCATGTCCCATCTAGATTGTATCTGCATACAATTACTAGTATATGTATCACTGATTGAAACATGCTAGCTTAGTATGATACGAATACTGAACTTGGACTAATACTAACATTTAGCTTAGCTATGACTTGGGTTAATTCAAACAAAAACACAGGAATTAAGTACAGCAAATTGATCCAGGTGACACGATAAACTGCAATTAAGTATAAACTTCCAGGTTTTTTTCCTTAATACAATAGTTTAGAACATTCATTTTTATTTTTAAATGTTTCTTCTCATTTTATTAAATAGAAGAAAATGGAGAAGAATCCTCTGCTATCAGCATTGTACAGAAAGAAAAAGACTTACTTCAAGGCATAATCCATAACATTCTGCCACGTGTAGGCTCATCAGTGAAAACCATTGTACTGGCCTACAGTTCAGCTATATCTAATAAAATGGTACAGTATACAATAAGTGATTCTCTAGAGTGTAAAAGTATCCTGAATATATTTTTAAAATGTGTGTCATCTTTTTTTCTAGTTGATATTTAAGATGAACTAATAATATATAAAGGAAATACAAGTTGAAATGATGTTTTGCTATTTTCTGCATTCCTTTTATAATTCAGCCTTCTTAAACTGTTTTTAATATAGGTCAGACACATCTTGGAACTTTGTCCTAACCTGGAATACCTTGATCTCACTCAGACTGATATTTCTGATTCTGCATTCGAAAGGTTGATAGCTTTCATTTTAAGTAGTAGTCTGTATATGAGAGATTGGTTACCTTGTTACATGTTATCATTCCCAGCACTTACAGATAGTCCTTACTTAACGACCATTAGATCATTTGAATTTAGATGGTGCTGAATGAATGGTGGTTGCAGTCAGTCCATGAAGTTACAGTAGAACTGTTTCAGCACCCTCACAATCATGTGATCAAAACTTGGGTGCTTGACAACTGGCCTGTATTTAGGACCGCAGTGTTTGCTTCAACTCCCCTCATTAGCCTTTCTCCCCCTTCCATCTCTGTGCCCAGCTGATCTTTACCAACTTCCTCCTGCTGCTGGCCTGCGATACAGACCTTGGGCTAGGGAGCATCCCATGGATGCATGCAGTGGAACAGGACAGAGTGATAGAGCCTTGTCTTCCAAAGGAAGCTCACAAGGCCTGGTTGGGGAGGAAATAGCAGTATTCCCAAAGGTGCTTTTTTTTCAAGAGGCAACTGAACGTTCTTGTTTTTCTTTGAAGACGTTTTGCTTCTCGTCCAAGAAGCTTCTTCAGCTCTGACTGGATGATGGGGAATGGAAGGATTTATACTGCTTGCAGATAGCTGGTCATTTGCATTCTTTTAGCAGGTTGTTAAGGTCACTTGGAGGTTTATCTGTGTCATCTTGGAACTTGCCTTCTTGGAACTGTTGAAAGGATTGTGTTGTAGGTTGGAGATAGATGATGTCATATTCCCCCCCCCCCCGTTGAGAGAGGGCTGTTCAGAGGGGGAGGGATACGACGTCATCTATCTCCAATCTACAACACAATCCTTTCAACAGTTCCAAAAACATTCCACACCCAATTTGCACCATTAAGGTGATCCTGATGACACAGATAAACCTCTAGGTGACTTTAACTACCTGCTAAAAGAATGCAAATGACCAGCTGTCTGCAAGTAGTATAAATCCTTCCATTCCCCACCATCCAGTCAGAGCTCAAGAAGCTTCTTGGATGAGAAGCGAAATGTCTTCAAAGAAAAACAAGAATGTTCAGTTGCCTCTTGAAAAAAAGCACTTTTGGGACAACCATGACCTGGATGACTGAAAATCTCCATAGATGGAGTTGGGAGTTCACACAAGGCAGGAAAAACATGAGGTTCTCACCTAACAAAAAGAGTGTTTTGGGAAGCATGTTGGCAGTAGAGTAAATGGCCTCTGCAAAGCTTGGCACAGCTGCTTCCCAAGCCTTCCCCAGTTGTATTGTACAAAGATGAATCTTCGCTTTAATGGCAGCTCCAGTGGAAGTGTGTGTGTGCATGTTGTTGGAGGTAATTTGAAGAGTAACTGCATTGGGCATTCTGGAAGATGTGACTGCAGAAATGCAGGCAGCCTTGCTGATGCCAATACTTTTTGCAGAGCTCCCTTTCAAAGGCTTAGCAGAGTCCTGTTTAGTAACATATTTTCCTTGCAAGTTAGTTGAACAGTTATTGCTGATTAGAGAGATTCTCATTTAGAAAATAACAGTCATAGTTCCTATTTGATGTTTTTTTCCTAGTATACATATCTACATTTTCACTTAAGGGTGAAATTTTTCATCTTAAGGGATGAACATTTTCAGTGCATATCATATTGTTGTTATATTGCTGTTTTAATATTTGCTTTGGGGATGGGTTGTTAATGTACTATTAGCTGCCAGTATCCACCATGTAAACTGTCCAAATAAATACATAAACATTATGATGTTAATTCCACACAATTATTTGTTTCAGTTGGTCTTGGATTGGTTGCTGCCAGAGTCTCCGGCATCTTGATCTCTCTGGTTGTGAAAGAATAACAGATATGGCTGTAAGAAAAATTTCTAAAGCTCTAGGGATTTTGTCTTCCCACGAAGTACGATCTCAGAAAAGTTTTCAAAACGGGAGAGGAAAAACTCTGTGGAAAAACAAAGAGATTGCCTTGGAGTTCAGCAAAAAGGATTGTGGCCTGCACTATATAACAAATGAAAATGTGATTAAGGAAGAAGGAAACGAAAGCCATTGGAATGTACCGGTCAGATCAAAGGGTTTCAACTCTGCTTATATCTGGATGATAGATGCCAAAGATCTGGCCGATATTGAAGATGCTGCAGAGTGGAAGCACAGAAATTTGGAAGGAGATTGTGTGATGGAACCAGCCTCGCCTTTCCCTTGTTCTGCATCCTGCTGCAATAAAGACATTTTTGGATTAAGGACTAGTTTCTGTTGGCAGGAGCAGCAGCCTTGTGCTTCTGCGGCCCTGACTTATTGTGGCCACTCCTTTTGTTGTGCCGGGTCAGCATTACAAACTTTCCAGGCACTCCCGCCATCCCCTGGGCTACTTAACCACGCACCAAGGACTAATAGGCAGATAGAGGGGAAAGACTTGGCACACCTCAGGAGTGCAAAATCGGACCAAAAGACAGCCCGAGTTCTTCAGTTCCTCAGTTTATCAGGATGTTACCAGATAACAGATATTGGTCTCAGGTAAGTAGTCTGTTGCAAGAGATCACTGTAGCTGTTTTGAAAAACAGCACAAATGCATGTCACTAGTCCTTTCTTTGGTATTTCTATTTCTCACACAACTGAGTTGAAAAATAGCAATGAAGCAATAAATAGCAGTGATGTTTTTTTCCCCATTGAGAGAATCCAGAATAGGGTTAGACAAGGAGACCCAAACGCATTGGTAGCCACACATTGCAAGGAACAAGGACATGCATTAAATTTTGCAGCTACTGTGATTGTTGGCCAAGCAGGAACAAAACTAGCCAGAGAAATGATTGAAGCCTGGGAAATGGGCTCTTTGTCAGTCAATAGGAGTGCCGATTTATTACCACTCTATCAGGTACTTAGGAGCTGAGGACATGGTGTCACAAGGAAACAATTAAGGACTTTAATAGCCAGCCATCAACACCCTAATTAATAACTAGAACAACAACTCCTCTGGAAAAAGTGCAGAGAAGAGCAACCAGGATGATTAGGGGACTGGAGACTAAAACATATGAAGAACGGCTACAGGAACTCGGCATGGCTAGCCTAGTGAAGAGAAGGACCAGGGGAGACATGAGTTCCAATATTTGAGGCGCTGCCACAGAGAGGAAGGGATCAAGCTATTTTCCAAGGCACCTGAAGGCCAGACAAGGAATAATGGATGGAAACTTTCCAAGGAGAGATTCAACCTAGAAATTAGAAATTTTCTGACAGTGAGAACAATCAACCAGTGGAACAGCTTGCCTTTGGAAGTTGGGGAGCTTCATCACTGAAGGCTTTCAAGAAGAGATTGGACTGCCATTGTTGGAAATGGTGTAGGGTCTCCTACTTGGGCGGGGGGTTGCATTCGATGACCTACAAGGTCCCTTCCAATTCTGTTAATCTAATCTAATCTTGCTTCCATCTTGAAGGCCAAGAACTCATAGCCCAGGATCATTTGAGCCGAAGCCAGGAGCCATGGGAACTTCTAGATCAGAGGTGTCAAACTCGGGCGGGAAGTTTCATGTGCTGACCATGCCCACCCCCGGTTTAGTGAAGGGGGAAAATGTTGCAATACATCACGTGACGACAATGTGACACTGCGAGTTTGACACCCCTGTTCTAGGTGCGGCAGAGAAGATGAACAGCGCTGGCAGTGAGCTCAGCTTTCCATTGAACTAGGCATTGCAGCAACTTCTGCAACCTCTGTTTGGCTAGATTAGGCAATGGACATAACACTTAGAATAATTCTTCTGATATCCTGAGCAAACCCACTGGGTAGTTCTGACAGATTCATCATGGAATCCAGAAAAGTGAACCTACAACAAAAGCATATGAGTCCCCATAATTAGAATAGTAGTAGGAAGACTAAGGAACACCAGATATGGCAATATGGTGGAGAAAAATTGCTGAGCTCTGATTCAGCAGGGAGACATAAAGTAGTCTAGAAATAGCATCTCAGGATTATGAGGATGATGAGTTCAAGAGGAAGATAAGATTTTAGATGATGTTTTTGCATGGTCCACAACTAATATCAAAGACATTTTAATGCTGACTTACTTTGGTGATACCTAAATCAGCAAAGATGATCCTAGATCACTACATTCTGCCAACATTATTCTTCAAGTTTCAAAATAGATATTAGAAAGGCTTTTCTAGACCTCATAGAGATAATCAAGACACAGTGGGTAGGACCAGCATAACTAAAGATACCATCCACATTGGCGTGGAGGTGTATCTCTGCATATTATGGGGTGCCTGCTTTTTGCCTAGCAGCAATTAGCAAGTCCTAATATATAAATGCTCAGATTGATTGAAATGTACCGTGTTTCCCCGAAACTAAGACATGTACCGATAATAAGCCCAATTGGGCTTTTGAGTGCACGCGCTATAATAAGCTCCCCCCGAAAATAAGTCCCCCCAAATACTTATACGCATGCGCAGCTTGCATATAAGGGGGGAGCGAACGGTGGGGGGGGGAACATGCCCCACGTGCACCTCCCATCCACCTGGAACGGCCTTGCGGAGGCTGCTCCCGCAAACTGTAGCTTGCGCGCCCCTTCTCTTAGTGGTGGCCGCAAAATGCAAAACTTTTGCCAGCCCTAGCTGAGGGCTGGGAGGGGTACTGGTGCCGGAGCTCCGAGCAATGGCCAGTGCGGGCTGTTTGTGCAGCCATGAAGCGGGATCGGCATAGCCGGTTCTTGCCCGCAGCATTGCCAGCGAGTATCAGGCCAGAGCCACTGCCGCCCAAGATCAGCAGGCCAGATTCGGTGAGCCAGATGCACCGCTGCCACTCGGGAGAAGAGAGAGAGAAGGCACTGCGAGAGAGCCCATTTCTGACATTCTTTTCCTCCTGGGTGGCAGCGGCATGTTCAGCTCCCCGAATCAGGCTTGCCGATCTTGGCCTGCGAGGGGGAGTGGCAGGTGGGGAGAGGTGGGGAGGCAGAAAAGCGAGAATTCTGCCGCTTGTCCAAACACCAGATCTCCTGTTTTCTCCCCCCACTCCCACCCCCGGAAAGGGGAGCAGGAGAAGAAGCGCTGACTTGGATTGCAAGAGCCATGGACTGGCTTGATTGCCTTTCTCTTGAAGAACCTGCAGGGCAAACAAGAGATCTGGGGAAGTAAATTAAAAGCTGCCACGATTGCTGGAGGCAGTGGCCTGAGCGGCACTGGCAAAGCAGTTGGTCAGCGCTCTGGCATCAGTCCTCCTGCAGCTGGCTGATGTTTACGGGCCTCCTGTATCTGGAAAAATAATATGACCCCTGATAATAAGGCCAAGGCCATATTTCAGGGGTGAAAAGGAAATAAGACCCTGTCTTATTTTCAGGGAAACATGGTAGAACAAAGTACTGTAGAGACAATAGTACTAGGAATCAGGACTGCAGCTGACCCATCAATTATCGTTTAAGTTTTGGTGATATTGGCATATTAATTAAAAGTAGGGTATAATATTATAAAATAATATACTACTATGTTATATATCTAGGGGTGTGATGGCTCAGCGGTTAAAGATGCTGAGCTTGTAAACTGGAAAGCTGATAGCCCAGGTTCGAGACCCGAATGCCACACGACGGGGTGAGCTCCCATTACTTGCCCCTGCTCTTGCCCACCTAGCATGCAAATGCGAGTAGATAAATAGTTACCACTTTGGTGGGAAGGCAACAGTGTTCCATGTGCCTCAGCGAATAGTCATGCTGGCCACATGACCACAGAAATGTCTTCAGACAATGCTTGGCTACCTCACCTAAAGAGATGAGCACCGCTACCTAGAGTCAGACACAACTGGACAGGAGAAACCTTTACCTTTGTTATATATAACATAATACAATTATTATTGTTACTGTTCTATTCAAAAAAAGAGTTTTCCTTTGCACCTCATGTTGGCTCCTCTTCGATGACTGATAACAATAGTTATATTTATTATAGAGTAACTTTCAGGTCACAGAAAAATGGAGGCAAAGATTTTCTCTTGCTGAAAGGAATAAATTCTTACTTTGCTATTGTATTTGTTCTGTTTCTTTTGTGTTCTTGCTGGGGGCAGGATTTCTGTTGGCAGTTGTAAGCATCAGAAGGGAGAGGGGTTTCCTCATGGAAAAGGAAGACTCTTAATCCAATTAGAAGAGGTGGGATTAACCCTTTGTTGTCAAGGTCAATTTTTGGGAGAGACGTTTTACAATTACTATTGTAATAAAGTTAAAAGATGGCAAGTTCTGCAAATCAGATGGAATACAGATGTTTCCAAAGCAGCTTTTAAATTGTTTAGCCGATAATAATTAGAACAGTTTCTTTGAGGATTTGAAAGCCTCTATTAGCTATTGTACATAGATCTCAAATATTGGACTTGGTAGATTTTGAGGCCAATCATGTATGCAGGTTAGAGTCTTTAAAATGGAATTACTGCTTAGAATTTTTGTTTTTACTCCCACCACCTTCACTCCAAAATCTGTTGCCAATTTCCACTGTTACCTCCTGCAGATCATTAACTTTAGGAGATGAATTGTGACCTCCCAGGAACTGTTGCTATTTATGGGTGCAATGGTTTGGCAGTACAATTGCATATTTCTCCCAGCATTCCTCAGTTGAATTTCTGACAGCCAGAGCATATGGGGAAAAACCGCTTTGGGTGGCCAACAGTTTGCAGTTTGGATGGATGGATAAGGAAAGTTCTTGACAGGGTTTTTACTGAGTTTTGTTTTCTACTCCTAGGATGTTGGCTCTTAGAGGTGGGCTACCTTATCTAGAACACCTCAATCTCTCTGGCTGTCTGACAGTAACCAGTGCAGGTCTGCAAGATTTGGTCTCAGTATGCCCGTCTCTAAATCATGAACACTTTTACTACTGTGACAACATAAACGGTAATGTCTTTTGAATGAAATGTTTGTTCAGACTTCAAAATCTTTCTCTTTACATAGATGGAAGATCTCCAAATACCGTACAAACATTTGGTAAATTGGTTGTCTTGCCAAAGATAAGATTTAAAATTTATTCTAAGTTTATGCTGTTTTCTTAAGGAATCATAGTTGTGAGGAGTATTAAAGAATTTAGTTTCAGTCAAATGGCTAATGATCTATTTATAAAAGAAAGGAATCTCTAGTTTTTATGTTTGCTATTCTTCTGGCATACATGTTTGTAAAAAGATTAGAAGTAACATATAATCTTGTTTTGAAGTTTTTATGACTTGAAGTCTCAATATTTTAATTTTGAGTGCTTTCAAAGATTAATTAATTTAGCACCAAGTATCTTACTAATAATATTCTAACTACCAGTTTTGTTTCCAGTGCAAAAGTACATTTAAAAATAGCATTCTTGATCAGAGCTGAAATCATCTTAAATCTGAATCAATATCTGAACTTACAGACCAAAAATCATGTTGGGAATGGTCTTGTCAGAAATGCTCCTGTATGATAGTTATGTTGGTATCTTTAGCAAGTTCCTGACTTACCACTTGTTATACTTCATGAAAATGAAATTCATGCATGAGAAATGTTGCCCTCCAAGAGTATTTCAGAATAGATTTGCAAAATGATATAATGCTTCTCAATGGTTGTAATTATATCTGCTTCAAAAATGACATCTGCTGCTTTTATTTTCTCTTTCCATAGTGAGGAATTCCATGATATGCAGCATTTCATTTTTACTTGAAGTATAGAAATTTGAATATACTGGGTGGGTCTACTGTTAACTGCTTACAGGAGGAAACTTGAAGACATGAGAACTTAAATGTTCTGAGTACTTAAATCAGGGTGGATAAAAATCAATGATTTTTTAAAAAAAATAAAAAAAAATCAGATTTTTTTGATTTAAATTGGATTTTTTTGATTTAAATCTGATTTTTTTTATTTAAATTGGATTTTTTTGATTTTTATCGAATTTATTTTAATAAAAAACTTTTGGGGTAAAAATCTATCATAAGATAGTTTTCTATTTAAGATACATAAATAATTTAGTTTATTCAGCATGAAATGGAGCTTAGTTATGTAGCATGAGGCTGTATATTCTGCAACACTGGGACTATCGGTGAGTCAACAGTGGGTCAAAGGAGTAGCAGAGATGACAGTTGCTCTTTAAAAATTATGATTTAAATCGAGTTGATTTAAATCAAGCCTTTTTACTAGTGATTTAAATCATGATTTAAATTGTGATTTAAATCAACTCGATTTAAATCAAATCCACCCTGACTTAAATATCTGAGGACTTAAATGTTCTGTCCAACCAGAATTCCTAATACTAGTGAGGAATATCCAAGATCATACTGGAGTATATTTCTGCTGCTGCTGGCTTTCTGGTTGCAACTGACAAAGTAATGTTTGATTACATCCCTTTGGTTTTATAATAGGAAGAGGAAAAGGACCAGCTTCGTTTTTTTCAATTGTTGTGAGGAAATTTCACCTCTTAGCCTTGCATTTTGAGATAAACATTCTAAAAAACACTTCCCATGTAACATTTATGAAAGCTTCTCAGAGAGAAGGGAGTGAGAATCTAATCTTAAAAGTCTTAAAAGACTTGTACAAAAAGAAGTAATAAACCTTGAGAACTAGATGCTTGCAATGATTCAGTTGAAATTTAAGAAGAAAAACAAATCATAAGCTAGTTCTCCACTTGTCCTTTGTTGCAGGGTGGAAAGCACTCTCAGAACATTTGAGTCAGATACTACTGCCCTAAATCTGGGTTTTTTTTAAGTAATTAAAATTCCATAATGGTGATGTTAGGATTGGTTTATTACTTCAGTTTTTCTGATATTTGAAGGAATTTTAAATTTTATATGATGCTGTTTTTATCCTTATATCATAGCACAGCTACTCTTTAATGTTTGTATTGACAGCAGCTGACATTGAATGAATGTTAGTTAACGAACGATTCTACGGTATTATTCCAACTTTATATATTGGAGCTTGTGAACCCTTTTCCTCCTAGTCCACCTCCATCCCAGCTGTTGCTTTCTGCTAAGTTTGATTGAACTAGTTTGAGGGGGGAAGCAAACATTGAAAAAAGAATGAATTGACAATTACTAAATATGGATTTTCTTGCTAAAAAAGTCATATTTTAACCCAATTACAATATTTCACTGGTAATTCGATTGTATGGAAATTACTTTTCAGCATTCTACTATAGACAAAACATATGGAAAATCAGTAGCAAAATTTAGGATTTTAAATCTTACTAAATTCTTCAATATGACGTACTAGCACACTGATGATAGTTTCAGTAAGGAATCAGAAAGGGTACATTAAGATTGGAGCTTCATTGAGACACAGATGAAATATCTATATATTGCTAGGGTTAACATGGTTGTTTGTTCTTCATTAAGAATTTTGACTGAAATTCAGTGGCACACCTGTGATTTTTATGTCAGATAATACAGGGATTGGATTGCATGTTTTTTAAAAAAGAAAAAGGCCTAGCAAATGGAGGTAAGTAGCTTTTGATGTTGTTGATAGTGTGCAGTCCAGTTTTCTTAACAAAGTTTCGTTAGTAAACAATGGTTCACAATGTCCTTTAATTTTTGTGGAATAATATACTTAGATTGGATGAATCTGTGTATTCCATTATTGCCTGTAATCTTGAGATTCCCCATTCATCAATAGACCTCTTTCACTCCAGGTGATTTTGCTAGCCTAGCCTGTAAGCCTTAGTGAAAATCACAGAAACACATTTCTGTTTAGAACAGTTTCTGCTCAGACTGCACCCAGTCCCTTTTTCTTCCTTTCATATTTGTTCTGTCTTTGCACAGGTCCTCACGCTGAAACTGCCAGCGGATGCCAGAACTTGCAGTGTGGTTTCCGAGCCTGCTGCCGCTCTGGTGAATGATCCAACTCCTTACCTTTTCTGTCTACTTCATTTAACAGGCTTCCTCTCATGCACTTTACAGTTTGCATCTTGTTCTTGACTGTTTTCTTTAGGAGTGTGATTTGTGGATTGTTTTTGCTCTGTAATTCAGAAACTTGTAAGTAATTTGTGTAGGGTTTTATCATTTTTCACAGTGTTCCACACTGATTTGGAAAGTGAGAGGTTAAATTTTTTTGTGCTGTGAAATCATTAAATCATTTAGACACCTTCACCCTGATATTTGGCACTTAAATTTGGGGTTTTCCACCTCTTTGTGCTAAGTCCATAAAAAAACTTATATATAAATCAGTGAATGTGAAACATATTTGGATAACATATATTGTTATATAGTTATTTTCCCCATAATCTTCTTATCCCAGAGTTGTTCTTCCTGAATTAAGAGAGATTTTTTTCTGTCTTTTAGTACTGATTTCACATTTTTGGCTTGAGGAACAGTAAATGAAACATTCCCATCAGCATCAGAGTTTGTTAGTCTAATAGAGCTACATTTACAGCAGGCCAGTGACTATTGTTGCCACATCTTGTGGGCTTCTCAAAGTATTTGCTTAACTGTAGATGCATAGCAATCATAATCCCCTACATCTTCTATGTAGATATACTAAAGATGTTGTATTTTGAAAGGGATTTTCCAAGAAGCAATTTCTCTGTGATAAGAGCAACTGTAATAAATAAACTGCAGCTTTAAGAAATTTTCTTGTATCCATTTGCATGCTGGAAAGATAAAAAAAGGTGAAAGATAATTTATTAGATAATTTGTTACTAGTGCTGGGTGGCATGTGTTTACAACTAGACCTCACTGACTGCCTGGTGCAGCAAAGTGCTGAAAAAAAAACTGCAACCATGGAATACATTTACCACCCTTGCAGTGTCCCACAGTCATGTGATTACCATTACAGTCATGCATTGTCTTGTGCCTGACCTCTCCTCCTGCAGAGTAGAGAGATGGAAGAGGAAGGGTAGGAAATAAGAGAGTAAAAGAATAAGCAGGCACATAATAGGGAATATATCCAGATGTTTGTGGCTTCCAGCTCCAAGCACACTACACAAAGAACCAGCAGCACTGCATTCCTTTTGATGTATATTCTCCATTGTTGGTCTGCCTACTCTCTTGTAACTCCTTCCTTTGCAATAACCAATTGAATTAATTAAAAAACATTAATTCCATTCTTCCTAATTTTCTCAGAACTGGGGTGAGCATTTCAAAGGTTGGAGGAGTGGCAAAGCATAGTCACAATCTTGTGATTTTCCACTTAGTCAATGCTTCATTTAGCAACCAGGCTGCTGATCCCTATTGTTGTCACTAAACGAGGACTACCAGTATTGAAAAATACAGTGCTTGGTTTCATGTCACATACAGTCTGAGAGCTGTGACTTTCCTAAAAAAACAAATAAAAATAATTTGTCCAAATGACCACCAACAGAAGGATAGAAGGATTTGAAAACTTTTCTGAAAGTACTTTTGTCATATTTCTGTGTCACAATTGGAGGAAAATAAATGTACTGTATGTTAATGTTTATTTTGTAAATAAGTTACCTTGATTTATATGGTATTTTAAACAATCACTTACAGAAGCTTTAAGTTTAAAAACAACTCACAAGAAATATTTACATACTTTGCATTAACAAGTAAAAAGACTGCAGATAGCAATTCAAATACATTAGAGTCTTGCCATTCTATTCCAAGCTGTTCCGTTTTCAGATTCATTCAATTCAGTGGTTGTCCTGGTAAGAGTCATCCACACAATTCCCCTCCACTAAATGTGAATGGGGACTTTTTGCACAAATGCCCAAAATTTGTCTTGTGTATTGAGAGTTTACTTGCCTACCTGTATGAGGACACAATGATATCTCTAAGAAATGATCAGGATTCATATCTAAGAATCAAGAAAGCCTGGCAGCAATAGTTGAGTTTTTTGCTGCCCTAGGATGGAAAATTTATACAACTATAAAACAATTTGCATCAGGAAAATTAAAGGATAAACACGGGTACAGCTATGCTGCCTTGAGCTGCTGGATTAAATGTGGATATGAATCAACTGCCTATTTCCCTTGATAAGTCTCCTCCCTGTCCATTTTGGAGAGTAATATCCAGACTTCTGAGTTGCCATTTCGGCTATACTCTTACAGTCTTCACAGCAACTGAAAGGGGTCTTACCTAATTAACTCTGATTGGGGGTGGAATATTTTACACTTCAATAATACCAACTGAAAATAAAATGAAAAAAGTTTCCCTGCATCGAATATACCTCAGCAGCATTAAAACTGGACATGTTTTACCAATTCTCATTCCATCTGCAATTTAATAAAGCTTCTGGTCTCAAGAGGTTGTGATTGCTCCATCACTGCGGGTTTTGAAGAAGAGATTGAATGGAATTGTGTAGGGTCTCTTGTCTGACCAAAGGGTGGACTAGAAGACCTTCAACATTCCTTCCAACTTTATTATTCTGTAATAATCTGCTTCATGTTTATCAAACTAAACTATATTATTCAGAATTCTGTGCTGCTTTTTCTTCAGAAGCTCCAGGTGACCTCTATAGGCATCTTCATGTTATATCTACAACCACTATCCAATAAGGTGAGCTGGGCTGGGGGAGACCATTTTGCCCTTAGTCATGAAGTTTCCATGGCTGAGGTTGGGTCAAGAGCTACCTTTCCTTTTAACCACCACAGTCCCTGGGTGTTGAGTTTAATGATCTAAGGTTTGAAGGCAAAAGTACTGAAATCTTTTGAGATGAGTATGTTCCTGCTGTGATATGACAGGAAATACAGAAGGGTATGATTGACTAAATACATGCAATACCAATGGCTTTCAACTCCTGGTTGCTCATTCTTGCCAGCCTCCTTGATAATATTAGTAGACTTTGGCACCAAAACCCCTGGGACGCCACCACAAAGATGTTTCTGTACACAAACCTTAACTGTATTGTGGGCTCAGGCAGGAAATTCCTTGAACAGCAGCAACTATTGGAATCTATGGAAATGATGGAAGCCAATCTGTTTCTGTAGAGTCCTATCGATTACAAACTAATGAAGCCACATAAATCCACACAGAAAGAATGTGTTTGGGGTAAGCATGAACATACACAGCTAGTGCAAATTCTGTGTTTGGAATTTCAGTTTTATGAACTCCTGTACTATATGCAGCCTCAACAATAGATGCAACATCTGAAAATGGCAAGTGGATGGGAAATCCAGAGACCTGCAAGAAGGGAAAGAATGAGAAGGATTATCTAATGACACCACTTCTATCATATCTGCTTCTAACAGCATTGGGTGGTCCCTGCAAAAAGTAGATGTTCTTAACCATTACCTGAACAGAGATCCTTTTCTGCTGTTTACATTAGAAAAAACAAAGTTATAAGTTGAACAACAAAAAAAAAGGCTTTGAATCAATTTTGCAGGCTTAGAAGTCAGGGAAAAAAATTGCACAACACAGCTTTGGAGTTACCTGTATTTTTCAGAGTATAAGACGCGCCGGAGTATAAGACACACCTTAATTTTGGGGGAGGAAAACAAGAAAAAAAAAGAATTCTGCCTCTGACTAATAGCATCAGAATCAGCAGCGTCCTCACTTCCATTTGGATTTTGATAACGAGTAGCACAAATCTTTTTATCAGTTTAAAACAAATCCTATCACGCTATTTAACTGGAGTGGGTGGGGTAGGGGATGATTTTCATGGGGGCAGAAGAGGGACTTGGTACCGAAGGCTCCACTCTCGAGGCGCCCCCGTCTTCCTACTTATAACTTTTTTTTATATATAACTTTTTTATTTTTATTTCTCATAAACACATTTACATGTACAGTCATTTTCAACATTTTTCATTCATCTTTTCTTTTAACTTTCATTTTTCATTTTTACTTTTTCGGGACTGCTTTTTTATCCTTTACCTTTACTCCAACCTTTCTTCTCCTCCTCCCCTTCTCTTCCTTCCTCTCTCTTCTACTTCCTTTGTTCTTTCTCTCCTCTTTCCTACTTCCCCTTCTTTTCCCCCACTCCTCTCTTCTTCCCCCCTTCTAATCTTCTCCTCTACTCCTCTTTCCCCTCCCTTTTCTTCCTCTCCTTTTCCCTTCTTTCTCCTCTCCTCTCCTCTCCTTTCTTCTCCCTTCCTCTCTACTCCTTCCCCTCTCCTGTTTTCCTTTTCAGTTCAATCTAAAGTGGTATTCGAGCAGCCCCGATTTTCTAATTATCTTTATTCTCATTTCAATTTTATTCAATTATTTATTTTTATTTCATCATTTGCGTACATTTTTATAATATATCACTTTTTTCCCTTTACCCCCCCTCCCCTTTCTCCTTTTACTTGACATCATTTGGGCATTTATTTTTCTACTTGTTTACTCCCATCTACTCTCTATTTTGTTTCTATATTCTTACTCATATTTCTTTTCTAACCAATCACAAAATTTATCCCATGTCTTGAAATACATCGACTCCTCTTTTATCTTTTATTCTCAATGTTAATCTATTCATTTCTGCACATTCTAAAATTTTCTTTATAATTTCTCCTTCCAATGGGATTTTATCTGCTTTCCAGTTTTGTGCAAATACAATTCTAGCCGCTGTTATTATATGAATAATCAAATATGTATCTTCTTTACTATATTTCTCTGGTACAATTCCCAATAAGAATATCTCTGGTTTTAACTCTATGTTGCTGCAGCATTTCCTCTAACCATGTTTGTATTTTCACCCAATATTGTTTTGCTTCTTTACACAACCACAACATATGATAGTATGATCCCGGCAATTGGTGACATTTCCAACACTTAGCTGATTTATCTTTAAACATCTTAGCTAATCTTTCTGGTGGCATATGCCATCTATAAAACATCTTACACAAGTTTTCTTTATAGGCTGTTGCCATTGTTAATTTGTAGTTTCTTTCCCAAAGTTGTTGCCATTTCTTCAATTCTATGGTATATCCAAAAAAATTTGCCCATGCTATCATTATTTCTTTTACTTCTTCATCTTCTAATCTAATACGCAGTAAATAATTATATAATTTCTTAATCATTTTCTCATCTGTTCCTGTCAATATTTCATCCAGTTCTGATTTCCCTAAGTTAAAGCCATATTTTCTATGATAGGCTTCGTATCTTGATTGTATTTGCAGTCTTGTATATCAATCTATCTCGATCCCTTGTCTCTCTAGTTCTTATTTTTGTTTCAGTTCTCCCCGATCTGTCAAAATGTCTTTATATCTAACAATATTCCCCATGTTCACAGTATTGGGTATGTCACCACTTCTATTGTAGAAAGCCACACTGGAATATTCAAATAATGTTTTTCTTTCACTCTCTCCCACACTGATAACAAACCATTTCTTACATAATGTCTTTGGAAATATCCATGTATCCTTTGTTTCCCGTACCATAAAAAGTCATGCCAACCCAGTTGTAAATCCTCCAATGTCAATAGTCTTGTATTCCTTAATAAAATCCATTCTTTAATCCAAGTTAACGCTGCTGCTTGATAATACAATTCCCAATTCGGAAGGCCAAACCCACCTCTAATTCTTGCATCTTGTAGCATTTTTTGTTGATCCTTGCTCTTTTTCCTTGCCACACATATTTCCACATTATTTTCTTCAACTTTTCAAAATATTTTTTCTCCAGTTTGAAATAAAAATAATATTTTTGGTAATACATTCATTTTTTATTAATGCTATTCTTCCCATTAGTGATAATTGCAAGTTTCTCCATTTCTCCAGGTCTATTTCAATTTGTTTTTTCAGTTTATGATAATTGTCTTCCTTAAGCGTTGCACATCTTGATGTCAGATAGATGCTCAAATATTTCACTTTGTTCACAATTTCAATGCCCAGTTTCTCCATCATCTCCTTCTTTTGCTTTTCTCTCATATTTTTAACTAATATTTTTGTCTTATCTTTATTAATTTTCAGACCTGCTACTTTCCCATATTCTTCTATTTGTTCTAATAGTTTTGGTACTGTCTCTATTGGGTCTTCCATGATAAACACCAAATCATCCACAAATGCTTGTAGTTTATATTCTTCTTTTTTAATTCTCATTCCTTGTATTTCATTTTCCTGCCTCACTTTTCTATTTAAAATATTTAATGTCAATATAAATAATAATGGAGATAAAGGACATCCTTGTCTTGTTCTTTTTCTAATATCTAATTTCTCTGTCATTTCACCATTTACCATCACCTTTGCCACTTGGTCTCTATATATAGTTTGGATCGTATTTATAAATCTGTCTCCAAAATCCATCATTTTCAACTGTTTTATCATAAATTGCCAATTCACGTTGTCAAACGCCTTTTGTGCATCTAAAAATAACAACACTATTTGTTTCTCTGAGTGTAATTCATAATATTCTAATGGGTTAAATATAGTTTGCATATTATCTCTAATTTGTCTTTTTGGTAAGAAGCCATTTTGGTCCAAATGTATAAACTCGTTTAATATTTTTTTTAATCTTTCAGCCATGATTGATGCAAAAATCTTATAATCCGCATTTAATAAGAAAAAAAGAATTCTGCCTCTGCCTACCAGGATCAGGATCAGTGGCGTCCTCACTTCCATTTGGATTTTGATAACAAGTAGCACAGATCTTTTTATCAGTTTAAAACAAATCCTATCACTCTATTTAACTGGAGTGGGTAGGGTGGGGTGGGGTATGATTTTCATGGGGCCATAAGAGGGACTTGGTACCGAAGGCTCCACTGTCGAGGCTCCCCCATCTTCCTACCTATAGCTGTAGGTGTTGAAAGCCTGGCTTTCTTGCAGCAAGGCCCCATAGAGACTCAGCACTTCAGTCCTCCTGGATGCTGCTATCTCATAAACACGGTGCCGGGCTTCTCGGCAAGCCCCCTGCGCCTTTGCTGCCTTGGTCGGAGCCTGATTCTGGAAGCGGCCCGGGAAAGCGCGAAAGTTGGGATTTGGTTGGCGAAGCAGGCGCTGCGCAGGGGGCATAAGACAAAGTGCTACCACCCAAAAATCTCTTGCCACGATCTCTGCTGCCTGGAGATCTCTGCTGCCTTCCCAATTCCAAAAATGGGGTGTGCAGAGGCAAAGAAAGAACATCACGTTTTCGGGCAGTTCCAGGCAGCGGAGATCGCTGCAACAGTTTTTGGGTGGCAGCACCATGCCTTGCACCTCCTAGGTACCGCCCAGCAAGCCACCAGTTCCTTGAAGATGTAAGCCCACTCAGCACACCCGAATCCTGCAGGTGGTCTGCACAGACAACCCTCATAGCAGCCATGGGGGCAGAAATCTCGGGAGGTTAAGAAGAAGTCTATTGCTGTAGGGAGTGGGGATCTCCAGTCCTCGCACAAGTTGTGAAGGCAGCCATCAGAACTACTGGAGCTGCTTCCAGGCAGACCCTGGGAGACCTCACAGCTCTCGGTGGCTAAAGGGGAAGAAGACAATTCTGAGCACATTGAGAACACACACACTCCTGTTGCTGGAAGAAGGGGAGAAGGGCTGCTTCTCCTGCAGTCCCCCACCCCGTCCTTGCGCCTACACTCCTCCCTCCTCAGCTACCTTCTCTTCCCAAATGGTCTTCGTGCCCAGAGGGGCTCCATCCGCAGTCGAGGTTGGTTTTCCCCCTTTGCTCTCTTGCACTGAGCAGCTGGGGGGCAGCATGAAGGAGAAATGTTCCCCACAGCCGCTTGGTTGTTTGACCACCCGAAATGGATCAGCGCTGCCTCCACAGTTGCCAGCTGCTGCTTTCTCCCAGGATCATTTATCAACAAGTCAGAAAAACAGGACTTCTGGTTTGGTTCCCGTCGTCGCCAGACGGTCTTTTTTTTGACCGCCAGCCCCGTCGCCTGTTAAGAGCCGCTTCGATAATTGAGAAGCGGCTTGGAAAACTCCGAATTCCAGAGGAATCGTGAGGAGAGCCGGCGAGACTAGGTAGAGCCCCTGCGAAGCCCCCAGACTGTCTTTTTTTGCTTCTGGGGAGGAAACAGGCGAGGCTCCCTATCCAGCTCGCCGAGGCTCCGGTCCTCGGGGACAACTCTACATTTCGTAGAGCCAGACGGCATGACCAACCTCACCAGCGAAAACAAAGAGAATTTCTAAACAAACAGGGTGAAATCCGGACTTGAACTTCAAAACAGCAAGTATCTGTGTTAGCCCTGTGATTAAACTTTAAAGTGAAAGATTGAAAGTTTTTCTGAAAATGGCGCCCGGCTTCAGCGCTAGGAAAAGCTGAAAGCGAAAGTGGATTTGCATAATTGTTTCAATACGCTACAAAGTAACACTGTCTGCTATAAGCGAAGAGAAAGGAAAACTTTTTTTTAAAGTGATCCTGATCTTGATCTAATTTCACCTTTAATTTGACTAAACCTGGGGAAATTTTTTAGAGGATTTTGTGGAGGAAGAAGGGAGAAAAGACTTCCTTTTTTGGAAAAGTTAGCTCACGTGGCAGAATGGCTTTAAAACAGACCAAGCCAGATGCGAAAGCAGCGGGGGGGGGGGAATCCCCCACGCACAAGTCACAACAACAGCCTCCTAGCCAGACACAGAGCCAGAAAAAGGAGACTGATCTTGAAAACTTAAAGGAATTTATTATTCAGGCTTTGATGAGGCAAGAGGAAAATATGGATGAGAAGTTTAAAAAATCTCAACAGGAAATTAAGCAGGAGATCAAAGAAATTAAAGAGGTGGTTCAAGAAAAGTATGACAAGGTGACCAAAAAGTTAATGACAGTTGTGACTGGCCTGTCAGATGCAGTTGTGCAGACTGATAAAAAAGTGGAGGAATTTAGATCAGAAGTAGATGTTAAAATGGAGGCTGACCATAAAATTTTTAATGCTGACAATAAAGTGCAAAGGATTGAAAATGAGGTGACAATGATGCAATTCAGATCTATGGAATTTGCTGTAAGACTGAGAGGTATAAAAGAGAATAACAGAGAAGATTTGAGAAGGATTTGTGCTGATGCCGTGATGTTAAAGATTAGTCCTGAAGAAATATTTTGTAAGATGGATAAAGTTTACAGAGTAAATTCTTGGGTGGCCAAACAAAGACAATTGCCTAGAGATGTGGTGATATAATTTACAGACAGAAGAATAAGAAATGATATTCTGCAAAGGTCCTTTGTCTCTACTGTACAAGTGGAAGGAAGGGAAATTGGAATTTATAAAGAGCTGCCGCCTAAGTTGTTAAAAGACAGAAAGGATTTTGGATTTTTAGTGACTGAATTAAAGAAACAACAAATTCCATTTAGGTGGGATGCTCCAACTGGTATAATATTGAGGTTTCAAGGAGAAAGATATCGATTAAATACTGTTGAGAAAGCGGAAGAATTTTATTTCAAAGTTTTTAAAACAGGTTCAATATCCCCACGTACTTCTTCAGTGTTAGAGATAAAGGAGAGTGATAAGGACAAGCAGTTTGAACAAGAGACTGAAGAGCAGCGTAAGCAGATGGAGTTGGAGGCAATGGAAATGCAGGGAGCTACAGGGGGATTTCTGGATAAGCCGCTGTTAGATCTCCCTTTAGAAACTATAACTGGACCACCTAAAAATACAAGAGAAGTGGTTTTGGAGCTAGCTTTGATGTGTGAAGCTAAAGATCAGCGTATAACTCGAGCAGCTTATAAGCAAATTAAAGAAAAACAACAACAGGAAAAACCACAGCAAGACAAGAAGGGAGTTAAGGGCAATGCACAAGAACGTGAAGCCATGGGAGGAGCTAAGCCGAAGACTACCAACTTGGAAGAAAGCCTTCAGCAAATGTTCTTATCGCTTCATGAGGCTCCAGATGACAATTAAGTTTCTATCTTGGAATGTGAATGGACTAAATTCACCACAGAAAAGGAAGAAATTATTCAATTATTTGAGACAATTTAATAATGATGTTATTTGTTTACAAGAAACCCATATTAGAACACAAGACCAAAAATACCTGATAAACTCCAGGTTAGGAGCACAATTTATAGCCTCGAATTCGGAGAAAAAGAATGGTGTAGTGATTTATATAAATAAAAGATTGTTAGCTAAAACTATAGAAGCAGATGACTGTGGGAGGTTTATAGCAATTGAATTTTACACAGAAAATGGTCCAATTTTGGTGATTGGAATTTACGCTCCTAATCAACAACAAGAAAATTTTTATAAAACATTGTACTCTAAAATATTGCAATGGGATTATAGATCTATTCTAATTATGGGAGATTGGAATGGAGTAATTGATCCTAAAAAAGACAAAAAGAGTTTGGCAAAGTCAAGGATTAAATTACCACAGATTTTTTTTGATATGAAAGAAGATTTGGAATTAAAAGGTATTTGGAGAGTACATAACCCAAAAGATTCGGATTTTACTTTTTTCTCAGACAGGCACAGATCCTTCTCTAGGATTGATTTTATTTTACTATCATCTGATTTACTTACAAAAACAAAAAAAAAAACAAAGATTTTTCCAAGGATTTTAATCAACCATAGCCCGGTATGGATAGAAATTGAAAAGGGAAAGACTGAGAGAAGATCACGGAGAGTAAATGAAAACTTTTTTAGATATGAAAAGAATGTAAATGAACTTAAAAAGCAAATGAAAGAATTTTTTGAAATGAATTTAAATAAGGGTACCCCTATTGAAACTGTTTGGGATGCGAGTAAGGCATATATGAGAGGGGTACTGATTTATATGAATTCTAAACATAAACTAAATCGACAAAAGAAAAGACTAGAAATGGAAGCAGAGATAAAGAAAAAAGAACAGTTACTTATAAAAAATCCAACAAATGAAAGAATACGAGGAGCTATAAAACTTTTGAAAGATCAATTCCATATGCTTATGGCAGAACAAACAGCAATTAATTTACAATTTATGAAACATAACACATTTTGTAACGCCAACAAACCGGGCAGATGGTTGGCCTACACATTGAGGAAGCGGCAGAGTACACGGGTTATTGACAGCATTGAGAGTGGAGGGAAGGAAGTTTTTCAACAAAAATTAATTAAAGAAGCTTTCTTAGATTATTATAGCAAATTATATGCTAAAGAATGGATTTATAGATAAACATCTAGAAGAAAAAAGAGTTATGAAAATTTCTAGTGATCAAAAGGAAAGAATGAATCAACCCATAACAGTTGAGGAGATTACTGTCGCTATTAAACAATTGAAAACAGCTAAAGCACCAGGGACGGGTGGATTAACTGCGGTGTATTATAAAACTTTACAAGCAGAAATGATTGAACATTTTAAAGATTTACTTTGTAGCATACAACAAGGGAGCAAAATACCTCCTTCATGGAAAGCAGCTTATATTTCATTGATACCGAAAAAGCAAGCAGGTCCCAAAAAAACCTGAAAATTTTAGACCAATATCTCTTTTGAATACTGATTACAAAATTTTTGCAAAAGTATTAGCTAACAGATTAATGCCAGTTATCCAAGAGGTGATTCATCATGATCAAGCAGGATTTATAGAAGGCAGATACATGAAGGATAATGTTAGGCAAATTATAGATTTATTGGAATATCTTGAGAAGAACAAACAGATCTCTGCAGTGCTGGTGTTTTTGGATGCGGAGAAGGCCTTTGATAGAGTGGATTGGAACTTTCTATTAAAGACTTTAAGAAAAATGGACTTTGGGGATCAGTTTATACAGGCGGTTTCAGCAATTTATCATGAACAAATGGCACAAATTATTATTAATGGAAGTTTGACTACAAATTTTAGTATTGAAAAAGGAACAAGACAAGGTTGTCCGCTATCCCCATTGTTGTTTATTTTAACATTAGAAGTCTTGTTGAATACAGTACGGGACTCAAATTCTCTAAATGGTAATAAGGCAAGAAGATTATAGGACTAGGGCATTTGCAGATGATCTGGTTGTTACCCTAACGCAGCCGATGGAATCAATAATCCAGATGAAAGACATTATAGAAGAATATGGTATGGTATTAGGATTTAGACTGAACCAGAAAAAAAATAAGATGATAGTTAAAAATATGACACAAGATCGAAAACAGGAACTTGAAAGTAAGGCAGGCTTTGAAATAGTATCAAAGGTTAAATATCTAGGAGTTCAAGTTGCAGATTCAAATATAAAATTGTTCCAAAATAATTATGAGGTGTTGTGGAGAGAGGTACAAAAGGATATGGAAATTTGGAAAAAACTGCAGCTGTCTTTACTTGGAAGAATAGCAGCAGTTAAGATGAACGTTCTACCTAGATTTCTTTTTTTGTTTCAAATGATTCCGGTGCTTAAAAGTGATAAACAACTGACAGAATGGCAAAGAGGAGTGAATAAGTTTGTCTGGAATGAGAAAAAGCCGAGAGTTAAACTGAAAATTATGCAAGATGTTCCAGAAAGGGGTGGCCTTAAACTTCCAAACCTACAATTGTATTATGAAGCAGCAGCTTTGACCCAAGCAAGTGATTGGTTTGGAAGGACAAAGACTGGAATATTGAATATAGAAAGTTATGACCTCAAATTTGGCTGGCATGTATACTTATTTTATGAAAACAAAGTGGATAAAGTATTTAATAGCCACATACTTAGGAATTCTTTGATGAGAGTATGGAAGAAGCACCGATTCAAATGGGATTACAAAATACCGTTATGACTGGATCTTGGTCATATCATGTGGAATATAAATATAATGTCACTCGGGGGATTTTTATACAAAGAAGTTCTTTTTATGGATGGGGGCAGATGGCAACTAAAGACATTAAATACACTGTTGGAAGAAGGGATTAATTTAACTTGGTTACAGTATAATCAACTTCAATTGAGATGGAAAGAAGATCAAAAAACTGGTATAATGATTCATGAAGAAGAATTGGTTAGACATATAAAAGAGAAAGGCCCAATGCATATTAAGAGGGTTTATAATGTTTTGTTAGAAAGAGATTCGGAAAATGATTTGGTTAAAGATTGCATGATAAAGTGGGCGCAAAATTTTGCAGAACCAGTTATGTTGGAAACATGGGAAAAAATATGGGTCCAGAATGTTAAATTTACACAGTCGCAGAATTTGAGGGAAAATTTTTATAAAATGTTTTATAGGTGGCATTTAGATCCTAAGAAACTGTCGTGCATGTATTCCTAATGTTCAACCAAAATGTTGGAGATGTGATTGTTTAGATGCTACATATTATCATATATGGTGGACTTGCAAGAAAGTGAAGGCTTTTTGGATAAAAATTTGGTGGGTTATGCAAAATGTTCTGAAGAAAAAACTCCAATTCTCTCCACAATTGTTCTTATTGGGTATAGTTAAGGGTTTTACATTGGGTGAAACAAAGATGATATTGTACATGGTGACAGCAGCTAGATTATTGATAGGTCAATATTGGAAAAATGATGCTACGCCCACTGTTGAAGAATGGACTTTGAAGATGGCCAGCTTTGCAGAGATGGCGAAGATTTCAGCATATCTAAAAGATCGAACTCAAGAGACTTATGTATGGGAGTGGAAGAAGTGGATAGGTTATGTACAGAATAAATATCAAACTAGGAAATATCAGATAGCTTTTAGCTGAATGTATTATATAGGGATAGAATTGAATGTTATTTACGAAGAAATGAATAGCACACGGGGTGGAATAGTTAGGGGTTATAGTATTATAAAATGTGATTTTGATTTGGATTTCATCTTGAGGAAGTCATGGGAGGAGGGGAGGGTTGGGGGGGGGAACCGGGGGGGAAATGTATTTGTAAAACTTTTTAAATAAATAAATAAAAAAAAACAAGTCAGAAAAACAGTGCAGTTCAATTTAAGAGAGCGGGGGGTGGGGGAACAGACCAACTTCAACCTTTTTCCAGCAACAGGAGAGAGTGCTTTCTCAATGTGCCCAGAGTTTTCTTCTTCCCCTTTAGCCACCAAGGAGGAGGGCGCATGACTTGCGAATTGCATTGGAGAATCGGGGAGGAAAACGCCAGAAAACACGATGCATGGAGGTGATGCTCTTGCAAAGTGGGCACTTCTGCATGGAGAGGCATAAGGCAAGATGCTCGTCGCCCGGCCTGCCCCTTCTCCAGACTACCTAGGCTGAGGGCAGTTGGCTTCTGCTCCTGGCCCAGGAGACAGATCTGGCCAGGAGGAAAGAGAAAATGAGACTGCGGAAAAGGAGGAGGAGAGTGCACAGCTTTGTGAATTGCTTCCGGGAATCAGGGAGGAAAAAGAGCATTGCCTCCATGCATCGCATTTTCTGGCGTTTTTCTCCCCAATTCCCCGACGCAATTCGCAAAGCCGTACACCTTCCTCCTCCTTTTCCTCATTTTTGGCAATGTGAGGATCCCCGCCACCTGAAACCACCGGAAAATGTGACGTGCAGAGGCTGACAACCTCCCAAGAGTGGGGGCCGGCGGGTGGGTGAGGCTACATTCAGACTATAAAACGCACCCAGATTTTCACTCTCTTTTTGGGGGTAAAAAGGTGTCTTATACTCTGAAAAATACCGTATTTTCAATCATTTACCAACTGTGCTTGTAGAACTAAAAAAAATGCTTTTCCGTATATCTTTGGGGCTCTCCCCACACCCCTCAGAGACTAATAATGTGGTGTGCTAAAGCATTTTTCTGTATGCTTTTTCACCAGTTTCTTCTACACTGAATTTGGTCAACTCAAAGTTCAGACTACCCCAGGAGCTGTTGATACAGTTCTACAAAGGAATTATTGAGTCTGTAGTTTGTACCTCTATAACTGTCTGGTTTGGGACAACAACCAAACAGGGCGGTTACAGACTTCACCCGATAGTTAGGACTGCAGAAAAAACAATTGCAACCAATCTGTTTTCCATTGAGGACCTGTATACTGAATGGGTAAGAAAGAAGGCTGAGAAAATTATCTACAGACCTCTCACATCCTGGACATAAACTCTTTCAACTCCTCCCCTCAGGATGCCACTATAGGGCATTACATGCCAAATCAACTAGACCCAGAGATAGTTTTTTCCCTCATGCCATCACTCAGCTAAACACCTAATTTCCGCATTACTGTCTTATGTCTAAAGATATTTGCCCATGTAGTATGGCTATATTATTATTATTATTATCCTTTTCTATTACCTTCTCTTACAGGTATCATGTTTATATAGTATTGCTCTGTTGTTTGTATGTACACTGAGAGCTTATGCACCAGAGACAAATTCCACATGTGTCCAATCACACTTGGCCAATAAAATATTCTGTCCTCTCCCCCTTCCTTTCTATTATTTCTATTTCTATTTCTATTATTTCTATTTTTATATTTCCAGCAATTGAAGAGGGAGTGAAAATGTCAAGATAGTAGCCACAGCCATGCAAATGAAGCTCCATCTCTTTTCTATGTATTGTAACAGAATAAAAAGGATGTCTTCAATCAAATGATTGGGGATCAGTGTCAATTTTTTTTACCCCTTTCTATGGATGCCCCTTCCAGCAATTCTAGTTTTAGTCAAATAAAGATCAACGTAAGTCAATAAATCAGGATTCAGCAATAGTGTTTGCAATATCTCTTGTTTTGCATTTGCAGATGCCACTATGAAAATACAGTTTAAAAAAAAAATACAGAATTGTGTCAGGTATAATTTATGATTTAAACTCTATTTCCCTCCTCTCTGCCACATTTCCTTTTTAATCCTTTAAAAGAATTGCCATTCTCCACCAGGAAGGAAACAGCAGTCAGGAATGGTTAACTCTGTCTGTTAGCTGATGGACTGAGTCTGCAAAATTGTTAAGCCATGCCTCTTCCTGTTGCTTGCCAGCTTTTTAGACTCAGTCAAACAGGACTAGGCTTTTCTACTAGCCTTGTATTTTTCTGATTGGTTATTTGGATTCCAGCATGAAGGGCAACTCAGCCCGAGCCCACTGAAGGCCGCTGGGGCAGCAGGTCTGGCAGCGATCAATCTAACCTCTGGGTGGCGCTCACGGGTCTTTAATTACACCCAAAATGCCGATCAGCAAGGGGACTCGAGGCTTCGGTCCATTTGAAGGCAGGCAGCGACGACAAGCCTGGCTCCATAATGCTAGCCTACAGAATACGCAGGATCAGCACCACAGGAAGCCGCTAGAGGCAGCGCCCACGAGCCTGGCTCCATAGCGCTGACCTCTCAGTGACTACAAGCAGCAAAGAAGCTTCAGAGGAGCCACAGTGGCCATTTTGGGCGGCTTGCAGGACCATTTTGAGCCTCGTGTAGCCGTGGTGGCCATTTTGGAGGCAGCTTGGAGGTGCAGCAGCCATTTTGAGAGCCGCATGGAGGCTCGGAGGTCATTATTGGATCCGCAGCTGGCTCTTTGGGAGTAAAGTATCACCTGCTGCTCTATCAGACTAGGTAAGGCCGACCCTTGCAGAGGTTGCGAGCATCAATTCTTTACCTGATGGGGTGGGGGTCGTTCACGTGCTTGTACCGCGATGCTGGGCCCCTAGATCAACCATCCTGTGCTGTTTGCCTGTGGGGGAGGCACTTGGGGGTTGTTTACCCTGCCATGTTCCCACCTTTATTGGCTGGCATTTATTTCCACTGGGAGTCCATGGGATTAATGCTCCCTGGGACTCAGGGAGCATTAATCTTGGTAGTTTTTTTGCTACCCTTTTTTCTCATTGAGCCTATATATATATATTATTACAGAGTTCCACGATGGCCAGCTTCAGGGTCTTCCCGATCCAGATCAGGTTCAGCAATTACTGGCCATGACAGTGACCCCGGGGAAGGGCCTTCTGGTACTGTTTCCCCTGAGTGGGGTAGGGTTCGCTCCAGTACAAGACAGCAATATTTTAAATATTCTCAAGCTTCCTCAAGTGGGGCTAAAGAAAAGCACACGGCCATTACTGTGCCCACGCACAAAGTGCAAAAGGAGACTGGCAGGAAGGGGAAGAATCCCCAGAGCAAGGAAGTCCCTAGGCCCCAGATTTCGCCTGAGAAGCTTCTGAACATATCATATGGGGAGGAACAGGCTCAGGCTCAACCCATCCAAGACCGAGTGGCTGTGGTTTCCGACGTCCTGATATAGTCAGCTAGTGCCATCGCTGACTATTGGGGGCGAATCATTGGCCCCCACGGATAGGGCTCGCAACCTGGGTGTCCTCCTGGATTCACGGCTGTCTTTAGAAGAGCATGTGACGGCCGTGACCGGGAGGATTTTTCATCAGGTTCACCTGATCCGCCAGTTGCGTCCCTATCTAGATCGGGACTCCCTACACACAATCACTTATGCCCTCGTTACCTCTCGTCTGGACTACTGCAACGCTCTCTACATGGGGCTCCCCTTGAGGTGCACTCGGAGGCTCCAACTGGCGCAGAGTGCGGCCGCGCGGGTGGTGATGGGAGTGACATGGAGTTCCCATGTAACACCTCTCCTGCGCGAGCTGCACTGGCTCCCGGTGATCTTCCGAGTGCGCTTCAAGGTTCTGGTTATCACCTTTAAAGCGCTCCATGGCTTAGGACCTGGTTATTTACGAGACCGCCTGCTACCACCAATAGCCTCCCACCGGCCAGTATGCTCCCATAGAGAGGGCCTCCTCCAGGTGCCGTCGGCCAAACAATGTCGGCTGTCGGCCCCTAGGGGGAGAACCTTCTCTGTGGGGGCACCTACGATTTGGAACGAACTCCCCCCGGAGATACGTAGGATCCCGGATCTGCGCACCTTCCGCCGGGCGCTTAAGACTTTTCTATTTTATCAAGCTGGCCTGGCCTAAATCTTCCCCCTTTTTAAATGTGGAAATTTTAAATTTTAAATTCGTCTTATTTATAGGGTCATGGGTAAGGCGTTTTAAATTGGGGAGCCATTTTGGATTTAATTCTGTTTTAAACGTATTTTAATGTTTATATTGTATGTTTTTTTAATTTTGGCTGTTCACCGCCCCGAGTCCTTCAGGAGAGGGGGCGGTATAAAAATCTAATAAATAAATAAATAAATAAATAAATACTATTCAGGAGGAGGTTCCATCAGTTGCTTGGTCTCCAACTGAGGACACAGCACAGTGAATTGCTTTTTGGCCCAATGCCTGACTTGGAGCCATCTGTTACCACTGAGGAACATCAGATCTAGCACAGGGTTTCTTCTGCTGAGGTACCTTTTATGCCCACTTCTGCTCCCTTCAGGCCTGCTCAGGCATCTGATCCTCACATTCCTGCCAATTTGTCTGATCTGATTTCTTCTGCCATCAGTCAGGGCATTGAAGCAGGTATACAACGGCTTTCAGCTACTATGGTTTCCAATTTCTCCAGGACTCAAACTATCCACCATAGCCATCAGGACCTAGGAGTTTCTTGGTCCTTCCAAGAACTGGAAGGCTATGCAGCTTCTTCCAGCCAGGCCTCACTCTCAGGGGAAGAGATGCAGCGTGATAGCATGCTTTCAGAGGATGAAGGTCTTATGCCTGACCAGCCAGCCTTCGTTGGCCTTTTCTGGCTTCACCTTTTCCGGTCTTTGCTTTACAAGGCCAAGGTGACAACCCGACAGGGCACAGTGCAGTCAAATCCTGGTACTGTTTTGGATCTCGCTGATCCGGCGGAACCCTTGTTTGTAGAACCCACAGTTGAGTCTGAAGAGGTTCCAGCTCCCAGACTTTTTCTGGATTTGGTGCATCGTCAGTGGGTCTCTCCCGGATCAGGTCCTCTTCTCAGCAGTTTAGACAGACGTTTGTACAACATTGGTTCGGATATGACTAAATCTTTACAGGTTCCAGTAGTTGACCCTCCCATGGTAGCACTGTCGTCACAGGCCTCATTACCAGGTCCTCCAGAGGAACACCTGCATCCGAAGGATAAGAGATCCGAACAAGCTCTGGTCAAGAGTCATCAGGCTTTGGCATGGTCAGCTAAGGCGGCTTCTGCTGCATTCTTTTTCAATACGGCTTCATTGCTCTGGTTATGTCAATTGCAGGGCCGTCTGCCAGTCACTGACACCCGCTCACACCAAGATATCAACAAGATCATGGCGGTGGTGGAATTTTCTGCTGATGTGACACTAACTGCATCTCATTTCTCAGCCAAAGCCATTGGCTCTGCTATTATGGCTCATTGCCTCCTGTGGCTTCGCCAGTGGCAGGCCAATGCTAGGACCTAGTGGTGTTTGGCTTCTTCCCCGTATAAAGGGGATAAATTATTTGGAGAAGCTCTTGACCCCATTCTTGTGGAGTCTCAAGACAAACACAAGATTATGCCTAATTTGACCAGATGGGTGGAGGCCTACCCAGGGCCTTATTTTTGTCCTTTTTCCTTTCGAGGAGTGGAAAGTGGTCTTGGGGGACAACGTTTGCAGAGACCCTTTTCTGTCAGACAGGGCCACAGTCAGGACAGACAGAGCTGGCAGGGGCAGCGTTATCCTCCCTTTTGGGGTGGGAGGAGTCGCTCCTATTGACGACAAATGACTGCTTGTCCGATCCTCCCATAGGGGTCTGGCTGGCTCTCTTTGCCAACCAGTGGGAAGATTTCACATCGGACTCTTGGGTCAGGAAGACGGTAAGGTCGGGCCTCTCCCTGGAGTTCCTCACCAGCCCCCCAAGGATTTTTGTCTGCTGTCCTGTGTCTCACAATTGGGCCATGTTGTGGTCTGCCAGCAGCCTGCGGAAGTGGCAGCGGAGTTGGACAGTGATGAGGCTGAGGAAGAACATGGGCCAGTCCTGGAGGCTGGGGAAGGCCCAGATGAGGGCTCTGCATTGGAGGCAGAGATGGGACCAGGGCCATCGGGGAGTGATGCACGGACTTCGGAGCCTCCAGAGGCTGACAGTAGAGAGGCAGAGGAACAGGCTCCTCCTGTTCCTAGTGCACATATGAGAAGAGCTGCCAGAAGGCAGGAGCAGCTAAAGCAGAGAGGATGACTCGGGAGTAGGGCCAAGAGATAATTGGCCCCTCCCATAAAGTTTAAAAGACCAGCAATGGCTCTTGGCCTCTTTGCCGGAAAACAACCATTGAGATTTGCTTCGTGTTTGGATGTATTTCTTTCTTGTCAGCGTCTTCTGTTCCTGAACTGTTGCCAAGAAAAGCCTTTGGCAGTTTGCCTAATTATCCCAAGGTCAGAGATAAACAGAATGTATTTTGAGAACTGCTTTCATTTAATTTGGAATAAGCTGAGAATGAGTTAATTCTCAGCTGTTTTAATAAAATGTTTGTTTTTTGGAACTGTTTTGCATTTAACATTAACTACGTGGGCCTGAATCACAACAGGCCAGAAGGCATCTTATGGAATCAGCCATCAAACACTTATTGGACATTCAGGCCTTTTAACCAGTTCCGGTGGTGGAACACGGTTAGGGATTTTATTCCTGGCTGTTCCTGGTGCAGAAGTCCTCGGGAGGCTGGAGGGCGATTCTCAATCTCAAGTCCTTGAACCAGTATGTTATTTACCGCAGGCTTACCTGCATGTCCCCATCCATCTAGGGTTCAGGAAATTCCTCCAGTTTCACTATGCGGGGAAACATTATCAGTACCAGGCGTTGCCCTTCGGCCTGTCCTCTGCTCCGAGGGTATTTACCAAACTGATGGCTGCCCTGGTAGGCCATCTCCAGACCTTCACGGTTCAGATACAGTTTTATCTGGATGACATCCTCAACTAGTCCAGTTCAGAATCCCAGGCCTGGCAGGACCTGAGGGTCACAATTCAGGTTCTTCATGACCACGGGTTTTCCATCAACAGAGCCAAAAGTCATCTGATCCCAAAAACTTGCTTGCTCCACCTAGGGGCAATAATCAACATGGTGGCGTCAAAGGTGTACCTGTCACTGGACCGCCAGGCCAGTCTGAAGAAACTGGTAATCCACGTCTTGGAGGATCGTACATCATTCCTGTTTCTTCTCTCTCAACTGTTGGGAAAGATGGTCTCATGCTTCGGCATTGTTCCTTGGGCCCGTGTCCACAGCAGGGCTCTGCAGTGGTACCTACTTCCGTTCCAATGGTCCCGCCACAGCACGTCTCTTACTCGTGTGGTGGTTCTGCCAGTGGTGCTGGTGTCCCTCTCTTGGTGGAGGTCGGACGCTGTTGTCCAAGGTTGCAGGTTCTGGGAGCCTCAACGCATCATCCTGACTACAAATACCAGCCTCTTCGGATGGGGAGGCCACCTCAGCTCACACATTACTCAGGGTCAGTGGTCCCCGGAAGATCTGACACACAACATCAACTAGTTGGAGCTCCAAGTTGTTCACCTGGCACTCCAGAATTTCACAGATCTGGTGTCGGGGAAGGACATTTTAGTTCTGACGGACAACGTGGCTGCCAAGGCCCACATAAATTGCCAAGGGGGGACACGGTCCCTGTCTCTCATGCAAGTGGCCGAGCAGCTGATTCTCTGGGCAGAGTCTCATCTAGCTTCCATCTGGGTGGACCACATTTCAGGAGTGGCAAATATCCAGGCGGACTGCTCAGTTGGACATCAATAGATCAGGCGGAGTGGCGTTGGACCTGTCTCTCTTCCAGGAGCTGTCAGCACATTTCGGCTGGTCAGTGGTTGATTTGTTCGCCACACTGGACAACCATCAAGTACCGAGGTTCTTCTCCCATTTTCCAAGCCAGGGGGCAGAAGCTGTGGACGCGCTGCAGAGTCCCTGGCCATCAGGACTCCTGTATGCCTTTCCTCCTCTTCCCTTGATCCCCAGGGTAATCTGGAAGATTCTGGAAGAGGAGGCGGAGGTTGTACTTCTGGCCCCTCATTGGCCCAGGAGGCCGTAGTTTGCAGATCTTGTGACTTTATCAGTGATCGCCCCTGGCAGCTGCTGTGGGACAGGATCTCCCTCTCCCAGGGGGCATTGGTTCACCCAGACCCTCAGTGGCTCCAACTGACCGCTTGGCGCTTGAGCGGAGCCTCCTGAGGGCTGACAATTTTTCTCCCGGGGTCACTGCTACTATCCAAGCTTCCCACAGGGATTTCACCAAGCGAATTTATAATGCTACTTGGAGGGCCTTTTGTACTTGGTGGAAAAAAGGGGGTCTGGTTCCCACTGAAGTTTCTGTGACTCACATATTGGATTTTCTGCAGAAAGGTTTAGAGGCTGGTCTGGCTCCCAATACCCTTCGGAGAGAGGTGGCAGCTCTTTCTTCCATTCTGTCATGTGGAAACCGGGAATCGCTGTCCAAAAATCCAGTGGTTCGTCAGTTCCTCCAGGAGGTAATTAATCTCCGGCCTCTTGTGGTTCACCGGTTCCCTTCATGGGACTTGAACAAGGTCTTAACCGCCCTCACCCGAGGTCCCTTTGAACCTCTTTGGGAAGTTAGATTAAAAAATGCTATAAGGTAGCATTTTTGGTAGCTATCACTTCTGCTTGGCAAATATCTGAGCTGGTGGCTCTGTCCATTCGAGGAGACCTTTGTGTTTTCCATGCGGACAGGGTGGTTTTATGCCTGGACCCTACGTTTCTTCCCAAGATCAACACGTGGTTTCATAGGGCTCAAGAGTTAGTTCTGCCAAATTTTTGTCCTACTCCTTCACACCGTTTGGAGCGTATTTGGCGTACCTTAGATGTTCGGAGGGCTCTCCGCATCTATCTTAAACGGACTTCTCCTCTAAGGAAGACTTTTTGTCTCATTTCAACCGGCTTCTCTCGGTGGCAGAGTTTCATCCTCTACCTTGGGTAGATGGATTAGGGCGTGTATTTCTATAGCGTGTATTTCTATAGCGTATGAGGCCCAGGCGCTCTCTGTTCCTCGATGCATCACAGCCCATTCTACCCAAAGTGCAGCTATTTCAGCAGCCTGGGCTATCCAGGCTTCACTGGAGGAGGTTTGCAGGGCAGCCACTTGGTCTTCCCCTTCTCCTTTTGTTCGTCATTACAAATTGGATACTTTTGCCTTGGCTGAGGCGGCATTTGGCAGACGGGTTCTATAGAGGGTTCTTTCAGATCAGGAACCGCAGACCCGGACTTCTCCCTCCCAATAGGACATGTGGCTTTGGTATGTCCCATTCCTGACTGCTGTTTCCTTCCTGGTGGAGAATGGGCGTTGGTTCTTACCTGATACGCCCTTTCTCACTCTAGAGGAAACAGCAGTCAGCCCCGCCCATGTTCAGGTCGTCTGGCCCTGGGGTTGGGGAGGGTAGGACTTTCTTCTTTTTTTCTTCACAGCTCAACAAGTCAGTCTGCGTCGATGCCTTTGTCAAAAAGCTGGCAAGCAACAGGAAAAGGCATGTAACAATTTTGCAGACTCAGTCCATCAGCTAACAGAGTTAACCCATTCCTGACTGCTGTTTCCTCTAGAGTGAGAAAGGGCGTATCAGGTAAGAACCAACGCCCATTCTCACTTTGTCATTTTGGGGGGGAAAATCTAAATTGTACACCCCATTTCTTATGCACGAGTAATAGTGCAAAGGAAGGTTGTAATCATGCCCAGGAATGTAGTGGGGTATTTTTCCCTTAATAAGCTCTAGCTAGGCAAGTCAATGAACTGATTTAGAACAGAATGTGCTAAATCAAAGCTGACTTGGCTCTTCCCTTTTATTAGTTAAAGGATTTAAAGAGAACCCTCCAAAGCAATACTTTCCTTCCAATTGAAACTAAGATTAAAGTTAAACTGCTCCTAAGTCTAAGAAACCAAATCCTCTTAAATGGGGAATATCTTCCCATGGAGTGTGTGTGTGTGTGTTTCTGAATACCTCTAGGGCAGTATTTTTCAAACTTGGCAACTTCAAGATGTGTGGACTTCAATTTCCGAAAATACCCCAGCCAGCACACTTTGAAACCTGCACATCTTAAGGTTACTAAGTTTGAAAAACACTCCTCTCTAGCCTCATTGTGGCTGCCGCATCACAGCTATCAAGTATCTAAAATGCTTTTCAGGAATAAAAATTCTTATCCATACCCTGTAATCTCCAAGTTGTTTTTGTAACTCTGCCTGATGATTGTCTTCTATCTCTTTGCCTTGATGTTTCTCCAACAGAGGCAAGAACTGCCGGAGGGCAGAGGTACAGTATCTGTTCCAACGTGTCAAGTGGTTTGGCCGCCATTCCATGATTTTTTCTTTTAGTATCTTCTCAAGCCTGTATATATAATTTTTTGGGGAAATGTTAAATCTGATTTGAAATTCTGAGAGTTTTCTGCAACTTTTTGATGCAGAACATCAAGAATGAGCTAGCAAGAATCATTTTCTTTTTTTTTCTTTTTTTTTTATTGAAAAAGTTTTCAAATACAAATTTCCCCCCCCTTTTTTTCCCCCCTCTCCCTCCCCCTCCCTAACCCCCCCTCCCCACCCATCCCCCCCGTGACTTCTTCATAACAAAAAAAAAAAACATAATTCATAACAGATTACTTACTCCCTCCTCTAGATATTGACCTTTACTTACTAAAAATATTATTAATATTATAACATCCCCCTTTATCCATACATATCAAAAAAGAGAAAAGAAAGGAAAAAAAAAAGACATTATACTATGACATTATAAAATAACTTCTCCACTTTAAAACTATACGATAAGTCCTACTTTAACATTTAATCTTCTATATATATTACTATAACATTCCAAAGCGGCCTTCCCCATAAAATCTAGTTTAACATTTATTCCACTCTATCCATTTCCTCCACTCCCCTAAATATAACACTTAAAAATCCCTTTTCTTAGACTAATCAATCTACTAAATAGCTTATTCACCCACTATCATGCAAAATTGCCATACACAACATTTCTTAACATCTTTGATTCACTGCCCACACTTCTTAAAAATATATGTCTATATTTTCCATTATATCTAAATAAAAAAAAAGAAAAGACAATGACTTTAAATTTATAATCCATATAGTATCTTCTTTGAGGTCTTTCCACTGGATTGGTAGAACCAACATCCATAATCGGGTAACATACCTTACTGGTGCAACAGTTTATTCAGGATCTTCAATCATATCTGCCCCCATCTGTAGTAAATATCTTCTTATATGTATAAAAGTAAAAACAACCACCCGAGTGACATTATAATTATATTCCATATAGTAATAATTCTGGGTTTCATCAGGATTATTAATTCCCATCATCGTAGTGGGTAACAACCCAATCTTCTGCATGCCCCAGCATAATTCTCTTGCCTTGTGATTCAAGATAATATAATATGTTTATCAACACAAAAAGAAATTCCAAAATGGATAATTCAAATCCATCAGTTTAAGGCTCGTTTCACGTCCCCGGATTACGGCCATGCAGAGATCTGCCACAAACCTCAGGATGATATTAACCAATACGTCGCCTCTTCTGTGTTTACCCATAATCGTTCATATTTTAAAATCACTGGCTTCACTGTTGCCTGATTAGAAATTTCTGTTTTTATGCCACCTATTTCTTTTTTTCTTTTCTTTTTGTGGGTTTGGTTTCCATCCTGGTTCCCTTTCTATAAAGTGTGTATCATCTGGTCGGTTTTTATTCTGCTTTGTAGATTGGTCTTGTTGGTTTTGCTTTTGTATCTCATATTTCTTTTTTATCCCTTGTATAACCCCTAATTGGTTTCCATGTTTATCCTTGCCTTGATAAGTCATCACATTAGGATTAGATGCCTCTTCTCTCAAATTTGTAGATAGTCCAGTTGGGGTATCCAATAAATCCAATGGCAATTCATCTGGTACAGTCTCTGTAATTCGATATTTTACCTTTATTTCCGGCTCCTTCTGCTTATCCTGTATTATACCTGGAGATGTTAAGTTCATTTTCAACCTATTTTGATAAAATTCTTCCGCTCTTTCAACAGTATTTAGCTGATATCTTTCTCCTTGGTATCTAAATATAATACCCACTGGGGCATCCCACTTGTAGGAGATATTTCTCTTTTTTAACTCATTCACCAGAAAACCAAATTTCTTCCTTTCCATCAATATCTTAGGTGGAAGTTCCTTGTAAATCCAAATCTTTCTTCCATACAATTGCAAATTAGAATTGAAGGAGTTTTGAACGATATTATTCCTAATCTCCTTATCTGTAAAATAAATCACCACATCTCTAGGCCATTGCCTTTGCTTAGCAATCCAGGAGTTGATTCGATAAACTCTGTCGATCCTACAAAACACTTCGTCAGGTTGAACCTTTAGAATCCCAGCTAGAAATTCAGAAGATATTTTCCTTAAATCATCTCTATTATTTTCCTGCAAACCTCTTAACCTTATCGCATATTCTGTAAAATTATATTGTACCATTAAAATCTCTTTTTCAATCTTCTGTTGCAGATTTTCTACATTACCATACTTTTGATCAGCATCCATTTTAGGTTTTTCTTCTAAGCTATTATCCTGAGTGTTTGTCAAATCATTTTCAATTTTTTGAATTCTATTGTCCAATTTATCTTGAATTTCTTCCATTTTAGACTCTAGTACATTAGTATTTGCGTCCAACTGTTTCATAAATCCTGTAAAACCATTAACCACTTTTGAGAGTTTTTTCTCCAAAAAATCAAACTTAGATTTCACCAATTCTTTAATTTCCTGCTTAAATTTTTCAAATTGCTGATTCACAATCTCCTCCCTTCTTTCAATCTCCTCTATAAAAAATTCTATTATATTAAAGTCAGGTTTCTGAGACTGAAGAATTAAGACTTGTTCCTTTAAGTTGTTGGTGGGGGGATCCCCCCCCCTTCTTGTTTATCTGACTTTATGAGTCTCAGTGCCATGTTTCCGCCCAGGCAGGCTTTGTTAAAAAAAAAAGCAAGCAAGAAAAAAAAAAGGGACTTCTTTCCAATCAACAACAATATCAGGTCTCCAAGGGAAAAAAAGAGAGAAAAAGACACAGGAGCAAAGTTTTGTCTACAAATGTAGCCAGTGGTATTTATTCTGCTACATTGTAGTAATAGAAAACGGAAAGACTTCCCTTTCAGCCTCTCCTCCAGCCAACGCCATTTTAAAGGCTTCTTTTTTTTTTTTCCTCTTTCTTTTCCTCCTCTCTCTTAAGTAATTTTTTCAGTAAAAATCAGTAAAATACTTGCAGTTCAATATTACAGGTCCAGCTCACATTTTCTTTGAGTAGTCTGTTAAATTTGCAGGCTTGCTTTTGACGCCTGGCTCTGCATCAGCAGAGGTCTCCCAAAGCCCGGAGCGGCGGCTGGGGATACGGGGCATCTCATCCGCTCCGTCCCAAAAGTAAAAAAAAAACGTTTGGGAGTCCGCAGAGAGTTCTACCCACCCCTGCCGGCTCTATCTCCGTTTCCTCATGGAAACGGAGTTTTTTCGAGCCGCCATTCCATTGTGAAGGCGGCTCTAACAGGCGATGGAAGCTGACGATCCCAAAGGAACGTCTGGCAGCGGCAAACAGCAACCCGGAAGTCGCAAGAATCATTTTCAATTGGAGTGGCATATTTGCCTTGGTAAACCAAATAGCTAAATAAACTACATTAGAAATGTGATTTCTGGCTTCTCTATATAAAATATGTTTGATTTCTGAAAAGGTACTGGAAATGCTACAGTTTAGATACTTACCATTTTTGAAATGTAATATAAACCTCACATTTTAATAATAATATTTGAAGTCAATTTTCATAATGGAAAAAAAAATGAGACAGCAATACCAGGATTTGTCACTTCAATTAGGGAACTAGGTGAGAACAGGATTCAATATTTGTCTTCTGAAGTCCTTTCCATCTTTTCATTTGTGTCAACATTATAAACCTATTCCTTAAATTTTGGGGAAAGATGAAGGTTACATGACACCAAATCTGTAGGGTACATATGATAAGACAATGAAATCCAACCACACAACTGTGTCTTAGGTAGTTTGCATGAAATATGTCATGTTGCAGCAAAATCTCCGTGTGTTTACAAACTCTGTTTAATTGTTTCAAAAGTAACGTGAAATATTGTTTTAAGTGTTGCAATGTAGTTATCAGACTTGCTCTGATTTAGACTTTTAGGAAAGAAAAACCCTCAACTCCATTTGGTTGAAATGATAAGTTCTTTTACTAAAGTTAAGCAGTTGCAGTGAAAGTAAAGCTAGATCTGAGTATTCCTACACAAAGTTTACACTACTCCCTTTCCCTGGCTTGTCCTCCTTGACCAATTCACCAGTACCCAATAGTATTCCTTTTTGATGTTTTGGGAAATGCTTTGATGCTTGGCACCCCTCAATGTAGTTTCGCATTCTCTTCCCAAGCCATGTATCCTTGGTGGTTGGCTTATTCCAATTTGACACCTCTGGTTCTCGTCAGCTTGTCTCCCTCTCTCTTTTGTCTTCCCTTTCCCATGAGGTTTCTTTTGGGGGACTCCCATTTTTAGCTCCGATTTCCTTCTTTGCATTCCTGCCTACTGGCATGAAGAGAAACTTCCTAGCAGGACAATTAACCAGTGGAACAGCTTGCTTTCAGACGTTGTGGGTTGCTTCATCACTGGAGGTTTTTAAGGAGAGACTGGACAGTCATTTGTCTGAAATGGTATAGGATCTCCTGCTTGAACAGGGGGCTGGACTAGAAAACCTTCCCGCTCTATTCTAATTCTGAGGCTGAGTTTGGCCAGGTTTTTTTTTTTTCTTTAATTTATATGCCGCCCTTCTCTGGAGACTCAGGGCGGCTTACAATGCGTTAAGCAATAGCCTTCATACTTTTGTATATTTATACAAAGTCAGCTTATTGCCCCCACAATCTGGGTCCTCATTTCACCTACCTTTGAAAGGATGGAAGGCTGAGTCAACCTTGAGCCTGGTGAGATTTGAACTTGCAGTAATTGCAAGCAGCAGTTGTTAATCACAGTGCTTTAGTCCACTGTACTACAGATTCAGTATAGTACAGTTTTCTTTTGTGCTCTCCCTCGGATGTTTTTCATGAATCTTTAATATCCCCCTCCTCCTCCAATTTACATAGAGATTCCATTTCAGGAGCCATGCCGGTCCTAATACAAAGGATCTCTCCATGCATGGGGCACAATAAACCTTAGGGTTTCTTCATGGGGCCCCATCCTCATCTCTATCAGTTCAGTGACAAATGTCATGGGTGCCCCTCCTGCTACTGACCCATCCAACTGGCAGAAAGCTATGGGTATTTTAAGTTCCTTAGCTGCAGACCCAGTTTCTTGACTAAGCCAGGGTTGAGCAGGCATCTGGTGCAGCCCAAGTCTAGGAGGGCAAACAGGTTCTCCCTATGCTCTGAAGAAGGCACCATCAGTTCTATAAGGAGTATCATGGGTTGACTTACCAAGGGGTCATCATCTGTGTCGGTGTTACTCCCCACCGGGCTCCTGGTTGATGCTGTCAGAGTTCTCATAACTCAGGTGATGGAGTGCACTCAATAACCTCCACTCCTTCTAGGGCTGTCTCACAAATCCTCGAGGTTGCTTTTCCGGGTTTTTTTGTGGATCCAGTAGTGGCCTTTTACATTGGGCATGATGCTTGGCAATTGGCTGCTCTTTTCTGCATTTGAAGCATCCAGTGGAGTGGTGGTGTGGGCTTTGATACCGTCCTCCTGGTTTTGGGGGTTCTCTCTCTGCCAGGAGGGACCTCTAAGGTTGGGGCAATTGCAGGATCGGGCTAGCTTGATTTCAACTTCTTTGACTGACATACCACCCATAGAGGGTGCGCAGGACGCCTCTGGAAATGCAAGTATTATACACATCATTCAGCTTATTTTGGAAAGATTATCAGTGTATCTTGTGGCCAATCAGCTAATCTGCATGGCAAGCTGCAAAATGTTTGGTTGTAGGCAAAAACGGGTTGCTGACTTTGGTTTATCTTAATTCTTGTCTTGGCCTTCCAATCAGTGAGGGGGTCTTTGAATTACTTCTGGAGGGCTGCCGTGAACCGACTGACGTGCAACTCCAGGGCAACATCATTGTAGAGGGCAACCATCTACTCTATGGCATTCCCCTCCACTGCTAGGGTCACACTTGATACCTTGACCCCTTCAGTCAGTAGGTCACCCACAAACTCCTGCATGTAGGTTCACACTTGGGTTAAGAAGAACACCAAATGCTTTGGGTCTCCACTGAATCACATCCCCAAAGCCTGTGGTCTGCACTCTCTCCTCCTTGATGGAGTGGCCCAGGCCTGTGGCAGTGGCTGGCCCATCAAAGCTGGTGCCAGCTGCTGTGCTGGAACTGGATTTGGAGTAGGTACCATAGCAACCATAGCGATGGGTGTAACTGCACCATTGTCTTCCTGTCCCTGCCCTGGTTCAACAGGTGGTGGTTGTCAGCGTCAGTTGTCAGAACCCTGACAGTGGTGCCAACTGAGCTAGAACTTCATGTGCTTGGAGGTTGTTGAAGGCGCCCTTCAGGAATTCAATAGCCTGTTCAATGAGCATGCTGTCACGGTCTAGTTCACCTTGTGCCGCTTCGTCCTCATCTTCGGGGGTTCCCTCCAGCAACTTCCTCTGGTTCTCCAAGTAGAGGTCACTCTAGAGCAGGAGTGTCAAACTGCTGGCCCATAGGCCTGATGTGTCACACACAGGCCATGCCCACTCCAGCTCCGTGAAGGGAAAAATGTAGTGATACGTCACATGACAGCAATGTGACGCCACGAGTTTGACATCCATGCTCTAGAGGGTCTCCTCCCAATCGCCCTTATTACTGCCAGTAACCATTGGGATGTTGACTGATCATTGCAGCCTTCTGCCTCCCCTAGCCACTTGGGGTGATCTCTGTTTAGGAGATCTCTTGAGTCTTTGGAGAAAGGCGGCATACAAGTTGAACAAATAAATAAATACAAATAAATAAATTTTGATGTGGTCTCCCCCCAAGCTTCCATCTCCTCCTGTTCATTCTCTTGCACCGACATTCTGTTCATAGTCCCCATGGTAGAGGTATGTCTCCAGGTTGACCGTTATTGCAGATTTAGCATTATGTTAGACCTGCCCCAACTTAGACATTTAGGAAAGAAAAACCCTCAACTCCATTTGTTTGAAGTGATAGGTTCTTTTACTGAAGTTAAGCTGTTGCAGCAAAAGTAAAGCTAGATCTGAGTATTCCTGTGAAAAGGTTACACTTTTCCCCTTTCCCTGGCCCTCCTCCTTGATCAGTTCACCAGTGTCCAATAGTATTTCTTTTTGATGTTTTGGGAACCACTTTGATGCTTGGCACTTCTTGATGTAGTTTTGCATTCTGTTCCCAGGCCAAGAATCCATGGCAGCTGGCTTATTCTGGTTTGACACTTTATCTCCCCCCCTCCCATTTGTCTTCCCTTTCCCATGCCTAAGCATTACTTCCCTAAATTCCTTCCCTCCATTTTCTTGTGATTTATGGCAGGATGCCACTGAAGTGAAGAAGCTGAAGATGGCAGACCTGACAGTAGTACTCTGAGCTGACAGTGCTGCCAAGTTCAAGAAAACAATATCATCTGTTTCCTAAGGAATTATAGCTTTGAGTTTTTCTGCTGAAGCCTGGATGTTAAATTTTTCACCTCTCTTTGTGATGATATTGCATGGACCAGTACTACAATTTGAAGTGAGGTGAGCGGAGAGACAAAACGATCTGGCAGACAACAAGGAGGTGAGCTGGTGAGTGAGCGGGGCCAGCTGTGGAGCAGGGAGGAAAATCATCCATGGGGCAGACAGGCTAGCTGACTGATGGCAAAACAACGACCGGCAGAGAACAAAAAGGTGAGCCGGTGAGAGAATAGAGCAGGGAGGAGGAGGAGGAGAGCCAGCTGCGGAGAGGAGAGGTGAGCTTAGTGTAGGTCATCCAGGCAGTCCTGTTTGCTGGGAAAAGCAGCATGCTGACGTGATGGACCAGCAAACGGGAGCCATGTGGCTGAGGAGCAAAGAGCAGCAGCAGCGCAACAGAAAGGAGAGCCAGAAGAAAGGGCAGCACAGCGAACCAGATCCTGAGAGCAACGTAGAGAGCAACATGGAAAGCAATGGTAGAGCAACGGTGGAACCAGAGGCTGTTGGTTGTGGTGGAGCATTGCAGCACAGCGGACCAGTGAACGGTGACTGCAGATGGCAACAGAACAGCATGGCAGACCAACAGATGAGGGGTTGGGCAACCCCATGAACTGAGAAAAGCAAGGAGAGCTGAATACCTGGTAGTGGCAGGAGAAAAGCAAGTAGGAAGAGAGAATAAAAAGACAACACAGGACACACGGCAAAAAAAAAATTAAAGGCGAGTAGACAATAGCAAGTACGGAACATATAAAGGCAGAGAAGGAAGAAATAAATAAAGCCCACAAGAAGGCAGGGAGGGAAAGGATCATAAGAAGGCAGAGAGGAAAGGGATAATTATAGAACATTCCATTACAGGCTAAGAAGAAACCTTGCACCTAAGCCCACTCAACACTGAAAATTTAAAAAATTTATAATTTAAATGATCTGCTAAAACTTTAGAATTTTAAACTAGACAATTTTGAACTATAAAATTTTAAATCCTTAACTAGAAATTTTTTAAGTGCTAGAACTTTAAATTTTTAGCTATACTTTTCCTGCTAAATTTGAAATTTTAAATGATCTGCTACAATCTCAAAATTCTAAATTGGACATTTTTCCCTTTTAAAAATCTGTGGTAAAACCTTCTACACTTTCATTTTCAAATTTTTAAAAATCCACTCATGGAAAAAGAAACTGATACTATCATGATCTGCAAAACATGTTCTATAAATACACTTATGCCCATAGAATACCCAAACTATATATGTACCAAATATAAACTAATCAAGTTACTAGAAGAAAAAGTAAAGGGTCTAAAGGAAACTAACCACTCTGAAACTCAACCTACAAAATGAGAAACCCCAACCCTTGCAAGAAGAATATGCCCAAATTGAACATATTAATGATCAAACACCTTCTAAAAGAATTGATCCCTTAGAGGAAGAAGAAGACAGATGGAAACATGTCACTCATAGAAAAAAACACAAACCTAGTACAAAACCCGCCAACTCCTACCCACTATGATGCAGCCTCACTGGTGCTAAGAGGAGAGGGTCAAGCTATTTTCCAAAGGACCCGAAGGCCAGACAAGGAATAATGGATGGAAACTGATCAAGGAGAGATTCAACCTAGAAATCAGAAATTTTCTGACAGTGAGCGCAATCAACCAATGAAGCAGCTTGCCTTCAAAAGTTATGGGAGTTTAATTACTGGAGGCTTTCACGAAGAGATTGAACTTGCCATTTGTCAGAAATGGTGTAAGGTCTCCTGCTTCGGAGGGTTGGACTAGATGATTTGCAAGGTCCATTCCAACTCTTTTAATCAGTAGTTTCTGGGTCGTAATGATGAGTTCATATTGTTGTCAGGGTGCTACAAAGAAATTTCTCACTTTTATTCTTGCAGTGTGACAACTGCTGTAAATTTCAGTTCTTGCAACTTCTGTCCTGCATGTAAGGGACCCATTTTGCACAACTCTTCTGATATTGAAGAATATCAGTAATGCCACCTCCACATTCCTTTGAAAGTCAAGCTTGACAGCAATTTCCCTTTGATGTGTCAATTGTCCTTTATCAGTTCCTGATAAAGGACAATTGGCACATACTATGTGAAAAGAGTTCAGGAACTGATAAAGGACAATTGGCACATCAAAGGGAAATTGCTGTCAAGCTTGACTTTCAAAGGAATATGGCGGTGGCATTACTGATATTCTTCAATATCAGAAGAGTTGTGCAAAATGGGTCCCTTACATGCAGGAAAGAAGTTTCAAGAATTGAAATTTACAGCAGTTGTCACACTGCAAGAATGAGGTGAGAAATTTCTTTGCAGCACCCTGACAGTTTATACAATATGAACTCATTATTATTACGACCCAGAAACTACTGATTAAAAGAATTGGAATGATTGTTGTCACAGGTCAACCAGTTTATTCTTGATCACACATCTCAATTCTTTCTGGTTCACTACCTTTATATTTTTTGGCCTAGTAACACCATAAACAATCTGCATTTGAAAGTGATTTTCAATTGGAAGGGATCCTCCAGCAATCAAAAATTCAACCATAGCTAGATTTCCTTTTCTCACAGCAACCTCCCATCAAGTGAAGTGAAAGAATAGATGCTAAAGAACATATTGCAGCTTCTTGCAAAGCAGTACTGCCATCTGTTGGTAATTTAAAACATTGGCAGCATTAACTTTCAGCCCTTGAATATTATGGTTAATGCAAAATTACCTGTTCTGTAAATGTAGTGCGACAGCCTTGTCTGCATTTTGGTAGAAGAGTTCTTCAGGCTAATGAAATCAGAAAGAGAAGTAATTTAGCATTTATGAAATTTACTTCAATATTATAGCGCTTTAAATTCATCTGTACTTTTATTCTTTGAAGATCTGAAGTGATTAATATGGCATAAGAAAAATTACATTAAAATCATTTTGAATACAGGAAAAAATGCATTTTGAATACAGGAAAAAATGCGATTTATACAGGATAATCAAATTACTGTATTTTTCGTTCCTAAGACATATGGAGCAAAAAATATGGGCCACGGCAGCTGGGTCCTTTTACAGTGCTGAACCCCGCCTCTTCTGTCTTTGTCATAGCCCGCCTCTTCTGTCTCTTTTCCGCAGTGCAGAAGTCAATAGGCAGAGCTGCCACATGAGAGAACACCTATCTGTGGACCCCTCAGGCTCTGCCTCCTGCCCTCATACACTGCTGCTCCATATTCGGCGCTCCATATTCACAGTGAAACGGTGCCCCATATTCATTTTTTTTTCCTCCTCTAAACATAGGTGCATAGGTGGTCAGGTGCGTCTTATAGTGCGAAAAATATGGTATATGGTTTAGCTTCAAACTGTTTCTCTTTCACTTGTGTAATATGAGGCACAAACAACTTATTTCTGGTTTGGGAAGCGAAGGGTGATGGTGGCATAGGCACATTGTTCTGATTGAAAATCTTTTCAGTACCTGGTAAGAACTGGAATTGATTTTTTAAAAAATCTTAAATATCTATTAAATATTTAATACATATTTACATAAAGCAATCAATATTAAATATATCTTAAATATGAGCCAGTTGTATACTGTGGCCGCCAAAAAGTCAGTGCAATTCTAGGCTTCATTAATACAGGGATAGAATCAAGATCATGTGTAGTGTTAGTACCATTTTATAACCTTGGTAAGACTTGGTATACTGCTTCCAGTTTTGTTTATCACAACATAAAAAAGACACTGAAACTCTGGAAAGTGTGTCAAGAAGAGCAACAAAGATGATTAAGGGGCTGGAAGCTAAAACATGAAGAGCGGCTGCAGGAATTGGGTATGTCTAGTCTAGTGAAAAGAAAGACTACGGGTGACATGATAGCTGTGTTCCAATATTTGAGAGGCTGCTACAAAGAAGAGGGAGTCAATCTATTTTCCAGAGCACCAGAAGGCAAGACAAGAAGCAATGATTGGAACAAGAAGCAATGGGAGAGACCTCCGGGGGTGATGTCTTCACGAAGCGGGAGAGAGAATGAAATGTTGTCCCTGAAATCCCGAATATTCTTCGCTTGGAGCTCTTTATGGGCAGTTCCAATCCCCTAGAGATCGAGAAACAAAAGGGGAAGGTCTGAAGACCACAGACAAAAAGCAATCGACTGGAAGGATAAGGACAAACCTCTTAAGTCAGTGGTTCTCAACCTTCCTAATGCCGCAACCCTTTAATACACCACACCTCATGTTGTGGTGACCCCCAACCAGGGATGGGTTCTAAATTTTTTTACTACCGGTTCTATGGGCGTGGCTTGGATGTCATGTGACTGGGTGAGCGTGGCTAGCTGGTCATGTGACCGGGTGGCCATGATTATGTGTATAGGGACTACTCAGAGGGCTGAAAAAAGTCATTTCTGACACTTTTGCCTGGTCCTCACACTTATGACCATCTTCACATTTATGCCCGTGCAGCATTCTTAACAACCATGTCACTCATTTCACAATTGCTTCTCTTCACCATGGTGACAAGATAGGGAGAAAAACATAAAATGTGAGGATAGTCGTAAGTTCGAGGACTGGTCAAAAGTGCGAGGACCAGTCAAAAATAACTGTTTCGGCCTCTGAGTAGTCCATATGCACAAAAGGACTACCCAGAGGGCTGAAAAAAGTGATTTCTGACAGGTCCTCGCAAATCAAAGATTTCTGAGACCAATGGTGAATACTTAAATTTCAGTAGTCACCAATCCCAGTCTTAAAATGAGGTTAGAATCAGTGGGAGTCACTGATAACAATGAACTAACTAGCTACTGATAATGAGTCCAGTCCTGCCTTTCTTTTCCTTCTCTCCAAGTTTTGCAAGTACTTTTTCCAGGTATATGTTTTATTCCAAAGTACACAAACCATTAGTGTTAGGGAAAAAATGGGTCTTCCAAGCAATTTTAAAAGACACTGTCAGAATGACTCTGCTCTCAGCCCCCCTGGTGGCTCCTTGAAAAGCATCCCCCCCCACATATGTAAATGAAAAGAATAAGCTTAAAAATCCTAGCCTTTTAAAATTGAAAATATGGAGAATTGAGAGAATGAATTTGAGATACTAAGGGAGATGTTTCAAAAAGTAAGGGAGACATTTAAGGGAAATAAAGAAGCAGAGAATTGGTTAGCTTGCAAAAAAAGAAAGAGAAAAAATGAATGAGAAGCAAGAGAAACAAGGAGATAATATTGAAAAGGAAATAATTGAAAAAAAGATAAAGATGATTACACTGGGTTCAATAGAAAAAATGGAATAGGATGAAATATACTGCTAATAATTAAAAAGATGAGGGGAAATTTTGAGAAATATACTTGATAAATGAAAGGAAGACCGGGGTTGCCTGGACTCCATAGTGGAAAATATAAAATTGAAAATGAATACAGCAATAGAGAGAGATGAAGGAAGGAGAAGGGAGATGGAAGTGGGAAGGAAGAGAAGGGAGGAAGGAAGGGAAGGGAAATTAGAGTAAGAGTGAGGGTAAGAAAGGGAGGAAGAGAGGAGGAGAAGGAGAAAGGAAGAGGAAGTAGGGAGGAGAAGAAGAGGGGGGAAGAGAAAGTAAGAAGGAAAGAAAAGAGAGAGGTGGTAGGTTTGAGGAGAAAGATTGCTGTACAATAAAAAAGATGAAAGGGAAGAAAGGCAACCTCAAACAAATATAAAGATATTAAGATAAAGAATGAATTGTTAAACTTTAAAGAATAAAAGAGAACAAATATGAATAAATAGCAATAATTAGAAACACACCTACAAACATACAATGTATTTTCTTTGAACAGAGTATTTGGCTAGTTCACAAATTTAAAGTGTTTAGTCATTTCAATTAAATTTACAATTTCTATATTTCCTTTTTGCCATATTTATTCCTCATCTATTTTTTTAAAAAAACCAATATCACCCTTCATCCTCATCTCTAATTTTAATCAAATTCAATTTTTCCCTTCTATTCTATATTATACCCCTTCCCATTGTCATCTATTTTTAAATCCATCCTCACATTGGTTAATTATGTAATATTACAGTTGTTTAATACAAATTCAACATTTTAATATAAATCAATTAGTTATATTACTATCTTTTTTGTATATTAATCAATATGAACATGAATATTTTGCCGCTCTTATCGCGTCATCAGATAATCGCCCGGCCGCCCTGTTTAGGGTGACCCGCTCCCTCCTCCATCTGGAAGTGCGGGATGACCCCTTGCAGGGCCGAGCTGAGGACTTTGTGCAGTATCTGTATGACAAAATCGCTCAGATTCGGGAAGGGCTGGCCCAGAGGGTTTGTCCGGACGGGATGACTGAGGCAGGTCTTGAGAGTGTTATCTGGGGGGAGTTCGATCCTGTGGCTCCCGAGGACATGGACAGGGTCCTGGGACGGCTGAACGTGACCACATGTTTATTGGACCCGTGCCCCTCCTGGTTGGTACTGGCTTCCCGGGAGGTGACACGAGGCTGGCTCCAGAAGATTGTTAACGCTTCTTTGAGTGAGGGGGTCCTGCCGGCCGCTTTGAAAGAAGCGGTTGTGAGGCCCCTCCTCAAGAAGCCCTCTCTGGATCCGGCTGTTTTGGCTAACTATCGTCCAGTCTCCAACCTTCGCTTTGTTGCGAAGGTTGTTGAGAGTGTGGTAGCGCAACAGCTTCCCCGGTACCTGGATGAAGCTGTCTATCTAGACCCGCTCCAGTCCGGCTTCCGGCCTGGGCACAGCATGGAAACGGCATTGATCGCGTTGGTGGATGATCTCTGGAGGGCTCGGGATAGGGGTTGCTCCTCTATCCTGGTCCTGTTAGACCTCTCAGCGGCTTTTGATACCATTGACCATGGTATCATGTTGCACTGGTTGGCGGGGGTGGGGGGGGCACCGTTCTGCGGTGGTTCTCCTCCTACCTCTCTGACCGGTCGCAATCTGTGTTGACAGGGGGGCAGCAGTCGACCCCGAGGCACCTTGCTTGTGGGGTGCCACAAGGGTCGGTCCTCTTGCCCCTTCTGTTCAACATTTATGTAAAGCCGCTGGGTGAGATCATCCGTGGCTTCGGGGTGGAGTTCCATCAGTACGCTGATGACACCCAGCTGTACATCTCCACCCCAGGCCACCCCAACGATGCCCTTGAAGTGATGTCCCAGTGCCTGGAGGCCGTGCGGGCCTGGATGGGGAGAAACAGGCTCCGACTCAACCCCTCCAAGACCGAGTGGCTGTGGCTTCCGGCGTCCCGATATAGCCAGCTGACGCCATCACTGGCTATTGGGGGCGAATCACTCGCCCCCACGGAGAGGGCTCGTAACTTGGGCGTCCTCCTGGACGCACGGCTGTCTTTAGAAGATCATTTGACGGCCGTGGCCAGGGGGGCTTTTTATCAGGTTCGCCTGATACGCCAGTTACGCCCCTTTCTAGATCAGGACTCCCTACGCACAGTCACTCAGGCACTCGTCACTTCCCGCCTGGACTACTGCAACGCTCTCTACATGGGGCTCCCCCTGGGGTGCACCCGGAGGCTCCAGCTGGTCCAGAATGCGGCCGCGCGGGGGATTATGGGGGCGACGAGGCGCTCCCATGTGACACCTCTCCTGCGCGAGCTGTACTGGCTCCCGGTGGTCTTCCGGGTGCGCTTCAAGGTGTTGGTGACCACCTTTAAAGCGCTCCATGGCTTAGGGCCGGAGTACTTACGAGACCGCCTTCTGCCACCAATAGCCTCCCACCGGCCAGTACGCTTGCACAGAGTGGGCCTCCTCAGGGTGCCGTCTGCCAGGCTGGCGACTCCCAGGGGGAGAGCCTTCTCTGTGGCGGCACCCACCCTCTGAAACAACCTCCCCCCAGAGATACGTACAATAACAGACCTCCGGATTTTTCGTCGGGCCCTGAAAACCCATTTATTTCAACTAGCTGGGCTGGCTTGAGTTAAATTTTAAATTGATTTTAAATTGGGTTGTTTTAATTTACGGCCAAAATATTTAATTATTTTAAACTGTTTTTAAATTTTGTATGTTCTGTTTTTTACTTTGGCTGTTCACCGCCCTGAGTCCTATTTGGAGAAGGGCGGTATAGAAATAGGAACAAATAAATAAATAAATAAATAAATTATTTCCATGCCATCCAATTTCTTACAAATCAATTAATTATATTTACCAATAATAATAAACCAAATAATTTCCTCCATATATTCCTCCAAACCACAACTTAACCATTTCTGCTTTCAACACAATATACAATTAATACTATCTCAATTATTACAATTCCCTAGTTAAATAGAGCTTTTTTTCTTTTGTGTTTTAAAATCTTGAACTCTCCTCTTTTGCTCTAAATTTCCCATTGTTTGCACCTACCTTTTTTGGTAAGAAAAAAGAAAATAAATCTGCCTCTGCCTAATTTTCCAACGTAACAGCCAAAGCCTGCTTTACTTCCAGTTTCGTTTTCAGCTTGATTTGCATAAGGAGAAAAAAAATCTGCTCCAGCAATTTAGCTCTTTGCAGCAAGCAGCAGAGCCCTGTGCAAAACAGCTGAGAGCAAATTAGCTGAGAGTCGGGAGGCAGATCTAATAAATGGGCTAATTAGCCTATGCTGAAGCTGAAACAAGTTGTTTTTTCTGCTGTTCGCTTGCAAGGAGGTAACTGCTGTGAGGCACAGGCCAAAGGGTCGGGGCCACCCTCCTTGCCACTTAGTGCCCCCATCGCCCCCTTTTGCCTCTAGCGCCCCCCTGCCACCCCCCCTTGCCTCTTACCGCCCCCTAAGGCATGGTACCGCCCACTTTGGGAACCACTGGCTTAATTACTTAAGTACTTAACAACCGGTTCTACCGAAGTAGAATCCCACCACTGGGTCTACCCATTTATTTTTGCAGACACCAGTCTACTCATTTGCTTTCTTTTAACACTGATCAGCTGTAGCCCCGCGTCAAGAATTTAAACAGTTTTTTTTCATCCTTTTTTTCCTTCTAGCCATCAGCTGGGACTCAGGAGGCAGCAATAGATTGGGGGTGGGGCCAAATAAAAGGTAAGAATAACGCGGGGGTGGGGTGGGGCCCCAGAACTGGTTTTCCGATGGTCTTAGGCGACCCCTGGGAAAGGGTCATTCGACCCCCCAAAGGGGTTGTGACCCACAGGTTGAGAACCACTGTCTTAAGTCCAATGGAGAAAGAGTCGGCCTTTAAGGCAGACCAAGAGTGATGGCGGCCGTATAGTGTGGAAGCGGAGAGTTGAAAAGACAGTTTCATATGGTGGTCGAGGAGAACCTGGAGGAAGAGAGGTGAAGTTTTGCTGAATCAGAAGCACGGGAAGAGAGAGATGCTGAGGAGAAGGGCAAAAAAAGTCCAGAAAAGCAGTGGCTAAAAGGAACTAGAGCACAGAACGAAGAGACGGATTGGAAAAGAGGTTAGTGCAAAAGAAGGAAGATCCTAAAACGTGAACTTAATAGAAAGAGAGGAATAACAGGAATGGACATAAGACCTCTAAGACGGAAAGAAATGGAGAGTGGTGAGCTGAGAAGAGAGTGGAAACAACGAGGATAATAAATTGGAGGCTATTCTAAGGGATTTATAAGCTTGGAAAATACTTTAACAGCGATTTGTGACTGGAAATATAACTGTAACTGTGGAACTGTAATATTGAAAATATAGAAGTACACAAAGAAGAAAGAAAAGTTAATAGATGGACTTGAGGGTAGAGCTAAAGGATTGAAGGAGACTGATGCAATATTGCTGCATATATTTACAACTAGAGACTAAGTGATAGAAGGAAACGACTGAGGAAGAATAAAACAATATATATATATATATATATATATATATATATATATATATATATATATATATATATACACATACATACATACTGTGAAAGTAAGAAAAAGTAAATCAATATACTTAGTTATTGTTACTGAGAGAGAGAAATGTAAAAGATTGTAAATTATTAATGAAGTAATGAATGGATTAAGTGAATGAATTAAAGTGATTGACAAATTTATATAAGGATAAATATAAATATAAATATAAGATTTGATTAAGATTAAGTGAGATAAGTATATATTGAGTATTAATAATTATAGTGTGTAATATATAAGCATAAAGTAATATAGAAAATACAAATAAATATTATATTAGATAAAGATAATAAGAGAGATCTCTTCTGAAGAGTGTGGATATAATAAATAAGAATTATAGAAGTACATGTATATCTCTGTGTGTGTATGAATATAAATTTAGAGATTACTGATTGTATGATATTGTGGAACAATTTCACCCGAGTGTTAAAAATTTCAAACACGGCAACTATAATTAAAACAGGGAAAAAATCAGCTACAAATCCTCCATCTATAGCTGCTTCTCCATCAAACCAGAGAACAATAGAAAATATGCTGGGAAAAGAAAAAGAAAAATCAGAATTGACAGTAAATAGTATGCAGAATATGTTGCAGATGATACAGGAAACATTAATGAAAACACAAGAGAAAATTGCTGATAATCATGAAGAGACAAAATTACACCATAAAGAAATTAAGAATGAAATTGGGGAAGTAAAAGAAGATATTAAAAATATGAACGATAAAATAGAGAATATACAACAAGCAATGTTGGAAAATGACCAAAGAATAAAAAAAAATGGAAACAAAAATGGACCAAGTAGATGTAAAAATAGAAACAATGGAACAAAAGTCATTGCAATTAAATAAGGAGCTGACAGAGTCAATTGGGTTCTTAGAAATGGAGAAAGCTTAATATTTCCTACAGTTCCAAAATATTGTGGAAGAAAAAGAAGAAGACTTGGGAGAAAAGATGGCAGAAAGTTTGGCGGAATTAGTACAAAGAGATAAGATGGGAATAAGGGGACAGATAGACGAAATTTATTGTGTGCTCACCAATTATATAAGAAGACATCGGTTGGCGAGGGATGTACACACAAGATTTATGAAACGAACAGCGAGGGATGAAATATGTTAAAAATCAAGAGAAGAAACGTTAACTTACAAAGGTAAAGAAATTATAATTGTGAAGCAGATACCACGAAGGATTCGGAATCAACGACAATAATACCAATTATTATTATTATTTTTTTGCAAAAAGTTTTTTTTATTTTTTTCCAAACATACAAATTACATCCTTTCGGAACAGAGCTTTGATCCGGTCATCACTTTGTTCAATTTTTAACAAAATCTTTAACAAAATTTTATTTACTGTATTTTCCGGCATATAAGATGACTTTTTAACACATGAAAATCTTCTCAAAAGTCGGGGGTTGTCTTATACGCTGGGTGTCGTTCTCCTGTAACCAGGCAGACCAGCCTGAAAGGCTCTGACGAGCCAAGCTCTGACCATCCCAGCTGAGTTGCCTGCTAATTGGTAGCAAAAATCCCCCCCTCCAGCTTGCTTACCTTAGTTGCTAGTCGCAATGCTTGTCTTGCTTCGCTTGCCTGCAATCCATTGCATCAGCAAGCACCTGAATCTCCCTGCCTGCAATCAAGCAGGCAGGGAGTTGTGGACTTCAACTCCCAGAATTCCTCAGCCAGCAAAGCAAAGCTGGCTGAGGAATTCTGGGAGTTGAAGTCTACAAGTCTTAAAGTTGCCAAGGTTGGAGACCCCTGTTCTATTGGGTAAGTTTTCCCCCCCCTTTGGGAGCTTTAAAAAGCTTAAAATTGGGGGGGGGTTTAGTTGTTCTTTTTTTAGACCTAGCCATTTAAAGTTTAGGAAGTTTTAAATTTAGCTGCTTTCATATAAAAATAAAAATAAAATAAAATAATATTTGTGCAGCTTTCTGAGATTTAGTGTGTTTCTGTAGTGTTTCACTCTAACTACACAAACACACAAAATCTCACAAAGCTGTATGTGGAATTTTGTGTGCGTAAAGTGTGAAAGTTGTTTTTTTGGGGGGCTTTTTGTGGCTGTGTGAGGTTCCTGCTTGTTGCAGGGGCCATTTTGGGTCTAGCACAGTTCTAGCACATCATCAGTTCCAGTTTGGCTGACACCTTAGAAAACAAACAGCATGGCAGCTCCCATGGGTTTATTGTCTTATCCTTCCTTTCAGGTTTAGAATGAATTAGGAAAAGTTTAATCCAATTGCACTGTTTTATATTTACATGTTTGATGACAAACAGCCTTATGTTTATAAGTGACAGTTTTCCTGCTAAGTACCTGCATGTCATAAGGATTTGAATTAAAATTACTATATTGAAATCAAATCTGATGTTTTTAAATTTTTATTTGGTGTGCATTGGAAAAGGGGTAGTCTTATACGGCGAATATAGCCCAAACCCTGTATTTTAACAGGAAAAGTCAGGGGTCGTCTTATACGCCCAGTCATTTTATATGCCAGAAAATACGGTATTCTATTTTGCCAAAGCACTTATTTCTTAATCTTAAATCACAAATTCAATACCATCTCAAAAAAATTAACACATATTTACTTAATCAAAACAATTACCCTTCTATTAACCGACCTTAATTCTTAATTCTATCTATCAGACCATACCATTTATATAACAGCAATTAAGTAATTTTTGTTTATAGATCATAATCATATATTATTTCAGTTTTCTTTTCTTTTTCACTTAGGTAATACATGTTCAAATTATCACAATTGTTATACATATTTAAACAATATCCCAATTATTATAGCTATCAATTTTCTAATTTAACCTTTTCTTTTATCCTTCCACTGTTAATCCCAATGTACAAAATACATCTTTATTCCACTGTTAATCCCAGCATAATCATCTTTATTTTTCTCACTGCTAATCTCAGTGTAATCATCTTTATTCACTGTTAATCCCAGTGTAATCATCTTTATTTTTCTCACTGTTAATCCCAGTGTAATCATCTTTAATTTTTCTCACTGTTAATCCCAGTGTAATCATCTCAGTTACTGTTAATCCCAGTATAATTATCCTTATTTTTCTCACTGTTACTCCCAGCGTAATCATCTTTTACTTTTGTAGATATATTATTAAAAATATTCAAATTATAACAATTGTTATAGGTATTTAAACAATATCCCAGTTATTATAACCATCAATTTTCTCAAGTAGTATCTTTTAACATCTTAATTAAAAATTGATTAATTATATCCATTGCTATATTTCTTTTAATGTAGTCTATTTTCCATATATTTTAGCTTCAATCCCTATTTCATTTCTAAATATCTGTAACATAATTCTTCTCATATTTGTTAATCTCAGTATAGTCATTTTATAAATCCAGGTCCTGGACTTCTTTAAATTTCTTAATATTTTCCAACCTTTTATTCTTTTATCATTCAGTATTAATCTCCATATAATCATCATTATATTATTATTAATCTCAGTATAATCATCATGTTGTTAATCTCAATATAATCTCTAGAGACTTCCTTTTTATTGTTACTATTCACATATTCAATTATTTGTTCATATTTAATCACAATATCTTTATCTTCTTCATTTTCCACTTCTATATCTTATTTCTCCATCTTCATTTTCTTATCCACACATGTATACTCCATTTCAATTTTTATATCCTCGAATTTTGTCCTCTGTGCAACATTATAATTATTTCTTTTATTTCCATTCTCCAAGTCAAATAATTGCTCCAATTATAAAAGTTCCATTGTATTCCCTTCTATTTCTTTTTTTATTCCTCCAAAGCCTCTTGTAGACAAGAAAATCCTCCTCCAAAGTTCTCACGGTTATTATCTGTGAAGTTCACAATTTTCCAAAACAAAGAACCAAGTTGCAATGTTCCTTTTTACTCCAGATGTTGTCTCTCTACAATCCACAATTTCCAATTGCTTAATAAGTATCCATTTTGTTTCCATTACATCACGATCTTGACTTACCTTTTTTCTTTTTCAATTTAAAAATATCAAATCATATTTAAAGTCCAGTCCAAATTTAAATAGCTCTTCTCACTTCTTTTTCCCCCTTTTATTTATACATCCCCCTTTTTTCCTTCTTAAAGCTTATTATCCATTCTTTTTATTTTTCTTGCAATTTAAAAAAGAAAGGGAAAAAATCTCTTTATTTCTTTCCAATCCTTTGACCATATCTAATTGTTTAAAGTTCCAATTAGTTTGTTCAGAAATCAATTTTCAATTGGGTTTTGTCTCTTCCAAATTACATTTCAAAATCTTCTTTGCCCCCATATTCCTTAGCCGCTATTACACATTAGGGGTCTTGTAGTTGTAAGATGCTTCTCTTGTTGTTATTCAAGCCTTAGTTGGCTGTCACTCACCTGGCTTCAAAGAAACTCCGTTCCGTTGCTCTCTTCCTCCAGCTCTACACTTAGTCCGGTTGTCCCAGCTTCGTGGCAGCCATCATGGCTGCCGCCCCCCACCGCCGACTCACAGAGAGTTGCCTCTGACCTCCAAGGAACTTGCCTGTTCCTCTTGGTTGTCCGAGGTGCCTCTCTTTCTTCCCCATCCCTACAGGATGGTTCCAGTCCGAAGACCCATCGGCAGTGGTGTAGCAGCCAGGGTTGTCGCAGCGCTCATCAGAGCCCACTATTTCCCCAACTGTCTCGCCGCAACGCCAAACCGGAAGTCAATAATACCAATTCTTGACAACTCAACTAACAAAATACAAAGTAATGTTTAGATGGTTGATACCAGATGCCATACTTATTACATGGCAAGACAGGAAATATAGGGTGGACACAGTAGAGAAAGCATAAGAATTTTACAAACTTTATTTTTCACAGGAAGAAGAACAAGAAAGCAAAGAAGAATTGGACAGCAAAAGCCAGGACAAAGATCAAATAGAAGAAAGAGAAAGAGAAATAAGAAAGATACAGGAAAAAGAACGAGAAGAAAGAGAGGGAGCGAAAGGGAGAGTAAGAAGAGAAACAAGAAACATAAAAAAGCGACTTCAGTAAGAAATGGAAGAAGCAATAAAACTCTTCTCTGTGAATATAAATGGTTTAAACGCACCAAGAAAGAGAACACAAAGGTTTACTGAAGTCCAAAAGCTTGAAGCGGACGTACACATTAAAAAGGGATATCAGAAACTATTAGAGAACCCAAAATTAAGGAAATTATACACATCATTAATACAAAAAAAGAAAAGAGGAATCGCTATGTAAGTAAAAGAAAGAATAATATCAAAATTAATCCATTCAGACAAAGAAGGTAGAATATTAATGGTAGAATTAGAAGTTGAACAAAAATAATTGTTATTAACAGTAATATATGCCCCCAACAAAAATCAACATGATTTTTTTAAAAAAAGTGCATAACAAAATAATAGAACTAGAATATGATAACATTTGTTTAATTGGGGATTATAATGCAATAGCGGATATTAAAAAAGATTACAAGAGTAACAAGAAAAACAAAAAGAAGAAAGATATATTACCAAAAGAATTCTTTAATATGGCAGCAGAATTAAAATTGCGAGATGTATGGAGAGAAATGCACAGTGGAGAGAGCCAATATACATTTTATTCACACCCATATCAATCCTGGTCCAGGATTGATATGGCCTGGATGACAGCTGAAATTCGGACAGGACTAGAAGAAGTAGAAATAGGAGTAAATGAGTGGGCAGACCATAATCCAATAATTATAAAATGGAAAGGACAAAAAAGGTTTAAAAGATGGACAATGAATGAAAATATATGTAAAGACAAAGAATACAAACAAATGCTAGAAAATGAGTTGAATATATTCTTTAGTGTAAATAAAAAAGAGGATACCTCAATACAAAACCTCTGGGACACGGTAAAAGCATACATTCGAGGATTGACAATGGCTTATAACGCGAGGAAAAAGAAGGAAAGGAAATGTCAAAAAGAAAAATTACAAGAAGAATTTAAAAAGGCAGAAAGTAAATTACAGAAAGACCCCCAAAATAAAAAACCAAAAGAGGAATGGAATATAATTAAACATAAAATAAATTTAACAATTCAAAAGGAAATAGCCCAGAAAATAAAGATGTCAAAACAGAATTATTTTGAACATGCGAACAAAACCGGTAGAGGGTTGGCTTATAAATTAAAAAAAAGAAAAAGATAAAAAGATGATATATCAATTAAAAGACAAAAATGGGACAATGCAATACAGAAGGGAAGATAAAAAGAAAATTATTCAAAAGTTGTTCTCAAATTTATATTGTCAGGAAGATATAGTAGGAAAAAAAGTCAAAAATTATATAGAGGGAACAAACTTGAGTAAAATTACGGAGGAACAAAAAATATTAAACAGGCCGATAACAGTGACGCAATTTGAAATGGCATTGAAAAATCAAAAAAACAACAAAACACCTGGCCCAGACAGACTACCAGTGGAGATATACAAAAATACCCAAGAAATGCTGGGAGGGATGATGTTGGAAATATTTAATGAGGCTCTGGAACAGGCAAATATACCAAAAACATGGACAGGAGAAATAATCACTCTTACTCCCAAAGAAGACACTCAACAAATACAAAATTACAGACTGATCTCATTACTAAACACCGATTACAAGATATTTACGTCAATCAAAGCTGAATTAAAAAAATTCTGAACAAATATATACAACCGTATCAAAATGGATTTTTGCCAGGCCGACAAATTAAAAATAACATGAGACCAATAATAAATACTTTAGAATTCTATGAAATACATTCGGAAAAACAAGCTTCACTGTTTTTCCTTGATGCCCAAAAGGCATTCCATAATTTGAACTAGAAATTTATGATAAACCAATTGAAATTCATGGAATTTGGGACTAAATTTGTTTTTTTTTTTGAAAAAAGTTTTTTGTTTTTATTTCCTATACATATAATATAAATGTACATTCTCTTATATATAATTTGGTCATATATATACATATTTTTCTTAAAGTATAAAAATAAGACATTTTAATTACATTCGGGGTTGTTCTTCTACCCTTTCTTTTCCCTCGTTTCACAACAAACCTTCTTCTTCTTTCTCTTCCCTCCCTCCTCTCCTCTCCTACTTTCTCCCTCCTCCTCTCCTTCCTCTTCCTACATCCCCTTCCTTTCCCCCACTCCTCCCCTCTTTCCCCCCCTTTTCTCACCTTCTCTCCTACTCCTGTCCCCTGCCTTTTCTTCCTCTCCTTTCCCCTTTCTTCCATTCCTCTCTCTCTCTCTCCTCTTCTTACCCTCTACTCCTCTCTCCTTTCTTTCTCCTTTGTGTGGAATATTTTTCTTGTTTGGTATCCGAGCAATTCCAGTATTCTAATAATATATATTTTCTTTTCAATTTTACTCTATCGCTGTTATCTTCATAACTGTACATTTATCCTTATATAGTCTTCTTTCTTTCCCCCCCTCCCATCTCCCTTTTCCATTTACTCTGGTGTCATCTGGGTTTCTATTTCTTTTTTCTCCTCTCCCTCATTTAATTTTCTATTATCTAAATCATTTATCTATCATCTTTTATTCGTATTTCTTTTCTAACCATACATAAAATCTTCCTCATGTCTTGAAATACACCAATTCCTCTTTATCTTTTATTCTTAAAGTTAATCTATTCATTTCCACACAGTCTAAAATCTTTTTTATTACTTCACCTTCTGACAGGATTTTTTCTGTCTTCCAATTTTGCGCAAATACAATTCTTGCTGCTGTTATTATATGTATAATTAAATACACATCTTCTTTACTATATCTTATAGTATACCCAATAAAAAAACCTCTAGTTTTAAATTTATAGATTTGTGTAATATTTCCTCCAACCATGTCTGTATTCTAGACCAATAATTTTTTGCTTCTACACATGACCACCATATATGATAATATGATCCCGGCAAATGCGAACATTTCCAACACTTAGCTGATTTATCCTTAAACATTTTTGCTATTCTTTCTGGTGGCATATGCCATCTGTAAAACATTTTATATAGATTTTCTTTATATGCAGTTGCCATTGTCAGTTTATAATTCCTTTCCCATAGTTGTTGCCATTTCTCTAATTCTATTGCATAACCAAAGTTTTTCGCCCATGTTATCATTGTCTCTTTTACTTCTTCATCTTCCAATCTAAATTGCAACAAATAATTGTACAATCTTTTAATCATTTTTTCATCTTTCCCAGTCATTATCTGATCCAACTCTGATTCCCCCAGATTAAAACCATATTGTTTCAAATCTTTATATCTTGATTGTATCTGCAGCCGTGTATACCATTCAGTCTCAATCCCTTGTTTTTCTAAAACTTGTTTCTGTTTTAGTTCTCCCTTCTCTGTTAAAATGTCCTTGTATCTTACAATCTTGTCCATGTTAATCATATTTGGATGTGTCAATGCTTCTATTATTGAAAGCCATATTGGTATTTCCATATAGTGTTTTTCTTTTACTCTCTCCCATACTGCTAACAAACCATTCCTTACAAAATATCTCTGGAAGTATCCATGTATCCTATTTTTTCATACCATAAGAAAGCATGCCAACCTAGTTGTAAATCATGTCCTTCCAAAATCAGTAGTCTTGTATTCCTCAATAAAATCCATTCTTTAATCCAAGTGAACATCGCCGCTTGGTGATACAATTCCCAATTTGGTAGACCAAATCCTCCTCTAGTTCTAGAATCTTGAAGCAATTTAAGATTAATTCTTGCTTTTTTCTCTTGCCATATATATTTCTACATCATTTTATTCAGACTTTCAAAATATTTTTTCTCCAACTTTATTGGAATTGTTTGAAAAAACACCCAACAGTCTTGGCAATATATTCATTTTGATTAACTCTATTCTTCCCATTAGTTGTAAATTTTTCCATTTTCCCAAATCTGTTTCAATTTGATTTCTCAATTTATAATAATTATCTTCCTTCACTGTAATACATCTTGAAGTTAATTGGATGCCCAAATATTTCACTTTCTTCACTATTTTAATATCTAACTTCTCCGTTAGTTGCTTCTTTTGTTTTTCTCTCATATTTTTAACTATAATTTTTGTCTTATCTTTATTTTCAATCCAGCTACTTCTCCATATTCCTCTATTTGCTCAATTAGCTTTGGGCCCGTTTCTATTGGTTCTTCCATAATGAATACTAAATCATCTGCAAAGGCTTGTAGTTTATATTCTTCTTTTTTAATTCTCATCCCTTTTATTTCTTTATCTTGTCTTATTTTTCTGTTTAAAATTTTTAGGGTCAAAATAAATAATAGTGGAGATAGCGGACATCCTTGTCTGGTTCCTTTTCTTATATAATTATATATAAGAAACTTGAGAAGATATATATATTATATATATATATATATACATACACCAATTGGCAAAGGTAATAATAAATGATGAAATGGGACCAAAGGGCTATCAGCGAACCGAAAACGAGCCCTCTTCTTAAGCCACTGCGGGCCAGACGTCTTCGAGATGGCCAAGTCCCTCTGCAAGCCAACCCCAGTCCAGACGGTCCCCTGGGACGTCCTTCAAGCAAACTTGAGAGCCCACTACGCTCCAGTGCCTTCGAAATTCGTACAGCGCTATGAGCTCTGACAGCGTGTACAAAAAGAAGGAGAACTGGTCAGCGCATATGTGGCCGCACTTCGAAAAGCCGCAACGCATTGTGACTACAGAGACTTGGACGACGCGCTACTCGAGCAATTGATTTGCGGCGTTAAAGACACTCGTTTACAGAGGCGTCTCCTGGCCAAGCCAGACCTAACACTAGCCGGCGCGTTGGACGAAGCCCAAGCACACGAGGCATCAACGAAGGCTTCTGAAGTGCTGCAGCGACCACTATCAAGCAAAGACGGGCCGAAAACAGCCCCCGTTCACAGAGAAGAGGCGCGAACCAGCACAGAGGAAGAGTCGGATGAGGACGTCTTCCATACAGAAAAGAAAAAGAGCGAGCAAAAAGACCTAGCACGAGTTTGCAGAGCTCAATTTCCGCATAGTCACAAGCCACGTGACTACCGCGACCAACCAGAACCGGCTCGTTCAGAACAGCCAATCAAAGATGATGGCGCAAGAAAACGGTGCGAATCTCAAAAGCGAGAGACCTACAGCACGAGAATCGGCCAAGCCAGCACGACTGAAGACGAGAAAGTCTACACAAAAGTAGAAATCGATGGCAGACTGTGCGAAATGGAAATCGACACCGGGTCTACACTATCAATAATGTCCTGGACAACACTCAAAGCACTCCTGCCTAAGTTCCAGAAAACCCAGCTGTCCCGACAGAAAGTTCGCCTCCTCGACTACCAGGGAAACCGAGTTCCCGTAGAAGGCGTGGGCACGTTCCGGGTCACCTACGGCGAGTTCCAGAAGGAGCTGCCCCTGACCACCGTAAGCAAGCCGCTACCGAGTCTCCTGGGCATGGCGTGGTTCCGAGCCCTCGGCATGGGCTTCACAGGCGTTCACAGCATCGGTGGGCCATCCCTCAAAAAAACCCTTCTTCATGAATTCCGGGACGTTTTCGAAGAGACTCTAGGCAAGTAAGTGGGGACCCCTATCTCCTTTAATTTAGACCCCAACGTAGCGCCAATCAGGCTAAAAGCAAGACGGGTTCCATTTGCTTTAAAGCCCAAAATTGATGCAGAGCTCGACAAGCTCATTAAGCAAGGGGTGTTAGTTCCCGTAGATCACGCCAAGTGGGAAACCCCAATAGTCACGCCAGTTAAATCAGACGGATCAATTAGAATTTGCGCTGACTATAAGTGTTCGATTAATAAGGCGTTGTAGCAGAGCACCTATCTCGTTCCGATCGTCCACCATCTACTACACTCCCTGGGGCCTGGCAAGCTATTCGCAAAACTAGACCTTGCGCAGGCATACCAGCAGCTGCCAGTAGATGACGCTACGGCAGAATCGCAGACCATAGTAACTCACAGAGGTGCCTTTAAATGCACTAGGCTACAGTTTGGGGTTAGCATCGCCCCAGGGCTCTTCCAGAGTACCATGGAGCGCCTTCTACAAGGCCTCCCAAGAGTCATCCCGTATTTCGACAACGTTCTAATTAGTGGCCAAGATGAGACTCAGTTAGGACAGAGGGTTAGACAAGTCCTAACCAGATTCCGAGAAGCGGGACTCAAACTCAAACGAGCAAAATGTAAGATAGCGGTTCCATCAGTGGAATTCTTAGGCTACCGAATCGACGGCACGGGCATTCACCCCACAGAAAGCAAAGTCAGGACCATCCAGAACGCACCCACCCCTAAATCGAAGCCCGAACTACAGGCCTTCTTGGGGCTGCTTAATTTCTACATGATGTTTTTGAAGCGCAAAGCCACCATTGCGGAGCCACTGCACAGGCTCCTTGGAAAAAACGTTCCCTGGGTGTGGGGCAAATGAGAAGCGGCTGCATTCAGCGCAGTAAAGAGACTTTTGTCTGAGGACAGTTTCCTCATCCAATACAATCCTGAACTACCTCTAGTGTTGGTGTGTGACGCTTCCCCTTTTGGCGTAGGCGTGGTTTTAAGCCATAGACTGCCGAACGGGTTAGAGGCGACCATCGCCTATTACTCTCGCACTTTGTCCAGTGCTGAAAGGAACTATAGCCAGCTGGACAGGGAGGCTTTAGCGGCCGTAGCTGGGGTCAAAAAATTTCACGAGTACTTGTTTGGCCGTACTTTTGAACTCATTACGGACCACCAGCCTCTTTTGGGTCTTTTGGCTGGAGATAAACCGACCCCGGCTGCACTTTCTCCCAAGATGACCAGATGGTCCATATTCTTAGCCGCCTATTCCTACAAACTGTTACACCGGCCGGGCAAGGCTCTGGGACGTGCTGACGCTCTCAGCCGATGCCCCTTGCCCGAACTATTGGACAACCCGACTCCGGAAGCCCCGGTGCTACTCATAGACATTGTATCCCCGGGCCCTATTTCTTCAAGCGAGGTGGCTAGGGTTTCTGCCAGGGACTCTGTCTTGCACACTGTGATGGGCTGGGTGATGCGGGGTTGGCCTCCCAAGGTGGACAATGGTGATTTTCAATTGTATTTTAACAAGAAAAACGAACTGTCAATGTTGGGGGGTTGCTTATTGTGGGGAGACAGGGTGGTCATTCCATCACGGTTAAGGCACAGGGTCCTAGAAATGCTGCACGGGGGACACCCTGGTATTGTTCACATGAAAGGCCTAGCTCGTAGCTATGTGTGGTGGCCACATCTCGACCAAGACGTCACTGAGTGGTTGGGGAAGTGCAGGCCCTGCCAGGAATCCCGCCCAGATTCCCCTATAGCTCCTGTTCGGGACTGGGAAAAACCAAAGGGACCGTGGGGGAGGATTCACATCGATTTCGCTGGCCCGTTCCATGGCCAGAACTTCTTAATCATTGTAGATGCATATTCTAAGTGGCTCGAGATTGCCCTAATGCCACCTACCACTTCTGAGGCCGTAATCAAAGTACTCAGAAAACTGTTTGTAACACACGGGTTACCGGACACCCTGGTTTCTGACAATGGGCCCCAATTCATGGCAACTCAATTTGAGGGCTATCTAGCCGAGTTAGGCATAAGACATGCATTATCCGCTCCTTTTCATCCGGCTTTGAATGGCCTTGCAGAGAGATTTGTGAGAACGGCCAAAGAAGCTGTGTCCCGGCTCAATGCAGGGGACTGGCAGGCTAGAATAGATGAGTTCTTAGCTGTACAGCACGCCACCCCGTGCCCAACCTCGGGCCGCAGCCCAGCCGAGCTCTTAATGGGCCGAAAGCTAAGGTGCATTCTCGATCGATTGCATCCCAATTACTCCCCCGATAACTTCAAGGGGGAAGGGGGAGGACTAAGGCAATTCCAAGTGGGAACACCAGTATTTGCCAGAAACTACACCAACGGGCCCTTGTGGGTAGAGGGAACCATCGTAGGAATTTCAGGTCCAAAGTCATACACAGTTGATATAGGGCATGGTAAAATTTGGAGGAGGCATATAGATCAATTGCGTAAACGTTTACAAAATGAAAATCCAATTACTGTAAATCCTAACTATCAAGGTCTTCCTGACACAGCTACCTCAAGCCCGAGTAAGCCGGAATACTTATCTGGCAACTTAGAGTTCCAGCGCCGCCCCAGAGAGTCAACACTCCCAGCCGGGGATAGCCACACCTCCGGAGAAATCCAGGAGGTTCCATTGGCGGAGCCGGGAGAGACAGGAGGTCCCTCCGACTGGCTCGACCCCTCGCCAACAACTGAACTGCGCAGGTCAACCAGGACTAAGACACGCCCTGGTCACCTGCGTGATTTTGTATGTAAATATGTAAATAGATAGGTTAAGTGCCTTCTGGGAGTGGAGGGGTGTTATGTATATATCTATTTTGTGCGGGAAATTCAAATGTTCAGTGAATTCTGATTGGCCCATGGTTGCCTCTGAAAAGTATATAAAGAGGACTGTTGCCTGTGTTGCTTTGCTGAAGTCTCACCCTGAATTAAAGAGCTGTTGTCACCAGCTTGCTTGTGCCTCTCGTTATTCCCGCGCTACAACACAATCAGCAAAGCAAATAGTATTTACTAAAATACTAAAACCATTTATTTATATTATTCCCTTTCAGCAATTTCAGATATAGGTAGACCTTGCTTACGGATCACAATTGGAACCAGCAACTCTGTTGCCAAGTGATATGATCATAAAGTGGAATGTCACATGATACCTGACTTAGGATATCAGTTCCAGTGCAGTCGCTGAGCAAATCATCCATGGCCATCAAGCGGAATGTCATGTGACTGATCTGCAACCTCCTGCTAGCTTCCCTATTGACTTTGCTTGTGGAAAGTTTTTGGGGAAGGTCACAAATGATGATCACAGGACACTACAACCAACATAAATGCACACTGGTTGCCAAATGGCCAAATGCTGATCATATGATAGTGAAGATGCTGCAACAACCACAACTTCAGGACTAGTTATAAATCTCTTTTCAACATTGCTGCATTTTAGAACTGTCGCTGAACACCCTGTCAGTAAACAAGGACTACTTGTACAATGGAAATTGATATGTCCATGCTATAATATATAGAGAGAGGACTATGCAGGGTTGAAGGAGCTCTCATACCAACCCACTTTACAGAATTGCTATTAAGGGGATAAAATTAAGAAAGATTCCCCTCCTCCTAATAAAATACCTTAATCTGAACGTCTAAGAAAAGGGCAGGATACATTTCTCAATAGTTCTAATAATATCAGAATAAAAGTTCCTTTACCTGAACACTGGAGAGACCAGGGAATGGTAAACTTCTAGAAAAGAAAGGTTTCCAAAATTTGGTTTTATTGACATCAAAATTTATTCTTGGTGGAGAATCATACTGTTGAATATTAAACCAAACCTAAGAGAGAAAAAACCTCTTTAAGTATTATCTCTGTTATGCAGTAGTAATTCAGGACTAATTGATCTGGAATGAATCCACAAAGCTATTGAGGTTTCTTTTACCTTCACCCAGATAGGGGTGATATGGAGGGTTCTTTCTGACTTTAATTTGAACCTCTGACACAGTGGCAGGATGTGGCCAATAAGTGGGGAGGAAACTCAATTGAAATCAACAGACATTCGGAAGCTCTCCAGATCCAAGCTTAAACATTCTGTGTTTCCCCGAAAATAAGACCCAACCCAGAGTGGTGAACTCAAAAAAAATTCCCTACCAGTTCTGTGGGTGTGGCTTGGTGGACATGGCTTTGTGGTCATGTGACCAGGTGGGCATGGCCAACTTGTAAAATGTGGTGAAACTCACTTAACAATGCTCTTGCTTAGCAACCAAAATTTTGGCCTCAATTGTAGTCATGTTTTCTTTCTTTCTTTCTTTCTTTCTTTCTTTCTTTCTTTCTTTCTTTCTTTCTTTCTTTCTTTCTTTCTTTCTTTTTCTTTCTTTCCTTCCTTTCTTTCTTTCTTTCTTCCTTCCTTTCTTTGTCTCTCTCTCTCTCTCCCTTCCTCTTTCTTCCTCATTCTTTCTCTCTTTCTCTTTCTTTCTTTCTCTCTTTTTCTTTCTTTCAGCGTCAGGAGAAGGAATAAAGTGCTCCGGGAGGACAGGCAGCCTGGCCCAGAAACGGCACGTCCCTGGTCATGGGCTGGATGTGGGCAGCAGGACCCGAGGTGGAGGGTAAGGCAAGCGGGCGCACCAGGCCAAAAGGCAAGCGAGCCTCGCCATGTCCCCCTGAGGTGGCTCCTTGGCCGAGCGCAGCAGGTCTCCCCCCTCCACAGCGAGCGTTGGCCTTACCTTCTAGATCCTCCGCTGGTGTATTTTTTTGGCATCTGCCTGCCTTCTGCCTGCCCTCCCGAAGCATCTGCCTGCCGAAGATATCTGCCTGCCCTCCCGGAACACCACTGCCGCCCCTCTCAGCCCCAGCACAGTGGCTGTGTCTCCACCAAGGGCTGGCCTCCCACCCACTGGCCAGGCCGGGCTTGATGCCAACCTTGGAAGGCAAGTGGGCGTGGGAGACCACTGGGAAGGCTGCGTGGAAGGCAGGCAAGCATGGCAGGGCTGCGGGGAAGGGACTAGGCTGCTAGCTCCCTTCCCCGTGGCTGGGTGGCTTCGACATGCTTGCCTGCCTTCCAAGCGGTCTTCCGCTTGCCTGCCCACACAAGTTGGCCACGGGGATGCTGGGAAGACCAGAGGGAAGCATGGCAGGGCTGTGGGGAAGAGAGTAGGGGAGGCAGGCTGGGACAGTGGAAAGCAGAGATTGGGCGGGGCGAGCGAGCAGCAACCGGGCGACTGATTCAGGGGCATGGCCAGTAAGAAGTCGCTACTAGTTCGGCAACCCAGGCTAAATGTCTGCTACCAGTTCGGCAACCCAGACCAAATGTCTGCTACCAGTTCGCCCGAACCAGTCTGAACCGGTCAGATTTCACCCCTGTCACCCCAAAAACAAGCCCTACCCTGATTTTGGGGGGTGGGCCTAACCTCTATCACAAAAATAAGCCTGGGGGATGGGCGTGGCCAGCACAAGAGGTGAGCATGTGGGAGTCGAAGGTATCTGGCAGCCCCTTGGCACAATGCAAATGTCATTAATTCCAAGCATGGAGGCAGAGGCAGGGGAGAGAAGACAGGTGATCCAGATGTGTGTGCAGCTGCCTGACTCACGGGAGGCTTGTGTGGCAGCACCGGCAGCAAGTAAAGGCATGGGGGATGGGGGAAGCAGGCGATTCCGACACCCTGTGTGGGTTTTTGGTCAGTGCGGCCACAGGCAAGCCGTGAGACAGTGGGACAGGGTGGGTAGTAAGTTGGGATTGCCTCTGCCTCTGTCTGGCTCTGTTGCACACTCTTCCTGTCTGGCTCTGCTGTTTCTGTCTGGCTCTGCTGCGCACTCCTCTGCTTCTGTCTGGCTCTGCTGCGCTAATAGCTCAGTTTCAAACCGTCCCTTTTGCAAGCACATAAAGCTTTGAGTCTCCATCATTTCTCAAAGCAAATGGCTCTGTCCCAAGCACCCAATAGGTGACCAAACACTTTTCACCCAGATGGAGAATGACAGAGACTCAAAGCTTCGTGTGCTTGCAAAAGGAGTGATTAGCTCTGTTTCAAAGAGTCCCCTTTGCAAGCAGATGAAGCTTTGTTTCCCTCTGGGCAAAAAGTGTTTCAGCAGCTACCACCAGCCCTGCCCTCTCTGTCCCACTGTCTGCTTGCCTCAATCAGGGCCAAGCTCTCGACATGCCCCGGCCCCCATCTGCCCTATCAGGAGGACGAAGAGCCCCCATGAGGTGCCATGGCCAAGAAGTGTCCCAGCAGTAGCTGGGCCAGCTGAGAGCTTGGCCCGTTGCAGCCACGGGGAAAGCAGGCACTGGGATGGAGAGGGCGGGGCCAACGGTAGCTGTGCTCTCACTCCCACCAGTCCCCATGCTCACTGCCTCCTGCACTTAAAAAAAATAAGACTTCCCTGAAAATAAGCCCGAATGCTTATTTTCAAGCCCAAAAGAAAATAAGTCTAGGTTTTATTTTCAGGGAAACATAGTATTACACACACTCTGCATTGTCATCATAAAAGAGTCTGGTAGAATACATTGTATCTCCAGAAAACGATGAAAAAATGAAATTTGCTTGTGCCTGTTGATTTGCACAAGCCATGATGTCACTTGCCCTCATTTTGCACAGCTGCTCAGTTGATTCTGGCTCTTGAACAGAAGGCAACTACAGCCCTTGCTTCTGCTTTCAACTGACTCACTTGGAAGAGAATTGGCACCAACCTTCTGGGGTGGGAGAAAGAAGGCACCTACTCTTCATATGGCTGTAAATAAATTTTATGCCAGTTGGAGCCAGGCTGACAAGCTCATCATACACTGGATGCACAAGGTATTTGTCAAGAATCTGCTTGGCAAGATCCAGAGAACATCTTTTGCATGTGGATTAAATTCTAGGTATCCTCAACAACAGAGCACATCTCCTGGTGCAAGACGAAAAGAAACCTATGTGCAGGCAAACCATCTGGTAGTGAGCCCAGGTAGCTGACAGGAACTGCTCAGCTGTGCTAGCAGGGCAGCTAGGGGATAGTTCACTTACATTGTCTGCAGAAATCAAACAGCTGACCCTTTTCAATGGACAGAAAGCATCATATTGTCCATAAAAATGCCCACGACTTGGATTCCAAATCACATACTGGTTTTGTTCCCAAGTTAGCACATAAGCTGTTGGTCCCTGGTGGGAAAAATAAAATTATTTACAATTTCCCCTTTCCCTTCTACTATTTGCCTATTAGTGCTTAAGACACAAATTCTAAATTAGCTAAAGTGGAGAATAGAAGACTGGCTCTTTCAGGTGATGTTCAGTTATTTCAGTGTAAACTGAACCCCTCTAATGAGCCAATGGAAGAATGTATAATCCAGTTCAGCAGTATAGAAGGAAATAATAACCCAGTTCAGCAGCATAGAAGGAAAATTTTGTTTTGGAAACTCTGGGACAACCTGCTCACTGTTACAGGGGGATAATCTCTGAACCAGGGTTTTTGTCTGCTTCTAAAATCAGTATGGACCATGACTGGTGAGGTAGGATGTTTTCTCATGCAAGGAAGTTTTATTGAAATGCAAAGCACAAACGCCTTACCTCCGGGACAGCATTCCCAATTAGAAGCCAGGCCTTTTTGCCAAGAGCAAGAAAATAATTACACAATAGCACAGCATGTTCTTCTTCGTCTCCAGCCAAAAGATCAAGGAACTGCTAACAAGTGTGAGCAAACAAATGATGCTGTTAAGAACTATTTTGTATCACTGAATATTTTGAATATTTAAATTCCACTTAAGGAGGTAGAATTATGAAAGGGCAACTATAAACTGCTACTACTTCAGCCTCCAGCTGTGTAATGAAAACAGCCATATCTTATTTTCATTTAAAGTGGTTCAACTTAGAACTACACAATCAGAAAATAAATATTCTTAACAAATGCATAACATCCTTTTATACAATAATTTAACTTACTGCAGCATGATTAAGGAAGGATAGTTAGGGATTTCTAGACCAAACTGGAACACTAAAATTGAAAGCGGATGGTGCCTGCCTGAAGAAAGCCTTTGATGTGATTTCAATTTCCATGGATCCTAAAAGGTCATATTATGCAGCAATACAGTTTTTCCACTGATTTATGTAATCCAATGCAGAAGAGCATTGTTAATAACATCACAACCCCAAGCAACTTTAATTATTCCACACACATCCCTATTGTTTTGGCATAAACAATTACAAAAGAACTTCCTTTGATTATAAACACATAGTTCTAGACTACGGGTGTCAAACTCGCGTCATCATGGAATGTATAGGGACTTTTTTCCCTTTCGCTAAACTGGGTGTGGGTGTGGCCAGTGCGTGACGCATTCGGCCCATGCACCATGAGTTTGACAGCCTCATGGTGCAGTCTAGACATCTGAAGCTTTTAACTTACATCAGAGGTACTCCACAGATCACAAATTCCAGCAAATGATACTGTATCAGGTAAGAAAGGAATCAGGGCTACATATCGGGCAACTAATTCCTATGTACAAAAAAGAGAAAGCAAAATCCTCTCATTAGCCTGAGGCCAAAGCTGTTATTGTTATTATAAACACAAGACTTTATCCTCTCTTTAGAAATGGTGGGTCGCTTGTGGTTTCTACTGGTTTCTACTGGGCTTGTTGCAGGCTAGATCAGGCTTTCTTCCAGATTGGTCCAAAATAATTCAATTTGGTTGCACCAAGTCAGGTCACTGTCCTTGGGCTGACTGGTCCACTTCTCAGAATGCCATGAAGCAGACCCATTGAGATTTAATGTTAGCAAAACAAAGAATTGAGGAGTCCTTGGTGCTCTCTGAGATTAGTTGTTTTATTGTACATGTTTCATTACCTAAACTAGGTAACTGATGATGTTACCTAGTTTAAGAAATGAAATGTCTGCAAGAAAATAACCACGCTCAGAGAGCACGAAAAACCCTTTATTTCAATCCTGAGCTACAAATATTCTCTTTTATTGAAGCAAAGAATTAAATCTTGGTTTGCATATTACAGATGTAAGTTCCTCAGAGAATAAAAATACGCACGGAGGTTTGCTGTGGACTGTCTGGATAAACTCGTAGGAGCTCTTCTGGGGGGTTGAGCGCTCTGATGAATCTCGTAACAAAGAGAGTTTTTCCACTGATGTCAATTACAGTGATCAGGCATTGGCGATCTGGAAATTTCAAGGCACATTTAGCTTTGTATCTTTCAGCTGCTTGAAGAAGCTTCTCATCTTCTTGAGTGTCAAGCTTGAAGAAAAAAAATCCAGGTTTTTTTTTTAAAAATGTTGCAACTAATGCATAAAACCTAAATAGCTCATATGATCATAGCCACAGACCACTCCTGTCGAGATTAATGCTTTGGATAAAAATGATATTTCTTGTTATGGATGGAAGAAAGGCACCAGGAGGATATTCAAAGGATACTTTGATTCAATGAAACTTCAGCCAAGGACCTCACTAGAGGGCAGAGTTAGTACCTGACCATGACTCTTTAAAGTAGGTGCATCTTTTTCTGGAATTGCACAACTATCCTGTGCCAAATGCCAGGGAGCTTGTCTTAATTGAGAGACATTTTCCACTGTTAATAAAACATGGGGCACTGAAACACACATTTCCATCTACAATTCATTACCAAATAAACACACAAAGGTTTGACTCTTCTATATATCTAATTCACAATATATTTCTCTCTTACTTAACTCTTTCACTTGTTTGTATGTCTTCAATTTCCTATTTCTCTTTTGATTCATTTTCCCCTTCCCTTTTTCTCTTCTCTGTAAATTCAGAAAATAGTGCAGTTATATAATAATAGTTGTCACAGCAATAGTTGTAACAGTAATAGTAAAGATTGTGGATATATCAGTATACTTGATCTCCACAGTATATTAAATAATCCCAATTCTGTACTCTGTCTCAGCACCGAACACACCAGCTTAGAAATAAAGTGTGTCTTGAGAGTTTTTGATGGTTCCTACATCTTGTAACAAGTATGATGTTCTACATTACTATTGTCAAAACAACCAGACACATATTTTGTACTGTATAAACACTAATTTTAAGTGTACAAGGAAACAAATGCACAGCAAACCAAATGCACAGTTCTAAGCAAGCTGTGTTATTTTTTTTTTTTAATTTAAACATCATTTATCTTCTTCAACATTTCATTCATCTGCACAGATTCAAGAAGGCCAGCAAGAAAGGGGTGGGGGGAAGATATGAACGCAATGCAATGGCGCAGAATCATGTGAAAGAATATAAAAACTAAGCTATTAAAATAATAAGGGGAATGTTTGACTATAATTATTGTTTTTCCAGAAGTAAGAAGGAATTGTGATTATTAGAAAAAGCAGTCAGCTTTCTAGCAAGACGTCATCAGAGAAAAGAAAAATCTGCCCATCTCTACTGAATGTAGATGACTGAACTCACTCTCAAGAAAGAGTTATGTAATCTTTGTTTCAAAGAAATCCTTCAAAATTCTGAAATTTCTGAAATCGAACCATCCATAACAGTAATTGGACCTGGACATGAATTTTCATGGAGCAAGTTCTGATTAAAAGGATGGGTTAAGGAAGAAGTTAAAGTTAATAGCACAAGAATTCCAACAGGTACTTTTGCTTCCAAACGGGAATGATACAGAAATAGAGATAGGTACATAAAGAAAGAAAGATAGCTATGCAATTCAAAATTGTTACTTTGGCTTGTTTTTTCCTAAATTTATGCAGGAATTCCAAGAAGCAAAAAACTTTATTCTCTGGAGAAATATATTGAATGTCCAACCCAAAACAGGCCTTGCCTTCCCTCTGCCAGCAGTGTGGACCTTGAACTTATGAAAACATTGCTTCACTCTCCCAAATCTCCAACTTTATTCTCATCTTATCATTTTATGGTTCAGCATCTATAGTTGCATCTTCAGTTATTTCCAAGTGACGATGGTCCAATAGCAACTCTAGGCCATATGCTGTTATACTGTTCTCTATAAAAGGACTCTAGGCAGACCCTTATATATTCTGTCATGAAGAAATTTCCAGGTAGAGCAGCAGACTCCATTATTTCTACCTTGGCAGCCCAGCCCGGCACAGGGAGGTGTGAGTGGCAGCATGCACGTGTGTATAGCTCCATTGATGTGAGTGGTGGGTGCATGTGCCCTCCACTTGCACAAATGGAGCTTTGCACATGAGCTGGTGATGCTTGCACTCATGCTTTAAGCTCCATTCATGTGAGTGGAGAGAGCTTAAGTGGAGGTTGCTTGTGCTAACGCATGAAGGGTGCTCATGTGCGAAGTTCTATTCGCATGAATGGAACTTCACGTACAAGCACAATCACCCTCTGCTTGTGCAAATGGAGCTTTGTGTGCAAACACAGGTGCCATCCACTCATGTGCGAAGGTCCATTCACCTGAGTGGAGGACATGTGCGCCCGAGTTGTGCATGCACAGATGCACCTGCCACTCACAAACACATGCCCGGGCTGAGCCATCAAGTTGGAAAGGTTGGGGACTGCTGCTCTACCTGGAAATTTCTTCATGACAGGATATATAAGTTCCTAGAGTCCTTATATAGAGAACAGTATAACTGTCAGGACGGCCTCCTTTCATTATCCAAGAAAGAAAAACCCCGACTCCATTTTCATAGAGAAAGGTAACTTTTACTGGATAAGAACTGAATGCAGTCAAAGAAAAGCAAGGTCTGAAGCAAAGGCACGAAAATCACATATAGAAAGCATCCCCCCCCAACTGTCCAGCGTAAATCATCCAATCCACAGGTTCTCCAGGGGTCACGTGGGTGCAAACGTCTGGCAGTGTCATCCTCTTGCTATGCCATGACCACTGACCTTGAGACGTTATCAGCTTCAAAGAAAACACTGCAGCAAAGAATTACTTTCTTTTTCCTCCAGCTCGCTTCTCCCCCTCAAGAATCCCAAGAGCTTCCCCCTCCCCCCATTTCATGGCAGCCGAGCAAGTAAGCAATGAAAGAGCAGAGGCTAACATTCGGCCCCCCTGCAGAAGAGACATTATTCCTACAAGAAAAAAAAAATGACATAAAAACAGATGATCACACAATTAGAGCAAGATATAAAACAGATTAAGGTTTATCAGGATATTTGGAATGAAACAATTGCACTTTCTTTGGAACACGAACATCTCGCTTATTCACCCATTCAGCCTTAGATAATGGGAAATGTTTCCAGGCCACCAAGTACTGCACCTTACCACGATGCTTTCTGGAGTCTAAGATCTCTTTGATCTCAAAATGCTGTTCCCCTTCAATCAGTATGGGGACAGGAGGAGGTTCTTGGTCTGGACGCAAAGGGGACGAATGCTCTGGTTTTAACAAACTTACATGAAACATCGGATGAATTTGTCTCAATTTTTTTGATAGCTCCAATTGTACTGTGACTGGGTTAATGATCTGAACTACTGGAAAAGGACCCACATACTTGGGTACAAGCTTCTTAGACTTTTGGGTAGTTTGCAGGTATTTGGTGGAAAGGTAAACCATATCACCCACTTTATAAGTCCATGGTTGAACCCTCTTCTTATCAGCTTGGGCTTTATGCGCCTGATGTGCTTCATCCAGTGCCTTACGATTTACTGACCAAGTGCCCCGTAACTGTTCAATCCAATCAACCAAGGAAGATATTTGTGGATTCTCCTGAGGCAACTCTGGAATGGGCACAAAATCTTGGCCGGAGGCCACTTTGAAAGGGGTAAAACCTGTGCTGCTATGTATGGAGTTATTATAGGCCACTTTTGCGAACGGCAGTAAATCTGCCCAGTTATCTTGCTGATAATTTATGTACCATCTCAGATATTGTTCTAATACGGAATTGGTTCTTTCACAAGCCCCATTTGTCTGGGGATGGTGGCCGGAGCTTAACCCTTGGGCGGAGCCTATCAACCCTAGGAACTCTTTCCAAAAATGGGAGGTAAATTGAACTCCTCTATCCGAAATTATACATTCTGGAGCACCATGTAACCTGTAAACACGTTGGACAAACATTTTTGCAAGTGTTTGTGCAGAAGGAATCTTGGAACATGGGATGAAATGCATTTGTTTGGAAAACAAATCAGTAACCACCCAAATAACTGTGTTCCCCCCACTTTCGGGCAATTCTAAAATAAAATCCATGGCGATTTCCTTCCATGGGGCACCCGGTCTGGCAACTCTTTGAAGCAGTCCAGGTGGCTTTCCGGGAGGCCTCTTGGCCGAAGCACACATGGGACAACTGGCCACATATCTGTCTATGTCCTTCTTGAGTGTGGGCCACCACAATTGCTGCTTAACTAGATGTAGCGTTTTCACAAACCCAAAATGCCCAGCAACTTTGGCATCATGGGCGTGCTGTAAAACTGTCACTCTCAGACTGGCGGGAACATACAGCTTGGCTCCCACCCAAGCATGCCCTTCCCGAAGTGTACACTCATTTGAGTGGGCCAGAAACCACTCGTCAGTCTTTAGAGCTTCTTGTAGCTGCTTAGTCAAGTCATCCGACAAAGTGGGATCTGCTTTCACCTGGGCTCTAGTAACTACTGGTGTCGCCAGTTGTATTGAGGGGATAATTGGACGAATCACCCTCTGCTTAACACTACTGTATTGTGGCAGTCTAGAAAGGGCATCCGCCATGAAGTTCTTCCCACCAGGAAGGTAGAGCAGGGAGAAATTAAATCATTTGAAGTGTTGAGCCTAGAGGACTTGTTTTGGGGACAGTTTACGTGGTGTCTTTAAAGCTTCTAAGTTTTTGTGGTCAGTCCACACCTCAAATGGGTGCTTAGCTCCTTCAAGGAATTGTCTCCATGTCAGCAGTGCCCAACAAACCGCAAAAGCCTCCTTCTCCCATATGGCCCATCTCCTCTCGGTCTCCGTCAGCTTCCGAGAGGTATAGGCACAGGGTTGCAGCTTTCCTTCTGCATTCCCTTGTAGTAACACTGCCCCTACTGCTACGTCACTGGTGTCAGCCTGTACAACAAAAGGGGCTTCCATGTCCGGATGTTTAAGGACCAGTTCGGCAGCAAATAACCATTTTAGTTTCTCAAACGCCGCCTGACAATCCATAGTCCATTCGGGGGGCCGGGAGGGCTTTGATTTCAATTCTCCTTTTGTTTTCAGAAGATTTGTAATTGGTAATGCAATTTTGGCGAACAAGGGGATGAACTGTCTATAGAAGTTAGCAAATCCCAGAAAGCTCTGTAGTTGTTTGTGGGTGCGTGGTGGGGCCCATTCCAAAACTGCCCGGACCTTCTCCAGATCCATCTCTATTCCCTCATGTGAAATGCGGTACCCTAGATAATCAATTTTGTTTTGTTGGAATTCGCACTTGGATAGTCTGGCATACAGTTCAGCAGTCCTAAGTTTTTTCAGGACGGTTCTCACCAACTTTATATGGTCATCCATGTTATCAGTGTAGATAAGAATGTCATCCAGGTAGACCAGTACTCCCTTGTACAGGTGTTCATGCAGTACTTCATTAATTAGTTGCATGAACACAGCAGGGGCTCCTGGCAGTCCGAAAGGGAGCACCCGAAACTGGAAACATCCCAGCGGGCAGTTAAAAGCCATTTTCCATTCATCCCCTTCCTTAATGCGAACTCTATAGTAGACCTCCCGTAAGTCCAGTTTGGTGAAAATTTTCCCCTTGCCTAAGTGGGCTAGCATGTCCTTCATGAGCGGCAGGGGGTAGACATTTTCTACGCAAATGGCATTAAGGTTTTTGTAGTCAACCACCAAGTGAAAGGACCCATCCTTCTTTTCCCGGAAAAGTACTGGCACTGCCACCCTTGGCCTAGCTGGTTGGATAAAACCCCGTTTTAAGTTTTTGTCAATAAAGTCTCGTAGTTCCCCCAGCTCCCGGGGGGTCATGGGGTAGATTTTTGGCTTAGGGAGTTTTACTCCAGGGAGTATTTCAATGGTACAATCTGTGGGCTGGTGGGGGGACGGCACATCTGAGGCCTTCTCGCTGAACACCTCCTGGAGGTCCCAATACTCCTTTGGAATCTTTTTCTCCCCCGCAATATGGTCTGTCGCCGTTGCTGCCCTCTCATTTTCCACTCCGTCCACCAAATGGGGTTCCTCCCCTTCCTTCCCTGGGTTTTTGGAGCGAATGCGCAAAACTCCAGTTCTCCAGTTTATGCGTGGGTTCCATTTACGGAGCCAAGGCAGTCCAAGTATGAGGGGCCATTCCATGCCCAGGGCCACTATAAAACAAAGAGTCTCTAGGTGATCCCCCATTTGCATCTCGATTGGCTTGGTCACAAAATTGGCTGGGCCACCTCCTGCCACCGATCCGTCTAGCTGACAGAATGCGATAGGCCTTTTCATCGCTTTTAGTCTTAGACCCATCTTTTCAACCATGTCTGGGCTGATTACACACCTGGTGCATCTGGAGTCTAGGAGGGCTGGCATCTGGCCGTGGGCCCCAGTGGATGGTACCCTTAGTTCCACCGGGATGGTCATGGGGCCCCCATTGTGACTCATCAGGTCGTCATCGGATTCGGTGTCGGTCTCGCTGTCGTCAGCGGCGGTCGGAGTTCCCAACTCACCCTGTTTCAGGGGAGCGAACTCAACAACTTCTCCTTTCAGGGCGGTCTTGCAGGCTTTTGCGGAAGCTTTGTCAGCCTTCTTTCTTCCAGCAAAGGTCACCTTGGGCGCTGGTTTGGAGAAACACTCAGTGGCTTGGTGCCCCTCCTTCCCACATTTGAAACATGTGGAGGATTTTGGCTTGGGCCCTGTCTTCCCCACTGCTGCCTTTGGCGCCCCCTTGTGGAATAAGGGGGGTGGCTGATCCCAAGAGCACCCACCACGGAGCCAGCTTCGGGCCAGGTCGATCTCCACATCTGCTGCTACCACGTACCAGCTCTGCAGATCTTCAGGAACCCCCCATGAACAGCAATCTTTGTAGACATCCTCATTCAGCCCATCTTTATAATTCTCTAGTAGGGTTACTTCTGACCACCCTCTCATGTAGGGTGCCAACTCAGGGAACTCTTGGGTGTATTCTGCCACCGATTTCCGGCCCTGGTGAATGCCCTTCATTCTGATTCTCGCTTTTCGCTCAGCTAAGGGTCCTCAAAACACACTCTGAGGGCTCTCATAAATTGATAATAATTTCTCAGCAAGGGGGAGTTATTATTGTGGAGTCCCACCATCCATTCAGCTGCTACTCCCTCTAGGGCTTTGGTAACACACCTCACTTGTGCGGCATCTGAGAGGAAGTCCTCTCCCCAATCCTGCATATGGTTCCACACTTGGGTCAGGAAAAATCCCAATGTCTTCGGATCTCCTCTGAACTTTTCTGATATGGGGGGAATTTTTGGCTTTCTTTGCCTCCGGGGTGGTGCCTACATTGCCGGGCCCCCTGGACTGCTGCCTCTCCCGCTTAAATTCCAGAGGCTTGAGAAGTTCCCTCCCCAGCTTGCTCTCTCTCTTCCCCACAAGCAGCAGCCTCTGGTTCATCCCTGGGGTGGTCCCCCCCCTTTCTCAGCAGGGTAAACATACCTCTCCCGGCTTCTACGGCTCTTCTCAGCTTCCTTCAGAAGTTGCAGGGCATGTGTGACCAGGAGGCTTTCTTTTTGCTCCTGCATCCAGGCAGATTCTCCCTTTCGGGGTCTGGTGCTTGTTACTCCGGGGGGGGGGGTGTCTTTTCCAGCTCCGGTAGCCTCCCCACTCCCACCGACCATCTGGCTTGCTCCGGTTCTTCTTCCAGCCATAAATTTGCCATCCAGTCCGAGGCTCCCCCCCACCCCCCCAGGTGGAATGACGAAGCTGTTGAGCCGGCAGCTCCCATCTGGTCCTGGTCGCTGTCTTGATCAGACATTGCTTGTTCAGCCCCCTCGGTAGTTTTCCAGGATGGCTGTTAAAAGCAGACCTTGCTTAATGTCAGGACGGCCTTCATTATCCAAGAAAGAAAACCCCCAACTCCATTTTCATAAAGGTAACTTTTACTGGATAAGAACTGAATGCAGTCAAAGAAAAGCAAGGTCTGAAGCAAAGGCGCGAAAATCACATACAGAAAGCATCCCGCCCAACTGTCCAGCGTAAATCATCCAATCCACAGGTTCTCCAGGGGTCACGTGGGAGCAAACGTCTTGCTATGCCACAACCATTGACCTTGAGACATTATCAGCTTCAAAGAAAACGCTGCAGCAAAGAATTACTTTCTTTTTCCTCCAGCTCGCTTTCCCCCCTCAAGAATCCCAAGAGCTCCCCCCTGCCCCCTTTTTATGGCAGACGAGCAAGTAAGCAATGAAAGAACGGAGGCTGACAATAACACCATTCGGCCTAGAGTTTCTGTTGGACCATCATCACTTGGAAATAACTGAAGATGCATTGGAGTACCCTTAAAACATCCAAGGACTGCTGAGGCATAGTATCCAACCTGATTAATGTGAAGGCCTTACAAAAGCCTGTAAATTATAATTATAATTATAAAATTGGAATGGATGATAAATATGTGGTGAGAATGGATCCTTTTGGAAGCATATGATAAATATTAGGATGTGACACATTACATAGGCTTATTTGGAGATCTAAATCCCAGATTTGTTATTTAAGGGCAGTTCTAGCACTATCAAAGCCTAATGTGCACAGACTTTCTATAGACCAGCGCAGCAACTCAATTTTATCTAGCGCTTTTTAAAGCTACAATGATTTAAAATGATCTGTAAATAGTGATGGGCCCAAACCTACAGGGAATAAAATTAACTTTAGTCAGAAGGTAAGAATAAACCATACTCTAGCATTGAAACTATGTCTGTTTATATTTGTAAAATGGCATTTTTAATATTATTTGGAACCATCAAAATGGCTCTAATAAACTTATTTTGGTTGGTTTTGATAGTATTGAGTTTTGTAGAGAGCAATTTTTGGAGTAATAGAGAAACTATGGGACTACCTTCACTTGGAAGACCTTGTAGGCTGCAGGAACATAATGGCTCCTTTTGAATGATAAAAACTTACAATAATTGTACAGGTATGTTGTGCAACACTTCCTCGGAAAGAAAAATGAGCATGCCAAAGATAAATTGCACTCCCAAGAAAGGTGCATACCTGTTCAATTGGAGTCCCATTTACTTGCTATTTGTGGATTTTATGAAAACGGAGGCAAACCCCTTCCTAAATGTCCAAATTATGCCCAGAAATAAAACTTGTCCAGGTTTACCCTTTCTTGAATTGATTCTCCAGGAATGAGTTGAGGTTCAATTGTAATGAACAAGGAAAGGTAGGAACCATCACTCAGATGCTGCATGGAATCATATTTTCTGTCATTTTCCACATTTTTCACTTTGCTGTAGCCAAGAAGAACGGGAGGAGTATCAATCTTAAATGTGCCATCAATCTAGATGGAGAGAAACAAAGAGTCTTGAATAAAAATAACAATAGCAATAGCACTTAAGACATATACTTCCCCATGGTGCTTTATAGCACTCTCTGAGCGGTCTACAGTGTCAGCATATTGACCCCAACAATCTGGATCCTCATTTTACTGACCTTTGAAGGATGGAAGGCTGAATCAACCTCAAGCCTATCAGAATTGAACTCCAGGATGTGGGAAGAGTTAGCCTGCAATGCTGCATTTTAACTACAGCACCACGAGGGCTCCTTAAGCATTAATATTCAAGAATGCTGCAGTAAGTTATTTATATGAATGCTTGTGTGTAAAAATGCTTTCTTCAGCACTTACTCTTCCTTGAAAATATACTGTTGTAAATGGTATCCGAACCAATCCAAGCCAGCGCTTTTCCATACAGGTATGGACCCCACCGATTTCTCTTTCACGATCATCCTAAGAAAATGTCCCAAAAATCTTGATCAACATTTGCAAAAAGAACATGCTGAGCTTCCCTATTTCTCCCCGTAGATTCTCTAGAATTAATGTATTTATTTAATATGCCAAGTTACAAAGCTATCCATCTTACAGTTGTGAGTCTGGGTAACCAAAATACAATTAAAACCAACAAATAATAATAGTAATAACACCATAATAGCAGAGTGGCATTCAAAGATAATCCAATCTAGTTCAAAAATATAAAAAACTCCAAGATGGCGATGGTGAGCAGCAGCTTTGAGCTTTGCTCTTTTTTACTCTCTATTTTTACTCTTTTAGTACTTTTTCTACTTTTAAATTAATTTTTAAATTGCACCACTTGAGAGGTCAGCCTTTTACTCCAGCTTTCTACTCCAGTTATAATTTAAGTAATGGGGAAAAGAAAGAAGAGACACTCTGCAATAGATTTTAACCAAGCCTTTGAAAGCAGCAGAAAAGGGAAGACTACACAATGAATAAGCAGACAACTTCAGTGAGTAACTTTGCCTCTACTCCTCCACCAGATAAATATAGCATTCATAACTCCTTGGAGAGGGATCTGCAGGTGAAAGGAGGAAGCCAACAGCTTTTAGAACTTTCTTCCTCCTTGACAGAGGATGCCTTCCTCCCCTGACTCCCACGGTTTGTTCAGCAGTTGCGGGGATGATATGAACCTAAAAAGGGAGTGTCAGATCCCTATTGTGATACTGCCATTCCTGTGGGGATGGGAGCCTGGATCATTTATTCACTTATTTCCCTCTTCCTGTTTCCTACATATCCTGCAACCTCTTAGTTTATCTCTAGCTCTAGCATCTATCTGCCCTGTGCTTTGATTTACCTTTGGGGAATATGTAAAGAGGGAGGGCCATCTGTTCCCCATTGAAGACATCAAAGCCGACTTGGGGACCCTCATGAAGCCCAGATGATCAATCAGAGTGGGGAAGAAGGACAACTGGGACAGAGGAACCCGAGGAGTCACCCTCACCCGGGGCAGTTGACAACCGGGCTGGAAACGTGAGCTGGAAGCCCTTTCTAACCAGGAAGAGCTGATCGAAAAACTGGGTGGAGATGACCGCCCAGTTAAGAGAAACATTATGCAGTTTGTAATGGAGGCTCTTGAAAACCTCAGAACCAGGGGGAATTAGATCGACACCAGAGAAGTGGTGAGGCAGCAGCAGCAGTCAATGAGGTCGGGACTGCCACTCCAGATCCAGCAGCAGCAGGCCAAGCAGATGCAGCAGTGGGGGGGGGGCAGCAGCCATCCAGATGAACCCACCTTGCACAGCACCAGCCCTTGCAATTGTCCCTGGCCACCCCAGAGTGCCGCAACTTGAGAGGAAGACACCCCCCCCAGGAGTGAAGTATGATGGCAACCCGCAGCAACTGGGGTTTTTCCTCGCACATGTCCTCACATACATGCAGGAGTATGGGAGGAGTTTCCAGACCCAGGCCCAAGCTGTCATCTTGGCCCTGGAAGGAGTAGCTGCCTGTTGGATGGTGACCCTCCACAACACAGATGCCTGTGAACTGCGTAACTTTGACCGATTAATGATGGCTCTCCACCACTGATTTGAAGACCCCTTGGCAGACCACAAAGCTCGTGATCGCATCAGAACTGTGAAACAGGGGTGAAGGCTGGTAGCTGAACACACTGAAAAGTTCTGAGACCTTGCCTGCAGAGTGGACTGGCCGGAAGACATCCTAGTGAGCTGGTTCAAAGATGGCCTGAATGACAATCTCTACCATGCCTGCCTGGCTCAAGGGGCCCCAGTCTGCCTGCACGACTGATACTTCCTGGCTGAAAAAGTGGAGATTGACATGACCAGAAACCAGTACCAAGGGGAAAGAGCCTGGAAGAGATCCCCACTCCAGGGGAAGTGAGAGCCATTCAAGCTGCAAACTCCTCTGGCACCGGGATCATCTGCCTGCTTCAAATGTGGGAAGGAGGGGCACCGTGCAGCTGAATGTCATTCAAAAACTTCAGCTCGAAAGCCAGAATGCCTGTCTGGAGGAAAGCCCATGAAAACAACCCCCCAAGGAAAAGACACTGCACTGAGAAGTGGAGAAACCGCAGAGTTTCGTCCCCTTGCAAAATTGGGGGAAGGAAGTCCAGAATCACCTGGGGAGGAACTGGGCACGTCCAAGAGTGACCCTGAAGATGACCCACTGGTAAGCGAAACAATTGAGCCACTCTCTCTGCCACTAAAACTATTCATCCCCTTGGGGGGGGGAAGAGTGAAAATCTCAGCTCTCCTGGATTCAGGGTGCACCCAGTGTTTGAGTAACCCAACCATGATGGGAAAATCGGGTATACGCTTGTGGAAGCTAAAAAAAACCCATCACATTCTGCCAGTTAGATGGGTCAGTCACAGGGGGGGAACCGACCATTTTTGCCACAGAACCCTTGGACATAGCAATGGGGACTCATGATGAGAGACTCACTTTCATTGTGGCACCTGGAATGGAATGGCCACTAGTCCTGGGACTTACCTGGCTAAGGAAATGGAACCCCAGAGTAAACTGGCAACAGGGACCCTAAAGTTCCAATAGGAAGTGACCGGACCAGATGGCCGAAGGGAGGAACTTGGAGGAAACCTGAACAAAGAAACAGCTGTGGTTGGGAGAGCCGCACCAACACAGGGCGTTCCCAGGGAATATAAGGATTTAGTGTTCAGTGAAGAGGGTTCCAATGAGCTCTTCCCCCCACCATCCCACAGACTGCGCCATTGAGATCCTCCCAGGTACTAAACTACCAAAGCCCAAGATGTATAGCATGTCCCCCAGAGAACTCAAGGAATTGAGGATCTTCATAGATAAGAACCTGGTTAGGGGATTCATCGAACCAACACCAACACAACCAAAAATTGCTGCTCCAGTGTTATTCCAAGAAAAGAAAGATGGGTCTTTGTGCTTATGCGTGGACTTTAGAAACTTGAACACTATAAGTGTAGAGAACGTGTATCCCCTTCCCCTCATGAAGGAACTTGTTAGCCCACCTATCCAAGGGGAAAATATTTTCAAAACTGGACCTAAGAGAGGCTTATTACCGAATCAGGATTAGGGAGGGGGACAAATGGAAAGTGGCTTTTAACATCCCCTTAGGGTGTTACCAATTCAAAGTGCTTCCATTTGGACTGTAAGGGGCTCCCGCTGTGGTCATGCAACTCATAGAGGTGTTCCATGAGCACCTATACAAAGGGGTTCTGGTGTATTTAGATGACATTTTAATATACACTGAAACAAAAACTGAGCATGTAAAACTTGTCCGGACAACCCTAAATAAACTTTGCGCCACTAAGCTTTATGCAAAACTGTCTAAATGTGAGTTCCACAAGGATAAAATAGACTACCTGGGATACTGGATATCCCACAAGAGTGAGGAAAGTACAAATGGTGATTGATTGGGCCCCTCCCCGCACATGCAAGCAACTGCAAAGTTTCCTGGGGTTTGCAAACTTCTATTGACAATTTATCCTGGCTTTTGCGCAAATTGCACTCCCCATCACTAATCTTTTGAAAACAAAAGAGGGAGACAAGCCAATGCCGAGGCAACCCTTAAACTAGACTATGGAATGCCAGGCGGCATTCGAGAAATTGAAACAATTATTCACAGCTGAGCCAATCTTGAAGCACCCAGACCCAGAAAAACCTTTCGTCATACAGGCAGATGCCAGCGATGTGGCTGTTGGGGCAGTCCTATTCCAAGAAAACAAACACAGCCAACTACAACCCTACACGTACACCTCTAACAGACACTGAACAGAGATGGGCCATCTGGGAGAAAGAGGTATATGCAGTGCGATGGGCTCTCCTAACATGGAGACATTTCCTAGAGGGAAACAAAATCCTCTTCTAAGTGTGGACTGATCATAAGAATCTGGAGGCTCTTAAGACCCCACGGAAACTGTCCCCAAAACAAAACTTCAGTCTCAAATATTTTCCTGCGGGAAAAATTTTTCTAGCAGATGCGTTGTCTAGAAAACCACAGTACAATAGTGAAAAGCCCGAGGTGATCAAACCCCTGCCCCCAGCTAGTGGCCAAGGTGATAACAAGGGCGCAAGCTAAAAAAGACCTAGTGGACAATTCCACCCTTCAGGTGTTCAAACAAGCCCTACTAAACGATGAATGGTTCCAAGCCCATAAAAATACCTGTTTACTTAGAGATGACTTGGCTTGGTTGGGGGGGTAAGTTATATGTTCCAGCTAGTCAGAGGCTACCCCTCATGAACTTAAGCTACGATTCTAAACTGGCTGGCCACTTCAGCTTCGTGAAAACCCCATCATTTTTTTCTCAGTTCTGAAGCCTCTGGAGAGAAGTGCTTGGGAACAGTCCCTTATCTCCTTCCCAGGATAACCGTCTTCACAACATCTTCACACCTGTGGATTGGCTCATTCAACATCAGACTGAGGGGAGGGGTTTCTAACTCCTTTATCCTAACAGAATTGCTTAAGGGGACTTTAGAGCCTGCTTTGCTTTTGTCTTGCAATCATTTCCTTTCAATAAAAGGTTCCTTTTGAAATGCTGATTTCAAAATGATTTGGGGAGTAGAGGCAGAACCTTACAGGGAGAATGTAATGGATTTCATATCTAAGCAATGTCTGCTTATAGCACAAACAGTGAGCTCAAATTTTGATATTTCAATCTCAAAAATAAATGATTCATTAAAGGAAACATTGGGGACAATACACTGTACAGTAAAACCACTAATCAATATGCCTCTACCATGTACTCAGGACTGTGGCAATATACTTAAACATCAAATTGCTAATACTTCCACAGCATTAAAAAAAAACAAAACCCAGCCACATTGTTAGTGGTGGATCTCTAGTGTTCAATCCAGCCTCTGGTAACTTGCAGCCAAACTGTTGTCACAACTAGAGAATTCCAAATATAAAAACCTGTCTTCTTTGAATTCAGATACTGTATGCTTCCAACATCTGTCTACAGCATGGCTTCCCATTTACATTCCCCAGAAAATGTCTATAAATCCTTATGGGGTCTAAATGGGATGTTGAAGATCAAATTGGTAAAGGTGATGAATCCTTGCTCCATCACTTGGCAATCTCCCAGAGTTTAAAGCCTGGTTTCAAGTCTCATGCCATCTCTGGGGCTATCTTTTCTGACACTGACGTTCTCCTCTCTGATTCTCAGTTTCTCAGCAGCACTGACCTTATTGTGGTGACAGTTGTTTGTAGTCTGTGTGTAAGTAGTTGTTTGTACACTCTCAATTGAGTGGGAGCTGGATAGAGAATTTGGGATGAGTGGTCCTCCCACAAGTGGTCAGTGAGAGGGACCAGTTGGGACAAAGGACAGCGTGCTTGTTGTGGGAAGTTGGAGATGTGGGAGTCCTTGCTATAGTGCTGCAGGGATTCCCTCCCTCATTAATCCCCTGGGATATCTGAGAGTATGAATCTGAGTAAACGGAGAGTGATGGCAGAGCTCTTGGTTCTTCAAGGAAAGGGTTGAGAGGAAGAGGGAATGTTTATCTTGGGGGACATAGGGCAGGATCATGTATCACAGTGTGAAGGGCAGGGGATGTTATGGGAGTCAGAGGCAGGCTGTTACAGGGAAAGATGCCTCCGATGTGTAATATCAGTGGTGTGTTCTGGGCCCCTTAGCTCATCCTCAGTCCCTGGACAGCATACCTCTCCCCACACTGGAGGCTCTGGGTTTTGGCTGCTGCTGCTGAAGCTCCTCTTGTTCAAGATCTTATTCAGGAGGAGTGAGGTGACCTGGGGTGCATTACTGAGACCTGGCTGACTCCGAAAAGGGGGGGTTTCTCTCCAGGAGATATGTCCAGTGGGTTTCAGGTTTGGCACCAGCCAAGACCCCAGGACAAGGAAGGTGGGAGGGCAGTGGTTATCTTTGCTTTCTGGGGCCTTGCTCCACAAATCTCTGGTTGTGAGATCCTATTTCTGAAGTTGAGTATATGGGATCAGATGGAATTGTTGCTAGTATACCAGCCTCCCTGCTGTGCAGCAACCTCCCTGCCTGAGATGCTGGAAGCCATCTCAGGGCTGGCAGTGGAATTCCCCAGACTTGGTTCTGGGGGACTTCAATTTGCCATCTCTGGGTGCGGCCTCTGAAGCAACCCCGGAGTTCATGACTACCAGGCCTATCCCAGATCATTACTGGCCCAACTCGGGACAGTGCTCATATCCCAGATTTGATTTTCTTATTGGAGCAATGGCAATGTGACTTGGTAGGGGTTTAAGATTATCTCCCTTGTCTTGGTCAGATCATGCCCTTGTGTCCTTGAGGCTCTCTTATGCTGCCCCACTCCACAGAGAGGCTGGACCCATTCAAATGATCTGCCCCGGCAATTGATGGACTCTGATGGGTTCCAGAGAGAACTGGGGAATATCCCAGAGGTGTTGCTTAATGGTCCTGCTGAAGCTCCATTTGTGGCCTGGAATCTAAAGGTAGCCATGACTTTGGACAGGATCATGCTCATGCGGCCTCTCTTCACTCATTGTTCCTGACCCTTCACAGAGGAATTACAGGTTCTGTAAAAGGGCAAGAGATGCTTAGAGCACCACTGGAGGAAGACAAGGGATGACTCCAATTGGAACCAACTTAGAGCAACTATTAAGGCCTACCTCATGGCAATAAGAATGGAGAAACAGCAGTATTTCATCATCCTTTTTTTTTTTAAATAATAATTTTTACTAAACAGTTTGTCTTTAAAAACAACACAAAAAACAATCAACTTACGTACTTTGCTTTTGTAGTTTTCTATTCTATCATTTCTATTTACTACTCTATAGTAGAATAATCGTATTACTCCGACATATATATATATACAGATAATATCCATTTGTTCTTATCTACATATTTATATTCATTTATATTTATGTCTTTGTTTAATGTTGTTCAGTTACTTTAAGTTTCATCAATATTAAGTTAAACATTTTTTGTTCTGATTTCTATTTTTGAGCCAACTGCACATTTTATTCCATATTTTATAATAATCCGAATCCTCTCTCCCTTTTAACTCCATAGTCATTTTATCCATTTCTGCACATTCTAGAATTTTCCTAATTACAGTTTCGTCTGACGATATATTTTTTTTTGTTTCCAATTTTTTGCAAATGTGATTCTTGCTGCAGTAAGTATGTGTAATATAATGTATTGAAGCTTTTTATTCATTTTCAGGTCCAGTATTCCTAATAAAAACAATTCAGATTTCAAATCTATTTTTTGCTTTGTAATTTCTTCCAACCATTTTTGAATTTGACACCAATACTTCCTTGTGATGGGGCACGTCCACCACATATGGTAGAATGTTCTGGATTTATAGTTACATCTCCAACAATTAGGTGATAAGTTGGGATACATCTTGGCCAATCTCACTGGTGGCAAATGCCACCTATAAAACATTTTATAGAGGTTTTCTTTATAGGTAACTGCTGTTGTGAGTTTGTAGTTCTTTTCCCATAGTTTGTCCCACTGCTCTAATTCTATGCTGTGGCCGAAATCCCTTCCCCAACTAATCATCGTTTCTTTTATAACTTCCTCCTCCATTTTATGTCTTAGTAGAAATTTATATAATTTTGTAATAATTTTTCCTTCTGTTCCCAATAAAATTTTATCCAACTCCAATTGTTTTTCATATATGCCGAATTGTCCTTGATCTTTTTTTAGTCTTGTTTTGATTTGTAGGTAGGGCCACCATTCTATATTTATTCCTTGTGTTTTCAATGTTTGCACTGATTTTAATTCTCCTTTCTCGTCTAAAATCTCTGAGTATCTTACCATTTTACTGAGGTCTATTGTATTTTGGTGTGTCATTGCCTCCCTTGTCGATAGCCAATTTGGGATTTTCATATAGTGGTGTTTTTTAATATTTACCCAGACACTGTATAGAGAATTCCTTATTATATGCCTCTGAAAATATGAATGTGTTTTATTTTTACCTTCCCATAGAACCCCGTGCCAACCTAGTTGGAGATCGTGCCCTTCTAATGCTAATATTCTTTTGTTTTTAAGTTGAATCCAATCTCTTAACCATGTCAGCACTGCTACCTGGTAGTAGAGCTCCCAGTCTGGGAGACCGAAACCCCCGTGGTTCCTGCTATCTTGTAACAGCTTAAATTTAATGCAAGGTTTTTTACCTGCCCATATAAATTTAGATATTACTTTATTTGTTCCCAAAAAATTTTTTCTAATAATACCGGTATCATTTGAAAAAGGTATAGCAATTTGGGTAATATGTTCATTTTAATTGTTGAAATTCTGCCAATTAGTGATATCTGTAATTTGTTCCAATTTTCCAAATCTTTTTGTATTTGTTTTATCAGTGTATTATAATTATCCTCTTTTTTCATACTACATTTTGCTGACAGCCATATTCCAAGGTATTTAATTTTTTTTGCTCTTAAAATTCCCATTTTCTCCTCTAGTTCTTCATTTTGTCTTTTGGTTAAATTTTTGGTTATTATTTTAGTTTTCTCTTTATTTATTTTGAGCCCTGTCACTTTGCCAAATTGATTTATATCCTGTAATAATGTTAATCCCATCTCTAAGGGTTCTTCTATAATAAATGCCAAGTCGTCAGCGAAGGCCTGTACTTTATATTCTTATCCTCTAATTTTTAATCCTTTGATTTCCTGATTCTGTCTAATTTGTTGCAACAGTGTTTCTATTGAAAAAATAAATAACAGAGGAGATAGGGGGCATCCCTGTCTAATTCCTTTTGTTATACTGAAGTCTTCTGTTATTTCTCCATTTAATAATATTTTTGCTTTCTGGTTTGAATATATTGCTTTAATTGTTCTAATAAATTTCTCGCCAAAATTCATTACTCCTAGTTGGTTAATTAAAAAATCCCAATTTAAATTGTCAAATGCTTTTTGTGCGTTGAGGAATATCAAAGCTGCCTGTTTCTCTGGATGTATTTCGTAATATTCTAGTGTATTCATTATCGTTCTTATATTATTCTTTATGTGTCTGGTGGGTAGGAATCCATTCCGGTCTGGTTGTATGATTTCGTTTAGTATATGTTTCATCCTTTCTGCCATTATTGTCATGAATATCTTATAATCAGCATTCTGCAGCGAGATTGGCCTATAATTTTGGATTTTTTTTCTTTTCCACATTGTCTTTGGGAATTAAGGTTATCAGTGCCTCCATCCAAGTTTTTGGTATCATTGCTCGCTCTAGTACTTCATTATATGTTTGTAATATTAAATTCTCCAGTGGTCTTTGTAATTCTTTGTAAAATTCTGCTGGGATTCCATCTGGGCCCGGTGTTTTATTGCTTTTTTTTGTTTTTGGATTGCCGTTTTTAGTTCTAACATCGTTATTTTTCTGTCTAATGTTTCTTTTATGTTTTCTGGTAGTGTTGGGAGGTTTCTCTGCTGTAAATATCTTTTAATGTCATCTTCCTCTATATTCTCCCGACTATATAGGTTTTGATAATATCTTACTGCTATATTTTCCTTTTCTTCCTTCTGATGGTGTGCTATCCCTTTTTCATCTTCTAGTTGTTGTATTAATTTCTTTTCTTTTTCTTTTTTTAATTTATAAGCCAACCATTTTCCCGGTTTATTAGCATTTTCAAAGTAGTTTTGTTTGGTTGCTCTAATTTTTTGCGCTATTTCTTCTTGTGTAATTAGATTAAATCTATGTTTAATTATCTGTTTTTCGTCTCTAATTTCCTGGTTGTGGGGTTCTTTCTGCACTTTATCTTCTAATTTTCCCAATTTCTCTTGCAATTCTATATATTGTTTTCTTTTATTTTATTGTAAGACCCTGGACGTAAGCTTTAGTTGTGTCCCACAGGTTTTGTATAGTTGTTTGTCATTCCAATTTTCCTGTAGGAATAACCCTAATTCTTTTTCTACGTGTTGAACTTTTTTTCTTTCGTTATCCTTTGATTCATGGTCCATCTCTTTTTTCTTTTTTCCTCCCCCTTCCATTTGACTATTATCGGGTTATGATCTGCCCACGTATTCGGTTTTATCTCTATTTCCTCTACGGTTTTTCCTGTTTCTGAATCCATCCAGACCATGTCTATCCAGGACCATGAGTTATGTGGGTTGGAAAAATACGTATATTGATTTTTTTGTGGGTTAATTTCTCTCCAAATATCTTTCAGATTTAACTCTTTGCTAAAGAACATCTTTGGTAATGTTCTCCTTTCATAAATTTTTTTACTTCCTGATTTGTAGTCTTTTTGGGGATCAACCACCATGTTGAAATCTCCTAATACGCATACATTATCTATTTCCAATTCTACAATTTGTTTATGTAATTTGCGGTAATATTCTTTCTGTTGTGTGTTTGGCGCATATATGACTGCAATTAATGTTCTTTTTTGTTTTATTAATACCTCAATCAATAACGTTCTTCCCTCTTGATCTGCATATATTTGTTTGGGTTTTAACCGATCTTTTACTGTATATAGACTGCGATTCCTCTTTTCCTTACTTCTGTTAGGGCCAAAAATATTTTACCTAATTTAGGGGCTTCCAAAAGATTACGTTCTCCTTTTTTCATATGGACCTCCTGTAAACATATAATGTCTGTGTTTTGTTTTTGAAGTTTAGCAATTACTTGTCTTCTCTTTATTGGTGAGTTTAATCTGTTTATGTTAACCAAAAATAATGTCATTTCTTCTTCCATTCCACTACTTATTTGTTGCCCTTACTTCCCTCCTTTGTCTCATTTCCTTTTGCTTTCTTGTTCTCATTCCTTCTCTTTCCTGGGTCTCAGTATCACTTCTCTCTCTCGTATCTTGTTCCAGTCCTTTTTCCTCTAGCTGTTGTTCTTCTTGACTTTGGGTTTCCAGTTCTTCTCTGCTGTCTGATTTTTCCTCTATATATCGTGCATAAAGTTCCTGAGCCTTATCCATTGTGCCTATCCTTATTTTCTTATCCTGCTATGTTATTAACAATCCTTCTGGCATCACCCAGTGAAACATTATTTTATTTTTTATTAATTGTGTTGCACGGAACAGGTAATCTCTTCATTTCTCTCTTATTCTCCTTGGTATCTGTTTGAGAGTTATGACCTCTCTTCCTTTGTAGGTCAATTAGTCATCCCTCATTGTTCTATAAACTTCATCCCTGACTGCTCTTTTTGCAAACCTTATATGTATCTCCCGTGGTAGTCTGTGTCTTCTAGCGTAATTCGTTTGCACCCTATATATTTCATCAATGTTGTTCCTTAATTCATTTTTATCTATTTGTAGTGGGTCAGCTAGAATGTCTGTCATCAATTTGCATAGGTCTTCATCTCTTGTTTCTGTGATATTTTGGAATCTCAGGTAGAAGGAAGATCTCTCTAATTCCAGATGAGTAATTGCCTCTACTAAGTCTCTGTTTGCCACTGTCAGTCTTTCTTCAGTTTCTTCTAGTTTCTTTTCAGTTTGATCCGTTCTTACTTCTATCGCTTTTATTTTCTGTTCATTTTTAGTTATTGAATCTTGAATTTTTCCCATTCAATTATCCAGTTTCTTTATATCTTCTTTTAATTCACTCTTCATATCCTCATATGGTTTGTTATTGATTCCTGCATTTTTAACATAAACTCCTGAATCATATTTAATGAAGATTGTAGACTTTGCAGGGTTGGTGTTGGTCCTGGTTTTTCACTGCACGTCGTATCTGTAATTAACTTTTGCCCTGCTGGAGAAGCTGTCATTGATATTGTTTTTTTTGCCACTTTAGTTACTGTGGATGTATTTGAAATTTTTAAATTTTTGAAAAAATTATTCCACAATACCATCAATTGTTTTCACTCTAAACCTTCCTCACAATAATAATACAGTGTTAACATCCAATTTCTTAAAATTTCTTATAACTATTATACCTATGAGTAAATATAAGGATTTCTATGTATACAATTATTAATCAACAGTAGGTATTTAAGACTAGCTAATTCGTTTAAATATACAAAAAATCAATCAAAAGTTTGAAATCAGAAAAAGCAATATGTTTCTATAAACTATTAACATTTAGAGCTGATAATTCAATGTAAATTTCTCAGTAGTAAGTCTCTTTCAGGCTTATCTAAGTATTTAGAAGTATTTAGAATATACAGTAAAAGTTTGAAATATCCAGGGTATTCACAATATACAATTCTTTAAGAAGAGGTCTCCTTCAAAGTCATTTAAGTTACTGCAGTTCTTTGTCTTCAGTCTCTCTGTTCACTCTGCAACTTCCTTGTTTTCTGTTTCCAGAAGGTGGCTTCCTTCAGATTGCACCGTCACTGTCTTTCTCTTCACTTTTTTTTTTTTAACTTTCCTCTACTTCAATCATCATTGTCCCTGAAAGGTAGCCTTTTCTTTCTTCTAGCTGGGTTTCACTACAGGTTTTTGTCTCTTGAAACCCTGTTTCCAAGGTATCAACTGTTCAATCCACACTCACAATCGCTTTCCCTCCTCACCAATCCACAACAATTCTGTCTTTTCCTTCTCCACTCCCACTGCTAAGGCACCACCACCTCCACCTCAGAGACTCACTTCTATTCAGTAGTTTTTGTAAATCCCATCCACCAGAGAGATAGTTCAGTGTCCCACGTTTTTTCTTTTTCCTATACGCCGATACTTCTGCTGTTTCTCAGTTTCTGCTTCCTCTCATATCTTTGTCGCGCTGCCACATCTCTGGACCTTGCCTTCACAGCTAGTCTCTTCTACGCTGATTTTCAGGGCTCTCACCCTTCGTAACAGGGGTTCACTCCTCTCTCCGTCACCTCTGGATGTTCCCCTCACTATAGCTGTCCCCTCTAAGGACCTGCTTTGCCGTTACTGGCTTCCAAAATGCAGAAAATCAGGCAGGGAGAACGGAGTCTAGTTCCCCTGCACCACACCAGCGTGGCACCACCCCGGAAGTCTCTGCAGTATTTCGTCATTCTTATTGCGTCCTCAGAGTGCCATCCAGCGATCCTGTTTCGGGTTGCGTGTTCCCTCCTGGGTTGGGGGACTGGGGGGATCTTTTACAGGGCTGAGCAGAGGAATTTGTTCAGCATCTGGTGGACAAAGTCACTCTGATCCGTTCCCATCTGGATCCCATGCATGGAGATAGTCCATGTGAGAAGCCTGGGGAGATATCTTGCCCTGTTATCTGGGAACAATTTGATTTGGTTGGCCCTGATGAGGTGGACAGGGCTCTTGATGCTATCAGTGCCACCACCTGTCAGTTAATCCTTGTCCCTCCTGGATGTTGTAAGCCTTCAGGATGGTGACTAACGGGTAGGTCCAAGCAGGATTAGTACATCACTAGAGGAGGATACATTTCTTATGCTTTTAAAGAAGCCCTGGTTCGCTCCCTCCTTAACAAGTCATCACTGGACCTTATCTGTCTGGACAATTTTTGTTCAGTTTTCAACCTTTCATTTTTAGGGAAGATTGTAGAAAAGGTGGTGGCCTGCAGCTGCAGAAGGTCCTGAATGAAATAGATTATCTGGACCCCTTTCAGTCAGGGTTCAGGTCCGGTTATGGGATAGAAATGTTATTGGTTGTGCTTGTCAATGATCTCTGGAGAGAATGGGATGGAGGTAGTGCAACCATCCTCGCTCTCCTTGACCTCTCTACAGCTTTTGATACCATTGACCATGATATCCTTTTGGGTTGGCTGTGTACTCTCTCTACTTGTTTTCAACATCTATATGAAACCACTGAGCAAGATAATCTGTCACTACGGGTTGAGGCATCTACAGTATGCCAATGACACCAAATTTTATATTTTCACTCTCGGTGACCCAAGTGATGATGTAACCACCCTCTCATGGTGCCTGGCAGCTGTGGGGCTGAATGGGGGAAAATAGGCTTTCACTGAACTCTGGCAAGACCAAATGGCTTTGGATACATGGGGGCTCTAGGATCCAGGACTTTGTCATCTTTGACTCTGGATGGGGTGGCACTGCCCCAGACAGATCTGGTCTGCAACTTGGGGGTTCTCCTGGACTCACAACTCAAGGAGCAGGCTGCAGTTGTGACTAGGAGAGCCTGTGCACAAGACCTTTCCTGGATCAAGAGTCCTTGCGCTCAGTCGTTCAGTTCCTAGTCATCTCACGGTTGGACTATTGTAATATGCTGTTCATGGGTCTATACTTGAAGAGCATTCAGAAGCTACAGCTGATGCAGAGTGCGGCAGCATGGGTAGTTTTGGGGCCCCTAGATTGGCCCCAGTAGGACTACTGCTCCGTGAGCTGCATTGGTTACTGGTCTGTTTCTGGGTGCAATTCAAAGTGTTGGTGATCACTTTTACAGTCCTTCATGGCATGGGTCTAAGTCACCTGAGGGACCATCTCACCACACTGGGATTGGCCCGCCCCACTCATGCCGGCAGAGGAACCATGTTGCGGGTTCTGTTAGCCCAATTATTCCAGTTGGTGAGGTCCAGAAGAAGGGCCTTCTCTGCTGTTGCTCCTGCCCTCTGGAACATCTTGCCCCATTGTGAGGTTGGGCACAACCCTATCCTTTTGTAAGGGCCTAAAGACTTGGCTCTGCCAGTTGGCCTAAGCCCCAATGGGAAACAGCACAATGGAGGTGGTTGATCAAGTAACAACAGATCCCACCTCCCCCATTCTGCCTCTGGTCTCCCCATGCGTCCTTGATTTTTAATTCTTGCTTTTAATTTATCTATGTTTGTATGTATATGTATATGTACATGTATATATTCTTTCTCTCTCTCTCTCCCCACCCCTCTCCAGCGTTATGGTAAGATGGGTGGCCACAAATTTTTATAAATAAATGAATAAACAAACAAACAAATAAATATACAGGAATCTCAATAAAGAACCCAATTGATGGGCTCACAGACAGGAAATGCATCAATTATAAACAAGCTTTAGCAGCATAAAATCTTTAGCAGCAATCCCCAGAGGATTGCTATAACAGAATATCTAAAACAGGAGTTTCTGCATGCAGCCCTGTACAGCTAGTAATGAGGTCTCACAAGATCATAAATTTGTAATATTATTTAGTTTGTTATTTATATTCATTAATTATATTATATATTTTATAAGCTGTCCAAGACAATTCTTCTTCACTCAGTGCAGCTCAGAAAGATTGGATACTCATGATATAAAACATTATTATGGAATATCAACAGTTAAAATCTTTTCAGATGACAATTTGAGGGTGCGGGTCCGACTCATGGGGGGGACACATGCTTGACCTGGTGTTTCTCTCGGGGCAGTGGAAACATGATCTGGAATTAAGGGGTATAGATGCTTCTCCCTTGTCATGGTCAGATCATTTCCTGCTGAGGTTGGACTTCAGGGCGCCACTCCTCCATCGCAGGGAGGCGGAGCCGATTAAGTGGTTCCGCCCCAGACGCCTAATGGACCCTGAAAGATTCCAGAAGGAGCTTGTGGAGATACCTGACTCCCTTGTCCACAGTCCGGCCGAGACCCTGGTGGCTGCCTGGAATAGGGCGGCATCCGGGGCACTGGACCGGATTGTGCCTTTGCAACCTCTCCATGGCGGTGGATCCAGGAAAACTCCCTGGTTTACCGAGGAGCTCCAGGAGATGAAGCGCCAGAAGAGACGTCTAGAGCGACGCTGGAGGACCAGTAACTCCGAATCTGACCAAACACTCTTAAGAGCCTATATTAGAACTTATTTAGTGGCGATACGGGTGGCAAAATGTTCGCATTTTTCTGCACTTATTGCATCTGCTGATTCGCGCCCAGCCGCCCTATTTAGGGTGATGCGCTCTCTCCTTGATGTAGGGGGAGTGGAGGAGCCCTTACAGGGTAGAGCTGAGGAGTTTGTGCAGTTTCTGTCAGATAAAGTCGCTCAGATTTGGATGGAACTGAATTCTGATTGGGCAATTCCAACCGAGATGACGGGGGCAGGTCTTAGTCCTATTGTGTGGGATGAGTTTGAGCCTGTGACTCCTGAGGAAGTGGACAAGGCTGCAGGGGCAATGAGTTCCTCCACTTGTTTGTTGGACCTGTGCCCCTCCTGGCTGGTCTCGGCCAGCAGGGAGGTAACACGAGGCTGGCTCCAGGCTTTAGTTATTGAAGGAAGCGGTCGTAAGGCCCCTCCTTAAGAAGCCTTCCCTGGATCCAGCAGAATTAAAGAACTTTTGTCCAGTCTCCAACCTACCCTTTGTGGGAAAGGTTGTAGAGAAAGTGGTGGCACTTCAGCTCCTGCGGTCATTGGATGAAATGGATTATCTGGACCCTTTTCAGTCTGGCTTCAGGCCTGGTTACAGCACGGAATCTGCTTTGGTCATACTGATGGATGATCTCTGGCGAGCCTGAGATGGGGGTCATTCCTCCATCTTGGTGCTACTTGACCTCTCAGCAGCTTTCAATACCATTGACCATGGTATCCTTCTGGGACGACTAAGGGAGTTGGGAGTGGGAGGCACCGTGTTATGGTGGTTCTCCTCCTATCCCTCTGGTCAGTCACAGTCGGTGTTGGTAGGAAGACAGAGGTCGACCCCTAGGCCCCTCATTTGCGGGGTGCCTCAGGGCTTGGTCCTCTCTCCCCTCCTATTTAACATCTACATGAAGCCCTGGGTGAGATCATCTGACGATACGGGGTGAGATATCAGCAGTATGCTGATGATACCCAGCTGTATATCTCTAACCTGCGTCAATTCAGTGATGCAGTGGATGTGATGTGCCAGTGCCTGGAGGCTGTGAGGGTTTGGATGGGAGTCAACAGGCTCAGACTTAACCCAGACAAGACCGAGTGGCTGTGGGTATTGCCTCCTAAAGACTATGTTGATTGTCCATCCTTGGTTCTGGGGGGGGGGGGAGAAATTGTCCCCCTCAGAATGGGCTTGCAATTTGGGTGTCCTCCTAGATTCACAGCTAAGATTAGAGCAACATCTGACAGCTGTGGCTAGGGGTACCTTTGCACAAGTTTGCCTGGTGCACCAATTGCGACCCTACTTGGATCGGGAGGCTCTCCTCACAGTCACTCATGCCCTTGTTACCTCACGGTTAGATTATTGCAACACGCTCTACATGGGGCTACCCTTGAAAAGTGTTCGGAGACTACAGTTGGTCCAGAATGCAGCCACACGAGCTATCGTGGGTGCACCTAGATACACCCACACTACACCAATTTCCAGCTGCACTGGCTCCCTATTGGTCTCCGGGCACAATTCAAGGTGTTGGTTATTACCTTTAAAGCCCTACATGGCTAGGGTGAAGAAGACGAAGATTTGTCCAAGAGTTTTAACGGATCATAGTCCAGTTTGGATGGAACTAGAGTATGGAATGGGATTTAAGAGGTCTTTGAGGTTAAATGAAAATTTGTTTAGATATGACAAAAATGTAAAAGAATGTAAAAAATTTATGAAAGAATTTTTCATTATAAATATGCATAAGGGTACATTTATGGAAATGGTCTGGGATGCAAGTAAAGCATATATGAGAGGTATTTTGATATATTTGAATAATAAACATAGAAGTAAACAGGAAAAAAAAAGGAAGGACTTAGAAGAGAAAATTTTTTAAAAAAAGAACAAGCTTTGATATTGAACCCAGCAGACAAGAAAATAAAAGGGGCAATTAACTTATTGCGAGGGCAATTTAATATGCTAATGGCAGATCAGGTCGCAACTAATTTGCAATATGCTAAACATAATACTTTTTGCAATGCTAATAAACAGGGAGATGGTTAGCATATTTGATAAGGAAAAAATAAAAGTCACGGACCGTAGAGAAAATAGAATATAAAGGTAAAGAGGTTTATCAGCAAAATATGATTAAAAAAGCATTTTTAGAATTTTATATGAGGTTGTTCGCTAGTGATAAAATTCAAAGTATAGTTGTAGATAGATATTTACAGAAAGAGAATATTCCTATAATTACAAGAGAGCAAAGGGAGGGTTTAAATCAACCAATAACTTCCAAAGAGATTATGTTTGCAATTAAGCAGTTGAAAGTGGGTAAAGCCCCCGGGACGGATGGTTTGACAGCTGCTTATTATAAACACTTGCAGTTAAAAATGGTGGGACCACTCAAAGAGTTATTTACCAACATACAATCTGGAGGAGATGTATCCCCATCCTGGAGGACAGCTTTTATTTCTCTGATTCCAAAGGAGGAGCAAGACCACACTCAGCCAAAAAATTATAGGCCTATATCACTTTTAAATACAGATTATAAGATTTTTGCTAAAATACTAGCAAATAGGTTAATGACAGTCATGCAACAAATGATTCATAATGATCAAACTGGTTTTATAAATGGTAGACAAATGAAGAGTAATGTAAGGCAAGTGGTTAACCTATTAGAGTATTTGGGGAAGAACAACCAAATCCCTGCGGCGCTAATATTTCTTGATGCGGAGAAAGCATTTGATCGATTGAATTGGCACTTCTTATTGAAAATAATAGAAAAGATACAGTTGGAGAATATTTTACACAATCTATTAAGGCAATATATCAGAAACAAACAGCGCAAATAATAATTAATGGTAGTTTAACAGATACTTTTAATATAGAAAAAGGAACAAGGCAAGGATGTCCCTTGTCTCCATTATTGTTCATCTTGACTTTGGAATTCTTGTTGAGTAAGATACATGGGTCGGATAAAATAAGTGGAATTAAAATTAGGCAATATGATTACAGAGTATGAGCATTCGCAGACGATTTGGTTGTTACTTTAACCCAACCATTACAGTCGGTTGTAGGTTTAATGGATATAATTAAGCAATATGGGCAAGTATCTGGATTTAAAATAAATGCAGGGAAAACGAAGATAATAACTAAAAACATGACTACAAATCAAAAAGATGAATTAGAAAAATTAACAGGATTTGAAATAGTAAAAAAAGTTAAGTATTTGGGGGTTTCTATTATGACATCAAATGCGAAATTATTCACGCATAACTATGATCCGTTGTGGCAAAAAATACAGAGAGAGATGGAAAATTGGAAAAAATTACAATTATCCTTGTTAGGAAGAATAGCAGCAGTAAAAATGAATGTTTTGCCTAAGTTTTTGTTTCTTTTTCAAATGATACCAATTCTTAAAAAAGATGAAAATTTGAAGATATGGCAGAAGGATATTAATAATTTTGTCTGGGCAGGGAAGAGACTGAGAATAAAACAAAAAATAATGCAGGATATACGTGAAAGAGGAGGTCTCAAAATGCCCAATTTAAGACTATATTATGAGGCAGCTGCCCTATCAGCAATGAGTGATTGGATGAACTCAACAGAAGAAAGAATATTGAATATTGAGGGATATGATTTGGTTTACGGGTGGCATGCTTATTTATTATATGATAAGAAAGTGGATAACACTTTTAAAAGTCACATATTAAGGAATGCTTTACTGCATGTCTGGAAAAAGTATAAATATAAATTAAACGAGAAGTTACCAATGTGGGCAATACCCAGACACGTGATAGAGAATATAAGTGTAGAGCAAAAACAAGATGTGATTACATACAAAGAGCTTCTTAACAAGGAAAGAGGTATACTACAATTAAAATCTTTGAATCAACTAAGAGAAGAAAGGATAATTCAAACATGGTTTCAATATGTACAGTTGCAAGCTAGATGGAGAGAAGATCAGAAAATTGGTATTTTGCAAAATGAGGAGAACTAGGTAAAACAGATTAGAGATCAAAGTCAAATGCATATAAAAAGGTTGTATAATGCATTGGTAGAAATAGATTCAGAAATGGAGTTAGTTAAGGACTGTATGATAAAGTGGGCACAAAATATTGAAGAACCAATAATGATGGAAACGTGGGAAAAAATATGGGTTAGAAATGTGAAGTTTACTCAAGCCCAAAACTTAAGAGAGAATTTTTATAAAATGTTTTATAGATGGCATCTAGATCCTAAAAAGCTAGCCTGTATGTATCCAAATGTGCAACCTAAGTGTTGGAGATGCGAATGTGATGATGCCACGTATTATCATACAGGTGAAACTCAAAAAATTAGAATATCGTGCAAAAGTTCATTTATTTCAGTAATGCAACTTAAAAGGTGAAACTAATATATGAGATAGACTCATTACATGCAAAGTGAGATAGTTCAAGCCTTGATTTGTCATAATTTTGAGGATTATGGCTTATAGCTCATGAAAACCCCAAATTCACAATCTCAGAAAATTAGAATATTACATGAAATCAATAAAACAAGGATTGTACATAGAACAATATCGGACCTCTGAAAAGTATAAGCATGCATATGTACTCAGTACTTGGTTTGGGCTCCTTTTGCATCAATTACTGCCTCAGTGCGGAGTGGCATGGATGCTATCAGCCTGTGGCACTGCTGAGGTTTTATGGAAGACCTGGATGCTTCAATAGCGGCCTTCAGCTCTTCTGCATTGTTCGGTCTCATGTCTCTCATCTTTCTCTTGGCAATGCCCCATAGATTCTCTATGGGGTTCAGGTCAGGTGAGTTTGCTGGCCAATCAAGCACAGTAATCCCAAGGCCATTGAACCAGGTTTTGGTACTTTTGGCAGTGTGGGCAGGTGCCAAGTCCTGCTGGAAAATGAAGTCAGCATCCCCATAAAGCTCATCTGTGGAAGGAAACATGAAGTGCTCCAAAATCTCCTGGTAGACGGCTGCGTTGACCCTGGATTTAATGAAGCACAGTGGACCAACACCAGCAGATGACATGGCTCCCCAAATCAACACAGACTGTGGAAACTTCACACTGGACTTCAAGCATCTTGCAGTGTGTGCCTCTCCATTCTTCCTCCAGACTCTGGGCCCTTGGTTTCCAAATGAGATGCAAAAGTTGCTCTCATCAGAAAAGAGGACTTTGGACCACTGAGCAACAGACCAGTTCTTTTTTTCTTTAGCCCAGGTAAGACGCTTCTTACGTTGTTTGTTGTTCAGGAGCGGCTTGACGGAGAATACGATATTTGATGCCCATGTCCAGGATCCGTCTGTATGTGATAGCTCTTGATGCACTGACTCCAGCCTCAGTCCACTCCTTGTGAAAGTCCCCAACACTTTTGAATGGCCTTTTCCTGACAATCCTCTCCAGGCTGCAGTCATCCCTGCTGCTTGTGCACCTTTTTCTTCCACACTTTTCCCTTCCACATAACTTTCTATTAATGTGCTTTGATACAGCACTTTGGGAACATCCAACTTCTTTTGCAATTACCTTTTGAGGCTTTCCTTTCTTATGGAGGGTGTCAATGATGGTTTTCTGCACAACTGTCAGGTCAGCAGTCTTTCCCATGATTGTGATTCCTACTGAACCAGACTGAGAGACCATTTAAAGGCTCAGGAACCCTTTGCAGGTGTTATGGCTTAATCATCTGGTTAGAGTGGGACACTTTGAGCCTAGAATATTGAACCTTTTCACAATATTCTAATTTTCTGAGATTGTGAATTTGGGGTTTTCATGAGCTGTAAACCATAATCATCAAAAGTATGACAAATCAAGGCTTGAACTATCTCGCTTTGCATGTAATGAGTCTATCTCATATATTAGTTTCACCTTTTAAGTTGCATTACTGAAATAAATGAACTTTTGCACGATATTCTAATTTTTCGAGTTTCACCTGTATATGGTGGCCGTGTAAAAAAATTAAGGAGGAGGGATGGGAAAAAAATTGTTGTAATATTTGATAAAACTTTTTAATAAAAAAAAATAAAAAAATTAAAGCTCTACATGGCTTAGGGCCAGGTTATCTTCGAGACCGCCTTCTACCACATAGCTCCCAGCGACCGGTAAGATCCCACAGAGTTGGTCTCCTCCGGGTCCCGTCAGCTAAACAATGCCAACTGGCGGGCCCGTGGGGGAGGGCCTTTTCTGTGGCTGCCCCAGCTCTCTGGAACCAGTTACCTCCTGAGGTCCGGACCACCCCCACCCTATTGGCCTTCCGAAAAGCGGTGAAGACCTGGCTTTTCCAGCAGGCCTGGGGCCGTTGATCTCGCTGTTGCAATCTTGTGAGATCCGGCCATGAATGGTGTGAATGAGTTTTAATATTTTAATTTTTAAATGTTTTTATAATGGTTTTTTTTAAATGCATTGTAAGCCGCCCTGAGTCTCTGGAGAAAGGTGGCATATAAATTGAAATACTACTACTAATAATACTAATACTAATACTAATTATTATTATTATTATTATTATTATTATTATTATTATTATTATTATTATTCCGAACAGTTAGGTAAATAAGCTCTTTCTTTGTGGGTTTAATAACCTGATACTTATTATCTGTCCTTTAGCTACAGAGTTAAATTCATCCTATTTTAATATCTTAGAATATTAATGCCAACAAAGTGTCATCCTGAATTTCAGCTTGCTTTGCTGGATGCCAGCCTGCCATAGACTATAAAGGGAGGGGGGAACTGTACTTGTCGTGTCTTCCTGAGACACCGGTTGTCATCCAAGGCCAGAAACCTGGGAGGGGAATGCAATGGCTCACAATGTAGCCCGCTGATCCAGGGAAGGTTATCTAAACAATTCCTTTGAATGTAACTGGACAATAGGGAGATAATGGGAGAGAAACAGGAAAGATAACTAGGAAACCTTTGCATATAAACCCTTAGTTCTGGCTTTGATGTACTGTAAGCACTTGGCTTTTAGTAAAAGTATACCTTTCACACAAATGGAGTCAAGGGTCTTTCTTTCCCAAGTTGGGGCAGGTGTGACACAAAGAATATTGATAGCCTTTTTTCATCTGAGGTTTCCAAATTTTACTTTATTCTTTCTTAAATTTGTTTGGCAGTGAAATATGGGATTGATATAAGAAGTAATCAGTAAACCAATCAAAATAAAAGCCACCTCATTAGGTCTTTTTCATCTGGGAGCAATGATTGAATATTCTGGTTTTTCTAATACTAACCCCTTGGTATAAATTAATCCTTGACAATAGAATAAAAACCTGTTCATGCAAAAATGTGCAGGATTTCTTCAAAAGATGTGAAACAAGCAGTTACACGGTGTCCTTTGAAGATGCCTAAGAAATTCTGAAAGCCCCAAATGTCTTTAGTAAAGACCCAAGGCAGAAAACAAGAGGAAGGACAGTTATTTTCCTTCATTCCTTTACCACTTCTGTTGATTACTCTGAGCACTTTTTTAATATTCTATCTTTGGCAAATGTATACTATATATTTAGTGAAGACATCATGACGCCAGTCACTCTTGACTACATGGTGATCTAGTAGTGAAGGTGCCAGAAGGCAATGAGTTACAGTTCTTCCTTAGGCAAGAAAGTTGGCTGGAAGACCTTGGGCCAGCCACCCTCTCTCAGCCCAACCCACCTCACAGGGTTATTGTTATGGTGGAAATAGGAGGAGGAAAGAGCATTGGATATGTTTTCCAATATGAGTTATTTATAAAATAACAGCTTCTGTACCAGAGACAAATTCCTTGTGTGTCTAATCACACTTGGCCAAATAAAGCTATTCTATTCTGTCCTGTCCCATCCTATTCAATACATAAAATCAGAGCAAGGATTCCTATGTTTACTGGTGAAAATAGTTCCAGTATGTTTCCAATGATGCATCCATAGTTATCAGCAAAGAGTGAAACTCTAAAAGTTTTATTTTAATCCTTCTCTTCATTTCCCCTCACAAAAAGTGCTTGAATGTTCAAACTACTGACCTTCAGAATATCTAGTCTAATCTGTGCTGGCCAGCAAATTCTGGAGAGAGCACTTTGCTTTTCAGATCTGAATATTCTGTGCCTGGGACTCCATTTAGCTGAGTAAATGTAATCTCATATTCCAGCTCTTTTCATTTTGTTTTCTCAACAGACAGGGTCAAGAGAATTTTTCAGATAATTTGCTCACCTCTAAGATATCATGCAGTACTTCATCAAAGATGTTAATGAAGATGTCATCCTTCACTGACTGCAGACTAGAGATGCTATAGTCACTGTTAGGAGCTCTGTAATGATATTTTAAAACAGAGATACAGTACAGATCAAAATATAATTTGCAATACATCAGCATGGCAAAGGCTTGTTTTCTCTTCCCTTCTTCCCTAGTCTCTAAGACTAGCTCAATTTTTATAATGATTTCATCACAATACAATATCCTATTATCCTGTTCCATTAGAAGGGTTAGTAGAGTATTAGAGAGTTCAAAGGTTTGACTCCCACCCCATCAGAATCCCAATCTTTCATTCAGCTGTGAACAGACGCTATCTAATTCAATAAGGGAATGATAAAAAATGCCCAAAGCTGGAGAGGGAAAGTGATACAGTGGTAGAATCAAGATCTGGAGCAGGATGAAGTTTTTCTCACACTTCAGCCATGTTTTCAAACTCAGTTCCTTTGTGGTCTTCTACAGAAATCAAAACTGTTTTTATTTTCAGAAAAGTTCAAAGCCATTTTGTTATACTAATGGACATCTACTGACCGGAATTCATTTAAAGCAATTGAGATTTTCACACAAGGTTTTCATTTGCCACTTTGTGAGGTACAGAATGAAATGCTAAATAACAGGGGTAGGTAAAAGGGGCAAGAAATCTTTCCAATTTTGGCTTAAATTCAAAATCTCCCTCCTTCAGAAACCTAAAGGAAAAAGAAGAGGAGGAGGAGGAGGAGGAGGAGGAGGAGGAGGAGGAGGAGGAGGAGGAGGAGGAGGAGGAGAAGGAGAAGAGAAGGAGAAGGAGAAGGAGAAGGAGAAGGAGAAGAGAAGGAGAAGGAGAAGGAGAAGGAAGAGAAATAATCCTCAGCTTGTGTCCAAATGCACAATTTGATCTTGGCCTTTTTGTCCCACCCAATGTAGTTCTTCTCCAATGGAAAGAAGGCTTTATGGGATCCATTCACACCTAAATGGAAGTTCCAGCTCTTCACTCCAGTTTGGATTTGACCCTTCTGCGGTGGTTGTCTGACAAACTGTTCGCTGGAAAGAAACCTCTACAAAAGGCCGAACTGAAACCTACAATTAAACAGAACTCAAAGCTTTGATATGTTAGATGAGATGCAAAGCTCGGATATGTCAAACTACATTTTCCAACTGAAACTAGAAACTGTAGATACCTTCAAGCATATTATAAACATCCATTAAAATACATATATAAATACCCTGTTTCCCCCAAAATAAGACATCTCGATAATAAGCCTAATCGGGCTTTTGAGCACATGGCAATAAGGCCAAGTGCTTATTTCAGGGTTCAAAAAAATATAAGACAGGATCTTATTTTACAGTCATAGATATGGACACTTTCTGGAAAAAATTTCCAGGATCAAAATTTTCTATTTAATGTAAATTTGGCTGTTTCAAAATAGTATAATATTTTATTGTTTGATTACCTGTTCAGTACTGTTTCTAACATTCCGTGCTTCTAACATTTAACATTAATAAAATTTATCTGAATACCAAAAAAATTTTAAAAAATCTTTACATTTAGTGCTCAAAGTTTATAAAACTTTTCCCCCAAAATCAAATAACATAGACTATGGATAACAAGATGAATAGGCTAAGTGAAAATATCTTCATTTATAAAGGGAAGTCTCCTGGAAAACATCCTTGAAAGCTTTCAAATTCAAAATTTATCAAAAAGACTATATCACTATAGAGAATTTACATGAAAAGCACATGATTAAAAACTGTGTAAGAATATAATAAATACATTCCGTTTAGCCCAGTCTGTAATGGGTATGTTGGTTTATCGAATATAGGAAGTGCAAATTTTTCTTTTTCTCCTTTTTTGGTGGCAGGATTGACCCAACAAAGACATTATTGTGATTTTAGTGCTAGGTGGATGTTAAAATAAACAGCATTTCACTTGCATTTTAACTTGGCATAGGAAGATCCAAGTATTACTTTCAGAGCAATATATGGAACACTATATGTAAACTGGTATTATTTAACAAGCTACGAAGAAAAAAAAAGTAAAAAAATTTTTTTTCCATATATTTATGGACTTGGGCAGACAATATAATAATTCAGTTAGGAATATCCCTTCTTCTACAGCATAGAAGAAGAATATACTGCCACTAGAAGCATTAAATCTTTTTTTAAGTGTTAGCAGCTATATTTATCAATTTCACAGAATGAACCCCTCAAGAATAGTGGAATGGTGATCCCTATACATAAAAAGAATAAGGATATTGCTATTATTCAACTATTTATCCATTTGTCCCCTCCAGGTTCATGGCATTGTAAGGTACCTGGCTAAATGTCCAGTCCATACTGTGGTTGGAGCTGTGTGGAGTTGCAGAAGCAACAAACATCTCATTGAAAGCCCATGATGATTTAGATGGCTGCTGAAGTTTGCTTTACAAAAAGGTGTAGAAAAAGTCAATAAACTTCTAATAGGATTTTTTAAAAATAAAACAAAAATATTGTAAGTACAAATTTTGCAAAAGTGATGATGACATTTGCACAGCAATAATACAAATAAATTATTTCCCTTCCCTCTTGTTTTTGCTATTTTTTCAATTTGCACACATACACTCCATCCACCCAAACCCCCAAAACTTGTTCATTGCTCAGCAATGAATACACAGATCTTATTGTGCTACTTGTATACTGTACTGCTGATCTCTATAACAGTTAAAATGTAGTAAATGTGAATAAATTAAAAAACCAACAACTGACTAAAATTATCACACTACAAAGGTAAATTGAAATAGCAGTGATAATGAAAAATAAAATTAATATTGACAATAAAATAGTATTAATAATGCCATTTAAATATTTCAAGCGAAATAAATGAAGTTGGCAAGAACCAACTATTAAACTAAATACTCTTCAGAGATGTTTTATTTTATCTCAGTAGGTCATGGAACAAAAGAGAAAGGTACTGTACCAGGCTGTACTGGAACCATAACTGGAAAATGTTAGGTCCTGTTCTCCCCCCACCATTCCCCTTATTTCACAATTTTGCTCTCTCTCTCTCTCTCTCTCTCTCTCTCTCTCTTTTGTCTGTAAAAGGGGGTTTCAGATGCTCCTAATCTGAACTGTGAAATCAAATATTGATGATAACCTATAGCATTTGATGATCTAATAATCATCAGAAAGCTAATTAAAGGTTTTTGATTCTATATAGAATAGGTTTTGGAAAATCCTGGGATGTTCACATGATGGTTTGTGAAAATGACCTTGGGATACAGGAGGAAAAGCCACAGTCAAGGCAATGGTTACACAAGAGAGATCTCAGCATACAACAGGAATGGTTGCCTGGCAATATCTTGGAAAGGATCCCTCCCAGTTTCCTGGAAAGTAGAAGTAAGGGTGGGAGAAGGGAGAGATGTGCTTTCAGACTTGCAAGCTGGATGCAAGCTCCCCTTTGAGGTAGTCTAGATGAGAAATCAAAACCATGAGTATTAACACTACTTCTATTACAGATAGTCTTCACCTTACTACCACAATTAAGTCCAAAATTTCTGTTGCTAAGTGAGATATTTGTTAAGTGAGTTATTTATTTATTTTATTTTATTTTATTTGTATACTGCCCTTCTCCCAAAAGGGACTCAGGGCGGTGAACAGCCAAAATTAAAATACATACAATACAAAAGTTAAGATAATTAAAAGAGATTAAATCAATCGGCCTCCCAATTTAAAACCCCAAGTCTATAAAATTTAAAAATCCCATTAAAAACCATTTAGGCTAGGCCGGCTTGCTGGAATAAGGGCCTTCAGGGCCTTACGGAAGGTCCGGAGATCCGGGATCAGTCGTATTCCAGGAGGTAGCTCATTCCACAGGGCGGGTGCCCCCACAGAGAAGGCTCTCCCCCTGGGGGCCGCCAGCCAACATTGCTTGACCGACGGCACCCTGAGGAGGCCCTCTCTGTGAGAGCGTATTGGCCGGTGGGAGGTTATTGGTAACAGCAGGCGGTCTTGTAGGTACCCTGGCCCTAAGCCATGGAGCGCTGGAGTTATGACCTGTCTTGCCACAGTTATTAAGTGAATCACTGCAGTTGTTAAGTTAGTAACACAGTTGTTAAGTGAATCTGGCTTCCCCATTGGTTTTGCTTGTCAGAAGGTCACAAAAGGTGATCACATGACCCCAGGACATGGCAATCATCATAAATATGATGACAAAGTGATGCACCGGTGCAGCAGCCACTAAGTGAGGCAGTAGGTGGAGTGGAGGATGAAGCGATGTACTGTTGCAGCAGCCACTAAGCGAGGCAGTAGGGGTGGAGGACAAAGCAAGATAGGGGGTGCAGGGTTGCCCCATGCACTCCACACTGGCTTACCTGAGGGTCCCACAGCCAACGTGCTTTGACAACTGCCTGGCCTCACGGCAGCGACTCCAACATCCCCATGCAGGATTGGCTTGCTTCTTCTCCTTGGTCGCCGCCACAGCAAAAGAGAAGGCTGAGCAATGCACTGGTGCTCAGCCACTAAGCAAGGTGGTTGGAGGGTGGAGGATGAAGCAAGGTGATGGGATGGTGGAGGACGAAGCAAGGTAGTGGGGAGTGGAGGACGAAGCGATGCACTGGTGCTGCGGCTACTAAGCAAGGCAGCGGGTGTGTGTGTATTGGAGGATGCTAAACCTAACCCCACCCCTAACCCACTGCACCCCAGGGCAACCACAATGCCAAATCCTAATCCTAACCCACCCCAGGCCAACCACAATGCCAAACCCTAACTTTAGCCCACCCCAGGCCAACCACAATGCCAAACCCTAACCCACCCCAGGGCAACCACAGTGCCAAACCATAACCCTCTCCAGGGCAACCACAATGCCAAACCCTAACCCACCCCAGGGCAACCACAGTGCCAAACCCTAACCCACTCCAGGGCAACCACAATGCCAAACTCTAACCCTAACCCATCCTACCCTAGGTCAACCACAATGCTGATGTACAACAATCTACATTTGTTCAAATATAGTTATGTCATCTTCTTCTGGAACATCGTCATAACTCTCCAAACATTGAATTCTGGCCTGAAATTCTTGTGACTCCATTTCCTGTAAAACCATTGGCCCCAATATCTCATGTCTAGCAATAGAGTTCTCCATAAATGAGCATTTCTTGTCCATGTAGCCTGCTCATAGTGCATTGGCAACACAGGTTTCAGTGATTTTATCCCATGAATTCTTCACTCAAGTCACAACCTGTGGCAGACTAGGCTTCACAAAGTTTCCATGCTGATTTCTCTCCATTCTATTTTCAATGTAGCCACTGATTTCCACATGCAAATGGTCCTTGAATGGCTTGTTTACTGCAGTATCAAGAGTCTAGAGATAGGCAGTCATTCATGTGGGAATCATTATTTGATCTATTCTTCTCTGTGCAAGGAACTTCTTCATGTCTTTAATGCGGTGAGTGCTAGCTGAATCCTAGACTAGCAGACCTCTTTGGTCACCTCGCATAACAAGTGGCAGCATTAAATCAACCCACTTCCTTATAACAGCTTGTGTGTACCAGGCTTTTTTGGTTTCAAGAAATGCCTGAAAAAAATTCAATCTTGCCTTTCTTGCCCTTAGTGATGATTAGAGGTGGGACTTTCTTTCCATCCAGACAAATTGCCAAAATACAGGTAACACATGCACTTTCGTAACCAGTGAAGGGAATGTAGATTGGCAAGGCACTCCTCTGATCAATTGTCATCTGAGATCCTTGGCCCGTAAACATTGCCATTTCATCTATGGCAATCATGTTGGAAGTTGATATTTAGAAAAGTCGATGCCATCAACAAAGGACTTGAATGCAAGTGCGTGTATAATAAGTTCAGTATCTTCCAGCTTGAACAGTGTTGTCGATCTTCTTAGAGACCATTCATATCGCTGAAGGAAGCCATCCAGCCAGTGTTGGGATGCTCTGAATTCTTCTGGGGATATTTCTAACTGTGGTGCCATTGCAAGGGAAAATGTTTGAATATCAGCCCTGTGCACAACCAAAGCATTTGCTCTCCTGTCAGCAAGAACATTCACAGATGTTCTCTTCCAGTTCAGGAAATGATGGTTGCTGACATGATCCACAATTGTGCTTTTTAGCATTTCCCTTGTCCACCTGTTATCTGAGGTTATTGTATTCTGCTCGCCATTTTTGGACCATACAAAGATCCAACTTCTACTCTTTGCAGAAAACCATAAGATTCTTGCCCTCAGAGTTCTCCATGAGTCCTTTCTTGAACTCGACAGAATAGCTTTCTTTTTGCACTCATCTTGTCTAGGGGTTAAATGTATGGTACCATTAAATCAGGGGTGTCAGGATTAGGGTATGGCATTGTGGCTCCCCTGGGGTGGGGTGAGTAGGGTAGGGTTTAGTGTCCTTCACCCCCTCACTGCCTCACTTCATCCTCCACCACCCCAACAACTCATTAAGTGGCTGCGGCACCGGTGCATCGCTTAGCCTCCTGCTTTGTTGCAGCGATGAGAAAGGAGATGAAGCAGGCCAGTGGCCACATGGGATCCTGCATGGGGCTGCTGGAACCACTTCCGTGAGGCACATTGATGACCTGATAGCAGGACTCTCTGGTAAGCCAGTTGGGGGTGCATGGGACAGCTCTGCCCCCCTGCCTCACTTCATCCTCCACCCCCACCACTGCCTCATTTTGCCCTCTACCCCACCACATTGCTTAGTGGTCGCAGCACTGGTGGATCGCTCAGTTTCCTGCTTCGTTGCAGTGGCAAAGAGAAGAAGCAGGCTGGCAATCCTGCATGGGGGTTCTGGAGCTGCTGCCACGAGACCAAGCAATTGTTGGCACTTGATGGCCTGGCTGTGGGGCCCTCAGATAAACTGGTGCAGGGTGTGTGGGGCAGCTCTGCAACCCCCACCTTGCTTCATCCTCCACCCCCTCACTTTGTGGCTGCAGCAACCCCCATCACCCGACCTCACCTTGTATCGGCAGGAACCAAACAGGCGGCTGCGTAGGCTCGTAAGTAGCCTTAAGTAGGGCTTACTTTGGGGCTAGGGCTTATATTTGGCGCAGGTGTGAAAATTGGGCTAGAGCTTATTTTCGGGGTAGGACTTGTTTTTGGGGAAACACAGTATATAAGGTATTACAATTATTATAAGGTATTATAACCTCTATTATAAGAACAGAATCTTCCAAATCTAGAAGCACATCCCCCTGCCCCTTCCCCTTGTCTTTATTTTCCAGGAAATAGCAAGGGTGCCGTCTGAGATTTTAACAGGCCTTCTTTGGGCTGAGATTTCCCATTGCCTTGGCTGCAGCTCTTCTTGTTTTCTTACACACCATCACATCACGAGAGAGGTGTTTTTCAAGACCTTTTCAGGGACTTTTGAATTATATGCCTGGAGGAATGGAACAAGCACAGTTAAAGCTTTGGAAGGCAAGATACATGGCTATATAATAATAAAGTACTAATAATTAAAAATTGGAGGAGGGAATAAATACTCCAGTATTGCTGTCTAAGATTGTGATCAGCAAGCATACAGACTAAAGCAGTGCCCAATATACTGTCCACCAAAGAACATTGCTAAGAGCTTGATTAAAAGCTGCTTACCTTCCAGCACACTTTCTAACAGGAAGCTCAAACGCTCTAACAACATTAACCAAGAGCTTTATATCACCATCTGAGAGATTCTGTGCTATTACTTTCTTCCTCTCTTTTCGCCTTGGTTTTAAGGGTCGCTTTGCTTCGGCCAGTTTAAAGAGGCTGATGCTCAAAAAGCTATTAAAAAAGCAGAGCTAATATATAAAAGTTCTGTTGCTATAATTTGTCATGCTAACATTGTTTAATAGCTATAATTTCTAAATAATAATAATTCTACAAAACACACTGGTTTGAATATAGATCTCAAAACTAACCATCTACATAGAAGTGAGAATGCAACTTGACATACCCTGGGCCAGCAGAACTTAAACAGAAGGCAGAGCAGAACAAAAAGAAAAACCAAAATTGAAATAAAGTTCAGTGGATTCATAAATAAAAACGAACAAAAAATGCATTCATGAAATAAGCTAGATCGACTGAAAAGCTTGCAAAAACTCAAAAAATAAGGTCAAATTTTACTATCAGTTACATTTTTCAGATTGAAAAGTTCAACACCATGGCCTTTTACTCTTAGCAAGTAAAATCAGGAAGTATATGTTCTAATACTAGAATGCTAGATATTGATTGCTTTCCCAAACTCCTGTAAATTCTACTGGGTCAATCATCATGTTGAAATTAGAGCAAAAGCTAGGAAACACATTAATTGCTTGAGAGTGAGAAGCTCCTAGATGTGTTCATTCCTTCAGTTCTGAAATTGCTAGCAAAGGATGCTTGGGAATGTACAAAACCCAGAAGTTGTCTGGATAATCAATGTCTATCATACAAGGCAATGTCCACTCCTGATCCATATATTCAAGGGTTCTTTGTTTAAAGGAGAACAGAATAACCAAATTAAACAAAGCACTTTTCAGAAGTAGCAGATGCTATCAGAGGATTCTATTTTATTTTTACATATACATGAGCCATGGTAATGCAGTGGTTAAGAGAGCAAGTACTGCAGGCTACTTCTGCTGACTGCCAGCAGTTCGAATCTCACCAGGCTCAAGGTTGACTCAGCCTTCCAACCTTCCGAAGTGGGTAAAATAAGGACCCAGATTGTTGGGGGCAATATACTGACTCTGTAAACCACTTAGAGAGGTAAAGCACTGTAAAGTGGTATTTAAGTCTAAGTACTATTGCTATTGCTATATAGTCTTACAAACATTATGGATAATGATTGCAGGAATTGAGTATGTCTAGTCTAATGAAAAAAAGGAGAAGGGACGATATAATAGGAGTGTTCCAATATTTGAGGGGCTGCCACAAAGAAGATGGGGTCAACCTCCAAAGCACCTGAAGGCAGGACAAGAAGGAATGGATGGAAACTAATCAAGGAAAGAACCAACCTAGAACTAAGAAGGAATTTCCTGACAGTGAGAATAATTAATTAGTGGAATGGTTTCCCTTCAGAAGTTGTGGGTGCTCCATAACTGGAGTACTCCATCACTGGAGTGGGTGCTCCATCACTGGAGATTTTTAAGAAGAAATACTGTATATTTGAATATAAGTAGCTTGGGTTGGTAATTGGTCTGATGGTCTGAGCTCTCAGCTTGGCAATTTGGCTGCAAACATTTAATCACCATTCAAGTAACCAAGATATTGGTTACCACCTTTAGAGCGCTCCATGGTTTAGGACCTGGGTATTTACGAGACCGCCTTCTGCCACCGATAGCCTCCCACCGACCAGTATGCTCCCACAGAGAGGGGCTCCTCAGGGTGCCATTGGTCAAACAATGCCGACTGGTGGCCCCCAGGGGGAGAGCCTTCTCTGTGGGAGCACCTACCCTCTGGAATGAGCTGCACCCGGAGATACAGCGGATCCCGAATCTACGCACCTTTCGCCGTGCCCTAAAGACATTTTTATTCCAACAAGCCGGGCTGGCCTAACTCTTTTAAATTTTTTTTATTTTTAAACTGTTTAATTATGGGTTTTAATACAGGGGTGCTTTTAATTGTGGGCCAAATTAATTTAATCGGATTTTAATACTGTTTTTAAATTTTGTATTTCTTGTGTTTTATCTGTTGGCTGTTCACCACCCCGAGTCCTTTGGGAGAAGGGCGGTATATAAATATAAACAATAAATAAATAAATAAATAAATAAATAAATAAATAAATAAATAAGGAGACATCATGAGTGTGCTTTGAATTGTGCTCACCTGTCAGAGCACTGATCTTTATTAATGCAAATTAGTGTGGATGTTGTTTGTTCAGCTGAGTCATGGTCTGACCTTGGACTGTTTGATTGGCTAGATGTTGTTATTGAGCATGGTCTTTGGTTTTAAATATCATCTGTGTGATGTAAATTAGTGTTGTTTGTTCGTATGCTGCTGAGTCATGGTCTGGTTTCGGTCTGCTTGAATGGCTGGTAATAATCAGAAACAACAACTAGCCATTCAAACAGACTGAAACCAGACCATGAATCAGCGTATATGAAGAAACAACACTAATTTACATCACACAAACACCTACAGATCCTTACAGATTAACAGAGTTGGAAGGATCTTGTAGGTCATCTAATCCAAACCACCACCACCCCGCCCAAGCAAGAGACCCTATACCATTTATGATAAATGGCAGTCTAATCTCTTCTTGAAAGCTTCCAGTGATGAAGCTCCCACAACTTCTGAAGGCAAGTTGTTCCATTGGTTGATTGTTCTCGCTCCATGGCTTAGGACCCGGTTACTTACGAGACCACCTTCTGCCTCCGATAACCTCCCACTGGCCAACACGCTCCCACAGAGAGGGCCTCCTCAGGGTGCCGTCTGTCAGGCAATGTCGGCTGGTGACCCCCCGGAGGAGAGCCTTCTCTGTGGGGGCACCCGCCCTCTGGAATGAGCTACCCCCAGGGATACGACTAATTCCGGACCTCCGGACCTTCCGCCGGGCCCTGAAGACTTTTTTATTTCAGCAAGCCGGGCTGGGTTAAAAAATTTTTAATTGGGGAATTTTGTGGGTAAGGGGTTTTAAATTGGAGAAGCCAAAGATAATTTAATTTCATTTTAATGTATTTTAATATTTGTATTGTGTGTTTTTAATTCTGGCCGTTCACTGCCCCGAGTCCCTCGGGAGAGGGGGCGGTATAAAAATTTAATAAATAAATAAATAAATAAATAAATAAATACTGTCAGAAAATTTCTCCTTACTTCTAGGCTGAATCTCTCCTTGATCAGCTTCCATCCATTATTCCTTGTCTGGCTTTCGGGTGCCTTAGAAAATAGCTTGACCCCCCTCCTCTCTGTGGCAGCCCCTCAAATACTGGAACACTGCTATCATGTCTCCCCTGGTCCTTCTCTTCACTAAACTAGTCATACCAAGTACTTGCAACCGTTCATCATATGTTATAGCCTTTAGTCCCTTAATTATCTTGGTTGCTCTTCTCTGCACTTTTGCTAGTGTCTCAACATCTTTTTTATAGTGAGATGACCAAAACTGGATGCAGTATTCTAGTTATGGTTTTACTAAGGCTTTACAGAATGGTATTAGTACCACACTTGATCTTGATTGTATCCCTCTGTTAATGCAATTTAGGATTGCATTGGCTTTTTTGGCTGCTGCCACACACTGCTAGCTCATATTTAATTGGTTGTCCACTAAGACGTCAAAATCCCTCTCACAGTTACTGCTATTAAGCCTGGTTTCACCTAGTCTATATGTGCACTTTGGTTTTTCTTGCCTAAGTGTAAGACTTCACTTTTCTCTACATTGAATTTCATTTTGTAGATAGGCCCAATGTTCAAATCTCTCAAGATCCATCTTGAGCCTATAATCTAGGGCCGTGATGGCGAACCTATGGCACGTGTGCCACAGGTGCCATGCAGAGTCTTATCAGTGGGCACGCAAGCGTTGCCCTAGCTCAGATCCAGCGCGCATGCATGCGCCAGCCAGCTAATTTTTGGGCCTTCTGGGCCCACCAGAAGTCGGGAAATGGACCATTTCCAGCCTCCGGAGGGCCTCCGGGGGTGTGGGGGAGGCCGTTTTCGCCCTCCCCAGGCTTCAAGAAAGCCTCTGGAGCCTGGGCCAAAAGTGGGGGATCACGGGGAGTTTACGTGTGCAAGCACGGGGGGGCAAGGCGCATTGAATTATGGGTGTGGGCACACACGCATGTGACCCCCCCGTGCTCCCCCTGCTTTTGGCACACAATAGCAAAAAGGTTAGCTATCACTGATCTAGGGTGTTAGCTATTCCTGCCATCTTGGTATCAACCTCACTGAGGAGGGAACCAAAAGATGAAACTGAATTGGGAAATGTCTGCATGGAAATAGAAAATATACAGAACTGTCCTATATGATCAAAAATCCCACTATACAGTCAGGTCCAGAAATATTGGGACATCGACACAATTCTAACATCTTTGGCTCTATACACCACCACAATGGAGTTGGAATGAAATAAACACAATGTGCATTAACTGCAGACTGTCAGCTTTAATTTGAGGGTATGTACATCCAACTCAGGTGAACGGTGTAGGACTTACAGCAGTTTGCATATGTGCCTCCCACTTGTTAAGGGACCAAAAGTAATGGGACAGAATAATAATCATAAATCAAACTTTCCCTTCTTAATACTTGGTTGCAAATCCTTTGCAGTCAATCACAGCCTGAAGTCTGGAACGCATAGACATCACCAGATGCTGGGTTTCATCCCTGGTGATGCTCTGCCAGGCCTCTACTGCAACTGTCTTCAGTTCCTGTTTGTTCTTGGGGCATTTTCCCTTCAGTTTTGTCTTCAGCAAGTGAAATGCATGCTCAATGGGATTCAGGTCAGGTGATTGACTTGGCCATTGCATAACATTCCACTTCTGTCCCTTCAAAAACTCTTTGGTTGCTTTTGCAGTATGCTTTGGGTCATTGTCCATCTGCACTGTGAAGTGCCGTCCAATGAGTTCTGCAGCATTTGGCTGAATGTGAGCAGATAATATTGCCCAAAACACTTCAGAATTCATCCTGCTGCTTTTGTCAGCAGTCACATCATCAATAAATACAAGAGAACCAGTTCCATTGGCAGCCATACATGCCCACGCCATGACACTACCACCACCATGCTTCACTGATGAGGTGGTATGCTTAGGATCATGAGCAATTCCTTTCCTTCTCCATACTCTTCTCTTCCCATCACTCTGGTACAAGTTGATCTTGGTCTCATCTGTCCATAGGATCTTGTTCCAGAACTGTGAAGGCTTTGTTAGATGTTGTTTGGCAAACTCTAATCTGGCCTTCCTGTTTTTGAAGCTCACCAATGGTTTACATCTTGTGGTGAACCCTCTGTATTCACTCTGGTGAAGTCTTCTCTTGATTGTTGACTTTGACACACATACACCTACCTCCTGGAGAGTGTTCTTGATCTGGCCAACTGTTGTGAAGGGTGTTTTCTTCACCAGGGAAAGAATTCTTCGGTCATCTACCACACTTGTTTTCCATGGTCTCCCAGGTCTTTTGGTGTTGCTGAGCTCACTGGTGCATTCCTTCCTTTTGAGAATGTTTCAAACAGTTGTTTTGGCCACGCCTAATGTTCTTGCTATCTCTCTGATGGGTTTGTTTTGTTTCTTCAGCCTAATGATGGCTTGCTTCACTGATAGTGACAGCTCTTTGGATCTCATCTTGAGAATTGACAGCAACAGATTCCAAATGCAAATAGCACACTTGAAATGAACTCTGGGCCTTTTATCTGCACATTGTAATTGGGGTAATGAGGGAATATCACACACCTGGCCATGGAACAGCTGAGAAGCCAATTGTCCCATTACTTTTGGTCCCTTAACAAGTGGGAGGCACATATACAAACTGCTGTAAGTCCTACACCGTTCACCTGAGTTGGATGTACATACCCTCAAATTAAAGCTGACAGTCTGCAGTTAACGCACATTGTGTTTGTTTCATTCCAACTCCATTGTGGTGGTGTATAGAGCCAAATATGTTAGAATTGTGTCGATGTCCCAATATTTCTGGACCTGACTGTATTTAGTGGAATTCACTTTCAGATAGGTATGGATTGAATGGTTAGAAAGGAAAGAAAGAAGAAATAAAAGCAGGGGTTGGAACCGAATGGGGGAATAGATAAGGTTTTTGAGGGAATGAAATATGCTGACAAAAAATCTAACTAAAGCTCTGCCAGTCCTACAAGATAGATCAGACTAAGAAATCAAGGCCAAGAAATCATCAGATAAATGGGCCTTGAGTCCATTCCCATAAAACTAACTTGAAAAACAACTTCTTGTTTCATACAATAACTTTACAATAAAAGTATTCCTATCCTACATGGCATTGGTTTCTTGATCTGGTCTACCTTACAGGACTGACAATAAACAATGGTACATCTCTTAATGGCAGTTTCACTCCACCATAAGAGCTCCCTCTTGGATATGTGTCTCGTATTCCATTGAGTTTCCATTTCTGCCCTTAATGTTGTTAACTGCCCACCTTCCTTCAGTTCCTGGCCTAGCCCTTCTTTTACTTCGATAGATAGCTGATATCATGGGTTTTGCATGTAACATCATACACAACCTCATGTCACTTATATGGTAGTATTGTAATAGCTACTTCCAGATGCCCTTGTCCAGCATAGTTGTAGAAATACATTGTTTCCACACAATCTATTTCACATTGTTATCATCAACCTCCAATTACCTTCATGTTTTCAGAAAATGTAATTGAAAATGCCAGCCAAAAATAGATTAAATGTTATTCCATTAAATGTTATTGACACAAAACTAGAAACAAGTTTGCTTAGAAAGGGACATGGCTACATTTTAAAACAAATTAAGCAAGGTTTTCAGTGCCTCAATTGCACTTTCAACAAATATTTAAATTAAAACCCTTCAAAGTTAGACAAAAACATGAAACACATTACAACTTTGAGCTAGCCTTATATTCTCTTCCTTACCCAATAGTAGGGATTTCATCTTCATTGACCAAGTCAGAAAGAACAAAATGGTGCTTTGCAATCAGGAAACGATTAATTACTGACTCCCTAACCTGAAAAAAAAGATGAAAATCTGAAATTAATTGCTGTGCTGCTCACATTAACAAATACAGCTGTTCTTTTTCTTAAAGACCCATTTTGGGCTAAAACAATCAAGCAAAAGGTCTATAGGATAAAACTCATTCAATCCTACCTCATTCTTTCATTTTAGATTAATTCTTTCTTAAAAACAGAAAATAATCATAAGCAAGTAAGATTTGGGTAGAGTGACATACAAAAGCAATTGAAAAGGACAGAGTAGGCCAATTTGCAAACTGACTAAGATACTGAAATTGGGAATGAATCTGGTCTATAGTTTTTAAGGAAAAAATTCTATTAATTTGCATTAAGTTGCAGAGACCTATCCAACTTGCAACAGTTGTCATTTCTTAATGGACTTAGTCATTTTGTCCTTTAAGAGAAAATCCGCATGGCTGTTCTTAGCCCATATAGCTTGCATTAAAACAAAACAAAACATAACACGCTTGAGATGCAAAAATGTTTTTATAATTTGGCCTTTAACTTCCCTGGTTTCCTAAGAAATCAGAATATGGTGACATAAGCAATGAGGTGGCAAAGATAAATTTTAGGAAATATTTGTATTGTTTATTTCTATTATAAATTTCTATTTATTATTAACATTAAATATATTTTTACTATTTAGTTAAATGATTTAGTTCAAAACACACCCTGTTGTCTTACAACGCATAAAGATGTATTACATCTTTTGCAGAGATATACACAAAATATTTCCAAGTATTTTTATTTATTAATTAAATGTATATACCATCCATCTTGCCATCAGTTATGGTACTTCCAATTATTTAGGGTTATGATTAAGCTTAGAATTTTTCCAAAATATTTCCAAGTATATTTTGCATATGTATTTATTATGTACATTAAAAAAACCTTACCTTTTCCATGTACTTTGCAACAATTGCTCTGTGTGCATCCGAATAGTCCTTTGAATCAATGACATTCTTCTTCTGCAATCTTTTCTCATAGTCCTGAAAAAGAGCCACCACCATGACTTATATCAATGAAAGCCCTTTAGACCTCTATCTTTCAAAAACACATATTGTGTTGTTTTTTCTTCTCCTTCAGCTTTCTACTGCCAGCATGAATCAAAAAGCCATCAGAAGCAAGTCAGATCAGAAGAAAAACCAAAAGCAGCAAGTTCATCATCACCCTCCCTCCCCTGCCAAGTAAAATAAAGTTTATAGACATTCTACAGTACTTTAAAAGGAGAAAACCTCATAACATCTTGAGTTCTGGGTTTAAAATGATTGAAAATGAGAATTAACAACTTGGCTCCAATATTGGAGATAATGCCTGAATTCATATCGCAGGTTCAGCTATAACCATTATTAACTGGGACCATCCAATACATTTAACCATAAACATAGAACATATGAACATAGAACATAAATAACAGTTGGATGGCACCTTAGAGGTCTTCTACTCCAATCCCTGCTTGAGCTGGAGATCCTATACCCATGATGGCGAACCTATGGCACGGGTGCCGGAAGTGGCACACAGAGCCATCTCTCTGGGCATGCGAGCCGTCACCCGTTGCTCTTCTGGGTTCTGGCGTTGACCAGCTGGTCTTCATGTGCACTGGAGTGCCAGAAACCAAAAGAGCAGCCACATGCGCATGCCGGGAAAATGATCTTCTGGTTTCCAGCACGCACCTGGTCTTCCGGTTTCTGGCGTGCATGCATGTGCGAAGACCAGCCAGCCAATGTGCATGTGGACCAGGCGGCTGCTCTTCTGGCACTCCCACATGCATGAAGACCAGGTGGCCAGTACGCTGGAACCCGGAAGAGCAAGGGGAGCAGAGCTGTGAGCCAGGATGGGCGGGCCAGGTTTCCTGCCCTCCCCGCCTGAGTAGGCTTCTTGTGCGGCCCCAGCCCTCCAGCCTGCGGCACTGATATGTATCTGCAGTCCAGAGCGCCTGGCTGGCTCGGGCACACAGGCAGGCAGTGTTTGCTGGCTGGGCGCCCTGCCGCCCCGCCCACTTCTGCCATTGTGAGGGGCAAAGGGGTGGTGGTGATTCTCACGTTGCCATTTCTGGCCGGGATGCTGGAGCAGCCAGGAGGAAAACAAGGAGCCGCCGTCAGGTAAGCGAGCTGTGTCAGGAGGACCGGAAGAGAGCGCAGCTCCTCACGCATGGAGACACTGCCGAGGGGTAAGAAGTGTGCCAACTGGGAAGCGGCCGGGAAAGGGGGAGCTGCGCCGGCTTGTTCTCGGTGGCCAGCTTGGGGGGGGGGCACTTCATCCCGGCCAGAGTTGGGGCAAAGCTCTTCTGCCTACTGGCCCCCTAACCCAAGCCCCGGGAACACAAACACCCCTTACCTCTGAGGTCGGGAAAGGGCTCCGGCTTTCCAGTAGAGGGAGGCGGCATTCTCCACCCAACTCTTTCCCTGCCCAGGGCTGTGGAATCTGGTCATCTGTGGGGATGTCCCGTCACCCTGACGGAGACCGGGGGGGTGGGCAGGGCGGGTGGGCAGGGAGGTGTGAGAACCCCTGAAAGGTCAGGCAGAGCCGGCGCATGTGCACCAGATAGCTGGTCTTTGGGCGCACATGTGTGCCAGAAACTAGAACACCAGGTGGCCAACGTGCATGCATGTGCCGGAAACCAGAATATCATCTGTTCTTCCAGTTTCCGGCATGCAAGCGCGAGCTCCCCTTTTCATCACTCAGTGCTGAAAAGGTTCGCCAACACTGTCCTATACCATTTCGGACAAATAGTTGTCCAATGTCTTCTTGAAAACCTCCAGTGATGGAGCACCACCAACTTCTGGAGGCAAGCTGTTATATCTTTCTTTCATGATCTTTTACTTTTTAATTCTTGTCCTATCTTGGGTGCTTTGGAAAATAAGTCTTTCTTCTCTGTGACAGCCCCTCAAGTACTGAAACACTATTATCATATGAATCCTAGTCCTTCTCTTTGTTAGACTTCACATACCCAGTTCCTCCAACCAGTTTATCATACACTTTACTTTCCAGTACCCTAATTATCTTTGTTGCTCTTCTCTGCACTCTTTCTAGAGTCTTAACATCTTCTATTCAATGGGAAGATTTGAATGGTTTGGTAAATTAAAGATTTAATATTTTATTTTTATATCCTAATCTCCCCCTTCATTTTTTTAAAAGTATGCATAAAACCATTTAGTAAAACACAACACTATTTAGAACAGTCCACTAGAAGGCCCTGTTCTGTCTAGCCCTGGAAGAGTTTTATTCAAAAATTTGCTCATTCCAAGCTTGGAAGGTTTGTGATCAAAATATATGGCTTTGTTTCAGTAAACATTTCAGAATTATGACATGGAGAATTTCTCTCCACCTACGTCCTCACATAAACTACCTTGCCATAAATTAAAATAATATCATAAGTTTTCTTCGCAGATTTTCTAAAGTTGCTAAATTAAAGCTGCAGTGATCTCAAAGAAACTGAAACTAAGATGGGAAGTTTTATTGTCAATAAATTCTAATTACAATTTTTAGAACGATTTCTTACCTGCAAATTTTTTTCACTGATCTCTCTTTCCAATAAAGGAACAAATTTAAAATTTTGAAATTCAGCTACCTCATTTTTTCTGAGCTCAAGAAACCAAAATCTTTTGGACATATTAAATTCCTCATCAGAAACAAAATTAAATTCTTGCTGCAATTGGTCCAGTCGAAAGAAATCTGGGATGGAAGAATCACCACATGGAGTAATCTGAAAAACAAAAAGGCTTATAGTTTAGTTTAGTTTAATTTAGTTTATTTGATTTGTATACCGCCCTACTCCCGAAGGACTCTTTATATACTTAAAGAAAACTGTAACTAAGTATTTTAGTTTGTGTATATGTATCTATGTTCATATTCACACACACAGTGCTTCTGTGGGCAACATGGCAAAGAATAGAATAGTAGGAGTAGGAATTGAGTAGAATAGAGCAGAGTATCGTGGCATGGCGTGGCATGGCATAGACTACACTCCCCTCCCATTTTTACAAATACTGAAGAGATTCTCATCCAGGAAGAAGCAGTTGTCTCTGAACAATGGAATAACAAAAACAAAAGGAGGAGATGATGGAGGCAGAAAAGGGGTAAGAGAGGGGGGATTTTAAATAAACTAAAAAGTGGAATAAAAACTCCTCTTCCTTCACTCTTCCTGACTAATTTACATTCATTTGCTAATAAGATGGATGAAATACTTCTTTTAAACAGATGCAACTCTGATTTTTACAACTCAGCAGCTCTGTGCTTCACTGAAACCTGACTAAATGGGGTGTGATGCTAGTTTGCCTCCTCATAGTGCACCCTGGATAGCACGGAATTGTGAACCAAATGACTAGCAACAACTGGCAGGCAGACTACATTGAAGAATTGGCAGTTAATGACAGTTGGCAGTCAGACATCTTTGTAGAACTCCTGGCTCTCTAAATACATGGCAACGGCTAAATAAAATGGCATTGGTCAACTCTGAACAGGATCCGTACCCCACATGGTGTCTACCAGTGGTGGGTTGCTATCGGTTCGCTCCAGTTTGGGAAAACCAGTAGCAGCAGCAGGGGGAGGCTCCGCCCACCCACATGGACATCATCAAATACGATCTGTGCATGCACAGAACCTTCTGCATATGTGCAGAAGTGGTGCGCACGCAAGTGAACAGGTAGCAAAGGTAAGTGAAACCCACCCCTGGTGTCTACCAGGACTCAAGTGGGGTCTTGTCTCTACCTGTGTGTGACTGTGGTGCTCCTTGACAAAATATCCATCACATTGTGTCCAAATGTCCATCAAGAGCTTACATTGGCCCAATGTCTGATTTTTTCAACATAGATCACCCTGTCCTTGAATGGCTGGGTGGACTGGACATTAACATTTGAACTACTATAAGTCCATGTATTTGCCATATACTGTACTAAATAAATAAATAACCTAGCTAAATGAATCAATTGATTATAGCAGCCTGCATATCCCAGGGTTTCAGATACCAAGGGCAGACAGAATTGCAGAAACATCCAGTAAAAAAAAGGGAGGGGGTCTCTGCTTTTATATCAACAACTGATGGTACAAAAATGTAACTACGCTAAAGAAATTCTGTGATCTTCTTAATTATCAATTGCAAACCATTTTATTCTCCATGACAGTTTTCCTCATTTCTACTATTTGCAGTATTGGGGCGCTCTCCTGAGTTTTTGAGTCAGCCTGTGCTGTTCCCACCTTCTTTCCACTCTCTGTGCTCGGAGATCAGGAGGGGGCAGTCCTTGCTCATTGCCTGAGCTCCGTTGCTCCTCATTTCCACTGCCTGTCCTCTCTCAGTCATCCTGCCCTGTTCCTCCCTGATGGCAAGCCATCCCAAGCCTGAGGGGCCCGGGGCTGCCTCGTCCTGCTCCTCCCTGCATTCCTCCAAAGCCAACAAGGCTGCCCCTTGGCCTCTGTCAGCTCCGGCTCATCCTCCTCTGTGGATTCAGGCTCCGATAGGGACAGAGACCCAGAGACCTTCACTTGTGGAAGCCATGGAAGTTGCTGACAGGAACAGTAAATGGAGCTGGAGGAGCTGGATAAGTGGAGAGCATGGCCAGGCTGATTGGATGATGGAGCAAGCCATAAAGTTTATGCGGGGGGTGCGTGTGTTCAAGAACCTCAAAGCATACAAAGCCCTCGCCCAAAACACACAACTCTAAGACCAGCCGCTTCCAGCCACAGCAACTGACAGGGTGACTGCGGTGGGCAGCACCAGAGATGGATCAGCAGCAGTGAAACCTTCTACCACCCCAACCCCGGGGGGGGGGGGCAAATCAGTGGGCACCATATCCTGGACGTGAAATTTGATGGAGATCTCCAGGAGCTGGAGTTCTTTTTAACCCAGGCTTGAACCTACATGCAGGAATATTGTCCCAAAATAGTTACAAAAGCTGCAAGGTAAGATGTGCCACCATGGCCCTAGAAGAGGCTGTGGTGGATGGTCACCCTCCATAATGATGATACTGAGGTGAGAAAATTCAATTTCATCCTGAGCTGAGGAAATTCAACTGATTCGTGGCAGTGCTCCGCAAATGCTTTGAAGACCCCCTGGCAGATCACAAAGTCAGAGACTGTATCAAGACCATCAGCCAAGGCATGGAGAGACATCTAGTATTGGGACTAGCATGGATACAGAAATGGAATCCCTGTGTAAATTGGAGGAGGGGGTTGCTAAAAATCCAATGAGCAAAAGCAAAAGGAAAGTCAGAAAGGGGCTTAAGAACCCCAGAGCCAAGGCAGGAGGTGGGAGCCACAATGCAAGAGAGAAAAAAGGCTGATCCCTGAATTCCACCAGATTATCGGGACTAGCAGGATGTGTTTAGCGAAAAGGGTTCAGACGAACTCCCACCCCATTGGCCAAGTGACTTCTCCATAGATACAGTGGTGGGATTCTGCCGGTTCTAGGCGGTTCGGCCAAACCGTTTGTTAAATTGCTGGCTTGCCCCGCCCCTTACCCCGCCCCTCCGCACCATATTTATTGCCAATAAATTGTGGTGGGTGAGGGGCAGGCCAGCCAGCAATTTAACAAACGGTTCGGTGTTTTTTTGTAATTTTATTGGCCCGCGGAGCTTCAGCATAGGCTAATTAGCCCGTTGATTAGATCGGCCTCCCGACTCTCAGCTGATTTGCTCTCAGCTGTTTTGCTCAGGGCTCTGCTGCTTGCTTGCAAAGAGTGCTTAAGCAGATTTTTTCCCCCTAGCTATGCTGAAAAACGAAACTGAAAGTAAAGCAGGCTGTTGGCTTTGCTGTTTGCTGCAATGTTGGAAAATTAGGCAGGCAGATTTCTTTTTCCTCACCAAAAAAGGTAGGTGCAAACAATGGGAAATTTAGGGAAAAAGAGTTCAAGATTTTAAAACACAAAAGAAAAAATGCTCTATTTAACTAGGGAATTGTAATAATTGAGATACTATTAATTGTATATTGTGTTGAGAGCAGAAATGGTTAAGTTGTGGTTTGGAGAATATATGGAGGAAATTATTTGGTTTATTATTATTGGTAAATATAATTAATTGATTTGTAAGAAATTAGATTGCATGGAAATAATTGGAATATTCATGTTCATATTGATTAATATACAAAAAAGATAGTTATATAACTAATTGATTTATATTAAAATGTTGAATTTATATTAAACAACTGTAATATTACATAATTAACCAATGTGATTATAAAAATAGATGACAATGGGAAGGGGTATAATATAGAATAAAAGGGAAAAATTGAATTTGATTAAGATTAGAGATGAGGATGAAGGGTAATATTGGTTTTTTAAAAAAATACCGTATTTTCCGGCGTATAAGACGACTGGGCGTTTAAGATGACCCCCAACTTTTCCTGTTAAAATATAGGGTTTGGGCTATACTCGCCATATAAGACTATCCCTCTTCCAATGGACACCAAATAAAAATTAAAAAACATCAACTGGCTCACCTACAATGTAAAAGCAGCTGTGCTAGACCCAAAATGGCCCCTGCAACAAGCAGGAACCTCACACAGCCACAAAAAGCCCCCCCAAAAAACTTTCACACTCTAAACACACACAACACAACACAACTGGCTCACCCACAATGTAAAAGCAGCTGTGCTAGTCCCAAAATGGCCCCTGCAACAAGCAGGAACCTCACACAGCCACAAAAAGCCCCCCAAAAAACTTTCATACTCTACACACACACAACACAACTGGCTCACCCACAATGTAAAAGCAGCTGTGCTAGACCCAAAATTGCCCCTGCAACAAGCAGGAACCTCACACAGCCACAAAAAGCCCCCCCAAAAAACTTTCACACTCTAAACACACACAACACAACACAACTGGCTCACCCACAATGTAAAAGCAGCTGTGCTAGACCCAAAATGGCCCCTGCAACAAGCAGGAACCTCACACAGCCACAAAAAGTCCAAAAAACCAACTTTCACACTTTACACACACAAAATTCCACATACAGCTTTGTGAGATTTTGTGTGTTTGTGTAGTTAGAGTGAAACACTACAGAAACACACTAAATCTCAGAAAGCTGCACAAATATTATTTTATTTTATTTTATTTTTATTTTTATATGAAAGCTAAATTTAAAACTTCCTAAAATTTAAATGGCTAGGTCTAAAAAAGAACAACTAAAAAAACCCCAATTGACTATTTTTTTTAAAGCTCCCAAAGGGGAAAAAAACTTACCCATTAGAACAGGGGTCTCTAACCTTGGCAACTTTAAGACTTGTAGACTTCAACTCCCAGAATTCCTCAGCCAGCTTTGCTTTGCTGGCTGAGGAATTCTGGGAGTTGAAGTCCACAACTCCCTGCTTGCTTGATTGCTGATTGCTGATGGAATAGATTCAGGCAAGCGAAGCAAGGCAAGTGTTGGGACTAGCAGCTGAGGTAAGCAAGCTGGAGGGGGAAAACTTTTTATCTTTTACATGGTTCTGGCCATCCCAGCTGAGTTGCAGGGAACTCAGCTGGGATCGTCAGAGCTGGGATCGCCAGAGCTGGGATCGCCAGAGCCATTTAAGGCTCGTCAGAGCCTTTCGGGCTGGTCTGCCTGGTTACAGGAGAACTACACCCGGCGTATAAGACGACCCCCGACTTTTGAGAAGATTTTCATGTGTTAAAAAGTCGTCTTATACGCCGGAAAATACGGTAGATAAGGAATAAATATGGCAAAAAGGAAATATAGAAATTGTAAATTTAATTGAAATGACTAAACACTGTTTAAATTTGTGAACCGGCCAAATACTCTGTTCAAAGAAAATATATTGTATGTTTGTAGGTGTGTTTCTAATTATTGCTATTTATTCATATTTGTTCTCTTTTATTCTTTAAAGTTTAACAATTCATTCTTTATCTTAATATCTTTATATTTGTTTGGGGTTGCCTTTCTTCCATTTCATCTTTTTTACTGTACAGCAATCTTTCTCCTCAAACCTACCACCTCTCTCTTTTCTTTCCTTTTACTTTCTCTTCCCCCCCAATTCTTCTCCTCCCTACTTCCTCTTCCTTTCTCCTTCTCCTCCTCTCTTCCTCCCTCTCTTACCCTCACTCCTACTCTAATTTCCTTTCCCTTCCTTCCTCCCTTCTCTTCCTTCCCTCTCTCTCCTTCTTTCTTCCATCTCTCTTCTCCTTCCTTCATCCCTCTCTATTGCTGTATTCTTTTGTGCATATGGATTACTCAGAGGGCTGAAAAAGTTATTTTTGACTGGTCCTCGGACTTTTGACCACTCCTCGAACTTACGACTGTCCTCACATTTTACGTTTTTCGCCCTATCTTGTCACCATGGTGAAGAGAAGCAGTTGTGAAATGAGTGACACGGTTGTTAAGAATGCTACAACGGGCATAAATGTGAGGAAGGTCACATTTATGTGACCGGTCAAAAGTGCGAAGACCAGTCAGAAATGACTTTTTTCAGCCCTCTGAATAGTCCCTATGTGCATATGGACTAGTCAGAAGACTGAAAAAGTTATTTTTGACCGGTCCTCGCACTTTCAACCAGTCCTTGAACTTACGACTGTCCTCACATTTTACGTTTTGCGCCCTATCTTGTCACCGTGGTGAAGAGAAGTAGTGGTGAAATGACTGACACTGTTGTTAAGAATGCCGCAATGGGCATAAATGTGAGGATGGTCATAAGTGCGAGGACCAGTCAGAAATGACGTTTTTCAGCCCTCTGAGTAGTCTTTATGCACATAGCCATGCCCACCCGGTCACATGACCAGCTAGCCACGCCCCCAACTAAGCCACGCCCACAGAACCGGTTGTTAAAAAACTTGAATCCCACCACTGCATAGAAATCCTGCCAGGAATGACAGAAACATTTGTATCGTGGGCGATTATAATGGGATAATAGATATTAAAAAAGATTACACCAGCAGTAAAGACAAGAAGAAAAGAAATACCACTACCCAAAACCTTTTTTAATATGGCAGAGGAACTGAATTTAATAGATATATGGAGAACTTTTCATCCTAAAGAAAATAAATATACTTTTTATTCTAACCCCCATGAGTCTTGGTCCAGAATAGACATGTTATGGATGAATAAAGAACTAGGACAAAAATAGGAAAAATTGAGATCCCCCCAAACTCGTGGGCAAATCATAACCCCCTTAAGGTAACATGGAAAGGCCCCAAAGAAAAGAACTAGAAGATGGATGTTAAATCCACGAATATTAAAAGAAAAGGAGTATGTAGAAAGGATAATGAAAGAATTGAGATTATTTTTTAAAGAAAATAAAAAACAGCATACCTCTTTAACAATTTATGGGATACTATGAAAGCCTATATAAGGGGGATAACGATAGCTTATAACGTAAAGAAAAACACTAGGTTCAGTGCCAGCTGCTGGTGCGACACCACACCAGCCTCCTCGTCATTGGGATCACCCACGATCCACGCAGGCCGCTGGTGGGTCACAACACTTGGTTACAAGAATTAATTAACAGTAAAATCAAATTAATTCCAGAAACATTTCTCCTGGGTGTACTAAAAACCAAATAGGACAAAAAAATGAGATACTTGAATTTACATATACTTACAGCAGCGAGAATTGCTTATGCGCAATATTGGAAAGGAAATAATGTACCACCAGAGGGATTAATTATTCAAAAAATATTTGAATATGCCGAAATGAACAAATTAACTTTAGAATTAAAAGAAAAAGAAGATTCAGAATACTATGCAGTGTGGGATAAATGGTATAGGTGGATTGATAACCGAAATAAAAATAGATAACATTTAGAAGAAAGTTAAAGATAGACGTATGTATGTATGTATGTATGTATGTATGTATGTATTTCTCTTTAGCCAGGTTCTTCCTATGTAAACCAAGATTTTTATGCAGCCCTAGTTCAGTGAAATCCCAATCCACTAGTTTCTAGACTTTCTTTTTTTTTTTTTTCCAGCAGCCAGCAAGCACCCTGCTGCCCATTGGGAGACTAAGGAGACTAAGATAGATCTATTTCGGATTTATAAGCCCTTATCAGTTAGCCACACCTTCATCCCATATGTATGTATGTATGTATGTATGTATGTATGTATGTATGTATGTATGTATATTTCTTTTTAGCCAGGTTCTTCCTATGTAAACCAAGATTTTTATACAGCCCTAGTTCAGTGAAATCACAATCCACTAGTTTCTAGGCTTTTTTCAGGCAGCCAGCAAGCACTCTGCTGCAGTCTGCTGAAAAAAGCCTAGAAACTAGTGGATTGTGATTTCACTGAACTAGGGCTGCATAAAAATCTTGGTTTACGTAGGAAGAACCTGGCTAAAGAGAAATACACATCAAGGCCTACGACTTGTAAAGTCTTCGGCTTCGTGCTTGTGCGAGCAGTGTGATCGGAGATGCCATCTCTCTATAAATACTGGTGGGGAGGTGTGGAGTGCTGGCTTTGTTGTTATAAGCGGGTTGATTGGCTGTGTTGTTACATCTTGATTAGTTGATGGAGTTGATGTTTGCAGATTAGTCGGCTGTTTCGTAACATCCTGTGTGGGCAAGGTCCTAGCTGTGTGCCCATTAGTTTTTTGTGTTATAATGACCTGGGTAATGGGTTGTGTGGTAGCATCCTGAGCTTTAGTTTTGTGACATCCTGAGTCCTGTGTTGCAACATCCTGGGTAGTTGGCTGTGTTGTAACAACCTGAGCTTTAGTGTTGTAACATCCTGAGTTCTGTGATGTATTGTCTTGAGCAGATGGCTGTGATGCAACATCCCGGGCTTTGGTTTGGTTCCGAGTCTGAGGTCTTGTCATGTGCTCATGGCGTGTGTTAGTTTGCTTTGATGGGGATCGGAGGGCGCAGCAGCTGGCGATGCCGCCGTGGTCCGGTCCCAGGACAGTGGTTGCATTTCGTCTATGGGATGGGATTGGGTTTGAATCTGATGAGGATGATTGGTGGTGGCATCATGTGTTATCCTGGGTCCGATGTCAATGTTTGTGGCTGGGGCTCGTTTGTTGACTAGGGCTAGTTTCCAGATATCTGGTAGGCAGGAAGTATCGTCACATTTATTCATGTTATGAGGGTGTTTCTCTATTTCGATGGCTTCCATAATTATTCTCTTGTTGAAGTGTTCAGTTTTGGAGATTAATTTGGTTCCTTCAAAATCAATTTCATGTTCTGTTGTTTTAAGGTACTGGAAAAGGGAGGAAGTTTTTTCTTCTTTTCTGACTTTTCTTGTGTTCTGCGATGCGTGCATTTATTCTCCTATTGGTTTGTCCAATGTATGTGGCTGGGCAGATTTTGCACGGTATTTCATAGACTCCTTGGTTTTCTAGCTGGATCTTGTCTTTGGGGTTTCTTAAGATGTTGGCTATTTTTTGGTCAAGGCAGAAGGTTGTCTTGATGTTGTGTTTGTGGAGAATTTTGCTGATTTTATCTGTAGTGCCTTTGATGTAAGGGAGGATGGCGATGCTGTTGTCCTGTTCTGTGTCTCGGTTCTTGGGGGGTGTATCCCTTTGAATTAGGTTGGTAATTGTGTTTCTTTGGAATCCATTAGAGATTAATACATTTGTGAGAGTGTGTAATTCAGTTTTCAGGTGGTCTTTGTTGGCTAGGCCTTTGGTTCTGGAGATGAGTGTCTTGGCTGCGGAGTTGATCTGTGCAGGATGGTGATGTGATTGAGCTGTTTGTGTGTGTTTTTCCCCCGTAGATGGTGTGTCCTAGGGAGCCGTCAGGTTTTCTGTAGACTAGGACGTCCAGAAAGGGGAGCTGGTTGTTAGCTTCTATTTCAATAGTAAATTGTATTTTGGGGTGTAGGTTGTTGAGATGTGTGAGGAAGTTGTCCGGTCTTTTCTTTCCGTGTGGCCAAATTATGAAAGTGTCATCTACATATCTGAGCCAGAGTTTGGGTTTGTGTTCAGATTTATCTAAAGCATTGGTTTCAAAGTGTTCCATGTATAGGTTTGCGATGACGGGTAAGAGGAGTGATCCCATAGGTGCTCCTTCTATCTGTTTGTATCATTGTCCATTGTGGATGAAGTAAGTGTTGGTTAGGCAGTGGTTGGTCAGACCCAGGATGTGCTTAGGGGGGTTGTATTTGTTTTGGATAGCTGTCAAGGCTTCTTTAATAGGCACTTGGGTGAAGAGGGATATGACATTGAAACTCACGAGTAGGTCACTGGGTTGTAGGTTTTGTTTCTTTATTGTTTCTATGAAGTAGAATTTTTATTTATTTATTTTATTTCCAATTTATATACCGCCCTTCTCCCAGAGGACAGCCAGAATTAACAATATGAAATACAAATATTAAAAAACAATTAATATATATATAAATTTGGCCCAAAAATTAAAAATCACAAACCAATTTAAAACATTTAAAAATTTCTTCTTAAGCCAGCCCGGCTTGCTGGAAAAAGTGGGTTTTAAGGGCACGGCGGAAGGCACTGAGGTCTTGGATTCTCCTTATCTCTGGGGGCAACTGATTCCAGAGGGTAGGTGCCCCCACAGAGAAGGCCCTTCCCCTGGGGGTCACCAGCCTACATAGTTTGGCTGATGGTACCCTGAGGAGGCCCTCTCTGTGGGAGCGCACGGGTCGATGGGAGGTCGTCGGTAGCAGCAGGCGGTCTCGAAGATAGCTAGGCCCTATGCCATGGAGCGCTTTAAAGGTGATGACCAACACCTTGAAGCGCACCCGGAAGACCACCGGGAGCCAGTGCAGCTCGCGCAGGAGCGGTGTTACATGGGAGCGCCATGCTGCTCCCGTCACTACCCGTGCTGGTGGATGGCTTATAAATTAAGAAAAGAAAGGGAAAAACGAATAATTCATCAACTACAGGACAATGAAGGTAAACTACATCAGAGCCCAGAAAAAAAGAAAGAAATAGCAATTCAATTTTTTCAAAATCTATATAAACAAGAAAAGGTGGAAGTAGAAGAAATAGATCAATATTTAAAAAAGGAGGAAATGCCCGTGATAACAGAAGAGGAAAAAAAGATGCTAAATAGGGAGATTACGATGGAAGAACTACAGGAAATTATTAGGAAACAAAAAAAATAACAAAACCCCGGGAACAGATGGGCTACCAATAGAACTATACAAAGGATTAGGAACATCACTAAATGGAATATTATTAGAGGTCTACAACGAGGCACTAAAAGAAGCAAAAATACCAGAATCTTGGAAAGAAGCACGTATTTCATTAATCTACAAAGAAGGGATACAACACAAATCAGTAATTATAGGCCAATTTCCCTACTAAATACCGACTATAAAATTTTTATGAATTTAATGGTGAATAGATTAAAAACAATATTAAATAACAGAATACATCCAGATCAGAATGGATTCTTGCCAACAAGACAAATTAAAAATAATTTAAGAATGGTGATCAACATAATAGAATACTATGAGGTGCATCCAGAGAAGCAAGCAGCGCTTGTTTTTCTGGATGCACAAAAAGCATTCGATCGGGTCAATTGGAAATTCATGACACAACAAATAAAAAATATGAAATTCGGAGAGAAATTTGAAAAGATAATATCTACAATATACACAAGTCAGAAGGCAAGACTATTAGTTAATGGGGAATTAACAGATTTCTTTGAAATAAGTAGAGGAGTAAGACAAGGGTGCCCACTCTCACCCCTTTTTATTTTAACCCTGGAGAATTTACTTAGGAGAATTAGACTAAATAAAAACATAAAAGGACTTAAAGTAAAAGGAGAAGAATACAAGGTCCAAGCCTTTTTTTTTTTTTTTATTTGATTTATATGCTGCCCTTCTCCAGAGACTCAGGGCGGCTTACAATGCGTTAAGCAATAGCCTTCATACTTTTGTATATTTATACAAAGTCAGCTTATTGCCCCCACAAACTGGGTCCTCATTTAACCTACCTTAGAAAGGATGGAAGGCTGAGTCAACCCTGAGCCTGGTAAGATTCGAACCTGCAGTAATTGCAGGCAGCTGTGTTAATAACAGGGTACTTTAAACCACTGTACTACCAAGGTCTTTGCTGATGACCTTGTATTCTTCACAGAAGACCCATTAGAAACACAATTAAAATTGATGGAGGAAATAGAGAAATTCGGCAGGGTGGCAGGGTTAAAAATTAATAAAAACAAGACTAAAATATTAACCAAAAATTTAACAATAAAACAAATAGAAGAATTGGAACAACAATCGGGATTGCAAGTAGTTAAAAAGATAAAATATTTAGGTATAAATTTGACAACTAGAAATATAGCAATTAAGGATAACAATTATGGAGAACTAATACAACAAATTAAAAAAGACCTAGAGAGATGGGGAAAACTTAAACTATCGCTGCTAGGAAAAATTGCGGCAATAAAGATGAATATACTCCCAAGGCTCCTCTACTTGTTTCAAACTATTCCTGTTAAATTAGAATTTTTTTTTTTTTTTTACAAATTTGAACAAATTAATTGCAAAATTTATATGGGAGGGGAAAAAATCGAGGATAAATTTAAAAATATTACAAGACGAGGAGGCTTTGGCCTACCAGCCTGGGAAAAATATTATAGAGCGGCAAGTCTAATATGGATTAAGGATTGGGTTAATTTGGACAACCAAAGAGTATTGAAATTGGAAGGCCACGACTTATTAAAAGGTTGGCATGCTTACTTGTGGAACATCGGAAACAAAACATACAAACATTTTAAAAACCATATGATTAGACATTCATTAATTGATACTTGGTTGGAAATCAAACGTAAGCACTATATGAAAGTACCAGGCTGGATATCTACGTTAGAGGCAACAATGCACCCCAATACAATGTACCCCAACACGTCACCTACTCAAAAAGTAATATGATACAGAGAAATTCTGGATATTAATGGAAGACTTAAATCTTGCCAAGAGCTTAGGGACCAGGGTATAGAATTAGACTGGTGGCCGTATTTATTAATACAAACTAGATATAAAAAAGACAATGAAGAAGGAGGAGTTGATATAAAACCCAACCAATTAGATAAATTATTAGAAATTAAAGAGGGAAAATTAATCTCAAAGATCTATAAATATTTACTAGAATTCGATCTGGCAGAAAACATAGTCAAAGGCCAAATGATAGCTTGGGATAGGAACACTGGAAGAAGTATACAACTAGAAGAGTGGGAAATGATATGGGAAAATAATTGTAAAATAACGAAGGCAACAACATACAAAGAGAACCACTATAAGATGTGGTATAGATGGCACCTAGCCCCTGCTAGATTAGCAAAAATGTACCCAAATTGCAATCCGATGTGTTGGAAATGTAAAAAATCACTGGGAACCTTCTATCATCTTTGGTGGCTTTGCCCAAAAATTAAAAAATTTTGGATGAAAATTAGAATATGGATAACAGAAATAACAGAAGAAGAGATTGACCTAAAACCGGAAATTTTTCTATTGGGCATACTTTAAAAAAGTAGTAGAAAAGAAATAAAATATATCACATTACACATAATTACGGCGGCTAGATTAATCCTAGCCCAATCCTGGAAATTAGAACAGTTGCCAACAGAACAACAAATAATCCAAAAAATATTCATATGTGCAGAAATGGATAGATTAACTTTAAAATTAAACAACAAGGAAGACTCACAATATTACAAAATATGGGACAGATGGTATGAATGGATTAATCGATGGAAAAAAAAACTAAAGTCAAATGCAGTAAGAAATTAAGGGTAAGAAATTTACACCGTCATTAAGAAACCAAGGTGAATGTATATATGTATTTACATGTTCAAATATAGATAATCCTGTTTGTTAGTTTGAATAGATATGTAATTTAGAATTGTACTTTTTGTTTTATAGAGTGGAGAACGTTTTGTATAATCTTTTATCTTTTTAAATTTAATAAAGTTTGTTTTTAAAATTAAAAAAAAAGAAAAGATATTTAAATATTTACAAAATGTGAGGGGGTGTACTCACTTCTGTATATTGAATGATCCTGAGAAATTTTGTTGATTCCCTGGCTGTTACGAAGAAGGCTGTTTACACTAACCACAAAATTAGACTGCAAATTTATGAGAATTGTAAACTAATTTACAAGGATTGTAAAACTGTGCCCTAAATGTCAATAAAATAATGCAGATTTTATTCATCTGCAATTAGCACTCTACTTTATTTGGTGGACTGTAAAATATAGAGCTTTCTTCTTTTTACTTTTTCCTGTGGATTACGAACTATAAAGACAACATTTTTAAACGAAATAACCTCTTTAGTATTATTACAAACTATTTTTCTTATTCTCAGTTGAGATACTATTTTTTCTTTTCATTTGAGGTTTTATTTTTCTTTTCAGCTTTTATTCATCTGTCATATTTTAATACATCTGTGGATTACAAACTATATCTATATTTCACTTGCATTTAAGTTAGCTGCAGGAGGGACCAAAAGGGAACTAAGAACTCCTAGATCTGACAGTGAGAATAATTAACCAGTGGAATGGCTAACCTTCAGAGTTTAGAGTTAAAAAGTGGAGTTTGTAAAGAAGAGATTGGACAGTCATTTGTATGGAATGGTATAGTGTCTCCTGCTTGAGCAGGGAATTGGACCAGAAGACCCCCGAGGTTCCCTCAACTCTGTTATTCCGTTATTCTTAAAAAAAACTTACATTTTTTAAGTTTAAATTTAAAAAAAAGTTTAAATTTTAAAAAAAGTTTAAATTTTAAAAAATTCTTCGAAGTGTTGGGAATTTTGAAAATTTTTATTTTTAAATAAATAATATTTTTAAATAAAAAATTATCTTTAAATAAATTAGAATTTTTAATTTTTTTGAAAATATCCTTTTAAATTTTTAAATATTTTTGTAATTCTGAAATTATTTAGAAATTTTAAATTTTTGATTTAGCTTTTTTTAATTTTTGGAAAAATCTTTTTACATTTTTTAATATTTTGAAAACTGTTGAATATTTTAATTTTTAAATGAGCTAGTCATGAAAAGAAACATAGTTATGGAAAAACAGACTGATGCTGAGTAATGTATGTTCCATGTATACTAATAAAAGAAAAAAAAACAACCAAGAGCATTGTCCTTGCTGCCTAGTGCTGCCCAGTCCAATGCATCCCCACTGCGACTAATCAATCTATTTCATATCCTCCCTCTGGAAGAAAGCATGCAGACATCCAGAGATGAGACATCATCAAGTATAATTGTAACTAAAAGAAAAGTAGCCCAGACTTTCCCAAGAAAAAAAAGGTGAGTGTTGGTGATAGAAGATTTCACTTCTTAGGGGCATGGAACCAGCAGTCTGTAGACCATACAACCAATATAGGAAGGTATGTTGTCTCCCTGAAGTGAAAATCAAAGATGTGGCTGAGACCCTTACTAAAATAATCAAGCCCAAAAATTACTATCCTTTTCTTCTTGTTCACATGGTGACAAATGACATGACAAATCTGAAAACAACATCAAAAGACTTTGAGCAGCTCAGGAAGAAAGTTAAGGAGCAAGGGGGGGGCAGTTGTCAAGAGGGAAAGCTGTGCAGAACGGCTCTCCGTTTAAGAGAGTTGAATACACAGCTTTTTCTATCCAATCGGCGGATTCCTTGGAGGGGAATCAGAAGAAAGGGGCGCCCTGCAGAGCAGCTCTCAGTGGCAGTTGACAGTGCAGATAGCAGGAAAGCCTCGGAGAAGTCGAACGGGGGAAGAAAGGTGGCCCATAATGGTGGCCGTGAAGAAACAACAACAGGCAGCTGGACAACATTAGTGGTGGATTAGCTGGACAACAGAGAGACGGACCTGGGCAAAAGTGATCTTGGCAGCCCTCTGTGAGTGACCCAGGGTGAAGATCTTCTCGGGGGATTGCAAAGAGGGAAGAGTCAGAAGGAGGCCCAAAGAAGGAGGAAATTTCCTCCGTAGTAAAGTGGCGAACAGCAAGTGGGGACCAAAAAAAGAGACAATTTCAACGTGATAGATATCACTGGTGGTGTGAGGGGGAAGAGGAAGAGGAAACTTACCGTTATTACTGATTTAAGTAGACAATTTAGTTTGTGAGCAAAAGTGCTGACTATCAGAGAACACAGGCATTTTGAAGTAAGACTGACTGTTAACTAGGATAATAGGGAGCAAGAGACAAAAACTGGAGACAATTTAAGTAAGAAGAGGAAATTTAAAGAGAAACAAGACTTATTTTGGATGGCCTGCCAATAACTGACGTATAAATCGTAAAAACTTAAGGAGTAAATTTGGATGTGAAAAATTTAATGAAATAGTCGTAGTAGAACATTTTCAAGAGGAAATCATCTCTCTAATTATTATTGTTCTTTCTATGCAATCTTTGGACTACTATTTTATTAGCTCCACCACCTACTGCATTAATTATTGATATTATTAAGTGATTTAATTATAGATCTTGTTATTAATTAATTGTTGACTAAGGGGAAGGTTTGTAGATTAGTTGGCGTAGGAAAGATCAAGAAAGGAAGTTAAAGAATACATAAGAGACATTTAAAAACATAAAATAGAGAGTGAAAGCTGCAAAGTTAAGCATTGAGAATTAACTAGTTGAGAGAGTGATAGTTGAAGGGTGCTGGAGGAAACTAAGAGAAATATAAGGAAGTGGGGAAGTCAATTTAAAGCAGTATTAAAGATGACAAGTATCCCCAATTTGACAAGAATTGGTGCAGGAAGGAAACAAGGAGCTCAAAATACAATAATGGAACTAAGTCCAGCAGGGCAAAGATCTATTGAAGGAATGCTACACAGAGAGAGAGAGAGATCAATCTCATTTAAGGATCTACAACAGCTGCTACAAACAATGCAGGAGGCTATGTTAAAGAACCATGAGGATTTGAAATGAGAGATAGGAGAAGTAAGGAGTGACACGGGAGAAATGAAAGAAAAGATGAGATCAGTGGATGATAAATTTGAATGCTCCCAGCAACGAATTCTAAAAAATGAACAAAAATTACAGGAGTTGGAAGATAGAATGGGAAGGGAAGAAAAAAAAGTGGAGGAGATGGAAGAAAGATTAATTCAAGCCAATAGAGATCTCTAACGGACAATAATCCAATTGGAAATAGATAAGGCTGCCCATTTTCTACAATTTCAGAATGTGTGGGAAGAAAAGAATGAGGACCTTCTGGAGATGATGGCGGAGCTATTGGCAGGAGCATTAGGAATTGGGAAGGAAGAAATGATTAATGAAATGGGTGAAATTTATAGAATCCACACGAATTCTGCAAGTAGACATAATCTACCTAGAGAAGTGCATATTAGATTTGTTAAAAAATCGATCCGCGATGAGATTCTCCATAGGACCAGAGAAGATTCACTAGAGTTACAAGGAAGACAGCTTGTGGTGTTCAAACAAGTCCCGAGAAGGGTAAGAGACTTAAGATGACCCTACCAAATGCTTACAGCAAAACTAACAAGGAAAAAACGTAAATTTTCGGTGGCTGACTCCAGAAGGGATTATGGTATCTTGGAGAGAAAGAAGATTGAGATTGGACATGATGGACAAAGTAGAAGAGTTTTACAGACAAAATTTTGGTAGTGAGGTTGAATTGGAGGAAAGAGAAAGAAGGGAAGAAGGAGAACTAGGAGGACAGTCACCAAATAGGGGGGAATCCCAAATCAAGGAAAAAGAGAATGGGAAAGGAGAGAATGTGGATAACGGGAAAGACAATGATGGTGGATGCAAGGAATATAAAGAAGTCAGACAAACAAGGGCAACAATACCTAAGTATAAGTAGAGGTTTTCAAGAAGCATTAGCAATTCTATCATTAAATGTTAATGGGTTAAATTCTCCAGGGAAAAGGAAAAACTTCTTTAGTAAACTGTATAAGACAACTGTGGATATAATAGTGCTGCAAGAGACGCACATAAAAAAGCAGCATCAGTACCTATTAAAATGCTCTAAGTTAGGAAAGATGTTCATATCTTCATTGCAGCAGAAGAAAAGGGGAATTGCAATGTATGTAAAAGAAGGTATTTTGGCCAAACAAATGTATAAAGATGAAGAGGGCAGAATACTGATAATAGAATTAACTGTGAATGGGAAAAAACTGACGTTAGTTGGAATATACGTGCCAAATGAGGGCCAAAAACTATTTTATAAGAAACTGTATAACATGATTAGAGACTTAGAATGCGATAATTTGTGTATAATTGGTGATTTCAATGCAATTGTAGATAGAGAACTAGACTATAGAAATGACAGACGAAAGAAAGGTGTTAGAAGGATATTACCTAATTCATTTTTCGAGATGGTGGAAGAATTAAGCATAAAGAATTGCTGGAGGGAAAGAAATGAGGATAAGAAACAATATAATTATTCAGGTAGACATCAATCTTGGTCTCGAATTGATATGGTTTGGGCATCGACAGATTTGAATTGGAATTGAGGAAGTTAATATTGACATAAATTCATGGACAGATCACAATCCCATTAAAATTAAATGGAAAGGACAAAAAAAGACAAGGAGGTGGACCCTAAAAAAAGCAATCTTGAATCAAAATGAATTTAAATTAAAAATTGATTTATTATGTATGTATGTATGTATGTATTTATGTATGTATGTATGTATTTATTTATTTATTTATTGGTTCGATTTATATGCCGCCCTTCTCCGGAGACTCAGGGCGGCTTACAATGCGTTAAGCAACAGCCTTCATACTTTTGTATATACCTGCTTAGTAGGGCTTTCGCCCCCCCCCCAAAGCGGTGTTCTTTTTATACAAAGTCCGCTTATTGCCCCCACAATCCGGGTCCTCATTTTACCTACCTCGGAAGGATGGAAGGCTGAGTCAAACTTGAGCCTGGTGAGATTTGAACTTGCAGTAATTGCAGGCAGCTGGCAGCTAAGTGCTACTTAACAGCACTTTAGTCCGCTGCACCACCAAGGCCACCAAGATGGATGATCAAACTTTGTTTTTTTAAAGTAATAAAAGAGGATATGAACAATCAGAACCTGTGGGACATAGCAAAAGCTTTTATGAGGAGTATCGCAATATCATACATGGCCAAAGACAACAAACAAAAAAGACAAAGGCAAAAAAAATTAGAGGGAGATCCTAGCAAACTGGAAAAAGAGCTGCAGAAAGAACCCATAATATGGGAATTGAAACAACAAATAAACACAATTAAACACAAATTAAATATCATTGAAAAGGAAAATATGGCGCAACAAATTAAAAGCATTAAACAAAAAAATTTTTGAGAATGCAAATAAGCTGGGAAAATGACTGGCTTATAGACTAAGAAAACGGAAAGAAAAGAACCAGATTAGTAAATTAGATAATGAAGAAGGAGTTAATTTATCAAAATGAGACAAAGAGGAAGGTAGCATATGAGTTTTTTAAAAAACCTATAAGATAGAAGTAGATAAGATAGTGCAATACCTACAAAAAACAGAATTGCCCAGAATCTCGGAGGAAAGTAAAAATTTATTAAACAATGAGATAACAGCATGGGAGATATCTGAGATATCTTGTAACAAAAAAGTTACAAGGCACCAGGACCAGATGGTCTACCTTCAGAAATTTATAAAAATCACCAGGAATTATTAAACCCACTGTTATTAGAGGTGTACAATGATGTACTTAATGAAGCTAAGATACCTGAATTGTGGAAAGAAGCAACAATCACTTTGATTCCCAAAGAAAATTCCGATTTGACTTATATTAAAAATTATAGGCCAAAATCCCTACTAAATTCAGATTATAAAATTTTCATGACAATTATGGCAGACAGACTAAAGAAAATTTTAGAGAATTTCATTCATACTGATCAAAACGGTTTTCTATCATATTCCCGGACGGCATATAAGGAACAACATCAGGATTATCCTGGATATGATAGAATACTATGAAGTCCACAATGAAAAACAGATGGCGTTGATATTCATCGATGCGCAAAAAGCATTCGATAACGTCAAATGGGACTTCATACTAGAACAATTAAAATATATGGATTTTGGGGGGAAATTTATAAAGATGTTTAAAACAATCTACTCCAGAAAAGAAGCCAGAGTGGTGATAAATGGGGAAACAACAAAGAACATTTTAATCCAAAAAGGCACAAGGCAAGGTTGTCCGCTATCACCACTGCTTTTTATTTTATCACTAGAGGCTTTAATTAGAACAATTCGAGAAGACAAACAAATCAAAGGTTTAAAAGTAAGAAAAGAAAGTTTTAAGGTACAGGCATTTGCGGATGACCTTGTATTTATTATTGAAGAGCCTGTACAATCTGGTTTTAGGCTGATGGAAGTGCTGGAGGACTATGGGGAAGTAGCAGGCCTGAAAATAAACAAGGATAAAACAAAAATGATAGTTAAAAACATGACTGAAAAAAAAAAAGAATTGGAGGGAAAGATAAATATTCAGACTATGAAAAAATAAGATATTTGGGAATTCAATTGACAGCGAGATGCATCACACTTAAAAAAGATAACTATGACAAATTAATGGCGCAAATTAGGTCTGATTTGGAAAAATCGGGAAAATTACAGCTATCTCTAATGGGCAGGATAGCCACCATCAAAATGAATGTGCTTCCGAAAATGTTGTTTTTATTGGTATTGCATACCAATTCGGCTCAAAAAAGATTTTTTTACAAATTTGGACAGACTCATTTCAAAATTCATATGGCAAGGGAAACAACCAAGAATTAGATTCAAATTATTACAAGATGCTAGAGAAAGAGGAGGATTTGGCCTACCAGACTAGACAAAATATTATCAGGCATGGTTTGGCTAAGTGAGTGGATGCATCTTAAAAACACAAGACTATTGGCACTAGAAAGTCATGACTTACAGACAGGATGGCATGCTATTCTATGGGAGGAAAAACATTTAGTCCATCAGTACTTCCGGAGGCATTATATTAAGAGAGCACTTTTGGATATTTGGAAAAAAAAACAAAAAGAAATAATTATATGGAAATTCCTAATTGGATGTCAACATTAGAAATGTACACACATCCAAATTTGACAAAACGAGGGGGAGCTGTCACCTATAAAGATATTTTGAATGAGAAAGGAGAATTAAAACCGAGAAATACTTTAAAGGAAGAAGGAATCGAATTGGAATGGTGGGCGTATCTCCAAATTCAATCTAAATTTAGCAAAGATAAAATGGGGCATAAAGCAAGAATCATCAGAATTAGATAAAATTTTATTTAGCAGGGAAGGCAAGACCATAAGTAAACTATATCAATATTTATTAGAACAAGATATAATTGAGGAACAGGTGAAAGAAATGATGATAATTTGATGTAAATATTTTGGGCACAATATTGATTTGGACAATTGGCAAAGTTTATGGGGAAAAAAAAATTAAAAATCACACTAGCAACTTCCTACAAGGAAAACCTCTATAAGATGTTCTATAGGTGGCACATCCCCCCCCCACAAGATTAGCATGAATGAATAAGGGGAAATCCTCGATATGCTAGAAGTGTGGAGAGACCATTGGGAATTACTACCACATGTGGTGGGAATGCCCAAAGGCACAAAAATTTTGGAATTTATTAAAGAACTGGCTGGAAGAAATTTTGCTCAGATATAGAGGTCAAACCGGAATTTTTCTTATGGGAATTATAGAAAGAAAATATAAGAAAGATACAAATTATTTATTACTGCATATAGTCACAGCAGCACGAATAGCCTTCACTCAAAAATGGAAAGAGAAAGATATTCCAACTGAAGAGGAAATATTACTGAAAATCTTTAACTGCGCAGAAATGGACAGACTCACTTTGGAACTCAAGGATAAAAGTGAAACTAAGTACTACAAAATCTGGGAACAATTTTATGATTGGATTGATAACAAGAGGGTAGCCAAGACAAATGTATAATGTTAGAACAAAAATATAGATGTTATTATAGATAAATGTATTTTTAAGAGATAAATAAATAAATAGAAATAAGGGGAAAAATATTAATATCATATCATATTATGCTTAAATAGTGAACAAAGCTTAAGAACTATATGTTTATATGAGTACTAATATTATTGTAAAGTGATGGAAGATGTTTGGAACCAGTGATGTCATATCTATGTCCAATGTTTTTTAATTTTGTATTATTAATAAAAAAACTTTTTTTAAAAAAGAAAGTTAAGGAGCACAGGTGGTGTTTTCATCTATACTTCCAACAAAAGGTCAACAACAAGGGGAAAAAAGACTATAGAAATAAAGTACTGGTTTAAGAGATAGCTTCTGGCAAGGGATGGGTTGCACCTCACAAGAACCAGGAAGAATGTATTTCGTAAACGACTGGCTCAGATTATCTGAAGGGCTTTAAACTAAAACTGAGGGGTGAGGATGACCAATCTTTAGAATTTTTAGGATCTAATCTCAAGCATAAACCCCAAAATAATCAATCAAACAAGGAGATAGGAAGTGTTGAGAAGGAAGAAAAACTCAGATATAAAGTAGGAGATGTAGAAGCATACCCAGGGTCAGCCATAAAGGACTCAGATGTTAGGGGAACAAACAGGGTGAACTTGAAGTATTAGTATATGAGGGCAGATATGATACAATTGCTATTACCGAAATTTAGTGGTATAAGAAGGATATAAACTGTTCAAAAGAAACAGACCTAACAAAGAGAGGGTGGAGTTGTAACGTAAAAGAAATCCCTACATCTCTAAAAAAAATGTATAAAACCAAGGATGAAAGCCTCCTTTAATGCATGTGGGTGAAACTAAAAGGAAAAAACAATGACATTGTCATAGGTATATACTATGAACCAAGCAGAAGAAATAGATGAAGGTTTTGCTAATCAGTTAACTGATGTTTATAGGAAACACACCACTAGTAGTAATGAGGGACTTTAACTATCCTGACATCAACTGGAAAGCAATTCTGCAGCAAGTGGGAGATTGAACAGGTTCCTTACAAGCCTAGCTGACAACCTTGTCATCTAAAAGGTAGAGGAGGGAACTAGAGGGTCAGCTATACTGGATTTAATTCTGACTAACAGAGATGAAATGATAGAGGGGGTTGAAGTTGCAGGAATTTTAGGGGAGAATGACTATGTCATATTGGAATTCAATATAATGCTGACATAAGCAATAGAACAAAATCAAACCAGTGCATCTGATTTGCATCTATCTTCATGCAAAAAGAAAATATAGAACAATTTACCAAAACATAATGGTAATAGACAGACTAGGAATACAAATTAAAATAGGCAAGAAAACAGTAAGAGAACACCAGTTCACTCTGGACTAGTTCAAATCATCAGGTCCTGATGGATTACATCCAAGAGTTCTGAAAGTGCTGCAGACATGATCTTGGAACCATATGTTTCAAAGATTCTGAAGCACCAGGAACTATCAGAGGACTGGAAAAGAGCTGATGTGCTTCCCATCTTCAAAAAAGGAAAAAAAACCAGACCCAGGAAACTACAGACCAATCAGCCTAGCATCAATACCCTGGAAGATATTGGAAAAAATAATAAAAAACCAGATCTGCCAACATCTAGAAACAAGTAAAGTAATAACTAGCAGTCAGCACAGGTTTGTTAAAAACAGATCATGCCAAACCAATCTTATTTCATTCTTCAACATAGTGACTAAATTAGTAGACCAGTGAAATACTGTGGACATAATATACTTAGACTTCAGCAAGGCATTTGACAAAGTAGTCTAAAACCTACCACTTGGTAAGCTAGAAAAATGTGGTCATAGACTGCATCACCAACAGATGGATTTGTAAATGGCTGACAATGCACTCAATGTGTAGTCCTTAAGGGAACTACATCTACATGGAAGGAAGGAAGGAAGCGATGGGCTACCCCAAGGTTATTTTAGGCCCAGAATTCTTCAATAACTTCATAAACAATTTAGATGAGAAAATAAAATGGGAGCTCATCAAATTTGCAGCTGATACCAAGTTGTTAAGAACAGTCAATACACGAGAAGATAGGCTCAAGATCCAGATGGATCTTGACAGAGTTGAACACTGGGTACTATCTAACAAAATGAAATTCAGTGGAGAAAAAAAGCAAGATTTTATACTTAGTACAGATTGGGTAAAACCTGGTTTAACAGCAGTAAATGTGAGAGGGATCTTGGAGTTCACATGAAGTGTTAGTACCACTTTGTAATGTCTTGGTAAGACTACACTTGGAATACTGCATCCAGTTTTTGGTCACCACAATATAAAAAATGTAGAGACTCTGGAAAGAATGCAGATAAGAGCAATGAAGATGATTAGGGGGATAGAGGCTAAATGAAGAATGGTTTCAGGAATTGGGTATGTCTACTTTAGTGAAAAGAAGGATGTGGGGTGACATGATAGCAGTGTTCCAATATTTGAGGGGGTCAACCTATTTGCCAAGTCCTGCCAGTTCCTGCCATCAAAAGTTGGAGTGGAGTGGTGGATAAATGGGTAATATGATTGTGTGTACATGATGGGAAATAGGGAGGGGGAAATGACAGGTGATGAAGACCAGAGAAGCCTGGAACCAATTTGCACCGAGGCCATGCATCCTGAAAAAGGAATGTGAATTGCCCACATTATCTCACTGTTCTCATAATATCTTGGTGAGCTCCAATTGGCAAAGTACGGACTGGTCACAGGGTAGGGGAGAAAGGAACCTTTTCTATATTTTTTTTGCATGGGAAAACCTTAGAGATAGCCTGACTTTACTTGCAACCAAACTTCCTCTTTGTCGACTTTAGTTCAGCATTCAATACCATCATACCGGACATTCTTCTAACTAAACTAAATCAGCTAGTGGTACCTGAACACAGTTGTAAGAGGATCACAAGCTTCCTAACAGACAGGAAGCAGCAGGTGAAGCTAAGCAAAACCACATCAGACACCTGTACAATTACACAGCCCCCACCCCCAAGAATGTGTGCTTTCTCCACTTCTCTTCTCTCTAAATACCAATGACTGCATCTCAAACGATCCATCTGTTAAACTACTGAAGTTTGCAGATGATACAACATTGATTGGTCTCATTCGAGACAATGATGAATCCGCATACAGACAGGAGGTGGAACAACTAGCCTCTTGGTGCAACCAGAACAATCTGGAACTGAACACACTCAAAACTATATAAATGGTGGTAGACTTTAGGAGAAATCCTCCCATACTACCACCTCTTACAATACTAGACAACACAGTATCAACAGTAGAGACCTTCAAATTTCTAGGTTCTATCATATCTCAATACCTAAAATGGACACCTAACATCAAAAAGGTCATAAAAAAAGCACAAAAAAGAATGTTCTTTCTGCGCCAACTCAGGAAGATCAAACTGCCCAAGGAGCTACTGATACAGTTCTACAAAGGAACTACTGAGTCTGTCATCTGCACCTCTATAACTGTCTGGTTTGGTTCTGCAACCCAACAAGACAGACACAGACTTCAGAGGATAATTAGAACTGCAGAAACAACAATTACTACCAATCTGCCTTCCATTGAGGACCTGTATACTGCACAAGTCAAAAAGAGGGCTGTGAAAATATTTACCCCTCACATCCTGGACATAAATTGTTTCAACTCCTACCCTCAAAACAACGCTATAGAGCACTGCACACCAAGACAACTTGATACAAGAACAGTTTTTTCCCGAACGCCATCACTGTGCTAAACAAATAATTCCCTCAACACTGTCAAACTATTCATGTTAGGCTGCATTACTATTGCTATTGGTCTTCTCATCATTCCTGTCGCCTATCTTCTCCCACTTGTGACTGCATGACTGTAACTTTGTTGCTTGTATCCTTGTGATTTATATTGATATTGTTTCCTAGTATGATTTGATTGTTTATTGTACCGTATGACTGTCACTGGGTGTTGTGCCTTGTGATTCTTGATGAGTGTCTTTTTATGTATACTGAGAGCATATGCACCAAAGACAAATTCCTTGTGTGCCCAAGCACTCTTGGCCAATAAATATTCTATTCTATTCTATTCTATTCTATTCTATTCTATTCTATTCTATTCTATTCTATTCTATTCTATTCTATTCTATTCTATTCTATAGTATAAGAACCTTTTGCTTCAACCTAATGGAGTCGAGGCTCTTTCTTTCCTAAGGTGCCGGAAATTGCCTCTACTGGGGGGACCATTGAAACGATGTCGGCTCAAGGAAGCGACCAGGAAGAGATTGAGGCCTGGGGGGGGGAGTGTCCTCAAAACCCCCTTTCTGGAGGGCTGGATCTATCCAAATGGCTGGAAGAAGATGATCTGCCAAGACCCTGATGGTCCCCCAGGGTTGGGAAAATGGAGGAATGGAAAGAGAAGCCCATGAGGATGAAGTTCATCCACCAGAGCCATGGCAGCCACCGATGAGAACAGTGTGTGGAGCTGGAGGAACAGAACACAGATGAGCCAGATCGAGAGGACTGGATGCTGGAGCAAGACCTAAAGTTCCTGAGAGGTTCGTTCAACAACTTCAAGGCATGAGAGGTGGTGACCCAGGCTGTGAACCTCGCTAACCAGCTGGCCCCAGCCACGATGTGCTATGGAGCAACCGCTTCTGTAGCCACGACTGCAACAGCAGTGGGCACCTTGACTGTGACAACCCTCCCTGCACTGGGCCCTGCACCCCAACCTGCCCCGGCTATGGGCCCAGCTCCTGAGCAATGGAGGGATCGCAAGACACCCACCCTTGCCATAAAATTCAATGGAGACCTGAAGCAGCTGGGGTTCTTCCTGGTGCATGCCTGGACCTATATGTGGGGAGAAGCCACTGAAGGGGTAAAGGAGCGGTGCATGACCATGATGCTGGAGGGGCCTGTAGCTGAGTGGATGGTCACCCTCCATAATGATGACACCCCAGAGCAGAGAAACTTTGAATGTTTATGACCTCCCTTAGGAAGCACTTTGAGTACTCCTTGGCTGACTGAAAAACCAGAGATTGCATAAAAACAATTAGCCAGAGACAGAGGAGTGGGCAAGTGCACCCAAGAGTTCCGAGACCTGGCCTGCTGGCTAACCGATTGGCCAGAAGACATTTTGATCAGCTGTTTCTGAGATGGACTGAGTGACAAGATCTACAATACCTGTGTGTCCAGGGGTGCCCCCACATCCTCCATGGTTGATTCATTCTAGCAGAGGAGGAGATTAACCTGGCACAACCCAAAAATCAGCCAAGTTGTGGGTTGTGGAGATCCCTCCCCAAGAAAAAAAGAGGCACCAAAACACACGAGCAGAGTCCACACCGATGATCCACCGGCTGCTTCAGTGTGGAAAAGAAGGCCACCAAGCTGCTGACTGCCGAGCCACACACCCAACCCAAAAGACAACTCCAGGAGCTGCCAAAAAGCAGGCAAAGCCACCATTGAGAGCCCTAAAAAATAGCCCTAAAAGGAGTGGAAGTTGTAGAGTTCATCTTGTGGTCCGCCGGTGGCCAGTGGAGCTGGCAGCAGAGTCAGACAGTGAGGAGGTTGGGGAGGAACTTGGGCCAGTCCTGGGGGGTGGGGAAAGCTCGGACAAGGGCTGTGCATCGGAAGCAGAGAGGGAGTTAGACAGCAGTGAGGCAGAGGAACAGCTGGAGCCCATTCCCAGTGTCAGCATGCACAGAGCTGCCAGAAGAGAAGAACAATTAAGAAAGCAAGGTAGACTTGGGAGTAAGGCCGCACCTTGGAGATGATTGGCCCCTCCCACAGGACATAAAAGAGGAGCGAACGGGATGTGAGCTTTTGCAGGAAGCAATTAGTTCATCTTGTTTCAAGATTGGAAAATTCTGTTCATGAATCTAATAGACTCGGTGCCAAATTTGGTCTTGCTCTGCATTTGGAAATTGGTTCTCTGGCAGCGTTCCAAGTGAGATAAGGTGGGAGTTGATAAACATTCCTCTGAAAGACTTGTTTGCCAAAGTCTTGTTGACTGTGAATGAACGTAATTCACAGTCATGTTAATAAAAGAGGTTTTACTGGGATTAAGACTTTGCTTCATGCTTTCTAAGGAAGCCTAGGTCAGAACAGTTCAACCCATTTCCCAAAGATGGCAAGAGAACTTCGACCGAACCAATGGACAGCCCAGTAAAATCAACTCAGACTACAACAATGATCTCTTGGTAAGTTGCCTGGTCAACCCAGTGACATCCCATAGAACTGGTGGCCTAATCCTGGGGGTGCAAAGGGAATTTAGTAGCCCTACTGGACTCGGGGTGTACCTGGTATCTGGTCAACTTAGCTGTGGTTGAAATTAGAGGTGAGATGCAAGCAATTTAAGAGTGCCCATAGTGTTTTGCCAACTGGATGGCTCAGTGGCAAGGGGGATCCTGGCGACGTTCATCACTGAGCCGATAGAAATGAGACTCTAAGCTTTATTGGGGACTCAGGCATGGAGTAGCCTCTGGTGTTAGGCCTATCTTGGCTTTTGAAGTGGAACCTTTATGTGCATTGGAGAAGGGGCTTATTAAAGATCTGGCGGGCTACCCATGAGGGGAGCCGGGACAAAGACTGTAAGAAACCTACCCTTAAGATGCCATGGCTAATGCCAAGGAGGAAAGTGGGGGCTGCAACCAAAGAACAGCCCCACAGTAATCTTCAGATCCCCAAAGAATACTGGGACCTATAGGATGTTTTCAGTGAGAAGAGGTCAGATACACTCCCACCTCACTCATCAAATGACTGCTCCATAGAAATCCTGCCAGGGGCTAAACTGCCCAAGCCAAAGCTGTATTCGATGACACTCAGAGAATTAGAGGATCTACGGATCTTTATAGACAAAAACCTGAAGTGCGAGTTCATACAGCCTGCCAGACTGAGAGTAGAAAAAAAAGTAGAGATTCTGGAAAGAATGCAGAGAAGAGCAACAAAGATGATTAGGAGGCTAAAACATATGAAGAATGGTTGCAGGAATTGGGTAGAATCATTTCTGATCTTTGGGGTTGTGGGAAAACTTTCTCTTTTAACTAGGTGAAAACCGCGGGAACTTTTAGAGTCAGTTTTCACCAGATCTGTGCCAATATGATATTTCCAATAAAGTTATTCTTTGATGAATCTACATGCCTTGGAGTTTTGCTTGATGTGGAACTATTAGTTGGAATCCTGACAGGCACCTTCGATCACGTCACTCAAGCGAAAACTACTATGTTTCCCTGAAAACAAGACTGGGCCTTTTGAAAAGACCCATTAGGTCTTATTTTTGAGGATGTCTTACTTTAAGCAGGAGGTGGGGCCTGTGCATAAGGCAGCAGCCCAGGGCCAAAGCACTGGTGGAGCACCAGAGGGTTGGGGAGAGTGCTGAAACATACGGGCATCCTGCCTGCAGCACCCATGTCAGCTGCCCCTTACTGGCCAGAGCTGGAATGCCACTGCGTTTAAGTGCCGGTAGATGCTGGCCTTCCCTCCGGCGGGCCTGGGCAGCTGCAGGAGAGAGACAGGTTGTTCTGTCCCCGTACCACGCACACACACCCACAGACAGCCCGGAGTTAATAAGCCACACGACAAAACTCTTTGATGATAAAGCTGGCAGCAACCCAGTGGCTAGCTGCCAATTCAGACTTTACTCACACAAAACAAAGATTAATCCAAATGCAGTCCGATAAAGCAGACAAAGTCCAGTAAAGCAGAGATCATGGGGTGTTTCCAGTTTTTGCTCGTCACAAACTGAACCGGCCTCCACACCCACATTTATACCCTGTGGGGTGTGGTCCAGTGACTCAGCTAATCTCTGGCACGCCTTCCCCTCTGCTGCGCACGCTTCTCCCTGCGCCTCTGGCGAGCGTCCAGCCAGCACTTTTCTCCTTCGTCACTGTCCACCTGTGGCTGCGGGGACGTGCTTGGTTCTGGGCCTATCTTTTGGCCTTCGGTGTCCTCCAGAGGCATTGCCAGAGAGGAGGGTCCTGGAGAGGGAGGCCTTGCCAACTCCTCTCCTTCACTCTCGGAGTCCTCTCCTGCCAATGACACAGGCTCAGGCAACGGAGCCACAACACTGGCCCATTTCAGCATCTGGCACCCAGATGCCTTCCCTTTCCCCAAGCATTTCTTTGCTAACCTGATTTCCAGCTGTGTCACATTTCTCCGTCGTGTTTCTCGCCGCCGTGTGCAGGAAAACAAAAGTTTGTGGGACTAAAAAAAAAAAAGCTCAATTAATCAATTCCAACCTCTCGTGAAAAAATTAAGACCTCATGAAGTTGGAATTGATTGAACCCTAACCCTGTACAGGACAGTGAGAAATGCGACGAAGAAACACAATAGATCTGGAAATCAGGTTAGCAAAGAAATGCTTGGGCGAAGGCATCTGGGCGGTAGTAGCTGGGGCAAGCTCCGTGGCACCGTGCTGAAATGGAAAATGGAGCAGCTGGCACGAGGGGAGGAGGAGGAGCAGCAGAGAACCAGTTATTAAATTATTTGAATCCCACTACTGCTTATCAATCAAATAGATCAGCAGATAATGCTGTCAATATGGTACAGCACTACATATTGCAACATGTTGAATCTCTAGGGACCTACGCCTGGATCCTTTTTGTACACTTCAGCTCAGCATTCAATACCATCATTCCAGAAATTCTTTATTCTAAATTGCACTTTTTTGTTTTTCTTTAAGTTTCACTTCTCATCTAAGAATCTTCTTCAGCTCTGACTGGATGATGGAGAATGGAAGGAAGAAAAAAACAAAAAAGTGCAGTTGCCTCTTGAAAAAGCACCTTTGGGACAACCATGACCTGGATGACTGAGAATCTCCATAGACATACTTCACTCTAAATTGATTCAGCTAGATACACCTATTCATATTTGTAGATGGATTTTTTTTTTTATTGAAAAGTTTTACAAAAAGTTTACATATTTCCCCCCCCCTTCCCTACCTCAACCTCCACCCTCCCCCCTCCCCTTCCCAGAACAAATTACAGGGTATAAACTTCAACAATCATAATCAATCCTAATCTAAACAATTATGACATTTCACATCTCTTGTTTCTTCAATTCCCTAATTACCCGCCTAGCTTTATTACTTAAAGACACACTAAATATCTATATAATCATTCATAACCTATCTGCAATTTCTTATTCCGATATTTATTTTGAATATAATCTATCCACCTTCTCCAGTCTCTTAAATATCTTTCATTTGAATGATCCTTCAGGTACGCCGAGATTTTTGCCATTTCCGCTAGATTTATAACTTTCATTGTCCACTCTTGGATTGTAGGTAAATCTTGCTTCTTCCAATATTGTGCCACCAACAGTCTTGCTGCAGTTATTAAATTCAAAATCAATTTAGTCTCTATAACTGTACAATCCGTAACTATACCCAAAAGAAACAGCTGTGGTGTAAATTTCAACCTCTTTTTAAGAATATTTTGTAAAATCCACCAGATTTTAATCCAAAATGCTTTAACCTTTTTACATGTCCACCAAATGTGAAAATAAGTAGCATCCTCACAATTACATCTCCAACATTTTGGTTGTACATTCGGATACATACGAGATAACTTTTTTGGATCTAGATGCCATCTATAAAACATTTTATAAAAGTTCTCCCTTAAATTTTGCGCTTTGGTAAATTTCACATTTGTTACCCATATTTTCTCCCACGTTTCCATCATTATTGGCTGTTCAAAATTCTGCGCCCATTTTATCATACAGTCCTTAACTAGCTCTGTTTCCGAGTCCATCTCTATCAGTATATTATACAATCTTTTTATATGCATTGGGCTTTGATCTCTAATTTGTTTAATTAAATTTTCATCACTTTGTATAACACCAGTTTTCTGGTCTTTTCTCCATCTGGCTTGTAATTGTACATATTGAAACCATGTTTGAATTATTTTCTCCTCTTTCAACACATTCACAGATTTTAATTTTAATATACCTCCCTCCATAATGAGAATATCTTTATACGTAATTACATCCTGTCTACATTCTATACTCGTATTTTCTATTGCGTGCCTGGATGCTGTCCATATAGGTATTTTTTCATTTAACTTATATTGATATTTCTTCCAGACACGCAATAAAGCATTTCTCAGTATATGACTCTTAAATGCTCTGTCCACCCTTTTTTCATACACTAAATAAGCATGCCAACCATAGACCAGATCATACCCTTCAATATTCAATATCCTTCCATTTGTTAAATTAATCCAATCACTAATTGCTGATAAAACAGCTGCTTCATAGTACAATTTTAAATTTGGCATTTTCAGTCCTCCTCTTTCTCGTATGTCCTGCATTATTTTCAATTTTATCCTTGGTTTCTTACCTTGCCATACGAACTTATTAATACCTTTCTGCCACTCTTCCAGGTTGGCATCCTTTTTTAGTATTGGTATCATTTGAAAGAGGAACAAAAACCTAGGCAACACATTCATTTTTATAACTGCTATTCTACCCAACAAGGACAATTGTAGTTTTTTCCATTTATCCATTTCAACTTGTATTTTATGCCATATCAATTCATAATTATACTTATACAATTTACCATTAGAAGATGCAATATAAACTCCTAAATACTTGACTTTTTTAACTATTTCACATCCCGTTACCCTTTGTAACTCCTCTTTTTGATTAGCTGTCATATTTTTAACTATCATCTTTGTTTTTCCAATGTTTATCTTAAACCCAGATACTTGACCATACTGTTTTATTATATCAATCAAAACCTTTGCTGATTCCACTGGATGAGTTAAGGTCATAACCAAATCATCTGCAAATGCCCGTATCTTATATTCATAATCTCTAACTTTGATTCCCTTTATCCCATCTGCATTACGTATTTTATTTAACAGCAACTCCAAAGTTAATATAAATAATAATGGCGATAAGGAACATCCCTGCCTCGTGCCTTTTTCAATTTTAAAAGTTTCTGTCAAACTGCCATTAATAATTATCTGAGCTGTCTGTTCCTGATATATTGCTTTTATGGACTGCATAAAGCAATTCCCAAATTGCATCCTATTGACCACTCTCAATAAAAATTGCCAATCTAATCGATCAAAAGCTTTTTCCGCATCCAGAAATATAAGCACCGCAGGGATTTGGTTATTCCTTTCCAAATGTTCCAATATGTCAACAATTTGTCTTACATTATTTTTCATTTGTCTACCTTGTATAAAACCAGTTTGGTCAGCATGAATCGTCTTCTGCATTACTAGCATTAACCTATTTGCCAATATCTTAGCAAATATTTTATAATCTGTATTCAATAAGGATATAGGTCTATAATTTTTGGGTTGTGTCAAATCTTGATCTTCTTTTGGAATTAACGAAATAAAAGCTGTTTTCCATGAAGGTGGTACCCCTTCACCCAGCTGAATTCTATTGAATAATTCTTTAAGAGGTAAAACCATCTCCAATTGTAAATATTTATAGTACACAGCTGTTAATCCATCCGTACCAGGAGCCTTACCAGTTTTTAACTGTTTAATTGTTGAGAGGATCTCCTCCTCTGTTATTAATTGGTTTAACCGTTCTCTTTGTTCCTCTGTAACTATTGGAATATTCTGTCTATCCAGATATGTCTCTACCTCTGCACCTTGTATTTTGTCTGCAGTATACAATCTTGCATAAAATTCTAAAAATGCCCTTTTAATCATATTTTGGTGATACAGCTCTCTACCTTTATACTCTATTTTCTCTATGGTACGAGATTTTTGTTTTTTCCTCAGCATGTATGCCAACCATCTACCTGGTTTATTTGCATTACAAAAAGTATTATGTTTAGCATATTGTAGATTGGTTGCCACTTGGTCTGAAAGCATCATATTAAATTGCCCACGTAATAAACTGATCTCTTCTTTAATTTTCTTATCCCCTGGGTTATCAATTAACACCCTTTCTTTTTTCTTAATCTCTTCTTCTAATTCCCTCCTTTTCTCCACTTGTTTACGCCTATAAGCATTATTCATATTTATCAGAACTCCTCTCATATATGCTTTACTAGCATCCCATACCATATCCATAGATGTTCCCTTGTTCATATTAAAAACAAAAAATTCCTTCATTAGTTTTTTACATTCTATTACATTTTTCTCATATCTGAAAAGGTTTTCATTTAACCGCCAAGATCTCCTAACTCTTTCCCCACACTCCAGTTCCATCCAAACTGGGCTGTGATCAGTTAAAATTCTGGGACAAATCTTTATCTTCTTTACCCTGGAAAAAAAATCATTTGTAATTAATATAAAATCAATTCTTGAAAAGGATTGATGTCTATCTGAAAAAAATGTAAAATCTTGTTCTCTATAATTCCTTTCACGCCAGATGTCTCTTAATTCCATATCCTCCATCATATCAAAAAAAGTCTTAGGCAGTCTAGATCGCAATTTGGTAGATTGTACTATTCTTTTCTTATCAATACTAGGGTCTAACACTCCGTTCCAATCTCCCATCAGTATACATGAATTTATTTATTTATTTATTTATTTATTAGATTTCTATACCGCCCTACTCCCGAAGGACTCAGGGCGGTGCACAGCCAAACAATAAAAACACATACAATACAAAATTTAAAAAATAGAATAAAATCAAATTAAATAATTTTGGCCCCGACAAATTTAAAACCCCAAACTTTTAAAACCAATTTAAAATTGAATATATAAATACTAAAAAATATTTAAAATTTTAAAAATCTTTTATAAAAGAGGGGGAAAATTAGGCCAGGCCGGCCTGGTGAAATAGTAAGGTCTTTAAGGCGCGGCGGAAGGTGCGCAGATCCGGGATCCTCCGTATCTCTGGGGGGAGCTCGTTCCAGATAGTAGGTGCCCCCACAGAGAAGGCTCTCCCCCTGGGGGCCGCCAGTCGGCATTGTTTGGCTGACGGCACCCGGAGGAGCCCCTCTCTATGGGAGCGTACCGGCCGGTGGGAGGCTATTGGTGGTAGTAGGCGGTCCCGCAAGTACCCGGGTCCTAAGCCATGGAGCGCTTTAAAGGTGGTAACCAAAACCTTGAAGCGCACCCGGAAGACCACCGGGAGCCAGTGCAGCTCGCGCAGGAGAGGTGTTACATGGGAACGCCATGTCGCTCCCATTACCACCCGCGCGGCCGCACTCTGCGCCAGTTGGAGCCTCCGGGTGCTCCTCAAGGGGAGCCCCATGTAGAGAGCGTTGCAATAGTCCAGGCGGGAGGTGACAAGGGCATGAGTGACCGTGCGTAAAGAGTCCCGATCCAGAAAGGGACGCAACTGGTGAATCAGGCGAACCTGATGAAAAATCCTCCCGGTCACGGCCGTCAAGTGCTCTTCTAAAGACAGCCGTGAGTCCAGGAGGACGCCCAAGTTGCGAGCCCTCTCCGTGGGGGCCAATGATTCGCCCCCAATAGTCAGTGATGGCGTCAACTGACTATATCGGGACGTCGGAAACCACAGCCACTCAGTCTTGGATGGGTTGAGCCTGAGCCTGTTCCTCCCCATCCAGATCCGTACGGCCTCCAGGCACCGGGACATCACTTCAAGGGCATCGTTGGGGTGATCCGGGGTGGAGATGTACAGCTGGGTGTCGTCAGCGTACTGATGGTACTCCACCCCGAAACCACGGATGATCTCGCCCAGCGGCTTCACATAAATGTTGAACAGGAGAGGCGAGAGGACCGACCCTTGCGGCACCCCACATATGAGGGGCCTCGGGGTCGACCTCTGTCCCCCTGTCAACACAGACTGCGACCGGTCAGAGAGAAAGGAGGAGAACCACCGCAACACAGTGCCTCCCACCCCCAACTCTTCCAACCGGTGCAGCATGATACCATGGTCGATGGTATCAAAAGCCGCTGAGAGATCTAACAGGACCAGGACAGAGGAGCACCCCCTGTCCCGAGCCCTCCAGAGATCATCAACCAACGCGACCAATGCCGTTTCCGTGCTGTACCCGGGCCTGAAGCCCGACTGGAACGGATCCAGATACGTCGTTTCATCCAGGTGCTGGGGGAGCTGTTGCGCGACCACACTCTCAACAACCTTCGCAACAAAGCGAAGATTGGAGACCGGACGATAATTTACCAACATTGCCGGGTCCAGGGAAGGCTTCTTGAGGAGAGGCCTCACCACCGCCTCTTTCAAGGCGGCGGGAAAGTCACCCTCACTCAGCGAAGCGTTTATAATCCCCTGGAGCCAGCCTCGTGTCACTTCCCGGGAAGCCAGTACTAACCAGGAAGGACACGGGTCCAATAAACAAGTGGTCGCGTTCAGTCCACCCAGAATCCTGTCCACGTCCTCAGGGGTCACAGGATCAAACTCATCCCAGATAACATTCTCAAGACCTGCCCCTGTCTCTCCCCCTGAGACTACCCAGTCGGAGTCCAAATCTTCCCGAATCTGAGTGATTTTGTCATACAGATACTGAACAAAATCCTCGGCTCTACCCTCCAAGGGGTCCTCCCGCGCTTCCTGGTGGAGCAGGGAGCGGGTCACCCTAAAGAGGGCGGCCGGGCGATTATCTGATGACGCAATAAGAGCAGCAAAATAACTACATTTCGCTGCTTTTATCGCCACTAAGTAATTCCTAATGTGGGATCTTACTAGTGTCCGGTCAGATTCAAGAAGACTGGCCCTCCAACTACTCTCTAGGCGTCTTTTCCGGCGCTTCAACTCCCTCAGCTCCTCGGTAAACCAAGGAGCCAATTGAGATCGGCGCCGGGTCAGAGGCCGCAAAGGCACGACCCGATCCAGAGCACCAGCAGCCGCCCTATCCCAGGCGGCCACCAGGTCTCCAGTCGAGGCGTGTGCCAGAACCTCAGGAAATGGCCCAAGCTCCGTCTGGAATCTGTCAGGTTCCATCAGGCGCCTGGGGCGGAACCATCTGACCGGCTCCGCCTCCCTGCGGCGGGGTGCAGCGGTTTGAAAGTCGAGACGAAGGAGAGAGTGATCTGACCATGACAAGGGTTCAGTAACTATATCCCCTATATCAAGATCCCTCAACCACTGTCCAGAGACAAAAACCAGATCCAGCGTGTTTCCCCCTGTGTGGGTAGGGCCATGAATTAACTGGGTCAGGTCCATAGCTGTCATGGAAGCCATGAACTCCCGAGCCATCTCTGACGTCTCACCCACGGACGGCAGGTTGAAATCCCCCATAACCATAAGCTTAGGGGTATCAACCGCCACCGCGGCGATGACGTTGAGTAGCTCGGGCAGGGCTGTTGCCACGTGGCAGGGAGCCAGGTACGTGATCAGCAAACCCATCTGAACCCCATGACCCCATTTCACAAAAAGGGATTCACAGCCGGCCGTCTGAGGAACAGTGGCCTCCCTCGGTCTCAGACCTTCTTTAATGATAACCGCTACCCCCCCGCCCCTCCCCTGTGACCTCGGCTGATGGAATGCTTGGAAACCTGGCGGGCACATTTCAACGAGGGGAACCCCCCCCTCCTGGCCCAACCAGGTCTCCGTAATACCTGCCAGGTCCGCACCCCCCTCCTGAACAAGATCACAGATGAGGGGGGCTTTATTTACTACGGACCTGGCATTGCACAGCATCAGCCGAAGGCCTGGGTCCTGAGGGTCTATGCAACCTGAGGAGCGAGTAGAACCTTGGGGGCCGGAGCACGCCACCGCTCGTAGACAGCGAGTGCGCACTCCCCTAACACGATATGGCCCCCTGCTCCCGCCATATCTACCCCTCCCACCTACAGTACTGATGTTCAAAAAACTATCCGGACAAGCTCTAACCCCCCCCTCGATCCCGGGCCCTCCATCCCCCACACCACGCTTCACTGCCAGACCCGACCCTCCCCCTTGTGGGTTATCCCCCATACCCACAGCCCGAATTCCAATATGACCCTCCCCCTCCCTAGGACCCCTTAAAAATTTGACTAAAAATTTTGTTAAAAAACCCCTCAATCCCCTCGTTTTCACATGTACATTCCCAATGTAATAATTTTGTATGTATCAACTTATAAAATTTCTCTTGCTGTTGATTGGGAGCATATATCCCCAATAAGAGTGTTTTCTTTCCTTCTATCATTATCTCAATTGCCAGAAATCTTCCTTGTTGATCTGCCTCAACTAATTTAGCCATCAAATCTCTTTTCAAGTAAATCACTATTCCATTCTTTTTTTCCGGGGCTGATGCAGCAAAATGTGTTCCCAATTTTGTATTTATTAAATATTTTTGGTCAGTTGTCCTTATATGTGTTTCCTGCAGGCATATTATTTCATTTTTAAATTGTCTCAAATGGTGAAATATTTTCTTCCTTTTTTGTGGTGAGTTTAAACCGTTAACATTCCAGGTTAAGAACCTAGAAGCCATCCTCAGAATCTCGAAGCTTGGCGAGAACCGCTTGATAATCCTCTTGGAATTTTCTTTTAGGTCTCGCCCCTCCCACAGCTTCTACACCAGTATTCACTTCTTGTGATAAAGCCTGCTCTTGTAACTTTTTTAACTCTTCAACTTTACGTTTAGTAGCTGCTCTGGTTTGTCTTTGATCTTTGCCTTCTTCTTGTTTTTCAACTATATCCCATGCTTGGACAGCACTTGAAAGTTGCAGTACTTCCTCCTGCATACTCATAGCTCCGCCTTCCGATTGCTTCTGCAGATCCTCTTTTCTTCCCTCTGTCGCCTCTCTTGCTTTTTTGCCTCCTGGCACTGGTGGTTGTCCAGCCTTTAATATATTACTATAAAAATCTCTTGCTTTGTAAATTGTATTAAGGCGATATCGCTCTCCTGCATAATCCACTGATAATCCGACTGGGACTTCCCATCTGTATTGTACCTGTCGGTTCCTCAGCTCATCTGCCAGAAAAGCATACTCTTTCTTGGATTTCAGCATTTTGGGTGGTATTTCTTTAAATACTGCAACTTCTTGTCCTGCCACTTGCAACTTATTTTTATAGGCAGCTTGTAAAATCTCATTTCTAATCCTTCTAGTAACAAAATAAATCACAACATCTCTTGGTAATTTCCTTTGTCTAGCTACCCATGAATTAACACGATAGATCCGATCCATTTGCCATTCGAGTTCACCTCTGGACACTCCTATAAATTGTGCCAGAGCATCTTCAAAGATCTCTTTCAGATTTTCCTTCGGATTTTCTTTCAAGCCTCTTATTCTCACGGCAAATTCCATCATCTTATATTGTGTCAACAACATTTCAGCTTCTGCTTTGTCAATCTTAGTTTGTGATTCCTCAACTTTACCATCTAAAATCTCATTAGCTTGAGCAACCTCATCAATTCTATCTTCTACATAACTAACATGTTTTGCCAGTCCCTGGAGTGCAAAGACTATATCTTCCCTTATATGTTGATTTCTTGTCTTAATTATGTCCTTCATTTCTTCCATTTGATCTGAGACTCCTTTAAATGCAAATGCAATGTCCTCTTTAAAACCTTCTTTGATTTCTTTCATGGCTTCCTGAAACATCTCAAGTGTTAACATTTGTGCTTGTGGTTGTAACTGTGGTTGTAATTGAGCTTGTGTATCTGCCGGAGGCAAGAAGGTTTGCAACCTACTAGTTTGAGCTGGGGAACTTCCCGCACTCGCTGCTTTAGGCAACACCAATTTTGTCTGCTTTGAAGCCATTTTAAAATTACACAGTCTCAGGAACAGTTCTTATAGCCAGCGAGAAAAAATCAGAAAATCTTTAAGATCTTTAAATTTTAATTCCCAAAGTCCAGGATATAAGATTAAATCCAAAATTTTTTTAAGCGGAGTTGTTAACTGATAGGCATTAATGAGTTAACAAGCCTGTAACAACTTTCTTCTTAAGTTTCACTTTCGTCTCTTTGTCTTAACGAGCCAGCACCATCTTCCCCTCCCTTTCCACTCCAGCTCCGCTCTTATAGGCTCGAAAAGAAACGATGTTCAAAGGAATTAAAGTGTAAGTACTTGCAATTATGTAGTCTCCTGTTTTTGTTCTGCCTGCTTCAATTTTCTCTTTGTATCAATTAAAAGCAGGGGCGGACGTGGCGTTTTGCTCTGCCTTCTGGCAGAGGCGTCCCGGCTTTGGAGCTTTTCCCAGGTTCTTGGGGAGCTCGCACTTTTCGAGCCCCAGAATTAATTCTAGGGCTCTTATGGAGCTCTACCCTGCACCTGGCTGCTCACTTCCCCCTCTTCTCCCGGGGGGGAAGGTTCTTCGCCGCTAGACAGCTGATTTTTTGCTGTTCTAGCGGCTAACAAAGTTGCGGGGCTAGCGCTCACCCAGGGAGCGTCCTCAACGTCCTACGGAGCCGCCGGAAAATCATTTGTAGATGGATTTTTGACACATTGGAAGCAACAGGTGAAGCTAGGGAAAATACATCTAATACCCAGGAAATTAGCACTAGTGCCCTTCATGGCTATGCGCTTTCTCCATTCCCTCTATATAACAATAACTACATTTCTAGGGATTATTCTGTTAAAGTACGAACTGGTAGCAGACCTCGTAGGATTTCACCATTACTACAGACCCTTCACATCCTGCATATAAACTGCTTCAACTCCTCTCTTTGGGATACCGTTACAAGGCTTTGCATGCCAAAACAACTAGACAAAGAGATAGGTTTTTTCCTCATGCCCATCACTCTGCTGAACACCTAATTCACGCAGTACTGTCTAATGTCTATATACATTTGACTCATGCTGTATGGCTGTAGCATTATTATTATCTTTATCTTCTTTACTATCCCCTCTTATTGATATTATGATGTTGATGATGATAATTACTCTGTTTCTTTGCACGTATACTGAGAGCTCCTGCACTGGAGACAAATTCCTTGCTTGTCTAATCATACTTGGCCAAATAAAGTATTCTATTCTAACTGCAAATAAACCAAATCTGTCTTTTTTAATGCAACCCAAACACTAGAAAATTATAATTAAAATATTTATAAAGGTGGAAAACAATTTTATGCAATGAATACATTTCAAATTGGCATTTCTAAAAAATCTTCCTTAAAAATGCACAGCACAAAATACCTAAGTATTCCCAATGTTAATTATTGTGTAGATAAACCTTTGTTTTTACTGTAACTTGGACTTTTTTTTGGTTGGTTATTGTTTCTTCTATGAAAGTGGAGAGAACTTAGTGTGTATGCTGGGTTGGAAGAATTTTTGGTCTCCAAATAAAAATCAAGGAGGACCTCAAGGAGAGATGTCCATTACAGCAGTTACAACCGTTACTAAAGGGAACAAGAAAGTTTTATTGCCCCCCTCGGCGTCATCGCCGGTATTACCATCCCAAATGTCATCTAAACCTATAGAAGATGCAAATACATTGGGAAAGTCCCCCTCATTACAGAATTTACAGGGAATGATGCAGACGATGCAAGAGGTAATGATGAAAAATTTTGAGGACTTAACGATGAATTTGAGAAGTGAAATGGGAGTGGTGCTGGGAGACATTAAAATATTAAATGAACAATTGACAGAAGTGCGAGAGGTAATGGTTAAACAAGAGGGAAGACTTCACGAAGTGGAAGCCCGTACTAATAGATATGAAGAACGCTTGGCAGGATTGGAACGTGAACAGGCTGCAACTACGAGGATTATGGAAGAAGAAATAACTTTCTTACAGATGGAACGCTCCTCCTTTTTCCTAAGAATGCAGAATGTGGTTCAAGATAAAGAAGAATGTGTGAGAGAAGTAGTTGGAAGTATTTTAACTGAAATCTTGGAAAAAGATAAGGAGTTAATAATGAAAGACATTGATGAGGCCTATAGGGTATTTACGGGATATGCAAAGCGACATAATTTGCCTCAAGAAATTCATATTCGATTTTGTAAGAAGGATATACGGGAGGAAGTTTATAGGAAGGCAAGGGACCAGGTGATATCATATAAAGGACAACAAATTATGATTTTAAAGCAAATCCCTAGGAAAGTTAGAGAGCAGCGGCGAAGATACCAATTTCTGACGATGCAATTAAGGAAAAATGCAATTCTATATAGATGGTTGATACCGGAAGGTTTATTGATAACTTTGCGAGATAAGAGGATTAAAATTGAGAACTTGAGAGATGCACGAGATTTCTATGAACTAAACTTTAAGGTGAATGACTTGGAGACTGAGGGGGAAGCGGAAAATGGAAGCTTAGAAGACCTACAGGAGGATGAAGAATTTAAGGAACGAACAGATGGGAAGGAGAGAAAGATAGAGAGGGAAGGAGTTGGTGGAAGGAAAGAACCCCTTTCCCCAAGGAGAACCCGACAGACTAAAAAGAAAACAGAGAGCAAGTAATAAGTAAGTAGTAAGAAGGATGATAAAGGGAAAGGTGGGGGTATCTTTATTTTCAGCTAATATTAATGGTTTAAACAATCCATGTAAGAGAAAGAGAGTGTTTAACCAGTTGGTAAAAGGAAATTATAATATGATATGCCTGCAGGAGGTTCATGTAAAAGGAAACCAGAAAGCGATGCTGGAGAATAAAAGACTGGGAAATTTGTATGCCTCCCTGGCAGATCAGAAAAAGAAGGGTGTAGTGATATATGTGAAAGGACACTTAGAATCTAAATTAATTTATGCCGGAAAAAAAGGTAGAGTCCTGATGGTAGAGGTAACAATGGACCAAAGGAAATGTTTGTTGGTTGGAATCTATGCCCCAAATGGATGCCAAGTAAACTTCTACAGGAAATTATATCAGAAGCTATTAGAGGTAAACTATGCCAATATTTGTTTGCTCGGGGACTTTAATGCGGTAAAAGACCCAAACTTGGATTATATACCAGAGAGAGGTAAAGCCGGGAAAAAGAGGAGGAAACTTCTGCCAAAAATTTGTAAACAGATTAGAGAGGTAACAGGGTTGAGAGATATATGGAGGGATAGAAATCCGGGAAAGAAACAGGGTACTTATTTCTCCCCCAGACATCATTCCTGGTCCAGATTAGATATGGCCTGGATGACTGTAGGATTATGTGACCAGGTGTTAGATGTGGCAATTGAGGTTAATGACTGGGCAGACCATAACCCATTGAAAATAGTATGGAGAGGAGCCCGCAGAATAAAGAGATGGAAGATGGATGTAGGAGTATTAAAAGACAAAGATCTACTCCAAAAGCTAAAAGAAGAGATGGTTTTTTTCTTTAGGGTCAATAGGAAAGAGGATACTAGTCCACAAATTATCTGGGATACGGCGAAGGCGGTGATCAGGGGAGTAGTATCATCTCATATAATTGGAAAGAGGAAGACCCAAAGACTGAAACGGAGTAAATTGATGTGTGAATTGGAGAATGTGGAAGCGAGGTTGCAGGCAGACCCAGGGAACTTAAAATTAGTTGAGAAGAAGAAAATAACCCGACACCAGTTAAATCTATTAGATCAGGAAGAATTGGCTACTAAAATTAGATGGGCAAAACAAAGGCATTTTGAACATGCAAATAAAGCAGGAAAATGGCTTACTTATAGATTGAAGAAGCAACAGGAGAGAAATAGGATAGTTTGTCTGAAGGACCAAAGGGGAAGATGTGTTTCGGATAAGGAAGGGAAAGGAAAAATAATACAAGAATATTTTACTGCTTTGTATTCAGCTGGAGATGAACAGGACCAGGAGATTAGAGAGTATTTGGCTAGAGCGGATTCCCGGAAGGTCCCACTCCCAATGAGAGAAATATTGAATGCAGAGATTACCTTGAAGGAAGTAGAGTTAGTATTAAGGGAACAAAAAGGGGGAAAGACCCCAGGTACGGATGGTCTGCCAGTAGAAATTTATAAGGCCCTCCTTGAGACTTTGGGGGAAATTTTGACTCAAGTATTTAATGAGGTTCTGGTCTTTGGTCAAATGCCACCCTCCTGGTCTGAAGCATATATTACACTAATTCCAAAGGAAGGCACTGATCCGCTTCTGATTAAAAATTACAGACCGATTTCCCTGCTTAATTCCGATTATAAATTATTCTCTGCGATTTTAGCGAAGAGACTAAAAATCTTCCTGAATGAGTACATCCACGGAGACCAGAATGGCTTCCTACCTCATAGACAATTGAAAGATAACGTGAGAACTATAATGAATATATTAGAATATTATGAGTGTAATTCTGATAAACAGGTGGCCCTGGTCTCCGTGGATGCACAAAAAGCCTTCGACAGAGTGAGCTGGAAATTTCTCTTTGCACAGTTGAACGAAATGGAATACGGGGAAAGATTTACCAGGGCAATCCGGACAGTATACGCAAAACAGACAGCGAAAATACTTATTAATGGGGAGGAGTCTGAAAAAATTGATATAAGTAAAGGTACTAGACAGGGATGTCCATTATCTCCACTTTTATTTATTTTAACCCTAGAGTTATTATTGAATGAGGTCAGAAGAAATCAAGGAATTAGAGGGCTAAGAACCAGAGGGGAAGAGTTTAAGCTCCAAGCCTTTGCGGACGACTTGATATTTGTCTTGGAAGAACCTTTGGAATCGGGACCAATCTTGCTACAGGAGTTGGAGGCTTATGGGAAAGTAGCGGGATTTAAATTAAATAAAGATAAAACCAAGATCCTAATTAAAAATATGACGAAGAATCAAAAAGCGCAGTTAGAGGAAGAACTAGGGATCCAGATAGTCAAAAAACTAAAATACTTAGGAATTTGGCTTTCATCTAAATGCTCGACCATTAAAGAAGACAACTATCAAAAACTACTTAGTCAAACTAAAGAAATGTTGGAAGGATGGAAAAGTTTACAGTTATCATTATTAGGTAGAATTGCAGTAGTTAAGACGTATATCCTGCCTAAATGGATTTTTCTCTTTCAGACAGCCCCAGTTTTAGTAGATACAAATTTTTTTCATTCTTTAGATCAGTGTATACGTAGATTTGTATGGCAGAACAAAAAACCAAGGATTAAATTGAAAATGCTTCAAGAATCCCCTTCCAGGGGAGGATTTGGCCTACCTAAATGGGAGCTTTATCATCAGGCAGCTGTCTTAACTTGGATCAGAGACTGGATTGCCTTGAGGAGGAGGAGAATCCTTAGCTTGGAAGGCCACAATTTGCAACAGGGGTGGCACTATTATCTGAGTCAGGAAAGGCCCAAAAAACATAAATATTTTATGGACCACTTTATTCGAAAGGTTTTGATGACCATATGGGATCGAATAAGAAATAAATTTTACCTGATGACTCCGATTTGGCTTTCCCCTTTAGAGGCAATGACACACCCAACTCTTTACAACAGAAATAAACCATTAATTTACCAAGCTCTGTTGAATCCTTCAGGCAAAGTAAAATCTCGAAATATGCTGGTGGAATTAGGCTATGAGCTAGATTGGTGGTCATACAATCAGATCCAATCTAGGACAGCTCAGGATAAAAATAAAGGAGGAATCTATAATTCTCTACAGGAACTTGATAAGATCTTGTTGGGGAAGGATGAGAAGGTATTATCCAAACTGTATCAATTCCTCTTAATGGATTGGATTGGAGAGGAGATCATCAAGGACTCAATGATTGCCTGGGGGAGAAATTTGGGATACTCGATTGAACTTGAAAAATGGGAAGAAATCTGGGGGACAACCTTAAAATTAACAATGTCAGTTTCCTATAAGGAAAATATATACAAAATGCTGTATAGATGGCACCTGCCCCCGGCTAGATTATCGAAGATGTTCCCGGGGACCTCTCCGGTTTGCTGGAAATGCAACGCCGCTATGGGAACTTACTTTCATAGTTGGTGGACCTGTCCCCGAGCAAAAGAATATTGGGCTAGAATTCAAAAATGGATTTTAGAAATCATAGGATGTAGAATAGATTTGAACCCGGAAACGTTTTTACTAGGCATGAAACCAGAGAACTTAAACAAATCTAATTGGTATCTCGCTCTCCACATCATCATTGCAGCCAGGATCTCGTTCGCGCAAGAATGGAAATCAAAAATATCCCATCGGAGGCTACGTTAATTGCAAAGATCATGGACTGTGCAGAAGCAGACAAGCTTACTGGACTTTTGCGAGATAGACAAGAATCGGGGTTATATAGGAGCTGGGACAGATGGTATGCTTGGCTGCAGAAAAAGAAATCTTAAGAAGAATGAAAATATTAACCTTAATGTGAATGTGGGTAAATATTTCCAGGAGTATTGCATGACAATTGAGAATTTTTTTTTCTGGTTAAACTTTTCTTTCTTTTGATGAGTTAGCTTAATGGAAGTTTGTACTTTCTCCAGGAGAAAATTGATACTTTAAAACTCTATATGTATTATATTACTCTCTGCAATTCTATCCATATTATTATATTTTTTTCTGTATTTTTTAATAATTTTCAATAAAAAATTTAAAAAAAAAATCTTCCTTAAAAATGCACAGCACAAAATACCTAAGTATTCCCAATGTTAATTATTGTGCAGATAAACCTTTGTTTTTACTGTAACTTGGACTTTTTTTTGGTTGGTTATTGCTTCTTCTATGAAATTTATTCATATGGGCAAAGGCAAACAAAAGAAAAGTAAGATAGGCCAAGGCTTCAAGCCGAGGCACATAAAGTCACTAAAACTCCAGACACTCACACATTAGACACTGAGTTTCAATGTTGAACATGAAGACCTCCTATTAAACATCAGAAATCTCTATCCAAACAGAGCTAAGCAAAGAAGACAAAGAGGAAGTGTTCTGACCTAGGTTTCCTGAGTCAGTAAAACACACGAGTAGTCCCAAAAACCTGTTTTATTTTAACAGCTCTGAATTCTGTTCATTCACAGATGAGTCCCAAATAGTTGTAAAGAGTCCTTCAGGATAAGGCTGATAATCACCCATCTTTATCTCCCTTGACACGTTGCCAAAGACCTAATTGGCAAAGCCACATGGAGTCCAGAATCAAACAGAGCTTCAGACTTTAAACTGTACAGAATGAACAATGTTGCTTCCTGCAAAGGCCCCTGTGCCTTTGCTCCTCTTTTAAGTCCTATGGGAGGGGCCAATCATCTCCAAGCCCTACTCCCGAGTCGTCCCTTTTGTTTTAACTGTTCTTGCCTTCTGGCAGCTCTGCTCATGCGCGCACTGGAAACAGGTTCCCCCTATTCCTCTGCCTCACTGAGGTCCGACTCTGGAGGCTCCGGAGGCAGCACGTACTTCCTTCTCTGCCTCCGACGCAGAGCCCTCATCCAAGCCTTCCCCAGACTCCAGGACTGGCCCATGTTCCTCCCCAGCCTCCTCACTGTCCGACTCTGCTGCCAGCTCTGCAGGCTGCTGGCAGACACAACAGGAAGGGCAAGGGCAATGGTAGCATGTCATGCAAAGAACAAAAAAACTGAGAAGCCAGTTCCTACTTTCTTTGGAATTGAGCAATTGGTTTCATAGTGTTCTCCAGAAAGGAAATATGCAACGTGTAGTGTAGTGATAAGAACTAAAGAAGCTCAAATGTCCCCAAAGAAAAAATGGCACGTGTTGCTGATTGGTAATTCACTACTCAAAGGAACAGAGTCATCAATTTGTATACCTCACAATATCTTAAGGGAAATGAATTGTCTCCCAAGTGCAAAGATGTGATAGAGAGGCTTACTAAAATAATCAAGTTCACTGATTGCTATCCCTTTCTACATTTTCATGTCAGGATGAATCATACAACTAAGCCTGTATCAATTTCAAACAACTAGACAAAAAAGCAAAATATGTGGGTACCCAGATTGTGTTCTCATCTGTATTCAGGATGAAAGGTGAACAACCAACCAATGAGGGAATGGAACATTTTAGAAGTAAACCGCTGGCTCAAAGGATGGTGGCATCATAAGAACTTTGGATTTGTAAACCATGGATTACACTTTCTATATGAAGGGCTTCTAGCAAGAGATAGATTTCATGTCATGAAGACCAGCAAGAATGTGTTAGGGAAACAACTGGCTCCCTAACCAAAGGGCTTTAAACTAAAAGTGCAGGGGGAAGGAGACCTATTTATAGGACACAAAGCCCAACACAACAAATCAAATAACATGAAAGGAGTAGTAAAGAAAGGACACACAAGTACAATCAGGAGATATAGGAAGTTCAACCACGAGGGCTCAAATGCCTGTATACCAATGCTTATAATAAAGGGGACAAACAGGGAGAGCTTGAAGTCCTAGTACACAAAGGGAAATACAATAGTGTAGATATTGGTGAGGTGGAACCTATGATTGGAACACACAACTAGGATATAAATTGTTCAAATGAAACACACCTAACAAAAGAGGAGCTGGAATTGTATTACATGAAAGAAATCACTATACTTCTACAGAAATAAACAATAAAGCTAACCTCTGGATCCTTGTCCAACTTATCTTCTAATTTCTAACTTGAGGCTATTAGATGTTTTAGCAATACCATAACAAGTCCTCTGGAAGGAGGAAGAAAACAACAATGGTAATCACACCAGTAACCTCCAGGGCTGGCACCAGTAACCTGTTCTATCTGGGCCTGCCTTTGTGTTCCACCTCTAGAATTTGCATCTGTGTTACAGAATAAAGAATTAGGGTCAAAGCCCAGACCCTTTTTCTAATGAAACATTCAATGCATCCGAGACAACCATCTGTGCACACATGTAAGGAATATGCCAAAAGGAACAATCATCTGACTATTAATTATATTAACCTGCATCACTAACTTTTCAGGTGAGGCTTTGGGAAAATGTAGGATAAAAATTCTGGAAGTTCAGCATCATGAATAATAGAAAGTTCTTACTTTTAAAAACTGCATTAGGGCTGCGTTGCTTGGATCATTAGGATCAAGTTTTGTTTCAGTCACCCACTTGGCTAATTTCTTCATGTCAGTTAATCCAGATGTGCCAATTGATGCAATAGCATCCACTTTTTTTAAGGAACTGAAATTTTGACATAAGAGTGAAAACAACTGATTAAAAGAAATCTTCCTAATATTTTGGAAGAAAAAAAATGAAAGAACTTCTATGGTTAGTGTTCCTAGTAATGGATTGTCAATTTTGTATAAGCTCATTAATTTGCCTTTTCAAATAAAATTTACAAACAGCTTTACAATCACATCCCATCATTTCACAAGACTCACTACTGTTGAAGATATGTACTGTTTAATAAGCTCATGGTAAGTTAATAGAGAGAAAATAAATCTGAAATATTTTTATTCAATGAAATATCATTGGGCTTGAAATAATACACAATGCCAGTACAAAGTAGTTCAAGAGACAATGATGTTCAGCTGACACATGCATGCAAAAGAAGTTAAAATATAATTCAACCTCTGGCTAAAACAATGATCTCTAAGTATTATTCCAAAATGCAGTCTGACAGAGTATTGAATTGAACTCTGTTGAAGTTCACTACCTTGAAAGAGCAGAGTTCTTCTGTGAGATTGGAGGAACCAGTGGTATCCCATTTCCTCCAACTGCCCATGACACACTGCATGACACTTTACCAGAAGTCATTAAAATCATATTATTACTACCATCTGCTTCAAATGAAAATGGAACCCCTGCAAGAAGAGATAAAAAAGACAGGTCCTGCTCAGTTCTGACAAATCAACCAAGGTTTGTGTTCTTTTGAACCAATAAAAAGATATGGTTTGCATAGTCTTTAATGCTCTTGTATTTTTCCGTAGTGGAAGGGAGGGAGGGAGGGAGGGAGGAAGGAAACCAGTTTTCAGCAAGTTATGGAGATCTATCAAAGGTGGTTGTGAGGCTGAACACCTCAAGTTACCTACGAGATGACAGTTACATCTATGGACATACTATATAAGTATTTATATACTATATAAGTATATAAAGTCACAAATTGTCAACTATGTTAGCTGGTTTGCAATCCTCTGAACATGAACAAATAAGAAATGGAACAATCTCTGTACCACTGCCCACTCCTTCATGGTCCAGTGTTACACACTGGTCACTGCTGAATTCAATTTCTTCTATTGGAGCTCTTCCTGTCAGAATAGTCGTCTCCGGGATGGGCACAAATACTTCCATTAACAAGTTAGCACTGCTGAGTCCAATTGTTTCATATACCTGTAATAAAGGGAAGAAAGTATTCCAAGCCCTAATCACTTTGAGTGTTTGGTAATTATATTTAATTTACACCCTTTTTTCAAATATGTTCTCATGGCCATAAATAAGTACATGCATTTCAAAGGACCAGAGAAGCTTGGTATAAGTTAGAATTGCTTGTCTCTCGTGTATCATAATATCAGGGCTACACTGTAAATATATGCTCTAGCTTGGGATATACTAGAATGGTATTTGGATGGGCTCCCCTTCCCTGACAAGTGAAAGCAGAGAAGGTGATTCTCATTTGAAAATCCAGCTCTTGAGGAGCAAAAGCCACTAGATCATGGACTCCAAAATCAGCAACTATGGAGGAAACCCCAGCAGTTCAAAGGAATGATATTAAATTAATAGAAAATTATTAACATTTATGCTTTACAAGCTCTTTACCATTGCATATACATAACTAGTTGGGGTGAAAGTTTTGAAGAATTTTGTTTGAAGCAGATGGTGGTTCAAACTGCCATCGAAGCAGTGTAGAATAAAAATTGAGCATGTCATCTATATCCCATACAAGAAAGTGAGAGTAGCTTTGTCCATGAACAGAATTTCATTATGAAAAGAACCTTCTATCATTCAAATCCATGGACAAAATAAATTACTTAAGTTCCTCTATGGAACTACATCTAAATGACTGAAGTTAGAATTTCTTCAGAATTCTTGCCATAGATAAGAGCATTTATGTTCTACTGTTTCTCTATATGTTTAACACAATAACTTACCTGCAATTTTAAACTCTCTGGCCAATTGAATATTTGCACATTAAAAATCTGCCCAAAATGAATTCTAAAGTCTGAGCTCATCTGCCGAGAAATTGTTCTAGACACCTCTTTGGAATTGAAAAGAACTTTTAAGAAGATAGACCTTTTCTTCACATCTTCACGTCTTGCAACTTCAGTTCTACAAACAGGTTAACAACAAGTAAATAAAACATGTACATTTGCTTGAATAATAATAAAGAATAGAAGAGAAAGAATTAAGATAACAAAATAGAAATATAATTATTGTGGCAAAAGAAAGCAAAAGTAGAACCAATCGTAACAGGTGGCTTGAGTGTAATTGCATGATAATCTTCACTCTATGCAGTGTGTGCAATCCCTTTTTCACAGCTCTAAAATGTCCCAATTATCTAACAATAGAAAAGAACATACAAACCTAAAATCAAAAATATATATCTTAACTTGTTGGATTGAGCAGCGGATTTAGGAGTTTATAACTTGCTTCTCTCTTATGCTCAAAATGTGCAGTTGTGCGATTTATTTTTCCCTCTGCTCAAGGGCTAAATATTATCCAATCTGGATCCACGCATTAAAAAATACAATAAAAAGTATGTCTGACACAATATGCAGAAAGCACAGGTCCATACAATGAAAAACAGCATCCATTGTCCATAACTAAGAATTGGACAAGCCATGGGAATAGGATAATTAACCTTCATCTACAAATGCAGAGGAGAGGAGATTTCTAGAGAGGAGGAAAAAACCTCTTGAGCTGCCAATATCCCATTGTGCTTTGGAGGAAACCCCCCCCCCCCCATACACACACAATCATAAAAGTTCTAAAGCACAGGCTCTTATCCCAAAATAAAATTACACATCAATACCTTAGGCCCACATTCTGCCATCTTGAAAAGTAGAGGCTGGCTGCAGAATAACTGCCAAAGACATGGCCAGAAAGACCACAATGTTGCTTCTTTGGAAGAGAAAAAGGCTGAACTTGCTTTTTTGTTTTGTTTTCTTTTGCAATGAGGAAACTTTCAATTAAAAAATAGGAAAAACCACAATGCTGACTCTGCTGAATGCTGGGGACATTATTTTCAAATGTTCTTTGGCCCACAACTGTGGGATTGAAAACAGACTGGCCCCTTGCCTGGCATGAATGAACAGTCTTTACTTTCAAACATCTAGCATTCTGAAAATAAACATCTTAGGAACTGATTTGGAGAGTCAGCAACATTTTCAAAACTTAGTTTTCTACTGACTTTTCAAAGACTTTTCATTTCCAGTTTATATGAAATGAGAAGGAGCAAATATTTAAATGTTTTAATTATTATCAACAGAATCTTCAGATATTAAAATACACTGGCAGATAAACCAATGTTAAGAACGTGCATCTCATTTAGAAATTATTGTGTTTCTCCAACATGACTTAAAAGAGGCAGTTGTAAGACCATAACTGGAAAAAAAATTCATCTGGGTCTGGGAGCTTTGTAATTACAGGCCGATCTCAAATCTTCCATTTTTGAATAAGAATAAATAATTGAGAAAATGATGGATCCATACCTCTTGATGCACTTGAATGAAATTAATTATTTGGACTTTTTCAATCAAGCATGCTTTGGTTGCTTTGGGGAACTTTGGGAAAATTAGATGGGAGATGTGATCCTGTGAAATCTTTCTGGGATTGGTTAGGCCCTGCCCATCTCACTACCTAAGTGATTCTAGGCAGTTAGAAATAAAATGTCATAAAATTATATAAAAGAATGTAGTGCTGAGGAGACTGTGGCTTGACACTTAGGTAGCTGACTACTGATTTCCTATTAGGGATTATTTAGGGTGCTGAGTTGATCTTCAAAACCTTAAAAGACCCTGGTGTATACTATGAACCTGCCCAGGGACTTTGATCAGTGGAAACCCTCCTGAAGATGCCCAGATGCCTTAAAGGACAGATATGTCTCCCAGAATTGAAGAAAATGCCCAGAAAAGAATTGTGGCAAAGCTCGGAACTGCTTTTAATTGTGATTAGATTCTAGTGATACTTTGATTTTATGCTAATATGGCTCACCTAGGACAAGCCTCATTTGGAGTGATGCTCCCCACCAAGCTTAATTCAGGGATTAGAACTGGTTCTCCAGGCTGCCTTCTGTTCTCAGCAGCTCTTCTGCGAACTTGCAGCTCCACCTGCTGTTGGTCAACTGGGGGAGGTGGAAGAGGCTTCAGAGTTTCCTCCATTTGCTCAGATTCTTCATCTTCCAAGTGTTGACTTGATTTCTTTTTTTGTTTCTTTTGATTTTTCTATATGGGTGAAAAGATGTATTTGTTTTTGGTGGATCTCTCATGCATGGATTTTGCTGAACTGACCATTTTTTTCTCTAATTTGATAAATGAATGTGATAAATAATTCAACTGGTGGCTGGATGTTACAAATTTTTACTACAGTTATTCTATTATTAGAAGTTTACCTGTTTTTTTTTAAATCTTGGAATTTAGAGAAATTCTTACAAATAAAGGCTTTAACAGGACTTTATCCTTAAAAATGGCTTAATGTCGATGGAGATTCTCAATCATCCAGATCATGGTTGTCCCAAAGGTGTTTTTTTTCCCCAAAAGGTAACTGGACTTTCTTGGGTTTTTCTTTGAAAATGTTTCACTTCTCATCAAGAAGAAATCTGAAGAAGCTTCATAGATGATAAGCAGAACATTTTTGAAGTAAAAAACAAGAAAGTCCAGTTGCCTTTTGAAAAGGTACCTTTGGATTAAAAGTGGCTTTGATGTAGACCATTATTGTTTTTTATATATATATTCTGCTTTTCTTTCAGGAGCTGAAGAAAAATATACAAAGCACTCTTATTTTTTAGATGTCTACAATTCTCTTAGAGAGACTGGGCTGATAGAAAGACAGACTGAGCTTATGTGAGTGAGTGGGGGATTGAATCTAGTATTGAAACACACTGCCACTAGCATTTGACAATCATGGTAAATGATCATAGAAACTACCCTCCTAGCAGGGGTGAAATGCTCCCAGTTCGGACTGGCTCGGGCAAGTAGGTAGCAATGGTGGCGGGCAGTTCGGAGAACCGGTAGCAAAAATTCCTCCCCCACCCCCCCAGCCTCCAGCTTGCTTACCTTCGCTCTTCGGACTGAATCCTGAGCTGCTGGTTGCAACACCTGCCTTGCTTCGCTTGCTGTGATCCCTGCAATCCATTGCATCAGCAAGCAACTGAATCTCCCTGCCTCCAATCAAGCTCATTGGTGAGCAGCTCTATCTGCCTGCCTGCCTTGTCCCTTCAATTGGGTAAGTTTTTTTCCCCTTTGGGAGCTTTAAAAAAATAGTTAATTGGGGTTTTATTAGTTGTCCTTTTTTTGGACCTAGCCATTTAAAGTTTAGGAAGTTTTAAATTTAGCTGCTTTTATATAAAAATAAAAATAAAATAAAATAAAATTTGTGCAGCTTTCTGAGATTTTGTGTGTTTCTGTAGTGTTTCATTCTAACTACACAAACACACAAAATCTCACAAAGATGTATGTGGAATTTTGTGTGTGTAAAGTGTGAAAGTTGGGTTTTTTGGACTTTTTGGGGCTGTGTGAGGTTCCTGTTTGTTGCAGGGGCCATTTTGGGTCTAGCACAGCTGCTTTTACATTGTGGGTGAGCCAATTGTGTTGTGTGTGTGTAAAGTGTGAAAGTTGGTTTTTTGGACTTTTTGGGGCTATGTGAAGTTCCTGCTTGTTGCAGGAGCCATTCTGGGTCTAGCACAGCTGCTTTTACATTGTGGGTGAGCCAATTGTGTTGTGTGTGTGTAAAGTGTGAAAGTTGGTTTTTTGGACTTTTTGGGGCTGTGTGAGGTTCCTGCTTGTTGCAGGGGCCATTTTGGGTCTAACACAGCTGCTTTTACATTGTGGGTGAGCCAGATGTGTTGTGTCATGTTTTGTAGGTTAAAAAGGGGCAAAGAAGTGACGTCAACTTGGCCACGCCCACCTGACCAATAAGCCACGCCCACCCAGTCACCTGACCACCAAGTCATGCCCACTAATTAAGCCACGCCCACAGAACTGGTAGCGAAATTTTTAGATTTCACCACTGCCTCCTAGTGTTGATTAGTTTCATATGGAAAGGATTGTAAGTAGATTTGACTGTTGCCTATATTAACATTGTGACAGTCTGAAAGGACAGAATGCAAAAAATAATTCTTTCTAATATATGTCATAGCTAGTCATCCAGGACACCACTGCCTATACTGGCCATCTCTTGACCAGCCTTTCTCAACTACAGCGTCATTAAGTTGTGTGGACTTCAAAACAACTTAATGTCAGCACTTCAAGTTGCATTTACTCTAGTACTCTAGTAGTTCCTGGGTGAAGAGCGCAAACATCCAAGCTGACCGCCTTATAGCAAAATTCCATGCAGACCACCCGGGAAAGCCGGGAGGGGGGGTGCGCAGCCAAGGAGGGGCTAATGATACTTATCTTGTTGTGTTTTTCCCTATGGGATAGGTTACATCGCAGAAGTGAAGGGAGAGGGGCCGGATGTCAGCGTTCCAAATTAGGCTCTCTTCCAGCACTGACATGAACGAAATGAAGCAGAGAGCAGAAGCGTTGATTTATTGCTGACATGAACTTTTACCTAGTTTTCTGAAGGCAACAGATAGTGTTACCTGGGTGATGGAGGGTGGGGGGCACATTCCTGTGAAAAGAACGTGCCGGGACGTAGAGATGGATCTGCCTGATGACCAATGGGACATTGGGGTTGGAGAGCGGAAGAGGAGGGAGTTGGAAGGAGGGGCCAGTTTGGCTGCAACTTGAATCAGGAATGTCGGATTTTTTTCTATTCTTAAATAAAAGTGATTCATTAGAGACTTTGCGCTTGAGAATGAAGTTTATTTAAGATAGCACCGAAGCCTGACAGCAGTGAGCATAGAACAGGTGTATCCGTTATCTTTAATGAAGGACCTACTCGCTGCCTTAGCGACTGGTAAATATTTTACGAAATTAGACTTGCGGGAGGCTTATTATAGGGTACGTGTAAAACAAGGAGATGAGTGGAAAATTCAACTGCCCGTTGGGTAGTTATAAATTCTGTGTTATGCCCTTTGGATTACAAGGCGCTCCCACGGTCTTTATGCAACTAATCAATGAGGTGCTACACGATTATTTATACCAAGGGGTATTGGTGTATTTAGACAATATTTTAATATACACCAAATCTATGGAGGAACATGTCGTGTTACACCGTCAGGTGTTGGAACGATTGTTACAAGCCCATCTGTACGTTAAGGTATCCAAGTGTGAATTCCATCGCACAGAACTAGACTATCTCGGATATAGAATATCTAAGGATGGCATAGCTATGGATCCTACAAAGGTAAAAACGGTGTTAGAGTGGGTGACCCCGACAACTAGGAGGCAATTACAAAGCTTCCTTGGTTTCGCCAACTTTTATCATCAGTTCATCCCAACATTCGCGCAAATCGCTCTGCCATTAACAAACTTACTACAGACAAAAGGGGAGGGGCCTCAGCGACCGGGCCGTCAATTAGATTGGACGATGGAGTGCCAAACGGCGTTTGAAACCCGGAAGCGCCATTTCGCAGAGGCACTCATATTACAGCATCCTGACCAAGCGAAACCATTTATAGTACAAATGGACGCCAGCAATGTTGCAGTAGGGGCCGTATTATTGCAAACCGATGTCCAAGATCAGTTACACCCTTGTGCATACACCTCCAAAAAGTTGAGTTCCACGGAAAGGGGCTGGGCTATCTGGGAAAAGGAGGCGTTTGCTGTCCGTTGGGCTCTTCTCACCTGGAGACATCTCTTGGAAGGAGCACAGGTACCGTTTGAGGTGTGGACGGATCACCGCAACCTTATAGCATTGCAAACACCTAGATGACTGTCCCCCAAACAAGTCCGGTGGGCTCATTGTTTTCAGCAGTTCCGGTTTACATTAAAACATGTGCCTGGAGGCAAGAACTTCTTGGCCGATGCTCTGGCTCGAATGCCCCAATTCCAAAGCAAAAGGGACGAGGTAGTGCAAGCTATGATACCCAGCGGGGATAGGGGGACTGTAGCAGCTGTAACAACGGAGCCTCCGACAGAGTGGAAAGGGATGATACAAAGAGAGCTAAACACTGATAAGTGGTTTGTGGAAAACAAACATCTGCTCACGCACAGAGATGGGGTCTCATGGAAGGGGGACAGGATATATGTGCCTGAGGGGATTCGGGGCTTGGTATTACACCGATGCCATGACAATAAAATGGCTGGGCATTATGGTTTCCTTAAAACACTACACTTAACAAGGCGTCAGTTTTGGTGGCCCCATATGAGGAAAGATATAGAGATATATACACAGAACTGCTCGGTGTGTGCCAAAGCCAAGTCCCGTCCTGGAAAACCATTGGGGTTATTACAGACTGTAGCCACACCTACCCAACCGTGGGTGGAGATAGGGATGGATTTTATAGTTGAACTACCAGACAGCAATGGGAACATGGTTATATGGACTATTATCTATTTGTTCTCTAAACAAGCTCATTTCATTCCTTGCCAAGGGTTACCATCAGCTCGTAAATTATCTAAGTTGTTCATACATCACATATACCGGCTACATGGGGTGCCACATCGTATCATTTCCGATAGAGGGGTGCAGTTTATGCTCGCTTTTGGAGAAACTTCCTTTCGGCTATTGGGTCAACACAAGGGCTTAGTTCGGCATTCCACCCCAGTACCAATAGGTCTGCAGAGAGAGCAAATGCAATAGTAGAGCAATACCTCCATTGCTACGTTTCATATCAACAGACCGACTGGTTGTCGCTATTGCCCTTTGTAGAGGTCGCCTATAACAACACGGTTCATAGCAGTACGGGTCTTACCCCTTTCCGGGTAGCAATGGGACGAGACTTCGTAGCTATACCTGAATTGGGTCAATCATCAACAGCTACCACGATGCCTCAAGAGTGGTCCGACAAAATAAAGACAGTCTGGCCCCAGGTCAGGGAAGCATTGGATAAAGCTCTTCTCACATACAAAACCCAGGCAGATAAAAAACGTGCACCTTTCCAACCTTTCAAAGTGGGGGACATGGTATATCTCTCCACCAAGTACATCAAACTACGACTACCTAGCAGGAAACAAGGACCAAAATATCTAGGCCCGTTCCCAGTGGTGAGGACAATAAATCCAATAACTGTGGCCTTAAAGTTACCTCCGTTACTGGAGAAAATCCACCCCGTGTTTCATAGTAGTCTTCTCAAACCTGCCACACATACCCAAGCATTGAGCGTCCTGGTCCAGTTACAGAAGGTCATTACGAAGTTGATGACATCCTAGATTCTAGATGGAAACGGGGGGTTCTCCATTATCTGGTTAAATGGAAGGGCTATCCCATAGAAGAAGCTTCCTGGATAACACATAGCAATATGAAAGCGAATCTCATAATTCGACGATTTCATAGAACATATCCTCACAAACCACGACAATCTGCTAATACGTGTAATTTATCTCTTACAGAAGGACTCCTGGTGAAAGGGGAGCCGCCTGTCGAGCCTAGCAAACTGCTCGACATCGCTAACGCGTACTGAAAGCATTGAGGGACATATACATACTTGGTGGTGGTGGCACTGGGTGAAGGCGGCCGTATGCGGGGTGAGGGACGGTGGTATCGGGTGCGACGGGCTTAGGACCTTTCCGGATGACGCTGCAACCGGCATCTTCGAGAACACGCTGAGGCCAATTACGCGCTAACAAGGGTGTGGTAATAAACAAGGGCGCGGTCTAAAAGGGTTAAGGAGAAGGGAGGGCTATATAAACGCCCCGTTCCTAGTATAATGTAGTGCCGATTTCATTCGTGTTTACGAGTCACAGTGTGTAGCCATCTACGTATGCGAGTAAACCAGTATGCCAAAAAGAGCTGAAAGGGCTGTTGCTGTGTTTTGATTGCGTCTCGCACGGCCAACCTGAGACCGACACAGAAAGACGATGGGCGCCATGGGAAAAGGAAGCATTTGCAGTGAGATGGGTGCTGTTGACCCGGCGACACCTGCTAGAAGGAGGCCAGAGACCATTCGAAGTTTGGACTGACCATAAGAATCTGGAGGTCCTCAGGACCCCACGGAAGTTGTCGCCCAGGCAAGTCTGGTGGGCCCAATACTTCAATCGTTTCAACTTCGAGCTTTTCGGGGGAAAAACTTTCTGGCCGATGCCCTCTCCCGAATGCCCCAATACAACAGTGAGCGGGAGCAGGTAGTAAATGCCATCATCCCCTCTGCCCAAGGAGTAGGTCAAGTAGTCACCAGACGGCAACGTTGCGACCAGCATGGCCAATCAGCAAGTGACTTAACGACAAGACTCAAAACAGAGACATTGGCGGACCCCTGGTTCCGAGAAAATCAACATCTCTTGACCAAAAGGGATGACCTAGCATGGAAGGGGACAAAATTCTATGTCCCAGAGACTCTACGCACCCTGGTCCTCAAGAGGAGCCACAACGTTAAACCAGCGGGGCATTTCAGCTTCCTAAAGACTCTGCACTTAGTACGAAGACAGTTTTGGTGGCCCCACATGAGAAAACACATAAACAGTTATGTAAAAAGTTTTACCATCTGTGCCACGATGAAAAAACAACCAGGAAGGACTTCCTGTTGGCTCCGCGAGCCTCGAAGACGTTCTTTTGAGAGCGTCCGTTCCCTTGCTCCGTTAAAGCACCAGAACAGCCGAAAAAAGCTGTCTGGAGGCTTGGAATTCTCCCCCCGGGCAAAGGGGAGAGAGAAGAGCAGGCAGGTGGAGGTAGAGCTCCCCCAAACGCCCTAGGAAAGATCCTGGGGCGCAAAGGGTGCGCGCTCCCTAAAAGCCTGTCAAGCCGCTCCAGACCAGGGACGTCTCCGCTAATTAGCGGATTTAGAAGCCGCGACCAATCTTGCTGAATGGAAATGAGGGAATTAACATCTTGAACTAACAGCAGGTGGAACGAGCAAGGAGAAATCAGACTGCAAGTATTTTTTTACCTAACTCCAAAGTCTAGAGCCTCCTTCGGAAGTAACTACTTAGCACTTTGCAACAAAATGGCGATTGAAGCTTGAAAGGGCGGAGGAAACAGAAAGCTACAGGAAAAGTTTCGTTTTGCTGGCAGCCCTTCGCCTAAAAAAAAAGCTTTTGTGTTGACAGAAGGAGGACTTTAAACGTCAATTAATATTGGGAAATCTTTTGAGGAACTTTTCTTTTTGGCTCTGATTAAATATAAAGACTAATTTTAAACTAGAAATGGCCTCAAAGTCTGTAAAAACTGTTCCCACTAAAGGAACGGGGAGTGCTGGCAGCTCCCCAGCTCATATTCCTAGATTACAAGTTCTTGCTCCTCCAGCGGATCCACAGATTTTAACATTGGAAATGTTACAACAAGCCCTCCAAGTCACCCAAAATAAAATTGTTGATGTGATTGATGAAAAAATTAAGGAAACTAATGAAAAAATTAAGGAAACTAATGAAAAAATTAAGGAAACTAATGAAAAAATACAGGCTGTGTCAGATGAGATTGCAACTTGCAATCAGAAGATTAGGGATGATATATTAATGGCATTTAAGTGTTTGGCAGGCAATATTGAAATGGTGGATGATAGAGTTGAGGAAATTAAACAATCTTCGGAAATTTTGGATAGTAAATTAGGTGAAGCCCAAAACAGAATTCAAAGAGCTGAAGATGATGTAACAATGATACATTACAGAGATATGGAATTTGCTTTAAGATTCAGAGGGGTGAAGGAGAATAAACAAGAGAACTTGAAAGAAATGATGTCAGAGGCATTAGCACCGCTGGTGGGGGAGTCAAAAAATGATCTGGGCTGGCAGATGGACAAGCTGTACCGCGTTAATTCCTGGGTTGCTAGACAGAAACATTTACCAAGAGACATTGTGATATACTTTACTACAAGGAGAGTACGTAATGAAATCTTACAGGCTACTTTTAAAAATAAGCTTCGGGTGGAAGGCCAGGAAGTGATGACAATGAAAGAAATCCCCCCTAAGATCTTGAGAGCTAGAAGGGAGTATGCATTTCTGGTGGATGAACTGAGAAAACGCCAGATACAGTACAGATGGGAGGTGCCAACTGGACTAGTGGTGACTTACTCAGGAGAGAGACATCAGCTTAATACAATTTGGAAAGCAAGATATTTTTATATAAATGTATTAAAGGCTGGCACACCCAAATCAACTAAATCACCAGAAGGCAAAAGAAAGAAGGAAGTAATGGAAGGTGAGACAGAAGAGCTACTGACAGTAGTTCAGGGGGGAGTCTTGGCTGGTCAAGAAGAAATATTACAAATTCAAATGGCTGCTCAAGAGCTGGCACTAATTGATTTATCGCACAGAGATGGGAACTAGATTTTTGACTTGGAACATTAACGGCTTGAATTCTCCACAGAAAAGAAGAAAAATATTTCACTATCTTAAGCAATTTAAGAATGAAGTAATTTGCTTACAAGAAACTCATATAAGAATACAAGATCAAAAATATTTGATAAATGCAAGACTTGGTACACATTATGTAGCAGCAGCACCAGAAAAGAAAAATGGAATAGTTATATATCTGAAAAGAGACTTAGTTGCTAAATTAATTGAAGCAGATGACCAAGGAAGATTTTTAGCGATAGAACTTTTAATAAAAGGAGAAAAAATACTTGTAATCGGAATTTATGCCCCGAATCAACAACAAGAAAATTTTTATAATTTACTACACTCGAAATTGACACAGTGGGCATATAAAACTTGTATCCTGTTAGGGGACTGGAATGGTGTTTTGGACGTTAAAAAAGACAAGAAGGGACCTAAACAAAATATGTTAACAAGAGCAAAATTGCCCAAAGCGTTTTGGGAAATGATGGATAATTGAGAGTTGAGAGATATTTGGCGTGAAAGAAACCCGGAAGAAAAAGATTTTACTTTTTTCTCAGACAGACATCATTCCTTTTCAAGGATTGATTTTATATTAATTACTAATGATCTTTTATCTAGGGTGAAGAATACGAAGATTTGCTCAAGAACATTGACAGACCATAGTCCAGTTTGGCTGGAATTGGAGTATGGGAAAGGGCCCAGGAGGTCCTGGAGGTTAAATGATAATTTGTTTAGGTATGAAGAAAATGTAAAAGAGTGTAAAAAACTTATGAAAGAATTTTTTGTTATGAATATGCAAAAGGGCACATCTATGGAAATGGTATGGGATGCAAGCAAAGCATATATGTGAGGAATTTTGATATATTTGAACAATAAATACAGAAAGAAACGGGGGCAAAAAGAAAAGAATTAGAAGATGAGATAAGTAAACAGGAACGGGCTTTAATAGCCAATCCAACAGATAAGAAAATCAAAGAGGCAATCAATTTATTGAAAGGTCAATTTAATATGTTAATAGCAGATCAAGTGGCAACTAATTTGCGATACGCAAAACATAATACTTTTTATAATGCCAATAAACCAGGCAGGTGGTTAGCATATTTGTTAAGGAAAAAGCAAAAATCAAGGACAATAGAGAAAATAAAATATAAGGGTAAAGAGGTTTATGAGCAACAACTGATTAAAAAATCTTTTTTAGAGTTTTATTCGAGGCTGTATACTGGTGATAAAATTAAAGATATAGATATAGACAGCTATTTGCAGAAAGAGAATATTTATACAATTTCAAATGAGCAGAGGGATAGTTTAAATCAATTGATAACTTCCGAGGAAATTGTGTTAGCAATTAAGCAGTTGAAAGTGGGTAAAGCTCCTGGGACGGACAGTTTGACAGCTATTTATTATAAAACTCTACAGGAGGAAATGGTAGAACCATTGAAAGAATTATTTAACAATATACAACAGGGAGGAGAGGTACCTCCAACTTGGAAGACAGCATTTATCTCGTTGATCCCAAAAGAAAGGCATGATGATACAGATCCTAAAAATTATAGGCCGATTTCATTATTAAATACAGACTATAAGATATTTGCTAAAATTTTGGCAAATAGATTAATGATAGTAATGCAGCAAATGATTCACCATGATCAAACTGGTTTTATAAACGGTAGACAAATGAAGAGTAATGTAAGGCAAATTGTTAATTTATTAGAGTATCTGGGAAGGAACAACCAGGTCCCCACAGTGCTAGTGTTTTTGGATGCTGAGAAAGCCTTTGATAGATTGAATTGGCAATTTTTACTAAAATTAATAGAAAGGATGCAATTTGGAGAACAATTTGTACAATCTATTAAGGCAATATATCAAAAACAAACGGTGCAAATAATAGTTAATGGTGGTTTAACAGATGCTTTTAACATAGAAAAAGGAACAAGGCAAGGTTGTCCCTTGTCTCCGTTATTGTTTGTTTTGACGCTGGAAATTTTATTAAACAAGATACGCAAGATGAATACAGTAAAGGGAATTAAAATTAGACAGCATGAGTACAAGTTACGAGCATTTGCGGATGACCTGGTTGTTACCTTAACCCAACCGGTACAATCGATTACAGCCTTGATGGATATAACCTGCTTATATGGACATGTATCTGGTTTTAAAATAAATGCAGCTAAAACAAAAATAATAGCTAAAAATATGGTTAGGAGCCAAAAGGAAGAGATAGAAAGGTTAACAGGATTTGAAGTAGTTAAGAAGGTTAAATATCTGGGGGTTTATATTATGACTGTAAATATGAAATTATATCAGTACAACTATGAACCATTATGGCACAAAATACAGAAAGAGATGGACAACTGGAAAAAACTACAACTGTCTTTGCTGGGAAGGATAGCCGCTGTAAAAATGAATATTTTACCAAAATTTTTATTTCTTTTTCAAATGATACCTATACTTAAAAAAGATGAAAACTTGAAGGAATGGCAGAAGGGCATAAATAAATTTGTGTGGGCAGGGAAGAAACCATGAGTTAAACAAAAGATATTGCAAGATACTCATGAAAGAGGTGGCCTTAAGATGCCCAATTTAAGACTGTACTATGAAGCCGCTGCCCTCTCAGCAATCACAGACTGGATAAACCTAATGGAGGAAGAGATATTGAATATTGAAGGATATGGTTTGGTATATGGCTGGCATGCTTACTTAGTGTATGACAAGAAAGTAGATAAGACTTTTAAAAGTCATATATTAAGAAATGCTCTATCGCGTGTCTGGAAAAAGTATAAATATAAATTAAATGGTAGGTTACCAATATGGACAGCACCCAGACACGTGATAGAGAACATAAATTTAGAGCAAAAGCAAGATAAGATTACATATAAGGAACTCCTCTATAAGGAAGGAGTTAGATTACAATTAAAATCTATGGAGCAATTAAGAGAAGAAGGGATTATTAAGACTTGGTTTCAGTATGGACAGTTGCTGGCCAGATGGAGAGAAGACCAAAAAACTGGTATTTTGCAGCAGGATGAGAATTTGATAAAGCAAATAAGAGATAAAGGTCAAATGCATATAAAAAGGTTGTATAATGCATTAGTGGAAATAGATTCAGAAACAGATTTAGTTAAGGACTGTATGATAAAATGGGCACAAAATGTAGGTGAACCAATAAAGATGGAAACATGGGAAAAGATATGGGTTAGAAATGTAAGATTTACACAAGCACAAAATCTAAGGGAGAATTTTTACAAGATGTTTTATAGATGGCATCCAAAAAAACTAGCTTGTATGTATCCAAACTTACAACCCAAGTGTTGGCGATGTGAGTGTGAAGATGCTACATATTTTCATATATGGTGGACATGTAAAAAAATTAAGGCTTTTTGGATAAAAATATGGTGGATTATTCAAAACATTTTGACGAAAAAAATTAAATTTACACCACAGTTCTTTCTGTTGGGAATAGTTACGGATTGTACTGTAATAGAGACTAAGCTGGTTTTGAATTTAATAACGGCTGTCAGGTTACTGGTGGCACAGTACTGGAAGAAGGAAGATCCACCTACCATTGAGGAATGGACATTAAAAGTTGTGCATTTGGCAGAAATTGTCAAAATTTCTATCTTATCTTAAAGACCATTCAAATGAGAGATATATATCGGAATGGAGAAGATGGATTGATTATATACAGAAGAAATATCCGAATAAGAAGATTCATATAGCTTATGAATGAAATAATTTTAAGTAGTTTATATCTGTTTGTTTGTTTGTTTGTTTTTGAGTTATAAGGAGTTAAGGACCTAGGGAGAATATGTAATGTAATAATTTGTTAGCATATTTTAGCTTTTGATTTGTGAATGCTATACCCTGTGCTTGTTCTGGGAAGTCTAGGGAGGGGGATGGGGGGGAGGGAGGGGAAGGAGGGGTGGGGGGGTGAAAATGTTTGTATTTTTTATAAAACTTTTCAATAAAAAAAAAAAAGAAAGAAAGAAAGAAAAAACGACCAGGAAGACCTCCCAGGCTGCTGCAGCCAGTAGCTGAACCGACAAGGCCATCGGAGGAGATTGCAATGGACTTCATAGTAGAACTGCCGAGAAGTGGTGGAAACACAGTGATCTGGACTGTAATAGACTTATTCTCCAAACAGGCACATTTCATACCCTGAGTGAGCTACCCTCAGCCTGCCAGTTGTCCAAACTGTTCCTGAAACACATCTACCGCCTGCATGGAATACCCAGAAGAATCATCTCCAATCGAGGTGTCCAGTTCACAGCAAAATTCTGGAGGGAATTCCTACGGTCCATAGGGTCATCCCAAGGCCTCAGCTCAGTGTTTCACCCGAGCACCAATGGGGGGGTGGAGAGACTGAATGCCATGATAGAGGTGCTACGTCGACTACCAACAGTCTAATTGGGTGGACCTCCTATCTTTTGCGGAGGTCGCGTATAATAATGCTGTCCACAGTAGCACAGGACTAACCCCATTTAAGGTAGTGAGTGATATGGATTTCGTCCCCATGCCAGAGTACCCAAGGGAGCCCCCTTCCTCAGTCAGTTTGACTGATTGGATGGAAATGTTGAAAGAAACCTGGGAGAACGTCAAGAAGGCATTAGCCAAGGCGGCACAATCCTATAAGAAACAAGCAAATAAGCACCGAACTCCCCAAAGACCATTCCGAGTGGGAGAGAAGGTCTACCTCTCCACCAAGTATTTGAGACTCAGACTCCCGAGCAGGAAACTGGGCCCGAAATTTATAGGACCATTCCCTATAGTAAAAGTAATCAACCCTGTTACAGTACAACTGCAGCTGCCCCGACTACTAGGGAGGATACACCCTGTTTTCCACAGTAGCCTCCTGAAACCTGTGGTGGGGTCAACTTTAAGGCCGGTGCCATGTGACCCCCCCGGGCCCCTGGTCATTGGGGGCCATACTCACTATGAAGTACAGCAAATTCTCGATTCGAGGTGGCACAGGGATCATCTCCAATACTTAATCAAGTGGAAGGGTTACCCCTTGTCAGAGGCTTCCTGGGTGAAAAGCAGAAACATCCAAGCTGACCGCCTTATAGCCAAGTTCCATGCAGATCACCCAGGCAAAGCGGGAGGGGGCGGGACACACACACCCGGACAGGGTAACGGTACTTAACTTGTTGTTTGTCTTACACAGGCCACCCTGGAAAAATGAAGGGGGAGGGCCGGATGTCAGCTCTTCAAGCTGCATTTACTCTAATGCTGACACAGGAAGAAGAAGCGGAGGCATCTCGAAAGGGACGTTTGACTTTTCACCTACTTATTTTCCCTGGAGATAATATCCCCTAGGAGATGGGAGGGGAGGGGGGAAATTCCTTTGAGTTGGAGCAGTAGATAGAGGTAGAGTGACTTGGAAGATGGCCAATGAGTGCAGGGGAGTGGGGAACGGAAAGGGAGGGTTTTGGTCTGGAAGTCAGTGTTGGCTGCAATTGGAGTCGGATTCAGAATGTCGTGCTTAATAAATGGGAGTTTTACTTCAAAGACTTTGTTTGAAATGCAATTTATTTGAGACGACCTTGAAACCTGACACTTAATGATCCAGCTAGCAGGCTGTTAAAGTATATGTATTTTAAAGTTACCAGAATTGAAAAACACTGTGCTAGACAACGAAGCCCATGCCTAATCTCTTTCCCACATTAGCCAACATAGTATGTGAACAAAAAACACTTCCCACCCACAATGATGCTGACTCAAACCTGTGATTTCCATGCCCGAAGTTCAGTTTTATATTTATCCATTTTCATTTCATACTCTTCACTATATTCTTCTAGTAATTCAGCTGTTTCAGCCTGAATTTCTGCCTCATAGGCCTTCTCATCCAACTTCAGGTCAACTTCTTCCCTTCAAATAGTAATTAAAACCAAAGCCATAAATAAAAACAGTATTGGTGTATTACATTCTAACGTGTTGTATTTTTCACATGATCAATATTGTGGCTTCATTTAGAATGTGTGTGTGTGATTCTAAAAAATAGTGAGTGCAGCAAGTGGGAGAAATAAAAGCCAGAAAGGTTCTCTATCTCAGTTTCTATCATGGCTTCTATCATTTTTGCCTAACTTTCTTTTTTGAAAGAAGCACAAACATGAAATATAATTCCTTCAGTCCAATACATTTTATGTTGTCTTTTTTCCTCAAGAAATGCAATTCTTTCCTGCTCACTAATTCTTTATGAGGTACAAAATTAAGAGGCACCCCTTTCACTGTCCCTTTGGACATTCCTTCTTGCAAATGCTTGAAAGGAAACAAAAGGATTACAGAAACATTAATCAATTTCTTTGCCTGCAGGTGTCAGCTGTCTTTGATTGACTGACTGGCTGTTTATATCGTACAGGATACAAAGGATATATTTGCATGTTATCTAGATTATCCTAGATAACTATGAAATATTGTGAGAGAAGCAGTCCAAAAGGACTGAACTTGAAATCTTCTGTCTTCAAACAACTATTGAACCACACCTTCCATACTAGCATTTTATCCTGAGCTTGGAGGAAAATCAGGCATTTAAATCAAAGCTGTTTCAGGTATTCTGACATCCAACAATCAATTGTTTTCTTTTAAATTGTGCCCTGATGTCATATAGAAACGTATTTCTCAAACAAAGTTCCATCACTGCTGTATCTCATGAGGAGAAGAGTAGAGGGATCAATTAAACACACTTTACACAATTGAGAATCATTTCATATTGAAGAAAAGGACTGTTCTCTGCCTAACAGACAAGCATTTTGCTGCCATATTCTTTGGGAAGTTATAATTTGTGGCTGCAATGTTTTCCCCAGAGAGGCTGAGAAATGCAAACATATGCATGCCCATTATGGATATTCATAGAACATAGAACAAGACTATAAATCTAAGCAAACTATTTTTTTGCTCCTTTGCAGACAGCTCTCCATACATACATTGTTCCACTGTTGAAATATACAATACACAGATACACAAACAATTGCATATATACAAACAACTATTTTACTGGGTTTCTTCAACTTCATAAGCTGTTATAAGGACTGAACTTGAAATATTCTGTCTTCAAACAACTATTGAACCACACCTTCCATACTAGCATTTTATCCTGAGCTTGGAGGAAAATCAGGCATTTAAATCAAAGCTGTTTCAGGTATTCTGACATCCAACAATCAATTTGTTTTCTTTTAAATTGTGCCCTGATGTCACATAGAAACATATTTCTCAAGCAAAGTTCCATCATTGCCTCCGTTCTGTGGCAGTTTATACAACTGCCTATGGGGCAGATAGCATACTTAACTATTGCTTTTATTCAAATTCAGCCCCTTGGCCAATTTATTGGTGATTTGGATAATAAAGGAAATTCCCAGCCCAACCTGGGCAAAGCTGGAGAAAATTTTAACTTTTTATTCTGAAAAAGCATTCAGTCATGTAGCGCTCTATCTTTAAGCTACAATAAGGCAGAACTACAATTTATGACCACAATTAAGCCCTAAATTTATGTTGCCAAGTGAAAAATTTGTTAAGTGAGTTTTGCCCTGTTTTACAACTTTTCTTGCCATATTTGTTAACTGAATCACTGCAGTTGTTAAATTAGTAACACGGTTATTAATCTGGTTTTCCCATTGACACTGCTTGTCAGAAGATCACATGACCTTGGGACACTGCAACCAGGGGTGAAATCCAACAGGTTCTGGCAGGTTCTGGAGAACCGGTAGCGGAAATTTTGAGCAGTTTGGAGAACCAGTAGCGGAAATTTTGAGTAGTTTGGAGAACTGGGAAATGCCACCTCTGGCTGGCCTCCAAGTGGGATGGGAATGGAGATTTTGCAATATCCTTCCCCCAAGAGTGGGGAGGGAATGGGGATTTGGCAGTATCCTTCACCTGGAGTGGGGTTGGAATGGAGATTTGGCAGTATCCTTCCCCTGCCGTGCCCACAAAGCCACGCCCACAAAACCACGCCCACAGAACCGGTAGTAAAAAATTTGGATTTCACCACTGACTGCTACTATCATAAATGTAAGTTAGTTGTCAAGCATCCTAATGTAAATCACTGACCAAGAGGATGCTGCAACAGTCATAAGTGTGAAAATGGTCACACATCACTTTTTTCAGTGCCATAGTAACGTCAAACAGTTCACAAACAGGTAAGTGAACTACTTGTTTATCATCTCAATGAGATCCAAGCCTTAGATTTAAGTCAGAAGCAATGTATGCAGAAAAGCTCTAAATTTAATATATTAAATAATGTAATTCCTGCAAAAAGCATACTTTCTCATGAAGAGCTTCAGGGGTGTGTTAATAAACTTCTGAAAATCCCGCAGGAATTTTATTTCTTTCCACACTTTAATCATGGCTTTCAGCAATGCTCGATCTTTTTCTTGTTCATTATCGCGAAGTCTTCTTGTTTTCCTGCTCATGAATATAAACATTTCATTGCAGGGAATATACCAGTATACATTAATATACATCAAATAACGTTAGCAATATTGAAAAAATGACTATAATCACTCAGTTATAGTGCAGCAGGTCAGATTATCGAATCCCAAATCAATTAATAACCAGGTTGCCAAGAGGATGCACCTTACTTTTCTGGGAACATAATAAGGTCCCTGGGATAGTGGCAGGAAGCAATATAGGTGCAGTCATTTTATCTCTACAGAAGCATGGTGCCATCTTACTCAAGCAGAAACTACCAGTGAAGAAAAACTGACACTCCCTATTCTCACTACAGTCTCTATCTTATTTTGCCAATAGTTTCCCTGACAACTGGCAAAATCTTTAGGACCAAGCAAGATGTGGCCTTAATGCTTATAGAAGGCAGAGTATTGGATGCAACTGGGTCGGCCTGGATGGTTGGGCACAAACCAGAGCCGGGCACATTTCATTCCACTCCAGCACCATGGCCTAAAAATGAGATAAATCCACAAAGCCTCCCAGAATCCATGCTGGAGCCCTGCGGTCGTCGATCCACTGCCCTCAAGAACAACTTCCCTGTCACCCTCTTCCTCTTCCTCTTCCTCCGCTGGATTGGAGGCTGTGAAGATCTGGATGGGGGAAACCGTTCCACCTCAACCTAACAAAAAAAAGGTTTTGGCCCACCTGGGTCTTGAGAGCTATCATGCTTTATATCTTCTCTCAAGGGAGACAAAACCTCATCTTCTCCAGATCATTCTGTCTATAATTATGGTAGGAAATAAGTGAGCTTTCTCCATGATTCCCTTGCAACTTTCAAAAAAGAAGATCTGGCTGGCGGGGTGAGAGGGGGTCCAGGAGCTCTTTGGCTTTAGCCCAAGTGGCTGTGAAAGCCAAAGGCAGAAAGCAAGTTTTTCTGGCCTTGGAGGGCAGTGCTCATCACCTGCCCCTTCATTGGCTTGGCATCAAGCAGCTGCCACCACCCTAGGAGTGCTGAGTCAGACAAAGACAGGAGGAGCGATTAACAGGGTGCAAATAAAGCTGGGGTCCTTTCAGATCACCTGGGGAGGGAGGGTTTGAAAGAGCTCAAATCTCCAGCTACACTAAAAGCTCCATGGTGATGCTGGTGCTCTTATAATCTTACCTGAAGGAAGGCAAATAATGGGGGGATTTTGACATCTTCCTCCCCCCAGGGCTGAAAGAACATTCACTTCCCTCCTGCCATCCTCCCCACTTCTGAGAATTGCAAATTTGCACTGCTGCTGTGAGTTTTTCCATTCTGGTGCCAGAATCCCCCTTAAAAATAGTTTTCCAAGACCCCACCCCAGTGGTGGAATTCAATTTTTTTTACTACCGGTTCTGTGGGCGTGGCTTGGTGGGCGTGGCAGGGGAAGGATACTGCAAAATCTCCATTCCCACCCCACTCCAGGGGAAGGATACTGCAAAATCTCCATTCCCACCCCACTCCAGGGAAAGAATACTGCAAAATCTCCATTTCCTCCCCGCTCCTGGGGGAAGAATATTGCAAAATCTCCATTCCCACCCCACTGGGGCCAGTCAGAGGTGGTATTTGCCAGTTTTCCGAACTACTCAAAATTTCTGCTACCGGTTCTCCAGAACCTGCTGAACAGCACCCCTGCCCCACCCCTTCTCTTCCCTCAACTCTCAAATCCACCATGACTCATTGATTTCTATGGAAATTCATCCCACTTGGAAATGTCCTGCCCCGACCTCTGTCCCTTTGATCTCAATTTGGGGTGTCCTCAGTGCTCCCCCACCCCCAATGACATAAAGTCACCTCCTTAAGACTTCCCCTGCAAGCCTGTGTATATATGTTTGCATATTACCAAGATATATTTTTACAATGTGTTTCTATTCTCCAGGATCATTTTTACTTGCGATGTGTGAATCCCCAGATCAATGCAAAAAGATTCTCAACTTGTGCATTCTTCTCCTTGGTGGGTGAGGAGGCCCTGCCCCATCCTACAAGCTCATAAAAAAAGAGGAGCCTTGGTTGGGGGCAGCCTCCAACCTCACCCCACTCCATGGATTTCTCATCACAGGCTGAAGTTCTTCACTGCCCACTTGACTTTCTTTCCTTGCAACAGGATAAGGGCAGCTTTCCAATCGTCCAGGTCTCCCTGCCCACCAATTTTGTCACTGGCATGTGACAGGAGTCCTTCTCCCTTCCCTTTTCTCCCTCCTGGCTCCCTGGCTGCCAACAAACTGAGGGCTGCCAACCTGCACCTCCTGGCATACCCAGCTTGTGACGGTCCCTCCCTGCCCACTGCACTGCTCACTTCCCCCAACCCACCCCACTTCTGCCTTTCACAATGGCTGTTGGGCTGAGACCAAGTAGCTCCCTGACCCACCCACCCCGCCAGCCTGATCTTCTGTTTATTTGGAAGTTGCAGGGGGATGATGGAGAAAGCTCAGTTTTTCACTCCCGCAGAGTTCTGTATAGACAGAAAGATCTGGAGAAGGTGAGGTTTTGTCTCCCTGGGGAAAAATATGAAACATCATAGCTCTCAAGATCCAGGCGGGCCAAAAACCTCCCTTTTGTTAGGGTTCAGGTGGAGCTGGTTCCTCCCCATCCAGTTCTTCATAGCCTACAGTCCAGGAGGAGGAGGAGGAGGAAGACGTGGAGGTGGAGGTGGAGAAGGAGGAGAAGGAGGAGGCAGACAATGGGGAAGTTGTTCTCGGGGGTTGTGGATTGACTGCCGCTGGGCTTCTGAGCAGGCTCCAAGAGGCTTCACAGATTTCTCTTCCTTTGAGGTTGTGGCACTGGTATGGGACAAAATGGTTCTTTCCTCTGTGTCTGGTTCCCAGCAGTTTAAGGAGGCGAGGAACTGGTGGGGTGCTGAGTTTTCCCCACATCCAGATGGCTAAGGTGACTTGTTCCACATTGACTTGGCTGTGCCCAGGAAGTAATGCCCACCCGGTGCAACCACCTGCCCATGCCCATCCATCCGTGCTGACCTGACCACATCCACTTGTTCAAGCCCACCCAGCCATGCTCCCCTATTTGTGTCAACCTGGTCACAATGCGTTGTCCTACACCCTCTCAGTTCTCCCATAGAAGGGAGAAAAGGGGGAAGAATATTCAGACTTGCAAGACTGTTACTATAACCTTACAATAATAGCAATATTGGCCTGGATGACTTTGGTTTCCTAATCTGGACTAACTGGAAAATGTGACAAGCTGTCCCACCTGATTTGTCTCCATAACACTTCCTTTTTCCTACCATTCTAGTTGCTCCCAGAAATGGCACATAAGAAAAGGACAATAAATAAAAGGTGTTTTATCATACCAAATGGGACTTAGACAAAGAGGGACTTAGAAGAGAGTCATAAACCTTCTGCTGGCTGACCATTATGTAATTTCAATTAAACAAAAAGATCTACCTTACAAAATAAATACTTGAAATACTCATGGAAAAAAGAGGTTCTTACGAAATTCCAATGACAACAGTTCATTTTATTAGAGCATGACTCAGTTCCTTTCCAAGAACCACTTTTTCAGCTGGATAACTTTTTTAAACTTACAGAATGAATAATAGAGCAATTATTAATTTACTCACCTTATTTCAAGCTTATATTCAGTTATGCTTTGTTGGACTACTAACTTTGGAATTTCACTTTCGGCAGTATCCAAAATATTTTCTAAAGAATTTCTAAGAGCACGAAGCTAGAAAATAAGCTTATAAATATTAGTATGATTTGTTTGCACCACCATATGAAATCATTATATTTCTGTATTTTTCCTTATTACTAGCAACATCGATAGACCTGCTTTTCTATGAAAATGCCAGAAGCATTCTCCAAAATAAACCTAGGAAGAACATGGAAAATATGATTTTTTGATTATTTTTCAATATTTTTGTCTCGCCCTTATAGTTGCTTTTATTTTAAATTACATTCTTCCCAATCCTGAAGTCCAAGATTTATAATTCTAACCAATGCATCCATCAATCAAATACCTAAAAGCAAAGAAGATTATGAAGAAGATTCATACAAAGCAAACTTGGTGTTTAAATCTTTTCAGAATTCAATCTTAATTAATATCTACTGTTCATTTGAGAGTTTACATGAACTTATTTTAACAGCAGCTCAAAGATTGAATATTCAACATATATCACTTTAGAGGACAGGATATGTATTATTATGTTTCAGCCCATGAAGTTGTGGGACCCAGCACAAAAAACTGGACAGCCATTTGTCTGGTGGAATGAGACTATTGGCAATGTCCATTTCTCTCCCAGCTCCCCACTACAACTGACCCAGTGGCCTTTCATTCTCTGCTGGTCCTCTTCTCTCACCAATGGCCCCTTACCCCTCCACACCTGGCCCTTTATCCTGGCTGATTCCCCGAGTCACGTTTTTACCCAGGTGATTTGCTGCATGGGACAAGTAGCTGCGCCTCCCGGCAGCCAATCCAGCATTGCATGGCTGCAGATGGCAGTGATGCAGAGGCAATGGGGGGCAGTGGGCATTGGGGAGATGATGGGTGGCTGGATGGCAAGTTATTGCAGTTGGGCAACGGGCGATTGTGGAAGTGCTGGAGAAGGGGAGGTGCACTTTTAATTTTTCTTCACCATTTAATGGTTTTTCTCTCCTCATCCAACCTGCTCCAAATTCTCAGTTTTCTTAAATGAAGGATGATTGTGATGCAGGGACCATGTTTTTAGGATGGCACATTCATTGCTGTGGCAGGACAGGAAAAAGATCTTTCCACTTGGGAGAAAATCAGGGGTGAAATGCTATCGGTTCGGACCAGTTTGATAGAACCAGTAGCGATGGTGGCGAGTGGTTTGGAGAACCAGTAGCAATGGCAGTACGAGGCTCCACCCAACCAGTCGTCATTACTTCCTGGTTTTACTTCCTTTAAGCAGGAAGTAAACTGTTTTTACCCTCTGCGCATGCCCTGTGCATGCACTTCTGAACCTGTAGGGAAGGTAAGTAGATTTCACCCCTGGAGAAAATGTTTGGGGGGAGGGAGAAGGGAAGGATCATGAAACACCTTGACTGTTATTTCAAGAAGTCTTACAGCAGGGGTGTCAGCATCAGCATTATGGTTGCCCTCAAAGGACCACAAGGCCAAAAGAGGAGAGCTGGCACCCACAGTGGGCAGTGGACAGGACCTGGCCCATGGGACAAAAGGTGGGGATACAGGAGTATGGGGCAGCATGAGCCAAGCATCGATGGGGGCTGGCTCCAGGTCACCCTTTCCGCTGTGTGGCAGGGCCGGAGTGGGGAATGAGGTACTCACACCAGATGCAGAGCTGCAGTCTGGAATGGCCAGGTGCCTAATGATGCACAAGCCACCCCACAATCCTGAGATCACCTGGCTTATTTTATTATATATTATTTAGAACATAGAACATAGAATAATAGAATTGGAAAGGACATCAGAAATCTTCTAGTCCACCCCCTGCTTGAGCAGAAGACCCTATACCATTTCATCTTCTTTCCTTCCTTTCATTAGACATACCCAATTCCTGCAACCATTCTCCATGTAGTGGATAATATCACAGCTAAGCTAATAACTCAGTAAACTTTGCCAAGGACAAGTAGTTAGCAGTATATAATTTTTATCTAATAACAGAATAAGGTTTTCTGATATTCAATCGCAAACATATTTTAATATTTGCATATTTTTCTATAGACATAAAGACTTCTGCATATTCTACAAAAAAAAAATGATTTCTATTTTATTGACACATTTGCAAACTGAAGAAAAGTATCGAAATTACCTTATCTGTAAGGAGTTTAGTAACATTTCTCTGTTTCCTGGAGAGATACTGATCAAATAACTGAGCCAGTTTTGCTGCCAGAATATGTTCACGGCTAAAGCAAGGATGATGTGTGAATATTAATCCTGAAATGTCAATATCCAACTGAAAGCAACTTTGTGGGTCATCATTTCCAACGATGTACTGGTTGGCAAGTCTCATTTTTAGAGCCTAAAATAAAAATTTAAGCAACTACATTCACACAGAAGTATGATAGAATAAGATTTCAGAGAAACATATAAGAACTGGATCATACATAATCAACTAATTTGGAGGCTTTTCTTTTCAGCACAAAGTATGAGCCTTTGGCTCATTTTACATATAACTGAGATTAACTATACCAAAGACTAACAAACCAGGAATAAATATCACTTAATGCCTAAGGATAAGTTAAATAGAATGTGGAATTGACTCCACATTTATCAAGAACTTCTTCATTTTTCATGTTTTATTTACTTTATTTGAATAACATATAACAATTTGTTGTCTGAGTACAGTTGTTTTTAGGCAATAGTAATCAAAATGTTTACAATAAAATTTATCATAACATTGATACTATAATAACAATAATATTTTGTCTATTTTATCAAATTTCCATTTTGACATTTATCCTTTTTATGTCCCTGCATTTCTAACTTCTGTTTTTACTGTCTAACTAATGGTAAAATAAGTCCCATGTCAAAAAGTATTCAGTTTCTTCTTTGTCCTTAATAGTAAGCGTTAGTCTATCCATTTCTGCACATTCTAATATTTTCTTTATTACACTCTCATCTGTCAGAATCTCGCCACACTTCCATTGTTTGTTTGTTTTTTAATTTGATTTATATGCCGCCCTTCTCCGGAGACTCAGGGCGGCTTACAATGCATTAAGCAATAGCCTTCATACTTTTGTATATTTATACAAAGTCAGCTTATTGCCCCCACAAACTGGGTCCTCATTTTACCTACCTTAGAAAGGACGGAAGGCTGAGTCAACCTTGAGCCTGGTGAGATTCGAACTTACAGTAATTGCAGACAGCTGGTGTTAATCACAATGCTTTTAGTCTGCTGAGCCACCAGGCTCATTGTTGAGCATATACAATTCTAGCTGCAGTTAATACATGTAAAATCAAGTATATAGTCCCTTTGTCATATCTTTCCGGCAGAATGCCCAATAAAAATATTTCTGGTTTCATGTCTATATGCTGTTTTATCATTTTTCCAACCAAGTATGTATTTTTGTCCAATATTTTTTGGCTTTTGGACATGTCCACTACATATGGTAATAAGAACCAAGTATTTGGTTGCATTTCCAACATTTAGCAGATCTATCCTTAAACATTTTTGCCAGTCTTGTTGGTGCAAAATAAAACATGTTATACAAATTTTCTTTATATGCAGTTGACATAGTCAATTTAACATTTCTATCCCACAATTTCTGCCATTTTTCTAGTTCTAGTGCATATCCAAAATTTTTAGCCCAAACAATCATGTCTCCTTTACCTGCTCACTTTCAAGTTTGATACCTAATAAGTAACAATATATTTTCTTTATCAGTTTTTCATCCGTTCAGGTTAATATTTGGTCCAATTCTGTTAATTCTTTATTGAAACCATACATTTTAGCATCTTTCTCATATCAAGATTGTATCTGCATTTGTGGTCACCAGGCAATGTCCATCCCTTGATGGACCAAGCTCCTGCTTGGTTTTTAATTCCCCTTTTTCATTCAAAATATCTTTATATCTTATAATTTTTTCCATGTTAATAACATTAGGATGTATCAATGCTTCCATTGTGGAAAGCCAGATTGGTATTTTCAAGAACAGTTGTTCTTTAATTTTAAGTCATATTGATAGTGCATTTCTAACATAATGTCTTTGAAAGTAACTATGTATCTGATTCTTCCCATACTATAAAAAAGGATGGCAATCTAGTTGAAGGTCATGTTCTTCTAAAGTTAATAGTCTTTTATGCCTCAGATTGATCCATTCTTTCACCCTGAGCAAGCCACTCAAATGGATCCTTCTCTGTGGGGCGAAGCCGTGGGAGCCATGCCATTTCAGGAGATGTCGACCAGGTGATGCTGCAGGAACAGCAGATGGGAGCGAGCAGAGCGGAGCGGACCCAAGCTCTCAAATGGAGAGCAGTGGGACCAGCTGATCACAGCAACTCCCAAGAGGGGGTTTTCCCACCACCATCGTACAGCCAGTTGCTGGTAGGCCTACCGGAGCAGTTCGGCCAGCTCAGCATGGGCAGCAACGCACAGCCTCCTGGTACTGGCCCACCCAGATGGATTCTGGCTCAACCCACATTCACCTTTCTTGGCCAGAAAGCCGCAGCAGCAGCGAGTAGAACGTCTACCTCCTTTCACTTGGCACGAAGCGGATCGCATCACAGCCTCACACATCGGGCCGGATCTACCGGAGTGACAGCCCTTGCTGGAATCGGAATGGTGCAGCAACAAAGCCCGTTAAGCCAATCCAGTCCGGTGCTACAAGGACCACAACTGGGTCTGTTGGGACCCAGCACCCCACCTTAGCAACCGGTCCTCAGATTGTCTCCAGCCGATCAACTCTATCCTAGCTGGGCTTTCTACCCTGGCCAGGGGTGAGTGCAATACCAATGGATGCCAGCTCGAGTCCTGCAGTCTGCGCTGGCCCAGCAACCAGTGCAAGTACACTGGTCATGATCCTGCTGCCGGTACCGGTCTAGCCGCCGATACTGGCTCAGCAGCCCACACCGGTCCCGTAGCCAGCCCCACAGCCAGTCCCGCCAGCCACTTCCTTGCCGCAATTTAGAATGACATTTGATGGGACCCCAGGAAAGCTGGAATACTTCCTCAATCAGGTCTGGGCCCACGTTGAATGTTATGGGGACCAATACCCAACCGATTGCAGATGGCATGAATGAAGGAGAGGTGGCGGAGTTGATAGCTGTGCTACATGATGAGGGAGCCCCGGAGCTAGACAATGCGGATGAATTTCTCCAACTGCTCCAAGGTCATTTCAAGGACACGATCCACTGAGTAGAAGCCGAAGCCCAGATTAAAGCCTTGAAGCAAGCGGGTCGGCCTCCCAAGGAATTAGTGTGGGAATTCTGAAGGCTGGCTGGAAAGCTGAGGGACTGGCCTGAACGCCTCCTCATTTACCACTTCAAAGAAGCCCTTGACCCAGACCTCAGACAAGCTTGCGGCATCAGGGGAGTCCCGGAATGTATACAAGTCTGGTACAGCACAGCAGTGGCCATGACCTGGAGATCCACCCCCAGAGGAAGCCAATTGCAGAGAAACCAGCAAGAGGACCCCTGGGCTGCCAAACCCCAGCTAAACCACCTGAAGCACCACAGCCCACATCTTCCGGGACGATCAAGTGCTACTGGGGCAGCCAGCATGGACACAGAGCATCTGAATGCCTGGCTCCTGCCCTGGTCCCTCAAGCCCAGACCCCCTCCGCACCCCAGGGGAGAAGCCTAGAAATGGGCCGCCACCGAGAACTCATCCAATTTGTCATAGCTCCCAAAATGACCGAATCAATCATATTGGGCCTCGCATGGTTAGACAAATGGGGACCGACCATCATGTGGGAAGATGGCTATAGAAAACTAAAAATAATAGGACTTCCGGTTGACATCGCTGCGGGAACAGACTGGAAAATAGTGGGCTCTGATGAGCCCCGCGAAATTCAGCCGGATAAACTGCTACCAGGAGGCTTTCGAGCCATAGCTGTCTTGTAGGGATGGTAAAGAAAGGAGAGGCATTTCATGGACCGCAAGAAATCAGCAATTTCCTCACTGGAACAGAAACAGCTCTCCCGATTGGCAGCGGGGGCAGCAGCCATCTTTTGGTGGCCACCTTGAAGCTGGGACAACCAGACCGAAGAACTGAGCAGGAGCAGTGTTTGGACAGAGTGCTAGAACTGGATGAGATAATTGCCAATTTATATTAAAAAGAAAAATTGAAATTGGAGCTTTAAAGAAATCCCTGAGCTTGGATTAGTGGCTATCTGGCACTCGGCGGGCGGATGGGGGGGGACACGACACGTATGCAGGGGGGAAAAGTGGGGATTGTAACACAAAAAGCCTAAAAAGAAGTTTTACATTTAGAAAATTGGGCAAAGTAAAAAAATTTAAAAGGAAAAAAAAGTGATTTTCGGAAGAAAACAACATTTTCTATGACTACCTTAAAATCTTTGGATATTTCGACAATTAACTGGTTTTAATAAACTATCTTGTATGGACCAGAAATGGAGAGTGCCATCTGCTGAAGGAAAGAAAAAGTACTGTAATACTCTATTTAAATAGACAAAACAGAAGAAGTAACAGCTGGAAGACCCAACCTTGGCCATATAGAAGAAGATAATTTGGACTCTGTGAGACCATTTAAGAGTGACTGTTTTGCATCTGGGTTTTTGTTACATTTCCCCTCTCTCTTGGAAGATAGACTTTTAATTGGATTTGATTATTGCTGCACTTGGACTATTAATAATTGAGATCATTTTACTTCTAAAGAAAAGAGGAATAATTGAAGAAGGAAAGAAGAAAACAGGAGAAACAAGGAAATTAAATAGACTCTAAATTTTGGCTAATTGTAAAGAGATATAATTGGGGAGGTTTCAATTTTTTTTTTAATTGTTACAAAATGCAGATGTATGAAGAGCTGTTTTTGATGTTTAAAAATAGATGTGAATCTTTAATAGGCAAAAAAGAAACAGAAAATTTGTTGAAATATATAGAAAAACAAAGTGAAGAGGATTTTGAAAAGGGAAACTTAAACCAGATGCAAGAAGTTAAAAATATAGAAGAGAAAGCATTAAAAATAAAAATCAGGTAGACAATATCACATAAAATTTTTGTAATGTAGAAAGAGTGGAGAGGAAAGGGGGAAAATCTCCTCTAAAAAAGAAACAGTTAAAAGGAAAAAAGAGAAATATTTGGAAGAGACAAGAGAAAATCTTGGTGAGGGATGTTCAAACAGTACAAAAAGGAATTCAAAAGATAAAATGTAACACATATAAAAATAAAAAAGAGAATTGAGAAGTTAGAACGAGATAAAGGGTTGAGCAAAAAAGCATTAGAAAATGAGACGCCAAAAGATAGAGAGATGATGGATAAAGATGAAATGATGATGGGGTCAATATTAGTAAATATATATAATAAGGTAGATCAGTGAATGGGAATGGGGAAGTAGACAATATAATAACACTAGTGATTTTGATAGTCTTTTAAATCAGAATGGAATTTAAATTGTTACTGTATTGATACGAGAGAATTATAGGATGCATCATGATGTTATTTAGAAGAAAGAATTGAACATGAAATGATAAAGTATGTAAAGAGAATAACAATATGGGGCATGGTGGCTCAGCAGACTAAAAGCATTGTGATTAACACCAGCTGTCTTCAATTACTTTAAGTTCGAATCTCACCAGGTTCAAGGTTGACTCAGCCTTCCATCCTTTCTAAGGTAGGTTAAATGAGGACCCAGTTTGTGGGGGCAATAAGCTTTGTATAAATATACAAAAGTATGAAGGCTATTGCTTAATGCATTGTAAGCCGCCCTGAGTCTCCGGAGAAGGGCGGCATATAAATCAAATTAAAAAACAAAAACAAAAAACAATGTTGAAATCATGAAAGCGAGTATTTTGTAAAGATGAATGAATAGAACTTGCTTAAATTAAAACGCAGCAGATGGAAATGTGAAAATAAGTAATTTAATAATATTACTAACTTTGATAATAATGTAAATTAGGACGAAAATTCAAAATGCTAATGATTGGGAAGGAGGAATTTGAGAGATGCTTCTGGAAATGAAAAAATATGGTAAATGGTGTAATTGCAAGTAAGAAGAAATATAGGGCATAAAGTGATGTTATTTATGTGTAAAAAATGAAAATGAAGAATTATGGAAAGAGAATAACATGGTAGAAGCTGAAATAATATGGTGAAAAATGACTAATTTGTGATAAAGGATTATATGAAAGAGATGAATATTGAAAATGGGCAGATTAGAATATATTACAATTATGATCATGTATAAGAGGTATAAGATGTGACCCAGTTAACACTCTGTTCATAAAATATGTATGATGAAAGAAAAATTCTAATAAAACTTGTTTTAAAAAAAATAACAAAAAAACCCCCTAAAAATAGGTATCAGACGGCTACTGCCCATCAAGCCAGACCGTTGCCAAAAGGCCACAAATCCCAACAGCCTCAGCGAGCCCAAAACAGCAGCCCCCATTGCAGACAGACTGCCCAGCAGCCCACAGGTACCAAGAAAGTACCAAGACCTGTTGAGGGTCTTTAGCGAGGAGAACTGCTACTTCCTCCCCCCTCACTGCTCAACAGACAGTGCGATTGAATTCATACCAGGAGCCAAGCTGCTTAAACCAAAGATGTACTCCATGACTCCCAAAGAAAGGGAAGAACTGAGGAAATACATCGAAGCCAACTTAGCATGGGGTTTTATCCAGCCCGCAAAATCCAAAGTGGCAGCCCCAGTACTATTTAAAGAAAAAAAAAGATGGGGGGATGAGGCTTTGCATTGATTTTTGTGGGATTAATGCCATATGCGTGGAGAACACCTACCCCCTCCCCCTCATGAAGGACATGCTAAGTCACTTAGCCAAGGGCACGGTATTCACCAAACGACTTGAGAGAAGCCTATTACTGCATAAGGATCAAAGAAGGAGACAAATGGAAGACCCCCTTTAACTGTCCAATTCAAAGTTATGCCATTCAGTCTGCAAGGAGCCCCAGCAGTTTTCATGCAACTAATAAATGAGGTGCTACATGAGCACCTATACAAAGGGGTCCTAGTTTACCTAGATGACAACCTTATATTCAGCAAAACTCTCAAAAAGCATGTAAAACTAGTGTGACAAATGCTAAAAAAACTCCTAGCCACAAAGTTCTACACAAAGCTGTCAAAATGTGAATTCCATAAAACCTCCCTAGATTACCTAGGCTACTGAATATCCAGTGGAGGGGTGGAAATGGACCCAGGAAAAGTGAAAGCGGTGCTGGACTGGCAACCCCCATGTACCTGCAAACAGCTTCAAAGGCTCCTGGGGTTTGCAAACTTTTACAGGCAATTCATCCCAGCATTCAGAGAAGTCATCCTGCCCTTAACAGAATTTAACAGAACAGAACAAACTCCTTGTCCTGACAAAAACCTCTTTTTATTAAGTTACTGTGAATTCCTCTCATTCACATCCAGCAAAGCCTTTCAAGGAAGAATTTACAGTCACAGACCTTATCTAGCTTGGAGAGCTGCCAGGTCGAGATCTTCAAAATTTGGCAAGAAGTCTCTGAGAGTCACAAACCAATTAAGCGAACTAATTGTCTCCTGCAAACTCCCCTCCCCTTTCACTCCTCTTTATTCCCTATGGGAAGGACCATTCACCATCCACTTGTGGCTTTTCTCCTGAGTCGACCCTTGTTCCTTAGCTGTTCCTTTCTCCTGGCAGCTCTGTGCATGCACACACTGGGAACAGGCTCCAGCTGTTCTTCTGCCCCACTGATGTGTCAGATGACCCTGGCCCCATCTCTACCTCTGATACAGAGCACTCATCAGAGCCTCCCCCCAACTCCAGGACTGGTCCATGTTCCTACCCAACCTCCTCACTGTCCGAATCTGCTGCCAGATCCACTGGCCACTGGCGAGCCACAACAATGGTAATAAACTTATTTTCAAAGCAAGTCCACTTCACTGCTTGTTCGGGATTGCCCTCAGTGAAGAAACTGGTAAAAATGTTCATTAAACAGATTTACCGACTGCAAGGGATATCCTGCCAGGTAATCTCAGATCAAGGGGTCCAATTCACCACTAAGTTTTGGAGAGAGTTCCTGTGATCAGTCAGATCCACACAAGGACTTAGCTCGGCTTTCCATCTGAGTATGAACGGAGCTGCGGAACAAGCGAATGCAATGGTGGAGCAATATATAAAATGTTATGTGGATTACCAACAAGGGAACTGGGAGGATCTGTTGCCATTTGCAGAAGTGGCTTACAACAACGCTGTGCATAGCAGCACCGGATTAACCCCCTTCCAGGTCACCAGTGGCATGGACTTTGTCCCCATGCCCGAACTGCCCAGAGAAGCCCGCTCCTCCATGACTCTGACCAAGTGGATGGAGTTGCTGAGGAAGGGGTGGAAGAATACTAAAAAAGCACTGGCAGAAGCCACTGAGGCATATAAAAAGCAAATGGACAAACACCGATCTCTTCACACACACACCCTTCCATGTGGGAGATCGGGTTTATCTATCAACCAAATACATAAGACTGAAGTTGCCCAGTAAAAAGCTGGGACCTAAGTTTTTAGGTCCATTCCCAATAGTGAAAGTAATTAACCCAATGACAGTTCAGCTTAACCTCCCATGCATTCTAGGGAAAGTGCATCCTGTCTTTCATTGTAGTCTACTAAAGCCAGCAGTTGGGTCAAGATTGAGACAACAGACCCGACCAGCTCCCAAACCTATAGTGGTGCAAGGGGAAACCCATTATGAAGTTAAAAGAATTTTAGATTCTAAATTATATAGAAGTCGATTGCAATATTTAGTTCATTGGAAAGGGTACCCTTTGTCCGAAGCTACCTGGGTTAAAAGCTGGGGTGTAAAAGCAGACAGGCTAGTGAAGCAATTCCATGATAAATACCCTGATAAGCCCTGGGAGGGGGAAGAGGTGGTTAGGGAATATTGGTTTAACCCCCTATGTTCCTCTCGTTGCAGGACACGATCATTGGATGAAGTGGGGGATGGCCTGTCAGGCCTGGAAGCCATTTTTTGCATTGGATCTTCAGGCCTGCCACATTTAGTGCTGTGGAAAACTGGGAGGGGGGGATTGTATGCAGCAGGGGAGACATGTAGTCATAATAACATTCCTTTCTCTGAGAGTCAAGGACATCTTGCCCTGCACCTGGAATGGTGTGACTGGGAGGCATCTCCAGTTGAGACGGTGCATTGATTGGACCATGTGATGGACATGTGGGTGCTTGGCAGGGACTTGCACTTTCCTATGGGTGGGGAAAACCTGGAAGCTTTCAGATTTGGGTTTTCCCAGATGTGCCAATATGACATCTCTAATAAAATGGAACTTTGAAGAATCTCTAGCCTTGGAGTCTTCTTTCGTTGGGGGTATTACTTGGAACCATGGCACTGTTATTACTCTTTTCCAGTCCTCTGGTAATTCCCTGGTGCTCCAGGATCTTTGAAAGATATGGTATAATGGTTCTGAGTTGATGTCTGCCAGCTCCTTTAGAACTCTGGGATGTAAACCATTTTTAAATCACGCGGTACAGCTGATCGTCAGAAATACCTGTTCAGAGGAACCAGTAGCTTTTTTTTACTACCGGTTTGCCTGAACTGGTGCAAACTGGTAGCATTTCACCCCTGCCCATATGCCATCTAGAAGGATTTCATCCTTGGTTTTGTGCATTTTTGCAGATATGTAGTGATCTCTTACATATATTGCAACCCTACTCCTCTTTTGTTTGATATGTTTCTTTTGAATAGTTTATTTCCTTCCATCAGTACATTCTAGTTGTGAGTTTCATCCAACCAAATTTCAATAATGGCAACCATATCATACTTGCCCTAATGTACTAGTACTTCAAGTTCACCCTGTTTATTTCCCCAAACTGGTGTTTGTGTATAGGCACTGAGTCCTGCATGGCTGACTCTGGGTATACTTCCTATATCTCCTACTTTATTTCTGAGTTTATTTTCTCATTGTTTATTTATTTATTTATTTATTTATTTATTTATTTATTTATTTTTAATTAATTAATTAATTAATTAATTAATTATCAAACTTCTATACCGCCCTTCTCCTTTCGGACTCAGGGCGGTGAACAGCCAAAATAAAAACATTTATACATAACATTACAGTTAAAAATAGATTTAAAATAATTACATAAATTTGGCCCGTAATTTAAAACTTGTCAATATAAAATCCGTATCAAAATTTTAAAACCAACTATAAAATCAAGACAGACCGGCTAACTGAAAAAAGTAAGTAAAAACCGACGAAAAGTCCGGAGGTCGGAGATCACTCGTATCTCTGGGGGTAGATTGTTCCAAAGGGTAGGTGCCACCACAGAGAAGGCTCTCCTCCTGGGGGTCGCCAGCCGACATTGTCTGGCCGACGGCACCCTAAGGAGGCCCTCTCTGTGGGAGCGAACCGGCCAGTGGGAGGCTATTGGTGGCAGAAGGCAGTCCCGTAAGTACCCCGGCCCTAAGCCATGGAGCGCTTTAAAGGTGGTCACCAACACTTTGAAGCGCACCCGGAAGTCCACCAGAAGCCAATGCAGCTCGCTCAGGAGAGGAGTCACATGGGAGCGCCCCGTCGCTCCCATAATCCCCCGCGCGGCTGCATTCTGCACCAGTTGGAGCCTCCGGGTGTACCCCAAGGGGAGCCCCATGTAGAGAGCATTACAATAGTCCAGATGAGAGGTGATGAGTGCTTGAGTGACCGTGCGTAGGGAGTCCCGATCCAGAAAGGGGCGCAACTGGCGTATCAGGCAAACCTGATAAAAAGCCCCCCTGGCCACGGCTGTCATATGCTCTTCTAAAGACAGCCGTGCGTCCAGGAGGACACCCAAGTTGCGGGCCCTCTCCGTGGGGGCCAATGATTCGCCCCCAATAACCAGTGATGGCGTCAGCTGGCTATACCGGGACGCCGGCAGCCACAACCACTCGGTCTTGGAAGGGTTGAGTCGAAGCCTGTTTCTCCCCATCCAGACCCGCACGGCCTCCAGGCACTGGGACATCACTTCCAAGGCATCGTTGGGATGGTCTGGGGTGGAAATGTACAGCTGAGTATCATCAGCGTACTGATGGAACTCCACCCCAAAACCACGGATGATCTCACCCAGCGGCTTCACATAAATGTTGAACAGGAGGGGTGAGAGGACCGACCCTTGTGGCACCCCACAAACAAGGCACCTTGGGGTCGACCGCTGCCCCCCTGTCAACACGGATTGCGACCGGTCGGAGAGATAGGAGGAGAACCACCGCAAAACGGTGCCCCCCACTCCCAGTCCCTCCAGCCGGCGCAACATGATACCATGGTCGATGGTATCAAAAGCCACTGAGAGGTCTAATAGGACCAGGATAGAGGAATAACCCCTATCCCGGGCCCTCCAGAGATCATCCACCAACGCGACCAATGCCGTTTCCGTGCTGTACCCAGGACTGAAGCCGGACTGGAGCGGATCCAAATAGACAACTTCATCCAGGTACTGGGGAAGCTGTCGCGCCACCACACTCTCAACAACCTTCGCAATAAAACGAAGATTGGAGACTGGACGATAGTTAGCCAAAACAGCTGGATCCAGGGATGGCTTCTTGAGGAGAGGCCTCACCACCGCCTCTTCCAAGGCGGCCGGCAGGACACCCTCACTCAAAGAAGCGTTGATAATTCCCTGGAGCCAGCTTCGTGTAACCTCCCGGGAAGCCAGCACCGACCAGGAGGGACACGGGTCCAATAAACATGTGGTCGCGTTCAGCCGTCCCATGATCCTGTCCACGTCTTCGGGAGCCACAGGATCGAACTCCTCCCAGATAACACTCTCAAGGCCTGCCTCAGTCATCTCGTCTGAACTAACCCAGTCAGCGGCCAAGTCTTCCCGAATCTGAGTTATTTTATCATACAGATACTGTACAAAATCCTCAGCTCGGCCCTGTTTGAATGGTTGTCTTGAAGTTTATGCTTTATTAGGTCCTAAAGATCCTAAGGATTGGTCACCCTCCCTTCTCAATTTTAGTTTAAACCCCTTCTGATAAGCTGACCCAGTTGTTTTCTGAATACATTCTTCCTGATTCCTATGAGGTGCAGCCCATCCCTTGCCAGAAGCCCTTCATGTAGGTAATGCAGACCATAGTCTATGGTCTAGCTGATACTGGCTGGGGAATTCTGGGAGTTGAAATCCACACATCTTAAATCTGCCAAAGTTGAAAAACACTGAATTGGGCAGTGATTTGTATTCAACCATTCTGTACTGAGGCATCTAACAACATGCAATAACCAACTTACCTTTTTATAAAAGATCACAAGGTCCATCTCTTGGTCTCCCTTTGTAAGAAACAATGGAGGTCTAGTAAGGGATTGTTTAACTGGATTGGGCAATGCTAAAATTTGACCATCATCCCCAAACCACTTTTTCCCCTGCAAAAAAGAGGACATAAAAACATTTTAATTTTGCCAGAAGTATCTTGTAAAAACTAGACCATTCTTCAGAAAATTAAAGCTAACAATCAATAGGAAATTAATCCTTGGTTCCAGTCTTACCTGATTTTTTTTTTAAATCTTCTTTTATTATTTTTCATGTAATGGGAAACAGGAATGTAAATCAGCTACTATTATGATTAGTTTCTAAACAGGCATTGGTTTTACTGTCTCTATTGCTTTCACATATGTTGCTATTTTTTATTGCATTGATTATTGTTTTGTAAAGTGCACTGATGTTTCTTAAACAAAGAGTGATATGCAAATATTGTAAGTAAAATGAATTTACTTTTTTTAAAAAAAGCCAGCATCATCTCCATATCCAGGACTATGTCAGACTTTTCAATGGGTCTTCGTAAAAACTAAATATAGAAGGTGGTTGGATACTAGTTTTTAAGTCAGAAATGTATCCGTTGGCCCAGAAGAAAGACAAAGTTGACATAGAGAATGACAGAAAGAGGCTGCCTTCTAGTAAACTGATGTTCATGAACACACTTGTAAGTAGATCATAAACTTCCTAACAAACAGGAAGCAGCAGGTGAAGCTAAGCAGAATCGCATCAGATACCTGTACAATTAGCACAGGGCCCCCCCAAAGCTGTGTGCTCTCCCCACTTCTCTTCTCTCTGTATACCAATGACTGCATCTAAAATGATCCATCTGTTAAACTACTGAAGTTCGCAGATGACCAGGGCCGGATTTAGATGAAAAGAGGCCCTAGGCTATTCCACTTATGAGGCCCTTTCACCTATAGTGAAAGTGTAATTTTAATTTTGCTAACAATTTGAATGTAGGCCCCTCTTGATCTTGAGGCCCTAGGCTGAAGCCTAGTTAGCCTATAGGAAAATCCGGCCCTGCAGATGACACAAGAGTGATCGGTCTCATTCGAGATAATGATGAATCCACATACAGACGGGAGGTTGAACAACTAGCCTCGTGATGTGACCGAAACAATCTGCAACTGAACACATTCAAAACCGTAGAAATGGTGGTAGACTTTAGGATAAATCCTTCCATACTTCCACCTTTCACAATACTAGACAACACAATATCAACAGTTGAGACCTTCAAATTTCTAGGTTCTACCATATCGCAAGATCTAAAATGGACAGCTAACATCAAAAACATCATCAAAAAAGCACAACAAAGAATGTTCTTTCTGCGCCAACTCAGAAAGCTCAAACTGCCCAAGGAGCTGCTGATACAGTTCTACAGAGGAATTATTGAGTCTGTCATCTGCACCTCTATAACTGTCTGGTTTGGCTCTGCAACCCAACAAGACAGACACAGACTTCAGAGGATAATTAGAACTGCAGAAAAAACCTGCCTTCCATTGAGGACCTGTATACTGCACAAGTCAAAAAGAGGGCTGTGAAAATATTTACAGACCCGTCGCATCCTGGACATAAACTGTTTCAACTCCTACCCTCAAAACGACGCTATAGAGCGCTGCACACCAGAACAACTAGACACAAGAACAGTTTTTTCCCAAATGCCATCACTCTGCTAAATGAATAATTCCCTCAACACTGTCAAACTTTTTGCTAGATCTGTGCTACTATTGATCTTCTCATCGTTCCCATCTCCTTCCACTTGTGGCTGTATGGCTGTAATTTTGTTGCTTGTATCCTTTCGATTTATATTGATATTTTTTCCCTGATTGCTTATTTGTACCCTATGACTATCATTAAGTGTTGTACCTTGTGATTCTTGATGAACGTATCTTTTCTTTTATGTACACTGAGAGCATATGCACTAAGACAAATTCCTTGTGTGTCCAATCACACTTGGCCAATAAAAAATTCTATTCTATTCTATTCTATTCTATTCTATTCTATTCTAGTCTAGTCTAGTCTAGTCTAGTCTAGTCTAGTCTAGTCTAGTCTAGTCTAGTCTAGTCTAGTCTATTTTGTGATCTGCTAGCCCATCTAGGCAGCCATTTTTTGAGGTCCCTAAGAACATTAAAATGCCAATGGTCCCCCTAGTTCCATAGGTTTTGGGAAAACTGAAGAAATGGTAATAATTCTGAAAAGTTTATGTATGAATCCCTCACTTGAGAATAGTCAAACCCAAGGCATATAGGACTGAAGGCTCATTTCTATGCCCCAGAATTCTTGGAATTTTCCTGAAATCAGGCATCTCACATTAGGTATCTGCTCTTCTGTCAAAAGAGAAAACCCCACCTTGGGAAACAGCCAAAGAAGGAAAGGACTGCAGAAGATGAATTGGGATGGGCTGAGATGGGAGAAGCTGAGATTCTGAAGGATCCTTCCTCTTCCCAAAGTTTTCAAGCCTCCAATGTCATAATGGCCAAGTCCTTGCTCTCAGGCTCTCCCCAATATTATCCCAATGGAAGGATAGAATGACTAATTTAAAAACTCATTAAAGGATAGAAATTTGCATTTGTCTCTGTGTCCACATTTCCATTCTGCTGATCTGTACAGAAGTGGTCCTAGCATTCAGTCCTATCAGTTGCAGTGCTTCACCGGAATGGAACAACTCACAGTGGTTAGGTGGACATACATAGGTGGCTGTGGCTGGGTGGGTGCAGCTGGGTTGGTGCAGCTTGCGGGCATCGCCAGATGGGCATGGCTGGGTGGGCATGGCTGGGTTGGCACGGAACAAATTGCACCGGCTAACTGAATGTGTAATTCAGCATCCCACCAGCTCCTGCACACACATACACACACACACACCATTTCGAGCTTGGGGACTTGCCTCATTCTAGCATCACAAATTAGCAGTAAGATGCAGATCATGGACAGAAGGGAATAGCTAAGAGCCATCACAGGACATTTAAAGTTTGGTCTGAAGTTTGCAAAGGGAGTTACTGCTAATCAAGGTAGGGAAGGAAAATAGTTTATAAAAGTTCCCAAGCTCAGAATGGTATATGTGCATGTATGCACAGCATGCCAAAGAAGAGATTCTTCTCCCCAAGCCTGGGCATGACTGGAAGCTTCCTAACATGGATGCAGATAAAAGTCCCCAAAATCAGAATGGGGTGTGTGTCCGCATACATGAGCATCCAGCACGCCAAAGGAAAGGTTCTTCCCCAAAGCTGGGGCGCAATTGGCACCTTCCCAGCACAGATGGAAATAAAAGTCCCTTAAGTCAGAATGGTATTTCTGTCTGTACCTGTGTGTACACATAGACAGTATGCTAAAGGAGAAGTCCTTCTCGCCAAACCTGGGCATAATTGGCAAGTTCCCAGCATTGATGCAGATAAAAATCTGCAAACGTGGAATGGGGTAGCTACGTGCGGGCAATTCAGGACGGTGAGGAGCTGGTGGGGCGCCAATTCTCCTCTCATTCAGGAAGCCAGTGCAACTCGTTCTGTGCTAACCCAGCCACACCCACTCATCCGCACCCATCCGGTCCCACCCACTCAGCCAATCACCTGGTGGTGCTGAGCCAATGGCACCATACCCACTTGCCTACACCACCCAATCATGTAGTCAGTTGTGTCACTGTTCACCTGTTTGCACTCACCCATCCACACTGACCTGGCTACCATGAGTCATCCTAGACCCGTGCTTCATCTACTTTAAATTAGGCTTCACCCAAGGGTTGCAACTCTTTTGTCCTCAATCTACCAAATAGTTTGTTATGCATATTTCCAACCTCTTTAAATTGTATAGTCTGTTAAAGAGGCTATTAAAAATAGAGTCCCCAAGCTCACTTGAAACATTGGCAACTGAACCATTTAAGGAAGATAAATTATTATAGCAAATAGCACATGCATGAGGCACCATACCTGTTCCTGCTTGAGTATCCTATTCTCCATGATGTTCTGGTTGGACAATGACACAACAGGACGTTCTCCTGTGTAGAAACCTTCATCCTCAAGAAACCGTGGTTGCATATTTTCAGGCATCTTCAGAGAAGGAGGCACTAGAAGGAAGATACAATATGTGAAGAAAGATAGCAATATGTGAGAACAACCTTGAGGGAAGCAGGAATGAGATGCTACCTAGGAAACCGTCAGACAAGAGTGGAGAGAAAGGAACCCATAGCTGCTTAATGTCAGAGAAAGAAACTTAGGAAAGATGTCCTAAATTGATCAGGCTGTAAAGAAATAGTAGATTTGTACTTTCAGACTTACAAGGTTTTGTTAATATAGCCATATAAGAGTATAATTAGCTCATCTGCTCATGTTTCCTGTCTGGTTTACCTGGAAGGTTGACAGACAGAGATGTTTAACACTACTACTACTACTACTACTACTACTACTACTACTACTACTACTACTATTACATACCCTGGACAAATAATTGCAGGATTTTTTGGCAAGACTTTTGGAAGCAACTTGCCCTGGCTTTCTTCCTGGAGCTGACAGGGATTGGCCCAAAATCATCCAGCTGTTTTTGTTTCTAAAGTGGGTCTAGAACTGACTCTCCTGGTTTCCAGCTTGGTGTCTTAACCACTAGACAAATTATCACTTATTACCGTATTTTTCAGACTATAAGATGCTCCGAAGTATAAGGTGCACCTAGCTTTTGGGAATGAAAAGGGGGATGGAACAGGCCAAAAACAGGATGCGCGGAGGCTGAAAACGGGATGCGCAGAGGTCGAAAATGGGGTGCACGGAGGCGGTGATAGTCGGCAGCAGCGATGGGCAGCAACAGCGATCCCTGCAGCCTGGAACAGCTGATAGGCGGTATTCTGGGAGGGTGATCCAATCACCAATCAGCTGCTTGTGCTAAATCAGGCTGTGCTGATGCTGACCAGGCTGTTTGCTGCAAGGAGGTAAATTGCTGGGAGGCAGAGGCCGAAGGGTAGGGGCCAGCGGGTAGGTGGGGCTTTGGCAACATTCACTGTATAAGATGCACAAACATTTCCACCCACTTTTTTGGGGGGTAAAGTGCGTCTTATACACCGAAAAATATGGTAATTAGTATTCATTAATTGTTTTTATATTAAGATTCTAGGTAGACATATTATTTTGCTTTTTGTTTGTTTTGTTCTCTATTTGCTTTATTGTTTTAGTGAATTATAATCCAAGATGATTTTGGAACAAATGGATAGAAGAGAGTCAAGTATGTTACCTTGACATCTAAAAATGAATGAAAGAAACCATTCAGAAGTCTGCAACTGTGGTGTTCAAAATAAAACTAAGGAGAAATCTTTAACAGTTTTGAATAGTTATTTACAACTCTAACTTAAAACATGGGCAGAAGCCAAGTGGAAAAAAAATACCATAGATATCAAAAATTTTGAGATCTTTTTGAAGCAATTACCAACTGTAATATAATACCTTTAGTAAGACAAATTAACTACCCATAATATGCAAGCTTTTCTTAAATATTCTTCAGAATACATTTTAACCAAGAAAAAAAGAGAGGGGAGAAGAAAAAGGAAAACATTAAATATAATAGTTCCCCAGTAATGATTTTTAATAACCTCATGATCAAATGGAAGAGGTGTTATAAAGACTTAATTGGATTTCAGAAACACATATTGCAATTAACAAGCAAGAACTGTTCTTCTCTTGAAAATTTAAAACATTTTATACTTATCAGTAGTGGGTTTCAAATCCCGGCACTACCGGTTTGCTATCGGTAGCACGTGGGCGCTTGCTTTGTGAGCGTGCTGCACTGCTGCGCATGTGCAGAGTGTTTTTGATGATGTCTGGGCGGGTGGGTGGAGGCTCCTGCAACCGCTGCTACCGGTTCGCCCGAACCAGGGCAAACTGGGAGCAACCCACACTGCCTACTATGATTATTCATAGTGAATTACAGCATATAAAACAAAATTGTATTGGTTTATCTAGTTCATATAACTTACATCAGACTTGCTCAAATAAGTACCTTCCAAATATTATCATTCCCAGTGACTGTAATGGAATTCTAGGATTTGTATTCTCTATAAGTGGAGAACATTAGGTTGGGAAAAGCTGGTCTCTTGAATAGGTTATTGGCAATACTTGGCAATTTGGGAGAAATATATTAGCCCTATCTGTAACTGATGGGCACTGCATCCACCATATTTTCCTACAAAATATATATTTGGTTTTCCATAGCAATTTCTAGTCTTGGTTTTGAATACATATATACAATTTTCAAAGCTGATGTGAAACTATAGGAAAAAAACTGAAATGTGAGAAAAACTGAAATAGATACAATACTTATTTTTGGTGCTCACCAGAGACGCAAAGGTACTTTATGCATTATAAAATGTATTCAGTTCACAGAAGCGCATTAGAATAATAAAACCAAAAAGTAAAACTTACTCAAATAAAAATTAAAAATGCATTGATTGAATCTACTTTACAATGCTTTTGTCAAAATTCTGTCTGACAAACCCAACCAAGCCAGCACTCCAAAACAATTGATCTCTTTAACAATTGTTTTATTGAGTACATCATTTCTTCATTTTGGATCACAATTTCAATCTTTACAGCACTCCGGCCCTGTAGCGATTTTAAAAGGGGTGAGCCCCGTGCTACTGTGCACCACTTTATTGTAGGCAACCTCAGCGAACGGCAGACAGTCTTCCCAGTTAGATTGCTGATAGTTGACATGGCAATGCTGGTACTCTTCTATCATGGCATTCACTCGTTCTACGGCCCCATTTGTGCTCAGATGAAATGCAGAGCTAAGACCGTGTGAGGACCCTATTAGACTTACAAACCTCTTCCAGAACTTAGTGGTGAATTGGACACACACATACACCAGTCTGAAATGATTTGTTTCAACAACCTGTGCAGTTGGTAAATGTGTTGAAGGAGCATCTTAGCTGGCCTCTGGTTGGGAGGCTCAAGTAAGTGATGAAGTGAGCTTGCTTGGAAAATAAGTCTATTACTGCCCAAATCACAGTTTTTCCTTCACTCTCTAGGAGCTCAACTATGCAGTTCATCATGATCTCTTCCCAGGGCCAGATTGATTCCACCACTTGCTGCAGTAGGTCTAGGCTCTTCCCTGGTCTCTTTTTCATTGTTGCACACACTACATAACTTTTTGCATAGCTTTCTATGTCCCTTTTCATTCCTGGGCACCAGAATTGTCTTTTGGCTAAATACAAAGTCTTTAGAACCCAAAGTGGCCAGCTTGCTTGATCTCATGGCTCCACTGCAAGAACCTATGAGAACTCATAGGTTCTCAGGAATATACAGTATGTCTCCCTTCCATGCCAGTCCATCTTTTGATATTAGTTTACTTCCAGGGGCGTCAAACCAGTTATCAGACTGTAACTCCCTCCTTATCTGTTAAGTCAGATCGCAACTGCCAATCTTTTCACCTGCTGCCTTGTGATCGCCTATGCTGCTCATTGATTTGGGTGTGTGGGTGTGGGCGTGTGGGTGTGGGTGTGATTGCATTCACTACTTCTCTGTTACTCTTGTACTGCAGCATGTGGGACAAGGCATCTGCTAGAAAGTACTTCCCCCCTGGTATGTATTTCAGTTTGAAATCGAATCGATTAAAGTACTGTGCCTACCAGACTTGTTTCAGAGAGAGTTTCTGGAGGATTCTCAGTGCTTCCAAATTCTTATCATCAGTCCATACCTCGAAAGGCACTTTACTCCCTTTGAGTAGTTGCTGTTGTGGTCTGCCAGTGGCCAGCAGAGCTGGCAGCAGATTTGGAAAGTGAGGAGGTTGGGGAGGAACGTGGGCCAGTCCTGGAGTCTGGGGAAGACTCGGACAAGGGCTCTGCATCGGAGACAAGAGAGGGGGCCAGGGCCATCTGGTAGTTATGTGCTGCCTCCGGAGCCTCAGAATCTGATATCAGCGAGGCAGAAGAAAAGGGGGAGCCTGTTCCCATTGCGCACATGCACAGAGCTGCCAGGAAGCAAGAACAGTTAAGACAAAAGGGATGACTCAGGAGTAAGTTTTGGAGATGATTGGCCTCTCCCATAAGACATAAGAGAGAAGCAAACGGACGTGAGCCTTTGCAGAAGCAATTTGTGCATTCTGGTCAGTTCAAACTCTGAAAAGCTCCATTTGACTCTGTGCTCCATTTGGCCTTGCAAAACTAATTGGCAATTAGGTCTCTGGCAGTGTTTCAAGGGAGATGAAGGTGGGTGCTTATCAGCATTACCTTGAAAGACTGTGGCAGACATCTGTTGGACTCTTCACAGAATGTCTGTGAATTATTATGAATTAAGAGCCTTGGTGGCACTGTTAAGTAACACCAGCTGCCTGCAATTAATGCAAGTTCAAATCTCACCAGGCTCAAGGTTGACTCAGCCTTCCATCCTTTCAAGGTAGGTAAAATGAGGACCCGGTTTGTGGGGGCAATAAGCTGACTTTGTATAAAAAAAGAACACCGCTTTGGGGGGTGGGCGAAAGCCCTACTAAGCAGGTATATACAAAAGTATGAAGGCTATTGCTTAATACATTGTAAGCCACCCTGAGTCCCCGGAAAAGGGCGGCATATAAATCGAACCAACCAACCAACCAATCAATCAATCAATAATACAGGCTGTGAATGACCATAATTCACAGCCATTTAAATAAAAAAAATGTTTTTGGGGACTAAGCCTGTGATTTAAGTTTTCTCAGGGTTCCTAGGTCAAAACACTTGCCACCAAGTAAATAGCATTCACTATTTCTCCGTTGCTCTTGTGCTGCAGCATGCGGGACAAGGCATTAGCCAGAAAGTACTTCCCCCATGGTATGTATTTCAGTTTGAAGCTGAATTGATTAAAGCACTGTGCCCACCGGACTTGTTTTGGGGAGGGCTTCAGGGGGATTCTCAGAGAGGTATGGTCACTCTTTACCTCGAAAGGCACTTTACTCCCTTTGAGGAATTGCCACCAGGTACGTAACGCCCACCTTCTCCCAGTGTGAGACAAGGAAGCTTTCACGTTCTTCTCCTTAGAGACACTGCCCATAGTCTATAAGTCTCAGTGAGCTTTTGGGAGGTGTAAGTGCATGGTTGCAACTTTCCTTCTTGGTTTTTCTGGAGGAGTACTGCCCCGAGAGCCATGTCACTGGCATTCACTTGGATAATGAAGGGCTCCTCAGGTTAAGATGTTTTAAGACTGGTTCCTCTGCAAACAATCTGTTCAATTCCCCCTGGCACTCCATTGTCCAGTTCAGTGGCTGGCTCAGTTGAGGCTTCTCTTCCCCTCCCCGTCTTTAGCAGCTCGGTGATCAGCAGAACTATTTTGGCAAAAGAGGGGATGAATTGCCTGTAAATGTTCATGAACCCTAGGAAACTCTGTAACTGCTTCCAGGTTCGAGGGGCTTGCCACCCTAATATGGCTTTTACCTTCCCCGGGTCCATCTATATTCCCTCGCTACTTGGTAGACCAGATAGCATAGGCAGGTCTTTGAAACTCACATTTGGACAGTTTGGTGCACAGGTTTCTCTTTATGAGTTTCTTGAGGATCTGGCGCACTACTTTGATGTACTCCTCCATTGTCTCCATGTAAATAAAGATATCATCAAGGTACACCAGGACCCCTTTGTACAGGTGATCATGCAGCACCTCATTAATTATTTGCACTAATACTGTGGGGGCTCCTTGGAGCCCAATTTGGCTGGTTGTATGAAACCCTGGGCTAGGTTCTTACCAATGTAATTCCTTAGTTTCTCCATTTCTTTTGGGGTCATGTAGTACACCTTTGGCTTGGGGAGTTTCGCTCCTGGCAGGATTTTGATAGTGCAGTCGGTGGAACCGGGGGGGGCGTGTAGGACATCACATTCCTTCTTGCTGAACATCTCCCCCAGATCTCTGTACTCTTTGGGGATGGGCAGAGTCCCTGGTGACTGCTCAGAAGCAGCCATCAAGTGTTCAGGCTTTCTTTCTTTGACCTTCGGCCTCTCCAACCCTTTGCTCAGGTTCCCCGACTGGGGGTGTCCTCTCCCCAGAGCCATTCTTCTCTCTTTTTCCACCATATGGTACGGCCTCATTTCTCTAGCCAGGATCACTGCCTCCATTATTTTTGGTGCCACAACAAACCAGATGGCTTCTCGGTGCTGCCCTATCTCTAGCTGCACTGGCTCTGTTAGATGTGTTGCCTGGGTGCTCCCTATTAGTGAGCCGTCCATCTGCTTAAACTTCATGGATAAGCAAGCTTATTTAGCACCAGGTGCAGCATGAGTCTATGAGGACTTTTGTCTCTCCCCAGGCTCCCAACTTCAACACCACAATCCTCGCTGAGATTGATAAGGAGTGGATGTCTCCACTTATTGTCTGGTTGCTCTCCCCTTCATCCTCACTCTGGTAAAGGACAGGCTGCTGGTCCTCCTCTATCAGAGTTCCCGCCCCCTCATTGCTTGGTGATGAAACCTCTATGACCTGGAGCGCCACGCTCGACTTCTCTCGGCCCTTCTGTTCTGACTCCTTCAGCTTGATGGGGGTGGGGACCCTTGCTGCTGGTTGGAGAGCAGGTGCCAGACACTCAGCCGCACTATGGCCACACCAGAAGCACAAGATAGTTTCGCGCCTCGGGGCAGTTAGGGAGGCAGCTGCCAGGGCAAATGCTGTTCTCTGTCCAAGTAGCTGTCATTCTTGGCTCCTCCTCGGTCTGGCTTTAGGGGCACCATGCTTCTTGTATTCCCTTATGTCAAGATCCACCACTGTTGCCATCTCGTACCAATCTTGCATCCAGTCAGGTATTCCCCGGGACAGGCAGGTAAGGAATAGTTCTTGGTTCAGGCCATCTCTGAAGTGCTAGACCAGCAGCTGCTCCAGCCAGTATCTCAACTTACCTGTGACTCTCCAGAACTCCTGAATGTACTCCGCCATTGGTTGGCTCCCTTGCCTTAGGGACCATATGTCAGAGTTCCAAATAACACCCCCAACAAAAGAAGACTCCAAGGCTCGAGATTCCTCAAAGTTCCATTTTATTAGAGATGTCATATTGGCACATCTGGGAAAACCTGAATCTGAAACTTTCCAGGTTTTCCCCACCCAAGTGAAAGTTCAAGTCCCTGCCTAGCACCCACTTGTCCATCACATGGCCCAATCATGCACCATCCAAACTGGAGATACCTCCCAGTCACTCAACAAAGCGTCCTTGACTCTCTGAGAAAGGAATGTTATTTTGACTATATATCTCCCATACTCCATACAATCCCCCCTCCATTTTCCCACAGTAGAGAATGTGGCAGGCCTGAAGGCCCAACGTAAAAGATGGCTTCCAGGCATGACACATATCTCTGACTCTGTTTTCCGAATATGGGTCTCATCCTTGAACCTGGCCCTAAATTCCACTAGGAAGTCATTGATGTACGCTAGCTTTGGCACCTCTTCATTGTAGAGGCCCATCACCCACTTGCCCGTTTCCCTTTCAAGGTTCGCAATCATGGGGTAGGCTGGGGCATACAGGCCCAGGTGGAACCACACTTGGTTCAGGAAGAACGACAGCTTCCATTGAATGTGGTCTTTATTGGAGGGGTCCGCAGATGGAGGCAGAGACCCCTAGTGTCCAGGAACTAGCCAAGCACCGGTGGGTGGGGTATGGCTGGACACCAGGTCACCCCAGATGGGGAGACAGCCTGCCAGTGGGTTTGCTGTCAAGTGTCGATCAGCGCTCGACACACATGAACAAGGGGAACAATCACAAACCTGGGGGAAAGGCTAGCATGACAGATAGAGGGTAACAACCTCGTGGACATGGGTGGTGGTGGTGGAGACAGCAAATCACAGAAACAGCAGAAGACTATGCCAGTGGGCGCCGCCGCCTCATGACATCAAACTGGATGGCGGCGCATGGGAGTTTGGCAGCGCATTTGAATTGCCCGCCGAACAGCCGACAAGCCGAATACGGACACCTGGGTGTTGGGGGGGGGTGACACTGCTATAAGGAGATGCTGAGAGGTGCTCTCAGCGTTGACTTTACACTGTTTGCAGTCCGGCTTATTCTAAGAGCCACCTTGTAGCGAGCAATAAACCGAGTTTCAAACAGCAGCCAGCATCTGGAAGGTTTATCCGTTTCCGCACAGGCGGTTTAACAAGCTGAGACTTGCAGCCCAGTGGTGCTTCGCAGGACCCAGTCTCAGGAACTAGCTCTCTGCAGGGGACTGGCTGCCCCGGTTGCTGCAGCCAGACTCGGGGTCCTGCTAGGTGGGGGCAATGGGGCCAGACGAACCCTGACCTCGGCCAATGGCTCCATCCTCTGTGCCGGTTCCACTCTGTACACATCCAGGTGGATAAACATTTTCTTCAGCTGTTGCACCAATGGGTTGTGGCAGGCAGTAAGGTATCGCCACTCTGCATGCTCATACCACTCTGCTGTTCTCTTCATTGCCTGGGAGAATGATGTCTGAGGGGAAACTTGGCTTCAGATGCCTTCGGTGCCCTCCTCTGCCAGACATCCTCTTCTGTCTGACAGAGGTTCCCGGTCACTATGGTTTCCTCCCGCACCACTTGTTGCTCGGTCTTCTCTACTTGAGCTTTCGGTCAGGCCACCATTACCTGGGCTCTGAAATCTGCTTGAGCCACCCCCTGGACTTCATTGGACCTGTGCCAGGTTTTGACACGGGTTCTCCCTTGTGCTCCATTTCAACCCCCTGGTAGACAGCCAGGGCTCAGGACCCCTGAGGGATTGCTTGCTAACTAAAGTCTCAGAAGTGAGTTGGTTTAATGTTAAGGTTCCGACTGATGAACCCAACCAAACCAGCACTCTGAGATGATCAGATCTCTTTAAGAACTGTTTTATTGAGTACATCATTTTGGTATGCAGGAAAGCAAAACCAACTCTAATTAATTCCCACTGTTTTCGTATAATTAAAGAATAGATATTCCCCTACCTCAGTATCACAGGTCATTGTCCAATTAGGTGTTCTGGTATCTTTCGGGTTATTCACTCCTGTCTCTGGCCAGCACCTGTAGCGATGACCTTGGTTCCCACAGGACAATCTGTTGTTAATGTATGGTCTGACATTTCAAACCTCTCCCCCGCCCCCCATATTGTGTGGCAAGCTGAGAAATGAAAAGATGGCTGAGGCAGCATAGGTCCGTTTCTAAGTTGACAGCTTTATGAATGATGCTAAAAGCTATCAAGCTTCAATTTAACATCTTTTTGACTGTTGCTTGTTTTGAAGAAGCAGAGTTATGATAGTATAGAACAGAATACTTTATTCTTTGTGTGTCCTAGTGTGACTGGTGTCAGGGTTCCAAGTAACACCCCCAATGAAAGAAAACTCTAAGGCTTGAAATTCCTCAAAGCTACATTTTATTAGAGATATCATATTGGCACATCTGGGAAAACCCAAATCTGAAAGTTTCCAGGTTTTCCCCACCCAAAGAAAAGTTCAAGTCCCTACCCAACACCCACAAGCCCATCACATGATCCAATCAAAACTGTCCCAACTGGAGATGCCTCCCAGGTCCAGCCTCTCAGGTGCAAGGCAAGATGGCTTTGACTTTCTGAGAAAGGAATGTTATTATGACTATATATCAACCATGCTCCATACAATCCCCCCTCCCAATTTCCCACAGTAGTAAATATGGCAGGCCTGAAGGATGGCTCCAGGTCTGACAGGCCGCCACCCCCCTGGTCAGAAAGTGTGTCCTGAAACGAGAGTAGCATAGTGGTTAAGCATCCGATATACTAACCACCTCTCCCTCCCCCAGGGGGACCCTTTGGCTTGTCAGGGAACGTATCATGAAATTGTTTCACTAGCCTGTCTGCCTTAACATTCCAGCTCTTAACCCAAGTAGCTTCAGACAAAGGGTACCCTTTCCAATGTACTAAATATTGCAATTGACCTCTATGCAGCCTAGAGTCTAAAATCTTTTTTACTTTGTAATGGGTTTCCCCTTGCACTATAATAGGCTTAGGAGGTGCTTGAGCTTGTGGCCTTAACTTGGAACTGGTAGCAGGCTTCAGTAAACTAGAGGATTGAAGAGATCAGTGTTTATGTTTGTTTTTTGTATGCCTTGGCAGCCTCCACTATTGCATTTTTGGTGTTCTCCCAGCCTTTCCTCAGTGACTCCATCCACTCATTTATGATCATAGAGGAGGGGAGGCTCCCTGGGCAGTTCAGGCATGGGTACAAAGTCTATGCCACTGGTGACCTGGAAGGGGGTCAATCCAGTGCTACTGTGCACAGCATTGTTGTAAGCCACTTCCACAAAAGGCAGTAGGTCTGTCCGTTTTTCTGCTGGTAATCCACATAGCATCTGATATATTGTTCCACCACTGTATTCGCTTGTTCTGCCACTCCGTTCGTACTCAGATGGAAAGCCGAGCTAAGTCCTTGTGTGAATCTGACTGATTTTAGGAATTCTCTCCAAAATTTTGCTCTAATTGGACCCCTCGATCCGAGATGACTCAACGCGGTATTCCATGTAGTAGATTTGTTTGATGAACATCTTCAACAATTTTTTACTGGATGGTAATCCCGAACAAGCTGTGGGCTTGTTTTGAAAACAGGTCAATCTCTGTCCAAATAACTGTATTCCCCCCACTCTCTGGAAACTCAACTATAAAATCTATTGCAATTTTTTCCCAAGGTCTGCTGGGGCTTGCCACTTGTTGGAGGAATCCAGGAGACTTTCCTGATCTCATTTTCATGGCTGCACATAATAATAATAATAATAATAATAATAATAATAATAATAACAACAACAACAACAACAACAACAACAACAACAACAACAACAACAACAACAACAACAACTTTATTTCTATACCACCCTTCTTCCAAAGGACTCAGGGCGGTGTACAGCCTATTTAAAAACACAAGACAAAACATCGATTAAAAATTTAAAATAATTAAATAAATTTGGCTCAATTTAAAACCCCACAAATTTAAAATACCCCAATTTAAAATTATTATGTTGATAGCCCAGCCTGGTGGAACAGGGTCTTCAGTGCGCAGCGAAACACCCAGAGGTGTGGCACAGCTTTTCACGTAATCCTCTACATCCATCTTCATTTTGGGCCACCAAAACTGTCTCCTGGCCAAATTCAGGGTTTTCAAGAATCTGAAATGGCCACCCAGCTTGGAATCGTGGCTGTGCTGTAATATTTCCAGCTTCAAGCTGGCAAGGACATATAGTTTTGAGCCCTTCCAAGCCAGTCCATCTCTCATAATCAAGATGTCCCCATTGTCTATGAACCATGGGTTAGTGGGAGTGCTGCCTTCAGCTTGTCCCGGCTGGGGTCTGGTTGTTGTCTGATTTGACCCCTGGTGGTGACTTGTGCGGCTGATTGCGAGGGTGGAATGATGGCGTGGATGACTTCTTCCCTGTGGCTATCAAATTGGGGCTGTCTCAATAGGGCATCTGCTAGTAGATTTTTTCCGCTGGGATGTACTTGAAATCAAATTTAAACTGCCTGAAGTATTGCACTCAGCAGATTTGTTTGGGAGAGAAGTTTCCTAGGGTTTTTAGAGCTTTGAGGTTTTTGTGATCAGTTCATACCTTGAAGGGCACTTTACCCCCTTCTAGGAAATGCCTTCAGGAGAGGAGAGCCCAGTGGATTGCATAGGCTTCTTTCTCCCAGATGGCCCACCTCCTTTCAGTGTTGGTGAGTTTCTTGGACACATAGGCACAGGGTAAAAGCTGCCTCTGTGGGTCTTTTTGTAGTACAGCTGCCACGGCCACATCGCTGGCATCTGCCTGGATAATGATTTGCCAGTCTGGGTCTGGGTGCTGGAGAATCGGTTCTTCAGCAAAGAGCCATTTTAATTTTTTTTTCCGTTTTAAAAACAAACTTTATTAGATTTAAAAAAATAAAATTGTATAAAACATTCACAACCTTAAAATACAATCAACAATATCAACAAACAACAAAGTACATATAATGTATATAAGTACACATATATACAAAAACCTATTTTCCCTTTTTTTCCTTAATGACGGTGTATAATTATTACTTTTAATTTCTTACTAAATTTTGACTTTACCTTCTTTTCCATTGGTTTATCCACTCATACCAACTGTCCCATATCTTAAAATACTGTGAGTCTTCCTTCTCTTTCAATTTCAACGTTAGTCTATCTATTTCTGCACATGTGTAAATTTTTTGAATTATTTGCTGCTCCGTTGGCAATTGATCTGTTTTCCAGACTTGTGCTAAGGCTAACCTAGCTGCCGTAATTATATGTAATATTAGGTACTTTTTTTCCTTTCTAATGTTTTGTTTAAACATTCCTAACAAAAAAAATTCTGGTTCTAACTCAATATCCTCCGCAATTATTTCTGATATCCAAATTTTTATTTTTATCCAATATTTCTTAATTTTTGGGCAAAGCCACCAGACATGAAAGAAGGTTCCCTGTGCTTGCTTGCATTTCCAACACGTTGGATTAAGATTTATATACATCCTCGCCAATCTCGCAGGGGCTAGATACCATCTGTACTACATCTTGTAGTGGTTCTCCTTATATGCTACGGATTTTGTTCTTCTATAGTTGGTTTCCCATATCCTTTCCCATTCTTCCAATTGTATATTTTTGCCAATATTCCTTGCCCAAGATATCATTTGTCCTTTAACTAAATTTTCTGCTAGGTCGAATTCTAATAAGTATTTGTAAATCTTTGAAATCAAATTTCCATCTTTAGTTCCTAATAATTTGTCTAGTCGGTTGGGATTTATGTCGATTCCTCCTTCCTCATTGTCTTTCTTGTATCTAGTTTGTATTTGTAGGTAGGGCCACCAATCTATTTCTATGCCTTGTTCCCTGAGTTCCTGCCTTGTTTTTAATCTTCCTTGGAGGTCCAGTAGTTCTTTATAACTTATTAATTTATGGGAGGGCTAGTGTGTTGGGGTGCGTTGCCACCTCCAATGCAGATATCCAGCCGGGAACCTTCATATAATGTTTATTTTTAATTTTGAACCAAATGCCAATCAGTGAATTTCTTATGTGGTTTTTAAAATGTTTATAGGTTTTGTTCCCGGCGTTCCACAAGAAGGCATGCCACCCCTTTAACAAATTGTGGCCTTCCAATTTTAATAGTCTGTAATTCTCCAAATTGACCCACTCCTTAATCCACGTTAAACTCGCTGCCTTATAATATTTTTCCCACGCTGGTAGGCCAAAACCCCCTCTAGATCTATCAACCTGTAATATATTTAAATTTATTCTTGGTTTTTTTTCCCTCCCATACGAATTTTGATGTTATTTTATTCAAATTTGTAAAAAAGTTTTTCGCTAATTTAACTGGAATAGTTTGAAATAAGTAGAGGAGCCTCGGGAGTATATTCATCTTAATCACCCCAATTCTTCCTAACAATGATAACTTTAGTTTCCATCTTTCTAAATCATTTTTAATTTGTTGTACTAATTCTCCATAATTATTATCTTTTATAGCCACATTCCCAGTTGTCAGATTAATACCTAAATATTTTATCCTCTTAACTACTTGTAATCCTGATTGTTTTTCTAACTCTATTTGTTTTGCTTTTAGTTAATATTTTAGTCTTATTCTTATTGACTTTTAAACCTGCCACCTTACCAAATTTCTCTATTTCCTCTATTAATTTTAATTCCGTTTCTAATGGATCCTCTATGAAGAATACAAGGTCGTCAGCAAACGCTTGGACCTTGTATTCTTCTCCTTTAACCTTGAGTCCTTTTATATTTTTATTGAGTCTAATTCTTCTAAGTAGGTTTTCTAGCGTTAGAATAAAGAGTAGTGGTGAAAGTGGGCACCCTTGTCGTACTCCTCTACTTATTTCAAAAAAAAATTGTTAGTTCCCCATTGACTAATATCCTTGCTCTCTGTTTTGTGTATATTGAACTATCATCTTTTCGAATTTCTCCCCGAATTTCATATTCTTTATTTGTTGTGTCATGAATCTCCAGTTGACCCAATCAAACGCTTTTTGTGCATCCAGGAAGATCAGGGCTACCTGTTTCTCTGGATGCACCTCATAGTATTCTATTACATTGATCACTGTCCTTATGTTGTTTTTAATTTGTCTTGCCGGCAGGAATCCGTTCTGGTCCTAATGTATTCCATGGTTTAATATTGTCTTTAATCTGTTTGCCATCAAATTCATACAAATCTTATAATCGGAATTTAGTAAAGAAATCGGCCTATAATTTTTTATCTGTGTTGTATCTGCCCCCTCCTTCGGGATTAGCGAGATATATGCCTCCTCCAAGATTCTGGTAGCTTTGCCACTTTCAATGCCTCATTGTAGACCTCTAATAGTATCCAATTTAGTGATTCTGCTAAAATTTATACAATTCTACTGGTAACCCATCCGTTCCCGGGGTTTGTTTTTTTGTTTCCTAATTGTTGCCTGTACTTCCTCTATAGTAATCTCTTTATTGAGAGATTCTCTTCCTCTTCTTCAGTTACTACTGGCATTCTCTCCTCTTTTAAATATTGATCTATTTCTTCTGTTAGCACCTTATCCTGTGTGTACAAATCTTGAAAAAATTGGATTACTATCTCTTTCTTCTTTTCTAGGTTCTGACATAACTTACCATCCTTATCCTGCAGTTGGTGAATTGTTCATTTCTCTCTTTCTTTTCCTAATTTGTAAGCCATCCACCTCCCTGGTTTGTTCGCCTGTTCAAATTGATTTTGTTTTAAAAATTTCATTGTATTGACATATTTTTCTTGCTCGAATAAATTCAATTTGTGTTTAGCTGCCATCCAATTAGTTCTTATTTGTTCATCCCCTGGCCTTTCCTGTAATTTTCCTTCCCAATTTTTGATCTCTTCTCGAATTTTATTATATTCATTTTCCTTCTCCTTTTTCCGTTTACTATTATAGGCTATTGTTAAGCCTCTAATGTAAGCCTTTGTTGTATCCCACAGGTTTTGGAGGGATGTCTGATATTTGTTATCTTTGAAAAACCCCTTCAATTCTTTTTCTATCCTTTCAGTATACTCCTTTTCTTTCCTTATCTGAACATTCATCATCCACCTGCTCCTTCTCTTTCTTTGCCCTCTCCATTCTATCGTTATTGGATTATGATCAGCCCAGTCATTCGTCACAATCTCTACTGCTTCTATCTCCTGTATTAAACTCTTTGTAGCCCATGCCATGTCTATCCTTGACCAGGATTTGTGGGGGTTGGAATAATATGTGTACCTTTCCTCTTCTGGGTTATATAGTCTCCATATATCTACTAAATTTAGTTCTTCTGTTAAATTAAAAAATGTTTTTGGCAGCAAATTTTTCTTTTTTTTTATTATTCTGATCGCTCTTATAATCCTTTTTTGAATCCACAATTGCGTTGAGGTCTCCCAACAGACATACATTTTCTATATTTTGTTCTATAATCTTTTCATGTAGTTTTCAATAAAATTCTTTTTGTTCACTATTTGGCACATATACAACCACTAACAACACACTTTTATCTTTGACCTTTACTTCAATCATCAGAATTCTTCCTATCTTATCTGCATATTTTAAATTACTTTCTATCTCTTCATTAACAAAAGCTGCTATTCCTCTTTTTTTTTCGTCTGCTAAGGATACAAATAATTTCCCTAATTTTTTACATTGTAAAAATTTTTCATCTTGTTTTCTTATATGGGTTTCTTGAAGGCATACAATGTCTATTTTTTGTTTAATTAACTTCCTAAATATTTGATTTCTTTTAGCTGGCGAATTAAGTCCGTTTATTTTTTTTATTTTTATTTTTTATTTTTATTTTTTTTAATTTGATTTATATGCCGCCCTTCTCTGGAGACTCAGGGCGGCTTACAATGTGCTAAGCAACATTGATGATATAATTTTAAGATTCCAGTCCATTCTTTAAAATTGGTCTTTTCCTTTTTTGTTCCTTTACTTCCTGTCCTTTTTCTTAGCCTGGTTTTGTGCTCTTGTTGTTACTCCTTCTTCTTCTCAAATTTTCTTCTTCTTTTTCCTTAATACTCTCCTCACATGGGGTTTCTTCATCTTCTCGTCTTTGCTTTGGCTTGTTTCTCTTTTCCAATTCTTCTCTTCTGCCGTTTGTTTTTTCTAATTCTATCACCTGGTCGTGTAGGGTTTGTGCCTTCTCTAAAGAATCGACTTTTATCTTTTTCCCCTGCCACGTAACCAACACTCCCTCCAGTATTATCCATCAAAATAATATTTGTTTTCTGTTTAGTAATGCCGTGAGGAATCCATAGTCTTTTCTCCATTCTCTAATTCTTTTTGGTATTTGTTTTAATGTTATGATTTCTTTCTGTTTATAATACATTGGTTCTTCTTTTGTTATTCTAAAGACAATGCCTCTGACTTTCCTCCGCACAAAACGTACATGGACCTCCCTTGGCAATTTGTGTTATCTCGCGTAGTTCGTATGCTCTCTAAATACTTCATCCAGTTCATTGATAATCTCGTCTTTATCTCGTTGTAGAGCTTCCGCGATCATTTTGGCCATTATTAGAGTTAGGTCATCATCTCTTTCTTCTCTCACATTTTGGAACCTTAGATAGAATGCCGCTCTCTCCATCTCTGTGTCACCGTATTCTCAAGGTCTTTATTGAGGCCTGTCATTTTCTCATCCAAAAGTTCTAGCTTCTCTTCTGTTTGCTCTGTTTTTTTTCCTATGGCCGTGATCCTTTGGTCATTTTTTTGTATTATCTCTTGAATAGAGTCCATTTTTTCATCTAATTTTTGTATATCTTCTTTGACCGACTTTTTGACTTCATCCAGATCTCTCCTAGCTTCCTCATGGTTTTTAGACAAGCACTCTTGCATTTTTACCATAGTCTCTTGTATTGTCACTAATGTAGTCTGGACAGTCTGCATACTCATGGTGGAAGTTTGCTTATCAGTTGGGAACATCCCTTCTAAGGTCTTTTGTGTTGCTGGGGAAGCTGTTAATCCAATTGGTGTTGAAGTGACCTTCTTTCCTGTTTTTATTGTGGTTACTGTGGTGGATGTCATTTCCTTCAAAATTTTGTATTGTTTTTTTAGAATTCTGTCTATTCTTTCCCAAATCAGCATTCACTTCTACCTCAGTTTTGTGAACTACTATTTCCTAATATTCTTGAATAGGTCTAAGTATATTCTATTATTTAAATATGAAATCTCAATCTATGACTTACAAATTGTATTTTAACTAGGGTATTATTGTATATCCCTCTAATTGATTCTCACACGAACTGTATCTTAATCTTAATAAAAGTCCTTCTCCTATTAAATAGACTATAAATAGTATAAAGTGTTATAAATGCAGTAAATACTTTAGGATTATACTAACTTGTATTATAGTATAATATCTCTAGACAGATTAATTAATTAATTTTCTAACTAGCTTAATATTGATAAAATCTTAATCAAAACATATATAAGAAAGCGACAGACAAAATATTATAGCATATAAACAGTACGAAGCAATTATATATATATAAATTGATTAATGTTTAAATTGATTGTCTTATAGTTATTAATCTATATTTAATACTAATTTATAATTATTATAAATATTAAATAGTTAAATAGATAGATAAATTATTAAACAGTTATTAAATAGTAGTAATTAGTATGTAAATATATAAATAGTTATTATATATAAGATAAGATATATAAAATAAATATTAAAAAAAATACAGGGATTTTTTTTTTCCAAGGATTAATCAATGCAATATTCCACTGTAATTAATACTAGTCCTCCTCTGGTAACTCTCCAACACCAACCGTTATAGATCCAAATGAGATAGAGTCTTCTTTATAAGATCAGAAGAAAGCAGAAGCCAAAAACGGAGTTCAAAGTCTTTCACCCTCACTGTCCAAAATGGTGATCTTAATCCTGCAATTTTTGCTCTTGTCCTTTATTGTTGCCTATATTGTCCTTCTCCGTCAGTGCATTTTTCTTAAAAGGAAAGCCAACGTCCTGCTCCAAATCGCTTCTCTTCTCCCAACTTCAAATCGCACGCTCTTTCAAACGTCCTTTTCTATTCCTCCGTATTATATCCAGCAGGACAGGTTTCGCTGCGTCACTTCACTCCCCTCGCTGTTTGCCGTCTGCACCTTTCCGAGTCTCCCTTTCCTTCCGCTGCTCCTCCGGACTCTTGGTTTGTCAACTCCTCGCAGTTGTTACCTATAGCACTATTTCTAATGTTTAATCTCCTGCTCTCACCACCAATCTTCACCACGTGCTCACTCTTTTGCTTCCCGATTTTGCACTTGGGACGTTAGATCTCTGGGTCGGCCATGTCGGCCATCTTCTTCCGTGTTCGGAATAAGGGTTCTTCTTGGTGAGACCGCACCTCTCCTCACCAGCTCCGCCGAAGTCACCCTCTCTCTACTGGTCTAACCAAGACCGATTTTTCCCGTAACGGGCACTGTAACACTGGAAATTTGACACATGATACGGAGCTCTCCTTCCTCGTATTGCCTCGATCCATGCCTCAACCAGAAGTCCGAGTCATTTTAATTTTTCAAAGGCTTTTGGACAGTCCACTGACCTGAGGAGCAGTTGGTTTGGCTGTGGCTTCACAGGGATTGGCCCCATTTTTAACAGTTCTGTTAGGGGCAAGGTGACTTCTGCGAATGCGGGTATATACTGTCTGTAAAAGTTTGCAAATCCCAGGAAATTTTGAAGCTGTTACAGGTGTGTGTCTAGTACCACTTTTATTTTTCCTGGGTCTATTTCCACTCCTCCGCTGGATATCTGGTAGCCTAGGTAATCAAGGGAGGTTTGGTGGAATTCACATTTTGACAGCTTTGTGTAGAGCTTAGCGCAAGGAGTTTTTTCAGCACTTGCCACACCAGTTTTATGTGCTCCTCGAGGGTTTTGCTGAATATGAGAATATCGTCCGGGTAAACTAGAACCCGCTTGTATAAGTGTTCATGCAGCACTTCATTGATTAATTGCATGAAGACTGCTGGGCCCCTTGCAGACCGAATGACATGACTTTGAACTGGAAGCTGCCAAACGGGTAGTTAAAGGCTGTTTTCTTTTCTCTTCTTTCTTTCTTTCTTTCTTTCTTTCTTTCTTTCTTTCTTTCTTTCTTTCTTTCTTTCTTTCTTTCTTTCTTTCTTTCTTTCTTTCTTTCTTTCTTTCTTTCTTTCTTTCTTTCTTTCTTTCTTTCTTCCTTCCTTCCTTCCTTCCTTCCTTCCTTCCTTCCTTCCTTCCTTCCTTCCTTCCTTCCTTCCTTCCATTAATTAATTAATTAATTAATTATATTTATATACCGCCCTTCTCCCGAAGGACTCAGGGTGGCGAACAGCCAAGATCAAATACATAAATATAAAAGTTAAAAACAATTTAAAACCAGATTAAATACTTTGGCCCACAATTAAAAACATCCCATTAAAATCCAATTTAAAATTTAAAACCGTTAAAATTAGGCTAGCCCGGCTTGCTGGAATAAAAAAGTCTTCAGGGCACAGCGGAAGGTGCGCAAGTCCAGGATCCTCCGTACCTCCAGGGGCAGCTCGTTCCAGAGGGCAGGAGCCCCCACTGAGAAGGCTCTCCCCCGGGGGGGGTCACCAGTCAACATTGTCTGATCGATGGCACCCAGAGAAGCCCCGCCCTGTGGGAGCGTACTGGCTGGTGGGAGGCTGTCAGTAGTAGAAGGCGATCCCGTAAGTACCCAGGTCCTAAGCCATGGAGCGCTTTAAAGATGTTAATCAACACCTTGAATCGCACCCGGAAGACCACTGGGAGCCAATGCAGCTCACGCAGAAGAGGGGTTACATGGGAGCGCCCCGCCACTCCCATAATCACCCGCACGGCCGCATTTTGGACCAACTGGAGCCTCTGGATGCTCTTCAAGGGGAGCCCCATGTAGAGAGCATTGCAGTAGTCCAGTCGGGAAGTGACGAGGGCATGAGTGACCGTGCGCAGGGAGTCCCGATCCAGAAAGGGACGCAACTGGCGGATCAGGTGAATGTGATAAAAAGCCCCCCTGGCCACGGCCGTCATATGCTCTTCTAAAGACAGCTGTGCGTCCAGAAGGACACCCACGTTGCGAGCCCTCTCCGTGGGGGCCAAAGACTCGCCCCCAATAGCCAACGATGGCACCAGCTGGCTATATCGGGACGCTGGGAGCCACAGCCACTCAGTCTTGGAGGGGTTGAGTCGGAGTCTGTTTCTCCCCATCCAGACCCGCACGGCCTCCAGGCACTGGGACATCACTTCAAGGATGTTGTGGCTCCATTACCTGAGCCTGTGTCATCGGCAGGAGAGGACTCCGAGAGTGAAGGGGAGGAGTTGGCAAGTCCTCCCTCTCCAGGACCCTCCTCTTTGGCAATGCCTTCAGTGTCCGCCGAAGGGCAAGAGATAGGGCCGGGGCCAAGCATGTCCACGCAGCCACAGGTGGACAGTGATGAGGGTAATGAGAAGTTGGAGAAATGTTTCTTCTTCCAGACTTCCATAGAGGTCCTTGGGCACATCATCTCCCCCAAAGGCATCGCTATGGACGCGCGCAAGGTAGAGGCCTTGTGTAGTTGGGAACCCCCTCATCGGGTGAAGGACATCCAGCATCTGCTGGGGTTCGCCAACTACTACCGGACCTTCATCCCAGGCTTCGCCACCCTGACCTTGCCACTGACCCAACTCCTTTGCAAGAAGGTCCCGTTCCAGTGGGGGCCCCCGCAGCAGCAGGCATTCGAGATTCTCAAGCGAGCCTTCGTCACGGAGCCTGTCCTGAGGCACCCCAATCCACATCGTCCATTCGTGGTCAAGATGGATGCGTCCAATGTGGCAATTGGGGCGGTGCTGCTACAGGCCCTGGTGGATGGCGGCACTTTTTCCCTGTGCTTATTACTCACGAAAACTCAATCCTTCCGAGCGCAACTACACCATGTGGGAAAAGGAGTTGCTGGCTATCAAGGCCGCGTTCGAGGCTTAGCGGCATCACCTCGAGGGGGCCCGACACCAGGGGGAGGTGCGGACGGACCATCGGAACCTGGAGCACCTCACGACGGCCAGGAAGTTGAACCAGCGGCAGATCCGGTGGTCGTTTTTTGCCCAGTTCAACTTCCACATCACCTACATTCCGAGCAGCCACAACCAGAGAGCAGATGCTCTATCCCGCAAGCCGGAGTACTTTTGCCCTAAGGACTCCCTTCCCCCACGGACTGTGCTGCCAGTGGAATCCTTGGCCGCAGTCCAGGAACCAACAGACTTGCGGGCTCAGGTGCTGGAAGTGCAGCGCCGGGATGACTGGTCACAGCAGCAGAAAGTGGAAGTCGGCCCCATGTCCCCATGGACTTTGGAGGAGGGCTTGTTGAAGCACCGGGGCCGGTTGTACGTGCCCACGAGTCCGCTCCGAGCCCTCGTCATGAACCAGTGCCATGACAACCCCGCGGCAGGACACTTCAGTTTCTTTAAAACCCTCAACCTAGTGATGTGGACTTTTTGGTGGCCTCGGGTACGGCATGACGTGCACCCATATGTGACGTCCTGTGTGACGTGCCAACAGGCCAAAACCGCGTCCGGCCCACCTCCTGGACTCCTCCAGCCGCTGCCGACACCGGAGAGACCGTGGGGAGCCATCTCCATGGTCTTCCTGACGGACCTGCCACCGTCCGCTACATTTACGAGCGTCCTCGTGGTGGTGGACATGCTCACGAAAATGGCACATTTTATCCTGTGCCGTGGACTGCCACCGGCCCGCACCACAGCCCGTTTGTTCCTGCAACACATCTTCCATCTCCACGGCCTGCCGGACAGGGTGGTTTCGGATCATGGGCCCAATTCACGGCCCGCTTCTGGAAAAGCCTGATGGCCACGTTGGAGGTTCAGGTGTGCCTGTCGGCGCATCATCCGGAGACTGACAGGGGAACAGAGAAGGTCATCGGCATCCTAGAACAGTACCTCCGCTGTTTCATCAACCAGCAGCAGGACAACTGGGCCGAGTACCTTTCCCTGGCGGAGTTCGCCTTTAACAACTCCCAACACACCTCCACCCAGATGACTCCATTCCATGCCAACGTAGGATACCATCCATGGCTTTTCCTGTTGTCGATCTCGGATTCCCCTGTTCCTGAGACCCAGAACTTCCTCTCGGAACTGCAGGCAGTGCAGCAACTGGTGCGTCAGCAGCTGATCTGGGCGAAGGAGGACTATAAACGGGTCGCCGACCGCTCTCGATGGGCAACGCCACCGCTGGAAGTTGGAGATCGGGTGTGGCTGTCCACAAAACACCTCCCCACGGATCGGCCAGTGAAGAAACTGGACCACCACTTTATTGATCCCTTCCCCGTCGAGGCAGTCATCAGCCCGGTGGCCTACCGGTTAACTCTACCACGCTCCATGCGGCTCCACCCTGTTTTCTATCGGTCCCTCCTGGTCCCTGAAGCCCCATCGTGCCATCTCCAACGGCCGATGACGCCTGCCCCCCCACAGCCTCAGTCGATGAGGACAACTCCACGACATACGAGGTGGACAGCATCCGGGACTCCCATTGGCTGAAGGGGCGTTTCCAGTACCTGATTGCCTGGAAGGGGTACGGGCCCGCGGATTTCACCTGGGAAGACGCTTCCTCCGTCCATGCCCCTGACCTGGTACGGGCCTTCCATGACCAGTTCCCGTCCCGACCGCATCCCGGCTGTCAGCCGCAGGGGAAGGGCCCTGCGGTGGGGGATAGTGTTGTGGTTCCGTTACCTGAGCCTGTGTCATCGGCAGGAGAGGACTCCGAAAGTGAAGGAGAGGAGTTGGCAAGGCCTCCCTCTCCAGGACCCTCCTCTCTGGCAATGCCTTCGGTGTCCGCCGAAGGGCAAGAGATAGGGTGGGGGCCAAGCACGTCCACGCAGCCACAGGTGGACAGTGATGAGGGTAATGAGTCTTGGCTGGATCCTCGGCAGCGTCGCAGAGATAAGCTCGTGCAACAGAAGAAAAGGCGTGCCAGAAATTAGGCTGAGTCACTGGACCACACCCCACAGGATATAAAAGGGGGTGAGGTGGCCATTCAGACTCTGTGACGGACAAAACTAACTACTATCGAGTCACATTGCATCTTTGGAAACAACTTTATCGGCCTTGGATTTATTTTACGAACTGGACAAACCTTGACTGTGTGTATTTTGTTTATTGAGTAAAAGTTCTTGGCAAGCAGCTACTGGGTTGCTGCCAAGCGTCTTATCGGAAGAATTGGTTGTCTGCCAGTTTATTTAACCCCCGGCTGTCTGTTTGTGTGCGTGTGTGAGACGGGGACAGAACAAAGGGCATCATTGGGGTGGTCTGGGGTGGAGATGATTCCGATACAGTAATAGGCCTCCCTCATGTCCAGTTTGGTGAACACCTTCCCCTTGGCTAAGTCACTTAGCATGTCCTTCATGAGTGGGAGGGGATAGGTGTTTTCCACGCACACAGCATTAATTCCATGAAAATCCATGCAAAGCTTCATCTCATCTTTTTTTTCTTTAAACAGTACTGGGGCAGCCACCCTGGACTTTTGCTAAATTGGCATCGGTGTACTTTCTTAGCTCCTCCATTTCCTTGGGAGCCATGGAGCACATCTTTGGTTTGGGCAGCTTGTCTCCCGGCATGAATTTGATTGCACAATCGGTCAGGTGTTGGGGGTGGAGGAAGTTGTAATCTTCTTCGCTAAAGATACCTGCTAGATCTCGGTATTCCCTTGGCACTTGCGGGCAGCCAGGCGGTACCTCGACTGCAGGGGCTGCAGCCTGCGGCTTGCTATTACTAGCGTGGCTTAGGAGACTTGGCCTGGGTCTGGCTTTATGGGAGGCAGCAGTCCGATGCCTGTATTTAACTTCCTGTAGCCATCCTCCCAAGTGATGGTTGGTCCCTATTTGTCTAGCCAGGCAAGCCCCAGTATGATTGACTCAGTCATTTTTGGGGCTATGACGAATCAAATGAGTTCTCGATGCCAGCCCATTTCTAACCTGATCAGTTCTGTGACTGATTTGGCAGGGGCTCCACCAATTAGTGTTCCATCAACCTGCTCAAGGCAGATAGGTTGTGCTAGGGGCCTCATACATATGCCTAATGTATGACTTTGGGGAGGCTGATTAGGCATCTGGTGCAGCCGGTGTCTATGACTGCTTCTACTTCTCCTTGGGCCCCTGTCTCCGGCACTAGTATCAGGGTTTTGACAGTAAAGGGATGGATGGCTTAACTTATCATTGGGTCGTCCTGCCCTCTGCTTCCCTTGACTAGGTTTTCTTCGGCTAGTTTCCCTCAACTTCTGTAGGAGGGAGTAGAACCTCTATAGCTGCTTGGCAATTTCCCTTTTTTCAGGGGGCTTCCCTCTTTCTGTCCTCTTACGCAATTTTCGGCCTTGCATGGTCGAGTTGGGAAGTTTTGCTTCTGGTGTGGAACTGCAGGAGGGATTTTCCAGTCATTCCTCAGTGTCATGTGGAGGCCGTGACTGCTCCTCGTGGGCGGGCTTATTGGTGGGCCGTTGGCTGAGCCTCTTTCACTGGCTCTCCATGCACTCCTGTGCAGGTGGAGGGAACGAGGTAGGAGGCTAGGGCCCGGTTGAGAAGGGGTCCCTCCTATTTGGATCCAACCCCTGCTGGCGTGGAGTTTCCTCTGGCATTGGCTTGGATCAGCAGCCTCCGGTCTGGGTCCACCTACAGGGGTTTCAGGCAGCTCTGCAGGCCTGTCAGGTAACTGGGTTGGCCAGAGGGGATTTCCCTTCAACACCTCTCCCTGCACTTCAATGAGGGGTCACCGACCCAGCAGGCGTCTTTTGAGGGGGTCTTCTCTGATGGATTCCTCTAGCGCTTCCTCTGCTTCACTCTGCAGGGGTCTACAGAGCTGGTGTTCTGGAGGCGCCTGACTCATGGCAATGCAGCCAGCTGGTAGGAAAGAGCGGCAGGTGCAGGGGGAAAAGCCCCACCTTTGACTTCCCGCTCCCTGGGATCTGTTTCATGTGAGCTCAGCCGGTTGGGGCTCTTGTGGCCTCTGTCAGCTCGCCTCATGGTCACAGTGCAAGCTTCTCCTGGCTGCAGGGGATAGCACCAGCCAAACCAACACCTCGGCCACGGGCTTTCTTGGATTGTGGGGGGAGCAGCCTGCAAGTAGGGAGGCTGGGTTGGATCTGGCGGCTGTAGGGGGAAGGCTCACAGTGGCCAAGTCAGACACAGCCTGTGTCACAGCTCCCCCCAGGCTGCATGGGACCCAGTGGCTGCGACGGCTGGGGAACGAAGGCCCAAAGTAGACCGAGCCAAGCCAAGCCAGCTGCAGCCGGCTTCGTAGCTCCTTCCAGGCTGCATCGGCCCCGGCAGCTGTTGTCAGTAAGGGCGACCGTGGCTCACTCCGCTGGGTCCCATGGGAGGATTCCCAGGTTCCGGCCATGGGTAAGCCTCAGGGGATTGAACAGACTCAATTCACCCAGGGCTGGCAGGCGTCACACTGCTCAATTGGCAGTGGCCATTGGTGGGTGTCCCGCGAATCCCTGGGGCGAGCTGCAGAATTGGAATTCTCCCTCCACTCGACCTGGGCTTCCTCCAGCTGAGCCCGGATCGCTGGACGCCGGCTGCACATGTCTCAGCCAGGCGCCCTTCACCACTGATCCAGCCCGCTGCTAGGCATTCGAAAGGCCCTGCCGCTCATTCAGGCAGCCCCCATAGCAACCGTCTGACACTATTGACTACGGAGTGGTCGATAGACAAAAGACGAAATCTCAAGGACCTCGGAGGGACAGCAATCACCCCGAAGGTTCAGAGGAATCCTCCTAAATCCAACTGGGAAAAAACCAGCCATCTTGGCTGGTCTGAGCATTGACAACTGATTAGTGTGGAAGCAAAGATCAAATAAAGAAGACATCAGTAAGAATTAAAATAAATAACAAGAATAAGAAAGGTATAACTACAAAGAAACGAAAAGAAGGAGGTGATAGTGAGACTCCAAAAACTGGCAGCTTTACTGCCAGATAAGCAGTGAGGGAAAAGAAACTGGAACGGAAACTCAAAGCTGACAGTGGCAGCGCAAATTTGACAGGCGGCGGAGGCGAGTGAAAGCGAAGAAATATTGCGAAAAGGTGGTGGATTACAAAATCATAAAATAAATTGGCTTCGAAGAGGAAAGTCTGTAAAATTAGAACTGTGATCGTGCTGAGAGACAACGGGGAAAGCGAGATTCAGGAAAAAACCGCGGACTGAGAAATAAGCATGCAGTGAAAACCTTAATGAATGGCGGATAAAAGACTTGAAGAAGAGAGGCTTTCGCTTTTCAAATAGAGATGGCGGCGAGGCGAACCACAGATACAAGACATTGTAACTAGAGGCCAGAAGGATACACTCTGAAAAAGGATACAAACGAGAGCCTTTTTTCTATTGAAGAATCGGAGGATATTGACTTATTTAAAGCAAGTTTCTTTTAAAAAAAACTGGAGTAATAGAAGTCGGACTGAAGAAGGAAGATCACGGAAATAAAATCCAACTGTTTAAACGTGATATAGTGGATAAACGTAATTTATTATATACTTAATAATATATGTAATTAATTATTTTATTATGTAATTAATTATTTTCCTTTACTTTATATATTTAAATTTAGACTTTACTCAACTTTGATTAATTTGAAGTAATTAACATAAATAAATAAGAATTATTATAAATTATATATATTCATAAATAATCTTAAATATTGAACGATTGATACAACACTAGTAATAAGTGCCATATCTTTTTAGATATTTAATTATAGAATTTAGGTATTGATATTGTCTAACAACTAGAACTATTATATTGCATATTAACTATATTGACTGATATTATCTTTTCCTACCTTTTCCCCTTTTCTGTGAGTAATTTGATAGACTCCTATAGAGATATATCAATTAATTGAAATTGATTTGATTATAATTAGATACATTTTTATATAGCTATTGCCTATAGTAATTTTTATAGTAAATTTAAATAATCTTAAAATAAGACTGTATACAAAAATCATTGATAATTAATCATTTAGAAAAAAAGTGTGATTTATTCATCTTTCTACCTGATATATAAATATTATAGTAAATAGGAATAAGAATAGAGTAATGAATTGCTGAAGTATTGTACTTTCTCCCTACTCCTCAACTGACTTACCTAACCCTTATATAACAATATTTTTAGGTGAAATTATTAGAAATACACAAACTAGTGACTATACAACAGAAAAGTAAGAAAACAGATAAGAGATTCCACATACTGATTCCTTTCCTCAATTATACATATTGAATAAACCTAATATTAATATTAATACAGAAATAAAAATACATTGAACCTATAAGAAATACAGTGTATGAGAATTTGGGAAATCGTAAAACAAAAAATAAAGATGACAACAACAGGCTCATTAATAACAACCAAGACAGGTAAAAAATTAATATCAAATCAGACAGATGAACTGAAAGGGAGAAGATGGAAAGAGAAGGAGCAAGGGGGAAAACACAAATGATAACAAGGAACACAAGAAGACTCAGGATAACAAACAGATAAGTAAAGAAGAATGGGACAAGAAATTAAGGTTAATCTCAATCAACATAAAGACTAAATCTACCAACTAAAAGATCACACACATTTAAAAAATTACAAAAATTAAACATGGATCTCATAAATCTACAAGAAGTGCATATCAAAAGGCAACACCAAAAGTTATTAGAAAATATAAGATTAGGAACACTAGTCACTTCAATAACAGAACAAAAAAAAAAGAGGAATCGCAGTATATGTCAAAAATCATATACAAGCAAAACGAATTTATACAGACGGAGAAGGCAGGATCCTGATGATCCATATTAAGGTGAAACCAAAAATATATTACTAATATCAATTTACACACCGAACGGAAATCAAAAAGAATATTTTTAAAAAATACATAACATAATTAAAGATTTATACTATGAACATATATGTATTATAGGGGACTACAATGCGATTGTAGATATAGAAAACGATTACCGTACCTCTGAAAAGTATAAGCATGTATATATACTCAGTACTTGGTTTGGGCCCCTTTTGCATCAATTACTGCCTCAATGCGGCGTGGCATGGATGCTATCGGCCTGTGGCACTGCTGAGGTGTTATGGAAGACCAGGATGCTTCAATAGCGGCCTTCAATTCTTCTGCATTTTTCAGTCTCCTGTCTCTCATCTTTCTCTTGGCAATGCCCCATAGATTCTCTATGGGGTTCAGGTCAGGTGAGTTTGCTGGCCAATCAAGTACAGTAATCCCATGGTCCTTGAACCAGGTTTTGGTACTTTTGGCAGTGTCGGCAGGTGCCAAGTCCTGCTGGAAAATGAAGTCAGCATCCCCATAAAGCTCGTCTGCGGAAGGAAGCATGAAGTGCTCCAAAATCTCCTAGTAGATGGCTGCGTTGATCCTGGATTTAATGAAGCACAGTGGACTAATACCAGCAGATGACATGGCTCCCCAAATCAACACAGACTGTGAAAACTTCACACTGGACTTCAAGCATCTTGCAGTGTGTGCCTCTCCATTCTTCCTCCAGACTCTGGGTCCTTGGTTTCCAAATGAGATGCAAAAGTTGCTCTCATCAGAAAAGAGGACTTTGGACCACTGAGCAACAGACCAGTTCTTTTTTTCTTTAGCCCAGGTAAGATACTTCTGATGTTGTTTGTTGTTCAGGAGCGGCTTGAAGAAGAATACGACATTTGAAGCCCATGTCCAGGATCCGTCTGTGTGTGGTGGCTCTTGATGCACTGACTCCAGCCTCTGTCCACTCCTTGTGAAAGTCCCCAACACTTTTGAATGGCCTTTTCCTGACAGTCTTCTCCAGGCTGCGGTCATCCCTGCTGCTAGTGCACCTTTTTCTTCCACACTTTTCCCTTCCACATAACTTTCTATTAATGTGCTTTGATACAGCACTTTGGGAACATCCAACTTCTTTTGCAATTACCTTTTGAGGCTTTCCCTCCTTATGGAGAGTGTCAATGATGGTTTTCTGCACAACTGTCAGGTCAGCAGTCTTTCCCATGATTGTGATTCCTACTGAACCAGACTGAGAGACTATTTAAAGGCTCAGGAACCCTTTGCAGGTGTTATGGCTTAATTAGCTGATTAGAGTGGGACACTTTGAGCCTAGAACATTGAACCTTTTCACAATATTCTAATTTTCTGAGATTGTGAATTTGGGGTTTTCATGAGCTGTAAGCCATAATCATCAAAAGTATGACAAATCATGGCTTGAACTATCTCGCTTTGCATGTAATGAGTCTATCTCATATATTAGTTTCACCTTTTAAGTTGCATTACTGAAATAAATGAACTTTTGCACGATATTCTAATTTTTCGAGTTTCACCTGTACATGGGTGAAAAATTTCAGATATAATATTAAACTTGATAAATGGGAAAAAATATGGAAAGTAAATCCCAAACTAATAATATCTGTACCCTATAAGAAAAATATTTACAAAATGTTCTACAGGTGGCACCTCCCTCCCGCACGCTTGGCAAAAATGTTCCCTAACACCACACAGGACTGTTGGAAATGCAGATCACACAAAGGGACATACTACCACATGTGGTGGTCGTGTCAAAAGGCAAAAACATTTTGAAAAATGATCCAAAAACAATTAGAAGAAATTACTACCCAGAGAGTGCCATTGAAACCAGAAACATACCTATTAGGAATATTAACAAATCACTATGAAAAAGAAATACAATATTTGATAATTCATATCCTGACAGCAGCAAGAATCACATTTGCGCAAATGTGGAAATTAGAAGATACACCATTGGAGGATAAAATAATACAAAAAGTAGACTTCCAGTTGGCGATTTGAGGTGTCATGGCGTTGTGAGAGCGAACGCTGCCCTCCAATGCTATTTGTTCACTGCGTTTTGGGGACCCTTCGAGGCGTGGAAGCTTGGAGAGCTTCGCGGACAATAGTGGGAATTTGGCAAGCAGAGAAGTGGGAAGCAAGCACTCTCTGCCGGACCGAACGTCACTGTCAAACCAGCGCAGGTGAGTCTGCCTTCTAATGGCGGATCCAAAGCCACGATAGCCAACAAAAGATGGGAAGCAAGGTATTTCAGTGAAACTGGTGTCAGAAGAGAGCTTAGATCTACCTTTCCCTGAACATTGTGCGATTGGAATCGGCAGAATCGCTGCTGGCTGGGTCGGACGAAAAGGACCCGCAGAAAGGAACGAGCAGCGATTGCAAGTGAAGGAGCAGATCGGATCAGTGTGTGATCGCGGACAGGCCAGTGAGAAAAAGCAAAAAGGAGATTGGTGAAGCGGAGAGGCGGTGTTATTAGAGGACCAGAGGTAATATCTTTATTGGGAAATTGAGGACTCTTTGGTGGTCTGTACGAAGATCGGGCTGATAGAAGAGAAGCGGGAGACCGGAAGCGCAGCCATTATTTAGAACGAACAAGACCGCTGAGCGTACAGAGACGGAGGAAAGAGTACTGGGGAAAGATTAACTAAACAGCCCTTGGAATTAAAATTAGAAGACTCCAAAATTAATCTCCAAAAACTATAATGAACTAATAACAGGATAAGAACTACCAATCCTTACAGGAAGTAATATATCTTTTTGGAATCTGACTGAATTTAAATACTTTTCCATACTTTAAGATACTGACATTTTGATACTTATTTAAATTAATAATCTTTATAACTCATATTTATATCTGCATATTTACGTATACATTTGAATAATTTGAATAATTATACAGACGTTTATAAGATTAGTTCTATATAGTGATACTTCTCACTTCTTAATCAAATTTCTTTTATTAGCTTGATTGCGTACTATTATTAATAACTAATATCCAAAACTGTGATACTAAGTAACAATACAGTATTAATTATTTATATATACAGTATTTATTATACATAACTATATATTTGAATAACCGTATAGATTTTATAGATTTTATAGATTTAGTGATAAATAGTGATATCTCCTTTCTTATTCTATTAATTTGCTATATTATATTGACTGTGGGATATATATTATAGTTAGGATCCATAAATTGTGATATAAATCTGCTAATAGAGTATTAATTAATTAATCAATAATAATTGGATAACTGGACAAACAACATAAATCTGGAAAATAGATTTAAGTACCTCTGAAGAAAACAGAACAAATTGAATCAGCTGTGAATCAACTAAACCTTAGGTTTGGGAGGGATTAAAGATTGATAATATAAAATAAAAGATATTTAGTATCTCCATCAACACAAAAAGAAAAAACAATTAGTTGATGATAATTTGGAGAAACATCGAAAAGATTGTGAGAGACCAGAAAAGGGTTTTGAAGGAGATGACAAGTCTCTCATCCACAGTGCTTAAAACAGGAAAGAAAACAACCTCCAACCCCACGACAACAATGACATCACCAGCAATACAGAGGTCGACTGAAGGACTGTCGAAAACAGAAAAATCAGCCATGATACCCACCATGCAAGCGATGCAATCGACGTTGACAGCGATCCAGGATACCATGCTCATGATGCAAGAGAAGATGTCAAGAAATCACATAGAGCTAAAGACAGATATTAGAGTCATCGATCAAAAAATGAACAAAATACAAGAGTCAATACATGTCAACAAACAAAAAATAAAAAAGATGGAACTAAAATCGAGCAAAATGAAAGAAATTTAGACACGGTAGACCAGAAGTTGATGGCACAGAACAGGGAACTGGAGGATTCAATCACCCAATTAGAGATGGATAGAGCCTCCTTCTAGTTACGTTTCCAGAATATTGTTGAAGATAAGGAGGAAGACCTGGGTCAGGTGATGGCTGAATTAATAGCTGAGGTACTGCAACAAGACGAACAAGATATAATAAAAGAATTGGATGAAGTATATAGAGTGCAGACCAATTACGCCAGAAGAAACAAACTGCCCAGAGAAGTGCATATTAGATTTGCACAGAAAAAAGTCAAAGACATCTTTTACAGTAAGATAAGAGAAGAACCGGTGATGTACAAAGGAAAGGAGGTGATAGTATTAAAACAAGTCCCAAGGAGAGTGAGGGAATCAAGAAGAAACTATAGATTTCTGGCCATCCAATTGAACAAGAGAAACATCCTTTTTAGATGGATATTGCCGGAAGGCATGCTGATCACTTGGCAGGAAAAAAAAATCAAAATAGACAGTCTCGTAACAGCCCAAGACTTCTTAGATCAGTTGAGAGGGACAGAGGAAGACCAAAGTAGCAAAGAGGAATTGGAAGCAACAACACAAGAAGAGGAAATTATCCAACAAAGGAAATCTAAAGAAGGAACCCCGGAGGAGGAGACGGAAGACAAGGAAAGCAAGGAGGCAAAGAAGAGGCAAAGACTGCAAAGAATCACACATGCAAATAAAAACTAAGACAACACAAAGAAAATAGGACATGGAGGATTGGAAGTTAATATCAATCAATGTTAATGGTCTGAATGACAATAAAAAGAAGAAACAATTCTTCATACAATTAGCCAAACAAAACGCCGACATAATATGTCTCCAGGAGGTCCATATCAAAAAAGAAGACAGAAAATATCTAGAGTACAATAAATTCGGGAAAATCTTTACCTCCCTAGCGGGAAAAAAAAAGTGGGGTGTGGTGCTGTATGTCAAGAAAGGAATTGTAGCAGAATTAAAATACACCGACTCTAAGGGTAGAATGTTAGCAGTGGAAATAAAGAGAGGCAATCTCCCAATATAACTGATAGCCATTTACGCCCCGAATAAAAACCTGGGGGAATATTACAAAAAATTAAGAGAGAAAATAAGTAAAATGGATTACAGTAACATCTGTATAATTGGAGACTTTAATGGGGTAGTAGATCCAGATAAAGATCATAAAGGTAGCAAAGACAAAAAGAAAAAATTTACCAAGAACCTTCTTTGATGTAGTAGATGAACTAAATCTTATAGACATCTGGCGAACCCTGCACCCAAATAAGAAACAATACACTTACTATTCAAATCCCCAAAAATCGTGGTCAAGAATTGACATGATGTGGGTAAGTAGGAATATGGGGATGGAAATTAAATCAGCAGAAATAATACCAAATGTATGGGCAGACCACAACCCGTTAGAAATTAGATGGAATAATTCATATAGGAAAAGGAACAAGAGATGGAGGTTAAATATACAATTTTTGAGGGACAAGGAAAATATGGGGAAAGTAAAGGGAGAATTAAAATCATTTTTTGAAGAAAATGAAAAGGAGTCAATGGCCCGAGTAATAATATGGGATACGATGAAGGCATACTTGAGAGGTCTAGCAATATCTTACGGATCACCTAAAAGCAAAGAAAAAAGGAAGATGCAGAAGGAATTTTTAGAAGGATTAGGAGAAGCAGAGAAGAACGTGCAGCAAAATCCAGGAGATGAGGCAGCCAAAGAAAATTGGATGATTTTACGACACAGACTAAATATCCTAGATCAGGAAGAATTGGCATGTAAGATAAAACGAACCAAACAATACTATTTCGAAAATGCAAATAAACCGGGCAGGTGGCTGTCTTATAGGCTAAAAAAAGAAAATGAGAAAGGGACCATTTACCAGTTGGAAAACTCAGAGGGACATATTGTGAACAAAGAAGAAGACAAGCTCGAGATTGCTCGAGAGTATTACGCTACTTTATACAAAGAGGAAGAAATCTTAAAGGAAAAAATTGATCAATATTTACTGGAAGAAAAACTTCCAGTAAATTCCAGAATCATGGAGAGAGGCGTATATTACTCTCCTCCAAAAAGAAGGAGAAGACCCAAAATTAATTAAAAATTATAGACCGATCTCCCTCCTGAATACGGACTACAAAATCTATATGGGTATCTTAGCAGGAAGGCTAAAAATAATTTTGAATAAATTAATTCACAGTGATCAAAATGGATTCCTCCCTGGGAGGCAAATCAGGAATAATACAAGGATGATAATAGACATATTGGAATACTATGAGGAACACCCGAACAAAGAAATGGCATTGGTCTTTGTCGACGCCCAAAAGGCATTCGACAATCTTAATTGGCAATTTATGAAACAACAAATTATCCAAATGGAATTCGGATCAAATTTTGTCAATACGATATCCACAATTTATCAAAAACAAAAGGCTAACATATTACTGAATGGAGAATTAACTTTCCAAATTAGAAAAGGGGTCCGACAAGGGTGCCCTCTATCCCCACTTTTATTTATTTTAGCACTAGAAGTACTCTTGAGAAAGATTAGGAACAATAATGAAATAAAGGGTTTGACAATCAGAAAAGAGATATATAAGACACAGGCATTTGCAGATGATGTGGTATTAATCATGGAAGAGCCATTAGAATCAGGCACTAAAATTTTGGAAGAATTGGGCAATTACGGGGAGGTAGCAGGCCTTAAATTAAATAAATCCAAAACTAAATTATTAACAAAAAATATGACGGAGGTAAGGAAAAAAGTACTGGAAGAATCAATGGAGATCCAAACTGCCAAGAAGGTAAAATAACTGGGGGTCTGGATTTCATCAAGGTGCTCGGCCCTCAGAGAGGATAATTATTTACCATTGATTAGAAATATTAAACAGGATCTGGAAAAGTGGGGAAGACTACAGATATCATTATTAGGTAGAATCGCGGCAATAAAAATGAGCATATTACCCAAGTTATTGTATCTATTCCGAACGGTCCCTGTTAAATTAGATAAAAAAAATTTTTTGGAGCTCAATAGCATCATCAGAAAATTTATTTGGGAGGGAAAGAAACCAAGAATAGCAATTAGGAATTTACAGGACAAGAAGGAAAGAGGGGGTTTCGGATTACCTAAATGGGAGTTATATCAAAAAGCTGCAAACCTAGTATGGCTGAAAGATTGGGCAACCCTGAGAAATAAAAGACTGTTAACTTTAGAAGGGTATGATCTCCAGAAGGGTTGGCATGCATCTCTGGGATACTGGGAAGAAGATAAAAACTTATTTCCATAGGCATAAAATAAGGGAGATCTTGATACAAATATGGGGAGAGATGAGACAGAAGCACTATAGGAAAATTCCGAGATGGCTTTCCACCATGGAGGCTATAATATATCCAAATGTATTAGAAATGGGTAAAACGGTCAGATACAATGAATTATTAGATGGGGGAGGGAATCTTAAAACAAGGGAAGAATTGATGGAACAAGGTATTTCTATAGACTGGTGGCCATATAACCAAATTAAATCTAGATATAAAAAAGATAAGGAGGAATTTGGCATTGAAACGAGCATAAATGGATTTGACAAGATATGGATGGGTACAGATGACAAAATTCTAGCTAAATTATATAATTACTTATTGGAGTACGATATGGCAGAGGAAGTAGTTAAAGAACCGATGTTAGCATGGGCCAAAAATATAGGACAGAATATAAATCTGAATGAATGGGATTCAATATGGAATAATAATCTTAAAATGACAAAGGCGACGGCTTACAAGGAAAACCAATACAAGCTGTTTTATAGATGGCATATGGCCCCAGCTAGGATAGCGAAGATCTACCCCAATTCGAGCCCTAAATGTTGGAAATGTGACCATCAGCAGGGTACTTTCTATCATTGCTGGTGGACATGTAATCAGGCACAAAAATTCTGGAGGATGATATGGATGTGGATTAGAGAAATAATAAAAGAAAATTTTGATTTCGAACCAAAAGCCTTTCTCCTGGGAATTTTGAAAACTGAATATGCAAAAAAGAAAAAGTATTTAATTATACATATTCTGACAGCCGCTAGAATTTCCTTTGCCCAGTATTGGAAAGAAAAACAAATACCACCTCAAGAACATGTTATTGGAAAAATATTGGAGTGCGCCGAAATGAACAAATTGACTTCAGAAATTAATGACAGAGAAGATTCGGAATTTTATAGCGTGTGGGACATGTGGTACGAATGGATGGGGAAAAGAAATAAAGAAGGAAATAGAGACTAAATATTAATTAATTAACAAAATCCATATGAATAGTATTATATTTAGTCTTAGAGATTTGAGCACTATTATCTTTAAGTGTTTTGAAATTAAATCTAGCTTTAAGAAACAATATCAAATAAAAGACAAGTAATAATGCATGTAGATGTATATATGTACATAATTGCACCAATGAACCGAAAATGTACCGAATGTATCACTATATCTTATAATAAAAATCAAATTAAAAAGAAAAAAAGAAAAAAGAAAAAAAAAAGAAGAAGACAAGCTCGAGATTGCTCGAGAGTATTATGCTACTTTATACAAAGAGGAAGAAATCTTAAAGGAAAAAATTGATCAATATTTACTGGAAGAAAAACTTCCATTGATTGGGGAGGACGAGAGAGAAATGCTCAACAGGGAAATTACAATGACAGAGTTAAAGATGGCAATATCCAAACTTAAAAACAATAAATTACCAGGCCCAGATGGATTCCCAGGAGAATTGTACAAAAATCCAGATTTAGAGGAAATACTCCTACCAAAACTGTTGGAAATATGCAACGAGGCTTTGATAAGATCCAAAATTCCAGAACCGTGGAGGGAGGCATATATCACACTCTTACCAAAAGAAGGTGTGGACCCAAAACTGATAAAAAATTATAGGCCTATTTCCCTCCTAAACACAGACTATAAGATTTATATGAGTGTTATAGCAGGAAGACTAAAGAAAATTCTAAATAACTTGATACATAGTGACCAAAACGGATTTCTTCCTGGAAGGCAGATAAGGAACAACACGAGGGTGGTGATAGATGTCCTTGAATATTATGAAGCACATCCAAATAAGGAAATAGCTTTGGTCTTCTTAGACGCCCAGAAGGCATTCGATAACCTGAACTGGAAGTTCATAATTCAGCAAATTAAAAAGATGAAATTCGGATTAAACTTTGAAAACACGATAACCACAATCTATGAAAAACAAAGAGCAAATATCTTACTGAATGGACAATTGATAAAAACCTTTCAAATTAGAAAGGGAGTAAGATAAGGATGCCCTCTGTCACCATTTTTGTTTATATTAGCCTTAGAAGTCCTATTAAGAAGGATTAGAAAAAACAACGAAATTAAAGGACTGACAATTAGGAAGGCGACGTATAAGATCCAGGCGTTTGCTGATGACGTAACTCTAATCATGGAGGAGCCATTGGAAACAGGGGTAAAAATATTGGAAGAATTGGGAAAGTATGGAGATGTGTCTGCATTTAAATTAAACAAATCCAAAACCAAAATGCTGACTAAAAATATGGCTGAGGACAAAAAGAAAGCCCTTGAAGAATCTCTGGGGCTACAAATAGTCAAGAAAGTAAAATACTTGGGAGTATGGATATCCGCAAGGTGTTCGTCCTTAAAGGAAGACAATTATGTCCCCTGATTAAAAACATCAAACAGGACCTAGAAAAATGGGGGAAACTCCAGATATTACTCTTAGGCAGGATCGCGTCAATAAAGATGAGTGTCCTGCCTAAGTTGCTGTATCTGTTCCAAACTGTACCAGTTAAATTAGACAAAAAATTCTTCTTAGAACTCAATACTATCATCAGAAAATTTATTTGGGGTGGGAAGAAACCCAGGATTGCGATTAGAATACTACAAGATAAAAAGAATAGGGGCGGATTTGGACTCCCAATGTGGGAAACATACTATAAAGCAGCAAGTTTGGTGTGGTTGAGGGAATGGGCAACCTTGGAAAATAAAAGAATTCTGACTTTTGAAGGGTATAATCTCCAGAAGGGCTGGCACACCTACCTATGGGATATAGGAAAAAGGACAAGAACATATTGTCAGATCCCTAAAAGTGATACTGCCATTCAAGTGGAGGAAGGGGGGACTTGGATTCGATTTACTACCATGGCCTGTGTCAGCAGATATTTTACAACCTATATCCTGGCGCCAAGGAAGCCTGAGATTCTCTTTACCTGCAGGAATTTTTATGATAGCCATGTGGGTTGTCTCACTTTAAAGGGTGGTGGTGGGAATGCATGTTTGTTCGGGTTCTCAAAGGAAATAGTAAAGAAAACATCTTCACACTTGTGTATTGGCTAAAATCTGCATTCTGACTTAAAGGGAGGGGTCTCTACCACTTTAATCCTATTGCTTTGCCTAAGGGCATTCAGATTGTGCTTTAGCTGGATGGCTGTCACTCCTGCTTAATAAAAGAATCCTTTTGAACAACCACGTTTCAAGAGTTCGTACTTTTTTAAGTTGGAAGGAGAGTCGATCCTTACACATATTTTCATAGGCACAAAATAAGGGATACGCTAATGCAGACATGGGGAGAAATAAGAAGAAAACAATACACAAAAGTCCCGAGATGGCTCTCCACAATGGAGGCCATGATATACCCTAACACCCTGGAAATGGGTAAAATGGTTAAATATAAAGAGATCTTAGATGGGGGAGGGAACCTCAAAACAAATGAAGAGCTAAAAGAACAGGGTGTCTTTATCGATTGGTGGCCATACGCACAAATAAAATCCAGATATAAAAAGGATAAGGAGGAATTCGGCATAGAAATAGGTGTTAATGGATTCGATAAGATATGGATGGGAACTGATAATAAATTACTGGCCAAATTATACAACTACCTGCTTGAATATGATATGGCAGAAGAGGTAGTCAAAGACCAAATGATAGCATGAGCCAAAAACTTTGGACACGGCATCAATCTAAATGAATGGGACACAATCTGGAACAGTAACCTTAAAATGACTAGGGCGGCAGCATACAAGGAAAATCAATACAAGATGCTATACAGGCGGCATCTAGCCCCTGTCAGGATGGCAAACATGAGCCCAACATGAGCCCAAATTGCTGGAAATGCGGCCAACATCAAGGCACCTTCTACCATTGTTGGTGGACATGCCCCAAAGTGATAAAATTTCGGAGAATGATTCGGAAATGGATTTCGGAAATGATAGAAGAAAACATTGACCTAGAACCAGAAACCTTTCTCCTAGGAATCCTGAAAAAAGTATATGAAAAAAAAAGAGGTATCTAATTATACATGTAATAACAGCGGCAAGAATAACTTACGCTCAGCACTGGAAAGAGAAAAAGTTACCACCGGAAGAACATGTAATCAGAAAAATACTACAGTGCACCGAGATGAATAAGCTAACTCTTGAGATAAATGAAAAAGAGAATATGGAATATTACACGGTGTGGGAAATGTGGTATAAGTGGATGGATGAAAGAAACAAAAAGTAAAGTATGAGGGGGTATAATGACAAATTAATAATAATCAAAAAAGAATTGAGTATTAGTATTTTCTGAATTATTACTAAGTAAAGATGTAATACCAAGTAAACAATATATATATATATGCATGAACACCACGGAACCGAAAAATGTTGAATTGTATTATTATATATTACAATAAAAGCCAATAAAAAAATAATAATAATACAAAAAGTAATGGAATGTGCAGAGATGGACAGGCTTACCAAAGAAATACAAGTAAAGGAAGACACAGAATACCAAATGGTTTGGCAACGATGGTACGACTAGCTAGAGAAAAGGAAAACAAAATAAAAAATAATTAGTAGGATAGAAAGGGAATACCAACTAAGGAAACAAAAATCAAGAAATAATCTTAAAATATCGTTATATAATGAAAGATGTAGATATATATATAGAGAGAGAGAGATATAGAATACCGAAGTAACTTTCTTCTTTCTTAAGGCTCAGGTTGCAAGACTTGATTTAAATGTATAGTTTGTTTATTTTGTGTATTGTATGTATGTATGTTTTTGTTTGTCTATTTTTAATTAAATAAAATTTTTAAAAAAAGAAATTCTTCAAAGTTCCATTTTATTACAGATGTCATATTGGCACATCTGGGAAAACCCAAATCTGAAAGTTTCCAGGTTTTCCCCACCCAAAGAAAAGTTCAAGTCCCTGCCCAACACCCACAAGTCCATCACATGATCCAATCATAGTACTGCCCCAACTGGAGATGCCTCCCAGGTCCAGCCTCTCAGGTGCAAGGCAAGATGGCCTTAACTTTCTGAGAAAGGAATGTTATTATGACTATATATCACCCATACTCCATACAATACCCCCTCCCAATTTCCCACAGCAGTAAATGTGGCAGGCCTGAAGGATGGCTTCCAGGTCTGACAATTGGACACACAAGGAATTTGTCTCAGGTGCATAAGCTCTCAGTGTACATATAGACAGCAAAGTATATAATCATAAGATACCATGGAGAAGGTTCTAGAATAGATGAAAAGGATAATAGTGATACAGCCATACTATAAAATATGAACAAAATATTAACAGAATGCAGAAGAAACAAAAGAAGGCATTAACATTACAGTAAAACAAAAATAATTGAAGGATTTGTCCTTCACTACCTCAAATGCATACAGAAAGTATTAAATTTTAACTTCCATAAAAAGGCTAATGAATAAAAAGAAACAGAAAGATTTCTAATCTATCTTTTGCATTATAAAACATTGGTCTCAATTGAAATCTACCATTCCACTTCTTTTGAGCATAGCACTTTATCATTTACATGGACTTTGCTACTACCCATTCACAAAACTTTGTTATTTTTATTTGATAATGCTACAAATTTAGACTGTTATTTTTAATTGTATTTTTACCTAAGTTCTCATTTTTCCCTGCACATTCACATCTCTATTTTGAGTGTTCTTTTTTAGAACCATATCTATCTTGTCCTATCCTCCTAATTTTAATCTGCAAGTCTTTAACTTCTTTAAGAGTTGAAACAACAATGGCAAACTACTTCCAAATAATCTTTCAAGAAAATTGAAAGAGCCTTGGTGGTGCAGCGGACTAAGTGCTGTTATGTAGCACTTAGCTGCCATCTGCCTGCGAGTTCAAATCTCACCAGGCTCAAGGTTGACTCAGCCTTCCATCCTTCCGAGGTAGGTAAATTGAGGACCCAGATTGGGGGGCAATAAACTGACTTTGTAGAAATACCGGTTATGGGGGGCCAAAAGCCCTAATAAGCAGGTATATACAAAACAATGAAGGCTATTGCTATAAGTGTATTGTAAGCTGCCCTGAATCTTCGGAGGAGGGCAGCATATAAATTGAACAAACAAACAAACAAACAAACAAACAAATTAATTAATTAAATTAAATTACAAAAAGATGTCTAGGCAATTGCCAGAAATCAAAATTAAATCAAAGGCACAAACATGCAATCCCACCCACCTTTATTATTAGAAAATGGATGTTACTTGATAAAATCTTAGAGAAATTATCCACCAAAAAGGCATTTCAGAATTAATGTATAAAAACCAAGGTTTTTCTCTTGAACTATAGTCATAATGAAAAAAATTAGATAGATGATAGATACAGTAGTGGCCAAAATTATGGAAACCTTTTGGGAAAAGTATATTTTTTAGGTTTGTTTTTTTTTAATTTGATTTATATGCCGCCCTTCTCTGGAGACTCAGGGCAGCTTACAATGTGTTAAGCAATAGCCTCCATACTTTTGTATATTTATACAAAGTCAGTTTATTGCCCCCATAATCTGGGTCCTCATTTTACCTACCTTAGAAAGGATGGAAGGCTGAGTCAACCTTGAGCCTGGTGAGATTTGAACTTGCAGTAATTGCAGGCAGCAGATGTAAGTGGATGTTAATTAGTCTGCTGAGCCACCAGAGCTCCTATTTTTTAGGTTTGATGGTTAATAACACCATTTTTTTTGGGGGGGGGAGTTTCAAGATAATCATATTCCACTACTGGAATGGCCCAGACCTTAATCCAAATGAAAATCTATGGAGCCGACTAAAGAAACTTGTTAGTCAGAAGCAACCCAGCAATAAAACCCAGTTAATAGAAACAATCATTCAATCTTGGTTTCACATTATAACAGCTGCAGAACTAAAAGACTTGGTTCACTCCATGGGAAGACGCTGTAAGGCCCTAATTCATGCTAAAGATTACCCAACTAAGCTTTAACTGACTTGATAATTTTTGTATGTTTCATTTTTTTCTATGATGATAATTTTTGTATATCTCATTTTTTCTACGTGTTTCACTTTTCTTCTTTATACTGTAACTGCTATTGTAATAGCAAATCCTTCATAAAAGTTATTGCATTACATTCTTGATTAAGAATGTAATCTTGATTCTTGAAAGATTACATATCTTTCCATTGATATATAATTTTATGGTACTACTCAAAATAAAAGTGGTGTTATTAGGTAGCTTTAGAAAATACACTTTTCCCAAAAGGTTTCCACAATTTTGGAGAGAGAGAGAGAGAGAGAGAGAGAGAGAGAGAGAGAGGGAGGGAGGGAGGGAGGGAGGGAGAGAGAGAGAGAGAGAGAGATGGAGGGAGGGAGGGAGGGAGGAAGAGAGAGAGAGAGAGAGAGAGAGAGAGAGAGAGAGAGACACGGAGAGAGGGAGGGAGGGAGGGAGGGAGGAAGAGAGAGAGAGAGAGAGAGAGAGACGGAGGGAGGGAGGGAGGGAGGGAGGGAGAGAGAGAGAGAGAGACACGGAGGGAGGGAGGGAGGGAGGGAGAGAGAGAGAGAGAGACGGAGGGAGGGAGGGAGGGAGGGAGGGAGGAAGAGAGAGAGAGAGAGAGAGACGGAGGGAGGGAGGGAGGGAGGAAGAGAAAGAAGAAAGAAAGAAAGAAAGAAAGAAAGAAAGAAAGAAAGAAAGAAAGAAAGAAAGAAAGAACTATATCTGATAAATTAACCTATATCACACAAAATTACAAAATAATTCCAGCCAACATACCTCTTAACAGACTGGGAATAAATAAAGTATCTTTCTCTTTCTGCAGCCTTCCAGAATAGCTTTCATATTCTGCAGGTCTAATTTCTAAGAAATCTTGACATGTCTGTTCTATAACAAATACGCCATCATTCCCTTTATCATGGAAAAGATGTTCCACTTCATCCTGTATTTACCATATAAATGTTTTCAATCAGAACTCAATTGCAGCATAACTGTGATTTACAGGTTTGCTATCATAGGAGTTTTTGCAAAGAAAATTATTTCCAATCATTTTTGCATCAAAGAATCATCTTTATCCGGAAGCCAAATATTTGAGGACTATCTCTAGAAAACTATATGTACCATATCAAACCTCTGGTAACTATTACTGACTACAATTTCAGGAGGTACTGTAACAAAGCTGTTAAGCCTAAAATTTTATATTTCAACCTAACTCAAATATACATACTTGCTTCTCATAACTGTACTTTACAAGCAACATACACAATCCATATTCTTTTTATTTTTGACATAGATACCTATCTGGGCATTGCTGAAATACGTAAAAATGATTGAGATAAAAAAAAAAGCTTCCAATCCCTTTTATTACTGGGACTATTGAAGTCTCAGTAATAAAACAAATAAAACAAATTCTCTGAAAATAATGCCTAAGTAAGAGAACACAGACCCTATGTTTCACTGGTGTGTAAGCCATAATTATTTCTACCTCATATGGGGCCAGGCTGGCAAATTAATCTAGAAGTGGTTTTTCCACCTTGGCAACTTCAATATGAGTGGATATTAACTTCCAGAATTCCCCACCAGCATGAAGTTATCACCTAGCACCAATCATCTTGCTGGCTGGGGAATTCTGGGAGTTGATGTCAAAATACAGAAATACACACACACACATATAGGTGTGTGTGTGTGTGTGTGTGTGTGTGTGTAGGGTGAAGAGTAAAGCATGAGTCTTAGCAGTGAGTAACAGCAGAACTTTTCTGTAAAAAGATGGCAGTTAGGTTGTTCAGAATCTGTCAGTGAATGCTGAACAAATCTTCAGGATTTTCATTATACAATTCTTGCATTTTGTGGCACTATGCATTCATTTATTTTAGAATTATCTTTACACTAAACTGAGAAGCTACACTATTTCCTACTGATATTCCTTGTGTGATGCTGATTACCTTGTTTAACTCACTGCATATAAAACCCAGTGTAAATATTCCCTCAAAGTAAAGAAATTTTATTTCTAACTGAAAAGCATAAAATTTAACTTTTTTCTAAATAGGATTGCTGTAGATTTAAAGGATATCTATGTCAAAAAATGTTTGACCTTAACAAACTTGGTGCTTTCAGCCAGAAATAAGCAATTTTTCAACATCTTTGTCTTAAATTCTCCATTATATATAATCTAGGACTCGATGTCTCAAGATATGATACCCTATGTACATCAACTATACATAACTACAAGCTTCCACATTTTGTTTACAACAAAATACAATCAGTCAACTATATATTTGTTTAAAAAGATGTGTACATGCTTCTTCATGATTACCATTTCATTCTCTTCTTGCTCTTCCTGATTGCTGAGTGTAGATTTCTGATTCTCCGTGCCCTTGTCATCTAGATCTGATGCATTCTTTTCATTGTTTTCACGGTCATCCCCTACATTCTCTTCCTCAGGACCAAAATTGAAAGTAAAGAAATTATAGGCTTCTTCAGAAGAAGGATAATCCATCTGAATCTAATGAAGAAAAGTATTTTTTAAAAAAAACAATAATAATACAACTCGAGAGCTAACTCTGTAATAGAATTTAAAAAATATTACTGCTTTTCCTTCATAGAGAATTACAACAGGAACTATGCATTTCTGAGCAATACTCATCAAGCAGTCTTCTCAAAAGCAAATGTTTCTGCACACATATACCAATTCTCATTCAAAGTTCCATTTTGAACTGTTGAGTGTCCAAAACCAGCATTCTTCAATTCTGATCTCTATCTAAGTTTCTTACTACCCTCTTAAAGCTTTAATCTTTCCAGGCCCCGTTGAAGACGATATAGAAGTTGAGTTGAAATGTAACACTGACCCTAAACAAACATCTAGAAACAAATAAAGTTACAACTAAAAGTCAGCATGGGTTTGTTAAAAACAGATCATGCCAAACCAATCTTATTTCATTCTTTGACAAAGTGACTAAATTAGATCAGCGAAATGTTGTGGACCTAGTATACTTAGACTTCAGCAAAGCATTCAACAAAGTAGACTACAACCTATTTCTTGGTAAGCTAGAAAAATGTGGGATAGACAGCAACACCATCAGATGGATTTGTAACTGGCTGACAAACCGTACTCTTCATTATCTTCATAAATGACTTAGATGAGGGAGTAGAAGGGGAACTCATCAAACTTGCAAATGACACTAAGCTGACAGGAATAACTAACACCCCAGAAGACAAGCTCAGGATCCAAAAAGATCTTGACAGACTTGAACAATGGGCCCTATCCAACAACATGAAATTTAATATGGAGAAAATCAAGTTTTTACACTTAGGCAGAAAGTACCAACAGTACAAGTACAGATTAGGCAAAACCTGGCTCAAAAACAGTAACTATGAGAGGGATCTTGGAATCCTAGTGGATGATCACTTAAACATGAGCCAGCAATGTGTGGCAGTAGCCAAAAAAGCCAATACAATCCTTGGTTGTATAAACAGAGGCATAGAATCAAAATCACATGAAGTATTAGTATAAATTGTTTATAAATTCTTTATAAATTGTTAGTAAGGCCACACCTGGAATACTGCATCCAGTTTTGGTCACCACATTACAAAAAAGATGTTGAGACTTTGGAAAAAGTGCAAAGAAGAGCAACTAAGATGATTAAAGGGTGGAGACTAAAACATATCAAGAATGGTTGCAGGAGTTGGGTTTGGCTAGTCTAGAGAAAAGAAGGACTAGGGGTGACATGATAGCAGTATTGAGGTGGTGTTTGGGCTAGAAGACCTCTAAGGTCGCTTCCAGATCTAGTCTGTTTGAAACACCACTTCTCAATCCATATTCCATATTGGAGGATGTTTATTTAGTCACATTTAGACATACAAAATTTAACAGTCTACTGTACAGGGTTTTAGAGTTTTATATTCATCACCAAAATATACTCCACATTTTTGGAGCACATTATAATGTGACTCATCAGCAGATTTCTATCTATGGATATGAATGGAAGAAAGGAAAAAAGATGTCAGGATTTTGGGCATCTTGGAGCTGATATCACAACTTGTATAACTTCTTCTTTTGCACTGTGGGTCATGGAGTCACAGCACAACAATCCCCCTCATCTTTCAACTTTGGAAGTAAAAAGCTAAACGTAGCTAATGGTGCATAAATCATATGTATGGATCATTTCCTAATCTTTAAGACTCAATTATATATAATTGTCATCATATATTACTGTGTTTTTCAGGGTCACATATGCTCAAGGGTATTTTTTAACCATACTCAATTCATAATTCAGTCTTAAATAATCATAAAATAAACTGAAAACCCATCACTCTTCAACTGACACTCATCACCTGTGATTTTTGTTTGCCTCTTTTACCAGCATCACGAAATTTCACTCTTGCAGATACCTTGCCTTCTTTTCTTTGTACTGCACTCAACAAATGATCACCTATCTGCAAAAATATATGGAAAAAAATGCATTAATTAACTTATATTGTCTTCTTATTTTCTGCATAATAAATAAGTGTAGTCAATAATATCGACGTATTTTAAATTATGCCTTACCAGGTAATGGAGAAATGAGTGTGCATTAGATTTTTTAATAAGCAGAGAAAATGGAAATATTATGGAGGAAAGTAGATTTTAAAGAACAAATTTTTGTGCATAGCAATAGACCCCATTTCTTTTAGTATCAAGAAATGTCAATTAAGAGAAGCCTGAATATTAGAGAAAACAAACAGATGACACTCCAAATGCCAGATACTTTGTTGTGTTCCTTGGTTCATCCAGTGCTGGATCATGTATCACTTTGCATCAGCAGCTCTAAACTATCAAGTACACATAAAAACTCAATAGGTCACCAAACAAACCACTTTTAAAAGTTCTGGAAGCTGCCACAAGTCCAGAGAAAATCCAGTTCTTGACCCAGATTTCTGACCTCAAAATTATTTGGATTTCAGGATGTTTAGTCTGCTAACCCCCTTCATGGATTACTTCCTTGTCATGGCGAAGGGGCTTGCGTAGTTCTATGAAGCTATGAGCTATGCCGTGCAGGGCCACCCAAGACAGACAGGTCATAGCAGAGAGTTCTGACAAAACTGGAGAAGGAAATGGCAATCCACTCCAGTATCTTTGCCATGAAAACCCCATGGACAGTACCAAAAGGAAAAAAGATATGACGGAAGATGAGCCCCTTAGGTTGGAAGGTGTCCAATATGCTACTGGGGAACAGCAGAGGGCTAGGACTAGGACTAGTATGCCAGAAAGAGTGAAGCAACTGGGCCAAAGGTAAAAGAGTGCTTAGCTGTGAATGCATCTGGTGGTGAAAGGAAAGTCCGATGCTGTAAAGATTTTCTTTCCATAGGAACCTGGAAGGAACGTTGTACTTACCTGAACGTTCTTTCAATGTGCACTGCATGAGAGTCCAAAGCAATAGGTGATAACCTTGTCTGATTGGCCAGAGACTAAGTTGTAATTTGTTTAAACACGCTTTCTCCTTCCTGCTTAGCTCCAGTTTGTTAACGATGGTCTGGATGTGGAGAAGACGTAGCCTGTAAAGATGGAAAAAAACATACTCTCCCAGACCCTGGATTCCTGTCAGAATAGTAGGGAGGGGTTGGACTCTCACGCAGCACACGTAGAAAGAACATTCAGGTAAGTACAATGTTCCTTCTCCTGTGCGCTGCTTAGAGAGTCCAAAGCAATGGGATATGCCCAAGCTAAGTATCCCTAGCATGGGGAGTAGAACCTTCCAGGGTCCTGTCGACTGGAAGAACGTGCTGCAAGACCCGTCTCCCAAAAGCTGCCTCTGCTGAGACAAACATGTCAAGTTTATAGTTTCAAAAGAAGGAAGAAGGCGACGCCCTGCAAATCTCCAGTATTGAAGCTTGAGTGGCCCAAGCCGCTGTTGTGGCTGCACTTCTAGTAGAGTGGGCCACTTCTAGTATAGTGGGCAGGCTGGAATAGGTCGGGCCTGATGGTCGTAAGCCAGAGAAATACAAGCCTTGAGCCAATGACCAATGGTGGATGGAGACACCTTCGTGCCCTGGGACCTGGGCTTGAAATGAGACAAACAACGCCTCTGTTTTTTGGAAGGGTGCCGTCTGGTGATGTATATGCACAGGGCTCTGCGTACATCTAGGGTGTGCCATTGATGTTCTCTAGGATGTTTGGGCTTTGGGCAAAAATCCAGTAAGATGACTTCCTAGGCCCTGTGGAACCAGGAGTTGACTTTTGGCATGAATGTTGGATCCAGACGGAGGATGATTCTATCAGGATGTATAATACACAAGTCCTTCCGTACTGAGAGACCTGCCAGTTCCGAGATTCTGCGAGCAGAAGTGATGGCAATGAGAAAGGTGACCTTAAAGATCAAAAGCCTGAGACTGGTGGAATTCAACAGTTTGAATGAGAGGAAGTAAAGGCCTGTAAAACAAGGGAGAGATGCCAAAAAGGGTATCTGTGAACAGGTGGAGGTCGTAGATTGGAAGCCCCTTTTAGAAAGCTGCGGACCCTTGGATGATGAGAGAGGGTGAAAGCTCCCTCGCAGGACAGAATAGTTGCTAAGGCAGCTACTTGTCTGCGGAGTGTATTAACCACTAGTCCTGCCTCTAATCCTTCCTGCAGGAAGTCCAATACCTGTGGTTCAGATGCCGAGGTTGGAATCAGTACATGTCTAGTACACCAGTGGCAAAAGGAGGTCCATGTAGTGTTGTATATGCGAGTTGTCGACGGACATCGAGAAGCAAGAATGGTAGAGATTACCCTTTTTTGAAAAATGGTCCTTTTTCAGGATCTCCCTCTCAAAGGCCAGACGGCCAGCTGCAGCCATTGAGGGTCCGGATGGAGTGTGGCCCCCTGGCTGAGGGAGATCCTGTCTGGAGGAATCCTCCAGGGAGGTGATATTGATAGGGTCAATAGAGCCGCAAACCAGTTCTGTCTTGGCCAGTGAGGAGCACGAGAAGAACCTCTGCGCCTTCCTCCAGGATCTTCCTGATGACCTTCGGTATTAGAGGTATTGGGAAAACCGTGTACAACAGGCCTTGGGGCCATGGACAACGGAGGGCGTCCGTCCCTTCAGCCCCTGGTGATCAGAATCTGGTGTAGAACTGAGGAAGTTGTACATTCTCTGGGCTGGCGAAAAGGTCTACCTGAGGTGGGCTGAATCTGGTTGAAAGCTGACGGAACAGATCTGGATGAAGTTTCCATTCTGCCTGATCGATGGTCTTTCTGCTCAACCAATTCGCTTGGATGTTGGAGGACCCAGAGATGTGCTCTGTCCACAGGGAGGACAAGTGTCTCTCTGCCCAGAGACCTATCGCCGCAGCCTCTCAGATCAGCGCTATGCCCCCGATGGTTCACATATGCTTTGACTGTGTCCATCAGTAACAGCACGTGTTGCCCTGACAAATGACGCTGGAAATAGTGAAGCACCAGATGAGCGGCTCTCAGTTCCAGCCAGTTGATGTCCATGAGGAGGTCATGTGGAAACCACCAACCCTGGATCACTCAGGATTACAGGTGAGCACCCCATCTGAAAAAACTGGTGTCTGTGGTAAGGGTCAGGTGGGTATGCTCCTTGAAGGAACAGCCCTGTTCCAGGGCTGTCAACGTCCACCACTCAATGATCTCAGTACCTTGAAAGGAACTCTTATCCATTTGGGGGAGTTGCTGAGCCCCGCCCATTGACTTGGTAATAGGAACCATAGAAGAGGTCAGGAATGCAATCTCGCCCAAGGAATAATCAGTAGGCAGGATATCATCTTGCCTAACAATTGGGAAAGAAGCATCAAGGGAACCCGTCTGAGGGTTCTGACTTGCCTTATGGTGGTGTGGATGCTGGAACGACATTCCTGGGAGAGGAAGACGAGGCTGGCCTGAGTGTCGATCTGTGCTCCCAGATGGACCAGGTTGGTGGAGGAGGTCATGTGACTCTTCTCCCAATTCACCGTAAACCCATGGTCTTGGAGGGTTTGAACTGTGGTCTGGAGATCTAGACTCGCCTGCTGAGGAAACGAAGACAGAACTAAAATGTCGTCCAGATAACATAGCAAATGTATGGGCTTCATCCACAAGTGAGCAGCCACCACGTCCAGAAGTTTTGTGAACACTCTGGGGGCAGACGAAAGTCCGAAGGGCAGAGCTTTGTATTGGTAGTGCAGTCCCGCGTAGGAGAACTTGAGGAATCTCCTGTGGGATGATCTGATGGGCACGTGCAAATAAGCTTCTCAGAGATCTATAGATATCAAAAGATCTCCCTGTCTTATGCAGCCCAGAATTGTGGGCAGGGATTGCATTTTGAAGCGTTTGTATTTGATGTGAACATTCAGCTCCTTTAGGTCTAAAATGGCCCTGCAGTCACCCGATTTCTTTTGCACCAGAAAGAGTATTGAATAGAAGCTGGACCCCTGATGTTAAAAAGGTACTGTTGTGGCCCATACGCGGCCTGTACAGCTAGTAGCTGATTCAGACAGCGAGGAGGCTGGTGTGGTGCTGCGCCAGCAGCCTGTGCAGCTGGCACTCAAGTCGGACAATGAGGAGGCTGGAGAAGATGTGGTACCAGAGGCGGGGATTCAGCCAGGGCCTTCAGAACCTCCAGAAGCTCCCTTAAGTGAAGAGGACGAAGAGGAGAGTTAGTTTAGTAAACTAAGATTTGAACAGACTTTGTGTGTGTTGTGTTCTTTGGGGTCCATAGCTGGGGCAGAACAGGTACAGGTTCTCTGGATTTCAGCTTCCATCAGAAAGCTCTTGGTGGTGTCCCAAGAGAAAGAGCATTGGATGAACCATCGAGGTGGTCTGGAACTGAACTCTAGGGTGAGACCTAGTGTTATGGTCTGTAATGCCCAGGCATTATTGATTGTGTGTCTCCAACAGGTTGCAAATCTGCCCAGGCGACCGCCTATAAGGCCTTTGTCGGGACAGTCATTTGGACCGACGGTACAGTCGGTAGCCAGCTCCCTGAAAGGGGTGTCTATTCTGTGGCTGTCCGGAATGATCCCAAAAGGAAGGTCCGTGGTTGCGGCCTGTCCGCGGTTGGTAGGAAGGTCCTCTGGTAGGCCGGGCTTTGAAAGCCTGTCTCAGTTGCACAAAAGGACGGTCTGCAGTAAGGATACTCCAATCGTCTGTCCACTCGACAGGATACATGAGGAAGGACCTTCCTTTTATCTTTACCCTCCACCAAGATGGGATCCAAGGCATCCCTGAAGAGGGGGTCACTCTTGAAAGGGGCCGCTGCTAGACGCCATTTTGTTTTCCTGTCTGCCTGCCAGTGCCTTAGCCATAAGAGGCGTCTGGAGGTGACACTAAATGCTAAGGCTCGAGAAATTAGCAGAGGTGAGGGTAGCATCTGCTGAATATTCAGTGGCAGTGATTAATTTATTCAAGTCCTGATGCAAACGGGTGTCCTCAGGTGACACCCAGGATTGCATTTGATGTAGCCAAATTAGAGAAGTACAAGAAAAGAAGGACGCCACTGTGGCAGAACGAATGGCCCAGGTGGCTGCTTGGTGGGTTTTACGAGCAGCAAGCTCCGCCCTTCGATCTTCTAGTTTCAGGCCCTCAGCTGAATCGGAAGGAAGGATGTTAGATGATGCCAGGCTGGACATCGGAACATCAATGATTGAGATCCTCAAGTTCTTGTTCCACCATGTACATTTTACGATCCATGCCACTAGGGGCAGAAATGGATCCTGGCTGTTTCCACTGCCGTTGTATGACATCGACAAAGAGCTTAGGGGATGGAACCGCTACTTGCTCAGTCACAGGCTCAGTAAAAAGAAGTTGTCGAGCCCGATCTCCTGCTCGACAACACATATGGGAGGAGGAGGAGAGGAGGCTGTGGGAACGTGACCCAAAGATACCTGAAAGCATGGGGAAACTCTTCACAGGGGCTGGTGATAGTGGCACAGGGTGTTTAGGCAGCTGAACGCGTTGGGGGAGAGGATCGGCAGTGAAAGGAAGGCTCACGGATGAGCAGAGGAGGCGGCAGCATTTGATGACATCACAGGCCGGCACAGGGATAATTGACCGCCCGTTTGAATGCCTCGCTCAGCTGGATATAGCTCAGCTGTTCATTATGTGTGTGGAACGGGTGGAGCCTGCGTGGACATATAAAAATGCTAAGAGGCAGTTGCTCTCAGCGCCAACTTTAAACTAATGTAACTTAGCGTTGCCTTGGAGCTACCTTGCAGCTGCAATAAACCATTTGCCAACTCCAGTTTCATAGTGGATTGTTTGGGGCTGTCAAGGTTTGTTTAGAAAAGCTGAGAGAAGACCCATGGGATCATGAGGGTCCGAGGATCCTCCAGGTTGCCCAATAAGTGCTCCCATATTGGCTGTAGTCTTAACCTTGTACAATACTGTTTTAAATAGGTCCTGACGAAACAGATCCGTAACAGGAGGCTTATCAGGAATGACCTTTTCATCCTCAGAAAAATTGTAATCCAGCATCTCCTCTTCGTCGCCATTAAAGGGCATGTCACTTTGTTGTGAAGGTGAAGGAGAACCAGTGTCTAGAGAACGAGGTAAAGGAGAACGAGTGTACTCCCTATCCACCTGGCCCACTGGAGGAGTGGGTCTTGGATTCGGGTCTGTTGCTGGCAGAGGGGCTGAAAAACCCCGTTGCAGAAAAGCAGCATCAATGCCCCTGGTAATAGTTTGGGCAATCATGTTGCACAAATCTTGTGACAGTGCAATGCCCTGGCCTTCCTCCGGGCGGAGCCCCGTTGCGGTGGATGTAAATGTGGCAGAGGCATGGGAGCCCCTGTGCTGCTGAAAGGAACCAGGCTCAGTAATGGCTATGTCCCACGGAGCCTCCATATCTGCTGCCTGCAGTGGCTGTGTGCTAGGAGAAGCAGAGGGAGACCAGCCAAACTCACCTGGTTGGGATTCCAGAGTCAAAGGTTCCTTGCTTAATGCCTCAGTAGTTTCCCCGCTGCAAGCAGAAGTTGAATGTTGCAATCTAGGTTCTGCTCTTTTCTTGGCCATATCAAACTGCCTATCTAAGGTACTATGTCGCCTCATGGCATCTTTCTCAGATGCTAATGAAATAGAGGTTTGAACAGAGTACTGGTATCTAGTAACTGGTAATTTGAATCTAGATTTTCCCTTTTTGAAGCAGGAGCCTCCAAGGCTTGATGCCTAATTGAGGAAGAGGCAGAGACATGAGAAGGAGATTTACTGCGAGACGCCATTTTGAAAGCCATGAGGTAACAGTGAATCAGCCAAACAAAGTTCCTCTTTGCAAGATTCGAATTAATTATTGCCAATTTCTTTGCAATCACCTCCCTGGTGTATACAAACCCCAGTATGGAGGGCAGTTAGGGGCTTTAAGATCACCAAGCCAACAGCATGGCTTGAAAGTGAGTAGAATAAAAGCTGCATGGGGGGGGGACTCATAATGGCGCTGAGTCTACACCAAGGCTTTAAGCACGAATGGTAACACAGCCTGCTCCAAGGATCTGGAATCCAACACCACGGATCCTTGCCCGGTTAAACAGAGGTGCAGAGCCAACACCACGGTTCTCCCCATGCCAATCCGCCGCCAAAACTCACAAAACCGGCTCCAGAGCGATTGAGGAAGAAGCTGGAGACTCCAAGCGCCGCGCAGGCCTCTCTGCAAAAAAAATTCCACCGCGGAGCCCCACCGCTCAGCTGATCGGCACTTGGCTGGGCATGGTTCCAGAAACTACTTCCAAGCAGAAACGAAGCTTTTTGAAATAATTTTCTCCTGTGCGTTGTAGTAAAGAAAGTCCAAGCAATGGAGGATAATCAGAATAGGCCAACTGAGTTAACAAACTGGAGCTAAGCAGGAAGGAGAAGGCGTGTTTAAACAAATTACAACTCAGTCTCTGGCCAATCAGACAAGGTTATCAGCCATTGCTTTGGACTCTCTAAGCAGTGCACAGGAGAATGTAAGATCCATGAATCAAGGCAAGCTGGACATGGTCAAACAAGAAATGACAAGACTGAACATCGACATCTTAGGAATCAGCAAACTAAAATGGGCAGGAATGGGTGAATTTAATTCAGATGACCATCAGGTATACTACTGCAGGCAAGAATCCTTCAGAAGAAATGGAGTAGCCTTCATAATAAATAAAAGAGTAGGAAAAGCAATACTGGGATACAATCCCCAAAATGACAGAATGATCTCAGTTCGAATCCAAGGCAAACCATTCAGTATCACAGTAATCCAAGTCTATGCCCCAATCACTGGTGGTGAAGAGGATGAAATTGACCAGTTCTATGAAGCCCTACAGCACCTTATAGAATTAACACTAAAAAAAGATGTCCTTATCATCATAGGGGATTGGAATGCTAAAGTAGGAAGCCAAAAGATAACCAGAATAACAGGCAAGTTTGGCCTTGGAGTACAAAATGAAGCAGGGCACAGGCTGATAGAATTTTGTCAAGAGAATACGATGGTCAAAGCAAACACTCTTTTCCAACAACCCAAGAGATGACGCTACACATGGACATCACCAGACAGTCAACACAGAAATCAGATTGACTATGTGCTCTGCAGCCAAAGATGGAGAAGCTCTATACCAGCGGTTCTCAACCTGGGGGTCGCGACCCCTTTGGGGGTCGAATGGCCATTTTACAGGGATCGCCAAAGCCCTCTCTCGCCCCCCCGCCTTCACTCACCCTCACCCTCTGCCTCTGTTGGATCGCCGTTCGCCGTTCGCTTACCCCACCCACTCCCAATCTATTGCTGCCTCCGGAGTCCCAGCTGATGGCTAGAGGGAAAAAAACTTTAAATTCTTGCCGCGGGGCTTCAAAGAGCCGCTCTACAGCTGATCAGTGTTAAAAGAAAACAAATGAATAGACCGGTGCCTGCAAAAATAGAAAAAACAGCCCCTTTCAGCTTCAGCATAGGTTAATTACCATAAGTTGATTTGATCAGCCTCCAGACTCTCAGCTGATTTGCTCTCAGCTGTTTTGCAGAGGGCTCTGTTGCTAGCTAGCTGCAAAGAGGTAAATTCCTGGAGCAATTTTTTTTCCCCTAGCTATGCTGAAAAAGCGAAATTGAAAGTAAGGAAGCAGGGTCTTTGCTGCAACGTGACAAAATCAGGCAGAGAGATTTCTTTTTCTTTTTCCTCACCAAAAAAGGTAGGTGCAAGACTGCAAACAATGGGAAATTTAGGGCAAAAGAGGAGGTTCAAGATTTTAAAACACAAAAGAAAAAAAGCTCTATTTAACTAGGGAATTGTAATAATTGAGATACTATTAATTGTATATTGTGTTGAAAGCAGAAATGGTTAAGTTGTGGTTTGGAGGAATATATGGGGGAAATTATTTGGTTTATTATTATTGGTAAATATAATTAATTGATTTGCAAGAAATTGGATTGCATGGAAATAATTGGAATATTCATGTTCATATTGATTAATATACAAAAAGATAGTTATATAACTAATTGATTTATATTAAAATGTTGAATTTGTATTAAACAACTGTATTACATAATTACATAATTAACCAATGTGAGGATGGATATAAAAATAGATGACAATGCGAAGGGGTATAATATAGAATAGAAGGGAAAAATTGAATTTGATTAAGATTAGAGATGAGGATGAAGGGTAATATTGGTTTTTTTAAAAAATAGATGAGGAATAAATATGGTAAAAAGGAAATATAGAAATTGTAAATTTAATTGAAATGACTAAATACTGTGTTGGAAGAAATATCCTTCTGGCTTCTGCTCCAAGTGGGGAAAAAGACACTGGAAACATGGAGACTGTTTGGAAAGATGGTTTAATGGTGGACAGGATCACATGGCTTGAGTTCCTGAACAGAAAAGGGGCAGATACAGTAAATCCTTGGGTTATTATGCTCTCTCTGGCTTTGTATTTCTTGGGGCCCCGAAAGAGTATCCTGATTGGTTGTCAGACTCCCAGGGCGTGGGGGTCTTAGCTAGCCTTGCTGGCTGATGGTCACATGTGCTTCCCAGGTCACGTGTGGTGGGTTTCGGTTGCTAGATGGGGCCCATTGTGTTAGTTTCTGTTGCTATTGTGTTGCAAATGTCCTTTGACAAAGGATTGACTTTCTGCCTCTGGCCCATTAACAAAGGGTGGGGGGCAGGAAGGAGGGAGCTGCTTTGTCTGTAAAATATGCTTCTCCATTTCTCATCCAGGGAAATATAATATTCTGCCTTTTTAATATTTCCCAAAATATTTCATTCTTCTAGGAAAGGGGTGGGTGCTAACCTCCTACAACTGTTTAAATTTGTGAACCGGCCAAATACTCTGTTCAAAGAAAATATGTTGTATGTTTGTATGTGTGTTTCTAATTATTGCTATTTATTCCTATTTGTTCTCTTTTATTCTTTAAAGTTTAACAATTCATTCTTTATCTTAATATTTGTTTGGGGTTGGCTTTCTTCCCTTTCATCTTTTTTATTGTACAGCAATCTTTCTCCTCAAACCTACCACCTCTGTCTTTTCTTTCCTTCTTACTTTCTCTTCCCCCCCTCTTCTTCTTCTCCCTACTTCCTTTTTCTTTCTCCTTCTCCTCTTCTCTTCCTCCCTCTCTTACCCTCACTCCTACTCTAATTTCCCTTCCCTTCCTTCATCCCTCTCTATTGCTGTATCCTTTTATGCATATGGACTATTCAGAGGGCTGAAAGTTATTTTTGACTGGTCCTCACACTTTTGACCACTCCTCGAACTTACAACTGTCCTGACAATTTACGTTTTTGCCCTATCTTGTCACCATGGTGAAGAGAAGCAGTTGTGAAATGAGTGACACGGTTGTTAAGAATGGTACAATGGGCATAAATGATGACCAGTCATAACTGCGAAGACCGGTCAAAAGTGCGAGGACCTGTCAGAAATCACATTTTTCAGCCCTCTGGGTAGTCCTTTTGTGCACAGGGACTACTCAGAGGGCTGAAAAAGTTATTTTTGACTGGTCCTCGCACTTTTGACCAGTCCTCGAATTTACGACTGTCCTCACATTTTACGTTTTTTGCCCTATCTTATACCATGTTGAAGAGAAGCAGTTGTGAAATGATTGACATGGTTGTTAAGAATGCTGCACAGGCATAAATGTGAGGATGGTCATAAGTCTGAGGACCAGTCAAAAGTCCGAGGACCTGTCAGAAGTGACTTTTTTCAGCCCTCTGAGTAGTCCCTATACACATAGCCATGGTCACCTGGTCACATGACCAGCTAGCCACTTCCACCCAGTCACATGACCTCCAAGCCACACCCACAGAACAGGTAGTAAAAAAATTTAGAACCCACCCCTGGTTGGGGGTCACCACAACATGAGGAACTGTATTAAAGGGTCGCGGCATTAGGAAGGTTGAGAACCACTGCTCTATACAGTCAGTAAAAACAAGACCAGGAGCTGACTATGGCTCAGATCATGAGCTTCTCGTTGCAAAATTTAGGCTTAAATTGAAGAAAGTAGGGGAAAGCACTAGGCTACTCAGGTATGAACTAAATCATATCCCTGATGAATATACAGTAGAGGTGACAATAGATCTAAGGAATTAGATCTGATAGACAGAGTGCCTGAAGAACTATGGATGGAGGTTCGCAACATTGTACAAGAGGTAGCAACTAAAATCATCCCAAAGAAAAAGAAATGCAAGAAAGCAAAATGGCTGTCAGAGGAAGCTTTGCAAATAGCTGAGGAAAGAAGGGAAGCAAAAGGCAAGGAAGAAAGAGAAAGATACACCCAATTGAATGCAGAATTCCAGAGAATAGCTAGAAGAGATAAGAATGCCTTCTTAAATGAACAGTGCAAAGAAATAGAAGAAAACAATAGAATAGGGAGGACCAGAGATCTCTTCAAGAAAATTGGAGATATGAAAGGAACGTTTCATGCAAAGATGGGCATGATAAAGGACCAAAAGGGCAGGGACCTAACAGAGGCAGAAAAGATTAAGAAGAGGTGGCAAAATTATACAGAAGAACTATACAAGAACGAGCTTAATGTCCCTGATAACCACGATGGGGTGGTCACTGACTGGCTCGAGCCAGACATCCTGGAATGCGAAGTCAAAAGAGCCTTAGGAAATCTGAGCAACAACAAAGCTAGTGGAGGTGACAGTTATTCCAGCTGAGCTATTCAAAATCTTAAAAGATGATGCAGTAAAAGTGCTACACTCAATTTGCCAGCAAATTTGGAAAACTCAACAGTGGCCACAGGATTGGAAAAAGTCAGTTTACATTCCAATTCCAAAGAAAGGCAATGCCAAAGAATGTTCAAACTATCGCACCATTGCACTCATTTCATATGCTAGTAAAGTTATGCTTAAAATCCTACAAGCTAGGCTCCAGCAGTATGTGGATCGAGAACTACCAGAAGTACAGGCAGGATTTTGAAGAGGCAGAGGAACTAGAGATCAAATTGTCAACATACGCTAGATCATGGAGAAAGCTAGGGAGTTCCAGAAAAAATCTGCTTCATTGACTATGCTAAAGCCTTTGACTGTGTGGATCACAACAAATTGTGGCAAGTTCTTAAAGAGATGGGAGTAGTAGACCATCTTATTTGTCTCTTGAGAAACCTATATGCGGGTCAAGAAGCAACAGTGAGAACTGGACACGGAACCACTGATTGGTTCAAAATTGGGAAAGGAGTCTGGCAAGGCTGTATTCTGTAACCCTGCCTATTTAACTTATATACAGAGCACTTCATGAGAAAGGGCTAGATGACTCAAAAGTTGGAATTAAGATTGTTGGGAGAAATAGCAACAACCTCAGATATGCAGATGATACCACTCTAATGGCAGAAAGTGAAGATGAATTAAAGAGCCTCTTGATGCGGGTAAAGAAGGAGAGTGCAAAAATTGGCTTGAAACTCAATATTAAGAAAACTAAGATCATGGCATCCAGCCCTCTCAATTCCTGGCAAATAGATGGGGAAGAAATGGAGGTAGTGACAGATTTTATTTTCGTTGGCTCCAAGATCATCGCAGATGCAGACTGCAGCTAAGAAATTAAAAGACGTTTGCTCCTGGGGAGGAAAGCTATGGCAAATTTAGACAGCATACTAAAAAGCAGAGACATCAACCTGTCAACAAAAGTGCGTATAGTCAAGGCTATGGTGTTCCCAGTTGTAACATATGGCTGTGAAAATTGGACCATAAGAAAGGCTGAGCGCCAAAAAATGAGGCCTTTGAACTATGGTGCTGGAGAAGACTCCTGCGAGTCCCTTGGACTGCAAGGTGATCAAACCGGTCAGTCCTAGAGGAGATCAACCCTGACTGCTCTTTAGAAGGCCAGATCCTGAAGATGAAACTCAAATACTTTGGCTACCTAATGAGAAGGAAGGACTCACTGGATCAGAACCTAATGCTGGGAAAGATTGAGGGCAAAAGAAGGGGACAACAGAGAATGAGGTGGCTGGATAGAGTCACTGAAGCAGTAGGCATGAGCTTAAATTGACTCCAGAGGATGGTAGAGAACAGGAAGGCCTGGAGGAACATTGTCCATGGGGTCGCGATAGGTCAGACATGATTTTGCAACTAACAACAACAAAGTCTGCTAACATGAAAGTTATTTTAATATACCAGTCTCAAAGACATCTGTATATTTGAACACTTAAATTATTAACTTTTTCCTTCCAAACAATAAAAGGAATTGCTAATAAATATTACATCAGAGTTCCCCAATCTTTCTGACTTTGAGGACCGGTCTGGGGGGGTTCCACCACTCATGCAAATGGAGTATATGCAGTGGTGGGATTCAGCCAGTTCGCACCACTTCGGGAGAACCGGTTGTTAACTTTCTGAGCAGTTTGGCAAACTGGTTATTGGAAGAAATCATTAGGGCAGAGAACCAGTTGTTAAATTATTTGAATCCCACCACTGAGTATATGTGCATGTGCTCGCCCACTGCTCATGCAGAGGGATGCCCGCACACGCACGAGTTTGCCCGCCACTTCAGGTGGCTCAGTTTTGAACAGCTCATAGTCCAGTAGTGGACCAGGAATTGGCAATCCCTGCATTACATTATTTATTTGAATTATGGTTTTCTCTATAATAAAGCACAAGAATTATGAAGGAGTACATTAGAAATACTCCAGAAAGGAAAAGCTGTTAGTAAAGCCTTTAATGAAGGAATTAGGATTTCAGAAAATAGATCTGAACTTTAATACATATTTCAGTGATCCATCCCATGTAACAGCAGTGATCAGGAAATTTTAGCTTGGTTCAATTCTCAATTTCAACTCCCATGAAATCTTTCTTTGCTACCATAGAGCGGTAAAAAGGATTACTCTGGGACCAGCTGTCAGGCAAAAATCCAGAAATTGAATTTTCCAACTCCACAGAACCCATTCCAACCACCTTAGAATCCTATTCAGTTGCTAGGAATTCATCTGTCACCCTCCGCCTCTATATTGCTTGCTTGCTTGCTTGGGCTGCCATTGTAACAGGGGGAGGGGGGAGGTGTCTGGATATTTGGAAAGGAGGAAGCGAGCTGGTGGAGAGGTCTTGTAACAGGGAGTGAATTGGAGAAAGTTTTTCTCAGCGCTTTCTCTGCAGCTGGAAGGCATGCTGTTAACAAGTCAAGGTCAACAATCCTGGCATACCAGAAGGATGGAGCCATCTGAAGCTGCACCCCACATGGCACCTTGGGGGGATGTGAATTGGATAATCCTGACTGGACCCTTGGGGGAAGGGTTTTGGGGATACTTTCTATATGTGATTTTCGCGCCTATTGTCTCAGACCTTGCTTTTCTTTGGTTGCATTCAGTTCATACTCAGTAAAAGTACTTTTCTCTATGAAAATGGAGTCGGGGTTTTTCTTTGAGTTGTGTGCTACAGATTATTTTTCTTCTTCCTTTAAAATTACACATAGCTATACTTCTGCTTATCTATTGCATCCCAAATATACCAACAATCCCCAATGTAATCTCTCCAAAGAATCAGGTGTTAGGCATTGGTGGGAATGGGATTTCTGATGTCTTACTCGTGCAGCCTTCAGTTTCTCTCTCATGCGTTCTCGCACAGAAGACTCTGCAAACTGTGTCCCCGAGATAGATGGAACTGGAAGCAAACAGAGAGAGAGAATTATACAATGACAACAATAAGCTCTTTTAAAGTTGAATTTCGTTGATGGTGTCTTCAAGGAAATGTCCACACCATTTTCTTGAAAACAATATAGTAAAGTTTTTAGCTACTGTATCTCTTTCTTTCAAAGATTTATTTAGTCTTTTATACAACTCTGATAGTCATACAGTCAAGTACTAACATGGCAATTTTTTATTTATTCATGGGAGAGTTACACAAATTCATGTGTCATTACAGAGGGTTGCAGGAGGTAGAAAATTCCTGAGTTACAGATTTATTTGTATATTGTTTAAAGATCTTTCAACTAGTTCCATAGTCGAGCCTTTCCAGAATGCTAGATTATGGCCTATCTTTAAAGCACACTGCATAACAGAGATGACACTAAGCCTTTCTTACAGAATTAAAAGCATTAAATTTTAGAACAGCTTTGGCTAGAGAGAAATTATGATAGCCACAACTAAGAAAGCTTGCTGAAGACAACAGAATTAATACAAAGATGTTCTATCCTGGATAAGGGGAGGAAGAACCCAAACAGTCTTTATATCAAAGTTTGTAGACTGAGAGGCATCATGGTTGAATGAGGGTCCTTAAGTAAACTACCATCTTGTAGCACGGGGGAACTACCTCAGGACTGAAAAAGAGCTGATGTGGTTCCCATCTTCAAAAAGAGGGGGGAAACAGATCCAGAAACTACAGAACAATCAGCCTGACATCAATACCTGGGAAGATCCTGGAAAAGATAATCAAGCAACATAACTGCAAACACCTAGAAGCAAACAAAATTATAAATAGAAGCAAACATGCCTTAGCCAAAAACAGATCATGCCAAACAAATCTTATTTCATTCTTTGACAAAGTGACTAAATTAGTGGATCAGCACAATACTGTGGACATACTGTATTTTTCGGAGTATAAGACACACCTTTTTCCCCCCAAAAAAGAGGGTGGAAATCTGGGTGTGTCTTATACTCTGAATGTAGCCCCGCTCAGCTTTTCAAACAGAGGTTTCAGAGGCTGAAAAAAGCATCAGAAAAGAAGCCCCCAAACAGAGCTTCAGAAAAGAAGCCCCCAAACAAAGCTTCAGGAAAAAAGTCCCCAAAAAGAGCTTCAGAAAAGAAGCCCCCAAACAGAGCTTCAGAAAAGAAGCCCCCAAACAGCACTTCAGAGGCTTTTTTTCTGAAGCTCTGTTTCAGAGGCTTTCAGAGGCAGAAAAAAAAGCAAAAAAAAAAGCAAGGCACAGCTCACAACCAAGGAACCTGTTGCTAAAATTCACCTCTGGGAACAGCTGACTGGGGGCATTCCGGAAGGCCAATCCACCTGCCAATCAGATTTTTTCTTATTTTCTTCCCCAAAAACTAAGGTGCGTCTTATACTCCGAAAAATATGGTAATATACTTGGATTTCAGTAAGACATTTGACAATGAAGTCCACAAACTACTTCTTCGTAAGCTAGAAAAATGTGGAATAGACAGCACTACCACCAGATGGATTTGTAACTGGCTAACAAACCATACTCAACATGTAATCCTAATGGAATTATATTAACATGGAGGGAGGTGGGCAATGGGGTACCCCAGGGTTCCATTTTAGGCCCAGTTCTCTTCAATATCTTCATAAGTGATTTTAGATGAGGGAACAGAAGGGGAACTCATCAAATTTGCAGATAACACCCTGGCAGCAGGGCCGGATTTAGATTGAAAGAGGCCCTAGGCTATTCCACTTATGAGGCCCTTTCACCAGTGGTGGGATTCAATTTTTTAACAACAGGTTCTGTGGGCGTGGCTTAGTTGGAGGTGTGGCTTGGCAATCATGTGACTGGGTGGGCGTGGCTAGCTGGTCACATGACTGTATAGGCGTGGGTAGCTCGTCATGTGACCGGGTGGGCGTGGCTATGTGCATAGACTTTTTTCAGAGGGCTGAAAAAAGTCATTTCTGACTGGGCCTCACACTTATGACCATCCTCACATTTATGCCCGTGCAGCTTTCTTAACAACCATGTCACTCATTTCACAACTGCTTTTCTTCACCATGGTGACAAGAGAGGGCAAAAACGTAAAATGTGAGGACAGTCGTAAGTTCGAGGACTGGTCAAAAGTGCGAAGACCAGTCAAAAATAACTTTTTCAGCCCTCTGAGTAGTCCATATGCACAAAAGGACTACCCAGAGGGCTGAAAAAAGTCATTTCTGACTGGGCCTCGCACTTTTGATCGGTCCTCACACTTATGACCATCCTCACATTTATGCCCGTGCAGCTTTCTTAACAACCGTCACTCATTTCACAACTGCTTCTCTTCATCATGGTGACAAGATAGGGCAAAAATGTAAAATGTGAGGACAGTCGTAAGTTCGAGGACTGATCAAAAGTGCGAGGACCAGTCAGAAATAACTTTTTCAGCCCTCTGAGTAGTCCATATGCATAAAAGGATACAGCAATAGAGAGGGATGAAGGAAGGGAAAGGAAATTAGAGTAGGAGAGAGAGGGAGGAAGAGAGGAGGAGAAGGAGAAAGGAAGAGGAAGTAGGGAGGAGAAGAAGAGGGGGAGGAAGAGAAAGTAAGAAGGAAAGAAAAGAGAGGTGGTAGGTTTGAGGAGAAAGATTGCTGTACAATAAAAAAGATGAAAGGGAAGAAAGCCAACCCCAAACAAATATAAAGATATTAAGATAAAGAATGAATTGTTAAACTTTAAAGAATAAAAGAGAACAAATATGAATAAATAACAATAATTAGAAACACACATACAAACATACAATGTATTTTCTTTGAACAGAGTATTTGGCCGGTTCACAAATTTAAACAATGTTTAGTCATTTCAATTAAATTTATAATTTCTATATTTCCTTTTTGCCATATTTATTCCTCATCTATTTTTGTAAAAAACCAATATTACCCTCATCTCTAATCTTAATCAAATTCAATTTTCCCTTCTATTCTATATTATACCCCTTCCCATTGTCATCTATTTTTATATCCATCCTCACATTGGTTAATTATGTAATATTGCAGTTGTTTAATATGAATTCAACATTTTAATATAAATTAATTAGTTATATAACTACCTTTTTTATATATTAATCAATATGAACATGAATATTCCAATTATTTCCATGCAATCCAATTTCTTACAAATCAATTAATTATATTTACCAATAATAATAAACCAAATAATTTCCCCCATATATTCCTCCAAACCACAACTTAACCATTTCTGCTTTCAACACAATATACAATTAATAGTATCTCAATTATTACAATTCCCTAGTTAAATAAAGCTTTTTTTCTTTTGTGTTTTAAAATCTCCTCTTTTTCCCTAAATTTCCTGTTGTTTGCACCTACCTTTTTTGGTGAGGAAAAAGAAATCTGCCTGCCTAATTTTGCAACGTGCAAAGCCAACAGCCTGCTTTACTTTCTCTTTCGTTTTTCAGTATAGCTGGGGGGGGGGAAATCAGCACTCTTTGCAAGGCCTATGCTGAAGGCGTGGAAGCTGCTTTCTCCATCCTGCTCTCTTGCGGCTGGAGCCAGTGGGGAACCACATGGCAGCCCACGTGGATCCCAGGCAGCGGAACTCAGGCTAGGGAAGGGGTGGGCAATTGTGGCTCTTTTACAACCTGTGGCCTTCAACCAAGCTGTCTCAGGAATTCTGGAAGTTGAAGTCCACAAAAGAGCCACAATTGCCCACCCCTGGCTACGGTAGGCTGGCGCCGCGTGGATGGGAGGCGAGGGGCGGGCGAGCCAGCAATTTAACAAAGGGCTCGGCCGAACCCCCTAGAACCCCCAGAATCCCACCACTGTGTAGGCCCCTCTTGATCTTGAGGCCCTAGGCTGAAGCCTAGTTAGCCTATAGGAAAATCCGGCCCTGGCTGGCAGGAATAGCCAATACCTCCGAAGATAGGCTCAAGATCCAAATGGATCTCGACAGATTTGAACACTGGGTAATATCTAATAAAATGAAATTCAGTGTAGACAAAAAGTAAAATTTTATATTTAGGCAACAAAAAACATTTGTACATGTACAGACTAGGGAAAATTTGGCTCAATACCAGTAACTGTGAGAGGGATCTTGGTGTGATAATGGACAGTCACTTAAATATGAGGTAGCAGTATGTGGCAGCAGCCAAAAAAGCCAATGCAATCCTAGGCTGCATAAATAGAGGGATAGACTCAAGATCAAGTGAAGTATTAGTACCGTTTTACAAAGCCTTAGTTAGACCACACTTGCAATACTGCATCTAACTTCAGTCACCACAATATAAAAAAGATGTTGAAATTGGAAAGAGTGCAGAAAAGAGCAATAGGGATGATTAGGGGCTGGGGACTAAAATTTATGAAGAATGGTTGCAGAAATTGGTTCTAGGTTGCTTCTCTCCTTGGTTAATTTCCATCCATTGTTCTTGTCTTGCCTTTTGGTGCTTTGGAAAATAGTTTGACCCCCTCGTCTTTGTAGGAGCACCTCAAATATTGGAATACTGCTATCATGTCTTCCCTAGTTATTTTCATTAAACTAGACATACCCAATTCCTGTAACTGTTCTTCATATATTTTAGCCTCCAGCCCTCTAATCATTCTTGTTGCTCTTCTCTAAACTTTTTCCAGTCTCAACATCATTTTTATATTGTGATGACCAGAACTGGATGCAGTATTCCAAATGTATGCAAGTAGAATTAAGTGTGCTGGGAAGTATCATTAAGGGTACATCTCCGCTACTTCTTGAGAAAATGAAGGAGATAATCTATTTATATATACTTTCTCATAAAATGTATATCTATTTTACTTTCTTAAATATTTTTTAGAAAGGAGACAGAACTGAAAAGCTTCCATAACCAATTGACTAATATTTAAAAATGAAACATATAAGAATCTCATACTGTGATCTTATGTGATTCCCAGTTCTTTTGGGTTGTTGATTCCAAGAAAGTTGCAACTGTCTGTTTCAGCAAGATTGGGACTAGTAAAGAAAGATATTGTACTTTTCTGTAATGCAGTAATGGGGAACATAAAGCCCCCTGCTTCAAACATCCCTTGCTACCAAACAATTCTGTCCTCTTGCAAACACTTTCTGTCCTTCTCTAGCAGTCTCATCCAAAGAAAAGGGGTGACCAAAATAATGAATGATAGTCAGACCTTCAGCTCTGCCCCACTATTCCTTCTTCAGGTTCAGGCACACCTAACTTCTGCAGGAAGAGCAAGGCTAGATAGTTAGAACAACAGACCAGTTGGGCAGAGCATATATTGGATTCAATAACTAACTAGAATTTCTGTGTGATTTATACATACCCTTGGTGATTACATTCAAATTACATTCATAAATAGATGTACAGGTAATCCTCAATTTACAACCACAGTTGGGACAAGAATTGCCATAACTGGGATCCTGAATTTGTTGTTAAGTAAGCAGTTGTTAAGTGAGTCACACCTGAATTATGACCTTGTTTGTCATGGTTGTTAAGCGAATCATTGCATTTATTAAGTGAAACGTGGTCATTAAGCAAATCTGGTTTTCCCCACTGAGCTTACTTATTTAAAGTGGCTAGAATGGTCACAAATGGCAATCACATGAGCCTGGGATGCTGTAAACATCATAAATACATGGCAGTTGCCAAGTGTCTGAAATTTGATCATGTGACCGTGGGGATCATGGGAATACTGTGACAGTTATAAGTGTGAGGACTGCTCATTAGCCACTCATTTCAGTGCCACTGAAACTGAATGGTCACTAAATGAACAGTTGTAAGTTGAGGACTACCTGTAATTTGCTTGGAAGTTTTTCAGAGACTGGGTAGATAGAATTCTGGACTATTCTGACTTAACCTTCGCCAATAGGATAAGTCTTGAACTGAATTTTAAACTCTCTGATATACATATATCTGGTTCCATAACTTGGATTCTCCAAGAAAACACCATTTATAGATCAACTAGTTCTATCATCTAACATGTAACTGTCATATAATGCCACTGTCAACTTCGAACTCAACCTGGCCGCAGCCATCTCTCTGTTCCTCAGTTGCCACTCGAGGGGAAGGAGGTTGGAATGCATTACTAGACACAACAAAGAGTTTTCTCATGATAGCTGAAGTCATCTCCACTGGCAACAGATAAGGTTGGGAAAGGAGTGCCTGAAAAGCCTGCCAATTAACTCAATTGGCCAACGTGATCTGTGACATGGGGGATGAGGTTATTTCCTAGTTTGAGACTGCAGGAAAGATTTAGATTTGGTTTTCCATTGAAGCTGTGCCAATATGACATACTCATTAAAGAAGACCTTTGAGAAGAAGCCAAGTCTCAGGGTTCCAATTTGCTTCAGTTCATTACTTGGAGCTTTGACAGCCATTTTGCTTGGGAATTTCTCTGTACCAACTCAGGTTAAGAAGCGTGAGCTAATCCGGGTCCCCATTGAAGGAGGTCCTCCTCGATGGGATCAAGCCCCCATTCCAGCAGCCTGAGCAGCTAGCCCTCTGCCGGTCCCCTCGGCACAATCAAGCTGGGGACTGCAGCGAAGCCCGCTGAGGCATCGTAGAGGGGCAAGCCTGCCTGGTCACCCGCATCACCAGCTGGGATGGCAGGTGCCCCCCTCCGGCTGGGCCTACCACCCTGGGCACAGCTGGGTCCAAGCACAGTGGGCCCCTGCTGGAGTGTCACCGCAGCCCCGAGCCTGCCCCTCCGCCTCCCCGCCCAGCTCCCCCACTATCAATTAAGGCGCCTTCGATGGGGACCTGCATAAGCTTGCATTCTTTCTGAACCAGGTGTGGGCTCACAACGACGACCATGGTCCTGATTACCCTACCAACCAAGCCATGGTCTGAGAGGTAACTGCAAACCTAGAAGGAGAAATGGCTGAATGGGTGACCCAGCTCCATGACGATTCACCTGAGCTGGGAAACATTGACACCTTTCTAAAGGAGTTGAGGACTAGATTCGAAGATGAGTCCCAAGCCCAGCAAGCCGAAGCAGAGATCCACAAAATCAGGCAGAAAGGTCACCCTGCCAAAGAGTACGTCAAGGAGGTTAGAAGAGTTGCTGGAAAGCTGTGCATTGGCTGGAATGACTCCTACTCTACTTCTTTAAGGCCTAGACCCAGAGCTGCTTCACACATATGTCTGTTGAGGGGTCCACAATTCCATCCATGGGACTTCCGCTGGCTCCGTGAGCTTTGAAAGACGTTCTTTTGAGAGCGTCTGCTCCCTGGCTCCGTTAAAGCCCCAGAACAGCCGACAAACGCTGTCTGGAGGCTTGAAATTCTCCCCCCGGGCAAAGGGGAGAGAGAAGAGCAGGCAGGTGGAGGTAGAACCCCCCCGAACGCCCTAGGAAAAATCCTGGGGCGCGAAGGGCGCGCGTTCCCTAAAAGCCTGTCAAGCCGCTCCAGACCAGGGACGTCTCCGCTAATTAGCTAATTAGCGGAATTAGAAGCCGCGACCAATCTTGCTGAATGGAAATGAGGGAATTAACATCTTGAACTAACAGCAGGCGGAACGAGCAAGGGGAAATCAGACTGCAAGTATTTTTTACCTAACTCCAATGCCTAGAGCCTCCTTCGGAAGTAATCACTTAGTACTTTGCAACAATATGGCAATTGAAGCTTGAAAGGGCGGGGGAAACGGAAAGTTACAGGAAAAGTTTCGTTTTGCTGGCAGCCCTTCGCTTGGGGAAAAAAAAAAAAGCTTTTGTGCTGACAGGAGGAGGATTTTAAACGTTAATTAACATTGGGAAATCTTTTGAGGAACTCTTCTTTTTGACTCTGAGTAAATATAAAGACTAATTTCAAACTGGAAATGGCCTCAAAGTCTGTAAAAACTGTTCCTACTAAAGGAACTGGGAGTGCTGGTAGCTCCCCAGCTCATACTCCTAGATCACAAGTTTCTGCTCCTCCAGCGGATCCACAGACTTTAACGTTGGAAATGTTGCAACAAGCTCTCCAAATCACACAAAATAAAATTGTTGATGTGATTGATGAAAAAATTAAGGAAACTAATGAAAAAATTAAGGAAACTAATGAAAAGATACAGGCTGTGTCAGATGAGATTGCAATTCGCAATCAGGGGATTAGGGATGATATATTAATGGCATTTAAGTGTCTGGCAAGCAATATTGAGATGGTGGATGACAGAGTTGAGAAAATTAAACAATCTTCTGAAATTTTGGATAGCAAAATAGGAGAAGCTCAAAACAGAATTCAAAGGGCTGAAGACGATGTAATAATGGTACAATACAGAGATATGGAATTTGCTTTAAGATTTAGAGGGGTGAAGGAGAATAAACAAGAGAATTTGAGAGAAATGATGTCTGAGGCATTGGCACCGCTGGTGGGGGAGTCCAAAAATGATCTGGGCTGGCAGATGGACAAGCTGTACCGTGTTAACTCCTGGATTGCTAGACAGAAACATCTACCAAGAGACATTGTGATATATTTTACTACAAGGAGAGTACGCAACGAAATTTTACAGGCTACTTTTAAAAACAAGCTTCGGGTGGAAGGCCAGGAAGTAATGACAATGAAAGAAATCCCCCCTAAGATCTTGAGAGCTAGAAGGGAGTATGCCTTTCTGGTGGATGAACTGAGAAAACGTCAGATACAGTACAGATGGGAGGTGCCAACTGGACTAGTGGTGACTTATTCAGGAGAGAGATATCGGCTTAACACAATTTGGAAAGCAAGAGATTTTCATACTAATGTATTAAAGGCTGGCACACCCAAATCAACTAAATCACCAGAAGGCAAAAGAAAGAAAGAAGTAATGGAAGCTGAGACAGAAGAGCTCTTGACAGTAGTTCAGGGGGGAGCTTTGGCTGATCAAGAAGAAATACAAATTCAAATGGCTACTCAAGAGTTGGCGCTGATTGATTTCTCGCAGGAACCAAAGGATCAAAGACAGACCAGATCGGTGACAGCTAGACTCAAGGAAGAATTAAGACAGCAACAATCCCAGATGGCAACTCAAGAAATGATTCAAGATACTACTAGAACAGGAGCAGTGGGGGGAGCAAGACCTAAAACTCAAATGAGATCAGAGCATCAGGACTTGCTTCAGAAGCTCCAAAGGCCCAGAGATGGGAACTAGATTTTTGACTTGGAACGTTAATGGCTTGAATTCTCCACAGAAAAGAAGAAAAATATTTCACTATCTTAAGCAATTTAAGAATGAAGTAATTTGTTTACAAGAGACTCATATAAGAATACAAGATCAAAAGTATCTGATTAATGCAAGACTTGGTACATCTTACGTAGCAGCAGCACCAGAAAAGAAAAATGGTATAGTTATATATTTGAAAAGAGACTTAGTTGCTAAATTAATTGAAGCAGACGATCAAGGCAGATTTTTAGCGATAGAACTTTTAGTAAAAGGAGAAAAAATACTTGTAATCGGAGTTTATGCCCCGAATCAACAACAAGAAAACTTTTATAATTTACTACATTCAAAATTGACACACTGGGCATATAAAACTTGTATCCTGTTGGGCGACTGGAATGGTGTTTTGGATGTTAAAAAAGACAAGATGGGACCTAAACAACATGTGTCAACAAGAGCAAAATTGCCCAAAGCGTTTTGGGAAATGATGGATGACTGGGAGTTGAGAGATATCTGGCGTGAAAGAAACCTGGAAGAAAAAGATTTTACTTTTTTTTCAGATAGACATCAATCCTTTTCAAGGATTGATTTTATATTAATTACTAGCGATCTTTTATCCAGGGTGAAAAATACGAAGATTTGCTCAAGAACATTGACAGACCATAGTCCAGTTTGGCTGGAATTGGAGTATGAGAAAGGGCCTAGGAGGTCCTGGAGGTTAAATGATAATTTGTTTAGGTATGAAGAAAATGTAAAAGAGTGTAAAAAATTTATGAAAGAATTTTTTGTTATGAATATGCAAAAGGGCACATCGATGGAAATGGTATGGGATGCAAGTAAGGCATATATGCGAGGAATTTTGATATATTTGAATAATAAATATAGAAAGAAACAGGGGACAAAAAGAAAAGAATTAGAAGATGAGATTAGTAAACAGGAACGGGCTTTAGTAGCTAATCCAACAGATAAGAAAATTAAAGAGGCAATCAATTTATTGAAAGGTCAATTTAATATGTTAATAGCAGATCAAGTGGCAACTAATTTAAGATATGCAAAACATAATACTTTTTACAATGCCAATAAACCAGGCAGGTGGTTAGCATATTTGTTAAGGAAAAAGCAAAAATCAAGGACAATAGAGAGAATAAAATATAAGGGTAAAGAGGTTTATGAGCAACAATTGATTAAAAAATCTTTTTTAGAGTTTTATTCGAGGTTGTATACTGGTGATAAAATTAAAGATATAGATATAGATAGATATTTGCAGAAAGAGAATATTTATACAATTTCAAATGAGCAGAGGGATAGTTTAAATCAATCAATAACTTCTGAGGAAATTGCGTTAGCAATTAAGCAGTTGAAAGTGGGTAAAGCTCCTGGGACGGACGGTTTGACGGCTATTTACTATAAAACCTTACAGGAGGAAATGATAGAACCGCTGAAAGAATTATTTAACAATATACAACAGGGAGGAGAGGTACCTCCAATTTGGAAGACAGCATTTATTTCGTTGATACCAAAAGAAGGGCATGACGATACAGATCCTAAAAATTATAGGCCAATTTCATTATTAAATACAGACTATAAGATATTTGCAAAAATTTTGGCAAATAGATTAATGACAGTCATGCAGCAAATGATTCGCCATGATCAAACTGGTTTTATAAATGGTAGACAAATGAAGGGTAATGTAAGGCAAATTGTTAACTTATTAGAGTATTTGGGAAGGAACAACCAGGTCCCCGCAGTGCTTGTGTTCTTGGATGCTGAGAAAGCCTTTGATAGATTGAATTGGCAATTTTTACTTAAACTAATAGAAAGGATGCAATTTGGAGAACAATTTGTACAATCTATTAAGGCAATATATCAAAAACAAACAGCGCAAATAATAGTTAATGGTGGTTTAACAGATGTTTTTAATATAGAAAAAGGAACAAGGCAAGGCTGTCCCTTGTCCCCGTTATTGTTCATTTTGACGCTGGAAATTTTATTAAACAAGATACGCGAGATGAATACAATTAAGGGAATTAAAATTAGACAGCATGAATACAAGGTACGAGCATTTGCGGATGACCTGGTTGTTACCTTAACCCAACCGGTACAATCGATTACAGCCTTGATGGATATAACCTGCTTATACGGACAAGTATCTGGTTTTAAAATAAATGCAGCTAAAACAAAAATAATAGCTAAAAATATGGTTAGGAGCCAAAAAGAAGAGATAGAAAGGTTAACAGGATTTGAAGTAGTTAAGAAGGTTAAATATCTGGGGGTCTATATTATGACTGCAAATACGAAATTATATCAGTATAACTATGAACCATTATGGCACAAAATACAGAAAGAGTTGGACAACTGGAAAAAACTACAACTGTCTTTGCTGGGAAGGATAGCTGCTGTAAAAATGAATATTTTACCAAAATTTCTATTTCTTTTTCAAATGATACCAATACTTAAAAAAGATGAGAATTTGAAGGAATGGCAGAAGGGCATAAATAAGTTTGTGTGGGCAGGGAAGAAACCACGAGTCAAACAAAAGATATTGCAAGATACTAGAGAAAGAGGTGGTCTTAAGATGCCCAATTTAAGATTGTATTATGAAGCTGCTGCCCTCTCAGCAATCACAGATTGGATAAACTTAACGGAGGAAAAGATATTGAATATTGAAGGATATGGTTTGGTTTATGGCTGGCATGCTTACTTAGTGTATGATAAGAAAGTAGATAAGACTTTTAAAAGTCATATATTAAGAAATGCTCTATTGCGTGTCTGGAAAAAGTATAAATATAAACTAAATGATAGGTTACCAATATGGACAGTACCCAGACACGCGATAGAGAAGATAAATTTAGAGCAAAAGCAAGATAAGATTACATATAAGGAACTCCTTTATAAGGAAGGAGTCAGACTACAGTTAAAATCCATGGAACAATTAAAAGAAGAAGGGACTATTAAGACTTGGTTTCAATATGGACAGCTGCTGGCCAGATGGAGAGAAGATCAAAAAATTGGTATTTTGCAGCAGGATGAGAATTTGATAAAGCAAATAAGAGATGAAGGTCAAATGCACATAAAAAGGTTGTACAATGCATTATTGGAAATAGATTCAGAAACAGACTTAGTCAAGGGTTGTATGATAAAATGGGCACAAAATGTAGGTGAACCAATAATGATGGAAACATGGGAAAAGATATGGGTTAGAAATGTAAGATTTACACAAGCACAAAATTTAAGGGAGAATTTTTACAAAATGTTTTATAGATGGCATTTAGACCCAAAAAAACTAGCTTGTATGTATCCAAATTTACAACCCAAGTGTTGGCGATGTGAGTGTGAAGATGCTACATATTTTCATATATGGTGGACATGTAAAAAGATTAAGGCTTTTTGGATAAAAATATGGTGGATTATTCAAAATATTTTGAAGCACAATTCCATCCATGAGTGGTACTGAATGGTGGTGGCCATGGATCTCAAACTCAACCAGCACAAGAAACACGGGCCCATAGAGAGAAAATCAAAGAGCCAATCCTAAAAACACTAATTCGGCCGACAGTCTAACACCCGCCAGAGCTGAAGAGCCACCGAGGAGGATGTCAGATCAGCCCATTAAATGCTTCCACTGTGGCCAGCAAAGCCACCGGTTGGCTGAATGCCTGGCTCCATCTCCCCAACTAAAGGGAGAGACCCCGGAATCAGCCAAGCCAAGGAAGCCGCCACACAAGACGATGGAAAAAGGGAAGTTCGCCCATCAAGCCATTGAGATCTCCCCTCCTCCAGACAGGGAAGAAGGAACTCCGGCCCAGGGGTTCACGCTTTATGACAGTGATGATAAAGGAGAGGACGACCCACTGGTAAGTGAAGCCATCCATCAAGTCGAAACTAGCAGTGCCAAAGGAGCACAGGGGGAGGTGGAAGCCATTATAGATACGGGCTGCACCCACTGTCTGATCAGCCTGCCCAGAGTCCTAAAGTTAGGGATCAGGATGAAAACCATGATCCGACCCATAAGATTCGAGCAAATTGACATATTATTGATAAGGGGGAGCCCCTGCCACCTTCCTTACTGAGCCTGCGAGGTTAAAAATGGGATGCCACTGGGAGCTCATCCGCTATATAGTGGCGCTATAGTTTCTTGAAAGCAACCTGGTGCCATTCAAAGTATGGACAGATCACAAAAACCTGGAGGTGCTTAGGCCCCCGTGGAAACTCTCCCCAAAGCAAGTCCGATGGGCGCAATACTTCAACTGATTCAATATTACCCTAAATTACATCCCTGGGGGGAAAAACCTTCTAGCCAACGCCTTATCACGAAAACCACAGTACAACAGCACACAGTACAACAGCAAACAAGCATGGTTCATGCTCTCCCCCCTCCCAACCAGCCTCCAACCAGCCATGCAAGCCACTACCAGAAACTAAAATCAAACTGCCAGCTAACCGTTCCTGGTACAGGAACAACAAAGAGCTGCTAACCGTCAGAGACAGACTAGTCTGGAAAGGCTCTTAGCTGTACATCCCCGACAACTTGCACCTCCAAACGAGCCACAATTCCAAGCAGGCAGGGCACTTTGGCTACTTAAAGACCTTGCACCTCACAAGAAGACAATTTTGGTAGCCAAAAATGAAACGAGACATTGAGGACTATGACAAGAGCTGTGCTGCCTGTGCAGCTATGAAAAAAAGACCAGGGAAATCCCCAGGCTTGCTCCAACAGGTGGTGGACCCCTCCTGGCCGTGGGAAGAGATTGTCATGAATTTTATAGTAGAGCTCCCTGACAGCGGAAATATGGTCATTTGGATTGTGATAGACCTGTTCTCAAAACAAGCCCACTTCATAGCCTGCTCAAGCCTCCCCTCAGCCCATAAACTGACTAAACTATTCATAAAGCACATCTATAGGATGTATGGCGTTCCTTGCAGAATCTTTTCTGACAGGGGAGTCTAGTTCATGGCTTAAGTTCTGGAGGGAGTTTATAAAGTCCATTGGGTCCTCACAGGGGCTTAGTTCGGCATTTCATCTGAGCACTAACGGGGCTGTGGAATATGCAAACACTATGATTGAACAATATTTAAGATGCTATGTGAACTATCAACAGACCAATTGGGCACAATTGCTATCTTTTGCTGAAATGGCATACAATAATGTGGTGCACAACAGCACTGGTCTTACCCCGTCCAAAGTCCAAAGGCATGGAATTCGTCCCCATGCCTGAGCTCCCTAGAGAACCACCCTCCTCCATGTCTTTAGCTGAATGGATGGAGTCCCTGGAAAAACCCTGGAAAAACATGAAGCAAGTCCTTCAAGAAGTGGAAAAGACCCATAAAGTGCAAGCCGATAAACATCGGGCCTCCCAAAAGCCTTTCCAAATAGGAAGCAAGGTTTACCTGTCTACAAAATACTTGAGGTTAAAACTCCCCTGCAAGAAGTTAGGACCAAAGTTCATAAGGCCTTTCCCAATAGTGAAAGTGATTAACCCTATTACAGTGCAGCTAAAACTCCCCCGCCTGCTAGGAAAAGTGCATCCAATCCTTCACAGCAGTTTATTAAAGCTGGCGGTAGGCTCCAGTAGACCGGACATCCCCAAAACTGATTGAAGTGCAAGGGGAAACACATTATGAAGTAAGGAGAATCTTAAGATTCTAGACTGTACAAGGGGAGGTTGCAATATTTAGTACAGTGGAAGGGATACCCACTCTCTACCCAAGCTACGTGGGTAAAGAGCTGGGATATAAAAGCAGACAGATTGATCAAGCAGTTCCATGACAAATATCCTCAAAAGCCAAAGGGACCTCCACGGGGAGGGAGAGGTGGTTGATTGAACGTTAATTGACCTCCATTTGGTTTTCTTTTCTTTAAGCTTGTAATCCATATGGTATCTTCTGTAATGTCTTTCAACTGGATTGTTAATTCCATCACCCATGTTAGGGTAACATCAAATTCTAGTTCCAACAGTATATTCAGTATCTTCAGTTACCATCTGCCCCCATCAATAATAAATGTTTTCGTATATAAAAAACCACCCGAGTGACTTTATATTTATATTCCACATAGTGTCTTCTGTAATGTCTTCCATCTAGATTATTAATTCCAACCACCGTATTAGGGTAACAACCAGATCTTCTGCATGCCCTAGTCCCATAGTTCTCTTGCCTTATAGCTCAGCATAAACATAATCCATTTGTCAAAGAGTCCAAAATAGAAAGTTCCAATCCACTCAATTAAAGGCCATCTTCCACATCCCAAAAGCACAGCACTGCAGAGATCTGTCACTCTCCTCAAAATAGTAAAAACCAATACTTTGCCTCAGCTATATTTTCATGTTTTTAATCATCTCTTAAGTAACTGGCATTACACTCTTATTTAGTCTATTTTTTTTTTATTTTTGTAGGACCTGCTTCTTCTTTTCTTAACTTTTTGTGGCTTAGATCTCCATCCTGGTTGCCTTTCTAGGAGTTGTATATCAACTGATTGATTTCCATGCTGGTCTGTAACTTGATAAGTCATCACATTAGAATCCAAAGCCGCCTCTCTTGTATTTATAGGTAATCCAACTATAACCTCTGAAGGAGAATCCATAAGCGGCTCGTCCACAAAAGCCTCTGTAACTTGTTGTTTTTCCATTACCTCCACCTCCATCTGCTTAGCCTGGGTTTCAATCTCTTGTTGATTTTGCTTTTCTTTATTCCCCTCATGTATTATACATGGAGATGTTGAATCCATTTTAAGAACCTTATAATAAAATTCTTCCGCTTTTTCAACAGTATTTAGTTGATATCTTTCTCCTTGATATCTCAATATTATTCCAACTGGAGCATCCCACCTAAATGGGATGTTTTGTTTCTTTAGCTCAGTCACCAAAAAACCAAAATCCTTTCTATCTTTTAACATCTTGGGCGGCAGCTCTTTAAATATCCAGATCTTCCTTCCATACATTTCAAGAGTGGAGTTAAAAGACTTTTGTACAATATCATTTCTTATTCCTTTATCGGTAAAGTAAATCACCACATCTCTAGGCAACTGCCTTTGCTTTGACACCCAAGAATTTGCTCTGTAGGCCTTATCAATCTTACAGGATACCTCTTCAGGACTAACCTTTAAAATCCCAGCCAGAACTTCAGCAGACATCTTTCTCAAATCTTCTCTTTTATCTTCCTGTATTCCCCTAATTCTGACCGCAAATTCCATAAATCTGAATTGCATCATTATAACTTCATTTTCAATCCTTTGTTTTATATTATCTGCGTTGTAAGTCTTATAGTCAGCTTCCTTTATTTTTGACTCTACTTCTGAGCTATTTTCTTGAATCATTGTTAAATTATTTTCAATTCTTTGTATTATATTATCCAAATTATGAATCTTATCATCAACTTCCTTCATATTAGACTCTATTTCTGAATTAAACTTTTCATCCATCTTTATCATTGCTTCTAAGAAAGTTATCATATGTTGCTTGAATTTATCATACTTTTGTTGAACCAACTCTTTAATTTCCTGTCTAAATTTTTCAAGGTTCTGGTTCACAATCTCATCATGTCTTGCCATCTCCTCCAATACAAATTGTGTTAGATCTTTAAAGCCATTCCTCTGCATCTGCAAACTCAAAACTTGTTCATGTGGTTTATAAATGGGGGAGCCCCCCCCCCCACAGCTTGGTTGTCTGGCTTTGTGAGTTTTAACGCCATCCTGCCACACAAGCAGATTTTTTTCTCCTTTTTTTCCCCTTTAAAGAAAAAAACTTCTCTCCAAACAAATATCAAGTCTCTGAGAAGGAAGAAGCATGAAATAAGAATTTTTCTCTTCACTTCTAGCCAGTGCTGTTATCTCAGTTACTTTGTAACATATTAAACTAGTCAAACGGAAGGACTTTCACTTTCAGCTCTTCTCAAGCCTCAGCCAGTCGCCATTTTAAACTTTCTTTTTCCCCCCCTTCCACTCTTCTTTACTTTTAAAGTCAGTTTTAGGGTTGTTAGAAGTACTTGCAGTTTAGGGTCCCAGATCCGGATTTCATCCTACTTATTCAGAAAGTCTGTAAGTTTTCTTTAGTTGGTCTGGTCCCGTCGCCTGGCTCTGCAAAGCGCAGAGTTCTCCCGAAGCCCGGAGCAGCGGCGAGGAAAATAGGGAGCCTCATCCTGCTTCCTTCCCAGAGGTAAAAAAGAACTCTGGGGACTTCGCAGAGGGCTCTACCTGCCCTCGCCGGCTCTGTCTCACGTTTCCTTACGGAAACGGAGTTTTTCGAGCCGCCTTTCAGCTGTAAAGGCGGCTCTTTACGGGCGATGGGGCTGGCGGTCTCAAAGGACCGTCTGGCAGCGACGGAATATTTGGTTTTCTTTACTTTTTCAGGATCTTCTCACAAATTAAGAGGGAAGATCCGACTGTCAACCCTGAAGCAAACCTGGCTGAGGCCATATTTACAGCTTCAGGGTTGCCACTGGATAGGAGGGGGGAGGAAAATAGATAGCTGAAGGGTTTGTAGCCAAAACAGAAAGTTTTCCTGTGGGAAACAAGGAGGTTTCAACAGGTGGCTGGAAGGAGGAGGAGTAGAATAACCAAACAACCGGCCAGCCCCTCTATTGGACAATGTGACAATGACTTGGGGGAAGGAGGGAACTTTTAACTGAATGAAAAACGTGGGAATTTTCAGAGTCAATTTTCACCAGTTGTGCCAATATGATGTATCCAATAAATTGTTGTTTGAGGAATCTATCTGTCTCGGAGTTCTACTTTCTATTGGTGCATTACTTGGAACGCTGACAGTAAAAACTAATTAAATCCTCACATTTCTAGACCTCAACATGGCAGACTTTAGATTCAGCAGACAAAAATCCATTCACCGTTAAGGCATCATGGCACCATTTTCTATGCATATAAATTTGGGCAACACTGACACCATTTCCCCCACTAATCTGATAATTTATGAATTGACCCCTGCCTTCATTTCTGAGGTATACTTATTTAAGTATACTTTTGATATACTTTTCAGTATATCAAAGGACAAAAAATTAAAAATATATTGTCTATTGAGAAAATGCAAGAAAATGCTCAAGTTTCTTCTATTAGCCAATGTTCCCTTATTTAAGCCACAAAGTAAACTTCACAGTATGTACTCAGTTTGCAGTGTTCTGTTTTATTGATTTTGACAAATCCATTCTTGGATGTCAACCAATGTGCCAGCCCAGCTGATAGATGCACTTACTGCAGGGTGACAAAGTACTGCTCATTCTGAGGAAGGGTCAGTCTTCCACAGCTTTTTCTGCTTTCTAGACCCTGGAAGACAGAATGACAAGAAGGCGATCATTAAGATTTTTTAAAGAGTCCCATTAGGAAGCAAAATTTAACATTTCTGAGAATGTGTGTGAAATGCAGCTTGTTTCTGCAGACATTCCAAACACTTTCTCAGACATATCAATAATACAAAGGACTTATCTGTTTTTCCACACGTTCTTCACGTATCTCATGTGAAGCCTTTGCTTGCTTTATTTTTCCCATATATGATTTTCTGCAAGGCATGGTCAAAAAAGTTAAGATTGTGACTGTGACACTGCAATTAAAGATCCATCTGAGTTTATGGTCTGTTGTATATATGACACCACACACAACAGCTGCACTGCTGCAGTCACCCTCTTGACTTTTATGAACAAAGCCTGAGGACATACCAGATCCCACATATATTGGTCACCATCAGTGACTAATGCTGATTTATAATAACTGATAATACCCGATTTTGAACGGTATTCAAAATTAAAATTAAAATACCCACAGTAAGACTAAAATCTAGAAAAAACCATAAAACCATAAAAAGATAAACATAAAATGCATCAAACAATCTTGAGTATCTTATTCCACATCATAAATCCTCTCAAAGCTATGGATTTCTTCCAGTAGGTGAATCTAGAATGTTGTTACCACCAAAACCAAGAGCCTCTGAAGCACAGATTTCAATCTGTGACTGCAATCAATGTTGCATGCTTCTGGACAAGAACCATTTAAATTAGGCTTTTATATATTTTAAATTTCATGTTCTTATGTTTGTACTTATACCCATGCATAAAATCTTACTAATGATGATTCTGACACAAATAAAGAAAGAAAGCACACTGAACAGGCATTGGGATTCATTAGCACCTCTTGGGCTGGATAGACCAATTCTCAATAGGGGAAGCAGTCTTGGGCCTGCCAAGCCACATATGTCTTCATTGCATCTAGAAGTTCATGGAAAGCCTATTGGGTTCCAACAACCAAGAGTTAATAGCCAGGTGCTGCATTCTGAACTGATGGAGGTTTCTGGAGGGTCTCCAAAGACATCCCAATGGAGAGCACATAGCCACAGTCTAGGTCGGGTGTTGGCAACCCGGAGCTGCATGTGGCTCTTTCATACCCCTGCTGTGGCTTCCTGTCAGCTGAACCCACCACTGGCTGGTCTCGCCCCTCGCCCTCCCCTCCCAGTCACTCCTCGCCTGGCCTGAGAAGGTAAGGGCAATGGTGGGGGATGGAGACTCGCTCCATATTCCAGAGTGGGAGCGAAGCACCCCTGTACTTGCCTTCTCTCGCAGGCACTTCTTCTAGCCCTTGTTGGTGTTGCACATACCTCGGTCACTCGGGGAGACATGCGACTTGCTCTCCACCCCGAGACACTGGCCCGGCTCAGCTGCGGCTCACACTCCACAGCGTAAGCGGGGATGCAGTCTCCCGCATTGTGAAGTGCACTAAATTTAACTGATGCACGAGGCATTGCAAGAGTGCAAATTTAATTTAGCCTGCCTGCTGCTCTTGCAGCGCCTTGCACAGCAGTTAAATTTAGCACACTTCACAATGGGGGAGATAACGTCCCCTCCTCCCCCCGGAGCCCATTATGACATGGAGCATTGGCTGCAGCCGGGCCGAACCAGTGTCTTGGGGCGGAGAGCAAGTTGCATGTCTCCCCAAGTGACCAAGGTGCATGCAGCACCAACAAGGACCAGAAGAAGCGCCACAAGAGAAGGCAAGTACAAAGGTGGTTCGCTCCTGCTCTGGAATACAGAGCAAGTCTCCATCCCCTGCTGTCGCCCTTTCCTTCTCAGGCCAGGTGAGGAGTGACTGGGAGGGAAGGGTGAGGGGCGGGGCCAGCCAGTGGTGGGTTCAGCCACAGGGAGCCACAGCAGGGAGATGAAAGAGCTTCATTTATCTGGGAACCTGAAATGACTCTTGATTTAAATCATATGGTAAAAGACAGAGACAGAGACAGAGATGAGAGAGGGAGAGGGAGAAAGAGAGAGGGAGAAAGTGACAGAGACAGAGAGAGAGAGACACACACACAGAGAGAGACATACCTGTTTTCCACAGAAAAAAAAAGCCACAAAACCTGGCTATGCGTAGCTGAGGGGGGGTGTCATGTGACTGGGTGGGAGTGAGTGACATCAAGTTGGCCATGCCCACCAAGGTTTTGTGGCTGCCGGTGTTTTCTTTTCTGTGGGAAACCAATCCAAATGACTCTTTCAGTGTTTAAGGTCTAGGTTCATACTGAAGATGTTTTAAAGCCACTACAGTATTGCAAGATGCATTTGCCTTCATTTGGCTCAAAATTATAACACAACCAAAATTGGGCAAAGGCATGGGTCACCATTTGCCCATGAAGGAATAAAGCGGATCTTAAGACTTCAGCTATTTACATGTTACATGGAGCAGAAGTTCCTGCACCACAAAGAATCTGAAGAGTAAACAATGTATCTTCTTGTGCCATTAGAAATGTATCTTTAATCAAACTATCCAAGTGAAATTGTGACTTAAAGAAAATAGAACTTTAACCAAGGAAAAATGTATTATTGAAGGAGTACCATTCCCAATACATATCAGAATAAGACAGCTCAACTGTAAGCGTCCATGTGAAGTCCTATTTTATGTGCTGTGTCATAGAACAGTAAGATGAAAAAGGAAGATGCACATCTGTAAGGTGCCGTCTCCACTTTGCTTCTAAAAACATCTATCTCAAAATATTAATCTTATAAAACAGAGAGTGTCTGAGCCTCAAACCCCAACAAAACTGTCCTCTTATGTGGGCAGGGTAAACCTCCAAATTTATGATATATTAATTTTCATTTCAAATTAATTTAATTATTTAATTGCAATATGATATTTTATTTTTTCCTTGGCCCTGTCTGCTTTTAGGAGTAGAACCTGGGCACTGCACCCACATTTGAAGATAGTGCTAAACCAGCAACTAGAATATATCATTGTTTCTCATTCACACAATGTGTGGTTAGATCATGATTTATTCTTAATTCAGAAGTTGATTTCTTAGATTGATTGAATTGATTAATTGATTGATTAAAAAAATTATTGACCATCCATCTTACCATAGAATAACTCTGGGTGGCTTATAGTTACAAATACAGTTAAAACATGAAAAGTTAAAATCAGACATTAAAATCAAGGACACATGGGGTGGAGTGGGAGGAAGATGGGATCTATTATTACTGTATCAACCACCTCCATTGCGCTATTCCCCCACTTGGGGTCCCAAGCCAACTGTCCCAAGAGGACCTTACTAAAAGATAGGAGGGGTGGGGGCAAACTCACATGGGGGGGAGATGTTCCAGAAGCAGGAGCAACAGCACAGAAAGCCCTCCTCCTGGACCCCGCCAGCCAGAATAATCAGGCTGATGGGACCCGCAGCATGCCTCCTCTGCTGGCAGGAATGGTACAGGCCAATCCCAGTGGGGTGAGACATTTAAGATTAGTCTCTAGTAGAAACTCAGTCATTGTGATTTGTAATTCATAAATCAATGCTTCTGATTTCTTTTATAAGAGATATTTCAGGGTTAGGGTTAGGATATTTCAGGATATTCAGGGCTGAGACATTAGCATGTGTCTCCTTAAAGCAGCTGTGTCCGTTTTCAGGAGTGGAAGTTCTGCACAATAGCTATGCAACCCTGGAAAGAACAGCTACTTTAACGAGTTGCACTAACATGTCACATACACATACACATACATACACATTCCATTGTCTGCATGGCGATGGGATAAGAGGGAAAACACCACTTCTAGGGTAGAACACCTAAAATCCACCTGGGACCTCCTCCACTGCTGCAAGTGGGTGAAGAGATACAGATGATGGCACAGGGATGTGTCCTCTTGTCAACAATTAAATAACAACTATTGCACTGCAGCAAGAATATGGATTTCCCCTATTTTGCTGCATTGAGTAATAATTCTAGTTTAAAGTTCAGGTTGTTTTAGTATATATTGTATTTAATATAATACTTTTATTGTATATTGTATTTATGGTGCATTTTAATATGCAGTTTCAAAATACTGTAATTATATACACCATAAACTGGGCCACTGCTAATTGGGGAGTTTAAAATGAATCAGTTCGATTCTGACTTGGAAGTTTAGCATCACAAGAGTACATACAAAGTACTTAACCGGGTCAGGGCAAATCCTGGGAGCTGTATTCCCACTTCGCTTAGCATTTACTTGGTTGGATTTTACAGCTCAGGGCGGTGTACACACTCTTTGCTCACTTTGCTATTCATTTTACAAGGCGAACCGAGAAACAGAAAAATCCTGGGTATCTTGTCGGAAGGCAGCGCGATGTTGGTTATTCAGCTTTGGAAAACGCGTCACCTTAGCCAGACCAGATGTTAACTCGGATTATTCCGAATTCGTTTTGGGTGGCCTCGGCCTGCCCATGAATGGATACGTTCAGACCTCTTCCGAAGCTGGTGGCGGCAATCGGAGGGCGTGCAGGCGGTGGAACTGCAGCCGCCGGGGGTTCCCATCGGCCCGCAAACCGGTCGCGCCTGCGAGACGCCCCATCCCCGCAAGTGCTAAGCACCCACCTTCTGCCGCCGCGCCAGAGCGCGAAGCCGGCTGGTTTAGAAGACGCACCGGACCTACATGAAGGGCTAGCAGCGGCCGGCCAAGTGGTAGCCCTTCCTTCTATTCGGCGCCCTCGCTCACTTACACCCGCCGCCGCGGCTGTCTCTGGGATACCGCTTGGGAAGCAGATGCATTCAGCCTGGGCAGGGTCGGACAGATTCTGCCTTGCTGCGGCTGCGCGCAAAGAGAGGCGGCGCTACTTGCAACATGGCGTCGGCTGGAGAAGGTGGGGACGGTAGCCTCCAGTTGGAGCGGTGGGAGGGCCCTGGAGAGCGCGTTCCTTGGGGCCTGTGGAAGTCGAAGGAGATCTCAGGGCTGTCCGTCCGCAGCTGTGGACGGCCCAATTCGGCCGGCCCTTCGCCTCTCCCTGAGGGACGCCTCTCGTCTGGAAGGAAGCCGAGCGCATTCGAAAGGGCGGGGAGGGGGTTGCACCGGGAAGCGCTCCTGCTTACGCGCCCCGGGCAGCGCTATGTAGAGGTCCGCCTCCCGCGACGGTCCCTGCCCTAGAATTTTTCCGCTGGCTTCTCCAAACAAGCGCCGAGATTTGAGCCTGCGAAGTATGGATCTCAGCCGTCCGACATTTTGGCTTCATTGAGTGAAAAATTGCCTTGGGTTGTTGTGGAATAAGGAATTAAAGAAACATCCCTTTAGGGCAGACAGAATAAGTTTATTTATTTATTGCAATAAAGGATCAGATCTTGGTATCGCTACCATAAAGAAAGGAGGTCTGACCTATGATTTTCAGCTCAAAGCATTTATACAGTTTCAAACAAAGTGTAGGAAGTTAGCACCCACCCCTCTCCTGGAAGAGTGAAATATTTTAGGAAATATGAAAAAGGCAGAATATTATATTTCCCTGGATGAGAAATATGAGAAGCATATTTTACAGACAAAGCAGCTCCCACCTTCCTGCCCCCCACCCTTTGTCAATGGGCCATTAAGGCCTGGGCCAGTCTACTCTACATAACAAAGATCTACCTCCTTCAGGCAGAGCCATAGTATAGGATAGGATGATAGGGTTAGGGTTAGCCTTAATCCTTAGATAGGATTAGCCCTCTACACAATAGCAGCAGAAACTCACCACATGTGACCTGGGAAGCACATGTGACCATCAGCCAGCAAGGCCCCCACCCCCTGGGAGTCTGACAACCAATCAGGATACTCTTGGGGCTCCAAGAAATGCAGAGCTAGGGAGAGCATAAAAACCCGAGGATTTACTGTATCTGCCCCTTTTCTGTTCAGGAACTCAAGCCATGTGATCCTGTCCACCATTAAACCATCTTTCCAAACAGTCTCCATGTTTCCAGTGTCTGTTTCCCCGCTTGGAGCAGAACCTAGAAGGATGTTTCTTCCAACAAAAGGATTCTGTGAAGTCAGCAATTTCTTAATATCATAAGACATTTGTTACACAAAATGACATACCTTAATTATTGAGCTTGTTACTATCTTTGCAAAACAGTTATAATTCTTCTTAGAAGTTACTGAAGCATAGATTCAAATTATCTTCTTGTTGAAACAATAATATGGACATCTCCTTTCTCTGACCTTAAAAATCACCAAACTGTCCTTATCTGTGACAACTGAGAGGCCTTGAAGTAGAACTCCTTCTTGAAAGGAATGTGTCTGCCTACGTGCTGGATACAATTACAAGCATTTTTTCTTTTACAATATTAAGAACAAAGAGGGCCCTTCAGTGATCATCTAGCTGGACCCGCTTTTATTTATTACTTTATTACTTTACCACATTAGGGTTGTATATAAAATATATACAATATAACTATATACCATAATATAGTTAATGTACATAAACTTCCTTTGCAGGAAGGGTCAGTGGTTTTTTCATATTTATTATTGTTGGAAGAAATTTCCTGAGTTTGTTCCCAGCTGGGAAAAACCACGGACCCTGAAAAGAAATGAATTCCGAAGCAGCTGCCAGAAAGTAGGATTCTTTAATGAAGGAAGGCAAAAAAAAAAAAAAAGGTGTGACACAGCTCAAACGTTCCTGGGTTGCAAGCCAACTTGGAAGTGTGGCTCTGAGCCTTTTATTCTTAATTCCCCTTTGAAGCTCCTGCAGCTTGATGGGTTTATTTGTGTGCTTCTAGTTAAAGTGATTGCCCTGGATCCTGTCTTCCTGCCTTAATGGGTTAATCCTGTTCCTGGGGTTTGTCTTTCCTATCCTTGGGGTTATTTCTGCCAGGAAAGAGGAAAAGGGGAATTCCATGTGAGTTATTTTTAGCCTGATTCCCCTTATCTTAATGGCTCTACTTAAATATTTCTATTGTCAGCTCTGTTAGCAGGGCTGCTCTCTGGGTTTTTTTTTCAGCTGGTGCTTCTTGGTTTTCTTAAAGGGGGGAAGGCTGGCTTGAGTCTCTTTGCACTGTTTTCTGAGGTTTCTGGTGCTATGAGGTCTCTGGCACTGTCCCCCTAGGGTACACTTCCCACATTATTATATTATAGGGCTGCATTATTAGTTGTCAAGGGCTGCATCAGGTGATCAGAATAGAATAACAGAGTTGGAAGGGACCTTGGAGGTTGTCAAGTCCAAACCCCTGCTCAAGCAGGAGACCCTTTATCATTTTAGACAACTAACTGGCCAGTCTCTTCTTAAAAGCCTCCAGTAAAGGAAAGCCTACAAATTCTGAAGGCATGGGCACTGGTTGATTTTTCTGACTGTCAGGAAATTTCTCTTTCATTTTAGGTTACTTCTATTTTTAGTTAAATAAAAGCAGAGACATCACCCTGCCAATAAAAGTGTGTATAGTCAAGGCTATGGTGTTCCCGGTTGCAACGTATGGCTGTGAAAGTTGGACCATAAGAAAGGCTGAGCGCCAAAGAATTGAGGCCTTTGAATTATGGTGCTGGAGAAGACTCCTGTGAGTCCCTTGGACTGCAAGGTGATCAAACCGGTCAGTCCTAGAGGAGATCAACCCTGACTGCTCTTTAGAAGGCCAGATCCTGAAGATGAAACTCAAATATTTTGGCCACCTAATAAGAAGGAAGGACTCACTGGAGAAGAGCCTAATGCTGGGAAAGATTGAGGGCAAAAGAAGAAGGGGACGACAGAGAATGAGGTGGCTGGGTGGAATCACTGAAGCAGTAGGCATGAGCTTAAAAGGACTCCAGAGGATGGTAGAGGACAGGAAGGCCTGGAGGAACGTTATTCATGGGGTCGCAATTGGTCGGACATGACTTTTTTAGTTTGTATCCTTTGCTTCTTCTGGTGCTTTGAAAAATAGTCTAACCCCATGTCTGTAAGGTTTTTAACTAACTAACGTTTTCTCTTTATTTATTTTCAATCCTGTCACTTAGCCATATTCCTCTGTTGGAAGAAACATCCTTCTGGGTTCTGCTCCAAGTGGGGAAACAGACACTGGAAACATGGAGACTGCTTGGAAAGATGGTTTAATGGTGGACAGGATCACATGGCTTGAGTTCCTGAACAGAAAAAAGGGCAGATACAGTAAATCCTCGGGTTTTTATGCTCTCTCTGGCTCTGCATTTCTTGGGGCCACAAAAGAGTATCCTGATTGGTTGTCAGACTCCCAGGGGGTGGGGGTCTTGCTGGCTGATGCAATCTTCCCAGGTGCCATGTGGTGAGCCTCGTCTAGATGGGTCCCATTGTGTTAGTTTCTGTTGCTATTGTGTAGAGGGCTAATCCTATCTTTCGCAATTCCTACTATGGCTCTGCCTGAAGGAGGTAGATCTTTGTTATGTAGAATAGACTGGCCCAAGCCTTAATGGCCCATTGACAAAGGGTGGGGGGGGCAGGAAGATGGGAGCTGCTTCAAAACATGCTTATCCCAGGGAAATATAATATTCTGCCTTTTTCATATTCCCTAAAATATTTCACTCTTCCAGGAGAGGGGTGGGTGCTAACTTCCTACACCCCTTTAAAACCTAGTTCCAAATGGCCAAGGTCCATGAAAACATGCCCACAGACTCAATGGGTCTGCTGCTAGCAAGGGAGGCTTACCTGGGCCTGGTCCATTGGTTAGGTTAGCTTGGAGTCCCGCTGGGTCGCCAATTGTTGGAAGAAACATCCTTCTGGGTTCTGCTCCAAGTGGGGAAACAGACACTGGAAACATGGAGACTGCTTGGAAAGATGGTTTAATGGTGGACAGGATCACATGGCTTGAGTTCCTGAACAGAAAAGGGGCAGATACAGAAAATCCTCGGGTTTTTATGCTCTCTCTGGCTCTGCATTTCTTGGGGCCCAGAAAGAGTACCCTGATTGGTTGTCAGACTCCCAGGGGGTGGGGGCCTTGCTGTGATGGTCACATGTGCTTCCCAGGTCACATGTGGTGAGTTTCTGCTGCTATTGTGTAGAGGGCTAATCCTATCTAAGGATTAAGGCTAACCCTAACCCTATCATCCTATCCTATACTATGGCTCTGCCTGAAGGAGGTAGATCTTTGTTATGTAGAGTAGACTGGCCCAGGCCTTAATGGCCCATTGACAAAGGGTGGGGGGCAGGAAGGTGGGAGCTGCTTTGTCTGTAAAATATGCTTCTCATATTTCTCATCCAGGGAAATATAATATTCTGCCTTTTTCGTATTTCCTAAAATATTTCACTCTTCCAGGAGAGGGGTGGGTGCTAACTTCCTACACCTCTCTTTTTAAAAAAAAATAATTTAGGCCCTGTTTCTTGTGGATCTTCTAAAATGAAAACTAAATAATCTGTGAATGCCTGTAGTTTATATTTTTCCTTTTTTATTTCCATACTTTTTATCTCTGTCTTGTCTAATATTTCTGTTTAATACTTCCAGTGTCAATATGAATATTAGAGGAGACAAGGGGCATTCTTATCTTGTACCTTTTTTTAGTGTTCACCTTTGTCACGAGTGTTTTCAGAATTGCTGTAGCTACTTGATCAGTTACGAACAGTATGGATCCAATCAAGCCATCTCCTGTTTGCAATTAACTGCAAGCCTTCCCGCCCTAGTTAATTGCAGGTTAACTCCCCATATAAGCACGGACCTTTCTGCTTGCTATTTGGGCCTAGACGCTGTTTAGGCCTAGATGCAGAGCCAGTGCTGAAGCACCTGGACGCAGAGCCCAGAGCAGAGCTGCAGAAGGGAAGAGAACTCAGATAAGGAGTCCTGATGGCTGCAGCAGAAATAGCAGCAGAAAAGGAGCCGAACAGCTGTGTAAAGATACTCCCACGGAGCTAGCTGCAACTGTGAGTTGAGATAGCTGGGAGCCTTTTGAAGTCTCCAATTTGGGCTTGCCTTTTGCTGAGTTGAAGCACGCAAGCCAACATCTGAACTGTTGCTGCTGGACAGTTTCCCTCTCAGGAGCTTCAAGCCACGTTTGCTGATTGGATTGTTTTTCACAGGTGACTTTTAGCTGTGAAGCCTATGCTGCTGCCCTTCTACCGCCTCGATGATGTATCGACACCAAAGCCATTTAATGTCATGTTAGTTTTTTCTTATGGACTGTTTCAGTATTGTGGAGAGGAATTTAGGGAGATGGCCTGGCTTCATTTAACCAAGATAAGACTTTGTTATTAATGTGCCTTTTTAAAGATAATGTTTTTTAAACATTTTGAAGTAAAGTATATTTTTATACAAGACTCGTCTGCTAGTTTTATTTCAGTCCTAGTGTGTTTGCTCGTGAGCTGGTTCACGGTTCGGGGACAACCCTCAACCCCATCCTGACAACTTTCTTTGTCATATCTCTGTTTACCATCACCTTTGCTGTTTGTTTATAATATATCGCCTTAATCATGTAAATAAATCTCTCCCCAAAATCCATATCTTTTAATTGTGCTAACATAAACTGCCAATTCACATTTATCAAATGCTTCTGTGGAAGATCAGCACCATTTGCTTTTCTGGATGTGCTTCATAATATTCCAATATATTTAAGATTATTCTCATATTGTCTTTAATCCTGATAGGTTCCAGATGGAGTTTGGGCCATTTCCTGAGACTGTGGCTCATGACTCGGCTGAAGACCTGGTGGCCGCCTGGGATAGTGCGACCACTGGGGCTTTGGACCGTGTCGTCCCTTTGCGGCCTCTGACCCGGCACCGAACTCACCTAGTTGAGGGAGATGAAGCGCCGGAAAAGATGCCTGGAGAGCGGTTGGAGGACCAGCCGTTCCGAATCTGACCGAACACTGGTCAGGTCTCATATTAAGACCTACCTAGTGGCAATAAAAGCAGCAAAATCTAGCTATTTTTCCACTTTTATCGCATCAGCAGATAACCGCCCAGCCACCCTGTTTAGGGTGACCCGCTCCCTCCTCCATCTGGGAGCGCGGGATGATCCCTTGCAGGGTCGAGCTGAGGATTTTGTGCAGTGTCTGCATGATAAAATCGCTCAGATTTGGGAAGGCTTGGCCTCTGACTGGGTAAGTTCAGACGGGATGATTGAGGCAGGTCTGGGAGGAGTTTGATCCTGTGGCTCCTGAGGACGTGGACAGGATTCTGGGATGGCTGAACGCGACCACATGTTTATTGGACCGTGTCCCTCCTGGTCGGTGCTGGCTTCTTGGGAGGTTACACGACGCTGGCTCCAGAGGATTATTAACGCTTCTTTGAGTGAGGGTGTCTTGCCGGCCGCCTTGAAAGAAGCGGTGGTGAGGCCCCTCCTCAAGAAGCCCTCTCTGGATCCGGCTGTTTTGGCTAACTATCGTCCAGTCTCCAACCTTCGTTTTGTCACGAAGGTTGTTGAGAGTGTGGTGGCGCGGCAGCTTCCGCAGTACCTGGATGAAGCTGTCTATCTAGATCCGCTCCAGTCCAGCTTCAGGCATGGGCACAGCACGGAAACGGCATTGGTCACGTTGGTGGATGATCTCTGGAGGGCTCAGGATAGGGGATGCTCCTCTATCCTGGTCCTGTTAGATCTCTCAGTGGCTTTTGATACCATCGACCATGGTATCATGTTGCGCCGGTTGGGGGGGTTGGGGGTGGGGGCACCGTTTTGCAGTGGTTCTCCTATCTCTGACCCGTCACAATCTGTGTTGGCAGGGGGATAGCGGTCGACCCCGAGGCACCTTGTTTGTGGGGTGCTGCAGGGGTCGGTCCTCTCGCCCCTCCTGTTCAACATTTATGTGAAGCTGCTGGGTGAGATCATCTATGGCTTTGGGGTGGAGTTCCATCAGTACGCTGATGACACTCAGCTGTACATCTCCACCCCAGGCCACCCCAATGATGCCCTTGAAGTGATGTCCCAGTGCCTGGAGGCCGTGCAGGCCTGGATGGGGAGAAACAGGCTCCGACTCAACCCTTCCAAGACCGAGTGGCTGTGGCTTATGGCGTCCTGATATAACCAGCTGGTGCCATCGCTGGTTATTAGGGGCGAGTCATTGGCCTCCACGGAGAGGGCTCACAACTTGGGCGTCCTCCTGGACGCACGGCTGTCTTTAGAAGAGCATATGATGGCCATGGCCAGGGGGGCTTTGTATCAGGTTCGCCTGATACGCCAGTTGCGTCCCTTTCTGGATCGGGACTCCTTACGTACGGTCACTCAAGCACTCGTCACTTCCCGCCTGGATTACTGCAATGCTCTCTACATGGGGCTCCCCTTGTGGTACACCCGGAGGCTCCAACTGGTCCAGAATGCGGCAGCGCGGGGGATTATGGGAGCAACGGGGCGCTCCCATGTGACACCCCTCCTGCGCGAGCTGCACTGGCTTCCGGTGGTCTTCCGGGTGTGCTTCAAGATGTTGGTGACTACTTTTAAAGCGCTCCATGGCTTAGGGCCTGAGTATCTACGAGACCGCCTTCTGCCGACAATAGCCTCCCACCGGCCAGTACGCTTGCACAGAGAGGGCCTCCTCAGGGTGCCATCAGCCAGACAATGTCGGCTGGCGACCCCCAGGGGGAGAGCCTTCTCTGTGGCGGCACCCACCCTTTGGAACAACCTACCCCCAGAGATATGTACGATCCCAGATCTCCAGACTTTTCGTCGGGCCCTTAAAACTCACTTATTTCATCTAGCTGGGCTGGTTTGATCCCATCTTTCGGTTTTAATTCGTAATTGATTTTATTGGAGTGTTTTTAAATTGTGGGCCGAAACTATTTAATATCTTTTTAAATTGTTTTAAATTTTGTATGCTATGTTTTTACCTTGGCTGTTCACCGCCCTGAGTCCTGCTGGAGAAGGGCAGTATAAAAATCAAATAATAATAATAATAATAATAATAATAATAATAATAATAATAATAATAATAATAATAAATTTGTCTCTTAAGTAAAAATCCATTTTGATCTGGATGTATAAATTGATTTAAGAACCTTTTTAGTCTCTGCAATTATTGAGGCATATATTTTATAGTCCGCATTCAGTAAGAATATCAGTCTGTAATTTTTTATCTTACAAAACCTTACAGACATGCAGAAAAAAGAGTTAATGAAGAGAATAGATATTCAGATTACTAAGAAAGTAAAATACTTAGGGATTAATCTGACAGCAAGATGTGTAACTATGAAGGAAGATAATTACTATAAACGGATGCAACAAATTAAAGCAGATTTGGAGAAATGGAAAATCTGCAATTATCGTTAATAGGAAGAATAGCTACAATAAAAATGAATATATTACCAAAATTACTATATCTATTTCAAACAATTCCAATAAAATTCAGGAAAAATATACTTTGAGAAACTCAATAAAGTAATATCAAGATATACCTGGCAAGAGAAAAAAGTAATAAGTTTTAAAATGTTGCAGGATTTGAGGAATAGAGAAGGCTTTGGGCTACCAAATAGGGAATTGTATTACCAGGCTGCGGTACTTATATGGGTGAAAGAATGTATTATATATTTTTTATTTTTATTTTTTTATTGAAAAGTTTTAAAAAATTTTACACATATTTTCCCTTCCCTTCTCCCCCCTCCTGCTCCAACCCCCCCCCCGGACTTCCCAGAGCAAATACAGGGTATGGCATTTAACAAACATTAAAAAAAAAACATAAGCTAGCTAACTATAGATTTATCTCCCTTTTGCACTTTAATTCCCCTTGTTCATATCTGAATATAACTATTTAAACCAATTATTGCTTGAAAGTAATCAATCCAACTTTGTTCTTGTCCATTCTTCAATAATAAACAAGTCTTCTTTCTTCCAGCATTGCTCAATCAGAGCCCAATTACAATTAACCATCACATCTCCAACCCTTACATATATTCACACATTAACAAAATATTTTAACCAATCTCAAATAAATCATATTGTAAAATCCTTATTTTTACTTTTTACCCCATAAACTTATATTGATTCTTCCTGGAAACATTCCTTACTTAATAGCTTTGCATAAACTTATTCATCTTATTCTCTACAAATCCACTGCATATAATCAAATAACATCTTCACTATTTGATATCTATAAAAATATTGTAAAAACCTTCCCTCAACCCTTGCACCACTTATATTTTCCTTATAACCCACAAGTTTATATTTATTCTTCAACAAAACATTCTTTAATATAGTATTAATGTTATTTAAAACAAAATATAAAAGTTTAAGTAATATCCTTCTTCTAACCCAGCGGTTCTCAACCTGGGGGTCACAACCCCTTTGGAGGTCGAACGGCCATTTCACAGGGGTCGCCAAAGCCCTCTCTCGCCCCCCCCCTCACGCCTTCACTCACTCTCACCCTCTGCCTCTGTTGGATCACCCAGTCGCCGTTCGCTTACCCCGCCCACTCCCAATCTATTGCTGCCTTCAGAATCCCAGCTGATGGCTAGAGGGAAAAAAACTTTAAATTCTTGCCGCAGGGCTTCAAAGAGCTAGCTGCAAAGAGGTAAATTCCTGGAGCAAATTTTTTTTCCCCTAGCTATGCTGAAAAAGCGAAATTGAAAGTAAGGAAGCAGGGTCTTTGCTGCAACGTGACAAAATCAGGCAGAGAGATTTCTTTTTCTTTTTCCTCACCAAAAAAGGTAGGTGCAAGACTGCAAACAATGGGAAATTTAGGGCAAAAGAGGAGGTTCAAGATTTTAAAACACAAAAGAAAAAAAGCTCTATTTAACTAGGGAATTGTAATAATTGAGATACTATTAATTGTATATTGTGTTGAAAGCAGAAATGGTTAAGTTGTGGTTTGGAGGAATATATGGGGGAAATTATTTGGTTTATTATTATTGGTAAATATAATTAATTGATTTGTAAGAAATTGGATTGCATGGAAATAATTGGAATATTCATGTTCATATTGATTAATATACAAAAAGATAGTTATATAACTAATTGATTTATATTAAAATGTTGAATTTGTATTAAACAACTGTATTACATAATTACATAATTAACCAATGTGAGGATGGATATAAAAATAGATGACAATGCAAAGGGGTATAATATAGAAGGGAAAAATTGAATTTGATTAAGATTAGAGATGAGGATGAAGGGTAATATTGATTTTTTTTTAAAAAATAGATGAGGAATAAATATGGTAAAAAGGAAATATAGAAATTGTAAATTTAATTGAAATGACTAAATACTGTGTTGGAAGAAATATCCTTCTGGGTTCTGCTCCAAGTGGGGAAAAAGACACTGGAAACATGGAGACTGCTTGGAAAGATGGTTTAATGGTGGACAGGATCACATGGCTTGAGTTCCTGAACAGAAAAGGGGCAGATACAGTAAATCCTTGGGTTTTTATGCTCTCTCTGGCTTTGTATTTCTTGGGGCCCCAAAAGAGTATCCTGATTGGTTGTCAGACTCCCAGGGGGTGGGGGTCTTAGCTAGCCTTGCTGGCTGATGGTCACATGTGCTTCCCAGGTCACGTGTGGTGAGTTTCGGTTGCTAGATGGGGCCCATTGTGTTAGTTTCTGTTGCTATTGTGTTGCAAATGTCCTTTGACAAAGGATTGACTTTCTGCCTCTGGCCCATTAACAAAGGGTGGGGGGCAGGAAGGAGGGAGCTGCTTTGTCTGTAAAATATGCTTCTCCATTTCTCATCTAGGGAAATATAATATTCTGCCTTTTTAATATTTCCTAAAATATATCATTCTTCTAGGAAAGGGGTGGGTGCTAACCTCCTACAACTGTTTAAATTTGTGAACTGGCCAAATACTCTGTTCAAAGAAAATATGTTGTATGTTTGTATGTGTGTTTCTAATTATTGCTATTTATTGCTATTTGTTCTCTTTTATTCTTTAAAGTTTAACAATTCATTCTTTATCTTAATATCTTTATATTTGTTTGGGGTTGGCTTTCTTCCCTTTCATCTTTTTTATTGTACAGCAATTTTTCTCCTCAAACCTACCACCTCTGTCTTTTCTTTCCTTCTTACTTTCTCTTCCCCCCCTTCTACTCCCTACTTCATTTTTCTTTCTCCTTCTCCTCCTCTCTTCCTCCCTCTCTTACCCTCACTCCTACTCTAATTTCCCTTCCCTTCCTTCATCCCTCTCTATTGCTGTATCCTTTTATGCATATGGACTACTCAGAGGGCTGAAAAAGTTATTTTTGACTGGTCCTCACACTTTTGACCAGTCCTCGAACTTACAACTGTCCTCACAATTTACGTTTTTGCCCTATCTTGTCATCATGGTGAAGAGAAGCAGTTGTGAAATGAGTGACATGGTTGTTAAGAATGGTACAATGGGCATAAATGATGACCAGTCATAACTGTGAAGACCGGTCAAAAGTGCGAGGACCTGTCAGAAATCACATTTTTCAGCCCTCTGGGTAGTCCTTTTGTGCACAGGGACTACTCAGAGGGCTGAAAAAGTTATTTTTGACTGGTCCTCGCACTTTTGAGCAGTCCTCGAATTTATGGCCGTCCTCACATTTTACGTTTTTTGCCCTATCTTATACCATGTTGAAGAGAAGCAGTTGTGAAATGAGTGACATGGTTGCTGCACAGGCATAAATGTGAGGATGGTCATAAGTGTGAGGACCAGTCAAAAGTCCGAGGACCTGTCAGAAATGACTTTTTTCAGCCCTCTGAGTAGTCCCTATACACATAGCCATGGTCACCGGGTCACATGACCAGCTAGCCATGCCCACCCAGTCACATGACCTCCAAGCCACACCCACAAAATAAGCCACGCCCACAGAACCGGTAGTAAAAAAATTTAGAACCCACCCCTGGTTGGGGGTCACCACAACATGAGGAACTGTATTAAAGGGTCGCGGCATTAGGAAGGTTGAGAACCACTGTTCTAACCCATAAACTTATATTAAATGATCTGCACTGTCCATAACTTTTACATCCCCAATATTTTTCTTTTTTTTTTTTTAACCCATAAGCTTATATAAATTTTTCAACAAAACATTCCTTGAAATATAACTTTAGTGTTAATATACTTCAGGACAAAAGTGAAAATTTGGTCAGTAGCCCATAATAATTCAGACGTAACATTACTTAATATAACTTTTCAAGACAAATCATGTCCCTAAATATAAGTAAATCATTCATTTTCACTATAACATAACTTTTCAAAACAGATCATATCCCTAAATACAGGTATAGTCATTCATTTTTACTACTACTATCCTCCCCAGGCAAAAAGATTGTAATTTTTCCATCTCCATTTTTTCCTGACTTTTTTGTGAACCTTCTTCTTCAGTCTTCTTCCTCCGCCTTCTTTTATTTTTATAAGTTCTTGAATTTTCAATTGAAGTTGCTGTACCTTACAATCTTGTTCTCTTCGCAAAGTAATTCCTTTCAGTAAAGATGCCTCTTTAACTGCGATTGAGAGTCCATTTTTTGTAAAAAAGTTGTAAAATTCCACTTCAAAACCTCCTCCTTATATTAGAAATCCCAACGCCTCCTGACAATTTTCCAGTTGACGGTATCAAAGCCTCTGGAGAAATCTCTCTCAATATTTCCTGGTTACACTCCTTCAAACCTCTCAGCCTTTCCTTCTTAATTTGAAAAACATCCATTCCATTTTCCAAAGGCACATTAAACTGGATTGTTTCTTCCACCTCTTCATTCAGCAACTCACTATTATTTGGCAACTGAAATACCAATACAGTATCTTCACTTGTAACTTTGTTTCGAACTTGAATAAAATCCTTGTTGAAAAACCCTTCCATTCTTTCCACCAACACGGAAGTAAATGATTCTAAAATTTCTTTAAAGAGATCCACAATCCGTATTTGTGTATTTACTGATGTTTGTAATAGTGAGCCTTCATCACTTTCAAAAAAGCCAGCCATTTTTTTTTTATCCATCCACCTTGAACAATGCTGGGTGTTAACAGCTTTATCGAGAGTTAACTTTCACTTTCACACCCTATTAAGCACAAGCGCCATTTTCTTCACTCCTTTAAGCAGCTTCAAAAAGTAGCAATTTTAGCATGGAATTAAGGGTTTGTTACTTGCGATTGTCTGCTCTCCTGTTTTCACTCCGTCTGCATAGATAATCAACTTAGATCTCAGTAAAGATTGCAGAAGTGGTCGCGATGTTTTTTTCTGCTTAAAGCAGAAGCGCCCTGGATCTCAGAGTTTCACCGGACTTCCTGGGGAGCTCTCACCCTCCAAGCCCCCAAAACTATTTCAGGGGCTTTCAGGGAGCTCTACCCCCATGCGATTACTCTCCCTCTTCTCCCGGGGGAAAGGTTTTCCAGCCGCCAGACAGCTGATTTGCACTGTCAGGGCGGCTTTACAAGATCACAGGGCTGGTGCTCCGAGAGAGAGCGTCCAGCAACGTCGGCGGTGCCACCAGAAGCCCTAGAGTGTATTGTATTGAGGCATACAAGACTATTAACTTGGGAGGGGCACAATTTGCAATTGGGCTGGCATACCTTCTTGTTGTATGGGGAAAATAAAATACATGATTACTTTCAAAGACATATTAGGAATGCATTATTGATAGTGTGGGAAAAAATTAGAGAACAACATTATTTGAGGATACCAGCTTGGCTTTCAACAATGGAAGCACTGATTCACCCAAATGTTATTAACATGGAAAATATTGTTAGATACAAAGATATTTTGAATGAAAAGGGGGAACTCAAAACTAAACAAGAATTGAACGATCAAGGGATTGATATGGCATGGTATTCACAAATGCAGATACATTCTAGATATGAGAAAGATATTAAGCTATATGGATTTTATAAAGTATAAAATCCATTTATAAACTCTACGGATTTTATAAAGAACTAATAGAATTAGATAAGATATTAACAGGGACAGAAGAAAAATTGATAAAGAAAACGTACAGCCACTTTTTAAAATTTTTATTTTTTAAGACAAACATTTAGTACATCATTTCTTCCATGTGACATTTCTGTGTTATCTTCAAAAGTTTCTTCTCTTCAGTCTTCAATCTCAGCAAATCCATTACAAAGATTTTCCACTAATATATTATTCTAATTACAACCAATTTTTTAAAATCTCTTTTAAAAACTTATTTGTATCTCTTTTCTAACCAATAGTAAAATTTATTCCATATCTTAAAATATTCTGTATCTTCTCTTTCCTTTATCATCATAGTTAATCTATTCATTTCTGCACAATCTAAGATTTTTTTTAATTACTTCTCCCTCCGAAGGTACATTCTCTGCTTTCCACTTTTGTGCATAAACAATCCTTGCTGCTGTTATTACATGTACAATCAAATATATATTATTTTTACTAGTTTTCTCTGGTAAGATACCCAAGAGGAATAGCTCTGGTTTTAAATCTATACATTGCTGTATCATTTCCTCCATCCATAACTTAATTTTATGCCAATAGTTTTTCACTTCAGGACATATCCACCACATATGGTAATATGAACCTGGTAACTGATGACATTTCCAACACTTAGCTGATTTATCTTTAAACATTTTTGCCAGTTTCCCAGGGGGCACATGCCATCTATAAAATATTTTATATAGAATTTCCTTATATGCTTATATGGACATTGTTAATTCATAATTTCTTTCCCATAATTGTTGCCATTTATCCAATTCAATTGAATGTCCAAAGTTTTTTGCCCAGGCTATCATTATTTCTTTTACTTGTTCTTTCTCTAGTTCTATATTTAGTAAAAAAAATTGTAACATTTTTTAATTAGTTTATCCTTTGTTCCCATGAGTATCTTATCAAGTTCAGTCTTCTCTAAATAAAAACCCTGTAATTTAACATCTTTCTCATATCTTGTTTGTATCTGCACATACATATACCAATCCATTTCAATTCCCTGTTCTTCTAGTTCATGTTTCCCTTTCTGTTAACAAATCTTTATATCTAACAATATTTCCAAGATTAAAAACGTTTGGATGAATTAAGGCTTCCATTGTTGATAACCATATTGGTATTTTCACGTAATATTTATCTCTAACTTTTTCCCATACCAATAATAATGCATTTCTTATATAATGTCTTTGAAAGTACGTGTGTATCTACCATACCATAAAAAAGCATGCCAACCCAGTTGTAAATCATGTCCTTCCAATGTTAATAATCTTATATTTCTTAATTCAATCCATTCTTTCAATCATGTCAGTGCTGCTGCTTGATAATATAATTCCCAATTCGGGAGTCTGAATCCTCATAATCTCGTATCCTGAAGCATTTTTAAATTTATTCTTGCTTTTTTAGCTTGCCATATAAATTTCCTTGTTATCATATTTAGATATTGAAAATAAGTCTCTTCAATTTTTATCGGTATTGTCTGAAATAGAAATAATAATCTTGATAATATATTCATCTTTATAATTGCTATCCTTCCCATAGGTGACAATTGAAGATTCTCCCAAAGGACTCAGGGCAGCTCACAAGATAAAACAACAATAAATATCACATTAAAAGGTTGATAAAAACCCCAACAATTAAAATAAAACTCCCAACAGATCAGGCAATTTGATTAAAAAGCCATGTCTTCAGGTCCTTGCGGAAGGAACGGAGGTCAGGGGCCGTCTGGAGCCCAGTGGGTAGCTCGTTCCAGAGGGTCGGCACAGACACAGAGAACACCCTCATCCTGGATGCCACCAGCCAACATTGTTTGGTCGATGGCACCCAGAGGAGGGCAGTCCTATGTGCGCGCACCGGGCGGTGGGAGGCCGGAAGGAGGTGATCCTGCAAGTACCCCGGGCCCATGCCATGAAGGGCTTTATAGGTTAATACCAGCACCTTGAAGCAGATCCGGAGGACCACCGGCAACCAGTGCAGCTCGCGCAGGAGAGGCCGACATCCACAGCCACTCGGTCTTGGAGGGGTTGAGTTTGAGCCTGTTCCTACCCATCCAAACCCGCACCGCCTCCAGGCACTTAGACATCACGGAAAGGACATCCCTGGATTGGTCCGGGGTGAAGATGTAAAGCTGAGTATCATCAGCATACTGGTGATAGCTCACCCTGAAACTACAAATGATCTCACCCAGCGGCTTCACATAGATGTTAAAGAGCAGGGGGGAGAGGACCGAACCCTGAGGCACCCCACAAATGAGGGGCCTAGAGGAGGATCTCTGTCCCCCTGCCCAAACAAACTGCGTACGACCCGAGAGGTAGGAGGAGAACCACTGTAAAACAGTGCCCCCACCCACCCACCTTCCTGAGTCGTCGTAGTAGGATACCATGGTCGATGGTATCAAAAGCCGCTGAGAGGTCAAGTAGGACCAGAACAGAGGAATAACCTCTGTCTCGGGCCCACCAGAAATCATTCACCAGGGCGACCATGCTGTGCCGTGCTGTGTCCGCGCCTGAAGCCCGATTGGTACGGGTCTAGATAGTCCGTTTCCTCCAGGAATTGTGGAAGTTGGTATGCCACAACGGATTCAACAACCTTACTACCCATCTTACTAAGGATAGCTATATCATTTTGTGTTTCTGTATCCTTAATTCTTTGGGAATCTCTTTTTTGAATTGTTATCCTGTTATGCAAGAGACAGGAAGGCCACAGCTTCTTACAAAATTTGTTAGTTTGGTGATCCAGGAGATTTATTGTAATTTTATTTGCTCTAGTAGACATAACTTGGAGAGTCTATCAGTCTCCATTTCATTGACTTTGCACCAGTAGTTATATGCTCTAATTTTGGATAGTGCATGAATTGTATGAATTCCCAATTCTAACTGCTGCAGTAGATGTTCTTGGATCTACACCCAAAATACTCAAAATACTCTCAAATGCTGGAACTGTGTTTGTTCTAGGACTGTGGTTGAGTATAGACCACAAATCTCTCTTCCATACAAGAGCATAGGGGTAACCTTAGCTTTATATACTTTAATTAATGGGGCTAGGGACCAGGGGTGAAATCTAAAAATTTTGGCTACCGGTTCTGTAGCCATTCTGGGCGGGGCTTAATTAGTGGGCGGGGCTTAGTGGTCAGGTGACTGGGTGGGTTTGGCTTGTTGGTCACGGGGTGGCCAAGTTGATGTCACTTCTTTTTTTTTTTAATTTTTTATTAATAATAAACAAACATACATATACAGACATACACATTTAAACAAACTATACATAAACTAACTATACAGTAAAATCAAGTCATACCGCTTGAGCTTTGAAAATAGAGCTACTTCGGTAATTCATATATCTATGTATCTATGTATATATATCCTTCATCATATAATGATGTTTATATAACAATATTTCATTTTATTTCCTTATTTTTGTATCCTTGGGTGGTATTTCCTTATTTCGTGTTCTTTTTCTCTAACCAATTGTACCATTTTTGCCAAATTAAATAGTAATCTGAATCTTCTTTTCCCTGTATTTCTTTGGTAAGTTTGTCCATTTCTGCACATTCCATGTGTTTTTTGTATTATTTTTTCCTCTGATGGCGTATCATCCAGTTTCCACATTTGTGCAAAAGTAATTCTAGCTGCAGTCAGAATGTGTATTATCAAATATTGTGCTCTTTTTTGTAGTCCTTTGTCAGTATTCCTAATAAATATGTTTCCGGTCGAAGGGGCACTTTCTGGGTGGTAATTTCTTCCAGATGATTTTGAATCGTTTTCCAAAATTTTTTAACCTTTGGGCATGACCATCACATGTGGTAATAGGTCCCCTTATGTGTTCTACACTTCCAACAGTTCTGATTAGTATTGGGGAACATCCTTGCCAGACATGCAGGGGGGAGATGCCACCTGTAGAACATCTTGTATGTATTTTCTTTGTAGGGCATGGACGTTGTCAATTTAGTATTTACTTTCCACATTTTCTCCCAATTTTCTAAATTAATATTATATCCAAAATTTTTGGCCCAAGTAATCATATTTTCCTTCACCACTTCTTCTTCCAATTTGTACTTTAATAGATAATTGTATATTTTAGTTATTAATTTATCGTCTGATTGCATTATAATTTTATCTAATTCATTCCTTTCTTTTTGGATTCCAAATTTTTTCGTGTCCATTTTATATCTTGATTTTATCTGTAAATATGGCCACCAGTCAATGTCCGTGCCCTGCTGTCTCAATTCCTCTCTTGTTTTTATTTCTCCGTCTGTGTTCAACAGTTCATCATAAGTTTTCATCTTGTCTATATCCATTGTGTTCGGATAAATTTGGGCCTCCATGGTTGACAACCATCTTGGGATTTTGTCGTAGTGTTTTCTCCTTATTTCGGTCCAAATTTTTGCCAATGCTCCTCTGATATAATGTCTCCTGAAGTGTTCATGTTGCCTGGGTTTTTCCTCCCATAGAAATGCGTGCCAGCCTTTCGACAAGTCAAATCCTTCTAATGCTAACGTGCGTTTATCTTCGAGTGTTATCCAGTCTTTAATCCAAGTTAATGCTGTTGCATTATAGTAAATTTACCAATCTGGTAATCCCGGGCCACCCCTCTCTCTAGTATCTTGCAGATGTTTCAGTTTAATCCTCGCTCTTTTTCCTTGCCATATATACTTTAATGTCATTTTATCAAGATCTTTAAAATATGATTTTCCTGGGTTTATCGGTATTGTTCTAAATAGATATAATAATTTCAGTAAGATTGTCATTTTAATTGAAGCGATTTTGCCCAATAGTGATAGTCTCAATTTACTCCATGCCTCTAAATCCTTTTGAATTTGTTTGGCCAATTTATTGTAATTATCTTCTTTAAGGGATGATACCTTATTGGTGAGCCAAATTCCTAGGTATTTTATTTTTGTTGTTGTTTGTATTTCTAACGTCTCTTCCAATTCTTTCTCCTGGATTTTTGTCAAATTTTTAGTTAGTAGTTTTGTTTTTTGTCTATTGATTTTCAATCCTGCCACTTCACTGTATTGTTCTATCTTCCTTAGTATTTTCATTCCTGATTGTTTTGGTCGTTCTAAAATAAATACTACATCGTCCGTGAATGCTTGTAATTTATACTCCTGGTTTTTTGTTCTTAATCCTTTTATTTCATTGTCATTCCTAATTTCATTCAACAGTGTTTCCAATGCTAATATATATAATATAGGAGAGAGAGGACATCCTTGTCTCACCCCCTTGGATATTTTAAATTGGTCCATTATCTCTCCATTTATCCATATTTTTGCAGTTTGGTCGGAGTATATTGTTTTGAACATATTTAAAAATTTGTCGCCAGTTCCCATTTTTTCTAATTGTAAGTTAGGAATGCCCAAGTAAGATTGTCAAATGCCTTCTTTGCATCAAGGAAAAGTAAGGCCATTTTTTCATCCGATTTTTGCTCGTAGTATTTCAGAATATCGATTATTGTTCTTGTGTTATTATTGATTTGCCTGTTTGGAATGAATCCATTTGGGTCTGGATGGATGTAATCCACGATAATTTTCTTCATTCTCTGGGCCATAATTGATGTAAATAATTTATAATCCGCGTTTAGAAGCGATATGGGTCTGTAGTTTTTAGTTTGGGTGAGATCTGAGTCTTCTTTAGGTATCAATGTGATAATTGTCTCTGTCCATGATTTGGGGATTTTGGCTTCTAAAATTGCTTCATTCAGGACTTGTAGTAAAATATCATCTATTGACTGATGTTCAATTTTGTAGAATTCCGCCGGGATGCCATCTGGACCTGGTGTTATATTATTGTTCTGCTTCTTCTTTGCTTCAATTAATTCTAACATCGATATTGGTCTGTTCAAGAGTTCTCTTTGAGTTTCCTTTATTTCTTGAATGTTGGTTTTATTGATGTCACTTCTTTGCGCTTTTTTAACCTACAAAACACAACACAACACAACTGGCTCACCCACAATGTAAAAGCAGCTGTGCTAGACCCAAAATGGCCCCTGCAACAAGCAGGAACCTCACACAGCTACAAAAAGCCCCAAAGATCGAACTTCCGGTTTTGCTGGCTCCGGTGAAGACGGTGCCTTTTTAAGGACCGCCAGCCCCGCCGTTTGTAGAGCTGCTTCGATCATGAGAAGCGGCTTGGAAACTCCAGAATCTGCAGGATTTGAAGGAGAGAGTAAGCAAGGCGTAGGTTGAGCCCCTGTGAGCCCCCAGAAATTTGCTACTGGGGGGGAAACAGGCGCGGCTCCCTTTCAACTTGCGAAGACTCCGAGCGGCGTGGGACGACTCTGCTTTCTGCAGAGCAAGCCGGCAGCAGCAAACACGAAAATCGATTGAAACTAACTTTACCAACTAAAAAAAACCTGAACCCTGAAACCAAGGAACTGCAAGTATTCTTTTTCTTTGTGATTTCCCGATTTGACTAAAAACTAAAACGAGCAGAAGCAGCTTGAAAAGATGGCGCCGCTCCAGCGTTAACAAGTTAACAAGCTGAAAGGGAGAGTGACTTCCTAAAGCTATTCCAATAAGTTACATTGTTGCGCTGTTTGTAGCAAGCACAGGAGAAGAGGGGGGAAAATCCCTTTTTAAAACAAGCTGATCTTACAGTCTAATTCTACTTCTAATTTGCCTAAAACTGGGGGACTTTTTTAGATGAGTTTGTGGTGTTGGAAGAAGAAAAAGGATTTCCCTTTTTAGAAAATCTAACCTACGTGGCAAAATGGCTTCTAAAAAACAGGAAAGCAAGGCAGCAGGGGGGGGGAATCCCCCATACACAAGCCTGAAGAGCAGTTTGACTTTGAAAATTTTAAAAAAATTATCACTCAGGCTTTGGATGATAATTTTCAAAAATCTCAACAGGAAATGGATGATAAATTTCAAAAATCTCAACAAGAAATTAAGCAGGAAATTAGTGAAATGAAAAACTTGGTGAAAGAGAATTATGATAAGGTGACTGATAAATTATCAAATGTGGTTTCTGGCCTGTCAGAAATTATTATTAAAGTGGATTCTAAATTGGAAGAATTTAAATCAGAAGTGAATGTCAAAATAAAGGACACTGATTTTAAAATTGCTGATGTGGATAATAAAATGCAGAGAGTTGAAGACGAAATTACGATGATGCAATTCCGGTCCATGGAATTTGCTATAAGAATTAGAGGTATCAAGGAGAGTGACCGGCAAGATCTGAGACAGGTTTGTGCTGATGCCTTGGCTGTGTTGTTAAAAATCAAGTCTGATGAGATTTTTTACAAAATAGATAAAATCTACAGAGTGAATTCGTGGGTGGCCAGACAAAGACAATTACCTAGAGATGTGGTGATATATTTCACAGATAGAAGAATGAGAAATGATATTTTGCAAAAATCTTTTCTTTCCTCTGTGCAAGTGGAGGGAACTCAAGTTGGAATTTATAAAGAATTACCGCCAAAGATGCTGAAAGATAGAAAAGATTTTGGTTTTTTAGTAAAGGAATGAAACAAATTAGAGATTCCATTTCGGTGGGATGCCCCAACAGGTATAATTTTGAAGTATCATGGGGAAAGATATCGACTGAATACTGTTGAAAAAGCGGAACATTTTTACCATACTGTTTTTAAGGAGAGATCACCATCTCCACGTTCATCTACTGTATTGGAGATAAAGGAGAGTGATAAGGAGAAGCAACCTCAGCAAGAGTTGGAAGTGCAGCTTAAGCAGGTTGAATTAGATCCAATAGAAGCGCAGGGTGCTGTAGGAGGTTTTCTGGAGGAGCCCCTGTTAGAATCCTCTCCAATTTTGACTACAAGAGATGTGGCTTTGGACCTAGCTCGTATGGCTGAAGCTAAAGACCAGCGAATAACTCGTGCAGCTTCAAAACAACTCAAAGAAAAACAATTGCAAGAAAGAGCTAAGGTACAACAATATAAAAAAGGAGCTAAGAGTACTACAGAACACAGTGAAGCCATGGGGAGAGCAAAGTCGGTGGCCTCGGAAGACATCCGGCAATTCTGCTCGTCGCTTCAAAAAGGTATACATGATGGTTAAGTTTTTGTCTTGGAATGTGAATGGACTGAATTCACCACAGAAAAGAAAGAAAATATTTACATATTTGCAACAATTTAATAATGATATAACTTGTCTACAAGAAACTCATATCAGAATGCAAGATCAAAAATACTTGATAAACTCAAAATTAGGATCACACTTCATAGCTTCAAACTTGGAAAAAAAGAATGGCGTGGTTATTTATATAAATAAAAGATTATCAGCTAAAATTATAGAAGCGGATGAAGGTGGTAGGTTTGTAGCAATTGAACTGTATATTGTACATGGTCAAATTCTTGTGATTGGAATTTATGCTCCTAACCAACAACAGGATCACTTTTATAAAATTTTGCATACTAAAATATTGCAATGGGATTATAGATCTATTTTGATTATGGGAGACTGGAATGGAATAATTGATTCTAAACTAGATTAAAAAAGTCTGGCGAAGTCAAGGATTAGACTACCACAAACTTTTTTTGATATGAAAGAAGATTTGGAATTAAAAGATGTTTGGAGAATATACAATTCAGAAGACCTGGACTATACCTTTCTTTCTGATAGACATAGATCCTTTTCAAGGATTGATTTTATTTTATTATCAAATGATTTACTTGTTAAAACAAAAAGAACTAAAATCTTTCCAAGAATTTTATCTGATCACAGCTCAGTATGGATAGAAATTGAGATTGGAAAAATTGAGAGAAGATCATGGAGATTAAATGAAAATTTGTTTAGATATGAAAAAAATATAATAGAACTTAAGAAGCAGATGAAAGAATTTTTTGAAATTAATTTGAACAAGGGTACCCCTATTGAAATTGTCTGGGATGCAAGTAAAGCGTGTATGAGAGGGGTACTCATTCATATGAACTCTAAACATAAATTGAACAGACAAAAGAAAAGATTAGAAATTGAAGCAGAAATAAAGAAAAAAGAACAGTTACTTATTAAAAATCCAGCAGATGAAAAAATACGTGGTGCTATAAAACTTTTGAAAGATCAATTCCAAATGCTTATGGCGGATCAAGTTGCAACAAATTTACAATATGCAAAGCATAATACATTCTGTAATGCCAATAAACCGGGCAGATGGCTGGCTTATACATTAAGGAAGAAACAGAGTATGCGGACTATTGACTGTATTGATATTGGAGGGAAAGAAATTTCTCAACAAAAATTAATTAAAGAAGCTTTTGTAGATTATTATACTAAACTATATGCTAAAGATGATATACAGAATGGACTTATAGAAAAATATTTAGAAAATAAAAGAGTTACAAAAGTTACTAATCAACAAAAGGAAAGAATGAATCACCCTATAACAGTGGAGGAAATAATTGCAGCAATTAAACAACTGAAAACTGCCAAAGCTCCGGGAACAGATGGCTTGACTGCAGTGTATTATAAAACTTTGCAAGCAGAAATGGTGGAACAACTTAGAGACTTATTTTGTAACATACAACAAGGGGGTAAAATACCCCCATCATGGAAAACAGCTTATATTTCTTTGATACCAAAAGAGCAAGCAGGTCCTAAAAAACCGGAGAATTATAGACCAATATCTCTTCTGAATAATGATTATAAAATTTATGCAAAAGTACTAGCCAACAGGTTGATGCCAGTAATTCAAGAGGTGATTCATGATGATCAAGCGGGATTTATAGAGGGTAGATATATGAAGGACAATGTAAGGCAAGTTATAGATTTATTGGAATATCTTGAGAAGAATAAACAGATCCCTGCAGTGCTGGTTTTTTTGGATGCGGAGAAAGCCTTTGACAGAGTGGATTGGAATTTTCTATTAAAGACTTTAAAGAAGATGGACTTTGGGGATCAATTTATACAAGCGGTTTCAGCAATTTACCAAGAGCAAAAGGCACAGATTATTATTAATGGAAATTTAACAACAGATTTTAATATTGAAAAAGGAACAAGACAAGATTGTCCATTATCCCCTTTGTTATTTATTTTAACACTAGAAGTCTTGTTGAATACAATACGGGATTTGAACAGCTTGAAAGGTATAGTGATAAGGCAAGAGGATTACAGAATAAGGGCATTTGCAGATGACCTGGTTGTTACCCTTTCACAGCCGATGGAATCAATAATCCAGATGAAAGACATTATAAAAGATTATGGTACAGTATCAGGATTTAGACTGAACCAGAAAAAAACTAAGATGATAGTTAAAAATATGACACAAGATCGAAAACATGAATTTGAAAGGACGGCAGGCTTTGAGATTGTACCAAAGGTTAAATATCTAGGAGTTCAGGTTGCAGAATCAAATATGAAACTATTTCAAAACAATTATGAGGTGTTATGGCGAGACGTACGAAAAGATATGGAGACTTGGAAAAAGCTGCAGCTTTCGTTACTTGGAAGAATAGCAGCAGTTAAGATGAACATTTTGCCAAGATTCCTTTTTTTGTTTCAAATGATTCCGGTGCTTAAAAGTGATAAACAACTGAAAGAATGGCAAAGTGGAGTGAATAAGTTTGTTTGGAACGAGAAAAAACCGAGAGTGAAACTAAAAATTATGCAAGATGCTCCAGAAAGGGGAGGCCTTAAACTTCCAAACCTACAGTTATATTATGAAGCAGCAGCTTTGACTCAAGCAAGCGATTGGTTTGGAAGGAAAAAGACTGGAATATTGAATATAGAAAGCTTTGACCTTGATCTTGGTTGGCACGCTTACTTATTTTATGAAAACAAAGTGGATAAAGTATTTAAAAGCCATATACTTAGAGATTCGTTGATGAGAGTTTGGAAGAAGCACCGATTTAAATGGGATTACAAAATACCGTTATGGCTGGATCTTGGTCATATTATGTGGAATACAAATATAATGTCACTCGGGGGGGGGGTTTATATAAAGAAGTTCTTTTTACAGATGCGGGCAGATGGCAACTAAAGACATTAGAGACACTGTTGGACGAAGGGATTAACTTAACTTGGTTACAGTATAATCAACTTCAACTGAGATGGAAAGAGGACCAAAAAACAGGTATTATGTTGCATGAGGAAGAATTGGTTAGACATATAAAAGAGAAAGGTCCAATGCATATTAAAAGGCTTTACAATGTTTTGTTAGAAAGGGATTCAGAAACTGAATTGGTTAAAGATTGTATGATTAAATGGGCACAGAATTTTGCAGAACCAGTAATGTTGGAAACATGGGAGAAAATATGGGTTCAGAATGTTAAATTTACACAGTCGCAGAATTTGAGGGAAAATTTCTATAAAATGTTTTACAGATGGCATTTAGATCCCAAGAAATTATCCTGTATGTATCCTAATGTTCAGCCAAAATGTTGGAGATGTGATAGTTTAGATGCTACATATTACCATGTTTGGTGGAATTGCAAGAAAGTTAAGGCTTTTTGGATAAAAATATGGTGGGTTATGCAGAATGTTTTGAAGAAAAAAAATCAATTTTCTCCACAATTGTTTTTATTGGGTATAGTAAAGGGTTTTACATTGGATGAAACTAAGTTGATATTGTACATGATAACAGCGAGATTATTGATAGGTAAATATTGGAAAAATGAAGCCTTACCCACCATTGAAGAATGGACTTTCAAGATGGCCAGTTTTGCGGAGATAGCGAAGATTTCAGCATATTTAAAAGATCGCTCACAAGAGACTTATGAATGGGAATGGAAAAAATGGATAGATTATGTGCAGAATAAATACCAAGTTAGGAAGTATCAAATTGCTTTTCACTGAAAGTATTATATAAAAATAGAAATGTATGAATTGTGAAGAGAAAAAAAAATTATAAGGGGGCTTGAGGGGTTCAAGTTTTTATAAAAAAGGGGATTTTGATGGGATTATATTCTGTGGAAGTCAGAGGGGGAGGGTTAGGAGGGGCTTGGGGGGGTTAGGGTGGGGAGTGAGGGGTGGGTTGGGGGGGGGGAAAGTGGGGTGAAAATGTAATTGTAAAACTTTTGCAATAATAAAAAAAAGCCTCAAAGACCAACTTTCACACTTTACACACACACAACACAACACAACACAACTGGCTCACCCACAATGTAAAAGCAGCTGTGCTAGACCCAAAATGGCCCCTGCAACAAGCAGGAACCTCACACAGCCACAAAAAGTCCAAAAAATCAACTTTCACACTTTACATACACAAAATTCCACATACAGCTTTGTGAGATTTTGTGTGTTTGTATAGTTAGAGTGAAACACTACAGAAACACACAAAATCTCAGAAAGCTGCACAAATATTATTTTATTTTTTTATTTTTATTTTTATATAAAAGCAGCTAAATTTAAAACTTCCTAAACTTTAAATGGCTAGATCTAAAAAAAGAACGACTTAAAAAAAACCCAATTAACTATTTTTTTTAAAGCTCCCAAAAGGGGGAAAAAACTTGCAGGCAGGCAGGCACGCAGAAAGAGCTGCTCACCGATGAGCTTGATTGCAGGCAGGGAGATTCAGTTGCTTGCTGATGCAATGGACTGCAGGCATTACAGCAAGCGAAGCAAGGCAGGAGTGCGAAGGTAAGCAAGCTGGAGGCTGGGGGGGAAGGGATTTTTGATACCGGTTCTCCGAACTGCCCGCCGCCATTGCTACCTACTTGCCCGAGCCGGTCCGAACTGGGAGCATTTCACCCCTGCTAGGGACCCTGGGTAATTCATTGGGGCCATGTGTGCATGTTCACACAAAATTTCATCGAAATCCGTGATGGTCGAGTGGGGCACTTTTCTGAAATCAGACCACTTGACAATTTTTCAGTACTGGACTGGGCTTTCATACTCATATTTTTTGGAGTTTGCCAAGCTTCTTCAGCTGTTTTTCCCTTTAAGGTTCTCATCCATGAAGTCCTCCTAGCTCTCTCTATATTTGATGAAAACAGGTCTATTTAAAAAGATCTAAAATATAAGACACTGGTTTGATTATGTTCTGCTGCTTGTGTCTGCATTCCAATATGATATTGTCACTCTCCCCCAAGGCTCCTGCAATTTCAACCAATTGCTTCACTATCATTTCTTTTCTATTGGTAGGAATTAGGTCAGTATAGCTGTCCTTCTAGTTCCCTCCTCTATCTTTTGGGTGACAAAATTGTCAGCTAGGTTGGTCAGGAACCTGTTCGATGACTGGGCATGGTAGCTTTGGCAGCCAAGGAAGGGTGCCTGGCTGGCGAGGCATGTTCTAATTCTTCTCCTTGAAGGTGACTTTCTGCTTAAGCACTCCGTTTGAAAAAGAAACTCTAAATCCAGCCCTGGCTGCAGATCTGAACATGGATGTTGTTTGGCTGTTCACACCACAAATGGTGGAACCAAATGGAATAATGACCACAGTTCAAATAGCAGCAGCCCTGATTTTTACCATTTAAAAATTGAGAAGAGGTGGAGAGGTGGTGGTGATGGAAAGGCCCTGGAACTTTCTTTAAGACTGGCATGGCATTGAATACTCGTTTTACAATTACAATCCCTTTTTAGGATTGAAGAGTTAAATAAATATTTTAAAAAATCAGAGAATGAATAAATTTGGTTGACAAAGTCAGACTATTTTTTCTAACAGTTATTCTGCAGTTTAAAATAAACACATATAAGTGTATTTGCTGAAGTCTGGTTTTTGAAATATTTTAAAAGATCTACAAATATGGAATAAAACAAAACAATAAAATAAAATAAATGGTGAGGTCATTCTGTAGAAACACACTTACATTTCACAGGTGGAAATGGTAATTATGAACTCTCAGCCAGGTTAGGGATTTGAAGCTTTATGCTCAAGAGTGGCTGAATACACACGTATGGAGAAATTTCTGCTTGAGCTCTAGTGGATCAAAAGTTGCACTGGATGAAAAAGAAGCAGCTGAGCATTGATTTTTGCTCCTTAGTTCCTGTAAAATGCTGGGTTTCATGTTGTGTCTCAAGTAACCAAGGGTTATATAAGCACGGCTGTCAAACTCGCAGCCCTCAGGTTGGATGTGTCGTGCGCTGGCCATGCCCACCCCCAGTTTAACGAAGGTGATACATCACGTGACGACATGATGTGCGTTGGACACCCCTGTATTAGCAGTACATTTAGATGTATATACCATCCCATAAACCTTTACAGCACTCTGGATGGTTTACAATGTCAGCATATTACTCCCAACAATCTGGGTCCTCATTTTACTGACCTCGGAAGGATGGAAGGCTGAGTCAACCTTGAGCCCCATCAAGATTGAACTCCAGGCTGTAGGAAAAATTTGCCTGCAATACTGCACTTAACCACTGTGCCAATAGGGCTCCTATTAACCTGGCATAGGTTGGATTCAAGATTATATACCAAGTCATACAATAGTCAAATTGTATGAGAAAGAAACTCCAGAATTCTGATCTTGGTGGGCTGACATGGTGCGTAAAATCTCATGACTGAGACCACGCAGTATAATTTGATATATATTATGAATTGTACTCAACATTTGCTATTTTAAATGGCCACGTACACTATTGAGACCTTTTTGACAACATCTTTGTTTTATAATGTAATAACCCAGTTGCTAAAAGGACTGGGTGGAGTAGCAGCATAATCCTGGTTCTCCAGTCAATGCATTGGTTATCAATAGATTTCCAACTGCAATGCAACTACTGGTTTTAATAAATAATGCCTTCCTATGGCCAACCCCTATGGCAGAGTTGCTTAAGATTGGTCACTTTAACATGTATGGACTTCAACTCCCAGCATTGCCACCCATCCCTAAAAAGGTAAAGGTAAGTGTTCCCCTCGCACATATGTGCTAGTCATTCCCAACCCATCCCTAGGATGTCTTAAAATAGCCAAGGTTGAGAAACTTATCCTTATGGACTTTGCCTTCAAGGATGTTCTCTCCCAAACAGCCTTGGCTTACCATCCTGTCTGATCAAAGTGACAGAGTTGCCGAGGGTCAATACCTTAATGAGTAATTAGTAAAAGCTTGTTCTCTAATATCACAGAGCGCTCCTTAAGCCTTTTATAAGAAAAACACTAACTTCTAGTGGGCTTTGGGTAAACATTAACATCTTTTGTTGAAGATGGTTGTCTTTATTGTATATGTATTATTTCTTTGTATTTCTTTTGCAGTTTTGACTCATCTAGTTTGGGATTGTTGCTGCTCTTATTGTAAGAATGCAAACCTAGATGGTAGCTTTAGTAGTTTCTTATACTGTAATAGCTATTCATGTTTGAGATTGGAGTACAGCAAGTTGCAGGTGCCAAAACACACACATCCTGCTAGATATAGTCCTTGGGTGGTCTTTTCCTCTATCTAACCATGATGAGTGAGCAATCTGCAGATGATATCTCATTCTATTTTTCCATAACTTTGAATCAGATGTGTTAAACCATGGAAAGGAGCTGTAAAGGACAATAGGTTGAGGAAGTAGCTCAAGCAACTATCAATGGATGTTGATGTCTGGTTTTGGATGTGCAGCTCATTGAATAGTACTCCTTGTTCCAGCATTGTACTCGAGGCTTAGCCTCAGTTTCTCAGAATGTCTCTTGCCAGTTTTGGCTAAATGGGAAAAACCAGTCTTTTACTCTGGTTACAGTAAATATCTACAGCTGTACCCTCTGTCATCGCAACTAGATAGACGATTCTACCACCTCTTTTGGTTGGAAGACCTACCATTGCATCTTTTAGTGCCAATTCAAAACCTTTATGTCCAGTTACCTCACAGCTGATATGCTTAGTAGTGAAAGTGCTGCTAGACTAAGACTGGGAACACTCAAGGTCAAGTCCACTCTCATCCGTGAAATGGATTCCATGATTCCAACCAAACCCTTTATCTCAGCCAAGCCAGCCTCAAGAGATCATTGGGAGAACAACTGAAGCAGTCCTTAAGGGAAGCAGGAATGTAAATCTAACAAATGAATAATTTTGTATTTTAGTTAACATGCGTAGAAGATAGTATAAAATGTTTGTAAGCTAAAAGGTTTACTATTACTATTTGCTAAAATTAATTCTTTCAGGAACTGGGTGGTGGTGTTGAAATAATATTTAAATTGCTTTTCTGTAACCAAGGTGTCTTCATGCTGTTTGAGAATTTTGAGACTTTGACATGTAAGGCCCCCTGTTTGGAAAGGGTTTATGGAAATCATGTTAGATTTTGATTTATATATTTATACATTTTGATTTAAAGTGATCCATGCTTGGTGCATTGAATTTCCATCCAATCAGTAGGATGTAAGCACTGTCTAATTTTGTGTGACTTACAATTAAATAGTTATATAAATAAAGTAAAAAACATTGAATTAGGTTTCTGATGGAAATGTTGTTTTTTCTGAATTAGAATTTTGTGTAAATATGGCTGATAGCAAGGACAATTTACAGAAAAAGAAGATTTCAAATTGTGTTATTGCAGCTACCATCTTAACTTTGTTGACAACACACACCCATGGACAATCCAGTTAGTGGCAAATAAGAAATGAACAAAAAGAGGAATAAAAGTGCCACAGACCCCTGTCCCTGAAGTACTTGGAATGTAATAGTATATGTCCTTTAATTTAGTAAGAGTTGCACAAAAGAAGCTTCAAAAAAAGTTAATATGTCATTTGTCGGGCCTGAAATGAGTGTTTTCCTTGAATATGTACCCATATTGAATTTTAAACTCTAGTAATTCATCCTTGAATTTTAAACTCTAGTAATTCATCCTTGAAAATATAAAGTACTCCAATGGAAAGATGCATTTACTAACTAATATAAAGCAGATATAGTTCAGCTAGTAAAACATAACATACAAACTCAGACAGATGGATTTCCTAGTCATATTTATCAGGTAACTTATTTACTGGCCTTGATGTACTGTATTTCCTTCACTAGAAATTTGTAAAAGTGAACTGGAGGTTCTAGATTAAGCTGCCCTTTATTGATTCCACATATTGTTCCCTAAAGAAACAATAAACCTATGTTTCACATTCAAGATGTGGGAGCATCATTGCTATAGGCAGCATTTATCAAATATTAATTGTTACAATTTGTTTAATGTACTTTTAAGAAGAGGAAACGGCATCCAGGATTGTCTGTATGGAGTCAAGATGGGTTTCATAACTGTCAGACATGCAAGACCAGAACCACACATGAAGTTCCAATAAAACTGATTTATTACTAATCATGCCTATGCACAAGAATCTACTCAACTAACAGCACTATTTTGGTGTTAGGAGGTTGAACAACTGGCCCTTTGGTGCAGGCTTAACAATTGGGAGGTGGATGAGAGTGGATTGTAGCAGTAGCTCTTTTATTTTACTTCCTCTTACTATATTTGACAGCAGTAGAATCCTTTAAGTTTTTGGGTAGTATAATCTTCCCAGGACTTGAAATGGAGGAAGTATTAATAGAGGTATTATTAGAGAAGTTTCATTGGAAGACAGTAAAGCATCTCCCCTACAATTACAGCAATCATATTGCTCACTACAAACACATCAGGTTGTGCTTAGAATCCATATGAACAGAATTAATCATGGACGCTGGATTACCAGGAGTGCTATACTAAATTCCCTAAGCCAGCTTCTTCACTGTCACTGGGGGCAGATTGATCTCCGTGCTGCGGAGTGGCTTCCTGAGGCCCCAAATTGGAAGAGGATACTTTTGTCTTTCAAACAGCCGACCATACCACTGATGCTATTCAAGATGAAGGCACATCTAGCCTCCTTTCAAATCTTTCCCATCAAGAGTTTTCTGTGAGGAAAGGGTTAACCCTTAATTGTTAACATGCGAGCTCCCAAAGTTGCTGTCTCTTCTGCATTCTCAACCTTAGAAAAGAGAGAGGAAGAAAGTGGGAGTAAGCCAGCCTTGTCCAGCGAAGATGTACTTAACAGCACAGAAACCGGTCTCATTAATGCTTTTGGCGCTCTCCCAAGGAAAGAACAAGATAACATTCTATTCAAACTAGAAAATTTAAAGAAATCCTTATTGGACATAATCGACACAGCTGAACCGCTTATTGATCTGGTTTCCCCTATAATTGAGCCTCTTACTTCTCTCCCAAGGGGCAAGGATTTGCAAGAATATGAAAGCATGGAAAACAGAAGCCAAGATACACAGGGGCCATTAGAGGCCCCAGTAGAGAAGGAGATGTTAGCATCCTTATGTGATTATCCTATGATACCTTTAGCACCACATCAAGAAATTAAGAGAGGACCCATGTCAGTGTCATCAGCTCAAAGCCAAATGGAGCATGACCGAATAACCCCCTGCTCTACTCCTAGAGAAGAGGCATCAGAATGGTAAGCTTTGTTAGCTGGTGCTAAGTCCTCTTACCCTGAACAATTTTACCAGGAGTCGACACAGAATTTAGATGGGGCACCCCTCCTTTTAGAGAAGGCCAATTTCGTGCGTGACGACATCTCAAGCCATTGCAACAACCATACAACTTCCCTTTGTATAAATCAAATTTCCTGATGAGCTGCAAAAGAGGATCCCTACTCCATCATAACCTGAAATATAGTGGGTTGGATTGTTCCATCAAAAGACCAACTTTTTTTTTGACTATATATCACAATTTGACATTCTCTTCTTACAGGAAACCTGGGCCTCCGCAGAGATACAATTAGATGGTTATTGGGTTAACTCTATCCCAGCTGTCCCAAGTAAGGTATGGGGGGGAGAGCTAAAGGGGGTATTGTAACATTAGTAAATACCTCCTTGCAATTTAAATGTGAATCACTGCCATCTTTGCAGCCATGGGTTGTGACTACCTTACTCTTATTTAAACAGGTGGCAATTTTGCTTTTTAATATCTACATTCCCCCACTCAATAAGAATAATTTGATCAACAAGATTTGGGGATGGCATAGAAGATTTTATCCTGGGCTGCTTAGATAAATACCCTACAGCAGCAATAATTATTGGGGGGGGGACTTAAACGCTAGGATGCCGATCAAACATTATTTAATCAATTTAAGATCCATTATGATGAGAATGTACCAGGAGAACCCCTGCATCCCAGACAATTTAAAGACACTAAGGCAAATCGAGCAGGACTGTATGTAAGACAGATGACTGTACGCTTGGACCTTTGTATCCTGAACGGTTCCACTTGGGGTGACTACCCAGCAAACTATAGTTATCAGGGAGCAGGAAGAAAATCCACAGTTGATTACTGGATAATATCATACAACCTCCTGAAGTTCTTGCAGAAGATGGGGTAGACTCGCATCTGGAAAGCGATCACAATTCACTTATCCTTACTCTTACATTACACCACAAATTACTAAGGGTTGGCTTAATCTACCTACCCAGATTAAAGAGCCAAAATACCCAGGTAAAAATTAAATGGACCGAGAAAAATGCAAAGGAAATTACTAAATGGATGTTAGCTCCAGAAACCATAGAATTACATACATCTCTACTAAGAAATAAGTTTGAAGGACCATACATAGAGGAGTTTGAAACTTTAATTTCAAATTTGAAATTGGTTCTCACTAATAGAATACTAGCTCACTCCAAAAAGCCGGTTTTAAAGAACAAAAAATGGTTTGATAGAGATTGCATGCAATTAAAAAGGATATATAATAAGGAGTACAGAAGAAGTAAAAATGACCCTTCTGAGGATCACACTCACTTCTTAAAACAATTGAAGACCCTCCTAAAAGAAAAGAGAAGTGAAGCTTTGAAAGAGTCTTGGCAAAGATTAATTACATCAGTCAGGACTAAAAAAACATCCCTTTTTTGGTACATCAACAGAGGATTGGGGAAATCACCCCTACTGTCAGGCTTGCTTCCTTCAAAGTCCAGGAAAGAATGAGCCAAGCTCCATATTTTATAGAGTAATGTACTTTTACTGGAAAATGAAATGAACGCAATCTAAGAAAGCTGAAACTGAAGCAAAAGGCGCGAAAGTTGCATATAGAAAGCATCCCCTCCCACTGTTCATCATCAATCACCCAATCCAAAGGTCTCCCAGAGGTCAGGTGGACACACGTCTGGCATCATCATAAATCAGGAACGCGATGACGGTTGACCTGATAGCCACTTCGGTGCTTAGGTTTCGTTTCTTCAATCCACCAGCTTGTTTCCCTCCCCCTCCTCTTTTCCCTCCCCCATTTCTTATGGCAGCCAAAGCAGAAAGTCGGAGGCTGACATTCGGCCCCTCCAGGAAAAAGACATTAGTCCTAAATAGGGAATAAGAAGGGAAGGGAGAAAAAGATTGCAAAATAGACATTAAGGCTTATCAGGATATTTGTTATGATACAACTGCAGTTCCTTTGGCGCCCGGACATCACGTTTGTTCACCCACTCAGCTTGAGACAACGGGAAATGTTTCCAGGCCACCAAATATTGCACCCTACCATGGTGCTTCCTAGAGTCTAAAATTTCTTTGACTTCGAAATGTTGCTCCCCCTCTATCAGTATGGAAATAGGAGGGGAATCTTGTTCCGGTCGTAAAAGTGACAAGTGTTCTGGTTTCAACAAACTAACATGAAACACAGGGTGTATCCGTCTCAACGTTTTTGGCAATTCCAATTCAACTGTGACTGGATTAATAAATCTAGTGACCCGGAAAGGACCCACATACTTGGGTCCAAGCTTTTTTGATTTTTGTGAAGTCTGTAAGTATTTGGTGGAGAGATAAACCCTGTCACCCACTTTATACACATGTGCCGGGGACCGTTTTTTATCTGCTTGTGTTTTATGCGCTCGGTGTGCATCATCTAATGCTTTTTGAGTTACAGACCATGTGCTCCGTAACTGTTCGATCCACTCAGCCAAAGATGGGTTTTGTGGGGTGTCTTGTGGTAACTCGGGAATTGGCACAAAATCCTGACCAGACGCCACCTTAAATGGAGTGAACCTGGTGCTGCTATGGATAGAGTTGTTGTATGCCACCTCCGCAAAAGGCAATAAATCCACCCAGTTGTCTTGCTGGTAATTTACATAACATCTCAGGTACTGTTCTAACACAGCATTGGTTCTCTCACAGGCCCCATTGGTTTGAGGATGGTGGGCGAAGCTTAGTCCTTGGGCGGAGCCTATTAATTTTAAAAACTCCTTCCAAAATTTGGAAGTAAATTGTACACCCCTATCCGAAATTATACGTTTTGGAGCTCCATGTAATCTGTAAATATGATGAATAAAGAGTTTTGCAAGTGTTTTGGCAGAAGGGATTTTAGAGCAGGGGATGGAATGTACTTGTTTGGAAAATAAATCCGTTACTGCCCAAATGACTGTGCACCCTTTACTTTCTGGTAAGTCCACAATAAAATCCATGGATATTTCCTTCCAAGGAGCATCCGGTCTTGCCACCCTCTGCAGCAACCCAGGTGGCTTCCCCAGAGGTCTTTTAGCCGAGGCACACACCGGACAACTAGCCACGTATGCTTCTATGTCCTTTTTGAGGGCAGGCCACCAAAACTGTCTTTTAACAAGGTGTAGAGTTTTAACAAATCCAAAGTATCTGGCTGCCTTGGCATCATGAGTGTATTGTAATACTGTTAGTCTTAAACTCTCAGGAACATACAATTTAGCCCCAATCCAAACTAGACCATCACGAAGAGTGCATTCATTTGAATGGGTTTTAAACCATTCATCAGTTTTTAAGGCTTCTTGTAATTTCTGTAGCAGGTCATCTGAGAAAGCTGGATCGGCCCTCGCCTGAGCTCTGGTAGTCACGGGCGCTGCCAGTTGTGTGGAAGGGATGATGGGTTGAACCACTTCTTTCTTGGTACTGTTGTATTGAGGCATTCTGGAGAGAGCATCCGCCATGAAATTCTTTCCACCAGGAATGTAGTGTAGGGTAAAATTAAAATGGTTAAAATGCTGGGCCCAACGAGCTTGCTTAGGTGACAGTTTATGTGGTGTTTTCAACGCCTCCAGATTTTTGTGATCAGTCCAAACTTCAAACGGTTGCTTTGCTCCTTCCAGAAATTGTCTCCACATTAACAATGCCCATCGCACCGCAAAAGCTTCCTTTTCCCATATGGCCCATCTCCTCTCGGTTTCTGATAATTTACGGGACGTATAAGCACAGGGTTGTAATTCTCCTTCTGCGTTCTTTTGCAAAAGCACTGCTCCCACAGCCACGTTGCTCGCGTCTGCTTGTACTACAAAAGGCTCTTCCATGTCTGGATGTTTGAGGACCGGCTAAGCAGCAAACAGTCATTTCAATTTTTCAAAAGCTGCTTGACAGTCCATAGTCCATTCAAGAGGTCGTGAGGGTCTTGGTTTTGCCTCACCCTTAGTTTTCAGAAGATTTGTTATAGGCAGAGCTATTTTGGCAAATGAGGGGATAAACTGTCTATAAAAATTCGCAAATCCCAGGAAACTTTGTAACTGTTTGCGGGTGCATGGGGCGGCCCATTCCAATACGGCCCGAACCTTCCCAGGGTCCATCTCTATCCCCTCATGTGATATGCGATATCCAAGATACTCAATTTTACTTTGATGAAACTCGCACTTAGAAAGTTTGGCATATAGTTCAGCAGCCCTGAGTTTTTTCAGAACTGTTCGCATCAATTTTACGTGATCGTCCATGTTCTCTGAGTAGATAAGAATGTCGTCCAAGTAGACCAGAACCCTCTTAAACAGGTGCTCATGCAGTACCTCATTAATCAATTGCATGAATACCGCAGGGGCTCCCTGTAGTCCAAATGGAAGTACTTTAAACTGGAAACATCCAAGTGGACAGCTAAATGCTGTTTTCCACTCATCTCCCTTTTTAATTCTCACTCGGTAGTAAGCTTCTTGTAAGTCAAGTTTGGTGAAGATTTTTCCCTTTCCTAAGTGAGATAGCATGTCCTTCATGAGTGGTAGGGGGTAAACGTTCTCTACACAAATTGCATTTAGGTTCCTATAATCAACTACCAAGCGAAAGGAACCATCCTTCTTTTCTCGGAAAAACACCGGTGCCACCACTTTGGGTTTGGCAGGTTTAATAAACCCCCGTTCTAGATTTTTATCAATAAAGTTTCACAATTCCCCTAATTGTTGAGGGGTCATGGGGTAGATTTTTGGCTTAGGAAGTTTCACACCGGGGAGTATTTCAATGGTACAGTCCATAGCCCTGTGGGGGGGCAGTACATCCGAGGCCTTTTCACTAAAAACTTCACGGAGATCCCAATATTCTTTAGGAATCTTTTCCTCTCCTTCAATGTGGCCTACTGCCATTTCCACAGTTTCAGGTCCTGATCTATCTTCTAGGGGGGGGGTTTCCCTCTCTAATCTCGGTTTTTTGGTGCGAATACGCAGGATCCCGGTTTTCCAATTAACTCGGGGGTTCCATCTGCGGAGCCAAGGCAGTCCAAGTATGAGGGGTCGTTCCATGCCAGGGGCCAAAATGAATCTGAGATTTTCTACATGATCCCCCAGCTGCATTTCAATGAGTTCAGTCAAAAAACTGGCTGGGCCCCCTCCTGCAATAGATCCGTCCAACTGACTGAACACAATAGGCCTTATTAGCGTTTTTAATCTCAGGCCCATTTTTTCCACCACTTTCGGGCTGATTATGCACCTGGTGCACCCAGAGTCTAGTAGGGCTAATAGCGCTTGTGTCCCTGTGAATGGCACCCTTATTTCTATGGGGATGAGTATGGGGTCCTCGGTGTGACTCACCAGATCATCGGAGTCGGAGTCCGTCCCGCTGTCATCGGTGGTGGTCGGAGTTCCCAGCTCACCCTGGTTTCGGGGAGCGAACTCAACGACTTCTTTCAGGGCGGTGCCGCGGGTTTTTGCGGGTGTTTTGTTGGCCTTCCTGGGTCCCAACCCGGTGGTCTTAGGTACTGGTTTGGAGAAACATTTGGTAGCCCAATGTCCTTCCTTCCCACATTTGAAACAGGTGAAAGGCTTTGACTTTGGTTTGAATTCTGCCTTCCTTTCGGCCATTTTAGGTGCTCCCTTACAGTAAAAGGAGGATGACGGGTCTCCAGCACGCCCCCCTCAGAGTCAGCTTCTGGCCAGCTCGATCTCCACATCCTCAGCTGCTATATACCAACTCTGCAAATCTTCAGGAACCCCCCAGCCTCTACAATCCTTGTATATCTCTTCATTCAGCCCATCTTTGAAACTCTCCAGTAGAGCCGCTTCTGACCACCCTGTCATGTCGGGTGCCAGCTCGTGGAATTCTTGGGTATATTCTGCCACTGATCTCCGACCTTGCTGGTTGCTTTTCATTCTAAGTCTCGCTTTCCATTCGGCTAGGTGGTCTTCAAAACGCCTCCTAAGAGCTCCCATGAATTGGTTGTAGTTTCTTAGCAAAGGGGAGTCATTATTGTGGAGGACCACCATCCATTCAGCTGCGACTCCCTCTAATACGCTCGTGACGCATCTCATTTGAGCAGCATCTGACAAATAGTCTTCCCCCCAATCTTGCATGTGGTTCCATACTTGAGTCAAAAAATAACCCAAGGTCTTCGGATTTCCATCATATTTCCCGGTTAGGGGGGGAATTTTTGGTTTTTTACATCTGCGGGGAGGAGCCTGCAAGGTCCCTGACCTGTTGCATCCCTCATTCGAGCCTCCGAAGCCTGAGATATTCTTTCCTCAGCTTCCTCATCTTCTCCCCCATAAGCTGTTTCTTCTGATTTCCCTCTGGGGCCGTCTCCTCCCTTCTCCACAGGGAACCCATAAAACTCACGGTTTTTCTGGCTTTCTTCAACATCACGGAGGAGTTGCGCTGCCTGTGCCAGCATGAGTTTCTCCTTTTCTTCCTGCAGCCACACTGCCTCCTCCTTACGTGGTCTGGAGCTGGTTACACCCTGGGGGGTCCCTCCCCAGTCCGGCAGCCTCCCTACTCCTTTCGACCATCTGGTTTCCTCAGTCTCCTCTGGGAGTCGGAGTCTTCTCAACCATTTGGCAGTTTCTTCCTCTGTTTGAAATGGAGGCATCGCTGACCCCGATGCTCCCATTTGCGTTTCCTCAGTTCCCTGATCTGACATGATCTGAGTTACAGTCCCTTCGGTGGTTTTCCGGGATGACTGAAGTGAGTTTCAGCTTAATGTCAGGCTTGCTTCCTTCAAAGTCCAGGAAAGAATGAGCCAAGCTCCATATTTTATAGAGTAATGTACTTTTACTGGAAAATGAAATGAACGCAATCTAAGAAAGCTGAAACTGAAGCAAAAGGCACGAAAGTTGCATATAGAAAGCATCCCCTCCCACTGTTCATCATCAATCACCCAATCCAAAGGTCTCCCAGAGGTCAGGTGGACACACATCTGGCATCATCATAAATCAGGAACGCGATGACGGTTGACCCGATAGCCACTTCGGTGCTTAGGTTTCGTTTCTTCAATCCACCAGCTTGCTTCCCTCCCCCTCCTCTTTTCCCTCCCCCGTTTCTTATGGCAGCCAAAGCAGAAAGTCAGAGGCTGACCCCAACTAATCAGGTACCGATTCAGGCTGGGAAGAATATTTTAGAGAGTTATATACAGACCCCGACTATATAACTAAGGAGAGCCAAATTAGTTTGGACCAAACTGCTTACTGGCCCCCTGTTACACCAGAAGAGATATCCCGGTTGATCAGAGCCCTCTAGGCTAATAAGGCACCTGGTGCTGATAATGTCCTCCCAGAAATAATCAAAAAGAACACCAGTTGGTGGGCCCCACTTTTAGCATAAGTGTTTACATTTATAGATAAAACTAGCTGTATGCCAAGAGATTGGGGATTAGCAATTATTATACCAATCTATAAAAAGGGTAATAGAAATGATCCAGGAAATTATAGACCCATTAGTCTTCTGAGTGTTATTAATAAATTGTATGCTAAACACCTAAACTATAAACTCCAGGATTGGCTAATTCCAGGGGGGATAATCAAAGATGAACAAGCCAGCTTTAGAGAAGGAAGATCTACGGTGGATCATATCCTAATACTTCACCATCTGGTGCAAAAAATAAAGCCTTTTAATATGCATTGGACCTTTCTCTCTTATATGTCTAACCAATTCTTCCTCATGCAACATAATACCAGTTTTTTGGTCCTCTTTCCATCTCAGTTGTAATTGATTATATTGTAACCAAGTTAAATTAAACCCTTCATCCAACAGTGTCTGTAATGTCTTCAGCTGCCATCTGCCCGCATCTGTGAAAAGAACCTCTTTATATAAAAACCCCCCGAGTGACATTATATTTGTATTCCACAAAGTATGACCAAGATCCAGCCATAGCGGTATTTTATAATCCCATTTGAGTCGGTGCTTCTTCCAAACTCTCATCAAAGAGTCTCTAAGTATATGACTTTTAAATACTTTATCTACTTTGTCGTCATAAAATAAATAAGCATGCCATCCAAATTCAAGATCAAAACTTTCTGCATTCAATATTCCAGTCTTTTTACTTCCAAACCAATCACTTGTTAAAGTTAAAGCTGCTGCATCATAATATAACTGTAGGTTTGGGAGTTTAAGGCCTCCTCTTTCTGGAACATCTTGCATAATTTTCAATTTCACTCTCGGCTTCTTCTCGTTCCAGACAAACTTATTCACACCAGACTGCCAAACTTTCAGTTGTTTATCACTTTTAAGCACCGGAATCATTTGAAACAAAAACAGAAATCTTGGCAAAATGTTCATCTTAACTGCTGCTATTCTTCCAAGTAAAGACAGTTGCAGCTTTTTCCAAGTCTCCATGTCTTTCTGAGCCTCTCGCCACAACACCTCATAATTATTTTGAAACAATTTCATGTTTGATTCTGCAACCTGAACTCCAAGATATTTTACCTTAGGTACAATTTCAAAACCTGCCCTCCTTTCAAGCTCATGTTTGCGATCTTGTGTCATATTTTTAACTATCATTTTAGTCTTTTTTGAATTCAGTCTAAAACCTGAAACTCTACCATAGTCTTGTATAATGTCCTTCATCAGGATTGTTGATTCCATTGGTTGTGATAGGGTAACAACCAGATCATCTGCAAATGCCTTTATTCTATAATCCTCTTGCCTTATCATTATGCCTTTCAAAATTTTAGAGTCCCGTATTGTATTTAGCAAGACTTCCAATGTTAAAATAAATAAAAGTGGGGACAACGGACATCCCTGTCTTGTTCCTTTTTCAATTTTAAACTCTGTCGTCAGACTTCCATTAATAATAATCTGTGCCTTTTGCTCTTGATAAATTGCTGAAATCGCCTGTATAAATTGGTCCCCAAAGTCCATCTTTTTTAAAGTCTTTAGTAGAAAATTCCAATCCACTCTATCAAAGGCCTTCTCTGCATCCAAAAAAACCAGCACTGCAGGAATCTGTTTATTCTTATCAAGATATTCCAATAAATCTATTACTTGCCTTACATTGTCCTTCATATATCTGCCCTCAATAAATCCCGCTTGATCCTCATGAATCACCTTTTGAATTACTGGCATCAACCTGTTGGCTAATACTTTCGCATAGATTTTATAGTCTGTATTCAAAAGAGATATTGGTCTATAATTCTCTGGTTTTTTAGGACCAACTTGTTCTTTTGGTATCAAAGATATATAAGCAGTTGTCCATGATGGGGGTATTTTACCCCCTTGTTGAATATTGCAAAATAAATCTCTAAGTTGTCCCACCATTTCAGCTTGTAAAGTTTTGTAATACACTGCGGTCAAACCATCCGTGCCAGGAGCTTTGGCTGTTTTTAACTGTTTAATTGCTGTTATTATCTCCTCCTCTGTTATAGGATAATTCATTCTTTCCTTTTGTTGATCAGTAATTTTTGTAACTCTCTTATCATTTAAATATTTTTCTATAAGTCCATTCTGCACCTCCTCTTTGGCATATAGTTTGGTATAATAGTCCACAAAAGCTTCTTTAATTAATTTTTGTTGAAAAATTTCTTTCCCTCCAATATCAATACTATCAATAGTCCGTATACTTTGTTTTTTCCTCAATGTGTAAGCCAACCATCTGCCCGGTTTGTTAGCGTTGCAAAATGTATTATGCTTCGCATATTGTAAGTTTGTTGCAACTTGTTCCGCCATAAGCATTTGAAATTGGTCTTTCAAAAGTTTTATAGCACTTCGTATTCTTTCATCTGTTGGGTTTTTAATAAGTAACTGTTCTTTATTCTTTATTTCCGTTTCCAATTCAGATCTTTTCTTTTGTCGGAACAGTCTATGTTTAGAGTTCATGTAGATAAGTACCCCTCTCATATAAGCTTTACTTGCGTCCCAAACAATTTCAATTGGGGTACCTTTATTCAAATTTGTTTCAAAAAATTCTTTCAAATGCTTTTTAAGTTCTATTGTATTTTTTTCATATCTAAACAAGTTCTCATTTAATCTCCAAGAACGTCTCTCAACCTTATCCATCTCAATTTCTATCCATACAGGGCTATGGTCAGTCAAAGTTCTTGGAAAAATCTTTGTTCTTTTTGTCTTAACAAGTAGATCATTTGACAACAGGATAAAATCAATCCTAGAAAAGGATCTATGTCTATCAGAAAAGAAAGTGTAATCCAATTCTTTTGGGTTATGTATTCTCCAAACATCTTTTAGTTCCATATCTTCTTTCATATCAAAAAAAGTCTGTGGTAGTCTAATTCTAGACTTTGCCAAACTCTTTTTATCTAGTTTAGAATCAATTACTCCGTTCCAGTCTCCCATAATTAAAATAGATCTATAGTCCCATTGCAATATTTTAGTATGTAACATCTTATAAAAATAGTCCTGTTGTTGATTGGGAGCATAAATTCCAATCAGAAGAATTTGGCCATTTGCTGTAAACAATTCAATTGCTACAAACCTACCATCTTGATCTGCTTCTATAACTTTAGCTGTTAACTTTTTATTTACATAAATAACCACACCATTCTTTTTCTGCGAAGTTGAAGATATAAAATGTGCTCCTAGTTTTGAGTTTATCAAATATTTTTGATCTTGAATTGTAATATGCGTTTCTTGTAAACATATTATATCATTATTAAATTGTTTCAAATATGTGAATAGTTTCTTCCTTTTCTGTGCTGAATTCAACCCATTGACATTCCAAGATAAACACTTAAAGATCATCAGCCTCTTTCTGGAGCACAGAGCAAAATGCTTGAAGATCATCCGAAAGCTTCGATCTCGCTCCTCCCATAGCTCCACTCTCTTGTACAGTACTCTTAACTGCCTTCTTGTCTTGTCTTTCCTGTTGTTGTTGTTGCTTTTGTTTAAATAGCTTAGATTGAGCTCTAGTTATACGTTGATCTTTAACTTCAGTCAACTGAATCAAGTCCAAAATTGGAGAGGAATCAAACAAGGGCTCACTCAGAAAACCTCCTTCTGCACCTTGCACTACTTCTAATTCCTGCTTGGACTGTTCTTGCAATTGCCTCTCTTCACTCTCTTTAATCTCCAAAACTGTGGATGTACGTGGAGATGGTGTTCTTTCCTTAAGAATAGTAGTGTAAAAGTGTTGTGCCTTCTCCACGGTATTCAACCGATATCCTTCTCCCTTATATCTAAAAATTATCCCAGCTGGTGCGTCCCACCGGAAGGGTATCTGTAAATTTTTCAATTCCTTAACAAGAAAACCAAATTCTTTTCTGGCTTTCAGCATTTTAGGAGGTAATTCTTTAAAGATTTCAAGTCGTGAACCCCCCACTTGTACTGAAGTATGAAAAGATTTTTGCAGGATATCATTTCTAATTTCTCTATCTGTAAAGTATATGACCACATCTCTAGGCAGTTGTCTTTGTCTGGCCACCCAAAAGTTCACTCTGTAGATTTTATCTATTTTGTGAAATACCACATCAGGATTAACTTGTAGAATCTTGGCCAAGGCTTCAGAACAAACTTGTCTCAAATCCTGTCTCTCCCCCTCTCGAATTCCCCGAAGCCGTATGGCGAATTCCATCGCCCGGAATTGTATCATGACAATCTCATCTTCAATTCTCTGCATTTTATTGTCAACTTCATCAATTTTATAATCATTGTCTTTCATCTTGACATTAACTTCTGATTTAAATTCTTCAACTTTAAAATCAACTTTCCCAATAAATTCTGCCAGGCCAGACGCCACTTCTGATATTTTTTTGGTCACCTTATTTTGATTCTGTTTCACCATATCTTTAACTTCATTAATTTCCTGCATAAATTCCTGATGTGATTTTTGAAGTTAATCATCTATCTCCTGTTGAGATTTTAGAAATTTATCATCCAGAGTTTTAGAGATAAATTGTTTTAAATCTCCCACATCAAATTCTTTTTTCTGGGTCTGTAACTGCTGTGCAGAGGGAAGCTGCGTTTCTTGTTTATGTGTGGGGGATCCCCCCCTGCTGCCTTCCCTTCCTGCTTCTTTGAAGCCATCCTGCCACGTAGTCTGGATTTTCTAAAAAGGGAAGTTCCTTTTCCTTTCCCTCCTGCACAAAGACTTCTAAAAAAGTCCCCCAGATTTGATCAATTAAAAGCTAAAGTAAAACAAAGTCCAATATTAGAAAGGGAGAAATTTTCCACTTGCTTCTCTTATAGCAAACAAGGCAACTTTGCAGCAACTTGGAAACTTGTAACACAAAATAACTTCACCAATCCACACTCATTGGCTCGTTAACTTTAAGGCTAAGCGCCATGTTTTTTTCAAAGCACTTTCACTCACTCAAATTTGTCTCAGTTTGAAAAGTCAACAAAGCGCTGATACTTGCGTTTCCAAATTTCAGGGTTCAGATAGGTTCGCTGTTTGTTAAAGCTGATTCTTTTCAAATTACGTTTCCTGCAGCCGGCTTGTTTTGCGGAAGCAAAATCGTCCCACGTCGCCCGGAGTTTCCGCAGGTTGGGAGGGAGCCACACCCGTTCTCTCCCCAGAAACAATTCCCTGGGGGACAACGGGGGCTCAACCTGTGCCCTGCGATCTCTACTTCTTCAATCCTTAGGATTTTGAAGCTTTCAAGCCGCTTCTGAGTAGTGAAGCGGCTCTACGGGCGGCGGGGCTGGCGGAGCTCCGAAAGGCACCGCCATCGCCGAAGGCAGAGAAACCGGAAATTGTTCCCAGATTTTGTAGTACTTAGTTTCACTTTTATCCTTGAGTTCCAAAGTGAGTCTGTCCATGTCAGGTATGCTTCCTTCAGTATCCAGGAAAGAAAACCCCAAACTCAAGCATTTTGAAGAATTTAGTACTTTTACTGAATATGAAAAGATAGCAACCCAGGTAAAGCTGGAAGTGAGCAAAATGCGCGAAATAGCATCTACTAAGCTTCTCCCCCCCCCCATGTCCATTGACCCTCAGCCAATCCAAAGGTCTCCCAAAGGTCAGGTGGCATCATGTCTGGCAACGTCATTCATCAGGAATGTAGGGCAGTTGGTCAGCCAGCCCCTTTTGAAGATTCACTTTCGATTCCTGGGAAGACACGTCCTACAATAGATAAACACCTCCTGCGCCTTCCCCACCCTTTCGCCCCCCTTTACTAATCCCTCCCCCGTTTCTTATGGCAGCTGAAGCAGGCAAAGCTGAGGCTGACATTCGGCCCCTCTTGCAGAAGAGACGTTATTCCTAAATAAGAGGAAAGAAGAGAGAGAGAAACAGAATATATACAATAATTATGGTTTATCAGGGTATTTGGTATAGAATTGCTGTATTTTCTTGGGAGCTCGGACATCCCGTTTATTCACCCATTCAGCCTGCGATAAAGGGAAATGTTTCCAGGCTATCAGATATTGGACTTTGCCATGGTGTTTCCTAGAGTCCAAAATTTCTTTAACTTCAAAATGTTGCTCCGCCTCTATGAGAATGGGAATTGGAGGGGTGCTTTGGTCAGCCCTTAGGGGAGACGAGTGTTCAGGTTTTAATAAACTAACATGAAATACAGGATGTATACGTCTCAATGTTTTTGGCAATTCCAATTCAACTGTTACTGGATTAATTAGTCTAATCACACGAAATGGTCCCACATACTTAGGGCCTAGCTTTTTGGACTTCTGGGTGGTCTGCAAATATTTTATAGACAAATAGACTTTATCACCCACTTTATAAACATGAGCTGGGGACCTTTTCTTATCAGCTTGCGCCTTATGGGCCCGGTGTGCCTCACCCAAAGCCTTCCGAGTCACTGCCCATGTGCTCTTTCCATCCAATCCATCAAGGAGGGATTTTGTTCAATCCAATCCATCAAGGAGGGATTTTGTTCAATCCAATCCATCAAGGAGGGATTTTGGGGATCATCCTGTGGTAACTCGGGAATGGGTACGAAATCCTGGCCCGACGCGACCTTAAAAGGAGTGAATCCAGTGCTACTGTGTACGGAATTATTATAAGCCACTTCTGCAAATGGCAACAAGTCTACCCAATTGTCTTGCTGGTAATTTATGTAACATCTCAGGTACTGTTCTAGTACCCCATTGGTTCTTTCACAGGCCCCATTTGTCTGAGGGTGGTGACTGGAACTTAGCCCCTGGGCGGAGCCAATCAATTTCAAAAATTCTTTCCAGAAATTGGAAGTAAATTGCACCCCCCTGTCAGAAATTATTCTTTTCGGAGATCCATGTAGTCGGTAAATCTGCCGAATAAACAGTTTTGCAAGGGTTTTTGCTGAAGGGATCTTTGAGCAAGGGATGAAATGTACTTGTTTGGAAAACAAATCAGTTACTACCTAAATGACAGTGCAGCCCTCACTGTCTGGTAAGTCCACAATAAAATCCACAGATATTTCCTTCCATGGGGCGTTCGGTCTAGCCACACTTTGCAGCAATCCAGGGGATTTTCCTGGAGGTCTTTTAGCCAAGGCACATACTGGACAGCTAGCTACATATGCCTCTATGTCCTTTTTAAGTGCGGGCCACCAAAATTGTCTCTTAACAAGGTGTAGAGTCTTGACAAACGCAAAGTGTCCTGCGGCCTTGGCATCATGAGCATATTTCAATACGGTTGTCCTTAATGTGGTTGGAACATACAATTTCGATCCAACCCAAGCTAGTCCATCACGAAGTGTGCATTCATTCGAGTGGTTCCTAAACCACTCGTCAGTTTTTAGCGCTTCTCGCAATTTTTTGAGTAAATCCCCCGAGAGTTCTGGTTCGGTTTTACTCTGCGCTCTGGTAGTGACCGGTGTTGCCAATTGTGTCAAGGGGATCATTGGTTGAACCACTTCCTTTTTGATGCTATTGTACTGCGGCAATCTGGAAAGTGCGTCTGCCATGAAGTTTTTTCCACCAGGAAGGTAACGTAGAGTGAAATTGAAACGCTTGAAATGTTGGGCCCAACGAGCCTGTTCTGGAGATAGTTTGCGTGGTGTTTTTAATGCTTCTAAATGTCAGCCGCAAACAGCCGTTTCAATTTTTCGAAAGCGGCTTGACAGTCCATAGTCCATTCCAGTGGTTTCGAGGGTTTGGGCTTTACTTCCCCTTTGGTTTTTAGCAAGTCTGTAATTGGTAGTGCGATTTTCGTGAAAGAGGGGATAAATTGTCTATAAAAGTTAGCAAACCCTAAGAAACTCTGTAACTGTTTACGGGTGCGCGGTGTGGCCCATTCCAGTACTGCCCAAACCTTTTCAGGGTCCATCTCTATTCCCTCATGAGATATACGATATCCAAGATAGTCGATTTTGTCTTGGTGAAATTCACATTTAGAAAGTTTGGCATAGAGTTTGGCTGCTCTGAGTTTCTTTAAGACCGTTCGTACCAACTTTACATGGTCGGCCATGTTGTCAGAATAGATCAGGATGTCATCCAAATAGACCAACACCCCCTTATATAGGTGCTCATGCAATACTTCGTTGATCAGTTGCATGAATACAGCCGGGGCTCCCTGTAATCCAAAAGGGAGTACTCTAAACTGGAAACATCCCAGCAGGCAATTAAATGCTGTCTTCCATTCATCTCCCTCTTTTATTCTCACTCGGTAGTATGCCTCTCTTAAATCAAGTTTGGTGAAAAATTTTCCCTTCCCTAGATGGGCTAACATGTCCTTCATGAGTGGGAGGGGATAGACATTTTCTACGCAAATCGCGTTCATGTTTCTATAATCAATTACGAGACAAAAGGATCCATCTTTCTTCTCGCGGAACATTGAGCCTGTAAAATCTTCTTAAATCCTTCCCCTGTTGCTAAGGCACCCAGTTTTTTCCTCAGTCATCAGACTGGACAGTTGTGTGGAAAGCGTTCTCTATCTCCTTATCGAGTTAGGGTTATATTTCTATCTGATTGATTCTCTGTGTTTTGACTTTGGTTTGTCTATTGACTATTCTCTAGCCTGTTGAATTTTTTTCAGTGAACCTGAATTTCAGCAGCTTCTTGTGAGCTGCTGATTTGTTTCTTCTCTCAGCTGAGATCAACATCACTAAGAGGGTTAGTAATATTCTGGTGGAGCTTTCAGCTTCCCCTGTTGGGGGGGGGGTAGGGGCATTTTCTTGCCCTATTATCATTGATTACCTGCATTTTCCTGGCGTTTATTGCCTGTGGAGCCTCGCGCCCCCCTCCCTATTGGCCTTGACAGTCCTGCGACTGCATTTAATATTGTGGAGTTTTCACGCTGCCCCAATTTAGCCGCTTGTCGGCTCTCGCTATTCTCCCTCTCCCCGAAGCCCCTGCATACCACAGGGTTTTTCTGAGGGCTCTAATCTGGCGATCTGGAGTTGCGGCGGCTGTCTCATTAGCTCAGCTGTTTGGCACTGATAATTTGAGCGGAGCAGCGCGCTCCCGGTCTTAGCCGCTTGTCGGCTTCACTTAAAAGGGGCTGTTTGCATACCTTAGCTTCCCCTCTGCCGCTTTAGAGTCTCCTCGCCGGCTCCTCTTCCAGCAGTTTGAAGCACAGCAAATTACCTTGCTGAGGAGCCTTGCGCTCTAACAGTCGTCCTCTGGGGCGCCATTTTGTAGCAGGAGAGTTTGTACTCTTCCTGTCATTTTGTTGGGCTGCCATTTTGAGAGGAGGGTGGAGTCTGCAGGCCTACCAAGCCTCTCCCTCGGCAGTAGAGCTCTCTGTGTTTGGAATTTTTTTTTTCCTTTGGCCATTATAAAGGGGTTCCTTTCTGCCTGGCTCTGTAGGCATTACTGCCCTCTCTAGTCCTATTTGCTGACCTGGTGATTTGCCTGTTCTCAGTGGGATCTTAATTCCCCTCTTTGACCTATCTGGTGGTTGTTTGTTTGTTTTTATTAGTCATGCCTAAGGCTCAATCCAAATCTAGGCATGGCCGTAAGGCCACAGTCCGCGAACAATCGGAAGCTTCCTTGCGTGAAAGCCAGATTCAGGCCCCAGACAACGGGGTGCGAACCCCTGCTTCCACCAGGCGACCCTCACTCTCTTCCAAGGGGCTTAAGGCCCATGGAAAACCTCCCATTGAGGTGTCAAAAAGGCAAAGTATTAATGAAGCCCCAATATGTGGGTCAGCCAGAGAGCCTTCTGAGGACTTGAGGCGAGAAGTTTCGTTGACTCCGGATCAAAGATCCTTGCAGGACTTTCCAATGTCCGTAGATTCAGCAGAAGTTTGGGGATCAGCTCCCTTGGCGGGGGTTCGTTCTGCGGTGGGGTCTAGTGCTCCCTTCTCCCCAATGATCCATCCTTCTGTCACTTCTGCTCCGGTCCGGGCCTCTTCGGAGGCCGGCCCGGCTCCAGGTCCACCTCCGGTGAATTGGCAGCCGGAAGACATTCAACGAATGATTTCCATTGCTGTACATCAGTCGTTGTCTACCCATTTCAATCCGACTCCGGGACCTGCTCCCACTCGCTCGGTCCCTTTAGAACAGGTGGAATCTCTGACTGGGTTTGATATGGATGATGCCATTTCCCTAGCAGGCTCAGATTCGCCGTCTGTTTCTGGGGTCAGTGATCACTCCAAAGATGTGAACATGGAACCCCAGGAGCCAGAGCTCTCGGAGGATGAGGGATTGCCCCCTGATCAACCAGCATTCACGGGCCTTTTTCCCCAGTCTCTTTTTAAATCATTGCTGTTTAAGGCGGTAAATACAGCTCAACTGGGTCCCTCTTCGCTGCCAGAGCCTCCTCCATCTGCGGGTTCTTTGAATCCCCTGTTTGCCGAGCAACCTAAGGCTGTGACAGCCATTCCTACGCCTCCGCTTTTCCTGGAGGTCATCCAGAAGCAGTGGTCTGCTCCCTCCTCGGTCCCGGTGCTAACTTCCACTGACAAAAGAAACTTCATTGTGTCTTCGGACCTGGAGTCACTGCTTCAGGTTCCCTCAGTTGACGCTCCTGTTGCTGCATTGCTCTCTTCTTCTGCCATTCCTGGTAATCCAGAGGAGGGTCTTCGCCCTGAGGAGCGTAGAGCAGAACAGGTTCTTCAGAGGGCCCACCTAGGTGCGGCTTGGGCTATTAAATCTGCATCCACCGCATCATTTTTTAATCGGACAACTATCCTGTGGCTTAAACAATTACAGGAAAAGATGTCTTCTGAGGACCCCAGATTGAAACAGGACTTGAATAAAATCATTGCTGCGGTACAGTTTTCTGCAGATGCCACCTTGCATGCCACTCGATTCACAGCAAAGTCTCTGGCCTCTTCCATTGCGGCCCGCCGTTTAGTGTGGCTTCGCCATTGGCAAGCTGATGCGAGGCATAAATGGCGCCTGACTTCAGTGCCTTTTTCAGGATCAAAACTGTTTGGCGAGCACCTGGACAAGTTTCTTGTAGAGACCAAAGATAAAAGAAAAGTCTTGCCAGCTGTTTTCCGTAGGGGGGAACCTCGGGTTTTTCCTTACCCTCCTCGTCCTCAATTCCGTCCATCGGAAGGGGGAATGGGTCCCCACAGAAACACGGGTAATTTCTATCCTGGGTCTTTAAATTTTAGGCAGAGGAATTTTCAGGAGAGACCAGCTAGGGGGAAGAACTTTGGTCCCCGGCGGCCCTTTCAAGGGGGAGGGGGTCGTTCCATCCATCGTCGGTGTTAGTAGTACAGGGGATCCTCCCATTGGCGGACGATTGGGCCTCTTCGCCAATGCTTGGGAGGGTACTACTTCAGATTGCTGGGTCCGGGCCTCCATTTCGTCTGGACTGGCCATTGAATTTATTTCCATCCCTCCTATGTCTTTTATCCGATGTCCTCTTTCCCACTTGGCCGATCGGCGAGCCCGCATGGACTCGGCGGTAAACCATCTGTTGGCCATTAGGGCTATTCAGCGGGTTCCTCGCGACCAGGTGGGACAGGGGTTCTATTCTAGGATCTTCCTAGTCCCTAAGTCATCGGGGGGGTGGAGACCGATTCTGGACCTTAAACAATTGAACCGTTTTGTGGTCTATAGAAGGTTCAAAATGCAATCTTTGTCTTCAATTCTGGCCGGCGTACGGAGGGGCGATCTCCTCTGTTCAATAGATCTCACGGAGGCCTACCTCCATATCCCCATTCGCCCTTCTCATAGGCGATTCCTTCATTTTTACTATGCTGGGGCCCACTACCAATACAGGGCATTACCCTTCGGTGTTTCCTCCGCACCCCGTAGTTTCACCAAGATTTTGGCGGCCTTAGCGGCCCATCTCAGGCTTCAAGCCATTCGTCTCCAGTGCTATCTGGATGATATCCTTATTATGTCATCTTCTCATCAGCAGGCCATGTCGGATCTTTGTCTCACGATTCAGACACTGGCATCACACGGCTTCTCTGTTAACCTAGAGAAGAGCCACCTAACACCCTCAACTAGGATTCTCCATTTGGGGGCTATTATTGACTCGTCACAAGGTAGAGTTTTCCTTTCCCCAGACAGACAGGTGGCCTTGAAATCCATGGTAGCTAAGCTCATGGGGGAGAGGAGGGTTTCCCCTCTGTTTCTTTCCAGACTACTAGGGAAGATGGTCTCGGCCATCTCCATTGTCCCATGGGCCAGATTACATTTTAGAGACCTTCAATGGTTCCTTTTACCTTTTCAGAAAGCGGGCAAGGGATCCTCCTTGATCAAAGTGACAGTTCCACGGGGAGTGCGGTCATCCCTTCGCTGGTGGACAACTCCTGCGCTCTCCAAGGGCTGTCTGTTCCTAGAACCCCAGCGGGTAACGGTGACCTCCGACGCCAGCAAATCCAGCTGGGGGGCTCACTGCGGGACTCACTTCGCACAAGGGACCTGGTCCCCTGTGGAAGGGGCCCGCAGCATCAATTGGTTAGAGCTGAGGGCAATTTACCTGGCTCTTCGGGCCTTTCAACATCTGCTGTCAGGCGAACACGTGCTGATTTTGACCGACAACACCTCGGCCAAGGCTCACATCAATCGCCAGGGCGGTACCAGGTCGATCTTGTTGATGCGGGAAGCAGAGACTAGGTCTTTGGGCAGAGAGGCATCTTGCCTCCTTGAAAGCGGACCATATATCAGGTGTCTCGAATGTGACAGCAGACTGGCTGAGTCGCCAGCATTTGGACCACGGAGAATGGAGCCTTCACCCACTCCTATTCCGGAGGATAGCAGCTCATTTTGGGAGCCCGCAGATAGACCTGTTTGCTTCACCTCAGAACAACCAGTTGCCTCGTTTCTTCTCCCGTTTCCCTTCCCATCAAGCGGAAGCTGTGGATGCCTTGTGCTCCCCTTGGCCGCAAGGTCTGCTGTACGCCTTCCCTCCAATTCCCCTCATTCCAAGGGTGATTTGGAAGCTACTGCTGGAGCAGGCGGAGATCATTCTGGTGGCGCCACATTGGCCGAGGAGGTCATGGTTTGCAGACCTCATGCATCTGTCAGTGTCTCCTCCTTGGAAGATTCCATGTTCCCCGGATTGTCTCAGCCAAGGGACGATTGTACATCCGGAGCCTCAGTGGCTTCAGCTGACCGCTTGGCGGTTGAGTGGGCAGATATGCAGCGGGACCACATCCCCTCTGACGTGATCCATACCATCCAGGCCTCCAGGCGAGCATCGACAGAACGGATTTATTCGGCTACTTGGAAAGCTTTTTCCTCGTGGTGTTCATCCCAAGGTTTTTCTCCACTTCAAGCTTCCGTCTTGCAAGTTCTTCGATTCCTTCAGTCGGGATTGGACAAAGGTCTGTCTCCCAATACCCTCAGGAGACAGGTGGCGGCAATTTCTTCCATCTTAACGTATAATTCAATACACTCATTATCTCAGCGACCTCTGATTCGACGTTTCCTCCGAGGTGCAACTAATCTCTGCCCACCTGTTCTACATCGGTATCCCTCTTGGGATCTTCCTCTTGTGCTGGACTCCCTTATGGGGTCACCATACGAGCCTCTTGATTCGGTCAGCTTGCGTTTATTGTCTGGCAAGGTGGCCTTTTTGGTTGCTATTACGTCGGCACGTCGAATTTCAGAACTAGCAGCATTGTCCATTAAAAATGATTTGTGTGTTTTTTCATGAAGATCAAGTGGTCCTTAGATTGGATCCGACATTTGTGACTAAGATTAACTCTCCATTTCATCGTTTGCAGGAACTAGTCTTGCCAGATTTCTATCCTTCTCCTTCTGATCCGGTGGAGAGCCGTTTACACATGTTGGATGTCCACCGGGCTCTGACCCTCTACCTCCGGAGGACAGCTGATATTCGGCGGACAGAATCACTGTTTGTTTCCTTTCTACCATCTTCCTTAGGTCAAAGAGTAACTTCCTCCATGGTGGGGCGGTGGGTCCGTTCGACGATTACAACAGCATACGAACTCCGGTCGTTACCTCCTCCTGCTTCTGTCACAGCCCATTCTACCAGAAGTGCTGCGACCACGGCGGCTTGGACCTCGAAGGCTTCTTTGGATGAGATCTGCAGGGCGGCAACTTGGACGTCTCCTTCGCCCTTTATTAGACATTATAAGTTAGATAAGTTTGCCTCGGCGGAGGCGGATTTTGGGAGGCGTGTGTTTCAGGGTGTTGTCACTCGGGAGGGGTATTCTGCCCAGACTGTCCCCGCCCGTGAAATGGGACAGTGATCTTTGGTATGTCCCACGTCTGGCTGCTGTCTCCACCCTCAAGGGAGAAGGGGCGTTGGTTCTACCTGATACGCCCCTTCTCGTTGAGTGCAGACAGCAGCCAGCCCCACCCTGGTCCTTTCAGTCTGGTCATTCATATCATTGTCTTATTGCATGGTTGTTTACTGTTTTTTTATGGTTTTTCTTTCCACACACCGAGTCTGTTTCTGTCAGGTATGCTTCCTTCAGTATCCAGGAAAGAAAACCTCAAACTCAAGCATTTTGAAGAATTTGGTACTTTTACTGAATATGAAAAGATTAACACCCCAGTGAAAAGCTGGAAGTGACCAAAACGCGCGAAATGCATCTACTAAGCTTCTTCCCCCCCTCGTGTTTATATTTTCTCAGCCAATCTTAAGGTCTTGCAAAGGTCAGGTGGCAACACGTCTGGCAGCGTCATCCATCAGGAATGTCGAGACAGTTGGTCAGCCATTCCCTTCTGAAATCCAGTTTCGATTCCCACGAAGTCTCCTCCTACAAAGACAAACCCCCTCCTGCTCTCTTCCCCCACTTTGCTCCATACCTAATCCCTCCCCGTTTCTTATGGCAGCTAAAGCAGGGAAGCTGAGGCTGACATTCGGCCCCTCTTGCAGAAGAGACGTTAGTCCTAATTAAAAGGAAAAAGAGAAAGAGAAACAGAATATATACAATGATCAAGGTTTATCAGGGTATTTGGCATAGAACTGTTGTACTTTCTTGGGAGCTCGGACATCCCGTTTATTTACCCATTCAGCCTGAGATAGTGGAAAATGTTTCCAGGCAATTAGATATTGGACTTTACCATGGTGTTTTCTAGAGTCCAAGATTTCCTTAACCTCAAAATGTTGCTCCCCTTCTATGAGGATGGGAATTGGAGGGTTGCTATGATCAACCCTTAGGGGAGATGAGTGTTCAGGTTTCAATAAACTAACATGAAATACAGGATGTATCCGTCTCAAGGTTTTTGGTAATTCTAATTCAACTGTCACTGGATTTATCAGTCTAATCACACGAAATGGTCCTACATACTTAGGCCCCAGCTTTTTAGACCTCTGGGTGGTTTGTAAGTATTTGGTAGACAAATAGACTTTATCCCCCACTTTGTAAATGTGAGCTGGGGACCTTTTCTTATCGGCTTGTGCCTTATGAGCTCGGTGTGCCTCATCTAATGCCTTCCAAGTCACTGTCCAGGTGCTCCTTAATTGTTCCATCCAATCTATCAAGGAGGGATTTTGGGGATCATCTTGAGGTAACTCGGGAATGGGTACAAAATCCTGGCCCGATGCAACCTTAAAAGGGGTGAATCCGGTGCTACTATGCACAGAATTGTTATACGCCACTTCTACAAATGGCAACAAGTCTACCCAATTGTCCTGTTGGTAATTCACGTAACACCTAAGGTATTGTTCGAGCACCCCATTGGTTCTTTCACAAGCACCATTTGTCTGAGGGTGGTGACTGGAACTCAACCCCTGTGCGGAGCCTATCAATCTTAAAAATTCTCTCCAGAAACTGGAAGTAAATTGCACACCCCTATCAGAAATTATTCTTTTCGGAGACCCATGTAGTCGGTAAATCTGCCGAATAAATAATTTTGCGAGGGTTTTTGCTGAAGGGATCTTTGAGCAAGGTATGAAATGTACTTGTTTGGAAAACAAATCAGTTACTACCCAAATGACAGTGCAGCCCTCACTGTCGGGTAAGTCCACAATAAAATCCATAGATATTTCCTTCCATGGGGCGTTCGGTCTAGCCACACTTTGCAGTAATCCAGGGGATTTCCCTGGAGGTCTTTTAGCCGAGGCACATACTGGACAGCTAGCCACATATGCCTGTATGTCCTTTTTTAGTGCAGGCCACCAAAACTGTCTCTTAACAAGATGTAAAGTTTTGACAAACACAAAGTGTCCTGCGGCTTTGGCATCATGCGCATATTTCAATACGGTTGGTCTTAATGTGGTCGGAACATACAATTTTGATCCAACCCAAGATAGTCCGTCACGAAGTGTGCATTCATTCAAGTGGATTTTAAACCACTCGTCAGCTTTTAGCGCTTCTCGTAACTTTTCGAGTAAATCCCCTGAGAGTTCTGGATCGGTTTTACTCTGCGCTCTGGTAGTGACAGGTGTTGCCAATTGCGTTAAGGGGATCATTGGTTGAACCAGTTCCTTCTTTATGCTGTTGTACTGTGGTAATCTGGAAAGTGCGTCCGCCATGAAATTTTTCCCCCCAGGAAGGTAACGTAAAGTGAAATTGAAACGCTTGAAATGTTGGGCCCAGCGTGCCTGTTTGGGTGACAATTTGCGTGGTGTTTTTAATGCTTCTAGATTCTTATGGTCAGTCCACACCTCGAAAGGGTGTTTTGCCCCTTCTAAAAATTGTCTCCATGTTAACAGCGCCCATCTAACTGCAAACGCTTCCTTCTCCCATATGGCCCATCTCCTTTCTGTCTCAGATAGCTTACGGCATGTGTAAGCACAGGGTTGTAATATTCCATTCTCATTCTTTTGCAAGAGTATCGGTCCTACGGCAACGTCGCTAGCATCCGCTTGTACTACAAAAGGTTGTTCTATGTCGGGGTGTTTGAGCACAGGTTCAGCTGCAAACAACCGTTTCAGTTTTTCGAAAGCGGCCTGACAGTCCATAGTCCATTCTAGTGGTTTCGAGGGTTTGGGTTTTATTTCCCCTTTGGTTTTGAGCAAGTTTGTAATTGGCAGTGCGATTTTTGCGAAAGAGGGGATAAATTGTCTATAAAAGTTAGCAAACCCTAAGAAACTCTGTAACTGTTTACGGGTGCGTGGTGTGGCCCATTCCATTACTGCCCGGACCTTTTCCGGGTCCATCTCTATTCCCTCATGCGATATACGATATCCAAGATAGTCGATTTTGTCTTGATGGAATTCACATTTAGAAAGTTTTGGCATAGAGTTCAGCTGCTCTGAGTTTATTCAAGACCGCTCGAACCAATCTTATATGGTCGGCCATGTTGTCAGAATAAATTAGAATATCGTCCAAATAGACCAACACCCCCTTATATAGATGCTCATGCAACACTTCGTTGATCAACTGCATGAATACGGCCGGGGCCCCCTGTAGTCCAAAAGGGAGTACTCTAAATTGGAAACACCCCAGTGGGCAATTAAATGCTGTCTTCCATTCATCTCCCTCTTTTATTATCACTCGGTAGTATGCCTCTCTTAAATCAAGTTTGGTAAAAAATTTTCCCTTTCCTAAATGGGCCAACATGTCCTTCATCAGTGGGAGGGGATAGACATTTTCCACGCAAATGGCGTTCATGTTTCTATAATCAACAACTAATCTGAAGGATCCATCTTTCTTTTCGCGGAACATTACTGGCGCTGCTACCTTGGGTTTGGCTCGTTCGATAAATCCCCGTTCTAAGTTTTTGTCAATAAAATTCCGTAATTCCTCCAATTCTCGAGGTGTCATGGGGTATATTTTTGGTTTGGGAAGCTTCACCCCTGGGAGTATTTCAATGGTGTAGTCAGTGGCCCTGTGGGGAGGCAGAGTATCAGACGCTTTTTCACTAAACACTTCCTTGAGGTCCCAATATTCCTTCGGAATTTTCTCTTCTCCCTCAATATAGTTAATGGCTACTGCGGCCCCTTCTGGTCTTATGTCGTCCCTTAGGGAGGGGCCTTCCTTTTCCGGAGGTGGTTCTGCCGTACGGATGCGCAGGACCCCCGTTTTCCAATTTACTCGTGGGTTCCATTTACGAAGCCAGGGCAGTCCTAGAATTAGGGGCCTTTCCATGCCAGGTGCTACGATAAAGCTGAGCTTTTCTATATGATTCCCCAACTGTAGTTCAAGGGGTTCGGTCATAAAACTAGCTGGGCCCCCTCCTGCAATCGACCCATCTAATTGACAAAATGCAATGGGTCTTTTTAAAGTTTTCAGTCTCAGTCCCATTTTCTCCACTACTTTGGGGCTAATTATGCACCTAGTGCACCCCGAGTCCAACAGGGCTAACAATTGCGTGTGAGTTCCTGTGGAGGGCACCCTTACTTCTACGGGGATGAGTAAGGGTTCTTCCGTGTGACTCACCCGTTCATCGGTGTCCGAGTCGGAGTCCGTCTCGCTGTCGTCATCGTTGGTCGGAGTTCCCAACTCCCGCTGGTCCCGGGGAGTGAACTCAACGACTTCTCCTTTCAGGGCGGTGCCGCGGGTTTTGGCGGGTATTTTATCGCTTTTCTTTTGGCTGGCCCCGGTGGCTTTTGGCGGTGGTTTGGAGAAGCATTCGGCCGCCCGGTGACCCTCCTTCCCACATTTGAAACAGGTGAAGGGCTTTGACTTGGGTTTGAATTCGGTCTTCCCGCCAGTCATCTTGGCCGCCCCCTTACGGTAGAAAGAGGATGACTGGTCCCCCATCCGCCTTCCTCGGAGTTCGCTCCGTTTCAGCTCGATCTCCACATCCTCAGCTACTATGTACCATCTATCCAAATCATCGGGGACCCCCATGCTCCTGCAATCTCGATATATCTCATCATTCAATCCATCCTTGAAACTCTCCAAAAGCGCCATTTCTGACCAGCCTGTCATATAAGGTGCCAGTTCACGAAACTCTTGGATATACTCTGCCACCGGCCTCCGACCCTGCTGAATGCTCTTCATTCTGAGTCTCGCCTTTCGTTCAGCTAAATGGTCTTCAAAACGTCTTCTAAGGGCCCTCATGAACTGGTTGTAATTTCTCAGCAGGAGGGAGTTGTTATTGTGGAGAACTACCATCCACTCAGCCGCCACTCCCTCTAGGGCATTCGCAACGCTTCTGACTTTAGCCACATCCGTTTCGTAGTCCTCCCCCCAATCCTGCATGTGGTTCCACACTTGGGTCAGGAAAAATCCCAAGGTCTTAGGATTTCCATCAAACTTCCCAGGAAGGGGGGGGATTTTTGGCTTTTTATGTCTGCGGGGGGGGGGGGGGGGCTGCAGGGCTGGGGTTCTCTGGCCGGCTGCATCTCTTCCTCGAGCTGCCGAAGCCTGGGATGTTCCCTCCTCAAACTCTTCCTCTCCCCCGCAGGCTGTCTCTTCGGCCTCCCCCCTGGGGTCTGCTTCCCCCTTCTCCACAGGAGTTTCAAAAGACTCACGGTTTTTTCTGCTTTCTTCCACATCACGGATAAGCTGCAAGGCTTGTTCTATCATGAGACGTTCCTTCTGCTGTTGCATCCACACTGCCTCCCTTTTTCGGGGTCTGGAAGTCGTCACTCCCCGGGGATTCTCCCCCCAGTCCGGCAGTCTCCCCACTCCTTTGGACCATCTAGCTTCCTCCAGTTCCAAACGGAGTTTTTCCAGCCATTCTGCAGTTTCTCTTTCCGACTGGAGGGCGGTTGAACTCGCTGCCCCCATCTTCCCTTCTTCATCACTCCCTCGATCTGACATACTTTGGATTTTCAGTCCCCTCGGGTTTTGTCCGGGATGACTGAGGTGACTTCCAGCTTAATGTCAGGTATGCTTCCTTCAGTATCCAGGAAAGAAAACCCCAAACTCAAGCATTTTGAAGAATTTGGTACTTTTACTGAATATGAAAAGATTAACACCCCAGTGAAAAGCTGGAAGTGACCAAAACGCGCGAAATGCATCTACTAAGCTTCTTCCCCCCTCGTGTTTATATTTTCTCAGCCAATCTAAAGGTCTTCCAAAGGTCAGGTGGCAACACGTCTGGCAGCGTCATCCATCAGGAATGTCGAGACAGTTGGTCAGCCATCCCCTTCTGAAATCCAGTTTCGATTCCCACAAAGTCTCCTCCTACAAAGACAAACCCCCTCCTGCTCTCTTCCCCCCCTTTGCTCCATACCTAATCCCTCCCCGTTTCTTATGGCAGCTAAAGCAGGGAAGCTGAGGCTGACAGTTTCCTTCTCCTTCGACAAAAAAACTGGGTGCCTTAGCAACAGGGGAAGGATTTAAGAAGATTTTACAGGCTCAGTCCAACCTCTGACCAATGAGCACAACCCACGTCTGGCTGCTGTCTCCACTCAACGAGAAGGGGCGTATCAGGTAGGACCAACGCCCCTTTTATAATTATGTGACCATAATTTTTGCCATTTCTCTAAATCAATAGCATAACTAAAAATTTCTCCCCATGTTATCATTGATTCTTTAACTTGTTCTTCTTCCAGTTTTACCTCTAACAAATATCCATACAACTTTTTAATTACATGATCATCAGAGTCCATTAAAATCTTATCTAAATTAGTCAAAACGCTATAAAAACCTTCTTGTTTGAGATCTTCTCGATATCTAAAAAATATTTGCATATATGAAACCAGTCCATCTTACATCCCTGATCTTCTAGATCCTGCTTTAATTTAAATTCACCCTTTTCATCCAATAATTCAAATAATTTGTTCCCTTTTAAATATTACTGGATATGAAAAAGCTTCAATTGTAGATACCCAGACTGGAATGTTCAAATAATGATATTTTTTTACCTTCTCTCAATTCAACCATAAAGCTTCAAGTATCTGGTGTCTTCTAAAATATCCTTGTATTTTTGTTCCTTTATACCATAAAAAGGCATGTCACCCCATCAACAAATCATATCCCTCCAAATTCAATAATCTGGTGTTTCTCAAAGTTATCCATTCTTTAATCCACATTAAACTTGCAGCTTGGTAATACAATTCAAAATTAGGCAAACTAAAACCACCCCTAACTTTAGCATCTTGTAACAACTTTAATTTTATTCTCACCTTTTTTCCCTGCCAAATATATTTCAATATCATTTTATTTAAATCTACAAAAAATTCCTTACCCAACTTGATTGGAATTGTCTGAAATAGGTACAAAATTCTAGGCAGACTATTCATCTTGATAGTTGAGATCCTACCAAAGATAACTGCAAATTTCCCCATTTCACCAAATCTTGGCCTATCTGTTGTTTAAGCTTATTATAATTATTTTCTTTAAGTGCACTACATCTTGGTGTTAAATATATCCCCAAATATTTTACTTTATTTGTAACCTGCATTTTTGAGGTCTCCATCAATTCCTCTTTTTGCTTTTTCAACATATTGTATTTCTAGTCATTATCTTCATTTTTTCTTTATTGATTTTCAATCCAGCTACTTTCCCAAATTCTCCAATAGTTTCTATCAATTTATTTATTGTTGTTAATGGTTCTTCAATGATAAAAACCAGATCGTCTGTGAAGGCTTGTAGTTTATATTCTTCTTTTTTAATTTTCATGCCTTTTATCTCTTTTTCATCTCTAATATGTCTATTTAAAACTTCTAGAGTCAATATAAACAATAGTGGGGATAGCAGGCATCCTTGTCTAGTACCTTTTTCTATCTCAATAGGACCAGTCAATTCTCCATTTATCATTACTTTTGCCATCTGTTTAAAATATATGGCTTCGATTGCCTGGATGAATTTCCTAGCAAAGCCCACCTTTTCCATTTGGAGTATCATGAATCACCAGTTTACATTGTCAAAAGCTTTTTGTGTGTCTAAAAATACCAAAGCCATCTGCTTTTCAGGATGTGCTAAAGCATCCAGAATTATTCTTATATTATCTCTAATTTGTCTTTTTGGGAGGAATCCATTTTGATCTCTATGTATAAAGTTGTTCAAATATCTCTTGAGTCTTTCTGCCAGTATTGAAGCAAAAATTTTATAGTCTGAATTTAGCAGGGATATAGGCCTATAGTTTTTGATTTGTTGTGGGTCTGTATCTTCCTTATGAATCAATGTAATATATGCCTGAGTCCATGATTTGGGTATCTTCTTCTTAATCATCACTTCATTCATAACATGGGAGACTTAGAGATTCTTGTAATGTCCTATAATATTCAACAGGTAAGCCATCAGGCCCTGGTGCCTTTCCATTCTTCTGTTTCTTAATTGCTTCTGTTAATTCCATCATCGTGATACTCCCCTCCAACATCTCTTCAATCTCTTTGAGAATCCTATGTAGTTTTGCATCTTGTAAATACCTTGCCACTTTTTCTTTCTCTATCATCTCTGTCTTGTAAAGTTGCCTATAATATTCTTGTATTATTTTTGCCATCTCTTTATTTCCAAATTTACTTTGTCCTTGTTCATCTTATTAGTTGTGTTATTTTTCTTTCTTCTCTTTCTTTTTTCAATTTATATGCTAGCCATCTTCCTGGTTTATTCGCATTTTCAAAGTAATTCTGTTTAGCACTTCTTATTTTTTGGGCTAATTCTTTCTTCTCCAGTAGGTCCATTTTGTGCTTTATTATATCCATTTTCATTTTAACTTCTTTCTTACATGGACCTTTCTGGAGTTCCTTTTCAAATCTCTTATGTTCATCAGTTAATAGTTTAAAAGCTTGTCTTTTCTTCACATTTCTTTTCCTTGTATAGTCTATTATTAGACCTCTAGCATAGGCCTTCATTGTATCCCAAAGATATTGTGCCGAAGTGTCCTCTTTCTTGTTCTCTTTGAAGAAAAAAGCCAGCTCTCTCTCCATTTTCGGTATGAAGTCTTTCTCTTTTAAGATTGTATTATTTAGAGTCCATCTGGGTTTTCTTTCTCGACCTTTCAAAGAAACAATCACAGGATTTTGGTCAGCCCATAAGTTTGTTTCACGTATTCTATTTTCAAAGTCAGGTCCATTGTTGTGTCCATATCAAGTCTAGACCAAGATGAATGTCTATCGGAATAGAAAGTATATTGTCTATTTTTCACATTTCTATCTCTCCATACATCTTTCAAGTTCATTTCCTCTGTCATATTAAAAAAAGATTTTGATAGTGTCTTTCTATTGTGTCTCACTGTTTTAAGTGTTTTATAATCCAAGTTTTCATTTACTATTCCATTAAAATCCCCTATCATGCATATATTGTCATACTCCATCTCAATTATTTTCATATGTAGCTTTCGATAAAAATCACTTTGATTGCTGTTTGGTACATATATGCTACCAAAAGAATTTTCATACTATTATCAATTATTTCCACCATCAAAATTCTTCCTTCTGGATCTGTATATATTTGCTCCGCCAATATTGAATTCCTAATATATAAAACAACTCCTCTCTTTTTACTTTGTGACAATGATAAAAAAGTTTTCCCAAGTTTGGGTTGTATCAATAATTGTTCGTGTTGCTTTTTAATATAAACTTCTTGTAGACAGATTATATCAAATTTTAATTTCTCTAATTTATGGAATACCTTTCTCCTTTTCACTCCCAAATTAAGTCCATTTATATTTATTGAAATTAATTTTGTTCCTTCTATCTTCATACTTTATATGTAGGTTTTGTTGCTCTAGTTGATCTTACTTCACATTGTTCCTTGTGTTCCACAATTCCACCTACTGCACCTTCTATTGATTCTATCATTGCTAATTCCTCTTCTGTGAATTTTAATGGCACTACTGTAGTTTGAGTTTCCATTTCCATTTCCACTTCCTTGTCTTTTAAAATGTCTTCATAGAAAGCTCTTGGTAATTTCTAATGCGTCAGCCAATATCCCAATCATAATATCAGCCAAATTTTCTCCTTTTTCTTCCTCCACATTTTGAAATCTAAGGTAGAATTCTGCTTTATCCATTTCCCATCCGATTAAGCCACTCCTCTCTTGTTCAACCTCTCCCAGTCTATTATCTATATCTTTCATTTTCTCCTCTTTTTGATCATCCTTTTTCTCCAATTTTTGCAATCTTTCTTCATATTTTGTCATTGTTTGCTGAATGCTGACCACTTTTTCATCTGTTTTAAATAATTGTTCCATTCTTTTCATCTGTTCTAAGTAGTTGCTGTTCCATCCTTTGAACTGTTTGAAGTATCGTCTGTATCAATGTGTCTTTGTCTTTCTCTTGCTGAATCATTGCCTGGATGGTGCGTTGTCCTCCCGATGGTGATGAAGAAGGCATGGATGCAGCAACTCCCACTGTCGCAACTTTTCTGCTCATTTTATTCAGTGATCAGCCAAGGCCAAAGCCAAAAACGGGAGAAGAAAAAGGAAAATGCCTAATATAAAAAGGAAAAAGGAGAAAAACAAACAACTATTCAGGTTCTTCCAAACCCTAATCCATTAGATGTGAGTCCAATAAAAGGAAGAAGACAAAGCTAAAGAAAAACAAAGAAAAAAGGGAAAAAGAAAAAGAGACAAGCCAGCCAAAATCAAAGGAAAAGAAAAAGAAAAAAACATAAAAAAATAAAATAATATAAAAATCCAAATTCAAAAATCAACAATAAATCTTCAGGCTCTTGGGTGCCTTAATCCAATTCAGTTATATAAAAATCTCAAAAAAAAAAAAAGAAGAAGAAAAGAAAAAGAAAAGAAAGAAAAGAAAGAAAGAAAGAAAAGGAAAAAAAAAGAAGAAGGTCTTTCAAACACATTTGTACCTGGAAAGCATACAGAGAGTTATCTCTTAGCCACCAACAAAAAATAAATAAATAAATAAAGTAACTGCCCCAAAGAAGAAAACCAAAAGGATTCCTTCTATAGTTTTTTAAGACTCCTACTTCAAATAAATCCAGCAGGAACATCTGTGTAAACAATACAGATATTTCCACTTCCTCAGATGTTCCCTTTACCCACGTATCAGTCTAGAAGTTCAGAGACCCTTTATTATGTCTTCAATGTGTCTCTCAGTTTATTGCTTGTATAAACATAGCAACAAAGTTTCTCTTTTTTTTCTTTTCCAGCAGATGGCAGCACTACACACTCTCCTAACTTTCCTGCACTTTAAAATCCAGACCTTCTTTAAGAAAAATTAATAAAACATTACAAAAAAAAAAGAAAAAGAAAAAAGAAAGAAAGAAATAGGAAAGGCTTCAATCACAAAAAATCAAACCCAAATCAAACAGTCATTTTAAAAAGGCAGGGCTCAAAAAAAGAAATTGCCAATATTAATCTCTTCTCTTTCCTTCCAGTCCCGGTCAGAAGTAAAAAAAAAACTAGTTTTAAAATCCTCAATTGAATAATCGTGTACACAAAAAAAAGCCATTCCAAATTAAATTCGCCACTTAATTTCTCTAACTCTTACTCTCCAAGTCCCTTATTGTTCTGCCGCTGTACCACGCACACACCCAACCAGCCAGCCGAGGGTTAAATAAACTCTTCAAACACTCACCGTCAGTGATAAGGAACTTGGCAGCAACTCTGTGGCTGCCTGCCAAGAACTTTTACTCCAATATCACAGACAAAAATACACACAGTTTGAATAATCCAGTTTGTAATTAAATCCACAGCAAATAAGCGTTGTGTCCGAAGGTGCAAAGTGCCTCGCCAGAGATTAGCTTTGTCTGTCACAGAGTCCGAATGGCCACCACACTCCCTTTTATAGCCTGTGGGGTGTGGTCCAGTGACTCACTTAATCTCTGGCACGCCTCCTTTTCTGCTGCGCACGCTTATCTCTCCGACGCCGGCGTGGGTCCAACCACAATGTTTCTTCGTCACTATCTGATGGCTCGGAAACATCTGGCTCCTGGCCAATCTCTTCTCCTTCGGGAGACACCTGAGGCATTGCCAGAGAGGAGGGTCCTGGAGAGGGAGGCCTGGCCATCTCCTCTCCTTCATGTTCGGAGCCTTCTTCCTCTGATAAGATAGGCTCGGAGGACAGAGCCACAACACTTATCTCTCAGGGTGTTCTTTGTATTAAAAAAAGAAGCTCTCTCACCACATCGATTTACTGTCATTCTTCTTCCTGGAGCTGTCCCAGCCTCGGCAGCCGCAATGGCTGCTACCCCACTGCCAGTAAAAGAGCTTTCCTGGATCAACCAGGGACTTTGCGGTGTCCCTGGATTGACAGGATATGCGCTCTACTACCCCAGTCAAAACTAGACCGTGGGGTCCGGGATGGACCGTCCTGCAGTGGGGCTATCAGTAGGGATCCTGGACCCCCAGAATCACCCGTCCATTTCACCATGACGCCAACTTCTGGTTTCCTTGATCAACTGATGATTGAGGGGATTGTTTTGCGGGGTTTTGGTTTACTGAGGGGAAACTCTCAGATTCGGGTTTTCCCAGATGTGCCAGTATACCTACTCAATTAAAAAAAAAACTTTGAGAAATGCTTGCTTCAGAGTTTTTAATTGGGACGAATACTGAAGGATTCAGCAAGACCCTGTATGCTCCCTCTGAGGAAATGGTGCAAGCCGTTGAAGCTGCAGAGGCAACGTGAAGGCTGGGCACTTGGCCCAAGGAGACAGATTCCTGGAAAAGTTGCCAGTCTGATCCAACTCCAGAAAGGGGACCAGAGGAGAGACTGCCTGGATATCATGCTGCTCCCAGCCCAATGAAGTCACCCCATGAGTCAGAGTGGAGAGGGGGGGACAGTTTTGGGATCCGGAGATTCCCGGTACTGGAACCTGTGGCCTCCGTCTCGAAGCCAATTGTTAACCGGGCTCCCTGAATGGTTTGAACAGATGGAAGTGGGAAGTTATGCACCCCCCTCTCAAACTCCTCAAGTGAGCTGGAGCTTTTTTTTTTTTTTTTAAAGAAAAGTTTTTATTTTATGATCAAACAAGTATACAATATAAGCAATCATTCGAACTATCATCAAAAAAAAAAAAGAAAATTTTTTTTTTAATCCATAATCCATCTCTAAACTCAATCTTCAACCCCTCCTCACCACCCCCCACCCCCGACTTCCCAGAACAAAAACAGGGCATAGATTTCACCAAACATTCGCTAAAATAAACTAGCTAACTGCAATATTTAATAGCTCCCAAGACCCCTTAACTCCCCTTTTACAATTTCATCAACCTCCCTTTTTATAGACTCAAAGTAGCAAATAATCCAATAACTCTAAGAGTTTCAAAACCATTAACAAATATTAAGCATTCAAACCTTAAAAATTCTCTTAATATATCAATAAGGTATTCAATTCATTTACAAAAACATTTTTCCCCCTCCTACTTTTCTCAAAATTCAGATATTTTGAAATCTTATAACAAAAAATAAGCCTTAAATATTCAATAGTTACATTTTCCCCCTTCGTTGTTCCTCCCTCCAACTTTTAAAATTTTAAAACATAAACATCAACGTTTTAATTAACCATTAATACATAAACTAGAAAATCAAAAAAGATTAATCTTACATTCTTACTCTCAAATATTTTAAAAATCTTAAAACAAAAAATAAACCTTAATTAATTATAATCTGTACATTTACCCCCTCAGTCTTTTTTCCTCTCTCCAACTTTTAACTCCTAAAACATAATCATTTTTAGCCATTATCATTATTTAAGTTTCTACATTTTTTAATGTTAATCATTTTAATTAACCATTAATGCATCATATTTAAAAATCAATATTTAAATTTATACTTTTCCCCCCTCAGTAGTTATAACACCTAAAACATAATCATTTTTAACCATGAATAGAACAACTGCAAAACCAAAAAGAAAGGTTAATCTTCCATTCTTGCTTTCTTTTTATATTTTTTCCAGTCTTTCTGCATCCCTCCTACTTCTATTTTGAGGAGGTTTTTAATTTTAATTTGAGGTTGATGTAACTGCAAAGATTGTCCCCTTTTTGAGAAAACTCCGTACTTGCTTTTGTCTCCTCAATCATTTCTGTTGTTATCCCTTTGAGAATTGCTATTTGATTACTTATAGCTGCAGTATGATTATTCATGGCTTCTTTTATAAATTCTGTAAATTCTGCATCAAAATCCTTGTAGTTCTGTAAATCAGACAACTGTTTCATTTCTGACACCTCCAAATAGCTTCCAGCACTTTCAAAATCTCCTTTCTTGGAAGCCATTTTATTTTAAAAAGATTTTCTTTCTTCCCACAACCATAAAGTCATAAAGTCACAGCCATCCTCTTGAGCAACTTTCAGCAATTTCTTTATAAATCACCAAACGAGATAATCTTTTCCCAAACAGCTCTTTAAAATCTAATCCAGCAATTTAAAGCCAGTCTCTGAGCACGAGTCTATTAGCAGACACTTTCCTTTCTAGCTTTCACTTTTAAAATCACAACAAAAAAACACCATCTTTACTTCCAGCTCAGAAAATCCAATTAGAAACATTGTATCCCCGGAGTTAAGCATTATACTTGCAAAAAGCTTGTCCTCCTGCTTTCGTTCCGCCTGCTTTTTTGAAATCATTTAATCTTCTGTTTGACAGCAGAAATTGGACGTGACACCTAGCTCTTTAAAAAACAGAGTCCCCCCGGATCCGGAGCTTCAGTGGGCTGAATGGGGAGCTCTCGCTCTCCTAACCCCTGGAATTAATCCAGGGGTTTTCGGGGAGCTCTACCCTCACCCACCTGCTCTCCTCCCCTTCTTTTCCCGAAGGGGAGATTTTCAAGCTGTTTGACAGCTGATTAGCACTGTCAGAATGGCTCAACGGGATCGCGGGGGCGGCGGTCTAAAAAGACCATCCATGGCGCCGTGGAGCTAACCCAGAAGTCAAGTGAGCTGGAGCTTAATGCAATCTACGTTCACCTTCCCCGCTCCAGGAACTGGCGGAGAAATTAGTGGGGTGCAGGCACCATTCTACCTGGCCAGGGATGACAGGAGAAGCGGTTCAGAGCAGCATGGCCATCCAGTAGCTGGGAGACATCAGACATAGCCAGGATGGGGAATGCCAACCCCCCCTGCTGGCCCCCCTCGCCACCCTGCCTTTGTGCTACCTCCTGCTGAATGTATCCCCCTGGCTGGGGATTCTATCCTGGCCAGGGTTGGGTCAAGTGCCAGTGGCCTCCAGCAACATCTGCTCCAATTTTCCAGGGATCCCCATGGCTCCAATATGCCCCAATGATCCCAGCACTGCCGGCGGGGGGGGGGGGGGCTAATCCAGCAGCCAGCTGGAGTCCCCCCCCTCTCTGCAGCCCAACAAGCAGCTCAGCCATCAGCCTCTTTCCCTCAGCAGGCTGCCATCCAGGAACCAGCAGCAGCTCCACTGCAGATTCCAGTTTAGCTGCCCACCACCTGTGAGGCAAATGCCACCCCGCTTCAGAGCAACATTTGATGGTACGCCTATCAAACTGCCTTACTTACTCAGCAGGGTCTGTGCTTATATAGATCAGTATGGAGACCAATACAAAGCAAATTGAGACTTAGTATCAGCGATTTCTGATGGGACGAATGAAGGGGAGGCTTCTGAATAAATAGCTCAGCTGCACAATGAGGGAGCTGCTGAACTGAATGATGCCAATGGGTTTGTTGCACTGCTCCAGGCCAGATTTGAAGACCCAGACCGAATCAATGAAAATGAAGCCACAATAAAGGTGATGAAGCAAGGTAATCGACCCATAAAACACTTAGCATGGGACTTTAGATGGGTCGCAGGGAACCTGGGGCATTGGCCAGACTGCATACTCCTACACTATCTTAAAGAAGCCATTGATCAGGAAGTCAGGACAGCCTGTGGAGTCTGAGGGGTGCCTGAGCAACTGCACAACTGGTATATCATGTCCAAAGCTCTGGACAGAGAAATTCACCCCCATCGCAAAACCCCAGCAGAGAAGCATCCTCGGAGAACTTTAGCTAGATGGCCCCTTTCAAAGCCTGCTGAAGTCTCCCTCCTTCAGCCGGCAGGGGTGATTAAATGCTATCGATGTGGACAAATAGGACATTGAGTTTCTGAGTGCCTGGCCTCTGCACCAGTTCCACAACAATGCCTGGTCACAGCTGCCCAAGGCAGAAAGGCTCCAAGGAAGACCCCAGATACAAGTTGATTTGCCAGACAAGCCGTAGAGGTTCCCCTCCCCACCGAAGAGAGCGAGGAACCTCCGACAAAGAAGCCCCTCCTGATGAGGCTATCAGGGAAGACGACCTGATGGTGAGTTCACCCATCTCCCCCTTTTCAATTAAAGTAAGACTAAAGACTCAATTAAAGTGCCAGAAATGGGGGAGCAAGGAGAAGCACCTGCAATAATAGATACAGGCTGCACCAGATGTTTAATTGGACTTCCAATTTTTGACCAATTAGGGATAAAAACACAAGCCTTAAAGTGCCCAATTAAGTTTGAACAGGTGAATGGGACATTAATTGGAGAAGTCCCAGCCACCCAAATCACTGAACTGGTTAGATTAGAAATTGGAAGACACTATGACCTTATATGTTTCATAGTAGCACAAAAGATGTCAGAATCGGTCATATTGGGCCTTGCTTGGTTGGACAAATGGGCTCCCACCATTAAATGGGAAGATGGATACCGTAAAATCATAATTGGCCTTGGGCCATTGCCCCCTGTCCCTTCCCCCAAGAAACTACCAACCCATAAAGGCCAGCCACCAGAAACAGCATCCGCTGTTTCAGACAGGCCTCCAGGCTAACCCCAGATTCCTCAGGTATATACAGACTTAGCTGAAGCATTTAGCGAGGAGGAGTGTAACATCCTCCCCCCTCATCAAGCCACGGATTGTGCCATTGAACTAGAACCAGGAGCCACGTTACCAAAGCCCAGGATGTACTCCATGATGCCTGCTGAACTGACCAAGGTGAGGAAGTACATTGACACCAACTTAGCCAGAGGGTTCATCAAGCCAGCAAAATCCAGGGTGGCCGCCCCCATATTGTTTAATGAGAAGAAAGATGGGGTCTTGAGATTATGTGTTGACTTTTGGGGCATGAACTGCATTTGCATAGAAAATACCTACCCCCTACCACTAATGAAAGACTTGCTGAACTACTTGTCAAAAGGCAAGATTTTCACCAAACTAGATCTAAGGGAAGCCTACTACTGGGTTCACATAAAGGAGGGAGACAAATTGAAGACTGCTTTTAACTGCACCCTGGGCAGTTTTCAATTCCGGGTCATGCCTTTTGGACTTCAAGGGACCCCCGCAGTCTTCATGCAACTGATCAATGAAGTTCTGCATGAGCACCAGTATAAGGGGTCCTTGTTTACCTGAACGACATTCTTATATTCAGCGAAAGTATGGAAGAGCATGTCAAATTAGTCAGGCAAGTGCTGAAAAAACTCCTAGCAGCCAAACTTTATGCAAAGCTGTCAAAATGTGAGTTCCATAAGGAGTTCTTGGACTATCTGGGCTACCAGGTGTCGAATCAGGGAATTGAAATGGACCCGGGGAAGGTGAAGGCAGTGCTAGACTGGCAGCCCCCACGAACACGTAAGCAACTTCAAAACTTCCTGGGGTTTGCAAATTTTTACAGGCAATTCATCCCTTCCTTTGTGGAAGTTGCACTCCTCTTGACAGAACTACTAAAAAATGGTCCGTCTCTGACCAAGCCAAAACCTACCCAACCCCTAGCTTGGACAATGGACTGTCAAAAATCCTTTGAACAATTAAAACATCTCTTCACAGTGGAGTTGATCCTCCAGCACCCTGACCCTAATAAACCATTTATAGTCCAAGCTGACACTAGTGACGTGGCAGTAGCGGCTATTCTACTGCAAAGAAACGCTCAAAACAAACTAATGCCTTGTGCTTACGTATCAAAAAAATTAACACACTGAACGCAGATGAGTGGTGTGGGAGGAGGAGGCTTTTGCGGTGCGATGGGCTCTCTTATCCTGGAGACAGTGGTGGGTTGCCCCCAGTTCGGACCAGTTCACAAGAACCAGTAGTAAAACTGATGGGAGGCCCACCACCCCAGATGTTGTCATCAGAGATCTGCGTATGCGCAGAAGCAAGGCGGGTTCACAAGTGAAGCAAGCGCGTGCACACGATCCCATTGCAAACTGGTAGTAAAGGTAAGTAGAACCTACCCATGCCTGGAGACACTTCCTAGAGGGGGTTAAGGAGCCTTTCAAAGTGTGGACTGACCACAAAGACCTCAAGGCGTTAAAAACCCCTCAGAAGCTTTCCCCCAAGCAAGTTTGCTGGGCTCAATATTTTAAATGCTTTAACTTCAACCTGAAATACATTCTGGGAGGGAAAAACCTATTAGCTGATGCTTTGTCTCAGAAGCCCCAGTTTGACAGCCGACAGGAAGAGGTAGTACATGCCATGATCTCTGAAACCCAACCAGCCGCCCAAGCATGCACTAGAGCACAAATACACCGTGGTTCCGACCTCCAGGAAGACAAGTTGACAGCAGAACTAAAAGCAGCACTCTCAAACAATGCCTGGTTTGAGGAAAACAGACTTAACCTTAAGGGAGGGATTGGTTTGGATGGGAAGTAAGATTTACATGCCCAGCTGCATGCGACTCCTGGTGCTAAAGTGTAGTCATGATTCTCACTTAGGAGGCCACTTTGGATTTTTAAAAACCCTCCATTTGACTATAAGACAATTCTGGTTGCCAACATAGAGGACTATGTTAGAAGATGTGCCAGCTGTGCCACCATGAAGTCCAGACCAGGGAAGCCCCCTGTGCTTCTCCAGACCATGGCCGAATGCACAAAACCCTGGGAGGAGATTGCAATGACTTTATAGTTGAGCTCCCTGAGAGCGGAGGAAATAAGATGATTTGGACTGTCATTGATTTATTCTCCAAACAAGCACACTTCACTGCCTGCAAAGGACTACCCTCGGCCAAGAAGCTGGCAAAACTTTTCATGAAGCATATCAACAGACTACATGGGGTTCCAAGGAGAATAATATCAGATCGAGGGGTCCAATTTACTGCTAAGTTCTAGAAGGAGTTCCTAAGATCCATTGGGTCATCCCAGGGGCTTAACTCAGCTTTCCACCCATCAACTAATGGATCTGCTGAAAAATTGAACGCAATGGTGGAACAATACATTAGATGTTATGTAAATTATCAACAAGAGAACTGGGCGGAGTTATGACCGTTCACAGAAGTTGCTTATAATAATGCAGTACACAGTAGAACAGGATTGAGTCCTTTTTAAATAACTATCGGCATGGATTTTGTGCTAATGTCTTAGTTGCCTAGAGAGCCACGCACATCTATGTCCCTAACGGAATGGATAACCTCATTGCAAAATGGTTGGGAGAATACTAAGAAAGCTTTAGCTGAAGCAGCGGAAAAATATACAAATGCCGGTCCCTCCAACCACCTTTCCAAATAGGAGATAAGGTGTATTTGTCAACCAAATACCTAAGATTGAGGTTACCCAGCAAGAAATTTGGACCCAGATTCATAGGTCCCTTCCCTATAGTGAAAGTGATTAGCCCAGTGACTGTCCAACTTAGCCTCCCTTGCTTATTAGAGAAAGTGCACCCAGTGTTTCATAGTAGCTTATTGAAACCAATAATAGGATCTAATTTAAGGCTCTTACCAGTTGCTCCCCCACAAGGGGAGACTCATTATGAAGTTAAGAAGATCTTTGACTCTAGACTATATAGGGGTAAGTTGCAGTATTTGGTACAATGGAAAGGGTACCCCTTGTCTGAAGCTACTTGGGTGGAAAGTTGGGATGTGAATGCTGACAGACTATTAAAACTATTAAAAGTTTCATGATAAATTTCCTGGGAAACTAAGGGGTCCTCCTGGAGGGGGGGAGAAGGGATTAAGTGGTTTTAAGTACAAGTTAACCCCTTCTTTTGTGTTTTATCTATTTTATTTTTCAGGGTTTGTTTTTTTTTCTGACAGGGGACACCTGTCAGCTTTGGAAGCCATATTAGGCCGGAAGCTTCCATGCTTCCACCTTCTCCTGTGTGGGAAAGTAGAAGGGGGGATTTTCATAGAGGGATTGGTTTTAGACAAAATAGCATTCTTCCTTTCGGTCAAGGTCAGGGCGATCCTGCATCTGAAGAAGGAGTGGTTGGAGTGATGTCTTGAGATGGGATGAATGGTGATTGGAGCATGTGACCGACTGATGATTGAGGGGATGGTTTTGGGTGTTTTGATTTACTGAGGGAAAAACCGGAACTCTCAGATTCAGGTTTTCCCAGATGTGTCAGTATACCTACTCAATTAAAAAGAACTTTGAGAAATTCTTGCTTCAGAGTTTTTAATTGGAAAGGGGTTGTTTCTGGAACGCTGACATCATTGACCTTAGCACCAGACTCACATCCAAATTGGGGACAACAATTTGTAGGTTCATCCTGTGATTCCATACCTGGATTCAATTGGAAGACACCAATGACCAATGGAGGAGGGCAGTGGTGAAATGTAAAATTTGTTACTACTGGTTCTGTGGGCGTGGCTTGGTGGTGGGGGTAATATGACTGAGTAGGCATGGCCAACTTTTTTTTTTTAACTTTTAAAACCATTTTTTCTACAACCTCTTCGGCTGAAGAGGTTGTAAAAAAATGCTTTTAAATCCTCTGACGATCCCAGCTGAGCCACGCGAGCATCAGAGGCTTTTTTTTTTTACTTTTAAAAGCATTTTTTTCAGTCAGAGGTTGTAGAAAAAATGCTTTTAAAAATAAAAAAAAGTCTCTGATGATTGTATGGCTCAGCTGGGCAATGGGGGGGGGGGCGGGCAGGCATTGTCAGCCACACTCAGGGCTCATGACAGTGAATGAGTACCCTGAAAAGCAAGGGACATTGCAGAGATCCATGTGTCTCACCGATGTGTAGACTGGATTGATTGAATGCAATGAGCCACTGTCTAAAATGAATATCCAGCCCCAGTAAAATCCTTGGAGGCAAAATTTGGGGAAAAGATAAGGACCGGAGAAGAGATGTCCCAGGGGATAAGGGGAATCCGCCTGAGATCCAGCCCTAAGTAAAAGGCAACTAAAGGCAAAGACTGGACAGGAGACATCCCAGGGGATAAGAGGAATCCAGCTTTGAAATGGGAAACTGACAGCAAAAAGGCATCCAGTCGAGGGGTGACAGAGTTGCCAAAAGGGAAGCTACCCAAAGAGACACAGGTGGCAGTGGTGGGTTGCCCCCGGTTTGGACCAATTTGCAAGAACCAGTAGTAAAACCGGTGGGAGGCTCTGCCCACCGCCCTGGATGTTGTAATAGGCATGCGCGCGAGTGAAGCGAGGGCGCACATGCGATCCCGTTGCGAACCGGTAATAAAGGTAAGTAGAACCCACCCCTGATCAAGCACTGATCAAGTCTGTTTTAAGGCCTGTTTTGGGATAGTTTATATTTATTGTCCTGATTCATTTTGCATGTTCAGCAGATTCAATTCCAAGCCATTTAATTATTAAATCTATCTCCTCATTAGATGACAAATCTAAGCCTCTGATGGCATTTTGGAAGGGAGATCACCAGGCTCTATAGCTTTCAGGACAATCATTAAACTTTTCAAGTGTGACTAGCTCACGTTGTGCAAGGAACTTGGCCAGGTCTATGGTGGCTTGATTAGCTGATTGTGCATTGCTGTGGTAAAAAGGTGTTGTGTAGTCATACCTTTTAGGAGTCTCTGGTTTCAGCTGGTCCTTTCTATGCTGCTCTGGCATGAAAGCTGATCCTGTAGGATAATTTGCAGACTTAAGTACCTTGGGTATGTGTGGGGGGGTCTGCTGTTAGCCTATAGCAGTGCTGAGTAGCATCTTTGGCTTGTTTCATGTAGGTTGTCTTTTCCATTGAGGTGAGCATTGCTGCTTGGCCTGGAGTGCTGATACACATACTCTGAAGTGTGTTGCAGAGGATCTGGGGTTCAGCTTCTGGCTCAAGCACAGTGCTGCATTTATTGCATTTACTGCATTCATCATCAGAATATACAGCTCTCTGTTGCAGCTGCAGAAATTCACAAGAAGCAAGCTGACAAACACTGTTTGCAGCAACCTCATTTCAAAGTAGGAGATAAAGATTATCTGTCAACTAAATATTTAAAGTTACAGTTGCCTTCTAGAAAACTGAGTCCAAAATTCTTAGGGCCTTTTTAAATAATCAAAGTAATAAATCCAGTAACTGTGCAACTTAGACTTCCTCGGTTGTTAGGAAAAGTGCATCCGGTTTTCCACAGTAGCTTGTTAAAGCCGTTTATTACTTCCTCATTGTGGCCAGCAGACTGCACGGCTCCAACGCCTTTAATCATCGCTAGACATGAGCGTTATGAAGTTAAAAGAATATTGGATTCTAGAATTTACAGGGGGCAATTACAATATTTAATCATTGGAAGGGATACCCTATCTCGGAAGCCACCTGGGTAAAAAGCTGGAAAGTCAATGCTGATAGACTAGTTCAGAAGTTCCATGAAAAGTATCCACATAAACCCAAAGGGGATCTTGCGGGTGGCAGGGGAGGTTAGTTTATATGCAACCAAATTGCATTTTATGTATTCTATGTCATTGCAGGAGTTTCTTTTCAATTGAGGGGGGGGGCAGCTGTTGAACCCAAAAGTTGACATATGTGTAGCCATTTTAGTTAGCTCTATATTAAATTCATTTATTCCTTTTCTCTCTCTCTGCATATGTAAGGATATTTTTTCAGGCTTGCCATATTCTTAAGGTTGGGAGGAGGGAATAAATAGTGAGGATTGTTTTAGCTAGGTGACATTCTTTCCCATGGTAACAGAGGCTGTCCTTGCTGAGAGCTGGAGGTGGAGTTTGAAGAGACTGGGCAATGTTGATTTTGCTTTCATTGGGGAATGTGACTTCTGTGGGATGTTTCTAATTTGCAATATTATATGGTGTAATTCCGGTTTGTGTCAGATCCAGAATTACAACAGACTTTGCCAATTTGATGTCTACTTAAATAAAAAAAAAATGTTTTGGAAGATGGACTTTGCATATTTCTTTTTTGAATGGGTTTCATCACTTGAGAACCTGACAGTTGCATCATTTCCAAGACTTGGGAGAGGAGTAAGACCCACTAATAACAATAAACAAAAAGGCATTATTATTATTGTTGTTGTTGTTGCTGTTATTGTGTTGTTGTTGTTGTTTTAAAAAGGATTTGGAAAAATTGAGCTCATTGGCTTGTGAAAAGCTCCCTAAAATAATGATGATTGGTTTGCCTGGAGAAAGTATGAAAGGGAATATTTGTGTATGGAATTTTTTTTTGTAAGCAGTTTGAATGGAGGATAAATGTGTGTCAGCCGGGTCTCCAGCATGGGTTTCTTCAGCATGCTTGCTATCAGCTGCCATAGTAACAGGAAGGGGGGCCTCGGATATTTGGGATGGGGAAGTGAGCTGCTGTAGTCCCATGAGAAATGAAAGGGAGGTTTGCACTCATGAAATACGGCATTGCTGAAGGGAGGAGTTTACACTCCCATCAAGGCCAATTGTCCTGAGACTCCAGATGGGAGAAATACCTGAAGATGGGCTTTTCCACATCATATTGGACCTTGATTGGACTGTCAGTGCTGGACCCTGTGGGGAGGGATTTGGGGTGACTTTCAATCTGTAACTTTCATGCATTTTGAATCAGTTCTTGCCTTGCTTTCGCTGCTATCACTTCAAACTTACTAAAAATACCTCTTTCTCTAAATCAATGGAGTTGGGCATTTTCTTTCTTGAGTTTTGAATGGAGGCAGGCCTGACAGTAAGTATGCTAATGTGTAAATGCCTGTGTGTGTTGACTCTCTACCTCCAGACAGTGAAAGGGATTAATTATTTTGATTCCTTTTCTTATAAAGAAACAGTTGAAGATTTTTTATTGTGAAATAAGTGGAAGGGCAATAGCAAGTATTTGCAAGAAAATGGGGGAAAGAAATGAGAAAGGTCCCATGGAAGATGTGGGAGAGAAATTCATGGAAAAATGAATGTGATATACTTGAAGAAGGGGAGAGAGAAAGAGACAACTATTTTGTTAAAAGAATGCTGAATAGAAAAAAGGGGGGTGAGATTTTTGTGTTGTCTTTTAAACATTTGTTTTTCCTGCCATCTCTTTCTCTTTCATTACTTTTCTTTTTTTACTTGACTTTCTGCCTTGAAAAAGAGAGAGAAGCAGGAAAAGGAAGGTGGAGCAGTTTTTCTGCTCCTTTTAACCATTTTTTCTTCTTCTGCTTAGTTAAAACATTGAGCTCTTGCTTGAGAAAGGCGTGGTAAATGTGTCATCTGCAATTTAGGCTTGCACTGTTTTTGGTCTGCATACATCTGTTCTGCTCACTGCAATGCAAGTTAGAAAATCAGCTGGGGTATCTATCTTCCAGTGAGTGGAATCTACTTACAAAAAAATTTACAATAAGGCAGTGGGAAGAAGTAGGCAAGTATTTCAACTTGGAAGAGGGGGCAAGAAGGCAGTAGAGATATTTGCATTAATAGACAAAAGAAGTCTTAATTGAGCAAGAAGAAAATAAGAAACAAATCCAGAAGGCTACCAAAATGCTATCTTCCTAGCAGATGTCCTTAGGCAGGAAAAGGGGGGAAGAAGGAGACTACAATCCAGAAGAGGACGGCGAGGAGGAGAAGTTCAGGGAATCCAAAGTGGTATGCGCATAGAAGAGGAAAAGTCCCCTTGGGACCAGTGGTGGGATTCAGCCAGTTCACACTGGTTCACTAGAACTGGTTGTTAACTGTATCTGCAGTTCGGCAAACTAGCTGATCCCATCATTGGCTGGCCCCGTTCCCCACCCTCGCTCCTCTCCTCCCAGGCCCAGTCACTCCTCATGTGGCTGGCTTTTCCACCTGAACACCACCCTTTGCCAAAAGGCTGTTTCCGAGGGTGCTTGTCTGCACATTGGTTTTGCAGCTCTTTCAGCCTTCTAGATGTGGCTCCTTTAAGAGGTGAGGTTTCCGAGGAATGAGGAGAGGTTACCATAGAGACAAGGAGTTCATGCTCCCAAGAGTTCATGTGAGAAGACAAAAAATTGGGGGGAAGTGGAGGGAGGGATTCCCCCTCCCCATGGAGCTGTGTGCAAGGGGTGTTGGTCAGTCTGCGGGCAAAAATGAGAGGGGTAAGGAATTAAGTTGGCAGCACGATTGAAGCTGGGCCCAATGTAGGGGAGACTGCGGGGTTAGTTTGGCCAGGCAAATTATTCCCCTCACCCTTGCTATCTAAGTGGATCCTGGACGCTGGGAAATGGAGCAGCCAGCACGAGGGAAGGAGGAGGAACAGGGAAAGAGGGAAAGCAGCTCCTCCTTCCCTTGCACTGGCCACTCCATTGCCCGTTTTTCCATTGCAGTGCAGCTCCGCGGAGCTTGCCCCACCCACCACTGCCCAGATGCTCTTGCTTCCCCTAAGCATTTCTTTGCCTACCTAATTTCCAGCTCTGTTGCATTTCTCCATCACATTTCTCGCCGTAGTGTGCAGGAAAACAAGTTTGTGGGGCTAAAAAAAAAGTTCACTCAATCAATTTCAACTTCGTGAGATTTTTTTTTTTTGCAAGAAGTTTGATTTGTTTGATAGAACATTTTTTAGTCAAACAAACTTTTGTTTCCCTGCACATGATGGTGAGAAAGGCGACAGAGCTGGAAATCTGGATGGTGCTGGGTGGGGCAGGCAGCAGCTCATCTGCCCACAAAAACCATGTCTTTGATGGCCAATGCTGAAAGGCAGAGAAAGAGCTGCCAGGAAGCAGCCAGTCAGCCTGGAAGCCAAGAATATCCTTCCTCTTCCACCCCACCCCTCCCCACCTGCCACCATAAAGGGGGCAGGTGGCTAAGTGAGGGGTAGGAAACCCTGCCATGCGCAGCGAGGGCTGGAGGAGAGATGGCAAGAGAAACCCCATCTTGTTCCACACACCCCAATGAAAGGCAGTGGCAGCCTGGCCACTTCCCTTCCCTGCCCTCTCCAGTGCTGGAAGCCACCTGTCAACCACATGCCCAGTCGCCCATTCATCCTCTCTCTCTCTGTGTCTCTGGGCTCAACCGGTGCCACAGTCCACCCCACAGTCCAGGAGCCGCCCTGCCATCCTCTATGGGTTTGAGTTGAAGCTGAGGAAAGGTGATAGAAGGAGGAGAGAGAGAGGCCCACGGAGTCATTGGCTGCTGGCCTGCATGGTAGACTGTGGCACTGGCTAAGCCCAGAGAGGCTTCGTACTCTTTCTCCCTGGCCAGGTGGCCTCTCTTTCCCTTTCCTACCTCACTGGGAGAGCCGTGTGATGCTGTGGAAAGTGAGGCCCTCCTGGATGGCTCCCTTGCTCACGCACCTGGCCCCATGCTCTCCCAGCACAGGGAAGCAGTTGAAGTGGTGCCATGGTGACCTCCCGGAGCTGCAGTGGTCCAGAGAGTGGCTGGGAGCAGGAGCCTGCAGCCACAGCAGGCTGGCGGCCAGTGGCAGAAAGGCCCTGGCACCTTAGCAGCGGCCTATCAAATCAACATGATCATGACAGCCAGGTGAGCGAACGCCGGTGCACACTTGGCGGGTGGGTGGGCTTGACTTTGGGGCATGGAAGGACACCACAACACACAGTGGCACGAGCTGCAGCTGGGCAAGGAAAGTGGCTGGAAGCCACTGGTTCTCCGTGTGCTCAGGCTTTTCCCCACTCCAGCCTCCTGACTGTCCGCCTGAACCTGTGGAGGTGAGAGAAGCGGAGAGGACTAGCTTTTTGCCTAGATTTGTCCAGCTGTCGGGGGGAATATGGACAGGGACCTGTGGAAGATGATGTTTTCCACCAGACAGCTGGACAAACCTAGGCAAAAAGCCAGCCCTCACTGGTGCCTAGCTTCACCAGCAGCAGGCTTGCAAAGGGCAATCGTGAGCTTTCGCCTGCATCAAACTAGATTGGAAAGGTAGAGTGAGTGAGTGAGTGAGGGGCATTTGCAGCATGCCATAGCACATGCACTTTCCCTCAGCCCCCTTCTTTCGGATGGCTACTATCCACTTGGCTCCCCTCCTGCTTCTCCGCCTCTTCTCTCACCCCATTAGCCAGCCTGTCAGCAGGAAGTGAGTGAGTATGCTTTATTGCATTCCAGGCATTTTCCACCCAAACGTCAGTGGAGGAATGAGGGGGGTGGCAGAGGAGCTGCTTTCGAGCCATTGGTTTTTCTGGGACAGAGAGTCTCCCCCTAGTTACACAGGCAGAGGCACACTTCCCATTTTGGTAGCCCCCCATAAGGAAAATATTTTTTTTAAAAAAATCGTGGCTTGGGCCGGGCTGCTGGGCTAGTGGCAGAACTTTCAAACCCAGCATGATCTGCTATGCCACCCATAAGTGCATATCCAGTGGCAGCGGATGGTGTGTACAAAATGAGAGGCTTTGCCTCCTCTGGGCAGTAGAGCTGCGTCTCTCATTAGTGCTGGAGAGGCTGAGGAGAAGGCATTGCCGCCACTGTCACTGAAGAGAGAGAAAGAGAGAGGATGAGCCAGAAAGAGAGATCTGATCCAACCTCTATGTGTGTGAGAGTGACCCAGTCCAATCTCGGAGAGTTATATCAGGACTGGTGACGTTGTGCGCTCTTTCTCTCTCTCATGCATTCAGGCATGCACGCACGCACACACACACATGCGCACACACAAACAGAGGTTGGATCACTCTCTTGCTCTCTCTCTCTCTGTCTCACTGTGACGGCAGTGGCAGTGCTTCAGTGCCTGGCTGGCAGTGCTTTCCCTCTTTCTTTCCTCCTTCCCCCCTGCCCTACCCACTAGAGACCCCTGGATTCCCTCCCCAACCTCGCCTGGCCCATACAGACACAACCCATGTAAGTGACGTTGAGTTGGCCATGCCCACCCAGTCACATGCCCACCCAGCCATGCCTACCCAGCCTGTCATTAGGGAAGAGAACCGGTTGTTAAATTATTTTGAATCCCATCACTGCTTGGGACCCAACAAGTGTGCTATATGCAGAAAGGAAGGATATTGGAAGAGTGGATGCCTGGTGGCTATAGCCATGCAAGCAGAAGAAGAGTGAAGAGGCCAGGGGCAAGGAGCTATTGCTCCCCCAACCTCCAAACCCCAAGTGGAAGTCCAAATTGGAGGATCTAAACATAAGATGTTAATAGATACAGGAGCCAGTCCTGTTGCGAACCAGTAGTAAAGGTAAGTAGAACCCACCCCTGGTATGGCATCTCTGCAGGACAGCAGAGACTGTTAGCCCCAAGGAGGAAGCAATCTATCTATTAAAGCCCCCTGTTAACAGAAAACAAGAGGATTCTTGGGATGGCTGGTTTTCGGGTTTTTTGTAGAATTTGGATTCTTAATTTTTGATTAATTGTAAAGCCCCTTTATGAAGCTGTGAAAGAGGGGGACAGGGAAATATTTGAATGGATTAGATAATGCCAACAAACAAATAAAGAGTGTGTTTATGGGATTATTGGCACTAGGGTTTTCAGACCCCAACAGATCTTTTGCTCTCTTTGTACACATGGAAAGGCATTGCAATAGGAGTTCTCACCCAGAAATTAGGCTCATGGCAAAGACCTGTAGCATATTTCAGTAAGCAGATAGATGGGGTGGCATTGGGATGACTTGTGAGCAGTGGCAGAAACAACCCTGCTAGTTGAAGAAGCTCAAAGGTTAACAGCATTATTTGTTTGTTTGTTTGTTTGTTTGTTTCTTTTAGAAAAATTATATTGCCGCCTATTCATCCATGGTGACTCAAGGTGGCTTGACCCCCATCATGGCAACAACACATATTTATACCAGCCATTTAATGGGCTCCATAACGCTGTGGGTTCCTCAGGCCTGCTGGCAGAACTATGCTTTCAGCGCCTTCCGGAAGAGTGTTAGAGTGGGGGCCAATCTAATCTCTGGGGGAATGATGTTCCAGAGAGAGGGAGCCACTATGGAGAAGGCCTTTCTTCTGGGTCCGGCCAGATGTAGTATCTCCCTAGGGGATGGGACCTGCAACATTCCTTGCCTTCCTGCTCTAGTGGGTCAGGTAGATGTGACCGGCAAGAGTTGGTTCCCTCAGATAACCTGGATCCAAGCCATGAAGGGCTTTAAAGTGACAACCAGCACCTTGAATTGCACCCAGAAGCAAATTGGCAACCAATGCAGTTCCCACAACAGAGTTGAAACATGTGCACATGGAGATCTGCACAAAACTATTCAGGCTGCTGCATTTTGTACCAACTGAAGCTTCCAGATGCTCTTCAGGGTGAGCCCCATGTAGAGTGTGTTGCAATAGTCAAGATGGGAGGTGACTAGGACATGAGTGACCATGAGAAGGGATTATTGGTCCAGGTAAGGGCATAACTGCCACTAACACACTTAACATTTTATCTCATAGGAAAAGTTCCAAATGGGGTTCAAGAGATTATGGAAGTAAAGAGAGCATTTTAGATGATGGGGGGCTGCCAAGCAGAATATGAGACCTTGCTTGACTCTCCAGTGATATAATTAGAGATATGAAAAACACTCAAACCAACTACATTCTTGTTTTAGGTGGATACTGAATTCCATCATGATTGTGTACACGTGGTGGATTCAGTCTATGCCATAGACCCGATCTTAGTGATCAGTCTATCCCAAATGCTGACTATGAATGATAGTAGCTTTATGGTAGAAGACCAGAGAAAGGCAGGATATGCAGTGGTCACACCATGGGAAGTTGTAGAAGCCAACCCATTACCAGTAACATTTCTGCCCAACTGACTGAACTGGTCACTTTAACTAGAGCCTTGCAGCTGGCTGCAGGACAAATAGTAACAGCAAATATGCCTTTGGAGTTTTGCATGCCCATGGAGCCTTATGGAAGGAAAGAGGATTATTAAATGCAAAAGAATCAACTGTTAAATATGGCCTACAAATTTTAAAATTATTGGAGGCATTTTGGCAACCAAAACAAATAGCAAGGGGCATTCTAAGACACAAAAGGGAATTGGGCTGCAGATAGAGCTGCTAAGAAAGTCGCCATACGACACTCAGAATTAACAATCTTCCTAATTCCAATTTCTCCATACCCACTTCTCCACCCTCTTAAACATCTAAGGGCAGGACATGGGCCACATCAGTTGGGGGCAGGGAGGGAAATGATGGGTAGTGGAGGGTAGAGGGCAGACCTTTTTCTATCAAATATACTCCAAAGCATGTATTTTATCACATTGTGGTGGTGGGTGGGGGAGGAGGTAAAAGCCCTGGAAGACTTTGTGACATGCTTTGTAGTAGGCAAGGGCCTCTATTCCACTACATCCCAAGCTGTAGCAGTTTGCCTAATCTGTGCCAGAAATAATCCAAAAGTGGCCAGGCGCCCACCCCTAGGAGTCCAACTTAAAGGCAACTACCCAGGGGCCATTTGAGAAATAGACTTCACTGAATTACCTAGAAAGTAAGGTTTTAAGTATGTTTTGGTACTACTGTGTACCAATGGTGGGTTTTTACCGGTTCACCCCAGTTCAAGAGAACTGGTAGTGGCGGCGGTGGGAGGCTCTGCCCATCCGCCCAGATGTCATCAAGGACACTATGCGCATGCGCAGAAGTGCCACGTGCGAGCAAAGCAAGCGCACACTCACAGTTCCGAACTGGTAGCAAAGGTAAGTGGAACCCACTTCTGCTGTATACCTTCACAGGGTGGCCTGAAGCTTTTGCTTGTAGGACTAATAACGGGCATGAAGTAGTAAAATTTGTACTGGAAAAAATTATTCCTATGTTTGGTCTGTCAAATAGCGTATCATTTTATTGTGACTCACATTTCACAGCTAAGGTTTATGTGAACAATTAAACATCACTTGGAAGCTTTACTCAGTCTACCACCTGGCAAGTAGTCCTATGCAGAAAAATGTAATGATTTACTAAAGCAACAGCTAGCTAACAGCTGTGTTAGGAGGCTCACCTGTCCTGGCTGCAAACTTTGCTACTCACATTGTTAAGGCTTCACATTGCACCTCGAAAGCGAACAAGCTTGAGCCTCTTTTTGGGCTACCACATCCCTCCCTAAAGGCAGAGGAGGGGTCCATCCTACAAGTGGGCAAACTGACCTTGTACCAATATGTAAGAACTTGCTGGGGTTATGAATTTTCTTTCCTGTTATCTGCAGGAAAACCAGTACCCAAGTTTAGATCATCCAATTCATCCATTTCAGCTTAGAGACTGGGTGCTTGTAAAGACCTGGGGACCAGGGGTGAAATGCTTGCAGTACGCACCAAAAGGAGGCTTGGGAAGGTAAGTAGAACAGCGGGGGGGGGGGAATCAGCTGTGGCGCGCAGTTCAGCTTTGCTAGAAATCCTGCTTTCTAGCAAAGCTAAACTGCGTGGCACAAGTGATCGTAGGATCGTAGCTTTTTTTAACTATCAGTTTCACCGAACCAGTAGCTAACTACCGGTTCGCTCGAACTGCTAGTTTTTAAATGCGCTGTGTGCGGAACTGTGTTAACATTAGTAATTGTTAAAGCAAGAAGTAAATATGATGATGTATATTGTGTATTGTAAAATGGAACAGCAGATGAAATATGAAGTGGTAATTTGGTTCTATTATGAAAATAACTGAAATCAGGAGACAAAATTGAAATATAAAAAAGTGTGATGGGGATTTTGAAATAATATGTTGTAAATGATGAAATAAAATAATTAATTGATGCTATAATAAGAAATCAGCAATTAAGGGCAAATGGTGATATTGCTTATTATGTACTAAGAAGAGATTAAGATAAAATGTGGAACAGAGGTGGGTTTCAGCAGGTTCTGACCAGTTCTGGAGAACCGGTAGTGGAAATTTTGAGTAGTTTGGAGAACTGGTAGTAAAAATTCTGACTGGCTCCGCCCTCATCTATTCTCTGCCTCCCAAGTCCCAGCTGATCAGTAGGAAATGGGGATTTTGCAGTAACCTTCCCCTGGATTGGGGAGGGAATGGAGATTTTACAGTATCCTTCTCCTGGAATGGAGATTTTACAGTATCCTTCCCCTGCCACGCCCATCAAGCCACACCCACCAAGCCATGCCACGCCCACCAAGCCACACCCACAGAACTGGTAGTAAAAATATTTTGAAACCCAAAATCACTGATGTGGAAGGTCAATTAAGTTAAAGGGTTTCAATGTAAGAATTAAATAAGATGAAATACATCGTTTATAGTCAAAAAGTGTGATGGGGATTTTGAAAAACATACTTTACAAATGGATGAATAAGATAATTAATTCAAGTAATGCTAAGAAATTAGGATTTGTAGGGCGGATGGTGATATTGTTCATATATTACATATTAAGAAAAGATTAAGAAGATAAAAAAGTAGGGAAAAAGAATATTATGGCAGAAATTGAGATATGTAAATTGTATTTGGAAAAAACAAAAAAAAGATTGGAATAGATTATAAAAATCAATATATAACTATGTTATAAATTGTATAAGCTGTAACCCGGTAAATACTCTGTTCATAAAATAGGTATGTGAAAGAAAAATTATTTTAATAAAACTTGTTCAAAAAAACAACAACAAATTGTTAGATCATTACTAAAATGTTTATTAGTTGATATTTCTTATTATCCCATTTTGTCCCGCCTTCTACTTTGGTGAAAATGTATAAAGCTTTCTTAATCCTTTGTTCTTGGTTCTTGGCACTTTTTCCAGGACCCATTTTCCCTGGAACGCTCCAATAAAAAGGAAATCAAAACCTACACCTCGTGTCTGGTAGCCTTCATTGGCCTCAGCACCAGGCTCAGACCTGAATTGGAGACAACATTCCTGCTTGAGCAGTTGATTGAACTAGAAAACCTCCAAGGTCCCTTTCAACTTCATTATTCTGTTAAATACTAGTATAAACAATGCAGAGTTACACAAGCAACTTCCTTGTATTTGTTTAATAGTAGTAATATTAAATATTGATGAGAGCCAGTTTGGCCTAGTGCATAAGCCACTAAACTAGAAACCAGGAGACTGTGAATTCTAGTCACACCTTAGCCACAAAAACCAGCTGGGTGCTTTTGGGCTAGGCATTCTCTCTTTGCCCAACTCATGGGTTGTTGTGCAGAAAATTGCAGGAGGAAGGTATGTTGCCAATGTTTGCAATGTTGTAAAAATAATAAAGGTGGTTTTGTCTACTTAAATGATTTTGTCTACTTATTCAATTATATCAAAGTGAACATGTTAAAAATGTTTCAAAGCATTGAGAATGAGTCGGAGTACATTTGCACTCAGCAATGCCACCTCTTGTTGCAAAGAATTTACAAAGAAGTTTTCGGAAATTCAGAAATTTACTAAAAAGAAGAAAGGGTAGTAGGACTTGCTTTGTTAATTTGACTACCAATGAATATGTAGAGCAAGTTATGACTTGTGGACATACAAAAGCTTCTCAAAAAGAAGCCAGCATGGAACAGATTCTTTGAGTGTAGAAAGTTTTCTGCTTCAAATTGCTGTTCTCCAATATGGACCTTTTTTTTTCCTTTGTAACTTAGGTCACATAAATGCCTCACAAAATAAGGAGATGCCAAAGGCCTCAAGAGAGTGGATATTTCTTTACACATATAATTCCCTCAGTACCTCTCCTATCTAGATCTCCTGAACAGGAGATAATAAATTGGTTGTATGTAGAGGTGGGATTTACCAACCGGTTCGCCCAGCACCGAAAATGTGAGTGCGCGCGCCTCAAGATTGCTGAGCCAAGAACAATCTAGCTAGGGTGCTCTGTATTTGCTTCTGGATTATTTTCAAGGAAATCTCTCATAAAAGCAAATTTTAATTGTCCACAGGTGGGCACATCAGGGCTGCATCTAACACCAGTCTGCTTATTTGAACTTCCAGTGCAAGAATAATTGTATGGTATATGGCAATAAAATTGTTTTTCCGTGATGATCCAGTCAAAAGTATATTGAAAGAAAACATCACATTTTTAATTACTTTAGTAAGATTTAAATAAATATTAAATATTTATATTTAAATATATAAATAAATAAACATTAAATAGTTTAATATAAAATAGTTAAATATATTAAATAGTAATATTTAAAATAGAGCAAAGCTAAATGGTATTTTTACTTAGAGTGAAATCTAGATTAAATACTAATTATATTGCAACATAATTACACAATATAAGTACAGGGTAACAAGAAAAATAATTAGAAACAAATGAGAATATTGACTTGTAATTAGCCAAGAAAAGCAAATAATGAAGTGAGATGATGATGATGATTTATTATAAAGATTTCGATCGTTCAGAACGATGATGTTTAGGAAGGCAACATTTCATTTTCAGAGAAAAATTACATAGATTTTAATATAGCTCTTGAGAAAGAAAAATCTACTTCTTAATTTTTAAAAGTAGTTATGGGGGAAGGGAATTGTATTTCATTGCAAGGGAAATGTTGATTATCTAAGAATTTATTCAAAAAAAGTCTTTAAGGTAAAATAAGGTGCTAAATGGATCAAATCCCCAAAAGAAGTACATCATTGATTCTAATTCGCTTTTTGAGCAGCAGCATGAGGAATTAATGAGAATCACAGAGCGGGGTGAGGTGGGAGTTCAGTTTCAATTCAATTTCAATTCAATTCAATTTGAGGGGCTGCTACAAAGAAAAGGGGGTCAACCTATTTTCCAAAGTGCCAGAAGACAAGACAAGAAACAACAGTTGGAAATTAATCTAAGAGAGAAGCAACCTATAACTAAGGAGAAATTTCCTAACAGAACAATTAACTAGTAAAAATTCTTTCCCACAAAGAATGTAGTTATCATGGAGGGGAGAAGAAATATGGAAGTCTCCAGAAGTATTAACCAACTCTAGAATTGCTAATACAGAATTGGATTAATTAATGGTTTGACTTAAAAGTCTACAGAAATTGATCTATTCATTTTTCTCTATTATGATTGGGGTGAAATCATTCAAAAAAGTAATTGTAATAGCATGTCTTATTACCCCAGACGTACCTCTTTTTAAAAAATAAAATATTTACTACTGATATCTATGTTTTCATAATAATCATTATTCAACTACTCAACTAACTCCTGTCATTCACAAGAACCATGTCATTACTCAATATCTATTGTCTAAAATATTATGTTTAATTGTATTTAAATACTATTAAACCTGTTTTTTTATTTCTTGGATTCTAAAAAGAAGCAGACAATCATTAAAGTTTCTATTATTTGAAAATAAGTCTTTTACTTTGGGGCATTTGACAACAAAACAAAATTCCAGACAAAGGCATCACCGTTATTAAGAGGGAAGGGCAGATTCTGTCCATTGCTTTTTATTCATTTAGAAGTATGTAGCCATCTCCATCACAGGTCATCTTCATCTGACAGAGCATCAAGGTAGTCTGTATCTACATATAAGAGAAATCCTGAAAACAGACTGTCTGCCCATGTGGGATCAGAAAAAAGACCATTTTGGTCAGTGTAGAAGATTTCAAGCCACACCTCATCCTCAGGCTGAAGGTAAATCACAGTTGACCCAGATGCCACGTCATGGTTTCCTGTGTTAGCATCAAATGTCTTTATCCTGAATTTTCCATTATGAACTAGACCAATGGCAAGGTGTTTATTTGCTAGTGTAATGTCATAGGAGAAATAATAAATCCCTGGGATGGCACAGATGAACTTTCCTGTTGAAGGATTATAATGTCCCCCTTCATTAAAAAGGACTTTGTTAAATATGATTGGCAATCTTTCCTCTGGGTAACTTGTAGTTATACCAACAGAGAAAGCTGATCTCAGTATGATTTGCCCACATTTACAGATTCCCGGTGAACCTGTTTTTCCTCTTTCTCCTTTCTCCCCTTTTGGTCCTGCTGGACCAAGAGGTCCCATGTCACCTTTACCTCCTACTAATCCCGTAGGCCCTCTTTTGCCAGGCTGCCCTTGGTCTCCTTTGTCTCCAGTTTGTCCTGCAGGACCCATCTTTCCTCTTACACCTAAGAGAAAGGAAACCATTGTAACTATACCATTAGGTTATACGGTATTATTAAACACAAGATAATAATTCTCTTTGGCAGGGAATGCCATGCTCAGTACGCGCCAAAAGGAGACTTGGGAAGGTAAGTAGAACAGCGAGGGGGGGGGAATCAGCTGTGACGCACAGTTTAGCTTTGCTAGAAAGCAGGAAATCCTGCTCTCTAGCAAAGCTAAACTGCATGGCACAGGTGATCGTCGGATTGTAGCTTTTTTTAACTACCAGTTCGATTGAACCAGTAGCTTTTTTTTACTACCAGTTCGCCTGAACCGTAGCGAACCTGTAGCATTTTACCCCTGATTTTAATAAATAAAAAGAATCCATTTTCTGGCTGGCTGAAAATATAAATAGGAACTTCATCATTAGAAGCATACAAATCCTCATATCCACTACTTTTACCACCAGTTATTCTGTCAAGGTCAATATTATGCCCATATTGTGAAAGGGGTGTTCACTTTGAGAATAAAGAGCTTGTCACGATTTAAAATGAATTTGATAGCGTTCAAGTGTGGTGGATTACAAGTACACTTTTCTTTGGAGATCATGAGTAGTAATACCACACCTCTAAAAGGAGGCATGTCAACAGGGCTGTCATGATTATGTATTAATGTAATTATGTATTACATTATAATTATGTATTATTTTGTAGCCACTTGGCTGCACCAACTGTAGATAGTCTTACTGCTCAGCAGTTCAAGGTTTAGAAAAACTGAAGGTCTTATTTGGACTAAAGTCTGTTTTGATAAGGTTTTTAAAAAGGTTTGAATATTCAGTACCTGCATTTCCTTTCTCACCCTTTTCTCCCTTTTTGCCTTCTCGTCCATCTCGTCCTGGGATCCCAACCCGGCCATGTGATCCAGGTGAGCCGTGGTTTCCAGGAGGGCCTGGGGGGCCAGGTAACCCAGGTATGCTACAAACATATTTTGTGGAGTAGTTTTCTCCTTTAAACTGGTTGTGGAGTGGTTGGCCATTGATATAGAAGGCAAAACCTGTTATACAGAGCAGCACAAACATCTCTGGCACTGGAAAAAAGAAGAATGCTGATGTGAGAATAGTAAAACCCATCTTATTTAAATTAAGTGTTAAGATTTATATACAGCATAATCTTTCCCACTAGACATGTTAAAAAGTTAATATGGAAGCTATGAGAGTATAATCAAAGCTCCAATTGTTTTATAAATGTACCACATGTTGCAATGGGCATAAAAAGAGCAGAGCTTAATCAAACTCTCATGATTATCATCTTGGTTTTTTGTTTTTTTTTACCACTCAGTGGCCACCCATAATCACTTGGCAAAAGTAGAGTTTTCCACATATATCTTAAATTAATCTTAAATTGTTTTTGTTTAGTAAATTAATCTCCAAGATTTCACTGTCACATCTTTCCCACAACTTCTGCAGAGCGAAGAAAATAATTCTTAAGCAATATATAATATCTGTAGGGTAATATAACTGTATAAAATATTTTTAAAACTAATTATATACAGTTGTATGAAATTTGCCTAGAATACAATTTTAGCCATCAACTTGAGCAACATACTTTTTATAATAGTCTAAAGTTTTTTTTAAAAGTACTTTTCACATAAAAAAAATTATTTATAAACTTACATTAAACATCCATTCTTGAAACTATTACATCCCTCCAGCAATTTGTAGAAAAAAAAGTAGCTGAGGGCAGTCATTGCTGTTGGTTGTAATATTCTATAGATCTCATATGGAAATGATATGTAAAGATCATTTCCATATGATCTTTCAAATAAAAGGGAATAAATAAATATATTCAGGGCTGTAAATATCCAATACTTCAACAAATGCTGAACCTGAAAAAAACCTGAACATTTCTCAAAAATGTAAATTTGAAAGTAAATGTCAGGATGTAGTACATTGGTGTAATTTAGAATTGTGAACCCAAAGTTATTAATTCCTAAGATGAGTTTGGAACCTATTTTTCCCTGTCATACATTTTATACTTTTCAGTTTAATGCCTTTTTATTGGTTCCCATACCCTTGGGTATTTTTGTTTAAGAACTATTAATTTTTATTGCTGTAAATACTTTAAAGTATGTAGGCTTAGAACTTAATCTCTGTGATCTTCTGAGATCTCATGTGAAAATCTTTTGGGTTTCATGGATATGACTTAGGGATGTTAAAAGCACAGGGCCAGTGCGATGACTTTTGTGTGAATTATGCAAAGTGGCAATGGTGCAGAGAGCCCCTGGTGAAGACTTAGGAGACTGAGAAACATGAAAGTTAAAGAGGTCAGAAACCAAAAATGTTTGATCTATGAGCAAGGTGTCTGCAGCATTGAAACTGGTCTTACTGTACACTTAATGCTGTGTTTTATAAAGTTGTGCCATTAATCCAATTCACTGAGACCTAATTTACGTGGAAAATGAATGAAATGCAACGACCAAAGAATAATTATTCCCTCCAGAGCACCCCTCTTAGTTTTATTGTACAGGAAGTCCTTATTCAGGGACTAAAACAGGGATTGGCTGCAACCTGGTCATTAATTGTAGTGGTTACTAAGTGAAACTACAGTTATGCTGATGATCTTACTTCAGCTTTCCTTTGCTTTATGAACCTACAAAGGTTGTAAATATGAGATTGGTCATAAAAATACTTTTTCATCTCTGTTGTAACTGAACAATCACGAAATAAAGTAATAGCTAAATTAGTTGCTGTTAATCTCTGTAAAAATTGAAGAAATCTTCAAGTTGTGGAGTGATCCAAGAATAGAAGAATTAAGAATTTTGTTTCTGCAGCACAGAAACAAAATAGGATATTGGAGGGCTTCCGGTTTGCTGCTGGCTGCCGCTAGACGTTCCTTTGGGATCGTCAGCTTCCTTTGCCTGTTAGAGCCGCCTTCACAGCGGAATGGCGGCTCGAAAAAACTCCGTTTCCATGAGGAAACGGAGATAGAGCCGGAAGGGGTGGGTAGAACTCTCTGCAGAGTCCCAAAAGTTTTTTTTTTACTTTTGGGACGGAGCGGATGAGATGCCCTATATCCCCAGCCGCTGCTCCGGGCTTTGGGAGACCTCTGCTAATGCAGAGCCAGGCGTGAAGAGCAAGCCTGCGAATTTAACAGATTACTCAAAGAAAATGTGAGCTGGACCTGTAATATTGAATCGCAAGTATTTTACTTATCTTTTAAAAAAATTATTTAAGAGAAAAGAGGAAAGGAAAGGGGGAGAAAAAAAGCCTTTTAAAATGGCGTCTGTCGCGGCTGGAGAAGAGGCTGAAAGGAAAAGTCCTTCCGTTTTCTATTAATACAATGTAGCGGAATAAACACCACTGGCTACATTTGTAGACAAAACTTCGCTCCTGTGTCTTTTTCTCTCTTTTTTTTCCCTGGAGACTTGACATTGTTATTGATTGGAAAGAAGTCTTTTTTCTTGTTTTTTTTTTTTTTTTTAACAAAGCTTGCTTGGGCGGAAATATGGCACTGAAACTTATAAAGTCAAACAAACAAGTAGTGGGGGGGGGATTCCCCCACTAACGACTTAAAAGAACAAGTTTTAACTCTTCAATCTCAGAAACCTGATTTTAATATAATAGAATTTCTTTTAGAGGAGATTGTAAGAAGGGATGAGATTGTGAATCAGCATCTTGAAAAATTTAAGCAGGAAATTAAAGAATTGGTGAAATCTAAGTTTGATTTTTTGGAGCAAAAAATCTTAAAAGTGGCTAATGGTTTGTCAGAATTTATGATACAGTTGGCTACAAATACTAATTTACTAGAGTCTAAAATGGAAGAAATTCAAGATAAATTGGACAATAGAACTCAAAAAATTGAAAATGATTTGATAAACACTCAGGATAATAGCTCAGAAGAAAAACCTAAAATGGAGGCTGATCAAAAGTCTGGTAATGTAGAAAATCTGCAACAGAGGATTGAAAGAGAGCTTTTAATGGTACAATATAATTTCACAGAATATGCGATAAGACTGAGAGGTTTGCAGGAAGATAACAGAGATGATTTAAGGAAAATATCTTCTGAATTTCTAGCTGGGATTTTAAAGGTTCAACCCGAGGAAGTGTTTTGTAGGATTGACAGAGTTTACAGAATAAATTCCTGGATTGCCAAGCAAAGGCAATTGCCTAGAGATGTAGTGATTTATTTTACAGACAAAGAAATTAGGAATAATATTGTGCAAAATTCCTTCAATTCTAATTTGCAACTGCATGGAAGAAAGATTTGGATTTACAAAGAACTCCCACCTAAGATATTAATGGAAAGGAAGAAATTTGCTTTTCTGGTGACTGAGTTAAAAAAGAGAAATATCCTATTCAGGTGGGACGCTCCAGTTGGTATCATATTGAGATATCAAGGAGAAAGATACCAGTTAAATACTGTTGAAAGAGCGTTAGAATTTTATCAAAACAGATTGAAAATGAACTTAACGTCTTCAGGTATAATACAGGATAAGCAGAAGGAGTTGGAAATAAAGGGAAAATATCGAGCTACAGAGACTGTACCAGATAAACCGCCTTTGGATTTTTTGGATACCCCAGCTGGATTATTTACAAATCTGAGAGAAGTGGCATCTGACTTTAATGTGATGACCTATCAAGTCAAGGACAAGCACGGAAACCAATTAGGGGATATACAAGGGGCAAAAAAGAAAGATGAGACACAAAAACAAAACCAACAAGATCAATCTACAGAGCAGAATCAAAACCGACTAGTTGATACACAATCCGTAGAAAGGAAACCAGGATCGAAATCAAACCCGCAAAAAGAAAAGAAAAAAAGAAATAGGTTGCATCAAAATAGAAATTTCTAAATCAAGCAACAGTGAAGCCAGTGACTTTAAAAATGAATGAGTATGTGAAAATATAGAGGAGGCGACGTACTGGTCAATATTATCCTGAGGATGGTGACAGGCCTCTGCATTGCCGTAATTTTGGGATGTGAAAAGAGCCTTAAACTGATGGATTTTAATTATCTACTTTGGAACTCCTTTTCGTGCTGATAACTATATTATAATTATCTTGAATTATAAGGCAAAAGAGTCATACTGGGGCATGCAGAAGATCTGGTTGTTACCCACTACGATGATGGGAATTAATAATCCTGATGAAAGCCACAATTATTACTACATGGAATATAACTATAATGTCACTCGGGTGGTTGTTTTTACTTTCATATATATAAGAGGATATTTACTACTGATGGGGGTAGATATGATTGAAGATTTTGAATATACTGTTGCATCAGCAAGCTATGTTACCCTATTATGGATGATGGTTTTAATAATCCAGTGGAAAGACTTTAAAGAAGATATCATATGGATTATAAATTTAAAGTTATTGTCTTTTCTTTTTTACTTAGATATAATGGAATATATATACATATACTTTTAAGTAGAGTGGGCAATGAATTAAAGATATTAAGAATTGTTGTGTATGATAATTTTGCAGGACAGTGGGTGAATAAGCTAGTTTGCAGACTGATTAGTTTAAGAAAAGGGATTTTTAAGTGATATGTTTAGGGGAGTGGAGGGAATGGATAGAGTGGAATAAATGTTAAATTAGGTTTTACGGGGAGGGCCGCTTTGAAATGCTATAGTAATATATATAGATCAAATGTTAAAGTAGGATTTATTGTATAGTTTTAAAGTGGAAGGTGGTTTTGAATTGTTGTAACAATATATAGATACAAGCTTGGGAGAGGAGAAAAAGGGTAGATTATTGCCAAATTGGGAGTTATAATACTATTTTGCTAAATTAGAAGTTATTATACAATGTTATAGTATAATGTCTTTTTTTTTTATTCCTTTCTTGAAATGTATGGATAAAGGGGGATGTTATAATATTAATAATATTTTTAGTAAGTAAAGGTCAGTATTTAGAGGAGGGGTAAGTAATCTGTTATGAATTAGGTTTTTTGTTATGAAGAAGTCACAGGGGGGGACGGGTGGGGAGGGGGGGACGGGTGGGGAGGGGGGGTTAGGGAGGGGGAGGGGGAGGGGGAAAAAGGGGGGGAAATGTTGTATTTGAAAACTTTTTCAATAAAAAAAATAGGATATTGGACAAGATGGATCCATTGTCATCTGCTGTATTCTATTCCAACCTGAAATAATTTGCCTGCTGCAAATCGAGACAAATGTCCTTCTTCCTGGAATATTGCTGCCTACTCTTAATTTATACTGTGCTGTCTTGAAACACAAAGTCCAACCAACCCTCTAGCCTCTGCTTGCCTTCTCTGAAGTATCTTCTGTGGTTGTGCAGTGCACTTTCAGTTTTATCTTGGCAGAACAATTTATAAGTTTGCCAAAGCCTCATTGACTGTGTGCCTGGTTTTCTTGATGCTATATTGTTGGATTGTTTTCATTTCTTTTCATTCTATCAAATGGCACTAAAGTGATTATTCATCCCTGTGCCAAATGTTATACAAGGATACACATTAATTGAACCAACATAATCTGCCAACAATCCAATTGCAATAATTTAAGGCTTCATCTTAGACAACAGATAGAAAGCCACAAGAGGAATAAATCAAACCAGACTTTCAGTGGGTCTTAGTTTTGACAAAGGCACAGGAAATGCAACCCTTTGACCTGTGAAGTAATGTAGAACACAGAACATAGAATAATTCAGTTGGAAGGGACCTTGGAGGTCTTCTACTGCAACCCCTTGCCCAGGAGATCCCATACTACTCCAGCATTTCTTCTCTGCACTCTTTCTAGAGTCTCAAGACTCTCAACATTTTTTTTTATATTGTGGTGACCAAAACTAGATGCAATATTCCAAGTGTGGCTTATGAAGGCATTGTAAAGTGATACTAACACTTCACATGATCTTGATTCTATCCCTCTGTTAATGCAGCCTAGGACCGCATTTGCTTTTTCGGTGGGTGCAGCACATTGCTAGTATTTAAGTTGTCCACCAGGACTCCTTAGATCTCTATCACAATTACTGCTATTGATCCAAGATTCACCTATTCTAAACCTGTGTATTTGGCTTTTCTTGCCTAAGTGTAAAATGGTACTTTTATCTACATTGAATTTCATTTTGTTAGATAGGGCCCAATGTTCAAATCTGTCAAAATCCTTCTGGATCTTGAGATTAACTTCTGGGGTGTTGGCTATTCTTGCCAACTTCATGTCATCTGCAAATTTGAAGAGTTCCCCTTTTATCCCCTCATCTAAATCATTTATGAAGATATTGAAGAGTACTGGGCCTAAGATAGAACCTTGGGGTACCCCACTGCTTACTTCCCTCCATGTAGATATAATTCCATTAAGGTCTACATGCTGAGTGCAGGTTGTCAGCACTCAATCTGGTGGTGATGCTGTTTATCCCATTTTTCTAACTTATCAAGAAATAGGTTATGATTTTTTTTGTCAAATAAAATCCAAGAATACTATGTCTGCTAAGCATTTAGCTAGTCCACTTTGTCATAGAATGAAATACGATTTCTTTGGGATGATCTGTTATTGACAAAACATGTTGGCTTCTAATTATAACTTTGCTTGCTTCTAATGTTCACAGATCTGTTGCTTGATTATGTTTTCCAGGATTTTCCCAAGTGTCAGGCTGATTTGGTCTGTAATTTCCTGGATCTATTTTTTTCCACTTCTCATTTTCAATCAAAATCCAGGACCTTCTCCTTGAAATCATGAGCATGGTATACAGGAAGCCCAGTAGATGTCATATGATAAAGGTTTTTTCTTGCTATGAATTGTCCCAGGGTTTAGCATCAAGGGTACAAAATATCATTATATTCATACTGAAACACTGAAATAAATAATAGAAATTCTGCACAGTGGTGGGATTCAAAGTTTTTTCCAACCTGTTCTATGGGTGTGGCTAGGTGGGGGCAGTCATGTGACTGAGTGGGTGTGGCCAACTTGATGTCACTCATGCTCATGCACACTCAGTCATATGACCCCCCCCCACCAAGCCACGCCCACAGAAAAAGGTAGGAAACAAAATTGAATTTCTACCTATCTACCTATTTTCTGCCCAGGCCTGGCTAATCTGTCAAAGGCCTCCTCCTGCATGCCGCCCCACCCTGCCTTCACCAGTTGCACATGTCACCCCATTTCCCTTCCTTCAGCGGCCCCGGCCCTAGCCCTGCTTCCTCCCCCACCACGGCCTCTTTCTTTAGGCTGCTTATCTTCCTCCCACAGCGGCTGGTCCAGACTCCGGAAAGCAAGCTGACTTCCAGTAGTTTTTGGCAGCCTCCAGCCAGCCGCCGTCTCTTTGAGAGCTGCTTTGCAGCTGTGGCGGCTGGCTGGAGGCTGCCAAAAATTACCAGAGGTCACCGAAAAAGCCATTGCCGTCCTGTTCTTCACACCGGCTGTGCATGTGTATCCCATTGCCTGCTGCTGTGAAGTTTCCGAAAGATGCCCTAATTAATTCATGAGCCATGAGCCAAACTTCAAAAGAAATACAGTCATTTATTAGGAGCACCATTTCGGCAATATTCGGATGAAGTTAGAACTAATCCCACGTAGATTTACGTACCCCTATGACCCTGTCTCTCCCCTCCTCCCTGGCCATATCATAAATCACATTCTCCAATTAACCACTTTGGCCAGCTGCGAAATCCAACACCCTCCTTCTGATTGCGGTTAGGAAGCATGTATGGAATGTAACTTCAGTTAGGGAAATCAATCAGCTCTATCAGTTCTCCCTCCCTCCTGCTCATGGCAACTTGAAAGCTTTGCAAGTTGACATTTGGCTCCCCTCACTTCCTGAGGGTGACCTGGGCAAAGCAAAACAATTTGAGTACAGATGTAGAGTTTAGGGATGTAACCCCCCCACCTGGCTTGTTTGGATTTTCTGCATGAAATTTGGCTATAAGGCGATCAGCCTGGATGCTTTGACTCTTTACCCAAGATGCCTCTGATAAGGGGTAACCCACTTGATTAAATATTGGAGTTGTCTCCTGTGCCACCTCGAATTGAGGATTTGCTGTACCTCATAATGGGTCTGGCCCCCTATGACCACGGGGTCTGGGGGCTCATGAGGTAGTGGCCTCAGGGTCGATCCAACCACAGGTTTTAAGAGGCTACTATGGAATACCGGGTGTATCTTCCCTAGCAGTTGGGGCAACTTCAATTGCACCGTGACCGGGTTGATTATCTTTACTATGGGGAATGGTCCCATAAACTTTGGCCCCAATTTCTTGCTAGGGAGCTTTAACCTCAAATATTTTGTGGAGAGGTAAACTTTCTCCCCCAATTGAAATGGCCTTTGGGAAGCTCGGTGTTTGTCTGCCTGTTTCTTATAGGTTTGTGCCGCTTGAGCTAGCACTTTCTTTTTTTTATTATTGGAAAGTTTTAAAAAGTTTACATATTTATCCCCCCCTTCCCTCCATGTTCCAATTCCATCCACACCGGATTATGTTAGAGTTCTTGGACATATCTTCGTCTTCTTCACCCTAGAAAGGAAATCATTTGTAATTAATATAAAATCAATTCTAGAAAAAGATTGGTGCCTATCTGAAAAAAATGTAAAGTCTTGTTCTTTAAAATTCCGTTCACACCAAATGTCTCTCAGCTCCATATCCTCCATCATGTCAAAAAAGGATTTAGGCAATCTTGCTTGCATTTGAATATTTCGCAAAAGTCTCTTCTTGTCCATTCTAGTATCCAATACTCCATTCCAGTCACCTAACATTATACAAGATTTATAGTCCCAGTTTATCAATTTTGTATGTAGCAACTTGTAAAATTTGTCTTGTTGTTGATTGGGTGCATATACTCCCACTAAAAGTACTTTCTTTCCTTCAATTAGTAATTCAATTGCAATGTATCTACCTTGCAGGTCTGCTTCAATTAATTTAGCCATTAAGTCTTTCTTTAGATATATAACTATACCATTTTTCTTCTCTGGAGCTGATGCCACAAATTGTGTTCCCAGTCTCGCATTTATCAAATATTTTTGGTCATTTGCCTTAATATGTGTTTCTTGCAAACAAATTACATCATTTTTAAATTGTTTCAAATAGTGAAATATTTTCTTCCTTTTTTGCGGTGAGTTTAAGCCATTGACATTCTAAGTTAAAAATCTAGTTGCCATCTTTGTCCCTCTGAAGCCTTTTGAGCACCGACTGGAAATCCTCCTGGAATTTCTTCTTCGGTCTTGCCCCTCCCACAGCTTCTGTATTTATGTTTGTACTTCCTTGGGTTGTTATCTGGGTTTGTTGCATCTTTAATTCTTGTTCCTTTCGTTTAGTTGCTGCTTGTGTTTGTCTTTGTTCTTGGGCTTCTTCTGTTTTTTCAAATAGCTCCAAGGTTTGCACAGCCCCCGAAAGTTGCACTAATTCTTCTTGGGTACTCCAAGCCCCCCCGCCCCCGGGCTTGTGCTTGCAGGCCTTCCTTTCTAGCGTCTACTGCTTCTTTCCTTTTTCTGGCTCCTGGAGATGGTGGGTATCCAGCCTTTAGTACATTAACATAAAAATCTCTTGCCTTCCAAATTGTATTGAGACCATATCGTTCTCCTGAATAATTCACCACTAGTCCGGCTGGAACCTCCAATCTATACTGTATCTGATGATTTCTCAATTCATCCACTAGAAATGCATAGTCTTTTTTAGCTCTCAACATTTTAGGGGGAATTTCCTTGAATACTGCAACCTCCTGTCCTGCCACTTGTAGTTTGTTTTTGTAAGAAGCTTGTAAGATCCCATTTCTTATCTTCCTGGTAACAAAGTAGATCACAATATCTCTTGGTAGTTGTCTTTGCCTGGCAATCCATGAGTTAACACAATACATTTTATCAATTTGCCAGTCACACTCTGTTTTGGACTCTCCAGTTAACTGTGCAAGAGCTTCTGCAAAAATCTCTTTCAAATTTTCCTGATTATTTTCTTTCAAGCCTCTTACCCTCAAAGCAAATTCCATCGCCCTATATTGTGTCATTATAAGTTCTGCCTCTGTCTTGTCAATCTTGATTTGAGCTTCATCCACTTTAACCTCCAAATTCACATTAGATTAATGAATTTCTTCAACCTTTTCCTCCAATGATGTAACATGACCCACCAAACCCTGAAATGCTTCCACAATGTCTTCTCTTATTTCTTGATTATGGGATTGGATTAGGTCCTTAATTGCTGCCATTTCCTCAGAGACATCTTTAAATGCAGATGTGATTTTTTCTTGCAATTCAGAGGCTTGTACCTTTAAGGCACCTTGGAGAGCCTCCAGTGTCAATACTTGTGTTTGCATTTGTGCTTGTGCTTGTGTATCCACTGGGGCCAACAAAGACTGCAATTTAGAGGTTTGAGCAGGAGAACTTCCAGCACTTTTTGGAATGCCTGTTTTTGTCTGCTTTGAAGCCATTCCGAAATTGTAATTTTCAACGACCAGCCCAGTAAGTCAGTAAATATTTTAATCTTGATCTTTAACCAATAATATGGCTTATTAGTAAGTCAATACTTTATTCTTTTAGTCCCAGTCTTAATTCTTTAAAACAATGTCCATTAGATTTAAACGAGGCTGACAGCTTTAACAAGTTAATAAGCACTTTCTTCTTTAACTTTCACTTTCCACGCCCTTAACAAGCCAGCACCATTTTCTTTCAACTTTTTCCCGTTCTCATCAGACCCAGAAAGAAACAATATTCAGCTGGAGTTAAAGTTTGGTACTTGCAGTTATAATGTCTCCTGTCTTTGCTCTGCCTGCTTTTAATCCAAATGTTGTTAAGAAGTTGCTTGCAGGGATGGTCACGGCGTCTTGTTCTGCATAAAGCAGACACGTCCCGGATTCGGAGCTCTACCAGGTTCCTGGGGAGCTCTCACCCTTCGAGCTCCAGGATTGTTCCTGGAGCTCTTGGGGAGTTCTACCCGCACCCGACTGCTCTCTTTCCCCTCTTTTCCCAAGGGGAAAGTTTCCAAGCTGCTAGACAGCTGATTTTTGCTGTTCTAGCGGCTTAACGAAATCACGGGGCTAGCGCTCCAAAAGGAGCGACCGCCGATGCTGCGGAGCCACCGGAAGTACTCCTAGCGCTTTCTTGACATTCTCCCAGGTTGCTTTCAGTGTCGCCATCCAATCGGTCAAGCTGACTGAGGAGGGGGGCTCCCTTGGGTACTCAGGCATTGGGACAAAGTCCATGCCGCTCAGTACTTTGAACGGGGTTAGCCCCATGCTACTGTGAACAGCATTATTATACGCGACCTCAGTGAAAGACAGGAGGTCCACCCAATTGGACTGCTGATAGTTCACATAGCACCTCAGGTACTGCTCTACCATGGCATTCAGTCTCTCTGCTCCCCCCATTGGTGCTCAGATGAAAGGCTGAGCTAAGTCCCTGGGATGACCCAATGGACCGTAGGAACTCCCTCCAGAACTTAGCCGTGAACTGGACCCCTCTGTCAGAGATAATTCTTCTTGGTACTCCATGGAGGCGGTAGATGTGTTTCAAGAACAGTTTGACCAACTGGTGGGCTGAGGGTAGTCCACTGCAGGGTATGAAGTGTGCCTGTTTGGAAAATAAATCTATTACAGTCCAGATCACCGTGTTTCCCCCACTTTTCGGCAACTCCACTATAAAGTCCATTGCAATCTCCTCCCATGGTCTTGTAGGCTCTACTACTGATTGTAGCAGTCCGGGAGGTTTTCCTGGTCGCTTCTTCATCATGGTGCAGATGGTGCAACTTTTCACATAACTGTCCACATCTTTCTTTATGCTGGGCCACCAGAACTGCCTCCGTGCTAAGTGTAAAGTCTTTAGGAATCCGAAGTGGCCTGCTGGTTTAACGTCATGGCTCCTCTGGAGGATCAGGGTGCGTAGGGATTCCGGGACATAGAGCTTTGTCCCCTTCCATGCAAGGTCATCCCTTTTTGTCAGGATGTGTTGATTGTCTCGGAACCAGGGGTCTGCCAGCAGTTCAGTTTTGAGTTTTGCCGTTAGATTGCTTGTTGGTTGGTCGTGCCGGTCGCGGCATTGTCGTCTGGTGGTTACTTGGCCTGCTATTTGGGTAAGGGGAATGATGGTGTCCACTACCTGCTCCCGCTCACATTTGTACTGGGGCATGCGGGAGAGGGCATCGTCTAGAAAGTTTCTTCCTCCTGGAATGTGCTTTAGCACAAAGTCGAAACGGATGAAGTATTGAGCCCAACGGACTTGTTTGGGTGATAGTTTTTGCGGGGTCCTGAGGGCCTCCAGGTTTTTGTGGTCAGTCCAGACTTCGAACGGTTTCTGGCCCCTTCCAGCAGGTGTCGCCAGCAGTGCCCATCTCACCGCGAATGCCTCCTTTTCCCATGCTGCCCATTGTCTCTCTGTATCTGTGAGCTTGCGGGAGGTGTAGGCACAGGGTTGTAGATTTCCTTGACTATTTTTTTGGAGTAGTACTGCTCCAACTGCCACGTCGCTGGCATCTGCTTGGATGACGAAGGGTTGTTCGGGGTCAGGATGCTTCAGCACCGGTTCCTTCGTAAACATTTCTTTTAGTGTTTCAAATGCCTCTTGGCAGGTTAGGTCCCACTGTAGAGGTTGTCCTGGGCGGGGTTTTGTTCCTGGGCTCCCTGTCTTTAGGAGGTCTGTCATGGGTTTGGCAATCTTCGCAAAGGAGGGGATGAATTACCTGTAGAAGTTCGCGAACCCTAGGAAGCTTTGTAGCTGAAATTCCCTTGAGATCTGTTCGGTCTCTGGGATTTTGTCGGATGTGGCTGCCAGTTGTTCTGGTGTGAACCTTTTGGAAGGTTCCCTGCATGGATGGTATTTCTGCTCGCTGGTGTGGGAGGGGTTGGGGCCCCCTTGCTATTCTCAGTCTGCGGGTACCCCTTTGCCACCAGATGGTCGGTCCCCACTTGTCTAGCCAGGAGAGTCCCAGTATGATTGGATCTGTCATTTTGGGGCCTATTACGAATCGAATTACTTCCCAGTGATCTGCTAGCTCTAGCCTCACTGGTTCGGTTAGGTGAGTGGCATAGACTCCCCCCATTAGGGACCCATCAACCTATTCAAACCGGATTGGGTGGGTCAGTCTTTTTGCTCTGATCCCCAGTTTCAGAACTGTGGTTAGGTTGATCAAGCATCTAGTGCAGCTGAGTCTATCAGGGCTTGAAAGGCCCCCTGGGTCCCTGTTTTTGGGGCTGTGAGGCGTATTGGGAAAATGAAAGGGTGGACTGGTCCCCTCACCATTGGGTCATTTTTACCCTTGACCTCGCTATCATAGGATTCTGGCAGCTGGTCATTATTGCCTGGTGTTCCCCCTCCTTCGGCTGGGTGGGAAGGGACCTCTTCAGCCTGGAGGGCCCTCCGGGACATGTTGGTGGCTCATTTGGGGCCTCGTTCCAGCTGTGCCCTGGGTGGTGGCTCTGGCCTAGGCCTTGGAGCTGGGGTTGTGCACATAGATGCCGTATGGCCCTTCCCCCCACATCTGTAGCACTTCAGCAGACTTTGAGGGAGGGCTGGTTTCGGGGTCTGCCGTGGTGCTGTGGTTCCCCATTGGCTGGGCGGTTTCAGGTCGGGTTGCCCCCTCTCTTTTGAGCCTGGTTGCTCTCTCATGTTGTTGGCATGCAATCCACTGTCGACTTTTATTGCTACTTGGAACCACTCAGAGAGCTGGTTTGGGATGTCCAGGTAAGCGGTTACCTGGGCAATTTGATTGTCCAGGCTTTCTGAAAAAGTGCACTAGCAACCGCTCTGGCAAAGGGGGTAGCCTCCAAATGACTCTCCTAAATTCAGGGATGTGCTCTTTAATGGGACGGCCCCTCTGCTTTAGATAGCTGAGCTCATCCTCTGCATACAGATCTTCCTCTGCCTCCTCGAATCTGGCCTCTAGCAGTCGTAAGAAGTCATCTACGTCTTGCAGTTGGGGGGCTCTCCTCTTGTGGAGGGCTGCTAGCCATTCCCTTGCTTCTCCCTCTAGCCCCTCTGCGATGGTATTCACCATGGTTCTGGGGGGTGGGTAGAGGTTTCCATAACATTCTAGGTGGATCTCAGCTGAGTCAAGGAATAGAGCTAGCTGGTCTGAGTCCCCATCAAACTTTCCTCTGAACTGGGGCAGTTCATTCAGCACTGCTCCTCTCTCCCCCTGTTGGCCTCTGTATGCTTGCATTTGATGTAGCTGGCCCTCTTCCTTAGCTCTAGTTTGGAGGGAGAGAGGGGTTTGTCTGCCTTGGGCAGCCTGCCTGCTGCGTGGAAAAGACATTGGTTGCAGCTTCCTTCTGATGGGTGGAGAAGGGGGGCTGTGCTCCTGTCTGCTTCTCCTCACTTCACAGGGATCCATTGCTCCTCCCCTCTCCTTTGGCCTGCACGACGGCCCCTCATCGGGAAGGGTGGTCTGGTCAAATTCCTCCCTTGGCTGCTCTCTGGAACTCCCCAGGGGCTTTGGGAGCCTGGCTTGTTCCAGTCCAACCTCCACTCCACTTTTCCCAGCTCGCTCAGGGGCTTCCCCTTTTTCCGGGCATTGGGGTGGGAGAGCTTGACCTCGGCTGCTTTAGGGATTAATTCCCACCAATACTCATCTTTTCTTGCTTCCGCTGCTGGAGCAGGCATCTCAGCTTTGATGTCCGAGGGAGGCTGCACTCTGGCTGCAATTAGGCTCTCTTCAGATAGCCCGTCTTCGGCCATGGTTGCCTGATTTTCCCTCCCAGAACCCCAAACATCGGGGAGCGATTGGAGAGACCAGGATTCAGGAAACCTGGTAATCTTGATAGATTTTAAAAGTATTCTAACTGTCTGTGAAGTTTCTGAAAGATGCCCTAATTAATTCATGAGCCATGAGCCAAACTTCAAAAGAAATACAGTCATTTATTAGGAGCACCATTTCAGCAATATTCAGATGCAGTTAGAACTAATCCCACGTAGATTTACGTTCCCCTATGACCCTGTCTCTCCCCTCCTTCCTGGCCATGTCATAAATCACATTCTCCAATTAACCACTTTGGCCGGCTGCAAAATCCAACACCCTCCTTCTGATTGCGGTTAGGAAGCATGTATGGAATGTAACTTCAGTTAGGGAAATCAATCAGCTCTATCAGTTCTCCCTCCCTCCTGCTCATGGCAACTTGAAAGCTTTGCAAGTTGACAGCTGCTTCACTCTGCTCGGACTTGCCCGGGCAAATCCTTCCAGCACAGCAGGTAATGGGATGTGCGTGTGCAGCTGGTGCAAAGAACAGAGTGGTGATGGCAGTGGCTTTTTTGGTGACCTCCGGTAGTTTTTGGCAGCCTCCAGCCAGCTACCGCTTCTTTGCGAGCTGCGGCAGCTGGCTGCGGCAGCTGGTTGGAGGCCACCGAAAACTACAGAGGTCAGCTTGACTTCCAGAGTCTGGACCAGCTGCCACAGGAAGAAGGTAAACAGAAGAAGAAAGAGGTGGTAGTGGGGGAGGATGTGGGGCTAGGGCTGGGGCCGCTGGAGGAAGGGAAATGGGGTGACGCATGTGACTGGCGAAGGGAGAGCGGGCGGTGAGTGGGAAGCGGCTCCGGGGCAAGGCTGGAGCCAGGGAATGGCACATTCCCCGACCTAGCCAAGGCGGGCAGTGGCTCTGAGACCTCAAAGAATGGTGCATCCCTGGGGCCCCAACCCCCAACCCAAGGCGAAAGGTGAGTGGGTAGCATCCTTACTTACCTTTGGTGAACTGAACAGAGATGGCGAGGCATGGAGGCGACTGGCAAGGCCCATAGCTGGGCCACGTGGCAAAGCGAAGACAACATATATAGGGCTGCGATGGACGGGGCGAGCGAGTGTTGAGCAAGCGTTGAGCAGGAGGGCAGGGTAAGCGAGCATCAAGCGGGTGGGCAGGGCGAGTGAGTGGCACCAGGCGACAGGTTCAGGGGTGAGCGAGTGGCACCAAGGGCGAGTGAGTGGCACCAGCCGACAGGTTCAGGGGTGTGGCCAGCCAGTGGTCGCTACCATTTCGGTGACCCAGGCCAAATTTTTGCTATCGGTTCGCGTGAATACCACCTCTAATTCTGCACCTTGATCAAAGGTATTCACAGGCAGGATGTGGCAAAATTAAGTAAAGATGAAAGTCACAAATCTCAATCTTTAATAAAGCTCTTTCTTTAATATAAAGGCAGAGCATCATGGCTACCATCTTGATTTATTTGAGCACACCCTCTGGATAATGTCTGTCTTATATGTTAAATTAAACAAATAAACAAAAAAAGAATAGTCAACCTTCTTGCCATTTATAAGATTTCAGATCACACTTGCCTTTTATTGTTCAGTAAAAATAATTATAGTTGTTCATATTATTAAGTAAGTCAACAGTTTGGTAGCATTATAATTTCAGGTTGGAAATTTGTGAAGCTGGAGTTGCTCTTTCCATGTTGAGCTTTTTCCCCCTGGCAAATAGTTTGAAGACTATGATTTATAAGTTTGTAGTTTAAGTTTACCCAGGGGGCAACAGGAGCAGGTGCGAGGAGAAGCACAGGAAGGCCAGGGCAGGCAGGGATGAAGCTCTTGCACAACCACTTCTGAAACAACTTGCCCAGAATACTACAGAGACTATTCCTGGTATTCATCAGGAGTCAATACAGACTCAAAGTCATTAAAACAAAAAGTGTGTGTGTGTGTGTGGTGTGTGTGTGTGTGTGTGTGTGTGTGTGTGTGTGTGTGTGAGAGAGAGAGAGAGAGAGAGAGAGAGAGAGAGAGAGAGAGAGAGAGAGAGAGAGAGAGAGAGAGAGACCCTTCCTTTCCCCTAAAACCACTGGCTGTGCTTCAGAGGAGAGGCAGGTATTTGCCCACCTAGGATAACAATATGGGGAAGCACTCTGTGCATGCACAGAGGTTCGCTTCAACAACCAAGAAAGAGTGAAGGGGCTACAGCCTTCCTTTCCCATAGAAAATAGCTGTGCTTCAGGTGGGAGGCAGGTATTTGCCCACTCATAAGCGCGCAAAGGGGAAGCACTCTGTGCATGGCCAAAGGTTCACTTCACCACTGAAGAAGTAATAGGGGAGAAAAAGAAACCAGATTACAGCATAAACAAGCTTTCATTAATCTATTTGACAATTGTGTGCTATGCCATGTAAATAGTCAATAGAATTTTGGTTGCCGTATTTGCTGACAATCTGGGCAATGTGTTTCTCTGCAAGGCAGTGTTTCTTCAGTTTTATTGGAGGACCATGCCCTGAAAGGAGTTATCTGTAAAATGCATCTTTGCCTTTTTGGACCTGTTTTTTTATTTTATTTTACATATACACATCAATGAATGGACAGTATGGCACCTGGATATCACACATTTTGGTGCAAATAAGAATAATAACATTAATCACATTTGTTATGTCATCAAACTTATGTAATTCTAATATTAATACATATATTTGTATTAAGTTATACTCCTTTATTTTTTAATTATTCAATGTTTAAATATATTGTTCTAATGCCAATCACAATATTGTTTACACTTACATGATGATTCCATTATTCAATGTCTAATCTTCCCTCTAATTATTGCTTTTATCTGATTATATAAAAATGTGTATATTAATAATCTCCCCTCTCTTATTTCTATCTCCATTCTAATTTTTAATCATGCCACCATTATATTAAAAAAAAGACATTTTCTTTTTACCCCATCCAGATTAATACTTTAATTCTTATTCGCTTTCACTTTAATAAAAAACAATAATAATATTAATCATATTCATTACATTCATCAAGCTAATGCAATTCTAATACAAATGCACATATTTATGTTAAGTTTTGCTTTTCCATTATTTAATTATTTGATGTTTCAGTATATTATTCCAATGCCAATCACAATATTATTTAAACATATATACTAATAACACCATTCAATCTCTAATTTTCTCGCCTTGTTATTGCTTTCATTTTATTATATAAAAGTGTATATAATGTTTCCCAATTTTCTTATTTCTCTCTCTATTCTAGCTTTTAGTCATGCCACCATTATATTAAAAGACATTTCCTTTCTAACCATCATCTCTTGCCCGCATTAATATTTTAATTCTTATTTGTTTTTTGACTTGCATCCCATATTCCTCTCTTAAATCTTTGTTTCTGTCTGCATCTACATCCTGACTATTCAATCTGAATATTCGTCCCATCTCTCCCCTCTTCCACTGTCTAGTTTTCAAAGTAACTACCCATATCCCTGTCTCCTTTTCAAAAATACCTTCCTGCATCTCCAAGCCTCTTTTTAAAACTCTTAAAGTATTTCCCCCTTGTTTTGTATCATCAGTCTTTTTTTTTTTTTATTGTTGTCTCCTTATCTTCTTTTATTTGCTGGTTCGTCTGTTCTGTTTTTTCCTCCATTCTTTCTGTTGACTCCTCCCTTTCCTGGCTATCTTGATCTTTACTCATTGTTCCTTGTATTATATTGTCCAGCTTTCCCTCTATGCCATGCATTATTTCCTTTATCTCCTTGTGATTTCTTACCATAATGTTCTCTATGCTTTGATACATTGATGACATATCTTCCAAAGTTCCATTCATTTTTCCTCTGATGAAGCATCTCATTTTATTTTAATAAGTCCCGCTCTTATCCGGTAGTCCAGGAACCGTGTATTCAAACCTGAAATTAATCCTTCAGTCCCCTTTAAGTAGTCCAGGGAGTTGTTCAAGATCTCTTTAAATCATCTTTATAAATTCAATCATATATCATAACATTCAGGGGTCATTTAATTAGACATTCCTTGTTCTCACATTTAAATCTCCAGTAAAGTAGATGCTTATAACTCAGTAAGTATCTTCACAATCCTCCAAATAAGTATTGTTTATTCCATATCCAAAATCTTGCCAGGCTTGTAAATATATGTTGTATTTCCTTTCATCAGCAGGTGGTGTTCTCAGTTTAAATTTCAATGTTATTGCGAGACCAACCAGTTTTATTTATTTTATTTTATTATTATTATTTATTTATTATTCATATTTCTATGCCGCCCACTCTCCCAGGACTCTGGGTGGCTTACACCAAAGACAGTATACTAAATAGCATATTGCCCCCAATAATCTGGGTCCTCATTTTACCCACCTCGGAAGGATGGAAGGCTGAGTCAACCTTGAGCCGGTGAGATTTGATCCGCTGATCTGCTGAACTAGCAGTCAGCTGAAGTAGCTGCAGTACTGCACCTGAACCACTGCACCACCTCGCCTCAGTTTCAATCCAATTTGATTTTAATTCAATTTATAAAAGCAGAGTTAACTTTTTAAGTAAATAATTCCAGCATTTTAAAATGCCTTCCTGAAACAATGCCTTCCCAATTTCAAAGTCCAATTTCCTGTATTTTTAAAAGTTTTTTGTTTTACTTCCCTTGATCTTTTCTTTCCAATCTAGTATTTTTCTCAAAATGCACACTCACTGCTTAACAAGTAGCTCTGAGCAAATAGTTTTTCTGGATTTTCCCTTTTTAGGTTAGATTTTGAGTAAAAAGGAATTCTCTCACCCAGTTCCATACACTGTTCACTAACTCCTATAATCTTAGCTGTTTCTTAATTCCGCTTCAGCAATGGTCTTAGCTGTTTCTTGGCTGTCCCAGCTTCATGGCAGCCATATTTGGGCTGCCTCTTCTCCTCATCGTGGCTGAGAGGGAAAAGAAAGCCCCAGGCCAGGCAGGAGAAATGTGGCTCTCTGCGACCTCACAGGGTGCCCCTCTTTGCTTCGCCACTCCTACAGGGTGGCTTTGGCTCCTTTCGGAGCCCACCAATGAGAAGAACTCAGCCTGGGAGAAAGGAGACCCCCTCTCCATGACTGATCCTGCCACAACATCAGCCAGAAGTCCTATAATTTGCTCCAGCTTTCAGCATTCTTTAGAGGATTTACTGAAAAACAGCTCCTTTCTCCCCCCCCCTTTTTTTTATGTCTGGCAGTTGAATTTCACCCGGTACTTCAATGAGTCAATTGACTTATTAGGGAGTCTGTTTAAAATTATTTTTACAAATCCTAACAAACAAATGCTTTGGTCCGATATGAACTAGGACAGCAATGGCTAACCTTTTCCGGACAGAGAGCCAAAAGCATGCATGCACCACATACGCACGTGCACACCCAAACGCTCCAAATGCATTGAGGCCCCCATGCATGCACCTCACTCCTGCGCATGCACCTCACCTCCAGGCATGCGCACACCCCCAATGCACCCTGCAACCCACGCATGCACAGCAGATACCTGATGACCAGCTGGCGGCGGGAGGCACATGTGCATGCGCAGCGGAGCTGAACTGGGGTGATGGCTCGTGTGCTTACAGAGAGGGCGCTACATGCCACCTGTGGCACGCGTGCCATAGGTTCGCCATTATGGAACTAGAATGAATTCTAGTCCTGTAGCTTCAATTTATTCTGTGGTACATCAGTGTTAATTAGGCAAAACCATGCCTACAATTAAAACTCCTTCCTAAATATGATTGGCCAATTGGCACCATTTTGAAGTCTTTGGAAACCTCTGCAAACACACATTCTCAATGGAGAGACTTACCACTGCTTCTCTCCTGTGTGTGTGAATGTATGTGTCAGCCCTGGAAGCCATCTTTTCTTTTGGATCTTCAGGGTTGCCACACTTAGTCTGTTGGTAGTTGGTAGAAGTATTTAGCCATAACAACATAAAAATATGGCGTAAGCCACTGAGGCTGAGTGCTGACCGGGTGCCTGGCCCAAAGAGCCAGTGCCTAGGCAGGTCGCTCAGTCAGATCCTTCCTTATGGGGTGTAGCTGTGGGAGCCACCCTGCCCCAATAATTGGTGATTGGGGCAGCACTGCAGGAACCACGGCTGAGAACGAGCAAGCCCAGGCCTTTGAGTGGAGGCCAGTGAGACTTCCTGAGCCCAGCAACTCCTGGGAGTAGGTTCTCCCACCACTGATGCGGAGCCAGTCACTAGCGGGCCTCCTGGAGCAGTTCAACCAACTCAGCATGGGCAGCATCACACAGCCTCCCTGCACTGGCTCAGCCCACCTTCACCTTCCCAGGCCCAGGAGCCGTAACCGTCCAGAGCAGAGCATCAGCTTCATTCCACTCAAAGCAAAGCAGATCATGCCTTAGCCTCCCCAATTGGGCCCGGTCTACTGAGATGACAGTTGGAATTGGCATGGCACCGCAGCAGGGCCCACTAGGGCACTCCAGCCCAGGACTGCAGGGAGAGACTTTGGGGCTGCCAAGACCCAACACACCCCCCTTCATCAGCCAGTCCTGAGATTGCCCCCTGCCGACCAGATACCCCCCCCCGGCCAGGGGTAGGTGCAGTACCAGTAGATGCCAGCTCCAGCCCCACCACCAGCACTGGCCCTGCAACCGGCCCAGCCATCCGCTCCTCCCCCATGGTTCAGAGTGACGTTTGATGGATTCCTGTGGAAACTGGCTTATTTCTTCAATTAGATTTGGTCCCACATTGACCGTTATGGGGACCAATATCAGACTGATTGAGACATAATATCGGCCATTGTTGATGGCATGTATGAGGGGGATGCAGCCCAGCTACATGATGAAGGAGCCCAGGAGCTGGAAGATGCTGACGAGTTCGTTCAACTGCTCAGAACCCATTTTGAAGACACGGCCCATAGGCAAGAGGCATAAGCCCAGATCAAAGCCCTGAAGCAAGCAGGCCGACCCCCAAAAGACTTTGTCTGGGATTTCTGGAGATTGGCAGGGAAACTGAGAGACTGCCCTGAATGTCTCCTCATCTACCACTTCAAGGAGGCCCTAGACCAGGATCTCAGGCAAGCTTGCAGCATCAGGGAAGTTCTGGACCATATACAGGACTGGTACAATATAGCCATGGCAATAAACTTGGAGATCCACCCACACTGGAAACCTATCCAGGATAAACTGGCTAGAGAAATGGGGCCTGATCATCACGTGGGAAGATGGGTACCAAAAGCTAAAAATAGGCATTGGACCACTGCCACTAATCCTGCCAGACAATTGTCAACAAGGAAAAGCCCCTGGCAACCCCAGCTGGTGGGAAAACATTGCTGCCGCCTCAGATGGCCTCCCCGGCTGCCTCCAGGTGCCCAAGGAATATCGGGATTTGGCGGATGCCTTTAGCGAGCAGGACTGCAACTATTTATTTATTTATTTATTTATTTATTTATTTATTTATTTATTTATTTATTTATTTAATTTATATTGCTGGCTATTCATCCATGGCAACTCAAGGTGGCTTACAGAATATAAAAACCACATTAAAAACAGTAAACTAATAAAAAATCAAATAAATTAATGTAATAAAATCATCCCCCAACCCTCAACAGACTGCGCAATTGAATTCGTGCTGAGAGCCAAGCTGCCAAAGCTAAAGATGTACTCCATGACCCCAAAAGAAATGGTCGAATTGAGAAAATACATTGACGTGAATTTGGCTAGGGGGTTCATTTAGCCCGCAAAATCCAAAGTGGCAGCCACATGTTATTCAAAGAGGAAAAAGACAGGGGGGATGAGGCTTTGCATTGAATTCTGTGGAATTAACCCCATTTGCATGGAAAACACCTACTCCCTCCCCCTAGCAAAGGGTAATGTGTTCACCAAGCTAGACTTGAGAGGAGCCTATTATAAAATATGAATTTTATTTTCTTCCAGTTCTAAAATGGCCGCTGCTTGCTGAGCCTCCGCTCATGATGGAGAGGCTCGGCAAAATTATGGGGTCTCGGGTGTGTTTTTGTTCCCCCCCTATACGGACTGCAAGGGGAGCATTTGTAGATGTTGCAGACCCCAACAGACCGCAGAGGCTCCACACTGGGGGTTAGGAGCACGGAGAGATACCGGGGACTCAGCAATCAGCGATTAGCGGGGGCGGCGTTTTTTGCCGCAGATCACCTGGAGGAACGAGGAACAAGGAAAGAGGTTTGTTTTCAGAGCCTCGAAGCCTCGGAGCTTCAGACCTTACCCCTGCTGGACTGCTATACTGTTGTGTTGGTGGGCGTCAGTGGGGATGCTGACAGCCAGGAACATCAAGAAACCAGCTGGTCTCACTGTTGCTGCTACCCCGACGATGTGGACGATGTGGACCGTGGTGGGGGCCTCTGGTGTGGCTGGGTCCACCGCGAGGGGGGGGGCGTTTTCTGTTGAGCCATTTGGCTCGTGGTTGCTGATTCCCCCCTGATACGCTGCCCTGGTTGGTGCTTTTGGAGGCCTGCTATCTACCTTTTGCCTATTTACCCACCTGCAGTCCATGGCGGGGTTGGGGGGATTATGGCACCAGGGAATTATGCTTGATGCTGGGACCTCTGCCACCCTTTCTCCCGGACTTTTGCTGCTGTGGCTGCATGGATTTGGTGTTTTCATCGATGGCCCTGGACTCCCCCAGCAGCCCAAAATGGCCATTACCCTGAGATGTCAACGTCCGCTGCCGTGAGAGGGCGGCTCAGAGGACTTGTTTAGTTGCCCGGCCCACGCTGCTGTGAGAGAACACCGAGGACTGAGGGCGCTGGCCCTGGGGTCCACCCAGCGTGTTACATGGCCCTTGCCCTGGTGAGAGGGAGGCAAGAGTTGTGAACATTGTGAACATTGCACATCCTGAATGCTGTGAAAGAGCATTGGGAGTGGCTGTTCCGGATAGCTGGATTGTGTTTTTGGCCTTACATCTATTTTGACATCGACTGTTACCCATTCGCCGTTGCCATATCAATTTCCATGGCTGATGAAGGCGTTTCAAACTTATACAAGTGCTGAACTGTATGCCCTCAGGAATGCCCCCCATTCCTGGGTGTGGCCGACTGGCCTTGCTAAGAACTGCCTTAAGGATGGGTTCTGGGATCCCGAGAGGTGGCATAAGAACCATAAGAACTTTAAGGGTTTTACTAAAGGGGTTTTATATAATTTTTAATGTAAATTTTTAAGAGGACTAGGAAGGGGAGAGGGTTGCAATTTCTGGTTGGGAGTTGGGGGGGGCTCCTTCGGGCCAATGTCAGTCCAGGCCAGGAGAGGAACGCGGTGGGGCTGGAGTGGGAACGGGGCCCGATGGCACCCCAAGGGAGAAGGTGGGGACTTTGATCCCGGTTGCGATTGGGAATGGTGGCAGGTGGATGAACAGAGGGCCATATCGCTTCTTGGGAGTGCGCCCCCGCTATCTTCGAGCGGTGGTGCGCTCTGACCCTTTTGGTTCTGTCTGACTCCCTGGGGGTTTGAGAGAGAGGGTCCCTGGGATTAGGCTGGTTTATTTTAATGCCAGGTCTGTGGTTAACAAAGCTCCCCTCATCTGCGAGTTGATTGAGGAGGAGAACACAGACCTGGCTTGCATTATGGAAACCTGGTTGGGCTCAGAGGGAGGGGTCCCTCTGACTGAACTTTGCCCACCAGGTTTTCGGGTGCTACACCAGCCGAGGGCCCAGGGTAGGGGTGGGGGGGTGGCGATTGTTATTAGGGAATCCCTTGGCCCACAGGAGGTCACTTTTCCTCAGATAGACGAGTGTGAGTCTTTCCTTATGAGATGGGGTCGCAAGGGCAGTTGGGCCTGTTGATTGCGTACCTATCTCCCAGCTGCGTATCAACGGCCCTGCCCGGGCTGCTCGATGCTCTCTCGGGGTTGGTGGTTGAGTTCCCTGAATTTATTGTTTTGGGGGACTTTAATCTGCCATCCCTGTGTGGAGCATCGGGGGCGGCCCGGGAGTTCATGGCTTCCATGGCAGCCATGGTCCTGACCCAGATAATTCAGGGCCCAACTCATGAGGGGGGGCACCCCCTCGATCTTGTTTTTATCTCGGAACAGTGGCAGGATGACTTCGGTGGGGGAGTACCAGTTACCCATCCCCTGTCATGGACCGATCATCATCTCCTGTGGCTAGGCTTCCTGAATGCCAACTCCCCCCCCGCTGGGATGCGGGACCAACCATCTGGTTCCGTCCCAGGCGCCTGATGGACCCGGAGAGGTTCCAGACGGAGCTTGGGACAATACCTCTCTCTCTCTCCCATGCCCCGGTCGAGGCTCTGGTGGATGCCTGGGAAAAGGCGGCCTCTGGGGCACTTGACCGTGTTGTGCCTTTGCGGCCTCTGACTCGATGCAGATTCCGATTGGCCCCTTGGTTTATGGAGGAGCTCCGGGAGATGAAGCGTCGTAGGAGAGGCCTAGAGAGCGGTTGGAGAGCTAGCCGTTCCGAATCCGACCATTCCCAGTTGAGATCGTGTACACGATCCTATCTGGTGGTGATGGAGGCGGCGAAGTGAGCATACTTCTCCGCCCTCATCGTGTCTGCAGATAATTGCCCGGCCGCCCTGTTCAGGGTGTCCTGCTCCCTCCTAAATTGGAGGGTGGGGGACGACCCTTTGCAGGGACGTGCCGATGAGTTTAGTCAGCATCTTCTGGATAAGATCGCTCGGATTCGGGATGGCTTGGACTCTGACTGGGCAGGGTCTGACAGTGAGGAGGCAGCTGGTCTTGTGATTTGGGAAGAGTTTGATCCTGTCACTCCTGAGGAAGTGGACAGGATCCTGGGAAGGTTGAGTGCCACCACGTGTGTACTGGACCCGTGTCCCTCCTGGCTAGCTTATGCGGCCCGTGAGGTGACATGCGATTTGATCCAGGCAGTAATAATGGCATCCTTGGATGAGGGGATCTTTCCTGCCACCCTGAAAGAGGTGGTGGTGAGACCCCTCCTCAAGAAACCTGCCTTGGATCCAACTATATTGGATAACTTTCGTCCAGTCTCCAACCTTCGCTTTGTAGCGAAGGTTGTTGAGAGCGTGGTGGCACGGCAGCTCCCATTGGCCCTGGAGGATACAGACTACCTGGATCCATACCAATCGTGTTTCAGGCCAGGGTACAGCATGGAGACGGCATTGGTCGCACTGGTGGATGATCTTTGGAGGGCTCGGGGCAGGGGACATTCCTCTGTTCTGGTCCTCTTGGATCTTTCGGTGGCGTTTGATACCATCGACCATGGTATCTTGCTGCGACGGCTCGAGGGGTTGGGAGTGGGAGGCACTGTTCTACAATGGTTCTCCTCCTATCTCTCGGGCCGTACACAAGCAGTGTTGGCAGGGGGGCAGAGGTCGGCTATGAGGCCCCTCACTTGTGGGGTGCCCCAGGGGTCAGTTCTCTCACCTCTCCTGTTCAACAGCTATATGAAGCTGCTTGGGAAGATCATCCGTGGTTTTGGGGTACGCTGATGATACCCAGCTTTTTATATCCACCCCAAACCAGCCCAGTGATGCCCTCGACGTGATGTCCCACTGCCTAGAAGTGGTACGGACCTGGATGGGGAGGAACAGGCTTCGACTCAACCCTGCCAAGACTGAGTGGCTGTGGGTACCGGCATCTTGTTCCGATCAAGATGTTCCATCGTTGACCATCGGGGGTGAGGTGTTACCCCCTGTGGATAGGGCCCGCAACCTGGGAGTCCTCCTGGATTCATGGTTGTCTCTGGAAGACCATGTGACGACCGTGACCAGGGGGGCATTTGCCCAGGTTCGCCTTCTGTGACAGTTGCGCTCTTACTTGGACCAAGATGCCCTACGCACTGTTACTCATGTGCTGGTCACTTCCTGTCTTGACTACTGCAACACTCTCTACCTAGGGCTGCCCTTGAAGACCACTCAAAGGCTTTAGCTGGTGCAAAATGCGGCCGCGCAGGTTGTGATGGGAGCGTCCTGACACTCCCATGTTACACCCCTCCTGCGCAGCTTGCATTGGTTACCGGTTGCCCTTCAGGTGAGGTTCAAGGTGCTGGTTATCACCTATAAAGCCCTTCATGGCCTAGGCCCGGGATACCTGTTGGATCCACTGCAGCCAGCAACAATCCCCAATCTCTATCCCACAGATAGAGCTTTCTCTGTGGGTGCACCCACCCTCTGGAACCAACTTCTGTTGGAGCTCCAGATGGCCCCTGACCTTCGCTCGTTCTGCCGCGAGTTGAAGACCTGGTTGTTCCGTAGCCTGGACTGATGGGGGTGGGGGGGTTAATGAATTTTAAACTGTTTTAAACTGGGTTTTAATTCTATATCGTTTTAATAGGAATTATGCATTTTACTGTTGTGAGCCGCCCTGAGTCCTCGGAGATAGGGTGGCATATAAGTTGCATAAAATAAAATAAATAAATAAATAAATTTGAGAAGGAGATGAATGGAAAACCACATTCAACTGCCCCCTGGGCAGCTTCCAATTTAAGGTCATGCCATTTGGGCTCTAGGGAGCCCCCACAGTTTTCATGCAGCTAATAAATGAAGTCCTGCATGAGCATCTGTATAAAGGGGTCCTAGTAAGGTGTTCACCAAGCTAGACAACATTCTCATTTTCAGTGAGATGCTGGAAGAGCACGTAAAGCTAGTGCGGCAAGGTATTGAAAAAACTCCTGGCCACAAAGCTCTATGTGAAGCTTCCTAAGTGTAAGCAGCCACGATTCATGGCTGGGCGGCCATTTCAGCTTCCTAAAAACTCTTCACCTGGCCCGACAACAGTTCTGGTGGCTGAAGATGAAATCTGACATGGAGGACTATGTAAGGAGTTGTGCCACCTGTGTCTCCATGAAGATGACACCAGGAGTCCTCCAACAAGTGGCTAACCCCAGCCGACCATGGGAGGAGATCACCATGGACTTTATAGTCGAACTCCCAGAGAGTGGGGGAGTACAATCATTTGGATGGTAATCGATTTATTTTCTAAGCAAGCTTGTTTCACTGCTTGCTTGAGATTACCCTCAGCCAAAAAACTGGCTAAAATGTTCATCAAGCAGATTTATTGGCTACACAGAGTGCTCTGCCGGGTGATATCAGACCAGGGCGTCCAGTTCACCACTAAGTTCTGGAGGTAGTTCCTGAAATCTGTCGGACTGCTTTTCATCAGAGCACAAACGGAGCCATAGAATGTATGAACACAATGATGAACAATACATAAGATCTTATGTGGATTACCAACAGGAAAACTGGGTGGATCTGCTGCCGTTCGCAGAAGTGGCTTACAACAACGCCGTGGATAGTAGCACTGGATTAACCCCCTTTCAGATCACCAGCAGCATGGACTTTGTTCCCATACCCGAGCTGCCGAGAGAGCCACCCTCCTCCATGACTCTAGCCAAATGGATGGAGTTGTTTCCGTATGGGGGATCGAGTTTACCTATCAACCAAATACATTAAATTGAAATTACCCAGCAAGAAACTTGGACATAAATTCTTAGGGCCAGTGACAGTTCAGCTTAACTTCCCATGCATACTAGGAAAAGTGCATCTAGTCTTTCACTGCAGCCTGCTGAAGCCAGCAGTTAGTTCAAGATTGAGACCACAGGCCCGACTAGCACCCAAGCCCATAGTGGTGCAAGGGGAGACCCATTACGAGGTTAAGAGGATTTTAGACTTTAGATTACACAGGGGTTGATTACAATATTTAGTTCATTGGAAAGGACACCTTTTGTCTGAGGCTACCTAGGTTAAGAGCTGGGATGTAAAGGCAGATAGATTTTTTTTTTTAATTTGATTTATATGCCGCCCTTCTCCGAAGACTCAGGGAGGCTTACAATGTGCTCAGCAATATTGCTGATTAGTAAAGTAATTCCATGATAAATTCCCTGATAAACCAAAGGATCCTCCGGGGTGGGGGGAGAGGTGGTTAGGGACTTACTGAATTAACCACCTACATTCCTCTTGTTCCAGGACATGATCATCAGTTGAGGGGGGCGGGGTCTGGAGGCCATCTTTTCTTTTGGATCTTCAGGGTTGCCACACTTAGTCTGTGGGAAACTGGGAGGTGGTTTTTATGGAGTTGGTAAAAGTATTTAGCCATAACAACATTCTTTTCTCTGAGAGTCAAGGACATTCAGCCTGCACCTGCACCTGCACCTGCAACCTGCACAGCGTGACTGGGAGGCATCCCCAGTTGGGATGGTGGATTGATTGGACCATGTGATGGACATGTGGGTGCAGGGGTAGGAACTTCGACTTTCCCTTGGGTGGGAAAAACCCAGGAGCTTTCAGATTTGGGCTTTCCCAGATGTGCCAATATGACATCTCTACTAAAATGGAACTTTGAGGAACTGTTGGCCTTGGAGACTTCATTGGTTGGGGGTGTTACTTGGAACCCTGACAGTATGCTTCTTCATATTTCTGTGTGTGGTGACACAACAGATGGACTTTGTGGCAATTGTTGCTTGGAGCTATATATGTGGACAAGGCAAAAAAAAATAATGGATAACTGTAAATTTAGAGAACATTGTAAGATAGTGCTATATTTTTATTTTTATTTTTTTGTAATAGGAGACACATTGAAATAGCCTTCTTTCTAGCATTTTGTCTCACTTAGCCGAGTGTCTGTTTCTTTTAACTGCATTCACATTATTACATATGTACAGTGAAGTTAACAATGAATAATGCAATGAGGAGGTTGTTTCAGTTGGTTGTTGGAGAGCCTGGCATGGATTTAGGCTGGGAGGAAGAGAGTGGGGTTTACTGTAGATTAAAGTGTTTCAACCTTGTATGAGTCACTGCTGTGAGATGAGCAACTATAAACATTGTTTAAATAAATGAAAATAAAATAAAATGTTACATAGGCAACAAGATCATACCCCAAATTCCAGTTATGGGCTGTTCAGTTTGGAGGCTCACTATTTTTCTCTCAGTACAGTAAAATTAGGGAATGAATTCCAGATTGACCCTGAATTTATACAGCTCTAATAAGCATTCTTTTGCATAGTTGTCATAAAACATTAAAGCTTATAGTCCAACTGAAAAACATGTAAGAAGTATGAAGAAAAAACTGGCCATCACAGGATGAGATATATGGTTTATTAGCTCTGTAGCCAGGAAATGACATATTCCAGTCAGAGGAAATCCTCTTTTGGTAGAAGAAATTTAGACAATACTACCCAGCACATTCCTCCACGGACAAAATATATGAGCAGAGTATTGGTGGATTAAGAAGAAATGAAAAGAAACTAGCATCTGCAGACCAAAGGACATCTGTTTGATCAAAGAGATAAGGAGAATACCTAAGAGCTTTATTCTGTTAAATGTACATCTGTAATGGATCAACGAAACTTATTAGAAATAATGGTGAGCAGCAGCTCCTCCTCCCCCTCCTCCTCCCTAACTCAAACATTAAAATACAGATTTTTGCCTACTTAAATAGAGTGGTAATGTCAAAGTTTCAAAAATTTTAAAGTTTATTCTTCAGAAATTTATACCTCTATTTTGTAAATGGTGAAAAGGAAAATCAGACTGAATGAGGTGGATCATACATCATTAGAACATTTTAGGTCCCATGACAAAGGACTAGCAGGAATCAATTTTTTTTGGTATCTAAAAGGAAGCTCAGGACTATAACCTTCTGCACATTCCAGAAAAGCAAGTTATGATGAACAAAGAGCAAAATATATCTGTGTATATAATCACAATATTAATATCCTTCTACATATCCTTCTTTTCTTCTATTTATAATCAAAGAAATTAACTCCCTGATAAAAAATCAAGCAACTGACTATATCAGTTCCAAATCAAGTATCCAAAGTAGAGTGTGATTCTAAGTAGAGTCTCTGGTAAAGGTCTCCTGCTTATGTAAGTAAGAGGTTTCTGGGAGCATATAGGAGGAAAATGCCCAAGGGCTGTTGAAAGAGTCATCACATTGAACCTAACAAAACATGAAATCTTGAATTCCACCACTGGTGCTTCTACATCTGAAATAATGTTATGGGCTTAATTTCTCATATCAATTTAACCTCACATATTCAATAAATTCCATGTGGATTAGATCCTATCTGACTAGTTTAATTAAATTGTGAAGAAAACTGGCTGTCACAAACAAGGAAAAACCCTGATTGTCTAACAAATATGTAACTTAACAGAGCAAATATGACAGAATTTTTGGATTTTCTGAATTCCATCTCAGTACAGTTATGTAAAAAAAAAAAGAAACAGCTGTACCTTTTTACTGTAGGAGCAATATTGTTATCAAGCTGCCTTCTCTATTGTTGAAAATATTATATTTGTTTTAAATATAGTTATTGGAAAAAGAGCGAGAGAGACAAGATCGAGAGGGAAAGAAAGAAAGAGAAAGAAAGAAAAAGAAAGAAAAAAGAAAGGAAAGATAGAAAAGGAAAAGAAAGAAAAGAGAAAAGAAAAAAAAGAAAAAAAGAAAAAAAAAGAAAAAAAAAGAGAGAAAGTCTGATATATGCCATACTAATTTCTACTTTCCTGACAGCATCACCGTCTGCAAAGAAATGGTACATATGAGAAAACAATCCTTTTTTCCCCCCTGCAAGGTGAAATACGGAGTGAAAAATTCAGTGCATTGAAAAGAAATGTCTGGCTAAGGAACAGGATAGCAAATCACTAAATTCACATGGAAAACACTCTCCTATCTACCATGGGCAGACATTATCAAGAAAGCAAATGAATAATGTCTTTGGAAAATGAAAGTTTTCAGGGTGTGGAAGAATAAAGGGAAAATAAGATTTAAATAAATAAAAGTTCTTTTTTTACTTACATGGCTTGAAAGAGTTCTGAACAGCTGGAGCCTCGACAATGTCTGCAGATGTTGTGTTCGGTTGAGCCTGCTCCCTCTCCCCCCTCAAACTTTGGCACCAACATTACTGTAATACTAAAACTTGATAAATAATTTCCTGGTTCCCCTTTTTGAAATTCTCACATATTTGATCACTGGTACACCCTAATGGCAGAAGAATGCAGACTAGATAAGGCAGCCTCCTTGAGGAACACAGCCTCTCTGGCTGCCTTGGTCTAAAGGAGAGATTCTCTCAGTTACATTGCCCACTCCCCCCAAATATTATACCTTGGATCAGTGCTGAATGAATAGTTCTGCAATAATACATGAACAAGCCATTGCAGTATAACACTGTGGCATTTACCATGTGAATCGTAGACACAAGAGAAACTCTGTCCCAGAGGAAGATTGGGTGTCCCTAACTGAGAATGTAGAGCATTTGGGAATCATCTAACTTAATCTGGAATTTAGTTGAACAAAGTAGGTGAATTATGAAGACAAGGAGAGATCATATTGAATGTAAGCATGGATAAGTTCTACCTCTCTGGTCTTCAAAAATGCAATTGCTTCTCAACAGAGATTTGAATATAGCGACGCATACACACTTCTGTCTATAAGGTGAGCATGACTGCTAGAAAGGCCTTATGGTTTTGGTGACAAACAGCACAATCAGGAGTGCTCATCACTGCCATAAAAAGTTCTTTTACACTCCAGTATTCTACCTGCAGCATGCACAGGTCTGAATCAATCTTTCTGCACGTTAAAGTTAAAAATTAATAAATATTTCCTACTCACCATTCTCTTTAATCACTACCAACCCAGAAGGTAAGCTGTCCTTACCTGCAAATATCCTTATCTGCATATTTACTGTACCAACCTGCCTGTTTTCTGTTTGATTTTACAAACCAGTCTTATTATTCCAGTCACTTTCCATCACTTGTCAATTTCACAATTAAAAATTAGCCAGGCCCAATTTTCTCTGCTTTTATAAGTAGCATGAAATTTTAGATGTTGATTGGGGTGTATTGATGGCTGGTTCTTTAAGTCATTAGCTGTCATTTGCTTGTGCTGCTCAGCCCTCATCTTCTAAATACTTGCCACTTACAACAGGTACTATAAATACTACACACAAAAGAGCACAAAATATGCTAGAGAGAGATTCCCCGAAGATGGGCTCCTGCAGAAATCTGAAAACTTGGAAGACAAAACCTCTGGTCTTGGTGATCAACCCAGATTGGATCCTGCATCAACAATTAAGCCTATTTTCGGTAGTCAAATCAGAATCATAGAGAAGAGAAGAGAAGAGAAGAGAAGAGAAGAGAAGAGAAGAGAAGAGAAGAGAAGAGAAGAGAAGGGAAGGGAAGAGAAGAGAAGAGAAGAGAAGGAACCAACCTTGGAGATCTTCTAGTCCAACCCCCTGCTCAAGCATGAGAACCTATACTATTTCAGTTAACTGACTGATTACAGTTTACAGATTAACAGAGTTGGAAGGGACCTCGTAGGTCATCTGGTCCACCCTCCCACCCAAGCAGGAGACCCTACACCATTTCTGACAAATGGCAGTCCAATCTCCTCTTCTTTTTTTAAAAAAACAAATTTTATTAGAAATTTTCCTTTTACATACATATTTTATGAACTGAGTATTGACTGGGTCTAATCTTATACAATTTATAACATAATTATATATATTTTATAATCTATTCCAATCTTCTTTTTTGGTTTTTCCAAATACAATTTACTTATTTCAATTTCTGCCATAATATTCTTTTTTCTCTACTTTTTTATTTTATTGTAATCTCTTCTTAAAACATACTGTATAAACAATATTACCATCCGCCCTTCACATACTAATTCTTTACATTACTTCAATTAATTATCTTATTTCTCCATATAAACAACATACTTCATTCTATTCAATTTTTATATTGAACCCCTTTAACTTAAACAATATCACTTCCCATCCTTAATTCCTGATTTCTTATTGTAACATTATTAATTATCTTATTTCATCACTTAAAACACTTCATTTAATTTCTATTCTTTCATAAATGGACCATATTATCACTTCATATTTCATCTATTTGTTTTTTACTAAACAATATACATCATCATTTTTATTTTTTACATCACATTTTTTACTATAAACAATGTACTTCATCTTATTCTATTTTTACATTGAAATCACACTTTTTTACTTTTCATGTTTATCTCATAATTTCAGATATTTTCATACACAATATATATCATCATTTTTATTTATTACATTCACAATTACTGATGTTAATGCAATTCTCTTAAATCTATAAATATATACCTTATTTCCCTTCCTCCTTTCCTCTGTTCTTCCCCTTTTACCCATTTTCTCTTGGTCCCTCCAGAATTCCACTTCTTAATGTTTTTCTCCCTTTATCCCAATCTCTTGTCGTTGTCTTCTTCTTTTATTATTTTTATATTTATTATATCTTTTCTCCTGAATCCTTTCTCTTACTTTTAAGTCTTTTACTCCCATAATTTGCCCCAAGTTTTTATCTAGTCTATTCCCATTTCTTTCTCTTACCTTTGACTGTTTCTTTTTTGGAAAATATTTCCCCCTCTCCATTCTCTTTTTTTCACTGTTAATCCCAATATAATTATTTAGCTTTTTTTTTAACCTAATCTCTTTCCTTTTCCTTTTCTCCCCTTTGCTTGCTTCTTTTTTTAGAAAATATTTCCTGCTGTCCCTTCTTTTTTCCCCACCATTAATCCCAATATAATCATTTAACTTTTCATCTTCAATATTTTTCTCTTCAACCTTGCATTCTTGCTTCTCATTTTTATTTTTGTTATCCTTTTTTTTATTTTCTTCTAGCCAGGCTTCTGCTTTTTTATTACCCCTAAATGCTTCACACATATTTTTAAGCATCTCTATTAATTCCTCATATTCCCCCTGCTCCATGTTGTCTTTTCAAAAAAAAAAAAAAAGTTTTTAATTCAAAATAATATTCAGTTCAAGTATTTTTCTAATCCACTCCAGTTTAAAGTTTTGTTGCTTTTCACCTCCTTTCAAAGTCGAGACCCAACAGTTCCAAAAGAAACAAATACTCCTTAAATTTTCTCACAGTCATCAAGGCCATTAAAGTTTCAATTTTCAAAACAATTGTTGTAGTTGTAGTAATTTCCTTCCACCAGCAGATGTCTCTCTCCAATCCACAATTCCCAAAGCAACAAAGTATCACATTTGTCAAAAAACCCTTTTAAATCCACATAAAAAATACTTTCTCTTTGGTTTCTTTTCTTTTTACTTTTTTAAGTTTCTCCAAATTCTCCAGATAGAAGTTTTTCTTTTTGGGCTTTAGTACTTTAACTTCCTCTTTGTTCTTCTCCCTCCATTAAAATTCCCAAATGACAATTAGCTGCTTATTTCCACGCCGGGACCACTTTTAAGATTTTTTTAAAAAGTTCCTTTTACCTGTGAGTTAGCCAATCACTCACCCGGTACCATTCAAACACCACTCCTGCACAAATCTTAGTCCAGTTGCCCCAGCTTCAGAGTGGTCATAATGGCTGCCACCAGGGGTGGGTTCTACTTACCTTTACTACTGGTTTGCAACAGGGCCGCACGCACGCTCTTCTGCGCATGCACAGAAGCCTTTTCATGACATCAAGGTCAGTGGGCGGAGCTTGCTACCGGTTCTATAGAACTGGTGCGAACTGGGGGCAACCCACCACTGGCTGCCACCCCCGCCGCTGGTTCAAAGAGCTTGCCTCCGACCAGGGCTGGATTTTCCTATAGGCTAACTAGGCTTCAGCCTAGGGCCTCAAGATCAAGAGGGGGCCTCAAGATCAAGAGGGGCCTACATTCAAATTGTTAGCAAAATTAAAATTACACTTTCACTATAGGTGAAAGGGCCTCATAAGTGGAATAGCCTAGGGCCTCTTTTCATCTAAATCCGGCCCTGCCTCCGACCCTTCAAGGAACTTGCCTGTTCCTCTTGGTTGTCCGAGACACCTCTCCTTCTTCACGTCCCTACAAGACGGTTCCGGTCCGAAGACCCCCCAACAGCAGTTTGTCTGGCTGGATTTTCACGAGGCTCGTCAGAGCCTGCTATTTTCCAGCTAGTCTCGCTGCGATGCTTCCGATCCAGTACAATCTCTTCTTGAAAGCCTCCAGGATGAAGCTCCCACAACTTCCAAAGCTGTTCCATTGGTTGATTGTTTTCACTGTCAGAAAAATTCTCATTATTTCTAGGTTGAATCCCTCCTTGATCAGTTTCCATCCATTATTCCTTGTCTGGCCTTCAGATGCCTTGGAAAACAGCTTGATCCCTTCCTCTCTGTGGCAGCCCCTCAAATATTGAAACATATCATGTCTCCCCTGGTCCTAGAAATTCATGCATTTCTTGCATTTCCCGGGGCATCATGGCATACAGTTTGGGTTTGGGTAGTTTTGGCCCCAGGGATGATTTTGATGGCACAGTCTGTCTCGTGGTGGGGAGGTAGGACGTTGCACTTGGCCTTGCTGAACACTTCCATGAGGTGATATTCTGATATTCTCTGGGTGATAATCCCCTGATATTCTCTGGGGATTTGTTCAGTCTCTGGGGTTTTGTCAGAGGTGGCTGCCAGTTGTTCTGGTGGGGCCTTTGGGAGGGTTTCCTGCGTGGATGATACTTCTGTTTGCTGGTGTGGAGAGGGTTGGTGTCCTCTTGCTATCCTCAGCCTCTGGTTGCCCCCTTGCCACCAGATGGTCGGGCCCCACTTGTCTAGCCAGGAGAGCCCCAGTATGATCGCATCTGTCATTTTGGGGACTATTATGAATTGAATTGCCTCCCAGTGTTTTGCTAGCTCTAGCTTCACTGGTTTGGTCAGGTGGGTAGTGTAGGCTTCCCCCAATAGGGACCCATCGACTTGTTCGAACCTGATTGGGTGAGCCAGTCTTTTCTCTCTAATCCCCAGTTTCAGGGCCGTGGTTAGGTTAATCAAGCATCTAGTGCAGCCTGAGTCTATTAGGGCATGAAAAGTACCCTGGGTTCCTGTTTTTGGGGCTGTGAGGTGTATTGGGAAGATGAAGAGGTGGATCGGTTCACTCACCATTGGATCATTTTTGCCTTTGTCCTAGGGACATAGGGATCCGGTGATTGGTTGTCGTTAGCTGGTTCCCCACCCCTTTGGCTGGGTGCGAAGGGACTTCTATGGCCTGGAGGATTTTTTAGGACATGTCGGCAGCATACTTGGGGCCTCGTTCCAGTCGTGCCCTGGGTGGTGGCTCTGGCTTGGGTTTCAGAGCTGGGGTCACACATGCCAATGCAATGTGATCTATCCCTCCGCATCTGTAGCATTTCAGCTGGCTTCGTGGAAAACTTGGTCTCGGGACCGGCTGTGGTGCTGGGGCCTCCCATTGGCCAGATGGTCTCTGGTCTGGTTGACCTCTCTCTTTGGTGTCCAGTTGCTTTCTCATGTTATTGGTACGCAATCTGCCATCAACTTTTATGGCTACTCAGAACCACTCAGAGAGTCGGTTCAGGATGTCCCAATAGGCAGTTACTTGGGCAATTTGCTTATCCAGGCTTGTTCTGAAAAAATGAACCAATACCTGCTCCGGCAAAGGTTCTCCATGACTCTCCTGAACTCATGGATGTATTCGTTAATGGGTTGCCCTCTCTGCTTTATGTTTCAGAGCTCATCCTCCACGTACAGATCCTCCTCCACCTCCTCAAATCTGGCTTCTAGCTCTTGTAGGAAGTCATTGATGTCTTGCAGCTGGGGGGCTCTCCCCTTTTGGAGGGCTGCTAGCCATTCCCTTGCTTCTCCCTCTAGCCCCTCGGCAATGGTATTCACCATGGCTCTGTGGGATGGGTAGAGGTGTTCGTAGTGCTCTAGGTGGACCCCAGACAAGTCAAGGAATAGAACCAGCTGATCTGAGTCCCCATCGAATTTCCCCCTGAATCGGGGTGGCTCATTCAGCACTGCTCCTCTGTTGGCCCCTGTATGCCTGCACTTGGTGTGTTTGGCGGTCTTCCTCTGCTCTAGTTTGTAGAGAGGGGAGGGGCTGCCTGCCCTGGGTGGTTTGAGCTCATTCTCCTTCTGGTGGGTGAAGGGGGGCTATGGTTTTTTTAAAAATTTGATTTATATGCCGCCCTTCTCCAGAGACTCAGGGTGGCTTACAATGCATTAAGCAATAGCCTTCATACTTTTGTATATTTATACAAAGTCAGCTTATTGCCCCCACAAACTGGGTCCTCAATTTACCTACCTTAGAAAGGATGGAAGGCTGAGTCAACCTTGAGCCTGGGGAGATTCAAACTAGGAGTAATTGCAGGCAGCTGGATGATAATAACAGGCTATTAGTCTGCTGCACCACCAGGCTCTTCTGTTCCCATCTGCATTTCCTCACTTCAAAGAGAACCCCCCTTTGCAACCCCCCTCTTGGGCAGCACAATGGCCCCCATCATGAAGGGTTGCTTGGTCAAATTCTTCCCTCAGCTGCTCTTTGGATTTCCCCAAGGGTTCCTTCAGAGTTTTTGGGAGCCTGGCCTGTTCCCAGTTCCACATCCATTCCACACTTCCTAGCTTGCTCAGGGGTTTTCCCCAGCCTTGGCCGCTAGGGTGGAGGAACTCAACCTCAGCTGCTTTAGGGATTTTTTTCCCACCAATACTCATCCCTTTTCATTTTGGACACTGAAGTGGATGTCTCAGCTTTGATGGTCAGGGAGGGCTGCACTCTGGTTCCAATTGGGCTGCTGGGTCCTGGAAATCCCTGGGTAGAGGCAAGTTCTGCCTCTTTCTGGGTCGCCTGGAGCAGGCTCTCTTCAGATAGTCTGCCCTCTGCCATGGTAGTCTGAGTTTCTCTACACGCACCCCGTGGAGCAGGGTCGGGGAGCAACTGGAGAGCCCAGGGCTCAGTAGTCCCAGTCGTTTGATTAGTTTTGAGAAAGTTGGCTTGCTGTCAGGGTTCCGACCGATGCCCTAATTAAATCATGAGCCTCAAGCCAATCTTCAAAAGAAATCCAGTTATTTATTAGGAGCTTCATGTCAGCATATTCCAAGTGAAGCCAACTCTGACCTCATTTAATTCACGCCCCGGCTCTGACCCTGTTCCCCCCTCCCCCCAAGTGTGTCATCTGTCACATTCCCCAATGAAGCAATTTTGCGGATTGTTGAAGTCCCTCCCTCCGGCCACTGTGTGTCACCATGGAGATGGCCTTGACATAGAGATGGCTGGAATGTGCTTTTGTTTTGACTGAAGTGCAATTCCCACAGTGCAGCTGTGAGGCTTGGTTCCCCATTCCCCTGCCTATGGCAACTCGAGAGCAGGTCAGGAATGCTTCGCGAGTTGACACTTTGTGCAGCCATGCTGGTTTCTTCTTGGATTTCTTGTTTTTCTTTCTCAGTGATATTGTGCTGTTATGGGCTTTTATGATCATATTTTTCAGAGTTTCCCAAGATTCTTGAGTTGTTTTCACCTTTAGCATTTTCATCCAAGGAATCTTTCCCAAGTTCCCTCTGAGTTTATTAAAATCAACTCTTTTAAAATCTAAGACTCTGGTATCGTTATGTTCTATTGCTTGTGTTTGTCTTATGTTGAATTCTAGTATGACATGGTCACTCTCACCCAAGGTTCCTGCAGTTTCAACTCCCTCTATCATTTCTTCTCTGTTTGTAAGAATTAAGTCTAGTATAGCTATCCCTCTAGTTTCCTCCTCTACCTTTTGGACAACAAAGTTGTCAGCTAGGTTGGTTAGGAACTTATTTGATTTCTAACTTGGTGCAGAATTAATCTTCCAATTGATTTCAGGGTAACTGAAGTTCCCCATTACTATTGTAGTGTGTTTCCTACATATACAGTATTTGGTTAGCAAAAGGGACATCTATTTTATCTGCTTGATTGGGGGGCCTACAGTATACACTATGGCCATGTCATTTTTTTTCTTTTATATTGACCCATATGAATTCTAGGAGGTTTTTGTCTTTGATTTCATGCATTTCTGTAGCAATATAGTGGTCCTTTACATATAGTGCAACTCCACCTCCTCTTTTATGGGGTTGTTGTGGTCCGCCAGCAGCCTGTGGAGCTGGCAGCAGAGTCTGACAGTGAGGAGGCTGGGGAGGAATATGGGCCAGTCCTGGAGTCTGGGGAAGGCTCTGACGAGGGCTCTGCATCGGAGGCAGAGAAAGGGCCATCTGGGAGGTACGTGCTGCCTCCGGAGCCTCCAGAGTCGGACCTCAGCGAGGCAAAGAAACAGGGGGAGCCTGTTCCAGTGCGCACATGCGCAGAGCTGCCAGAAGGCAAGAACAGCTAAATCAAAAGGGACAACTCAGGAGTAGGGCTGGGAGATGATTGGCCCCTCCCATAAGACTTAAAAGAGGAGCAAAGGCACGGGGGCCTTTGCAGGAAGCAACGTTTGTTCATTCTATTCAGCTTAAAGCCTGAAGCTCTGTTTGATTCTGGATTCCATGTTGCTTTGCCAATTTGGCAGCGTGTCAAGGGAGATAAAGGTGGGTGATTATCCCGAAGGATTTCTCCTGAAGGACTCTTTACAACTAATTAGGGCTCATCTGTGAATGAACAGAATTCACAGCTGTTGCAATAAAAGAGGTTTTTGGGACTACTTGTGTGTTTTAATGACTCAGGAAGCCTAGGTCAGACAGGGGTCTGGGTTTTTTGAACAGTTTGTATCCTTCTATCAGTATGTTCCAGTCATGGGTTTTATCCCACCAGGTTTCTATTATTATATATCATATCTACCTTCCATGTATTAAAAGTTCAAGTTCACCTTTTTGTTCCCCAGACTTAGTGCATTTGTATATAGGCACTTGAGATCTTTATGTCTGACTCTGGATATGCTTCCTTTGTCTCCTATTTGGTGTTTGAGTTTGTCTTCCTTCCTATCCCTCCTTACTTCATTATTTGACTTACTTTCTAGGGGTTTTTGCTTGGAATTAGGTTCTGGAGATCCTAAAGATTGGTCACCCTCCCACCTCAATTTTAGTTTAAAGCCCTCCTGTTAACTTGAGCCAGTCATTTTCTGAAAACATTCTTCCCAGTCTTTGTGAAGTGCAGTCCATCCCTTGCCAAAAGCTCATTATGGAGATAGTACAGACCATGGTCCAGCAATCCAAAGTTTTTTTGGCGACACCAACCCTTTAGCCAGTGGTTCACTTCTATATTTCTTTGTTTGCTTACTGGATGTTGTCCTTTCATTGGCAGTACAGCTTAAAAAGCTACTTGGGCACCTTGACTTTCTTGCCTAGCTGCTCATAATCTCAATATTGTTTTCAAGTCCTTTGTGTCATTTGTCCCTACATGTAGTAGTAGAAAAGGGTAGTAATCTGTGGGTTTTATTATTTTGGTTAGGTTCTCAGCCACATCCTTGATTTTTGCTCCAGGGAGACAACATATCTCCCTAGATTGTATGTCCAGTCAGCAGATGGCTGGTTCTGTTCCTTTGAGAATAGAATCTCCTATCATCAACACTTGCCTTCCTTTTATAGGGGGTGCGGTCTGGGGTGCTTTTCTGTTTATCCCAGGTGAGTTTGTTGGTGTGACTTTTTTAGGGATATTGGATGATGTCTCTTTTCTAAGTGTTTGCATATTTTCTTTGAGGGGGAGATTGTAGGTCTGAGTACTTTCAACTAAGGGAAGAAATCGGTTGCTCAGTTTTAATTTAACTTACTGTTATGTTAGTTTTATTTATCCTTTTCCTCCCTATATTTTTTAAAAAGTTTTTGAGCTCCAGTTCCCCCTATCTTATTATTTAAGATTTGCCTTATTTAATTGATTGGTCTTTATTAATCCTATTCTTCCTTGATTTCTAATTTTCCACTCTTGTCTTTATTATTTGTCTAATTATTTATCTTTTATTTTCTGTCCTGTATTTATTTTTGTTCTCTACCGGGGTCTTCCCTCCCTGCCTATTGGAACCTCAGGCTTAATTTGTTGCCTTCACTTCCCTCGTTTGCTGCTCTTGTTGTTTTCTCTGCCAGCTCCCTTCGGGGCTCCGATCTTTTCAGCCTCATCCTTGCTCTGGTCAGCTCTCTCTGCCTGCCGTGCAGCTTTCCAGTCAGCTCAGCTCTGCTGTCTGGTCTGCTCCATTCAGCCCTCCACTCAGGACCACTGTTGGTTTCCCTGTTGCTCTCTGTGGTGCTCTCAGGCTCTGCTCATGCATTGCCCCATGCTGCTGGCTCTCTCTCCTCCCTGCTGCTCTGCTGCTGCTTTTTGCTCTGGAGCCACATAGCTCCCGTTTGCTGTCCATCGCGCTGGGGATGCTGCTTCCACCAGCAAACAGGACTGCCTGGATGGTCCCCAGCAAGTTTGCCTCTCTTCTCCTCTTCCCTGCTTTGCTCTCTCACTGGCTCACATCTTTAGCTGGCTCGCCGGTCATTGCACTGGCCTCAGTCGTCTAGCCTCTCTGCCCCAAAGCTGTTTTTCCTCCCTGCTTTGCAGCGGCTCAGAGGCTCACCTCGTTATTCTTCACTGGTTGGCTTTGCTGCCTGCAGTTGGTTTGTCTCTCTGCTCGCCTCATTTCAATGGGTCTCCAGTCTCTTGGGTGCAGCTGGGCTTCTCTCAGGCCACTTGGGTGCAGCTGGGCTTCTCTCTCTTTTAATTTCTCCAATCTTCCTCTGTCTAGTCTCCAGTGATGGAGTGCCCACAATTTCTGAAGGCAAATTATTCCACTGGTTAATTGTCCTCACTGTTAGGAAGTTTCTCCTTAATTTCAGGTTGCATCTCTCTTTGATTAGTTTCCAACCATTTTTTCTTAAAGACCTCCAGTGATGGAGTGCCCACAATTTCTGAAGGCAAGTTATTCCACTGGTTAATTGTCCTCACTGTTAGGAAGTTTCTCCTTAATTTCAGGTTGCATCTCTCTTTGATTAGTTTCCAACCATTTTTTCTTGTCCTGCCCTCTGGTGCTTTGTAGAATAATTTGAATCCCTATTCTTTATAGCAGCCCCTGATGAATACTGTTATCATATTACCACTAATTCTTCTTTTCCTTAGACTAGCCAAACCCAAATCCTGCAGCCGTTCATGATACGTTTTAGTCTCCAGGCCTTTGATCATCTTAGTTGTCTTCTCTGAACTTTTTCCAAAGTCTCAACATCTTTTTTGTAGTATGGAGACCAAAATTGGTTGCAGTATTCCATGTGTGGTCTTATTAGGGTTTTATAAAATGGTACTAATACTTCATGTACCCTTGATTCTATGCCTCTGTTTATACAACCAAGGATTATATTAACTTTTTTAGCGGCTGCTGCACACTGCTGGCTCATATTCAAGTGATCATCCACTAGGACTCCAAGGTCCCTCTCACAGTTACTATTTTTGAGCTAGGTCTTGCCTAATCTGTACTTATACCTTTGATTTTTCCTGCCTAAATGTAAAACTTTTCTCCACATTAAAATTCATTTTGTTGGATAGGACCCATTGTTCAAGTTTGTCAAGATCTTTTTGGATCCTGAGCTTGTCTTCAGGGGTTTTGGCTATTCCTGCCAGTTTAGTGTCGTCTGCAAATTTGGTGAGTTCTCCTTCTATTCCCTCATCTAAGTCATGTATGAAGATGTTGAAGTGTACTGGGCCTAAGATGGAGCTTTGTAGTATCCCACCAATGGTGAAATCTAAAATTTGTTACTACCAGTTCTGTGGGCATGGCTTGTGTGTGTGTGTGTGGGGGGGGGGGGGGTAATGTGACTGGGTGTGGGTGTGACCAATTTTTTTTTTTTACTTTTAAAACCATTTTTTTCTACAACCTCTTCGGCAAAGAGGTTATAAAAAAATGCTTTCAAAAGGCTCTGATGATCCCAGCTGAGTTGCCTCATCAGCAGAGGCTTTTTTTCTTTTAAATGCCTCTGATGATCAGGCAACTCAGCTTGGATTGTCAGAGGCATTTAAAAGAAAAAAAGCCTCTGCTGATCAGGCAACTCAACTTGGAACAACAGAGGGATTTAAAAGAAAATGCCTCTGACGATCCAAGCTGAGTTGCCTGATCAGCAGAGGCTTTTTTTCTTTTAAATGCCTCTGACGATCCAAACTAAGTTGCCTGATCATCAGAGGCATTTAAAAGGAAAAAAGCCTCTGAGTTGCATGATCATCAGAGGCTTTGTTTTTTACTTTTAAAAGCATTTTTTCAGCTTTTAAAAGTAAAAAAAAAAGACTCTGATGATCGTGTGGCTCAGCTGGGCATGGGGGGCAGGCAGGGATTTTTGCTACCAGTTCTCGGAACCACCTGCCTCCATCGCTACTGGATCAGGTGATCCGGTCTGAACCAGGAGCATTTTACCCCTGTACTCTGCTGCTTACTTCTCTCCGTGTGGATGTAGTATCATTAAGGACTACTTGTTTTGTATAGTTTGTCAGCCAGCTACAAATCCATCTGGTGGTGATATTGTCTACTCCACATTTTTCTAGTTTACCAAGAAATAAGTTGTGGTCCACTTTGTCGAATGCCTTACTGAAATCTAAGTATACTATGTCCATAGCATTTCTCTGTTCTACTAATTTAATCACTTTGTCAAAGAATAAAATAAGATTGGTTTGACATGATCTGTTTTTAAGAAACCCATGCTGGCTACTAGTTATAACTCTATTTGCTTCTAGTTGTTCACAGATCTTGATTATCTTTTCCAGGATCTGTTTCTTGATTATCTTTTCCAGAATCTTCCCAGGTATTGATGTCTAAGTATACTATGTTCACAACATAGTATGGTCTAGTAATTTCTCTGGCCTACTAATTTAGTAATTTTATCAAAGAATTATCAAAGAGCCTTGGTAGTACAGGGATTTAAGGCACCCTGTTATTAAGCTTATTAAGACCAGCTGCCTGCAATTACTGCAGGGTTCAAATCTCGCCAAGGCTCAAGGTTGACTCAGCCTTCCGTCCTTTCTAAGGTAGGTGAAATGAGGACCCAGTTTGTGGGGGCAATAAGCTGACTTTGTATAAATATACAAAAGGATGAAGGCTATTGCTGAGCACATTGTAAGCCGCCCTGAGTCTTCGGAGAAGGGCGGCATATAAATCAAATTAAAAAAAAAATTAAATAAGTTTGGTTTGGCTATGGAAAAAGGTGCCCATACTCACTGCCAAGTGAAGCAGAGGTTCTCCTGGACCCCTTTTTGGTCCGAAAACCAGAGCTGGGTGTTCCCTAGGAATGATGTGCCCTTACTCTGACAGGGAATCAGAGTCCTCCTGGACCTCCCCCCCCCAATTTTTTGGTCCAAAAACTGTTAGCGAGAGCAAAAGCTCATTAGAAGACTTAGTTGCCAAAGGACCCAGCAGAGCCAATTGAATCAGAGGTGAAATTCAGCAGGTTCTGACAGGTTCTGGAGAACCGGTAGCAGAAATTTTGAGTAGTTCGGAGAACTGGCAAATACCACCTCTGGCTGGCCCCAGAGTGGGATAGAAATAGAGATTTTGCAATATCCTTCCCCAAGGAGTGGGGAGGGAATGGGGATTTTGCAGTATCCTTCCCCTGGAGTGGGATGGGAATGGAGATTTTGCAGTATCCTTCCCCTGCCATGCCCACCAAGCCACACCCACCAAGCCACACCACACCCACAAGCCACCACACCCACAGAACCGGTAGTAAAATTTGAATTCCATCACTGAATTGAATCCCTATATTGGAAATAGGGAGACATGGGAAATTCTAGTTTGAAAATCAGGTTAGGATCCCCTCTAGGAGACTTCTTGATGCCTGGGATGAGAAGCTGCCATCCTGGCTGGTGTGACAAAGAGACAAGCAAGGAAACTGTGCAAAGAATGGGTTTTGCTCAGGGATGAAGCTGGAAAACCAATTTGGCTAAATAAAGGTACTTAAAAGAAAAAAAATACATAGTAACATTGGGGTTCTTTCTTCCCTCTATGCAATTAATATGAATGTCAGCCTCCGCCTTTACTGCTTTGGCTGCCAGAAGAAACGGGGAGGGGAGAGCTAGGGGGCCGGGGGGGAAGCGTGCTGGAGGGTTTTTCGAAGAAACGAAATCGAATCTCTGAAGTGGCTATCGGGTCAACCGTCATCGTGTTCCTGATTGATGACAATGCCAGACGTGCTTCCGCCTGATCTCTGGAAGACCTTTGGATTGGATGATTGACGATGGACAGTGGGAGGGGATGCTTTCTATATGCAATTTTCACGCCTATTGCTTTAGTTTCAGCTTTTCCTTGGTTGCGTTCACTTCATTTTCTAGTAAAAGTACATTACTCTATAAATAATAGAGTTTGGTTTATTCTTTCCTGGACTTTGAAGGAAGCACACCTGACATTAAGCTGAAACTCACTCCAGTCATCCCGGATAACCACCAAGGGGACTGAAATCCAGATTATGTCGGATCAGGAGGGTGAAGAAGACCAGATGGGAGCATCGGGTTCTACGATGACTTCACTTCAAGCAGAGAAAGAGGCTGCCGAATGGTTGGAAAAATGCAACCACCACCGACGACAGCGGGATGGATTCCAACTCCGACGATCTGGTGAGTCACACAGAGGACCCCACGCTGATCCCCGTAGAAATAAGGGTGCCATCCACAGGGACATAGGCGCAGATGTTAGCCCTATTAGACTCTGGGTGCACCAGGTGCATAATCAGCCCGAAGGTGGTGGAGAAGATGGGCTTGAGACTAAAACGTTAAAAAGGCCCATTGCGTTCTGTCAGTTGGACGGATCGATTGCAGGAGGGGGCCCAGCCAGCTTTGTGACCGAACCCATTGAAATGCAGTTGGGAGATCACGTAGAGAGTCTCAGATTTATTGTGGCCCCTGGCATGGAACGACCCCTCATACTTGGACTGCCCTGGCTCCGTAGATGGAACCCGCGGATTAACTGGAAGAATCTTGCATATTCGCACTGGAAAACCGAGACTAGAGAGGGAAACCACCCCCCCAGAGGATGGTATAGGACCCGAAAGGGCGGAAGTGGCAGTAGGCCACATTGAGGGGGAGGAGAAGATTCCAAAGGAGTATTGGGATCTCCGTGAAGTTTTTAGTGAAAAGGCCTCGGATGTACTGCCTCCCCACAGAGCTACGGACTGTACCATTGAAATACTCCCCGGAGTGAAGCTCCCTAAGCCAAAAATCTACCCCATGACCCCTCGAGAATTAGGGGAATTGCAAAACTTCATTGATAAAAATCTAAAACAGGGATTCATCCAACCAGCCAGACCCAGGGTGGCTGGTATTGTTCCGGAAAAAGAAAGGTGGCTCCTTTCACCTGGTAGTTGATTACAGAAATCTCAACGCTATTTGCGTGGAAAACGTTTACCCCCTGCCGCTCATGAAAGACATATTAGCGTACTTAGGAAAGGGAAAAGTCTTCACCAAACTTGATTTACGAGAGGCATACTACCGAGTGAGAATTAAAGAGGGGGATGAATGGAAAACAGCATTTAATTGCCCACTGGGATGTTTCCAGTTTAGAGGGCTCCCGTTTGGCTTACAGGGAGCCCCTGCTGTGTTTATGCAATTGATTAACGAAGTGTTGCATGAGCACCTGTATAAGGGGGTGCTGGTCTACTTGGATGACATTCTTATCTACTCTGATAACATGGATGACCATGTGAAATTGGTGCGAACTGTCCTGAAAAAACTCAGGGCTGCTGAACTGTATGCCAAACTTTCTAAATGTGAGTTCCACCAAAGCAAAATTGACTATCTTGAATATCGCATATCGCATGAGGGAATAGAGATGGACCCTGGAAAGGTTTGGGCAGTATTAGAATGGGCTGCGCCAGGCACCCGCAAACAACTACAGAGTTTCCTGGGATTTGCTAACTTTTATAGACAGTTTATGCCCTCGTTTGCCAAAATCGCGCTGCCAATAACAAATCTTCTGAAAACTAAAGGTGAAGTAAAACCATGGCCCTCACGGCCCCTTGAATGGACCATGGACTGTCAAGCCGCATTCAAAAAGTTGAAATGGTTGTTTGCTGCTGAACCAGTTCTCAAACATCCAGACATGGAAGAGCCTTTTGTAGTACAGGCTGACGCGAGCAACGTGGCTGTGGGAGCAGTACTTCTGCAAAAGAACGCAGAAGGGGAATTACAACCCTGTGTTTACACGTCCCAAAAATTGTCAGAAACTGAAAGGAGATGGGCCATATGGGAAAAAGAGGCTTTTGCAGTGCGATGGGCATTGCTAACATGGAGACAATTTCTGGAAGGAGCAAAGCATCCTTTTGAAGTTTGGCCTGATCATAAAAATCTGGAGGCGTTGAAAACACCGCGCAAACTGTCACCAAAGCAAGCTCGTTGGGCCCAGCACTTCAATCGCTTCAATTTCACTCTATGCTACCTTCCTGGTGGAAAGAACTTCATGGTGGATGCACTCTCCAGATTGCCTCAATACAACAGTACCAAGAAAGAAGTGGTTCGACCCATCATCCCTTCGACACAACTAGCAGCACCAATGACTACCAGAGCTCAGGCGAAGGCCGATCCAGCCCTTTCGGGCGAGCTTCTTCAGAAACTACAAGAAGCCCTGAAAACTGATGAATGGTTTAAAACCCATTCAAATGAATGTGCACTCCGTGATGGTCTAGCTTGGATTGGGGCAAAATTGTATGTTCCTGACAGTTTAAGAGTAACAGTATTACAGTACGCTCATTATGCCAAGGCGGTGGGACACTTTGGATTTGTTAAAACTCTAAAAGACAATTAAAGACAATTCTGGTGGCCTGCACTCAGAAAGGACATAGAGGCATATGTGGCTAGTTGTCTGGTGTGTGCCTCAGCTAAGAGACCTCCGGGGAAGCCACCCGGTTTACTGCAGAGTGTGGCAAGGCTGGATGCCCCTTGGAAGGAGATATCCATGGATTTTATTGTTGACCTACCTGAGAGTGAAGGGTGCATGGTCATTTGGGCAGTAACGGATCTGTTTTCCAAACAAGTGCACGTCATCCCCTGCTCTAAAATCCCTTCAGCTAAAACTCTTGCAAAACTGTTTATTCGTCATGTTTACTGATTACATGGAGCTCCAAAACGTATAATTTCGGACAGGGGTGTACAATTTACTTCCAACTTTTGGAAGGAGTTTTTAAGGTTGATAGGCTCCGCCCAGGGTCTAAGCTCCGCCCACCACCCCCAGACCAATGGGGCTTGTGAGAGAACCAATGCCATGTTAGAACAGTACCTGAGATGTTATGTAAATTACCAACAAGACAACTGGGTGGGCCTATTGCCATTTGCGGAGGTGGCATACAATAACTCCATACATAGCAGCACCAGATTCACTCCATTTAAGGTAGCATCTGGTCAGGAATTTGTGCCGATCCCCGAGCTACCAGAAGACAACCCACAAAACCCATCTTTGATTGAGTGGATTGAACAGCTAAGGAGCACTTGGGCAGTAACTCGAAAAGCTCTAGATGAGGCACACTGAGCGCATAAGACTCAAGCTGATAAAAAATGGCAAATGTGTATAAAGTGGGTGACAGGGTTTGTCTTTCCACCAAATACTTACAGACTTCCCAGGAATCAAAAAAGCTTGGACCCAAGTATGTGGGTCCTTTCCTGATCACTAGATTTATTAATCCAGTAACAGTCGAATTGGAGTTGCCAAAAACTTTGAGACGAATCCACCCTGTGTTTCACGTTAGCTTGTTGAAACCAGAACACTCGTCCCCTTTACGACCGGACCAAGATTCCCCTCCGGTCCCCATACTGATAGAAGGGGAACAACATTTTGAATTCAAAGAAATTTTAGACTCTAGGAAGCACCATGGTAAAGTGCAATATTTGGTGGCCTGGAAACATTTTCCTTTGTCTCAAGCTGAGTGGGTGAATAAACGTGATGTCCGGGCACCAAAGAAAGTACAGTTGTTTCATACCGAATATCCTGATAAACCTTAATGTCTGTGTTGCAATTTTCCCCTTTTCTTTTCCCTGTTTAGGACTAATGTCTTTTCTGCGGAGGGGCCGAATGTCAGCCTCCGCCTTTACTGCTTTGGCTGCCAGAAGAAATGGGGAGGGGAGAGCTAGGGGGCCTGGGGGGGAAGCGTGCTGGAGGGTTTTTCGAAGAAACGAAACCAAATTTCTGAAGTGTCTATCGCGTTAACCGTCATCGCGTTCCTGATTGATGATGATGCCAGACATGCTTCCACCTGACCTCTGGAAGACCTTTGGATTGGATGATTGACGATGGACAGTGGGAGGGGATGCTTTCTATATGCAATTTTCGTGCCTATTGCTTTAGTTTCAGCTTTCCTTGGTCGCGTTCACTTCATTTTCTAGTAAAAGTACATTACTCTATAAATAATGGAGTTTGGTTTATTCTTTCCTGGACTTTGAAGGAAGCACACCTGACAATGTTTGTCAAGATTTTTTGCCTTTCTAATTTAAGTTAATACTGATTTACAGTGAGAATTAACAGTGTGTGTGTAAATGTAACTGTTAAACTGTCTCTAATCCCTAGAGAAAAGAATTCTAAATTCTGTTAGGGAAAAAAAATGTTAAAACATTTGCCTGGCCAGCAAAACAGAGTGAGGAGAACAGTGTTCCCTTTTTTTCTTTCCTCTCTGTCACATTAAAGACATCCCAAGTTTGTCAGGAAGGAATGTTTAAGCTCATTTAGAAGAAAAGTTTTGTTCATTTGCTTGTTTTATTTGAGCATTTTCTGTATGTATTCTAAATGGGTTTTATCTGTCTATCCTTTTCCTGAGATGCGTCCATCCACAGGAGCATCTCAACTTTACTAATGTAGAAATATCCTTTTCTTATTTACTTTTTTAATCCTATCAGTAGTCAGTAAAATTACTATGTAACTAAGCCTGGAACATATTAGAAATCTCTAAAATAATGTGATCTATTGTAAAACAAATGTTAAAGGTAGATCCTCCATACCCCTCACAAATTGTACACACTAAAATACTAGGCTTACAAAATTATTTGGAACTTTCAGCAATAACAAAATTATTTTGAACTTTCAACTGTCGGTCCTTAAGTCCTCTTTAATATGTGCTTTACAAAATTTATGTTGCATTTGTTCAGTTTCAGAGATGACAACCCTTTGTCTTTTCTTGTTCTCTTCCATCACCAGACATCTTTTGCCTTATTACCAGAATCCAGCTTCTCCTTTTTCTCATCTATGGTATCCCCATTTTATTGTGACTGGGTTATCTGTTTCTTTAACAACTGTAGTATTAATGTATTTTCAACCCCTGTCTGCAAGCTATTTACCCCACTCCACCTCTCCATCTCTTATCCTGTTCTCTAGTCCTATGTCAGACCAGCAATGCCTCTTCTGGGAGGGTCACCCACAAAGGGGGAAGGTGGTCTTGTTCTCATATCTTTCAGACCATTCCAGACAACTCTGCAACCTTTGGAAGTAGAGCATACTGACCCAAACGCTGCCTCCAGAGGAGATCCTCCATCCATTTGAATAAGGGAATTGGGTTTGGATCCAGTCATCTACCAGAAAGTCATCACTGCAACCAGAGTGGAACAGATTTTCTCAAGCCTGACTGACCAACCTTAGCACCAAGCCAAGCCCAACACCACCCAGCAGACTTGAAAGAGAGGACCCTGAGATGGACAAGTGGAGACTAAAGACTCTCTTCAAAGTCTCAGAAAACAACTGGAAAGACAATAGGGGGGGGGGACTCATTGTAAGGTTTTCTTTCTTGTCTCATCTACATTATAATCAGTTAAATGAATTCATAGAGGGATGGCATTTGGGAGTGGTTGGCACAGCAAGTCCTCAGACATCTATCTGGAGGAAAGGAAAATTGTCAAGGATGTTTGTACTACCCGTCTTACAGGAGTTACTGCACATCCACACCATTCAAAACCACATTGAGGCTATCCCCTTCACCTACTTCTATATAAAACTTCCCCTAGGCTGGGTCTTGCTCTGTGGCACTAAGGCCTATGCATCTTCCTGCCAATTCCATGGGGCCATGTCCCGCTCAGGCAATTAACAATCCATATGCCCTTACTGAACAGGTAGCAGAAAAAAGATCTCCAAAACCCCAAGCTCTGATTGTGACTCATAAATGATGCTGCCCAGTAAGGCAAAATATGTTGCACTGGTGGTCTCATTAGTAGGAGCCCCAGGGCTTTCTGTGTGCAATTTCAAAAATATTAATAGCCTGGGCTTGCACACTGGCTAATCTCAATTTGACCTCACAAACCCTGGATGCACTAAACTAAGAGCTAAGGCAGGTTCAGGAAACAAACCTTGGAAATGGGCAGCCTTTGATTATTTATTAAGGCACAATCATGGCTGCTAGGAATTTTGGGACAGGTGCTTGCTTCAAACCTGACTGAAAGCTCACAGAAAATGACATCAAACATCTAAAAAGAATTGGCATCGAATATTGGATAAATTTCTTTTCTACTTAACAGAATGTTTGCCCTGGCTGCTCGACCTTCATGAGTTGAAAGCTCTCCTTTTGGGAGCGACTGCCTTTTCTGCTATGATGCCTTCCCCTTTGCATTAACAATTTAATCAATTCTTAATCTTGTGACAATAAAAGTGTGTGTGTTATTATGGCAGTTGTAGGAAGCACCCCAGGGGTTAAATGTAAAATTTGTTACTACCAGTTCTGTGGGCGTGGCTTGATGGGGAGGTTAATGTGACTGGGTGGGTGTGGCCAACTTTTTTTTTTTAACTTTTCAAAGCATTTTTTCTAATGCTTTGAAAAGCCTCTCTGCCGATCAGGAACTCAGCTGGGATCGTCAGAGAGGCTCTTTAAAAAATGCCTCTCTGCCAATCAGGCAACTTAGCTGGGATCGTCAGAGAGACATTTTAAAAAATATCTCTCTACCGATCAGGGAACTCAGCTGGGATCGTCAGAGACTTTTCAAAGCATTTTTTTTACCACCTCTTCGGCCAAGAGGTTACAGAAAAAAATGCTTTGAAAAGCCTCTGATGATCCCAGCTGAGCCGCGCGATCATCAGAGGCTTTTTTTTTTTAACTTTTAAAAGCATTTTTTCATCGGAAGAGGTTGTAGAAAAAATGCTTTTAAAAGTTAAAAAAAAAAGCCTCTGATGATTGTGTGGCTCAGCTGGGCATGGTGGGGGGAGGCAGGGATTTTTGCTACCAGTTCTCCTAACCACCACCCACCATCGCTACCAGATCGGGCAATCCGGTCAGAACCGGGAGCATTTCACCCCTGAAGCACTCCACACACAGAGAATGAAGTATTTTAAGAGGCAGAATATTATATTTCCCCAAAGGAGAAATGGAGAAACACATTCTTAAATGCGGAAAGCAACTCCAGTCTTCCTGCATAACAAAACAGTCTCCAGCATATGTCTGAAGTTTTTAGAGATGGATAAGACTGGGTCAATCTATTCAGTTCCAGTTGATGGGATTAAGAATTTATATTCCCCCACCCAAATTCTAAGAACAGGGCATGACCTCTAGGACATAATAGGATTAACCCACCACCATTAGAATAGCAAAAGGCACAAGGCTCACTACATTGCACAATCCCCTGCAGCATCTCAGAACCCTATAAAAATCCATCCATCCAGACCGGAAGTGATGTCATGGCTCTACCAGTCGCAGGGAATGGAGCTCCCTGTTCCTGTTCTGGCTTCTCCTTGTTTGTGGGTTCCAAAAGGAGCCAAAAGCCACCTTTTAGAGGCAGTGAAGCTAAGGAGGGTGCCTTGTGAGGTCACAAGAGAGATCACAGCTCTCCTGCTGAACGCCAGGGCTTTTCTTCCCTCTATGCCATAGCAGGGAGAAGAGGCAGCCTAAGATGGCTGCCACAAAGCCAGAGACAGTTTAACACCTAAGAAGAGTGCTGAAGTGGAATTGGTGAATAGTGTCTGGAACTGGGTGAGAAGAATCCTTTTTATTTAAAGTGTAACCCCAAAAGAATATCCAGGAAAAGAGAGACTCATAATTATTTTTAAAGTAGCTGTGACTTAACATCTTGAGTAAAATCTTAAAACAGAAGGCAAAAGAATTAAAGGGAAGAAAACAGAAAATTTGTTAAAAAGACAGAAAATTGGATTTTCAAATTGGATAGGCGTCAGTTTTGGATAGGCATTTTGAAATGCTGGAGCTATTTACATAAAAAGCTATAACTATATTTATATTTATATTTTGGAGTATTCCAGTAAAATTGGATAAAAATGGCTGAAATCTGATTTAAGAGTGCTACTTGCTGTCAAAGGAAGGTACAACATATTCCCAAAACCTTGGGAAGACCTGGCTATTGGAGATCTAAATGTGAGAATAAGAAAAACTTTATTATTAAAATGATCCCTGAAGGTTTCAACACAAGACTGAACTGGCAGAGGGATTTATGAAAGTTTCACTTTTGGAATACCTAGAGAAACAGGCAGATTAATTTTGGGGTATAAAGACTCTTGGACACTGGACACTGAATATTTTGAGAAGTGACTTTAGGTTTGAATATAAGGTTGTTGGATTATTGGACAAAAGTAACAAAATAAATAGAAACAAGACATGAGTGGAATTTGGGAGGAAATTGTGCCGATAATTCAGAGTATTAAAGACACCTTGACAAGAAGATGTGAGGAAATTATGAACAAAATGCAGAGCATAGATGAAGAGCTGGAAAATATGACACAAAGGACAAGGAGAAACCAGGACACCCAGGAAGAGGAGGAGCTAACTGAAAGAGCAGCTGAAAAAATAGAACAGACAAAACAACAAATAAAAAAGAAATGACAAGAAGGAGATAAAAATAATAATGATTGATGAAATAAACCAAGGGGAGAGTATTTTAAGGGAAGTTAAACAGGAAATAGAACTGCAGGAAGACTTTTTTGGAAGAGAGATAGGGGCAAGAGTAGACAACTTGAAAATTAGACAATGGAACAGGGTAGAGAAGGGAGAAATGTTTAAGAGGCTTGGCCAAAAAGTGGAAGGAGATAGAGATAAAGATCCAAGAGAGGAATATGGGAGACAAGCTAAGAAATGAATAATTAAAGCTTAAAAGTGGGTGAGAGATGATGGATAAAAAAGGGAACATTTTTTAAAAAAAACAATAGTGACATAAGTTAAAATAGAGTTGGAAATTAGAGAAAGGGGGATTAATGGAATATATATTTTTACATATATATATATATGGGGTGAAGTAATAACAAGAAGGAACTTAGAATTTCAATGATGGTAATACTGAATATGTTTGAATAATATTGTGATGGGCATAAAAATAACATTGTAATATTAAATAATTAAACAATGGAAGATTATGATTTAACATAAATATGTGTATTATTAGTAGAACTATATAAGTTTGTTAAATGTAACAAATATGATCACTAACATTCTATTCGTAGTAAAAGGAATGATATTTAGAATTGGATTGGCAAAAAATAACATACTGAAATATTGACCAATTTAATAATGAAAGATTATAATTCAACAAAAATATGTGTATTATCAGAATTATATATATGTTTGTCATACTTATGTATGATGAATATTATTTTATTTGTATTAAAATGTGGTTAGAAAGGGAACATTTTTAAATATAATAGTGGCATAATTAAAAATTAGAAAGGGGATAAACAATGGAAGATTATAATTTAATATAAATGTGTGCATTACTATTAGAACTACAGTATATAAGTCTGTTAAATACAACAACGTCATGCTGGTGTGGTGCAAGGAATTGGGATCTCCACTTCTCCTGCCTGATTTTCCATGTCTGGAAGCCGATAATGGCAACGCTGAACCTTGAAGAGGACAACAAACGAAAGGGGATAGCCCAGAGGTGGTGGAGTGAAAGACAATCCTCCACCAAGGAGGGTGGAACCCCCTGAATCCAGCGTGGAAGAGACCGGCTGTCAGAGACATGGCGACCCGAATGGAAAATGAGGAAGCAGAATAGTGAGAAGCAACAAGAAGCATCGGCGAGAATAGCAATTTATATAAAGAAAAGGTTAAATCCCAAACAAATGTATGCAGATAATGAGGGAAGGACATTAATGATTGAAATCTCAATAAAACAAAAAAGAATATTACTTGTAGTCATTTATGTACCCAACATACATCAGAGAGAATATTATAATAAATTACACAGAAAACTAATAGAATTAGAAGTAGATAACCTATGCATAATAGGTGACTTCAATGCGGTGGCAGACCCTAAAAAAGACTACAAAACTGGAAAAAAGAAAAAGCATGAAAGGAAAATATTACCACCAGCATTTTTTGAATTGGCCCAGGAATTTAATTTAAAAGATACATGGAAAGAAATTAACCCACAAACAAAGCAATATACCTTCTTTTCTAATCCCCAAAAATCATGTTTAAGGATAGATATGGTGTGGATGGACCCAGAAACAGGGAAAGACATTGCGGAAATAGAAATTGAAGCCAACTCCTAGGCAGACCACAATCCATTAAAAATTAGTTGGAAAGGAAAAGTCAGGAGGAGAGGGAGATGGACCATGAACCAAAGGATAGTTCGGAAAAGATGCTTGGAGGGCGGTTGGAGATCCTCCCGGACCGAATCTGACCGAACACAGTTAAGAACCCATATTAGGTCTTATCTTGTGGTGATGGAAGCGGCGAAATGTCATTATTTCATCGCTCTCATTGCATCTGCAGAAAACCGCCCAGCAGCCCTGTTTAGAATGACCCGCTCTCTTCTCAATCATGGAGCGAGGGAGGACCCCTTGCAGGGCAGAGCTGAGGATTTTGTACAGTTTCTGCAAGATAAAATCGCTCAGATCCGGACTGAGTTGGACTCTGACTGGGCAGAGTCTATTGAGGAGACAAGGGCTTGTCTTGAAGGTAACATCTGGGTTGAGTTTGAGCCTGTTTCGGTGGATGAAGTGGACAGGATTATGGGTCGGCTGGGTGCCTCCATGTGTTTATTGGACCCTTGTCCCTCTTGGCTTGTTTCTGCAGCCAGAGAGGTGACTGGAGGCTGGATTCAAGTGGTTGTCAATGCTTCATTAAAGGAAGGGGTCTTCCCCGTCACACTTCAAGAGGCGGTGGTTCGACCCCTCCTTAAGAAGCCCACCCTGGATCCAGACTCCCTTAACAACTATTGTCTAGTCTCCAATCTTCGCTTTATAGCGAAGGTTGTTGAGTCCGTGGTGGCACAGCAGCTCCCTCAGTTCCTGGAGGAAACTGACTACCTGGACCCGTACCAATCGGGTTTCAGGCACGGTTATAGCATGGAAACGGCATTGGTCGCCCTAGTGAATGATCTCTGGCGGGCCCGGGATGGGGGTTGCTCCTCCATTCTGGTCCTTCTTGACCTCTCAGCGGCTTTTGATACCATCGACCATGGTATCCTACTGCAGCGACTCGGGGGGTTGGGGGTAGGAAGCACCATTTTATGGTGGTTCTCCTCCTACCTCTCGGGCTGCTCGCAGTTTGTATGGACAGGGGGACAGAGATCCTCCCCGAGGCCCCTCACATGTGGGGTGCCTCAGGGGTCGGTTCTCTCCCCCCTGCTCTTTAACATCTATATAAGGGTGGGTGAGATCATTCGTGGTTTTGGGGTGAAGTACCATCAATATGCTGATGACACTCAGCTTTATATCTCCACCCCGGACCACCCTGGGGATTCCCTTTCCATGATGTCCCACTGCCTGGAAGCAGTGCGGGCCTGGATGGGAAGAAACAGACTCAGACTCAACCCATCCAAGACTGAGTGGCTGTGGGATACCGACATCTCGTGATCTAGTGGTCCCATCACTTGTGATAGGAGGGGAGGTACTCACTCCCTCAGAAAGGGTTCGCAATCTGGGTGTCCTCCTGGATTCATGGCTATCTTTAGAAGATCATCTGACAGCCGTGACCAGGGGGGCCTTCGCACAAGTACACCTGGTGCACCAGTTGCGCCCTTTCCTAGACTGGGATGCCCTTGCCATGGTCACCCACACGCTTGTTACTTCTTGGTTGGACTACTGTAACGCCCTATACATGGGGCTGCCCTTGGGATGCACCCGGAGGCTACAGCTAGTCCAGAATGCGGCCGCGCAGGTTGTTACGGGGGCTTCTCGTTACTCCTGTGTGACACCTCTCCTGCACGAGCTGCACTGGCTGCTGGTGGTCCTTCGGGTCCGTTTCAAGGTGCTGGTGCTCACCTATAAAGCCCTACATGGCTTAGGGCCGGGGTACTTGCAGGATCATCTCCTGCCATCCTCCCATCGTCCTGTGTGCTCCCACAGAGCGGGCCTCCTCAGGGTGCTGTCAGCCAGACAATGTCAGCTGGCGGCCCCCAGGGGGAAGGCATTCTCTGTGGGAGCGCCAACCCTCTGGAACGGGTTGCCCACCGGGCTTAGGACAGCCCCTGACCTCCTCTCCTTCCGCCGTGAACTGAAGACGTGGCTCTTTCATCAAATGGGCTGATCCGTTGGGGGATTTTTACATTGAAATAATTTTAATTAATTTTTAATTGGTTTTTAATTTTTATGTAATTTTCGAATTTGTTGAATGTTTTCTTTGTAAGCTGCCCTGAGTCCTTCAGGAGAAAGGCGGCATATAAATTACATAAATAAATAAATAAAATAAATAAATAGTGAAAGAGAAGAATTTTATTCAATACTCAAAAAAAGAATTAGGCCTGTTTTTAAAAGAAAATTGGAATTAAGAAACTACAACTCAAAACTTATGGGATACAACAAAAGCTTATATAAGAGGTTTATTGATAGCATACACAATAAGGAAAAATAGAAATAAAAAGAAACAAGTGACAGAGCTCCAAGGAAAATTAGAAAAAGCAGAATCTAAATTACAGAAAGAACCTCAAAACCAAGAAATTAAAATAGAAAAAGAGTTAATTAAACGCAAATTACAATTAATAACCCAAGAAGAAGTAGCACAAAAAATTAGAGCAACTAAACAAAATTACTTTGAAAATGCCAATAAGCCCGGAAGATGGTTGGCTTATAAATTAAAAAAAGGAAAGGAAAAGAAATTAATAAAATAATTAGAGGATGGGGATGGAATGGTGCATCTACAGAAAGATAAAAAGAAAAGTATAGCAGTTAACTATTTTCAAAAACTATACAGTTCAGAAAAAATTGAAGAGAATATTCAAAGATACCTTCAAAAAAGGAATCTTCTCAGAATACCAGATATAACTAAAGAAATATTAAATGACGAAATAACAAAACTGGAGATACAAAGAGCAATTCAAAAGCAAAAAAATAATAAGACTCCAGGCCCAGATGGAATTCCCACTGAATTTTATAAAACATTTCAAGAGTCGTTAGAACAACTGCTATTAGAAACATTTAATGAAGTACTGAAAAAGGCTAAGATACCAGAATCCTGAAGGGAATCATCAATAACTCTCATCCCCAAGAACAACAGAAGATACAGAATTATTGGCCAGTCTCGGACTTCCAGTGGCTCTGTGTTCCCCGAATGGATGCTCCTTTAGGAGCTCCAGCCCCGTGATTCCATTTGCCGCTAGAACAGCGAAAATCAGCTGCTCTAGCGGCTCGAAACTCTCCCCCAGGGAAAAAGGGGGAGAGAAGAGCAGAAGGGTCTGGGTAGAGTTCCCCTAGACCCCCAGGCTTTTTTTTGTTTTAAGTCTGGGGTTTGCAGGGTGAGAGCTCCCTGCAACAAGGGGTCACGACCACACCAGCAGAGCAATTTTAAGGATTATGAGAAAATTTGAACCTGGATGCTGGCAGAGCAAAATCAGGAGAACAGAAAATGCAAGTACTAAACTTTAACTCCGTTTAAAAGAAAAAGAAAAAAGATGGTGCTTAAGGGCGTTAAAACGAAACTTATTAGTGAAAGTGATCGTTAAAGCGGCAACATTGTAAAAGCTACTGAATTACACGGCAAGAAAAAGATTTAAAGTGCTAGTGGAATGAAAAAGACTATGGTACTGACCCCAACTACTTTATACTTCTAAATTGTGTGGAAAATTATTGGATTTATTGACCTGATAGCTGAATAAATTTAAAGTGGAAATTGAAATATGGCTGACATCAAGGATGGAGGATCTTTACTATATGAGCCAGCAAATTCACAAGTTGTGACTGTAAAGGTTTTACAAGAACTCTTAAATTTTTATACTTCTGTTATATTAGAATCAATTGAAAGGACTATTCAAAATTATAATCTGGAGAACAACAATGATTTGCTGGCTGGAAAAGAGGAAGAAAATCAAGCTATTTCAACTTTGGAGCAGGAAAAAGAGGCTGTCAGGATCACGATGGAAGTTAGCACACTGAAAACAGAGGTTTTGGCAGAATCTTCTATGCAGTTAACTGAAAAGCAGCAAATAGACTCTTTCCTGCAGACTGATAAACTTTATCGTGACAATTTTTGGCTTTATAGACAGAATCAATTTTCAAGGAAGGAAGTGACTGATTATATAAGCAGGAAGAGTCGAAATGGAGGTTTCAAATTGAAGGAGATAACTTTTAGAAGAGAACAATTTCCAAAGATGCATCAGCCTCAAATCTATATTCAAAAATTTTCAAAAACAAAAGCAGGGGGAGGAGCAATGTTGAAGAAGAAAGTACTATTGAAGAAGAAGGACTGGAAAAAATATAGAAAGAAAGGAAGAATTGAAGATTACTTTTTTGGGGGGAAGATTTTAATAATAAATTTGAAAAGTTTACTGAAATTAGTATTTTTTAAGTTTAAGTAAAAATGTTTAATTAAAAATGGATAGCTTTTTAAAAAAAATTATCGAGGTATTAAAATGCTTAACTTTAAACTTAATTGATAACTTTCTGAAAGTTTTGAAATTGATATTTTGAAGAATGAACTCAAGAGTTAGAAATAATTTAACTCAATGGATTACTAGTATTTTTAAGATTATATGGATAGCCTTTTAAAAAAAAGTTTTGAAACTTATATCTTGAAGAATGTCTTATTAAAGGTATTAAGAGATTTTAAAAGGTTTAACTTAAAATAATATATATTTTTTCTTTTCTTTTAAAAAGATATGCTTTAAAGAAAGTTTTAAAATGTTTAATTTAGAATTTTAAAAGGGGAGGCTGATGAATAATTTTTAAAAGAGGAGTTAAAGAGTGTGAGGGAGTTTTGAATCTTGTAGTAAGTTAGTATATTTTAGCTTATGCTTGTTTAATGTTACATCCTGTTTTTGCTCTGGGAAGTTGGGGGTGGGGGAGGGGGGTTGAAGGTGGTTGGGTATAAAATTGTTGTTTAATTTTTAATAAAACAAAAAGATAGATAAATGTATTAATAGAGAAATAAGAAATGTGGGGGAAATGTCATAATAAAGGAAATGATGATATTAAGATATGATAAATATTGGAGGAGTAAAAAAAAGATACAAAAGATGTATTCAGAAGATATATTGAATGATTGATTATGTATTGTTTGTCTGTTTGTTTATAAAATAAAAAACTTTTAATGAGAAAAAGAAAAAAAAAGAATTATCGGCCAGTCTCATTGCTAAATGCTGATTATAAAATATTTATGGCCATAATAGCAGATAGAATTAAAAATATATTGAACGAAATCATACATTCAGACCAAAATGGATCCCTACCCAGGAGCCTTGGTAGTATAGTGGTCTAAAGCACCCTGTTACTAAGACCTGCTGCCTGCAATTACTGCAGGTTCGAATCTCGCCAGGCTCAAGGTTGACTCAGCCTTCCATCCTTTCTAAGGTAGGTAAATTGAGGACCCAGTTGTGGGGGCAATAAGCTGACTTTGTATAAATATACAAAAGGATGAAGGCTATTGCTTAGCACATTGTAAGCCGCGCTGAGTCTCCGGAGAAGGGCGGCATATAAATCAAATTTTAAAAAAAATGGATTCCTACCCAACAGATTTATAAAAAATAATATAAGAATTATCATCAATGCATTAGAATACTAAGAAGCTCACCCCGAAAAACAGGTAGCTGTGGTTTTCTTGGATGCACAAAAAGCTTTTGACAATTTAAACTGGGACTTTATGATAAACCAATTAATAAGAATGAATTTTGGAGAAAAATTTATAGACACGATTAGAGTCATATACACTATACAAAGGGCAAAGATAATAATCAATGGGGAACAAACAAAGTTTTGAAATAACTAAAGGAGTAAGACTGGGTTGCCCACTGTCTCCTCTGTTGTTCATTCTGTCTGTGGAGACATTAATGTCCCAAATTAGAGATAATTCGGAAATAAAGGGATTAAAAATTAAGTCACAAGAATATAAGGTTCAAGCATTCGCAGATGATCTGGTATTTATTATTGAGGAACCTTTAGAATCTGGACTTATTTTACTACAAGATATAAACCAATTTGGTGCAGTAGCAGGATTTAAAATGAATAAAGACAAAACTAAAATATTGACTAAGAATTTAAACAACAGACAGAGTGAACAACTAGAAGAGGAACTAGGAATCTCGAGAACAAAGAAAATTAAATATTTGGGAATTTGGCTATCAGAAAAGTGTACTACCTTAAAGAGGGACAATTACGATACACTCCTATTACAAATACAAAAAGATTTGGATAACTGGACTAAATTACCAAAATCATTAATTGGTAGAATTTCAACGATCAAAATGAACATATTGCCCAAGTTACTATACTTATTCCAAACAGTGTCAATAACATTAGGGAATTTTTTTTTTGAACAACTGAATAAATTGACATCAAAATTCATATGGTCAGGGAAAAAACCGCACATTAAATTCAAATTATTGCAAGATAGTAGGAAAAAAGGAGGTTTTGGTTTACCAGAATGGGAACTTTACTATCAAGCGGCATCCCTAACATGGCTCAAAGATTGGATACATCTTAAAAATAAGCAGATATTAATGATAGAAGGCCATGACCTTCAACTCAGTTGGCATGGCTTTTTATGGAATGGGAAAAATAAATCACACACTTATTTTCAATGTCATAAGGTAAGGGATGCACTACTGAAAGTATGGAAAAAGATTAAAAAGAATCATTATATGAAAGTCCCAGTTTGGTTGTCTACAATGGAAGCAATGATACATCCAAATACCACAGACCTAGATAAAATGGTAAGATACGCAGATTTATTAGACACAAAAGGAGAATTAAAATCAATACAAGATTTGAAAAAACAAGGAATAAATTTGGAATGGTGACCATATTTACAAATTAAAACTAGATTTAAAAAAGATAAGGAACAATTTGGCATAAACAGGAAACAATCGGAATTAGATAAATTAACATTAGGATCGGGAAGAAAAATGATTACAAATATCTATAATTACTTATTAGGATACAAATTGGAAGAAGAAACAGTAAAGGAAATGATGATAAGTTGGGCTAGGAATTTTGGACATAACATAGAATTGGATAAATGGGAAAAATTGTGGGAGAAAAATTACAAATTGACCATGGCAGTATCATACAAAGAAAACAGCTATAAAATGTTTTATAGGTGGCATTTAGCACCAGCGAGACTGGCAAAAATGTACCTCAATTTATCACCCCAATGTTGGAGATGTGGTCACAAACTAGGGACGTACTACCCCATGTGGTGGATGTGCCCTAAGGTGAGGAAATTTTGGTATAAAATTAAAGGGTGGTTGGAAGAGATTACACTCCAAAAGATAGATTTTAAACCAGAGATGTTCCTCCTAGGAATTGATAGAAAAATGGAAAAAAGTCTCTATTATATTATATTGCATATTCTAACGATGGCCAGAATTACTCTAGTGCAAATGTGGAAGTCGACCAATACACCATCGGAAGAAACAATAATAAAGAAAATCCTCGAATGAGCCGAAATGGATAAATTAACGATGGAGATCAAAGAAAGAGAAGACTCGGATTATTATAAAGTGTGGAATAGGTTTTAAACATGGTTGGAAAATAGAAATCAAATTAAGAAATAAGAATATAAAGTGAAATTAGAACATACTGGATATAAATGTAAATAATGATCCTGCTAACAAAACAGTTAATTATGAATATTTAAAAATAAAGAGAAGGAGCGGGAGGATAAAAGCTAAGAGTTAAGACAAAAGTCGATGCAGAAAGTTGTAAAATTGTATATATCTGTTGTTAGTATTGTATTTTAATGTCTGGTATACTTGTGTTTTTGTTTTTTGTTTTTGTCTCTTGATTTCTTTTGCTATTGTGTGTTTGGTTTTAAAATGTAAAATACTCAATAAAAATTATTTTTTTAAAAAAGTCTGTTAAATACAACAAATATGATTATTAATATTTTATTTGTAGTAAAAGGAGTGACATTTAGAATATGGAGATTGACATAAAGATGACATACTGAAATATTGAATAATCAAATAATGAAAGATTATAATTCAACAAAATATGTGTACTATTACTAAAACTATATAGGATTGGCAACTGTACTAAAAATGAAGAATATTGTTTTATTTGTGCTAAAATGTAAGACACTCAGGTGCCACATTGTTCTCACAATGATATGTTTGAAAAAAAAAATGAAAAACTTTTTTTAAAAAAATCCATCCATCCATTCCTAAACCAAGGGGTTAGCCACCCCAGAAACATGCTTCTATCAATTAAATTTCTGGAATCCAAATAAACCTTCTTTCCTTGCAGCCAGGCAGCCTCCATTTTATTTCTAGCACCTTTCTCCCAGCTTTAAACTGGACCAGATTTCTCTTCCAACACTTGCTAATAAGAATGCCATAATGTATTTATTAAACACTTGACTGTCAGGATTCTCCTCTGGTTGTGGACCAAAAAGTGAAAGTGATGGCCATGACAGTTTGACTGCACAAATGCAAGTTGCGATTGTTTGGACTTGGAAATGCATCTGTAGACTTGAGAATTTGTTCATAGTTGGAAAGTGCAATCAGGCATTGGAAAGATAAGTATATTGTTCCTTTCATTCAATGGATTGAAGGCCTGATTGCACTAAAGGTAATCCTCAACTTGTGACTAGTTGCTTAGTGACTGTTTGAAGTTGTGACAGGCCAGTACTAATAACCTAGTTCTGCAGTTCTGATGCCACTCCCCGCCTAACAGTAAGGTGAGTGCATTTGGGGCACTTGGCAACTGGACTGCATTTGCAGCCATTTGTACTATTCCACAGTCCCGTTACTCCAATTAATAATGCTTTTGCTGGAAACCACTGTTTACTTCAAGTTTCCAGCAAAAACTGGCATATAGCAGACAGTGTTCAAGTTTCCAGCAAAAACTGGCACATAGGGTTGCTTAACAATTGGGTTGCTTAACAAACACCACATTCACTTAACGACTGCTGCATTTGCTTAACAACCACTACAAAAAAAGATTGTAAAAATCAGGTCAGTCACATGATGATTTTACAATCATCACAACTTATGACTGTAATTGCCAGACTCAATGATGATTGTAAACAGATGATTGTAAAATGAGGACTACCTGTGTTCAGTCTAATCTGAGCAATGTGTTGCATTAGGGAAGGTTGGGTGTCCAACTGGTGACTGCAACTTTTTTGCTCATTTAATTGACTCTTTGCCTATTTGCATGTGTTTCCAATCTCTATGGTCAGGTTTTCTTCAAATTGCATAATCCCACCATGTAGGAAACTACATATTTTTATTTTTAATAAACCTCCTTACTCTCATCACTGTATTGAATTGCTCATTTGAGGAATTTCTTCTTGGTCCAAAAGAATCCCCGAAGGCCTAAAAGCAAAAACCTGAACAGCTCACCCAGACTTTGGAAGCAGCAGAATCATGGGGACCTTACATGGTCTACTTTGAAGCAACTACTCAGGCCAATGTCAACTTGTGTCCATATCTGCTTTATGGAAAGACAGCTGATATTCTTCTTAACGGGTGCAATATTGTTTTGAAAAATGTTGAACTTAAAAAGAGGATGAGTCCCTCTTAAAATAACTCACATTGTGATATTCATTCCAATATATCACATTCAAAAAAGAAAAAAACATTTTTCTGCTTTTGGCAAAAAACTACCGTATTTTCCGGACTATAAAACGCAACGGAGTATAAAACACACTTTAGTTTTTGGGGAGGAAAAGAAGAAAAAAAGCTGATTGGGGGTGGATCAGCCTCCCAGAATACCCCCAATCATCTGTTCCCAGAGGTGAACTTTAGCAACAGGTTCGTTGGTTGTGACCTCTGTGCCTTGCTTTTTTTTCAGCCTCTGAAACTGTCTTATACTCTGAAAAATATGGTACATCTTTCTCTAACTCTTCCTAATTTGGATAACTTGAGACTAATTTATGTAGTGAAAGGGTAAGTAGTTCTGAATTATAATTCTGCAAGTGAATAGGTGTTTGAATTGCATGTGTGAAAATATTTTCAGAAGGAGGCGTGGCCAATGTCACGGCAGAAAGACAGGCTCTTTGAAGCTCTCAAAGACCCATTGATATCTCCGCTGTCTGAGGGTCCCCAGGGACCTAAGTCATCTTGTAGGGACGACAAGAGGAGCATGTATCGGTCAACACAGGGAGCCCGCAAACTCCCTGGTACCCTTTCCGGACAAGGCAGAAAGCGACCTAGATGTCGCTAAAAAGCTGGGGCGGCTACAACGAAAGTGGATGAAGAAAGATGGCATGTGACAGGAAGGTGAGAGTGCTTTGAGTTTTTTGTACTAAAGGTTTCTCTTCAAATCCAACTGAAACATTTACAGGTGGAAAAGACTAGCTGAAGGAGAGGAGTGAGAGTGAGTGAAATCCACTCCCACATCCAATATTTTCGCGGCGAGGAAAGTGAAACCAGAAGCTTGTTCTATTTTACTATTGGGGAAAAAAAGAAAAAGAGAACTTGGGGAATCTTAAACCTTTTTAAAAAATTGATAATAAGAATTGGGAAAATGAATTGAACCAAATTGAAGATTTCCATCTTCCATCCTATTTGAATGAACTATTATAGAATGGGGATGATCGTCATAATTATTTTGAATCAACAAACCTTAAAGAAGGGAAAGTGCTGTCTTAATGTTAAAAGTTGACCTGCAGTGCCATCTAGTGATGAAAGAAAAAGAAAAAATACACTGAAGAAACTTTAATAAATTACTGACCTTGACATTTTGGCTGAAAGATAATTGAACAGCTGTGGAGGAGAAAAGATTAGACCCTGAATTTCTTTTTGAATTTTTTTCTTTTTTTTTCCTTTTTCTCTTTATTATGGCTTTGATCTTAGATAACTCTTCCTTTTTTCCTGGGAGACTAGTTTGAATTCTCTTTTTTTTACAAATTCTTTGAAGTACCTTGTTTTGAGACTTGTTGGTGGATAGAGAAAAGCTTGTGTCTTTGATTTGGCTTTTTTTTTTTATTCAGATGCTTTTTTACTGAACTTAATAGAATTGGATTTTAAACAAAAATCGTGGATTATGACTTGAAGAGTCAGAAGAAAGACTTTCTTTTTTCTTTTGGTTACTTTCTATTGGATCTTTGGATCTCTTTTTTCTTATTATTTTTTTTTTTGCCTTTTACACTTTTGAATCTGTGCCCTCTGAATAAACGGATTAATTTTTTTTTTGTGGTCTTTTTCTTTTTTTCTTTTCTTTCTTTTCTTTTCTTTTTTTTACATTTCACTTTTAAATTTTTATAGGGGAGATTGGGAATTTTCAATTTCTTTTTTTTTTTATTGAAAAAGTTTTTCAAATACAAGTTTTTCCCCCTTTTCCTCCCTTCTTCCCCAACCCGCCCTCACCACCCATCCCCCCCTGTGACTTCTTCTTCACAACAATAAGCTAATTCATAATTAATTACATAATATTTTACCATGCCCTTACTCACTCCTCAAAGTACTGACCCTTAGCATAGTATTCTTATAACTCCGCTTTTCTCCGCTTTTCACAATCTACCCTTTTTCTCCTCCCCCAAACTTATAAAATATTATTATTATTACAACAACATAACTTTTATATATATTAATTTAACATTTCAAAGCAGCCTTCTCCAAATTTATTCAGTTCTATCCAATTCTTCCACTCCCCAAAATATATGACTTAAAAATCCTTTTTCTTAAACTAATCAATCACTAAACTAGCCTATTTCAACCCAGTTTCCTGCAAGATTACCATGCACTACAATTCTAAATATAATCCACTGCCCACTCTGCTGAAATATACATATGTCTATATATACATTCCATTTTATAAAAAGAGAAAAGACAATAACTTTAAATTTATAATTCATTTAGTATCTTCTTTGATGTCTTTCCACTAGATTGTTAAATCCGTCATCCATAATAGGGTAACATAGCATCCTGGTGCAACAGTTTATTCAAAATCTTCAGTCATCTTCTGCCCCCATCAATAATGAATATCCTCATGTATATATAAAAGTAAAAACAACCACCCGAGTGACATTATAATTATATTCCATATAGTTGTAATTGTGGTTTTCATCAGGATTATAAATCCCCATCATCTTAGTGGGTAACAGCCAGATCTTCTGCATGCCCCAGCATGACTCTCTTGCCTTGTAACTCAAAATAGATATAATATATTTATCGGTAAAAGAAATCCAAAATAGATAGTTCAAATCCAACAATGTAAGGCTCTTTCCACATCCCAAAATCACGGCATTGCAGAGATCTGCCACTTTCCTCAAGATAGTATTAAACGATAATTCGCCTCCAATATCTTTTCACATATTCATTTATTTTTTTTTTTAAATCCCTGGCTTCACTGTTGCTTGGTTTAGAAACTACTATTTCTACGAGATCTGTTTCTTTTCTTTTTCTTTTGCGGGTTGCATTTCCATCCAGATTTCCTTCCTACAAGTTGTGTATCAACTGATCGGTTGTCATTCTGCTTTGTAAATTGATCTTGTTGGTTTTGTTTTATTATCTCATATGTCTTTTCCATCACTTGTATATCAACTGGGTGATTTACGCACTTGTCTGTAAGTTGATAGTTCATCGCATTAGAATCAGATGACACTGCTCTCAAATTTATAGACAGTCCAGCTGGGGTATCCAAGGAGTCCAAAGACAGTTTATCTACCACAGCCTCTGTAATTTGATGTTTTCCCTTTATTTCCAACTCCTTTTGCTTGTCCTGTGTTATGCCTAAAGATGTTAGATTTATTTTTAAAATTTTTTGATAAAATTCTTCCGCTTTTTCGACAGTATTCAGTTGGTATCTTACTCCTTGGTGTCTCAATATTAAACCAACTGGGACGTCCCACCTAAATAGAATATTCCTTTTTTTTAACTCATTCACTAGAAAACCAAATTTCTTCCTCTCCATTAACATCTTGGGCGGGAGTTCCTTAAAAATCCAGATCTTCCTTCCACGAAATTGCAAAGCAGAATCATAAGAATTCTGGACAATATTATTTCTAATTTCTTTGTCTGTAAAATAAATCACCACATCTCTAGGCAATTGCCTTTGTTTTGCCAACCAGGAGTTTATTCTATAAATTCTGTCAATCCTGCAAAACACTTCATCAGGTTGAACCTTTAAAATCCCAGCCAGAATTTCAGAAGATATCTTCCTTAAATCTCTGTCATCTTCCTGCAAACCTCTCAGTCTAATTGCATATTCTGTAAAATTGTATTGGATCATTAAAACTTCTCTTTCAATCCTCTGTTGTATATTTTCTTCATTAACAGTCTTTTGATCAGCCTCCATTTTAAGTTTGTCTTCTGAACTATTATCCTGAATGTTTGCCAAATCCTTTTTAATTTTTTGGATCTTGTCATCCAAATTCTCCTCAGTTTCTTTCATTTTAGAGTTAGTATTTGCTTCCAACTGAGTCATAAAGTCTGCTAAGCCATTAGCTACTTTTAAAATCTTTCGATCCAAAAAGCCAACCTTAGATTTCACCAATTCACCAATTTCTTTGATTTCCAACTTAAATTTTTCAAGTTGCTGATTCACAATCTCATCCCTTCTTACAATCTCCTCAAGAAGAAATTCTATTATATTAAAGTCAGGTTTCTGAGACTGGAGAGTTAAAACTTGTTGATGTAATTTATTAATGGGGGAATCCCCCCCCCCACTGCCTGTTTGTCTAGTTTTATAAGTCTCAGTGCCATTTTTCCACGCAGACAAAATTTACTGGAAAAGAGAGAAAAAAAAACTTTTTTTCCAACCAAGATCAATATCAGATCCTCAAAGAGAAAAAAAAAAAAAAGAAAAAAAAAACAGAAGTGAGAGTGAGATTTTGCCTTCAGTTACAGCCAAAAGTATTCATTCCGCTACTTTGTAATTGAAAACGGAAGGAGTTTCCCTTTCAGCCTCTCTTCAAGCCACAGCAGCAATCGCCATTTTAAAAAAAAACTTTTTTCCCTTCACTTCACTTCTTAGGCAAAATAGAATAAAAAGAATACTTGCGCTTCAGGATCAGAGGTCCAGCTCATATCTTCTTTAATTAATTTATTTGACAGATTTACAGGCTTGCTTTTGCCCCCTAGCTCTGCGTGTAGCAGAGATTTCCCAGAGCATCGGCTGGGGATACGGGGAGTCTCTTCCGCTCCCTCCCAAAAGTAAATAAAAAACTTTTGGGATTAGGCAGAGGACTCTACCCACCCCAGCCGGCTCTATCTCCGTTTCCTAATGGAAATGGAGTTTTTTCGAGCCGCCATTCCGCTGAAAAAGGCGGCTCTTACAGGCAGTGGGTTCGACGATCCCAGAGGAGCGTCCAGCGGGAACAAGCAGCAAACCGGAAGTCTGGGAATTTTCAATTTCTGAAGGGAGGTGGTTGATCGGGATTTTTGCTCTAATTTTTGCTTTTTTTTCTAATTCAACCATCGGGTGGATTAGAGATTTGGATTATAATTTAAACAAGACTGAGCTGGATAAGATACTCATGGGAACAGAGGATAAATTAATTAATCACTCATGCCCTCGTCACCTCTCGCCTTGACTACTGCAACGCTCTCTACATGGGGCTCCCCTTGAAGAGCACCCAGAGGCTCCAACTGGTCCAGAATGCAGCAGCGCGGGTAGTGATGGGAGCAGCATGACGCTCCCATGTAACACCGCTCCTGCACGAGCTGCACTGGCTCCCAGTGGTCTTCCGGGTGCGCTTCAAGGTGCTGGTTATCACCTTTAAAGCGCTCCATGGCATCGGGCCTAGCTATCTTCGAGACCGCCTGCTGCTACCGATGACCTCCCATTGTCCCGTGCACTCCCACAGAGAGGGCCTCCTCAGGGTGCCATCAGCCAATCAATGTAGGCTGGTGATCCCCAGGGGGAGGGCCTTCTCTGTGGGGGCACCTACCCTCTGGAATCAGTTGCCCCCAGAGATAAGGAGAATCCAAGACCTTAGTGCTTTCCGCCACGCCCTTAAAACCCACTTTTTCCAGCAAGCCGGGCTGGCTTAAGAAGAAATTTTAAATGTTTTAATTGGTTTGTATTTTTAATTTTGGGCCAAATTTATATATATATATTAATTGTTTTTTAATATTTGTATTTTATGTTTTTTAATTCTGGCTGTACACCGCCCTGAGTCCTCAGGGAGAAGGGCGGTATATAAATTTAAAATAAATAAAATAATAAATAAATAAATAAATAATGCTATAATTTTTTATTAAATATAGAACTAGAGGAAGAACAAGTAAAAGAAACAATGGTAGCCTGGGCAAAAACTTTTGGATATTCAGTTGAATTGGATAAATGGCAATAATTACGAGAAAGAAATTATAAATTAACAATGTCCACTGCATACAAGGAAGATCAATACAAAATATTTTATAGTGTAGATGGCATATGCCCCCTGAGAAACTGGCAAAAATGTTTAAAGACAACAACATATAGACTTAAAACCAGAACTATTCCTATTGGGTATCTTACCAGAGAAAATTAATTTGATTATACATATAATAACAGCAGCAAGGATTGTTTATGCACAAAATTGGAAAGCAGAGAATATACCATTGGAGGGAGAAGTAATTAAAAAAAATTTAGATTGTGCAGAAATGGATAGATTAAATAAACATATCAACTATGATGATAAAGGAAAGAGAGGATTCAGAATATTTTAAGATATGGAATAAATTATACTATTGGTTAGAAAAGAGATATAAATACGTTTTAAAAGAGATTGAGGAAAAAATAATTGTTGTAATTAGAATATTATATGTGGAATTGGGATCGTAGAAACACCCAGGAGCATAGAAGAGTTCAGAGGCAGATGCATGAATAAATGTCTTAAATGTATTTATTCATATAATAAAGCATATTAACTATGTACAAAGGCTGTCTCAGTATTCATTATAGGATAGGGGGCACACAGTGTGTGTGACTACCCTGATCAGAGATCAAGTCTCATGAGGAACAAACGTGAAAAGAGAGAAAGAGAGAGAGAGAGAGAGAGAGAGAGAGAGAGAGAGAGAGAGAGAGAGAGAGGGAGGGAGGGAGGGAGGGAGAGAGAGAGAGGGAGAGAGAGAGAGAGAGAGAGGTGGAAAAGGTTGGAGGGGGTTTTATACTTAGGGTAAGCCCCTCCTTTCCACATAGGGGTGGAGACACTCTCTGCCTCCACCGGCGTCTATATGACACATGTGCCAATGGCTTGCAAATACTTGACAGTTCCCCTCCTTGCGAGCCAATGGCATGCAAACACACTAATGCAATGCACAACAGATTTTACCCTGTGAGACATAACTTCCTACACAGATCGTTGTGCCTATCTGCTGGTAGAGGTTTTGTGAAAATGTCAGCTGTTTGATGTTTGGTCTGACAGTGTGTTAAAAATATAAACCCCCTCTCTACTAGTTGTCTAACATTTTGATAACAGATATCAATATGTCTGGACCTTTTCCCCACCGCATAGGCTTTGGCAATGCCTATGGCCCCGGTGTTGTCTTCTATAATTTGGATGGGCAAAGTCGGTGGTGTCCAAATGCTAAATATTAAAGCATCAAACCATATCAAATCATTCCCTGCCTCTGATAGGCATGCAAATTTGGCCTCAGCAGTGGAGCACGAAACAAATTTCTGTTGCCCCACATGCCAATGGATGGGTGCCCCATTTAACAGTACCAAGAAGCCCGAAGTACTCCTACGGGTTTTGGTATCTCCGGCCCAGTCTGCATCCGCGAAGCATTCTAATTGGGCCTTGTCTCTATTCTCAGGTTCCAAGCGAAGCACGTAATCTGCTGTGGTCTTGAGATACCTTAATAGCTTTTTAATGGCCAACCAGTGGAACTGGGTAGGATGTTCCACTTGTCTGGATAGCAGGTTCACGGCCAAGGCAATGTCTGGATGGCTCCAATTACTTATATATAATAATGAGCCGACCCCTGACCTAAATAGAGTATTATTTTGGAACTCTGGGCTATCCTTGTGTGCCAAAACATAATAGTCGGTCTGCATTGGGATAGCAGTTGGCTTGCTATCTTCCATTTTACATTTCACCAAAAATTCCTCTATCTTCTCCTTTTGGGAGAGAGCAAAACCTTTTGGTGTAGTGATGATTTGTATGCCTAGGTACTTGTCCACATATCCTAAAGACTTTAGAGTGAACCTTTTTTGTAGGGTCCTGGCAAATATATTACATCCCCCCTTGTCAGGCCCTATATATAAAAGGTCATTGACATACACTAGGACTTTCTCCAGCCCCCCTTTGGTATCCCTTGTGAAGGTACATTTATCAGCTGGAGATGGATGGAAACCCAGTGATTTGAGTGTTGTAGTCAGGCATTTGTACCACATTCTGCCTGATTGTTTGAGGCTGTACAAACTTTTCTTCAGAAGCCAGGTGTGGCCTTCCTGCTGCTGGAATCCGGGAGCACCTCTGATGTAAATTTTTTTTTAGATGTGTGTGTAAATAAGCAGTTTGCACGTCAAATTGAAAAATGTGTTCCCCGTGTGCTGCTGCAGTGACCAAAGCAGCCCTCACACTTTCTGCTCTCATGGTGGGGGAGTAGGTTTCATCAAAGTCCTGTAAGTAGCACTGTGCGTAGCCGTGTGCTACTAGCCGGGCCTTATAAAGGAGTTTGTTGTTGGGCATTGGCTTCACCTTGTAGACCCAACAGGTGCCAATTGCCTTCCTCTGTTTGGGGACTTCCATGGGGATGAAGACTTTCAATTTCTTGCTCCATTGCCACCCTCCACCTGCGCTGTTCTTCCTCGGGAAGCTGGAGGACATCTGTGTATGTTTTAGGGGCCATGGTAACATTGTTGACCGAGGCCACACAGCCAATGTCCAACCTTTTGGGTGGCACCCCTTTATTGGAGCGTTTTGACCGTCTGGGGAATTGCCACTCACCATCATCACTGTCATCCAGAGCATCGGTGTCAGAATTGGAGCTGCTGGATGCATCTTTCCAATCGAAATGAGGTGGGCCTCTGTCCCAGGCGCTGCGAAGATATGGATGTTTTGGTAAGGCAGAAGGTGTGAAGTCACCCAGGGATTGCTTGTCCAAATCATCAGAATCAGGTAGGGATTCATCACCATCCGGATCTTCGCTGGTCTGTAGTTTGGAGTATGTTGGTTCATCCTCTTTAGGTGGTGCTGGTAGTTCAGTGTCATTTCTAATAGGGGAATAACCGGGTTCATTGGAATGAATTCTTGACCAATTTGACCCCTCCTCAAAGGAAGCTGATCTTGAGACAATGACAAGGTTATTTTTGTCTACAAATCTAGAGGCCTTGCTGCCGGTTGCATAACCTATAAATCTGAGCCTCCTTGATGCCTTGCCCCCCTTTCTTCTGAGGTGCTTGGGAATATGGACCCAGGCATAGGAACCAAAAATTCTCAGGTGTGAGAGGCTAGGTTTCCTTCCGTGGACCAGGAAGTATGGGGTTTGGTTAATGGCACTGCTCCATGTCCTGTTGACTAGATAATTAGCCATTTTGACTGCTTCTGCCCAAAAAACTTGGCTCACGTCGGGATCTGCAAGTAAGCAGTTAATGACATTCTGCAGCACGCCATTTCTCCTTTCTACAATGCCATTCTCCGAAGGAGTTTGAGGCGATAATTTAAAATGGAGGATACCTCTCTCCTTCATCCACTTTTCAAAAGTCCTGGATGTAAACTCAGTTCCCCTATCGCTCTGCACCTGAGCAATGCACACCTTGTGTTGCGTTTGGATCTGGTTGTAAAGATATTTGAAGTTGGTAAAGACTTCAGTTTTGTCCTTTAAAATAAATACATGGCCATAACGAGAGTAATCATCAACTACCGTTAAAAAATAAGCCCTTTGCCAAGGGAGGGTGTAAAAGGACCAACCAAATCCATGTGTACCAGCTGATAAGGGTTGGGAAGAGACCTTAGGTATAGCAGCAGTTTTTGATTTTGCTGCTTTACAGATGGCACATTCCAAATAGGTATTACAATTCTTTATCTTAAGGCCATCGGAAAAATCTTGCATTATCCTAATAACCGGGAAGCTGGCATGGCCGAGCCTGCGGTGTAATATATGTGCACAATCCAAATGTAAAGGTTTACCCATGCACACTTTGTCAACCTTATGTATCTTATCATTACCAGTCTTGGTCTGTGCAGTAATGACAGTAGGCACTGGATTAATGGTCACCTTAGACTTTCTCAGTGTTGGCTGAGGAGTTCTGATCTTAATGGGCTCAGCCTTAATGGCTTTGGATGTCCTAGGAGCCGGTTTAGGAGCTTCATTGGGATTAGGTCCAGCATCCTTGAGTTTGGAGAACCTGAGGGCTGGCACAGGAGCTTTCTGCTCTATCTGGGTGCTAGCCCCCTGTGACCTCTTATTAGGTGTCTTGTGTCTTGTGCCTTTTGACCTTTGCTTTTGGGGGAAAATAAGGCAAATTGTTGATTTTTACAATATCGCCAACAACGTCCCCACTTTCGAAAATATAACCTCCACCGTTCTCAAATACCAGTTTTACATTTTTATCCTCAGTCAATTTTAAAATACTTAAAAGGTTGTCCTTGATTGAGGGAACATACAGTGCCCCAGTAACATCTCCTATACCAGGCACATTGATCACGCCTTCCCCAGTTACCTCTGCCTTGTCCCCAGTGGCAACTTTTACTGAGGACTTGAGTGGGGGTAAAATCTTAAATCGTTGCTTCTTGTTAGCTATATGCATTGATGCACCTGAATCAAGAAGCCACTGCCCCTCAGCATCCTATACCTTGGAGGTGGGATTGTCACCTGTGACACTACAGAATTGGTATCCTTTATGACCACCTCCCCCTCTTCCACAATCTCTTTTATTTTTATTATGCTTAGGTCCAGCCGTGTTGGCCCTAGAGTGAGGGCACTCCCTTTTAAAGTGATCTTGCATGCCACAGTCAAAGCAGGTGGGAAGGGTATTAATCCTTTCACTTGTGTCCTGGCGCCTCCTCTGAGGCCTAGGCCTGTGGTATGCCTCCTTCATTTCTTGTTGTTCCTCATCTCTGCGCCTTAAATCTTCCTCAATAAAGCGGCCAGAAAAGTATTCTATATTTCTTTGTTCCCTAGAAACCCCTTCTAGAGAAATAATGAAGGGACTCCAGGATTTGTCTAGGGAGTTCAACATTATACTAATTAAAGTGGATTCAGGAACAGGCTCCCCCCTCTGTATAAGCTCATTCCTCATGTCTTTAAGCATTGCCAAATGTTTCCCCATCTTGACACCAGGTTTGAGTTTATAATTGTGAAAAATTCTTGACAATCTGCTGGTTGCAGCCATATTGTCACTATGGAACAAATTATATAGGGCAGTCCAAACTTCCTGAGCTGTGAGACCATCTGAAAGACTGGCATACAGAGCTGTGTCTATAGAATTTAACAGGGTTGTGTAAGCTCTTTTATGCAGGAACTCGATTTCAGGGCTCCAAGGTATACGAGGTGGTCTTTTGATCATGTCCAGGGTATTTTCTCTTAAGAGAATTATCTGAATCTCTTTACACCATTTTTTAAAATTCTGACCACTTAAATGTAATTTTTCAAAATTATTTGGCAAAGTTACAAAACTATTACCATTAAACTGCATGGGGAGTTGTTCAAAGGGCTGAAAAGAGCCTGTTGTGAATGGCATTGGGATCCCTAAGCCTGGGATCGATTACTTAGGTCTGGCTCCTTCTTGTAGTCTTTCTGTAGTTTGAAGCAACTGGGCACGTGCAGGAAATGGAGCATGCTCCAAAACCTTTTCTTGTTGGGGCTCTGATCTCCGTCTCTGGGTTCTGAAGTCAGGCCTGGCTGAAGCCTCAGCATAGGCCCGAAAATCAGCTGTGTGGCAGGGAAACCTTGGAAGAGCTGGAAGAAGGCCTGGAGATCTTTCAGGAGACTGGAGGCACATCAGATGAGGTGGGTCTGGGACCTTGGGGTGGCTGGTGGGTGGTTGCTCCCTAATTTCCAGAGCAGCGACCAGGGTCTCTATAGCTTCTTTTTATTTTTTTTTATTTTTTTTTTTAAGAAAAATGTTTTTTATTTTATGAACAAACAAATATACAATATATAATCAATCATTCATTGTATCGTCTAAGTACATCGTTTCATTTCATTTAATGTAGCATTTCCCTCACATTTATTTATCTGTTAATACATTTATCTGTCTCTCTGTTTTATATCCTAACCCAACCTTCAACCCCCCCTCCCCACCCCCACCCCCGATTTCCCAGAGCAAAAACAGGGTATAACATTTAACAAACATATGCTAAAATATTCTAACTTACTGCAAGATTCAAAAGTCCCTCACACACTTTAACTCCCTTTTTACCAATTATTCATCAACCTTCCTTTTATAAATTCTAAAAATCAATTAAATTAAATTCTTTCTTCCTAAGTATAAAAGCCTTTTTCTTAGCATGTAATCCAATAACTTTTAGAGTTTTAGAAACATTAATAAACACTGATAAATTTCATTCAAACCCTCAAACACCATTCTTTTTCAACATTTAAAATACTAAAATCTCATATTAAACGTTCTAAAATTCTCTTAATACATCAATAAAATATTCTTACTTCGTTTCTCAGAATATAAATTCACAACCTTCAGGAAGCTATCCATTAAATTTTAATTAACCATTTTACTCTTCTTCCTTTTTTCCTCCTGCTTTTATTCTCAAGATTCAAACATTTTAAAATCTTAATACATCAATAAAACATTCTTCATTCCTTTCTTTCTATATTTTTTCCAGTCCTTCTTCTTCCCCTCTGCTTTTATTTTGGAGAGTTTTTGAATTTTAATTTGAGGTTGATGTATCTTTAAAATCTTTAAAGCTCGTTCCCTTCTTAGATTTATTTCCTTTGGTTTGAAACCCCCATATCGACTCTTCTTGCTTGTATAGTCGATCAATCCATTCCTTTGTCTGTAGAACCAAAAATTGTCACGATAAGATTTATCAGTTTGCAGTAAAGAGTCTACTTGTTGCTTTTCAATTAGTTGTATGGAAACCTCTGCCAAGTCCTTTGTTTCGCCTATGTCACCCTCCATCTTAAACCTGACGACTTCTTTGTCTTCCAAAATCACATTAGGATGGATAATTTCTGCCTCTTTCCCGACCAGCAAATCCCTGTTGTGCTGCAAATTATATTTTTGAAAGATTCTATCAATTGATTCCAAAAGAGCAGAAGTAAAGAAGTTTAAAAGTTCTTGAAAGCCCTTTACAGTCACAGCTTGTGAGTTTGCTGATTTACCCAGCAGTAATCTTCCAGCCCTCGTCTCCATGCCCTCAGGCGCCATTTCTTCTCCTTTTAAACGGAGTTTCAAAATACTTGAATTTTTTTTGTTCTCCTGAGTTTGCTCTGCCAGCATCCATGGTCAAAATTTTTCTAATCCTTAAAATTGCTTGCTGGTGTGGTCATGAATGCCTTGGTCTGCATAAAGCAGACTCGTCCCAGATCCGGAGCAACTGAAGGGCTTTCAGGGAGCTCTCACCCTGCAAACCCCAGGCTTAAAAAGAAAAACCTGGGGGTCTAGGGGAGCTCTACCCAGACCCTTCTGCTCTTCTCTCCCCCTTCTTCCCCTGCTCGGGGGTCGGGGGAGAGTTTTAAGCTGCTAGACAGCAGATTTTCGCTGTTCTAGCAGCTAACAGAATCACGGGGTTGGAGCTCTCGAAGGAGCGTCCATCGGCGTTCGGTCTCTATAGCTTCTTTGATGCTTGCCATGGTAGGCATGGCCTGACAAGGGGCTTGTAGGTTCGGAATGGTCCTCTGGGCCGCTGGAGTGCTGAACTGACTGGCTGGCGTTGTAGGCCTGGACTGTAGAGCTGGGTAGGCCTGGCTTGTGGTTCTGGCAAAGTGCCCAGGGGAGCCACCATCTTGGGGGAAGTTGGCTCCAGAAGGGAGCTGGTGGCCATTTTGTTTGGTGGGAAACTGTGTGAGGGGAGAGTCTCTCTGGCGGCAGGCGCCATCTTGGAGAGATCAGGCAGGGGAGTCCTTACCGGGATGGCAGGCATCTTTGGTGCTGCCTTCTCAGGCCTCTTTCTGGCTGCTGCCCTTGTCTTCAGGAGGGAGGCGAGCGCTGCTCAGCACTCCTCTTCTGACATCTCAGCCACTTGCCTCTCCAGGGTTCCATCTTGTCCTTCTGCCCCCTTGTAGTCAGTGCTGAAGAAGCCTTCTCCCGCATTGCTTGGCTCAGCCCCTGGGATCTCTGTTTTCCATTGGCGATTCAGACTGGGGCTGATGTGAAGTTCTCCTCCGTTGAAGGCCTCTGGTCACAACAGGGGAGCTTCTCTCACAGGTTATTTTGGAGGGCATCTTGCCTTTTCAACAGCTCCTGGAGTGGAGTTCTGCTACCATTCCCTCTGCTACCAATTCTGTGGAATTGGGATCGTAGAAACACCCAGGAGCATAGAAGAGTTCAGAGGCAGATGCATGAATAAATGTCTTAAATGTATTTATTCATATAATAAAGCATATTAACTATGTATAAAGGCTGTCTCAGTATTCATTATAGGATAGGGAGCACACAGTGTGTGTGACTACCCTGATCAGAGATCAAGTCTCATGAGGAACAAACGTGAAAAGAGAGAGAGGGGGGGGGAGAGAGAGCGCAAGGTGGAAAAGGTTGGAGGGGGTTTTATACTCAGGGTAAGCCCCTCCTTTCCACATAGGGGTGGAGACACTCTCTGCGTCCACTGGCATCTATATGACACATGTGCCAATGGCTTGCAAATACTTGACATTATACTAATGGAAAATCTTTGTAATGGACTTAGTAAGATTGAAGATGGAAGAGATAGAGAAGAGAAGAAATCTTTGAAGATAACACTGAAATGTCACATGGAAGAAATGAATGATGTACTAAATGTTTGTTTGTCTTAAAAAAAAGAAAATATTTTCTGATTAGAAAATCAGAACTGGAAAAGAATATATTCAGAAAAGAACTGGCTCATCTTGTGAAAAGGGCCTAAAACTAAAATTGAGGGGGGAAGGGGGCAATCTTCATGACCTTTAGAACCTAATTCCAAGCAAAAACCACTAGATAACCAATCACATAAGGAAGTAGGGAGTAAAGAGAAAGAAGAAATAAAAAAAGAAAGACATAATGAAGTAAAGAGTAATGGAAACAATGGAAATCCCAATTACAAAGTAGAACATATAAGAAACATACTCAAGACTAATACCTATACATCTACACTCAAAGTTTAGAGAAAAAAAACACGGTGAACTTGAAGTACTAGTACATGCAGACAATTATGATATAGTTGCCATTACCAAAACTTCGTGGGATGAAACTCATGACTGGAATGTACTGATGGAAGAATAAACCTATTCAAAAAGGAGGTGGAGTTTCATTATACACCTTTACCCAAATGCACAAAACCAAGGATGAAAACCTCCTAGAATCCATGTGGGTCAATATCAAAGGAAAAAAGAATGACATTGCTATAGACATATACCACAGGCTACCCAACCAAGCATAAGAAATAGATGAATTTGTTGCTATCTATTAACAAATATATGTAGGGAACATACCACAGAAGTAATGGAAGATTTTAGCTACCCTGATATCACCTGGAAGACAACTTCTGCAGCAAGCAGCTCACCTACCAAAAGCATTACTGTAAAAGACAGACTAGGAATAATAATTAAAATAAGCAAGAAAACAGTAAGAGAACACCTGTCTGATCTTGATGAATATAAATCACTGGGACATGTCAGATCATGTCATCCCAGAGTTCAGAAGGAGCTGTCAGATGTTATCTTAGAACCATTGTATTAGTGGTGGGTTTCAAAATTTTTTACTATCGGTTCTGTGGGTGTGGTTTGGTGGGTGTGGCATGGCTTGGTGGGCATAGCTTGGTGGGCATGGCAGAGGAAGGATACTGTAAAATCTCCATTCCCACCCCACTCCGTGGGAAGGATACTGTAAAATCTCCATTCCCTCCCCAATCCAGGGGAAGGTTACTGCAAAATCCCCATTTCCTCCTGATCAGCTGGGACTCGGGAGTTAGAGAAAGATGGGGATGGGGCCAGTCAGAATTTTTACTACCGGTTCTCCGAACTACTCAAAATTTCCACTACCGGTTCTGACTATACATGGTCTGACTAATCCCTAAACTGTATGGCCCATTGTAGATTCAATGCTAAAAGGGAAATGACTAAGCAGTGCAAAGGCTTTGCCACAATTGTCGCTTTGGTGGTGTTTGTGATGAATCCCCAGTGCTGCTGCGCAGAATCTAACCACCTGCACTATAGTTATGGACTGTTCATCCTTAAGCAGGTAGTGTCGGAACGGCCAGGATACCTAGCAGTTATTGGCAGAATATGTTTTTTCCTAATCTCCGTATAAAAGGAACATCTAAGGAGCATGTGACCCACAGTCTCCACCTCTCCTGAGCCGCAGGGACAGAGTCTTTCAGTGAATCGAATCAAATAGAATAGAATAGAATAGAATAGAATAGAATAGAATAGAATAGAATAGAATAGAATAGAATAGAATAGAATAGAATAGAATAGAATTCTTTATTGGCCAAGTGTGATTGGACACACATGGAATTTGTCTTTGGTGCATATGCTCTCAGTGTACATAAAAAGACAAGATACACTCATTGAGAATCACAAGGCACAACACCCAATGACAGTCATATGGTACAAAAAGCAATCAAATCATACTAGGAAACAACATCAATATAAATCGTAAGGATATAAGCAACAAAGTTACAGTCATGCAGTCACAAGTGGGAGGAGATGGGTGACAGGAATGATGAGAAGACCAATAGCAATAGAATGGTATCCTTTTATACTTGCCGGACAGGACTGCCAATGGAAGTGCATGGCACCATGCGAGTGCAAATGCTGTCCTGTGGTTTGCTGATTCCAACTGACTAAGATAGCTGGCAGGAGCAACAACTCATCTAATGGCATCTAGAGCCAGAAACAGCGGAGCTTTCCCTAAGCCTGCCTGCCTCTCGATGTCCTCCACCCTTTGTCGCAAGGTTTGTCTTGCTAGATCATAGTCCACCTTGAGTATTAAAGCTGGGGAGAAACCTTGTTTGGTAAGGTTGGCCTCAACAGCCTTGATCCATGATGAAGAGAATTTGTCTCGGAGGATTAATGGAGCAAGACCTTGTGGAAAGAAGTTAAGCTTTAGCCAGAGATTTAAGGATGCTATACAGATTCTTGCTTTGACTTTTGTCAATCTTGTCTCCAGGCGCAGAAGTGCATTTGAGACACATTCTAGCAATAGAATGGTATCCTTTTATACTTGCCGGACAGGACTGCCAATGGAAGTGCATGGCACCATGCGAGTGCAAATGCTGTCCTGTGGTTTGCTGACTCCAACTGACTAAGATAGCTGGCAGGAGCAACAACTCATCTAATGGCATCTAGAGCCAGAAACAGTGGAGCTTTCCCTAAGCCCGCCTGCCTCTCGATGTCCTCCACCCTTTGTCGCAAGGTTTGTCTTGCTAGATCATAGTCCATCTTGAGTATTAAAGCTGGGAAGAAGCCTTGTTTGGTAAGGTTGGCCTCAACAGCCTTGATCCATGATGAAGAGAATTTGTCTTGGAGGATTAATGGAGCAAGACCTTGTGGAAAGAAGTTAAGCTTTAGCCAGAGATTTAAGGACGCTATACAGATTCTTGCTTTGACTTTTGTCAATCCTGTCTCCAGGCGCAGAAGTGCATTTGAGACACAACGCAGCATCTGGAGAATTGATCTAATGAATTTGGATTTGAATTGAACTATTTCTAATGATGTAAAACATGAAGCTGATGGTCTGAGCAAGGTCCCATAAAGAAGCTGTGCTAGCAACTTGGCCATCAATACTTGGGAAAATACTTGAAAAGATAACCAAACAACAAATCTGCAGATATCTAGAAACAAATAAATTTATAACTAGTAGTTAGAATGTGTTTGTTAAAAACAGATCATGCCAAACCAATCTTATTTCATTCTTTGACAAAGTGACTAAATTAGTAGATCAGAGAAATGCTGTGGACATAGTATACTTAGACTTCAGCAAGGCATTAGACAAAGTAGACCACAACCTACTTCTTGGTAAACTAAAAAAATGTGGGATAGACAGCATTACCACCAGATAGATTTGTAACTGGTCGACAAACCTTATTCAACAAGTAGTCTTTAATGGTACTACATCTACATGAAAGGAAGGAAGCAGTGGGGTACCACAGGCTTCCGTTTTAGGCCCAGTACTCTTCAATAACTTCAGAAATGACATAGATGAGGGAATAGAAAGGGAACTCATCAAATTTGCAGATGACACTAAACTGACAGAAATAGCCAACACCTCAAAAGACAAACTCAGGCTCCAAACAGATCTTGACAGACTTGAACAATGGGCACTATCCAACAACATGAAATTTAATGTGGAGAAAAGCAAGGTTTTACACCTAGGAAAAACCAAAGGTACAAGTAGAGATTAGGTAAAACCTGGCTCAAAAATGGTAACTGTGAGAGGGACCTTGGAATCCTAGTGGACAATCACTTAAATATGAGCCAACCGTATGCAATAGCAGTCAAAAAATCTAATGCAGGTAATCCTCGAGTTACGACAGTTCACATAATGACTATTCAAAGTTATGGCATAACCCCCCCCACAGTACTTATGACACAGTACTGAAGTTATGAATGTTGCAACACCATGGCAGTCATTCACATTGCCGTGTGAACAACCACAGAGGTACTGTAATATTCACCCTGCCTATTCCACCCTCCAACCAGTTCTCCACACAGGAAGGCCTCTCCGTTTCTAAAGCCTTTTGCCACAATCTCATGCAGTCCTCTGTTCTCTGTGAAAGTACTGTAATGCGAGATCTCACGTGAGATCACAGCTCCCAGAAGTTTCCAGTCTCGGTGCAAACAGCATATGAAAGCCAATGGAAGGCTCAAAGCAATGTGATTTCACTGCCCCTATATCTCATCAGCTTGCAAATGCTTTTCACACCGAGACTGCAAGGAGACAAAGAAACTATGGCAGAGAGGCTGGAGAGGCTTGCTAGAACTTCACAAGGTAAGTGACTTCGCGTGGCAGGATGGAGGGGGAGCAATTGTGGGTACCCCAGGGGAGGAAGCATGAGGTATCTCAGTGGGTCAGGAGACGCCTTGGGGGGTGACTTCCGGTTGGCTCTGCGTGCCTCATAGACGCTCCTCCGTGAGCGCCCGATCCCCGGCACCGTAAAAGCCGTCAGAACAGCAGAAAAACAGCTGTCTGGTGGCTTGGAAACCTTCTCCCCGGGCAAAGGGGAGAGAGGAGAGCTGACAGGCAGAGGTAGAGCCCCCCAAGTGCCCTAGGAGAAATTCAGGGGCGCGAAGGGCGAGAGCTCCCTAGAAGCCTGTCAATCTGCTCTGGACCTGGGACACCTCTGCTAACTAGCGGAGCAAGAAGCCGCGACCAATTCTGCCAATAACAAATGAGGGGATTTCCAACATCCTAAATTGCTGCAGGCAGAACAAGCCAGAAGAAGTCAGACTGCAAGTATTCAAACTTAACTCCAATGTTTATTGCCTTCTTCGGAAGTAACAATTTAGTAAATTTGCAACAAAATGGCAATTGAGGCTCGAAAGGGCGTGGAAAGTGAAAGTTAAAGGGAAATTTCATTTCGCTGGCAGCCTTTTGTCTGAAAGAACTTTTGTAATGAGAGAAGGAGGATTTTAAGACATCAATTTAAGACCGCGGAAAACTTTTGACTTTGATGAACTTTTCCTTTTGGCTTCTGATTAAAATATAAAGATTAATCCAAACTGTAAATGGCCTCAAAACCTGTAAAGACTGTTCCTATTAAAGGAACTGGGAGCGCTGGGAGCTCCCCAGCTCACACTTCTAGAATGCAAGCCTCTGCCCCCCCCCAACAGATCCACAGACTTTAATGTTTGAAATGATACAAGAAGCCCTAAAAGCCACACAGAACAAACTTACCACTGTGATTAATGAAAAAATTAATGAAACTAATGAAAAAATGCAGGCTGTTTCAGAGGAGATTTCAATTCAGAATCAGCAAATTAGGGAAGATATATTACTGGCATTTAAAGGTCTGGCAGGTAACATTGAAATATTGGAGGATAAAGTTGAAGAAATTAAACAATCTATGGAAATTTTGGATAATAAATTAGGAGATACTCAGAATAAAATTGAAAGAGCTGAAGCTGATGTAACAATTATTCAATACAGAGATATGGAATTTGCTTTAAGAATAAGAGGGGTGAAGGAGAACAAACAAGAGAATTTGAAAGAAATGATGTCAGAGGCATTGGCACAGATGTTGGGGGGGACGAAAGTGGAGTAAGGCTGGCAGATTGACAAGATATATCGTGTCAATTCGTGGGTGGCCAGACAGAAACATTTACCAAGAAACATTGTAATATATTTTACCACAAGGAGACTACGCAATGAAATTTTACAGGCTACCTTTAATAACAAGCTTCAGGTGGAAGGCCAGGAGGTGATGACAATGAAAGAAATCCCTCCCAAAATGTTGAGAGCTAGAAGGGATTACGCCTTTCTGGTGGATGAACTGAAAAAAAACGCCAAATACAGTATAGATGGGAAGTGCCAGCCAGCCTAGTGGTGACCTATTTGGGAGAGAGATATCAGCTTAACACAATATGGAAAGCAAGAGATTTCTATGCCAATGTGTTAAAGGCTGGGACATCAAAATCACCAGAAGGAAAAAGAAAGAAGGAAGTAATGGAAGGAGAGAGAGAAGAGCTGATGACAGTAGTCCAGGGGGGAGCTTCGACAAGTCAAGATGATTTGCTACAAATCCAGATTGCTGTTCAAGATCTGGATTTAATTGATATACAAGAAGAACCAAAGGATCAAAGACAGACTAGAGCAGCAACAGCTAAACGCAAGGAAGAATTAAGACAGCAACAACTTCAGATGGCAACTCAAGAAACTACCAAAACAGAAGCAGTGGGAGGAGCTAGACCTAAAGGTCAAATGAGGCAAGACGATCAGAAAATGCTCCAGATGCTTCAGAGGCTCAGAGATGGGAACTAGATTTTTAATCTGGAATGTCAATGGTCTGAGTTCTCCACAGAAGAAGAGGAAAATATTTCACTATCTTAAACAATTTAAGAATGATGTAATATGTTTACAAGAGACTCATATTAGGATACAAGATCAAAAATATTTGACAAATACAAGACTAGGTACACATTATGTAGCAGCAGCACTAGAGAAGAAAAACGGTATAGTCATATATTTGAAAAGAGACTTAATTGCCAAATTAATTGAAGCAGATGATCAAGGAAGATTTTTAGCGATTGAACTTTTAATAAAAGGAGAAAAATTACTTGTAATTGGAGTATATGCCCCAAACCAACAACAGGAAAATTTTTATAATTTTCTACATTCAAAGTTGACACAATGGGGGTATAAAACTTGTATCCTACTGGGTGACTGGAATGGTGTTTTGGATGTAAAAAAGGACAAGAAGGGACCTAAGCAAAATGTTTTAACAAGAGCAAGATTGCCCAAATCGTTTTTGGAGATGATGGACGACTGGGAGTTGAGGGATATTTGGCGTGAAAGAAACCCAGAAGAAAAAGATTTTACTTTCTTTTCGGATAGACATTAATTCTTTTCTTTTTTTTCCCAATTTTTATTTATAAGTACAAACTAAACAGAACAATGAAACGTACAAAACATAAAAACATATAAACATCCATTTCAATACATGTCCAGTTTGTCGCAACTGTAATATACATTTCTCTTTGTATTTTGACTCTTCCTTATTTGGTCATTCCCTTTTGTCTATCTACTATTGATCTTTGTTGACCTATGTCTGTTCTTTGTTTCCATCATACTATATTTGATCATTTTGTTTACTTCCTGTTGCTTCATCTCTTTCCTATCTTTCAACCAACTATACCACTTTTCCCATACTAAGTAAAAGTCATGTTCTTCCCTATTTTGTAATTCCTTTGTGAGTCTATCTAATTCCGCACATTCCATAATTTTATTGATTACTTTATCTGGTGTTGGTATATCACTACTCTTCCAGTGTTGCGCGTATAGTATTCGTGCTGCTGTTATCATATGTATAATTAAATATGTTGTTTCTTTTTCGTAGTATCCATTCACTATGCCTAGTAAGAAGCTTTCTGGTCTTAGTTCTATCTTTTTGTGTGTTATTTCCTCTATTTGTATTTTGATCCTTTGCCAATATTGTTTTGCCATTGGGCAGGTCCACCACATATGGTAATAGGTGCCTTTGTGGTGGTTGCATTTCCAACATGTTGATGGCATGCTGGGGAACATTCTTGCCAATCTGGCTGGTGGCAAGTGCCACCTATAAAACATTTTATAGAGATTTTCTTTATAGGGTACAGACATTGTCAATTTATAATTTATTTTCCATAGTTTTTCCCATTTGTCTAATTGAATACTATAACCAAAATTTTTTGCCCATGTTATCATATTTTCTTTCACTACCTCTTCTTCTAATTTATATCCTCGTAAGTAATTGTAAATTTTTTTGATGAGTTTGTCCTGTGTCCCTTGCAAAATTTTATCTAATTCGGTTTGACCTTTTTGGAATTCAAATTGAGCCGAATCTTTATTGTATCTTGATTTTATTTGTGTATACGGCCACCAGTCAATGTCTGTACCCATCTCTTTTAGTTCTTGCCTCGTTCTTAGTTCCCCTCGGTTGTTTAGCAGATCTTTATAAGTTTTCGTTTTGTTATAGTCCATGGATAGATCTGGGCTTCCATCATTGACAACACTCCAGGATTTTGTAATAATGTGCCTTTTTAATACTCTGCCATGTTTGGTATAATGCGTGTCTGATTGTATGTCTCTGAAAATATTCATGCCTTTTGTCTGTGCCCTCCCATATGAAGGCATGCCATCCTCGCTGAAGATTGAATCCTTCCAAATTCAATAGTCTATGGTTTTTGAGTTCCATCCACTCCTTGATCCAAATTAATGCTGATGGTTTGTAATATATTTCCCAATCGGGCAATGCCAATCCTCCTCTCTCTCTTGAGTCCTGTAGATATTTTAGTTTAATTCTTGCCTTCTTCCCTTGCCATATGTAGTCTGCAATTAGTTTATTAAAGTCCTTGAAGAAGTTCTTCCCCGGTTTTATTGGAATCACTTGGAACAAGAATAGTATTCGAGGCAACACATTCATTTTAATGGAGGCGATCCTTCCCAAAAGAGATAGCTGTAACTTTTTCCAAATTTCTAAGTCTTTCTTAATTTGTTTTGTTAATTTATCATAATTATCTTCTCTAATTGATGAATTTTTATTGGTCAGCCATATCCCTAGGTATTTTACTCTTTTTGTCATTTGTATACCTAATTTCTCTTCTAATTGTTTTTCTTGTTGATTGGTAAGGTTCTTAGTCAATATTTTTGTTTTCTGTTTATTAATTTTGAGCCCAGCTACTCTCCCATATTTCTCTATCTTGTCTAGTAACTTGGTGCCAGTTGTTATTGGTTGTTCTGTAATGAATACAATATCATCAGCAAAAGCTTGGAGTTTGTACTCTTCACGTTTGATCTTTAGGCCTTTTATTTCATTATCTCTTCTGATTTCTTTTAGGAGGGTTTCCAGGGCTTGTATAAATAATAGGGGGGACAGGGGACATCCCTGCCTCACCCCTTTTAATATTGGGAATTGTTCTGTTAAGTCACCGTTAATTGTTATTTTCGCTGTCTGGCAGGAGTATATTCTTTTTATCATATTTATGAATTTATCCCCAAATTTCATGGCTTCCAATTGTAGAGTGAGAAATTTCCAATTAAGATTGTCAAATGCCTTCTGGGCATCTAGAAAAATTAAGGCCGCTTGTTTACCTATGTTCAATTCATAATATTCTAATACGTCGATTATTAGTCTCATGTTATTTTTTAACTGTCTCTTTGGGATAAAGCCATTTTGGTCTGGGTGTATATAATCTTTAATTATTTTCTTGATTCTTTCTGTGATGATTGATGTAAATAATTTGTAATCTACATTCAGCAAAGATATTGGTCTATAATTTTGAATCTGTGTGCGATCTGCTTCTTCTTTAGGTATTAGCGTAATGATAGCCTCTGTCCAAGAGTTTGGAATTTTGGCTTCCATAATTACATCATTAAATACTTCAAGCAGGATTTCATCTATTGAATGCTGGCAGTTCTTATAGAACTCTGCTGGTATTCCGTCCAGTCCCGGAGTTTTATTTATTTTCTGTTTATTCCTCGCCGCAATAAGTTCTATCATTGAAATTGGCCTATCCAATAGGTCTCTATGTGTCTCTGTTAATTCTTTAATCTCAACTTTTCTTAGATATTGTCTAATGTCTTTTTCCGAGGGTTCTTCCTGTTCATATAATTTTTGGAAAAATGCTTTTGCTATATTCTTTTTGTCCATATTCCTGTATTGTATCTCAGTGTTGTCTTGTAATTGATGTATGGTCTGTTTTTCCTTTTCTTTCTTCAATTTATATGCCAACCGTCGGCCTGTCTTGTTAGCATGTTCGAAATAGTTTTGTTTCACTAATTTAATTTTCCTAACTATTTCTATTTGTGTGATCAGATTTATTTCATGTTTTATCAAACCTATTTTTTCCTTGACTTTTTTGTTTTGTGGTTCATTTTGTAGTTTGTATTCATGTTCCTTAAGTTCTTTGAACAATTTATCTCTTTTCTGCTGTTTATCTTTATTTTTCTTCGCCGAATATGCTATTGTCAGACTTCTTATGTAAGCTTTCGCCGTGTCCCACAGATTTTGGAGAGAGGTTTGCTCTTTACAATTAATCTCAAAGAAAATTTTCATTTCTTTTTCTATCATTTGTATATAATCTTTCTCTTTTAAGATTTCGACATTCATCATCCATCTCTTTTTCTTTCGATATCCTTTCCAAATTATTTTTAGCGGGCTATGATCCGCCCATATGTTTGTTGATATTTCTATTTCTTCCAAATCTTTTCTAAGGTCTGTTGTCAGCCAGGCCATGTCTATCCTGGACCAAGATAAATGTGGATTAAAATAAAACATATACTGATTTTTTTCCTTATTTATTTCTCTCCATGCATCTTGTAGGCATAGCTCTTGCGCCATTTCCATATAAGTGTCTGGCAGGTTTTTTTTCCTAATTTTATTTTTCTTGGTGCTCCTGTAATCTTTTTCAGTATCTAAAATTGCATTAAACTCACCTACAAGGCAAATGTTTTCATAATCCAAATCTTTTACTTTATTGTGTACCTTTTTATAGAAGGCCCATTGGTTTTCATTTGGTGCATAGATCGAAATCAATAATATCATTTTAGACTCTGTGTGTATTTCAATCATTAGGATTCTTCCCTCATCATCTGCATAAATATGTTTTGTTTTTAGATGCTTCTTAATGTAAACCGCAATACCTCTTTTTTTTGATCTGATAGTGAAGTATAAAGGTTTCCTAGTCTTGTGTTTTCTAATATTTTTTGATGACTTGTTTTGATGTGAACTTCTTGTAAACTAATTATATCCATCTCCAGTTTATATAGTTTAGCAAATGTTCATGTTCTTTTAATTGGGGCATTCAATCCGTTTATATTTATTGAAATCATTTTATTTCCTGTTCCATCTTCCTTCTTATTTATTAGTTGTCTTTTGTTTGCTTCTGTTCCTTGTTATTCGTTGTGTTTTTCCCCTTGCTCCTTCTCTCTCCAATTTTTCTCTTTCCAGTTTCTCTCTTCCCTTTTGTTCCTCTTCCGTTCCTTCTATAGGTTGTTCTTCCTGGCTCTTATTTTCCGACTCCTCTCTGGTTTCTTGCTCTTCTTCCATGACAAAATACTGATCAAAAAAATTTTGGGCTCCCTCTAGGTTGTCTATCCTCACTTTCTTATCTTGCCATGAGATCAAAATGCCATCTGGTAGTAGCCAACAAAACATCACTTTATGCTTGTTTAGTTGTGATGTGAGGAAGCTGTAGTTTTTCCTTTGGTCTCTCACACGTCTCGGGATTTGCTTTAGTGTAATTATTTCTTTCCCTTTGTGGTACATCGCCTTCTCCCTCATTTTTCTGTATATCTCTTCTTTTATTGTTTTCTTCATAAATCGGACATGTACCTCTTTTGGGAGTTTGTTCCTACGAGCATAATTAGTATGCACCCTGTAGATTTCGTCGATATCCCTTCTTATATCGTTTTTATCTCTCTGCAATGCTTCTGCGAGTATCTCTGTCAAAATCTCTCCCAGGTCTTCCTCTTTGGTCTCCGTTATATTCTGGAACCTTAAATAAAATGATGCTTTTTCCATTTCCAGAAATGTAAGTGAGTCTTCCATCTCTCGGCTGCTTGACAGCTGTTGATGTTCCAGCATTTCTACTTTTTTTATCTTCTGTTCCATTTTAATTTCCGTCTTTTGGATCTTTTGTTCATTCTTGACAATATTTTATTGGATCTTTTCTATCTTGTTGTCTATTTTCTGTATATTGTCATTTATCTTTCCCACATCAGATTTCAGATCATCATGATTTTGTCTTGTTTCCTCATGGTTGTTGGCAATCGTTTCCTGGGTCTTACTCATCATTTCCTGTATCATTGCCAGGGCTAATTGGATATTATGCATGCTGGAAATGGAAGCTGTCTTGTCTTTTTCCATTCCTAACATTGTGTCTATAGATCTCTGTTGAGCTGGAGAAGCCGTAGAGGATGACTGGGTTGGCATTATTTTTTTGGTTGTTTTAGTTATGGTGGTTATACCAGTGCTTGTCATGTTAATTCTTTTTAACATGAGTTTCATACAATTAAGCAGTCTTTTTGTTTTTCAATTTTGTTACTTGTGGTAGTATTTTTGTCAATAATCAATAATAGTGTCTAGAGCCTATATCATATAAATCTTCCAAAATTAATTAATCTGTAGTTTCTATATGTATTCTCAGCATTTAACACCCTAATGAATAGTTAAATATTTAAATATATCGATATAACTTATATATTCTTGTATATTCTAATGAGGAAATAGGAAGGATAAAGTAGAGGAGATAAGGGGAAAAACTTAGGGTTTTAACACCTCATTAAATCTTAATATAGATAATAGAATAAAATAATCAATCTGTTAAGTCAAATCTATCACATCAAATATTACTGGTGTAAATATGTAAATAAAGATTAAATATTTAGTCTTATTTTACTTAAATTATTCAGGTATTACTGTTCTCTTAAAAATCTATTAATTTTAATTAATTCCTAAATGATCCTTAATTAAGTAAATATCAATTATTCAGAGTTACACAATCACAAAAAAGTTAATCAGAGTTTGCACTTACTAAAAGTATTAATCAAGCATAAATATAAAGTTGTTCAGCAATTACTATGTAATTCTTTTCCACTCTTACATGCAAAAAGTTCTTGTGGTAGGTTTCTTGTATTGTAAAGTCATTAATGTCTCTCAGATTATAAGATTAATTTACACTTAATATACAATTCTATTTTCCTCTTATATATTAATCAAATCAATCAATCAATCTTATATATCTATCAAGTTAAAACTATCAAATTCAATATTACTAACTTAAATTGTTTGTTTCTAATTATTTCTTAATTAATTATCCATATAATAGATTAGATATCAATTAATCATGTGCCTCACAATCAAAAAGTATTAATTAATGATTATACTATTTTACAAGAATTAATCAGATGTATGTATATATATATATATGATTATTTTGAATTTAATATACAATTCTCTTTCACTCTTGTGTGTAAAGTTCTTGTGTTCAAATATTTTTTATTATGGTTTTTAATATCTGTCTCTCTAGACATATCCAATAGCTAAAGATTCAACTATCCAAAGTTCAGCACTTTAAAGCACTTTGAAATATTCTATTTGCCTTTGTCAGTTAGTTAGTTTTTTTTACTGTCTTCTCAATTTCTTTCTTAAACAACCGCTTCTTCACTTGTCACACTGTGGTGCCGCTCTCGCTCGCTCTCCCGATTTCAAAGGCCTCCTTCACTTTCACTCTCTCTCTCACTGTTTTGCCGTCTTCTTGTTATTTAGTTACTGGATATTTCCATCTAGTTTACTATGGTTCTCTGATCAAGTTCAAAAAAATAACCCTCATTCTCCGTTGAATTCAAATCTGAAACTTGGTCAATTGCCGCCACGTAAATCTCTTTGAAGTCCCTCATGCAGTCACTGCCTGTCAAATCTTCTTCCGCCTTTGTCGTCTTTTGTTGTCACTTTCTCTGGCTGCTATTCCGCCATTTTCTGGAGTCTCCAATTTTCTGTTTTCCACTCTCTGCTTCTTTTTATCGCAATACTTCAATTACTCCTCTTATTGTCTCAATCCACTTTCTATTTTAAATTGGATATAGTTGCGATCTTTTGGTTTGATTTTCTCTTCCTCCTATGCGATTTCAGCGTTTCAGGCCAGCCGCGAAGGCTGGTTTTTTCCCGTCTGGAATTAGGTGGCTTTTCCTGAACCTTCGGGTTGATTGTTTTTCCTCCCGAGGTTCTTGGAATTTCCTCCTTTTTCTATTGATCTCTCCAAGATCAATAGTGCCTGAAACGGCTTCCTAGATTGGAATTTTGAAGTTTCAAGAACGGGAGCCCTGTTCTCTAGCTCCAAACTTGCTGACGTCGCCCTCAGAATCCAGACATCAATCCTTTTCAAGGATTGATTTTATACTAATTACTAATGACCTTTTTTCTAGGGTGAAGAATATGAAGATTTGTTCAAGAACATTGACAGACCATAGTCCAGTCTGGTTGGAACTGGAGTATGGAAAAGAGCCTAGGAGGTCCTGGAGGTTAAATGATAACCTGTTTAGATATGAAGAAAATGTAAAAGAGTGTAAAAAATTTATGAAAGAATTTTTTGTTATGAATATGCAAAAGGGTACATCTATGGAAATGGTATGGGATGCAAGTAAAGCATATATGCAAGATAGTTTGATATATCTGAATAATAAATATAGAAAGAAACAGGGGGAAAAAAGAAAAGAATTAGAAGAAGAGATTAGAAAACAGGAACGAGCTTTAATAGCTAATCCAACAGATAAGAAAATTAAAGAGGCAATTAATTTACTGAAAGGTCAATTTAACATGTTAATAGCAGATCAAGTGGCAACTAACTTACAATATGCTAAACATAATACTTTTTGTAATGCTAATAAACCAGGCAGGTGGTTAGCATATTTGTTAAGGAAAAAGCAGAAATCAAGGACTATAGACAAAGGCAAAGAGGTTTATGAGCAAGATTTGATTAAAAAATCTTTCTTTGAGTTTTACTCAAGGCTGTATACTGGTGATAAAATTCAAGAGACAGATATAGATAGATATTTGCAGAAAGAGAATATTTATATAACTTCAAAAGAGCAGAGGGATAGTTTAAACCAATTGATAACTTCCGAGGAAATTTTATTTGCAATTAAGCAATTGAAAGTGGTAAAGCTCCTGGGACGGATGGTTTGACAGCTGTTTATTATAAGAGTTTACAGGACGAAATGGTGGAACCCCTGAAGGAACTATTTAACAATATACAACAGGGAGGAGAGGTACCTCCAACTTGGAAGACAGCTTTTATTTCTTTGATCCCAAAAGAGGGTCAAGATCATACAGATCCAAAAAACCACAGGCCGATTTCACTTTTAAATACAGATTATAAGATTTTTGCTAAAATATTAGCAAATAGATTAATGACAGTTATGCAACAAATGATTCATTATGATCAAACTGGTTTTATAAATGGTAGACAAATGAAAAGTAATGTGAGGCAAATTGTTAATTTACTAGAGTATTTGGGGAGGAACAACCAGGTCCCCGCAGTGCTAGTATTTTTGGATGCGGAGAAAGCCTTTGATAGATTGAATTGGCATTTTCTATTGAAATTAACAGAAAGGATGCAACTTGGAGAATATTTTATACAATCTATTAATCTATTAAGCATATGAATTTAGAAATCATCTTATTTAAAGTTTCAAAGAATTTTTTGTCTAACTTTATTGGCACAACCTGGAACAAATATAGCAGCTTTGGTAAAGTATTCATTTTAATAGTGGAGATTCTTCCCATTAAAGAGATCTGTAGATTTTTCCAGTTATCCAAATCTTTTTTTATCTGTATCATTAATTTATCATAATTGTTTTCTCTTATTGATGAAGTTTTTGGTGACAGCCAGATCCCTAAGTATTTTATTTTCATCGTTGCTTGGATTTGTATCTTGTTCTCCAATTCTGTCTCTTGAGTCTTCGTAAGGTTTTTTAATATTAGTTTTGATTTATTCCTATTTATTTTTAGGCCGGCCACCTCTCCAAATTCTTCTATTTTCTTGAACAGCCTTGGTACTACTTCTAATGGCTCTTCTGCTATAAATACAAGGTCATCAGCCAAAGCCTGAACCTTGCACTCCTCTCGTCTTATTTTTAGCCCTTTAATTTCTTGGTCTTCCCTAATTTTTATTAGCAAAATTTCCAATGTTAAAATATACAATAGCGGAGAAAGTGGACAGCCTTGTCTAACCCCTTTTGTTATATCAAATTGATCGGTCATGTCATCATTCAAAATTACTTTTGCTGTTTGTTTAGTATATATTTCTCCTATAATTTTTTTGAAGTTTGTTCCGAATTGCCTGCTCTCTAATTGCCCTTTTAAAAATTTCCAATTTAAGTTGTCGAATGCTTTTTGGGCATCAAGAAAAACCAGTGAAGCTTGTTTTTCTGGATGTGCTTCATAGTATTCAAGTGCATTTATTATTACTCTCATGTTGTTCTTAATTTGATGGCCCGGCAGAAATCCATTTTGATCCATATGAATATAATTATTCAGTACTTTTTTTATTCTTTCCGCTATAATTATTGCAAATACTTTATAATCTGTGTTCATTAGAGATATTGGTCTATAGTTTTGGATTAATTGGTGATCAGCATCGTCTTTAGGTATGATTGTAATTATAGCTTCCGTCCAGGTTAGCGGGATTTTTGTCTTCTCTAAGGCCTCATTGTATAGCTCCAGCATGATCTCTCCTAATGTTTCTTGTGCAATTTTATATAATTCCACAGGTATGCTGTCTGGCCCCAGAGTTTTATTATTTTTTTGTTTTTTCAGTGCGGCTTCCAATTCCATCTTTGTTATTGGCCTATTTAACATTTCTCTTTGTTCGTCTGTATTTACTGGAATATCTGATCTTTTTATATATTGTTTTATCTTTTCATCTTCTACTTCTCCCTGTTTATATAAATTTGCATAGAATGTCTGGATAATTTCTTTTTTCGCTTTCCTGCTGTATTGGATTTCTCCATTTGCATCTCTAAGTTGGTGTATCATCCTTTTATCTTTATCTTTTTTCAATCTGTAGGCCAGCCATCTCCCAGTTTTGTTTGTGAACTCAACGTAATTCTGTTTAGCATTTTTATTTTCTGAGCTAGTTCTTTTTGGTTTATCAAGTTTAAGTTATGTTTAATTGCTTTCCATTCTTCTTTTATTTTTTTACTATGAGGATATTGTTGAAGTTTATGTTCTATATTTTTTAATTCTTGATACAGTTTATCTAACTGTTGTTTCTTTTCTTTATCCTTTTTCCCTATATATGCTATGGTCAGGCCCCTTATATATGCTTTTGCTGTATCCCAAGTATTCTGTAAGGAAGTGTTCTCTTTTTTATTTATTTTAAAGAATAATTCTAGTTTCTTTTCTAACATCTAACATTCTTTGATTCATTGTCCACCTCCTAAATCTTTTTTCTCCTTTCCAATTTACCAGAATTGAGTTATGGTCTGCCCATTGATTTACTTCTATCTCTATTTTTTCAACCCCATTTCTAATATTTGCAGTCATCCATGCCATGTCAATCCTGGACCAGGATTGATGGGGATGAGAGTAAAAGGTAAACTGATTCTGATCCTCATGGGTTTCCCTCCAAACATCTCTCAAATTTATTTCCATGGCCATATCAAAAAATTCTTTTGGGAGTATTTCTTTTTTTTTCTTATTCTTTTTACTTGTTTTATAATCTTTTTTCACATCTGCTATCACATTGTAATCTCCAATTAAACAAGTATCTTTGTACTCCTATTCTACCATTTTATTGTGTAATCCCTTAAAAAAATCCTGTTGATTTTGATTAGGGGCATATATTACTACCAATAACATTTTCTTGTTTTCCAGTACTAACTCGACCATCACCGTTCTACCCTCTTCATCTGCATATATTAATTTCGATTGAATCCTATCTTTAACATAAACCGCTATTCCTCTTTTCTTTTTTTGAATCAGGGATACATATAATTTCCCTAGTTTTGAATTTTCTAAAATTTTTTGGTATTCTTTTTTAATGTGTACTTCCTGTAGACACGTCACATCTGCTCCTATTTTTCATAGTTTTGTAAAAATTTGAGATCTTTTCTTTGGTGCATTCAAGCCATTTATATTTACAGAGAAAAGTTTCATTGCCTCATCCATTGCCTAATGTAATTGTTTTTTAGTATGTCTTGTTTCCATCCGTGATTTCGTTCTTGCACCCTCTCTTTCCTCCCTCTCTTTCTCTTGGCTTGTCCTTACTTCCTTTTCTTGCATCACTTCTGTTTGCTCTTCTTCCTGACTACTACTTTCTATTTCTTCTTTGCTTTCCTGTTCGTCTTCCTGATTAAAATGCACATTGTAGAATTCCCGTGCTTTTTCTAGCGTGTCTATTTTATATTTTTTGTCTTCCCAGGTGGCCAAAATCCCTTCCAGAGTTAACCATCTAAAGGTTATTTTGTATTTGTTCAACTGGTTTGTTAGGAACTGATATTGTTGATGCTGGTTCCTGATTCTTCGGGGTATTTGTTTTAGCACTGTAATTTCTTTTCCTTTATATGTCAACATCCCTTCCCTAGATTTCCTATAAACTTCGTCTCTAATTGATTGTTTGGAAAATCTGACGTGTACTTCCCTTGCCAATCGGTGCCTTCTTATATAATTTGTATGTATATGGTAAATTTCATCCAATTGTCCTTTTATTTCCAATTTATCTTTTTATATTATTTCCGCCATTATCTCTGCCATTTTTTCGCCCAAGTCTTCATCTTTTTCTTCTGGTATGTTTTGAAAATGGAGGAAATATGAGGCTTTCTCCATCTTGAGCATCACTAATGAATCAGACAGTTCCTTATTTAATTGAGAAGTTTTCAGTTCCATTACCTCTACTTTTGTCTCTACTTGATCTATTTTTGTTTCTGCTTTTCTAATTCTTTGTTCATTTTCTGTTATTGATTGTTGAATGTCTCCAATTTTATCATTCATATTTTTAATATCCTCCTAACTTCTCCAATTTAATTTTTAATCTCTGTGTGGAATGTTCTCATTTCTTCATGATTCTCTGCTATTTTTTCCTGTGTTTTTAATAGTGTTTCCTGAATCATTGAAAACATACTTTGCATCGTACTTAAAGTCAATTTCAGTTTTTCTTTTTCCTTTTCTTTTCCCACCATACTATCTAATGTTTTCTATTGTAGTGGTGATGCCACCGTTACTGTGGGGTTTACAAGTGGCTTTTTATCTGTTTTCATTATAGTAAATGTTGTTGACATTTTTAATGCTCGTGAGAGGCTTTCCCAGGCTAACACATAATTTTCAATTGTTAATTTTCCTTCCTCTGTTCCTTCAAATTTTTCAACCTTTTTTACTTCTATGCAATAAATTATCCACACTTTAAACACGCTATCATTAATTACTGATCATTCAACACTGCTTAGTTATTATTCTAACAATTTTCTTTCTTACTTTACAATGTTTTCAGTCAGTCAGTCTCTGTTATAATTCATTCACCTTTCACCTTCCAATTTTTCCAATTTATATAGATTCAATATATATTTCTAAATTATAAATTATAAATATGTACAATATATACAATATATAAGAGCTGTTAACAATAGAGGCAAGGAAAATGGATTTTTTTCCCTTTCCTTGATAATACTTAGCATTTCCAGCAACTTCTTAAGGTTGTAGAAAAAATACTTTTAAAAGTAAAAAAAAAAAAGTTGGCCACGCCCACCCAGTCACATTATCCCCCCCACCAAGCTATGCCCACAGAACCAGTAGTAACAAATTTTACATTTCACCACTGGGTGACATGATAGCAGCACTCTAATATTTGAGGGGCTGCCACAAAGAAGAGGGGGTTCAAATTATTTTCCAAAGAACCAGAGGGGGAAAGACAAGAAACAATGGATGGAAACTAAACAAGGAGAGAAGCAACCTGGAATTAAGGATAAATTTTTTAACAGTGAGAACAATTAACCAGTGGAACAGTTTGCCTTCAGAAATTGTAGGTGCTTCATCATTGGAGGTTTTTAAAAAGAGACTGGACAACCACTTGCCTGATATAGAATAGGGTCTCCTGCTGGAGCAGGAGGGTTGGACTAAAAGACCTTCAAGGTTCCTTCCAGCTCTATTCTGAATGGAAAAAAAATGAATTGAGAAATAAACTCAAGACAGCAAGAACACTGGAGGACAGTTTTTCCACATGAAAGATCATTTATGTTTAAATCAATGACAACCCAAGCTGGGCCAGAAAAAGTTGAGAAATAATAATAATAAAAAAATCTCTGCAGTACTCTTAAGAAGTTCATCCCTTGGTGGCGCAGCAGACTAAAGTGCTGTTAAGTAGCACCAGTTGCCTGCAATTACTGCAAGTTCAAATCTCACCAGGCTCAAGGTTGACTCAGCCTTCCATCCTTTCGAGGTAGGCAAAATGAGGACCCAGTTTATGGGGGCAATAAGCTGACTTTGTATAAAAAAGAACACCGCTTAGGGGGGGCCGAAAGCCCTACTAGGCAGTTATATACAAAAGTATGAAGGCTATTGCTTAATGCATTGTAAGCCGCCCTGAGTCTCCGGAGAAGGGCGGCATATAAATTGAACCAATAAATAAATAAATAAATAAATAAATCTCTTCTCTGAGGATAAGACCCTACAACCAGAGGTCATTTCCCTGTTCTTCTCTCCCTCTTCCTCTCTCCTTGCTTTTGCCAGGTTTGAGCCTATAGTGATAGTTTTTCAGAAACTCTAAAGCTCTAAGGAACCTGCCTCAGATTGACTGGAATAATCATGCTTTTAGATGATTCATCCCACTTGGGAAATCTGCCCCAGGACATCCTACAAAATATTTTTCTTTTTCCTTCTCTTAGAGGTGTTTCAAACTGGATTCAGAAGAATTTGGCAATGGAATGGCTGGTTGTATAGAAGAATCATACAGCTGCCCATGCCATTTGGCAATCCAGAAAAAGTACATCAGTTTCTGATTTGAAGTTCTGATTAGCAATAGCAAATTAATAATTGGTTGTTCTATAATTTTACAGCCAAGAAGTTGGGTAGAAGTGCCTGAGAGATCCTCTGCATCTGCTATGGGCATCCTCTAGAATCTCACCATAGAATTATGGACTAGGTAGGTCTTTGCTTATGTTTATCCAAGATTTTCATCTGCTTTTAGTGCAGTGTCTATGGGTCTCTAACCAAATAAATGAAGCACCTGAAATATTCCAAATGCACTCCTGTTCACACACAAACATTCCTTTTCTGCTGGAGTGGTGCTAGGTGAAGTATAGAGATGCACATGCCATAAAAAAGAGTTTTGACCATTTGATTGATTTATCCTTAGTGGGTTTTCATTTTCAGTGATTATTTCCTTTCCCACTCCTCACCATTGATTTACTACTGCTTCTTCCATGGCCAGAAACTTGTTAATAAGTAAAATACTTCTCAGAGCTGACATTTGAGACAGTTGAGCACAGCACTTTCTGTTATTCTGCTGTTTGTTTATGCTGCCTGTCACATCCCAACTATTAGGTTTGGCAGCTCCAATTTGTTCTAGTAGTTAGATATCTTAAGGCTGTGTGAAGGGAATGGTAATACCCACTTTGGAATGAACTTGGTTTACCTGGAATGTGGCACAGAAAGTTTACTTTGTATTAATAGAAAAGGTTAGGCAGACAAGTGCCAGGCCATTGCAACATTGGAAACCAAATGCTTGGATTGATATTCTCATTTTCACAGAAAACCAAACTTCAGCTTCATGGACACAAAAAGGAGAAACACCAACCTAAATCAACAAGAAGTGGTTGTGAAATCACTCCAGACAGCAAGATACAAACAATGTATTTGAAATACAAGATAGGAGATTATGAGTGAGTATTAGGGGGAGGGAAACTTTCTAGCAAGAGGGCAGCCCAGGGGTGGGTTCTAAATTATTTTACTACCGGTTCTGTGGGCGTGGCTTATTTTGTGGGTGTGGCTTGGAGGTCATGTGACTAGGTGGGCGTGGCTAGCTGGTCAGAGTCATTTCTGGAAGGTCCTCGCACTTACGACCAGTCCTCGCACTTACGACCCGACTCATTTGTTTGCTTTTAACACTGATCAGCTCTAGGATGGCCCTTTGAAGCCCCGCGGCAAGAGTTTAAACAGTTTTTTTCCCTCTAGTCATCAGCTGGGACTCAGGAGGCAGCAATAGATTGGGGGTGGGACCAAATCAAAGGTAAGAATAATGTGGGTGGGAGGGCAGGGGGGAGAACCGGTTCGGTGATGTCATATCATCACCGCTACCGGCTCAGCCGAACCGGACCAAACTGGGAGGAACCCACCACTGGGGCAGCCCAACAGTGAAACCCCTTCCTCAGTGAGGTGGTAGGTTCTCCTTTCCTTGGATACATTCAAGCAGAAGTTGAACAGCTGTTCTGATTCACATTCCTGCATTGAGCAGGAGGACTGGGTTGATGGGTTCAAAAACCTTTTCCAAGTCTTGGATTCCAGGAAATAAAATAAAATAAAATGGATACAATCCAGCCAAAATCATATTTAACCTTTAATGAAATAATCTTGATACAAACAATTCCCCAAAGCTCCAAGACTATTACATCATAAAAGTTGAAATACATAATTGTGCCCATTTTCTCCTAATGTTCAAAAATAAACTATTTTCTTTCTGTAAACCATGTTACTTAAATTATTGATTTCAGTTATGCTACTTTCAGGATTTTAATAAAATTCTTTATCATTGTTACTGTAGAATCTATAAAAACAGACTCAAACTGTTTTTGCAACAACTAAAATATACAGAATTACAAAGTAACAGTTGGAAGGGACCTTGGAGGTCTTCTAGTCCAATCCCCTTGCTCAAGCAGAAGACCCTATATCAGTGATGGCTAACCTTTTTGCCATCATGTGCCAAAAGTGGGGGAAGTGCGGGGTGGTCACGCGTATGTGTGCCAACACCCATACACAACCCCCCGTGCTCCCCCTGCTTTTGGCACCCGATGGCATGGTGGGGCCGGTAGGCCTGTTTTTTGCCCTTCGCAGGCTCCAGAGCCTTTCTGGGACCCTGAGGAGGGTGAAAACAGCCTTCCCCACCCCCCGGATGCTCTTTGGAGGCCGGAAATGGCCCGTTTGCAAACTTCCGGTGGACCGCCCAGAAGGCCCGAAAATCAGCTGGCAGAGCTCGCATGCCCACTGATACAGCTCCGCGTGCCACCTGTGGCATGTGTGCCATAGGTTCGCCATCACGGCCCTATATCATTCCAAACAAATGGGTGTACAGTCTCTTCTTAAAAACCTCCAGTGATGGAGCAGCTACAACTTATGAAGGCAGGTCATTCCACTGATAAATTGTCCTGTCTGTCAGAAAATTTCTCCTTTATTTTAGGTTAGCTTTCTCTTTGATAAGTTTCCATCTGTTACTTCTTGCCTTGCCCTCAAGTGCTTTGGAGAATAGGTCAACCCCCTCTCCTCTGTGACAGCCCCTCAAATATTGGAAGATATTCCTCCTCTTTGTTAGACTAGACATAACCAGTTCCTGCAACCATTCATCATATGTTTTAGCCTCCAGTCTCTAATCATCTTTGTTGCTCTTCTCTGTACTCTTTTTAGAATCTCAACAACTTTTTTGTATCATGGTGACCAAAATTGTATGCAGTATTCCAAGTGTGGCCTTACTATTGTATACAAATGCTAATGCATTCCTGGTCAAAATGATATGTTTTAAAGGCAACAAATTAAGCCTAAGGTTCCAATAGGCAATTGGATTGAAGGTATTTTATCTAAAACAGCATTATTTATCATTAATATTTATTGGAAATTATATCTATCTATTATAGTTAATTTAGTTTAATCAATTAAATCAATTTAATTGGTTGAATATAGAGGAAATATACTTAGTGACTTCTGTACACTTTTCTGTTGATTTATAGCTATAGAGTATTAGGAAGATAATTTAGGACAATAGAAATAGAAATAGAATTTAAAACAAGTAAAAATTAAATCATATTAATCAGGGTATTAATCACAACATACGATGTAACAATTAGGTTTGATTGTTCAGATCAATAGAAGGGATGCTATCCATGAAAAAATCAAGTTCTAGCCTGACTTCCCAAACGATGCACTCTACCCTTTCAATGATACAGGAAACCATGGTGAAACTCCAGGAGATGATGACAAAAAATGATGGAGAGCTGAAAACCGATATGCAGAATTTGGACAATAAAGTTGGTTCAATTCAAAAGGTGATAAAAGGAAGGAACAAAAATTTAAGTTGGTGGAAATGAAAACTAATCAAACAGAAAAAAAACTAAAACAGATGGACCAAAAAATGATGGTGGTAAATTTATTTATTAATTTAATTTGTATACCGCCCTTCTCCCAGAAGGGACTCAGGGTGGTGAACAGCCAAAATTAAAAAACATACAAATGCAAAAGTTAAGATAATTAAAAGAATTAAATCATTGGCTACCCAAATTTAAAACCCCAAATCCATAAAATTTAAAATCCCAATTAAAAAACCATTTAGGCTAGGCCGGCTTGATGAAATAAAAACGTCTTCAGGGCTTTACGGAAGGTCTGGAGGTCCGGAATCAGCCGTATTCCAGGAGGCAGCTCAATAAAGATCTAGAGCAGCGGTTCTCAACCTGGGGGTCGCGACCCCTTTGGGGGTCAAACGGCCATTTCACAGGGGTCGCCAAAGCCCTCTCTCACCCCCCCACACCTTCACTCACCCACACCCTCTGCCTCTGTTGGAGGGCTGTGTATCCCAGCGTGCAACACGGTGCCCCATGCTTTAGCAAAGAGAGCGGAGAGAGGTTGCGTGCATGCGTGCGTGTGGATGTGTGCACACGTGACTAGAAAAGATTCTAGTGCAGGAAAAGTCCTGGGGAGTTCAGGGACTCCCTGCTGCTGCTGCCGCCACCGCCGCCAATACCTGCAGTTGCAAGAGCCCAAAAGAAAAAGTTTGGGTGAGTGAGTTCAGGGATTCCCTGCCGCCACCGTGCCGCCAATGCCTGCAGCAGCAAAAGCCGCACCGAAAAAGTTTTGGGTGAGTGAGTTCAGGGATTCCCTGCTGCCACCATGCCGCCGATACCTGCAGCGGCAAAAGCCGCGCAGAAGAAGTTTTGGGTGAGTGAGTTCAGGGATTCCCTACCGCCACCGCGCTGCCAATGCCTGCAGCGGCAAAAGCCACACCGAAAATCTTTTGGTGAGTGAATTCAGGGATTCCCTGCCACCACCGTGCCGCCAATGCCTGCAGCGGCAAAAGCCGCACCAAAAATCTTTTGGTGAGTGAGTTCAGGGATTCCCTGCTGCCACCACACCGCCAATGCCTGCAGCAGTAAAAGCCGCACTGAAAATCTTTTGGTGAGTGAGTTCAGGGATTCCCTGTTGCCACCATGCCGCCGATGCCTGCAGTGGCAAAAGCTGCGCAGGAGAAGTTTTGGGTGAGGGAGTTCAGGGATTCCCTATCGCCACCGCGCCGCCAATGCCTGCAGCAGCAAAAGCCACACCGAAAATCTTTTGGTGAGTGAGTTCAGGGATTCCCTGCCACCACCATGCTGCCAATGCCTGCAGTGGCAAAAGCCGCCCCGAAAATCTTTTGGTGAGTGAGTTCAGGAATTCCCTGCTACTATCGCGCCACCAATGCCTACAGCAGCAAAAGCCTCACCGAAAATCTTTTGGTGAGTACGTTCAGGGATTCCCTGCTGCCACCGCACCACCAATGCCTGCAGCGGCAAAAGCTGGAGAAGTTTCGGGGAGTTCCCCCTGAAGCTCCCATTTCAATCCCTGCCTCTGCCTGCCCCAGCCTGAAGCTCCTGTTTTGGGTGCAGGAGAGAAAGCAGGAAAGGAAGGGAGAGAGAGAGAGAGAGAGAAAGAGCTAAAAAAAGAAGGGAGAGAGAGAAAAAAGAAAGAATGAAAGAAAAAGAGACAAAAAAAGAGAAAGAGAGAGAGGGAGGGAGAGAAAGTCCTTGATTTATGACCAGAATTGAGCCCAACATTTTGGTTGCTAAGCAAGAGCATTGTTAAGTGAGTTTCACATTGTACTCAATCCATGATCTTTCCTGGTTCTAACAGTCATGTGCAAGTTAGGGAAGAACTATGCCATGTATCAACTTTTGCATTATTAAAGCTATTGTTAAATATTATTTTCCTTAGCAAACCATCCCATGACAATGGAACATGTAGAGAAGTTAAGAAAAGAAAATATAGTGAGGATTTTTTACAGTATGAGTTTACCTCAATAATTACAGCAGGAATTGAGAAACCGCAATATGTTATTTGTTGTGAAGTTCTATCAGCCGAATCTATGAAGCCAAACAAAATAAAACCCCATGCTATGTTTGATAGCAAACATCCGAGCTTTGCTGGCAAGGATACCAACTATTTTAGAAGCAAAGCTGATGGACTCAAGAAAGCTAGACTTGACACTGGTGGCAAGTACTACAAACAAAACGTAGCAGCTGTTGAAGCTTCATGTTTGGTGGCACACAGAATCGCCAGAACTATGAAACCTCACACCATTGCTAAGGATTTACTGTTGCCAGCGGCCAAAGACATTGTTCGAGTTATGATCAGAGATGAATTTCTTAAGAAATAGAGTCCAATTTCCTTATCTAACGACACTGTCTGCAGAAGAATAGATGACATGTCTGCTGATATTCTTGATCAAGTAATCCAGGAAATTAAATCTGCTCCACTTCCAATATTTAGTATCCAGCTTGATGAATCTACAGACGTTGCAAACTGTTCACAGTTACTGGTTTGCGTGAGGTATATTAATGATGGCAACTTTAAAGATGAGTTTCTTTTTTGCAAACCTCTTGAAACAACAACTACTGCACGTGATGTATTTGGCACAGTTGGTTCATATCTGAAAGAGCATAAGATCTCTTGGGAAAAGGTTTGTGGTGTTTGCACAGATGGTGCTCCAGCTATGCTAGGATGTCGATCTGGATTTCAACGTTTGGTACTGAATGAGTCACCAAAAATCATCAGAACTCACTGTATGATTCATTGGCAAATATTAGCAATGAAGACGCTGCCACAGGAGTTACAAGAAGTAATGAAAAGTGTCATAAGTTCTGTCAATTTTGTAAAGGTGAGCTCTTTAAATAGTTGGCTGTTTTCGCAACTGTGCAATGAGTTGGATGCTCTGCTATTTCACACTGAAGTGAGATGGTTGTCGAGAGGAAAAGTTTTAAAATGTGTTTTTGAGCTTCGTGATGAACTCAAAATGTTTTTTAATCAGAAAGCAAGACCGCAGTTCGAAGCATTTTTCAGTGATAAAAGTGAACTGCAGAAAATAGCTACTTGGTTGCTATCTTTGCCATCTTGAATGAATTAAATTTATCACTGCAAGGACCAGATGCAACATGCCTCGATTTGTCTGAAAAGATCTGAGCATTCCAAATGAAACTTCAGCTTTGGCAAAAAAAATTGGATGAAAATAAAATTTACATGTTGCCTACCTTATCTGCTTTCTTTGAGGAACATGACATTGAACCAGACAAAAAGATTACGATGATAATTTCTGTGAAAGAACACTTGCACATGCTTGAAGACGAAGTTTCATCATACTTTCCAAATCTACCTGACACCCCATTTGCACTTACCAGAAGCCCATTCACAGTCAAAGTTGAAGATGTTCCTGAGACAGCACAAGAGGAGTTCATTGAACTTATTAACAACTATGCAGCGAGAACTGATTTCACTACAATGCCAGTTACAAAATTCTGGATCAAGTGTTTGCAATCATATCCTGTTCTGTCTGAGACTGTGTTGTGCCTTCTTCTTCCATTTCCAACAACATATCTTTGTGAAATAGGGTTTTCTAGCTTGTTGGTTATCAAGTCTAAATACAGAAGTAGACTTGTTGTGGAAGATGATCTTCATTGTGCTCTTGCAAAGACTGCCCCGAGAATTTCTGATCTGGTGAGAAAAAAGCAATCTCAACCTTCGCACTGATGTTGGCTTTTTATGCATACTGTTACAAAATGTACCAATGTAGTTTACTGTTGTTGTATTAAAACTGTTATCCATACTACATCATGCTTCAAGACAAAATTTCATTTATTTGTAATTAGAAATAAATATTTCACAATATATAATTACAGATTGTTTTTGTGATTAATCACTATGCTTTAATTATGTTCAATTTGTAACAATAAAAATACATCCTGCATATCAGATATTTACATTACGATTCATAACAGTAGCAAAATTACAGTTATGAAGTAGCACCGAAAATAATTTTATGGTTGGGGGTCACCACAACATGAGGAGCTGTATTAAAGGGTCACGGCATTAGGAAGGTTGAGAACCACTGCTCTAGGAGGCCTCTAAGCTGTCAAAAGAAAGGAACATTCTAATGACATACAGCTTAAAGGTTGGTTAGGTCAAGGGGATCCACATGAGTTAAAAGTTGTCTATCATCAGAAGATGATTTGAGTCTATGCTTCAGTAATCTACAAAAGGAATTATAACTGTTGGCAAAGAATAAAATGAAACAGTAATTAGGAAGTGTCAATTAAAAATGACAAATGTATATGATCACATAAACTGCTGAGTTAACAGAATCCTTTGTCTAGAAGGGTATAAAGGGTATAAAACCATTGTACCTAATTTCTGTTTTTTGTTCAACGCTTCATGTACAGAGCTCTGAACCTATTGCGCAATATACAAATTGTCTCTGATTAACCCAAAAGTTGTATTGGTCTTATTAAATCCACAACATTTATGGCACCCTCCCAGATGGGTAATAGCAGAGAACTTTTGTTCTACCAGACAGCCTGCCTCGGCGAGAACCGACGCCTCCACAAGGAAAATCCACTGGCCAGCCATTAGGACTCCTTTGAAGTCCACTGAGATTCAGTGAGGAGGTGCCGTAAACCCCCTGACGAAAACAGGCCAGTCAAGAATCCTTGAAGGTTAATCAGACACAGAGACTCAACATAAATACATTAAAAAAGAAAGAAAGAAAGAAAGAAAGAAAGAAAGAAAGAAAGAAAGAAAGAAAGAAAGAAAGAGGAAAAGAAAACAGGTAAGTATAAATCAGAGAATTAAAGTCTCTCTGTTTAGAGGTGCCTACCCTTTAAGGGGTAGAAGAGTGGGGCCTGATCAACCCCCTGGGAGACCAGGTGTCGTCCTGAAGTCTCTGGAATTAAGTATTTAAGTATTGGAATTAAGGAACTAAGTATTGTGTGTAATCTTATGTGTGGTAAGAGAAGAACTAATTGCAGTGTTATAAATTTTCTGATAAACTGACTTTCTTAAACAGCCAGAGAACTCTGAAAGAACTAAGAATAAAGAAGACATTGTTTACTGTTCTTCCCACTCGGGGTTTAGCAGGCAGTAAAAAGGTAAAGCCTGTCTAAATGGGAAAACAGATAATTTGACTTGATCAATTTGGTGTGGTTTCTGTTAAATATATATATGTATATATATAATGATAGTGTGTAAAATTGAATGGGATTGAATTGATTGTGATACGTGTGGCTGGCCAGCAAAGTGAGTAGATTTCTGCTTGAGGCTGTGGGAGATGTTTGAGATGATTGTAATGGTTGGTTTGCATGAAGTGGGATTTTTTGTATGTGAAATTAAACAAGAAGTCTGATTGCAGTACAAATGTGAATGCCTGTGTGTTGATAAGGTGAGAAATTAAAGAAATGCAGAGGGTTGTTTTGTTTTGTTGAAAGAATGATGAGAGGTGAAAGAAGATGAGAATTCTCTGTACTTTAAACATTTTTTTCCTGTATTCACCTCCCCCCTCCCTTGTTCCTTTTAACTTTTTTTTCTCCTTTCTCTCACCCCCCCACCCCTCCTCCTCTTTCTGCGAAGCCTCTTTCATTAACATATGAAAGCTATGCAGATACATTCTCCTTTCTGCTCTGAATACATTTTTATTTTTTTTTATTTTTTTATTTTTTTCTGGAAATTTTTGAGGTTAAAACGCTTACTTAAACCTATATAAAAGAAATGATTTTGAAAGATTTTTTAATCTGACTTGCATTTTACTAAAGGCAGAGAATTGAAGCTAAAGTTTGATCCAAATATATTTCAGAGTATTGATCTAAAGTACCTTATTTAGATTGTTTGTTTTATTTTAATGTCCTTATGTCTGTGTGCATTTTGAATGCTTAGGTGCTCCATCATATAGCATTGTTGTTTGTTTGTTTGCTTGCTAGTAGCACAAGTTACTGCCCTTTTGGGAATTGTTACAGAGATGAGTTAGAAATTACAATATATAGTAAGAGAGGAAGTTTAGTGGGAGCCAGAAGTTTGTCTACACAGACTTGTGCTGACAGCAGTAGGAGAATTGAATGATTTGTAAGAAGAAGGAGTTAGAGAAAGTAGAATTGATGGAAGGGACAAGGTATGTGATGTGTTTTTGGAAAGTTATGGAGGTTGGAAGAAAGAAATGTGGAAGTGCTAAGAAGTAGAAGAGAAGTGGTGTTTTTAGTTGACAGAGATCAGATTAAGTGAACAAAGCATTTGAATACACTTAATCAGTGAAGGGAGTGTTGGAAGATTTGAGAAGCTCAATATTAAAAGAGCAGGGAAATTCCCCTAAAGAAAATAAGCAGAAACTCAGGCAGAGTTCAGCCCCCACCTTTACCAATGGGCCATTAAGAAGCTGAGACCACCTTATTTTCCACAACAAAGGAAGAATAAAAGATGTGTTTGTTTCTTGCTTGCCTTACTAGGAACAATAAACTGATTCCAGGAGTTTTGAATTCAGGAAGGGAAAGCTCTGCCTTTCAGCAATCCTTAAAGGGAAAGACTCCCCCCCCAACAGGAGTAGTAAAAAAGAATAATAAAAAAAAAATCACTCCTGATAGAAAGGAGGGGTGGCGTCTCCGCCTCCATCTATAAACAAGCAAGAATTAAGATAATTCTATGCAAAATTAATTGAATCTGGACCTTGGAGTTTGAAATGGGAGGGACATGAAAGAGGAAGCCTTGAAAATTTGTAACAAGCTTTAACCAAGGCTCCTGTATTAAGTTTACCAAATTTGGAAAAGCCATTCAATCTCTTTGTAAACACACACACACACACACACACACACACACACACACACACACACAAATTGAATTGCACAAGGGGTGTTGGCTCAGAAAGTAGGAAATTGACCTTTGGGGGAGCCCTCATTGTAAGCACCCCACATCAAGTCAGAACTATCCTTCAGTGGTGGTTATCTGATTTAAGATTCTAAACAAAAATGAAACAATTTTAATGCAGCACACAGGTTTGATTTTAACTACAGATCACAATTTGAATCAAGCACAGTTCTTAACCAACACCAGATCAATGAATCACCTTGGATGAGAACATTATGGTGTTGAAATAATTGGTTTACATACAAAAATAAGACCTGATTTGGAGGGACACCCCCTGGAGACAAATTGCCTCGAAAACCTTTGAATTGTATTCATTAAATTAAGCTCTATGGACAGGGAGCTTGGATAGCTCAGTAGACAAATGCATTGTAATTTAACACCAGCTGTCTGCAATTACTGTAAATTTGAATCTCACCAGGCTCAAGGTTGACTCAGCCTTCCATCCTTTCTAAGGTAGGTGAATTGAGGACCCAGTTTGTGGGGGGCAATAAGCTGACTTTATGACGGCTATTGCTTAACGCATTGTAACCCTTAGTCTCTGGAGATCATTTGGCAAAATATGGGTGGAGTCATTGGGGAATTCAAGCTATTGTAGATGAACTTTTAAACTAAGCTATGGTTGTATTGGGATATATTCTTTAGTAACATAAATTATAAATAAATGTTTGGTTTGTAAAAAGGTGAATGAACATGCTGTCAGAAAACAACAGATGGGTAAGAGGTACCACCAGCTTTAAGACCATTTCAATGTATTCATGTGGATTTTACAGAATTACCAAAAGTGGGGAGTGTAAAATATTTATTAGACATAGTGGACCACCTCACAGGGTGGGTTGCAGCTTTTCTCTGCAGTAATGCTACAGCAACAGTGGTGTCAAGAGTTTTACCCAACCTAGACAGATTATCATCATATGAACTATTCTTTGGAGTAGTTTTCACTACAGGAAGCATATGCATTAATTCCCTGGAAACCAGAGACAAAGTATTGAAACAATATGTGTATAAACTGTCCAGATATTTTAAAGTTTTAGGAAACAAGGACTATTACCCCAAACACCACCTTTGAAGTTTCCAGTCCACAAATTCCACCACGATGATTGGATGTTGATCCGAGCTGGACGGAAGTTAGACCCCAAGTGAACGGGCCTGTGCCAGCCCCAAAGGAGTGAAAGGTGGAATCTCATCAAGGAGATCCATTGAAGTTGATGATCCAAAGGATCCAAGGGACTGGTAGGCAGCCACCAGTGGGAATAGAGTTCTTCATCATCTGGACTATTTTTGTATTTTTTTCTTTCTTAGGATTGAGTGGTTGCCTATGCTGTTTCCCAACTGAAGAGGACTACAACTGCTCAGATTCCTTTGCGCACTCTCCCAGATGTATTGGTTTTGTAATTGTGCTTTTAAGATCTTAGGAGGACGATCCTGGATCCACTGGATGAGACTGATACCAGGTAACAAAAAACTGACAGGCCATTGGCGCGGAAGTTTAAGAAGAATACACCCTGCTGAGTTCTACCGGGAACGAACTCTCTAAGCACGGTGGTGATCATCAGCCTTGCTGAATCACTCTGGAAGCTGATTCCCAGCGCACGGCGGAAGATTTGTAAAGAGGACAACTGCCTTCACATTGTACATGTACATTTTATTAGCTGTAATATAACACTTTCTTACACATACTAATGTTAGAGGGAGTTTGGGTATGGGTTTTGTGGGTAGTTGCTTTTCTAGCCTTACTAATACTCTTGTTTTACATATATAAGGAACGGTTTTGTGGTAGACCTAGGATTTTTATTGCTACTCCTGTTTCCCAAACCACACACACCACTAACCCTTTCCCTGACGTAGTGAGCTTCACACCATAGTTGATTATGATTTGTTTATGGCTTTGGACATTATTCGCACTAGGACTCTCAAGTGAACATAACATGAACATTGATTCCCCAAGTAGAGACACTTAGGTCAAGTTCGCTACTGCCAAAAACGCATTGTCTATGCACGGGGTTCTTACTTTAGACCTAAGTCAACTCCACCACCTAAAGTTGCACTATTGACATTCCCAGCTGAGGGGGGAATAGATAAGGGCCTCTACAACAATTGCATAGAGGAGACTATATATCACGGATTTTGGAATAAAGTCAAGATCTTGTTAAACAGTATGACCCTACCCTAGGTCAGAAATGCTGCTTATGTTTATCTGCTAGCTCTGCATCTTATCATGCTGTTCCTGTCAAACCACAACTCTGGGTTAGAACAAAGGCTACCAGAAATAAACTTTAAGAAGGGAAAGTGGGGTGGATGGAATCTGTCCAAGACCATTTCAACCTCCAGGATTTCCGCTCTGGTTCAACTTAAAGTCCAAATCAGGTTTGTGTATCCTTTTTCCACCTGGAAATACTACCTCTCGATATGTTTTTGAAGGACCAATTCTCAGAGATAAACAGAAGGACCCCTCACTGGAAGTCCCATTGCAACCACTGGCAGGAATGTTTGTGGCAGGGACTTAGGGGTCTGGACTAATGCAAGGAACTACTGAGTGCATGCCTTTTCCATAAATCTTCTTATGTGGAAAGGATGCATATTTGTGTTTACCAACAAACTGGACAGGAACATGTAATAAATCAGGGATGGTCAGAGAAATTGCCAAGGAATTGCAGGATAGGGCTTCCAAGATAAGTCAGAGGTTATAAACAACTGACATGTGGTTTTCTTGGTTGCCTGGATCCAGGTGGATTAATATGGCTGTGGCAGGCCTAGATTTTATTCCTTGTGCAATCCCTATGCTGAAACATCTATCAATAAGAGCAGTAAGAGGAGATACAAATTGAAAAGGAACTGGCTTTGACAGAACATTTTCTTAATCAACTTGGTCCCTATCCTGTGGAAGAACATAAAGATTCTGAGCCAGACCCATATGAGGAAATGGAACCTGTAGAAAGAAGGAGAGAATCTCCCCAAGAATCAAGAGAGTAAAAACAATCAAGAACTACCTATCCTTTACTTTTATTAATTATATTTTGTTAGACCCTATATATGATAGATTTGTTTATTGGAACCTTGTATACTCAGAAGTTAAACTTATATGAGAATAGTGAAAGTTTCTGCATTGAAAAACTTTCAGAGGGGGGAATAATGTAAATGAAACGGACTCTGATAGATGACCACTGGATAACTTTCTATTCACTCTATTCTAAAAAGCAATGCATCCGGTTGGAAAAAGTACAAACTCAGCCAAAATCCTTTTGGTACCTCTAGGAGGCCTCTAAGCTGTCAAAAGAAAGGAACATTCTAATGACATACAGCTTAAAGGTTGGTTAGGTCAAGGGGATCCACATGAGTTAAAAGTTGTCTATCATCAGAAGATGATTTGAGTCTATGCTTCAGTAATCTACAAAAGGAATTATAACTGTTGGCAAAGAATAAAATGAAACAGTAATTAGGAAGTGTCAATTAAAAATGACAAATGTATATGATCACATAAACTGCTGAGTTAACAGAATCCTTTGTCTAGAAGGGTATAAAACCATTGTACCTAATTTCTGTTTTTTGTTCAACGCTTCATGTACAGAGCTTTGAACCTATTGTGCAATATACAAATTGTCTCTGATTAACCCAAAAATTGTGTTGGTCTTATTAAATCCACAACAGTATGTAAGAAGTAAAAAAAAGGAGTATATTGTTTAATATAAATTGACCAGGAGATACGGAATGGTTTATATGTAAAAATAACTGAAAGTAATTGAAATATTAGGAAAAGAGAAAAAATAATCATTGAAGTGGGAATAAGAAATTAGGAATTAAAGAAAATAAGAGGTGGAAGGTTAATTAAGTTGAAAGATTTTAAAGTAAAAATGGAATAAGTTGAAATACATTGTTAAGAATTAAAAAACATGATGGGAATCTTGAGGAGTATATTCAATAAATGGAGAGAAAATTGGGGATGCCTGGACACCATAGAAAAAATACTGAATTGAAAATGAATACAGCAATAGAGAGAGATGGGAGAAGGAGTAGGGAGATTGAAGGAAGGGAGAAGGAGAGAGAGGAATAGAAGAAAGGGAAGAGGAGAGGAAGAAAGGAAGGGGAAATAAGAGTAGGAGAGAAGGTTGGATGGGGGAAGAAAGGAGGAAGGGGAGAAAGGAAGGGAAGTAGAGAAGGAGTAGGAGAGGAGGGAAGAAGAAGATAGGAAGGATAAAAGAAGGGAGGGAGAGGAAAAGAAAGAAAGAAAGATCTCTGTAAACCAAAAAAGATGAAATGGAAGAAAGGCATCCCCGAACATGTTTAAATATACTAGAATAAAGAATGAATTATTAAACATTAAAAGAGAATATATATGATTAAAAATGGAGAAAATAAAATTTGAAGGTGAAAGAAGATACTGTTTATAGAAACAAGAATAGAAATATTAAGATTTGATTAAAATCTTAAAAAAGATTTTTCCATATTAAAAAATATGGAAAAAAAAACACTTTGGCAGAAATTGTAACTAAGTAAAATATATTTGGATATGACATGTTGTATATGATATGATATGGTCAATACTCTGTTTCATAAAACATGTGGGGGGGGGTGTTAGGGGAAAAAAACTAATAAAAAACTTGACATGTTAAAAAAAAGCAATTTGGAAATACCTTACATAACTGTTTTATTGTTTTTTGTCAGGTATTATCTAATAGTTTTTCATTAATATTTTAAAACTCTTCCTTGTAACAAAATCTAGTTTTGTGTACCTCTTTTATTGTTCTTATTTAAGTATTAAATGCATGAAATAATAAACTACCTTTTCATATATCTTTTTTTATACTTAAATCGGTCATTAGGGCAAAAAAATGATGTTGAGTTAGCCATGGCCACCCAGTCACATGACCACCAGCCACGCCCACCCAGCCAGTCATTAGGCCAAAGAACCAGTTGTTAAATTATTTGAATCCCACCATTGCATTGCACCCTCACTAGGCATTTTTCTTCCTCTAATGTCTGATTTGTTTTTCTAGTCTTAAATAAAGTAATCACAGAAAATTGGATGAGGAGTTACCAATCATACCCTATTACCAGCTCTTCTTTCCTTTCCCATCACTTTTAATTCCAATCTCGGTGCACAGGCACATATATCAACTCTCTCCCAGTTATGTTAGCCCCTTTCCTAAATCGGCACTGAGCCAGCATGACAAAGGAGTTTATGAACTTTTCCGCAGTCATTTAACTAATTTTTAAAACAATACAGTAGTATCAGATTCAACTCATAATGAAAATGTCTACAGACAGCACCAAAATAGCCCCCCAACAAATTAGACAGAGAAGAATCAAGAAAGAATATCTGTGCTTTGCAACCTTTTTAAGTGAATTTGGAAATACTGGATTTAATTAATCACACAGTGCCAGTTTATTTCCAGAAAAGAGAAACAATGAATATTTTCTAAATCTATAAAGGTTGCACGAGTCAGGATTGCTTATCTACTTTCAAAGTATAAGCTAAGTTGCCTTAAATTTCATTTAGTCTTTGTCTAAAATTTTGTTATTTTGTATCCTAGCTAGAAAACAATTTAAATTTGAAATGGAAATTAATAGAAATATTTAATCTTTCTCTTCTCACTTACCGGTAATCATTTGCATACTTAGCAAAATATTTGCATTATACACAAGCAAGCATTCCAGATTTGCTGAACTGGAACATGACAGTCATAAATTTGAAAGAAACAGACAATTATAAATGTGCTATTCATACAACTGAATAATTAACAAACCTCGGCTTTGCTTGGAATTACATTTTGGACATTTAACATATAAATCTCTGTGGGATTCACTGGGTTGCTAAAGCAGCTCTTTTTTGCACAAACCTGTATTCAAGGTCCATTTCATTTTGCATTTCCCATTAGCTGCTTTTCAAAGAGCTTCACAAGAAAGTCACCAGCCTCTTACCTTGCTTTGGAGCCACTGAACTCAAATTTTCCAGGAAAACCATATATTTCCTTCGGAGTTGCAACATACTTTTAAAAGACTTAGCAAATAAAGATGTGCCAAGTTCATGCAAATCCTTCCAAAAACAAGCAGTATCTTACAAATAATGGCCTCCTCCAGGCTCAGTTTCCAAGTTGTGTAACTGTCTTTTTTAGCTAAATGAACTCCCACCCTTTGTCTTGAACTGCAGCCAAAGACTCTAATTTAAAGCAACTGTCAACGTTGCTATAAAGCTTTCAGAAGAAATCCACACACACAGCAAAAGGGGCAGAAAATTCTCTTGGTTTCCAAACTAAAGAAATGGTTAAATACACTTTAAAATTGCAGCATATCAGGAAGTAAATCTCACTGAAGTCCATGGGATCTTTTTTTCTGAGCACATAAAATATAATTATATTGCAAATCTAAGAGAATGTAATGTATTCTAGGCAATAAAGCAGGACAATATCTGTGCATATTGTTTAAATCAGTCCCCAACCCCCAGTATTCAGTACCAGGTTGTGGAAGCAGTGCACAAGTGCATGTGCACATGTGCAGCTCTACTTGCATGAGTAATGGACAAACGCCACACACAGCTCCATTTATATTTGCACAAATAGAGCTGTGTGCATGTGTGCGCTCACCCACCATTTGCACGAAACCATCCCTTCTCCTCTCCCCTGCTGGTCCGCAAAGCTGGAAAGGTTGTTAACTGCTGGTTTAAATTGTCTTATGTGAAAAGAAAAACATAAAAGAAGAGAAACTCTTATAGATTCTGACCAAAAGAGGCATTATGGCGGAAGTAAACTGGGGGGACAAGAACAGAACCTGTGAGTGCAGTTCAGCTAGGGCCACTACTGTGTTTTCCTGAAAATAAAACCCACCCCGAAAACAAGTCCTAGCCTGATTTTTGGGAGTGGGCCTACTATAAGCTCTACCCCAAAAATAAGCCCAGGGGATTGGGATGGCCAGTGGTGAGCACACAGGGGCCAACTGTGTCCGGCTGCAGCTGCAGCCCACTGGCCCCTTGGCACAGCAGAAATACAGTTAATTCTGAGCATGAAGGCAGAGGCGGGGAGGAGAAGACAGGCAATCCGAATGTGCTGCACAGCTGCATGACTCACGGGAGGATTGCGGGAGGCTTGTGCGGCAGCACAGGCAGCAGGCAGAGGCATGGGGGAGGAAGGCGATCTCGACACCCCATGTGGGTGCCTGTTTGGTGTAGCTGTAGGAAAGCTGAGAGATGGTGGGACAAAATTGGCGGCATGTTGGGATTGCCTCTGCCTCCGCCTGGCTCTGCTGCACACTTTTTGCCCAGAGGGATTTTTTTTTTTAATTTGATTTATATGCCGCCCTTCTCCGGAGACTCAGGGTGGCTTACAATGTGTTAAGCAATAGCCTTCATACTTTTGTGTATTTATACAAAGTCAGCTTATTGCCCCCACAAACTGGGTCCTCATTTAACCTACCTTAGAAAGGATGGAAGGCTGAGTCAACCTTGAGCCTGGTAAGATTCGAACCTGCAGTAATTGCAGGCAGCTGTGTTAATATCAGGGTGTTTTAGACCACTGTACTACCAAGGCTCTTGGTAATTAAGCTTTGTTTGCCGGCAAAGGGGATGCTTTGAAATGGACCTAATTGTTCCATTTCAAACCATCCCCTTTGCAAGCACGCTAAGTTTTGAGTCTCTATCATTTCTCCATCTGAGCTTATTGCCCCCACAAACTGGGTCCTCATTTAACCTACCTTAGAAAGGATGGAAGGCTGAGTCAACCTTGAGCCTGGTAAGATTCGAACCTGCAGTAATTGCAGGCAGCTGTGTTAATATCAGGGTGTTTTAGACCACTGTACTACCAAGGCTCTTGGTAATTAAGCTTTGTTTGCCGGCAAAGGGGATGCTTTGAAATGGACCTAATTGTTCCATTTCAAACCATCCCCTTTGCAAGCACGCTAAGTTTTGAGTCTCTATCATTTCTCCATCTGAGCGAAAAGTATTTGGTCACCTATCAGGTGCTTGGGAATGGAGCAAATTTCTGTTCTGACAGGCACCCACATGGGGCGCCAGGATTGCCTGCCTCCCCCATCCCCCATGCCTGCCTCTGCAGCCCCTGCCTGCTGCGCAAGCCTCCTGAGAACCTCCCATGAGTCAGACAGCCACACAGCATGTCCAGATTGCCTGTCTTCTTCCCTGTTGTAGCGTGGGAATAACGAGAGGCACAAGCAGGCTAGTGACAACAGCTCTTTAATTCAGGGTGAGACCATTATTTATTTCAGGGGCAACCGTTAACCAATCACAATTCACAGAGTATTTGAATTTCCCGCACAAAATAGATACATACATAACACCCCTCCACTCCCAGAAGGCACTTATCCTATCTATTTACATATTTACATACAAAATCACGCAGGTGACCAGGGCGTGTCTTTACTCTGGTTGACCTGCGCAGTTCAGTTGCTGGAGAGGCGTCGAGCCAGTCAGAGGGACCTCCCATCTCTCCTGGCTCCGCTAATAGAACCTCCTGGATTTCTCCAGAGGCGTGGTTATCCCCGGCTGGGAGTGTCGACTTGCTGGGGCGGCGCTGGAACTCTGGCTTGCCTGATAAGTATTCCGGCTTACTCGGGCTTGAGATAGCTGTTTCAGGGAAACTTTGGAAGTTAGGATTTACCGTGTTGGAGTTTTGGTAATGCAAATGTTTACGCAATTGGTCTATGTGTCTTCTCCAAATTTTACCATGCCCTACATCTACCGTGTATGATTTTGGACCGGTGATTCCTACGATAATTCCCTCAATCCACAGTGGGCTGTTGCCATAGTTTCTGGCGAATACCGGGGTTCCGATTTGGAATTGTCTTAATCCTCCCCCTTCCCCCTTGTAATTATCTGAGGAGTAATTGGGGTGTAAACGATCAAGAATGCACCTGAGCTTTCAGCCCATTAATAGCTCGGCTGGGCTGTGCCCCGTGGAAGGGCACGGGGTTGCATGTTGTACTGCTAAGAATTGATCTATCCTAGCTTGCCAATCTCCTTCATCGAGCCGGGACAGAGCTTCCTTGGCTGTTCGTACAAATCTCTCTGCAAGGCCATTCGAAGCTGGATGAAAAGGAGCAGATAATGCGTGTCGTATGCCTAACTCGGCCAGATATCCCTCCAATTGGGTTGCTGTGAATTGGGACCCATTATCCGAAACCAGAGTGTCTGGCAATCCATGAGTTGCAAAAAGTTTCCTGAGGACTTTAATTACGGCCTCAGAAGTTGTCGAGGGCATCAAAGCGATCTCTAGCCACTTAGAAAAGGCATCTACTATTATGAGGAAATTCTGGCCATGGAACGGGCCTGTGAAATCAATATGGATCCTCCCCCATGGCCCATTTGTTTTTTCCCATTCCCTAACGGGAGCTATAGGGGGATCCGGGCGGGACTCCTGGCAGGGCCTGCACTTCCCCACCCACTCAGTGACGTCTTGGTCGAGATGTGGCCACCACACATAGCTTCGAGCTAGGCCTTTCATTCAAACAATACCAGGGTGGCCTTCATGCAGCATTTCCAAAACTCTATGTCTTAACCGAGAAGGAATGACCACCCTGTCTCCCCACAGTAAGCAACCCCCCAACATTGACAGTTCATTTTTCTTATTAAAATACAATTGAAAATCCCCACTGTCCATCTTGGTAGGCCAACCCCACATTACCCAGCCCATTAAAGTGCTCAATACAGAGTCTTTGGCAGAAGCCTTCGCCACTTCGCCAGAAGAAATGGGGCCCAGGGACACAACATCAATTAGTAGTACCGGGGCTTCTGGAGTTGGGTTTTCTAATATTTCGGGCAAGGGGCATCGGCTGAGGGCGTCAGCATGGCCCAGGGTTTGGCCCGGTCGGTGGAGCAGTTTGTATGAATAGGCAGCCAGGAAAATGGACCATCTAGTCATCCGGGGGGAGAGTGCAGCTGGGGTCGGTTTGTCACCAGCCAAAAGTCCCAAAAGAGGCTGATGGTCTGTAATAAGTTCAAAAGTCTGGCCAAACAAGTACTCGTGAAATTTTTTGACCCCAGCTACAGCCGCTAATGCCTCCCTGTCCAGCTGGCTGTAATTTCTTTCTGCACTAGACAAAGTGGGAGAGTAATATGCAATGGGCGCCTCTAACCCATTAGATCGACATTGAGGCCCCTTACTTGTGGGGTGCCTCAGGGATCAGTTCTCTCGCCCCTCCTGTTCAACATCTATATGAAACCGCTAGGGGAGATCATCCGTGGTTTCGGGGTGAGGTATCATCAGTACGCTGATGATACTCAGTTTTATATTTCCACCCCAAACCAACCCAGTGATGCCCTCGACGTGATGGCCCAGTGCCTGGAAGCGGTACAGGTCTGGATGGGTAGAAACAGATTGCAACTCAATCCGGCCAAGACCGAGTGGCTGTGGGTACCGGCATCTTGGTTCAGGGGAGAGGTACCATCGCTGACTATAGGGGGTGAAGTTTTGCCCCCTGTAGACAGGTTGCGCAACTTGGGCGTCCTTCTGGATTCACGGTTGAGTTTAGAAGACCAGATAACGACCATGACCAGGGGGGCATTTGCCCAGATACGTCTGGTGCACCAGTTGCGTCCCTACTTGGACCGAGATGCCCTACGCACAGTTACTCATGTGCTGGTCACCTCACGGATTGACTACTGCAATGCTCTCTACATGGGGCTGCCCTTGAGGGCCACTCGGAGGCTTCAGCTGGTGCAAAATGTCCTTGCATTTGGACTTTTTAAGTTTAAGTCCCACTTCTCTGAACCTGGTTAGGACTTGTCTAACCCTATCCCCAAGCTGTGCCTCGTTCTGGCCACTAATGAAGACGTCGTCGAAATAGGGGACGACTCCTGGGAGGCCTTGTAGAAGGCGCTCCATGGTACTCTGGAAGAGCCCTGGGGCGATGCTAACCCCAAACTATAGTCTAGTGCATTTAAACGCACCTCTGTGAGTTACTATGGTCTGTGATTCTGCCGTAGCGTCATCTACTGGCAGCTGCTGGTACGCCTGCGCAAAGTCTAATTTGGCGAATAGCTTGCCAGGCCCCAGGGAGTGTAGTAGATGGTGGACGATCGGAACGGGATAGGCGCTCTGTTGCAACGCCTTGTTGATTGTACATTTATAGTCAGCACAGATTCTAATTGATCCGTCTGATTTTACTGGCGTGACTATTGGAGTTTCCCACTTAGCGTGATCTACGGGAACTAACACCCCCTGTCTGATTAGCTTGTTGAGCTCAGCGTCAATTTTGGGCTTTAAAGCAAATGGAACCCGTCTTGCTTTTAGTCTGATTTGGGCCATGTTGGGGGTCTAAATTAAAGGAAATAGGGGTCCCCACGTACTTACCTAGTGTCTCCTCAAAAACGTCCCGAAATTCGTGAAGGAGGTTTTCTTTGAGTGATGGCCCGCCGATGCTGTGGATCCCCGTGAAACCCATGCTGAGGGCTCAAAACCACGCCATGCCCAGGAGACTTGGTAGTGGCTTGCTGACGATGGCCAGGGGAAACTCTTTCTGGAACTCGACGTAGGTGACCCGGAATGTGCCCACACCTTCCACAGGAACTGGGTTTCCTTGGTAGTCAAGGAGGCGAACTCTTTGTCGTGACAGCTGGGTTTTCTGGATCTTTGGCAGGAGCGCCTTGAGTGTAGTCCAGGACATGATGGACAGGGTAGACCCGGTGTCGATTTCCATTTTGCATGGTCTCCCTTCGATTTCTACTTTCATGTAGACTTTCTCTTCGTCAGTCGTGCTGGCTTGGCCGATTCTCGTGCTGTAGGTCTCCCGCTTTTGAATCTCGCGCTGTTTTCTCGTGCCGTCATCTCTGGTTGGCTGTTTTGAACGTGCCAGTTCTGGTTGGTCACGGTAGTCACGTGGCTTGCGACTATGCGGAAATTGAGCTCTACAAACTCGTGCTAGGTGGCCGTTCTTCTCACAACGCCTGCAAATGGCGTCTCTGTATTTGCAGGATTGTCTCTCATGATCCCCGCCACAGCTAGGACAGTTCTCGTGGCAGCGGCTTTGCTCGCTTTTTTTTTTTTCCGTGTGGAAAACGTCTTCATCTGACTCTTCCTCCGTGCTGGTTCGCACCTCCTCTCTGTGAACGGGGGCTGTTTTGGGGCCATCTTTGCTTGGCAGTGGCCGTTGTAGCACCTCAGAAGCCTTCGTGGATGCTTCGTGTGCTCTGGCTTCATCGAGCGCGCCGGCTAACGTTAGATCTGGCTTCGCCAGAAGGCGCCTCTGTAAGCGAGTGTCTCTAATACCACAAATCAATTGCTCGAGTAGCGCATCATCTAGATCTTGATAGTCGCAATGCGTTGCAGCTTTTCGAAGGGCGGCCACATATGCACTGACCGGTTCTCCTTCTCTTTGTACACGTTGCCGGAGCTCGTAGCGCTGTAGAAATTTTGAAGGAACTGGATCATAGTGGGCTCTCAGGTTTGCTTGAAGAACGTCCCAGGGGACCGTCTGGACTGGGGTTGGCTTGCAGAGGGATTCGGCCATCTCGAATACGTCAGGCCCGCAGTGGCTTAAGAATAGGGCTCTTTTTCAGTTCGCGGAGAGCCCTTGCATCTCGCTTGCTTCCAGGGAACACTCGAACCTGGTCAGATACGATCCCCACTTCTCTCGCATCGGATCGAAGGGTTTTGGCGGAACGTAGGCAGACATTGCCGTGTCTCCGTGTTTGCTTGTCACCCTGGCTGAAACTCAGAGCTCTTTTTGATTTGCTTCTTGTGTTCGTCGCCAATGTTGTAGCGCGGGAATAACGAGAGGCACAAGCAGGTTAGTGACAACAGCTCTTTAATTCAGGGTGAGACTTCAGCAAAGGAACACAGGCAACAGCCCTCTTTATATACTTTTCAGGGGCAACCGTTAACCAATCACAATTCACAGAGCATTTGAATTTCCCGCACAAAATAGATACATACATAACACTCCCCCTGCCTCTGTCTCCATGCTCGGAATTAATGGTATTTGCACTGCGCCAAGGAGGCTGAGGCATGCCAAGAGCTTCACCCGTTGCAGCCATGGGCAAGCAGACAGTGGGATGGGGAAGGCAGGGCCAGCGGTAGCTGTGCACCCAAGCCTCTCAGCCCCTGTACTCACTGCCTCCTGCACTTAAAAAAAATAAGTCCTCCCTGAAAATAAGCTGGAGTACTTTTAAAAAAAAAAAAATCTTTATTAAATATTTACAGTAAAATTAACACATAATAATGATTGGAAAACAATATAAGAAATGAAATGTAGGAACACATAAACACAAAACTAACAAACACAAGAAACAACAAACATGACTAACCGAGAGTTAAGCTCACTCTCCAATTAATATTAACTAATATCATCCTAACCAAACATTTCAATACAATCAAGTTCTTTTAACTATCTACAAAACAATTGGCCTGTTTTTTTCAAAATTATAAAGAATTATATAGCCTATTAAGTATCTATTTAATCTAATAAGACGATCTTATCACCTATCTCCTAGGTTTAACCTTTTTTTAAGCCAGACAAAGCATCTGTCCCAACTTCTATTATATATTGAGTCTTTCTTATCTTTTAAGATATACGTTAACCTGTCCATCTCAGCACATCAAAGAATCTTATTTATTATCAGATGGTTAGGGGGCATATCTGCATCTTTCCACAGTTGAGCAAAAGCCATTCTCGCCGCTGTTGAGACATGGACAAATATATACCAATCCTTGTTGTCAATGTGGTCTGGTCTTATTCCGAGTTAGTAGAGGTCTGGGTGAAGGGAAAAGCTCACACCTGTTATTTCCAGCAGCCACTGCTGTATTTTCCCCCAATAGAATCTAGTTGATGGACAAATCCATCACTGATGGAAGAAAGTACCCTTGGCTGATCCACATTTCCAACATCTATCAGAGGATCCTGGGAACATCTTAGCGATTCTGGCGGGGGGGGGGAGATACCAACGGTAGATCATCTTATAAAAGTTTTCTTTGAACGGGGAAGAAAGGGTCAGTTTCATAGTTTTGTTCCATACATTTTGCCATGCATCAAACTGGATTGTTGTTCTAATATTTCTCCCCCAGGCAATCATCTTATTTTAGTACTTATTTTCAAGCCCGAAAGAAAATAAAACTGGGGCTTATTTTTGGGAAAACACAGCAATTGATTGCTGTCCAAAGTTTTGTTGCTTTAAAATTTAATAGTGAAGTAGTAATCACTTCTATTGGATCATTTCAATTGAGAACAGAGTAACCAATTGGATGGGAGAGTTAACTTCACTCCTTCTGGATCATAGCACTGCTGGTTGAATTAGTTGGACAGGTCTTCTCAAATCCGTTCTACAGATTTTTTATGAAACTTCCCTCCACTTCCATATTGTATGTAACCAAATTGAGATATACAGCTTTTAATACAAAGGGGATCCTCTTCATCCTAAGGGTAAAGGTAAAGGTAAAGGTTCCCCCAAAATTTGATAACCCATTTTCAAGGGGTCAAGTTATGAAGTAGCATAAGAAATTCAGATGGTCAGCAGCCAGGAAGTCAAAACTGATTGAACAACAGAATAACAAAGTTGGAAAGGACTTAGAAAACTTTTAGACTATCTTTATTGTCACTTTAAATGTACACTAATTGGCATACATTAAAATAAAATTTTTGTTGCATATAGCTCTCAAAAGGTCACCATCTCCAATATGTACTACATAAATATGACAAAATAAATAAATATATAAATAAATACAAAATTATGCATATACCTACATATTCACATATATTATATGACACAGAGAAACAACATAGTCTAGTCCAACCAAATAGTGATGCAGTTTGTTAAAACACTCTCAATCGTGCCTCTGTAAAAAGTGGCCAGGACAGAAGGAGAAAGATATGTTCTCCTCATCCAATACAGGAAATACAGAGGCTGGTTTGCACCCATCACTAAGGATGACATGTGGAGAGACCAATTCAGGTTGTTAGTTATCTGCACCCCCAAATATTTAATACTGTTGACCACAGCTACATCCTTGATACTGAGTGGAATATGACTATGTCGGCTCATTCTAAAATCTACAATGAGCTACTTTGTTTTATTAACATTTAGAACAAAGTTCTAGAGAGCACTCAGGGCTTCATTCTTGTTAGCAATGTGGGGAATATACAGAGCTATGATTAGAATAACAGTAAATTCTCTTGGCAAATAAAAGGGTCTACATTTAACAGTCAAACACTTGACATCAGAAGAGCACTGGCTGGAGACTATCTTAGCATTAGTACACCATCTCTCATTAATATAAATACATAGGATTTTCCACGCAAAGCACAGCTCCTGTCCAGCCAAAATGTTGAAAAGCCCATCATACTGATGGCATTGTCTGGAATAGATGACTTTAACCATGTCTCTGTCAGGATTATAGCACAGCAGTCTCCTTGGAGGTCTTCTAGTCCAACTTCCTGCTCAAGCAGGAAACTCTATATCATTTCAGACAAATGGTTGTCAAATCTCATTTTAAAAATCTTCAGTATTGGAGCACCCACAACTTCTGGAGGCAACTCATTCCACTGATTAATTATTTTAACTGTGAGGAAATTCTCCTTAGTTATACCGTATTTTTCGGAATATAAGACGCACCGGAGTATAAGACACACCTACCTTTTTTGGTGAGGAAAAGAAGAAAAAGAAATTTCCCTCTGCCTCTGCCTCTGAGCAATTTTGCCTCGTTGCAGCAAACAGCAAACAGCCTGCTTTACTTTCATTTTCATTTTCAGCATAGCTTGATTAGCACAAGGGGAAAAAAAATCTGCTCCAGCAATTTACCTCTTTGCAGCAAGCAGTGGAGCCCTGCACAAAACAGCTGAGAGCAAATCAGCTGAGAGTCAGGAGGCTGATCCAATCAACTTGTGCTAATTAAGCTGTGCTGAAGCTGAAAGGAGCTGCTTTTTCTTGCTGTTTGCTTGCAAGGAGGTAACTGCTGTGAGGCAGAGGCCAAAGGGTGGGGGCCAGTGGGTGGGCGAGGCTACATTCGGTGTATAAGATACACCTAAATTTTCACCTCCTTTTAGGGGGGAAAAAGGTGCATCTTATACTCCAAAAAATACAGTATTCCATGGGTGAAATGCTACCGGTTTGGACTGGTTCAGCTGAACCGGTAGCGATGGCAGCAGGTGATTCAGAGAACCGGTAGCGATGGCAGCACGAAGCTGCGCCCACCTGCCTTGAGGTAATCTGTTTTTTACCCTCTGCGCATGCGCAGAAGGATTTGCGCATGCGCAGAGGGTCTGACACGTGGCGCATGCACTTCCGAACCGGTAGGGAAGGTAAGTAGATTTCATCCCTGGTTGTTTCTCTCCTTGATTAGTTTCCATCCATTACTTCTTGTCTGTCTTCAGGTGCTTTGGAGAATAGATTGACCCCCGTCTTCCTCGTGGCAACCCATCAAATATTGTGTTATCAAAAGACCCCAATAAAGCGACTTCCGGTTTGCTGCTTGTCCCCGCTGGGCACTCCTTCGGGATTGTCGAACCCACTGCCTGTAAGAGCCGCCTTTTTCAGCGGAATGGCGGCTCGAAAAAACTCCGTTTCCATTAGGAAACGGAGATAGAGCCGGCTGGGGTGGGTAGAGTCCTCTGCCTAATCCCAAAAGTTTTTTATTTACTTTTGGGAGGGAGCGGAAGAGACTCCCCGTATCCCCAGCCGATGCTCCGGGCTCTGGGAAACCTCTGCTACACGCAGAGCTAGGGGGCAAAAGCAAGCCTGTAAATCTGTCAAATAAATTAATTAAAGAAGATATGAGCTGGACCTCTGATCCTGAAGTGCAAGTATTCTTTTTATTCTATTTTGCCTAAGAAGTGAAGTGAAGGGAAAAAAAGTTTTTTTAAAAAATGGCGATTGCTGCTGCGGCTTGAAGAGAGGCTGAAAGGGAAACTCCTTCCGTTTTTAATTACAAAGTAGCGGAATGAATACTTTTGGCTGTAACTGAAGGCAAAATCTCACTCTCATTTTGGTTTTTTTTTTCTTTTTTTTTTTTCTTTCTCTTTGAGGATCTGATATTGATCTTGGTTGGAAAAAAGTTTTTTTTTTCTCTCTTTTCCAGTAAATTTTGTCTGCGTGGAAAAATGGCACTGAGACTTATAAAACTAGACAAACAGGCAGTGGGGGGGGGGGATTCCCCCATTAATAAATTACATCAACAAGTTTTAACTCTCCAGTCACAGAAACCTGACTTTAATATAATAGAATTTCTTCTTGAGGAGATTGTAAGAAGGGATGAGATTGTGAATCAGCAACTTGAAAAATTTAAGTTGGAAATCAAAGAAATTGGTGAATTGGTGAAATCTAAGTTTGGTTTTCTGGATCGAAAGATTTTAAAAGTAGCTAATGGCTTAGCAGACTTTATGACTCAGTTGGAAGCAAATACTAACTCTAAAATGAAAGAAACTGAGGAGAATTTGGATGACAAGATCCAAAAAATTAAAAAGGATTTGGCAAACATTCAGGATAATAGTTCAGAAGACAAACTTAAAATGGAGGCTGATCAAAAGACTGTTATTGAAGAAAATGTACAACAGAGGATTGAAAGAGAAATTTTAATGATCCAATACAATTTTACAGAATATGCAATTAGACTGAGAGGTTTGCAGGAAGATGACAGAGATGATTTAAGGAAGATATCTTCTGAAATTCTGGCTGGGATTTTAAAGGTTCAACCTGATGAAGTGTTTTGCAGGATTGATAGAATTTATAGAATAAACTCCTGGTTGGCAAAACAAAGGCAATTGCCTAGAGATGTGGTGATTTATTTTACAGACAAAGAAATTAGAAATAATATTGTCCAGAATTCTTATGATTCTGCTTTGCAATTTCGTGGAAGAAAGATTTGGATTTTTAAGGAACTCCCGCCCAAGATGTTAATGGAGAGGAAGAAATTTGGTTTTCTAGTGAATGAGTTAAAAAAAAGGAATATTTTATTTAGGTGGGATGTCCCAGTTGGTTTAATATTGAGACACCAAGGAGTAAGATACCAACTGGATACTGTTGAAAAAGCGGAAGAATTTTATCAAAAATTTTTAAAAATAAATTTAACATCTTTAGGCATAACACAGGACAAGCAAAAGGAGTTGGAAATAAAGGGAAAACATCAAATTACAGAGGCTGTGGTAGATAAACTGTCTTTGGACTCCTTGGATACCCCAGCTGGACTGTCTATAAATTTGAGAGCAGTGTCATCTGATTCTAATGTGATTAACTATCAACTTACAAACAAGTGCGTAAATCAACCAGTTGATATACAAGTGAAGGAAAAGACATATGGGATAATAAAACAAAACCAACAAGATCAATTTACAAAGCAGAATGACAACCGATCAGCTGATACACAACTTGTAGGAAGGAAATCTGGATGGAAATGCAACCCGCAAAAGAAAAAGAAAAGAAACAGATTTCGTAGAAATAGTAGTTTCTAAATCAAGCAACAGTGAAGCCAGGGATTTTAAAAAAATAAATGAACATGTGAAAAGATATTGGAGGCGAATTATTGTTTAATACTATCTTGAGGAAAGTGGCAGATCTCTGCAATGCCGTGATTTTGGGATGTGGAAAGAGCCTTACATTGTTGGATTTGAACTATCTATTTTGGATTTCTTTTACCGATAAATATATTATATCTATTTTGAGTTACAAGGCAAGAGAGTCATGTTGGGGCATGCAGAAGATCTGGCTGTTACCCACAAAGATGATGGGGATTTATAATCCTGATGAAAACCACAATTACAACTATATGGAATATAATTATAATGTCACTCGGGTGGTTGTTTTTATTTTTATATATACATGAGGATATTTATTATTGATGGGGGCAGAAGATGACTGAAGATTTTGAATAAACTGTTGCACCAGGATGCTATGTTACCCTATTATGGATGATGGATTTAACAATCTAGTGGAAAGACATCAAAGAAGATACTAAATGAATTATAAATTTAAAGTTATTGTCTTTTTTTATAAAATGGAATGTATATATAGACATATGTATATTTTAGTAGAGTGGGCAGTGGATTATATTTAGAATTGTAGTGCATGGTAATCTTGCAGGAAACTGGGTTGAAATAGGCTAGTTTAGTGATTGATTAGTTTAAGAAAAAGGGTTTTTAAGACATATATTTTGGGGAGTGGAAGAATTGGATAGAACTGAACAAATGTTAAATTTGGAGAAGGCTGCTTTGAAATGTTAAATTAATATATATAATATATATAAAAGTAAAGGTTATGTTGTTGTAATAATAATAATATTTTACAAGTTTGGGGGAGGAGAAAAAGGGTAGATTGTGAAAAGCGGAGAAAAGCGGAGTTATAAGAATACTTTGCTAAGGGTCAGTACTTTGAGGAGTGAGTAAGGGCATGGTAAAATATTATGTAATTAATTATGAATTAGCTTATTGTTGTGAAGAAGAAGTCACAGGGGGGGATGGGTGGTGAGGGGGGGTTAGGGAAGAAGGGAGGAAAAGGGGGAAAAACTTGTATTTGAAAAACTTTTTCAATTAAAAAAAAAAAAAAGACCCCAATAAAAAAGCCAAAGAGAAAATCACAAGCAATAAATCTTACTTTAAGATTCAGAGGTTTATTTCATGAGCAATTTAGAACATGAATAGCCAACATAGCAGTGCAATTCCACAACAAAACGTACATTATTAAACTATTGCAATGGGGTCCAATGGCCTGCTATTGGGCAAAGGACACCATTCTCATCTCAAGTCACATTTCTTATACCTTCTTTTTTACTGACATATGCATTCCATAGTTCCACTTCCCTGTTCTTTCTTACATTCTTATTGACTGTTACTCTCTGCAAACACCCATGTACATCTCAAACCTCTATCCATCGGCTACTTTCAGTTCCCTATTTCTCACAATTTCAACGTTCTGATTCCAAATATATGTCAAATCTACGTACTTTGCAAAACCACATTTCTCAGCAACAGCTCAGCAGGATTACAAATAATTCTGATACACTTTGAAATCTTTCTATCTAATACATTGGTTCATGTAGCTTTTTTAGGGCCTGCTTTCCTTCTGAGACCTATGGACTCTGGTAGTCCAAAAGGCTATTTGTCGGTTTCTCACAATTGGAACACTGCTATCCAGTGATGGGTTGCTACCAGTTTGCCCCGGTTCGGGTGAACCGGTAGCAGTGGTGGCGGGAGGCTCCGCCCACCCTCCCAAACATCATCAAATACGCTCTGCACATGCACATACATGAGCGAACGGGTAGCAAAGATAAGTGAAACACACCACTGCTGCTATTATGTCACAAATAGCCTTCTTTTCATTAAACTAGACATAACCAATTCCAGAAACCATTCTTTATATGTTTTAGCCTCCAATCCCCTAATCATCTTTGTTGCTCTTCTCTGCACTCTTTCTAGAGTCTCAGCATCTTTTTTACATTGTGATGACCAAAACTGGATGCAGTATTCCAAAACTGGATGCACTTACCAAGGCATTGTAAAGTGGTATTAAGACGTCCCATGATGTTGATTCTGTTCCTCTGTTAGTGCAGTCCATGACTGCATTGGCTGTTTAGGCAGCTGCAGGACATTGCTGATTCATACTTAAGTGATTGTCTACTAGGACTCCTAGATCCTTCTCACAGTTATGGCTATTGAGCCAGGTACCACCTATTCTATTAATGCGTTTGGTTTTTCTTGCCTAAATGTAGAACATTACTTTTCTCACCATTGAATTTTATTTTGTTAGATAAGGCTCAATGTTCAAGTCTGTCAAGACCCTTTTGTACCAAGCCTATCTTCTGGAGTGTTTGTTATTTCTCCAGCTTGATATCTTTTTTGTTTGCCTGTAAGCAGAGGTGGGATTCAGCCAGTTCACACCGGTTCGAGCAAACCGGTTGTTAACTTTTTGCACAGTTCGGAGAACTGGCTGATCCTACCTGTGGCTGGCTCCGCCCCGCCCCACCCCATCCCTCCCAGGAGTCCCCCTACGTGCCCCATTTGGACTTCTAAGTTGGTGCAGGAGGCTGTCCGGGCCCAAAACAGGGTGTGGGGGTCGCATGCCCCCCATGCCCATTTTTGCTTCCAGGGTGGTGCAGGAGGCCATCGTGGCCCCCCTGAGCCCGTTTGACTTCCAGGGTGGTGCAGGAGGCACCCTTGCTCTAGGGTGAGTTGGGAATGGGGATTTTGCATTATCATTGCTCATAAGTAAATAGGAATAGGTTTAATAGAGCTGAGGGAATGGATTGCCCACCTTCTCCAGCTTTAGTTCAAGGAATTATTCGGGGGGGGGGGAGTTCCACCATTTTCTTTTACTTTTAAAAGGATCCAATTATACCATTTCTGTAGTTCATCCTTCCTTTGTGGCTTAATTATAAGTGAAGATGTCTTCCCTATTCAAATTGTGAATTCCAGATGGCTTTTGAGAACCTCTGCCAAGTATTTGTAGTTCTGCTTTATGTTGCAGCTATGCACTCAGGATTCCTGGGATGGAAACTGCCTACTACAGTCTTAAGCCAATCCTCACTTGTCCCTTTATATGGATAGTCTGTACCTTCTCCACAGCCTCAGACTCAACAACTCTTTTTCAAATCTCATGTTTGACTGAGCAGGGAAATTCTAATAGTGGAATTCTGCATTATCTAGAAGAGGATTCATAGGTATTGCAAGCTATAAATTTAAATCTGTCTTGGGCCAAAGAGAGAATTATGGAAGCAAGTGGTTTTCCTTATTCTCTTTGTTAGGAGAATATGATTCAACATCTCTTTCTCAAATCTAATATTTGACTGAGCTGGGAAATTTAATTTTAATAGTGAAATTCTTTTTTTTTTTTATTGAAAAAGTTTTCAAATACAAATTTCCCCCCTTTTTTCCCCTCCCCCTCCCTAACCCCCCCTCCCCACCCATCCCCCCTGTGACTTCTTCGTAACAAAAAACCTAATTCATAACAGATTACTTACTCCCTCCTCTAAATACTGACCTTTACTTACTAAAAATATTATTAATATTATAACATCCCCCTTTATCCATACATTTCAAGAAAGAAAGAAAAAAAAAAGACATTATACTATAACATTGTAAAATAACTTCTAATTTAGCATAATAGTATTATAACTCCCAATTTGGCAATAATCTGCCCTTTTTTTTCTTCTCCCAAACTTATATTACAACAAATCAAAACCACCTTCCGCTTTAAAACTATACAATAAATCCTACTTTAACATTTAATCTTCTGTATGTATTACTATAACATTTCAAAGCGGCCTTCCCCATAAAATCTAATTTAACATTTATTCCACTCTATCCATTTCCTCCACTCCCCTAAATATATCACTTAAAAATCCCTTTTCTTAAACTAATCAATCTGCAACCTAGCTTATTCACCCACTGTCCTGCAAAATTACCATACACAACAATTCTTAATATCTTTGATTCACTGCCCACGCTACTTAAAAATATATGTATATATATTCCATTATATCTAAATAAAAAAGAAAAGACAATGACTTTAAATTTATAGTCCATATAATATCTTCTTGAAAGTCTTTCCACTGGATTGTTAGGACCATCATCCATAATAGGGTAACATAGCTTGCTGATGCAACAGTTTATTCAAAATCTTCAATCATATCCGCCCCCATCAGTAGTAAATATCCTCTTATATGTATAAAAGTAAAAACAACCACCCGAGTGACATTATAATTATATTCCATATAGTAATAATTGTGGCTTTCATCAGGATTATTGATTCCCATCATCGTAGTGGGTAACAACCTGATCTTCTGCTTGCCCCCGCATAATTCTCTTGCCTTATGATTCAAGATAATTATAATATATTTATCAGCACAAAAAAGGAATTCCAAAGTGGATAATTCAAATCCATCAGTTTAAGGCTCTTTTCACATCCCAAGATTACGGCAATGCAGAGATCTGTCACTATCCTCAGGATAATATTGACCAATACGTCGCCTCCTCTATATTTTCACATACTCATTCATTTTTTAGAGTCACTGGCTTCACTGTTGCTTGATTTAGAAATTTCTATTTTGATGCAACCTATTTCTTTTTTTTCTTTTCTTTTTGTGGGTTTGATTTCGATCCTGGTTTCCTTTCTACAGATTGTGTATCAACTAATCGGTTTTCATTCTGCTTTGTAGATTGGTCTTGTTGGTTTTGTTTTTGTGTCTCATGTTTCTTTTTTATCCCTTGTATATCCCCTAATTGGTTTCCATGCTTGTCCTTGACTTGATAAGTCATCACGTTAAAGTCAGATGCCACTTCTCTCAAATTTGTAGATAATCCAGCTGGGGTATCCGAAAAATCCAAAGGCAATTTATCTGGTACAGTCTCTGTAATTCGATATTTTCCCTTTATTTCCAGCTCCTTCTGCTTATCCTGTATTATACCTGAAGATGTTAAGTTCATTTTCAACCTATTTTGATAAAATTCTTCCGCTCTTTCAACAGTATTTAGCTGGTATCTTTCTCCTTGATATCTCAATATGATACCAACTGGGGCGTCCCACCTAAATGGGATATTTCTCTTTTTTAACTCAGCCACCAGAAAACCAAATTTCTTCCTTTCCGTTAATATCTTAGGTGGGAGTTCTTTGTAAATCCAAATCTTTCTTCCATACAATTGCAAATTAGAATTGAAGGAATTTTGCACAATATTATTCCTAATTTCTTTATCTGTAAAATAAATCACCACATCTCTAGGCAGTTGCCTTTGCTTGGCAATCCAGGAATTTATTCTGTAAACTCTGTCAATCCTACAAAACACGTCCTCAGGTTGAACCTTTAAAATCCCAGCTAGAATTTCAGAAAATATTTTCCTTAAACCATCTCTGTTATTTTCCTGCAAACCTCTCAGTCTTATCGCATATTCTGTAAAATTATATTGTACCATTAGAACTTCTCTTTCAATCCTCTGTTGCAGATTTTCTACGTTACCAGACTTTTGATCAGCCTCCATTTTAGGTTTTTCTTCTGAGCTATTATCCTGAGTGTTTATCAAATCATTTTCAATTTTTTGGATTCTATTGTCCAATTTATCTTGAGTTTCTTCCATTTTAGACTCTAGTAAATTAATATTTGTATCCAACTGTATCATAAATTCTGAAAAACCATTAACCACTTTTAAAATTTTTTGCTCCAAAAAATCAAACTTAGATTTCACCATTTCTTTAATTTCCTGCTTAAATTTTTCAAGATGCTGATTCACAATCTCATCCCTTCTTTCAATCTCCTCCAAGAGAAATTCTATTATATTGAAATCAGGTTTCTGAGACTGGAGAGTTAAAACTTGTTCCTTTAAATTGTTAGTGGGGGAATCCCCCCCCCACTACTTGTTTGTCTGACTTTATAAGTCTCAGTGCCATGTTTCCGCCCAGGCAAGCTTTGTTAAAAGAAAAAAAAAACAAGAAAAAAGACTTCTTTCCAATCAAGAACAATGTCAAGTCTCCAGGGAGAAAAAAGAGAGAAAAAAAACACAGGAGCGAAGTTTTGTCTGCAAATGTAGCCAGTGGTATTTATTCCGCTACATTGTAATAATAGAAAACGGAAGAACTTTCCCTTTCAGCCTCTTCTCCAGCCGCGGCAGATGCCATTTTAAAAAGCTTTTTTTTCCCCCCTTTCCTTTCCTCTTCTCTCTTAAGTAGTTTTTTTGAAAAATAAGTAAAATACTTGCGATTCAGTATTACAGGTCCAGCTCACATTTTCTTTGAATAATCTGTTAAATTCGCAGGCTTGCTTTTGATGCCTGGCTCTGCATTAGCAGAGGTCTCCCAAAGCCCGGAGCAGCGGCTGGGGATATGGGGCATCTCATCTGTTCCGTCCCAAAAGTAAAAGAAAAACTTTTGGGACTATGCAGAGAGTTCTACCCACCCCTGCCGGCTCTATCTCCGTTTCCTCATGGAAACAGAGTTTTTTCGAGCCACCATTCCGCTGTGAAGGCGGCTCTAAATAGTGAAATTCTTAGGCCAGTTTGAATCAAGCATGGTTACCCTCATGCTCTTGAGGCAGCAGTAGACAGAGAACTATAAATCTCTTAGAGTAACATGGAGATTCTCAGAATACCAACAAGAATGTGTTTACTGTACAGTCACACTTCTAACATACGCACAGTTGTTTTTTTTTATTTCAGTTTCCATTGTTATAGAGGCATACAATCAATTAATTGGTGCACTTGCCACCTTTGTTTGGAAACTCTCAAGATATCTGAGGTAAAAATTCTAGATGGGAAAGACTGACCCTCACCAGAACCACTTTCTTTCAACCTGTGCCCAGAAAGGATCCATATCCTTCCACAAATGGCATCACAATCAATGGATCCCATATGTTAAGAAGAAACATCTTCAGCATTTGCTTTTATAGTCACACTGTAAAGAGTATCATTCCAGAAGCTGACAGAGTACCTGTGTGCCAGGAGATGTCCTATCCAAATTTGGTCCTTGAGAAGTTCCTCAAGACCATAAGCATAAGATGTGTGGGGAAGTCTTAATTTCTCTTCTGCTGGAAGCTTCATTGAGATGTTCAACAGTGTGAGGTGCAAAATAATAGCTGTGATTGTCATGTAGGGTATAGTGTTCAGCAGTACTCCATCTATTACAGTTCACCTTCTGGAAAGATAATAAGAATTCTTTTTCCAAGGGCCAAAGAAATAACTACTCAATAATATCAAGAGATATATCTAGGCCTTGTTGCTAACAGAGGTTAGACTGGATGGGACCATAGGATAGAGAAGAAGAGGGAGGCCAATGCCGGCCAGAAATACTGTGGAGAAATGGGGAAAAGGGTGTCAGTCCTGGTGCACCTGGTGGCTCAGGGCTACCATTCTGGTGGGGACGGGCAACACCGGCGTCATTGCACGGAGAACTGACTGGATGGCTGAGCTGTGCCCACCATGCCCTGTACCTGTGGACCTCAGCTCTGTTGCTGCTTCAATCAGAATGCTTACTGGCACCGGAGTAGTCACTGCTGCCGCTGCTGCTGCTACCACTAAAGCCTGGTGGCATGTTCATCTGAGAGTCAGAAGCCAGAAATAGCTGATGATCAGAGCTAGCACCTGTGCACTGGGCAGGCTGCACCATCTTGCACAGCTGAAAGGCAGCACAAGTGCCTGCGCAATGGGCAGGACTAGCCAGCATTGGACAAGGAGCAGCTGCGATAGTTGGGAGGCGTGTGTGGATTGGGGGTGGAGCTGGCAGGAATATTCAAAAAGGTGGTGGAGAGCACTGGGCGATTAGCCCTGACTTTATTTATTTATTTATTTTATTTTATATCGAATTTATATACCGCCCTTCTCCCTGAGGACTCAGGGCGGTGTACAGCCAAAGTAAAAACATAAACTACAAACATTAAAATACAATTAAAAAGATATATATATATATATATATGCAATCAGGGTTTTTTCCTATGTTGAAAGATGTTAAAATGGCCATGGTGGGATGAAATCTCTATTCATCACTTTCAGACCTGACAGAAATTTTATGTTGTTTCTTCTGTGACTTATGGGAGACTGGGATAGCACTATTTCGGCCTTTTTAGGCCTCTTCAGCCAGACACACCCATATTTTGTGACTCCTCCCTGTAGAGGTCAAATATTTATTTCTTTTGATTCATAGGTATAAATGTGCGATATTTTTGCAATCAGGGTTTTTTCCTATGTTGAAAGATGTTAAAATGGCCATGGTGGGATGAAATCTCTATTCATCACTTTCAGACCTGTCAGAAATTTTATGTTGTTTCTTCTGTGACTTATGGGAGACTGGGATAGCACTATTTCGGCCTTTTTAGGCCTCTTCAGCCAGACACACCCATATTTTGTGACTCCTCCCTGTAGAGGTCAAATATTTAGGGCAGAGCGGAAGGCACCGAGGTCTTGAATTCTCCTTATCTCTGGGGGCAGCTGGTTCCAGAAGGTAGGTGCCTCCACAGAGAAGGCCCTCCCCCTGGGGGTCACCAGCCTACATTGTTTGGCTGATGGCACCCCGAGGAGGCCCTCTCTGTGGGAGCGCACAGGTCGATGGGAGGCGTCGGTAGCAGCAGGCGGTCTCGAAGATATCTAGGTCCTATGCCATGGAGCGCTTTAAAGGTGATAACCAACACCTTGAAATGCACCCGGAAGACCACTGGGAGCCAGTGCAGCTCACGCAGGAGAGGTGTTGTATGGGAGCGCCATGCAGCTCCCGTAACTACCCACGCGGCCGCATTCTGGACCAGTTGGAGCCTCCGGGTGCCCTTCAAGGGGAGCCCCATGTAGAGAGCATTGCAGTAGTCCAGGCGAGAGGTGACGAGGGTGTGAGTGACTGTGCACAGGGAATCCCGATCAAGAAAGGGCTGCAACTGGCGGATCAGGCGAACCTAACAAAAAGTCCCCCTGGCTACAGCTGTCAGATGTTCCTCCAAGGAAAGCTGCATATCCAGGAGGATTCCCAGATTGCGAGCCCTCTCCGAGGGGGCCAAAGACTCGCCCCCAATAGTCAGCGATGGAGTCAACTGACTATATCGGGATGCTGGGAACCACAGCCACTCAGTCTTGGAAGGGTTGAGCTTGAGCCTGTTTCTCCCCATCCAGATCCACACAGCCTCCAGGCACCGGGACATCACTTCAAGGGCATCATTGGGGTGGCCTGGGGTGGAGATGTACAGCTGGGTGTCGTCAGCGTACTGATGGTACTTCACCCCAAAGCCACGGATGAGCTCACCCAGCGGCTTCACATAAATGTTGAACAGGAGGGGTGAGAAGACCGACCCCTGAGGCACTCCACATATGACAGGCCTCGAGGTCGACCTCTGCCCCCCTGCCAACACAAACTGCGACCGGCCAGAGAGAAAGGAGGAGAACCACCATAACACGGTGCCCCCCATCCCCAACTCTTCCAACCGGTGCAGCATGATACCATGGTTGATGGTATCAAAAGCCACTGAAAGGTCTAACAGGGCCAGGACAGAGGAGCAACCTCTGTCCTGAGCCCTCCAGAGATCATCTACCAATGCGACCAATGCCGTTTCCATGCTGTGCCCGGGCCTGAAACCCGACTGGAATGGATCTAGATAAGATGTTTCCTCCAGGTACTGCGGAAACTGTTGTGCGACCACACTCTCAACAACCTTCGCCACAAAGCGAAGGTTGGAGACAGGACGATAGTTGGCTATTACTGCCGGGTCCAGGGAAGGCTTCTTGAGGAGAGGCCTCACCACCGCCTCTTTCAAGGCCGTGGGGAAGTGACCCTCACTCAACAAAGCGTTGATAATTCCCTGGAGCCAGCCTCGTGTAACCTCCCGGGAAGCCAGGACTAACCAGGAGGGACACGGATCCAGTAAACATGTGGCCGCACTAAGTCTCCCCAGAATCCTGTCCACGTCATCAGGGGACACAGAGTCAAACTCTTCCCAGATAATGTTCTCAAGACTATTCCTCGTCACCCTGCCTGAATCTACCCAGTCAGAGTCCAAATCCCCCCAGATCTGAGCAATTTTGTCATACAGATATTGTACGAAATCCTCGACCCTGCCTTCCAGGGGGTCCTCCTGCGCTCCCGGATGAAGCAGGGAGTGGGTCACCCTAAACAGGGCGGCCGGACAATTCTCTGATGACGCAATAAGAGCAGAAAAGTAATTAAACTTTGCTGCTTTTATCGCCACTAGGTAGGTCTTAATATGCGACCTTACCAGTGTTTGGTCAGATTCAGCGAGACTGGCCCTCCAACCGCTCTCCAGGTGTCTTTTCCAGCGCTTCATCTCCCTCAGCTCCTCGGTAAACCAAGGAGCCACAAGGGATCGGCACCAGGTCAGAGGCCGCAAAGGCACAACCAGGCAGCCACCAGGTCCTCGGCCAAGTCATGTGCCAGATCCTCAGGAAATGGTCCAAGCTCCATCTGGAACCTATCAGGATCCATCAGGCACCTGGGGCGGACCCATCTTATTGGCTCCGCCTCCCTGCGGCGGGGTGTAGCGGTTCGAAGGTCCAGGCGAAGGAGCGAGTGATCTGACCATGACAAGGGTTCCATGTCTATATCCCCTATAATAAGACCACTCAACCACTGGCCAGAGACAAAAATGAAGTCCAGAGTGTGTCCCCTGCGTGAGTGGGGCCATGAACTAACTGGGTCAGGTCCATGGCCATCATGGAAGCCATGAACTCCCGAGCCATCTCAGATGTTTCACCAACGGACGGCAAGTTGAAATCACCCATGACCATAAGCCTGGGTGTATCAACTGCCACCGTGGCTATCATGTCGAGTAGCTCAGGCAGGGCCATTGCCACGTGGCAGGGAGCCAGGTACGTAAGCAACAAGCCCATCTGAACCCCATGACCCCATCTCACAAAGAGGGATTCACATCTGGCAATCTGCGGCACAGTGGTCTCCCTTGGACCAAGACCTTCTTTAATAATAACTGCCACCCCCCTGCCCCTCCCGTGGGCCCTCGGCTGATGAAATGCTCTGAAGCCCGGTGGGCACATCTCGACCAGAGGGACCCCTCCCTCCGGTCCCAACCAGGTCTCCGTAATACCTGCCAGGTCCGCTCCCCCTCCTGAATAAGATCGTGAATGAGGGGGGCCTTATTTACCATCTCACTTTGTCAGCACTGGGTGATGTTTGGATCGTGCTGGAGCACGGAAGATAAAAGCACTACAAACAAGGAACTGAGTTGTTTGGCATTTCTTTCTCTCACGCCCTACCGGAACCTGACAGTAAATCAGAGCTCACTTCTGCTAACATGACTGAGAGGATGCAGCCGGATCTGGAGGCCACAGACTTGGTAGAGTCTGTGGAGCCAGCGGAGCTTGCTACTCTGGAAGACCTGCCAGTTCTGTCAGTGGGACCGGACATTTGGTCCATGGAACGTCTAGCACCAAAGCTCTCTCCGCTAGTGGACCAGGAGATGGCTGAGGCTGCCCAGGGTATGCTGTCAAGGGCAGGGGGTATGGGGGAGTGGTGTGATATGAGGCCCATTTGCTGGCCTCTCCCATGCTCACCCCCTCTAGGAGCCATTTCGCCCAGTGGCAGGAGAGGCACATATCAGAGGATGAATGGAGTTACTCCACCACTGTGGGGAGCCAGACCATGGAGGTGCTGTGAGAGATGTTCAGGGCCACTGGGTTCAAGGAGCCAGACCCTGGAAGTGGCTGGAGGAGGGATGTGAAACCCCATCTGACTCGTGGGCCTCACAACCCAACGGAGGGGCTCAACTGCTTTAGGGTGGCTGGCTCGGGCCTGAAGTATGATGGCCCAGGACAGATCAGGCCAGTAGAGACCAACAACAGACACCACACTAGCCACAAGGTTCCTGTATGGAGAGAGAGGAGAGGCGGCTAGACCCTGGGATATGAGAACCAATCACCAACCCCTACCTGGCCTGCAGCGGGTCATGGGGCAGGGGCCACTGGGACATTGGGACCCGCCAGCTATGCAGGCATCCTTTGACAGTAGTCCGGATAAGATGGCCCTGTTCCTGGGCCAGGTGATTAATCACCTTGATAGGTATGGTCATTTGCATATGTCTCAATGGGCCATGGTGATGGCAGTGGCTGCAGTGATGGAAGGCAAAGTGGAAAAGAAAGATGGCAATTTACGCCTCTGCGTTGATTTTCAGGGAATCAATGCATTACGTGTGGAGCACATGTACACCCTCCCATTGATGAAGGACATGCTGGCCTGCTTAGCGGAGGATCGCGTCTTTATGAAGTTAGATCTCTGGAAGGCATATTATAGGGTTAGAATTAAGGCTGGCGATGAGTGGAAAATGGCCTTCAATTGCCCACTAGAGAATTACCAATTTAGGGTCATGCCCTTCGGTTTGCAAGGAGCCCCAACTGTGTTTATGCAGCTTATTAATGAAGTCCTGCACGACCACCTGTATAAAGGGGTGCTCATCTACCTGAATGACATCTTAATATACAATAAGACCCTAGAGGAACATGTCGAATTGGTGTATCAGGTCCTCAGCAAGCTGCTAGCAGCCAAGCTATATGTCAAATTGTCCAAATGTGTGTTCCACAAATTGCAGTTGGACTATCTGGGTTTTGGATCCCCCCAGAGGGTGTAGAGATAGACCCCACAAAGGTAAAAGCTGTTTGGACTGGCAGGACCCGAAGACATGCAAACAGTTGCTAAGTTTCTTGAGGTCTGCGAATTTTTATCACCAGTTCATCCCATCGTTCACCTGTGTGGGTCTCCTGTTAACAGATCTCCTATGGACCAAACAGCTGGTTGGGAAGCCATGCCTGGGTCACCCTGTGCAGTGGACTTTAGCCTGTCAGCAAGCTTTTGAAGACTTGAAAACATTGTTTGCCAGGGAATTGGTGTTAAAACATCCAGATCCCACCAAGCCATTTGTAGTGCAGGCTGATGCCAGCAATGTGGCAGGCCAACGAGAGGGGGAGTCTGCAACCATGTGCATACACATCACACAAGCTGAACGACACCGAACACAAATGGGCTATATGGGAAAAGGAGGCATTTGCGATTCGGTGGGCCTTACTGATGTGGAGACAGCTGCTGGAAGGAGGGGTACCATTTGAGGGCTGGATGGACCATAAGAACCTGGAAGCCCTCCAAACCCCACGACGGCTATCACCCAAGCAAGTCCGATGGGCGTTGTATTTCTGAACCTTTAATTTCCAGCTAAAATACAGTACATACCTGGTGGGTCTCTCAAAAACTGCAGTATGCTAGCAACCGGGAAGAGATAGTACAAGCCATAATACCAACATTACAACCCCAGATAGGAGCAGCACAACAAGCAACAGGCACTGCCCAACCGAAAGCCCAGGTGGGGCTTAACCAGGACATAACCAGGGCCATTCAGGCAGCACTTCCAGCTGATAAATGGTTCCAGGAGAACCAAAACACACTCAGCCATAGGGACGATTTAGTGTGGAAGGGGTCCTAGATCTACGTACCCAGCACCCTCTGGCTGGACATGTTGCAACACTGTCACAATGCCCAGGCAGCTGGGCATTTTGGGTTCCTTAAGATGTTACACCTGATGAATCGACAATTCTGGTGGCCTCAGATTAAGAAGGTCATAGAGGCAAGAATACTTTAGACTCTTGCTACACAACACTAAAAGATGCTTATTGGTCTTTACCTCGAGCAGCTGTGGGACATTCTGATCATTGCATGATTCACCTTGTACCTGCTTACAGGCAAAGACTTAAAGCCACAAAACCAACAATTAAATCAGTAAGGATCTGGACCGAGGAGGCAAAGTTAAAGCTACAGGCCTGCCTTGACTGCACTGATTGAAACGTTTTTGAAAGTACCTCTGCAGACTTAGATGAACTCACAGATTTATTTATTTATTTATTTATTTATTTATTTATTTATTTATTTATTTATTGGTTCGATTTATATGCCGCCCTTTTCTAGAGACTTAGGGCGGCTTACAACGTGTTAAGCAATAGCCTTCATACTTTTGTATACACCTGCTTAGTAGGACTTTTGCCCCCCCCCGAGCGGTGTTCTTTTTTATACAAAGTCAGCTTATTGCCCCCATAAACTGGGTCCTCATTTTACCTACCTCGAAAGGATGGAAGGCTGAGACAACCTTGAACCTGGTGAGATTTGAACTTGCAGTATTTGCAGGCAATTGTTGGCAATTGGCACTGTTACTTAACAGTGCTTTAGTCTGCTGTGCCACCAAGGCTCATACAGATACTGTAACATCATATGTCACCTATGTATATCGACCAGGAACTTGCAAATATACAGTAACAAGAAACATTGGTTCACAGCTAAACTTAAGCAGCTACATCATTTCAAAGAGGAAGCCTACAGAAAAGATGATAAAATGCTGTACAATCAGGCCAGAAATGTATTAACAAGGGAGATCAGAGCAACAAAAAGAAGCTACTTTGAAAAGCTAAAGAATCAGTTCTCAACAAATGAACCAACAAACATGTGGAAAACTCTTAAAAATATCACTCATTATGGCAAACCTCCTTCCCAAGCTGAAGAAAATCAACAACTAGCAGATGACCTGAACATGTTTTACTGCAGGTTTAAAAGGAAACTACAACTACCTATCTCCACAACCCCCATATCAGACACACCGACAACAGCCAAGCCTCCTACAACTGACCCCATCTCAGGCACACCAAGATGGTTTTGGGGTGCAGTTCCATCAGTACGCTGATGACACTCAGCTGTACATCTCCACCCCAGACCACCCCAATGATGCCCTTGAAATGATGTCCCGGTGCCTGGAGGCCGTGCGGATCTGGATGGGGAGAAACAGACTCTGACTCAATCCCTCCAAGACTGAGTGGCTGTGGCTCCCAGCGTCCCGATATAACCAGCTGGTGCCATCGCTGGCTATTGGGGACGAGTCATTGGCCCCCACGGAGAGGGCTCACAACTTGGGTGTCCTCCTGGATGCGCAGCTGTCTTTAGAAGAGCATATGATGGCCGTGGCCAGGGGGGCTTTTTATCAGGTTTACCTGATTCTCCAGTTGCGTCACTTTCTGGATTGGGACTCCCTGCACACGGTCACTCATGCCCTAGTCACTTCCCGACTAGACTACTGCAAGGCTCTCTACATGGGGCTCCTCTTGAAGAGCATCCGGAGGCTCCAGCTGGTCCAAAATGTAGCCGCACGGGTGATTATGGGAGCGGCGGGGTGCTCCCATGTAACACCTCTCCTGCGTGAGCTGCACTGGCTCCCAGTGGTCTTCCGGGTGCGATTCAAGGTGTTGATTAACACCTTTAAAGCGCTCCATGGCTTAAAACCTGGGTACTTACGGGACCGCCTTCTGCTACTGACAACCTCCCACCGGCCAGTATGCTCCCACAGGGTGGGGCTCCTCGGGGTGCTGTTGGTCAGACAATGTCAACTGGCAACCCCCCGGAGGAGAGCCTTCTCAGTGGGGACTCCTTCACTCTGGAATGAGCTGCCCCCGGAGGTACGGAGGATCCTGGACTTGTGCACCTTCCGCCGTGCCCTGAAGACTTTGTTATTCCAGCAAGCCAGGCTAGCCTAATTTTAACAGTTTTAAATTTTAAATCAGATTTTAATGGGAAGTTTTTAATTGTGGGCCAAAGTATTTAATCTGGTTTTAAATTGTTTTTAACTTTTATATTTATGTATTTGATCTTGGCTGTTCACCGCTCTGAGTCCTTCGGGAGAAGGGCGGTATATAAATATAATAAATAAATAAATAAATAAATAAATAAATAAATAAATACAGCCAAACATCCTACAACTGACCCCATCCTATTGGGTTCAAACCCCCTAGTGATCACAGAAAAGGAAGTGCAAGACCTATTTCACAGACAAAAGCCAGGAAGAGCTCCAGGCCCAGACAAGATAACTCCTTCTTGCTTAAAAGTCTGTGCTGACCAATTGGCCCCCATCTTCACCCATATCTTCAATAAATCGCTAGAGATGTGCTATGCTCCTTCTTGCTTCAAATACTCTACTATCATCCCAGTGCCGAAGAAGCCCATCATCAAGGAACTAAATGACTACAGACCAGTTGCTCTAACATCTGTAGTTATGAAAACCTTTGAAAGGCTAGTGCTGTCCCACTTGAAAACTATCACGGATCTGCTATGCAATTTGCATACTGAGCAGATGATCAACAGATGATGCTGTTAATACGGCTCTGCACTACATCCTACAACATCTTGAATCTCCAAAGACCTATGCAAGGGTTCTCTTTGTAGACTTTAGTTCAGCATTCAACACCATCATTCCAGACATTCTTCTAACTAAGCTAAACCAGCTAGCGGTACCTGAACACACTTTTAAGTGGATCATAAGCTTCCTAACAGACAGGAAGCAGCAGGTGAAGCTAAGCAGAATCACATCAAATACCTGTACAATTAGCAAAGGGGCCCCACAAGACTGTGTGCTTTCTCCAGTTCTCTTCTCTCTATATACCAATGACTGCATCTCAAATGATCCATCTGTTAAACTACTGAAATTCACAGATGACACAACATCTGGTTGGTCTCATTCGAGACAATGATGAATCCATATACAATGGGAGGTTTAACAACTAGCCTTGTGGTGCGACCAGAACAATCTGGAACTGAACACACTCAAAACTGTAGAAATGATGCTAGACTTTAGGAGAAACGCTCCCATACTACCACCTCTTACAATACTAGACAACACAGTATCAACAGTAGAGATCTTAAAATTTCTAGGTTCTATCATATCTTAAGACCTAAAATGGACAGCTAACATCAAAAATGTCATCAAAAAAGCACAACAAAGAATGTTCTTTCTGTGCCAACTGAGGAAGCTCAAACTGCCCAAGGAGTTGCTGATACAGTTCTTTTTTAAAAAAATTTTATTGTATTTTTATTGTTGAAGAATAACAGAAAAAAAAAGACAATACAAAAATCAATAATAAAGAAGGAAAATTTTTTTCCCCCCAACGTGCTATACAAATGGAAAGGAAATTTTAGGAAATTAAAGTCTTCAATTCTTCCAGAAATCTCTTTGATAAGGCACTGGCGCCAATTCATCCAATCTCCCAAGTGCAAAGTCCACAAATGGTTGCCAAGTGTTCCAAAAAACATTCTCTTTGTATATACCACTTCTAATTTTAATATCACAAGTCAATTTATCATTTAATGCAAATTTCCATGTTTCATTATACCATTCTTCTAATTTTAAGTCAACATTTAATTTCCAATATCTAGCAATTATAAGTCTCCCCATTATAACCAAAATCCTCACCAATTCTCTTTCTCCAGTTGTTAATGTTGTTTCATTCAATATTAATAATAATATGGTTTCCGATTTCAATTTGACCCTCTTCTTAATCATTTCAAATATTTCATTTTCTATCCTAGACCAAAAAAGTTCAACCCCATTACATTTACACCACATATGAACATATGTCCCAAGTTCCACTTTACATCTCCAACACATTTTATCCACTTTAATATCCATTTGAAAAAGTCTTATTGGGGTCAAATACCACTTCCAAACAACTTTATAATTATGTTCTTTAATCCTTATTGATAATGTCCTCATTATTCTGCTAACCCAGTTCATATTCCAATTTTGATTAAAAATTTCAATACCCAGTTCTTTTACCCAATTCTCTTTCATTACCATTTGTGAATTATTATCAAAGTTAATAATTTTATAAATTTTGCTAACTAATCCCTTTGGCCCAATTTCATCTTTTATTATTCGAGATGTCAAATTTTCAAATTCCGTTTCCTTTCTACTCTCATCATTCCTTTCTTTACATTTCTTATTCCATTTATTCATTTGAATTCTTTCAAACCAATTAATGTTTAATTTTCCATAAATTTCCTCTTTCCTCATTTCATTTTCTGTAAATTTCAACCATTCACCAATTGTTTCCACTTTCTCTTCTATTATAATCCTCTCTCTGTTACTATTTAATTTCATTGGGCAATTCTCTTTCAGTTTACCTAAATACAATACGTCTGGTATTAATTTTTTTGCTACTCTGTCCCAATTTTTAGTCAGACTATTTAACCAATAATTACAAATTTTAACCTTATCTTTAAAATTTTCCAAAAACCATTTGTAACCAAACTTCTTTATTTCCTTCATTTCCAAACTACCCCAAAGTTCAACATCTCCTTTTAAAATTTTTACTACTGTCCTTATATTAAATGCTCTATAATAGTTTAATAATTTTGGAATTCCTAAACCACCTTGTTTTTGGTTCTGATACCACATTTTCTTAATCAATCTTGATTTTTTATCCCCATTACAAAATTTATCTAATTTTTTTTTGATATATTTCAATGTCCTTCTCAGTTAAAAAAATCGGAAGCATCTCAAATAAAAAGTTAAATTTAGGAAGTAACATCATTTTACATATAGCTACTCTACCAAACCAAGATAACTTTAGTTTTTTATATTTCCCAATTTTCTCTTCAATTTCTTTTATTACTATGTCATAATTTAGTTTCTTTAAATTTTTAATTTTAAGTGAAAGTATAATACCTAAATATCTTAAATTATCCTTTATCCTAATTCCAAATTGATTTTGTAATTTTTTTTGTTTTCCCTATCAATTTCCGTTAATAATTCTGATTTTGCCCAATTTACTTTCAAACCAGTCATATCTTCAAATTCTTCCAAATGTATTTGAACTCTTTTTATATCATTTGTAATATTATTTAAAATGACAAGAGTGTCATCTGCATATAAATTAACTTTGATGCCTTTATAACCTATTAATTCTGAATCCTCTTCAATCAAAGTTGTTAAAATTTCCATTGCTAATAAAAATAGGGTTGGAGACAGGGGACAACCCTGTCTCGTCCCTGCTTCCAAATTTATATCTTGTGTAAATATACCATTTACCTTCACTCTTGCTGTACCCCTCTGATACAATTTAGAAATAATATGAATAAATTTATCACCAAATCCTAATGCAGAAATCATTTCTTTTATAGTATCCCATTGTATAGAATCAAAGGCTTTAAAAATATCCAAGGCAAGAATACCTATCTTGTCACCATTATTCTCAGCAATATCAATAACATTTAATACTCTTCTAACTAAATCACACATATAACGCCTTTTAACAAAACCTACTTGATTTGGTTTCTATCATTGGTTTATATATTTATCTACAAAATTATTCAATCTATTTGCTACAATTGCAGTGAATATCTTAGCATCTTGGCTAATCAAGGAAATGGACCGATAGGATTCAATTTTTTCTAAATCTTTACCTGGTTTCGGGATTAAGGATATAATTGTTCTATTCCAGGACATGGGGATATCACCTCCATGTAATATCTTATTATACAATTTCTGTAGTTTTGGGATCAAAGTTTCTTTAAACTCTTTATAAAATTCTGCTGGTAACCCATCCTCACCTGGAGATTTTCCAAGTTTTAGCTTCTGAATCACATCTTTAATTTCCTCAGAGGTAATATCCTTTTCCATTTTTTCTTTATATTTATTATCAATTTTCTTCTGATCATATTTTTCTAAAAAAATTTTTAATTTACAATTATCAATTTCTTTTTTAAGATATAATTCTTGAAAAAACTTTTTAACAATTTCACATTTCTCTAATTTTTTATAACATCTCTTACCTTTTTCATCTATTAGGACACCTATTTCTCTTTTTTCTTTTTTATCTTTCGCCATTCTTGCTAATAATTTTGAATTTTTATTACCATATTCAAAAAATTCTCTTTTTAAATAGCTTAATTTTTTTAAACTATTTCTGTATCTTCTGCTATTTGTTTATTTTTCAATTTTATAAGTTCCTCCCATAATTTCCTATCCTTAGTCACTAAAAATCTATTTTCCAGTTCTTTTATCAATTTCTTCTTTTCCTCTATTTTTACTTTATAATTCTTATACTTTCTACTTGATAATTTAATGCTTTCTCCTCTAAAAATTGCTTGCATTGTGTCCCAAACTGTTCCATAATTGACCTCCCCATTATCATTCCAATCCCAATTTTCTTCCCATTTCTTAAGAATATGATTCTTATCTTCCTCATTTTTATACAATTTTTCATCATATCTCCAACAATTTTCTTTTTTCTCCAGAAACATATCTAATTCTAGTAACAATTCTGCGTGGTCAGAGTCTTTAAATATTCCAACATCCATATTATCCACATTATCCTTCAGATTCTTGGATACAAAAATATAGTCAATTGTTGAATATGAATTAAATACCTTTGAGTAAAGAGTATACATTCTTTCATTACCTTTAATCTCCCTCCAAACATCTACTACACCATTTTGCAACATCCAATTATCAAGTATCCCCATTTTTCTTATTCCACCATAGCGGGTAGGGTTGGTACTATCCATCTGGTTTCTAATTAAATTAAAATCACCAGCAATGATTACCTTCCCTACCTTTTCAATTTGCAAAAATCGGTAATCTTATTCAAAAAATCTTTTTGATTCACATTTGATACATATAAATTAGCTAATGTTACTTTTTCCTCGTTAATACATCCTGTTATTATCAAATATCGTCCATCAATATCCGCTATTACTTTGTTTTTTTCAAATTGGACTCTATTTGATATTAATGTTGCAACACCTCTAGATTTTGAGGACCCAAAAGCTTTTTCATTAACCTGCATCCCTTTTAAATACATCCTGTTTGTATCCTCAGATTTCTGATGAGTTTCTTGCAAAAAAAGTATGTCAGGAGAATCTCTTTTAATCTTAAATTCTAAACGTCTTCTCTTAATCTGATTCCCAGTACCTTTAACATTCCAAGTCATTACCTTAATTACCCCCATTAATATTTTTGATTTTAACTATTCCCTCTTTTTCCTTTCCGTGACCCAAAACCCAAACAAATATATATAAAAAACACATAACATAATAATAATAATAATAATAATAATAATAATAATAATAATAATAAATGTAAAACATGCAAACAACATAAAACAAAAACTAACATAACACACAACCACATAAAATCTTCATCTCCCACCGTCTTCGTTAAGACACGCCTCATTTCCAAGAGTGGGGGAGAGGGGACCCCGTTCATCAGCCGGGTCATCTCTTCATTGGCATAATTCTACAAGTTCTTCATCCCCGCACTCGGGCTCATCTTCCCTTTTATGTTCAGAATCCAATGTAATCATCCTTTCCACTTCTTCACCAGTAACATCTCGACTTTTCTTCTGTACCTCCGCCAAGGATGGAGAAATATCTTTCGTTGGTTTTCTTTTCCTCTTTGGTTTTGGACCTAAACCTCCGACCGCCCCTCCTTCTTCCTCTGGTGTTGATGTATATACTTCAATTCCACCCATTTTGAGTAATTGTGATCTTAGTTCACTTTGTTCTTCCTCTTTTTCCAAAAAGCCAAGCTCATGGAGGTATTGAACCGCATCCGTTTCTATTGTAAATATATGCATTCTATTTTTATAGCAAAACTTCATTCGCTGTGGTGGTCTCCAATTATACTTAATACCTCTATCTCTTAATATTTTAGTAATTGGCTTCAAATAATATCTCCACGATCTTTCCTCTCTTGAGATATCTTGAAAGACTTGGACCTGTTTTCCCTCAAGCTTCAGCACAGCATCACCATTTTCTCTAATTTTTGCCATTACTTGTAATTTATCATTAACACTTGCAAATCTCACCAAAACATTTCTTATTATTTCACGTTGTCTTCTAAATCCAATTCGATAGACACTTATCAAATCTGTAGTTATAAAATTTTTATCCGATCCGAGTTCATTAAGCCATTTCAAAACATGTTGTTTAATATTGTCCACTTTTTCTTCCACTATGCCTCTTATAACAATGTTGGACTTCCTAACTTCTTCTTCCAGAATACATATTCTTCTATCCTGTTTTTCATTTTTTAAAAAAATTTCAGTTATTTGCTTATCAATTTTTTTTGTTTGCACTTGTAGTTGATCTACATTATCTTTTATCACTGTTACTTCTGCTGTGTATTTAGCAAAATTAACATTAATTTCTTGAACAATTTGTTCCAGCTGATTGGATCTTTCCTTCTTTTCTTCATCCATTTTTAAATGTATTTTTTGAAATTCTGTATGCATTATTTCAATTTTATCACTTAATTTGTTTAATGACAACACAATTTGAGCTGAGTCAATACTAGCTTGAGAAATCTGTTTGACCTTAGATCGCACCGATTCATCTCTAGATGGATCCATCTTAATAACTCCTATATTTTTTTGACCAAATATTTCTATAACCTTATTCACAATTCAAGATTGATGGGTCATCAACTTGTATTTAAAAAATCTGATTCAAACAATGTTGAATTGTTGAAGAGGAAAATCTTTAACCATCAGTTCTGTACCACAAATACTCAGAAGGGTCTTTTCAGAAGGACTTGGGTTTATTTTAATTTCACTTTAAGGAGCCAGAGACGACAAATAAAGCATTAGGGAGTCCCAAATTTTAAAAAGTTAAAAATCCAAATTATTGAAAGCTTGCTTACAATTGCTTCTTGCACCAAAGGCAGTGTAAAATACAAACAGTGAAATTCCTGTAGTCAAGTTAATCAAGATCAGTTACACTCCTCAGCGCCATATTGCCCGCTGAGAACTTCAAACAGCAAGAGTACTTTAGATTACTTTAAAACTTTTAACTTTTAGTCCACAATTGTCACAGCGTCTTCAAAAAAGGGGGTAATTGCTTTCAAATTTTCAGACGATCCCACAAACAAGCCATTTAAATATTCGGCTATTCCAAAAAAGAAAAAAAAAAGAAAAAAAAAGAAAAAAAAGGTTCCTGTTCTCCACGTTTATGTCGACTCCAACATTCAGGCAGCTCTCATATATCTTATTTTTATCTTATTTAGACATAGCCATAAAACTTAATTTGCTGCCCTTTGCCCTGCGGACGTTTTTTGTGGATCCAGCTCACAATTAAGTTCAAATTTATTGTTTTTCAGACCTCTTTAAATCATCGTTTCACCATTTCATCACCCCCTCTGCTCACTTTTATTTCCCCAAAGGGAAAGCACTTTAAAAAAGCCTCAATTAAAAGCAGTTCAGGGTGGCTTACCACATCGATCTTAATCCAACCAAATTAGGAACTCTTCAATAACGCATTTAGTTGTTATCGGACTTTAAAAATGCTGTTTATTTTTATTTTCATCCACTTTCAATTTTCCATATGCCGCAGAGAGATGAAGACAATGTCTCTAAGCCACAGCCATGGACACACCCCGCTGCTGATACAGTTCTACAGAGGAACTATTGAATCTGTCATCTGCACCTCTATAACTGTCTGGTTTGGTTCTGCAACCCAACAAGACAGACACAGACTTCAGAGGATAATTAGAACTGCAGAAAAAACAATTACTACCAACCTGCCTTCCATTGAAGACCTGTATACTGCACGAGTCAAAAAGAGGGCTGTGAAAATATTTACAGGCCCCTCACATCCTGGACATAAACTGTTTCAACTCCTACCCTCAAAACGACAAACACCTAGACACTAGACACAAGAACAGTTTTTTCCCAAATGCCATCACTCTGCTAAACAAATAATTCCCTCAATACTATCAAACTAGTTATTAAGTCTGCATTACTATTAATCTTCTCATTGTTCCTATCGCCCATCTCCTCCCACTTATGACTATATGACTGTAACCTTGTTGCTGGTATCCTTACGACTTAAATTGACTGTTTCCTAATATGATTTGATTGCTTATTTATTCCCTATGTCTATCATTAAGTGTTGTACCTTATGATTCTTGATGAACGTATCTTTTCTTTTATGTACACTAAGAGAGTGTGCACCAAGACAAATTCCTTGTGTGTCCAATCACACTTGGCCAATAAAGAATTCTATTCTATTCTGTTCTATTCTATTTGCACTATTGCACAATATGTACCACTATGAAGAAACAACAAGGGAAACCTCCCAGACTCCACTCCTACAGCCAATGGCGTCCCCTGTTAAACCATGGGAGGAGATAGCCATGGACCTCATTGTGGACTTATCGGAAAGCCAAGGCAATACCATGATTTGGATGGTCATAGACCTTTTTTCTAAACAAGCCCACTTCATGGCATGTTCAGGCCTGCCATCAGCCAGGAAGCTGGCAAAACTGTTTATAACACATATATATTGCCTCCATGGTGTACCGCGGAGAATTGTATCCGATCAAGGGGTACAATTCATGGCTAAATTTTGGCGAAAGTTCCTGGCCATGGTAAGGTCCTCTTAGGGGCTTAGTTCGGCATTCCACCCAGCTACCAACGGACCTTCCGAGAAGACTAATGCAATGGTGGAGCAGTATTTATGCTGCTACGTTAAGCTGCTACATTAAGCACCAACAGTTTGATTGGGCTGGCCTGCTCCCTTTTCCTGAGGTGGCGTATAACAATGCAGTCCACAGTCGTACCAGCATTACCCCCTTCCAGGTTGCTACCGTAACCAACTTCGTCTCCATAATTGAGTTTCCCCAGCAGAACCCCGAGGAGCTAGAGTTGCAGGGGTGGGTGACATGGATGTAAAATGTCTGGGAAAAAGTCAGAGAGGCTTTACAGAAATCAGCACAGAGCTATAAACACCAGGCAGATAAGAAAAGGAGGCCACAACCCTCATTCCAGGTAGGCCAAAAGGTCTACCTGTCTACCAAATACCTCAAACTGAAGGTGCCCTGCAAGAAGCTGGCACCCAAATACATTGGACCTTTCCTATTGTAAAAGGTCATAAACCCTGTCACTATACGACTACAGCTCCCACTGCACCCTTTCGCATCTAGTCCAGACATTTCAGTTAATAGGGGCCCTCCTACATCGCCCCCTGTCATTGTGAAGGGGGAACGACATTATGAAGTAGATGATATATTGGATGCTCAGTGGCATCAGGGTCGCCTACAATACCTCATATTATGGAAGAATTACCCGCTGTCAGAGGCATCCTGGGTGTCCAGTCAGGACATGAAAGAAGCCCAGTTAGTCGCTAGGTTCTACCAGAAGAAATCGACCAAGCCAGATGGAGGAGTACTCGGAATCCAGGACCTGCCTCACTGTAGCCTTTGTTTTCCAGATGCTGTCTTCATGGTAGGGGGGCTGCATGTCAGCCCTGGCTCTCCTGGAGGCTCGGGGCTGCCATTCTGGTGGGGATGGGGGGCGCTGGGGTTGTTGCATTGATGCAACTGCAGCCACCATGCCCTGTACCTGTGGACCTTGGCTCTGTTAGATATGAAAGTATATGCCTACAACTACAAATATTAGACGAATCTTTTTAGAAAATGGGGAAAGAACCCATCTGCAAAATCCTCACATTTTGTTTTCATTCTGGAAAACTCTGTTGCTGGTTTAAATTTGGCATAATTTATACATTAAAGTGCATGCTCTATGTAATTCACAAAATCCAACAGATATGATTCATTTAATAAAAAGTTAAAGACCCTGTCAGTTCTGTCCGACTCTAGGGCATAGTGCTCATCTCCGTTTCTTGGCCGAGGGAGCCAGCATTGTCCTAAGACAATTTCCATGGTTATGTGGCCAAAGGTGCATGGAACGCTGTTACCTTCCCTGTTGCACTGAACGCTGTTACAGTGCAACTGTATTTTTAATATTTCGTTAAGAATAATTTCCTACCCATTTGGGGTACATTTGCATATTGCATCTCCTACCATAAAATCCTATTTAACACTGCTTTGAATTTAATAAAAAATAGTTCTGATTCTTTTTTTTTTTAAGTCCAAGGGATGTGTTTGATTGCACTCCACTTTGGTTTCCCTTAAAATCAAGAACTACAAATTGTACAATCATATTCCTCATCTTCTTTCATTTCTACTTCTGAGTTAAATCTTCTATGTTGGTCATTATCATTATCAGTCAAGAATAACTGATGCTGTGTGCCTTCCTCTACCCTGCAGACGAGAATTGTCAGCAAGCCAAAGTCAGGAATGTCTTGAGTATCCTGCTTGGCAAAGTCTATTTCTTAGCAGATGTTGGGGTAATTAGTTTCCCATCATTGCCCCTTTTAAAACTCTCTACAGTTAATTGTTGCTTTTAGGGCAATTTGGATTGAGCCCATAGTGAGTGAATGCACACCATATTAGTTCTGTTTTTTATAATGGAGAAAAAAACCTGTTAGACATTTCAGTTACAAATTTCCCATGGCATGGTTGGTTGGATGCCACGTTGTGAACAACAGCTGTAAGAACTTCTTCAAATCTTTCTTCTCAGATCTTTGTCCAGGAGACAAGGCAAAGGAAGGAGACCCATGAGATGGTTTCACTGATCTTCCTTCAAAATGAGCTTTTGGGATTCCGGACCTTTGGTTAAATAACTTTAATTGTACCATAGTTGAGCACCTTTACTCCAATGTTTTTCAATAGGGCACATCACAAATATCAGGGATCCATAATGCAAAGTAATGCTCCTCCAACACAAAGTTATGTCATTACATAATGATGGGTTTTGTGTAACATATCATTTTCTAGAAGTTGCTTCTCAATAAGCAAGAAAAGTGATCTTTGAAGTAAAGGAATAGAATCACAATAGACATAGTTTCTACTAATAATTGTTCCTAGCAAATGCATGCTCTGGGATAGATAGACCTATTCCTCATACACCCACACACATACTACTGAATTTAGGAGTTTTCAATTTTCATTGCTGTATTTTTATAGTGCAATGTGGTGATTTGTTATGTGGAGGAAGACAATGAATTACATTACTGCAAAGAGTGAAATGAATTGATTTCTAGACAACCATGCTGAGAAAGGCAGATGATATAGTGAGATAGCCAAGAAGAACTTTAATTAAATCTGGGCTTGGAATTGTTCTCATATTTTGGAAGAAACAATGGCTATGGGCGGGCCTTGATCTGAATTTGGAATACAGTGCAAGAATCTAATCCTTTCTCTCTGGGAAATCCCCCCCCCATCTACTATTTGCATCCCATCAGACATTTGAAAACATTTTTTACTAAATTTTTCAAAAGTTTGCACTAAGATACTGTTTGTCTTACAACAGGTAGGATGAATTTGATTTAGAAATGTTTAAATTACCCAATCCACATTGGTTATGACGGTTAACACGTTAGAGGTCAGGAATCTCATCAGAGAGAGAGAAAGAGGCATAATTGCAAACTATTGTTAAGCTGTAAGCTTTCAAGAACTCAGAAGACTATATTACTATTAGACAGCTGGATTAGTACAATATTAGATGGCTGGATCAGCCTAGGAAGAAAATTTACAGAATTATAGAACAAGAGTTGGAAGGGACCTTAATTTAATTAATTTAATTTAATTAATTCAATTTATATGTCTCCCCTCTCCGAAAACTCAGGGCGACCTTGGAGCAGAGGTGGTATTCAGCCGGTTTGCACCGGTTCAGGCAAACCATTAGCGGAAATTTGGCATTGTTCCCCGAACAGGTAGCAACCTCTGGCTGGCCATGTCCCCGAACTGGTCACCCAATCCCTGCTTGCTCACCCTGCCTGCTCAATGCTCTCTTGCCCTACCCGCCTACCCCACCCCGCCCTGCCAGCCACTACTTGCAGAATCTAGCTGCCTACTTCTGCTCACTGCTGCTGGCAAATGTAAGGCCGAAGGGTACGGGCCTGCGGGTGGGAAGGGAAGGGAGAGCTGGTGGAGGGGTGATACCAGCAGCGGGTGGACTGATGTGCACGGGAAGGGAGGGGAGTGCGTGGGAGATCATGGCACTGGAATCCTTCCCATGTGTTTCCCCCAGCCAGCGTGGCCTATGAGGGAAGCACGTGGGAGATTGTGGCACCGAAGCCCTTTCCATGTGTTTTCCCCAGCCATCCTGGCCTGCGAGGGAAACACAAGGGAGATCCTAGCTGCAGTTTACTCATGAGCAACATTGGCCAGGAGAGGCAGGGAGAAAGGCCAATGGCACTCACGAGTAAACTGAGGCTCCTAAGCGGGGGGGGGGGTCGAGCCTCCCCGCTCACAATATTTTCACCTGAGGGCATCGCTGGCAGTCACTTCCTGCATCAGGAGGTCTGTGCGCTTCCTGCTGCTGCTTGGCCTCCTCGATATGCGGAGACAGAAAGCAGTGGTTTCTTTCGCTGCCTGCAAGGTGCGGGCGGCGAGCAGCAGAGTAAATCAGTGATCTGCCAGCTGCCTTTAATCTGCAGTTTACTCATGAGCACCATGCTCATAAGTAAACTGCAGATTATAGGCAGCCAGCAGATCGCTAGTTTACTCGCTCTGCTGCTCACCACCCACACCTCACAGGCAGAGAAAGAAACTGCCGCCTCCTGCCTCCGTGCATCGAGGAGGCCGAGCAGCAGCCGGAAGAGCACAGACCTCCTGACACAGGAAGCGGCTGCCAGCAATGCCCTCAGGTGAAGATGTTGTGAGCAGGGAGGCTCGACCCCCCCCTTATGAGCCGTGAAATGCTCGCCACCTGTCTGACACCCGCCAAGCCTCCTTCCACTGGACTTCTCCTCCTCCTCACCAGAAGCACTCACAAGTGACAAGACATCTGTTATTTTTGGGGAGACTGTGGGATTGCCCCCATCTAGTCTTCAGTACCTGGCTCATTGACCTCCAGACTTCAGATTCCCACCACCCAGCACCAGTTCAGAGGTTCCTTCCCCCCCCCATGGACAGAGAGAGAGAGCGGGAGGGAGGGACGGAGGGAGGGAAAGAGAGGAGGAAGAGGGGGAGGGAAAGAGAGACAAGAGGGAAAGGGAGAGAAAGAGAAAGAGAGAGAGAGAGACGAGAGACACGGAGTGTCAGCTTTGGAAGCCATATTAGGACGGAAACTTCCATGCTGCCACCTTCTAATGTGTGGGAAAGTAGGAGGGGAGATTTAGTAGAGGGGGTGTCTGGATTGTTCTTTTCTTTCTGCCTATTAAGATTATTTTTGTCAGCTTTGGAAGCCATATTAGGCTGGAAGTTTCCATGCTGCCACCGTCTCATGTGTGGGAAAGTAGGAGGGGGGATTTAATAAAGGGGTAAAGGGGTTGTCTTTAGACATAATAGCATTCTTCCTGTTGGTCAAGGTCAGGCCGATCCTGCATCTGGAGAAGGAGTGGACAGAGTGCTGTCTCAAGATGGGACGGATGGTGATTGGAATATGTGATTGACTGAGGAGTGAGGGGATGGTTTTGGGGGTTTTGATTTACTGAGGGAAAACCCGGACCTCTCAGATTCGGGTTTTCCCACATGTGCCAGTTTACCTATTCTAGTAAATAGAACTTTGAAAAATGCTTGCTTCAGTGTTTTTACTTGACTTGGGGGGTTTTCTGGAATGCTGACACAGAAAGAGGGGGGGAAAGAGAGAGACAATACACACACACACACACACACAGAGAGAGAGAGATGAGAGAGAGATGAAAGAAAGAGAGAGAGAGGGAGAGATGAGAAACAGAGAGAGGGAGAAAGAAAGAGAAAGAGATGAGAGAGAAATGAGAGAAAAAGAGAGGAGATGACAGAGAGAGAGGGAGAAAGAGATGAGAGAGGGAGGGAGGGAGAGAGATGAGAGCGAGAGGGAGAGGGAGAGAGGGAGAAAATGTTTAAAAGAAAATAGTAAAATAGCTCTTTGAGTGCTTAAGGTTGCAGACCCCTGAGTTAGGCATACACCACAAGTGAACCTTGTGGTCATTAAGTGAACACTGTGGTTGTTAAACAAGTCCATTTCCCCCAATGGGCATTTTTAACCAGAAACCAGAAGGAATTGTTGGAAACTGGCAAAAAACATAGAAAACTTCAGGGACATGACTGTGTGGGATGTTGTAACTGGTCATAAATATGTGTGTGTTTGTGTGTGTGTGTGCGTGGCTATCAAAACTCCTAAAACAGGTCAAGTAGCTCTGGGGAGGTCAGTCGTAAATTTGAATACTTGCGAAGCAACCGGCCACTAAACGAGGACCACTTGTATTTGGTTTGCCTTAAGGATTCAGAGCTGTATGGAATCTGGTTTCCTTTGACCGTTTGGAGGATTGCAAAAGGTCCGGATGCAGGAATCCTCGTAGGGGGAACTAGGATTGTGACCACCTAGCCATGCCCACAATCACATGACTACAAAGCCATGCCCACCCAGTCACATGATCACCAAGCCATGCCCACCAAACAAGCCACGCCCACAGAACAATTTTGAACAATTTTTGAATACCACCACTGCCTTGGAGGTCTTCTAGTCCAACCTGCTGCTCAGGCAAGAGACCCTATACCATTCCAGACAAATGGCTGTCTGATCTCTTCTTTAAAAACTCCACTGATAGAGCGCCTACAACTTCTGGGCAAGCCATTCCACTGATTAATTGTTTTCACTGATAGGAAATTTCAAATTAATTCTAGATTGGATCCCTCTTTGATAAGTTTCTATCTGTTACTTCTCCTTCTGCCCTCAGATGTTTTGGAGAATAGATTGACCCCCCTCTTCTCTGTGACAGTCCCTCGAGTACCAAAAAACAACTATCATGTAAACCCTACTTCTTCTCTTCGATAGGTTAGGTTAGATATACCCAGTTCCTACAACTGTTCATCATATGTTTTAGCCTCCAGACCCTTAATCATCTTTGTTGCACTTCTCTGCACTCTTTCTAAATCTCAACATCTTGTTTGTATTGTAGTGACCAAAATAGGACACAGTATTCCAAATGTGATCTTATTAGAGCAGTATAAAGTAATATTAGCACTTCACGTGATCTTAATACTATCCTCTGTTGATGCAGCCTACGTCTGCATTAGCTTTTTTCACAGGTGCAACACACTGCTGGCTTATTTTTTAAAAAGTTTTTTTATTTTATTTTTTTTATAAAAATGTCAAATCAATGCGTGAACAGTGTGGCACCTGGGCCCCATACATTCCAAAAGAAACAAAACTGATCAGATTAAACATCATTATTACATTAAATCAATTTATGAAATTCCCATAACAATACGCATCTATATTAGGTTACAGTCTATCATTATTCAATTATTCCACCTATTTCTCATTATTACTTTCATTTTATCAAATAACAATGTAATACATTAATATTCCCTTTATTTCTATCACTTCTATCGCTTTTAATCATATCCCCCTATATTAAAAAGCTTTTTCTTTCCTGTCTAACTTCTAATCATGTCATCTGCCTACAAAAGAGAAAAAAAGAAAAAGAATAGAGAGGAAGTGACAGGGAAAGACAATTCAAAACAGCAACCAAGAAAAGGAATCATCCATCCATCATCACTTGCCTGCTTTATACTTTAATTGTTATATTTTAAAAGAAAGAGGGGTAGAAGTCAAAACAACAACACAGAAAAAAAAAATCATCTACCCATTGCCTCTTGCCCGCTTCGATACTTCAATTGCTATGCTTTTTTTTTTACTTGGCTCCCCCATTCCTCTCTTAAGTCTCCATCTATATCTATTTCTTGGATGTCCAATCTAAGTGTTCCTCCCACCTCTACCTTCTTCCTCTGCCTATTTTCTAAAAATTTTACTGAGGCCCCTGCCTCCGTTTCAAACATATCTTCCAACTCTCTTAATATGTTTTCCCTCTGGTTTAATTCATCAATCATTATTGTTTTCGTTATAATCTCCTTCTTGTCTTCTTCCTTCTTTATTTCTTCTTTTGGCTTTCCTGGACGTCTCGGTTTGTAGTCGTCATCCCTTGTATAGTGTTTTTCATTTTTTCCATAATATCCTTAAATCCTTTGTCCATAATGTCTTTTATATTTTGATAAAGTACATCCATCGAGGCAATTCCACTCATTTCTCCTTCTTCAGTATCTTATTTTATTTTTTAAGAAAGTTGATTTTTCTCCAACAGTCCAAGAATTATTTATTTAGTCTTTAAACTACCCTTTTATTGAAAGGGAGTGATTGCAAGACAAAAGCGAAGCAGGCTCTAAGATCCCCTTAGACCAGTGGTTCTCAACCTTCCTAATGCCGCGACCCTTTAATACCCTCATGTTGTGGTGACCCCCAACCAGGGGTCGGCTCTAAATTTTTTTACTACCGGTTCTGTGGGCATGGCTTATTTTGTGGGCATGGCTTGGAGGTCATGTGACCGGGTGGCCATGGCTATGTGTATAGGGACTACTCAGCGGGCTGAAAAAAGTCATTTCTGACAGGTCCTTGGACTTTTGACTGGTCCTCACACTTATGACCATCCTCACATTTATGCCTGTGCAGCATTCTTAACAACCATGTCACTCATTTCACAACTGCTTCTCTTCAACATGGTGATAAGATAGGGCAAAAAACGTAAAATGTGAGGACAGTCGTAAATTCGAGGACTGGTCAAAAGTGTGAGGACCAGTCAAAAATAACTTTTTCAGCCCTCTGAGTAGTCCCTGTGCACAAAAGGACTACCCAGAGGGCTGAAAAAAGTGATTTCTGACAGGTCCTCACACTTTTGACCAGTCTTCGCAGTTATGACTGGTCATCATTTATGCCCATTGTAGCATTCTTAACAACTGTGTCACTCATTTCACAACTGCTTCTCTTCACCATGGTGACAAGATAGGGCAAAAGCGTAAATTGTGAGGACAGTCGTAAGTTCAAGGACTGGTCAAAAGTGCGAGGACCAGTCAAAAATAACTTTTTCAGCCCTCTGAGTAGTCCATATGCATAAAAGGATACAGCAATAGAGAGGGATGAAGGAAGGGAAGGGAAATTAGAGTAGGAGTGAGGGTAAGTGAGGGAGGAAGAGAGGAGGGGAAGGAGAAAGGAAGAGGAAGTAGGGAGAAGAAGAAGGGGGGGAGAGAAAGTAAGAAGGAAAGAAAAGACAGAGGTGATAGGTTTGAGGAGAAAGATTGCTGTACAATAAAAAAGATGAAAGGGAAGAAAGCCAACCCCAAACAAATATAAAGATATTAAGATAAAGAATGAATTGTTAAACTTTAAAGAATAAAAGAGAACAAATATGAATAAATAGCAATAATTAGAAACACACATACAAACATACAATGTATTTTCTTTGAACAGAGTATTTGGCCGGTTCACAAATTTAAACAGTTGTAGGAGGTTAGCACCCACCCCTTTCCTAGAAGAATGAAATATTTTGGGAAGTATTAAAAAGGCAGAATATTATATTTCCCTGGATGAGAAATGGAGAAGCATATTTTACAGACAAAGCAGCTCCCACCTTCCTGCTCCCCACCCTTTGTTAATGGGCCAGAGACAGAAAATCAATCCTTTGTCAAAGGACATTTGCAACACAATAGAAACAGAAACTAACACAATGGGCCCCATCTAGCAACCGAAACTCACCACACGTGACCTGGGAAGCACATATAACCATCAGCCAGCAAGGCTAGCTAAGACCCCCACCCCCTGGGAGTCTGACAACCAATCAAGATACTCTTGATTTACTGTATCTGCTCCTTTTCTGTTCAGGAACTCAAGCCATGTGATCCTGTCCACCATTAAACCATCTTTCCAAGCAGTCTCCATGTTTCCAGTGTCTTTTTCCCCACTTGGAGCAGAACCCAGAAGGATATTTCTTCCAGCACAGTGTTTAGTAATTTCAATTAAATTTACAATTTCTATATTTCCTTTTTGCCATATTTATTCCTCATCTATTTTTTTTAAAAAAAAACAATATTACCCTTCATCCTCATCTCTAATCTTAATCAAATTCAATTTTTCCCTTCTATTCTATATTATACCCCTTCTATTTTTATATCCATCTTCACATTGGTTAATTATGTAATTATGTAATACAGTTGTTTAATACAAATTCAACATTTTAATATAAATCAATTAGTTATATAACTATCTTTTTTGTATATTAATCAATATGAACATGAATATTCCAATTATTTCCATGCAATCCAATTTCTTACAAATCCATTAATAAACCAATAATCCAATAATAATAAACCAAATAATTTCCCCCATATATTCCTCCAAACCACAACTTAACCATTTCTGCTTTTAACACAATATACAATTAATAGTATCTCAATTATTACAATTCCCTAGTTAAATAGAGCTTTTTTTCTTTTGTGTTTTAAAATCTTGAACTCTCATTTTTTGCCCTAAATTTCCCATTGTTTGCACCTACCTTTTTTGGTGAGCAAAAAGAAAAAGAAATCTCTCTCCCTACCTCATTTTGTCACGCTGCAGCAAAGACCCTTTCAGTTTCGTTTTAGCTAGGGGGAAAAAATTGCTCCATCACTCTTTTGCAGCTTGGAAAACAAGAGCTTGCAAAGAAGCCTGCACAAAACAGCTGAGAGCAAATCAGCTGAGAGTCGGGGGGGGGAGCTAATCAATTTATGCTAATTAACCTCTGCTGAAGCTGAAAGAGGCTGTTTTTTCTATTTTTGCAGGCACCGATCTTCTCATTTGTTTTCTTTTAACACTGATCTGTTGTAGGGCGGCCCTTTGAAGCCCGGCGGCAAGAATTTAAACAGTTTTTTTTCCCTCTAGCCATCAGCTGGGACTCAGGAGGCAGCAATAGATTGGGGGTGGGCGGGGTAAGCGAATGGCGACCGACCAGCGATCCAACAGAGGCAGAGGGTGAGTGTCAGCCTCAGCTTTCCTGCTTTAGCTGCCATAAGAAACGGGGAGGGATTAGGTATGGAGCAAAGGGGGGGAAGAGAGCAGGAGGGGGTTTGTCTTTGTAGGAGGGGACTTTGTGGGAATCGAAACTGGATTTCAGTAGGGGATGGCTGACCAACTGTCTCGACATTCCTGATGGATGATGCTGCCAGACGTGTTGCCACCTGACCTTTGGAAGACCTTTAGATTGGCTGAGAAAATATAAACACGAGGGGGGGGGAAGAAGCTTAGTAGATGCATTTCGCGCGTTTTGGTCACTTCCAGCTTTTCACTGGGGTGTTAATCTTTTCATATTCAGTAAAAGTACCAAATTCTTCAAAATGCTTGAGTTTGGGGTTTTCTTTCCTGGATACTGAAGGAAGCATACCTGACATTAAGCTGGAAGTCATCTCAGTCATCCCGGACAAAACCCGAGGGGACTGAAAATCCAAAGTATGTCAGATTGAGGGAGTGATGAAGAAGGGAAGATGGGGGCAGCAGTTTCAACCGCCCTCCAGTCGGAAAGAGAAACTGCAGAATGGCTGGAAAAACTCCGTTTGGAACCGGAGGAAGCTAGATGGTCCAAAGGAGTGGGGAGACTGCCGGACTGGGGGGAGAATCCCCAGGGAGTGACGACTTCCAGACCCCGAAAAAGGGAGGCAGTGTGGATTAGATGGGTCGATTGCAGGAGGGGGCCCAGCTAGTTTTATGACCGAACCCCTTGAACTACAGTTGGGGAATCACATAGAAAAGCTCAGCTTTATCGTAGCACCTGGCATGGAAAGGCCCCTAATTCTAGGACTGCCCTGGCTTCGAAAATGGAACCCACGAGTAAATTGGAAAATGGGGGTCCTGCGCATCCGTACGGCAGAACCAACTCCGGAAAAGGAAGGCCCCTCCCTAAGGGACGACATAAGACCAGAAGGGGCCGCAGTAGCCATTAATTATATTGAGGGAGAAGAGAAAATTCCGAAGGAATATTGGGACCTCAAGGAAGTGTTTAGTGAAAAAGCGTCTGATACTCTGCCTCCCCACAGGGCCACTGACTGCACCATTGAAATACTCCCAGGGGTGAAGCTTCCCAAACCAAAAATATACCCCATGACACCTCGAGAATTGGAGGAATTGCGGAATTTTATTGACAAAAACTTAGAACGGGGATTTATCGAACGAGCCAAACCCAAGGTAGCAGCGCCAGTAATGTTCCGCGAAAAGAAAGATGGATCCTTCAGATTAGTTGTTGATTATAGAAACATGAACGCCATTTGCGTGGAAAATGTCTATCCCCTCCCACTTATGAAGGACATGTTGGCCCATTTAGGAAAGGGAAAATTTTTTACCAAACTTGATTTAAGAGAGGCATACTACCGAGTGAGAATAAAAGAGGGACATGAATGGAAGACAGCATTTAATTGCCCACTGGGGTGTTTCCAATTTAGAGTACTCCCTTTTGGACTACAGGGGGCCCCGGCCGTATTCATGCAGTTGATCAACGAAGTGTTGCATGAGCATCTATATAAGGGGGTGTTGGTCTATTTGGACGATATTCTAATTTACTCTGACAACATGGCCGACCATATAAGATTGGTTCGAACAGTCTTGAATAAACTCAGAGCAGCTGAACTCTATGCCAAACTTTCTAAATGTGAATTCCATCAAGACAAAATCGACTATCTTGGATATCGTATATCGCATGAGGGAATAGAGATGGACCCGGAAAAGGTCCGGGCAGTAATGGAATGGGCCGCACCACGCACCCGTAAACAGTTACAGAGTTTCTTAGGGTTTGCTAACTTTTATAGACAATTTATCCCCTCTTTTGCAAAAATCGCACTGCCAATTACAAACTTGCTCAAAACCAAAGGGGAAATAAAACCCAAACCCTCGAAACCACTAGAATGGACTATGGACTGTCAGGCCGCTTTCGAAAAACTGAAGCGGTTGTTTGCAGCTGAACCTGTGCTCAAACACCCCGACATAGAACAACCTTTTGTAGTACAAGCGGATGCTAGCGACGTTGCCGTAGGAGCGATACTCTTGCAAAAGAATGAGAATGGAATATTACAACCCTGTGCTTACACATCCCGTAAGCTATCTGAGACAGAAAGGAGATGGGCCATATGGGAGAAGGAAGCATTTGCAGTTAGATGGGCGCTGTTAACATGGAGACAATTTTTAGAAGGGGCAAAACACCCTTTCGAGGTGTGGACTGACCATAAGAATCTAGAAGCATTAAAAACACCACGCAAATTGTCACCCAAACAGGCACACTGGGCCCAACATTTCAAGCGTTTCAATTTCACTTTACGTTACCTTCCTGGGGGGAAAAATTTCATGGCGGACGCACTTTCCAGATTACCACAGTACAACAGCATAAAGAAGGAAGTGGTTCAACCAATGATCCCCTTAACGCAATTGGCAACACCTGTCACTACCAGAGCGCAGAGTAAAACCGATCCAGAACTCTCAGGGGATTTACTCGAAAAGTTACGAGAAGCGCTAAAAGCTGACGAGTGGTTTAAAATCCACTCCAACGAATGCACACTTCGCGACGGACTAGCTTGGGTTGGATCAAAATTGTATGTTCCGACCACATTAAGACCAACCGTATTGAAATATGCGCATGATGCCAAAGCCGCAGGACACTTTGCGTTTGTCAAAACTTTACATCTTGTTAAGAGACAGTTTTGGTGGCCTGCACTAAAAAAGGACATACAGGCATATGTGGCTAGCTGTCCAGTATGTGCCTCGGCTAAAAGACCTCCAGGAAAATCCCCTGGATTACTGCAAAGTGTGGCTAGACCGAACGCCCCATGGAAGGAAATATCTATGGATTTTATTGTGGACTTACCCGACAGTGAGGGCTGCACTGTCATTTGGGTAGTAACTGATTTGTTTTCCAAACAAGTACATTTCATACCTTGCTCAAAGATCCCTTCAGCAAAAACCCTCGCAAAATTATTTATTCGGCAGATTTACCGACTACATGGGTCTCCGAAAAGAATAATTTCTGATAGGGGTGTGCAATTTACTTCCAGTTTCTGGAGAGAATTTTTAAGACTGATAGGCTCCGCACAGGGGTTGAGTTCCAGTCACCACCCTCAGACAAATGGTGTTTGTGAAAGAACCAATGGGGTGCTCGAACAATACCTTAGGTGTTACGTGAATTACCAACAGGACAATTGGGTAGACTTGTTGCCATTTGCAGAAGTGGCGTATAACAATTCTGTGCATAGTAGCACCGGATTCACCCCTTTTAAGGTTGCATCGGGCCAGGATTTTGTACCCATTCCCGAGTTACCTCAAGATGATCCCCAAAATCCCTCCTTGATAGATTGGATGGAACAATTAAGGAGCACCTGGACAGTGACTCGGAAGGCATTAGATGAGGCACACCGAGCTCATAAGGCACAAGCCGATAAGAAAAGGTCCCCAGCTCACATTTACAAAGTGGGGGATAAAGTCTATTTGTCTACCAAATACTTGCAAACCACCCAGAGGTCTAAAAAGCTGGGGCCTAAGTATGTAGGACCATTTCGTGTGATTAGACTGATAAATCCAGTGACAGTTGAATTAGAATTACCAAAAACCTTGAGACGGATACATCCTGTATTTCATGTTAGTTTATTGAAACCTGAACACTCATCTCCCCTAAGGGTTGATCATAGCAACCCTCCAATTCCCATCCTCATAGAAGGGGAGCAACATTTTGAGGTTAAGGAAATCTTGGACTCTAGAAAACACCATGGTAAAGTCCAATATCTAATTGCCTGGAAACATTTTCCACTATCTCAGGCTGAATGGGTAAATAAACGGGATGTCCGAGCTCCCAAGAAAGTACAACAGTTCTATGCCAAATACCCTGATAAACCTTGATCATTGTATATATTCTGTTTCTGTTTCTCTTTTTCTTTTTAATTAGGACTAACGTCTCTTCTGCAAGAGGGGCCGAATGTCAGCCTCAGCTTTCCTGCTTTAGCTGCCATAAGAAACGGGGAGGGATTAGGTATGGAGCAAAGGGGGGGAAGAGAGCAGGAGGGGGTTTGTCTTTGTAGGAGGGGACTTCGTGGGAATCGAAACTGGATTTCAGTAGGGGATGGCTGACCAACTGTCTCGACATTCCTGATGGATGACGCTGCCAGACGTGTTGCCACCTGACCTTTGGAAGACCTTTAGATTGGCTGAGAAAATATAAATACGAGGGGGGGAAGAAGCTTAGTAGATGCATTTCGCGCGTTTTGGTCACTTCCAGCTTTTCACTGGGGTGTTAATCTTTTCATATTCAGTAAAAGTACCAAATTCTTCAAAATGCTTGAGTTTGGGGTTTTCTTTCCTGGATACTGAAGGAAGCATACCTGACAGTGAGGGTGAGTGAAGGCATGGGGGGGGGGCGAGAGAGGGCTTTGGCGACCCCTGTGAAATGGCCGTTCAACCCCCAAAGGGGTCACAACCCCCAGGTTGAGAACCGCTGCCTTAGACAATTCTATTAGGATAAAGGAGTAGGAAACCCCTCCCCTCAGTCTGATGTTGAATGAGCCAATCCACAGGTGTGAAGATGTTGTGAAAACCTTCATCGTGGAAAGGAGATAAGGGAGTGTTCCCAGGCACTTCTCTCCAGAGGCTTCAGAACTGAGAAAAAACAGATGGCCCTCCCCCTTTACACATTCCCCAAAGATAAATCAAAGCACAGGGCAGGTAGGTGTCGGAGCTACAGTTATAAACTAAGGGGTTGCAGGATATGTAGGAAAACAGGAAGAGGGTAATAAATGAATAAATGATCCAGGCCCCCCTCCCCACAGGAATGGCAGTACCATGATAGGGATCTGACATGCTCATCCCCTAGAAAAATGAGGGGTCCATCTATAAAGAAAGCACAAGAGAAACAACATAGTGAGTTATTTGGGTTCATCAGGGTACTGCGAGTGGAACCTTTTCAGTAATGCAGGGGCCCTAACATGTTTTTTAGCTACCCACTCATTCTGGGAGGGTAGTAAACGCTTCCAGGCTACTAGATATTGTGCGGAGCCATAGTGTGTTCATTAGTCTAGGATTTCCTTAATCTCAAAGTGGTATTCTCCTTTAATCATGACCGGGACTGGAGGAATGTCTGCAGGTGGCCTTAGGGGTGAGGTAATTTCTGGCTTCAGCAGGCTGCAGTGAAACACTGGGTGGACTTTCCTAAGTGTTTTGGGGAGTAGTAATTCCACTGTCACTGGGTTAATGAGTCTAGTTATGGGGGAAGGTCCTATGAACTTATGTCCCAATTTTTTGAAGGGTTGCAAGTATTGTAGATACTTGATGGAGAAGTAGACCTTATCCCCTATTTTAAAAGGTCTTTGCTCCATTCTTTGTCAGCCTGAGCTTTAAAAGTGGCCTTAGCCTTGCTCAGACCAATCTAACTACTGGCCAGGTGTTTTGCAGTTCTTGTATCCACTCTTTAAGGGAGGGCATGGTTGGCTCCTCTACTGGTAGTTCTGGCATTGGGGTGAAATCCTGGCCTGTTGCAACTTGGAAAGGGATGAAACCCATGCTAGAATGCACAGAATTATTGTATGCCACTTCTGCAAAAGGCAGGAGGTCCGTTATCTTGCTGATAATTAATAAAACATTTCAAATATTGTTCTAAACACTGTTCAAACATTCTGTTGATCCTTTAGTGGCTGGGTGGTGGGAGGAGCTTAGGCCCTGGCTGGTACCTAGGAGGCCCAGAAAAGCTTTTCAGAACTTCAAAGTGAATTGAACCCACTGATCAGATATTATTCTTTGGGGGGCCCCATGCAGTCGATAAATGTGCTGTAGGAACATTTTGGCAAGTGCCTTGGCAGTGGGGATTCTTTGGCAGGGGATAAAATGGGCCTGCTTGAAAAACAGGTCTCAGCCGCCCTGAGTCTTTGGAGAGGGGTGGCATATAAATTGAATTAATTAAATTAATTAATTAAATTAAATTATGACTCAAATGACAGTGTTTCCCCCCACTTTCGGGCAGCTGTACAATAAAATCCATAGCAATCTCTCTCCAGGGTGCTGAAGGCTTGGCTATGGTTTGTAAGAGTCTTGGGGGTTTTCCCTGCCTTCTTTTTGCTGCTGCAAAAAGATCTATGAAGATCCTCAATTCCTTGAGTTCTATGGGGGACATGCTATACATCTTGGGCTTTGGTAGTTTAGTACCTGGGAGGATCTCAATGGCGCAGTCTGTGGGATGGTGGGGGAGCGGAGCTCATCGGAACACTCTTTGCCAAACACTTCAGCTAAATCCTTATATTCCCTGGGAATGCCGTTCATTGGTGAGGCTTCCCCGTCCACAGCTGTTTCTTTGTTTGGATTTCCTCCCAGTTCCTCCCTTCAGCCATCTGGTCTGGTCACTCCTCATTGGAACCTTAGGGTTCTCTGCTGCCAGGTTACTCTGGGGTTCCATTTCCTTAGCCAGGTGAGTCCCAGGACTAGTGGCCATTCCATTCTGGGTGCCACAATAAAAGTGAGTCTCTCATCATGAGTCCCCATTGCTATGTCCAGGGGTTCTGTGGCAAAAATGGCCGGTTCCCCCCCCCCCCCGTGGCTGATCCAGAGGTGGGTTTCAGCAGGTTCTGACCAGTTCTGGAGAACCGGTGGCAGAAATTTTGAGTAGTTTGGAGAACTGGTAGTAAAAATTCTGACTGGCCCTGCCCCCATCTGTTCTCTGCCTCCCAAGCCTTAGCTGATCAGGAGGAAATGGGGATTTTGTAGTAACCTTCCCCTGGATTGGGGAGGGAATGGAGATTTTGCAGTATCCTTCCCCCAGAATGGAGATTTTACACTATTCTTCTCCTGCCCTGCCCACCAAACCATGCCATGCCCACCAAGCCACACCCACAGAACCGGTAGTAAAAAATTTTGAAACCCACCATTAGACTGACTCATTCAACTGGCAGACACGATGGGGTTTTTTAGCTTCTGCAAGCATATGCCCAATTTTCCCACCAGGGTTGGGCTAATCAAATAATGGGTGCACCATGAGTCCAGGAGAGCTGAGATTTTCACTCTTCCCCCCCACCCGGGGATGAATAGTCTTAGAGGCAGAGTGAATGGCTCAATTGGTTCGCTTACCAGCAGGTCATCTTCAGGGTCGCTCTTGGACATGTCCAGTTCCTCCTCAGGTGATGCCGGAGTTCCTTTCCCCAATTTTGTGAGGGAGTGAAACTCTGCGGCCTCTCCACTTCTCAGTGTGCTGTCTTTTCCTCAGGGAGTTGTTTTCACGGTCTTTCCTCTGGATAGGCATTCTGGTTTTTGAGCAGGAGTTTTTGAATGACACTCAGCTGCACGGTGCCCCTCCTTCCCGCATTTGAAGCAAGCAGATGATCTCAGTGTCAGTGGGGGTTGCGGCTTGTTTGGCCCTCACTTCCCCTTGGGTGGGAATATCTTCCAGGCTCTTCCCCCTCGGTACTGGTTCGACCAGGAAGTACCAGTTGTACAGGCAGTCTGGGGCCCCTCGAGCCAGGCAGGCATGGTAGAGGTCGTCATTCAGGCCATCTTTGAACCAGCTCACTAGTATGTCTTCCAGCCAGTCCACTCTGCAGGCAAGGTCTCGGAACTCTTCAGTGTATTCAGCTACTGGCCTGTGCCCGTTTCACAGCTCTGATGTGATTACAAGTTTTGTAGTCTGCCAAGAGGTCTTCAAATTGGTGGCAGAGAGCCATCATGAATCGGTCAAAGTTCTGTGGTTCAGGGGCACCTGCATTGTGGAGGGTCACCATCCAAAGGGCAGCTGCCCCTTCCAGGGCCAAAGTGATGGCTTGGACCCAGGCACCCTGGGTCTGCAAACCCCTCCCATACTCCTGCATGTACATGAGGACATGTGCCAGGAAAAACCCCAGTTGCTGTGGGTTGCCATTGTACTTCACTCCTGGTGGGGTGTCTCCCTCTCCAGTTGTGGCACTCTGGGCTGGCCAGGGCTAGTGCTGCATGGGTGAATTCACCTGGATGGCTGCTGCTCCCCCCTGCCGCATCTGCTTGGCTGCTGCTTCTGGATCCGGAGCGGTGGTCCGGCCTCATTGGCTGCTGCTGCCACCTTGCCCCCTCTCTGGTGTCGATCCAATTCCCCCCTGGTTCTGAGGTTTTCAAGAGCCTCCGTCATGAACTGCACAACGTTTCTCTTGAGGCAGTCATCTCCACCCGGTTTTTCAATGGGCTCTTACTGGTCGGACAAGGTTTCCAGCCCAGTTAACTGCCCCGGGTGAAGGTGACTCCTCGGGTTCCTCCATCCCAGTTGTCCTTCTTCCCCACTCCGATCGACCATCTGGGCTTCCTGGGGATCTCCAAGTCGGCTTTGATGTCTTCGATGGGGCAGAAGGAGCTGGCTTCTGGCTGGGTGATGTTGGAGGTTTCACTCCAGCATACTCCCTCTCCTTGCTCACCGCTTTGCTCAGATATTGTGTGCAGGGTTCCCTCGGTAGAGCAAGTTTGCTTCTCTGGGTTGACCACTTTTGCAGAGCCTGCTTTATGTAAGGTCCTGCCTCTATTCCCCAAATCAAGAATTTCAAAAGGAACCTTTTATTGAAAGGAAGTGATTGCCAGACAAAAGCAAAGCAGGCTCTAAGGTCCCCTTAGGCAATTCTGTTAGGAGAAAGGAGTTAGAAACCCCTCCCCTCAGTCCGTTGTTGAATGAGCCAATCCACAGGTGTGAAGATGGTGTGAAGACAATCATCCTGGGAAGGAGATAAGGAAGTGTTCCCAGGCACTTCTCTCCAGAGGCTTCAGAATTGAGAAAAAGCAGATAGCCCTCCCCCTTTACACATTCCCCAAAGGTAAATCAAAGCACAGGGGAGATAGATGTTGGAGCTACAGTTATAAACTAAGGGGTTGCAGGATATGTAGGAAAACAGGAAGAGGGTAATAAGTGAATAAATGATACAGGCCCACCTTCCCAAAGGAATGGCAGTATCATGATAGGGATCTGACAGTCTGTTTGATAATAAGAGATAATCTGACCTCCATTTTACAGATGGGGGTGGGGGGGTAGGTGAGCACTGCCAAACATTTTGCAGGGTAAACCAGCCATTTCTCATCTTTGTGTAAAACCCTATAGCATCCAAAAACTTTGGATTTTTCAGATGTCTAATGTTGCTCCTGAAGTTGGAGCTGTTTATGGAGGGTTTTAAAAAGGCACATAAAATCTGTGAGAATAGGATGGGGAACACACCCGTTTGCCCTTAAATAAACCCTACAACTCCAGTACAGATGCAGTTCCTTTAATTCCTGAACAATTGGCCAGCTACATTTGATTCAGCTTGATCAGGTATAGCTAAAGAGGGAACATTGTTGGCTGGCTGGGGAATTCTGGGAATTAAAAGTTCACACATCTTAAAGTTCTTGAGGTTGAGAAAGACTGGAATTCTACTACAGTCATGCAAATTCTTATCTCTGGCTATCGCTTGTTCACCTAACCAGTTGTAGGAGGAGAGGCCAACCTGGTTGCTCCTCACTTTCTCTGGTACATGGATGGGCAGGGGATAGGAAAAAAAGCAAGTGTGTGCTTACAAGGAAATGAGTGGTTGGGTTCTGAAGCAATCACAGCCAAGAATCCAAAAACACAGAATTTTAAACTGTGGCTGCTCTAAATAGGGCATCGCAGCTGCAGTGATCCCAACTTGGGGCATTTCAGAGTGACATCTATATAAACAGGACAACAGCTTTGTTCCATTGTTCAATAATTACCTTTTGCTTTACCAACAGCACTGCTCAAAGCTTTAAATTCATTATATCATTAGCTTTTCAGACTTTAAAGACTGTAGTTCAGTACCAAAAAATCAAGGTTTTAAATATTCATTTAAAATCAATTCAAGAGCTGGACTGCTTGGGATGTGACTCGCACTTTCACCTACATTTTTCCTTCACTCGCAGCTTGACAGTAACAGGGAAAGGGTGGATGGAATGTATGGATGTGAGAATGGTATTCAAGCATCCATCAGCTTCCGTGAGACATTGCTATCATCTTAAGGATACACCAAACAGATGTCCCGGCATGGCTGGCTGTTTTCCATAACAAAATGAACAGAAGAGATTGATGTATATTTTGGACTGTGGGTGGCCCGTAGGGAAAAGGAGGAATTAACTATGCTGGCTTTTGAGTGGAAAACCCAAAGCTGGTTTTCTTCTTCTGTGCCAATGTGGTTTATTCAGTAGTTTTATACTCTTGGTAAAATAATGTCACAGGAGTTCCTTTTTCTGGATTTGCTAACTGGACAGTTGACAAGATGAAAAGCAGAGTTCAGCAACTGACAGTACAGTAGTGGCTTCGCAGCCTTTTTGTAACTGCACCTCCCTAATCATTCAGAGCTCAATGTAAAATCCTAGAATTTTGCAAACTTCAGAGAAGCACTATGACACAGATTCATTTAAATCACCTCTTTGAATTGTATCTTCACACTGATACAAGAAGTCCAAGTGAATCACACTTCTTTGAATTGTTTTGGAGAAATTCAAATGCAATTCAAAGACTATGACCAGTGTTTCTCAACCATAGCAACTTTAAGATATGTGAATTTCAACTAAGAATTCCCCAGCCACCCATGATATTGAACATTGTATTTTATGTTAAGTTGTTAAGGTTAAGAAATACTGCTATAGACTGACTTTGCAGCAGCTGAAACAAAACAAACTGGCAAAAGAATTAGGCATTTTGATGGGCTGATACTGATACTGGTGTCCACAGAGTGTGGTTAAAAAAAAGTCTAGATGGTGCCCATGTACTTACCTTTTGAAGAGCTCTGGAGCTCACATTAGGGAAAGAGGGCAGATTGCTTGCCATGATCCAGGAAGTGGTCATAATCAGTAATGGAGGCTGGGGAGAAGGATGTGGAATCCAATCATGTGGGAAGTAGACCAAAGGCCTGCAGGGACCTGGTGGGGCAGGATGATGGGGGAAGGCTGCTATAGCATGCCTACGGTCAATCATAAAGATGAAAGACCACAGGGGTCCTGCAGTGGCCGTAACTTTGAAAATGGGTTGCAAGAAGTTTTTGTGGGGTCTGTTGTAACACAAAGTGATCAGTCGCAAGTCAAAGATTACCTATAATGGAGTGCTGGAACCTAATAACACTGTAGATCCCTGGACATAGCAATACCTGGGATTCTTTCTCACTATTTTCTTTCAGAAATTCTTGGGACTATATAAGACTTGAGCTTGGAGCTAAAGTGCCCTATGAAAATAATGGAAGGATGGGCTGAGATAAAGTGGTTTCCCTCATTATTTTAGGCACACAAATATTCATTTAGAATAGTGTTTCTTAACCTTAGCTACATGGAGATGCGTACACCTCAACGTCCAGAATTCTCCAGTAAGCATGCTGGCTGGGGAATTCTAAGAGTTGAAGTCCACATATCTTAAAGTGGCTAATATTGAGAAATACTGCTTTAGATTAATATTAGAATTTAATTATGTAGATTTACCCTCAGCTACGTACTAACGTTATATGCAGAATAGCACAAAAGCAGAATGTGACAGAATGTGAATTCAAAAGGTATTTAGTCTTGAAAGAATTGGAAATAATTGATTGAAAAAGCATTTAAATGAACTAAGTAGATTTCCCAGATCTTCAACTAATACAGGGGAATAAGAGAGGACCTTTTTACATGTGAAGGCAGAGAGGACCTTTTTACATGTGAAGGCAATGAAACTTGTAGAAGGCACTCCGCTTCAGTGAATGGCTTCTTAATTGTTGATGATGTAGGTACAAATTGATAGAAATCTGAGGAAAAATATGCCAATAACCTAAGTTTATTAGTCTGTCAACAATATTACAAATATTTAAAAATGACTTATTATATAAATAGTTGGCAGCTATTCCATTACAGAATTAAATTACCAGTACAACAAACAAACTGCAGATTTAGACACCTTGAAGTAATAGTAAAATGAACAGAAAGGTCTTAAGCTGAAGGTGAGCAGCCAAGGGAGCATCCTCTCCAACTCTACACTACACTCTACACTACTGGGAAATTTGCTTCTCCTTCTTCTTTAATACCCCATTACAAATACAAAATAAACTTAACAGAAGATATTAATTTGCATATCAAAGAACAATTTATAATTATAACACTCTGTAAACCACTTGTGCGATTCTTTACAGAAACTTGAATTTAGAAACTAATTGCTTTTAATATTACAAAGATTTCAGCTCCAAAAATAATTCAACATAAAATTAACCTTTAGCAATTAGCATCATAAAATTATACATTTCCACATAAAAATACAAAACAATATTAATGAGAAGAATATGAAAAATCATTCCAAGCACTTTTGCTATTTTAAACAAAACAAAGAAACAAAACCCAAAATGACAACAAAATAGAAATATGCATGAAAAAAGTCTATCCCTTTGTTAGCAAAACACTATCCAAAATAAATATAATCATTTACATCAGTACAAAGATTTCTGAATTTTAAAAAATAGTTGCAATGACAAAAGGGGTTTTCTTTTTCTGACAGTAAAAAATGATACTGTGGATAAAATTTGCAAAAGATGCAATGAAAAAATAAAATTTGCATTAAAAAGGTTTACATGGGTATTCTTTTTATACAAACATTAGAAACAGTATTGCACATCACAACACAGAATCGAGGTTAGTCAGCCTTCCAAAATGTGTTATATTCAAGTTTTGTAGCATCTTTGAGGAGAAGCCTTGGGCAACCAGATGCAAACATGGAATTAAGGATCAAGTGTTTTCCATACACAAATATATAAATGCTAAATGTTTCCTTCTTAACAAAAAGTGTGGACTTTTTAAAGCATTTTTCCTTCCACATCATACATTTGAAAAAGCAATATGCACATCTGGGATATCAAAAGTAAAGAAGCTTAAAAAATTTAAAATACAATAAAATTATCATTTTTTTTACAAAAATAGTAAAATAAATATGATTTATAAAGCAAAAGCAATACAGCATTGAATACTAGAGAAAACAGGGGTGCAATCCAGCAGCACATCTCTTATGTCAACCATCTTTTAATAAGCAGAAGATATGCATAAAATCCGTAGATACCACCTCTCCTCTGACAAATGAAAAGAGGCTAATAGATCAACTGCTTTGTTAATACAAGGGGTGAATATTTCTATTGGATTCTACTGGATTACACCCAAAATTCATGGATTAAGGACAAAAAAAGGAGATGTAAAATTAGCACCAATAGCCCCAGAAATGAAGTAACAAGCATAGCTTGATATTTGATTAGTTTACCCATGTCAAATAAAGGATAACACCATCCTATTTGACAGCTATATTGTAGAGAAGGGAAAAACATCTCCATTATTTTAATTGTGTACTATTTGTCGATATTAATTTCATTATTTAAAACATATAAAGGTGCTTCAGTTTTAAACTTCAAGCAAGAAATATGAAAATAAAGTTAAAAACATTTGCAGAATTAATTATACTTAAATAATTAACACTTCAAAACTGTTTTTTTTATTCCAAAAATTGAGGTATAGCAAAGGAGATGTCATTTGTCAAAAAAAATCTGTGCCTCAAAATAGCTGACTAGTTGGAAAAAATCTCTTATAGAGATATAAAAATAGTGCATAACAAATGTCAAAAATGGATCAAAGTTTAGCAGGGCTTAAGGTTAGAAAAAAATACTCCAAGAAGTCTGGAGGATCATGGTTAAGTAACAAATACAATACATTGATAAATAAATCAGTTAAAGGTTTTTTTTTAAAAAAACAGCATCAACTTTAAAACTTTAAAACCCTGAACTACAATCACAACAGTACTAGACATGAAACATATACTGAGCAGTACAAGGAGCTCACCAATTTTAAAATTTTAACCAATTTTAAGAATAAACTATACTGTGATAAAGGATTGTCCCTGAGGACATGGCAAGAGCATAACCCTGGTTAATTGCTCTCTGTAAAAAGGACTGCAATTCTGAACTTGCTTCTATCAGGTGTTTGAACTGCACAGTAGCTCTTCCACTGGAACAAAAAAGTGTAGTTGCACTGACATGTTCCAAGATGGACACAAAGACTACTAGTGACATTCTTTAAGAAAATGTTTTGTTTACTTGGTTACATCATCCAGAATCTTGCATGCAATACCATTACTTGAAATGGCTTCACCTGTATTAAAATCTAAACTTGACTGTCAGTAAATGAACTGGACTTCACACAACAGTAATATCATTTGGATAAATATATTGTCAATATACTGAGGTCAAATACTGTATAAGAGAATTTAAGCCTGGTTTCATTATTGTCTTCAAGATAAGATTTACCTTCTGCAACTAGCTGTAGAAATATTATACCATCTCCATTTTGACTTTATTTAGATTTTTATTAGTAAAGCATTTTCTTGGTATCAGCATATTTCAGTGTTCATTTTTCAGTAGTTTCCCATTTGGTGACTGGTTAGCAGTGGGCTCCCCATCTTTGTTTTGGAGAGGACATTTTAACAATCAATGGGGTTGAAATAAATAATAAAATATTCTAATGTTTTAACCAAATCTGTGTCTATGCTATATTACTCCACATAACCTCACACCACATCAACTACAACATTATATCCAATCTATAAAAATTGAATTCCTCCACCAACCTGGTCACAAAATAGCTGCACTTTCTAATCTAAAACTAATTTACATATTGTATACATGTAGGACACTTTTAGGGGGGAAAAGCTTGAGAGTCACAATAATGCATGCAAGTCCTTTGTTATAAATGTTGCAGTGTGCTCATGCTATCTAGATTTCAGAGCCTTACTTTAAAAATTGTCAATAACTTATCTCCTGTTAAATCTAGTGCATGCATATGTTGTATACAGGTAAGTAAACATGCAATTTTCATATTCTAAAACTATGGCAGTTTGTGCCATATTGTGTTACTTGCATTTTAATCGGTAATGCAGAATATCTTAAAATGTTTTTATCCTGTTTTTATAGGTGGCATTACATATTTATTTATTTATTATATTATATTTCTATACCGCCTTTCTCCCGTAGGACTCAAGGCGGTGTACAGTCAAGAAAAATATAGACACACAAACATCATAAAATTGCTAATTAAAATTGTTACTTAGTTTGGTCAATTAAATAAAACCCAGAATTAGATAACATTTAAAAAATCATTCGCATGTTTGTATGTTTAGCCCTGCCTGTTGGAACATCAGGGTCTTGAGGGCACGGCGGAAAGCACAGAGATCAGGGATATTCCGTATCTCCGGGGGCAGTTCATTCCAAAGGGTTGGAGCCCCCACAGAGAAGGCCCTCCCCCTGGGAGTCGCCAGTCGACATAATTTGACTGACGGTACCCTGAGTAGTCCCTCCCTGTGAGAACGAACTGGTCGGTGGGAGGCTATTGGTGGCAAAAGACGGTCTCGTAGATACCCAGGTCCTAAACCATGGAGCACTTTAAAGGTGATAACTAACACCTTGAATCGCACCCGGAAGACCACCGGGAGCCAGTGCAGCTCGCATAGGAGAGGTGTTACATGGGCGTAATGAGCTGCGCCCATAATCACCCGCGCGGCTACGTTCTGGACCAGTTGGAGCCTCCGGGTGCTTTTCAAGGGGAGCCCCATGTAGAGAGCATTACAGTAGTCCATACGGGAGGTAACTAGGGCATGAGTGACCGTGCGCAAGGCGTCCCGATCCAGAAAGGGACGCAACTGGCGGATCAGGCGAACCTGATAAAAGGCACCCCTGGCCACGGCCGTCAAATGATCTTCTAAAGATAACCATGAATCCAGGAGGACACCCAAGTTGCGGGCCCGCTCTGTGGGGAGCAAGATCTCATCCCCTATTGTCAGTGATGGTACCAGCTGACTATACCGGGACGCCGGAAGCCACAGCCACTCGGTCTTGGAGGGGTTGAGTCTGAGCTTGTTTCTCCCCATCCAGATCCGCACGGCCTCCAGGCAACGGGACATCACAGCAAGGGCATCATTGGGGTGGTCTGGGGTGGAGATGTATAGCTGTGTGTCATCAGCATACTGATGAACACTCACCCCAAAACCACGGATGATCTCACCTAGCGGTTTTACATAAATGTTGAATAGAAGGGGTGAGAGGACTGACCCTTGCGGCACCCCACAAATAAGGTGCCTCGAGGTCGACCTCTGCCCCTCTGCCAACACAAACTGCGAATGGTCAGAGAGGAAGGAGGAGAACCACCGAAGCATGGTGCCCCCTATTCCTAACTCCTCCAGCCGGTGCAGTAAGATACCATGGTCGATGGTATCAAAAGCCGCTGAGAGATCTAATAGGACCAGGATAGAGGAGCAACCTCTGTCCCGAGCCCTCCAGAGATCATCCACCAATGCGACCAATGCCGTTTCTGTGCTGTATCGTGACCTGAAGCCCGACTGGAACTGATCCAGATAGACAACTTCATCCAGGTATCGGGGTAGTTGTCGCGCCACCACACTCTCAACAACCTTCACAACAAAGCGAAGATTGGAGACTGGACGATAATTTGATAATATAGCCGGGTCCAGGGAAGGCTTCTTGAGGAGGGGCTTCACAACCGCCTCTTTCAAGGCGGCGGGAAAGACACCCTCACTCAGAGAAGCATTTATAATCCCCTGGAGCCAGCCTCGTGTAACCTCCCGGGAGGCCAGTACCAACCAGGAGGGACACGGGTCCAATAAACATGTGGCAGCATTAAGCTTGCCCAGAATCCTGTCCACGTCCTCAGGAGCCACAGAGTCAAACTCTTCCCAGATAACGCTCTCAAGACCTGCCCCCGTCTCCTCCCCTGGATCTACCCAATCGGAGTCCAGGCCTTCCCAAATCTGAGCGACTTTATCATGCAGGAATTGTACAAAATCCTCAGCTCGACCCTTTAAGGGATCTTCCCGTACCCCCACCTGAAGTAGGGAGCGGGTCACCCTAAACAGCGCAGCTGGGCGGTTCTCTGCAGATGCAATAAGAGCGGAGAAGTAGCTAGACTTCGCCATTCTTATCGCCACTAGGTAGGTCTTAATATAAGATCTCATCTGTGTTCGGTCAGATTCAGATCGGCTTGTCCTCCAATCACTCTCCAGGCGTCTTTTCCGATGCTTCATCTCTCTCAGCTCCTCGGAAAACCAAGGAGCTAGATGAGATCGGCATCGGGTCAGAGGCCGCAAAGGCACGACGCGGTCCAAGGCCCCAGTAGCCGCCCTGTCCCAGGCGACCACCAGGTCCTCAGTCGTGTCGTGAGCCAGAGTCTCAGGAAATGGCCCAAGCTCCATCAGGAACCTTTCAGGGTCCATCAGGCGCCTGGGATGGAACCATTTGGTTGGTTCCGTCTCCCTGCGGTGGGTGGAAGTGACTTGAAAGTCCATGTGAAGGAGAGAATGATCAGACCATGACAAGGGCTTGATGTCTATATCCCCTATTCTTAGATCATTCAGCCACTGATCAGAGACAAAAATCAAGTCCAGAGTGTGATTCCCCAAGTGGGTGAGGCCTTGAACTACCTGGGTCAGGCCCATGGCCGTCATGGAAGCCATGAACTCCCGAACCGTCTCCGACATCTCACCAGCAGATGGCAGGTTAAAATCCCCCATAACAATAAGTCTGGGGGTTTCCACCGCCACCCCGGCTATAATGTCGAGCAGCTCAGGGAGGACCGCTGTTACGTGGCAGGGAGCCAGGTACGCAATCAGTAGGCCCATCTGAATCCCCTGACCCTACTTCACAAGGAGGGACTCACATCCGGCTATCTGAGGAACAGTGGCCTCCCTCGGGCAAAGACTTTCTCTAAAGATTGCTGCCACTCCCCCACCCCTTCCCTGAGCCCTTGGCTGATGGAATGCATGGAAACCTGGCGGGCACATTTCCACAAGGGGAACTCCTCCCTCCTGGCCTAACCAGGTCTCCGTAATCCCTGCCAGGTCAGCACCCCCCTCTGAAATAAGATCATGAATGAGGGGGGCTTTATTTACCACTGACCTGGCATTACATAACATCAGCCGTAGACCCAGGGTCTGAGACTCTGAACAACCCGGGAAACGAGCAGTGCTTTGGGGGTCGGAGTGAGCAATCGCTCGTAAACATCGAGTGTGCACTCCCGAAACATAATATGGCCCCCTGCAGCTGTCATATCTGCCCCTCTCACTTACTATACTAATGCCCATCGCTTCATCCCCCTGCATCCTTGTCAGATTTCTGTCCCCATCCTCCCCACCATGATTATCAGACCCATTATCCCTTTCAGTGGATTTATGGATCCCCCCAGATCCATTCCCACAATCCCTCCCAGAACCCCTTAAAATAGAACTTAAAGATTTATCTAAAAAACCCCAAAGCCGTCGGTTTTTTGCAAACCACCTCTCAGGGTTCCAAAACCCGTCCTCAAGGGCGGCCCTTGATAACTGAGAGGGCCAGACATGCGAGAGGGCGGAATCTCACAGTGCAAGGAGCTCCGCAGTTGAATACATCAAAGATAGGAGCGAGTTGAAGGAGATGAAGGATCATTTTCTTCTAAGAGTGTTAGAGATGGTTAAGACAGGTAATTTAAAATAAGGGAGGAAATAGATGTAAAAGGGAGACCAGTATGTTACAAATGTCAATACATCGGAACATCATCGCCCTCTCACGACGATGGGAAGTCTTGTGGTTGTAGTAAGTCCATCCAAAGGAGGTGGGGGTAGAGGTCTCAAAGGGTCGTCCTCTTACAGCGACCAAACCATTTGAAACAAACAAAGAGAAGGTGGTCTATCTCCCCATAATCCAAGACTCTCGATGTCTGTATCTCCTCCAGTCCTGATACCAGCGATGGCCGAGGATTAGATCAAAAAAGTAAGGCAGAGCCACTGGACAAAGTATTTAGGGTTAAATAATCAGGGTAATCTTGGGGGAATAGGTGGTAAATAAAGCTGCAGATCGATCTAAGATTGTAAGTTAACACTGAGTGGTCGTAATAGATCTAGATCTGATAAAGGAGAGAGGGACAGTTGAGGGGGAGAGTAAGTCATCATCTCCAGCTTGTAATCCTCAGTCCCTATCCATCACCTTGCTCAGGCTACTTAGTTCAATTAGTTTAATAAGTCCTCAGAGTTTCAAGAAAGAGGAGTGCAACAGATCCCTAGAGGTTGAAGGGATCCTAACATTTATAGCCTTTGCAGCATTGCCCTCTCTTCTATTAACAACGAGGGCTTCCTTGCAGCCTCTGGTGTTGCTGTCGCCATCGCTGCCATTAGCGCCATTCCCCTCACCATTGTGGTAACCCCCCTTGCCATAGACATCATCGCCGCCGTGTTGCTACATGCAGCGCCTATTAGCCCAGGCATCATTATCAACACCCTATCCGGAGTCGCTGTTGCCACTGTCTCGCCAACCATTTCATCAGCTGTATTAGACTCAGTGGATGACCCGGTCATGACAACCAGGTTTTGATGTTGACATCCTCCCCACCGCCCTCAGTCTTTTTACTGACAAACAGCTGATCTTCGGGCTCGGCTCGGGTTTTATCCTTGGGCTTCATCCACAGCTCTATTGAGCCGAAAATACCTCAGCTTGCTGGGAGGGGGGTCTGTGGATGGTTAATTGACCCCCACACTCTTGAAAATGTCAAAACATCTCCCTCCTAGCCTCGGAGTTTCAGCTCTGAGCTGCCATTTTGTTTTGCAACTGTCAACGGAATCAACATAGAACTGTCAACATATAACACCTATATAGCAGCAAAGCTAATACAGCTTGTGATTATAAATGTTTAAAAATACCTAATAAATCAGATTATCTTGAAGTATTATTTCTTGCAAGTCAAAATGGAGAGCAAAAAACCCAACCCTATTTTTTTAAAAAATGATGTATACACTGAAAATAGCAACGATAATAAAAAATAAGCTTTTTGTAGCAGCCGTATTCCCTCTTCTCTATTTTTGCTACCTTTGGTAAATTTGCGGGAGAGATCTTGAATTTAAAAACCCATGTTTAGAAATAAGTGCATGCTTCACCCACTAACTATAGCAGCAAACAGTGTGCCCCATGCAAAAAACATTCTCTCATCTAATATTAATTCTACATATAAAAATAAGTTGGAAAAATTAAAAGAAAACTATTTTATTATTATTATTTTAACATGAAAATATCAGAAAAAATTAGTAAGCCTGAGATGTAGGGTTTTGGTGAAAAACAAGAGGCTTTGTAGCATTTTGGCTGCTGAAAAAAGATGTATATCTAAGAGAGCTGGAGTGAGAAGCAGAAGAATGCACTTATTTCTTTTGCATGTCAACATCTTCAAGGAATCCTTCCTTCCTTCCTTCCTTCCTTCCTTCCTTCCTTCCTTCCTTCCTTCCTTCCTTCCTTCCTTCCTTCCTTTTCAATTCCAGTGGAAGTGGATCTGCAGTGGCCGGTCCGCCCCCTCCTTAACCAATGGCTTATGGAATTCACGCCCTGCCCGAGAATGGATGTTTGCCCAGCAAAACTCACAGTAATACTGTAGGCAAGTAACATTGGCACAAAAAAAGGGAGCAAACTTTCCACCACATCGTGCACCCTGGCATTCATCACACATCTGGTCATCCAACACATATGGCTTTACCTCCACCTGTTTAAAAAAAACAGACACGTGAAGAGGAAAGCAAAGAAACATTAATACTGAATATTTGGACTCTGAAATATCAGTTAAGTAATGCTACAGGATTATGCTCCTTAATAATATTATAAAGTAACTAACGCTGGAATAAAATAGAATGACAAGTCTGTTATGAGGTTTGAACCTTTTATCAGAAGTAACAAAAAATTCCTATTCATCTTGCTTTGTCATTTCTCTTTTGGTAAATATAATTCACAATTATTACAAAACTGCAAATAAAGAATTTAGGTATCAAGGCAGCAAATATCACTACTATTTTAACCAGTAATCCTACTTCTAATTAAAAAAAATGTATCCTTGGAAGACCTCCAAATTACTGCTGGAGATGATCAGCACTGCAAATTTATCCTTGTGGTCAACCAGGCTTGATTCCTATTTGGTGACAGCTCTTTATTTTAATAATATGTTTCAGAAACAACTGATATTGAAACAAAACAAAATCAGCTGTTGCCTCCCTAAAAAAAGCTTTAGAAAATATATTGCCACAATTGATAATCAGAAATAGGTTAAGTAGGAAAAGAAAACTATGTAAAGTTAGGTATTATGAGCACAAACAAGAAAAAAAATCTTTCTTATATTATTTAAAATTATATGCAATATTACACCTCTACCATCTAAACAGTTGCTCCAAGAATTCTACTTAGGTGCAGCTACTAGGAAACAGATTATGATCAACATCCAGCTACTAATTAGTTTTGATAAAATAGATAAAATAGTCAATTTTATCAATGATCATGTTGTGTAACTTGTGAAAAGCAAACAAGCTTATTCCTTCTCTCCAAACTTACTCGTATCACCATGTTGAAGCTGAACAAACCGAGCACTGATAGCTGCAATGTAGCTCTGTTGATTGGAAAAAGCCACTCATCCAGCACCTTTGGGGTATTTTAGTTCAGGGTCGGTATCAATTTCTGCATAACACACTCCACCATAGAGACGGTCCATTATCATAGCTAATTCCACTACAAAGAAACAAAACATATTGGCTAAAGAATCTTTAAATAAATAAATGTATTTTAAATCAAAAACTACTTGAAAAGTTATAAAGTATAATATTGGTATGCAGTGTAGAATATCATCTGCAATGTGATGCATAATCAATGTTAGAATCCAATAGAACATTAAATAAGGACTAGGAGAAGGGAATCTCCTAGTATGGGATTTGGAAAACTAATTTGTTCAATTTAGGCACCAAGCAAATCCCAACTAGCACCATAAAATAAAACCAAACAAAATACAAAAATAAAAAATAAAGATACAGTGTAATAACAAAGTGATAATAAAAGAGACAACAAACAAAAACAGATCACAAGACTGACTAACATCCTGCCCTGAAACAGATCTAAAATGGCCTCAATCCTGATTAGGTTAGGTCTTCAACACTTTTCAGAATGCTATCAGGAGGAGAGTAACATAGATTATCAAGGAGCATCTCATTCCACAGCTGTGTCAGACATGTTCCAGTTCCTTGGTCCCAAAAGATGTTTCCAAGTTAACACTGTACCAAATTTATTTTTTAATTACTGTATGAAGCTTTTTAAATAATGATCTGTATTCCCAGAGCTTGGTTTGCTGGTCCTCTAATGTAGGAACTGAGTGCTATTTCTAATGGAAACCATACAGTATCATAGCAACTGTTACCAGAAGTGGGTTTCAGCAGGTTCTGACCAGTTCTGGAGAACTGGTAGCGGAAATTTTGAGTAGTTCGGAGAACCGGTAGTAAAAATTCTGACTGGCCCCGCCCCCATCTTTCTGTCAATCCCAGCTGATCGGATAGACTATCGGATAGACTATCTATTATCAGTCTATAATAGATAATAAAGCCACACCCACAGAACCGGTAGTAAACAATTTTGAAACCCACCACTGACTGTTACCATGCACAAAGCTAATTCTGTATACTTTGTATAACTATAAGGATCAGTGATGCTCAATAGCAAAATAGCTAGCAGCAAAGGAAAAGTATTTAACATTTGTTTCATTATACAGTATAATAAATCATCTTGCAGAATTGCTGGGCTTTGTGACATCGCCATTATGTATGGAATGATGTAATGATACTACATTTTACATTTCCATTAGGTTTTTGAATATGCATAATCTATTTTGAAAATCAATCAAAAGCAGTATATCATTGAAAAGAGTTTAAGAGTTTATTAGATTTTTATACCGCCCTTCTCCCAAAGGACTCAGGGTGGTGTACAGCCATATTAAAACACATAGATTTATAAAATTTAAAACCAATTTAAAATCGAATATAAAATTTGGCCGTGAATTAAAACATACATACATTTTAAAAATTCATACTAGGCCAGTCCGGCTTGCTGAAACAGAAGGGTCTTAAGGGCGCAGCGAAAAGTATGCAGGTCGGGGATAAGACGAAGCTCTAGGGGCAGCTCATTCCAGAGGGCTGGTGCCCCCACAGAGAAGGCTCTCCCCCTGGGTATCGCCAGTCAGCATTGTTTGGCCGATGGCACCCTGAGGAGTCCCTCTCTGTGGGAGTGTATTGGCCGGTGGGAGGTTGTTGCTGGCAGAAGGCGGTCTCGTATATACCCCAGTCCTAAACCATGGAGCGCTTTAAAGGTGGTAACCAACACCTTGAATCGCACCCGGAAGATCACCGGGAGCCAGTGCAGCTCGCGCAGGAGGAGTGTTACGTGGGTGCGCCGAGTCGCACCCATAACCACCCGCGCGGCCGCATTCTGGACCAGTTGGAGCCTCTGAGTGCTCTTCAAGGGGAGCTCCATGTAGAGAGCGTTGCAGTAGTCCAGACGGGACGGGACGAGGGCATGAGTGACCGTGCGCAGGGCATCCCCGTCCAGAAAGGGACACAACTAGTGCATCAGGCGAACCCGATAAAAAGCTCCCCTGGCCACGGCCGTCATGTGATCTTCCAAAGACAGCCATGCATCCAGGAGAATGCCCAAGTTGCGAGCCCTCTCTGAGGGGGCCAAGGTCTCGCCCCCAATAGTCAGCGATGGAACCAGCTGACTATACTGGGACGCCGGGATAAAAAACATCTAGTATATGTTTTCTTTGAGCAAATTTAATATCGGATTTCAAGTGATGTTCCCTTCATTGAATATTAATTGTCCTACTTAAATTTTGTTTCTATCATGTAATCTGACTTGTTCAGTTTCTGACTCACATTTCAGTTACAACTCATTGCCCTAATAGATATTGTTTTCAAATTTGATCATTTCAAATTTCTAAGTATTCCATACTGTTTTTGTAATTTCGATAGACCAAAATTTTGAAGGTACTAAAATCAATGATGCTTTTTCAGATATTCCAAGGAAAGATTCTTGAAATATCTGGTTTTTTTAAATATACACCTTCATAAAAGTAAATATTTAATACTGAGGGCAGAGGCAGTAAGCCTGGAGTTATTCTTTTTTTATATTTGTCCCATTCAGTACTTTTAATAAAGCTATGTACAATTAAATGATTTTGTATTTGTACTAGACCAAAGATATTTCTGCAGGTTTTCTAGGAATCCTGTTCCTATTGTAGTATATAATAGTATTATAATGTTATATTATATTATCCAACTATACAGTGGTGTAATCCAATCTGTAATAAGAGAGTATAATTTAAAATTAGATGCTGCTAATCCATCTCATTCTTTTGCATTTTGTAGAATATAAAGTTTGATCTTCTGTCTTTTATTTGACCAAATTAAATTAGTTATTTGTCTTTGCCATTCAATGTCTTTTCAATTCTTATTGTAATAATTTGTAATAAAAACTTAAATCTTGAAAAAATGGGCATTTTATTGTTGATAATCTTCCAAGCCAAGACAGTTGTAGCTTTTGTATCTAAAATATCTGCCACTGTATTTTTGCAGATCAATGAAAAATTATTTTCTACTTCTGGGAGTTGAAGTCCACATATCTTAAAGTTGCTGAGATTGAGAAACACTGTTTTAAAGTAGAATAGAATAGAATAGAATAGAATAGAATAGAATAGAATAGAATAGAATAGAATAGAATAGAATAGAATAGAATAGAATTCTTTATTGGCCAAGTGTAATTGGACACACAAGGAATTTGTCTTTGGTGCATATGCTCTCAGTGTACATAAAAAGACAAGATACACTTGTCAAGAATCCCAAGGCACATCACCCAGTGACAGTCATATGGTACAATAAGCAATCAAATCATTATAGGAAAAAATCAATATCAAAATAAAGCAACAAAGTTACAGTCATGCAGTCACAAGTGGGAGGAGATGGGCGACAGGAACAATGAGAAGACCAATAGCAACAGAAATGCAGCCTAATGTGAATAGCCTGACAGTGTTAAGGGAGTTATCCATTTAGCAGAGTGATGGCATTCAGGAAAAAACTGTTCTTGTATCTAGTTGTCTTGGTGTGCAGTGCTCTATAGCGTCGTTTTGAGGGTAGGAGTTGAAACAACTTATATCCCGGAGGGGTCTGTAAATATTTTCAGAGCCTTCCTTTTGATTCGTGCAGTATACAGGTCCTCAATGGAAGGCAGGTTGGTAGTAATTGGTTTTACTGCAGTTTTAATTATCCTCTGAAGTCTGTTTCTGTCTTGTTGGGTTGCAGAACCAAACCAGACAGTTATAGAGGTGCAGATGACAGTCTCAATAGTTCCTATGTAGAACTGTATCAGCAGTTCCTTGGGCAGTTTGAGCTTCCTCAGTTGGCACAGAAAGAACATTTTTTGTGCTTTTTTGATGACGATTTTGATGTTAGCTGTGTATTTTAGATCTTGAGATATGATAGAACCTAGAAATTTGAAGTATTGTTGATACTGTTGATACTGTGTTGTCTAGTATTGTAAGAGGTGGTAGTATGGGAGGGTTTCTCCTAAAGTCTAGCATCATTTCTATGGTTTTGAGTGTGTTCAGTTCCAGATTGTTCTGGTCGCACCAAGAGGCTAGTTGTTCAACCTCCCATCTATATATGGATTCACCATTGTCTCGAATGAGAACAATAAATGTTGTATCATCTGCAAACTTTAGTAGTTTAACAAATGGATCGTTTGAGATGCAGTCATTGTATATAGAGAGAAGAGAAGTGGAGAAAGCACACATACTTGCGGGGGGGGGGGGCTGTGCTAATTGTACAGGTATCTGATATGATTTTGCTTAGCTTCACCTGCTGCTTCCTGTCTGTTAGGAAGTAATGCTAGGAAATAGTCTGTGATCATCCACTTAGTATAAACCTCTGTACCTATTGCAGAGGTGCAATTGTACGACCATCCACTAATTAGTCGTGGGGGCGCAATGGTTAGAATACAGTATTGCAGGCTATTTCTGCCGACTGCCAGGGGTTTGATCCTCACTGGCTCAAGGTTGACTCAGCCCTCCATCTTCTGAGGTTGGTAAAATGAGGACCCAGATTGTTGGGGACAATATGCTGAATCTGTAAATTGCTTGGAAAGGATTGTAAAGCATCATGAAATATTATATAAGTCTAAGTGCTATTGCTAAGTACTAATTAGACATAGTAAATTTATGCACTGGTTATATTTTGAGAATACAAAACCAAATTAATTTTGGTGAAATTGCTATATCTCCTTATTTTCACATTTCTAACCCCCCCTTTGCAAGTAGTCCTTGAGTTACGACAGTTCACTTAGTGATGGTTCAAAATCATGGCACCCCCCCCCCAAAGTACTTATGATGGTCATAAGTACATAAGTTACGAATGTTGCAGCATCACAGCAGTTTTGTCCTTATAACCAACTGCAGAGATGCTGCAACATGCCCCCTGTCTATTCCACGCCCCACCCCCCCTGAGCCTGTACAGGCACTGGGCCTGTTTTGCCAGTCCATCCATCCTGTCACCAATTGCTTACTTATATTTAGAAGATCTGCAGAACTCAGGGCCATGTGGCAGAAAAGTAGTCATCTACTCAGATGCTGGTGAAGCTGTTTTGGTTAGATCTTGTACTCATATATGCTTCTGTGCACTTTGGAAAAGGCTTTTTGTGAAGAGCAGAGTCCTCCATGGATGATCGCACCCCTTCAGGCTTCTGTGTGCTTTGGAAAAGCCTTTTTGAGTGGAGCAAGGAGGTTTCCAGGGATGTGAGATCTATCGTGCCCTTGCAGGCTTCTGTGCTCTTTGGAAAAGGTTTTTTGTATGGAGCATAAAGGCCTCCAGGGACGTGATAGATCTCAAGTACCTGGAGGCCTCCGTGTGCATGGAAAAGCCTTTTCCAAAGAGGACAGAAGCCTGCAGAGGTGCGATAGATCTCACAGCCTCCATTAGTTTGAGGGTGAAGGGTGCCTAACATCTTTAGGAACTCCTGCCAGCAGCTAGAGGTAAATTGAGCCATGGTGGCACAGTGGTTAGAATGCAGTACTGCAGGCTACTTCTGCTTATTACCGGCTGCCTGTAATTTGGCAGTTCAAATCTCACCAGGTTCAAGATTGACTCAGTCTTCTATCCTTCCAAGGTTGGTAAAATGAGGACCCAGATTATTGGCAACATCTTAGAGAGGGCTGTAAAGTGGTATATAAGTCTAAGTGCTATTGCTATTGCTATTAAAGAATAAGCAGAAGATTCTAGCATACTACAACATTTGCCAATTTGTTGTACTAGTACAGTGGTGGCTAACCTTTTTGCTGTCACGTGCCAAAACTGGGGAGAGCACAGGGGGGTCTCGCGCATGCGTGCCCACACCCATAATGCAATACCCCCTGCATGCCCTGCTCCCGCGTATGTGCGCACAACCCCATGCTCCCCCACATGAGCAACCCACACACTCCCCCCACCCCCACACATATGCATGCGACCCCCCTGCGCTCCCTGCTCATGCACGTACAACCCTCCGCACTCCCCCCACCCCTGGACATACGCACAAGACCCCCTCCTGCCCCGCGCATGCACATGAGACCGCTGCACATGCGGGGACATCTCCCACATGTGCCCTGCCCTTGCACCAGAGACCCAAAAATCAGCTGGTGGCACACGCAAATGTGTAGTGGAGCTGAGCTAGGCAATGGCGTGCCACCTGTAGTTTTGAATCTGGTTGATTTGTTATTTGTTTCCAATGAAAAGTCTTTATTGGATTGCAAGGTTCTCTCATTGTTTTGTTTGGTAGATGGACTGAAATTTATTTAGGATAAATGGCACTGAATTGGGAAAATTGCATTAGGATAGATACCCCACCCCCAAATTATTTCCAAGGGTAATAAATTGTTGACTCAACCATAAAACATTTAGATACTAAAGAATGTTAATTAATACTGACTAAAGGGGATAATGAAAACAGGAAGCAAGACCATTAGATGACACATATAGAAAAGTACCTCTCTAGAGAAAAAGGCCTGTTTTTGTATAACTCAATAAACAATAGCATTTGTATTGTCTCAGTCATACCTAGCCATACTGGCTTCATTAATACACACACTGGTTTATAGTAGTATAGCCTTTATTGTCATTGTACATCATGTATACAACAAAATTGGTTTAAAGCCAATCAATTATTCTGCTGCACTGATCAAATTTGGGGAAATTTGTAAAGTGTGATTCTTCTCAGTCCTAGCCCCAGTTTTAAAAAAACACACCGGAAGATTGTGGCACTTTGGTTTAACACTTACCAGCTCGTAACGGCCTGGGAACACCAACAACAAAAATGGTTTTTCGAGGATCCAAAGGCTGTGAACCATCCATTACAAAGTCACTATCACTTAAGTTCCAGGGGCGGATCTGAACCTATTAAAGCAAAGCAGTTGCATGACTGTAAATGCATTTATGAGGCACTGCCATTTTGAATCCATATAAGATGCCAGTAACCCATAATAGAAAGAGAAAAGAGGGGAAAAAAACTTTATTTTTTTGGGGGGGGGGCAAGATGGTTGGTGGATTAGCTCCCTTTTTTGCACAACAATGTTGCTTAAATTCTCCCCATTTTATTCATTGGGGCAAATGAAATGTGTTCACTCATTTTAGTAATTACATTAAATTTTTGATGATAAAATTAAATTAAATTAAATTTCATTTTAAGCTGTTTGAATCACCATCCACTAAGAAAAAGTCTTCAGATATATTACAACTTGTTCTGGAAGCTTTTTAAAAAGTACTCAGGTTTCTCTTCCTATAATCCAGGGGTGACAAATTCACGGCCCACAGCCCAGATGCATCACATGCTGGCTATGCTCACCCCTGTTTTAGCAAAGGGGGGGGAGTTGTGATACATCACGTGACGACATGATGACGTGAGTTTGACATTCCTGCTATAGCTTTTTTTTTTTAACTTACAGGCTTATCCTTGATAGTAGGGCTGGAAACACACAAATAAAGCTTTCCATCTTCTTCAAGGTAAGCATCAATCAGAGCTTGAACAGCGCTCTCCTCTTGGAAAAGGAGGAAGGCATAACCTGGATATCAAGGGAGGAGGAGGAAGGGAAAAGAGAAAGCCTAGGATATAGTTAATGTTTTCCTCCTGTTGTCAATATGATCAGGACCCAAAGACAATACACATTTTCTACAAGTGCTCCCATTTTTGCATATTTCTAGTGTTATTTTTTATTACTAAAAATCTTTTTTAAAAAGGAAAATTTCTCTAACGTGTTGTGAAGTAGAGTATATAGTCCTGATATATGAGGTGAAAGTCCAAGGCCCAACTTGTTATTTTAAAATTATGCAAGTCAATCTCACTGATAATAAATAACTTAAGAGCTTAAGGCACAGTGGTTAGAATGCAGTATTACAAGCTAACTCTGCTCACAGCCAGTAGTTCGATCTGGCTCAAATTCAAACAGACAGATTCAAACAAACATAGTTGGAAGGACCTTGTAGATCATCTAGTCTAACCCCCTGCCCAAACAGGAGACCCTGCACCATTTCTGACAGATGGCAGTCCAGTCTCTTCCAGTGATGAAGCTCCTACAACTTCTGAAGGCATGCTGTTCCATTGGTTGATTGTTCTCACTGTCAGAAAATTTCTCCTTATTTAGGAGGGGTATGGCTGACATCATGGCGATATGACGCATTTCATGGGGCTCCGTGGGATTGCACCGAAATCCAAGCTGCTGGGAGATCTGGAGGGACCTAAATCACCTTGGAGGGGTGATGAATAAAGAGAGTACACTCTGCTGATCTCAGGGAGCCTGCAATCTCCCTGATTGATCCGGAGAAGGCTCTCAAATTCAATGGGGAGGAAAAGATGGCCATTACGTGCCGGACTGCTGTGACAGCCAATGGAAAAGAAGCATGGAAGCTTGAATGACAGTGTGATCAATCTGGGTGAGAGACTGTTAAGGATATTGGTGTTGTGTTACCAACCAGCAGAGTAAATGCACAAGGAAACATTGCTGAGAGCGATGAATAAGAATTATGCAAACTGGTTTATCAAAAGCTTACTTTATAGTGGAAAAACAGTCTCATAGTCTTTAAACAAATTCCAAGTCTTTGCCAGTAAATCAGTCCAGTAGTTACAGATATCTTCTTACTCAACAAACAGTAGTTGGTTAGAATAACAAACTCACTCTGGTTCACAAACCACGATGGTAGCAGATCCATCAAACGATGATTAGCAGATAACAACTCCTCTCAATGGTAGTTTATCATAGCAGCTTCATCATCAAACTGAATACGTTACAGTACCTTGCTTAAATACTCTCACAACCAGTCATTACCTAATTACAGCATGACTCGGCATTACAATGAATACCTTTAAAGTAACATAATACATTTACAGATTAAAGTTACAGTACACGTATATTGCCTGGACAACTTAGTTAGGCTCAAACCATATCCTAACAGAGACTTTTAATTTTTAACTTTAATTGAAGAAAGAGTCCCCTGGGAAACATCTGGGTTAAAGTGGGACCCAAAAGGTCCCACTGTCAGCATTCCAGAAGACCCCAACTCCAAATAAAGATGTGGAAGCAAGCATTTTCCAAAGTTCTCTTTACTAGAATAGGTAAATTGGCACATCTGGGAAAACCCGAATCTGAAAGGCCCAGGTTTTCTCTCAGTAAATCAAAACCCCCTAAACCATCCCCTCACTCCTCAGTCACTCCTCTGTTGATCACATGCTCCAATCAACATCCGTCCCATCTCGACTCAGCACTCCGACCTCTCCTTCTCCAGATGCCGGATCGCCCTGACCTTGGCCAACAGGAAGAATGCTATTATGTCTACCAACAACCCCTCTACTAAATCCCCCCTCCTGCTTTCCCACACATGAGAAGGTGGCAGCATGGAAGCTTCTGGCCTAATATGGCTTCCGAAAAGCTGATACCCACTTTTTTCCACCTCCTGAGAAAAGTGGTGAGGAAAGCTTAAGAGCCATTTTTAAAAAGGGAAGTCAAGCAAAAGAACTTTTTTTAAAAAAAGAGTGAAAAACTTTGCAACTTGGAAGCCTGACTGGGTACCTCAAATACAATACTGATTAATTTAGAAGCTTTTGGATACTACAAAATTTGGATATACAGAATTTTCTTTTTTTATTCTATTTTTATAAATTGTGAACCGGAGCAGACTATACAAAAGGAGAAAGAAAAAGGGAGAAGCCACCTACAGGCAGAAGTGGAAGCTGAGAGGTACAAGGGAGAAAGAGGAAAAAGCATATAAAATACATAACCTTGAGAGATTGTGAGACTGAAGATAAGAACTGACTGCTAGATAAATAATTCTTGTGCTATATGTTGCTTAGACTGAATAACTGAGATAGAGAGTGAAACACTGAGACTTTCTATTCTTTTTTTTAATTTATTTTTTATTGAAAAAGTTTTCAAATATAAATTTTTCCCCCTTTTTTCCCCTCCCCCTCCCCCTCCCTAACCCCCCTCCCCACCCATCCTCCCCTATGACTTCTTCGTAACAAAAAACCTAATTCATAACAGATTACTTACTCCCTCCTCTAAATACTGACCTTTACTTACTAAAAATATTATTAATATTATAACATCCCCCTTTATCCATACATTTCAAGAAAGAAAGAAAGAAAAAAAAAAGACATTATACTATAACATTGTAAAATAACTTCTAATTTAGCATAATAGTATTATAACTCCCAATTTGACAATAATCTGCCCTTTTTTTTCTTCTCCCAAACTTATATCTATATATTATTACAACAAATCAAAACCACCTTCCGCTTTAAAACTATACAATAAATCCTACTTTAACATTTAATCTTCTGTATGTATTACTATAACATTTCAAAGCGGCCTTCCCCATAAAATCTAATTTAACATTTATTCCACTCTATCCATTTCCTCCACTCCCCTAAATATATCACTTAAAAATCCCTTTTCTTAAACTAATCAATCTGCAACCTAGCTTATTCACCCACTGTCCTGCAAAATTACCATACACAACAATTCTTAATATCTTTGATTCACTGCCCACGCTACTTAAAAATATATGTATATATATTCCATTATATCTAAATAAAAAAGAAAAGACAATGACTTTAAATTTATAGTCCATATAATATCTTCTTGAAAGTCTTTCCACTGGATTGTTAGGACCATCATCCATAATAGGGTAACATAGCTTGCTGATGCAACAGTTTATTCAAAATCTTCAATCATATCCGCCCCCATCAGTAGTAAATATCCTCTTATATGTATAAAAGTAAAAACAACCACCCGAGTGACATTATAATTATATTCCATATAGTAATAATTGTGGCTTTCATCAGGATTATTGATTCCCATCATCGTAGTGGATAACAACCTGATCTTCTGCTTGCCCCCGCATAATTCTCTTGCCTTATGATTCAAGATAATTATAATATATTTATCAGCACAAAAAAGGAATTCCAAAGTGGATAATTCAAATCCATCAGTTTAAGGCTCTTTTCACATCCCAAGATTACGGCAATGCAGAGATCTGTCACTATCCTCAGGATAATATTGACCAATACGTCGCCTCCTCTATATTTTCACATACTCATTCATTTTTTAAAGTCACTGGCTTCACTGTTGCTTGATTTAGAAATTTCTATTTTGATGCAACCTATTTCTTTTTTTCTTTTCTTTTTGTGGGTTTGATTTCGATCCTGGTTTCCTTTCTACAGATTGTGTATCAACTAATCAGTTTTCATTCTGCTTTGTAGATTGGTCTTGTTGGTTTTGTTTTTGTGTCTCATGTTTCTTTTTTATCCCTTGTATATCCCCTAATTGGTTTCCATGCTTGTCCTTGACTTGATAAGTCATCGCGTTAAAGTCAGGTGCCACTTCTCTCAAATTTGTAGATAATCCAGCTGGGGTATCCGAAAAATCCAAAGGCAATTTATCTGGTACAGTCTCTGTAATTCGATATTTTCCCTTTATTTCCAGCTCCTTCTGCTTATCCTGTATTATACCTGAAGATGTTAAGTTCATTTTCAACCTATTTTGATAAAATTCTTCCGCTCTTTCAACAGTATTTAGCTGGTATCTTTCTCCTTGATATCTCAATATGATACCAACTGGGGTGTCCCACCTAAATGGGATATTTCTCTTTTTTAACTCAGCCACCAGAAAACCAAATTTCTTCCTTTCCGTTAATATCTTAGGTGGGAGTTCTTTGTAAATCCAAATCTTTCTTCCATACAATTGCAAATTAGAATTGAAGGAATTTTGCACAATATTATTCCTAATTTCTTTATCTGTAAAATAAATCACCACATCTCTAGGCAGTTGCCTTTGCTTGGCAATCCAGGAATTTATTCTGTAAACTCTGTCAATCCTACAAAACACGTCCTCAGGTTGAACCTTTAAAATCCCAGCTAGAATTTCAGAAAATATTTTCCTTAAATCATCTCTGTTATTTTCCTGCAAACCTCTCAGTCTTATCGCATATTCTGTAAAATTATATTGTACCATTAGAATCTCTTTTTCAATCCTCTGTTGCAGATTTTCTACGTTACCAGACTTTTGATCAGCCTCCATTTTAGGTTTTTCTTCTGAGCTATTATCCTGAGTGTTTATCAAATCATTTTCAATTTTTTGGATTCTATTATCCAATTTATCTTGAGTTTCTTCCATTTTAGACTCTAGTAAATTAATATTTGTATCCAACTGTATCATAAATTCTGAAAAACCATTAACCGCTTTTAAAATTTTTCGCTCCAAAAAATCAAACTTAGATTTCACCATTTCTTTAATTTCCTGCTTAAATTTTTCAAGATGCTGATTCACAATCTCATCCCTTCTTTCAATCTCCTCCAAGAGAAATTCTATTATATTGAAATCAGGTTTCTGAGACTGGAGAGTTAAAACTTGTTCCTTTAAATTGTTAGTGGGGGAATCCCCCCCCCACTACTTGTTTGTCTGACTTTATAAGTCTCAGTGCCATGTTTCCGCCCAGGCAAGCTTTGTTAAAAGAAAAAAAAAACAAGAAAAAAGACTTCTTTCCAATCAAGAACAATGTCAAGTCTCCAGGGAGAAAAAAGAGAGAAAAAAACACAGGAGCGAAGTTTTGTCTGCAAATGTAGCCAGTGGTATTTATTCCGCTACATTGTAATAATAGAAAACGGAAGGACTTTCCCTTTCAGCCTCTTCTCCAGCCGCGGCAAACGCCATTTTAAAAAGCTTTTTTTTTCCCCCCTTTCCTTTCCTCTTCTCTCTTAAGTAGTTTTTTTTAAAAAAATAAGTAAAATACTTGCGATTCAGTATTACAGGTCCAGCTCACATTTTCTTTGAATAATCTGTTAAATTCGCAGGCTTGCTTTTGACGCCTGGCTCTGCATTAGCAGAGGTCTCCCAAAGCCCGGAGCAGTGGCTGGGGATATGGGGCATCTCATCCGCTCCGTCCCAAAAGTAAAAGAAAATCTTTTGGGACTATGCAGAGAGTTCTACCCACCCCTGCTGGCTCTATCTCCGTTTCCTCATGGAAACGGAGTTTTTTCGAGCCGCCATTCCGCTGTGAAGGCGGCTCTAACAGGCAATGGAAGCTGACGATCCCGAAGGAACATCTGGCGGCGGCCAGCAGCAAACCGGAAGCCTCGAGACTTTCTATTCTTAAAAGTTTAGCTCTTGGAACTCAAATGGAAACATAACAGACAAAGCAAAATAGAAGCTGACAACAGCAAAACACTTCCCTTTTTCTTATTTTTCTTCTGCTCTGTGAACTCTCTATTTGTGGATATAAAATAACTGGTAGTTAAATTTTAGGGCTTGGTGGGCCTATGTGGATTACAATTTACCAACTCATCATCATTCTTTTTTTGGCAAGAAAGGATTAGGGTTTGAGGAACCTGAAGAAAAGCAACAACAATAATGGGGTTAAAAGATTGATAACCTTTGGATTACAACTTTTTATTTATTTATTTAATTCCCCCCCCTGCTTGGATTACCCTTTACTTTTTGTGGATTATAAATATTAAAATAGTTCAAAATGAGGAAAGCACCATCTGCATGATCTTCAGCAGCAGCATCCGCAACATCTAGCCCATCAGGTCAGAAGTCCTTGGATGTTATGTTACAGCAAGAGAAAACAAACGTGATGCAGGCAGAATTAAAAGTTATGATCCAAGCGCTGTATGATGACTTTAAGGAAAGAATAGGGAAAGTAGAGGATAAAGTAGAGAATATTCAACAAATGATGGCAAATAATGAACAACGCATGCAGAAAGTAGAAGAGAAAGCTGAACAAACAGAAAAAAGAGTGGAAGAAGTTGATTACAGACTCACATTGGCAGATAAAAATAAAGAAAGAACAATATCATTAGAGATGGACAGGGCTGATTATTACTTGCGATTTCAGAATATTGAGGAAGAAAAAGGAGAAAATCTAGCAGAGATATTGGCAGAGCTGTTGACAGATACTTTAGAGGTGACCAAAGAAAAAATTCTTGTTGAGATTGATGAAATATTTAGAGTTCATACCAGATATGCAACAAGAAAAAGGCTTCCCAGAGAGATACATGTGAGATTCACTAAAAAAGCAATGAAAGCAGAGATTCTACAAAGAGTGAGAGATGATCCTTTAAAATATAAAGGGAAAGAAATAGTAGTCTTAAAACAGATTCTGAGAAGAGTTAGAGAAGTAAGGCAAGGATACCAATTCCTGACAAAACAACTAATTAAAAATGGAGTGAATTTTATATGGCTGATACCAGAGGGCATACCGGAGGGAGCAAAGACATAGGCTGGATTCCATAGAAAAAGCAGAACAATTCTATGAGCACTACTTTGGGCCACAAGAGGAAGAGAATAAGAGATGAGAGAGAGGACAGATGCCAAGAGGAAGCTACAGGAGAGAGAAATATACAACAAAAAGAAGATGAAAGAGATCTGGAGGAAATAGCAAAAAGAGAAGGAGGGAAGTCAAAAGAACTAAGAGAGATAAGAGCGACTAGAACAACAAAACCAATCTATAAGTAAAACTATGGAAGAAGAAATAAAATTAATGTCAATTAACATAAATGGATTGAATTTGGCAATAAAAAGGAAAAGGACTTTTAGTAAACTAGAAAAACTAAAGTTAGATATAATCTGCTTGCAAGAAGTTCACATTAAAAAACAACACAATCTATTTACTAGAATAGGTAAACTGGCACATCTGGGAAAACCCGAATCTGAGAGGTCCGGGTTTTCCCTCAGTAGATCAAAACCCCCAAAACCATCCCCTCACTCCTCAGATGATCACATGCTCCAATCACCAGCCATCCAATCTTGAGACATCACTCTGACCACTCCTTCTCCAGATGCAGGATTGGCCTGACCTTGACTGACAGGAAGGATGCTATTATGTCTAAAGACAACCCCTCTATTAAATCCCCCCTCCAGTAAGAGCTGGAGTACTAGATGCTATTTAAAATATGTAATGTGGTAGAAAGAAATGCTTAATTGTTTAGTAAGTACAATGCTATTGACAGTCTAGGAAACTATTAAAATAATATTATATTAAAACATTTAGCTCAATAAAATGTAGAAGTATAACAAAGAGCCTTGATAGTACAGTGGTTTAAGCACCCTGTTATTAACACAGCTGCCTGCAATTTACTGCTGGTTCGAATCGCTCCAAGGCTCAAGGTTGACTCAGCCTTCCATCCTTTCTAAGGTAGGTGAAATGAGGACCCAGTTTGTGGGGGCAATAAGCTGACTTTGTATAAATATACAAAAGTATGAAGGCTATTGCTTAACACATTGTAAGCTGCCCTGAGTCTCCGGAGAAGGGCGGCATATAAATCAAATTAATTAAATAAATAAATTTTAAAAAAAATTAAAAAAAATTAAAAAAAATAATAAAATTCTACCTAGAATACTGTTAAAATAATTGATGGTGCTTACTTATTATCTACGCAATAATGTAGAGTTATACAAAAGGAGGAGAGAGAAAGAAAAGGGAAAAAAAAATAAAATGGTTCAATGACCTTGAATTATCAAGTTGAATCTGCAGTTCACTGTTACCTATTTTTAACTGCTATAGTGACAAATATTGGCTAATGTCACAATTTTAGTCTGAAAGAAAGTAGTAGGTATAGAAATAATCCATTCTCCTCAGCCTAAAGGGAATTGTTATTTCCAAAATCCTGGCAGACAAGGCAGTAAAGGAAAACATATTCAATGATCTTGATTGCCTCAGAGTGGCAAGGCCATGTAAACTGGGGTACAAGAATGGTGTACCTGCAGGCTTCCGGTGGCTCCGCCGACGCCGAAAGACGCTCCCTTGTGAACGCCAGCCCCAGGACTCCGTTAGAGCCGCTAGAACAGCGAAAATCAGCTGTTCAGCGGCTTGAAAACTTTCCCCCTGGGAGAAGGGGGGAAAGAGAGCCGACGGGGCGGGTAGAGCTCCCCAAAAGCCCCAGGTTTCTTTTTAAATCTGGGGCTTAAAGGGTAAGAGCTCCCTGGGAAGCCCGTCATTGCTCCGGACCTGGGACGTTTCTGCTTCAAGCAGAACTAGGCGGTGTGACCACCCCAGCAATTCAACTTTAAAGAAAAAAATTTTGGACTTGAAAGCTGGCAGAGCAAATACAGGAGAAACTAAAATGGCAAGTACTGAACTTTAACTCTGAAGAATCTATCACTTCCCTCTGATTTTCTATGGGAGAAAGGGAAAGTAAGATGGCGTTTGATTCTAACGAGGGCGTGGAGAAGTGAAAGTTAGTTACAAAGTATCATGTGGTGCTGAAAGCCCCTGTTTAAAAGAAGAGGATTTTATTTTAAAAGGACTTTTATTTAAAAAGACTGGTACCATTTAAGGACTGGAATAATTGATTTAGTTGTTGAAAAAGTATAAAGTGAAAGTCTTATTAGGGGGGAAAAAATGGCTGGCTTTTTTGAAAGTGATGAAGGCTCACCATTACATACATCAGTAAATACACAAATACTGACTGTGGATCTCTTTGAAGAAATTTTAGAATCATTTACCTCCGCGTTTGTGGAAAGAATGGAAGGGCTTTTCAAGAAGGGCTTTACACAAATTCGAAACAAAGATACAAATGAAGATATTGTATTGTTCCAGTTGCCAAACAACAAGGAGTTGCTGAAGGAGGAGGTGGACGAAATAACTCAGTTTAATGTGCCTTTGGAAAATGAAATGGAGGTTTTTCAAATTAAGAAGGAAAGGCAGAGAGGCTTGAAGGAGCGCAACCAGGAAACAATGAGAGACATTTCTTCAGAGGCTTTGACACAGACAACTGGAAAATTGTCAGGAGGCGTTGGGATTTCTTATATAAGAAGGAAGATTCGAAGTGGAACTTTACAACTTTTTTACAAAAATGGATTCCCAATCGCAGTTAAAGAGGTGTTTTTACTGAAAGGAATTACTTTGCGAAGAGAACAGGATTGTAAGGTTCAGCAACTTCAGTTAAAAATCCAAGAACTTATAAAAATAAAAGAAGGCGGAGGAAAAAGACTGAAGCAAAAGGTTCGCAAAAAAGTCAAGAAAAAATGGAGAAGGAAAAATTACAATCCACTTTTTTGGGGAGGATAGTAATAGTGAAAAAGAATGATTATACCTGTATAAGTTATATTATAGGGAAAATGAATGATTTACCTATATTTAAGGACATGATTTGTTTTGAAAAGTTACATTAAATAATGTTATGGTTGAATTGTTATGAATTGGTGAAGAATTTATATAAGTTTATGGGTTAAAAGAAAAATATTGTGGATGTAAAAATTATGGACAGTGTAGATCATTCAATATAAGTTTATGGGTTAGAAGAAGGATATTACTTAAACTTTTATATGTTGTTTTAAATTACATTAATACCATATTAAAGAATGCTTTGTTGAAGAATAAATATAAACTTGTGGGGTATAAGGAAAATATAAATGGTGCAAGGGTTGAGGGAAGGTTTTTGACAATATTTTATATGGATATTAAACAGTGAAGATGTTATTTGATTATACGTACAGGATTTGTAGAGAATACAATGAATAAGTTTATGTAAAACTACTAAGCAAGGAATATTTTCAAGAAGAATTAATATAAGTTTATGGGGTAAAAAGTAAAAATAAGGTTTTTACAATATATTTTATTTGAGATTGGTTAAAATATTTTGTTAAGGTATTAATGTATGTAAGGGTTGGAGATCTGATGTTTAACTGTAGAAGAAAGAAGACTTGCTTATTATTGAAGAATGGACAAGAACGAAGTTGGATTGATTACTTTCAAGCAATAATTGGCATAAATAGTTATATTTAGATATGAACAAGGGGAGTTAAAGTGCATGAGGGAGCTAAATCTATAGATAGTTAGCTTATGTTTTTTTTTTATGTTTGTTAAATGCTATACCCTGTATTTGCTCTGGGAAGTCAAGGGGGGGGTGGGAGGGTTGGGGCAGTGGGTGGGAGGAGAGGGGGGAAAATACGTGTAAACTTTTTAAAAAACTTTTCAATAAAAAAAAAAGAATGGTGTACCTGCTATATAGAAGCACCAATGTGACCACATTGTATCTAGCCCTGAAAAACCATTTCCTCAACATAGAGGAAATGAGAATGGACCAGATATTTGCTGATCTAATAGAATTCCAGAGCTCTGAGAGACTAAGCTGATTTCAGATTGGTATTCAATATCACTCAATCTTTTAAGCTGTAACTTTTTGGCTTGAGCATCATCCAAAGCTATCTGGGAATCTGCAGGCAATCCAGCAGTTTGTGGTTTCTGCTCTACTGCATAAAACATCATATTATAGGGCTTGAGTATGTCTTCTCTGCTAAAATATTGAGGCTTGTGAATAGGAAGCTAGAAAGTTGAAGAGAGAAAAGCCCAATTTGAATAGCCCCAATCTTGTTTCAGTCTGGTTCCATTTTTAAATTCTGTGGGTCTCTCTAACTTAAAAGATATAGGTTACTACTAGCTATTCAGAATATTAATCTATTATAAACAACATTTATTTAAATTTAACTGATCCTGTTTTAAACCAAATATGAGCCCTTTACAGGCCCTGGATTGAAAACTTTAAATGATTGATAACTACTATCATTTTTCTAAGGTTTAGGTGGGCTTTTGGCTAAGCTATTTCCCTGTGACATGAGGAAAGCACAATTATAAGAAATAATTCTATTAAAATTGTAATGAAACAGGAAAACAATAACCAATTTTTTAAAAACTTACTAAGACACGTCTTCTTAACTTCCAGAATTTTTCCCATAGTGACAGGGTATGATATCTTGTTGAGAATGGCCAAGTTTTCTGGCAAATTAATTGTCAGTGACTGGTCCTCCAATCTTTCCAGATTCTCCTTTCCACTTTCTTTCTTTAACAAGTGTTGCTTGTTAAAGGGCAGTTTCACCATATCTTGTTTTTCAGATAATTTATCTCTCATTTTTATCTTCCTCCATTTATCACAAAAATGATTTGAGGGTGAGCTACTAAAAAGCAATTATCTAAAACGTCTAAAATGACTATGACAACTGAGTACAGTGCCTTTATTCTAGAAATTTCACCCAATAACAGAAAAAACATGAGTACTTTTCTCAACATTGTATCACATACATTCTTGCACAATCCAGTCTTTATTTCAATAGAGTTTACTAGAGCTTATTAAATCACATATAGCTAAGTGATTTTTTTTCTCAACTCTCAGTTGAAATCTATGCATATTTATTCAGAAGTATAACTGACAGGGTTCAGTGAAACTTTCTGAAATCTCAACTCCTCAATGACTTATTTTGCCTCCACAGATAATTGAGATGGTTCTATCTAACCTTTAATATGTCAGGCAACTCACCTTCATCAATGTCTGGAGGAAGACCACCAACAAACACCTTTCGAGAGAAATGTTCTATCCATTCTCCATTTTGATGTGCAGGATAACAGGTAGGTGAATTCAATACACCAACTTGGTCACTATGACCATCATTTAGTAAACCATCATCTATAGGAAAGAGGGAAGAACGACCTGGGAAAGAAAAGGAAGGAAAATGTAAAATATTCTATGGGTAAAGAAGTCTTCATGAAGTCTATGGGTAAAGAAGTAAAGAAGTCTTCACTCAAATCTGCCAAAAGCCCACAAATTGTCAAAAGAAGACTAATTGAAGTCACCACTAAAATGAAAAACAAATATGAAAGCACAAGAGAAATTAACTGCAAAAGCATAGGTCTCATTCTGGTTTGGCCTCTCTGGGACTGCTATGGGAAGAATGTATTTGGTTTCATACATTAAGTACACTCATTGAAACCTTTTTTCAACATATTTCAACATATATTTGACCTTCATTTCAACAATATTAAAGGATATAGTATAAAAAATATCATGCACCATTTGCATTTTGTAGTCAATTGTGTAATTTAAATAAACCTAATACAAATTGCACCTATAAACAGCTCCACATCATCCAACTATAACCAGGCATCGCTCAGATTATCTTCATGAGAGTTGTCTCCCATTACCTGACACCTTCTGCTCTGAAGGGTTCTGTAGAAAAGCGTCCCTGGACATTAGCAGCAAGAAGACTATCTTGACCTTGATCTTCTGAAAAATTATTCCAGAACGAGAGGGCTATGTGAAGAATCCTTGAGAATCCAGAAGGGCAGAAATCCCAGAAGACTGGAGAAGAGCAAATGTCATTCTCTTGGACAATCCCTTCCAACTCTTAGTGTCTTTCAAGCCAAGGAAAAGAATATCTAATTTTTTTCTACTGTTTTTGCTTAATGATAACTCACAAGACAATACACTATATCTTTGGTCTTTTATGAGGATAAAGGGAAAATATAGATACTATATAATTAACTATAACGTAAAAAGTATGTGACTAAAAACTAAAGTGACTATAGAGCTTAAAAGAAAAGAGCTGTAAGTCTCCTGTAAATAAACTGTAGAATAAACTAATATAGAAATAAGCTGTAATTATAATATTCAAGCATTTTATATCATGTAGTGAGATTAGAATAGAACAAAAAGTTGTCACTTTAAATGTACACTGATCAGCATACATTAAAATAAAATTGCATTCAGCTCTCAAAAGATAATCATTATGCATACACACACACATACATGCACACACATACATAACACAGAGAAACATCACAGTCTAGTTCGAATGTATACATATATATGGCAAAAAAAAAAGAAGAGTCCTACAAGTTTACAAGATGGATGGCATAAGGAACAAAGCTGTTACAGAATCTAGTAGTCCTGCTATAGATATTTTGAAACTTCCTCCCAGAGAGGAGCAACAGAAATAGATTGTGAAGTAGGTGTGTGGGATCTCTAACAATGTTTTAAGCTCTAAACACATAGCGCTTATAAGCAATATCCTGAATAATGGGAAGTGAGCTTCCTATAGTCTTCTCAGTTCTCCCTAGCACTCTCTGTATGGACCAACTGTCTGAGATACTGCTGCAGGGGTGAAATGCTACCGGTTCGCTCTGGTTCGGGTGAACCGGTAGTGATAAAAACTACTGGTTCAAGCAAACGGGTAGTAAAAAATACTTTAAAAGTAAAAAAAAAGTTCCGACGATCACAGCTGTGCCGCACAATCGTCGGAACCTTTTTTAAAAAAACTTTTTAAAAGCATTTTTTTACATCTATTCGCTCGAACCGGCCCAGGCTCTGGAGGGGATGGAGAAGGAGTGTGGACCCTCACCCAGCACGTGGTACCCACCTCCCAGCAGAGGGCCTGACCTATTTCCCGGAGGCAGGACCAAGCCCATGGTATGACGGGGGGAGCCCCACAGGCCAGGAGAACACATGCCACCCAAGACCACCACTCCACCCGCAAGGGCCTAGTTTGGGCACCGTGGAGGGCAGGACAGGGCTCTGAGGCAGGACAACCAGACTCTGCTCCCAGCCTGGCCATTGGTGGCCCATGGACTGGGCCCTATGGGACGATGGGACTCACGAGTCATGTGGGCCTCATTTGACAGCGGCCCGGACAGGGTAGCCCTATTTTTGGGACAAGTGATTGACCATCTCGATAAGTACAGCCATCTATATACTTCCCAGTGGGCCATGGTAATGGCGGTGGCTGCCATTATGGAGGGTGTGGCAGCCAACTGGGTCACTGACTTATATAGCGACCAGGGGAACTAGGAGATATAGGCCTGTTCCTCTCAGCCATGCAGGAGCGGTTTGAGGATAACAGCTGAAGGTGAACTGTTGGCATCCAAACAATGAGGTAGGCCATTGGCCGAATACATAAAAGAATTCTGAAGGTTGTCAGGAAAAGTGAGGGGTTGGCCGGAGCAGTTTATGGTACATCAATTCAAGGCTGGGCTTGAATTACACAAGCCTGTGTAACACGTGGTCTACCACCCCGACTTGCGGCATGGGTCCAGGCCGCCACCAAGATCAATGTGGAATTCTGGAAAGATGATCGGACAAGAGCGAATTGGCCTGCAGGGGGTCGGAGACCACCAGACCACCCCCTCCCAATGTCATGACCATCAGACCCGATGCTAGCTACGCCTTCCACAACCGCACCAGGGAAACCTGGCCCCACACAAGCCCCAATGATCTGTTTCTAGTGCATGAAACCAGGTCATTGTGTGTTGGACTGCTCCGAGATGGGTCCTAAAGCATCAACTGGAACACCAGGGCCTCAATAGAGCACTGCTAGGTCTTCCGGTTTGCTGTTTGTCGCTGCCAGACGTTCCTTTGGGATCGTCAGCTTCCATCGCCTGTCAGAGCCGCCTTCACAACGGAATGGCGGCTCGAAAAAACTCCGTTTCCATGAGGAAACGGAGATAGAGCCGGCAGGGGTGGGTAGAACTCTCTGCGGAGTCCCAAAAGTTTTTCCTTTACTTTTGGGACGGAGCGGATGAGATGCCCCGCATCCCCAGCCGCCGCTCCGGGCTTTGGGAGACCTCTGCTGATGCAGAGCCAGGCGTCAAAAGCAAGCCTGCAAATTTAACAGACTACTCAAAGAAAATGTGAGCTGGACCTGTAATACTGAACTGCAAGTATTTTACTGATTTTTTTTTTAAAAATTACTTAAGAGAGAGGAGGAAAAGAAAGAGGGAAAAAAGCCTTTTAAAATGGCGTCGGCTGGAGGAGAGGCTGAAAGGGAAAGTCCTTCCGTTTTTTATTACTACAATGTAGCGGAATAAATACCACTGGCTACATTTGTAGACAAAACTTCGCTCCTGTGTCTTTTTCTCCTTTTTTTTTCCCTTGGAGACCTGATATTGTTGTTGATTGGAAAGAAGTCTTTCTTGCTTTTTTTTTTTTTTTTAATAAAGCCTGCCTGGGCGGAAACATGGCACTGAGACTCATAAAGTCAGATAAACAAGAAGGGGGGGGATTCCCCCACCAACAACTTAAAGGAACAAGTCTTAACTCTTCAGTCTCAGAAACCTGATTTTAATATAATAGAATTTTTTATAGAGGAGATTGAAAGAAGGGAGGAGATTGTGAATCAGCAACTTGAAAAATTTAAGCAGGAAATTAAAGAATTGGTGAAATCTAAGTTTGATTTTTTGGAGAAAAAACTCTCAAAAGTGGCTAATGGTTTTACAGAATTTATGATACAGTTGGACACAAATACTAATGTACTAGAGTCTAAAATGGAAGAAATTCAAGATAAATTGGACAATAGAATTCAAAAAATTGAAAATGATTTGACAAACACTCAGGATAATAGCTTAGAAGAAAAACCTAAAATGGATGCTGATCAAAAGTATGGTAATGCAGAAAATCTGCAACAGAAGATTGAAAAAGAGATTTTAATGGTACAATATAATTTCACAGAATATGCGATAAGATTAAGAGGTTTGCAGGAAAATAATAGAGAGGATTTAAGGAAAATATCTTCTGAATTTCTAGCTGGGATTCTAAAGGTTCAACCTGACGAAGTGTTTTGTAGGATTGACAGAGTTTATCAAATTAACTCCTGGATTGCCAAGCAAAGGCAATTGCCTAGAGATGTGGTGATTTATTTTACAGACAAAGAAATTAGGAATAATATCGTGCAAAATTCCTTCAATTCTAATTTGCAATTGTATGGAAGAAAGATTTGGATTTACAAGGAACTCCCACCTAAGATATTGATGGAAAGGAAGAAATTTGGTTTTCTGGTGATTGGGTTAAAAAAGAGAAATATCTCATTCAGGTGGGACGCCCCAGTTGGTATTATATTTAGATACCAAGGAGAAAGATATCAGCTAAATACTGTTGAAAGAGCGGAAGAATTTTATCAAAATAGGTTGAAAATGAACTTAACATCTTCAGGTATAATACAGGATAAGCAGAAGGAGCTGGAAATAAAGGGAAAATATCGAATTACAGAGACTGTACCAGATGAATTGCCTTTGGATTTATTGGATACCCCAGCTGGACTATCTACAAATTTGAGAGAAGTGGCATCTAACATTAATGTGATGACTTATCAAGGCAAGGATAAGCATGGAAACCAATTAGGGGATATACAAGGGATAAAAAAGAAACATGAGATACAAAAACAAAACCAACAAGACCAATCTACAAAGCAGAATAAAAACCGACCAGATGATACACAATTTGTAGAAAGGAAACCAGGATGGAAACCAAACCCACAAAAAGAAAAGAAAAAAAGAAATAGGTGGCATAAAAATAGAAATTTCTAAATTAGGCAACAGTGAAGCCAGTGACTTTAAAATATGAATGATTATGTGTAAACACAGAAGAGGCGACGTATTGGTTAATATCATCCTGAGGATTGTGGTAGATCTCTGCATGGCCGTAATTTGGGGACGTGAAACGAGCCTTAAACTGATGGATTTGAATTATCCATTTTGGAATTTCTTTTTGTGTTGATAAACATATTATATTATCTTGAATTACAAGGCAAGAGAATTATGCTGGGGCATGCAGAAGATCGGGTTGTTACCCACTACGATGATGGGAATTAATAATCCTGATGAAACCCACAATTATTACTATATGGAATATAATTATAATGTCACTCGGGTGGTTGTTTTTACTTTTATACATATAAGAAGATATTTACTACTGATGGGGGCAGATATGATTGAAGATCCTGAATAAACTGTTGCACCAGCAAGCTATGTTACCCGATTATGGATGTTGGTTCTACCAATCCAGTGGAAAGACCTCAAAGAAGATACTACATGGATTATAAATTTAAAGTCATTGTCTTTTCTTTTTTTTTATTTAGATATAATGGAAAATATAGACATATATTTTTAAGTAGTGTGGGCAGTGATTCAAAGATATTAAGAAATGTTGTGTATGGTAATTTTGCATGATAGTGGGTGAATAAGCTAGTTAGTAGATTGATTAGTCTAAGAAAAGGGATTTTTAAGTGATATATTTAGGGGAGTGGAGGAAATGGATAGAGTGGAATAAATGTTAAACTAGATTTTATGGGGAAGGCTGCTTTGAAATGTTATACTAATATATATAGAAGATTAAATGTTAAAGTAGGACTTATTGTATAGTTTTAAAGTGGAGAAGTTATTCTATAATGTCATAGTAGAATGTCTTTTTTTTTTCCCTTTCTTTTCTCTTTTCTGAAATGTATGGATAAAGGGGGATGTTATAATATTAATAATATTTTTAGTAAGTAAAGGTCAATATCTAGAGGAGGGAGTAAGTAATCTGTTATGAATTAGGTTTTTTTTTGTTATGAAGAAGTCACAGGGGGGGATGGGTGGGGAGGGGGGTTAGGGAGGAGGAGGGAGAGGGGGGAAAAAGGGGGGGAAAATTTGTATTTGAAAACTTTTTCAATAATAAAAAAAAAAATAGAGCACTGCTAGAAAGAGCATAAGGATAACGCCGGCGAAGGAGGCACAACAAACAAGCCATCCCATTCCCAATTGAACCAGCACGAACCCAACCGAAGGGGAGACCACCAGTGGAAGCGATGATGAGGGGGAAGCCGACCCCATGGTAAGGAAAGCCATCAAACCATTCCTCATTTTGGTGGTTTTGGCAGCGGGATGCCAGCGCAAGTGCAAAGCCCTAGTAGATTCAGGCCGCACCCATTGTCTAATGAGCATGTCGGGCTCCCTGAGGTGTATGATGACCTAAGCGAGGTTTGTAGTGAACAAGAGTGTGACAATTTACCACCCCACCATGCTACTGATTGCGTTATTGAAATCCTACTAGGGGCAGCCCTACCAAAACCAAAAATGTATTCGATGACCCCCCCCCCCAGGAACTAACGGAGATGAGGGCATACATAGAAAAGAACTTAAAATGGGGCTTTATACAGCCAGAGGAGGGCTGTGTCTATGAGTTGATTTTAGGGAAATCAACACTGTCTGTGTGGAGCATATGTATCCCCTTCCATTAATGAAAGATATGCTGGCCCGCTTGGCGGAGGATAGGGTCTTTACAAAGTTGGATCTCCGAAAGACATATTACAGGGTCCAGATTAGGTGATGTGGTCCGCCAGTAGCCTGCGGAGCTGGCAGGGGAGTCAGACAGCGATGAGGCTGAGGAAGAACATGGGGCAGTCCTGGAGACTGGGGAAGGTTCAGATGAGGGCTTTGCGTCGAAGACAGAGAAGGGGCCAGGGCCATCGAGGAGTGATGTGCAGACTTTGGAGCCTCCAGAGGGTGACAGTAGAGAGGCAGAGGAACAGGAGCCTCTTCCTAGTGCATGTATGAGAAGAGCTGCCAGAAGGCAGGAGCAGCTAAAGCAGAGAGGACGACTCGGGAGTAGGGCCAAGAGATGATTGGCCCCTCCTATAAGGCTTAAAAGACAAGCAACGGCTCTTGGCCTCTTTACCAGAAAACAACCATTGAGAGATTTGCTTTGTGTGTGAATGTATTTCTTTGTCAGTGTCTTCTGTTCCTGAACTGTTGCCATGAAAAGCCTTTGGCAGTTTGCCTAATTATTCCAAGGTCAGAGATAAACTGAAGGTGTTTTGAGGATTTTGCTTTCATTTAATTTGGAATAAGTTGAGAATGAGTTAATTCTCAGCTGTTTTAATAAAATCTGTTTGTTTTTGGAACTGTTTTGTATTTAATATTAACTACATGGGCCTGGGTCACAACATTAGGCCTGGCGATGAGTGGAAGACAGCATTCAACTGCCCGCTGGGAAGTTATCAATTCAGGGTGATGCCATTCGGCCTACAAGGAGCACCCGCTGTATTCATGCAATTTATCAATGAAGTTTTACAGGACCATCTATATAGTGGTGTGCTCATATACCTGAATGACATATTGATTTACACCAAAACCCTGGAAGAACACGTCATCTTAGTACACCAGGTCCTAAGCAAACCGTTAGTTGCTAAACTGTACATCAAATTGTCAAAATGCAGGTTCCATAAGTCGCAGTTAGACTATTTGGGATTCTGCATTTCTCCAAGGGGTGTAGAGATGGGCCCCATGAAAGTAAAGGCCGTTTTGGACTGGCAAGCCCCAAGGACACAAAAACAACTGCAAAGCTTCTTGGGGTTTGCAAACTTTTACCATCAGTTCATCCCGTCCTTTGCTCGTGTGGCTTTTCCATTAACGGATCTTTTGAGAACCAAACAATTAGTCCAAAAACCATGTCTGGGTCACCTGGTACAGTAGACATTGGCTTGTCAATAAGCGTTCAAACACCTGAAAGCGCTGTTTGCAAGGGAGCTGATACTAAAACATCTGGATTCCACCAAGCCATTTGTGGTGCAGGCAGACACCAGCGACATAGCAGTGGTGGCAGTTCTTTTGCAAGCAACAAGCAGGGAAAGCTGCAACCATGTGCATATATCTCCCACAAGTTGAATGAGACTGAACGCAAATGGGCCGTATGAGAGAAGGAGGCTGTTGCAGTTCGGTGGGTATTGCTGATGCAGAGACACCTTTTGGAGGGGGGTGGCTTACCATTCGAGGTCTGCACGGACCATAAAAATCTGGAGGCTCTCCAAACCCTACGTAAGCTCTCACCTAAGCAGGTCAGATGGGCGTTATATTTCAGGCGCTTTAACTTTTAGCTGAAATATATCCCTGGTAGGAGAAACTTCCTGGCGGATGCCTTATCCCATATGCCACAATATACCAGTGACCGTGAGGAGGTAGTGCAGGCCATAATTCCAGCTTTGCCGCCTGAGGATAGTCGAACATAACAGGCGGGGGCCACCGCTCGGTCAAAACCCCATCCAACCAAGATAACCAAAGACGTTCAGAAAGCCCTTCTGATGGATGAGTGGTTCCAGGCCAATCAAAACACCCTCAGTCACAGGACTGGGTTGGCCTGGAAAGGAACCAAGGTCTATGTGCCTAAAAGTCTCCGGATGGAGGTGCTGCAATGGTGTCATGATGTCCGAGCGGCCTCCCACTTTGGTTTTCTCAAAACATTACATGTGACTAACCGTCAGTTCTGGTGGCCCAGACTCAAGAAGGATATCTAAGAATATGTGCGCAGTTGCGTGACCTGTGCCACAATGAAGAAGCAGCCAGGCAAACCTGCTGGCCTCCTACAACCCATGGCGTCTCCTCTTAGGCCATGGGAGGAGATAGCCATGGACTTCATTGTGGACTTACCGGCCAGTCAGGGAAACACGGTGATCTGGATGGTCATCAACTTTGTGGCTTGTTCAGGTTCAGGGTTGCCTTCAGCCAGGAAATTGGCTAAGCTTTTCATCGCACATATTTAACAGTTACACGGGGTACCACAAACGATTGTGTCTGACCGGGGGGTTCAATTTACCACCACGTTTTGGCGTAAATTCCTGGCCATGATAGGGTCATCTCAGGGTCTTAGCTCGGGGCTACCAATGGAGCAGCTGAAAGAGCCAATGCCATGGTGGAGTGATACATCTGGTGCCACATTAAACACCAGCAAACAGACTGGGTGGACTTGATCCCCTTCGCTGAGGTGGCGTATAACAACGTCATCCATAGTAGCACCGGATTCACCCCTTTCCAGGTAGCTACTGGGACTGAGTTTATACCTATACCTGAGTGCCCCCAAGAAAAGCCAGAGCATCTAGGGCTACAGGAATGGGTATCACGTATGCAACGTACATGGGAGAAAGTCAGGGAGGCCCTGCAGAAAGTGAGGGAAAAATACAAATCCCAAGCTGACAAAAAGAGACGACCCCAAACCCCCTTTCATGTCGGCCAAAAAGTATACCTATCCACGAAGTACCTGAATCTGAATGTGCCCTCCAAAAAGCTCGCACCCAAATACATTGGACCATTTCCAATAGTAAAAATCATAAACCTTGTTGCTGTTAGGCTAAAGCTCTTACCTTTATTGGGGAGGACACATCCAGTGTTCCACAGTAGCCTGCTACATCCACTCAGGACATCCACATTAATGGGGAACCCCCCTCCTCCCCCTCCCCTATTGATGGGGGAAACCATCATTATGAGGTGGAAGAAATCCTGGATGCTCATTTGCACTGGGACCGTCTGCAATACCTTGTACTATGGAAGGGGTACCTGCTAGCGGAAGCATCCTGGGTACCCTTCCAGGACATTAACGCAGAGCAGTTATGTACTAGGTTCCACCGGAAATACCTGATCATACCAGGGGAGGTGACATGGGCCCCACACCCAACCTAACTGTGGATTTTGTCTTCCAGATGCCATCCTCATGGTAGGGGAGCTGCATGTCAGCTGCACTGCGGTTTGGGGATGCCATTCAGGCGGGACCGGGGAGCTCACTTACTGACCCGGCAACACCTAGGAGTGTGTCCAGCTAACCGGCCTAGCCATCCAGAACCCACCTATGTAGGACCAAGCCTTGGCTGGTTTGAGGAGCTGAGTAACCGGACGGAGCTAAAGCCTGAAAACTAAAGCACTGGTGTGGGTTAGCTATGCTAGGATGGATGAGGGTTAGCCAGGAAGGAGTTGCAAGCTGAGCATGTGATGGGGTGGGGCCAAGGGGTGGGGTCATGGGTGGAGCACAGGAGTCCTTAAAAAGATGGTGGGGAGCATTGCGCATTAGCGCTAACAATATCTCACTTTGTAAATGGTGATTGTTGAAACGTGCCGGAGTGCCTGATAAAGACCTCAACACCTAGGATCCTGGTTGTCTGGAGTGTTATTTCACAGTGCCATTCTGGAACCTGATAGGCAGGACATAATTGCAAACTTAATCTTTTTCTTCTATTCCTTTATTTATTTATTGGCCACCCATCTTACCATAAGGTAATTCTGGGTAGTTTACAGACATAAAAATACATCCACATTAAAATAAGAGTAAATTAAAACCAAGATTGAAATCAAGGATTTATAGGCAGGGACAGAAGGGATGGTGGGATCTGTTGTTACTCAATCAACCACCTCCACTGTGTTGTCTTTCCAAGTCAACTGGCAGAGACAGGTCTTTAGGCCCTTATGAAAAGATAGGACACTTGTGCCAACCTCACATCGGGGGGCAAGATGTTTCAGAGGGCAGGAGCAACAACAGAGAAGGCCCTCCTCCTGGACCGCACAATCTGCAATAATTGGGCTGATAGGACCCACAGCATGCCTTCTCTGCTAGCATGAGTAGGACAAGGCAATCTCAGTGCGGTGAGATGGTCCCTCAAGTAATCTGGACTCATGCTATGAAGGGCTTTAAACACCTTGAATTGCACCTGGAAGCAGACTGGCAACCAATGCAGCTCAAAGAGCAGTGGTGTTACAGGGGCCATTCCTGTGCCCCCAACCGCCCACACTGCCACACTCTGCACCAGCTTTAGCCTCCGAATGTTCAAGGGTAGTCCTATGTAGAACACATTACAACAGTCTAACTGTGAGATGACTAGGGACTGAACAACTGAGCACAGGGAGTTCTGATCCAGGAAAAGTTGCAACTGGTGCATAACATGAAGTTAACCAAATGCTCTCCTAGCTGCAACTGCCAACTGCTCCTCAAGCAGGAGTCATGAGTCCAAGTGAACCCCCAAGTTGAGGACCAAATCTGTCTGGGGCAGTGTCACCCCATCCAGAGTCAAAGATAATGAAGTCCTGCATCCCAGGGCCCTGTGTACCCAGAGACATTCAGTTTTGCCAGGGTTCAGTCAAAGTTTGTTGTCTGCCATCCAGGCCCCCACAGCCTCCAGACACTGAGAGAGGGCAGTTACAGCATCACTTGGGTCCAGGGGTGAAATTTACTTACCTTCCCTACTGGTTCGCCAATGTGTGCGCACTGCACACGTGCTCGCTCTGCTTGCACACGCCATCGTCTACACATACACAAAGCCTTCTGCGCATGCAGAGGCTTAAAATGTTGCAAAAAAATGACGTGATGACGTCCACATGGGTAGGCAGAGCCTCCTGCAGCCACCGCTACCAATTTACCCGAGCCGGATAGAACTGGATGGATTTCACCCCTGCTTGGGTGAAATCCATCCAGTGTAGATGGATGTAGAGTGTAGAGATATAGAATTATACTTCTGCTAACTGCCATCTTAGCTTCAGGAGGACTTGAGAAAAAATATTTTGCAAATGAAAATGAACAGAGTTCTATGAATTTTTGATGTAGTCCACCAGCAACTTGCCAATATGGCAAGTTGAAAACATGCACACCTATGCTTAGTCCTTTAGATACAGGAAATTTTGTTTTTAATATTTCAGGTCCTCCTTATCATGAAATGTGATAACCTTACCATCAATTATGTAACCTTGAAAAAAAATCAAAATGATAGTTATAAATCTACAAATTCCCAAGAGCCAGTTTGAAATTTTCAGATTATTAAACAAATGGAATCTAAATCCAACCATTATGGATTTCTTTCCTTCTATTCACTTCCTGTTAAGCTATTTTTCTATACAGGTAGTCCTCAACTTTTGGGCTCAATTGAGCCCAAAATTTTTGTTGCTAAGTGAAACATTTGATAAGTGAACTTTGCCCCATTTTATGACCATTTGTGCCATAGCTGTTAAGTGATTTACTGCAGTTGTTAAGTTAGTAACATGATTATTAAATGAATCCGGCTTCCCCATTGAGTTTGCTTGTAAGAAGGTCACAATAGGTGATCACATGACTTTGAGATATAAGCCAGTTGTCAAGTGTCTGAATTTTGATCATGTAACTATGGGGATACTGCAGCGGTCATAAGTGTGAACAATGGTCATGAGACACTTTTTTCAGTGGTGTTGTAACATTGAATGATCACTAAATGAACTGTTGTAAGTCGAGGATTACCTTTATAATTCAGGCATCTGACTAAGAAGCACCTCTGTCTTGTCAAACAACCATTAAAGAAAAAAATTAAATCTTTGAATTCAAACACTATCACAGTGTTTTTTAATCTTGGTAACTTCAAGATGTGTGGACTTCAAATCCCAGAATTCCCCAGCCAATATGCTGGCTGGGGATTTCAGGGAGTTGTCAGGCGTGCCTCCATTCAAAACCCAACAAAGAAAACCCCCAACTCCATATTTGTAGAGAAGAGGTACTTTTACTGAGTTTGAAATGATAGCAATGAAAGAAAAGCAAGATCTGAAGCAAAAGGCGCAAAAGTTACATATTGAAAGTATCCCCAAATCCCTCCCCCCAAGGACCCATGCTGAATGTCAAATCCCCAATCAATATGGTGTCATGTGGGGCACATCTTCAGGTGTTTTTGCCCATCTGGTATTCCGGGATGGTTGACCTTGACTGGGTATAAACAAGTCCATTCAGCTGCGCAGTAGAACATGAGAGCAATCCTCCCTATTCATTGACACAGGCCATCTCTCTCCAGCTCAGTTCCCCACCCAAATGCCAATCTTCCCCCCTCCCCATTACTATGACAGCTGTTAGCAAGCAAGCATCATAGAGGCTGACAGGAGATGAAATCCACACATCTTAAAATTACCAAGGTTGAAAAACATTGCCTTATTACATCAGACTAGCGCTTTGCTGTCTATAAACTCTTTATATGAATCCTGGTAAATAAAAGAAAACAGTTTAGAGCAGGTGTTAAGTCCTCGGGGTTACGTCCTCACTCGGGCTGTCCTCCTCGGGACGGTGTTGATTGGCTCAGCAGTTGGCAACAGAGGGAGCAGGAAGTTATCTGTTGTGGATTGGTTAGAATGTATCTGACAGCCTCTATTTAAGCGGCTTTTGACCAGAGAGTTCTCGTTATGTGAAGAGTTAATAAAGCCTTGTTTGAAGCAGCAGGCCTCCGAGTGCTGTGTTCGGATCTAACAACTGGCGACGAAGGTATGGCTTTCGCTCTTCCACCGTTCTCGCCCTTCGAGCCAGGGTCTGAATCCTGGGACGAGTATCTAGAGCGTTTTGAATGTTTTCTCCAGGCAAACGATCTTGCTGATTTGCCTAGCTCTAGAAAGCGGGGCTACTTTCTGAGCTCTTGTGGCCGCGAGATTTTTGTGACTGCCCGTGCCCTAGCCGCACCGCAGCCGGTGTATTCTGTTCCATGGGAGACCCTGCTCCTGAAGCTTAAGAACCATTATTCCCCCACGCCATCTAAGATCGCCCGCCGCCATGCATTCCATCAAAGGTCCCAGAGAGCTGGCGAGTCCATAAGTGATTACGTTACTTCTCTTCGTGCGGCTGCTGTCCACTGCGACTTCCGTGACCTAGATGATATGCTTCTTGACCAGATTGTTTGTGACGTGAGGGATTTAAAGCTTAAGCGGCGCCTGCTGGCCCGTCCTGACTTGACCCTCTCCAGCGCTTTAGATGAGGCCAGGGCGGCTGAAATGTCTGCTCAGTCATCAGCGGAGATTCAACACTCGCAAACCGCTGGCCCTTCCCCCCGTGATGGCGTCAACTCACCTGCAACTCCACTGGCGGTCCATCATGAGGATTCTGAAGATGAAGACTCCGAGGCGTCGGAAGGGGATGTGTGCCGCCTCAAAACTGCGCGGAAGTCAGGAGGGCTTGCTCCGGCCAGGCTGACCCAGGGTACTTGTCTGGGTTGCAGTGGTCTGCATAGCCGCGCTGACTGCAAGTTCAAGTCAGCTGTCTGCCGGCGCTGTGGAAAGCGTGGCCATTTGTCGAGAGTTTGCCGGGCAACGCTCCCATTTCCGGATGTTCCAGGGGAGCCCAGCTCCAAGCGCAGGAAGACGAAGCGGGTCGGCCGCAGCGAGAAAGCTGGCGAGGTGTCTCTGGATGCCAAAGTTGATGCCGTGAACGTCAGCCAGGCCTCCACGCCTTCCCCTGGGTCCAAAATCTACCTGGAAGTCTTGCTGGAGTCCGTTCCCTGCCGTATGGAGGTGGACATGGGTTCTTCTCGTTCCTTGATAGCTTGGTCCATGCTCAAAAAACTGATTCCTGCTTATCCCAGGCGACGCCTGAAGCCATGTCCGGTCAAGCTGCGAGACTACCAAGGCCGCCCAATCCCTACTCTTGGCTGTGACTCATTCTATGTTGTTTATGATTCCTTTTCAGGTCTTCTTCCCTTGATTATAGTGAGAGACAGTCTCCCCAGCCTGTTGGGGATGGACTGGTTTGCGGTGCTACATCTCGGGGTGACTGGCATCCATTCCACCTGTGCGGACATCTCGGCAGAGCTGATCCACGAGTTCACGGAAGTGTTTGATGGGCGTTTGGGTAAATACACAGGGCAGCCAATTTCATTCGCTTTAGACCCACAGGTAGCCCCAGTCCGGCTTAAACCTAGAAGGGTGCCATTTGCTTTGCGGGCCAAGGTGGACCACGAGTTAGACAAACTAATAGCTCAAGGGGTGTTACAGCCGGTGGAGTTTGCAAAGTGGGAGACCCCAATTGTTATTCCATTGAAGCCCGACGGATCTGTAAGGATCTGCGTGGATTATAAGGCGACCCTGAATAGGGCCCTTCAGGCCAACCATTATCCTGTGCCCGTGGTGCAACATTTGCTGCACTCGCTGGGCCAGGGACGTGTCTTCGCAAAGCTGGATCTTGCTCAAGCATATCAGCAGCTTCCAGTCGACGAGGACACGGCCCTGGCCCAGACAATAGCGACCCACCGGGGAGCCTTTAAGTGCACTCGGTTGCAGTTCGGGGTGTCAGTGGCTCCGGGCATATTCCAGTGCCTCATGGAGCGCCTGCTCCAGGGGCTACAGGGTGTTGTGCCCTATTTCGATGACGTCCTGATCGCCGCTGCAGATCAGGCGTCACTCATCTCCAAGGTTAGGGCCGTCCTCTCCCGTTTTAGGGACGCTGGGCTGAAACTCAAGCCCGAGAAATGCCATTTTGGGGTGTCACAGGTAGAGTTTTTAGGTTTCCTCATGGACGCAGCCGGAATTTGGCCAGCGCCTTCCAAGGTAGCTGCCATCAAGGAAGCTCCAGCACCCAGGTCCAAGGCTGAGCTGCAGGCCTTCCTAGGCCTCCTTAATTTTTATGTGGTATTCCTCCCGCACAAGGCTTCCCTCGCTGAGCCTCTTCACCGGCTTTTAGAAAAGAGGACACCCTGGGCATGGACCAAGGAGGCAGCAGCCTCCTTTCAGGCAATCAAGGACGTGCTCTCTTCAGACACCGTCCTTGTGCAGTATGACACCGACTTGCCCTTGTCACTGACCTGTGATGCCTCCCCATACGGGGTGGGCGCCGTATTGAGTCACCTTCTGCCAAACGGGGTGGAGGCCCCGATCGCTTATTACTCTCTGCGGCGGAGAGAAATTACAGTCAAATTGATCGGGAGGCCTTGGCGGCGGTAGCAGGAATCAAAAGATTCCATGATTACGTCTATGGCCGCCAATTTTCCCTCGTCACTGACCATAAACCCTTATTGGGCTTGCTAGCATCAGATCGCCAAATGCCCCTCGTCTTATCTCCGCGAATGTCGCGGTGGTTGGAATTTTTGGCCGCCTATACTTACCACCTGCAGTACAAACCGGGGAAGGATATTGGACACGCAGATGCCCTTAGCCGTTGCCCCCTCCCGTTACCTGTCATAGATCCATCCCCCTCTTCCTCAGTATTCTTGGTGGGGGAATTAGCCCCGTTAGTGACTGCAGAAGACGTTAGATCCCAGTCTTTGGCTGACCCTGTCCTGGCACAGGTCCTGGACTGGGCGCGCCGCGGTTGGCCACATTCGCCCTCGGATCCCGTTTTTGTACCATTTTTCCGCAGACAACACGAGTTGTCTGTGCATGCGGGCTGCCTCCTTTGGGGGCATCGGGTTGTGGTCCCTTCCACCTTAAGAGTAGGGGTGCTGACGTGTCTTCACGACGCACATCCTGGGGTGGTTCGGATGAAAGCATTGGGCCGGGCCTACGTCTGGTGGCCCAGCCTTGATAAGAATATAGAGGACTGGGTCACTAGGTGCTCTACATGCCAGCAGTCTAGACCGGCCCCGCCATCTGCCCCAGTCTTGGAGTGGGAGACCCCCAGAGCCCCGTGGGCGAGGGTCCACCTGGACCTTGCCGGCCCATTCTTGGGCCGTACGTTCCTCATACTGGTGGACGCTTATTCCAAGTGGGTGGAGCTAGCGCTCATGTCTAGCACCACCACAGAGGCTGTGACTAGGATTTTGGAGAGGCTCTTCGCCACCCATGGGCTGCCAGACATAGTGGTCACCGACAATGGTCCGCAGTTCATGGCCGCACCCTTCCAACTATTCCTGGCCAGATTGGGGATCCGCCACACGTGCACAGCCCCCTCCCATCCTGTGGCGAATGGGTTGGCAGAACGGGCTGTGAGATCGGCGAAAGAGGCCTTATGCCGTTTGGGTGGGTCCGATTGGCACACTAGAATATATCAGTACCTCCTGGCCCAACACTCCACGCCGACTCATACCACCAAACATAGTCCCGCTGAACTCCTCATGGGCCGGCGGCTCAGGATCACTCTGGATCGACTGCATCCTGGGTATGCAGTATCGGGGCAGAAAGGGTTCCCTATCCCCGCTAGGTCTTTTGTTGTGGGTGATCTAGTTTATGCCTTAAACGTTAATCAAGGGGAGAAATGGTTCCCGGGGTGGATTTTGCAACTAACGGGCCCCTACTCCTATAGGGTCCAACTCACTGATGGGAGAGTGTGGAAACGCCACATTAATCAACTAAGGCAGCACATTTGTGAGGATGGGGCTACCCCGCAACGGTGTCCTATAACATCCAGTCCTCTGTCTTCGTCCGAGCCAGATCCCATCATGTTCCCGTGCACACCTGTTCCGCCTGCTGCCTTGCCTCTGGTTCCTGAGAGGCTTGCCGATTCCGCCGGCCCTGGTCCTGACAGCTCGAGTGCCATGACTCATCCCGAGACCGAGACTCCGGCTCTGCCCACCACCACAGCCAATCCCGAGCTAAGAAGATCAGGGCGTTGCCGCCGCCGTCCGGCATACTTAGCTGACTATGCCTGCACGGTCCAGGTGGGAAGGGGTGTTAAATCCTCAGGGTTACGTCCTCACTTGGGCTGTCCTCCTCGGGAAGGTGTTGATTGGCTCAGCAGTTAGCAACAGAGGGAGCGGGAAGTTATCTGTTGTGGATTGGTTAGAATGTATCTGACAGCCGCTATTTAAGCCCCTGTCAGCAGGAGTTCTGGTTCTTTTGACCAGAGAGTTCTCGTTATGTGAAGAGTTAATAAAGCCTTGTTTGAAGCAGCAGGCCTCCGAGTGCTGTGTTCAGATCTAACAACAGGGGTCCTCAAACTACAGCCCACCAGCTGGATACGGCCTGCCAACTGAATCTATCTGGCCTGCAGAGTGGTGGGATTCAGCCCCGCCCCTCGCCCATCTCCTCCTAGCCACTCCCGGTATGGCTGGCTTTTCCCGGCTGATGGTGGCCCTGGGGAGAAGGTGCCTCGCCTAACGAAAGGCTGCACCACAAACATCTCCCCTCTCCTCTGCTAGCCGTCGCCCTTATCTTCTACCATCCAGCCACACTTCCCAGTTTTTCTCATTTCAACAGTTCAACGCTCACCGCACCACTGCTGCTGTAAAGGTATGGCTGAAGGGTGCAGGAGGGAGGGGGAGAATTGGCTGGTGGAGGGGTGATGCTGCCAGTACAGTCACATGCTCCTGGGCTGGAGGGTGGATGGGTGAGCAGCAGCGGCCAGCTGACAGAGGGGTGATGGGAGCTTCATCACTTGAGACTTTCAAGAAAAGATTGGACTGCCATTTGTCAGAGATGGTATAGGGTCTCCTGCTTGAGGGGGGGGATTTGGACTAGATGACCTATAAAGTCCCTTCCAACTCTGTTAATCTGTTAAATCCTGGCTGGAGGGTGGGTGAGTAAGCAGCTGCTGCCGGCTCTCCTCGTCCCAGAAGCACCACCTTTGTGCTGTCCCCTCTCTGCTAGCAGCTGCCCCCTTCTTCACATGGGATCGCCAGGCAGCTTCACATGGGATTGCCCATTTAGGCCAGGGCAGCCTTGGGGAACAGCCAGGGAGGGCTCTGATATCACCACCTTCTGCGCGTTCCCCTCCCTTCCCACCACCACCCTGGCCGCAGTCTCAAAGATTGGGAGGGCCACGCAGGAAGAGAAAAGGCTGAGAGAGGAAGAGAGGCTGGGTGAGCCAGACCCAGATGCTTTCCTGCTCCACTTGTCCTGGAAGCATTAATCTCACACTCTCCCCTCTCTTGCTAGTGGCCACCCCCTTCTTCACATGGGATTCCCCCGCAGCGAGGATGAAGAGGGAGAAGGGGGCAGCCGCTAGCAGAGAGGGGAGAGCGCAAGGTTGATGCTTCAGATAAAGGGAGCCGGAAAGTGTCTGAGTCTCACCCAGCCTCTCTTCCTCTCGCAGCCCAGGGTGGCAGGGAGGGAGGAGAGGGGACAGTGGCATCAGAGCCATCCCTGGCTCTTCCATTAAGCCACCATGGCCTAAGCAGCCAGGGCGGCAGCTGGTGGATTGATGTGCATGGGAGGGAAGCGCTCCTGAACATGCTTTTGTGGGGCACAGCAGTCCACCTTCATGGTGGTACATTTGTTGCCGCCTCCATGGCCTGCCCACTGCTCTTGCAGCACCTTGCACAGTACAATTTGCGCACTTCACAATGGGAGAGACCCTGCCCCCCTCGCCTCTGGAATGGCAGCGGCAGCAGCAGCAGCAGCAGCTCACTCTCACTTCCTGGATGTCAGTCGCTTTTCCTGCAGAGCTTGTAGGCCGCCTGTAGACCTGCCAGCTGGTCTTCAGCTTGCCCACCCACCGGCCAGACTAGCCCGGAAGTAGCACGTCCCCGGTCACGGGCTGGATGTGGGGCCCGAGGTGGAGGGGAGGGCAAGCAGATGGCCCTCAAGAGAGCTCTGCGCTGGGGCTGTGTGTGCTCTCAGGTCTCCCACCCATCTCTGCTTCTGCGATGTAGAAGGAAATCTGTAACAGTCTTCGGCTGCAGCCTCCCAGGGTCCTGATCTCAGCGCTGATTCAAGCGCATCCTCCACAGACCACTTTCTGGATGCAGCTTACAGCTCCGAGCCTGAGCAGCGGGAGGTAAGGGCTGCCTTGAGTCTTCAAGTTTCAAGTGACAAGAGATCAGGGGTGAAATGCTACCAGTTCAGACCGGTTCGGGAGGACTGGTAGCGGAGATTGGGACTAGTTCACTGTACCGGTAGCAATTGCTGGCTGACCATGCCTCCGAACTGAACCGCGGCCCCCAGTCCTGTCATGCTTCCCTGCCTTCCATACGGCCTTCCCGTGGCCAGCTTGCAAAGGCAGGCAAGTGGAAGGCCACGTGGAAGGCAGGTAAGCATTGCAGGGCTACGGGGAAGGGAGCTAGCAGCTTACTCCCTTCCCAGCAACCCTGCCATGCTTGCCTGCCTTCCAAGCTGCCAAACTCATTGTTCGGAGCATCAGTGATCTAAGGAAATGTCTTCCAACTCTTCAAGATTGACTTGAAGAGTGCCGAGAAGCCGACAGTAAAAGTAGTGGCAGTAGGGGTGACGGGGTGTGTGTGTGTGTGCCTCCGCAGTCCTCCTGTCCCAGGTGACAGCCAGGTCTTCCCCGCCTCCTCTTTTCCTCAGAGGGGCAGTGTCTGCCTCTAAGTCCTTGCAGGGGGAGGGACACACACACACGCCCCTATTGCCCCCCCCCACTACTTTTGCTCTTCAAGTCGATCTTGAAGAGCTGGAAAACGTTTCCTTAAATCGCTGCCAAACTCATTGTTGGGAGTGTCAGTGATCTAAGGAAAATTCTTCTTACGCCTTCTCCTCCCCATCCCCCCCCCATTTTTCCATTTTTGTACCTGGATTCTGATAATTACACCTTCTCCTCCCCATCCCCCCGCCCATTTTTCCATTTCTGTACCTGGATTCTGATAATTACACCTTTTCCTCCCCATTCATCCCCCTCCCTTTTCCATTTCTGTGCCTGAATTCTGCTTCTACAAGAGAAGGCTCTGATGTTTGCTTGGGTGGCAGAGGGAAACTCAAAGCATTGGGGGCTTCAGAAGTGCAGAATGTACTTCAAAATGTGTAGCTCCTGGCTCTAACAGTGAGTGAAGTCAAGTTGGCCATCCGGTCACATGACCACCAAGCCATGCCCATCAAGCCACACCCACAGAACCGGTAACAAACATTTTTACATTTCACCCCTGCAAGAGATGTGTTACTTTTGGGGAGACTGCGGGATTGCCTCACCTCCCTGCTGGCCTTTGCTCTGGATGTCAGATTCCCACTCAGCACCAGTTCAGGGTTTCCTCCCCACCCCAGGACAGAGAGAGAGACAGGGAGGGAGGGAGGGAAAGAGAGAGACAGACAAGAGACGCACACAGACACACAGACACACACAGAGAGAGACTTGTTGATTGTAAGCTCCTGGGGGCTGAGAATTGCTGTAAAACTGAGTTTCCTAAAGTGGACCACTAGACTCCTAAACAACTTAAAAAATGATCTAGTAAAAAGAAAAGTCAACCAAAAGAGCAACATGCAAACAAAAGCAAATAAAACACCTCCAGGAGCAAAACAAATTAAAGTTTAAATTGTGTGCATTGTTTAATGGACTGGCCATGTCCACCTAGTCACATGACCTAGCCATGCCCACCAAGTCACATGACCACCTAGCCACGCCCCCCCCAGACAGTCTGGCCCCCCAACAGTCTGAGGGACCATGAATTGGCCCCCTGTTGAAAAAGTTTGAGGACCCTGGTTTAGAGGACAGTGAAAATCTCTTTTAGAATCCTTCTTGGAAACCATTCCTTGTAATACTTTTAATAAAGCACAAAAATCAAGAATAAAAAAATGTAAACATGTTTGCTGAAGTAAGGTGAAATAAGTGGAGCAAGTGAATAATAAGTGATTCCCTTTAATGAATATTGAAAAGTCAATTTTATTTGCTTCAACCCCAAATGGCATTACTTGTATTATAGCAAACAGAAGAAAATTACCTCGCCTTCGTCCATAATTCCTTGCTGCATGTAAACAAAGGACAAATTGGTTGTAAGAGGTTGAAGAATTGTTTATGTCTTCATGGAAATTATGTACAAGGTTTGAGTTTAGATCAAATAACTTCACTCTGTAACATTGCTACACAAAGGAAACAGTTGTTTTATTTTATAAAACTACATGTACCATGTTTCCTGGTATAAGACCCGGACTTATATTTTTTGGGGAAACATGATTTCAGGGTAATCAGCCTGGCTGGGCACCCCAATCCCTCAGCATGCGCACAAAAGGCAGTGAGCATGCGGGGGTTGATCTTGTCCAGCAGCAGCTGCAGCCCTCCAGCCTCTTGGTTGGCACACTCTGGGGCTGCGCAGCCTGTGCAGTGCAGGTGAGTTGATTACCTGAGTTGACAAGCAATCCAGGTGCTCTGCGCAGGCCGCAGGAAAGCTGAGAGTCAGTTGGCTGTAATGGCCGGCCGGTCATGGGAGACTCATCTTCACGTTGCACCAACAGCAGGCGGAGGCAGAGGCACGGGGGAGACAAGCAATCCAGATATGCCTCATGGGACACATGCAAGCCAAGAGATGAAGTGGGTGGGAGTGAGCTGCAGCAGGCTCATCTTCACGTCTCGTGGCTTGGCTGCGGCCCGCGTGGAGCATCGGGATCACCTGCCTCCCCCCCCCGATGCCCTTGCCTGCTGCCAGTGCCACTGCATGAAGACAAGCCTCCTGTGGCCGCCTGCCTGCTCCAGCCCACCAACTCTCAGCTTTCCCACAGCCTGTATGGTGCATCTGGATCACCTGCCTCCCACCCCCCTGCCTGCTGTTTGGACAGGTAATCAGCTCACCTGCGCCGTGCAGGCTGTGGCTGCTCATGGACACCAACAACCCCTGCTCCCTCGCTGCCTCCGGTGCTGGTTACACCTCCCCCGACCCCCCAGCTGATGACAATGCTCACTAGGGCTTATTTTTGGAGTAAGGCTTATATTAGGCACACACTTAAAAAATCAAGCTAGGGGTTATTTTGGGGAAAACACGGTACTATGAGTGATATATTCTATTTAATAATGGAAATGCCTTGGAAGTTATTTCATTAATTGTTTCATTTTTACATTAGTATTAGTATTAGTCATATTACATAGAAATACTTCAAAGCTTTGGCTTTCAGATGTAATGGAAACAAAATAAAATGGACAGTTTAATGTTAACAGATAGTGTTTTGATCCTTGTAATGCAAACATGAATAAAACAGAAATGTTTCTGCTCCTTGGACATTTTATACTTAACAGAATAACAGAGTTGGAAGGGATTTTGGAGGTCTTCTAGTCTAACCCCCTGCTCAAGCAGGAAACCATAGATCAGTGATGGCTAACCTTTTTGTCCTTGTGTGCCAAAAGCGCAAGCGTGTGCCCACACCCATAATAAAATGTGCGTATGACATGCCCCTATGCATGCGCATTCTTGGTTTTTCCCCTTCTCTTTTTTCTTCCTTTTCCTGGCTCTTTCTTATATCTCTTTCTTGCTCTATTTCTCCTATTTGCTCTTCTTCCTGGCTTTTGCTCTCTGTTTCTTCTTTGCTTTCCTGTTCCTCTTCCTGTGTGAAATGTAGATTATAGAATTCTCTTGCTTTCTCTAGTGTGTCTACTTTATATTTTTTATCTTGCCATGAAATTAAAATCTCATCTGGTGTCAGCCATCTAAACATTACTTTGTACCTGATCAGTTGGGTTGTTAAAAATTGGTATTGTTGGCGTTGGTTTCTAATCTTTCGTGGTATTTTGTGGAATTGGGATCGTAGAAACACCCAGGAGCATAGAAGAGTCCAGAGGCAGATGCATGAATAAATGTCTTAAATGTATTTATTCATATAATAAAGCATATTAACTATGTACAAAGGCTGTCTCAGTATTCATTATAGGATAGGGGGCACACAGTGTGTGTGACTACCCTGATCAGAGATCAAGTCTCATGAGGAACAAATGCGAAGAGAGAGAGAGAGAGAGAGGGGGGGAGAGGGAGAGAGAGAGAGAGGTGGAAAAGGTTGGAGGGGGTTTTATACTCAGGGTAAGCCCCTCCTTTCCACATAGGGGTGGAGACACTCTCTGCCTCCACTGGTGTCTATATGACACATGTGCCAATGGCTTGCAAATACTTGACAGTTCCCCTCCTTGCGAGCCAATGGCATGCAAACACACTAATGCAATGCACAACAGATTTTACCCTGTGAGACATAAGTTCCTACACAGATCTTTGTGCCTATCCGCTGGTAGAGGTTTTGTCAAAATGTCAGCTGTTTGATGTTTGGTCTGACAGTGTGTTAAAGAAATAAACCCCAACTCTACTAGTTGTCTAACATTTTGATAACGGATATCAATATGTCTGGACCTTTTCCCCACTGCATAGGCTTTGGCAATGCCTATGGCCCCGGTGTTGTCTTCTATAATTTGGATGGGCAAAGTCAGTGGTGTCCAGATGCTAGAGATTAAGGCATCAAACCATATCAGATCATTCCCTGCCTCTGATAGGCATGCAAATTTGACCTCAGCAGTGGAGCACAAAACTAATTTCTGTTGCCCCACATGCCAATGGATGGGTGCCCCATTTAACAGTACCAAGAAGCCTGAAGTATTCCTATGGGTTTTGGTATCTCCGGCCCAGTCCGCATCCGCAAAGCATTCTAATTGGGCCTTGTCTCTATTCTCAGGTTCCAAGCGAAGCACGTAATCTGCTGTGGTCTTGAGATACCTTAATAGCTTTTTAATGGCCAACCAGTGGAACTGGGTAGGATGTTCCACTTGTCTGGATAGCAGGTTCATGGCCAGGGCAATGTCTGGACGGCTCCAATTACTTATATATAATAATGAGCTGACCACTGACCTAAATAGAGTATTATTTTGGAACTCTGGGCTATTCTTGTGTGCCAAACCATAATAGTCGATCTGCATTGGGATAGCAGTTGGCTTGCTATCTTCCATTTTACATTTCACCAAAAGTTCCTCTATCTTCTCCTTTTGGGAGAGAGCAAAACCTTTTGGTGTAGTGATGATTTGTACGCCTAGGTATTTGTCTACATATCCTAAAGACTTTAGAGTGAACCTTTTTTGTAGGGTCCTGGCAAATATATTACATCCCTCCTTGTCAGGCCCTATATATAAAAGGTCATTGACATACACTAGGACTTTCTCCAGCCCCTCTTTGGTATCCCTTGTGAAGGTACATTTATCGGTTGGAGATGGATGGAAACCCAGTGATTTGAGTGTTGTAGTCAGGCATTTGTACCACATTCTGCCTGATTGTTTGAGGCTGGAATCCGGGAGCACCTCTGAAATATTTTTTTTGTTTTAGATGTGCATGTAAATAAGCAGTTTGCACGTCGAATTGAAAAATGTGTTCCCCATGTGCTGCTGCAGTGACCAAAGCAGCCCTCACACTTTCTGCTCGCACAGTGGGGGAGTAGGTTTCATCAAAGTCCTGTAAGTAGTGCTGTGTGTAGCCTTGTGCTACTAGCCGGGCCTTATAAAGGAGTTTGTTGTTGGGCATTGGCTTGACCTTGTAGACCCAACGGGTGCCAATTGCCTTCCTCTGTTTGGGGACTTCCATGGGGATGAAGACTTTCAATTTTTTGAGACTGTCCATTTCTCGCTCCATTGCCAACCTCCACCTGCGCTGTTCTTCCTTGGGAAGCTGGAGGACATCTGTGTATGTTTTAGGGGCCATGGTAACGCTGTTGACCGAGGCCACACAGCCAATGTCCAACCTTTTGGGTGGCACCCCTTTATTGGAGCGTTTTGACCGTCTGGGGAATTGCCACTCACCATCATCACTGTCATCCGGAGCATCGGTGTCAGAATTGGAGCTGCCGGATGCATCTTTCAAATCGAAATGAGGCGGGCCTCTGTCCCAGACGCTGCGAAGATATGGACATTTTGGTGAGGCAGAAGGTGTGAAGTCACCCAGGGATTGCTTGTCCAAATCATCAGAATCAGGTAGGGATTCATCACCATCCGGATCTTCGCTGGTCTGTAGTTTGGAGTATGTTGGTTCATCCTCTTTAGGTGGTGCTGGTAGTTCAGTGTCATTTCTAATAGGGGAATAACCGGGTTCATTGGAATGAATTCTTGACCAATTTGACCCCTCCTCAAAGGAAGCTGATCTTGAGACAATGACAAGGTTATTTTTGTCTACAAATCTAGAGGCCTTGCTGCCGGTTGCATAACCTATAAATCTGAGCCTCCTCGATGCCTTGCCCCCCTCTCTTCTGAGGTGCTTGGGAATATGGACCCAGGCATAGGAACCAAAAATTCTCAGGTGTGAGAGGCTAGGTTTCCTTCCGTGGACCAGGAAGTATGGGGTTTGGTTAATGGCACTGCTCCATGTCCTGTTGACTAGATAATTAGCCATTTTGACTGCTTCTGCCCAAAAAACTTGGCTCACGTCGGGATCTGCAAGTAAGCAGTTAATGACATTCTGCAGCACGCCATTTCTCCTTTCTACAATGCCATTCTCCAAAGGAGTTTGAGGCGATGATTTAAAATGGAGGATACCTCTCTCCTTCATCCACTTTTCAAAAGTCCTGGATGTAAACTCAGTTCCCCTATCGCTTTGCACCTGAATGATGCACACCTTGTGTTGCATTTGGATCTGGTTGTAAAGATATTTGAAGTTGGTAAAGACTTCAGTTTTGTACTTTAAAATAAATACATGGCCATAACAAGAGTAATCATCAACTACCGTTAAAAAATAACACTCCTTGCCAAGGGAGGGTCTAAAAGGATCAACCAAATCCATGTGTACCAGCTGATAAGGGTACCTTGCATGTCGGGAAGAGACCTTAGGTATAGCAGCAGTTTTTGATTTTGCTGCCTTACAGATGGCACATTCCAAATAGGTATTACAATTCTTTATCTTAAGGCCATCAGAAAAATCTTGCATTTTCCTAATAACCGGGAAGCTGGCATGGCTGAGCCTGAGGTGTAATATATGTGCACAATCCAAATGTAAAGGTTTACCCATGCACACTTTGTCAACCTTATGTATTTTATCATTACCAGTCTTGGTCTGTGTAGTAATGACAGTAGGCATTGGATTAATGGTCACCTTAGACTTTCTCAGGGTTGGCTGAGAAGTTGTGATCTTAATGGGCTCAGCCTTAATGGCTTTGGATGTCCTAGGAGCTGGTTTAGGAGCTTCATTGGGATTAGGTCCAGCATCCTTGAGTTTGAAGAACCTGAGAGCTGGCACAGGAGCTTTCTGCTCTATCTGGGCGCTAGCCCCCTGTGCCCTCTTATTAGGTGTCTTGTGCCTTTTGACCTTTGCTTTTGGGGAAAAATAAGGCAAATTGTTGATTTTTACAGTATCGCCAACAACATCCCCACTTTTGAAAATATAACCTCCACCCTTCTCAAATACCAGTTTTACATTTTTATCCTCAGTTAATTTTAAAATACTTAAAAGGTTGTTCTTGATTGAGGGAACATACAGTGCCCCAGTAACATCTCCTATACCAGGCACATTGATCACACCTTCCCCAGTTACCTCTGCCTTGTCCCCAGTGGCAACTTTTACTGAGGACTTGAGTGGGTGTAAAATCTTAAATCGTTGCTTCTTGTTAGCTATATGCGTTGATGCACCTGAATCAAGAAGCCACAGCCCCTCAGCATCCTGTACCTGGGAGGTGGGATTGTCACCTGTGACACTACAGAATTGGTATCCTTTATGACCACCTCCCCTTCTTCCACAGCCTCTTTTATTTTTATTATGCTTAGGTCCAGCCGTGTTGGCCCTAGAGTGAGGCCACTCCCTTTTAAAGTGACTTTGCATGCCACAGTCAAAACAGGTGAGAAGGGTATTAATCCTTTCACTTGTGTCCTGGCGCCTCCTCTGAGGCCTAGGCCTGTGGTATGCCTCCTTCATTTCTTGTTGTTCCTCATCTCTGCGCCTTAAATCTTCCTCAATAAAGCAACCAGAAAAGTATTCTATATTTCTTTGTTCCCTAGAAACCCCTTCTAGAGAAATAATGAAGGGACTCCAGGATTTGTCTAGGGAGTTCAACATTACAGTAAGTGGATTCAGGAACAGGCTCCCCCCTCTGTATAAGCTCATTCCTCATGGCTTTAAGCGTTGCCAAATGTTCCCCATCTTGACACCAGGTTTGAGTTTATAATTGTGAAAAATTCTTGACAATCTGCTGGTTGCAGTCATATTGTCACTATGGAACAAATTATATAGGGCAGTCCAAACTTCCTGAGCTGTGAGACCGTCTGAAAGACTGGCATAAAGAGCTGTGTCTATAGAACTTAACAGGGTTGTGTAAGCTCTTTTATGCAGGAACTCTATTTCAGGGCTCCAAGGTAAAGGAGGTGGTCTTTTGATCATGTCCAGGGTATTTTCTCTTAAGAGAATTATCTGAATCTCTTTACACCATTTTTTAAAATTCTGACCACTTAAATGTAATTTTTCAAAATTATTTGGCAAAGTTACAAAACAATTACCATTAAACTGCATGGGGAGTTGTTCAAAGGGCTGAAAAGAGCCTGTTGTGAATGGCATTGGGATCCCTAAGCTGGGGATTGAATGCTTAGGTCTGGCTCCTTCTTGTAGTCTTTCTGTAGTTTGAAGCAACTGGGCACGTGCAGGAAATGGAGCATGCTCCAAAACCTTTTCTTGTTGGAGCTCTGATCTCCGTCTCTGGGTTCTGAAGTCAGGCCTGGCTGAAGCCTCAGCATAGGCCCGAAAATCAGCTGTGTGGTGGGGAAACCTTGGAGGAGCTGGAAGAAGGCCTGGAGATCTTTCAGGAGACTAGAGGCACATCAGATGAGGTGGGTCTGGGACCTCGGGGTGGCTGGTGGGTGGTTGCTCCCTAATTTCCAGGGTGGCAACCAGGGTCTCTATGGCTTCTTTGATGCTTGCTGTGGTAGGCACGGCCTGGCAAGGGGCTTGTAGGTTCGGAGTGGTCCTCTGGGCCGCTGGAGTGCTGAACTGACTGGCTGGCGTTGTAGGCCTGGACCGTGGAGCTGGAGTAGGCCTGGCTCATGGTTCTGGCAAAGTGCCCAGGGGAGCCAACATCTTGGGGGACGTTGGCTCCAGAAGGGAGCTGGCGGCCATTTTGTTTGGCGGGAAACTGTGTGAGGGAAGAGTCTCTCTGGCGGCAGGCGCCATCTTGAAGAGATCAGGCAGGGGAGTCCTTACCGGGATGGCAGGCATCTCTGGTGCTGCCTTCTCAGGCCTCTTTCTGGCTGCTGCCCTTGTCTTCAGGAGGGAGGCGAGCGCTGCTCGGCACTCCTCTTCTGACATCTCAGCCACTTGGCTCTCCAGGGTTCCATCTTGTCCTTCTGCCCCCTCGTAGTCAGTGCTGAAGAAGCCTTCTCCAGCATTGCTTGGCTCAGCCCCTGGGATCTCTGTTTTCCATCGGCGATTCAGACTGGAGCTGATGTGAAGTTCTCCTCCGTTGAAGGCCTCTGGTCACAAAGGGGAGCTTCTCTCACAGGTTATTTTGGAGGGCATCTTGCCTTTTCAACAGCTCCTGGAGTGGAGTTCTGCTACCATTCCCTCTGCTACCAATCTGTGGAATTGAGATCGTAGAAACACCCAGGAGCATAGAAGAGTCCAGAGGCAGATGCATGAATAAATGTCTTAAATGTATTTATTCATATAATAAAGCATATTAACTATGTACAACAGAGATCAAGTCTCATGAGGAACAAACGCAAAAAGAGAGAGAGAGAGAGAGGTGGAAAAGGTTGGAGGGGGTTTTATACGCAGGGTAAGCCCCTCCTTTCCACATAGGGGTGGAGACACTCTCTGCCTCCACTGGTGTCTATATGACACATGTGCCAATGGCTTGTAAATACTTGACATATTTGTTTTAAAATTATTATTTCTTTGCCCTTGTAAGTCAATGTTTCTTCTCGTGATTTCTTTTTTTTTTTTTTATTGAAAAGGTTTTCAAATACAAATTTTTCCCCCTTTTTCCCCCCCCCCTCCCCCCCTCCCTAACCCCCCCTCCCCACCCTTCCCCCCCTGTGACTTCTTCGTAACAAAAAAAAACCCTAATTCATAACAGATTACTTACTCCCTCCTCAAAATACTGACCTTTACTTACTAAAAGTATTATAAATCCCCCTTTATCCATACATTTCAGAAAAGAAGAAGAGAAAAAAAACAAAAAAAAACAAACACATTATACTATAACTATTATAAAATAACTTCTAATTTAGCATAATAGTGTTTTATATCTATACATTATTGCAACAATTCAAAACCACCTTCCATTTTAAAACTATACGATAAGTCCTACTTTAATAACATTTCAAAGCGGGCTCCCCATAAAATCTAATTTAACATTTATTCCAGTCTATCCATTTCCTCCACTCCCCTAAATGTATCACTTAAAAATCCCTTTTCTTAAACTAATCAGTCTGTAGCTAGCTTATTCACCCACTGTCTTACAAATTTACCATACACAACAATTCTTGATATCTTTAATTCACTGCCCACACTACTTAAATATATATATATATATATATTCCATTATATCTAAATAAAAAAAGAAAAGACAATAACTTTAAATTTATAGTCCATATAATATCTTCTTGAAGTCTTTCCACTGGATTGTTAAAACCAACATCCATAATAGGGTAACATAGCTTGCTGATGCAACAGTTTATTCAAGATCTCCAATCATATCTGCCCCCATCAGTAGTAAACATCTTCTTATATATATAAAAGTAAAAACAACCACCCGAGTGACATTATAATTATATTCCATAAAATAATAATTGTGGGTTTCATCAGGATTATTAATTTCCATCATCGTATTGGGTAACAACCCGATCTTCTGCATGTCCCAATGTGATTCTCTTGCCTTATAATTCAAGATAATTATAATATATTTATCAACACAAAAAGAAGTTTCAAAGTAGATAATTCAAAACCATCAATTTGAGGCTCTTTCCATGTCCCAAAATTACGGCAATGCAGAGATCTGCCACTATCCTCAGGATGATATTGACCAATATGTCGCCTCCTCTATGTTTTCACATAATCATTCATATTTTAAAATCACTGGCTTCACTGTTGCTTGGGTTAGAAATTTCTATTTTTGTACAACCTATTTCTTTTTTTGTTTTCTTTTTGTGGGTTTGACTTCCATCCTAATTTTTTGTGTCTCGCGTTTCTTTTTTATCCCTTGTATATCCTCTAATTGGTTTCCATGCTTGTCCTTGCCTTGATAAGTCATCACATTAAAATCAGATGGCACTTCTCTCAAATTTGTAGATAATCCAGCTGGGGTATCCGATAAATCCAAAGGCAATTTATCTGGTACAGTCTCTGTCTTTAGTTCCAGCTCCTTCTGCTTATCCTGTATTATATCTGAAGACGTTAAATTCATTTTCAACCTATTTTGATAAAATTCTTCCGCTCTTTCAACAATATTTAACTGGTATCTTTCTCCTTGATATCTCAATATAATACCAACTGGGACGTCCCACCGGAATTGAATATTTCTCCTTTTTAACTCAGACACCAGAAAGCCAAATTTCTTCCTTTCCATTAATATCTTAGGTGGGAGTTCCTTGTAAATCCAAATCTTTCTTCCATACAATTGCAAATTAGAATTGAAGGAATTTTGCACAATTTTATTCCTAATTTCTTTATCTGAAAAATAGATTACCACATCTCTAGGCAATTGCCTTTGCTTGGCAGTCCAGGAGTTTATTCGATAAGCTCTGTCAATCCTACAAAACACTTCCTCAGGTTGAATCTTTAAAATCCCAGCTAGAAATTCAGAAGATATTTTCCTTAAGTCATCTCTGTTATTTTCCTGCAAACCTCTAAGTCTTATTGCATATTCTGTGAAATTATATTGTATCTTTAGAACCTCTTTTTCAATCCTCTGTTGCAGATTTTCTACATTACCAGACTTTTGGTCAGCATCCATTTTAAATTTTTCTTCTGAACTATAATCCTGAATATTTAACAAATCATTTTCAATTTTTTGAATTCTATTGTCCAATTTATCTTGAATTTCATCCATTTTTGACTCTAGTAAATTAGTATTTGTATCCAACCGAATCATGAATTCTGACACTTTTAAAATTTTTTGCTGCAAAAAGTCAAACTTGGATTTCACCAATTCCTTAGTTTCCTGCTTAAATTTTTCAAGTTGCTGATTCACAATCTCATCCCTTCTTTCAATCTCCTCTAAGAGAAATTCTATTATATTAAAATCAGGTTTCTGGGACTGAAGAGTTAAAACTTGTTCCTTTAAATTCTTAGTGGGGGAATCCCCCCCACCTATTTGTTTGTCTGACTTCACAAGCCTCAGTGCCATGTTTCCGCCTAAGCAGGCTTTGTTAGAAGAAAAAAAAAAAAAAAACAAGACAAAAGACTTCCAGCCAGCAACAATCAGGCCTCCAAGGGAAAAAGAGAAAAACAAAAACAGGAGCGGAGTTTTGTCTACAAATGTAGCCAGTGGTATTTATTCCGCTACATTGTAATAATAAAAAACGGAAGAACTTTCCTCTCAAACTCTTCTCCAGCCGCGGCAGACGCCATTTTAAAAAAAAAACTTTTTTCCTCTTTCTCTTCCTCTATTCTCTTAAGTAATTTTTAAAAGATAAGTAAAATACTTGCGCTTCAGTATTACAGGTCCAGCTCACATTTTCTTTGAGTAATCTGTCAAATTCGCAGGCTTGCTTTTGACGCCTAGCTCTGCATTAGCAGAGGTCTCCCAAAGCCCGGAGCAGCGGCTGGGGATATGGGGCATCTCATCCGCTCCATCCCAAAAGTAAAAGAAAAACTTTTGGGACTCTGCAGAGAGTTCTACCCACCCCTGCCGGCTCTATCTCCGTTTCCTCATGGGAACGGAGTTTTTTCGAGCCGCCGTTCCGTTGTGAAGGCGGCTCTGACAGGCAGTGGAAGCTGACGATCCCAAAGGAACGTCTGGCGGCGGCCAGCAGCAAACAGGAAGTCCTCTTCTCGTGATTTCTTATATACTTCATCTCTGATTGTCCGCTTTGTAAATCTGATATCTGTCCTCTTATTTCTGTTTTGTCTCTTTGTATTATTTCTGGCACTATTTCCGCCATCTTTTCTCCCAGATTTTCATCCTTTTCTTCTACTATGTTCTGAAAGTGCAGGAAAAAGGAGGCTTTCTCCATTTCCAACATTGCTATTGAATCTGATAATTCCTTATTTAATTGGAGAGATTTCTGCTCCATGGTCTCCATTTTTTTCTCTACTTGATCTATTTTTGTTTCAATTTTTTTGATTCTTTGTTCATTTTGTTATTGTTTGTTGAATGTCCCCAATTTTATCATTCATGTTCTTGATATCCTCTTTTACTTCTCCTATTTCATTTTTAATTTCTGTATGAAACATTTTCATTTCTTTGTGATTATCCGCCATTTTCTCTTGTGTTTTTAATAGGGTTTCTTGAATCATCTGGAACATACTTTGCATGGTATTTAGTGTCCTTTCCAGTTTTTCTTTTTCCTTTCCTATCATATTATCTATTGTTCTCTGATGTAGTGGTGATGCCATTGTAGGTGTAGGATTTGTAGTTGGCTGTTTTCCTGTTTTGGCTATTGTTGTTGTAGTTGACATTTTTAAAGCTTGTGTAAAGTTTTTCCACACTATCATATAATTAATGATCCTTGATTCTTAATTTTTTTTAGTTGCCTGTATTTCAATTACTTTTTCTTATTCAAAAACAATTTTGAGTACACTCACATTTGCTTTATATTCTGTATAAACTTCAACTTAATCTGAATTCATCTATTATACAATATAATCACTATAATCAAGTATTGCTTTGCAGTACATTTAATTAGTACAATTTATTTAATTTGCTTATCTTCTGCTACCTCCCTTTTTTCCCTCTCTCTATATTTCTATGTGTCACTTAATGTCTTATTCATTCATTCAATAATTCTTTATACTCTATAACATTCCTCTATTTCAAACTCAGTGAGATAACAATACAATAATTAACTATAAATTTAATACAATATTTTTCCTTACTTTACTGCTTATGCATATATATTTTTATATAAGAAATGTATATTTTATTCTTCTTTTGTACTTTTTTGTCGCTCTTTCACTTCTCTGCTTTTACTTCTGGTTGTAATTTTCTGTCGTGCTATTGCATGTCTCTTTCCGTCTTTTTCAAATCTCTGTCTCTCTGTCTCCACTCTCAAGTCTATCTATATGATTCGCGTCTTTCCTTCTTTTTAGTTTTTATATCTCTGTTTTACATTTACCAGTCACAATTTAAGTTCCTTGGATTTTCCATAATTAAGTTTCTTAACTTCTTCTTTGATTCAGGAAGTAGTTTAGTTTCTCCTGTCTTTTCACCTTCTCTGCTTCCCTCCATCCCAGGGGTCTTATCTCCGCCACTAATCCTCCTCTCATTCTTTTTTTTTTATTGAAAAAGTTTTTTAAATACAGATTTTCCCCCCTTTTTTCCCCTCCTCCTCCCTAACCCCCCCTCACCCTCCCCACCCCCCATGGCTTCTCCAAAAATAAAATCCAAATTGATATCAAATTATATAATACTTTACCATCCTTTTACACCACCCCCTACATGCTAACCATTTCTTTCTAACATTGTTATTATATCCCCCCTATACTATACATTTCAAAACAACCTTCAGCTATAAAACTATATAATAAATCCTAATTTGACATTTATTCAACTCATAATCTACCCATTTCCTCCACCCCCATACATATGTCTCTTAACTCAAATCTTTTACATATATTTATATCTAAGCATAACATCCCTTTTCCTAAACTAAACGATCAGTAACCTAACCCATCTCCACCCATCTTCCTACAGGTCTACCATACATAATATTTTTAATATCTTTGTTCTTCTGCCCACACCACACAACTAAAAAATATTTCCATATATAAATAAAATCCTCAAATGACTTTAAATTTGTAATCCATATAGTATCTTCTTGTAATGTCTTTCAACTAGATTATTAATTCCATCACCCATGTTAGGGTAACATCAGGATCAGCTTCCAACAGTATCTTCAGTATCTTCCATTACCATCTGCCCCCATCAATAGTAAGTATTTTCATATATAAAAAACCACCCGAGTGACTTTATATTTATATTCCATATAGTATCTTCTGTAGCGTCTTTTATCTAGATTATTAATTCCAACCACCACATTGGGGTAACAACCAGATCTTCTGCATGCCCCAATACCATAGTTCTCTTGCCTTATAACTCAGCATATACGTAATCCATTTTTCAAAGAGTCCAAAATAGAAAGTTCCAATCCACTCAATCAGAGGCCATCTTCCACATCCCAAAAGCACCAGCACTGCAGAGATCTGTTATTCTTCTCAAAATAGTATAAGTCAATAATTTGCCTCAATTATATTTTCATGTATCAGCCATCTATAAATCCCGCTTATTATATTTAATTGTCTCTTAAGTAACTGGCATTAGACTGTTGTTTGGTTTAAAATTTTTTAGTTTTGTAGAGCCTGCTTCTTCTTTTCTTAACTTTTTGTGGTTTAGATCTCCATCCTAGTTGCCTTTCTAGGACTTGTATATCAGCTAATTGAGTTCCATGCTGGTCTGTAACTTGATAAGACATCTCATTAAAATCCAAAGCCGCCTCTGTTATATTTATAGGTAATCCAGCTATAACCTAAGAAGGCGAATCCAAAAGTGGTTCGTCCAAAAGGGTCTCTGTAACTTGTTGTTTTTCCATTACCTCCATCTCCATCTGCTTAGCCTGAGTTTCAATCTCTTGTTCATTTTGCTTTTGTTTATTCCCCTCCTGTGTTCCTGACACTGATGGCATACGTGGAGATGTTGGATCCATTTTAAAAACCTTGTAGTAAAATTCTTCCGCTTTTTCAACAGTATTTAGTTGATATCTTTCTCCTTGGTATCTCAATATTATACCAACTGGAGCATCCCACCTAAATGGGATGTTTTGTTTCTTTAGCTCAGTCACCAAAAATCCAAATTCCTTTTTATCTTTTAACATCTTGGACGGCAGCTCTTTATATATCCAAATCTTCCTTCCACTCACTTCTAGAGTGGAGTTAAAAGACTTTTGCACAATATCATTTCTTATTCCTTTATCAGTAAAGCAAATCACCACATCTCTAGGCAACTGCCTTTGCTTTGCAACCCAAGAATTTATTCTGTAGGTCTTATCAATCTTTAGGTCTTTAGAGCCATTCTTCTGAATCTGCAAGCTCAAAACTTGCTCATATGATTTGTAAATGGGGGAACCCCCCCCCCCCCACAGCTTGGTTGTCTGGCTTTGTCAGTTTTAACGCCATCCTGCCATACAAACAAACTCTTTTTAAGAAAAAAAAGACTTTTCTCCAAATGATATCAAGTCTCTATGAAGGAGGAAACATGAAATAGAAATTTTTCTCTTCAATTCTAGCCAGCGCTATTGTTTCAGATACTTTGTAACATATTAAGCTATTCAAACAGAAGGACTTTTGCTTTCAGCTTTCTTCTTCTCAAGCCTCAGCCAGTCGCCATTTTAAAACTTTCTTTCTTCGCTTTTAAAATCACTCATAGGATTGTTAAAAATACTTGCAGTTTAGGGTCCCAAATCCGGATTTCATCTTGTTTGTTCAGACAATCTGTTAGATTTCATTGATTGGATTGGTCCCATCACCTGGCTCTGCAAGAAGCAGAGTTCCCCCGACGCCCGGAGCAGCGGCGAGCTGAATAGGGAGCCACATTCTGCTTCCTCAGCCAAGAGTAAAAAAAAAAACTCTGGGGAGTTCACAGAGGGCTCTACCTGTCCTCGCCGGCTCTATCTCACGTCTCCTCAAGGAGACGGAGTTTTTCGCTCTTTCCAGGCGGCGAGGGTGGCGGCAAGGCTGGCAGTCCCGAAAGACCATCTGGCAGCGGCAGAAACCAAACCGGAAGCCCATCCTCCTCTCAGTTAGTATTAAACGCAAAACAGTCCGACAAAAGAAACAGAATTTATTAGAACAGCTGAGAATTAACTCATTCTCAGCGTAGTCCAAACTAAATTAAAGCAAAGTCCTCAAAACACCATTCTTCAGTTTATCACTGACTTTGGGATCATTAGGCAAGCTGCCAAAGGCTTTTCTTGGCAAGAGTTCAGAAGCAGCAGATGCTGACAAGAAAGAAATACAGCGAAACTGGAAGCCAATCTCTCGATGTTTTTTTATGGCAAAGAGGCCAAAAGCCATCGCTGGTCTTTTAAGCTTTATGGGAGGGGCCAATCATCTCTGGGCCCTACTCCTGAGTTGTCCTCTCTGCTTTAGCTGCTCCTGCCTTCTGGCAGCTCTTCTCATACATGTGCTAGGAACAGGCTCCTCCTGTTCCTCTGCCTCTCTACTTTCAGCCTCTGGAGGGTCCAAAGTCCGCGCATCACTCCCTGATGGCCCTGGCCCCATCTCTGCCTCTGATGCAGAACCCTAATCCGGGCCTTCCCCAGCCTCCAGGACTGGCCCATGTTCTTCCTCAGCCTCATCGCTATTTGACTCCACTGCCAGCTCTGCAAGCTGCTGGCGGACCACAACAGTTCTGCTGTTTCTCTGGGATCCTCCTTCGCTTGCACTAACCTCTTTTTCCATTTTGTGCAGCACTCCCCTCTGAGTTCATCACCGCTTTGTTGGACTAGTCTTGTCTGTCCCTTTTACGTCTTCCTCACTCCACGTTTCCACTTCTCCATTTTTTTCCTGATTTCCTTCTTCTGGGTTCTTTTCATCTGCCACTAGAAACTGTTTTCTCCACTCTTTCCTTCCATTCTATATGGCTGCCATCGCTCCTAGTCTGTCTTGCTGGCTGACTTCCTCTCCACCAGTTTTAAAGGGATTTATCCCTTGTTCTCCCGGGTGATTGTGTGTCGACCGGGGGCTTCAGATCTTCCCCTTTTGTTTCCTGATCTCTACGGGATTGGGAATGCCCTGTACGGGCTCCTGATACAGAGATTTTGGGTTTTGGATATGGCGCCCCATTTCCTCACCCTCACCCTCTCCACGATGATGTCACCGCCGGAAGTCCTATATCCCAGGATTATTCAATCAGTTCCATTTAGATAGTCCAGGAAGCTTTCCAAATATCTTCTTACACCCACTCTATAGGTTTAGTCATATATCTTAACATTCAAAAGTCACTTTACTTAGGTATTTTCCTTGTTCTCACAGTTGAATCTCCAGTAGTCATAAAGTAGATAAATATAGAACAGTAACTAACTGTACTGTAACTAACTAACTGTGATAACTATATCACCGCAGTCCTCCAGATAAATGTTTATTTCTCTTATCAAAATTTTTCCCAGACTTGTAGGGGTAAGGTATATTTTCCATTCATCAGTAGGTGGCACCCTCAACTTAGGTCTCAGTGTTGTCTCAGATCTCACAAGTATTTAATCTAATTTTAATTTGATTTATGGAAGCAAAGTCAGTTATTAAGTAAATAGTTCCAGCACTTTAAAATGCCTTTCCAAAAACAACACCTACCCAGTTTAAGTCCAATTTTCTATGTTTTAGAAATTTTTACTTTTCTCCCCTTTGTTCCTTTCTTTCGGGTCTGGGATTTTTCTCTAAGTAGTTATTCGCCACTTTAACAAATAGTTCTTGTCTCTCTTTTCCTGAATGTTTTTTTTCCCTGTTTTAGGATTAAGTTCTATGTAAAAAAGGAATAATCTCACCCAGTTCCAATCACTGTTCATTTATATCGCTCCTGCACTTTCTTTGTTGCCTGACCTGTCCCAGCTTCGTGGCAGCCATGATTCCTGCCTCTTTTCCTCATCAGAGCTGAGAGGGAAAAGAGCCCTGGGTCAAGTGGGAGAGATGCAACTCTCCGTGACCTACAGGGCGCCCCTCTTTTCTTCACCACCCCTCCAGGGTGGCTTTAGCTCCTTTTGGAGCCCTCCAATGGGGAGAACTCAGTGGGGGAGCATGGAGACTTGCTCCTCGTGTCTAATCTCGCCGCAATGTCAGCCAGAAGTCCGGTAAAATATTAATCTTAATTACAGAAATTTTACCCAATAATGATAAATGCAGTTTATCCCACCTTAGTAAATCGTTTTTCATATCATTCCAAAGAAGCACATAGTTATTTTGAAATAGTTTTGCATTTGTATTTGTCAATATAACCCGCAAGTATTTCACCTTTTTTTCATCTTTAAAACCAGAACTTTTAATCAATATATCACAGTCCTGAGAGATCATATTCATAATAAGCCTTATTGTTTTCTTTCTTTTTTAAAAAAAAGTTTTTTTATTTTTTAGACAAACATTTAATACATCAGTTTTCTCTTCCCTGTGACATCTCGGTGTTATCTTCCAAAGTTCTTTCTTCTTCTGTATAGTTGTCATTACTTCTATCTTGATCCTTATCCAGTCCACAATATCAATTCATCATTAACATAATATTCTACTCATCACATATTTTTACATACTTATATAGTTAATCATTTATATCTCTTCTCCAACCAATAATAAAAATCATTCCATATTTTAAAATATTCTGAGTCTTCTCTATCTTTAATCATCAGAGTTAATCTATTCATTTCTGCACAATCTAAGATTTTTTTTTATTACTTCTTCTTCCAAAAGTATTTTCTCCGCTTTCCAATTTTGTGCAAAAACAATCCTTGCAGCTGTTATTATATGTATTATCAAATAAACATTTTCCTTGCTAATTTTTTCAGATAGGATACCCAGTAGGAACAGCTCTACTTTAAATTTGATACATTGATGTATAGGGGATATAGACATGGAACCCTTGTCATGGTCAGATCACTCGCTCCTTCGCCTGGACCTTCAAACCGCCACACCGCACTGCAGGGAGGCAGAGCCAATAAGATGGGTCTGCCCCAGGCGCCTGATGGATCATGATAGGTTCCAGATGGAGCTTGGGCCACTTCCTGAGGATCTGGCACATGATTTGGCCGAGAACCTGGTGGCTGCCTGGGATTGGGCGGCTGGTGGGGCCTTGGATCAAGTTGTGCCTTTGCGGCCTCTGACCCGGTGCCGATCCCTCGTGGCTCCTTGGTTCATTGAGGAACTGAGGGAGATGAAGCACTGGAAAAGACGCCTGGAGAGCGGTTGGAGGGCCAGTCTCACTGAATCTGATCAAACACTGGTAAGGTCGCATATTAAGACCTACCTAGTGGCGATAAAAGCGGCAAAGTTTAATTACTTTTCCGCTCTTATTGTGTCATCAGAGAATCATCCGGCCACCCTGTTCAGGGTGACTCGCTCCCTCCTCCACCTGGGAGCATGGGAGGACCCTCTGGAGGGCAGGGGTGAGGATTTTAGACAATACCTGTATGACAAAATCGCTCAGATCCGGGGGGATTTGGACTCTGACTGGGTAGATTCAGGCAGGGTGACAAGGAACAGTCCTGAGAATGTTATCTGGGAAGAGTTTGACTCTGTGACTCCTGATGACGTGGACAGGATTCTGGGGAGACTTAGTGCAGCCACATGTTTATTGGACCCATGTCCCTCCTGGTTAGTACTGGCTTCCTGGGAGGTTACACGAGGCTGGCTCCAGGGAATTATCAATGCTTCGCTGAGTGAGGGTTACTTCCCCGCTGCCTTGAAAGAGGCGGTGGTGAGGCCTCTCCTCAAGAAGCCTTCCCTGGACCTGGCAGTATTAGCCAACTACCGTCCTGTCTCCAACCTTCGCTTCGTGGCGAAGATTGTTGAGAGTGTGGTCGCGCGACAGTTTCCACAATTCCTGGAGGAAACGTCTTATCTGGATCCGTTCCAGTTGGGTTTCAGGCCTGGGCACAGCACGGAAACGGCATTGGTCGCATTGGTAGATGATCTCTGGAGGGCACGGGAAAGGGGTTGCTCCTCTGTTCTAGCCCTGTTAGATCTCTCAGCGGCTTTTGATACTATCGACCATGGTATCATGCTGCACCGGTTGGAGGAGTTGGGGATGGGGGGCACCGTGCTACGGTGGTTCTCCTCCTTTCTCTCTGACCAGTCGCAGTTCATGTTGGCAGGGGGGCAGAGGTCGACCTCGAGGCCTCTCACTTGTGGAGTGCCTCAGGGGTTGGTCCTCTCGCCCCTTCTGTTCAACATTTATGTGAAGCCGCTGGGTGAGATCCAGGGGTGAAGTACCATCAGAACACTGATGACATCCAGCTGTACATCTCCACCCCAGGCCACCCCAATGATGCCCTTGAAGTGATGTCCCAGTGCCTGGAGGCTGTGCGGATCTGGATGGGGAGGAACAGGCTCAGGCTCAACCCTTCCAAGACTGAGTGGCTGTGGTTCCCGGCATCCCAATATAGTCAATTGACTCCATCACTGACTATCGGGGGTGAGTCTTTGGCCCCCGTGGAGAGGGCGCACAATCTGGGTGTCCTCCTGGATATGCAGCTGTCTTTAGAGGAACTTCTGACGGCGGTAGCCAGGGGGACCTTTTGTCAGGTTCGCCTGATCCGCCAGTTGCGGCCCTTTCTTGATCGGGATTCCCTGTGCACAGTCACTCATGCCCTTGTCACCTCTCGCCTGGACTACTGCAATGCTCTCTACATGGGGCTCCCCTTGAGGAGCACCCAGAGGCTCCAACTGGTCCAGAATGTGGCCGCACAGGTAATTACAGGAGCCGCCTGGCACTCCCACATAACACCGCTCCTGCGTGAGCTGCACTGGCTCCCAGTGGTCTTCCGGGTGCGCTTCAAGGTGTTGGTCACCACCTTTAAAGCGCTCCATGGCATCGGGCCTAGTTATCTTTGAGACCGCCTGCTGCTACCGATGACCTCCCGCCGACCTGTGCGCTCCCACAGAGAGGGCCTTCTCAGGGTGCCATCAGCCAAACAATGTAGGCTGGTGACCCCCAGAGGGAGGGCCTTCTCTGTGGGGACACCTACCCTCTGGAATCAGCTGCCCCCAGAGATAAGGAGAATTCAAGACCTCGGTACCTTCCGCCGTGCCCTTAAAACTTTCTTTTTCCAGCAAGCTGGGCTGGCTTAACATAACATTTTTTAAAAAACATTTTTAACTGGTTTGTCATTTTAAATTGGGGCCAAATTAATATATAATATATATATATAATAAAATAAAATAAATTAATTAATATATATCCTTTTAATTGTTTTTAATGTTTGCATTGTATGTTTTTAGCTGGCTGTACACCGCCCTGAGTCCCTCGGGAGAAGGTGCGGTATATAAATTCGAAATAAAATAAAAATAAATTAAAAATCCCCTGTCCTTCTAGTTCCTGTTTCCCTTTCAATTCTCCCTCGTCTGTTAGTAAATCTTTATATCTAACAAAATTGCCAAAATTAAAAACATTTGGATGTATTAAAGTAGGTGTAAGTAACCAATAACAATGCATTTCTTACATAGTGTCTATGAAAATATGTGTGTATCTTATTTCTACCATACTACAAAAAAGCATGCCATCCCAGTTGCAAGTCATACCCTTCCAATGTTAACAACCTTATATTTCTTAACTCCACCCATTCTTTCAACCATGTCAGAGTTGCTGCCTGGTAATATAGTTCCTAATTTGGTAACCCAAATCTACCTCTCAATCTTGTATCTTGCTTATGTTTATTTTTGCCTTTTTCCCTTGCCATATATATTTCCTTATTATCTTATTGAGATATTGAAAATAGGTCTTTTCAATTTTTATCGGCACAGTCTGAAATAAAAATAATAATCTTGGTAGTATATTTATCTTTATCAGTGCAATCCGTCCCATGAATGATAGTTGAAGATTCTTCCATTTTTCCAGATCTCTTTCAATTTGCTGTTTTCATTTATAATAATTATCTTCTTTTATTGTTACACATCTTGAAGTTAAATATACTCCATGATACTTAACTTTTTTCACTACTTGTATATTCAAATTTTCTTCCATCTCTCTTTTTTGTTTTTCTATCATGTTTTTAGCCAAAAGTTTTGTTTTGTCTTTATTTATTTTCAAACTGGAGGCCCATAGTCTTCTATTTGTTCTTAGAATTTAGGGCCTGTTATTTGCAGATTCTCTATAATAAATACCAAATCATCTGCAAAGGCCTGCAATTTATACTCTTCTTTTTTAACTTTTACCCCTTTTACCTCTTCATCTCGTCTAATATTTCTATTTAAAACTTCTAATGTCAAGATAAACAACAATGGCGAAAAAGGACATCCTTGTCTAGTACCTTTCATTATGCTGATCTTTTCTGTCATTTCCCCATTTATCATTAACTTAGCAAATTGTCTATCATATACTGTTTTTATAACATTTATAAATCTCTCCCCAAAATCCATTCTCTGTAATTGTTTTATCATGAACTGCCAACTCACATTATCAAAAGCTTTTTGGGCATCTAAAAACATCAACACCATCTGTTTTTCTGGATGGTTCTCATAATATTCCAAAGTGTTCCAGTTCCCAAATCTTCCTCCAAGGGTCCACAAAATTGCTGATAAAATAATTTTGCTTTTTTAAATTTTTTTATTTTTTATATTTTTTTTATTTTTAGAACAAAAACATAAAACACATCTTTTCAAAACGAAGCTTTTGCTCCGGTCACATATTAAAGCAAATCATTAACAAATCTTATTTTTCAATTAACACAACTTAATATTTTAAACAAATATTTCCGTCAAATCTGTCTATGTAACTATGCCATTATCCCCAAAAACCCGTTACTTAAATCTTAAATCCTAACCAATTATCAATCCATTTTTCTCTTTCATTTGCTTAGATGGATATATTTTAACAATATAAATCATAAAATTATATTAAACATTCCAAAAATATTTAATTTCAACATACCCATTTTATTTCTAACTATTAAACTCAAAATTTATACTCTTTATTTCTATTATTGAACCTAACTTATTCATTTTATCTTAACTATCACTCTCAACATACACCTCCTCACTTTAATTATCCCACCTCTTTTTATATTTTCCTTTAAAAAAACCAGTGTTATTGTCTTTATCTTTGTTGTTAAACCAATCATTTTTATTTCTTAGCTGTTAAACACAGCATAACCATTTGTTTTGGCTGTTGAACACAGCATCTCCTTTTTTATTTTTTTGGCTGTTAGACAGCATGCCCTTTCTTGTTTGGCTGTTAAACACAGCATATTAATTTTTGGTTTTTTTGGCCACTACACGGCATATTCAGTTTTGTTTTGGCTGTTACACAGCATAATCATTTTGTTTGGCTGTTCAACACAGCATATTATAACTTTTTGGCTGCTAAACACAGCATATTCATAGTTGGTTTAACTATCCATCTCTACTTAAACTTTTCTTTGTTGTTTCCATCCATCTATGCATTGCTTTTTCACATAATCTTATTTTTCTGTATCCTTTTTCATGACATTCATGACATTTTAACATTAAGACATGGTTCTTGCTTAAAACATATCTTTAACTATATTTATAAATTTCTTTTAACATTTTCAATTAATCATATTTATCCTTATTCTTTTCCTTAACATTTTAACATTAAAACATAGTTCTTGCATCAAACATATCTTTACATGTATTAATTTCTTTTAACATTCTTGATTTCTGTAAAAACCTCCCTTTTATTATTACAATCCATCTTTACTTTATTTTATTTTTAATCACATTATCTTCATTTCCTCGCCTGCAAACATATATTTCCTTCCATTTTCCAAGTTTTTAATTTTGTTCTTCATAAATCAAGTTAATTCTCTTTTCTTATTTTTATTCTGGATATGATGTATCAAATCTTTTTCTTTTGAGGCTGCGCTTAATCCTTCTATTCCTGCGCCAGCATTTAAATTATTATTATTTCAACTGTAGGAGTTCCATTGTAGATTTCTTTTCTTTTCACCATAATCAAGCTGCCTGCAGACGGGAAAAAAAAATCCTCCTCCACAGAGTTCAATAATTTTTATCTATAAAGCTCAGAGTTTCCCATAACAAAGGGAAGTTACAAAGTTCCTCTTTACGCCAGATGGTGTCTCTCTATAATCCACATTTTCCATTAGTCATGCAAGACTCCATTTTATTTATTATTATATAACCATCCAATTTATTTCTTCTTCTTTTAGTTAAAAAAGTATCAAACCTTCTTTTTTTTTCTTTTTAAAATCCAATTCAAATTTTTAAGGTGCCTTTGCGGCCTCTGACCCGGTGCCGATCCCATGCGGCTCCTTGGTTCACTGAGGAGCTGAGGGAAATGAAGCACCGGAAAAGACACCAGGAGAGCGGTTGGAGGGCCAGTCTCGCTGAATCTGATCGAACACTGGTAAGGTCGCATATTAAGGCCTACCTAGTGGCGATAAAGACGGCAAAGTTTTTTTTTATTATTATTATTATTTAAAACAATACATCAAAAAAAAAGAAATAGTCAAACAAATGATCACGACAGGAACTTTACATGATATTTACACTTTCTACGGTATGTAGGCTTCAGTCAGATTTAACATATATTAAACATAATCCTGGTTATACTTGACTTTTTGGGCGTCTGTTGTTCAACCAAACGTACCATTTGTCCCAACATTGGAAATATACGGAGTCCTTTTGATCTCTCAATGCTTTAGTCAGTCTGTCGGCTTCCGCATAATCCAAAATTTTCTCCAAAATCAAATCTTCAGCCAGCAGGTCTTTCCCCTTCCAATGTTGGGCAAAACATATTCTTGCTGACGTGGTGATAAATACACACAGACACCATATATTTGTGCCTATGTTGTCTGGCCTGATGTTCAGTAGATAGTACTCTGGTTTCAGAATTAGGTTATAACCTGTGATTTCCATGATCCATGCCTGTATAATTTTCCAGAATTCAGTCGTCCTGGAGCAGGTCCACCACATGTGGAAATAGGTGCCAATCTCCCCACACTTCCAACAGTTTGGTGAGAGATTTGAATACATTTTAGAAAGACGAGCAGGTGGAAGGTGCCATCTATACAGCATCTTGTACACATTTTCTTTGTATGATGTTGCCCACAGGAATTTCATATGTTTAAGCCAGATTTCTTCCCATTTTGTCATATCAATTGGATAGCCAATATTTCTCCCCCAGGCAATCATAGAGTCTTTAACTATTTCATCCCCTATCCAATAGCCTATTAAAAGTTTATATATCCTTGATAACATTTTGTCCTCTTTTCCTAGAATGATATTGTCCAGATCATGCTGATTCAAATTAATACCATCTTGTTCCCTATCTTTTTTAAATTTCGAGCAAATTTGGGCATAAGCCCATCAATCCAGTTGTCTTCCCTGCAACTCCAACTCATTTCTTGATTTCAGACTACCATGGGGGTCCAAAAGTTCCCTGTAAGAGAGGTGATTTTCTTTGTTATATAGAGGCCTATACGTTATAGCTTCGAGTGGGACCAGCCAAGAGGGGATTGAAGAGTAAAATTTACGCTTAATTTTCCTCCAGGACTCAATTAGAATATTCCTCACATAATGTCCTGCAAGGCACCTGTGCTTTGGGATTTTGTTTTGCCAAAGAAAATAATGCCAACCTTGATGTAGCCCCTCCCCTTCCAAGATCCCGATGATGTGGACAGGATTTTGGGGAGACTTAGTGCGGCCACATGTTTACTGGACCCGTGTCCCTCCTGGTTGGTACTGGCTTCCCGGGAGGTCACACGAGGCTGGCTCCAGGGTGTTATCAACGCTTCGTTGAGTGAGGGCCACTTCCCCGCCGCCTTGAAAGAGGCGGTGGTGAGGCCTTTCCTCAAGAAGCCGTCCCTGGATCTGGCAATATTGGCCAACTACCGTCCTGTCTCCAACCTTCGCTTCATGGCGAATGTTGTTGAGAGTGTGGTCGCGCGACAGTTTCCACAATTCCTGGAGGAAACATCTTATCTAGATCCATTCCAGTCAGGTTTCAGGTCTGGGCACAGCACAGAAACGGCATTGGTCGCGTTGGTTTATTTTATTTATTTATTTATTTATTTATTTATTTATTTATTTATTTATTTATTTATTTAATCAAATTTCTATACCGCCCTACTCCCGAAGGATTCACGGCGGTGAACAGCCAAGATAAAATACAGATAATACAAATATTAAAAATCCCTTAAAATTATTAAATATTTTGGCCGAAACACAGATTAAAACACCCAATTTATAAAGTCACGAATTAAAAAATTTAAAAAATTTAAAAGAGGGGAGTTAGGCCAGGCCAGCTTGCTGAAATAGAAAAGTTTTGAGAGCACGGCGAAATGTGCGCAGGTCCGGGATCTTCCGTATCTCTGGGGGGAGCTTGTTCCAGATGGTAGGTGCCCCCACAGACAAGGCTCTCCCCCTGGGGGCCACCAGTTGACACTGTTTGGCCGACGGCAACCTGAGGAGCCCCTCTCTATGGGAGCGTACTGGTCGGTGAGAGGCTGTTGGTAGCAGAAGGCGGTCTCGTAAATACCCCGGTCCGATGCCATGGAGCGCTCTAAAGGTGGTAACCAAAACCTTGAAGCACACCCGGAAGACCACCAGTGCCAGTGCAGCTCGCGCAGTAGGGGGGTCACATGGGAGCGCCACGTCGCTCCCATAACCACCCGCGCGGCTGCATTCTGGACCAGCTGGAGCCTCCGGGTGCTCCTCAAGGAGAGCCCCATGTAGAGAGCATTGCAGTAGTCCAAGCGGGAAGTAACGAGGGCATGAGTGACCGTGTTTAATGAGTCCCGATCCAGAAAGGGGCGCAACTGGCGAATCAGGCGGACCTGATAAAAAGTCCCCCTGGCCACGGCCATCATGTGCTCTTCTAAAGACAGCCGTGAGTCCAGGAGGACACCCAATGACTCGCCCCCAATAGTCAGTGATGGCACCAACTGACTATATCGGGATGCTTGGAACCACAGCCACTCGGTCTTGGATGGGTTGAGCCTGAGTCTGTTTCTCCCCATCCAGATCCGCACGGCCTCCAGGCACCGGGACATCACTTCAAGGGCATCATTGGGGTGGTCTGGGGTGGAGATGTACAGCTGAGTATCATCAGCGTACTGATGGTACTTCACCCCGAAACCACGGATGATCTCACCCAGCGGCTTCACATAAATGTTGAATAGAAGGGGCGAGAGGACCGATCCTTGTGGCACCCCACATACAAGGGGCCTCGGGGGCGACCTCTGCCCCCCTGTCAACACAGACTGCGACCGGTCAGAGAGAAAGGAGGAGAACCACCATAGGACGGTGCCCCCCACCCCTAACTCCTCTAGCCGGTGCAGCATGATACCATGGTCGATGGTATCAAAAGCCGCTGAGAGGTCTAATAGGACCAGGACAGAGGAGCAACTCCTCTCCCAAGCCCTCCAGAGATCATCAACCAACACGACCAATGCTGTTTCCGTGCTGTACCCAGGCCTGAAGCCCAACTGGAACGGATCTAGATAAGATGTTTCCTCCAGGAATTGCGGAAACTGTTGCGCTACCACACTCTCAACAACCTTTGCAACGAAGTGAAGGTTGGAGACTGGACGATAATTTGCCAACACTGCCAGGTCCAGGGAAGGCTTCTTGAGGAGAGGCCTCACCACCACCTCTTTCAAGGCGGCAGGGAAGACACCCTCACTCAAGGAAGCATTTATAATCCCCTGGAGCCAGCCTCGTGTAACCTCCCGAGAGGCCAGCACCAACCAGGAGGGACACGGGTCCAGTAAACATGTGGCTGCGCTCAGTCTGCCCAGTATCCTGTCCATGTCTTCGGGCGTCACAGAATCAAACTCTTCCAAGGTAATACTCACAAGACCAGCCTCTGTCCTCCCCGCTGAATCTACCCAGTTCCCGAATCTGAGCGATTTTGTCATACAGATACTGTACAAAATCCTCGGCTCTACCCTCCAAGGGGTCCTCCCGCGCTTCCTGGTGGAGCAGGGAGCGGGTCACCCTAAACAGGGCAGCCAGGCGATTATCTGATGACGTAATAAGAGTGGCAAAATAGTTATACTTCACCACTTTTATCGCCACCAGGTAGGTCTTAATATGAGACCTTACCAGTGTTCGGTCAGATTCAGAATGGCTGGCCCTCCAACCACTCTCCAGAGCCTCAGGAAACGGCCCAAGCTCCGTCTGGAACCTATCAGGATCCATCAGGCGCCTGGGGCGGTACCACCTCAATGGTTCCGCCTCCCTGCGGCGGGGTGCGGCGGTTCGAAGGTCAAAGCGAAGGAGGGAGTGATCTGACCATGACAAGGGCTCGATCATTATATCCTCTATCTCAAGATCACTCAACCACTGACCAGAGACAAAAACCAGGTCTAGTGTGTTTCTCCCCATGTGAGTAGGGCCATGAACTAACTGGGTCAGGTCCATGGCCGTCATGGAAGCCATGAACTCCCGAGCCACCTCAGACGCCTCACCGATGGATGGCAGGTTAAAATCCCCCATTACCATAAGCCTGGGGGTGTCAACCGCCACCGCGGCTATAACGTTGAGCAGCTCGGGCAGGGCTGCCGTCATGTGGCAGGGAGCCAGGTACGTAACCAGCACGCCCATCTGCACCCCATGACCCCACTTCACAAGGAGGGACTCACAACCAGCCATCTGAGGAACAGTGACCTCCCTCGGACCAAGACCTTCTCTAATGACAACCGCCACCCCCCCGCCCCTCCCCTGTGTCCTCGGCTGATGATCTCTGGAGGGCTCGGGACAGGGGTTGCTCCTCTGTTCTGGTCCTGTTAGATCTCTCAGTGGCTTTTGATACCATCGACCATGGTATCATGCTGCACCGGCTGGAAGAGTTGGGGGTGGGAGGCACCGTGTTGCGGTGGTTCTCCTCCTTTCTCTCCGGCCAGTCACAGTTTGCGTTGGCAGGGGGGCAGAGGTCGACCTCGAGGCCTCTCATCTGTGGAGTGCTGCAGGGATCGGTCCTCTCGCCCCTTCTGTTCAACATTTATGTGAAGCCGCTGGGCGAGATCATCCGTGGCTTTGGGGTGAGATACCACCAGTATGCTGATGACACCCAGCTGTACATCTCCACCCCAGGCCACCCCAACGATGCCCTTGAAGTGATGTCCCAGTGCCTGGAGGCTGTGCAGGTCTGGATGGGGAGGAACAGGCTCAAGCTCAACCCTTCCAAGACTGAGTGGCTGTGGCTCCCGGCATCCCAATATAGTCAGTTGACTCCACCACTGACTATTGGGGGCGAGTCTTTGGCCCCCACTGAAAGGGCTCGCAATCTGGGCATCCTCCTGGATATGCAGCTGTCCTTGGAGGAACATCTGACGGCTGTAACCAGGGGGACCTTTTGTCAGGTTCACCTGATCCGCCAGTTGTGGCCCTTTCTTGATCGGGATTCCCTGTGCACAGTCACTCATGCCCTCGTCACCTCTCGCCTTGACTACTGCAACGCTCTCTACATGGGGCTCCCCTTGAAGAGCACCCGGAGGCTCCAGCTGGTCCAAAACGCAGCAGCGCAGGTAGTGACGGGAGCAGCATGGCACTCCCATGTAACACTGCTCCTGCGCGAGCTGCACTGGCTCCCGGTGGTCTTCCGGGTGCGCTTCAAGGTGTTGGTTATCACCTTTAAAGCGCTCCATGGCATCGGGCCTAGTTATCTTCGAGACCGCCTGCTGCTACCGACGACCTCCCATCGACCCGTGCGCTCCCACAGAGAGGGCCTCCTCGGGGTGCCATCAGCCAAACAGTGCAGGCTGGTGACCCCCAGGGGGAGGGCCTTCTCTGTGGGGGCACCTACCCTCTGGAATCAGCTGCCCCCAGAGATAAGGAGAATCCAAGACCTCAGCGCCTTCCATCGTGCCCTTAAAACCCATTTTTTTAAGCAAGCTGGGCTGGTTTAAGAAGAAATTTTAATGTTTTAATTGGTAGTGAGTTTTAATTGGGCCAAATTTATATATTTGTTTTTAACTGTTTCTAATATTTGTACTGCATGTTTTTTAATTCTGGCTGTACACCGCCCTGAGTCCTCAGGGAGAAGGGCGGTATAGAAATTTAAAATAAAATTTAAAAAAAAAAGGTGTTTAGTCTTTTAACCATACCACCAAATTAATTCTCTTAGTTAAAATTTTTTCCAAAGCCCCTTTGTTGCATAGCCACTTTTAGGCTAGGGGTCTTCTAATTATTAGTATTGCTCCAAATGTTGTTACAAGCCTGGGCTGTGTCACTCACTGGCTTCAAAGAGCTCCGTTTTTCTCTGCTTTCCTCCAGCACTTTTCTTGCCCAGTTGTCCCAGCTTCGTGGCAGCCGCCATGGCGGCCGCCCCCCGCCACTGACTCACAGAGGGTTCCCTCCGACCTCCAAGGAACTTGCCTGTTCCTCTCGGTCATCTGAGGCACCCCTCTTCTTCAGTTGTCCCTGCAAGACGGGTTCGGTCCAAAGACCCATCGGTGGCGGTTCGGCAGCCGGGGTTTTCATGGGGCTCATTAGAGCCCGCTATTTCCCTGACTGTCTCGCCGTGATGCCAAACCGGAAGTCAATAATTTTGCTTTTTCAAACGTGTCCAATCTATATCGTTGTTCTTGCCATGTCACCATAATTCCTTCAGGTATTATCCATCTAAAACTCACTCCTTTGTATATTAAGAATCTCATTAGGAATTGATACTGTCTCCTCAAATCTCTAACTTTTCTAGGTATTTGTCTTAATACCACAAGTTTCTTTGTGGTATTGAAATACATCTTTGTATTTCAATGTTGTAATCCTTGCCACTTGTAATATCTCTGTTTTCTTTGCCCTCTTTGTAAATCTTACATGCACTTCTCTTGGGAGTTTATTCCTTACTGCATATCTAGTGTAGATTCTAAATACTTCATCAATCTCATTTAATATCTCTTCCTTGGGTTGTTCCAAAGCCTCAGCCAGAACCTCTGCAATTACTTCAGGTAAATTACTCCCTTTTCTTCCTCTATGTTTTGAAATCTTAAGTAAAAATCATAGTGCTCCATCTGCAACAGGATAATTGTTTTTTCTTATGACTTGTCTGTTGAAACCAATTTCTCTTCCAGTTCAACTTTTTTCTGTCATTTCTATTTTTTCTTCTACTTTCTGAATCCTCTCCTCATTTTCCCCCCTCATTTCTTTCATTTCTTTTAATTCCTGTTTTATATCATCATGAAGCGATTGCATAAAATTTCATAATTCCATAATCTCTGGATTTTTCTGCTTTTCTGGCGCTGAGGGGCTTGGTGCTGGCTGTGTAAATTTCTTCATTTCTTTATTCATTTCTTCAAATACTTTGTATACTACTTGCAGTTTATTTGTAATCCAAATATCTAATTCAACTGATTGTTGTATTAGTTAAAATAAAATAGTGTAATGGGGAGAGGAAAAAAAGAGAAAAGAAAAAAAAAGATGAGAGAAAAAACCAAGATTTCCTCCACCCTCCAAAAGTTTAAAAAAACCTTTTTTAAAAAAAGAAAGAAAAAAGAGAAGATAATAAAAACCAATAAGAAATAGAATAAATTAAAAAAGGTTTCTTCTGACACTTCAAGTCTTAATTCAAAGGAAAATTATTTTAAAATCCAATTCCATTAAATCCAGTGGAGAAAAAATAAAAGAAAAAAACCCTTCAAATATATAGAGAGAAAGAAAAAAAGGAGTGAGTCTAAATGTCAGCCTTGGAAGCCATATTAGGCCGGAAGCTTCAATGCTGCCACCTCCTCATGTGTGGGAAAGTAGGAGGGGGGATTTAGGAGTGGGGAATTAGTAGACATAATAGCATTCTTCCTATTGGTCAAGGTCAGGGTAATCCAGCATCTGGAGGAGGAGGGTCAGGTGCTGGGTCGAGGTGGAATGGACATTGATTGGAGCATGTGATCGATTGAGGAGAAAGGGGGTGGTTTTGGGAGCTTTGTATTACTGAAGGAAAGCCCGGGCTTTTCAGATTCAGGATTTCCCAGATGTGCCAGTTTACCTATTTCTAGTAAAGAGAACTTTGGGAAATGCCTGCTTCCGTATCTTTACTGGGAGTCGGGGGTTTTCTGGAACACTGACACTAAAATCTTTTTCCACCAGCAATTCTCAAAACATAAAACTAGTCAATCCAAAAAATAAGAGATAATAAAAAAATTTAAAATCCAAAAAATCAGACAATCCGAAAATTCAGAAAAAAAAAAAAAAGGAAGTTCAAAGGCAAGTTTCAGTCTAATCTTCACAGTTTTTCTATTATCTTCTAACCAAAATGTCAAGGTCAGTTCTCACAGTTTCTTCAGAAATATGTGTCTTTTTTCCTTCTGCCACTAGATGGCATTGCAAGTTAACTTTTAATATTGAATCCAGACTTTCGTCTTTACAGTTGTTACAAAGTTTCTTTCTCCAATCACTTTCCCTTATATCCCATTCATAAACAAAGTATCATTCATTCAGTTCAGTCAAAGTCTTAGTATCCAATTCCTTTTTAAAGCCAATTTCAAATCTCCAAGTCTTTTTTTTCCCCCTTTACTCAAAGTCCAGTAAATTTCTAAAATGCTTTCTTCCACCTTCCTCGCAGCCAAATTTCTGGATGTGGATGTGGATACACAGCTGCTCCCACTCCGCGCTCAGCCAATCTTTTCCACCCTATCAATCTTTCAGGTGCAACCAAGGAGTCCGTTGTATTGCCACAACATTGGCCATGCCTCCCCCAATAAGCATTATTGTTTTCTGTTTGATTATTTTAAAACCTGCTAAAATCCCATTTTATCTCATCCTTTAATTTCCTCATCAAATATTCTACATTATTTTTTTGGATCTTGCAAAAATATAACCAGGTCTTGATATAATAAACTGCATTAATCCCTTGAATAAAATTCTCCCCAAAGTCCATATCTTCCAAAAGTCAAAAAACAAAAGCCCAAAAGCGCCTGATGTCCTCAGTATTTCGCTGGTCTACTATTTTAGTCACTATGTTGAAGAATGAAATAAGATTGGTTTGGCATGATCTGTTTTTAACAAACCCGTGCTGACTGCTAATTATTACTTTACTTGTTTCTAGATGTTGGCAGGTCTGTTTTTTTTATTATCTTTTCCAGTATCTTCCCGGGTATTGATGTTAGGCTGATTGGTCTATAATTTACTGGGGTTGTTTTTTTTTTCCTTTTTTGAAGATGGGAACCACATCAGCTCTTTTCCAGTCCTCTGATAGTTCCCTGGCGCTCCAGGATTTTTGAAAGATGTGGTACAATGGTTCTGAGATGACATCTGCAAGCTCCTTTAGAACTCTGGGATGTAATCCATAAGGTCCTGGTGATTTGTACTCATCAAGATCAGACAGGTGTTCTCTTACTAAGTTTTTTGCTTATTTTCACTTTTTTTTCTAGTCTATCTTTTACAGTTATGTTTTTGGTAGGTTGGATTATTATTTCTTTTTGTGTGAAGACGGATGCAAAGAAAGAGTTAAGCAGCTCTGCTTTCTCTCTGCTGCCTATTACTTTCTTGCCATCTTCTCTCTTTAGTGGACCAACTGTTTCCTTGATTTTTTTCTTGTTATTTATATGTTGGAAGAAACTTATTTTATTATGTTATTTATAATACTTATTTTATTATGTTTATTATAATACTTTTGTTGCAAGTCTTTGCTCATTCTGAGCCTTTGCTTTCCTGACTTCATCTTTGCAGATTCTGGGTGATGATATTTTGTCTTAGTATGTGTCCTTCTTTCCATTTTTTGTACTTGTCCTTTTTGTCTTTCAATTTGTCAGAGAGATCTTTGTGCAACCATGCTGGTTTCTTCTTGGATTTTTTGTTTTTCTTTTTCAGTGGTATTGTGCTGGACTGGGATTTTATGATAATATTTTTCAGTTTCCCATCCCATAAATTAATTCTAGTCCCATAAATCAATGTATTAGTATCCATTTTCTTTTCAGAGAAACCTCAATTTAGTACTATAATAGGGATTGGGAAATTCCTCATTAAGTGATGTGGTCATTAAGTGAAACATCATATGTTCATGACTTGCAACTTTCCCTGCCAGCTTCCCTACTGATGTTGTCTGTCAGAAGCTGGTTGGGAAGGTTACAAATGGTGACCACATGACCAATGCAACTATTGTAAATGCTCAACAGTTGACAAGCATCCAAAACACAATCACATAACTGCAGGGATGATGCAATAGTCCTAAGTACGAGGACTGGTTGTAGGTAAATTTTTCAGCACTGTTGTAACTTCAAATGGTCTTTAAATGAATAATCTTAAGTGAAGGACTACTGTATCTATTGTTCCCCTCATATTTTCAGGAGCATGAGGCGAAAAAAGCTATACTAGATTTTATTGGTCAAAATAAACTCGTTATACAGTATATCCATACTAACCTGCATTATTCTTATCAACAGACACTTTAAAAAAGCAGACAAATTGGGACAGTAATCATATATACTGTATCAGTAAAACAAATGATAGAGCTATGAATCAACATGTTGTAAACACACGTTACTTCTTTAAATTGGAGATGGCCGTGGTTCTCTAAAGAAAGTTGTACTCTACATACTGATACAGAATGCAATTGTATATATTTAAAACAAAACGTCCAGTTCAATTGGACACCAGATAATTAAAATGGATAAAAGATTAAATCTTACCATTTAACATTAGAAGATTGTTGGTTCCTGGATGTGGGTAATTTAAACGCCCTAAAAACAAATAGTTGAAGGAGTTATAATGAAATAATTAAAGAGGGGGAAATAATTAGACATTTAAATAGATGTGAAAACTCTCTTCTGTTCAGGAATAAAACATGTTATGGTAGTTCATTAGCTGAGATGCCTGACTAAACTTCTAGTTAAATGAAGAAACTTCTTAATCTTTTTGTCATAAGACAAATAATGTGCTTTGTGATCAGTTTTAAGAGGATAAAACTCTTAAAATTCAACTCTTTGAATTGAATTGAATTGACAAGTGGTAGAAAAATGAACTGGAGATGGTCCAGATAATCCAATAAACCTCTGCACTGCTCACTCCAGGTTTATGCACATGGCTTGGAGTTTTCACCTTCATTACCGAACTCCAGAACAAACTAAAGCCAAAGCCCTAGTTTGATTTTCTTGATTATTAAACTGCTGATGAGTTCTCCGGTATTGATTTTCACATGAAAGAAGTTATTCTAATCATTGAGAATGAATATCTTTCCAAAAATATTAGACACTGAATCAGATAAAAAAATAAACTGTTGCTAATGGATACAGTAATGAATATCCAAAGATACATTTTTGATTCCTGGCGCCACTAATATAAAGTGACATTCTCAACTGATAGTACACATATTACAGCTTTAACTAATAGAACATCAGGTAAAGACATAAACTGCTATTTCTCAGCACTAACATGTTCAGCTGTTAGTCTAAATCTAAAGAAAACCATGAAAAAAATGTAAAGCTAATAACAAGAAACCAGGTTTGCCAAATTTTAAATGTATATTAAAGGTATGTTATTTGTAAAAATAATAAAGGCAGGATATAAATAAGTAAATAAATATAGCAAACATGTATCCTTTTTTTTTTTTAAAAAAAGTTTTTATTGTTTAAGAATTATAGTACAATTCCATCTTTTCCGGTTTCATGGTGTTAATGTACACATACAAATAATATTTGCATTGTTATTTACATGGTATTAATTCATTATCTTAATTTAAAAATACTGCCCATAGGATTTCTTACATTTATAATCCTTGATATATAATATTACATTTTATTTACATAAAATTGCATCTTTGCTCCCTTTTAATTCCTACTACCGGTAGTATGACTCATATCCATATACTCATTTAATTAATCATCTATTTGATCTTTTAACTCTCTCGAGTTTCACTTCACATTTCTTTTCTTCAACCACTCATACCACATATCCCAAACACTATAGTAATCAGTTTCCTCTCTATCATTAATTTCTAACGTCAGTTTGTTCATTTCGGCACATTCCAGTACTTTTCTAATTACGTGTTCTTCGGATGGCAACTTTTTCTCCTTCCAATGTTGAGTAAAGGAGATTCTTGCTGCTGTTATTATATGTGTAATGAGGTATTTCTTCTTTCTTGCATATTCCGTCTTCAAGATTCCCAGGATAAATATTTTTGGTTCTAGATCGATGGTTTCTCCTATTATTTCTGACACCCATTTACATATCGTCCTCCAAAATTTTTTAGCTTGTGGACAGGTCCACCAACAATGATAATAAGTACCTTGCTGGTGGCCACACTTCCAACAGTTTGGGGTCGTATTTGGATAAATTTTAGCAATCCTAGCCGGTGCTAGCTGCCACCTATATAACATCTTGTATTGGTTTTCCTTAAAAGTTGTTGCCCTGGTCATTTTAAGATTATTATTCCAAATTTAGTCCCACTCATTCAAATTTATGGTTTGTCCAAAATTTTTGGCCCATGCTATTATTGGGTCCTTAACTACCTCTTCCATCAAATCGTACTCTACCAGATAATTATACAGTTTGGCCAAAATTTTATTGTCTGTGCCCATCCATACTTTATCAAAACCATTAGTGCCTATTTCTATACCATATTCTTCTTTATCTTTTTTATATCGTGATTTGATTTGTGCATATGTCCACCAATCTATATGGATACTCTGTTCTTTCAATTCTTCCATTGTTTTGAGATTCCCTGCCCCATCTAATATCTCTTTATATTTTGCTGTTTTGCCGAATTCCAGTACATTTGGATATTATTGCCTCCATCGTGGATAGCCATCTGGGAACTTGAGTGTATTGTTTTCGCCTTATTTCCCCCCGTGTCGACATTAGCGTATCCCTTATTTTATGTTTGTGAAAATATGTTCTTGCTTTTTTCCGTTTCCCAAAGGTAAGCATGCCATCCCTTCTGGAGGTCATGTCCTTCCAGTGTCAGAATTCTTTTATTTCCCAGAGTTGCCCAGTCTTTTAACCATACTAAATTTGCTGCTTTTTGGTAAATTTCCCAAATTGGTAGTCCAAGGCCACCCCTGTCTTTTTTATCTTGTAAATTCCTAATTGCAATCCTAGGTTTCTTCCCTCCCCAAATAAATTTTCTGATAATAGAATTGAGCACATTCCATCTGGCCTGACATCGTGAGAGGATGTCTGGGAGGAACATCCCCTAGATTTATCGGAATGGTATGGGACTCCTCCCACTGTTGTGAGAGGACAGTGGAGTCCAGTTACCCACGTTTTTTGTTGCTGCCTTTTGTCCTCAGGACCTTTAGACTTTATGGAACCCTGGCCAGACGCCATCTTCACCCTTTCCCATTCGGTGGATGTATTCAACTATTGAGCTTCTTGCACTGCGAGACTCCCCCCTCTCGCAGGTCTGGCCCTCCACATTATCGAGGGCCTACCTCAATGACGGGCTTTGGAACCCAGAGAGGTGGCATGTCGCGAAGAGGGGGTTGAGGGGTTTTTTAAGTAAATTGGGTAAATTTTTAAGGGGTCCCGGGGGGGAGGGAAAAATTGGAACTAGGGTTGTGGGTTTGGGGGAAGACCCACCAAGGGGAGGGTCAGGCCTGGCCACTATGCACGGCGGAGGGGATGGGGGATCCGGAGGTGATGGGGGGGGGTCAAGCTTGTCCAGATTGTGTTTCTATCATCGGTACTGTGAGTGGGAGGGGTAGATATGGCGGGAGCAGGGGGCCATATCATGTTAAGGGAGCGCGCACCCGCTGTCTCCGAGCGGTAGCGTGCTCCGGCCCCCAAGGCTCCACTCGTTCTCCAGGTTGTACAGACCCTCAGGGCCCGGGCCTTCGACTGATGTTGTGCAATGCCAGGTCCGTAATACATAAAGCCCCCCTCATTTGTGATCTGGTTCAGGAGGGGGGAGCGGACCTGGCGGGTATTACGGAGACCTGGTTGGGCCCGGAGGGAGGGCTCCCTCTGGTAGAAATGTGCCCACCAGGCTTCCTGGCATTCCATCAGCCGAGGTCACAGGGGAGGGGCGGGAGAGTAGCGGTTATTATTAGAGAAGGCGTTAGGCCGAGGGAGGCCACTGTTCCTCAGATGGCCGGTTGTGAGACCCTCCTTGTGAAGTGGGGTCATGGGGTTCAGAGGGGTTTGCTGATCACATACCTGGCTCCCTGCCACGTGGCAGCAGCCCTGCCCGAGCTACTCAACGTTATCGCCGCGGTGGCGGTTGATACCCCCAGACTTATGGTCATGGGGGATTTCAACCTGCCGTCCGTGGGTGAGATGTCTGAGGTGGCTCGGGAGTTCATGGCTTCCATGACGGCTATGGATCTGACTCAAATAATTCATGGCCCTACGCACATGGGGGGAAACACACTGGACCTGATTTTTGTCTCTGGACAGTGGTTGAGTGATCTCGAGATAGGGGACATAGTCATCGAGCCCTTGTCATGGTCAGATCACTCTCTCCTTCGCCTTGACCTTTGAACTGCTGCACCCCGCCGCAGGGAGGCGGAACCGATGAGATGGTACCACCCCAGGTGCCTGATGGAACCTGATAGGTTCCAGATGGAGCTTGGGCCAATTCCTGAGGTTCTGGCTCACGCCTCGACTGGAGACCTAGTGGCCGCCTGGGATAGGGCGGCTGCTGGAGCTCTGGATCGAGTCGTGCCTTTGCGGCCTCTGACCCGGCGTCGATCTCACCTGGCTCCTTGGTTTACTGAGGAGCTGAGGGAGATGAAGCGCCGGAAAAGACACCTAGAGAGTAGTTGGAGGGCCAGTCGTACTAAATCTGACCGGACACTGGTAAGATCTCATATTAAGAATTACCTAGTGGCAATAAAAGCAGCAAAATGCACTTATCTTGCTGCTCTTATTGTGTCATCAGATAACCGCCCGGCCGCCCTGTTTAGGGTGACCCGCTCCCTGCTCCACCAGGAAGCGAGGGAGGACCCCTTGGAGGGAAGAGCCGAGGATTTTGCTCAGTATCTGTATGACAAAATCACTCAGGTTCGGGAAGATCTGGACTCCGACTGGGTAGATCCAGCGGGGATGACGGGGGCAGGTCCTGAGAATGTTATCTGGGATGAGTTTGATTCTGTGACCCCTGAGGACGTGGACAGGATTCTGGGTAGACTGAATGCGACCACATGTTTGTTGGACCCGTGCCCCTCCTGGTTAGTGCTGGCTTCCCGGGAGGTGACGCGAGGCTGGCTCCAGGGGATTATAAATGCTTCATTGGGCGAGGGTGTCTTTCCCGCTGCCTTGAAAGAGGCGGTGGTGAGACCTCTCCTCAAGAAGCCTTCCCTGGACCCGGCAACATTGGCTAACTATTGTCCAGTCTCCAACCTTCGCTTTGTGGCGAAGGTTGTGGAGAGTGTGGTTGCACGACAGCTTCCCCAGTACCTGGATGAAACGACGTATCTAGATCCATTCCAGTCGGGTTTCAGGCCTGGGTACAGCACGGAAACGGCATTGGTCGCGTTGGTGGATGATCTCTGGAGGGCTCGGGACAGAGGTTGTTCCTCTGCCCTGGTCCTATTAGATCTCTCAGCGGCTTTTGATACCATCGACCATGGTATCATGCTGCACCGGTTGGAAGAGTTGGGGGTGGGAGGCACCGTATTACGGTGGTTCTCCTCCTTTCTCTCCGACCAGTCGCAGTCTGTGTTGACAGGGGGGCAGAGGTCGACCCCGAGGCCCCTTATATGTGGGGTGCCACAAGGATCGGTCCTCTCGCCCCTTCTGTTCAACATTTATGTGAAGCCGCTGGGCGAGATCATCCGTGGTTTCAGGGTGGAGTACCATCAGTACGCTGATGACACCCAGCTGTACATCTCCACCCCAGACCACCCCAACGATGCCCTTGAAGTGATGTCCCGGTGTCTGGAGGCCGTACGGATCTGGATGGGGAGAAACAGGCTCAGGCTCAACCCATCCAAGACCGAGTGGCTGTGGTTTCCGACGTCCCGATATAGTCAGCTGGTGCCATCGCTGACTATTGGGGGTGAGTCATTGGCCCCCACGGAGAGGGTTTGCAACTTGGGTGTCCTCCTGGATTCACGGCTGTCTTTAGAAGAGCACTTGACGGCCGTGACCGGGAGGATTTTTCATCAGGTCCGCCTGATTCGCCAGTTGCGTCCCTTTCTGGATCGGGACTCGTTACGCATGGTCACTCATGCCCTTGTCACCTCCCGTTTGGACTATTGTAATGCTCTCTACATGGGGCTCCCCTTGAGGAGCACTCGGAGGCTCCAACTGGCGCAGAGTGCGGCCGCGCGGGTGGTGATGGGAGCGACGTGGCGCTCACATGTAACGCCTCTCCTGCGCGAGCTGCACTGGCTCCCGGTGGTCTTCCGAGTGTGCTTCAAGGTCTTGGTTATCACCTTCAGAGCGCTCCATGGCTTAGGACCTGGCTATTTACGGGACCGCCTGCTGCCACCAATAGCCTCCCACCGACCAGTACGCTCCCATAGAGAGGGGCTCCTCCGGGTGCCGTCGGCCAAACAATGTCGACTGGCGGCCCCCAGGGGGAGAGCCTTCTCTGTGGGGGCACCTACGATCTGGAACGAACTCCCCCCGGAGATACGGAGGATTCCGGATCTGCGTACCTTCCGTCGCGCACTTAAGACGTTTTTATTCCATCAAGCTGGCCTGACCTAAACTTTTCCTCTTTTTAAATGGAATTTTAAATTTGGTTTTAATTTATTGGGGTTTTAAAATGTCTCAGCCAAATTTATTTAATTAGTTTTATTTCTATTTTAAATTTTGTATCTATATGTTTTATTTATGGCTGTTCACCGCCCTGAGTCCTTCGGGAGTAGGGCGGTATACAAATTTAATAAAATGAAATGAAAATGAAAATGAGTTCCCGAAAAAATTTCCTATCTAGTTTGACTGGGGCAGTTTGGAATAGATATAACAGCTTTGGTAGGACGCTGATTTTAATTGCTGCAATCCTCCCTAAAAAGGATATCTGGAGCTTCTCCCACTTTTCTAGGTCTTGTTTAATATTTTTGACCAGGGGTACATAATTGTCCTCTTTAATGGCCGAACATTTTGTTGAGATCCATATTCCCAGATATTTTACTTTCTTTACAATTTGTATCCCCATTGACTCCTCCAACAGTTTCTTTTGATCTTTGGTCATGTTTTTAGTCAACATTTTAGTTTTGGATTTATTTAATTTGAACCCTGCCACCTCTCCATACTTACCAATTTCCTTCAAAATTTGGGCGCCTGTTTCCAATGGTTCCTCCATAATTAACACCACGTCATCCGCAAATGCTTGGGTTTTATATGTTTCCTTTCTGATTTTTAGTCCCTTAATTTGCTTATTTTCTCTGATCCTCTGTAATAGTACTTCTAATGCTAAGCTGAACAATAGTGGTGATAAGGGGCATCCCTGTCTCACCCCTTTTCTGATTTGAAAGGTTTTTTGTTAATTCTCCATTCACTAAGATGTTAGCTCTTTGTTTCTCATAGATCGCAATTATTGTATTCACAAAATTTTGTCCGAATCCCATTTTATTAATTTGTTGCTTCATAAACTCCCAATTCAGATTGTCAAATGCCTTGGCATCTAAAAAGACCAGCGCCATTTCTTTGTCCGGGTGTTCCTCATAATATTCTAACACATCTAAGACTGTCCTTGTCTTGTTTCTTATCTGTCTCCCTGGCAGGAATCCATTTTGATCACTATGTATTATCTTGTTTAAGATTGACTATGGAAAATTAAATGATAGTAACAATAAAAAGGAGGCTTTTAGAGATTACATTGGGATTAACAATGGAAAAAACAGAGAGGGTGGAAAGAGACAAAGAAGGAAAGAAGGGTGGAATGGGAAGAATATAAAAACTTTAAATGATTACACTGGGATTAACAGTGGAAAGACAAGAAAGAGAGAAAAAGGGTGGAAAACAGCAGGGCAAAATAGAAGAGTCCAGGACTTTGAAATACAAAATGACTACATTGGGATTAATAGTGGGAAAATAAGAAAAAGAGAAAAGAGATGGGAAATAATGGGAAATATAGGGCAAAATAGGAGAGTCCAAGATTTTAAAGCACAAAAGAAAAAAAGGGGAAAGAAAAAGGCAAAAATAAAAACAGAAAGGGAGAAAAGGAGAAAGAAATGAAAGAGGAATATGCTATATATATATTTAGCATTAAAATATGAATTGAAGTAAGAAGTAATGGAAAATCATATAAATGAATTGAATAACAATTGGAACATTTTTATCTGCATTTCTAGAATTTAGATAATGATAAGTTTTTAGAAATATGAATAAATTAAAAAAATTAGAGGATAACAGCTAGATTATTATTATTAATATTAATTTGATTTATATGCCGCCCTTCTCCGGAGACTCAGGGCGGCTTACAATGCGTTAAGCAATAGCCTTCATTCTTTTGTATATTTTATACAAAGTCAGCTTATTGCCCCCACAAACTGGGTCCTCATTTCACCTACCTTAGAAAGGATGGAAGGCTGAGTCAACCTTGAGCCTTGGAGAGATTCGAACCAGCAGAAATTGCAGGCAGCTGTGTTAATGACAGGGTGCACTAAACCACTGTACCATCAAGATTATTTTCAAATCTAATTAGGGAAATTGTAATAATTGAAATACTTTTAATGGTATATTGTGGTGAAAGCAGAAATGATTAAGTTGTGGTTTTTGAGGAATATATGGGGAAAGCTATTTGGTTTATTATCATGTAAAAAGAAAAGATGGCTACATAATTAACTGACTTTTTTAGAAGTTGGATTGTATGGAAATTGTAATAATTGGAATATTCATGTCTATATTCCTTGAATTTATACAAAGAAATATATGGGGAAAGTTATTTGGTTTATGATTACTATATAAAGAGAAAAGATAGCTATATAATTAACTGACCTTTAATAAGATGTTGGATTGTATTATTTAAGAAAATGTATGCTACAAAACAATTGGGTTTATTATTCTTATAAGAAATGAATGATTGTAACACCACATAATTAATTAATTTGTACTAAGGTGATGGATATTGAAATAGATGACAATGGAAAACATCAGTAATTATAATAAAGGAATATAAGGAAACACTAGGAATCATATTAGGTGAGATTTTAAATTTGAGGGGTACAACATAGAATGCAAGGGAAAAATTGAAACTTGGCTAAGATTAGAGGTTAGGATGAAGGGTAATATTGGTTTTTTTAAAAAGGAGAGAATAAACATTATGGCAAAAAGGAAGTATAGAAATTGTAATTTAGTTGAAATGACTAAAACTGTTAAAATTTGTGAACCGGCCAAATACTCTGTTCAGAAAAAATACATTGTATGTTTGTATGTATGTTTGTGTAAAAAATTAAAAAAAACTTTTTTAAAAAAGAAAAAAGAAAACATCTTCACACTTGTGTATTGGCTAAAATCTGCATTCTGACTTAAGGGAGGGGTCTCTAGTGCTTTAATCCTACTTGTCTTGCCTAAGGATATTCAGACGTTGCTTTGAATCCATTGCTGTCACTTCTGTTTAATAAAAGGTTCCTTTTGAGATACTATGTTTCAAGAGTTTTTACTTTCTTAAGTTGGAAGGAGAGGCAAGCCTTACAATATCCTTATTACTATTTCCCTTCATTGGGATGCACAGTATAAAAGACCTGTATGCCATTCAGTCCAAGAAAAATACCGGCATGTGCTTCTCTAGAGTGAATACATGCCTACCAATATCAATAATCCAATCTACATCAGCAAAGGAGGTGTAGCCTTTTCAATTTAACATATAAAGAACTCATCCAGGTTGCCACTTAATCAATCAACAGAACTTTAAATTGTGAAAAGTAAGAAAAAAAGTAAGAATGGTCTTAGATTATATCTTCAGTATTCTTGCTTCTTTGCAGAGTTTTGAATAGATTCAACTTGTTTTTGAAGATAAGCGAATATCCTCTTAAGCTCCTCTTTTAAAAATCCCTGTAATGCAGTCACTGGTCTAATTATCTGAGAGCTGAGCCTGGGACAGAAACCCCCCCCCAATGTTTGGTGTTAAGATGAACAACATCAGACCTGCCCAGTTTAGTTTTTAAAACCTCAGCAATCCTATTGCTATAACCCTGCATTTTAGTGGGCTTTAATCTGGGTTCTGAAAGGAAGGAGAAGTGCCTCTTGTTTGCACAGCTGAAAACAAGATGAAAAACCACAGGCCCCTCTCACATGCCATTAGACCGTAAAGTCCATGGAGTACTGCACTCAACACATAAACACTTCATTCCTGGAAACTTTTCCCAGTATGTGAATGAAAGGCACATCAATATCAAAGTAAAATGGATAAAAGAACTGATATTTCACTGTATCTTATACAACCGAGCATTATATAAACACTCAGCTAATACCATTAATATTCCTGGAATGATATAATTTAGGGAATGAAAATGAAGCTTGAGACATTGTAAGGTGATGCCCATTTAAAGTGACTTAAGTTATGGCTTTCTACTGACCCTCTTTCTGCACTCATTGATACCTTTACAGTAGATCAGAAGTAATGATGAACCTGCAAGACCACAAAGCTTTCTTGGAGTGATTCATCATAAAAGCCGCAAGCATCTAGCAACATAATTTCGAGCACTTAGAAAGACCCTGCAGGGAAGTACCCCAGATATTTGCACATTTGCAATGCTGTGTTGGGAGAATTTCCCTGGATTCCTTTTTTCCAACCTGGGAAAAGAGAGTGTTAGCAATCTCTGTGGAGAAGCATAAGCAACCCTGGAGAAGTGCAGTCCATCAAGACACGGAGGCTAGCTGTTTGAGAAGGATGTCTCTCTCTCTCTCTTGTTTGTTCTAAAAACAATACAACAAGGTTTGTTTTTGGAGCAGCTGGCAACAGGCTGACATATCTGCAAGATTTTTATAGGATTTCTGAGCCCTTTGTGAAGGAATGCAAACTTGGTGTATGATTTTTATGACCGGGAACAGGAAATGTAAGAGTAATACAATGATTTTATGATAGGTGGAAATATTTTGCTTGTTATCTCCCTTATCAGAAGAAAATCTTTCTGATGAGGCATCTCCATTTCCAACCCACTCTGGGGCCAGCCAGAGGTGGTATTTGCCAGTTCTCCGAACTACTCAAAATTTCTGCTACCGGTTCTCCAAACTGCTCAAAATTTCTGCTACCGGTTCTCGAGAACTTTTCAGAACCTGCTGGATTTTACCCCAGGGGAGGGGGTGTAGTCAGTTTATACCCCTAAAATCCACACATAGTTCCATCTTTTTTTTTTTTTAAATAGGACTGGGGCTGCGGCTTGTGGCTTGGCTGGCTTGATGAACCCCTTTGCTAGGTTTTTGTTTATGTATTTGCCCATTTCTTGCATTTCCTGGGACATCATGGTGTACAGTTTGGGTTTGGGTAGTTTTGCTCTGGGGATGATTTTGATGGCGCAGCTCAGGGGTTTCCCCCAGCCCTGGGTGCCATGTGTGGGAGCTCAACCTCAACTGCTTTAGGGACTTTTTCCCACCAATACTCATCCCTTTTCATTTCGGTCGCTGGGGAGGGCATCTCAGCTGTCTCGATTTTGATGCCCAGAGAGGGCTGCAATTTGATTCCGATTGGACTGCTGGTTTCTGGTGTTCACTGGGTAGGGCCAAGTTCTCCCCCACTCTGGGTCGCCTGGAGCAGGCTCTCTTTAGATAGTCCACCCTCTGCCATGGTAGCCTAAGTTTCTCTCCATGTACCCCAGGTGTTGGGGTGTGAATGGAGAGCCCGGGACTCAGGAATCCCGCTCATTTTGATTAGTTTTGGGAGAGTTGGCTTGCAGTCAGGGTTGTGTAGATTCCCAGTTCTGCTCTGACTGCTGCAGCAGATGTCTTAAGGTCCACACCCAAAATACACCTTAGGTGCTGAGACTGTGCTTGCTCTAAAGCTGTAATAGGGTATAAACCCCAAACCTCAGTTCCATATAGGACCTTAGGGATAACCTTAGCTTTATATACTTTGATTAGTGGTACTAGGGAGCCTGGGTAACTGTGATTCTTTAATTTGAGTAATAGATTCAATTGAGCTTTTGTGTGCTCCGTTGGTGGTTACAAGCCCAAAATCTGGTCTTGAAAAAAGTTATGCTCAAGTATATGAAAGTGCTAACCTGTTCAATTGGTTCCCCGTCTAGTTGCCATCTATGTCTCTGGTTATGTTTACCAAACACCATACTTTTTTATTTGTATTTGCTAATAATTAGAGAATTATCCTGACAGTAGTAGCTAAATCTCTTTAGTAGCCTACACAATCCTACTTGTGACTACGATAATAGGATCATATCAATAGCATAGAGCAAGATGTTACAATTTCTATTTAGGATCATTGGCATGTGCATCATAACGTCTTTCATTAATCCTGACAAGTCATTGATGTATAAATTAAATAATAATGGGGCTAAAATGCACCTTGCCTTACCCCTTTGCTTGTGTGAATCCTGTTAGTCAGGGCTCCATTAACCACATGCCACACTTTCAAACAAGCATTTGTATAGAGAGCTTTAATTAGGATTAGTAGTCTAGGTTCAATTTTAAGAGCTGTCAGTTTACACCACAGTACACCTCTACTTACCATATCAAAGGCGGCTGTAAGATCTATAAAGGCTACATATAGGGGTCTCCTCTTATAGGCATATTTGGCAATTAGATGGTTCAGAACAAAGAAGTTGTCAATGGTAGATCGGCTTTGTCTAAAGCCTCCTTGTTCTTCTATGAGAATATGATTTTCCTCTGCTCAGATTTCCATTTTGTTCAGAAGGAACCTCGCATATATTTTTGCTATGATATTGAGCAGGCTGATGGGTCTATAATTACTAGGATCCTTTTTAATTTAATTAATTTAATTTAATTAATTCAATTTATATGCCGCCCCTCTCCGAAGACTCACAATACATTTTAAAAAATCATTATAAAAAACATTTAAAAATTAAAAACATTAAAAACCCGTTCACGCCATTCATGGCCGAATCTCACCAGATCACAAGAGCGAGATCAACGGCCCCAGGCCTGCCCCAAAAGCCAGGTCTTCACCGCTTTTCGGAAGGCCAATAGGGTGGGGATGGCCCGGACCTCAGGAGGTAACTGCTTCCAGAGAGCTGGGGCAGCCACAGAGAAGGCCCTACCCCACAGGCCCACCAGCCAGCATTGTTTAGCTGACGGGACTCGGAGGAGACGAACTCTGTGGAATCTTACTGGTCGCTGGGAGCTATGCAGCAAAAGGTGGTCTTGAAGATAACCTGGCCCTAAGCCATGTAGGGCTTTAAAGGTAATAACCACCTTGAATTGTGACAGGAGGCCAACAGGGAGCTAGTGCAGCTCGCAGAGAATTGATGTAATGTGGGTGTACCTAGGTGCACCCACGACAGCTCGCACGGCTGCGTTCTGGACCAACTGTATTCTCCGAACACTTTTCAAAGGTAGCCCCATGTAGAGCGCGTTGCAATAATCTAACCGTGAGGTGACAAGGGTGTGAATGACTGTGAGGAGAGCCTCCTGATCCAAGTAGGGTCGCAATTGATGCACCAGATGAACCTGTGCAAAGGTCCCCCTAGCCAGAGCTGTCAGATGTTGCTCTAATCTTAGCTGTGAGTCTAGGACAGTGGTTCTCAACCTTCCTAATGCCGTGACCCTTTAATACAGTTCCTCATGTTGTGGTGATCCCCAACCATAAAATTATTTTCGTTGCTTGTGGGAATGCGGGTTCAGCTGGATACTCTCTGAGGGGCCCTATTTTGTTCTCTCTTTGTTCAGAACATAGACTGTATTTGAAAAGATACGAGACATCTCTTGGCGGAACATTCCTGAAAAGTGAGGTAATCAGATAGCAGGAGATGGGCCTCTCGCCTGGTAGTAACTGACACCATATAGCTAGAGTTAAGTTTTGTTTTTTACACCTTAAGTATCGCTTTCCTAGAAATCACGTGATTTTCTGTAATTGGTAAGAATGTGAAACTTATATTGCAAAATATATGGATGTTTTTCTATCTCTTGTATGTAATATGAGATGTGTAGCCATAATAACGCCTTCTGATCATGCTGTATTTTGATAACTAATAAAAGAGATGGCAGGCTTTTGTTCGCTGCGCCATCATCCCGAGAAGCACCTGCGTTTGTGTATTCTCTAATTCGGCCATTCATGATGAGCCCGCCAAGTTGATTCCAACATATGGTCACCCCGACGTGATTCGCTGATCGAGCACGTCTCTTGGCACCCTCATATTCATTCGGCTGGAAGAGCCTCTGCAAACCAGGGCCGGTCGTCGGCGAACGAAGCACCCTCCCATAATCGTGAGTATGGGGACAGAATTCTCTAAGCCTCAGGTTACGCACCTCCACGAACTTGGGGAATTGGCCAAGTCCTCAATTATTATTTTGAAAAATAATGGGAAGAGTCCTCTACTTCCCTCAAAATCAGACCTAACTTCCCTTCTTAAATATATTTACAAAAATTGTCCCACTTATCCAGAGAAGGGATCCATCAAAACTTCCACATGGATAAAATTGGGGAAATATCTTCATGAGACGCCATGGGCTCCTGCAAAGATATTATCCTCCTGGCGGATAATCATGGAATGTCTGCAAATTCACGAACAAGCCATGAAAGGAGAACCAGATCCTCCTCCGCCTTATGAATCTGGTGAAAAATTAACCCCACCAGCCAAAACGGCAAATCCAACAGAGGTTTATACGGCTGCTACAGCGCCTGAAAACCTCATACAATCTGACCCTCCTATTCCAAATCAAACAAACATGGGCACCGTTGCCTCTGCATTACGAGAGGCACAATTGAGAGGCGAATTGGAAATAAAGGAAGCCGCTCATTGTTATCCCGTCGCTTTAGGTCCGGATCCAGCCAATCCCAACGGACCTCAGATTCTTGTTCATACCCCAATGCCTTATAAAATTGTAAAAGACCTGAAACAAGCGGCTAGTCTTTATGGTGTTACTTCACCTTACACCCAAGGACTGTTCGCAACCACGGCAAATACCTACCAAATGGTCTTAGAAGACTGGAAATTGTTATTTGGCATGATTCTTACTCCTTCTCAATACACAGTGTGGTATTCTGAATATGAAAAGGAAATTGAAAGATCAATCCGAAGGGGTTTACCACAAGGTGTCACAAATGGTCATTTGTTGGGGGGACCTGGCCAGGGACCTCAACAATACGCTCAAACACCCAGGGAAGCCAGTGAGATTATATCGCAGGCTGCGATGATGGCCATAAAAAAGGTTGATGACACCATGGACGGTCCAAAAAAATCATTCTCCAAGGTGGTTCAAGGACCGAATCAGGCTTACAGTGACTTTATTGATGATTTGCAAAAGGCTATTAGCCGTCAGATTGACAACCCTGAGGCAGAAGCCGAATTGTTAATTAAATTGGCTTTTGAAAATGCAAATTCCGACTGCCACCGTATTTTGCAACCTATAGCAAACCGACCAGGTGTTACTATTGCTGACTTCTTAAAGGCATGCAGGGTGGTAGGAACACAAACCTATCAAATGGATGCTTTAGCAGCAGCACTTCAACAAACGGTGGGGAACCCTAACGGTAATTGTTTCAATTGTGGAAAACCTGGCCACGTTAGGGCACAATGCCGAGCCCCAGGGGCGGGGGCAGAGTAAAATTAGCAATCAGAGTGCAAAACCAAAAACAGTATGCCCTCGTTGCAAAAAAGGATTTCATTGGGCAAATCAGTGCCGTTCAAATCCTCTCCGACAGGGAAACTAAAATCGGGGCATTCAGCCAGCCCGGCTCAAAAGGCTGAAAGTAACCCATTTCCTCCCCCTTTTCCTGCTTCAATGGATCTCGTGGCCAGCGAGTCCATCGATGCCCCATCCCCCGCTATTGCTTATTTTCTGCCTTTACGCCCCATAGGGCGGGTACACATCCCGCCCCAAACCCCTGTCATCATCTTTCCTCACAGGGATTTGATTTCTCAGGGCGTACTTGCTTCACCTTTTCTTCGGGATTCCACTGACTTTTCCTCTTTTGCTTTGGTTTTTTCTGTGAATGTTCCGCTGCACATTCCTGAGGGACAATAAGCAGCCACTATGATTCCCGTACCAGCAGTGTTAGAAGCACAATCCTCTATTTTGGCCATTGAAAAAGATTTACAACAAGCCCGCCCGTCCACTGATTTTATGATCCGCCATAAATCCTTTTCTGGTATTTTAGATACCGGGGCCGACGTCACAGTCATTCGTGCCGAGGAATGGCCTTCAGACTGGCCCACTGAATCCTCACCCGCAGTACGAGGAGTGGGTGGTGTCCAATCCGCATTGATTAGTAAGGAGTGGCTGCCGGTAAAGTCCCCCGATTCTTCTATCATTGCTTACATAAAACCTGTAATTCTTCCTTTGCATGTTAACCTTTGGGGCAGGGATCTTATGTCTCAGTTTCATGCCAAACTTATCCTTCACTAATGTCTCAAGAACCTGCTCCCCTTCGCCTTGCTCTTACTTCTGCTACTCCCGTGTGGGTGGACCAATGGCCACTCACACAGGAAAAGCTCGCTGCGCTGCACCTTTTGGTTCAAGAACAGCTGCAAAAAGACCATATTGAGCCCTCTTTTAGCCCGTATAATACACCGGTCTTTGTGATAAAGAAGAAATCGGGCAAATGGCGTTTTCTAAGTGATCTTAGGGCCGTAAATAAAATAATTCGACCTATGGGGGCGCTTCAATGCGGCCTCCCAAACCCAAATTTGATACCAAAAGATTGGGATTTAATGATCGTGGATTTAAAAGATTGCTTCTTTTCAATACCTTTACATCCCCAAGATAGGCAAATATTTGCTTTCACAGTCCCGGAATTCAACAATGCTCGGCCTACAGCCTGCTATCAATGGAAAGTACTTCCGCAGGGCATGCTTAATAGCCCTACTATGTGTCAACATTATGTGGATGTTGTTTTGCAACCCTATCGCTCCTCTCTTCCTCATTTTTCTATCTATCACTATATGGATGATATCCTGGTGGCTGCACCGGGGCCTCCAGGTACCGTCCACACTACCTTGCTTCTGCTTGAATCCATATTAAAAAAGGGAGGGCTTCAAATAGCTCCCGACAAAGTTCAGACTGTTCCTCCTTTCCTTTACCTAGGTCATAAATTACTTTCTTCTTGCGCTGCTCCTGTGCTTCCGTTTCTTTCTTTACCCCTAACCCCAACCCTGGTACAGCTGCAGCAGTACCTGGGGACCATCAACTGGGCATGCCCGTTCTTGGCCCTCACCACTGCACAACTGACTCCTCTGTTTAATGCACTAACGCAAGGAAAACACCCGGCTGATCTAATATCTCTCAATCAGGAACAACAATTGACGGTACAATTGGTTAATGATACATTGCGAGAACGCTGGGTGGATAGGGTGGTACCAAATGTTCCCCTGGCTCTTCTTCTTTTCAATACACCCCAGCTCCCAACGGCAGCAATCATTCAAAATACTTCCAAATTGATCATTGCTGAATGGGTTCACCTCGCTCACACTCCGCGAGCGACCATTACAGCAAAACCAACTCAATACGCTATTTTAATTCAGAAATGCCAAGCTAGAACCAAGGCCCTAGCCGGAGTGGAGCCTTCAACACTTTATGTCCCTTGCTCACTTGCTACCTGGGAAGCCCTGCTTTCCACAAGTGATCAATTGCAATTTGCACTCGCTGATTGGCCAGGAGAAGTATCATGCCACCCGCCCCCAGATCCCAGATTGTCACTTTTAAAAACCATTCCTTTTATTTGGAATTTCCCGTTGGCATCTGGCCCCATACTGAATGCTGCCACTGTGTTTGCGGATGGCAGTAAGACATATGGAGCTTGTGTATGGCAACATAATGGAAAATGGCAAAAAAAGATTACTCTTCCTCAAACATCAGCACAACGTGCTGAACTAGCTGCCTCTATTCTTGCTTTCCACACGTTTTCAAACTCTCCTTTCAACCTTATCCTAGACAGCCTCTATGTCACTCAAATTGTTAAAACTATCTATGCCTCCTATCTTTCCCCTTCTCTCGACCCGCCGTTACTTTCATTGTTCCTCACTTTACAACAATTAATACATTCACGAACACACCCTTTCTATGTGGCTCACATAAGGAGCCATCAGCCTTTCCCTGGGCCCCTCCAGGAAGGGAATGATGCTGCTGACGCTGCGGCGTCCTCTGCCATCTCTGGCACACTTCTTCTCCACTCTTCTTTTACTGTTTCTGCTCTCACACCATGGGACAGCCATGCTTATTTTCATCAAAATAAAAAAGCATTAATGAAGCAATTTGATCTCATGGCAGCCGAAGCGACTGCCATCATACAACAATGTCCTACCTGTAGTCAACAAGCTCATTCTATTTCTATGGGTGTCAACCCTAGAGGTCTTAAAGCTTGTGAAATCTGGCAAATGGATGTAACTCAGTATCCATCCTTTGCCCCATGGAAATATTTGCATGTTTCCGTGGACACTTATTCAGGATTTATCATGGCATCTCCACAAAGGGGAGAAGCAACCAAACATGTAATAAATCATTGTATTCGGACCTTTGCATCGATGGGACGCCCAATTGAACTCAAAACTGACAATGGATCTGCGTACACCAGTACTGCCTTTGCAGACTTTTGTAACAAATGGTCCATCAAACACAAATTCGGCTTGCCCTACAATTCTCAAGGTCAGGCAATTGCAGAACGATCTAATCAGACCCTCAAAAATGCCCTGGATAAATTTAAAGAGGAAAAATGCCTCGGCCTCCCGTCCATGCAAAACAAACTCAATCTTTGTTTATATACTTTGAACTTTCTTAACCTGACTGGACAGCCTCCCACGTCGGCTGCAACCCGTCATTTTTCTGCTTCTCCATCAGCTATTCCAAAACCGAAGGTTTACTTCCGCCAACTACCTGATCCTGCATGGAGAGGGCCCGCTGACCTTATTACCTGGGGCCGTGGATACGCTGCTGTCCAGCATAACGATCGCATCATTTGGATCCCCGGAAGACACGTAAGACCATTTCATTCACAACAAAAAGAAGGGGAAATCCCTGGTGCTGAGACGGCAACAGACTCTTAACGCACGGTGGTGACCATCAGCTTTGCAGGACTACACCGGAAGCTAGTCCCCTGCGCACAGCGGAAGATTCATCAGGAGGAAAATACCTTCGCATTGTACATATACATTTTATTAGCTTTAATATAACACTTTTTTACACATACTAATGTTAGTAGAAGTTTGGGAATGGGTCTTGTGGACACTTGTTTTTCTAATTTTGCTAGTAATTTTGTATTACACATATAAGGAGCGTCTTTGTGGTAGACCTAGGCTTTTTCTTGATACTGCTATATCCCAACCCACACGCACCACTGACCCTCTCCCTGACGTTGTGAGCTTCACACCATAATTGATTATGATTTGTTTATGGCTTTGGATATTGTTAGCCTTAGGACTCTCAAGTGACCATGCAAGGAACATCAAATCCCCACATACATACACTTCAAGACAAGTACGCTCCCGCCAGAAACGCATTGTCTATGCACGAGGCCCTTACTTTCTACCTAAGTCTACTCCACCACCTAAGGTTCCCATATTGACGTTTCCAGTTGAGGGGGGAATGAATAAGGATAATGGGCCTCTACAACAATTGCATAAAGGAGATTATATCTCACGGATTCTTGAATTAAGTCAAGATCTTGTTAATCAATACAACCCTACCTTAGGTGAGAAATGCTGGTTATGCCTATCTGCTGACCCCGCATCTTATCATGCTATTCCTGTAAAATCACAACTCTGGGTAAAAACAAAGGCAACAATTCTCCTTGAAAGGGATAGTAGAGATAAAAAACCCGTCTCACCAATACAAGGAGATTTCTATGAAGCATTCAAACGATTGGGAAAAAGTCGTCTTCCTATCACAGGCCCAATTGCTACAGGTGTAGACCTCATAGGAACACCTTCTTTGTGTGTAAAGAGACATCAGAAACTTGGTAGGCCTGTAGGATCCCTGGCAGACGAACAATGTCGCTCAGCAATATATTTAGGCCCAAAAATAAATCTGGTGGACATAAAATTAACAAAGGGAGATTTTCCCTCTGCTTACCGCAAATTTCAACAAAAGGTTACTTTCTCAACTCCACCAGAACTACATTTTAGAAAGGACAGGTGGGGTGGATGGAATCTGTCTGTGGAAAGCTGTCCAAGACCATTTCACCCTCCAGGATTTCCCATTTGGTTCAATTTAAAGTCTAAGGCAGGTATGTGTATCCTTTTTCCACCGGGAAATACTACCTCTCGATATATTTTTGAAGGACCAATTCTCAGAGATAAACAGAAGGACCTATCACTAGAAATCCCATTACAACCTTTAGCGGGAATGTTTGTAGCAGGCACTTTGGGAGTCTGGACTAATGAAAACAACCGTAGACTCCATGCCTTCTCCATGAACATCGGAATATGTGTGGAAGAAAAAGGAGTGTTTTTCTTGTGCGGAACAAATGCATATCTGTGTTTGCCAACAAACTGGACAGGAGTGTGTACATTAGCCCATCTTTTCCCTAAAGTGGGTGTTGTCAGTGCTGAGCACTCTATACCTGTTCCTCTTTTGGGACATGTTCAGAAGAGGGTTCCCATTCTCATCCCACTATTAGTGCTTCTAGGGATGGGAACAGCTGTTGGAACAGGAGTAGCCGGCATCACGCACTCTGTAATCCAGTTTAAACAGATCTCAGAGGAGTTGCAGGGAAGTTTGAATCAAATAGCTGGCACTTTGATTGAGGTCCAAAATCAAATAGACTCTTTGGCAGCTGTGGTGTTACAAAACCGACGTGCCTTAGACCTCCTGACAGCAGAAAAAGGTGGAACATGTATATTTTTAGGTGAAGATTGTTGTTTCTACATGAACAAGTCAGGTGTGGTCAGAGAAGGTGCTCGAGAATTACAGGATAGGGCTTCCAAGATAAGTCAGAGGTTACAAACTTCTGACATGTGGTTTTCTTGGGTGCCTGGATCCGGATGGATTAAGCAAATGATATTTTTGTTCATATGTGCCATAGCTGGCTTAACATTCATTCCATGTGTTATACCAATCTTAAGACAATTATCAATCAGAGCTGTAAAAGAGATTCAAGTTGAGAAGGAACTAGCTTTGACAGAACATCTTTTTAATCAACTTGGTCCCCGTCCTATGGAAGAACTTACAGATTCTGAGTCAGATGCATATGTGGTTATGGGACCAGGGGAATAAAAGTAACTATAATCATATATAACATGTATAATCATTTGTATACCTTTATTATTGCTTTGCTTATTTTTGTATGTATCCAATGTATTTCTGCTTTATTTGATATGATGATAGGCATGTTTCCCAGGCATAAGGAGAACATCAAAATAACAACACAGCTGAGCCCTGTTGCAAAAAACAAAAACAGAGGAAATGTGGGAATGCGGGTTCAGCTGGATACTCTCTGAGGGGCCCTATTTTGTTCTCTCTTTGTTCAGAACATAGACTGTATTTGAAAAGATACGAGACATCTCTTGGCGGAACATTCCTGAAAAGTGAGGTAATCAGATAGCAGGAGATGGGCCTCTCGCCTGGTAGTAACTGACACCATATAGCTAGAGTTAAGTTTTGTTTTTTACACCTTAAGTATCGCTTTCCTAGAAATCACGTGATTTTCTGTAATTGGTAAGAATGTGAAACTTATATTGGAAAATATATGGATGTTTTTCTATCTCTTGTATGTAATATGAGATGTGTAGCCATAATAACGCCTTCTGATGACGCTGTATTTTGATAACTAATAAAAGAGATGGCAGGCTTTTGTTCGCTGCGCCATCATCCCGAGAAGCACCTGCGTTTGTGTATTCTCTAATTCGGCCATTCATGATGAGCCCGCCAAGTTGATTCCAACAGTTGCTACTTCATAACTGTAATTTTTTACTACCGCTTCTGTGGGCGTGGCTTATTTTGTGGGCGTGGCTTGGATGTCATGTGACTGAGTGGGCATGGCTAGCTGGTCATGTGACCGGGTAGCCATGGCTATGTGTATAGGGACTACTTAGAGGGCTGAAAAAACTCATTTCTGATAGGTCCTCGCACTTTTGACTGGTCCTCACATTTATGACCATCCTCACATTTATGTAGGTGCAGCATTCTTAACAACCATGTCACTCATTTCACAACTGCTTCTCTTCAACATGGTGATAAGATAGGACAAAAAACGTCAAATGTGAGGACAGTCGTAAATTCGAGGACTGGTCAAAAGTGCGAGGACCAGTCAAAAATAACTTTTTCAGCCCTCTGAGTAGTCCATATGCATAAAAGGATACAGCAATAGAGAGGGATGAAGGAAGGGAAAGGAAATTAGAGTAGGAGTGAGGGTAAGAGAGGGAGGAAGAGAGGAGGAGAAGGAGAAAAGAAGAGGAAGTAGGGAGAAGAAGAAGAGGGGGGAAGAGAAAGTAAGAAGGAAAGAAAAGAGAGAGGTGGTAGGTTTGAGGAGAAAGATTGCTGTACAATAAAAGAGATGAAATGGAAGAAAGGCAGCCCCAAACAAATATAAAGATATTAAGATAAAGAATGAATTGTTAAACTTTAAAGAATAAGAGAACAAATATGAATAAATAGCAGTAATTAGAAACACACATACAAACATACAATGTACTTTCTTTGAACAGAGTATTTGGCCGGTTCACAAATTTAAACAGTGTTTAGTCATTTCAATTAAATTTACAATTTCTATATTTCCTTTTTGCCATATTTATTCCTCATCTATTTTTTTAAAAAACCAATATTGCCCTTCATACTTATCTCTAATCTTAATCAAATTCAATTTTTCCCTTCTATTCTATATTATACCCCTTCACATTGTCATCTATTTTTATATCCATCCTCACATTGGTTAATTATGTAATATTACAGTTGTTTAATACAAATTCAACATTTTAATATAAATCAATTAGTTATATAACCATCTTTTTTGTATATTAATCAATATGAACATGAATATTCCAATTATTTCCATGCAATCCAATTTCTTACAAATCAATTAATTATATTTACCAATAATAACAAACCAAATAATTTCCCCCATATATTCCTCCAAACCACAACTTAACCATTTCTGCTTTCAACACAATATACAATTAATAATATCTCAATTATTACAATTCCCTAGTTAAATAGAGCTTTTTTTCTTTTGTGTTTTAAAATCTTGAACCTCCTCTTTTGCCCTAAATTTCCCATTTCTTTTTGCAGTTTTGCACCTACCTTTTTTGGTGAGGAAAAAGAAAAAAAAATCTCTCTGCCTCATTTTGTCACGTTGCAGCAAAGACCCTGCTTTACTTTCAGTTTTGCTTTTTCAGCATAGCTAGGGGGGAAAAAATCTGCTCCAGCAATTTACCTCTTTGCAGCTAGCTAGCAACAGAGCCCTGAGCAAAACAGCTGAGAGCAAATCAGCTGAGAGTCGAGAGGCTGATCAAATCAACTTATGGTAATTAACCTATGCTGAAGCTGAAAGGGGCTGTTTTTTCTATTTTTGCAGGCACTGGTCTACTCATTTGTTTTCTTTTAACACTGATCAGCTGTAGGGCGGCCCTTTGAAGCCCTGTGGCAAGAATTTAAACAGTTTTTTTCCCTCTAGCCATCAGCTGGGACTCAGGAGGCAGCAATAGATTGGGAGTGGGCAGGGTAAGCAACTGGCGATCCAACAGAGGCAGAGGGTGAGGGTGAGTGAAGGCGTGGGGGGGTGAGAGAGGGCTTTGGCGACCCCTGTGAAATGGCCGTTCGACCCCCAAAGGGGTTGTGACCCCCAGGTTGAGAACCGCTGGTCTAGGAGGACACCCAAATTGCGAGCCTGTTCTGAGGGGGACAATTTTTATTCCCTTTTTTGTATGTGGGGACCACTATTGCCAACTTGCAGCCGACTGGAATATGACAGGTATTATTTAAATGTGTGAATAGACCTGCCAACAATGGACTCCACCGATCAGCAAAGTTCTTAAATATTTCTGCTGATAGAAAATCCTCACCTGATGGCTCAGTGGCTAAGATGCTGAGCTTGTTGATCGAAAGGTCAGCAGTTCAGCAGTTCGAATCCCTAGTGCTGCGTAACGGGGTAAGCTCCCATTACTTGCCAACCTAGCCAATCTAGCAGTTCAAAAGCATGTAAAAAATGCAAGTAGAAAAATAGGGACCACCTTTGGTGGGAAGGTAACAGCGTTCTGTGCGCCTTTGGTGTTTAGTCATGCCAGCCACATGACCACAGAGATGTCTTCGAAACAATGCTGGCTCTTCAGCTTTGAAATGGAGATGAGCACTACCCCCTAGAGTTGGGAACGACTAGCACATATGTGTGAGGAGAACCTTTATCTTTACCTTTACTATCTCTTTTACAGAGACCGGTAGCCGAGGGGGAAGGATTTCAGGGGGTGCTTGTTCACTGCTTAGAGGCAGTTTCTCTATATATTGGGTCGAGGCAAACAGACTTTTTTTAAAAAAAAAATTGATTTATATGCCGCCCTTCTCCGGAGACTCAGGGCGGCTTACAATGCGTTAAGCAATAGCCTTCATACTTTTGTATATTTATACAAAGTCAGCCTTTTGCCCCCACAAACTGGGTCCTCATTTTACCTACCTTAGAAAGGATGGAAGGCTGAGTCAACCTTGAGCCTGGTGAGACTTTGATAGTAGTTCTCCCATTCTTCAGCAGAGATTGGTATATCAAATGGAAATCTCCATTCCTTTAGAACTCCTGCTACTGAATGCCAGAATATTGCTGTGTTATGACTTTTAGCAGCCAATTCAGGTGGCAGAACCTTTTTTCTTTAATTATATATATATATATATATATATATTGTTAGATTCCGTAAAGACTGGAAAAATAAACCTCAGTACGCAAAAGCAGTAACCAAGTCTGTTTATCCTGATATCAGTACTAACTTACCACCTTAAATTGTTACAGAAAGGAATCTTTGTTGGAGCTGACGCTCTGTGTTCCCCATCACTTTTTAATCAGCATACAGCTCCACCCCAGTGCAATCACTCAATTATCCAATTACCCCATTTCCTTCTTCTCCCTCCCCAATCCATCACAATCCACTTCAGTTGTTCCGGCTGCTCCGTCTTTCTTTAAAGTGATAAGGTTGATAAACTGCTTCAGTGCATGACCCTGACATCATCTAGCATGCGGCTGGGAAGTTGAGTGAGAGGCATGCCTCGGGCTGACGACCCAGGAAGCAGGCACACAGTAAGGGTCATCGGCGAAAGTGTGCAGCAGCTGAATGGCGATCCCCACATGAATGGCGGCCCCAAGTACTGTCGCAGGGCTGGGGCTGACATGCGGCCCTCTCTACCACAGATATGGTCTCTAAAACATAGGAACAATAGTGAGCACTTTAAGACAATAGAGGCCCCATCTTGTCTGGGTACTGATGCTGGTACTTGGCCACAAGCCATGGGATGGTTATATCACCCTCCCGAATCCATGAAGCCTTGGACCAGGGATATCCTTTTGACAAAATGAGGTGTTGTAGGACACCCCCCCACACCCATGCAGTCTGATGTCTAATATTTCTTCTACCTCATATTGTAGGCCACTGTCCACAAGAAGCAGTGGTACATCTGGGACCCCTCTTATCTGGGCTGATTTTACAGGTCTCAGCAGGCTGCAATGAAAAACAGGATGGGTTTTCCCTAATAATTGAGGTAGCCGTAGCCTAACAGTTACTGGATTTACAGTATAATCTGTTCAATGGTAAACGGGCCTATATACTTGGCTCCCAGTTTCTTACTGGGAAGGCCTAAATTCAAGTATTTGGTCGATAGGTAGTCCCTCTGACCAACTTGGAAGGGTGGATGAGGTTGTCATTTCCTATCCGCTTATTGCTTATATTTTCTAGCAGACCATTGGAGTGCTTCCTGTACAATCGGCCAGACACTCTTGGTTTGCTCCACCCACTTTTGAACTCCCACATCTGTAGGATCCACCCAGGGACATTCGGATATCAGAATGAACTCCCTACCTGTAGCCACCCAGAAGGGAGTAAAACCTGTACTACTATGTATGGCATTGTTATAGGCAACCTCAGCATACAGAAGGAGGTCGATCCAATCATCCTGTCTATGTCTTATGTAACAGCACAAGTACCTTGCATTCATGGCATTTGTCCGTTTTACAGCCCTATTGGTTGCCGGGTGGAAAGCCTAACTCAACCCTTGCATTGACCCAATTCTGATTAAGAAGTCCCGCCAAAACCAAGCAGTAAATTGAACACCTTGATCTGATATAACCCTTTTTGGTATACTGTGCAGTTGATATATATATGGACTATGAGTAACCTAGCTAACTTTCTAATGAAAGGGAGACCAGAGCAGGCTACAAAATGAGCCTGCTTCAAAAATAGATCTATGACAGTCCATATTCCATTGTGACCATGACTGTCCAGTAATCCCACAATGAAATCCATTGCGACCTGCTCCCATGGTTGTGTGGGGTTAGCTACCAGTTGTATCAATCTAACAGGCTTGCCATGTTGGCTTTTCTTGGTAGTGCAAATAGTATAGCTCCCTATATAATTCTCGATATCCTACTTTATGGAAGGCCACTAAAATTGGCGGTTAATTAGGTGCAACGTTTTCACAAAGCCAAAATGGCCCGCTGAACGGACATCATGGCACCGGCATAAAAACTCTAATTGTACTGCCTGTGGTACATATAGTTTGGTACCCTTCCAAATGAATTCATCTCGATGTGTGAACAGAGCATGGTTCTTCTGGTAGAACTCATCTTTGACTAGAGCAACCTGAACTGCCTGGACTACATCAGTAGATGGCTTTGCATGAGCTACCCACTGAGGGACCTGTGCTCCCCATCACCTTTTTAATCAGCATACAGCTCCACCCCAGTGCAATCACTCAATTATCCAATTACCCAATATCCTCCCTCTCCCTCCCCAATCCATTACATCCACTTCAGTTGTTCCGGCTGCTCTGTCTTTCCTTAAAGTGATAAGGTTGATAAACTGCTTCAGTGCATGACCCTGACATCATCTAGCATGTAGCTGGGAAGTTGAGTGAGAGGCATGCCTCAGGGCTGATGACCCAGGAGAGCAGGCACACAGTAAGGGTCATCGGCGAAAGTGTGCAGCAGCGGAATGGCGATCCCCACACGAATGGCAGCCCCAAGTACTGTCACAGGGCTGGGGCTGACATATATATTTATATTCTCTTCTTATGTACAACATCTCAGCTTGTATATTAGCAGTAGGATTCCTATGGGCGAGCCTCATGGCTGCCATTTATTTATTTATTTATTTATTTATTTATTTATTTATTTATTTATTTGTCATATTTCTATGCTGCCCACTCTCCGAGGACTCTGGGCGGCTTACACCAAAGACAGTATATTAAATAGCATATTGCCCCCAACAATCTGGGTCCTCATTTTACCCACCTCGGAAGGATGGAAGGCTGAGTCAACCTTGAGCTGATGAGATTTGATCCGCTGATCTGCTGAACTAGCAGTCAGCTGAAGTAGCTGCAGTACTGCACTCTAACCACTGCGCCACCAAAAGGTTCTGCCACCTGAATTGGCTGCTAAAAGTCATAACACAGCAATATTCTGGCATTCAGTAGCAGGAGTTCTAAAGGAATTGAGATTTCCATTTGATATACCAATCTCCGCTGAAGAATGGGGAACTACTATCAAAGTCTGTTTGCCTCGACCCAATATATAGAGAAACTGCCTCTAAGCAGTGAACAAGCACCCCCTGAAATCCTTCCCCCTTGGCTGCCGGTCTCTGTAAAAGAGATAGTAAAGATAAAGGTTCTCCTTGCACATATGTGCTAGTCGTTCCCAACTCTACGGGGTGGTGCTCATCTCTGTTTCAAAGCTGAAGAGCCAGCGCTGTTCTGAAGATGTCCCTGTGGTCATGTGGCTGGCATGACTAAACACCAAAGGCGCACAGAACGCTGTTACCTTCCCACCAAAGGTGGTCCCTATTTTTCTACTTGCATTTTTTACGTGCTTTTGAACTGCTAGATTGGCTAGGTTGGCAAGTAATGGGAGCTTACCCCGTTACGCAGCACTAGGGATTCGAACTGCTGAACTGCTGACCTTTCGATCAACAAGCTCAGCATCTTAGCCACTGAGCCATCAGGTGAGGATTTTCTATCAGCAGAAATATTTAAGAACTTTGCTGATTGGTGGAGTCCATTGTTGGCAGGTCTATTCACACATTTAAATAATACTTGTCATATTCTAGTTGGCTGGAAGTTGGCAATAGTGGTCCCCACATACAAAAAAGGGAATAAAAATTGTCCCCCTCAGAACAGGCTCGCAATTTGGGTGTCCTCCTAGACCCGTGTTGGCGAACCTATGGCACGTGTGTCGGAAGTGGCACGCAGAGCCAATTCACTGGGCACGCGGAGCCATCGCCCATTGTTCTTCCGGGTTCCGCTATGGCGGTCATCTGGTTTTCATGTGCACGGGCGTGCCAGAAATTGGAAGAGCAGCCGCCCATTGCACATGCGCACTCCAGGAAAATGATCTTCCTGTTTCCAGAGTGCGCATGCGCTGGCCTGATTTCTGGCACACATGCGCACACAAAGACCAGCAATTAGCACACGTGCCAAAAGAGGGAATCCCGGCGGTCACTTCCTAAGGGAGCAGAGCAAGGTAAGCCAGGGATTCCCTCCCTCCCTGCCCACGCGAGCTACTTGTGCAGTCCCAGGCAGTCCAGACCACCGGTGGACCAGTAGCCTTTTGCCCATGCTGCTCCCCCAGTCAGAAGGGGGTGCGGGGAAACACGCGAGGAGGCCGCGGTTGCTGCCAGCTGGGCCCGCCCGCCTTCTCCGGTTGGCGGGTGGCTGAGGCTTGCAATGAATGGCGCAAGCAGGACTGCAGCTCCGCCCCTGGGCTGTAAATGTGTCTTGCGGGAGTGGAGGCTCGTGAGAGTCAAACCCTCCTGCCTGCCTTACGATGGGCCTTTCCAAGGCAGGGCTGGGCGCTCCAACCTTGGCAACTTTGAGAACTCCGGGAGTTCTCAAAGTCCACAAACCTTAAGGTTGCCAAGGTTGGAGAGCCCTGTTCCAAAGGGCACCTGCAACCCGCGACTGAAGCAGCTGGAGTTGTGGCTGTGCCGGCCATCCCATCCCATCCCCCCCACCCCATTCAGCTCCCTTCTTCCCGGCCGCCCCCTCCCATCATTGGGCTCGGTGCCTGCAATCGCTGCAAGTGGGAACCATCCCCACTGCCAGTGGATCCCAGGTTTCCTCCGTGCTGCATTCTGAGGGATCCAGCAAGGGAGCGCCAGGACCCCAGCTGCGCTGCACTCTCCCTGAGGCGGCCGCGGCTGGACCGCTGCCCAGCCCAGCAAGCAGAGAGCAAAGGGGTGGTGTCTCCGGCTGGCCCGGCACCTGCTCTCTGCTTGGAGGACCCGCTGCCGGCTTTAGGAATGATGCTGAGCTGAGTTGCCCCGGGAGGAGCAGCCGCGAATCGGCACTGCGCTCTTGGCCTCCGACTGAGGGAGTCAGCCCTCTCTGTGGGGAAACCCACAGCAACACGTGGGGGAGGCAACCTGGTGCGAGGCGGTGGCCCTGAGGCTGGACTCAAAGCTTGCCAGCCTTTTGGGGAAAGTGGAGCTCCAGTTCCCGGCTGCGGCTGCTGGTTGGGGGGCTCAGGCCCTGAGCAATGGCAGTTCTTGGCCTCACTGGCGTGGGGCAGAGGGAATGCGGGGGAGTTTGCGAGGGCCGCTCGGAGGGACCTTTGGGGAGGTTTCAGCAGCTGGAGATTGAATGAATAAATCTGGAGAAGCTAATAAACTAAACAATTGATCTGATACAGAATTTTCAGGCGGCAGCATGGGCTGGGACCAGCCGCCGCCTGAAATGCAATGCACTTATCTCGCAGCTTGCATAAACTGCTCCTGCCCCTTTCAAAATAGCCACCCAAAGCTTCCCTCAGGCGCACAGAGCCGGCAAGCAGCTCTTCTTCTGAGAAGGGGGGGGGAGAGGCAGGCATGCCAGCAGAGATGGGCTTTGGCTCCTCATTCTTTGGGTTCCTCATTCTTTCTGAGGCAGCCTTTGCTGCTTCAGAAAGAGGAAAGAGAAAATGAGTCTGTGGAGAAGGAGGAGAAGGGCGCACGGCTCTGGAATATGCATTTCCAGGGAGGAAAGCATTTTCGGGTGGCAGCGGGGAGAAGCCCAAGCAAGGGTTCGGGGTCGCAGAAGAACGAGGAGCCAAGCCCGTCTCTGCCGGCACACCTGCCTCTCCCCCACCTTCTTCTTGCTGGCCCTGAGCACCCAAGGGAAGCACCGGGTGGCTATTTTCAAAGGGGAAGGAGCAGTTTATGCAAGCTGCAGGATAAGTGCATTGCATTTCAGGCAGCAGCTGGTCCCAGCCCGCACTGCCACCTGAAAATCCTTTCTTCCCTGGAAATGCACATTCCAGAGCCACCTGTCCTTCTCCTCCTTCTCCGCAGACTCATTTTCTCTTTCCTCTTTCCAAGGCAGCAAAGGTGCAGGGGGCTTCCCAGAAAGCCCAGCACCCAGAAGGGAAGAGCCCAAGCAAGGATTCGGGGTCGCAGGAGAACGAGGAGCCAAGCCCGTCTCCGCCGGCACACCTGCCTCTCCCCCCCCTTCTTCTTGCTGGCCCTGAGCGCCCAAGGGAAGTGCTGGGTGGTTATTTTGAAAGGGGCGGGAGTGGTTTATGCAAGCCACGGGATAAGTGCATTGCATTTCAGGCGGCAGCTGGTCCCAGCCCGCACTGCCACCTGAAAATTCTGTATCAGATCAATTGTTTAGTTTATTAGCTTCTCCAGATTTTTTCATTCAATCTCTGGCTGCTGAAACCTCCCCAAAGATCCCTCCGAGCAGCCCTCGCAAACTCCCCCATGCTCCCTCTGCTCCACGCCAGTGAGGCCAGAAGACTCCGTTGCTCAGGGGCCGAGCCCCCCGACCCAGCAGCCGCAGCCGGACTGCCTCTCCCTGCGTGTTGCTGTGGGTTTCCCCATGGAGAGGGCTGACTCCCTCAGGCGGAGGCCAAGAGCGGGTCCTCCAAGTAGAGAGCAGGTGCCGGGCCAGCTGGAGATGCTGCCCCTTCACTCTCTGCTCGCCGGGCCGGGCAACGGTCCAGCCGGTGCTGCCTCGAGGGAGAGCACATTGCGGATGGGGTCCTGGCATTCCCTTGCTGGGTCCCTCAGAATGCAGTGCGGAGGAAACCCGGGATCCGCTGGCAGCGCGAATGATTCCCACTTGTGACGATAGCAGGGGCCGAGCCCGATGGCGGGAGGAGGCGGCCGGGGGGAAGGGAGGCAAATGGGGTGGGAGGGATGGGACGGCCGACACAGCCACAACTCCAGCTGCTTCAGTCGCGGGTTGCAGGTGCCCTTTGGAACAGGGCTCTCCAACCTTGGCAACCTTAAGATTTGTGGACAAGGTTGGAGCGCCCAGCCCTGCCTTGGAAAGGCCCATCATAAGGCAGGCAGGAGGGTTCGACTCTCATGAGCCTCCGCTCCTGCAAGGCGCATTTACAGCCTGGGGGCAGAGCTGAAGTCCTGCTTGCGCCATTCATTGCAAGCCTCAGCCGCCTGCCAACCGGAGAAGGCGGGTGGGCCCATCTGGCAGCAACCGCGGCCTCCTCGCGTGTTTCCCCGCACCCCCTTCTGACTGGGGGAGCAGCATGGGCAAAAAGCCTCTGCTGGGATGGGTGAATGGGGCGCTGGCGAGTTGGCAGGCAGGGCCGAGAGTGCTGCTGCCAGCTTGGGAACAGCTGTCTTGCCAGGGTAACTCGTTGTCCTCCAGTAAATGGTGCGCCGGCCCTCTTGGAAAAAGTGGGGGCGCATGTGTGGCGGGCACACACATGCGCAGTGGGGGTTGCATGTGCGCATGTGCAGTGTGAGGTGCATGCACATTAGGAGTCATATGCGCATGCGCAAATGGGGGCTCCCATTGCATTATGGGTGCTGGCACACGGGAGCGTGAGAGGGCTCTCGCGCTCGGACTTTTGGCACGCAACGCCAAAAAGTTCGCCATCACTGTCCTAGACTCACAGTTCGGATTAGAGCAACATCTGACAGCTGTGGCTAGGGGGACCTTTGCACAGGTTCACCTGGTGCACCAATTGCGACCCTACTTGGATCAGGAGGCTCTCCTCACAGTCACTCACGCCCTTGTCACCTCACGGTTAGATTATTGCAATGCGCTCTACATGGGGCTACCCTTGAAAAGTGTTCGGAAACTACAGTTGGTCCAGAACGCAGCCGCGCGAGCTGTCGTGGGTGCACCTAGGTACACCCACATTACATCAATTCTCTGCGAGCTGCACTAGCTCTCTATTGGTCTCCTGTCACAATTCAAGGTGTTGGTTATTACCTTTAAAGCCCTACATGGCTTAGGGCCAGGTTATCTTCGAGACCGCCTTCTGCTGCATAGCTCCCAGCGACCAGTAAGATTCCACAGATTTGGTCTCCTCCAAGTCCCGTCAGCTAAACAATGCTGGCTGGTGGGCCTGTGGGGTAGGGCCTTCTCTGTGGCTGCCCCAGCTCTCTGGAAGCAGTTACCTCCTGAGGTCCGGGCCATCCCCACCCTATTGGCCTTCCGAAAAGCGGTGAAGACCTGGCTTTTGGGGCAGGCCTGGGGCCGTTGATCTCGCTCTTGTGATCTGGCGAGATTCGGCCATGAATGGCGTGAACGAGTTTTTAATGTTTTTAATTTTTAAATGTTTTTTATAATGATTTTTTAAAATGTATTGTGAGTCTTCGGAGAGGGGCGGCATATAAATTGAATTAATTAAATTAAATTAATTAAATTAAAAAGGATCCTAGTAATTATAGACCCATCAGCCTGCTCAATATCATAGCAAAAATATATGCGAGGTTCCTTCTGAACAAAATGGAAATCTGAGCAGAGGAAAATCATATTCTCATAGAAGAACAAGGAGGCTTTAGACAAAGCCGATCTACCATTGACAACTTCTTTGTTCTGAACCATCTAATTGCCAAATATGCCTATAAGAGGAGACCCCTATATGTAGCCTTTATAGATCTTACAGCCGCCTTTGATATGGTAAGTAGAGGTGTACTGTGGTGTAAACTGACAGCTCTTAAAATTGAACCTAGACTACTAATCCTAATTAAAGCTCTCTATACAAATGCTTGTTTGAAAGTGTGGCATGTGGTTAATGGAGCCCTGACTAACAGGATTCACACAAGCAAAGGGGTAAGGCAAGGTGCATTTTAGCCCCATTATTATTTAATTTATACATCAATGACTTGTCAGGATTAATGAAAGACGTTATGATGCACATGCCAATGATCCTAAATAGAAATTGTAACACCTTGCTCTATGCTATTGATATGATCCTATTATCGTAGTCACAAGTAGGATTGTGTAGGCTACTAAAGAGATTTAGCTACTACTGTCAGGATAATTCTCTAATTATTAGCAAATACAAATAAAAAAGTATGGTGTTTGGTAAACATAACCAGAGACATAGATGGCAACTAGACGGGGAACCAATTGAACAGGTTAGCACTTTCATATACTTGAGCATAACTTTTTTCAAGACCAGATTTTGGGCTTGTAACCACCAACAGAGCACACAAAAGCTCAATTGAATCTATTACTCAAATTAAAGAATCACAGTTACCCAGGCTCCCTAGTACCACTAATCAAAGTATATAAAGCTAAGGTTATCCCTAAGGTCCTATATGGAACTGAGGTTTGGGGTTTATACCCTATTACAGCTTTAGAGCAAGCACAGTCTCAGCACCTAAGGTGTATTTTGGGTGTGGACCTTAAGACATCTGCTGCAGCAGTCAGAGCAGAACTGGGAATCTACACAACCCTGACTGCAAGCCAACTCTCCCAAAACTAATCAAAATGAGCGGGATTCCTGAGTCCCGGGCTCTCCATTCACACCCCAACACTTGGGGTACATGGAGAGAAACTTAGGCTACCATGGCAGAGGGTGGACTATCTAAAGAGAGCCTGCTCCAGGCGACCCAGAGCGGGGGAGAACTTGGCCCTACCCAGTGAACACCAGAAACCAGCAGTCCAATCGGAATCAAATTGCAGCCCTCTCTGGGCATCAAAATCGAGACAGCTGAGATGCCCTCCCCAGCGACCGAAATGAAAAGGGATGAGTATTGGTGGGAAAAAGTCCCTAAAGCAGTTGAGGTTGAGCTCCCACACACGGCATCCAGGGCTGGGGGAAACCCCTGAGCTGCGCCATCAAAATCATCCCCAGAGCAAAACTACCCAAACCCAAACTGTACACCATGATGTCCCAGGAAATGCAAGAAATGGGCAAATACATAAACAAAAACCTAGCAAAGGGGTTCATCAAGCCAGCCAAGCCACAAGCCGCAGCCCCAGTCCTATTTAAAAAAAAAAAAAAGATGGAACTATGTATGGATTTGAGGGGTATAAACTGACTACACCCCCTCCCCAGGGGTAAAATCCAGCAGGTTCTGAAAAGTTCTGGAGAACCGGTAGCAGAAATTTTGAGTAGTTCGGAGAACTGGCAAATACCACCTCTGGCTGGCCCCAGGGTGGGTTGGGAATGGGGATTTTGCAGTATCTTGCCCCTGGAGTGGGGTGGGAATGGAGATTTTGCAGTATGCTTCCGCTGCCACGCCCACCAAGCCATGCCCACAGAACCGGTAGTAAAAAAATTTGGATTTCACCACTGCATCAGGCTCAAGGTTGACTCAGCCTTCCATCCTTCCGAGGTCAGTAAAATGAGGACCAGATTGTTGGGGGCAATATACTGACTCTGTAAACTGTTTAGAGAGGGCTGTAAAGCACTGTGAAGCGATATATAAGTCTAAGTGCTATTGCTAGTGCTTGTGCTATATTTTACATCCATGAAAAGACAATGAAGGAAAACTACATGCCTCATCAGAAAGATTTTCTTCTGATAAGGGAGATAACAAGCAAAATATTTCCACCTATCATAAAATCATTGTATTACTCTTACATTTCCTGTTCCCGGTCATAAAAATCATACACCAAGTTTGCATTCCTTCACAAAGGGCTCAGAAATCCTATAAAAATCTTGCAGATATGTCAGCCTGTTGCCAGCTGCTCCAAAAACAAACCTTGTTGTATTGTTTTTAGAACAAACAAGAGAGAGAGAGACATCCTTCTCAAACAGCTAGCCTCCATGTCTTGATGGACTGCACTTCTCCAGGGATGCTTATGCTTCTCCACAGAGATTGCTAACACTCTCTTTTCCCAGGTTGGAAGAAAGGAATCCAGGGAAATTCTCCCAACACAGCATTGCAAATGTGCAAATATCTGGGGTACTTCCCTGCAGGGGTTTTCTAAGTGCTCGAAATTATGTTGCTAGATGCTTGCGGCTTTTATGATGAATCACTCCAAGAAAGCTTTGTGGTCTTGCAGGTTCATCATTACTTCTGATCTACTGTAAAGGTATCAATGAGTGCAGAAAGAGGGTCAGTAGAAAGCCATAACTTAAGTCACTTTAAATGGGCATCACCTTACAATGTCTCAAGCTTCATTTTCATTCCCTAAATTATATCATTCCAGGAATATTAATGGTATTAGCTGAGTGTTTATATAATGCTCGGTTGTATAAGATACAGTGAAATATCAGTTCTTTTATCCATTTTACTTTGATATTGATGTGCCTTTCATTCACATACTGGGAAAAGTTTCCAGGAATGAAGTGTTTATGTGTTGAGTGCAGTACTCCATGGACTTTACGGTCTAATGGCATGTGAGAGGGGCCTGTGGTTTTTCATCTTGTTTTCAGCTGTGCAAACAAGAGGCACTTCTCCTTCCTTTCAGGACCCAGATTAAAGCCCACTAAAATGCAGGGTTATAGCAATAGGATTGCTGAGGTTTTAAAATCTAAACTGGGCGGGTCTGATGTTGTTCATCTTAACACCAAACATTGGGGGGGGGTTCTGTCCCAGGCTCAGCTCTCAGATAATTAGACCAGTGACTGCATTACAGGGATTTTTAAAAGAGGAGCTTAAGAGGATATTCGCTTATCTTCAAAAACAAGTTGAATCTATTCAAAACTCTGCAAAGAAGCAAGAATACTGAAGATATAATTCTTACTTTTTTTCTTACTTTTCACAATTTAAAGTTCTGTTGATTGATTAAGTGGCGACCTGGATGAGTTCTTTATATGTTAAATTGAAAAGGCCACACCTCCGGCTTCCGGTTTGGCTTCCGTCTCCACCAGACGGTCCTTTGAGACCGCCAGCCCCGTCGCCCGTAAAGAGCCGCCTTTACAGCTGAAAGGCAGCTCGAAAAACTCCATTTCCTTAAGGAAATGTGAGACAGAGCCTGCGAGGGCAGGTAGAGCCCTCTGCGAAGTCCCCAGAGTTCTTTTTTACTCTTGGGGACGAAGCAGGCTGTGGCTCCCTATTTCCGCTCGCCGCTGCTCCAGGCTTCGGGAGAACTCTGCCTTTTTGCAGAGCCAAGCGATGGGACCGGACCAATTAATGAAATTAACAGATCATCTGAACAAGCAGGATGAAATCCGGATCTGGGATCCTAAACTGCAAGTATTTCTAACCCTAAGACTGATTTTTAAAAGTAAAGAAGAGTGAAAGGAGGAAAAAGGAGAGTTTAAAATGGCGACTGGCCGAGGCTTGAGAAAAGCTGAAAGCAAAAGTCCTTCTGTTTGAATAGTTTACTACGTTACAAAGTATCTAAAACAAAAGCCCTGGTTAGAAGTGAAGAGAAATTTTTTTATTTTATGCTTCTTCCTTCTTAGAGACTTGATATTGATATTGTTTGGAGAGAAGTCTTTTTCTTTAAAAGGGGAAAAAAATCTGTTTGTGTGGCAGAATGGCGCTAAAACTGATAAAGCCAGATAACCAAGCTGTGGGGGGGGGGTTCCCCCATTTGTAAACCCCATGAACAAGTTGTGAGCTTGCAGATGCAGAAGAATGGCTTTACAGACCTAAAAGAATTTGTACTGGAGGAGATGGCAAGACATGATTAGACTGTGAATCAGAACCTTGAAAATTTTAGACAGGAAATTAAAGAGTTGGTTCAACAAAAGTATGATATCCTGAAGCAACATATGAAAAGTTTCTTAGACGTCATTATGAGGATGGATAAAGAGATTAATTCAGAAATAGAGTCTAAAATGAAGGAAGTTGATCATAAGATTTATAACTTGGATAATAAAATACAAAGAATTGAAAATGATTTAATAATGATTCAAGAAAAAAGCCCAAAAGTAGAGTTTAAAAAAATAAAGGAAGCTGACTACAAGACTCACAATGTAGATAATATAAAACAAAGGATTGAAAATGAAGCTACAATAATGCAATTCAGATTCATGGAATTTGCGGTCAGAATTAGGGGAATACAGGAAAATAAAAGAGAAGATTTGAGAAAGGTGTCTGCTGAAGTTCTGGCTGGGATTTTAAAGGTTAGTTCTGAAGAGGTATCCTGCAAGATTGATAAGGCCTACAGAGTTAATTCTTGGGTGGCAAAGCAAAGGCAGCTGCCTAGAGATGTGGTGATCTACTTTACTGATAAAGAAATAAGAAATGATATTGTGCAAAAGTCTTTTAACTCCACTCTTGAAATGCATGGAAGGAAGATTTGGATATTTAAAGAGCTGCCGCCCAAGATGTTAAAAGATAGAAAGGATTTTGGATTTTTGGTGACTGAGCTAAAGAAACAAAACATCTCATTTAGGTGGGATGTCCCAGTTGGTATAATATTGAGATATCAAGGAGAAAGATATCAACTAAATACTGTTGAAAAAGCGGAAGAATTTTACTATAAGGTTCTTAAAATGGGTTTAACATCTCCATGTATAACACACGAGGGGAATAAAGAAAAGCAAAATCAACAAGAGATTGAAATTCAGGCTAAGCAGATGGTGGTGGAGGTAACGGAAAAACAACAAGTTATAGAGGCCTTTGTGGACGAGCCGCTTCTGGATTCTCCTTCAAAGGTTATAGTTGGATTACCTATAAATACAAGAGAGACGGCTTTGGATTCTAATGTGATGACTTATCAAGCTACAGACCAGCATGGAAATCAAACAGTTGATATACAACTCATAGAAAGGAAACCAGGATGGAGATTTAAGCCACAAAAAGTTAAGAAAAGAAGAAGCAGGTCCTACAAAAATAAAATTTTTTAGACTAAACAACAGTGTAATGCCAGTTACTTAAGAGACGATTGAATACATGAAAATATAGTTGAGGCAAAGTATTGGTTTATATTATCTTGAGGAGAGTGACAGATCTCTGCAGTGCTGTACTTTTGGGATGTGAAAGATGGCCTTAAATTGAGTGGATTGGAACTTTCTATTTTGGACTCTTTGACAAATGGATTATGTTTATGCTGAGCTACAAGGCAAGAGAATTATGGGATTGGGGCATGCAGAAGATCTGGTTGTTACCCTAACACGGTGGTTGGAATGAATAATCTAGATGAAAGACATTACAAAAGACACTATATGGAATATAAATATAAAGTCACTCGGGTGGTGTTTTTTTTTTTGCTATACGAAAATACTTACTATTGATGGGGGCAGATGGTAATTGAAGATACTGAACATACTGTTGGAATTAGAACTTGATGTTACCCTAACATGGGTGATGGAATTAACAATCCAGTTGAAAGACATCACAGAAGATATCATATGGATTACAAGCTTAAAGTCATTTGAGAATTTTATTTATATATGGAAATATTTTTTAGTGGTATGGGCAGAAGAACAAAAATATCAAAAATATTATGTATGGTAGACCTGTAGGAAAGTGGGTGGAGATAGGTTAGTTTACTGATTATTTAGTTTAGGAAAAGGGATGTTATATTAATATATGTAAAAGATTTGAATTAAGAGATATATGCAGGGGGGAGGAGGAAATGGATAGATTATGAGTTGAAATTGCCAAATTAGGATTTATTATATAATTTTACAGCTGAATGTTGTTTTGAAATGTATAGTATAAGGGGGATATAATAATATTGTTAGAAAGAAAGGGTCAGCATATGGGGGGGTGGAGTAAAAAGGATGGTAAAGTATTATATAATTTGTTATTAATTTGGGTGTTGAAATTGCCAAATTAGGATTTATTATATAATTTTACAGCTGAATCTTGCTTTGAAATGTATAATAAAAGGGGGATATAATAATATTGTTAGAAAGAAAGGGTCAGTATATGGGGGGTGCAAAAAGGATGGTAAAGTATTATATAATCTGTTATTAATTTGCGTTTTATTCTGGAGAAGCCACGGGGGGAGGGGAGGGGGAGGGGGGGTTAGGGAGGAGGGTGGGGAAAAAAGGGGGAAAAATTTATATTTGAAAAACTTTTTCAATAAAAAAAAAAAAAGAAAAGGCTACACCTCCTTTGCTGATGTAGATTGGATTATTGATATTGGTAGGCATGCATTCACTCTAGAGAAGCACATGCCGGTATTTTTCTTGGACTGAATGGCATACAGGTCTTTTATACTGTGCATCCCAATGAAGGGAAATAGTAATAAGGATATTGTAAGGCTTGCCTCTCCTTCCAACTTAAGAAAGTAAAAACTCTTGAAACATAGTATCTCAAAAGGAACCTTTTATTAAACAGAAGTGACAGCAATGGATTCAAAGCAACGTCTGAATATCCTTAGGCAAGACAAGTAGGATTAAAGCACTAGAGACCCCTCCCTTAAGTCAGAATGCAGATTTTAGCCAATACACAAGTGTGAAGATGTTTTCTTTTTTCTTTTTTTTAAAAAAGTTTTTTTTTAATTTTTTACACAAACATACATACAAACATACAATGTATTTTTTCTGAACAGAGTATTTGGCCGGTTCACAAATTTAAACAGTTTTCGTCATTTCAACTAAATTACAATTTCTATACTTCCTTTTTGCCATAATGTTTATTCTCTCCTTTTTTTAAAAACCAATATTACCCTTCATCCTAACCTCTAATCTTAGCCAAGTTTCAATTTTTCCCTTCCATTCTATGTTGTACCCCTCAAATTTAAAATCTCACCTAATATGATTCCTAGTGTTTCCTTATATTCCTTTATTATAATTACTGATGTTTTCCATTGTCATCTATTTCAATATCCATCACCTTAGTACAAATTAATTAATTATGTGGTGTTACAATCATTCATTTCTTATAAGAATAATAAACCCAATTGTTTTGTAGCATACATTTTCTTAAATAATACAATCCAACATCTTCTTAAAGGTCAGTTAGTTATATAGCTATCTTTTCTCTTTATATAGTAATCATAAACCAAATAACTTTCCCCATATATTTCTTTGTATAAATTCAAGGAATATAGACATGAATATTCCAATTATTACAATTTCCATACAATCCAACTTCTAAAAATGTCAGTTAATTATGTAGCCATCTTTTCTTTTTACATGATAATAAACCAAATAGCTTTCCCCATATATTCCTCAAAAACCACAACTTAATCATTTCTGCTTTCACCACAATATACCATTAAAAGTATTTCAATTATTACAATTTCCCTAATTAGATTTGAAAATAATCTAGCTGTTATCCTCTAATTTTTTTAATTTATTCATATTTCTAAAAACTTATCATTATCTAAATTCTAGAAATGCAGATAAAAATGTTCCAATTGTTATTCAATTCATTTATATGATTTTCCATTATTTCTTACTTCAATTCATATTTCAATGCTAAATATATATATAGCATATTCCTCTTTCATTTCTTTCTCCTTTTCTCCCTTTCTGTTTTTATTTTTGCCTTTTTCTTTCCCCTTTTTTTCTTTTGTGCTTTAAAATCTTGGACTCTCCTATTTTGCCCTATATTTCCCATCCCAGGTGGCTTAGATACTCAGGATCTGGGCCTTCGGCTGATGCTGTGCAACGCCAGGTCCGTGGTAAATAAGGCCCCCCTCATTCACGATCTTATTCAAGAGGGAGGAGCGGACCTGGCGGGTATTACGGAGACCTGGTTGGGCCCGGAGGGCGGCGTCCCTCTGGTCGAAATGTGCCCACCAGGCTTCAGAGCATTCCATCAGCCGAGGACCCAGGGGAGGGGCGGGGGAGTGGCGGTTATTATTAACAAGGATCTGGGTCCGAGGGAGACCACTGTGCCTCAGATAGCCGGATGTGAGTCCCTCCTTGTGAGGTGGGGTCATGGGGTTCAGATGGGCTTGTTGCTTACGTACCTGGCTCCCTGCCGCGTGGCAACAGCCCTACCTGAGCTACTCGACGTGATAGCCACGGTGGCAGTAGATACACCCAGGCTTTTAGTCATGGGTGATTTCAACTTGCCATCCTTTGGTGAAATGTCTGAGGTGGCTCGGGAGTTCATGGCTTCCATGACGGCCATGGACCTGACCCAGTTAGTTCATGGCCCTACTCACAGGGGAGGTCACACTCTGGACCTGATTTTTGTCTCTGGCCAGTGGTTGAGTGGTCTTGTTATTGGGGATATAGACATGGAACCCTTGTCATGGACAGACTCCTTCACCTAGATCTTCAAACCGCTGCCCCCCACCGCAGGGAGGCGGATCCAATTAGATGGATCCGCCCCAGGTGCCTGATGGATCCTGAGAGGTTCCAGATGGAGCTTGGGCCATTTCCTGAGGTTCTAGCACATGACTCAGCCGAGGACCTGGTAGCCACCTGGGATCGGGCGGCTGGTGGGGCCTTGGACCGAGTCGTGCCTTTGCGGCCTCTGACCCGGTGCCGATCCCATGCAGCTCCTTGGTTCACCGAGGAGCTGAGGGAAATGAAGCGCCGGAAAAGACGCCTGGAGAGCGGTTGGAGGGCCAGTCTCGCTGAATCTGATCGAGCACTGGTAAGGTCGCATATTAAGACCTACCTAGTGGCGATAAAGACGGCAAAGTTTAATTACTTTTTCGCCTCTATTGCGTCATCAGGGAATCGTCCGGCCGCCCTGTTTAGGGTGACCCGCTCCCTGCTCCATCCGGGAGTGCGGGAGGATCCCTTGGAAGGCAGGGCGGAGGATTTTGGACAATACCTGTATGACAAAATCGCTCAGATCCGGGGGGATTTGGACTCTGACTGGGTAGATCAGGGCAGAGTGATGAGGAATAGTCTTGAGAATGTTATCTGGGAGGAGTTTGATGCTGTGACTCCCGATGATGTGGACAGGATTTTGGGGAGACTTAGTGCGGCCACATGTTTACTGGACCCGTGTCCCTCCTGGTTGGTACTGGCTTCCCAGGAGGTTACACGAGGCTGGCTCCAGGGTGTTATCAACGCTTCGCTGAGTGAGGGCCACTTCCCCGCTGCCTTGAAGGAGGCGGTGGTGAGGCCTCTCCTCAAGAAGCTGTCCCTGGATCCGGCAATATTGGCCAACTACCGTCCTGTCTCCAACCTTCGCTTCATGGCGAAGGTTGTGGAGAGTGTGGTCACGCGACAGTTCCCACAATTCCTGGAGGAAACATCTTATCTAGATCCGTTCCAGTCAGGTTTCAGGTCTGGGCACAGCACAGAAACGGCACTGGTCGCGTTGGTTCATGATCTCTGGAGGGCTCGGGACAGGGGTTGCTCCTCTGTTCTGGTCCTATTAGATCTCTCAGTGGCTTTTTATATCATCGACCATGGTATCATGCTGCACCGGCTGGAAGAGTTGGGGGTGGGAGGCACCGTGTTGCGGTGGTTCTCCTCCTTTCTCTCCGACCGGTCGCAGTTTGTGTTGGCAGGGGGGCAGAGGTCGACCTCGAGGCCTCTCATCTGTGGAGTGCCGCAGGGATCGGTCCTCTCGCCCCTTCTGTTCAACATTTATGTAAAGCCGCTGGGCGAGATCATCCGTGGCTTCAGGGTGAGATACCACCAGTACGCTGATGACACCCAGCTGTACATCTCCACCCCAGGCCACCCCAATGATGCCCTTGAAGTGATGTCCCAGTGCCTGGAGGCTGTGCGGATCTGGATGGGGAGGAACAGGCTCAAGCTCAACCCTTCCAAGACTGAGTGGCTGTGGCTCCCGGCATCCCAATATAGTCAGTTGACTCCATCACTGACTATTGGGGGCGAGTCATTGGCCCCCACAGAGAGGGCTTGCAATCTGGGCGTCCTCCTAGATATGCAGCTGTCCTTGGAGGAACATCTGACAGCTGTAACCAGGGGGACCTTTTGTCAGGTTCGCCTGATCCACCAGTTGCGGCCCTTTCTTGATCGGGATTCCCTGTGCACAGTCACTCAAGCCCTCATCACCTCTCGCCTTGACTACTGCAATGCTCTCTACATGGGGCTCCCCTTGAAGAGCACCCGGAGGCTCCAACTGGTCCAGAATGCAGTAGTGCGGGTAGTGACGGGAGCAGCATGGCGCTCCCATGTAACACCGCTCCTGCGCGAGCTGCACTGGCTCCCAGTGGTCTTCCGGGTGCGCTTCAAGGTGCTGGTTATCACCTTTAAAGCGCTCCATGGCATTGGGCCTAGCTATCTTCGAGACCGCCTGCTGCTACCGACGACCTCCCATCGTCCCGTGCGCTCCCATAGAGAGGGCCTCCTCAGGGTGCCATTAGCCAATCAATGTAGGCTGGTGACCCCCAGGGGGAGGGCCTTCTCTGTGGGGGCACCTACCCTCTGGAATCAATTGCCCCCAGAGATAAGGAGAATCCAAGACCTTAGTGCCTTCCGCCGTGCCCTTAAAACCCACTTTTTCCAGCAAGCCAGGCTGGCTTAAGAAGAAATTTTAAATGTTTTAATTGGTTTGTATTTTTAATTTTGGGCCAAATTTATATATATTTTAATTGTTTTTTAATATTTGTATTTTATGTTTTTTAATTCTGGCTGTACACTGCCCTGAGTCCTCAGGGAGAAGGGCGGTATATAAATTTAAAATAAATAAATAAATAAATAAATAAATTATTTCCCATCTCTTTTCTCTTTTTCTTATTTTCCCACTATTAATCCCAATGTAGTCATTTTGTATTTCAAAGTCCTGGACTCTTCTATTTTGCCCTGCTGTTTTCCACCCTTTTTCTCTCTTTCTTGTCTTTCCACTGTTAATCCCAGTGTAATCATTTAAAGTTTTTATATTCTTCCCATTCCACCCTTCTTTCCTTCTTTGTCTCTTTCCACCCTCTCTGTTTTTTCCATTGTTAATCCCAATGTAATCTCTAAAAGCCTCCTTTTTATTGTTACTATCATTTAATTTTCCATAGTCAATCTCGTTGTCTTTATCTTCTTCTTTATTTTCAGTCTCTGTGTCTTGTTTCTCCATCGTTATTTCCTTGTCAGCTTGAGTATGCTCTATCACAATTTTTGAATCCTCAGGTTTCAGTTCTCCATGTAACATTATAATTATTTACCTTATTTCCATTTTCCATGACGAGTACATCATTTTCATCATTGCTCTAATTTCCTACACCATTTTATTCTTTCTGGGTTGGTATTATTCCAATTTAAAAGTTTCGTTGTATTCCTCTTTTTTCTTTTTCAAAGTCAAACCGCTTGCAGGCAAAGAAATCCTCCTCACAAGTTCTCATGGCTGTTATCACTATCAAAGTTCAGAGTTTTCCAAAACAAACGTTCCAATTTGCAATGTTCTTATTTCTCCTGAAGATGTCTTTCTACAATCCACAATTCCAATCAGCAGTCTGACAAAGTATCCATTTTGTTTCAATTCACGTTAACAGTCTTTACTAGTTTCTCTTTTCTTCTTTTTAACTTTGAAGATGCCAAATCAGTTTTATATTCCAGTCCAAATTAAACAATACGTTCTTCTCCCCCTTTTTCTCTTTTGTTTTTCTTTTAAAAAAAAGGATCTACTTATTTTCTTTCCAATCCTTTAGCCAATTTTGGGGTTGTTTCTTCTAATTTTTAAAGTTCTCTAAATAGTTTTATTCAAAAGTCAATTTTCTTTTCGGGTTTTTATCATTTTAAGTTCTGCTTCAAACATCCTCTTTTTCTTCCCCCATGCCTGCTAGCCACTATTATTATGCTGGAATTCTTTCAAGTTTATTTATTTTTTCCTGTTATTTCATCTATGAGTTGGCTGTCACTCACCCGGCTTCAAAACTCTGTTCCAGTCACTGCTCCTGCTCAATACTTAGCCTGGTTGCCCCAGCTTCTTGGCGGCAACAATGGCCGCTATCCCCACTGCTGAGTCGGAAAGAGTTTCCTCTCACCTTTGAGGAACTTGCCTGTTCCTCTTGGTCTTCCAAGGTGCCTCTCCTTCTTCCCCGTCCCTACAGGATGGTTCCAGTCCGAAAACCCCTCGGCAGCAGCTTATCAGTCTGGGTTTTCGCAGAGCTCATCGAAGCCTGCTAATTCCCTGACTGTCTCTCCATGACGCTTCTGGTAGAATCCCCGTGTGAAGATGTTTTCTTTACCAGCTGCCCTGAGAACTGGATAAGTATGTATTCACATCATTTCTCCTTTATCCTTTAAAGTGAAACAGCCCTCATGGCTGTTATAATCATTCCTCAACATTAAGGGGATCTCAGGGCTCTTTGGATATAGGTTGTAAAATATCTGTTGACACAGGCAATGCTAGTAAATTGAATCCAAGTCTCCCCCTTCTCCCAATTGATTGGCAGTATCACTTTTAGGGATCTGACATGCTACCCTCCTTAGAAAATGAAAGAGTCCGGAGAGACCGGAAGCCTTGCGGTGATACTGGCTGGGAAATAGTGAAGCTTCGATGAGCTTTGCGAAAACCCAGCCAGACAAACCGCTGTCGGGAGGTATTCAGACCGGAACTGTCTTGGCGGGATGGGGGAGAGAGAGAGAGGCATCTAGAGAGACCAAAGAGGAGCAGGCAAGTTCCTCGGAAGGTCGGAGACAGCTCTTTGACCCGGCGGTGGGGGAGGCAGCCATTATGACTGCTATAAACTGGGGCAACTGGATTAAGATATGAGCAGGAGTGGAGATTGCATTTATAATTTTTTTATTGAAAATTATTAAAAATTACAGAAAAAAAGCATAGCAATATGGATAGAATTGCAGAGAGTAATATAATACATATAGAGTTTTAAAGTATCAATTTTCGCCTAGAGATAGTACAAACCTCCATTAAACCAACTCATCAAAAGAAAGAAAAGTTTACCCAGAAGAAAAAGTTTTCAACAGCCATGCAATGCTCCTGTAAATATTTACCCACATTCACACTAAGGTTAATATTTTCATTCTTCTTAAGATTTCTTTTTTTGCAGCCAAGCATACCACCTGTCCCAGCTCTACCACCTATAACCCCGATTCTTGTCTATCTCGCAAAAGTCCAGTAAGCTTGTCTGCTTCTGCACAGTCCATTATCTTTGCGGTTAACATAGCCTTCGATGGAATATTTTTGGATTTCCATTCTTGCGCAAACGAGATCCTGGCTGCAATGATGATATGGCGAGCGAGATACCAATTAGATTTGTTTGAGTTCTCTGGTTTCATGCCTAGTAAAAACGTTTCCGGGTTCAATTCTATCCTACATCCTATGATTTCTAAAATCCATTTTTGAATTCTAGCACAATATTCTTTTGCTCGGGGACAGGTCCACCAACTATGAAAATAAGTTCCCATAGCGGCGTTGCATTTCCAACAAACCAGAGAGGTTCCCGGGAACATCTTTGATAATCTAGGCGGAGGCAGGTTTTTTTTTTTAATTTGATTTATATGCCGCCCTTCTCCAGAGATTCAGGGTGGCTTACAATGTGCTAAGCAATAGCCTTCATCCTTTTGTATATTTATACAAAGTCAGCTTATTGCCCCCACAACTGGGTCCTCAATTTACCTACCTTAGAAAGGATGGAAGGCTGAGTCAACCTTGAGCCTGGCGAGATTCAAACCTGCAGTAATTGCAGGCAGCTGGTCTTTAATAACAGGGTGCTTTAGACCACTGTACTACCAAGGCTCTACTACCAAGGTGCCATCTATACAGCATTTTGTATATATTTTCCTATATATAGGAAACCGACATTGTTAATTTTAAGGTTTTTCCCCAGATTTCTTCCCATTTTTCAAGTTCAATCGAATATCCCAAATTTCTCCTCCAGGCAATCATTGAGTCCTTGATAACCTCCTCTCCAATCCAATCCATTAAGAGGAATTGATACAGTTTGGATAATACCTTCTTATCCTTCCCCAACAAGATCTTATCAAGTTCCTGTAGGGAATTATAGAATCCTCCCTTGTTTTTGTCCTGAGCTGTCCTGGATTGGATCTGATTGTATGTCCACCAATCTAACTCATAGCCTAATTCCACCAGCATATTTTGAGATTTTACTTTGCCTAAAGGATCCAACAGAACTTGGTAAATTAATGGTTTATTTCTGTTATAAAGAGTCGGGTGTATCATCGCCTCTAAAGGGGAAAGCCAAATCGGAGTCATCAGGTGATATTTACAGTATTTCTTATTTGAGGAGTGGAGATTGAACAGAATATTGTTACCGGGTGAGTAATTGGCCAACTCACCTGTAAGAAAAAAAAAACTTTTAAAAGCTTGAAAGAAGTCCCAACGACTAATTAGCAGCTAATTGGCACTCGGAAATTTAAGCAGAGGGGGAAAAAGAAGAGGGACTTTAAAAATAAAGCCCTAAAAGGAACCTTCCACTTGGACTTAAACCTGGATTCAGAAGAAATGAAAACAAAACAAGAAAAAAGGAGACAGAGAAGTATTCTTTAAACAACAAAAAGGATTTAATTTGGAGAAGAGGAAATAATCATTTTTGTGGATTTACAAATGGATACTTTGTGGCTGGAGGATTTGTGAATTGGAGAGAGACATCTGCTGGTGGAAAGAAAGTATCGTACTAAGCTTATTTAAATCACTGTGAGAAAGTACTGTAGGAGTGTTTTGTTTAAACAACTGGAACAAGATTGGAAGAAGAGTGGAAAGAACAAAGACTGAAATTGGAATGGCTCAAATGAACATCTGAATTGGATGTTCTGGACTATCCAGAACAACTATCTGGAAAGAAAAAAAGAAAGAAGAAAGAAAAAAGAGACACTACGTGAACTTTGAATTTGAATTATATGCAATTATATGCAAAGGTGAGGCAGACCAAACTCTGATATTGGCTAAACTTCCAATATTAATGTCCTAAAACTTTGGCCAAGGCTGAAGTTCCTCTTCTGTGCCGATAAAAGGTTGCTGGATTGACGAAGGTATTTGACGAAGGTACTTATCTGTAAAAGGGTAAAAGGACCCAAAACAGATGCATCCTGTTACTCACTGTTTATTGTACCACAAATGTCATGTATATCCCCAGATAACAAATGCTGCTTCCTTTATTACCCTTGAGGCGTCTTCCAGTCCCTTATCTCCTTATGTTTTGTCTTGAGACACTGACCAGAGAACATGAATGTGTTAGTGGGTGTTTATTTTTTTTTATTTTTTTATTTTTTTTATGAAATTTTATTGAATTAAGAACATATTACAATTCAAACTATACGGTTCGGTAACGTGTAGTCATATTGTATATTTACAAGTGCGGTATCTAGTCAATTATCTAATTATTTATACAGTTTGTACAAAAATTCTTGTGTGTAAAATTGATTACTGTTTAATTAGAGTACAATAATATATAAGGTTAACTAATCGTTGTGCATTATTCCACATGAGTATTAACTTTTGCATTTAATTTCTAACCACCTATACCACAGATCTCAGATCATATAAAATTCTGAATCCTCCTTTCCGTTTAACACATACGTTAATCTGCACATTTCTGCACAGTCAAGTATCTTATTGACTATCTGTTCCTTGGTTGGTCCTTTTTTCTCTTTCCAATATCTGGCATAGGAGAGTCTAGCAGCTGTGACAATATGAATAATCAAATATTTCTTGTCCTTTCCAAATGTTCGTTTTAGCACTCCCAGGAGATAGATTTCCGGGAGGAAGTTAATATCCTCCTTTAATATTTCTTGGATCCATTTTTGTATTTTTTTCCAAAACTTCCTCGCTTCCGGACATGTCCACCACATGTGATAGAAGGTACCTTGGTGGTGACCACATTTCCAACACTTGGGGCTTGCATTTGGGTAGATCTTAGCAATTCTAGATGGTGCTAAGTACCATCTATATAGCATCTTATACTGATTCTCCTTATAGCTTGTTGCTCTCGTCAGTTTAAGATTGCTATTCCATATTTCTTCCCAATCATCAAGATTTATCTTTGATTCAATGTTTTTCCCCCAAGCGATCATTGATCTTTTAATATTTCTCCTTCTCTGTCGTATTCGAGAAGGTAGGAGTATAATTTAGCTAATAATTTGTTCTCACTACCTAGCCATACCTTATCCAAACTATTTGTCCCCATCTCTATTCCCTTTTCTTGTTTATCTTTACTATAACGGGATTTAATTTGTAAATAGGGCCACCAATCTATATGGATCCCTTGCTCTTTTAGTATCTCATTGGGTATAAGGTTACCACTGTTATCCAAAATATCTTGGTAGGTGACCATTTTCTCCCTACCTAACATATTTGGATGGACCAGTGCCTCCATTGTGGATATCCATTTTGGGTATTTTAAATAATGTTTATGCCTGATTTCTTTCCATGTCTTCATTAATGTATCTCTAATTTTGTGTTGGTGGAAACATATCCCTGTCCCTTTTCCTTTGTCCCAGAGGTAGGCATGCCAACCTCTCAATAGGTCGTGCCCTTCCAGTTGTAAAATTCTTTTATCTCGTAGCCATACTAAATTGGCCGCTTTATGGTATAATTCCCAGACTGGGAGTCCGAATCCGCCCCTATTCCTTTTTTCCTGCAAGGACCGTAATGCAATTCTCGGTTTTTTCCCTCCCCAGATAAACTTCCTTACTATCCCATTTAAGTCCGAAAAATATTTTCTGTCAATACTAACAGGAGTAGTTTGAAATAAGTATAGTAATTTGGGGAGAACACTCATCTTGACAGTGGCTATCCTACCGAGGAACGATATTTGCAATTTCCCCCATCTATCCAAATCTTGCTTTATCTTTGTCAGTAAGGGTGTATAGTTATCTTCCTTTAAGATTGAGCATCTGGCAGTAATCCAAATCCCTAGATATTTAATCTTCTTAACTATTTGGATACCCAAATTATTTACTAGTATTTCCTGTTCTCTTATTGGGATATTTTTTGTTAACATTTTAGTTTTTGTCATATTTAATTTAAATCCTGACAGCTTCCCCTATTCATCTAATTCTTTCAATACTTTTGGCCCTGTTGTTAGTAGGTCCTCCATTATCAACACTACATCGTTGGCAAAAGCTTGAATCTTAAAGGTTTCATTCCTAATTTCCAATCCCTGTATTTCTTTATTTTGCCTAATTTTCCTTAACAATACCTCCAGGGCTAATATAAATAAGAGTGGAGAAAGTGGACAGCCTTGTCTCACCCCTTTACCAATCTAGAAGGATTTAGTTACATCCCCATTCAATATAATATTTGCGCTCTGTTTATCATAAATTGCTTTTATCGCGTTCTCGAAATACCCCCCGAAATTCATTTTTTGGATTTGTTGGGTCAAAAATTGCCAATTTAAGTTGTCGAAAGCCTTCTGGGCATCAAGGAAGACCATGGCCAGCTGTTTCTCAGAGTGCATTTCATAATACTCCAGCACATCCATCACCACTCTCATATTAGACCTAATCTGTCTACCGGGGAGGAACCCGTTTTGGTCGGGGTGAATCCAATTATTTAATATTATCTTCAACCTACCCGCTAATACAAGAACTTAATAAGAAAGTTGAGAGACTCCAACGATATGTGATGGAATAAGTACCCCCTAGATTAGTAACCTAATGTCACTCATTTAAACCTGGGGACCAAGTGTGGGTCAAACACTGGAAGAAAGAGCCACTAGAAGGAAAATAGAAAGGACCTTTTATTGTTATTATGACTTCTCCACTTGCTATTAGGATTGCAGAATCAAAATTATGGATCCATCGGACACGAGTCAAGACAGCGGCTGACACCGACTGGAAAGTGTCCGTGGACAAACAACATCCAACAAAACTGACATTTAAACATGCTTAAAGAAAGCTTTTGTATTTTATATATAGGTTACTTTGATGTATATCTGCCGATGTAACCCACTGCAAGCTAAAAAGAGGATGGAACACCTGCCCTCTTGAATTATTCCGGAACTCGGATCCTGATGAGAGACTGAAGATCATTGCAGATCCATGTGGGAGGAAAATTGGGTATGGGCACTTTGGGTAATTAGGGTATTAGCTTTATTGATCATTGTGTTTTACAGATATAAGCAATGGTTTTATGGGCAACCAAGGCCATTTGATTTCTCAGTCGTTCTGATCCCTAATGGTCCCTACATTTCCCCAACTGGCTGCGGAGTGTGAACCTCTTACAGATGAAAGAAGTCCCTGCTTAGGATACCTTGGAAGCTGCCTTTTGATGCAAAGGAACAGAAAAGAGATTTTCTTTAAATGTGCTGGTTTTGTAATTGTGGGTGTGAGTGTTGTTGTTGCACTCACTGTATAGATTGTGTTTTATGTATAGGCTGTAAGATAGAGTGTGCGTGAAAATTATAGAGAATGTGTTAGTACATTATCTGGTAATAGATACTGAAGAGTCCTATTATACTCTTAGAGTCAGCCCCACTACTGACACTGTATTACGGGAAAATTGGATTAGGAATCTATGCTAAGGGCAGAGATCCCTGTGTAACCCTTAGATGGTATGTTACCAAGATTACTAGGACACCACAGGATACGAAAGGATTGTTCTGGTCATATTAACTGGAAATGGAAAAGCTAAATGTACCTGAAATTCCTAGCCATGTAACAAATACCTTTGTCAAATTGGCAGAAGACATAGCCCACACTCTGAATGTATCAAATTGTTTTGTTTGTGGAGGAACTAATATGGGAGAAAAATGGCCATGGGAAGCCCAGGAATTGAACTATTCTGAAGTATTAGAAATGGAGCAAAAGGGTAACCTTTCATATAATCAGGGAAAAGATGGGGATTGGATACTTACCACCAGTTTGATAGGGAATGTATGCTTCCAAAGGAGGATTCAAACTGTTTGTAAAAAGGTAGGAAACCTCATATGCACAGGAAAATGGGAAAGCAAGATATGGTGGTCTGGAAGTAATGTCACAGAGGGTATTGATGACACGGCTCTCTTTAAGGTGAACAGATTAGCCTTCTTAGGGGATCCAGATAATCAAACCCTTGGATGGCTTGCTCCTGATGGATTGTACTGGAGTTGTGGTAAAATGGCATATGGGTATCTACCTAAGGATTGGTGTGGAGCTTGTGTCCTGGGAATAATTAGGCCAGGATTCTTTTTGCTCCCCCTTAAAACTCGACAGGTTTTGGGTGTTTTGGTATATGATGATGTAGGTAATCAACGATAGAAAAGACATGTTGATACATCTGCAATAGGAAGGGTTAGGATAGGAGGTAACCAACACAGTTGGGGAGACGAAGAATGGCCTGCAGAATGAATTATAGAAGTTTATGGACCAGCTACGTGGGCGGAAGATGGCATGTATGGCTATCAGACCCCCGTGTACATTCTGAACCGTTTAATTCATCTGCAAGCAGTGGTTAAAATAATCACCAATGAAACTGTGAAAGGTCTTACTCAATTAGCCAGGGAAAGTGTTAAATCAAGGACATATATTATGCAGAATAGATTAGCCTTAGACTACCTATTAGCCAAAGAAGGAGGGATATGTGGAAAATTTAATTTGACTAATTGTTGCATAGAAATTGATGAAAGTGGGAACGTTATTAAGGAAATTACAGATAAAATGGTTAAAATAGCTCATGTACCCGTCCAAACTTGGAGGGGTCTTAATTTGAAAAACATGGTTTCAGGATGGTGGCCAAAATTACCAGGTCTTTAAGCCATTGTTGGCCTTATTGGCTTAATAGCTGCAGGATGTGTTTTTCTCCCCTGTGTCCTGCCTATTTTTGTTAAAATTCTATCCAAAAGTCTATCCTTGCTGGTGGAACGAAAGACAACTGCTCAGGTGATGGCTATGTGGGAATATGAATGGCTCCAGCCAGGAGAGGAACCTGAATGTGTGACTCTTCTGGATAAATCAGAGGAGTCACAAAGGGGGGAAATGAGGCAGACCAAATTCTGATATTGGCTAAACTTCGAATATTAATGTCCTAAAACTTTGGCCAAGGCTGAAGTTCCTCTTCCGTGCTGATAAAAGGTTGCTGGATTGACGAAGGTATTTGACGAAGGTACTTATCTGTAAAAGGGTAAAATAACCCAAAACAGATGCATCCTGTTACTCACTGTTTATTGTACCCCAAATGTCATGTATATCCCCAGATAACAAATGCTGCTTCCTTTATTACCCTTGAGGCATCTTCCAGTCCCTTATCTTCTTATGTTTTGTCTTGAGACACTGACCAGAGAACATGAATGTGTTAGTGGGTGTTTATTATTTCCTCTCCTCTTTGATCCTTGCAAAGGTTAGTTCCTACGTGTTAAATGTAACGCTCCCTGATATGCATATGCAATTGGGTTGTATAAATACTTGTCATGAAGGACCCCTCGGTGTTCAAACTTTTGTTTGCCTTTGGGCTGTTTGAACCGTGCACAATAAACTCTTTCCTGCATTGAAGAGTTTGGCCTGGTCCCGTTTCTTTTCCTGCAACAAAGGAAAATAATAAATTTAAAAATCCTTGCCTTTTAAATAGATAACATGGAGAATTGGGAGGATGAGTATGAGATATTAAAGGGAAATGTTTCAAAAGATAAGAGAAGCATTTAAGGGAAATAAAGAAGCAGAGGATTGGTTAGAATGCAAAAAAAGGAAAGAGAAAATATGAATAAGAAGCAAGAGAAGGAGATAATATTGAAAAGGAAATAAATGAAAATAAAGATACAGATGATTACACTGGGATTAACAGTGACAAAATAAAAAAGTTGATTACACTGGGATTAACAGTGACAGAATAAAAATGGATAAGGGGGAATACATCTCAAAAAGGAAGAGAAGAGAAAGAAATGGGGAAATATTGAGAGGGAAAATTAAAAGAGTTAAAATTAAAGAAAAGAGGCAGAAAGGGAGATATAAGAAAAAGAAGAAGGCGGCAAGGGAATGGGAGAAAGGGAGGAAAGTGTCAAGAAATGGAACTGTGGAGAGATTAAAAGAAGCAATTTAGAAGGAAGATACAGATTATTGTAAAAGGGATATAAGTAAGGATAAAACGAAATGTAAGTAAATAAAAAAGAAGAAATACGCTATTTAATGTAAAATAGATCAGTAAATGCAATGTGAAAGACAGAATGGATTATATGTTTTGTTGTTGGAGGATGTACAAATTCAAGAGAAATAATAGTAACAAAAGAATTAATTGAAATTAAGGTGGAAAATTGAAATATAAAATTAAATAAAATTGAAACGTTGGTAAATGATGTAAGAATAAAGCAATATACATAAGAAGTAAAATAGAAGAAAGATATTGTTAAAAGTAAAACAGATTAAGGGTTGGAAGACTATCCTAGCAAAGGATTTAAGATAAAAATGGAATAAGTTGAAATACATTGTTGATAATTAAAAGATAAGGGGAATCTTGAGAAATATATTTAAAGAACAGCCGGGGTTGCCTGGACACCATAGTGGAAAATAGTAAACTGAAAATGAATACAGCAATAGAGAGAGATGAAAGAGGAGTAGAGGGATGGAAGGGAGGGAGAAGGAGAGAGGAATGGGAAGAAAGGAAAGAGGGGAGGAAGGAAGGGAGGGGAAATAAGAGTCGGAGAGAGGGTTAGATAGGGAGAAAGAGAGGAGGAGAGGGAGAAAGGAAGGGGAAGTAGAGAAGGAGTAGGAGAGGAGGGAAGAAGAAAGTAGGAAGGTAAGACGGGAGGCAAATGGAAGAGATTGAGAAGAAAGATTGCTGTACAATAAAAAACCCCGAACATGTGTAAATGCACTAGGATAAAGAATGAATTATTAAAAAATAAAAGAGAACAAATATGAGTAAAAACAGAGAAATTAGAATTTGAGGGTGAATAAAGATGTTGTTTATACAAATAAGCATAGAAATTTTAAGATATGATCAAAAAATGGAAAAAGAAGATTTTGGCAAAAATTGTAACTGAGTAAAATGTATTTGAATAAGATAAATAGTATAAGTTATGATATGGCCAATACTCTGTTCATAAAATATGCAGGTGAATGTGGGGGGGGGGGATTAATAAAACTTGATTCAAAAAAAAAAAAAGAAAAGAAAATGAAAACGAAAGGGTCCACCTGTAAAAAAAACCAAATATAAACAAAATTTCGTGTTAGTATATTAACAAGGTTTGTTAGGGTATTGGGAGTGAAATTTTCTCAGTAAGGTTGGAGCCCTAACATGGTGTTTAGCGACCCATTCATTGTGTGCTGATGGTAAATGTTTCCAAGCGACTAAGTATTGGATTTTCCCTCTGTGGATCCTAGAGTCAAGGATTTCCTTGATTTTCACAGTGTTGTTCACCTTCAATCATGATGGGAACAGGTGGTGTGGATGCAGGTGGTCTGAGGGATGAGATTACTTCTCACTTGAGTAAACTAATGTGGAATACTGGGTGGACTTGCCTGAGTGTCTTTGGAAAGATTAATGACCCTAGTGATAGGGAAAGGTCCAATGAAATTTGGCCCTAGTTTCTTTGATGGCTGTAATGATTTCAGGAATTTTGTAGATAAGTATACTCTGTCTCCAACATGGAAAGGTTTGGGTTCCATCCTTTTTTTGTCAGCTTGAAGTTTAAAAACCTCTCTAGCTTCCGTTAAGGCTAATCTAACCACTGGCCATGTGTTTTGCAAATTATCCATCCACTCCTTAAGTGAGGGGATGATGGGTTCTTCTGTGGGTAGTTCAGGCATGGGGCTGAAATCCTGGCCTATCGCTACTCTAAAAGGGGTAAAACCAGTCCTTGAGTGTACAGAGTTATTAAATGCAACTTCAGCAAAAGGTAAAAATTCAGTCCAGTTATCCTGTTGAAAATTAATAAAACATCTTAAATATTGTTCTATCACTGAGTTAGTCTCTCAGAATTCCCATTAGTATATGCGTGATGTGAAGAGCTCAACCCCTGGGCAGTACCCAGGGCCGGATTTAGATGAAAAGAGGCCCTAGGCTATTCCACTTATGAGGCCCTTTCACCTATAGTGAAAGTGTAATTTTAATTTTGCTAACAATTTGAATGTAGGCCCCTCTTGATCTTGAGGCCCTAGGCTGAAGCCTAGTTAGCCTATAGGAAAATCCGGCCCTGGCAGTACCAAGCAAATCCAAAAATGCCCTTCAAAATTTGGAGATGAATTGAACCCCTCTGTTGGAGATGATCCTTTGCGGAGCTCCATGAAGCCGATAAATGTGTATTAGGAATAATTTGGCTAAACTTTTAGCAGTTGGGATCTTTTGGCAAGGTATAAAATGTGCCTGTTTTGAAAACAGATCTGTCAACAGTATTTCCCACACTGTCTGGCAATTCTACAATGAAATCCATAGCAATCTGTGTCCATGGCGCTGAAGGCTCGGCTACTTTCTTCAAGAGTTTTCTATGTCCTTTTTTAGTGATGGCCACCAAAATTGTCTTTTAATTAGGTGTAAAGTTTTCACAAAACCAAAATGTCCAGCTAATTTTGAGTCGTGGCACCTTTCCATTAAGCATAGTCTTTGGTTGCCTGGAACATACAACTTCCCTCCTACCCAGGCCAATTCCTCTTTCATCAGACAGCTGGATTTGTAGTTCAAAAACCATTCATTGGTGACCAATGCTTGTTTAAAAGTTTGGATGGTGTCACTGTCCGTCAGTGTTTCTTGTTTTGCCTGGGATCTGGTGATTACTTTAGCAGCTAGTTGATTGTTTTGTACTATGGGTTTGATTACGTCTGACTTTGCACTATTGTATTGTGGTTTTCTTGAGACCGCATCTGCCAGAAAGATTTTTCCCCTGAGGAAGTATTTGAGAGTAAAATGTGCATATGTGCATATGGACTACTCAGAGGGCTGAAAAAGTTATTTTTGACCGGTCCTTGTACTTTTGACCAGTCCTGGCACTTACGACTATCCTCACATTTTACGTTTTGCGCCCTATCTTGTCATCGTGGTGAAGAGTAGTAGTTGTGAAATGAGTGACCCGGTTGTTAAGAATGTTGCAACAGGCATAAATGTGAGGATGGTCATAAGTGTGAGGACCGGTCAAAAGTGCGAGGACCAGTCAGAAATGACTTTTTTCAGCCCTCTTTAGTAGTCCCTATGCACATAGCCATGCCCACCCAGTCACATGATCACCAAGCCACACCCCCAACTAAGCCATGCCCACAGAACCAGTTGTTAAAAAATTGAATCCCACCACTGGTTTCTAACAGTATAAAAAGAAGGCCGTCCCCTCTCTTGGGTGTGACCTTCCCTTGCATGTCATTTTTGTATGTGTTTGGAAATGCTGACACAGTCTTTCTCAAGCCTCCGTTTTAAGTCCTTATTTGGCTCACTGTGGCTTAAGTGTATTGTCAGACCTTACACCAATATTTGTAGAAATAGTAAAGGGTTCTTTTGTAGGACATCACAGACCCTTTCACATTTAATAGTATAAGCATATATTAAATATAATATAAAAAGTGATCAGGAACAGTATATTGCCTGGAGTATGCCTTTAGAAAATTGGACTCCAGAAGTCATCTCATTTAATATGCTGTTTATTGCTTGGTTTGCAGACCTTTCACCTTCTTGGCAGTCCCTCTCTGAATTTTATCTGTCTGTCTTTTTGAACGGTGAGGCTATAATTGGTCATAAAACTCTAATTGGGATCTGATCGGGGCAGATTAACTGGAACAAATACTTCCTGTGTACTGTAATCTGTGCTCCTTTTAACACTCTCCAAAATAGCACTGGCCTTTATAGCAGCTGCACAATACTGCTAGTTCATGTTTAACTTGTAGTAGATCCAAGGACCTCCAGGCCTCTTTCTCACACAATAGTGCCAAACCAGTTGTCCTTATACCTTATATTTTCTCTATTGAAATGAAGAACTTTACATTTCTTCTATTTATAGCCCATCTTATTTACTTCAGCCCACTGTTCAAACTTGTCTAGACCTTTCGGAATCTTCTTTCTCTCCTTTGTTCCAGCTTAATATCATTTGTGAAGTATGTATGTTCCCTCAATTCCTTTATCCAAATAACAAATAAATATATTGAACATATAGGTCCAAGGGCAATAGTTCAGTACAATTCAGTACTTCTGTTCAAGATAGACACATTTATAAGCACTCTTTAACTATGGTCATTCAACCTGCACTGGGTCCACATAACATCTATTTAGCACGTTATTAAGAACAAAATCGCTAGACGGTCTCTTTAAGACCGCCAGTCCCGCCGCCCATAAAGAGCCGCCCCTACAGCTGAGAGGCGGCTTGAAAAACTCTACGTTCTTGAGGAAACGGGAGGAGAGCCAGCGAGAGCAGGTAGAGCCCCCTGCGAAGTCCCCAGATTGTCTTTTTTGCTTCTGGGGAGGAAGCAGGGTGAGGCTCCCTATCCAGCTCGCCGAGGCTCCGGACTCCGGGGACAACTCTGCATCCAGCAGAGCCAGACGACGCAACCAACATAACCAGCGAAATCCAAGAGAATCATCAAAAATAAACAGGGTGGAATCTGGACTTGAAACTCAAAACTGCAAGTATTTGTATTAGCCCTGTGATTGAATTTAAGAACGAAGAAAAAGTGAAAGTTTGCTAAAATGGCGTCTGGCTTCAGCGGTAGGAAAAAAGCTGAAAGCGAAAGTGGATTTGCCTGAGTGTTTTAATACGTTACAAAGTATCTAAAGCAACAGCGCTGGCTAGAAGAAAAGGGAAAAGTTCTTTTTAAAGTGATTTTGATCTGTTCCTTTTCCCTTAGAGACTTGATTAAAGCTGGGGAAATTTCTGAGAGGATTCTGTGGTGAAAAGGGAGGGAGGACTTCCTTCTTAGAAAGAATCAGACTACGTGGCAGAATGGCTTCAAAGCAGACAAAGCCAGCCACTAAAGCTGTAGGGGGGGGGTCCCTCACTCACAAGTCACAAGAGCAGCTATTAAGTTTGCAGACTCAGAGCCAAGCACAGGAGATTGGTTTTAAAGATTTGAAGGAATTTATTGCTGCGGCTCTGATGAATCAAAATGAAGTTTTGGACCAGAAATTTGAAAAATCTCAACAGGAAATTAAGGAGGTGGTTCAAGAAAAGTATGACAAGATGAAGCGTGACATACTGACAGTTGTGACTGGCTTGTCAGAAGTAGTTGTTCAGATTGATAAAAAAGTGGAAGAACTTAGTTCAGAAGTAGAATCTAAAATGAAGGAAGCTGATTATAAAATTTCTAATGTTGACAATAAAGCCCAAAGGATTGAAAATGAAGTGACAATGATGCAATTTAGATTCATGGCGTTTGCTGTAAGACTGAGAGGAATAAAAGAAAATAACAGAGAAGATTTGAGAAGGGTTTGTGCTGATGCCCTGGCTGTGATGCTAAAGGTTAGCCCTGAGGAGATTTTGTGCAAGATGGACAAGGTCTATAGAGTGAATTCTTGGGTGGCAAGGGAGAGGCAATTGCCTAGAGATGTGGTGATCTACTTTACAGATAGAAGAATAAGAAATGATATTTTGCAAAAGTCTTTTGTTTCTACTATTCAAGTAGATGGAAGGGAGATTGGGATTTACAAAGAGTTGCCGCCTAAGATGATAAGAGATAGAAAGGACTTTGGATTTTTGGTGACTGAATTAAAGAAACAATAAATTCCATTCAGATGCGATGCTCTACTTGGCATAATATTGAGGTATCCAGGAGAGAGATATCGATTAAATACTGTTGAAAAAGCGGAAGATTTTTACTTCAATGTTTTTAAAACTGGCGCAACATCTCCACGTACATCCTCAGTGTTAGGTATAGAGGAGGGTGAGAAAGAGAAGCAATTTGAACAAGAGCTTGAAGAGCAGCCGAAACAGATGGAAGTGGAGGCAATGGAAACTCAAGGAGCAACAGGAGGTTTTTTGGATGAACCTTTGCTGGATCTTCCTTTAGAGGCTTTAGGTGGACCACCCAAAAATACAAGAGAAGTGGCAGTGGATCTCGAGTTGATGTCGTATAAAGCTAAAGACCAGCGTATAACTCGAGCAGCTTATAAACAAATTCTAGAGACACAACAACAGCAGAGATCTAAGCTATCGCAAGATAAGAAGGGAGTCAATGGTAAAGCACAAAAATCCGAAGCTATGGGAGGAGCTAAGCCGAAGACTACCAGTCTGGAACAGAAACTTCAGCAAATGCTCTTAACGCTTCAGGAGACTACAAATGATAATTAAGTTTTTATCTTGGAACGTGAATGGGTTGAATTCACCACAGAAAAGAAGGAAGATATTTCACTATCTGAGACAATTTAATAATGATGTTATTTGCCTACAAGAAACTCATATTAGAATACAAGATCAAAAATATTTGATAAATCCTAGATTAGGAGCACAGTTTATAGCCTCAAATTCGGAGAAAAAGAATGGTGTAGTGATTTATAAAATTTATAAATTTATAAAAGATTGCCAGCAAAAATTTTAGAAGCAGATGACTGTGGAAGATATATAGCAATTGAACTTTCTACAGATAATGGTCCAATTTTGGTGATTGGAATTTATGCTCCTAATCAGCAACAAGAAAATTTTTATAAAATCTTGTACTCTAAAATATTACAATGGGACTACAGATCTATTTTACTTATGGGAGATTGGAATGGAGTAATAGATCCCAAGAAAGATAAAAAGAGTTTGGCAAAGGCATGTGTTAAATTAGCACAGATTTTTTTTGATATGAAAGAAGATTTGGAATTGAAAGATATATGGAGAGTGCATAACCCAAAAGAATTGGACTTTACCTTTTTCTCAGACAGACATAGATCCTTCTCTAGGATTGATTTTATTCTACTTACGGCTGACTTACTCTTAAAAACAAAGAAAACAAAGATATTTCCGAGGACTTTAACTGACCATAGCCCGGTATGGATAGAAATAGAAATGGGAAAGAATGAGAGAAGATCATGGAGAGTAAATGAAAACTTGTTTAGATATGAAAAGAACGTAAATGAACTTAAAAAACAAATGGAGGAATTTTTTGAAATGAATTTGAATAAGGGTACCCCTATTGAAATTGTTTGGGATGCGAGTAAGGCGTATATGCGGGGGGTACTGATCCATATGAATTCTAAACATAAATCAAATCGACAAAGAAAAAGATTAGAATTGGAAGGAGAGTTAAAGAAAAAAGAACAGTTGCTCATAAAAAACCCAACAGATGAAAAACTACAAGGAATTATAAAACTTTTGAAAGACCAATTTCAAATGCTCACAGCGGAACAAGCAGCAACTAATTTACAATTTGCGAAACATAATACATTTTGCAACAGTAATAAGCCGGGCAGGTTGTTAGCTTACATACTGAGGAAATAGCAGAGTACTCGGACTATTGGCAGTATTGAGTATGGAGGGAAGGAAGTTTTTCAACAAAGACTAATCAAAGAAGCCTTCTTAGATTATTATACTAAATTATATGCCAAAGATGATATACAGAATGAACTTATAAATAAATATCTAGAAGAAAGGAGAGTTATGAAAATTTCTAGTGATCAAAAGGAAAGAACGAGCTTACCAATAACAGCTGAGGAGATTATTGTTGCTATTAAACAATTGAAAACAGCTAAAGCTCCAGGAAGGGATGGTTTAACTGCGGTGTATTATAAAACTTTACAAGCAGAAATGATTGAACATCTTAAAGACTTATTTTGTAGCATACAACAAGGGGGTAAAATACCCCCTTCATGGAAAGCAGCTTTTATTTCTTTGATACCGAAAGAGGAAGTAGGTTCTATAAAACCGGAAAATTTTAGACCAATATCTCTCCTGAATACAGATTATAAAATTTTTGCAAAAGTATTAGCCAACAGATTAATGCCAGTTATTCAAGAGGTGATTCATCATGATCAAGCGGGATTTATAGAAGGCAGATATATGAAGGATAATGTGAGGCAAATTATAGACTTATTGGAATATCTTGAGAAGAATAAACAGATCTCTGCAGGGCTGGTGTTTCTGGATGCGGAGAAGGCCTTTGATTGAGTGAACTGGAACTTTCTATTAAAGACTTTAAGAAAGATGGACTTTGGGGATCAGTTCGTGCAGGCGGTTTCAGCAATTTATCAAGAGCAAACAGCACAAATTATCATTAATGGAAGCTTAACTACAAACTTCAGTATAGAAAAAGGCACAAGACAAGGTTGTCCGTTATCCCCGTTGTTGTTTATTCTAACTCTAGAAGTCTTGTTGAACACAATACAGGACTTGAGCACTTTGAATGGAATAGTTATAAGGCAAGAGGATTACAGAACAAGGGCATTTGCAGATGATCTGCTTGTTACCCTAATACGGCCGATGGAATCAATAATTCAGATGAAAGATATTATAGAAGAGTATGGTATGGTATCAGGATTTAGATTGAATCAGAAAAAAACCAAGATGATAGTTAAAAATATGACAGTTGATCAAAAGAAGGAACTTGAAAGGAAGGCAGGCTTTGAAATAGTACCAAAGATGAGATATCTAGGAGTTCAAGTTGCAGATTCAAATATAAAACTGTTCCAAAACAATTATGAGGTGTTGTGGCGAAAGGTACAAAAGGATATGGAAACCTGGAAAAAACTGCAGCTGTCTCTGCTTGGAAGAATAGCAGCAGTTAAAATGAATGTTCTACCTAGATTTTTATTTTTGTTTCAAATGATTCCGGTGCTTAAAAGTGATAAACAGCTGATGGAATGGCAAAAAGAAGTGAATAAGTTTGTTTGGAATGAGAAAAAGCCAAGAGTTAAATTGAAAATTATGCAAGATGTTTGTGAAAGGGGTGGTCTCAAACTTCCAAACCTACGACTGTACTATGAAGCAGCAGCATTGACACAAGCAAGTGATTGGTTTGGAAGGACAAAGACTGGAATATTGAATATAGAGAGTTATGATCTTGAATTGGGTTGGCATGCATATTTATTCTATGAAAATAAAGTGGATAAAGTATTCAACAGCCATATGCTTAGAAACTCCTTGATGAGAGTATGGAAGAAGCACCGGTTCAAAGGGGTTTATAAAATACCGTTGTGGTTGGATCTTGGTCATATTATATGGAATATAAATATAAAGTCACTCGGGGGTTTTTTATACAAAGAAGTACTTTTTAATGATGGGGGCAGATGGCAACTAAAGACATTAAATACACTGTTGGAAGAAGGGATTAATTTAACTTGGTTACAGTATAATCAACTTCAACTGAGATGGAGAGAAGATCAAAAAACTGGTTTAATGTTGCATGAAGAAGAATTGGTTAGACAGATGAAAGAGAAAGGCCCAATGCATATCAAGAGAGTTTATAATGTTTTGTTAGAAAGAGACTCAGAAAATGAATTGGTTAAAGATTGTATGATGAAATGGGCACAAAATTTTGGAGAACCAGTTATGATGGAAACATGGGAAAAAATATGGGTTCAGAATGTTAAATTTACGCAGTCACAGAATTTGAGGGAAAATTTTTATAAAATGTTTTATAGGTGGCATTTAGATCCTAGAAATTGTCATGCATGTATCCTAATGTTCAACCAAAATGTTGGAGATGTGACTGTTTGGATGCTACATATTATCATATATGGTGGACTTGCAAGAAAGTGAAGGCTTTCTGGATAAAAATTTGGTGGGTTATGCAAAATGTTCTCAAGAAAAAACTCCAATTTTCTCCTCAATTGTTTTTATTGGACATAGTTAAGAGTTTTTCAATGGGTGAAACAAAATTGATATTGTATATGGTGACAGCAGCTAGGTTACTGATTGGTCAATATTGGAAAAGGGATGTTTTGCCTACTATTGAAGAATGGACTTTGAAGGTGGCCAGTTTTGCAGAAATGGCGAAGATATCAGCATACTTAAAAGACTGGACTCAAGAGACTTATGTATGGGAGTGGAAGAAATGGATAGATTATGAAGTGGTTTGGGAATAACGAGAGGCACAACCAAGCAAGTGACAACAGCTCTTTAATTTACAGTGAGACTTCAGCAAAAACTCAGAGGCTGCAGCCCTCCTTATATACAATCCTGGAGGGACTGTCAGCCAATCAGAAACATAGGCAGGTTTGAAACTCCCGCTTAAAAGTATCAATACATAACACTCCTCCCTTCCCAGAAGGCACTAACATTCAAATATTTACATAAGTACACACAAAATCTCGCAGGTGCCCAGGCCGAGTTCTCGTCCTAGTTGACCTGCGCAGTTCAGTGTTTGGTGGGGCGTCGAGCTGGTCGGAGGGACTTTCTGTCTCTCCCGGCTCCGCCAATGGAACCTCCTGGATTTTGTCCGGGGCGTGGTTATCCCCAGTTGGGAGTGGCGACTCGCTGGGGCAGCGCTGGAACCAGGGCTTGTCAGCTAAGTATTCTCGCGAACCCGGGCTTGAGTTAGCTGTTTTGGGAAAGTTGTTATAGTTAGGCTCGGATATGTCTAAATTTATGTTTGCTTCGCTGACTACCCTTTTCCTCAGCTGGTCTATGTGGCGCTTCCAGAGTCTGTCTACCCCTACATCTACCGTATAAGATTTCGGGCCCGTTATGCCCACTATGGTTCCTGCAACCCATAGTGGTCCGCTGGCATAGTTGCGAGCAAACACCGGGGACCCAACCTGAAACTGTCTTAGTCCAGAGGTCTCTCCCTTGAAATTTTCGTGCGAGTAGTTAGGATGAAGCCTATCTAACACGCACCGAAGCTTCCTGCCCATGAGGAGCTCTGCTGGGCTTCTCCCTGTGGCTGTGCATGGTGTGGCATGCTGGACAGCTAAGAATTGGTCTATCCTGGCCTGCCAGTCCCCGTTATCTAGTCTGGATAGGGCCTCTTTGGCCGTTCTTACAAAACGTTCGGCCAATCCGTTAGAAGCCGGGTGGAACGGGGCCGATAGGGCATGGCGGATGCCCAGGCCGGCCAAGTAACCCTCGAACAGGGTTGCTGTGAATTGAGGGCCGTTGTCAGATACTAGAGTATCTGGTAGGCCATGTGTGGCAAATAGCTTGCGAAGGGCTTTAATGACTGCCTCGGCTGTGGTAGAGGGCATTAGAATTATTTCGAGCCATTTCGAAAAGGCATCAACTACAATTAAAAATGTTTGCCCATGGAAGGGGCCAGCGAAATCAATATGGATCCTCCCCCATGGCCCTTTTGGTTTCTCCCACTCTCGGATGGGCGCTACCGGGGGATCGGGGCGAGACTCCTGGCAGGGTCTGCACTTCCCCACCCACTCAGAAATAACTTGGTCCATGTTGGGCCACCATACGTAACTGCGGGCTAAACTTTTCATTCTAACAATGCCCGGATGCCCTTCGTGCAGCAATTCTAAGACCCTCGTTCGTAGTTTCGTTGGCACTACCACCCTGTCACCCCACAACAAACAACCACCTTGCATAAACAGTTCATTTCGTTTGTTTACAACCCCTTGGTAGTCCCCCCCGTCCACTTTGACCGTCCACCCTTTCAGCACCCACCCCATCACAGTGCGAATGATCGGGTCCCTGGCTGAGGCTTTTGCCACTTCGGCAGAGGAAATAGATCCCAAAGTTAATGTGTCCAGTAGAAGGACGGAGGCCTCTGGTGTTGGGTTGGTCAGTAAGTCAGGTAGGGGGCAGCGGCTGAGGGCATCCGCGTGACCCAGGGTCCGTCCGGGTCGATGTACAAGCTGATATGAATAGGCCGAAAGAAAAATAGCCCATCTAGTCAAACGTGGGGAAAGAGCAGCGGGGGTGGGCCTGTCGCCTGCCAAAAGTCCTAGCAAGGGCCGGTGATCAGTCACAAGTTCGAATTGCCGGCCATAAAGGTATTCGTGGAACTTTTTAACCCCCGCAATTGCAGCCAGAGCCTCTCTGTCCAATTGACTATAGTTCCGCTCTGCGCTTGACAGAGTGCGAGAGTAAAACCAATGGGCGCCTCTAGGCCGTTCGGCAGTCTATGGCCTAGGACGGCACCAACTCCTACGGGGGAGGCGTCACAAACCAATACAAGCGGTAGCGCCGCGTTGTATTGGATTAGGAAACTGTCTTCCGATAGAAGTCTCTTTACAGCCTCAAATGCGGCTGCTTGTGGTTTCCCCCAGACCCATGGTACATTCTTCCCCAATAGCTTGTGTAGGGGATCTGCGACGGTAGCCTTGTCTTTCAGGAACATTGCGTAAAAATTGAGCAGTCCAAGGAAGGCTTGGAGCTCTGCTTTGGTCTTGGGGGCAGGTGCGCTCTTAATAGCTCTCACCTTGCTTTCGGTAGGGTGGATGCCTGTGCCGTCCACCCTGTACCCCAAAAATTCAATGGAGGGGACTGCTATCATACACTTGTTTTTTTTTAATTTGAGTCCCGCTTCCCTGAATCTGAACAGGACGTTCCTAACTCTGTCCCCTAGTTGTTGTTCGTCCTGAGCGCTGACTAGGACGTCATCGAAATATGGCACCACCCCGGGAAGCCCTTGCAACAGGCGCTCCATGGTGCTTTGAAATAGGCCGGGTGCTACGCTCACCCCGAACTGGAGCCTGGTGCATTTAAATGCACCCCTATGGGTCACTATTGTCTGTGCCTCAGCCGTGGCATCGTTGACAGGAAGTTGTTGATAGGCCTGGGCCAGGTCTAGTTTGGCGAAAGTTTTTCCTGGCCCCAGGGAGTGTAGTAGATGATGCACGATCGGCACCGGATAGGCGCTCGGCTGCAAAGCCTTGTTGATCGTGCACTTGTAGTCGGCACAAATTCTAATAGAGCCGTCCGACTTGACTGGGGTCACTATGGGGGTTTCCCATTTTGCGTGGTCAACGGGAACCAAGATCCCTTGTTTAATTAATTTGTCCAGTTCCGCATCGATCTTTGGTTTCAATGCAAAGGGCACCCGTCTCGCCTTGAGTCTTATTTGGGCTACGTTGGGGTCTAGATTAAGAGAGATAGGGGTCCCCACATACTTGCCCAACGTGTCCCCGAAAACGTCCTGGAACTCAGTCAGGAGACTGTCTTTTAACGATGACTTGAGCATCTGGTGGACGCCGGTGAAGCCCATGCTGAGGGCTCGGAACCACCCCATGCCGAGAAGGCTGGGAAGCTGCTTCGTGATGATGGTCAGTGGCAGGTCTCTTTCGTAGTCTCCGTAGGTGACTCAGAATGTGCCCACGCCCTCGAGGGGGACTCGGTTCCCCTGGTAGTCTAGGATGCACAGTCGCTGTTTGGAGAGCTGGTCCTTCCAGAACGACGGAAGGAGGGTCTTTAGGGTCGCCCATGACATTATGGAGAGAGCTGATCCGGTGTCGATCTCCATCGAGCATGGCTTGCCGTTGATTTCGACCACCGTGCTGACTTTGTCCTCGATTTCCGCGCTGGCCTGGTCTATGTGAATGCTGCGGCCATCTTGAGGTTCAAATTCGCGCCGTTTTTTCGCGCCGCCTTCTCTCGTTGGTTGTTTCTGGCGCGTTGATTCTGGTTGGCTGCGGCGCTCACGTGGTTGGTGTTTTCTGGGCAGAATGGCTCTACAGACTCGCGCCAAGTGCCCTTTTTTCTTGCAACGCCTGCAGATAGCCTCCCTGTATTTGCAGGACAGTCTATCATGGTGCCCTCCATAGCTGGGACAGCTTCGCCGTGGGCTGCCTGTGTCCTTTCTCTGGTGCTCCGTTCGGAAGACGTCTTCATCCGACTCGGACTCCGAGCTGGATCCGGCATCTTCTCTGTGCACCGGGGCAGACTTGGGGTTGTCTTTGCTGGTCAGTGGACGCTGCAGTGTTTCTGCGGCTTTTGTGGAGGCTTCATGAGCCCTGGCCTCGTCTAGGGCTCCAGCAAGCGTCAAATCAGGCTTGGCGAGCAGGCGCCGTTGCAGCCTAATGTCCCGGACATCACAGATGAGTTGCTCAAGCAACGCATCGTCCAAGTCTCTATAGTCGCAATGGGTTGCGGCTTTTCTCAGGCTGGCCATGTATGCGCTGACCGGTTCTCCCTCTCGCTGAACGCGCTGTCTGAGTTGGTATCATTGCACGAACTTGGAGGGCACGGGAGCATAGTGAGCCCGGAGCATGGCCATCAGGGTGTCCCAGGAAATGGTCTGGACCGGCGTTGGCTCGCACAGTGACTCTGCCATCTCGAACACGTCCGGTCCACAGTGGCTTAGGAAGAGGGCCCTCTTCCGATTAGCGGAGAGCCCTTGCATGTCGCTGGCTTCGAGCAAGCATTCGAACCTCGTCAGGTACGAGACCCATTTTTCGCGGGTCGGATCAAAAGGCTTGGGCGGAACGTAGGCAGACATGTTCGGTATGCCTCCTGTAGTTCGCCTCGTCGCCTAGCTGAAGCTCGTGGTCTCACTGGTTCGCTTCTTGTGACCTCTATCCCACCTTCGTCGCCAATGAAGTGGTTGGGAATAACGAGAGGCACAACCAAGCAAGTGACAACAGCTCTTTAATTTACAGTGAGACTTCAGCAAAAACTCAGAGGCTGCAGCCCTCCTTATATACAATCCTGGAGGGACTGTCAGCCAATCAGAAACATAGGCAGGTTTGAAACTCCCGCTTAAAAGTATCAATACATAACAGATTATGTGCAGAATAAATACCAAACTAGGAAGTACCAGATAGCTTTTAGTTGAATATTGTGTAGAAATGTATAGTATATAGGGGGTAGTATAGTTTAATGTCATGTAGAAATATATAGTACACAGGGGGGAGAATAGAAGGGCGGTAAAGTATGATATAATATAAAATGATTTGGATTTGGATTTCACCTTGGGGAAGTCATGGGAGGAGGGGAGGGCTAGGGAGGGTTAGGGAGGGAAAGGGGGGGGGAAATGGGAAAATTTGTATTTGTAAAACTTTTTCAATAAAAAAAAAAAGAACAAAATCATGAGGCAATTTGTCAATGGCTTTGCTGAGATCCTGGTACAAGACCTTAGGGGAAAACTGGACGACAGTCAGAAAAGTGAATTCAAACTATGCTGAGATAGGTGGGAAAAATGTTTCAAACTTTCCACAATAAAATCTGAGAAATTACTCTTATTGTTTTCAGGGTCCTGTATTTATAGCAGACTAGCATTAAAAGACCTTCCTAAAATCAGTTTTCTTTTTACTTCCTTTGTTTTGCCATCTATATAGGGCTTGACAATGGCTTTATCAAAGAAGAAAATAAGGTTGGTCTGGGACCAACCCATGCTGGGTCATGTTAGCTGAAGCATGCGTCTTCAAGTGCTCAAAAACACAATATTTAAATAATTGATCCAAGGACCTTACCTTCTACAGACAATCAAGACAGATTCAGTGTCCTGCATCCTCTGTTAAATAATAGAGTGGATTTCAACTTTATCTCTCTGCCACAAAATTGTATCATTAATCCTATTAGATGTGTTATCAAAGGCAGAGAAGGTGTATCTTTGAAACATTTCTTTGCAGCTATTTTTGCTGAGACAAAGGTGAACTTGCCCTGCTGCTTTTAGAGAATCTAGACACAGAGGTCACATTGTCCAAGTTGTCCTCTAAATTTTCGGCTCTGGGTTTTCATTGTCATCTCTATAGATTATGTAAATTGGTAAATCCTATAATTGCAAATATGAATCTCTTTCTTAGCTTTTCCTCTATTTTGTCTGCACCATTATGTGCAGCAGCCTATTTATGCAAGGCTATTTACATAGAATTCTGCATTCTCCATGCTTCTGAGCATTTTCGTTGAAGTAGATTTGATCATGAACCACACTTTTTTTGGGGGGGATAAATGAGCAGCTATGAGCAGCAACTATATTATAGTTGATTATGGTTGCAAAGCTCAAAAACTATTACCTTTTTTTTAAAAAAATATACTTTATTGATTTTTTTTAAAAAAAAATTTTAAAAAGAAAATATCAAATCTCAGGTAACATCTGAGATATCGTGCGATTACATATATACAGTATATACACAACAAGTATCTTCAAATCTATCATTATTAGAAATAGGCATATCCTTATAGTCTTGTTCTATTATTCCACCATTTATACCACCTTTCCCATACTGCCTTAAATTTTGAATTCTCATCATCTTTAAGCATACTGGTTAATTTTGCCATTTCTGCACATTCCAAAATTTTATTTATTATTGTCATCTCTGGAGGTATTTGTTTATCTTTCCAGTATTTTGCGAAAGTTAATCTGGCCGCTGTTATAATATGTGTAATCAATTGTGTCTTGTCCTTAGAGAGTCCATCTCCCGTCATTCCTAGTAAGAAAATTTCTGGAGATAATTTTATATCTTCTTCCACTATTTCCCGCAGCCAAGTTCGTATTTTTGTCCAGAACTTTTTTGTCTCTGAGCAGGACCACCACATATGAAAGAAGGTGCCAACCTCCTTTCCACACTTCCAACAAATTCCTGAGGCATTAGGAAATATTTTTGCTAATCTAGCTGGGGCTAGATACCATCTGTGAAATATTTTGTAGTGGTTCTCCCTATAAATTGCTGATTTAGTAAAGTTATAATTTCTATTCCAAGCCTCCTCCCAATCATTGAAATTTAGTCTGTGGCCAATATTTTTTTCCCAAATGCTTAGTTGATTCCTAGCTATCCCTTCTGCTCTGTCTGCCTAATAAGAGGTTATAAAATCTGGCTAGCATTTTCTTTTCAATCCCCAACATAATTTTATCTAGATTGTTGTACTTCGTCTCTATACCAAATTGATCCCTATCTTTTTGATATCTAGAACTTATCTGCGTGTAGCTCCACCAGTCCAAATTAAAACCTTGATTATTTAGTGTTTCTCGTGATCTAAGAATACCATTTCCATCTAATATGTCTTTATACGTGCCAAATTTCCCAATATCCCTTTTATTAGTAGCAATCAACGCCTCCATAATTGAGAGCCAAATCAGTATTTTCGTATAAAATCTTTGTCTAATTTCTTCCCATGTTTGGATCAGAGTCTCCCTTAATTTGTGTCTGTGGAAATGTGATTTCTTTTTGTTCTTTGGGCCCCATAAATAAGCGTGCCAGCCTGCGTGTAGATCGTGGCCTTCTAGCGTCAGGATTCTCTTATTTTGTAATGTAATCCATTCTTTGATCCATACTAATTTAGCCGCTTTCTGGTAAATTTGCCAATCCGGTAATCCGAAACCGCCCATATTTCTTTTTCCTTGCAGTGTTTTATGTGCAATTCTTCCCTTCTTCCCTTCCCACAGAAAGTCTCGCACCTTCTTTTCCAAATCTAGGAAATATTTTTTATCCAGGTTCACCGGAATGGTTTGAAATAGAAATATGATTTTGGGGAGAATATTCATTTTAATTGCTGAAATCTTACCTGTAAGGGATAGTTTTAGTTTCTTCCATCTATCTATGTCCTGCTTTATTTTTTGTAGTAATGGACTATAATTGTCCTCTTTTAAGGAGGAATACCTTACAGTGATCCAGATTCCCAAATATTTTATTTTCTTTGCTATTTGAAGTTCCAAGGACTTTTCTAGCCGCTTCTTATTTATCTCCACCATATTTCTTACTAAGATTTTAGTTTTAGTTTTGTTAAGCTTAAAGCCAGCGACTTCACCATACTGTTGTATTTCCTGGAGTACCTTGGGACCAGATTTCAAGGGATCTTCCATTATTAAGGCCACGTCATCCGCGAAGGCTTGCATTTTAAAAAATTCTTTCTTAATTTGTAATCCTTTAATTTCTTTGTTGTCTCTAATCTTTCTTAATAGAATTTCCAGCGCCATTATAAAAAGTAAAGGGGACAGGGGGCATCCCTGTCTAACTCCCTTTTGTATCCAGAATGTCCGTGTCTTATCCCCATTTATTAATATGCTTGCTCTCTGTTTATAATATATATTTTCGATCATCTTTCTAAAATTTGTGCTGAATCCCATCAAATCAATTTGGTTAATCATGAATTTCCAGTTTAGATTGTCGAACGCCTTTTGGGCGTCCAAAAACGCTAACGCCAGCTGTTTTTCCGGGTGTTGTTCATAGTATTCTATAACATTTATTACTGTCCTCACGTTATCCCTCATTTGCCTCCCTGGGAGGAATCCTTTCTGATCACTATGAATCCAGCCATTTAGAATTTTTTTTAGTCTCTCCGCAATTATACTGGTAAATAATTTGTAATCTGAATTTAACAGAGAAATCGGCCTATAATTTGCTATCTGTTTTGGATCAGCACCTTCTTTCAATATGAGGGTAATATAGGTTTCTTTCCAGGAATCTGGGATTCTTGTACCAACTAGTACCTCATTAAATATATCTAACAATTCTGATAGTAATTCTTCCTCGAATTTTGCATAGATTTCCCCTGGGAGGCCGTCTGGACCTGGTGTTTTATTCTTCTTTATTTTGGCAAGCGCAAATTTGAGTTCTTCCATTGTGATTTTTTTATTTAACATTTCCCTCTCTTCTTCTGCTATCTGTGGCAAGTTAGCTTCCATCAAGTATTGTACAATTTTGTCTGGGTCAGTCGCTTCCTCTTTATATAAGGCTTCGTAAAATTCTCTCGCTCTTTCTAACTTATCCACTTCTTTTGTCAAAGTGTCCCCATTGATGTCTTCTAGTATAAGAATTTGATTTTTTTCCTGTTCTTTTTTTAATCTATATGCCAGCCATCTTCCCGACTTGTTGGCGTTCTCAAAATGATAGTGTTTTATCCTCTTAATTTTTTGTGCCAACTCTTTCTGATCCAGGATGTTAAGGTTATGTCTTGCCATCATCCATTTTTGTTTGGCCATCTCGTCTCCCGGGTTTTGTTGTAGTTTGCTATCTGCTTCCTCTAGGTTCTTATTATAATCGTCTCTAACTTTTCTTTCTTCCTTATTTTTGAATGCTGTATACGATATCACTACTCCTCTCAGATACGCTTTCATGGTATCCCATACAATTTCCTTCGCCATACCTTGCTTGCCGTTCTCAATAAAGAAGCGTTTAATTTCTTCATTTAATTTTATTATAAACTCTTTTTCGTTCAGGAGGTTGGATCGTAGACTCCATCTTTGTTGTCTTCTCTTGTTAACGTAGTGCCAATGTATTTCAAGAAGTTTATGGTCTGTCCAGGTATTTATACTTATATCCGCTTTCTTAATTTCTAAACCTAATTTTCTAGTAGTCCATACCATGTCAATTCTAGACCAAGAATTCTGTGGGTTTGAGAAAAAAGTATATTGGGAATCGTGAGGATGTAAAGTACGCCATATATCAATTAAATTGATTTCATCGACAAGATCAAAGAAGCTTTTTGGCAGAGGTAATCTTTTATTTCTTTTTCTCTCCCCACTTTTATATCTTTCAGTGGATTAACAATTCCATTAAAATCGCCTAGCATACATATTTCCGCATGGGCCCAACTCCCTAATTGTTTGTGTAGTTTTTTATAAAATTGTCCCTGTTTCTCATTTGGAGTGTATACTCCCACCAACATCATTTTTGCATTGGCTCTCCTAATTTCTACCATTAAAATTATCCCTTTAGTATCTTTATACTTTAATTCTGCCTCGATTCCCTTTTTCACATAAATCGCCACACCCCTTTTCTTTTTCTCCGCTAATGACACAAATAGTTTGCCAAATTTAATAAATTCTAAGCAATTTGCCTCATCTTCTTTTATGTGGACCTCCTGTAAACAAATTATATCTGGATTCTGTTTTGCCAATTTTGATAGGATTATCTTTCTTTTTTTATGGTCATTCAAGCCGTTGACATTTAAGGATAAGATTTTTAGGCCATCCATTTCTTATGTTGTGTCCGGGTTCTAGTTCTTATTTGTCTTTAGCGTTACTGCTCTTACTGGTCTGGTCTTTTTTCCTTGTCCTTCCGCTTCTTCTTTTTTCTTCTCCTCCTCTATATCTTCTTTTGTAATTTGCTCTTTTGAGGTTTCTTCTTCCGTGTTTACCGTATCGATCTCTTCTTTACTAATCTGTTCTTCTTCCCCTCTTCTTATTTGGTCTAGGAAGTCTTGTGCTTTGGATAGGCTATCAATTTTAACTTTTCTTCCTTGCCATGATACTATCATCCCCTCTGGCCGGATCCATCAAAATATGACATTCCTTCTGTTCAAGTGGCTCGCCAGGAACCTATAGTTTTTCCTCACTTCCCTCACTCTTCTAGGTATCTGTTTCAGGATATTCACCTCCTTCCCTTGGAATTCGATCTTTTCTTCTCTCGCTATATTAAGGAGAATATCCCTCACTTTCTTCCTGGCGAACTTCACGTGGACCTCCCTGGGAAGTCTGTTTCTTCTAACATAGTTCGTTTGAACCCTGTAGACGTCATCGAGTTCTTTAATAATATCTTGTTTGTCCTGCTGAAGGACATCTGCTATCAGCCCGGCTATTTTATCACTTAAGTCCTCTTCCTTCTCTTCGCAGATGTTTCGGAGGCGAATGTAGTATGAAGCCTTATCCATTTCCACCTGTAGCAGGGACTCTTCAATTCCTTTGTTTTGTATCGCATATGTTCGGTCCACCATCTCTAATTTTTTCTCGCTTTGTTCCATCCTCTGTTCTACATCTTGAATTCTCCTTTCATTATTCGCGATAGAGGCTTGGATCTTGGTCATTTTTGTGTCCAAAACATGAATATCCGTTTTAAGTTCGGAGTGGCTATTTAACAATTTCTCCTGCATTGCTAGCATGGTCTCTTGAATCAGGAATAGAGAAGATTGTACTGTCTGAAGAGTTGGAGTTGGTGGTGGCTTATCTGACTTTTGTATACCTTCTAAGGGTTTCTGAATTATCGGGGACAGTGTTGTTAGAGTAGGGTTAGATGGAGCTTTTTTGACAGATTTCAGGATTGTCGAAGTCATTGTTGCCATTTCTTTCAGCGTTATCTTTTGTTCTTTTATAATTTTCTCAATATTTTTCCAAATGACCATTCAATAATTTTGCCCTATTTGCTCTATCAATTCCTCTTCTTAAATCTATTAAGGGATTTGCTATCTTAATTAATTAGGATCAATTAAGCAAGCTATCTTCAATTCAGCAAGCTATCTTCCTTGAATCAAGTCTTATAGATATTGTCATTATTATATTGCTAAATTCAGATCTTAATATAAGAGTTAATATGAATCTTAAATGTCAATATTCAAAGCTTAATATATGAAATTAATATAAATAGATTATTAAATATTGTCTATAGAAATAAATAATCTGTAATAAATAGATGTAGATAGATATAACTAGATAGATATTAATTTAAATAACTATATATATAAATATAAATATAATAGATGTGATTATATAATTAACTTGTTAATTTTAAATTCAGGTCCTTATATATAAATATATAGACATGTAAATATATTCAATAGCAGCAAGATAAGATCAGTGTTTAAATTCTATACTCTATATTCCTTAACCATTTGTAATTAATTCTCATTAATACTATTATTCAGGAGATAATCAAAGTTCCAATATTAGAAATCCAATTAATCAATTAATCAAAAGACGTAGAAAATGGAAATCAGAATGTCACCAATTATATATACAAGAGTGATGTCAGCCAAGTCATAAATTTTCTTCTCTCCGCTCTCCACCTGCTTCCAATGCATTCCGGCAGATCTCTATGGTGGATCCTGCTGCTAGATCGTCCTCTTGTCAATCTTCTGCTAACTCCCTCCTTTGACTCAAATGATGGCTGCACTTCCTGTTTCTTTGCGGTACTCACAGGAATAAGAGTTCAGAAGATCAGAGTCTCAGTCCCTTGTTTATTTTTCGCTCCGCTTTTAATCACAGCGCCAGCCGCATCAACACTCGCCTTCCTCTCCCTCTCGCCGCAACTTCCAGAGCTCTTTATACAAATAAAACTGCTTTCTGCGTATTCCTGGTCGGCTTGCCGGGTCTCCGCCAATACAATCCGCTCCCACTCTCCGTCGCTGCCTCACACCATCGAGCACTCCTCACCCGACTCCGCCGACCTCTCTCTCCATGCCAAACGCCTCAAAGTATGGAAAGATGGTATCCAATCTGGCACAGCACCTCAGATCTTCCTCTTAGCTCCCATCTTTTTTGCTGACTATTGAGGCTTCAGGCCAGTCATGAAAGGGCCAGCTCGCCGCGTCGGTTCGACAGAGCTGCTGGGTCCAGCGGGGGGTGGTTGTGCCCCACACTCTCGCTCGCCCGGCTCCCTCTCTTGTCCGCAGGTCTCTCCCCAAAACGCGGTGATAAGGAGTGTAGGGGAGCGGCGATCACTCACCCAACACCCTGTCGCCTCAAGTCGCCAACCGGAAGTCAACTATTTCCTTTTTTCAGTGGCAAAAAAAAATGTTTTCTACTGTAGGAAGTTAGCACTCACCCCTCTCCTAGAAGAATGAAATATTCTAGAAAATTTTAAAAAGGCAGAATATTATATTTTCCCTAAAGGAGAAACATGTTTCTAAAGACAAACTCAGAGCCTCAGCTCCCTGCACTCTCCCCCCCCCCAGCAGATGTTTTGATGCCAACCTATCTATAAGATAAAGGCTGGGCCAGCTTATCTACAACACAAAAGACCTTCATCTTCAGAACATAATAGGATTAGCCCTCTACACATCTCACCACATGGCCCCATGGGAGTCTGACAACCAATCAGAATACATTTCTTACATAGGAACAGGAAGCTCCAAGGTGGGGTCCAAGAGAGGGTATAAATCTCTCTCTCTCACCCACATGCTCTTTTTGCCCAGGACCTCTAACCATGTGGTCTTGTCCACCATTAAACCATCTTTCCAAGCAGTCTCCATGTTTCCAGTGTCTTTCTTCCCACTTGGAACTGAACCCAGATGGATATTTCTGTTAGATGTTTTTGTGCCAGCCATGGCAGTTTCCTAAAAGGCCACCAGATGGGGGCAAAGAGGTACCTTTGATCCCACTGGTGGGTCATGGGGCTCCGGCCCCTTCACACCCATTGGTAAGGGAGGGGTCAGAGTCCCCTATAAAAGAACCCCTGCTCAGGGGCTGTTTGTTTGCTTTTTGGCTCTTGTTCTAACTCCCTTTGAGACTGTTCCATGGGCTCAATCCAAACATGGATGCCTCCATGCTAGGGAACTCCTTTTATTTACTTCATCTTTAAATAAAGCTTTAACTGTTTGTATCTGTGTGCTGCCTTTCCTTGGAAGCACCCCAACGAACCATCAACCTTGTGAGGGCTCTCACAAAAGTGGTAGCAGAGGATGGTTTGAGGCAACGCTTCCAAGTCAGCAGAAGCAAGATGCCTGGAGGTTCCAACAAGAACCCCTAAGAGATGGATGGCAGGAAATCCCTGATTGTGACCAGGAGACTCCAATGAAGGATGGCAGCCCTGCATCCAGTCCCTGACGCAAGTTTCGATCCAGAGGAGGGCTCAGATGATCTCTATGCCCCCAGAGAATCCAGCGGAATGCCAGGGACCCCTTCACATGCTTCCCTAAAGCTGCAAGCCACAGAAGGAAGCATGGTAGGCCAGCAATCCACCCAAGACTGCCAGAACACCAGGGAGGCAGTCTGGGACCAGTGTAGACCAGCTCACTGGTGAGGAATGCAGAGAGCTGCTCCGAATGCTCCTAGCAGGCAGAGGGACGCCACAAGCCAAGCCAAGTGGGACACCAGCGCAGAGGGTGTTCCACTTGGTGTCCCATAAGTCATTCCCCAGCATCCAGGAGGCCCCCTAACATGGCGTCCACCACCCTGGGGGATCCTGGGGCCCCGGAGCTTTTGGCAGGAAAGTTCCCGCCAAACTGCGACCTGCAGCTTCCGGGGGCAACCGGAAGCAACATGGCAGCGGTGGCAATTAATCCCATTCTGCTTTTGGGTAATTGTACCTTGATTAGAGAATGGATCATAACCTTTCCTTGAAGTATACTTTAAGAAAATAAAACCGAGATATATTCTAATAAACACATTTTATTATAAAGAAGTAAAAACATCTTACTAGCTAATTAATTACATCTTAGCAGCATTCCTGCTGGACCTCTTGGCAGGCGAACAAAGAAAGCTAGAAGAAAGTGAAAGAATGTGGACATGCGCAGTTAGGTTAGAGATAAGAGTTCTGATCAGCTACGGTAAGTCTTAGAGTTCAAGCACAGCTGGCAAATACAAAAAAACGCAGTGACAATCCCCTTCTTTGCCAGTTGAGCAGACATCAAGTACATCATCAGATAAGGCACATCTTCTTATGCAGATACTCGTGTTGAGCTGCTGGAAGCGGTTTGTTGAGCATGTCTGCAATCTGATCATGTGTAGATACATACTGCAATTTAACAAAACCTTGTTTCACTAATTGTTTTATGTTTTGATAATGGATGTCAATGTGTCTGGACCTAGAACCTGTGAGATGTGATTCAGAAATATAAACCACCTATTCATTGTCTTCCATCACAGTGATCGGTCTGATCGGGTGTGTCCAGATATCTGTGACCAAAGCATCAAACCAAGTTAGAGAATTACATGCATCTGAAACACAAGAATATTCAGCTTCGGTAGATGAACAAGAAACATAATTCTGTTTATGCACTTGCCAATAAACAGGACATCCATTTAAGAACATTATATAACCTGAAGTACTTTTACGTGATTTCTTATCACTCGCCCAATCGGAATCTGCATAACAACATAATTCTGCATATGTGTTGGTTCTAACAATAATTTCATATGTTTAGTGTGTTTTAGGTATCTCAATAATTTCTTAACACATGTCCAATGAAACTGTTTTGTCTTACCTACATGTCGAGACAAGAGATTAACACTAAGTGCAACGTCGGGTCTGGTCCAACTACTAATGTACAACAGTGACCCAATAACTGAACGATAAAGTGTTTGATCCTCGAACTCAGGACTTGCTTCATGTGTTAAATTGTGAAAATCTGTTTGCATGGGTGTCTTTGTTGTGTTAGCATCCTTCATGTTGCAATGATGCAAAATTTGTTCAATTTTATCTTCTTGTGAAAGACTAAACCCCTTCTGTGTTTTTTCAATCTGAACACCTAAATAAGTGCTAATATGACCCAATGATTTCAATGTGAAGTATCTCTGCAAAGCTTTGGCAAAAATTTCACTCATTTTCTTATTTGGACCAATATAAACAATATCATCAACATAAACAAGAACTATCTCATATGCATTGTTAGATCTTTTTGTGAACACGCACTCATCAGTTTCAGACTTATAAAACCCATTGAATTTAGCTTGTCAGTAAGACATAAGTACCACATTAAACCAGACTGTTTCAGACCATAAAGACTTTTGTTTAGAAACCAGGTATCCCCTTCTTGCTTTCAGAACCCTGGAGGACCTCTCACGTAGATCTCTTCATCTAGGTCAGCATGTAGATAAGCCGTGTCAACATCAAACTGGAAAACTTCTAAACCAAGAATAGTTGCAGTTGCTAAAGCAATTTTTACACTCTCAGTCCGGACTATCAGTGAGTAGGTATTTGTGTAGTCCTCAGGATAACGTTGAGCGAAACTCTGAGCTACAAGTCTGGCCTTGTACAATGACTCACCATTCGGCTTCTTTTTGATTCTGTAAACCCACCGAGTGCCAATGACCCTTTTGTTTGCTGGAGGTTTTGCAGGCGTAAACAATTTAAGTTTCTTTAGACTGTCCATTTCAATCTGCATTACCTCATACCATTTGTCTTGCTCTGAATCAGGAAGATGTTTGATTTGTGTGAACGTATCAGGTGGAAGTGTAACATTGCAAATCAAAGGCAAGAGTGCTTTTGTCAGTTGCCACAAATATCGTTGTGGAGGGATTCCCTTTGTGACCCTCTTGGAACATCTCGGAACAACAGTCCATTCTTCCTCTGCTTCATCCTCGTCCTCACATTCGTCGCTAGCGTCAGCATCCACGGCTTGCGAAGACGGAACATCAGGTTGAGAAGAACTAGTAGAATCTTGATCATCAATCTGCATGGCATCAGCAGTATCATCTCTAGGAAAATAAACTCCAGGATCATTGGAATGTATCCTGGACCAGTCAACATCTTCCTCAAAATTAGCAGATTGGGAAATCACAATTACATGTTTAGAGTCAATAAATTTGCTCCATTTTGAATAATCATCAATACCCATAAATCTCAGTCTCTTTGCTGCTGGACCTCCTTTTCTTCTTTGAGTGAAGGGAATGTTCACCATAGAGTATGAACCAAAAATATGGATGTTTTTGAGATCGGGCTTGTACCCATACAACATGAAGAAAGGAAATATTTTCTACCACCAAGTGTTGGCGGAAAAGGACCAACTATGTCAGTGTGAACCAAATCAAAAATGCATGTTGACAGGTGTGTAGCGCGTTTGGGAATGGCTGCTGCTTTGGATTTGGCCTTTTTGCAGATAGCACAATCCAAAAACACCTTACATCCCTTTAGATCCAAACCTTTTGCGAACTCCGGCATCTTCCTAAGAACACGGAAACTGGCATGCCCCAATCTTCTATGCCACTTATGGATACCCCTGGAATGCAAAGGTTTACCAATTAGTGAATTTTCAATATTAACAGTTTTATGAGGAACCTCAGACTTGCTCTGAGCAATCTGTTTCCCAATTTTCTTTTTGTTGGCTTTAGGAGCCTTTGGAGTAGCAACAGGATCTCTCACTGGGACATCTCTCTCTGGGCCCATGCTCTCCTTTTTTTGGTATACTTGCCTGTGTTTGTGATTTTGGCTTTGGCTTTAAGTAATAAACACCACCAATTAACATGGTTTCAGCATCAATATCTCCATCTTTAACTATGTAACTTGCTTTCTCGAGGTGGTGAACCTGGAACTTTAACACTCTAGACAAGTGAGCCTGACTAAGCAAATTACTATTTGCTGTTGGTATGTAATAAACATCAGGAATTAATGCATCGAGCTCTTCAACATAAACAGTTCCTTTTCCTTTGACCTGACAAGGATGATTTGAAAAAGAATAAAGTTCACGTAGTTCAGGTTCAGGTTTGTGCATCTCTGTAAAAAGTTCCTTTCTGTAGGTAACATGCAACCCTGCACCACTGTCCAAAGTCCACAGGAGTCGTCTGTCATACTCTGGTTGAGGTTGTGGATCGTTGGTTAAAGCCAATATGGCGAGTGGAGCTTGTGGATCACACCTGGGACCATGACGACCTTGTCTTTCACCTCTGCCTCTGCCTCCTCTGGAATCTGTTCCTCTTGGCTGGTATGAGACGGGAGCTGGAACTCGTTGGGGACAATCCCGGGTGGCATGTCCCACATGATTACAGATGTAGCATCTTGGCATCCTTGGACCATAGGCTCTTCCTTGGAAGGGACGCCTCGCTGGAGCTCTTGATGCGGGTGGTCCTCTCAAATGTGGAGTAGCTAACGTAAGTGCTTCTTCTTCAATTAAAAGTCTGCATATATGATCCACTGTGCGTTGAACAATAGGCACTAGATTAATTTTTGTATTGGCATCTTTCCATTCATAATTCAATGAGTTAATAATAATGCTGATCATTTGAATACCATCAATAAGATAGCCTCTTTCTCTCAATTCTCTTCTGATTCCTTTCAGTTTGGTTAAATGTCCTCCAATTTGTTCACCAGGTTTCAATCTCAAATCATGGAACTCAGACATGAGCAAACATGAAGATTCAATTGAAACAAGCCTGTAGCAATTTTCTAATTGAGCCCAAATTTGTTGGGCTGTTGCATCAGGCAGAAAGGTAACCTGCAGTTCAGTATCCATGGACATCAATAATGTTGTGCAAGCTTTAGTCTCTAAATCTCTTATTGCAGGAGTCCATGGCTGGGCAGGAGGATTAAAAATCATACAGTGAGTACCTTCTCTGCGAAGTAACAATCCAATCTCACTGACTCAGGCCTTATAATTCTGTCCTGACATCTTTAATTTTGATTCACCAGCTAGTGGAGCAACAGAAAATGCCTGGTGAGGAACATGCATTTGGTATGCTGGCTGTGCTGGTAAAAATACCTGTGGTATTTGCTGTGCTTGTTGTGGACCAACAAATGGTCCTGGTTGCACGGCTGAAGGCACTTGTGTGTGCACTTGTGGCTGAGGCTGTTGCATTGGGATCTGCTGTGCTCCAGCTGCTATTTGTGCTTGAGCTTGGAGCTGTTACATTTGAGCTGCAATATTAACATGGCCTGCTGGAGATGCAGTCATTTGCCTTGGCTGTATTAAGCATTGTTGTGCTCCATCTAAAAGGACACCAGTACCACCAGGGGGTGCTGAAGATTGAGCCTGTGGAGACACTTGTGGCATTGCAGTCTGAATATCTGAGTGAGTTAAGGACGTCTCTGATAAAGTCTGCTGCAACAATTGTAATTGCTCTCTCAAATTGCGATGCATTTCAGCTTTCTCTAGTAAATTACTTTTGCCAGCAGATGGTGCTGCAACTTTAGTTTCGGGCAGCTCAGATAATTTTTCCATCTTCGTGGCATGTGTAATTTGAGGAGACACCAGATCACGAGGCAAATGTGACGTGAGTACAGCTCTCTGTTCTAATTTGCCTGACACAATATCTATCCGGGGGGGTGGGGTGTCTTTGGCTCTGAAGAAGAAGGCAAAATGGCGTTTTCAGGGATTTCAAAAGCACAAGACTCTCTCTTATCTAGCTCAAGCATAGATAAAGCCATTTTTGCCTGGAATAGCTCACGTTCAAAAAATTTTATTTGATCTCGATAGCTTTTTACAGCTAGCTCATCCAGGGTGAGCTCAGACCTTCGAGGAGAATAATAGATTACTTCTCTCTCTGCATGGGAGGAAAAATGCTCAGCAGTTTGTGAAAACTTTGGCCTTGCACCAAGCGTTTCAAATTCAAAAGGTTCTGGGAGGACTGAGAGCATGCATATTCAGAAGAAGACGTCACTGACCTCAGTTGCAGCACATTTTCTTTAAGAGCAGCTCCCCCAACAGCACCTCCATCAATTCTGGTTGCTGAAGCAAGCGGTGTTTGAAAAGTTGAAAGCCTCTTTAAAATTCTTTTCGCTTCTTCATTAGAGAGATCAGAGAGATCTATATCTTCGGCAGAATGTATTCTGTATTTCTTTTTCTTCTTTTTCGGCATTTTAGAAGTTAATTTAATTAGTGTTCTGCAGTCACTAATCAACCATCTATCTAATTAGCCTAGACGGTCATGATCAAAGTAACAAGCAAGGAAAAAGCCATAAATCAACCATCCTCTGCTACCAGGTTTCAGGGTGGCAATTAATCCCATTCTGCTTTTGGGTAATTGCACCTTGATTAGAGAATGGATCGTAACCTTTCCTTGAAGTATACTTTAAGAAAATAAAACTGAGATATATTCTAATAAATGCATTTTATTATAAAGAAGTAAAAACATCTTATTAGCTAATTAATTACATCTTGGCAGCATTCCTGCTGGACCTCTTGGCAGGCGAACAAAGAAAGATAGGAGAAAGTGAAAGAATGTGGACATGCGCAGTTAGGTTAGAGATAAGAGTTCTGATCAGCTACGGTAAATCTTAGAGTTCAAGCACAGCTGGCAAATACAAAAAAACACAGTGACAGGCCCCCAGGCTACCTACTCCAGCGAGGCTTGATGGGCCTCAGCTAGACCATGAGGCCCAGCAACCAATGGTGGCCAGCCGAAGCAGCATGCAAACCACTCACCTCCCCCGCCGGAAAGCCTCAAATTCTGCCCAGCCGCACCTGCTGCAGTGGGCATCAGAGCCGCGATCAAGTCCTGGTCGTGTCCCTGGAGGCCACAATGACTGCGACCTCAACGTCAGGGGTAGCCAGCCTCCCTTGCTACCCCCAGGAGACTGATGACAGGGGGGGCGTCCAGTCCGGAGCCCCCCAGCCATGACCCACACCTCCAGAGAGTCTCCGAAGAACCCCTGGGGGCTCCAGCCTTCCCAACACCCCCACCGCAGCAATGGAGAACCCACCTTGATGTTTTCAGGGGCGTCCAGCTGAGCCCCCCACCTCCAATGACGACAGCCTCCTCCGGAGTGTTCAGGGCCAGCGGTGGGCCCCTCCAGGCGACCCTCGATGTCTTCGGGGCTTCCCGGCCCCATCGTGCAGTCTTCGCCCCCTGGTAAGTGCTCCAATACCGGGGGGGCTTCCAGAAGAGTCTTCGGGGCTCCCGCCGCCTTCAGCCTCGCTTCGGGCCAGGCCTGGCCCTGGAGCGCTGGGAGAGACATCTGCTCCCTTCAGCTCCTGGGCTGAAATGAGCTCTGAGCATGCCCAGTTGCCTGAGCATGCTCGGTCGGCGCCATCTGAAAGAGAGAAAATAATCAAAGAAAAATACCAACATTTACCAGCAGAGGGATTCCTCTCCCCTTTACTTCAATGGAATCTTCTGAAAGGTACCTTGGACAGCCACCTGGGTCTGTATTCTCTGTTCCTGCTTATTCCTCTGCTTCTGTTCTCCCAAATAATTTTGAGAAACTGCATCTGGGGGATGAAAATTTCAACATCTGGAATAAGGAAATACAAGTATGTCTCTTAAAGGAGGGGACACTAGAAATGGTTTTAGACCCCCCACCTTTCCCTTGGAGGCCTCAAGAAGAGTGATACCACAGGAAAGCCTATACCACTCTACTGAGCTCACTGGATGCTAAGTTATACCCTAGCATTCCAGATGGGCTCACAGCTGATGAGATTTGGGGGTTGTTATTGTTAGGTTCAGCTTGTAGCTTACTCCTACCTTGTTGGTCAGGCAATATATCTGTTTCTTTAAGAATCAACTGAGCCACGTAATCAGGGTTTGCTGAACCCTGTAATTAGGCTACAGTGCATAAATAAGCAGCGCAGAGAAGCGTTCTTTCTTCCTGATAGTTCCTGTTGCTTCCTGCGTCTTTCTGCTGATTGGTGTTAGACTGAATTGTTATATGGTACTGTATACCAAGAGTTACTAAAGTCTGTTTGCTTTGGTAAGGGAAGATAATTACTGGACTGATATTACTGTTTATGAAATAAATGCTCTAGTACTCATATAGATGTCGAGACAGCTTACTTGAACGCTCCGTTGAGGCGTACAATATATATGAAGAAACCTCCTGGTTATGATACACAGGATAGCACTGAGTGTTGGAGGCTACAAAAAAGCCTATATGGTTTAAGGCAATCAGGTTACGAGTGGAACCAATGTATAGTGCAGGAATTACATAACATTGGGTTCTATGAGGGCGTAGCAGATAAATGTCTGTTTAAAAAAGAACAGGATGGATGTGTTTCATTCTTGTTACTCTTTACAGACGACATTGCCATAATTACCAGAACTGACGCTGAGGCCAGAGAGATTATCGGTCAGTTGCAAACAAAATTTAAACTTAGAAATCTAGGACATATACGGCATTATCTAGGGCTGGATATCCTGAAAACATCTAGAGGATTTAAAATTTCACAATCTAATAAAATCTGCAAATTGTTGAAAAAATATGGGATGGAATTATGTAAACCTGCCAAGACTCCTATGACACAAGAATTCCAACAGGATAGTTTGCAGAGTCCTCAGTTCAGTAAAGAACTGTATCAATCATTAATAGGCAGTTTGTCGTATTTGAGCAACTGGACACGGCCTGATATAGCTTTTAGTGTTAATCAACTAGCACAATATAGTTCAGAGCCTACTGATAGGCATTGGCAAGCTGCAAAACGTATTCTTAGATATCTTAAAAGAACGTTACATTTTGCTATGTATTTAGAACCAAATGCCAATATGGTGTTAAAGGCATATGCTGATGCCAGTTTTGCCAGAAAATCTACGTCTGGAATAGCAATCATGTTGGATAACTGCCTGATTGGATGGAGATCAATTCGCCAGAAACACATCAGTTTGTCTACCATGGAAGCGGAATTTTCTTGTCTATCACTTACATTTTTATTTATTTATTTATTATTGAATTTCTATACCGCCCTTCTCCCTGAGGACTCAGGGCGGTGTACAGCCAAAATTAAAAAACATACAGGACAAATATTAAAAAACAATTAAAAGATATATAAATTTGGCCCAATTAAAACTCATTACCAATTAAAACATTTAAAACATTTAAAAACAATTAAAAATTTCATCTTAAGCCAGCCCGGCTTGCTTGAAAAAATGGGTTTTAAGGGCACGACGGAAGGCACTGAGGTCCTGGATTCTCCTTATCTATGGGGGGAGCTGATTCCAGAGGGTAGGTGCCCCCACAGAGAAGGCCCTCCCCCTGGGGGTCACCAGCCTACACTGTCTGGCTGATGGCACCCTGAGGAGGCCCTCTCTGTGGGAGCGCATGGGTCGATGGGAGGTCGTCGGTAGCAGCAGGCGGTCTCGGAGATAGCTAGGCCCTATGCCATGGAGCGCTTTGAAGGTGATATAACATTTTCTTATTTTTTAAATAGTTCTGTATTTTATTTCTTGCTTGTGTATGTGTGCATTTTAAAAAGTTGTTTAGCATACACAAAGATCTCCTTTTCCATATTAATACTCCAACCACAAGGTGGTTAGGGACTATTTGAATTAACCCCCTATGTTCCTCTCATTGCAGAACACGATCATTGGCTGAGAGGGGGCAGCCTGTCAGCCCTGGAGGCCATCTTTTTCTTTGGATCTTCAGGGCTGCCACACTTGGTGCTGTGGAAAACTGGGAGGGGGGATTGCATGAAGTTGTAGAGATATCTAGCCATAACAACATTCTTTTCTCTGGGAGTCAAGGATATTCAGCTTGCACTTGGAGTGGCATGACTGGGAGGCATCTCCAGTTGGGATGATGGATTGATTGGACCATGTGATGGACATGTGGGTGCAGGGAAGGGATTTTGACTTTTCTTTGGGTGGGGAAAACCTGGAAGCTTTCAGATTCGGGTTTTCCCAGATGTGCCAATATGACATCTCTAGTAAAATGGAACTTTGAGGAACTTCTAGTCTTCTTTCATTGGGGGTGTTACTTGGAACCCTGACATTAACCTGAATTTGCTTTAAAACTTCAACCAGCTCCCCAACCTCCAGGGCGCTGTCTGGGTTCCTGAGCCCTGAGCGCCAACCCGACACCAGGCAGGGTAAAGACTCAGGGAAGATGTAGGAGAGATCACTGACCACAGAGGGAAGCACCGGGACTAGTTAGATAGTCCACCTCAAAACCATCTACTCCCCTTCTGAGTCTGTGGTGAAGGCAGTGGAGGCCACCAAAGCGGAACGCTGATAGGGTGCCTGGCCCAAAGAGCTGGTGTCTTGGCAAGACACTCAACAGGATTTCTCTTTATGGGGCGAGACTGAGGGAGCCGCGCCACCCCAAAAGTTGCTGACCGGGGTGACGCTGCAGGAACTGCAGATGGGGGTGAGCACAACAGAGCATACCCAGGCCCTCAAGGCGAGAGCACCGAGATTGGCTGATCTCAGTGATACTCGGGAATGGGGCTTTCCGCCACCAACATGAATACAGTCACTGGAGGGTCTACCGGAGTGGTTCAACTAGCTCAGCATGGGCAGATCACACAACCTCCTATTACTGGCCTACTTGAATGGGTTTTGGCTCAGCCCACATTCACTTTCCCAGGCCAGGGGACCGTAACTGCACAGAGCGGAGCGTCGGCCTCATTTCACTCGGCACGAAGGAGATCACAGTTTAGCTTTCTCCATCAGGCCCGGTCTACTGGGATGACAGATCCTGTTGGAGTCACTGTGGCACCGCTGCAAGACCCACTAGGGCAGTCCAGTCCAGTGCTGCGAGGACAGCCATTGGGATCGCCAATGCCTTCCCTCCCTCACCAACCAGTCCTCAGATTGCCTTCTGTCCCTGGCTGGGCCTTTTATCCTGGCCAGTGGTGAGTTCAATACCAGTGGATGCCAGCTCTGTCCCCACCACTGGCACCAGTCCTGCAACCTGTCCGATTGGCCACTTCTCCTCCATGGTTTAGAGTGACATTCAACGGGACCCTAGGGAAGCTGACCTACTTTCTCAATTGGATTTGGTCAAGCCTGTGGCATCAGAGGAGTTCTAGAACGTATACAGGACTGGTACAATATAGCCGTGACCATGGACCTGGATCCACCCCCATTGGAAGCCGATGTCAGAGCAAAGAGGACTCTGGGCCACTGAGCCCCTGTCAAGCTAATTGAAGTGCCACAACCTATACTGCCCAGAATGATCAAGTGCTACCAGTGTGGCCCACATGAGCACTGGGCATCTAAGTGCCTGGTTCATGCCCCAGTCTCTCAGATCAGGACCCCCTTGGTATCCCGGGGAGCCCCTGGCATCCCTTATCCAGTATCATGAGGAAACCACTAGATAAGGGGAGAATTGCCAAACAGGCTGTTGAGGTCCCTCTTCTCCCAACTGGGGATGAGGAAACTCCAGTCCAGGAAACCCCTCCAGGCTCCACCAACGTGAGCAGCAGTGAAGAGGACCCAATCAAATTCTCTGATAAGCCAAAGCCCCCCCCCCGGGGGGGGAAGAGGTGGTTAGGGACTACTTGAATTAACCCCCTATGTTCCTCTCATTGCAGGACACGATCATCGACTGGGGGGGGGCAGCCTGTCAGCCCTGGAGGCCATCTTTTTCTTTGGATCTTCAGGGCTGCCACACTTGGTGCTGTGGAAAACTGGGAGGGGGGATTGCATGGAGTTGTAGAGATATCTAGCCATAACAACATTCTTTTCTCTGGGAGTCAAGGATATTCAGCTTGCACCTGGAGTGGCATGACTGGGAAGCATCTCCAGTTGGGGCAGTGGATTGATTGGGCCATGTGATGGACATGTGCGTGCAGGGGAAGGGACTTTGACTTTCCTTTGGGTGGGGAAAACCTGGAAGCTTTCAGATTCGGGTTTTCCCAGATGTGCCAATATGACATCTCTAGTAAAGTGGAACTTTGAGGAACTTCTAGCCTCAGAGTCTTCTTTCATTGGGGGTGTTACTTGGAACCCTGACAGTGAGTACCTCTAAATTTTAACTTTTAAAGCCCAGAAAAATGGGGGAAATGTGTGTATGCTTGTGTGTGTGTGAGAGAGGATCCTTCTCCCAATCACAGCTGGATATTGCTCCCTCTGTGCCTTTTCCAGCCACAGAAAGGCTGTAGTCTACCAACAGAGCCTGGAAAGTATAGGAGGTCAGGACAGAGGACAAGTTCTTCTGTTAGGGAAAGGAGAGACTGTGAAAATGGAATGTAAAAATGGGTGAGGGAGTTGAACTTTGGCAACCAGTTGGGGAGTCACTGGGCAAAACCCTAAAATAGGAGGGGCCCATACCTCTGAGAAGCAAGTAAAGGTCTTCCCAGACTCTAGTGAGTCTGACAACTGCCAGGCAGAGTAAAGCCGGTGGAAGAAGGTGCCTGTGCTCACTACACGGAGCAGTGGAGTCCTCCCAGACCCCTTTTTGATCTGAAAACTGCCAGGCGGGACTTTCCCTACAAAGGAGGGGACTGTACTCTGATAGGGAACCAGAGTCCTCCCACACTCTTTTGGGTCCGAAAACTGCCAGGCAGGGCAGGAGTCTCACTATGAGATTCATTTTTTGCTGGGACCCAGCAGGCTGAATTGAATCCCTACATTGGAAATGGAAACATGGGATGCTCCAGCTCAAGGGTCAGGATAGGATCCCCCATGGAAGACTTGCTTGATGCCTGGGATGAAAAGAGGCAATTGCCTGTCCAGGTGGGCATGACAAAGGGGGGAAAAAAAGAAAAAAAGGTTGTGTAAGAAGCGGGCTTCGCTCAGGGATGTAGCTGGAAAACCAATTTGGCTAAATAAAGGTATTTTTTTTAATTGAAAAAGTTTTACAAACATCAATTTTTCCCCCATTTTTCCCCCCATCCCTCCCTAACCCCCCAAACCCTCCCTCCCCATGACTTCCCCAAGGTGAAATCCATCCACATTATATTATATCATACTTTACCAGCTCTCTATTCTCCTCCCTGTGCACTATATATTTCTACATAACAATAAGCTATTTTGCCCCCTATAAACTATACATTTCTACACAACATTTAGCTAAAAGCTATCTGGTACTTCCTAGTTCGGTATTTATTCTGCACATAATCTATCCATTTCTTCCACTCCCATGCATAAGTCTCTTGAGTCCGGTCTTTTAAGTATGCTGATATCTTCGCCATTTCTGCAAAACTGGCCATCTTCAAAGTCCATTCTTGAATTGTAGGCATATGTATGTAGCATCTAAGCAATCACATCTCCAGCATTTTGGTTGAACATTAGGATACATGCATGACAATTTCTTAGGATCTAAATGCCACCTATAAAACATTTTATAAAAATTTTCCCTCAAGTTCTGCGACTGTGTGAATTTAACATTCTGAACCCATATTTTTTCCCAAGTTTCCAACATAACTGGTTCTCCAAAATTTTACACCCATTTTATCATACAATCTTTAACCAATTCATTTTCTGAATCTCTTTCTAACAAAACATTATAAATCCTCTTAATATGCATTGGGCCTTTCTCTTTTATCTGTCTAACCAATTCTTTTTTTTTTTTATTTGAAAAGTTTTACAAATACATTTTCTCCCCAATTCCCCCCCCCCCAAAAACCCTCCCTGACCCCCCCTTTTCCCCCCAGGACTTCCGCAAAATAAAATCCTAATCAAAAATACATTTTATGAAACTTAAACCCCTCCACCCCCTATATACCATTTATACCTTCTTAAAACTCAGTTAATCTATCCCTACATAATACATTCATTCAGCTAAAAGCTATCTGATATTTCCTAGTTTGATATTTATTCTGCACATAGTCTACCCACTTTTTCCACTCCCATACATAAGTCTCTTGAGTTCGGTCTTTTAAATATGCTGAAATCTTCGCCATCTCTGCAAAACTGGCCATCTTCAAAGTCCATTCTTCAATAGTGGGCAAAGCATCATTTTTCCAATATTGACCTATCAATAATCTCACTGCTGTCACCATATACAGTATCAGCTTTGTTTCACCCAATGTAAAACCCTTAACTATACCCAATAAAAACAGTTGTGGAGAAAACTTAAGTTTTTTCTTCAAAACATTTTGCATAACCCACCAGATTTTTATCCAAAAAGCCTTCACTTTCTTACAAGTCCACCACATATGATAATATGTGGCATCTAAGCAATCACATCTCCAGCATTTTGGTTGTACATTAGGATACATACACGATAATTTCTTAGGATCTAAATGCCACCTATAAAACATTTTATAAAAATTTTCCCTCAAATTCTGCGACTGTGTAAATTTAACATTCTGGACCCATATTTTTTCCCATGTTTCCAACGTCACTGGTTCTGCAAAATTTTGTGCCCACTTTATCATACAATCTTTAACCAGTTCAGTTTCCAAATCTCTTTCTAACAAAACATTATAAACCCTCTTAATATGCATTGGACCTTTCTCTTTTATATGTCTAACCAATTCTTCTTCATACATCATTATAACAGTTTTTTGATCTTCTTTCCATCTCAGTTGAAGTTGATTATACTGTAGCCAAGTTAAATTAATCCCTTCTTCCAACAGTGTTTCTAATGTCTTTAGTTGCCATCTGCCCCCATCCATAAAAAGAACTTTATATAACCGCCCCCCCCCGAGTTACATTATATTTGTATTCCACATGGTATGACCAAGATCAAGCCATAACGGTATTTTGTAATCCCATTTGAATCGGTGCTTCTTCCAAACTCTCATCAAAGAGTTCCTAAGTATGTGGCTTTTGAATACTTTATCCACTTTGTTCTCATAGAATAGATATGCATGCCAACCAAATTCAAGATCATGACTTTCTATATTCAATATTCCAGTCTTTATCCTTCCAAACCAATCACTTGCTTGCGTCAAAGCTGCTGCTTCATAATACAATTGTAGGTTTGGGAGTTTAAGGCCTCCCCTTTCTGGGACATCTTGCATAATTTTCAGTTTAACTCTCAGCTTTTTCTCATTCCAGACAAACTTATTCAGTCCTTTTTGCCATTCTCTCAATTGCTTATCACTTTTGAGCACCGGAATCATTTGAAACAAAAAGAGAAATCTAGGCAAAACGTTCATCTTAACTGCTGCTATTCTTCCAAGCAACGACAGCTGCAGTTTTTTCCAAGTCTCCATCTCCTTTTGTATCTCTCGCCACAACACCTCATAACTATTTTGATATAATTTTATATTTGAGTCTGCAACTTGAACTCCTAGATATTTAACTTTTGATACAATTTCAAAGCCTGCCTTGCTTTCAAGTTCCTGCTTACGATCTTGTGTCATGTTTTTAACAATCATCTTAGTCTTTTTCTGGTTCAGTCTAAATCCTGATATCATACCATATTCTTTTATAATGTCTTTCATCTGAATTATTGATTTCATCGGCTTCTTCATGCAACATTAAACCAGTTTTTTGATCTTCTCTCCATCTCAATTGAAGTTGATTATACTGTAACCAAGTTAAATTAATCCCTTCTTCCAACAGTATGTTCAATGTCTTTAGTTGCCATCTGCCCCCATCATTAAAAAGTACTTCTTTATATAAAAACCCCCCGAGTGACTTTATATTTATATTCCATATAATGTGACCAAGATCCAACCACAACGGTATTTTGTAATCCCATTTGAATCGGTGCTTCTTCCATACTCTCATCAAGGAGCTTCTAAGTATATGGCTATTGAATACTTTATCCACCTTGTTTTCATAAAATAAATATGTATGCCAACCAAATTCAAGATCGTGGCTTTCTATATTCAATATTCCAGTCTTTGTCCTTCCAAATCAGACACTTGCTTGTGTAAATGCTGCAGCTTCATAATATAATCTCAGGTTTGGAAGTTTAAGACCACCCCTTTCACGAACATCTTGCATAATTTTCAGTTTAACTCTTGGCTTTTTCTCATTCCAAACAAACTTATTCACTCCTTTTTGCCATTCAGTCAAATGTTTATCACTTTTAAGCACCGGAATCATTTGGAACAAAAATAAAAATCTAGGTAGAACATTCATTTTAACTGCTGCTATTCTTCCAAGTAAAGACAGCTGCAGTTTTTTCCAGGTTTCCATATCCTTTTGTACCTTTCGCCACAACACCTCATAATTATTTTGAAACAGTTTTATATTTGAATCTGCAACTTGAACTCCTAGATATCTCACCTTTGATACTATTTCAAAGCCTGCCTTCCTTTCCAATTCCTTCTTTTGATCAACTGTCATATTTTTAACTATCATCTTGGTTTTTTTCTGATTCAGTCTAAATCCTGATACCATACCATATTCTTCTATAATGTCTTTCATCTGAATTATTGATTCCATCGGCTGTGTTAGGGTAACAACCAGATCATCTGCAAATGCCCTTGTTCTGTAATCCTCTTGCTTTATCACTATTCCCTTCAAGATGCTCGAGTCCCGTATTGTATTCAACAAGACTTCTAAAGTTAAAATAAACAACAACAGGGATAACGGACAACCTTGTCTTGTGCCTTTTTCTATACTAAAATTTGTAGTTAAACTTCCATTAATAATAATTTGTGCTCTTTGTTCTTGATAAATTGCTGCAACCGCCTGTATAAACTGATCCCCAAAGTCCATCATTTTTAAAGTCTTTAATAGAAAGTTCCAATTCACTCGATCAAAGGCCTTCTCCACATCCAAAAACACCAGCACTGCAGAGATCTGTTTATTCTTCTCAAGATATTCCAATAAGTCTATAATTTGCCTCACATTATCCTTCATATATCTGCCTTCTATAAATCCTGCTTGATCATGATGAATCACCTCTTGAATAACTGGCATTAATCTGTTGGCTAAAACTTTCGCAAAAATTTTATAATCCGTATTCAGGAGAGATATTGGTCTAAAATTTTCTGGTTTTGTAGAGCCTGCCTCCTCTTTCGGTATCAGAGAAACAAAAGCTGCTTTCCATGAAGGGGGTATTTTTCCCCCTTGTTGTATGCTACAAAATAAGTCTTTAAGCTGTTCAATCATTTCTGCTTGTAAAGTTTTATAATACACCACAGTTAAACCATCCGTTCCTGGAGCTTTAGCTGTTTTAAGTTGTTTAATAGCAACAATAATCTCCTCAGCTGTTATTGGTAAACTCGTTCTTTCCTTTTGATCATTAGAAATTTTTATAACTTTCTTTTCTTCTAAGTATTTATTTATACGTTCATTCTGTATATCATCTTTAGCATATAGTTTGGTATAATAATCTAAAAAGGCTTCTTTAATTAGTCTTTGTTGAAATACTTCCTTTCCTCTATGCTCAATACTCCCAATAGTCCGAGTACTCTGCTATTTCCTCAGTGTGTAAGCCAACCACCTGCCCGGTTTATTGGCATTACAAAATGTATTATGTTTCGCAAATTGTAAATTAGTTGCTACTTGTTCCGCTGTAAGCATATGGAATTGATCTTTCAAAAATTTTATATCTCCTTATAATTTTTCATCTGTTGGATTTTTTATAAGCAACTGCTCTTTTTTCTTTATCTCTCCTTCCAATTCTAATCTTTTACTTTGTCGATTTGATTTGTGTTTAGAGTTCATATAAATCAGTATCCCCCGCATATACGCCTTACTCGCATCCCAAACAATTTCAATAAGGGTACCCTTATTCAAATTCATTTCAAAAAATTCTTTCATTTGTTTCTTAAATTCATTTACATTCTTTTCATATCTAAACAAATTTTCATTTACTCTCCAAGATCTTCTCTCATTCTTTCCCAATTCTATTTCTATCCATACCGGGCTGTGGTCTGATAAAATTCTCGGAAATATCTTTGTTTTCTTTGTTTTTGAAAGTAAATCAACTGTAAGTAAAATAAAATCAATCCTAGAGAAGGATCTGTGTCTATCTGAAAAAAAAGTAAAGTCCAGTTCTTTTGGGTTATGCACTCTCCAAATATCTTTCAATTCCAAATCTTCTTTCATATCAAAAAAAGCCTGTGGTAGTTTAACACATGATTTTGCCAAGCTCTTCTTATCTATTTTAGGATCTATTACTCCATTCCAATCTCCCATAAGTAAGATAGATCTATAGTCCCAGTGTAGTATTTTAGAATGCAATAATTTATAAAAATTTTCTTGTTGCTGATTAGGAGCATAAATTCCAATCACCAAGATTGGGCCATTATCTGTAAGAAGTTCTATTGCTATATATCTTCCACAATCATCTGCTTCTATAATTTTTGTTGGCAATCTTTTATTTGTATAAATCACTACACCATTCTTTTTTTCTGAATTTGAAGCTATAAACTGTGTTCCTAATCTAGAATTTATCAAATATTTTTGATCTTGTATTCTAATATGAGTTTCCTGTAAGCAAATAACATCATTATTAAATTGTCTCAAATAATGAAATATCTTCCTCCTTTTCTGTGGTGAATTTAATCCGTTCACATTCCAAGATAAAAACTTAATTGTCATTTACGGGCTCTTTTTTTTTTTTATTGAAAAAGTTTTTCAAATACAAATTTCCCCCCCCTTTTTCCCCCCATCCTCCCTAACCCCCCTCATCCCCCCCTTCCCCTTTGACTTCTTCATAATAAAACCCAAATTCATAACAGATTATATCATACTTTGCTATCCACTTACTCCATCTCCATATACTGACCCTTTCTTTCTAATAAAATTATCATACCCCCCTTATACTATGCTGTAATATGCATTTCAAAGTGACATTCTATTATAACAATATCTAGTAACTCCTGATTTAACATAATGATATTATTATATCTCCCAATTTAACAATTTCCGCTCGTGATCTACCCTTTTACTACCCCACATACGATATAACATTTCAAAGCATACTTCCACTCTAAAACTATTCAATAAATCCTAATTTAACACTTATTCAATTCAACTAATTTCCTTCCCTCCCTTCATTACATACATTCAGATCTAAACATAATATCCCTTTTCTTTAAACTAAACAATCCGTAACCTATCCTATCTCCACCCATTTTCCTACAAAATTACCATAATTATTCTTAATATCTTTATTCTTCTGCCCACTCCCCCAGAAGAATATTCCCTTATGTAAATAAAATCCTAAAAGAAAAAAAAAACTTTTTGCTTGTAATCCATATAACATCTTCTGTAATATCCTTCAACTGGATGATAAATTCCATCACCCATGTTAGGGTAACATCGCATCCTTATTCCAACAGTATTTTCAGAATCTTCAATTACCATCTGCCCCCATCAGTAACGAATATCTTCATATTGGAAGAAAGAAACAAAAAAAGCCCCCAACAACCACCCGAGTGACTTTATAATTATATTCCGTATAATGTTTATGGAGGTGTCTTTTATCCAGATTATTAATTCCAACCATCGTAATAGGGTAACAACCAGATCTTCTGCGTGCCCCAATCCAGTAAATCTCTTGCCATATAACTCGACATATACGTAATATATTTATCCGGAAATCCAAAAATCAAACAAGATATTTCCAACCATTCAATTTAAGTCCTTTTTCACATCCCAAAATAATTCAGCACTGCAGAGTGTCACTGCGTTATTTTATTTACCAGCTGAGCTCATTATTTCTGGACTGTCAGACTCTCCGTAGCTTTGCCAACTTCTTATCAGTAAGCTTCGCGTTTCTTTATCAGAATAGTGCAACTTGGAATAAGCCTCGATTCATCTACTCTAAACCAGGGTAATTAGTCCCAGAGCCAAACATGGGATTAATAAATGCCCTGACACAGAGATCTGCCCTTTCCTCAGGATAAAATAAACCAATACTTTGCCAATTATCTTTTCATATATTCAGTCCTCTCATAAGTAACTGGCATTACTGTTGTTTAGTTTAAAAGTTTTTATGTTTGTGAGACCTACTTCTTCTTTTCTTGACTTTTTGTGGGTTGGATCTCCATCCTAAATTCCTTTCTGTAGATTGTATATCAACTATTTGGTTTTGCTGGTGTATAACTTGATCCTGTTGGGTTTGCTTTTGTGGCTGAGATCTTTCTGGTTCTGTAAATTGTATATCAACTAATTGACTTCCATGCTGGTTTGTGGTTTGAGAAATCATTGCAATAGGATCCGGAACCGCCTCTCTTATATTAAATAATCCAGCTGAGACCTCTGAAAGAGAATCCAAAAGCGGCTCATCTGTGGAGACCTCTTTAACTTGTTGTTTCTTCATTGTCTCCATCTCCTTCTGCTTTTCTTGAATTTCTGTCTCTTGTTGATTTTGCTTTTTAAGTACCTTATGATAAAATTCTTCCGCTTTTTCAACAGTATTTATCTGATATCTTATTCCTTGATATCTCAGTATTATACCCACTGGGACATCCCACCTGAATAGAATATTTTGTCTTCTTAACTCAGTCACCAAAAAACCAAATTTCTTTCTATCTCTTACCATCTTAGGCGGTAATTCCTTATATATCCAGATTTTTCTCCCATTCAGTTGTAAAGTAGAATTAAAAGATTTTTGCACAATATCATTCCTTATCTCTTTATCTGTAAAGTAAATCACCACATCTCTAGGCAGTTGCCTTTGTTTTGCAATCCAGGAATTCACTCTATAAGCCTTATTAATTTTACTGAATACCTCCTCAGGATGAACCTTTAAGATCCCAGCCAAAACTTGAGCAGATGTTTTTCTTAAATCATCACTATTATTTTCCTGTAAGCCTCTAATTCTGATCGCAAATTCTGTGATTCTGTATTGCAGCATTACAACCTCTCTTTCAATTCCTTGCTTTATATCTTCTGCATTATAAGTCTCGTGACCAGCTTCCTTTTTAGACTTTAGTTCTGAGCTATTATCTCGAATATTTATTAAGTCCTTTTCAATTCTTAGTATTTTATTGTCCAAATTATCAATTTTCTCCATTTTAGACTCTAACAATTTAATATTTGTATCCAACTTTATAACAATTTCTGAAAAACCATTAGTCACTGTTACAATCTTTTGTTGCAAATTGTCATACTTTTGTTGTATCATTTCTTTAATTTCCTGCCTTAAATTTTCAAATTTCTGGTTCACAGTCTCATAACATTTTGCCATTTCCTCCTGAATAAATTCTTTTAAATTAAAACCATTCTGCAAAGTCTGTAGGCTCAGAGCTTGCTCAAACAGTTGTGAGTGGGGGAGCACCCCCCCCTTCTTGTCTATCAGATTTCATTAGTAACGCCATCCTTCCAGCAGGCTGTTCTTTTTTACCCCCCAAACAAGATCAAGTACAAATCTCCAAGAAGAGAGGAACTTAAAATAACTCTTTTTCTTTCAAATTGTAGCCAGCAGTATATATTCCGCTATTTTGTATCTGTTATGGAAGGACTCTTAGTTTCAGCTTTCTTCTACTTCTCAAGCCTCAGCGGCCATTTTAAAGCTTTTTTTTTTCCTCTTTCACTTTAAAATGCTTGTAAATTCATTAAGGATACTTGCGATTTAGGGTCCAAAATCCAAGTCTCATCTTTTTTAATAAATCCATCTGTTAGTTTCGTTAGTTAATCCGGTTCCAGCGCCTAGCTCTGCAAAAAAAGCAGATTGCACTCGATGCCCGGAGCAGCGGCAAGGGACAATAGGGAGCTCCAACCCGCCCATCCCCAAGAGTTAAAAAAAGACTCTGGGGACTTCGCAGAGGGCTCTACCCACTCCCGCCCGCTCAGACTCACATTTCCATCAGGAAATGGAGTTTTTTGAGCCGCCTTTCAGATGTAAAGGCGGCTCTTTTACAGGCAACGGGGCGGCGGTCACAAAGGACCGTCTGGCGGTGCCGGAAGCCAGACAGGAAGCCGTCATTTACGGGCTCTTGAAGCGATAAGAGCATTTGCTGAAGTTTCTGTTCCACACTGATAGTCTTCGGCTTAGCTCCTCTCATAGCTTCGGATTTTTGTGCTTTACCATTGACTCCCTGTTCATCTTGTGATAACTTAGGATTCTGATGTTGTTGTTTCTCTAAAAATTGTTTATAAGCTGCTCGAGTAATGTGCTGATCTTTAGCACTATGCAACATCAAATCAAGATCCACTGCCACTTCTCTTGTATTTTTAGGTGGTTCAGCTAAAGACTCTAAGGGAAGATCCGACAAAGGTAGGCCCCCTGCCGCTCCTTGAGTCTCTAGTGCCTCCCTCTCTTGTTCAAATTGCTTATCCTTCTCACCCTCCATTATAGCTAACACCGAGGAAGTACGTGGAGATGCTGCACCAGGTTTAAAAACACTGAAATAAAATTCTTCCGCTTTTTGAAGAGTATTTAAGCGATATCTCTCTCCTTGATACCTCAATATTATGCCAACTGGAGTGTTCCATCTGAATGGAATTTGTTGTTTCTTTAATTCAGTCACCAAAAATCCAAAATCTTTTCTATCTCTCAACATCTTAGGTGGCAGTTCTTTGTAGATCCCAATCTCTCTTCCATCCACTTGAATAGTAGAGACAAAAGATTTTTGCAAAATATCATTTCTTATTCTTCTATCTGTAAAGTAGATCACCACATCTCTAGGCAATTGCCTTTGCCTTGCCACCCAAGAATTCACTCTATAGACCTTATCAATTTTGCAAAAAATCTCCTCAGGGTCAACCTTTAACATTACAGCCAGAGCATCAGCACAAACCCTTCTCAGGTCTTCTCTATTGTTCTCTTTTATACCTCTGAGTCTCACAGCAAACTCCATAAATCTGAATTGCATCATTGTCACTTCATTTTCAAGCCTTTGTGTTTTATTATCAACATTAGAAATTTTTTGATCAGCTTCCTTCATTTTAGATTCCACTTCTGAGCTAAGATGTTCCACTTTCTTATCAACTTGGAGCACTACTTCTGACAAACCAGTCACAGCTGTCAATATTTCCCGTTTCATCTTGTCATACTTTTCTTGAACCATCTCTTTAAATTCCTGCTGTGATTTTTCAAATTTCTGATCTAAAGCCCCAGCAATAAATTCCTTCAAATCATTAAATCCAGATTCTTGTGTTTGGGTCTGTATCTGTGAACTCAAAGGCTGCTCTTTTGGTTTATGAGTGGGGGAGCCCCCCCCCCAGCAGCTTTAGCTGGCTTTGTTTGTTTTGAAGCCATTCTTCCATGCAGCCTGACTCTTTCTAAAAACGATGTCCTCTCTCCCTTTCCACCACAAAAACCTTTCAAGAATTTCCCCAGCTTTAGTCAAGTCCCAAGGGAGAGGGAGCAAGTCAAATCACTTTTAAAAGAACTTTTCCTTTTTCTTCTGGCCAGCGCTGTTACTTTTTGTTACTTTGTAGCGCAAATACGCTCAAACAATTCCACTTTCGCTTTCAGCATTCCTTATTGATAAAGCCAGGCGCCATTTTAAAAGAACTTTCACTTCTTCTCAGTTACTAAATTCATTCACAGGGCTAAGAAAAATACTTGTGGTTTAATTTTCAAGTCCAGATTCCACCCTGCTTATTTTTAACAATTTTCTTGGCTTTCTCTCATTTCGTTGGTTGCGTCGCCTGGCTCTGCAATTGCAGAGTCGTCCTCGGAGCCTGGAGCCTCAGCGCGCTGTATAGGGAGCCTCACCCTGCTTCCTCCCCAGACGCTGAAAAAACAATCTGGGGACTTCAAAGGGGGCTCTACCCTGTCGTGCCGGCTCTTCTCCTGATTCCTCCGGATCATGGAGTTTTCCAAGCTGCCTCTCAGCTATAGAGGCGGCTCTTTATGAGCAACGGGGCTGGCGGTCTTAAAGGGACTGTCTAACAGCGACAACAGCTCCAACCGGAAGTCTAAATAAAGGTATTTAAAAGAACCTGAAGAGTCTGAGTGGGCAGTTTGAATTTGAAGAAATTGAATATTTGGATTATAAATTGGGCAGTAAGATTTGAAAAAGCAAGATGAAGAAAACAACACAACATTCATCATCACCATCAATATCTGCAGCATCTGGTACTAGTGGGCAAAAGACAACAGAACCCACACCACAGCAAGAGAAAATAAACACAGAATTAAAAAAATATGCTATAGACTATATATGAAAATCTTAAAACAAGATTAGACAAGGTAGATGAGAGAAAAGAAAAAAAGGAAGGAAATATGGAAAAAATGGAAGGAGAATTGAAATAAGTTAAAGAAATGATAGGGAAAAAATGAATGATTGCAGCAAATGGAAGAAAAAGCAGAAGCAACAGAGAAAAATGTTGAAGAGATGGATTATAGACTTACAATTACTGATAAAAGTCAGGAAAAAAACAATTATAACCCTGGAAATGAATAAAGCTTATTTTTATTTAAGATTTCAAAACATTGAAGAAGAAAAGGTAGAAAATTTAGCAGAGAAAATTGCAGAGATACTAGCAGAAGCAATGGAAGAAAGTAAGGAAGGGATATTAAGTGGAATCGACGAGATATACAGAGTGCACACAAGATATGCAATGAGACATAATCTACCTAGAGAAATTCATGTCAGATTCACTAAGAAAACATGGAGAACAGAGATATTGCAATTGATGAGAAACACGACGATAAAGCACAAAGGAAGAGAAGTAGTGGCACTGAAACAGATTCCAAGAAGAGTGAGAGATCTGAGAAAAGAATATCAATTTCTCACAAAATGTTTGATAAAGAGAGGAATAAATTTTAGATGGTTGATTCCAGAAGGAATATTGGTGAACTCGCAAGAACAAAGATACAGATTAGACTCAGTAGAGAAAGCAGAGTTATTTTATAAACAATACATAGATGTCCAAGAAGAAGGAAGGTTGAGGGAAGAAAAAAGAGGAGGAGAAAGAACAGCCAAGAGAGACAATGAAAGAACAAGAAGAGAGAGTGTTAAGAGAAGGAGCAAGGGCGAAAGAAGTTAAGGAGCTAAGGGAGATAAGAATGACTAGATCAACAAAACAAATAAAAAAATAAAAAATGGAAGAAGAAATTAAAATAATATCTTTGAATATAAATGGATTAACCTCGGCAATAAAGAGAAGGAAAATATTCAATAAATTAGAGAAGCTAAAATTAGAAATTATATGCTTACAAGAAGTGCATATTAGAAAGCACTTCTTTCTTTGGAGCGAATAAAATTAGGGACATTGAATACAACTTTGGCTTGTCAAAGCAAAAGGGGAGTAGCATTTTACATCAAACAGACAATCCAATCCAAACAAATATATGAGGATGAGGAAGGAAGAGTATTAATGGTAGAAATTGTAATGAACTATAAAAAAAATATTACTTGTGGGTACATATGCTCCAAATGAAAATCAAGAATAATTTTATGCAAAATTACACCGGAAAATATTAGAATATGAATATTAAAATATTTGCATAATTGGAGATTTTAATGCAATTGTTGATAATGAGTTAGATTACAAATCTACAAAAGTGAATAAAAAAACCAAGAAAGACACTCCCAAAAACATTCTATACAATGGTAGATGAATTAAGTTTACAGGATGCTTGGAGGAAAAGACATTTAAAGGAAAAACAATATACATTTTATTCAAACAGGCATATGTCATGGTCAAGAATAGATATGATGTTGATGTCCATAGACTTAATATCCAAGATAGACAAGATTGATATAGAAGCAAATATCACAATCCAATAATGATGACATGGAAAGGACAAAGAAATAGAATGAGATGGACATTAAATCAAAGCCTATTAAATGAGAAAGATTTTATACAAGAATTGATCTTTTTCTTCGAAGAAAATAGAAAAGAAGATACATCATTGCAAAATATATGGGATACTAGCAAAGCATATATAAGGGGTTTGGCAATGACATATGCAGGAAAAAGAAATAAACTGGACAGAGAAACTCAAATCAGTTGGAGCAGGAATATAAGAAGTTAGAGAAAGAATTGCAAAAAAATCCACAAGACAAAAAAATTAAAAATCTAATGGAATTGGGGAAACATAAGTTGAATTTAATAGAAAATGAAGAGCTAGCAAGGAAAATAAAAGCATCAAAGCAAAACTTTTTTGAAAATGCAAATAAACCAGGAAGGTGGCTGGCATACAAGACAAAGAAGGAAAAAGAAAGGAAACTGATAACTCAATTATTGGATCAAGAGGGAAAGATATATTAATAAAATGAGGAAAAGAAAAAAATAATTGAAAAATATTATAAGAAATTATATCAACGAGCAGATAGCAGAAGAAAAGATATAACAATATATGGAAAAAGTAATGACTCCTAAAATACCAGAACAATTTAAAAAAGCATTAGAAGAAAGAATATCAATGATGGAATTAATGGAGGGAATTAAAAGGCAGAAGAATGGAAAAACCCAAGAATGGACCAGATGGGCTATCAGCAGAAGTATATAAAAAGTTGCAAGATGTACTAAGTAATATATTGTTACAAGTATTTAATGATTTATTAATAGAAGCCAAGGCACCGAACTCATGGATGGAGGCATATATAACTCCTACACCAAAAGAAGAAACAGATTTACAACAAATAAAGAATTATAGACCAATTTCACAGTTAAATGCAGATTATAAAATATTTGCATCAATTATGGCAGAAAGATTGAAGTTAAATGAATTTATACACCCAGACCAAAATGGTTTTTTGCCCAAAGACAAATTAGAGACAATATAAGAATTATTTTGGCTCAGGGGTGAAATGTAAAATTTGTTACTACCGGTTCTGTGGGCGTGGCTTAGTGGTGGTGGGGTAATGTGACTGGGTGGGCATGGCCAACTTTTTTTTTTAACTTTTCAAAGCATTTTTTCTAATGCTTTGAAAAGCCTCTAACAATCAGACAACTCAGATGGGTTCGTCAGAGAGGCATTTTTAAAAAATACCTCTCTGCCGATCAGGCAACTCAGTGGGGATCGTCAGAGACTTTTCAAAGCATTTCTTTTACCACCTCTTCGGCCAAGAGGTTGCAGAAAAAAAATGCTTTGAAAAGCCTCTGAGGGTCCCAGCTGAGCTGCACAATCATCAGAGGCTTTTTTTTTTTTACTTTTAAAAGCATTTTTTCATCGGAAGAGGTTGTAGAAAAAATGCTTTTAAAAGTAAAAAAGAAAAAAGCCTCTGATATCGTGCAACTCAGCTGAGCATGGGGGGAGGCGCACAGGGATTTTTGCTACTGGTTCTCTGAACCACCCGCCGCCATCGCTACTGGATCAAGCAATCCGGTTCGAACTGGGAGCATTTCACCCCTGTTTTGGATACATTGGAATATTATGAGGCACATTCAGAGAAACAAATGGCATTGTTATTTTTAGACGTGCAGAAAGCATTTGATAACGTGAATTGGCAATTTATGATTTTACAATTACAAAAGATGGACTTTGGGGACAGATTTATCAATATGGTTAAGGCTATATATAAAGACCAATCGGCTAAAGTAATAATAAATGGTGAAATGACAGAGAAAGCAGATATAAGAAAAGGAACTAGATAAGGATGTCCGTTATCTCCACTATTATTTATTCTGACCCTAGAAATTTTAAATAGGAAAATAGGACAAGACAAAGAAATAAAAGGAATGAGAATTAAAAAAGAAGAATATAAGCTACAAGCATTTGCGGATGATTTAGTATTCATTATGGAAGAACCAATAGAAATGGGTCCAAAGTTAATTGACCAAATAGAAGAATATGGAAAAGTAGCTGGATTGAAAATAAATAAAGATAAAACAAAAATTATAGTTAAAAATATGAGAGAAAAACAAAAGAAGCAATTAATGGAGAAGTTAGATATTCAACTTCTGAATATCTAACTTCTCAAGTGAAATCAAATTGAAACAGATTTGGAAAAGTGGAAAAATTTACAGCTATCTTTAACGGGGAGAATAGTGTTAATCAAAATGAATGTATTGCCAAAATTGTTTTTTTTCCCCCCAAACAATTCCAATAAAGTTGGAGAAAAAATACTTTGAAAGTTTGAATAAAATGATGTGGAAATATATATGGCAAGGGAAGAAAGTGAAATTAACCTTAAGTTGCTTCAAGATTCCAGAATTAGAGAAGGATTTGGTTTACCAAATTGGGAATTGTATCATCAAGCGTTAACTTGGATTAGAGAATGGATCTTATTGAGAAATATAAGACTATTGACTTTGGAAGGACATGACTTACAACTAGGATGGCATGTTTTCTTATGGTATGGAAAAAATCGGATCCATGGATACTTCCACAGATATTGTGTAAGGAATGGTTTGTTGGTAGTATGGGAAAGGCTAATGCCTCCTACTAAGGCAGCATTTAACATCCAGCTGCCTGCAATTACTGCGAGTTCAATTCTCACCAGGCTCAAGGTCGACTCAGCCTTCCATCCTTTCTAAGGTGTGTAAATTGAGGACCCAGTTTGTGGGGGCAATAAGCTGACTTTGTATAAATATATAAAAGTATGAAGGCTATTGCTTAATGCATTGTAAGCCGCCCTGAGTCTCCGGAGAAGGGCGGCATATAAATCAATTTTTTTAAAAAAAAGAGTAAAAGAAAAACATTATATGGAAGTACCAATGTGGCTTTCAACAATAGAAGCATTGACACACCCAAATATGATTAACATGGACAAGATTGTAAGATATAAAGACATTTTAACAGAGAAGGGAGAATTAAAACAGAAACAAGACTTAGAAAAACAAGGGATTGAGATTGACTGGTATACACTGCTGCAGATACAATCAAGATATGATAAAGACTTGAAACAATATAGTTTTAATTTGGGGGAATCAGAGTTGGATCAGATAATGATTGGAAAGGATGAAAAAATGATTAAAAGACTGTATAATTATTTGTTGCAAATTAGATTGGAAGATGAAGAGGTAAAAGATAACATGGGCGAAAAATTTTGGATATGCAATAGAATTAGAGAAATGGCAACAATTATGGGAAAGGAATTATAAATTGACAATGGCAACTGCATATAAAGAAAATCTATATAAAATGTTTTATAGGTGGCATATGCCATCAGAAAGATTAGCAAAAATGTTTAAGGATAAATCAGCCAAATGTTGGAAAAGTTTGCATTTGCCGGGATCATACTATCATATGTGATGGTCATGTTTAGAAGCAAAAAAATATTGGTCTAGAATACAGAAATGATTGGAAGAAATATTACATAAATTTATAGAATTAAAACCAGAGTTTTTTTAATTAGGTATTCTCCCAGAGAGATATAGTAACGAAGATGTGTATTTAACTATACGTATAATAACAGCAGCAAGAATTGTATTTGCACAAAATTAGAAGATAGAAAAAATTCCGTCAGAAGGTGAAGTAATAAAAAAGATTTTAGACTATGCAGAAATGAATAGATTAACTTTAAGAATAAGAGATAAAGAGAAATCAATGTATTTCAAGACATGGGGAAGATTTTATATATGGTTAGAAAAGAAATATGAACATAAGAGGATAGATAGATTTAGATAATAGAAAGTTAAATGAGAAAGAGGATAAAAAAGAAATAGAAACCCAGATGACACTAGAGTAAATGAAAAAGGGGGATGGGAGGGGGGAAAAGAAAGAGGATAATAAGAATAAATGTACAATTATGATGATAATACTGATAGATAGAATAAATCTGAAAAAAAATTGAAAGAAAGTATATACTATTAGAATACAGGAGTTGCTTGGATGCCAAACAAGGAGAATATTCCACAGCAAAGAAGATAGAAAGGAGAGAGGAGTAGAGGGTAGGAAGTGGAGAGGGAGGGAGAGGAATGGAAGAAAGGGGGAAAGAGAGGAAGGAAGGGTAGGGAGTCGGAGAGAAGGTGAGAAGGGGGGAAAAGAAGAGGGGAGTGGGGGAAAGGAAGGGGAAGTAGGATGAGGTAGGAGAGGAGAAAGGAAAAAGTAGGAGAGGAGAGGAGGGAGGGAAGGGAAAGAGGAGAAGAAGAAGGGTTGTTGCGAAATGAGGGAAGAAAGGGTAGAAGAGCAACTCTGAATGTAATTAAAATGCCTTATTTTAATGCTTTCTTTAAGGAAAACATATATATGTAGGATTAATTATGTATAAGAAAATGTACATTTTATGTTATGTGTATAAGAAATAAAATTGAAAAACTTTTCAAAAAAAAAAAAAAAAGGAAAGGGAAACAAGGGATGCTCTAGCTCGGGGGTCAGGATAGGATCCCCCATGGAAGATTTGTTTGATTCCTGGGACGAAAAGAGGCAATTGCCTGTCCAGGTGGGCAAAGGGGAAAAAAAGAAAAAAAGGTTGTGTAAGAAGTGGGCTTCGCTCAGGGATGAAGCTGGAAAACCAATTTAGCTAAATAAAGGTACTTAAAAGAAAAGGGAAATATATAAATAGGAATGTTGGGGTTTTTGTTTGCTTGTTTGTTTCTTTCTCTTCCTCTCTGTCTTTCATGCAACCGCATGATATGTTTGTTAAGATTTGTGCCTTCCCTAAATTAACTGAGATTTATGGTAGGAATGACCAATGTGTGTGTAAACCTGAGAGTTCTGTTTTCCTCTCTTTTTGTCCTTGCTTTTGTGTGTGTGTGTGTATGTCAAAGTCTATGTGTGCTCTTGAGGTAATTGTAACTTTAAAATGTCTCCAATTCAAAAGACAAAAATTTTAAATTGCTAGAAAGAGTTAAAAGCTTGCCTTTACCCCGTTTTGTCTGACCCACAAAACAGGGTGAAGAAAACTGAGTTCATTTTTCCTTCCCTCTCTGCACCATTAAGAACAGCCCAAGGTTATGAGGGAATGTTTTAAGTTCATTTACAAGAAAAATTTCATTCTTGCATTTTCTGTATGTTTAAATGATTTCATCTGTCCATCCTTTTCCTGAAGCTTGTTAAGCCAGTTTTTTCTTTCTCATCTGTTGTGTCCCCATTTTGTTGAAACTGCTTTATCTGTTTAATAATTGCAGTACCGATGTGTTTTTCTTCCTCAAACCCTGCCTGCAAGCTATCTACCCACCCCCACTCAACCTCCCCATCTCTTATCATTCAACAATGCCTTTCCTGGGATGATCACCAGCAAAGGGAGGAGGGGGCCTTGTTCTCATGTCTTTCAGCCCTGCACAGATGACTCTGCAACCTGTGGAAGCAGATCACACTGATCCAGATGCTGCCTCCAGAGAAGACCTTCCCAAGCCTGACTGACCACCCTAACCACCAAGCCTAATGCCACACAGCAGACATAAAAGAAAGGACCCTGAGATGGACAAGTAAAGACTAAAAGAATCTTTTCAATTCCCAGAAGACAGCTGGAAAGACTATGGGGGAGGGTGGAAATTCATTGTAAGGTTTTCTTTCTTGTCTCATTTATGTTTTAATCAGTTAAATGGATTCTTGGAGGGATGGCATTTGGGAGTGGTTGGCACAGTAAGTTCTGAACACCTTGGATTTCTGTCTGGTGGGAGGGAAATTTGTCCAGTATGTTTGTATTGCCTGTATTTTAGAAGTAGCTGCACACACACACACACACACACACACACACACACACACACCATTCATAATCAGACTGAGGTTATCCCCTTCACCTACCTCCACACAAAGCTTCTACTAGGTTGGTTTTTGCTCTGTGGCACTAACGCCAAAGTAATCATACCTCTCTGCCAATTCCATGGGGAGGGGCATCCCATCAGGCAATTCCCTCACTGAAGAGGTAGCAGAAAAGAGATCTCCAAATTCCAGGCCCTGATTGTGACCCATATATGATGCTGCCCAGTAAAGCAGGATATGGACTCATTGTGTGCAATTTGAAAAATACTAAGTAGCCTAGATTCCAAACTGGCTAACCTCAATTTGGCCTCACAAAAGTAAGAGCTAGGGCAGGTTCAAGAAACAACCCTTGAAATGGGCAGCCAATACTTATGTAAGATAAAGCCATGGCTGTGAAGATGGGTGCTTGCTTGAAACCTGACTGGAAGTTCACAGAAAGTGATATCTGAAAATAATTGGTATACAAAATTGGATATTATAAATTTCTTTTCAGAACTTTTGCCCTGGCTACTAGACCTTCATGGTTGAAAGATCTCCTTTTGGGAGCCACCGAAGGAATTCTTCTCTGCTGCCTCTATCAATGCCTTTCCCTTTGCATCAGAAAAATTAAAAGCACCCATCAAGTCTTCCTGATCAGATTAATTCCTAATCTTGGGCCAGAAAAGGTGTCAACCCACACTTTTATGGCCCAAAGGGGGATTGAAGAAAGTTAGCACCCACCCCTCTTAGAAGGATGAAATATTTTAAGAAATATTAAAAAGGCAGAATATTATATTTCCCTGGATGAGAAAAGGAGAAACAGGTTTTTAAAGACAAAGAGCAGCTCCCTGTCCCCAGCAGATATTTTGGTGCCAGCCTATCTACAAAACAAAAGGCTTCCAGCTCCAGGGTGATGGGATTAAAACATCACCCTCCAGGACATAATAGGATTAGCCCTTTACCCATCTAGCGGCAGAGCTCACCACATGGCACCTGGGGATATTACATCACCCAGCACAGTTCAACCAGACTTATCTCAGACAAAGTCCTAGGATTTGCACAGGACCTCTACAGCAACCAATGGATACATTTCTTGCACAGGAACAGGAAGCTCTATGGCAAGGCTCAAGAGGGGTTATAAATCTCTCTCTCTCTCTCTCCACTCCATGTGGTCAGCTAGCAAGAATCAAACATGCTTGGTGAACCATTAAATCATCCTTCCAAGCAACCTCCATGTTTCCAGTGTCTTTCTCCCCACTTGGAACTGAACCAAGATGGACATTTCTTCCAACAAATCAAAGGTGGTCATTCCTAATGGATGACATTTTCTTATTTTTCATCCCATTACAGGGTTTGTTTGTTTTTCTTAGGCTTTCAAAGTTTAGGTATTTGTTAAAATGTACTTCATTCAACGTAAAGTATGACTGTGGGGAAGGAGTAATCTACACCCTGGTGCTGGGGGAAATTAAAATGGGCATATCCATTTCCTGTGTACCCTGTACCAGTTCTTCCCAAGTGCCAAACAGGCACATGGCAAGAGGAGTTTTGTTATTTACTATTGCTCTTTTCCTCATGGTGGTGATTTTTTCAGAATCATAAAGAAAGAGAGAAGTGTCAGTCAAAATGGATACTGCTTTGAGCAGGACATTGAAGTGATATGTAATGAAACCCTTTGCATATGTACATTGATTTGTGGTGCTTTCTACATGAGTTCAGAACTAACAGAAAACAGTGATAGTCATCTTAATTCATGAGAAAAAAGTGAACAGCCTCAATAGGAGAATAAATTTATTAGGCCACCAAAAATCTCTTCATCAAGCAAAATCCCATGAAGGGGAGAAGCAAGAAAATCCAAGGAAAAGGTGAGGGACATCAACCATAAAGTCTGTTGCTCAAAGTTGGTCTCAAGATGAAGATGACAGAATGAATGCCTGAATGATGTTATTAGTGTCAGCTTGATCTGGCATGCTAAAACAAAGATTAATAAATGACCACCCAAGTTGAGGTCCTGAGACAGACCCGACTTTATTGTTTTATCCATGGTTTTATCCTGGTTTTATCTAATGTCAGGGTAAATGTCTAATTCTCCCAGGCAAGGGCTGGCACCTCCCCATATCCCATCATACCCCCTTACCTCAGACTCCTCCCCTGGTATATAAAAGGGTCCTACACATGGGCATCCAGCAGTTCCAAATGTGTGCCTGCAAAGACAAGACAGAGGTCAGTGACCTTTACCCTGAATTGGGCCTAGGAGGACTCCAGGCCTAGAATAAAGAATCAATGAAGAGATACCATTGTCTCCTGTGAGTTATTGGGTTAGATCCATCCAGCACTAACAAATTGGCAGCAGAGGATGGTTACCCATAACTCTAAAGAATGACTGAACAAGCCATTCACTCTGATAAGAAGAGCAGAGTAAACACCAGGGCATTCACCAAGAGGATGGCTGCTCAACTGACACCCAAAGGTGCCATGCCAAGAGCCACCCCAGCTGGAAGTGGACAGGACATCGAGCCGGACCCACTCCTCTGTAAAGAGAGACCACGGGAGGAAGCAGATGACCATGAAAGAGAAGAGCCACGAGAGGAAGACGAACTGAGAATGGCCCTGCTGAAAATGATGGAAGCACCCATCAGCAATGGAGAGCTCATCACGAAACTCCTAGAACTCTAGGCCTCCTAGAAACCCATGGAGCAGCGATGAGCACCCAAGAAGACACCAGCCCGGTAAGGGAAAGGGAAGGGGATTCCCTCGCAGAGGCCCCGGACATAGAGGGGCTCAGTTTCGCGCCAATTTCCAGGCGGCCATCTTGGAATGGCCAGCAACCAATGGGAAGCCGGGATTTGAATCCAATGGCGGGAAACAGCCAAGGCCCCAAAAGAAATGGGGGGCATCCAGAAAACAACTGCAATAGACAAGTCCAAGTAAACCAGAACTTGCCTAGCGTGCTTGAGATAGAAAAAGCAATGGAGACTCTAGCAGCAGCCTTTGGCTCCGCATTCAAGCCTCCTGCACCAACCACAAGCTGCAAGGAAAACCTCGAGGGCCAAGAAGGCACCAGAGTGACCACCGGCTTCGAGACACCAACCCTATCACTACCAAAGGGGGCAACGTGCTTCCACGACGGACAAGAAACCCCGACCGCCTATGGAGCAGAACAAAGGCAGGACTCGAACTCACCACCCGCCTCACTAACTATGAGGGATCCAAGAGAAGAGAGATGTGCCAGCTACCTACCTGCTCTGCGACCTCTGCCAGGCTTCTCCAACTGACCAGGGGCCAGCACATCTGGATCAGGACCAGCCATTGCCACCGCTGCTGCCGCCGCGCCACTGATCCTCGAAAATCCTCGACTCACAACCGTTTCGATCCCGAGCGTCCAGTCATTCTTCGCCGGGGACTACACAGCCCAGCAGCAACTTCCAGGGCCCCACGATGCATCCAGATCCACCAGGGGTGAGTCAAGGGCTCCACCAGCAGGCCTAGGCCTAGGCCTGAGAACTGCAGCCATGAGCTCCCCTCCAGACGGCCTCCAGCATGAAATGGGCCTCGCACATGCTCAGACGCCACCTGCAGGAAGAGAAGGGAGGAACATAGAGATAAGTCAGAACATAGAGACAAGTCAGTACAGAATAGCCATTCCCATGCCATATTGTGAGTTCCCTCACTCACAAAACCATGGACATCTACCCTCTGTAAGTAACCATTCTAACAATTCTGGGGCTTTACCTGTCAACTTTCCCAAACTGCAAATAGATGGAAAAAATCTTCTAGAGTGGAGTCAACAGCTGCAGATAGTTTTTATGAAAGAAAACTTACTTTTCCTAATATCAGATCCACCCCAGAAACCCTGGAGTTTTGAAATTGACTGTAACCACCACAGGGCTTTTTGTATTTTGTTAACCAGTATTTCTCCAACTTTGTACCCAAGCATAGGGAATCACATGACAGTGCATGAAGTGATACAAAAACTTTATAACCTTTTTTACAGCAGAAGTAGAGCAACTACAACTAGGATTTCCAGAGAATTCCATTCTGCCAGACTTAGACCAGGGGTCCCCATGAGTGAACATCTGTTAAAACTTAACGCAACCAGGACTGAATTAATGCATAGGGGTGAAGCAATCACTGAGGAGAGTATGATGAGTATAGTCATAAACTCTTTAGACAGTAGCTGGGACAACTTTGTGATGCAATTGGACAGCCTCAGTCTAGAACACTTAACATTAGACACACTCACTAACCGCCTTATTGCAGAGGATAATTTAAGGAGGGACCGCCACATGTCAAGAAGGGACCCCAGACCCACCAAAAGGGTTGAGTTCCAGGACAGGGGAAAGGTTGCCCCAGAGTGTTTTTCCTATGGGTCCAGGAATCATTTAAGGAGGGATTGCCCCAGAGGTGATAGGGACAGGGGATAGAGAGAGAGACAGTTACCAGACCACAGACATTTCAGGGAACGGGGACGTGGGTGGTCACCCAACCCTAGAAAAAGCAGTGAACGCAGGGATGCTTCCAGAGATAGCAACCCAGGGACCATGTACGGCTTCAGGCATGGTAAAGCAGACTCCAAGCAGGGGACAGATGAGAACATGTGGCTTCTGGATTCAGGAGCCACTAATCATACAACACACAACCCCAATCTATTCACCTCCCTCGTAGAGACAGAATTCAAGATCAGAATGGCTAACCAGAGCACAGCCAAGGTCATAGGGAGAGGGAATGTACATATATCAGGGGTTGGGAAAATAGAGGGGGTACTGTACGTGCCAGAAATACCCCACAATGTCTTAGCCATCGCAAAGCTCACAACAGACACAGACACAGAGGTAACATTCAAGGAAGGCAGGGTACAGATACTCAACCAAGGAAAAAGGGTTGGCAAGGTAACCACACATGATGGATTACCGTACTTTACACCCAGAGAGAACAGCGAGGGAAGTATAAACACAAGCATCACCCATGACCAGGGGGAAGACACTGAAACTAGAGGGGGACCCCAGGAGGAAACAAACACTGTGTCACCAGGCAAAAACAAGGTATCTGTGGGAAAACCCATCCACGACAATTGTGCCCACCTCCTTCACAGAAGGCTAGGACATATCAGTTTCCTGGTTGTAGAAAAAATGCTAGGATGTACAGAGGGTTTGAAAGTAAAGGACTGCAAAAATTATTTGGAGTGTTCAGTGTGTAAATCTTCAAAAATTAAGGTCAAAGCGAGGCCCAAAAGGTCAGAGCGCACAACTGACCACCCATTTCAGCCAGTACACATGGATTTAGTGGGACCACTGAGACCTTCCATTGGACACAGAAAAAGGTTTTTCTTAACTATAGTAGATGACTACAGCAGGTATGGCTATATGTACTCTCTCAAGCATAAAAATGAGACATTCCAAAGGTTCAAAGACTTTTATAAAAGGGTGGAACTACAACATGGGGCGAAAATCAAACAGATAATGACTGACCGGGGCACAGAATTCATGGCCAAGGACTTTGCAAAATGGTTAAGGGAGAGGGGCATATTGCATTTTAGCTCCACCCCTTTTTCCCCATTCCAGAATGGGGTCTCAGAACGAAAAAATGGATTGCTCCAAACAATGATGAGGTGTGTTTTGGAGGATGCTGGAATGAGCCAATCATTCTGGTCAGAGGCACTACACTATTCAAATTACACACTAAACAGGTTGTGGTCAAGCTCAATCAATAAAACCCCATACGAACTAATGTACAATAGAAAACCCAACCTAGCCCACCTACACGTATTTGGTGCCCCAGCTGATGTCCACATTCCCCAACAGCTAAGGAAGAAGGGAGAAAAGGTGTTAAAAAGACTAAGGTTCGTGGGCTATGAGCCTGGAACAAAGGGATTCAGATTTGTGGACTGCAATAACAAATTCATTGTGTCCAGGTCTGCGGAATTCCATGAGCACTCGAATTGGTCAAAGTTCCACTGCAATGACATTTTCCTTGGCAGAGACATGCAACCACATAACCAAAGTGACAAAGAACTGACCACCAGGAGGTCAGAGGAAACTGAAACAGACAGACCCAAACACCAAGAACTGAAAGCCAAGGAATGGAAAGAAGGACACCCCACACTGAACATAGATAGCCTCACCGAAAAAGAAGCCGAATGCCTGCATGAAGCAGATACGCCTCCAGACAGACCAACTAGATCCAGTAGGAACAAGTTACCAAAGAGACTAGAGGACTACGTCATGTCCATACACACAGAGCATTTCACACCCAGTTCCTACAAAGAGATACTCGGCCTCCCCCAGGAAGAGAGGGAAAGGTGGAAGCAAGTCATGGAAAAGGAGATGGAGAGCCTCCGAGAACTACAGGTATACTCGCCAGCTCAAGCACCTGAGAACAAAAAGCCAATTGGGACCAAGTGGGTGTTCAAAGTCAAAACACTCGAAGACAACAAAATGCTCTACAAAGCGAGGTTGGTCGCACAAGGTTTCGCCCAAAGGTACCCAGAAGACTACACGGACACGTACTCCCCCACAATCAGGGCTGAGAGTGTCAAGAGCGCCCTAGTAATTGCCACCATCCTAGGGCTGGAAGTATTCCAATTCGACGTGCAAACCGCATATCTACACGCAGAATTGGATAAGGAGATCTATGTTAAGGCCCCACCAGGATACAATGATGGAAAGGACAACACATGGCTCCTGAACAAAAGTTTATATGGACTCAAACAGTCTGGCAAGAGGTGGTACGACTGTCTAGCCAAAGCTCTCAACACCATGGGCTTCAAAGCCACCTCTGCAGACAAATGTTTTTTCACAAAGAGAGAGGGAGGAGCATTCGAAGGTGTTCTTGTGTATGTGGATGATATATTGTATATAGGGAAGCAAAGGGCCAAATGTGATAAATTTGCCACCGAGTTAGGAAATCATTTCTCTCTGAAGTCACTAGGGAAGATAGACAAGTACCTAGGGGTGCAAGTGATTAAAACTGACAAGGGCTTCCGGATCTCACAAAGAGAGAAAATCATGGAACTGTTATCCAAATGCAACATGTCAGGGGCAAAACCCTGCGAGACACCCATGCAACCAGACTTCATAAGGAGCATGTACAATGAAGCTGAACCCTTCATTGACAACAAGCTGTACATGTCAACAATAGGCTCGCTACTCTACATCGCCAACTGGATGAGGCCTGACATCGCTCTGGCCGTCAATCTACTGTCCAGACACGTGAGCAAGCCCACTGTCCTGCACTGGGATGCCATAAAAAGACTGCTCAGGTACCTGAAACACAGTGCCAACGCCCAGCTGTGCCTCGAACCAGACCTGTCTGAGAAACCCAAATTAACCTGCTATGCAGACGCTGACTGGGCCAGGGATGCCAAAAGCAGAAAAAGCACTTCCGGGTATGTAGTCTTCTTAAACAATTGCCCTATACATTGGTATACGGGAAAACAGAAGCTGGTGGCCACTTCTACCACTGAAGCCGAATTTGTCTGCTTATCAAAAGCCGCAAATAACCTAGTGTGGTTTGATGATTTACTTACTGACATCTGGGCCGAACCAACATACCCCATAGTCATACATGAAGACAACAAGGCAGCTATAGAAATATCAAAAGCAGATGCCGTGGGACAGAGATCAAGGCACATAGACATAAAATATAAACACGTAAGGCAATTCTCAGAAATGGGGTTCATTAAAGCCATATACTGTGACACTGAACAACAAAGAGCAGACATACTTACAAAGCCACTGCCTCAAAAGCAACACGCATATCTCACATCAAAAATATGTGTATATATGTAGATCATGTGTTTTATGTACCTAACATGTATGTTCACAGATATCATATGTCCGCCGTTAATTAGACATTTAGAGGGGGATTTGTCAGGGTAAATGTCTAATTCTCCCAGGCAGGAGCTGGCACCTCCCCATATCCCATCATACCCCCTTACCTCAGACTCCTCTCCTGGTATATAAAAGGGTCCTACACGTAGGCATCCAGCAGTTCCAGATGTGTGCCTGCAAAGACAAGACAGAGGTCAGTGACCTTTACCCTGAATTGGGCCTAGGAGGACTCCAGGCCTAGAATAAAGAATCAATGAAGAGATACCATTGTCTCCTGTGAGTTATTGGGTTAGATCCATCCAGCATTAACATCTAATGTATTTGGCAGTGGAGCTTTTTGCACTGCGAGACTCCCACCTCTCGCAGGCCTGGCCCTCCACTCTATCGAGGGCCTACCTTGATGATGGGTTTTGGAACCCTGAGAGATGGCATGTCGCGAGGAGGGGGTTGAAGGGTTTCTTGGGAAAGTTTTTAGAGAAATTTTTAAGGGGTTCTGGGAGGGGAGTAGTTGGCTATATAGATGGATTTGGGGGGATCCATATAGCTACAGAGCAACATAGTCGGTCTGACGGTCGTGGCTGGAGGGACGAGGTTGGGAGTTCGGATGGGGTTCAGGGGAACGAGGGTGAGGGCTGTTTAATTAGTACTGTGAGTGGAAGGGGCAGATATGGCGGTAGCAAGGGGCCATATCAGGTTTGGGGAGTGCGCACTCGCTGTCTGCGAGCGATTGCGCACTCCGGTCCCCAATGCGCTTCTCGTTCCCCAGGTTGCACAGACCCTCAGGGCCTGGGCCTCTGGCTGATGTTGTGCAACACCAGGTCCATGATAATAAAGCCCCCCTCATTTACGATCTTGTTTTGGAGGGGGGTGCTGACCTGGCGGGTATTACGGAGACCTGGTTGGGCTGGGAGTGGGGGTTCCCTCATTGAAATGTGCCCACCAGGCTTCCGTGCATTTTTTCAGCTGAGGGCTCAGGGTAGGGGCGTGGGGGGTGGCGGCTATTATAAAGGAAAGTCTCTGTCCAAGGGAAGCCACTGTACCTCAGATAGCTGGATGTGAGTCCCTCCTTGTGAAGTGGGGTCGTGGGGTGCAGATGGGCTTGCTGATTACGTACCTGGCTCCCGGCCACATAGCGGCAGCCCTGCCCGAGCTACTCAACATAATAGCCGGGGTGGTGGTGGATACCCCCAGACTTATAGTTATGGGGGATTTCAACCTGCCATTTGTCAGTGAAACGTCGGAGGCAGCTTGGGAGTTCATGGCTTCCATGACAGCCATGGACCTGACCCAGTTAATTCAAGGCCCCACTCACAAGGGGGGGACACACTCTGGACCTGATTTTTGTCTCTGGTCAGTGGTTGAATGATCTAGAAATAGGGGATATAGTCATCATGCCCTTGTCATGGTCAGATCATTCACTCCTTTGATTAGACTTTCGAGCCGCTACCCTCCATCGCAGGGAGATGGAACCGACCAGGTGGTTCCGTCCCAGGTGGCTGATGGATTTGGATAGGTTCCTGATGGAGTTTGGGCCATTCCCTGAGGCTCTGGCTCATGACTCGACTGAAGAACTGGTGGCCGCCTGCGATATGGCAGCCACTGGATCTTTGGATCGCGTCGTGCCTTTGCGGCCTCTGACCCGGTGCTGATCCCAATTGGCTCCCTGGTTTTCCTAGGAGCTGAGGGAGATGAAGCATCAGAAAAGATGCCTGGAGAGCGATTGGAGGGCCAGCCGTTCCGAATCTGACTGAACATTGGTAAGGTCTCACATTAAGATCTACCTAGTGGCGATAAAAATGGCGAAATCTAACTATTTTCCCTCTCTTATTGCATCTGCAGAGAACAGCCCAGCCGCCCTGTTTAGGGTGACCTGCTCCCTACTTCAGTTGGGAGTGCGGGAAGACCCCTTACAGGGTAGGGCTGAGGATTTTGTGCAATATCTGCATGATAAAATTGCTCATATTCAGGAAGGTCTGGACTCCGATTGGGTGGGTTCAGGTGGGGTGACGGAGGTGGGTCTTGAGAGTGTTATCTGGGAGGAGTTTGACCATGTGACTCCCGAGGACGTGGACACGATTCTGGGTAGACTTAGTGCTGCCACATGTTTATTGGACCCGTATCCCTCCTGGTTGGTGCTGGCCTCCCGGGAGGTCACATGAGGCTGGCTCCAGGTGATTATTAATGCTTCCTTGAGTGAAGGCTTCTTTCTCTCCACCCTGAAAGAGGCGGTGGTGAGGCCCCTCCTCAAGACGCCTTCTCTGGACCCGGCTGTATTAGCAAACTATCATCCAGTCTCCAACCTTCACTTTGTGGCGAAGGTTGTTGAGATTGTGGTGGCGTAACAACTTCCCCAGTACCTGGATGAAGCTGTCTATCTAGATCCGTACCAGTCAGGCTTCAGGCCGGGGTACAGCACGGAAAGGGCATTGGTCGCATTGGTTGATGATCTCTGGAGGGCTCGGGACAGGGATTGTTCCTCTGTCTTGGTCCTATTAGACCTCTCAGCGGCTTTTGATACCATCGACCATGGTATCATGCTGCACCGGTTGGAGGGATTAGGAATGGGGGGCACCATGTTGCGGTGGTTCTCCTCCTTCCTCTCTGACTGTATGTAGTATGTGTTGGCGGGGGGACAGAGGTCGACCTCGAGGTGCCTTGACTGTGGGGTGCTGCAAGGATCGGTCCTCTCGCTCCTCCTGTTCAACATTTATGTGAAGCCACTGGGTGAGATCATCCGTGGTTTTGGGGTGAAGTGCCATCAGTACGCTGATGATACTCAGCTGTACATCTCCACCCCGGACCACCCCAATGATGCCCTTGACATGATGTCCTGGTGCCTGGAGGCCGTGCGGATCTGGATGGGGAGAAACAAGCTCAGACTCAACCCCTCTAAGACTGAGTGGCTGTGGTCCCGGCGTCCCGATATAGCCAGCTGGCTCCATCACTGACTATTGGGGGTGAGATCTTGGCCCCCTCAGAGAGGGCTTGTAACTTGGGTGTCCTTATGGATGCACGGCTGTCTTTAGAAGATCATGTGATGGCCGTGGCCAGGGGGGCTTTTTAACAGGTTAGCCTGATACACCAGTTGTGTCCCTTTCTGGACCGGGACGCCTTGCGCACGGTCACTCACACCCTCGTCACTTCCCGTCTGGACTACTAAAATGCTCTCTACATGGGGCTCCCTTTGAAGAGCACTTGGAGGTTCCAACTGGTCCAGAATGCGGCCGGGCGGATGATTATGGGAGCGACACGGCGCACCCTTGTAACACCGCTGCTGCGCGAGCTGCACTGGCTCCTGGTTGTCTTCCGGGTGCGATTCAAGGTGCTTGTCACCATCTTTAAAGCGCTCCATGGCTTAGGATCTGGGTACTTACGAGATCGCCTTCTGCCACTGATAGCCTCCCACCGACCAATACGCTCCCACAGAGAAGGACTCCTCAGGGTGCCGTCGGTCAAACAATGTCGACTGGCAACCCCCAGGAGGAGAGCCTTCTCTTTGGGGCACCTGCCCTCTGGAATGAACTGCCCCCGGAGATTCGTATGATCCCTGACCTACGTACCTTTCGCCGTGCCCTTAAGACTACTGTTTCAACAGGCTGGGCTGGCTTAAGAATGGATTTTAATGGGTGTTTTAGTTTTTAATATAGGGCCAAATCATTTAATATGTTTTAAATTGTTTTTTAAATTTTATAGATACACATGTTTTAGTATGGCTGTGCACTGCCCTGAGTCCCCTGGGAGAAGGGCGGTATAAAAATGTAAATAATAAATAAATAAATAAATAAATAAATTGTTAATTTAGGCATGGTTGTTAAAGTTCCCCAAGACAAGAAGTCTAGGTTAGTCAGCAGAGATCACAATAGCTACTGCAGTGGGATAGACAGTATGCTAAGAGCATCTCTAAACTGTCTCAGGCAGACATAGCTGCAGAAATTCAATGTTGTTAGACCATCAGATGGAGTTCTCCTTGCCACTCTTTCCCCACATCCAGCAGTACCTGAAACACAGAACAACCAGTTGACAGCTAGGTCTCTCTAATGCCCTTTTATTGAGGATTAAATCCTGGATAATATATGTTTCATGAACAATTGACTGGCCTTAGAAAGCAAGACCATCAGAACCACCTTGATTAAATTCCAACCTGAAAGAGCCGACTAACCAATCTGACAAGCATCCACCTGCATCAAGGACTCCACTTTCCCTGGGCAGACCATGATGTGGTGTCATTTCATGGCAGGATCTACCCATTGACTGAGGCAGTATATAAATCTATAGATATAAAAGCGAAAATCACTCATGCATTATCACAAAGTCTCCAGAACCGTAAAGCAGGGGTGAAATGCTCCCGGTTTGGACCAGATCACCCGATACAGGTAGCGATGGTGGTGGGTGGTTCAGACCGGGAGCAAAAATCCCGGCACACCCCGCCATGCCCAGCTGAGCCACTCGATCATCAGAGCCTTTTTTTTTTACTTTTAAAAGCATTTTTTCTACAACCTCTTTGGCTGAAAAAATGCTTTTAAAGGTAAAAAAAACAAGCCTCTGATGATCGCATGGCTCAGCTGGGATTGTCAGAAATTTTTAAAAGCATTTTTTTCTGCAACCTCTTCAGCCGAAGAGGTTGTAGAAAAAATGCTTTTAAAAGTAAAAAAAAAAAAAGTTGGCCACGCCCACCCAGTCACATTAATCCCACCCACCAAGCCACGCCCACAGAACCGATAGTAACAAATTTTACATTTCATCACTGCTGTAAAGCCTACAAACTTGAAATTTGCCACGTATGTTCCTCTTGGCTTCTAGGTACTCACTAAGAAAGGATTGTTCAAAATGACCATCAGAACATTAGTATTTCCTATATTATTATAACACGCTCTGATGCTAATTAATTAGATGCTCTACTCTCCCTCCCAACTTGAAAATAACTCTGTAGAGAATAGGATAGCATAGGACAGGCTTCTGTGGGGCAAGCCTCGTGGAGAGAAGGGGCTAGAAAGCCTGGGGGAGAGAAGGGGATAGGATAGGAGACATTTCTGTGGGGCAAGGCGGAGGGAAAGAAGGGGGATAGGAGAGGATCTATGGGGCCAGCCTGAGGGAGAGAAGGAGATAGGAGAGGATTTATGGGGCCAGCCTGAGGGATAGGAGAGGACCTATGGGGCCAGCCTGTGGGAGAGAAGGAGATAGGAGAGGATCTATGGGGCAGGCCTGAGGGAGAGAAGGGGTTGGGGGAAGATCTATGGGGCCAGCCTCATGGAGAGAAGGGTCTAGAAACCCTGAGGGAGAGAAGGGGATAGGATAGGAGAAATTTCTGTGGGGCAAGCCTCATGGAGAGAAGGGGATAGGAGAGGATCTATGGGGCCAGCCTGAGGGAGAGAAGGGGATAGGTGAGGATCTATGGGGCAAGCCTGAGGGAGAGGAGAGGCTATATGGGGCCAGCCTGAGGGAGAGAAGTGAGGAGGAGAGGATCTATGGAGCAAGCCTGAGGGAGAGGAGAGGCTATATGGGGTCAGCCTGAGGGAGAGAAGGGGAGAGGAGAGGACAGGAGAGGCAAGTAAGGTGACCAGACATCCCGCTTTTGGCAGGACAGTCCCGCTTTTGAGCAATTTGTCCCACGTCCCGCGGCGTTTCAAAAAAGTCCCAATTTTTCTTGAGCCCCAGCTGATGGCTAGAAGAAAAAAAAACTGTTTAAACTCTTGCCCGGGCTTCAAAGGGCCGCCCTACAGGCAATCAGTGTAAAGCAGGTTTTTTTTCCCCTAGCTAAGCTTCAGAAACGAAACCAAAACCAGGGTCTTTGGTGCAGCGTGACAAAATGAGGCAGAGAGAGATTTATTTTTATTTTTATTTTTCCTCCCCAAAAAAGGTAGGTGAAAAACTGCAAACAATGGGAAATTTAGGAGGAGAGTTCAAGATTTTAAAACACAAAGGAAAAAAAGCTGTATTTAACTAGGGAATTGTAATAATTGAGATACTATTAATTGTATATTGTGTTGAAAGCAGAAATGGTTAAGTTGTGGTTCGGAGGAATATATGGGAGAAATTATTTGGTTTATTATTATTGGTAAATATAATTAATTGATTTGTAAGAAATTGGATTGCATGGAAATAATTGGAATATTCATGTTCATATTGATTAATATACAAAAAAGATAGTTTTATAACTAATTGATTTATATTAAAATGTTGAATTTGTATTAAACAACTGTATTACATAATTACATAATTAAACAATGTGAGGATGGATATAAAAATAGATGACAATGGGAAGGGGTATAATATAGAATAGAAGGGAAAAATTGAATTTGATTAAGATTAGAGATGAGGATGAAGGGTAATATTGGTTTTTTTAAAAAATAGATGAGGAATAAATATGGCAAAAAGGAAATATAGAAATTGTAAATTTAATTGAAATGACTAAACGCTGTTTAAATTTGTGAACCAGCCAAATATTCTGTTCAAAGAAAATACATTGTATGTTTGTATGTGTGTTTCTAATTATTGCTATTTATTCATATTTGTTCTCTTTTATTCTTTAAAGTTTAACAATTCATTCTTTATCTTAATATCTTTATATTTGCTTGGGGTTGGCTTTCTTCCCTTTCATCTTTTTTATTGTACAGCAATCTTTCTCCTCAAACCTACCACCTCTCTCTTTTCTTTCCTTCTTACTTTCTCTTCCCCCCACCCTCTTTTTCTCCTCCCTACTTCCTCTTTCTTTCTCCTTCTCCTCCTCTCTTCCTCCCTCTCTTACCCTCACTCCTACTCTAATTTCCATTCCTTCATCCCTCTCTATTGCTGTAATCCTTTAATGCATATGGACTACTCAGAGGGCTGAAAAAGTTATTTTTGACTGGTCCTCACACTTTTGACCAGTCCTCGAACTTATGACTGTCCTCACATTTTACATTTTTGCCCTATCTTGTCATCATGGTGAAGAGAAGCAGTTGTGAAATGAGTGACATGGTTGTTAAGAATGCTGCATGGGCATAAATGTGAGGATGGTCATAAGTGTGAGGACCAGTCAAAAGTGCGAGGACCTGTCAGAAATGACTTTTTTCAGCTCTCTGGTTAGTCCTTTTGTGCATATGGACTACTCAGAGGGCTGAAAAAGTTATTTTTGACTGGTCCTCACACTTTTGACCAGTCCTCGAACTTACGACTGTCCTCACATTTTACATTTTTGCCCTATCTTGTCACCATGTTGAAGAGAAGCAGTTGTGAAATGAGTGACATGGTTGTTAAGAATGCTGCACGGGCATAAATGTGAGGATGGTCATAAGTGTGAGGACCAGTCAAAAGTGCGAGGACCTGTCAGAAATGACTTTTTTCAGCTCTCTGGTTAGTCCTTTTGTGCATATGGACTACTCAGACGGCTGAAAAAGTTATTTTTGACTGGTCCTCACACTTTTGACCAGTCCTCGAACTTACGACTGTCCTCACATTTTACATTTTTGCCCTATCTTGTCACCTTGTTGAAGAGAAGCAGTTGTGAAATGAGTGACATGGTTGTTAAGAATGCTGCACGGGCATAAATGTGAGGATGGTCATAAGTGTGAGGACCAGTCAAAAGTGTGAGGACCTGTCAGAAATGACTTTTCAGCCCTCTGAGTAGTCCCTATACACATAGCCATGGCCACCCGGTCACATGACCAGGTAGCCACGCCCACCCAGTCACATGGCCTCCAAGCCACGCCCACACAATAAGCCACGCCCACAATGGTGTCCTTCTTACCAATGTTAAAATTTGTTCACCTTACCCTATAGACATAGCCATGGCCACCCGGTCACATGACCAGCTAGCCACGCCCACCCAGTCACATGACCAGCTAGCCACGCCCACAAAATAAGCCACGCCCACAATGTCCCTCTTTACCAATGTTAAAATCTGGTCACCTTAGAGGCAAGCCTCAGGGAGAGAAGGGGAGAGGAGAGGCCGATCATAACTACTCCTTAATTTTCAAACTCTAAGTGTCGATTTATCAAGCCCAATCACATAGTTTCATCGCAGAGCATGGGTATTCAGCTAGTTATTTATATATAGTATAAATATAAATATAATTTTATTAAGGATTTTGATTATAATAGTAAAATCTAATACAAACTAAAGAAAAAAAGAGAATAGAAAGAAGTAAAAAGTGCAAGAGAAAGAAAAAAGAAAAGTAAGAATAAAGAGAATGAATATATATGTATGTGTGTGTGTGTGTATGTGTGTGTGTGTAAAAAGTTAAAATCTCAGGTGTTTTCCTGCGTCATTAAAAGTCTGTTAGTTAAAATGCTTAAAATCTTAAAATCCTGGCTAAAATCCCAGCTCAAAATCCTCTAAAATCCTAACAAAACACTTTGTAAGAGGATTTTGAGCTGGGATTTTAGCCAGGATTTTAAGATTTTAAGCATTTTAACTAACAGACTTTTAATATATATAAAGTTTATATTTTGCTGATAAAAAAATAAATATAAATTTGGTATAAAATGGTTTGTCATGAATGCTACTGCTTGAGGGCTCCTGGATTGGAGTTGAAAAGCAAAAGGGATGCAGTATGCTCCCTCCCACATGCTGGGGTAGACCAGGTGTCTCGATGAAAAAACACTTATACATAAGTCTCTGGAGAGAGAAGAAGAAAATTAGCTTTTCCCAAAAATGTTCTCCTTTTAATGCAGTCTCCTTAAATGTGTGCTTTTTGTGGAAATTTTTGAGTAGAGAATAACGAACTCTCGTGGATTCCACTTATTGAAGTTGCTGTTCATTGTACTCCATTTTGGCAAATTTTTATGTCTTCTTAGTCCAAATGTTTTCCTTCAAATTAATAATCAGTTTCATAAACATTAGGTTAAATCACTGTCACCTGTAAGACTTAGTACTGTTTAATTGAACATCTTGGATGTGCCACATAATAAGTACTTAGGAAAATTGAGTTAGAAAATATATAAAATCCTTCTTGGAAACTGATGTCACAGAGCAGGCCCCTATGTGGAGCCTTTGTGGAGGCTTTGATAGACAGAAGATATACCTTGTGAGCTCAAAGATAACAAAGCAATCCAGGAAGCATGCTTCATAGGCATTCAAGGCTACATATGCACACCAGATGTTATGGGAAATTACAGATTCCATGAGAGAGACACATTTGTTTCTTTTAAAATTATCCATGCCTTTTAACTGGATGTCTGTAGAATTAATTTTTCCATTAATAAAATGGAATTAATTTTTCCATCTATTATTTAGCAACATAGATTATTTTTACTAAATGCAACAGAAATAGGCAGGCCTAATTTTCTGATGATTGACAAGGACTAAAAGCAATGGCAAGGGGTAAGTGCTGACGGGAAAGAAGATTGCAGAATAGGGTCATACCACTAGCTAGTCAGAAATCCTTGGAATTTGAAACTTGACCTTGCAATGACCAGGCTGAAATGTTGGTCAGGGGACTGATCTATGAGGTAGGGATTGCAGAGGTAGATGAAAAGTGTGTGCTTGAGTTTCAGCCCCATGCCAGGGATAAAAGTAGAAGTTGGGGGGGGGATTAATAATTATTAACAACACTGCTGCTGTAAAGTTCAGAGAAATGATACAGAATGAGAGTGTAATCATTTCCCTTTGCCATTTTTCTGATTAAAATACCACATGGACTCAAATGCACATTCAAAAGTGGTGATTAGTTTGCAAGGAAAAACAACAAGTACTTGGGGCTTCCCCAGTTTTAAGGTTTATATCAGGGAAAGGAAAAAGACTATTAGATACCCTTTTCCTGGAGTGTATTTTCTTTTCATATAGTGGTAGTGCTCATAATTTTAAAAAGCATAAGCACACTTAGAAAAGATGTTACTAACAGTCTGTGCTGTGCTGTGCTAATATTTGCATAATGTACTAGATGTCAGCATTCCAGAAAAACCTCTGTTCCAATTAAAAATTCTGAGGCAAGCATTTTCTCAAAGTTCCATTTATTAGAGTAGGAATCTGAGATTTCTGAGTTTTCCCTCAGTAAATCAAAAAAAACCCAAAACCATCCCCTCACTCATCAGTCGATCACATGCTCCAATCACATCCATTTCATCTCGAAACAGCACCCCAACCACTCCTTCTCTAGATGCAGGCTCGTCCTGACCTTGACCAACAGGAAGAATGCTATTTTGTCTAAATACAAACCATCAAATAATTCCCCCCTCCTACTTTCCCACACATGAGAAGGTGGCAGCTTGGAAGCTTCCAGCCTAATATGGCTTCCAAAGCTGACACTAGATTCACATCCAATAGCTGGGTACTGCATACTTTTGCTACCTCCATTATGTTTCAGGTCTGTTTCATATCTGCATATGATATGGGCAGGATCAGTTTATTAATAACTGAATTTTAGGATTACATGACACCTGAAGAATCATCATGATCATCTATTATAAAATATTTCAAAACTAAACAAATGTATGCATACAACCAATGCACTGAATTATTCCCTCTTTGTTATTGGAGTTTCTCAAAGGTAACAATCTCTTCTCTCTTTCACACCTGAGTTCTGCAAAGAGCCATGTCAACAAACATTAGGCATTCTTAGAGCACGGTTGTCAAACTTGCCACGTCATGTTGCCGTCACGTGACGTATCGCGAAGTTTTCCCTTTCAGGGGGGTAGGGTGGGCATGGTCTGCGTGTGATGCATCCGGCCTGCGGGCCGCCAGTTTGACACCTCTGTCTTAGAGGAAGGTAGAGGGATTTACTTTACATGACTTCTTTATTAAAGGGATAAAGAGCACAGCTGCGGATTGGTTCTGAGGGCTGGGCCCTCAGAACCAATTATAGAAGAAAACATTGTAATGCAGTTCTGTAACTGTAGATAACCAGTTATAGAAGAGAACTGTATATAACCAATTATAGAAGAGAACTGTATATAACCAATTATAGAAGAAAACTGTATATAACCAGTTATAGAAGAAAACATTGTAATGCAGTTCTGAGCCAATTGCATAAAAGGTCTTCCGCTGGTGTCCTGTTTAATTCACAGATCCCTACCCAGTAGAGCTGACAAAACTATTAAGAGGTTTTGCCTGCCAGAATTTGTGCTATGGCTATTTAGACTCAGGGCATGTTGCCAATAATCCAAAATGCTATTGTTCAGGCTATTGTTAGGTAAAGCAAACTGCCATCCGCTTCCAAGGAAGAAACCACCAAATAAAGCACAAATGATTAATTTGGCCTCCCTCTCCTCTCCTCTCCTCTCCTCTCCTCTCCAGTTTACAGTTCACAACTCAGGGACCACCAGTTCTCCTGCAAGGTATCCATGTGGCAGATTTCTCAGTACTATAGCTAACCCTGTTCCAAGTACAAACACCTGTGAAAACAAAATTACCTTGCCAATATATCTTCTTAGCAAAGTTTTCCAGTAGATTATAGATACTGTATAATATTCAAGCCATTCAGGGGAATTCAAACAAAACACAAAGAATATTATTGGATCAAAAGGATATTAAGAATAATAGACAGATTATATTGAAGAGAAAGGGGAGACATTAGTAATCGTTTTGCTATAAAATGAGAGTTAATCAAAGGGGGCAGGTTAGAGGTCAGATGTTTTATTTGTAGTATTATTATTTTTAAATCATTGAGGTTTCTATGAATGGCAAATCAAATGATCCTGAACAAAGAAAAACAAGAGATTTCTCAGCAGGAACTCCCTACAAGATGAGCTAAAAGAATCTGTTGCATAAACTTGCTTCATTATTGTTATCTGGCTCTCATACCTTTTTCCTAAATAGTGAAACTTTGTCTAATTGTGCTTACTTTCAAGTCTTTTTATAAGACACTGAGGGATATTTATTTTCAAATGTGCATCATCTCATAAAAACAGCTTGTTCTAGCTTCTTTTTTCTAACTGAACATTTCTCTCCCTAACACAAAGTATTCCAACTTTCACAAATCTTTGTTCATTAATCCGATCTCAGCTTGACTAACCATGGGAATCCTAAAACTTTGTTTTAGGGGAACTTGATTTGGGGTGACGCAACATCCACACTAAAATGAAAGAACTGAATCCAGACATAGTCTATAAGTGACATGTTTGTAAGTCACAAGTCTGTTAGATGTTGAGTCCATTGGGTCATTGGTGTTACATATATTTTTATTTACAGGTAGTCCTTGATATGACCATAATTAAGCCCAAAATTTAAATTGCTAAGTAAAACATTTGTTAAGTGAGTTTTTCCCCATTTACAACCTTTCTTGCCACAGTTGTTAAGTGAATCACTGCAGTTGTTAAGTTAGTAAGCTGGTTGTTAAGTGAATCTGACTTCCCCGTTTACTTTGTTTATCAGAAGATCACAAAAGGTGACTAGTGGTGGGTTTCAAAAATTTTTACTACTGGTGGGCATGGCTTGGTGGTCATGTGACTGGATGGGTGTGGCTTGTGGTCATGTGATTGTGGGCCTGGCTTGGTAGTCATGTGACTGGGTGGTCATGGCTTGGTGGTCATGTGAGTGGGTGGGCATGGCCAACTTGATGTCACTCACATCAAGGGTTAGGGTTAGGGTTAGGGTTAGGGTTAGGGTTAGGGTTAGGGTTAGGGTTAGGGTTAGGGTTAGGGTTAGGGTTAGGGTTAGGGTTAGGGTTAGGGTGCCTGGCCTCTCCTCGCCTCAAAGGCCTCAACAAGATACAATTTCCCTGTCTATTTATTTACTACTACTGAACATCCAAAATATACTATTTAATTCTATGTACAGTGGTGGGATTCTGCCGGTTCTAGGTGGTTCGGCCGAACCGTTTGTTAAATTACTGGCTCGCCCCACCCCTTGCCCTGCCCCTCCACACCACTATTTATTGCCAATAAATAGTGGTGGGCGAGGGGTGGGTGAGCCAGCAATTTAACAAACGGTTCAGTGTTTTTTTGTAATTTTATTAGCCCGCAGAGCTTCGGCATAGGCTAATTAGCCCGTTGATTAGATCGGCCTCCCAACTCTCAGCTGATTTGCTCTCAGCTGTTTTGCTCAGGGCTCTGCTGCTTGCTTGAGCAGATTTTTTTCCCCTTAGGCTGAAAAATGAAACTGAAAGTAAAGCAGGCTGTTGGCTTTGCCATTGCTGCAACGTTGGAAAATTAGGCAGGCAGATTTCTTTTCTTTTTCCTCACCAAAAAAGGTAGGTGCAAACTACTTTTAGTGAAAAGGTAGTTTTCCCTAAAGAGGTAGTTCCTCTTTAGGGCAAAAGAGGAGAGTTCAAGATTTTAAAACACAAAAGAAAAAAAGCTCTATTTAACTAGGGAATTGTAATAATTGAGATACTATTAATTGTATATTGTGTTGAAAGCAGAAATGGTTAAGTTGTGGAGGAATATATGGAGGAAATTATTTGGTTTATTATTATTGGTAAATATAATTAATTGATTTGTAAGAAATTGGATTGCATGGAAATAATTGGAATATTCATGTTCATATTGATTAATATACAAAAAAGATAGTTATATAACTAATTGATTTATATTAAAATGTTGAATTTATATTAAACAACTGTAATATTACATAATTAACCAATGTGAGGATGGATATAAAAATAGATGACAATGGGAAGGGGTATAATATAGAATAGAAGGGAAAAATTGAATTTGATTAAGATTAGAGATGTGGAGATGAAGGATAATATTGGTTTTTTAAAAAAATAGATAAGGAATAAATATGGCAAAAAGGAAATATAGAAATTGTAAATTTAATTGAAATGACTAAACACTGTTTAAATTTGTGAACCGGCCAAATACTCTGTTCAAAGAAAATACATTGTATGTTTGTATGTGTGTTTCTAATTATTGTTATTTATTCATATTTGTTCTCTTTTATTCTTTAAAGTTTAACAATTCATTCTTTATCTTAATATCTTTATATTTGTTTGGGGTTGCCTTTCTTCCATTTCATCTTTTTTACTGTACAGCAATCTTTCTCCTCAAACCTACCACCTCTCTCTTTTCTTTCCTTCTTACTTTCTTCCCCCCCACCCGCTTCTTCTCCTCCTTACTTCCTCTTCCTTTCTCCTTCTCCTCCTCTCTTCCTCCCTCTCTTACCCTCACTCCTACTCTAATTTCCCTTCCCTTCCTTCCTCCCTTCTCTTCCTTCCCTCTCTCTCCTTCTTTCTTCCATCTCTCTTCTCCTTCCTTCATCCCTCTCTATTGCTGTATCCTTTTGTGCATATGGATTACTCAGAGGGCTGAAAAAGATATTTTTGACTGGTCCTTGCACTTTTGACCACTCCTCAAACTTACGACTGTCCTCACATTTTACGTTTTTCGCCCTATCTTGTCACCATGGTGAAGAGAAGCAGTTGTGAAATGAGTGACATGGTTGTTAAGAATGCTACAATGGGTATAAATGATGACCAGTCATAAGGGTGAGGACCGGTCAAAAGTGCAAAGACCTGTCAGAAATCACTTTTTTCACCCCTCTGAATAGTCCCTATGTGCATATGGACTAGTCAGAAGGCTGAAAACGTTATTTTTGACTGGTCCTCACACTTTTGACCAGTCCTCGAACTTATGACTGTCCTCACATTTTACATTTTTGCCCTATCTTGTCATCATGGTGAAGAGAAGCAGTTGTGAAATGACTGACACGATTGTTAAGAATGCCGCAACGGGCATAAATGTGAGGAAGGTCATAAGTGCGAGGACCGGTCAAAAATGTGAGGACCAGTCAGAAATGACTTTTTTCAGCCCTCTGAATAGTCCCTATGTGCATATGGACTAGTCAGAAGGCTGAAAACGTTGTTTTTGACCGGTCCTTGCACTTTTGACCAGTCCTTGAACTTACGACTGTCCTCACATTTTACGTTTTGCGCCCTATCTTGTCACTGTGGTGAAGAGAAGTAGTGGTGAAATGACTGACACGATTGTTAAGAATGCCGCAACGGGCATAAATGTGAGGATGGTCATAAGTGTGAGGACCAGTCAGCCCTCTGAGTAGTCCCTATGCACATAGCCACGCCCACCCAGTCACATGACCAGCTAGCCATGCCCACCCAGTCACATGACCACCAAGCTACACCCCCAACTAAGCCACGCCCACAGAACCGGTTGTTAAAAAAATTGAATCCCACCACTGCCTATGTATATATGCCATATGTGTACATACATATTACATAATATAGAGTGTGTATAGGCACACAAAAAGATACATTATCTACTATATATACTGTATGGGTATGTACACAAACACACGCAGCTTTTCTAAAACTATACACATTAAACTTCACTTACTGCATTTGGAAAAATACACCCAAAGTCCACTTTCTGCCACACATTTAACTATAACTTCTGTACATTTAGAACAGTACACACACCTTCAGATGTTCTTCCCTACTTTGCACATGACTGTTAGAGCCAGGACAGGTCATGGATTGAGTAAAATGTAGTGAAACTCACTTAACAATGCTCTTATTTAGCAACCAAAATTTTGAGTCTCAGTTATGGTCATAAATTAAGATGATCTCTGCCTTCCTCTGCATGGCAGCCTTGTTCTAGTAAACTCCTTCTCCTTTCTGGCAATTTTCCTTTCTGTTAGAGGCACCAAAATAATCCAGATGATATAAGGTTTCCTGCTGGAGCAGGGGGTTGGACTAGATGGCCTCCAAGTCCCTTCCAGCCTTAGATTGCTGTCCTGTTTCAAAACGTCTTCTGAAGCCATGTCTAGTGCCAGGGTTTGTGGTCCTTCCTTCCTCTTCTTTCTCTCTCTCTCTTTCTCTCTCCCTTCCTTCCTCTTTCGTTTCCTTCCTTCCTTCCTTCCTTCCTTCCTTCCTTCCTTCCTTCCTTCCTTCCTTCTCTTTCTCTCTCTCTTTTTCTTTCTTTCTTTTCTCTCTCTCTCTTTTCTCATTCCTTCTTTCTCTCTTTCTCTCTCTCTCTCTCCCTTCCTCCCTCCCCTTCCTCCTTCAAAGTCTAGGAAAGTGATCCTGGGAGGCCCGAGAGAAAGTGCGGCGGCGGCGACAACCAAAATGGCAACTTCAGGCCGCAGCAGGTGGGGTGGGGTGGCAGCAACTGAAACAGGAGTTTCAGGCCGCAATGGGTGGGAGGGGCGGCCCTCAGGGCCCTGGGAAAGTGCAGGCTTTCCGTATGGCACTTACAGAAGTCCGACTAAAGCGCAGTGCTCCAAAAGACTTTCTCTCCCAGGGAAGAGCAGCAGGGGACAGAAGCAGGAGCTGCTGACCTGGAGAGCACATGATGTGCCATGTGTTCTCTGGTGACCTCTTTTCTCTACCCCGCTCTCTTGCTCGAAGAGAAAGAAAGTTTTTCGCAGCACTGCGCTTTGGATCCTGGTAAGTCCAGAAAGCACTGCATCAGAGAGAAACAGGATTCAACATGTTTCTCTCTGCCTGGCTTTCTGGATGGGATTTACACTTAACAGGACCCAAAGCACTGTGCATGAAAGAATTTCTCTCCCAGTCAAGAGCAGCAGGGGACAGAACAGAAGCTGCTGACCTGGAGAGCACATAATGGAGCCCTCCACGAGTTCTCTGGTGACCTCTTTTCTCTCCCCAGCTCTCTTGCTGGAAGAGAGAGAAAGTTTTTCTAAGCACTGTGCTTTGGATCCTTGTAAGTCCAGAAAACATTGCACCAGAGAGAAATAGGATTCAACCCATTTCTCTCTGCCTGGCTTTCCGGATGGGACTTACACTTACAGCACCCAAAGCACTGTGCTACAAAAGACGCTCCCCCAACAAGAGAGCGGGGGAGAGAAACAACACTCCATGTGATCAGCAACTGCTTCTTCTCTCCACCCTATCTTGGTGAGGGAGTGTCTTTTGCAGCACAGCGCTTTGGGGACCCATCCGGAAAGCCAGGCACATAGAAACAGCCAGATTGAAGGCCGGTACTTTCAGTGCCCATAAGGAACCGAGGCTTGGAGCAGTTTTGGAGGTTGTTAAAGAGGACTGCTCCTCAGCCCCAGCCATGCGTTTTCAAGCCCGGGCTGCTTGGAGTGAAAAGCTATTGCAATAGCCCGGACTTGAAAATGCATGGCTGGGGCCAAGGAGCGGTCCTCCTTAACAGCAATGTTCCTCGTGGGCACTGGCTTGCCTTCCCCTCTGCCACCAGCCATGGGAAGTGTTGTGTTCGGCATGCTGTCCTGATGACAGAGACGCCATTCCCCTATTGGCCAGAACGTAGCTGTTGTTTGCACGGGAGTTTCCGTGCCTCCTGGTTGGTTAGAGGCATCTGACAGCTACTATATAAGAGCTGTCAGATGCAATCAACATTGCCAGCACTTAGAGTATTGTTAACTGGTTGTTCTGATTAAAGAGTTGTTGTTGCAGTCCGTGTCGCCTCAGTCATTGCCCTCCGTCTCGAATAGAGCACTGGTGACCAGGGTGGGATACCAGGGTGAATGGTTATCATAGTCCGGAGCAGAAGGCCTACACTGAGAGAGCGCTGTGACTAGATGTCGCAACCTAATAACTCCAGGATATGCAAACATATTGAAAATGGCTCCGCCAGCATTTGCCCCATTCAATGCCGCCACTGAAACCTGGGATGCTTATGTTCTGTCCCCGTCTCCACACACACACAAACACAGCCAGCCGAGGGTTAAGAAAGCACTTGGCATGCACACAGGTTGTTATCAGAAACTTGGCAGCAATACGAGCACCGACTGCCAAGTGCTTTTACTTCAATAAACGGAATATCCCTTCACCAGATAAACAGAAATACACACATTTTATAAATAGTCCAGTTCCAAACAAGAAACCTTTCGGCAGCTTTAAGCGTTGTTCAAGTGACTAGCCAGAGTTAGTTTTTGTCCATCACAGAGTCTTAAATGGCCACCACACTCTCTTATATAGTCTCTGGGGTGTGGTCCAGTGACTCAGTTATAATCCCTGGCACGCCTCCTTAACTGCTGCAACCGTTTATCACGCCTTCGTTGACGTGGATCCAGGAATGACAGATCACCTCCCTCACTCTCATCGGAGACACCTGGCTCCTGACTAATCTCCTCTTCCTCGGCCAGCACTTGAGGCAGTGCCAGAGGGGAGGGGCCTGGAGAGGGAGGCCTGGCCAACTCCTCTTCTTCATGTTTGGAGCCTTCTTCCTCCGATGAGATAGGCTCGGAGGGCGGGGCCACAACAGCTTATGAGGAGAGGTTCGAATGCTTCTTAGAAGCAAATGACTTTACTGAACTGTCCAGCGGCCGTAAACAGGCACATTTTTTGAATTCATGTGGTCCTGAAGTTTTCACGACAGCTAGAGTTTTAGTCGCATCTCAGCCAGTCCGTACGGCATCCTGGGAAGTTCTGAGGGAAAAATTGAAGAGCCACTATTCACCAGCCCTGTCCCGCATAGCCCACCATTTTAACTTGAGGCAGATACTGCAGGAGGAGGGAGAACTGGTCAACCAGTACGTGGCTCGCCTCAGGACTGCTGCCCTTGACTGCGCGTTCAGAAACTAGAGGATGCCCTGGTGGAGCAGCTAGTTTGTGGGGTACGAGACATTAGACTACAGAGATGGTTGTTGGCCAAGAAGAACTTAGACCTTCAAATAGCCCTTGAAGAAGCCCAGGCGACCGAGATGTCAAATAAATCTACCGTGGACATGTGCAGATTCCATGCCCCCACTGGTCAAGCCGCAACTGTACATTTTCAGGACGTCACCTCCGATGAGGCCACAGATGAGGAGGCAGACATCAGCCGCCTCAAGGCATCCACCCCCCGAACAAAGGGACTGACCGCGAAAAAAAATCCTTTGGCTTCTTGCCTCAGTTGCGGGGACAATCATCCCTGATCAACTTATCGATTCTGGTCAGCCAGGTACCTGCCACCGCTGTGGGAAACAGGGCCATATTGCACGCGTCTGCTACTCATGGAATCAGGCTGCTACCATCACCAATCCAGATGTTCCATTGTCAAGCCACCTCCAACCAGTGAAGATTGTTTTGCTATTTTCCGCGGCCCACCCAGGTAGCTCGGATATTTCTGCTAAGCTCTTAATGACTGTCAAAATAGAGGGTGCAGCCTGCCAGATGGAAGTGGACACCGGATTGTCCAAATCGTTTGTATCCTGGTCAACTATGAAAAAACTGCTGCCCGACCTGCGCAAGAGTCAGCTCCGCCCCTGCCCTGTCAAGCTTCGTGATTATCAGGGGAATCACATTCCCATTATTGGGCATGGCCGATTCCTAGTGGAAAAGGATAGTTTTACTGACCGCCTTTCCTTAATAGTGGTTGATGGCTCTCTTCCCAGTCTTTTAGGGTTGGACTGATTCAGCTCTCTAGGTTTAGGCATTACAGGAATCCACTCCATGTCTTCAGACGATTTTGATGCCCTATACACTGAGTTCGCTGATATTTTCAATGACTCTCTGGGTAAGTGTGTGGGCTCCCCTATCGCATTAAACTTAGACCCTCAGGTGGGCCCTATTAGGCTCAAGCCTAGACGCGTCCCTTTCGCCCTGTGTCCTAAAGTGGATGCTGAATTGGACAAGCTAATTGATCAGGGTGTTTTAGAACCATTGTCCATTCACAATGGGAAACCCCGATAGTGATTCTGATTAAGCCTGATGGCTTTATTCATGCCTGTGCCGATTTCAAATGCACGCTGAATAAGGCATTGCAAGCCAATCTCTACCCAGTCCCCGTGGTTCAGCATTTGCTCCATTCCCTTGGTCCCGGCTCCATTTTTGCAAGGTTGGATTTGGCTCAAGCTTACCAGTAGCTCCCGGTGGATGATGGCTCAGCAGAGGCTCAGACCATTGTGACACACCGGGGAGCATTTAAATGCCAGCGTCTTCAATTTGGAATAAGTATTGCCCCTGGGCTATTCCAGAACCTGATGGAGCGGTTGTTGCACGGCCTGCCGGGGGTTGTCCCCTACTTCGATGATGTGCTCATCTCCGCTTCTTGTTGGAGCGAGCTCATCAATTGTGTTCAAGCTGTCTTATTGCGTTTTCTACAATCTGGCCTTAAATTGAAGAAAACTAAATGTGTAATTGGTGTTCCCAAAGTAGAGTTTCTCATTGATGCCACCGGTATTCACCCTACCCCGTCCAAGGTGGCAGCCATTAAACATGCTGCCGTGCCCACCTGTAAGTCCGAACTGCAGGCCGTTCTGGGGCTTTTAAATGTTTATAGTGTATTTTTGCTGCATAAGGCTACGGTGGCTCCCACAGCCCCTCCACAGGTTGCTGGACAAGGACATGCCATGGTCCTGGGGCCCCAGAGAATCATGCTCTTTCCAGGCTGTAGAGGACTTGTTCACCTCTTCTGCTGTCCTTGTACAGTACAGTTCTGATCTTCCCCTCACGTTGACAGCTGATGCCTCCCCATTCGGCATAGGGACCATGTTGAGCCATAGGCTCCCGAACAGTTTGGAGGCTACTATTGCTTTTTACTCAAGGACTCTGTCTTCTATAGAACATAATTACAGCCAGCTAGATAGGGAGGCTTTAGCTGCTGTGGCATCTGTCAAGCGTTTTCACAATTATGTGTATGGCCGTCCATTTGAACTAGTGATGGACCATCAGCCCCTCTTAGGCTTTCTGTCTATGGACTGTCAGACCCCTCAAATTCTCTCCCCTCAAATGTCCCACTGGATGGTGTTCTTGGCGGCCTATAATTATTCTTTGTTCCACTGGACGGTGTTCTTGGCGGCCTATAAATATTCCTTGATTTACCACCCCGGCAAGTTGATAGCACATGCTGATACCCTCAGCCGCTGCCCCTTGCCTGTGGCTGTCCTAGACCCGGCACCTGCCCCGTCCATTCTTCTAATTGAAGAGCTTCATGCCCCCTTAACTGCTGCAGACCCCCTTTTAGCTCAGGTACTGGATTGGGTGGGAAGGGGGTGGCCGATGAGGCAGGTAGCTGAACAGTTTGTGCCATTCCAGGTCCAGCAGCATGAATTACCTGTCCAATGGGGATGCTTGCTCTGGGGGAATAGGGTAATAGATCCACCAAAGCTGCTGCCTCCTGTTATTGAGTGGTTACATGAGAGCCATCCTGGCATTGTCAGGATGAAGGGGTTGAGCAGGAGTTATGTCTGTTGACCCAAGATCAATAGGGATAACGCCAGGTGTCAGAAGTGTCAGCAGTCTAGACCTGCTGCACCAGCTGCTCCTTCTAGGGAATGGGAGATCTCTAGAGCCCCTTGGTCGTGAATTCATCTAGACTTCACAGGCCCATATAAGGGCTGCACCTTCCTTATTGTGGTAGACGCCTACTCTAGGTGGGTAGAATTAGAAATAATGACCTCCACCACCTCAGAGGCCATCATCAAGGTGTTGCGCAGGCTGTTTTCCACTCACGGTCTCCCTGACGTGCTGGTGTCAGATAATGGGCCACAACTGACATCTGCCCTTTTCCAGCTATTCTTAGCCAACCTAGGAATCCGCCATGCCCAGGTAGCCCCGTTTCATCCAGCCAGTAATGGCCTGGCTGAATGGGCAGTGGGGTCAGCCAAGGAAGCGCTGGCCAGGATAGGGCCCGAGAAGTGGCAAGAGAGGATGTCCACCTATCTACTCTCGCAGCATACGACCCCTTGCTCAACCACTAACTGAAGTCCTGAGGAAATACTGATGGGCCACCATCTGTGGACTATTCTAGACTGGCTGCACCCTACTTACATGCCAGAAAGCCCTCAGGACGACTGCAGGGCCCCCAGGATATTTAATGAGGGGGACCTGGTTTTCGTTCATAATTATTGGGGGAACCGCGATGGCTGTCGGGGCGAGTGACTCAAGTAATGGGTCCCTGCTCTTACAGAATCCAACTCAACAATGGAAGAACCTGATGGCGCCATGTGAACCAATTATGAGGAAGATCTACACCCAAACTGCAGACTATCGTAAGGAAAGCACCGCAAACATTCCAAGAGGTTCCCCCACCGATTCCGGCACCAGACAACTATCCTCCACACACCCCTGGAACAAATAAAACACCGCTAGACTTACTGGAAGTAGCCACACCTGTTGGAACTCCGGAAGAGCTGTCGGCCGACCCGCCAGTTGACCAGGTACCCGCCCCACAGGCCGCCGTTCCTGAACTGAGACAATTTGGACGAGTCCGCAGATGCCCTGCGTACTTACAGGATTACGCATGCTCCATCCGGGGGGAGAAGAGTGTTGCGTTCAGCACGCTGTCCTGATGACAGAGCTGCTGTTCCCCTATTGGTCAGAAAGTAGCTGTTTGCACAGGAGTTTCCGCACCTTCTGGTTGGTTAGAGGCGTCTGACAGCTACTATATAAGAGCTGTCAGACGCAATCAATGTTGCCAGCACTTAGAGTATTGTTAACTGGTTGTTCTGATTAAAGAGTTGTTGTCACAGTCCGTGTCACCTCAGTCATTGCCCTCCATCTCGCAATAGAGCAGGAAGAAGGTAAGGTCGTGAGCCCGGTGGGGACAGTGGTGGTGGGGGGATGCAGCAAGCTCCAGGGACAGGGGGGCTAGCGCAACTTACCTGTAGGCAGGAGGAGGCAGCTCAGTTGGAGCACAGAGCAGGCAGGCATCATGTAGGAACTTGGGAAGGCAGCTTAGGCAGGCAAGCCACCCGGGAGGTGAGGAGTGACTGGGCAGGGTGAGTAGGTAGGGCAAACGAGTGGGCGGTGACCGAGCAACCAGTTCGGGGGCGTGGCCATCCAGTGGTTGCTACCAGTTCACCAACCAAGGCCAAATTACCACTTACTGGTTCGCCCGAACTGGTGCGAACTGGAAGAAACCTACCACTGCACATGACTCTGTTAATGCAACTGTCATAAACATGAGCCCATTGCCAAGCATCTGAATTTTTAATCACGTGACCATAAGGATTCTGCAATGGTCATAAGTGTGAAAAATAGTCGTAAGTCTCTTTTTTCAGTGCCGTGGTAACTTTGAATAGTCACTAAATGAACTGTTGTAAATTGAGGACTACATGTATTTATTATTAAATGTATACATTGCACATCTCACCATTTGAGGCAACTCTAGGTGGTTACAGTATAATGAAAATAGAAATATAAAAATCATTTGAATTAGATTAAAATTACTAAAATTTAAATACAGAGTAAAAGATTAGTTTACAGCAGACTAATGGTGGTGCCTTCTCTATCACTGCACCAACCATCTCATCTATCGCTCTTTCATCAAGGCCACATGCCAATTGACACATCCAGGTTTTAAGGTTTCTCCTAAAGGCCAGAAGGATGGGGGCAGAATTCATATCCTTGGGGCAGGGTGTTCCATAGGGTGTGGTTGTGACAGAAAAGGGTTTTCTCCTAGATGGCACCAGCCTAAATTTCTTGGCTGATGGGGTCCACAACAGGGCCCTTTTGCCAGAACACGTGGGGTGGCTGGAACTAAGATAGTTCTTCAGATCCAGCCACCCTATGTGTTCTGGCATATATGGGATGTATGGATATATGACAGTTCATCAGATATCCATGCCATAAAAGCAGTGGTGGGATTCAAATAATTTAGCAACTGGTTCTCTGCCCTAATGACCAGCTGGGTAGGCGTGGCTTGGTGATCATGTGACCATGTTGGTGTGGCCAATTCAATGTCACTCACATCGATGGGCGCTTCATCTTAGCTGTTACAATGTAATAAGGGTTAACCAGCGAGGAAGTTTCTGTAAGCAGGGCAATAAAGATTAGGCTAGAAACAACACCAGAATGTTTCCTTCCTGCCTTCCTTACAGGATTAGCCCTGTAAAGTGGGGAAAAAACAAAATAAGATTTCTTCCAACAACTGGTTCTCCAAACTGGTCTAAACTGGTGGTCTAAAGCACCCTGTTATTAAGAACAGCTGCTTGCAATTACTGCAGGTTCAAATCTCGCCAAGGCTCAAGGTTGACTCAGCCTTCCATCCTTTCTAAGGTAGGTAAATTGAGGACTCAGTTGTGGGGGCAATAAGCTGACTTTGTATAAATATACAAAAGAATGAAGGCTATTGCTTAGCACATTGTAAGCCGCCCTGAGTCTCTGGAGAAGGGCGGCATATAAATCAAATTAAAAAAAAAACTGCTTAGAAAGTTAACAACCGGTTCTCCTGAATAGGCGCGAACTGGCTGAATCCCACCACTGCATAAAAGGCTTTAAAGGAAATGACCAACACTTTGAATTATACCTAGAAGCAGATCAACAACCAGTGCAGCTTATGTAGCAGTGGTGTTACATGTGCCACCCCAAAGTATTCGTGCTGCTGCATTCTGAACCAACTGTAGCTTCTGACTCTTCAAGGGTAGCTCCATGCATTTTTCCAACATTGAAAAGTGTTGTAGTAATAAGAAGGGTATCCAGAATCCAATCTTTGTCCAAGCCATCCATTTACATGTCCCAGATGTGTACATTATTCAAAATAATATGGATAATAAAAAATATTAAAATTTATTTAAAAATTAGATTAGAATATTAATGACTTATTCCCAATTCATAAAAATGTTGGACGTAACAAAAAAATATGTATTGCATTGCAACTTCAACACTCCTCGTTTTTTTCTGCAAAGTATGCAATAATTGCTAATTCTATATTTTTGTTGAAGCAGACATAGGTTAAGATTTAATTTTGGAAAGTTTCACTCAGCAAAAAATTTCCTTCCATAGTTTAAGGTCTAGTGAAGGGAAATGTATAGTGAGTGATTCTCTCAATTAGGCAATAGTCAGTAGTCTAAAGATTCAGACAATAACCCCCTCCACAATTTTTAACCAACATTTTTTTCCAAGGATAAATTTGGCATAGAAGAACCCTATGGAAATCAGTGGAACGATGTACTGAGTTTCTGAAAATATTTTTATATATTTTATAAATTTTATATAAGCATAATGTTTCCTGTTTATTGTATTCAGTCTGAGTGTTTTAACTTCCACAAAGATTTTAAATCAGCACATATCCCTATCTGAAGAAAACCCTCTATTTTATTAATATAGAATCTGCAAGTCTTTTAACATGTATTTAAACCTGGACTACATAGAAACTGGTTGTGCCACCTTCTCCTTTCTACATTATAAAAACCTTTCAAAAATATCAAAAAGCTTGTCTCTTGTATCCTCTCTTTTGTCTCTGGAGTAGCAGTTCCCTTCTACCAAATAGACTGATTCTCTTAACAGATCCCTAGACTTGACAGGATCAAGGTTCTTCATAATATACTTTATATATTTTTGGATTGTAATGCAACAATATATATTTTCCCTACAATTATGTTGTCATTTTAAAGTAAAAAATGGAGACCAAAAAGGATCTTTACTGCTACCCAGTGGTCATCTAGATTTTTGCACCCCCAAAATGGTGCCAATTAGAGCTGGATAGATATCTTCCAGCAGTCATCGTTTTAATAGAAGAGAATATTTGTTGCTCAGTGTTGAACTGTGGGGTCCTTGGTGCTCTCTTTGCTTGCAGATGATGCAGGATTTTTTTACATCATCAGTGCGAAAAGAGAGTGGGATTTGCTCTCTCTCTCTCTCTGTGTGTGTATGTATGTAGTGTACATGCATACACACACTTTTAACAACATCTTCAAAAAAATAAAAGTCACAAAAGAAGAAAACAACACCCTACTCTTCCTGAATATCCTCATCAGCAGAGGCATTGATGGCAAATTAGAAACACAAGTCTATCATAAAACCAACCCCATAATCAAATGGTCCACTACCAAAGTAACAACCCAATTTCCCTCAAGAGAAGCTTATAACAACGCTATTTAGATCAGGGCTGTCAAACTCCTGGCCTGCATGCCAAATGTGTCACACTCTGGCCACGCCCACACCTGGTTTAGCAAAGGGGGGAAAAAGTCCTGATACATCACGTGACGCTGCCGTGATGATGTGAGTTTGACACCCCTGATTTAGATGAACAGAAACACATTGCAGCAACCCATCTATACAACAACAAAATGGATCTCATATATTTAGAGGATCCCATCCTCTTCCCACAAGATGGCTATTCATGCAATTATCAAAAAGTCCCTGATCATTCAAGCACAACCAACACAAACTCTGAAAAGCATAACACTGTCACCCATCAAAAACAACTCAGAAACAACCAACAGTCTATTACAACCACATGACATCACCATAGCATAAAAACCAACTAAAGTCTTTCAAAACATCTTAAATAAATGAAGGGACTCAGAAGTCCTAGAAGAAAAGCAGGAATCATCTACAATATACAGTATAAGAACTGTAGCAGCCACTATGTAGGATAAACAGGCAGAAGACTAACAGAGTGCATCTATGAACACCAACTAGCAGTCAAAAGATATAATGAAAGCTTGCATAACACATTGACAGACTTCACCATAGTTTCAACTGGGAAACTTGAGCATCCTAAACCAAGCCAAATCCAAAATTGCTAGAAAATTCCTAGAAGCCTGGCACTCAGATAAATCAGCCATCAACAGGCACATAGAGATAAACAACATCTACATTCCATTCAAAAGAGACAATATCTTAACCCATAGACTCGGTTCCATATATATTGGATATAATTGATCAATATGGGAAAGTATCAGGATTTAAAGTCAATTCATATGAGACAAAGATGATAACCAAAAACATGTCTGTACTTGAAAGAGATGAACTAGGAGGAATCACGGGGTTTGAAATAGTTAAAAAGGTTAAATATTTAGGAGTGTATATAGCAGCTTCAAATACAAAATTATACAAAAATAACTATGAAGATCTCTGGAAGAAGGTACAGAAGGATATGGAGAATTGGAAAAAATTACAGTTGTCTTTATTGGGAAGAATTGCAGCAATTAAAATGAATGTGTTACCCAGATTTCTATTCTTGTTCCAAATGATACCAGTGCTTAAGAAAGATGAAAATTTGAGAGAATGGCAGAAAGGCGTTAATACTTTTATTTGGGCTGGGAAAAAACCCAGAATAAAGATGAAAATTATACAAGATACACGTGAAAGGGGTGGTCTTAAAATGCCTAATTTAAGATTATATTATGAAGCAGCGGTCTTATCACAAATTAGTGATTGGTTTAATTTAACTGAGGGGAGAATGTTGAATCTGGAAGGTTATGATTTACTATATGGATGGCATGCTTATTTGTTATATGATAAAAAAGTGGATAAAGTATTTAAAGCCCATATACTTAGAAATGCTTTGTTGAGGGTTTGGAAAAAATATCAATATAAGTTAAATTATAAGATACCTGTATGGGCAAATCCTAGACATGCAATAGAAAATATAAGTATAGAACAAAAACAGGAGGTGATTACTTATAAAGAGCTTCTTGTTATGGAAAGGGGTGTATTATATTTGAAATCTTTAGATACATTGAGAGAAGAAGGTATAATTTACACATGGTTTCAGTATGATCAGCTTCAAGCTAGATGGAAGGAAGACCAAAAAACTGGTTTTGTGCAAAATGAGGAAAAATTGGTAAAACAAATTAGAGATCAAAAACAAATGCATATCAAAAGGTTGTATAATGCTTTATTGGAAATAGATTCTGAGACAGAACTGGTTAAAGATTGCATGATTAAATGGGCACAAAATTTTCAAGAGCCAGTGATGATGGAGACTTGGGAAAAGATTTGGATTAGAAATGTGAAATTTACACAAGCACAAAATTTAAGAGAAAACTTTTATAAAATGTTTTATAGATGGCACTTAGATCCCAAAAAACTATCATGTATGTATCCTAATGTGCAAGCTAAATGTTGGAGATGTGATTGTGATGATGCAACTTATTTTCATATATGGTGGACTTGTAAAAAAATCAAAGCATTCTGGATAAAGATTTGGTGGGTGATGCAGAATATTTTTTAAAAAAGATTGAAATTTACTCCGCACTTGTTTCTACTGGGTATAACTACGGACTGTACAGTTGTAGAGACTAAACTGATCCTGAACTTAATAACAGCAGCAAGATTGTTGATAGCACAACACTGGAAGAAGGACTTTTTGCCTACTATTGATGCTTGGATACTGAAAGTAACTAACTTAGCTGAAATGGCTAAAATTTCAGCATGCTTGAAGGATCATACACAAGAAAGATATATACTGGATTGGAGAAGATGGATTGATTATATTCAAAATAAGTATCAGACTAAAAAATATCAAATAGCTTATGAATGAATCTTTAATTGTATAAGCGTTATATGAGTGATTTTAGAAGTATTATATCCAAGAAGCATGATTTTATCTATGGGGGGGGGGTTAAGAGTTTTTTTTAAGAGGGTGTTAGTTTAATGGATAGTTAAGCAATTTAGTTTATTGTTAAAAGTTAAGTGAAATACCTTGTGTTCTGCTCTGGGAAGACGGGGAGGGGGAGGGGGGGTTGGGTGGGAGGGTTGTGGGAAAATTGTGTTTTTTCTTTATTAAAACTTTTTCAATTAAAAAAAAAAGAGACAATAAAAAACCCAAAAGACCATAACCCCTCCTTGCCAGCAATCAACACCTAGATAAGCATAGATTAACAGCAAATTTAATATTAGACCAACAATTAAGCAATCAAGGAACTACCAACTCAGACAAACAATCAAACAATAAAGACAGACTAACCAAGCAACTAATCAAGCAAGATTATGGTGATATTATTCCATCCACCAATCCATCCATCCATCTATCCATTTCCTCTTTAGAACAGCCTTCCAGAGGTAGCCAACTCAATCAAATACAGATTCTTCATAATTGGTCAGTTGGTACAGTTCTTTCTTGATAAAATCACTCATATCCATTAGGCTATTGATTTTTCATGGGCAGCACCCAAAATAGTGAATGGGATATAAAATTTCGCAATTCCCCCAATTCTCGAGGTGTCATGGGGTAAATTTTTGGTTTGGGAAGCTTCACCCCAGGGAGTATTTCAATGGTGCAGTCGGTAGCCCTGTGGGGAGGTAGAGCATCCGATGCCTTTTCGCTAAAAACTTCCCTGAGATCCCAATATTCCTTTGGAATTTTCTCTTCTCCCTCAATATGGTTAATGGCTACTGCCGCCCTCTCTGATTTCATGTCGTCTCTCAGGGGGGGGCTTCCTTTTCCGGAGCTGGTTCTGCCGTGCGTATGCGCAGGACCCCCGTCTTCCAATTTACTCGTGGGTTCCATTTGCGAAGCCAGGGCAGTCCTAGAATGAGGGGTCTTTCCATGCCAGGGGCTACAATAAATCTGAGATTTTCTACATGATTTCCCAACTGCAGTTCAAGGGGTTCGGTCATGAAGCTAGCTGGGCCCCCTCCTGCGATCGACCCGTCTAATTGACAAAATGCAATGGGTCTTTTTGAAGTTTTTAGTCTCAGTCCCATTTCCTCCACTACTTTGGGGCTAATTATGCACCTAGTGCACCCCGAGTCCAACAGGGCTAACAATTGCGCGTGAGTCCCTGTGGAGGGCACCCTTATTTCTACGGGGATGAGTAAGGGTTCTTCCGTGTGACTCACCCGTTCGTCGGTGTCGGAGTCGGAGTCCGTCTCGCTGTCGTCATCGTTGGTCGGAGTTCCCAACTCACCCTGGTTCCGGGGAGTGAACTCAACGACTTCTCCTTTCAGGGCGGTGCCGTGGGTTTTGGCGGGTATTTTGTCACCTTTTTTTTGGCCGGCCCCGGTAGCTTTTGGCGGTGGCTTGGAGAAACATTCGGCCGCCCGGTGACCTTCCTTCCCACATTTGAAACAGGTGAAGGGCTTTGACTTGGGCTTGAATTCGGTCTTCCCGCCAGTCATCTTGGGTGCCCCCTTACGGTAGAAAGAGGATGACTGGTCCCCCATCCGCCTTCCTCGGAGTTCGCTCCGTTTCAGCTCGATCTCCACATCCTCAGCTATTATGTACCATCTATCCAAATCATTGGGGACCCCCATGTTCCTACAGTCTCGATATATCTCTTCATTCAATCCATCCTTGAAACTCTCCAAAAGAGCCATTTCTGACCAGCCTGTCATATAGGGTGCCAGTTCACGAAATTCTTGGATATACTCTGCCACCGGCCTCCGGCCCTGCTGAATGCTCTTCATTCTGAGTCTCGCCTTTCTTTCAGCTAACTGGTCTTCAAAATGCCTCCTAAGGGCCCTCATGAACTGGTTGTAATTTCTCAGCAAGGGGGAGTTGTTATTGTGGAGAACCACCATCCACTCAGCAGCTACTCCCTCTAGGGCATTCGCGACACTTCTGACTTTAGCCGCCTCTGTTTCGTAGTCCTCCCCCCAGTCCTGCATGTGGTTCCACACTTGGGTCAGGAAAAATCCCAAGGCTTTAGGATTCCCATCAAACTTCCCAGGAAGGGGGGGGATTTTTGGCTTTTTACGTCTGCGGGGGAGGGGGGGCTGCAAGGCTGGGGTTCTCTGGCCGGCTGCATCTCTCTCTCGAGCTGCCGAAGCCTGGGATGTTGCCTCCTCAAGCTCTTCCTCTCCCCCGCAGGTTGTCTCTTCTGGCTCTCCCCTGGGGCTTGCTCCCCCCTTCTCCACAGGAATTCCAAAAGACTCACGGTTTTTTCTGCTTTCTTCTACATCACGGAAAAGCTGCAAGGCTTGTTCTATCATGAGACGTTCTTTCTGTTCCTGCATCCACACTGCCTCTTTTTTTCGGGGTCTGGAAGTTGTCACTCCCCGGGGGTCCTCCCCCCAGTCCGGCAGTCTCCCCACTCCTTTTGACCATCTGGTTTCCTCCGGCTCCAAGCGGAGTTTTTCCAACCATTCTGCAGTCTCCTTTTCTGACTGGAGGGCAGCTGAACTCACTGCCCCCATCTTCTCTTCTCCCTCACTCCCTCGATCTGACATATTTTGAATTTACAGTCCCCTCGGTTTTTGTCCGGGATGACTGGATGTGACTTATAGCTTAATGTCAGGTATGCTTCCTTCAGTATCCAGGAAAGAAAACCCCAAACTCAAGCATTTTGAAGAATTTAGTACTTTTACTGAATATGAAAAGATAGCAACCCAGGTAAAGCTGGAAGTGAGCAAAACGCGCGAAATAGCATCTACTAAGCTTCTCCCCCCCCCGTGTCCATTGACCCTCAGCCAATCCAAAGGTCTCCCAAAGGTCAGGTGGCATCACGTCTGGCAACGTCATTCATCAGGAATGTAAGGCAGTTAGTCAGCCAGCCCCTTTTGAAGATTCACTTTCGATTCCTGGGAAGACACGTCCTACAATAGATAAACACCTCCTGCGCCTTCCCCACCCTTTCATCCCCCTTTACTAATCCCTCCCCCATTTCTTATGGCAGCTGAAGCAGGCAAAGCTGAGGCTGACACCTGGTATGGTGTATTTCAACAAAGTGATTAGGACTCTCTGGCATGTCCTTGGTCAATGTTTGTTTATTTAATTATTTGTATCCCATTTTATTATTTTTACAAATAATTCAAGGCAGTAAACATATCCAACACACCTTTCCTCCTCCTATTTTCCCCACAGCCTTGTGAGGTCAGTTAGGATGAATACTGGCCCAAGGTCATTCAGCTGGCTTTCTCTTGGCTCTTTCAAAATAGGAATATTTGAGGAGTGTCTCCTGGAGATTATTAACACCTTGCTTTGGGAAGAATCATTACTTGCAATCTTGAAAGAAGCCGTGGTACATTCCCTCCTTATGTCAATCTAGGACCCTCTCTGGGTCCTAGATTGCCATTTTTTCATAGAATCCTTTTCAGTTGGGTTGGTTTTTGAAATGAGCCATGAAGCAGATGTTCAGAAACAGTTTTATAAACAAAGATGTTAGATACTGAAAGACTGAAAGGTTTTCCCGCTGGTCCATTGTTTGAGCAGGAAAAATACTCAAACATGATTGGTTGAACTCCCTGACAGCTCCCTATATAAGGGCAAGCTGTCAGAGAGGCAAGCTGCTGGATTGTACATAGTTGCTGAATGGAGTTGGAGACAGGCTCAGCTGTTGTCTGAGCCTGTCTCCAATCTCTTCAATAATCCTTCTCAACACTGGCGATGAGGATGGGGATTCTGAAGAAGAACTGAGGCAAAAAGAGCTGACAACTCAATCCAGCCAGGCAGTCGGAAAGAATGGCGGTCTCAGCGTTCCAGGAACCATCTGTCCGAAGCTGGGTAAAGCACAACACACACACGGAATTGGCTAATACAACCCAGGGTTTAATCTCGGTTAACATGACGGTCCTACAGAAAACGCTGGCGCTGTGACTTCAGCTCAAAGATGGAGTTAGCTGGCTGCTCAATTGCTGTGGTTTTTGGCGTTGTAAATGAGTTTACAGCTGTAGCATCTTTGAATATACCACCAGCTCCCTCCCCTCCCATTCGAAGGCTGAGAATGCTGGTGAATGATGTCATCAGCTGTCGTCGCCACTTTTGCTTCAGAGTGCCTGGGTTCCCCCCCTCCCCCTTGGTTCCCTCTTGTCAGGGCATTGATTAATCCCATGTTTGGCTCTGGGACAAATCACCCTGATTAATTAGAAGATGGATCGTGGCTTCCTCCAAGTTGCAATATTCTGAAAAGAAAACCCGAAGAAAAGTTCTCTAATAAAACTCATTTATTTGTTATAAAGAAAATAAAACACCTCACTAACTAAGAAAGATAATTGCTACATTTTGAAAGTAATTCGGGCCGGCTGCTTTTCACAGCAACCGGCACTCCTGGCAAGAGAACAAAGGAAAGAGTGTGTGAAGGAATGTGGGTGGATGTGGAAACACGTAGCTTACTGATAAGAAGTTGGCAAGCTACGGAGAGTCTGACAGTCCAGAAATAATTAGCTCAGCTGGTAAATAAAATAACGCAGTGACATTCCCCTTCTTTTGCCAGTTGAGCGAATATCAGTACATCATCAAATAAGGCACATCTTCTTACGCAGATACTCGTGTTGAGCTGCTGGGAGTGGTTTGTTGAGCATATCAGCAATTTGATCATGTGTAGATACATATTGCATTTTGACAAAACCTTTTTTCACTAAATGTTTTATGTTTTGATAACGGATGTCAATGTGTCTGGACCTAGAACCTGTAAAATGTGATTCAGAAATATAAACCACCAATTCATTGTCTTCCATCATGGTGATCGGTCTGATCAGGTGTGTCCAGATATCTGTGACTAAAGCATCAAACCAAGTTAGAGAATTACATGCATCTGAAACACAAGCATATTCAGCTTCAGTAGATGAACAAGAAACAAAATTCTGTTTACGTACTTGCCAATAAACAGGACATCCATTTAAGAATATCATATAACCTGAAGTACTTTTACGTGATTTCTTATCACTTGCCCAATCAGAATCTGCATAACAACATAATTCTGCTTAATCAGTATGTGTTGGTTCTAACAATAATTTCAAATGTTTGGTGTATTTTAGGTATCTCAATAATTTCTTTTTTTTTTAATACAATTTTTATTGATTTTTTTTTTACACAAATAAAATATAATAACAATTCTGTTTAACATCGGATTCGCAGTGTTTGTACATATATACATGAATAAGTGTCTGGTGTCATTTGTACTATACATTTCTAATTGATTTCTGCACCTTTTATTTCTTCCTTAATTCTATCATCTATCCATTTGTACCATCTTCCCCACACAGTATCATAGTCCGAATTTTCATCATCATTTATCTCGTGAGTTAATTTACTTATCTCTGCACACTCTAATATTTTGTTAATTATAAGGTCGTCTGATGGTAGGTCTTTCTTTTTCCAGTATTGAGCGTATGCTAGTCTGGCAGCTGTAGTTATATGTATTAGGAGGTGGATCTTTTCCTTTCCGTACCCTTTCTTTACCATTCCCAGGAGAAATATTTCTGGATTCAGATCAATGTCTTCTTTAAGTATGTCTTTCAACCATCTCCAAATTTTACTCCAGTACTTTTTTGCTTCGGGGCATGTCCACCATGTATGAAAGAAGGTGCCATGACCATGGCCACATTTCCAACAATTTGGCTGCGCATTGGGGAACATCTTTGCTAGTCTTGCAGGTGCCAAATGCCACCTGTGAAGCATTTTGTAGTGATTTTCCTTATATGTGGCTGCTCTAGTTAATTTATAATTTTTATTCCAGGCTTCTTCCCATTCATTAAAGTTCAAACTGTGTCCAATATTTTTCTCCCATGCTCTCAATTGATTTCTAATTATATCCTCGTCTCTGTCTTCCTCTAATAAATAGTTATACAGCTTGGCCAACGCTTTTTTCCCTGGTCCCATCAAAATTTTATCTAATCCCTTATATCCTAATTCTAGGCCATACTCTTCTTTATCTTTCTGGTATCTTGATTTTATTTGCAGATAAGTCCACCAATCTAAGATTATACCTTGATCTCTCAGGGCTTCATTTGATTTAATATTTCCCCCTCCATCGATAATATCTTTGTATCTGCACAATTTCTCCATTCCCCACCTGTTGGGATAGATCATTGCCTCTGCCGTGGAAAGCCAGTTTGGGACTTTTGAATAGTATCTCTGCCTAATTCCCACCCACGTTTGTATTAGGGAGTCTCTAATTTTATGCCTGTGGAAGTAGGTTTTCTTTTTATTGTCTTTGTCCCATAGATATGCATGCCACCCTTTCTGTAGGTCATGTCCTTCTATCACTAAGATTCTCTTATTCTCCAAGGTGATCCAATCCTTTATCCATATCAGCTTTGCTGCTCTGTAATACATTTCCCAATTTGGGAGTCCAAATCCTCCCACATTCCTTTTTTCTTGTAGAATTTTGAGTGAGATCCTTGATTTTTTCCCCCTCCCAAATAAATTCCCTAACGGTCTTATTTAATTCTGAGAAAAACGTTTTCTTTAAGATTACTGGTAAATTTTGATATAAAAATAAAATCTTGGGGAGGATGCTCATCTTAATTGCCGCAATTTTGCCAATAAGTGATAACTTGATCTTTTTCCATCTATCCAGATCTTGTTTTAATTTATTAATTAATGGAGTATAATTATCTTCTTTTAGAGATGAGCACCTTTTGGATAGCCAAATTCCTAAGTATTTTATTTTTGGGACAACTTGTAAGCCCAAGTTTCTTCTATCTCTTTCTTCTGCATCTCAGTTACATTCTTAGTAAGTATTTTGGTTTTAGATTTGTTCAATTTAAAGCCTGCCACCTCTCCATATTTACCCAATTCCTCTAATACTTTTTGTCCAGATATTAATGGATCTTCTAATATTAACGCCACGTCATCCGCAAAGGCTTGCGTTTTATAAATCTCTTTTCTAATTTTTAGGCCTTTGATTTCCTCGTTGTTTCTAATGTTTTGTAGCAGAACTTCCAGAGCCAAAATAAATAATAGCGGTGACAAAGGGCAGCCTTGCCTTACACCTTTCTTAATTTGAAAAATTCTTGTCCTGTCACCATTTACTAAAATGCTCGCCCTCTGGTTGTCATAGATAGTTTTTATCATTTTTTCGAAGTTTTGCCCGAATCCCATTATTTTAATTTGCTTGGTCATAAAATTCCAGTTTAGATTATCGAATGCCTTTTGGGCATCCAAAAAAATTAAGGCCAGCTGCTTTTCTGGATGTTCTTCGTAGTATTCTAGAGTATCTAGTACAATTCTCAAATTGTCCCTAATTTGTCGTCCCGGGAGAAATCCATTTTGATCTTTATGAATCCAATTATTTAATATTTTTTTGGTTCTTTCTGCCATTATACACGTAAATAGTTTGTAATCAGTGTTTAGAAGTGAGATCGGTCTATAATTTTGAATTTTTTTTGGGTCGGCACCTTCTTTCGGCAGTAGTGTAACATGAGCTTCCCTCCACGAGTCAGGAATTTTTGAGCCTGTCAAAACCTCATTGAAAATTTCCATTAATTTGGGTTGTAGAATTTCTTCCAATTTTTTATATATTTCTCCTGGGAATCCGTCTGGGCCAGGTGATTTATTGTTTTTGAGTTTGGAGAGGGCTTTTTTAAACTCTTCAGTTGTTATCTTAGCATTTAACATCTCCTTCTCTTCCTCCGTTATTTGCGGGAGCTCCGCCTTTGCCAAATATTGATCTATTTTTTCCTCCGAGGTCTCCTCTTCTTTGTATAGGGATTCATAGTACTCTCTCGCTCTTTCTAGTTTATCTTCTTCTTTGTTTAAGAGATTTCCCTCAGCGTCTTCTAATATCTGGATTGTCCCTTTTTCATTTTCCTTTTTTAATTTATAGGCCAGCCACCTGCCCGATTTATTTGCGTTCTCAAAATAGTGCTGTTTTGTTCTTTTTATTTTTTGGGCTAGCTCTTCTTGATCTAGAATATTTAGTTTATGTCTCCACACCATCCAATTTTCTTTTGCCGCAGTATCTCCAGGCATTTTCTGGAGTTTCCTTTCTGCTTCATCTAGCTGTTTGATAAGATCTTCCCTGGATTTTCTTTTTAGTTTGTTTTTATATGCGGTGTAGGATATTATTACCCCCCTCAAATAAGCCTTCATTGTGTCCCATACTATTTCACGGGGTGTCCCTTGGTTCTCATTTTTTCCAAAAAAAGTCTTTATTTCTCCTTTCAGTTTTTCTACGCACTCTTTGTCACATAATAGTTTTGTATTGAACCTCCATCTCTGTTGTTTCTTTCTCTTTACATTTCTCCATTTTATTTCCAGGGGGCTATGGTCTGCCCAGATGTTTGGGCTAATTTCTGCCATCTCTATTTCTAACCCCAACGTCCTGGTAACCCAAGCCATATCTAATCTCGACCATGACTGTTGCGAGTTGGAATAGAATGTAAATTGTCTTTCGCTTGGGTGCAGAGTTCGCCATATGTCGATTAAATTCATTTCCTCCACCAAATCGAAAAAGGTTTTTGGTAAAGTCACTCTTTTATTTTTATTCATTTTATTGCTTTTATGGTCATTATCTGGATCTACAATTCCATTGAAATCACCTATCATGCAAATTTCATTATGTTCCATATTCCCCAATTGTTCACGTAACTTTTGAAAAAATTCTCCTTGTTTTTTATTTGGAGCATAAATGCCCACTAGTAACATTTTAGAGTTTTCTATCGTAACTTCAACCATAAGTATTCTGCCCTTTGTATCGTTATATTTCAATTCTGCTTCAATTCCTTTTTTAACATAAATTGCTACCCCTCTCTTTCTTTTTTCTGCTAATGAGGTAAATAGTTTACCATATTTTTTATACTCCAAACATTTGCCCTCATCCTTTTTTATATGGACCTCCTGTAAGCAAATTATATCCATATTTTGTTTTGCTAGCTTTGTAAGTGTTAATTTCCTTTTTTTACTATCGTTTAAACCATTGACATTTACTGAGATTAATTTCAAGTCCTTCATTCCTATTTTCCTTGCTCGGTTTTAGTTCTTATTTAGTCTTACGGCTCTTACTGGTCTTGCTTTTTTCTCCTTGGCTTCTTCTTCAGTCTTCTTCTCCTCCGCAGTTTCTTCCTCTCCTAGATTTGTCGCCTCTATTTCCTCCTTACTACTTTGTTCTTCTTCTGCACCTCTTAACTGGTCGAGAAAGTCTTGTGCTGTGCTCAAGCTGTCTATTTTTATTTTTCTCCCCTGCCAGGTGATTAGCATCCCCTCTGGCAGGAGCCATCTGAATAATATATTTCTTTTATTCAATTGCACAGCCAAAAATCTATATCCTTTTCTCACCTCCCTCACTCTTCTCGGGATCTGTTTTAGTATTATCACTTCTTTTCCTCTGTATGTTATTTGTCCATCCCTCGCCATACTGTATAAGATGTCTTTTACTTTTTTTCTTGCGAATCTAATGTGGACTTCTCTGGGGAGCCTATTCCTCCTCGCATAGTTTGTTTGGACTCTATAGACGTCGTCCAGTTCTCTAATAGTCTCGCGTTTGTCTTGTTGGAGTACTTCTGCAATTAGTTCTGCCATCTTCTCTCCCAAATCCTCGTCTTTATCTTCTTCCACATTTTGAAAGCGCAAGTAGAACGACGCCCTGTCCATCTCTATTTTTTTTTTTTAAATTTTTTTTATTGAGTTTTAAACAGAGATATAAAGACAATACAAAAAAAAATACAAAGACATTACAAAAACAAACGAATTCCCACCACCAACCTACCCACACTATATTTTACATATATGTTTTGGTCATCATCAGAATATATATTGCTTTATAAATTAATATATACTTAATACATTGTCAATTCAGATGTTTTAGATTAGAAATAATCTTGCATCTCCTCTTTATTTAGCTGTTTCCGGTTTTATTTTTCCTACCCTATAATCTTTCATCTATATTTGTACTGATTTTCTTTTCCAGCCATTGATACCACTTGTGCCACACAAGATAGAATTCACTTTCTTCTTTATCTTGGAGTTCTAGTGTCAGTTTATCCATTTCGGCACATTCTGTTATCTTTGAGATTAGTTTGTCTTTGGTTGGGAGTTGATCTGATTTCCAATTTTGCGCAAACAGTAACCGTGCTGCTGTCAAAATGTGTATGATGAGGTACTTTGTCTCTTTGTTGTATTGTGTTGTTATCATTCCGAATAAAAAAAATTCTGGGGTGTTTTCTACTTGTTGGTTTATTATTTCTTCAATGATTTCCTTTGTGTCCTTCCAGTATTGTTGGGCCTTTGTACATTTCCACCAGGCATGGTAGTATGTCCCTTTTTTTGTTTTGCACTTCCAACAGCGTGGGGAGGTGTTTGGATATATTTTGGCTAGTCTGGCTGGTGTTAGGTGCCATCTGTAAAACATTTTTATGAGGTTTTCTTTGTAGGGTATGGCTCTTGTCATTTTAATATTCTGTTTCCACAATTTCTCCCAGTTTGCCAGTTGGATGTTGTGCCCTATGTCCTTGGCCCATCTTATCATATTTTCTTTTACTGTTTCTTCCAGTAATTTATATCTAAGTAAGTAGTTATATAATTTGGTTATCATTTTTTGTTGTGGGCCTTGTAAAATCTTATCCAATTCGTTCAAATTATTCGAGATTCCATATTGCTTTTTGTCTGCTATGTATCTTGAGTGTATTTGAGTATAGGGCCACCAATCGATATTTATGCCGGAGTTTTGGAGTTGCTGTCTTGAGACGAGTTCGCCTTCATGATTCAGTAAGTCTTGGTACCTCATCATTTTTCCTATTTCGAGCGTGTTTGGGTATATCAACGCTTCCATCGGGGACCACCATTTTGGTATTTTGGTATAGTGAATTCTCTTAATATCCTGCCAGATCTTGAATAATGAAGCTCGAATTATATGACATTGGAAGTACGTGTGTCTTTTATCCGGTCCGTCCCATAAGAAAGCGTGCCATCCTCTTATTAAGTCAAAGCCTTCTAAATATAAGGTTCTTTTGTTGCCGAGTTCCATCCATTCTTTAATCCAGGTCAATCCCGATGCCTTATAGTAGAGTTCCCAATCTGGTGTTGCTAGGCCTCCTTTGTCCCGTGAATCCTGTAGAGCTTTGATTTTAATTCTGGCCTTCTTTCCCTGCCATATGTAGTTCATTGTTATTTTGTTGAGGTTCTTAAAGAAATCTCTTCCGGGGTGTATTGGTATCACTTGATATAAATATAGTACTCTTGGTAATATATTCATTTTTATTGAGGCAATTCTGCCCATCAATGAGAGTTGTAATCTACTCCAAATTTCTAAGTCTTTTTTGATTTGTTTTAACAATTTGGTATAATTATCTTCTTTAATTGTAGTTGCTTTTGCTGTCAGCCAAATACCTAGGTATTTTATTTTCTTTACTATTTGAAGTCCTAATTCTTGCTCTAATTTCAACTGTTGTGTTTGGGTCATATTCTTCGTCAATACTTTCGTCTTCTGCTTATTTATTTTGAGGCCCGCAACTTCCCCGTATTCCTCTATCATTGTCATCAACCTGGTTCCAGATCGTATTGGGTTTTCCAATATGAAGATCACATCGTCTGCAAAGGCAAGTAATTTGTATTCCTCCCCCCGAATCTTAAGGCCTTCCACGTCTTCTTCCTTCCTGATTTCCGTTAGTAAAACCTCCAGTGCGATTATAAATAATAGAGGTGACATGGGGCAACCTTGTCGTACTCCTTTCTGAATGTCGAAAGTTTGTGTCATGTCACCATTTATTGCAATTTTGGCTGTTTGACAGGAATAAATCTTTCTTATCAATTTAAGGAATTTCTCTCCGCAATTCATTAATTCAAGTTGTGATGTAAGAAAGGACCAATTTAAATTATCAAAGGCCTTCTGGGCGTCGAGAGATATTAGAGCTATTTCCTTATCTATTTTCTTATCGTAGTATTCCAGTATATCTATGATCGTTCTCAAGTTATTTTTAATCTGCCTCCTGGGTATGAAGCCGTTTTGGTCTGTATGTATATATTTATGGATTATTGTTTTAAGTCTCTGCACTAATATTGACATGAATAGTTTGTAGTCTACATTGAGTAATGAGATGGGTCTGTAATTCCTAACTTGGGTCCGGTCTAAATCTTCTTTGTGTATTAACGTAATAATGGTTTCTGTCCATGATTTTGGGATTTCAGCTGTCAATAATGCTGCGTTGAAGACTTGTAGCAGTATTTCGTCTATTTCTTGTTGGGAGTGTTTATAAAATTCAGTAGGAATTCCATCTGGTCCTGGAGTTTTGTTGTTCTTTTGTTTTTTACGAGCTTCAATCAATTCAGTCATTGTTATGGGGCGATTCAAGATCTCTCTATGTTCTTCTTCGAATTGTGTAATGTTCACTTTACTAAGGTATTTTCGAATTTGGTCTTCGGGGACATCTTCCTGCCGATAGAGATTCTGAAAGAATGTTTTGGCTATGTTTTTCTTATCTACGTGTGTGTGGAATAAAGTTCCTGATTCGTCCTGGAGTTGGTGTATAATTCTTTTGTCTGTTTGCTTTTTTAATTTATGGGCTAACCAGCGTCCAGTTTTGTTTGCGTGTTCGAAGTTGGTCTGTTTTGCCATTTTTATTTTTTGTGCCAAATCAGCTTTTGTAGTCAAATTCAATTTATGTTTAGCCAAATTAAGTTTTTGCTGTGCTATCTTATTATTAGGGTGCTGTTGTAATTTAGTTTCTTCTATCTTGATTTCTTCCAATAAGTCATTCCTGATTCTTTGTTTCTCTTTTTTTCTCTTTGCCAGGTATGCAATGGTTAGGCCCCTGATATATGCTTTCGTCGTGTCCCATAGATTTTGTAACGACGTTTGGTCCTTTGTGTTAATTTGGAAAAATATCTTAATCTCTTTTTCCATCATCTGTAGATACTCTTTTTCCTTTATAATACTTGTATCCATTTTCCATCTTTTTTGTTTTCGGGAGCCTTTCCAAATTATTTTGATAGGGTTGTGGTCAGCCCATATGTTAGGCATAATTTCTACGTTGTGTGTTTCTTTACTTAGTTGGGGTGTCATCCAGGCCATATCCAATCTTGACCACGATTGATGTGGGCCAGAAAAGTATGTGTACTGTTTGGTTGTAGTATTTAATTCTCGCCAGGTGTCATGTAGACTCATTTCTTGTACCAAGTTCTTAAATGTTTGTGGCAGTGTCTTCCTTTTGATTTTGTTCTTCCTGTTACTATAGTAGTCTTCTCGTGTGTTGGCAATTGCATTAAAATCTCCGACAATGCAGATATTTTCATAGTCCAGCTCTTTTAATTTGTCATGTAGTTTTTTATAAAAGTCTATTTGGTTTCCATTTGGGGCGTAGATGGCTACTAACAGTATTATTTTTGTTTCCAGTTTTACTTCTATTATTAAGACTCGACCCTCTTTGTCCACATATATCGGCTTTGTTCTTATATGGTCTCTAACATATATTACCACTCCCCTTTTTTTACAGTCGCCTAAGGATGTGTACATTACTCCTAATTTTTTATTTTCGAGTAATTTTTTCTGTTGTTTTTTTATGTGTACCTCTTGTAAGGTGATTATATCTGCTCCTAATTTTTGCAGTTTAGTGAAAATCTGATGTCTTTTGCTTGGTGAATTTAGACCATTTATATTTATAGAGATGAGTTTTAGTTCTTCTTCCATTCCTGGTGTTGTTTATTTGTCTGTTATTTTGAGTTTTGATGTGTTTCTTGTAACTCTTTGTGTGATCCCCGTCATTTCCTCCTTCCCCGGCTTTCCCTTCTTCCGTTCCTTGTCCTCCTTATTTATTGGCTGCTCTTCTTGGTCACTGGGGTTTGAATCTTCTCTGCCTCCTCTGCTCTCCTGTTCTCCTTCATATCCTAAATGTTGGTCTGCGAAGTCCTGGGCTTTTTCTATGGTGTCGATTCGAAATTTTCTTCCTTCCCAAGAAATGAGTACTCCTTCTGGTATAAGCCATCTAAATTTAATCTTGAGTTTATTCAACTGTCGTGTTAAGAAGTTATATTCTCTTCTCCTATCCCTGGCCCTTCTCGGTACTTGTTTTAGCGTTAGAACTTCCCTCCCTTTGTACATGACTGTCTCCTCTCTCATCTTTCGGTATATTTCTTCTTTCATTGTTTTTTTTGTGAATCTGATGTGTACTTCTTTAGGGAGTTTGTTTCTTCTGGCATAGTTTGTGAAGGCCCTGTAAATTTCGTCGATGCCACCTCTTATTTCATCTTTATCCTTATGTGTCACCTCTGCCAAGATTCCAACCATAATTTCACCCAAGTCTTCCTCTCTCTGTTCTTCTATATTTTGAAATCTTAAGTAGAAAGATGCCTTTTCCATTTCAAGAAATGTAAGTGCATCTTCTGTGTCTCGGCTTCTTGTTGCTTGTTGGTTCTCCATCTGTTCCAACCTGGTAGCTGTGGCTTCCGCCTTTTCCTCAACTTTATGGATTCTCTGTTCATTTTCGGTTATATTTTGTTGAATTTTCTCTATTTTTTCATCTATATTTCTAATCTCATCTTTAATTTCCCCTACATCCAATCTCATTTGTTCATGGTTCTTTTTCGTTTCATCATGATTCAGGGTCATCTTATCTTCCATCCTTTTCATTCCCTCCTGAATCATTGCAAGGGCAGCTTGGATATTTTGAATACCTATGTTGGTCTTTTCTTTATCTGTTGTTTCCCCTGTCTTCTGCTGGATCGGGGAAGCCACCAATAGTGTTTGGGTTGGGGGCATTTTCTTGGTTGATTTAATAGTAGTTGGTATGTTTGAGGTTGCCATATCTATTATGCTTATTATTTTTGCCCACAATTTCATAAAATTCTCACGTCTAATGTTTATAACCTGGATGCAGGATTATTTTTACAAGGTTTTTTCAGAGTATTTCTAATTAGTAATACGATATTGGGAAAACAGCAAAAAGGAAGGCGGGGGGGGAAGCAAGAGAAGGGGGGAACAACGGGGAAAAAGTAAGCTTCTAACAATTCATTAATTACCTTATTCTTCAATTACTTACAAAATAAAATGTATTTTATTATAATAGTTCTAAATTAGTATCAATATCAATTTAATTATTATAATTCTATCTAATTATTTAAAATCATTTACTGTATATGAATAAATTAATTAAAGATAATTAAAGATAATATTCTATAATTGTTTAATTAATTTCAAATAGACAAATTAGACAGACTATTTCAGAGAAAAACTAATAAGTTATTAAAGGTTATTTTCCGGGTCTAGTATCTTATAATATATAGTAGAATAGATTTAAATCGAGCTAAGCATATATATATTGTCCATTAATTATAGTCTCTTATCTTTCTTAGTGTTATGTAAACTTATCTTTCTTCCAACCAAATACGGTTCCAAAGGTCTGAGTCACCCTATTCACTTTAATTGTTCCACGATCCAATTTAATCTATAGTCCTCTGTATTCCTGTTGTTAGAATCCAGATCCAATCCCAAGAGTGTAATGTTGTATCCTCTATTTAAGTCCTTATCATCTGGTTCATCAAGTATTAATCAATATTTAAATTGTTCAATCCAAACAGTTCAGTCTCTAGTAGTCAAATAATCAAAGTCAAAGTCCCTCACACTTTGTATCAGTTTTGTATCCTAATCTTCACAAGAAGTATCACTAAAAGATAGTTTGTATAAATCAGTAAAATCCAATACGATCAATTTGTAGAGATCCGTCCAGGCTCCTCTCCTCTCCTCCGATCTCCGGCACTCCACACTGCACACGCTGTCCCCGCTCGCTCCGATGCTGCACGTTCTGTTCTTATTTGTCCAACTCTCTCCACTCAATCCAGTCTCCCACAAGCTTTTCCTCTTTCGAATTATCTAGTTCAATCCACACTGGCAACTCCACATCAGTAAAGTCCAATACGATCAGTTTGTAAAGGTCCGCCCAAGTTCCTCTCCTCTCCTCCGATCTCCAGCTCTCCTCGCTGCACACGCTCTCTCCGCTCACTCCGATGCTGCACGGTCCGTTCTTGTTTTATTTTTTATCCAATTCTCTCCACTCAATCCAGTCCACATTTATAAAATCCAATACTAATATCCAAGTCTTTTTAAATTATTCTCTATTCTCATCGCAGTATTCATAGGAATTACCTCCTTCCGCTCTTCCACTCTCACTGTACACTCAGCTGTTCGAATTTTTGCGCTGTCACTTTGCTTTCAAAATGGCTCCGTTCCGATCTATCTTCCGTCGCCGCTTATCCTCTTTCTTTTTTCGGGTTTCTCTTCCACCAGCGCTGGTTCTTACTATCAGGTAATTTTTTGGGGTTTTCTAGTTAAGGATCTTCTGTTGATGACCTCTTATAGCTTTCAATCTTCGCTTCCCTCTTATACAGTTATCAGCGCCTCCGGCCAGCCCCGTAAGGCTGGTTTTTCCTCACTCTGGATTAAGGGCTTTATCTTGTACCTTCGGAGAAGTTGCGATCTCCTCCGAGGTCCTAAGATGTTCCCCTTTAAACTATTGATCACTACGAGATCAATAGCGCCTGTTTCGGCTCCAGATGCGGGATTGTTAGGGACTCAGGAGCGGAGCTTCACCCCTTTCATCCCTAACGCGCTGAGATCGCCGCCGGAAGTGATCTCTAATTGTCCATCTCTAATTGTATTAATGAATCTTCTAATTCCTTATTTTGCATCGTCAACGTCTGATCTACCATGTCCAGTTTCTTCTCATTTTGTTCTATTTTTTGCTCCGCCTTCTGGATCCTTTGTTCGTTGTTCGAGATTGAGACTTGAATCTCATTCATCTTCTGGTCCAGTTGGTGGATATCTGTTTTTAGTTCGGTATGGTTATTGGACATTTTTTCCTGCATGGCCATCATCGTTTCTTGGATTAATGTCAGTGTTGACTGTACTGTTAGTAATGTTGGTGTTGCTATGGCCTTGTCCGTTTTTTGTAATCCTTCTGTTGATTTTTGGGTAGCCGGGGAGGTCATGGATATGGTGGGATTTGAGGGGGTCTTCTTCCCTGTTTTCAGGATCGTTGATGACATGCTTGTCATTTCTTTCAGAATTATTTTTTGTTCTCTAATTATTTCCTCGATATTTCTCCAAATTTTCATACACTGGCTGTCACCTTTTTTTATACTTCCTCAAAGTATGGGGGGGAGATTTTTTTTTTCCCAATCAATGTCCAAAATCAATGTCTATTTATCGCTTGTGTCACATGTATCACTTCCAATCACTATCTTAAATAAACTTAACAATCAATATCAATTCACCAATCTATATTACTTACAATCAGTGTCTTAAATAAATAACAAGAGTTGATTTATGACTTATAGTTATGTAATTATGATAGTAATTAATTAGTGTGTTAAGTAAGCAAGACCTGGTAATTCTAATCACAATAACCCATTAACTCCTAAGTAAATCTATGCTCTTTAGCTACAATTCTTATATCTAAATTACTGCTTAAAAAAGTATTAATTCAAATTTCTATACTTCTGATTACCAATAAGTTAATATGAGTAGGAATTGTAATTCTAATATGGCAATATATCAATATATGGAAATATTATTTGTACAGATAAATATAAATATAAATAGATATAATTAAATGGTTGAATAAATAGATATAAATCTAATAAACTTTGTAAGAATATATCTTGTATATAAGCAATTAATTAATATAGAGATCTACGCTTCTTGTTGATAACAATGATAATATGCAGAGAATCAAAATATTAAAGAAAGATTTTTCAGAAGAAAGAGGGAAAAAGAGGGGGAAATCTCCAAGTTTTTAGTTGGGGGCAAGCAATATTTTCCCAAAAGCAAAGGGGTGATATTCTTTCTTTCTTTCTCACTCAGCCGCCAGTCTCATCCAGTCCTGTCTTCTTCTTACGTTTACTTTTGCCACTGTCAAAACTCTATGGTAAGCCTCGAAGCTAGATCGTCTCCGTGTCTGTTCTTTTCAGTTTGCTCCGTCAGACTTCTTCAATGGCTGCACTTCCTGTTCTCTGGCACAATTAGATAGAGTCCAATCTCCAGCTTAATTCATCTTTCTGCTTTAACCAGCAAATAGAGAAAGAAAAGTTCTTCTGAATTCTTTTGGCTTCCTTACTCCCTATGCCCACCGATCCTCTTCTTGCGCAGGTAATTCAGCGACCTCAATTTCTTATTCTCTACGCCGGCTTGTCGAGCTCCGTGGTCTTTCAGTCTATTCTCCACTCTCCGTCACCGCTCTTTTCCGTTTAAGCCCTTCTCGCCCGACTCTGCCGGCCCCTTCCTGATGTTCACTCTCACGTAGGCAGGGAGGACACGGTTCAATCTCGACACTGCAGCCTCTGATCTTCCTTGCTTCCCATCTGGTTGTCAGCTACCACAGCTTCGGGTCAGCCATTGAGAGGCTGACTTCACACGCGTTGGCTTGACAGAGCCGCCCGGTTTAGCGAGAAGTGTGTGCGCTTCACTTTCTCGCTCACCCGGCTCTCTCTATTGTCCGCGGGACTCTCCAGGACCCGCACCCCCGAAGGGATCCCCAAAACGCGGTGACAAACGGTGCTGAGGGGTGACAGTCACTCACTCAGCACCATGTCGCTGCAGCTCGCCAACCCTCAATAATTTCTTAATACATGTCCAATGAAACTGTTTTGCCTTACCTACGTGTCGTGATAAGAGATTAACACTAAGTGCAATGTCGGGTCTGGTCCAACTACTAATGTACAACAGTGACCCAATGACTGAACGATAAAGTGTTTGATCCTTGAACTCAGGACTTGCTTCTTGTGTCAAGTTATGAAAATCTGTTTGCATGGGTGTCTTTGTTGTGTTAGCATCTTTCATGTTGCAATAATGCAAAACTTGTTCAATTTTATCTTCTTGTGAAAGACTAAACCCCTTCTGTGTTTTTTCAATCTGAACACCTAAATAAGTGCTAATGTGACCTAATGATTTCAATGTGAAGAATCTCTGCAAAGCTTTGGCAAAAATCTCACTCATTTGCTTATTTGGACCAATATAAACAATATCATCAACATAAACAAGAACTATCTCATATGCATTGTTAGATCTTTTTGTGAACACGCACTCATCAGTTTCGGACTTAATAAAGCCCATTGAATTTAGTTTGTCAGTAAGACATAAATACCACATTAAACCAGATTGTTTCAGACCATAAAGACTTGTGCTTAGAAACCAGGTATCCCCTTCTTGCTGTCGGAATCCTGGAGGACTTCTCAGGTAGATCTCTTCGTCTAGGTCTGCATGCAGATAAGCGGTGTCAACATCGAACTGGAAAACTTCTAGACCAAGGATAGTTGCAGTTGCTAAAGCAATTTTTACACTCTCAGTTCGAACTGTCGGTGAGTAAGTATTTGTGTAGTCCTCAGGATAATGTTGAGCGAAACCCTGAGCTACAAGTCTGGCTTTGTACAGTGACTCACCATTTGGTTTCTTTTTGATTCTGTAGACCCATCGAGTGCCAATGACCTTTTTGTTTGCTGGAGGTTTTGCAGGTGTAAACACTTTGAGTTTCTTTAGACTGTCCATTTCAACCTGCATTGCTTCATACCATTTGTCTTGCTCTGAATCAGGGAGCTGCTTGATTTGTGTGAAATTATCAGGTGGAAGTGTAACATTGCAAATCAAAGGCAAGGGTGCTTTTGTCAGTTGCCAAGAATATCGTTGTGGAGGGATTCCTTTTGTGGCCCTTTTGGAACGTCTCGGGACAACTGTCCAGTCTTCTTCTGCTTTGTCCTCGTCCTCACTTTCGTCACTAGCGTCAGCATCCGCGGCTTGCGAAGACGGAACATCAGGTTGAGAAGAACTAGTGGAATCTTGATCATCAATCTGCGTAGCATCAGCAGTATCATCTCTGGGAAAATAAACTCCAGGATCATTGGAATGAATCCTGGACCAGTCAATATCTTCTTCAAAATTAGCAGATTAGGAAATCACAATTACATGTTTAGAATCAATAAATTTGCTCCATTTTGAATTATCATCAATACCCATAAATCTCAGTCTCTTTGCTGCTGGACTTCCTTTTCTTCTTTGAGCTAAGGGAATGTTCACCATAGCATATGAACCAAAAATATGGATGTTTTTAAGATTGGGCTTGAAGAAAGGAGTCTGATTTGTTACACTGCTCCAAGTACGGTTGACAATGTAATTTGCATACTTGATAGCTTCACCCCAGTATATCTTACCAAGGTTGGCGTCTTCTAGGAGACAACACATCATGGTTTGCAGTACCTCTCTGTTGTGAGCCGGTGTGTCAGGGGCCGAAGTCTGATGAATAATTCCATTCTTACGCATCCAGTCCTGGAAACACTGGGACATGAATTCGGCACCACGATCACTCTGGATTCTGGCGATGCGAACTTGGTGTTGGGTAGAAACAAGGGCTGCAAAGTCTTTAAAGATCTGAAAGGTCTCAGATTTTTCTTTCATAGGATATACATATTCATATCTAGAGTAATTATCAACAATTGTTAAAAAATATTTTCTACCACCAAATGATGGTGGAAATGGACCAACTATGTCAATGTGAACCAAATCAAAATCCGTGTTGACAGGCGTGTAGTGCGTTTGGGAATGGCTGCTGCTTTGGATTTGGCCTTTTTGCATACAGCACAATCCAAAAACACCTTACACCCCTTTAGATCCAAACCTTTTGCGAACTCCAGCATCTTCCTAAGAACACGGAAACTGGCATTCCCCAATCTTCTATGCCATTTGTGGATACACCTGGAATGCAAAGGTTTACCAGTTAGTGAATTCTCAACATTAACATTTTTATGCGGAACCTCAGGCTTGCTCTGAGCAACCTGTTTACCAACTCTCTTTTTGTTGGCTTTAGGACCCTTTGGAATAGCAACAGGATCTCTCTCTGGAGCATCTCTCTCTGGGCCTGTGCTCTCCCTTTTTGGAGTTTGTATACTTGCCTGTGTTTGTGTTTTAGGCTTTGGCTTTAAGTAATAAACACCACCAATTAATATGGTTCCAGCAACAATATCTCCATCTTTAACTATGTAACTTGCATTTTCAAGGTGGTGAACCTGGAACTTTAACATTCTAGACAAGTGACTCTGACTAAGCAAGTTACTGGTTGCTGTTGATATGTAATAAACATCAGGAATGAATGCATCGAGCTCTTCAACATAAACAGTTTTCCTTTGACCTGACAAGGATGATTTGAAAAAGAATAAAGTTCATGTAGTTCTGGTTCAGGCTCATGCATCTCTGTGAAGAGTTCCTTTCTGTAGGTAACATGCAATGCTGCACCACTGTCCAAAGTCCACAGGAGTCGTCTGTCGTACTCTGGTTGAGATTGTGGATCATTGGTTAAAGCCAATGTGGTGAGTGGAGTTTGTGGATCACGCCGGGGACCACAACGACCTTGTCTTCCGCCTCTGCCTCTGCCTCTGGAATCTGTTCCTCTGGGCTGGTATGTGACGGGAGCTGGAACTCATTGGGGACAATCCCGGGTGGCATGTCCCACACGATTCCAGGTGTTGCATCTTGGCATCCTTGGAGCGTAGGTTCTTCTGGAGCTGGAGCTCTTGATGTGGGTGGTCCTCTCAAATGTGGCGTGGCCAACATGAATGCCTCTTCTTCAATTAAAAGTCTACAGACATTGTCCACTGTGCGTTGAGCAATTGGGACTTGGTTAATTTTTGTAACAGCATCTTTCCATTCATAATTCAAAGAGTTAATAATGATGCTGATCATTTGAATATCTTCAATGTTATGGCCTCTTTCTCTCAATTCTGTTCTCAGTCCTTTCAGTTTGGTCAAATGCCCTCCAATTTGTTCACCGGGTTTCAATCTCGAACCATGGAGTTCAGACATGAGTAAACATGAAGATTCAATTGAGACAGGCCTGTAGCAATTTTCCAATTGAGCCCAAATTTGTTGGGCTGTTGTATTTGGTGGAAAAGTGACCTGCAGTTCAGTATCCATGGACATCAATAATGTTGTGCGAGCCCTTATCTCTAAATCTCTTATTGCAAAAGTCCAAGGTTGTGCAGGGGGGTTAAAAACCATGCAGTGAGTGCCTTCTCTAAGAAGCAATAGTGTAATCTCACTGACCCAGGCTTTATAATTGTGTCCTGACATTTTTAGTTTTGACTCACCAGTTAGTGGAGAGACAGAAAATGCCTGGTAAGGAGCCTGCATTTGATATGCTGGCTGTGCTGGCAGAAATGCCTGTGGTATTTGCTGTGCCTGTTGTGGACCTAAAAATGGTCTTGGTTGTGCCATTGGAGGTGGACCAGGAGCTGGCCCTATTTGCACTTGTGGCTGGGGCACATATGCAGGCATTTGTAGCTGCTGTTGCCAGTTGCCATTTGTGCTTGAGCTGCAATATTGGCATGACCTGCTGGAGATGCAGTCATTTGCCTTTGCTGCATTAAGCGTGGTTGTGTTCCATCTAAAAAGACACCAGCACCACCAGGGGGTGTTGGAGTTTGGGCTCGTGGAGACACTTGTGGCATTTCAGCTTGAATCTCTGAGTGAGTTAGAGACAGGTTTGCCAGGGTCTGCTGTAATAATTTAAAGTGTTCATCCAAGCTCCGTTCTCTTTCAGCTTCCTGTAGTAAATTACTTTCGCCAGCAGATGGTGCTGCACCTTTAGCTTCGGGCAGCCCAGTTACAAGAAATGGCTGCGTGGCAGGTTTATATGTAACTTGATCAGGGAGACTTTCATGTGACGTATGCAGTGCTCTCTGCCTTAATTGGCCTGACACAGTATCCACCAGGGGGAGTGTCTTTGGCTCTGAGGAAGAAGACAAGATGGCCCCTTTTGAAAATCTTAAGTCACGGGACTCTGCCTTTTCTTGTTCCAGCATAAACAAATCTCTCTTAAAATGAGACAGTTGATTTTCATAATATTTCACATGTTCATGATAGGATTTGATGGCCATCTCACGCCGAGTGAGTTCAGGGCTTTGAGGAGAATAATGAATTGCTTCTCTCTCTGCATGGGGGTGAAAAAGCTTTGCTGTTTGTGGAAACTTTCTTGGCCTAGCACCAAGCACATCGTAATCTGTGGGCTCTGGGAGGATAGATTCGTAGCATGCAAATTGAGAAGAAAAAGCTACCAACCTCAGTCGCAGTTCATTATCTTCAAAAGCAGCTGTTCTGATATCTCTCCTTTGATGTGTTTCCGAAAGCATTTTCAGATCTTCTTCACCCATGGCACCTTCTTGTTCCAATTGCGTAGCTGTAGCAAGAGGCTGGAATCTTGAGGGCGTTACTATCTCCTGTTCTTCTTCCAAAGAGGATAAAGCTCTGGGCTTCATTTTTTCCTTTTTCTTGTGTTTTGGCATCTTAGCAAAAATAATTAGTGTACCTCAGTAGCTAAAAACTAATCGCCTATGCGCTCTTATCAGAAATAACAAAACAAGGAAAAAGCCATAAATCAACCGTCTGAGCTACCAGATGTCAGGGCATTGATTAATCCCATGTTTGGCTCTGGGATAAATCACCCTGATTAATTAGAAGATGGATCGTGGCTTCCTCCAAGTTGCAATATTCTGAAAAGAAAACCCGAAGAAAAGCTCTCTAATAAAACTCATTTATTTGTTATAAAGAAAATAAAACACCTCACTAACTAAGAAAGATAATTGCTACATTTTGAAAGTAATTCGGGCCGGATGCTTTTCACAGCAACCGGCACTCCTGGCAAGAGAACAAAGGAAAGAGTGTGTGAAGGAATGTGGGTGGATGCGGAAACACGTAGCTTACTGATAAGAAGTTGGCAAGCTACAGAGAGTCTGACAGTCCAGAAATAATTAGCTCAGCTGGTAAATAAAATAACGCAGTGACACCTCTTTCCTATACCGTCTGTCACCTATCACCATCAATGTGTTTCCTATACGCGCACCCCCCTCCACCGTGCTTTGTTGCTGAATCCAGATGTATTCTTGAACATCCCTTCCCTGCATGGGTAAGGTTCTTGCCATCAGGTTCATCACGTGTGTGTCGAGGAGATTTGCTACTCGACATGCTGCCCCCCCTACCAGGTTTCCTCCTGCAGGGGTGAGAACAAAGACATTGATTATCTGTTACCTGCCACATTTCTGGGTGCTTTGTCTGGGTGCTTTCTATGAAATTGTTTTAACAATCGTGGAGCGTTTAGGTCCTCGCTACGTACCCATGATGCATCTGTATCAGGAATTCCTTTCCATCTCACTAAATATCTAAGTGTTCCATGCCTTATTTTTGAATCAAGTATTGTTTCCACCTCATACGTATTACCTGTTATAGGTCCTGGACAATTAGCTGTTATCTGTATGTTATTTGCTGGTTTCAGGAGGCTACTATGGAATACGGGGTGTATTCGACTTAACAAAGGTGGTAGTTTTAACTGTACTGTTACTGGGTTTATTATTTTAATAATAGTGAAAGGGCCTATATACTTCGGACCCAGTTTCCTACTTGGTATTTGCAGTTTAATATATTTGGTGGACAAATATACTCTATCTCCCACCCGGAAGGGTGGGGTATCATGTCTCCTTTTATCAGCATATTTTTTATATTCTTTGGATGCCTTGGTTAAAGCAATTTTTATGTGTGGCCAGTTTCTATTTATTTTTTCTATCCAATCAGGGGGGTTGTATTGGTTCGGTACTTGGCTATCTAGTTCGGGAATGGCAGGAAATTCTTTACCCAATACTACTTGAAAAGGTGTGTACCCTGTACTACTGTGTATAGTGTTATTGTATGCTGCTTCCGCAAACAGAAGAAGGTCGACCCAATCGTTTTGCTGGTATGAAACGTATGATTGTAAATATCTTTCTATCATAGCATTGGTCCGTTTGGCTGCCCCATTAGTGCTCGAGTGAAAGGTGGAACTAAGTCCCTGATTGGTACCTATCCATTGCAAAAATGCTCTCCAAAAGCGAGCGGTGAACTGGGGTCACCTATCTGATATGATTCTTTTGGGTGCACCATGTATGCGGTACACATGTTGTACAAATAGTTTTGCTAGACGCCTCGCTGAAGGTAGGCCTTTACATGGTACAAAATGTGGCTGTTTTGAAAACAGATCAAGTGTGGTCCATATAACCGTACACCCATCACTCTTTGGTAGTTCGACGATAAAGTCCATTGCTACCTCATCCCATGGACGCTGTGGATCTGCTACTTCTTGGAGAAGACCGAAGGGTTTACCTGGGGCTGGTTTAGTTTGTGCATATATGGGACAACCCCGTACATAGGCTTCTATTTGAGACCGCATCTTTGGCCACCAAAACTGCCGACGTGCCAGATGCAATGTTTTTACAAAGCCAAAATGCCCTGCAGTTTTCACATCATGACACTGCTTTAGCACTTTATCCCTTAGAGCAGACGGGATATATAATTTATCCCCTCTCCAAGCGAGCCCTCCCCTATGTGTTATTAATGTTTGATGATTTGTAAGCCAGCTATCGGTTGACAATTCCTGCTTTAAGTCATCTATCCATGGAGACCTCCCAAGACCACGATCTCTTAACTGATGTCCAATTTGTCGGGGGTGGGGTATTAGAGCTTGTGTTGTATTATCTCTTTTACTCTCGTATTGAGGCATACAGGATAGGGCGTCAGCCAAATAATTCTTTCCCCCTGGCACTACCTTCAACCTAAATGTAAAACGACAAAAATACTGTGCCCATCTGATTTGTTTTGGTGACAATCTACGGGGAGTATGGAGGGCTTCCAAGTTTTTATGATCGGTCCAGACTTCAGACTGTATATTAGTGCCCTCTAGAAGATGTCTCCAGGTCTGGAGTGCCCATTTGATGGCGTAAGCCTCCTTTTCCCATACAGTCCAATTCCGTTCTGTGGTTGTTAATTTTCGGGAGATATATGCACAGGGGTGAAGCACCCCCTGGTTATCTTTCTGTAATAATACTGCTCCTACCGCTACGTCACTGGCATTGGCCTGCAACACAAATGGCTGTGATGTGTCAGGATGTTTCAGGATAGGTTTTCGGGCGAATAAGGATTTTAACTGTTCGAATGCTATTTGACAGGCCTGTGTCCATTCTATGACCTGCTTTGGGTTTGGTTTTCCTGGTTTGGAATGTTTGGGTCGCAAAAGATCAGTCAGAGGTAAAGCTATTTGGGCAAAAGATGGAATAAATTGCCTGTAAAAATTGTCAAAACCCAGAAAGCTTTGTAACTGCTTCCGGGTTCTCGGTGCTTGCCACTCCAACACTGCTCTAACCTTGTTGGGATCCATTTCTATACCTTTACCTGTAATCCTAAAGCCCAAATAATCAATTTCTGTTTTGTGAAACTCGCATTTTGACAGTTTCACAAACAGTCGAGCCCTCAATAATTTAGTCAGGACTTGTCTTACTAGGTGTACGTGTTCCTCCATCATATTAGAATAAATTAAGATATCAGCTAAATAAACAAGAACGCCCCGATACAAATGGTCATGGAGCACTTCGTTGATAAACTGCATAAAAACAGCAGGGGTGTCCTGCAGACCGAACGGCATCACCTGAAACATATAACTGCCAAGAGGACAGTTAAAGGTGGTCTTCCACTCATCACCTTCACGGATACAGAGCCTGTAATATGCCTCTCTTAGGTCTAGTTTGGTAAAAATCTTACCAGTTGCTAAGGCCGCCATCAAATCGGTCATGAGTGATAACGGATATAGCGGCTCCATGCAAACAGCATTCAAAACTCTAAAATCAACGCATAATCTCAACCCACCATCTTTCTTTTCCTTGAATAATACTGGTGCCGCCATATGAGACCTACTGGGTTTAATAAACCCTCTGGCAAGGTTTTTATCAATATAGCTTCTTAATAGCTCTTTCAGTTCATGAGGGGCCATTGAATACATCCGTGGCTTTGGAAGCCTGGCACCCGGTTTTAATTCTATGGCACAGTCAGTGTTGCGATGAGGTGGAAGGGACTCACACTCCTTCTCACTGAATACTTGCACCAAATCCCTGTATATATCTGGAACCCCTACTGGAAGTGGCAGAGGCATTTCCTTCCCAATCGCTCTGTGAGTACTCTCCAAGGGTTCAGGACCCACTGCAATCCTTACTTTACGATACCCATCCTCCCACCAAATAGTGGGTTTCCATTTATCCAGCCAGGAGAGAGTCCCAAAATGAGGGGTTCAATCATGGCCCCAACCACTACAAACCGTATTAATTCCCAATGTTGTCCGAATTCAAGTCGTACTGGTTCAGTGACATGGGTGGCTGGCTGTCCTCCTACTACTGAGCCATTCATTTGTTCAAACACTATGGGCTTTCGCAACTGAATAATACGAAGACCCAGGTTATCCGCTATCGACTGCCTTAACAAACAACGTGTACACCCAGTGTCTATTAATACTCCCTGTTGTACCTCCTTACCCGTTTGGGTATTTTTTAATGTCATCGGGATTATGAAAGGACATATGGGAACACATACCATAGGGTCTTGTGCCTCTTCTTCTTCCTCTGCAGCTTCCATCTGGGTTAGTAATTGAGCTGGTCCGGAACAGTAACCACCTCCCTCACGTACCTCCGGCTCAATGCCCGGTGATTGGGTCGCTATTCAAGACCTCTCCTGGGTTACTTGTGCTTGTGGCTTTGGTCATCTCCCTGGAACTGCTGCTTGCAGGGTTGACCCCCAAATGGGGGGAAGGGGACAGTCCACTGCTCGATGACCCTCCTGGTCACATCGAAAACAGCGAAACATGCGTTGTTATTGCTTGCTGGCTTGATATTCATCGGTATGTAGGGTCTACCCACCCCCTGCCCTGCTGGTGGTCTCTCTGGCAGTCTACGGGGTTGACTTGGCTTTTCCACGTTGGGACGAAACTCTTTCAAGCCGATGTCAAGCTCTACTGCAGACCTATACCATTCTGCTAAACTGGTCCCCAATCCTCGGTACACACAGGCTTGCCGTAATTCCCTATCAAGGCCCATGTGGAACTGATGTACTAACATGCGTTCCGGCCAGCCTCTCAATCGTCCAGCTATGTTGCGGAACTCCTGTACATAGTCCTTCACTGCACGGCCCCTTTGTCTCAATGACATCAACTCCCCCTCGGTAGCAGCCTGGGCACAGGCATCATCTTCAAACCGTCTACAAAGGGCCTCCAAGAAAGGCCCAAGGTCAGCTAACTCCCTAGCGTGTTTATTATGCAAGCTAGCCACCCAGTCTGCTGCTTCACCTGTCAAGACCGTAGTAACAGCTACTACTCTTGCCCATTGAGAGGGGTAAAAATGCCCATAGGTGTCCATATGACTTATCACCTGACTGAGAAAAAGGGCTACATGTTCAGAATTCCCATCAAAAGTAGCTTGCAGCCGGGGTGGGGCCCATGGTAGCTGCAGTGGCCACATGCCTGGCACCCACATTGGTCCTTGATCTCTGCCTCGAATGGTTCCATCACCATCATGGGCTCTCCTACCCGTTCCGGTCCGGGACCTACCTATTGGGTCCCCCTCCCTCTCACATTGGATTTGTCCCTGAGGGTGAGCCCCACTTCTCATTGCTCCCCCCAGCGAAGATATTGATTCAGGGTTTACAGACTCCTCTCCCCTGGTGCGATATCTTGCCTGGTCTAATCTCAATTTGGGGCTAGCGAGATGGAATCTGCTTTCGGAAGGGCCTCCCATCAATGAACCATTTCCCACTCCTTGCCATGCCCCTGTGTCTGCTCCAGGTGCCCATGATTGCCAGGAGGGAGCATCTCTAAAACTAGCTTCTCCGAATCTATCCCTTAATATATCCATCATGGTAGCTCCAGGACCAGCAGAATAACTCCAATCTCCCTCCTCTTCATCTCCCCACTGTCTCTCCCTCCAGCATTGACACTGCACCCCCAAGGGGGGAGGGGTTGGTGCTCGTAAACCCTGCTTCCCAAGTAAGGCAGAGCTGTGCCACCAATGTCCAGAAGAGCATTTTGCGTTTTCACCTCCCAAAGAGTCCTGGGCCCCTTTCTTCTCTTCTGCTTGGGCCACTCACTGTTTAGGGTGAACTACCGGCAATTCACACTCCACCGTCCCTTCTGCACCTTCCTCTGTCTTCTCAGCCCCCTCCAGCACCTCCAAGTCCGGCATAGATGCTCCGTCCATTGTCCCTTCTGCCATTGCTCCTATCAGCTGCCTGTCGTCACTCCGCCCCAACGGAGAGCAAAGAAATCACGAGGAGCTCCATCTTTCTCTCAGCGTTCCAGGAACCATCTGTCCAAAGCTGGGTAAAGCACAACACACACACAGAATTGGCTAATACAACCCAGGGTTTAATCTTGGTTAACACGACGGTCTTACAGAAAATGCTGGCACTGTGACTTCAGCTCAAAGACGGAGTTAGCTGCTGCTCAATTGCTGTGGTTTAATAGGCGCTGTAGCATCTTTAAATATACTGCCAGCTCCATCCCCTCCCATTCGAAGGCTGAGAATGCCAGTGAATGATGTCATCAGCTGTCGTCGCTGCTTTTGCTTCAGAGTGCCTGGGTTCCCCCCCCTCTTGGTTTCCTCTTTCCTATACTGTCCGTCACCTATCACCATCAATGTGTTTCCTAGACATGCACCCCCCTCCACCGTGCTTTGTTGTTGAATCCGGATGTATTCTTGAACATCCCTTCCCTGCATTGGTAAGGTTCTTGCCATCAGGTTCATCACATGTGTGTCGAGGAGATTTGCTACTTGACAGGCGGCCATTTTGTGCACCAAATTCGAAGTGAAACACAGTGGCAAGCATGTCTGCATTCCACCCACCTACGCCTTTTGATCCATTAAAGGAGAAATGAGACACTTATATGACCCAATTCGCATGCTTCATGGAAGCCAATGATCTTCTTGGGTTATCGGATAACCAAAAAAGGGCACTCTTCCTTAGGCATTGTGGCCACAACATGTTCAACATGGCAGAATCCCTGTCTGAACCAACTCTGGTGAAGTCCATACCATGGCGAGTGCTGCAGAATGCCCTGAAGACCCACTATGCTCTGGCGCCATCCAAAATCGTGGGACACTATGAATTCAGGCACTGATTACAGAAGGATGGCAAGTCCATCAACCATATATTGCGGCGCTTCGAAAAAGCCGCTGCTCATTGTGAGTTTAGAGACATAGATGATGTTTTGTTAGACCAGCTCATTTATGGCAAGACCTCCACCTGCAATGTAGGCTAAAATGAACCTAACTCTGCAGGCTGCATTAGACAAAGCAAAGGCCACAGAGTCGTCTAACAAAGCGGCTGAATCGCTCCAGAAGCTCACTACAGCCCCACAAACCATAAAGCCTACGGTCACTGTGCATAAGGGCCATTACGAAGATGAGGATTCCAAGGGAAGCAAGGACGAGGTCTATCGCATAGAGAGGAAGAAGCCCACAGAGCTAGAAAGCAAGCAGCAACCATGTGCCAGCTGTGAGGGTCAGCACCCAAGAATTTCCTGCTGCTACAGAGATGCCATCTGCTGGTGATGTAACCTGAAAGGCAGGGCGAACCTGCCTGCAAATCGCTGAGCTGCCTCAGAGACCATCCTACCCGAGGCCCCAAAACCTTGGCAAGGTTGGAAACCAAGGCATGAAAACACCAACTGAGGGGCGCCTGAAACCAACCAGACTAGAATTGGGCAAGCGAGCACCCCCTGCCAGAAGAAACTACACATGACAGTACAGATTGAGGGGTCCCCTTTTGAGATGGAGATCGACACCGGGTTATCGGTGACTATCATCTCCTGGCAAGCCCTGAAAAAAGCAGTCCCGAGTATCAAAAAGAATCAGCTAGATCGCCAACAGCTACAACTCAGCGACTACCAAGGGTATCACATCCCTGTGTTAGGCTGCAGAACCTTCAATGTAAAATTCAACACGTTCCATAGGGACCTGCCCTTGACTGTCATCGGCAGAGACCTCCTGACCCTGCTCAGGTTAAACTGGTTTGAATCCCTCGGGCTGTGGGTAACTGGCATCAACACAATCGCCAGCAATTGAGCAGACGACCTGATCAGAGAGTTCCAGGATGTTTTTAGTCTGGAGCTTGGCAAGTATGTGGGCACCCTGATATCCTTTAGCCTAAACCCCAATATCACGCCTATATGCATGAAGCCCCGGAGGGTTCCCCTCGCGTTAAAGCCTAAGATCGACCTAGAATTGGACAAACTAATCAGTCAGGGCATACTCAAATCGGTCGATCATGTGAAATGGGAGACCCCTATAGTGACTCTCGTTAAGGGGGACGGGTCATTGTGTATCTGCGCTGATTATAAGTGTACCTTAAATAAGGCACTTCAGCAGAGCGCCTACCCTGTGCTAATCATCTAACAATTATTGCATTCCCTGGGACCAGGAACTATATTTGCAAAACTCGACCTCGCACAGGTATACCAACAACTGCTGGTAGATGGCGCTACAGCAGAGGCCCAAACCATTGTAACACATGGGGGGGCATTGAAGTGTCACTGTTTACAGTTTGGGATTAGCATTGCCCCAGGAATTTTTCAGAGTGTAATGGAATGACTTGCAAAAAATTCCCAGGGTAGTGCTGTACTTTGACAATGTACTAATAACAGCCTGCAACAAAAAAGCAGTAAATGCCAATTTGGTGTCCGTGAGGTTGAATTCCTAGGCTACAAGACAGATGGGAAAAGCATACACCCCACCCATAGTAAAGTCTGGGCTATCCAGGAGGCACCCACCCCAAAGAACCAGACCGAACTGCAAGCATTTCTGGGTCTGCTGAACTTTTACAGCATTTTTCTGAAGAATAAGGCAACGGTTGCAGAACCTCTCTATAAGCTGCTAGCTAAACAAAGCCTTTTTCTGGGAGGGACAAAGAATCTGCTGCTTTTAAGGCAGTGAAACGTCTACTCTTGGCTGACAGTTTTTTAATCTAGTACAATGACACTCTGCCTTTGGTATTGGTTTGTGATGCCTCCCCTTTCAGCATGGGGGCAGTTCTCAGTCACTGCCTCCCAAATGACACTGAAGCCCTGGTTGCCTACTATTCTCAGACTCTGTCTAGTGCAGAGTGGAACTATAGCCAGCTGGACAGAGAAGCACTGGCTGCAGTAGCTGGGGTCAAGCAGTTCCACAAGTATTTGTTTGGGAGGGATTTTTAATTGATGATGGACCATAAGCCATTATTGGGCCTGTTGGCGGGCGACCGTCCCACTCTGACTGCTTCATCTCCCCGTTTCATGAGATGGACCATATTCCTGTCTGCCTATAGCTACAAACTCCTCCAAAGATCCAGAAAGATTTTGGGGTATGCGGATGCCCTCAGCAGGTGCCCCCTGCCCGACCTGTTGGATGACCTGACCCTGGGCATTCCCATCCTCCTCATTGACTGACTTGATTCTGGACTAGTGACTTCTGCTGAAGTGGCAAAGCAGTCAGCCAAAAAGGCCACATTCAAGACTCTTTTGAACTGGGTGTGGAGGGGATGGCCGAAAGGCCCGGTCAGAGCCGAGTTTAAGCCATTTGTGACTAAACAGCATGAAATGTTGGTGCAAGGGGGTTGTTTGTTGTGGGGAGACTGGCTTATCATACCCCCAAGGAAGGCCCCCTTACAGGAGTGAGAAGGGCCAAGAGCCCCTTGGTCTAGGATCCACATTGATTTCGCTGGTCCATCCCATGGCCAAACATTCTTGGTGGTAGTGGACGCATACTCCAAGTGGCTGGAAGTAATACTAATGGGCACGACAATTGTGGACGCAGTAATAAAAGTGCTAAGGAAACTTTTTGCAATGCATGACCTGCCTGATGTCCTCATATCAGACAATGGGCCACAATTCATGGCCACCCAATTCGAAAGGTTCCTGGCAGAGTAGGGGATACACCATGCCCTCATGGTGCCTTTCCATCTGGCCAATAATGGTCAAGTTGAAAGGATGGTAAGGTCAGCCAAGGAAGCTTTGGGCAGGTTGGCATTGGCAAGCCAGGGTTGACAAATTCCTCCTGTAGCAACACAGGAGGAATTTGTGTGGACCCCAGGGTGGTCACAGGGAGAAGCCCGGCTGAGCTTCTAATGGGCTGCTGCCTCAGATCAGTTCTAGACTGGGTTCACCCTAACTATGCACCCAAAACAATTCAAGGAAAAAAAAACCAGCACCCGGTCCTTTAGCATCAGGACCTGGTGCACACCAAAAACTTTGCTGAAAGAACCAATGGCTACCAGGCAAGATAGAGGAAATAACCGGCCCCTGGTCATACATAGTCTGACTAAACGATGGGCTTGACGTCAATGGAGGAGGCACATAGACCAACTACATAGCTGCCTCAGCCCAAGTACTGACACCCCGGAATCAGACCAAAAAGAGCCAGAGTACACACCTGAAGAACCGGGAATCCAGCAACGTTCCTGCTGTGAACTGGTTCCAATAGAATCCGAGGTCCCACCCGGAAAGTTCCAGGACCTTCAATAGGTGGACCAGGAGGCAGCAGCAGGCACAACCTCTCAGGCCACTGCTGCCACATCAGCTGAGCTGCGCAGGTCTGATAGGACCTGTAAGTGCCCTGGCTACCTGCATGACTACGTAAGTAGAGTGGATTGCTCCAACTAAGAGGGGAGGGGTGTTAGATACTGAAAGACTGAAAGGTTTTCCCTCTGGTCCATTGCTTGAGTGGGAAAAATACTCAAAAATGTGATTGGGTGAATTCCCTGACAGCTCCCTATATAAGGGCAAGCTGTCAGAGATGCAAGCTGCTGGATTGTACATAGTTGCTGAATAAAGAGCTGTTGTCTGAGCCTGTCTCCAGTCTCTTCAATCACACTACTCAACAAAAGAATTCCTTAAAGAAGGGAGATAGAAGAAATTTGGGATAATTCCTCCCTGATTTATAAAGGGTAAGTGCAGTCAGATCTGCAATATTCTTTTATTAGAATCTCTTTTATAGCTGGTTTCCTGGTCTAACTTTAAGGACTAAGAAGTTCAGATCTGGGCATGAAACAAAGGCAACTCTTAAATAGATAAATAGATTAACAGAGTTGGAAAGGACCTTGTAGGTCTTCTAGTCCAACCCCCCTTCTGAAGCAGGACACCCTACACCATTTCTAACAAGTCCAGTCTCAGTCCCATTGGTTGATTGTTCTCACTGTCAGAAAATTTCTTCTTATTTCTAGGTTGAATCTCTCCTTGATCAGTTTTTATCCATTATTCCTTTTGGCCTTCAGGTACTTTGGAAAAGAGCTTGACTCCTTCATCTCTGTAATAACCCCTCAAATATTGGAACACTGCTATCATGTCTCATCTGGCCTTCTCTTCACTAGACTAGCCATGCCCAGTTCCTATAACCATTCTTCATATGTTTTAGTCTCCAGTCCCCTAATCATCTTGGTTGCTCTTCTCTGCACTCTTTCTAGAGTCTCAACATCTTTTTAATAGTGTGGTGACCAAAACTGGATGCAGTATTCTAGGTGTGGTGAATGTATATAAATAACAAACTTCCTTTATTGTTTAATAGTTTTATTATATCTTGAGGGGCCGTATTAATAGCTGTCCATGGCCACATGTGGGCTGTGGGCTGCAGGTTGAGCACACTTGTTTAAGAGGATACAGATGTCAGCCTTGGAAGCCATATTAGGCTGGAAGCTTCAATGCTGCCATCTCCTCGTGGGTGGGAAAGTAGGAGGGGGGATTTAGGAGAGGAGAATTAATAGACGTGATAGCATTCTTCCTATTGGTCAAGGTCAGGGGCTGAGTCGAGGTGGAACAGACATGATTGGAGCATGTGATCGACTGGGGAGAAATGGGATGGTTTAGGGAGCTTTGAATTACTGAAGGAAAGCCCGGGCTTTTCAGATTCGGGATTTCCCAGATGTGCCAATTTGCCTATTCTAGTAAAGAGGACTTTGGAAAATGCTTGCTTCCGTGTCTTTACTTGGAGAGGGTTTTTTTTTCTGGAACGCTGACAACAGATACATTCAGGAGATTGAATGGGATGGAAAAAAAGAAAAACAAGGAGTGAGGGGAATGGATTGTTGATAGGTGCAATGATCATAATAACTTTATTAACAGTAGCCACCCATGACTATTTAAAATATATTCTTCCATAACAAATTGATCTATTATCTATGGTTATCCTAAGGTCAGTGAAAGAATATATTTGAATCATAGAATCATAGGGCTGGAAAGGGCCCTCTTCCCCCGCCCCAGCCTCCTTTTGCCAGCATTGCCAGGCAGACGTCAAGTTGGCCATGCCCACTCAGTCACATGACCATGCCAACCAAGCCATGCCCACAGAACCGGTAGTAAAAAGTTTGAATCCCACCACTGGTGCAGACCATGGTCCAGGAATCCAAAGGTTTTTTTGGGAACACCAGCCTTTTGGCCAGTGGTTCACTTCTAGAATCCTTTGTTCTCTTACTAGGTGTTGACCTTTTGTTGGCAGTAGAGATGAAAAAAATACTTGTGCATCTAACTCCTTAACTTTCTTGCCTAGCTGCTCATAATTGCTCAATATTGTTTTCAAGTTCTTTCTTGTGGATGTCTTTGGTTGGGTCATTGATAGCAAGAGAATGTGTCCCTCCTAATCTTTATCTCAGTGATACCATTAATTGTAGTACCTTTTTGTGAGAGTTGGGGATTGGGGTAGCAGTGATTCTGCTCCTTGCTTAGTAGGTTATTTCAGCTATGGGAATGATTTTGAAGAGATTGGCAAAAGAATCACTCTCTATTGGCATGCTCCAGGACATCCAGGGCATCAGACATAATTAATCTCTGCAGTAAATGAAGCTGCTGGGAGAGATCATCCAATAGTTTGGAGTGTGATATCATTAACAGAGTACCCAATGTCAATGTCTTATCCCAATGTCTGCAAGTGCCAAAATCTGATGGATTAACATATTGAGGTTGAATTGCAACAAGACAAAGTTTGTTTTTGAAATGTTCAATCTTTTTCTTGATGATGTGACATTGCCCTGAAGGACCAGGTTCATGACGTGGGATTATAATGACTGCTGGATTGGCAGGTCCCAATTACTGTTAGCATGAGCTCTTCAAAGAAGTTCACCACGTGCCCCTTGGGAACTCAACTGTGTTGTTATAGGGTACAATAGCAATCTTTGGAAGCCTGACTGAGATTTTTCCCCCTCTCTCTTTCTGTCCAACAGAATCATGGCAGAGCAATCCTAAGGTTTTCCTTACCTCTTCCAATCCAGTCCAGCTAAACTGATATTTGCATAATGATTGTTGAATACTTTTGCAAGGTGATATTTATACACCTTTGCAGCTGGTGTGCTAGTTATGCCTTACTGGGAGCAAGAGAACATTGCAACAACTGATCCCAGTCTGCTATTAACTAGCATTTTTTTTCTCGGGTATATTCATCTGTATTCCAGGCCCTGCACTGGCTTCCTATTAACTTCCAGGTATAATTCAAAGTGCAGGTTGTTATTTGTAAAGCCCTACATGGTTTGGCACCAAAATATTTATGGGACTGTCTTCTCCATCTGGAATTGGCCCATCTGACCTGTTCATTCAGTAGAAACTTACTTATTTTATAGAATAGTCCTTTCAAAGAAATTGGATTGTCCCCGATTTCTTAGCCTCTGGAAACTCCTGAAAATTGAGTTAATTGTTCTGGAGAGCTTATTGTGAGTGATAGGATAGCCAATTTTTAAAATGATTTTTATAGTTTTCAGAAAGCTATGTTTAAGTTCCCACTATGAAGATTTTATTTAAATGCTTGTGTTGCTTGTAATTATTGTAAACTGCAAAGAGTCTTGTCATTATAGTAAAAGTATAATAAATCAAGTTTAAATTTAGTAAATATGCATATACTATATTTTTGGTGTTGTGTATTCCTTTTTCAGGTTGCTGCTATGCGGGGAAATATGTACAGAATGCCTTTGTAAACATTGCAGCAACCTGGTGTCAGATCTGTTGACGGAGAAAGAAAATGTGTTACCACTGTGCCTATAGAGCAGTAGAACAGTAAAGGTTAAGAATGTGAACCTGAAGAACCAACTGAGTTGCTACCCATTTGCGCACTGGATGTCTGGGTCACTGAGACACTCCAAGCTGTTGATTCCAAATCCTGCCGACAGGAAGCACTTTTGGGTCCCACCTGGAGAGACACAAAGAGAGGTCCTTTCCTTTTTCAAAGATTCTCACTCGGGATGAAAACAGTGGATTTTTCCTAAAAGTTCCACCTTCTTGTGAACTTTTAGAGGGGATGGTTTTACTTCTTGCTTACTTATGCAGTTTAAGAATATAAAAGCATCAGATTATCAGATTATTCAAATGGTATAAAAATCAATATATAATCATGTCTTTTAATGAAAGCACATTTACAATATATACTAACATGAACATTTTCTTATTTGATATAGAGATATAAAAAACTGCAACTATTTATTCAAATAAGGCTGATTTAGCTTATATTTAAGTTATATGGCACACTGTTCAAAAGGTAGTTCAATAAGTTTATGAAAAGAGTTCATTTGTTTTTTAAATATGTGCATCTGTAGGTATGCTAACTATAATCATGCTTAGTTGACTTCTACAGTGCTGGCTCAAGGGAATATAGTGCCCAGACCATGGCAACTAATGGTGCCACCTCCTGCTGGTGCAAAGATTTCTATTTTTAGAATGATTTGAAAGGAGGGATAATGCAGGGGTGAAATGCTCCCTGTTCGGACCGGATCAGGCGATCTGGTAGTGATTGTGGCAGGTGGTTCAGAGAACCGGTAGCGATGGTGGTGCAAGGCTCCACCCACCTGCCTGTGTGTCATTACTTCCTGGTTTTAACCAGGATTTTTTTACCCTCTGTGCATGCGCAGAAGGTTTTGTGCATGAGCAGAGGGTCTATGCGCGGATGTGGCACATGCACTTCCAAACCAATAAGGAAGGTAAGTAAATTTCACCCCTGGGGTAATGTTGTTTTGGTACACTAGGTCAGTGCCTACTCAGCCTTAGCCGCAGACTGGCCCCATTATATATAGGCCACAGCAGCTCACTCTCTATGGCTGTCCTTCTGCTCTTCCACACGCTGCCATCTTAACAAGCACCAAAGATTCTTCTGCTCTTCTGCTTTTTTTTTTAGAGTTTTAAAACAAACTTTATTAAACATAAAAAGATAAAATATCAAATCAAGTACATATCAAATATATATATGTTTTCTGAGGTCTTCGCGGGTGTTTGTATGTAGGTCTTTGGTTATTCGGGTTTTCTCCCACGTAAAATTGGAAGTGTCTTGGCGACGTTTTGACGAAGTCTCATTCGTCATCTTCAGGCTGGTGTTTTCGGCTTCGTGCTTCTAGGAGCAATGTGTGATCGCAACTGTTTCTTCCTTTTAACTGCCAGTGGGGATGTGAACTGATTGGGTGAGAGCTTGGCTGTGTTCTGATTGGGTGGAGGTGTGTTCTGATTGGTTGGGGGCTTGCCTGTGCTCTGATTGGATGGGGGGTTGGCTGTGCTCTGATTGGATGGGGGTGTGTTCTGTTTGGGTGGGGGCTTGGTTGTGCTCAGGTTAGTCTGAGTTGCAGGGGGATTTGAGCTGATGAGCTGCATTGCTGTTGTTTGGCTTCGTAGTCGTGCCACATCTTCATGGTGGGTGTCAGTTTGCTTCATGTATAGATTGGAGGGGTTTAAAGTGGCTAATGATGCAGCTGTGGTCTGGCTTCTGGTTTGTGGTCATGCCTCATCATCGGTGTGGGTTTTAGTTTGCTTTTTGCGTGGATGTGTGGTGGTGACATCCTGTGTGGTTTTCGTGAGTGTAGGTCTGGCGTCATTCTTTGTGTTAGGGACTCGTTTGTCAATAAGGGCGGGTTTCCAAATGGCTGGTAGGCAGGAGGTATCATCTCGTTTATTCATGCTGTGTGGGCATTTTTTTATCTCAATGGCATCTCTGATTATTCTGTTGTTAAAGTGTTCAGTTTTCTTGTTCTCTGTCTTGGATTTTAGTGGGGGTTTCTTTTTAGATTAGGTTGGTAATCTTATTTCTTTGGAATCCATTGGATGTTAGTACGTTAGTGAGAGTGTGTAGTTTGGTTTTTAGGTGTTGTTCATCAGCTAAGCGTTTTGTTCTGGAGATGAGTGTCTTTGCTATGGAGTTGATCTGTGCTGGGTGGTGGTGTGAGAGTGTGTGCAGATAGTGGTTTGTGTGTGTTTTCTTCTGGTAGATGGTGTGTCCTAGGGAGCCATTGGATTTCTTGTAGACTAAGACATCCAGGAAGGGAAGTTGGTTGTTAGCTTCTGTTTCATGGTGAACTGTATTTTGGGGTGTAGGCTGTTGAGATGTGTGAGGAAGTTGTCAACAGCCTACACTCCAAAATACAGTTAACAACAACACCTAAAAACTGAATTACACACTCTCACTAACGTACTAACATCCAATGGATTCCAAAGAAATAAGATTACCAATCTAATCCAAAAAGAAACACCCACTAAAATCCAAGACAGAGAACAAGAAAATAGCAAAGCCCTCCTCCCATACATAAAAGGCACCACAGACAGAATCAGCAAGATCCCCCACAAACACAACATCAAGACAGCATTCTGCACAAACCGAAAAATATCCACCATCCTAAGAAACCCCAAAGACAAAATTGAGTTAGAAAATCAAGGAGTATATGAAATCCCATGCACCACCTGCCCCACCACATACATCGGACAAACCAACAGAAGTATAAGTGCACGCATTGAAGAACACAAGAACTGAGTCAGAAAAGAGAAACCAACTTCTTCCCTGGTCCAACACCTTAAAGCCACAGGACATGAAATTGACTTTAAAAAGACCAGAACTATCGCCAAAACTGAACACTTTAACAACACAATAATCAGAGAAGCCATCGAGATAGAAAAACGCCCACACAGCATGAATAAACGAGATGATACCTCCCGCCTACCAGCCATTTGGAAACCTGCCCTTATTGACAAACGAGTCCCTAACACAAAGAATGACACCAGACAGAGTGCACTTTGCTTCATGCATTGCCATAGTGTAAGCTCAAATATGGGACATGCTATGCTGGATTTGCTTTTCATCTCCTTCTCCAAATAACTTTTCTGGTGCATCATTTCTCAAAGTGCCCAGTAAACCATGATGTCAACTGGGATCAATCCCCAGAAAGAGGCACTTGGGGGCAATACTTGTTCAACACTTGGTTTACCTTCCATTGTCAGTTTTTCCCCCAGGCACTGAATTGTTTTGCTTGCTGGAGAACTTGAAAATCTCCCAAAATCAAAAAGTGGCTAGAGAAAATAATACAACTGATAAATGGAAAACCTGAGACGTTCCTACTAGGGATATTCACAGAAAAATTTACGAAGGAAATAAAATATTTAATATTACATATTTTAACTGCCGCTCGTATAGTCTATGCCCAGAATTGAAAGAAAGAAAATGTACCATCTGAAGAAGAGCTAATAAAAAAAAATCTTGGAATGTGCCGAGATGGACAAACTGACAAAAGAATTTAAAGAAAAAGAGGATACAGAATACTATAGGACTTGGCACAAGTGGTATAAGTGGCTGGAGGGAAGGAAAAATGAAGAAGAAAATTAGGGGGGAAAGATAGAAATGTTAAAAAAGAAAGAAAGGATATGTTAAAGTATAAAAAATAGGAAATAAATATGAATGAGAGAAATATATTGTATATATAGTAATTAAAATGCTGGGGACAAGTAGTAAATCGGAATAATACAAAGAGAAAGAAGGGGAAATTGTGAATAACAAAGAAGACCACCATGCAATAGCTGTAAAGAGATCGTGTTTTTAAATGTTGTATGTCTTGTATTGTTTTATTGTGTTATAAAAATAATAATAATAATAAAAAAGAAAGAAAATCTCCCAACTATCCTTTGGAAAACATTTAGATCCACTAGGCATCTCACATTACTCAGTACAGGATTAATAATAATATTTAAAGGTCTTTAAAGTACCCTTTGATTAATGGACACATTTTGATGCATGGCTGTTGTTTTCAATGGGCCACTAGAGGGAAATATTGCATTGCAAAGAAAATAATCCCCCAAAGCCATATGTTTATTACATTCAAGTACATTGTTTTATTTATTTTTTCCTTTTAAGCAAAAACAGTTCAAGGTAGCTTGTGATAAAAAGAAAGTTAAGCTCATGAATAATTTTTTAATAGACATATTGTATATGTTGAAAATTTGATGGAATAGAACATCCAAATTAGTTGTGGAATTCAAATTGTTTTTTACTACCGGTTCTGTGGATGTGGCTTGGTGAGCAAGGCGGGGAAGGATACTGCAAAAACTCAATTCCCACCCCACTCCAGGGGAAGGATACTGCAAAATGTCCATTCCAATCCCACTCCAGGGGAAGGATACTGCAAAATCTCCATTCTCTCCCCACTCCTGGGGGAAGGATATTGCAAAATCTCCATTCCCACCCCACTCTGTGGCCAGCCAGAGGTGGTATTTGCTGGTTCTCCAAACTCCTCAAAATTTCCGCTACCAGTTCTCCAGCCCCCATGGCCATCCTGGAAACTATAAAGGTCTGCCCCAGATCACTTTGGGCCCACACCATTGTCAGCATTCTGATGCTGCCATTAAAAGACGAGGCTTGACTTTTCACCTACTTATTTCTCTGTAGATAATATCCCCTAGGAGATGGGATGGGAGGGGGGAACATTCCTGTGGGGTGAGGTCAGAAGCTGGGGAGACTGACTTGGAAGATGGCCAATGAGAAGATGAGAATTGGGGAACGGAAAGGGAAGGGTTTGGGGGTCAGAGGGTTAGTATCGGCTACGACGAAGTCGGGGCCAGATCTGTCGTACTCAATAAACGGAATATTTCAGCAAAGATTAATTGTTTGGGAGTGCAATTTATTTGAGATGATATCGAAACCTGACAACCATCTTGGTCTGTGTGCATGGGCATAGGCCCAGTTCTCCGTTGCTGCATGCAGGGCAACTAAGGTCATTTGTAGAGACTATGGTTAAAAAAAAAAGTTCAGACCTTCCAACTTTTCACACACACAAAAAAAATCTCACATGGTTGGAAGGTCTGAACTATTTTTTTATCATAGTCCCACAGATTAGTTTAGTTGCCCTGCACACGGCAACAGAGAACGGAGCTGGAAAGCAGGTTAGTGAAGGGAAGTTGCTTCCCTGGGGGGGGTGAGAGTTTGGCATGGGTGGCCTGGCTGAGGGGCCCTCAGGTAAGCCCGGCAGGTGGGGGCAGCTCCGCAGGCTGCCTTGCTTCATCCTCCATCCTCCAGCTGCCCGCCATGCACTGGCTTACTGGCTTACCTGAGTGCCTTGCCAAGATGGATTATGTGCCCACTTCTTAAAAAGCTCTCAACCACCATAGCAGAACCTCTCTATGAAATATCTTTCAGAACCAGCTCCTTGCCTAACTTATGGTCAATAGCCACAGTCATCCCTATCTTCAAAAAGGGTGACCCCAGCCTAGTTGAAAATTACAGACCAATCTCATTATGTTGCGTCACGTGCAAAGTCATGGAATCAATCATAAACCAATACATTACCCTCTACTTAGAGACAAACAACCTACTCTCTAACAAGCAGTTTGGCTTCAGAAAAAAATTGTCCTGCAAACTGCAATTCTTATATTACAAAAACATATGGACTTCACAACTCGATCATATTATAAGCAACTGTGTTCTCTTTGCTGATGAAGTAAAACTGTTCAACATCACCGACAATGCTGTTACCCTACAAAAAGACCTTGACTATCTGTCAGAATGGTCAAACAATTGGCAACTCCAAATCTCAATCAACAAATGCTCTGTCTTACACATTGGCAAAAAATATCAAAACACAAAATACAAGCTGGGCGGATACGACCTCATAGATGACCCACACAATGTGTGACAGAAAGTAGACTCTGGGTGTGTTTTTCCAAATGTAGTAAGTGAGGTTGAATGTGAATAGTTTTAGAAGAGTTGTGTGTGTGTGTGTGAGAGAGAGAGTGCCTATACACACTCTATTCCCGTGATGGTGAATCTATGGCACGCAGCACCCTCTATGGGCATATGGACTCCTTACGCACAGTCACTCAGGCACTCGTCACTTCCCGCCTGGACTACTGCAATGCTCTCTACATGGGGCTCCCCTTGAGGAGCACCCGGAGGCTCCAACTGGTGCAGAATGCGACCATGCGGGGGATTATGGGAGCGAGGGGGCGCTCCCATGTGACACCTCTCCTGCGTGAGCTGCATTGGCTTCCAGTGGTCTGCCGGGTGCACTTCAAGGTGTTGGTTACCACCTTTAAAGCTCTCCATGGCATAGGACCTGGGTATTTGCGGGACTGCCTTCTGCCGCCGATAGCCTCCCACCGACCAGTATGCTCCCACAGAGAGGGATTCCTCAGGGTGCCATCAGCCAGGCAATGTCGGCTAGCGACCCCCAGGGGGAGGGCCTTCTCTGTGGCAGCTCCTGCCCTCTGGAACAATTTGCCCCCAGAGATACGAAGGATATCGGATCTCTGGGTCTTTCGCCATGCCCTGAAAACTTCTCTTTTCCATCAAGCAGGGCTGGCGTGAACTCCCCCCCCCTTTTTAGTCTTTTTTTAATTTTTTAGCTTTTAAATTGTCAATGGGTTTTAATTCAAATTGTTTTAAATTTGGGCCAAAGTTATGTAATTCTTTTAATAATATTAAATTTTGTATTGGTATGTGTTTTAGTTCTGGCTGTGCACCGCCCTGAGTCCACTAGGAGAAGGGCGGTATACAAATTGAATAAAATAAATAAATAAATAAATAAATAAATAAGAGCTATCGCCCCAGTTCAGCTCCACCATGCATGCGCCCGCATCTCCCGCCAGCCAGCTGGTCTTTGGACCCACACATGCATGTGTGGGGGGAGGGGGTGCATGAGCAGGGGGCGGGGCACATGCATGGGGGCCACACGCTTTGGGCACTTGGTCCAGAAAAGGTTAGCCATCACTGCTCTATACTATGTAATATGTATGTACACATATGGCATCTATACATAGGATTAAATAGTATATTTTGGATGTTCAGTAGTAGTAAATAAATAGACAGGGAAATTGTATCTCATTGAGACCTTTGAGGCATGGACAGGCCAGGCACCCTAACCCTAACCCTAACCCTAACCCTTGAAGTGAATGATGTTAAGTTGGCCATGCCCACCCAGTCACATGACCACCAATCCATGCCCACCCAATCACATGACCACCAAGCCACACCCACAGTCACATGACCACCAAACCACGCCCATCAAGCAAGCAATGCCCACAGAACCGGTAGTAAAATTTTTTGAAACCCACCACTGGATTACATTGGCTCTTTTGGCACACTGCTGGCTCATATTTAGCTAGTTGTCCACTAAGACTCCAAGATCCCTCTCACAGTTACTGCTATTAAGCCTGGTTTCACCCAGTCTATATGTGTACTTTTGGTTTTTCTTGGCTAAGTGTAGAATTTTACTTTTCTCTACATTGAATTTCATTTTGTTAGATAGGGCCCAATGTTCAAGTCTGTCAAGATCCATCTGAATCTTGAGCCTGTCTTCTAGGGCAGTGATGGCGAAGCTTTTAGACACCTTTTAGTGTCCAAACCGGAAGGTGCATGCATGTACGCACATGCACATGCCAGAGCACTGGAAACCTGATGACCAGCTGGCTGGCACCTCAGAAACCCAACGACCAGCTGGCTGAGCTGGGGCAATGGCACGGGTGCTTACAGAGAGGGCTCTGCATGCCACCTTTGGCACATGTGCCATAGGTTTGCCATCGCGGTCCTAAAGATTGGTCACCCTCCCCCCTCAATTTTAGTTTAAAGCCCTCCTGATAAGTTGAGCCAGTTGTTTTCTGAAAACATTTTTCCCAATCTTTGTGAGATGTAACCCATCCCTTGCCAGAAGCCAATCATGGAGATAGTATAGACCATGGTCCAGGAATCCAAAGCTTTTTTGGTGACACCAACCCTTTAGCCAGTGGTTCACTTCCAGAATTCTTTGTTCTCTTACCGGATGTTGTCCTTTTGTTAGCAGTACAATGAAAAAACTTGTGCACCTAAGTCCCTGACTTTCTTGCCTAGCTGCTCATAATCATTCAATATTATTTTCAAGTCCTTTTTTGTGTCATTCATCCCTACATATAGTAGTAGAAAGTAGTCTGTGAGTTTTATTATTTTGGTTAGGTTTTCGGCCACATCTTTGATTTTAGCTCCTGGGAGGCAACGTACCTCTCTGGATTGATTGTCTGGTCTACAAATGGCAGGTTCTGTTCCCTTGAGAATTGAATCTCCTATCACCAGCACTCACCTTTTTTTTCCTAGGGAGGTTTGGGGTGTTTTTCTATCTATCACAGAAGCATTTGATGGTGTTACTTTTTAAGGGACATTTGATAGTGCTTCTTTTCTATGTGTCTGCATGTTTTCCATGAAATCAATTGCTTAGCACCAGTGGGGCTGCGTCAGAGTGGGTTGGGTTGGTGAGGGGTTTTGTACTAGGTTTGAGTTTTTTTCTATGAGTGACATGTTTCCATCTGTCTTCTTCTTCCTATAAGAGGTCAATTCTTTTAGAGGTTGTTTGATCATTATTATATTCAATTTGGGCATATTCTTCTTGCAAGGTTTGGGGTTTCTCATTTTGTGGGTTGAGTTTCAGAGTAATTAGAGTTTCCTCTGGACCCTTTACTTTTTCTTCTAGTAACTTAATTAGTTTACATTTGGTACATACATAGTTTGGGTATTCTATGGGCATAAGTGTATACATGGAACATGTTCTGCAGATCACAATAGTATCAGTTTCTTCTTCCATGAGTGGATTTTAAAAAATTGAAAGTGGAAGTGTAGAAAGTTTTACTACAGATTTTTAAAAGGGAAAAAAGTCCAATTTGGAATATACAGTATATATTCTAACAGATCATTTAAGTTTCAAATTTGGGGGGAAATGTAGCTAAAAATTTAAGGTTCTAGCAGTTAAAGAATGTCTAGTTTAAGGATTTAAAGTTCTATAGTTCAAAACTGTCTAGTATAAAAAAATTGAAGTTCTAGCAGATCATTTAGGTTGTCCAATTTTAAAATTTTTCAGTGTTGAGTGGGCTTAAGTGCAAGTTTCGTTCTTAGCATGTCCTGGAATGTTCTATGATTGTCCCTTTCCTCCATTCCTTCTTATGATCCTTTCCCTCTATGCCTTCTGGTGGACTTAATTTATTTCTTTCATTTCTGTCTTTATATATTCCTTACTTGCTATTGTCTACTTGCCTTCGATTTTTTTTTGCCTTGTGTCCTGTGTTGTCTTTTTATCCTCCCTTCCTACTTGTTTTTCTCCTGCCACTACTGGGTATTCAGCTCCCCCTGCTTTTCTCAGTTCATGGTGTTCCCCCCACCCCTCGCCTGTTGGTCTCCCATGCTGCTCTGTTGCCGTTCTCAGTCACCGGTCTGCTGATCCCCTTTGCTGAAATGTTCCACCAACACCAACAGCCTCTGGTTGCACCGATGCTCTCCCATTGCTTTCCATGCTCCTCTCAGAATTTGCTTCACTGTGTTGCCCCTCGCTGCCAGCTCTCCCATCTGCTGTGCTGCCACTGCTCCTGGCTCTCCAGCCACATGGCTCCCATTTGCACTGCTTCTACAAGCAAACAGGACCTCCTGGATAGCTTACGGTAGGCTTGTCTCTTGTCTCCTCTACACAGCCTGTTCTCCTCCTCCTTCCTGCTCCTCTCTCTCACTGTTTGCTTTTTCCTTCTCTGCCAGTCGTTGCTTTGCCCCCAGGCAGCTCTCCTCTCTGCCCCACAGATGATTTTCCTCCCTGCTCCACAGCTGGGCCACACTCGCTCACCAGCTTGGCTGGTTGCTCTCTGCCGGTTCGTTTTGCCTCTCTGCTCACCTTGCTTCAATAGGCCTCAGGGCTCTTGGGTAGGCCTTTCAGGTGCAGCTGGGCTTCTCTCAGCAGGCCAAATTCACTGTGTACCATGTTCCTCCTATTTCTCCAATGTTTCCTCTCCTTTTCCTTTCTTCACTTTTTTTTTGTCTATGGTTTATTCTATGATTTATCTTTCCTCTCCATCTCCCCTCCTATCATTTATTTTAGTATAATAGCAACTTTTTTCTTCTTCTAACTCACTGTGATATAACTATGCTTCCTCTGTTGCCACCATCTTGAATAATGCCATCTTGAACAACAAAGATCCTCAACTCCATGATTGAAGTGAAAGGTTTACTTTTACTAGATTCAAGCAATTACAGTAAGCAAAGCTGGATCCGAATATTTCCTCACAAAGCCTGCAGTTTTCTCACTTCCCCTGGCCCTCTCCCCTTGACCAATTCATCAGTGTCCAATAATATTAATTTTAGATGTTTTGGGAATAGCTTTGAGGTTTGAACCTCTTTGATGTAGTTTCGCATTCCACTCTCCTAGTCTGTCCTTGATGGGTTGGATCATTCTGATTTGACACCTCTGGTTCCTGTCATCTTTACATTCCTTCCCTTTCTCCCTTTGCCCATTCCTTACCTCTGTATCCTCCTTCTCTCTCCCCTGCATTTTATGGCAGGAGGCCAGCAAAGCGAGGTATGCTGAAGATGGCAGGTATGACATTCTGCCCCCCTTGGGAAAAGACGTCAGAGAGAAAGGGAGAAAGGAGACAAAAGAGAGAGAATTATCACTCAAAGGGGTTTGTCCAGGTATTTGTTGCGGAATTTGTGAAGGAGTTTGGGGGCTTGGACATGTTGGGCATCAACCCATTCAGTTTCGGGGAGAGGGAAGTCTTTCCATGCAATTAAATATTGAATTTTCCCTCTGTGTTTGTGAGTCTAAAATTTCTTTAACCTCAAAGTGTTGTTCCCCTTTGATTAATATGAGGATTGGAAGTTGCTTTGTTGTGGGGCACAGTGGGGAAGTGATTGCTGGTTTTAAGAGTCTACAATGGAATAATGGGTGCACACGTATGAGGGATTTGGGTAGGTATAATTGCACAGTGAAAAGGTTGATGATTTTATTAATTGGGAAGATTCCAATGTATTGGGAACCTAGTTTCTTTGATGGCTGCCTAGACTGGAGCTATTTGGTAGACAGATAGACTCTGTCACCTACATTATGTTAGTCTTTTGGCTTGGAGTGTGTTTTGTCTCGCATGTCTCTTCCAGCACTTTGCTACTGGCCAAGGTGCTTTGAAGTTCAGTAATCCAGTCTGCTAATGGTGATTTTTGGCTTGGTTTGGGGTAGCTCTGGTATGGCCACAAAATCTTGGCCAGTTGCTACTTTGAATGGTGAAAAACCAGTGCTGCTATGCACCACATTATTGTAAACCACCTCTGGTCAGCCTAGCTGTCTTGCTGGTAGTTAACATAACATCTCAGGTATTGTTCTAGAACCCCATTCATGCATTCACACACCACGATTCATCTGCAGATAATGGGAAGAGCTAAGCCCCTGGGCAGTGCCAAGCAGATTCAGGAATTCTTGCCAAAATTGCAAAGTGAATTGGACCCCACAATCTGAAATAATTCATTCTGGGGATCCATGGAGTCTACAAACATGTTGTACAAAGATTTTGGCTACAGTACATGCTGAGGGGATTTTGGTGCAAGGCACAAAGTGCACCAGTTTAGAGAAGAGGTTGGTCACAATTGCTATCAACAATTGCTACCAACCTGCCTTCCATTGAGGACATGTATACTGCACGAATCAAAAAGAGGGCTGTGAAAATATCTGCAGACCCCTCACATCCTGGACATAAATTGTTTCAACTTCTACCCTCAAAACAACGCTATAGAGCACTGCACACCAGAACAACTAGACACAAGGACAGTTTTTCCCCGAATGCCATCACTCACTAATTCCCACAATACTGTCAAACTATTTACTAAGACTGTATTACTATTATTCTTCTCATCCTTCCTATTACCTATCTCCTCCCACTTATGACTATAACCATGTTGCTTGTATCTCTATGATTTATATTGTTTTGTTTCCTAGTATGATTCGATTGCTTATTTAATAACCTATGACTATCACTAAGTGTTGTATCTTATGATTCTTGATGAATGTACTTTATTTTTCTTTATGTACATTCAGAGCATATGCACTAAAGACAAATTCTTTGTGCGTCCAATCACAGTTGTCCAATAAAATATTCTATTCTATTCTATTCTATTCTATTCTATTCTATTCTATTCTATTCTATTCTATTCTATTCTATTCACTACGGTGATCCCTGAGCTTCCCAATAACTTTACTATAAAGTCCATAAAGATTTCCTTCCAGGGTGCTTGAAGTTTTGCCGCTGGTTGAAGGAGGCCTGGGGTTTTCCCCGATGATGAGCAAATGGGGCAACTAGCCATATAGGTGTCAATGTACTTTTACAGAGATGGCCACCAGAATTGATGACTCACTGTGTAGGGTTTTTACAAAGCCAAAATGCCCTGCAGCTTTAGAGTCATGTTTTCTCAAGTTTTCTCACTTCCCCTGGCCCTACCCCCTTTGACTAGTTCTTTAGCATCCAATAATATTCGTTTTAGATGTTTTGGGAATGGCTTTGAAGTTTGGCTCCTCTTTGATGTAGTTTCACAATCCACTCTCCTGGTCTGTCCTTGATGGGCTGCATTATTCAGATTTGACACCTCTGATTCCTGTCACCCTTACATTTCCTCCCTTCCTCCCCTTGCCCATTCCCTACTTTCCCATCCTCCCCCCCCCACTCCCCTGCATTTTATGGCAGTATGCCAGTGAAATGAGGTATGTTGAAGATGGGAGGCCTGACACTTCAACTGGTAGAAGTGAGGTAAAAGAGATCAGTCTTAAATTGGTGGTTAGAAAAGCCAGCTATTTATTTTTAATGTTCTAAGGTTGCAAGTATTTGAAATGGTAAATCTAAAAGAATCTGAACTTGGCATTTTGAGGTTGCTCCTTTTCAAACCACTATGGAGTGGTTTCTCAAAATTTTGAACAGAGCAAAGATGGAAATTCTAACTAGTTTGCTGAAAAATGGAGCAGTAGAGGACCATTTTTGAGTCCAGACATGAAGCAGATTGAAGTTGTTAACTAGCAAGAGTCTGGCTGTCCTAATAGGTGGATGTCTGGGGTGAAGCAAGCATCAATGATATCTACATTGATTGGGAGGTGAATATCACTAATTATTTTCTTATACTCTTGCAGAACATTTCCCCCTCTTAGATGTGGTGGAAGAATATCAGGGGTGAAATGCTACCGGTTTAGACTGGTTCTAGTGAGCCAGTAATGGAAATTGGGGCTGGTTCGCTGAACCAGTAGTGACCACTGGCTGGCCACGCCCCCGAACCAGTCCGCATCCCACAGTCCTGCCATGCTTGCCTGCCTTCCACACGGCCTTCCTGGCATCCCCGTGGCCAGCTTGAGAAGGTAGGCAAGTGGAAGGCCACGTGGAAGGCAGGCAAGCATGGCAGGGCTGGGGGGAAGGGAGCTAGCAGTCTACTCCCTTCCCTGCAGCCCTGCCATGCTTGCTTCCCTTCCACGCTGCCTTCCTGGCATCCCTGTGGCCAGCTTGAGAAGGCAGGCAAGTGGAAGGCCACGTGGAAGGTGGCCAAGCATGGCAGGCCACGTGGAAGGTGGCCAAGCATGGCAGGGCTGTGGGGAGGGAGCTAGCAGCCTACTCCCTTCCCCATAGCCCTGCCATGCTTGCCTGCCTTCCACACTGCCTTCCCAGTGGTCCCCCATACCCGCTTGCCTTCCGAGGTTGATGTCCAGCCTGGCCTGGCCAGTGGCTGGGTGGGCGGCCCTTGGTGGAGATGCCACCACTGCGCTGCCCCAGGACATGTGCAGCAGCCTGGGGACATCCACCTGCCCTCCCAGAGTATCACCACAGCGCTGCTGTTCGCCTTCTTCCTTCTCTTGCTGCAAAATGAAAGAGAACAGTGGCGGCGGTGCTTTGGGAGGGCACCGCATCACTGTCCAGGACTTCAGCTTGCCCTCCTGGAGCACCACCACAGCGATGGAGGCCCTCTCAGCCCTGGAGTAGCGGCTGCAAATCCACCAAGGGCCGCCCGCCATCAGCCTTACCAATGCTCTGGCTATGTTGGGATGATGGGCATGCTGAGTACGCTGGTGGAGGATCTAGAACAGTGGTTCTCAACCTTCCTAATGCCGCGACCCTTTAATACAGTTCCTCATGTTGTGGTGACCCCCAACCAGGGGTGGGTTCTATTTTTTTTTACTACCGGTTCTGTGGGCGTGGCTTATTTTGTGGGCGTGGCTTGGAGGTCATGTGACTGGGTGGGCATGGCTAGCTGGTCATGTGACCAGGTGGCCATGGCTATGTGTATAGGGACTATTCAGAGGGCTGAAAAAAGTCATTACTGACAGGTCCTCGCACTTTTGACTGGTCCTCACACTTATGACCATCCTCACATTTATGCCTGTGCAGCATTCTTAACAACCATGTCACTCATTTCACAACTGCTTCTCTTCAACATGGTATAAGATAGGGCAAAAAACGTAAAATGTGAGGACAGTCATAAATTCGAGGACTGGTCAAAAGTGCGAGGACCAGTCAAAAATAACTTTTTCAGCCCTCTGAGTAGTCCCTGTGCACAAAAGGACTACCCAGAGGGCTGAAAAATGTGATTTCTGACAGGTCCTCGCACTTTTGACCGGTCTTCACAGTTATGACTGGTCATCATTTATGCCCATTGTACCATTCTTAACAACCGTGTCACTCATTTCACAACTGCTTCTCTTCACCATGGTGACAAGATAGGGCAAAAACATAAATTGTGAGGACAGTCGTAAGTTCGAGGACTGGTCAAAAGTGCGAGGACCAGTCAAAAATAACTTTTTCAGCCCTCTGAGTAGTCCATATGCATAAAAGGATACAGCAATAGAGAGGGATGAAGGAAGGGAAGGGAAATTAGAGTAGGAGTGAGGGTAAGAGAGGGAGGAAGAGAGGAGGGGAAGGAGAAAGGAAGAGGAAGTAGGGAGAAGAAGAAGGGGGGGAGAGAAAGTAAGAAGGAAAGAAAAGACAGAGGTGGTAGGTTTGAGGAGAAATATTGCTGTACAATAAAAAAGATGAAAGGAAAGAAAGCCAACCCCAAACAAATATAAAGATATTAAGATAAAGAATGAATTGTTAAAATTAAAAGAATAAAAGAGAACAAATAGCAATAAATAGCAATAATTAGAAACACACATACAAACATACAACGTATTTTCTTTGAACAGAGTATTTGGCCGGTCCACAAATTTAAACAGTTGTAGGAGGTTAGCACCCACCCCTTTCCTAGAAGAATGAAATATTTTGGGAAATATTAAAAAGGCAGAATATTATATTTCCCTGGATGAGAAATGGAGAAGCATATTTTACAGACAAAGCAGCTTCCACCTTCCTGCCCCCCACCCTTTGTTAATGTGCCAGAGGCAGAAAGTCAATCCTTTGTCAAAGGACATTTGCAACACAATAGCAACAGAAACTAACACAATGGGCCCCATCAAGCCATGTGATCCTGTCCACCATTAAAACATCTTTCCAAACAGTCTCCATGTTTCCAGTGTCTTTTTCCCCACTTGGAGCAGAACCCAGAAGGATATTTCTTCCAACACAGTATTTAGTCATTTCAATTAAATTTACAATTTCTATATTTCCTTTTTACCATATTTATTCCTCATCTATTTTTAAAAAAAACCAATATTACCCTTCATCCTCATCTCTAATCTTAATCAAATTCAATTTTTCCCTTCTATTCTATATTATACCCCTTCGCATTGTCATCTATTTTCATATCCATCCTCACATTGGTTAATTATGTAATACAGTTGTTTAATACAAATTCAACATTTTAATATAAATCAATTAGTTATATAACTATCTTTTTTTTGTATATTAATCAATATGAACATGAATATTCCAATTATTTCCATGCAATCCAATTTCTTACAAATCAATTAATTATATTTACCAATAATAATAAACCAAATAATTTCCCCCATATATTCCTCCAAACCACAACTTAACCGTTTCTGCTTTCAACACAATATACAATTAATAGTATCTCAATTATTACAATTCCCTAGTTAAATAGAGCTTTTTTTCTTTTGTGTTTTAAAATCTTGAACCTCCTCTTGCCCTAAATTTCCTATTGTTTGCAGTTTTGTACCTACTTTTTTTGGTGAGGAAAAAGAAAAAGAAATCTCTCTGCCTCATTTTGTCACGTTGCAGCTAAGACCCTGCTTTCGCTTTCTCTTTTCAGCATAGCTAGGGGAAAAAAAACTTGCTCCAGGAATGTACCTCTTTGCAGCTAGCTCTTTGAAGCCCCGCGGCAAGAATTTAAAGTTTTTTTTCCCTCTAGCCATCAGCTGGGACTCCGGAGGCAGCAATAGATTGGGGGTGGGCGGGGTAAGCAAACTGCGACCGGGCGATCCAACAGAGGCAGAGGGTGAGGGTGAGTGAAGGGGGGGGCGAGAGAGGGCTTTGGCGACCCCTGTAAAATGGCCGTTCGACCCCCAAAGGGGTCGCGACCCCCAGGTTGAGAACCGCTGATCTAGAAGGTAAGGCCGATGCTGGCAGTAGAGGGGAGGGAGACCCGCTGCACTTGGCTCCTCAGAGGGACTTGGCAAGGCTCACTCGCCTTTTGGGCCTGGCACGCTTGGCTTCCATGGGGCCTTTGGCCGACTGCTGCCCACTTGCCTTCCCCTCTGCCTCAGATCCCGCCTGGCCTCCCAGAGCACTGCTGTGTCGCTGCCATTCGCTTTCTTCCTTCTCCTGCTGCGAAACGAAAGCGAACAGCGGCGGGGTTGCTTCAGGAGGTTGCTTTGGGCAGGCTGATTTCTGCCATGAGGCGGGGAGAGAGGGCGGCAAGAACGACAGTGGCAGGCAAGGGAGCTCCAAGATGAAGGACTACCCACATTGGCCTGCCCAGGTAAGAGCTGCCGCCCAGGCCAAAGGGAAAGTACCATGGGCTCCGCAGTGGCATGGCCAGGCCTGGCCCTCTCCCTGGCTGGGGGGCTTCTGCCCCTCTTGCTCTGCTTCTTTGCTGGCTGAGCCTCCTTCTCCCTGAGTGCTGGACTCTGCAGGCCAAGTTCTTGGAGTGGTGCTGGCAGTCAAAGAGAGCAGGCAGGGGACTGGGTAAGAATCTAGTGGGCTGCTTCAGATCCCGAAGCCCTGTGGAGCCAGCATGGGAGGCACGGGTGGAAGGCAGCCTTTTCTGCAGCATCCCCCTCCCCTCTTTGGATTGCCCTGCAAGGGGGGACTCTGCCTTTGCAGAAACAGGGCGGGCGGTTTGTACGAAGGATTGGTGGGGGAGATGTGCAGCCCTCCGGGAAGGAGAGCGAGACAAGAGGAGGCTTCGAGGTTTTGAGAATCAGTGTCTAATATGCTCTGGCTGCCTGGCTGGGGAGGAAGAGTGGGAGGCCAGGCAGCCTCTCTCTCTCTCTCTCTCCTATCTCTCTGGGAGAACTGCGTGATGCTGCAAAAGCCTCAACTGTAGCTTTTTTGTTGCTGTTATTTTGCACCGTGGAGAGGGCTGGGAATGCAGCCAAGCAAGCTCTGCAGTTGGGAATCCCAGCAACTTGGAAGCCAGGATCTCCCCCCGCCTCTCCTCCTCTCAATCACAAATCCCAAGCAAGGATTTACCACATTCGCCTTCAGGTACTTCGTTATGTCCTTATAAGGACATCCGCCCTGATTGGCTGCTAGCCATCGGGCGGGAAATTTGAATCCCTGTCAAGGGGCGGTGCGTCTGCCGGGAGCGAATATAAGGAGAGCTCCGACAGCGCGCCAGCAGTCTTGTCTTGTTACCTTTGTAATTATTAAAGTTACTAAATGTATCGAGCTGGTCACGTCTTCATTTCCTGCGCCTGATCTAACACTGGCGACGAAGGACTAGAGAAGAGAACCTGAGCAAGACTCGTGGCATGATCGCCCACCGAGCTGAAGTCACTAAACCACAGTGACTTCCAGAATGGCAACCCCGCAAGCTCCGATTGCCGCACTGAACCCATTCGATCCATCCCGAGAGAAGTGGAGGTCGTACATGGTCCGATTCCGGCAGTTCCTGCGAGGCAATGGCTACCAGAACCTTGACGATGAGCAGAAAAGAGCCCTCTTTCTGGCTCACTGCGGATCGGACGTCCTGGAGATGGCAATCGACCTCGTGGCACCCAGGGACATTGAGGAGATGTCCTGGAACGACTTGCAAGAAGCCCTGCAGGAGCACTACGCACCCACAGGCACCCCAATCACAAACAGGTTCACCTTCCAGCAGAGAAACCAGCGGGAAGGTGAATCCATCAAGGAATTCATGGCAGCGCTTCGCCAAATCGCTGCCAACTGCGAGTTCGACAACATGGACAATGCCATCCGTGACCGCGTTGTTTTTGGAATGCGAGATGTGGGGCTGCAGAAGAAGTTCCTCAGCCGAAAGAGGATCCCACTCAAAGATGTCCTCGATGAAGCAACAGCGGCTGAAAATCTGAGAAAGCAGCCACCGCAATGGTTAAAGCAAGAGGGATCCACAAGATCCACAAGTCGGGCCTGAACTCCTCAGATGACTCAACCACACAAACGGAGTCTGATGAGGAAATGGCCGTCTACAAGGTTTCCCGCCCCCCCAGGTGGGAAAACCCACAGCATGGCGACCGGGGAGAACGATGCGGCAGTTGCAAAGGCGACCACCCCAGGGCAACCTGCAGATGGAGGGATGCGACCTGCCGCCGATGCCTGAAGAGGGGGCACATCGCCGAGGCCTGCAGAGCAGCAGATCCAGCCCCAGAACCACCCAGACCACGATTCCGCGAGAATCACAAAGATAACCAGAGGACATCCAAATGGTCCTCGAACCAGTCCCGGCGCGGGGAGGAGGAATATCCCCGCAACAGAACGGTGCACCAGACCACCATCGCTCACACAAGCGACGAGGGGACCACCAAGTTCCACGTGACGCTGCTGGCAGAGGGGTCACCGTGCAAGATGGAGGTAGACTCCGGATCCGCCTACTCCATCATGGACTGGCAGCACCTACAGCAGCTGAAGCCATCCTGCAAGAAGACCCAGCTGAAAACCCCGAAGTCGAGGCTTGTGGACTTCAACGGAAACCCCATTGGAATCCTGGGCAGAACCACCATCCACATCAAATACAAGGACTTTAACGGAGAGCTGCCCATCACCATTGTGGAGAACAGCCGACTGAACCTGTTAGGAGTGGAGTGGTTTAAGCCGCTGGGGCTTTCCATTGAGGGCATCCACGAAATCCATAGGGACGAACTCGACACCATCCTCGAAGAGTTCAAAGAAGTCTTCGATGGTAAGCTGGGGAAATTTGTGGGGAGGCCAATTTCCTTTAATCTGGACAAGGGAATCACCCCAATCAGGCTTAAGCCCCGCCGAGTTCCGTTTGCCCTGCGGCCGAAAGTAGACGAACAGCTGGATAAGCTGATCGCCCAGGGCGTTTTGGAACCGATCGATCATGCCTCATGGGAGACCCCCATTGTGACCCCACTGAAGCATGATGGGTCTGTGCGCATCTGCGCCGACTACCGTTGTACCATCAACAAGGCGTTGGCACAGAGCGCATACCCAGTCCCAGTTGTGCAACATCTGTTGCATTCCCTGGGAACGGGCTCAATTTTCGCGAAACTGGACCTGGCCCAGGCTTACCAGCAACTGCCAGTGGATGAAAAAATGGCGGAGGCACAAACAATTGTCACGCACAGGGGGGCATTCAAATGTAACCGCCTCCAATTTGGAGTCAGCGCTGCCCCAGGCATTTTCCAATCCATGATGGAATGCCTTCTCCAAGGCGTTCCAGGGGTGGTGCCTTACTTCGACGATGTGCTTGTCTCAGGTGACTCAAGAGCTCAACTCCTTGAAAGGCTCAGGCTTGTCCTGCAGCGGTTCAAGGCCAAGGGCTTGAGGGTCAGGCGGGACAAGTGCATCATAGGAGTACAGGAAGTCGAGTTCCTGGGCTATCTCATTGATAGCACTGGCATCCACCCCACCAAATCAAAAGTGGAAGCAATCCATGAAGCTCCAAGCCCAAAAAACAAAACGGAGCTTCAGGCTTTCCTTGGGTTGCTCAACTTCTACGCCATTTTCTTAAAACAGAAAGCCACAGTTGCTGAGCCACTCCACCGCCTGCTGGGGAAAGCGGCTTCCTAGAAGTGGGGCCAGGAAGAGGAAGCAGCATTCCGGGCCATCAAAGGACTATTGACGTCCAAGAGCATCCTCATCCAATACAGCGAGACGCTCCCCATCAAGCTGACCTGTGATGCATCGCCTTACGGGGTGGGGGCAGTTCTCAGCCACGAACTGCCCAACGGCTCGGAAGCCCCGATCGCTTACTTCTCGAAGACCATGTCCGGCGCAGAACGGAACTACAGTCAGCTGGACAAAGAAGCCCTGGCCATCGTGGCAGGAGTGAAGCGCTTCCACGAATACCTCTATGGAAGACGCTTCACCGTAGTCACCAACCACAAGCCACTCCTGGGACTGCTCGCAGGCGACCAACCCACCCCGACCTTCATGTCCCCGTGGATGACGAGATGGGCCATCTTCCTAGCCGGCTACTCCTATAGGCTCGTGCACCAGCCAGGCATAGCCATAGGAAATGCCGACGCGCTCAGCAGATGCCCATCGAAGAATCCAGTCGAAGTCCCAGCCCCCACGCTCCACCTATTCCACATAGACGACGATGCCAGCTGTCCAGTCTCATCCGCAGATGTGGCCGTCCACACCCAAAAGGACCCCACACTCCGCCAAGTGAAGTCCTGGATCCTCAGAGGGTGGCCATCGGAAAAGACGGAAGAGAGGTTCAGCCCGTTCGCCAGGAAGCAGAAGGAGCTGTCCACCATAAAGGGCTGTCTTCTATGGGGAGACAGAGTGCTGATTCCAAGCACTCTGCAACGGCGGACGTTAGAGACTTTGCACAAAGGGCATCCGGGCATCGTCCGCATGAAGGCCCTGGCACGGAGTTACGTCTGGTGGCCCTCCCTGGACAGAGACATTGAACAATGGGTCTCCAGATGTGACCCATGCCAAGAAGTTCGCCCAGCGCCGCCGCAATCCGAAGTCGCGAAGTGGGAGACCCCCAGCAACCCCTGGTCGAGGATTCACATCGACTTCGCGGGTCCGATGCAAGGGCGACACCTCCTCATCGTGGTAGATGCCTTCTCCAAGTGGCTCGAGGTGGTACCCATGGCATCTACCACAACAGAAGCGACGATCCGAGCCCTGCGCCGTCTTTTCGCCACACATGGACTACTGGACGTGCTGGTCTCCGACAACGGCCCCCAGCTCACATCCCTGGCCATGGAGTCCTTCCTGGCAGGACTGGGCATCCGCCACGCCCTGTCCGCCCCATACAGGCCGGCCGGAAACAGACAAGCTGAACGCATGGTGAGGCTCACCAAAGAGGCACTCACCAAGATGGGCCTGGGAGACTGGCAGGAACGGATAGACAACTTCCTCCTCACCCAGCACATCATGGCGCATGCCACCACCCACAAGAGCCCGGCCGAACTGCTGATGGGCAGAAGGTTGAGGTCACCCTTGGACCGGCTGCACCCCCAATACAGCCCGGAAGTGACCGCAACCGCCAGCCTCCCGCTTCGCGCCTTCAGCAACGGAGATTCAGTTTTCGCACTGAATTTCAACGGCTCTCCTAAGTGGCTGAAGGGGAAGATTGCCAGCACAACCGGCCCCATATCCTACACCGTCGAGTTGGAAGATGGACAGGTCTGCAGACGTCACATCGACCAACTCCGGAAAAGGTGGGGGGGAACACACGAAAACCAGCCTGACGAGGGAGGCCTACAACACCCAGACGAGGTAGGCCTACAACACCCCGGCGAGGTAGACCTACCACACCCAGACGAGGTAGGCCTACGACACCCCGGCGAGGTAGGCCTGCCACACCCCTGCGAGGCAGGGCAACGCCATCCCGACGAGGTCGGCCCAGCACACTACCAGGTACTGTCACGTCGGCAGTCCAGCGAGGTAGACCGGGGCCAGCCGCACGGGGGATGCCAACACCAACCCAGCCAGGTGGGCACCCGGCACAACAGGGCCAGGGACCACCAACCCAGCCCACAAGTAGACCGGGACCTGCCCGGAGGAGGAGCAGCGCACCCCACCAGTGACGGCAGCCTACGCCAGCCCGGCCAGGGAGACCGCAGTTCCAGGCGAGTAGACTGGGACCCAGCCAAGACGGGCACCCCTCTACCCACGGGCGAGGGTGGCACACGACTCCCCGGCGAGGGGGACCCCCGCCCATCTCAGGAGACAGCCAGGAAACAACAACTCGACCCGGATGACCCCAGGCACCAACCGGCGGTAGACCAGGGACTAGGGGGAAGGGAAAGCCGACAACAACCTGGCCAGGGAGACCTGCACCACCCCGGCAGGGGAGACCTCCACCGCCCCGCAGAGGTAGGCCCGCAACAACACCCCGACCAGGTCGACCACCACCAACCAGACCGGGTAGACCAACGCCAGCCCAACCGAGTAGACCGACGCCACCCCTGCGAGGTCGAACAGCACAACGCAAGCCAGCACAAGCCGCAGCCGGCGGACCAAACCCGAGGGCACCGAGCGGAACCACCACCCGGACGGCAGCAAGCCGGACCGCAACCGAACCGCAGCGCCCGGGAGACCAGGGAGGAGCAAGCGACAGACTTACCGAGTCTCGGCCTCCCCCGACCCTGGATTGCTGATGCACAAGAAACACACTCGAGCCGGAATCGGAGTATCTTGGTTTAATCGGCAACAACAGCTCTCGGTGGAAACCGGATTGCAAACAATACAAAGACGCGGCTGCTGGGAGCTTGTAATAGAGTCCTTTTACAGAGCGAGTGCCGAGTGCTCCCAGCTGGGGAGACTCGAAGTTCCCGCAGCTGTCATTCCGGCCGCGCAGGGATGACGTCATCCATCTCGGGTTTTGCCGGAGCCGTGTTGTTCGCAGATATTCCTCTATGCCCACGCGTCCCCATCAAAACCCCCGTGCACAAGAACGCCTAGTCGTTACACTAACCCCTCCACCAGCACCCAGTGGCCCATGTCCACCCCCCCAGCGAGCGCGCCACTCAGGCTGCAGCGGTTGGACTCGAGTGCGTTGCAGCGGTTGGCATGCCGGGGGTATGCCAACTGCTAGCATAACCGAACCAGTGGTTCTGCGCATAGGAGACCATCAAGAACGAATTCGTTTTATAGTGATAGCACAAATGATAGAGCCAATCATCCTTGGTCTTGCATGGTTGGACAAATGGAAACCCCATATCTGGTGGGAGGGAGGGTATCGCAAAGTGAGGATTCCACTAACAGCAGATTCTTGTGTTGGGTTGCATGCTGAGGTGTTACCAGAGCCCCGGTACCCTCAGGTGTACAGCGACCTTGCCCAGGTATTTAGTGAAGAAGAATGTGACACCTTACCACCGCATCGGGACACAGATTGTGGAATAGAACTAAAACCCGGGGCTCAGCTACCTAAACCCTGGATGTATTCAATGACCCCGGCGGAGCTGAAAGAGCTACGCTCCTATATCGATAAAAATCTAGCGAGGGGCTTCATTCGCCCCAGTCGGTCGCATCTAGCCGCCCCGGTTCTCTTTCATGGAAAAAAAGACGGGGGTTTACGCTTATGCGTGGACTACCGAGGACTGAACGCTGTGTGCATCGAACCATTGTATCCCCTACCCTTGATGGCTGATTTGCTCACGACCTTATCTACAGGAAAGATCTTCACGAAGTTAGACCTCCGTGAAGCCTACTACCGGGTGCGGATACGCCCGGGAGACGAATGGAAAACCACGTTTAACAGTCCCCTCGGCAGCTACCACTTTCTAGTGATGCCTTTTGGTCTGCAGGGTGCCCCCGCCGTCTTCATGCAGCTGATAAACGAGGTGTTGCACGATTATTTGTATCGTGGGGTCCTGGTGTATCTGGACGACATCCTCATTTATTCAGAGACAATGGATGAACACATTCAATTAGTCAGACAGGTACTAACCCGATTATTGGAAGCCCGGTTGTTTGTTAAGCTTTCAAAGTGTGAATTCCATCAAAAAGAGATAGACTATCTTGGGTTCCGTATCAATGAAGCCGGGATACAAATGGATCCGAAAAAAGTGGAAGCGGTGTTGGAGTGGCAAGCCCCACGAACACGAAAGCAGTTACAAAGCTTCCTGGGTTTCGCAAATTTTTATCGCCAGTTTATCCCATGTTTCGCTAAGACGGTGTTACCCCTCACCGACTTGTTACGAACAAAAGGACTTGTAAAGCCTGGGACAAAGCCCAGACCAGGATACATATTACCGTGGACCTCCCAGTGCCAAAAAGCGTTTGAGGAGCTCAAACACCTATTCGCCAAAGAGCCTGTCCTAAAACATCCGGACCTGTCACAGGCATTTGTGGTACAAGCCGATGCAAGTGACGTGGCTATTGGAGCTGTCCTTCTGCAGGAAGACAAAACCGGTGTCCTAAAGCCCTGTGCCTACACCTCATGGAAATTCACAACAACGGAAAGAAATTGGGCTATATGGGAAAAGGAGGCCTTCGCAGTTAAATGGGCGTTACAAACCTGGAGGCACCTTTTGGAGGGCAGTACACAGCCGTTTGAGGTCTGGACAGACCACAAAAACCTAGAGGCACTCCAGACGCCTCGCAGGTTGTCTCCAAAACAGGTCAGGTGGGCGCAATACTTCCAACGTTTCCGATTCTCTCTGAAGTACAAGCCAGCAGGGAAGTTGTTTCTAGCCGATGCCTTATCTCGCATGCCCCAATATCACAGCAAAAGAGCAGAAGGTTTACAGTCTCTATTCCCTCCTATAGAGGCCGAGGCATGTGCTCTGGGAACACGACAAACCCGTAGTTGGATATCGGCACTGCAACAGGCCCTGTCCACCGATGAATGGTTGCGTGACAACCGCCCGCTTGTAACCCATCGGGATGGGCTAGCGTGGTGGGGGGATAGACTATATATACCCGGTGCGTTACGACAACAAGTCCTACGGCGTTGTCATGACCAGAAAACCGCGGGACACTTTGGGTTTTTGAAAACCCTGCATTTAGTCAGAAGGCAATTCTGGTGGCCGAAGATGCGAAAGGATGTTGACCAATATGTCGGAGGCTGTCACATATGTGCGATCTCTAAACCAAGACCCGGGAAACCCCTGGGCTTACTACAAGCCGTAGCCGAACCGAATAGACCATGGGATGAAATCTCCATGGATTTCATTGTAGAACTTCCAAGTAGTAGAGGGTATACCGTGATATGGACAGTGCTTGATCTCTTCTCCAAGCAGGCCCACTTTAGTCCCTGTAAAGGGCTACCGTCGGCACAACGATTGGTCCGACTCTTCATTCAACATGTCTACCGCTTACACGGGGTACCCCAATGGATCATATCGGATAGAGGAGTCCAATTTACGGCTAAGTTCTGGAGAGGATTCCTCCATGACATAGGAGCAACACAAGATTTGAGTTCCGCTTACCACCCGAGTACGAACGGGGCTGCGGAACGGGCCGATGCCATGGTGGAACGTTGTCTGCGGTCCTATATCTCATACCAACAGAACGACTGGGTGGACTACTTACCCTTCGCCGAAACAGCATACAATAATTCTGTACATCGCAGTACCGGGTATACTCCCTTCCAGATTGTCATGGGACGAGATTTCCCAGCTATCCAGCGGTTGGTGTCGAGCAGGGTATCCCGCGGGCTCGGTCCTGGCGGCCGCGGGGTGGACATCCGTGGTGGTGGTAGAGGGCATTCGGCTGCCCGATGCCCCTCCTGGTTACATCTGAAACACCGGAACGGCCGTCTGCTCGACTCGCCGGGACCAGTCTCCAGCACTGGGGGTGGCCTGATAAAACCCCTGTCGCCAAATCACCCGCCCAACCCTCGTTTTGGTTGGTTCTGGATGGTGGTCCGGGGTCTGAACTCACGCAACCCCACATCCAGGCTAACAGCTGCTTTGTACCAGTCCGACAGGCGAGACCCCAGTCCTCGATACACACAGGCCTGGCGTATCTCTCTGTCTAAACGTGATTGAAACTGATGAATCAGGAGGCGTTCCGGCCAGGACCGTAATTTCCCAGCCAGATTGCGGAACTCTTTGACATAGTCCTTGGCCGGGCGGCCCCGCTGTTTGAGGTTTACCAGTGCTCCCTCTATAACTTGCGTTCGGGTCTCGTCCTCAAAGCGACTCCTTAACGCCTCTAGGAACAGTCCCAAGTCTGTTAGTTCACGTGCGTGTTCGCTATGCAGGTCGGCCACCCAGTCGGCTGCTTCCCCTGTAAGAACAGCTGTCACCGCAAACACCATTGACCATTGCGAGGGGTACAACCGCCCGTACAGATCCATGTGGCTAATTATTTGACTGAGGAACAATGCCACCTTTTCTGCTGACCCGTCAAATGTAGCTTGTACAGGGGGTAGCCCCCAGGGGGTCTGAGGGGTCCACACCCTGAGTCCCCACATCGGCAATGGCTCCGGCTGGCGGGGTTGGGTTGGTCTTTGCCTTGCATCGCTTTGATCATGCTGACTATCCATGGCGTGAACCACCGTCCTATCCCTACCGGGTCGTGGAGGAGCTCTAGCAGGTGCACGGAGACCCTCCCCCCCCGGCGGGCTGAATGGTACTGCCTCTTCCTGGGGGTTGGTGCTCCCCGCTGACCCGTCTCGCGCGTTGTTCCAGTTTAAATTTCGGACTAGCGAGGCGGGGTCTGATGGCCCCAGAGCCACTGCTCATGGCCCCGCCCCCCTGCCACATCTCAGAGGGGTCTCCACCGGGGGCCCATGGCTGCCAGGAGGCTGCATCCCGGAAGCTAGCCTCCCCGAACCTATCTCGTAGAACATCCATGGTAGTTGCTCCTGGGCCAGTAGAGTAGCTCCATTCCCCTTCCTCTTCTTCAATCCACTGCCGCTCCCTCCAACCCTGGAACTGAGCGCCAGAGTGGGGTGGTGTTTGCACCCGCGTCCCAGGTAGGGCGGAGCTGTGCCACCAATGCCCCGCACTAGCTTGAGTAGTCGTTTCAAAACCTTGTGGCTCCTGACCCCCCTTCCGTGGGACTGCTCCGGTGCCCTCCTTCCGCGGCCCCTGTTGCTTTGGCCTGACCACCGGCTGCTCACTGGTCTCCGTCGGGTTGGCGGCGGTAGCCCCCTCGTCCTCTTCCTCCTTCCCTTCAGGCAATGTCTCCTCAGGCAGGGTGTCCGCGCCCTCCGCCATAGTGCTCCGCTGCTGAGAAACCTGGTGGGTAAGAGGAGCCGCGTCTTCCTCTCGGCCTCCCCTGACCCTGGATTGCTGATGCACAAGAAACACACTCGAGCCGGAATCGGAGTATCTTGGTTTAATCGGCAACAACAGCTCTCGGTGGAAACCGGATTGCAAACAATACAAAGACGCGGCTGCTGGGAGCTTGTAATAGAGTCCTTTTATAGAGCGAGTGCCGAGTGCTCCCAGCTGGGGAGATTCGAAGTTCCCGCAACTGTCATTCTGGCCGCGCAGGGATGACGTCATCCATCTCGGGTTTTGCCGGAGCCGTGTTGTTTGCAGATATTCCTCTATGCCCACGCGTCCCCATCAAAACCCCCGTGCACAAGAACGCCTAGTCATTACACTAACCCCTCCACCAGCACCCAGTGGCCCATGTCCACCCCCCCATCGAGCGCGCCACTCAGGCTGCAGCGGTTGGACTCGAGTGCGTTGCAGCGGTTGGTGTCGAGCGCTTCGTGCCGCTCGACACTGAGACTCAGACGCTCTTCCCGGGTCGGAACCGAGCAACCGAGATGAGGCGATAGATCCACAGGCCAGGAGGAAGACCACCAGAACCAGCCATCCAAGGTCTGCGGTCCGGCCGGAGGCACTGAGGGTGACCCCGCTCACTTGACAGCCGAACCAAGCCCGGTTCCGGGGAGGGAACCAGGAGATGAAAGAACCCCGTCCGTCCAGGCCGGAGACGGAGAACAAGTGAGACTGCGCAGGTCAGCTAGGGCGCCGAGGCGTCCTACGTACCTGCGCGACTACGTGACTTTTGTTGACGAAGTTTGACAGTTCCCGGACTAAGGGGGGAGGAGTGTTATGTCCTTATAAAGACATCCGCCCTGATTGGCTGCTAGCCATCGGGCGGGAAATTTGAATCCCTGTCAAGGGGCGGTGCGTCTGCCGGGAGCGAATATAAGGAGAGCTCCGACAGCGCGCCAGCAGTCTTGTCTTGTTACCTTTGTAATTATTAAAGTTACTAAATGTATCGAGCTGGTCACGTCTTCATTTCCTGCGCCTGATCTAACATACTTGAAGTGTATCTCCCTACAGATCTTCAGGCTAGACAAAACCAAAACTTTCAACCATTCCATGGAAAAACTTCCCCTTCAGGCCACTTATCAACTTGCTTGATCCCCTATGGACATTTCAATTTTTTAATATCCTTCTTAAAATGTCCTGCCCAGAATTGGATGCAACTGTAGCTTTGGGCTAAAAGGGTGGTTTAAGCACCTAGATTGTTTTCTTTCACATTTCTTGTGATTTCGCACTACCTGGAGTTGTGGTGGTGTTGGGCAGCCCCAAAATTTAAATAATAAATAATAAAATATCCTGTTTAATCAGGATACAGCATTGGAGTCTAAAAAGTCTAAAAAGATTTCTCAGCTAATCTTTGCCCCCAAACTGGGAGGAGTGGCTGCCTGCCAGAGAGTGGCTCCGGGAGAATGAGCCTGCAGCCTCAGCAGGCCAATAGCAGAAAGTCCCTGGCTCCTTAGTGACAGTCTATCTAGTCATTTACAATGTGGTCATGATAGCCTGGTGAGCGAGCGCCAGTGCACTCTTGGTGGGTGGGTGGGCTCAGTTTTGGGGTGCAGAAGGAGGGTGTCTGTTGGGCCACTTCTTCTTGGGGAAACCTGACAGCCCTCTGCCTTCCCTGGCTTCTCTCCCTTCCCTGTCCCAGTGTAATGGCCTTTGCTCCTTTGAACACACCTTTCTTTGCCTTTATCTGGGCAAAGATTGGAGATGCATATAAGCGGGCACCTCTTCTCTTTGGGATCCTTATTGAGGACCCCAGCTTGATGATTTAATGAGACATATTATTTCTAAGTTGGAGATCATTGTATAATACCATGTTTCCCTGAAAATAAGACTGGGTCTTATTTTCTTTTGATCCCTGAAAAAATGGCTAGGGCTTCTTTTTAGGAGGGTCTTATTTCCCCCCTCCAATGTACCGGTATGAGGTGGGGGGGTGAGTGGCCTTCCTGAAGTGGCTTCCTGAAGGGCTGCCACAGGCCATCCCACCATCCATGAAACAGCTGGTTCGCAGGTGCCACTCAGGCCACCTCCTCCATCAAGCGTGGCCACTTTTGCCACTTTTGCAATACGAACTGGTAGTAAAGGTATGTAAAACTCACCCCTGCCACATGCCCTTACCTAATGGTCGCACCTGCCATCCATGCAGAACAGCCTCGCGAGAGCAGCTCCCACAACCCTAGCCACCATGCCCCTTCTGATAATGGAGGCCACAACAAGAGTGGTAGGCCCAGTGACACACCTCATGCCCTCTTTACCTAACGGTGTGATGGTCGCAGCAGGCCATCCCACTGTCGAAGAAAGAATTGCTTCACGGGTGCTGCTCAGGTCACTTTTGCAGCCGCAAAAGTGGCAGGAGGCCAAGCGACACACCCCACACATCCCTTGGCCTCCTCATTGCTTGTTGTGCAGACAACATGAGGTAAGGAGAGGCCTGGGGGAGGGGAGGAGGAAGTTGCCTCACACAAATATGATACAACTGTCATATTTGACAGTTATAATCTGGGGTCTTGTGATCCCCTTTTGAGACCTCCTGACAGGCAAAGTCAATGGGGAAATCCAGATTGACTTAACATCCATGTTGTAGCTTAACAACTGCAGTGATTCCCTTGACAACTGGCAGGAAAGGTTGTAAAATGAGGCAAAACTCATTTTTGCCTCATTGCAAAAATTGCAAATCCCCCTCCCCCCAGGGCAACCATAATGCCAAATCCCAACCACCACCACACCCAGGGCAACCACAATTGCAAACCCTAAACCCACACACAGAGAAACCACAATGCTCATATATGGATATTATGTCGGCTGGCGACACCCAGGGGAAGAGCCTTCTCTGTGGGGGCACCTGCCCTTTGGAATGAACTGCCCCAGGACATACACAAGATCTCTGACCTCCGAGTTTTCCGCTGTGCTCTTAAGACCCTGCTCTTCCAACAGGCAGGGCTAGCTTCATAATTGAGTTTTAAATTTGGAATTCTTAAATTTTGGGGTTTTTTAGCTAATTGGTTTTGAATGTAATACTTTTAATAATTTTTAAATTTAAATTGTGATATTTGTATTGTGTTTTTACCTGGTTGTACACCGCCCCGAGTCCTTCAGGAAAGGGGCAGTATAGAAATAAAATTATCCTATCCTATCCTACAACAATCAATTTATTCAAATTCAACAATTTATTCAAATATAGTCATGTCATCTTCTTCTGGAACATTGTCAAAACTCTCCACACCCTGAATTCCAGTCTGAGTTTCTTGTGACTCCATTTTGTTTAAAACCATTGGTCCCAATCGCTGATGTCCAGCAATAGATGTCTCCTTAAAAGAGTACCTCCTGTCCATGTAGCCTGCTTGTATTGCATTGGCAATAGAGGTGTCACTGATTTTGTCCCATGCATCCTTGACCCAAGTCACAAGCTCTGGCAGGCTAGGCTTCACAAAGTTTCCATGCTGGTTTCTCCCCATTCTATTCTCAATGTACTCATTGATTTTGATGTGCAAATGGTCCTTGAATGGCTTGTTTATTGTGATGTCCAGTGTCTAGAGGTATGCTGTCATTCCTGTAGGAATCATTATTTGGTCAATTCTTTTCTGTGCAAGAAACTTTTTCATGTCTTTGACACAGTGAGTGCTGGCTGAATCCTAGACTAGCAGACCTCTTTGGCCACCTCGCACAACAAGTGGCAGCATTAACTCAACCCACTTCCTTATAGCTCCTTGTGGGCACCAGGCTTTTTCAGTTTCAAGAACATAAATCCCTGAAACATGTTCAATCTTTTTTTTTTTCTTGCCCTTGGTGATGATTAGAGATGGGACTTTGCTTCTATCCAGATGAATTGCCAAAATGCAGGTAACACGTGCACTTTCATATCCAGTGGAGGGAATGTAAATTGATGTGGCACCCCTCTGATCAATTGTTGTTTGAGCTCCTTGGCCCATAAACATTGCAGTTTCATCCATGGCAATCATGTTGGAGAGCTGGTATTTGGAAAAGTCAATGCTATCAATGAAGGACTAGAATGCAAGTGCATGTTTGACAAGTTCAGCATCTTCCAGCTTGAACAGCAAGATGGGTCTCCTCAGAGACAGTTCATATTGCTGAAGGAAGCCATCCAGCCAGTGTTGAGAGGTTTGAATTCTTCCTGGGGAATTTGTAACTGTGATGTCATTGCAAGGGAAAAATGCTTGAATATCAGCCCTGTGTACAACCAAAGCCGTTGCTCTCCTGTCAGTGATCCTTTCAGAGATGCTGTCTTCAAGTTTAGGAAATAATGGATGTTGACTGATTCACACCTGCGCTTCTTAGCATTTCCCTCATGCACCTGTTGACTGAGGTTATCGAACTCTGCTCTCCATTTTCGGACCATACAGCGATCCAACATCTTCTCTTTGCAGAAAACTGTCAGATTCTTGCCCTGAGAATCCTCCACAATTCCTTTCTTGAATTCCACGAAGTAGCTCTTTCTTTTTGAACTCATCTTGTCAAAATAAAAGTCATTTTAGATCATTAAATCCATTAATCCAAAACCCTGGGTGTGGTGGTGGTTGGGATTTGGCATTGTGGTTGCCCTGGGGCGGGGGGGGGAGGGATTTTCAATTTTTGCAATGAGGCAAAAAAAAATGAGTCTTGCCTCATTTTACAACCTTTCCTGCCAGTTGTCAAGGGAATCACTGCAGTTGTTAAGCTACATCACTGATGTTAAATCAATCTGGATTTCCCCATTGACTTTGCCTGACAGGAGGTCTCAAAAGGGGATCACAAGACCCCAGGTTACAACTGTCATAAATATGATAGGTAAGGCAGTGGTGAAATGTAAAATTTGTTACTACCGGTTCTGTGGGCGTGGCTTGGTGGTGGTGGGGATAATGTGACTGGGTGGGTGTGGCCAACTTTTTTTTTTTAACTTTTAAAAGCATTTTTTCTACAACCTCTTCAGCCAAAGATGTTGCAGGAAAAAAGCTTCTGACAATCAGGCAACTCAGCTTGGATCGTCAGAGGCTTTTAAAAGCATTTCTTTCTACAACCTCTTTGGCTGAAGCATTTTTTCAGCCGAAGAGGTTGTAGAAAAAATGCTTTTGATGATCGCACGGCTCAGCTGGGCATGGTGGGGTGGGGGCAGGGATTTTTGCTACTGGTTCTCCGAATCACCCGCCTCTATCGCTACCGGATCGTGCGATCCGGTCCGAACTGGGAGCATTTCACCCCTGAGATAAGGGCATGTGGGGCATGTTCCTCCCACCTTTCCTGGCCTCTCCTCCTCACCTCGTGTTGTCTGCACGGCAAGCAATGAAGAGGCCAAGTGATGCATGGGGTGCATTGCTTGGCCTCCTGCCACTTTTGCGACTGCACACTTGCTGGAGGTGGCGGCCTGAGTGGCACCTGCGAAGTAGCTGCTTCATGGATGGTGGGATGGCCTGCTGCGACCATCATACTATTAGGTAAGGAGGGTGCAAGGCATGTTGCTGGGCCTACCACTATTAATGGTGGCTGCCATTAACAGAAGAAGGGGCACAGTGGCTAGGGTTGTGAGAGCGGCCGCGGCAAGGCTGTTCCATGTGGATGGCAGGTACGACCTAGGTAAGGCATGTGGGGCATGTGGGGCATGTTCCTCCCCCCTTCCCTCCCTCTGGCCTCACCTCCTCACTTCATTTTGTGTGCATGACAAGCAACCAGAGGAAATGGCAGGGACCGGCTGCACAGGCACTTAAATAGGACTTTTCTTGGGGCTTATTTTAGCACATGCGCTCAAAAGAATGATAGGGCTTAATTTCAGGGGAGATCTTCTTTTCAGGGAAACACAGTGTGAACATTTGCTTCTCCAAAGAGCTTTCTTTGTCATGTATCCAGTGGTGATATTCAGCTGGTTTGGGCAAACCGGTAGTGGCGACCTGTGGGTGGGCCCCAGTGCTATGACATCCTATTTGTCACGAGTGTTTCCAGGATTGCTGTGGCTACTTGCCTACTCACAAACAGTATGGTTTTAATCAAGCCATCTCCTGTTTGTAATTACCTGCAAGCCTTCCCCGCCCTAGTTAATTGCAGGTTAACTCCCCATATAAGCAAGGACATTTTCGCTTGCTACTTGGGCCTAGACTCCTCGTTTAGGCCTAAATGCACAGCTCCTGCAGGAAGCTTAGTGCAACGCCGCAGATGGGAGAAGAATGCAGATAAGGACTCTAGACGCCGTTGCAGAGAAACTCCCACGGATGCTTGCCTTTTGCTGTTTTGAAGCACGCAAGCTATCATCGGGACTGCTGCTGGACCTTTTTCTTCCCACAAGCTTCAAGCAATGTTTACTGTTTGAACTGTTTTTACTTCAGGTGACTTTTAGCTGTGAAGTTTGTGCTGCCCCCATTTTGATTGCCTTGATGATGTATCGACGCCAAAGCTGCTTACCTTCATGCTAGCTTTATTCTCTTGTGAACTGTTTCGGTATTGTGGAGAGGGATCTAGGGAGATAGCCTTGCTTCACATACCCAGATAAGACTTTGTTTTTAATGTGCTTTTTTAAAGACATAGTGCTTTTTAAATGTTTTAAAGTAAATTATATTTTTACACAAGACGCCTCTGTCAGAATTATTTCAGTGTCAGTGTGTTTGCTCATGAGCTGGTTCACGGTCCGGGGTACCCCTCAACCCCATTCCATAACACTATTTAGCCACATTTTTAAGCCATGTGCATGCATGCAACCTGCGCGCAAGAGCATGCGCACACTCACTCATCTTTTCATCATGAGAAATTTAGTTCTAGCCTGACTTTACTACAGCCAGCATCTTTTAGTAAAATAACCTATTACTTCAACCAAATGGAGTCGAGTCTTTCCTAAGGGATCAGCCTGGGGCAAGTCTGACAGGATGGGCACAGAAAAGCTGGACTTGTCTGATCGGTTCAAACCAGCTGTTGTGGTAATGGTCTACTTTGATTTCAACAAAGCTTTGGACAAGAAACATCATAGTGTTTTCAGCTGTTGGTGTGGTTTAGCTTATATCACAGTAAAATGGATTCAAAACTGGCTCACTTAATGAGTCAGCATTTATGATTCTACATTGAGATGGACAGCATTAGCACAACTGTCTCATCCCAATGGGGCTGGCTTGTTCTTCCTGTGCTGGCAGAGGAGGCATATTGCGGACCTTGTCAATCAGGGAATTCTGGCTGGTGGAGTCCAGGAGAAGAGCCTTTTCTGCCATGACTCCAGTCCTTTGGAATATCTTGCCCCCTGAGGTGAGATTGGCTCCCAATCTCCTGTCCATCCATAAGAGCCTAAAGACCTGACTCTGCCAGTTGGGTCAGGGACCCAATGGGGGAGTATTACAGTTCAGATGGTTGATGGAAAAATAGCAGACACCACCTGTACGTTCTGCTCCCTCCCTCCCAATCCTTTAGTTATAATTCTTATTTATATGTGGATGTATGTATATGTATATATGACTGTGTATCTACACACACACACACACACACACACACAGGTATGACAGGCCATTTAACAAATGTTCAAAATTACAACATACACTACCTCCCACGCCAATCTACCTATGACTCTATTTCCAAGTTACGACAGCTGCAGAAGGCTGCAGTTGTTCAACATTATGATCCACCACAGGGCTGCTGCAGCACCCTCCTTTCTCCCCATCCCATCCCACCGGAACCCTGCAGAGTTCAAGCCATCTGCCCACAAACCCATCATGCTCTACACTTACCTTTTGAAGCTCTCCAGGCCTTATGTTATGGAAGGAGGGCAATCCATTTATTGATTGATTGATTGATTGATTGCGATTTATATGCCACCTTTCTCCCTAGGGACTCAAGGCGGCTTACAAAATGACAACTTCAATACAAATCACAATACAATACCAAATTAAAATCAGTAACCCAATTAAAAAATGATTTAAAATTATACCAGTGTACCCCCAAATGGATCAGTTTAATTGTCGGAAGAGCCACGTCTTCAGCTCGCGACAGAAGGAAAGAAGGTCGGGGGCTGTCCTGAGCTCAGTGGGCAATCCATTCCAGAGGGTCGGGGCTCCCACAGAGAATGCCCTTCCCCTGGGGGTCATCAGCCAACATTGTTTGGCCGACGGCACCCTGAGGAGGCCGACTCTGTGAGAGTGCACAGGACGATGGGAGAACGGCTGGAGATGGTCCTGCAAGTACCCCGGGCCTAAGCCATGAAGGGCTTTATAGGTGAGCACCAGCACCTTGAAACGTATTCGGAGTGCCACCGGTAGCCAGTGCAGCTCACGCAGGAGAGGTGTTACACGGGAGTATCTTGACGCCCCCGTAACTACCCGCACGGCTGCATTTTGGACTAGCTGAAGCCTCCGGACACATCCCAAGGGAAGCCTCATGTAGAGGGTGTTACAGTAGTCCAACCTAGAGGTAACAAGGGCATGAGTGACCGTGGCGAGGGCATCCCGGTCTAGGAACGGGCACAACTGGCGCACAAGACGGACCTGTGCGAAGGCCCCCCTGGTTACGGCCATCAGATGGTCATCTAAAGACAGCCAAGAATCCAGGAGGACACCCAAGTTGCGGACCCTATCGGAGGGAGCAAGGGTTTCACCTCCGATCATTAAGGATGGAACCTCCAGATCCCGGGATGCCGGCATCCACAACCACTCAGTCTTGGAAGGGTTGAGTCTAAGCCTGTTCCTCCCCATCCAAACCCGCACCGCTTCCAGGCAGTGGGACATCACGGAAAGGGCATCCCTAGGGTGGTCAGGGGTGGAAATGTAAAACTGGGTATCATCAGCATATTGATGATACCTCACCCCAAAACCACGGATGATCTCACCCAGAGGTTTCATATAGATATTAAAGAGCAGAGGAGAGAGAACCGAGCCCTGAGGCACCCCACAAGTGAGAGGCCTCTGGGAGGATCCCTGACCCCCCGCCCAAACAGACTGCAGACGGCCCGAGAGATAGGAGGAGAACCACTGTAAAACAGTGCCTCCTAACCCTATCCCCCTGAGCCGCTGCAGCAGGATACCATGGTCGATGGTATCGAACGCCGCTGAGAGGTCAAGAAGGACCAGGATGGAGGAGCAACCCCCATCCCTGGCCCACCAGAGATCATTTACTAGGGCGACCAATTTATCCCCAGGCCATGCAGCAGTGATCTAAATGTGGCTGCCATTTTGTCCCACCCATTTGTGGGTGGGACAAAATGGCTTCTGTCAAAAAAATTGCTTTATTTGGTAGCTTACAGAAGTGTGCACAGTGCTTCAGAAGCTTATGAATACTGACTGCCAGCTGCCTGCAATTTGGCAGTTTGAATCTCACCAGGCTGACTCAGTCTTCCATCCTTCCAAGGTCAGTAAAATGAGGACCCATATTGTTGGGGGCAATATGCTGACTCTGTAAACCACTTAGAGGGAGTTGTAAAGCACTATGAAGTGATATATAAGTCTAAGTGCTATTGCTATTATGAATGCTGAAGAAAACTTCTGAAGCACTTTGCAGACTTTGGTAAGGCAGCAAAGTTAAGCAGTTTGTCCCGGGGCTGTGTGGCGGCAATCTGAATGTTGTTTCTGCCTATTTGTGGGTGGAGTCAAAATGGCAGCTGCCAGACAAACTGCTTCCTAGTGCATCCCTGGTGGTAAGTATATAATATTGCAGGCAAACTCTTCCCACAGTCTACAGTTCAATCCTGATGGGCTCGAGGTTGACTCAGTCTTCCATCCTTCCAAGGTAGGTAAAATGAGAACCCAGATTGTTGGGGGCAATATGCTGACAACGGAAACTGCATAGAGAATGCTGTGAAGCACTATAAAGTCTAATGCTATTGCTATTGTTTCATTTTGTTATCCTATAGAGAGCTGCACTATGCTGCAGAAGTTCTCAATGCTGCAGAAACCTCTGCAGCACAATGTAGAGCTTGTTAAGACAGCAAAATGAAGCAGTTTGTCATCAGATCACGAAGCAGCAACCTGAATGCAGCCATAATTTTATGGGTGGGAAAATAACAGCTGCTTTTTTTTAATGTTTTATTTATTTTATTTGAATCTCTATATATAAAAGCAAAAACCACTCACACATTAATCACGAAATCTCCAGAACCGTAGAGTCTACAAACTTGAAATTTGCCACGTATGTTCATCTTGACTTCTAGATGCTCACTAAGAAATGATTCTTCGAAATGACCATCAGAGCATTAGTATTTCCTATATTATTATAACACGCTCTGATGCTAATTAGTTAGACATTCTACTCCTCTGCCCAACTTGAAAATAACTCTGAAGAGAATGGGATAGCATAGGACAGACTTCTGTGGGGCAAGCCTCACGGAGAAAAGGGGCTAGAAAGCCTGAGGGAGAGAAGGGGATAGGATAGGAGAGGCTTCTGTGGGGCCAGCCTGAGAGAGAGAAGGGGATATGAGAGGATCTGTGGGGCCAACCTGAGGGAGAGAAGGGGATAGAGAGGAAATGATTCTGTGGGGCAAGCCTGAGGGAGAGAAGGGGAGAGGAGAGGCCGATCGTAACTACTCATTAATTTTCAAACTCTAAGTGTCGACTTATCAAGCCCGATCACATAGTTTCATAGCAGAGCATGGATATTCAGCTAGTAACATATAAAAATTCCATTTCAATCAAACAGTATGTTGTCTGGGTACAGATGTTTTTAGGCAATCATAATCAAAATGTTTACAATAACATTCATCACAATAACATTGATGCTATAATAACAATAATATTTTTTGTCTATTTTATCAAATTTCCGTTTTAACATTTATCCTTTTTATGTCCTTGCATTTCTAACTTCTGTTTTTATTGTCTAACTATTGGTAAAATAACTCCCATATCAAAAAATACTCAGTTTCTTCTTTCTCCTTAATAGTAAGCGTTAGTCTATCCATTTCTGCACATTCTAATATTTTCTTTATTACACTCTCATCTGTTGGGATCTCATCACACATTTTATATATTCATCTTCAAGGTTCATCTTGAATAACATTTTATATACTTTAGCAATCAAGTGGTCATGTCTAGAACATAAATTGATATCTAATTCAGTTTTAACTCCTGTGAAAACAAAACTTTTTAAAATCAAGTTTAAATCTTTCAAAAATTCTATAATAATTAAACTAGTCATAATCAAAACCATCTGTAAGGTCCTGCCTCGCCAGTCTTTTCAAAAAAGCAGAACTCTTGAAACAAATTGCATTTCAAAAGGAATTTTTATTGGAAGACAGTGAAAGCAGAGAGAGTGTAGGTAGAATCTGAATTTTGCGTGCTGGAGCATTAGGTTAAACAGCTCCTTTCGAAGCCACTCCCCATGTCCAGTTCATCTTTGAGCCAATCCCAAGGTGCGAAGATATTATGAGAACTTCAGGCTGAGAAGGTGATAACAGACAGTTCCCAGATGCCATGATCTCGCTCCTCCAGTGGTGAGACAAAACAGATGGCCCAAGGTACATTCTTCCCCCCCAACACCCCAAAGATACATCAAAGAAAAGAAAAGGAAGAAATAAAAGCCCATGCAAGTGTAGCCCAAAATCCTCCCCCTCCCATCAGAATGGCAAGGTCCCTATAGAGATCAATGTGACCTGACATGCTGCTCCCCTAAGAAAAGGAGACATCCACCCGGAGGCAAAGAAAATAATAAAGAGGAAGACAATAATAAGAACAATCAGTTAGGTTTGTCAGGATAGGGTTGGTGGGAAATGTTTAATCACTCTAGAGCCTCTAATGTGTTTTTTATGAACCATTCATTTTGCGATGCAGGGAGGTCTTTAAATGCCACTAAATACTGGTGGACCCATGGTGCCGTCTTGAGTCAATGATCTGTTTAATTTCAAATTGTTGTTCACATCTACCATAATGTGTTATGATAAGGGGGTGGGGGTGGATCATAAAACCAAAGTTACATCTGGTTTTAATAGGTTGCAATGGAAATTTGGGTGCACTTGTTGCAGTGACTTGGATAATTGCAGCTCCACTGTGACCAGGTTAATAATGTGGGTAATGGTGAATATGTCATGAGTGTTTCCAGGATTGCTATGGCTACTTGCCTACTCACAAACAGTATGGTTTTAATCAAGCCATCTCCTGTTTGTAATTACCTGCAAGCCTTCCCTGCCCTAGTTAATTGCAGGTTAACTTCCCATATAAGCAAGGACCTTTTCACTTGCTACTCAGGCCTAGACTCCGGTTTAGGTCTAAATGCACAGCTCCTGCAGGAAGCTCAGTGCAAATGCCGCAGATGGGAGAAGAATGCAGATAAGGACTCCAGACGCCATTGCAGAGAAACTCCCACGGATGCTTGCCTTTTGCTGTTTTGTAGCACGCAAGCTATCATCGGGACTGCTGTTGCTGGACCTTCTTCCTCCCACAAGCTTCAAGCAATGTTTGCTGTTTGAACTGTTTTTACTTCAGGTGACTTTTAGCTGTGAAGTTTGTGCTGCCCCCCTTCTATTACCTCGATGATGTATCGATGCCGAAGCTGCTTATCTTCATGTTAGCTTTATTCTCTTGTGAACTGTTTCGGTATTGTGGAGAGGAATCTAGGGAGATAACCTTGCTTCACATAACCAAGATAAGACTTTGTTTTTAATGTGCTTTCTTAAAGACATAGTGCTTTTTAAATGTTTTAAAGTAAATTATATTTTTACACAAGACGCCTCTGTCAGATTTATTTCAGTCTCAGTGTGTTTGCTCATGAGCTGGTTCACGGTCCGGGGTACCCCTCAACCCCATTCCCTAACAGTTGGTAGCAGAGGATGGTTTAACGAACCTACGCTCATGTGGTAATGCACTAGACTGAAAGGTCTGCAGTTGAATAGATGTTGACTAGGGCAGCAGCAGCAGCAAAAAGTATGAAGTCACAAACTGGACTGTCTGGGGCTCAGGCCAAAAGCGTTTTGGCTGAAAAACCCCAAACTCTAATTGATTTAGAGATAGGTTGTAGGTTTTGGAGCAGAGGCCTTAACTTCTGAAGGGCCTAAGATAGTGAGTAAACCATCATCACCTAAAGAAGTAGAGACTGGAAGAACGCCACTTCAGGTCTTGAAAACAAATACAGAGGTGGATGATGAATTTAGGAAGGCAATCCTTCAGTTTTTAGATTTGCCACAGTAAGTCAGAACCCAACTGCTGATTCTAGCGGATTATTAAAGAATCTAGCCGTGAAAGGAAAGAAAATCGAAGTCCTAGAAAACACCGGATCGGTAAGAGACTTTCAATCTTTTCCTAAAACCCCTACCTCAGACCATAAGTGGAGAATGGGGGATAACAGACTGCCTGATTCGAATATTCCTGCTTCTTTGTTAAACCAGCATGGCCAAGTTGATATTGCGCCACCTGCTGTTGAAGCCATCATAGATCAGGCCATAAAGACTTTAGCTCCCTTGATGACGTCAGTGACTTCTGCTAAAAATTTAAGAGACTCTCATGTTGAGCGTAAGGTTGCAAGTGTGATAGAAACTTTGGCAACCATTTTAGGCGATGGTTTGCAGGCGCCATCGGCTCAACAAATAGTAGCTGCACATACCAGAGTACCCCTGATGTCTGCCATTAATTCAGCGCACGCCATGAGTGGGATATATCCATCCATGATGACATCGACATCCAGAATGGTTCCGGAGGCTGCCTCAACTGAAGAAAGGAATTTGGGAGCGCGTCCAAAAATTCCTAGAGATGTGCACCAGAGAGGACCCTCGAGCTTTTGTGATCAAACCAGGATGAGCTTTGCATCCGCACAACGTGAAGTTTTAATCCCTCCCATTGGGGAGGAACAATTGTCAGAATGCCAGATGGAAGACATTGTGCTGTGTGCTTCCATTCCAATGCCTTATTGCCCGTTCCAGGACGGACCACATTTTGAACATCAATTAATGTCTGTTTCCATGTTTAATAATGTACAGGTCCTTCCTCCTAATTTTAAAAGTTTAAGTGTGGGTGGAGGAAATTTTAAGGAATGGGTTAAAAGTATTCAAGTAATTTTAATGGAAGAGAATGTTTTATCGTTGTTGTTAAAACCCCCACCTAGACCATGGTCCTTAGAAGTTGATCTTTTACATCATAAGGCCTTTTGTATTTTATTGATGTCCATTGACCCTGCACTATATCCCAGTATATCTAGTAACCTGACCGTAACAGAAGTTTGGGTGAAACTGCATAAGCTATTTTGTTCAAAAAGCTCCCAAGTTACAGAGTTTATAGGGAGTTCTATTCCGCAAGGTTGAAGGCGGGAGTAGATATTAATGAACACTTATGTGAGTTAAACAGGTTAAGGCAGGAATTGATGTTGAAGGGGGAAACAGTGTCTGAACAAACCCTCATTACTGTTATACTCAATTCCCTTGATCCTAGCTGGGATAATTTTATATCGCAACTGGATAATGTTAGTTGTAATAACTTATCTTTAGAAGTGTTATCTGGCAGATTGATTGCAGAAGATAACTTGCGAAAATGCAGGGCGGCTTTTCACAAAAAGGAAAAACCTTTAAGAAGGCCTGATAGTTCAGATAGAGCATATACTATCGGAGAATGCTTCAATTATGGTTCAAGAGAACATTATAGAAGGGATTGCCCACAAAACGTGAATGCTAGGGCAAGTTTAAAGACATCTTCTGATAATAAATGTAAAAGGAGGTCATTCCATCCCGGCAGAAAGCCAAGTGGAGATGTTCCTAACCACAGAAGGGGTAAAAAGCCAAATAGAGGCAACAAAGGGAACAATCCCATGTTTAATGATAGTTCTGTAGGTATAGTGGAAACTACTGAATCAGAACTTACAAGGGAACAGCGAGAGCAACTATGGTTAATGGACAGTGGAGCCAGTAACCATGTTGTCAGTGACCAAAGGTTGTTTGTTAATATGAGAAGGCATCAATCCATGGTCAAAGTTGCAAACGGTAAAAAGGTGAGTGTTGTTGGCATTGGAGATGTTTATATCCCTAGGATAGGGGAGATTCATGGAGCATTGTATGTACCTGAGATAGATCATAATCTGCTAAACCTAATGAGGATATGTGAGAACCCTAGAATGGAGATTCTGTTCTCAGGAGGAACAGCTGTGATCAAAAACAACAAATGTGTGATTGGGGAGGTTTTGAAGATAGGTGGCTTGCCTTATTATTCCCCCAATACGAATGCTGAGACCTGCAGTGATAGCAATTATACTATCTCATTTGGTAGTAACAATGAATCACAGTTAGAACTAGGTGATGAGGATCAAGACTTTCACCAGAGAAAGCCTTGTAAAGACAAATGTAAAGTTAATAAAAGGTTTTTAAATTTTAATTTAGAGTCAGTTAATAGGGAACCTGAAAATGCTAATGCAATTTCTATAGGAGAGCCATTGCACAATGAATGTGCTCACTTGATGCATCGCAGATTAGGTCATGTGAGTTTTCCTATAGTGAAAAAGGTAACCGAACACTCAAGGGGAACCAAGATCAATGATTGTAACACATTTCTAGACTGTTCAATTTGTAGGAGTGCAAAGTTGAAGGTGAAATCTGCGCCCAAGAGGTCTCAGAGGTACTCTGAACACCCGTTTCAGCTCGTCCACATGGATTTGGTGGGTCCATTCGCACCTTCCGTGGGTAAGAGACAGTACTTTCTTACCATAGTAGATGACCATAGCAGATTTGGATTTGTTTTTCCCCTAATGTCCAAGAGTGAAACGTTGACTAAGTTTAAAGAATTTTGTAACTTAGTCCAGAACCAGCACCAGGTCAGAGTTAAGAAGATCTTAACTGACAGGGGGACTGAATTTAATTTCAGGCAGTTCTCCAGCTGGTTGAGGAGTAAGGACATAGTCCACTTACACACCGTGCCTTACTCTGCATTTCAAAATGGCGTCGTAGAACAGCGCAGCGACGTATTACAAACTATGATGCGGTGCGCCCTAGAGGATTCCGGATTAAACTTCACGTACTGGGTAGAGGCTGTTAGGTACGCGAATTACACCCTGAACCGTGTGTGGTCTAGCGTGGTGCAGAAGACCTCATACGAGGTGCTATACGGCCATAAGCCTAGCTTGGCACACCTCCATGTTTTCGGAGTGATGGCCGATGTTCATGTCCCGAAGGAACTCAGGAGAAAGGGAGATCGGATCTCTGTTAAATTGAGATTCGTTGGTTATGAGCAGGGCTCCAAGGCATTTAGGTTTGCCTACCCTAACGGAAAACTGATGATATCAAGGTCTGCCACCTTTCACGAAGGGGCCAACTGGAGTAAGATCCATGCCAATGAGATTCTTACTCGGAACCCTTCCCGTAGTTGTCATAGGCAAACGGAGGATGTATCGGAGAACCTATCTGATGATAGGGATACATCTGGTTCTGGGGAGCGTGTATCCCAGGCACCCTTGAAAGGGGTATTGAAGCGTAAGATGGGGGTAGCCAGGAAGGATAGGCACCCAGCTTCTGAGACGCATAGTGATAGTCACGAGGTAGATGACTCATCAGATGACTCTGATGTGAGTGACACTCCTAAAGGCAGACCAGTTAGGGCTACCAGAGGCAATAAGCCTAAGAGGTACGACGACTTTGTTATCTCAGTCGACCAGGTTTTGGCCACCCCTCAGAGATATGAGGATGTGTTGCCCTTACCTGACCATGAACGACAGAAGTGGCTGGCCGCCATGGATACAGAACTAGACAGCCTGAAAAGGCTGGATGTATTCATGCCAACAAGATTGCCCAAGGACAAGGGGGTGATCGGCACCAGGTGGCTTTTCAAGAAAAAGTCCATTAAAGATGGGGGCTTTGTCTATAAGGCGAGACTAGTGGCACAGGGATTCTCGCAGAGATTCCCTGACGATTACGAGGACACCTTCTCGCCCACGGTGCGCCCTGAGAGCGTGAGAACAGCTCTCACTATCGCTACCATGTGAGGCGAACATGTATATCAGTTCAATATTCAGACCGCGTACCTGCATGCCCAGTTAGACAAAGAGCTGTACATGAGGATTCCTCAGGGAGTAAGCCATCGGGAAGACAATGTGTGGTTGTTGAACAAGAGCCTATATGGCTTAAAACAATCTGGTAAGCGATGGTACGAGTGTCTCACTAAAAGCCTGAGAGAGATGGGCTTTTTACCATCGTCGGCTGACGAGTGTGTTTTTGTCAAGGAAGATCAGGGCATTAGGGAAATGGTACTGTTGTATGTTGATGACATCCTATATATTTGCAGATCAGAGAACAGGCATAAGAAGTTCTCTGAGGACCTAAGTAAGAGTTTCGCCTTAAAACCATTAGGTCATATTAGCAAATTTTTAGGGGTGCAATTCGTAAAAACCGAGAAGGGGTTTCGGCTCTCTCAGGAAGATAAAATTCAGGAATTGCTTAAAAAGTGTAGCATGGTAGAGGCGAAGCCATGCGATACCCCTATGGCAACAGACTTCCTTAAGAGCATGTACACTCAGAGCACGGAGTTTGAAGATAAGACCCTTTACAAGTCTGTGATTGGGTCGTTGTTGTACATTGCAAATTGGACTAGACCGGACATCAGTCTAAGTGTAAATGTGTTATCTAGACATTCTGAACATCCCACACAGTACTATTGGAGCGGAATCAAACGACTCCTGAGATATTTAAAAGGTACTGTGAACTATTCATTGTTATTGGAACCAGAAGCAACCAGAGATCGTGTCATATTGATATTAAAATCAAACATGTGAGGCAATTAGTGAAAACAGGTTTCATTAAGACTGTGTATTGTGAAACCAAGGAACTGGTAGAGGACGTCTTTACCAAACCGCTGCCCCGTGACCAACACCTCTATCTTCTGAGTAAAATGTCGATGGCTATGTGAATGTACTTACCATTGATGCGTACATGTACCCAATGTAGAATGTATGTTTGTTAACAAGTCAAATAGCCGCAGAGAAGGGGATTGTCACGAGTGTTTCCAGGATTGCTGTGGCTACTTGCCTACTCACAAACAGTATGGTTTTAATCAAGCCATCTCCTGTTTGTAATTACCTGCAAGCCTTCCCCGCCCTAGTTAATTGCAGGTTAACTCCCCATATAAGCAAGGACCTTTTCGCTTGCTACTCGGGCCTAGACTCCGGTTTAGGCCTATATGCACAGCTCCTGCAGGAAGCTCAGTGCAAATGCCGCAGATGGGAGAAAAATGCAGATAAGGACTCCAGACGCCGTTGCAGAGAAACTCCCATGGATGCTTGCCTTTTGCTGTTAGCAAAAGCAAGCTATCATCAGGACTGCTGTTGCTGGACCTTCTTCCTCCCTCAAGCTTCAAGCAATGTTTGCTGTTTGAACTGTTTTTACTTCAGGTGACTTTTAGCTGTGAAGTTTGTGCTGCCCCCCTTCTATTACCTCGATGATGTATCGACGCCGAAGCTGCTTATCTTCATGTTAGCTTTATTCTCTTGTGAACTGTTTCGGTATTGTGGAGAGGAATCTAGGGAGATAACCTTGCTTCACATAACCAAGATAAGACTTTGTTTTTAATGTGCTTTCTTAAAGACATAGTGCTTTTTAAATGTTTTAAAGTAAATTATATTTTTACACAAGACGCCTCTGTCAGATTTATTTCAGTCTCAGTGTGTTTGCTCATGAGCTGGTTCACGGTCCGGGGTACCCCTCAACCCCATTCCCTAACAGAATAGTCCTACAAATTTTTGACCAAGTGTTTTAGATGACTGTAAGGACTGTAAGAACCGAGTGGACAGGTAGACTCAATCTCCAATTTTAAATTGTCTAGGCTCCACTCTTTTTTTGTCTGCTTGAGCCTTGTAGGCTGCTTTTGCTTCATCTAAGGCTTTGCGAACCATGGGCCAGGTGGTCTTTAATTGATTGATACATTCCTTTATGGAGGGGATCATTGGTTCTGTTGTGGATATTTCAGGCATTGGGTTAAATTCCTGGCCTGTGGCTTCTTGGAATGGGGTGAACCCTGTGCTGGTGTGCACTGGAATATTGTGGTCTACCTCAGAAAATGGCAACAGGTCAGTCCAGATGTCCTGCTGGTAGTTAATAAAGCATTGGAGGTACTGTTCCAGAACCGAGTTTTGTCACTCCATTAATTTGAGGATGATGACTAGAACTCAGGCCCTGGTCAGTTCCTAAGAGATCCAAAAAAGCTTTCCAGAACTTGGGTGTGAATTGAATTCCCCGGTCTGATATAATATGGTGTGGAGCACCATGTAAGTGGTATATGTGAAGTAAGAACAGTTTTGCTAGAGTTTTGGCCATTAGGATTTCCTGGCACTGGACAAAGTGGACCTGTTTTGAGAAGAGGTCCACTACAACCCAAATTACTATGTTTCTGGAGCTCTTTGGGAGTTCTATGATAAAATCCATAGAAATCTCTTTCCAGGGTCCTGAAGGATCAGCTACCGGTTGCAAAAGACCAGGGATTTTTCCCTGCCTGCATTTTGCCACTGTGCAGGAGGGGCAGCTGGCCACATAGCTTTCAATGTCCATTTTAAGGGGTGGCCACCAAAATTGTCGTTTCAGGAGATGCAGAGTTTTTACAAACCCAAAGTGCCCTGCTAATCTGGAGTCATGGCAGGCTTGCATAGTTTTTAATCTTTCACTAGCTGGGACATAGAGCTTGCTTTCCACCCATGGTAGTCCGTCTTGCATGGAGCAAGTATTTTAGTGATTGAGGAACCACTCATTCTTTTCTAGGGTTCATTTAAAGGCTACAGTGGTGGAATTATCCATGGGGTGGGGGGAGGGTCGCCCTTTGCTTCCGAACTTGTAGTGATTCATGCTGCCAACTGCAATGCAGGAAACATGGACTTAACTACTTCTGTCTTCATATTGGGGAAGTCTGGACAAAGCATCTGCCAGGAAGGTTTCCTCCTCCAGTAAATAGTGGAGGGTAAAGTCAAATGGCTGAAAGTATTGGGCCCAAAGGACTTGCTTAAGGGACATTTTTCTTGGGGTCTAAGGCTTCCAGATTTTTTAATGGTCAGTCCATACCTGGAAAGGGATTTTATTTCCCTCCAGGAAGTGCCGCCAAGTGAGGCGAGCCCATCTGACTGCAAATGCTTTCTTTTCCCATATTGTCCAATGTTGCTTGGTTTCAGTTAGTTTTTTCGACATGTATGCACAGGGGTGTAGTTGACCCACCTCGTTTTCCTGAAGCAGCACCAACCCCACTGCCACATTGCTGGCGTCGGTTTGAATTACAAAGGGCTTTTCTGGTCCGGGTGTTTTAACACCTGCTCAGCTGAGAAGAGTTTTTTCAGTTTCTCGAATGCCACTTGGCATTCCATATTCCACTTTAGTGGCTGGCTGGGTTTAGGCTTATCTATCCTTTTGGTTCTTAGCAGGTTAGTAATTGGGAGGATGATATTGGTGAATGATGGGATGAATTGCCCATAGATGTTTGCAAACCCTAGGAAGCTTTGTAGCTGTTTTCAGGTGCATGGGGTTCAGAACAGCCTGTGGGGTCTGGGGGGTGTCTGAACAACTGCATGACTGGTATACCATGTCCATACCTCTAGACAGAGAAATTCACGCTCACCGCAAAACCCCAGCAGAGAAGCTTCCTCGGAGAGCTTTAGCTAGACGACCCATTTCAAAGCCTGCTGAACCTCCCTTCCCAGGAGGTTACACAAGGCTGGCTCCAGGGGATTATTAACGTTTTTGAGTGAGGGTGTCTTGCCAGACGCCTTAAAAGAGGTGGTTGTGAGGCCCCTCCTCAAGAAGCCCTCCCTGGACCCGGCTGTTTTGGCTAACTATTGTCCAGTTTCCAACCTTCGCTTTATTGTGAAGGTTGTTGAGAGTGTGGTGGTGTGACAGCTTCCCCAGTACCTGGATGAAGCTGTCTATTTAGATCCGCTCCAGTCCAGTTTCAGACCTGGGTACAGCATGGAAACGGCATTGGTCACGTTGCTGGATGATCTCTGGAGGGCTCGAGGTAGGGGTTATTCCTCTATCCTGGTCCTGTTAGATCTCTCAGCGGCTTTTGATACCATCGACCATGGTATCATGTTGCGCCGGCTGGAGGGATTGGGAATGGGGGGCACCGTCTTGCGGTGGTTCTCCTCCTATCTCTCCGACCGGTCGCAATCTGTGTTGACAGGGGGGCAGCGGTCGACCCCAAGGCGCCTTGTTTGTGGGGTGCCACAAGGGTCGGTCCTCTCGCCCCTTCTGTTCAACATTTATGTGAAGCCGCTGGGTAAGATCATCTGTGGTTTTGGGGTGGAGTTCCATCAGTACGCTGATGATACTCAGCTGTACATCTCCACCCCAGACCATGCCAACGATGCCTTGGAAGTGATGTCCCAGTGCCTGGAGGCCGTGCGGGTCTGGATGGGGAGAAACAGGCTTCAACTCAACCCTTCCAAGACCGAGTGGCTGTGGCTGCCGGCATCCCAGTATAGCCAGCTGGCGCCATCGCTGGTTATTGGGGGCGAATCATTGGCCCCCATGGAACAGGCTCGCAACTTGGGCGTCCTCCTGGACGCACGGCTGTCTTTAGAAGATCATTTGATGGCCGTGGCCAGGGGGGCTTTCTGTCAGGTTCTCCTGATACGCCAGTTGCGCCCTTTTCTGGATCGGGACTCCCTACGCATAGTCACTCAAGCACTCGTCACTTCTTGTCTGGACTATTGTAATGCTCTCTTCATGGGGCTCCCCTTGGGGTGCACCCGGAGGCTCCAACTGGTGCAGAATGCGGCCGCACGGGGGATTATGGGAGCAACGGGGCACTCCCATGTGACTCCTCTCCTGAGCGAGCTGCATTGGCTTCCAGTGGACTTCCGGGTGCGCTTCAAGGTGTTGGTGATTACCTTTAAAGCACTCCATGGCTTAGGGCCGGGGTACTTACGGGACCGTCTTCTGCCACCAATTGCCTCCCACTGGCCAGTTTGCTCCCACAGAGAGGGCCTCCTCAGGGTGCCGTCGGCCAGACAATGTCAGCTGGCAACCCCCGGGGGAGAGCCTTCTCTGTGGTGGCACCTACCCTCTGGAACAGTCTACCCCCAGAGATACGCATGATACCAGACCTCCGGACTTTTCATCGGGCCCTTAAAACCTACCTCTTTCAGTTAGCTGGGCTGTCCTGATTTTATGATGGGTTTTTAAAATTTGAAATTGGTTTTAAATTGAAATGTTTTAAATTATGGGCCAAATTATTTAATTATTTTAAATCTATTTTAACTTTTGTATATAAAGTGTTTTACTTGGCTGTTCACCGCCCTGAGTCCGAAAGGAGAAGGGCGGTATAGAAATTTGAATAAATAAATAAATAAATAAATAAATAAATAAGTCACCCCCCTCAACTGGCAGAGTCAATTAAATGCTATCAGTGTGGACAACCAGGACATCGGGCTTCTGAGTGCCTGGCCCCTGCCCCAATTCCACAACAACATCCTGCCACAGCTGCTTGAGGCAGAAGGGCTCCAAAGAAGGCCCCAGACACCAGTCGATTTGCCAGACAAACCATAGAGGTTCCCCTCCCCACTGAAGAGAGTGAGGAACCTCTGGCCAAAGAAGCCCCTCCCGACGAGGCAAGCAGAGAGGAAGACCCGATGGTGAGTTCACCCATCACCCCTCTTTTCAATTAAAGTGAAACTGGTGGTGCCAGAGACAGGGGAGCAAGGAGAACTGCCAGCAATAATAGATACAGGCTGCACCAGATGTTTAATTGGATTTCCAATTGTTGAACAATTGGGGATCAGAACAAGAGCCTTAAAGCGCCCAATTAAATTTCACCGGGTGGATGGGACGTTAATTGGAGGGGTCCCCACCACCTATATTACAGAACTGGTTAGATTAGAAATTGGAAGACATCATGAATTTATATGATTTATAGTAATCCCAAAGATGTCAGAATCTGTCATACTGGGCCTGGCATGGCTGGACAAATGGGCCCCCACCATCAAATGGGAAGACGGATACTGGAAAATCATAATGGGTGTTGGCCCACTACCCCCTGCCCCTCCTCCCAAGGAACAGCCTACCCATAAGAGCCAGCTGCCAGAAACAGACAGACCTCCAAGCAAACCCCGAAGCGTTCAGCGAGGAGAAATGTAACCTCCTCCCCACTCATCGGCCCATGGATTGTGCCATTGAATTAGAACTGGGACCCAAGTTGCCAAAACCCAAGATGTACTCCATGACACCTGCTGAAATGACCGAGTTGACAAAGTACATTGACACCAACCTAGCCAGAGGGTTCATCGAGCCTGCAAAATCCAGGGTGGCTGCCCCAGTATTGTTTAAAGAGAAAAAAGATGGGGGGAGGGGGCTGAGATTATGTGTGGACTTTAGAAATGTAAACTGCATTTGCATACAAAATACCTACCCACTACCACTAATGAAAGACTTGCTGAACTACTTGTCAAAAGACAAGATTTTCACCAAGTTAGATCTAAGGGAAGCCTACTATCAGGCTTGCATAAAGGAGGGAGACGAATGGAAGACTGCTTTTAACTGCCCCCTGGGAAGCTTCCAATTCCGGGTCATGCCTTTTGGACTCCAAGGGGCCCCCGCAGTTTTCATGCAACTGATCAATGAAGTTTATTGTTTTATTTATTTTATTTATTCAATTTATATGCCGCCCCTCTCCGAAGACCCAGGGCGGCTCACAATACACTGACAAAATCACTATAAAAACACTTAAACATTAAAAACTTTAAAGACATTAAAACCCATTCACACCATTCATGGCCGGATCTCATCACATTGCAAAGTGAGATCAATGGCCCCAGGCTGCCGGAAAAGCCAGATCTTCACCGCTTTTCAGAAGGCCAATAGGGTGGGGATGGTCCGGACCTCAGGAGGTAACTGGTTCCAGAGAGCTGGGGCAGCCACAGAGAAGGCCCTCCCCCGCGGGCCCACCAGCCAACATTGTTTAGCTGACAGGACCCGGAGGAGACCAACTCTGTGGGATCTTACCGGTCGCTGGGAACTATGCGGTAGAAGGCGGTCTCGAAGATAACCTGGCCCTGAGCCATGTAGGGCTTTAAAGGTAATAACCAACACCTTGAATTGTGACTGGAGGCCAATAGGGAGCCAGTACAGCTCGCGGAGAATTGGTGTAATGTGGGTGTACCTAGGTGCACCCAAGACAGCTCATGCGGCTGCGTTCTGGACCAACTGTAGTCTCCGAACACTTTTCAAGGGTAGCCCCATGTAGAGCACATTGCAATAATCTAACCGTGAGGTGACAAGGGCATGAGTGACTGTGAGGAGAGCCTCCTGATCCAAGTAGGGTTGCAATTGGTGCACCAGGCGAACCTGTGCAAAGGTCCCCCTAGCCACAGCTGTCAGATGTTGCTCTAATCTTAGCTGTGAGTCTAGGAAGACACCCAAATTGCAAGCCCATTCTGAGGGAGACAATTTCTCCCGCCCCCCAGAACCAAGAATGGACAATCGACATAGTCTTTAGGAGGCAATACCCACAGCCACTCGGTCTTGTCTGGGTTAAGTTCTGCATGAGCAGCTGTATAAGGGGGTCCTTGTTTACCTGGATGACAGCCTTATATTCAGCGAAAATATGGAACAACATGTCAAATTAATCAGGCAAGTGCTGAAAAAACTCCTAGCGGCCAAGCTTTTTGCAAAGCTGTCAAAATGTGAGTTCCATAAGGAGTCCTTAGACTACCTGGGATACAGGGTGTCAAATCAAGGAATTCAAATGGATCCGGGGAAGGTGAAAGTGGTGCTAGACTGGCAACCCCCAAGAACCCATAAGCAACTTCAAAGCTTCCTGGGGTTTGCAAATTTTTACAGACAATTCATCCCTTCCTTCACCGAGGTTGGTCTCCCCTTGACAGAATTATTAAAAACTGGTCTGTCTCCCACCAAGCCAAAACCTAGCCAACCCCTAGCTTGGACAATGGACTGTCAAAAATCCTTTGAACAATTAAAACGCCTATTCACAGTGGAGCCGATCCTCCAGGACCCTGACCCAAATAGACCCTCTGTAGTCCAGGCTGACATGAGTGATGTGGTGGTGGCTGCTATTCTACTGCAAAGGAACACCCAAAACGAAATAATGTCGTGTGCTTACATATTGAGAAAGTTAACAGACACTGAGCGCAGATGGGCGGTAATGGGAGAAGGAGGCTTTTGTGGTGTGATGGGCTCTCCTATCCTGGAAACACTTCCTAGAGGGGGATAAGGAGCCTTTCGAAGAGTGGACTGACCACAAAAACCTTGAAGCGCTGAAGACCCCACAGAAGCTTTCCCCCAAGCAGGTTCGCTGGGCTCAGTATTTCAAATGCTTTAACTTCAACCTGAAACAATAGGAGGGGAAACCTATTAGCTGATGCTCTCTCCTGTAAGCTCCAGTTTGACAGCTGACGAGAAGAGATAGTTCATGCCATGATCTCTGAGACTCAGCCAGCAGCCCAAGCCTGCACTAAAATGCAAACATGCCATGGTTCTGACCTCCCTGAAGACAAGTTGACAGCAGAGTTAAAGCAGTGCTCTCAACCGATTCCTGGTTCAAGGAAAACCAGATGGACCTAACCCTAAGAGACAGATTGGCTTGGAAGGGGAGTAAGATTTATGTGCCCAGCAGCATGCGACTCCTGGTGCTAAAGAGAGGTCATGATTCTCGACTAGGGGGCCACTTTGGACTTTTAGAAACCCTCCATTTGACTAGGAGACAATTTTGTTGGCCAAGAATGAAAGCTGATGTAGAGGACTATGTTAAAAGCTGCGCCACCTGCGCCACCATGAAGTCCAGACCAGGAAAGTCCCCTGGCCTTCTCCAAACCATGGCTGAACCCACCAAACCCTGGGAGGAGATTGCAATGGACTTCATAGTCAAACTCCCTGACAGCGGAGGGAACAAGGTGATTTGGACTGTCATTGATTTTTTTTCCAAACAAGCACACTTCACTGCCTGCAATGGATTACCCTTGGCCAAGAAGCTGGCAAAGCTTTTTGTGAAGCATATCTACAGACTACATGAGGTTCCAAGGAGAATAATATCAGATTGTGGGGTCCAGTTTACTGCTAAGTTCTGGAAGGAGTTCCTGCGGTCCATTGAGTCATCCCAGGAGCTTAGCTTAGCTTTCCATCCATCGACTAATGGATCCGCTGAAAAATTGAACACAATGGTGGAACAATACATTAGATGTTATGTAAATTATCAATAAGAAAACTGGGCAGCGTTATTACCATTCGCAGCTTGGCTGTCTCAGGAATTCTGGGAGTTGAAGTCCACAGGTTGTAAAAGACCCACAATTGCCCACCCCTGCCCTAGCCCATCCAGTCGCTGGAGGAGACAAGTGACTTTTCTCCACCCTGGAACACTTGCTGCCCAGGCTGCAGTGGAAGCTCCGCATCGTAATGGGCTCCAGGAGGACGAGGGGCGCCTTCTGCCCCATTGTAAGAGCAACAAGAGCTGACTGCAGGCTCAGCCAGGTGGATGCATGTGCAATGGGGCACAGGCATAAGGTACCACCTCCAAGCCGAGGGGTGACCCGATGGTGCGGTAGGTGTGCTGCCACTGCCACCCAGACAGGAGAGGAGAAAGAGATGGAGAGGAAGGGGGGGGGGAGAAAGAGAGATGGAGAGAAAGGGACAGGGAGAAAGAGAGATGAAGAGGAAGAGAGATGAAGGAGAGAAGGGGGAGAAAGAGAGATGGAGAGGAAGAGAGATGAAGGAGAGAAAGGGGGGAGAAAGAGAGATGAAGGAGAGAAAGGGGGGGGGACAAAGAAAGAGATGAAAGAGATGAAAGAGACACACAGAGATACCTGTTTAAAAGAAAATACTGGGAGCCACAAAACCTGGGTTGGGAGTAAGTGATATGGAATTGGCAATGCCCACCCAGGTTTAAGGTTGTGTTTAAGTGTTTACATGTGTTGAAGGTTGAGTGTTTAAAGTTGCAGACCCCTGACCTACCCGATCTGATCACTTCACCCTGCAGCCAGCCCTGTAGGCTGCGCCCACCTCCCACCTAGGCAGCAGTGGCCTACCTACCCCGGTTGTATCACCTTGCCCTGCAGCTGGCCCGAATGCCCGCCTCGGACTGCCTCCGACCGCTCCAGCAGGTCATTTTTATTTAATTAATTTAATTAAGAATGCTGCAATGGGCATAAATGATGAGCGGTCAAAAGTGCGAGGACCTGTCAGAAATCACTTTTTTCAGCCCTCTGGGTAGTCCCTATGTGCATATGGACTACTCAGAGGGCTGAAAAAGTTATTTTTGACTGGTCCTTACACTTTTGACCAGTCCTTGAACTTATGACTGTCCTCACATTTTACATTTTGCACCCTATCTTGTCACCGTGGTGAAGAGAAGTAGTGGTGAAATGACTGACATGGTTGTTAAGAATGCTGAAACGGGCATAAATGTGAGGATGGTCATAAGTGCGAGGACCAGTCAAAAGTGCGAGGACAGTCAGAAATTACTTTTTTCAGCCCTCTGAGTAGTCCCTATGCACATAGCCATGCCCACCCAGTCACATGACCAGCTAGCCACGCCTACCCAGTCACATGACCAGCTAGCCATGCCCACCTAGTCACATGACCACAAAGCCACACCCCCAAGTAAGCCACACCCACAGAACTGGTTGTTTAAAAAATTGAATCCCACCACTGTTGAGTTGCCTAGAGAGCCGCCCACTTCCATGTCCCTAACAGAATGGATGACCTCATTAAAAAAGGGTTGGGAGAATACTAAGAAAGCTTTAGCTGAATCAGTGGCAAAATATAAGGCCCAGGCCAACAAACGCCAATCTCTCCAATCATGTTTCCAAATAGGAGATAAGGTGTATTTGTCAACCAAATACCTAAGCTTGAGGTTACCTAGCAAGAAGTTTGGACCCAAATTCATAGGTCCCTTCCCTATAGTGAAAGTGATTAACCCAGTGACTGTCCAACTTAGCCTCCCTTGCATATTAAGGAAAGTACACCCAGTTTTTTACAGTAGCTTATTGAAACCAGCAAGAGAATCTAACTTAAGGCCCTTACCAGCTGCTCCCCCCCTCCTTTGGTAGTACAAGGGGAGACTCATTATGAAGTTAAGAGGATCTTTGACTCTAGACTATTCAGGGGTCGGTTACAATATTTGGTATACTGGAAAGGGTACCCATTGTCTGAAGCTACCTGAGTGAAAAGTTGAGATGTGAATGCTGATACTCTAGTAAAGTAATTTCATGATAAATTCCCCGAGAAACCAAAAGGTCCGCCTGGAGAGGGGAGAGGGGGTTAAGGGGTCCTGTACAAGGTATTAACCTCTTCTTTTGTGTTTTGTCTGTTTTATTTTTCAGGGTGTGTTTTGGCTTTGGGAGCCATATTAGGCCGGAAGCTTCCATGCTGCCACCTTCTCATGTGTGGGAAAGTAGGAGGGGGGATTTAGTAGAGGGGTTATCTGTAGACATAATAGCATTCTTCTTGTCAGTCAAGGTCAGGGCAATCCTGCATCTGGAGAAGGAGTAGTCGGAGTGATGTCTCGAGATGGGACGGAGATTGATTGGAGCATATGATCGACTGAGGAGTGAGGGGATGGTTTTGGGGGTTTTGACTTACTGAGGGAAAACCCAGACCTCTCAGATTCGGGTTTTCCCAGGTGTGCCAGTTTACCTATTCTAGTAAATAGAACTTTGAAAATTGCTTGCTTCAAAGTCTTTACTTGGAGTTGGGTTTTTTTCTGGAATGCTGACACAGTTTACAAAGATCAGACTGCCCCCGTTGTGGGCCCAACTACTACCCCTCCTATGAAAAAAAATATTTCTGAGACTTCCGGTTGGTGATTTGCGGCGATATGGTGTCGAGTGAGAGATAGCTGCTCCCCGACACCCTTTATCACCGCGTTTTGGGGATCCCTTTGGGGGCGTGGGTCCCAGAGAACCCTGCGGACAAGAGAGAGAGCCAGGCAAATGAGAGAGTGGGGCGCAACCACCTCTCGCAAGACCGGGCGGCTCTGTCGATCCAACATGGTGAGCCGGCCATCTGATGGCGGGCCCGAAGTCGCAATAGCCAGCAAAAAGACGGGAGCTAAGAAGAAGATCGGATGTGCCGTACCAGATCTGACATCACGTTTTCCATACCTTGGGACGATTTAGCATTGAGAGAGGAGGTCGGTGGAGTCGGGAGAGGAGTGCTCGGTGTGGTGAGAGGCAGCGACGGAGAGTGCAGAGCAGAGCAGATCGTAACGGCGGAGACCCGACAAGCTGACGAGAAATACGCAGGGAGCAGGTCGCTTGTATAAAGAGCTCTGGAGGGCGTGGTGAGAGGGAGAAGAAAATGAGTATTGATGTGGCTGGCGCTGTGATCGATAAATGGGGAGGAAAGTAAGCAAGAGATCGAACTACTGAATTTCTTTTTTTTTGAGTGCTTCAGCGAAACAGGAAGTGCGGCCATCATTGAACTGAAGGAGTGAGATAGCAGAGGATTGACAAGGAGACGATCTAGCAGCGAGACCTACCATAGAGAAGTGTCGGAACTTACTAGGAGTGGAGAGAAGAAGATTTATGACCTTGCAGACACTATTTACTTATAACTAAAGGAAAAAAAGTAAGAAAAAAAAAAGAGGAGAAGAAGAAGAAGAAGACTTTCATACCCTTACTATATACATAAATCATGATACTCTGATTCCCATCCTCCCCCCTATTCTTTTGAGTAATTGGGTTTCTAATACTTGAACTTTGGTTTTCTTTCCAAATAATAATATTAAGAATTACAAACGGTTAAGGAATATAGAATATAGAACTTAAGTGTTGATTCTACCTTGTCGTTATTAAGTATATTTATATATAAGGATCCAGACATATAATTAACCAATTAATTACATTTACTATATTTATTCATATTTATCTAGTTATATTTATCTATCTCAGAATATTTATTCTTACGGGTAATATTTATCAACTTACTTATATTAATTCCATATACTAAGGCTTGAATTTAGATATATAAGAATCACAGGTAGTATTTATTAACTTATTTATATCAACTTTTTATATTAAGGTTTGAATCTAGCTATATTGTAATCATAATATTTATTGGGATACATAGGTATAAAACTCTTGGTTCTGTAAGCCTATGTGAGAATTAATTTGGGATCTGGTAATGTGATTTAACTCATAGGCTTTAATCTATTAAGAAAGTTTGAGAATTTCAGAGCATTATAAAGATTTGACTTAAGGAAGATATTCTGATGAATTGATCCTGCCTAGTGAAGATAGAAAATCTCTTAAATAGACTTAAGAAGAGGAATTAATAGAGGAAATAGGGGCAAAACCATTGAATAGTTATTTGGAAAAATATTGAGAAAATTATAAGAGAACAAAAGCTAACTCTGAAAGAAATGGCAACAATGACATCGACAATCTTGAAATTTGGCAAAAAAGCTCCATCTAATCCTACTCTAACAACACTGTCCCCAGTAATCCAGAAACCCTTAGAAGGCATACAGAAGTCAGACAAGCCACCAACAACCCCAACTCTTCAAATAGTACAATCTTCTCTATCGCTGATTCAAGAGACCATGTTAGTAATGCAGGAGAAATTGTTAAATAGTCATTCCGAATTAAAAACGGACATTCATGTTTTGGATTCAAAAATGACTGAGATTCAAGCTTCTATTGCGAACAATGAGAGAAGAATTCAAAATGTAGAACAAAGGATGGAACAAAGTGAGAAAAAATTAGATATGGTGGACCAGACATTCGCGATACAGAACGAAGGAATCGAAGAGTCCCTGATACAATTGGAAATGGATAAGGCTTCATACTACCTTCGCTTCCAAAATATTTGCGAAGAAAAGGAAGAGGATTTAGGCGATAAAATAGCTGAGCTGATAGCTGATGCCCTTCAACAAGATAAACAAGATATTATTAAAGAACTTGATGAGGTTTACAGGGTTCAAATGAATTATGTGAGAAGAAATAGGCTCCCCAGGGAGGAGCACGTGAGGTTCGCCAGGAAGAAAGTGAGGGATATTCTATTTAACATAGCAAGAGAAGAACAGGTTGTATTTAAAGGAAAGGAGGTGAATATTCTGAAACAAATTCCGAGAAGAGTGAGGGAAGTGAGGAAAAACTACAGGTTTCTGGCGAGCCAACTGAACAGAAGAAATATCATATTTAGATGGATCCTGCCAGAGGGGATGTTAGTATCATGGCAAGGAAGAAAAATCAAAATTGATAGTTTAGCTGTAGCACAAGATTTTTTAGACCAACTAAGAGAAGGGGAAGAAGAACAAATTAGCAAAGAAGAGATCGATATGGCAAACACGGAAGAAGAAACCTCACAAGAGCAAAGTACAAAGGAAGAAATAGAAGAGGAGAAGAAAAAAGAAGAAGCAGAAGAACAAGGAAGGAAGATCAGACCAGTAAGAGCAGTAACGTTAAAGACAAACAAGAACTAGAAATCGGACATAATACAAGAAATGGATGGCTTAAAAATTTTATCCTTAAACGTTAATGGCTTAAACGATCATAAAAAAAGAAAGATAATTCTATCAAAACTGGCAAAACAGAATCCAGACATAATTTGTATACAGGAGGTTCATATAAAAAAAGATGAGGCAAATTGTCTAGAATTTACTAAATTTGGCAAATTGTTTGTATCATTAGCAGAGAAAAAGAAAAGTGGGGTGGCTATGTATGTGAAAAAAGGAACTGAGGCAGAATTAAAGTATAAAGATACCAAAGGGAGAATTCTAATGGTAGAAATTAAGAGAGGTAATTCAAAAATGATGTTGGTGGGGGTATATGCCCCGAATAAGAAACAGGGACAATTTTACAAAAAACTACATGATCAATTAGGAAATTGGGCCCATGTTGAAATATGTATGTTAGGCGATTTTAATGGTATTGTTAACCCAGAGAAAGATCATAAAAGTGGGGAAAGGAAAAGAAATAAAAGATTACCTCTGCCAAAAAGCTTTTTTGATCTGGTGGATGAAATTAACTTAATTGATATGTGGCGTACACTATACCCGCATGATTCCCAATATACCTTTTACTCAACCTCACAGAATTCTTGGTCCAGAATTGACATGGCATGGACTACTAGAAAATTAGGTCTAGAAATTAAGAATGTGGATATAAGTACAAATATGTGGGCAGATCATAAACTTCTTGAAATAAATTGGCATTACACTAACAAGAGAAAGCAACAGAGATGGAGACTAAGGACTAACCTGCTGAATGAAAAAGAGTTTATAATAAAAATAAATGAAGAAATTAAGCGCTTCTTTATTGAGAATGGCAAGCAAGGCACGGCGAAGGAAATTGTATTGGATACCATGAAAGCGTACTTGAGAGGAGTAGCGATATCGTATATGGCATTTAAAAATAAGGAAGAAAGGAAAGTTAGAGAGGCTTATAATAGGAAACTAGAAGAAGCGGATAGTAATCTACAACAAAACCCGGGAGACGAGGTGGCCAAACAAAAATGGATGATGGCAAGGCATAATCTTAATATTCTGGATCAGGAGGAGTTGGCGCAAAAAATCAAGAGAATAAAACAATACCACTTTGAGAACGCCAACAAGTCTGGAAGGTGGCTGGCGTACAGATTAAAAAAAGAACAGGAAAAAAATCAAATTCTTACATTAGAAGACTCCAATGGCGATATTTTGATAAAAGAAGAGGATAAGCTAGAAAGAGCGAGAGAATTTTATGAAGCCTTATATAAAGAGGAAGCGATTGACGTAGACAAAATTGAACAATACCTGATGGAAGCTAACTTGCCACAGATAACGGAAGAAGAGAAAGAAATGTTAAATAATAAAATCACAATAGAAGAACTTAAATTGGCTCTTACCAAAATTAAGAAAAATAAAACACCAGGCCCAGATGGTCTCCCGGGGGAAATTTATGCAAAATTTGAGGAAGAACTACAATTAGAACTGTTAGAAATATTTAATGAGGTATTAGTTGGTACAAGAATCCCAGACTTTTGGAAAGAAACTTATATTACACTCATATTGAAAGAAGGTGCTGACCCGAAACATATAGCAAATTATAGGCCCATTTCTTTGCTAAACTCAGATTACAAATTATTTACAAGTATAATTGCGGAAAGACTAAAAAAAATTCTAAATGGCTGGATTCACAACGATCAGAAGGGATTCCTCCCAGGGAGACAAATGAGAGATAATTTGAGGACTGTAATAAATGTCATAGAATATTACGAGCAGCACCCAGAAAAACAGCTGGCGTTAGTGTTTTTGGATGCCCAAAAGGCATTCGATAACTTGAACTGGAAATTTATGATCAACCAAATTGATTTAATGGGATTTGGAACAAATTTTAGAAAAATGATTGAAAATATTTACCATAATCAGAGGGCGAGTATTCTAATAAATGGGGACAAGACGCGGATATTTTGGATACAAAAGGGAGTTAGACAGGGATGCCCCTTGTCCCCTTTACTTTTTATAATGGCATTGGAAATTCTACTTAGAAAGATCAGAGATAACAAAGAAATTAAAGGATTGCAAATTAAGAAAGAAATATTCAAAACACAAGCCTTTGCAGATGACGTGGCCTTAATAATAGAAGATCCCTTTAAATCTGGCCCCAAATTACTCCAGGAAGTACAACAGTATGGAGAAGTCGCTGGCTTTAAACTTAATAAAACAAAAACTAAAATTTTAGCAAGAAACATGACAGAGGCAAATAAGAAAGAGCTAGAAAAGTCTTTAGATCTTCAGATAGTGAAGAAAATAAAGTACTTGGGAATATGGATCACCCCAAGATATTCCTCTTTAAAGGAAGATAACTACATCCCATTATTACAAAAAATAAAGCAGGATATAGACAGATGGAAGAAGCTAAAATTATCTTTCACAGGTAAGATCTCGGCAATTAAGATGAACATTCTCCCCAAAATTATATTTTTATTTCAAACTATACCAGTGAATCTCGATAAAAAATATTTCCTGGATTTGAAAAAGAAGTTGCGAGAACTTTTATGGGAAGGGAAGAAGGCGAGGATTGCATACAAGACACTGCAAGGGAAAAGAAATATGGGTGGCTTTGGATTACCTGGTTGGGAAGTATATCAGAAGGCGGCTAAACTAGTATGGATCAAAGAATGGGTTACATTATAAAACAAGAGAATCTTGATGTTAGAAGGCCACGATCTACAGGCAGGCTGGCACGCCTATTTATGGGATTTAAAGAACAAAAAAAAAATAATATTTCCATAAACACAAGTGAAGGGAGACCCTTATTCAAACATGGGAAGAAATTAGGCAACAATTTTATGTGAAAGTACCGAATTAGCTTTCAATCATGGAGGCCTTGACTGCTTCAAATAAAAGAGATATTTTGAAATTCGGCACGTATAAAGACATATTAGATGATAATGGTATCCTTAAATCACGGGAAACATTAATAAATCAAGGCTTCAATTTAGACTGGTGGAGCTATCTACAGATAAGCTCAAGATATCAAAAAGATAGGGTTCAATTTGGTATAGAGGTGAAGCACAACAATTTGGACAAAATTATGTTGGGGACGGAAAAGAAAATGCTAGCGAAATTTTACAACTTTCTACTAGGCGAGGACAGGGCAGAAGGAATAGCTAGAAATCAATTAAATATTTTGGAAAAAAACATTGGTTATAAGTTATAACTGGGAGGAGGCCTGGAACAGAAACTATAATCTGACTAAATTAGCATCTTATAGGGAGAACCATTACAAAATTTTCCATAGATGGTATCTAGCGCCAGCTAGATTAGCAAAAATATTTCCCAGTGCTTCAGCAATATGTTGGAAGTGTGGAAAGGAGGTTGGCACCTTCTTTCATATGTGGTGGTCCTGCCCTGAGACAAAAAAGTTTTGGACAAAAATACGAAACTGGTTACGAGAAATAGTGGAAGAAGATATAGAACTTTCCCCTGAAATTTTTCTGTTAGGAATGATCGGAGATGGACTTTCTAAAGATAAGATACATCTTATAATACATGTCATAACAGCGGCCAGGTTAATCTTTGCAAAATACTGGAAGGACAAACAAACTCCTCCAGAGGTGGTAATAATAAACAAAATTCTAGAATGCACAGAAATGGTAAAATTAACAAGTGTTCTTAATGATGATGCGAATTCAAAATTCAAGGCAGTATGGGAAAGGTGGTACAAATGGTGGAATAATAGAATGAGATTGTAAGGATATGTTCAATAATGGTAGATTCAAATGTAATAGATATGTATATAATGTATATAACGTAAATATGTAATTACACGACACCTCAGATGTTAACAGAGATTTGATGTTTTCTTTTTTAAAATTTTTTTTTTAAAAAATCAATAAAGTATATATTAAAAAAAAAAGAAAAAAAATATTTCTAACCATTAAATTAGAGGGAGCTCCATGCCCCATGGAGGTAGACTCAGGATGCTCTCTATCCTTGGTATCTTGGAGCACTATTAAAAGGCTGGTGCTCAAGATAGCAAAAAGTTGGCTTAAAAGTAGTAATTGAAAAATCAGAGACTATCAGGGTAACTATATACCCATAATTGGTAGTCGCAAATTCAAAGTAGAATTTAATAATTTCTCTGGAAGACTTCTCCTAACTGTAGTTAAAGGAACATTACCCAGTTTAATTGGGTTAGACTGGTTCCAGTCTTTAGGGTTAGGAATTAACAGGAGTAAACCATATAAACAGTACAGAATGGAACTCACTATACAAGGAATTCCCCTCAGTATTTGAAGGTGGTCTAGGGAAATACACAGGCATCCCAATATTTTTTTAATTTGGACCCCTTTGTAGCTCCAATTTACCTTAAACCAAGACAAGTTCCTTTTGCACTCCGAAATAAATTAGATTCAGAATTAGACAAACTCATTGAACAGGGTGTTCTTAAGCCTGTAGACCATGCACAATGGGAAACACCCATTGTGACACCCATAAAACCTGATGGATTATTGAGAGTCTGTGCAGACTATAAGTGCACGTTAAATAGGGTGTTACAAACATATTCCTACCCAGTCCCTGTGGTGCAACACCTGTTGCACTCTTTAGGAGAAGGCAAGGTGTTTGCCAAGTTAGACTTGGCACAAGCCTATCAGCAGCTCCCCGTCAACGAAGCCACAGCTTTAGCTCAGACCATAGTCACCCATAGAGGAGTTTTTAAATGCTACCATCTCCAGTTTGGAGTCAGCATGGCCCCAGGCATCTTCCAAAGCTTAATGGAGAGGCTTTTACAGGGAATCCAAAGTTTTGTTCCTTACTTTGACAACATCCTGGTTACAGCAACAACTAATAAGGAATTACTGCACCGTTTAAGAACAGTTCTCCAAAGGTTCCAAAATGTAGGTTTAAAAAAGAGAAGCTATTTTGCTGTCCTTAAAGTAGAATTCTTAGGGTATTTGGTAGATGCAGCAGGATTACATCCCACAGCTGAAAAGGTAAACCATCAAAGAAGCTCCAACTCCCACACAAAAGGCTGAGTTACAAGCCTTTTTGGGATTGCTTAATTTTTATAGCATTTTCCTTCCTCATAAGGCTTCTATAGCAGAACCCTTACACAGGCTTTTAGATGCCAAAGCCCCTTGGTCTTGGGGAACTAAGGAAGCCAAAGCTTTTAGAGCTGTCAAAGCCCTCTTAACTTCTGACAGTGTTCTCATTCAATATGATGAGAAATTGCCAATTGTTTTGGCCTAAGATGCCTCCCCTTATGGGGTTGGGGCTATACTCAGCCATTGTCTTCCAAAGGGCACTGAGGCTCCCATAGCTTTCTTTTCAAGAACCCTTTCTCCTATGGAAATATAGCTAGCTTGATAAAGAGGCTCTAGCTATGGTAGCTGGAATTAAAAGGTTCCATGAATATCTTTACGGCCAGCATTTCAAGCTAATTACAGATCACAAGCTGCTTTTGGGTCTCCTGGCTGGCAACTGACAGACACCGCAAGTGCTGTCCCCTTGGATGTCCCGTTGGACTATGTTCCTTGCCGCATATGATTATTCACTGTTCTACAGACCTGGCAAACACCTATCACACACAGATGCCCTGAGCCATTGCCTGCTGCCAGGTTCAAGACCCTGCCCCTGCATGATTGGTCCTACTCATAGATGACCTCCAAGTTCCTGTAACAGCACATGACATTGCTTGTTATTCCTCAAAAGACAAACTCTTGACTCAAGTTTTGGATTGGGTGACTCGAGGTTGGCCCAAAGAACTGGTCAATGCTGACTTTAAACCTTTTAAAATGAGACAAAATGAACTGTCAGCCCAGCAAGGGTGTTTGCTCTGGGGGAACTGGGTGGTCATTCCAGCATCATTACAACAGACAGTTCTTTCTGCATTGCATGTGGGACACCCTGGAATTGTCAGAATGAAAGGGTTAGCTCGTGGTTATGTTTGGTGGCCAAACATCTACCTTGCAATCACTAATTGGGTGTCTAGATGCAGGTTATGCCAGGAATCAAGGCTATCCCCACCTAAAGCCCCAGTCAGGAATGGGAAACCCTATGGGGTCCGTGGTCAAGAATTCATATAGATTTAGCTGGCCCAATCCAGGGCAGAAACCTACTAATCACAGTAGACGCTTTTTCAAAATGGTTAGAGGTTAACATTTTACAATCTACTACATCAGACACTATTATAAAGATGCTAAGGGGATTATTTGCCACCCATGGGTTGCCTGACTTGGTGGTCTCTGACAACGGACCGCAGTTTACTTCAGCCCCGTTTCAATGCTTCCTGGCTAGCCAAGGAATTAGACACATGTTAATGGTCCCATTTCATCCTGCTGCTAATGGAATGGTTGAACGAATGGTACGCTCAGTCAAAGAAGCCCTAGGAAGGATGACCACAGGCGACTGGCAACAGAGGGTAGCCCAATACCTATTAGTCCAGTACGCCATGCCATGTCCCATCACTAATCAAAGCCCTGCCGAGGGATTAATGGGCAGGCGGCTGAGAACAACCCTGGATAGGCTCCATCCCAATTATGCCCCAGAAACTCCAATAGACTTAAGGGGGAGGATAAGAGCATTTGATATGGGAGCCAAGGTTTATGCTAGGACTTACGCCAGAAACCCATTATGGCTGTTAGGTTCAGCTTGTAGCTTACTCCTAACTTGTTGGTCAGGCAATATATCTGTTTCTTTAAGAAACAACTGAGCCACGTAATCAGGGTTTGCTGAACCCTGTAATTAGGCTACAGTGCATAAATAAGCATCGCAGAGAAGCGTTCTTTTTCCTGATTGCTCCTGTTGCTTCCTGTGTCTTTCTGCTGATTGGTGTTAGACTGAATTGTTATATGGTACTGTATACCGAGAGTTACTAAAGTCTGTTTGCTTTGGTAAGGGAAGATACTTACTGGACTGATATTACTGTTTATGACCTTGGACTGTTTTACCTACACCGAGACTGCTTCTTATCTTGTATATAAAGTATTTTTCTCACACGAGCTGTACGTTTATCTCCTTCCCTGTGTGTTTCTGCTCTGCTCGTTGCACAAGCAACAAATACTTTTTACACACACCCTAACAATGGCTACCTGGCAAGATTATAAGAATAAATGGCCCGTATTTCTATGAAGTGGAATTAGAAGACGGCAGAAGTTGGAGGTGCCATATCAATCAGCTAAGGGGTTGAGAACGACAAACAATTCAAAACCCAATCAAGCAAGACCCACTGGGAGCCATGGAGCAAACAAGACCTATAACAGCTATCGAGGAGGAACTGAGTTCCGAAGCAACAACACGCAACCAAGAACAAAATAAAAACTTACCAGAGAATAGTAATCCACCATTGAAGGAACAGGAACTGACCTCAGTAGAACCACAGGTCCAGGACGACTGCATAGAAGAAAGGGCCCAGCCCGTTGTTCCAACTGAAGTAGTCCTAAGAAGATCCAGCCGGGCCCGGCACCCACCAGACTATTTACGAGACTACACATGCGCCTCACTAGGTGGGAAGGAGTGTCACGAACAAGTTTCCACTCCAGTCCGCATTCCTAGGGGGCGCTATACTAACTGCTGACTGGTTGAGGTATTTGACAGCCGGGTATAAATAGCCGGCTGGTGTGAACTCAGCTGTTGCTGACAGCTGAACGGTATTTGTGTTAGCTGCCACTCTGGAAACCTTGTTAGTCATTTGTTAGAAATAAACTTACTGTTAGCCTGCTATCCTCCATCTTGTCTCCATTCTTGCCCATCAATTGCAGATATAACAGTAAGGATGATGATTATCTCCCTTTTTGTGTCTAATAATCAACCTAAATGTATCATGTAGTAAAGTCTTTGCATTGTATAAATAAGCAAGGAGGCACAAGCATATTATCTTAGAGATTTAGGCAGCACCGTAATCCAGGAGAAACTTGTATCAAATTTCTCTGCAGAAGAACTCATCAGAAATACCTTTCAATAAGAAGGACCATACCTACCAAAGTACACACACTGGAAACAAAATAAATTCTATAACAAATCAACAAGCACTCAAGCACACACTTCCATGGCTCTGTCTTATTTTTTTTTTTTACATACAATTCCAAGGGGTTAATACTATGCTAAGATCTCTCTCTCTCCCCCACACATACATAGACATGCATTCTTGTTTTTGTTATCACTCCAACTTTTCTCTTTTATTATTCAGAATAATAATGGGCTTGTGAGGAGATTTCATGTTTAAAAGGGGTGTTCATTTATACTTTTCTACTTCTATGTATTGCTCAAATAATTTTTTTCATTTAAGCATATTTTTAGTTGTTGTAATTAATGCCATTCACATTCATAAACACACACACACACAGAAAAGAAAAATATAATTGAAAGGTCCCAAAATGCTATTTGCTGTATGGCATTGAGCAAAGAAAGACTTTTATAAGTCCAGACGTTTTATAAAGAAAGTTATAAGTATAAAGATGCTGAAAATCTGAAGAGAAAACCCAGCTACACTCAATCATTATTAAAATAGATGACTACACCATTCTTTCAAGTAATTGCTGTTATTTAAAAGAGCCTTGGAGTGGCCTCTCAGTGTCAAACCAGTTTTCCAAGATATTTACAAATGGGTGTAATATTATTTAAGGTCACAACTCCTGTCAAAATGAGTACCACATGTCCAAGATTAAAACAGTAATTCAAAATTTGTTCCGCATATACCCACTTTACTTGTCATATTTTAATGCCAGGATAAACGATAGACTAATCCTGCAATTATAATTAGCGTAAGTGTGTAAATTTATTTCAAAGGAATTTGTGTTCCTTGTTTAACTGTTGTAAGTCAGATTTAAAACCCTATCAGTCAAGAGCACCAGGGTTTATCTAAACATTATTATCTCACAACATATGTGTGGAATTGTATATAATGCTCTTTCTTCATCCACTCCAAATGCAGGTACTTGACCATGTTTTTTGACCAGTTCTAGATATTGACCCTGATTGGCAAATAATATTTAACAGGACTGTATTTTGAACAGAAGAAGGAACAGTAATCTAAAATGCCTACAGACCTCCAAATATGCTATGGAAGCCAGAAAAAAGAACCATGTAATGCTTTTTTACAAGGGCGTAGGTAAACAAATCTTTATACAAAATTCTTTTTTATGATTGATTGATTGATTGATTGATAGATAATAGATAGATGATAGATAGATAGAAAGATAGATAGATGATAGATAGATAGAAAGATAGATAGATGATAGCTAAATAGATAGATAGAGCTAAAAGGATACTTTTAAACAATGATATCCATACTTCCCTGTGAAAAACAATCCAAATTATCCCCTCTGTTAATTTGAGTGGTATAAAATGAAACTTTGTCATTTTGTTTTGCAAAAATTAGGTCTATAGTTTTGCTCAGACAAGAATTGTCAGCTGGATAGCATAAAGGTAGAATGGAGGAGCTTTTTGGAGACCCTGGTAAATCTGACAATTTTAATTGTCACTCAGATCCTCATTTTCTGACAATACTTGGAATGCAAATATTTGGATGAGCATGACCATAGGATGGCAGCAAGGAAATGAAAAAAACCTGTTTTGGAGCCACCTTTTGCAACCCAAAAATATATTTAGAACAGAACAGAAGACCATCAGAGTTGGAAGGGACCTTGGGGGTCTTCTAGTCCAATCCCCTGCTCAAGCAGGAGACCCTATACCATTTCAGCAAAATGCTGTCTAGTGTCTTCTTAAAAGCCACCAGTGATCGTTCTCACTGTCAGAAAATTTCTCCTTAGTCCTAGATTGTTTCTCTCCTTGGTTAGTTTCCACCCATTGCATCTTGTCTTGCCTTCTAGTGCTTTGGAAAATAAATTGACCTCCTCTTTGTGACAGCCCCTCAAATATTGGAACACTGCTAATCGTGTCACCCCAAGTTCTTCTTTTCACTAGAGTAGACATACCCAGTTCCTGCAACCATTCTTCTTCCAGCCCTCCTATCATCTTTGTTGCTCTTTTCTGCACTCTTTCCAGAGTTTCAATATCTTTTTTATAATATGGGGACCAAAACTGGATGTAGTATTCTAAGTATGGTCTTACTAAGGCCTTATAAAGCAGTACTATAACACTACATGTGATCTTGATTCTATCCCTCTGTTAATGCAATCTAGGATTGCATTGGCTTTTTTGGTGGCTGCAGCACACTGCTGGCTCATATGTATTAGACTCCAAGATCCATATTTACTGCTTTTTAGCCAAGTTTCATCTAATCTGTACCTATATATTTGGTGTCATGTCCCCATTGGAGTCTGAATCTGCAGAGGAAGACAAGCCGGAGCTGGAGCTGAGGGAGACCGAAGGGGCGGCTTCGTTGGCTTCGGAGGAATGTGGGGAGGAAGCAGGCCAGAGCCCCTCAGGAGTGGACAGCTTACTAGCAGGGAGGCATGGGGGCAGGATGACTGAGAGAGGGCAAGCAGTGGAAATGAAAAGCAATGGGCAAGGACCGCCCCCTCCTGATCCACGAGCACAGAGAGTGGAAAGGAGGCGGGAACAGTGTAGGCTGACCCGATGACTCGGAAGGCGACCACCACACCCCTCTTCACAAGGCACACCTGGGGACTGAGATTTAAAGAGATGCTGTGGGGAGGGGCATTTGTCGGGAACAAACACTGAATTCATGGAGTTTTGTGTGCTGTTGCCGACGTTTGGAGTTTCCTGGACTTCTTGCTTTATTTCTTGCTTCCTGGATTTATTGCCTTGTTTCTTTGCTTCCTGAAACCATTGCCATGTTCCTTTGCTTCCTTATTCCCTTGCCCCTCTGGATTTCTTGCTTTGCAGCTGTTGTGCTAACAGCATTTTGCTAGATTTGCAGCCAGAGGCTGCTGGAGGTGTGTGTGTGTGTGTGTGTGTGTGTGTGTGTGTGTGTGTGTGATCACTTTGCTCTGGGACTTGCCATAAATGGGGGCGTGTTTGGGGAAAAGTTGGAGCAATAAAGGGGTGATGTCAGCCTCAGCTTGCCTGCTTCAGCTGCCATAAGAAATGGGGAGGGATTAGGTATGGAGCAAAGGGGGGGAAGGGAGCAGGAGGGGGTTTGTCTTTGTAGGAGGGGACTTCGTGGGAATCAAAACTGTATTTTCAAAAGGGGACGGCTGACCAACTGTCTCGACATTCCTGATGGATGACGCTGCCAGACGTGTTGCCACCTGACCTTTGGAAGACCTTTGGGTTGGCTGAGGATTTATAAACACGAGGGGGGGAAGAAGCTTAGTAGATGCGTTTCGCGCGTTTTGCTCACTTCCAGCTTAACTGGGTTGTTAATCATTTCTTATTCAGTAAAAGTACCAAATTCTTCAAAATGCTTGACTTTGGGGTTTTCTTTCCTGGATACTGAAGGAAGCATACCTGACATTAAGCTGGAAGTAAATTGCACACCCCTGTCAGAAATTATTCTTTTCGGAGACCCATGTAGTCAGTAAATCTGCCTAATAAACAGTTTTGCGAGAGTTTTTGCTGAAGGGATCTTTGAGCAAGGTATGAAATGTACTTGTTTGGAAAACAAATCAGTTACTACCCAAATGACAGTGCAGCCCTCACTGTCTGGTAAGTCCACAATAAAATCCATAGATATTTCCTTCCATGGGGCGTTTGGTCTAGCCACACTTTGCAGTAATCCAGGGGATTTTCCTGGAGGTCTTTTAGCTGAGGCACATACTGGACAGCTAGCCACATATGCCTCTGTCTTTTTTAAGTGCAGGTCACCAAAACTGTCTTTTAACAAGATGTAAAGTCTTGACAAACGCAAAGTGTCCTGCGGCTTTGGCATCATGAGCATATTTCAATATGGTCGGCCTTAATGTGGTCGGAACATACAATTTCGATCCAACCCAAGCTAGTCCGTCGCGAAGTGTGCATTCATTCGAGTGGATTTTAAACCACTCGTCAGCTTTTAGCGCTTCTCGTAACTTTTCGAGTAAATCCCCCGAGAGTTCTGGATTGGTTTTACTCTGTGCTCTGGTAGTGACAGGTGTTGCCAATTGAGTTAAGGGGATCATCGGTTGAACCACTTCCTTCTTTATGCTGTTGTACTGTGGCAATCTGGAAAGTGCGTCCGCCATGAATTTTTTTCCGCCAGGAAGGTAACGTAAAGTGAAATTGAATTGCTTGAAATGTTGGGCCCAGCGTGCCTGTTTCAGTGATAGTTTGCGTGGAGTTTTTAATGCTTCTAGATTCTTATGGTCAGTCCACACCTCGAAAGGGTGTTTCGCCCCTTCTAAAAATTGTCTCCATGTTAACAGCGCCCATCTAACTGCAAATGCTTCTTTCTCCCATATGGCCCATCTCCTTTCTGTCTCGGATAGTTTACGGGATGTGTAAGCACAGGGTTGTAATATTCCATTCTCGTTCTTTTGCAAGAGTATTGCTCCTACGGCGACGTCGCTAGCATCAGCTTGTACTACAAAAGGTTGTTCTATGTCGGGGTGTTTGAGCACAGGTTCAGCTGCAAACAAGCGTTTCAGTTTTTCGAAAGCGGCCTGACAGTCCATAGTCCAGTCTAGTATAGTGAAATTGGTCTATATTCTTTATTTGTTGTACATCTGTCTCTTCTTTTGGTATAAGAGTTATATATGCCTCCATCCATGAGTTCGGAACCTTGGCTTCTATTAGTAAATCATTAAATACTTGTATTGCTTAGTACATTTTGCAACTTTTTATATAATTCTGCTGGTAGTCCATCTGGTCCCGGAGTTTTTCCATTCTTCTGCTTTTTTTTTTTTTTGAAAAGTTTTTTTTTATTTTTTAAAACATGAAACATAAAATACATCTTTTTAGAGCAAGGATTTGATCCGGTATAAAGTAAATACAATTACTCACATTCCCTCAACCAATTTTGTTCCAAATTTTATCCATTTACCTCTTTAAAGAAAAAAGAAAAAGAAAAAGAAATCTTATTCTAAACATTTAGATTTTAAACATTCCACTATGTCACCCTAAATTCTAAACAATTATTTCCAAATAGACATCATTCCAAATCTTTATCATTTTAACAATCAATATTTCATATATATTCCTCATTTCTAAGACCCATTACATCAAGTCTATATTGTACCTCTTTTAAATGGCAGCTAGTATCCATAATCTTGACAAAAAATATTTTCCTCCTCTCTTAATTGTTTCTAAATCAATCAACGTTTCCATCTAAAATTTGTCACTCCCAAAATACTTTATTTTAAAGTCTAATATTTAACTGATTCATAATAGCTATTTCCCAACAGTGTTTTCTGCCACTTCTATCTCTATTTATTTAACTGGTTCACAGTTTGGCTTAACTATTCTCCAGGATTGTCTCCTCCACTACCTCCTGAGTTTATTTTTTGGCTGGTTCGCAACTTAATCAGTTGCTTTCCAGCGATGCTTTCCTCTATTCTTCTGCTTTTTAATTCCCTCCATCAATTCCATCATTGATATTCTTTCTTCTAATGTTTTTTAAAATTGTTTTGGTATTTTAGAAATCATTACTTTTTCCAAATATTGTTCTATTTTTCCTTCTGATATCTGCTCTTGTTGATATAATTTCTTATAATATTCCTCAATTATTTTTTTCTTTTCCTCTCTAGGAGTCTCTGCAGGCTGGGGACAGCAAAAAATGTCACTTCCTATCCAACTGAAATTTGGAAAATGGGCCATTTTGGGCCTCTGGAGGGCCTCCAAGGGGGTGGGGAAGGCTGTTTTCGCCCTCCCCAGATACATAGAGAGGATCTGGAGCCAGGTGAGAAAGAAAAACGGGCCTACTGGTCCATCGCATGCCAGGAGCTGGGTGGGGGCTGGGGAGGGGTGTCACATGCGCATGCACGGGGTATATGATTACAGACAAATGGCTGTCCAATCTCCTCTCGAAAACAGTGATGGAGCACCCACAATTTCTGAAGGCAAGCCATTCCACTGATTAATTTATTGTTCTCACTATTAGCCTTAAATTTGCTAATTTGCTAATCTTCGATAATTTTCCATTTATTACTTTTTATCCTGCTTCAGGTACTTTGGAGAATAGGCTGATCCCACCTCTTTGTGACAGCCCCTCAAATATCTTCACTAAATTAATCACTTTGTCAAAGAATGCAGTGAGGTTTGTCTGCCATGATCTGTTTTTGACAAACCCATATTGGTGTCAGGTCCCCATAGATCCCTTTCAGGATGATGCCATTCTGGTGGGAGGGGGAAGCCTCAGTATCTTTATGATCTGTCACTTGCTTTGGTCCTTCTTTACTTGATGTATCTTCTTGAGAAAGGGAGGGGAGAGGGATGAGCCTGGGGCCATCTGTTTTGTCTCAGCACTGAAGAAGACAAGAATGTAGTGCACCCACCCTACCCTGGGGACCATGCACAAGATGTCCAACCAGGGAAGTGAGCAGGAAGAAGCTAAGTGCTGGGGAGAGACCTTGGGCTCAACCTGACACAACCTCCAGCAAATGGAAGGAGCAAGTGAGCACCCTGTGAAGTCAAAATAGTCCATCGGCATGGGGAAAAAGGAGGACTGGGGAGGGAGAACCAGACCAGCTGCCTGCAATTACTGCAGGGTTCGAATCTCGCCAAGGCTCAAGGTTGACTCAGCCTTCCATCCTTTCTAAGGTAGGTGAAATGAGGACCCAGTTTGTGGGGGCAATAAGCTGACTTTGTATAAATATACAAAAGGATGAAGGCTATTGCTGAGCACATTGTAAGCCGCCCTGAGTCTTCGGAGAAGGGCGGCATATAAATCAAATTAAAAAAAAAAAAAAAAAAGGGAGTCACCCTCACCTGAGACAACTGGCAGAATGACTGGAGATGGGAGATGGATGCACTATACAATGACGATGACCTGGAGAAAGAGCCAGACCATGCCAATCATCTCATGAAGCAAGCAATGAGCTTCATGATGGCAGCTTTCCAAAATCTGAAAACCTGAGAGGCCAAGGCCTTCATGGAAGGAGGGGATGGAGAGCATGGAGAAGCCACAGGTGGAAGGAGGGAGTCCCTTACACTGGGGACATTCCTGTGTACTGCTGAGGCTGCATATAGAGTATCTGCCACACCTGTCAATCCTCCTCGGGGAGACCAAGGTGATGTGAACATCCAGAAAGCCAGGGGAGGAGAAGCCCCACAGCTGTAATGTAAGGCACCCCCCTGAGTTTGATGGAGACTCCCAGCAATTGGGATTCTTTATCACCCATGTCCTCACCTACATGCAGGAGTATGGATGAGGCTTTTCCACTGAAGGGGCCAGGGCCAGGGCCAGGGCCAGGGCTGTCACCTTGGCCCTGGAAGGGGCTGCCACGTGGTGGATGGTGACCCTCCATAATGCCCATACCCTGGAGTCTGCATCTTTGACCATTTCATGACAGCATTGAGATGGAGATTTGAAGACCCTCTGGCTGATCGCAAGGCTAGGGATCATATCAAGACAATGAGGCAGGGTCACCTCCCTGTAGCTGAGAATACTGAGGAGTTCCAGGACCTAACCTGCTGCTTGGACTGGCTGGAAGACATCCTGGTAAGTTATTTCAAGGATAGGCTGAATGATGACCTGTACCATGCCTGCATCACCAGAGGAGCCCTGAATCACCTCCACAACTGGTACATCCTCGCAGAGGAGGCTGAAATCGGCCAGGCAAGGGACCAATATTGCTCTGGCAGGGTGTGGAAGTGATCTCTGCCCGACAGAAAGAGAGAAGTAGCCAAACCCCAAATGGTGCTGCTGTGCTTGATGGCCTGCTTCAAGTGAAGTAAGGATGGTCACCAGGTTGCTGAGTGCTGCACAAAGTCCCCAGCCAAAAAAGGAGATTGCCTGCCTGGAGAAAAACTGATCAAACCCTCACAGCGCATCAAAGACATAGCCCTGAAGAGTGCCAAGGTCATAGAGTTCTGTCCCTCCCCAAAAGCTAGAGGGATAACACCAACCCCATCAGAAGAAGAACCAGGGCGTTTGGACAGTGATTTTGATTATGACCACCTGGTAAGTGAGCTGATCTAGACGGTCACCCAGCCCATAGAACTGTTGATCCCCAACTTGGGGAAGAAAGTAACTGTCAGGGCTGCCTCTGTCCATTTCCTAGAAAAAATCTTCAGCTCTATAGATTTAGAGAAAAGTACTTTACTAGAAATGAACTGAAAGGAAGCAATTCTAGGCAAGTGTGAAAACAGCAACTTGAAACAAACTGTTCAAACCAACCCCCTTGTAGCTAGGCAACCAGAGGACTTCTACATACCAACACTAGAAGAACTGACCTTGGAGAGGTAAGCAAAGTTCAGGCTGTAGTTGCAAAGCTGCAATGAAAAATTCCCCACTGATCCCTCCCCCCTTTTCTATGGCAGCAAGCAGCAGGCTAGTTGACATTCAGCCCACTGTAACAGAGGCTTTAGCCGTGCAGAGAAAATTTATATAGGTAAAACACGCAACACATCACACCAAGAACAGTGATTCCTTCAGGGTTTGTCAAGGTATCTTCTATAAAAAATCTGGAGTTTAGGTGCCCGGTCATGTTAAGCATCCACCCATTTGTGGATGGGTGGATGTGCAGTGGGAAAATGTTTCCAGGCAATGAGGTATTGGACCTTCCCTCTATGTTTCCTGGAATCTAGAATTTCTTTAACTTCAAAATGCTGCTCTCCTTCAATTAGAGTGGGTACAGAAGGAGTGTCAGGTGTGACACAATTTCAGGTTTTAACAAACTGCACTGAAACACAGGGTGAATACGTTTAAGGTTCTTGGCAACTCCAGTTGTACAGTGACTGAGTTAATTACTTTAATAATTGGGAATGAGCCCACATATTTAGGATCCACTTTCTTAGATGGTTGGGTGGACTGTAAATACTTTGTGGAGAAGTAAACTCTATCACCTACTTTATAGTCTTTTGGCTTCACATGTTTTTTTCAGCTTGTTTCTTATCTGCCTGACATGCCTCCTCCAGTACCTTACGGGCAACTGCAGTGTTCTGCAGTTGGGCTATCCATTCTGTTAAGGAGGGTATGTGTGGTTTTTCTTTCTTTTTTTTTTATTGAAAATTTTATGAAAAATACAAACATTTTCACCCCCCCCACCCTTCCCCCCTCAACCCCCCCTCCTCCCCTTCCCACCCTCCCTTCCCCTCCCTCCCCCCACCCCCCTCCCTAGACTTCCCAGAACGAGCACAGGGTATAGCATTCACAAACCAAGAACTAAAATGTGCTAACAAATTATTACATTTCATATTCTCCCTAGGTCCTTAACTCCTTATAACTCAGAAAAAACAAACATAAACTACTTAATATTATTTCATTCATAAGCTATATGAATCTTCTTATTCGGATACTTCTTCTGTATGTAATCAATCTATTTTCTCCATTCCGATATATATCTCTCATTTGAATGGTCTTTAAGGTATGATGAAATTTTTGCCATTTCCGCCAAATGCACAACTTTTAATGTCCATTCCTCAATAGTAGGTGGATCTTCCTTCTTCCAGTACTGTGCCACCAGTAATCTGGCAGCTGTTATTAAGTTCAAAACCAGCTTAGTCTCTATTACAGTACAATCCGTAACTATTCCCAACAGAAAAAACTGTGGTGTAAATTTAATTTTTTTCTTCAAAATATTTTGAATAATCCACCATATTTTTATCCAAAAAGCCTTAATCTTTTTACATGTCCACCATATATGAAAATATGTAGCATCTTCACACTCACATCGCCAACACTTGGGTTGTAAATTTGGATACATACAAGCTAGTTTTTTTGGGTCTAAATGCCATCTATAAAACATTTTGTAAAAATTCTCCCTTAAATTTTGTGCTTGTGTAAATCTTACATTTCTAACCCATATCTTTTCCCATGTTTCCATCATTATTGGTTCACCTACATTTTGTGCCCATTTTATCATACAATCCTTGACTAAGTCTGTTTCTGAATCTATTTCCAATAATGCATTGTACAACCTTTTTATGTGCATTTGACCTTCATCTCTTATTTGCTTTATCAAATTCTCATCCTGCTGCAAAATACCAATTTTTTGATCTTCTCTCCATCTGGCCAGCAGCTGTCCATATTGAAACCAAGTCTTAATAATCCCTTCTTCTTTTAATTGTTCCATGGATTTTAACTGTAGTCTGACTCCTTCCTTATAAAGGAGTTCCTTATATGTAATCTTATCTTGCTTTTGCTCTAAATTTATCTTCTCTATCGCGTGTCTGGGTACTGTCCATATTGGTAACCTATCATTTAGTTTATATTTATACTTTTTCCAGACACGCAATAGAGCATTTCTTAATATATGACTTTTAAAAGTCTTATCTACTTTCTTATCATACACTAAGTAAGCATGCCAGCCATAAACCAAACCATATCCTTCAATATTCAATATCTTTTCCTCCGTTAAGTTTATCCAATCTGTGATTGCTGAGAGGGCAGCAGCTTCATAAGACAATCTTAAATTGGGCATCTTAAGACCACCTCTTTCTCTAGTATCTTGCAATATCTTTTGTTTGACTCATGGTTTCTTCCCTGCCCACACAAACTTATTTATGCCCTTCTGCCATTCCTTCAAATTCTCATCTTTTTTTAAGTATTGGTATCATTTGAAAAAGAAATAGAAATTTTGGTAAAATATTCATTTTTACAGCAGCTATCCTTCCCAGCAAAGACAGTTGTAGTTTTTTCCAGTTGTCCAACTCTTTCTGTATTTTGTGCCATAATGGTTCATAGTTATACTGATATAATTTCGTATTTGCAGTCATAATATAGACCCCCAGATATTTAACCTTCTTAACTACTTCAAATCCTGTTAACCTTTCTATCTCTTCTTTTTGGCTCCTAACCATATTTTTAGCTATTATTTTTGTTTTAGCTGCATTTATTTTAAAACCAGATACTTGTCCGTATAAGCAGGTTATATCCATCAAGGCTGTAATCGATTGTACCGGTTGGGTTAAGGTAACAACCAGGTCATCCGCAAATGCTCGTACCTTGTATTCATGCTGTCTAATTTTAATTCCCTTAATTGTATTCATCTCGCGTATCTTGTTTAATAAAATTTCCAGCGTCAAAATGAACAATAACGGGGACAAGGGACAGCCTTGCCTTGTTCCTTTTTCTATATTAAAAACATCTGTTAAACCACCATTAACTATTATTTGCGCTGTTTGTTTTTGATATATTGCCTTAATAGATTGTACAAATTGTTCTCCAAATTGCATCCTTTCTATTAGTTTTAGTAAAAATTGCCAATTCAATCTATCAAAGGCTTTCTCAGCATCCAAGAACACAAGCACTGCGGGGACCTGGTTGTTCCTTCCCAAATACTCTAATAAGTTAACAATTTGCCTTACATTACCCTTCATTTGTCTACCATTTATAAAACCAGTTTGATCATGGTGAATCATTTGCTGCATGACTGTCATTAATCTACTTGCCAAAATTTTTGCAAATATCTTATAGTCTGTATTTAATAATGAAATTGGCCTATAATTTTTAGGATCTGTATCGTCATGCCCTTCTTTTGGGATCAACGAAATAAATGCTGTCCTCCAAGTTGGAGGTACCTCTCCTCCCTGTTGTATATTGTTAAATAATTCTTTCAGCGGTTCTATCATTTCCTCCTGTAAGGTTTTATAGTAAATAGCCGTCAAACCGTCCGTCCCAGGAGCTTTACCCACTTTCAACTGCTTAATTGCTAACGCAATTTCCTCAGAAGTTATCGATTGATTTAAACTATCCCTCTGCTCATTTGAAATTGTATAAATATTCTCTTTCTGCAAATATCTATCTATATCTATATCTTTAATTTTATCACCAGTATACAGCCTCGAATAAAACTCTAAAAAAGATTTTTTAATCAATTGTTGCTCATAAACCTCTTTACCCTTATATTTTATTCTCTCTATTGTCCTTGATTTTTGCTTTTTCCTTAACAAATATGCTAACCACCTGCCTGGTTTATTGGCATTGTAAAAAGTATTATATTTTGCATATCTTAAATTAGTTGCCACTTGATCTGCTATTAACATATTAAATTGACCTTTCAATAAATTGATTGCCTCTTTAATTTTCTTATCTGTTGGATTAGCTACTAAAGCCCGTTCCTGTTTACTAATCTCATCTTCTAATTCTTTTCTTTTTGTCCCCTGTTTCTTTCTATATTTATTATTCAAATATATCAAAATTCCTCGCATATATGCCTTACTTGCATCCCATACCATTTCCATCGATGTGCCCTTTTGCATATTCATAACAAAAAATTCTTTCATAAATTTTTTACACTCTTTTACATTTTCTTCATACCTAAACAAATTATCATTTAACCTCCAGGACCTCCTAGGCCCTTTCTCATACTCCAATTCCAGCCAAACTGGACTATGGTCTGTCAATGTTCTTGAGCAAATCTTCGTATTTTTCACCCTGGATAAAAGATTGCTAGTAATTAATATAAAATCAATCCTTGAAAAGGATTGATGTCTATCTGAAAAAAAAGTAAAATCTTTTTCTTCCAGGTTTCTTTCACGCCAGATATCTCTCAACTCCCAGTCATCCATCATTTCCCAAAACGCTTTGGGCAATTTTGCTCTTGTTGACACATTTTGTTTAGGTCCCATCTTGTCTTTTTTAACATCCAAAACACCATTCCAGTCGCCTAACAGGATACAAGTTTTATATGCCCAGTGTGTCAATTTTGAATGTAGTAAATTATAAAAGTTTTCTTGTTGTTGATTCGGGGCATAAACTCCGATTACAAGTATTTTTTCTCCTTTTACTAAAAGTTCTATCGCTAAAAATCTGCCTTGATCGTCTGCTTCAATTAATTTAGCAACTAAGTCTCTTTTCAAATATATAACTATACCATTTTTCTTTTCTGGTGCTGCTGCTACGTAAGATGTACCAAGTCTTGCATTAATCAGATATTTTTGATCTTGTATTCTTATATGAGTCTCTTGTAAACAAATTACTTCATTCTTAAATTGCTTAAGATAGTGAAATATTTTTCTTCTTTTCTGTGGAGAATTCAAGCCATTAACGTTCCAAGTCAAAAATCTAGTTCCCATCTCTGGGCTTTTGGAGCCTCTGAAGCAAGTCCTGATGCTCTGATTTCATTTGAGTTTTAGGTCTTGCTCCCCCCACTGCTCCTGTTCTAGTAGTATCTTGAATCATTTCTTGAGTTGCCATCTGGGATTGTTGTTGTCTTAATTCTTCCTTGAGTCTAGCTGTCACCGATCTGGTCTGTCTTTGATCCTTTGATAACTGCGAGAAATCAATCAGCACCAACTCCTGAGTAGCCATTTGAATTTGTATTTCTTCTTGATCAGCCAAAGCTCCCCCCTGAACTACTGTCAAGAGCTCTTCTGTCTCAGCTTCCATTACTTCTTTCTTTCTTTTGCCTTCTGGTGATTTAGTTGATTTGGGTGTGCCAGCCTTTAATACATTAGTATGAAAGTCTCTTGCTTTCCAAATTGTGTTAAGCCGATATCTCTCTCCTGAATAAGTCACCACTAGTCCAGTTGGCACCTCCCATCTGTACTGTATCTGACGTTTTCTCAGTTCATCCACCAGAAAGGCATACTCCCTTCTAGCTCTCAAGATCTTAGGGGGGATTTCTTTCATTGTCATTACTTCCTGGCCTTCCACCCGAAGCTTGTTTTTAAAAGTAGCCTGTAAAATTTCATTGCGTACTCTCCTTGTAGTAAAATATATCACAATGTCTCTTGGTAGATGTTTCTGTCTAGCAATCCAGGAGTTAACACGGTACAGCTTGTCCATCTGCCAGCCCAGATCATTTTTGGACTCCCCCACCAGCGGTGCCAATGCCTCAGACATCATTTCTCTCAAATTCTCTTGTTTATTCTCCTTCACCCCTCTAAATCTTAAAGCAAATTCCATATCTCTGTATTGTACCATTACTACATCGTCTTCAGCCCTTTGAATTCTGTTTTGAGCTTCTCCTATTTTGCTATCCAACATTTCAGAAGATTGTTTAATTTTCTCAACTCTGTCATCCACCATCTCAATATTGCTTGCCAGACACTTAAATGCCATTAATATATCATCCCTAATCCCCTGATTGCGAATTGCAATCTCATCTGACACAGCCTGTATCTTTTCATTAGTTTCCTTAATTTTTTCATTAGTTTCCTTAATTTTTTCATCAATCACATCAACAATTTTATTTTGGGTGATTTGGAGAGCTTGTTGCAACATTTCCAACGTTAAAGTCTGTGGATCCGCTGGAGGAGCAGAAACTTGTGATCTAGGAATATGAGCTGGGGAGCTACCAGCACTCCCAGTTCCTTTAGTAGGAACAGTTTTTACAGACTTTGAGGCCATTTCCAGTTTGAAATTAGTCTTTATATTTAATCAGAGTCAAAAAGAAGAGTTCCTCAAAAGATTTCCCAATGTTAATTAATGTTTAAAATCCTCCTTCTGTCAGCACAAAAGCTTTTTTTTTTCCCAAGCGAAGGGCTGCCAGCAAAACGAAACTTTTCCTGTAACTTTCCGTTTCCCCCACCCTTTCAAGCTTCAATCGCCATATTGTTGCAAAGTACTAAGTGATTACTTCCGAAGGAGGCTCTAGGCATTGGAGTTAGGTAAAAAATACTTGCAGTCTGATTTCTCCTTGCTCGTTCCGCCTGCTGTTAGTTCAAGATGTTAATTCCCTCATTTCCATTCAGCAAGATTGGTCGCGGCTTCTAATTCCGCTAATTAGCTAATTAGCAGAGACGTCCCTGGTCTGGAGCGGCTTGACAGGCTTTTAGGGAACGCACGCCCTTCGCGCCCCAGGATTTTTCCTAGGGCGTTTGGGGGGGTTCTACCTCCACCTGCCTGCTCTTCTCTCTCCCCTTTGCCCAGGGGGAGAATTTCAAGCCTCCAGACAGCGTTTGTCGGCTGTTCTGGGGCTTTAACGGAGCCAGGGAGCAGACGCTCTCAAAAGAACGTCTTTCAAAGCTCGCGGAGCCAGCGGAAGTCCCTGTGTGGTTTTTCTTGAAGCAGCTCTGGCATAGCTACAAAGTCCTGTCCAGAGGCCACCTTAAATGGGGTGAACCTATTCTACTATGCACAGAATTGTTATATGCTACTTCTGCAAAAGGCAAAAGGTCACCCCAATTGTCCTGTTAGTAATTAATGTAGCACCTGAGGTACTGTTCCAGGACTGAATTGGTTCTCTCACATGCTCCATTAGTTTGGGGGTGGTGGGAGGAACTTAAGCCCTGGACTTCAAAAATTCCTGCCAAAATTTCTGCCTTCTGCCACCAGTAGCCTCTCACCGGCCAGTACGCGCACATAGAGAGGGGCTCCTCAGGGTGCCGTCAGCCAAACAGTGTCAACTAGCAGCCCCCAAGGGGAGACCCTTCTCTGTGGAGGCACCTGCTATCTGGAGTGAGCTCCCCCCGGAGATACGGAGGATCCCGGATTTACGCACCTTCTGCTGTGCCCTCAAGACCTATTTATTTCAACAGGCTGGCCTGGCCTAACTTTCCTTTTAATTGTAACTTTTAAAATTGGTTTTAAAACATTAGAGGTGTTTTAAATTGTTTTGGGCCAAATTATTTAATGGGTTTTTATATTGTCTTTTAAATTTTGTAGTTTGTGTGTTTTATCTTTCTGGCTGTTCACTGCCCTGAGTCATTCAGGAGTAGGGCGGTATATAAATCTAATAAAAATGAAATGAAATGAAAATGAAAACTGAGATGTAAATTGCACTCCTCTATCTGAAAAAATGTGCTGTTTTTATTGCCTCTTCCCTCAGGGTTGCCGTGGCACCGAAGTTGGGTTTTCTGGATCAGCATGCCACAGCTTGGTGCCCTTTCTTCCCACATCTGAAGCATGTTGTGATCCTGGGATGTTTTTTACATATGGGAGGGAAGGACTTGCCCCGTCTGCTGAACCTCCCTCATCGGTCCCAGGCGAGGTCAATCTCCACTTCCTCCACCAACACATTCCAGTGTTGTAGGGTTGTGTGGCCCTGCACAAGATGCAGGTTTGGTAGACATCATCGTTGAGGCCATCTTTGAAGCAGTTAATGAGGATGTCTTCAGGCTATGTGGCTAACCAGCCTGCCATCTCCAGGAACTCCTGGGTGTATGTGGCCACCGGCCATCACCCTTGGGTGATGATCTTTATCTGGATCCGAGCCTTGTATTCAGCCAGTGAATCCATCCACTCAGCTGCTGCACTCTCCAGAGCCATGGTTAACTGTCTTATTTGAGTTTCTCCTGTCTCCAGTTTGGCTCCATACACCTGCATATAGTTCCAGAATTGCACCAGGAATAACCCAAGTTACTTGGGATCTCCCCCATACTTAACCCCCAAGGCTGGGATTTTTGGGCCTGGTGCCTTTGAGGAGCAGTTTCTGCAGATGGAGTGACTTGTGCAGCTTGGTCTGGGGTGAACCAAGAACCTTGGGTAGCCATCTGTGCAAGAAGTTCTTGGGGTCTTCGACTCCCCCTAACCTGTTGTATCAGGAACAGAGCCTGGTTTGGCAAGGCTTCCTCTGGGCTTCCCTCAAGGGGTGGTCTTTCCTTTGCCCCACACCCCTTGCCCATCTGAGCCTGATGGGCTTCTTGTTGAAGTCCAGCTCCTCTCACCATTCTGCCTCGGTTTGAGCACGGTGTAGTCTAGTGGGAGAACTGGCCATAGCTCCAGTTTCCTCCAGCTCACTCCTGTGGTTAGACATTGGATGATTGATCCCCACTGTAGACTACTGTCTCAAGGTTGACAATTAAAGCAGAGCTTGCCTAATGTCAGGGCTGCCTCTGTCCATTTCCTAGGAAAGAAAAATCCTCAGCTCCATAGATTTAGAGAAAAGTACTTTTACCAGGAACGAACTGAAAGCAAACAATTCCAGGCAAGCTGTGAGGCAAAACACACAAAAACAGCAACTTGAAACAAACTGTACAGCCCAACCCCCTTGTAGCTAGGCAACCGGAGGGCTTCTGCATACCAACACTAGAAGAGTTGGAGAGATAAGCAACACTTGGAGAGATAAGCAAAATTCAGGCTGTAGTTGCAAAGCTGCAATGAAAAATTCTCCATTGATCCCTCCCTCCTTTTCTAAGGCAGCAAGGATCTGGCTAGCTGACAGTAACATTAAAGGCCCTACTAGACATGGGATGCACAGGTGCTTAATAAGCCCAACCCTGGTGGGAAAATTGGGGGTCTACCTGGGGAGATTAAAGAACCAAATCACTTTCTGCCAGTTAGACGGGTCCATCACAGCTGGTGTCCCAGCCATATTCACCACTGAACCCCTGGAGTTAACTATGAAAGACCATTCCAAAACTCTGACTTTTGTTGTAGCACCAGGCATGGAATGGCCCCTCATCTTAGGGCTAACCTGGCTAAAAAAGTGGAACCCGTGGGTGGACTGGAGAGAGGGGCTCCTGAAATTCCCAAAAGGACAGCGAGCCCCACGCAACAGCAACCTCAAGGCAAGAGATGGGCCCTGTAGAGAAGTGGTGACCACTTCAAATGGTGAGCATTACAGGACATACCCTGAGAATACCAGGACCCGGCCAACGTGTTTAGCTCAGATGAGCTCCCACCCCACTGATGCACAGACTTGTGCCATCAAGTTTGTCCCTGGGGCCAAGTTACCAAAAACAAAAATGTATTCCATGACTCCGAGGGAGCTCAATGAGCTGCAAAATTTCATAGACAAAAACGCAGGGTTTCATTCAACCTGCTAGACCACAGGTATCAAACTCGATTGCGTTATGTGATGTATTGTGATGTTTTTGCCTTTGCAGAGCTGGAATGGGCATGGCCTGTGTGTGATACATCCAGTTTGACAGGTCTGTGCTAGACCCAAGGTAGCTGCCCCAGTACTGTTCCAGGAGAAGAAGGATGGTTCTCTTCATCTGTGCATGGATTATAGGGGTCTGAATGTGGTATGTGTTGAAAATATGTATCCCCTCCCCCTCATGAAGGACATGCTGGCCCACCTTTCAAAAGGCAGAATATTCTCAAAACTGAACTTATGGGAGGCTTATTACCGGGTCAGAATTAAAGAGGGGGATGAATGGAAAACTGCCTTTAACTGCCCTGTAGGGTGTTTCCAATTTAAAGTGCTCCCTTTTGGACTGCAGGGAGGTCCCGCCAATGTTCATGCAGCTGATCAATGAGATGCTCCATGAACACCTGTACAAGGAGGTTTTGGTGTACCTTGATGACGTACTAATTTACACCAAAATGAAAACTGAACATGTGAAATTGGTCAGGGCAGTCCTGAACAAACTCCGAGCAGCCAAACTGTATGCCAAACTGTCCAAATGTGAATTCCACAAGGACAAGATAGATTACTTGGGTTACCGAATGTCCCATGAGGGGGAAGAGATGGACCCAGAGAAAGTACGGGTAGTGCTAGAATGGGCACCTCCCCGCACAAGGAAACAGCTGCAGAGTTTCCTCAGCTTCACCAACTTTTACAGGCATTTCATCCCATTGTTCACCAAAATTGCCCTTCCCATCACTAACTTGCTGAAAAGAAGAGAGGTGGACAAGCCAAAACCCAGCCAACCCCTAAAATGGACAATGGATGCCAAGCGGCATTTGAAAAGTTTAAAAGCCTTTTTTCCGCTGAACTGGTGCTAAGGCACCTGGACCCGGAAAAGCCTTTTGTCATTCAAGCCGATGCCAGTGATATAGCCATCAGGGCTGTCCTACTTCAGGAGAACGCACAGGGCCAACCTCAGCCTTGTGCTTATACCTCAAAAAAATTAACAGAGATGGAGCAACGTTGGGCAGAGTGGGAGAAGGAGGCCTATACTGTTCAATGGGCTCTCCTCACTTGATGCCACTTTCTGGAGGGGAAAAAGATGCTGTTCCACATGTGGACAAACCACAAAAACCTCAAGAAAGACCCCAAGAAAATTGTCCCCTAAACAGGCCTGCTGGGCCCAGCACTTCCAAAGGTTTAACTTCACCCTCCACTATTTGCCAGGTGGAAGAATTTCCTGGTGGATACCTTGTCAAGGTTACCATAGTACAACAGCACAAAGCCAGAAATAGTCATGCCCTTGGTCCCAGCATTGCAATTAGCAGCCTGAGTAACCACTAGAGCACAAGAGAAGGGGGGCCCTTCCTTGGATAACCCAACTACCTTAGCTTTTAAACAGGCCTTGACTGAAGATGAATGATTCCTTAGCCACAAAGATTCCTGCTGCATGCATGAAGGCTTACCCTGGGCGGGAGGAAAGTTATACGTTCCAGCCAGTCAAAGACTAAAAACTATGCAAACCTGCCATGACTTGGGACTAGCCAGACAGTTTGGGTTTGTAAAAATCTTACACCTTCTGAAAAGATTATTTTGGTGGCCATCCCTCAAAAAAGACATTGAGTGCTATGTAGCTAATTGCCCCATCTGTGCAGCTGCCAAATGAAGGCAAGGGGAAATGCCTGGCCTTCTGTAGCCAGTGGCGGAACCTTCAGCACTCTGGAGAGAGATTTCTATGGATTTTATGGTAGAACTGCCAGAACTGCCCAAAAGCATGGGAAACACCATCATTTGAGTGGTGACCAACCTTTGCTTGAAACAGGTCCACTTCATCCCATGCCAAAAGATCCCACTGCCAAAACACTGGCAAAGCTGTTCCTCCACCACGTTTACAGCCTACATGGTGCCCCACCTCATATAATCTCCAATAGGGGATCCAGTTCACCTCAAAGTTCTGGAAGGCATTTTTAACTCTTTTGGGGACTGAGTTTGAACCATCATCCTCAAATGAATGGTGGAGATAGAAAGTATGAACAATACCTTAGATCACAGGTGTCAAACTCACAGTATCATGTTGCCGTCACGTGATGTTTTGTGATGTTTTCCCATTCACAGAGCTGGAATGGGCGTGGCCTGCACATGACACATCTGGCCATGGGCCACCAGTTTGACACCCCTGCCTTAGATGCTTTATTAACTACCAGCAAGACAACTAGACTGAGCTCCTGCCATTCGTGGAGATTGCCTATAACAACGCTGTGCACACAAACACAGGGTTTACTTCCTTCCAGGTAGTCGTTGGCCAGGAATTCAACCCATTGCCAGAGCTATCAAGCAGCGAACCACCATGCCATCCTTAAAGAAATGGATAAGCCAGCTACAAAATATATGGCCGGTGGTTTGCAAAGCACTAGATGAAGCCCAAGCAGTGTTCTGACCTAGGCTTCCTGAGTCATTAAAACACACAAGTAGTCCCAAAAACCTCTTTTATTGCAACAGCTGTGAATTCTGTTCATTCACAGATGAGTCCCAATTAGTTATAAATAGTCCTTCAGGAGAAGTCCTTCAGGATAATCACCCACCTTTATCTCCCTTGACACACTGCCAAAGACCTAATTGGCAAAGCCACATAGAGTCCAAAATCAAACAGAGCTTCAGACTTTAAGCTGAACCAAATGAACAAATGTTGCTTCCTGCAAAGGCCTATGTGCCTTTGCTCCTCTTTTAAATCTTATGGGAGGGGCCAATCATCTCCCAGTCCTACTCCTGAATCATCCCTTTTGTTTTAGCTGTTCTTGCCTTCTGGCAGCTCTGCGCATACGCTCACTGGGAACAGGTTCCCCCTGTTCCTCTGCCTCACTGAGGTACGACTCTGGAGGCTCCAGAGGTAGCACTTATCTCCCAGATGGCCCTTTCTCTGCCTCCAATGCAGATCCCTTGTCCAAGCCTTCCCCAGACTCCAGGACATGGTCCTCCCCAGCCTCCTCACTGTCTGACTCTGCTGCCAGCTCCACAGGCTGTTGGCGGAGCACAACAAGCAGCCTACAAGGCACAGGGCAGATAAAAAGAGAGTGGAACCTAAACCATTTTACATGGGAGATCACGTATACCTTTCAATGAGGTTCCTGCAATCCTTACAGCCCTCCAAAAAGCTGGGGCTGAAATTTGTTGGACTCTTCCCCATTACACGCATTATAAACCATGTCACAGTGGAACTTGAATTACCAAAAACCTTAAGGCAAATTCCCCCAGTGTTCCATTGTAGCCTTCTAAAGCTGGAAGTAACCTCACCCTTGAGGCCAGTCCATTATAATAGAAGGAGAACAGTTTGAAATTAAAGAAATTCTTGACTCCCAAAAAATCCACAGAGTGACTCAATATTTAGTGGCATGGCAAAACCTCCCTTCAATTCAAAACAAATGCATTCATAAGAAACATGTTAGAACTCCTAGGCTTGCTTTGGTCCTTCTTTACTTTGATGTATCTTCCTGGGAAAGGAAGGGGGAGGGATGAGCCTGGGGCCATCTGTTTTATCTCAGCTCCAAAGTAGATGAGAACGCTGCACCAGAGAACTTCTTATCACCGTCTCAGCTCGAAGTTCTCCCAACAATACAACACCAGGTGATTGGCTCACATCGGACTGAGCAGTGGGAGGGGTTTTTGATGAACAACTTTTAACCTAACATTTTAGCATGGGAACTTTAGATCCTGCCTATGTCCCTTGCTATCACTATCTTCCAATAAAAGTTCCTTTTGAAATGCTTCCTGTTTCAAGAGTTCTGCTTACAATTGGTTTCTAGCCTTTGCTCTGACTGGACTCCAAATAAGGAAAAGCAAATAAGAAATTTGGTATCCTTAACCTGGAAAAGATGGGAAAAATCTATGACAACACTCTGTAAATCCCTGAAAAGTGGTCCTACAGACAATGCTGACAGTTTGTTTTTGATAATGCTCTTCCCCAGGGCCTAGAACAGTGATGGCTAACCTTTTCCAGACCAAGTGCCAAAAGTACACATGCGTGCATATACGCACATGTGTGCCCAAACCCCCAAAATGCAATGCAGCCCCACGCATGCAATCTGCCCCCATGCATGCGCCCCACCCCCAGGTCTGTGCCTACCCCATGCATGCGCGCACAGCCCCCCATACATGTCCTACTCCCCATGCATGCACATACCCCATGCGCCCTGCAACCCACACATGCATGGCAGGTACCTGATGACCAGCTGGCTGTGGGAGGAGCACATGCATGCGCAGCAGAGCTGAATTGGGGCGATGGCTCGTGTGCTCACAGAGAGGGCGCTGTGTGCCACAGGTTTGCCATCACGGGCCTCAAATTTACTGGAAGACAAATTTCAAAATATCAGTTCAACAGTGAGACCAATTGACCAGGATTTGGTTTGCTTCCTTTCCTTAGCTGGGATTCAAGGAACAGGAAAATACCATTCCCTTATTAAACTTAATGCAGCTAAATTCTGGTCCTGTAGGTTTTTAAATTAAAAAAGAAATAACTTTCCACAGGGAAAAAAATCACTGTGCTGGGTAAATTAGTGCAGCAGCACACAGAGAGCTGGAGCTGAAGCTGAAGCTGAGACTACACTCAATCTCTTCAATGGGAGGGAGGACCATTCAGGAAGGGAATTACTTTAGGGGAGGGCCTGAGATTTGTTTCTTTTCCTAGTTATGGGGATGTGATATACAGATTTTGTTTTTAAAATGGGTAAACTCTATTTTGGAATTATACTGCCATTGTGTACACAACTCAGAACCAAAAGAACTTGGACTGATTTACAGCACTCAGTGAGCAGAATTCTGGAGAGATTTCTAAATCATCAAAAACATACCAATTAGCCCACATTCTATGTCAGAATCAGCTGGTTACACTGCATTTAATTTAACTACTACACAAAATTCCTGGGGAGGGGTTTTGATTCTTTATTTCTGTAATGCACAGGGGAAATATCGGAGGACTGAAAAAGAGCTGATATAGTACCAATCTACAAAAAGGGGTAAAAATGGATCAAGTATAGGCCAATCTGGATGACACCAATACCTGGGAAAATCCTGGAAAAGATAATCAAGTGGAGGATTTATGAGCACCTAGAAATGAACAAGGTGAGAAGCCAGCATGGGTTTATTAAAAAGAGATCATGCCAGACAAACCTTATATCCTTCTTTGATAAAGTGATTAAATTAGTGAACCAGCAAAATGCTGTGGACATAGTATACTTGGACTTTAAACTGTAGCCAAGGGAAGCTCGTGGAGTGCATGGGGAGGAGCTCAATCTGAGAGAGTCTTTACCTTTGTAAAGGTAAATTGATTCCTCTGCGCATGCCCCAAGATGGCGCTGTCCATGTGAGATCCGCCCGATGATGGGACGGTTTCTGGTCATTTGGGGGTCTGGGGAGCTGACTTGACCATCTGCAGCCCCAGCCCCAGCTGTGGGAGCCTCTGCCCAGCCTGTTGAGGGCTTTTTCGCCCTCCGGAGCATTGCGGCTGGGCGGAGCCGACGCGAGAGGCGCTGCGGGAGAATGGCGGCCTGGATACGGCAGTCTTCTTTGGCAGAGGCCGCGGAGGCCGGGGCGGCCCCGGCCCCTGTCGTGGGAGCCCTGCCCAGCCTGCTGAGGGCTTTTTCGCCCTCCGGAATATTGCGGCTGGGTGGAGCCGACGCGGGAGGCGCCGCGGGAGAATGACAGCCGCCTTCTGTGCTGGAGGCCGCGGAGGCCGGAGCGGCGGCAGCTGTGGGCGCGGCGGTGGTGGCATGGAGCAGGCCCTCCCCTCCCAGGCCCTGGATGTTGTCCCGGTGGTCCTGGGATGTGTCGAGGGGCCGGGTTCCAGACGGCATCGACGATGGCAGCTGAGGCGGCAATGGCGGCTGTGGCTCGATGGCGAGACGATGGCGGCGGCGGCCTGGTGCTTAGCAGCGAAGAATGGGGGGAGATATGGCCGCTTTGTTTCTGGCCTTACCATTAATATCTGGAATAGACTATCTGACCTGGGGGCTGGAGACTGGAGACGGGAGATACAATCAGGGGGTGTTATGAAGTCCTGGGGGCTGGAGAGGCTGGAGTGCGACCAAAAAACTGGTCATCTGGTCGCCTCGATTGATCCCTCCCCCCCCATGCCCTTGACTTGGTCTTCGGCTCCCCGCCTCCACGTTGTATCCAGCTGTATGTTATCCCTCCCTTTGAACATCTTCTCTCCCTCGGGTTTAATAACATCATGCCTCTATGGTCTGGCTCCTTTTTCATCCTGAGCCCCAAGCTGGAGGGTGTCTGGGCAACTGTCATGCGGGAGCTGAGGGAGTTGCTGCCTTTCACCAATGGAGGAATAGACCATCTAACCTTCCTAAGCCCTTTCCATCTGGGCTAGCCACCGTGAGAGGGTGGCTTGGATTCTTACCTCCAATCTTGATGAAATGACACGGGACTCCTCCCACTGCAGTGAGAGGGCAGTGGAGTCCAGCTACCTGCTTTGAGATCCATCTTGCTCCAACATCTTAGACTATTTATCAAACTCCTGACCAGACTTTTTTACCTCTCATCTATGTATGGCTTATACCACGACAGACCTGCTTGCGCTGCGAGATGCCCCCCTCTCGCGGCGATGGCCTTCCACGTTATCAAAGGCCTACCTTAAGGACGGGCTTTGGAGCCCTGAGAGGTGGCATGTTTCAAAGCGGGGATTAAGGGGTTCTTTAATTAGGGTTTTTAATAATTTTTTAAGGGGAACCGGGAGGACGACCAAAGGGGATGGGGGGGGTAATCCACCAAGGTCAGAGCCGAGCCCGGCACTGGGTAACGGTTTGGAGGACATTGCACGAGGGAATGGGGAGGGGGCGGAGGGAAATACCATCTGCACGGTGGCTGGGAGGGGCAGATATGGCGGGAGCAGGGGGCCACATCATGTGTTGGGGACGCGCACTCGCTGTCTGAGAGCAATTGCGCGCCCCGGCCCCCAAGGCTCCCCTCGGATACTAGGTGGCTTAGATACTCAGGACCTGGGCCTGCGATTGATGCTGTGCAACGCTAGGTCTGTGGTAAATAAGGCCCCCCTCATTCACGATCTTATCCAGGAGGGGGGAGCGGACCTGGCAGGTATTACGGAGACCTGGTTGGGACCGGAGGGAGGTGTCCCTCTGGTCGAGATGTGTCCACCAGGTTTCAGAGCATACCATCAACCGAGAGCCCAGGGGAGGGGCGGGGGGGTGGCGGTTATTATTAAAGAAGGTCTTGGTTCGAGGGAGACCACTGTGCCTCAGATTGTCGGATGTGAGTCCCTCTTCGTGAGATGGGGTCATGGGGTTCAGATGGGCTTGCTGCTTGCGTACCTGGCTCCCTGCCGCGTGGCAGCAGCCCTGCCTGAGCTACTCGACGTGATAGCCGCGGTGGCAGTTGATACACCCAGGCTTATGGTCATGGGTGATTTCAACTTGCCATCCGTTGGTGAAACGTCTGGGATGGCTCGGGAGTTCATGGCTTCCATGACGGCCATGGACCTGACCCAGTTAGTTCATGGCCCCACTCACGGGGGGGGACACACTCTAGACTTGATTTTTGTCTCTGGCCAGTGGTTGAGTGATCTTGTTATAGGGGATATAGATATGGAACCCTTGTCATGGTCAGATCACTCACTCCTTCGTCTGGACCTTCGTACCACTACACCCCGCCGCAGGGAGGCGGACCCAATTAGATGGGTCCGCCCCAGGCGCCTGATGGATCCTGATAGGTTCCAGACGGAGCTTGGGCCAATTCCTGATGATCTGGCACACGACTCGGCCGAGGACCTAGTAGCTGCCTGGGACCGGGCGGCTGGTGGGGCCTTGGATCGAGTCGTGCCTTTGCGGCCTCTGACCCGGTGTCGATCCCTCGCGGCTCCTTGGTTCACCGAGGAACTGAGGGAGATGAAACGCCGGAAAAGACGCCTAGAGAGCGGTTGGAGGGCCAGTCGCGCTGAATCTGACCGAACACTGGTAAGGTCGCATATTAAGACCTACCTAGTGGCGATAAAGACGGCAAAGTTTAATTACTTTTCCGCCTCTATTGCGTCATCAGGGAATCGTCCGGCCGCCCTGTTCAGGGTAACCCGCTCCCTGCTCCATCTGGGAGCGCGGGAGGATCCATTGGAAGGCAGGGCGGAGGATTTCGGACAATACCTGCATGACAAAATCGCTCAGATCCGGGGGGACTTGGACTCTGACTGGGTAGATCAGGGCAGGGTGACGAGGAATAGTCCTGAGAATGTTATCTGGGAGGAGTTTGATGCTGTGACTCCCGATGATGTGGACAGGATCTTGGGGAGACTTAGTGCGGCCACATGTTTACTGGACCCGTGTCCCTCCTGGTTGGTACTGGCCTCCCGGGAGGTTACACGAGGCTGGCTCCAGGGTATTATCAACGCTTCGTTGAGTGAGGGTTACTTCCCCGCGGCCTTGAAGGAGGCGGTGGTGAGGCCTCTCCTCAAGAAGCCGTCCCTGGATCCAGCAATATTGGCCAACTACCGTCCTGTCTCCAACCTTCGCTTCCTGGCGAAGGTTGTTGAGAGTGTGGTCGCGCGACAGTTCCCGCAATTCCTGGAGGAAACATCCTATCTGGATCCGTTCCAGTCTGGTTTCAGGCCTGGGCACAGCACGGAAACGGCATTGGTCGCGTTGGTTGATGATCTCTGGAGGGCTCGGGACAGGGGTTGCTCCTCTGTTCTGGTCCTGTTAGACCTCTCAGCGGCTTTTGATACCATCGACCATGGTATCATGCTGCACCGGTTGGAAGAGTTGGGGATGGGGGGCACCGTGTTACGGTGGTTCTCCTCCTTTCTCTCCGACCGGTCGCAGTTCGTGTTGGCAGGGGGGCAGAGGTCGACCTCGAGGCCTCTTATATGTGGAGTGCCTCAGGGGTCGGTCCTCTCGCCCCTCCTGTTCAACATTTATGTGAAGCCGCTGGGCGAGATCATCCGTGGCTTTGGGGTGAGATACCATCAGTACGCTGATGATACTCAGCTGTACATTTCCACCCCAGGCCACCCCAACGATGCCCTTGAAGTGATGTCCCAGTGCCTGGAGGCTGTACGGATCTGGATGGGGAGGAACAGGCTCAGGCTCAACCCTTCCAAGACTGAGTGGCTGTGGTTCCCGGCATCCCGATATAGTCAGTTGACTCCATCACTGACTATTGGGGGCGAGTCTTTGGCCCCCACAGAGAGGGCTCGCAATCTGGGAGTCCTCCTGGATACACAGCTGTCCTTGGAGGAACATCTGACGGCTGTAACCAGGGGGACCTTTTATCAGGTTCGCCTGATCCGCCAGTTGCGGCCCTTTCTTGATCGGGATTCCTTGTGCACAGTCACTCATGCCCTCGTGACCTCTCGCCTTGATTACTGCAATGCTCTCTACATGGGGCTCCCTTTGAGGAGCACCCGGAGGCTCCAACTGGTCCAGAACGCAGCAGCGCGGGTAGTGACGGGAGCAGCGTGGCGCTCCCATGTAACACCGCTCCTGCGTGAACTGCACTGGCTCCCGGTGGTCTTCCGGGTGCGCTTCAAGGTGTTGGTTATCACCTTTAAAGCGCTCCATGGCATAGGGCCTAGCTATCTTCGAGACCGCCTACTGCCACCGACGACCTCCCACCGACCCGTGCGCTCCCACAGAGAGGGCCTCCTCGGGGTGCCATCAGCCAAACAATGCAGGCTGGTGACCCCCAGGGGGAGGGCCTTCTCTGTGGGGGCACCTACCCTCTGGAATCAGTTGCCCCCTGAGATAAGGAGAATCCATGACCTCAGTGCCTTCCGCCGTGCCCTTAAAACTTTCTTTTTTCAACAAGCCGGGCTGGCTTAATTTCTTTTTAAGGGTTTTATTAATTGTTCTGTTTTGCTGATCGTTTTTAATTAACGGGGCCAAATCTATATATATTTTTAAATGTGTTTTAATATTTGTATGTGGTGTTTTTATCTGGCTGTTCACCGCCCTGAGTCCTCAGGGAGAAGGGCGGTATACAAATTCAAAAATAAATAAATAAATAAATAAATAAATATTTGCATAGCAAATATTTCCAGTTTACTTGCTGAAAATCAGTTAAAGTTGAGATTTCTCTCAGATGATATATCACTTTTGTAATAGCAAAGGAAAGGTTTTACTTCAAATGTATATTCCAAGACAAAGAGAAACAGATAACTTGAATTTACCCAAAATATATAACCAGTGAAATCTCAATTTTATTTGGAAGGAAGAACTTTCTTCTCCCCCACCTTTTCTATTCAGATCATCTGTTGGTAATTACTCTCCAATCTTTGTTGAGAACTTGTGTTATTTAATATTTCCTCCGTACTTGAACAAATAAGCAATAATAGCTGCAAGGTAGTTGACCACAGGAGTAGAAAGATGTTTAGCATGAAAGAGGCAATGTACACCTTGGTTTATAAAAACATCTGTTTTTTATTAGTGATTAAGACAAATCCTAGCTGTTGAAATCTGGGAGAATAGGTACACTGAAAGATTCTGCAAGTGGGAGAGACAGTTAAGCTTTAAATCCAGAAACATCAAAGGGTTTTTATAAAATAGAGAATTCTTATCTCAGACTTCATTATGTAATAATTAATTTCTGTTCTTTTACTATAGACTAAAGGCTATTTTCCAAATATTATGAAATCTAACTTGAGAAACATTTTCATTATATGCTTTGATTACATATCCATGTAAAACAAAAAAATAATAATCACAAATTAATATGTACTATAGATGTAGTGGAATTTTGAAAAGAAAGGCAAAGAGGTCGTGGTGGGCATTCTTTCTCTGTAAATGGGTTTTCCTTTTAAGATGATTGTGCATTGGGGAGCATAAGCTGGCTAGGAATTCTGGGCATTGAAGTTCACACATCTTAAATTTGTTGAGCTTGAGAAACATTGCAGAGAATGTGAACCAATTGTCGGTTACTATGAATCCCATTTCTTATATCTTCATTCTTTGGACATGATGTCATCATAGCATGATCTTAGATCAAAAGGTTAGGCAAGTCAGATTGACATGGTCAAGCATCTTTTCTTTAAACATGTATGATGGAATGTCTGTGGCATGTATTCTAGCACCTGGAAGATATTCTCTCTGATAAAGTGGTCAGTAATTAGTGATTAGTACCTGATTAGTACTAGTGTCAACTGTCCAGTTCGTAAATCCAGAAAAAGAAACTCCTGGGACATTATTTTATCAAGAGTATAAACTTTACTGAATAAATCACATTGGCACAGAATAAGTGAAACCATCTCTGTGTTTCCCACACAAAGCAAGTAGTTAATTCCCCCTTTCCCACAGTCCATTACGTCCACCAATCACTTCTGTTCATTTTGTTATGGGAACCAGCCAGCCACACTGGGGCATCTGTTTAGGGTGTCCTTGAGGTGGGAGTAATGTCTCACAGGAACCAACGATGCTTGGATGCTATTCCCCCTACCCTTGCATTCCATTCCATTCCACTCCTCTCACTTTTCTTTGTCAAGCTGTGAGTGGAACATAGATGAAAGTGTGAGTTAGTCTTGACAATTAGATTTACCCATGAGAGATTAAGGTCTCCTTTCTGACCTTGTTTGTTTATTTGTTGACCAGCTTCATTGATGTTACCTAGTTTGGTAATGAAATATCTGCAAGAAAACAACAAAACTCATAGAGCACCAAGGCTCCCTCATTTCAAACCTGAGTTACAAATATTCTCCTTTAGATGTAATTCTGTTTAGATTGGGATCCTAGCCATCTTCAGGTTTTATCCAGTGTCATCTAGGAAGATCCTAAGGGACACAAGCTAGATTTTCATTTTGTCGGCAAATGTGTTGTTTGTTGTAACTGTTTGTACAGTGATTTTCTATACTATGCTACATTTTGCTATTACATTTCTATGATTGCACCAACATTCTCTGAAAAACAGCTAGGACAACTCCCAATGATCCTTGATATTTCAAGATTGTAAACCAGTCTCTATTCCCCACCATTGCCCATTGTAGTCTGATATCTTTTTTCATTTTCCCTTCAATCTGTAAATATTATTTGTGCAATTTAAGAGATTCTCTTGGATTCTGGAGGCTGTATATTTTGTTGTCCACAGATACAGAGAATTGTTTGGATATGGTTTGTAAGTAAGGATATGCAAAACTTAACAAGGAAAGCCATAGAATATAGGAAGAACTATCTGTTCTAATGATTGCATTGCATTGGCTCAACCTACTTTTCCTTTTCGCATGTTTCATCTTAGTTACTAGAAGTTCAAAAGACTCAGACTTAGACCTCCAGTCCTTGTGGAAACAGAAATATCATTTCAGAGCTTTGATTTCAAATGTTGCTTACACATCTTCCCTCTTCTTTCAGCACAAAGAACAGTATATATCCAGGCTGAGCTAGTGCTAGATGAACAATGAACTGTTTAATAAACCAAATAGTTTTTTTCTCTGAAAAATCATGTTCAACTAGATTTACAATATGTATTTTAACTTTTTCTTGGCAGGATTTTAAAAAGGAATCTGGATGCTCTGGACATCCACATCTGTTTTCTTTCTGACATCTGAACTTCAAAGAAGTTACTGTGGCAGAGAATAAGACATTGCATTTCATTTCCCTTCCTGGGCAAGCTACAGACTGACAAGCTAGGGTATCTGTTTAAAATTTCATTGTGTAAATCCACTTTTTATTTCCTAGCTTTAAAAATGGATGCAAGAGTTAAACTAATATACAAATTGGAAATGTAGATTTATGTGCACTACATTGTATCCCAGATTCAATACAACTGAATGTTTACTTGAATCTCTACATTATAACAAAAGAAAGACATAAATATTTAAAGGCAACCTAAGCAGCTTATTAACTAATCAGGCCCTGAAAAAAAGGACTTTCTATATCATTAACTTTTTTGTATCTATCAAAAGTCCTAAATATTTACATTTAATTTTCTAAAAAAACACTGGTTAGTATAAAAATGTATAAGAGCATATATTAGAATATTTTGTCTATCTGTCTTGTTTGTTTGTATTATGTGGATATGGAATGTGGCATGCATATTTTTGAGTTTTTGTCCTAAAACTGGGAATAGTAAAATAAAATGTGCTGAAAACAAAGAATTTGCCCTTTTTGAGGTCTTTGTTGAGGTCAACTCTTCCCTTTTTCTTTTTTCTTTTTTTGTTACCTTGTTATGCAGGGGTTCAGGTGTGACTCGGTAAAAATAAAGAGACGGAGCCCTGATGTCTCTTGATAAGCCAAACACATTTATTCAGCTGAACAAGGCAGGTGCTTTTGTTGGAAGAACCCTGAACACAGTGTTAGGCAGATATACAGTATAGATTTCTTACTTTTACTTAGTTGCATAACAGGAAGTTAGCACACATCAGATAAGGTATAGAAGTTATAAAAAAACTTAGGTATGCCTTCTGTGATTTTGGTCACATGCTTAACCCAAAGACTTATGGTTTCTTGTAACACTTTCCACAGCCTTAAAAGCCTGCTCAGGCCTGAACTTTAGTTCTGCCATTTCAACATATGTTCCTTTTAATCAATCATCAAACTCATCAGATTCCTGATCAACAACTTCTTGGAGGGCAACAAATATTTATTTTATTTATTTATTTTATTTATTTAATTTATATACCGCCCTACTCCCGAAGGACTCAGGGCGGTGAACAGCCAAACAGTAAAAATACATAGATACAAAATTTAAAAACAAAGTAAAATCGAATTAAACAAATTTGGCCCAAACGTATTAAAACCCCAATCATTTAAAAAACCAAATTAAAATTTGCGTAATTAAAAAGAGGGAAAAGATTAGGCCAGGCCCGCCTGGTGGAATAAAAAGGTCTTAAGAGCGTGGCGGAAGGTGCGCAGATCCGGGATCCTCCGTATCTCCGGGGGGAGCTCGTTCCAGATAGTAGGTGCCCCCACAGAGAAGGCTCTCCCCCTAGGGGCCGCCAGTCGACATTGTTTGGCCAACGGCACCCGGAGGAGCCACTCTCTATGAGAGCGTACCGGCCGGTGGGAGGCTATTGGTGGTAGTAGGCAGTCCTGTAGATAAGCAGGTCCTAAGCAGCATATCAACTGCTTTAACTCTTCATCCCCCTTTATTTGTAGTTGGTGTACAACTGAAATCCCAAGTGTACAGTTTCACTTACAAGGCAGCATTTCTTCTCATATGCAAGCATTTAGGGTTGACACTGGGTTTTTATCCTGCTCTTTGGAAAAAGATATCTGATCAAGAGGACAGTTTTTTAAAAAAATTAAGTTTTATTGGGTTCCCCCCCCCCCACATTCACCCACATCTTTTTTGAACAGAGTATTGGTCATATCTTATCTTATACAATTTATCAAATTTAAATACATTTTACTCAATTACAATTTTTGCCACAATTTTCTTTTTTCCTTTTTTTAAATCATATCTCAATATTTCTTTGCTTACTTATATAAACAACATCTTCATTCGCCCTCAAATTCTAATTTTCCTGCTTATTCATATTTATTCTCTTTTATTCTTTAACAATTCATTCTTTTTCTTAATATATTTATGTTTGTTCGGGATTGCCTTTCTTCCATTTCATCTTTTTCCTTGTACAGCAATCTTTCTCCTCCAACCTACCATCTCCCTCTTTTCTTTCTTTCCTACTTTCTCTTTCCCTCCTCTTCTTCTTTTATCTACTTCCCCTTCCCTTCTCCTTCTCCTCCTCTCTTCCCCTCTCTCCTACTCTAATTTCCCTTCCCTTCCTTCCTCCCTACTCTTCCTTCCCTCTCTCTCCTCCCTCTTTCCTTCCACCTCTCTTCTCCTCATCTCTCTCTATTGCTGTATTTATCTTCGATTTAATATTTTCCACTATGGAGTCCAGGCAACCCCGATCTTTCATTTATCAAGTATATTTCACAAAATTCCTCTTATCTTTTTAATTATAACACTTAAATCATTTTTTAACATTTCAATTTCATTCAATTTTACATTCAATTTTAGTTTTCCATCATAATTTCAATTAATGCTTATGTTACTTATTTCTCTCCATTTAATGCTTTCTCCAAAATCATTCTTTCTTTCACATTGCACCTACTGGTCTGTTTCATTTAACATTTTCACATATAATTTCTACCACTAACATCATTCTCTTTATTAACAAATTAACATTTTCACTGACTCTTAACAATTTTCCCTTAATCTTTCCACAACTCCATTTCTTAGTTCCCATTCCCTTACCTTCCTCTTTTTCCTTTTCTTGTATCTCCCCTTCAGCCTCTTTCCTTTAATTTTAACTCTATTCATTTTCTTTCTCAATCTTTCCCCATTTATTTCTCTTCTTTTCTTATTTGAGATGTAGTTTCCCTTATCCATTCTTACTCTGTCACTGCTAAACCCAGTGTAATCATCTTTATCTTTATTTTCAATTATTTCTTCTCCAATATTATCTCTTTGTTTCTTTTGTTTCTCATTCTTCTGTTCTTTTTCTCTCTTTTTGCATTCTAACCAATCCTCTGCTTCTTTGTTTCCCTTAAATGCTTCTCTTATTTTTTGAAACATCTTCCTCAATGTCTCATATTCCTCCTCCCAATTCTCCATATTTTCAATTTAAAAAGCTGAGATTTTTAAATTTATTCTTTTCCTTTACATATATTTCAAATTTCCAAGTCCATATAGTGTTCTTTTTTCCCCCTTTAAATAATCTCCAGTTCAGATCTTTACTTGAGCCAGCACCATTTCAGTCTTTGTCCTTTGTTCTCTTATCTTGGTAGAGCTGTCTGAATACTCTCACACCTCTTTCTTGCACTCTCTGCCAGCAGCTGTCTTTCTCCAATTCACAATCCTTTGCATAACAAAATAGCCATCTTGTAATACACAAAAGCATTCACTTCCTCTTTTCCACATTAAATTCTTCTGCTGTTTAAAATGTTTTTCTATCTTCTTTTCCTTGTCTTATTTTTTCCCCCCAAAGCCAGTTTTAAATCTGAATGGAAGATTTTTTTTCCAGGGCTTTAAGTTTGATTTTTAAAGTTCTGGCTTTTTTCCCCCCTCCACTTTAGTCCTTCTGTGCCAATTAGCCGCCAATCTTCTGCTACATTTTTTTCAAGCAGTCAAAGACTTTTTTTTCTTTTACCTGTGAGTTGGCCAATTACTCACCCAGCAACAATACTCTGTTCAATTACCACTCCGACATTCCCTCTTTCTGATTGTGGCCATTCTGGCTTGTGACAGCTCCTTAATGGCTGCCTTCTTTTGCTGATGGGTTGAAGACTAATGCCGGCATTTCAGGGAACTTGCTCATTCCCTATCCGTGCCAGCCAGCATCTTCTTTCTTTGCTGTCTCCACAAAACAGCTATGATCCCTGGGGATCCCCAAAATCGGCTAGGATATCGGTGTTCTCCTGGAGCCCCAGAATCCACACCTTATTGCCTGATGCTGGCCACACACACACACACACACACCCGATCAAGAGGACAATTGAAGTGCAATTCAGTACCATGCTGGCCTTACAGTTCAGCAGGTTATGACATTCTAATTTTAACTTCTGCAAAGAAAAATGGATAAGGAATTCAATGTGGATTCCCTCTCTCCCTCCCTCCCTCTCCCTCCCTCCCTCCCTCCCTATCTCTCTCTCCCCCTCCCTCCCTCCTCTTTCGCTGTATCTTGTCTCATTTTAGCTAATTTTTTCTGGCTATTTCTTTATGAGTCAACCTTCATTTCTATGTCTCCAAATTTGCCACTCAAGAAAGCATTTCATACTTCACTTTGTTATTCAAGTAGAACATAGAACATAGAAGAATAGGTTTGGAAGGGACCTTGGAGGTCTTCTAGTCCTTCTGAAGCAGGATACTTTATACCATTCTGGACAAATGGTTGTCCAATCTCTTCTTGAAAATCTGTAATGATGGAGCACCCACAATGTCCGGAGGTAAGCAGTTTCACTGATTAATTGTTCTCACTTCTCCTTGGTTCTGGGTTAGAGTTCTCTTTACCAATATTCCACCTGTTATTTCTTATCTTTTTGTCCATCTGCACAAGATACACCTGTCCTTCTGCACAATTCATATAGGTTTCCTTTTGTGGTCTCCAGGCCACTCCTTTCTATTTTTTCTGCCAAGGAAAGAGTCAGCCCTGCTTCAGATTCTTACTTAACCTCTCAATAAAGGTCAGATCTTTCATTGGATTTTGGCCAAGTTATGTCAGTATTGGATTCATTCTTTGAATGAGAATTGCATTCCATAACATATGTATTCTCCAATTGATAAGGGCTATCTGACATTACTGCCACCTCCCACCTCTCATTTTCCTATTGTTTTCTCAATTAGCATATCACTTGGTTCCCGCAAAATTTCCAGCTTCCCCTTACAACCTTAAAATCCTTTTTTTAATCACAAAGGCTTGTCTTCTGGAAATTATTTTCTCTTTTAGTATTTATAATTTGTTAAAGATTACAGGGGGCAGGGTTAGTATGGAAACTATTTCCTAATATTATAGAAACACCTCATTTCCCCCTCTATCAACAATGGGCTAGGACTTTTTGTGAAATTATTTGTCCTAAATGCAACTGAGACATAACATATATAGATGTAGTATTCCCCTGCATTACTTTCTTACCAAAACATTGTATGCCTACTAGACCACTGATGCTCATGGTAACCTTACTGGCAACTGCATGTTTTTCTATCCAAAATATGTATTGTAGCCAGAAAGCCACATTTCTGAAGGATGTAGTACTGGAAAAAGGAACCACTTAATTGCATAATAATGACTTTCTTGCAATGAGCTATTGGAAAGATAACATATCCCACACTTTCCCCATTAATAACTTATAGTGTCATTTTAGAATCACTGCTCTGAGAAAATAACAGTTCAGTAATAAGAGCAGACTTTAGAAATTGGATAATACTATAAAATAGCAACAAGTCACTTGTGAAGAAGTCATGTATGTCCATCATTTTGATCTGCCACTCTTCATAATAACTAGCTTTGTTGCCTATCTAGAGAGTTGGAAGAGAACTTGCTGATCCTATGTTAGCCTAATCACTTGTTGATGCTCTGTGGCTATTGATTAATGGAAAATGAAAAGATCTCTTAATCAAGATCAAGTGAGGGAGCAGGAAGCAATGTAACCTATGAGAAACACTGAAATCTGAAGAAGGGAAAATAATGCAGTATACCTTTTCATAATGAAAATAAGCAATTAAAGCCACACAATTTATCAGTTTTAAAGCACTGGTATCATAACATTACTTTTCTCAGATGTTAATGCACAGAGAAACAAGTCATTTAATGGAATAGGCACAAGTGTGATTTAATTCATAACTTTGAAAATAAGTATTAGTTTTGAGAACTTCACAATATGGCAGCATCAGTCTCTATTAACTAACAATATCAAACAATATTTGATATACAAATGCTTATTTCTACTACTGTTATGGGAGAAGTTCATTGAGTGTTCCACTAATCTAAGGCAATCCAATCTGAGTTGTCAGGGGTGGAAGAAGGGTAGCTGTTCAAAAAGTTGGATTTGGTTTGGATTTGGATGCAGACAGGGTATCTTAAACAAGAAAGCTAAAGAAAAAGTGTAGGATCAAAACCATTCTTATTGTTTTGGTCCAAGAATTCATCAACATTGTTGGGCACCAGGATTTAATCAATATCTCATAAGAAGAGTGGTAACATGTGATGCTTCTAATATTTCCATTCTATTCCTCAGAAATAATGATAAGGAATAGTATTCAGAAATCTGTCTATTATTACAAATGATTAATTCAGTGCTGACCCAGAATATGCTATTTTGTACTGTAGTGCTTATTTAAAGTATCAGAGAACAGTCTGTTTTATGAATGACTTATAATAGCAGAGAGCTCTGACAAAATGTGATCCACTAGAGAAGGAAATGGCAACCCACTCCAGTATCTTTGCGATGAAAACCCATTGGACAGTACCAAAAGGCAAAAGATATGATGCTGGAAGATGAGCTCCTCAGGTTGGAAGGTGTCCAATATGCTACTGGGGAAGAGCAGAGGGCTAGTACTAGTAGCATCAGAAAGAGTGAAGTGACTGTGCTAAAGCCGAAAGGATGCTCAGCTGTGGATGTATCTGGTGGTTAACAACGAATGTCAACATTGAAGAAGGTGAAAAAATTAGAACTATCACTTCAGAAAGATCCCCAAAACAGGGAAATCAGAAAGGAAATAGAGTTAATGAAACATAAAATTAATATACTACAACAGAAAGAAATGATAAGGAATATAAATTTGGCAAAACAAAACTATTTTGAATCGGTAAATAAACCAGGGAGATGGCTCACCCACAAATTGAAAAAAGAAAAAGCTAAAAAACTGATACAATATTTATGAGATGAGTGGAGAGGGGGCGGGGCTGACGAGATGAGACGACGGTAGGTTTCGGCACTCCAAGACCATTGCCGATATCTCCATCGCTGGACGGTCCAAATTGGACCTCACTGTCCCGTAGAGACAGTGATAGAGGAGGGTACATCCTGCTGATCCCAGGGACACCACAAAGTCCCTGGTTTGATCAAGGAGAAGCCCTTTTTTCCGGCGTTGAAGAGGCAGCTATCAAGCTGCTGAAGTTGGGACAGCTCCAAATGGAAGAAGGTGAGTGAAAGTGTTACGATCTGATGAGAGCCTTTTTAAATCTAGATTTTAAGAATACCCTGAAGTGCAAATATAATTAGAAATTGAAGATAAGAGATATTTAGCCGCAGAATTGAGCCTGAACTTAAATTAATTTTCCAAAATTGTGAACTATTTTTATTTGTGGATGCTTATGGAGAGTTTTATTCTTAAATTTGACTGGACTGGATTGGAAAGAAGATTTCCTCTTTTATTCGTTTAAATATTAAATTTTGGTGCCTATTGAGCCTATAAGATTTTGGATTAGTTTTGTTACTTCCTCTTTTGGATAATTTGGTTAATTTTTACATTTTAATTTTTTTCTTCTTTTTATATTGGCTTCACTGTAAAGAGGAAGAGTGGAAGAAATAAGAAACATTGCCATCTAGTGGACTGAAACATTGTATTTCTTTTTGTTTTTTTCTTTCCATTGATAAAAAAGAGTAGCAACTGTGTTATTTTTTGAAGGTCACTAAGTCTGCCTATAGACAAAACATAGAAGAGCATTAAAGAGCGTTTGCAGGATTGTTTATACAGGTGCTCTTTGGAAAAAATATTGTTGACAGGCGGCTAAAATCTGAAAGAAGAAAACAGTGACTCTGGAAAGAGAGCTGTAAAATTGAGTGAGATGTATGAAAGAGCCTTTAAATGCTACACAGTTGTGGACTCTTAAATTAAATTTGAAACTAAATTAAACCTCATAGAAAGTTTTCTTTTTTATTACTCCACTTCTTCACTCTCTGATTATTTTTAATAGATCAGGTCTGTGACTGTAGACCCTTAGTATTTTTAAGTTTTTGAAATAGTATTTTTCTTTTTTTCTTTCTCACTTTTTTTTTTTTTACAATATATTATTGTTCAATTGGATTAGGGCACACAAGAGCCTGAAAATTGATTTTTTTTCTTGGTTTTTTTTTTCTTTTTTTCTCTTGCCTTTTTTCTTTTCTTTTTCTTTTTGCCTATAGTTATTTGGGATAACACCTGCTATTCATAAAAATGGATTAGGGTTGAGAAGAACCTGAAGATTTTTTATTTTACTGCTTTGATTTGGATTACCTATAGAAATGAGTAAAAAAGCAGCAGTTGTCAGCTCTGCTGGATCAACCCCCTCTTCATCACCAGCGGGAAGACAATGATCAATACAGGCCATGTTGCAACAGGAAAAAGGGAAAGAATGTGAAAAAGATAAGGATACGACAATGCAGATGATTTTACAAGGAATACAAGATATAAAATTAAAAATACAGAAAATTGAACAAAGAACAGGGGAAATAGATGGAAAAGTGGAGAATATACAACAGATGATGAAGAAATATGAGGACAGACTTGGAAAAATTGAAGAAAAGGAGGAACAAAGAGAGTGCCTGGAGGCCGTGCGGGCCTGGATGGGGAGAAACAGGCTCCGACTCAACCCCTCCAAGACCGAGTGGCTGTGGCTTCCGGCATCCCGATATAGCCAGCTGACGCCATCGCTGGCTATTGGGGGCAAATCACTCACCCCCACAGAGAGGGCTCGTAACTTGGGCGTCCTCCTGGATGCACGGCTGTCGTTAGAAGATCATTTGACGGCCGTGGCCAGGGGAGCTTTTTATCAGGTCTGCCTGATACGCCAGTTGCGCCCCTATCTAGATCGGGACTCCCTACGCACAGTCACTCAGGCACTCGTCACTTCCTGCCTGGACTACTGCAACGCTCTCTACATGGGGCTCCCCCTGGGGTGCACCCAGAGGCTCCAGCTGGTCCAGAACGCGGCCGCGCGGGGGATTATGGGGGCGACGAGGCGCTCCCACGTAACACCTCTCCTGCGTTAGCTGCACTGGCTCCCGGTGGTCTTCCGGGTGCGCTTCAAGATGTTGGTGACCACCTTTAAAGCGCTCCATGGCTTAGGGCCAGGGTACTTACGAGACCGCCTTCTGCCACCAATAGCCTCCCACCGGCCAGTACGCTCGCACAGAGTGGGCCTCCTCAGGGTGCCGTCCGCCAGACAATGTCGGCTGACGACCCCCAGGGGGAGAGCCTTCTCTGTGGCGGCGCCCACCCTCTGGAACAACCTCCCCCCAGAGATACGTACAATAACAGACCTCCGGATTTTTCGTCGGGCCCTGAAAACCCATTTATTTCAACTAGCGGGGCTGGCTTGAGTTAATTTTAAATTGATTTTAAATTGGGTTATTTTAATTGACGGCCAATAATATTTAATTATTTTAAATTGTTTTTAAATTTTGTATGTATTGTTTTTTTATTCTGGCTGTTCACCGCCCTGAGTCCTATTCTGGAGAAGGGCGGTATAGAAATTTAAATAATAAATAATAAATAAATAATAATAAATAAAAAAAATTAGGGATATGGATAGCAGGTTAGAAGAAGTTGAGCGTGATAAGGGTGGATTAGGTTGGGAGATGGATAAATCAGAATTTTACCTAAGATTTCAAAATGTGGAAGAAGAAAAAGGAGAAAATTTGGCGGAAAAAATGATAGAAATCTTGCCAGAAGCATTAGAAATTACCAAAGAAAAAATGTTTGATGGCATTGATGAGATGTATCGAGTATATACTAGATACGCAATGAGAAATAAACTACCAAGAGAAGTCCATAAAAGATTTACCAAGAAATCAATTAAAACACAAATACTGCAGATTACAAAAAAGAAAACACTGCAGTACAAGGGCAAGGAAATTGTGGTTCTGAAGCAAATACTGAGAAGAATGAGAGAGATGAGAAGAGAATATCAATTTTTAACAAAAATACTGCTCCAGAAAGGTGTGAATTACAAATGGCTGATACCAGAAGGCTTGGTGTTTACATGGCAATTGCAAAGATTTAAAATAGATTCAATTGATAAAGCTAAAGCATTTTATGCAGAATACTTAAAAGAAAAGGATGTTGAACCTAGAAGGGAAGAGCCACTGCTTCAATTGCAAGAGGAGGACCTAGTGATGATTGAAAAGGCAGAAGATGCAGTAGGAGGCATTGTAGAATATAAAGAACAACGCAAACTGAGATCCACTAGAGCAACAAAACCCTTATACAAAGTATAAATACATAAATATGGAAGAGAAAAAATTGATTACAATGAATATAAATTGACTTAATATGGCAACAAAAAGAAGAAAAGTATTTCATAAATTGGAGAAATTAAAATTGGACATAATTTGTTTACAAGAAGTGCATATTAAAAAGCAACAGGAACAACTTTTGCTACAGCCTAAACTAGGGAAATTATTTGCCTCATTGCCACAATGTAAGAAAAGAGGAGTGGTTTTGTATATTAAAGATATAATACCAATGGAAAAAATTTATACAGATGAAGAAGGAAGAATTTTGATGGTGGAAATAATAGATAACAACAGGAAAATACTGTTAATAGCGATATATACTCCAAGTGACAATCAAGATGATTTTTATAGAAAATTACATATGAAATTAATTGAATTGGACTATGATAATATCTGCATAATGGGAGACTTCAATGGAATAGTGGATGGGAAAATGGACTATAATACACAAAAGATAACAAAACAAAGTAGGAGAATTCTACCGAAATCTTTTTTCAAGGTGATACAGAAAATAAATTTAAAAGATGAATGGAGAGAAAGAAATGCTAAAAATAGACAATATATGTTTTATTCTAATAGACACTTATCATGGTCTAGAATAGATATGATATGGATGACAATGGAATTGACCTCGAATATAGAAGAAATTGACATAGAAGCTAATACTTGGGCAGACCACAATCCAATGATGGTGAGATGGAGAAGATCCAGATGGACTTTAAATACCACAGTACTAAAAGAAAAGGACTTTGTACAGAAAATGGAGAAAGAATTGGCCTTTTTCTTCAAAGAAAATAGAAAAGAGGATACATCAATACAAAATCAGTGGGACACTATGAAAGCTTACACCAGAGGCCTGATAATTGACTATATAAGAAAAAGAAATATTAAGAAAGGACAAACTTATAAAACGTTAGAGGATGATTATAAGGAATATGAAAAAGAATTACAAAAATACCCACAAAAAAAGGATATTAAAATGAGAATGGACATAATTAAACATAAAATGGGATTAATAGAAAAAGAAGATTTAGCACAAAAAATTAGAAGTGCTAGACAGAACTATTTTGAAGATGCCAATAAACCAGGCAGATGGCTAGCATATAAATTGAAAAAAGAGAGAGAATCAAGAAAAATAACACAATTATTAGATGAACAAGGACAAATGAGATTTGGGAACGATGAGAAGAAAAATATTATACAAGATTATTATAAAAAATTATATGAAAAAGAAAATATATAGGAGGAAAGTGTTAAACAATATTTACATAAGGCGAATTTACCCCAGATTTCAAAAGATACTGAGATAATGCTAGAAGGAAATATAACGATGATGGAACTGACTGAAGCAATTAAAAAATAAAAGATTGGGAAGGCACCAGGTCCGGATGGATTGCCTGCGGAGTATTATAAGACTTTTCAGGAAACACTGAGTCTCCCATTACTAGAAGTTATGAATGAAGTAATGTTAAAGAAGGAAATACCCAAAACATGGTTAGAAGCATATATTACACTTATCCCAAAGGAGGATGCTGACCCACAACAAATCAAAAATTACAGACCTATATCCCTGCTAAATTCAGATTATAAAATCTTTGCTGCAATATTGGCAGAAAGATTTAAAAGATATTTAAATAACTTTATACATTCGGATCAAAATGGATTTTTACCAAAAAGACAGATCAGAGACAATTTGAGGATAATATTGGACACTTTGGAATATTATGAGGCACATCCGGAAAAGCAAATGGCTTTGATGTTTTTAGTTCTAACACAAGCTGAAATAGTGTGCCTTTTGAAGCTTTTGAAACAGAAATAAGAACAAGATAATTGAGACAATATCAACAGCCTTGCTTGGGAGCTTTTTTCTTTTTCTTTTCTTCTCTTGGCTGTTTGCTTGGGGGGTTTTAGGACGTTACCATTATTTGATTATTTTTTTATTCTTTTTTCTCTCTCCTTGACTATTTTTATTGATTGGATTGTGTTTCATTTTTTCTTTTTTTTTCCTTCTCTTTTTTTCCCTTTTTGCATTAATAGATACAGGATTTTTAGTAGTTTTTCCCCCTCTTTTCTTGGTTGGTTGGGTTTTTTTTTGAGTATTTGAATATCAATAATACATAAAAATTGGATTAAGGTCAGAAGAAACTGAAGAATTAGAAGTTTTGGGATTTTTAAACCCTTTTTTGGCTTTGTTTTTGGACTTCTTCTATTTTTGCTTTTTGCTTTGTGTTTTTGGTTTGATGAAGTTTTTTGGTTTCTACTTTTAACTAATCCATCCAACGGGGTGGATTAGGTATTTGGATTATAAATTCAAGTCATATTTGGATTATAAATTCAGTGGTTTATAGTATACAAAATGGGACAAGATGAAGAAGACAACAGCACAGTTACCTTCCACAACATCAACTTCAAGCCCATTGTGCTGCTGGCCCCTTGCTCGGGAAGGTGAATGCTGGTTGTGCCAAGGCCCACTCTGGCAGCTCAGTGCCAGCATGCTGGGGTGTCCCATTTACTCTGAGTTGGCTCAACTGCTCCGGCAGACCAGCTAGGGATTGGCTGCGTGATGGCGGTGGGAGTCCCCATTCCTCGGAGTGCTGGCGGTGCGGTGGCTGCGATAATTCCATCGTGGTTCTCACATCGCTCCTCGAATCAGGGTGACTCCACTGGCTTCACTTTACACTGCTAGGTCCTGCTGCAAGCTTCGCTTTGGCAGTTGCTCCTTAGGCCAGGCACCCAGTCGGTGGGCAGCCTCTGCAGCCTTTATCGCTTCCATCATCCCTGATTGGGGGGGGTCAGTTCTCTTCAAAGTTCTGGAAAGCTTTTTTGGGCCTTCTAGGTGCTGGACAAGGCCTGAGTTCGAGTCATCATCCTTCTACTAAGGATGATGATGGCGGATTGGAGAGAACTAACAACATTCTAGAGCAATATTTGAGATGTTTTATTAATTCTCAACAATTGGACTGATCTCTTGCTCTTTGCATACAATATCTCTGTGCATTCTAGCACTGGGTTCACCCCATTCCGAGTTGCAACAGGCCAGGATTTCATCCCAATGTCAGAGCTCCCAGGAGAGGAGCCAACCATACCCTCCCTTAAAGAGTGGATACAACAACTGCAAAACACTTGGCCAGTAGTAAGATTGGCTCTGAGCGAGTCTAGGGCCACTTTTAAAGCTCAGGTGGACAAAAAAAGAATGGAGCCAAAACCTTTTAAAATAGGGGATAAATTCTACTTATCCACCAAGTTCCTACAGTCCTTGCAACCCTCCAAAAAGTTGGGACCTAAATTCATAGGACTTTTCCCTATAACTAGGATCATTAACCCAGTGACAGTGGAATTACTCCTTCCCAAAACACTTAGGCAAGTCCACCCAGTGTTTCTCTGCAGCCTGCTGAAGCCAGAAATTACCTCACCCCTAAGTCCACCTGCAAACATTCCTCCAGTCCCTATCATGATTGAGGGGGAACAACACTTTGAGATTAAGGAAATCCTAGACTTTCGCACACACCACAGCTCCACACAATATCTAATAGCCTGGAAGCATTTACCCCCCTCCCAGAATGAGTGGGTACTAAAAAACTTGTTAGGGCCCCTGCATTACTGGAAAAGGTCCACTCGCAGTACTCTGACAAACCCAAATAACTCACTATGCTGTTTCTCTTGTACTTTCTTTACAGGTGGACCCCCTCATTTTTCTAAGGGGGGCAGCATGTCAGATCCCTATTACTGCCATTTCTGTGGGGAGGGGGGCTTGGATCATTTATTCACTTTATTACCCTCTTCCTGTTTCCTACATATCCTGTAATCCCTTAGTTTATAACTCTAACTCTGACACCTATCTGCCCTGTGCTTTGATTTACCTTTGGGGAATGTGTAAGCGGGGAGGGCCATCTGTTTTTTCTCAGTTCTGAAGCCTCCGGAGAGAAGTGCCTGGGAACACTCCCTTATCTCCTTTCCACAATGACCGTTTTCACAACATCTTCACACCTGTGGATTGGCTCATTCAACATTGGACTGAGGGGAAGGGTTTCTAACTCCTTTATCCTAACAGAATTGCGTAAGGGGACCTTAGAGCCTGCTTTGCTTTTGTCTTGCAATCGCTTCCTTTCAATAAAAGGTTCCTTTTGAAATGCTGCTGCTTCAAGAGTCCTTTCTTTCTTGATTTGGGGAGTAGAGGCAAGACCTTACATAATGTAATCAAAATGGTTATCAGGTTGATCACAGCCTCTATAGAAATGCCCCAAGAAATGATGGTCCTAGTTTTGCAATGGGCAGTGTGGACGGATGTTGAGTGGATAGCCACACTAAAGCTCCAATGACTAAAGAAGGACCTGCTTGATGGTGTTGATCTGCAAAATATTTGTAGTCCTCTTTACTTTTCTCCATTTTGTTTCGGGGCATCTGCTGGCTATATGAACTGATCAATCATGGGAACTAGGAAATCTGGAGAAGACAATGAGAAGAATTGAAGGTGGTATTCATAATTGACCAAAACCAACGACATCTGGGCAGTATGTGCTATGCATTGTTATACTCAAATTCTGCTAAGGCCAAGAAGTCTTTCTTGTTGCATTACTTGAAATTAACATTTTAGTGCAGATGCTAGGCACAGGAACCAAAATGACATTGTGAGCTGATCAAAGTTGCTTCTTTATTTTTGTTAGCCTATTTACAAGAATCTCACCAGACTAACTGTATTCTCTTGGGATCTGACAGATAAAAGGATTTTTAGGAATTTTTCTGGGATTTTAGGAATTGTTCTGCAGCATTTCTTCCCTTGGAGGGATTCCAAGCACACCAGTCTCTTTACCCCATGGAATATATTGTTCCAATATGGCATTAACTCATTCAATTCCACCATATAATTCTGGGTGATATACTGATGGGGAATGGAACAATTGGCAAAACTGCCTGCCCATGCCTGTTTCATGCTGCCCCCTCCCCGCAGACCCACCACTCCTCCCCCATCCCCTCACTCCAAGTGATTGACTGCAGGACAAATCACCGCTGATTCACCATGCAGGACAATTAGCTTCTAGTGGCTAATCAGTGCACCAAGAGATGGGCCTCTGCCTTCCCATTGAATATGACATGCAGAGAGGGTGCCAGGTTGGACAGGCAGCAGCCTCAGGCCATCCACTCTTGCAGCTGCTGCTTCTCCAGGCTCCAATGCTGTAGAATCTGGATTGCCTCTGGGGGAAGGATGAGCAAGAAGAGCAGCAAAGCCTTCCAGCACAGTGCAGAGGCTCTTGCAGAAATGTATGCCTCCACCTGGTGACCCCGGATGGCTGTGACTGCAAGACAAGGCAGCACTTAGTTCTGCTGCCCCTCCTTTGGGCATTGGGGCATTCTTGCTGTTGCCTTGATTGCCCTGCTGCATGGCAACATCTTCTGAAAAAGGTGTTGTAAGTAAAAGAAAGAAACAGTTTAAAGAGTAAAGACATAGGCAATGAAAACAAGATCTCTGGTACAACTCTCTCCCTCCCCCTTCACCCTCTCTCTCATACACACATATACATACATACACATGCCAAAGAACACACTTTAAAAAGAACACTCCCCAATAGTGATGAGCTCCCTTTTTGCTCATCTTTCACAGCAAAGGAGGGTATGGCTAGCATCGTGGTGAGATGACGCATCCCTTGGGAGCTCCAGGCACAGCGCCAATATCAAAGCTGCCAGGCAGTGGTGGGATTCAGCCAGTTCGCACCACTTCGGGAGAACCGGTTGTTAACTTTCTGAGCAGTTTGGCAAACTGGTTGTTGGAAGAAATCATTAGGGCAGAGAACTGGTTGTTAAATTACTTGAATCCCACCACTGCTGTCAGGTGGTCTGTTTGGACCATGAATTGCCTTGAAGGGGCGATGAATGAAGAGAGCTCACTCTGCTGATCTCAAGGGAGTCCATAAACTCCCTTATTGATCCAAAGAAAGCTCTCAAACCCGATGGAGTGGAAAAGATGGCTACTGCATGCCGGACCAAAGCTGGGGCAGCCACAGGAAGGAAGCATTGAAGACAGACTGTCAGTGTGATCAAACTGGGTGAGAGATTTCCAATTTTAAATTCTTACCAAATAGTGGAGTGAAAGTTCCCCTGAGAAGTAGTTGGTGAAAGTGGGACCCAAAAGAGGAGGTGGATCTGTTTTTTCTTTTTGACCCCCACAGAAAAGCAGCGAGAAGAGTTTTAGAGCCATTTTGAAACAGGAAGTTAAACTGGAGAACTTTTATTTTTATTTTTATTTTTTTGAAATATTTTTTTATTTATTTTTAAACATCTTAAACATAAAATACATCTTTTAAGGGCAAAGGTTTGGTCCGGTATTAAATAAGTACACTTGCTCACACTTCTTTAACCAATTTGATTCCAAATTTCATCCATTTACATCTTTAAAGAAAAAGAAATGAAATCACCAATTTTTTATCATACATTCTAACATCTTATTCTAATCACTTGGCATTCTATTATATCACCATAAATCTTAAATCCCAAATAAACACAGCTCCTTTTTTATATATACAATCTTTCATTTCCAAATAAACACCATCCTACATTTTTGTCATTTTATCCATCAAAGTTCCATATATATTCCTTAATCATAAGACCCATTTCATCAAATCTATATTTTAACCTCTATTGAATTACATCTAATTTCTTTAATCCTGTCATGAAATATACTTCTTATTTTACATAAAATCACTTCAAGATCAGTTCACATTATCATTCATTCCATGTTTCCATCCATGATTTTATCTAGTTCCTAGTCTACTTTATTTTAGCTGGTTTCCAGCGTATTCTCCATTACTACTAAATCTATTATTTAGCTGGATCACAACTAAGTTAGTTGTTTTCCAGCATATTCTACTCCACTCCTCTCGCTGATTACCAGCATGTTCTCCTCCTCTCCTAAGTCTGTTATTTAGCTGGTTCACAGCAAGCTGTTTTCCAGCATAGTCTCCTTCATTCCTCCCGCTGATTGCCAACATAATCTCCTCCACTCCTAAATCTATTTGTCACTGATTACCAGCATGCTTTCCTCCACTCCTAGCTCTGTTTGTTTGGCTGGTTCACAGCATTTTAGTTTAACTGCTCCCCAGTATAATATTCTCCACTCCTTCTGCTGATTGCCAGCATAATCTCCTCCACTCCTAAATCTATTTATCGCTGATTACCAGCATGCTTTGGCTGGTTCCCAGCATTTTGTTTTAATTGTTCTCCAGCATAATTTCCTCCACTCCTTCCGCTGATTACCAGCATAGTCTCCTCCACTCTAAGATCTATTGTTGCTGATTACCAGCATGCTTTCCTCCACTCCTACATCTATTATTTTAGCTGTTTTATTTTAACTAATTCACAGCATATTACATAAATTGCTTTTCCAATATATTTCAATATATAAACTGGAGAACTTTTAGAAGAGAGTAAAAGTATTCTGTATTTAAAAGCTGGACTGGATACCTCAAATATATTACTGGACTGGACTGCATAGAAGTTTTGAATACCACAATACTTGGATAAATAGATCTGCCTTTTTTGTTATTATTATTTTTTCTGAAATTTAAACTGGAATACATTGTTTGAAAGAGAAAAGATAGGAGAGAGAGAGAGAGAGAGAGAGAGAGAGAGAGAGAGAGAGAGAGAGAGTAGCAGAGCTAGAGTGCCATCTACTGGCAAAAGATGGAAGTGGAAGCTGGGAGCTGCAGGCATAATCTTGAGAAACTGTGTAAATATAGATAAGAATTGATTGCCAGAAAAATAACTTTGGTGTTATAAATTGGTCAGACTGAACAACTAAGATAGAGAGCATAGTATGGAGAGGTGTGATTTTTTAAACAGCCTAGCTCTTGAAACTCAAAGGGACATACAAGCAGTAAAAGATTTTATGTTTTCCTTTTCTTTCTCTCTCTGGCCCTGTGGACTCTGTGAACTGCTCCTTAGGGAATACAAATCAATTGGGTTTGGTGGGCATATGTGGATTACAATTTATTGATACATCATCCCTTTTTGTTGGATATTAAAGGATTAGGGTCTGAAGAACCTGAAGAAAACAACAAGAAGAAGGGGGTTAAAAAATTGGAATTTTTTGGATTATAAATTATCCTTGATTTTTTTTCTCTCTCTCTCTTTTTCCTGTTTTCCCTCCCTCTATTTTTATCCTTGGATTATAACTAATAATTACACTCTCTTCCCCTTGTGGATTATAATTATTACAAAGACTTAAGAGAGGAAAACACCATCAGCACAATCGTCAGTGTCCTCATCAGCAGCTTTACTATATGTTGCAAGATATAAGAAGCAGAGGAGGTTTTGAACTACCGAACTGGGAACTGTATTATCAGGCTGCTGTATTAACAAGGATGAAAGATTGTATTGTATTGAGGAACACAAGATTATTGACTTTGGAAGGTCATGACTTACAATTGGGGTGGCACACTTTCCTGTGGTATGGGAAAAACAAGATACTTGGATATTTTCAGAGACATTATATAAGAAATATATTAATGTTGGTGTAGGAGAAAATCAAAGAACAACATTACTTGAGGATACCAGTTTGGCGTTCAACAATGGAAGCATTGATTCACCCAAATGTTATTAACATGGGAAATATTGTTAGATACAAAGATATCTTGAAAGAAAAGGGGGAACTTAAAAACGAAAGAAGAAATGAGTGAGCAAGGGATCGATATAACATGGTACTCACAAGCACAGATACATTCTAGGTATGAGAAGGATGTTAAATTGCAGGGTTTTGTTAAAGAACTAACAGGATTAGATGAATTTTTAACAGGAACAGAAGAAAAATTGATAAAGAAGCTGTACAGTTATTTATTGGGTATAAAGTTGGAAGAGGAACAAGTAAAGGAGACAATAATAGCATGGCGAAAAATTTTGGTTACACGATAGAACTAGATAAATGGCAGAAATTGTGGGACAGGAATTGTAAATGCAGAATGTCAACTGCATATAAAGCTAACTTGTATAAGATGTTTTATAGATGACACCTTGCACCGCCGAGGTTGGCAAAGATGTTTAAAAATCAGCTAAATGTTGGAAGTGCCACCAGATATCTGGATCTTATTATCATATATGGTGGACATGTGGAGAAGCAAAGAAGTATTGGACAAAAATAAAGACATAGTTGGAAAAGATGACAAAACAACATATTGAGTTAAAACCAGAAATATTTCTGCTGGGGATCTTACCTGAAACCTATAATAAAGAGAATTGCATATTTAAATATTCATGTATTAACTGCAGCTAGAATTGTATTTGAACAACATTGGAAACATTGATGAGAAGGTGATTAGGAAAATATTAGAATGTGCAGAAATGAACAGATTGACACTAGCAATTAAGGAGAGAGAACAAACTGAATATTATACAATATGGGAAGTATTTTATCATTGGTTAGAGAATAAAAAAGGAATTTAGAAATGAAGAAGACTAAAGAAAAATAGAAAATATATTAAGATAGAGATATAAATAAGATGACAATTGTTAGCATATGTATGACGAGAATAACTATGTTCAATATTATTATTGTACTATTATTAGAAGATAGTAAGAAGAAAATGAAGAGTTTTATAATGTTTAATTGTTTAATGTATTGTAATTTTAAAGTTTACAGAAGTAACGTTAATGTGAATGTGAATGATGTTGCAAATGTTGAAGGATGTTGCACAGAGATAATTGTACCCAGATGACACACTGCTTAAGGAAAGATGGAATGTATGTATTTTAAAAATTGAAAAATAAAAAGACTTTTTTAAAAAAGGAGAAGAGAAGGGGAATCCTTGCAGCTCACCCAACTACAAGCTTAGTTAATGCAGTCTGCTGTATTGTGTAAAACATGACCTTTTATGGCCACCACTACTCCTGCGTTCCAGCATTCTGGTCCAAATTCATCTTTTTGATTGTGTAGCATTGATCATGGCTCCTTTAAGGCAAATTTACTCTGGATTTAAGGCTTGCAGCATTTTGCAGCATACAATGACAGCATTGGTGCCACATGGAACGGAGAGGGCAAGCTCTTCCCCTTTCTTGTACCTCCCTCCCTTGGCTAGGTGGGTGGGCTTGCCCTCCTCCCCTACAGCGCCAGCCCCAACCCCACCCCTTGGCAAGCCATTCCAGCTTTTGCAAGCAGGTGTCTGCTGCAGCTCCTGCCCAATTTCCTCCTCTCTCCCTCTCCTGCATGAAGAAGGAAGCTCTGTCTGGGGTCTCGTTACCCAGGTCCCTAGTTAGGTGGGCAAGGAGGGAGCTGCTTCCCCTTCTCCCAGTCTCAGATCTGAGCTGATTCTAATGGGAACTGGCATAAAGCTGGTGTAGCCAGGTGCCTGAAACCAATTTGCATAGACTCAGGCGACTTTGGATCCCCAAGTTCTTTTTTTTTAAGTTTTTTTATTTATACATTTTTCTTTAATATATATAAGTGCTTAATAAAGAAGTCTGAGTCAATTTACAAATAAATAGTATTAACAGTACTAACATTCTTTATTTATATATAATGATATTCTTCCAATTTCTAATTTCTAACTTTATTATCTAACCATTGGTAAAACAAATCCCATTTCCACACAGTCTAGTATTTTTCTAATTATATTTTTCTCTGCAGGAGTTTCCTCATTTTTTCAATGTTGTGCAAATACAATTCTCGCTGCTGTCAAAACATATAATATTAAATAAACATTTCCTTTATCATATTTTTCTAGCAGTATACCTAACAAGAATATTTCTGGTTTTAGGTCTATATATTGTTTTATCATTTTCTCTAGCCATGTATGTATTTTTGTCCAATTTTTTTTTTCCTTTGGACATGTCTACATATATGGTAATATGAGCCCGGTGTGTAGTTACATTTCCAACATTCAGACATGTTTTTAAACATCTTTGCTAGTCTTTCCTTATACATAGTTGCCATTGTCAGTTTATAATTTCTATCCCAGAGTTTTTGCCATTTATCTAATTCTATTGTATATCCAAAGATTTTTGCCCATACTATCATTGTTTCTTTCCCTTGTTTGTCTTCCATTTTAAGGCTTAATAAATAGCCTGGATAGTTCCTCCCTCCTGGCTGCTTTGAGGAGGGAGAGGGCTTCTTCCCAGCCTCATTTTCTTCACTCCCCCTTCCCACTAGATCATTGGGCCTCATTTGTCTAGCCAGGACAGTCCCAGGATTACAGCCTCCATCATTTTCCATACTATCATGAACCAGATAGTTTCCCAATGTTGGCCCATCTCTAGCTGCACTGGCTCAGTGTGTTGCAGGAGATCCATCTATCAGTGATCCATCGACCTGCTCAAACTTCATGGCTTGGGGCAGTCTCCTCACTCAGATCCCTAGCTTCAGCACTGTCAGTAGGCTAATTTAGGCACCAAGTGCAGCCTGAGTCTAATAGGGCATCCACCTCTCCCTGAATTCCTGACTTTGGCACCATTGTTTTAGTGGGGTTGGGAAAGGGGCAGATGGCTTCACTTACCATCGGGTTGCCTTTACCCTCATCTTCACTGTCATAGGAGGTGGGCTCTCAGCTGGAGTTCCCTCTCCCTCACTTGAGGGGAAGAATACTCTCAACAGCTTGATGCACCAAGCTTGACTTCTCCCAGCCCTTCCACAGTGGCTTTCTTGGCTTGGTTGATGTGGCTGGGGTTGCTTTTGGCTGGGGTGTGGGTGCTAGGCACTCAGAGACTTGATGGACCTATTGGCTACACCTGAAGCACTTGATGGGGCTCTGATTGGAGCAGAGGGAGGACCGGTGGGTGGAGTGGTGATGGGACATCAACTGAACCAGTAGCCTTCTTGGCTCCACTTGGGTCTTGGATCAGGTATGCTGCGCTTCTTGCACTACTTTAGCTCACTCATGGGTTCACTCAGAGAGTCCCACTGCCCAAGGAACTGCTGATATAGTTCTGCAGAGGAATTATTGAGTCTGTCATTTGTACTTCTATAACTGTCTGGTTTGTTACAGCAACCAAACAGGATAGATACAGATTTCAATGGATAGTTAGGACTGCAGAAAAAAAACCTATTGCAATCAGCCTGCCTTTCAATGAGGACCTTGAGCTTGTTTGGAGGTTCTGGCAGGGGAGCACAGCTATCATATACCCTTGACCGAAGATCAGTACACTCCTATCTGGAATGGTTGTTGTCTTCCACTGAGCACGCAGCTTCGGGAGGGACACACATGGAGCGGTGAGGGAGAAAGGGGACACCCGCCTAGCCAACCAGATTAGCTGAATTAACCCTGGCGATCAATGGGGTGACAGATGTTGCAGCCAGATCGCTCTCACATCCAGGACTTCTGGCATTATCGGAGGTGAGGACCGTGAGCTCCGCGGCCCTGCTCTGAGCTCCCCCTGTTGGAGGGCGGAGAAGTGGAGAAGCCACCCTGTGGGGGGGGTGAAGTAAAGGGGGGCACCCTGCAGGTTGAGGAGAGCCACATCTCTCCTTCCTGAGTTAGAAAATCCCCCTCATCCAAAGACAAGGAGCAGTGGCAGTCAACATGGCTGCCATGAAGCTGGGGACAGTTTGAATACCTAAGACAGTGCAGGAGCAAAGAGATGGTGAATAGTGTGTGAACTGGGTGAGAGAATATTTTCTGTTAAAATTTGACCCCAAGGAAATTTAGGGAGAATACCTAGAACTATTTGTTAAAGTGGTGAACAAGCACTTTGAAACACTACTAAACTGGAAGGAGGAGAATTCAAGAGAGAGGATTTTTTAAAAAAATAGAAAATTGGACTCTCAAAGTAAGAAGACATGGTATTGAGAAGGCATTTTAAAATGTTGGAGCGACAGACTTTAAAAAATAATACTGCTTTTTTATTGGAATTATAATTTAAAATACGTAAAATCAGACTTGCCAATAACACAACTTGAAGCAGAGCTGAGAAAATATCTACAAACCCCTCACATACTGGACAAACTATTTCAATTTCTCCCTTCAATTGCCAGTACAGGGCATTGTATGCCAAAACAACTAGACATAGAGACAGGTTTTTTTCCTTGTGTCATCACTCTACTGAACATCTAATTCCCACAGTACTACCTTATGTCTAAGTATATTTACCCATGGCTGTATTACTATTATCCTTCTCATCCATTCCACTACCTTTTTTATTGATATCATTACTTTGTTATTATGATTAATATTACTCTGTTGTTTGGCATGTACACTGAGAGCTTATGCACCAAAGACAAATTCCTTGCATGTCTAACCAGCTTGGTCAAATAAAGTATTCTATTCTGCTCTGCTCTGCTCTTTATTTATTTATTTATTTATTAATTTAATTTGTATACCGCCCTTCTCCCAGAAGGGACTCAGGGCGGTGAACAGCCAAAATTAAAAAACAGACAAATGCAAAAGTTAAGATAATTAAAAGAATTAAATCATTGGCTACCCAATTTAAAACCCCAAATCCATAAAATTTAAAATCCCAATTAAAAACCATTTAGGCTAGGCTGGCTTGATGAAATAAAAACGTCTTCAGGGCTTTACGGAAGGTCCGGAGGTCCGGGATCAATCGTATTCCAGGAGGCAGCTCATTCCACAGGGTGGGTGCCCCCACAGAGAAGGCTCGCCCCCTGGGGGCCACCAGCCGACATTGCCTGACCGACGGCACCCCGAGGAGGCCCTCTCTGTGAGAGCGTATTGGCCAGTGGGAGGTTATCGGTAGCAGCAGGCGGTCTCGCAAATACCCTGGCCCTCTGCTCTGCTCTGCTCTGCTCTATTATGTAAGGTAAGGTAAGAGAAGAGAAGACAAAAGACAAGAGAAGACATGGAAAAATTGCAGTAAAATTGATGGCTAAAATGATTCATTTGTGCATGAAATCATATGTCTCTGGAGTGCATGCATGGAAGGGTACTGAATTGAAAAGTCTCATTTTGTTGTAAGGATCCTGACTACATAATATCATAAGGAGGTATGGAATTTTAACCTTGAATAATGCTGGCTCCTGATAAAAAACACATCTTAAGTAAGAAAAAAACAACCTTCTAAAAACCAAATTTGAATTAGCTAATTTGTTTCTAATATCTATTATAGTCCAGACATGGATCTATATGTTTCTGACTGCATTATGCTTCATTGTGATCTCACAAAACCTTTAAAGTATGTACAGTGTTTACTTTTAAGAAAAAGTGAAAATAAGAGAATCTAAGGAATAAATACCCATTTTAGGGTTGATTGGGACAATGATATAAATTTGCATATAGATATAGATATATAAATATAGAGAGAGACAGATCCTGATCCTGCCTCTCTACCACCAAACAGGCAGTTAGATTTCTTTCCTTTCCTGACCCTAACTCTAACCCATACCTCCCATGGACCAACAGGCCTGGTGAGTGGCAGCTGGCTCATCAGTATCAACTGAAGGCAGAGACCTCATTCATCAGAATGGCTTCAGAAGAACAGCACACAGTGTGGTGGCAGCCACTTGAACAGCGTATACACAGCGGTGTAGAAAGCAAAGGGAAGACTACTACCCTATATACCAGGAAAATCTACTACACTATATACCAGGAAAATCATATTAATGGCAGCAAAACCTAACAATGGCCCTGAGGACAGGCACCCCTTAAATGGGGCAGGGGTGCTAAGAATCTCCCAGTCCGCTAGAAGCATGATAAACCCAAAACTATGAATTGGAACATGGAACCTGAGAAGCCTATATGAATCTGGGAAAACACACACCACTATCCAAAAAATGTTCAAATACAATATCTTTTTACTGGGAGTGATTGAAATGAGCTGGCCTGAAAATGGAATGTGTAGAATAGGAGATTATACTATCTACTACGCTGGTGAAAATAGTAAACATCATTGAAATGGAATAGCTATAATAGTAAACAATCTTGTAAATAAATGCATTAAGTCCTTTATTACTGTATCCGATAGAATGATGATGATCCAAATAAATAGTACTCCAGTAAATATGAATGTTATACAAGTTTATGCTCCCACAGCTGACAATGATGAGGAGGATTTAGAGAAGTTCTATGAAGATATAAGCAGTATATTGAAAACCCTAAAAACTAATGATATCACAATAGTCATGGGGGACTTCAATGCAAAAGTGGGAGAAGGAAGTGATGCTCCTGTAGTTGGAGACTTTGGCTTAGGAACCAGAAATGGTAGAGGTGACAGATTTGTAGACTTCTGCAAGGAACATAGGCAATATGTGATGAATACTTTTTTCAAGTTACCCAAAAGACGCCTTTACACTTGGAGATCAACGGCAGATACATGAAATAATATAGTAAGGAACCAAATTGACTATTTTACAATAAACAAAAGATTTAGAAACTCAGTAAAATCAGCAAAGACATACCCAGGCGCAGATGGGTAATCATAATTTACTACTTGCCGAAGTCCAGCTGAAACTAAAAAATCCTCCTAAACCAAAAATTGACAGTGACTTCATCATTAAACCTGGAGATAAGATAAAAGAAGAACTAGAAATTCATTTAAGAGAAACCAGCAACCTAAATAATGAAGCTGTAGAAGTGAATTGGAATAAATTAAAAAATGCAATAGTTGAGGTAACAAACTCAAAACAGAGAGAGAGGTACCACAAGAAACAACAGTGGATGATGGATGAAATTCTTCATCTCATGGATGAAAGACACTCATAAAAATAAAAACAAAGAAAAATGCAATAAATTGCAGAAAACAATTAGAAGAAAAATTTGACTAGCAAAAGAAAAGTGGTTTGCAAAGAGATGCAAAGAAATAGAAGAGACAGAGCGTATTCATGATAATTTCAACTTACACAAAAAAGTGAAAGAAGCAGCAGGTGTCTACAAAAAGAAAGCCAACAACTTAGTTGACAAGGAGAGGAAAATCATCTTGGATGAGGATGAAAAACTAAAAAGAGGGAAGGAACATATGGAAGAACTTTTTGAGGACACTAGGGATGATATTGATATGGGAAGTATAACAACTGGTCCAAACATCATTATGGAGGAGGTTGAACATGCAATAAAAATAGCAAAAATAAGAAAAGCCATAGGACCTGATGAAATCCCAGTAGAAATTTTAAAATTGCTGGAAGACAATGGGAAGAATTTTTTACTGCAGCTCTTCAATCGAATATATGAAACATGAAAGATACCAAATGATTGGCTAAAGTCAACCTTTGTGACAATCCCCAAAAAACTAAATGCAAAGAAGTGTACCGAATACAGAACAATAAGCTTAATGAGTCATGCCCTGAAAATATTCCTGAGAATAATTCCCACAAGAGTATACAACAAAATTGAGGAGTGTCTAAGTAACACACAATTTGGTTTCAGAAACAATCTTGGTACACGAAATGCCCTATTCAGCATTCAAGTTCTTGTACAGCACTGTAGAGATGTCAATCATAGTGTTTACATGTGCTTCATCAATTTTGAAAAAGCATTTGATAAAATAAGACACAGCAAACTATTACAAATCCTGAAACAAGTGGGACTAGATGACAAAGACATCTGAATCATAAAGAATCTATATTGGCATCAGGTAGCAAATGTGAGACTAGGCCAAAAATACCCAGATGATGCAGAAATACAAAGAGAAGTCAGACAGGGCTGTATTCTGTCTCCACTGTTATTTAATATCTACTCTGAGTCAATTTTCAACAAAGCACTGGAAAACATTGATGCTGGCCTCAAAGTAAATGGTGTTCAGATCAACAATTTAAGATATGCTACTTCCGGTTTGCTGCTTGTCGCTGCCAGACGATCCCTTCGGATCGCCAGCCCCATTGCCTGTAAAGAGCCGCCTTCACAACGGAATGGCGGCTCGAAAAAACTCCGTTTCCACGAGGAAATGGAGATAGAGCCGGCTAGGGCGGGTAGAGCTCTCTGCGTAGCCCCAAAAGCTTTTTTTTTACTTTTGGGGACGGAGCAGATGAGACTCCCCATTTCCCTAGCCGCCGCTCCGGGCTTTGGGAGACCTCTGCTTATGCAGAGCTAGGCGACAAGAACAAGCCTACAAATTTAACAGATTAATTAAAGAGGACGTGAGTTGGACCTGTGATCCTGAATCACAAGTATTTCATTTACTTTATAAAAGTTATTTAAGAAGGGAAGAAGGAAAAAAGAATTTTTAAAAATGGCGACTGCCGAGGCTTGAGAAGGGGCTGAAAGGGAAAGTCCTTCCGTTTTCTATTACTACAAAGTAGCAGAATAAATACTCTTGGCTACAATTGAAGGTAAAACTTCACTTTTGTGTTTTTTTTTCTCCTGGAGATTTGATATTGATCTTGGTTGGAAAGAAGCTTTTTTCTCTCTGCTTTTCTTTTCTTTTCTAAAAAAAAAGTTTGTCTGGGCGGAAACATGGCATTGAGACTTATAAAGCCGGACAAACAAGCAGTGGGGGGGGGATTCCCCCATTAACAAACTACATGAACAAGTTCTAAATCTCCAGTCTCAGAAACCTGATTTTAACATAATAGAATTTCTCTTGGAGGAGATTGTAAGAAGGGATGAGATTGTGAATCAGAACTTTGAAAAATTTAAGCAGGAAATAAAAGAATTGGTGCAATCAAAGTTTGATATTTTGGAACGAAAGATTATAAAAATGGCTAATGGTTTTACAGAATTTATGATCCAGTTGGATGCAAATATTAATTTATTAGAGCCTAAAATGGAAGAAATTGAGGACAATTTGGACAATAGAATACAAAAAATTGAAAATGACTTGACAAATACTCAAGATAATAGCTTAGAAGAAAAACCTAAAATGGAGGCTGAACAAAAGACTTGTAATGCAGAAAATATACAACAACGGATTGAAAGAGAAGTTTTAATGATGCAATACAATTTCACTGAATATGCGATTAGACTGAGAGGACTGCAGGAAAATAACAGAGATGATTTAAGAAAAATATCTTCTGAAATTCTGGCTGGGATTTTAAAGGTTCAACCTGAGGAAGTATTTTGTAGGATCGATAGAGTTTATAGAATAAATTCCTGGATTGCAAAGCAAAGGCAATTGCCTAGAGATGTGGTGATTTATTTCACAGATAAGGAGATAAGAAATAATATTGTGCAAAATTCTTACAACTCTACTTTGCAATGGTTTGGAAGAAAGATTTGGATTTACAAAGAGCTCCCACCCAAGATGTTATTGGAAAGAAAGAAATTTGGTTTTCTGGTGACTGAACTTAAAAAAAGAAATATTCTATTCAGGTGAGATGCTCCAGTTGGTATTATATTGAGATATCAAGGAGAAAGATATCAATTAAATACTGTTGAAAAAGCGGAAGAATTTTATCAAAAAATTTTGAAAATGAATTCAACATCTTTATGCACAATACAGGATAAGCAGAAGGAATTGGAAATAAAAGGAAAACATTGAATTATAGAGGCTTCTGTAGACAAATTGCCTTCAGATTCTTTAGACACCTCAGCTGGATTATCTACAAATAAAAGAAAAGTGGCATCGGATTCTAACGTGATCATGACTCATCAAGTCACAGACAAGCATGGAAATCAATTAGCTGATATACAATTGATAGAAAAGAAATATGAGTTACAAAAGCAAAACCAACAAGATCAAGTCATAAAGCAGAATGAAAATCGATCAGTCGATATACAACTCGCAGAAAAGAAATTAGAATGGAGATCAAACCCACAAAAGGAAAAGAAAAAAAGGAATAGGTCTTACAAAAATAAAAATTTCTAAATTAAGCAACAGTGAAGCCAGTTTTTTTTTTAAAAAAAAAATGAATGAATATATGAAAAGACAGCTGAGGCGAAGTATTGGTTAACATTATCCTGAGGAGAGTGACAGACCTCTGCAATGCCGTAATTTTGGGATGTGAAAAGAGCCTTAAATTGGTTGGATTGGAATTATCTATTTTGGATTTCTTTTTATTGATAAATGTATTATATTTATGTTGAGCTATAAGGCAAGAGAGCTACGATGGGGCATGCAGAAGATCTGGTTGTTACCCACTATGATGATGGGAATTAATAATCCTGAAGAAAACCACAATTACAGATATTATATGGAATATAATTATAATGTCACTCGGGTGGTTGTTTTCCTTTTTTTATATATATATATGAGGAGATTTATTATTGATGGGGGCAGATGATAACTGAGGATTTAGAACAATCTGTTGCAACTAGGATGCTATGTTACCCTAATATGGATGATGTACTCAACAATCTAGTGGAAAGACATCAAAGAAGATATCATATGGATTATAAACTTAAAGCTATTGATTTTTTCTATATAATGGAATATTTTTTTTTAGTAGGGCGGGCAGTAGATTAAAGATATTAAGAATTGTTGTGTATGGCAATTTTGTAGGAAAGTGGGTGGAGATAGGTTAGTTTACTGATTGTTTAGTTTAAGAAAAGGGATGCTTAAGTGATATATTTATGTAAATGCTAAATTAGGATTTATGGGGAAGGCTGCTTTGAAATGTTATATTAATATACATAAAAGATTAAATGTTAAAGTAGGACTTATTTTATAGTTTTAAAATGGAAGGTTGTTATGAAATGTTGTATTAATATACAGATATAAGTATGGGGGAGGAGTAAAAGAGCAGATTACTGTTAAATTGGGAGTTATAATAATATTATTATGTTAAATTAGAAGTTATTATGTAATGTTATAGTAGAATGATATTTTGAAATGTATGGTAAAGGGAGGAAGTAATAATATTAATAATATTATTAGTAAGTAAGGGTCAGTATTTAGAGGAGGGAGTAAGGGGATGGTAAAATTTTATATAATCAGATATGAATTAGGTTTTTGTTGTGAAGAAGTCACAGGGGGGATGGGTGGTGAGGGGGGATTAGGGAGGAGGGGGGGAGAAAAATGTGAGAAAAAATTTGTATTTGAAAACTTTTTCAATAAAAAAAAAATTAAGATATGCTGTTGATACAGTTCTGCTTGCCAGTAAGCATGAAGACCTTCAGCTCCTCATCAACAGAGCCTCAGAAATATCTGAAAAATATGGCTTGAAGCTTAACACCTCAATACCCAAGATCATGGTTGTCAGCAAACAACCCATTAATTTACCACTGATAAATTTGGAAGGAATACCATTAGAAAAAGTTGAAAGGATCACATACCTCGGTTTTAATTTACATGAAAGCTGGGACATGATCAATGAAGTAAAGACAAGGATAGAGAAAGCTTGAACAGCATTCTTCAAAATGAAAAAGGTCTTCTGCAGTCACGACATAAGCCTAAAACTGAAAATCAGGTTTGTTAGATGTTACATCTTTTCTATCCTGCTCTATGGAGTAGAGAGTTGGTCTCTGACAGAATACCACTTGAAGAAACTAGAAGCATTTGAAATATGGATTTACAGACATTGTTACGTATAAACTGGGTTAACAAAATCACAAATGAGGAGGTGATGCTGCCTGGGAAAGCAAAGGGAAATCATCAAAACCATTAAAAAGTGAAAGTTAGAATATTTTGGACATGTGATGCGACACCCAGAAAAATATGGCATCCTTCACTTAATCCTCCAGGGAAAGATTAAAGGCAAATGGGGTCCAGGCAGAAGAAGAACATCATGGCTTCAAAACCTAAGGGACTGGTTTGGACAAAACTCAGCAGCATTTTTTCATATGGCTGTTGACAAAAATAGGATTGACAACATGATCACCAATGTCTGATGATGGATATGGTGCAAGAAGAAGAAGAAGATAGAGAGAGATGGATAGATAGATAGATAGATAGATAGATAGATAGATAGATAGATAGATAGATAGATAGATATTGCATGCAAATTTTGGCAAAGTAGGCTGTGGTCTAGTTTGCTGAATGCCTTACTGAAGTCTAAGTATATCCACAACATTTCTCTGATCTTATGTTTATGACCTTATGATTCTTGATGAATGTATCTTTTCTTTTATGTACACTGAGAGCATATGCACCAAGACAAATTCCTTGTGTGTCCAATCACACTTGGCCAATAAAAAATTCTATTCTATTCTATTCTATTCTATTCTATTCTATTCTATTCTATTCTATTCTATTCTATTCTATTCTATTCTATTCTATTCTATTCTCTAATTTAATTTCTTTATCAAGAAAGGCAACAAGGTTTGTCTGGCATGATCTATTCTTAACAAACCTATATTGCTTCTAGTAATTGCCTTGTTCATTTCTAGATGTTCACAAATCTGTTGCTTGATTATCTTTTCCAGGATTTTCCCAGGTATTGATATCAGGTTGTTTGGTCTATCATTTCCTGGATTAACTTTTCCCCCCTTTTTAAAGATTGGAACCACATCAGCAGTTTCCCAGTCCTCTAGCACATCTCTTGTGCTCCAGGAACACTGAAAAGTTCCGTGCAATGGTTCCAAGATCATAGAACCCTGAGATGAAAACCATCTAGTACTGGTGATTTGAACTTATCTAGAGAAAGTAGGTGTTCTCTTACTGAATTCTTGTGTAGTAGTAGTAAATTTTATTGCAGTCAGAGACCAAATTAAAATAGACAAAGAAAGGGAGCATATTTTACAAATATGGATAGATCGTGGGACAGTACACCATCTACTGCCTCAAATACAATCTGTACTGTCAATGCTGGTGATCCTCTGCCGTCGGGCTTACCCGTCTCTTTTCCTGTTTTTTTCCAGCCACGACTGTAGCAAAATTTTTTGCCACCTTTAGAGTTATATTGGGGTCTGCGTCCTGGAGTAGGAAATAAAGGCTGAACATATCAGGTGAACCAGGGAATCTCTGGGAAATAGGAGAAATGAGTCTTGATCTTATATCCCGGTAGTGGGGACATACGAATGTAATATGGAACAGGGATTCCGGGGATTGGCCGTCACATGTACAATGGATGGATTTTACACCCCCCCCCCCGAAAGCCTACTGTCGAGGACATTCAAGGGGATCACATTAAATTGTGCCTTCATAAATGCGAGCCTGTGTTTGATAGAGTGTAACGTGGAGAGGTAAGGTGGAGGGTGAGACGAGGTAACAATACCAAGGGAAAACGGTGAGCATGTTCCCAATCCGTGTGCCAGATTTAGTTGTCTATCAATGTCGCCCAGCCGTTGAAAGATCAACGATTTGGCAGCATCAGGGCCTAGAATAAAAGCTTCAATGGGGGAAATTCTGATCTTCAAAAGTTTTGTATGGATATTACGGGCCCAGGGACTATGAAAAGGGTCCCGCCATAGGCATTGGTCTAGGTAGTAGCCTGGGAGTCTGGTCCACAGGGACAACCAATAGCCAATTGCACATTTCCACAAGATTGTTGCAAGTGAGGATATGCCCAGTTCCAAACGAATTGCGGCGTTACTTATGCAGGGGGGGGACTCCCATCAGACGGCATAGGAACTGGCTGTGAACAGACTCAAGAGAAGAAATGTTGGATTGGACCCAGAGGGAGGCGCCATAGGTGATAGCAGCTATCACCTTTGCCCTGTAGACTTTTAATGCTGAGGGGATGTGATGAGCTCCCTCAGTATGAAAAAAGTGCAGGAGGGCATGGGTGGAGATCTTAGCCTCATTACAGAGGGACTTAACCTGCACAGGCCACTTGGTATTGGATTGAAAGAGGATACCTAGATATTGGAATCTGTGGACCTGTTCCACTGGGATGCCATCAAGGTTCCATCGATAGATTTTCCTGCTTCTTGCAAAAATCATGATTTTAGATTTTAAGTGGTTTATATGCAGTTGGTTAGCAGAGCAATAGGCAGAAAGGATTTTTAAGGCTCTAAGTAGGCCCACCCGGGAAAATGAAAGTATTGCGGCATTGTCAGTGTAGAGCAGGAGCGGACATCTATAATCAGCTAGTCTAGGGGCATGGATGTAGATCATGTGATCCAAAAATGCCTTTCTCCAGTCACTGATATATAAAGGGTGCCAGAATACATCCCTGCCTAACCCCCCTGTTAACGGGGATAGCGTTAGAGAGACCCCCCTGTGGGGTAAGGCGCACTTTTGCTTCTGTTCTGTCATGCAGTTGGGAGATAAGCCAAAGTAATCTTTTGTCAATACCCCAGGCGGAAAGTTTGGCCCACAGCTTAGCTCTAGGGATGCTGTAGAAGGCAGCCTTTAGGTCTATAAAGGCAATGCAGAGACGACCCTTCCTGGGGGTGGAATATTTTACTGCAAGATGATGAAGGATCAGGGCATGGTCAATTGTAGAATGGTCTGGATGGAACCCTGCCTGCTCATATCCGAGCAGGTCGGCCTCTTCAACCCAGCACTCCAGTTTGGACAGGAGATAACGGGCATAGAGTTTCCCCAAAAATTGAAAGAAGACTGATGTTACGGAAGTTGCCGGGATCAGAATGGGCACCTTTCTTATGTATTGGGATAATTATGGCATCCTTCCAGAGTTTGGGGATGAGGCCCGTCTGGTTGATCGCATTAAATACCTCGGTGAGAACCGGGGTCCACCAGTCCTTATGGGCTAAAATGGCTTCAGCTGGGATGAGATCCGGGCCGGGAGCTTTTCGAAGTTTGAGTTGTCTGATTAGTTTGGCAATCGTGGATGGTTCCACAGGAGGCCATCTGGGAAGGTGGTTAGGGAAAGAGCCTGAGGTCAAAGAAACTGGCACGTTGGTGTCATAAAAGACTCGGCGTAGAAAGAGTTCCCATGTGGTGGCAGAGATTGAGTGAGTGAGCCTACTAGTTGGCCTCCTGTTTAACAGACTCCAGAAATCTCGAGGGTTGTTGGATTTCGCGGCCTCTAGTAGTGCAGTCCACCTTAGCAGGTGCCAGTCTTGCTTGGCTCTTGAAAGGGCTAGCTTGTATGCCTTCTTGGCCTCGAAATAAGCGGGCGGGGGGGGTGTCGATGAACCTTTTCTTTTGTGAGCAGAATATATAAATCTTATATGGTTCCTGGCTTGTTTGCACTGTGAGTTAAACCAAGGGGTAAGAGTGGGGGGCTGAAAGGAGGCTATAAGACCGCTTAAACACTCAGTGAAGGCAATCAGTAACATACCGGTGTAGCCTTGGTGCCGATTAAGGCTGACAAAGTATTGGCTGCTTCTTGATGATAAAAGCGTGCGTGAAAAAGGGCCAGAGACTTTGACCATTTTGGCAACATCGGGGAGCCTCTGGGATTAGAGTCTATTGAGACAGCATGAGCAGAATGGTTTTGACGTCTATATAGCCATGCAACTGTAATGAGAGGAAGGTGATCACTGAAAATCCTGTCATCTACTTTGAAGGAGGAAATGTATGGCAAAAAGGCTCTCGAAACCAAGGTATAGTCTATTGTGCTGTTGCCATTTTTGGCCAAGTGGGTAAATTCCCCAGGGACATCCGGGGCACATCTGCCATTAAGGGGGAAGAGGTCTAGTTTGATGGTAAGAAGAGCTAGACAAGTCCCCGCTTTGTCAACTTTCCGATCCTTGGATACTCTCCCTTTCAAGGTATCCAGGGGGTGGTCATCCCTAGTCGGGCCTGTCCACCAACAAGAGGCAACCAGGGTTTCCCAAGTCCCCGCAGTGCGGGCGTTTAGATCCCCCGCCAGAAGAACCAGAGAATGAGGGAATCTAAGTGTGATGGTAGCGAGAAAGTCTTCCAGACCGGCCCACAGCTCATCCAAGTCCCGGTGAGAGCCCCCAGGAGGAAGATAGACATTAAACACCAGGAGCGAGAGCTTCCCGACGGATATCAAATTTGCCTGGGCATAAGGGGGAAGGGAGTCCACAGGAGTCACGTTTGCGTGCAAATCCAGGGAGATACCTGTTGCAAGGCTGCCCTTCGAACGACCACCAAGCAGTGAAGGACGGGCTGGCAGGGATATGATTTCAAAACCACATAGCGAAATATCATTAACCTCCCACGTTTCCTGAAATATGAGAATTTGAAAGTTTTTGAGGTAGTTCAAAAAGTCCGGGTCGGCTTTTTTGGACGCCCATCCTGCAATGTTCCAACTCATGATGGACCAAGGAAGAGTTGGAGAGTAGATCTTTGACTGTCATTTGGAAGCAACAGGGGGCTGGTGGAAGGACCGGGGGACAGTTAGACCGAAAAAAATCTGTTATCTTGCCTTGTTTATCTTGCTTAGTTTTGGGATCATTGTTAGATCTTGGAGAATTCTGGTGGGAAGCCAGATTTGGACTGAGGTTATTGTCCTGGTCTTGGTAGTGGCTTGAATGTCATACAGGTGGAACTGTCGGGGGAGACAACTGTATGGTATTGTTGTCATCAAAAGAAATACAGCCGTTATGTGATTTGGTGATAATGATAGATGGCGAAAGAGGGGGAGCCCGAGGAGTCTGAAAGGTCAAACCAGCCAGTTGTGGGGACTGAGCATGTGGCATTTCGGGAGGTGAGATTCTCGGAGCAGAAGGGGAACAAGTGATCAGGGATAAAGGGACAAGTCCTGATAAGCCTTCAGCATCAGAGGTAGAGAGGGGTTGATTTGGGAACGCAACATTTCTAGTCCGGAGGTCATCCTCCCATTGTTGCTGGGTCACCAGTGAGTTTGTGGGACTGGTAGTTGAAGCCCTCAGAGGGCTACCAGGTTCCGTGTGAAGGTCCTTGCACTCCAGCCCTGTCCGACGGCAAGTGTCCACGTTGATCGGCTTCCTCCCAAGAGAGGATAGGTGGGTATTTATAAAGCATCTCTGAGGAAAGACTCCAAAGTGGGTCAGATGGTTGCGAAGACCACATAAAAGTGAGGGGGTCTTAGATGAGCTGAACTTGAGAATCAAACGTTTGTGGTGGAATGTGCTAGGAAGCCATTCCACGGAGAGCAGCTCATTGTTCAGGATGTGAGAATTGGATATAATTATATATTAATTATTAGTCTTAATGTGTCTAAAATGGTTTTACGGTTGATCCAGTCGTACTTGTTAAAGTGAGAATGGGCCAGGTTCAGACATAAGTTGGCTGTGAGCAATTGGAGATTCACTAACGGCATTGGTCGTGTAGGAAGATGGCTATCCATTTGGGATGGACCCAGTGCATGTCTGGTGATTCTACAAGAATGTGATGCTGAGACCGACTTACTGAGGGATTCCACTTTGCCCTCCAGCACTCCAACAGAGGATGTCAGAAGGGTGATAGAGTCAGCCAGACAGAGACAGAACTGTTGCAAAAGCCGGATATCCGAGGGCTGAACTGAGTCGATAGGGGACAGCAATGCAGTGAGACAGGGCAAGACAGAAGTAGCATCTGATGGTGTCGGGCAATCCAGCAAAGAAGATGTGTTGCAAAGTGAGGCAGCCAGGGATTCCAATTCTTCCAAAGGAGAGCTGGGCAGAGTCTCCAGAGATGTTAAGTTTTGGAAGAATTCTTCCAAAGAAATAATTGATAAGTTTGGATCTTGGTTCAATTTCATAGTGTCAGTCTTTTTGATCTTAGACAAGGGGCCCATTATGTTTTTGAGGGAGGTCTCCAGACTAAGGTCCCTCGGGGAAAAGGAATGACGACGTTTGTGTGGACTCATATCAGGGCAGCCAGTTGATCTCTTGGTGGAGGATGTTGGGTAATAATAAGGCCCAATGCTGGTTAACGTTCTGATAGTAAATTAAAGAAGACCCGGCTTATAGAGTCCCCCGGTTAAAAACAAATTGTATGGGTAAAGCTTCAATGGAGGTCAGCCCATATACATCAAAGCAGTCAGAGCAATCAAGGCAGCTCGTAGGGAACATTTGCCGAGTTGTTAGCAAGCAGTATGAGTAATGAAGGCAGGACGCTGGGCCAGGCAATTAGGCCTAACAAACAAAAATATCAGAGGAATTGCAAAACCGGGCTCGTTCCCAGAGTAAAATGGGAGTTGCCGGGAGAGAGTTGGAAAATTAACTGGTATGCAATTTTGCATTAAAACTCCCCTGCAAAAATCAGGGGGTAAAGGCTAAAAGCACAGTTAAAACCGCAAAAAAAAAAACCGAAGTAAAAACTTAAAAGCCGAGCAGGAGAAGCATATATCCTACCAGTCCTCCATCTTGGCTCCGCCTCCTTCCTTCCCCCATGTATATTGACCTGCATTCTGTCTCCCACAATGCTGCTTTTTTGAAGCCATTTTTCCCTTTGTGTGAAAAAATTCAAAGAAGCAAAGAAGCTGTTCCACTTTCTTCCTACTGCCTAACCTTGCCATCTTCTCCCATTAATGGACCAACTGTTTACTTGACTTTTTTCTTCCTTACATATTTTTTAGAACTGTATTTATGACTTTTATTGTTTTATCCAAATATAAAAAATAAACAAAAATAGAAATAGGAAATTAGGGGAAAGAAAAAGAGAGGATTGGCTTGATCTGTTTTTAAAAAACCCATGCTGGCTACTAGTTATTTGTTTCTAGCTGCTCACAGATCTGTTTTTTATTATTTAAATTTATTTATTTATTTATTCAATTTGTATGCTGCCCCTCTCCGACGACTCAGGGCGGCTCACAATGCATTTAAAGTCATTATAAAAAACATTTAAAAATTAAAAACATTAAAAACATTAAAACTCATTCACACCATTCATGGCCAGATCTTGCCAGATCGCAAGAGTGAGATCAACGGCCCCAGGCCTGCTGGAAAAGCCAGGTCTTCACTGCTTTTCGGAAGGCCAATAGGGTGGGGATGGTCCGGACCTCAGGAGGTAACTGGTTCCAGAGAGCTGGGGCAGCCACAGAGAAGGCCCTCCCCCACGGGCCCGCCAGCCGGCATTGTTTAGCTGACGGGACCCAGAGGAGACCAACTCTGTGGGATCTTACCGGTCAATGGGAGTTATGCGGTAGAAGGCGGTCTTGAAGATACCCTGGCCCTGAGCCATGTAGGGCTTTAAAGGTAATAACCAACACCTTGAATTGTGACCGGAGACCAATAGGGAGCCAGTGCAGTTCGCGGAGAATTGGTGTAATGTGGGTGTACCTAGGTGCACCCACGACAGCTCGCGCAGCTGCGTTCTGGACCAATTGTAGTCTCTGAACACTTTTCAAGGGTAGCTCCATGTAGAGCGTGTTGCAATAATCTAACCGTGAGGTGACAAGGGCATGAGTGACCCTGAGGAGAGCCTCCCGATCCAAGTAGTGTCACAATTGGTGCACCAGGTGAACCTGTGCAAAGGTCCCCCTAGCCACAGCTGTCAGATGTTGCTCTAATCTTAGCTGTGAGTCTAGGAGGACACCCAAATTGTGAACCCATTCTGAGGGGGACAATTTCTCCCCCCCAGAACCAAGGATGGACAATCAACATAGTGTTTAGGAGGCAATACCCACAGCCACTCGGTCTTGTCTGGGTTAAGTCTGAGCCTGTTGACTCCCATCCAGACCCTCACAGCCTCCAGGCACCGGCACATCACATCCACCGCATCATTGAATTGACGCGGGGTAGAGATATACAGCTGGGTATCATCAGCGTATTGCTGATACCTCACCCCATATCATCGGATGATCTCACCCAGTGGCTTCATGTAGATGTTAAATAGGAGGGGAGAGAGGACTAAGCCCTGAGGCACCCCCCAAACGAGGGGCCTAGGGGTCAACCGCTGTCCTCCTACCAACACCGACTGTGATCGACCAGAGAGATAGGAGGAGAACCATCGTAACACAGTGCCTCCCACTCCCAGCTCCCTTAGTCATCCCAGAAGGATACCATATTCAATGGTATCAAAAGCCACTGAGAGGTCAAGTAGCACCAAGATGGAGGAATGACCCCCATCTCGGGCTCCCCAGGGATCATCCATCAGCGTGACCAAAGCAGTTTCTGTGCTGTAGCCAGGCCTGAAGCCAGACTGAAAAGGGTCTAGATAATCTGTTTCCTCTAATGACCGCAGGAGCTGAAGTGCCACCACTTTCTCTACAATCTTTCCCACAAAGGATAGGTTGGAGACTGGACGAAAGTTCTTTAATTCTGCTGGATCCAGGGAAGGCCTCTTGAGGAGGGGCCTTACAACCACCTCCAATTTAATGATTTACAAATTTAAATCAGTCCTTCCAAGTTACCCTCATAGAATAATTTTTTCCTTCTTTTATACATCCTTTTTAAACCTCTAAACTTTTCATACATCTTTTTTCTGTAACTTTCTTTTAACATAGATACTTTCAAATGCACTTTCAGTAATATTTTACAAGCTTTAAGAATTACTTAAGCATTACATATAAAGGGAAAAATGCATTTTCAAACCCAGTTTACATTAAAACTTTATTTCAATTACAAATATCAGACCAATAAAAATCCACCCTAATGCCAATTGACTCATTATGTTTAAATCACTCCCTTTCAGCTTATTTTCATGAAATAAAATCTTTTTCTTCTCAGGAATGTTTATCAAGTAGTTATAAACTTCTATTTTTCTCAAAGATTTCTCAACCTTGTTAGTGTCTATGAAGAAAAAGTCCTAAACTTGTCCTTTTGAAAGTTGCAGATTTTCTTGAAACTCTTCTTTCAATTGTGTTGGGAGGTTTATATTAAAACCATCATAATGAAGATTAGTGTCAGGTATATATTCCAAAAATTGCAATTGACTCTTCTACATTGTCAGCTACTTGTAAAATTGTCTTGGTACTTTGGTAACTTTCTACACATAATTGAATATCAGAAGTAGTTTGAGTAGTTTTTTTTTTATCCATCTACTGAAGTTTGCAGATGATGCAACAGTGATTGGTCTCATTCAAGACAATGATGAATCCGCATACAGAGCTTCCGCATACAGAGCTTCCATTTAACAACTAGCCTCATGGTGTGACTGGAACAATCTGGAACTGAACACACTCAAAACCATAGAAACTGTGGTAGACTTTAGGAGAAACCCTCCCATACTACTATCTCTTACAATACTAGACAACATAGTATCAACAGTAGAGACCTTCAAATTTCTAGGTTCTATCATATCTCAAGACCTAAAATGGACACCTAACATCAAAAACATCATCAAAAAAGCACAATAAAGAATGTTCTTTCTGAGCCAATACAGGAAGCTCAAACTGCCCAAGGAGCTGCTGATACAGTTCTACAGAGGAATTATTGAGTCTGTCATCTGCACCTCTATAACTGTCTGGTTTGGTTCTGCAACCCAACAAGACAGACACAGACTTCAGAGGATAATTAGAACTGCAGAAAAAACAATTACTACCAACCTGCCTTCCATTGAGGACCTGTATACTACACGAGTCAAAAAGAGGGCTGTGAAAATATTTACAGACCCCCTGCATCCTGGACATAAATTGTTTCAACTCCTACCCTCAAAACAACGCTATAGAGCACTGCACACCAGAACAACTAGACACAAGAACAGTTTTTCCCCGAATGCCATCACTCTGCTGAACAAATAATTCCCTCAACACTGTCAAACTATTCACTAAGGCTGCATTACTATTACTATTAATCTTCTCATTATTCCTATCACCCATCTCCTCCCACTTATGACTGTATGACTGTAACTTGTTGCTGTATCCTTACGATTTATATTGATTGTTTCCTAGTATGATTTGATTGCTTATTTGTACCCTATGACTATCATTAAGTGTTGTACCTTATGATTCTTAATGAATTTATCTTTTCTTTTTATGTACACTGAGAGCATATGCACCAAAGACAAATTTCTTGTGCATCCAATCACACTTGGCCAATAAAGAATTGTATTGTATTGTAGTTTTTTAAAAAAAAACATCCGTAAAGATTGGTGTCAGGTTTATATTCCAAAATTGCAGTTGACTCCTCTACATTGTCAGCTACTTGTGAAATTGTCTTGGTACTTTGGTAGCCTTCTACACATAATTGCATCTCTGAAGAAGTTTGAGTAGTTTTTTAACATCCTTGGAGCATAGCTGGTCTATGAATGGTTGGATTTTATTTAAGGATTTTTCAAATAATCTCTAATAGTTCGATTCTCCATCATCTTAACTCCCTCTTTAGTCAAAGAGTAGTTTTTTTGTGAGTCACTTAAGAATTGCTGGCCAATCAGGAATCTTAAAAATCAGAAAGTTCTAGCTACCCACAGCAAAACAGACTAAGTCTCAGCCCCTCTGGAGCTGCCAGTGCTTCACCGGGCACAAACGAACATGCACACATGAAAAGGAGGATTCGTTCCAAAACCCGGTTTAATGGAGGCAACAAAGCAGTGTACTGTAGAGACTGAGCTGCTAAGCAAAACAAAGTCGGAGATGCCCTAGCTCTCTGCCCGTACTGTTTTATAGGGTGTGGATACAGTTAACTATCATTAGGCAGGCAATGATTTCTCACAGCTGTCACAATCAAAGCTGCCGCTTGTTCCATTCATGCTCATCGCAGGCAGAGGACATCATTCCCCTCCACACTATTATCTCTTCAGCAGCTGATTTATGTTCCCATTCCACCACCCCTCTTCATTATCTCTTCAGCAGCTGATTTACGTTCCCATTCCACCCCCCATCTTCTTGCCTTCCATCCATCACCCACTATTAGTGTACATGGTGTCCTAACGCAACACCCCCCTCCACCATGTTTTGTTGCTGGAATCCGTCAGTATTCTCCGGATTCCCTTCATGGTCTTCAATATCATCCATCAAGGTGATGTGTTGTCGAGGGGCTTTTGACACTCGACACTAAGCTACAAATGACTAAAAATAATGAACTAGAACCATAACTCTCCACCCTTATATTTCTCCATCATTTTTTTTAAAAAAACTCCACATTCCTTATTTTAGCTTGCCTTCAGAAGCTTTCTTGCTTGTTGTTTAACAATGAAGAAATCCCCAAACTGGCATAGATCTTCAAAAAGGAACAATAGGCTGTGCTAAATAGACCCTCACTTAGTTTAATAAAGATTAATAGACCTTAAAATTGTCTATTAAAATGGTCTAGAAATGAAAGGCACAACTTAATGTCCATTTGAAAAATAAATTCCAAAATGGCTCCTTTTTCAACAACAAACTGATTGCAGCCCCGTCCCCCAACTGTTGGCACATAGGCTGCTTCGAAACACAGCTCCTGAAGCTACTTGCAGACCATTGCTATATGGAGGATCTTGTGGGAATAGCCTAGATATTTGATTTTACTCTGTTGGAACTTGCATTTGGAGAGCTTAGTGTATAGCTGAGCAGCATGAAGTGTTTTGAGTACTGACTAACTAATTCCACATGCTCTGCCATGGTTTCAGTATAAATCAGTATGTCATCAAGGTAAACCAACACCACCTTGTATAAGTGCTCATGCAACACCTCATTTATCATCTGCATTAAGACAGCAGTGGCCAAACGGGAATCCAAAAGAAAGAACTCTGAATTGAAAAGGGCAGTTAAATACTGTTTTCCATTTATGGAACTCAGAAATATGCATCATGCAAGTCCAGTTTGGTAAAAAAAAAAAAAAAAAAAAAAAAACCCTTCCCTTTTGCCAAATGAGCTAGCATGTCCTTCATTAGGGTTAACAGGTATATGTTTTCAACACACACCCTGTTTAGCCCCCTATAATCCAAGCATAGAAAAGGGGACCTATCTTTTTTTCCCCAGAATTGGACCAGGACAGCCCCCTGGGTCAGGCCGGTTGGATAAACCCATTTTAATTTTTGTCTATAAAAATCCATAACTCCTCCAGTTCCTTAGGAGTCATTAAATATAGAGAGGTGGAGAAGACATTGCCGTGAGATGATGACTTTTCTATAGGGCTCTATAGAAGTTGATTGAATTCCCCCTGCCAGAGGGTCGTAATGGATCTAAGCCACCTTGGAGGGGTGGTGAAGAAGAGAGGAAAGCCCCTTAGATCACAAGGAGATTGCTAACTCCTTGTTTGATCCAGGGGAAGCTCTCAATCTGGCAGGGAAGGAAAGATGGCCATTGCACGCTATCCAAGGCTGTGACAGCCCAAAATGGAGAAGAATGGGGAAAGATTGAAGAACAATGTGGAGGCTGGATGAGAATTTTTTCACTTTTTCACTTCTACCAAAACTGCCCCCTTTTTTAAAAGACTGAATGACAGTGGGGCTCAAAAAGAAAGGGGGTGGTTTGTTGATCTTCCACCCCCTGAAATAGTGGTGTATAAGCATGGAGCAGAAAGAGACCTAAACAAGAAATTTGGACTGTTTGGTTAATTGGATGTTATCAATGCTAAAGAAGAAGATTGGATTGGTTATAGAAGGAGTTAATTAAGTGAATAGTATTGAATTAAAACTTTGTTTTGAGATTTAAACTTGCTTCTGGAACGCTAAAAGAGAAATGGCATATGCAAAGCAAGTTAAGGGAGAGGAGTAGAAGAGAAACAGCACAACAGCGACCTCTTCTGGTGAAGAAAAGATTCAGAGGGAAAGTGAGAGAAAGTGAAGAACTGAAAGTGTGAATAACAAGTTGACCTTGAGCAGCTTACTGGAAACATTGTTGCAAGATTACTATGAGATTTAGATAAACTGCCTGCACCTGGGGATTGTTTATAGAGAAAACTACAGAGAAAGAGAGTGGAAACAGTGTAAATTGTAAACACTGCAGCCCTGGTTTTTAGCAGTTGAACAACTGAGCAACTGGAACTGGGAAATAACAGAGGTTACTTTTAAATATAAGATTTTTATATTTTAGCCTTCAATTCTTCTCCCAGGGGATTTACAATTTGTTGGATATATTCTTTGGGGTTTTGGTGGGCCTTGTGGATTACAATTTGGTGAACCCTTGTGGATTACAATTCATAACCTTGTGGATTATAATATATAAGTGACAAAGAAGAAAGAAAGAATATAATTGTTTGTTGAAGAGACTTGGATATTTTGGATTTGTGAAAAATAATACCTAAAAGCAGGAAGTGACTTGAGATTTGAAAACAAGAACTGGGAATAAGAAAGGAAAGTGTTGGACTACATCAGGTATACTTTATAAATTGGAAACAGTGATAACAGTGTTTTGATTTATAGTATTATTGATTATTGGGTTATTGATTGGTTGTCTCTGTTAAATAATCATAATTATTTAAAATTTGGACTACATTATATTATCAAAATGACAAGCAATATAAATTCAAGTAAATCAGGGAGGAAAATTCCATCATCCGCACCATCATCTACAGCACCCTCCATGGCATCAAGCCCGGCAAGCCAGTGCTCCATAGACACCATGCTGCAGAATGAAAGATTTAATGCCTTTCAGTCAGAGACGAAAAATATGATTCCATTAATGCAGGAATCATTACAAGGAGCCATGGCAAAAAGTCAGGAGGACATGGCAGATAGGATGCAAAAGATGGAACAAAAAATGGAAGACAAAGTAGACAATATTCAGCAAATAATTACTAAAAATGAATAACGGATCCAGAAAGTGGAAGAAAAGGCAGAGCAAACAGATAAGAAAGGAGAAGAGATGGAGAATAAATTATCTAAGATAGATAACAACCTCGAATGATCCATAATTATGTTGGAAATGGATACGGATATTTTCTAAGATTCCAGAATCTTAGAGGAAAAGAGGAAAAGGGGGAAGACCTTGCAGAGAAAATGGCAGAACTACTGGCAGATGTGATGGAGATAGACAAACAGGAAGCTCGCTATGGGATGGAAGAAATATTCAGAGTATATACAAGCTATGCAAGAAGAAATAAACTTTCTAGAGAGGTACTTGTGTGATTTTCAAAGGCAATGAGAGCAGGAGTACTCAAAGAGCAAGAAATGCACCATTGAAATATAAAGTAAGAGAAATAGTAGTAGCAGGCCACCCCAATGATGCCCTTGACATGATGTCCCGCTGCCTGGAGGCCGTGCGGATCTGGATGGGGAGGAACAGGCTCAGACTCAACCTCTCCAAGACTGAGTGGCTGTGGCTTCCGACGGCCCGATATAGTCAGCTAACACCATCGCTGGCTATTGGGGATGACATCTTACCCCCCTCAGAGAGGGCTCGCAACTTGGACATCCTCCTGGACTCACGGCTGTCTTTGGATGATCATATGATGGCCGTGGCCAGGGGGGCTTTTTATCAGGTTCACCTGATCTCCCAGTTGCGTCCATTTCTGGATTGGGACGCCGTGCTCACAGTCACTCATGCCCTCGTCACTTCCCATCTGGACTATTGTAATGCTCTCTACATGGGGCTCCCCTTGAGGAGCACCCGGAGGCTCCAACTGGTCCAGAATGCAGCCGCGTGAGTAATAATGGGGGAGACTCGTCATTCCCATGTAACACCCCTCTTGCGCAAGCTGCACTGGCTCCCGGTGGTCTTCCGGGTGCGTTTCAAGGTGTTAGTTACCACCTTTAAAGCGCTCCATGGCTTAGGACCTGGTTATCTACAGGACCGCATTCTGCCACCGATTGCCTCCCACTGACCAGTACACTCCCACAGAGAGGGCCTCCTCAGGGTGCCATCGGTCAAACAATGTAGGCTGGCGACCCCCAGGGGGAGAGCCTTCTCTGTGGGGGGCCCGGTCCTATGGAATGAATTGCCCTTGGACATACAAAGGATCTCCGACCTCCACGCCTTCCGTCATGCTCTGAAGACCCTATTATTCCAGCAAGCCGGTCTGACAGGATAAAGGATTTTAATTGGGTTTTGATAGGGGTTTTAAATAACGATTTTAGCTGGGTGTTTTAAATTTGGCCAGTGATTGAATTATTTTAATAAGTTTTTAATTTTTTTGTCTTGTATACTGTTTTTACCATGGCTGTTCATCGCCCTGAGTCCTTCGGGAGAAGGGCGGTATATAAATATAATAAAAGTAAAGTAAAGTAAAGTAAAGTCTTGAAGCAGAAGAGTAAGAGACACAAGAAAACAATACCAATTTCTGACAAGACAACTGATCAGGCATGAGGTAAACTTTAGATGTCTAATACCTGAGGGAATACTAGTGACCTGGAAGGAAAAAAGACATAGACTTGACACAGTGGAAAGTGCACAACAATTCTATGAGTACTTCATAGCACATGAAGGAGAAGAGAAAAGGGAGCAAGCAGAGATGTTGGAAGTGATAAAAGAGATGTTGGAAGTGATACAAGAAGAAATTGGAACAGAGGAAAAAAGAGAGAAGGGAAAGAGAAGGAGCAAGACAGAAAAAACATAGAGAAATAAGATCAATTAGGACAACAAAACCTATTTATAAGTAAACAATGGAAGAAGAAATAAAACTACTGTCAATCAATATAAATGGACTAAATTCACCAATGAAAAGAAAAAGAATCTTTAATAAATTAGAGAAATTAAAATTTAATTTAATTTGCCTGCAAGAAGTGCATATTAAGTCCGGCAACTCGGGGCTGCCACTACGGTGGGGTGGCAGAGAGCACGGCATGCGCAGCGGCCGCAGCGGCAAGCCACCCTCCCCAACCTGTCCACCTTGCCACTGGGCCTGCCACTGCCTCCTTGACTTGGCCAACCTGTCCACCCTGGCACCAGGCCCGCTGACGCGTCCATGAGCCAGCTAGGAGGTGCTCTTGCTTCAGTGTGTCCGGACAGGAGTCAGATGCCTCTGGATGACATTGCTGGGCTCGCTGCGGCTTCCCCAGATCATCTGTGAGGCGCTCTCACCGCAGCGAGCCCATATGAGAGGCAGGTGCCTCAGGGTGGACTTTGCAGCCTGAGGATTACCACGGCCACTTTGAGAACAGCTGGGAGCTGGAGTGTGGGTGTGGGGCTCTGACTGGCCTGATTGTCACTTGGCTGTCAGGAACACAGAGCCTGGGATCTGAATGCTTTACTGAGGGGGAGGCTTGTCGGGATTGCATGTGGAGGTGGGGCTGGGCTAAGTGCTTAATGATTGAGTGGGGCTGGGTGAATTGCTAAATGGGTTTGATTGCTTTATAAGGTGGTGGGGAGCACTGAGTGGTAGCTCCAACAATATTCTCCTTTCGTTGATTGTGGTTGTCAGTTTGTGCTGGTGGGATAAACAAGGTTCTAACCATCTTCTATGTTTGGAGTCCTTCATTTCCTATCAAAACCTGACAGTTTGTTGGAGATCAATGATAAACATCATGGCTGAAAGTATGGTACCAGGGGTGGAGGCTGCAGACTTAGAAAAGTCTGTTGCTGCAACAGAGGTGACTGTGCTGGAGGCTGTGGACTCAGCAGACAGTGTTTCCCTGGCAGTCAGGCCAAAGGAATGCCAGGTTATGGGTCAAGGGACTTGGAAAGGCCAGGGGGGTCTGGAAGCTGATCAGTGTGGAGCAAAGGAATGGTGGCTGGGGCCTTCAGAGACTGTGGACTATAGGGCCCCACCACCCACCAGTCCTGTGCTCAACCCTTCTGGGGCCCATTTCTCCCAGTGGAGAGAGAGAAGAATATCCAATGATGACTGGAGCTATTCCACAGCTGTTGGCAGTCAAACAATAGAAGTTTTGCAAGAAATGTTTGGGAATTGGGAAACTATATTCTTCATTAACACAGCAAAAGAAAAGAAGAGTGGCTCTATATACCAAAGAAACAATAAAGGCTAGACCAATCTTTGCAGATGAAGAGGGGAGAATACTATGATGGAGATAACAATAAACCGAAAACAAATACTGCTGATTGGGATATATGTACCCAATAACAATAACAATATGAGTTTTATGGGAAACTACACAAGAAAATAATAGAATTGGAATATGAAAATATCTGTGTGTAGGACACTTCAATGCAATTGTGGAATTGCATTGAAGTCTCAATTGTGGATACAGAACTTGATTACAAGAGTAGTAAAATAGGTAAAAAAAAGCCAGGAAAACACTTCCAAAAATCTTTAAAATGACAGAAGAATTAGGAATGCAAGATATATGGAGAGAGACACACCCTAAGAAAAATCAATACTTGTTCTATTCCAATATGCATAAATCTTGGCCCAGAATAGATATGGCATGGATGACATCATTACTGAAAGCATGTGAAACCAATGTTTGGGCAGATCATAATCCAATGAAAATTGTATGGAAAGGACAAAAAAGAAAATAGAGATGGACGTTAAACCAAGCAATATTGCAAGAAAAAGAATTTATACAAAAGATGGAAAAAGAATTGGATTTTTTATTTAAAGAGAACAGGAAGGAAGAGACCTCTCTACAAACTGTATGGGACACTGTTAAAGCATACACACAGGCATTAGCAATAACATATATGGGAAAGAAAAATAAGAGGAAGAAGCAAAATAAGATAATGTTAGAAGAACATAAAACACTGGAATTAGAACTACAGAGAGAATCACAAAAAAAAGGAATTGAAAAATCAAATAGATATAATAAAAAACAAATTGAACTTATTGAAAAAGAAGAACGGTATATAAAATTAAAAGTGCAAAACAAAACTTTTTTGAAAATGCGAATAAGCCTGGAAGATAGCTGGCATACAAACTGAAAAAAAAAAGAGAAAAGAAGTTCATACATCAATTAACTGATGAGAAAGGGACTCTTCACTATCAGAATGAGGAGAAAAAAGCTATTATAAAAGAGTATTATAAGAAACTATATGATAAGGAGGAGGTGTTTTAAATTTTATACCAGGCCAAAACTTGTTTAATTCTTTTAAAATTAATCTTAAATTGTATGTGAATGTTTTTATTCTTGGCTGTTCACCGCCCTGAGTCCAGTAGGAGAAGGGCGGTATAAAAATCAAATCAAATCAAATAAATAATAAATAAGTCTTGGAAAATAAAATACAACAATATTTGGAACAATCTGACCTTCCCAAGGTACCAGATATGATGACTGAACAGATAACTATGATGGAAGTGACAGAAGCGATTAAGAGACAAAAAAGTAATAAAACACCGGGGCCTGATGGGCTACCAGCAGAATTTTATAAACAACTAGAAGGGGTATTAAGTCCAGTGATGGTGGAAGTCTATAATGAAGTATTATACTTCATTACCCCAGTGCTGAGGACTTTGCACAATTTCTGCAAGACAAAGTCACTCAGATCCGGATGGGTTTAGACTCTGACTGGGGAGGATCCGACGAGTAGGTGGGAACAAGTCTTGAAGGTAACTGGGTTGACTTTGACCCTGTTTCCATAGATGAAGTGGACAGGATTGGGGGTAGATTGGGGGCCTCCACATGTTTATTGGACCCATGTCCCTCCTGGCTTGTTGTGGCAACCAGAGAAGTGACTGGAGACTGGTCCAGATGATTATCAATGCTTCATTGAGGGATGGGGTCTTCCCTGCCGTAGTTAAGGAGGCGGTGGTTCATCCCCTTCTCAAGAAGCCTGCTCTGGATCCAGCCTCCCTGAACAACTTTTGTCCCATCTCCAACCTTTACTTCATAGCGAAGGTTGTTGAGTCTGTGGTGGCATACCAACTTCCACAATTCCTGGAGGAAACGGATTATCTAGACCCGTACCAATCAGGTTTCAGGCGCAGACACAGCATGGAAACTGCATTGGTCGCCCTGGTGAATGATCTGTGGCGGGCCCGGGATGGGGGTTATTCCCTCCATTCTGGTGCTACTTGACCTCTCAGCAGCTTTCAATACCATCGACCATGGTATCCTACTGCGACAGCTCCAGGGGTTGGGGGTGGGGAGCACTGTTTTACATTGGTTCTCCTCCTACCTCTCGGGCCGTACGCAGTTTGTTTGGATGGGGGGTCAGAGATCCTCTCCGAGGCCCCTCACTTGTGGGGTGCCACGGGGTTGGTTCTCTCCCCTCTGCTCTTTAACATCTACATGAAGCCGCTGGGTGAGATTATTTGCAGTTTCGGGGTGAGGTATCATCAGTACACTGATGATACCCAACTGTACATCTCTACCCCGGATCAACCCAGGGATGCCTTTTCCATGATATCTAAGTGCCTGGAGGCGGTACGGGTCTGGATGGGCAGGAACAGGCTCAGACTCAACCCCTCCAAGACTGAGTGGCTGTGGATGCCGACATCTCATGATCTAGTATCCCCATCACTTCAGATGGGGGGGAGTTGCTTACTCCCTCTGAAAGGATTCGTAATCTTGGTGTCCTCCTTGATTCACAGCTGTCCTTGGTGGATCATCTAATGGCCGTGACAAGGGGGGCTTTTGCACAGGTTCACCTGGTGTGCCAGTTGTGCCCTTTCCTAGATGGGGATGCCCTCCGTACAGTCACTCATGCTCTCATTATTTCTTGGTTGGATTACTGCAATGCCCTCTACATGGGGCTGCCCTTGGAGTGCACCTGGAGGCTCCAGCTGGTCCAGAATGCAGCCACGCGGGTTGTTACGGGAGCTTCCCATTACTCCTGGGTAACATCTCTCCTGTACGAGCTGCACTGGCTGCCGGTGGCCCTTCGGATCCACTTCAAGGTGCTGGTGCTCACCTATAAAGCCCTTCATGGCATGGGCCTGGGGTACTTGCAAGACCACCTCCTACCGGTCTCCCACCGCCCAGTGTGCTCACATAGGACTGCCCTCCTCTGGGTGCTGTCGGCCAGACAATGTCAGCTGGGGGCCCCCAGGATGAGGGCGTTCTCTGTGGTCGCACCGACCCTCTGGAATGGGTTACCCATCAGGCTCCGGACGGCCCCCAACCTCCGCACTTTCCGCGCCAACCTGAAGACATGGCTTTTTCAGCAAATTCCCTGATCTGCCACGAGGTTTTAATTGTCTGGGGATTTTAAATTGGCTTGTTTTAGTATTTTTTATTGTTATGTTGTTTTTATTCTGTGAGCTGCCCTGAGTCCTACGGGAGAAGGGCGGCATATAAATTTGATAAAATAAATAAATAAATAAATAAATAAATAAATAAATAAATAAATAAATTATTAGAAGCAAAAATACCAAACTCGTGGAAGGAAGCAAATATTACCCTTATAATTAAAAGAACACTGGAAACATGGTTATATTGAAATCTAAGCTGTGAGTGCCACCTGCTGATGAAAGAGAAAACTACAAGTCTGGAAGTAAGTCTATATTACAAGCCTGAAATATCTAAATGAAGTTGTGTGAAAATTTTTATTGGATTACTTCCAGTCACTCTATGACTATTGGACTATTGGAGACTCAACTATAACCTCTGGAACTACTTAAATGGAACTGATTGTTAATGGAATATAAAGAATTGGCACTAGTGCACTCCTTGAAGGGTAACTTAAAAATTGAAAAAATAGTTCTTGGACTGTTGAATAAAAATTGAATTTCTTAAAACAAAACAAAGTACGTAATAAAGGAGAGATGAGTGGAATTGTACAAGAGATCGATTTACTTTTTCAAAATATAAAAAAAACATTATGGAGAAAGGATTTAAGGAGATTATGGAAAAAATGGAAAATGCCATACAAGGGATGATGAGTAAAGACCAAGATGCCCAGGAAAAGGAGGAGTCAACAGAAGGAATGAAGAAGGAGGAAGACAAAGAGGAGGCAACAGTGGAAATAATAATGATTGATGAATTAAACCAGAATATATTAGAGGGGGAAGATAGGTTTGAAAGCAAGATTGAAAGAATGTTAGAAATTTCTAACATTTCTAATGTTAGAAATTAGGCAGTGGAAGAGGGTAGAGGTGGGAGGCCTACTTCTAGATTAAACATCCAAGAAGTAGATAATGATTTAAGAGAGGAATTTGGGAGGCAAATAAAAAAAAAGCATAGCAATTAAAGTATTGAAGTGGGCAAGGAATGATGGATAGATGATTTCTTTTTTATTTTTATATTGTTGTCTTGATTTACTCTTCTTCTTTCCTATTTTTCTTGTAAAGCATAGCAAATAAAGTATTGAAGTGAGCAAGAAATGATACATGGATGATTTTTTTTCCTGTTGTTCTGAGTTACTTTTTCTTTTCTCTCACTCTCTTCTTCCTTTTCCTTTTTTTTAAGTAGGCGACATGATTAGAAGTTAGACAAGAAAGAAAGAAAAATTTTCTTAATAAAGGGTGATATGATCAAAAAGCTGGAGAACAGATCTCGACTTCCGGTGGTGCTGTCGGGTGGTGCAGAAGGGAAAGGATGAGCTCCATCCTTTACCTCTGATTTTTCCGCATTGGGGACCGTTCGAAGGCGCATGGAGCTTGTAGAGCCGTGTGAAGCAGAGAGGAATCCTGGAGTTCGGTGTGGTGGTGGGCAATTGCCCACTGAAGCAAGGGAAGCCCTCTTTAACCCGGTGAGAAGATGTTCCGTGATTCTATCAGGTATGGTGGACCCGAGGCTGTGACAACCCACAAGAGGATCGGAAGCAAGTATTGTCAGCAGACTGTGTCTATTTCCCCAATGAGAAATTATCCTATGTGTGGTGATGGGATCTGTCAAAGTAAGTTAATTTAAAAACTATTCGGGCAAACGGAAGAGGCGCTGATTGAAACTTAGCAGCGACTGACAGAGATGAGCTGTGATTCATCAAAAAAACGGAAATTGCCGAGGGAGGAAAACGAAAAGGAAAGTGGGATTTGAATAAGATTGTAAGCATGAAAACAAATGTAGGAGAGAGAGCAGAGGACAACGGTGAAAAGAAATGGGAAGATTTGGAATATTGGGGAAGGTGACATCAGAAAGAACAAATTGCTCTCCACATCATCATTGCAGCCAGGATCTCGTTTGCGCAAGAATGGAAATCCAAAAATACTCCATCAGAGGCTATGTTAACCGCAAAGATCATGGACTGTGCAGAAGCAGACAAGCTTACCGGACTTTTGTGAGATAGACAAGAATCGGGGTTATACAGGAGTTGGGACAGGTGGTATGCTTGGCTACAAAAAAAGAAATCTTAAGAAGAATGTAAAATATTAATCTTAGTGTGAATGTGGGTAAATATTTATGGAAGCATTGCATGGCAGTTGAGAATTTTTTCTTCTGGATAATCTTTTCTTTTTTGATAAGTTGGTTTAATGGAGGTTTGTACTATCTCTAGGCGAAAATTGATGCTTTAAAACTCTATATGTATTATATTACTCTCTGAAATTCTATCCATATTGCTATATTTTTTCTGTAATTTTTAATAGTTTTCAATATTTTTTTTTAAAGAACAAATTGATGATTTGCAACGAGAAAAAGTGGATTGAAGAGGAAAGGAAGTGACTAGGCTAAATTGGATGCTACTGGAGGAAGTAAGAAAGCCAAGGAAAAGCAGTAAGAGAGCGACTGGAAAAAAGAAGGAGAATGGCAAGGATAAAGAGACTTGAACATAATATAACACAATATAATATTAAGTGATTAAATAGAAAAGAAAACAGTGATGCTGCAGAAATGAGAGTGAGATCAGTCAAGAAATTGGAACATCTGGGGCTTCCAGTTGGCTCCGCAGGACTTCGCTGACGCTCCTCAGTGGGTGCCCGATCCTCGGTTCCGTAAAAGCCCCAGAACAGCCGAAAAACAGCTGTTGACTTCCGGTTGGAGCCATTAGAGCCGATAGACGGTCTTTCTTAAGACTGCCAGCCCCGTTGCTCGTAAAGAGCCACTTCTACGCTGAGAGGTGGCTTGGAAAACTCCACGATCCTGAGGAATCAGGAGAAGAGCCCGCGCGATAAGGTAGAGTCCCCTTTGAAGCCCCCAGACTGTTTTTTTAAGCGTCTGGGAAGGAAGTAGGGTGAGGCTCCCTTTACAGCACGCTGAGGCTCCGGGCTCCGAGGACGTCTCTGCCACTGCAGAGCCAGGCGACACGACCAACGAAACAAGAGAAAGCCAAGAAATTTGTTAAAAATAAGCAGGGTGAAATCTGGACTTCAAATTTAAACCGCAAATATTTTTCTTAGCCCTGTGACTGAACGTAGTAACTGAGAAGAAGTGAAAGTACTTTTAAAATGGCACTTGGCTTCAGCAATAAGGAAAGCTGAAAGCGAAAGTGATTTGTCTGAGCCTATTTCTGCTACAAAGTAACAAAAAGTAATAACGCTGGCCTGAAGAAAGAGCAGTTTTTTATAAAAGTGATTTGACTTGTTCTCTCTCCCTTGGACTTGACTAAAGCTGGGGAAATTCCTGAAAGGTTTTTGTGCTGGAGAGGGAGAGAGGATATCCTTTTTAGAAAGAGTCAGGCTGCGTGGAAAAATGGCTTCAAAACAAAAGCCAGCTAAAGCTGAAGGGGGGGGGGCTCCCCCACTCATAAATCTAAAGAGCAGCCTCTGAGCTCACAGACACAGATTCAAACACAAGAATCTGGATTTAATGATTTGAAAGAATTTATTGCTGGTGCTCTAGATCAGAAATTTGAAAAATCACAGCAGGAATTTAAGGAGATGGTCCAAGAAAAATATGACAAGATGAAACGGGAAATACTGGCAGCTGTAACTGGTTTGTCAGAAGTAGTGTTCCAAGTTGATAAGAAAGTGGAACATCTTGGATCAGAAATGGAGTTTAAAATGAAGGAAGCTGATCAAAAAATTTCTAACGTTGATAATAAAACACAAAGGCTTGAAAATGAAGTTACAATGATGCAATTTAGACTTATGGAGTTTGCTGTGAGACTCAGAGGTATAAAAGAGAACAAGAGAGAAGATTTGAGAAGGGTTTGTGCTGATGCTCTGGCTGTTATGTTAAAGGTTGATCCTGAGGAGATTTTCTGCAAAATTGACAAGGTCTATAGAGTGAATTCTTGGGTGGCAAGACAAAGGCAATTGCCTAGAGATGTGGTGATCTACTTCACAGATAGAAGAATAAGAAATGATATTTTGCAAAAATCTTTTGTTTCTACTATTCAAGTGGATGGAAGAGAAATTGGGATCTACAAAGAATTGCCACCTAAGATGTTGAGAGATAGAAAAGGTTTTGGATTCTTGGTGACTGAATTAAAGAAACAACAAATTCCATTCAGATGGGACACCCCAGTGGGTATAATATTGAGGTATCAAGGAGAAAGATATCAATTAAATACTCTTCAAAAAGCAGAAGAATTTTACTTCAATGTTTTTAAACCTGGTGCAGCATCTCCATGTACTTCCTCGGTGTTAGCCATAGTAGAGGGTGAGAAGGATATGCAATTTGAACAAGAGCTTGAAGAGCAGAGGAAACAGATGGAGAGGGAGGCATTAGAGTCTCAAGGAGCGGCAGGGGACTTACCCCTGTTGGATTCTCCTTTAGAGCTTCCAGTTGAACCCCCTAAAAATACAAGAGAAGTGGCAGCAGAGCTCGATTTGATGTTGCATACTGCTAAAGATCAGCGTATTACTCGAGCAGCTTACAAACAACTTTTAGAGAAACAACAACACCAGAGCTCTAAGTTATCACAAGATGAACAGGGAGCCAATGGTAAAGCACAAAAATCCGAAGCTATGGGAGGAGCCAAGCTGAAGACTATTAGTGTGGAACAGAAACTTCAGCAAATGCTCTTATCGCTTCAAGGGCCCGCAGATGACAATTAAGTTTTTATCTTGGAATGTGAACGGATTAAACTCACCACAGAAAAGGAGGAAGATATTTCATTATTTGAGACAATTTAATAATGATGTTATTTGCTTACAGGAAACTCATATTAGAACACAAGATCAAAAATATTTGATAAATTCTAGATTAGGAACACAGTTTATAGCTTCAAACTCAGAAAAAAAGAATGGTGTAGTGATTTATACAAATAAAAGATTGCCAACAAAAATTATAGAAGCAGATGATTGTGGAAGATATATAGCAATAGAACTTCTTGCAGATAATGGTCCAATTTTGGTGATTGGAATTTATGCTCCTAATCAACAACAAGAAAATTTTTATAAATTATTGCATTCTAAAATATTACAATGGGATTACAGATCTATTTTGCTTATGGGAGATTGGAATGGCGTAATAGATCCTAAAATAGACAAGAAGAGCTTGGCAAAATCATGTATCAAACTACCACAGTCTTTTTTCGATTTGAAAGAAGATTTGGAATTGAAAGATATATGGAGAGTGCATAACCCAAAAGAACTGGACTTTACTTTTTTCTCAGATAGACATAGATCCTTTTCTAGGATTGATTTTATTTTACTTACAGTTGATTTGCTTTCAAAAACTAAGAAAACAAAGATATTTCCGAGGGCTTTATCTGACCACAGCCCAGTATGGATAGAAATAGAGATGGGAAAGAAAGAGAGAAGATCTTGGAGAGTAAATGAAAATTTATTTAGATATGAAAAAAATGTAAATGAACTTAAAAAACAAATGAAGGAATTTTTTGAACTGAATCTGAATAAGGGTACCCCTATTGAAACTGTTTGGAATGCGAGCAAGGCTTATATGCAGGGGGTACTGATTTACATGAACTCTAAACATAAATCAAACCGACAAAGAAAAAGCTTAGAATTGGAAGGGGAGATAAAGAAAAAAGAGCAGTTACTTATAAAAAATCCAACAGCTGAAAAATTACAAGGAGTTATAAAACTTCTGAAAGATCAATTTCATATGCTTACAGCGGAACAAGCAGCAACTAATTTACAATTTGCAAAACACAATACTTTTTGTAATGCCAATAAACCGGGCAGGTGGTTGGCTTACACATTGAGGAAACAGCAGAGTACTCGGACTATTGAGAGTATTGAGTATAAAGGGAAGGAAGTATTTCAACAAAGGCTAATTAAAGAAGCCTTTCTAGATTATTATACCAAATTATATGCTAAAGATGATATACAGAATGAACTTATAAATAAATATCTAGAAGAAAAGAGAGTTATAAAAATTTCTAATGTTCAAAAGGAAAGAACGAGTTTACCAATAACAGCAGAGGAGATTATTATTGCTATTAAACAACTGAAAACAGCTAAAGCTCCAGGACCGGATGGTTTAACTGCGGTATACTATAAAAATTTACAAGCCGAAATGATTGAACATCTTAAAGACTTATTTTGTAGCATACAACAAGGGGGAAAAGTACCCTCTTCATGGAAAGCAGCTTTTGTCTCTTTGATACCGAAAGAGGAGGCAGGTTCTACAAAACCGGAAAATTTTAGACCAATATCTCTCCTGAATACGGATTATAAAATTTTTGCAAAAGTATTAGCCAACAGATTAATGCCAGTTATTCAAGAGGTGATTCATCATGATCAAGCTGGATTTATAGAAGGCAGATACATGAAGGATAATGTGAGGCAAATTATAGACTTATTGGAATATCTTGAGAAGAATAAACAGACTTCTGCAGTGCTGGCGTTTTTGGATGTGGAGAAGGCCTTTGATCGAGTGAATTGGAACTTTCTATTAAAGACTTTAAAAAAGATGGACTTTGGGGACCAGTTTGTACACGCGGTTACAGCAATTTATCAAGAACAAACAGCACAAATTATTATTAATGGAAGCTTAACTATAAATTTTAGTATAGAAAAAGGTACAAGACAAGGTTGTCCGTTATCCCCGTTGTTGTTTATTTTAACTTTAGAAGTCTTGTTGAACACAATTCGGGACTCTAGCACTCTGAAGGGAATAATGATAAGGCAAGAGGACTACAGAATAAGGGCATTTGCAGATGATCTGGTTGTGATCTAACACAGCCGATGGAATCAATAATTCAGATGAAAGACATTATAGAAGAATATGGTATGGTATCAGGATTTAGACTGAATCAGAAAAAAACCAAGATGATAGTTAAAAATAGGACAGTTGATCAAAAGAAGGAACTGGAAAGGAAGGAAGGCTTTGAAATAGTATCAAAAGTGAGATATCTAGGAGTTCAAGTTGCAGATTCAAATATAAAACTGTTTCAAAATAATTACGAGGTGTTGTGGCGAAAGGTACAAAAGGATAAGGAAACCTGGAAAAAACTGCAGCTGTCTTTACTTGGAAGAATAGCAGCAGTTAAAATGAATGTTCTACCTAGATTTTTATTTTTGTTCCAAATGATTCCGGTGCTTAAAAGTGATAAATATTTGACTGAATGGCAAAAAGGAGTGAACAAGTTTGTTTGGAATGAGAAAAAGCCAAGAGTTAAACTGAAAATTATGCAAGATGTTCGTGAAAGGGGTGGTCTTAAACTTCCAAACCTGAGATTATATTATGAGGCTGCAGCGTTTACACAAGCAAGTGATTGGTTTGGAAGGACAAAGACTGGAATATTGAATATAGAAAGCCACGATCTTGAATTTGGTTGGCACGCATATTTATTTTATGAAAACAAGGTTGATAAAGTATTTAATAGTCATATACTTAGAAGCTCCTGGATGAGAGTATGGAAGAAGCACCGATTCAAATGGGATTATAAAATACCGTTTTGGTTGGATCTTGGTCATATTATACGGAATATAAATATAAAGTCACTCGGGGGGGGGTATATAAAGAAGCACTTTTTAATGATGGGGGCAGATGGCAACTAAAGACATTGAAGACACTGTTGGAAGAAGGGATTAATTTAACTTGGTTACAGTATAATCAACTTCAATTGAGATGGAGAGAAGATCAAAAAACTGGTTTAATGCTGCATGAAGAAGAATTGGTTAGACAGATAAAAGAGAAAGGCCCAATGCATATTAAGAGGATTTATAATGTTTTGTTAGAGAAAGATTCAGAAAATGAATTGGTTAAAGATTGTATGATAAAATGGGCACAAAATTTTGGAGAACCAGTTATGATGGAAACATGGGAAAAAATATGGGCTCAGAATGTTAAGTTTACACAGTCGCAGAATTTAAGGGAAAATTTTTATAAAATGTTTTATAGGTGGCATTTAGATCCTAAGAAATTGTCATGTATGTATCCTAATGTTCAACCGAAGTGTTGGAGAGGCGATTGTTTACATATTATCATATATGGTGGACATGCAAGAAAGTTAAGGCTTTCTGGATAAAAATTTGGTGGGTTATGCAAAATGTTTTAAAGAAAAAAATTCAATTTTCTCCTCATTTGTTCTTATTGGGTATAGTCAAGGGTTTTTCAGTGGGTGAAACAAAATTGATATTGTATATGGTGACAGCAGCCAGGTTATTGATTGTTCAATATTGGAAAAGGGTTGATGTGCCTACAATTCAAGAATGGACCTTGAAGATGGCCAGTTTCACAGAAATGGCGAAGATATCAGCATACTTAAAAGACCGGACTCAAGAGAGTTATGTATGGGAGTGGAAGAATTGGATAGATTATGTACAGAATAAATACCAAACCAGGAAGTACCAGATAGTTTTTAGCTAAATGTTGTGTAGAAATGTATAGTTTATAAGGGGCGAAATAGTTTATTGTGATGTAAAAATTTATAGTGCACAGGGAGGGGAATAGAGGGGTGGTAAAGTATAACATAATATAATGTGGATGGATTTCACCTTGGGGAAGTCATGGGGAGGGAGGGTTGGGGGGCTTGGGGAGGGATGGGGGGGAAATGGGGGAAAAATTTGTTGTTTGTAAAACTTTTCCAATAAAAAAAAAGAAAGAAAAAAGAAAAAAGAAGGAGAATGGCAAGGAGACTATAAAGAGACTTGAACATAATATAACACAATATAATGTTAAGTGATTAAATAGAAAAGAAAACAGTGATGCTGCGGAAATGAGAGTGAGATCAGTCAAGAAATTGGAACATCTGGGGCTTCCGGTTGGCTCCGCAGGACTTCGCTGACGCTCCTCCATGGGTGCCCGATCCTCGGTTCCGTAAAAGCCCCAGAACAGCCGAAAAACAGCTGTCTGGGGCTTGAAAACCCTCTCCCCAGGCAAAGGGGAGAGAGAAGAGCCGGCAGGTGGAGGTAGAGCCCCCCAAGTGCCCTAGGAGAAATCTTGGGGCGTGAAGGACATGGGCTCCCTAGAAGTCTGCCAATCTGCTCCGGACCTGGGAGCGGAGCTAGAAGCCGCGACCATCTCTGCTGACAACAAATGAGGGATTTTTAACATCTTTAATTGCTGCAGGCAGAACAAGCCAGGAGAAGTCAGTATTTACACTTGACTCCAAAGTTTATAGCCTCCTTCGGAAGTAACAAGTTAGCAATTTGCAACAAAATGGCGATTGAAACTTGAAAGGGAGCGGCGGAGAAAGGGAAAGTTACAGAAAGTTTTGTTTCCCTGGTAGCCTCTTGTCTGGAAAGAACTGTTGTGTTGAGAGAAGGAGGATTTTAAACGTTAATTTACGATGGGAAATTTTTTTGACTTTGATGAACTTAATTTCAATTTAAACTGAAAATGGCCTCAAAATCTGTAAAGACCGTTCCTATCAAAGGAACTGGGAGCGCTGGAAGCTCCCCAGCTCATACCCCTAGATTGCAAGCCTCTGCCCCTCTAACAGACCCACAGACTTTAATGTTTGAGATGATACAAGAAGCCCTACAAGCCACACAAAATAAAATTGCTACTGTGATTAATGAAAAAATTAATGAAACTAATGAAAAAATTAATGAAACTAATGAAAAAATTAATGAATAATGAAAAAATACAGGCTGTTTCAGATGAGATTTTAATTCGGAATCAGCAAATCAGAGATGATATATTGTTGGCATTTAATTGTTTGGCAGATGATATTGAAATGGTGGATGATACAGTTGAAGAAATTAAGAAATCTATGGAAATTTTGGACAATAAATTGGAAGAGACTCACAGTAGACTTGAGAGAGCTGAAGTTGATGTAACCATGTTACAATATAGAGATATGGAATTTGCTTTAAGATTCAGAGGGGTGAAGGAGAATAAACAAGAGAACTTGAAAGAAATGATGTCAGAGGCATTGGCACAGTTGCTGGGGAAGACAAAAACTGAGCTGGGCTGGCAGATTGACAAGGCATATCGTGTTAATTCTTGGGTGGCCAGACAGAAACACTTACCAAGAGATATTGTAATATATTTTACTACAAGGAGAGTACGCAATGAAATTTTACAGGCTACTTTTAAAAACAAGCTTCAGGTTGAAGGCCAGGAGGTGATGACAATGAAAGAAATCCCCCCCAAGATGCTGAGAGCTAGAAGGGAGTATGCTTTTCTGGTGGATGAGCTGAAAAAACGTCAATTACAGTACAGATGGGAGGTCCCAGCCGGTTTAGTGGTGACATATTCTGGAGAGAGATATCGGCTTAATACAATATGGAAAGCAAGAGATTTTTACATCAATGTATTAAAGGCTGGGACACCCAAATCACCAGAAGGAAAAAGAAAGAAGGGAGTAATGCAAGGAGAGAGAGAAGAGCTACTGACAGTAGTTCAGGGGGGAGTTTTGACTGGTCAAGAAAAACCACTACAAATTCAGATGGCTGTTCAAGATGTGGATTTAATTGATATATTTGCAGAACCGAAAGATCAAAGGCAGACCAGAGCAGCAATAGCTAAGCGTAAGGAAGAACTAAGACAGCAACAACAACAACAACAACAACAACAACAACAACAACAACAACTGCAGATAGCAACTCAAGAAACTACCAAAATAGAAGCTGTGGGAGGAGCAAGACCTAAAGGTCAAATGAGGCAAGATCCTCAGAAATTGCTCCAGACGCTTCAGAGGCCCAGAGATGGGAACTAGATTTTTGACCTGGAATGTTAATGGTTTGAATTCTCTGCAGAAGAGAAGGAAAATATTTCACTATCTTAAACAATTTAAGAATGAAGTAATTTGTTTACAAGAGACTCATATTAGGATACAAGACCAAAAATATTTGATAAATGCAAGATTAGGTACACACTATGTTGCAGCAGCATCAGAGAAGAAAAATGGTATAGTTATATATGTGAAAAGAGACTTAATTGCAAAATTAGTTGAAGCAGACGAGCAAGGAAGATTTTTAATGATTGAACTTTTAATAAAAGGAGAAAAAACACTTGTAATTGGAGTATATGCCCCGAACCAACAACAAGAAAAATTTTATAATTTACTACACTCAAAGTTGACACAATGGAGATATAAAACTTGTATCCTAATGGGGGATTGGAATGGTGTTTTGGATGTAAAAAAAGACAAGAAGAGACCTAAACAAAATGTTTTAACAAGAGCAAAATTGCCCAAACTGTTCTGGGAGATGATGGACGACTGGGAGTTGAGGGATATTTGGCATGAAAGAAACCCAGAAGAAAAAGACTTTACTTTTTTCTCGGATAGACATCAATCTTTTTCAAGGATTGATTTTATATTAATTACTAATGATTTATTATCCAGGGTGAAGAACACGAAGATCTGCTCAAGAACATTGACAGACCATAGTCCAGTCTGGATGGAATTGGAGTATGGGAAAGGGCCTAGGAGGTCCTGGAGGTTAAATGATAATTTGTTTAGATACGAAGAAAATGTAAAAGAGTGTAAAAAGTTTATGAAAGAGTTTTTTGCTATGAATATACAAAAGGGTACATCTATGGAAATGGTATGGGATGCAAGTAAAGCCTACATGCGAGGAATTTTGATATATTTAAATAATAAATATAGAAAGAAACAGGGGGCAAAAAGAAAAGAATTAGAAGAGGAGATTAATAAACAGGAACGGGCTTTAATAGCCAACCCAACAGATAAGAAAATTAAAGAGGCAATCAATTTATTGAAGGGTCAGTTTAATGAGTTAATAGCAGACAAAGCGGCAACCAATTTACAATATGCAAAACATAATACTTTTTGTAATGCCAATAAACCAGGAAGGTGGTTGGCATATTTGTTAAGGAAAAAGCAGAAAGCAAGGACAATAGAGAAAATAAAATACAAGGGTAAGGAGGTTTATGAGCAAGAATTGATTAAAAAAGCTTTTTTAGAGTTTTATTCAAGGCTGTATACTGGTGATAAAATTCAAGATATAGATATAGATAGATATCTGAAGAAAGAGAATATTTCTATAACTTCAAAAGAGCAGAGGGATAGCTTAAATCAATTGATAACTTCCGAGGAAATTATGTTTGCAATTAAGCAGTTGAAAGTGGGTAAGGCTCCTGGAACGGATGGTTTGACAGCTATTTATTATAAAAGTTTACAGGAGGAAATGGTCGAACCACTGAAGGAATTATTCAGTAATATACAACAGGGAGGAGAGGTACCTCCAACTTGGAAGACAGCATTTATTTCGCTGATCCCAAAAGAAGGGCAAGACTATACAGATCCTAAAAATTTCACTTTTAAATACAGACTATAAGATTTTTGCTAAAATTTTAGCAAACAGATTAATGACAGTTATGCAGCAAGTGATTCATCATGATCAAACTGGTTTTATAAATGGAAGACAAATGAAAAGTAATGTAAGGCAAATTGTTAATTTATTAGAGTATTTGGGAAGGAACAACCAGGTCCCTGCAGTGCTAGTTTTTTTGGATGCTGAAAAAGCTTTTGATAGATTGAATTGGCAATTTTTATTAAAATTAATAGAAAGGATGCAACTTGGAGAACATTTTATCCAATCTATTAAGGCAATATATCAAAAACAAACAGCGCAAATAATAATCAATGGTGGTTTAACAGATAATTTTAATATAGAAAAAGGAACAAGGCAAGCTATCCCTTGTCTCCGTTATTGTTTATTTTGACGCTGGAAATTTTATTAAATAAAATACGTGAGATTGATATAATAAAGGGAATTAGAATTAGACAGTTTGAATATAAGCTACGAGCATTTGCGGATGACCTGGTTGTTACCTTAGCCCAACCGGTGCAATCGATTACAGCCTTGATGGATGTAATCCATTCATATGGACAAGTATCTGGTTTTAAAATAAATACAGCTAAAACAAAGATAATAGTTAAAAACATGGACAGAAGCCAGAAAGAAGAGATAGAAAGGTTAACAGGATTTGAAATAGTTAAGAAGGTTAAATATTTAGGGGTTTATATTATGACTGCAAATACAAAATTATATCAATATAACTATGAACCATTATGGCAAAAAATACAGAAAGAGATGGAAAATTGGAAGAAATTGCAACTGTCTTTGCTGGGTAGGATAGCCGCTGTAAAAATGAATATTTTACCAAGATTTTCATTTCTTTTTCAAATGATACCTATACTTAAAAAAGATGAAAATTTGAAGGAATGGCAGAAGGGCATAAACAAGTTTGTGTGGGCAGGGAAGAAACCACGAGTTAATCAAAAGATAATGCAAGACATCCGAGAAAGAGGTGGTCTTAAAATGTCCCAAACTTGGCTTCCTACCGTGGACCAGAAAATATGGGGTCTGGTTCACAATGCTGCTCCAGGTGCAGTTCAGGGTGTAGTTGGCATAGTGTACTGCCTCCACCCAGTATGATTCCGCAACACCAGCATCCGCAATCAGGCTACGCACCATAGTCTCCAGGACACCATTTCACTTTATGGCCATGTCGTTCTGCACAGGAGTAAAAAGCGCTGTTCGAAAATGGTGTATGCCCTTATGCCTTACCCAGTTTTGGAACTTTCAGGACATGAACTCGGCCCCACGGTCGCTCTGCAGCTGCATGATCTTAATCTTGTACTGGGTTTCCACATAGTTGTACAGTGATTTTATGGCATCAAAGGCTTCAGACTTTTCTGTGAGGGTATACACATGGCCATACCTTGAGAAGTCGTTGACGGCAATGAGGAAATACTGCCTTTTCCCTAGGGATGGTGTAAATGGCCCAACAAAATCAACATGTGTTAATTGATACGCGTATTGGGTTTTATGCAGTGACACCTTAGGTATTGGGGCAGCCTTCCTCTTTGCCCTCTTACAGATGGCGCAGTCCAGAAACACCTCACAATTATGGAGGTGAATCCCCTCAGCAAATTACCCCATCTTTTTGACCACTGGGAAGCTGGCATGGCCTAACCTCCAATGTAAGAGGTGGGCACATTTGGTATGAAATGGCTTCCCCACTGACACCCCCTTGGCTCTGGTTGTCTTGGGTATGCTGGCACCTTAGGCCCTTTTTTGGGCTTATATGCCTTAGGTGCCTGCTGAGGCTCGGGTTTCTTGCCTGCATTGGCCTTGGAAGGCTGTGGGGCTGGCTGAGGTGGTATGGGCACAACTGCTTCGGCCTTGCACCCCTTTGACAGCCTGGGGACTGGCTGTGGGGCCACTCTCCCTCTCTGCGCGCAGGCCCCTTCTGGGGTGGCACCCTGTGTGCTGTCTCCTGTAGCTGGGTACTCGGGGGAGAAATATGGCAAACCATTTATAATGGTAACACTCCCAGTGACAATTTTGTCTCGAGTAACATGACCTCCCCCTTTGTGAAACAATACCTCCACCCTGCCATCATCACATAACTTGGTTATACTCAACAGGTTATTGGAGATAGAGGGAGCATGCAACACACCTTCAACTTTGCCCATCCCTGGTACTGAGACAGTGCCCTCCCCAACATCCAAAGCACTGTTACCATTAGCAACCTTGACGGAGGAGTTAATTCTCCTTAACCTCTTAAAGCCTTGCTTCATGTTAGCAATGTGAGATGAAGCCCCAGAGTCCAGTAACCAGAGGCCAGTAGGGCCATCAGTAGGGCCCTCAGCCCTCATCAGCGGTGAGGTAAGTAGTACACACGAAATTGCCCTTAGCACCAGCTTTGCCTCCGCCAGGCCCCCTTTTCTGCCCCCTGCCCTTCCTTGATTGAAACCACACTTAGGTCCTTGCTGGTAATGAGTGCAGTCCTTCTTCAGATGCTCCTCAGAGCCACAGATGAAACACTTGGGTAGAGTGTTAACCTGCTCTGAACTCTGGTGCCTCCTGTTGATGTGCTGAGTTGTGGCCCTGGTGTATTCTACTACATCTCTACACCTCCTGTCTTCCTCATTGAGCCTCCCTGTGAGGTAGGACAGAGTCATGGCTTCCTTCCTGGTTCCCTCTAGTGAGACAATAAAATTATCCCAGATTTTGTCCAGGGATGCCAGAATAACAGCAATCATGTTGGCCTCAGTCACAGAGTAGTCCCTGAGCACCAGTTCTGCCCTGAGTGCTTTCAACTTTCCCAGGTGTTCAGCCATGCTAGCCCCAAATTTCAGCTTGGTGTTATAAAACTCCGATGTAAGCCTTGCGGTGGAGCCCAAGCTATCACTATTAAATAGGCTATATAAAAACCCCCAAATCTCACCAGCTGTGAGCCCATCTGGAATGCTAGGGTACAATTTAGAATCCAGTGAGCTCAGTAGAGTGGTATAGGCTTTCCTGTGGTACCACTCTTCTTGAGGCCCCCAAGGGAAAGGTGGGGGGTCTAAAACAATTTCTAGGGTCCCTTCTTTTAAGAGACATACCTGTATCTCTTTATTCCATATGTTGAAGTTCTCACCCCCCAGATGCAGTTTCTCAAAATTATTTGGGAGAACAGACACAGCTGGGGAAGAAAATGCGGATCCCACTTGCTATCCTTGGTACCTTTGCTTGGCTTCCATTGGGAGAGGGATCCCTCTGCCAGTGGATGTAGGTATTTTTCTCTGATTATTTTTCTCCTTTTCAGATGGAGCGTACTGATCATGCTCAGAGCTCATTCCAGCCCAGGAGCTGATGGGAGGGGACCTCTCTCTCGGTGCTTCAAGGCCAGGCCTGATCCCAGGAAACCCTCCCGGTACTGGAACACTTACTGGGGGGTGAAGGCTGCAGGATGGGGCCAGAAAAGCCCGAAAATGCCAAGGATCGCCTGGAGGGGGCCACCCCTGGTCCTGAAGACTCCGGAGGAGGCAGCCATCGTCGGAAGTGGGAGGCTCGGCTGGAGGCCCCCTGAAGACATCGAGGTGAGTCCTCCATTGTCTCGGTGGGGGTGTTGGGAAGGCTGGAGCCCCCAGGGGTTCTTCTGAGACTCTCTGGAGGCACGGGTCCTGTCTAGGGGGCTCCGAACTGGACGCTCCCCTCGTTGGTCTCCTGGGGGTAGTGAGGGAGGCTGGCTACCCCTGACATCAAGGTTGGTTTGGTCGTGGCTTCCAGGGCTGTGACCAGGGCTTGGATTGTGGCCCTGATGCCCACTGCAGCAGGTGCGGCTGGGCAGACTTCGAGGCTTGCCAGTTGGGGGGTCCGAGCAGTTTGCATGCTGCTTCGGCTGGCTGCCATCGGTTGCTGGGCCTCGTGGCCTAGCTGAGGCCCACCAAGCCTCACTGGAGTAGGTAGCCTGGGGGTCACCATGTTGCTTCCGGTTGGCCCCGGAAGCTGCAGGTCGTGATTTGGCAGGAATTTTCCCACCAAAAGCTCCGGGGCCCTGGGGGCCCCCAGGGTGGCCAGCACCATGCTAGGGAGCCTCCTGGGTGCTGGGGAAGGACTTACCTGTTGTCCAGAGAGCCCCTGCGCTGGTGTCCCACGTGGCTTGGCTCGTGGTGTCCCTCAGGCTGCTAGGAGCATTCGTAGCAGTTCTCTGCATTCCTCGCCAGTGAGCTGGTCTACGCTGGGGGTGGTCTGGTCGCTGGCCACCTCCCCGGTGTCCTGTCAGTCCTGGGTGGACTGCTGGCCTTCCATGCTTTCCTCTGTGGCTTGCAGCTGCAGGGAAGCATGCGAAGGGGTCCCCGGTGCTCCGCTAGGATCTCTGGAGGCATAGAGATCATCTGTGACCTCCTCTGGATCGAAGCTTGCATCAGAGACTCGATGCAGGGTTGCAATCCTTGATTGGAGATTTCTGGTCACAATCGGGGATCTCCTGCCATCCATCTCTTGAGGGTTCTTGTTGGAACCTCCAAGCATCTTGCTTATGTTGGCTTGGAAGCATTGCCTCTAACTGTCCTCTGCTACCACTTTGTGAGGGATCTCACGAAGATTGATGGTTCGTTGAGGGCACTTCCAAGAAAAGGCAGCACACAAGGATGCAATCAAGTTAAATCTTTATTTAGAAATAAAGTAGGTAAAATGAGTTCCCTGGTATGGAGGCATCCATGCCTGGATTGAGCCCATGGATCAGTCCCGTAGGAAGTTAGAACAAGAGCCAAAGAGCAACCCCTGTGCAGGGGTTCTTATAGGGGCCCCTGGCCCCTCCCTTACCAAGGTGTGTGAGGGGACCGGAGGGCCATTAACTCTCCCCAATGAGGCTGCAGGGGCCAGAGCCCCTTGACCCACCAGTGGGATCAAAGGTGCTTCTTTGCTCCCATCTGGTGGCCTTTTAAGAAACTGCCATGGCTGGCACAAAACACCTAACACCCTAAATAATCATTTTTATTGCTAGAATCATTTGTTTGTGTTTTGCAAACAAAATACAGGAATCTGTATGTCACCCGAGGAATCTGGAATAGAGAGGTCTACACAAACTTTTGAGTAGGGGTTTTTGTTGAAGCTGAAAGACCAGTATAAAATGGCAGCACATGAACACATTACATAGGATAGTTTTGTGTTTGGTGTGCTTGTAAGGCATAGAAATTAATTCCAGATATTTTAATGTAATTTACAGTTTCAGTGCTTTGGATGAATTCCATAAACTCTTATTTTAAAGAGTTGATTTTAGTTGTGTTCTTAATTTTTATATCTTTTTAAAAGTTTCATTAGCCCCATTGAGGGACTGACTGAGGAGAGGATTGGAAACTAAATTAAGCCCCTCCAAAAATCAATAAACCAAAAGATTGTAGGCAACAATTTGAAGGCAAAAGCATAAAACAAGAATTTTATCAATAGCTAGGTATTCTCAGAACCATACTTTCATCTAATGTTTTTCCATTAACCAGTATTTCCAGGATATTCTATGACATCACAAAGCAGTAATTCTTTCTATTTCTGACTAAGATATTTATACTGAACTCTGACATTTTAATCTAATAAAATGCCTTTTTAAAAATGCTTATAGTAGTATAAATAAAGAGCAACTCCATTATATATTGGGCATCTGTGGAATACAAAATTCAATGTGGAAAACCTTCATAACTCTCTTGTGGCTTCATCATCATTTGAATTATGAGGCCTTCTTTACAGCCATGGGATGAAGTCCAAAATCTACAGAACCTTATTGAATTCCCTTATTGAGGGCTCACTGTTTAAAACAAAGTACTTAGGAAAGACATGGTAAGGGCTTAAGGAATTAAAAAATATATTGGGCACAGGGATTTCTTGTAGTAGAAAGTGTTCAAAGGAAAAAGGTGTACAGTTGACTAACATAAACTTTTAGGAATTTATCCACATTTCTCTCTCTCTCTTAGGTAAATAGGAAATGAAGGGGGGCGGGTTTGTAAATATCACATTCCAAACTGGATGTTTAACAGCCAAAGCAGTATTTAGAGCATGTTGCAATAAATACAAATTTCAATGGTTAGGGAGAGCCACTAATCTTGCTTGTTGTTGTTAGTCACGAAGTCATATCTGACCCATCTTGACCCCATGGACAACATTCCTGCAGGCCTTCCTGTCCTCTACAATCCCCTGGAGTCCATTTAAGCTCACGCTGGCTGCTTCAGTGACTCCATCCAGCCATCTCATTCTCTGTTGCTCCATTCTTCTTTTGCCTTCTTTCGTTCCTGGCATTAGGCTCTTCTCCAGTGACTCCTTCCTTCTCATGAGGTGGACAAAGTATTTGAGTTTCATCTTCAGGATCTGGCCTTCTAAAAAGCAGTCAGCATTGATGACTGACTGGTTTGATTGCCTTGCAGTCCAAGGGACTTGCAGGAATCTTCTCCTGCACCATAGTTCAAAGCCTCAATTCTTTGGCACTCAGCCTTCTTTATAGTCAACTTTCACAACCATACATTGCAACTGGAAAAACCATAGCCTTGACTATACACACTTTTGTTGGCAGGGTAATATCTGCTTTTTAGTATGCTGTCTAGATTTGCTATAGCTTTCCTCCCCAGGAGCAAGCATTTTTTAATTTCTTGGCTGCAGTCCCCATCTGCAATGATCTTGGAGCCCAGGAAAATAAAATCTGTCACTACCTCCATTTCTTCCCCATCTATTTGCCAGGTATTGAGAGGGCCGGGTGCCATGATCTTAGTTTTCTTAATGTTGAGTTTCAAGCCAACTTTTGCACTCCTCCTTCACCCACATCAAGAGGCTCTTTAGTTCCTCTTCACTTTCTGCCATTAGAATGGTATCATCTGCATATCTGAGGTTGTTGATATTTCTTCCAGCAATCTTAATTCCAACTTGTGATTCATCTAGCCCTTTCTCATGATGTGCTCTGCATATAAGTTAAATAGGAAAGATGACAGTATATAGCCTTGCCAAACTCCTTTCTCAACTTTGAACCAATCAGTGATTCCATGTCCAGTTCTCACTGTTGCTTGTTGACCCGCATATAGGTTTCTCAAGAGACAAATAAGATGGTCTGGTACTCCCATCTCTTTAAGAACTTGACACAATTTGTTGTGGTCTAAAAATGCCGGTATTGGAAAGCCGTAAAAGTGTAACTAAGATTTAAAAGATGTAAACATTGAATAAAAACATTTTTTTAAAAAAATATCATGCCCATCTTTGGTTGAAACATTCCCTTCATATCTCCAATTTTCTTGAAGAGATCTCTGGTACTCCTAAACTGTTTTCTTCTGTTTCTTTGCACTGTTTATTTAAGAAGGCATTCTTATCTCTTCTCTGGAATTCTATTCTCTGGAATTCTGCATTCAATTGGGAGTATCTTTCTCTTTCTCTCTTGCCTTTCCTTCCCTTCTTTCCTCAGCTATTTGTAAAGGTTCCTTAGATAGCCATTTCGCTTTCTTGCATTTCTTTTTCTTTGGGATGGTTTTAGTTGCTACCTCTTACATTATACAATGTTGCAAACCTCCATCCATAGTTCTTCAGGCACTCTGTATAGAACTTCTCCATCTTTGGCTGCAGAGCACATAGTCTGATTTCTGTGTTGACTGTCTGGTGATGTCCATGTGTAGAGTTGTCTCTTGGGTTGTTGGAAAAGAGTGTTTGCTATGACCCAATTGTACTCTCTTGACAAAATTCTACCAGCCTGTGCCTTGCTTCACTTTGTACTCGAAGGCCAAACTTGCCTGTTATTCCAGTTATCTTTTGGCTTCCTACTTTAGCATTCCAATCCCCCATGATGATGACATCATTTTTTGGTGTTAATTCTATAAGGTGCTGTAGGGCTTCATAGAACCAGTCAATTTCATCCTCTTCAGTACCGATGGTTGGGGCATAGACTTGGACTACTGTGATATTGAATGGTTTGCCTTGGATTCAAACTGAGATCATTCTGTCATTTTGAGGATTGTATCCCAGTAGTGCTTTTCCTACTCTTTTATTGATTATGAAGGCTACTCCATTTCTTCTGAGGGATTCTTGCCCACAGTAGTATACCTGATGTTCATCTGAATTAAATTCACCCATTCCTGTCCATTTTAGTTTGCTGATTTCTAAGATGTTGATGTTCAGTCTTGTCATCTCTTGTTTGGCCATGTCCAGCTTGCCTTGATTCATGAATCTTACATTCCAGGTTCTTATGGAGAAAAGATCTTTGCAGCATCAGACTTCCCTTTCACCATCAGATACAGCCATAGCTGAGTGTCCTTTCAGCTTTGACCCAGTTGCTTCATTCTTTCTGGTGCTACTAGTACTAGCCCTCTGTTCTTCCCCAGTAGCATATTGGACGCCTTCTGACTTGAGGGGTAGTCTTCCAGCATCATATCTTTTTTCCTTTTGGTACTGTCCATGGGGTTTTCATGGCAAAGATACTAGAGTGGGTTGCCATTTCCTTCTCCAGTGGATCACATTTTTTCAGAGTTCTCTTCTATGACCTATCCGTCTTGGGTGGCCCTGCACAGCATAGCTCATAGCTTCATTGAGCTACACAAGCCCCTTCACCATGACAAGGCAGTAATCCATGAAGGGGCTAAGCTTGCTACTCTATGCCTTTTCCCAGTCAAAATCCACTTGAGCTTTCTTTGGGCTGAAAAACATCAAACATTTTTGACTGCCATCTGGTGACTCTCTGTAATATTTAAAAAAAACACATAATTCTTCATCTTTCACATTATAACAATTGTCCCTGTCATTCTCAGTTACTCTTTTAGGAATCAAATAATTACAAGAGCACTTTAATCAGAAAATATAGCTAAAGTGATGGAATTCATGGACATGAAGTAAGTGCACAATCCCTGGAAGAATAACACTATTTTCAAGAATAACATTATTTTCATTCTGTAACTCAGAATATAAAGGTACAACTGCAAAGCAATCAGGAAGTAATGAATGGGAGAGCCATTTGTCTAGGAATTGCTGGATTCAGTTTCTCTAATGTAATAAAAAAGAATACTAGGAGTGCTGTTCAAATTTGCATCTCATAGTTTATGGCAAGAAGTTCCCAAACATCTTGAGAACAGGTAAGTCAAGCAGTTTCTATAGGCCGCAGGAAGTGAGAAAATGGAACATTTGAACAAGAATGTAAATCAAATAGGTCTTTATGGGTGGCCACCAGATGATCGGACAAGAAGTGGTCTGGGTTGTTGTGAGAAGAAACAATGAAAAATACACATGTAATAATATCAACTGGCAAGACTATCCTAGATCTTTGAATTACACCTGAAAGAGAGTCTGTTAAAGAGATCTGCTTTCACCTTTGCAATTCTCCATTCTCTTACTAGCACTGATGGTCTGTTGCACCCCCCCCTTTGAACAATAAACATGAGTGGCCCATGGTGGTCCTGTCAAGTTGAGCTCTTTATAAAATAATCAGTGATCCATAACTTTCTGGAAGTGATTTCACAAGCTAATATCTTCGGCCATTGCTGGGGAAAGCAGCTGTTGGAGAGGGGTTAAAAAGAATCATTGTGGTTCTTTCAGTACTTTTTCTTACAATAAAAGAAAAATCAAATGGACCATAGAAGTGGACCATAGAAGGTTTGCTGCAAAAGGAAAACAAGATCTTTCAAAACATCCCTTCAGACTTTCAGCCATTATTTAGTTATATAAAAGTTTTTAATCAGGAAAATTCCACAAAATTCCACAAAGGCTCGGTGAGGGTTTTCCCTCAGAGAAGGCTGATTCCCCAAAGTGCAGAGAAGCTGATTACTCAAAGCACAGAGAAGGCTCCAAAAGAGGGATTTCCCGAAACACCAAAAAGACTTCATGAGGATTTCCCTGCTAATTTAGGAACGAGACTCTCCTTGATTGTCCGTAGCTCTGACTCCGTGAGGATTTTTATTACCTTAAAACGCTCCTCTAAACTCCCACATAAATTTGAACTTCCTCCACCATTTTAAACTGGATTTGAATCTACCACCATTTTTAAAAAACCCTCCCACTGGAAGACTACAACACAACACAAAGGACAGCAATCTAAAAGTTACTCCACAAGGGACATCTGAAACTGCATAGAGAAGTACAACTGTATCTTCATAAGGAAGTAAAAGTAAATTACTGCAAAACTCTTTCCAAGCTTCAAAATTATTTCATTCTACCCTACTACTTTATTTCATTAAGTAAGGATTAATAATAGAAGTTTTAAAATTATTATATAATAAAAATTCAAATATTACTGCTCCATTAATTAATTGATTAGCACTGTTTAATTAATTGATTATCTAGCTGAATATTCAATTGTCTAGTTAATTAATTATTAACAATTCATTAATTGATTAGATTGGCATTATTTACTGATCTATGTTAATTGATTTATTATTGACATTAATTAATTTGATTACTGATTAATTACTTGCTAGATATTAATTTATTATTGATATTGACTAATTAATTAATGCCAGGCAGAAACTCCAACAAATCCATCACCAAACACCCACAAACGAAAGATATCATTATCAACGATGACCCAAATGATTCCGGCACATGCTATAAATGTAAGGAATCTATCAACGAATATGATGAATTCAAGAAACGCCAAGTATGTACCAATTATGCTCACCACACCTGCCTGAAAATAAACAAACAGGTACCAATTTCCTACAAGTATATCCTACATTTATCCATCTATGTCCATCTTGTTTACCAAAATTTGATAACTTAATTGCCATGTCTGATAGGGTCCATACCATGGAAACAATTATAAAGGGCCTGGTGGCTCAGCAGACTGAGAGCATTGTGATTAACACCTGCTGTCTACAATTACTGTAAGTTCGAATCTCACCAGGCTCAAGGTTGACTCAGCCTTCCATCCTTTCTAAGGTAGGTAAATTGAGGACCCAGTTTGTGGGGGCAATAAACTGACTTTGTATAAATATACAAAAGTATGAAGGCTATTGCTTAATAGTAAACCGCCCTGAGTCTCCGGAGAAGGGCGGCATATAAATCAAATTAAAAAAAAAAAAAGACACAGCAAACAATCATAGACTCCATAGAAACAAGTTTAGAAACACATATACTAGCATGTTTAGAAACACATTTTACATATTTGAAAAAAAAAATTACAGCACAAAAAAATGAAAACACAACAGATCAAAATCTTATCCCAATTCAACAAACATTACCTCAACCACAACCAAAACCACAAATATCTGCCAACCAACCAAACAACATCTCCATACTAATCAAAGATACCATTGAGAGAGAACAAAAACATTAAAATGCTATTTTATTTGGATTAGATGACACCAGTGAACCAGATATCACAAGGGTTCGTAACATCATTAGAAGCTATAATACACCAACCATCTCCCTTGACAAAATCATCGAAGTCTCCAGAGATGGACCAGAATACAAGAACAGAGATGGCTCAGTGGCCCCAAGATTCTGTAGAATCATTTGCAAAAATGAGACCAGCAAATGTAAGTTCATTTATACTATAAATTCAATTGCCAGATCCAACCCCAACCACAGCAAACTTCAATCACGGCCTGACCTATCCTTACTACAACGGATCCATTCCCGCGAACTCTGCAAAGAACTCAAAAGACACCAAGACGAAGGCGAATCTAACCTATACATCGACTACCACGCTGACTGCATAAAAAGTAAAACCTACAATCAATCCCCCAATATACAACTCTCCATCGTACAAAACATCCAACCATCCATCATCCAAAACTAGGTACACACGCCCCTTACTTCCTCAATACCAACCACTACTGACCTTAAATGCAAACTAATAAACACAAGAAGCATTGTAAACAAAATGCCTGAACTTCTCCTCTTATTAAATACTAGTACATTTGACATTATATTTGTCTGTGAAACATGGCTAAAATCATCCCTCCTTGACTCCATCATCACAGTAAGAGAATATCATGTTTACCGGTCTGATCGCGAAACCCGAAGAGGTGATGGAGTAGCTATCTTCTACAAAAAGTTATTAAACCTAAAAAATATTCAAATTACACATGAACTACACTATTAACATGGGCAGCCTCTTGCCCATACCCTCTCATCTTTCTGGGTGACCTCAACCTACCTCTTATTAATTGGACAATAAACGAATGTACAACTGAACCCAACATACAACCCTATACAATGCTGTTACTAATCTAGGTCTAGATCAACTAGTAACTAACAACACTAGACTCAACAACTGCCTCGACCTCATCTTCTGCAACAGCTTAAACTCAATTTATGGATTACAAATAAAAGAACTCTTTTCCAATAGTGACCGCAGCATGATAGACTTTTGTCTCGATATACGCCCTTACAAAAATCACCATAATAATGAGATACCCAATTACAACTTCAGAAAAGCCAACTATGATTTCATAGACACTGACCTCTCATCTCTTGATTGGCAAATTCTATTCTCTAACTGTAACACTGCCGAAGACCATTATAATATTTTCTTGCTCGAAGTCAATAGAGTTATTAAACTATATGAACCACTAATCACCAACAAAACCAGGAAAAACAATTTACCCATATCAATAAGAAAGCTCCAATCCAAAAAGAAAAAATCCCTTTGGCATAAAAACAAAACTGGCTATGTAGCTAACTTTAAAAGCCGCTACAAAAATATATGCCATCAAATACAGACTGAATGCACTAATTATCACATCAAACAAGAAGAAAACCTTCTGTGCACGAAATCCAATCGCAACTTCTATAATTTTGTAAACAACAAACTTAAAGACTCGAGATCCATCCCACCCCTAAAAGGACCTAACAGTAAAGAATGTAATGATGAAGCAGTTAAAGCAAACCTCTTTAATGCATTCTTCGGCTCAGTCTTTGTTAACAGCAATGGCTCATGCCCAGCATTCCCTAGTCATAATCCTAATGACTACAATGATCTAATACAAATAGATTTCACAGAAGATAATGTTGAAAAGGCTGAATAGACTGAAACTATCTCTATCCATTGGACCTGATGGACTATGTGCATATTTCTTAAAAAAGCCTTCCACCGCTATAGCAGAACCCCTAAGCATAATCTTTGAAAAATCTTTCAGGACCAGTTCACTATCCAACCTATGGTCACTAGCCACGGTCATTTCTATCTTCAAAAAGGGAGACAGCAGCCTAATCGAAAATTACAGACCAATCTCTTTATGCTGCATCACCTGCAAAGTCATGGAATCAATCATCAACCAATCCATTACCCTCCACCTAGAAACAAACAACCTACTCTCTAATAAACAATTTGCTTTCAGAAAAAAATATCCCGTAATTTACAACCTCTACACTGCAAACACATATGGACTACAAACCTTGATCAGAGCAAATCAATAGATGCAATTTATATAGACTTCTGTAAAGCCTTTGATTGAGTGGTACATGACAAACTACTTCTAAAACTAAAATCCTATGGCATCTCCGGAGCCCTCCATAATTGGATAACTGCATTCCTGTCAAACAGACAAGTGGTCAAAATAGGGAGCACCCTATCAAATCCTGCATCTGTTAATAGTGGTATCCCCCAAGGGAGTGTTCTAGGACCAACACTCTTCATACTATACATAAATGACCTATGTGATCATATTATAAGCAACTGCGTTCTCTTCGCCGATGATGTAAAAATATTTAACATTACCAACAATGCTGCTACTCTTCAAAAAGACCTTGACTTTGTGTCGGAATGGTCAAAAAATTGGCAACTCCAAATCTCAACCAACAAATGCTCTGTCTTACACATTGGCAAAAAGAATCAGAACACTAAATACAAGCTAAGTGAATATGACCTTGTAGATGACCCTCACTCTGTCAAGGACCTTGGAGTACTCATATCAAATGATCTAAGTGCCAAAGCCCACTGCAACAACATCGCCAAAAAGGCGTTAAGGGTTGTAAACCTAATCTTGTGTAGCTTCTTCTCCGGTAATATTACACTAAATAAATAAATAAATAATTTTATTTCTATACCGCCCTTCTCCCGAAGGACAACCTATTAAAAAACACAAAGACAAACATCAGTTAAAAATAATTAAAATTATTACATAATTCGGCTGAAATTTAAAACCCCAAAAATTTAAAACCCAATTTAAAAATCATTAAATTGATAGCCCGGCTTGGCGGAACAGCAGGGTCTTGAGGGCACAGTGAAATATACGGAGGTCAGAGATCTTGCGCATTTCCAGGGGCAGTTCATTCCACAGGGCAGGGGCTCCCACAGAGAAGGCCCTCCCCCTGGGTGTTGCCAGCCGACATAACTAGGCAGATGGCACCCTGAGGAGACCCTCTCTGTGGGAGCGAACTGGCCGGTGGGAGGCTGTTTGTGGCAGAAGTCGGTCTCGAAGGTACCTGGGTCCTATGCCATGGAGCGCTTTAAAGGTGGTGACCAACACCTTGAATCGCACCCGGAAGACCACTGGGAGCCAGTGCAGCTCGCGCAGGAGGGGTGTCACGTGGGCACAATGGATTGCACCCATAACCACCCACGCGGCCACATTCTGGATCAGCTGGAGCCTCCAAGTGCTCTTCAAGGGGAGCCCCATGTAGAGAGCATTACAATAGTCCAGCCGGGAGGTGACAAGGGTGTGAGTGACCGTGCGCAAGGCATCCCGGTCCAGAAAAGGCTGCAACTGGTGAATCAGGCAAACCTGATAAAAAGCCCCCCTGGTCACGGCCGTCATATGCTCTTCTAAAGACAGCCGTGCATCCAGGAGGATGCCCAGATTGCAAGCCCTCTCTGTGGGGGGCAAAGATTCACCCCCAATAGTCAGCGATGGCACGAGCTGACTATATCAGGACGCCGGCAGCCACAGCCACTCGGTCTTGGAAGGGTTGAGTCTGAGCCTATTTCTCCCCATCCAGACCTGCACGGCCTCCAGGCAGCGAGACATCCCATCAAGGGCATCATTGGGATGGTCTGGGGTGGAGATGTACAGCTGAGTGTCATCAGCGTACTGATGGACTCTCACCCCAAAACCACGGATGATCTCACCCAGCAGCTTCACATAAATGTTGAACAGAAGGGGCGAGAGAACCGACCCTTGCGGCACTCCCCATGCGAGGCACCTCGAGGTCGACTTCTGCCCCCCTGCCAACACAAACTGCGAACGATCGGAGAGGAAGGAGAAGAACCACCGCAGTATGGTGCCCCCTATTCCTAATCCCCTCAACCGCTGCAGCATGATACCATGGTCGATGGTATCAAAAGCTGCTGAGAGATCTAATAGGACCAGGACAGAGGAGCAACCCCTGTCCCGAGCCCTCCAGAGATCATCCACCAACGCGACCAATGCCGTTTCTGTGCTGTACCCCTGCCTGAAGCCTGACTGGTACGGGTCCAGATAGATAGCTTCAACCAGGTGCCGGGGAAGCTGTCGTGCCACCACACTCTCAACAACCTTCGCCACAAAACGAAGGTTGGAGACCGGACTGTAATTAGCTAATTCAGCCGGGTCCAGGGAAGGCTTCTTGAGGAGGGGCCTCACCACCGCCTCTTTCAAGGCGGCGGGAAAGGCACCCTCACTCAAGGAAGCACTTATAATCCCCTGGAGTCAGCCTTGTGTAACCTCCCAGGAGGCCAGTACCAACCAGGAGGGACATGGGTCCAATAAACACGTGGCGGCACTAATCTTACCCAGAACCCTGTCCACATCCTCGGGAGCCACAGGATCAAACTCCTCCCAGATAACATTCTCAAGACCTACCCTCATCTCCTCCCCCGGACTCATCCAGTCGGAGTCCAAGCCTTCCCGTATCCGAGCGACTTTATCATGCAAGAATTGCACAAAGTCCTCAGCTCAACCCTGCAAGGGATCTTCCTGCACTCCCCCCTGAAGAAGGGAGTGGGTCACCCTAAACAGAGGGACTGGGCGGTTCTCTGCAGATGCGATAAGAGTGGAAAAATGGTTAGATTTTGCCGCTTTTATCGCCTTTAGGTAGGTCTTGATATAAGACCTCACCTGTGTCCGGTCAGAATCAGATTGACTGGTCCTCCAAATGCTCTCTAGGCGTCTTTTCTTTTCTTTCTTTTTTTTTATTGAAAAAGTTTTCAAATACAAATACAAATTTTTCCCTCTTTTTTCTCCCCCCTCCTCCCTAACCCCCCTCACCACCCATCCCCCCCTGTGACTTCTTCACAACAAAAGCCTAATTCATAACAGATTACATAATATTTTACCATCCCCTTACTCCCTCCTCTAAATACTGACCCTTACTTGCTAAAAATATTATTAATATTATTACTTCCCCCTTTTACCATATATTTAAAAAAAAACATTCTACTATAACATTGTATGATAACTTCTAATTTAGCATAATATTATTATAACTCCCAATTTAGCAATAATCTGCCCTTTTTCTCCTCCCCCAAACTTATATCTGTATATTATTACAACATTTCAAAACAACCTTCCACTTTAAAACTATATAATAAATCCTACTTTAACATTTAATCTTTTGTGTATATTAATATAACATTTCCAAGCAGCCTTCCCCATAAATCCTAATTTAACATTTATTCAACTCTATCCATTTCCTCCACTCCCCTAAATATATCACTTAAACATCCCTTTTCTTAAACTAATCAATCAGTAAACTAACCTATTTCCACCCACTTTCCTACAAAATTGCCATGCACAACAATTCTTAATATCTTTAATCCACTGCCCACTCTGCTAATATGTAATATATGCTAATATATATATGTATATATATATATATATATACATATATTCCATTATATATAAAAAAAAGACAATGACTTTAAATTTATAATCCATATAATATCTTCTTTTATGTCTTTGCACTGGATTGTTGAGTCAATCATCCATAGTAGGGTAACATAGCATCCTGGTGCAACAGTTTGTTCAAAATCTTCAGTCATCATCTGCCCCCATCAGTAATGAATATCCTCATATATATATAAAAGTAAAAACAACCACCCGAGTGACATTATAATTATATTCCATACAGTTGTAATTGTGGCTTTCATCAGCATTATTAATTCCCATCGTCCTCGTGGGTAACAACCAGATCTTCTGCATGCCCCAGCGTAACTCTCTTGCCTTGTAGCTCAGTATAATTATAATATATTTATCGATAAAAGAAAGAAATCCAAAGTAGATAATTCAAATCCAACAATTTAAGGCTCTTTTCACATCCCAAAATTATGGCATTGCAGAGGTCTGTCACTGTCCTCAGGATAATATTAACCAATACTTCGCCTCCACTATCTTTTCACATATTCATTCATTTTTTTAAAATCACTGGCTTCACTGTTGCTTAATTTAGAAATTTCTATTTTTATAAGACCTATTTCTTTTTTTCTTTTCTTTTTGTGGGTTTAATTTCCATCCTGGTTTCCTTTCTGCAAGTTGTATATCAACTGATCGGTTTTCATTCTGCTTTATAACTTGATCTTGTTGGTTTTGTTTTTGTATCTCATATTTCTTTTTTGCCAATTGTATATCAGCTAATTGGTTTCCATACTTGTCTTTGACTTGATGAATCATCACGTTAGAGTCAGATGCCACTTCTCTCATATTTGTAGATAATCCAGCTGGGGTATCTAAAGAATCCAAAGGCAATTTGTCTACCGCAACCTCTGTAATTTGATGTTTTCCCTTTATTTCCAACTCCTTCTGCTTATCCTGTATTGTGCCTAAAGATGTTAAGTTCATTTTCAAAAATTTTTGATAAAATTCTTCCGCTTTTTCAACAGTATTTAGTTGGTATCTTTCTCCTTGATATCTCAATATTATACCAACTGGGGCATCCCACCTAAATGGAATATTTCTTTTTTTTAACTCAGTCACCAGAAAACCAAATTTCTTCCTTTCCGTTAACATCTTGGGCAGGAGCTCTTTGTAGATCCAAATCTTTCTTCCATACAATTGCAAGGTAGAATTGAAGGAATTTTGCACAATATTATTCCTAATTTCTTTATCTGTAAAGTAAATCACCACATCTCTAGGCAATTGCCTTTGCTTTGCAATCCAGGAGTTTATTCTACAAAACACTTCCTCAGGTTGAACCTTTAAAATCCCAGCCAGAATTTCAGAAGATATTTTCCTTAAATCATCTCTGTTATTTTCCTGCAAACCTCTCAGTCTAATCGCATATTCAGTAAAATTATATTGGATCATTAAAACTTCTCTTTCAATCCGTTGTTGTATATTTTCTGCATTACAAGTCTTTTGTTCAGCCTCCATTTTAGGTTTTTCTTCTGGGCTATTGTCTTGAATGTTTGTCAAATCATTTTCAATTTTTTGAATTCTATTGTCCAAATTGTCCTCAATTTCTTCCACTTTAGACTCTAATAAATTAGTATTTTCATCCAACTTGATCATAAATTCTGCATAGCCATTAGCCATTTTTATAATCTTTCCATCCAGAGTATCAAACTTTAATTGCACTAATTCTTTAATTTCCTGCTTAAATTTTTCAAAGTTCTGATTCACAATCTCATCCCTTCTTACAATCTCCTCCAAAAGAAATTCAATTATATTAAAATCAGTTTTCTGAGACTGGAGCTTTAAAACTTGTTCGCGTAATTTGTTAATGGGGGAATCCCCCCCCACTGCTTGTTTGACCGGCTTTGCAAGCTTTAATGCCATATTTCCACACAGACAAACTATTTTTTAAAAAAAAGAAAAGAGAGGCAAAAGAGAAAAAAAAACTTCTTTCCAACCAAGATCAATATCAGATCTCCAGGAAGAGAGAAACACAAAAGTAGAGCTTTATTTTCAAGTGTAGCCAAAAGTATTTATTCCGCTACTTTGTATCTCAGTAGGAAACGGAAGGACTCTCCCTTTCAGCCCCTTCTCAAGCCTCGGCAGTCGCCATTTTTAAAGATTCTTTTTTTCCTTTTCCTTTTCCTTCTTCAATAACTATTGTAAAATAAGTAAAATACTTGCGATTCAGGGTCACAGGTCCAGTTCATATCCTTTTTAATTGTTCTGTTAATTTTTGTAGGCTTGATCTTGTCGCCTAGCTCTGCATAAGCAGAGGTCTCCCAAAGCCCGGAGCAGCGGCAAGGGAAATAGGGAGCGTCATCTGCTTCGTCCCCAAAAGTAAAAAAAAAAAACTTTTGGGGCTATGCAGAGATCTCTACCTGCCCCCGCCAGCTCTATCTCCATTTCCACATGGAAATGGAGTTTTTTCGAGCAGCCTTTCAGATGTAAAGGCGGCTCTTTACAGGCAATGGGGCGGCGATCCCAAGGGATCGTCTAGCGGCGGCAAGAAGCAAACCGGAAGTCCTCTAGGTGTCTTTTCTGATGCTTCATCTCTCTCAGCTCCTCGGAGAACCAAGGAGCAAATTGAGATCGGCATCGGGTTAGAGGCCGCAAAGGCACGACGCGGTCCAAAGCCCCGGTGGCCGCACTCTCCCAGGCGGCCACCAGTTCTTCGGTCGAGTCATGTGCCAGAGTCTCAGGAAATGGCCCAAGCTCTGTCAGGAGCCTTTCGGGGTCCATCAGGCACCTGGGTCGGAACCATCTGGTTAGTTCCATCTCCCTGCGGTGGGGGGAAGTGGCTGGAAAGTCCAAGTGAAGGAGCGAATGATCTGTCCATGACAAGGGTGTAATGTCTAGGTCCCCTCTACCAAGATCATTCAACCACTGACCAGAGACGAAAATCAAGTCCAGAGTGTGTCCCCCTATGTGAGTGGGGCCTTGAACTAACTGGGTCAGGTCCATGGCTGCCATGGAAGCCATGAACTCCCGAGCCACCTCTGATGCCTTACCCACGGATGGTAGGTTGAAATCCCACATGACAATAAGTCTGGGGGTATCAACCGCCACTCCGGCAATAACGTCGAGCAGCTCTGGCAGGGTCGCCGCCACATGGCAGGGAGCCAGGTACATAGTCAGCAAACCCATCTGCACCCCACGGCCCCACTTTACAAAAAGGGACTCACTTCCGGCTATCTGAGGAACAGTGGTCACCCTCGGACAAAGACTTTCCCTAATAATCGCTGCCATTCCCCCACCCCTCCCCTGAGCCCTTGGCTGATGAAATGCATGGAAATCTGGTGGGCACATTTTGACGAGGGGGACCTCCCCCCTCCTGGCCCAACCAAGTCTCTGTAATACCTGCCAGGTCCGAACCCCCCTCCAGGTGAGATCACAAATGAGGGGGGCTTTATTAACAACCGACCTGGCATTACATAACATCAGCCGTGGACCCAGGGCCTGAGGCTCTGTGCAACCCCGGACACGAGTCACACATTGGGGGCTGGAGTGCGCAATTGCTCATAAACAGCGTGTGCGCATCCCCGGAACATGATATGGCCCCCTGCGCCCATCATATCTGCCCCTCCCACTCATTATTTCAATTGCACTGCCCTTCCTATCACCCCCCTGCTCCCCAGTCAAATTTCCTTCCAAGACCCCTCCACTGTGTCCAATCGACCCATCACCTTGCTCGGTGGCTATATGGACCCCCCCCAGGTCCATCTTTACAACCTCTTCCCCTCCTCCCGGGTCCCCTTAAAATTTTCATTAAAAATTTTGCTAAAAAACCCCTCAATCCCCTCTTCACTGCATGCCATCTCTCAGGGTTCCAAAGCCCATCATCAAGATAGGCCCTCAATAACGTGGAGGGCCAGGCCTGCGAGAGGGGGGAGTCTCGCAGCGCTAGAAGGTCGGCTTTTAAAAGCATCATCCGAACCAAGGACAGGAAAGGAGGGCCAGTTCGGGGTTCCTCCATAGTCCAGAGAGACAACCGTGCACAAGATCACAAAATGTCCATCGTAGAGCTGGACTCCAGTGTCCTCTCATGACAGGGAGAAGGTCCAATGTCCTTTGATGTTTTTCTTTCACCCAACGGAGGGCCATATCTAAACCATCCTCTCATGATGGTTAGTCTCCCTAGAGATGGTTACACCAGGGATGATGTTCCGTCTCCTCCATTGGGGTATAAAAAGTCCCTCAGCTCCCCCATAGTAGTGCTCTCCGGTGAAAGGTGTAAGTTGGAACATGGGAAGAGGTCTTGCGTAGCAGTTCGTAAACCCATCCCGCAAAGGGAGGGGGGAGGGGGAGGCAGGGAGAGGGAGGGGGGAATAATATTCCCAGAGGAGGATAACATCTCCTCCTCCGCCGATGTATAAGTCCTGGCCACCCTCACCTCCTCAGTCTTCCCTCACACCTCAGCTAACGTCCACCATTGCAGCATCCTGCGACAGGTGCCATCAACGGTGCCAGCACCGTCCCACCACACCCCCATAATCCAACAGTCCCAGCAATCCTGACATACTCCAGGATAACCACGTCTGTGGGTCCGGGGGGGGTGTCCAATGCTAGCGTTGCCAGCTGGCCCCTGACGCCATCGCCACCCCGGTTCCGCTGCTTCAAGTGGGGGGGGCACAGCAGATGCCAACACTTAAGAGATAATGAGTTTATTGAAAGAGAAAGCCAACTATCTAGATGGCCCCATTGATAAGCAAAGCAAATACTGCTGGCAGAAGTCCATTCAAGACAGGATATTTCAAAACTCCTTGCAGCAAAGTTTGACAACTAACAAAAACAGAGTGATAGGATTAGAGCAAGCAACCCCTCACCCAAAAATCCAGCCATCAGCCACAATGAGAATTGCCCAATACCCTCTTTAGAAACACAAGGCCTATATTGCACAAATCCCAAACTTCAAAAACATAGAATCATGTAAGAACCCTTCCTCTTACCCAGTTGGTTGGTCAGCTGCCCCAGAACTGCAAAACATGGTGGTTCTGTTCACCAATAAACAGAATCTTTTTTTCCAATCAGCCTCCATGTTATTTCCAGAGTCTTTCTCCCAGCTTGGAATTGAACCAGATGGATTTTACTTCCAACAACAGGCAAACTGTGAGGAAGCAGGTTTGGGTTACTTCATCTTTTTATAAGAAGGGCAGACCAAGGAATGCCTCTTGCAAGTACCACATGATCAACTTCCTAGAAAAGAACATGAAATGATTGGAGATTAGCCTGCTTTCTTCAAAAAATATTAGGCTATAAAATATTGAAATGCCAAAGATTGTAAGAAAAGAAATGACATTGGACAAAAAATAACTACTATATATAGATTTTAAAAAGGTATAATAAAAAAGCAAAATTGTTCTGTGTTATGTAAGGTCCTGCCTCTACTCCCCAATCCAAGATGGCACCACCGAAGGCTGCCTTGATGAAATCCTCTCTAATGGTTTCTTTATTTTTAATTATTCTCTGCAACTCACTACGGATTTCTTACTTACGAGACCATCTGCTAAGAATTAGGCAATGTTTCTTTAAGGAGCAACTTTCTGTGATCTCACCACCACCCCCCATCTTTACAAACACAGAGAAGATTCTAACACAGGAAGAAGCAATTTCCCCGGAGCTATGGATTACCAAAAAAACCAAACGGAGGAAATGGAGACGAGGTAAAAGGGTGGGAATTTTAAACAAGCTAAGAAATAGGGGAAATAGAATTGCTCTGCCTTCGATCTTCCTGATAAATATACTCTCACTTGCTAACAAGATGGATGAAATACTCCTTTTAAACAGATGCAACTCTGATTTTCACAGCGCAGCTGCCCTATGCTTTATTGAAACCTGGTTACATGATGATATTGATGACAACAGCATGCAAATTCCAGGGTTTCAGATACATAGAGCAGACAGAATTGCAGAATCATCAGGTAAAAAGAAGGGAGGAGGCTTATGCTTATATATTAACAACAGCTGGTCTCAGGATATAACTATAATATATAAATTCTGTGATGAAAACTTAGAGTATTTACTTATCAACTGTAAACCATTTTACTGTCCATGCAAGTTCTCCTCATTTCTACTAATTGCTGTTTATGTCCCCCCCACAAGCCTGTGTAAACAAGGCATTATGAACTCTAGCTGACCAGATTATGGGGGCTGAAGCCAAATACACCGATTCACTGGCCATTATTATGGGAGAGCTAAACAAAGCAAACTTAAGGAAAGAGCTACCAAAATACTTTCAGACAGGGGTGAAATCTAAAAATTTCCCCTATCGGTTCTGTGGGTGTGGCTTAATTGGTGGGCGTTGCTTGGTGGTCAGGTGACCCGGTGGGCATGGCCAATAATAATAAATAATAAAAATAATAAACAAAGCACACAAAACAATAAGAGGTACCAAAAACCAACTTTCACACTTTACACACATACAACACAACACAACTGACTCACACACAATCTAAAAGCAGCTGCACTTCACCCAAAATGGCCCCTGTAACAAGCAGGAACCTCACACAGCCACAAAAAGCTCAAAAACCAACTTTCACAAGCTGAGAGACCATTAAGAGAAGGAGCAAGGGCGAAAGAAGTTAAAGAACAAAGAGAAATAAGAATGACTAGATCAACAAAACAAGTAAATAAATAAGAAATGGAAGAAGAAATTAAAATAATATCTTTGAATATAAATGGACTAAACTCAGCAATAAAAATAAGAAAAATATTCAACATATTAGAGAAGTTAAAATTAGAAATTATATGCTTACAAGAAGTACATATTAGAAAGCAACATAAAAAACTTTTGGAGCGAATAAAATTGGGGACATTATACACAACATTGGCTTCTCAAAGCAAAAGAGGAGTAATATTTTACATTAAACAGACAATCCAATCCAAACAAATATTTGAGGATGAGGAAGGAAGAGTATTAATGGTAGAAATTGTAATGAACTACAAAAAAATATTACTTGTGGGTATATATGCTCCGAATGAAAATCAAGAAGAATTTTATTTGAAACTACACAGGAAAATACTAGAACATGAATATAAAGATATTTGCATAATAGGAGATTTTAATGTGATTGTTGATAATGAGTTAGACTATAAATCTACAAAGTGAATAAAAAACCAAGGAAGACACTTCCGAAAGCATTCTATACAATGGTAGATGAATTAAGCCTGCAAGATGCTTAGAGAAAAAAAAACCTAAAAGAAAAACAGTACACATTTCATTCAAAAAAACATATGTCATGGTCAAGAATAGATATGATGTGGATGTCCACAGATTTAATATCCAAGATAGATAAGATTGATATAGAAGCAAATATATGGGCAGATCACAATCCAATAATGATGATATGGAAAGGACAAAAAAAGAGAATGAGATGGACATTAAATCAAAGCTTATTAATGAGAAAGTCTTTATACAATATATGGAAAAAGAATTGACTTTTTTCTTTAAAGAAAACAGAAAAGAAGATACAGTACATCATTACAAAACGTATGGGATACTAGTAAAGCATATATAAGGGGTTTGATAATGACTTATAAGGGGGAAAAAATAAACAGACTAGACAAACTCAAAAGAAATTGGAAGAGGAATATAAGAAATTAGAGAAAGAATTGCAAAAAAAACCCGTGAGACAAAAAAAATACAAATATAATGGACTTGGAAAAACATAAACTGAACTTAATTGAGAATGAAGACTTGCAAGGAAAATAAAATCAACAAAGCAAATTTTTTTTTGAAAATGCAAATAAACCAGGAAGATGGCTGGCATATAAAATGAAAAAGGAAAAAGAAAGGAAACTGATAACTCAATTACTAGATCAAGATGGGAAAATATGTCATCGAAATGAGGAAAAGAAAAAAATAATTGAGGAATATTATAAGAAATTATATCAACAAGAACAGATATCAGAAGAGAAAATAGAACAATATTTGGAAAAAGCAGATTCCCAAAATACCAGAAAAATTCAAAAAAGCACTAGAAGAAAGAATATTAATGATGGAATTGGTGGAGGGAATTAAAAGGCAGAAAAATGGAAAAACCCCGGGACCAGATGGACTACCAGCAGAGCTATATAAAAAATTGCAAGATGTAATAAGTGATACAATGTTACAATTATTTAATGACTTATTAATAGAAGCCAAGGTGCTGGATGGAGGCATACATAACTCTTATACCAAAAGAAGAAACAGATTTACAACAAATAAAGAATTATACACCAATATTACTATTAAATGCAGATTACAAAATATTTGCATCAATTATGGCAGAAAGATTGAAAACATTACTAACTGAACTCATACATTCAGACCAAAATGTTTTTTTGCCTGAAAGGCAAATTAGAGACAATATACAAATTATATTGGATACATTGGAATATTATGAGGTACATTCAGAGAAACAAATGGCATTGTTATTTTTAGATGCGCAGAAAGCATTTGATAATGTGAATTGGCAATTTATGACTATACAATTACAAAAGATGGACTTTGGCGATAAATTCATTAATATGGTTAAGACTATATATAAAGACCAATCGGCAAAGGTAATAATAAATGGTGAAATAACAGAGAAAGTAGATATCAGAAAAGGAACTAGACAAGGATGTCCATTATCTCCATTGTTATTTATCTTGATGCTAGAAATTTTAAACAGAAAAATAAGGCAAGATAAACAATAAAAGGAATGAAAATTAAAAGAGAAGAATACAAGCTACAAGCATTTGCGGATGATTTAGTATTTATTATGGAGGAACCTATAGAAATGGGCCCAAAGCAAATAGAGGAATATGGAGAAGTAGCACAATTGAAAATGAATAAAGATAAAACAAAAATTATAGTTAAAAATATGAGAGAAAAGCAAAAGAAGCAACTAATGGAGAAATTAGATATTCAAATAGTGAAGAAAGTGAAATACTTGGCCATCCAATTAACCTCAAGATGTATCACAGTGAAGGAAGATGACTACTATAAATTGAGAAATTAAATTGAAATAGACTTGGAAAAATGGAAAAATCTACAACTATCGTTAATGGGAAGAATAGCGCTAATGAAAATGAATGTACTACCAAGAATTTTTTTTTTTCAAACAATTCCAATAAAGCTGGAGAAAAAATATTTTGAAAGTTTGAATAAAATGATGTGGAAATATATATGGCAAGGAAAAAAAGCAAGAATTAATATTAAACTGCTTCAAGACACTAGGACTAGAGGAGGTTTTGGTCTACCAAATTGGGAACTTTATCATCAAGCGGCGATGTTAACTTGGGTTAAAGAATGGATTCTATTGAGAAATACAAGACTATTGACATGATTTACAATTAGGTTGGCATGCTTTCTTATGGTACGGAAAAAATAGGATACATGGATACTTCCAGAGACACTATGTAAGAAACGGCTTGTTAACAGTATGGGAGAAAGTGAAAGAGAAACATTATATGGAAATACCAATGTGGCTTTCAACAATAGAAGCATTGGCATATCCAAATATGAAAAACATGGACAATATTGTTAGATATAAGGACATTTTAATAGAGAAGGGAGAACTAAAACAGAAACAAGATTTAGAAAAACAAGGAATTGAAATTGATTGGTATGCACGAGTGCAGATACAATCAAGATATGATAAAGATTTGAAACAATATGGTTTTAATTTGGGGGAATCAGAGTTGGATCAGATAATGACTGGAAAGGATGAAAAAATTATTAAAAAGTTGTATAATTATCTATTCCAGATTAGATTAGAAGATGAAGAAGTAAAATTTTATTTAATTATTTTAAATCTATTTTAACTTTTGTGTATGAATGTTTTATATTTGGCTGTTCATCGCCCTGAGTCTGGAGGGAGAAGGGCGGTATAGAAATCTGAAAATAAAATAATAAATAAATAAAAATAAAAGAGACAAGGTTAACATAGGCAAAAAACTGGTTATGCAATAGAATTAGAGAAATGGCAACAACTATGGGAAAGGAATTATAAATTGACTATGGCAACTGAATATAAAGAAAATTTATATAAAATGTTTTATAGATGGCATATGCCACCAGAAAGACTAGCAAAAATGTTTAAAGATAAATCAGCTAAATGCTGGAAATGTATGCAATTGGCAGGATCATATTATTATATGTGGTGGTCATGTACAGAAGCAAAAAACTATTGGTCTTGAATACAGAGATGGTTAGAGGAAATGTTACATAAACCTATAAAATTAAAACCAGAGATTTTTCTATTGGGTATTTTGCCAGAAAGATATAGCAAAGAAGAAGTATACTTAATTATAAATATAATAACAGCATCAAGAATTGTATTTTGCACAAAATTGGAAGACAGAGAAAATTCTGTCAGAAGGTGAAGTAATAAAAAAGATTTTAGACTGTGCGGAAATGAATAAATTGACGCTAAGAATAAAAGATAAAGAGGAATAGGTGTATTTCAAGACATGGGAAAGATTCTACACATGGATAGAAAAGAAATATGAATAAAAGTTGATAGATAAATGATATAGATAATAGAAAGTTAAATGAGGGATAAGATACAAAAGAAATAGAAACTCAGATGACACTAGAGTAAATGGAAAAGGGGAATGGGGTGGGGGAGAAAGAAGATTATAAATATAAATGTACAATTATGAAATGATAGATTGGATAAAATGGGAAAGAAATTGAAAAGAAAGTATATATTAGTAGAAAATTGGAGTTGCTTGGATACCAAATAAAGGAAATATTGCACAACAACGAAGAAAGAAAGGAGAGTGGGGGAGAAGAAGGGGAAGTGGGGGGGGAGTGGAGAGGAGGAGGAAGAAAGTAGAAGAGGAGAGGAGGGACAGAGGGGAAAGAAAGAAGGAGGAGAAGAAGGTTTGTTGTGAAAAGAGGGATAAGAGAGGGTAGAAGAGCAACCCCAAATGTAATTAAAATGTCTTATTTTTTTATGCTTTCGTTAGAAAAAATATGTATATATATGATCAGTTATGGATAAGAGAATGTACATTTACAATATGTGTATAAGAAATAAAAATAAAAAACTTTTTTCAACCCCCACAACTTTCACACTTGCTGCACAAATATTTTATTTTATTATTTTATTTTATTTATATTTTTAGATAAAAGCAGCTAAATTTAAAACTTCCTTAGCTTCCTTAAGGAGTCTGAGTGGCGCAGCAGACTAATGCTACTGTTAAAGGTAGTATTTAGCTTCCAGCTGCCTGCAATTACTGCAAGTTCAATTCTCACCAGGCTCAAGGTTGAGTCAGCCTTCCATCCTTTCTAAGGCAGGTAAAATGAGGACCCGGTTTGTGGGGGCAATATGCTGACTTTGTATAAAAATATACAAAAAGTATGAAGGCTATTGCTTAATGCCTTGTAAGCCGCCCTGAGTCTCCGGAGAAGGGCGGCATATAAATCAAATTTTTTTTAAAAAAAACTTTCAATTGCTATGTCTAAACAAAAATAAAACTCCTTAAAAACCCCCAATTAACTATTTTTTTAAAGCTCCCCACCCCCCAAAAAAAACCCAGTTACTTATCAAATTGAAGGCACAAAGCAGGCAGATTGAGTTGCTCACCGATTGGATTGATTGCAGGCAGGCAGATTAAGTTGCTAGCTGATGCAATTCATTGCAGCAGGCGAAGCAAGGCTGGAAAAGCGAGCGAGCCCGAAAGAAGCAGCAAACTGCCAAGTGTGCAAGTGGGGACCGGGCGATTGGGTGGGCATGGGTGGGGGGGCAGGGATTTTTGCTACCGGTTCTCCGAACTACCCACCGCCATCGCTAACGGATCAGCCAATCTGTTCTGAACCGGGAGCATTTCACCCCTGCTTTCACCATGTCAACTGTCCCACTAGAGGCAAGAATACTTTAGACCATTGCTACACAATACTAAATGATGTTTACTGGTCCTTACCACAAGCAGCTGTGCGACACACTGATCATTGCATGAGTCACCTTGTACCTGTTTACAGGAAAAGACTTAAAACCACAAAACCAACAATTAAATCACTGAAGCCTGAGGAGGCAAAGTTGAAGCTACAGGCCTGCCTTGACTGCACTTATTGGAATGTTTTCAAAAGTACCTCTGCAGACTTAGATGAACTCACAGATACCGTAGCAACATATGTCAGCTTCTGTGAAGACCTATGTGTACTGAACAGGAACTTGCGAATATACAGTAACAGCAAACCTTGGTTCACAGCTAAACTTAAGCAGCTAAGTCTTTCCAAAGAGGAAGCCTACAGAAAACGTGATAAAATGCTGTACAATCAGGCCAGAAATATATTAACAAGGGAGATCAGAGCAGCAAAAAGAAGTTACTCTGAAAAGCTAAAGAAACAGTTGTCAACAAATGAACCAGCAAACATGTGGAAAACTCTTAAAAATATCACCAGTTATGGCAAACCTCCTTCCCAGGCTGAAGGAAATCAACAACTGGCAGATGACCTGAACGTGTTTTACTGCAAGTTTGAAAGGAAACTACAGCCACCTATCTCCACAACCCCCCTCTCAGACACACCAACAACAGCCAAACCACCTACAACTGACCCCATCCCATTGGGTTCACAACCCCTAGTGATCACAGAAAAGGAAGTGCAAGACCTATTTCACAGACAAAAGCCAGGAAAAGCTCCAGGCCCAGACAAAATAACTCCTTCTTGCTTAAAAGTCTGTGCTGACCAATTGGCCGCCATCTTCACCCATATCTTCAATAAATCACTAGAGATGTGCTATGTTCCTTCTTGCTTCAAACGTTCCACTATCATCCCAGTGCCGAAAAAGCCAACCATCAAGGAACTGAACTACTATAGACCAGTTGCTCTAACATCTGTAGTTATTTATTTATTTATTTATTTATTTATTTATTTATTTATTTATTTATTTATTTATTTATTTATTATTCAAATTTCTATACCGCCCTTCTCCTTTCGGACTCAGGGCGGTGAACAGCCAAAATAAAACATTTATACATAAAGTACGATTAAAAATAGATTTAAAATAATTAAATTTGGCCCATAGTTTAAAATTTATCAATTTAAAATCCATATCAAAATTTAAAATCAACCATAAAATCATAAAATCAAGAGAGACCGGCTAACTGAAAGAGATGAGTTTTTAGGGCCCAACAAAAAGTCCGGAAGTCGGAGATCACTCGTATCTCTGGGGGTAGATTTTTCCAAAGGGTAGGTGCCACCACAGAGAAGGCTCTCCTCCTGGGGGTCGCCAGCTGGCATTGTCTAGCCGACGGCACCCTGATGAGGCCCTCTCTGTGGGAGCAAACTGGCCGGTGGGAGGCTATTGGTGGCAGAAGGCGGTCCCGTAAGTACCCTGGCCCTAAGCCATGGAGCGCTTTAAAGGTTTATGAAAACCTTTGAAAGGATAGTGCTGTCTCACTTGAAAACCATCACGGATCCGCTGTTAGACCCTCTGCAATTTGCATACCGAGCAAATAGATCAATAGATGATGCTGTTAATATGGCTCTGCACTACATCCTACAACATCTTGAATCTCCAAAGACCTACGCAAGGGTCCTCTTTGTAGACTTTAATTCAGCATGCAACACCATCATTCCAGACATTCTTCTAACTAAGCTAAACCAGCTAGCGGTACCTGAACACACTTGTAAATGGATCATAAGCTTCCTAACAGGCAGAAAGCAGCAGGTGAAGCTAAGCAGAATCACATCAGATACCTGTACAATTAGCACAGGGGTCCCACAAGGCTATGTGCTCTCTCCACTTCTCTTCTCTCTATATACCAATGACTGCATCTCAAACAATCTATCTATTAAACTACTGAAGTTCACAGATGACACAACAGTGATTGGTCTCATTTGAGACAATGATGAATCCGCATACAGAGGGGAGGTTGAACAACTAGCCTCGTGGTGCAACCAGAACAATCTGGAACTGAACACACTCAAAACCATAGAAACGGTGGTAGACTTTAGGAGAAACCCTCCCATACTACTACCTCTTACAATACTAGACAACACACTATCAACAGTAGAGACCTTCAAATTTCTAGGTTCTACCATATCTCATGATCTAAAATGGACACCCAACATCAAAAACGTCATCAAAAAAGCACAACAAAGAATGTTCTTTCTGTGCCAACTGAGGAAGCTCAAACTGCCCAAGGAACTGCTGACAGAGTTCTACAGAGGAACTATTGAATCTGTCATCTGCACCTCTATAACTGTCTGGTTTGGTTCTGCAACCCAACAAGACAGATACAGATTTCAGAGGATAATTAGAACTGCAGAAAAAACAATTACTACCAAACTGCCTTCCATTGAGGACCTGTATACTGCACGAGTCAAAAAGATGGCTGTGAAAATATTTACAGACCCCCCCGCATCCTGGACATAAACTGTTTCAACTCCTACCCTCAAAATGATGCTATAGAGCACTGCACACCAGAACAACTAGACATAAGAACAGTTTTTTCCTGAATGCCATCACTCTGCTAAACAAATAATTCCCTCAACAGTGTCAACAATGGAATTGTTGTTGAATATAGAATATGTGGAAATAGAAACTAATTTATGGGCGGATCATAATCCGGTGATGATAACTTGGAAAGGACAAAAAAGAAGAGCTAGGTGGACTTTAAATAATACAATATTAAAAGAGCAAGAGTTTGTGCAGAAGATGGAAAAAGAACTGGCCTTCTTCTTTAAGGAAAACAAGAAAGATGAGATATCTATACAAATCCGCTGGGATACAATGAAGGCATTTGCTAGAGGATTAATTATAGATTATACAAGAAAAAAGAATGTAAAAAAAAGATTAACACTGAAAACACTGACTGATGATTATAAGAGACTTGAGAAGGAACTTCAGAATGATCCATATAAGAAGATTGTCAAAATTAAAATGAATACAGTAAAACATAAAATGGATCTATTGGAGAAGGAAGAACTGGCTCAGAAGATAAGAAGTGCTAAACAAATTTACTTTGAAAATGCGAATAAACCAGGCAGATGGCTAGCATATAAATTGAAAAAGGAAAGAGAATCGAGGAACATAACACATCTTATTGATGAACAAGGGGAAAGCAAATTTGGACATAAAGAGATGGGAAAGATTATACATGAGTTTTACAGAAAACTTTATAAAAGAGAGACAATAGAGGAGGAGGAAGTGTCCAAGTATTTACAAGATGCAAACTTACCTCAGATTAGTAAAGATATTGAGGAGATGTTGGAAAGAAACATAACGATGATGGAGTTAATAGAAGCAATTAAGAAACAAAAAAATGGCAAAGCACCAGGGCCTGATGGCTTACCAGCTGAATATTATAAGACATTACAAGAACCTTTGACTATCCCATTACTGGAGGTAATGAATGAAGTGATGACAAAGAAGGAAATACCAAAATCTTGGACAGAGGCATATATTAATTTGATCCATAAGGAAGATACAGACCCACAACAAATCAAAAACTATAGACCTATATCTTTGTTAAACTCAGACTACAAAATTTTTGCTTCAATATTGGCGGAGAGACTTAAGAGATATTTAAATAATTTCATACATTTGGATCAAAATGGATTTCTTCCAAAAAGACAAATTAGGGACACCATAAGAATAATCTTGGACACTTTAGAGTATTATGAAGCACACCCTGAAAAGCAGATGGCTTTGGTTTTTTTAGATGCACAAAAAGCCTTTGACAACATTAACTGGAAGTTTATGACCCTTCAAATGGAAAGAATGGGCTTTGGGAGGAAATTTGTACAGGCCATTGAAACTATCTATTCTAAACAAATGGCAAAAGTAATGATAAATGGAGAATTGACGGATGCGATTGAAATAGAAAAGGGCATGAGACAAGGATGTCCTTTATCCCCATTGTTGTTCATATTGACATTAGAAGTTTTAAATAGACATGTCAGAGGAGAAAAAGAGATAAAGGGCATGAAGATTTGGAAGGAAGAATACAAACTCCAAGCTTTTGCAGATGATTTGGTTTTTATTATTGAAGAACCATTAACAACAATAAATAAATTAATAGAAATTATTGGAGATTTTGGAAAAGTAGCTGATTTGAAAATTAACAAGGATAAAACGAAAGTAATGACTAAAATACGGAGATACGGAGATACGGAGGATCCCGGATCTGCGTTCCTTCCGCCGTGCTGTGAAGACCTTTTTATTCCATCAAGCGGGCTTGGCCTGATCTCTTCCCTTTTTAAAATATGTAAATTTTAATCTGTTTTTAAATTATTGGGGTATTTTAATTTGTCTGGGCCAAAAAGTTTAATTTGATTTTATCGGGTTTTTAAATTTTGTGTATTTATGTATTTTATTGTTGGCTGTTCACCGCCCTGAGTCCTTCGGGAGTAGGGCGGTATACAAATCAAATAAAACCTAAACCTAAACCTAAACCTAAAAATATGTTGAAAAAACAGAAAGAGTTGATGGAGATTTCAAAAATGCAGATTACAAACAAAGTGAAATATTTGGGGATACATTTAATACCAAGATGTAGTGCTTTGAAAGAAAACAATTATAGCAAGCTTAAACAACAGATAGGGCAAGATTTGTTAAAATGGGGCAATTTACAATTGTCTTTGATTGGTAGTATTTCAACCATTAAGATGAATGTCTTGCCTAGAATTCTATATTTATTTCAGACAATTCCAATTAAGCTGGATAAAGAATTTTTTATTGACATAGATAAAATGATAACGAGATATATATGGCAAAGGAAAAAGGCGAGAATAAAGTTAAAGCTATTACAAGATGCTAAATCAAGGGATGGCTTCGGTCTGCCCAATTTTGAATGGTACTATCAAGCCACAAGTTTAATGTGGGTGAAAGAATGGATAACTCTGAGGAATACTAGACTATTATTTATTTATTTATTTATTTATTTATTTATTTATTTATTTATTTATTTATTTATTTATTTATTTTTAAATTTGTATACCGCCCTTCTCCCTGAGGACTCAGGGTGGTGAACAGCCAGGTAAAAGCATAAACTACAAACATTAAAATACAATTAAAAAGATATATGTAAATTTGGCCCCATAATTAAAAACAATAACCAACAATTAAAAACATTTTAAAAAGTGTTAGGCCAGCCCGGCTTGCTGGAAAAAGAAGGTTTTAAGGGCACGGCGGACAGCACCGAGGTCTTGGATTCTCCTTATCTTTGGGGGCAGCTGATTCCAGAGGGTAGGTGCCCCCACAGAGAAGGCCCTCCCCCTGGGGATCACCAGCCTACATTGTTTGGCTGATGGCAGCCTGAGAAGGCCCTCTCTGTGGGAGCACACAGGTCGATGGGAGGCCGTCAGTAGCAGCAGGCGGTCTCGAAGATAACTAGGTCCTATGCCATGGAGCGCTCTAAAGGTAATAACCAACACCTTGAAGCGCACTCGGAAGACCACTGGGAGCCAGTGCAGCTCACGCAAGAGAGGTGTTGTATGGGAGTGCCATGCAGCTCCCGTGACTACCCGTGCGGCTGCATTCTGGACCAGTTGGAGCTTCCGGGTGCTCTTCAAGGGGAGCCCCATGTAGAGAGCGTTGCAGTACTCCAGGCGAAAGGTGACAAGGGCATGAGTGACTGTGCACAGGGAATCCCGATCAAGAAAGGGCCGCAACTGGCGGATCAGGCAAACCTGACCAAAAGTCCCCCTGGCAACAGCCGTCAGATGTTCCTCCAAGGACAGCTGCGTATCCAGGAGGACTCCAAGATTGCGAGCCCTCTCCAAGGGGGCCAAAGACTCGCCCCCAATAGTCAGTGATGGAGTCAACTGACTATATCGGGACACTGGGAAACACAGCCACTCAGTCTTGGAAGGGTTGAGCTTGAGCCTGTGTCTCCCCATCCAGATCCGCACAGCCTCCAGGCACCGGGACATCACTTCAAGGGCATCGTTGGGGTGGCCTGGGGTGGAGATGTACAGCTGGGTGTCATCAGCGTACTGATGGTACTTCACCCCAAAGCCACGGATGATCTCGCCCAGCGGCTTCACATAAATGTTGAACAGAAGGGGCGAGAGGACCGACCCCTGAGGCACTCCACATATAAGAGGCCTCAGGTCAACCTTTGCCCCCCTGCCAACATGAAGTGCGACCGGTCTGAGAGAAAGGAGGAGAACCACCGTAACACGGTGCCCCCCATCCCCAACTCTTCCAACTGGTGCAGCATGATACCATGCTCGATGGTATCAAAAGCCGCTGAGAGGTCTAACAGGGCCAGAACAGAGGAGCAACCCCTGTCCTGAGCCCTCCAGAGATCATCTACCAACGCGACCAGTGCCGTTTCCGTGCTGTGCCCGGGCCTGAAACCTGACTGGAACAGAGTCAGTTTTAAATTCGGATGGACACAATTTGTTGATGGGTTGGCTTTTTTATGGTATAAAGGAACAAAAATACAAGGGTATTTCAGAAGACATCAAATACGTGAAGCTTTATGGCTGAATTGGGAGAAGGTTAAGAAACTTTATTACTTGAAAATACCTGTTTGGATATCTATGTTACATATAAATGCCTAACACTGTGCACCAATGGCAGGGCAAGGGTTAACACCACCCATCCCACCTAGTCCTTCTCTTGGCCACTCCTCACCTTGACTCCACCTCCCAGGTATATAAGGTGTTGCCCAAGAGTCCAGAGAGCACTCCAGATGTTCACCTGTAAGAGATAAGAAAGATGTAAATAAATACTTTTTGAATCAAAATATCCTGGGTTGGAGTTATTGGGAGGAGTTATTGTTAAACTCCTCCTCCTGCAGCTTCCCCAGCTTTCTGACTCGATCTGTGCTAGATCGGACACACCAAGCCCTTTCTCTGCCTTTGGCATAGTTTCAGCCTTGCTAATTTGCAAAACAATTCCCCTTTTGTGAGTGAGAAAGAGGTGCTTCAGCGAGACTGTTTGATCTCCGCTGTGACCGCTTGAGGTCTGCAGGGATTGAGGCTTGTTATCAAGCCTCTCCCAGCTACGGCGAGAACGGCTCACATCTGAAACCGCCGTGGGGAACCTCCTCGTGGAGTAGCAGGTTCCCAGCTGCCAGGCGGCTCAAATTACAGCTTGATTCTGGGGAGTGGGGATTTCCCACCTCTCCGAAGGCACCTCTCAGCAGCTTTCTCTCGCTGCTGTTTTCAGCCTTTTTTCTCCCTCATAGCCTCAGCTTGCCACCTGCAGGGGCCGCTGGGAGTTTTTTATCTCCCTTCGCCACCTGAGTGATTGACAGCTCCAAATTGGTGAGATTAATGGAGCTGGGCTTGTGGTTCTTAAAGGGGCGATAGCTCCATTTGGAGCTTATAGCTGGCAGCATTATTTAAAGGGCTTTTATATATATTAGCAGCAATTCTGACTGATTACTAGCAGCCCATTTTAATCTTTGTCCATAGGCTCCTGCCTTTCACAGTTGACGGCTGCCATTTTTCTTGCTGCCTTGTGGCAATTAGAGGCCTTCATATCCAAGATGGCCGCCTGCCATTCCAAGGCGTCTAAACGCCACCAAACTGAGGAACCTATGCCTGGCCCTTCATCTGCTGAGCCGGCCAAAAAGGCGAAGAAGGCACATTCCTCTAAAGAGGACAAGAAGGCAGAAGACAAGGCCAAAGAGGAACTTCGCTTGCACAAAGCGATAGAACACTCAATTCAAAAGGCCATGAGAGAAGCCTCTATTAGAGAGGCCCCTGTTCAGCAAGGGCCTGTGGCTCCTCAGCCACCTTTGGCTCCCCAACCTTCCTCTGCTCTGCCATCCGAGCAACCTGCTGAACAAATCCAGTCCCTACCCCCATTATCTCCGGATGTGAGCCAATTGTAATCCCTCTTGCAGGGGGAGGTCTGTGAGAAACACGTAACAAAATGGTAGCAGAGGATGGTTATCAGCCCAATTAATCCAAGATATACAAGGAGCTCCCAAACTGCCTGAAGCGAAAGGGAGACCAAATACCTGAGCGTTCACTAAGAGAATGGCGACACAGTCATCTACTACTGAAACCATGCCAAGGGAGACAGCGGACGAGGAAGAGCAGACCTCCAGCCCAGGGACCCCAGCAAAATCCGAAAGAGATGACGACCCCGCGATCAACACACAAAGAAAAGGAGGCAACCTGAAAAAGAAGCTGCTGGACCTGATAGATTTAGCCCCGACCAACCTGGAACTCATCGCGGAACTCTGAGCCCTGATCAAGGACTGTGGAGCAGCGACTGAAGGGAAGGAAGCAGAACCCAACCGCAAGGAAGAGAACACGGTAGGAAACCCGTATATAAAACGTTTCCCCACCGAAGAAACCGAGGCCGAATTCACGCCTTCCTCGTGGTGGCCATCTTGGGTAATGACATCACCCAAGATGGCTGACCAACAACCAATGGGATCCTGGGATTCGAATTTTTTGGCGGGAACCGAGGCCTACTCACAAGCCACTGAAGAAAATCCTAACAATGACGAAGATGAATGGGGAGATGACCAAGCTAGCTCGCCTACTGAGCTAGACATCAACAAGGCCGTGCGGATACTAACCACGGCCTTCGGCGCAAAAATAAACCTACCAGGCCCACATCCGAATACTCCGGAGAGACCCAAAGGGGCAACCGGCATACTAAGGGCCCCAAGGGAAAACTACACAGAGTGTGAGGCCACCACGACCAGGGTACCACTTACACAGCTGCCCACCGGGGACCACTACTCGCCGCGCCCGAGGCCCACACCAGAGCCCAGGGGAATCGCCCATCACTTACCGACCCAGCGATCCGTTCTGAGACACCCAGATTGTCCAGCCAGCGAGGGCTTCGGCCTGGACTTCTGCGTCGAATCGAACTGTCTGGACATCTGACCGACCACCGCAGGACATCCGAACCTCCAGAGCCACCAAGGGAGTAATCCGGCGATCCAGATGACTTCCCGGCCGAACTATGACTGACAGAGACCACCCAAGGCCGAGCCATGGAGTCATCCCGCCGATTGGGGCCTTCTTCCAGGAGCCGCGAACACAAGCTCCTTCTTTGGTGACTGCTGGACGAGAATGAATCCAGAGCATGCGCAGAATCCACCTGTAAGAAGAGAAGAGAGAAACATAGAGATAAGTCAGTTAAGAGTCACAACAAGCATCCCTGTCCCATATTGTGAGTTCCCTCATGTTCAAAACCATGGACAGCGACAGACAGTGATTAATTTCACACACAACACAGTGACATTGCCTGCTGATTTCCACAAACTAAAATTAGATGGGACAAATCTCCTAGACTGGAATCAGCAGCTCCAGATTGTTCTCTTGAGAGAAAATATGCTATTCTTAATCAATGACCCACCTAGAAAACCCTGGACATTTGAAGTGGACTGCTTGCACCACAGGGCATATTACATACTCATAGCAAGCATTTCACCCAGCATTTATCCTAGCCTTAATCACCATTTGACTGTATCAGAAATATTACAAAAACTGTTCAATCTATTTTACAGTAAGAGTGTGGCCACCACCACCAGAATCTCTAGGGAGTTTCACTCAGCTAGGCACAAGGCCGGGACCTCTATGGGTGAGCACATCTTAAACTTGAACGCTACCAGGGCTGAACTAATACAAAGAGGGAAAGCCATCTCTGGGGAAAGTATGAAGAGTATAATTATTAATTCACTAGACTCCAGTTGGGATAATTTCATAACACAACTAGATAAAGTAGTGGAATGAAAAAAACAGTGTCCTACAGACTATGATGAGGTGCATGTTAGAAGATGCAGGGCTAGGGCAATCTTTCTGGGCTGAGGCACTCACGTACTCTAACTATACCCTAAACAGACTGTGATCTAGTGTAGTAGGTAAGACCCCTTATGAAATAATGTACAACAAAAAAACCCAAGTAGCACATCTACACATATTTGGGATCACAGCAGACCTGCATATCCCAAAACAGTTAAGACGCAAGGGCAACAAAGTCTCGAGAAAATTGAAATTCATGGGGTATGAATCTGGGACAAAAGGATATAGATTCATAGACAAAGACAATAAATTTATCATATCCAGGACAGCGGTGTTCCACGAAAACACCAATTGGTCAAAAATACACCTCAATGAAGTATTCCCCAGACAGGAAACCACAAACAATGTAAGGGATGAGGATAAGCAAGACACAGTAGAAGCCAAAACACATGAGGGACACAAACCTAGACATCAGGGGGTAACTACCAAAGAGTGGAAAGAGGACCATCCCATCATAAAGCTAGACACACTCACAAAAAGGGAGGCCAGATACATGCATGACACGGAGACACAACCAATCGGACCCATTAGATCCAACAGAAATAAGACCCCAAAAAGATTTGAGGATTACATCCTATCAATACACACAAACAAGATAACACCCAACTCATATGAAGAGGTGCTCAGACTGCCACAGGAAGAAAGGATTAGGTGGGAAGAAGCCATGGAGAAGGAGATGGCCAGTTTGAGAGAACTTAATGTTTATACTCCCTCTAAGACCCTAGCCAACAAAGCACCCATTGGGATGAAATGGGTCTTTAAAATCAAAGAACTTGAGGACAACAAGACTCTATATAAAGCCAGACTAGTAGCACAGGGGTTTGCACAGAAATACCCTGATGACTATACAGACACATATTCACCCACAGTTAGGGCTGAAAGAGTGCCCTGGTAATAGCATCCATTCTAGGCCTCGAAGTATACCAATTTGACGTACAGACCGCCTATCTACACGCAGAACTAGATAAAGAAATTTTTGTCAAAGCATCCCCTGGGAAAGATACACAAAAGGGAGATACTTGGTTGTTGAACAAAAGCTTGTATGGCCTGAAGCAGTCTGGAAAGAGGTAGTATGAATGTCTAGCAAAAATTCTCAAAGACATGGGTTTCACAGCCACCTCTGCTGATCTATGCTTCTTCATCAAGAAAGAAGGCGCATCTATTGAGTACGTGCTTGTGTATGTGGACGATATATTATATTTTGGCCAACATAAACATAGGTGCGATGAGTTTGCTGAGAGGTTAGGGAAACACTTCACACTAAAGACCTTGGGAAAAGTGAACAAGTACCAAGGGGTCCAAATCAACAAAACACAGAAGGGATTCAGAATCTCCCAGAAAGAAAAGATATTGGAACTCCTACACAAATGCAACATGAAGGATGCCAAACCGTGCAAAACACCCATTCAGGCTGACTTCCTGAAACATATGTACGATGAAGGTGAACCATTCAAGGACAATACACTATATAGATATGTCATTGGATCATTATTATACATAGCTAACTGGACAAGGCCAGACATCATCCTTGCGGTCAACCTTCTGTCTAGGCATGTCAGCAAGTCAGAAGCATATAATTGGGAGAGTGCAAAACGAATACTCAGGTATCTAAAATACAGCATGGACGCTTGCCTATGTTTAGAACCAGAGAACCTATCTTAACTTGTTATGCGGATGCTGACTGGGCAAGGGACACAAAGAGCAGGAAAAGTACTTCTGGCTACGTATTCTTCATCAACAACTGCCCGGTGCATTGGTATACTGGAAAGCAAAATTTGGTAGCTACATCCACAGCGGAAGCAGAGTACATCTGCCTGTCAAAAGCAGCCAACAACTTAACATGGTTCGATGACCTGCTTTCCAATATATGGACTGAACCAACCTACCCAATAACTATACAGGAAGACAATAAAGCAGCTATAGACATATCCACGGCGGACGCTGTGGGTCAAAGATCAAGACATATAGATATCAAACACAAACACAGTTATCAAACATTGGTTTCATCAAAGCCATACATTGTGAGACCGTTGAACAAATTGCGGACATCCTGACCAAACCCTTACAGAACAAACAACATGCCTATCTAACTTCAAAATTAGGTGTACATATGCAACACACACACATGTCTAACTGTTAGGCATTTAGAGGGGGATTTGTTACATATAAATGCCTAACACTGTGCACCCATGGCAGGGCAAGGGTTAACACCACCCATCCCACCTAGTCCTTCCCTTGGCCACTCCTCACCTTGACTCCACCTCCCAGGTATATAAGGTGTTGCCCAAGAGTCCAGAGAGCACTCCAGATGTTCACCTGTAAGAGATAAGAAAGATGTAAATAAATACTTTTTGAATCAAAATATCCTGCGTTGGAGTTATTGGGCTAGATCCTCGGAAACACATAACAATCTACAGTAGAGGCTTTTTCTTATCCCGTAATATTTAGAAAGGAACAAATTATTAGGTATAGTGAACTATTGGATGAAAAGGGTGAACTCAAATTAAAGCAGGAATTAGAGGAACAGGGATTTAAGATCTGTCATTGGCCCCCACGGAGAGGGCTCGCAACTTGGGTGTCCTCCTGGATGCACGGCTGTCCTTAGAAGAACATGTGATGGCCATGGCCAGGAGAGCTTTCTATCAGGTTTGCTTGATTCGCTAATTGCATCCCTTTCTGGATCGGGACTCCTTGCGCACGGTCACTCATGCCCTCGTCACTTCCCGCCTGGACTACTGTAATGCTCTCTACATGGAGCTTCCCTTGAAGAGCACCCAGAGGCTCCAACTGGTCCAGAATGCGGCCATGTGGCTGATTATGGGAGTGTCGTGGCGCTCCCATGTAACACCTCTCCTGCGTGAGCTGCACTGGCTTCCGGTGGTCCTCCGGGTGCGATTCAAGGTGTTGGTGACCACCTTTAGAGCACTCCATGGCTTAGGACCTGGGTACCTATGAGACCGCCTTCTGCCACCGAGAGCCTCCCACCGGCCAGTATGCTCCCACAGAGAGGGGCTCCTCAGGGTGCCGTTGGTCAAACAATGTTGACTGGCAGCCCCCAGGGGGAGAGCTTTCTCTATGGGAGCACCTGCCCTCTGGAACAAGCTCCCCCCGGAGATACAGAGGATTCCAGATTTACGTACTTTCCGCCGGGCCCTCAAGACTTTTTATTTCAACAAGCCAGGCTGGCCTAACTTCTCCAATTGCTTAATTTTAATTTGAATTTTAAAAGAGGTATTTTAATTGTTGGACCAAAATTGTTTAATATGTTTTTAAACTGTTCTTAAATTTTTGTATTCTGTGTGTTTACTTTGGCTGTTCACCACCCTGAGTCCTTCAGGAGAAGGGCGGTATATAAATTTAAATAAATAAATAAATAAAGATGGATTGGTTTTCATATATGCAAATATTTTCTAGATATCGAGAAGATTGTAAGCAGGAAGGGTTTTACAAGGCTTTGACTCATTTGGATAAGATTTTAATGGGAGCAGACGATCGTATTATTAAAAAGCTGTATGGGTTTTTGTTAGAGTTAAAACTGGAAGAAGAACAAGTTAAAGAATCGATGGTAGCATGGGGGGAAATTTTTGGTTATGGGATTGATTTAGAAAAATGGCAAAAATTGTGGTCTCATAACTATAAAATGACAATGTTTACAGCAAATAAGGAAAATTTGTATAAGATGTTTTACAGGTGGCATTTGTCCCCATCGAGAATCGCCAGAATGTTCCAGAACAAATCGGAGAGGTGTTGGAAATGTCATCAGACCTCGGGATCCTATTACCACATGTGGTGGACATGCCTAGAAGCAAGGAGATATTGGACTGAGATACACATGTGGCTGGAAAAAATGACCAAGAGACACATAGACTTTAAACCAGAGATATTTTTATTAGGGATTTTACCAGAAATATATAACAAAGAACTGCAGTATTTAATTGTGAATCTTCTAACAGTAGCTAGAATTGTATTTGCTAAAAATTGGAAAGCAGAAATGATACCTACAGATGAAGAAATTATTAGAAAAATGTTGGACTGTGCTGAAATGAGTAAACTGACATTACAAAAATGAGACAGCATGAAAAAAAACAATATTATTTGATATGGGATTTATTTTATCATTGGCTAGATAATAAAAAATGGTGATATATAAATAAATGCTGAAATACTTTAAATGATGATACAGCTGATATATTCTACATAAAAATGAGTTGTGGATATGTAGTGATATTGTGAAGAGAGCAGAGGGCACTAGGGATGCAAACTGACCGATGTACTGTCTGTACTTGATTGAATGAATGATGTTTGTATGTTATTTTTCTTTTTTTTAAATAAAAAATAAAAAAATTGATTTGGAAAAAAAACAGTATCAAACTAGTTACTAAGTCTGCATTACTATTAATCTTCTCATCGTTCCTATCACCCATCTTCTCCCACTTATGACTGTATGACTGTAACTTTGTTGCTGGTATCCTTAAGATTTATATTGACTGTTTCCCTATGTCTTTCATTAAGTGTTGTACCTTATGATTCTTGATGAATATATCTTTTCTTTTATGTACATCAAGAGCGTATACACTAAGACAAATTCCTTGTGTGTCCAATCACACTTGGCCAATAAAGAATTCTATTCTATTCTATTCCCATCTAGAAAGTATGGACTCTTGAGACAGCAGCATTTCAAAAGGAACCTTTTACTGAAAGGGAGTGATTGCAAGACAAAAGCAAAGCAGGGTCTGAGTTCCCCCCAGGCAATTCCGTTAGGATAAAGTGGTTAGAAACCCTTCCTCTCAGCTTGATGTAGAATGAGCCAATCCACATGCAAAGGTGTTGTGGAAACGGTCATCCTGAGAAACAGAGAAGGATTTGTTCCCATGAGTTTCTTCTGTGAGGCTTCCAAACTGAAAGAAAACAGATGGCCCTCCCCTCCTTGTTCACCCCTGCCTAACCCAAGGCAGGGGTGAAATCCAGCAGGTTATGACAGGTTCTGGAGAACTGGTAGCGGAAATTTTGAGTAGTTTGGAGAACCGGCAAATACCACCTCTGGCTGGCCCCAGAGTGAGGTGGGAATGGAGATTTTGCAATATCCTTCCCCCAGGAGTGGGGAGGGAATGGGGATTTTATTTATTTATTTATTTATTTATTTATTTATTTATTTATTTATTTATTTATTTATTTATTTATTATTTATTATTTATTTATTTATTTATTTATTTATTTATTTATTTATTTATTTATTTATTTATTTATTTATTTATTTATTTATTCATTAAACTTGTATGCCTCCCTATCTCCGAAAGGACTCAGGGCGGCTCACAACAATAAAAACAAGCAAAAACAATATTAAAAATACCCAATAGGATTATAAAAGACCATTAAAATCCCCTTTAAAACCCCTTCAGTCCAAACCAGCCAGGCGAAATAACCATGTTTTAAGGTCACGGCGGAAAGAGCGAAGGTTAGGGGCCACCCGGAGCTCCAGGGGAAGCTGATTCCACAAGGTAGGTGCGCTCACAGAGAAGGCCCGCTCCCTAGGGGTCACCAGCCGACATTGTCTGGCCGACGGCACCCCAAGGAGGTCCTCTCTGTGGGAACGCACCGGGCGATGGGGAGCTGTCACTGGCCGCAGATCGTCCACCAGGTACCCCGGGCCTAAGCCATGTAGAGCTTTATAGGTAATTACCAGCACCTTGAATCTCACCCGGAGGGCAACCAGTAGCCAATGCAGGTCCCGCAGGAGAGGTGTAACATGAGAGTATTGGGACACTCCCATTACTACCCGCACGGCCGCATTCTGCACCAGCTGAAGCCTCCAAGTGGTCTTCACGGGCAGCCCCATGTAGAGAGCATTGCAGTAGTCGATCCGGGAGGCGACGAGGGCATGGGTGACTGTGCGTAGGGCATCACGGTCCAGGTAGGGGCGCAACTGGTGCACCAGACGAATCTGGGCAAATGCCCCCCTGGTCACGGTCGTAACATGATCTTCAAAAGTCAACCATGAATCCAGGAGGACGCCTAAACTGCACACCCTATCAACAGGGGGCAACACCTCACCCCCTATAGCCAACGATGGAATATTCCCTTTGAACCGGGATGCCAGTATCCACAGCCACTCTGTCTTGGTGGGGTTGAGCTGAAGCCTGTTCCTCCCCATCCAGAGCCGCACCGCTTCCAGGCACTGGGACATCACACTGAGGGCATCACTGGGCTGATTCAGAGTGGATATAAAAAGTTGGGTATCATCAGCATACTGATGATACCCCACCCCAAAACCACGGATGATCTCTCCCAGTGGCTTCATATAAATGTTGAACAGAAGGGGAGAGAGGACTGACCCCCCACGTAAGGGGCCTCGGGGCAGACGTCTGTCCCCCCGCCAACACTGCTTGCGAGCGCCCGGAGAGGTAGGAGGAGAACCACCGTAAAACAGTGCCTCCCACTCCCAACCCTTCAAGGCGTCGCAGCAGGATTTATTTTATTTATTCATTCATTCATTTATTTATTTATTTATTTATTTATTTATTTATTTATTTATTTATTTATTTATTTATTTTATTCAATTTGTATACCGCCCTTCTCCTACTGGACTCAGGGCGGTGCACAGCCAGAACTAAAACACATACCAATACAAAATTTAAAATTATTAAAAGAACTACATACTTTGGCCCAAATTTAAAACAATTCGAATTAAAACTCATTGACAGATTAAAAGCTAAAAAGCTAAAAAATTAAAAAAAGTGGGGGGGGGGTTTCACACCAGCCCTGCTTGATGGAAAAGAAAAGTTTTCAGGGCACAGTGAAAGACCCGGAGATCCGATATCCTTCTTATCTCTGGGAGCAAATCGTTCCAGAGGGCAGGAGCTGCCACAGAGAAGGCCCTCCCCCTGGGGGTCACCAGCCGACATTGCCTGGCTGACGGCACCCTGAGGAGTCCCTCTCTGTGGGAGCGTACTGGTCGGTGGGAGGCTATCGGCGGCAGAAGGCGGTCCTGCAAATACCCAGGTCCTGTGCCATGGAGCGCTTTAAAGGTGATAACCAACACCTTGAAGCGCACCCGGAAGACCACTGGAAGCCAATGCAGCTCACGCAGGAGAGGTGTCACATGGGAGCGTCCCCTCGCTCCCATAATCCCCCGCGCGGCCGCATTCTGCACAAGTTGGAGCCTCTGGGTACTCCTCAAGGGGAGCCCCATGTAGAGAGAATTGCAGTAGTCCAGGCGGGAAGTGGTGAGTGGCTGAGTGACTGTGTGTAAGGAGTCCCGATACAGAAAGGGACGCAACTGGCGAATCAGGCGGACCTGATAAAAAGCCCCCCTGGCCACGGCCGTCATATGCTCTTCTAAAGACAGCCATGCATCCAGGAGGACACCCAAGTTGCGAGCCCTATCCGTGGGGGCCAATAACTCGCCCCCAATAGCCAGCGATGGCACCAGCTGGCTATATTGGGACGCCGGAAGCCACAGCCACTCGGTCTTGGAAGGGTTGAGTCGAAGCCTGTTACTCCCCATCCAGATCCGCACAGCCTCCAGGCACCGGGACATCACTTCAACGGCATTGTTGGGAGATGTACAGCTGCGTATCATCAGCGTACTGATGGAACTCCACCCCAAAGCCACGGATGATCTCACCCAGTGGCTTCACATAAATGTTGAACAGAAGGGGCGAGAGGACCGACCCCTGAGGCACCCCACAAACAAGGTGCCTCGGGGTCAACCTCTGCCCCCCTGCCAACACCGACTGCGACCGGTTGGAGAGATAGGAGGAGAACCACCGCAGGACAGTGCCCCCCACTCCCAACCCCTCCAACCGGCGCAGCAGGATACCATGGTCGATGGTATCAAAAGCCGCTGAGAGATCTAACAGGACCAGGATAGAGGAGCAACCCCTATCCCGAGCCCTCCAGAGATCATCCACCAATGCGACCAATGCCATTTCCATGCTGTGCCCAGGCCTGAAGCCGGACTGAAGCGGATCCAGATAGACAGCTTCATCCAGGTACCCAGGAAGCTGTCGCACCACCACACTCTCAACAACCTTCGCCAAGAAGGGAAGGTTGGAGACCGGACGATAGTTAGCCAAAACAGCCGGATCCAGAGTAGGCTTCTTGAGGAGGGGCCTCACCACCGCCTCTTTCAAGGCGGATGGCAAGACACTCTCACTCAAGGAAGCATTGATAATCCCCTGGAGTCAGCCTTGCATAACCTCCTGGGAGGCCAGCACCAACCAGGAGGGACACGGGTCCAATAAATATGTGGTCGCGTTCAGCCGCCCCAATATCCTGTCCATGTCCTTGGGAGCAACAGGGTCAAACTCCTCCCAAATGGCAGTCTCAAGACCGGCACCCAACATCCTGTCTGTACCTACCCAGTCAGAGACCAAGCCTTCCCGAATCTGAGTGATTTTATCATGCAGATACTGGACAAAATCCTCAGCATGACCCTGTAAGAGATCCTCCCGCGATCCCAGATGGAGGAAGGAAAGGGTCACCCTAAACAGGGCGGCCGGGCGATTATCTGCCGATGTGATAAGATGGAAAAATAGTTACATTTTGCCGCTTTTATCACCACTAGGTAAGTCTTAATATGAGATCTTACCAGTGTTCGGTCGGATTCGGAGCGACTAGATCTCCAATTGCTCTTTAGGCTTCTTTTCTGGCGCTTCATCTCCCTCAGTTCCTCGGAGAACCAAGGAGCCAGGTAGACTCGGTGACAGATCAGAGGCCGCACAGGCATGACTCGGTCCAAAGCGTCAGCAGCCGCCCTATCCCAGGCGGCCACCAGCTCCTCAGCCAAGCCATGAGTCAGAGCCTCCGGAAATGGCCCAAGCTCCATCTGGAACCTATCAGGATCCATCAGGCGCCTGGGGCAGAACCATCTGGTCTGTTCTGCCTCCCTGCGGCGGGGTGTGGCGGTTAGAAAGTCAAGCCTAAGAAGGGAATGATCCGACCATGACAAGGGCTCAATCACTATCTCCCCTATCTCGAGATCATTCATCCACTGCCCAGAGACAAAAATCAGATCCAGAGTGTGTCCTCCCGTGTGCGTGGGTCCATAAATTAATTGGGTCAGGTCCATGGCCGTCATGGAAGCCATGAACTCCGGAGCCACCTCAGACGCTTCGCCGACAGATGGCAGGTTAAAGTCCCCCATGACCATAAGCCTGGGGGTCTCCACCGCCACCTCGGCAATCACGTTGAGGAGCTCGGGCAGGACCACCGACACGTGGCAGGGAGCCAGGTACATAATCAGCAAGCCCATCTGCCTCCCTTGTCCCCACTTCACAAGGAGGGACTCACATCCGGCTATCTGAGGTACAGTGGCCTCCCTTGGGGCGAGACCTTCCTTTACTAGAACTGCCACCCCCCCACCCCTCCCCTGGGGCCTCGGTTGATGGAATGCATAGAAACCTGGAGGGCATATCTCAATGAGGGGGACCCCCCGTCCTGGCCCAACCAGGTCTCCGTAATACCTACCAGGTCCGCACCCCCCTGCTGCCAGATCACAAATGAGGGGGGCTTTATTTACCACAGACCTGGCATTGCACAACATCAACCAAAGGCCCAGGGCCTGAGGAACTGAACAACCTGGGGTGCGAGACGAGCATTGAGGGCCGGAGCACGCAAACGCTCGCAGATAGCGAGTGCATCCTCCCCTAACACGATATGGCCCCCTGCTCCCGCCATATCTGCCCCTCCCACCCATGATATTGATGGCAACGCCCTCCCCAATATAGGAACTAGCCCCCCCAGTTCCCCCTGACCCCTGTGGGTTACCCCCTAAACCCACCCTAGTCGCCCGCCCGGGTCCCCTTAAAATTTTCGTTAAAAATTTTGTTAAAAAACCTCTCAATCTATATCCCTTAAAATCCTTAAAACCCTTAAAATCCTTGTGCCACCTCTCGGGGTTCCAAGACCCATCCTTAAGGTAAGTTTTTGCAAGGCCCACTGGCCACACCCAAGAATGGGGGGAGTTTCTCAAGGCGACCAAGTCCGCGGTTGTATAAGTTCGTATAGTCATGCTCAAACATAGAGATGGGCATGTCCATGGTAGCGGAGGCTATCAAGATCTCAGGTCAGTAGTTCAAGATCTACAATCCAAAAATCCATCCTAGCAATAGGCAATAAAGTCTGCATTTCCAAATGCCCTCTCACGGCAATAGGAAAAAACAGACGATGGTAATCCTCAGTGCCCTCTCACCGCAGCGAGATTCCTAGGCCAGATGGACAATCATCTGGGTGGGATCCACAGGTCGTTGATGCTCTCCCACCATAACACGACTTGGTCACACAATAGGTCCACAGCCGCCCTCTCACGGTGGCAGGCAACCACACCCAGAGAACCGACCATTATAGGGCTGGAAAGAAGGGGGGGCAAGGGCTCTAGATGCCATCACCAGTCCAAGTGGTTGCAACAGAAGCAATCCGGGGGTCAAAGCAGTAGAATGGAACATCCAGGTGAGGCCTTCAACCGCCTGCGACCACCTGCTCAACCCAACTCATTTGGGCGGTGCAGACAGGCCTCCAAGACACCTTCCCTCCACAGGGGAGCCTGTGATTCCAGATTTGTGCCTCCACCGGCCCCAAAAATGCTGCGGTTCCATGGCGAGGGGGGGGAAGGGGTGGAGAAGAACCCCCCCCAGCTGCAGGCAGATGGAGCCTGATCTCGGTACGCAGCCTTCCTCGTCTCCCTCGGCTCGGCCTCTCCTCCACCAAGCCGCATCTGGGACAGGGTGCTCCGCCGCCAACCAGCCCTCCATGCCGCCAACAAGCCCTCTATGCACACCGCCAACAACTCCTTCACCTTCGGCGGGTGCCAGCTGATTCCAGGGAGGCTGTCGCCGAACGGTCTTCTGGCCATCGCTAGACTCCGATAGAATCAGAGTCCATGGGGGGGGGCTCTACCCCACCGTGCCCCACTGCCACCACGCTGCAGCGCCGCCCAGCTGACTTGGGTGAAGACCACAGCAAAGAACCGCCGTCTGGATCATGGGGAGGCAGCTCCAGCTCGCCTGGCATCCCCTGGGGACCTAGGTAGGTAAAAAGTGGACCTGCCGAGCCCCAAATGTTCCCCTTACCAGTCCATAATGGGGGACATAGTCAGGGTCCCCCCTAAAGCCTCCACATCTCACCAAGAAGCCCCATCCCCAGCAGAGCTCAGAAAACCGCGGCAGCCATTTTAAGCACAGGAAATTGATCATGGTCGATGGTATCAAAAGCCGCCGAGAGATCTAATAGGACCAGGACAGAGGAATGTCCCCTGTCCTGAGCCCTCCAGAGATCATCCACCAGTGTGAGCAATGCCGTCTCCGTGCTGTACCTGGGCCTGAAACCCGACTGGTACGGGTCCAGATATATTGTTTCATCCAGGGCCAATGGGAGCTGATGTGCCACCACACTCGCAACAACCTTCGCAATAAAGCGAAGGTTGGAGACAGGACAAAAGTTATTCAAAAAAGCTGGATCCAAGGCAGGTTTCTTGAGGAGGGGTCTCACCACCGCCTTCTTCAAGGCGGCTGGGAAACTCCCCTCACCCAAGGAAGCTGTATGTATTCATTTATTGAATAGCCCGAAGGCCTTTTCAAACAAAACAGAAAAGAAAAAGGGAAAAAGGCAAAACAGTTACAGAAATAACGATCTAAAAATATATGATATATGACATTAAAATTTTACAATATCAGATTTCAATAGCTAAGTTGCCAAGACTAGATAACCCAAATAAGATAGCTCCTCTATAACTCAGCTCATCTTTCTTACAATCAATGAAATTCTTTTCGATATAACTGGCTCGTATTGCTGTCATCCTTTTAAGATAGCGAGTGATAGCCCTTACCATGGGAGGAGAATCAGCCTTCAACAGAAATGCTAATTTATGCCTTATATTCCAGTGGGGAAATTTATTTATAATTGGGGACAGATATTGTTTTCTTACTTCCTCATACAGCCTACATTGGAATATTATATGCGCCGTGTCCTCCACGGTATTCCTCAAAGGTATTCCTGGCTAACCTGGCTGTCAGAAATATTGAACCGATATGGCGTAGGGTTCCCGTTGTGTGACACACTGAAGCAAGTTAAACAACGGATTAAAGATATACATGGGCAAATGGACATGGCAACTCTTTCAACTAATCACTCCCTTAAACTGCTGACAGCAGTTAAAACAACTTTCACCCTGGAAAAGTATTTACATTTAGAAATGCCAAGGAAGCTGTAATAACTGCCTGGATCCAGCCACGTGTAACCTCCCGGGCCGAATAAATGAGCCAGGAGGGACATGGGTCCAACAAACATGTGGAGGTACTCAGCTTCCCCATGATCCTGTCCACTTCCTCGGGAGTAACAGGATCAAACTCATCCCAAATCACAAATCCTGCCGTCACCTCCCCGACTGACCCTGCCCAGCTGGAGTCCAGCCCATCCCGAATCTGAGCGATCTTGTCCCGCAGATGATGACTATACTCCTCAGCCTGCCCCTGCATAGGGTCATCTCCTGCTCTCTGATTCAAAAGGGAGTGGGACACCCTAAATAGGGCAGCCGGGCGATTATCTGCAGATGGGATGAGGGCGGAGAAGTAAACATGCTTTGCCGCCTCCATCACCACCAGATAAGATCAAGTGAAAGATCTCAACTGTTCTCGATCAGACTCGGAACGGCTGGATCTCCAACAGCTCTCCAGGCCTCTCCTCTGACGCTTCATCTCCTAGAGCTCTTCAGTAAACCAAGGGGCCAACCGGGATCTTTGTTGGGTCAGAGGCCGCAAGGACACAACCCGGTCGAGAGCCCCAGCAGCCGCCTTTTCCCAGGCATCCACCAGAGTCTCGACCAGGGCATGGGAAAAAGAGACAGGTATAATCCCAAGCTCCGTTTGGAACCGCTCAGGGTCCATCAGGCACCTGGGGTGGAACCAGGTGGTCAGTTCTGCCTCCCAGTGGCGGGGGCGGCATAATGGAAGCCCAGCCTAAGGAGATAGTGATCGGTCCATGACAGGGGTTGAATAGCTGGCTCACCCCCACCAAACTCACTTCGCCACTGCTCCGAGATAAAAACTAGATCGGGTGTGTGTCCCCCCTGATGAGTCAGGGCCTGTATTATCTGGGTCAGGTCCATGGCTGCCATGGAAGTCATGAACTCCCGGGCCGCTCCTGACGCCACCCCCAGGGAGGGTAGGTTAAAGTCCCCCAGCACAATAAGTCTGGGAAACTCAACCACCAGCCCCGATATGGCATCTAGCAGCCCAGGCAGGGCCGTTGATAAGCAGCTGGGAGATAGGTATGTAATCAACAGGGCCAACTGACTGATCTCATGAGGAGGGACTCACATCCATCTATCTGAGGAGCAGTGACCTCCCATGGACCATGGGCCTCCCTAATAACAACTGCCACCCCCCCCCACCCCTCCCCTGGGACCTCGGCTGGTGTAGAAACCAGGATGGAAACCAAACCCACAAAAAGAAAAGAAAAAAAGAAATAGGTGGCATAAAAATAGAAATTTCTAAATCAGGCAACAGTGAAGCCAGTGACTTTAAAATATGAATGATTATGTGTAAACACAGAAGAGGCGACGTATTGGTTAATATCATCCTGAGGATTGTGGCAGATCTCTGCATGGCTGTAATCTGGGGACGTGAAACGAGCCTTAAACTGATGGATTTGAATTATCCATTTTGGAATTTCTTTTTGTGTTGATAAACATATTATATTATCTTGAATCACAAGGCAAGAGAATTATGCTGGGGCATGCAGAAGATCGGGTTGTTACCCACTACGATGATGGGAATTAATAATCCTGATGAAACCCACAATTATTACTATATGGAATATAATTATAATGTCACTCGGGTGGTTGTTTTTACTTTTATACATATAAGAAGATATTTACTACTGATGGGGGCAGATATGATTGAAGATCCTGAATAAACTGTTGCACCAGCAAGCTATGTTACCCGATTATGGATGTTGGTTCTACCAATCCAGTGGAAAGACCTCAAAGAAGATACTATATGGATTATAAATTTAAAGTCATTGTCTTTTCTTTTTTTTTATTTAGATATAATGGAAAATATAGACATATATTTTTAAGTAGTGTGGGCAGTGAATCAAAGATATTAAGAAATGTTGTGTATGGTAATTTTGCATGATAGTGGGTGAATAAGCTAGTTAGTAGATTGATTAGTCTAAGAAAAGGGATTTTTAAGTGATATATTTAGGGGAGTGGAGGAAATGGATAGAGTGGAATAAATGTTAAACTAGATTTTATGGGGAAGGCCGCTTTGAAATGTTATAGTAATATATATAGAAGATTAAATGTTAAAGTAGGACTTATCGTATAGTTTTAAAGTGGAGAAGTTATTTTATAATGTCATAGTATAATGTCTTTTTTTTTCCTTTCTTTTCTCTTTTCTGAAATGTATGGATAAAGGGGGATGTTATAATATTAATAATATTTTTAGTAAGTAAAGGTCAATATCTAGAGGAGGGAGTAAGTAATCTGTTATGAATTAGGTTTTTTTTTTGTTATGAAGAAGTCACAGGGGGGGATGGGTGGGGAGGGGGGGTTAGGGAGGGGGAGGGAGAGGGGAAAAAAAGGGGGGGAAATTTGTATTTGAAAACTTTTTCAATAAAAAAAAAGAGTACAAAGAACTTTTAAAAACCTTAACACCCTCATGACACCTCTCAGGATCCCAAGATCCGTCATTAAGGTACTCTTTGGCTAGGCCGATAGGCCACTTCCAGGAATGGGGGGCATTCGTCAAAGCATATAAGTCCGCTCTTGTGTAGTCTGTACAGCCATCATCAGCCTTGGGTATGGGCACGACAATGGTGAAGCGGGAAACAGATGAACCAGGCCGAAGCTACCCCAACTGTCGGGAGCCCCCACTCCTGGGTGTCCTCTCATGGCACCTAGGGGGACATAAATGAGCAAACATCGCCGCTCTCTCACCGCAGTGAAGTCCAGATTGTTCGTTGGGTGGTCACCTGGGTGAGACTCTTGGTCAATTGCTGCTCTCTCACCCCAACATGGCTGGTTCCACCACCTTCTCACGGCGGTGGGAGTCATCGCCCCAGGAGTTAGGCCAAACCATGGTGGAAAGGGAAGGTCCGTGATCACTTGGTCATCTTAAGTCCAAACATACTGATCTTCCAGCCAAAGTCCTTAGATGTTCAATGTGGGATCAGGGCCCCATCTCCATAGATGCAGGGAATCGGGCTCAGATCTTAATCAAAACGCTGGCCAAAAATGCCAGGCCAGATCCAAACCTCGGGGCAGTATCCTTCCCCTGGAATGGGGTGGGAATGGAGATTTTGTGGTATCCTTCCCCTGCCACACCCACCAAACCACACCATGTCCACCAAGCCATGCCCACAGAACCGATAGTACAAAAAATTTGGATTTCACCCCTGCCCCAAGGTAAATCAAAGCACTAGGCAGAATAGGTGACAGGGTAAAAGTTATAAACTAGGGAATTACAGGATACATAGAAAAACAGGATGAGAGCAATAAGTGAGTAGTAGTAGTAGTAGTAGTAGTAGTAGTAGTAGTAGTAGTAATAATAATAATAATAATAATAATAATAATAATAATAATAATAATAATAATTTTATTTCTATACCGCCCTTCTCCCGAAGGACTCAGGGTGGTATACAGCCTATTACAAGCACAAAGACAAACATCAATTTAAAAATAATTAAAATTATTAAATAATTTCAGCTCAGAATTAAAACCCCAAATTTAAAACACCCAATTTAAAATCATTACATTGATAGCCCTCAACAGGGTCTTGAGGGCACAGCGGAATACACGGAGGTCGGAGATCTTATGCATTTCTGGGGGCAGTTCATTCCACAGGGCAGGGGCTCCCACAGAGAAGGCCCTCCCCCTGGGTGTCACCAGCTGACCTAACTTGGCCAATGGCATCCTGAGGAGACCCCCTCTGTGGGAGCGAACTGGCCGGTGGGAGGCTATTGGTGGCAGAAGTCGGTCTCGAAGGTACCCAGGTCCTATGCCATGGAGTGCTTTAAAGGTGGTGACCAGTACCTTGAATCGCACCCGGAAGACCACTGGGAGCCAGTGCAGCTCGCGCAGGAGGGGTGTCACGTGGGCACAACGAGTTGCGCCCATAACCACCCGTGCAGCCGCATTCTGGACCAGTTGGAACCTCTGAGTGCTCTTCAAGGGGAGCCCCATGTAGAGAGCATTACAATAGTCCAGCCGGGAGGTGACAAGGGCGTGAGTGACCGTGCGCAAGGCATCCCGGTCCAAAAAGGGCTGCAACTAGCGAATCAGGTGAACCTGATAAAAAGCCCCCCTGGCCACAGCCGTCATATGCTCTTCTAAAGACAGCCGTGTGTCCAGGAGGACACCCAGATTGCGAGCCCTCTCTGTGGGGGGTAGAGATTCACCCCCAATAGTCAGCGATGGCACGAGCTGACTATATCGGGACGCCGGAAGCCACAGCCACTCGGTCTTGAATGGGTTGAGTCTGAGCCTATTTCTCCCCATCCAGACCCGCACGGCCTCCAGGCAGCAAGACATCACATCAAATGCATTGTTGGGGTGGTCTGGGGTGGAGATGTACAGCTGAGTGTCATCAGCGTACTGGTGGACTCTCACCCCAAAACCACGGATGATCTCACCCAGCAGCTTCACATAAATGTTGAACAGAAGGGGCAGGAGGACTGAGCAGGCCAGTACCAACCAGGAGGGACACGGGTCCAATAAACATGTGGCAGCACTAATCTTACCCAGAACCCTGTCCACATCCTCGGGAGCCACAGGATCAAACTCCTCCCAGATAACATTCTCAAGACCTACCCTCATCTCCTCCCCTGGACTCATCCAGTCGGAGTCCAAGCCTTCCCGAATCCGAGCGACTTTATCATGCAGGAATTGCACAAAATCCTCAGCTCGATCCTGTAAGGGGTCTTCCCGCACTCCCCCCCGAAGAAGGGAGTGGGTCACCCTAAACAGAGCAACTGGGCGGTTCTCTGCAGATGCGATAAGAGCGGAAAAATGGTTAGATTTCGCCGCTTTTATCACCATTAGGTAGGTCTTGATATAAGACCTCATCAGTGTCCAGTCAGAATCGGATTGACTAGTCCTCCAGATGCTCTCTAGGCATCTTTTCTGACACTTCATCTCTCTCAGATCCTCGGAGAACCAAGGAGCCAATTGAGATCGGCATCAGGTCAGAGGCCGCAAAGGCACGACGCGGTCCAAAGCTCTGGCGGCCACACTCTCCCAGGTGGTCACCAGGTCTTCGGTTGAGTCATGTGCCAGGGTCTCAGGAAACGGCCCAAGCTCCATCAGGAACCTTTCGAGATCCATCAGGCGCCTGGGACAGAACCATCTGGTTGGTTCCGTCTCCCTGCGGTGGGGGGAAGTGGCTGGAAAGTCCAAGTGAAGGAGCAAATGATCTGTCCATGACAAGGGTTTAATGTCTAGGTCCCTCTACCAAGATCATTCAACCACTGACCAGAGACGAAAATCAAGTCCAAAGTGTGTCCCCCTATGTGAGTGGGGCCTTGAACTAACTGGGTCAGGTCCATGGCTGCCATGGAAGCCATGAACTCCCGAGCCACCTCTGATGCCTCACCCATGGATGGTAGGTTGAAATCCCCCATGACAATAAGTCTGGGGGTATCAACCGCCACTCCGGCAATAACATCAAGCAGCTCGGGCAAGGTCGCCGCCACATGGCAGGGTGCCAGGTACGTAGTAAGCAAACTCATCTGCACCCCACTTCACAAAAAGGGACTCACATCCAGCTATCTGAGGAATAGTGGTCTCCCTTGGACAAAGACTTTCCCTAATAATCACCGCCACTCCCCCACCCCTCCCCTGAGCCCTTGGCTAATGAAATGCATGGAAACCTGGTGGGAACATTTCAATGAGGGGGACCCCCCCCTCCTGGCCCAACCAGGTCTCCATAATACCTGCCAGGTCCGCACCCCCCTCCAAAATAAGATCACAAATGAGGGGAGTAAAAGGATCTGAGGTCCCCTCCCCACTTGAATGGCAGTATCATGATAGGGATCTGACATGCTGCCCCCCTTCAAAAAAATGAGGGGATTACCTGTAAGAGAGAAGAGAAAGATGGACATCATAGAGAGTTAGCTTGGTTTGTTAGGATACTCCGAGTGAAACTTTTTCAGCAATGCAGGGGCCCTAACATGTTTCTTAGCTACCCACTCATTTTGTGAGGGAGGTAAATGTCTCCAGGAGACTAGGTATTGAGTTGAACCCTGGTGGGTGCAAGAATCAAGGATCTCTTTGATTTCAAAGTATTGTTCCCCTTCCACCATAATAGGAGTCAGAGGAGCGTTTTCTTGGGGCCTTAAAGGGGATGAAATTTCAGGTTTCAATAGGCTGCAGTGAAAAACTGGGTGGACCTCTCTAAGTGTCTTGTGGAGTAGTAATTCTACCATGACTGGGTTGATGATTCTAGTGATTGGGAAAGGACCTATGAATTTGGGCCCCAATTTCTTTGAGGGTTGTAAGGATTGTAGGAATTTTGTGGACAGGTAAACCTTATCACCCTATTTTAAATGGGTTTGGTTCTGTCCTTCTATTGTTAGCTTGGGCTTTAAAAGCAGCTCTAGCTGTGAAGTTTCCAAAAGATGCCCTAATTAATTCATGAGCCACGAGCCAAACTTCAAAAGAAATACAGTCATTTATTAGGAGCACCATTCTGGCAATATTCACTTAATTTTTGGCAAGTTGTTCTGTCCAGGGACTGTGCAATACCACCACCACCCATCGTCCACCCATGCTCTGACAGCAAGAGCAGATGGAACAGAAGTTGCCTTCAGAAGTTGTGAGAGCTTCATCACTGGAGGCTTTCAGAAGAGACTGGATTGCCCTCTGTCAGAAATGGTGTAGGGTCTCCTACTTAGGTGGGGCAGGGGTTGGACTACATGACCTACAAAATGGACCTGTTAATCTGGTAAAATAAGGAAAGGGAGGAATGATCCCAGTACTAGATCCAGAAGGTACCATGGAGGTGGTACCATGGAGGTGTTTTAGTTTAACCTCCTGCTCAGGCAGGAAACCATATACCATTTCAGACAATTTGTATCTGTACATTACAAATTGTTCACAGCAATGGATGAAAAGACTGTACATTGTTGGGTGAAAACGGAGATCCCTTCCATTACCTGTAGTCCTCAGACTTACAACCACAATCGAGTCCAAAGCACAATATTGTTTTATTTCTTTTGCAATAGTAGCCTTTAACAGGATGAAAAGGCGACAGAGTTTGACCACTTTTTTCAGCAAGAAAACAAGATTGGAATCAGATACAACAGAATTGGCCTTGGATGATCCAAAACCATCACAAGCACCACTACAAGCACCACCACTTGAACTTGGAGAAAGCAGCAATTCAATTATTGGTGACTCCAAAATTGAAAGTAATCTTCCTGACTGCTGGACATTTCAACAGTATAACAACTTTAAAGAGAAATATGAGGGACTGGTAATTTCCAACAAAAAGTTAGGTTGCAAGTACTGTGCAAAACATGACTTCACAAAAGAGAAAGGTGTTCATGTGTCCAAAGAATGGATACATTTCCAGATTGAGGCAGGAGGGGAAAAATAAAGAAGTACAACAAGCGTCTCTAAGGAAAAAAAATGAAAGGACATTTTTCATCAAGAGCTCTTACCATTTGCACAGAAAACTTAAAATAAGGGGAGCAGGATGCTATAAAAAAAGGAATAGATAAAATGTCTGAAAAATATTTAGGTACCACTTGTGGAATATTCAATACAGTTTACAGCGTGGCACAAAGATGTAAACCATTTTCAGACATAGAAGATGCAATAGAATTGCATATTAAAAATGGACTAGATATGGGAATAGGATTGCATTCATGGTCAATTTCAGTGAAAATAGTTGATTTCATTGCAAAAGAATTAAAACCAAATTGTTTACAAAAATTATTGAAAATAATCTGAAAATATTTTGATTGTTGATGAAGCCAATAATCATGCGCTACCATGCATACCAGTTGTGATACTTTTCTTAAAAGTTGAGGATTCAGTTAACTCACCAACAATTTTTGTTCAGCTTGGTGAATTGAAAAAACAAGATGCAGAGACAATATATTCTTCAGTTATGGAAAGTTTTAAATAATGTTGGGTTTACTAAAAACTATCTAGAAAAAATCCCTTCATGGATTACTGCGTTGTTGTGGCGAAGGGGCTTGCGTACTCAAAGAAGCTATGAGCTATGCTGTGCATGGCCACCCAAGACCGACAGGTCATAGCAGAGAGTTCTGACAAAATGTGATCCACTGGAGAAGGAAATGGCAACCCATTCCAGTATCTTTACCATGAAAACCCCATGGGCAGTACCAAAAGGAAAAAAGATATGACACTGGAAGATGAGCCCCTCAAGTCAGAAGGTGTCCAATATGCTACAGGAGAACAGCAGAGGGCTAGTACTAGTAGCGCCAGAAAGAGTGAAGCAACTGGGCCAAAGCCAAAAGGATGCTCAGCTATGGATGCATCTGGTGGTGAAACGAAAGTCTGATGCTGTAAAGATTTTTTTCTCCATAGGAACCTGGAATGTAAGACCCGTGAATCAAGGTAAGCTGGACATGGTCAAACAAGAGATGACAAGACATCAACAGCTTAAGAATCAGCAAATTAAAAGGGATAGGAATGGGTGAATTTAATTCAGATGACCATCAGATATACTACTGCGGGCAAGAATCCCTCAGAAGAAATCATAATCAATAAAAGAGTAGGAAAAGCAATAGTGGGATACAATCCCCAAAATGACAGAATGATCTCAGTTCAAATCCAAGGCAAACCATTCAATATCACAGTAATCTAAGTCTATGACCCAACCATCGGTACTGAAGAGGATGAAATTGACCAGTTCTATGAAGCCATACAGCACCTTATAAAATTAACACCAAAAAATGATGTCCTTATCATCATGGGGGATTGGAATGCTAAAGTAGGAAGCCAAAAGATAACCAGAATAACAGGCAAGTTTGGCCTTGGAGTACAAAATGAAGCAGGGCACAGACTGATAGAAGATAATAGCAAACACTCTTTTCCAACAACCCAAGAGATGACTCTACACATGGACATCACCAGACGATCAACACAGAAATCAGATTGAGTATGTGCTCTGCAGCCAAAGAGGGAGAAGCTCTATACAATCAGTAAAAACAGGACCAGGAGCTGATTGTGGCTCAGATCATGAGCGTCTTGTAACAAAATTTAGGCTTAAATTGAAGAAAGCAGGGAAAAGCACTAGGTCATTCAGGTATGAACTAAATCATATCCCTGATGAATATACAGTAGAGGTGACAAATAGATGTAAGCAATTAGATCTGATAGAAAGTGCCTGAAGAACTATGGATGGAGGTTCACAACATTGTACAAGAGGTACCAACTAAAACCATCCCAAAGAAAAAGAAATGCAAGAAAGCAAAATGGTTGTCTGAGGAAACTTTGCAAATAGCTGAGGAAAGAAGGGAAGTGAATGGCAAGGGAGAAAAAGAAAGACACCCAGTTGAATGCAGAATTCCAGAGAACAGCTAGAAGAGATAAGAATGCATTCTTAAATGAATAGTGCAAAGAAATAGAAGAAAACAATAGAATAGGGAGGACGAGAGATCTCTTCAAGAAAATTGGAGATATGAAGGGAACATTTCATGAAACAATGGGCATGATAAAGGACCAAAATGGCAGGGACCTAACAGAGGCAGAAGAGATTAAGAAGAGGTGGCAAAATTACCACAAAAACTATACAAGAATGAGGTTAACATCCCTGATAACCATGATGGGGTGGTCACTGACCTCGAGCCAGATATCCTAGAACGTGAAGTCAAATGGACCTTAGGAAATCTGAGCAACAAGGGGCATGACCAGCGTTGCGGCGGTACGGCATGAAATTCCGGGGCTCTGGGGAAATGCCGATATCTCAGCCGTTTTTGGGGATCCCAAGGGATCGTAGCTGTCCTATAGGCATAGGCTGGCACGGACAGGGAAATCACAAATTCCCTGAAATGCTGGTGATCAGCCTCCTACTCAGCAGTGAGGGAAAGCAGCCATTAGGAGCTGTCAAAAGCCTTTTTGTGCGGCCACACAAAAAGAGAAGGAAGAAAAAAGTGAGGTGATCATATGGGTGAGAATTGAGGTCTTGGAAACAAGATTCCTTTTGTATATTTTACTCCTGAACTTTTTAAAAAAATTTACTTGAGAGAAATGGCAAAGAGAAGAGAGGAGGGAATGGAAAAAAAGCTATCCCCCCCCACTTCCGGAATAGCGGCGAAAAAGCAGAAGCCATTAATAAAGACTAATTGAAGAAAATTGAAAAATTAATTTAATGAATTGAAAGCAGATTGGGCAAAGAGGCTTTTTTGGGCTAATGAATTGTATTTTGAAAATTTAAGTTTTGTAGCTGGTAGTTTATAATTGGAAAAAGAAAAGTGAATGGACTATTTTTTCAAGACTATTTTAAGTGAACTGTAGTGCCATCTAGGGGTGATAGAGAAAATTAAATAGATATATTGAACTAAGGAGAAGAGGAGTGTGGAATGACTTTGGTGTCAGCGTTCCAGAAAAGACCCCAATGTCTAGTAAAGACTCTGAAGCAAGCATTTTTAAAAGTTCTATTTACTGGAATAGGTAAACTGGCACATCTGGAAAAACCCAAATCTGAGAGGTCCAGGTTTTCCCTCAGTAAATCAAAACCCCCAAAACCATCCCCTCACTCCTCAGTTTCCTCAATTCGGTCATTTCAGCAGGCATCATGGAGTACATCCTGGGTTTTGGCAACTTGGCTCCCAGTTCTAATTCGATGGTATAATCCGTGGGCCGATTAAGGAGGAGGAGGTTACATTCCTCCTCACTAAATGCTTCGGCTAAGTCTCTATATACCTTAGGAATCTGGGGTTTGCCTGGAGGCTTGTCTGAACAAGCAGCTGCTGTTTCTCACAGCTGGCCCTTATGGGTAGGCTATTCCTTGGGAGAAGGGGCAGGGGGTAGTGGCTGACAAACATTATGATTTTCTGGAATCCATTTTCCCATTTAATAATAACTTTATTATCATTGTACGAGTATACACAGTATATCCATACAACGAAATTCACTTAACACCCAAAGACCAGGTCCAACACACATAACAATCCCCAAACACACTCCCACCCACCACAATTCCCCGCCCTAAACCACCCAAACATCCACACAACAGACCAAGTAATGCTGTCCAACAGCTCACTGATGGTGGCCTTTTAGTTCATTGTTGAGTGCAATTATAGCTCTGGGATAAAAACTATTCAGAAAACGTGTGGTCCGAGTTTTAATTGTTCTGTATCTTCTGCCAGAAGGCAACAGTCCAAAAAGATTGTAAGCAAGATGGGAAGAGTCTCTGAGAATGTTATGCAACTTCCTCAAATAGTGAGATTTGAAGATGTCGCCCAGGGCTGGTAGCTGGAGCCCAGTGATATTTTGGGCAGTTTTAATGATTCTCTGTAGAGCTTTTTTGTCTGCTACAGAGCTGCTCCCATACCATGCAACAATGCCGTATGTCAGGACACTCTCAGTGGTGCTGCAATAGTAGGACAGAAGTAGATGCTGAGATAGATTTATCTTCCTGACATTCTCAGGATGTACAGCCTCTTCTGTGCCTTCTTTGCAAGCATGTTAACATTCATAGTTCATGAGAGGTCCTTCAAGATATAAATGCCCAGAAATTTAAAATTACCAACTCTCTCCACTTCTTCACCATTTATGTACAATGTACATCTCTCTTCCTCCTGAAGTCAATTATAAGTTCTTTACTTTTTTTGGTGTTGAGTGTAAGATTATTTTCTTTGCACCACAATGTCAGCCCATGTACTTCCTTTCTGTAAGCAGACTCATTGTTCTTATTAATGAGCCCCACAACTATTGTGTCATCCGCAAATTTAATAATTGTGTTGGTGTTATACAATGGGGTGCAGTCATGTGTGTACAGGGAGTAAAATAAAGGGCTTAGCACACAACCCTGGGGGGCTCCTGTGCTTAATATCAGAGTAGAGGAATGGTGAGATTCCTCTACTTTGATGGTGGGGGCCCATTTGTCCAGCCAAGCTAGGCCCAGTATGACAGATTCTGACATCTTTGGGGTTACTATAAATCGTATAAGTTCATGATGTCTTCCGATTTCTAATCTAACCAGTTCTGTGATATGGGTGGCGGGGACCCCTCCAATTAACGTCCGATCCACCTGGTGAAATTTAATTGGGCGCTTTAATGCTGTTGTTCTGATCCCCAATTGTTCAACATTAAACAACTGGTGCAGCCTGTATCTATTATTGCTGGCAGTTCTCCTTGGTTCCCTGTCTCTGGCACCACCAGTTTCACTTTAATTGAAAAGGGGGGGATGGGTGAACTCACCATTGGGTCTTCTTCTCTGCTAGCCTCGTGGGAGAGGCTTCTTTGGCTGGAGGTTCCTCACTCTCTTCAGTGGGGAGGGGAACCTCTACGGCTTGTCTGGCGAATGGACTGGTGTCTGGGGCCTTCTTTGGAGCCCTTTTGCCTTGAGCAGCTGTGGCAGGATGTTGTTGTGGAACTTGGGCAGGGGCCGGGCACTCAGAAGCTCAATGTCCCGGTTGTCCACACCAATAGCATTTAATTGCCTCTACCGGTTTGGGTGTGTGTGTGTGTGACTCTAGCAGGCTTTGAAAGAGGCTGTCTAGCTAAAGCTCTCCAAGGAGGCTTCTCTGCTGGGGTTTTTTGGTGGGGGTGAATTTCTCTGTCTAGAGCTATGGACATGGTATACCAGTCATGCAGTCGCTCAGGCACCCCCCGGATCCCACAGGCTGTTCTGACTTCTTGATCAATGGCCTCTTTAAAATAGTGTAGGAGTATGCGGTCCAGCCAATGCCCCAGCTTCCCTGCAACTTGTCTAAAGTCCCATACAAAGTCTTTTATGGGTTGATTACCTTTGCTTCGTCACCTTTAGTGTGACTTCATTTTCATTTATTCGATCTGGGTCTTCAAATCTGGCCTGGAGCAGCGCAACAAACCTATTGGCATCATTTAGTTATGCAATGCCCTCATTGTGCAGCTGGGCTATCCATTCAGAAGCGTCCCCCTCATTCATCCCATCAGAAATCGCCAATACCAAGTCCCGGTGTGACTCATATTGGTCTCCATACTGATCTACATGAGCCCAGACCCTGCTGAGGAAGTAAGCCAGTTTGGCAGGCATACCATCAAAGGTTGCTCTGAACTGGGGTGGCATTGGCCTTGCGGGTTGATTGGGCCCAGCAACGGGCAGCTGAGCTGGAATCTGTGACAGAGCTGCTGCTGGTTGCTGGACTCCAGCCAGCTGCTGGGGGAGGGGAGGCGGCTGCTGAGCTGCTTGCTGGGCTGCAGGGGGGGGGACTCTAGCCGGCTGCTGGATTAGCCCCCCCTGTGGTGCTGGGATTGTTGGGCCATATTGGGGCCATGGAAAATTGGAGCAGACGATGCTGGATACCACTGGCACTGGACCTACCCTGGGCTGGGATAGAATCCCCAGCCTGGGGATATACATTCAGCAGGAGGTAGCACAAAGGCAGGTTGGTGAGGGACACCCGCAGTGGGGTTTCCCATTCCCCATGCTGGCTGTGTCTGATGTCTCCCAGCTGCAGGATGGCCATGCTGTGCTGCTCTGCTTGTTTCGCTCCTGGCCAGGTAGAGAGGTTCCTGCACCCCACTAATTCCTCTGCCAGGTCCTGGCAGATCAGGGAAGGTGAATGTAGGTTGCACTAAACTCCATCTCATTTGAGGAGGTTGAGAGGGGGATGCATAACTTCCCACTTCCATCCGTTCAAAATGCTCAGGGAGCCCATGACTTGGGAGACCAGAAGTTGACGCCACAGTGAAACGGACGTGCAATTTTGGGGCTCCAGAATCGCCACCGATAGCCCTGCTGCCAGATGGTCCAGTTAGGACCCCACAGTCTAGGTTTGACTGCGATAGTGGAGGGCACCTCCTGTTAATCTCAGGGACATCGCAAAGTCCCTGATTGATCCAGGAAAGCCCTTTTTCTGGCAGTGGGGAAGCAGCCATTGCGGCTGCCAAGGCTGGGGCAGCTTCGGAGGAAGAAAGAGGAACGACAGCTATCCGATCTGGTGAGAGAGCTTTATTTTGACTGACAAGTTCACCTTAAGGGATGAGTGAGTGGATGATTATCTAAAGGAAGTTAAGCGGCAAATTTATTTTGAAATAGACTATTTGCTGATTGGAACTTTTTAAACTAATTGTGTTTTTTTTAAGACCGAGGCTGGACTGAATGAGAAGAGAAGGGAAGGCATTGATTTTTGGGACTGTGTTTTGTTTAAAAAAGGAAAAGAAAGAATTTTGTCTGAATTGTGATTGATCCATTGTGAAGCCTTTTTTTTTCTTCTGATTTTTTTTCTCTCTTTTATAACTTTTCCTTTTTTTAAAAAAAAAATTAACTTTCAGTAAAGAGGATTTGGACTTTTAAAGTAGGAAAGCTAAGAGAGTGAAAGTGCTGCCATCTACTGGGGAAAAGAAGAGGAGAGAAGAAACTCAGTTGCAATGTACCCAGGCAGAAAGATTAAAGATATATTATAGCCAAAATAATAACAAAGTGGCTCTGAGCTCCAGCTTGTTTAGCATAAGTGAAGAGAACATCTGAGACAGTATCTATCTGCATTGTTGATTCAGGTGTTCTTGGTGACTTTGAAGTAGGAGCCTTGGAAAAGCGTGAAGGGGAATTTTCCTCTCTATTATCATCACTCTTTGGGGCAGCTACTATTATTCTCTCTTTTTGAGGCTTGTATGAGAGAGAACTCTCTATACGCTTTCCGGATAAATATAAGGAAAGATCTTTTTTTATTTTAAGACCTTTTAAGGATTGAATCGAATTGGATTTAGGCATTCAAGAGCCTGAAGCTTTTTTCTTTTTTCTTTTTCTTTTTTTTTCTTTTTTTATTTCTTATGGTTTTTTTACTCCTCCCCATATTGTTTCCTATTGTGCATTTTTGATTTTGGGGCTCTATATTTTTGTAATTCATCTTTTTTTTTTCTATCTCTTGATATTTTGTTTATACAAGAATTTTTTTCTCCTTCTCCTTTTTTTTTTTTCCTTTCTTTTTTCCCTTTTAAGGGAATCTTAGTTGGATTAGGGTTTGGAAGAACCTGAAGAGTTGGGTTTTTTTTTTCTTTTTTCCTTTTCCATTTTTTCCCCCCTTTTGCCTCTCCTTTTTCTTTTCCCCTTTTTGGCCTCCTTTTTGCTTTTTGTCCTTTAATTTTTTATCTCCTCTTTTGGTTTCTACACCAGTGGATTATAATAAAATGAGTAAAAAAACAGTAACAGTGGGAGCTGCAACCACATCTTCTGCATTTCCATCTGGAGGACAACGTCCGGTTCAGACCATGACACAACAAGAGAAAGAGAAAGAGAAAGAAGCATCATTACAAACAATTTTGAGTGCAGTTCAGAGGATGGAACAGCAATTACTTAAAACAGATGAGAATGTTCAACGGATGGAACAACAATTAATAAAGACAGATGAAAAAGTGGTTAGCATACAACAGGCAATGTCAAAATTTGAAGGAAGACTACAAGAGCTTGAGAAGAAGGATGACCAAAAGGGGGAAAAAATGAAAGATTTTGACAATAGACTGAGAGAGGTGGAAAATGAAAGAAGTGCAGTAGTGGAATTGGAAATGGATAGAGCAGAATTCTATCTTAGATTTCAAAAAGTGGAGGAAGAGAAAGGAGAAAATCTTGCGAATGTCATGATTTCTATGCTTGTTGATGCTCTGGAGATACCTAGAGAGGAGATGGCATACGGTGTGGACGAGATTTATTGAGTTCACACTAGATATGCTATGCGCAATAAATTACCAAGAGAAGTTCATATAAGATTTACTAAGAAATCGATCAAAGCACAAATTCTTCAAGTGGCGAGAGAAAAAACATTGAAATTCAAGGAGAAGGAAGTGGTAGTCTTGAAACAAATACCAAGGAAAGTGAGAGATGTGAGAAAAGAGTATAAATTTTTGACTAAGATACTAATGCAAAAGGGTGTTAATTTTAGATGGCTGATACCAGAAGGATTGATTTTAACATGGCAACTGCAAAGATACAGGCTAGATACAATTGGTAAAGCGAGAGCTTTTTATGAAGATTTTTTAAAGGAAAAGGAAGTGGCAATGGAAACAGAAACACAAGCTACACTGATGTCGACAAAACCTACAGAAGAGGAAATGTTAATGACTGAATCAATGGAAGGCACTGTTGGCGGGACTGTGGAATCCAAAGAACAACGGGAAGTAAGATCAACTAGAGCAATAAATCCTACATATAAAATATGAATATGGATACAACGAAATTAATTTCAATAAATATAAATGGACTCAATTCGGCTGTGAAAAGAAGAAAGGTTTTTCATAAATTAGAGAAGCTAAATTTTGATATAATTTGTTTGCAAGAAGTTCACATTAAAAAGCAACATGAAAAATTATTGGCACAAACCAAACTTGGGAAAAAAATTTCATCATTATCGCAATACAAAAAGAGAGGCATTGTTCTATATATTAAAAATTCAATAAAAGCGGAACAAATATATGCAGATTCAGAGGGTAGAGTTTTGATAGTGGAGATAATTGATAATAATATGAAGATACTTCTAGTTTTTTTTTTGTTTTGTTTTGTTTTTTATTTATATGCCGCCCTTCTCCGGAGACTCAGGGCGGCTTACAGTGCGTTAAGCAATAGCCTTCATACTTTTGTATATTTATACAAAGTCAGCTTATTGCCCCCACAAACTGGGTCCTCATTTAACCTACCTTAGAAAGGATGGAAGGCTGAGTCAACCTTGAGCCTTGGAGAGATTCGAACCAGCAGTAAATTGCAGGCAGCTGTGTTAATAACAGGGTGCTTTAAACCACTGTAGTACCAAGGCTAGTTGCAATATATGCGCCAAATAACAATCAGAGTGACTTCTATCGAAATTTACATATGAAAATAATTGAAATGGACTATGATAATATATGCATGATGGGAGACTTTAATGGAATAGCAGATGAAAAATTGGACTATAAAACAACAAAAACAGGAAAGCATAATAGAAAGAAACTGCCAAACTCTTTCTTTAAAATGACAGAGGAAATAAATTTGAAAGATATATGGAGAACTAGAAATGGGATGAATAGACAATACACTTTCTATTCAAATAGGCACTTATCTCGGTCCAGGTTAGATATGATATGGACAACAATGGACTTAATTCTGAAAATTGAACAGGTAGAAATAGACACTAACTTATGGGCTGACCATAATCCAGTGATAGTAACTTGGAAAGGTCAAAAAAGGAAAGCTAGATGGACTTTGAATAATACAATTTTAAAAGAAAAAGAATTTGTACAGAAAATGCAAAGAGAGCTGGAGTTTTTCTTTAAGGAGAATAAAAAAGAAGATACATCGATACAAAACCATGGGGATACAATGAAGGCCTACGCTAGAGGTATAATAATAGATTATATAAAGAAAAGGAATGTGAAAAAAAGACAAACTTTTACAATATTAAAGAATGAACATAAGAGATTTGAAAAGGAACGCCAGAAAGATCCACATAAGAAAGATGTAAAAATGAAAATGGATATGTTAAAACATAAAATGGACTTACTGGAGAAGGAAGAGCTAGCCCAAAAAATAAGAAGTGCTAAACAGAACTATTTTGAAAATGCAAATAAACCGGGAAGGTGGCTAGCATATAAATTGAAAAAAGAAAGGGAATAAAAAAAAATGCAACTGATTGATGACCAAGGACAAAGTAAATTTGGAAATAAAGAGATGGGGAAAATATAACAAGAATACTATAGGCAACTTTATAAAAGAGAGCAGGTTGAAGAGGGGAAAGTTAAAAAATACTTACAGAACGCAAAACTACCTGTAATCCCTAAAAATATTGAAGAAATGCTAAACGGGCATATAACAATGATGGAACTAACAGAAGCAATTAAGAAACAAAAAGATGGAAAGACACCAGGACCAGATGGATTGCCTGTTGAATATTATAAGACATTACAAGAATCCTTATGCCTCCCACTTTTGGACGTCATGAATGAAGTAATGACAAATAAAACAATACCCCAATCATGGACTGAGGCTTATATCACACTGATTCATAAAGAAGACACAGACTCACAGCAAGTTAAAAATTATAGGCCTATATCCCTGCTGAATTCGGATTATAAAATCTTTGCTTCAATACTGGCAGAAAGACTTAAGAGATACTTCAATAATTTTATTCATTCAGATCAAAATGGATTTCTTCCAAAAAGACAAATTAGAGACAATATAAGAATAATTTTGAATACTCTAGAATATTATGAAGTGCACCCTGAAAAACAAATGGCTTTGGTATTTTTAGACGCACAAAAAGCATTTGATAATGTGAACTGGCAATTTATGATGTTACAAATGGAAGAGATGGGCTTTGGAAGGAAATTTATTCAGGCAATTGAAGCTATATATACGAAACAGACAGCAAAGGTAATGATTAATGGAGAATTGGCTGATGCTATTGAAATAGAAAAAGGTACTCGACAAGGATGTCCCTTATCCCCATTGTTATTTATATTGACGTTGGAAGAGTTGAATAGAAAGGTTAGAGAAGAAAAAGAGATAAAAGGAATGAAAATTAGAAAGGAAGAATATAAATTACAAGCCTTTGCTGATGACCTGTTTTTTATTGTTTTTTTTTATTGTAAAAGTTTTACAATTACATTTTCACCCCATTTTCACCCCCCAAACCCACCCCAGACTCCCCGACCCTCCCTCCCTAACCCCCCCTAACCCTCCCCTCCCCCCCGGACTTCCATAGAATATACCCCATCATTATCCCTTTATATAAAAACCTTGAGCCCCCCCAACCCCCATATCATTTTTCATCTTCACATAGTTCAAATATTTCTATCTTAATATAATATAATACTATCAATGAAAAGCTATTTGATACTTCCTAGTTTGATATTTGTTCTGCACATAATCTATCCACTTTTTCCATTCACATTCATAAGTCTCTTGTGAGCGATCTTTTAAATATGCTGAAATCTTCGCCATCTCAGCGAAACTGGCCATCTTCAAAGTCCATTCTTCTACAGTGGGCAAAGCTTCATTTTTCCAATATTTGCCTATCAACAATCTCGCTGCTGTAATCATATACAAAATCAACTTTGTTTCATCCACTGTAAAACCCTTAGCTATACCCAATAGAAACAATTGTGGAGAAAATTGAATTTTTTTCTTTAAAACATTCTGCATGACCCACCAAATTTTTATCCAAAAAGCCTTAACTTTCTTACAGGTCCACCAGATATGATAATATGTAGCATCTGTACAATCACACCTCCAACATTTTGGCTGAACATTAGGGGACATACACGACAATTTCTTAGGATCTAAATGCCATCTATAAAACATTTTGTAAAAGTTTTCCCTCAAATTCTGCGACTGTGTAAATTTAACATTCTGAACCCAAATTTTTTCCCATGTTTCCAGCATCACTGGTTCTTCAAAATTTTGTGCCCACTTAATCATACAGTCTTTAACTAATTCAGTTTCCGAATCCCTTTCTAACAAAACATTATAAAGCCTTTTAATATGCATTGGACCTTTCTCTTTTATATGTCTAACCAGTTCTTCCTCGTGCAACATAATACCAGTTTTTTGGTCCTCTTTCCATCTCAATTGTAATTGATTATATTGAAACCAAGTTAAATTAATCCCTTCATCCAACAGTGTCTGTAATGTCTTCAACTGCCATCTGCCCGCATCTGTAAAAAGAACCTCTTTGTATAAAAACCCCCCGAGTGACATTATATTTGTATTCCACATAATATGACCAAGATCCAGCCATAGCGGTATTTTATAATCCCATTTGAATCGGTGCTTCTTCCAAACTCTCATCAAAGAGTCTCTAAGTATATGGCTTTTAAATACTTTATCCACTTTGTTGTCATAAAATAAGTAAGCATGCCATCCAAATTCAAGATCAAAACTTTCAATATTCAGTATTCCAGTCTTTTTCCTTCCAAACCAATCACTTGCTAAGGTCAAAGCTGCTGCTTCATAATATAACTGTAGGTTTGGAAGTTTAAGACCTCCCCTTTCTGGAACATCTTGCATAATTTTCAATTTCACTCTCGGTTTTTTCTCATTCCAGACAAACTTATTCACTCCAGTTTGCCACTCTTTCAGTTGTTTATCACTTTTAAGCACCGTATAGAAATTTAAACAAACAAATAAATAAATAAATAAATAAAATCATTTGAAACAAAAAAAGAAATCTTGGCAAAATGTTCATCTTAACTGCTGCTATTCTCCCAAGTAGAGACAGCTGCAGTTTTTTCCACGTCTCCATATCTTTCTGTACAACTCGCCACAGTACTTCATAATTATTTTGAAACAATTTAATATTTAATTCTGCAACCTGAACTCCTAGATATTTAACCTTTGGTACTATCTCAAAACCTGCCTTGTTTTCAAGTTTATGTCGTCGATCTTGTGTCATATTTTTAACTATCATCTTAGTTTTTTTTCTGATTCAATCTAAAACCTGATACTGTACCATAATCTTGTATAATATCTTTCATCTGGATTATTGATTCCATCGGCTGTGTTAGGGTAACAACCAGATCATCTGCAAATGCCCTTATTCTGTACTCCTCTTGCCTTATCACTATACCTTTCAAGTTAGTCGAATCCCGTATTGTGTTCAACAAGACTTCTAGTGTTAAAATAAATAACAATGGGGATAATGGACAGCCTTGTCTGGTCCCTTTTTCGATATTAAACTCTGATGTCAAACTTCCATTAATAATAATCTGTGCCTTTTGCTCTTGGTAAATTGCTGAGACCGCCTGTATAAATTGGTCTCCAAATCCCATTTTTCTTAAAGTCTTTAGTAGAAAATTCCAGTCCACTCTATCAAAGGCCTTCTCCGCATCCAAAAAAACCAGCACTGCAGAGATCTGTTTATTCTTCTCAAGATATTCCAATAAATCTATAACTTGCCTTACATTGTCCTTCATGTATCTGCCCTCTATAAATCCCGCTTGGTCATCATGAATCACCTCTTGAATTACTGGCATCAATCTGTTGGCTAATACTTTTGCATAAATTTTATAGTCATTATTTAAAAGAGATATTGGTCTGTAATTTTCTGGTTTTTTAGGACCTACTTGTTCTTTTGGTATCAAAGTAATATATGCTGATTTCCATGATGGGGGTATTTTACCCCCTTGTTGTATATTACAAAATAGATCTCTAAGTTGTTCCACCATTTCTGCTTGTAAAGTTTTATAATACACTGCAGTCAATCCATCTGTTCCAGGAGCTTTAGCTGTTTTCAATTGTTTAATTGCTGCGATTATTTCCTCGACTGTTATAGGGTAATTCATTCTTTCTTTTTGTTGGCTAGTAATTTTTGAGACTCTTTTCTCTTCTAAATATTTTTCTATAAGTCCATTCTGTATATCATCTTTAGCATATAATTTAGCGTAGTAATCTACAAAGACTTCTTTAATCAGTTTTTGTTGAGAAATTTCTTTCCCTCCAATATCAATGCTCTCAATAGTCCGTATACTCTGCTTCTTCCTTAAGGTATAAGCCAACCATCTCCCCGGTTTGTTAGCATTACAGAACGTATTATGCTTCGCATATTGTAGATTTGTTGCAGCTTGCTCCGCCAAGAGCATTTGAAATTGATCTTTCAAAAGTTTTATAGCACCACGTGTTCTTTCATCTGTTGGGTTTTTAATAAGTAACTGTTCCTTATTCTTTATTTCTGCTTCCAATTCGAGTCTTTTCTTTTGTCAGTTCTGTTTATGTTTAGAGTTCATATAAATGAGTACCCCTCTCATGTACGCTTTGCTCGCATCCCATACAATTTCAATTGGGGTACCCTTATTCAAATTCATTTCAAAAAATTCTTTCATCTGTTTTTTAAGTTCTATTATATTTTTTTCATATCTGAACAAATTTTCATTTAATCTCCACGACCTTCTCTCAGTCTTTCCCATCTCAATTTCTATCCATACGGAACTATGATCCGTTAAAGTTCTTGGAAATATCTTTGTTCTTTTGGTTTTAACAAGTAAATTGTCTGATAACAAGATAAAGTCAATCCTGGAAAAAGATCTATGTCTATCAGAGAAGAAGGTATAGTCCAATTCTTTTGGGTTATGAATTCTCCAAATATCTTTTAATTCCAAATCTTCTTTCATATCGAAAAAAGTCTGTGGTAGTCTAATCCTTAATTTCGCCAAACTCTTTTTATCTAGTTTAGAGTCAATTACTCCATTCCAATCTCTCATTATTAAAATAGATCTGTAATCCCATTGCAATATTTTATTATGTAAAGTCTTATAAAAATGATCCTGTTGTTGGTTCGGAGCATAAATTCCAATCAAAAGAATTTGGCCATTTGCTGTGTGCGGTTCAATTGCGATAAACCTACCACCTTCATCTGCTTCTATAATTTTAGCGGACAATCTTTTATTTACATAAATAACCACACCATTCTTTTTTTCCGAAGTTGAAGCTATAAAATGTGTTTAAAGTCTTCTCGATATCTGGAAAGTATTTGCATGTATGAAAATCAATCTATCTTTAATTCCCTGATCTTCTAAGTTTTGTTTCAATTTAAGTTCACCCTTTTCATCCAATAATTCATTATATCTAACAATTTGTTCCCCTTCAAATACCACTGGATAAGAAAAAGCTTCAATTGTAGATACCCAGGCTGGAATTTTCAGATAATGGTATTTTTTGATCTTCTCACATGTCAAAAACAAAGCTTCACGTATCTGGTGCCTTCTAAAATATCCCTGAATTTTAGTTCCTTTATACCATAAGAAAGCATGCCATCCCATCAGCAAATCATGTCCCTCCAAATTTAATAATCTAGTATTTTTCAATGTCACCCATTCTTTAATCCACATTAAACAAACCGCTTGATAGTATAATTCAAAATCCGGTAATCCAAAACCACCCCTCATCTTAGCATCTTGTAACAGTTTGAGTTTTATCCTTGCCTTCTTTCCCTGCCAAACATATTTCAAAACCATTTTATTTAAATCTGTAAAAAATTCCTTACCCAGCTTTATAGGAATTGTCTGAAAAAGATACAAGATTCTAGGTAAAATATTCATCTTAATAGTTGCAATTCTACCAATCAAAGATAACTGCAAGTTTCCCCATTTCACCAGATCCTGTCCTATCTGTTGCTTAAGCTTATTATAATTATTTTCTTTAAGAGAACTACATCTTGCTGTTAATTGAATCCCCAAGTATTTTACCTTATTTGTGACTTGCATCTTGGAGATCTCCCTCAATTCTTCTTTTTGTTTTTTTTAAACATATTTTTAGTCATTATCTTCGTCTTCTCTTTATTAATTTTCAAACCAGCAACCTCCCCAAATTCACCTATTTTTTCTATCAATTTATTTATTGATATTAATGGTTCTTCAACAATAAAAAACAGGGGCTTCCGGGTTTGTCTGCCACCGGCGAAGACGGTCGCTTTTGAAGGACTGCCAGCCCCGCCGCCTGTAGAGCCGCTCCGAGTGAGGGGAGCGGCTTGAAAACTCCAAAATCCTGAGGATTTGAGGAGAAGAGTGAAGCAAGAGGCAGGTTGAGCCCCTGTGAACCCCCAGAAGTCTGCTACTGGGGAGGAAACGGGCGCGGCTCCCTTTCAACTTGCGGAGACTCCGGACGGCGTGGGACGACTCTGCCTGTCAGAGCAAGCCGGCTGCAGCAAACATTTAAACTGATGGGAAAATAACTTTGCTATAAAACAACCTCAACCCCTAAACCAAGAAACTGCAAGTATTTCTTCTCTTTTGAACTTCTGAATTGGGAAAAAGTTAGAGCGAGCGGAAACGGCTTGAAAAAAATGGCGCCGTTCCAGCGTTAACGAGCTGAAAGTTTATCAGATATTTATGATCTTGAGTTCGAATATGAGTTTCTTGTAAACAAATTATGTCGTTATTAAATTGTCTCAAGTATGTAAATAACTTCTTCCTTTTTTGTGGTGAATTTAATCTGTTAACATTCCAAGATAAGAGCCTAATTGTCATCTTGACCTTTCTGAAGCGATGAGCTGCCTCGCCTAGCTTCTTCTGAGGTCTTCGGCCTTGCTCCCCCCATAGCTTCACTTTGTGTGGTGCTTTTAGCTCCCTTTTTATATTGACTTTCTTGTTGAATTATTGGATGAAAGGGGTGAACTTAAATTGAAACAAAACTTAGAAGATCAGGGAATTAAAGATAGATTGGTTTTCATACATGCAAATACTTTCCAGATATCGAGAAGACTTTAAACAAGAAGGTATTTATAGTGTTTTGACTGGTTTAGACAAGATATTAATGGGTTCAGATGACCATATAATTAAAAAGCTATATGGATATTTACTTGAAGCAAAACTGGAAGAAGAACAAGTTAATAAAATGTGTTCCTAATTTAGAATCAATGATAGCATGGGGAAAAATTTTTGGTTATAGTATTGATTTAGAGAAATGGCAAAAATTGTGGTCACATAATTATAAAATGACAATATCAACAGCATATAAAGAGAATTTGTATAAGATGTTTTACAGGTGGCATCTACCCCCAACGAGAATAGCCAGGATGTTTAAGAATAAATCAGAGAAATGTTGGAAGTGTCATCAAACTCCAGGATCGTATTACCATATGTGGTGGACATGCATGGAGGCAAGGAGATTTTGGACTAAAATACATACGTGGTTAGAAAAAATGACAAAGAGACATATTGACTTTAAACCAGAAATATTTTTATTAGGAATTTTACCAGAGACATTTAATAAAGAATTACAATACTTAATTGTGAACATTTTAACAGCGGCCAGAATTGTGTTTGCCAAAAACTGGAAAGGAGAGAAGATAATTACCGATGAAGAAATTATTATGAAAATGGTGGACTGTGCTGAAATGAGTAGATTGACATTTCAAATAAGAGAACAGGAAGATAAACAATACTATTTGATATGGGAGATATTTTATCAATGGTTTGATAAAAAAGTATGGAGATGAGATAGCATATATGAAATGTTTAAATACTTATCTTTAGTTTAAGTAAAGAATAATTGCTATATGAGGAGATTTGGAGAATTGTAAGCACAAAATGATTTTAACCGATTGAGATGCTGTCTATAATTGTTTGTAAGGATGATATTTTTATGTTATTGTTTTTTTAATTTTTTTTTTATTTTTAATCTAAAATAAAACTTTTTCAAAAAAAAATGCTCAGGGAGCCCAGTTTAATGATTGGCTTCGTGTTGAGGGCAACGGTTTCCAGTGCTGGGAGTCTCTGGATCCGATAGCTGTCCCTCTTCTCCACTCTGGCTCATGAGGCAACTTCATTGGGCTGGGAGCAGCACCATATCCAGGCAGTCTCTTCTCTGGCCCCCTTTCTGGAGTTGGGTCAGACTGGCAACTTTTCCAGGAATCTGACTCCTTGAGCCGAGCGCCTAGCCTTCGGGCCTCCTCTGCAGCCTCAGTGGCTCACACCATTTCTTCAGGAGAAAGCAGGGTGTCGGTAAATCCTTGAGAATCCATTCCCATGGCCCCCTCTGTGATCTCTCCTCTCTCCTCCATTTTCACTGAGTCTTCGCACCACCTGAGGTTTAGGTAGATGCTGGGGCTCAGCACCCCCGACAGTCCCCTTTCAGGGTGCCATTATGCTTTAAAGGAGATTCGGGTTAATGTTCCAGAAAAGACCCCGACTTCAAGTAAAGACTCTGAAGCAAGCATTTTTCAAAGTTCTATTTACTGGAATAGGTAAACTGGCACATCTGGGAAAACCTGAATCTGAGAGGTCCGGGTTTTCCCTCAGTAAATCAAAAACCCCAAAACCATCCCCTCACTCCTCAGTCGATCACATGCTCCAATCAACCACCATCCCATCTCGAGACATCACTCTGACCACTCCTTCTCTAGATGCAGGATCGCCCTGACCTTGACTGACAGGAAGAATGCTATTATGTCTACAGACAACCCCTCTACTAAATCTCCCCTCCTACTTTTCCACAGATGAGAAGGTGGAAGCATGGATCTTCCGGCTTCCAGAAGCTGATACTTGGACAATGTTTTCGAAACTGGCAAGAATGAATTTGATAAGAATGGTCTTATGATTTTGTAACAGAAAAAGAGAGAAGGGGGAGGAGTATGAAAGTTTTTGTAAATTACTAAAGATTGAGCTGTCTGGTTTTTTCATCTTGTGGGCTTATAAATTTTGGAATATTTTGAAATAGTGGTATTTTGGAATATAATTTTTTTCTCTTTTTTTCTTTTTCTTTTTTTATTGAGGCTTCTTCTTCCTGGATTTAACTTTTTGGTGATTGGTATTATTTTTTTGGGTTTTTTCCTTTTTAATTTTTTCTTGTGAGACCATATCTTATACTTTCTTCATCTTTTTATTGCCTGGTTGGATATTTTGAGCGGTACATTTTGGTTTTGAAATTTTTAATGGTGAATTTTTATTTTTTTGTTCTGATCTTTTTTCTTTTTTCTTCTCTTTTTTGGTTTTTTGTTTCTTTTTTTGATATAGCCTTTCTTCCTGTTTTTATGGATTTAAACCTATGTGGATTAGGGTATCAAGAACCTGAAGAGTTTGATTTGGGAGCAGATTCAACATTTGAACTTGGAATATAAATAAAGGGGCAGCCTGAATTTAAGAGTTGGATTATTTTTGATTATAAATTGGGTGGTGTGAACCGAAGAAACAAGATGAAAAAAACAACACAACATCTATCATCACCATCAATATCAACTGGCTCTATGGGGCAAAAGGCAACAGAAACTACACCACAGTAAGAGAAAATCAATACGGAATTTAAAAATATGCTACAGAATATATATGAAGATCTCAAGACAAGACTAGACAAGGTAGATGGGCAAATGGAAAAAATAGAAGGAGAATTGAAAGAAGTTAAAGAGAAGATATGAACGATTGCAGCAAGTGGAAGAAAAAGCAGAAGCAACGGAGAAAAAAGTTGAAGAGATGGATTATCGATTTACAGTTACTGATAAAAATCAGGAAAAGGCAATTATAACATTGGAAATGGATAAAGTTGATTATTATTTAAGATTCCAAAACTTTGAAGAAGAAAAGGGAGAAAATTTAGTACAGAAAATTGCAGAGATACTAGCAGAAGTAATGGAAGAAAGTAAAGAAAGGATATTAGATGGGATTGATGAGATATACAGAGTGCACACAAGATACACAATGAGGAATAATCTGTTAATGAGAAATGCGACGATAAAACACAAAGGGAGAGAAGTAGTGGAACTGAAACAAATTCCAAGAAGAGTGAGAGATCTGAGAAAAGAATATCAATTTCTCATGAAATGTTTGATTAAAAGAGGAATAAATTTCAGATGGTTGATACCAGAAGGAATATTGGTGAATTGCAAGAACAAAGATACAGATTGGATACAATAGAAAAAACAGCATGTCATTATTACAGAGATGTTGGAGAGTGAGTGTCTTATCATATCTTGTTTTCTGGGCTGGTTGCCAACCTTTGCCAGACTTTGTTTATTCTTGGTATGTTCTAACTTTGATAAGGACCGTTGGTGTGTGTCACAATCCTTGGGAATCTGGAGCTGGGGCAGAACAAAATTAAAATAATATCTTTGAATATAAATGGATTAAATTTGGCAATAAAAGGAAGAACATTTAACAAATTAGAGAAATTAAAAGTAGAAATTATATGTTTACAAGAAGTTCATATTAGAAAGCAACACAAAAAACTTTTAGAGCAAATAAAATTGGGGACATTATATACAGCATTGGTTTGTCAAAGCAAGAGAGTAGTAGTATTTTACATTAAACAGACAATTCAATCCAAACAAATATTTGAGGATGAGGAAGGAAGAGTATTAATGGTAGAAATTGTAATGAATCACAAAAAAATATTATTTGTGGGTATATATGCTCCAAATGAAAATCAAGAAGAATTTTATGCAAAATTACACAGGAGAATATTAGAATATGAATATGAAGACATATGTATAATGGGAGACTTCAATGCAATTGTTGATATTGAATTAGACTATAAATCTACAAAAGTGAACAAAACACCAAGGAAGACACTTCCTAAAGCATTTTATACAATGATAGATAGACTAAGTTTACAAGATGCCTGGAGAAAAAGAAACTCAAAGGAGAAGCAATATACATTTTATTCAAAGAGGCATATATCATGGTCAAGAATAGATATGATGTGAATGTCAACAGATTTAATATCCAAGATACATAAGATTGATATAGAAGCAAATATATTGACAGACCACAACCCAATAACGATGATATGGAAAGGACAGAGAAAAAGAATGAGATGGACATTAAATCAAAGCTTATTAAATGAGAAAGACTTTATACAATATATAGAAAAAGAATTGACTTTTTTCTTTAAAGAAAATAGAAAAGAAGATACATCATTGCACCAGTAAAGCATATATAAGGGGATTGATAATGACTTATACAGGAAAAAGAAATAAACAGAATAGACAAACTCAAAAGAAGTTGGAGGAGGAATATAAGAAATTAGAGAAAGATTTGCAAAAAAACCCACAAGACAAAAAAAATTAAAAATCTATTGGACTTGAAAAAACATAAATTGAATTTAATAGAGAATGAAGAGTTGGCAAAGAAAATAAAATCAACAAAGCAAAATTTCTTTGAAAGTGCAAATAAACCAGGAAGGTGGTTGGCATATAAAACGAAGAAGGAAAGAGAAAGGAAACTGATAAATCAATTCTTAGATCAAGATGGAAAGATATGTTATCAGAATGAAGAAAAGAAAAAAATAATTGAGGAATATTATGAGAAATTATATCAACAAGAGCAGATATCAGAGGGGAAAATAGAACAATATTTGGAAAAAGCGATGATTCCTAAAATACTAGAAAAATTTTAAAAAGCATTAGATGAAAGAATATCAATGATGGAATTGGAATTGGAATTGGAATTACAAACGCATTGTAAGCCGCCCTGAGTCTTCGGAGAAGGGCAGCATATAAATCAAATTTTTAAAAAAATTGATGGAGGGAATTAAAAAGCAGAAGAATGGAAAAACCCCAGGACCAGATGGACTACCAGCAGAACTATATAAAAAATTGCAAGATGTACTAAGCAATACAATATTACAAGTATTTAATGATTTATTAATAGAAGCTAAGGTTCCAAACTCATGGATGGAGGCATATATAAATCTTATACCAAAAGAAGAAACAGATTTACAACATATAAAGAATTATAGACCAATCTCATTATTAAATGCAGATTATAAAATATTTTGGCGGAAAGATTGAAGAGGTTGTTAAATGAATTCATACATTCAGATCAGAATGGCTTTTTGCCTAAAAGATAGATTAGAGATAATATACGAATTATATTGGATACATTGGAATACTATGAAGCACATTCAGAGCCTTGAAGTTAATTGGATGCCTAATCCTGATTCAGTAGTAAGCCTCTCTTAAGTCCAGTTTTGAAAGAAAATTCCTTTGGAGAAGTGGGCTAACATGTTTTTCATGAGAGGGATGGGTACACATTCTCCACACTCACAGTGTTCAAATTTCTATAATCTACACAAAGGAGCAAAGACCTATCTTTCTTCTCTTGGAATAGCACCGCAGCAGCAATTTTTGGTCACGTGGGTTCAATGAAACCTCTTGCCAGGATTTTATCTATGAAGGCTCTGAATTCCTCAAGTTCCCTGAGTGGGACATGCTATACATTTTTGATTTTGGTTGTTTGACCCCTGGGAGGATCTCAACAGCACAATCTGTGGGGCGGTGTGTGTGGGAGCTCATCGGTGCCTTCTTTGCTGAAAACCTCAGCTAGGTCCTTGTACTCCCTGGGGATACCCTGGTCTGGCACAGCCTTTCCTGCCATCACTGATTCTTTCTTTGGGTCTCCCCCCAGTTTCTCCCATTGGCCATGGGGTCCAGGCACTCCCCATTGAAATCTTAGAGTCCCCTGCTTCCAGTTCACTCTGGGGTTCCACTTCCTCAACCAGGTGAGCCCTAGAACTAGTGGCCATTCTATTCCAGGTGCCACAATGAAAGTGAGTCTCTCATCATAAGTCCCCATTGCTATGTCCAGGGGTTCTGTGGCAAAGATGGCTGGTCCCCACCCCCCTTTGACTCACCCATCTAACTGGCAAAACGTGATGGGGTTTTTTAATTTCCGCAAGTGAATGCCCAATTTTCCCACCAGGGTTGGGCTAATCAAACACTGGGTGTACCCTGAGTCCAAGAGGGTTAGGGTTCCATAGTTCAGGGGCATCTGCATCTGATTTAATGGCGACTTCCGGCTGGTGACTTGCAGTGACAGGGTGTGGAGTGAGCGTTCGCTGCTCCTCTACACCTCTTTTCATCGTGTTTTGGGGATCCCTTAAGGGGCGTAGGACCCGGAGAGTCCTGCGGACAAGAGGGGAAGCCAGGCAAGTGGGAAAGTGGGGTGCGACCACTTCTCGCTGGACCCGGGCAGCCCTGTCAGTCCAACACGGTGAGCCGGCCGCTAATGGCGGGCCTGAAGCTGTAATAGCCGGCAAGAGACGGGAAGCTTAAAAGGAGATCGGAGGTGCGGTGCTAGATCGAAAGCCTCATTTTTATACCTCGGAGCGATTTGCGCTGAAAGAGGAGGTCGGCGGAGTCGGGAGAGGAGTGCTTAATCTGAAGTCAGGCGGCGACGGTGAGGGTATAGGAAGATTACATCTACGAAGCCCCGACAACCCGACGAGCTGTTGAGATCCACGGAGGGAAGATCAAGCCTTTATAAAGAGCTCCAGATGGTGTGGTGAGAAGGAAAAAGATTTGAAAAAGTCTATTGGGGTGGTTGGTTCGTGTTTTACGAACGAAGCGTAAAAGAAGAAGGAGAAATTTGTGATCTGCCTTTGGAAGCCTTAGAGAGCTCTGGGGGAACAGGAAGTGCATCCATTGAGCCACAACATCGAAACAACAGAGGATTGATAAAGAGACGCTCTAGCGGTGAACCTTACCACTGAGAAGCGTCGGAATCTAGTAGAGCTAAGAAGCGAAGAACTAAAGCTGGGAGATCACTATATCACTTCATAGATTCGCTTATATTTCCTTTTCCCCCCTGATTTTTTTTGAGTATCTGCGATTTTGCCTGTGATAAGTTAAAATAAATAAATAAATAAATAATAAAAAAAAAATAAAAATAAAATAAAATAAAATAAAATAAAATATTTATATATATATCCATTATATTCTCAACTAGACTTACTTTATGTTAGGAAATATTGAATCTTTAATTTGATTATCTAAGTATAGGTCTTATTAAATAGTGATTGGATATAGCTTTATATAAGGTTCTAGATTTGCATTCATAGAATTGATACATTATATATATATATTTATTTAGGTATATTTATCTTACTCCTTGAACTTACTTAACCTTAATTAATTATTATATTAATTATTAAATATCTTAAATCTTAAATATCTTAAATATCTACTCTTGTTGGTAATAGCTTTCTATATATCTATTTACGTGATAGTAGTATTGTATACTGTAGTTAGGGTTCGATCTAGATATTTAAAAACTATTTATTAAGCTATTAACTTATTGATTATTGACTAATTAATTTATTGATTAATTAATTTATTGATTAACTTATTCCATTAATTGCTCAACTTAGCAACGTATTAATCTATTCATATTTAACAATTATATTAAGATTGTACTTAGTTCTATAAGATCCTTACTTGGACATATTGCGTAGAATTTTCAAACTATAGTAATTTATAAACTAAGCTCTATCTGAATCCCATTAAGAGATTAGTGGGAAACAATCAAGGAGGTAGGGACTTAAGTTAGTGTCTTGGAATAAAAGGTGGCAAGCTTCATTGGATGACTATATGGAGAAAGATTGAGAATATAATTAGAGATCAAAAAGCACTTCTGAAAGAAATGGCAAGTCTGACATCCACAATAGCTAAAACTAATAAAAAAGTGCCATCCATTCCCACCTTAGCAATGTCATCCCCAGCTACCCAGAAAGCAGTAGAAGGTCTTCAGAAAACAGACAAACCTCCTGCAACCCCTACGTTGCAAACATTACAATCGTCTCTATTAACAATACAAGAAACTATGCTTGCGATGCAAGAAAAGCTTTTAAATAGCCATTCCGAACTGAAACTAGATATACATGGACTGGATGCTAAAATGAATGAGATCCAAGTTTCGATCGCCAGTAATGAGAACAGAATACAAAAAGCAGAACAAAGAATAGAAAAAAACGAGAAGAAACTGGACATGGTCGATCAAACCCTGTGGGCGCAGAATAAAGAAACAGAAGATGCTATAATACAACTTGAGATGGACAAGGCCTCTTTTTACTTGCGATTCCAAAACATTGCGGAAGACAAAGAAGAGGACCTAGGAGATAAGATGGCCGAGCTGATTGCAGAGACGCTCCAACAGGATAAGCAAGAAATAATCCGAGAGATCGACGAGGTCTACAGAGTCCAAACCAACTACGTGAGAAGGAACAGGCTCCCTAGAGAAGTCCATATTCGCTTCGCTAGGAAAAAAGTGAGAGACATTTTGTATAATATAGCTAGGGAGGAAAAAATTACATACGGGGGAAAAGAAGTGAACATCTTAAAACAAATTCCAAGGAGAGTGAGGGAGAGGAGGAAAAGCTATAGATTTTTGACAAATCAATTAAATAGGAGAAGTATAATATTTAGGTGGCTCCTCCCAGAAGGAATGTTAATATCGTGGCAAGGGAGGAAAATTAGAATCGACTGTGTAAGTGATGCCCAAGACTTCCTAGAACAATTAAGGGGAGGTGAAGAGGAACAAACCAGTAAGGAGGAAAACGAAGTACTAAATACGGAAGAAGAGACATCGCAAGAACAAATCACAAGAGAAGATATAGAAGAGGAGAAGAAAAAGGAAGACACAGAAGAAAGAGGGAAAAAATCTAGACCAGTGAGAGCGGTAACACTAAAAGGCAAATAAAAACCAGAGACTAGAGGATAGCTATAGAAATGAATAATACCAAGATCCTATCGCTCAATGTGAACGGCTTAAATGATTACAAAAAAAGGAGGATAATATTGTCGAAACTGACGAAACAAAATCCTGATATAATCTGTATCCAAGAGGTCCATATAAAAAAGGATGAAGCCAACTATCTAAATTTTACTAAATTTGGTGAAGTATTCTTCTCATTAGCCGAGAAAAGAAAAAGGGGGGTGGCTATCTATGTTAAGAAAGGAATAGAGGCAGAATGTAAATATAAGGACGAAAAAGGGAGAATACTGATAGTAGAGATAACGAGAGGCAATTCTAAGGTGTTAGTGGTGGGGGTTTATGCCCCGAATAAAAAACAAGGGAAATTTTATCGGAAATTGCATGAACAGCTGGCAAAATGGGCAAACAATGAAATTTGTATGGTTGGGGACTTTAATGGAATTATAGACCCTAAATATGATCATAAATGTGATATAACTAAAAAGAATAAAAGATCTCCCTTACCAAAGACTTTTTTTGATTTAGTGGAAGAGATTAACCTAATTGACATGTGGCGCACTTTACACCCCTATGATAGACAATTTACCTTCTATTCAATGCCACACAACTCCTGGTCCAGAATAGATATGGTCTGGGCTACCAGAAAACTGGGCCTAGAAATTAAAAAGGTTAACATGTGCACCAATGTTTGGGCAGACCATAAGTTTCTTGAAATTAGCTGGCACCATGATACAAAGAAAATACAACAGAGATGGAGTCTAAGGACTAAGCTGTTATACGAAGAAGAGTTTATACGGAAATTGAATGAAGAGGTCAAACGCTTCTTCTCAGAAAATGGAAATCGAGAGACAGCCAAAGAAATTGTGTGGGATACCATGAAGGCCTATGTGAGAGGGGTAGCCATATCATATACCGCCTTCAAAAACAAGGAAAAAAGAAAGACCATAGAAGTGCTCACCAATAAGTTATTGCAAGCAGAAGATAAACTCCAGCAATGCCCGGGAGATGAGGCGTCCAAACAACAGTGGTTGATGACGAGACATAGATTGAACTTATTGGACCAGGAGGAAATGGCACAGAAAATAAAAAGATCCAAGCACTATTGTTTTGAAAACGCTAACAAATCGGGGAGATGGCTGGCGTATAAACTAAAAAAAGAGAAGGAAAAAAACCAAATATTGCTATTAGAAGACTCTCAGGGCAACCTGCTGACGAAGGAAGAAGATAAATTAGAGAGTATAAGAAAGTATTACGAAGATTTATACAGAAATGAAGGAATAGCGACAAGCAAGGTAGAACAGTATTTGTGGGAAGCTAAACTACCGTTAATTTCTGAAGAAGAAAAGGAAAGGTTAAATGAAAAGATTACTTTAGAGGAACTAAAAACGGCCCTTTCTAAAATAAAGAAGAATAAAACTCCAGGCCCAGATGGTCTCCCCGGGGAAATATACCAAAAATTTGATGATACCTTAAAATTAGAGCTGTTAGAAATATTAAATGAGGCCCTGGCGGGTATCACAATCCCAGATTCGTGGAGGGAAGCGTATTTGACGCTTATACTGAAAGAAGGTGCCGATCCGAAACAGATATCCAACTACAGACCTATCTCATTGCTGAACGCAGATTATAAACTGTTCATGAATATAATTGCGGAGAGGTTCAAAAAAATTCTAAATCTGTGGATTCATAAAGACCAAAATGGTTTTCTCCCAGGGAGACAGATCAGAGACAACTTGAGGATAGTCTTAAACACCTTTGAATATTACGAACAACATCCCGAAAAACAGCTGGCTTTAATGTTTGTTGATGCCCAAAAGGCATTCGATAACTTGAATTGGACCTTCATGATAAATCAAATTGATCTAATGGGATTTGGTACCAACTTTAGGAAGATGATTGAGAACATATATAAAAACCAGAGGGCAAACATACTAGTGAATGGAGATAGAACCCAGCGGTTTCAGATTCAAAAAGGAGTGAGACAGGGATGCCCTTTATCTCCCTTACTATATATCTTGGCATTAGAGGTGCTACTTAGAAAGATAAGAGCCAACAAAGAGATCAAAGGATTAAAGATTAGGAACGAAACTTTTAAAACCCAAGCTTTCGCGGACGACGTAGCCCTCATAATGGAAGACCCACTAGAATCTGGTGTAAAATTATTGCAGGAAATCCAGGAGTATGGAGAAGTGGCGGGCCTAAAACTTAATAAGAACAAAACTAAAATGATAGTGAAAAACATGACAGATCTACAAAAGGAAGAATTGGAAGAATCATTAGGCCTCCAGACAGTTAGGAAAATAAAATACCTGGGAATATGGATTACCGCGAGATTCTCCTCACTAAAAGAGGATAATTATATCCCCCTTCTACAGAAAACACACCAAGACCTAGAAAGATGGAAAAAGCTCAAATTGTCTCTGATGGGTAAAATTGCAGCGATCAAAATGAATATCTTACCAAAAATTCTCTTTCTTTTTCAAAACATTCCGCTATCACTAGACAAAAAATTCTTTTTGGATCTGAACAAATACATCAGGAACTTTTTGTGGGAGGGTAAGAAATCGAGGATTTCTTTTAAGATACTCCAAGGGAAAAGGAATTTGGGAGGCTTTGGGCTCCCTGACTGGGAACTATATCAAAAGGCCGCAAAATTAATTTGGATCAAGGAGTGGATCAAGTTACAGGATAGGAGAACCCTGATCTTGGAAGGACATGACCTCCTAGAAGGATGGCACTCCCATCTCTGGGATATAAAGAATAAGAAAAAATCCTATTTCCATAAGCACAAAATCAGGGAGACCCTCATTCGTACGTGGGACGAAATTAGACAGAAGATCTATTCTAAGGTACCCATTTGGCTGTCTATTATGGAATCGTTGGCGTCTCCAAACAGGAGCGACGATTATAAATGGGGTACATATGAGGACATCCTCGACGAAGAAGGGAAACTTAAATCGCTGGAGCTATTGAGGGATCAGGGCTTTAGTGTGGATTGGTGGAATTATATTCGGATCAACTCAAGATTCCAAAAAGACAGAGATAAATTCGGAATAGCAGCGAAACATGGAAACTTTGACAAAATTATCTGGGGACCAGAAAAAAAAATGTTAACCAAAATTTACCACTTTTTATTAGATGAAGATAAGGCAGAGTCCATAGCAAAAAGACAACTGAACATCTGGGAAAAAAATCTAGGACATAGACTAAATTTCAATGACTGGGAGATAGCTTGGAATAGAAACTATAAAATAACCAAATCCACAACGTTTAGGGAAAATCACTATAAATTGCTACATAGGTGGTATCTAGCCCCAGCGAGGCTAGCTAAGATGTTCCCAAATCTCTCTCCCATATGTTGGAAATGTGGAAAATCGGTCGGCACCTTTTACCACCTATGGTGGACCTGCCCTGAGACTAAAAAGTACTGGTCCAAAATCCAACATTGGCTCTGTGAAATAACAGGACAGGAGATAGCCCTAGCTCCGGAACTTTTCCTCCTAGGTATAACTGAAGAGGGCTTAAACAACAACAAAACCCAACTGATAATTCAGATTATAACTGCGGCTAGATTAGCCTTCGCAAAATGGTGGAAAAACAAACTTATACCCTCAGAGGAAACTCTAATAAATAAGATCTTAGAGTGCGCAGAAATGGCGAAACTGTCAGGCGAGTTAAAAAATGAGGACAACTTAAGATATTATGATGTATGGGGTATCTGGTACCACTGGCTTAAAAATAAGATGAAAATTTGACTTTAGAATTTTGACCTGGCATATCTACTATAGTCATATTGTATAGTATCATGTTTAGCTAAGATTGAAGCCTTATTTTTCCCAATTTCCGTTTTATTATATTGTAATTACACTGTACCTTCGATAGCAGAGATGGATTGTATATTCTTTTTTTGTTTTGGAAAAATCAATAAAAAAAAAAAAAGAAAGAAAAATATCTGCTGAAGTTCTGGCTGGGATTTTAAAGATTCATCCAGAGGAGGTATCTTGTAAGATCGACAAGGCCTATAGAGTAAATTCTTGGATTGCAAAGCAAAGGCAATTGCCTAGAGATGTGGTGATTTATTTTACAGATAAAGAAATAAGAAATGATATTGTGCAAAAATCTTTTAATTCCACTCTACAATTGTATGGAAGAAAGATCTGGATATATAAAGAGTTGCCGCCCAAGATATTAAAAGATAGAAAGAAATTCGGATTTTGTGACTGAGCTAAACAAACAAAACATCTCATTCAGGTGGGATGTCCCAGTTGGCATAATATTGAGATATCAAGGAGAAAGATACCAACTAAATTCTGTTGAAAAAGCGGAAGAAGAAGAAAGCAAAACCAACAAGATCAAGTTATAGATCAGCATGAAAACCAAATAGTTGATACACAATTTATAGAAAGGAAATCAGGATGGAGATCTAACCCACAAAAAGTCAAGAAAAGAAGAAGCAGGTCTTACAAAAACAAAAACTTTTAAACTAAACAACAGTGCAATGCCAGTTATCTAAGAGATGATTGAATATATGAAAAGATAGCTGAGGCAAAGTATTGATTTATATTATCCTGAGGAGAGTGACAGACCTCTGCAGTGCTCTACTTTTGGGATGTGAAAAGGGCCTTAAACTGAATGGATTGGAATTATCTATTTTGGATTCTTTGATAAATGTATTACGTTTATGTTGAGCTACAAGGCAAGAGAGTTATGGGATTGGCGCACGCAGAAGATCTGGTTGTTACCCTATTACGGTGGTTGGAATTAATAATTTAGATGAAAGACACTACTATAGACACTATATGGAATACAAATATAAAGTCACTCGGGTGGTTGTTTTTTATATATCAAGACATCTATTGTTGATGGGGGCAGATGGTAATTGAAGATACCGAACATACTGTTGGAATTAGGATGTGATGTTACCCTAATATGGGTGATGGAGTTAACAATCCAGCTGAAAGACACTACAGAAGATATTATATGGATTACAAGCTTAAAGTCATTTGAGGATTTTATTTATATAAGGGAATACTTCTTAGTGGTGTGGGCAGAAGAATAAAGATATCAAGAACTATTATGTATGGTAGTTCTGTAGGAAAGTGGGTGGAGATAGGTTAGCTTATTGATTGTTTAGTTGAAGAAAAGGAATATTATGTTTAGATATGAATATATGTAAAAGATTTGAGTTAAGAGATATATCTATGGGGGTGGAGGAAATGGGCAGACTATGAGTTGAATAAATGTTAAATTAGGATTTATTATATAGTTTTATAGTGGAAGGTTGCTTTGAAATGTCATATTAATATATAAAAAAGATTTGATTTAAGAGATATATGTATGGGAGAGGAGTAAAAGAGTAGATTATGAGTAGAAATTGTTAAATTGGGGGATATAATCATATTACTATGCTAAATTAGGAGTTATTATATAATGTTATAGTAGAATGTTATTTCGAAATGTATAGTATAAGGGGGATATAATAATATTATTAGAAAGAAAGGGTCAGCATATGGGGGATGGAGCAAGGGGATGGTAAAGTATTATATAATCTGTTATGAATTTGGGTTGTACCTTGAAGAAGCCACAGGGGGAGGGGAGGGCGAGGGGGGGTTAGGGAGGAGGGGGGGAAAGGGGGGGAAAATTAGTATTTGAAAAACTTTTTCAATAAAAAAAAAGCAAGAATTAATCTTAAACTGCTTCAAGATTCTACAACTAGAGGAGGATTTAGTCTATCAAATTGGGAACTTTATCATCAAGCGGTGATGTTAACGTGGGTCAAAGAATGGATTTTATTGAGAAATACAAGACTATTGACCTTGGAGGGACATGATTTACAATTAGGTTGGCATGCTTTCTTATGGTACAGGAAAAATAGGATACATGGATACTTCTAGAGACATTGTGTAAGGAATGGTTTGTTAACAGTATGGAAGAGAGTGAAAGAAAAACATTATATGGAAATACCAATGTGGCTTTCAACAATAGAAGCGCTGACACATCCTAATAATGATTAACATGGACAATATTGTAAGATATATTCATTTATTTTGTCGAGTACATATTAGATAATATATATAAGTATAAGTATGAATCGAATATATAAAATGAATACAATTAAAGGGATCATTAGGACAGGGATGGTAGACACGCTGATGCTCTTACGCACGCCCCTTACAGACGTCTTAGGAATGGGGTGAGGTCAACAATAGACAGTTTTAGGTTATAGTTTTGGGGGTTTGGGGATGGGACCATAGAGTCTGGTAGTGCATTCCAGGCATTAACAACTCTGTTACTGAAGTCATATTTTCTGCAATCGAGTTTGGAGCGGTTCACTTTAAGTTTGTATCTATTATGTGTTCTTGTATTGTTGTGGTTGAAGCTGAAGTAGTCATTGACAGGTAGGACATTGTAGCAGATAATTTTATGAGCTATGCTTAGGTCATACTGAAGGCGGCATAGTTCTAAATTTTCTTAACCCAGAATTTCAAGTCTGGTGGCATAGGGTATTTTGTTACAAGCAGAGGAGTGGAGGACTCTTCTTGTGAAATATTTCTGGACATGTTCAATTGTATTAATGTCTGATATGCAGTCCGGGTTCCAGACAGATGAGCTGTATTCGAGAATTGGTCTAGCAAATGTTTTGTATGCTCTGGTTAGTAGTGTAATATTACCAGAGAAGAAGCTACAGAAGATTAGGTTTACAACCCTTAACGCCTTTTTGGTGATGTTGTTGCAGTGGGCTTTGGCACTTAGATCATTTGATATGAGTACTCCAAAGTCCTTGACAGAGTGAGGGTCATCTACAAGGTCATATTCACTCAGCTTGTATTTAGTGTTCTGATTCTTTTTGCCAATGTGTAAGACAGAGCATTTGTTGGTTGAGATTTGGAGTTGCCAATTTTTTGACCATTCCGACACAAAGTCAAGGTCTTTTTGAAGAGTAGCAGCATTGTTGGTAGTGTTAAATATTTTTACATCATCGGTGAAGAGAACGCAGTTGCTTATAATATGATCACATAGGTCATTTATGTATAGTATGAAGAGTGTTGGTCCTAGAACACTCCCTTGGGGGACACCACTATTAACAGGTGCAGGATTTGATAGGGCGCTCCCTATTTTGACCACTTGTTGTCTGTTTGACAGGAATGCAGTTATCCAGTTATGGAGGGGTCCGGAGATGCCATAGGATTTTAGTTTTAGAAGTAGTTTGTCATGTACCACTCAATCAAAGGCTTTACAGAAGTCTATATAAATTGCATCTATTGATTTGCCCTGATCAAGGTTTGTAGTCCATATGTGTTTGCAGTGTAGAAGTTGTAGATTACTGGATAATTTTTTTCTGAAACCAAATTGTTTATTAGAGAATAGGTTGTTTGTTTCTAGGTGGAGGGTAATGGATTGGTTGATGATTGATTCCATGACTTTGCAGGTGATGCAGCATAAAAAGATTGGTCTGTAATTTTTGACTAGGCTGGTGTCTCCCTTTTTTAAGATAGGGATGACCGTGGCTAGTGACCATAGGTTGGGTAGGGAGCTGGTCCTGAAAGATTTTTCAAAGATTATGCTTAGGGGTTCTGCTATAGCTGTGGAAAGCTTTTTTAAGAAGTATGCACATAGTCCATCAGGTCCAATACATAGAGATGGTTTCAGTCTTCGTAGTGCATTTTCAACATTATCTTCTGTGAAATCTATTTGTGTTAGATCGTTGTAGTCATTAGTAGTACGACTAGGGAATGTTGGGCATGAGCCATTGCTGTTAACAAAGACTGAGCCGAAGAATGTGTTAAAGAGGTTTGCTTTAACTGCTTCATCATTGCATTCTTTACCGTTAGGTCGTTTTAGGGGTGGGATGGTCTCGAGTCTTTAAGTTTGTTGTTTACAAAATTATAGAAGGCGTGATTGGATTTCATGCACAGAAGGTTTTCTTCTTGTTTGATGTGGTAATTGGTGCATTCAGTCTTTATTTGGTGGCATATTTTTTGTAGCAGCTTTTAAAGTTAGCTACATAGCCAGTTTTGTTTTTTCACCAGAGGGATTTTTTTGGGGGGGGGGAATTGGAGCTTTCTCATTGATATGGGTAATTTGTTTTTCCTGGTTTTGGTGGTGATTAGTGGTACATATAGTTTATTAACTATATTGACTTCAAGCAAGAAAATATTATAATGGTCTTCGGCAGTGTTACAGTTAGAGAATAGAATTTGCCAATCAAGAGATGAGAGGTCGGTGTCCATGAGATCATAGTTGGCTTTTCTGAAGTTGTAATTGGGTATCCCATTATTATGGTGATTTTTGTAAGGGCATACATTGAGACAAAAGTCTATCATGCTGTGGTCACTGTTGGAAAAGGGTTCTTTTATTTGTAGTCCATAAATTGAGTTTAAGCTATTACAGAATATGAGGTCGAGGCAGTTGTTGAGTCTAGTGTTGTTAGTTACCAGTTGATCTAGACCTAGATTAGTAACAGCATTGTATAGGGTTGTATGGATGGATTCAGTTGTACATTCGTTTATTGTCCAATTAATAAGAGGTAGGTTGAGGTCACCCAGAAAGATGAGAGGGTATGGGCAAGAGGCTGCCCATGTTAATAGTGTAGTTAACTTGTTCACATGTGCGATGCCCTTGTGGGAAATCCTATATCCCAGGTAGTCAATTCTATCTTTGTGGAATTCACATTTGGAAAGTTTTGCGTAAAGTTTCGCAGTGCGGAGTTTGTTTAGGCCCGCTCGGACAAGCTTTACGTGCTTGGCTTTTGTCTCAATGTATATTAAAATGTCATCTAAGTACACCAGAACCCCTTTGTACATATGCTCATGGAGCACCTCATTTATCAGTTGCATAAACATGGCAGAAGCACCTTGTAATCCAAATGGGAGCACTTTGAATTAGTAACACCCCAAAGGAGTGTTAAAAGCCGTTTTCCATTCGTCCCCTTCCCTAATCCTTTTTTTAAAAAGTTTTTTATTTTATTTCTTATAAATATATTGTAAATGTACAATCTCTTATCCATAAGAGATTGTACATTCTTCCCATTAGTGATAATTGCAATTTTTTTCCATTTTTCCAAATCTTTCTCAATTTGATTTCTCAGTTTATAGTAATTATCTTCCTTCACCGTAATACCCCTTGAAGTTAATTGGATGCCTAATCCTGATTCAGTAGTAAGCCTCTCTTAAGTCCAGTTTTGAAAGAAAATTCCTTTGGAGAAGTGGGCTAACATGTTTTTCATGAGAGGGATGGGTACACATTCTCCACACTCACAGTGTTCAAATTTCTATAATCTACACAAAGGAGCAAAGACCTATCTTTCTTCTCTTGGAATAGCACCGCAGCAGCAATTTTTGGTCACGTGGGTTCAATGAAACCTCTTGCCAGGATTTTATCTATGAAGGCTCTGAATTCCTCAAGTTCCCTGAGTGGGACATGCTATACATTTTTGATTTTGGTTGTTTGACCCCTGGGAGGATCTCAACAGCACAATCTGTGGGGCGGTGTGTGTGGGAGCTCATCGGTGCCTTCTTTGCTGAAAACCTCAGCTAGGTCCTTGTACTCCCTGGGGATACCCTGGTCTGGCACAGCCTTTCCTGCCATCACTGATTCTTTCTTTGGGTCTCCCCCCAGTTTCTCCCATTGGCCATGGGGTCCAGGCACTCCCCATTGAAATCTTAGAGTCCCCTGCTTCCAGTTCACTCTGGGGTTCCACTTCCTCAACCAGGTGAGCCCTAGAACTAGTGGCCATTCTATTCCAGGTGCCACAATGAAAGTGAGTCTCTCATCATAAGTCCCCATTGCTATGTCCAGGGGTTCTGTGGCAAAGATGGCTGGTCCCCACCCCCCTTTGACTCACCCATCTAACTGGCAAAACGTGATGGGGTTTTTTAATTTTCGCAAGTGAATGCCCAATTTTCCCACCAGGGTTGGGCTAATCAAACACTGGGTGTACCCTGAGTCCAAGAGGGTTAGGGTTCCATAGTTCAGGGGCATCTGCATTGTGGAGGGTCACCATCCAATGGGCAGCTGCCCCTTCCAGAGCCAAGGTGACAACTCGGACCCAAGCGCTCAGAATCTGGAAATCCCTCATGCAAAGTCATGTGTTAAATTACCACAGATTTTTTTTTTATATGAAAGAAGATTTGGAATTGAAAGATATATGGAGAGTACATAACCCAAAAGAATTGGATTTTACTTTTTTTTCAGATAGACATAGATCCTTCTCTATGATTGATTTTATTCTACTTACGGCTGACTTACTTTTAAAAACAAAGAAAACAAAGATATTTCCGAGGACTTTAACTGACCATAGCCCGATTTGGATAGAAATAGAAATGGGAAAGATTGAGAGAAGATCGTGGAGAGTAAATGAAAACTTGTTCAGATATGAAAAGAATGTAAATGAACTTAAAAAACAAATGAAGGAATTTTTTGAAATGAACTTGAATAAGGGTACCCCTATTGAAATTGTTTGGGATGCGAGTAAGGCGTATATGCGGGGGGGTACTGATCCATATGAATTCTAAACACAAATCAAACAGACAAAGAAAAAGATTAGAGTTGGAAGGAGAGATAAAGAAAAAAGAACAGATGCTTATAAAAAATCCAACAGATGAAAAATTACAAGGAATTATAAAACTTTTGAAAGGCCAATTTCAAATGCTTACAGCGGAACAAGCAGCAACTAATTTACAATTTGCAAAACATAATACATTTTGCAATGCTAATAAGCTGGGCAGGTGGTTAGCTTACATATTGAGGAAACAACAGAGTACTCGGACTATTGGTAGTATTGAGTATGGAGGGAAGGAAGTTTTTCTACAAAAACTAATTAAAGAAGCCTTCTTAGATTATTATACCAAATTATATGCCAAAGATGATATACAGAATGAACTTATAAATAAATATTTAGAAGAAAGGAGAGTTATGAAAATTTCTAGTGATCAAAAGGAAAGAACGAGTTTACCAATAACAATTGAGGAGATTATTGCTACTATTAAACAACTGAAAACAGCTAAAGCTCCAGTAATGGATGGTTTAACTGTGGTGTATTATAAAACTTTACAAGTAGAAATGATTGAACATCTTAAAGATTTATTTTGTAGCATACAACAAGGGGGTAAAATACCCCCTTCATGGAAAGCAGCTTTTGTTTCTTTCATACCGAAAGAGGAAACAGGTTCTACAAAACCGGAAAATTTTAGACCAATATCTCTCCTGAATACGGATTATAAAATTTTTGCAAAAGTTTTAGCCAACAGATTAATGCCAGTTATTCAAGAGGTGATTCATCATGATCAAGCAGGATTTATAGAAGGCAGATACATGAAGGACAATGTGAGGCAAATTATAGATTTATTGGAATATCTTGAGAAGAATAAACAGACCTCTGCAGGGCTGGTGTTTTTGGATGCGGAGAAGGCCTTTGATCGAGTGAACTGGAACTTTCTATTAAAGACTTTAAGAAAGATGGACTTTGGGGAGCAGTTTGTGCAGGCGGTTTCGCAATTTATCAAGAGCAAACGGCACAAATTATCATTAATGGACGCTTAACCACAAATTTCAGTATAGAAAAAGGCACAAGACAAGGTTGTCCATTATCCCCGTTGTTGTTTATTCTAACTCTAGAAGTTTTGTTGAATACAATATGGGATTCGAGCACTTTGAAGGGAATAGTTATAAGGCAAGAGGATTACAGAACAAGCGCATTTGCAGATGATCTGGTTGTTACCCTAACACGGCCAGTGGAATCAATAATTCAGATGAAAGACATTATAGAAGAATATGGTATGGTATCAGGATTTAGACTGAATCAGAAAAAAACCAAGATGATAGTTAAAAATATGACAGTTGATCAAAAGAAGGAACTGGAAAGGAAGGCAGGCTTTGAAATAGTACCAAAGGTGAGATATATAGGAGTTCAAGTTGCAGATTCAAATATAAAACTGTTCCAAAACAATTATGAGGTGTTGTGGCGAAAGGTACAAAAGGATATGGAAACCTGGAAAAAACTGCAGCTGTCTCTACTTGGAAGAATAGCAGCAGTTAAAATGAATGTTCTACCTAGATTTTTATTTTTGTTTCAAATGATTCCGGTGCTTAAAAGTGATAAACAGTTGATGGAATGGCAAAAAGGAGTGAATAAGTTTGTTTGGAATGAGAAAAAGCCAAGAGTGAAATTGAAAATTATGCAAGATGTTCGTGAAAGGGGTGGTCTTAAACTTCCAAACCTGCGACTGTACTATGAAGCAGCAGCGTTGACACAAGCAAGTGATTGGTTTGGAAGGACAAAGACTGGAATATTGAATATAGAGAGTTATGATCTTGAATTTGGTTGGCATGCATATTTATTCTATGAAAATAAAGTGGATAAAGTATTCAACAACCATATGCTTAGAAACTCCTTGATGAGAGTATGGAAGAAGCACCGGTTCAAATGGGATTATAAAATACCGTTGTGGTTGGATCTTGGTCATATTATACGGAATATAAATATAAAGTCACTCGGAGGGGGGGGTTATACAAAGAAGTACTTTTTAATGATGGGGGCAGATGGCAACTAAAGACATTAAACACACTGTTGGAAGAAGGGATTAATTTAACTTGGTTACAGTATAATCAACTTCAACTGAGATGGAGAGAAGATCAAAAAACTGGTTTAATGTTGCATGAAGAAGAATTGGTCAGACAGATAAAAGAGAAAGGCCCAATGCATATCAAGAGAGTTTATAATGTTTTGTTAGAAAGGGACTCAGAAAATGAATTGGTTAAAGATTGTATGATAAAATGGGCGCAAAATTTTGCAGAACCAGTTATGATGGAAACGTGGGAAAAAATATGGGTTCAGAATGTTAAATTTACGCAGTCACAGAACTTGAGGGAAAATTTTTATAAAATGTTTTATAGGTGGCATTTAGATCCTAAGAAATTGTCATGCATGTATCCTAATGTTCAACCAAAATGTTGGAGATGTGATTGTTTGGATGCTACATATTATCATATATGGTGGACTTGCAAGAAAGTGAAGGCTTTCTGGATAAAAATTTGGTGGGTCATGCAAAATGTTCTGAAGAAAAAACTCCAATTTTCTCCTCAATTGTTTTTGTTGGGTATAGTTAAGGGTTTTTCAATGGGTGAAACAAAATTGATATTGTATATGGTGACAACAGCTAGGTTACTGATTGGTCAATATTGGAAAAGGGATGTCTTGCCTACTATTGAAGAATGGACTTTGAAGGTGGCCAGTTTTGCAGAAATGGCGAAGATATCAGCATACTTAAAAGACCGGACTCAAGAGACCTATGCATGGGAGTGGAAGAAATGGACAGATTATGTGCAGAATAAATATCAAACTAGGAAGTATCAGATAGCTTTTAGTTGAATGTTGTGTAGAAATGTATAGTATATAGGGGATAGAATATTTCAATGTTATGTAGAAATGTATAGTATGCAGGGGGGAGAATAGAAGGGAGGTAAGGTATGATATAATATGATGTGGATTTGGATTTCACCTTGGGGAAGTCATGGGAGGAGGGGAGGGCTAGGGAGGGTTAGGGAGGGAAAGTGGGGGGGAAATGGGAAAATTTGTACTTGTAAAACTTTTTCAATAAAAAAAAAAGTTATGAACTAGGAAATTACAGGATACATAGGAAAGCAGGATGAGAGCAATGTGAGTAAAAGGATCTGGGGTCCCCTCCCCACTTGAATGGCAGTATCACAATAGGGAACTGACACTCTCCCTGTTCATTTCTATCCCCAAACTACAGTTTAAATATTTGTAAATCACACTGAACACTAGTGATTACTATTTCTTTCTATTTAAGTAAGTCTTTAAAATCATGGACATATCAGTCAAAATCTGCCTTGTTTGTGCTAATTGTTGTATATAAAGGAACATCTTGCTTAAATTGGGTTAAATTCCATATGTATGTATGTATGTATGTATGTATGTATGTATGTATGCATGCATGCATGCATGCATGTATCAATGTGTATATGTGTATATGTGTATATTTGTATACAGTATGTGTATATGTGTATATGTATACTGTCAATTGTGCCATTACAGGTTAGTTGCACCACCTGATACTGTGGATAATGTTATGCCAGGTTTATACTTGTTGCTATAAACAGTAGTAAATTGTGATATTTTAAATTTTATTTTCTGTTATTATATCCAGTAATGGGATTCAAATAATTTAACAACCGGTTCTCTGCCCTCATTACCAGCTGGGTAGGTGTGGCTGGGTGGGAATGGCCAACTCGATATCACTCATGTTGAGGGGTCCTTCGCCATGCTTGGTCTCTCCTCACCATGCACAGCCCGGCCCTGCCTCGTCCCTCCCCACCCCTCCCTGCTACTCCTTGCCTGGCCTGAGAAGGTAAGGCTGATGGCAGGGGGAGGGAGACCCAATGCATGTGGCTGAAGGGCTGCCTTGGGGGGGAACAAGGGTTACCTCAGGGGGACATGGTGAGGTGAGGCCACCTTTCTCCAGTTTGGTCTAGTGATGAAACCACTTGGAGTAGGAAGACTGTGAGTTCCAATCCCATTTTAGTCATGTAAGACAGCTAGGTGACTGTGGGATGATCACCAGGGGATTGTGAGTTTAGTCCCACCTTAGCTTTGAAAGCTGGATGACTGTCAGTTCACAAAGCATTCCTGACCTGCTCTCGAGCTGCCATAGGCAGGGGGATGGGGAATCAAACATCACAGCTGCATTGAGGAACTCGCACTTCAGTCAAAACAAAGCACATTCCAGCCAGCCATGTCAAGGTCATATCCACACAGACCCACAGTGGCCAGAGGGAGGGACCTCTACAACCCAAGAAATTGCTTCATTGGAGACTGTGACTAATGACACACCTTGGGGGTAGAGGGAAACAGGGTCATAGCCGGGACGTGAATTAAGTGAAGTCAGAGTTGGCTTCACTTCATCTGTGCTGACATGAAGCTCCTAATAAATAACTGGATTTCTTTTGAAGTTTGGCTTGAGGCTCATGATTTAATTAGGGCATCGGTCAGAACCTTGACAGCAAGCCAACTCTCTCAAAATGAATCAAAATGACTGGGACTCTGAGCCCCAAGCTCTCCAGTCACTCCCCGACACCTGGGGTGCATGGAGAGAAACTCAGGCTACTATGGCAGAGGGCAGACTATCCGAAGAGAGCCTGCTCCAGGTGACCCAGAAAGAGGCAGAACTTACCTCCACCTAGGGACTTCCAGGACCCAGCACCCAATCGGAACCGGAGTGCAACCCTCCCTGACCATCAAAGTTGAGACAGCCGAGATGCCCGTCCCAGTGACTGAAACAAAAAGGGATGAGCATTGGTGGAAAAAAGTCCCTAAAGCAGCTGAGGTTGAGTTCCCCCACCCTAGCGCCCAGGGCTGGGGAAAACCCCTGAGCGAGCTAGGAAGAGTGGAATGGATGTGGGACTGGGAACAGACCAGACACTTAAAAGTATTCTGATGGAACATTTGGGGAGATCCATAGAGCAGCTGAGGGAGGAATTTGATCAAGCCACCCTTCGTGATGAGGGGCCATTGTGCTGCCCAGAGGGGGGTTACAATTGAGTCCTTTGAAATGAGGAGATGCAGATGGGAATGCAGCCCCCCTTCTCCACCCACCAGAAGGACAATGAGCCCGAGGCTGCAGCCAGTGCCTCCCCCACGCAACAGGCAAGCAGCCCAAGGCAGGCAGCCCCTCCCCTCTCTATGAACTATAGCCAAGGGAGACCACCAAACACACCAAGCGCAGGCACATGGGGGCCAACATGAGAAAGGAGGAGCAGCGCTGAATGAACCACCCTGATTCAGGGGCAAATTCAATGGGGACTCAGATCAGCTGGCTCTATTCCTTGACTCAGCTGGTGTCCACCTAGAGCACGATGGACACCTCTGCCGATCCCACAGAGCCATGATGAATACCATTGCTGAGGGGCTAGAGGGAGAAGCAAAGGAATGGCTAGCAGCCCTCCACAAGAGGAGAGCCCCCCAGCTGCAAGATGTCAATGACTTCCTACAAGAGCTAGAAGCCAGATTTGAGGAGGTGGAGGTAGAGGTGGATCAGTACGCAGAGGATGAGCTCCAAAACCTAAAGCACAGAGGGTGACCCATTAAGAAATACATCCATGTATTCAAGAGATTCCTAAGCTGTCAGCCCCCTCGCACCCGTAGACAGCTACAAAGCTTTGCAAACTTTTACTGGCAATTCATCCCCTCCTTTGTGAAGATTGCCAAACCCATGACAGACCTCCTAAAGACAGGGGGCCCAGGGACAAACCCCACCAGGGACAACCCCTACAGTGGGACCTAACCTGCCAAAAGGCATTCAAAATACTGAAATAACTTTTTGCAAAGGAACCAGTGCTGAAGCATCCTGACCCCGAACAACCCTTCTTTATCCAAGCAGATTCCAGTGACGTGGCATTGGGAGCAGTGCTACTCCAAAGAAATAGCCAAAGAAAACTATAGCCCTGCGCCTACACCTCCCACAAACTCACGGACACAGAGAGGCGTTGGGCTGCATGGGAAAAAGAGGCTTTTGTAGTTAAGATGGGCACTGTTAACCTGGTGCCACCTGCTGGAAGGAGGGGGGAAGAAACCGTTTGAAGTCTGAGTGACTTCAAAAATCTGGAGGCCCTGTTATTCTGGAGAAATAACAGAAAAATTTGACATAAACAAGGGTACAAGACAAAGATGCCCATTATCTCCTCTTTTATTCATACTAACCCTAGAGGTCCTACTTGTCTGGTCTGTACCAGACAAGACCCAATTACTTGTTTCAAGTAATTCCAATAAAATTAGGAAAAAAGGTTTTTGAAGATTTAAATAGACTGATGTTAAAGTTCATCTGGCAAGGCAAAAAACCAAGAATCAAATTGAAATTGTTACAAGATATCAAAAACAAGGGAGGATTTGGCTTCCGGACTGGGAGCTGTACTATCAGGCCTGTGCTCACATGGGTGAAGGAGTGGATAAATTTGAAGATCAAAAGAATATTGACGATAGAAGGGCATGATTTACAATTGGGGTGGCATGCATTTGTATGGTACGGGAAAAGTAAACCACATAGTTACTTCCAAATGCACTATAACAGAAATGCTCTGTTGTCAGTATGGGAAAAACTCAAACAGACTCACTATATGAAAATACCGGTCTGGCTATCCATGATGGAAGCACTAATATACCCTAATGTTTTAGATCCGGATAAAATTGTAAGGTACAAAGATATACTAAATGAACAAGGGGATTTAAAATCAAAACAGGAACTAAAAATCAGGGAATTGATTTGGACTGGTGGCCACATATTCAAATACAAATGAGACATAAGAAAGATACAGAGATGTACGGATTTTATAAGGAACCCCAAGAACTGGACAAGATACTGTTAGGGACAGATGAAAAATTAATAAAGAATATTTATAATTATCTATTGAACTCTAAAATGGAAGAAGAAACCATGATAACATGGGGAAATTTTTTTGCGTATACTATAGAATTAGATTATTGACAAAGATGATTAGATGATTATGGGAAAGAAATTACAAATTAACAATGTCGATGGAATACAAAGAAAACATGTACAAAATGTTTTATAAATGGCATTTGTCACCAACAAGAATGGCAAAAATGTTCCCAAATATGTCACCAGAATGTTGGATATGTAATCAGATACCAGGATCCTTCTATCATATGTGGTGGACCTATCCAACGGGAAAAAAAATATTGGTCAAAGATAAAAAGGTGGTTAGAAGAGATGTCAGCACAACAAATAGATCTAAAACCAGAACTAGTCTTATTAGGTATACTATCTGGGAAATTCAATAAAAGAATCACATACTTAACGTAACATGTAATAACAGCAGCTAGAATCATATATGCACAATATTGGAAAAATGAAAGTATGCCTATAGACGAAAAGGTAATAAAGAAAATATTAGAATGTGCCGACTTGGACAAGTGAACAATGGAACTTAAAAGATAAAGAAGAATCAGAGTATTACTCAACATGGGACTTATTGTATAAATGGTTAGATAACAGATGCAGAGATTAGTAACTTAATAACAAAAGAAGATCAACAAAATAGAAATAGATACAGTTATATAGATATATATAAGAATAGATTATACATTATGTATTTAAAAGACACTATATTGTATGACTACAAGAATAATGGTTATACTCAGGGTGTATAATACTATTTGTACTTAAAAAGGACTTGATACAGCCAGTACACTGGCGTTGCAAAACTGGAAATGTGATGTATAATAAAAGAAAATGTATAATAAAAATATTTTTTTAAAAATAAAATCTGGAGGCCCTTAGGACCCCATGGAAATTATCGCCCAAACAAGTCTGCTGGGGTCAATACTTCAACCAATTCAATTTTGTGCTAAAACACATCCCAAGGGGAAGGAATTTCCTAGCTGACGCCCTCTCCCGCATGCCCAGTACAAATGCAAAGGGGAGGAGATAGTAGATGCCCCCCTACCCAAACAATTGCCCAAGTGACCACCAGGCGACAATGCTGCAACCAGCAAGACTGCCCCACAAGCGATCTAACCATGAAACTCAAAACTGAACTACTAGCAGACCCCTGGTTCTTTGACAACCAACATATCTTGACAAAAAGGGAGGAACTAGCATGGAAGGGGATGAAGAGCCTTGGTACTACAGTGGTTTAAAGCACCCTGTTATTAACACAGCTGCCTGCAATTTACTGCTGGTTCGAATCTCTCCAAGGCTCAAGGTTGACTCAGCCTTCCATCCTTTCTAAGGTAGGTTAAATGAGGACCCAGTTTGTGGGGGCAATAAGCTGACTTTGTATAAATATACAAAAGTATGAAGGCTATTGCTTAACGCACTGTAAGCCGCCCTGAGTCTCCGGAGAAGGGCGGCATATAAATCAAATTAAAAAAAAAAAAAACCTCTACATCCCAGAGTCCCTATGCACCTTAATCCTCCAGAGGAGCCACAATGTCAAATTGGTGGGCCACTTTGGGTTCCTAAAGAGTTTACACTTAGCACAGAGGCAATTCCGATGGCCCAGCATAAAGAAAGATGTGGACAGTTATGTGAAAACTGTCACATAAAACTTTCACCATCTGCACCACGATGAAAAAGTGACCAGGAAAAAAAACCCCAGACTGCTGCAACCAGTGGCAGAGCCAACAAGGCCATAGGAGGAAATTGCAATGGACTTTATAATGGAGTTGCCAAAGAGCCTGTAGTACAGTGGACTAAAGCACTGTTATTAACATCTGCTGCTTGCAATTACTGCAAGTTCAAATCTCACCAGGCTCAAGGTTGACTCAGCCTTCCATCCTTTCAAAGGTAGGTAAAATGAGGACCCAGATTGTGGGGGCAATAAGCTGACTTTGTATAAATATACAAAAAGTATGAAGGCTATTGTTTAACGCATTGTAAGCCACCCTGAGTCTTCGGAGAAGGGTGGCATATAAATTTTTTTAAAAAAGGAGTGGGGGGAACACGGTGATCTGGACTGTGATAGACCTATTCTCCAAGCAGGCACACTTCATACCCTGCAGCGAACTACCTTCAGCCCACCAGCTAGCCAAATTGTTCCTGAAGCAGATCTACTGCCTGCATGGAGTGCCATGAAGAATTATCTCAGACAGAGGGATCCCATTCATGGCTAAGTTCTGGAGGGAGTTCCTGCAGTCCATTGGGTCATCCCAGGGCCTTAGCTCAGCCTTTAATCTGAGCACCAATGGGGGTGTTGAGAGACTAAACGACATGGTAGAACAGTACCTAAAGTGTTACGTGAACTATCAGCAGTCCAATTGGGCAGACCTCCTGCCTTTTGCTGAGGTCGCATACAATAATGTTGTTCACAGTAGCATGGGACTAACTCCGTTTAAAGTAGTGAGCAGCATGGACTTTGTCCCAATGCCAAAATATCCAAGGGATACCCCCTCCTCAGTCAGCTTTACAGACTGGCTGCTAATGCTGAAAGCAGCATGGGAAAATGTCAAGAAAGTGCTAGCTAAAGCGGCACAGACCTATACAAAACATGCAGTCAAACACCGAGCCCGGCAATGGCCATTCCAGCTGGGGGAAAAGGTCTACCTCTCCACAAAATACTTCAGGTTAAAACTCCCCAGCAAGAAGCTGGGACCCAAGTTCATGGGGCCATTCCCCATAGTGAAGATTATCAATCTGGTCATGATGCAATTAAAATTGCCCCAACTGCTAGGGAAGATACACCCGGTATTCCATAGCAGCCTTTTAAAGTCCGTGGTTGGGTCGAACCTGAGGCCATTACCCCATGAGCCCCTGGACCCTATGGTCATAGGGGGCCAAACCCTATGTTTGAGGTGTGAGCCCTGTGGGCTTGAAGGTAAGGCCAATGGTGGGGGAGGGAGACCTGCTCCAGGCCTGCCACACTCAGCCAAAGGACGCGGGCCACCTCAGGAAGGATGGTGAGGCTCGGCCGCCTTTCAGGCCCATCTCTTAGCTTCTAAAGGGCCTCTGGGCAGCTGCCGCCTGTCCGCCCACCCCTCTGCCTCAGATACTGCATCCAGCCCGCAATGGGGGGATGCGCCACTTCCGGCTGGCGGGTGGACAAATGGGCAGCCCTCGGGGGAGAGTGCTGCGCTGGGGCACTGTGTGCCCAGACCAAGTGCTTTCTCTCGGGCCTCCCACCCGGAGGCCCTGCAGAAGCCACTGGGCCTGAAAGGCAGCCGAGCCTCACTATCCCCCCCCCCCGAGGTAGCCCTTCAGCCGAGTGCAGCAGGCTTGGAGCTGGTCTCCCTCCCCGCCATTGGCCTTACCATTGCAGACCAGGCAAGGAGTGGCGGGGAGGGGAGGGGCCAGAAGACAAGTTCAGGATCCAAAAAGACCTTGATAAACTTGAACAGTGGGCCCTATCCAACAAAATGAAATTTAATGTGGAGAAAAGCAAAGTTTTACATTTAGACAAGAAAAACCAAAGGTATAAGTACAGATTAGGGAAGACCTGGCTCAAAAACAGTAACTGTGAGAGGGAATCCTAGTGGATGATCACTTGAATATGAGTCAGCAATGTACAGCAGCAGCCAAAAAAACCTAATACAATCTTTGGTTGTATAAACAGAAGCATAGAATGAAGATCACATGAAATATTAGTGCTGCTTTATAAAACCCTAATAAGACCACACATGGAATACTGCAACCAATTCTGGTCACTTGTCTGAAACGGTTTAAGTTCTCCTACTTGAGCAGGGGCCTGGACTAGAAGACCTCCAAGTCTTCTTCCAGCTCTATTCTATTCTGTTTTGTTCTATTGGAAACAAGCACACTTCTGTTAGAAAGTAAAAGCCTCCATAACACCTTCAAGCCAAACTACATACTTACTTTGATAATCTATGATCTGTCAATGATCCCCAGGTCATGAAACAAACAAACAAAAAAATCCCCACTTAAGCCTTTCAGTCAAGTTTAATACTTTGAAATCAGTGAATATCAGCAACCCAAAAACCATTAGAAATTCCTTCAAAATATGGAGATCCTTCACATACACAATAGGATTCCCCAGACCTGGACCCATCATGCAAGGTTAAAGAGGTTGAAATTAGCCAAAAGCAGCAGCCCATTCAGGCAAACATTCCTTTCAGGATATCAGATACCCATTAATAAACAAAGATCCCTTCTTCTGTACGACTGCCACTTCTAGCTGCAAAGTTACTTAAATAGGAAGTCAGTTGATATGGTGAATAAATGGGGAGGGGAAGCAAGCTCAACAGGATACCTAATCCCTGAGTGCCCCCTTTTGAACATCCAGTTAATTGCAGTTTCCAACGGTTCCTAGAGAATAGGGTCTATTCCTGGGAAGAGCAAAGCAAAAGTTTCCCTACAAAAATGACCACTTCAAAAGCTGTAATTTCATAGCCTACTTTCAATTGCTCTAATTGTCTGTCATGCTATGAAATAAACTTTGCCTCTGCTCCAAGTAACTTGCCCTGTGTATTCTTTAGATCAGGGGTGTCAAACTGGATTTTTTCAAGGGCTGGATCAGCACTGTAGTACTCTGCGGGCTGGCGGGGGGGGTGTTGTGGGTCTGTTACTGGAGCCTGTGTCATCGTCAGGAGAGGACTCTGAGAGTGAAGGGGAGGAGTTGGCAAGGCCTCCCTCTCCAGGACCCTCCTCTCTGGCAATGCCTTCGGTGTCCGCCGAAGGGCAAGAGATAGGGCCAGGGCCAAGCACGTCCATGCAGCCACAGATGGACAGTGATGAGGGTAATGAGTCTTGGCTGGACCCATGCCAGCATCGCAGAGATAAGCGCGTGCAACAGAAGAAAGGGCGTGCCCAAGATTAGGCTGAGTCACTGGACCACACCCCACAGGATATAAAAGGGAGCGTGGTGGCCAGTCAAACCTTGTGACGAACAAAGCTGAAAGCTTTCATGCCATTCTGCATTGCCGGACTTTTGCTTTAAGACTTTGCTGCAGTATTTCTGGACTTGATTAATTCCGTAATTATTGAGCTGATTTCCTTTGATGTATCAGAAGTGGGGAGAAGTTATCTCTCCTCTTTGTAAATAATAAACTCTTGGCAGGCAGCCACTAGGTTGTTGCCAAGTTCCGTTATGATAAGGAAAAGGATTTTGCCAGTTGGTTTGGTCTTTAACTCCTGAACGTCTGTTGGTGTGTGTGCATGGGGTTGGGGACAGAACAGAAGGGAGGAGTGGAGGGAGATGGGACAAATGCATCCTGCAGTACTTTGCTGGCCAAAACAGGGTGCGGGGAGGTGCGCACTGCCCCACCCCGGCCTCATTTTCGACCTCCATGGCTTCCTGCAGCACTTTGCTGGCCAAAAACGGGACGTGTGGAGGCCCATTAGGTCTCTGCATGGCCCATTTTTGGCTGGCAGAGTGTTGCTGGAAGCCAGGGAGGCCGAAAACGGGCTGCGCAGGGACCACACATGGGCCCCCTCAGCCCATTTTGGCCAGCAGAAGCACCACAGGCCAGTCCTTTGATATTTCTAGGCCGGCCCCATGGGCCAGATTTAAGCACCCTTCAGGCTGGATCTGGCCTATGGGCCTTGAGTTTGACACCCCTGCTTTAGATGACCTGGGCTGGATTCAAACCCAGAACTTTCTTTTAAGATTTTAAATTAGGAGATGGAGGGAGGCACAGACTCAGGCTGAGAAGTGCTGGTTATTAGGAACACAGCTACCTAATAAAGGAGAAGGTTCAAGGCTGCAAAGGGTACTCAGAAATCCCCAACACATGGCAGCAGGAGGTTCCCAGGCTTCAGGGAATGTCCATATAGTATGGACAAAAACAGGAGAAACTACAAAGCCTATTATTTATTTATTTATTTTATCGGACTTATATGCCACCCTTTCTCCACAAGGACTCAGGGCGGCTCACAGCAATAAGCAACAACAAGTCCAGATTAATTATGTAAAGGAAATACAATCTGATGGATACTGACTAGGATGAGAACTCAAAAGATAGTCCTAAACTTAGCAAAAAAAAAAAAAAAGATGTGGTACTTTATGTAAAGAAACTATAAGCCTTATGTGAAGAAAAGTGTACCCTTAAATATGGAAGTCCTCCCATATCTTCCACACTTTTTTTCACATAAGGCTTATAGCTTCTTTACATAAAGTAAAGAAACCACTTGCTCAGTTTGAGGATATACTGAAAATCATGCCCTTTTAAAATTAACTGACCATATTTTTAAAATTGCAGGCTATTTAATGAGACATTTTAAGAACTCAGAGGTGTTGGAAAGCTAACTCAGCTAAGTAGCAGGAAATCCAACATATTTCTAACTTTTTATGGATAATTTCATTGATAGAAATTTGGTCAAAGAAACAATGGGATTAGCTAACAAGATCCTTATTCTGATCATCTGAAAGGAAATTGTTAATGGACTAAAGATATCAGGCACCTTGGAGGTACCTTGTCAAGCTGTATAGTGTCATGCACCTTGTCATGTTCAAGATAACTAAGGGAAGGAAAGCTGAGAAAATCCAGTAATGTATCTTGCACTTAAGAAATGTAGATTTCAATGAACAGAGATGAAAGGTGAGAAGCAGACCAAGCCATGAAATTCTAAGGATAAACATATGAAAGGACTGCAGAACTGAGAAACAGGCATAAATAATCTCTATGAGAAGGAAATATAGAGAAAACTTTGAGAGGTCAAGAGGATGAGGTTTACTGACAAGTTGATAAAGAAAATGTGTGGAGTCTCAGCTGAAACAAATGCAGACATGTCTTTATTGAATATTCAGACTTTTTGCCAGGAACTGAGATAGCTTACATGAGGAGCTCACTTCTTTTATCTTCATAACAGTTCTGGCAGAGGTAGATGGGGCTGTGGAGTCTCTCTTGCTCTGGAGAAGTTCCCATCCTCACTATCACTGATACTATTATCTAGATGGGAAATGAAACATCTGCAAGCAAACAACCAAGCTCAGAAAGCACGAAGGACTCCACAGGACTTCAACCATGAACTAGAAATATTCTCTTCTATTGGGGCTGACAGAGAGTGGTCAACTGGCCAAAATTATCCAGTTATATTCTTTGGCTAATGGGAAACTGTCAAAATAGTACAAAAATATATAAGGTATCTTAAGGTTAAGTTTCCATGGTTTGGAGTCCATGAATGAATTTTGGAATATCTTTCTTCCCCTACTTTGTTCATAAACTCCACTGGGTAAATTACTGTTACATAATAGTAGTAGCATAGTTGTATAATGCTACTTAAAAATGCTATTTAAAAATCCGGTCCATGTCTTTTTTTTTTTTTTTAATAGATTTTATTGAGATTTTTTACAGAACAAAAAGGAAAAAAAATGAGAAAAACAAACAAACAAACAAATAAACAAACAAACAAACAAAACAATCATTCAAACATAGAGCACATAAATATAAATAACATTTTCAATTTGTATCGAATATGCAGTGTTTTAACTATTTACATAAATAATACTTATTGATATTTTGACTCACTTTTAACCAATATTTAACACACCTTTGATCTTTCTTCCATTTTATCATGCAACCACTTGTACCACCTTTCCCACACCATATAGTATACTGACTTTTCATCATTTAATTCATAAGTTAATTTAGTCATCTCTGCGTACTCAAGTATTTTCTTAATTGTAAGCTCTTCTGGTGGTTGAATTTTCTCTTTCCAAAACTGTGCGTATGCCAATCTAGCGGCTGTAATTATATGGATCATTAAATGTGTCATTTCCTTTCTATATGGCTTCTTTATTATTCCCAGGAGGAAAATCTCTGGTGTTAGTTCAATATCTTCCCCAATTATTTCGTGTAACCATCTCCTGATCTTACTCCAATATCCTTTTGCTTCCGGGCATGTCCACCACATGTGAAAGAAGGTGCCTTGGCCATGGCCGCATTTCCAACAATTGGGATGTATATTGGGATATATCTTTGCTAGTCTGGCCGGGGCTAGGTACCACCTATGAAGCATTTTGTAATGATTTTCCTTATATGCCACCGCTCTAGTCAATTTAAGATTTCTATTCCATGCCTCCTCCCATTCCCCGAAATTTATATTGCACCCTATATTTTTCTCCCATGCAATTATTTGATTCTTTGTAACATCTTCAAACTTCTCATCGCTTAGCAGATAATTGTATAATTTTGCCAGAATCTTTTTATTTGTTCCCATCAGGACTTTGTCCAATCCATTTGGTCCCGGTTCTATACCATATTGTTCTTTGTCCCCTCTGATATCTGGATTTTACTTGTGAGTAGGTCCACCAATCTAAGGTTATTCCTTGCTCCCGTAAGGTATCATTTGGTTTAAGCCTCCCTCCTTCGTCTAGAATATCTTTATATCTGGCCATTTTCTCCCTCTCCCACCTATTTGGGTGAGTCAGGGCCTCCATCGTTGAGAGCCAATTTGGGATTTTCTTGTAGTGTTTTTGTCTGATCTGGGTCCATGTTTGTATCAAGGAATCTCTAATTTTATGTCTATGGAAATATGTCTTCTTTTTCCTCTCCATTTCCCAGATGTGGGCGTGCCAGCCTTTTTGCAAGTCATGGCCTTCTAGAGTAAGAATTCTCGCATTTTCCAGGGTGATCCAATCTCTTATCCAAACTAGCTTGGCTGACCTATAGTATGTTTCCCAATCCGGGAGTCCAAATCCACCTATATCTCTTTTGCCTCTTAAAATTTTAATGGAAAATCTCGGTTTTTTCCCCTCCCATATAAATTCTCTAATGATTTTGTCTAATTCTAGAAAGAATTTTTTATCTAAATTTATTGGTATATTTTGGAATAGAAATAATATTCTGGGGAGGATGTTCATCTTAATTGTGGCTATCTTGCCCAAAAGTGATAATCTTATTTTTTTCCAGTTATCTAGGTCTTGTTTTATTTTTCTAATTAGGGGAATATAGTTATCGTCTTTCAGAGTCGAACATCTTGATGTAATCCAAATTCCTAAGTATTTAATTTTTTTGGCAACCTGTAGTCCTAATACTTCTTCTATCTCGTTTTGCTGACTCTCAGTTATGTTCTTAATCAATACTTTAGTTTTAGTTTTGTTCAATATGAAGCCTGCCACCTCTCCATATTTACTTAATTCCTCCAATACTTTAGGTCCCGACTCTATAGGGTCTTCAAGGATTAGGGCAACGTCATCTGCAAATGCTTGTGTCTTATAAGTCTCCTTCCTGATCTTCAATCCTTTTATTTCATCGTTAGCTCTAATTTTCCGTAGAAGGACTTCTAGGGCCAGAATGAACAATAGAGGGGATAGGGGACAGCCTTGTCTTACTCCCTTACTAATTTGGAATGTTTTAGTCCTATCCCCATTCACCAGGATACTCGCCTTTTGGTTGTTATAGATGGATTTGATCATCATTTCAAAATTTGTTCCGAATTTCATAATCTCAATTTGTTTAATCATAAATTTCCAATTTAGGTTGTCAAATGCCTTTTGAGCATCGACAAAAATCAGAGCCATCTGTTTTCCGGGGTGTTTCTCATAGTACTCTAGCGTATCTAGCACAATTCTCATGTTATCCCTAATTTGTCTCCCCGGTAAAAATCCGTTCTGGTCTTTATATATCCAATTATTTAAAATCTTTTTCATTCTTTCCGCAATTATGCCCATGAATAATTTGTAGTCCGTATTTAGAAGTGAAATTGGTCTATAATTTTGAATTTGTTTTAGGTCGGCACCTTCTTTCGGCACGAGTGTGACATGCGCCTCTTTCCATGACTCTGGAATTTTATGGTCCAACAGTGCGTCATTAAAAATTTCTACTAATTTCGGTTGGAGTATTTCTTCTAATTTTTTATATATTTCCCCTGGAAATCCGTCAGGTCCTGGGGCTTTATTGTTTTTCAATTTGGAGAGGGCTATTTTTAATTCTTCAATTGTAATCTTTCTATTAAGCATTTCTTTCTCTTCATCAGTTATTTGTGGGAGTTCTGCTTTTATCAAATACTTTTCTATTTTGTCATCTGATGTCTCCCCTTCTTTATATAGAGATTCGTAATATTCTCTCACCCTATCTCGTTTTTCTTCCTCGTTAGTCAATAATTTGCCCTTAGAGTCCTCTAAAGTATGGATTATTCCCCTTTCATTTTCCTTTTTTAATTTATAGGCCAGCCACCTCCCCGATTTGTTAGTGTTCTCAAAAAGATATTGTTTCGTTCTTTTCATTCTTTGTGCTAACTCTTCTTGCTCCATGATATTTACTTTATGCTTCCACATCATCCAATTTTCTTTGGTTGCTTCATCTTCTGGATCATCTTGGAGTTTTCTTTCTGCTTCTCCTATATGATTTAAATAGTCTTCCAGGGTCTTCCTTTCTTGTTTATTTTTATGAGCGGTGTATGAAATCACAACACCTCTCAGGTAGGCCTTCATTGTATCCCAAACTATTGCACGGGATGTGCCTTTATTTTCATTTTCCTTGAAAAAGAAATTTATTTCTTCTTTGAATTTTTGTATACAGTCCTTGTCGCCCAGTAATTTAGCATTGAACCTCCACCTCCGTTGGTATTTTCTCTGAACAGGCTTCCATCTAATCTCCAATGGATTATGGTCTGCCCAATCATTTGGGTTAATTACAGCTGTTCCAATTTCTAACCCCAAACTCCTACTGACCCATGCCATGTCAATTCTAGACCACGACTTTTGTGGGTTTGAAAAGAAGGTATATTGTCTGTCATTTGGGTGCAAGGTACGCCAGATGTCAATTAGATCCAATTCATCAACTAACTCAAAAAAAGCTCTCGGTAAATTTGTCCTTTTATTTTTTTTTACTTTATTGCTCTTGTGGTCCTTCTCCGGATCCACGATGCCATTAAAATCCCCTATCATACAGATTTCATTATACGGGCCGTAAGAAACAAACAAGAACCAATAATCAGATAGGGGTATAGAGATGAATGACTGGAAGCTAATATCTGTAAATGTTAATGGACTAAATGAATATAAAAAGAGGAAAAGAATATTAACAAAACTAGGTAAACAAAATGTTGATATAATGTGTTTACAAGAGGTACACATAAAAAAAGAAGAAAGTAAATGTCTAGAATATAAAAAATTTGGTCAAACATTTGATTCGCTGGCAGAGAAAAAGAAGAGGGGGGTGGCTATTTACGTAAAAAAAGGAATTGAAGCAGAATTGAAATTCAAAGATACAAAGGGTAGAATCCTTATGGTTGAAATTAAGAGAGGGAATTCCAAGGTATTATTAGTGGGCATTTATGCCCCGAATAAAAAACAGGGAGAATTTTTTAAGAAACTTCAAAAATCCGGTCCATGTCTTATTCCAAGGGAGAGAGACGCTGGAAAAATAAATTGGAGGCAGGCTGCAGTTTTGAAAAGGAGGTCTCCATTTATTTGGTAGTCAGAAACAACAGTGACAGCAGCATGTTTCTGGGGTGGCTGACAAATTGGGGGTTGAGAATAGATGGGCTTTTATACAACTTTTGGGGCTTTGTGATTGAGATGTCTGTTTCTGTGCAAGAATATGTCCTTTAATATTTTAATGGCTGTTGCCAGATTCCTATGGGGTCATGTAAATGTCATGATTGACCTTTATGACCTGGTATTACAGAGACCTGGTTGGGCCAGGAGGGGGGGTTCCCCTCGTTGAAATGTGCCCACCAGGTTTCCATGCATTCCATCAGGCCGAGGTCACAGGGGAGGGGAGGGGGGGTAGCGGTTATTATTAAAGAAGGTCTTAGACCGAGGGAGGCCAGTGTTCCTCAGACCGCCGGCTGTGAGTCCCTCCTTGTGAAGTGGGGTCACGGGGTTCAGATGGGTTTGCTGATCACGTACCTGGCTCCCTGCCACGTGGCAGCAGCCCTGCCCAAGCTCCTCAATGTTATCGCAGCGGTGACGGTTGACACCCCTAGACTTATGGTCATGGGGGATTTCAACCTGCCATCCATGGGTGAGACATCTGAGATGGCTTGGGAGTTCATGGCTTCCATGACAGCTATGGACCTGACCCAGCTAATTCATGGCCCTACCCACATGGGGGGAAATACGCTGGACCTGGTTTTTGTCTCTGGACAGTGGTTGAGTGATCTTGAGATAGGGGATATAGTCACCAAGCCCTTGTCATGGTCGGATCACTCTCTCCTTTGCCTTGACCTTCGAACCGCTGCATCTCGCCGCAGGGAGGCAGAGCTGGTAAGATGGTTCCGCCCCAGGCGCCTGATGGAGCCTGAGAGGTTCCAGATGGAGCTTGGGCCATTCCCTGAGGCTCTGGCTCATGCCTTGACTGGAGACCTAGTGGCCGCCTGGGACAGGGCGGCCGCTGGAGCTCTGGATCGGGTCGTGCCTTTGCGGCCTCTGACCCGGAGCCAATCTCATCTGGCTCCTTGGTTCACTGAGGAGCTAAGGGAGATGAAGTGCCAGAAAAGACACCTAGAGAGTAGCTGGAGGGCCAGTCTTTCTGAATCTGACCAGACACTGGTAAGATCTCATATTAAGAATTACCTAGTGGCGATAAAAGCAGCAAAATGTAATTATTTTGCTGCTCTTATTGCGTCATCAGAGAACCACCCGGCCGCCCTGTTTAGGGTGACCCGCTCCTTGCTCCACCAGGAGCAAGAGTGTAGAGCCGAGGACTTTGTACAGTACCTGCATGACAAAATCACTCAGATTCAGTAAGGTCTGGACTCCGACTGGGTAGTTTCAGGGGGGATGACGGAGGCAGGTCTTGAGAATGTTATCTGGGATGAGTTTGATCCTGTGACTCCTGATGACATGGACAGGTTTCTGGGTAGGCTGAATGCGACCACATGTTTGTTGGACCCATGTCCCTCCTGGTTAGTGCTGGCTTCTCAAGAGGTGACACGAGGCTGGCTCCAGGGGATTATAAATGCTTTGTTGGGTGAGGGTGACTTCCCCGCCACCTTGAAAGAGGCGGTGGTGAGGCCTCTCTTCAAGAAGCCTTCCCTGGACCTGGCAGTGTTGTCTAATTATTGTCTGGTCTCCAACCTTCGCTTTGTGGCGAAGGTTGTTGAGAGTGTGGTTGCGCGACAGCTTCCCCAGCACCTGGATGAAACGACGTATCTGGATCCGTTCCAGTCGGGCTTCAGGCCTGGGTACAGCACGGAAATGGCATTGGTCGCGTTGGTTGATGATCTCTGGAGGGCTCAGGACATATGTTGCTCCTCTGTCCTGGTCCTATTAGATCTCTCAGCGGCTTTTGATACCATCGACCATGGTATCATGCTGCACCGGTTGAAAGAGTAAGGGGTGGGGGGCACTGTATTTCAGTGGTTCTCCTCCTTTCTCTCCAACCAGTTGCAGTCTGTGTTGGCAGGGGGGCAGAGGTCGACCCCAAGGCACCTCATATGTGGGGTGCCACAAGGGTTGGTCCTCTCGCCCCTTCTGTTCAACATTTATGTAAAGCCGCTGGGTGAGATCATCCATGGTTTCGGGGTGAAGTACCATCAGTACGCTGATGATACTCAGCTGTACATCTCCACCCCGGACCACCCCAACAATGCCCTTGAAGTGATGTCCCGGTGCCTGGAGGCTGTGCAGATCTGGATGGGGAGAAACAGGCTCAGGCTCAACCCATCCAAGACTGAGTGGCTGTGGTTTCCGACGTCCCGATATAGTCAGTTGGTGCCATCACTGACTATTGGGGGCGAATCACTGGCCCCCACGGAGAGGGCTCACAACTTGGGCATCCTCCTGGATTCACGACTGTCTTTAGAAGAGCATCTGACGGCCGTGACTGGGAGGATTTTTCATCAGGTTGGCCTGATTCACCAGTTGCATCCCTTTCTGGATCGGGACTCGTTACGCACGGTCACTCATGCCCTCGTCACTTCCCGCCTGGACAACTGCAATGCTCTCTACATGTGGCTCCCCTTGAGGAGCACTCGGAGGCTCCAACTGGCGCAGAGTGCAGCCGCGCAGGTGGTTATGGGAGCGACATGGCATTCCCATGTAACACCTCTCCTGCGCAAACTGCACTGGCTCCCGGTGTGTGCGCTTCAAGGTCTTGGTTACCACATTTAGAGTGCTCCATGGCTTAGGACCTGGTTATCTATGAGACCGCCTGCTGCCACCAGTAGCCTCCCACCGGCCAGTACGCTCTCATAGAGAGGGGCTCCTCTGGGTGCTGTCGGCCAAACAATGTAGACTGGCAGCCCCCAGGGGGACAGCCTTCTCTGTGGGAGCACCTACTATCTGGAATGAGCTCCCCCCGGAGATACGGAAGATCCCGGATCTACGCACCTTCCGCCGCGCTCTTAAAACCTTTTTATTCTGTCAGGCTGGCCTGGCCTAATTTTTTTCCCTTTTTTCCCTTTTTTCCCTTTTAAAATACAAATTTTAAATTGGTTTTAATTCATTGGGGTGTTTTAAATCTGTCTTCAGCCAAATTATTTAATTCGGTTTTATCCTGTTTTTAAATTTTGTACTTATGTGTTTCTATCTTATGGCTGTTCACCGCCCTGAGTCCTTTGGGAGTAGGGCGGTATACAAATCAAATAAAACATAAAACAAACATAAAACATGATTGGCTCTACAGGCAAAAGGGGAAATGCAAATCCTAGGTCCGTGATGGCGAACCTATGGCACGCATGCCGCAAGTGGCACACATAGCCATATCAGTGGGCATGCAAGCTCAGCTCTGGCGTGCATGTGCATGCCGGCCAGCTGATTTTTGGGCTCACCAAAAGTAGGGAAACAGGTTGTTTCCTGCCTCCAGAGGCCCTTGGGGGTGGGGTGGGGAAGGCCCATTTTTCTCTCTCGCCTGGCTCCAGAGCCTTTCTAGGAGTCTAGGGAGGGTGAAAACGGCCTTTCCCACCCCACCAGAGGTCCTCTGGAGGCTGAAAACAGCCCATTTGCCAACTTCCGGGCCCACCAGAAGTTGGCAAATGGGCCGTTTCTGGCCTCTGGAGGGCCTCCAGTGGGGGGTGGGGAAGGCTGTTTTCACCCTCCCCAGACTCCTAGAAAGGTTCTGGAGCCAGGTGAGAGAGAAAAACGGCCTACCGGGCCATCGCATGCCAGGAGCGGGGGCAGCAGGGGAGGGTCGTGCACGCATGCGCGGGGGCAGGGGACATAGAACTATGGGTGTGGGCGCATGGGCGCATGACACCCCCCACACACACACCCCCGCTCCTTGCACGCGATGGCAAAAAGGTTAGCCATCACTGTCCTAGGTGTTTGTTTGTCTGAGCTAATCTTGTCAGTTTCGGCTCCTTACCTACTGTGCTACTTATTCAGAGCTGCTACCTGCCCTTTGCTTATAAATAAATACAAAATATCCATTCATAAAGCTTAGCCTCTTCGGGCTTCTGCTTGAAGCTGTTTTCCTATAGCAGAAAGACTGGTGCTGTTTTCTGCCTTTGTTAAGATTTTTTTCTCATCTTCTTTAGGGGAAATATTCTATTCTGCCTCTTTTAATATACTGTAGAATATTTTATTCTGGGGAGGGGGCCCTTCCCACAATGCCAACATAAAATATTCAGAACTGCATTTAAAATGATTCTTTGCTTCCTAGTCTATCCCTTGCATTCATGGAGGTCAGTCAGGTTTTGCTACATGATTGTGATCTATACAAATTGTATGCTGCAAGAACTAAGGGGAAGACATCTTAGCTGGGAAGCCTTTGGGAGGTCTGATTCCTTTCTTTCATCTTTAGCTTACAAGAAAAAAAATGTGCAGAATTATGTTTGTCATGGGTCTCTTTAAGCACTAGGTATGCTTCTATTTTGCAAATATTTCAGATGGCTGTTATAATTTTCTGTCCCACGCTATGCAACTTCACATTTTGGCAAGTTGTAAAATAAATGATGACTTTCTGTATTCCTTCAATTTTTTTAAAAAGACATCTAGTCAGAAACCACAATCACATACAGGAAAAGGAATGTTTACTTCAGTTTACTCTACAAGGAGTTCTGGATATGAACTGTGGGATTTTTACATCTCATAGCAATTGTATTACAATTTATTTATATTTCTTATTGGCAGCTGTCCAAACTGTTATGAAATAGGACAATCACACCTTAGGGAGGAGAAAATATGGGCAAAGTTATAAATAGCATGAGGAAAGCAAGTGTTTAGCCCTTAAGTGGGAGAGAACAGTCTGGCTGATCTTCAGAACTCTCCCTGCTTCTCCTCAGGAGAGCAGGCATTAGACTTAGGAGTGGTAAAATCTGACTGAATTGCTACATTCCCTCATGAAGTTATGAAGAGCAAAGTTATTTTTGTTGTGTCATAATTTGGACAGTCTTCTAATATTATTATTCTTGATTGAATTAATGCAAAATTAATATACAAAATAGCTATAGAATTTGAACAGGAAGTGATAAGTCTGTGCTGGATTTCAAAAATGAAAATCTGAATTTTATAGTTATTTGCCTAAGCCATAACATTACGGGCAAATTTCAGAAGAAAGTGAATTTCATTTATTACCTGCATGCATTTCACATGTTATTTTTAATACTAATAGTACAAAACCAAAAGTTAAATCACAAAATAATGTTAATGGTAACAGTAACAAACTACTATTAACAGTTAAAATTATACAACAATATCTAGCACCAACCATAGAAAGGAAATTACCAGATATCCAACCTTGCTTCTGAAGGGGTTGTGGCATCCACAATCATATTGCAAATCTGTGTTGGATCATGGAAAAATCTCATGAATATCAAAAGATAATTTATATATGTTTCATTGACTACAAGAAAGCCTTCACTTGTGTGAATCATGAGAAGCTATGGAAAGCCCTACAAGAACTGGGGTACCTACACATCTAGTCAAATTGATGCAATCACTTACACAAATCAGGAAACCGCTGTGCAAACATCATATGAAGACACCAATTGGTTTAAGATAAAGGAATGCAAAAAAGTTGCATTCTCTCCCTTTCTTATTTAATCTGTATGCTGAAATGATCATGAGAAAGCTAGATCTGAAGAATCAAAACTCAGGATAAAAATTGGTGCAAGAAACATCAATAATCTTTGATATGCTGATGATACAATTCTCTTCTCAGAAACCAAAGAAGACCTGAAACATCTGGTCAAGAAAGTCAAAGAAGAGGACTTCCGGTTTGCTGTTCGTCGCTGCCAGACGTTCCTTTGGGATCGTCAGCTTCCACTGCCTGTCAGAGCCGCCTTCACAACGGAATGGCGGCTCGAAAAAACTCCGTTTCCATGAGGAAATGGAGATAGAGCCGGCAGGGGTGGGTAGAACTCTCCGCGGAGTCCCAAAAGTTTTTCTTTTACTTTTGGGACGGAGCGGATGAGATGCCCCATATCCCCAGCCGCTGCTCCGGGCTTTGGGAGACCTCTGCTAATGCAGAGCCAGGCGTCAAAAGCAAGCCTGCAAATTTAACAGATTACTCAAAGAAAATGTGAGCTGGACCTGTAATACTGAACCGCAAGTATTTTACTTTTCTTTTAAAAATTACTTAAGAGAAAGGAGGAGAAGAAAGAGGGGGGGAAAAAGCCTTTTAAAATGGCGTCTGCCGCGGCTGGAGGAGAGGCTGAAAGGGAAAGTCCTTCCGTTTTCTATTATTACAATGTAGCGGAATAAATACCACTGGCTACATTTGCAGACAAAACTTCGCTCCTGTGTTTTTTTCTCTTTTTTTCCCTTGGAGACTTGATATTGTTGTTGATTGGAAAGAAGTCTTTTTTTTTCTTGTTTTTTTTTAACAAAGCCTGCCTGGGCGGAAACATGGCATTGAGACTTACAAAGTCAGATAAACAAATAGGGGGGGGGGATTCCCCCACCAACAATTTAAAGGAACAAGTTTTAACTCTTCAGTCTCAGAAACCTGATTTTAATATAATAGAATTTCTTTTAGAGGAGATTGAAAGAAGGGAGGAGATTGTGAATCAGCAACTTGAAAAATTTAAGCAGGAAATTAAAGAATTGGTGAAATCTAAGTTTGATTTTTTGGAGAAAAAATTCTCAAAAGTGGCTAATGGTTTTTCAGAATTTATGATACAGTTGGACACAAATACTAACTTACTAGAGTCTAAAATGGAAGAAATTCAAGATAAATTGGACAATAGAACTCAAAAAATTGAAAATGATTTGATAAACACTCAGGATAATAGCTCAGAAGAAAAACCTAAAATGGATGCTGATCAAAAGTTTGGTAATGTAGAAAATTTGCAACAAAAGATTGAAAAAGAGATTCTAATGGTACAATATAATTTCACAGAATATGCGATAAGATTAAGAGGTTTGCAGGAAAATAACAGAGATGATTTAAGGAAAATATCTTCTGAAATTCTAGCTGGGATTCTAAAGGTTCAACCTGAGGAAGTGTTTTGTAGGATTGACAGAGTTTATCGAATAAACTCCTGGATTGCCAAGCAAAGGCAATTGCCTAGAGATGTGGTGATTTATTTTACAGATAAAGAAATTAGGAATAATATCGTGCAAAATTCCTTCAATTCTAATTTGCAATTGTATGGAAGAAAGATTTGGATTTACAAGGAACTCCCACCTAAGATATTAATGGAAAGGAAGAAATTTGGTTTTCTGGTGAATGAGTTAAAAAAGAGAAATATCCCATTTAGGTGGGACGCCCCAGTTGGTATTATATTCAGATATCAAGGAAAAAGATACCAGCTAAATACTGTTGAAAGAGCGGAAGAATTTTATCAAAATAGGTTGAAAACGAACTTAACATCTTCAGGTATAATACAGGATAAGCAGAAGGAGTTGGAAATAAAGGTAAAATATCAAATTATAGAGACTGTACCAGATGAATTGCCTTTGGATTTATCGGACACCCCAGCTGGTCTATCTACAAATTTGAGAGAAGTGGCATCTAACCTTAATGTGATGACTTATCAAGGCAAGGACAAGCATGGAAATCAATTAGGGGATACACAAGGGATAAAAAAGAAATATGAGACACAAAAACAAGACCAACAAGACCAATCTACAAAGCAGAATGTAAACCGACCAGATGATACACAATTTGTAGAAAGGAAACCAGGATGGAAACCAAACCCACAAAAAGAAAAGAAAAAAAGAAATAGGTCGCATAAAAATAGAAATTTCTAAATCAAGCAACAGTGAAGCCAGTGACTTTAAAATATGAATGATTATGTGTAAACATAGAAGAGGCGACGTATTGGTTAATATCATTCTGAGGATTGTGGCAGATCTCTGCATGGCCGTAATCTGGGGACGTGAAAAGAGCCTTAAACTGATGGATTTGAATTATCCACTTTGGAATTTCTTTTTGTGTTGATAAACATATTATAATTATCTTGAATCACAAGGCAAGAGAATTATGCTGGGGCATGCAGAAGATCGGGTTGTTACCCACTACGATGATGGGAATCAATAATCCTGACGAAATCCACAATTATTACTATTTGGAATATAATTACAATGTCACTCGGGTGGTTGTTTTTACCTTTATACATATAAGAAGATATTTACTACTGATGGGGGCAGATATGATTGAAGATTCTGAATAAACTGTTGCACCAGCAAGTTATGTTACCCTATTATGGATGTTGGTTTTACCAATCTAGTGGAAAGACCTCAAAGAAGATATTATATGGACTATAAATTTAAAGTCATTGTCTTTTCTTTTTTTTATTTAGATATAATGGAATATATAGACATATATTTTTAAGTAGTGTGGGCAGTGAATCAAAGATATTAAGAATTGTTGTGTATGGTAATTTTGCATGATAGTGGGTGAATAAGCTAGTTAGTAGATTGATTAGTCTAAGAAAAGGGATTTTCAAGTGATATATTTAGGGGAGTGGAGGAAATGGATAGAGTGGAATAAATGTTAAACTAGATTTTATGGGGAAGGCCGCTTTGAAATGTTATAGTAATATATATAGAAGATTAAATGTTAAAGTAGGATTTATCGTATAGTTTTGAAGTGGAAGGAGGTCTTGAATTGTTGTAATAATATATAGATACAAGCTTGGGAGAGGTGAAAAAGGGCAGATTATTGCCAAATTGGGAGTTATAATACTATTATGCTAAATTAGAAGTTATTCTATAATGTTATAGTATAATGTCTTTTTTTTTTCCTTTCTTTTCTCTTTTCTGAAATGTATGGATAAAGGGGGATGTTATAATATTAATAATATTTTTAGTAAGTAAAGGTCAATATTTAGAGGAGGGAGTAAGTATTCTGTTATGAATTAGGTTTTTTTTTTGTCATGAAGAAGTCACAGGGGGGGATGGGTGGGGAGGGGGGGTTAGGGAGGGGGAGGGAGAGGGGAAAAAAAAGGGGGGGAAATTTGTACTTGAAAACTTTTTCAATAAAGAGCCAATTTTGAATTATACAAAATCAGCACAAAAAGCTGAGTTTATCCAAATGTGATCAGGGAACTGTCATTTTCCTAAATGTGATCAGGGAACTACAGTATTATAGTCAAGAATGTTCCCAAAGGTCAGCAGTGCTTCTAGTTTCATTCCCCCTTTTAATTCCTGGATGTGAAGGAGTATGAATTGATTTTCTTGGGATGATTTTGTACATTGCACCTAGATAGTTTTGTGGAGCAAGATTAGCTGACTGGAAGCCAGTACAAGGTACAAGACACATTTCAACAACTAATGTCAGTTAACACATGGCTTCTTGCATTCTGGATCAATGGTAGCTTCTGCGTGGTGTTTAAAGGCATCTCCACATAGAGTGTGTCACTATTATCCTAACCGGGTGATAAAGCCATGAATTACTACATCATGTTGCATTTGGTGTTAGGTCATGACTTGTGCATCAGCCAAAGCTTGACAAAGGCTGTCCTGGCCACAGATTCCACTTGCTGCTCTGAACAAGAGTGATGGATAAGTGGCACCTCCATCTTGCTTGGTTTCAATGTCAATCTGTTCCATCCCCACTAGACTTTAACATTTCCAAGTACTAGAATAAGATATTAACAGCATTTCTAATCCAGGGCTCAAAGGATAATACAAGAGTAGAATAAAAATGGGTTCAAATATGCTATCTGACAATTCTGACACTATATGCTAGACTACGATTATTTCTTTATTTATTAGTTGAATTTAGGTTTCAGACAAATCTATCAGCTTTCTATCATGGCTATTCTAAATGTACTTTAATGTTTTGCTTCCAAAATTTACTTCCTACCGGTACTTCTTGTATGTGTAAAGGATGCGTGTACATTTTTTAAAATAAAATGTCAATCTTGCCTTTTGATTAATATCACTTAAAATAACTTTAAAATATTAAGATACAATAATGATACAAAAACATTATTCTGAGTAAATTATCTAGAAACTAAGCAGCAAATTAAATATTTGTATAACCCCCCCCAAAAAAAAGTCAAAGAAGAAAATGAGAATTTTGGTCTCTTTTTATGAAAATCAAAAAGACCAAATTCATGACCACTGCAAAGAATGGAAACATCAAAGTAAATTGATGGTGAAGAAATAGAATGTGTGGAAAAATTCATTTTCCTAGGATCACAGATAACTTAAAGCAATGAATGCAGCACACAAATAAAACATCAGATTGCATTTGGTTGCACAGCAATGATGAACATGAGCTAAATATGGAAAAACAAGGACATTAAGCCTGGCAACCAAATGTAGGTTTGTCTGCTCTGTTGTGTTCTCTGTAGTTATCTATGGTTGTGAAAGTTGTATCTTAAAAAAGCAAGACAGTAAAAAAAATTACTCATTTAAACTGTGATGCTGAACAGGGTTCCTGTGTATTCCTTGGACAGCAGAGGTGACTAACAAGCAAGTACTGGAGTACATAAAACCAGACATGTCATTAGAAGGCAAAATCATGAAACTGCATCTCACTTACTTTGGCTATGTCATGCTGGGGAATTGGAGAAAACAATTAGGTTTGGAAGAGTTAGTGGTAAAAGAAAACCAGGTCATCAAAAACCATGGTGCCTGGACACCATCAAAGCTGATACTAGCCAAAGCATAGAAAAACACAAAGAATAAGTGTAAGATAGGAAGATGTAAAGAGACCTGGCCTAGAGAATCACCAAGAGTCAGATATGACTGAATGGATAACATCATCAGCATCATTGTTAACAGTCTTGTGGGCTGACAGTTCATTTTTCTGTGAAGTGTAGTGCTGGAACTCAGAGTCTGGCCCTTAACACCCAGTTGAGAACACAGCTAAGTGTTTTGTCTGTGGTTGTTTCAGCTGCAACATGCACCCCTGCATGTAGGGGTGCTTCAGGCTGGTCCTGGATCACCAGAATGTGACAAGCTGGGATTGGATCCAGCTCAGTCTGCGGTAGAGGCAATCGGCTAAGAGTGTCGGCATGGCCCATTTCCTTGCCCAGCTTGTGGACTAGCCGGTATGAGTATGCAGCCATGAAAATGGACCATTGTAGAATTCGCAGTGACAGGACCTGCAGTATCTGTTTATCGGCTGTGAAGAAACCGAGCAGAGGTTTGTGGTCTGTAAAGATGGTGAAGGTTCATCCATGGCTCACAACTCGACTAAAGAACTGGTGGCTGCCTGGGATAGGGCGGCCGCTGGAGCTTTGGACCGCGTCGTGCCTTTGCGGCCTCTGACTCGGTGCCGATCTCAATTGGCTCCCTGGTTTTCCGAGGAGCTGAGGGAGATGAAGCACCAGAAAAGACGCCTGGAGAGCGATTGGAGGTCCAGCCACTCCGAATCTGACCGAACACTAGTGAGGTCTCACATTAAGACCTACTTAGTGGCGATAAGAGCAGCAAAATCAAATTATTTTTCCGCTCTTATTGCATCTGCAGAGAACCGCCCAGCAGCCCTGTTTAGGGTGACCTGCTCCCTTCTTCAATTGGGAGCGAGGGAAGACCCCTTGCAGGGTAGGGCTGAGGATTTTGTGCAATTCCTGCATGATAAAGTCACTCAGATTCGGGAAGGCTTGGACTCCGATTGGGTAGATTCAGATGAGGTGACGAAGGTGGGTCTTGAGAATGTTATCTGGGAGGGGTTTGATCTTGTGACTCCTGAGGACGTGGATAGGATTCTGGGTAGGCTTAGCGCTGCCACATGTTTATTGGACCCGTGTCCCTCCTGGTTGGTGCTGGCCTCCCGGCGGTCACACAAGGCTGGCTCCAGGGGATTATTAACGCTTCGTTGAGTGAGGGGTTCTTCCCTCCCTCCCTAAAAGAGGCGGTGGTGAGGCCCCTCTTCAAGAAGCCTTCCTTGGACCCAGCTGTATTAGCGAACTATCATCCAGTCTCCAACCTTCACTTTGTGGCAAAGGTTATTGAGAGTGTGATGGCGCAACAACTTCCCCAATACCTGGATGAAGCTGTCTATCTAGATCCATACCAATCGGGCTTCAGGCCGGGGTACAGCACAGAAATGGCATTGGTCACATTGGTTGATGATCGCAGGGGTTGTTCCTCTGTCCTGGTCCTATTAGACCTCTCAGCGGCTTCTGATACCATCGACCATGGTATCATGCTGCATCGATTGGAGGGGTTGGGAGTGGGGGGCATCGTGTTGCGGTGGTTCTCCTCCTTCCTCTCTGACTGTACGCAGTTTGTGTTGGCAGGGGATCAGAGTTGACCTCGAGGCACCTTGTTTGTGGGGTGCCACAAGGGTCAGTCCTCTCACCCCTTCTGTTCAACATTTATGTGAAGCCGCTGGGTGAAATCATCTGTGGTTTTGGGGTGAAGTGCCATCAGTACGCTGGTGATACCCAGCTGTACATCTCCACCCCGGACCACCCCAATGATGCCCTTGATGTGATGTCCTGGTGGCTGGAGTCCGTGCGAATCTGGATGGGGAGAAACAAGCTCAGACTCAACCCTTCCAAGACTAAGTGGCTGTGGTTTCTGGCATCCCGATATAGCCAGCTAGCTCCATCGCTGACTATTGGGGGTGAGATTCTGACCTCCTCAGAGAGGGCTCGCAACTTGGGTGTTCTCCTGGATGCACGGCTGTCTTTAGAAGACCATATGATGGCTGTGGCCAGGGGAGCTTTTTATCAGGTTCGCCTGATTTACCAGTTGCATCCCTTTCTGGACCGGGATGCCTTACGCACGGTCACTCACGCCCTTGTCCCATCCTGTCTGGACTACTGTAATGCTCTCTACATGGGGCTCCCCTTGAAGAGCACCCAGAGGTCCAACTGGTCCAGAATGCGGCCGTGCGGGTAATTATGGGTGCGACACGGTGCACCCATGTAACACGTCTCCTGCACCAGCTGCACTGGCTCCCGGTGGTCTTCCAGGTGCGATTCAAGGTGCTGGTTACCACCTTTAAAGCACTCCATGGCTTAGGACCTGGGTATGTATGAGATCGCCTTCTGTCACTGGTAGCCTCCCACTGGCCAATACGCTCCCACAGAGAGGGACTCCTCAGGGTGCTGTTGGCCAAACAATGCCGACTGGCGACACCCAGGGGGAGTGTCTGTGGGGGCACCTGCCCTCTGGAATGACCTGCTCCTGGAGGTTCGTATGACCCCCGACCTTTGTACCTTTCGCCGTGCCCTGAAGACCCTTTTATTCCAACAGGCCGGGCTGGCTTAGAATATGAATTTTAAATTGGGTTGTTTGTCAAGTTTTAACTTTGTGGGCCAAATTTTATATATTCGTTTTAAATTGTTTTAAATTTTGTGAGTTTATGTGTGTTTTAACATGGCTGTACACCATCCTGAGTCCTTTGGGAGAAGGGCAGTATAGAAGTTTAATAAACTAACAAACTAACTAACTATATAAGAAATCATGGAACTTCTTTTTTTTTTTGAATTTTTTTAAATTTATTTTTAAACATAAAACATAAAACAGCATCATTTTAGAGCAAGGGTTTGATCCAGTATAAAATATAAATTCCAAATTTCATCAGTTAACATCTTAAAGGGAAAAAATGAAAAAAAAGAACAAATCTAAACCCAATTTTTATCATTCAATCTAACATCTTATTCTAACATTTAATATTTTATTATGTAATCACCCTAAATCTTAAACTTCAAATCTAAACAGCTCTTTATAATATTCATTTATCATTTTAACAATCAGTATTTCATATATTTTCCTTACTTCAAAGACCCAAATCAAGTCAATGTTTCTTTTAACTCACATCTAATAATCAACATAAAGTATTTTATTCCTCTCTTAAGAACATTTCAAAATCAGTAACTGTTCTTCAAAAATATCTCCTTCACTCCTCCTAGGTTTATTTTTAGCTGGATTGCAGCTTAATTAGCTGGTTTCCAGGGATGCTTTCCTCCACTCCTAACCTTATTTGTTGGCTGGATCACAGTTTAGTTTTAACTGCTTTCCAACATTTTCTCCTTCACTCCTCCTAGTTTTATATTATTTCCAGGGATGCTTCCCTCCACTCCTAACCTATATTTCATTGGTTCACAGTTTAGCTTTAACTGTTCCCCATGAAAATGGACCATTGTAGAATTCACAGTGACAGGACCTGCGGTATCTGTTTGTCGGCTGTGAAGAAACCAAGCAGAGGTTTGTGGTCTGTAAAGATGGTGAAGGTTCGTCCATATAAGAAATCATGGAACTTTTTAATGCCAGCCACTATGGTAAGGGCTTCCTTGTCTATCTGGGATAGTTCCTTTCAGCCAATGATAATGTTCTAGAATAGTATTCAATGCAGGCCTCTCTACCATCTGGCATCCTGTGGCTTAGTACTGCCCCAATGCCAGGTCACAGGTTAGTGTTACTGGTAGGGTTTCGTTGAAATGAGCTAGTCCGGAATCTGAGAATAGCAATGATTTTACCACCTTGAATGCTTTGTCTTGAGTGATTTACCAGATCCATTGTGCTTTTTTGTCCAGTAGGTGGTGTAGCGGTTCTGCCAGGGCAGCCTTATGTGGTAAGAAAGAGTGGTAAAAATTGAGCAAGCCCAGGAATGCTTGAAGCTCCCCCTTGGATTTTGGTGTGGGGGCTTGCTGAATTGCCTTTTAGCTTTGCTTCAGATGGATGGATTCTGGCAGTGTCAATGCAGAAACTCAGGAATTCTGTGGATTCCATGATGAGCTGGCACTTTTCCTTCTTGAGTTTTAGGCCTGCCTCACAGAAATGTTGGAATACTGTGCTGAGATGTTCTGCCAGGACTGCCGCTAATTCCCCCACGATCAGGATGTCATCAAAGTATGGGAAGACACCAGGAATGTTCTTCAGTGTTCGTTCCATAATACTTTGGAACAACCCTGGTGCTACGCTTACCCCAAACTGCAAGCAGCGCACTCAGAATGCATCTCTGTGTGTGACTATTGTCTGGGCCTCTGCGATAGCATTGTCCACTGGCAGCTGCTGGTAGGCCTGGGCTAGGTCTAACTTAGCAAAGATTCGGCCTCCCTGGAGCTAGGCGAGGATGTGGCTTACCACTGGTACAGGGTAAGCATGCTGCTGTAGTGCCTTATTTATGGTGCACTTGTAGTCTGCACAGATGCGAACATCCCCATTAGGTTTAACTGGGGTCACTATGGGAGTCTCCCAATGGCTACAGTCCACAGGCTGGAGCACTCCCTGCTGTACCAGCTTGTCTAGTTCCACATCAATTTTAGGCTTCAATGCAAAGGGAACCCTGCGCGGTTTTAATCGGATTGGAGTTACTGCTGGATCAAGGTTGAGTGAAATACTGCAGATTGCCAGAGAAAAAACATTGAAGTATAAGGAGAAAGAAATTGTGGTTTTGAAGCAAATACGAAGAAAAGTGAGAGAGATGCGGAGAGAATATCAATTTTTGACCAAAATATTACTTCAAAAGGTGTGAACTGTAGATGGCTGGTACCAGAGGGATTAGTGTTAACGTGGCAACTTCAAAGATACAGAATAGATACAATAGACAAAGCGAGAGCATTTCATGCAGAATTTTTTAAAGAGAAGGAAACAGAAATGGAATTCCAAACGAAAGTAGTCCCAGTAGAATTTCAAGAAGAGGAACTGGCAATGATTGAAAAAGCAGAAGGCACAGTAGGAGGGATTGTGGAACACAAAGAACAGCATGAATTAAGATCAACTAGAGCAGCAAAGCCCGCATATAAAATATGAATATGGAAGAGAGAAAATTGATTTCAATAAATATAAATGGACTTAATTCAGTTGTAAAAAGAAGAAAGATATTTCACAAATTAGAAAAACTAAAACTTGATATAATTTGCCTATAAGAAGTACATATTAAAAAGCAACATGAACAGATATTGGTATATCCTAAATTAGGGAAAATCTTCACATCATTGTCACAATGTAAAAAAAGAGGAGTGGTTTTATACATTAGAAATGCAATACCAGCTGAGCAAATATATGCAGATGAAGAAGGGAAAATTCTGATGGTGGAGATAATGGATAACAATATGAAAATTCTTTTAGTAGCAATATATGCTCCAAATAATAATCAAAGTGGCTTTTATAGAAAATTGCACATGAAAATAACGGAATTGGAATATGATAATATCTGTATGATGGGAGATTTTAATGGTATAGTGGATGGAGATTTGGACTATAAAACACATAACACTATAAGACATAGTAGAAAGATATTACCAAAATCCTTTTTCAAGATGACTGAGGAAATAAACTTAAAAGATGCATGGAGAGATAGAAATGGAAAAAATAGACAATATACTTTTTATTCTGAGAGACATTCATCTTGATCTAGATTAGGTATGATATGGACAACAATGGAATTGACTTTAAATATAGAACAAATTGAGATAGAAGCAAATACCTGGGCAGATCACAATCCAGTGACAGTGAAATGGAAAGGACAAACGAGAAGATTTAGATGGACTTTAAATAATACTATATTAAAAGAAAAGGACTTTGTACAGAAAATGGAGAGAGAATTGGCTTTCTTTTTTAAGGAGAATAGGAAAGAAGATACTTTGATGCAAAATCTTTGGGATACGATGAAGGCCTATGCTAGAGGTTTGATAATGATTATACAAGGAAGAGAAATGCGAAGAAAAGACAAACATACAAAATATTGGAAGAGGATTATAAGGGATTTGAAAAAGAGCTTCAGAAATGTCCATATAAAAAAGATGTTAAAGTGAAAATGGATACAATAAAAGATAAAATAGACTTACTGGAGAAAGAAGAATTAGCTCAAAAAAATAGAAGTACTAAACAGAACTATTTTGAGAATGCCAATAAACCAGGAAGATGGTTAGCATATAAATTGAAAAAAGAGAGAGAATCAAGAAAAATAATACAATTAATTGATGACCAAGGACACAGTAAATTTGGAAATAAAGAGAAGAAAAAAATTATACAGGATTACTATAGACAACTGTATGAGAAAGAAAAGATAGAGGAGGAAAATGTGACACGATATCTTCAAAATGCAAATTTACCTAGGATTCCTAAAGATATTGAGGAGATGTTAGAGGGAAACATAACGATGATGGAATTAACTGAAGCAAGTAAGAAACAAAAGAATGGAAAGGCACCAGGGCCAGATGGTTTGCCAGCGGAATATTATAGGACATTGCAGGAATCTTTGAATCTCCCACTACCAGAAGTTATGAATGAAGTTATGACAAAGAAGGAAATACCCAAGTCATAGTCTGAGGCATATATTACATTGATTCCGAAGGAGGATACAGACCCACAACAAATAAAAAATTACAGACCTATATTCCTGCTAAATTCATATTATAAAATTTTTGCTTCAATATTGGCAGAAAGACTTAAAAGATATTTAAATAACTTTATACATTCAGATCAAAATGGGTTTCTGCCAAAAAGACAAATTAGAGACAATATGAGAATAATTCTGGACACTTTGGAATACTATGAAGTCCATTCGAAAAAGTAAATGGCTTTGATATTTTTAGATGCACAGAAACTTTTGATAACGTAAATTGGCATTTTACGTTGCTTCAAATGGGCTTTGGCAGAAAATTCATTCAAGCAATAGAAGCTATATATTATAAACAAATGGCAAAAGTAATGATAAATGGAGAATTGACAGACTCTATTGAGATAAAAAAAGATACTAGACAAGGTTGTCCATTGTCCCCTCCGTTGCTTATATTAACTTTAAAAGTGCTAAATAGAAGTATAAGAGAAGAAAAAGACATAAAAGGAATGAAAATTCAAAAAAAAAGAATATAAATTGCAAACATTTGCTGATGACCTGGTCTTTATTCTTGAAGATCCATTAATATCAATAACTACATTGTTAGATAAAATTGGAGAGTTTGGGAAAGTAGCTGGTTTGAAAATCAACAAAGAGAAAATGAAAATTTTGACCAAAAATGTGTTGATAAAACAAAAAGAAAAATTGGCGGATATATCAAAAATGCAGGTTACAAATAAAGTTAAATATTTGGGGAAATACTTGACAGCAAGATGTAGCACGCTTAAAGAAAATAATTATAATAAACTTAAACAACAGATAGGGACAGATTTGACGAAATGGGAAAACTTACAGCTTTCTTTGATTGGAAGGATAACAACTATTAAGATGAATATTTTGCCTAGAATTTTATATTTGTTCCAGACAATTCCAATTAGACTGGGGAAAGACTTTTTTGAAGAATTGAATAAAATGGTGTTAAAATATATTTGGCAGGGAAAGAAGGCGAGGATAAAATTAAAGTTGCTACAAGATGCTAGAATGAGAGGGGGTTTTGGCCTACCTAACTGGGAACTTTATTATCAAGCGAAAAGTTTGATGTGGATTAAAAAATGGATAACATTAAGAAATACTAGATTGTTGAATTTAGAAGGTCATGATTTGTTGATGGGGTGGCTTTATAAGGGAACAAAAATACAGCGGCATTTTAGAAGACACCATATACGTGAGGCTTTGTTATTAAATTGGGAGAAGGTCAAAAAACAACACTGTTTGAAAATTCCAGTCTGGGTATCAACGATTAAAGCATTTTCATATTCAGTAATATTTAGAAGAGAACAAACTGTTAGATACAGTGAATTAATGGATGGAAAGGGTGAACTTAAATCAAAGCAAGAACTGGAAGAACAAGGTTTTAAATGGATTGGTTTTCTTATTTGCAAATACATTCTAGATATGAAGAAGATTATAAACAAGAAGGTTTTTATAATGTCTTGACTAATTTAGATAAGATTTTAATGGGGTCTGATGATTATGTAATTAAAAAATTGTATGGTTATTTATTAGAGGTAAAATTGGAAGAGGAACAAGTTAAAGAAACAATGATAGCATGGGGGGAAAATTTTGGTCATGGGAGTGATCTAGAGAAATGGCAAAAATTATAAAATGACAATGTCTACAGCATATAAGGAGAATTTGTATAAGATGTTTTACAGAATGTGGCATTTACCCCCGACGAGAATAGCCAGAATGTTCAAGAACAAATCGGAGAAATGTTGGAAATGTCATCAGACTCCACGATCATATTACCATATGTGGTGGACATGTGCAGAAGCTAAAAGATATTGGACTAAAATCCACACGTGGTTGGAAAAAATGACAAAGAAACACATTGACTTTAAACCAGAAATATTTTTATTAGGGATTTTACCAGAAACGTATAACAAAGAACTGAGATATTTAATTGTGAATGTTTTAACAGCTGCTAGAATTGTTTTTGCTAAAAATTGGAAAGGCGAGAAGATACCTACTGATGATGAAGTTATTAAGAAAATTATGGACTGTGCTGAAATGAGTAAACTGACATTTGAAATTAGAGAACAGAAAGAGAGACAATATTATTTGATTTGGGATTTGTTTTACCAATGGCTAGACAATAAAGCATGGAGATGAAATATGAAATTAATGTAATGATAAAATATATGAAGTGTTTTCTTATGTTAAATAATGTTTAAATGAGTATAATAATATAAAGGGATATATAAAACTGTTGAATAAGAGAAATTAAATAATTGGTAATTTTGGATATGGGATCGTGCACAAAAGAATTTTAACTGATCGACACACTGTCTGTGATTGTATTTGAATGATGGTGGTTTTATGTTTTGTTTTTGTTTTAAATAAAAAAATAAATTAAAAAAAAGGTTGAGTGAAATGGGTGCCCCTTTGTATTGTCCCAGCTCAACGCTGAATACGTCAGCGTATTGTTGGCATACCACTTCTAGATCAGCTATTTGGGTTTGATGAATGCCCATTACCCTGATGCCCAGGGCCTTGAACCAGTCCAGTCCTATGAGGCTGGTGTGTGGCCCCTCTATGACCACTACGCTGAGGGGACCCTTGAACTTTCTAAATTGTACCTTAATGATAGCTTCGCCCCTTACAGGAACATGGCGATTCTGGAAGTCCGTTAGCACTAAATTCAATTATTTGAGTGGTACTCGCCATCGGTTACATTTGCAAATGTGATCGAAAGTCATGGACGATATAATAGACAGGGCCGATCCTGTATCAATCTCCATGGAGCATGGAACCCCTTGAAGTTTTAATTGGAGTTTTATCTTTTCTTTGATGGAGTGTTGGGCCCCTGTGCGTTGGATGCTACGCCTTCCCAAGCAGTATTCAACTCAGTTCTGTCTTGGGGGCCTTTTCCACTTGTGCTGCTATGTTGCAGGTTTCATTTCCCCCTGATGACCTCTGCAAACTCTGGCAATGTGCCCTTGCTTCCCACAGGCACGGCATACAGCTCTATGGAATCTGCACTCTGCTCTTTCATGTTGTCCCCCACAGCTTGAGCAGCTCTGTGGGGGAGTTACTTTCTCTGTGGAGTGTGGCTATCTGGGTGTCTCTCTCCACAAGTGGTCAATTTTGTCGGTCTCACTGATCTCCTCCGAGCCTTCTGTGGTCTCTTGGTGGGTCGCTGTGGGGCTGGTGTGTGTTTTTGGTGACCAAAGAGTTTCTCCATGGTGAATAGGTGCTGCTGTAACTCACTATTATGCAGGCCACAAACAAGTCTGTCTCTGAGACAGTCTTCAAGATCAGGAAATTCACATTGGCATGAAGCTTGGCGAAGGGCTGCCACAAACCCTGCTGCAGATTCCCTGGATCTCTGTTCTCATTGCTCAAATGCATGGCACTGGGCAATGACCGAGAGTCTAGGCTCAAAATGTTCCTTTAATTTTTTCTTGAGGTCTGCGTAGGCCACTGTCGCTATGCTTGCCGGTGCTACCATGTTTTCAGCGATATCAAACGTGGCTTGTCCACAGATACATAACAGGGTTGCCGCCTTCAGGCTGTCATCTGTAATCTGGTTAGCCTGGAGATAGTTGTCTACTCGGGAGACGTATGAGCTCCACTGTTCCAGGTGGAGCTCACTGACTCTTCCCAGTTTAGCCATTTTGAGAAGGTCCCTGTGATGCTGGTTAATGCCTGTCTTACTGCAGATGGAGTTAGGAGTCCTGGGGACCGATCCCTCAGGTGCATCTGTGCCTCCAGTGTGTTTTACTGGCAGGCAGGGTGGGTAGCATGGTCCCACCAGGGCTTTTTACCTGGTCTGACACCCAGTGATTTCAGTGTGCTTCCAGTGTGGCTTACCGGTAGGCAGGGGTGAGGACTAGTCATGCCAGTACTTTGTTATCCAGCCTATCACCCAGTGACTTCAGGCTCTTGGTTAGCAGCAGCTCTCTCCCCTGCAGCATCCCACCTTCATCGCCACTATTGTGTAGTGGGCTTGAGTAGGCAAGAACCAGACCAGCATAGCTGAAACAGCATTTATTGACTCAAAAATGGAACCGAGAAACTGCAGACAAATGCCTGTTATTTATACTCTAGGTCGACAGGACCTTAACCAATCATAGAACTAGAAGAAGGCCGCCCAAATATAAATGTTTTAAATTTCTCTCTAAAACAGTTGGGGTCAGCTAAAGATCATTTTCACTTTAGCACAGTTAACAGTTACGGTCATCTAAAGGTTAGTTTCTCTTTAGCACAGTTAACAGGGTCATTTAAAGGTTAGTTTCACTTTAACACCACTATATACATTCAATACATAACACTCAGTGGTGAAATCTAAATTATTTTGCCACCGATTCTGTTGCCGTGGCTTGGTGGGCATGGCTTGGTGGTGGTCATGTGACTGGGTGGGCATGGCCAACTTTTTTTTACTTTTTAAAACATTTTAACTAGTAAAAAATGCTTTAAAAAGTTTTTTTTAAAAAGGTTCCAATGATCAGCACCTGACCATCCTGACCCCTCTTGCCAAGCCAGACCCAAAGTTTTCTAGCCCAGAAGATTGCCCGCCTTTCCACTTCAGCCACCCAGTCTGGGAGATGACAGGGGGGGAGGGAGAAACAAAGCGCTTGGCTGCTCCCACTTTTCACTCACCCCGAGCTTCCTGCTGTGGATTTTCACGCCTTGTTTCACGCACCTAAGATTGTCACCCTCATCTTTTTCCTCCTCCTCTCCATCTTCCAAATGGAAAAATACCAGGAGCAAGCACAAAAAGAAGAGCATGCTTGAGGAAGCACACAGTGTGTGTGTGTGTGTGTGTGTGTGTGTGTGTGAGAGAGAGAGAGAGAGAGAGAGAGAGAGAGAGAGAGAGAGAGAGAGAGAGAGAGAGAGAGAGAGAGAGAGAGAGAGAGAGAGAGACTTTGCTCCTGGTCTTTCGTAGCTACCCATACCCGACATCCCATCCACGGCCACCTGAACTGGAGTTGCCCAGGCCAGGCTGGCTGAAGTTGCCCCCCGATCGCGCTCCTTGGGCAGTGGGTCCTTGGGGGAACTGCCTTGGGGGTCACGCGGTGTGACGGCTGATTTCTGCTGCTCTTAAAGGCCCTGAAGTGGATCTGGGCAATGCCATTCTGAGCCTGCCAGGGCCAACCACCGCCTCACCTGTTGTGCCTCCTGGGCAGTCAACTGGGAAGCCTTGGTTGTATCCCAAAGATTCTGAAGGGTTGTATCTTCATTTGTATTTTCTTTCAAGAAGAAATCCAACTTTCTTTCCATCCATTCTATATAAGAAGTAGAAACAAAATCTTAAAAGGTATCAGCCATAATCTGTGAACTGTGCTCAAAACAACTGTCTAAAAAAAATCCATAATTCAAAGTGAAATTCTTAACCATTATCAGATGCAAAAAAATGTGTAATAAAGTTTTCAGGATACTATAATAGTACTTTTTGGGAAACGTTAAAAACGTATTATTGATTTTATGACTAAATACATTTTCTTGAATGATTTTAGAAAGCTGCGTGTATTCACATACAGACACTGTTTAGAATAGGTAGTAGTCAGGATGTCTGCAGACATATTTATATTGGGCTGTTTAGATTGGCTACACCACTGTAATAATTTATAACAGTTTCAATGTAAACCTGCCATTGAGGAGGTCATAAAGGTCCTGTATTTTAATCATCATCATGTGTGTGTGTGTGTGTCTATATATATATATATAACATATATATATATATGTTTTATTTTAGCAGAACTACTTTACCACCACTTATTAATTCAAAATTTGGCCAATTCGTTGATGGCAAAAAAAAGACAAAGATTCAGTTACAAGGGCTTATTATGTCCCCAGAAAGCTAAAATAAACACATTAAAGATTCCTTCCACTACTCCCAAGTAATGGATGCAGAGCAAAAGCCTTTGAGCTGTATTTGGAATGTTTTCTACCATACAGACTTGGGGGAAATTGAAAGTGAAGGCACCTTTAAATATACAAGGAAAATATAGGTGGTAAGATGCCATATTTGCTTCCTAAAAGGCATTCTGAGATTTTACTACAGTTAGTTTTTCTTTTTTAAGTTATAAGCAATATCCCAAGAGGGTCTGTAAATTGCATGTACCTCCTAGGTTGTAATGGTATGCTGGCCTGCAAAGTTTCTCTAGATTAGATATCCTAATTTGCATAAACATGCTTGAAAACGGGGCTTTTAAAACCACAACATGATGAGATGAATAAGGAGACTACCCTGGGATCTATTTAGTTTCTTAAGATTAGTAGGTATTTTTAACATTGTCATGTTAAAATTAAAATTCATTGTCATTAATATGACTTCTGCAAGAGTAGTAAATGTCTGGAACACTCTACTGATCCTGTTTCTTAAGAGGTCCCTAAGGGGGCATGCATAAGCGCACCATAATTAATTAATTAATAAACAAACAAACAAATAAACAAACAAACAAACATTCATTTGGACATGGACCCAACTCTTGGATTGTACGGAATAGACCTAGATTATTATGCTGACAAGCATTCATAAGAAAGGCACCTGAAGTTGTGGGACAATGTTAAGTGTGGCACCCTTAGAAGATGACAGCAGGAAGCTCCAAACAGTTGCCTCAGGGCAGTTGGTGGTGTCAGTTCTGAAGACCCAAAGGGTTTCTGGGAGAGAAGTTTCAGGCTTCTAGTCTGCCACCGGCTGACTCAGCCCTGATTATTACAACCTGTTGACTGGTTCCAGTGGTGGGTTGCCCCCCGTTCGGACTGGTTCACAAGAACTGGTAGTAAAACTGGCGGGAGGCTCTGCCCACCACCCCAGATGTCATCATCGGTGATGCACAGTGTGCCCCTGAGTGAAGCAAGCCCGTTGCAAACCGGTAGTAAAGGTAAGTAGAACCCACCCCTGGCTGGTTCTAATAACAAAATAACAGAATATGAGTTGGAAGGGTCATTGGAGGTTTTCTAGTCCACCCCCCTACTCAAACAGGATTGTTTTTTATTTTATTACTCTTCTTTGCACTCTTTCCAGAATCTCAACATCTTTTTTGTATCATGGTGACCAAAACTGGACACAGTGTTTTAAGTGTAGTCTTACCAAGGCAATATAAAGCGGTACTAACATTTCATTTCATTTGATCTTGATTCTATCCCTCTGTTGATGCAGTAAAGGACAGCAATGGCTTTTTTGGCAGCTGCAGCACACTGCTGGCTCATATCTAAATGATTGTGCACTAGGACTCCTAGATTCCTTTCACAGTTACTGCTATTGATACAGTTACCATCTATTTTATATCTGTACATTTTGTTTTTCTTGCCTAAATGAAAAACCTTACTCTTCTTATCACTGAATTGCGTTTTGTTGGAAAGGAGATAGTGTTCCAGTCTGTCAAGATCCTTCTGCTACTTGAGCCTTTCTTCTAAAGTGTTGGCTATTCCTCCTAGTTCAGTGTTGTCTGCAAATCTGATTACTTCCTCTTCTATTCCCTCATCTAAATTGTTCATGAAGACGTTAAAAAGTACTGGGCCTAAGACAGAACCTTGAGGTAACCCACTGAATGTTTTTCTCCATATGTAGTTCCATTAAGGACTACATGTTGAGTATGGTTGGTCAGCCAGTTATGAATCCATCTGTTGGAGATGCAGTTTAACTCACATTTTTCTACCTTACCAAGATAAAAAAAAATCAATTTTTTAAATCCACCATCAACCTTTTATCCAGCACTTGAAGTTCTACATTTTAAAAAAAAATTTAAACTTGCAAATCACATACATGCTCCCATGCATTCATAGACACTTGAATAAATGCAAACAAGCTAACAACATATTTTGTTATTAAGGTTTTCTGTTTCAAAGCAGAAGGCTGGAGTGCCCACAGCAGTGGCTGAGAGCAGCACGGTGGACCAGCAGCAGCCGAGAGCAGTGTGGCAGAGCAACTGAGTAGTGGAGTTGCATTATGTATAAAAGATCATCTCTACAGAAATCCACAAAACCAAGGATGAAAACTTCTGTCAGACCTGCCCCAGTCACCCTCCTCAGGAAAGCAACACTTTTGAATCCATTGAGTTGAATCAAAAGAACTTTTACTTTTTCCGGAAGAAACCAGATGCAGTAAAGTCAAGCAGAATCTGAGATTCCTGTGCAAAGCGTAACATAATTCTTTAGGTTTCTTAGTCCCAACCCCCCCTGACCAGTCCACCAACAGCCAATGTAATGCTGAGAAGATGTTTTGAGACCACTGAGGTGCTAGGCAGATAACAGTTCACACTCGGGGCGTAACGGTCTTGGAACCTGGCAAAAACCGGCTGGGAAGAAGTCTGTCCCATCTCCAAAGACAGTCCCCCTCCCTAATTCCCAAGTGAACAACAGCAGTGGAAAAATCCTAAGTATGCAATCCCCCCTCCCCTGTTCCATAATGGCAGGACACCATAGAGCATGATGGTGGACCTAACATGCTGCCCCCCTGAACAGCGAGATTAGTTCTGCAGAACAAAAAATAACAAACAAGGAGAGAAGAGAGTTAAGAAAACAACTTATTTATGTTTATCAAGATATTGGTTATGAAAACATTTAAGAAACCTAGTAGATTTAACATGGTGTTGGTCAACCCATTCATTCTGAGATTCAAGAAAATCCTTCCAAGCAAATATTGAACCTTTCTCCAATGTCTGCAGGAGTCTAAAATGTCTCTAACCTCTAAATGTTGTTCCCCCTTTATCATTAAAGGCTCAGGTGGATGTGGCAACTCAGATTTGAGGGGAGAAGTGATCTTGATCTTTAACAAACTATAATAGACCACTGGGTGGATCCATTGAAGATAGATTTGGGGCAAACTCCACCTTGATAATGCGTTTGATGGGAAAGGGACCCACATACTTGGGTCCTAATTTTTTTGATGGTTACCAGAATTGCAGATTTCAGGTGAATAAGTAGATACAGTAATCAACATTAAAGTCTTTGGGTTTTATGCACTTTTTGTCAGCTTGCTTTTTATCTGCTTCCCTTGCATCTGCAAGGGCTTTCCTCATGACTGGCCAGGTATTCCGTAATTGGGAGACCCATTCTTTTAAGGAAGGCATGAAGTGGCATTCAAAGGCAGCTCAGGCATGGAAGTAAGTCTTGTCTTGTAGCCACTTTGAAAGGGGTGAATCTGGTACTATTATGTACCAAATTATTATATGCCACCTCCGCAAATGGTAAGAGGTCTTCCAGTTGTCTTGTTGGTAACTAATGTAGTACCTGAGATACTGTTCCAACATTGAATTTGGGGATGGTGATGGAGTTAAACCCTTGATCAATCCAGAGAAGGTTTAGAAACTTTTCCCAGAACTTGGAAGTGAATTGCACCCCCCCTATTGGAGATTATGCATTGTGGGGCTCCATGCAGTTGGTAGACATGTTGCACAAAAAGCTTGTGCAGCCACCAAAACTGTCTCTTATTTAGATGCAAAGTTTTAACAAAACAAAAATGCCACGCAGTTTTAGAATCATGGTATTTATCCAGGACCAGTAGTCTTTGACTTTCTGGTGCATACAATTTAGCCCCCACCTAAGCTAGTCCATCCCGTATGGAAAATTCATTCTTGTGACTTTGAAACCACTTGTCCTCCTGCAATGAAGCTTTAAGAGCTGCTGTTATATTGTTGTCTATCTGAGGTTTTTCTTTCGCTTATGTTTTGATTGTCACAGGGGTGGCCAGATGGCAAGATACAATTAATGGCTTGACTACATCTCACTTGGTGCAATTATACTGAGGCATTCATGACAGGGCATCAGCCAGGACATGTTTTTCCCCTGGGAGACAGCGTATCAGACTTGTTTGGGCAACAGCCTCTGCAGGGTTTTCAATGCCTCTAAATTTTTGTGGTCGATTCCAGTGGTGGGTTTCAAAAAATTTTACTACCGGTTCTGTGGGTGTGGCTTGGTGGGCAGGGCATGGCTTGGTGGGTGTTTCAGAAGAAGGATACTGTAAAATCTCCATTCCCACCCCATTCCAGGCAAAGGATACTGCAAAATCTCCATTTCCTCCTGATCAGCTGGGACTTGGAAGGCAGAGAATAAGTGGGGCCAATCAGAATTTTTACTATCGTTTCTCTGAACTACTCAAAATTTCCGCTACCGGTTCTCCAGAACTGGTCAGAACCTGCTGAAACCCACCTCTGATCCTATTTATTTATTTATTTATTTATTTATTTATTTATTTATTTATTTATTTATTTTATTTCTATACCGCCCTTCTCCCGAAGGACTCAGGGCAGTGTACAGCCTAATTAAGAGCACAAAGACAGACAAAATTTAAAAATAATTAAAATTATTAAATAATTGGCTCAATTATAAAACCCCCAAATTTAAAATCCCATATTTAAAACCAATTAAAATCTTTACATTGATAGCCCAGCCTGGTGGAACAACAAGGTTTTGAGGGCGCAGCGAAATACACAGAGATCAGAGATCTTACGCATTTCTGGGGGCAGTTCATTCCAAAGGGCAGGGGCTCCCACAGAGAAGGCCCTCCCCCTGGGTGTCGTCAGCTGACATAATTTGGCCGATGGCACCCTGAGGAGACCCTCTCTGTGGGAACGGACTGGCCGGTGGGAGGCTACTGGTGACAGAAGACGGTCTCGAAGGTACCCAGGTCCAATGCCATGGAGTGCTTTAAAGGTGGTAACTAACACCTTGAATCGCACCCGGAAGACCACTGGGAGCCAGTGCAGCTCATGCAGGAGGGGTGTCACATGGGCACAATGAGTGCGGCCGCATTCTGGACCAGTTGGAGCCTCCAGGTGCTTTTCAAGGGGAGCCCCATGTAGAGAGCATTACAGTAGTCCAATCGGGAGGTGAAAAGGGTGCGAGGCATCTCGGTCCAAAAAGGGCTGCAACTGGCGAATCAGGCAAACCTGATAAAAAGCCCCCCTGGCCACGGCTGTTATTTCCCTCAGGGTTGCCCCACAGAAGCCTCTGCTATCCTTTCCCCTTTTCTCCCTCAGGCATCCCCCATAGAAGCCTATGCTATCCTATGCCCTTCTCTCCCTCAGGGTTGCCCCACAGAAGCCTCTGCTATCCTATGCCCTTCTCTCCCTCAAGCTTGCCCCACAGAAGCCTCTGCTATCTTATGCCCTTATTTCCCTCAGGCTTTCTCCACAGAAGCCTCTGCTATCCTTTCCCCTACTGTGTAGATGCACAGTTGCAGATTCCTTTGTTCATTCTGCTGCAAGAATACAGCCCCCCATCATTAGCGTCCACCTGGATGAAGGTTGGATCTGGATGGTTTAGAACAGGCTTAGCTGCAAACAAACATTTAAGCTTTTTGAATGCTACTTGGCACTCCAGAATCCACTTTAAAGGCTGACTGGGTTTAGGCTTGTCTTCTCTTTTTGTCTTTAAAAGGTTAGTGATGGGGAGTGAGATCTGGACAAAAGATGGGATAAATTGGTGGTAGAAATTGGTGAAACCCAAGAAGCTTTGCAGTTGTTTTCTGGTTCGGGTGGACCCCAATCCGGTACTGCCTGGACCTTTTGGGGGTCCATTTTGACTCCTCCTTGTGAGATGCAATAACCTAAATAGTCTATTTTACTCTGGTTGAACTCACATTTGATGGAATAGCTTCCCAGACATGCTCTGGGTCACGTGCTGGGCAGGATCATCAGATTTTAAGCAGCCCCTCCTCCATTTTACGAAGGGGTTCCACTTTTTGAACCAGGCCTAATACCAACACCAGGGGGCTCTCCATTCCATGGGCCACTATAAAACTTAGAGTCTCTGTGTGGTCCCCCATCCTCATTTCTATGGGCTCAGGGACAAATGTCGCCAGGATGCCTCCTGCCACAGATCCATCTAGATGACAGAATGTCATTGGGACATTCAGCTGTTTTAATCATATTCCCAACTTTTCTACTACTGCTGGGTTAACCAGGCACCTGGTGCAGCCTGAGTCCAGGAGATCTGATAAATTGGCTTTAAGCCCCGACAATTGGATAATTAACTCTATGGGAACCATTACCGGTGTGATTGGGCCACTTACCAAGGGGTCGTCATTGGTGTCAGTGTTGCTCAGTCCCTGGCCATCAGTCAATGGGATCAGAGTTCCCTCACCACTTTTTGGAGATGGGGTGAACTTGACAACCTCCACCCCCTTCAGCACTGTTTCTCAGGTTCACTGAGATGGTTTAGTAGCTTTCCCAGTGGGACTGGGGATGGCCTTCTTGTGGGTTGCCTGGTCTTGCACTCTACCACCTGATGCCCCTCCTGCAAGTGGTTGAGCATGACTGTGGGTTCTGCGGTTTTGCTGTCTTTCTCTTCTCCGGGGATGATTTTTTCCACCCTTGCCCTCCTAATTGTCATGTGCCTGGTCGATCTCCACTTCAGCCAAAACGTACCAGCTGTGAAGGGTTAGGGGGGCTTGAAATGGAGGTGTTGTAAATGATGTCATTCAGCCCATCCTTGAAAAAGCTAATGAGGATGTCTTGCAGCCAGTCGGTGAACTGACATGCCAGATCATGGAATTCTTTGGTGTACTCTGTTACCCCTCTATGACCATGGCAGATGGTTTTTATGCAATTCCTTGCTTTGTGGTCAGCCAGGGGGTCCTCGAACCATCAGCAGTGTGCCACCATAAAGCAGTTGAGGTTTCTCACCTCTGGAGCATTTTCATTGTGAAGTATAACCATCTACCGCATGGCAGCTCCTTTCAACACCAGGAGTCTTCCTAGAAGCACTGGGTAGCTCAGAGCCATACTCCTGCATGTCAGTCAGTACATGGGCCAAGAAGAACCCCAATTGCTGGGCATTCCCATCGAACTTCACCCTGAGCAGTGACATCTTCTGACTCTTCCTTCTGACTGGGGCAGCAGCTCTAGTGGCTTCCCTCAGTACTTCTCCTCCAACTGCAGTAGTGGCAGCTGGAATTGCTGAGGCACCTGACGTGACTATCAGCAATGCTCTCTCATCATTGTGGGTTTGCTAGGTCTTGATGGCAGTGGACTTGACAAGGGACTCCTGCCTTAAGGGTCTGGAATGCATCCATCATGAACTTTATGGCTTGCTCCGTCATCCAATTCAGCATGATCTGATTCTCTGTCTGCCTCCTTATAGTCCTCGAGCTCTTCCAGCTCGAGTTGCCATTCCCATCACCGGGCTCCATAGCTATCATGGCTGAGGGTCACTCCCTTGGACCTTCCTTCCTAGGCATCCTTCTTCCTGATACCTATGGACCACCTGGGTCTAAACAAGTCACCAAGGCCTCCAGCTTCTTCCATCCACTCAGAGAGGTCCAGTCCCAGGGCAGCCCTGGATGAGGGACTGCGTGAGGGTCCCCCCTGGATGAGCCCCCCCCCAGCATTTGGCTTCCTCCTAGTCACAGCCTTGAGCTGACATTGTTTGCACAATCCCCACAGTAGAGCGGTAGGTCTCTACAGGTTGACCAGTACTGCAGATTCCACCTAATGTCAGACCTGCCCCATTCAGCCCCCTCCAGAAAGCAACACTCTTGAATCCATTGAGTTGAATCAAAAGAACTTTTATGAGAGAAACTGGATACAGTAAAGTCAGGAGGAATCTGAGGTTTCCATGCAAAGTGTAAAGCAATTCTTTCAGTTTCCCAGTCCCAACCCTCATGTCTACCAGCAGCCAGTGCAATCCCAAGAAGATGTTTTGAGAACCCTGAGGTGCTAGGCAGTTCACACTCAGGGCATGATGGTGTCAGATCCCTAAAAGTGATACTGCCATTCAAGTGGAGGAAGGAGGGACTTGGATTCAATTTATTAGCATGGCCTGTGTCATCAGATATTTTACAACCTATATCCTGGTGCCAAGGAAGCCTGAGATTCCTTTTACCTGCAGGAATTTTTATGATAGCCATGTGGGTTGTCTCACTTTAAAGGGTAGTGGTGGGAATGCATGTTTGTTCAGGTTCTCAAAGGAAATAGTAAAGAAAACATCTTCACACTTGTGTATTGGCTAAAATCTGTATTCTGACTTAAAGGGAGGGGTCCCTACCACTTTAATCCTACTGCTTTGCCTAAAGGCATTCAGATTGTGCTTTAACTGGATGGTTTTCACTTCTGCTTAATAAAAGAATCCTTTTGAACAACTATGTTTCAAGAGTTCGTACTTTCTTAAGTTGGAAGGAGAGGCGATCCTTACAGATGGCCTGGTGAAAACCAGCTGGGAAGAAGTTTGTCCCATCTCCAAAGAGAGTCCCCCTCCCTAATTCCCAAGTGAAAAGCAGCAGCAGAAAAATCCCAAGCATGCCTCCCCCACCACCCATTGCATAATGACAGGATACCATAGAGCATGATGGTGGACCTGACAACTTCCTAGAATCCATATGGGTCAATATAAAAGGAAAAAAGAATGACACTGGCATATACTACAAGCCACTGAACAGAGCAGAAGAAATAGATAAACTTTTTGCTAAACAACTAACAAATGGTATGTAGGAAACATACCACAGTAGTAATGGGAGATTTTAACTACCCTGACATCAACTGGGAGACAAACTCTGTACCAAGTGGGAGATCAAACAGATTCCTAACCAACCTAGCTGACAATTTTATCATCAAAGGTAGAGGAGGGAACTAGAGGAAAAACTAAACTGGACCCAATTCTTACTAATAGAGAAGTGATAGAGAGTTGAAGTTGCTAGAACTTTGGTCAAGAGTGACCAGCCAGTCTTGTAAACTTTAAAAGAGCTGATTTTAACAAACTCAGAGAGACTTTAAGAAAAATTCTACGGATGAAAATCCTAAAGGGGAAAACAACTCAAGAACCTTGAGAAACACTGAAAAATATGAACATAAAAGCCCAGTCCAGCACAATATCTATAAGGATCTGCCTCTCCTCTCTGTTCAAGAAAGTAAAATTCTTAGATTCCCAAAAACCTCTATCACAAATCGCATGACATGTCTTTTGAGTCAATCATCCCTGGCCGGATCCTCAGCCAGTTCTTCCTGGTCCGACAGGGCTTCCAGCTCACATTTCCAGCCTTGTTGCTGGCTGCCTTGGGTGAGGGTGACGCCTTTGGTTCTCCCGTCCCAGATGTCTTTCTTCCCTACTCTGATCGACCATGTGGACTTTGTGGAGTCTTCCAAAATGGCCTCAATGTCTTTGATGGAGCACATGGAGCTTGCATCCAGCTGGGTGGTGGTAGAGGTTTCACCCCAGCATTCTCCCTCTCTTTGCTTGCTGCTTTGCTCGGACATGGCTTGCAGGGTCCCTTCAGTAGAGCAAGTTGCTTCAGGTTGACCACTTTTGCAGATCCTGTTTATGTAAGGGTCTGTCTCTCCTCTTTGTTCAAGAAAGTAGAACTCGTGAAACATCAGCATTTCAAAAGGAACCTTTTATTGAAGGAAAGTGATTGCAGGACAAAATAAAGCAGGATCTAAAGTTTCCTGGGCAATTCAGCTAGGATAAAGCAGTTAGAAACCTCTTTCCTCAGTCCGATGTTGAATAAACCAATCCACAGGTGCAAAGTTGTTGTGAGAAGTGCAGGCTGAGAAGGTGATAAGAAACTGTTCCCAGGCAGTGAACAACTGGATGCACTTTCCCTGTTAGGCAGGGGAGTTTCATCTGTATTGTAACTGGATTGATTAATTTCACTATTGGGAAAGGGCCTATGAATTTTGATCCCAATTTCTTGCAGGGGAGTTTCAGCCTTAAATATTTCGTCGAGAGGTATACTTTGCTCCCTACAAGAAAAGTTTTTTGGGGGGCTCGGTGTTTATCGGATTGCACTTTATGGGCTTTTGCCGCTTCTTGAAGAGCCCGTTTTTTATTTTCCCAGGCTTTTCTCAGGGACTCCATCCATTCGGTTAGTGACATGGAGGAGGGTGGCTCCCTAGGGACTTCAGGCATGGGGACAAATTCCATGCTATTGGTGACCTGGAAAGGGATCAAACTGGTGCCACTATGCACTGCATAGTAGAATGCCACTTCAGCGAAAGGCAGCAGCTCTGCCCAGTTGGTCTGTTGATAGTTTATATAGCACTTCAAATATTGCTCCATTAGTTTGGATGGAACACTGAACTGACTTTTGTGAGGACCCAATGGATTTGACAAATTCCCTCCAGAACTTGGTGGTGAATTGGACTCCCCTGTCAGAGATGATTCTGTGAGGAACTCTGTGCAGCCTATAGTGTGTTTTACAAATAGTTTGGCTAACTTGTGGGCTGATGGCAGAGCAGAGCAAGCTATAAAGTGAGCTTGCTTGGAAAACAGGTCTATCACAGTCCAAATGACTATATCCCCCCCCCTCCCACTGTTGGGGAATTCTATGATGGTCCATTGCGATCTCCTCCCATGGTCAGGATGGATCTGCCACTTGTTGAAGCAGACCTAGGGGCTTTCCTGGTCTTTTTTTCATGGCCGCACATGTGACACAGCTTTTGACATAGTCCTCAATGTCTTTTTTCATCTTTAGCCACCTGAATTGCCTCCTTGTTGTTTTGACCTAGGCTTCCTTAAAAAGCATGAAGCAGAGTCTTGGTCCCAAAACCCCTTTTATTTACATGAATGTGAATTCCTTTCATTCACAGTCAGCAAGGCTTGCCAAACAGTCTTTCAGAGGAATATTTATCAACACAAACCTTATCTCGCTTGGAAAGCTGCCAGATAACTAGTTTCCAAATGCAGTGTAAGGCAAAACTTGGCACGGAGTCTCTTAGAGTCACAAACAGAACTTTACACTCTTGAAACGACCGAACAAATGAATTGTTTCCTGCAAAAGCCTACTCCCCATTTGCTCCTCTTTTGTTTTCTATGGGAGGGGCCAATCACCTCCAAGGTGTGGCTTTACTCCCAAGTCAACCCTGCTTTCTTAGTTGTTCTTGTCTTCTGGCAGCTCTGAGCATGCGAACACTGGGAACAGGCTCCAGCTCTTCCTCTGCCTCACTTCTGTCTAGTTCCCTCTCTGCCCCCGACGCAGAGCCCTTGTCAGAACTTTCCCCAGCCCTCAGGACTGGCCTATGTTCCTCCCCAACCTCCTCACTGTCTGACTCTGCTGCCAGCTCTGCTGGCCGCTGATGGGCCACAACACTTGCTAGGTGTAGGTAATCAAAGTGCCCTACTTGTTTGGAATCGTGGCTCCTTTTAAGTATTTGAAGGTGCATGCTGTCAGGGATGTATAATTTGGCGCCCTTCCATGCTAGCCCATCTCTGAGGGTCAGCAACCTTGTCCTTGTACCAAGGATCGTTTGGTAGCCATGTCACTGGCATCCACTTGGACAATGAATGGATGATTTGGATTTGGGTGTTTTAGGATTGGTTCTTTGGCAAACAGTCTCTTTAGGGTTTTGAATGCTTTCTGGAACTCTAAGGTCCAGTTCAAGAGTTGACTTGGTCATGGTTTGACTCCCTGTCCTCCCATTTTTAACAGTTCGGTTATGGGGAGGGTGATCTCAGCAAATGAGGGGATGAACTGTAGGTAAAAATTCACAAACCCTAAGAAGCTTTGAAGTTGTTTATGGGTATGAGGGGCTTGCCAGTCTAAAACAGCTCTGACTTTTCCAGGGTCCATCTCTACGCCTTCACTGGATATCCAATATCCCAAGTAGTCTAGGCAGGATTGTGGGAATTCACATGGCATATAGTTTGGCTGCCAAGAGCTTCTTTAGCACCTGACGTACTAGTTTGATGTGTTCTCCTAGGGTTTGGGTCTGCAACTTTAAACATTCAAAGAGCTATTTGGACCTGTTTCCCACAGAAAAGAAAACACAGGGGCCACAAAACCTGGGAGGGCATGGCCAACTCAACATCACTCACTCCCACCCAGTCATATGACTGTCTCTCTCTGTCTCTCTTGTCTCTCTCTCTCTCTCTTTCCCTCCCACCCTCTCTCTCCCCCTCTCTCCCTTTCTCTCTCTCTCTCTCTCTGTTTATATCTCTTTTTCCCTGTGTGTCTCTCTTTCTCTTTTCCCCCTCTCCCTGTCTATGTCTCTTTCTCTCTCTGTTTATCTCTTTCTCTCTGTCTCTCTGTCTGCCTCTGTGTGTGTCTGTGTGTCTCTCTTTTTTCTCTCTTTCTCTCTCTTTCACTCTTTTTCTTTCTCTGTCTTTCTCTCTGTGTCTGTCTGTCTCTTTCTTTCTCTCTCTTTTTTCTTTCTTTCTCTCTCTCTCTCTCCCTCCCCCCTCCTTTCATCCCTCCCTCCCCACCCTCACTTCCCAACCCACACACCCAGGGAATAATTGTAAGGAAATTTTGTCACGTTCTTTCTGTCTCTGGAAAGATACAAAAATAAACCTGCATTGCAAAAGGAGTGACTGTCAGGCTGTTACATCACAGGCCATGAGGTTGCCACCTTAGATCGCCACACGTACTTCAGAGAAGCATCATCCCAAGCAGCAGCACACTCACACAGGCATGCATATGCATCCTGCAACTCGATCCAAACTGGCCAGAAAATCTAGTCTCCAGGCGCCCCTGAAGACATTTGGCTCCACATCATAATGGGTTCCAGGAGGAGGAGGGGATCCAGTCTTCACTATTGTGAAGCGCACTAACTTTCACTGTGCTGTGCATGGCGGGCAGGCCATGGAGGCAGCAGTAGCAGCAGCGTTGGAAGCTGCAGCAGAGGGCTGAAAGAGCCACATGTAGCTCCATGTTCTAGAGTCTCTGTGAAAATGAAAATGTCACCCAAGTACACGAGGATCCCTTTGTATAGGTGCTCATGTAGTATCTTGTTAATTAATTGCATGAATGCTGTGGGGGCTCCTTGGAGACCAAATGGCATTACTTTAAATTAGAAGTTCCCTAGGGGGCAAGTGAATGCCATTTTCCACTCGTCTCCTTTCTTAATTTGAACTCGATAGTATGCCTCTCGCAGGTCTAGCTTAGTGCATACCTTTTCTTTTACTAGGTGGACTAGCAGGTTTTCATGAGGGGGAGTGAGTACATATTTTCCATGCACATGGTGTTGATTTCTCTAAAGTCTATGCATAGCCTCATCAACCTATCTTTCTTTTCCTTGAACAGAACTGGGGCGACTACCCTTGATTTTGCTGGTTGTATGAACCCCATCACTAAGTTTGTGTCGATGTACTCTCTTAGCTCTCTCATCTCTGTCAGGGTCATCTTTGGTTTGGATAGTTTTGCCCTGGGCATGAATTCAATGGCACAGTTGGTGGGGTGGTGGAGTGGTAGGACATTGCATTCTTCTCCACTGAAGATGCCCAGTACTCTTTGGGGATTTGGGGTGTCCCTGGGGGTTGCTCCGACATGGCCTTGGCTTTGTCACTTTGCTTAGTGACAGTTGGCTCTCTACTTTTCCAGTGGCAGGGCCAGGAGGAGGGAGGGGCATCTTAGGTTTCTATTACCCTCTTCCTGCCAGTTGGTGGGTCCCCATTTGTCTAGCCATGCTAGTCCTAGGATCACCTCTTCTGTCATTTTTGGTGCCACTATGAAGCGGATGAGCTCCCAGTGCCGGCCTATCTCTAGTCTGACAGGTTCAGTGAGGAGCGTGGCAGGGGCTCCCCCTATCAGTGATCCATCAACTTGCTCGAATCATATGGTTTATGTCATAATTTTTGTCCTGATTCCTAGCTTTAGGACTGTGGGGAGGTTGATTAAGCAGCAGGTGCAGCCCATGTCTATAATGGCATCCACCTCCCCTTTTCCCCCCGTCTTGGGCACTACTATTCTTGATGGGATTGCGAAGGGCTGGATGGCTTCACTTACCATCTCCATTCTCATTGTTGCTGTTGTAGACCATGAGTGCTTGGGGTCCCAGGGCCAGAATTCCCATTTCCCCTCTGGAACTAAAAGATGTTTGGAGAATACATAATCCAAATGAATTGGATTACACTTTTTTTTCTGATAGACATAGATCCTTTTCTAGGATTGATTTTATCTTGTTGTCAAATGATCTACTTGTTAAGACAAAAAGAACAAAGATTTTTCCAAGAACTTTGACTGATCATAGTCCTGTATGGATAGAAATCGAGATGGATAAGGTTGAGAGACGTTCTTGGAGATTAAATGAGAACTTGTTTAGATATGAAAAAAATATAATAGAATTTAAAAAGCATTTGAAAGAATTTTTTGAAATAAATTTGAATAAAGGTACCCCAGTTGAAATTGTTTGGGATGCAAGTAAAGCTTATATGAGAGGGGTACTTATCTATATGAATTCTAAACATAGACTGTTCCGACAAAAGAAAAGATCTGAGTTGGAAATGGAAATAAAGAATAAAGAACAGTTACTTATTAAAAACCCAACAGATGAAAGAATACGAAGTGCTATAAAACTTTTGAAAGACCAATTCCAAATGCTTATGGCGGAACAAGTTGCAACAAGCTTACAATACGCGAAGCATAATACATTTTGCAATGCTAATAAACCGGGCAGATGGTTGGCCTACACATTGAGGAAAAAACAAAGTATGCGGACTATTGACAGTATCGATATTGGAGGGAAAGAAATTTTTCAACAAAAATTAATTAAAGAAGCTTTTGTGGATTATTATACTAAACTATATGCTAAAGAAGAGGTGCAGAATGGACTTATAGAAAAATATTTAAAGGATAAGAGAGTTACAAAAATTACTGATCAACAAAAGGAAAGAATGAATTATCTTATAACAGAGGAGGAGATAATAGTAGCAATTAAACAGCTAAAAACAGCTAAAGCTCCTGGCACGGATGGTTTGACTGCAGTGTATTATAAAACTTTACAAGCTGAAATGGTGGGACAACTTAGAGATTTATTTTGCAATATTCAACAAGGGGGTAAAATACCCCCATCCTGGACAACTGCTTATATATCTTTGATACCAAAGGAACAAGTTGGTCCTAAAAAACCAGAGAACTACAGACCAATATCTCTTTTGAACACAGACTATAAAATTTATGCGAAGGTATTAGCCAACAGGTTGATGCCAGTAATCCAAAAGGTGATTCATGAGGACCAAGCGGGATTTATTGAGGGCAGATACATGAAGGACAATGTAAGGCAAGTAATAGACTTATTGGAATATCTTGATAAGAATAAACAGATTTCTGCAGTGCTGGTTTTTTTGGATGCGGAGAAGGCCTTTGATAGAGTGGATTGGAATTTTCTACTAAAGACTTTAAAAAAGATGGGCTTTGGGGACCAATTTACACAGGCGATCTCAGCAATTTATCAAGAGCAAAAAGCACAGATTATTATTAATGGAAGTTTAAACAGGGATTTAAAATTGACAGAGTTTAAAATTGAAAAAGGAACAAGACAGGGATGTCCGTTGTCCCCACTTTTATTTATTTTAACATTGGAAGTCTTGCTAAATACAATACGGGACTCAAAAATTTTGAAAGGCATAATGATAAGGCAAGAGGATTATAGAATAAAGGCATTTGCAGATGATCTGGTGGTTACCCTATCACAACCAATGGAATCAACAATCCTGATGAATGACATTATACAAGACTATGGTAGAGTTTCAGGTTTTAGACTGAATTCAAAAAAGACTAAAATGATAGTCAAAAATATGACACAAGATCGTAAACACGAGCTTGAAAGGAGGGCAGGTTTTGAAATTGTACCTAAGGTAAAATATCTTGGAGTTCAGGTTGCAGAATCAAACATGAAATTGTTTCAAAATAACTATGAGGTGTTGTGGCGAGAGGTTCAGAAAGACATGGAGACTTGGAAAAAGCTGCAACTGTCTTTACTTGGAAGAATAGCAGCAGTTAAGATGAACATTTTGCCAAGATTTCTGTTTTTGTTTCAAATGATTCCGGTGCTTAAAAGTGATAAACAACTGAAAGTTTGGCAAACTGGACTTAATAAGTTCGTCTGGAACGAGAAAAAGCCGAGAGTGAAATTGAAAATTATGCAAGATGTTCCAGAAAGAGGAGGCCTTAAACTTCCAAACCTACAGTTATATTATGATGCAGCAGTTTTAACTTTAACAAGTGATTGGTTTGGGGGTAAAAAGGCTGGAATATTGAATGCAGAAAGCTTTGATCTTGAATTTGGATGGCATGCTTACCTATTTTATGATGACAAAGTTGATAAAGTATTTAAAAGTCATATACTTAGAGACTCTTTGATGAGAGTTTGGAAGAAGCACCGACTCAAATGGGATTATAAAATACCGCTATGGCTGGATCTTGGTCATACCTTGTGGAATACAAATATAATGTCACTCGGGGGGTTTTTATACAAAGAGGTTCTTTTTACAGATGCGGGCAGATGGCAGCTGAAGACATTGCAGACACTGTTGGATGAAGGGATTAATTTAACCTGGTTACAATATAATCAATTACAATTGAGATGGAAAGAGGACCAAAAAACTGGTATTATGTTGCATGAGGAAGAATTGGTTAGACATATAAGAGAGAAAGGTCCAATGCATATTAAAAGGCTTTATAATGTTTTGCTAGAAAGGGATTCAGAAACGGAATTAGTTAAAGATTGCATGATTAAGTGGGCACAAAATTTTGAAGAACCAGTGATGTTGGAAACATGGGAAAAAATTTGGGTTCAGAATGTTAAATTTACACAGTCGCAGAATCTGAGGGAAAATTTTTATAAAATGTTTTATAGATGGCATTTAGATCCTAAAAAGTTGTCATGTATGTACCCTAATGTTCAGCCAAAATGTTGGAGATGTGAATGTTTGGATGCTACGTATTATCATGTTTGGTGGACCTGTAGGAAAGTTAAGGCTTTTTGGATAAAAATATGGTGGGTCATGCAGAATGTTTTGAAGAAAAAAATTCAATTTTCTCCACAATTGTTTTTATTGGGCATAGTTAAGGGTTTTACACGGGATGAAACAAAATTAATATTGTATATGATAACAGCAGCAAGATTGTTGATAGGTAAATATTGGAAGAATGAAGCTTTGCCTACTATCGAGGAATGGACTTCGAAGATGGCCAGTTTTGCAGAGATGGCGAAGATTTCAGCATATTTAAAAGATTGCTCACAAGAGACTTATGAATGGGAATGGAAAAGGTGGATAGAATATGTTCAGAACAAATACCAAATTAGAAAGTATCAAATAGCTTTTATTTAAAAACAATGTATTAGAAATATTTTAATATAAAGAGACAAAGAGGGGAAATTATATAGGGGGAGGGATGGGTTCAGGTATATATATCAGTGTTATTAGTTATGAGTACATAATAGGGAAGTCTGGGGGGGAGGGTTAGGGAGGGTTAGGGAGGACGGGAAGTTTGGGGAGGGAGGTGGGGGGGTGAAAAAAGGGGTGAAAATGTAATTGTAAAACTTTTGCAATAAAAAAAAAAAAAGTTTGAAAGAAGCAAAGTGGTTCAATCTTGACACAAGAATTATATTAGCTTCTTTGGCTGCTGTCACACACTGCTGCATGTGGGAAGAAACAGCAGTATGCATGGAATGCATCAACAGGAAACTTTTCTATACTTAGCGGCTCCTTTAGCTATAAGACTGCAAATCCTTCTATAGAGTATATAAAAACTCTATATACTTATCTCTTATTTTTCTTTTTTTCTTTCTTTTTCTTTTTCTTTTTTTATTATTATTATAATATAAAATGACATTACAAGACAAACAACATTTTTATATATATTCTCTTAACAGCTATTTTGTGATGATCTTCTAATATTTATATTTTCTCCCTTTTCCCTTTATATTATTCCCGTTTCTTCTTGTCCCCTCTCTTTTAATTACAGTGTATTTATTAAGACCCCTATTAACTTTATATTTTCTATACATTGACATATTCATTCTTTCCTTTTTTTACATTTCACCCCTATTTTTCTTCTCCGTTATTCCTATTCTCCAGCCACTTATACCATTTGTGCCAGATTATATAATATTCCGTTTCCTCTTTTTCTTTAAACTCTTTTGTTAATTTATCCATCTCGGCACACTCTTAAGATTTTTTTTATCAACTCTTCTTCTGTTGGTATATTTTCTTTTTTCCAATTTTGTGCGTATACTATACGGGCAGCTGTTATAATGTGTAAGATCAAATATTTTATTTCCTTGGTGTATTTTTCCGTAAATATCCCTAATAAGAATGTCTCTGGTTTTCCGCTCATAGATTGTTCTATTATTTTCTCTAGCCATTCTTTAATTTTAGCCCAGAACTTCTTTGCAGCTGGACATGTTCACCAAAGGTGATAGTATGTTCTGTAGCTCTTGTTACATTTCCAACACACTGGAGATTTACTCGGAAACATCTTTGCAAGTCTAGCCGGGGGTAGATGCCATCTATGAAACATTTAAAGTGGTTTTCCTTGTATGCCGGGGACATTGTTAGTTTTGTATTTATTTGCTACATTTTTTCCCATTTCTCCAATTCTATTGAGTGGTTAAAGTTTTTTGCCCATTTAATCATTGTATCCTTAACTATTTCTTCTTCCATTTTATATCGCAGCAAAAATTTGTATATTCTACTGATTAATTTCTCCTCCATCCCTTGTATAATTTTGTCCAAATCATTTTGTTCAGTGTGTATCTCATTTAATTTTATGTCTTCTTTATATTTCGACCAAATTTGCGTATATGTCCAACAATCAATTTCTCTATTTAGATCTTGTTCCAATTCCTGTTTTGTTTTCAGATTTCCTTGTTCTTTTAATATATCTCTGTATCTTATTATCTTGTCCCACTCAGTTAAATTTGGACGTTTTAATCATAAATAAATAAATAAATAAATAAATAAATAAATAAATAAATAAATAAATAACTTTATTATCATTGTACGTGTATACACAGTATACTCATACAACGAAATTCACTTAACATCCAAAGACCAGGTCCAACACACATAATAATCCCCAAACACACTCCCACCCATCACAATTCCCCACCCCTAAACCACCCAAACATCCACACAACAGACCAAGTAATACTGTCTAACACCTCACTGATGGTAGCCCTTTAACAATGCGTTAAGCTATTGCTTAATGCATTGTAAGTCGCCCTGAGTCTCCAGAGAAGGGCGGCATATAAATTAAAGAAAGAAGAAAGAAAAGAAAAGAAAAGAAAAGAAAAGAAAAGAAAAGAAAAAAGAAAAGAAAAGAAAAGAAAAGAAAAGAAAAGAAAAGAAAAGAAAAATAAGAGATCTCAGAAGAAACTAGCATGGAATATAAAGAACTCTCTGATAAATTGAAAGACAAAGAAGACAAGTACAAAAAAAGGGAAAGAGGAAAACAGAATACCAGCAAATAGCCAGAACATGCAAAGATGAAGTCAGGAAAGCTAAGGCTCAGAATGAACTAAGATTTACAACAAATGTCAAAAATAATAATAAAAAGCTTTTTCAGCATGTAAAAAAAAAAAACAAGAAAAAAGTCAAGGAAGTGATCAGTCCATTAATGGGAGAAGGTGGCAAGGATGTAACGGGCAGCAGGGAAAAGCAGAACTGCTTAATTCATTCTTTGCATCTGTCTTTACACAAAGAGAAAAAATAATCCAACATATCAAAAGCAATACCGTAAAAGAGAGATTAGGAATACAAGTCAAATTAGGCAAGAAAATGATAAGACAACACCCATTCACTTTAGAAAAGTTCAAATCAACAGGACCAGGGTTCTGAAGATGGCAGAGGTGATCTCAGAACTATTGAACCATATCTGTCAAACATCCTTGAGTACCAAGAAACTACCAGAGGAATGGAAAAGAGCTGATGTGGTCCCCATCTTCAAAAAATAAAAAAAATGGATCCATGAAACTATAGACCAATCGGCCTGACATTCCCGATACATGGGAAGAACCTAGAAAAATGAAGCAAACAATGGATCTGTGGACAATCCCAATATGGGATTGTCAAAAAGAGATCATGCCAAACAAGCCTTATTGCATTCTTTGACAAAGTGATTACATTAGTGGATGAACAAAATGTTGTGGACATAGTGCACTTCGACTTCATTAAGGCATTTGACAAGATGGATTCATAAGCGAATGACCAACCACACTAGTATAGCTCCTAGTGGGACTATATCTACATCAAGGTAATGTCTATGGAGATTCTGAAGAAGCTTCTTGGATGAGAAGCAAAACGTCTTCAAAGAAAAACAAAGAAAAGTCTAGTTATATTTTGGAAAAGCATCAAGGGAAACATGCAGTGGGGTACCACAAGGTTCAATTTTAGACTTAGTACTTTTCAGCATCCTCATACACAACTTAGATGAGGGATGGAAGGGAAACTCGTTAAATTTGCAGGCAACACCAAGCTGGGGGGAATAGACAACACTTTAGAAGCTCTGGACACAGTTCTAGGTTCCAGAGTTAAAGAACTCCATAGCAATACTATGGTTTTTATTCAGAAACATTTATAATGTCATTATCCGGAAATATCAAGCCTCTAGACTGGATTTGCCCAGAATTAATTACATGGCTTTCAATGTTCCCTCAGCATGACTGTAGGGATGTCTGGCAGGAAGGTACACACTCTAGTTTCTGGTATGGCCACCCACAGATGGTATGTAGGTTTTTTTCGATTAGGTTAACAGAGTTGGAAGGGACCTTGTAGGTCATCTAGTCCAACACCCCCACCCACCCAAACAGGAGACCCTACACCATTTCTGACAAATGGCAGTCCAATCTCTTCCTGAAAGCCTCCAGTGATGAAGCTTCCACAACTTCCAAACACAAGTGTTCCATTGGTTGATTGACTCACTGTCAGAAAATTTCTCCTTATTTCTAGGTTGAATCTCTCCTTGATCAGTTTCTATCCATTATTCCTTGTCTGGCCTTCAGGTGCCTTGAAAAATAGTTTGACCCCTTCCTCTCTGTGGCAGCTCCTCAAATATTGGAACACCCCTGGTCCTTCTCTTCACCAGACTAGCCATCTTGATTGTATCCCTCTGTTAATGCAGTTTAGGATTGCATTGCTTTTATGACTGCCGCTACCCACTGCTAAGGGGACACGGTGGCTCAATGGCTGAGTGTGTTGCTCGAAAGGTCAGCAGTTCAGCGGTTCGAATCCCTAGTGCCATCTAATGGGGTGAGCTCCCATTACTTATCCCAGTTTCTGTCAACCTAGCAGTTCGAAAGCATGTAAAAATGCAAGTAGAAAAATAGGGAGCACCTTTGGTGGGAAGGTAACAGCGTTCTGTGCACCTTTGGTGTTTAGTCATGCCAGCTACATGACCACAGGGACGTCTTCGGACAGTGCTGGCTCTTTGGCTTTGAAACAGAGATGAACACCACCCCCTAGAGTCAGGAACGACTAGCACATATGTGCGAGGGGAACCTTTACCTTTACCTTTTTACACACTGCTGGCTCATATTTAGCTGGTTGTCCACTAAGACTCCAAGATCCCTCTCATTGCTATTAAGCCTGGTTTCACCCAATCTATATGTGTACTTTTGGTTTTTCTTGCCTAAGTGCAAGACTTTACTTTTCTCTACATTGAATTTTATTTTGTTAGATAGGACCCAGTGTTCAAGTCTGGATCCATCTGGATCTTAAGCCTATCTTCTACGGTGTTAGCTATTGCTGCCAGCTTAATATCATCTGCACATTTGGTAAATTCCACCTCTATTCAATTCCTTCTATTCTATTCTAGGTAAGGGTTATAGCATCACTATCAGGTTCTTAAAAACTCTACAAGGGAAATCTATTGGCAAAAGGTCAAAAGTACCGAGCATCTTTAAGTCTAAAAAATATTAGGGACTTATGCATTAACCTTGTTCAATTTTCAAAACCATTAAGAGAAAGAGTGGTGTCTATTGTTCAATTTACTTACTGAGTCTAGGTCAAAAAGCAGTGGATCTAAAAAGACCCTGATGTGAAAATTGTGTGATTCTACAAGTAGCAAGTTTTAGCAGCAAGGTTATTAAAGAGGTTGTAAATTAATTGTGTAACAGGGTCCCAGAAAATATTGTGCAATTAAACAGTGTGGCTAACTCAACTCTTTGAATTTACAGAAAGTCTAAATTAAAACAACATGATTAGTTTTAGCCTGCAGCAAATTCTGGGTTCCTCTTTCACTGAAGGAGTTCTCAGCTGGCACAGACTTGGAAAGTAACTTAATATGCTACCACCAACATTCTTATTGGACATGTTTAAAAGAAAAGGCAGAAGTCTTCTGATAAATAGATTTATGAATAATATAAGAAACAAATTAAATCCCTGAGCTCAGAAGATTCAGCTGAATGGAATGGAAATGTCAATGTGAACCATTTTGCCCATGCCAAACAATCCCAACAGAATCTTTAAAAATAACCCTAGCTGCCTCTGAGATCATACTATTGCCAGCTGTATTGTACCAGACACCTTTTTTTAAACGAAACAGTAAGAGGACTGCATGGAAAGAGGCCATGATTAGATTTTAAAGGTTTGGGTTGGAAGATCCATTACAGAAAACCAATGAAACTAAGCATTGAGAGGAAATGTATCTATCATCTTTTTTTTCATACATGTGGTCTTTGAAATGAAATAATTTGATGAAATTACTTTTCATTGTTTGGATAACACTTTAATTAACTATAGCCATGGTGATTAAAGCAATGATAATAATTGATTAGGATGTCAAGCAGAATTCAATTTTGTGCCTAGATTTATGCATACCAATATGGAAGATGAGCTTTTCAAAGTCCCTGGAATATGAGCTTTTCAAAGACTGAACCCAGCGATTAAATGGTGAAAAATAATTTTATCTATTAATTTTATCTATTCCAAAACAGTCCATAGAATATTCATAGACATACATACATAAACATACATACGTACGTTTAACAAGTATTTCTATTAATCTGCACATTTTACTAGGAGATAGCTAACTGGCCAATTAATATAGCAAGGGTCTGGTTACTTGAAGAACATGTCTCCCATAACAGTTTGATTGTTCAAGGTTGCCTCCAGGAAATGTACCTTCTCTCTAAAAGTACTTGCCCTCTGGAATGAGGTTCTCCCAAGAAAGAAATGCTTCATTGCATTTGCCATCTTTTATATTTCTTGTTTATGTTTTTATTGATTTTACCATTTTTTTAATTGTTAGGAGCTGTCCAGAATCATTGAGAACTGGATGGCATACAAGCTTAATAAATTATTACTGTTGTTGTTGTTATCATCTAACCCTACATGGTTTTTAACTCCAGAAGAGGCAAGGCAATCCAGAGATTAATAACTAGTTATCTCAAATGTCTACATCCAGTGGTGGAATTCAAATAATTTAACAACCGGTTCTCTGTCCTTTCCCTCTTTCTTCTCCCTGCTCCTCTTCCTTCCCTTGCACCGGCTGCTCTGTTTCCCATTTCTCCATTGCAGTGTAGCACCGTGCCGCAGAGCTTGCCCCACCCACCACTGCCCAGATGCCCTTGCTTCCCTCAAGCATTTCTTTGCTAACCTGATTTCCAGTTCTGTCACATTTCTTTTTTTGTGTTTCTCGCCATCATGTGGAGGGAAACAAAAGTTTGTGGGACTAAAAAAAAAAAGTTCAATCAATCAATTCCAACTTCGTGAGATCTTTTTTTTCATGAAAATTTGGAATTGATTGATTGAACTTTTTTTTTTAGTCCCACAAACTTTTGTTGCCTTGCACACAACAGCGAGAAATTCAACGGAGAAATGTGAAGGAGCTGGAAATCAGATATGGTAGGCTGTCAGGTCCCCATCAGAGCCTGATTCTGTGGAGGAAGACAAGCCGGAGCTGGAGCCGAGGGAGACTGAGGGGACGGCTTTGTTGGTTTTGGAGGAATGTGGGGAGGAGGCCGGCCAGGGCCCCTCAGGAGTGGGATGGCTTGCTAGCAGGGAGGAACAGGGCCAGGATGACCAACAGAGGGCAGGCAGTGAAAATGAGGAGTGAAGGAGCTCAGGCAATGAGCAAGAACCACCCCTCCACAGAGAGTAGAGAGGAGGTGGGAACAGTGCAGGCCAACCCGATGGCTTGGGAGGATAGTGCCCCATCCCTCTTCACAAGGCACACCTGGAGATTAAGATTTAGGAGACTCTGTGGGGATGGGCATTTGTCGGGAATAAATGCTGAATTCATGGAGTTTTGTGTGCCATTCCTGATACTTGGAGTTTCCTGGACTTCTTGCTTTATTTCTTGCTTCCTAAAACCATTGCCTTGTTCTTTTGCTTCCTGAAACCTTGCCTTGTTCCTTTGCTTCCTGAAATCAGGGGTGAAATGCTCCCGGTTCGGACCAGCTCAAGTGAGTAGGTAGCAGAGATTGAGGCTAGTTCACCGAACCGGGAGCAATGACTGGCTGGCCACACTCCCGAACTGGGCCACGGCCTGCAGTCCTGCCATGCTTGCCTGCCTTCCATGCTGCCTTCCTAGCGTCCCGACGACCAGCTTGCGAAGGCAGGCAAGCAGAAGCCCACATGGAAGGCAGGCAAGCATGGCAGGGCTGCGGGGAAGGAGCTAGCACCTTTCTCGCCCTCCCCCTCAAACAGCAGCTTCCCTGCTCAGCCCCGACAAACTATGCATCCATAGCAATGGGGTGGTTTTGTTCACCGCGGTGGTGCTTCGGGAGAGCTGCAGATGTCCGCTTGCCCTCCCGAAGTACCACCACAGCGAACAAAACAACCCCATTGCGCTGCGCCTCCTTCTGCAGCCAAACGCACCCAGCCGTGCATGCCCTTTCCTCAAATGGGCTGTGCATGGGGCGCTTGGAGAGAGAACGAGCAAGAGAGCTCTCCAACCTCTGTTTGTGTGTGTGTGTGTGTGAGGAAGGGAGGGAGCGATCTGAAGCCGAGGCACCAAACTTTTGGCAGTGGCAGGGGTGGCTTCTGAGCAGCCCTGAGTCACCTGACCTACTTGCTGAGTCTCGCCGTTCTCCTCGCTCCCATCCCCCACCTCACTCAAGCAGTGGTAGTCTCTGCAGGACAACAGGACCTCTCATTTTTCCCACAGCACGGCGTATGCTTGCTACCTCTGCTTGTCTGCTTGCAAGCGATGATCTTCTCTGCTTCTCTCAGGATGCTGGTGCGGACACCATGGATACATAGCTTGTTGGGGCTGAGCAGGGAAGCCGCTGCTTGAGTGAGGTGGGGGGCAAGGAAAACAGCTAGATTCAGGGAGTAGGTCAGGTGGATCTGGCTGACTCAGGGCTGCTCAAAAGCCACTCCTGCCACTGCCAGAAGTTTGGGTGCCTCGGCTTCAGATTACTCACTCCCTCCCTCCCTCCCTCCCTCCCTCACACACACACACACACAAACAAACAGAGGTTGGAGAGCTGTCTTGCTTGCTCTCTCTCCAAGTGCCCCATGCACAGCCCATTTGAGGAAAGGGAAAGCAAGGCTGGGCACATTTGGCTGCAGGAGGCCCAGGTGGAAGGTGGCTTTTTCAGTAGCATCCCCCTCCCCTCTTTGGATTGCCCTGCAAGGGGGAGGCCCTGCCTTTGCAGAAACGGGATGGGCGGTTTGTATGGAGGATTGGTAGGGGGGGATGCGTGGCCTCCGGGATGAAAAGCAGGGCAAGAGGAGGCTCCGAGGTTGGCCTGGGCAGTCAAGCCAGAGGGAAACTCAAAGCGTTGGGGGCTTCAGAAAGGCAGAATGTGCTTTTTTTTTAAATTTAATTTAATTTTTTAAAACATAAACATAAAATACATCTTTTAAGAATGGAGCATTGATCCGGTCAAGAATAGGTACAATCGCTTTCAAAATAAAAACCAAAACAATTTTTTCCCCCACAATCTAATTCCCCCCTTAATCTAAACATTTACCACTCTATTATATCAGCACAAACCTTAATTTCCAGATAACACAACTCAATATTTAATTACAATTATTTACCCTAAATTCTATCTAGATGCCCATCCTATGACCCATTACATTAAATCTTTAAATCCTAATCTCTTTTAACTAACACCTATATTTCTTAAGCTCATCACACATTATACTCTTCATTATACACAGAATCATTTCATTATTACAATCTTATCATCTTCATTTTGTTATTCATATCAACAGTCACCTTTATTTTGATGCTAATCCCAACATAATCATTTTATTATTACTATCAATTCCAACTTAAATCATATTTATTTTAACTATCCCTTAGTCATTTTCTTTTGGCTGTTTTCCAGGATATTCAGTTATTATTTGGCTGTTTCCCAGCATAATCCTCTATTCATTTTGGCTGTTTTCCAGCATATTCAGTTATTGTTTGGCTGTTTCCCAGCTTATCTATTTGTTTTGGCTGTTTTCCAGCATATTCAGTTATTGTTTGGCTGTTTCCCAGCATATTCAGCTTTATTTTACCCAGTATACACATCTCCATCTCTATACGTTAGTTCTGTATATTTAATCTTATTATCATTCTCAGCTTTGTTTACAATTTAACATTGAGGCTTAATTCTTACATCAAACATATCCACTTATAAATCAATAAAATTTCTTGGATTCTTCTCATATTCATATACATTCTTAATCATCTATAAGAAACTCCTTTCTATCAATACTATCCATCTTTACTTCATTTTTCTATTTTAAGCACATTATTTTATTTTCCATTCTTATATATCTCTAAACACCTCCTTTTATAATTAATATTATAATTAATTATATTATATTATAATATTAATATTATATTATATTAATATTATAATTAATATAATAAGGTGCCTGAGTGGCGTAGGAGGCTAATGCCTCCTACTAAGGCAGCATTTAACATCCAGCTGCCTGCAATTACTGCGAGTTCAATTCTCACCAGGCTCAAGGTTGACTCAGCTTCCATCCTTTCTAAGGTAGGTAAATTGAGGACCCAGTTTGTGGGGGCAATAAGCTGACTTTGTAAAAATATACAAAAGTATGAAGGCTATTGCTTAACGCACTGTAAGCCGCCCTGAGTCTCCGGAGAAGGGTGGCATATAAATCAAAAAATTTTTTTAAAAATCATTTAAACAATACAGTTTTTTACTCAAACTATTTTTATATTCTTCTTTCCAGCCATGTATATTTTAATTCTTCATTTCCTTGTCTATTAATTTATAATCCATTTTGAATTCAATGTTCCCAAAATGAATTCTTCATATATCATTTTAATTCTTTTTGTTACTTCTATTCCCTGCAAAGTACATCAGCTTTCCTTCTTTTGTTCCTGCGCCAATTAGTATCAATTATAAAAGTTTCGTTATATTTCCTCTTTCTTTCCACCAAAAAAGCCATCTGTAGACAAAGAAGAAACCTCCACCACCAACCTCTCATGGCTATTATCAGTAATTTCACAATGCTCCAAAACAAACGACAAGTTACAGTGTTTCTTTTTAAAGCAGAAGGTGTTACTCTGCAATCCACACTTTCCCTTAGTCACTCCAGTCTCCATTTTGTTGTGATTATATAACAGACCAATTTAACTCTCTTCTTCTTTTGAGTTTTAAAAGTATTAAGTCCCTTTTTCTTTTCTTTTTTTTTCCAAGTCCAATTCTAATTTAAAAAGTTCTTTCCAGGCTTTATAACATGCCTCAATGTTTAGTTGTTCCAATTAATTCAATATCAAAGTAATTTTTCTTGCGGGTCTTTTACTTCTAAAGTCACTTTTCAAAATCTTCTATGCCCCTCAAATCCACACCCACTGTTTTAAGGTTTGGCAGTCAAGTTTTTCACGGGACTCCACAGAGCCTGCTATTTCCCTGGCTGTCTCGCCGTGACGTCAAACCGGAAGTCCCCTGAAAGGCTGCTCCTGGCTTCTGTGACATTCTGTGAAAAACAGAATGTGTTTCTGTGTCAGAATGTGGAGCTCCTGGCTCTAATGGTGAGTGACATGAATGATGGCAAACTGGCCATGCCCACCCAGTCACATGACCACCAAGTCACGTCCACCAAGTCACGCCCACAGAACCGGTAGCAAAAAAATTTAGATTTCAGCCCTGCCTGAAACCATTGCGTGTTCCTTTGCTTCCTGGACTCATTGACTTATTCCCTGGCCCCGCTGAATTTCTTTTTTTAAAAAAAGTTTTTATTGATAAAAAAATGTACAAACAAACATAGATACGTTAAGACAACATATAAAACAATCAAACATTGATTCAGTCTTATGACTGACTCTTAAAGCTACTACATCGGTGGGTTATTTTTCTATTTTTCTTATCTTTCTCTATTCATATCTATATCTATATTTACATATTTACATATTTGTATATAGAACATTATAGTCTGCTCTTTATTTAATACTATACATTTCCTGTTAGATAGTCAAGGTTATTTTTATATTCCTATTTTCCCCTCCAGCCAGCTATACCATCTTTGCCACACTAAATAGTAATCAGTATCATCTTTCTCTTGTACTTCCTTTGTAAACCTATCCATTTCTGTGCATTCTGTAATTTTTGCGATTATTTTATCTTCTGTCGGTAATTGCTCAGATTTCCAATTTTGGGCAAAGAGTATGCGTGCTGCTGTAAGGATATGAATAATTAGATATTTTATTTCTTTGGTATATTGTGCTGTGATTATTCCCAGTAGAAAGATTTCCGGCCTCATTTCCAGCTTTTGTTTCGTAATTTCTTCAATCATTTTCTTAATTTCTTGCCAGTATTGTTTTGCCTTTCGGCATGACCACCAGAGATGATAGTATGTCCTTTTCTGTGATTTACATTTCCAACACATTGGAAATGTATTTGGGAACATCTTGGCCAGACGCGCCAGTGGGAGGTGCCATCGGTAGAACATTTTGTAAAGGTTTTCCTTACAGGGTATAGACATTGTCAGCTTATAATTTATCTTCCATAATTTTTCCCAGTTATCCAATTCAATGTTATATCCTATGTTTTTGGCCCAGATTATCATGTTTTTTTTAACCACCTCCTCTTCTAATTTGTAATTTATTAGATACTTATAAATTTTGGTTATCATTTTCTCATCTGTACCTTGTAATATCTTATCTAATTTGTTTGGTTCATTTTGAAATCCGAATTGTGCCCAATCTGTTTTATATCTTGATTCTATTTGCAAATATGGCCACCAGTCAATGTCTATACCCTGATTTTTTAATTCTTGTCTTGTTTGTAAATCTCCTTCATTATTCAATAATTCTTTATAACTTCTCATTTTCTCTATGTCCATGGCATTTGGGTAAATCAGTGCTTCCATGGTCGATAGCCATCATGGAATTTTGGTGTAGTGCTGCTTTCTAATCTCTTGCCATGTTTTGTACAATGATCCTCTGATAATACGTTGTTGGAAGTATCCATGTTGTTTGTCTTTTCCCTCCCACAGAAAAGCGTGCCAGCCGCATTGTAATTCAAATCCCTCTAGAAGTAGCGTTCTTTTATTTTTGAGGTCTATCTCTTATCCAATTTAGCAATGCTGCTTTGTAATATAACTCCCAGTCTGGTAGACCTAATCCTCCCTTTTCCCGGGTATCTTGCAGACACTTTATTTTAATTCTGGCCTTTTTTCCTTTCCAGATATATTTTGTTATTATTTTATTAAGGTCTTTAAAGAAATCCTTTCCTGGCCAAATTGGAGTTACTTGAAAAAGGTAGAGTAATCTAGGCAGTATATTCATTTTTATGGATGCTATTTTCCCTAAAAATGACAGTTGTAGTTTATTCCATGTTTCCAAATCCTTTTTAATTTGTTTCATCAGTTTATTATAGTTGTCTTCTCTAATTGATGTTGCTTTAGTGGTGAGCCAGATTCCTAGATACTTTACTTTCTTTACAATTTGTATTCCTAGTTTGTTTTCTAACTTTGTCTCTTGTACCTTTGTCAGATTCTTTGTTACATGGGTCTCCGAAAAAAATAATTTCTGATAGGGGTGTGCAATTTACTTCCAGTTTCTGGAGAGAATTTTTAAGATTGATAGGCTCCGCACAGGGGTTGAGTTCCAGTCACCACCCTCAGACAAATGGTGCTTGTGAAAGAACCAATGGGGTGCTCGAACAATACCTTAGGTGTTACGTGAATTACCAACAGGACAATTGGGTAGACTTGTTGCCATTTGCAGAAGTGGCGTATAACAATTCTGTGCATAGTAGCACCGGATTCACCCCTTTTAAGGTTGCATCGGGCCAGGATTTTGTACCCATTCCCGAGTTACCTCAAGATGATCCCCAAAATCCCTCCTTGATAGATTGGATGGAACAATTAAGGAGCACCTGGACAGTGACTCAGAAGGCATTAGATGAGGCACACCGAGCTCATAAGGCACAAGCCGATAAGAAAAGGTCCCCAGCTCACATTTACAAAGTGGGGGATAAAGTCTATTTGTCTACCAAATACTTACAAACCACCCAGAGGTCTAAAAAGCTGGGGCCTAAGTATGTAGGACCATTCCGTGTGATTAGACTGATAAATCCAGTGACAGTTGAATTAGAATTACCAAAAACCTTGAGACGGATACATCCTGTATTTCATGTTAGTTTATTGAAACCTGAACACTCATCTCCCCTAAGGGTTGATCATAGCAACCCTCCAATTCCCATCCTCATAGAAGGGGAGCAACATTTTGAGGTTAAGGAAATCTTGGACTCTAGAAAACACCATGGTAAAGTCCAATATCTAATTGCCTGGAAACATTTTCCACTATCTCAGGCTGAATGGGTAAATAAACGGGATGTCCGAGCTCCCAAGAAAGTACAACAGTTCTATGCCAAATACCCTGATAAACCTTGATCATTGTATATATTCTGTTTCTCTTTCTCTTTCTTCCTTTTATTTAGGACTAACGTCTCTTCTGCAAGAGGGGCCAAATGTCAGCCTCAGCTTTCCTGCTTTAGCTGCCATAAGAAACGGGGAGGGATTAGGTATGGAGCAAAGGGGGGGAAGAGAGCAGGAGGGGGTTTGTCTTTGTAGGAGGGGACTTCGTGGGAATCGAAACTGGATTTCAGAAGGGGATGGCTAACCAACTGTCTCGACATTCCTGATGGATGACGCTGCCAGACGTGTGGCCACCTGACCTTTGGAAGACCTTTAGATTGGCTGAGAAAATATAAACACGAGGGGGGGAAGAAGCTTCGTAGATGCATTTCGCGCGTTTTGGTCACTTCCAGCTTTTCACTGGGGTGTTAATCTTTCATATTCAGTAAAAGTACCAAATTCTTCAAAATGCTTGAGTTTGGGGTTTTCTTTCCTGGATACTGAAGGAAGCATACCTGACACCGGCCTTTTCTCCCATAGGTGGTTGTCTTCAACAATTCTACCATCAATGGGACACCGCTTCTACAGACGCCTGGCTTCTCCGAACCATCACAACTGGCTTGACTATAGAATTCATCTCCCCTCCCCCGAGTCCTTTTCTTCAGTGCCCCATGTCAGCTTCACCTCAAATGAGGCAGCTTATGGAGCTAGAGATCCAACATCTGTTGGAGATACAGGCCATCGAGCCGGTTCCGGAAGATCAGGTACGGACCGGATTTTACTCAATATTGTTCCTGGTTCCGAAGAGCTCGGGGGGATGGAGGGGAGTTCTCAATTTAAAACAGCTAAACCAGTTGGTGTTGTACCGGCGCTTCAAGATGCATTCGCTCCGGTCCATTCTGGGATGTATCCGACGAGGGGACCTCCTACAATCCATCGATATCAAGGAGGCCTATCTTCACATACCGATACATCTCAATCACAGGCGCTTCCTCAGGTTCGCTTACAACGAACGGCACTATCAATACAAGGCCATGCTGTTTGGACTGTCGTCGGCGCCGAGGACTTTTACAAAAATTCTAGTGGCATTGGCAGCCTCGTTGAGGGAACGTTCCATCCGCATCGTCTGCTACCTGGATGACATCCTGCTGTTATCGACCTCTCTCGCTCAAGCTCACCATGACAGAGTGTGTGTTATTCAGACCCTACAAAGTCACGGATTTGTCCTCAATCTGGACAAGAGCCATCTTGTTCGAACAATGTCCATTCTGCATCTTGGAGCGACTATAGACTCATTACTCGGCCAGGTCTTTCTATCCCCGGACCGTCAGTCAAGTATCAAGGACATGGTGAACCAGGTGCTGTCACAAACTTCTGTACCACTTCTTCTGCTGTCTCAACTGCTGGGGAAGTTAATCTCATGTATACACATAGTATCGTGGGCTCGTCATCACTCGCATCACCTTCAGTGGTTTCTCCTTCCCTTCCAGCGAACTGGTCAGTCAGAGTCGTCCACCAAAGTTCGGGTTCCACGTCGAGTAAAGCAGTCTCTTCGTTGGTGGATCTCTCCAGCCCTGTCATCCGGGACTCTATTTTTCGAGCCTCACAGGGTCACGATAACTATGGACGCCAGCCTTTATGGCGCTCACTTGGACTCAACCTTCGCTCAGGGGATTTGGTCTCCTCTAGAACGACAACACAGCATCAACTGGTTAGAGCTCTGGATGGTGCGCCTAGCGTTAATACACTTTTCATCAATGATAACAAACAAACATGTACTCATATTGACAGACAATGTGACTACGAAGGCTCATCTCAATCGACAGGGGGGCACGAGGTCCAAAGAATTGATGGCGGAGACAGACCTACTGATGTCATGGGCAGAACAACATCTCCATTCCATACAGGCGGAGCATATTTCAGGCAAGTCAAATCTCCAGGCAGACTACCTGAGCAGGAGTCACCTAGATCCATCAGAGTGGCATCTGAGCCCTCAATTGTTCAAGGACATAGCGGACAGGTTCAGCATGCCAGCAGTCGACCTCTTTGCAAAGTCTCAAAATCTCATCTGCCTCGATATTTCACTCGGTTTCCGTCTCCAGGAGCGGAAGGACACGACGCCCTCAGGGCCAAGTGGCCAGTAGGTCTACTATATGCATTTCCTCCAATTCCAATCATTCCGGGGGTGATCAGGAAACTACTTCTGGAACACGCAGACCTTCTATTGGTGGCACCTTATTGGCCTCGGAGGGCGTGCTTCGCAGATCTTCAAGATCTTTCAGTAGGGAAGCCATGGCGGATTCCACTCAACCAACTGTCGCTGAGCCAGGGTGCCATCCAACACCCGGATCCAGGTTGGCTCCGGTTGACTGTCTGGCACTTGAAAGGATAATGTTGCGTAAGGACAATGTTCCTTCTGAAGTCATCGCTACTATTCAAGCTGCCAGGCAGCCATCTACAGTCCGCATTTACAACGCGTCCAGGAAGATTTTTGCTCAATGGGCTGCTGTTAAACTTGTGGACCCTACATCTGCTTCTGTATCAGACATTCTACGTTTTCTTCAGTCAGGCTTTGACAAAGGATTGGCCCCGTCTACTTTACGCAGACAGGTGGCAGCTTTAGCCACTGTGTTGTCCAGGGAGAGTCACCAACAATTGTCCCATGATCGGAGAATTCGATCTTTTCTTCAAGGAGCTGCGAATCTTAGGCAGCCCGTCATCCACCGATACCCTACCTGGGATTTACATCGGGTGTTACAAGCTCTCTCATTACCACCGTTTGAGCCTCTGGGTTCAACTTCATTACGTTATCTGTCGTTGAAAGTGGCCTTCCTCTTGGCAGTGACCTCGGCTTGTAGAGTGTCAGAGATAGCAGCTTTTTCAATACGACCTGATCTCTGTGTCTTCTTTCCTGACCACGTAGTCCTTAGATTGGACCCTGCCTTTATGCCTAAAATAAATTCCATTTTTCATCAGTCTCAAGAGATCGTCCTGCCGAATTTCTGCCCAGATCCACGTCATCCTCTTGAACGGACATGGCATACTTTGGACGTCCGCAGGGCTCTGCGACGTTACATTCGACGTACATCATCGTTTCGGAAAACTGAAGCCCTCTTGGTGTCATTTTTGCCTTCTTCTTTTTTTTTTTTTTTTAATAAAAAAGTTTTTATTTTCTGATCAAACAAGTATACAATATAAACAATCATTCATACTATCATCAGAAAAAAAGAAAAAAAAATCAATTTGGTAAACTCAATCTTCATCCCCTCCTTACCACCCCCCACCTCCGACTTCCCAGAACAAAAACAGGGCATAGATTTCACCAAACATTCGCTAAAATAAACTAGCTAACTACAAGATTTAATAACTCCCAAGACCCCTTAACTCCCCTTTTACAATTTCATCAACCTCCCTTTATATAAACACAAAGTAACATGTAATCCAATAACTCTAAGAATTTTAAAACCATTAACAAATCTTAAACATTCAAACCTAAAAACATTTTTCCCCCTCCTATTTTTCTCAAAGTTCAGATATTTTGAAATCTCATAACAAAAAATAAACCTTAGATATTCACTAATTAAATTTCTACATTTTTATAATTAACCATTAGTACATTAACTAGAAAACCAAAAAAGATTAATCAACCATTAATACATCATATTTAAAGATCAATATTCAACTTTATACTTTTTCCCCCTCAATAGTTATAACACCTAAAACATAATCAATTTAAACCATGAATAGAACAACTGCAAAGCCAAAAAAAAAAATAATTAATCTTCCATTCTTGGTTTCTTATTTTGAAATCTCATAACAAAAAATAAACCTTAGATATTCACTAATTAAATTTCTACATTTTTTAAGTTTCTAAATTTCCCCCTTCATTATTCCTCCCTCCAATTTTTAAAATTTAAAAGATAATCAACAACATAATTAACCATTAATACATAAACTAAAAAACCAAAAAGGATTAATCAACCATTAATACATCATATTTAAAAATCAATATTTAACTTTATACTTTTTCCCCCCTCAGTAGTCATAATACCTACAACATAATCATTTTTAACCATGAGTAGAACAACTACAAAGCCAAAAGAAAAGGTTAATCTTCCATTCTTGCTTTCTTTTTATATTTTTTCCAATCTTTCTGCATCCCTCCTACTTCTATTTTGAGGAGGTTTTTCATTTTAATTTGAGGTTGATATAACTGCAAAAATTGTCCCCTTTTTAAAAAAGTTTCCTCTGATTTAGAGCCCCCAAATCGCCTCTTCATGCTTATATAAATCAGTTCATTCCTTCGTCTGTAAAACCAAAGTTTGTCAAGAGTTTGTGAAGAAAAGTTCAATTGTTGCTTTTCTATTAAATGTATAGATGCCACTGACAAGTCTCCTTCATCTTCTGAAACTTCGAAAGTCTGGTCATTTACTACTTTTTTCCAAACCAAGTCATAATTTTGAAGGATTCTATCAATTTTTCCGAAAAGAGCAGAGAGTAAGCTCGAAAATTCTTGAGAAAATTCTTCCACCCTCTCTGCTGCAATATCTCCTGAGTTGTCATCATGCTCCGTAGTTGTTTTGATTTCCTCAGTCATTTCTGTTGTTATCCCTTTAAGAATTGCTATTTGGTTACTTATAGCTGCAGTATGATTATTCATGGCTTCTTTTATAAATTCTGTAAGTTCTGCATCAAAATACTTACAACTCTGTAAATCAGACAACTGTTTCGTTTCTGACACCTCCAAATAGCATCCAGCACTTTCAAGATCTCCTTTCTTAGAAGCCATTTTATTTTAAAGAAATTTTCTTTCTTCCCACAACCATAAAATCATAAAGTCAGAGCCATCCTTTCGAGCAGCATTCAGCAATTTCTTTATAAACAATCTTTTCCCAAACAGCTCTTCAAAGTCTATTCCAGCAACTTAAAGCCAGTCTCTGAGCACCAGTCTATTAGCAAAAACTTTTTCTAACTTTCCCTTTTAAAATCGCAACAAAGAAACGCCATCTTAACTTCCAGCTCAGAAAATCCAATTAGAAACATTGTATCCCCGGAGTTAAGTGTTATACTTGCAAAAAGCTTGTCCTCCTGCTTCTGTTCCGCCTGCTTTTTTGAAATCATTTAATCTTCTGTTTGACAGCAGAAATTGGACGCAACACCTAGCTCTGTAAAAAACAGAGTCCCCCCGGATCCGGAGCTTCAGTGGGCTGAACGGGGAGCTCTCACCCTCCTAACCCCTGGAATTAATCCAGGGGTTTTCAGGGAGCTCTACCCTCACCCACCTGCTCTCCTCCCCTTCTTTTCCCGAAGGGGAGATTTTCAAGCCGTTTGACAGCTGATTAACGCTGTCAGAACGGCTCAACGGAATCACGGGGGCGGCGGTCTAAAAAGACCGTCAATGGTGCTGCGGAGCCAACCCGGAAGTCCATTTTTGCCTTCTTCAATGGGTCAGAAAGTTTCTTCTGCCACTGTGGGTAGATGGCTCAAGGCCTGTATATCCAAAGCATATGAGGTACAAGGGGCCCCTATTCCTGAGGGCATTTTGCCTCACTCCACTAGGAGTGCAGCTACATCTGCTGCATGGGCTACTCGAGCTTCGATTGATGAAATTTGTAGGGCGGCCACCTAGTCATCCATTTCATCCTTTGTACGTCATTATCGATTAGATTCATTTGCTTCTGTTGAAGCCTCCTTCGGCAGATGTGTATTACAATCAATAATTACCCCGACGGTTCAGGAGATGGCTGCGATTCCCTCCCAGGATTTGTAGCTTGGGCATGTCCCATCCTGTAGGATTGTCTGAGCAATGAGTCAGGAAAATGGACGTTGTCTTACCTTAACGTCCTTTTTATGCTCGTTGCAAAGACAATCCGGCCCACCTGTGCGCTAGCCATCCCCTGCCATAGGGGGTGTTTTTTCTCATTCATTCCTCTGCAGGTAGTTGCCTTACATGATGAAACCCGTTCCAGTTTGACTACATTGATACAAGCTTTGTGAAAAAGACTGACAGGAGGAACTAGAAGGCGGGACTAAGACTGCAGAGGAAAAATGATAGGCACTCAGTACATCCAATCATGCTGCTAGATTCCATCCTGTAAGATTGTCTTCGCAACGAGCATAAAAAGGACGTTCAGGTAAGACAACGTCCATTTTTATAAATAAAATAAACAAAGTAGGGCAAACTGCAGCTTTGTCCCTGAGTTCTTTTATAGATTCTGGAATTTGTGTTTTCCATCTCATGTGCCTTTGCCTTATGTGCAGTTTCTTCAGATTCCCTCAAAGGCCAATGAAGTTTTAGAAAAGCAATATATGAATCCTTTGGAACTCCCCAAGAAGACAAGCATGTTTTGTGTCAACCTGCAATGGAAGAGTAGGTGGTTAGCAGAAAATACTAATCACCGGAGAAGTCATGGGCAGGTACAAAGCACTATAGTAGATGAAGGCTCATCCAGTGAAACTCCAGGGTCAACTGGAACAGGGTTATCCTGAGTGTCCTTTAAGTGAGCTGCCCTGATGCCCCCAGCCAATACACCAACATGATGTTCAAATGATTCAGAGGTCTTAAAGGGTGGTCATTCTTCCTACCCATGTGACCAGAATGCTTGGTGAGCATTCTTGAATTTTCATTGCAGCATAAATCAGCAAATGTCTCTTTTTAAAAAGAAATGGATGAGCAAAATAATTTATTTATGCACAGCATAATATACAAAAGACATTTGCACATTTGGAATATGTTTTGGGTACAAACAGTTCTTGGCTCAGTTCCTGACATCTTCTACAACTAAAATTGTAGTAGGCTAGAGAAGAGAGACCAATAGGTCCAGAGTTTGCTGAAGGTCCATTTGCTTAAGTCAAGGCCAGCTTCCACCAGTTCCACTGTATTCACAGTTAATTGCCAAAACCAATGAGACAATCAAACCAAGCATCCTTTGAAAGACTTCAGATCTTCAGAAACCCATGCTGAACACAGTCTGCACATTCCATTTTGTCTACAAAATAGACAGCTTTGGATATAAATCCAATGACTAATATACTGAAGTTACTATTCTGCAGAGAACCCAGGAAGATTATGTGGTAGAATGTATTTATGAAAGGGGAGGTGATGTGATGGACTACAGTCAACAGGTTCCCAGGAAGGAGGGAGCACATTCCAGTGCTGCCAGTAACATAAGAGACATCACAACTAGTGATGGGATTCAAATTTTTTTACTACCGGTTCTGTGCACATGGCTTAGTGGGCGTGGCTTGGTGGGCGTAGCTTGGTGGGTGTGGCAGGGGAAGGATACTGCAAAATCTCCATTCCCACCCCACTCCAGGGGAAGGATACTGTAAAATTTCCATTTCCACCCCACTCCAGGGGAAGGATACTGTAAAATCTCCATTCCCTCCCCACCCCACTAACCTGTTTTCCAGCTCCATGTGCAGGGCAACAAAAGAAGACCCAGCCAATCAGCTGGGACTCGATCAGCTGGAACTCTGGAGGCAGAGAATAGATGGGGGAGGGGCCAGTCAGAGGTGTATTTGCCAGTTCTCTTAACTACTCAAAATTTCCACTACCGGTTCTCCAGAACCGGTCAGAACCAGCTGAATACCACCTCTGATCACAACGCAGATCTAGATCATAAGAAGAGGAAAAATAGCCACTTCCTAGAATCTCCTGTGATATATTTATTAGGTTAGGGTAGTTTAGGTTTAGTCTGGCAAGTTTCTGTCTATATCAGGGGTGTCAAACTGGCAGTCCATGTGCCAGATGCGTCATGCACAGGCCATGCCCACCCCAGTTCTGTGAAGAAAAACCATCACAAAACATCATGTGACAACGACATGATGCCATGAGTTTGACACCCATGGTCTCTATCAGTGATGAGCAACCTTTTTGCCATCGCGTGCCAAAAACAGGGGGAGTGCATGGGGGTTATCCGTGCGTATGCCCACACCTATAATTCTACGCACCCAGCCCCCCACACATGCGCACATGACCCCCTGGGCTTTTGGCATGCAATGGCATGGTGGACCTGGTAGGCCCGTTTTTCACTCTTCTCAAGCTCCAGAGCCTTTCTAGGAGCCTGGGGAGGGCAAAAACGGCCTTCCCCACCTCCCCTGAGGCCCTCCGGAGGCCGGAAATGGCCCATTTGCTGACTTCCGGTGGTACCAGCCACTCCACTTCCATTGTGTAGAGCGACGTTCGATGGGACGTCAGGGAAGCTGGCCTACTTCCTCAATTGGATTTGGTCCCACATTTTTTTTTTATTGAAAAAGTTTTCAAATACAAATTTTTCCCCCTTTTTTCCCCCTCTCCCTCCCCCTCCCTAACCCCCCCTCCCCACCCATCCCCCCCTGTGACTTCTTCATAACAAAAAAAACCTAATTCATAACAGATTACTTACTCCCTCCTCTAGATATTGACCTTTACTTACTAAAAATATTATTAATATTATAACATCCCCCTTTATCCATACATATCAAAAAAGAGAAAAGAAAGGAAAAAAAAAGACATTATACTATGACATTATAGAATAACTTCTCCACTTTAAAACTATACGATAAGTCCTACTTTAACATTTAATCTTCTATATATATTACTATAACATTTCAAAGCGGCCTTCCCCATAAAATCTAGTTTAACATTTATTCCACTCTATCCATTTCCTCCACTCCCCTAAATATAACACTTAAAAATCCCTTTTCTTAGACTAATCAATCTACTAACTAGCTTATTCACCCACTATCATGCAAAATTGCCATACACAACATTTCTTAACATCTTTGATTCACTGCCCACACTACTTAAAAATATATGTCTATATTTTCCATTATATCTAAATAAAAAAAAAGAAAAGACAATGACTTTAAATTTATAATCCATATAGTATCTTCTTTGAGGTCTTTCCACTGGATTGGTAGAACCAACATCCATAATCGGGTAACATAGCTTACTGGTGCAACAGTTTATTCAGGATCTTCAATCATATCTGCCCCCATCAGTAGTAAATATCTTCTTATATGTATAAAAGTAAAAACAACCACCCGAGTGACATTATAATTATATTCCATATAGTAATAATTGTGGGTTTCATCAGGATTATTAATTCCCATCATCGTAGTGGGTAACAACCCGATCTTCTGCATGCCCCAGCATAATTCTCTTGCCTTGTGATTCAAGATAATATAATATGTTTATCAACACAAAAAGAAATTCCAAAATGGATAATTCAAATCCATCAGTTTAAGGCTCATTTCACGTCCCCAGATTACGGCCATGCAGAGATCTGCCACAAACCTCAGGATGATATTAACCAATACGTCGCCTCTTCTGTGTTTACACATAATCGTTCATATTTTAAAATCACTGGCTTCACTGTTGCCTGATTTAGAAATTTCTATTTTTATGCGACCTATTTCTTTTTTTCTTTTCTTTTTGTGGGTTTGGTTTCCATCCTGGTTCCCTTTCTACAAAATGTGTATCATCTGGTCGGTTTTTATTCTGCTTTGTAGATTGGTCTTGTTGGTTTTGCTTTTGTATCTCATATTTCTTTTTTATCCCTTGTATATCCCCTAATTGGTTTCCATGTTTATCCTTGCCTTGATAAGTCATCACATTAAGATTAGATGCCTCTTCTCTCAAATTTGTAGATAGTCCAGCTGGGGTATCCAATAAATCCAAAGGCAATTCATCTGGTACAGTCTCTGTAATTCGATATTTTACCTTTATTTCCGGCTCCTTCTGCTTATCCTGTATTATACCTGAAGATGTTAAGTTCATTTTCAACCTATTTTGATAAAATTCTTCCGCTCTTTCAACAGTATTTAGCTGATATCTTTCTCCTTGGTATCTAAATATAATACCAACTGGGGCGTCCCACCTGTAGGAGATATTTCTCTTTTTTAACTCATTCACCAGAAAACCAAATTTCTTCCTTTCCATCAATATCTTAGGTGGGAGTTCCTTGTAAATCCAAATCTTTCTTCCATACAATTGCAAATTAGAATTGAAGGAATTTTGAACGATATTATTCCTAATTTCCTTATCTGTAAAATAAATCACCACATCTCTAGGCAATTGCCTTTGCTTAGCAATCCAGGAGTTGATTCGATAAACTCTGTCGATCCTACAAAACACTTCGTCAGGTTGAACCTTTAGAATCCCAGCTAGAAATTCAGAAGATATTTTCCTTAAATCATCTCTATTATTTTCCTGCAAACCTCTTAATCTTATCACATATTCTGTGAAATTATATTGTACCATTAAAATCTCTTTTTCAATCTTCTGTTGCAGATTTTCTGCATTACCATACTTTTGATCAGCATCCATTTTAGGTTTTTCTTCTAAGCTATTATCCTGAGTGTTTGTCAAATCATTTTCAATTTTTTGAATTCTATTGTCCAATTTATCTTGAATTTCTTCCATTTTAGACTCTAGTACATTAGTATTTGTGTCCAACTGTATCATAAATCCTGTAAAACCATTAACCACTTTTGAGAATTTTTTCTCCAAAAAATCAAACTTAGATTTCACCAATTCTTTAATTTCCTGCTTAAATTTTTCAAATTGCTGATTCACAATTTCCTCCCTTCTTTCAATCTCCTCTATAAAAAATTCTATTATATTAAAATCAGGTTTCTGAGACTGAAGAATTAAGACTTGTTCCTTTAAGTTGTTGGTGGGGGGATCCCCCCCCTTCTTGTTTATCTGACTTTATGAGTCTCAGTGCCATGTTTCCGCCCAGGCAGGCTTTGTTAAAAAAAAAAGCAAGAAAGGAAAAAAAAAAAAAAAAGGACTTCTTTCCAATCAACAACAATATCAGGTCTCCAAGGGAAAAAAAAGAGAGAAAAAGACACAGGAGCGAAGTTTTGTCTACAAATGTAGCCAGTGGTATTTATTCCGCTACATTGTAGTAATAGAAAACGGAAGGACTTTCCCTTTCAGCCTCTCCTCCAGCCAACGCCATTTTAAAAGGCTTTTTTTTTTCCTCTTTCTTTTCCTCCTCTCTCTTAAGCAATTTTTTTTTTAAAAAATCAGTAAAATACTTGAGGTTCAATATTACAGGTCCAGCTCACATTTTCTTTGAGTAGTCTGTTAAATTTGCAGGCTTGCTTTTGACGCCTGGCTCTGCATCAGCAGAGGTCTCCCAAAGCCCGGAGCGGCGGCTGGGGATACGGGGCATCTCATCCGCTCCGTCCCAAAAGTAAAAAAAAAAACTTTTGGGACTCCGCAGAGAGTTCTACCCACCCCTGCCGGCTCTATCTCCGTTTCCTCATGGAAACGGAGTTTTTTCGAGCCACCATTCCGTTGTGAAGGCGGCTCTAACAGGCGATGGAAGCTGACGATCCCAAAGGAACGTCTGGCAGCGACAAACAGCAACCCGGAAGTCAGATTTGGTCCCACATTGATCACTATGGGGACCAATATCAAACCAATCGGGACATTATTTTGGCAATAGCAGATGGCATGAATGAAGGGGAAGCAGCAGAATGGATAGCTGAACTACATAATGAAGGAGCCTCAGAGATAGAGGATGCTGATGAGTTCGTCCAACTGCTCCGAGCCCGGTTCAAGGACAAGGCCACTGGCAAGAAGCCGAAGCCCAGATCAAAGCATTGAAGTAAACGGGCCGGCCCCCAAAAGACTTAGTGTGGGAATTCCAGAGCCTGGCCAGAAAACTGGCCTGAATGCCTCCTTGTCTACCACTTCAAAGAGGCCCTGGATCCGGACCTCAGACAAGCCTGTGGCATCAGAGGAGTTCTGGAACATATACAAGCTGTGGCCATGGATCTGGAGATGCACCCCCATCGGAAGCCAACTTCAGAGAAACCAGCAAAGAGAACTCTGGGTCACCCGGTCAAGCCAACTGAAGTGCTGCAACCTACACCACCCGGGATGATCAAGTGCTACCCATGCAGTCAGCATAGGCACAGGACATCTGAGTGCCTGGCCCCTGCCACAGTCCCTCAGATCTGGACCCCCTCTGCACCCCAGAGGAGAAAAAGAACCCTGAGGAAGCCACCGGATAAGGGGAGGATCACCAAACAGGTTGTTGAGGTTCCTCTCCTTCCAACCGGGAATGAGGAAATTCCAGCCAGAGGAACCCCTCCAGGTTCTGCTGAAGGGAACAGTGATGAAGAAGACCCAATGGTATTTGAAGCCATCTGCCCCTTCACTATCAAAACCCAGATTGTAGTACCAGAAATGAGAGCCCAAGGGTAAGTAGAGGCTATCATAGATACTGGCTGTACCAGATGTCTGATCAGCTTCCCCATAGTCCAGCAGCTAGGGATAGGCATGAGACCCCTAGCGTGCCCCATCCATTTTGAGCACATCAATGGGACGCTAATAGACAGAGCCCCTGCCACCTTGGTCACAGAACATGTTAGACTGGAGATGTGGGCCACCAAGAGCTCATCCAATTCATCGTAGCTCCCAAAATGACTGAGTCAATCATATTGGGTCTCGGTTGGCTAGACAAATGGGGACTGACCATCACATGGGAGGATGGCTACCAAAAGCTAAGAATAGGCATTGGCCCACTGCTGCCCATCAAACCAGATAGATGCCAAAGAGCAATGAACCCCAGCAGCCCCAGAAAGCAGGAAAATGTGGCAGCCACCACAGACAGATTTCCTGGCAGCCCACAGATACCAAGGGAATACTGAGACCTGTCGGACATCTTTAGCAAGCAAGATTGCAATTTCCTTCCCCCTCAAAGATTACGCGATTGAGTTTGTGCCGGGAGCAATGCCAAGTTCAGAAAATACATCAATGCCAACTTAGTGTGGGGTTTTATCTAGCCCGCCAAATCCAGGCTGGCAGCCCCCATACTATTTAAATGAAAAAAAGATGGGGGGATGAGGCTCTGCGTGGATTTTCATGAAATTAATGTCGGGTGTGTGGAGAACACCTACCTCCTCCCCCTCATGAAGGACATGCTAAGCCACTTAGCCAAGGGCAAGGTGTTCACCAAGCTGGACCTAAGAGAAGCCTATTACTGCATATGGATTAGAGAGGGGGACGAATGGAAGACCGCTTTTAACTGCCCACTTGGCAGCTTCCAACTCAAAGTCATGCCATTTGGCCTACAAGGGGCCTCCACAGTCTTCATGCAGCTAATTAATAAGGTGCTACATGAGCACCTGTATAAAGGGGTCCTAGAGGACATTCTCATATTCAGTGAGACTCTAGAGAAGCATGTAAAGCTGGTGCGGGAAGTGCTGAAAAAACTCCTAGTCACAAAGCTCTACACGAAACTGTCAAAATGTGAATTCCATAAAACCTCCCTAGATTATCTGGGCTACCAAGTGTCAAGCGAAGGAGTGGAGGTGGACCCAGGGAAAGTGAAAGATGTGCCAGACTGGCAGCCCCCATGCAACTCCAAAGCTTCCTGGGTTTTGCAAACTTCTATAGGTAATTCATCCCAGCATTCACAGAAGTCGCCTTGCCCTTAACAGAGCTACTAAAAACAGGTCCCTCTCCTACGAAACCATGACCGACGCAACCACTCACCCGGTCAATGGACTGCCAAAGGGCCTTTGAAAAATTAAAGTGGCTCTTTGCTGAGGAGCCAATCCTTCAACACCCTGACCCTGAAAGACAATTCATTGTCCAGGCTGACGGTGGCGGCTGTGTTCCTACATAAGGACCCACAAGGTCAGCTTTTGCCCTGCACATATGTGTCCAAGAAACTCACCGACACCGAGAGGCGGAGGGCAATTTGGGAGAAGGAAGCCAACACAGTCTGCTGGGCCCTCCTCTCCTGGAGACATTTTCTTGAAGGGAGTAAAGTACATTTTGAGGTTTGGACTGATCACAAAAACCTCAAAGCCCTAAAAAACCCCAGAAAACTCTTTCCCAAACAAGTCCTCTGGGCACAATACTTCAGGCAGTTTAACTTCAAGTTAAAATACATCCCGGGGGAAGAATCTGTTGGCCAATGTATTATCGAGAAAGCCACAGTTTGATAGTCAGAGGGAAGAAGTCATCCATACCATCATCCATCCCTCACAACAAGCAGCGCAAGTGACCACTAGGGGCCAAACCAGACGCCAACCTGATCCCGTATGGTGTAAACTGAGAGCCGCACTGAAAGCACCACTCCCAGCTGACCAATGGCTCACAGATAACAAAGATGTCTTGACCATGAGAGATGGGCTGGCTTGGAAGGGGTTCAAACTGTATGTCCCTACCAGAGCTTGAGGCTGGAAGTCTTACAGTGCAGCAATGACTCACGACTGGCAGGCCATTTCAGTTTCTTGAAAACTCTGTACCTGGCCAGAAGACAGTTTTGGTGGCCAAAGATGAAGGCCGACATAGAGGATTACGTATGTGCCACTTGTGCAACCATGAAAAAGAGACCGGGGGAACCTCCTGGGCTCCTCCAACAAGTGGCTAATCCCAGCCAGGCCTGGAAGGAAATCACAATGGACTTTATAGTTGAATCCCAGAGAATAGAGGAAATACAGTTATTTGGATGGTAATTGACTTGTTTTCCAAGCATGCCCACTTCACTGCTTGCTCAGGATTACCCTCAGCCAAGAAACTGGCAAAAATATTTATCAAACAGATTTACCGGCTACACGGAGTACCCCGCTGGGTAATCTCAGACCAAGGCGTCCAATTCACCACAAAATTCTGGAGGGAGTTCCTGAAATCGGTCGGGTCTACTCAGGGATTTAGCTGGGCTTTCCATTTGAGTATGAATGGGCTGAGGAATAAGCGAACATAATGGTGGAGCAATATATAAGATGTTATGTGGATTACCAACAAGAGAACTGGGTGGACCTGCTCCTGTTCACAGAAGTGGCTTACAACGTCATACATAGTAGCACCGGATTGACCACCTTTCAGGTCACCAGTGGCATGGACTTTGTCCCCATACCCGAGCTGCCCAGAGAACCACCTTCCTCCATGACTCTGACCGAGTGGATGGAATCGCTAAAGAAGGGATGTGAAGACATCAAAAAAGCACTGGCAGAAGCCACAGAGGCGTATAAAAAAACAAGCAGGCAAACACCAATCTCTCCAGCCCCCCTTCCGTGAGGGAGATCAGGTTTACCTATCAACCAAATACATTAAATTGAAGTTGCCCAGTAAAAAGCTGAGACCCAAGTTTTTAGGATCTTTCCCAATAGTGAAAGTAATTAACCCAGTAACAGTTCAGCTTAACCTCCCATGCATTAGAAAGTGCATCCTGTCTTTCACTGCAGTTTGCTAAAGCCGGTGGTCGGGTCGAGACTGCGGCCATAGACCTGACCAGTGCCCAAATCTATAGTGGTGCAGCGGGAGACCCATTATGAAGTTTAAAAAATCCTAGACTCTAGATTGTATAGAGGTTGATTACAATATTTTGTTCATTGGAAAGGGTACCCTTTATCTATTTGGGTTAAAAGCTGGGATGTAAAGGCAGAGATTAGTGAAACAATTCCATGATAAATTCCCTGATAAGCTAAAGGATCCCCCTGGGGGGTGGAGAGAGGTGGCTAGGGAATATTGAATTAACCCCCTATGTTCCTCTTGTTGCAGGACATGATCATTGGTTGAAGGGGGCAACCTGTCAACCCTGGAGGCCATCTTTTTCTTTGGATCTTCAGGGCTGCCACACTTAGTGCTGTGGGAAACTGGGAGAGGGGATTGCATGGAGTTGTAGAGATATCTAGCCATAATAACATTCTTTTCTCTGGGAGTCAAGGACGTTCTGCCTGCACCTGGAGTGGCATGACTGGGAGGCATCGCCTCTCCTTCCAACTTAAGAAAGTATGAACTCTTGAAACGTAGTTGTTCAAAAGGATTCTTTTATTAAGCAGAAGTGAAAACCATCCAGTTAAAGCACAATCTGAATGCCCTTAGGCAAAGCAGTAGGATTAAAGTGGTAGAGACCCCTCCCTTTAAGTCAGAATGCAGATTTCAGCCAATACACAAGTGTGAAGATGTTTTCTTTACTATTTCCTTTGAGAACCCGAACAAACATGCATTCCCACCACTACCCTTTAAAGTGAGACAACCCACATGGCTATCATAAAAATTCCTGCAGGTAAAGGGAATCTCAGGCTTCCTTGGCGCCAGGATATAGGTTGTAAAATATCTGATGACACAGGCCATGCTAGTAAATCAAATCCAAGTCCCCCCTTCCTCCACTTGAATGGCAGTATCACTTTTAGGGATCTGACAGGGACGGTGCATTGATTGGACCATTTGATGGACATGTGGGTGCACGGGAAGGGACTTAGACTTTCTTTTGAGTGGGGAAAACCTGGAAACTTTCAGATTCGGGTTTTCCCAGATGTGCCAATATGATATCTCTAATAAAATGGAACTTTGAGGAACTTCTAGCCTCAGAGTCTTCTTTCGTTGGGAGTGTTACTTGGAACCCTGACAGCCTGGCTAGCCCGAGGGGTCCCAAACCACCTGCACAATTTGTACATCCTGGCTGAAGTGGTGGAGATCGACATGGCCAGAAACCAGTACCAAGCTGGGAGAGTGTGGAAGAGATCCCCACCACAGGGGAATGAGACCCATCCAAGCTGCAGACGACACTCCCTGCCAGCCAAAGACTTCCTCTCATGAAAGTGTGCTACGATTCCAAGCTAGCTAGCCACTTCGGCTTCGTGAAAATCCTGCACCTCATCAAATGTCAGCTCTGGTGGCCATCCCCCCAAAAAGACATAGAAAACTACATGGCTAGCTGCCTCGTCTGCACAGCAGCAAAAAGAAGACAGGGAAAACCCCCTGGACTCTTACAGATAGTAGCTGAGCCTTCAGCACCCTGCAGAGGCATTTCTATGGATTTTATTGTAGAGCTGCCAGAAAGTGGGGGGAATCATTTGGGTTGTAACAGACCTGTTTTCCAAACAGGCCCATTTTATCCCTTGCCAAAAATCCCCACAGCCAAGGCACTTACCAAAATATTTCTACAACAAATCTACTGCCTACATGGGGCCCCACAAAGGATAATATCTGATCGGGGGGTCCAATTCACTTCAAAGTTCTGGAGTGCATTCCTCAGCCTACTGGGGACTGCCCAGTGCTTAAGCTCCTCCCACCATCCTGCCACTAATGGATCATCAGAGCGAACCAATGGCATTCTAAAACAATACTTAAGATGCTTTATTAACTATCAGCAGGATAACTGGACTGACCTCCTGCCTTTTGAAGAAGTGGCGTACAATAACTCTGTGCATTCCAGCACAGACTTCACCCCATTTTGAGTGGCAACAGGTCAAGATTTCACCCCAATGCCAGAACTACTAGTAGAAGAACCAACCATACCCAAAGGAGTGGTTACAAAACCTGCAAAATACATGGCCAGTAGAAAAACTGGCTCTAAGTGAGGCTAGGGCTGCCTTTAAAGCTCAAGCTGACAAGAAAAGGGCAGAGCCAAAGCCTTTCAAAATAGGAGATAAGGTCTACTTATCCACTAAATTCCTACAGTCCTTATTACCCTCAAAGAAATTGGGACCCAAATTCATAGGACCTTTCCCTATCACCAGAGTCATCAATCCAATAACAGTAGAGTTACTATTCCCTAAAACACTTAGATAAGTCCACCCAGTGTTTCACTGCAGCTAACTGAAACCAGAAATTACCTCTCCTCAAAGGCCACCAGCAACTACCCCAGCTATCCCTATTATGGTGGAGGGGGAACAACATTTTAAGATTAAAGAAACCCTAGACTCCCACACACATCACGGCTCCACAAAATATCTGGTAGCATTTACCCACTCCCAGAACGAGTGGATAGCCAAAAAAACATGTACTGAAAAGCAATCCACTTGAAATACTCTAACAAACCCAACTAACTCACTGTCATACTTTTCTTTCTGTTTCTTTACAGGTGGGTTTTCCCTTTTTCTAATTGGGGGGCAGCATGTCAGATCCCTATCGTGATTCTGCCATTCCTGTAGGGAGGGGGCCTGTGTCAGGCATGCCTCCTTTCAACACTCAAGAAAGAAAAATCCCGACTCCATTTTCATAGAGAAAGGTACTCTTACTGAGTGAGAACTGAATGCAACCAAAAAAAAAGCAAGGTCTGAAGCAAAGGCGCGAAAATCACATATAGAAAGTATCCCCCCCAACTGTCCAGCGTAAATCATCCAATCCACATTTTCTCCAGGGGTCATGTGGATGCAAACGTCTGGTAGTGTCATCCTCCTGCTATGCCATGACCGTTGACCTTGAGATATTATTAGCTTCAACGAAAATGCTGCAGCAAAGTTTTCTCTCTTCCTTCCCCTCCAGCTCACTTCCCCCCTCCCAAGAATTCCAATAGCTCTCCCCTCCCCCCGTTTCATGGCAATCGAGCAAGTAAGCAATGAAAGAGCGGAGGCTGACAGCCTGGATACATTTATTAGCTTATTGCTCTCTTCCTATTTCCCATACATCCTGTATCCCTCTAGTTTATAGCCTTTATCCTGGTACCAATGTGCCCTGAGCTTGATTTACCTTTGGGGGAATGTAATAAGGGGTGCAAGACAAGCCTGGAAATAGCTTCTTATCTCTTTCTCAGGCTAACAACATTTTCACACCTGTGGATTGGCTCATTCAACCTCAGACTGAGGGGAGTGGTTTTTAACTACTTTATCCAAACTGTATTGCCTGAGGGGGACTTTAGATACTGCTTTTCTTTGTCCTGCAATCACTCTCTTTCAATAAAAGGTTCCTTTTGAAATCATGAAGTTTCAAGAGTCTTTACTTTCTTTTTTCTTTAGACAGGTTTTATTAAATTTTTCTTTTACATACATATTTTATGAACAGAGTATTGACTGGGTCACATCATTACAAATTATGACATAATTATATGTTGATTTTTATGATCTATTCCAATCTTCTTTTTTGTTTTTTCCAAATACAACTTACATATTTCATTTTCTGCCATGATATTGTTTTTGTCTACTTTTTTGTCTTATCTTATTCTTTTCTTAATACATAATATATAAACAGTATCACCATCCGCCCTTCAAATCCTAATTTCTTAGCATTGCTTCAATTAATTATCTCATTTCTCCATTTATAAAGTATACTCTTATAATTCCCATCACATTTTTGGTTATAAACAATAAACTTCATCTTATTCAATTTTTACATTGAAACCCTTTAACTTGATTGATCTTCCACATCTTATTTTATCTCTTCTTAATACATAATAAGCAATATCACTATTCACCTTTAATTCCTGACTTCTATTATAGCATTGATTAATTATTTAGTTTCATCATTACAACATATTATTTCAAAATCCCTATCACACTTTTTTTGTATCTTAATTTCAATTATTTTCATAATTAAACCTAATTACCACTTCATATTTCATCTGCTGTTCCATTTTACAATACACACTATACATCGTATTTACTTTTTGCATTCACAATTACTAATTATAGTTCCCTTAGATCTATTAATATATATCTTATTTCCCTTCCTCCTTTCCACTATGCTTCCCCTTTTAACCATTTTCTCCTGGTCTCTCCAGAATTCCACTTCTTTTTTTTTTTTTTTTTTTAAATTTTTTTTATTGAGTTTTAAACAGAGATATAAAGACAATACAAAAAAAAATACAAAGACATTACAAAGACAAACGAATTCCCACCACCAACCTACCCACACTATATTTTACATATATGTTTTGGTCATCATCAGAATATATATTGCTTTATAAATTAATATATACTTAATACATTGTCAATTCAGATGTTTTAGATTAGAAATAATCTTGCATCTCCTCTTTATTTAGCTGTTTCCGGTTTTATTTTTCCTACCCTATAATCTTTCATCTATATTTGTACTGATTTTCTTTTCCAGCCATTGATACCACTTGTGCCACACAAGATAGAATTCACTTTCTTCTTTATCTTGGAGTTCTAGTGTCAGTTTATCCATTTCGGCACATTCTGTTATCTTTGAGATTAGTTTGTCTTTGGTTGGGAGTTGATCTGATTTCCAATTTTGCGCAAACAGTAACCGTGCTGCTGTCAAAATGTGTATGATGAGGTACTTTGTCTCTTTGTTGTATTGTGTTGTTATCATTCCGAATAAAAAAAATTCTGGGGTGTTTTCTACTTGTTGGTTTATTATTTCTTCAATGATTTCCTTTGTGTCCTTCCAGTATTGTTGGGCCTTTGTACATTTCCACCAGGCATGGTAGTATGTCCCTTTTTTTGTTTTGCACTTCCAACAGCGTGGGGAGGTGTTTGGATATATTTTGGCTAGTCTGGCTGGTGTTAGGTGCCATCTGTAAAACATTTTTATGAGGTTTTCTTTGTAGGGTATGGCTCTTGTCATTTTAATATTCTGTTTCCACAATTTCTCCCAGTTTGCCAGTTGGATGTTGTGCCCTATGTCCTTGGCCCATCTTATCATATTTTCTTTTACTGTTTCTTCCAGTAATTTATATCTAAGTAAGTAGTTATATAATTTGGTTATCATTTTTTGTTGTGGGCCTTGTAAAATCTTATCCAATTCGTTCAAATTATTCGAGATTCCATATTGCTTTTTGTCTGCTATGTATCTTGAGTGTATTTGAGTATAGGGCCACCAATCGATATTTATGCCGGAGTTTTGGAGTTGCTGTCTTGAGACGAGTTCGCCTTCATGATTCAGTAAGTCTTGGTACCTCATCATTTTTCCTATTTCGAGCGTGTTTGGGTATATCAACGCTTCCATCGGGGACCACCATTTTGGTATTTTGGTATAGTGAATTCTCTTAATATCCTGCCAGATCTTGAATAATGAAGCTCGAATTATATGACATTGGAAGTACGTGTGTCTTTTATCCGGTCCGTCCCATAAGAAAGCGTGCCATCCTCTTATTAAGTCAAAGCCTTCTAAATATAAGGTTCTTTTGTTGCCGAGTTCCATCCATTCTTTAATCCAGGTCAATCCCGATGCCTTATAGTAGAGTTCCCAATCTGGTGTTGCTAGGCCTCCTTTGTCCCGTGAATCCTGTAGAGCTTTGATTTTAATTCTGGCCTTCTTTCCCTGCCATATGTAGTTCATTGTTATTTTGTTGAGGTTCTTAAAGAAATCTCTTCCGGGGTGTATTGGTATCACTTGATATAAATATAGTACTCTTGGTAATATATTCATTTTTATTGAGGCAATTCTGCCCATCAATGAGAGTTGTAATCTACTCCAAATTTCTAAGTCTTTTTTGATTTGTTTTAACAATTTGGTATAATTATCTTCTTTAATTGTAGTTGCTTTTGCTGTCAGCCAAATACCTAGGTATTTTATTTTCTTTACTATTTGAAGTCCTAATTCTTGCTCTAATTTCAACTGTTGTGTTTGGGTCATATTCTTCGTCAATACTTTCGTCTTCTGCTTATTTATTTTGAGGCCCGCAACTTCCCCGTATTCCTCTATCATTGTCATCAACCTGGTTCCAGATCGTATTGGGTTTTCCAATATGAAGATCACATCGTCTGCAAAGGCAAGTAATTTGTATTCCTCCCCCCGAATCTTAAGGCCTTCCACGTCTTCTTCCTTCCTGATTTCCGTTAGTAAAACCTCCAGTGCGATTATAAATAATAGAGGTGACATGGGGCAACCTTGTCGTACTCCTTTCTGAATGTCGAAAGTTTGTGTCATGTCACCATTTATTGCAATTTTGGCTGTTTGACAGGAATAAATCTTTCTTATCAATTTAAGGAATTTCTCTCCGCAATTCATTAATTCAAGTTGTGATGTAAGAAAGGACCAATTTAAATTATCAAAGGCCTTCTGGGCGTCGAGAGATATTAGAGCTATTTCCTTATCTATTTTCTTATCGTAGTATTCCAGTATATCTATGATCGTTCTCAAGTTATTTTTAATCTGCCTCCTGGGTATGAAGCCGTTTTGGTCTGTATGTATATATTTATGGATTATTGTTTTAAGTCTCTGCGCTAATATTGACATGAATAGTTTGTAGTCTACATTGAGTAATGAGATGGGTCTGTAATTCCTAACTTGGGTCCGGTCTAAATCTTCTTTGTGTATTAACGTAATAATGGTTTCTGTCCATGATTTTGGGATTTCAGCTGTCAATAATGCTGCGTTGAAGACTTGTAGCAGTATTTCGTCTATTTCTTGTTGGGAGTGTTTATAAAATTCAGTAGGAATTCCATCTGGTCCTGGAGTTTTGTTGTTCTTTTGTTTTTTACGAGCTTCAATCAATTCAGTCATTGTTATGGGGCGATTCAAGATCTCTCTATGTTCTTCTTCGAATTGTGTAATGTTCACTTTACTAAGGTATTTTCGAATTTGGTCTTCGGGGACATCTTCCTGCCGATAGAGATTCTGAAAGAATGTTTTGGCTATGTTTTTCTTATCTACGTGTGTGTGGAATAAAGTTCCTGATTCGTCCTGGAGTTGGTGTATAATTCTTTTGTCTGTTTGCTTTTTTAATTTATGGGCTAACCAGCGTCCAGTTTTGTTTGCGTGTTCGAAGTTGGTCTGTTTTGCCATTTTTATTTTTTGTGCCAAATCAGCTTTTGTAGTCAAATTCAATTTATGTTTAGCCAAATTAAGTTTTTGCTGTGCTATCTTATTATTAGGGTGCTGTTGTAATTTAGTTTCTTCTATCTTGATTTCTTCCAATAAGTCATTCCTGATTCTTTGTTTCTCTTTTTTTCTCTTTGCCAGGTATGCAATGGTTAGGCCCCTGATATATGCTTTCGTCGTGTCCCATAGATTTTGTAACGACGTTTGGTCCTTTGTGTTAATTTGGAAAAATATCTTAATCTCTTTTTCCATCATCTGTAGATACTCTTTTTCCTTTATAATACTTGTATCCATTTTCCATCTTTTTTGTTTTCGGGAGCCTTTCCAAATTATTTTGATAGGGTTGTGGTCAGCCCATATGTTAGGCATAATTTCTACGTTGTGTGTTTCTTTACTTAGTTGGGGTGTCATCCAGGCCATATCCAATCTTGACCACGATTGATGTGGGCCAGAAAAGTATGTGTACTGTTTGGTTGTAGTATTTAATTCTCGCCAGGTGTCATGTAGACTCATTTCTTGTACCAAGTTCTTAAATGTTTGTGGCAGTGTCTTCCTTTTGATTTTGTTCTTCCTGTTACTATAGTAGTCTTCTCGTGTGTTGGCAATTGCATTAAAATCTCCGACAATGCAGATATTTTCATAGTCCAGCTCTTTTAATTTGTCATGTAGTTTTTTATAAAAGTCTATTTGGTTTCCATTTGGGGCGTAGATGGCTACTAACAGTATTATTTTTGTTTCCAGTTTTACTTCTATTATTAAGACTCGACCCTCTTTGTCCACATATATCGGCTTTGTTCTTATATGGTCTCTAACATATATTACCACTCCCCTTTTTTTACAGTCGCCTAAGGATGTGTACATTACTCCTAATTTTTTATTTTCGAGTAATTTTTTCTGTTGTTTTTTTATGTGTACCTCTTGTAAGGTGATTATATCTGCTCCTAATTTTTGCAGTTTAGTGAAAATCTGATGTCTTTTGCTTGGTGAATTTAGACCATTTATATTTATAGAGATGAGTTTTAGTTCTTCTTCCATTCCTGGTGTTGTTTATTTGTCTGTTATTTTGAGTTTTGATGTGTTTCTTGTAACTCTTTGTGTGATCCCCGTCATTTCCTCCTTCCCCGGCTTTCCCTTCTTCCGTTCCTTGTCCTCCTTATTTATTGGCTGCTCTTCTTGGTCACTGGGGTTTGAATCTTCTCTGCCTCCTCTGCTCTCCTGTTCTCCTTCATATCCTAAATGTTGGTCTGCGAAGTCCTGGGCTTTTTCTATGGTGTCGATTCGAAATTTTCTTCCTTCCCAAGAAATGAGTACTCCTTCTGGTATAAGCCATCTAAATTTAATCTTGAGTTTATTCAACTGTCGTGTTAAGAAGTTATATTCTCTTCTCCTATCCCTGGCCCTTCTCGGTACTTGTTTTAGCGTTAGAACTTCCCTCCCTTTGTACATGACTGTCTCCTCTCTCATCTTTCGGTATATTTCTTCTTTCATTGTTTTTTTTGTGAATCTGATGTGTACTTCTTTAGGGAGTTTGTTTCTTCTGGCATAGTTTGTGAAGGCCCTGTAAATTTCGTCGATGCCACCTCTTATTTCATCTTTATCCTTATGTGTCACCTCTGCCAAGATTCCAACCATAATTTCACCCAAGTCTTCCTCTCTCTGTTCTTCTATATTTTGAAATCTTAAGTAGAAAGATGCCTTTTCCATTTCAAGAAATGTAAGTGCATCTTCTGTGTCTCGGCTTCTTGTTGCTTGTTGGTTCTCCATCTGTTCCAACCTGGTAGCTGTGGCTTCCGCCTTTTCCTCAACTTTATGGATTCTCTGTTCATTTTCGGTTATATTTTGTTGAATTTTCTCTATTTTTTCATCTATATTTCTAATCTCATCTTTAATTTCCCCTACATCCAATCTCATTTGTTCATGGTTCTTTTTCGTTTCATCATGATTCAGGGTCATCTTATCTTCCATCCTTTTCATTCCCTCCTGAATCATTGCAAGGGCAGCTTGGATATTTTGAATACCTATGTTGGTCTTTTCTTTATCTGTTGTTTCCCCTGTCTTCTGCTGGATCGGGGAAGCCACCAATAGTGTTTGGGTTGGGGGCATTTTCTTGGTTGATTTAATAGTAGTTGGTATGTTTGAGGTTGCCATATCTATTATGCTTATTATTTTTGCCCACAATTTCATAAAATTCTCACGTCTAATGTTTATAACCTGGATGCAGGATTATTTTTACAAGGTTTTTTCAGAGTATTTCTAATTAGTAATACGATATTGGGAAAACAGCAAAAAGGAAGGCGGGGGGGGGAAGCAAGAGAAGGGGGGAACAACGGGGAAAAAGTAAGCTTCTAACAATTCATTAATTACCTTATTCTTCAATTACTTACAAAATAAAATGTATTTTATTATAATAGTTCTAAATTAGTATCAATATCAATTTAATTATTATAATTCTATCTAATTATTTAAAATCATTTACTGTATATGAATAAATTAATTAAAGATAATTAAAGATAATATTCTATAATTGTTTAATTAATTTCAAATAGACAAATTAGACAGACTATTTCAGAGAAAAACTAATAAGTTATTAAAGGTTATTTTCCGGGTCTAGTATCTTATAATATATAGTAGAATAGATTTAAATCGAGCTAAGCATATATATATTGTCCATTAATTATAGTCTCTTATCTTTCTTAGTGTTATGTAAACTTATCTTTCTTCCAACCAAATACAGTTCCAAAGGTCTGAGTCACCCTATTCACTTTAATTGTTCCACGATCCAATTTAATCTATAGTCCTCTGTATTCCTGTTGTTAGAATCCAGATCCAATCCCAAGAGTGTAATGTTGTATCCTCTATTTAAGTCCTTATCATCTGGTTCATCAAGTATTAATCAATATTTAAATTGTTCAATCCAAACAGTTCAGTCTCTAGTAGTCAAATAATCAAAGTCAAAGTCCCTCACACTTTGTATCAGTTTTGTATCCTAATCTTCACAAGAAGTATCACTAAAAGATAGTTTGTATAAATCAGTAAAATCCAATACGATCAATTTGTAGAGATCCGTCCAGGCTCCTCTCCTCTCCTCCGATCTCCGGCACTCCACACTGCACACGCTGTCCCCGCTCGCTCCGATGCTGCACGTTCTGTTCTTATTTGTCCAACTCTCTCCACTCAATCCAGTCTCCCACAAGCTTTTCCTCTTTCGAATTATCTAGTTCAATCCACACTGGCAACTCCACATCAGTAAAGTCCAATACGATCAGTTTGTAAAGGTCCGCCCAAGTTCCTCTCCTCTCCTCCGATCTCCAGCTCTCCTCGCTGCACACGCTCTCTCCGCTCACTCCGATGCTGCACGGTCCGTTCTTGTTTTATTTTTTATCCAATTCTCTCCACTCAATCCAGTCCACATTTATAAAATCCAATACTAATATCCAAGTCTTTTTAAATTATTCTCTATTCTCATCGCAGTATTCATAGGAATTACCTCCTTCCGCTCTTCCACTCTCACTGTACACTCAGCTGTTCGAATTTTTGCGCTGTCACTTTGCTTTCAAAATGGCTCCGTTCCGATCTATCTTCCGTCGCCGCTTATCCTCTTTCTTTTTTCGGGTTTCTCTTCCACCAGCGCTGCTTCTTACTATCAGGTAATTTTTTGGGGTTTTCTAGTTAAGGATCTTCTGTTGATGACCTCTTATAGCTTTCAATCTTCGCTTCCCTCTTATACAGTTATCAGCGCCTCCGGCCAGCCCCGTAAGGCTGGTTTTTCCTCACTCTGGATTAAGGGCTTTATCTTGTACCTTCGGAGAAGTTGCGATCTCCTCCGAGGTCCTAAGATGTTCCCCTTTAAACTATTGATCACTACGAGATCAATAGCGCCTGTTTCGGCTCCAGATGCGGGATTGTTAGGGACTCAGGAGCGGAGCTTCACCCCTTTCATCCCTAACGCGCTGAGATCGCCGCCGGAAGTCTCCAGAATTCCACTTCTTAATGATTTTCTCTTTTCATCTCATTTTCTTATCTTCTTCTTTTTTATTTTTATATTTATTGTATCTTTTCTCCTGAATCCTTTCTCTAACTTTTGAGTCCATCACTCACATAATTGCTCCCCCCCCCACTGTTATCTAATCTTTTCCCATTTCCTTCTCTTCCCTTAGATTACTTTTTTAAAGAAAATATTCCCCCTGTCCATTCTTTTCTTGCCACTGTAAATCCCAGTGTAATCATCTAACTTTTTGCCTTCAATTCTTTTTCCTTCAATAATATTTTCTTGTTTCTCATTTATATTCTCTTTTTCCTGTTTTATGTGCTCTAACAAAGTTTCTGACTTTTTATTGCCCTTCATTGTTTCACGCATGTTTTTAAGCATCTCAATTAATTCCTCACACACCCAAGACTCTATATTATTAGTTTAAAAAATTATTAGTATTTCCACTTATATTTAATTAAGATTTTAGTCCATATAGTAGTTTCTTTTTTATTACCAGATAATATCCAGTACAAATGTTTGTCCAATCCACTCCAATTTAAAGCTTTATTATTGTCCACTGCCTTTAGAAATCAAGACCAAGCAGCTTAAGACAAAACAAATACTCTTTAAAATTTCTCACAGTTCTTATGGTGATCAAGATCACTGTTGTAATTTACTTTTTTTAAAATTTTTATTGAAAATTGTTAAAAAAATACAAAAGAAAAATATAACAATATGGATAGAATTGCAGAGAGTAACATAATACATGTAGGGTTTAGAACATCAGCTTTCACCTGATAATAGCACAAACCTCCATTAAGACGAAATTATCAAAATAGAAGGCATATCGAGGAGAGAGAATTCCCAACTACCATACAATACAATGTTGTAATTTACTTGAATTCTCAGGCCAGTGCTCTCTTTCCATCAGCAGATGTCTCTCTCCAATCACAATTCTCAGAACAACAAAGTATCCAGTTTACAAAAGTATTTTAAATCCACATAGAAAATACTTTCTCTCAAATTGCTTTTATCCTTTTATTTTATTTTTTTTAATTTCTCCAAATTTAATTTTAAATCCAATTGTAAAATTTTCTTTCTTGGGCTTTAATATTTTAACCTCCTCTTTGTTCTTCCTTCATACTTCAAAACTGTCAAAATTCTTTCAAATCTTCATTAAAAAGTACTTTCCCTCCGGTTTCCTTTTCTTACATTAGTTTTAATTTCTTCAAATCCAATTTTAAATCCAAATATAAAGTTTTCTTTTCTGGGCTTTAGTACTTTAACTTTCTCTTTGTTCTTCTCCCTCCATTAAAATTCCCAAGTGCCAATTAGCTGCTCATTTCTTTGTGGATCTTTTAGAGTTTTTTTTTTTTTAATTTCCTTTTTTACCTGTGAGTGGCCACAGGCCACTCACCTGGTACCAGTACTCCATCCAAATACCATTCCTGCACAAAATCTTATTCTGGTTGCCCCAGCTTCAAAGGAGTCATTTTTAATGGCCGCTGCCCCCACTGCTGAATCAAAGAGCTGCCTCTGACCTTACCAAGAACTTACGAGGCACCTCTTGGTCGTCCGAGGTGCCTCTCCTTCTTCAATGTCCCTACAAGACAGTTCTGGTCCGAAGATCCCCCGACGGCTGTTTGTCTGGCTGGATTCTCACTGGGCTCATCGGAGTCCGCTAATTTCCAGTCAGTCTCACTGCGACGTTTCCGGTTTCCCCAGTCTTTACTTTCTTGAATGGAGAGGAGAGGCAGACCCTTACACCTTCCTTCCTTCCTTCCTTCCTTCCTTCCTTCCTTCCTTCCTTCCTTCCTTCCTTCCTAACAGGGGTGAGGGATTAAAATGGGAAGCTCTCTGCCTGCCTGTTGTCCACTCTGCCTGGAGCCACTGACAGCTTTTTTAAAAAAAAAACTCTGCGGAGCTGCAGCTTCCTTTTTTTTTCCACCCAAAAAAAAAATTCTGCCTTCAGAAGCTCTGTTTGGAGGCTTTAGAGTTTTTTTTCTGAAGCTTCTTTCAGAGACTTTTTTTCTGAAGGACTGTCTGTACTCTGTTCAATCTCCTTTCTTTGGTATTGGTACATAGATTAACCTCTTCCGATCTGTTGGTTATTGTGTCATTCTCCAGATTTGTTAGCATAGTTTGATTAGAACCTTTACTGATTCTTCTTTTCTTGCTTGCCATATTATTTTAGATAAAAGCCTTTCAGAGGCTTTTTTTCTGAAGCTTCTTTCAGAGGCTTTTTTTCAGCCTCTGAAATCTTCATTTGCGAGGCTAGACGGGGCTACATTTGGAGTATAAGACGCACCCAGATTTTCACCCTCTTTTTTGGGGAAAAAGGTGCATCTTATACTCTGAAAAATACGGTAAATCACACAATAACAACAGTACTATTCTCATCCTCACAATTTTCTAAGCAAGGAATATTACAATAAGAGTCACAGTCAACACAATGATAACAAAAAGAATCAGTAATACAATTGCAATCACAATTAAAAATTGATGTTTTCTTCCAGTTTCTTCTTCCCAAACACACCAGATATTTGTTTCCAAAAACAGTAAAGAATTAAAATCCCAGCTGCAGTTAACATACCCCAAATTACCCAAAAATGCCAAGATTCCAACATCGGCTATGATTTCTTTATTTTGATTCGTAGAGAATCTTCAGTTTGTTGAACAGTCCAGTTGGTTGGTTCTTCCACTGGTCCCTTTATTCAAGTGTACTGTGTCCATCCCTTTTCTCAGGTTCTCACAGCGGTTTCAGTGGTTAACAGCACTTGGAATGGTCCCTCCCAGTTTGGCTGTAACTTTTCCTCTTCCAAGTTTTGATTAGGACCCAATCTCCAGCTTTAAAGGGCAATTTACCAAGGGATCATCATCGTAGTCTGATTTGCTTTCCACCAGACTGTCCACCGGGCCAGACAGAGTTCTCTCACCATCCTTGGGGGATAGGGTTAACTCTACAACATCTACTCCCTTCAGGGCTGTCTCGTGGGTTCTCTGGGGTTTCACTGATTTTTTTGGCAGGACTCGGAGTTGCCTTCTGAGTTGGACATGTAGCTTGGCCATTGGCATTTCAGTGCCCCTCCTTCCCACAAGTAGCCGGCGGATCATCAGCATGGTTTCAGACTCTCTTTCTTTTCAGGGAGAGATCTACACCACCCACATCTCAGCTGGTATTTGGGTCGAGCCAGGTCAATTTCCACTTCCTTTTCTTCCATCATATAAATAACAAGAAAAAAATCAAGGAAACAGTTGGTCCACTAAAGAGAGAAGATGACAAGGAAGTAACAGGCAGCAGAGCTGCTCAACTCATTCTTTGCATCGGTCTTCACGTAAAAACAAAACTATAGCCCAACCTACCAAAAACATAATTGTAAAAGACAGACCAGAAATAAAAGTTAAAATAAGCCAAAAAATTAGTAAGATAACACCTGTCTGATCTTGATAAATACAAATCACTGGGACCTGATAGATTATATCCCAGAGTTCTAAAGGAGTTGGCAGATGTCATCTCAGAACTACTGTACCACATCTTTCAAAAATCCTGGAGCACCGGGGACTGGAAAAGAGCTGATGTGGTTCCCATCTTCAAAAAAGGGGGAAAAAACCAGACCCAGGAAACTACAGACCAATCAGCCTAACATCAATACCCGGGAAGATACTGGAAAAGATAATAAAAAACAGATCTGCCAACATCTAGAAATGAGTAAAATAATAATTAGCAGTCAGCATGGGTTTGTTAAAAACAGATCATGCCAAACCAATCTTATTTCATTCTTCAACATAGTGACTAAATTAGTAAACCAGCAAAATACTGTGGACATAATATAGTTAGACTTCAGCAAGGCATTCGACAAAGTAGACCACAACCTACTTCTTGGTAAGCTAGAAAAAAGTGGGATAGATAGCATCACCACCAGATGGATTTGTAACTAGCTGACAAACCATGTAGACCCATGTAGACCCATTAAGGAGTAGTCCTTAATGGGTCTACATCTACATGGAGGGAAGTAAGTAGTGGGGTATCACAAGGTTCCATCTTAGGCCCAGTACTCTTCAATATCTTCATAAACTTAGATGAGGGAATAGAAGGGGAACTTACCAAATTTGCGGATGATACTAAGCTGGCAGGAATAGCTAACACCCTAGACGATAGGCTCAAGACCCAGATGGATCTTGACAGACTTGAACACTGGGCCCTATCTAACAAAATGAAATTCAATGTAAAGAAAAGTAAAGTCTTACACTTAGGCAAGAAAAACCACAAGTACACATATGGACTGGGTGAAATCAGGCTTAATAGCAGTAATTGTGAGAGGGATCTTGGACTCTTAGTGGACAACCAGTTAAATATGAGCCATCAGTGTGCAATGGCAGCCAAAAAACCCAATGCAATCCTAAATTGCATTAACAGAGGGATACAATCAAGATCAAGTGAGCTTGATTGATATAAAGCCTTAGTAAAACCACACCTAGAATACTGTTTGGTGACCAAAATCCAGTTTTGGTCACCACACTCAACATAAAGATGTTGAGACTCTAGAAAAAGTGCAGAGAAGAGCAACCAGAATGATTAGGGCATTGGAGACTAAAATATATAAAGTCCGGTTACAGAACTGGGCATGGCTAGTTTGATAAACTTGCAAGTATGGCAGATGGCAGCGTGGCCAATAATTCTTGTATTGCTCCAATCGAATTGGTGTTCAGTGTCAGTGTGGGTAGAGATTAGGGATTTGGGATTGACTGCCAGCTGCCAGCTGGTGTTGTAAATTACATTGTTTCTTTCATCCTTCTGTATCTTGTCTTTGGTTCTGGATAATTCCTGGCAGAGTGTGGCTGTGGGTTTGTAGGCTATTGTTATTCCTAAAGGTTGGAGAATTCTGGCTTTCATTTTTGACACCTCTTTTGTGTATGGTAGGGTTAGTTTTTGTGTGGTGGTTGACTGTGTGGTGCATTGTGGTTTGGATACTGTGTGTCAGAATACAATGTCAAGCAGCCATTTCTCTTCTGCTTTGCTTAGTGCTGTGGTGTTGCAGTGTGATATGGATGATCCTATCAAAGTACCTTGTACTTGTTTATGATTTTCCATTGAACTTAAAGTATGTGTTGAGGCATAGATCCAGAAGTTTCATGATGGTTTCTGTGGACATGGAATGTTCAGTGGCGGCATTATCCTTGTGGGTATGGTGTTTAGTGAGTATGTGTCAGCCTCATGATGCTTGCTTGCTTTCGGCTGCCATTGTAATGGGAGGGGAGAGGTATTGTAGGTATTTGGGAGGGGGGAGTGAGCTGGTGAAGATGTCTCGGAAAAGGGAGGAAAATTCTCACTGTCTTTTTAGCAGTTGCGGAGAGAGCTGATAATTGTCAAGGTCAACCGTCCCGGCATACCAGATAGATGGGGCCATCTAAAGAAGTACCCCACATGACACCTTGGGGAGATGTGGATTGGACATTCAACCTGGGACTGTGGGGGGGGAGGGATTTGGGGGATGCTTTCAATATGTAATTTTCACGCCTATTGCCTCAGATTTTGCTTTTCTTTCACTGCATTCAGTTCATCCTCAATAAAAGTACCTTTCTCTACAAACATGGAGTCTGGGTTTTTCTTTTTTGAGTTTTGAATGGAGGCAAGCCTGACAGTATGGTTTGTTTATCCAGGTCGATGTCAATTGAGGTGAAGAGTGCGGTGATATCAAAGGAGACCATGATTTCTTCCTTGTCCACCCTGATCTTGGGGTGCTCGATGAGTTGGAGAATTTTTTCTGGGGAGTTTAATGAGTGGGTTGAGTCAATGACCAAGTGTCTGAGTTTCCTCTGCATGATTTTTGCTAGTTTGTGCATTGGTGTTCTGGGTAGAGACACAATTGGGTGTAAATTCTTGTGTATTTTGGGGAGTCCTTAGAACCTGAGTGTGGAGAAGTCTTGTGGTTGCATGTGCTTTCTCTCTAGTGATGTTAGCTGTTTTTCTTTTTCCATTTTTCTTAGGTGTCTTTTATTTTGACCTCTAGCTGTTTTGTCGGTTAGTTGTGGATTATTTGATAGATTGTTTAATTGGCTTTGCTGATGTAGTCAGTTTTGTCCATTATTATAGTCAGTCTGCCTTTAAGATGACAATGCTTTCATCTTGTTTCAGTTTCTTTAGTAGGTTGGCTAGGAATTCAATGGGATCAGCCTCTTTGTGGTTGAAATTGATGTCATGTCTGAGGTCTTTTTGTCATCTGATAGAGATCTGCTGGATAGATTTCTGATCAATAGTTTTGAGTTGTCATCTTGTGATGGGGACGTGACCTCCCCATTACAAGACCCATAACAAGACCCTGACTTGACACAACCCACACCTGAGTCCATCACAAGATGCATAACGACCCATCACAAAACCCTGACCCAATGTGACCCTCACCTGACATGACATCCCCATCACTACTGACCACACAAAGCTCTTCTAAACAGAGGAACATGACATCTCCTAAACTCCACTGAGCCTAGCCTGGTAATGAAATATTAGAAACTGACCCACAAGCTTCACCCTCAAAATGCAGATTTTTCTTCTTCTTCTTCTTCTTCTTCTTCTTCTTCTTCTTCTTCTTCTTCTTCTTCTTCTTCTTCTTCTTCTTCTTCTTCTTCTTCTCTCCTCCTCCTCCTCCTCCTCCTCCTCCTCCTCCTCCTCCTCCTCCTCCTCCTCCTCCTCCTCCTCCTCCATAGAACATGGAATAATAGAGTTGGAAGAGACCTTGGAACCCTTCTAGTCCAATCCTCTACTCAAATAGGAGACCCCATACCATTTCATATCTGAATGGTCTCTTTTTGAAAGCCTCCAGTGATAGAGCAACCTCAACTTCTGAAGGCAAGCTAGTCCATTGGTTGATTGCTCTCACCTTTAGAAAATTTCTCCTTAGTTCTAGGTTGCTTCTCTCCTTGGTTAGTTTCCATCCATTGTTTCTTGTCTTGCCTTTTGGTGCTTTGGAAAATAGTTTGATCTCCTCATTTTTGTAGGAGCTCTCAAATATTGGAACATTGCTATCATGTCTACCCTAGTTATTATTTTCATTAGACTAGATATATCCAATTCTTGTTTCTGTTCTTCATATGTTTTAGCCTCCAGCCTCTTAATAATTCTTGTTGCTCTTCTCTTCACTCTTTCCAGAGTCTCAACATCTTTTTTTATATATATTGTGGAGACCAGGGTGAAATGCTACTGGTTCAGACTAGTTCAGGTGAACCAGTAGCAAACATGTGGATTGGGTTGCCGAACCGGTAGCGACTGCTGGCTGGTCATGCCCCCGAACCGGTCCCCTGGTTGCCGCTCACTCGCCCCGCCCCATTTCCAGAAAGGCAGAGCCCCCCCTCTAGGGCGATCCAAAGAGGGGAGGGGGAGTCCACTCCAGGAACTCAGCCCACAGATTCCAGTGCTCTGGGGGAAGGAGGCTCAGCCACGGCAGCGAAGAAGCAGAGCGAGAGGGGCAGAAGTTACCGGCAGTTGGCAGGGCAGCAGCCCCCCATGTGGGGAGAGGGCCAGGCCCGGCCGTGCCACCACAGAGCCTACAGTGCTTTCCAGTCAGCTGCTTTGGAGCCCCAAGCCCACGGAGCCAGCACAGGAGGCACGGGTGGAAGGTGGTCTTTTCTGCAGCATCCCCATCCCCCTGCAGGGGGGACCTCTGCCTTTGCAGAAACGGGGCAGGCGGTTTGTACGGAAGATTGGTGGGGAGGATGTGTGGCCCTCTGGGATGGAGAGTGGGGCAAGAGAAGGTTCACTTGAGCAGACAAGCCAGATGGCGGAGGGAAACTCAAAGCATTGGGGGCTTCAAAAGGGCAGAATGTGCTTCAGAATGTGCAGCTCCTGGTTCTAACAGTGAGTGATGTCAAGTTGGCCACGCCCACCCGGTCACATGTCCACCAAGCCATGCCCACAGAACCGGTAGTGAAAATTTTTAGATTTCACCACTGGTAGAAACCAGAACTGGATACAGTATTCCAAGTGTGGTCTGTGTAAAGCCCTACTAGAACTTCACATGATCTTGATTCTATCCCTCTATTAATGCAGCCTAGGATTGCATTGGGTTTTTTGGTTGCTTTCAAACATTATTGGCCTATGTTTAAATGATTTTCTACTAGGACTCCAAGATTCCACTTGCAGTTAGTGGCATTAAGCCAAGTTTCATCTAATATGTTGTTTTTTCTTACCTAAGTGTAAAATCATATTTTTATATACGTTGAATTACATTTTGTTAAATAGAGCCCAGTGTCCAAATCTGTCAAGATTTTTGTGGATCTTGAGCTTGTCTTCTGGGGTGTTGGTTATTCATGCCAACTTAATGTCATCTGCAGATTTGATGAGTTCCCCTTCTATTCCCTCGTCTAAATCATTTATGAAGATATTGAAGAGTACTGGGCCTAAAATGGAGCCTTGGGGTTCCCTCCATGTGGATGTAGTTTCATTTGAGGACTTACACATTGAATATGATTTGTCAGTCAGGTACAAACCCATCTGATGGCGGTGCTGTCTATCCCACATTTTTCTAGCTTGCCAAGAAGTAGGTGGTGGTCTACTTTAACAAATGCTTTACTGAAATCTAAGTGTACTATGTCCACAGCATTTCACTAATCCACTAATTTTGCCACTTTGTTGAAGAATGAAATAAGATTTGTTTGGCATGATCTGTTGTTGACAAACCCATGTTGGTTACTGGTTGTAACTTTGTTTGCTTCTAGGTGTTCACAGATTTGTTGCTTTATTATCTTTTCCAGGATCTTCCCACGTATTGATGTGTGGAAATTGGGATCGTAGAAAAACCCAGGAGCATAGAAGAGTCCAAAGGCAGATGCATGAATAAATGTGATAAATGTATTTATTCATATAACAAAGCATATTAACTATATACAAAGGCTGTCTTAATATCCATTAGGATAGGGGGCACACAGCGTGTGTGACTACCCCTATCAAAGATCATGTCTCATGGAGAACAAACGTAAAAGAGAGCATGGTGGAAAGGTTAGAGGGGGTTTTATACTCAGTGTAAGCCCCTCCTCTCCACATAGGGGTGGGGGCACTTTCTGCCTCCACTAGTGTCTGTATGATATATGTGCCAATGGCTTGCAAATACTTGACAGTTCCCCTCCTTGCGAGCCAATGGCATGCAAACATACAAATGCAATGCACAACAAATTTTACCCTGTGAGACATAACTTTTTACACAGATCTTTGTGCCTATCTGCTGGTAGAGGTTTTGTGAAAATATCAGCTGTTTGTTATTTGGTCTGACAATGTGATAAAGATATAAACCCCATCTCTACTAGTTGCCTAACATTTTGATAGCGGATATCAATATGTCTGGACCTTTTTCCCACTGCATAGGCTTTGGCAATGCCTATGGCCCCGGTGTTGTCTTCTATAATTTGGATGGGCAAAGTCGGTGGTGTCCAGATGCTAGAAATTAAGGCATCAAACCATATCAGATCGTTCCCTGCCTCTGATAGGCATGCATATTCGGCCTCAGCGGTGGAGCACGAAACAAATTTCTGTTGCCCCACATGCCAATGGATGGGTGCCTCATTTAATAGTACCAAGAAGCCCGAAGTACTCCTACGTGTCTTGGTATCTCCGGCCCAGTCCGCATCCGCGAAGCATTTTAATTGGGCCTTGTCTCTATTCTCAGGTTCCAAGCGAAGCACGTAATCTGCTGTGGTCTTGAGATACCTTAATAGCTTTTTAATGGCCAACCAGTGGAACTGGGTAGGATGTTCCACTTGTCTAGATAGCAGGTTTACGGCCAGGGCAATATCTGGACGGCTCCAGTTACTTATATATAGTAATGAGCCGATCACTGACCTAAATAGAGTATTATTTTGGAACTCTGGGCTATCCTTGTGTGCCAATCCATAATAGTCGGTCTGCATTGGGATAGCCGTTGGCTTGCTATCTTCCATTTTACATTTCACCAAGAGTTCCTCTATCTTTTCCTTTTGGGAGAGAGCAAAACCTTTTGGTGTAGTGATGATTTGTACGCCTAGGTAATTGTCCACATATCCTAAAGACTTTAGAGTGAACTTTTTTTTTGTAGGGTCCTGGCAAATATAATACTTCCCCCCTTGTCAGGCCCTATATATAAAAGGTCATCGACATACACTAGGACTTTCTCCAGCCCCCCTTTGGTATCCCTTGTGAAGGTACATTTATCAGCTGGAGATGGATGGAAACCCAGTGATTTGAGAGTTTTAGTCAGGCATTTGTACCACAGTCTGCCTGATTGTTTGGGGCCGTACAAACTTTTCTTCAGAAGCCAGGTGTGGCCTTCCTGCTGTTGAAATCCAGGGGCACCTCTGACGTAAATTTCTTGTTTTAGATGTGCGTGTAAATAAGCAGTTTGCACATCAAATTGAAAAATGTGTTCCCCATGTGCTGCTGCGGTGACCAAAGCAGCCCTCACACTTTCCGCTCTCACGGTGGGGGAGTATGTTTCATCAAAGTCCTGCAAGTAGTGCTGTGCGTAGCCTTGTGCTACCAGCCGGGCTTTATAGAGGAGTTTGTTGTTGGGCATTGGCTTGACCTTGTAGACCCAACGGGTGCCAATTGCTTTCCTCTTTTTGGGGACTTCCATGGGGATGAAGACTTTCAATTTTTTGAGACTGTCCATTTCCCGCTCCATTGCCACCCTCCACCTGCGCTGTTCTTCCTCGGGAAGCTGGAGGACATCTGAGTACGTTTTAGGGGCCATGGTAACGCTGTTGACCAAGGCAACACAGCCAATGTCCAACCTTTTGGGTGGCACCCCTTTATTGGAGCATTTTGACCGTCTGGGAAATTGCCACTCACCATCATCATTGTCATCTGGAGCATCGGTGTCAGAATTGGAGCTGCCGGAGGTATCTTTCCAATCAAAATGGGGCGGGCCTCTGTCCCAGGCGCTGCGAAGATATGGTCGTTTAGGTGAGGCAGGAGGTGTGAAGTCACCCAGGGATTCCTTGTCTGAATCGTCAGAGTCAGGTAGGGATTCATCACCATCCGGATCTTTGCTGGTCAGTTGCTTGGAGTTTGTTGGTTCATCCTCTTCAGGTGGTGCTGCTTGTTCAGTGTCGCTTCTAATAGGGGAATAACCGGGTTCATTGGAATGAATTTTTGACCAATTTGACCCCTCCTCAAAGGAAGCTGATCTAGAGACAATGACAAGGTTATTTTTGTCTACAAACCTAGAGGCCTTGCTGCCGGTTGCATAACCTATAAATCTGAGCCTCCTTGATGCCTTGCCCCCCTTTCTTCTGAGGTGCTTGGGAATATGGACCCAGGCATAGGAACCAAAAATTCTCAGGTGTGAGAGGCTAGGTTTTCTTCCATGGACCAGGAAGTATGGGGTTTGGTTAATGGCACTACTCCACGTCCTGTTGACTAGATAATTAGCCATTTTGACCGCTTCTGCCCAAAAAACTTGGCTCATGTCAGCATCTGCAAGTAGGCAGTTCATGACATTCTGCAGCACGCCATTTCTCCTTTCTACAATGCCATTCTCGGACGGAGTTCGAGGGGATGATTTAAAATGGAGGATACCTCTCTCCTTCATCCACTTTTCAAAAATCTTGGATGTAAACTCAGTCCCCCTATCACTCTGCACCTGAGCGATGCACACCTTGTGTTGCGTTTGGATCTGGTTGTAAAGATATTTGAAGTTGGTAAAGACTTCAGTTTTGTCCTTTAAAATAAATACATGGCCATAACGAGAGTAATCATCTACTACCATTAAAAAATAACGCCCCCTACCAAGGGAGGGTCTAAAAGGACCAACCAAATCCATGTGTACCAGCTGATAAGGGTACCTTGCACGATGGGAAGAGACCTTAGGTATAGCAGCAGTTTTAGATTTTGCTGCCTTACAGATGGCACATTCCAAATAGGTATTACAATTCTTTATCTTAAGCCCATCAGAAAAATCTTGCATTTTCTTAATAACCGGGAAGCTGGCATGGCCGAGCCTGCGGTGTAATATATGAGCACAATCCAAATGTAAAGGTTTACCCATGCATACTTTGTCAACCTTATGTATCTTACCATTACAAGCCTTGGTCTGTTCAGTAATGAGAGTAGGCACTGGATTAATGGTCACCTTAGAGTTCCTCAGGATTGGCTGAGGAGTTGTGACCTTAATGGGCTCAGCCTTAATGGCTTTGGATGTCCTAGGAGCTGGTTTAAAAGCTTCATTGGTTTTAGGTCCAGGGTCCTTGAGTTTGGACAACCTGGGGGCTGGCACAGAAGCTTTCTGCTCTATCTGGGCGTTAGCTCTCTGAGCCCTCTTGTTAGGTTTCTTGTGCCTTTTGACCTTTGCTTTTGGGGAAAAATAAGGCAAATTGTTGATTTTTACAATATCGCCAACAACACCCCCATTTTCGAAAACATAACCTCCACCCTTCTCAAAAACCAGTTTTACATTTTTATCCTCAGTCAATTTTAAGATGCTTAAAAGGTTGTTCTTGATTGAGGGAACATACAGTGCCCCTGTGACATCTCCTATACCAGACACATTGATCACGCCTTCCCCAGTTACCTCTGCCTTGTCCCCAGTGGCAACTTTTACTGAGGACTTGAGTGGGTGTAAAACCTTAAGTTGTTGCTTCGTGTTGGCTATATGCATTGATGCACCTGAATCAAGAAGCCACAGCCCCTCAGCATCCTTTACCTGGGAGGTGGGATTGTCACTAGTGACACTACAGAATTGGTATCCTTTATGACCACCTCCCCCTCTTCCACGGCCTCTTTTATTTTTACTGTGCTTAAGTCCAGCCGTGTTGGCCCTAGAGCGAGGGCACTCCCTTTTAAAGTGACCTTGTATGCCACAGTCAAAGCAGGTGGGATTCCTCATCTCTGCGCCTTAAATCTTCCTCAATAAAGCGGCCAGAAAAGTATTCTATATTTCTTTGTTCCCTAGAAACCCCTTCTAGAGAAATAATAAAGGGACTCCAGGATTTGTCTAGGGAGTTCAACATCACACTAATTAAAGTGGATTCAGAAACAGGCTCCCCCTCTGCTCATCCCTCATGGCTTTAAGCGTTGCCAAATGTTCCCCCATTTTGACACCAGGTTTGAGTTTATAGTTGTGGAAAATTCTTGACAATCTGCTGGTTGCAGCCATATTGTCACTATGGAACAAATTATATAGGGCAGTCCAAACTTCCTGAGCTGTGAGGCCGTCTGAAAGACTGGCATACAGAGCTGTGTCTATAGAACTTAATAGGGTTGTGTAAGCTCTTTTATGCAGGAACTCAATTTCAGGGCTCCAAGGTAAAGGGGGTGGTCTTTTGATCATGTCCAGAGTATTTTCTCTTAAGAGAATTATCTGAATCTCTTTACACCATTTTTTAAAATTCTGACCACTTAAATGTAATTTTTCAAAATTATTTGGCAAAGTTACAAAATTATTGCCATTAAACTGCATGGGGAGTTGTTCAAATGGCTGAAAAGAGCCTGTTGTGAATGGCATTGGGATCCCTAAGCCTGGGATCGATTGCTTAGGTCTGGCTCCTTTTTGTAGTCCTTCTGTAGTTTGAAGCAACTGGGCACGTGCAGGAAATGGAGCATGCTCCAAAGCCTTTTCTTGTTGGAGCTCCGATCTCCCTCTCTGAGCTCTGAAGTCAGGTCTGGCTGGAGCTTCAGTATCAGCGATGTGGCGGGGAAGCCTTGGACGAGTGGGAAGAAGGCCTGGAGATCTTTCTGGAGACTGGAGGCCCATCAGATGAGGTCCATGGGCTGGATAGGCCTGGAAATGTCTCTGGATCTCCTCTTCTCCATCAGAGGAGCAGGATTGCAGCTCCAGATCATCCCAGCAGGACCGGAAAGGTGCGGAGGCCTCAGCCTGGGCCTCCCTGGAGCATTCAGTGAATGGTGAGCACCTCTGCAGTGGGGGGTGGGAGGCTGCAGGTCCATCTGGGTTCCTCCGGGGTGGGAGGTTGGATTTGGGGCCCTCCTTTAGTGGGCATCTGGGTCTGGGGCCTCGGGGCGGCCGGTGGGTGGTTGCTCCCTAAGTTCCAGAGCAGCGACCAGGGCCTCTATGGCCTCTTTGATGTTTGCCATGGCAGGCGGGGTCTGGCAAGGGGCTTGTGGGTTCGGAGTGGTCCTCTGGGCAGCTGGAATGCTGAACTGACTGGCTGGCGTTGTAGGCCTGGGCTGTGGAGCTGGGGATGGCCTGGTTCATGGTTCTGGCAAAGTGCCCAGGGGAGCAGCCATCTTGGAGGAAGTTGCCTCCGGAAGTGGCCTGGTGGCCATTTTGTTTGGCGGGAAACTGGGTGGGGGGCAGTGTCTCTGGCGGCAGGCGCCATCTTGGAGAGATCAGGCAGGGGAGTCCTTACCGGGATGGCAGGCATCTCTGGTGCTGCCTCCTCAGGCCTCTTTCTGGCTGCTGCCCTTGTCTTCAGGAGGGAGGCGAGCACTGCTCGGCACTCCTCTTCTGACATCTCAGCCACTTGCCTGTCCAGGCTTTCTCTGGTCCTTCTGCCCCCTCTTCATCAGTGCTGAAGAAGCCTTCTCCAACATTGCCTGGCTCGGCCCCTGGGATCTCTTGCTGCATCTGGGTGGCCTCTGGCTGCCAGGGTGTAGCAGGATGGAAACCCCCTTCAATGTTTTCCATCGTTGATTCAGACTGCGGCTGCTGTGAAGTTCTCCTCCATTGAAGGCCTCTGGTCACAACAGGGGAGCTTCTCTCACAGGTTATTTTGGAGGGCATCTCGCCTTTTCAACAGCTCCTGGAGTGGAGTTCTGCTACCATTCCCTCTGCTACCATTCTGTGGAAATTGGGATCGTAGAAACACCCAGGAGCATAGAAGAGTCCAAAGGCAGATGCATAAATAAATGTGATAAATGTATTTATTCATATAACAAAGCATATTAACTATATACAAAGGCTGTCTTAATATCCATTAGGATAGGGGGCACACAGCGTGTGTGACTACCCCTATCAAAGATCATGTCTCATGGAGAACAAACGTAAAAGAGAGCATGGTGGAAAGGTTAGAGGGGGTTTTATACTCAGTGTAAGCCCCTCCTCTCCACATAGGGGTGGGGGCACTTTCTGCCTCCACTAGTGTCTGTATGATATATGTGCCAATGGCTTGCAAATACTTGACATGATGGCAGGCTGATTGGTCTGTAATTTCCTGTGTCTGGTTCCCCCTCCCCCTTTTTTTTGAAGATGGGAACCACATCAGCTCTTTTCCAATCCTCAGGTAGTTCCCCTGTACTCTAAGAGCTTTGAAAGATATGTTTCAATGGTTCTGAAATCACATCTGCCCGTTCCTTCAGAATTCTGGGATGTAGTCTATAGAGCTGACAGGTGTTCTCTTACCTTATTTTTGCATATTTTAATTTGTATTCCTAATGTGTCATTTATGATTCTGTTTTTGATAAGTAGTGTTTTCTTTTTGTGTGAAGACAGATGCAAAGTATCAATTAAACAGTTCTGCTTTCTCTCTACTGCCCTTTACTTCTTGGTCTGAGAGTTCGTTGGGCAACCATGCTAGTTTTTTCACGGTTTCCCCCGTCCTCCTCCTCCTCCTCCTCCTCCTCCTCCTCCAGAAATGGATGCAGCACTTGCCTAAAATGTGTAGAGGGGGAGAAAAAGGAAGAAGAGGATTCAAGTAGCTGGTTTGTCCTCCATTCAGAGCTTTTTATTAGGCAGCTCTTTGAACCAAGCCCAGGATCTAGGGACTGAGTCACAGGTCTGAATTCACAGAGGACCAGGTTTGCTCTTGAAGATGATTGGGCAGCTTTTGTATATCACACTTGTAGTAAAAGCAGTAAAAATAATAACTTCCAAGATGGGCTGAATCTACAACACCTGTATTTCCAGGGACGCCCCCATCACCCTCCATGGCTGGTATGTCCTACCAGGTAACAGAGTAACTGAGTTGGAAAAGATCTTGTTGGTCATCTAGTCCAACCCTGCCCAAGCAGGCGACCCCACACCATTTCCAATCTCTTCTTGAAAGACTCCAGTGATAAAGCTCCCACAACTTCCAAAGGCAAACTGTTCCATTGGTTGATTGTTCTCACTATCAGAAAATTTCTCCTTATTTCTAGGTTGAATCTCTTCTTGATCAGTTTCCATCAATCATTCCTTCAGGTGCCTTGGAAAATAGCTTGACCCCTCCCTCCCTGTGGCAGCCCCTCAAATATTAGAACATGTCTATCATGTCTCCCCTGGTCCTTCTCTTCTCTTGCAATCCAAGCAATTCCACCAACAGACAAATTGACCTACAACTAGTCTATGAATCCCTCAGAATTCAATTCAACCACACAGCACCGACCCTCAACCAATCCATACAACCCCCCAACCAGCACTTCAACTCCCAATGGCCCTCACCTGATGTGACCTCCCCATCACAAGGCCCATCACAAGACCCTCACTGGTGACCCACACCTGACACATCACAAGACCCTAACCCAATGTGATCCTCACCTGATGTGACACCATAATCACTGTTACTGCGTTTTTGTATTTACCAGCTGAGCTCATTATTTCTGGACTGTCAGACTTTCTGTAGCTTGCCAATTTTGTTATCAGTAAGCTAACTAGGTATATCCGCATTCCTTTCTTTCTACTTCACACTCTTCTTTGTTCTCTTGCCAAGAGAAGTCCGGCTGCAGAGATGTAGCTGGTAGGAACTTTACCAAAATGTAACAATTTAATTATTTTTTAGACTAGTAAGATGTTTTATTTTCTTCTTTACAATAAATATGAGTTTAATTAGAAGATGTATTCCGGTTTTATTTTTCAAGAGTATACACAAGGAAAATGCCACGATCCAGGCAATTACCCCAGGAAGGTAACGGGGCTAATTGCCTCTGACAATCACAAGACTTATTGACCACACAAAATCCTTATAAACAGAGAAACACTGACAATGACATCCCCTAAACTCCGCTGAAGATGTTACCTAGCCTGGTAATGAAACATTCAGAAACTGACCCGTAGGCTCAAAGAATGAACCTCCACTCTCATCCTACACCTGAGTTACAGATATTTGCCACTGTCGGAAATCTGCATTTTGCTGTCAACAAGATGTTTGTCCCAACAATTATTTTTAACTAAAAACATTCCAGTGTTTGCAGCTATCTAGGAGAAAATCTAGGGGTTCTATTTCTATTGTTCTATTGTTCAAGCTTTTAGTTCCTAGAAAAATTATAATTTGGGTTTATTTTTCAAAATTTCAAGTTATAAAATAATTATTGAATTTTATCTGCATATATAGCAATGAAATGAAAAATTCCTTACCCAGTGTTATGTTAGCTTTATTTAATAGCAACTAAAATTTGTTGCCATCATGTAAATACTAATTAAAATTTGACAGCAGATAAATAAGTAAACGGATTCTATTTATTTATTTAAATCATCCGAGAATATACCTCAGCCAAGCACAACTTCCTGTGAAAGCAGAGGCGGATGGAAAAATGATGTGATGCTGACACAAAACAGTGCTCAAAAAATAAGCCATTCAAATCAAGACTAAATCAGGTCCTTTCTTAAGGTCATTTTGTTTACTGACTGTTCAGCATCTGATTCGAAGCCGAACTAGGTGAGGATTGGGCAATGGTCTAATTAACATTAATTGGAAGCCCTCTATTATTCCAGTCTCAGATTTTACATTTGAATGGATCAAATAATAGCTCTTGTCTGAGGTTAATCGTAAAAATCTGTGGCAAAAATTGACTCCTCAAATGCTTTAACAAATAACAAGGTTGTGACCATTATTATTTTAATTCTTTATGAATTTGAGAATTCACAACATTCCAGGTCACCTTATCATTCCTACATAGCAGCAAAATAGACAGCTTGATCAACTGTGGCCCTGCACAGGATTGGCATCTCTTCTGTGGCTGTGGCTTCATATATGATCATATGAGAAGAGCCAAAGTTTGCTACAGTTTAAAGGTCAGCAAGATAGTCTTGCCAGATTTGGGATCTTTCTGGTCTTAATAATATTTTGATGATGTTTTTCCTGCTGCCACAGCAACCCTAAGTTACTTCATTGTTCATTTTATATCTGCTGAGATTTTTTTCCCCATATGTTTGATTTACATGACATTTTATTGTTTTCAGCTATACTGAGTTTGAACTATACAAGGAAAAAAAGCAGTTTACTTTTTTGTAACAAATTACAGGTTCTGGTTCTAAGTTAGATATTTCTTAAAAGTAAATTTCTCTAACAATTTCTAACTTTATCAATAGATGATACCAGATACTTTGTACAGATAAAGAGAATTTGGAAATCAAATTTTATTCCCGGCTTCCCAAATTGGAATGTCACCCCATAGTAATAGATTCAACTTCTTCCAAAAGAAGAAGAATTTATATTGGGTGTTTCCTGGCTAATACATATGGTGAAAGTGCATTGAGAAGTATATACTGTATAACTTGAACTCAAACTAATAGTTATAAGGCAAGATGGAGTGGGTACCAAAAAGTCAGGCCAATGGAATAGAATAGAATAGAATAGAATAGAATAGAATAGAATAGAATAGAATAGAATAGAATAGAATAGAATAGAATAGAATAGAATAGAATAGATTTTTTTATTGGCCAAGTGTGATTGGACACACAAGGAATTTCTCCTGGTGCATATGCTCTCAGTGTACATAGAAGAAAAGATACGTTCATCAAGAATCATAAGGTACAACATTTAATGATAGTCATAGGGTACAAATAAGCAATCAGGAAACAACATCAATATAAATTGTAAGAATACAAGCAACAAAGTTACAGTCATACAGTAGAAATAGAAGGAGATAGGTGATGGGAACGATGAGAAGATTAATAGTAGTGCAGACTTAGTAAATAGTTTGACAGTGTTGATGAAATTATTTGTTTAGCAGAGTGATGGCGTTCGGGAAAAAACTGTACTTGTGTCTAGTTGTTCTGGTGTGCAGTGCTCGATAGCGTCGTTTTGAGGATAGGAGTTGAAACAGTTTATGTCCAGGATGTGAGGGGTCTGTAAATATTTTCACAGCCCTCTTTTTGACTCGTGCAGTATACAGGTCTTCAATGGAAGGCAGGTTGGTAGGAATTGTTTTTTTCTGCAATTCTAATTATCCTCTGAAGTCTGTGTCTGTCTTGTTGGATTGCAGAACCAAACCAGACAGTTATAGAGGTGCAGATGACAGACTCCTCCTCTGTAGAACTGTGTCAGCAGTTCCTTGGGCAGTTTGAGCTTTCTGAGTTGGCGCAGAAAGAACATTCTTGCGATATGGTAGAACCTAGAAATTTGAAGGTCTCTACTGTTGATACTGTGTTGTCTAATATTGTTAAGAGGTGGAAATATGGAAGGGTTTCTCCTAAAGTCTACCACCATTTCTAAGGTTTTGAGTGTGTTCCGTTCCAGATTGTTCCGGTCGCACCATGAGGCTAGTTGTTCCACCTCCAGTCTGTATGCAGATTCATCATTGTCTCAAATGAGACCAATCACTGTTGTGTCATCTGCGAACTTCAATAGTTTAACAATCTAAATATGTTTTTTTTTCAAAGAAAATATATTACTGTACTTGAGAATGCTCAAAGGCAGTGGTGAAATGTAAAATTTGTTACTGCTAGTTCTGTGGGCGTGGCTTGGTGGTGATGGGGTAATGTGACTGGGTGGGCATAGCCAACTTTTTTTTTTACTTTTAAAACTATTTTTTCTACAACCTCTTCAGCCAAAGAGGTTGTAAAAAAATTGCTTTCAAAAGGCTGAGTTGCCTGATCCCAGCTGAGTTGCCTGATCATCAGAGGCTTTTTTTTTCTTTTAAAAACATTTTTTTCTACAACCTCTTCAGCTGAAGAGATTGTTTTTAAAAAATGCTTTTAAAAGCCTCTGATGATCCCAGCTGAGCCGCACAATCATCAGAGGCTTTTTTTTATTTTTCAAAGCATTTTTTTCGGCCGAAGAGATTGTAGAAAAAATGCTTTTAAAAATTTTAAAAAAGCCTCTGATGATTGCGCGGCTCAGCTGGGCATGGCGGGGGAGCAGAGAGTTTTGCTACCAGTTCTCCGAACCACCTGCTGTCATCGCTACTGGATTGGGCGATTCGGTCCAAACCGGGAGCATTTCAGCCCTGCTCAAAGGTCATGCATGCATCAAATGAGTAAGGATTGAGAAGAAAATCGTGGTCAATTTCTACATATAATGTCATTTACAGCAGGGGTCTTCAACCCTGGTCCATGGATTGGCACTGGGCTGCAGCATGCCAGAAACTGGGCCATGCAAACAAGCGAAGACCTGTCTGCAGGATGCAGACAGAACGCAAAACCATGCCCTCTCCAGTCCGGAGAAAAACCTCTCTCCACAAACTAGTCCCTGGTGCCCAAAAAGTTGGGGGCTGCTCTTTTACTGTATATAATAAATTATGTAGGGGAGCTGGGGTACACACAATATGCTACATAATATAACAAAGTACAATAGCAATAGCACTTGGACTTCACACACACACACACACACACACACACACACGTATATGTATGTGTATATATACATGTATGTATGTATGTATGTATGTATGTATGTATGTATGTATGTATGTATGTATTTTTCTTTAGCCAGGTTCTTCCTACATAAACCAAGATTTTTATGCAGCCCTAGTTCAGTGAAATCACAATCCACTAGCTTCTAGGCTTTTTTTTTCCTGGCAGCCAGCAAACACTCTGCTGCCCATTGAGAGACTAAGGAGACTAAGATAGATCTATTTTTGACTTATAAATCCTCATCAGTTAGCCACACCCTCATCCCATGTATCCTCCCTGTAAAGGTACAGTATTTGTTTTCTTTCCTTTTCGTAGGCTTTATGTGTATTTCTCTTTAGTCAGGTTCTTCCTACATAAACCAAGATTTTTATGCAGCCCTAGTTCAATGAAATCACAATCCAGCTTTTCTAGGCTAAAGAGAAATTCACATAAAGCCTACGAAAAGGAAAGAAAACATATATATAAAGGCTTAAGGCTCCTCCCACTGGGGTGAGAGAACAGTGGAGGCCTGCTGTTTTTCCACATGGATTTTCCATCTTCTGTTGCAGAACTTCTATTGGACCCCACCCGGATGCCAGCTCCTTGTTGGACTTTCAGGGGATGTATTTGGCGGCGGAGCTAACTGCACTGCAAGATTCCCCCCTCTCGCAGACGTGGCCCTCTACATTATCGAGGGCCTACCTTAATGACGGGCTTTGGGACCCAGAGAAGTGGGGCCGTGGGGTGCAGATGGGTGTGCTGACTACGTACCTGGCTCCCTGCCATGTGGCGGCGACCCTGCCTGAGCTACTCGATGTGATTTCTGGGGTGGCGGTGGATACCCCCAGACTTATTGTCATGGGGGATTTCAACCTGCCATCTGCCGGTGAGGTGTCAGAGGTGGCTCGGGAGTTCATGGCCTCCATGACAGCCATGGACCTGACCCAATTAGTTCAAGGCCCCACTCACATGGGGGACACACTCTAGACTTGATTTTCATCTCTGGTCAGTGGTTGAATGATGTTGGTAGAGGGGACTTAGACATCAAACCCTTGTCATGGACAGATCATTCCCTCCTTCACTTGGACTTTCAAGCCGCTTCCCCCCCACCGCAGGGAGATGGAACTGACCAGATGGTTCCGTCCCAGGCGCCTGATGGACCCTGAAAGGTTCCTGATGGAGCTTGGGCCATTTCCTGAGACCCTGGCACATGACTCGACTGAAGACCTGGTGGCCGCCTGGGATAGTGCGGCTGCTGGAACTTTGGACCGCGTCGGGCCTTTGCGGCCTCTGACCCGATGCCGATCTCAATTGGCTCCTTGGTTCTCTGAGGAGCTGAGAGAGATGAAGCGTCGGAAAAGATGCCTAGAGAGCGTCTGGAGGACTAGTCAATCCGAATCTAACCGGACACAGGTGAGGTCTTATATCAAGACCTACCTAGTGGCGATAAAAGCGGCAAAATCTAACTATTTTTCCACTCTTATCACATCTGCAGAGAACCGCCCAGTCGCTCTGTTTAGGGTGACCCACTCCCTTCTTCGGGGAGGGGGAGTGTGGGAAGATCACTTGCAGGCTCAAGCTGAGGATTCGGGAAGGCTTGGACTCTGACTGGGTGAGTCCGGGGACAGAGATGGGGATTGGTCTTGAGAATGTTTTCTGGGAAGAGTTTGATCCTGTGACTCCCGAGGACATGGACAGGATTCTGGGAAGGCTTAGTGCTGCCACATGTTTATTGGACCCGTGTCCCTCCTGGTTGGTACTGGCCTCCCGGGAGGTTACACGAGGCTGGCTCCAGGGGATTATAAATGCTTCTTTGAGTGAGGGTGCCTTTCCTGCCACCTTGAAAGAGGCGGTGGTGAGGCCCCTCCTCAAGAAGCCATCCCTGGACCTGGCTGTATTAGCAAACTATCGTCTGGTCTCCAATCTTCGTTTTGTAGCGAAGGTTGTTGAGAGTGTGGTGGCACGACAACTACTCCAGTACCTGGAGGAAGCTGTCTATCTAGACTTGTACCAGTCGGGCTTCAGGCAGGGGTACAGCATGGAAAGGGCATTGGTCGCATTGGTTGATGATCTCTGGAGGGCTCAGGACAGGGGTTGCTCCTCTGTCCTGGTCCTATTAGATCTCTCAACGGCTTTTGATACCATCGACCATGGTTTCATGCTGCAGCGGTTAAGGGGGTTAGGAATAGGAGGCACCGTGTTATGGTGGTTCTCCTCCTTCCTCTCCGACCATTCGCAGTTTGTGTTGGCAGGGGGGCAGAGGTCAACCTCGAGGCACCTTGCTGGGGGGGGGGGTGCTGCAGGGGTCGGTCCTCTCGCCCCTTCTGTTCAACATTTATGTGAAGCCGCTGGGTGAGATCATCCATGGTTTTGGGGTGAGAGTCCATCAGTACACTGATGACACTCAGTTGTACATCTCCACCGCAGACCACCCCAATGTTGCCCTTGATGTGATGTCCCGCTGCCTGGAGGCCGTGCGGGTCTGGATGGGGGGAAACAGGCTCAGACTCAACCCTTCCAAGACCGAGTGGCTGTGGCTTCTGGCGTCCCAGTATAATCAGCTGGCACCATCGCTAACTATTGGGGGTGAATCTTTGCCCCCCACAGAGAGGGCTCGCAATCTGGGCATCCTCCTGAAGAGAACATGACGGCCGTGGTCAGGGGGGCTTTTTATCAGGTTCACCTGATCCGCCAGTTGTGTCCCTTTCTAGACCGGGACACCCTACGCACAGTCACTCACACCCTTGTCATCTCCCGGCTGGACTACTCTAATGCTCTCTACATGGGGCTCCCCTTGAAGAGCACTCGGAGGCTCCAACTGGTCCAGAATGCAGCTGCGCAGGTGGTTATAGGCACAACTCATTGCGCCCATGTAACACCCCTCCTGTGCGAGCTGCACTGGCTCCCAGTGGTCTTCCAGGTGCAATTCAAGGTGTTGGTTATCACCTTTAAAGCGCTCCATGGCATAGGACCAGGGTATTTATGGGACCGCCTTCTGCCACCAATAGCCTCCCACCGACCAGTTCGCTCCCACAGAGAGGGACTCCTCAGGGTGCCGTTGGCCAAATTATGCTGGCTGGCGACACCCAGGAGGAGAGCCTTCTCAGTGGGAGCTCCTGCCCTTTGGAATGAACTGCCCCTGGAAATACATACAATCTCTGACCTCCGGGTTTTTCGCTGTGCCCTCAAGACCCTACTGTTCCAACAGGCGGGGCTGTCTATTTAAATGGTTTTTAAATTGGAGTTTTAACTTGGGGGTTTTAAATTTTGGCCGAAACTGTTTAATTGATTTTAATTACTTTTAATGATGTCTGTATATTTATGTTTTTAAATTGGCTGTACACCACCCCGAGTCCTTCAGGAGAAGGGTGGTATATAAATAAAATTAACATAACATAACATAACATAACATAACATAACATAACATAACATAACATAACATAACATAGCATAGCATAGCATAGCATAGCATAGCATAGCATAGCATAGCATAGCATAGCATAACATAACATAACATAACATAACATAACATAACATAACATAACATAACATAACATAACATAACATAACATAACATAACATAACATAACATAACATAAGAAATATATATATATTCGGGTCTTCTCCCACGTAAAATTGGAAGTGTCTTGGCGACGTTTCGACGAAGTCTCATTCGTCATCTTCAGGCTGGTGTTCTCAGCTTCGTGCTTCCAGGAGCAATGTGAGATCGCAGCTGTCTCTTCCTTTTAACTGCTAGTGGGGGTGTGAGCTGATTGGGTGGGAACTTGGCTGTGTTCTGATTGGGTGGAGGTGTGTTCTGATTGGTTAGGGGCTTGGCTGTGCTCTGATTCGATGGGGGGTTGGTTGTGCTCTGATTGGCTGGGGGTGTGTTCTGTTTGGGTGGGGGCTTGGTTGTGCTCAGCTTAGTCTGAGTTGCAGGGGGATTTGAGCTGGTGAGCTGCGTTGTTGTTGTTTGGCTTCGTGTTTGTGGCCGTGCGAGCTCTTCATGGTGGGTGTCAGTCTGCTTCATGTATGGATTGGAGGGGTCATCGGTGAGCCACACCCACTTCTCAGATATCCTCCCTGTAAAGGTACAATGCATCTTTTTCTTTTTCGGTGTGGCTTTTTTTGGGTGTGGCTCACCGATGATGCCTTAAAAGGCAGAAATAGCTATCTGAGTCTCCCAGAGAGCAACACAGAGTTGCAGTTTGTCAGCAGAAAAAAGGCCCAGAAACTTGTGAATGAGATTTCACAGAACCAGGGCTGTAGAACAACTTAGTTTATGTAGATAAAACCTGGCTAGAAAGAATATGCTTCCTGGAATCCAAGTTCTCCTTAACCTTAAAATGTTGTTCCCCTTCAATCAGTATGGGGACAGGAGGAGCCTCTTGGTCCGGACGTAAAGGGAACGAATGTTCCGGTTTCAGCAAGCTGACATGAAACACAGGGTGAATTCGTCACAAATTTTTGGGCAATTCCAATTCAACCGTGACTGGATTAATGACTCGAGTAATTGGGAAAGGGCCCACATACTTGGGTCCAAGCTTCTTTGACTTTTGGGGGGTTTGTAAATACTCGGTAGAAAGGTAAATCATGTCCCCCACTTTATAAGCATGTGCCAGGCACCTCTTTTTATTGGCTTGGGCTTTATGTGCTCGATGCGCTTCATCTAGAGCTTTTCGAGTTACTGCCCAAGTCCCTTGTAACTTGTCAATCCAATCAATCAAAGAGGGGTTCTGTAGGTCATTTTGAGGTAGCTCTGGGATTGGACAAACTCTTGGCCAGAAGCCACCTTGAACGGAGTGAACCCTGTGCTGCTATATATGGAGTTATTATATGCCACCTCCGCAAATGGCAATAAGTCCACCCAGTTATCTTGCTGATAATTTATGTAACATCTCAGATACTGTTCTAACACGAAATTGGTTCTTTCACAAGTCCCATTTGTCTGGGGGAGGTGGGCGGAGCTTAATCCCTGGGTGGAGCCTATCAACATTAGAAACTCCTTCCAAAAGTTGGAGGTAAATTGCACACCCCTGTCGGAGATTATACGTTTCAGAGCACCATGTAACCTATAAACATGTTGAATAAACATTTTTGCAAGGGTTTTTGCTGAAGGGATCTTAGGACATGGGATGAAATGCACTTGTTTGGAAAACAAATCAGTTACTGCCCATATGACTTTGCACCCCCCCCCCCACTATCCAACAGGTCTACAATAAAATCCATGGATATCTCTTTCCAAGGGGCATTTGGCCTCACCACACTCTGAAGTAGACCAGGTGGCTTCCCCGGAGGTCTCTTAGCTGAGGCACACACTGGGCAGCTAGCTACATATGCCTCTATGTCCTTTTTGAGTGCGGGCCACCAGAATTGTCTTTTAACGAGATGGAGAGTTTTAACAAATCCAAAGTGTCCCGCCACCTTGGCGTCATGAGCGTGCTGCAATACTGTTACTCTCAAACTGGCAGGAACATACAATTTGGCTCCAACACAAGCTAGTCCATCACGAAGTGTACATTCATTCGAGTGGGTTTGAAACCACTCGTCAGTTTTCAGAGCTTCTTGTAATTTCTGAAGCAAATCACCCGAGAGGGCTAGATTGCCCCTCACCTGTGCTCTGGTAGTCACTGGTGCCGCTAGTTGGGTTGAAGGGATGATCAGGCGAACCACTTCCTCCTTGGTACTGTTGTATTGAGGCAATCTGGAAAGTGGATCAGCCATGAAATTCTTTCCACCAGGAAGGTAGTGTAGAGTGAAATTAAAATGGTTGAAGTGCTGAGCCCAGTGAACTTGCTTTGGTGACAGCTTACGCAGTGTTTTCAATGCCTCTAGGATTTTATGTCAGTCCAAACTTCAAAAGGATGCTTAGCTCCTTCAATAAATTGTCTCCATGTTAACAATGCCCAGCGTACTGCAAAAGCTTCCTTCTCCCATATGGTCCATCTTCTGTTTAATGTCAAGTATGCTTCCTTCAAAGTCCAAGAAAGAATGATCCAAACTCCATTGTTTATAGAAGCAGGTACTTTTACTGGAAAATGAAGTGATCGCAACCAAGGAAAAGCAGAATCTGAGGCAAGAGCGCGAAAATTACAGATAGAAAGCATCCTCTCCCACTGTCCAACGTAAATCATCCAATCCAAAGGTCTCCCAGGGGTCAGGTGGAAGCACACGTCTGGCGGGGTCATCAATCAGGAATGCCGTGGCCATTGACCCGATAGCAGCTTCAAAGATGCAGCACTATATCTTAGGATTCACTTTTGTTTCTCTCTCCAGCATGCTTATAACTCAATGCTAGCTCCCCCTCCCCCGTTACCATGGCAGCCAAAGCAGGAAAAAGCGGAGGCTGACACTGACTCTGTAAACTGCTTAGAGAAGGCTGTAAAGCACTGTGAAGTTTATATATATACTGTATATATATTTTCCCCAACAATTTGGGTACTCATTTTACTGACCTTGGAAGGATGGAAGGCTGAGTCAACTTTTTTTTTTGTAAAAAGTTGTTATTTTTTATTGAAAAAGTTTTCAAATACAGATTTTCCCCCTTTCCCCCCCCCCTCTCCCTCCCCCTCCCTATCCCCCCCTCCCCACCCCACCCATCCCCCCCGTGACTTCTTCATAACAAAAAAAAAACCTAATTCATAACAGATTACTTACTCCCTCCTCTAGATATTGACCTTTACTTACTAAAAATATTATTAATATTATAACATCCCCCTTTATCCATACATTTCAGAAAAGAGAAAAGAGAAAAGAAAGGGAAAAAAAAGAAAAAAAAAGACATTATACTATGACATTATAAAATAACTTCTCCACTTTAAAAATATACAATAAGTCCTACTTTAACATTTAATCTTCTATGTATATTACTATGACATTTCAAAGCAGCCTTCCCCATCAAATCTAGTTTAACATTTATTCCACTCTATCCATTTCCTCCACTCCCCTAAATATATCACTTAAAAATCCCTTTTCTTAGACTAATCAATCTACTAACTAGCTTATTCACCCACTATCAAGCAAAATTACCATACACAACATTTCTTAATATCATTGATTCACTGCCCACACCACTTAAAAATCTATGTCTATATTTTCCATTATAAAAAAAATAAAAAAAAAAGAAAAGACAATAACTTTAAATTTATAATCCATATAGTATCTTCTTTAAGATCTTTCCACTGGATTGGTAGAACCAACATCCATAATCGGGTAACATAACTTGCTGGTGCAACAGTTTATTCAAGATCTTCAATCATATCTGCCCCCATCAGTAGTAAATATCTTCTTATGTATATAAAAGTAAAAACAACCACCCGAGTGACATTATAATTATATTCCATATAGTAATAATTATGGGTTTCATCAGGGTTATTAATTCCCGTCATCGTAGTGGGTAACAACCCGATCTTCTGCATGCCCCAGCATAATTCTCTTGCCTTGTAATTCAAGATAATATAATATATTTATCAACACAAAAAAAAAATTCCAAAATGGATAATTCAAATCCATCAGTTTAAGGCTCATTTCACGTCCCCAAATTACGGCCATGCAGAGATCTGCCACAATCTTCAGGATGATATTAACCAATACGTCGCCTCTTCTGTATTTACACATAATAATTCATATTTTAAAGTCACTGGCTTCACTGTTGCCTGATTTAGAAATTTCTATTTTTATGCCACCTATTTCTTTTTTTTTTTTCTTTTCTTTTTGTGGGTTTGTTTTCCATCCTGGTTTCTTTTCTACAAATTGTGTATCATCCGGTCGGATTTTGTTCTGCTTTGTAGATTGGTCTTGTTGGTTTGGTTTTTGTATCTCATATTTCTTTTTTATCCCTTGTATTTCACCTAATTGGTTTCCATGCTTATCCTTGCCTTGATAAGTCATCACCTTAAGATTAGATGCCACTTCTCTCAGATTTGTAGATAATCCAGCTGGGGTATCCAATAAATCCAAAGGCAATTCTTCTGGTACAGTCTCTATATTTCGATATTTTACCTTTATTTCCGGCTCCTTCTGCTTATCCTGTATTATACCTGAAGATGTTAAGTTCATTTTCAACCTATTTTGATAAAATTCTTCCGCTCTTTCAACAGTGTTTAGCTGATATCTTTCTCCTTGATATCTAAATATAATACCAACTGGGGCGTCCCACCTGTATAAGATATTTCTCTTTTTTAACTCATTCACCAGAAAACCAAATTTCTTCCTTTCCATCAATATCTTAGGTGGGAGTTCCTTGTAAATCCAAATCTTTCTTCCATACAATTGCAACTTAGAATTGAAGGAATTTTGCACGATGTTATTCCTAATTTCTCTGTCTGTAAAATAAATCACCACATCTCTAGGCAATTGCCTATGCTTGGCAATCCAGGAGTTAATTCGATAAACTCTGTCAATCCTACAAAACACTTCATCAGGTTGAACCTTTAGAATCCCAGCTAGAAATTCAGAAGATATTTTCCTTAAATCATCTCTATTATTTTCCTGCAAACCTCTTAATCTTATCGCATATTCTGTGAAATTATATTGTACCATTAAAATCTCTTTTTCAATCTTCTGTTGCAGATTTTCTGCATTACCATACTTTTGATCAGCATTCATTTTAGATTTTTCTTCTAAGCTATTATCCTGAATATTTATCAAGTCATTTTCAATTTTTTGGATTCTATTGTCCAGTTTATCTTGAATTCCTTCCATTTTAGACTCTAGTACATTAGTATTTGTGTCCAACTGCATCATAAATTCTGTAAAACCATTAGCCATAGATTTCACCAATTCTTTAATTTCCTGCTTAAATTTTTCAAATTGCTGATTCACAATCTCCTCCCTTCTTTCAATCTCTTCTATAAAAAATTCTATTATATTAAAATCAGGTTTCTCAGACTGAAGAATTAAGACTTGTTCCTTTAAGTTGTTGGTGGGGGAATCCCCCCCACTTCTTGTGTATCTGACTTTATGAGTCTCAGTGCCATGTTTCCGCCCAGGCAGACTTTGTTAAAAAAAAAAGCAAGAAAGACTTCTTTCCAATCAACAACAATATCAGGTCTCCAAGGGAGAGAAAAAGAGAAAAAAACACAGGAGCGAAGTTTTGTCTACAAATGTAGCCAGTGGTATTTATTCCGCTACATTGTAGTAATAAAAAACGGATGGAATTTCCCTTTCTGCCTCTCCTCCAGCCGACGCCATTTTTTAAAAGGCTTTTTTTTTTCCTCTTTCTTTTCCTCCTCTCTCTTAAATAATTTCTTTTAAAAAATCAGTAAAATACTTGCAGTTCAGTATTACAGGTCCAGCTCACATTTTCTTTGAGTAGTCTGTTAAATTTGCAGGCTTGCTTTTGACGCCTAGCTCTGCATCAGCAGAGGTCTCCCAAAGCCCGGAGCAGCGGCTGGGGATACGGGGCATCTCATCCGCTCCGTCCCAAAAGTAAAGAAAAAACTTTTGGGACTCCGCAGAGAGTTCTACCCACCCCTGCCGGCTCTATCTCCGTTTCCTCATGGAAACGGAGTTTTTCGAGCCACCATTCTGTTGTGAAGGCGGCTCTGACAGGCGATGGAAGCTGACGATCCCGAAGGAACGTCTGGCAGCGACAAACAGCAAACAGGAAGTCAAAAGTTGTTATTTTTTAAACAAACATACAATACATCATTAATCATTCAGTGTTTCATCTGAGTACATGTTTTGTGTCCTCTATTTCCTCCTCCATCATTCTCTTACTATATATCCATCATATCTTTATATTTTCAACATTCTTTCTAAGTTCTTATTTTTATGTTAATTCATTTTATGTCTACATTTTCTCCCAAATTTTTAATTATATTAATTTTCATATATATCTCTTCTCTAACCTTTGATAAAATTGCCCTCATACCTTAAAATACTCCGATACTTCTTTTTCTTTAATTGCCAATGTTAATTTATTAATTTCTGCACATTCTAATATTTTCTTAATTACTTCTCCCTCTATAGGGATTTTCTCTGCTTTCCAGTTTTGTGCAAATACAATCCTTGCTGCAGTTATAACATGTATAATCAAGTATATATTTTCTTTACTATATTTCTCTGGTAAGATACCCAATAAGGTTTTAAGTCAATATGCTGTTGTATCATTTCCTCTAACCATGTTCAAATTTTAACCCAATAATTTCTCGCTTCTGGGTATGTCCACCACATATGATAGTACGATCCTGGTATCTGATGGCATTTCCAACATTTAGCTGATTTATCTTTAAACATTTTTGCCAATTTTTCTGGTGCCATGTGCCATCTATAAAACATTTTATATTGATTCTCCTTATATGCTATAGACATTGTTAATTTATAGTTTCTTTCCCATAATTGCTCCCATTTACCTAAATCAATTGTACATCCAAAATTTTTAGCCCAAGCTATCATTGTTTCTTTTACTTGTTCTTCTTCTAACTTAATACTGAGTAAATAATTATAATTTTTTTTAATCATTTCTTCGTCTGTTCCTGTGAGTATCTCATCCAGTTCTGTCATTTCCAAATAAAAACCATATAGTTTAGCATCCTTTTCATATCTTGTTTGTATTTGCAATTGTGTGTACCAATCCATTTCAATCCCTTGTTCTTCTATTTCTTGTTTTGTTTCCCCCTTATCTGATAATATATCTTTATATCTAACAATATTTCCCATATTAATAATATTTGGATGTATTAACACTTCCATTGTTGATAACCATGTTGGTATTTTCAAATAATATTTATCTCTAACCTTCTCCCACCCTAAAAGTAATGCATTTCTTACATAATGTCTTTGAAAATTTTGCCATACCATAAAAAGGCATGCCATCCCAATTGTAAATCATGCTCCTCCAAAGTTAATAATCTTGTATTTCTTAATTCAATCCATTTGTTCATCCATGTCAACGCTGCTGCCTGGTAATATAGTTCCCAGTTGGGTAGTCCAAATCCTCATTGAAGTCTCGCATCTTGTAACATTCTTATATTAATTCTCGCTTTTTTCCCTTGCCATATAAATTTCATTACTATTTTATTAAGATGCTCAAAATATTTCTTTTCCACTTTTAGCAGTATTGTCTGAAATAAAAATAGCAATCTTATCAAAATACCAGTCGGGTTTCAGGCCCGGGTACAGCATGGAGACAGCATTGGTCGCACTGGTGGATGATCTCTAGAGGGTCGGGACAAGGGATATTCCTCTGTCCTGATCCTATTAGATCTCTCGGCAGCTTTTGATACCATCGACCATGGTATCCTACTGCGACGCCTTGAGGGGTTGGGAGTGGGAGGCACTGTTCTACGGTGGTCCTCCTCCTACCTCTCTGGGCATTCGCAAGTGGTGTTGGTGGGGGGACAGAGGTCTGCCCTGAGGCCCCTCACTTGTGGGGTCCCTCAGGGGTCAGTCCTCTCTCCCCTTCTGTTTGACATCTATATGAAGCCACTGGGGGAGATCATCCGTGGTTTTGGGGTGGGGTATCATCAGTATGCTGATGATATCCAACTTTTTATATCCACCCCAAATCGATGTGATGTCCTGGTGCCTGGAAGCGGTGCGGCTCTGGATGGGGAGGAACAGGCTTCAGCTCAACCCTGCCAAGTCGGAGTGGCTGTGGATACCGGCATCTTGGTTCCAAGGGAATATTCCATCGCTGATTATAGGGAGTGAGGTGTTGCACCCTGTTGATAGGGCGCACAACTTAGGCGTCCTCCTGGATTCACGGCTGACTCTGGAAGATCATGTTACGACCATGACCAGGGGGGCATTTGCCCAGATTCGTCTGGTGCGCCAGTTGCGCCCCTACCTGGACCGTGATGCCCTACACACAGTCACTCATGTGCTTGTCACCTCCTGGATCGACTACTGCAATGCTCTCTACATGGGGCTGCCCCTGAAGACCACTCGGAGGCTTCAGCTGGTGCGCGGGTAGTGATGGGAATGTCCCAACACTCTCATGTTACACCCCTCCTCCGGGACCTGCATTGGCTACCGGTTGCCCTCCGGGTGAGATTCAAGGGGCTGGTAATCACCTATAAAGCCCTACATGGCTTAGGCCTGGCTTATTTGGCAGACCATCTGCGGCCAGCGACAGCTCCCCATCGCCCAGTGCGTTCCCACAGGGAGGACCTCCTTGGGGTGCCGTCGGCCAGACAATGTCGGTTGGCAAACCCTAGGGAGCGGGCCTTCTCTCTGGGCGCACCTACCCTGTGGAATCAGCTCCCCCTGGGTCTCCAGGTGGCCCCTGACCTTTCATTATTTTGACCTTTTCTGTCATGTCTCCATTTATCATTATCTTTGCTGATTGTTTATTATAGATTGTTTTTATCACATTTATAAATCTCCCCCCAAAGTCCATAACCTGTAGTTGCTTTATCATAAATTGCCAATTCACATTATCAAATATGAAGGCTGAGTCAACCTTGAGCCGATCAGGATTGAACTGCTGGCAGTTGGTAGAATTAGTCTGCAATACTGCATTCTCACTACTGTGCCACCATGGCTCATAGTATAAAATAAAAAGGCTGCTGTCAGGAAGAATGCAAGTCTCGGCTTGCCGTTCGTTCAGAACTGCGATAGGAAATAATCACCAGTAACGCACAGAGAATCAGGGTTTACTTTGGCAATGATAAGCTTGCAGTCAAAAGTAAAGTACAAGTCGGTGTTTTGGTTCAAAGTCAGCGCTGGGTGTAATCACACCACAGCGCTATTTAACAAAAACTCAGCCCCTTAAACATACATCCGGTGATTATCAATCAAGCACCCCCCCCCACTCCCTTAACAGTAACAGCTGCGAGCACCAGAGCAGCGAGGACAGCAGAATCGGAGAGGCCCGGCAACGTCATCAATCATCACCCTGAATGCTGCTATCCAGGAACTGTTTGTGTGTTCACTGCGGCTGCTTATCTCCACTCCTTCGTCTCCCACACCCCCCATCGATGGCAAGCTCCGGTAGGACTCGACAGGCGGCCCCCCCTACCAGGAGCTCACCTATAAATAGAAAGCATACAAATGTTAGTCACTGTTACGATCCTGCATTAGGTTTGTCTGGGTATTTCTGATGGAACCGTTGTATCAATCGGGCAGCGTGAACATCGGGTACTGCCACCCACGAGGCCTGTGTTACAGGGTATCCTTTCCACCGCACCAGATATTGTAACATCCCCCTACGAACCCTGGAATCCAATATTCGGTCTATCTCATATTGGTTGGTGTGCACGGGACCCGGTGGAGTAGTCGAGGTACCTGGCCTTTCTATCGTCACCGGTTTCACCAAACTGCTATGGAATACGGGATGTATCCTACTGAACAGAGGGGGAAGTTTAAGAGCTACGGTTACGGGATTGATGACTTGTGTTATGGGAAATGGTCCTATATATTTAGGTCCTAATTTTTTACTGGGCAGTCGGAGTTTAAGGTATTTCGTAGATAAGTATACTTTGTCTCCTATCCGGAATGGTTTTGGATCAGCTCTTTTCTTGTCTGCATATTTTTTGTACTCGTCTGCTGCCTTTTGTAATGCTGTTTTTACACTTGGCCATACATGACTAATTTTATCGGCCCAACCGCGTGGCGTGTCACCGTCTGTCATAGGGGGATCTAACTCTGGAATGGCTGAAAACTCTCGGCCATATATTACTTGGAAAGGGGAGAACCCAGTACTGCGGTGGGGTATGTTGTTATTTGCCACTTCGGCGAAAGGCAGGAGTCCTGACCAATTCGTCTGCTGGTACGAAACGTAGCATCTGATATATCTTTCAACCATGGCATTGGCCCGTTCAGCCGCCCCATTAGTGCTCGGGTGGAATGCTGAACTTAACCCTTGAGAGGACCCAATTAAACGGACAAATCGTCTCCAAAACTTAGAGGTGAATTGAACACCGCGGTCGGATATAATCCTCTTAGGTGCTCCATGGAGATGATAGATATGTTGCAAAAAGAGTTCGGTTAATTGTCGCGCGGATGGTATGCTTTTACATGGCACAAAGTGGGCCTGTTTCGAAAACAGATCTACCACCATCCAAATTACAGTGTGGCCATGGCTAGGGGGGAGATCGACTATGAAATCCATAGCGATCTCTTCCCAAGGCCTGCTAGGATTCGCGACTGTCTGTAATAGTCCTAACGGTCGTCCAGACCAGGGTTTGGCGGTTGCACAGGTTGTGCAACCTTTTACGTATGTTTCTATGTCCTTACGCATTCGTGGCCACCAGAATTGCCTCCTCACAAGGTGTAGAGTTTTTAAATACCCAAAATGGCCTGCTGATTCGGCATCATGGCACCTGCATAACACTACGTTCCGTAAACGTTCTGGAACATATATTCTATTCTCCCTCCACGCTATTCCATCATTATAGCTAACCATAGAGGGGTTTTGGATTACCCATTGATCCTGTTGTAAAGCTGTTTTAAACTCGGTACGTAAGTGACCATCTACTTCTGTAAGTCTTAATAGGGTTTGGGAAGGTGCAATTAGAGGTTCTATCACTTCCTCTCGCTTGCTATTATACTATGGCATCCGGGACAGCGCATCAGCCAGGAAGTTTTTCCCAGCAGGAACATACCGCAACCGGAAAGAGAAACGCTGAAAATATTGTGCCCACCTTATCTGTTTGGGAGATAGTCGCCTGGGCGTTTGTAAGGCTTCTAAGTTTTTATGGTCCGTCCATACCTCAAAAGGATGAGACGCCCCTTCCAAGAGATGTCGCCATGTCATCAATGCCCAACGGACCGCGAAGGCCTCTTTTTCCCAGATCGCCCATGCCCGCTCTGTCGTGGTTAACTTTTTAGACGTATAGGCACAAGGTTGTAACCCTCCCTGCTGTGTTCTTTGTAGGAGTACTGCTCCTACAGCCACGTCGCTAGCATCTGCCTGGACTACGAATGCCTGCGTTGGGTCTGGATGCTTGAGTACTGGTTCTTGAGCAAAGAGTGTTTTTAACTGCTCGAAAGCCATTTGACACGCTGACGACCATGTCAACGCTTGTCCCGGCTTTGGTTTAGCCGTGGCCGGTTTGGTCCGTAACAGATCCGTTAGTGGTAGGGCTATTTCAGCAAATCTGGGAATGAACTGCCGATAGAAGTTTGCAAAGCCTAGAAAGCTCTGTAATTGCTTTCTGGTTCTAGGGGCCTGCCATTCAAGCACTGCCTGGACTTTTCTGGGATCCATCTCTATCCTGCTCTCTGATATTCTATAGCCTAGATAATCTATCCTCTTTTTGTGAAACTCACATTTGGATAGTTTCATGTACAGCTTAGCAGCTAATAATTTGTCTAAGACCTGTCGGACCAGAGATATATGTTCCTCTTCAGTTTGCGTGTAAATTAAGATGTCATCCAAATATACAAGGACACCCCTGTACAGATGTTCATGCAGCACTTCATTGATGAACTGCATGAACACCGCAGGGGCGCCCTGTAGTCCGAACGGCATGACCTGGAACTGATAGCTTCCCAAGGGACAATTGAATGTCGTTTTCCACTCATCCCCTGGTTTGATTCGTATCCTATAATACGCTTCGCGTAGGTCGAGTTTCGTAAAGATACGACCGGTGGCTAGGGCAGCTAACAGGTCCTTCATTAAGGGAAGTGGATAGAGGGGCTCCACACACACTGCATTGAGATCTCTGAAGTCAACGCATAAGCGTAAACCCCCATCTTTCTTCCCACGAAACAGGACAGGGGCAGCCATCTTTGATCGACTAGGTGTGATAAAACCCCGGGCCAAGTTCTTGTCTATATATTTTCGTAATTCTTTTAGTTCGGGTTGTGTCATTGAATACATCCGGGGCTTGGGTAGCTTCGCCCCAGGTATTAACTCAATACTGCAATCCGTAGGCCGGTGAGGGGGCAGGGCCTCACATTCCTCCTCACTAAAGACTCTAGCGAGATCCCTATACACATTAGGATATGTCGTGTCTGCTGGTGGGCTCTCTGCTTCTATTCCCCCTGCTGGCTCCTTTTCCTCCTTGGTAGGGGGAGGTCCCAACGGTAATCGAAGTTTGCGAAAACCCCCTTCCCACCATATTGTAGGAGCCCACTTGTCCAACCATGCTAATCCTAAAATCACTGGTTCTAACATTTTTTCCACTATAATAAACCGAATAGTTTTGGTGTGCTCCCCAATATCGAGGTGCACCTTTTCTGTTATATGAGTCACTGGTGCCCCTCCCAGCAATGAACCATCCATTTGTTCAAAGGTAATAGGGGTTCTCAACCGCACAACCCGCAGCCCAAGTTCGTCAACTATTGCCCTACGAATTAAACAACGAGTACACCCTGAATCAATCAATGCCTCATATCGGCGTCCAGTGGTTGCCCGTGGGTTTCGGAGTACGACTGGTACCACAAAAGGTCGGATGGGGTCGCTCACCATCGGGTCGTGTGGGTCCTCATCGTCGTCATCACTATCCCCAGCCACAATCGGGAATTTTTCCGCCACCACTTTCTCAGTATCTGTAGCCAGGGGATCCCTCTCAATACAGGATGTTCGAGTCATTTGGGACCGTTCGGATGTTGGTCGGCCTCTGCCTCTCAACACAGCTCTAGGAGGGGAGTTTTGGTCCGAGTTGCGGGGCATGGGATGAGGACAGTCGACTGCTCGATGACCAAGGCGATTACATCTGAAGCAACGAAACGCAGGCCGCTGGATCCTTTCCCCCAAGCCGGAGCCAGCATTCGGTTTAGTCTCCTTGGGTGTTTGTGTGCATTCTGCTGGTCGTTTTCCTTGACTTGCAACCCCTTCACCCCGAATACGGAATTCTCGGAGACCGATGTCCAATTCGATGGCTGCCTTGTACCACACACTCAACTTGGGAGGCAAGCCCCGGTACACGCAGGCTTGCCGTAAATCACGGTCTAGTCCTTTATGGAATTGGTGCACCAGAAGACGTTCTGGCCATCCCACCAACCGAGCCGCAATCTTTCGGAACTCCTGTACATATTCCTTTGCTGGCACGCCCCGTTGCTTAAGCGCAAACAAATCCCCCTCTGCAACCTGGGCGCTTGTTTTGTCTTCAAATCTGGCATGAAGAGCCTCCAGAAATCGTCCCATGTCCACGAGTTCCCTTGCATGTTTAGCATGGAGGCCTGCCACCCACTCAGCTGCTTCTCCTGTCAGGACCCCCGTAACAGCAACCACCATAGCCCACTGGGAGGGATACCACTGTCCATATTGGTCCATATGGCTTATCACCTGGCTTAAGAAAAGAGCCACTCGTTCAGGGCTTCCGTCAAAGGAAGTCTGCAGGGCAGGCGGTCCCCAAACGGCCTGTGGGACCCACAGCCCCGGCGGGGCCCCCGGAGGCCAAGGCATGGGGCCTGGGGTCCTCGCTGCTCCAGTCGCTCTCCTGTCCTGCCTAGGTCGGTCCCTCGTTGCCCCGCGACCCCCAACAGGTAAGCCCCCTGCCAATTGCGTTGGTTGGGGCTCAGGACCGGCTCCAAGGTCTCCCGACGAGGCACCTTGGTCTTGTTCTGGAGGGGGTTGGTCCATGGATCGTCTAGAGGTCCGCTCCATCCTCAATTTAGGGCTTGTGAGCCGGAATTGGGTCTCCGAAGCGGTCACCCCTGTATCCTGCCAAGAAGAACCTGGAGGCTCCAGCCCTGCAACCCAGGGCTGCCAGGATGGGGCGTCACGAAATCCAGATTCCCCAAAACGCTCACGTAGCATATCCATGGTGCTGGGACCGGATGAGGCAGGATACCCCCAATCCCCTTCATCCTCCTCAGTCCATCGTCTTTCCCTCCAGCCCTGGAAAGACGCTCCCAAGCGAGGGGGCGTTGGCATCCGTGGCCCGAGGAGAACAGAGCTGTGCCACCAATCCCCCGTCCGAGCCCGTTGCCCTGGAAAACTCTCCTCCTCCGGTCGGGGCGGGGCGGGGCACTCTTGGTTTGCTTGACTTTTGGTTTCACTGCCAACTGTTCCACACTCTCCTTCGCCTCCTCTATCAGTGGTTCCTCCCCCTCCACATCTCCACCACACTCCTGCTCTTCCAAGGCCGTCCCTTCTGCCATATCCCCCTTTGCTGCAAAGCCACAGGGACTCCTCACCTCTTGCGAAAAGGAACCAAGCGCTGACTTTCTCTCAGCTTGCCGTTCGTTCAGAACTGCGATAGGAAATAATCACCAGTAACGCACAGAGAATCAGGGTTTACTTTGGCAATGATAAGCTTGCAGTCAAAAGTAAAGTACAAGTCGGTGTTTTGGTTCAAAGTCAGCGCTGGGTGTAATCACACCACAGCGCTATTTAATAAAAACTCAGCCCCTTAAACATACATCCGGTGATTATCAATCAAGCACCCCCCCCCCACTCCCTTAACAGTAACAGCTGCGAGCACCAGAGCAGCGAGGACAGCAGAATCGGAGAGGCCCGGCAACGTCATCAATCATCACCCTGAATGCTGCTATCCAGGAACTGTTTGTGTGTTCACTGCGGCTGCTTATCTCCACTCCTTCGTCTCCCACACCCCCCATCGATGGCGAGCTCCGGTAGGACTCGACAGCAAGGTTTTTAAGTAATTAAGACAAGAAAATCAAGTGAACAACAAAAGAATCAGTTCCTTACGATTTAAAACTAGGTTTCAAAACCACCTCATTGTAATCTTGCAATTCACTGGAAGGAATAGGACTAGAGGAAAGTATCAGGTATTATGTATCAGTCTTACTGCACTCCCATGTTGTCCTGAAACCATTAAAAAATGAGGTGCTACTTTCCACAAAGGAGATTGTTTTATCTATGCTGTTTTTCTCCATTTCCCAGAGATCTCTGTTACAGTGGTTATGTCTGCTGTGTTGGCAGGATTAGTCTGAGATGCATTTCCTGCCTCTTCAGGAGTTGCCTTCAGCTGCTTGGCTTCTGGGAGTATGCCTCAAATGTATCAGGAAGACATGGATCAGCAAACATCTTCAGCCTTCACATTATTATTGAGGATCTTAATCACTCCTGTCAACCTATCTACCTCCAAAAATATTAATAATATAAAACAGTAATAAAGAAAATAGTAATATGAAATTCCAAAAGATGAATACTATACAGTTCAGATAGAGATAGCTTCTGAGTTTTCCCATTACAAAAAATCACTGTCAACCCTGACAATCACCCTTTTTTCTGTGATCAAACCAAACAAATGGAAAAGAAAGCTTGAAATACAGATTAATTACTTTTGCAGAATCCAGTCATGATTTTCAAGGATACATCATAGTATTTCCTTTTGAGTTAAACAATGTGATGGCAAAAGCAGGAAAGGAGTAAAAAAAATAAATAAAATGAAATGAAGTCATGAAATGAGAAAAAGAAAAGGAAAACATATTTAAAGATTAATTTACACCTAGCACTATTCTCTATATGTTTTTCACATTTTTCTTTCTTTGCAAACCATCCTTGTTGCCGCAACATCCATAAACCACTTAATATGTTGCCCTTGTTTCACCTATTTTTCAGGGTCTTTTCAACTCCATCCAACCATGACTTCCTCATCTTGCTGACCTTTTCACTGTTCCTTCATTATTATTTTTTATGATTTAGACCTCATAAATGATTTCTGTATTATAAAGAATTCATGTGCTTCTTTCATACTGGCCCTTCATTTTGGATTCAGCCCACATTCATTCACAGCCCTCTTGAACACCTTACTGCACCTTCTATTGCCACACATGCTTCTTAATTATTCTGTTCCCACTACATTCAACGTAGTTTTATAATTCTTCTAACATACCCAATTCTTTACCTCCCAAAAAAGAGGGCAAAGCACCGATTTGTTTTCTTTCAACAACGTTCATTCCTCATAACTGACTATCTATTACATTTCATATCTTAAATTTCTCTATCCTGTTTCCCTTCATTAATAAACTTTCCTACAAAGCTGCGTAACTTATTTACTTTAGTTTTTCATGATGTACACACTCATGTGGGAAAGCAAACAGCAGAACTGCTTAACTCATTTTTTGCATTTGTTTTTTCACAAAAGGGAAAAAAAATTAACCTATCAAAAACAGATTAGGAATACAAGATAAAATAGGCAAAAAAATGGTAAGATAGCAACTGTCTACCCTAGACGAGTTCAAATCACCAGGACCAGATGAATTACACCCAAAGGTTCTGAAGGAACTGACAGACGTGATTTCAGAACCACTGAACCATATCTTTCAAAGATCCTGGAGCACTGGGGAACTATCAGAGGACTGGAAAGGGGCTGATATATCTTCAAAAAAAGGGGGGGGAGTAATGGATTCAGGAAACTACAGACTTATCAGCCTGACATCAATACCTTGGAAGATCCCAGAAAATATAAGCAATGAATCTGTAAATACCTAGAGGTAAACAAAGTCATAACCAAAAGCCAACATGGGTTTGTCAAAAATAGATCATGCCAGACAAATCTTATGTCATTCTTTGACAAAGTAACAAAATTTGTAGATATAATTTACTTGCACTTCAGTAAGGCATTTGATAAAGTAGACTATAACCTACTATTTGATATGATGGAAAAATGTGGGTTAGACAGCATCACCACCAGATGGATTTGTAACTGTCTGACCAACTACACTCAACGGAACTACATCTAAATGGAGGGAAGTATGCAGTGTGGTATCCCAAGGCCCAGTACTCTTCAGTATCTTTATCAATGATTTAGATGAGGGGATAGATGGGGAACTCATCAAATTTGCTGATGACACTGAGCTGGCAGGAATAGCCAACACTCCAGAAGATAGGCTTAAGATACAGAAGGATCTTGACAGACTCGAACATTGGGCGCTATCTAACAAAATGAAATTCAGTGGTGAAAAAAGTAAGGTTTTACATTTAAGCAAGAAAAACCAAATGCCCAGGTGGTACCTGCTCAACAGGTAAGAGAGATCTTGGAGTCCTAGTGGACAAGTACTTACTGTAAATATGAGTCAGCAGTGAGCTGCAGCTGCCAATAAAGCCAACACAGTCCTAGACTGCATAGTGGGATAGAATTAAGATCATGTGAAATGTTAATATCACTTTATAATGCCTTAATAAGACCACATTTGGAATATTGCATCCACTCTTGGTCGCCATGATGTAAAAAAAATATTGAGGCTCTAGAAAGAGTACAGAGTAGAGCAATAAAGATGATCAGGGAACTGGAGGCTAAAACATATAAGGAACAGTTGCAAGATTTGGTTATGTCTAGTCTAATGAAAAGGAGTAGGTGACATGATAGTACTGTTCCAATACCAGAGGAGTGCCACAAGGAGCGGGGGGGGGGGGTTCAACCTATTCTCCAAAGCACCTGAAGGCAGGACAAGAAGCAATGGATAGAATGTAATCAAGGAGAGAAGCAACCTAGAACTAAGGAGAAATTTCCTAACAGAACAATTAATCAGTGGAACAACTTGCCTCCAAAAGTTGTGGATGCTCCAACACTAGAAGTTTTTTAAAAGGGATTATATAACCATTTGTCTGAAATGATATAGGGTTTCCTGCCTGAGCAGGAACTAGATGGACTAGAAGGATGGACTAGAAGATCCCCAAGGTCCCTTCTGTTAAGGATAAGCAGAGTGTAGAGCACAGGGAAACGGTGCTGAGAGTGATGAATAAAATACATACAAACTGGTTTATCAAAGTTTTTACTTTGTAGTGAGAAACAAGCTCATAGTCTTTAATCAATCCAAGTCTTAGCCATTCAAATCAGTCCAGTGATACAAAATCTTCTTACTATACAAAACAGCAGTAGGTAATAATAGCAGCACATACACGCTGGTAACAGGTCACAATGGTAGCATATCCACCCACGATGATAGCATCTCCACACACAATGGTAGCATATCAATCATCAATGACTACATTTCAGCTCTCTTCTTAAATACAGTTACAACAGAGCTTATCCAATCAGGATACAATGACTCAGCATTACAATGACTCAGCAGTACTTCTTAAAGTCATAGAATACATATTCATGTTAAAGTCATAGAACATATATTGCCTGGACAACCTGTTAGACATACACCATATCCTAACATTCTCCCCTTTGGACAGGCCAATATATAACAGTTCATATTCTCAAGTCATAGCTTTCGCAACACATCTTATGTTTGATTGCACCCTGCACTTTGGTGAAATTATCAGCAATATTATTTTCCAACATACAATATTCCAGCTGGACCATATCTCTTTGAATATTTTGATGAACATTTAAATAACGAATATCAGTATATTTAGACATTGTTTTAACCACTAAATTGGTCGTCGTTTTTATAGCAGCTTGGTTATCTTTGTAAATTACGATTGGATAATCTACCTTCAAGCCGACGTCCATCATTAGTTGTTTATAATAAATCAGATCAGTACATACTAGTGACAAACATGAGAATTCCGCTTCCATAGTGGATAGACTAATATGTTTCTGCCGTATTGATTTCCATCCTATTAGACAGTTTCCTAACATTATCGCAATACCTGATGTAGACTTTTTGGTGGTCAAATCAGTAGCAAAACTAGCATAAAAAATATGCGCTCAGTATTAGATCTCGGTTAGGTTCTAAATATAATGCATAATGCATTGTCATCTTTAAATATCTCAATATCCACTTTGCGGCCTGCCAATGCCGATCTGTTGGCTCTGCATTATATCTTGCTAATTGGTTTATGCTATATGAAATATCAGGTCTCAACCAATTGCTGATATATGATAGGCTTCCTATTAGGGATTGATAGATCTCCTTACTTAATCCAGGATTTTGGATGTTGAAAATCCTGTGCCATAGGCGTTTTAGTTGGTTTACATAGCTCCATACTATAGCGTTTCAACATCTGACTTATCTTGCTAGACTGAGACAATTTATATCCTCTAGCTGTTTGAACAATATCAAGGTCCAAATAATGTCTAATATGACCTAAATTCCTGTTCTTAAATTTATCTTGCAACTTTTTAATAATCTCCATTGCTTCTTGATCAGTTTTGGTTACTATTGCTATATTGTCAGTAAATAATAGCAAAAATGATATTAAACCATTATTCTCTCTTTTAAAGAGACATTTGTCTGCTATACCTTCCTGAAATCCAATATTATTAAGCTCTTTAACTATACACTGGTTCCATTCAAACCCTGATTGTCTTAAACCATAAAGGCTTCTTTTTAATTTCCAACAATCAGTTTGATTATTTGTTTTAACTCCTAATGGCTTTTTCATATAAATGGTATGTCGTAATGGAGCATGCAAGTATGCTGTCTCCACATCTATATGGTTAATTATATACTCATTCTTTGCCGCCCACACTAGCATTGTTCTTAACGTGCTAGCTCTTAAACTCGGAGCAAACACCTCATCAAAATCTTTTTCAGTTTGAGCAAAACCTTGAGCTACAAGGCGAGCGTTATGGGTTACAGTCCCATCTATACCTTTCTTTAATTTATACACCCACCTACAACCAATTAATTTCTCTCCAGGTGGTATTTTAACATTTTCATAAACTCCTAATTCAGTTAATGAGTTGATTTCTTTACTCATTGCCTCCTTCCATGCATTCTGCTCCTTTTCAGGATACATCCTGATGTCCTCATAATTTGAAGGTTCTATGTTAACCTAACAAACCACAGTTGCTTTATACCTATCAGGTGGATGTCTTTCCCTATTAGATCTCCTAGGCAATACAGGACTCATTGAAGGTATCTCCTCCCCTAAACCTACATCCTCTTCTTCATCTGTAATAGAAGCTTCTACATTATCTATATCCTCATCAGGGGTATCGTTAAACATTTGATGCTCAATACTAACATTATTGTCATCCTGTCTGTAATCTGCACGCTCAAGTTTCTCCCATCCTTCGTGCTCCAGAAATTTTGCATTTGCACTACAGTAAACACTAGTAGTTCCTGGTGCCCAAAATCTAAAGGACCGATGATTTGAGTCATAGCCAACAAAAAACATTTTTCTGGCTCTCTATTGTTCCTTCCTCCTCACATTAGATGGAATATGTACCCAATCAGGGGCTCCAAATGTGTGCAAGTAACTAAGGTTTGGTTTCCTCCCATGCCATAATGTAAATGGTATTTCACTCATAGATGAATGTACAATGTTATTTAGTACATGGTTAGCACACATAACAGCCTCACCCCATAAGGTTTCAGGCAAACCAGAATCTGCCAACATTGTTCTAGTCATGGCTTGTAATGTTTGACCCCTTCTCTCAACATAAGCATTGTGTTGTGGTCTATACGGTGCAGACCATTTATGCTGTATTCCTGCCTCTTGCAAAAATTTCTCTAACCTTTGGTTAGTGAATTCTGTGCCATTATCAGTTACTAAGCACATTATTTTAAACTTCTGTTTCCTTTCTACAAATCGCAGCCAGTTATTTATATGCTGGAATGTTTCACATTTCGTTTTCATTAGATAACAGAATCTGTATCTAGAGTAATGGTCTACTATGCTTAGGATATAGCAGGCTCCTCCTATACTGGTTTTTTTGGGTCCAATCAAATCTACAAACACTACTTCTAATAGCTTTTTGGTTTTAAAACCATTGATATGATTTGCTGGGGTTACCCTGCTTTTTTGCTGACTACAGGCATTACAATGCAAATACTTACTTCATGGTTGTAGTTTTATCCCTTCAGATAACTGAACTGTTTTCTTTAACATCCTGAAATTTATATGCCCTAGTCTCCGATGCAACAGATAAATACATTCATCATGTGGTTTATCATTCCTATAAACTGACTTAGCCACTAATGCTGGGTTCTCACGTAAAATGAATAAATCATTTTCTAATATTGCAGTAACAACATTGCCATCTTTCTCAATTAAACACTTATCATTTTTAAATGTTACTGTAAACCCAACTTGCAATAAAGATTTAACAGATAGCAAATTAAATTTTAACCCAGGAATGTATAACATTGGCAACGGTTCATTACTAAATGACCAACGTGCAACACCCTCTCCAGCTACCTTAACCTTCCAACCATTGGCTAATTTCACATGTTGGTTACTCTTCTTCAATTCCACAAAATTTTTTCTATTCCTAGTAATAGATTGAGAAGCACCACTATCAACCACCCACCAATCCTGGTTAACTTTAGTAGTAGAACTGGATATAGTTAAATTACAACCCTTCCTGGGTCTATTATTGTCCCCAACAGACATTTTCTTATTCTTACAATACTTAGCTATATGCCCTTTAGTCCCACAAGCAAAACATCGTTTTACAAAATAGGCAGTTGAATACATTTTTTTTTCTTTTGGTTGTTTTACTTTCAATTGATCCCTTTCTTGTCTTCTTCTGGATTCTTCCAATAACCTACCGGTTATGCCAGTTAATGTGAGTTCATCTCTGATCAAAACCTCCAGTGAAAAAACACAGTCGTCATAACTATCGTCCAAAGAAGAAACGATTATATAAACTTGTTGTGGTTCTGAGAAAACAAGTTCCTTTTCATGCAGCTCCTGGAAAATTCTGGTCATGGATTCCAAATGAGTCATCATATCTCCTCCTTTAAGAAGATGTTGTTTGAACAATTTCCGTGTGAGATATATATGAGCACGCACACCGTCACGAACATATAGTCTCTTCAACTTGGTCCAACACCTAGCAGCAGATTCCTCACCACGAATATGGACAAGCTGCTGGTCGTTCAGTGTCAGTCCAATTATGCAAAGAGCTCGTTCTCTGTTAAACTTGGCCAATTTCTTTGCATCTTCATCATCATCAGGATCCCATGCTGTTACATCCGGTGGATTATTTACTATATCCCACAGTCCTTCTCTACGCAAAAGTTGATTACATTTGGTAGACCAGGATACATAGTTTGTTCCATCCAACCGGGTTATCATGGAAATATTCGATAACTGTTCTTGTGCCATCTTCACCTGGATTATATATCACAAACACAGTTTTCTGTATTATTTACATTACCTCTCAGTTCACTATATAGCTCTGTTTAGCTCTGAGCAATCCTAGTTAGTTCTGGTTGGCTCTGGGCCCATAACCAATGTTAAGGATATTGTTGTGTTAACCAATCAGCAGAGTGTAGAGCACAGGGAAACGGTGCTGAGAGTGATGAATAAAATACATACAATCTGGTTTATCAAAGTTTTTACTTTGTAGTGAGAAACAAGCTCATAGTCTTTAATCAATCCAAATCTTAGCCATTCAAATCAGTCCAGTGATACAAAATCTTCTTACCATACAAAACAACAGTAGGTAATAATAGCAGCACATACACGCTGGTAACAGGTCACGATGGTAGTATATCCACCCACGATGATAGCATCTCCACACACGATGGTAGCATATCATCAATGACTACATTTCAGCTCTCTTCTTAAATACAGTTACAACAGAGCTTATCCAATCAGGATACAATGACTCAGCATTACAATGACTCAGCAGTACTTCTTAAAGTCATAGAATACATATTCATGTTAAAGTCATAGAACATATATTGCCTGGACAACCTGTTAGACATACACCATATCCTAACACCTTCCAACCTTGTTGTTATTCTTATTATATTCTATATACAAGTTACAATAATTTACTCCATCTTCTGGTATTATTTCGTAGATTTGTGTATGTACAAATGAACATATTCATTCATGTCCCAAACCAACACACGTCTAACATCATACAAGGATTCCTTATATATTGACCCACTAATGTATCAAACAATTATCAGCATACTTTCTATTCATATAAAGAGCCACTACATTTCCCAAACTTTATTCATTGTCACCTCTTGTATCCTTTCAATCAAAATTGCCCAGATATCTATCCAGGGACCTTTAAGACATATTAAGCAATCCCCCGGTAATTTTGGATTAAGATTTGTTATCTTTTCCTTTGCATAGTGAAACAATAACAACAATCAGTAGACACAAATGCAATTTTCACACATCCAGAATCTTGATTTTGTGGAATCTCTTTCTATTTATTATTATTATGATTTATAAAGCAATTTAGGAAGACATCTGCCTGAGTCACATTCAAATGTTATCTCACTGTTTGTTTAAAAATGTTTCAGACTCTTTTGCCTAGATTTCTGCATATTTCTGCAAAGGCTATCCTGTTTATTCTCTACATTTCTCCATTCCCCAAAAAGCATGCATGACAAAATTCTTGGACACCACAAATGATTATTTACTCTAGATCAGGGGTGTCAAACTCAAGGCCCCAGACCCAGTCTGCGGGGTGCTTAGATCTGGCCCACGGGGCCGCCCTGCAAACAGCAAAAGACCAGCTTGCAGTGCCTCTGCCAGTGAAAACTCAGCTCAGGAAGGCGGAGTGCAGCCCTTCTGGGTTCCATTTTCAACCATGACGGCCTCCTGAAGCCCTCTACCAGCACAAATGGAGCTCAGGAGGGCCACACGCGGCTGTCTGGGCCCTGTTTTCAGCTGCGGCGGCCTCCTGCCTGCTCTATTTTCACTGGCAGAGAGCTAGCAAAACAAACTAAAAGCAAAACAAAATAAAAGGAGAAATGCTTCTCCTTTTTCATTTGAGCATCCAAGAAGGGACAGGAAAGGGAAAAGGGAAAGAGGAAAGGCAGAGAAAAAGAAGGAAAGAGAGGAAGAGAGCAAGGAAGGAAAAAGAAGAAAAGAGGGGAAGGAAGAAGAAAGGAGACTGAAGAGGGAAGGAAAAAAGAAGAAAAGTAAAGAAGGAAGGAAGGAGATCATAATGACAGGGAGGGAGAGCCTGAGAGAACTCCTGTCTTAGCACTTGACCACCACAGGTACTCCCAACATGAATGATGTAGAGCTGCTGGCCACACTCATCTCGGCCCCACAAGGACAAACACAACCCTGATGCAGCCCTCAATGAAATCGAGTTTGACAACCCTGTCAATCTTCTTTGTTTTGAGTGAAGACTTACACTAACTGGATAACCTCCAAATATGTGGTGGGTTTCAGCCCCACCCCTCATCCCGCCCCTCTTCTCCAAGCCACTCCCCATGTGGCTGGCTTTTCCCAGCTGACAGGGGCCCTGCGGAGGAGGTGCCTCACTTACCACAAGGCTGTGCCACCCACATCGCACCTCCCCTCCTCCAGCCATTGCCCTTATCTTCCACCATCCAGCCGCACTTCCCAGTTCTGCTGATTTCAATGGTTCGACGCTCAGTGCACTGTTGCTGCCACAAAGGTAAGCCCAAATGGCATGGGTGGGCAGGGGAGGGCCTGCTGGCTGAGGGGTGATGCTGCCAGAGCAGCCATGTGCTCCCGGGCCAGTGGATGGGCAAGTGAGCAGCTGTGGCCGGGTGGCAGAAGGGTGATGCTGGTGGTGCAGTCACATGCTTCTGGGCCTAAGGGTGGGCAGGTGAGCACCTGCAGCTGGATCCCCTCGTCCCAGAAGCACCATCTTCACATTCTCCCCTCTCTGCTAGCAGCTGCCCCCTTCTTCACATGGGATTACCCAGCAGCTTCACACAGGATCGTCTGCTTAGGCCAGGGTGGCTTTGGGGAAGAGCTAGGGAGGATTCTGATGCTGCCATCTATAGTGGTTCCTTCCCTTCCTGCCGCCACCCTGGCCACAGTCTCAAAGATAGGGAGGGCCACATGGGAAAAGGCAGCAAAACTTGCAAGAGCAGAGATGGAGAGCAAAGCAAGTGAGTGAACTTTCAGCCAAGAAGAGAAGCCGGGTGAACTGGACCCAGACACTGCCCCCTTCTCCCTCTCCCTCCCTTGCTGCCAGGCAATACCGTGTCAAGCCAGCCGGACTAATCCAGAAGCAGTGCGTCCCCCGGTCGCGAACTGGATGCAGGGGCCGAGGCAGAGGGAAGGGTGAATGGGCAGGCTGCTCTGTTTCCCATTTCTCCATTGCAGTGTAGCACCATGCCGCAGAGCTTGCCCCACCCACCACTGCCCAGATGCCCTTGCTTCCCTCAAGCATTTCTTTGCTAACCTGATTTCCAGTTCTGTCACATTTCTTTTTTGTGTTTCTCGCCATCATGTGGAGGGAAACAAAAGTTTGTGGGACTAAAAAAAAAAAGTTCAATCAATCAATTCCAACTTCGTGAGATCTTTTTTTTCATGAAAATTTGGAATTGATTGATTGAACTTTTTTTTTAGTCCCACAAACTTTTGTTGCCTTGCACACAACAGCGAGAAATTCAACGGAGAAATGTGAAGGAGCTGGAAATCAGATATGGTAGGCTGTCATGTACCCATCAGACCCTGATTCTGTGGAGGAAGACAAGCCGGAGCTGGAGCCGAGGGAGACTGAGGGGACGGCTTTGTTGGCTTTGGAGGAATGTGGGGAGGAGGCCGGCCAGGGCCCCTCAGGAGTGGGATGGCTTGCTAACAGGGAGGAACAGGGCCAGGATGACCAACAGAGGGCAGGCAGTGAAAATGAGGAGTGAAGGAGCTCAGGCAATGAGCAAGAACCACCCCTCCACAGAGAGTAGAGAGGAGGTGGGAACAGTGCAGGCCAACCCGATGGCTTGGGAGGATAGTGCCCCATCCCTCTTCACAAGGCACACCTGGAGATTAAGATTTAGGAGACTCTGTGGGGATGGGCATTTGTCGGGAATAAATGCTGAATTCATGGAGTTTTATGTGCCATTCCTGACATTTGGAGTTTCCTGGACTTCTTGCTTTATTTCTTGCTTCCTAAAACCATTGCCTTGTTCTTTTGCTTCCTGAAACCTTGCCTTGTTCCTTTGCTTCCTGAAATCAGGGGTGAAATGCTCCCGGTTCGGACCAGCTCAAGTGAGTAGGTAGCAGAGATTGAGGCTAGTTCGCCGAACCGGGAGCAATGACTGGCTGGCCACGCTCCCGAACCGGGCCACGGCCTGCAGTCCTGCCATGCTTGCCTGCCTTCCATGCTGCCTTCCTAGCGTCCCGACGACCAGCTTGCGAAGGCAGGCAAGCAGAAGCCCACGTGGAAGGCAGGCAAGCATGGCAGGGCTGTGGGGAAGGAGCTAGCACCTTTCTCGCCCTCCCCCTCAAACAGCGGCTTCCCTGCTCAGCCCCGACAAACTATGCATCCATAGCAATGGGGTGGTTTTGTTCACCGCGGTGGTGCTTCGGGAGAGCTGCAGATGTCCGCTTGCCCTCCCGAAGTACCACCACAGCGAACAAAACAACCCCATTGCGCTGCGCCTCCTTCTGCAGCCAAACGCACCCAGCCGTGCATGCCCTTTCCTCAAATGGGCTGTTGCTCTGCTTGTCTCCTTGCAAGCGATGATCTTCTCTGCTTCTCTCAGGATGCTGGTGCGGACACCATGGATACATAGCTTGTTGGGGCTGAGCAGGGAAGCCGCTGCTTGAGTGAGGTGGGGGGCAAGGAAAACAGCTAGATTCAGGGAATAGGTCAGGTGGATCTGGCTGACTCAGGGCTGCTCAAAAGCCGCTCCTGCCACTGCCAGAAGTTTGGGTGCCTCGGCTTCAGATTACTCCCTCCCTCCCTCCCTCACACACACACACACACACACAAACAAACAGAGGTTGGAGAGCTGTCTTGCTTGCTCTCTCTCCAAGTGCCCCATGCACAGCCCATTTGAGGAAAGGGAAAGCAAGGCTGGGCACATTTGGCTGCAGGAGGCCCAGGTGGAAGGTGGCTTTTTCAGTAGCATCCCCCTCCCCTCTTTGGATTGCCCTGCAAGGGGGAGGCCCTGCCTTTGCAGAAACGGGATGGGCGGTTTGTATGGAGGATTGGTAGGGGGGGATGCGTGGCCTCCGGGATGAAAAGCAGGGCAAGAGGAGGCTCCGAGGTTGGCCTGGGCAGTCAAGCCAGAGGGAAACTCAAAGCGTTGGGGGCTTCAGAAAGGCAGAATGTGCTTTTTTTAAAAATTTAATTTAATTTTTTAAAACATAAACATAAAATACATCTTTTAAGAATGGAGCATTGATCCGGTCAAGAATAGGTACAATCGCTTTCAAAATAAAAACCAAAACAATTTTTTCCCCCACAATCTAATTCCCCCCTTAATCTAAACATTTACCACTCTATTATATCAGCACAAACCTTAATTTCCAGATAACACAACTCAATATTTAATTACAATTATTTACCCTAAATTCTATCTAGATGCCCATCCTATGACCCATTACATTAAATCTTTAAATCCTAATCTCTTTTAACTAACACCTATATTTCTTAAGCTCATCACACATTATACTCTTCATTATACACAGAATCATTTCATTATTACAATCTTATCATCTTCATTTTGTTATTCATATCAACAATCACCTTTATTTTGATGCTAATCCCAACATAATCATTTTATTATTACTATCAATTCCAACTTAAATCATATTTATTTTAACTATCCCTTAGTCATTTTCTTTTGGCTGTTTTCCAGGATATTCAGTTATTATTTGGCTGTTTCCCAGCATAATCCTCTATTCATTTTGGCTGTTTTCCAGCATATTCAGTTATTGTTTGGCTGTTTCCCAGCTTATCTATTTGTTTTGGCTGTTTTCCAGCATATTCAGTTATTGTTTGGCTGTTTCCCAGCATATCTATTGTTTTGGCTGTTTCCCAGCATATTCAGCTTTATTTTACCCAGTATACACATCTCCATCTCTATACGTTAGTTCTGTATATTTAATCTTATTATCATTCTCAGCTTTGTTTACAATTTAACATTGAGGCTTAATTCTTACATCAAACATATCCACTTATAAATCAATAAAATTTCTTGGATTCTTCTCATATTCATATACATTCTTAATCATCTATAAGAAACTCCTTTCTATCAATACTATCCATCTTTACTTCATTTTTCTATTTTAAGCACATTATTTTATTTTCCATTCTTATATATCTCTAAACACCTCCTTTTATAATTAATATTATAATTAATTATATTATATTATAATATTAATATTATATTATATTAATATTATAATTAATATAATAAGGTGCCTGAGTGGCGTAGGAGGCTAATGCCTCCTACTAAGGCAGCATTTAACATCCAGCTGCCTGCAATTACTGCGAGTTCAATTCTCACCAGGCTCAAGGTTGACTCAGCTTCCATCCTTTCTAAGGTAGGTAAATTGAGGACCCAGTTTGTGGGGGCAATAAGCTGACTTTGTAAAAATATACAAAAGTATGAAGGCTATTGCTTAACGCACTGTAAGCCGCCCTGAGTCTCCGGAGAAGGGTGGCATATAAATCAAAAAAATTTTTTAAAAATCATTTAAACAATACAGTTTTTTACTCAAACTATTTTTATATTCTTCTTTCCAGCCATGTATATTTTAATTCTTCATTTCCTTGTCTATTAATTTATAATCCATTTTGAATTCAATGTTCCCAAAATGAATTCTTCATATATCATTTTAATTCTTTTTGTTACTTCTATTCCCTGCAAAGTACATCAGCTTTCCTTCTTTTGTTCCTGCGCCAATTAGTATCAATTATAAAAGTTTCGTTATATTTCCTCTTTCTTTCCACCAAAAAAGCCATCTGTAGACAAAGAAGAAACCTCCACCACCAACCTCTCATGGCTATTATCAGTAATTTCACAATGCTCCAAAACAAACGACAAGTTACAGTGTTTCTTTTTAAAGCAGAAGGTGTTACTCTGCAATCCACACTTTCCCTTAGTCACTCCAGTCTCCATTTTGTTGTGATTATATAACAGACCAATTTAACTCTCTTCTTCTTTTGAGTTTTAAAAGTATTAAGTCCCTTTTTCTTTTCTTTTTTTTTCCAAGTCCAATTCTAATTTAAAAAGTTCTTTCCAGGCTTTATAACATGCCTCAATGTTTAGTTGTTCCAATTAATTCAATATCAAAGTAATTTTTCTTGCGGGTCTTTTACTTCTAAAGTCACTTTTCAAAATCTTCTATGCCCCTCAAATCCACACCCACTGTTTTAAGGTTTGGCAGTCAAGTTTTTCACGGGACTCCACAGAGCCTGCTATTTCCCTGGCTGTCTCGCTGTGACGTCAAACCGGAAGTCCCCTGAAAGGCTGCTCCTGGCTTCTGTGACATTCTGTGAAAAACAGAATGTGTTTCTGTGTCAGAATGTGGAGCTCCTGGCTCTAATGGTGAGTGACATGAATGATGGCAAACTGGCCATGCCCACCCAGTCACATGACCACCAAGTCACGCCCACCAAGTCACGCCCACAGAACCGGTAGCAAAAAAATTTAGATTTCAGCCCTGCCTGAAACCATTGCGTGTTCCTTTGCTTCCTGGACTCATTGACTTATTCCCTGGCCCCGCTGAATTTCTTTTTTTAAAAAAAGTTTTTATTGATAAAAAAATGTACAAACAAACATAGATACGTTAAGACAACATATAAAACAATCAAACATTGATTCAGTCTTATGACTGACTCTTAAAGCTACTACATCGGTGGGTTATTTTTCTATTTTTCTTATCTTTCTCTATTCATATCTATATCTATATTTACATATTTACATATTTGTATATAGAACATTATAGTCTGCTCTTTATTTAATACTATACATTTCCTGTTAGATAGTCAAGGTTATTTTTATATTCCTATTTTCCCCTCCAGCCAGCTATACCATCTTTGCCACACTAAATAGTAATCAGTATCATCTTTCTCTTGTACTTCCTTTGTAAACCTATCCATTTCTGTGCATTCTGTAATTTTTGCGATTATTTTATCTTCTGTCGGTAATTGCTCAGATTTCCAATTTTGGGCAAAGAGTATGCGTGCTGCTGTAAGGATATGAATAATTAGATATTTTATTTCTTTGGTATATTGTGCTGTGATTATTCCCAGTAGAAAGATTTCCGGCCTCATTTCCAGCTTTTGTTTCGTAATTTCTTCAATCATTTTCTTAATTTCTTGCCAGTATTGTTTTGCCTTTCGGCATGACCACCAGAGATGATAGTATGTCCTTTTCTGTGATTTATATTTCCAACACATTGGAAATGTATTTGGGAACATCTTGGCCAGACGCGCCAGTGGGAGGTGCCATCGGTAGAACATTTTGTAAAGGTTTTCCTTACAGGGTATAGACATTGTCAGCTTATAATTTATCTTCCATAATTTTTCCCAGTTATCCAATTCAATGTTATATCCTATGTTTTTGGCCCAGATTATCATGTTTTCTTTAACCACCTCCTCTTCTAATTTGTAATTTATTAGATACTTATAAATTTTGGTTATCATTTTCTCATCTGTACCTTGTAATATCTTATCTAATTTGTTTGGTTCATTTTGAAATCCGAATTGTGCCCAATCTGTTTTATATCTTGATTCTATTTGCAAATATGGCCACCAGTCAATGTCTATACCCTGATTTTTTAATTCTTGTCTTGTTTGTAAATCTCCTTCATTATTCAATAATTCTTTATAACTTCTCATTTTCTCTATGTCCATGGCATTTGGGTAAATCAGTGCTTCCATGGTCGATAGCCATCATGGAATTTTGGTGTAGTGCTGCTTTCTAATCTCTTGCCATGTTTTGTACAATGATCCTCTGATAATACGTTGTTGGAAGTATCCATGTTGTTTGTCTTTTCCCTCCCACAGAAAAGCGTGCCAGCCGCATTGTAATTCAAATCCCTCTAGAAGTAGCGTTCTTTTATTTTTGAGGTCTATCTCTTATCCAATTTAGCAATGCTGCTTTGTAATATAACTCCCAGTCTGGTAGACCTAATCCTCCCTTTTCCCGGGTATCTTGCAGACACTTTATTTTAATTCTGGCCTTTTTTCCTTTCCAGATATATTTTGTTATTATTTTATTAAGGTCTTTAAAGAAATCCTTTCCTGGCCAAATTGGAGTTACTTGAAAAAGGTAGAGTAATCTAGGCAGTATATTCATTTTTATGGATGCTATTTTCCCTAAAAATGACAGTTGTAGTTTATTCCATGTTTCCAAATTCTTTTTAATTTGTTTCATCAGTTTATTATAGTTGTCTTCTCTAATTGATGTTGCTTTAGTGGTGAGCCAGATTCCTAGATACTTTACTTTCTTTACAATTTGTATTCCTAGTTTGTTTTCTAACTTTGTCTCTTGTACCTTTGTCAGATTCTTTGTTAATGCTTTAGTTTTTTATTTATTAATTTTGAGCCCCGCCACTCTTCCATATTGCTCTATCTTCGCTAAAAGTTTGATTCCTGCTGTTTCCGGTTGTTCCAATATAAATACCACATCATCAGCGAAGGCTTGTAATTTATATTCCTCTTTTCGTGTTCTCAGACCTTTTATTTCTTCATCCTTCCTAACTTGGTTTAATAAAATTTCCAACAAAATTATGAACAATAGTGGAGATAAAGGGCATCCCTGCCTAACACCTTTTTTATATCCAAATTATCTGTCATGTCCCCATTAATTATAATTTTTGCCGTTTGGGAGGAATATACTTTCCTAATCATTTGTAAAAATTTATCGCCGAAATCCATGGCCTCTAATTGTAATATGAGGAAGTTCCAGTTCAAGTTATTGAATGCCTTCTGTGCATCTAAAAAAATTAAGGCTACCTGTTTATTGACTTTTTTCTCATAGTATTCCAGGACATTAATAATTGTTCTCATGTTATTTTTGATCTGTCTTCATGGGACAAAACCGTTTTGATCTGCATGTATATATTTGTGAATAATTATTTTCAATCTTTGCGTTATAGTCCATGTTTAGCCATGAAATCGGCCTATAATTTTTAACTTGTGTAGAGTCCGTATCTTCTTTGGGGATGAGTGTAATAATGGTTTCGATCCAAGATTTGAGAATTTCTGCTTCTAGTAGTGCATCATTGAAAACTTGGAGTAATAGCTCATCTATTGAATGCTGACATTTTTTATAAAATTCCGTTGGTATTCCATCCAGGCCTGGAACTTTGTTATTCTTCTGTTTTTTCCTTGCTTCTACCAGCTCAGCCATCGTAATTGGTCTATTTAGTACTTCTCTATGAATCTCCTCTAATTTTGTAATATTTGTTTTACGTAGATATTCCTTAATGTCTTCATGCCAGATCTCCTCTTGTTTATAGAGATTCTGAAAGAAATCTTTTACTATCAGTTTTTTATCTGGATTTGTATGGTATATTTGTCCTGTTTCGTCTTGTAGCTGAAATATTGTTCTCCTTTCTTTTTCTTTTTTCAGTTTATATGCTAGCCAGCAACCCGTTTTATTTGCATACTCGAAATGTTTCTATTTTGCCAGTTTAATTTTCTGTGCAATTTCTGTTTGCGTAATTAGGTTAATTTTATGTTTGGCGAGGTTTAATTTTTCTTTTATTGTTTTATTATGGGGTTGTTTCTGCAATTCTAATTCGTATATTCTAAATTCTGCTAATAAATTGTTCCTTGTCTGTTGCTTCTCCTTGTTTTTCTTGGGCATATACGCAATAGTAAGGCCTCTTATGTAGGCTTTAATTGTGTCCCATAGGTTCTGGAGCGATGTCTGTTCTTTGGTGTTTATTTGGAAAAACATTTTAGTTTCTTTCTCAATCATCTGTATGTATTCCTTGTCCTTTATTGTTCCAGTATCCATCATCCACCTCTTTTGCTTTCGATATCCTTTCCATACTATTTTAATGGGATTGTGGTCTGCCCAAGTATTCAATGTTATTTCAATATCCTTTATCTCCTCTCTGAGGTCTGAAGTCATCCAGGCCATGTCGATCCTAGACCATGACTGGTGTGGGCTCGAATAGTATGTATATTGTTTTATTTGTTTATTTGCCTCTCTCCATGCATCATGTAAGTGCAATTCGTCGATCATGTCTTTAAAGGTATCTGGTAGTGTTTTTTTTCTGGTTTTACTTTTTTTATTGCTCCAGTAATCTTTTTCTATATCCATAATTGCGTTGAAGTCTCCTACCATGCAAATAATTTCGTATTCCAGGTCTTTGGTTATATTATGTAATTTCTTGAAGAAGTCACTTTGGTTTCCATTGGGTGCATATATAGATATTAATAGTATTGTTTTTGATTCTGTTGTGTTGTGACTCCGACCCCCGAGCCCGTCTTATCAGAGGGAGAAGACTCTGAAAGTAAAGGAGAGGAGTTGGCAAGGCCTCCCTCTCCAGGACCCTCCTCTCTGGCAATGCCTTAGGTGTCTTCCGAAGGAGAAGAGATAGGCCAGGAGCCAGGCACTTCCAAGCAGCCGCAGTTAGACAGCGATGGAGATAAGTCTTGGCTGGATCCCCGACAGCGTCGGAAAGACAAGCGCATGCAGCAGAGAAGGAGGCGTGCCAGCGATTAAGCTGAGTCACTGGACCACACCCCACAGGGGATAAAAGGGGGTGTGGTGGCCATTCAGGCTTTGTGATGGACAAAATGGAAAGCTAGCAAGTCATTCTGCATTTCTGGAACTTTGTTATATGCTCTGCTTGGATTGATTTTTTTGGACTGGACTTGATTATTCTTTGGCTTTTGTGGACTTTGATGTTTTTGGTCGGAGGAGATAAACCTCCCTTTGTAAGTAAAGACTGTTGGCAAGCAGCCACTGGGTTGCTGCCAATTCTGTTATCAAAGGAAATTCTTGTCTGTTGGTTTATTTTAACTCTTGGTCGACTGCTGGTGTGTGTGTGAGAGACGGGGACAGAACAGTTTGTATTTCTATTATTAAAATGTGTCCTTCAGTGTCTGTACATATTTGTTTTGTTTTTAGGTGTTTCTTTACATATATAGCGACTCCTCTCTTTTTTTGGTCTCCTAGAGATGCATATAATGTTCCTAATCTTTGATTTTCCAATAATTTTTGGTGCTGTCTTTTAATGTGTACTTCTTGTAGTGTTATGATATCCATTTCCAGTTTTTGAAGTTTTGTAAATGTATATTTTCTTTTAGTTGGTGAATTAAGTCCATTTATATTAATTGAGATAATTTTAGCTCTCTTTCCATCTCTATTTGTTTATCTATTTGTTGTTTTCAGTCTTCTTGTGTTTCTAGTGATTCTTTACATTTTTCCCCTCACTCCCCCTCTCTCCATTCTTTCTCTCTCCACTCTTCTCTCCTCTTCTTGGTCTCTTTCTTCTTTTTCTGTCTGCTGTTCCTCTTGCCTCTTGAGTTCTTGTTCTTCTCTGCTCTCCTGCTCCTCTTCCAATACAAAGTGCTGGTCGGAAAGGCCTGTGCTTTTTCTAAGTTATCAATTCTATACTTTCTGTCCCCCCAGGAGATTAATAGACCTATTTTAAATTTATTCAACTGTGCAGTTAAAAAATTGTAGTTCCTCCTTTGGTCCCCTGTCCTTCTTGGTATTTTTTTGAGGGTTAAAATTTCTTTTCCCCTATACATAGTTGTCTCTTCTCTCATCTTCCTATATATCTCTTCTTTGATAGATTTTTTTGTGAATCTGATGTGTATTTCCTTGGGTAACTTATTCCTCCTTGCATAATTCGTATGAATTCTATAGATTTCATCTATCCTGCTTCATATCTCTTCTTTGTCCCTCTGGGTCACTTCTGCAAGTATCTCAATCATTATTTCTCCTAGGTCTTCATCTTTTTGCTCGTCTACATTTTGAAACCTTAAGTAAAAAGATGCCTTCTCCATCTCAAGATATGTTAACGAATCTTGCAGTTCCTTATTTGTTGCTCCTTGATTATATTCCAACTTTTCCATTCTCTTATCCGTATGTTCTATTCTCTCCTCCACCTTATGGATCCTTTGCTCATTTTCCACTATGTTCTGTTGTATTTTTCCTATCTTCTCATCCATGTTCCTGATATCATCTTTTATCTCTCCCACATCCGTCCTTAGTTCCTCATGGTTTTTCCTTGTCTCTTCATGGTTGTGGACCATAGTCTCTTGCATTCTATTCCTTCCTTCCTGGATCATCGTTAGTACGGAGTGGATGTTTTGCATACTAAGAGTGGGGGTTGTCTTATCTTTTTCCATAGTTTCAACTGGTTTTTGCTGTGCTGGGGAGGCCATAAGTATCATCTGATTTGCTTGACTTAGTAATTGTTGCTGAGCCTGTGGTTGCCATTAGTATTTCTTGTCTTATATTTTTCCAGAGTTTCATATACTGATTACTATTTAGACTATTATATTTCTATTGATATTAATATTCAATTTATAGCATTCAATAGTCCCAAGGTGATAAACAATTGAAATATATTTCCTTATCACACAGTCACTGTTTGTATATAAGTTTATGTATAAATTCTATCTTTCACCTTTCAATATCTTTCAAAATTCTTCAATATTAGTCACTATTAATCAATATTAATCTATAAAAATAAGGGGGAGAAGTAGGGGGAGGGAGTGAGGGAAAAGTCTAAAGTTTCAGCAATTCATCAATTAATTATCCTTATAGTTAATTACTTAATATCTCATTTAAATTATTATTAATAAATATCAATTACCTTTAATTGCAATCCTTAATTTGCTTAGTCTATCTAATATAAATCTTCAAATCTGAGCATATAAAACAAAATGATGATTTAATACTAAAATAATTTGCTAAGTAGATATAAACCTGGATTAACTATTATATATAAAATTTCAAAAACAATATAATTATTACTTCTTAGTCACAAGCTTAATTGCAGTTAATTTTACTTCACTCTAGTTGGTTCTTCTTCCTCTAGATCACTCCCTTCTTTTTTCAAGTTTGTTTCATTCCAACTTATTTTTCTCAGCTATTTGCTTTCAATGTCCGACATCCCAATATCTTTTAAATTAAATATCCACCAAATTTCCAAAACGTTCACCTCTCAAAAAGTCCTAGTCCAAATATCTAAATATCATCCAAAACTCCAAATGTCCAAATGTCCAAGGAAAAGTGTTGCATTTAAGTTGATTTAATTCCAATGTTCGCTAGCTTCCACTTAAACGGAGTTTCTCTGTCGCTCTCTCTTCTGGTATCTGCTGCTCATTAATCACCTCGTCACTGTCTCCACAAAGGGCAAAATCTGTCGATCTTCTCCCCTTTTCTCCTTAAATCCCATCTTTCCTCCGTAGAAAGTTGTCTAATATCCAAGTTTTCTCCGGATTCGCTTTTTTCCTCTGGATTTCCTCCGATTTCGCCGGTTGTTAATTTGTGCGCTGTCACTGTCAAAATGGATTCCAGCTCTGCTTAATTTTCAGTCGCCACTTATCTAACTCTATTTCGCCTCTTAGTTGGAGTTTACTTTCCCCCGCTTTCTATCCACACGTTATAGATTATAGATGTATCTTTCTATCTTCTTTTATTTGATTTTCGCTTCTCACTAATCAGCTGTCAACGTTTCTGGCCAGCTGAAATGGCTGGTTTTTCCTCGATCAGGATTAAGGGGTTTTTCCTGAACCTTCGGAGGGATTGCTGTCCTCTCCGAGGTCCTTGGAATTTCCTCTTTTTTCTATTGACCTCTCCAAGGTTGATAGTGCCTAAATCGGCTCCCAAATCAAGAATATTAGGGGCTTGGAGAGCGGAGATCCATTTCCTTCGTCCCTAACATGATGACGTCACCGCCGGAAGTTGGCCCTGCTGAATTTTTTACTTTGCAGCTGTTGTGCTCGCAGCATTTTGCTGGACTACTTGTAGCCAGAGTGTGCTGGAGATGTATGGGTGATCACATGCTCTGGGACTTGCCATAACGTGGGAGCGTTTGGGGGAAAGTTGGAGCAATAAAGGGGCATTATCAGCTGACTGTTTTCCCTCTGTGCCTTGCCCCAGGTCATCAGATAGACAAAGAAATGCTTGAGGGAAGCGAGGGCATTGGGTGCCAGGTGCTGAAACAGGCCTGTCTCTCTCCAGCAGTTGCCCAGGCCCACTGGAGGAAGGCCTGGGCAACTTAAATGTGGCAGCATTCCAGCTCTGGCTGGGTAGAGGTACCTGGCATGACCGGTGGTGAAATCCAAAAATTTTCCCTACCAGTTCTGTGGGTGTGGCTTGGTGGGCATGGCTTGGTGGCAGTGGTAAAATTATTTTTTTATTACCGGTTCTGTGGGCATGGCTTGTGGGCATGGGTTGGTGGTCATGTGAGTGGCTGGGCATGGCCAACTCAGTGTCACTCCCACCCAGCCACATGACCCCCAGAGCCACACCTATCCAGGTTTTGTGGCTCCCTTTGATTTCTGTGGGAAATGGGTCATGTGACTGAGTGGACATGGCCAACTTGATTTTTTTTTTATTTGATTTATATGCCGCCCTTCTCCGGTGACTCAGGGCGGCTTTACAATGCGCTAAGCAATAGCCTTCATTCTTTTGTATATTTATACGAAGTCAGCTTATTGCCCCTACAACTGGGTCCTCAATTTACCTACCTTAGAAAGGATGGAAGGCTGAGTCAACCTTGAGCCTTGGCGAGATTCGAACCTGCACTAATTGCAGGCAGCTGGTCTTAATAACCAGCTTAATAACAGGGTGCCTTAGACCACTGTACTACCAAGGCTCTGGTCTGATTGGTCTCACCCTTAGGAAATTTCTCCTTAGTCCAACTCACAAATAGCATTGTTCCAATATTTAGAATAGAATGGAATAACAGAGTTGGAAAGGACCTTGGAGGTCTTCTAGTCAACCCCCTGCTTAGGCAGGAAACCCTACACCACTTCAGACAAATGATTATCCAATCTCTTCTTAAAAACTTCCAGTGCTGGAGCATTTACAACTTCTGGAGGCAAGTTGTTCCACTAATTAATTGTTCTGTCAGGAAATTTGAGGGGCTCCTACAAAAATGAGGGAGTTAATCTATTTTCCAAAGTACCAAAAGGCACAACAAGGAACAATGGATGGAAACTAACCAAAGAGAGAAGCAACCTAGGACTAAGGAGAAATTTCCTAAGGGAACCAATTAACCAATGGAATAGCTTGCCTTCAGAAGTTGTGGGTGCTCAATCACTAAAGGCTTTCAAAAAGACTGAGGAAAGTACACCCCAAAAGGACAGTGCCAGGATCCACTGAAACAGAAAACTTAAAACAGCCATCCCCCCCTTTTTAAAAAAAGTCAACCCCAAGCAAATGCAGCAGCTGAGAGGGAAACTAAGAGCAACTGCTCAGGCTAATTGAAAGCCTGGGCGTGCTGCCAAAAGCCATTAACCCTTCCAACTCTATTATTCTATGTTCTCTATGTTCTAAATTGGGTGCTTCACAGCAGAAGCAATACAGCTGGCTGGACCACACATGCATTAAATTCATGGCCTGTATGATCAAGCTGCATCATTGTCCCGTCCCCCCCCCCCACCGTATCTTTCCCCCCAGGAAGAAACAAGAAGTAGCCAACACTGCAACAGCTATAAAGTTTCTTGGGAAACTCCAGGGAGTATCAGCTGATCACAGTGTTACTTAGTGTTACTTAGAGGTGGGAGAAATACCTAGATGAATAGCCAAGAAACAGATGCAGACAGGAATAAAGATTCCTGAATCTTGAATAAAGATTCAAGAGAGGAATTTGGGAGGAAAGTCAAAAAAAGCATGGCAGTTAAAGTATTGAAGCAGGCAAGAGATGATGGATAGATAATTTTTCTTTCTTGTTCTGATTTGCTTTTCTTTTTTCTCTCTTTTTTTTCTTTTTTAGGTAAGTGACATGACTAGAAGTTAGGTAGGAAAGAAAGAAAATGTTTTTTAGTAAAGGGTGGCATGATTAAAAGTTAGAATAACTGATAGAAATAAGAGAAGGGGGAATATTAGTGTATACACTTTTATATAATAAAATAAAAGTAATAAGAGAAAATATGGAATAATTGAATAATGACAGATTGCAACTTAATATAATTGTGTATCATTATTAGAAATATATAAGTTGATTGAATGTAATAGTATGATTAAGTTTACTGGTTTTATTTGTATTAGAATGTATGACACCCAGTGCCACACTGTTCATGCATTGATTTGATATGTTTGTAAAAAATAAAAAAATTGAAAATAAATAAATAAAACTGACTTTATTTTCTTTTTCTTTTAATTTTTTTTTAAAAAAAACATTTAGTACATCAATCATCTCTCCCCTGTGACATCTCAATGTTATCTTCTTCACTTCTTTTTATTCTTCTTCTTCCAAAAGTTTCTTCTATCTTGATCTTCATCCGAACCACTATGACAATTCATTCCTATAACCATATTCTAGTCATCAAGTTTTTATACATAATTATAAAATTAATCACTTGTATATCTTTTCCAACCAACAGTAAAAATAATTCCATATCTTAAAATATTCTGACTCTTCCCTATCTTTAATCATCAAAATTAATCTATTCATTTCTGCACAATCTAAAGGTTTTTTTTATTACTTCTTCTTCCAAAGATATTTTCTCTGCTTTCCAATTTTGAGCATAAACAATTCTTGCAGCTGTTATTACATGTATAATCAAGTAAGTATTTTCCTCACTATTTTTTTCAGGCAGGATACCCAATAGGAACAACTCTAGTTTAAGCTCAATACGTAGCTGTATCATTTCTTCCAACCAGATTTTAATTTTATTCCAATAGTTTTTTTCTTCAGGACATGTCCACCACATATGATAATAGGATCCTGGTAGTTGATGGCATTTCCAACATTTGGCCGATTTATCTTTAAACATCTTTACTAACTTCTCTGGTGGCATATGCCATCTATAAAACATTTTATATTGATTTTCCTTATATGTAGTGGACATCGTTAATTTATAGTTCCTTTCCCATAATTGTTGCCATTTTTCAAGATCAATTGAATGTCCAAAATTTCTTCCCCCCGCTATCATTGTTTCTTTTATTTGTTCCGCCTCCAATTCAACATACAGCAAAAAATTATAATTTTTTTAAATTAAGTTTTCCTCCATTCCTGTGAGTATCCTGTCCAATTCAGTCTTTTCCAAATAAAATATTGTTATATCTAACAATATTTCCAAAATTAAAAACATTTTGGTGTATTAAAGCTTCCATTGTTGATAACCATATCAGTATTTTCACATAGTATTTATCTCTAACCTTCTCCCATACCAATAATAATGCATTTCTTATATAATGTCAATGAAAGTATGTGTGTATCTTATTTCTACCATACCACAAAAAAGCATGCCAACCAGTTGTAAATCATGCCCTTCCAACCTTTCTGATTTCTTAATTCAATCCATTCCTTCAACCATGTCAATGTTGCTGCTTGATAATATAATTCCCAATTTGGTAAACCAAATCCCCCTTGTAATCTTGTGTTTTGCAGCATTTTCATACTTATTCTTGCTTTTTTCCCTTGCCATATAAATTTCCTTGTTATTTTATTAAGATATTGAAAAAATGTCTTTTCAATTTTTATTGGCACAATTTGAAATAGAAATAGCAATCTTGGTAATATGTTCATCTTTATCAATGCAATCCATCCCATGAGTGATAGCTGGAGATTCTTCCATTTATCCGTCTTTTTCAATTTGTTGTTTTAATTTGTAATAGTTTTCTTCTTTTATTGTTGCACATCTTGAGGTTAAATATACTCCCAGGTATTTGAGCTTCAATGATCCTGTGTCTTGGTGGAAAATTGGCACTGTGTGTAGGTATAGGAAACTTACTATGATAACAGATAAAGATAAACACATACATACATATCGTGTTTTCCCGAAAATAAGACCCTGTCTTTTTTTTTTATTATTTTTTTTTTGCCACCAAAAAAGGCACCAGGTCTTATTTTCAGGGGGGATGTCATCCACTGACTCACCTCAGTGTGTGTTGCCTCCAGCCTCTTTTTCACTATCAGAGGCCTTCAGGAACTTCTTCGTTCAGCAAGGGCAGCAAGGCTTTCCTGAAGGCCTCTGCAGCCGATAACAGAGCTCCGGATCAACCCAGAGCTCTGTTATCTGCTACAGAGGCCTTCAGGAAAGAGTTGCCAGCTTCAGAAGAAATGGGCCGAGGTGTGCGAGGCCTGGCTCCAACTATCTGAAGGTAAGTAGTAGGGCAGCTCCACCCCACATCCCCACCCTAGCTTAATTTTTACCTGTGCACCCTGGAGTGGGCGGGGTCTTAATTAGGGCTTATATTGGGCACATATGTAAAAATCAAGCTAGGACTTACTTTCTGAGTGGGTCATATTTTCAGGGAAACACAGTACATACACACTTTTTGATTTTTAGGAAAACATGTTTAAGCTAATAAAAAAACGCATATGTGTTCAGGAAGTATTTTTATGCCTGCTAAAAGTCTCCTATAAATATTCTATTATATACTAAAAAACCATTGTGTGGTATTTGAATGAGACAGCACTAAGAGCAGAAAGTACTCTTTAAAAAACATTTTAATTCTCTCCAATGTCAGTGGGAGAGGGGCAAAGATGCATTTAACGTCACTGAAATTTCTTGGACTTATATCTTCCCAACTTAGAATAATACAATGTTATTACACACAGTAAAAGTGAAACCATGCTATTATTTTTTTATGCTTTCATTTTAGCATTTTACTGTTTATATATTGTATTAATTACAGCCAATTGTGTAAACAGATTCTTCTGTTTCCAGTATCAGAAACAAATCCCAAATAAACCGTGGGTGCTTTTTAGATTTTGTTATTGAAACTAAGTGAGCAACATTTGCCATCTTGAATTTTCCACCCCTGACTGTTAGCCTGTTACAGTATACACTGTAACAGCTGTAAGATTTACCACCCTCTGTGTTATAAACCGCCAGAATATGGAGCCTAATGCAATTTCCTATGGTAATTTCCTGTGGTTTGATTCATCAAAAGAATAAGATGATGTCTGCATTTTTCCAGTTGTCAAATTAATAAGCACCATTCAATCTACATCTACATATATATAACTGCAACATTTCAAGTTAGCTGCTTTAGCTCTATTTACACTCTTATTCAGCACTATGCAGCATTCTGAATAAATGTCACTCAAACAACACACTGTATTTAAAACCTCCAAGTGCCAAAGCTCTTCATCAATATAATTTATATTGCAGGGGAAAACTCCATTTTGCTTGCCAATTTTATTTGCAGACTTCAAAAACAAAATCATTTTTCATATAATAGTACTGGCTGCCTTGTTCTGAAGAAATTAGCAGATATAATTTGAATCTTTGGGTTAAAAGAATCCCACTTCAGCTACTTTGGAATAGGAAGAAAGGGAGGGAGGGAGGAAGGGAGGGAGGGAGGAAGAAAGGAAGGAAGGAATACTTCAGAAGGGCAACAAATTCAATACATTCAATTATTTATAAACAATTGCCCCATTTGTACTTCTGTATTTACTTAAGTTGTATTCACAACTCCTTTACACCTAAACAAATAGCGTACTGTACATAAAATTATGTCTGTGTGATGTACAATCAAATTTGCATTACATTCAGAGACATTGTTTCCAATAAACTCACCAGGAAAAACATGTGTCTGTGTAGGTCAATATGTATGCAATTTTTTTCAGCCAACATTTGTATAGAGGTGCAGAAAAGCAACCAACAGAATTAAAATACTATAATGAGAAACTGAGCAAAACTGAAAGTGGCAATTTTCTAATCCTGACTTGCGTTCCATGCGAGCGCAGAAAAAATGCAAACTGAGAAACAACAAAAATATCATTTAACAATAAAACCTAGCTCTAGATTTGAAATTACCTTTCCCTCTTGGCTACCATGGTTATATTTCTAATGTGCAGCTGAATAAGATGGTCACTGAGGTTTCCTTGATCGTATATATTTAAAGAAAGAAATAAAAACACCCTAGAAATTGATATCATGACCTTTAGAATTCTTTTAAACATGCCAAATTAATTGAACAGTTCCTTCCTTAGCCCTGTTGCAGATGTTGGGACTTGCTGACTTTTAATTCAGAATGGGCCTGGCCCTTCAATTGGGCCATGGCCTTATTTCATGGCACGCTGATGGGTCCAGGTGAAATAAAAAGTTAAACATTTGCTGTCTCTGCCATCAGAGGAGGAGAAAAAGCAATCACAGTGACCTCTGAGTAGAGTATGTCCAGCAGTCAGAATAAACTTAAAATGCCCTGAGAGTCCAATCTAAAGGAAGGAGTGAAGTTTAAAGATTGGATTTTCCCCCGCCCCCTCCATGGGCACATTTATTTGAACACTCAACACTTTGTCAGTTTGTTGCATGAACAATCCTTTTACACTGGCCAGAATATCATGAAATGGGGAAAGATTCAGTTGCATGCTGAGAAACGTTGTGGGGAAAGAGAGAAGGTCATAAGAACTGAGGCCATAAATTTTGGGCCCAGCTTGGCTTCCTTCAGGTTCCTTGACTGCCTCTTGCATGATGGGGGGAAGAAAACCTAAGACCGCTTGACGTGTCCGTCTGCGTTGAAATCATGATGGCATGGATGGAACCTCCCACTTCCATGGGATAAGTGTATTAGCTTGTGCAGAAGCAAAATTGTTCTTTGCTGTAGAGCCTTAATGCCAGGAACCCATCACATGTGGTAGAAGAATGGTTTTTCCTGTCAACTGCTCTGAAACAGGGACCTGAAGCCACAAGTGAACACTTTTGTATTTTGGAGGAGATAAATATTCTGTCTTTTTTCATCACCAACAATCCAAAAGCAGAGTAATTATAAATGTTCACCTGAATTGATTTTGTCACTAAATTAGATGTAAAAGAATCAAGTTGATAATTTGGAAGTCATGGAAACTGCAATAAACCTAAAGTTGCTCTGTGCAGGAGAGTTATAGTTTCTTCCTTGAGATGTTGAAATCATGTCCAACTTTGGTACTAGATACTTTTATTGGGAGCTGCCTGAATTGGTGTTTCTACTTAGAAAGTAAGAATCCTGGATCAGACCAGTTTAGATCTCCCTCTTGGGCACTATTCAGCCTAGGCTTAATCCTGTCTTCCAGGCCAGATCCAGGGCTCTGAAAGCTACCAGATTCACTCTAGCCTGGCCTATTTAGGGATTCAGGAAAATCAAGGCTTCCTGTTCACCTAGGAGGAGTCAGACTCTTGGAGTTTTATTCTTCTGCTCTTCAATTTCAAATCTTTATTGTCAGTGCAAAACAGTACAATGAGATTGGTTGAGCTCCCTCAGTGCACCCCCCCATCACAATACAACTCACAGTGAAGACAGAAAATCCCTAACCCAATAAATCATATGAACAAACACCCAGTCCTATTGCACCCGTGTGAACATGTTACATGTTGCACCGGCCCTGCAAGTCGTACTACGTAGTTATGATGTTATTTCGCATTCAGGAGTCTGACAGCCCATGGATAAAAACTGTTCTTCAGCCTGTTTGTGCGGCTGGCTATGCTTCTATATCTCCTTCCCGATGGTAGGAGGATAAAGAAGTGGTGACCAGGGTGTGAGTTGTCCCTGAGAATTTTCCTCACTCTTCTAAGGCAGCGAGCTCTAGCAATCTCCTCTAGTGGTATCAGGGGACAGCCTACAATGTTTTGTGCTGTGCTCACCACCCTCTGTAATCCATGGGTGTCAAACCGGCATGCCATACTGTGATGCAATAAGTGAGGATGCTTTCTATTGTGGATCGGAAAAAGGAGGTCATCAGTTGTTGTTCCACCCTGTTTTTATGCAAAACTCTAAGAAAATGGAGTCTCTGTTGGGCCTTCCTGGCCACCTGGATCGTGTAAGGTGAGGTCTTTGCTGAGATGGACTCTGAGGAATTTAAAGGAGGAAACTCTCTCTACAGAGCCCCCCTCGATGTAAAGTGGGGCACGCTCCTCTCTCTTCCTCTGGAGGTACAACACCTTTGTCATGTTGATGTTCAGGTGCAGGTTGTTTTTTAAGCACCATGTGGATAGTTTTTGAACATCCCCCCCGTACGCTGTTTCATCTCCACCTGTAATAAGACCCAGTATAGTGGTGTCATCTGTGAACTTAATTATCACAGTGGATGGGTCAGACAATACATAATCATGTGTGTACAGTGAATACAGGTACAACCCTGTGGGGAGCCAGTGCTAAGCTTCAGGGAGGTGGATATGACAGACCCAACCCTCACTGTTTGTGTCCTGTCCCTCAGAAAGTCTTTGATCGAGTCACAGATGGAAAAGGGAAAGCCCAAGTCAGTCAGCTTTTCAATAAGGATACTCGGCAGAATGGTATTGAAGGCCGAGCTATAGTCTATGAAAAGCATTGTGACATAGTTCCTGGGTTTCTCCAGATGGCTCGCTACAGAATGGAAATCAGTAGCTATGGCTTCAGATAAAGAAGTGGTCAACCATGGCACTTTTTATCCTTTTTCTCTTGGGCAGCCAATTGCCTGCAATTTTTCCAGAGGCATTCTCTACAGATAGGCTGAGCCCTAATAAACTGCCTTCATCAGTACTCATGGTGGGATCTAATCAAGGCATAATAAAATGGAATAGTTACTTCCAATGAGTTACAAATTTTATTTCTGATAATGCAACCTAAAATGGCATTTGTCTTCTTTGCATCTGCTCACGCTCAGATTCCCCGTTAGACCTACTACCGTGTTTCCCTGAAAATACGACCTACTCAGAAAGTAAGTCCTAGCTTGATTTTTACACATGGACCCAACATAAACCCTAATTAAGACCCCACCCACTCCAGGGTGCACGGGTAAAAATTAAGCTAGGATGGAAATGGGGAGTGTGTGGAGCTGCCCTACTATTTACCTTCGGATAGTTGCAGCCAGGCCTCGCACACCTCAGCCCATGTCTTCTGCAGCCAGCAACACTTTCCTGAAGGCCTCTGTAGCTGATAACAGAACTCTGGATTGATCCAGAGCCAGCCAAAGAAGTTTCTGAAGGCCTCTGACATTGAAAAGGAGGCCAAGGGCAATGCGCGCAAGTGAGGTGAGCCAATGGATCACACTCCCCCTGAAAATAAGACCTGGTGCCTTTTTTGGTGGCAAAAAAATATAAGACACGGTCTTATTTTTGGGGAAACACGGGTATCTACCAGAAAGCAGGGGTGAAATGCTCCCGGTTTGAACCAGCTCGGGCTAGTAGGTAGCGATGGCGGCAGGCAGTTTGGAGAACCGGTAGCAAAAATCCCTGCCCCCGCCCCCCATGCCCAGCTGAGCCACGCAATCATCAGAGCCTTTTTTTTCTTTTAAATGGCTCTGATGATCCAAGCTCTGATGATCCCAGCTGAGTTGCCTGCTAACCGGTAGCAAAAATCCCTCCCCCCCCCACCCAGCCTCCAGCTTGCTTACCTTAGCTGCTGGTCGCAATGCCTTGCTGTAATCCCTGCAATCCATTGCATCAGCAAGCAACTGAATCTCCCTGCCTGCAATCAAGCTCATTGGTTAGCAGCTCTATCTGCCTGCCTGCCTGCCTGCCTTCCTGCCTGCCTTATACCTTCTATTGAAGGGGTCTCCAACCTTGACAACTTTAAGACTTGTGGACTTCAACTTCCAGAATTCTCGGAGTTGAAGTCCACAAGTCTTAAAGTTGCCAAGGTTGGAGACCCCTGTTCTATTGGGTAAGTTTTTTCCCCCTTTGGGAGCTTTAAAAAAAATAGTTAATTGGGGATTTTTTTAGTTGGTTTTTTTTTTTTAGACCTAGTCATTTAAAGTTTAGGAAATTTAGCTGCTTTTATATAAAAATAAATTAAAATAAAATAATATTTGTGCAGCTTTCTGAGATTTAGTGTGTTTCTGTAGTGTTTCACTTTAACTACATAAACACACAAAATCTCACAAAGCTGTATGTGGAATTTTGTGTGTGTAAAGTGTTAAAGTTGGTTTTTTTTGGGCTTTTTGTGGCTGTGTGAGTTCCTGCTTGTTTCAGGGGCCATTTTGGATCTAGCACAGCTGCTTTTACATTGTGGGTGAGCCAGTTGTGTTGTGTTGTGTTGTGTTGTGTTGTGTGTGTGTGAAATGTAAAAGTTGTTTTTTTAGGCTTTTTGTGGTTGTGTGAGGTTCCTGCTTGTTTCAGGGGCCATTTTGGATCTAGCACAGCTGATTTTACATTGTGGGTGAGCCAGTTGTGTTGTGTTGTGCTTTGTAGGTTAAAAAAGGGCAAAGAAGTGTCATTGACTTGGCCACAACCACCTGAGCAATAAGCCACACCCACCCAGTCACCTTACCACCAAGCCCCACCCACTAATTAAGCCCCACCCACAGAACCAATAGCAAAAAATTTTAGATTTCACCCCTGCCAGAAAGGCTATATGTTACTATCAGGGGTGGGTTCTACTTACCTCCGCTACCGATTCACAACGGGCACACATGCTTCTACGCATGCACAGATTGTCCGTGATGATGTCTGGCTGGGTGGGTGGAGCATCCCGCCGCCATTACTACTGGTTCGCAAGAACTGGACTGAACTGGGAGCAACTGGTTACTATAGCGACAAACATAAAGGAAGAGAGGTATTTTCTGGCCACTTCTACAGATAAAATCAACCCCCACCACCACCAGGTCACTCAAGCTGTATAGCAATAGCACTTTCTTATATACCACTTCATAGTGCTTTTACTGCCCTCCCTAAGCAGTTTACAGAGTCAGCATATTGCCCCCAACAATCTGGGTCCTCATTTTACCGACCTCGGAAGGATGGAAGAATGGAAGGCTGAGTCAACCTTGAGCCAGTGAGATTTGAACTGCCGAACTGCAGCTAGCAGTCAGCTGAAGTAGCCTGCAATGCTGCACTCTAACCACTGCGCCACCTCGGCTTTTCTATATATTAATTTTATCTCTTTGACAATCCATTCTGCTGGGTATTTGGTTGGTATTTTGAATGAGGAAGATCACTCTGAAATTTGAACTCCACTTATATTTTGTTTGAGAAATGCAGCTCCCAATTTTCTTACTAAATGGTTTTGCCTTGCTATCTTTCAAAAACATACAAAAATAAATTTTGCTCCATACCTTTTGGGATTGCCCTCTTATTCTGGAGTATGAATATATAGATAGGCATTCAACTATAAACATTCAGTCACTAAAGTGGAATATATATAATAAGTAACTCTACAATTAATAATTCTCTCCATTCTAGGGTTGGAATGTGGATTTTTTTTCCACAGAGAAAATCTTCAATTTTTCCCTAATGTTTACACTATTTCTTTTGAACAGTGAAATCTCAGGGTGAGGACTTAAATTCTTGCCACATGACTGAAATGTAATCGTATCTTCTAAGAGGCTGCAAATTTGTTACTCTGCTTCACTCTGAAGATGTGGGTCATCTACCAGCTGTGATGCTGCGGAGGTTTATGCTCCTGAAACATTTGGTGGAATGTTCTGAGGTGGGAAATTTATTTGAACCAGATGTGGAAAGTCATCTGTCTCTTATGTAAATGGAGAATTAATCTTCAGTATGGGAATAATGTCGACCTTCTCAACTGTCCAGGACTCAAACAACAGTCCCTTCTACCCACCATTAAAAACCAACCCCACCCAATGGCATTGTTCAGTTCTAAAGCTGGCAAGGCGGCCTAACAATAAGAAAAAATATAGGAATTATTATTTAATTGACAAAGAAGACCAAGTAATGTAATTATATAGTAGCTTCTAAACCATACTCAATTTGGAGCATAGAGAATAGAATGGATGACATGGTTCAAGCAATAACCAATACAGCAATATCTATTACTTCTGACATCCAGTAGGCCTAGCCACCTTTACTTGGTTTATTTTCTGTTACAGGCATCGTCAATAGAGTGGAGAAATGCCTCTTTGTGTGGCCAGCCTAAAAGATACATTCCCTGCCTCTTTCTTGGTCTCATTGGCTGAGAAACAGGAAACAGGAACCTGGCCACACATATATTTTCACTTGGCCTGTAAATATTAGAAGAAAGATTTATATGAGTTAAAGCTCTAAACATCTATATTCAAGAATTGGAAGAATAATTTCTGCTCAGTCAGTTCTCTTGAAATGATCTGTCATGAATTTTTGAATAGATACAAACTCTACTATTCACGTTACTGTCAAAATATGACAACAGGAAGAGCTCAAAACACATAAATGGCTTGGCAGGTGGCCTGTTAGGAGAGAGAAGACTCATGGGATTCAATAGGTTAGAGAGAAATGAAATGGCCTGGATGACTGTTTTTGTAATCTCAGGAAAGTTATAACCATAACTCAATACAGCCAACAGTATTGAAGACACATGGAAGGGAAGGTGGCTTCCAAGTTGTCTGTAACCAAAACTGGCCATTTACAGATTTGCCATAAATATATTGACCAAAGATATTCATAACTCACACAACCAAATATTAAATCCTTATGAATTTAAACATAGGTTTTCATGAACTAATCTCTTTGATATCATCTTTCATCCTATATATATAATATACCTTTTTCAGAAGCATACTAGCAGAAATGAGATACCAGAACACTTTGAAGTATGAAATATGATTTCTATAGCCTTTATAGTTACTATATCTACTACATAGTCAGAGCTGAAGAAGCTTCTTGGATGAGAAGCAAAACATCTTCAAAGAAAAATCAGAAAGTCCAGTTGCCTCTTGAAAAGAGGACCTTTGGGACTCCCAAGTGTTTATTAAGGCAAGAGAGATCACTTCTATCTTCTGGAGACTACCAGGAAAAAAACCTTACTATTATTAAATTTTATTAATATTTTTATACTGTAAATACCTTTTTTCTTCAGCAACTCAAGGCAGTATGTATCAAACTTCTTTCTCCATATTTTCCCCACAACTGTGAGATAGACTGGGCTGAGAAAAAGAAATGGCTCAAAGTCAGCCTACAAGCTTCTAAGGCTAAGTGATAAGTGAGAGTCTTCTCACTTTTTGTCCATAATCTTTATCACTACAACACTTGGCTCTTGAGCTGAGAAGAAGAATAAGGGCCCCAAATCACCAGGGAGCTTCTGTGGCTGAGTGGGAACTAAATTTGGATCTCCTCTATTATAGTCTAACATAATTGTAATTGTAGTTAGTTGCGAAGTCATATCCAACCCATCATGACCCCATGCACAATGTTCCTCCAGGCCTTCCTGTCCTCTACCATCCTCTAGAGTCCATTTAAGCTCATGCCTACTGCTTCAGTGACTCCATCCAGCCACCTCGTTCTCTGTCAGTCTAACATAATATTATACAATAATAGTTCTAAATTATGCAATAATGTTTATGGTTTATGGTGTATATTTATTACTTAATAAATAACTTAATTACTTAATTTCATGTACTTGAAATTTTTTTAAATGTTAGTAGCTGTGAATATTTTTTAAAACTATTCCAGGAGACAGTTTGATAAAATATTATTGTTTTTGCTAATCTGGTTTCTACACCTGCTTACATTATTCTTTCCAACAAACTCAGATGATTCCTTTCTATACAAGATATCTGGAAGACTGATAAAGGGAAAAGATAGATGGTAAAGGTCGGGGTGGGGTGGGTGAAAGGCAAGCAGTGACTATTTGTCCTTTTGGACAATATGCATGATCCTGCAATCAATAAAAGAGAAAATATCACCAAATGTTGCTCCTTTCACTTGAAGAACAAGAGCTGATATAAATAAGGAAGGCTGAAGGAGGGCTGAATCCCATGACTTTGAAAGTAGAAGGTAGTTATAGATTTTATATGTACACATGCATGCACATTCCTGCTTGAAGTTGGACAATGTCGAACCAGTTTACAAAAGGAAGTATCAGCAAATAAACCACATATGAAGAAAGACTCAGATAACAGCTTTAGCTAGAATAAAGGTCCAGGAGAAGGACTATAAGGTTAAGGCCCCTCTCTCACACACATACGGACACACATACTGTCAGAGTATGAATGTTCATAGACTGGAATAGACATGGCAACAGATCAGCCAATGGGGACTGTTTGAATAGACATGGCAACAGGTCAATGAGGACTGTTTGAAAACTGAAACATAGTATTTGTTTGTATGGGGCCATAAAAGACAGTTTGGAGTCTGGGCGTGGCTTAGACTTGCTGAACTGTATGTAAGAGTTGGTTTGGCCTCTGTAACTTTGCAGCCTCTGTACAATATATTAGCGTCTCTACTCTGTAATAACTTGCTTCTATGAATATTGCTTCTGTGTTCCTGATATTATATGCTGAAACCTGATGAAGTCATTTACTTGTCAGATGTACTGCAAACTCCCACATAGGGTGGGAAAGTGGGCAAGGTAGAGCATAGAGCCCAGAGAACCCAAAGGAGCATCTCCCCAAATGTAGTATTTGCAAAGCAGAAAAAATCATTACCAATTCATGTAATCTTAAAAATTGTGTTATAGTTAACCAAAAAGAGTAGTTGCAATCTTACATAATAATGATGCTTCTGTGTAACATCTTAGATTAAGGAGTCACAGCTACTTAGAGCAATGGACATCTGTTAACCATTTCTCCTGACTCCCTCAGAATCATTTCTTTGTTCCTCAGGGGGCAGCAATCTGGTTCTGCTGCTCCGTATAAGTTGCTCCTTTACTCCAGGATAGAGCACTTTTTGTGGCCTGGGGTGCCATTGCATAGTTTTCTTTCCTACCACCACCATTCCCCTCCAATGCCCAAACTCTTGAGAAATCATTACATCAGTCGTATTAAAAGTAGTAACATCTTGAAAGCACTCAAAACTAAAAAACTAATGTTTCTGTGAACTCCCAGCCTTAAACCATTTTTGGAAGTGAAGACATTAGTAACAACAGCAGTCTTGAATTGAGAATATTGCAAATGATTTCAGGCAAATGTATGATTTCTGTGGCTCATGAGACTGTGGATGATATTCTTGGAACATACACCAAAAGTCCAGCCTTGTACAGTATTACAGCTCTTGCTTTTGAAGTTGCTTGCATATGGGGTGAACAGTAGCTAGATTGCATCATTGCAAATCATGTAATTCAGTTGCCTTTCTTTCTTATGTACTTGAATAATCAACAATGCATTATCAACAGTCGTGGGTTGCCACTGCTTCGGACCGGTTTGCAAGAATCGGTAGTAAAACCGGCGGGAGGCCCCGCCCACCGCCCCAGATGACATCATCAGCTATCTGCGCATGCACAGAAGCTTCTACGCATGAGCGAAGCAAGGCGCGCGGATGATCCCGTTGCGAACCGGTAATAAAGGTAAGTAGAATCCACCCCTGATTTTCACTCACCTTCAGTAAAGCCATTTGAAAGGAAGAGAATCCAGGGCCCTGAAATATGCAGAAATGCAATGGAAAGCCTCTTTGGAGGTCATTTAATCCTACATGAGTATTTGATTAATTTATTTTATTGAACAGGGCCTTATATGATTTGCTTGCATGTTTGTTTGTTTTCGCAAGCTATTGCCCTAATCTCTTCCTCTTATTCTCTCCTGCACTCTTTCCTTACTCCATGAGTCAAAGAACAAATCAATAAGATTGCCCTTATATGTTCACACTGGTTTCCTTTCCAGTCCTTTCCATCAGGTTTGTTGGCACAGCCTAGGTTTCATAGAGCTTTGCTGGCAAACTCTCACTAGGTTTCTCTGTTCTCCTGTCTACAAATAAACAGAAGTCAATCTATGGAGTCTGTTTTCAAGAGCTAATTCTCTCAGGACCAGTTCTTTTCAGACGGTGGTCAGCAAAACCAGTCTGAATTTCAAAATTGTTCATGTGGTACTTACAGTGAGCTAAACTCTTCTGAAAGAAACAGTCATGACTCTAGAGGACTCCAGGGACAGGTTATTAGAAGACGAGGGAGGGCATCATGACTATGTGAAAATTAGAAGTCTGCAAAGAATCATGATTTTATTAGAGAAGGGTGAAACAGAAGGGTGAAACAAGAAGCACACAATTGGAATAATATAAACTTCTGTCTATTGAGAGACCCAAGCTCTCATAGCACTAGAGCAGAAAACCATGCCTAGAATCACAGAGTTGGAAGGGATCTATGGGTCATCACTTTCAGCCTAGTGTTCACTGCAGGATACACTACAACAATCCTGATAAGATGACTATACAGCCTCTGCTTGAAAACTTCCAGTGAAGGAGAAGAAATCACTCCATGAAGTAACCTTGTCAGATCCCTATAGTGATACTGCCATTTCTATAGGGAGAGGGACCTGGATCCATTTATTCGCTTATTACCCTCTTCTTGTTTCCTACATATCCTGTAATCCCATAGTTTATAACCCTAGCTCTGACACTTATCTGCCCTGTGCTTTGATTTACCTTTGGGGAATGTGTGTGGGGGAGGGCCATCTGTTTTGTCTCAATTCTGAAGCCTCCTAAGCGCCTGGAAACAGTTCCTTATTTCCATCCCAGGACGGCTATTTTCACAACATCGTCGCACCTGTGGATTGGATCTTTCAAAATCAGATTGAGGGGAGGGGTTTCTAACTCCTTTATCCTAACAGAACTAACAGAACTGGAGTTTCAAGAGTTTGTGCTTTCTTGAACGGAGAGGAGAGGCAGACCTTACATAAAGCAGGATCTGCAATAGCGGTCAACCCGGAGAAGCAAATTCGCTCTCCCAAGGGGACCCTGCAAATTATCCAAACAAAGCAGCGAGCAAGGAGAGGCTGAATGCTGGGGGGAGACCTCTACCACCACCCAGCAGATGCCAGCTCCATCTGCTACATTGAAGACATCAAAGCCATGTTGGAAGGCTCCACGAAGCCCAGGTGGTCAATCAGAGTAGGGAAGAAAGACAATTGGGACAGCAGAACCAGAGGAGTCACCCTCATCTGCGGCAGCTGACAACCGAGCTGGAAGCCCTGTCAGACCAAGAAGAACTGACTGAGGAACCGGCCAGGGACGATCGACCCAACAGACATGTTTCTTCGTGATGGAAGCTTTTGAGAACCTCAGAGTCCAGGGGCAGCTAGATCATCGCCAGAGGGGGGGCGAGCCTTCAGCAGCAGCCAATGGAGCAGGAACTGCCACCCCAGATCCAGTGGCTGCAGACCCAGCCGATGATGCTGTAGGAGCAGCAGCTGCCTTGCCAAACCTGCCCCACTCAGCACTGGCTCCTGTAAACATCCGCGTCAGCCCAGAGCACCACAACTGGAAAGGAAGACACCGCCCCCCCGGGAGTAAAGTATGATGGTGACCCGCAACAAGTACAGTTCTTTATGGCACATGTCCTCACATACATGCAAAATTACTGGTGGGATTTCCAAACCCAGGATGCCCGAGTCCAAGTCATCACCCTGGACCTGGAAGGGGTGGCGGCCGGATGGATGGTGAGCCTCCACAATGCCAATGCCCCTGAGCTGAGAAATTTTGACCATTTTATAATGGCCCTTTGCAGCTGGTTTGATGACCCCCCTGGTGGACCAAAAAGCCCATGATCACATCAGAACAGTGAAACAGGGTTGCTGGCTGGTGGCCGAATACACCAAAGAATTCCAAGCTCTCGCCTGCAGGGTAGACATCCTGGTGAGCTGGTTCAAGGGTGGCCTGAATGACAACCTCTACCAGGCCTTCCTAGCCAGAGGAGCCCCATCTGCATGAATGGTACATTCTAACCAAAGAGGTAGAGATTGACCTGGCCAGGAACCAGTACCGAGCAGGGAAAGCCTGGAAGAGATTCCCACTCCAGGGGAAATGAGAGACATCCAAGTCACAAACTGCCCTTGCACCAAGATTGTCAACCTGTTTCAAATGCGGGAAGGAGGGGCACCATGCAGCTGAGTGCAGTTCAAAAACCCCTGCCAGGAAACCTGAATGCCCATCAGGTGGAAAGCCCACAAAAACCACCCCCCATAGAAAAGATGCCACACTGAGAAGTGGAGAGACAATGTAGTTTCTCTCCCTCACAAAATCGGAGGAAGGAACTCTGGCACCACCAGGGGAAGGACAAAGCCTGTCTAAAAGCGACCCTGAAGACGACCCACTGGTAAGTGGACCAATTGAACTGCTCATCCTGCCCCTAAGACTATTCATCCCCATCCAGAGGAAAAGAGTAAAACTCTCAGCCCTCTTGAACTCAGGGTGCACCCGGTGCTTAATTAGCTCAACTCTGGTGGGGAAACTGGGCATCAACCTGTGGAAGCTAAAAATCTCCATAGCATTTTGCCAGTTAGATGGAGCAGTCACAGGGGTGGGGGGAAAGCCGGCAACTTTTGCCACAGAACCTCTAAACATAGCCATGGGGACTCATGATGAGAAACTCATATTTATTGTGGCACCCTGAATGGAACACCCACTTGTCTATGGCTGAGGAAGTGGAACCCCAGAGTAAACTGGAAACAGGGAACCCTAAGATTCCAATGGAGAGTGACTGGACTAGATGGCTGAAAGGAGGAACTGGAAGGAAATCCAAACAAACAACTGTGGCCGGGAGAGCAGTGCCAACTCAGGGCATTCCCAGGGAATACAAGGACATAGCTGAAGTGTTCAGCGAAGAGGGCTCCGATGAGCTCCCCCCTCCCGTCCCACAGACTGTGCCATCGAGTTCCTCCCAGGTGCCAATCAAAACCCAAGATGTATAGCATGTCCCCCAGAGAACTCAAGGAATTGAGGACCTTCATAGATAAGAACCTGGCTAGGAGTTTCATCGAACCAACACAACCAAAAATTGCTGCCCTGGTGCTGTTCCGAGAAAAGAAAGATGTGTCTTTACTGTAAGCTGAGAGGCAGACCTTACAAACCTACTGATTGGGGTTCAATTGTCAAGTTCTTTCTTTCTTTCTTTCTTTCTTTCTTTTATTTTTTATTGAAAATTATTAAAAAATACAGAAAAAAAATATAATAATATGGATAGAATTGCAGAGAGTAATATAATACATATAGAGTTTTAAAGTATCAATTTTCGCCTGGAGAAAGTACAAACTTCCATTAAGCTAACTCATCAAAAGAAAGGAAGGTTTAACCAGAAAAAAAAATTCTCAATCGTCATGCAGTACTCCTGGAAGTATTTACCCACGTTCACATTAAGGTTAATATTTTCGTTCTTCTTAAGATTTCTTTTTTTGCAGCCAAGCATACCATCTGTCCCAGTTCCTATATAACCCCGATTCTTGTCTATCTCGCAAAAGTCCAGTAAGCTTGTCTGCTTCTGCACAGTCCATGATCTTTGCAATTAACGTAGCCTCCGATGGGATATTTTTAGATTTCCATTCTTGCGCGAACGAGATCCTGGCTGCAATGATGATGTGGAGAGCGAGATACCAATTAGATTTGTTTAAATTCTCTGGTTTCATGCCTAGTAAAAACGTTTCCGGGTTCAAATCTATTCTACATCCTATGATTTCTAAAATCCATTTTTGAATTCTAGCCCAATATTCTTTTGCTCGGGGACAGGTCCACCAACTATGAAAGTAAGTTCCCATAGTGGCGTTGCATTTCCAGCAAACCGGAGAGGTCCCCGGGAACATCTTCGATAATCTAGCCGGGGGCAGGTGCCATCTATATAGCATTTTGTATATATTTTCCTTATAGGAAACTGACATTGTTAATTTTAAGGTTGTCCCCCAGATTTCTTCCCATTTTTCAAGTTCAATCGAGTATCCCAAATTTCTCCCCCAGGCAATCATTGAGTCTTTGATGACCTCCTCTCCAATCCAGTCCATTAAGAGGAATTGATAGAGTTTGGATAATACCTTCTCATCCTTCCCCAACAAGATCTTATCAAGTTCCTGTAGAGAATTATAAATTCCTCCTTTATTTTTATCCTGAGCTGTCCTAGATTGGATCTGATTGTATGACCACCAATCTAGCTCATAGCCTAATTCCCCCAGCATATTTCGAGATTTTACTTTGCCTGAAGGATCCAACAGAGCTTGGTAGATTAGTGGTTTATTTCTGTTGTAAAGAGTCGGGTGTGTCATTGCCTCTAAAGGGGAAAGCCAAATCGGAGTCATCAGGTAAAATTTATTTCTTATTCGATCTCATATGGTCATCAAAACCTTTCGAATAAAGTGGTCCATAAAATATTTATGTTTTTTGGGCCTTTCCTGACTCAGATAATAGTGCCACCCCTGTTGCAAATTGTGACCTTCCAAGCTAAGGATTCTCCTCCTCCTCAGGGCAATCCAGTCTCTGATCCAAGTTAAGACAGCTGCCTGATGATAAAGCTCCCATTTAGGTAGGCCAAATCCTCCCCTGGAAGGGGATTCTTGAAGCATTTTCAATTTAATCCTTGGTTTTTTATTCTGCCATACAAATCTACGTATACACTGATCTAAAGAATGAAAAAAAAATTGTATCTACTAAAACTGGGGCTGTCTGAAAGAGAAAAATCCATTTAGGCAGGATATACGTCTTAACTACTGCAATTCTACCTAATAATGATAGCTGTAAACTTTTCCATCCTTCCAACATTTCTTTAGTTTGACTAAGTAGTTTTTGGTAGTTGTCTTCTTTAATGGTCGAGCATTTAGATGAAAGCCAAATTCCTAAGTATTTTAGTTTTTTGACTATCTGGATCCCTAGTTCTTCCTCTAACTGCGCTTTTTGATTCTTCGTCATATTTTTAATTAGGATCTTGGTTTTATCTTTATTTAATTTAAATCCCGCTACTTTCCCGTAAGCCTCCAATTCCTGTAGCAGGATTGGTCCCGATTCCAAAGGTTCTTCCAAGACAAATATCAAGTCGTCCGCAAAGGCTTGGAGCTTAAACTCTTCCCCTCTGTTTCTTAGCCCTCTAATTCCTTGATTTCTTCTGACCTCATTCAATAATAACTCTAGGGTTAAAATAAATAAAAGTGGAGATAATGGACATCCCTGTCTAGTACCTTTACTTATATCAATTTTTTCAGACTCCTCCCCATTAATAAGTATTTTCGCTGTCTGTTTTGCGTATACTGTCCGGATTGCCCTGGTAAATCTTTCCCCGAATTCCATTTCGCTCAACTGTGCAAAGAGAAATTTCCAGCTCACTCTGTCAAAGGCTTTTTGTGCATCCACGGAGACCAGGGCCACCTGTTTATCAGAATTACACTCATAATATTCTAATATATTCATTATAGTTCTCACGTTATCTTTCAATTGTCTATGAGGTAGGAAGCCATTCTGGTCTCCGTGGATGTACTCATTCAGGAAAATTTTTAGTCTCTTCGCTAAAATCGCAGAAAATAATTTATAATCGGAATTAAGCAGGGAAATCGGTCTGTAATTTTTAATCAGAAGCGGATCAGTGCCTTCCTTTGGAATTAGTGTAATATATGCTTCAGACCAGGAGGGTGGCATTTGACCAAAGACCAGAACCTCATTAAATACTTGAGTCAAAAATTCCCCCAAAGTCTCAAGGAGGGCCTTATAAATTTCTACTGGCAGACCATCCGTACCTGGGGTCTATCCCCCCTTTTGTTCCCTTAATACTAACTCTACTTCCTTCAAGGTAATCTCTGCATTCAATATTTCTCTCATTGGGGGTGGGACCTTCCGGGGATCCGCTCTAGCCAAATACTCTCTAATCTCCTGGTCCTGTTCATCTCCAGCTGAATACAAAGCAGTAAAATATTCTTGTATTATTTTTCCTTTCCCTTCCTTATCCGAAACACATCTTCCCCTTTGGTCCTTCAAACAAACTATCCTATTTCTCTCCTGTTGCTTCTTCAGTCTATAAGTAAGCCATTTTCCTGCTTTATTTGCATGCTCAAAATGCCTTTGTTTTGCCCATCTAATTTTAGTAGCCAATTCTTCCTGATCTAATAGGTTTAACTGGTGTCGGGTTATTTTCTTCTTCTCAACTAGTTTTAAGTTCCCTGGGTCTGTCTGCAACCTCGCTTCCACTTTCTCCAATTCACACCTCAATTTACTCCGTTTCAGTCTTTGGGTCTTCCTCTTTCCAATTATATGAGATGATACTACTCCCCTGATCACCGCCTTCGCCGTATCCCAGATAATCTGTGGACTAGTATCCTCTTTCCTATTGACCCTAAAGAAAAAAACCATCTCCTCTTTTAGCTTTTGGAGTAAATCTTTGTCTTTTAATACTCCTACATCCATCTTCCATCTCTTTATTCTGCGGGCTCCTCTCCATACTATTTTCAACGGGTTATGGTCTGCCCAGTCATTAACCTCAATTGCCACATCTAACACCTGGTCACATAATCCTACAGTCATCCAGGCCATATCTAATCTGGACCAGGAATGATGTCTGGGGGAGAAATAAGTACCCTGTTTCTTTCCCGGATTTCTATCCCTCCATATATCTCTCAACCCTGTTACCTCTCTAATCTGTTTACAAATTTTTGGCAGAAGTTTCCTCCTCTTTTTCCCGGCTTTACCTCTCTCTGGTATATAATCCAAGTTTGGGTCTATAACCGCATTAAAATCCCCGAGCAAACAAATATTGGCATAGTTAACCTCTAATAGCTTCTGATATAATTTCCTGTAGAAGTTTACTTGGCATCCATTTGGGGCATAAATTCCAACCAACAAACATTTCCTTTGGTCCATTGTTACCTCTACCATCAGGACTCTACCTTTTTTCCCGGCATAAATTAATTTAGATTCTAAGTGTCCTTTTACATATATCACTACTCCCTTCTTTTTTTGATCTGCCAGGGAGGCATACAAATTTCCCAGTCTTTTATTCTCCAGTATCGCTTTCTGGTCTCCTTTTATATGAACCTCCTGCAGGCATATCATATCATAATTTCCTTTTACCAACCGGTTAAACACTCTCTTTCTCTTACATGGATTATTTAAACCATTAATATTAGCTGAAAATAAAGATACCCCCACCTTTCCCTTTATCATCCTCCTTACTACTTACTTATTACTTGCTCTCTGTTTTGTTTTTAGTCTGTCGGGTTCTCCTTGGGGAAAGGGGTTCTTTCCTTCCACCAACTCCTTCCCTCTCTATCTTTCTCTCCTTCCCATCTGTTCGTTCCTTAAATTCTTCATCCTCCTGTAGGTCTTCTAAGCTTCCATTTTCCGCTTCCCCCTCAGTCTCCAATTCATTCGCCTTAAAGTTTAGTTCATAGAAATCTCGTGCATCTCTCAAGTTCTCAATTTTAATCCTCTTATCTCGCAAAGTTATCAGTAAACCTTCCGGTATCAACCATCTATATAGAATTGCATTTTTCCTTAATTGCATCATCAAAAATTGGTATCTTCGCCGCTGCTCTCTAACTTTCCTAGGGATTTGCTTTAAAATCATAATTTGTTGTCCTTTATATGATATCACCTGGTCCCTTGCCTTCCTATAAACTTCCTCCCGTATATCCTTCTTACAAAATCGAATATGAATTTCTTGAGGCAAATTATGTCGCTTTGCATATCCCGTAAATACCCTATAGGCCTCATCAATGTCTTTCATTATTAACTCCTTATCTTTTTCCAAGATTTCAGTTAAAATACTTCCAACTACTTCTCTCACACATTCTTCTTTATCTTGAACCACATTCTGCATTCTTAGGAAAAAGGAGGAGCGTTCCATCTGTAAGAAAGTTATTTCTTCTTCCATAATCCTCGTAGTTGCAGCCTGTTCACGTTCCAATCCTGCCAAGCGTTCTTCATATCTATTAGTACGGGCTTCCACTTCGTGAAGTCTTCCCTCTTGTTTAACCATTACCTCTCGCACTTCTGTCAATTGTTCATTTAATATTTTAATGTCTCCCAGCACCACTCCCATTTCACTTCTCAAATTCATCGTTAAGTCCTCAAAATTTTTCATCATTACCTCTTGCATCGTCTGCATCATTCCCTGTAAATTCTGTAATGAGGGGGACTTTCCCAATGTATTTGCATCTTCTATAGGTTTAGATGACATTTGGGATGATAATACCGGCGATGATGCCGAGGGGGGCAGTAAAACTTTCTTGTTCCCTTTAGTAACGGTTGTAACTGCTGCAATGGACATCTCTCCTTGAGGTCCTCCTTGATTTTTATTTGGAGACCAAAAGTTCTTCCAACCCAGCATACACACTAAGTTCTCTCCACTTTTCTGCTTACTTAATTTTTCTCTTCCTCAAATTCTCTATTTATCAATTAATTTAAATCAGCTAAGTATATAGATATATTAATTATTTTCTACTGTAACAATAGTAAATCTTATTTAAGTTTCTATTCAGCCTGATATATCACTCAGGCCTGATCAGTAAATAAAGGTTGAAGAAAGGAGGGAGAGTACTGTCAAAGATTAACCAAAAAGGGGAGGAAAGAGGAAATGAGGAGGACCAAATCTTTAGATTTTAAATTTCCTCTAAGTACAGCACGAAGTTTCTTTTGGGGTTTCCAAGTCTGCCACTAGATGGAGTTGCTGATCTTATATTGCCGACAGTTCCAAGCTAAGATGTTTTCAGCTACAAACATAGAGTACCAGAAAGCTAGTGATTCAGCTTAATAAGGGAGATTATTGATAGTTTGTCCCGGATTTATAAGTTTATGATAGAAAAAGAAAAGTCCACAGCCAAATCCAATAATCCAATCAAGGAGATAGCAGATGCAAAGGAGAGAAAATTTACACTCCGTTACCAGCTCTTCCCCTATTAAATAGGCAGATTTCTTCACTGTCCGGGTTACTCTCACTCAGCCGCTGATCAAGTGAGGCTGTTTCGCCTCGCAGCTTGTCCCGGCAATTAGAGCTTCACCCTCTCTCTCTCCACATTCCTCACCTCCGAATTCAAAAATCAGAGTTCTCCAATTCTCCAGCTCTCTGCAATCGGCTTCCTATCCAACACGATGAGTCATTCCTTTGGGGCCGCCATTCCTCGGCGCCCTCTCCTTGACTTCAGAGACCGAAGGAGGATCAAGCCTTCAGCGTGCGGGATCGCCACATCCACGCGCGCCCTGCACTCCTCACTCTCCCCGCTCCCTCCAGGGGCGGTTTCGGCAGAAAAAGAAGCCGTCTGAGTCAGGGAAAAGAAGATCAGGTCAGGAGTACTTTTCCTATCCTTCTTCTTCTTATGGTGACGTCACCGGAAGAGCTTGTCAAGTTCTTTCTAATGTCTGATTAGTATCTACATCCTTGAAGTTTTATCCCATTTATTTTAGTCTTCCCTTCTGGAGTAAGTGAGAATACAGTAAGTCCAAACCCTCTACACTGTGACAGCCCTTCATATACTTGAAGACAGCTATCATGTCCCTTTCAATCTTTTCTTCTGCAAGCTAAACATACCTTTCCTTGAAGGACTTGGTTTCCAGACCTTTTCTGGATTGGCTCCAATTTTTTATGTCTTTTTTAAAAGGGGTGTGCAGAATTGAATGCAGCTTATTTATTTATTTATTTTATTGGATTTATATACCGCCCTACTCCTGAAGGACTCAGGGCAGTGAACAGCCACAGAATAAAACACATAAATACAAAAATTTAAAATAGAATAACAACGAATTAAATAATTTGGTTGAGACAAATTTAAAATACCCAATAATTTAAAAACAAATTAAAATTTACATTTAAAAGGGGAGAAGATTTAGGCCAGGCCAGCTTGATGAAATAAGAAAGTCTTAAGCACGCGATGGAAGGTGCACAGATCCAGGATCCTCCGTATTTCCGGGGGGAGCTCGTTCCAGATTGTAGGTGCCACCACAGAGAAGGCTCTCCCCCTAGGGGCCACCAGTCAACATTGTTTGGCCGATGGCACCCGGAGGAGCCCCTCTCTATGGGAGCATACTGGCCGGTGGGAGGCTATTGGTGGTCCCATAGATAACCAGGTCCTAAGCCATGGAGCGTTCTAAAGGTGATAACCAAAACCTTGAAGCGCACCCGGAAGACCACTGGGAGCCAGTGCAGCTTGCGCAGGAGAGGTGTTACATGGGAACGCCACGTTGCTCCCATAACCACCCGCGTGGCCGCACTCTGCGCCAGTTGGAGCCTCCGAGTGCACCTCAAGGGGAGCCCCATGTACAATACAATAAGACACTGCCAATTCTATTCATCTGCAATTATAATTTCTTCTGTGAATTACAAACAATTAAAACTACACTATTTTTAAAGGAAAGAACCCCCTCAGTATTATTGCAAATTACTATTTTTCTATAATCTTTTACACTTACAAGCTATATAATTGTTTTACTCTCAGCTGAGATACTATTCTTTTCAGCTGAAATTTTCTTTTTCTTTTAAGCTTTTATTCATTTGTCATTTTTAAATACATCTGTGGATTACAAATTATATCTAGAGGGCAACCTCACTTGCATTTAAGTCCTACTTGAACATTAGCCACAGGAGGGATCAAAAGGGAACTAAGAACTCCTAAAACTGACAGTGAGAACAATTAACCAGTGGAACTGCTTGCCTTCAAAAGTTATGGGTGCTCCATCACTGGAGGTTTCTAAGAAGAGATTGGACAGCCTGTCAGATGCCACCTCAATACTCCACTATTATGCTTCAAGAATTTCTTTTTGTGCCAGTCGGCCATGAATTCTGGGGCCAGATGGGAGGGAAGTATGCTTCAAGGGAATGAAAGTTCACTGTTGCTTTCCAAGCAATGTTGAACTCAACTGTTTGGAAATGGAGCGCAGCTGCATTCCTCGAGAGACTGTTCTAAAAACATCTTTTAAAATGTTATAAGTAACATGATGTTGGAAGTATTCAATGACCTGCTGATAGAGGTGATAATACCGACTTTGTGGATGGAGGCGTATATTACTCTTATACCAAAATAAGATGCAGACTTGCAACAGATAAAAAAAATACAGGCCGATCTCTCTGTTGAATGCAGATTATAAAATATTTTCTTCAATCATAGCAGAAAGACTAAAGAGATTCTTAAATGAGTTTATACATACAGATCAAAATGGATTCTTACCTAAGAGACATATTAAAGACAATATAAGAATAATCTTGAACACACTGGAATATTATGAAGCACATCCAGGGAAACAAATGGCCTTGATGTTCCTAGATGCCCAGAAGGCCTTTGACATGGATTGGCAATTTATGTTGATGCAACTAAAAATTATGGATTTTGGAGAAAAATTTATTAATATCATTAAGACATTATACCTGTCAGGTTCCGATGTACAAAGAAAATCACACACACAAATGATTATTTGAATCCTTTTTACTGGCACAAACTGACATCCATAAACTACTACAGGAAGATATTGTGGGAGCTAATGCTCCGTGTTCCCCACCACCTTATAAAGCCTTACCACCCAGGTGACCCTTAACCCTTAATGAGTGGGGCCCCACCCCACTCATTAATCATCTTGCAATTAGGCACTGCAATTATGCATTTCCCCCGTACGCTCCCAGCCAGCTGGCCACACCCCAGGCATAGCAAGCCTTACAGCCATTTCCACAACTCTGTGTGGAATGGCAGGTCTCTCAGCCAGCAATAGCTGCCCAGTTAGCAACTCCCAGTTGCAACCTCTACCTAGGCCATCCAGAAACGTCCACTGCCAGTCCAGTGTACCCAGGGCACCACAAACGTCTGAAGGAGGCCACCGTGGCCATGATCACATCATCAGGTGGCGGCTGCAGTCTCTGAAGTATGCCGCTGATGCCAATCCGGTCTCCCACAATCGGCATGCCTCTCAGCTGATGAGCGGTGAGGATGCAAGCCAGGAGACGAAGAGGCAGGTTGGAGAGGCTCCCCAGATTGGCTGGTAGCCAGGAGGTAGTATAGTTTATTGAATAGCCTGAAGGCCTTTTCAAACAAAACAGAAAAGAAAAAGGGAAAAAGATAAAACAGTTACAAAAATAGCAATCTAAAAATATATGATAGATGACATTAAAATTTTACAATATCAAATTTCAATAGCTAAGTTGCCAAGACTAGATAACCCAAATAGGATAGCTCCTCTCTAACTGAGCTCATCTTCCTTACAATCGATAAATTTTTTTTTGATATAACTGGCTCGTATTGCCGTCATTTTTTTAAGGTATTGAGTGATCGCTCTTACCAGGGGAGGAGAGTCAGCCCTCAACAGAAATGCTAATTTTTGGCTTATATTCCAGTGGGGAAATTTATTTATAATTGGGGACAGATATTGTTTTCTTACTTCTTGATAGAGACTACATTCGAATATTATATGCGCCGTGTCCTCCACGACGTTTACCCCACATATGCATATTCTTTTGTCATACGGGATTTTCCGATACCGGCCGAATCTAATGTTGGTATCTAGAAGTTCGAATCTAAACTTAACAAATAACTGTCTCTCCACTGATGGCATTTCTAAATGTAAATACTTTTCCAGAGTGAAAGTTGTTTTAACTGCTGTCAGCAGTTTAAGGGAATGATTAGTTGAAAGGGTTGCCATGTCCATTTGCCCATGTATATCTTTAATCCGTTGTTTAACTTGGTTCAGTGTGTCACACAACGGGAACCCTACGCCATATCGGTTCAATATTTCTGACAGCCGGGTTAGCCAGGAATACCTTTGAGGATTTGAAATCTGCTGTTCCTCTAGACATATTTTAGGGAGTCTGCTGGCATCCATCTGAGTCATTTTTAGCCAGTAGGCTACCGCCCTAGTGATTGAGAAATGTCCCAATTCAGCTCTGACGGCTGCAGCTGAAGTGGAATTGTTTATCCCAAGCATCCTCCTTAACAAATTATTTTGAGTTCTCTCTAATATGGGGGCCTCTGTAAGACCCCAAATTTCAGCACCATAGAGCATGATCGGAACAAGTTTAGCCTGAAAGACTTTACGAAGAGGTGAAATGGAGGTTGGTTGGATTTGTTTACTTAATTTGGATACAAGGCTTGCTCCTGCTCTGACCTTTTGAGAAAGGTATTGATGGTGTGGAGTCCAACCTCCTGCACTGGAAAAAACAATTCCAAGATAAGTATATTGGGTAACTTGCTCAATTTTTGTGTCATTAATCTGCCAATTGTGCTTTTTATTCTTATTGCCAAAGACTAAAACTTTTGATTTAGCTACATTTATAGTCAAGTGGTTTGCAGTACAGTAACGTGTGAGCTTGTCAAGAAGTCTCCTCATTCCTATTTGGGTTCTAGAAAACAACACTAAGTCATCGGCATACATTAATACGTTAATAAATCTAGACCCTATTTGGGGGCTATGCATCAGAAGATCATCCAGCTGCGCTGGGATATCATTTATATAAAGGTTAAAAAGAGTAGGGCCCAGCAGGCAGCCCTGCCTCACTCCTCTAGTTGTTGGTATGCTGTTTGTTGAGGCCCCATTTGCTGCATATCTGACTCTAATTGCCGTATTAGTATAGAGAATCCTGATCAACAAAATAAATCTGGGGTCCATCCCCATAACTTGTAGTTTCCTCCACAAGTGGTTCCTATCTATAGAATCAAAAGCAGCAGTAAGGTCAATAAAGGCGGTATACAGCTTTTTCCCCTGGGTCTTGTATTTATTAATTAAGTGGGAAAGGACAAAACAATTATCTATGGTAGACCTACCTGATCTAAAACCTGCCTGCTCATTTGCCAGAATTTCCTTATCCAAGCACCAGTCCTCTATTTTATTTAGGAGATGTTTCGTATACATTTTTGAAATTATATTAAGAAGACTGATGGGTCGGTAGTTGGATGGGGCAGCTCTGTCACCTTTCTTAAAAATTGGAAAAACTATAGCTAACCTCCACCCTTCAGGGATTATCCCTACTTTATCGATATAAGTAAACAGTGCTACCAGCACCAGTACCCAAAAGTCAATGTTGGACCTAAAGAGTTCAGGAGGCAACAAGTCCTCTCCAGGGGCCTTCCCGGCCTTTAAGGATTGAATTATATGCTTAACTTTGGTAGGGGTAACTGGTGTCCATTCCGGACATTTCCTTAATTCTTGCTGGAGGATATCCAATTGCAAGACATTTGTTGTATTGTTACCATCAAATAAAGCAAGATAGTGCTTCTCCCATTTTACTGCTGATATATCAGTGTCCATAAATGGGGAACGTTGTTTTAATATACCGGCTATCTTATGCCAAAAGATCGTAGGGAATTGGGATTTCGCTGCCATTTCTACCTCTTTCCACATCCTGGTGTTATAGCTACTTTTCTTGTTTTTCAGTAGGGATTTGTATGCTCTCCTGAGTTGAACCATATTTGAATAATCACCATCCTGTCTGGATCGGTTAACTTTCTTAACTGCAGCTCTTAGATTTGACCTCAAGTTATGGCAATCATCATCAAACCACTTTCTAGAGATCCCATCTACTTTTCTATCATTCTGGGTCATTAAATTCCTAAGAGTAGAAGTTAGCTCTGTATAAGCTGGCATTGGGGTGTTGTCTCCGGGCTTAGATTGGGAGATTTCCCTTGCTAGGTGTCTGGCTTCATCTGAGCCCAAATAAGTGGTGACAGATTTGACATCAAGTCTGTGCCAATATAACCTTTTATAGTTATAAACCCGGGCGTTTGCTAAGGTGTCAATTTCCTCTCTTGAATGAGGCCTAACTTCTGAAGAGAGTGAAACCAGAGCCGTGATGGGAAAGTGGTCACTTTCCTCTCTAAATTCTAAAATAAAGAAAAGTTCCTTCTGCGCATGCTCCAAGATGGCGGCGACCAAATAAGCTCCGTTTCGGAGATGGGAGAGTTGCCGGTTGTTGGGGTCTTCAGAAGCCCTCTTGTCCATCTTCGGCTCCAGTCCCAGTGAGGGGAGCGTCCGCCCTGCCTGTTGAGGGCTTTTTCGCCCTCCGGAGCATCAGGGCAGGGCTGGACGGCTCCGCGGGAGATGGGGCGATGGGCCTGGCTGCAACGGCTGTTTCCGATGTCGGGGGAAATGGAGGCCAAGGCATCCGGCGGCGGGCGGCGTTTATTCGGCGGCGGCTTGAGGTGGCCCCCCCACTCCCTATGGCCCTCTAGATCCCTGGGGCGCTCTTTTCCGGCGTTTTCGGGGCTCCGGTATGCCTTGGAAGCTTGGGGTGCCTGATTGCGGGCTGACGACTGCGGCGGTGGCGGCGGTGGCAATGGCTGACATGGACCGGCCGGCCAGAGGAACAACCAGGCAGCAGGTTGATGGGGGAGAAGCTGACAGCCTCACCCCTAGAATTACCATCTGGCTCACAGTTGATTTTTACTGTGATGGGGTGTTTTAGAACAAAGCTGTGTCTGGGGGTTATGGAGATTGGGGCTGGAGAGGCAGGAGGCTGACCATGGTTTGGTTGGTTGGTCGCCTCGGGTGGCCTCTCCTCCCCCCCCCTTTTCCCCCAGGTATGGGTGGGTGTTGGCCTCTATGGCCAACCACCCCTGGATTGGACTTTCCTGTCTTGCTACTCCTACTCTCACCTCAAAGAAGATCTTATGCCCATGGGTCTATTATCATCTTTATTAACATCTTTATTATTACCATCGTTATTAACATCTACACTTTGGACACTCTGGACCCCTTATTATGCTCCACTCACGCCCTCACTGCTAGGAGAGACTGTGCACCATTTGAGAGAGCTGAGGGATTTTCCACATCCCAACGGAGAAGATAGAACTTTGCTCCCATTAACTTTCTAACGGGACCGGCCATCGTGAGAGGATGGTTGGCCATTAGCCTCTGTTGGAGAAAAAGAACTTTGGACCTTCTCCCTGTCATGAGAGGACAGTGGAGTCCAGCCCTATAAATGGATATTTTATGACCTTTATGCTCAGTTATCCCTTGGACTATGACAGATTCCTGAACTGGCTTTTCTTTTCCCATCTTTGGTTCGGTTGATGCTCCAAAAAACCGACCTTCTTGCGCTGCGAGACTCCCCCCTCTCGCAGGCCTGGCCCTCCACGTTATCGAGGGCCTATCTTGATGACGGGCTTTGGGACCCCGAGAGATGGCATGCAGCAAAGAGGGGGCTGAGGGGTTTTTTAGCTAAATTTTTAAGGAAAATTTTAAGGGGACCCGGGAGGGAGGGAGGGGGTTGTAAAAGTGGACCTGGGGGGGTCCAGATAGCGACTGCACAGGATGATGGGTTAATTAGCTGCAGCAGAGGGGTCGCGAAAGGAAATTTAACCGGGGGGCAGGGGGACGATAGAAAGGGCTGTGTAATTGAAATCATGAGTGGGAGGGGCAGGTATGACAGGCGCAGGGGGTCATATCAAGTGTCGGGGGTGCGCACACGCTGTCTCCGAGCAATTGCGCACTCCGGCCCCCAATGCGTGACTCGTGTCCTGGGTTGTATAGAGCCTCATGCCCAGGGTCTGCGGCTGATGTTATGTAATGCCAGGTCAATGGTTAATAAGGCCTCCCTCATCTGTGATCTTATTTCGGAGGGGGGTGCAGACCTGGCAGGTATTACGGAGACCTGGTTGGGCCAAGAGGGGGGGGGTCCCCCTCGTAGAGATGTGCCCGCCAGGTTTCCATGCATTTCATCAGCCAAGGGCCCAGGGGAGGGGTGGGGGAGTGGCGGTGATCATTAGGGAGAGTCTTTATCCGAGGGAGACCACTGTTCCTCAGATAGCCGGATGTGAGTCCCTTTGTGTGAAGTGGGGCCGTGGGGTGCAGATGGGTCTGCTGACTACGTACCTGGCTCCCTGCCATGTGGCAGCAACCCTGCCCGAGCTACTCGACATCATTGCCGGTTTGGCGGTCGATACCCCCAGACTTATTGTCATGGGGGATTTCAACCTCCCATCCACAGGTGGGGCGTCAGAGGTGGCTCGGGAGTTCATGGCTTCCATGACGGCCTTGGACCTGACCCAGTTAGTTCAAGGCCCCACTCACATAGGGGGACACACTCTAGACCTGATTTTTATCTCTGGTCAGTGGTTGAATGATCTTGGTAGAGGGGACCTAGACATCAAACCCTTGTCATGGACAGATCATTCGCTCCTTCACTTAGACTTTCCTACCGCTTTCCCCCGCCGCAGGGAGACGGAACCAACCAGATGGTTCCGTCCCAGGCGCCTGATGGATCCCGAAAGGTTCCTGACGGAGCTTGGGCCGTTTCCTGAGACTCTAACACACGACTCGACTGAAGAACTGGTGGCCGCCTGGGAAAGGGCGGCCGCTGGAGCTTTGGACCGCGTCGTGCCTTTGCGGCCTCTGACCCGATGCCGATCTCAATTAGCTCCTTGGTTCTCTGAGGAGCTGAGAGAGATGAAGCGTCGGAAAAGACGCCTAGAGAGCATTTGGAGGACTAGTCAATCCGATTCTGACCGGACACAGGTGAGGTCTTATATCAAGACCTACCTAGTGGCGATAAAAGAGGCAAAATCTAACCATTTTTCCGCTCTTATCGCATCTGCAGAGAACCGCCCAGCTGCCCTGTTTAGGGTGACCCACTCCCTTCTTCGGGGGGGAGTACGGGAAGATCCCTTGCAGGGTCGTGCTGAGGATTTTGTGCAATTCCTGCATGATAAAGTCGCTCGGATTCGGGATGGCTTGAACTCCGATTGGATGAGTCCACGGGAGGAGACCGGGGCAGGTCTTGAGAATGTTATCTGGGAGGAGTTTGATCCTGTGACTCCCGAGGATGTGGACAGAGTTCTGGGTAAGATTAGTGCCGCCACGTGTTTATTGGACCCGTGCCCCTCCTGGTTGGTACTGGCCTCCCGGGAGGTTACACGAGGCTGGCTCCAGGGGATTATAGGTGCTTCTCTGAGTGAGGGTGCCTTTCCTGCCACCTTGAAAGAGGCGGTGGTGAGGCCCCTCCTCAAGAAGCCTTCCCTGGACCCGGCTGAATTAGCTAACTATCGTCCAGTCTCCAACCTTCGTTTTGTGGCGAAGGTTGTTGAGAGCGTGGTGGCACGACAACTTTCCCGACACCTGGATGAAGCTATCTATCTAGACCCGTACCAGTCGGGCTTCAGGCGGGGGTACAGCACAGAAACGGCATTGGTCGCGTTGGTGGATGATCTCTGGAGGGCTCGGGACAGGGGTTGCTCCTCTGTCCTAGTCCTATTAGATCTCTCAGCGGCTTTTGATACCATCGACCATGGTATCATGCTGCAGCGGTTGAGGGGGTTAGGAATAGGAGGCACCGTTTTGCGGTGGTTCTCCTCCTTCCTCTCCGACCGCTCGCAGTTTGTGTTGGCAGGGGGACAGAGGTCGACCTCGAGGCGTCTCACATGGGGGGTGCCGCAAGGGTCAGTCCTCTCGCCCCTCCTGTTCAATATTTATGTGAAGCCGCTGGGTGAGATCATCCGTGGTTTTGGGGTGAAGTGCCATCTGTACGCTGATGATACTCAGCTGTACATCTCCACCCCAGACCACCCCAACGATGCCCTTGATGTGTTGTCTCGCTGCCTGGAGGCCGTGCGGATCTGGATGGGGAAGAACTTGCTCAGACTCAACCCCTCCAAGACCGAGTGGCTATGGCTTCCGGCGCCCCGATATAGTCAGCAGGTGCCATCGCTAACTATTGGGGTTGAATCTCTGCCCCCCACAGAGAGGGCTCGCAATCTGGGTGTCCTTCTGGATGCACGGCTGTCTTTAGAAGAGCATATGATGGCCGTGGCCAGGGGGGCCTTTTATCAGGTTCGCCTGATTCACCAGTTGCAGCCCTTTCTGGATCGGGACGCCCTACGCACGGTCACTCATGCCCTTGTTACTTCCCGGTTGGACTATTGTAATGCTCTCTACATGGGGCTCCCCTTGAAGAGCACTCGGAGGCTCCAACTGGTCCAGAATGCGGCCGCGCGGATGGTTATGGGCGCAACTCGTTGTGCCCATGTGACACCCCTCCTGCGCGAGCTGCACTGGCTCCCAGTGGTCTTCCGGGTGCGATTCAAGGTGTTAGTTACCACCTTTAAAGCACTCCATGGCATAGGACCCGGGTACATCCGAGACCGTCTTCTGCCACCAATAGCCTCCCACCGACCAGTCCGTTCCCACAGGGAGGGTCTCCTCAGGGTGCCGTCAACCAAGTTATGTCGACTGGCGGCGCCCAGGGGGAGGGCCTTCTCTGTGGGAGCCCTATCCCTGTGGAACGAACTGCCCCCGGAAATTGGTAAGATCTCCGACCTCCGGGCAATTCGCTGTGCACTGAAGACCCTATTATTCCGCCAGGCCGGACTAACAACACAATAGTTTTTAAATTGGGATATTTAAATTTATTGGGGTTTTAAATCTGAGCCACTTTATTTAATTATTTTAAATTTTATATTGTTGTTTTGTTTGTGTTTTTAAACAGGCTGTACACCGCCCTGAGTCCTTCGGGAGAAGGGCGGTATAGAAATAAAATTATTATTATTATTATTATTATTATTATTATTATTATTATTATTATTATTATTAAATATAGCTCTTACTTCTGAAAAATGGTGTACTAAACTAGAGGAAGTGCAGATATAATCGATAGAGGTTGAGGTTTTGTTGGATGAGAAAGTATAGGGATATATATACCCATCACTCGAGCCACTAAGTACTTGCATATCATTCATAAACAGCAGGGAAATTAACCTCTGGGCATATTTATTGGTCCTCATGTCAATTGAGGACCAAGTGAACTCATTATAAAAGTAACCAGTTGGTACCAGGCCTCGGTTAGCATAGCTCTTCATTGAGGGACCTAGTCTTGCATTAGTATCTCCAGCTAATATAATTTTTGCTTGGGGAAAGAGTCCCTTTAAGGTAGCTAATACTGAATCTAATTCATCCCACAAATCCCTTCCTAGAAGGTGGAATGAAAATGGAGCGATATATACATTAATTAAGATTAAGTCCATCCCCCTGAATGTACATCTAATAGGCAGAATATATTGGAATTGAGGATCTAAAGAAATTTCTTCACCCTTCCATCCCATATCCCTTTTGACCAACGTGGTTAAGCCCCCAATTACCCTCCCTCTTAAATTGACTTTGCCTGCCAGTTTATGCCATGAGGCAAAACCCGGTAAGCTGATCTGTGGATCATTAGTAGTCAGCCAGGTTTCTTGAAGGAGGATGAGATGATGTGTTGAAATCAATTTTATAAAATCCATCCGGTTTGCAATGCCTTTCCAGCCCGCTATATTCCAGGACAGGAGGGAAAGGCTAGGGATATAAGATACCCTAGTTGTTGGCCATTTGTTGTCTAGTCAGTCACCCCGAGGCACTACTCCTTGTGTCTCTTCCTCCACCCTTCTGGTGGAGGGGTCCAGAATTACTACCACCGCCTTCTCTGGAGTGCCAAAGGAGTCAAAAGTGGCCTCTGTTTGTTGCAGAAGTGCCTCCTCCGTTCTTAAGGAAGATGAGAGAGGTGAGGGCAGTTGCACTGTTGGGGGAGGGTGAACTTCTGCCGCTACATTCATGGTCTTTGTTTCTTTGAAAAGACTTTTGCCTTCCCTTCTATCCCGCTGGATGGACTTAACGACTTTAGGCCTTGTCTGCACATGCTTTCCCTGTTCTTCCAACTTGGATAGCCTTCTCGTTGAACTACAGGCTTCTGCTAGCGAAGATCTTAATAAATCAAATTCAATTAACATCGACCTTTGCTCCTTTGGAGACAAGGAGACAAATTCGCTGATTATAACATCCTCTGGTTTGTCGGTGCTTGCCTTCATATGTGGGACCTCCCTGATCTGGCCTGCCTCCATAGTTTCTCCAGATTCTGGAGGAAAGACCCTGGAGGTAGCAGAGTGGTTCCTAGGTACCATTTTTGATGTTTGGTTAAGTCCTTGTAAAAGCGGTTTAATAGGCCCACTTGAGAAGACTCTTGTAGGAATGACTTCAAATCTGAGCAGGGATCCTTTTCTTTTCATTACAGCGTTTGGTATAGTATTGCTGTCAAAATGCAGTATTAGTCGAACACAATTGCTATGCTGGGGAAGTTTTTCATATCTGAGTAGATCTATTAATAAAGGATCAGATTTCAATAGCTGTGCAAGTGAGAGGGTTATCCTTTCCTTTGAAGTCCATCGTCCTCTATTGCATGGGATTTTCCTTATCCTTAAAGCGATTTGTTTCTTTAACAACCTTCTTCCTTGATGAGGGTTAGCATCAGTACTTGCAATGCTTTGTTGTTTGGGTTGAGGTCTTACACCCTCCCACTCTCTCCGTGCGTCAGGACAGTGTGCAATCTCACCCTCCTTAGCTGCAGAGTGAGGGCCATTTAAGAATTGGAAGATCCTCTCGATGTCTCTTTTGATCGATGTCAGTAAGTCATATATTGAATCTACTGTGTGTGCAGTTAACATACTCTGAGTACAGACCATCTCTCTGAGGTCTGAATATGTCGGAACTTCTTTTAAGCAGCTAGAAGTAGGAGAGGGGATAGAGCTTGAAAAATCACCCATTCTAGCAGGCGAGTTTGAATCTGAAATCCGGGAAGAAAACTCCCCTTCTGTATCTCCCTCTCCCAATGATACAGTCGACAGAGACAAAGTTCGAAGTTCAGATTGGGGTTCTGGATTACACCTCTCCATAAAGTCATCCAATTTAAGCTGTTTAAGAGGCTTGGAATAATTAAGTTCTGTCATAGATTTTGGGGAGAGAGAGCAAGCTTTCTGCCTCTTACTTTTCTTTCCCATTCTGGTAGATAGTTGATCCAGTATCTCCCAGCGAAATTAAATATTGCAATAATTTATCCTCCCTCGGCAATCGTAGTTAAGGTAGGCCTTAATGATGGTCTCAGCCGAGGCACCACAGAGGTAAAAACCAATCTCCTTTCCAAACAACAGCTTGTCTTTTACTCCTACTTCTTTGCTATCATCTATTTTCAGAAATGTTTAAATTGTTTAAATTATTTCACAGGGAAATATGTGGGGGAAGGAGACTAAAAAGCTGATAAGGTTTCATTAAAGGCAGGCCTACCGGGAGCATCTGCAGCCAGTTCCTTACTGTACTCATTCCAAAAACAAACAGCTCAAAATCCCCTCCGAAGTTAGGGGCCTCCACTGAGGTTTGTCAACAAGTCCAGTAATCCGAATTTCAGGCCTTGCAAGGAGGAGTCACAGGAGTAGCCTAGGCCAGGAATGCAGGTTGTAGTGTTATTAAAATATGTCTAAAACAAACAGTAGCCACACTATATGTGCTTTGTAAGAGTCCGGTATAGATTAAAAATAGATTAAAAGTGAGTTAAAAATATAAAAATACTTTAAAACGTTAAAAAGAAAAACCTAATTTGCTTTTGGGAGAGCTCCTTACAGCCGTTCTCGGGTCGATCTGAGGATTCCTTTCCAAGTGCTATGTCGGTAGCCAGGAGGTAAGCCAAGGAGCCAAGGTGCCGTTGGTGCCACCGCACCCCTGGAACTGCCGTGCCCGCTGGAATGGCAGCCCCGACATGCAGCTGCGTGTTGGAGCTGACATGCGGCCCCCCTACCACGAAGTCAGGACCTGGAACACAAACAGCAAAGTGAATGCAATCACGGGCTACTCGCCCCCCTGGTTTCCCCGGATTCTGTCGATGGAATGTTGTGGTGAGGCAAGGAGCATTCACGTCTTCCTGGGATACCCAGGAGGCCTCTGAGAGTGGATACGATCATATATTGGAGCCTTCCCTGGTGCCATCACACATCCAGGATATCTTCCACCTCATATTGCGGTTCCCCCCCTCCCATGGTGGTGGTATAGCAGGTCCCCTTATCGTAGAGAGGTGGACCAGCTTGAGTTGGCTGCTGTGGAACACTGGATGGGTCTTCCCCAGCAGCCAGGGCAGGCGAAGCTGTACGGTCACTGGATTTATCACTCGTACAATAGGAAAGGGCCCTATGTATTTCAGTACGAGTTTTTTACCAGGGAGGTTTAGCTTCAGGTATTTGGTGGACAGGTACACTATTTGACCCATTCTGAACATTGGCTGTGGCCTCTGTTTTTTGTCCACCTGTCATTTGTAGCTTGCTATCGCATGGCTTTTACAACTCGCCACACACCCTTCATTCGATCTGTCCACTCCTTCATGCCCCCCCCCATCCACTGGGGCGGTTTTAGGGTATTCTGGTATTGGGACGAACTCTCGTCCCATTGCAACTTGAAATGGGGTATATCCCATACTGCTATGGATAGCGTTATTGTATGCTACCTCAGCAAATGGAAGTAAATCTGCCCAATCAGTCTGTTGATGTTTGACATAACACCATAGGTACCATGCCACCGTGGCATTGGCTCTTTCTACAGCCCCATTGGTCACAGGGTGAAATGCCGAACTAAGTCCCTGGGATGCCCCGATTCTGGTCAGGAAATCTCGACAGAATCTGGCAGTAAATTGCACCCCCCTATCCGAAATCACCCTCTGGGGAACACCGTGAAGACGATAGATATGGACTATGAATAACTTGGCCAACTTCCTCGCAGAGGGAACTGGGACAGGCTATGAAATGGGCCTCTTTCAAAAATAAATCTATTACGGTCCAGATGACTGTATTCCTGTGACTGGCCGGCAGTTCTACAACAAAGTCCATAGCTATCTGTTCCCACGGTTGTGATGGGCTTGCTACTGTCTGTAACAAGCCTGGTGGCTTGCCTGGTTGGGGTTTTGTGGTAGCACAGACCACACAGCTCTGTACATATTCCTTGATGTCCCTTTTCATTTCATTTCCCCCGTGCACTCCCAGCCAGCTGGCCACACCCCAGGCATAGCAAGCCTTACAGCCATTTCCACATCTCTGTGTGACTCCAGGTCTCTCAGCCAACAATAGCTGCCCAGTTAGCAGCTCCCAGCTGCAACTGCTACTCAGGCCATCCAGAAATGTCCGCTGCCAGTCCAGTGTACCCAGGGTGCCACAAACGTCCAGAGGAGGCGGCCGTGGCCCTGATCACATCATCAGGCGGTGCCTGCAATCTCCAAAGCATGCCGCCAATGCCAACCCGGTCTCCTGCGGTCGGCGTGCCTCTCAGCTGATGAGCAGCGAGGGTGCAAGCCGAGAGATGAAGAGGCAGGTTGGAGAGGCTCCCCAGATTGGCTGGTGGTCAGGAGGTAAGCCGAGAAGCCAGGGTGCCGTTGGTGCTGCCGTGCCACTGGAACTGCCACACCCACCGGAATGGCAGCCCCAACACGCGACAAGGGTGATGGTAAATGGACATATGACTGAAAAGGTTAACATTATGAAGGGTACTAGATAGGGCTGTCCTTTATCCCCATTGTTATTTGTATTGACACTGGAGGTACTAAACAGAAATATAAGACAGGATAAGGAGATAAAGGGTATGGAAATAAAAAAGGAGGAAAATAAGTTGCAGGCATTCACAGATGATTTGATATTTATTTTAGAAGATCCGCAAGAAGATCCGCAAGAAGATCTGCAAAGCTATTAAAAAGAATAAAAGAATATGGTGAGGTGGCAGGACTGAAAATCAATAACGACAAAATGAAAATATTAGTGAAAAATATCACAAAGAAGCAGAAAAGGGACTTGACAGAGAGATTAGATATCCAGATTACAAAGAAAGTAAAATATTTAGGGATACAATTAACAGCAAGATGTGTAATGATTAAGGAAGACAACTTCTACAAGCTAAAAAAGCAAATTGAGGTAGATTTGGATAGATGGAAAAACCTGTAATTATCATTAATAGGAAGAATAGCTACAATTAAAATGAACATATTACTGAGAGTATTGTTTTTATTCCAAACAATTCCAATAAAATTGGAGAAAAATATTTTGAAGAGCTCAATAACATAATAATGAACTAGATATGGCAGGGGGAAAAAGCGAAAATTAATCTAAAAAGGTTACAAGACGTAAGAGCTAGGGGAGGGTTTGGACTACCGAATTGGGAATTATATTACCAGGCAGCAGCGCTAACTTGGATGAAGGAATGGATTGTATTGAGAAATACAAGATTATGGACATTGGAGGGACATGATCTGCAATTAGGTTGGCATGCTTTTGGCAACCTGGCTTTCAACGATGGAAGCACTTATACATCCAAATATTATTAATATGGGAAATATTGTTAGATACAAAGATATTTTGTCAGATAAGGAGGAACTTAAAATGAAATGTGAATTGGAAAAGCAGGGGATTGATATGGATTGGTACACACAGTTGCAAATACAATCTAGATATGAAAAGGATGCCAAACTTTATGGTTTTTATATGGAACTGACAGAATTGGATAAGATATTGACTGGAATAGAAGAGAAAATGATAAAAAAAATTGTACAGTTACTTATTGAGAGTTAAATTAGAAGAAGAGCAAGTCAAAGAAACAATGATAGCATGGGTGAAAAACTTTGGTCACACAATAGAGCTAGATAAATGGCAGCAACTATGGCATAGGAATTACAAATTAACACTGTCAACTGCATACAAAGAAAACTTATATAAGATGTTTTACAGATGGCACTTAGCATCAGAAAGACTGGTCAAAATGTTTAAAGATAAATCAACTAAATGTTTGCAATGCCAACAAACACCGGGGTCGTATTATCCTATGTGATAGACATGTGCGGAAGCAAAAAGATACTGGGCAAAAATTCATATGTGGCTGGAGAAGATGGTGCAACAACATTTTAACAACATTTAAAACTGGAATTGTTCCTGTTGGGGATTTTACTAGGAATTTATAGTAAAGAAACTGTATATTTGATTATTCATGTAATAACCGCAGCTAGAATTGTATTTGCACAAAATTGGAAAGTGAAGAGATCCCTATAGATGAAAAAGTGATTAAGAAAATATTAGAATGTGCAGAAATGAATAGATTAACACTTGCAATTCAAGAAAAAGAAGGATCAGATTATTATAATATATGGGAGTTATTTTACCAATGGTTAGAGAATAAATATGGAAGCAATGTATTGTAAAAATAGATAAGTAAAGAAGAGAAATGTTAAGTTATGTTATTTTATCAGTATTATTATTATTATTTAGTATTAATATAAGAATGAATGTAAGAAATGAATATGAGGATAAGTTTAATTGTTAAGACACAAATAATTTTATACTCAGATAACACACTGTTTAACACAAGTTGGAATGTTTGTATTAAAAGAAAATAAAAATATATATAAAATAAATAAGTAAATAAAAACATCTTTTAAATTTGATTGGATGTGAGGGGGCCAACTATGGGAGGCACCTTGAGGGAAAAGTTACTCTTGGGATTTTGGTGTGCAAATTTTAATTCTACCTTTGCACTAGTATTTCATTTGGCTTCTAGTAAACTATACTTTTCTCAACCCGATGGTGTTAAGGATCATTAAGCCAGAACTGCGTTACCAATCCACCCAGAGAAATAATCTACCATGGGGGTAGTGTATGATTTGTCTCTGATGATGATGGAGAAGGAAAGCATGGGAGGCACTGCAACGAGACCAGAGAGCAGAGGTGGGAGTTCTGGTCCAGAGGAGGAATTTGATCCCTGGTGGACCTAAAAGAGGAACCAGAGAACCTCAGCTGAACCAGATGTATGCCCAAAAACTGCTGTTTGGAAACAATCGCCCCCATCCAGCTCTCCTGAGACACAGAGAGAGACATTGTTAAGCTACAGGAGTGTTCCTCATCCAGGGCTCCAGAGCTAAGTAGTGCCACCAAGTAGCACCACTCAATCCTGAGCGACCCAAGAGGGAGGCCCGAAGTGAGGCAATTGATCAGGCACTCGATCTCTTCAGAGAAAAGGTGAAACAGATTTTGACACCTGAACCCCTGGAACAGCATGATCCTGCTCCTGATAGGAGACTGGTGCCAGCCGCTGTACCACCTGCCCCAGTACCCCCAATGCCTGCGGCTCCTGTGAGGCAAGATGACTGTCATGTGCTGAGGTTAAGAGTGAAGTTTGACAATGAAGCGAAGTAATTGGAGTACTTCCTAACCCAAGTTTGGAATTGCATGGCAGAACATGGCCTGAACTTCCCAAACAATGAGGCTTGAATAAATTGTATCATGATGTCCTTGGAAATGGAGGCCGCTGATTGGGTGGTAGCACTTGATGATGAAGATGCTGAGGAGTAACATGCTTTCAATGACTTCATGACATCCCAAGACAGCGGTTTGAGGACCCACTAGCTGCACAGAAGGCTAAAAGGAGGATTAGAAACATTAAGCATGGTAGACGGTCCAATGCAGCCTACATCTAAGAATTCCTTTGGCTAGCCAGTAAGCTTCCAGGCTGGCCCAAAGACATGCCCCTGGAGTACTTCCAGCAGGGCTTGAATTGAGACGTCCTAGTAGCATGCTTGTACTGGGGATCGCCCAAAACCCTGTGGGGATGGTAGGTCTTGGCAGGCAACATGGAGATTGACCTTGCCCTCATTCACAAATACCCAGGGAGAGACCTGTGCTATGGCAAAGCCCCTAAAAGAAAGTGGGTTCTGAAGAGGGGAAAAGAGGAGGCTAGCCCCAGAAGATATTTGGGGGGGTTGCTTCCAATGTGGCAAGGACAGCCAATGGGCTAGAGACTGCAACAGCCCCCAAGCAACACCAGCAACCTGGAGCATTCTGTGAAACAGGCTCAGGCTCAACCCATCCAAGACCGAGTGGCTGTGGTTTCCGACGTCCCGATATAGTCAGCTGGTGCCATCGCTGACTATTGGGGGCAAAGCATTGGCCCCCACGGAAAGGGCTCGCAACTTGGGTGTCCTCCTGGATTCACGGCTGTCTTTAGAAGAGCACTTGACAGCCGTGACCGGGAGGATTTTTCATCAGGTCCGCCTGATCCACCAGTTGCGTCCCTTTCTGGATCGGGACTCGTTACGCACGGTCACTCATGCCCTCGTCACCTCCAGTCTGGACTATTGTAACGCTCTCTACATGGGGCTCCCCTTGAGGAGCACTCGGAGGCTCCAACTGGCACAGAGTGCGGCCGCGCGGGTGGTGATGGGAGTGACGTGGCGCTCCCATGTAACGCCTCTCCTGCGCGAGCTGCACTGGCTCCCGGTGGTCTTCCGAGTGCGCTTCAAGGTTTTGGTTATCACCTTCAGAGCGCTCCATGGCTTAGGACCTGGCTATTTGCGGGACCGCCTGCTACCACCAATAGCCTCCCACCAACCAGTACGCTCCCATAGAGAGGGGCTCCTCCGGGTGCCGTCGGCCAAACAATGTCGACTGGCAGCCCCCAGGGGGAGAGCCTTCTCTGTGGGGGCACCTACAATCTGGAACGAGCTCCCCCCCGAGATACGGAGGATTCCGGATCTGCGTACCTTCCGCCGCGCGCTTAAGACATTCCTATTCCATCAAGCTGGTCTGACCTAAACTTTTCCTCTTTTTAAATGGGAATTTTAAATTTGGTTTTAAATTGGGGTTTTAAAATGGTTCAGCCAAATTTATTTAATTTGTTTTATCTCTATTTTAAATTTTGTATTTATATGTTTTATTTTATGGCTGTTCACCGCCCTGAGTCCTTCGGGAGTAGGGCGGTATACAAATTTAATAAAATGATAAAATGAAAATGAAAATGAAATGGGGGTTTCAAACCATATTCCATTGTAAAATTGGGGAAAGATTCCAGTGTGAGCAAAGAGATTAAAATATGCACAGAGTATGGAAATAACTTCAGTATCAAGTCTAGTCTTAAAAGCCATGAAAAAATCCACACCGGAGAGAGCCTGGATTGTGGAAAAAGCTTTATTTTGAAAGGAAAACTTAATTCTCCTGAAAGGATCACACAGGGAAGAAACTATATAAATGCACAGAGTGTGGAAAGAGCCTCCATTTCAGAAGTATCTTATTCACACTAAGGAAAGAGGAGGTTTGGGCTTATCAGATTTGAATTTGTACTTTGATGCTTGCTGTTTGGTCTGGCTAAAAGAAGCCTCTATGATGCTTGCTTGCTGTCGGCTGCCATAGTAATGGGAGGGGGAAGGTATAGGTATAGGGAGGGGGTAAATGAGCTGGTGGAGATGTCTTGTGAAAGGAAGGAATATTCTCACTGTCTTTGGCGCAGCTGAAGGGAGTGCTGATAGCCAGTCAAGGTCAACTGTTCTGACATACCAGATAGATGGCACCATCTGAAAATGCACCCTACATGACACCTTGGGGAACTGGGGATTGGACATTCAGCTAGGGTCCTTGGGGGGAGGGATTTGGGAATACTTTCAATATGTAATTTTCGTGCCTATTGCCTCAGATCTTGCTTTCTTTTCGCTGCATTCAGTTCATGCTCAGTAAAGGTACCTTTCTCTACAAACATGGAGTTGGGGTTTTTCTTTCTTGAGTTTTGAATGGAGGCACATCTGACAGGGTGAACCTTCAAAATAAGAGGCTACTGGACTTAGAAGGTCATGTATTAAGATTTGGATGTCATGTCTGCCATTGGTTTACATATCTACAATTCAAAGGAAGATTTAAATTAGACAAAAAGAATTATGGGTTTGACTTTATTAAAAATGAACTGGAAATTCTAATGTGTAGTAGTGATGAACATATTATTGATAATCTACAAAATGTTATTGAATTTAAATCTGGAAAATGAACATGTAAAGCATTGTATGGTTCAGTGGGCAAGGAACTTTGGATATAATGTAATCCAAACAATGGGAGAATATGTGGAAAAAAGGTTTAAAATGTACATTAAATTATAACTTAAAAGAAAATTTCTGTAAGATGATGTATTTAACTCCAGATAAGTGTCTGAATGGCTGCAAAGTTGATGGAGTTAGCAGAGATGGGTAAATTGACTGCTTTGATCAAGGAAAACAAAATACCTTTGTTTCTACCTGGAAACCGCTTTTGTACTTTGTGCTTAAGGTGGAAAAAATGAAACTTTGATTTTGGGTTTTACTGATTAGATAGATTTGTCATTATAGAAATGGCTACTTTAAACTGTTATGTAAAAGTAAAAAGTTGAGGTTTGATGTTAATGCCTTATTCTACTGCACCAAAGGGAGTTGGAAGTTAATATCTTTTCTTTCTTTTTCCCCTTCTTTTCCTCACTTTTCCCTTCCCTTTTCCCTTCCCTATTTTTCCTACTATTTGCTTTTCTATTTTCTTTGTATGCTACAACATAAACTAATAAAAATGATTATAACAAAAGGAGTAGTCTTAATCGCCACAGAAGGGAAAAATACTTAGCTGCATGCAAACATTTCCCCTCATCCAAGGCTAAGTGGGTGGCTGCCCAATGTGTGTGAGCACCAAAGCTGGATTTAGATGAGGTAATAGAAACGGAATGCATCACATTTGCAGATGACACCAAGTTGGCAGGAATAGCTAACACTCCAGAAGATAGGCTCAAGATCCAGAAGTATCTTGAACACTCAGCCTGAAATTCAATGGTGAAAAAAGTAAGGTATATATTTAGGCAAGAAAAACCAAATGTACAGGTATAGAATAGGTAGACCCTAGCTCAATAGCAGTAACTGTGAGAGGGATCTTGGAATCCTAATGGATAATCACTTAAATATGAGTCAAGTGTGCACAGCAGCCACCAAAAATGTCAATGCAATCCAGGCTCCATTAACAGAGGGATAGAATCAAGATCACAAGGTGTTAGTACCACTATATAATGCCTTGGTAAGACCACACTTGGCATACTGCATCCAGTTTTGGTCACACAAACATCTCAAAAAAGATGTTGAGACTCCAAAAATGATGTAGAGTAGAACAATAAAGGTGATTAGGGGGCTGGATGCTAAAACATGAAGAACAGTTGCAGAAATTGGATATGTCTAGTCTAATGAAAAGAAAGACTGAGGTGACATGATAGCAGTGTTCCAATATTTAAGGAGCTGTCACAAAAAAGACGAGATCAACCTATTCTCCACAGCAGCAGAAGGCAAGATAAGAAACAATGGATGGAAATTAATAAGGAGAGAAGCAACCTAGAATTAAGGAGAAATTTCCTAACAGTGAGAACAATTAACCAGTGGAACAGCTAGCCTACAGAAATTGTGGGTGCTCCATCACTGGAGGATTTCAAGAAGAGACTAGACAACCATTTGTCCAGAATGGTATAGGGTCTCCTGCTTGTTCAGGGGTTTGGACTAAAAGACCTACAAAGTCCCTTCCAACTCTGCTATTCTGTTATTCTATTAAAAAAGAATAAAAAGAATAAAAAAGATGGCAGTTAAAACATGTAATCAAAATACTGCTTCAAAGACCATGATAGAGGTCAGCTTGATTTTTTTGATCACAGCCATCCGAGCTGATTAGTTTCAAGGAGCATCAGACAATCCCTGCACACCTTAAGCAAAAATGATTGCCAATGAAATAAGATCATAAAATTCATTTGGTAGATTAGCACAGTGTGCCAGAAATTTTAAAAATTGGCTTCCAGATAGTAGTCTACGCTGAGTTTCCTAAATATTTTGCCTTCACGTTTTCTTTTAATGTAATCTTAATGTATGCATCTTTCCTAAAAATCCAAATACTAAAATGAACACCAAAGAACAATGAAACAATGAAATGTGATTTTATTTTCACAATACACAACTAAAAAGTTCTGCACACATACCTCCTCTCTGTCTGCACCTCCTACAGGGAGTGTACCTCACCATTTGGAAAACCCTGTTGTGGGTTTTCTTTTTTTTTTTTTATTGAAAAGTTTTATGAAAAATACAAACATTTTCACCCCCCCACCCTTCCCCCCTCAACCCCCCCTCCCCTTCCCACCCTCCCTTCCCCTCCCTCCCCCCACCCCCCTCCCTAGACTTCCCAGAACGAGCACAGGGTATAGCATTCACAAACCAAAAACTAAAATGTGCTAACAAATTATTACATTTCATATTCTCCCTAGGTCCTTAACTCCTTATAACTCAGAAAAAACAAACATAAACTACTTAATATTATTTCATTCATAAGCTATATGAATCTTCTTATTCGGATACTTCTTCTGTATGTAATCAATCCATTTTCTCCATTCCGATATATATCTCTCATTTGAATGGTCTTTAAGGTATGATGAAATTTTTGCCATTTCCGCCAAATGCACAACTTTTAATGTCCATTCCTCAATAGTAGGTGGATCTTCCTTCTTCCAGTACTGTGCCACCAGTAACCTGGCAGCTGTTATTAAGTTCAAAACCAGCTTAGTCTCTATTACAGTACAATCCGTAACTATTCCCAACAGAAAAAACTGTGGTGTAAATTTAATTTTTTTCTTCAAAATATTTTGAATAATCCACCATATTTTTATCCAAAAAGCCTTAATCTTTTTACATGTCCACCATATATGAAAATATGTAGCATCTTCACACTCACATCGCCAACACTTGGGTTGTAAATTTGGATACATACAAGCTAGTTTTTTTGGGTCTAAATGCCATCTATAAAACATTTTGTAAAAATTCTCCCTTAAATTTTGTGCTTGTGTAAATCTTACATTTCTAACCCATATCTTTTCCCATGTTTCCATCATTATTGGTGCCCATTTTGTGCCCATTTTATCATACAATCCTTGACTAAGTCTGTTTCTGAATCTATTTCCAATAATGCATTGTACAACCTTTTTATTTGCATTTGACCTTCATCTCTTATTTGCTTTATCAAATTCTCATCCTGCTGCAAAATACCAATTTTTTGATCTTCTCTCCATCTGGCCAGCAGCTGTCCATATTGAAACCAAGTCTTAATAATCCCTTCTTCTTTTAATTGTTCCATGGATTTTAACTGTAGTCTGACTCCTTCCTTATAAAGGAGTTCCTTATATCTAATCTTATCTTGCTTTTGCTCTAAATTTATGTTCTCTATCACGTGTCTGGGTACTGGCCATATTGGTAACCTATCATTTAGTTTATATTTATACTTTTTCCAGACACACAATAGAGCATTTCTTAATATATGACTTTTAAAAGTCTTACCTACTTTCTTATCATACACTAAGTAAGCATGCCAGCCATAAACCAAACCATATCCTTCAATATTCAATATCTTTTCCTCCATTAAGTTTATCCAATCTGTGATTGCTGAGAGGGCAGCAGCTTCATAATACAATCTTAAATTGGGCATCTTAAGACCACCTCTTTCTCTAGTATCTTGCAATATCTTTTGTTTGACTCGTGGTTTCTTCCCTGCCCACACAAACTTATTTATGCCCTTCTGCCATTCCTTCAAATTCTCATCTTTTTAAAGTATAGGTATCATTTGAAAAAGAAATAGAAATTTTGGTAAAATATTCATTTTTACAGCAGCTATCCTTCCCAGCAAAGACAGTTGTAGTTTTTTCCAGTTGTCCAACTCTTTCTGTATTTTGTGCCATAATGGTTCATAGTTATACTGATATAATTTCGTATTTGCAGTCATAATATAGACCCCCAGATATTTAACCTTCTTAACTACTTCAAATCCTGTTAACCTTTCTATCTCTTCTTTTTGGCTCCTAACCATATTTTTAGCTATTATTTTTGTTTTAGCTGCATTTATTTTAAAACCAGATACTTGTCCATATAAGCAGGTTATATCCATCAAGGCTGTAATCGATTGTACCGGTTGGGTTAAGGTAACAACCAGGTCATCCGCAAATGCTCGTACCTTGTATTCATGCTATCTAATTTTAATTCCCTTAATTGTATTCATCTCGCGTATCTTGTTTAATAAAATTTCCAGCGTCAAAATAAACAATAACGGGGACAAGGGACAGCCTTGCCTTGTTCCTTTTTCTATGTTAAAAACATCTGTTAAACCACCATTAACTATTATTTGTGCTGTTTGTTTTTGATATATTGCCTTAATAGATTGTACAAATTGTTCTCCAAATTGCATCCTTTCTATTAGTTTTAGTAAAAATTGCCAATTCAATCTATCAAAGGCTTTCTCAGCATCCAAGAACACAAGCACTGCGGGGACCTGGTTGTTCCTTCCCAAATACTCTAATAAGTTAACAATTTGCCTTACATTACCCTTCATTTGTCTACCATTTATAAAACCAGTTTGATCATGATGAATCATTTGCTGCATGACTGTCATTAATCTATTTGCCAAAATTTTTGCAAATATCTTATAGTCTGTATTTAATAATGAAATTGGCCTATAATTTTTAGGATCTGTATCGTCATGCCCTTCTTTTGGGATCAATGAAATAAATGCTGTCTTCCAAGTTGGAGGTACCTCTCCTCCCTGTTGTATATTGTTAAATAATTCTTTCAGCGGTTCTATCATTTCCTCCTGTAAGGTTTTATAGTAAATAGCCGTCAAACCGTCCGTCCCAGGAGCTTTACCCACTTTCAACTGCTTAATTGCTAACGCAATTTCCTCAGAAGTTATCGATTGATTTAAACTATCCCTCTGCTCATTTGAAATTGTATAAATATTCTCTTTCTGCAAATATCTATCTATATCTATATCTTTAATTTTATCACCAGTATACAGCCTCGAATAAAACTCTAAAAAAGATTTTTTAATCAATTGTTGCTCATAAACCTCTTTACCCTTATATTTTATTCTCTCTATTGTCCTTGATTTTTGCTTTTTCCTTAACAAATATGCTAACCACCTGCCTGGTTTATTGGCATTGTAAAAACTATTATGTTTTGCATAATAATTTTAAATTTTAACTGTTGTTTTGTTTCTGTGTTTTTAAATAGGCTGTACACCGCCCTGAGTCCTTCGGGAGAAGGGCGGTATAGAAATAAAATTATTATTATTATTATTATTATTATTATTATTATTATTATTATTATTATTATATCTTAAATTAGTTGCCACTTGATCTGCTATTAACATATTAAATTGACCTTTCAATAAATTGATTGCCTCTTTAATTTTCTTATCTGTTGGATTAGCTACTAAAGCCCGTTCCTGTTTACTAATCTCATCTTCTAATTCTTTTCTTTTTGTCCCCTGTTTCTTTCTATATTTATTATTCAAATATATCAAAATTCCTCGCATATATGCCTTACTTGCATCCCATACCATTTCCATCGATGTGCCCTTTTGCATATTCATAACAAAAAATTCTTTCATAAATTTTTTACACTCTTTTACATTTTCTTCATACCTAAACAAATTATCATTTAACCTCCAGGACCTCCTAGGCCCTTTCTCATACTCCAATTCCAGCCAAACTGGACTATGGTCTGTCAATGTTCTTGAGCAAATCTTCGTATTTTTCACCCTGGATAAAAGATCGTTAGTAATTAATATAAAATCAATCCTTGAAAAGGATTGATGTCTATCTGAAAAAAAAGTAAAATCTTTTTCTTCCAGGTTTCTTTCACGCCAGATATCTCTCAACTCCCAGTCATCCATCATTTCCCAAAACGCTTTGGGCAATTTTGCTCTTGTTGACACATTTTGTTTAGGTCCCATCTTGTCTTTTTTAACATCCAAAACACCATTCCAATCGCCTAACAGGATACAAGTTTTATATGCCCAGTGTGTCAATTTTGAATGTAGTAAATTATAAAAGTTTTCTTGTTGTTGATTCGGGGCATAAACTCCAATTACAAGTATTTTTTCTCCTTTTACTAAAAGTTCTATCGCTAAAAATCTTCCTTGATCGTCTGCTTCAATTAATTTAGCAACTAAGTCTCTTTTCAAATATATAACTATACCATTTTTCTTTTCTGGTGCTGCTGCTACGTAAGATGTACCAAGTCTTGCATTAATCAGATATTTTTGATCTTGTATTCTTATATGAGTCTCTTGTAAGCAAATTACTTCATTCTTAAATTGCTTAAGATAGTGAAATATTTTTCTTCTTTTCTGTGGAGAATTCAAGCCATTAACGTTCCAAGTCAAAAATCTAGTTCCCATCTCTGGGCTTTTGGAGCCTCTGAAGCAAGTCCTGATGCTCTGAACTCATTTGAGTTTTAGGTCTTGCTCCCCCCACTGCTCCTGTTCTAGTAGTATCTTGAATCATTTCTTGAGTTGCCATCTGGGATTGTTGCTGTCTTAATTCTAGCTGTCTAGCTGTCACCGATCTGGTCTGTCTTTGATCCTTTGGTAACTGCGAGAAATCAATCAGCACCAACTCTTGAGTAGCCATTTGAATTTGTATTTCTTCTTGATCAGCCAAAGCTCCCCCCTGAACTACTGTCAAGAGCTCTTCTGTCTCAGCTTCCATTACTTCTTTCTTTCTTTTGCCTTCTGGTGATTTAGTTGATTTGGGTGTGCCAGCCTTTAATACATTAGTATGAAAATCTCTTGCTTTCCAAATTGTGTTAAGCTGATATCTCTCTCCTGAATAAGTTACCACTAGTCCAGTTGGCACCTCCCATCTGTACTGTATCTGACGTTTTCTCAGTTCATCCACCAGAAAGGCATACTCCCTTCTAGCTCTCAAGATCTTAGGGGGGATTTCTTTCATTGTCATTACTTCCTGGCCTTCCACCCGAAGCTTGTTTTTAAAAGTAGCCTGTAAAATTTCGTTGCGTACTCTCCTTGTAGTAAAATATATCACAATGTCTCTTGGTAGATGTTTCTGTCTAGCAATCCAGGAGTTAACATGGTACAGCTTGTCCATCTGCCAGCCCAGATCATTTTTGGACTCCCCCACCAGTGGTGCCAATGCCTCAGACATCATTTCTCTCAAATTCTCTTGTTTATTCTCCTTCACCCCTCTAAATCTTAAAGCAAATTCCATATCTCTGTATTGTACCATTATTACATCGTCTTCAGCCCTTTGAATTCTGTTTTGAGCTTCTCCTATTTTGCTATCCAAAATTTCAGAAGATTGTTTAATTTCCTCAACTCTGTCATCCACCATCTCAATATTGCCTGCCAGACACTTAAATGCCATTAATATATCATCCCTAATCCCCTGATTGCGAATTGCAATCTCATCTGACACAGCCTGTATCTTTTCATTAGTTTCCTTAATTTTTTCATTAGTTTCCTTAATTTTTTCATCAATCACATCAACAATTTTATTTTGGGTGATTTGGAGAGCTTGTTGCAACATTTCCAACGTTAAAGTCTGTGGATCCGCTGGAGGAGCAGAAACTTGTGATCTAGGAATATGAGCTGGGGAGCTACCAGCACTCCCAGTTCCTTTAGTAGGAACAGTTTTTACAGACTTTGAGGCCATTTCCAGTTTGAAATTAGTCTTTATATTTAATCAGAGTCAAAAAGAAGAGTTCCTCAAAAGATTTCCCAATGTTAATTAACGTTTAAAATCCTCCTTCTGTCAGCACAAAAGCTTTTTTTTTTCCCAAGCGAAGGGCTGCCAGCAAAACGAAACTTTTCCTGTAACTTTCCGTTTCCCCCGCCCTTTCAAGCTTCAATCACCATATTGTTGCAAAGTACTAAGTGATTACTTCCGAAGGAGGCTCTAGGCATTGGAGTTAGGTAAAAAATACTTGCAGTCTGATTTCTCCTTGCTCGTTCCGCCTGCTGTTAGTTCAAGATGTTAATTCCCTCATTTCCATTCAGCAAGATTGATCGCGGCTTCTAATTCCACTAATTAGCTAATTAGCGGAGACGTCCCTGGTCTGGAGCGGCTTGACAGGCTTTTAGGGAGCGCGCACCCTTCGCGCCCCAGGATTTTTCCTAGGGCATTCGGGGGGGTTCTACCTCCACCTGCCTGCTCTTCTCTCTCCCCTTTGCCCGGGGAGAGAATTTCAAGCCTCCAGACAGCGTTTGTCGGCTGTTCTGGGGCTTTAACGGAGCCAGGGAGCAGACGCTCTCAAAGGAATGTCTTTCGAGGCTCGCGGAGCCAGCAGAAGAGTGGGTTTTCTTCATTCTTCAAATGAAGGCATCTTCATTTTGCAGAAGAAAACATATATAGGACCCAGGAAGCAACTCTAGAGATCTATAGGGCATTCCATTAAAAAAAATCCAAGTAATATCCACTACCTTGCCTGTGTTTGAAACAGTTAAAAACATGGCTTTCCCTCAGCCTTGGCTTAGGGTGAGTGGCAAGTTCTTCTTGTGTTAAGATACATTGATCTGGATTGTTTTTCCTTTGTGGAACACACATCACTTTTTTCTCCTTTTTATATGGTTTTTCTACTGTTTTTATTTCTGTAAGCCGCCCAGAGCCACCATGGAGGCAGATGGCCTTATAATCTTATATAAAATATATAAATAAATAGGTCATAAAATTGTAATGGAGAACCACGTTGTATCACTGGCCATCTGATGGTTTTTACTGCTTATGACCATGGAGGAATTTTTCAGGCACAAGTGGGTGGACAGATGAGTTAGGCTTGTCCACATGATTGCATCTCCCTTTATTTTTAAGTTTTATGCAGAAGCAGATTACAAAATATCTGCAAAGAGCAAGAATTAAATTCTTGTACATCATGGCGGCATGATAAAATTTGGCCAAAGCCCACTTTAGTCCAACATTTGGTTTCTTAGGAAAGTAAATCAGATGCCTCTGAGATGTCAACAAGTAAAAGACGTCCCACTTGATCCCCTGAATCCACCTCCAGCCTGGAGATAAGCATGCTAGACCTCCATAAAATGATCCAGTCCTGGTCATTAATTCTGGTTCTGGTATGCTAATAATACATGAGAATATTTAGCAATTTTCCACCACAGAAACAACTCCCCAATTTAACTAAAGGGCAAAGTGAAATCTTTGTCTGTTCTAGCCACTCTCATAATTATGGGCCCACAATTTAGAGTTGTTTGAATTTGCATTATATACAAATTAGAGATACTATTATCTCTCCATAAGTCTACACAATATAATGGGGTTGGGTATGTTTTCTTAGGCATTTTGTAGTTTTACAGGCCCTGGGCATTTTGCCCGATGACCGTCCAGTCCTGAGCCCATATGGCTTTGGTTTCCACTAGAACAGGATTGCATTAGAGAACTCACTCCAGTGGGAATCTTGCTCATCATGGCAAGGTAGAAATTTCTTAGGAAGGTCATTGATTCAGATCTCTAGTCTCATATCCAAGATTGGTCAACAGAAAGGCACAGTGATGGAGGAAAGAGCTTGTAAAGGGGTCCATGTAATTTATTTAGTCTGTAATTTCTAATGTTTGTCTCTTCATGCAAAAAATTAAGGCAGAGAGAATATACCCTATATACAGAAGCATAGAATTTTCCTCCCAGCATATATGCATCTATTGCATTTCTAAACAATGAAATTGTCCTTGAAGCAAAGAGGACAGTTTTTACATTAAGCAAACTCTTCTCTCACCTCCTCTCCTCGTGTCTCTCCTCTCCTCTTTCTTTTCTATCTATTGTTTATTCAATGTTTGAACTCCAGGAAACCAATTCCTAAACTGCAATATCTCAATCCCCACCCCACCCCCAAATGACTGATCTGGGGAAATGATTAAACAGAGAAAATTATTCGCAGGATGGTTTAAAGCTCTAGTTTTTCCTTTCCTGAAAGCATTCCATTAAAAAAAATCCAAATAATATCCATTAGAAGTATATGTTGTCAAATATAAAATCTTGCCTCAAATTGAAGTCTAGTCTAAGTTCAAAACCAGACTGTAGATCTATCCTTCACTGTACAAACACATTATTTAGATGACATCCAAACATGATTAATAACCAAACATGATTAATAACAGCAGAGCAAATGTTAATAGATTAAGAATCTCCTTTGCTCACTGTATAAGGAATCCTTTAAAATGTACTATAATTTCACAGTAATAAGTAAGAGCTCTTGCCTAAATTATCCAAGCATTGCCCTTTAGTTGCTACAGAAGCCTCCTTCCAGTGTGGAGTTTTACTATGGGATTGTTTAGCAGAAGATTTCCATATATGGGCTCTAAGAGAAGCAAAGGGCAAAGGATGTCCTTTGCCAAAACATTTAATCCCAATTCCTGCTCTGCTTCCTGTACAGCTTTGGAGTTATGACAGTTCTACTTTGTAAGATCTCCATTTCCAGAACAAAGATGTGCCCTATGTCTTGCTTTAGAATGATACAGGATACCTATTTCAACCTAGTATAGCCCCAATAGGATGTTTTTAGTGGTGCAGCAATAAAAGAAGTTGCATTTTATTATGGCCCTTAGATTTAAAAGTCTAGAGACAAAGGGGAACATTTCTGTATTTAAGATTGGAGTTAAAATGAAAGTGACGGTTAACATCATCACTATCACAAAGTTGTTTGATCTTTATAAGTTTGATCTCTTCCAAAAGGTCATACGAATAGCTCAACAGGTGCAACTAAAACACCATCTGTTTTTATATGCAATATTTTTATGTACAACAGACATAAATATAAGGGGAGCTTTGATCACATTCATGATTCAATATTTTTTATTTTTCTATTTTGTTTATTGGCTGTACTGTCTGGTTGTTTTTAATTATGTGAGCTGCCCAGCATCACAAATCTAAAATAGGTAGTTATACAAATTAAATAAATAAGTAAAAACCAAATTTACAGATTTGTTCAACTTTATCAGTTTGTGAATTTAATGCTATTTTTCCCAGAAATCCCTCGGCTATGCAGAAGTTAGTTCTGTCTAGTTCACTTTTCAGATTCTTTGAATGAAAACAACCATGTTGTGAAGATCTGACAAGTATTGCATTGCTGACTTTCAATGGGCCTGTTTTCTTTGTGGAAACAAAAATGTGATAGCTTCATTGAGGTTTATGCCATGATTGACAGATTTCGAAACCATATCCAGTTGCACCCCCAAATGACAGCTTTATCCATGATCAACTGATCCTGTTTTCCTGTTTGCATGAAAGGAATTAACTGTACTCCAGGAAACTATACATAGAATCCTTGGGAAAATGTGGCCTGTTAAATCCCTAGTGCCTTCCACATACTTATAGAAATAATTTTAGGAATCACCAAACCAGAGCTTTGGAGGGGTTCCCTTGAGTGTGACCCCTTGATTACTGCATGAATCCAAATAAAATCTTCCTCAACAGCCAACTTCTCTTTGAACACACCTAGGTCTGAATACCCAAGAACAAGCCAACTTTTAATAGAAATTTAGTCTACACCAACCATGTCTATAGTTTTCAGTTTTTCTCATGATACAAATAAAAGAATTACAAATATTGCAACATTTGCAATATTTTCAAGAGCATTGTGTGATTTTTAATTCATTTGCCAAAATTGGAATATCTAATAACTTTTTTTAACCTGCTAAAGATGATTCTGATGGTGAGATGGAGCACTGCAGATGCCTGCATTCAAAAGTCAGAGAGAGCAACTGAATGAAGTCTCTTCCTGGTTCATGAAACTTTTTAAAAGAGAAGCCCCTAGGGTGAACTCATCTGGACTGTGACCTTTCTTTTCAGCACCTCCATGACTTTTCATGCTTGAAAATGTTTTAATTTTTCACTATTTCCTCTGTCAAAATGACTGTTTTTCCTAAGACTGGGATCTGGATGCTGCACAACAGCAGAGATGCACTCCTCCTGCAATAAAGAGGACTGTCTATGATGGGGTTGGAAGACTGCAGGAGTTGGCAGTACCCTGTGATGTATTGGAATGTCCATTTTTCACCTTCTTTGCTTCTCCAGTTTAGCAGTGGGGATAGTAGCTGCCCACAAGCATGAACATTCCCACCATTAAAGCTGCTCTAAAGTGAGCTGAAATGGACGTTGACTTACCTGAACGTCCCTTTTCTGAGCGCTGCTTCACACTATCCATAGCTGGGTTAGTTCCTCATGTCTTGGCAACAACTGAGTGAGAGCTGTAAATCATTTCCGTGGCTAAGCCACGCCTCCACTCCCATAAATCCCCAGTCTGAATGAAGGCGCAGCAAGCTGATAGGTTCAAAGAAAATTTTTATTAACTGACAACGATAAAACCCCAACAAAAAAACCAACCAACCCCCAAGCGGGGCAGGAAGCCTAACAGGGGCGGGAATGGATAGTGGTCGCAGCGCTCAGAAAAGGGACGTTCAGGTAAGTCAACGTCCGTTTTCCTGATCGCTGCTTCCCACTATCCATAGCTGGGATGTACCCAAGCCTAAACTCCAGGGTCGGGATGCTGAGTGCCCCTCGGATTTGTGTCGGCGATAACGCTTTGTAAAACTTGCCGGCCAAAGGAAGCCTCCGCCGAAGCGTAGGTGTCTATCCTGTAGTGTTGAATAAATGGTGAAAGCGACGACCAGGTCGCCGCCCGACAGATGTCCTCCACCGACGCTTGGGTAGCCCAAGCCGCTGAGGTGGCTGCACTGCACATAGAGTGTGGGAGGACCTTGTCCAGAGTCGGCCTCGAAGACAAGTTATATGCCAATTCTATACAAGCTTCGATCCACCTGCCCACTGTGGAAGGCGAGGCCTTCAAGCCCATCGACGTCTGATTGAAGGAAACCAGGAGAGCCTCAGTCTTCCAGAAGTTCGCTGTCCTACTAATGTAGTGCTGGAGGGCCCACCTCATGTCCAGATTGTGCCAGCGCTGCTCCCGGTGATCCCATGGGGAAGGATAGAAGTCCGGCAATACAATCTCCTGCGCCCGGTGAAAATGGGAATTCACTTTAGGATTGAAGACCGGGTCCAGTTGAAGCACCACCGTGTTATCTCGGAACAGACACAGGTCCTGTCTGATCGATAATGCCGCAAGTTCCGACACCCTCCTGGCGGATGTGATAGCTAGAAGGAAGGCCACCTTGAACATGAGGTGTTCGAGGGTTATCGACTCCATAGGTTCAAACGGGGGAGAAGTTAGCACTTGTAAGACCAATGGTAGCTACCACGTCGGGTAGCGGTGCACTGTGGCCGGTCTTAAGTTTGTGGCTCCCTGAAGGAACCCTCTAACGCGTGGGTGCTGGGAGAGGGATGGGTATAGAGCACACGTGATCACTGTAGTCTGACGTCTCAGAGTGGCAGGGGCCAGACCCTTCTCAAGGCCTGTTTGGAGAAATTCTAGGATGTTGTTGACCGTCGCCGAAGCAGGGTCTACATGATGATCGGCACACCATCCACAGAATGCTCGCCACGTGGCCTCATAGATACGAGTGGTGGAAGGTCTTCTGGCTGCCTGGATTGTACCGATGACTCCGTCTGACAAGTTGTCCTTCCTTAGGAGGCCCCGTTCAAATGCCAGACGGTCAGCTGAAGCCACTGGGGGTCAGGGTGTTGTATGGCCCCCTGGCACAGTGCAATCCGGTGAGGTGGAATCATCCATGGTTGGTCCACTGATAATGCCACTAGATCGGCATACCACGGTCGACATGGCCAGTTGGGTGCTACCAGGAGTAACTCTGCCCCTTCTGATAGGACCTTCCGAATGAGTCGTGGTAACAGCGGAATCAGTGGGCAGGCATACAGGAGGCCCACTGGCCATCTGCACCGAAGGGCATCGTGGTCTTCCGCCTGGGGTGATGGGTAGCGGGACACAAAGTGTGGCACCTGGGCGTTGGTCCGGGTCGCGAATAGGTCAACAACTGGGGTTCTGAACTGGGAGGCCAGTTCCTGGAACAACTCTGGGTGCAGTTGCCACTCTGCCGGATCTATCCATTTTCAGCTGAGCCAGTCGGCCTGTACATTGGTCTCCCCGGAGACCAATCTGCCTTTATCGATCGAAGGTGCCTCTCCGCCCAACTGAATAGGGCTTCCACTTCGAACATCAGGTCCTGGGATCTTGTGCCCCCCTCCCTGTTCACATGGGCCTTGGCGGAGATGTTGTCCATGAGCACTAAGATGTGTTGGCCCTCCACTGTCAAACGGAAGTGAAGCAGAGCGAGTCTGATTGCTCGTAGTTCCAACAAGTTGATGCTGCGGTGCCTTTCCGTCTCCGACCACTGGCCCTGTGCCACTAGCAAGAGCAGGTGGGCTCCCCAGCCATGAAGACTGGTGTCTGTTGTCAGGACCAGCCTGTCTGGCTCCAGGAAGTTGCAGCCCTTGAGGAGCGCCGGAGACGTCCACCAAGCTAGAGCGAGGTGGACCTGAGGGGGTAAGTACACCTCGTTCTTCAAGTCTGCCCTGCCTGCTCGTTGGAATGGTAACAGGAGCCACTGGAACAGGAGCGAGCAGGAGTGTCTGCGTGCCCACAGAACGATGTTGAAGCAAGACACTATCTTTCCTAGCAGACTCGATAGGGTCCTTAATGGAACCTTCTCCGAGCCCAAGACCTGTTGAACTAGTTTGATGATGCTCTGTCTGGAGCCAAAAACACCTGACTCCTGGCCAAATCTATCACTGCACCCAGGTGTAGAATGCGGGTGGACGGGACCAGATGACTTTTTTCGAAATTGATGGTGAACCCATGATCCTGGAATGCTTTTATAACTAAGTCCATGTCCCTGACTGCTTGGTGCTGGGACACCGACAGGATCAAGATATCGTCGAGATAGCATAGACACGCACCGGCAGGGCTCTGAGTGTTGCTGCCACCACCGCTACAAGCTTGGTAAAGGTGCGGGGCGCTGATGACAGACCAAAGGGCATCGCCTGATATTGGAAGTGTTGTCCCGCAAACTCGAATCTCAGGAAACGCCGGTGGCCAGGGTGAACTGGGATGTGCAAGTACGCTTCTCTTAGATCTACTGACTGAAGAAGGTCTCCACGTCTCATGCCCGTTAAGATGGACCTTACTGAGTGCATTTTGAATCTGCGGTAGCGTACTGACCGATTGAGGTGTTTTAAGTTTAGTATACCTCTCCAGCCCCCGGAAGACTTTGGCACTAGGAAGAGTACGGAGTAAAACCCCTCCTGATACTGGTCCGTGGGTACCCTTTCTATGGCCTTGATGTTCAGCAGGTGAGTGATCTCCGCGTTCATGAGTAACTTGAATTCCGGCGATGCAGGGCTCTTTCAGTGTAGGAAGCGCCTGGGCGGTGGGCCAGAGAATTCGATGGACAGCCCTAGTGAGATGGTGCATTGCACCCACGCATCCGATGTTGAGCGGGCCCACTGATGGTGAAATAGGTGTAGCTTTCCACTTATGGGCCCCTGGCCCCGGGAGTCATTTGCCCCTCCTGAAGGGTTTGTACCCGGAGCCCCGGACTGGGCGTTTGGCTGATTGTTGATTCCTGCTGCGGTCCTGGAACTGACGTCTGTCGTGGTAACCGCCTCCTCCCTGGAACATGGAGCGTTGCGATGCCGGACTGCCTGGTCCTGCGCTAGTCCGAAAGGGCTGTCTTTGTGGGTAAGGGGTGTAACGGCGCTCTGAGCAGCGGGATGAAGAGGGGAGCACCTTCCTCTTGTCCTTGTCCTCAATGAGGACTGGGTCCAAGGCCGTGTCAAATAAAGACGGAGCCTGGTAGGGAGCTGCGGCTAATTTCCATTTCGCTTTGAGGTCCGCTTTCCAGTGTCAAAGCCAGAACAGTCTTCTCGACGTGACTGTGGAGGCCAAGGCTCTGGAGGCAAATTTGACAGATTCAGGGAGGCGTCTGCCGAGTATTCTGTGGCTGCTACGATCTTGTTTATGTCCTGGTGTAGCCTTGTTTCCTCTGGGGGCAACCTCTCCTGCAACTGACGAAGCCAGATGAGTGATGCACGATTGAAGAATGACGTAGCCATCGCTGTCCTGATCGCCCATGCCACCGCTTGGTGTGATTTCCGAAAGGTCATTTCAGCTCGTTTGTCTTCGGACTTGAGTCCATCCACGGCATCCGTAGAGATCACCGAATTTGAAGCTAACGCTGCCACTGGTTGGTCCACTGTGGGGAGTGTTAGCAGGTCCTCCAGTTCGGGGGCCGAGCAGTAGAGCTTTTTCTCCTGGCTGCTGGGTGTGGTCATCGAACTGGGCTGGCCCCAGGGGGTCTTGATTACTTTCGAGAACAGGTGAGGACAGGGGATGGAATCTTTTTCCTGTCTTGACACCTTAAAGAGTGCATCGTGGGGTCCCACCGGGGTCTGAGCATGCTGAGGCTCCTCCCCCAGCACCCCCAGATTCGTCAAGAGCCTTGCCTTATGAAGCAGAAATTTGAATAAGGCAGGTCGAAACAACCCCGAAAAGGGTGGGTTGTCTGGTGCTAGGCCCTCGTCCTCAGAGAATTCAATGTCCTCCGGGCATTCCTCTGCTTGGTCCGAGTCCTCTGAGGATTCAGTTTGTCTATGAGTGGCCCTCTGAGGTGGCACCTTAGGCTCATGTGATCCCCTGGCCGCTGGCACCTGGCAGGGCGCCTGAGTGTTTTGTTGCAACCCCACCACCAGAAAGGATGACAAAGCAGAGGAGAAGGCTGACTGTAGATCCAGTTGGGACATAGGCTGTAGACCCTCCGGGGCACGAAGGCCCACTGCCATAGGAGTGAAAGTGGCTTCTGGTAAGCGACGGTGTGACATGAAGCCACTGGCCGCTGACACATCCAGCAGTGATGTGGACACCCCTTTTGACAGCAATAATGGATGGGCAGCCACGGTCAGTTCCTGAAGGGAGGGGAAGGTGGGTGCCAATTCTTGTTCCCCCCTCCTCAAACCTGTGGAGATGTTGTGCATGGGGTCTCCCTCTGTGTCTGAGCGAAGAGCCGACGCTTCCTGTGTTCTGGAGGCATGGTGTTCTGAGGCCTTCTGACGCCTCCCGGTGTCTTTTTCCTGGCCCAGCGTTGCCTTTGTCTTGTGGGTCCTGTGGCTGGGTGCCTCAGTCTGCTGACCCATGGCTTTCTTGGAGGTGTTGCCTCGCTTGCCGGGGGGGACTAGCCTCCAGTTCCAGGTCGGAGGAGAGTGGGGAGTCTGTCATCCTTGCTCCCCGAGTGCAGCTGGCCTCCCCTTATCAGTAGCCTGCCGGCTTTACTGAAGCTCTCTCCCCCCCCCTAGGCTTCTTACTCCAAGGAGGCAATTGAGGGTGGCCCAAAGGTCCTACCCACGCAGGCTCCCTTCCGGATCTTAGGCCAGGTGGTGGGGCAACTTTGGAGGCCCGAAGGTCCTTCCAAAATGGCAGCGCCTGCCTCATGGGAGCAGCAATGGCGGGCGTGTGATAGTGGGCTTAAAATGGCGGCCCGGAGGTCCTACCAAAGGCCGTGTGGTCCTTAGCACTCCCCGCTGCTTCCGTATGCCCTCGTCGCCCTCTAAGTAGGTCATCTTCCCGGTAGCGGGCTTAAATTGGCAGCCTGAAGGTCCTACTAACAGCCGCATTAGCTCCGGTACGGGAGGGAGCTTCTCGCTGCTCAAACACTCACCCGATCTCCAGCTGATCTTGAGCTTGCTGGCGATTTAACAGGGAATCGCCTGGATGCATTCAGCAGTAGCAGTGGCGGCAGATGGTGAGTTCTCCTGCCCCTCGCAACTCAAATTTGGTGCGCTCTTGATTCCCGAAGCCCTGGGTGGCTGGCGGGGTGCGTGGCAACTTGGTGTTCCGATGCGGCGTCCTAGAGCCCCGGGCGAATCCTTGCAGCTTCAAAGGAGCTTCTACTAATTCTCCTTCGTGAAAGGGAAAGAAAAGAAACAGCTAATCAAAAATAAAGGAAAAAACCTAACGAACCTAGCTTAGTAAAAAGGATAAAATCTGCAAAAGGGGAGGTAAACTCCACAGCTCTAAAAATTCACAACAATTCTTGCCAGCAACTGAGTGAAGACTGGGGATTTATGGGAGTGGAGGTGTGGCCTAACCATGGAAATGATTTACAGCTCTCACTCAGTTGTTGCCAAGACATGAGGAACTAACCCAGCTATAGATAGTGAGAAGCAGCGATCAGGAAAATTGTGCCTCTGAATCCAGGTGTTTCCACAAAAACACCTCTGGTGTAAAGTTTTCTCTATATGACAAAAAACAGATCTGCACATACATTTTTGAACTGCCACTGGTTTTACTATATATTGACATAGAATGGCACTCACATTGGGATGCTTAGACAGTCTGCTCGTAATGGCTTTGATATTCAATAATATCTGTCTTAAGAGTGTTTATTCATAGGTTCAGACATTAGAACAGTGTGTAGTTATTTAACAATTAGGACTGCAACTTGTCAGAAAGATGGCCAAACTGTGCTGTAACAATAGTGGACAGAAATTTGAACATAATCTGAGTGAGCTGTGAATGGGCCCTTAATTTTTTTTTTCTTTTGGTCTGTAACTGAACATTCTTTACTACATAAGGATGAAACATTCTTTTATGTGCTCTGTGGTCTAATATATCATTCAACTTCATAACTATAATGCAACTAAAGAAAACCTGCATATTTGCATTTTCCACAATGCAGCTTCTTTTGATGGTAAGGTCATGTAATAGTCTCAGGGAAACAGCACCAGGAACAAACTGGACATAGTTACAGCTGAGGAAAGTCATCCATATCTTTCAAATATGCTCCTTAGGCAGTCCTAAGTAAGGTTTATTGCTATGTTTGCATGTAATTGAGAAATGATGGAACAGTCTTGAAATGGATGGGTGGCCTTGCTGTCAAGTTTTGAAGTGTGCTTTTGCTGTTGCAACCACTATCGCTTCTCAGCTTGCCAAAGAACCAGGTTGGAGGGGAAAGAATGTAGACCCCAGACATCAAGAAGACAGCAGTGAGAACCAAGGACACTTCGGCAGGTGTTTGCCAAAGGCTTTTTCCCATAACTTTTTCTCATAACAATACAATGAGACTCAATTGAACAGTGTGGCCTAGTCTAATGGGGGGAGGAAGAATTTATACTTTAATTATGTGGGTTTGCACAGGAATTATCCAGGTCTGGTTTTCCCTCATCTGTGACAAAATGGTGTATTCAATAAAGTTTTGCATTGGATCGTCTCGGCCGTGCTTGCTTTGGTTGAGTTCGTCAGTTGGAACATTGACATTAAACATTAAAAATGACAAAGGAGTCCTGGTCTCCAGCAGCCTGTCCAGCTACCTCCAGAAGACCTGTGAAGACCCAGGAGAAGATGTCCAAGGTGGAATGTAGATGGCCAAGAACAGGACAGCCCAGTGGCCAGGTGGATTTCCAGATGGTGGTGACTAGTTCAAAGGGACGAGCAGAGAAAACCGAACAGCCGGCAGCATGGAAGGAGGCCATAGCAGCTGTGCGACTCCATCAGGCAAGCAAGGAGCTATAGCGGGATGTGCTGCTGAAGGCATCTGAAGCTGAGTTCCCTCTGCTTTCTCCTGGAGCAGCGTTCATCGGGGGCACAAGATTGAGAGAGAAAAGAGCAGCGGAGTGGGAAGAATCAGTGGAGTGGAGGTACCTTGCAGCCTGTAGCTGCCCATCGGTTGAATAGCTGAGGGCGAGGTTCATCAGAATAGAGTTATGGGGAGCAGAACCGGCATGGCATATAACCCAAGCTTCTGGCCCAGGATCCAGCCAACCCTCGGCGACTCTCCTGTTGCCTCAACCCTGGTGAGGATGGGGGGAGCTGCAGCTGATGGCAGTCTGTGGGGCTCTGGCTGCTCCCAAGGCTGTGGTTTCCCCCATCCTCAGCCAGGGTCGAGGCAAGAGAGGTTGACTGGATCCTCCTCTGGAATCTCAGTCTATCTGCCATGCCGGTTCTGCTCTCTGTAACTCTAGGGGAGCAAGACACCGCTAAACCCCAACAGGTAGCAACCCAATCACACAGGATTGCCAGGTGGCCCCAAGCACAACTGGCAGCAGCAGGTGCACAGTCCTGGCCCTTTCCTGGGCGGGATGGTGGCAGGGACACCCCAGGCCCTATCGAGCCCCCACCAATCAAGGCCACATTCAATGGGAGTCCGGAGAAGTTGGTGTTCTTCCTGAATCAGGTGTGGGCTCACCTGGATCAATATGGGCCAGGCTACTTTGATGATGTGGCTTGTGAACGCCATCATGGCGAACCTAAGAGGGAGAGGCAGCAAAATGGTTGACAGGCCTCCATGACAAAGGGGCTCCCAATGCCTTCTTGGGAGAGCTCAGAGCTTGATTCGGAGACACCATGCTAGTCTGGTGGGCATCCGTGCCATCAAACAAGGGAGCAGACCAGTGATGGAATACATTTATGAGTTCCAAAGGCTGGTGGGGAGGCTGAGGCACTGTCTGGAGCAGCTCCTAGTCCACTATTTTTGAGATGGCCTGAATCAGGAGTTATAGCACACATGTCTACTTGAGGAATACAAAAAGGCTCCCAATGCCTTTTTGGGAGAGCTCAGAGCCTGATTCGGAGACACCACGCTAGTCTGGTGGGCATCCGTGCCATCAAGCAAGGGAGCAGACCAGTGGTGGAATACATTTATGAGTTCCAAAGGCTGGTGGGAAGGCTGAGGCATTGGCTGGAGCAGCTCCTGGTCCACTATTTTTGAGATGGCCTGAATCAGGAGTTATAGCACACATGTCTACTTGAGGAATACACAACTGGTACCAGCTGGCAAAAAGCATGAAGCTGGACCTAATGGAATACAAATGGCATGGACCTAATGGAATACAAATTGCAATGGAATACAAATGGCATGGAAGAAGAGAAGGCCACCCAAAGAGGAGCAAAGAGAAGCACCCTCTGGGGCAGAGAAATCCCACTGTGAGGGCCCCTGCCCTTCCTGAAGCCCTGAGGAGTGGACCCAGCTTATGCCTCCAATGTGGCCAAGAGGGCCATAGATCTGCAGCCTACCCGGCACCAGTGCCCATTTTGACCCCACAGGCCCCGAACCCAGTGAAACCAAGGAAGCTGTCCAAACGGAGGAAGGAGAAGTTGTGACAGCCGCACCAAGTTCTTCCCCCACCCCCATCAGTGAAGGCAGGAAGGAGGAGGATCCCCAACCCCAATCCTCTATGAGAGCAACAATGAGGGGGAAGATGACCCAATGATAAGTGAGACCATCACCCCCCATTTGGGAGCAAAGGGAATCATAAAAGCCCTAATAGACTCAAGCTGCACCTGATGCTTAGTCAACCTGCAGACAGTGCAATAGTTGGGATTGCGAGTGAGAAAGCTACGCCAATCCTTGAAATTGAAGCAGGTTGATGGCTCCATTGTAGGGGGCTTGCCCAGTACCAGTACTCATAAATTTAGGAACCCATTAAGACACCATTCGGTTCATGGTCACCCCAAAGATGCCAGAAGCTATGATATTGTGATTAGCCTGGTTTATCAAGTGAAAACCCATTGTGCATTGGGAGAGAGACATGTACCAATGACAGGGAAGGGCCACAACCTCCAGAAAAGGAAGCGGGGTGAGCAAAACCAGCAGAGGGAAGGGAGGGGAGGACTTGAGTGCATAAAAGTGGCATCCAAACTAGTGCCAAAGTGCAAACCATCCCGAAAGAATACCAGGATTTAGGGGAGGCATTCAGTGAAAAGGAATGCAATATCCTACACCGCCCCCTCCCCCCATCATCCCGCAGACTGTGCAATTGAAATCCTGCTGGGGGCAAAACTACCAAAGCCCAAGATGAACGAGACGGAGTGACGTTGAGCAGTATGGGAGAAAGAAATGTTTGCAGTGCGGTGGGCACTGCTGATGTGAAGACAGTTCCTAGAGGGCAGTAAAATCCCTTTCAAAGTATGGCCTGGAAAAGGGGAAAACTGTACGTTCCCAAAAGGCTACGGAAGCAAGTCTTGCAACACAGCCATGATGCTAAACAAGGCGGTCACTTTGGGTTCTTAAAAACTCTACACTTGACCAAACAGCAGTTCTGATGGCCAGGCATGAAAAAGGACATAGAGAGCTATGTAAAAAGTTGCACTGTATGTTCGTCTATGAAACGGAGACCAGGAAAAACTCCCAGACTGCTACAGCAAGTGGCTGAGCCAACTCGGCCGTGGGAGGAAATAGCCATGGACTTTATAGTAGAGCTCCCACTCTCCAGTGGGAGGAACAGTTTAATCTGGACTGTAGTTGACCTGTTCTCCAAGCAAGCTCACTTTGTAGCTTGCCCGAGTCTCTCATCAGTCCATGATAGCGACTATACAGTTGCCTGCATACAGCAATCTCTACTGTCAAGCACCACCAGAAGACACCATGTCACAGAGCTGCCATCTTCATACAAGACAAGGTCTCAAGTCTCTAGTTCATCCAAACAGTCATCAGCAAGTAATGCACTTGTCATTGCCAGCCCAAAGGCTGAAGCAGCAAAAGCATGAACAGCGTTTGCTGAACAAGCAATGGAAATGAAAAGAGGGAGAATACAGAATGAAAATGAAAAGAGGGAGAGTACAGAGCTGAAAGAGTACAGAAAGAATCTGAAAGAATGCAGCAAGAGGCATCCCTGGAAATGCAGAAAGCTCTGCTAGAAGCAAGCGTAGAGAGATTTGCCATAGAGAAAGAAATAGCAGCTACCACAGCTAAAGTTAAAACCCTAGAAAGAGCTGTATATTCTGACAATGACTGCAACATGCTTGGACCAGAAGCTGAACTCCAAGATCCTCTGCAACGCACTTCAGAGTATGTCTATCAATACTCCAGGTCAAGCAGCAATGCTCACCTAGATGGAAAAAAATAACCTTCAAGAAGCAAGCCAGAGATGCTACATAGCGCCATTACAAGCCAGTGACAAACCTCAAACATTCAAGCGAGAGAGCTCTAAGCAAAGCTGCACCTCTGATGACAGATCCCCCGCACCCAAAGTACCTGAGCCTGCAAATTATCTTACAGGATCAGCCTTCATGCCAGAGCAACAAAGAAAGGACCAGCTGAAACCAGACATTATGACTACACAACACTTTTTCACCACAACAATACGGTCAGATAATCAAGCCACTGTAGACTTTGCCAAGTTCTTGGCATGAAGAGTTAGTCACAAAGGGGCTTGAAAAGTTTAATGATCATCCTGAAAGCAACAGAGCCTAGTGATCTTCTTTCCAAAATGCCATCAGAGGCTTAGAATTGTCATGTAAAGAGAAAGACTTACCATATTTTTCGATCTATAAGTTGCATTCTCCCCCCCCAAAAGTAGATGGAAATGTCTGTGCATTTCGCTATGGAGCGAATATTGTGGCATGGGGGAATTGTGGCAGTGGCATTTGCCGCCGCCGCCTGTCAGTGCTGCCGCCATCGTTCACCACTGCTGGGGAAATCGGGAACTTTCGCTGACGAGGAGGTGATTGGTAGTTGGATCAGCCTCCTGGACTACTGCCGATCAACTGCTCTAAGTGGCGGGGATCACCATAGCCGTTCGCTGCCACCGCTTATTACCACCACCTATTGCCGCTGCCTATCATTGGTGATTGCTAGCGGTGGTGAACATCAGCGGCAATCCCCACTGCCTAGAACAGCTAATCAGCATTATTCCAGGAGGCCAATCCAACTGCCAATCTCTGCATGGCAGCGAAGGCTCCAGCGTTCCCAGTGGAGGCAGCAGACATGGAGGAGGCAGCAATGGCAGTGTGTCCAGTTGACCAGCCCACTGATCAGCAGGGCTACATGAGGCCGGAATCCAGCTGTCACTCAGCTGATCGGTGGTGGGTGCAGTGGAGTGGAGCCCTAATGAGCCACGTGCTGGGGCTGCGATAGCATGCTGAAGCTGACCAGGCTGTTTGCTGCAAGGATGCTAGCCAGATTAATACCGGATGGATGCTGGGAGGCATAGGTATTTTTTTCTTGTTTTCCTCCTCTAAAGCTAATGTGCGTATTATGGTCCGGATGTCTTATAGACCGAAAAATACGGTAATAATTAAATGGCTTGGAATTGAATCTCCTGGGCATGCAAAACAAATCAGGACAATAAACATAAACTACCCTAAAACAGGCCTTTAAATGATCTGGGACAGACTTGTGAGTGTTATGGCTCAATAAAAGCAGTGGAAAATGTACCATTCAAAGAACTGATAGCTTTCCCAAAAACCTCCAGTAGCAGTCGACAAAACTAACGTGACTCCTCCAGATTCTTTTTGAAGGTCTGCCAGTTCCTCTCAGACAGAAACTGAGATCAGAAATCCCGATAACCAGTATCCTCTACACCAAAAGCCACATCCTCTCCTAAAATGCAGAACCTTCAGAGAGAGGTCCATGGAATACTGCAAAGCTTTCCTCAAAGAAACAACATTTGCTACAAGTGCTGCTCATCAGCCCTTCACATTGCCAAGGACTGGAAAGTCAGTGTAAAAATGCGGAATGTGACAGCACAAATCACAACATGGCTTCACACCCAGGGCCAGCTCCATGGACTTTAAAACACACATTAAGTTTTACGCTAGTCTAGACAACCAAAGTAGCAGGTCTTTAGCCAGATCAACCTTCATTGATATCTTTGGCATTAAAGGCTCCAGTAACCAGATTTCTGACCATAGATCTGAAATCCCTACACCAGATGCAGCAATCCATCAACCACATTTGAACCACATAGCACACCAGAGCTCGATTCTCAGGCTCAGATAATCTTGCTCCTAGGGAGAGATATCTTACAAATCCACAAAGCAAGAGCTCACATCAATGGTCTGGGTTTCTATACATCCAGAAATTAGATCTAGGATGGGTAATGACCGATAGATGTCTATTTAAGAAAGCATTCATAAACCAACTTCTGTTAACAACATGCTTACAAGCACATTAGAGCAGAGGTGTCAAACTCGATTTCATTGAGGGCTACATCAGGGTTGTAATCTGTGGAATTGGGATCGTAGAAACACCCAGGAGCATAGAAGAGTTCAGAGGCAGATGCATGAATAAATGTCTTAAATGTATTTATTGATATAATAAAGCATATTAACTATGTACAAAGGCTGTCTCAGTATTCATTATAGGATAGGGGGCACACAGTGTGTGTGACTACCCTGATCAGTGATCAAGTCTCATGAGGAACAAACGCGAAAAGAGAGAGAGAGAGAGCGAGGTGGAAAAGGTTGGAGGTAGTTTTATACTCAGGGTAAGCCCCTCTTTTCCACATAGGGGTGGAGACACTCTCTGCCTCCACTGGTGTCTATATGACACAGGTGCCAATGGCTTGCAAATACTTGACAGTTCCCCTCCTTGCGAGCCAATGGCATGCAAACACACTAATGCAATGCACAACAGATTTTACCCTGTGAGACATAATTTCCTACACAGATCTTTATGCCTATCCACTGGTAGAGGTTTTGTGAAAATGTCAGCTGTTTGATGTTTGGTCTGACTGTGTTAAAGATATAAACCCCATCTCTACTAGTTGTCTAAAATTTTGATAACGGATATCAATATGTCTGGACCTTTTCCCCACCGCATAGGCTTTGGCAATGCCTATGGCCCCGGTGTTGTCTTCTATAATTTGGATGGGCAAAGTCAGTGGTGTCCAGATGCTAGAGATTAAGGCATCAAACCATATCAGATCGTTGCCTGTCTCTGATAGGCTGCAAATTTGGCCTCAGTGGTGGACCACAAAACAAATTTCTGTTTCCCCACATGCCAATGGATGGGTGCCCCATTTAACAGTACCAAGAAGCCCGAAGTACTCCTACGGGTTTTAGTATCTCCGGCCCAGTCCGCATCCGCAAAGCATTCTAACTGGGCCTTGTCTCTATTCTCAGGTTCCAAGCGAAGCACGTAATCTGCTGTGGTCTTGAGATACCTTAATAGCTTTTTAATGGCCAACCAGTGGAACTGGGTAGGATGTTCCACTTGTCTGGATAGCAGGTTCATGGCCAGGGCAATGTCTGGATGGCTCCAGTTACTTATATATAATAATGAGCCGACCACTGACCTAAATAGAGTATTATTTTGGAACTCTGGGCTATCCTTGTGTGCCAAACCATAATAGTCGGTCTGCATTGGGATAACAGTTGGCTTGCTATCTTCCATTTTACATTTCACCAAAAGTTCCTCTATCTTCTCCTTTTGGGAGAGAGCAAAACCTTTTGGTGTAGTGATGATTTGTACGCCTAGGTACTTGTCCACATATCCTAAAGACTTTAGAGTGAACCTTTTTTGTAGGGTCCTGGCAAATATATTACATCCCCCCTTGTCAGGCCCTATATATAAAAGGTCATCGACATACACTAGGACTTTCTCCAGCCCCCCTTTGGTATCCCTTGTGAAGGTACATTTATCAGCTGGAGATGGATGGAAACCCAGTGATTTGAGTGTTGTAGTCAGGCATTTGTACCACATTCTGCCTGATTGTTTGAGGCCATACAAACTTTTCTTCAGAAGCTAGGTGTGGCCGGAATTCCTGCTGCTGGAATCCGGGGGCACCTCTGACGTAAATTTTTTGTTTTAGATGTGCGTGTAAATAAACAGTTTGCACGTCGAATTGAAAAATGTGTTCCCCATGTGCTGCTGTGGTGACAAAGCAGCCCTCACACTTTCTGCTCTCACGGTGGGGAAGTAGGTTTCATCAAAGTCCTGTAAGTAGCGCTGTGCGTGGCCTTGTGCTACTAGCCGGGCCTTATAAAGGAGTTTGTTGTTGGGCATTGACTTGACCTTGTAGACCCAATGGGTGCCAATTGCCTTCCTCTGTTTGGGGACTTCCATGGGGATGAAGACTTTCAATTTTTTGAGACTGTCCATTTCTCGCTCCATTGCCACCCTCCACCCTCTTCCTCGGGAAGCTGGAGGACATCTGTGTATGTTTTAGGGGCCATGGTAACGCTGTTGACCGAGGCCACACAGTCAATGTCCAACCTTTTGGGTGGCACCCCTTTATTGGAGCATTTTGACCATCTGGGGAATTGCCACTCACCATCATCACTGTCATCCGGAGCATCGGTGTCAGAATTGGAGCTGCCAGATGCATCTTTCCAATCGAAATGAGGCGGGCCACTGTCCCAGGCGCTGTGAAGATATGGACGTTTTGATGAGGTAGGAGGTGTGAAGTCACCCAGGGATTGCTTGTCCAAATCATCAGAGTCAGGTAGGGATTCATTACCATCCTGATCTTCGCTGGTCTGTAGTTTGGAGTATGTTGGTTCATCCTCTTGAGGTGGTGCTGGTAGTTCAGTGTCATTTCTAATAGGGGAATAACCGGGTTCATTGGAATGAATTCTTGACCAATTTGACCCCTCCTCAAAGGAAGCTGATCTTGAGACAATGACAAGGTTATTTTTGTCTACAAATCTAGAGGCCTTGCTGCCGGTTGCATAACCTATAAATCTGAGCCTCCTCGATGCCTTGCCCCCCTTTCTTCTGAGGTGCTTGGGAATATGGACCCAGGCATAGGAACCAAAAATTCTCAGGTGTGAGAGGCTAGGTTTCCTTCTGTGGACCAGGAAGTATGGGGTTTGGTTAATGGCACTGCTCCATGTCCTGTTGACTAGATAATTAGCCATTTTGACGGCTTCTGCCCAAAAAACTTGGCTCATGTTGGCATCTGCAAGTAAGCAGTTAATGACATTCTGCAGCACGCCATTTCTCCTTTCTACAATGCCATTCTCCGAAGGAGTTTGAGGCGATGAATTAAAATGGAGGATACTTCTCTCCTTCATCCACTTTTCAAAAGTCCCGGATGTAAACTCAGTTCCCCTATCGCTCTGCACCTGAGCGATGCACACCTTGTGTTGCGTTTGGATCTGTTGTAAAGATATTTGAAGTTGGTAAAGACTTCAGTTTTGTCCTTTAAAATAAATACATGGCCATAACGAGAGTAATCATCGACTACCGTTAAAAAATAACACTCCTTGCCAAGGGAGGGTCTAAAAGGACCAACCAAATCCATGTGTACCAGCTGATAAGGGTACCTTGCACATCGGGAAGAGACCTTAGGTATAGCAGCAGTTTTTGATTTTGCTGCCTTACAGATGGCACATTCCAAATAGGTATTACAATTCTTTATCATAAGGCCATCGGAAAAATCTTGCATTTTCCTAATAACTGGGAAGCTGGCATGGCCGAGCCTGCGGTGTAATATATGTGCACAATCCAAATGTAAAGGTTTACCCATGCACACTTTGTCAACCTTATGTATCTTATCATTACCAGTCTTGGTCTGTGCAGTAATGACAGTAGGCACTGGATTAATGGTCACCTTAGACTTTCTCAGGGTTGGCTGAGGAGTTGTGATCTTAATGGGCTCAGCCTTAATGGCTTTGGATGTCCTAGGAGCCGGTTTAGGAGCTTCATTGGGATTAGGTCCAGCATCCTTGAGTTTGGAGAACCTGAGGGCTGGCACAGGAGCTTTCTGCTCTATCTGGGCACTAACCCCCTGTGCCCTCTTATTAGGTGTCTTGTGCCTTTTGACCTTTGCTTTTGGGGAAAAATAAGGCAAATTGTTGATTTTTACAATATCGCCAACAACATCCCCACTTTCGAAAATATAACCTCCACCCTTCTCAAATACCAGTTTTACATTTTTATCCTCAGTTAATTTTAAAATACTTAAAAGGTTGTTCTTGATTGAGGGAACATACAGTGCCCCAGTAACATCTCCTATTCCAGGCACATTGATTACACCTTCCCCAGTTACCTCTGCCTTGTCCCCAGTGGCAACTTTTACTGAGGACTTGAGTGGGTGTAAAATCTTAAATCGTTGCTTCTTGTTAGCTATATGCGTTGATGCACCTGAATCAAGAAGCCACAGCCCCTCAGCATCCTGTACCCGGGAGGTGGGATTGTCACCTGTGACACTACAGAATTGGTATCCTTTATGACCACCTCCCCTTCTTCCACAGCCTCTTTTATTTTTATTATGCCTTAGGTCCAGCCGTGTTGGCCCTAGACCGAGGGCACTCCCTTTTAAAGTGACTTTGCATGCCACAGTCAAAACAGGTGAGAAGGGTATTAATCCTTTCACTTGTGTCCTGGCGCCTCCTCTGAGGCCTAGACCTGTGGTATGCCTCCTTCATTTCTTGTTGTTCCTCATCTCTGCGCCTTAAATCTTCCTCAATAAAGCAACCAGAAAAGTATTCTATATTTCTTTGTTCCCTAGAAACCCCTTCTAGAGAAATAATGAAGGGACTCCAGGATTTGTCTAGGGAGTTCAACATTACACTAAGTGGATTCAGGAACAGGCTCCCCCCTCTGTATAAGCTCATTCCTCATGGCTTTAAGCGTTGCCAAATGTTCCCCCATCTTGACACCAGGTTTGAGTTTATAATTGTGAAAAATTCTTGACAATCTGCTGGTTGCAGTCATATTGTCACTATGGAACAAATTATATAGGGCAGTCCAAACTTCCTGAGCTGTGAGATTGTCTGAAAGACTGGCATAAAGAGCTGTGTCTATAGAACTTAACAGGGTTGTGTAAACTCTTTTATGCAGGAACTCGATTTCAGGGCTCCAAGGTAAAGGAGGTGGTCTTTTGATCGTATCCAGGGTATTTTCTCTTAAGAGAATTATCTGAATCTCTTTACACCATTTTTTAAAATTCTGACCACTTAAATGTAATTTTTCAAAATTATTTGGCAAAGTTACAAAACTATTACCATTAAACTGCATGGTTCAAAGGGCTGAAAAGAGCCTGTTGTGATTGGCATTGGGATCCCTAAGCCTGGGATCGATTGCTTAGATCTGGCTCCTTCTTGTAGTTTTTCTGTAGTTTGAAGCAACTGAGCACGTGCAGGAAATGGAGCATGCTCCAAAGCCTTTTCTTGTTGGAGCTCTGATCTCCCTTTCTGGGTTCTGAAGTCAGGCCTGGCTGAAGCCTCAGCATAGGCCCAAAAATCAACTGTGTGGCGGGGAAACCTTGGAGGAGCTGGAAGAAGGCCTGGAGATCTTTCAGGAGACTGGAGGCACATCAGATGAGGTGGGTCTGGGACCTCGGGGTGGCTGATGGGTGGTTGCTCCCTAATTCCCAGGGTGGCGACCAGGGTCTCTATGGCTTCTTTGATGCTTGCCATGTAGGTGCGGCCTGGCAAGGGGCTTGTAGGTTCGGAGTGGTCCTCTGGGCTGCTGGAGTTCTGAACTGACTGGCTGGCGTTGTAGGCCTGGACCGTGGAGCTGGGGTAGGCCTGGCTCGTGGTTCTGGCAAAGTGACCAGGGGAGCCGCCATCTTGGGGGAAGTTGGCTCCAGAAGGGAGCTGGTGGCCATTTTGTTTGGCGGGAAACTGTGTGAGGGGAGAGTCTCTCTGGCGGCAGGCGCCATCTTGGAGAGATCAGGCAGGGGAGTCCTTACTGGGATGGCAGGCATCTCTGGTGCTGCCTTCTCAGGCCTCTTTCTGGCTGCTGCCCTTGTCTTCAGGAGGGAGGTGAGCGCTGCTCGGCACTCCTCTTCTGACATCTCAGCCACTTGCCTCTCCAGGCTTTCATCTTGTCCTTCTGCCCCCTTATCGTCAGTGCTGAAGAAGCCTTCTCCAGCATCGCTTGGCTCAGCCCCTGGGATCTCTTGCTGCATCTGGCTGCCAGGTTGTAGCTGGATGGAAATCCCCTTCGATGTTTTCCATCGGCGATTCAGACTGGGGCTGATGTGAAGTTCTCCTCTGTTGAAGGCCTCTGGTCACAACAGGGGAGCTTCTCTCACAGGTTATTTTGGAGGGCATCTTGTCTTTTCAACAGCTCCTGGAGTGGAGTTCTGCTACCATTCCCTCTGCTACCAATCTGTGGAATTGGGATTGTAGAAACACCCAGGAGCATAGAAGAATTCAGAGGCAGATGCATGAATAAATGTCTTAAATGTATTTATTCATATAATAAAGCATATTAACTATGTACAAAGGCTGTCTCAGTATTCATTATAGGATAGGGGGCACAGTGTGTGTGACTACCCTGATCAGAGATCAAGTCTCATGAGGAACAAATGTGAAGAGAGAGAGAGAGAGAGAGAGAGAGAGAGAGGGAGGGAGAGAGAGAGAGAGAGAGAGAGAGGGAGAGAGAGAGAGAGAGAGATGGAAAAGGTTGGAGGCGGTTTTATACTCAGGGTAAGCCCCTCCTTTCCACATAGGGGTGGAGACACTCTCTGCCTCCACTGGTGTCTATATGACACATGTGCCAGTGGCTTGCAAATACTTGACATATTTGACCTCGGGGGGTGAGGGAGTGGCCGGGGGTGTGGCCAGATCAATGTCACTCATGTTGAGGGCACCCGTGGTGGCCTGGGCGGGGCTGGGTGGGATTCATTGTCTCCAGTAGAGGAAGGCAAGACCAGGGAGAGCGCCAAAACCTTGTCCTCCAGAGGAGCCTCACTGTCCCTCTCACACCATGCAGAGGACCCCCTGATGGGTGCGCAGACTTTCCAGAGCCCTAGGCAGTGGAGGGCAAGCACCCAGCCCGACCCTCAAGCTCCCAGGACACCGGGACCCCACAGCCCAGCCCAGCTGTGCTTCCCAGAGGGGTTGCCTGGCTGCGCTTATCTCCTCCTCAAGGCTGCTGCTGCTGTTGTTAGGACCTCCCTCTCCTCCTTTCCCAAGAAAGTATAGACCAGTGATGGCAAACCTTTTTGCCATTGCATGCCAAAAGTGGGTGAGTGTGGGGGGGTTGCACTCCCATGTGCCCACACCCATAATGCAATGCCTCCCGCCCCTGCACATGCATGTGCAACCCCCTGTGCTCCCCCCGCCCCCCAATTTGGGCCTGGAAAGCCTCCTGCACCAACCTGGAACCCAAAACATGGTGGGCAGCTAGTTCTGGCCAGTCGCTTCCCCGTGCCTGCCTGCCTGGACGCCGCAGTCAGGAAAGACCCCGGAGCTGCACTGCCTGGGATCCACGTTGGAGGCCGTTTGTGCCGGTAGTCCTCCTCCTCCTAGCAGCTTCGCTTCCTTATCCTGCGAGACAGTTGCAGCTACCTGATCTGGTGCTATCTGAGCTAAGAGGTCTACACTGGAAAGCGGCTACTAGAGACTTATAAAGGGAAGGTGTTTCAACTTCAAGGGGGTCGGGGAAAGAGAGGGGAGTGCCATTCTTGGCTGTGAAATCTTGGCAACAAACTTTCGAATGAACTGAAAGCCAGAAGCCAGATGATCTTTCTGGATCTTGATCTTTCTGGCCAAAGGAACCGCTCGGCTCCTTTCCACCTTGACCGATGATGGACGCGGGACACATGACCCTACAATGCCAACACACAACCTGCCTCCGCCAGTCCAGCCGCCTTCCTCCAACTTTCTCCCGAGACCCTTTGTGTGAGAAGGCGGATCTAGGGAGGAAAGAAGGAGGGGTATGTTTCCAGGGGCACCAGGCAAAGGGGGGCAAGAAGTGGCTTTGCTTGCAGAGCCCAGTCACACCTGCGGGAGAGTAAAGTTTTGTTTCTTTGTGTGTAAAAGCAGCCAAAGGCACTCGCTTAGCCCGTAAATAGAATGGAATGGTTCTGTGTCTGTGTGTCTGTGTTTTCTACGTTTGCACTACACAACCCCAGTTATTTTCCTTTTGGGAAAGGAGATGTTTAAAAAACATCTGAGCGGTTCCCTCTTTCTCCAGATTTTGCAGCTGTGTGCTGTGTGCATGGTGGTGGCCAGCACAAGAGAAGCGGGACACCCAACGCTCAGCTGTGCAGCCCCACAGCCTTTGCAGAGGCAGTGGCACTGGCAAAGTTATGCAGGCAAGCCACGTGCCCTGCCAGTGCAGGTCATGCTGGAAATTGCTTGACTGCCTCCATGGGGATGCAGAGCTGAGTGTTGGATGCCCTGCTTCTCTTGCGCTGGCCGCCGCCATGCACACAGCTAAGCGGTGCTCCAATGGGGCTTCTCCTGACCTTGGCTGCAGTTGCTGGACATTCCCTCCCCCAGGACCTTTTACATCCCCCCCTGTAAGGCAAACCCCGAGATTTGACAGCAAGGCTGGCAGGGGGAGGAGGAGGAGCCACAGCAGGGGTTTCACTTCTCCTGGCTGCTCCAGCATCCCAGCCAAAAGCGGCAGCACGACAGGTGCTGTCACCGGGAGCGAGGGGGCAGCAATGGCGAGGACAGGCGAGCTGGGGCTTCCCTCCCTTCCCGCCCTGCTGCAGAGTCCGTCGATCGCTCCTACCCTTCCCCCTGCAGCTGCTGCTGCTCTTTGGGGGCCTCGCTTCCTCCTTCCCCCCCATGAACCAGTTCAGACTCACACCAAATTAAGCGTCAACGGGGCCAGCTGATGGGCCGCGGCGAAAACCAGTGGTTTGAAGAGCTGGCTGGTCATTCTTGCCCTTCCCCCTGCTGCTACTATTCTGGGGCAGCAGGGCTGCGCAGGAGGAACGCTGGAGACAGCATGCCGGCCGGGAAGCAGTCGTGCTTTCTTTGCAGAAGTGGGGGGGGCTGTGCAGGGGCCGGCTGGCTCTTCTAGGGCACCCGACCTGGCCATGTGCTCTGGACCGCCTAGGGCCAGTCAAGAAGCCCACTCGGGTGGGGAGGGAGGGAAGCCCTGGCCCACCCATTCTGGCCAACAGCTCTGCTCCCCTAGGAAGTGACCACCGGGATCCCCTCTCCACATCTTTGGGCACACGTGCCTGTTGCTTTTGCCATTGCTGGTCTTCATGCATGCATGCGCACCAGAAATCAGGTGCATGCGAGTGCTGGAAATAAGAAGATCATCTTCTTGGAGCGCGCATGTGCAATGGGTGGCTGCTCTTCTGGTTTCCGGCATGCCCGTGCTCATGAAAACCAGCTGGCCAGCAAGTCAGAACCCAGAAGAGCAACAGGCAACAGCTCCACGTGCCGGGAGAGATGGCTCTGTGTGCCACTTCTGGCACACATGCGATAGCTTCGCCATCATGGGTATAGATTCTTGAAATGCGGTATTTCAAAAGGAACCTTTTATTGAGAAGAAGTGATAGCAGGACAGGCAAAGCAGACACTAAATTACACTACATAGGGCTTTAGAATCCCTCCCACCCATTTGAATATGGATTTATCCAATCCACAGGTGTGAAGATCTTTATTGTAATGGCCGTCTTGAGAAACAGATAAGGAGCCATTCCCAGGATCTTCTTCCGCTTTCAGCAAACTAAAACAATCCACATGGCCCTCCCTCCTTATTACATTCCAAAGAAGGTGAGAATACTGCAGGACGCTTAGACGCTTAGAAAAAGGTTGTAAAAATACAGCTTATCCCCATGCTCCCCCTCCCTTCATTTGAATGGCAGTATCACGTTAGGGATCTGACATGCCGCTCTTCTTAGAAAAAAGATAGATCCACCTGTAAGAGATAAAGAAAGAGAGCCATTACCTATTTCCTATTTGGAAAGGTTTTGATTGCATTCTCTTCTTGTATGCTTGGCATTTAAATGTTTCTCTAGCATCCTTTAGTGCTAATTTGACTACAGGCCAAGTGTTTTGTAGGATTTCCATCCATTCCTTCAGGGAGGGGATGGTGGGTGTTTCCGTTGGTACCGAGTTTCCCCGAAAATAAGACATGTCCTGAAAATAAGGCCAATTGGGCTTTTCAGGACATGAGATAATCTAAGCCACCTCTGCAAAATAACCCCCCCCACCAACTACGTACCCCATTCCCCCACTGGGCATGACAGAGCTCCTGCCCCTTGCTTAGCCACCCACCCCCACCTGCCCCCTTTAGGGTGCAATTTGGGGGTGGCAGGTGGGGCGGGGAGAGCATCTTGCTTCTCCCCTGCCCCATCTGCCACCCTTCTCAATAAAGAGATGGTGGGGAAGGGAAGCAGCTAGGCTGCTGTTGCCATTGGGGTGGGACACGTTGGGCTGCGAGACGCGCATCTTATCTTTCCAACACCATTACATTCCTTGCCTTTCTGTCCAGGGAGACACGTTGTAGAAAAAACTTTCTCGTGAGTTCAGCCAAACTCCTTGAACTTGCAAGAAAGTTTTTTCTACGTGTCTCCTTGGACAGAAAGGCAAGGAATGTAATGGTGTTGGAAAGATAAGATGCGCGTCTAGCGGCCCAACGCGTCCCACCCCAATGGCAACAGCAGCCTAGCTGCTTCCCTTCTCCACTGTCCCTTTATTGAGAAGGATGGCAGATGGGGCAGGGGAGAAGTGAGATGCTTCCCTTCCTGCCCCACCTGCCACCCCAAATTGCACCCTAAAGGGGGCGGGTGGAGGTGGGTGGCTAAGTGAGGGGCAGGAGCCCTGTCATGCCTGGCGAGTGGGGGGAGAAGAGACGGCAAGGGGAGCCACATCTCGCTCCACGCGTCTCACTTCTCCCCCACCCCACCTGTCAGAAACAAGTCTTTGTGAGACTCGTCATGCCGCCTCCACCTCGTAGAGCAGGACTCTGCAAGGCTTGTGCTGTTGCATGCAGGAACTGCAGCATAGCCGCGAGGTTCAACATACTGACACAGCTGCGAGTGGCACGACGCCAGCTGTGCCAGTATGAGAAAACTCGTGGCAGTGCTGCATTTCATGCATGCAACAACACAAGCCTGGCAGAGTCCTGCTCCACGAGGAAGCAGCGGCGGCGGGAAATGTCAGGGCAGCAGCCAACACGAAGAATGGGGAGGGGAGGCGACGGCAGCAACGGGACATTCAGTCCCACGCTTATCACCTCCTGCACCCCCAAAATAATAAGACACTCCACCCCCCAATAATAAAGCCAAGCCCTTATTTGGGGAGTCAAAAGAAAATAAGACCCTGTCTTATTTTCAGGGAAACACGGTAGTTCTGACATGGAGGTGAAATCTTGGCCTGTGGCTACTTTAAAACTCTGTGCTAGAGTGTATGGAGTTGAATGCCACCTCTGCAAAAGGTAATACTTCAGTCCAGTTATCTTGTTGATAATTAATAAAACACCTTAAATATTGCTCTAACACCCTGTTAGTTTTTTCACAGCCCCCATTGGTCATCGGATGATGGGAGGACCTTAAGCCTTGGGCAGTGCCAAGTAGTGTTAGGAATGCCCTCCAAAATTTTGATGTGAATTGGACCCCCTATCAGAAATGATTCTCTGTGGAGCTCCATGTAAACAATAAATGTGTATCAGGAATAATTTTGCTAAGGCTTTGGCTGTTGGGATCTTTTGACGAGGAATAAAATGAGCTTGTTTAGAAAATAGGTCTGTTATGACACAATTTACTGCGGAGGGGAGGAAGGGAAGAACGCAGTCTGACCGGTTGCTGACTCCTGAAGACCCCTGAAGACCGGGGACTTAAAGGGGATTAGAAGACCTAATGGAGACTGGGGGTTTGGCAAAGTTGGATGACTGGCCTGCCTCCCCCTGGCCTGTATCCATTTTCCCTTTCCCGCCGCAGCCTGGTTATGGGCGTGGTTGGGGCTGTGGCCATTTGATCTGGACCTTATCTGCACTGGCACTGGACTGCATTGGACTTATTGGACCCCTGACCTGACCTGACTATAATTGACCCCCGGTTTCCAGCTATATCATCAGTCCTAGTCACATATATAATGCCTTGCTGTGAGGAAAGGCTTAAGCCTAGGTGGTCACCGAGGGAGTCATCTTGCTGTTATTGCCACTGAATTAGACCTGTCGATACCAGCCGCCGTGAGAGGGTGGCCTGGTAATTGCTTTTCGAGGCATCGGCTTGAGACTCCTCTCCACTGCCGTGAGAGGACAGTGGAGCCCCGGTTTTGATCCGTGCCAAAATGGTGAACTGTCTCTCTTGGACCTTTAAATGCACCATCATTGAATCCTTAGTCTTATTCCATTTCCCCAGGCGGACTTGCAGGAATGTATTCACCGGCTGAACTCTTTGCCTTGCGAGACTCCCCCCTCTCGCAAGCCTGGCCTTCCACGTTATCGAAGGCCTACCTCGATGAAGGGCTTTGGAACCCAGAGAGGTGGCATGTCGCGTAGAGGGGGTTGAGGGGTTTTTTATATAAAGTTTTAGTGAATGTCTTAAGGGGTTCCGGGGGGGAGGGTTGGATCAGAAGTAAGGCCGTGGGTATGGGGGATAACCCACTAAGGGGAGGGCCAGGTATGGCTGTGGAGCACGGCACGGGGGGTGGGGGGCCCGGGGTCGAGGGGGGGGGCTAAAGTTCATCCAGATAAAGTTTTTACCATCAGTACTGTGGGTGGGAGGGGTAGATATGGCGGGAGCAGGGGGCCATATCATGTTAGGGGAGCGCGCGCCCTCTGTCTTCGAGCGGTGGCGCGCTCTGGCCCCCAAAGCTCCACTCGTTCTCCAGGTGGCGCAGATCCTCAGGGCCCTGGCCTCCGTCTGACGTTATGCAATGCCAGGTCTGTAGTAAATAAAGCCCCCCTCATTTGTGATCTTGTTCAGGAGGGGGGAGCGGACCTGGCAGGTATTACGGAAACCTGGTTGGGCCAAGAGGGGGGGTCCCTCTCATTGAAATGTGCCCACCAGGCTTCCGCGCATTCCATCGGCCGAGGTTGCAGGGTAGGGGCGGGGGGGTAGCAGTTATTATTAACGAAGGTCTGAGACCGAGGGAGGCCACTGTTCCTCAGATGGCCGGCTGTGAATCCCTCCTTGTGAAATGGGGTCATGGGGTTCAGATGGGTTTGCTGATCACGTACCTGGCTCCCTGCCGTGTGGCAGCAGCCCTGTCCGAGCTACTTGGCGTCATTGCCGCGGTGGCGGTTGAGACCCCTAGGCTTATGGTCATGGGGGATTTCAACTTGCCGTCCATGGGTGAGGCATCTGAGGTGGCTCGGGAGTTCATGGCTTCCATGACAGCCATGGACCTGACCCAGTTAATTCATGGCCCTACCCACACGGGGGGAAACGTGCTGGATCTGGTTTTTGTCTCTGGACAGTGGTTGAGTGATCTTGAGATAGGGAATATAGTTACCGAGCCCTTGTCATGGTCCGATCACTCTCTCCTTCGTCTTGACCTCTGAACCGCTGCACCCTGCTGCAGGGAGGCGGAGCCAGTAAGATGGTTCCGCCCCAGGCGCCTGATGGAACCTGATAGGTTCCAGATGGAGCTTGGGCCATTTCCTGAGGCTCTGGCACACACCTCGGCTGGAGACCTAGTGGCCGCCTGGGATAGGGCGGCCGCTGGAGCTCTGGACCGGGTCGTGCCTTTGCGGCCTCTGACCCGGCGACAATCTCATTTTTGCTCCTTGGCTTACTGAGGAGCTAAGGGAGTTGAAGCGCTGGAAAAGATGCCTAGAGAGTAGTTGGAGGGCCAGTCTTTCAGAATCGGACCGGACACTGGTAAGATCTCATATTAGGAATTACCTAGTGGCGATAAAAGCAGTGAAATGTAGCTATTTTGCTGCTCTTATTGCGTCATCAGATAACTGCCCAGCTGCCCTGTTTAGGGTGACCCGCTCCCTGCTCCACCAGGAAGCGCAGGAGGACCCCTTGGAGGGTAGAGCCGAGGATTTTGTTCAGTATCTGCATGACAAAATCACTCAGATCCGGGAAGATTTGGACTCCGACTAGTTAGTCTCAGGGGGAGGGACTGGGGCAGGTCTTGAGAATGTTATCTGGGATGAGTTTGATCCTGTGACCCCTGAGGACGTGGACAGGATTCTGGGTAGACTGAACGCGACCACTTGTTTATTGGACCCATGCCCCTCCTGGTTAGTGCTGGCTTCCCAAGAGGTGACGCGAGGCTGGCTTCAGGGGATTATAAATGCTTCGTTGGGTGAGGGTGACTTCCCCGCCGCCTTGAAAGAGGCGGTGGTGAGGCCTCTCCTCAAGAAGCCTTCCCTGGACCCAGCAGTGTTGGCTAATTATTGTCCGGTCTCCAACCTTCATTTTGTGGCGAAGGTTGTTGAGAGTGTGGTTGCACGACAGCTCCCCCAGTACCTGGATGAAACAACGTATCTGGATCCGTTCCAGTCGGGCTTCAGGCCTGGGTACAGCACGGAAACGGCATTGGTCGCGTTGGTTGATGATCTCTGGAGGGCTCGGGACAGGGGCTGCTCCTCTGTCCTGGTCCTATTAGATCTCTCGGCGGCTTTTGATATCATTGACCATGGTATCATGCTGCACCGGCTGGAAGAGTTAGGGGTGGGGGGCACTGTTCTATGGTGGTTCTCCTCCTTTCTCTCTGACCGGTTGCAGTCTGTGTTGGCAGGGGGCAGAGGTCGTCCCCGAGGCCCCTCGTATGTGGGGTGCCACAAGGGTCGGTCCTCTCGCCCCTTCTGTTCAACGTTTATGTAAAGCCGCTGGGTGAGATCATCCATGGTTTCGGGGTGAAGTTCCATCAGTACGCTGATGATATTCAGTTGTACATCTCCACCCCAGACCACCCCAACGATGCCCTTGAAGTGATGTCCCGGTGTATGGAGGCTGTGAGGATCTGGATGGGGAGGAACAGGCTCAGGCTCAACCCATCCAAGACCGAGTGGCTGTGGTTTCTGACGTCCCGATATAGTCAGTTGACGCCATTGCTGACTATTGGGGGCGAATCGCTGGCCCCCACGGAGAGGGCTCGCAACTTGGACATCCTCCTGGATTCACGGCTGTCTTTAGAAGAGCACCTGACGGCCGTGACCGGGAGGATTTTTCTTTCTTTTTTTTTTTTATTGAAAAAGTTTTGAAATACAAATTTTTCCCCCTTTTTTTCCCCTCTCCCTCCCCCTCCCTAACCCCCCCTCCCCACCCATCCCCCCCTGTGACTTCTTCATAACAAAAAAAAAACCTAATTCATAACAGATTACTTACTCCCTCCTCTAGATATTGACGTTTACTTACTAAAAATATTATTAATATTATAACATCTCCCTTTATCCATACATATCAAAAAAGAGAAAAGAAAGGAAAAAAAAAAGACATTATACTATGACATTATAGAATAACTTCTCCACTTTAAAACTATACGATAAGTCCTACTTTAACATTTAATCTTCTATATATATTACTATAACATTTCAAAGCGGCCTTCCCCTTAAAATCTAGTTTAACATTTATTCCACTCTATCCATTTCCTCCACTCCCCTAAATATAACACTTAAAAATCCCTTTTCTTAGACTAATCAATCTACTAACTAGCTTATTCACCCACTATCATGCAAAATTGCCATACACAACATTTCTTAACATCTTTGATTCACTGCCCACACTACTTAAAAATATATGTCTATATTTTCCATTATATCTAAATAAAAAAAAAAAGAAAAGACAATGACTTTAAATTTATAATCCATATAGTATCTTCTTTGAGGTCTTTCCACTGGATTGATAGAACCAACATCCATAATCGGGTAACATAGCTTACTGGTGCAACAGTTTATTCAGGATCTTCAATCATATCTGCCCCCATCAGTAGTAAATATCTTCTTATATGTATAAAAGTAAAAACAACCACCCGAGTGACATTATAATTATATTCCATATAGTAATAATTGTGGGTTTCATCAGGATTATTAATTCCCATCATCGTAGTGGGTAACAACCCGATCTTCTGCATGCCCCAGCATAATTCTCTTGCCTTGTGATTCAAGATAATATAATATGTTTATCAACACAAAAAGAAATTCCAAAATGGATAATTCAAATCCATCAGTTTAAGGCTCGTTTCACGTCCCCAGATTACGGCCATGCAGAGATCTGCCACAAACCTCAGGATGATATTAACCAATACGTCGCCTCTTCTGTGTTTACACATAATCGTTCATATTTTAAAATCACTGGCTTCACTGTTGCCTGATTTAGAAATTTCTATTTTTATGCCACCTATTTCTTTTTTTCTTTTCTTTTTGTGGGTTTGGTTTCCATCCTGGTTCCCTTTCTACAAAATGTGTATCATCTGGTCGGTTTTTATTCTGCTTTGTAGATTGGTCTTGTTGGTTTTGCTTTTGTATCTCATATTTCTTTTTTATCCCTTGTATATCCCCTAATTGGTTTCCATGTTTATCCTTGCCTTGATAAGTCATCACATTAAGATTAGATGCCTCTTCTCTCAAATTTGTAGATAGTCCAGCTGGGGTATCCAATGAATCCAAAGGCAATTCATCTGGTACAGTCTCTGTAATTCGATATTTTACCTTTATTTCCGGCTCCTTCTGCTTATCCTGTATTATACCTGGAGATGTTAAGTTCATTTTCAACCTATTTTGATAAAATTCTTCCGCTCTTTCAACAGTATTTAGCTGATATCTTTCTCCTTGGTATCTAAATATAATACCAACTGGGGCGTCCCACCTGTAGGAGATATTTCTCTTTTTTAACTCATTCACCAGAAAACCAAATTTCTTCCTTTCCATCAATATCTTAGGTGGGAGTTCCTTGTAAATCCAAATCTTTCTTCCATACAATTGCAAATTAGAATTGAAGGAATTTTGAACGATATTATTCCTAATTTCCTTATCTGTAAAATAAATCACCACATCTCTAGGCAATCCTACAAAACACTTCATCAGGTTGAACCTTTAGAATCCCAGCTAGAAATTCAGAAGATATTTTCCTTAAATCATCTCTATTATTTTCCTGCAAACCTCTTAATCTTATCGCATATTCTGTGAAATTATATTGTACCATTAAAATCTCTTTTTCAATCTTCTGTTGCAGATTTTCTGCATTACCATACTTTTGATCAGCATCCGTTTTAGGTTTTTCTTCTAAGCTATTACCCTGAGTGTTTGTCAAATCATTTTCAATTTTTTGAATTCTATTGTCCAATTTATCTTGAATTTCTTCCATTTTAGACTCTAGTACATTAGTATTTGTGTCCAACTGTATCATAAATCCTGTAAAACCATTAACCACTTTTGAGAATTTTTTCTCCAAAAAATCAAACTTAGATTTCACCAATTCTTTAATTTCCTGCTTAAATTTTTCAAATTGCTGATTCACAATCTCCTCCCTTCTTTCAATCTCCTCTATAAAAAATTCTATTATATTAAAATCAGGTTTCTGAGACTGAAGAATTAAGACTTGTTCCTTTAAGTTGTTGGTGGGGGGATCCCCCCCTTCTTGTTTATCTGACTTTATGAGTCTCAGTGCCATGTTTCCGCCCAGGCAGGCTTTGTTAAAAAAAAAGCAAGAAAGACTTCTTTCCAGTCAACAACAATATCAGATCTCCCAGGGAAAAAAAAGAGAAAAAGACACAGGAGCGAAGTTTTGTCTACAAATGTAGCCAGTGGTATTTATTCTGCTACATTGTAGTAATAGAAAACGGAAGGACTTTCCCTTTCAGCCTCTCCTCCAGCCAACGCCATTTTAAAAGGCTTTTTTTTTCCTCTTTCTTTTCCTCCTCTCTCTTAAGTAATTTTTTTTAAAAAATCAGTAAAATACTTGCGGTTCAATATTACAGGTCCAGCTCACATTTTCTTTGAGTAGTCTGTTAAATTTGCAGGCTTGCTTTTGACGCCTGGCTCTGCATCAGCAGAGGTCTCCCAAAGCCCGGAGCGGCGGCTGGGGATACGGGGCATCTCATCCGCTCCGTCCCAAAAGTAAAGGAAAAACTTTTGGGACTCCGCAGAGAGTTCTACCCACCCCTGCCGGCTCTATCTCCGTTTCCTCATGGAAACGGAGTTTTTTCGAGCCGCCATTCCGTTGTGAAGGCGGCTCTAACAGGCGATGGAAGCTGACGATCCCAAAGGAACGTCTGGCAGTGACAAACAGCAACCCGGAAGTGACCGGGAGGATTTTTCATCAGGTTCGCCTGATCCACCAGTTGCGTCCCTTTCTGGATCGGGACTCCCTACGCACAGTCACTCATGCCCTCGACACCTCCCGCCTGGACTATTGTAATGCTCTCTACATGGGGCTCCCCTTGAGGAGCACGTGGAGGCTCCAACTGGCGCAGAGTGCGGCCGCGTGGGTGGTTATGGGAGCAACATGGCGCTCCCGTTTAACACCTCTCCTGCGCGAGCTGCACTGGCTCCCGGTGGTCTTCCGTGTGCGCTTCAAGGTTTTGGTTACCACCTTTAAAGCGCTCCATGGCTTAGGACCTGGTTATTTATGGGACCGCCTACTGTCACTAATAGTCTCCCACTGGCCGGTACGTTCTCATAGAGAGGGTCTCCTCCGGGTGCCGTCAGCCAAGCAGTGTCGACTGGCGGCCCCCAGGGGGAGGGCCTTCTCTGTGGAGGCACCCACTATCTGGAACGAGCTCCCCCCGGAGATATGGAGGATCCTGGATTTGCGCACCTTCCGCTGTGCTCTTAAGACCCTCTTATTCCAGCAAGCTGGCCTGGCCTAATTTTTCTCCCCTTTTTAAAATTTTAAATTGAAATTTTAATTGGTTTTAAATTTATTGGGATTTTAATTGTCGTGGGCCAATATTATTTAATTTGGTTTTAAATTGTTTTAACTTTTGTATTTCTGTATTTTATCTTGTGCCTGTTCACCGCCCTGAGTCCTTCGGGAGTAGGGCGGTATACAAATTTAATAAAACTAAACTAAACTAAACTAAACAATTAACAGTGTTCCCTGTGCTCTCTGGCAATTCTACTATAAAATCCATAGAGACCTCTCTCCAGGGTGCTGAGGGTTCAGCTACCGTTTGTAAGAATCCTGGGGTTTTTCCCTTGCCATCTCTTTGCTGCAGCGCAAGTAGGACAGCTAGCCACATAGTTTTCGATGTCCTTTTTCAGTGATGGCCACCAGAATTGTCTTTTGATGAGGTGCAATGTTTTGACAAATCCAAAGTGACCAGCCAGTTTAGAGTCATAGCAGCGTTTCATAAGGTCCAATCTTTGACTGGCTGGCACGTATAATTTTCCTCCCACCCATGCTCTTTGATGAGGCAGATGTTTTTGTGGTTTAGGAACCACTCGTCATTGCTTAAAGCTTGCTTAAACGCTTGGGTGGTTGTGTTATCTGTGGTCCATACTTGTTTGGTCTGTGATCTAGTGATTACTTTAGCTGCTACATAATAATAATAATAATAATAATAATAATAATAATAATAATAATAATAATAATAATAATAATTTTTTATTTCTATACCGCCCTTCTCCTGAAGGACTCAGGGCGGTGTACAGCCAATTTAAAACACAGGACACAACAATGATTAAAAATTAAAATAATTAAATAGATTTGGCCGATTTAAAACCCCAAAAATTAAAATACCCCAATTTAAAATTATTATGTTGATAGCCCTGCCTGGCGGAACAACAGGGTCTTCAGTGTGCAGCGAAACACCCGGAGGTCGGAGATCTTACGTATTTCTGGGGGCAGTTCATTCCACAGGGCTGGGGCTCCCACAGAGAAGGCCCCCCCCCTGGGTGTGGCCAGCCGACATAACTTGGCTGATGGCACCCTGAGGAGACCCTCTCTGTGGGAACGGACTGGTCGGTGGGAGGCTATTGGTGGCAGAAGATGGTCTCGAAGGTACCCGGGTCCTATGCCATGGAGCATTTTAAAGGTGGTAACCAACACCTTGAATCGCACCCGGAAGACCACTGGGAGCCAGTGCAGCTCGCGCAGGAGGGATGTCACGCGGGCACAATGAGTTGCGCCCATAACCACCCGCGTGGCCGCATTCTGGACCAGTTGGAGCCTCCGAGTGCTCTTCAAGGGGAGCCCCATGTAGAGAGCATTACAATAGTCCAGCCGGGAGGTGACAAGGGCATGAGTGACCGTGCACAAGGCGTCCCGGTCCAGAAAGGGCTGCAACTGGCGGATCAGGTGAACCTGATAAAAGGCCCCCCTGGCCACGGCCATCATATGCTCTTCTAAAGACAACTGTGCGTCCAGGAGGACACCCAGATTGCGAGCCCTCTCTGTGGGGGGCAAAGATTCATCCCCAATAGTCAGCGATGGCACCTGCTGACTATATCGGGACGCCGGCAGCCACAGCCACTCGGTCTTGGATGGGTTGAGTCTGAGCCTGTTCCTCCCCATCCAGACCCGCAGGGCCTCCAGGCAGCGAGACATCACATCAAGGGCATTGTTGGGGTGGTCTGGGGTGGAAATGTACAGCTGAGTATCATCAGCGTACAGATGACACTTCACCCCAAAACCACGGATGATCTCACCCAGCGGCTTCACATAAATGTTGAACAGAAGAGGCGAGAGGACCGACCCCTGTGGCACTCCCCATGCGAGATGCCTTGAGGTCGACCTCTGCCCCCCTGCCAACACGAACTGTGAGCGGCTGGAGAGGAAGGAGGAGAACCACTGCAGAACGGTGCCCCCTATTCCTAATCCTCTCAACCGCTGCAGCATGATACCATGGTCGATGGTATCAAAAGCCGCTGAGAGATCTAATAGGATGAGGACAGAGGAGCAACCCCTGTCCCGAGCCCTCCAGAGATCATCCACCAACGCGACCAATGCCGTTTCTGTGCTGTACCCCTGCCTGAAGCCCGACTGGTACGGGTCATCCAGGTGCCTGGGCAGTTGTCGTGCCACCACACTCTCAACAACCTTCACCACAAAACGAAGGTTGGAGACCGGACGGTAGTTAGCTAATTCAGCCGGGTCCAGGGAAGGCTTCTTGAGGAGGGGCCTCACCACCGTCTCTTTCAAGGCAGCGGGAAAGGCACCCTCACTCAGAGAAGCATTTATAATCCCCTGGAGCCAGCCTCGTGTAACCTCCCGGGAGGCCAGTACCAACCAGGAGGGACATGGGTCCAATAAACATGTGGCGGCACTAATCCTACCCAGAACCCTGTCCACATCCTCGGGAGTCACAGGATCAAACTCCTCCCAGGTAATATTCTCAAGACCTACCCTCGTCTCCTCCCCCGGACTCACCCAGTCGGAGTCCAAGCCTTCCCAAATCCGAGCAACTTTATCGTGCAGGAATTGCACAAAATCCTCAGCTCGACCCTGCAAGGGATCCTCCCGCATTCCCCCCCGAAGAAGGGAGTGGGTCACCCTAAACAGGGCGGCTGGGCGGTTCTCTGCAGATGCGATAAGAGCGGAAAAATGGTTAGATTTCGCCGCTTTTATCGCCACTAGGTAGGTCTTGATATAAAACCTCACCTGTGTCCGGTCGGAATCCGAATGACTAGTCCTCCAAATGCTCTCTAGGCGTCTTTTCCGACGCTTCATCTCTCTCAGCTCCTCAGAGAACCAAGGAGCCAATTGAGATCAGCATCGGGTCAGAGGCCGCAAAGGCACGACACGATCCAAAGCTCCGGCGGCCGCACTCTCCCAGGCGGCCACCAGCTCTTCAGTCGAGTCGTGTGTCTCAGGAAATGGCCCAAGCTCCGTCAGGAACCTTTCGGGATCCATCAGGCACCTGGGACGGAACCATTTGGTCGGTTCCGTCTCCCTGCGGCAGGGGGAAGTGGTAGGAAAGTCCAAGTGAAGGAGCGAATGATCTGTCCATGACAAGGGTTTAATGTCTAAGTCCCCTCTACCAAGATCATTCAACCACTGACCAGAGATGAAAATCAAGTCCAGAGTGTGTCCTCCTATGTGAGTGAGGCCTTGAACTAACTGGGTCAGGTCCATGGCCATCATGGAAGCCATGAACTCCCGAACCACCTCTGACGCCTCACCCGGGGATGGAATGTTGAAATCCCCCATGACAATAAGTCTGGGGGTATCCACCGCCACCCCGGCAATGACGTCAAGTAGCTCGGGTAGGGTCGCTGCCACGTGGCAGGGAGCCAGGTACGCAGTCAGCAAACCCATCTGCACCCCACGGCCCCACTTCACAAAGAGGGACTCACATCCGGCTATCTGAGGAACAGTGGTCTCCCTCGGACAAAGACTCTCCCTAATAATCACCGCCACTCCCCCACCCCTCCCCTGGGCCCTTGGCTGATGAAATGCACGGAAACCTGGTGGGCACATTTCAATGAGGGGGACCCCCCCTCTTGGCCCAACCAGGTCTCCGTAATACCTGCCAGGTCCACACACCCCTCCAATATAAGATCACAGATGAGGGGGGCTTTATTAACAACCGACCTGGCATTACACAACATCAGCCATGGACCCTGGGCCTGAGACTCTGCACAATCCAGGCCACGAGTCGCGCATTGGGGACCGGAGTGCGCAATTGCTCGTAAGCAGCGTATGCGCACCCCCGACACATGATATGGTCCCCTGCGCCCGTCATACCTGCCCCTCCCACTCATTATTTCAATTGCATTGCCCTTCTTGTTATCCCCCTGCTCCCCGGATAAATTTTCTTTCCTGACCCCTCTGCTGCAGCCAATCAGCCTATCGCCCCGTTCAGTAGCTATCTGGACCTCCCCAGGTCCACTTTCACAGCCCCCTCCCTTCCTCCTGGGTCCCCTTAAAATTTTCTTTAAAAATTTAAATAAAAAACCCCTCAACCCCCTCTTCGCTGCATGCCATCTCTCGGGATTCCAAAATCCGTCATCAAGGTAGGCCTTCGATAACGTGGAGGGCCAGACCTGCGAGAGGGGGGAGTCTCGCAGCGCAAGGAGTTCGGCGGCCGAGTGCATCAAGAACCGGGAAAGGGTGAAATATCATCTGGCTGAGGTTCCATAGAATAGTCTAATCGTCCTAGGGCATGGAGAGGCAGCAACTCAAGACATGAAAAAACTGGGCTCCACTGTCCTCTCACGACAGTGGAAGAAGTCTCGTGCCATTTCAACAAAACTCAGAAGGTGCTCTCTCCAGGCCATCCTCTCATGATGGCTAGCTGAGATGGAGTTGGCTATGGAGAGATTCGATAGTCTATCCACTCTGGTAGGGAAACTTGATTATCTTGAAGGATTGCTCTGATTACTTCAGGCTTTGTGCTGTTGTATTGCAGTTTTCTTGATAGGGCATCTGCTAAGAAGTTTTTCCCCCCAGGTAGATACTTAAGGGTAAAGTCCAGGGGTGAAATGCTACTAGATCGGACCGGTTCTGGCATCTGGGTAGGGAAAATTTTGACTGGTTCAGAGAACTGGTTTGGAAAATTTTGATTGGCCCCGCCCACCTGCCCTCCCCCTCCTCTCACCTCTCCTATATTCTATTGTTTATTAGCTCAACTGATTCATACAGCAGGGCGATTGCCACCTGAGCTGTGCTAAGAAACAGCAAATGAGTCTTAGTCTCATTTGCCCTCAGATAGAATAATAAACAGATACTTTTTGCCACTTTTTTCCTCCCCACCCCCCAAGCAGGGAAAGGAATATAACTTTAATGAGATGTCTCCACGTTCAGCCAAGAACAATTATCACCTCTTTAAAAATTTTGCAAAGCTGCAAACCACCTTGCCTGAATTGAGAAACTGCCTCAAAAGAAACTGCCTTTTGCTTCCTCTGGAGCAAAAGCAGAGAGCATCTTCCAGGGAAGATTTCTCTGTGTCTTCTATTTTTCTTCCAGAGCAGAACAAAAAAGCCTCTTCCTGTGAAGCCTTTTCCACTTCTTTATTCTGATTTTCTCCTGGAGCAAAAGAAAGCCCTTTCTAGTGAAGTCTTCCCTATGTGTTTATTCTGATTTTCATCTGGACTGGAGCAAAATCATCTAGTGGCAGGCCTTAAATAACAATTCCACACTTATTTTACTCCATGCGTGGCCCACCCACTATTTAATTTACCACTTCTGCTTGTGCCTCTTTCCCAAACTGTATACTTGTTTTCCTCCTCCCTCCCTCCCTCCCTTCCTCTCTCTCTCTCTCACTCTCACTCACTCTCTCTCACACACACACAGGTCCATGGTAAACTTGTCTTCCATGAAACCAGTCCCTAGTGCCAGAAAGGTTGGGAACCTCTGAATTAGACTATGCAGGGTCCCTACAGGAGAGCCCTTTTAAGGATTATGTATTAATAGAAAAGCAACTAATTTAGCTCTGATCCTAAACTGTTGCACATAAAAAACAGAGGAGCTCTGATCAACTATCAAGCCACATTTTGGATCTGAGTGGAGGGTCTGGGAAAGGTGTCAGAATAACAGAAAAACACTTAGAAGGGACTTTGGAGGGCAACATATACCATTTCAGAGAAATGGCTGTCCAGTCTTTTCTTAAAAACCTCCAGTGATCAAGCACCCAGAACTTCTGGAGACAAGCAGCTCCACTGGTTAATCGTTAAATAAAGCATCCTCAGCGATAGGATGGGAGTCCACCAGGAGAGGTCAAGAGGAGGGGACAAGGGGATAGTGAAAGGACAGCAGACTGCTGGTGGCCAAGTGCTAAGGCAGGACCTTCCTTCCTTCCTTCCTTTCCTCTTCATTTCTTTCTCCTTCCCCTCTTTCCTTCTTTTTCCTTCCTTTCTCCCTTCCTCTTTCCTTCTTTTTCTTTGTCTTTCCTCTTTTCCTTTCTCTTTTCCTGTCCCTTTTTGGATGCTTGAATGCAGAAGGGGAAACATTTCTCCTGTCAGGTTTCGGTGCTATCTTGAATAAACTTCATTCTCAAGCGCAAGCTGTCTAATGAAACATTTTATTTTTAAGCATAGCAGAATCCGACATTTCTGACTCAAAATTGCAGCCAAACTGGCCCCTCCTTCCAACCCCCTCCTCTTCCGCTCTCCAGCCCCCACGTCCCATTGGCCATCATACAGATCCATCTCTACATCCCGGCACGTTCTTTTCACAGGAATGCAGCCCCCACCCTCGTCTCCCAGGAAACCCTATCTGTATATACAAAACTAGGTAAAAGTTCATCTCAGCAATAAATCAAGCTTCCGCTCTTTCTGCTTCAACTTGTTATGTCAGCGCTGGAAGAAAGCCTAATTTGGAACGCTGACATCTCCTTTTGTTATGTTTTGCTAGCCCTCTGCTAGCGAAAACAGAGCTCGCAGGCCTCCTATATTTGTCTGGGTTTATCCCTGGCACACCAGCTAAATTCTTCCAGTAACATGATGCAGAGAACAACCCCTAATACATTCCTACTGGTGTGGATCCACTACTGGTTCTGTGGGTGTGGCTTGGTGGGCATAGCATGGCTTGGTGGAAGTGGCTTGGTGGGCGTGGCAGGGGAAGGATACAGTAAAATCTCCATTCCCTCCCCACTACAGGGGAAGGTAACTGCAAAAACCCCATTTCCTCCCAATCATCTGGGATTTGGGAGGCAGAGAATAGATGGGGGCAGGGCCAGTCAGAGATGGTATTTACCAGTTCTCCGAACTACTCAAACTTTCCGCTACTGGTTCTCCAGAACTGGTCAGAACCTGCTGAAACCCACCTCTGGAAAGGACACTATAGGAACATGTAGGCTAGAACTGGGGTTTCAAACTTTTTGAAAACCCAGCTTTAGATGTTAGATATTTAAAAAAAGAATCCCTTATCAAAAGACAAAGTTCTAAGTGAAAAGACAGAAAATTGGCTGCATTCAAGTGACTTTTTGGGGGAGGGGGGGTACCTTTGTCTTTCATGGAAAGTAAAGTTCTCAGGAAACTTTAACTCTGTAGTTAAATGAGATTTAACTACCCTAACCCTATCTGTAAGCAGTAATTTTATGGTAAAGTATTTCAAAGTGGGAAAAACCAGAAACAAGCAAAAAATGATTGTTTCTTCTATTTTAACAAGTACATAATCACAATCCAGTTTAATGAGATTTTAAATTATTTTTCCCTTCAAAATTGTTTTATAAATAAAAATGCTAGAAGTGTGAGACACTTTATTTTTTCAGGATGACCTCATGAATACATGACTGAAAATAACTGGTCCTAAAAAACAGCCAATATTAAACATCACAAGGATTAAAGTGAGAATCTAAAATGTTACTTAAGTTGCATCTGGAAGATGAATATGTTAAATGTTTATATGGTAAAAAGAACAGAAATATTTGGTTACAACATAATGCTACACCAACCAATAGATGGACCAATGGCTTAACATTTACTTTGAATTACACTTCAAAAGAAAACTTTGATATAATTATGTACCGCTGGTATTTGACTCCACATAGACTGACAAAAGTGTATCGAGGGATTTCCAACAAGTGTTGGAAATGCAACCAAAATCCAGGTACATTTTATCATATGTAGTAATCATGTAAGTATACTAAATCATATTGGATAAATATAATAATGACAATGCAGAAATGTTTAAAACAGAAATATTAATGAAACCTGAAGCCTTTCTTCTAGGTATCATGGACAAACTAATAGAAAAACAGTTTGGGACACTATTTCTTTACATGGTGACCACTGCGAGCCTTGTTTATGTTAAGCATTGGAAGGAAAGGGGAATATTTACTGTCAAAGAGAGGATTTTAAAATTGACTAAATTAGCAGAGACGGCAAAATTAACTGGTTTGACTAGAGACAATAGATTAGACAAGTTTATAAGAGACTGGAAGCCATGCATGGTTCTATAGATTAAATACAATAATAGATGGTCAACAGAAGGATTTGAAGATTAACTTTATTTTGGGGTTTTGACTGTTGTTGTTGTATTTTTTTTTACATATATCTTGTGAACAGATGTTGGCTTGATTCAATATTAGGCAAATTGATTTCTACATCAGGGAAAGCTACTTATGGAATATAGAATTTTTGTTAAATATAGATGGGAAAATTTATAACTATTTGTAGACCTATGTAAGGAGAGGAGAACATATTAGTTTTTTGATGCATCTTTCAGCATTCAGCCAGGGTGGACTTTTTTAATGTTTAATGTTAGATGTATTTAATATTTGGATTTTTTCTTTTTTGTACACATGGTTTTTTTTTGTTGGTGTCAGATGTTTGTTAGTTTGTTTTTTCTTTCTTTTTCTTTGTTTTGTATTTTATATTTTGAATAATCTCCTGGTTCTAACAAGAAAAAGGACAAAATGGACAAAACCAAAGAGAGAAAGCCAATCTATTTTCACTGCATTGCTTTATTTCACAATCTCTTCTCATCCCATTTAATTTACACATTGCATCCACCCTTCAATCATTCTGACAATATATGTAAAAGTATCTCTACACACAATCAATCACCTTTACTAAAATATAATTCAGAAGAATATACTGTATTTTTCAGACTATAAGACGCACTACCTCCCCAAAAAAGTAGATGGAAATATCTGTGCATCTTATAGAGCGAATGTTGTCCATTCGCCAGCCCCCACACTTCAGCCTCTGCCTCCCAGCAATTTTGCAGCAAACAGCTTGGTCAGCTTCAGCACAGCCTGATTTAGAATGAGCAGCTGATTGGCGTTGGATTGGCCTCCCGGAACACTGACAATCAGCTATTCCAGGATGCAGGGATCACTGCCGCCTATCGCCACCTCCATGTGCCTCATTTTCAACCTCCATGTGCCCCATTTTTGGCCTCTGCATGCCCCATTTTCAGCTTTTGCACATCCCGTTTGGTGGCAATAGGTGGCAGCAGTCCCCACCACCTGGAACGGGCCAAAAATGGGGCATGCGGAGGCTGAAAAGGGGCATGTGGAAGTGGCGATAGGTGGTGGCGATCCCTATAGCCTGGAACAGCTGATTGTTGGTATTCCAGGAGGTCAATCCAACCGCCAATCAGCTGCTCATTCTAAATCAAGCTGTGCTCAAGCTGACCAGGTTGTTTGCTGCAAGAAGGCAAATTACTGGGAAGCAGAGGCAGATTTTTTTTTTCTTATTTTCCTCCCCAAAAGCTAGGTGCGTCTTATAGTCTGAAGCATCTTATTGTCTGAAAAATATGGCATATATTGTCAAAGTGTGTGGCCCCACTTTTTGAATCTTGGCTGTGCTGAAGCTCACCAGGCTGTTTGCTGTTTGCTGCAAGGAGGCAAAGGCAGATTTTTTTTTCTTGTTTTCCTTCCCAAAAGCTAGGTGCGTCTTACAGTCCAGAGAATCTTATAGTCTGAAAAATACAGTATATATTGACAAAATGTGTGGCCCCCACTATTTGAATCTTGGCTTTTCAAAGAAGTTGCCCGAGTAGTGGGTTTTTTAAACTTCTAAATGTACTACAGTTATATTCTCTTGTTAAAACAACATTCCCGGCAACTCCATTGCTGGGTGAAGGCAACCAAAGGAGCACTGTACAAAAAAAAAAAAAAAATGCTCACTGAATTGTACACATTGAGCTCCGAGGAGAGTTAACGGTTCTTGTTGCAGGCTCCTGGCTATAGTTTACAATATCCGCCTTCACTACATTCTGTCAAAAGAGAAGAAAAGAAAAACAGAAGAGGTTACAGCAAGTGAATCCAAAGGGGGAAAAACTGTTTCAAAGTGCTAATAAAACATTTCACAATAAAGATCATGCTATGAAATGTAGAGCATTGAAACAAATCAGACATGCTGCAATACTTTTCTCTTAGAAAACGTGCATAAGGATTTTGACAAAGGACAAAATAAGAGCATCTTGAATGCTTTTATACATAAGCAATGGTGACAGTCCTGGCTTCTTTATTCCAATTAAGAGGTTCTAGCCCATAAAATTTGTCAGTTTCTCAAGCATTTTTTCTTTTCACTATTCATGAGTACTAATGTACACTAATCAGACAGGTAGTAAGGAAGAAGGGGAATGCAGACACAAAACAGGTTATGTAGAAAGTAAAGACAGGATCAGTCAAAAAGGATTCAAATGTTTATACACCAAAGCACAAAGTATGAGGAATAAACAGGGCATCAGGGTTCCAAGTAACATACTCGGAGCAAACAAAACTCCAAGGCAGATAGATTCCTCAAAAAATAAGTTTATTGGATATGTTGTATTAGCATAGACTGGTGAAAACTGACTCTAAATATTCCCGTGGTTTTCACCTAATTAAAATTAAAAATTTGTCACTTTCCCAAAACAACCAGTTACATGGACCAATCAGGATACAGTTCAGTTGCTAAGTGACATCAGTCCCTTCTTTCCGAACACCTGCAGGAATGTCCTTGGTTCCCAAGAGAAAGTATCATGCCCCCATCGGAGCCTGAATCTGTGGAGGAAAACGAGCCGGAACTGGAGCTGACAGAGATCAAGGGGGTGGCTTCATTGGCTTGGGAGGAAAATGGGGAGGAGCAAGCCCAGTCAGGGCAGGGCCTTTCAGGATTGGAATGGCTTGTAGGCAGGGATGAAGGGGGACAGGATGACCAAGAGAGGCTAAGCAGTGAACATGAGAGACAGAGCTCAGGCGATGACCAAGGACCACCCCCTCTTGATCCTCAAGCATGGAGAAAAGATTCTCTCCGCGCAGACTGACCCGACTACTAGGGATTCCCTAGTAGTACCCCACCCCTCTTCACACCTGGGGACTGAGACTTAAGGAGATGCTGTGGGGAGGAGCATTTGTTGGGAACAAATGCTGAATTCATGGAGTGTTGAGTGCCAACATGTGAACTTTCCTGAATTCCTTGCATTCTTTCCGGATTTCTGGATTACTTGCCTTGCTCCTTTGCTTCCTGAACTCGACTTGCCCTGCTGGATTTCTTGCTTTGCAGCCATGGTGTTCACAGCATTGGGCTGGACTATTTGCAGCCAGAGGCTGCTTGAGGTGTGTGTGTGTCATCATTTTGCCCTGGGACATGCCAGAAACCTGGGAGCATTTGGGGAAATTTGGAGCAATAAAGGGGTGGTTTGAACTGCCAGCTGGCTGTGTTACCTCTGTTCCATGCCTCGGGTCATCACAAAAGTATTTTGTTTTGACTATACTACCCCAACTATTTATTCCCCCCTCCCTGTGCTCTCACCTCATAACGTGTCTCCCCCTCTACCACAATTGGTTTTGGGGCTGCCTGATCTAGCAGCCTGATCTGGGAGCCTACTGCTGGTTTTAACAAGCTACTGTGAAAGACCGGATGCACTTTCCCTAGCAAGTGGGGGAGTTTAAGCTCCACAGTAATGGGGTTAATCACTTTCACTATAGGAAAAGGTCCTATAAACTTCGGACCTAGCTTCTTGCAGGGTTTAATTTTAGGTATTTTGTGGATAGATAGACCTTGCTACGCACTTGGAATGGTGGCTGGGGAGTGCGGTGTTTGTCAGCTTGAGTTTTATGCAACTTCCTGTAAGGTGTGCTTAGTATTCTTAGTATTCTATGCACAGCGTTACTGTATGCCACCTCAGCAAATGGCAGCAACTCCTCCAGTTGGACTGCTGATAGTTGACAGAACACCTTAAATATTGCTCAACCATGGCACTCATCCATTCCGCCGCCCCATTTGTATTTGGATGAAAAGCTGAACTGAGCCCCTGTGATGTATTCGGATGAAAAGCTGAACTGAGCCATTCCTGTGGAATGGACCATGTGAATTCCCTCCAGAACTTAGCAGTGATTGGACCCCTCTGTCAGAAATGATTCTGCGGGGAACCCCATGCAGCCTATAGACCTGTTTTATGAAAAAAATTGGCTAGCTTTTTCACAGACAAGCTGTGAAATGGGCTTCCTTTGAGAACAAATCTATCATGGCCCAGATGACCGTATTCTCTCCGCTCTTAGGAAGCTCAACAATAAAATCCATAGCAATCTCTTCCCAGGGTCAGGATGGGTCTGCCACTTGCTGGAGTAACCCAGGGAATCTCCCTGGCCTTTTCTTCATGGCTGCACAAGTGGCACAGCATTTTACATAGTCCTCTATGTCCTTCTTCATCTTCGGCCACCAGAACTGCCTTCTGGCCAAATGCAGGGTCTTCAGGTAGCCTAAGTATCCTGCCTGTTTAGAATTGTGGCTCTTTTGGAACATTTGAAGTCACAATTTGGACTCTTACCAGGCCAGTCCATTCTTGAGGGCTGATGCTCCCTTGTTGTTATACCATGGGCCTGTTGGCAGCTCGTCCTCCAGTCTTTGGGTCATCCCCCCCTCCATCTATGGGGCCTTGATTCGCACTCGGTATTATGCCTCCTGCAGGTCCAGTTTGGTGAACACCTTCCTCTTGGCTAAGTGAGCCAGCATGTCCTTCATAAGGGAAAATGGGTATATGTTTTGCACACACACTGTATTTATTCACCTAAAATCAACACATAGCCTCATCAACCTATCTTCTCTTTGAAGAGGACTGGGGCGGCCACTCTGAATTTAGCTGGCTGTATGAATCCATGGGCCAAGTTGGTGTCAATGTACTCCCTCAATTCTATCATTTCCTTGGGGATCATGGAGTACATCTTCAGCTTGGGCAGTTTAGCTCCTGGCACAAATTCTATGGCATAGTCTATGGGGCAGTGAAGGGGTAGCGAGTTGCACTCTTCCTCACTTAATGCACCAGCCAAGACTCGGTACCCCTTAGGGATCTGAGGGCTCCCCAGCAGTGGCTCTGAGGTAGCAGCGGCTTTTCCCTTTGCTTAGCACCATTTAGCCACCGAACAGATCCTCCCTCAATAGGGCTGGAAGGGGGAAAGGGGGCCTAGTTCCAACTTCAGCTTTTTGTAGCCATCTCCCCATGAGACGGTGGGCCCTTATTTGTCTAGTCATGACCGGCCCAGGATGATAGCTTCTGTCATCTCCGGTGCCATTATGAATCGGATAAATTCCCAGTGGTGACCCATCTCTAGCCTTACAGGTTCAGTGACCAGCGTGGCAGTGGCCCCCTATTAATGACCCATCAACCTGCTCAAAGCGTATGGGATTGGTTAGGGGTCTCATTCCGATTCCTAGCTTTTGGATGGTGAGGAGGCTAATCAGGCACTGGGTGCACCCCATGTCTATAATGGCTTTTATTTTCCCCATGCCCCTGTCTTTGGCACTACTAGCCTCGACTTGAAAGCAAAAATTAGATGATTTGTTTTGCTAATCAGTAAACTAAGTATGTAGGAAGCACATCACAATAGTAATGGGGGACTTTAACTATCCCAACATCAACTGGGAGACAAACTCTGCACCAAGTGAAAGATCCAACAGGTTCCTGAAAAACTTAGCAAACCACTTTGTCCCCCAAAAAGCAGAGAAGGGAATTAGAGAGCCAGTCATATTGGACTTAATTCTCACTAACAGAGATGCAATGATAGAAGGTGTTGAAGTTACAGGAATCTTGGGGGTTAGAAATCATGGAATATTAGAATTCAACATTATGCAACCACAAGTAATAGAACAAAGTCTTGGACTTTAAGAAAGCTGATTTCAATAAACTTAGGGAGAACTTGGGAAGGATTCCACGGATGAGAATTCTCAAGGAAAACAACTCAAGAAGCTTGGGAAATTTTGAAAAGTGATATTATAAAAGCCCAGTCTAGCACAATACCAATGAAGAAGAAAAATAACAGCTCTCAAAAGAAACCAGCATGGCTGCATAAAGAACTCTCTGACAAATTGAAAGACAAAAAGGACAAGTATAAAAAGTGGAAAGAGGGGTACATAACTAAGGCAGAATATCAGCAAATAACCTGAGCCTGCAAAAATGAAGTGAGGTAAGCTAAGGCTCACAATGAACAAAGGCTAGCGACAAAAGTAAAAAATAACAAAGCTTCTTCCAACATGTTAAAAACAAGAAAAAAGTCAAGGAAACAATTGGTCCATTGCTGGGAGAAAGTGGCAAGAAGGTGATAAGCAACAGGGAGAAAGCAGAACTACTTAACTCGTTTTTTTCATCTGTCTTTACACAAAGGGAAAAAACAGTCCAACCTATCAAAAACAGCACCACAAAAAACAGATTAGGAACACAAGTTAAAATATGGAAGAAAATGGCAAGTGAGGACATGTCTACCCAAAACGAGTTCAAATCACCAGGACCAGATGGATTACATCCCAAGGTTCTGAAGGAACTGGCAGATGAGATCTCAGAACCACTGAACTATATCTTTCAAAGATCCTGGAGCACCGGGGAACTGCCAGAGGACTGGAAAAGAGCTGAAATAATTCCCATCTTCAAAAAAGGGGGAAAAATAGATCCAGGAAACCACAGACTTATCAACCTGACCTCAATACCAGGGAAGATTCTGGAAAAGATAATCAAGCAACTTTTGGCACGGACTGGAAATCCTGCTTTCTAGCAAACTAAACTGTGCGGCATAGGTGATCGTCGGATCGTAACTTTTTTAAACTACCAGTTTATTTATTTATTTATTTGATTTGATTTTTATACCGCCCTCCTCCAACAGGACTCAGGGCTGTGAACAGCTGAGATAAAACATAACATATAAAATTTAAAAGCAGTTTAAAAGACATTAAATAATTTCGGCCCTCAATTTAAAACAACCCAGTTAAAACCAATTTCAAATTAAAACCAAAAGGATGGGATCAAGCCAGCCCGGCTAGATGAAATAGATTTGTTTTCAGGGCCCGACGAAAAGTCCGGAGGTCTGGTATCGTGCATATCTCTGGGGGTAGGTCGTTCCAGAGGGCAGGTGCCGCCACAGAGAAGGCTCTCCCCCTGGGGGTCGCCAGCCGACATTGTCTGGCCGATGGCACCCTGAGGAGGCCCTCTCTGTGCGAGCGAACTGGCCAGTGGGAGGCTATTGGCGGCAGAAGGCGGTCTCGTAGATACCCCAGCCCTAAGCCATGGAGTGCTTTAAAGGTGGTCACCAACACCTTGAAGCGCACCCGGAAGACCACCGGAAGCCAGTGCAACTCGCGCAGGAGAGGTGTCACATGGGAGTGCCCCGTCGCTCCCATAATCCTCTGCGCGGCCACATTCTGGACCAACTGGAGCCTCCGGGTGCATCCCAAGGGGAGCCCCATGTAGAGACCATTGCAGTAGTCCAGGCGGGAAGTGACGAGTGCCTGAGTGACCGTGCATAGGGAGTCCCGATCCAGAAAGGGACACAACTGGTGTATCAGGCAGACCTGATAAAAAGCCCCCCTGGCCACGGCCGTCATATGCTCTTCTAAAGACAGCCGTGCATCCAGGAGGACGCCCAAGTTGTGAGCCCTCTCCGTGGGGGTCAGTGATTCGCCCCAATAACCAGTGATGGCACCAGCTGGCTATATTGGGACGCCGGAAGCCACAGCCGCTCGGTCTTGGAAGGGTTGAGTTGGAGCCTGTTTCTCCCCATCCAGGGAACTGCCAGAGGACTGAAAAAGAGCTGATGTAGTTCCCATCATCCCCCCCCTCCAAAAAAGGATCCTGGAAACTACAGACTTATCAGCCTGACATCAATACCTGGGAAGATTCTGGAAAAGATCAAGCAATGAATCTGCAAACACCTAGAAACAAACAAAGTCATAACCAAAAGCCAATATGAGTTTGTCAAAAACAGATCATGCCACACAAATCATATTGCATTCTTTGACAAGGTAACAAAATTAGTGGATCAGAGAAATGCTGTGGATATAATTTACTTATATAAGGCATTCGATAAAAGTATTTGATAAAATAGACTGCAACCTACTACTTGATATCATAGAAAAATGTGGGTTACACAGCATCACCACCAGATGGATTCGTAACTGGCTGACCAAATGCACTTAATGTGTAATCCTCAATGGAACTGCATCTACATGGATGGAGTCCTGGTGGACAATCACTTAAATATGGCCAGCAGTGTGCTGTAGCTGCCAAAAAAGCCAGTGCAGGCTAGGCTGCATTAACAGTAGGATAGAATCAAGATCATGCAAAGTGTTAATGCTACTGTCAGCGTTCCAAATTAGGCTCTCTTCCAGCGCTGACATAACAAGATGAACTTTTACCTAGTTTTGTATGTACAGATAGTGTTTCCTGGGAGACGAGGATGGGGGCTACATTCCTGTGAAAAGAACGTGCCGGGAGGTAGAGATGGATCTGCATGATGGCCAATGGGACATTGGGGTTGGAGAGCGGAAGAGGAGGCGGTTGGAAGGAGGGGCCAGTTTGGCTGCAAAATGAAATCAGGAATGTCGGACTCGGCTATTCTTAAAATAAAAGTGATTCATTAGAGTTTGCGTTTGAGAATGAAGTTTATTCAAGATAGCACCGAAACCTAATGCCTTGGTAAGACCACTCCTTGGAATACTTTTAAGCTTGAGGTCCCAATAGGAACCCTTTGCCAACTAGTTAGCAAATGTATGTATGAAGCGTAGCATAGTAGAAATGGGAGACTTTAACTATTCAGTTATCAACTGGGAGTCAAACTCAGCAGTGAGTGAGAGATCTAACAGATTCCTAACCAATCTAGCTGACAACTTTATCATCCAAAAGATAGAGGAGGGAACTAGAAGTAAAGCTATTCTGGATCTAATTCTTACTAATAGAGAAGAAGTGATAGAGGGAGTTGAAGTTGCCGGAATTTTGGGTGAAAGTGACTATGTCATACTGGAATTCAATATAATGCAAACACAAGCAATAGAAAATAATCCAACTAGCGTCTTAAATTTTAAAAGAGCTGATTTTAACAAACTCAGAGAGCCTAGGAAAATTCTAGGAGTTGTTTTCCAACTCAAGAAGCATGGGAAACTCTGAAAAATGCTATCATAAAAGCTCAGTCCAGAGCACAATACCACTGAAAAACAAAAACGAAATATATAAGAAGAAACCAACATGGCTGTCTTGCTGCCATTGAAAAGAGGGGAGGGGGTCAGTGGAAAAATTTTTGTTGCAGCTTTGCAAATACGGTCTGGGCTTTGCTTATCTCTCCAAAGTAATTTCTTCTAGTTTAGATATGCAGCAGCCCTCTGGTTCCCTAGCAACAAGGGGGTTGGGCTCTACATTTTTTTCAGGAGGCAACTGCCTCTGTTATGGGGGTGGGGAGCGAATGTTAGCTAGCCTGCTGCTTGCTGCCATGGAAAAGGAGGAGGGGTCAGTGGAAAATTTTTCATTGCAGCTTTGCAACTATGGTCTGGGCTTTGCTTCTCTCTTCAAGGTCATTTCTTCTAGCTTTAGTATGTAATCCCCTTGTAGCTAGTTCCCTAGCTACAAGGGAATTGGGCTCTACAGTTTGTTTCAATTTGCTGTTTTGCATGCTTTGCCTCAGATCTTGCCTAGGTTCACTAGGTAGGTCCACTAAAGAAAGAAGATGGCAAGGAAATAACAGGCAGTAGAGAGAAAACAGAGCTGCTTAATTCATTCTTTGCATCAGTCTTCACGCAAAAAGAAATTATAGTCCAGGGTACCAAAGAAACCACACCCATAATGCAATGCCCCCCGTACACTCCGCCCCCCTGTGCATGCACATGCCCTCCCTGCACTGCCCCGCTCCTTGCGCATGCACCCACGCCACCCTGCACATGTGCTCACGACCCCCTCACACCCCATTTTGCTGCTAGCAGGCCTCACTGAAGCTTCCTGGGACCAAAAACTGGAGCCTTGGTAGTACAGTGGTCTAAAGCACCCTGTTATTAAGACCAGCTGCCTGCAATTACTGCAGGTTCGAATCTCGCCAGGCTCAAGGTTGATTCATCCTTCCATCCTTCCATCCTTTCTAAGGTAGGTAAATTGAGGACCCAGTTGTGGGGGCAATAAGCTGACTTCGTATAAATATACAAAAAGGATGAAGGCTATTGCTTAGCACATTGTAAGCCGCCCTGAGTCTCCGGAGAAGGGCGGCATATAAATCAAATTAAAAAAAACAAACAAACCAAAAAAAAAAAAAACAGGGATGGCTTTGGCTCTCTTCTAATGGGAGAAGATCAGCACCCAACCTTGACTTGAAGTGGGGAACGGCTCCAGATCCTCATTCCCAAATGAGTTTGCCCCACTCAATGTGTGTGTGTGGGGGGGGAGAGGCCAAAAAGAAGGAGCCAAAGTTATCCCCAAGCTATTACGGTAAAATATTCTAAGCACTATGAATCACATGCTCCCTTTGGCTCCCTTTGTTCTCCCTCCCATTCCATTGCAAAAGAGGTGGCCAGACAGGCGGGCTCTCTCAGACACTGAAAAGGAACGGCAAGAATGAAAGGGGAGGAAGTGGATATCCGCCTACCTCCCCATTTCTGGGCTAGTGGCGAAAGAGCGATGGCCACGAATAAAAGCTATTTTTTTAAAAGAATATGAACTGATTTGGAAAATAATGGAAAGCAGATTGGGCAGAGTGAATTTAGATTGAAATACGGATGAATTTTGGACTTTAAAATATATACTGGAAAGGTCTAAGTCAGAACAAATAGACTTAAGATCAGTGGAATAAGTTGTGAAGTTACATAGTGCCATCTAGTGGTGAAAAAAACTTTTTTTTGTATGTGTGGAAAGAACAAAAAATGATCTTGAGTAACGTTTGAGATAAAGTGTCTTATGACTTATTGGGAGTAAAAGAGGAGAAGGGGGAAAAGAAAAAAGATTACCAACTGAATAATAGATTAAAGACTATTCTGTTTGAATTGTTATTTTTTTTTTCTACATGTATTATCTGCTGTTATACTTTTTTGCTGACTATTTGGAGTGAAAGCTTTTGGATTGTTTTTTTTTTTCCCTTTCCTCTGTTTTTGTTCAAAACCTGAAATGTTGAAAAGTAAAAATTTGGATATTGTATCTTTTTTTTTTTTTTTTTTTTGCCACTTTCAACATTTTGTATTTTGGATACTTATTTTTCCCCCTCTTTTTATTGTTTTTATTGCATTTTTACATCTATTTTTACTACAACTAGATTTTTATTTTTATTTTTTTTACATGTTTGTTTTTTATATTTTTTGGCTGGTTTTTGGGCGTCTGGTTTTTCTTTCCTTTTTAATTTTTTTTTCTTCTTCTCTTGATTCCTACAATTTTTGGTGGTTTGTGATTCCTTTTTTCTCCCACTGATTTTTTTTTCTTATTTTAGTTTCCCTTTATGGGGAACACTAGTGTTTGGTTTTGTTAACATTGTTTCTCAAACATATGGATTAGGGTAACAAGAACCTGAAGACTTGCAGTGACCAGGATGTCAAACGTGGATTATAATTATTTATTTACAATATTTGGATTACAAATTGGGTGATTTGAAAGTAAAGATCAAGATGAAGAAGCTATCACAACATTTATCATCACCATCAATAACAGCAGCACCCAGCTCCACAGCACAAAAAGCAGCAGAAACAACAACACAACAAGACAAAACCAGCATGGAATTAAAAAATATGATACAGGTAATGCACGATGATCTCAAGGAACAAATAAGTAAAGTGGAAGTAGAAGTAAAGGAGATGAAAGAGATGATGGGAAAAAACAAACAAAGATTGATAACAGTGGAGGAGAAAGCAGAAGAAACAGAGAAAAAGGTGGAGGAGATGGACTATAGACTTACAACTATAGATAAAAGCCAGTTAGATAAAAGACAATTATACAGTTGGAAATGGATAAGGCTGATTTTTACTTAAGATTTCAAAATATAGAAGAAAAAGGAGAGAACTTACCAGAAAAAAATTGCTGAAATATTAGCGGAAGTTATGAAAGAGAGCTCAGAAAAGATAATGAATGAGATAGATGAAATCTACAGAGTGTACACAAGATATGCAATGAAATACATATTAGATTCACCCAAAAACCACTGAGAACAGAGATTTTGCAACTTATGAGGAACACAACGATAAAATATAAAGGTAGAGATATAATGGCATTGAAACAAGTTCCAAGAAGAGTGAGAAATTTAAGAAAAGAATACCAATTTTTGATGAAACACTTGATTAAAAAAGGAGTGGGTTTTAGATGGTTGATACCAGAAGGAATTTTGGTGAACCTACAAGAACAAAGGCACAGTTTGGATACAGTAGAAAAGGCAGAGCTATTCTATCGGCAATATATAGAACAAGAAGAAGAGAAAGTGAGAGAAGAAGGAGGGGCAAGCTGCCAAGAAGAGAAAAAAGAAAATTAATGGAGACAACCAAGGAACAAGAGGAAAGAGCATTGAGGGAGGGAGCAAGAGCAAAAGAGATCAAAGAACAAAGAGAAATAAGAGTGACTAGATCTACTAAACAAATAAACAAGTAAAATTGGAAGAAGTAAAATTAATATCAGTAAATAAAAATGGACTAAATTCAGTAATAAAAAGAAGAATATTTAATAAATTAGAAAAAATTAAAATTAGAGATTATATGTTTACAAGAAGTTCATATTAAGAAACAGCATAAATATCTATTGGAGCAAACGAAACTGGGAACATTATATACAACACTTGCTAGTCAAAGTAAAAGAGGGGTAGCATTATACATTAAAAACACAATTCAATCCAAAGAAATTTTTGAAGATGAGGAAGGAAGGATATTAATGGTTGAAATAAATATGAATTTAAAAAAAAAAACATTGTTAGTGGCAATATATGCTCCAAATGATAATCAAGAAGAATATTATGTGAAATTACATAAAAAATAATAGAATATGAATATGAAGAGATATGTATATTAGGGGATTTTAATGCAATAATAGATGAGTTGGACTATAAACCCACAAAACTTAATAAGAAGATAAGAAAAACATTGCCAAAAACTTTTTTCACAATGATAGATGAATTAAGCCTACAAGATGCTTGGAGAGGAAGTCACCAAAAAGAAAAACAGTATACATTTTATTCAAATAGACATGGTCAAGAATAGATATGATGTGGATGTCAACAGAATTAATAGCTAAAATACAAGAGATTGACATTGAAACAAATGTATGGGCAGACCACAATCCAATAATAATGACATGGAAGGGGGAAAAAAGAAAAATGAGATGGACATTAAATCAAAAATTATTAAATGAAAAAAACTTTCAACAATATATGGAAAAAGAACTGACTTTCTTCTTTAAAGAGAATAAGAAAGAAGATATATCTTTACAAAATGTATGGGATACCAGCAAAGCATATATTAGAGGATTGACAATGACATATTTAAGAAAACGAAATAAACAGAATAGGCAAAAAGAACTTAGAGGAGGAATATAAGAGGTTAGAGTTGCAATGGAGTTGCAAAAAACCAGTAAGACAAAAAGATTAAAAATTTGATGGATCTGAAAAAGCACAAGATGAATTTAATGGAAAATGAAGAATTGATGAATAAAATAAAAGCTACAAAGCAATTTTTTTGAAAATGCAAATAAACCAGGACGATGGTTAGCATATAAAATGAAAAAAGAGAAAGAAAAGAAATTAATAAGTCAATTAATAGATCAAGATGGAAAGATATGTTATAAAAGTGAGGAAAAAAAGAGAATAATTGAGAAATACTATAATGGACTGTACCAACAAGCAACAGTAGCAGAAGATGAGATAGAACAGTATTTGAAAAAAAATGGAAATGCCTAGAATCCCGGAAAAGTTCAAAAAATGTTAGAAGAAAGAACATCTATGATGGAATTAATGGAGGGAATTAAAAGACAGAAAAATGGGAAGACACCAGGTCTGGATGGATTACCAGTAGAGATATATAAAACTTTACAAAATGTATTAAGCAATGTGATGCTGCAAGTATTCAATGAACTATTACTTAAAGCTAAAATTCTGGACTCATAGATGGAGGCATACATAACTTTAATACCAAATGAAGAGGCAGATCTGCAACATATAAAGAATTATAGATCAATATCCCTATTAAATGCGGACTATAAGATTTTTGCATCAATTATGGCTGAAATATTAAAGAAATTATTAAATGAGTTTATACATATGGACCAAAATGGCTTTTTACCAAAAAGACAAATTAGAGACAATATGCAAATTATATTAAATACACTAGAATATTATGAAATACATTCAGAGAAGCAAATAGCGTTGTTTTTAGATGCGCAAAAGGCGTTTGATAACGTGAATTGGCAATTTATGAAAAAACAGTTGATGGATTTTGGGGACAGATTTATAAATATGATCCAAACTATATATAGAGATCAAGCGGCAAAGGTGATGGTAAATGGTGAAATGACAGGGAAAATAGATATCAGAAAAAGGACAAGACAAGGATGCCCTTTGTCTCCATTACTATTTACAGTATATTGACATTAGAGGTTCTAAATAGAAAAGTGAGACAGGAAAAGGAAATAAAAGGAATGAAAATCAAAAAAGAAGAATATAAATTGCAAGTATTTGCGGATGATTTGGTGTTTATCATGGAAGACCCAATAGAGAAGTACCAAAACTATTAGAGCAAATAAAAGAATATGGGAAAGTAGTAGGACTGAAAATGAATAAAGACAAGACAAAAATATTAGTTAAAAATATGAGAGAAAATAAAAAAAGGGAGATAATGGAGAAACTGGACATCAAAATTGTGAAGAAAGTGAAATATTTGGGCATTCATTTGACATCAAGATGTGTAATGCTCAAGGAAGATAACTATTATAAACTGAAAAAACAAATTGAAATAGACCTGGAGAAATGGAGAAACTTGCAACTATCATTAATGGGAAGAATAGCATTAATAAAAATGAATGTATTACCAAAACTATTATTTTTATTTCAAACTATACCAATAAAACTGGAGAAAAATATTTTGAAGAGCTGAAGAGAATAACATGGAAATATGTGTGACAAGGAAAGAGAGCAAGAATTAACATAAAAATGCTGCAAGATGCGAGAACTAGAGGCGGGTTTGGCCTACTGAATTGGGAACTGTATTATCAAGCAGCAGCTTTAACATGGATTAAAGAATGGATTTTATTGAGGAATGCAAAACCAGTGGTGGGTTCCTCCCGGTTCAGCCCGGTTCGGCTGAGCCGGTAGCGGTGATGATATGATGTCACTGAACCGGTTCTCTTTGTTCAGGAGCTGCCCCCCCGCCTCCCTGCGTTATTCTTACCTTTTATTTGGCCCTGCCCCAATCTTTTCGCTGCCTCCCGAGTCCCAGTTGATCGGCTAGAAGGAACAAAACTGTTTAAACTCTTGCTGTGAGGCTTCAAAGGGCCACCCTACAGCTGATCAGTGTTAAAAGGCAGTGTGGTGATAGACCAGTGCATTCAAAAAACAAATGAGTAGACCAGTGCCTTGAAAAACAAATGGGTAGACCGGTGCCTCCAAAAACAAATGGGTAGACCGGTGCCTCCAAAAACAAATGGGTAGACTGGTGCCTCCAAAAACAAATGGGTAGACTGGTACAGCTCTGCAAGCAGTTAAAAGCCTGGTAGACCAGTACCTCTACTAAATCTTAAAGAATTGTCACATGACCATAAAACCACACCTACAAAATAAACCACGCCCACAGAACCGGTAGTAAAAATTTTTAGAACCCACCCCTGTGCAAAACTATTGACTTTGGAGGGTCATGATTTACAACTGGGTTGGCATGCTTTTCTATGGTACGGGAAACAAAGGATACATGGATATTTCCATGGATATTTCCAGAGACATTATGTAAGAAATGGCTTATTATAAGTGTGGGAGAGAGTGAAAGAAAAACAGACCAATGTGGCTTTCTACAATAGAAGCAGTGACATATCCAAATATTGTAAATATGGGGAATATTGTTAGGTATAAGGACATCTTGACAGATCGTGGAGAACTGAAACAAAAACAAGAACTAGAGAGACAAGGGATTGAGATAGATTGGTATACAAGACTGCAAATACAATCAAGATATGAAGCAGATCATAGACAATATGGTTTTAACTTGGGGAAATCAGAACTGGATGAAATATTGACAGGAACAGATGAAAAAATGATTAAGAAATTATATAATTATCTATTGCGGATTAGACTAGAAGATGAAGAAGTAAAAGAAACAATGATAGCATGGGCAAAGAATTTTGGATATACTATAGAACTGGAGAAATGGCAACAACTTTGAGAAAGAAACTATAAATTAACAATAGCAACAGCTTATAAAGAAAATTTGTATAAGATGTTTTATAGATGGCATATGCCACCAGAAAGATTAGCTAAGATGTTTAAAGATAAATCAGCCAAATGTTGGAAATGTCACCAATTGCCAATTACCAATTATCATATATAGTGGTTGTGTAAAGAAGCAAAACATTACTGGGTGAAAATACAAGCATGGTTAGAGGGAATGTTGCAACATAAAGAGTTAAAACCAGAGATATTCTTATTGGGAATTTTACCAGAGAATTATAGTAAAGAAGATACATATTTGATTATTCATATAATAACAGCAGCTAGAATTGTATTTGCACAAAACTGAAAAGCAGATAAAATCCCATTGGAAGGAGAAATTATAAAGAAAATTTTAGAATGTGCAGAAATGAATAGATTAACATTGAGAATAAAAGATAAAGAGGAGTCGATGTATTTCAGGATATGGGATAAATTTTACGATTGGTTAGAAAGGAAATATGAATAAGGGTATAGAGATAAAATAGATAGAGAAAAGATGGGAGAAAATAATCAGAAAAATAGAAACCCAGATGATGCCTAGATAAAAGAAGAAAGGGGAGTGGGGGTAAAAGGGAAAAAGTGAGATTATTATAAAAATGTACACAAATGATGAAATAGATATAAATATTAATAAAATAAGAAATTGAAATGAGAATAGATATAAATAGAAAATCGGGGCTGCTCGAATACCATTCTAGATTGAACTGAAAAGGGAAACAACAAGAGAGAGAGGAAGGAGTAGAGAGAGAGGAAGAGAGGAGAGGAGAGGAGAGGGAGAGAAAGAAGAAAGGGAAAAGGAAAGAGGAGTAGGAGAGAAGGTTAGAAGGTTAGAAGGAGGGAAGAAGAGAGGAGTGGGGGAAGGGAAGGGGAAGTAGGAAAGAGAAAGAGAGGAAGAATGAAGAAAGCAGGAGGAGGTAGAGGAAGGAAGAGAAGGGGAGGAGAAGAAGAATGGTTGTGGCAAAATAAAGGGTAAATGGCAAAAGAGCATCACCGAACAAGTAAAAATTAAAAATGAAACTTAAAAGATAAAATGAATGAAAAATGGTGGATAAATGACTGTACATGTAAATATGTTTATGAGAAATAAAAGTAAAAACATTTTTGAAAAAAAAACATTGCGCTCCACCAGCTGCTTCTGAGTGCTTTTTGCCTGTGCCGCTGCCTCTTTGCAGAGGCAGTGGCAGCTCCTCCTCCTCCCCCTGCCAGCCTCATTGTAAACTTCGGGGTTTGCCTTATGGGGGGCGGGGGAGAGAAAGGTCCTGGTCGGGGTGGGTAATGTCTGTGGTGCCAGTGACTGCAGCCATGCTCCGGAGAAGCCCAGTTGGAGCCAGGAAGGCGATTTCTGGCATGGCTTGCCTACATAACTTTGCCGGTGCCACTGCCTCTGCAAAGAGGCAGTGAGCAGCAGCAGGCCGTTCACGCTGGCAAAGAGGCAGTGGCACTGGCAAAGTTATGTGGCAAAAGCCCCACACCCCGCCGGCATGCTGGAAATCACCCGACCGGCTCCGTGCAGCTGCAGAGCTGAGGGTCTGGCGTCCCACGTCTCTTGCACTGGCCACTGCCTTGCACACAGCTGATCGGCGCTCCAACGGGCCTTCTCCTGAGTGTGGCTGCAGTCATTAGCACCACGGACATTCCATCCCCCAGGACATCTCTCCACCCCCCATAAGGCAAACCCCGAGATTTACAACAAGGCTGGCAGGGGGAGGAGGAGGAGCCTCTGCTGCCTCTGCAAAGAGGCAGCGGTGGAGGCAAAGAGGCAGTGCTGCATTGCTGGCGCGATACAGCCTCTAACGTGGATCCTGGGCAGCGGCCGTCAATGGCATGGCCGCTGCGCATGCGCCCTAAGAGGAGGTGCCCAGTGGGCATGCTTGTGACAGGAAATAAACTTCCGGTTTCCAGTGCACACATGCGCACTGGCCAGCTAATCTTCTGGTTACTGGCAAGCATGCATGCACGATGATCAGCTGGCCAGCTGATCTTCTAGTTTCTGGCACAACCGCATGCATGAAGGCCTGATCGTCAAGTATGCATGCGCGCCAGTAACCAGAAGACTAGTTGGCCGGTGCACATGCATGTGCTGGAAACTCGGAAGAGGAATGGGTGCCGCCGTGGGTGCCAGGCGGCACCCACACGTGTGCCACAGGTGGCTCCACGTGCCACCTGTGGCACACGTGCCATAGATTCACCTGTCGAGCCCCAGCCAGGTCTCGCCACTCACGGGACTGGAGGAGAGGAGGTTACCAGCTTCTCGAAAGGTCCACATGAAAGGCGGCTTGCCACATGGTCTTGGGGCGTCGCAACACAGCACAGAGGACGGCGTGGAGCAGAGACCGAAGGCGCGGTGCTCTCCTATGACATCAGGGAAGCACCAGCTTTTTCACTGCCGAACTGCTGTTGGGAGGGGTTTTGCCTTTAACTGCCGGATGGTGGTTAGAGTGGGGAAACACGTATAAATAGCGCCACACAGTGGCTGCATGTAGCGATGACTTTCTCTCGGCTCGTCACCCAGCTCGATTTATGAGAAGCTTATTTAACAATTTAGCAGCCAGTAGTTTATTCAAGACCTCGCGTACCAAAGCGGTATTTTCCTCGAAGGGGCGACTCTCCCGTTCGAGGTGTGGACGGATCATAAAAATCTAGAGGCCTTGCAAACACCAAGACGATTATCCCCAAAACAGCTAAGATGGGCGCTATATTTCCGTCGGTTTTTGTTCCGACTGAAATACGTCCCGGGAGGAAGGAACTTCCTGGCAGATGCTCTGTCCCGTATGCCACAATACAATAGCTGGCGAGAAGATGTAGTAGAGGCTCTTATACCGCCCGGTCGCTCTGTTCAGACTCTATCAGCAGCAATTTGATCAGAACCATCTTTTCTAACTGAGCTGAAAACAGCCGTCCAACAAGATTCGTGGTTAGCACAGAATCAGGCCTTGATAACCATGCGGGATGGCTTAGGGTGGAATGGAGACCAGTTATACGTTCCGGAAAGTCTTCGGGTGACTGTTCTTCGTCGATGTCATGATTCCAAACAGGCAGGACATTTCGGGTTTTTAAAAATGCTTCACTTAATCAGACAGCAATTTTGGTGGCCACGGATGTGAGGTGACATCGACCAATATGTAAAAGGATGTCCCATATGTGCAGCAGCCAAACCATGGTCTGGAAAACCGATTGGGTTATTACAACCAGTGGCTGACCCCAGCCGACCATGGGAGGAGGTTGCTATGGATTTCATAGTAGACCTCCCTACCAGCAACGGTTACACTGTCATATGGACGGTAGTGGATTTATTTTCAAAGCAAGCCCATTTTGTACCTTGTCGTGGTTTGCCCTCTGCCCGACGGTTGACAGAGCTGTTCATTCATCATGTGTATCAGTTGCATGGGGTCCCCAAATGAATTATATCAGATCGGGGTGTTCAGTTCACTGCAAAGTTTTGGAAGTCTTTCATATACAGGATAGGATCCACCCAGGGGTTGAGTTCAGCATTTCACCCTAGCACCAACGGAGCTGCGGAACATGCTAACGCCGCTGTAGAACGCTATCTCCGTTGCTATGTGTCATACCAACAAACCGATTGGTCCGATCTTATCCCTTTCGCAGAGGTTGCGTACAACAACATCACCCATCGTAGTACAGGGCTTTCCCCCTTCCAGATAGTCTATGGTAGAGAGTTCCCAGCCATACCAGAAGTAGAACCTCCCTCGATGAATATAGATACGCCATCTGGATGGGCAGACAAGATCCACCGAATCTGGCCAGGTGTTAAGTCCGCTTTACAAAAAGCGACGGAGGAATATAAGGCGTATGTGGATAAGAAAAGAGCAGACCCAAAACCATTTGCAGTGGGGGACCAAGTTTATCTATAGACCAAATATTTAAAGTTACGAATCCCAAGCAGGAAACTAGGTCCGAAATATATCAGCCCATTTCCTATAACGCGCATTATCAACCCTGTTACTGTAGTACTTAAATTACCCTCGCTACTAGGTAAGATACACCCGGTCTTCCATAGTAGCTTATTAAAACCCGTTACTGTGGTTAGGAATACTGGTTCAGCCGGACCACTAGGACCGGTCCATACAGATCAGTATGAAATAGATAAGATCTTAGATTCCAAACTCCATAGGGGCCGACTACACTACCTGGTGCGCTGGAAAGGTTATCCTTTAGCACAGTCCTCCTGGGTGGCAGCACCTGATGTTCATGCCACCCATTTAATTAACCGATTTCACTGCAAGTATCCAGATAGGCCAGGACCATCAGGAATGGTATCCGCTATGACTAACATGTCTGTTTTGCCTTCCTCAGGTGGACTCCTGGTAGAGGGGGAGCCGCCTGTCGAGCCCCAGCCAGGTCACGCCACTCACGGGACTGGAGGGGAGGAGGTTACCAGCTGTTCGAAAGGTTCACATGAAAGGCGGCTTGTCACACGGTCTCGGGACGTCGCAACACAGCACAGAGGACGGCGTGGAGCAGAGACCGAGGGCGTGGCGCTCTCCTATGACATCAGGGAAGTGCCGGCTTTTTCACCGCCGAACTGCTGTTGGGAGGGGTTTTGCCTTTAACTGCCGGATGGTGGTTAGAGTGGGGAAATATGTATAAATAGCACCACACAGTGGCTGCGTGTAGCGCTGACTTTACACTTATGATCCGGCTTGTTCTTTTCTGCTGGCTGTGTTGCTGAAACGACCAAAAGTAAAAAGCATTGCAAATAGCTCTTTCGTCTGGTTCTTTTGTTGCAATCCGGGCTGGCTGGGTGACGAGCCGAGATCACCATCATGGGACTAGATAGTCATTCATCTGAAATGGTATAGGTTCTCCTGCTTGAACAGGGGGCTGGACTAGAAGACCTCCAAGGTCCCTTTCAGCTCTATTCTGGTTCTGGTTCTGGTTCTGGTTCTGGTTCTGGTTTCGGTTCCTGTTCCTGTTCCTGTTCCTGTTCCGTTCCATTCCATTCCATTCTATGCTATGATCAGGGGACTGGAGGCTAAAACATATTAAAGAACGGTTGCTGGAATTGTGTATGTGTCAGGGTTCCAAGTAATACATCCCATTCAATAAGAACTCTGAGGCAGGCAATTTTCTCAACAAACATTTTATTGTGACATATCAAATTGGCACTTTCCTGGAGAAAAAACAGTCCTAAGTTCCCACTGGTTTTTCACCCAATTAAAAGTAGAACATTGTCACTTCCCCCCAGTCTCCAGTCACATGGTTCAATCAGCATACAGTCCAGTTGCTAGGTGACCTTAGTCTCCACCTTTCAAACACCTGCACTAACATCGATTCCCATGGGAAAGAATTTTATTTAGGCTACAATACTCCAGATATCTCTAGTACACACACACACCCCTCCCTGGCCCCTTCTCTCTAGGCTGTGTCAGCCCTGAAGCAATGAGAAGGGAAACCTCCCTAGAGAAATATGTCTAGTTTAATGAAAAGAAGGACAAGGGGTAACATGATAGCAGTATTCCAATATCTAAGGGGTTGCCACAAAGAGTCAACCAATTATCCAGAATATCTGAAGGCAGGACAAGAAGCAATGGATGGAAACTAATCAAGGAGAGAAACAACCTAGAACTAAGGAGAAATTTCCTGACAGAATAATTAATCAGTGGAATGACTTGCCTCCAGAATTGTGGATTCTCCAACACTGGAAGTTTTTAAGAAGAGATTGGACATTTATCTGAAATAGTATAGGGTTTCCTGCCTGAGCAAAGAGTTGGATTAGAAGACCCGCAAGGTCCCGTCCAACTCTGTAATTCTATTAGTATTTTTTCTGCTTGGGTCTTCTTTCTCAGACTCAAATGACAGATTTAAAATATGATTGTTCTAAATTTTATAACTGAAAGAAAGATATCTTGCTTGCTACTGTTAACTCAGTTGAATCTAATCAGTGGTGGGTTGCCCCCGGTTCGCAACGGTTCTATAGAACCGGTAGTAAAACTGGCGGGAGGCTCCGCCCACCTACCCCGACATCATCAGAATGCTTCTGTGCATGTGCAGAAGCTTCTATGCGAGCGAAGCGAATGTGCGTGGCCCCATTGCAAACCGGTAGTAAAGGTATGTAGAACCCACCCCTGAATCTAATGTATTTTATTTTAAAACAATTATCAGCAAAAATGCAATTGTGATCCCCAAAGACTTCTAAAAATTAAAATTGTAATTCTAGATATCACAGAAGAAAAATATCAAACACACAACTGCAGAGTAATCATGTTGATGTAAACAATATAACTGTAATTAATTTAAAATGTAATTACAATTAGCCTCATATTTAGTATTTGCAAAACCTCATCACTTGTCTTTTAGAATTCAGTTCTCACTATGTCTCTTGAGGCCCTCAATCCAAAAAAGTTAGAAGAAAACTACAGTGCAAAAGGAAACTGAAAATACTTTTTTTTGGTAGTGGTACAGAGGAAACTTATGTAACTTTTTCAAATTTGATTTTTCTCAAACAATCCATAGAGCATTCTTGCTCACTTTGGGATTTAAAATATTTTAACGTCTTAATTCAATTGCAAAAAAGTAGACCAAGAAGGAAAATCATATAATAAATTGGCTTAGAATTGCAGCTATAAGGAAGCATGTTTAATTCACTTCACTACCCAGTTCTAAATGTTTCTTATGTATGAAACATCAATACATATTTTAAAGACAATATTTAAGGTCATTTTTCAATTTGTGCATAAGTTCAGCCACAAAGTATATCAGCAGAATGTGAAGAAAATGAAAGAATGCTAGAACCACCTTGAAAGTAGCAAGGTAATAAACTAGTAAGTGTAGTATATATTTACATTAGAAACCTTCCAGCTCCCTCACAGAGCAACTCTTGGTGATATACAAGTAAGACAAAAAGTATATAAAAGCTATACAAAAATATTATAATGGAGAGTTAAAACAATAAAATAATTAAAATTAAAAAGGCAGGGAGGTCTTTCAAAGTTGTGTGCTCCTCTGGGGTTCCAAGTGAGTTGGTAGAGCTTCAAGAATTTCCTCCGGGGGGGGGGATGTTCCAAAGGATGAGGGCAATGTTAACAGAACACATACTTTCATATATCTCTCATTAATCAACTTTCAATTATCCTTTAAAAGAAAGATTAAATGTTTAATTTAGAATCAGAGTGTTGGAAGGAACTTGGGAGGCTGTCTAGTCCAAACTACAGCGTAGGAATCCTCTGACAGTCACAAACAGCTATCCAATCTTTTCTTGAAAACTTCCAGTGATGGAGCACCCACAACTTCAGGAGGGGGGCTGTTCTACTGCTTAATAGTTCTCATACTCAAGAAATTCCTCCTTGTTTTAAAGTTTAGCTCTCTCACTATAAAGTTTTCACGCACTGGTTCTTGTTTTATCCTCAATGTTCCAGATAATAAATCCACACTCTCTTCCCTTCAAGGATTAGAAGACTGTTATTATGTGACCCTTTAGCCTTCTTTAAGTTGAACAAACCTAGTTCCTTTTACTCATAGTCCCTCACACTTTTATTGCTCTTTTTTCTGCTTCTTCTTTTGACTAGACCTAGAGGAACTTTAAGATTGTCAACTTTGGCTAGATCAGATCCTATCTATTTTTAAAATAAACAGAAATTAGGGTATATCATTGGATTACATGAAAAATCCTTGTTAAAAATAACTCTTTAAACTCTTCATTACATTGCTAATAAATTGACTGGAATTAGGAATAGCTCCAGTGTTGTGATGAAGGATAAGAATGGGAAGCTTTTGATCACCCAAAATGAGAAAAACAAAAGATGGGTCGAATACTTCCAGGGAACTCTTAATCAGCCAAACCCGTCTATTATATACAACCTTAATGAAGAGTGCACCCAAGAAAAGCTTCAGGTAAAATTACAACTGAAGAAATAAAGATGGCAATTAGAAGCCTTAAAAACAACAAGGTAGCTGGCTTAGATAAGATAACTGCAGAAATCCTAATACAGCTTGTGATGAAAGAGCTGACAACTTTGTTTAATAGACATACAATAAATTAAAAATAATACTGACATTAATCATGGATAATAACATCTCTGTTATGAAAATACATGATCTCAAACCTAATTTACATGCATGTAGAGCTGATAAATATGTGAGTAAATGTATTGCTATAGATATCTCAAAAAAATTGGCACCAGTTGACATTATAATTCGGTAACCAATTTTTTTCTTGTGGACGTTGCAGCGACACAGAATTTTGCCACTGCACACGTGGTAGCCGGATTTGAGTCTTGGAGGAGAAAGCCTACATAAAAGTCATCTGTCCTCCCTGGCAATCTCTCTAGTAAGGGGAGAATGTATATTGACCTACATGCTCTGTATAACTCACAGTACAATAAAACATGTGAGATATCTTCGACTTCTCCCTTTCCACATATGCATACCCGTTCTGCTATTGGTATTCTCTTATACCCTGGAAAAGTGCTGAAGGGAGAATATTAAATCTGGTTCTGAAGGAAGCTATTCTTTGTTTTGGGAAGATCAGATCATTTAGATATCCTGCTGATTCCCACACACCCTGCTTGATTCTGTCCCTACTGTGGAGAGACAACCTATTTAGTTCTTCTTGGAACTCCATGTCCTTCATTCTATCAATTACCACTTGCTTTGCTTTGTCAAAGCCGAGGGACATTAAGAATACCAATGAGAGCCCATAAGAGCCCAGCTTGTGATCTATTGCCTGTTTCCAGGGGGAGGGGAAATTGTCAGTCAACACTAGCGGGGACAGTCCCTCTGGAAAGAAATGAATTTTTAGCCAATAAATGATCATCACCTTCCAGGCTCTTACCTGAATTTGAGGCATACCTGTCTCAATTCTTAACTGGGCATTTGGAGTTCCTTTGAGGGCAGCTAAGATGGCTCGCAAGAATTTGGTTTGTATAGTTTCTAGCAAGTTTTTCTTTGCAAGGATTCCTGTTTGTGCCCCATAAAGAATTTGCACCAATATTTTGGCCTCAAAAAGTTTTAAGGCAGCAGGTACTAATTAACCTCCGCCTGTATAAAAGAAGTGTTTAATTGCATTTGAAGGACCTATTGGCTGCTTGCAATGTCTGCTCCAGGTGTGCCTTCCATGTCCCTTGCGAGTGGAAGACCACCCCAAGATATGTAAATGTCCTAGCCTGTTCCAATCTGTATCCTTCAATTTTCCAGTAGTATTGTCTGGGTCTTTTAGCAAAAACTAAAATTTTTGATTTATCAAAGTTAAGGACCAACTTGTTCTGTCTACAGAAGTCAAGTGTTGCCCTAATTGCTCTCTTCAGTCCTATGTGTGTTTGTGAGATAATAGCAGCAGCATCGGCATAAAGGAGAATCAGGATTTTGCATTGTGCTGTGTTAGGAGGATGTAGATCAGGGTTCTGTAAGAGATCAATCAGGGGGTTAATATAGAAGTTAAAAAGGGAGGGGGACAGGATGCAGCCCTGCTGTACCCCTTTTTGAACTTTACTGGGCCAGTTAAAGTCCCTTGAGGATTACACCTCACTTTCAAGGTGGAGTTGGCATACAATTTTTGTATGAGGAAAAGGAGGCGTTTATTGATTGTAGTGCATTTTAATTTCTCCCATAGGGTGTTCCTGGATATTGAATCAAAGGCCTGCTTAAAATCAAGGAAGGCCACGTAGAGAGAGAAATTTTTTTTGTACGTATATTTTTGCACCAGATGGTGAAGTATCAGGATATGATCCACCGTAGATCTTCCTTCTTTAAAATCAGCTTGTTCATCCTTGATTATCCCCCCTGAAATTAGCCAATCCTGGAATTTATAGTTTAGGTGTTTAGCATACAATTTACTAATAACACTCAAAAGACTAATGGGTCTATAATTTCCTGGATCATTTCTATTACCTTTTTTATAGATTGGTATAATAATTGCTAATCCCCAATCTCTTGGCATACGGCCTGTTTTATCTATAAATGTAAACAGCGATGCTAAAAGTGGGGCCCACCAACTGGAGTTCTTTTTGATTATTTCTGGGAGGACATTATCAGCACCAGGTGCCTTATTAGCCATAAGGGATTCGATCAGCCGGGATACCTCTTCTGGTGTGACAGGGGGCCAGTAAGCAGTTTGGTCCAAACTAATTTGGCTCTCCTTAGTTACATAGTCGGGGTCTGTATATAACTCTCTAAAATATTCTTCCCAGGCCTGGATCGGTACCTGATTAGTTGCGGGTAGGGGTGATTTCCCCAATCCTCTGGTGATGTACCAAAAAAGAGATGTATTTTTTGTCCTGACTGATATAATTAATCTCTGCCAAGACTCCTTCAAAGCCACACTTTTCTTTTCTTTTAGGAGGTTCTTATATTGTGCTTTCAACTGTTTTAAGAAGTGAGTGTGATCCTCAGAAGGGTTATTTTTACTTCTTCTGTACTCCTTTGTAATTGCACGCAATCTCTATCACACCATTTTTTGTTCTTTAAAACTGGCTTTTTGGAGTGAGCTAGGATTCTCTTAGTGAGAACTGATTTCAAATTTGAAATTAAAGTTTCAAACTTTAATTTCTTGAAGTATGGTCTTTCAAACTTATTTCTTAGTAGAGATGTATGTAATTCTATGGTTTCTGGAACTAACATCCATTTAGTAACTTCCTTTGCATTTTTCTCAGTCCATTTAATTTTTACCTGGATATTTTGGCTCTCTAATCTGGGAGGCAGTTTGAGCCAACCCTTAGTAATTTCTGATATAATGTAAGAGTAAGGAGAAGTGAATCGTGATCTCTTTCTAGACGTGAGTCTACCTCCATCTTCTGCAAGAACTTCAGGAGGTCGTATGATACTATCCAGTAATCAACTGTGGATTTTCTTCCTGCTCCTCAATAAGTATAGTCTGCTGGGTAGTCACCCCAAGTGGAACCGTTCAGGATACAAAGGTCCAAGCATACAGTCATCTGTTTTACACACAGTCCTGCCCGATTTGCCTTAGTGTCTTTAAATTGTCTGGGATGCAGGGGTTCTCCTGGTACATTCTCATCATAATGGATCTTAAATTGATTAAATAATGCTTGATCGTTTGGGCCCATCCTAGCGTTAAGTCCCCCCCCCAAATAATTATTGCTGCTGTAGAGTATTTATCGAAGCAGCCGAGGATAAAATCTTCTATGCCATCCCAAATCTTGTTGATCAAATTATTCTTATTGAGTGGGGGAATATAGATATTGAAAAGCAAAATCTCCACCTGTTTAAATAAGAGTAAGGTAGTCACAACCCATGGCTGCAAAGGTGGCAATGATACACATTTAAATTGCAAGGATGTATTCACTAATGTCACAATACCCCCTTTAGCTCTCCCCCCCCCGCCTTACTTGGGACAGCTGGGATAGAGTTAACCCAATAACCATCTAACTGTATCTCTGCGGAGGCCCAGGTTTCCTGTGAGAAGAGAATGTCAAATTGTGATATATAGTCAAAAAAAAGTTGATCTTTTGATGGAACAGTCCAACCCGTTATATTCCAGTTTATGATGGAGCGGGGATCCTCTTTTGCAACTCATCAGGAAATTTGATTTATACAAAGGGAAGTTGTATGGTTGTTGTAATGACTTGAGGTGTCGTCACATACGAAATTGGCCTTCTCTAAAAGGAGGGGTGCCCCATCTAAATTCTGTGTTGACTTCTGGTAAAATTGTTCAGGGTAAGAGGATTTAGCACCAGCTAACAAGGCTTGCCATTCCGATGTCTCTTCTCTAGGTGTAGAGCAGGGAGTTATTCGACCGAATGCTCCATTCGGCTTTGAGCTGATGACACTGACGTGGGTCCTCTCTTGATTTCATGATGTGGTGCTAAAGGTATCATAGGATCATCACATAAGGATGCTAACATCTCCTTCTCTACTGGGGCCTCTAATGGCCCCTCTGTGTCTTGGCTTCTGTTTTCCATGATCTCATTTTCACGAAAATCCTTGCCCACTGGGGGAGAAGTAAGAGGCTCAATTATAGGGGAAACCAGATCAATAAGCGGTTCAGCTGTGTTGATTATGTCCAATAAGGATTTCTTTAAATTTTCTAACTTGAATAATATGTTATCTTGTTCTTTCCTTGGGAGAGCGCCAAAAGCATTAATAAGACCGTTTTCTGTGCTGTTAAGTACATCTTCGCTGAACAAGGCTGGCTTACTCCCACTTTCTTCCTCTCTCTTTTCCAAGGTTGAGAATGCGGAAGAGACAGCAACTTTGGGAGCTCGCATGTTAACAATTAAGGGTTTAACCCTTTCCTCACAGAAAACTCTGATGGGAAAGATTTGAAAGGAGGCTAGATGTGCCTTCATCTTGAATAGCATCAGTGGTATGTTCAGCTGTTTGAAAGACAGAAGTATCCTCTTCCAATTTGAAGCCATTCCGCAGCACGGAGATCAATCTGCCCCCAGTGACAGTGAAGAAGCTGGTTTAGGGAATTTAGTATAGCACTCTTGGTAATCCAGCATCCATGATTAATTCTGTTCATATGGATTCTAAGCACAACCTGATGTGTTTGTAGTGAGTGATGTGATTGCTGTAATTGTAGGGGAGATGCTTTACTGTCTTCCAATGAAACTTCTCTATTAATACCTCTATTAATACCTCCTCCTCTTGATGCCTTGTCTGGAGAAGGATTGTTTTTCCGAGTGAGCTGCCACTTTTTGGCAGGCTCTTAACTGTTTCCCTGGGTCTTTGCTCTTTTTTCTCTTCTTTATCCTGAGTTTGGGATTTACCCAAGTCTGCTGTACAGACTTTAGTGGGGGTGCCTGTAGCCTGATATTGTGCTTGCAGAAAAACAGCTATATCTTTTTTCAGTGTCTCTACATCATGTTGGATGGTTATTAATTGCTCAAATATTGAAACCACTGTTTGTGCTCTAAGAAGGCATTGCTTTGCCATAAACTCTGTTGTATTCTCCCACGATAAACTCTCCACACTCTGGATTAGTTTGCTGTTAAACTTTTTAGACTTTATCTTAGTCTCCATACAGGCTGTAGCTGGACTCGTTGTTTGTAAAAACAGCTGGCTGTCATTTTGCTCCCCTCCCCCCAGATCGGGAAAGTCTAGTATCTGCTGTTTTGTCAAATCTCTTTGCCAGTCCCCTTCTAACCTCTCCAGATTGTTGGAAATAGAGGGGAGGGGATATTTTTACTTACAAATCTCTTGTCAGCAAAGTGCTCATCAATTTTTGGTTGTTTTGCATTCTTCATTGGTGGGAGAACTCCCGGGCTGGTGCCATGGCGCTTCTTTCTTTTCCCCATGCCTTATTAGTCCTCATCAGCCCAAACTTTGTCTGTGTTGTGGTCTATGCTGTTATCATCTCCGAAAAATATTATTTAAATAAAAAGGCTCCAATGGGTATACTAAAAATTGATAAAATAAAATAAAACCAAGAGGAGCTGCTGCAAACACACTCCGACAGCAGCAGCAGCCCCCTAATGTGAGGGCGATCTGGCTGCGACATCTGTCACCCCATTGATCGCCAGGGTTGATTTGGCTGATCTGGCTGGCTAGGCGGGTGTCCCCTTCCTCCCTCACCGCTCCATGTGCATCCCTCCCAAAGCTGCGCACTCGGTGGAAGAAGACCACCATCCAAGATAGAAGGAGTGTACCGATCTTTGGTTAAGGGTATACGATAACTGCGCTCCCCTGCTAAATGTTGGCAAAATGGTGTAGTTGCAGAGGACTGAAGAAGAAGGGCTATTGTTACAATCCCCAAGAAAGATAACATTTCAAAATGCACCAGTTGGTGGGGCATTACTCCCCTTTTGGTGCCTGGAAAGAAATAACTTTTGCAAAATTCTCCTTAGGCGGCTGCAAAGTGCCATATACCAATGCCTGAGAGAAGATCAAGCTGGATTTCGCAGTGGGAGATCCTGCTGTGAACAAATCTTCATCTTAAGAAATATGCATAGAACAGTGCGTTGAATATCAATGGACACCCCGGCTCCGCAAAAGCAAAATCTTCACGATACATCATGTGATGTCATGTGACACGATTGAGTTTCACATTCAATCTGCCTTAGATGAAGCAACAACCAAAACTGGCCTCAGGATAAGTGCCGAGAAATCATACATCATATACAATATGTGAGCTCCACCACACAGATACAAAGAATCACACTTGGATCACAACAACTTGAGGAAATAGAAAGGTAGTGTAATCGCACAAAACAGAGATGCAGAAATAGATGTCAAATGCTGCATTGGAAAAGCAACCTGTTGTTTTCCAGAATATGAATAAAATCTGGTCCTTGTCATCTATATCACTGAAACTTAAATTCTATTTGCTTGTCTCTATAGCAGTGATGGCTAACCTTTTTCTTGTCATGTGCCAAAAGTGTGCAAGCGCGCACGCAACAGCATGTGCGTGTGCTGGCACCTATAATGGAATGCATGTGCCCCCTGCGGATGCACGCATGACCCCCCCCATGCTCCCCCATCCCCTGCACATGCATGTGTGACCCCCCACGCTCTCCCGCCCCCCGTGCATGCATGTGCAACCCCCCTCCCCCTGTTTTTGGCCTAGCAGGCCTCTCTTCAGCCTCCTGGCCCCAAAAACGGGATATGAGGGGGCAGGCCGCACCCCCACCTCCTGTTCTTGGCCTAGCAGGCCTCCCTGCAGCCTCCTGGCCACAAAAACGGGCCATGGGGGGGCACGCCACACCCCCCGCATTCTGACCCCACCCCCTCTCACATGCAAGTGACCCCCATGCGCATGCGCGCATGTCTCCCGCATGCGCCCCACTCCCCACGCATCCAGAAAATCAGCTGGCTGGCGAGCATGCATGTGCGGTGGAGCTGAGCTGGACGACGGCTCGTGTGCCCGCAGAGAGGGCTCTGCATGCCAGCTGTGGCATGTGTGCCATAGGTTCACCATCACAGCTCTATAGTGATCCCAACAGCTATTTATGCCAGTGAGACTTGGAAGGAGTCACCGAGTATTAACAAGACTCAATATTTTCCAAGAAAGGTGCCTTCATCGAATCCTAAATATTCACTAAATATTCACTATTCACTAAATATTCACTATTTTGACCATGATAATAACGAAGAAGTCTCCAAAAGAGTTTCTCCTGCAAATTACATAACATAGTTACATGGAGAAGACTCCAACTTGCAGGTCATAAGCTCGGTATGGAGAATAATCAAATTCTCAAGATGGCAATGAGATGGATCTACCCTGACACTAAACAATCAAGAGGACATCCTCAAAGAGCATTCATAGACCACTTAAAGACTTTAAACATCACACGGGAAGATGCTGACGTACTTGTCCAAAACCGAAAATATTGGAGAGCCCTTGCTGCCTGATTATGCTGCATAGCGTGGGAGGAACTAATGCTAAGAATGCTAAAAGACAACCTCAGTTTATATTGTTCAAGATATGATCTAAAGTTAGAATGGATTAGAATACCCTTCCAAGGGAGTAGCAGGATCTTATCAGGGAGCCACAATAGAGGTGGTTACATGGTTAATTTTCTTAGATATTGAATAATAACATCTATCCCATTGAAAGTCTATGGCTCCATATTATGGTAATTTTATTATGATTTTATGCTAAACCAGGTGTCGGCAACCATGGTTCCGGAGCCACATGCGGCTCTTTCACTCCTCTCCTGTGGCTCCCTGCCAACCCGGTCACATGACCTGCTCTCTGCCCTGAAACACTGGCCCAACCAAGCCAACCCAGCCATGGCCGATGCCAACCTCGCTAACACAAGGGCTGGCGGGGTGGGAATGGGATCCGGGAGGAGGGTATGACAGAAAGGGAGACAAACCCACAGCTGAGCGAGCATGAGCCGCAGTGGGCGGCTTCCCCAAAGATGACCTTCCTCTTCCTCCTCACGTGACCCCATGGCCAGCTGTTGTGGGGCCGGGAGGGCGCATATGAGTGGATAACCTCCTCAAGCGAGAGGCCGGTCTCGGCCAAAGCGCAGCCTGATCCCCAGGGTTAGAGTGGGAGGTTCAGCAGAGCCAGCCTCCTTGAAGTAAAGAAGCAGGCAGCGGGAAAAGGGGGCTGGCCCCACCGCATGCCCACCCCAGGCATCAGGCTCGGAGAAAGCAGGAGCACCCTCACCAAAGATGCTCACTCAGAAGGTCAACCCGCCTGCTCCGTGCACCTTCGCTATGCTTTAGCTGAGCCTGGCAGCTCGCTTGTGGAGGGTATCCCCGTGTGTGTGAGAGAGAGTATCCTCGCTCTTGCGCATGTGCACATGTGCGAGAGAGAGAAATGAGAGAGGGAAGAGGGGAAAAGAGAGAAAGACAGAAATAAAAAATGATGGAGGAAGAGAATGAGAGAGAGGAAAAAGAGAAACAAATGAGAGAAAGAAGAGGGAGAGAGAGAGAGAGCTGGTGGGAGAGAATGAGAGAGAGGGAAAAGAGGGGAAAATGAGAGAAGGGGAGAGAAAGAAAGAGAAAGAAGAAAGAAAGAAAGAAAGAAAGAAAGAAAGAAAGAAAGAAAGAAAGAGGGAGGAGAGGAAAAAGAGAAAAATAGAAATGGGAGGGGGGTAGAGAGAGGGGGGGTAGAGACCCATTTCCCACAGAAAACACCGAGAGCCACAAAACCTGGGAAGGCGTGGCTCAGGGGGGTGTCATGTGACTGGGTGGGAGTGATGTTGAATTTGCTATGCCCACCCAGGTTTTGTGGCTCCCAGTGTTTTCTGTGGGAAACGGGTCCAAATGGTTCTTTTGAGTGTTTAAGGTTGCAGACCCCTGTGCTAAACTAATATATTACCTCCGATATACACATACATACACACACATCATCATCATCATCATTTTAGCCATGATGTAGCTAAAGGAACAGGGCTCCATTCCCGAAGCCCCACTTTCCCAGTCAGGAAGCCTAAAAAGGCACTATCAATCCCGGAGAGATTGATAGGAAAAAAGGGGGATCTTCAAGGACCTCGGGGGAAAAGGCAATTCCCCTGAAGGTTCACAAGAAACCTCTTGATTCTGGCAGGGAAGAAACCAGCCATTTTGGCTGGCCTGAAGCACTTACAGCCGCAGAGTAAGAAGCGAAGATGAAAAAGCCACATAACGGCAACAGTAGGAGAAAAAAACCCCAAAAGGAGGTACAATTATACTGTCGAATGGTGGAGCTGAAATATTGAGAATCTAAGACTTGAAGTAGGAACACTGCCAAAAGATGTGGTAATTAGGAGGACAGAGAGGAGTGAAGGAAATAAACTGACAAGAAGTGACAGCACAAAGAGGCGAAGTAGCAGTTGAAAAGAGGAAAGAAACTCCGATTGGATACATCTTGTGGCTCTGTGGATTGGTGACTATAAATCCCATTTATCCATTTCTTTACTTTAATAAGACTGTAAAATTTACTGAAGATCTTAAGGATTGAAAGGACCAATATAGTTAACTGTGTAAATTGAATGGTGATTTGGGACTCAGTGGATTTACTGGCTGTCTAGAAGGAATAGAAGCGGAAAACAACAGGATTGGTGATTAAAGCTATCACAATCGAATAATTTGGAGAAAGATAAAAACTTTATAATTGGAGAGGACTGAAGAGCTGCTATAACTTTATAAATTGGAATCATAAAAGAACATTGGTGCCGAGCAAAGAAGGAAAAAAAAAAACACCATCTGGAGAGTAAAGGACTGACAGAATAAAAGAAGCAGGATATATAAAGAATGATGCAAGACTGAGTGGAGATTGTATAGACTTACTAAAATAATATAAGAGACATAAACGTGTGGAAGAATACTGGACTGGAGGATAATTGAACAAATAAGGAAAATTAAAGCTAAAATATAAATAAACAAAGATACAAATAATATTATAGTTAAGATAAGATTGTGGAATATTTAAACTAATAAGTCTATAGAGTTTTGTATATTTAAGCAATTATAGAGATATATTTGAATGTTCATATCTGAAAATTAATTTTGGGTATTTTAGATTAGCTTTAAGTAATAAAAGATTATATATTCAAACTAAGGAGTTTATATTCATAGTAATATATTTATAGCTATACGTATATTTATACTCATCATGTTATTTTATATGTTAAACTTTAAGTAATAAATGTATAAATTTTTCACATCATTATATATAGGTAAAGTTATACATAGACTTAAATAAATATATAGAGAATAAGGATTTTAGAACTATAGTAAAATATATATACTTCTATATCTACATACTTATAGCTATACCTGTATTGAAACTCATATCTATATTTTGAAAATTAATATTAACATTGTATAAACTAAGTTTTAAAAAATATATAATGGTGGAGATTTAAAAAAAAGAAACATCTTTATAGCTAATATTTCTAGAGCTAATACATTATATGATATTCTGGAAAAATCTACTTCGGACAGGAAAAATAACAAGCACAAGCACAACAACAATAACCAAAATAAATAAGAAAACGGCCACAAACCCCGCATCTACTACATCTTTACCAGCACATCAATGTTCAATAGAAAGCATGCTTGGAACAGAAAAAGCAGGCTCAACATCAAATATCCAAAGTATCCAAACCACGTTACTGATGATACAAGGGGCAATGACTAAAATACGGGAAGCTATTGCAAACAACCACAAAGAGACAAATAAGAATCAGAACTTAAAAGTGATATGGGAGAAATGAAAAAAGATATTTTAAAAATGGATGACAAAATAGGAAATATCCAGCAAAATATCTTCAAAAACGAACAAAGAATTAAAATAGTGGAGACAAAAATGGAGCAAACAGACAAAAGAGTGGAAACAATGGAACAAAATACATGATAGCTAACTGAGACTTAGAAGAATCAATAGTGTTTTTGGAGATGGAGAAAGCGTCCTTTTATCTCAGATTTCAAAATATTACGGAAAATAAAGAAGATTTAAGGGAGATCATGTCAGAAATTCTAGCGGAGGCAGTACAAAGAGACAAACAAGACATACGGAGAGATCGACAAAGTATACAGAGTACATATGAATTATGCACGCAGACACAAACTGCCAAGAGAAGTACATATAAGATTTACAAGAAAAGTGATAAAAGAGGAAATATATAAAAAAATGAGGGAAGAATCGATATTATATAAAGGAAAGGAAATATTCTTAAACAAATTCCAAGATGAGTGAGAGATCAAAGACGAAACTATCAATTCCTAACATCACAACTAAATAAATATAACGTAATGTTCCGATGGTTAGTACCAGAAGGTATTCTAATCTCCTGGCAGGAGAAAAAATTCAAAACAGATACATACAAACAGGCACAAGATACAAACAGGCACAAGAATTTTTCAAACACCACTTTGCATTAGAAGAACAAGAGAGTAGAGAGGAAGTTGAGAGCAAGAGCCAGGAGGAATACCAAAAGGAGAAGAACAACAGGGAACAAGAAGAAAAGAGAAAACAGGAAAAGGAATGAATAGAGAGAGAAGGAGCAAGAGGAAAAATACAAAGAGAAACAAGAAATACAAGGAGATTAAGAACAATGAATAAATAAGGAAGAAAATGGAGGAAGAAATAAAAATAATCTCAATAAACATAAATGGTCTAAATTCACCAGCTAAAAGAACTCAGACATTTACAAAATTACAAAAATTAGATATGGACATTATAAATTTACAGGAAGTACACATTAAGAAACAGCACAGAAAATTACTAGAACACCCAAGAGTAGGCAAACTCTATGTATATTAACACAACAACAAAAAAAGAAGAATTGCAGTATACATCAAAAAACAATTAAAATCAAAACAAATATACACAGATGAGGAGGGAAGAATCTTAATGATCGAAATAGAAACAGAATAAAAAATAATGCTATTGTTCTCAATATATGCACCAAATGATAACCAAAAAGAATTTTATAGAAAGATACACAACAAAATAAGAGAATTAGAATACGAAAATGTATGTTTAATTGGAGACTGCAATTATTGACATTAAAAAAGACTACAGGAGACTTCCGGTTGGTGACCCGCGGCGACATGGCGCTGAGTGAGTGACCACCGCTCCTCATCACTGCCAGTCACCATGTTTTGGGGATCCCTTCGGGGGCGCGAAGCCCGGAAAGCTTCGCGGACGATAGAGATAGCCAGGGGAGCAAAAAAGTGAAGCGCAATCACTTTTCGCAAGACCGGGGTGGCTCTGTCAACCAAGCACGCGTGAGTCTGCTGGTCAATGGCGGACCTGAAGCGGCAGTAACCAGCAACAAGATGGGAGATCGGAGATCGGAGGTTGCAATGGCGAATTGGGACTACCATATCTTCCCTAGTTGGTGAGAGTGACATCGGAGGAAGGGGCTGGTGGAGTCGGGGGCGAAGGTCTCAGAAGGGAGCGAGCAGCGACTGGATCTGAGTGAGAGGATTAAAAACGAGAGAACCCGACGAGCCAGCAGAGAGGAGAAAGCGATCATTGGGATTATTGGTGTAAGAAGAGGCTTGGTGGACAGAGTAAAGCAAGAGACAAGAGTTTTGAAGTATCTTTATTTCGTTGCTTATTGCCATAGTCCGATTGGAGAGTGTGTAAGTGGGAGAGAGATATGAGCGTCCTAGAAGAACAGGAAGTGCAGCCATTATAAGGATTACTCAGGAGACAACGGAGAGGCTGACGTTGGACAATCTAGCAGTAGAAAACCATAGAGAACAGTGTCAGAATAACTGACTCACAAGATTTGGAAGAGTGAGGAGGCTGAGTATTAAAGAACTTTAAAGAACGTTATATACTCGATATTTGGAAAAGGGTGGGGAAGAACCCCATAGTTATAATAAATTTGACACTGGTTATAAATTGATATAAATACATATATATATATTCTCTTCTCTTGATTGCTGTCAAAAACCCTCTTGAGAAACATATACGTTCTACTAATTGGTAAATTAACAAATTAAATTGTACGATCTCTTTACTTATATCTTGGTGAAAAATAGAATCTACTTTTTTACATTTTTATTGTACCTATAACTTAACTGTATACTTATCTACGTTTATAGTATTTATTAGGTAGCATAGTACTGATTCATATTTATCTATTTGTATTTATATTTGTATGTCTATATTTATTGTCTTTATTAGATAATACAGTATTTATATTTTTAAGTAGGCACTGATATTTCTAAATCTATTATATTTAATTGTTCCTTAGGTGATTATCTTGCTAATTAATTAATTATTTATTAATTATATATTAAGCTTAATATATTTTCTTAGGAATTTTAAATTCAATTGTTTTTTAATAATTCATTAATAAGTGCTATATTTAATTAATTACTTAATTGATTTAGGTTAGGCTTATAATATTAGACAAGAGTTAAGAGATTTATTGTTTGATGGTGTTACTTGTTAAGTGAAATAATTCTACTAAGAAGTTATTGGGATCAATTAAAAAAGGCTAAGGATAGGAACTTAAGGAAGAGTCTTTAAATAAATAGACCCCCCATACTTAATAAGCAAGTAACTTGATTAGGAATCTAAGAAGTATCCAATAGTGGAAAACAGTGGCAAGTGCCACTGAATGATTATTTGGAGAAATATTGAAAAAATAATAAGAGAACAAAAGTCAATTTTGAAAGAAATGGCAAGTATGACTTCAACAATTCTGAAAACTGGTAAAAAAGTACCATCCAATCTTACCTTAGCAATATCGTCCCCAGCTACACAGAAGTCACTAGAAGGCCTGCAGAAAATAGATAAACCTCCAACAACCCCAACATTACAAACTGTACAGTCCTCTCTGTCACTAATTCAAGAAACCATGTTAGCGATGCAAGAGAAACTGCTGAACAACCACTCAGAACTAAAGCTGGATATTCATGTGTTAGACTCAAAGATGAACGAGATCCAAGCTTCAATCGTTAATAATGAGAAAAGAATCCAAAAAGCAGAACAAAGGATTGAACAAAATGAAAAGAAATTGGATATGATAGATCAAACCCTTTCGATGCAGAATAAAGAAATTGAAGATTCATTGATTCATCTTGAAATGGACAAGGCCTCATTCTATCTCTGTTTTCAAAATATTGGTGAAAATAAAAAAGAAGATCTGGGTGATAAGATGGCTGAGTTGATTGTGGATGCTCTCCAGCGAGATAAACAGGAAATTATTAGAGAGCTCGATGAGGTCTATAGAGTTCAAACAAATTATGCGAGAAGGAACAGGCTCCCTAGGGAGGTCCATGTAAGGTTCGCCAGAAAAAAAGTGAGGGACATCTTATATAACATAGCGCGAGAGGAACAAATCACATTTAGAGCAAAAGAGGTGATGATCTTAAAACAAGTACCAAGAAGAGTGAGGGAAGGGAGGAAGAATTATAGATTCTTTTTTTTTTATTGAAAAAGTTTTCAAATACAAATTTTCCCCCTTTTTTCCCCCCCTCTCCCTCCCCCTCCCTAACCCCCCCTCCCCACCCATCCCCCCCGTGACTTCTTCATAACAAAAAAAAACCTAATTCATAACAGATTACTTACTCCCTCCTCTAGATATTGACCTTTACTTACTAAAAATATTATTAATATTATAACATCCCCCTTTATCCATACATATCAAAAAAGAGAAAAGAAAGGAAAAAAAAAGACATTATACTATGACATTATAAAATAACTTCTCCACTTTAAAACTATACGATAAGTCCTACTTTAACATTTAATCTTCTATATATATTACTATAACATTCCAAAGCGGCCTTCCCCATAAAATCTAGTTTAACATTTATTCCACTCTATCCATTTCCTCCACTCCCCTAAATATAACACTTAAAAATCCCTTTTCTTAGACTAATCAATCTACTAAATAGCTTATTCACCCACTATCATACAAAATTGCCATAGACAACATTTCTTAACATCTTTGATTCACTGCCCACACTTCTTAAAAATATGTGTCTATATTTTCCATTATATCTAAATAAAAAAAAAAGAAAAGACAATGACTTTAAATTTATAATCCATATAGTATCTTCTTTGAGGTCTTTCCACTGGATTGGTAGAACCAACATCCATAATCGGGTAACATAGCTTACTGGTGCAACAGTTTATTCAGGATCTTCAATCATATCTGCCCCCATCAGTAGTAAATATCTTCTTATATATATAAAAGTAAAAACAACCACCCGAGTGACATTATAATTATATTCCATATAGTAATAATTGTGGGTTTCATCAGGATTATTAATTCCCATCATCGTAGTGGGTAACAACCCGATCTTCTGCATGCCCCAGCATAATTCTCTTGCCTTGTGATTCAAGATAATATAATATGTTTATCAACACAAAAAGAAATTCCAAAATGGATAATTCAAATCCATCAGTTTAAGGCTCGTTTCACGTCCCCAGATTACGGCCATGCAGAGATCTGCCACAAACCTCAGGATGATATTAACCAATACGTCGCCTCTTCTGTGTTTACACATAATCGTTCATATTTTAAAATCACTGGCTTCACTGTTGCCTGATTAGAAATTTCTGTTTTTATGCCACCTGTTTCTTTTTTTCTTTTCTTTTTGTGGGTTTGGTTTCCATCCTGGTTCCCTTTCTGTAAAGTGTGTATCATCTGGTCGGTTTTTATTCTGCTTTGTAGATTGGTCTTGTTGGTTTTGCTTTTGTATCTCATATTTCTTTTTTATCCCTTGTATATCCCCTAATTGGTTTCCATGTTTATCCTTGCCTTGATAAGTCATCACATTAAGATTAGATGCCTCTTCTCTCAAATTTGTAAATAGTCCAGCTGGGGTATCCAATAAATCCAAAGGCAATTCATCTGGTACAGTCTCTGTAATTCGATATTTTACCTTTATTTCCGGCTCCTTCTGCTTATCCTGTATTATACCTGGAGATGTTAAGTTCATTTTCAACCTATTTTGATAAAATTCTTCCGCTCTTTCAACAGTATTTAGCTGATATCTTTCTCCTTGGTATCTAAATATAATACCCACTGGGGCGTCCCACCTGTAGGAGATATTTCTCTTTTTTAACTCATTCACCAGAAAACCAAATTTCTTCCTTTCCATCAATATCTTAGGTGGGAGTTCCTTGTAAATCCAAATCTTTCTTCCATACAATTGCAAATTAGAATTGAAGGAGTTTTGAACGATATTATTCCTAATCTCCTTATCTGTAAAATAAATCACCACATCTCTAGGCCATTGCCTTTGCTTAGCAATCCAGGAGTTGATTCGATAAACTCTGTCGATCCTACAAAACACTTCATCAGGTTGAACCTTTAGAATCCCAGCTAGAAATTTAGAAGATATTTTCCTTAAATCATCTCTATTATTTTCCTGCAAACCTCTTAATCTTATCGCATATTCTGTAAAATTATATTGTACCATTAACATCTCTTTTTCAATCTTCTGTTGCAAATTTTCTGCATTACCATACTTTTGATCAGCATCCATTTTAGGTTTTTCTTCTAAGCTATTATCCTGAGTGTTTGTCAAATCATTTTCAATTTTTTGAATTCTATTGTCCAATTTATCTTGAATTTCTTCCATTTTAGACTCTAGTACAATAGTATTTGTGTCCAACTGTTTCATAAATCCTGTAAAACCATTAACCACTTTTGAGAGTTTTTTCTCCAAAAAATCAAACTTAGATTTCACCAATTCTTTAATTTCCTGCTTAAATTTTTCAAATTGCTGATTCACAATCTCCTCCCTTCTTTCAATCTCCTCTATAAAAAATTCTATTATATTAAAGTCAGGTTTCTGAGACTGAAGAATTAAGACTTGTTCCTTTAAGTTGCTGGTGGGGGAATCCCCCCCCTTCTTGTTTATCTGACTTTATGAGTCTCAGTGCCATGTTTCCGCCCAGGCAGGCTTTGTTAAAAAAAAAGCAAGAAAGAAAAAAAAAAGGGACTTCTTTCCAATCAACGACAATATCAGGTCTCCAAGGGTTAAAAAAAGAGAAAAAGACACAGGAGCAAAGTTTTGTCTACAAATGTAGCCAGTGGTATTTATTCCGCTACATTGTAGTAATAGAAAACGGAAAGACTTCCCTTTCAGCCTCTCCTCCAGCCAACGCCATTTTAAAAGGCTTCTTTTTTTCCTCTTTCTTTTCCTCCTCTCTCTTAAGTAATTTTTTTTTTTAAAAAATCAGTAAAATACTTGCGGTTCAATATTACAGGTCCAGCTCACATTTTCTTTGAGTAGTCTGTTAAATTTGCAGGCTTGCTTTTGACGCCTGGCTCTGCATCAGCAGAGGTCTCCCAAAGCCCGGAGCGGCGGCTGGGGATACGGGGCATCTCATCCGCTCCGTCCCAAAAGTAAAAAAAAACTTTTGGGACTCCGCAGAGAGTTCTACCCACCCCTGCCGGCTCTATCTCCGTTTCCTCATGGAAACGGAGTTTTTTCGAGCCGCCATTCCGTTTTGAAGGCGGCTCTAACAGGCGATGGAAGCTGACGATCCCAAAGGAACGTCTGGCAGCGGCAAACAGCAACCCGGAAGTCAAGAACTATAGATTCTTGACAAGTCAACTGAACAGAAGAAACATAATATTTAGCTGGCTCCTGCCAGAGGGGATGTTAATCTCATGGCAGGAAAGGAAAATTAAAATTGACAGCTTAAGTGCAGCACAGGACTTCCTGGATCAGCTAAGGGGAGGGGAAGAGGAGCAAAATAGCAAGGAGGAAATCGACACGGCAAATACAGAAGAAGAAACTTCCCAAGAACAAAGTACAAAGGAAGCTATAGAAGAGGAGAAGAAAAGAGAAGAAGAAGAGGAAAAAGGGAAAAAAACTAGACCGGTAAGAGCAGTAACCTTAAAAATAAAAAAGAACTAGGAATTAGATACAAATGTTAGGAATGAATGGTATAAAAATCCTTTCTCTAAATGTTAATGGCTTAAATGACTATAAAAAAAATTGGTAAAACAAAATCCGGATATAATTTGCATACAGGAGGTTCACATAAAAAAAGAAGAGGCCAATTTTTTAGAATATACGAAATTCGGTAAAGTATTTGTGTCCTTAGCAGAGAAAAGAAAAAGGGGGGTTGTTATGTATGTCAGAAGAGGAATAGAGGCAGAATTAAAATATAAAGATGCTAAAGGGAGAATCCTAATGATAGAGGTAACGAGTGGCAACTCTAAAATGATGCTGGTAGGGGTATATGCCCTGAACAAAAAACAGGGACAATTCTACCGAAAACTACATGAACAGTTAGGAAAATGGGCGCATAATGAAATATGTATGTTAGGCGATTTTAACGGCATTGTAGACCCAGACAGAGACTATAAAAGTGGAAAAATTAAAAAAAATAAAAGAACACCCTTGCCAAAAAGTTTTTTTGATCTGGTGGATGAATTAAACCTGATTGACATGTGGCGAACATTGCATCCCTCTGACAGACAATACACTTTTTATTCGAACGCGCAGAATTCCTGGTCTAGAATAGATATGGTATGGGCCACTAGGAAATTAGGATTGGAAATTAAGAAGGTCGATATGAGCACAAACGCCTGGGCAGATCACAAGCTCCTCGAAATAAATTGGCAGTATATGAAGAAGAGAAAACAACAGAGATGGAGACTACAGACGAACCTATTGAATGAAAAAGAGTTTATATTTAAACTGAATGAAGAAGTAAAGCGCTTTTTTATAGAAAACGGTAATCAAGGTACGGCTAGAGAAATTGTTTGGGAAACCATGAAGGCTTATGCGAGAGGAGTGGCTATATCGTATATGGTGTTTAAAAATAAAGAAAAAAGGAAGGCCAGGGAGTCCCACACCAAAAGGTTAGAAGAAGCGGAAAATAAACTACAGCAAAATCCGGGAGACGAAGTGCTAAACAAAAGTGGATGATGGTGAAACATAGGCTGAATATTTTAGATCAGGAGGAGATAGCGCAAAAAATAAAAAGAACAAAACATTACTACTATGAGAACGCTAATAAGTCCAGAAGGTGGCTTGCATATAAATTAAAAAAAGAGAATGAAAAGAGTCAAATTCTTGCATTAGAAGACTAAGGGTAACCTCCTGACGAAAGAAGATGATAAATTAGAAAGAACAAGAGAATTCTATGAAGCTTTATACAAAGATGAAGAAATCGAAACAGTTAAGGTGGAACAATATTTGATGGATGCTAGTCTACCCCACATAACAGAAGAAGAGAGGGAAATGTTGAATAACAAAATTACAATAGAGGAACTCAAAATTGCTCTTACCAAAATTAAAAAGAATAAAACCCCAGGTCCAGATGGACTACCAGGGGAAATTTATATAAAATTCGACGAAGCATTGCAAATAGAATTATTAGAAATCTTTAATGAGGTCCTGGTTGGCACAAGAATTCCGGACACATGGAGGGAAGCGTATCTCACTCTCATACTGAAAGAAGGTGCCAATCCGAAACAAATTGCAAATTATAGACCCATCTCCTTACTAAATTCAGATTATAAATTGTTTATGAGTATAATAGCAGAGAGGGTGAAAATTTTTTTAAACCTTTGGATTCACAAAGACCAGAATGGATTTCTTCCAGGGAGACAAATGAGGGACAATTTGAGAACGGTACTAAATGTCATAGAGTACTATGAGCAACATCCCGAAAAGCAGCTGGCGCTAGTGTTTGTGGATGCCCAAAAGGCATTCGATAACCTGAATTGGAGCTTTATGGTTAATCAAATTAACTTAATGGGATTTGGGGCAAACTTCAGGAAAATGATTAAGAATATTTATCACAAACAGAGGGCGAGTATACTAATAAATGGGGACAAGACTTGAACATTCCAGATTCAAAAGGGAGTAAGGCAGGGATGCCCCCTATCCCCTCTACTTTTCATTCTGGCATTAGAAGTGTTACTTAGGAAGATTAGATCTAATAAAGAAATTAAAGGACTAAAGATTAGGAAAGAAATTTTCAAAATGCAAGCCTTTGCAGATGACGTGGCTCTAATAATAGAAGACCCATTAGAAACTGGCCGTAAATTACTACAGGAAATACAGAAGTATGGAGAAGTTGCAGGCTTTAAACTTAATAAAACAAAAACCAAAATAATAGTGAAAAATGTAACCGAAGCATATAAGAAAGAGTTGGAAGATTCTTTAGGTCTCCAGGTAGTGAAGAAAACAAAATATTTAGGAATATGGATTACACCGAGGTATTCATCATTAAAAGAAGATAATTATACCCCACTATTACAAAAAATACCAGGATTTAGATAGATGGAAAAAGTTAAAATTGTCTTTCACGGGCAAAATAGCAGCAATCAAGATGAATATTCTCCCCAAAATTATATTTTTATTTCAAAGCATACCAGTGAGTCTGGATAAAAAATTCTTTTTAGATTTCAATAAAAGTGTTAGGGAAAGAAGGCGAGGATTTCATATAACATATTGCAAGGGAAAAGAAATATGGGCGGTTTTGGACTCCCTGATTGGGAAGCTTACCAAAAGGCAGCTAAATTAGTTTGGATTAAGGAGTGGGTCACTCCTTAGGAGAATTCTGACCTTAGAGGGTCATGATTTACAAGAAGGATGGCACGCCCATTTGTGGGACCCAAGAAATAAGAAAAAATCTTATTTCCACAAACATAAAGTAAGGGAGACCCTTATACAAACGTGGGAGGTAATTAGGCAGCGGTTCTACACCAAAGTACCAAACTGGCTTTCTATTATGGAGGTCCTGACCTCCATTTTGTAAAGAAGACATTACAAAATTTGGCACATATAAGGATTTACTAGATGAAAACGGGAACCTCAAATCCCTGGATATACTGAGACCAAGGCCTTAACCTAGACTGGTGGAATTATTTACAGATAAATTCAAGGTACTAGAAGGATCGGGATCAATATGGCATAGAAGCAAAGCATGGAAATTTAGACAAAATTTTGTTGGGGGTGGAAAAGAAAATGTTAGCAAAAATATATAACCTTTTACTAGACAAGGATAGGGCAGAAGATATAGCTAGAAACCAGTTAAATATCTGGGAAAAAAACATTGGATATAGCTTAAATTTTAACGATTGGGAAGAGGCCTGGAATAGAAACTATAAAATGACTAAAGCCGCAACATATAGGGAAAATCATTATAAGATGCTCCATAGGTGGCACCTAGCGCCAGCCAGACTAGCAAAGATGTTTCCTAAAGCTTCAGCAACTTGTTGGAAGTGTGATAAGGAAGTTGGCACCTTCTATCATATGTGGTGGACCTGTTCAATGACAAAAAGGTTTTGGTCTAGAATTCGAATTTGGTTACGGGAATTAATTGATGAGGAATTAGATCTATCCCCTGAAATATTCCTCTTGGGAATAATTAGGAATGGACTTACTAAAGATAAAATCCAATTTATAATTCATATTACAACAGCGGCCAGATTAGTTTATGCGAAATTTTGGAAAGATAAAACCATACCACCAGAGGAAATTTTAATAAATAAAATTCTAGAGTGCGCTGAAATGTCAAAACTAATGAACGAGCTAAATAACGACGAGAAATCCAAACACCATGTAGTATGGGGAAAGTGGTACGAATGGTTAAATAATAGGATAAAATTATGATGTCAGGGTATGCTTATTTTTTGCAATTTAAATGTGAAATATACCCGATGTATATCTTGTAAATATGTACAAACACTGCACCTCTGATTTTAGTAGAGATTTGATGTTTTTAATTACAAAACTAATAAAGTATATTTAAAAAATAAATAAAAAAAGACTACAAAAGCAATATGAAAAATAAAATGAAGAAAAGGACTTTACCAGATACATTCCATGAAATGACGGAAGAACTATGCTTACACAATACATGGAGAGAAATAAACAAAGAAAAGAAACAATATACATTCTATTGAAATCCACATCAATCGTGGTCTAGGATTGATATGGTATGGATGACACCAGAGCTCAGAAAAGAAACAGAAGAGGTGGAAATAATGACAAATATCTGGGTGGATCATAATCCATTAAGGGTGATATGGAAAGGCCAAAAGAAAAAAAAGAGATGGATGGTGAACAAAGAAATATTAAAAGAGAAAGAATATGTACAAATGATTGAAAAAGAAATGAATGTATTTTTTAGGATAAATACAAAAGAAGAAACATCACTCCAAAATTTATGGGACACTGCAAAAGCATGTATAAGAGGGCTCACAATTGCATACACAGTAAAAAGAAACAGAAAAAAAAACCAAGAACAAGATAATTTGCAAGAAGAACTTAAAAGATTAGAACTAGATTTACAGAACATAATAAAATTAAAGAAAGAAGAGATTTAATAAGACACAAGTTAAATTTGGCCTCACAAGTTGATATGGCACGGAAAATTAAATTGGCAAAACAAAACCACTTCGAACATGAAAACAAAATAGTTTGCATTTTGCAAGGGCGATGGTTTGCAAGGGTGATGGTTAACATACAAATTGAAAAAAAAAGAGAAAAGAATAATACACCAGTTACAAGATGAGAAGGGAGATATACACTATAGAGGAGAAGAAAAAAAAATAGCAAAAAGTTTCTTTCAAAATTTATATTCCCAAGAAAATATACTGGAAGAAGACATTAAACAATACCTAGATAAGATGAATATAACAAAGCTAGAGGAGATACAAAGAGAGACTATGATGGAACTAGTGGAGGCGAAAAAGAAATAGAAAAATAATAAAACACCAGGCCGAGATGGACTTCCGGTAGAATTATATAAAACAATTCAAGAACCACTAGATGAAATATTGTTAGAAATCTTTAATGAAACACTCATAGAGGCCAGAATACCCAATTCTTGGACAGAAGCCCTCATCATCCTTATCTCAAAAGAAGACACAGATTAACAACAAATCAAAAATTATAGACCCATCTCACTACTAAATGCAGATTATAAACTATTCACAAAAATAATTTTGGAAAGATTCAAAAAAGTGATAAATGAGTATATACACCCTGACCAGAATGGATTTTTACCAAAAAGGCAAATAAAAACCAACATGAGAACTATAATAGACATATTGGAATATTATGAGGCACAACCGGACAAACAAGTGGCATTAATATTTTTGGATGCCCAAAAAGCCTTCAATAATTTAAATTGGAGATTTATTATTTTGCAATTAGAAAACATGAAATTCAGAGAGAAATTCTACCATAAAAATGGTAGAAAAAATATATTCAATACAAATGGCAAATTGGATTTCACCACTGAATAAAAGGCTTGAAAATAAAAAAAGAAGAGTATAAAGTTCAAGCCTTTGCTGAGTATTTATTTTAGAGCAACCAATACAGACAGGATCCAAACTAATACAACAAATAGAAGAATATGGAAAGGTAGTGGGATTTAAAATTAATAAACTCAAAACAAAGGCATGAACAAAAAACTTCACCAAGAAACAGGAAAATGAACTGGAAGATAAAATGGGCATTCAAACGACCAAAAAATTAAATATTTAGGAATTTGGTTAACAAATAAATGTTCGTCGATTAAAGAGGATAATTATAACAAATTAATATCACAGATAAAGAAAGACTTGGAAATTTAGAGAAAACTACAATTATCCTTAATAGGAAAAATAGCATCGATCAAAATGAACATTCTACCACGAATATTATTTTTGTTTCAAGTAACACCCATAAAATTAAGAAAAAAATTATTTAAGGATCTAAACAAATTAATAGTGAACTATATCTGGCAAGGGAAAAAAATCAAGAACCAAAATAAAATCATTACAAGATAGTAGGGAAAGAGGTGATTTTGGACTCCCAGACTGGGAAACATACTACAAGGCAACAGCACTTATTTTGATCAAAAACTGGATGGAATTAAGGAACAAAAGAATCTTAACATTAGAGGGACATGATCTACAGATAGGGTGGCATGCCTTTTTATGGGACGGAAAAAATAGACAACACAGTTACTTTCAGAGACACTTAATCAGAGATGCACTATTACAAACATGGCAAGAGATAAAAAAGAATCATTACAATAAAATTCCAGAATGGTTATCAACAATGGAGGCGCTAATTTATCCGACTGTATTGGATATTGATAAAATTAAAAGATACAAAGATTTACTAAATAGTCAAGGAGAATTGAAAACAAGACAAGAATTAAAAGAACAGGGTACAGACATTGATTGGTGGCCATACATGCAAATACAATCCAGATATAGGACAGATTTAACACAATATGGATTTCAAAAAGAGACACACGAATTAGATAAAATTCTTCAAGACACAGAGGACAAATTGATAAAAAAAATTATAATTATTTATTAAGATATAAAATGGAGGAGGATGTAGTTAAGAAAACATGATAATTTGGGTGAAAAATTTCGGATATAACATTGAATTGGATAAATGGGAGAAATTATGGAACAAAAATTACAAACTGACAATGTCTGTAACCTATAAAGAAAATATGTACAAAATGTTCTATAGGTGGCATCTTCCACTGGCAAGGCTGGCTAAAATGTTCCCCAATATCTCATCAACGTGCTGGAAATGTAAACAACATCAGGGAAAGTACTAACACATGTGGTGGATGTGCCCCAAAGCAAAACAATATTGGAGTAAAATTAGAATACAATTAAAAGAGAGGGGCTTCTAGTTGGCACCGCCGGCGTCACGGACGGTCTTTTCAGACCGCTGGCATCGTGATTCCGTTGGAGCCGTCCTGACAGCGCTAATCAGCTATCAGACAGCTTGAAAACCTCTCCTTCGGGAGAAGAAGGGGAGGAGAGCCGGTGGGTGAGGGTAGAGCTCCCTGGAAGCCCCTGGAATAACTCCAGGGGCTTGGAGGGTGAGAGCCAGCCCACTGAAGCTCTGGATCCGGTGCGACTCTGTATTAACAGAGCTAGGCGTCGCGTCCAACTCTGCTGTCAAAAAGAAGATTGATTGAATCCAAAAAGCAGGAGAACAAGCTTTTGCAAGTATAATGCTTAACTCCGGGGATACAATGTTTCTATTTGAATTTTCTGAGCTGGAGGTGAAAATGGCATCTTTGTTGCGAGTCTAAAAGTGAAAGTTAGAAAGGAAAGTGCTTGTTAACAGATTTGTGCTGAGAGACTGGCTTTAAGTTGCTGGATTTGATTTTAAAGAGCTGCTTGGAGAAAAGATCATTTTGCTTGGTGATTTACAAACAAATTGCTGAAAGCTGTTCAAGAGACTTTATGGCTGTGACTTTATGACTTTATGGTGGTGAAAAGAAATTTTTTCTTAAAATAAGATGGCTTCCAAGAAAGGAGTTTTTGAAAGTGCTGGAAGCACTGTGTCAGAAATGACACAGTTGACTGATTCACAGAGACACAAGGATTCTATTAATGAATTTACAGAATTTGTAAAGGAAGCCATGAATAATCATACTGTAGCTATGATTAACCAAATAGCAATCTTCGAATGGAAATTAAAAGATTTGTTGGAGGACACAAAAGCAAATACAGAGCACAATGACAATGCAGAAGACATTTTGATTAAAGCAGAGAAGGTGGAATTGGCTGGTTCTCAAGAACTTTCAAGCTTACTTCCTGTTCTTTGTGATGATTTGGAGAGGAAAAAAGTAGAAAATGACCAGCCTTGCGAGGTCTTGGAGGAAGAAGGAGATTTGCCAGCAGTTTTCACACAACTAACTGAAAAGAAACAACTGAATTTTTCTTTGCGAACTGATGATAATTTTTGGTTTTACAGAACAAGGAATGAAGTGACTGACTTCATAGGCGATATGGTGGCTCTAAATCAGAGGAGGGGACAATTTTTACAGATACATCAACCTCAAATTAAAATTAAAAACCTCAAATTCAAAACAGAACTAGGAGGGATGAAGAAAGATTGAAAAAAATATAAAAAGAAAGCAAGAATGGAAGATTAACCTTTTTTGGTTTTGCAGTTGATGTTTTAATGGCTAATTAAAAGGATTATGTTTTAAGATTTAAAAGCTGGAGGGAGGAAGACTTTTTGTTATAAGACTTTTAAAATATCTGAAAGCATGAAAGTAAGATTACCTTTTTTTTGGTTTTGCAGTTGATATATTAATGGCTAATTAAAATGATTATGTTTTCAAATTTAAATGTAGAGGGAGGAAGAAAGATTGAGGGGAAAATGCAGAAACTCAATTATTGACTAATTAAGGTTTATTTTTTGTTATAAGATTTTCTAAAATATCTGAATTTTGAGAAAAGTGGAGGGAGAGTAAAATGTTTATGTAAATGAATTAAGAATACTTTACATATATACTAAGAGAGTTTTTAGGGTTTGGATGATCAATGTTTGTTAATGTTTTTAAAACCCTTAGAGTTAATGAAAGGGGAGGTTGATGACTTTGTAGAAGGGGAGTTAAGGGGTCCAGGGAGTTTTAAATCTTGCAGTAAATTAGCATATGTTAGCGAATGTTTGTTGAAGGCTATGCCCTGTTTTTGTTCTGGGAAGTCGGGGGTGGGGGGTGGGGAGGGGGGGTTGAAGGTTGATGATAGATTGAATGATTGCTTATATTGTATATTTGTTTGATTATAAAATAAAATAAAAACTTTTTATAAAAAAAAAAAGAGACATAACCAAACAGCATATAGAGATGAAGCCCGAAATATTTTTATTAGGAATATTCCCAGGGATTTACGAAAAAAAAATACAGTATTTAATTATACAAATTATAACAGCAGCAAGAATAATATACGCACAACATTGGAAAAATAACAATATACCAACGGAAGATAATCTGATTAGAAAAGTTTTGGAGTGTGCAGAAATGGACAAACTTACAAAGGAAATACAAGAAAAAGAGGAAACAGAATATTATATAGTGTGGGAGAAATGGTATTAATTTCTCCCACACGATATAGGAGAGGGTTAAAAGGTAAGGAAAGAGTAAATGAGGAAGATATAGGAGTGGAAATGCAGTAACAAACAAGAGGAAACAGGAAGATCACCGGGTGGCTGATTGCCTCAAGCCACAGCTGGCATCCGCACCGCGAGCCCCGAACCAACCAAAGCCAAGAAAATCACCCGCAAAACCATGAGAAAATGTGGGCAGTTCAACGGGTCATGGAAGTCTCTTCCCAATCCAGCAAAGGGGAGAAAACACCAAGCCACGTCAAGCCTGGCTTGGTTTTCTCTGAGAGGGAAAGCAAAGGGGAAGATGACCGGATCACCATCATTGCCACCAGATAGTGGCACTATCATCCCTATGGCACACTGGGTGGAGATTTTGGGTGCACTTGGTGCCTAATTAGTCTCCAGATGGTGGAGAAACTAAAACTGAGACTGAGGAAGTTAAGGCAGCCCATGGGAGTCTTACAATTAGATGATTCCCTTATGGAAGTGGTGCCGGCAATCTGCCTAATGGAACCAGTGAGCCTCAGGGTCAGGACCCATGTAGAGACTATTCATTTTACTGTGGCTCCTGGAATGACTGAGACCATGGTCCTAGGGCTTTCCTGGTTGAAGAAATTGAATCCATCAGTAAATTGGGAAAGCAACAAGTGTCGAATGAGAAGAAAAGCAGCTAGCGGGAGCCTGCAGTTAGGAAAATGAAAACTGAGTCAGCGAATACATTAAAGGGAAGCAAGGAGCTAGAGCCGCTCGTTCCAAAAGAATACTGTGACCTAGCAGAGGCATTCAGTGAGAGGGGATCAGATGTGCTCCCGCTCCATCGCCCCACAGACTGTGCTATTAAAAGCTTGCCAGAGGTCAAGTTGCCCAAGCCGAAGATGTTCTCCATGATGCTGAGGAAGATGGAAGAACTTTGGGGATTTATAGACAAGAGCTTAGCCAGAGGATTTCTCCAGCAAGTGAAGTCGAGGATGGCTGCCCCTGTGCTTTTCAAGAAGAAAGATAGGTCTCTTAGGCTATCCGTGGATTACGTGGGTTAAAATGCACCTGCATGGAAAATATGTATCCCTTCCCCCTCACGACAACTGCCTCAGTACCTGGATGAATCGAATTATCTAGATCCGTTTCAGTCGGGATTCAGGCCCGGGTACAGCACAGAGACAGCATTGGTTGCATTGGTTGATGATCTCTGGAGGGCTCGAGACAGGGGTTGCTCCTCAGTCCTTGTCCTATTAGACCTCTCAGCGGCTTTTGATACCATCGATCATGATATCATGCTGCACCGGTTGGAAGAGTTGGGGGTGGGGGGCACTGTTCTACAGTGGTTCTCCTCCTTTCTCTCTGACCGGTCGCAGTCTGTGTTGACAGGGGGGCAGAGGTCGACCCCGAGGCCCCTTATATGTGGGGTGCCACAAGGATCGGTCCTCTCGCCCCTTCTATTCAACATTTATGTGAAGCCGCTGGGTGAGATCATCCGTGGTTTTGGGGTGAAGTACCATCAGTACGCTGATGACACCCAGCTGTACATCTCCACCCCAGACCACCCCAATGATGCCCTCGAGGTGATGTCCCGGTGCCTGGAGGCCGTACGGATCTGGATGGGGAGGAACAAACTCAGACTCAACCCATCCAAGACCGAGTGGCTGTGGGTTCCGTCGTCCCGATATAGTCAGTTGGCGCCATCTCTGACTATTGGGGGCGAGTCGTTGGCTCCCATACGTTGGGCATCCTCCTGGACTCACGGCTGTCTTTTGAAGAGCATATGGCGGCCGTAGCCAGGAGGACTTTTTATCAGGTTCGCCTGATTCGCCAGTTGCATCCCTTTCTGGATCGGGACTCGTTACGCACGGTCACTCACGCCCTTGTCACCTCACGCCTGGATTATTGTAATGCTCTCTACATGGGGCTCCCCTTGAGAAGCACCCGAAGGCTCCAACTGGTCCAGAATGCGGCCGCGTGGGTGGTAATGGGAGCAATGTGGCGCTCTCATGTAACCCCCCTCCTGCGCGAGCTGCACTGGCTCCCAGTGGTCTTCCGGGTGCGCTTCAAGGTTTTGGTTACTATCTTTAGAGCGCTCCATGGCTCAGGACCAGGGTACTTACGAGACCGCCTCCTGCCACCAATAGCCTCTCACCGACCAGTTCGCTCCCATAGAGAGGGACTCCTCAGGGTGCCGTCGGCCAAACAATGTTGACTGACGGCCCCCAGGGGGAGAGCCTTTTCTGTGGGGGCACCTACCATCTGGAACGGGCTTCCCCCGGAGTTACGAAACATCCAAGACTTACGCATATTCCACCGTGCCCTGAAAACATTTCTATTCCAACAAGCTGGTCTGGCCTAACTCTCCCTTTTTAATTGGCTTTTAAACTGGCTTTTAAATTGGGTTTTAAACCTCTTTAGATAAATTTGGATTTTTTTTTTTAATCTTTGAGCCTAAATTACTTAATCTGTTTCTTAATAGTTTTTAACTTCTATATGTATTTGTATTTATTATGGCTGTTCACCGCCCTGAGTCCTTCGGGAGTAGGGCGGTATACAAATATGAAAAAATAAAATAAATAAATAAATAAGGGACATGCTGGGTTACCTATCCAATGGAATAATTTCCACTAAGGTAGATTTGAGGGAATCATACTACCAAGTGAAGATTAAGGAGGGGGATAAGTGGAAAACTGCATTCAACTGCCCTTTGGGTTGCTACCAATTTCAGGTGATGCCATTTGGGCTGGAAGGAGAGCCAGCAGAATTTGTGTAGTTGATAAACCAAGTCCTGTATGAACACCTGTATAAAGGGGTGCTGGTGTACCTAGATGACATTCTTATTTATACCAAGAACATGGAAGAGCACTTAAAGCTAGTGTGGGCAGTATTTGAGAAGTTATGAACAGCCCAGTTGTACATGAAGCTGTCTATGTGGGGCTTTCAAAAGACAATCCTAGACACATAGTGACTAAATTAATAGACCTGCGAAATACTGTGGACATAATATACTTAGACTTCACCAAGGCATTCAACAAAATAGACCACAACCTACTTCTTGGTAAGCTAGAAAAAAGTGGGATAGATTGCATCACCATCAGATGGATTCATAACTGGCTGACAAACTGTATCCAATGAGTAGTCCTTGATGGTCTATGTCTACATGGAGGGAAGTAAGCAGTGGAGTACCACAAGGTTCTGTCTTAGGCCCAGTATTCTTCAATATCTTCATAAACGACTTAGATGAGGGAATAGAAGGGGAACTTACCAAATTTGCAGGTGATACTAAGCTGGCAGGAATAGCTAACACCCTAGAAGATAGGCTCAAGATCCAGATGGATCTTGACAGACTTGAACACTGGGCCCTATCTAACAAAATGAAATTCAGTGTAGAGAAATGTAAAGTTTTACATTTCGGCAAAAAATCCCAAAAGTACACATATAGTTTGGGTGAAACCAGGCTTAATAGCAGTAACTGTGAGAGGAATCTTGGAGTCTTAATGGACAACCAGCTAAATATGAGCCAGCAGTGTGCAGGGGCAGCCAAAAAAGCCAATGCAATCCTAAAATGCATTAACAGAGGGATACAATAAAGATCAAGTGAGGTACTAATACCCCTCTATAAAGCCTTAGTAAGACTACACCTAGAATACTGCATCCAGTTTTGGTCACCACACTATAAAAAAGATGTTGAGACTCTAGAAAAAGTGTAGAGAAGAACAACCAAGATAATTAGGGGACTGGAGACTAAAACATATGAAGAATGGTTACAGGAACTGGGCATGGCTAGTCTGGTGAAGAGAAGGACCAGGGGAGACATGATAGCAGTGTTCCAATATTTGAGGGGCTGCCACAGAGAGGAAAGAGTCAAACTATTTTCCAAGGCACCTAAAGACCAGACAAGGAATAATGGATGCAAACTGACCAAGGAGAGATTCAACCTGGAAATAAGGAGAAATTTTCTGTCAGTGAGAACAATCAACCAGTGGAACAGCTTGCCTTCAGAATTTGTGGGAGCTACATCACTGGAGGCTTTCAGGAAGAGATTGGACTGCCTTTGTCGGAAATGGTGTAGGGCCGTGTTGGCAAACCTATGGCATGCGTGCTGGAAGTGGCACTCAGAGCCATTTCTCCAGGCACGCGGAGCCATCGCCCGTTGTTCTTCCGGGTTCCGCTACGGCGATCATCTGGTTTTCATGTGCATGGGCATGCCGGAAATTGGAAGAGCAGCCACCCATTGCACATGCGCACTCCAGGAAAATGATCTTCCTGTTTCCAGAGTGCGCACGTGCACCGGCCAGCTGGTCTGATTTCTGGCACGCATGCCCACACAAAGACCAGCAATTGACGCGCGTGCCAAAAGAGGGAATCCCGATGGTCACTTCCTAAGGGAGCAGAGCAAGGTAAGCCAGGGATTCCCTTCCTCCCTCCCCGCGCGAGCTACTTGTGCAGTCCGGATTACCAGCCTTTTGCCCATGCTGTTCCCCCAGTCAGAAGGGGGTGCGGGGAAATACGCAAGGAGGCCGTGGTTGCTGCCAGCTGGGCCCGCCTGCCTTCTCCGGTTGGCGGGCAGCTGAGGCTTGCAATGAATGGCGCAAACAGGACTGCAGCTCTGCCCCCGGGCTGTAAATGCGCCTTGCAGGAGCGGAGACTCGTGAGAGTCGAACCCTCCTGCCTGCCTTACGACGGGCCTTTCCAAGGCAGGGTTGGGCTCTCCAACCTTGGCAACTCTGGGAGTTCTCAAAGTCCACAAATCTTAAGGTTGCCAAGGTTGGAGAGCCCTGTTCCAAAGGGTGCTTGCAACCCGCGACTGAAGGAGCTGGAGTTGTGGCTGTGCCGGCCGTCCCGTCCCCCCCACCCCATTCGGTTCCCTTCCCCCCAGCTGCCCCCTCCTGCCATCGGGCTTGGTGCCTGCAATCGCCACAAGTGGGAATCATCCGCGCTGCCAGCGAATCCCGGGTTTCCTCCGTGCTGCATTCTGAGGGACCCAGCAAGGGAGTGCCAGGACCCCGGCCGCACTCTCCCCCGAGGCAGCCACGGCTGGACCGCTGCCTGGCCCGGCGAGCAGAGAGTGAAGGGGTGGCGTCTCCGGCCAGCCCGGCATCTGCTCTCTGCTTGGAGGACCTGCTGCTGGCTTTAGGAATGGTGCTGAGCTGAGCTGCCCCGGGAGGAACGGCCGTGAATTGGCACTGCGCTCTTGGCCTCCGACTGAGAGAGTCAGCCGTCTCCGTGGGGAAACCCACAGCAACACGCAGGGAGAAGCAACCCAGTGCAAGGCGGCGGCCCTGAGGCTGGACTGAAAGCTTGCCAGCCTTTTGGGGAAAGTGGAGCTCTGGTTCCTGGCTGCGGCTGCTGGTTGGGAGGCTCGGGCCCTGAGCAACGGCAGTTCCTGGCCTCACTGGCGTGGGGCAGAGGGAGTGCGGGGGAGTTTGCAAGGGCCACTCGGAGGGACCTTTGGGGAGTTTCAGCAGCCGGAGATTGAATGAAAAAATCTGGAGAAGCTAATAAACTAAACAATTGATCCGATACAGAATTTTCAGGCGGCAGCACGGGCTGGGACCAGCCGCCACCTGAAATGCAATGCACTTATCCTGCGGCTTGTATAAACTGCTCCCGCCCCTTTCAAAATAGCCACCCGGCGCTTCCCTTGGGCACTCAGGGCCTGCAAGAAGAAGGGGGGGAGAGGCAGGTGCGCTGGCAGAGACGGGCTTGACTCCTTATTCTGCTGTGACCCTGAATCCTTGCTTGGGCTCCTCCCTGCTGGGTGCTGGGCTTCCTGGGAAGCCTCCTGTGCCTTTGCTGCCTCGGAAAGAGGAAAGAGAAAATGAGTCTGCGGAGAAGGAGAAGGACTGGCGGCTCTGGAATGTGCATTTCCAGGGAAGAAAGGATTTTCAGGTGGCAGCGCAGGCTGGGACCAGCCGCTGCCTGAAATGCAATACATTTATCCCACGGTTTGCATAGAGCGCTCCTGCCCCTTTCAAAATAGCCACCAGGCGCTTCCCTTGGGTGCTCAGGGCCAGCAAGAACAAGGGGCGGAGAGGCAGGTGCGCCGGTGGAGACGGGCTTGGCTCCTCGTTCTGCTGCGACCCCGAATCCTTGCTTGGGCTCCTCCCTGCTGCCGCCCAAAAATGCTTTCCTCCCTGGAAATGCACATTCCAGAGCCGCACGCCCTTCTCCTCTTTCTCCACAGACTCATTTTCTCTTTCCTCTTTCTGAAGCAGCAAAGGCTGCCTCAGAAAGAACGAGGAAGCCAAAGCCCGTCTCTGCAGGCATGCCTGCCTCTCCCCCACCCCTCCTGAGCGCCTGAGGGAAGCGTTTTTTACTATTTGTTCATTTTGGTCCATAACATTCATCTCTTCCAAATCCTTCAATAGAACAAAGTGATTTGATAGATTAATTTCAAAATCGCTGTTCTCCTCTAACAGCTTATCACCGTTTTCCATTTTCGTGATTTTTTAATCCTTTTCATATGTTCTTTTCGACAGTCTGTCTTCACTTTAGCTCATACCATTCTATGGTCACTTCCAACGTTAAAACCATTGATGACAGTACAGTTACAGAATATGGTTTTATCACTTGACATGATGTCAATTTCGCTTGTGTACCCAGATGGATTCTTCCATGTCCATTTTCTACTAGCATTTTTCTTGTAAAATGAGTTCATGATATAAAATCTATTAGCTTGTCACCTCTATTATCTTGTTCACCACTTCCATACGGGCCAGTCACTTTTTCTTCAGTTTTTGTTCTTATTCTTGCATTCAAGTTATCCATTAGTATTCTGTATTAGCATTTTTCTTTTTGTTCTGTCCCCAACCCCACGCACACACACCAACAGACATTCAGGAGTTAAAGACCAAACCAGCCGGCAAAATCCTTTTCCTTATGATAACGGAACTTGGCAACAACTAGTGGCTGCCTGCCAAAAATTTATTATTTACAAAGAGGAGAGATAACTTCTCCCCACTTCTAATACATCAAAGGAAAGCAGTTCAATAATTACAGAATTAAATCAAGTCCAGAGATACTTCCAGCAAAGTCTTAAAGCAAAAATCCAGCAATGCAGAATGGCGTGGAAGCTTTCAGCTTTGTTCGTCACAAGGTTTGACTGGCCACCACGCTCCCTTTTATATCCTGTGGGGTGTGGTCCAGTGACTCAGCCTAATCTCGGGCACGCCCTTTCTTATCTCTGCGACGCTGGCATGGGTCCAGCCAAGACTTATTACCCTCATCACTGTCCATCTGTGGCTGCGTGGACGTGCTTGGCCCCGGCCCTATTTCTTGCTCTTCAGTGGACACCGAAGGCATTGCCAGAGAGGAGCGTCCTGGAGAGGGAGGCCTTGCCAACTCCTCTCCTTCACTCTCGGAGTCCTCTCCTGCCAATGACACAGGCTCAGGTAACGGAGCCACAACACTTTTCTTGAAGGTAGACCACATCGTCATAAAACTCTCCAACCTCTTAGAGCTTATTGTTGATATGAATGATTTGAAGCTTGTATTGTCAATTAAATGATGCAATGGGCTTCTCTGTTTGATATACTTTCAAATTTTACTAGTCTTTCAGCTTTTAGTTGATGAGAAAACCAACTCTGCCACATTGTCCATCTTGGGCATTTACATGGAGTAAATGCCCAGTCCTATCAAGTTCAACTAAATTTTTGCCTTTCTGTCGTGTTTTACATATTCCAATGATATCCCAATGCATATTATTGACTTGAATCAGCAGTTCTTCTAATGACGCGTCAGTTTTTATTGTTTGAATGTTGAGCATTCCTATGTTCAAAGTCCAAAGGCAGACTAATTTAACCTGGTGATTCTTAGCACCGTCTACCTTCGGGCAGATCTTCCCGCTGTCATGGGTAGTTACACTAGAACCTCCGGGGAATGAGGGCCGTTTTTGATATTGCATTGGAAAGAATAGATCATAATCTGCCACACTAGTCCAATGCAGATTGGCAGATGTGATTGGTGTTAGTCCAGGGTATCCATCATAAACAAGCAAATAAATAAACACAGTGCATTCAGAAAGTATTCAGACGGCCTTCACTTTTGTCAATTTTGTTATGCTGCAGCTCGATTCTAGTTGTTGAAACTCATTTTTTCCCATTAATCTACAATCAATATCCCATAAATGACAAAATGAAAACAGAAGTTTAGAAATGTCTGTAAATTTATTTTTAAAAAGTGAAATATCACATTGGCATAAATATTCAGATGCTTCACTCAGTAGTTTGTTGAAGCACCTTTGGCAGCAATTACACCTTGAGTCTTTTGGGATATGATGTGATAAGTTTTACACATCTGGATTGGACAATTTTCTGATATCTCTATATAATCTCTATATCTATCTATCTATCTATCTATCTATCTATCTAATCTATAGATAGATAGATAGATAGATAGATAGATAGATAGATAGACAGATAGATATAGATAGATAGATATAGAGATGAGAGAGAGAGAGAGAGAGAGAGAGACAGACAGACAGACAGACAGACAGACATAGATATGTGTGTGTGCGTGTGATTCTATATGTCTGAGGAAAAATGATAATATGTAACAGTCTTCCCACTATGCAACAACAAAAATGTTGAACTTTTACGCGTGTGTGTAAATAATTAGGAGTATTACCTGTAACTGTTCTATTTCTGCTCTGTTTAATTTGACATCAACGAGGTTAGCTGCAATTCCTTGAAAACACAGGAACACCTATTTAAAAAGATGAAAGACTTAAATGATTAGAAATATACATCCTAAAGATATTTCTAACATAGCAAAAAATCACTTTTGAATGACAGTGAGACATGATGGGGAAATTATCTGTATAATATTTTATTTATTATCATTTATTATTTATTATTTTTATTTTATTTTTATTATTTTTTTTATTGAAAAGTTTTATAAGAAATACAAACATTTTCTCCCCCCCCCTTCCCCCCGTCCCTAGACTTCCCAGAACAAGCACAGGGTATAGACATTCACAAACGTAAAACTAAAATATACTAACAAATTATTGCATTCGTATTTTCCCTAGATCTTTAACTCCTTATAACTCAAAAAACTATAAACATAAACTACTTAAAAATATTTCATTCATAAGCTATATGAATCTTCTTATTCAGATACTTCTTTTGTATATAGTCAATCCATCTTCTCCATTCCGATATGTATCTTTCATTTGAATGGTCTTTAAGATATGATGAAATTTTTGCCATCTCAGCCAAATGCACAACTTTTACTGTCCATTCCTCAATGGTGGGTGGATCTTCCTTCTTCCAGTACTGTGCCACCAGTAACCTGGCAGCTGTTATTAAATTCAAAACCAATTTCGTCTCTATCACAGTACAATCCGTAACTATTCCCAGCAAAAAGAACTGTGATGTAAATTTAATTTTTTTCCTTAAAATATTTTGAATAATCCACCATATTTTTATCCAAAAAGCCTTAATTTTTTTACATGTCCACCATATATGAAAATATGTAGCATCTTCACACTCACATCGCCAGCACTTAGGTTGTAAATTTGGATACATACAGGCTAGTTTTTTTGGGTCTAAATGCCATCTATAAAACATTTTATAAAAGTTCTCTCTTAAATTTTGAGCTTGTGTAAATCTTACATTTCTAACCCATATCTTTTCCCATGTTTCCATCATTATTGTTTCACCTATATTCTGTGCCCATTTTATCATACAATCCTTAACTAGCTCTGTTTCTGAATCTATTTCCACTAACACATTATACAACCTTTTTATATGCATTTGACCTTTATCTCTTATTTGCTTTATCAAATTCTCATCCTGTTGCAAAATACCAGTTTTTTTATCTTCTCGCCATCTGGTCTGCAGCTGTCCATACTGAAACCAAGTCCTAATAATTCCTTATTCTCTTAATTGCTCCATAGATTTTAATTGTAATCTGACTCCTTCCTTATAAAGGAGTTCCTTATATGTAATCTTATCTTGCTTTTGCTCCAAATTTATGTTCTCTATCGGTAACTTATCATTTAATTTATATTTATACTTTTTCCAGACACGTAATAGAGCATTTCTTAATATATGACTTTTAAAAGTCTTATCTACTTTCTTATCATACAATAAATAAGCATGCCAGCCGTAGACCAGACCATATCCTTCAATATTCAATATCTTTTCCTCCGTTAAATTTATCCAGTCTGTAATTGCTGAGAGGACCGCGGCTTCATAATACAATCTTAAATTAGGCATTTTAAGACCACCTCTTTCTCAAGTGTCTTGCATTATCTTATGATTAACTCGCGGTTTCTTCCCTGCCCACACAAACTTGTTTATGCCCTTCTGCCATTCCTTCAAATTTTCATCTTTCTTAAGTATAGGTATCATTTGAAAAAGAAATAAAAATTTTGGTAAAATATTCATTTTTACAGTGGCTATCCTTCCCAGCAAAGACAGTTGTAATTTTTTCCAATTTTCCATCTCTTTCTGTATTTTTTGCCATAACGGTTCATAGTTATACTGATACAATTTCATATTTGCAGTCAAAATATAAACCCCTAAATATTTAACCTTCTTAACTATTTCAAATCCTGTTAACCTTTCTATCTCTTCTTTCTGGCTTCTAACCATATTTTTAGCTATTATCTTTGTTTTAGCTGTATTTATTTTAAAACCAGATACATATCCATATGAGCAGATTATATCCATCAAGGCTGTAATCGATTGTACCGGTTGGGCTAAGGTAACTATCAGGTCATCCGCAAATGCTCGTAGCTTGTACTCATGCTGTCTAATTTTAATTCCCTTTATTGTATCCGTCCCATGTATTTAACTTAATAAAATTTCCAGCGTCAAAATAAACAATAACGGAGACAAGGGACAGCCTTGCCTTGTTCCTTTTTCGATATTAAAAATATCTGTTAAACCAACATTAATTATTATTTGCGCTGTTTGTTTTTGATATATTACCTTAATAGATTGTACAAAATGTTCTCCAAGTTGCATCCTTTCTATTAATTTTAATAAAAATTGCCAATTCAATCTATCAAAGGCTTTTTCAGCATCCAAAAAAACTAGCACTGCAAGGACCTGGTTGTTCCTTCCCAAATACTCTAATAAGTTAACAATTTGTCTTACATTGCTTTTCATTTGTCTACCATTTATAAAACCAGTTTGATCATGATGAATCATTTGCTGCATAACTGTCATTAATCTATTTGCTAAAATTTTAGCAAAAATCTTATAGTCTGTATTTAAAAGTGAAACCGGCCTATAGTTTTCAGGATCTGTATTGTCTTGCTCATCTTTTGGAATCAACGAAATAAATGCTGTCTTCCAAGTTGGAGGTACCCCTCCTCCCTCTTGTATATTATTAAATAATTCCTTCAATGGTTCCACCATTTCTTCCTGTAAGCTTTTATAATAAATGGCTGTCAAACCATCCGTTCCAGGAGCTTTACCCACTTTCAACTGCTTAATTGCAAACAAAATTTCCTCGGAGGTTATCAACTGATTTAAGCTATCCCTCTGCTCTTTTGAAATTGTATAAATGTTCTCTTTCTGCAGATATCTATCTATATCTATATCTTTAATTTTATCACCAGTATACAGCCTTGAATAAAACTCTAAAAAATATTTTTTAATCAATTCTTGCTCATAAACCTCTTTACCCTTATATTTTATTTTCTCTATTGTCCTTGATTTCTGCTTTTTCCTTAACAAATATGCTAACCACCTGCCTGGTTTATTAGCGTTACAAAAAGTATTATGTTTTGTATATTGTAAATTAGTTGCCACTTGATCTGCTATTAACATATTAAATTGACCCTTCAATAAATTAATTGCGTCTTTAATTTTCTTATCTGTTGGTTTGGCTATTAAAGCCCGTTCCTGTTTACTAATCTCATCTTCTAATTCTTTTCTTTTTTTCCCGTTTCTTTCTATATTTATTATTCAAATATATCAAAATTCCTCGCATATATGCTTTACTTGCATCCCATACCATTTCCATAGATGTACCCTTTTGCATGTTCATAGCAAAAAATTCTTTCATAAATTTTTTACACTCTTTTACATTTTCTTCATACCTAAACAAGTTACCATTTAACCTCCAGGACCTCCTAGGCCCTTTTCCATACTCCAATTCCAGCCAAACTGGACTATGGTCTGTCAAAGTTTTTGAGCAAATCTTCGTATTCTTCACCCTAGATAAGAGATCATTGGTAATTAATATAAAATCGATCCTTGAAAAAGATTGGTGTCTATCCGAAAAAAAGGTAAAATCTTTTTCTTCTGGGTTTCTTTCACGCCAAATATCCCTCAACTCCCAGTCGTCCATCATCTCCCAAAATGGTTTGGGCAATTTTGCTCTTGTTAAAACATTTTGTTTGGGTCCCTTCTTGTCTTTCTTTACGTCCAAAACACCATTCCAGTCCCCCAATAGGATGCAAGTTTTATATCCCCATTGTGTCAACTTTGAATGTAGTAAATTATAAAATTTTTCTTGTTGTTGGTTCGGGGCATAAACTCCAATTACAAGTATTTTTTCTCCTTTTATTAAAAGTTCAATCGTTAAAAATCTTCCTTGATCATCTGCTTCAACTAATTTAGCAATTAAGTCTCTTTTCAAATATATAACTATACCGTTTTTCTTCTCTGGTGCTGCTGCTACATAATGTGTACCTAATCTTGAATTTATCAGATATTTTTGATCTTGTATCCTGATATGAGTCTCTTGTAAACAAATTACTTCATTCTTAAATTGTTTAAGATAGTGAAATATTTTCCTTCTCTTCTGTGGAGAATTCAAACCATTGACATTCCAGGTCAAAAATCTAGTTCCCATCTCTGGGTCTCTGAAGCATCTGGAGCAATTTCTGATGGTCTTACCTCAGTTGACCTTTAGGTCTTGCTCCCCCCACAGCTTCTGTTTTGGTAGTTTCTTGGGTTGCCATCTGAAGTTGTTGCTGTCTTAATTCTTCCTTGCGCTTAGCTGTTGCTGCTCTGGTTTGTCTTTGATCCTTTGGTTCTTCTAATATGTCAATTAAGTCCAAATCTTGAACAGCCATCTGGATTTGTAACGGTTCTTCCTGACCAGTCAAAGCTCCCCCCTGAACTACTGTCAGTAGCTCTTCTCTCTCTCCTTCCATTACTTCCTTCTTTCTTTTTCCTTCTGGTGATTTGAGAGTCCCAGCCTTTAATACGTTGGTATAAAAATCTCTTGCTTTCCATATTGTGTTAAGCCAATATCTCTCTCCTGAATAAGTCACCACTAGGCCGGCTGGCACCTCCCATCTATACTGTAATTGGCGTTTTTTCAATTCATCCACCAGAAAAGCATACTCCCTTCTGGCTCTCAAGATCTTGGGGGGGATTTCTTTCATTGTCATCACCTCCTGGCCTTCAACCTGAAGCTTGTTTTTAAAAGTAGCCTGTAAAATTTCATTACGTAGTCTCCTTGTGGTAAAATATATTACAATGTCTCTTGGTAAATGTTTCTGTCTGGCCACCCAAGAGTTAACACGATATGCCTTGTCAATCTGCCAGCCCAGCTCATTTTTTGTCTCCCCCAGCAGCTGTGCTAATGCCTCTGACATCATTTCTTTCAAATTCTCTTGTTTATTCTCCTTCACCCCTCTAAATCTTAAAGCAAATTCCATATCTCTGTATTGTATCATCGTTACATCAGCTTCAGCCCTTTCAATTCTGTTCTGAGTTTCTCCTAATTTATTGTCCAAAATTTCCGTGGATTGCTTAATTTCTTGAACTTTATCATCCATCATTTCAATATCACCTGCCAAACATTTGAATGCCAGTAATATATCTTCCCTAATTTGCTGATTCCGAATTGAGATTTCATCTGAAACAGCCTGTATTTTTTCATTGGTTTCATTAATTTTTTCATTGGTTTCATTAATTTTTACATTAATCACAGTAGCAATTTTATCTTATGTGGCTTGTAGGGCTGCTTGTATCATCTCAAACATTAGAGTCTGTGGGTCTGTTGGGGGGGGCAGAGGCTTGCAATCTAGAAGTGTGAGCTGGGGAGCTTCCAGTGCTCCCAGTTCCTTTGATAGGAACAGTCTTTACAGATTTTGAGGCCATTTCAGTTTAAATTAGTCTTTATATTTTAGTCAGAAGCCAAAAAGAAAAGTTCCTCAAAGTCAAAGGATTTCCCCAATCATAAATTAACGTATTAAAGTCCTCCTTCTCTCAGTACAAAAGTTCTTATCAGGCAAGAGGCTGCCAGCAAAACAAAACTTCCCTGTAACTTTCACTATCCACGCCTCTTCAAGCCTCAATCGCCATTTTGTTGCAAATTGCTTAATTGTTACTTCCGAAGGAGGCTATAAACACTGGAGTTAAGTGTAAATACTTGCACTCTGACTTCTCCTGGCTTGTTCTGCCTGCAGCAATTCAAGATATAAATCCCTCATTTGTATTCAGCAGAAATTGGTCGCGGCTTCTAGCTCCGCTAATTAGCAGAGTCGTCCCAGGTCCGGAGCAGATTGACAGGCTTCTAGGGAGCTCTCACCCTTCGCGCCCCAGGATTTCTCCTAGGGGGCTCTGTCGGCTCTCCTCTCTCCCCTTTGCCCGGGGAGAGGTTTCCAAGCTGCCAGATAGCTGTTTTTCGGCTGTTCTGGCAGCTTTTATGGTGCCGGGGATCGGACACCCACAGAGGCATGTCAGCAAAGCTCGCAGAGCCAACCGGAAGTTTTATTATTCATATTTCTATGCCGCCCACTCTCCGAGGACTCTGGGCGGCTTACACCAAAAACAGTATACTAAATAGCATATATATTTCTGCAATGATTCTTTAGCCAAATCTATGCTAAATTTATAAGAATATTTTCTTTCATAATTAGTTTATTTAGAATATATATCTGAATTATAAACTGATATTTAATTGAGCCTCACTGTATTTAGCAAAAGTAACTTTCCCACATTTTCTACACGAACAATGCATAGAAAAGCTGGACACATGCATTTGTTACTTTAAAAACCTATAAAATATCAAGGAATGTAGCTTTCAACAAATCAGGACAACTTTACAATATTTACAGATCTGTTTCTAAAGTACTTATGTCAGATGACTTGCTGTATTACTTTATTACATATAAAATAGGATTCTCTGTGCTGTTAGTTCTGCTGCTGTTTGTTGGATTCAGGCTCCTGTTGGATCATTAAGGTGGAATGGAATGACAATAGTTTCAATCAGTTGGGAAATGGGCTGAATGATTAATATGAGAAAATAAAGCAGCTAAAACAGGTCCCCACCTTATTCTCCCTTGATAATTTTGAGTCTTTGAATTCTTGCTCAGTTGTTTTAATTGAATTTTAATACTGATAGTCCTTGGCTTACCATAATGGAGCCTGCCATTATAGTCACAAGTCGTTTAGCGATCGCTAAACAAGGTGCCCGCATGATCACCTCGTTTAACGATCCCAATTCCTGCTCTCCCCATTGTGGTTATTGACCATGAGAAGGCCCACTTCTTGGGACCCATGAGATAGAACTTTAATTGATGGGACCCAGATGGGGATGGGAAAACAGAGTAACAAGAGCTAGAAGGGACCTTGGAGGTCTTCTAGTCCAACCCCCTGCTTAGGTAGGAAACCCTACACCACTTCAGACAAATGGTTATCCAATATCTTCTTAAAAACTTTCAGTGTTGGAGTATTCACAACTTCTGGAGGCAAGCTGTTCCACTCATTAATTGTTCTAACTGTCAGGAAATTTCTCCTTAGTTCTAGGTTGCTTCTCTCCTTAATTAGTTTCCATTCATTGCTTCTTGTCCTGTCCTCGGGTGCTCTGGAGAATAGCTGGACTCCCTCTTCTTTGTGGCAGCCCCTGAGATATTGGAACACTGCTATCATGTCACCCCAAGTCCTTCTTTTCATTAAACTAGACATACCCACTTCCTGCATCTGTTCTTCATATGTTTTAGCCTCAAGTCCCCTAATCACCTTTGTTGCTCTTCTCTGCACTCCTTCTAGAATCTCTACATCTTTTTTACATCGTGGCAACCAAAACTGGATGCAGTATTCCAAGTGTGGCCTTACCAAGGCATTATAAAGTGGTATTAACACTTCACGTGATCTTGATTCTATCCCTCTGTTTATGCAGCCTAGAACTGTGTTGGCTTTTTTGGCAGCTGCTGCACACTGCTGGCTCATATTTAAATGGTTGTTCACTAGACTCCAAGATTCCTCTCACAGTTACTACTATTGAGCGAGGTACCACAAATACTGTGCATTTTGTTTTTCTTGCCTAAATGTAGAACCTTTCTTTTTTCACCATTGAATTTCATTTTGTTAGATAGTCTGTCAAGATCCCTCTGTATCTTAAGCCTATCTTCCGGAGTGTTTGCTATTCCTGCTAGCTTGATGTTGTCTGCAAATTTGATGAGTTCCCCATTTATCCCCTCGTCCAAATCATTGATGAAGATATTGAAGAGTACTGGGCCTAAAACAGAGCCTTGGGGTACCCCACTGCATACTTCCCTCCATGTAGATGCAGCTCCATTGAGTTAAGTGTGATTGGTCAGCCAGTTACGAATCCATCTGGTGGTGATGCTGTCTAACCCACATTTTTCTATTTTATCTAGTAGAAGGTTATGGTCTACTTTATCAAATGCCTTACTGAAGTCCAAGTAAATTATATCGATAACATTCCTTTGGTCCACTAATTTTGTCACTTTATCAAAGAATGCAATAAGATTAGTCTGGCATGATCTGTTTTTGACCAACCCATGTTGACTTTTGGTTATTACTTTGTTTGCTTCTAGGTGTTCACTGATTTGCTGCTTGATTATCTTTTCCAGAATCTTCCCTGGTATTGAGGTCAGGCTGATAGGTCTGTGGTTTCCTGGATCTATTTTTTTTCCTTTTTTGAAGATGGGAACTACATCAGCTCTTTTCCAGTCCTCTGGCAGTTCCCTGGTGCTCCAGGATCTTTGAAAGATATAGTTAAGTGATTCTGAGATCTTGTGTAATCCATCTGAACTCGTCTAGGGTAGACATGTCCTCACTTACCATTTTCTTCCCTATTTTAACTTGTGTTCCTAATCTGTTTTTGTGGTGCTGTTTTTGATAGGTTGGACTGTTTTTTCCCTTTGTATAAAGACAGATGAAAAAAACGAGCTAAGTAGTTCTGCTTTCTCCCTGTTGCTTGTCACCTTCTTGCCACTTTCTCCCAGCAATGGACCAATTGTTTCCTTGACTTTTTTCTTGTTTTTAACATGTTGGAAGAAGCTTTGTTATTTTTTACTTTTGTCACTAGCCTTTGTTCATTGTGAGCCTTAGCTTTCCTCACTTCATCTTTGCAGGCTCAGGTTATTTGCTGATATTCTGCCTTAGTTATGTGCCCCTCTTTCCACTTTTTATACTTGTCCTTTTTGTCTTTCAATTTGTCAGAGAGTTCTTTATGCAGCCATGCTGGTTTCTTTTGAGAGCTGTTATTTTTCTTCTTCATTGGTATTGTGCTAGACTGGGCTTTTATAATCGCATTTTTCAAAATTTCCCAAGCTTCTTGAGTTGTTTTCCCCTTGAGGATTCTCATCCATGGAATCCTGCCCAAGCTCTCTTTAAGTTTATTGAAATTAGCTCCAAGACTCTAGTTTGACTTTGTTTTATTGTTTCTGATTGCATAATGTTGAATTCCAATATTGCACGATCACTCGCCTCCAAGGTTCCTGTAGCCAGTGGCAGATTAAGGCTCACTGGTGCCCTAAGCACTGACAAATCTTGGTGCCCCCGCCTTTGTACATACTGTACAAATGAAGCCAAGGTTAGGCTACATAAAAGTTTCTTTTTCAATTTTGTGGTGCCCCCTTTGGGCCTGGTGCCCTAAGCATGTGCTTAGTCTGCTTAATGGTTAATACACCATTGCCTGTAGCTTCCACACCTTCTATCATTTCATCTCTGTTAATGAGAATTAAATCCAATATGGCTGATCCCCTTGTTCCCTTCTCTATTTTATGGGAAACAAAGTTGTCTGCTAAGTTTGTTAGGAACCTGTTGGATCTTCCACTTGGTGCAGAGTTTGTCTCCCAGTTGATGTCAGGGTAGTTAAAATCCCCCATTACTATTGTGATGCACTTCCTACATACTTAGTTAACTGATTAGCAAAGAATTCATCTATTTCCTCTGTTTGGTTGTGTGGCCTATAGCAGTGGTTCTCAACCTTCCTAATGCCGCGACCCTTTAATACAGTTCCTCATGTTGTGGTGACCCCCAACCAGGGGTGGGTTCTATTTTTTTTTACTACTGGTTCTGTGGGCGTGGCTTATTTTGTGGGTGTGGCTTGGAGGTCATGTGACTGGGTGGGCGTGGCTAGCTGGTCATGTGACCGGGTGGCCATGGTTATGTGTATAGGGACTACTCAGAGGGCTGAAAAAAGTCATTTCTGACAAGTCCTCGCACTTTTGACTGGTCCTCACACTTATGACCATCCTCACATTTATGCCTGTGCAGCATTCTTAACAACCATGTCACTCATTTCACAACTGCTTCTCTTCAACATGGTATAAGATAAGGCAAAAAACGTAAAATGTGAGGACAGTCGTAAATTCGAGGACTGGTCAAAAGTGCGAGGACCAGTCAAAAATAACTTTTTCAGCCCTCTGAGTAGTCCCTGTGCACAAAAGGACTACCGAGAGGGCTGAAAAAGGTGATTTCTGACAGGTCCTCGCACTTTTGACCGGTCTTCGCAGTTATGACTGGTCATCATTTATGCCCATTGTACCATTCTTAACAACCGTGTCACTCATTTCACAACTGCTTCTCTTCACCATGGTGACAAGATAGGGCAAAAACATAAATTGTGAGGACAGTCGTAAGTTCGAGGACTGGTCAAAAGTGCGAGGACCAGTCAAAAATAACTTTTTCAGCCCTCTGAGTAGTCCATATGCATAAAAGGATACAGCAATAGAGAGGGATGAAGGAAGGGAAGGGAAATTAGAATAGGAGTGAAGGTAAGCGAGGGAGGAAAACAGGAGGAGAAGGAGAAAGAGGAAGTAGGGAGAAGAAGAAGAGGGGAGGAAGAGAAAGTAAGTAAGAAAGAAAAGACAGAAGTGGTAGGTTTGAGGAGAAAGATTGCTGTACAATAAAAAAGATGAAAGGGAAGAAAGCCAACCCCAAACAAATATAAAGATATTAAGATAAAGAATGAATTGTTAAACTTTAAAGAATAAAAGAGAACAAATAGCAATAAATAGCAATAATTAGAAACATACATACAAACATACAACGTATTTTCTTTGAACAGAGTATTTGGCCGGTCCACAAATTTAAACAGTTGTAGGAGGTTAGCACCCACCCCTTTCCTAGAAGAATGAAATATTTTGGGAAATATTAAAAAGGCAGAATATTATATTTCTCTGGATGAGAAATGGAGAAGCATATTTTACAGACAAAGCAGCTCCCACCTTCCTGCCCCCCACCCTTTGTTAATGGGCCAGAGGTAGAAAGTCAATCCTTTGTCAAAGGACATTTGCAACACAATAGCAACAGAAACTAACACAATGGGCCCCATCAAGCCATGTGATCCTGTCCACCATTAAAACATCTTTCCAAGCAGTTTCCATGTTTCCAGTGTCTTTTTCCCCACTTGGAGCAGAACCCAGAAGGATATTTCTTCCAACACAGTATTTAGTCATTTCAATTAAATTTGTGGAAATTTCTATATTTCCTTTTTACCATATTTATTCCTCATCTATTTTTTTTAAAAAACAATATTATCCTTCATCCTCATCTCTAATCTTAATCAAATTCAATTTTTCCCTTCTATTCTATATTATACCCCTTCGCATTGTCATCTATTTTTATATCCATCCTCACATTGGTTAATTATGTAATACAGTTGTTTAATACAAATTCAACATTTTAATATAAATCAATTAGTTATATAACTATCTTTTTTGTATATTAATCAATATGAACATGAATATTCCAATTATTTCCATGCAATCCAATTTCTTACAAATCAATTAATTATATTTACCAATAATAATAAACCAAATAATTTCTCCCATATATTCCTCCAAACCACAACTTAACCGTTTCTGCTTTCAACACAATATACAATTAATAGTATCTCAATTATTACAATTCCCTAGTTAAATAGAGCTTTTTTTCTTTTGTGTTTTAAAATCTTGAACCTCCTCTTGCCCTAAATTTCCCATTGTTTGCAGTTTTGTACCTACTTTTTTTGGTGAGGAAAAAGAAAAAGAAATCTCTCTGCCTCATTTTTTTTTAAATTTGATTTATTTGATTTAAATTTTATTAAATTTATATTTAAATTTATATTTATATTTTGTCACGTTGCAGCAAAGACCCTGTTTCGCTTTCGCTTTTCAGCATAGCTAGGTGGAAAAAAATTTGCTCCAGGAATTTACCTCTTTGCAGCTAGCTCTTTGAAGCCCCGCGGCAAGAATTTAAAGTTTTTTTTCCCTCTAGCCATCAGCTGGGACTCCGGAGGCAGCAATAGATTGGGAGTGGGCGGGGTAAGAGAACGGCGACCGGGCAATCCAACAGAGGTAGAGGGTGAGGGTGAGTGAAGGCGTGGGGGGGGCGAGAGAGGGCTTTGGCGACCCCTGTGAAATGGCCGTTCGACCCCCAAAGGGGTCGCGACCCCCAGGTTGAGAACCGCTGGCCTATAGTATACACCTATGGCAATGCCATTTTTTTCACCTTTAATATTGACCCAAATGCATTCAAGATAACTTTCGTCACTGTACTCTATTTCTGTAGAGATGTAGTTATTTCTAATATATAGTGCAACTCCACCTCCTCTTTTATTTGGTCTATTTCTTTTAAATAATTTAAATCCCTCTAGCTGTATGTTCCATTTGTGGGTTTCATCCCACCAATGCCAACAACATATCTGCTCTCATTTATTTGAATTTCTAATTATCCCTGTTTATTCATCATACTATGTGCACTGGTGTATAGACATTTGAGTTCATGTTGATTGACCCTGTGTTTACTGTCTACATAACCTGTGTTGTGCCTGACTGCCCCTACTTTTTTGCCACCTGTTTGATTAATGCACATGGTATGGCACTCACTATTAAATGCTTGGTTCTGCTTGACAGCAAGGTTGATAATCTTACCCACACAAACATCTATGTTACATGTTAGATTGCTAGGGTCACACACACACAGAGCATTCAGAAAATATTTTGACGCCCTTCACTTTTGTCAATTTTGTTATGCTGTAAGTCTAATTCTACAGTCGTTGAAATTCATTTTTTCTCATTAATCTATACTCAGTACCCCATAATGGCAAAGTGAAAACAGAGGTTTAGAAATGTCTGTAATTTATTAAAAAGAAAAAACTGAAATATCCCATTGGCATAAGTATTCAGACCCTTTGCAATAACATTTGAGATTTAGTTCAGGTGCCTCCCATTTTTCTTCATAGTTGCTGACATATTTCTACACCTTAATTGGAATCCACCTGTAGTACATTAAATTGATTGGACATGATTTAGAAAGGCACACAGCTCTCTATAGAAGGCCTCACAGCTGACAAGGCATACTGGTGTAGCAGAGCAAAAGCAATGAGATCAAAGGAACTGCTTGCAGAGCTCAGAGACAGGGTTATTGCAAGGCAAAGATCTAGGGAAGGTTACAATAAAATTTCTGCTGCACTGAAGGTTCCTAAGAGCATAGTGGCCACTATAATTCTCAAATGGAAGAAGTTTGGCACAACCAGGACTCTTCCAAGAGCTGGTCGCCTGGTCAAACTGAGCAATCAGGGGGAAAGGGCCTTAATAAAAGAGGTGACCAAGAATCTGATGGTCAGTCTGACTGAGCTCCAGAGATCCTCTGCAGAGATGGGAGAGAGTTCCAGAAGAACAACCATCACTGCAGCCCTCCACCAATCTGGGCTTTATGGCAGAATGGCTAGACGAAAGCCTCTTCTCAGTACAAAACACATGAAAGCCCGATTGGAGTTTGCAGAAAAGCATCTGAAGGACTCTCAGACTGTGAGGAACAAAATTCTCTGGTCTGATGAAAACAAGATTGAACTGTTTGACCTCAATTTTAAAAGTAATATCTGGAGGAAACTAGGCATTGCTCATCACCTCCCCAATATCATCGCAATAATGAAGCATGATGGTGGCAGCATCATGCTGTTGGGGTGTTTTTCAGCAGTGACTGGGAGACTGGTCAGATGTTGAGGGAAAACTGAATGGAGTAAAGTACAGTGAAATATATCCTCAGTGAAAATCTGTTCTACGGCGCTCATAACTTCAGACTAGGTTGAAGGTTCACTTTCTAGTATGACAATGATCCTAAGCACACAGCCAAGACAACACAAGAGTGGTTTAGGGACAACTGTGTGAATGTCCTAGAGTGGTCCAGCCAGAGCCCTGACTTGAACCCTATTGAATATCTCTGAAGGGACCTGAAAATGGCTGTCCATCAACAGTCACCATCCAACCTGACTGAGCTTGAGAGGATTTGCAAGGAAGAATGGCAGAAAATCCCCCAATGCAGGTGTGCAAAGCTTGTTGCGTCATACCAAAAAAGACTCAAGGCTGTAATTGCTGCCAAAGGTGCTTCAACAAACTACTGAGTGAAGAGTCTGAATACTTATGCCAATGTGATATTTCTGTTTTTTGTTGTTAATAAATTTAGACATTTCTAAATTTCTGTTTTCACTTTGTCATTATGGGGTACTGAGTGTAGATTAATGAGAAAAAAAAATTCAACAACTGTAGAATCAGGCTGCAGCATAACAAAATTGACAAAAGTTAAAGGGGGGGGGGGTCCTGAATGATTTCTGAATGCACTGTATACACACACACGCACACACACACTGATATGCTGCAGCCTGATTCTACAGTTGTTGAAATTCATATTTTTCTCACAGTGAAAACAGAAGTTTAGAAATGTCTGTAAATTTATTTTTTTTAAAATTGAAATATCACATTGTGTGTGTGTGTGTATATATATATACACACACACGCACATAAATACATACACAAGTTAATATCAATCCAAAGATCTGTTTGCTTTGATAACGAACACACTTACCACAAGAAAAAAGTGTTAAAGTGTAAGTAACAATGAAACAAAGAATATTTTTTTTAAAAAAATACCCAATTGTCACCTTTGGAGAAGTATAACATCTTAAATATCTAAAATGAACAAACAAGTTTTAAAAGTTGATATTGAATGTACAATATTGGTACCCAGCTCTGAAGAATCACAAAAATGCACAATAACAATATTGTTAAAATAACATTATTCATAATACTTACAGAATCACCTGTCTTTGCTGATACAAAATGACTGCTAGAATGACTTTCCTGGCAAAATTGAAGATGTTTATCAATTTTTACTGTCCGTATATGTTCCAAATCAACTAAAAAAATGTAAGGAGAAAAAAATAGTATAGTGAAATTTACTTAACATAAGCATCTTTAAAACAGTTTTCCATTCGATATCAAGTATCAATAGTGGGTTCCATTTTCTACTAAAATTAATCACATAGAGTTGTTATTCTTATCTTCATCATCGAGCATTATCAGTTGTGGGAATCTTCAATCTAATACATAAACTGTAATCTACTGCTTGTCAGCATTCCAGAAGAACCCAACTCCAATTAAAACCTCAGAGACAGACATTTTCTCAAAGTTCCCATTTATTAGAGTAGGTATACTGGCACATCTGGGAAAACCTGAATCTGAGAGTTCTGGTTTTCCCTCGGTAAATCAAAACTCCAAATCCAGCCCCTGCACCCATCAGTCGATCACATGGCCCAATCACCATCCGTCCCAACTTGAGCCACTACTTCAACCACTCCAGATTCAGGAACACCATGACCTTGACCAAAAAGAAGAATGCTATTATGTCTAACTACAGTCCCTCTAATAAATCCCCCCTCCTACTTTCCCAAGTGCAAGAAGGTGGCAGCATGGAAGCTTCCGGTGTTAATATGGCTTCCAAAGCTGACAGATGTCCCCCCCCCCCGAAGAAAAAAACACGCCCTGGAAAATAAAATAGACAAAACACAAAAAGGGGTTAACACATTGTTCATCAAACCACTTAACCCCCTCTCCCCCCTCCAGGAGGACACTTTGGCTTGTCAGGGAATTTATCATGAAACTGTTTTACTAGTCTATCAGCTTTCATATCCTGTTCTGCCCCAGCTACGGATCCCAAAGAACACAGCACACACAAACTCTGAACAAAACATAGTTTACTCAAATAACGCAGTTTTAGCAAATGCCGGCTGTTAATAAGCGTTCTTAACAGCCTGCCAGAAATTCCACAGATAAGATAGTCAGAGTCTTACTGGAGTTGGCAGAAAGCCGAGAAGCAAGGTTGCAGAGAAATCCCAATGCGATGATTAGCGAACTAAAGTTGTTTCCTGCAGCTTGTTGCAAGCTGCGTTCTTTCTTAAATAGGCTAAGGGAGTGGCCAATTAGCCCCAAGCCTTACTCTCGAGGAGACCACCTCCTGAGGAACCACTCCTGCCTTTTGGCAGCTCTGCATGCCCGTGCATTGAGAAGAGGCTCCTCCTCTTCATCCTCTTCACTTAAAGGAGTCTCTGGAGGTTCTGAAGGCCCTGACTGGATCTCTACCTCTGGCACCACATCCTCTTCAGCCTCCTCACTGTCCGACTCGAGCGCCGGCTGCACAGGCTGCTGGCGCAGCACACCCCCAGCCTCCTCCTCATCAGGATCAGCAACAATCGGTGCAGGTCGCTGGCAGGCCACAACACATCCCAACTTTTTACCCACGTAGCTTCTGACAAACGGTATCCTTTCCAGAGTACTAAATACTGTAACTGCCCCCAGTACAGTCTAGAGTCAAGAATCTTCTTAATTTCATAATGAGTTTCACCATGTACTATCATAGGTGGGGGGGCAGCTGGTATGGGTCTTAAAGTAGATCCTACTGCTGGTTTCAATAAGCTGCTGTGAAACAGTGGATGTACTTTCCCTAGTATTCGAGGGAGGCTAAGTTGGACAGTTACAGGGTTAATCACTTTCACTGTAGGAAAAGGAACGAGGAATTTAGGTCTGAATTTCTTGCTAGGCAACCTCAATCTTAGGTATTTAGTTGACAAATAAACTTTGTCTCCTATTCAAAAAGGTGGTTACAGAGACCTGTGCATATCTACCAGTTTCTTATATTTCTCAGCTGCTTCTGCTAAAGCTTTCTTAGTATTCTCCCACTGTCAGATGTGCCTCCATTCAAAACTCAAGAAAGAAAAACCCCAACTCCATGTTTGTAGAGAAAGGTACTTTTACTCAGGGGTGAAATGCTCCCAGTACGGACCGGATCACCCGATCCGGTAGCGATGACAGCGGGTGGTTTGGAGAACCGATAACAAAAATCCCTGCGCCCCCTCCCAGCTGAGCCGCACAATCATCAGAGGCTTTTTAAAAATTATTTTAAAAGCATTTTTTCTACAACCTCTTCCGATGAAAAAATGCTTTTAAAAGTAAAAAAAAAAAGCCTCTGATGATCTCGCGGCTCAGCTGGGATCGTCAGAGGCTTTTCAAAGCATTTTTTTCTGCAGCCTTTTGGCCGAAGAGGTGGTAAAAAAAATGCTTTGAAAAGTGCCTGATCATCAGAGAGGCTTTTCAAAGCATTTTTTAAAAAGCCTCTCTGACAATCCCAGCTGAGTTGCCTGATTGTCAGAGAGGCATTTTTAAAAAAGCCTCTCTGACGATCCCAGCTGAGTTACCTGATCGTCAGAGAGGCTTTTCAAAGCATTTTTTTCTGCAACCTTGGCCGAAGAGGTGGTAAAAAAAATGCTTTGAAAAGTCTCTGACGATCCCAGCTGAGTTGCCTGATCATCAGAGAGGCTTTTCAAAGCATTTTTTAAAAAGCCTCTCTGACGATCCCAGCTGAGTTGCCTGATCAGCAGAGGCTTTTCAAAGCATTAGAAAAAATGCTTTGAAAAGTTCTATATATATAAAAAAGTTGGCCCTGCCCACCCAGTCAAAGTTGGCCATGCCCCCACCAAGCCATGCCCCCAGAACCGGTAGTAACAAATTTTACATTTCACCCCTGCTTTTACTGAGTATGAACTGATAACAATGAAAAAAAAGCAAGTTCTGAGGCTAAAGGCATGAAAATTACATATTGAAAGTATTCCCAAATCCCTCCCCTCAAGGACCCTGGCTGAATGTCCAATCCCCAGCTCCCGAAGGTGTTATGTGAGGTGAATCTTCAGATGACCCCATCCATCTGGTATGCCAGAATGGTTGACCTTGAACTGGCTATCAAGAAGTCCATTCAGCTGCGCAGAAGATGATAAGAGTACCCCTCCCTTTTCCTCCCTTTTCAGTCACATCACGAGACATCACCAGCTCGCTTCTCCCACCCAAATACCTATACATCCCCCCCCGTTACTATGGCAGCCGATAGCAAGCAAGCATCATAGAGGCTGACATTCAGCCCTTCTCCAAAAGAGACGTTAGTCCTAGAAGAAAAACAAAGTAAAATGGACAGGGTAGATACCTCCCAAAAGTATCAAAACATAGAAAATACATAGAAAATAATACAATACAATCATAGAGAATAATACAATCAAGGCTTATCAGGGTATTTGGAGTGGAATAACTGTAAAAGCTTCAGAACTCTGACATCTCACTCATTCACCCATTCAGATTGAGAGGAAGGGAAATGTTTCCAGACCACCAAGTACTGTACTTTGCCCCTATGTTTTCTAAAATCAAGGATCTCTTTGACCTTGAAGTATAGCTCTCCTTCAATAAGGAGGGGAACTGGAGGGGGGGGTTGGTCCGGACAAAGTGAGGAGGTATGTTCAGGTTTCAGTAAACTAACATGAAACACTGGGTGGATCCTCCTAAGGGTTTTGGGTAGCTCTAACTGTACCAGGTTTACAACTTGTACAATAGGAAAAGGGCCCACATACTTAGGCCCAAGTTTTTTCGACTTTTGGGTAGTTTGAAGGTACTTCATGGAGAGGAAAACCCTACCCCCCACTTGGTAGTCCTTTGGCATAACTCTTTTATTGTCCACCTGTTTTTTATGAGCTCAGTGAGCCTTGTCTAACACTTTACGAGTTACTGGCCAAGTAAACTGAAGCTGCTTAATCCAGTCCACCAAGGACAAGATTTGAAATTTTTCTTGTGGTAGTTCTGGGATGGGCACAAAATCCTGACCAGACACCACCATGAATGGAGTTATTATAAGCGACCTCTGCAAACGGCAGTAAATCTGCCCAGTTATCTTGCTGATAATTTACATAACACCTGAGGTATTGTTCTAGCACTGAGTTAGTCCTTTCACAAGCCCCATTTGTCTGAGGATGGTGAGAGGCGCTTAGCCCTTGAGTGGAGCCTAACAACCTCGATGTTCTGTCCCCCCACCTCACATAGGCAGACACACGAGCAAAAGACGTCTACGAATAATTTATTTTTACAAGCCAACCTGAATCCCTTTGGCAGATAAAAGTTCTGGCAGCTACTTTCCGAATGCCTGCCAAGTTTCTTATCACCTCTAGAAACAGGAGTCAGCGTATCTGCAATCTGTTGCTGGGGCAACCAAGAGTTTACAAGACATAAAAGAGTAGTCAGAAGTCATTCACAAAGTCCAAGCCTTAATTCCAAAAAATATCCCATCCGAAGCTCACGATATGCAGTTTTTGTCTGTCACAGAGCCTGCAGAGCAACCCCACCCACTTTTATCCCCTGTGGGGCATGGCTCAGTGACTCAGCAATCTCTGGCCCTTCCCCACCTCTTCCTTTGCTGCACACACCTCTCCCTCCGACGCTGCCTGGGATCAATCCAAGATTGATCTTCATCACTCCCCATTAGTGGGTGCTCCGACATGCCTTCCTCCTGGCCTTCAACTGGAACCTGAGGCGTTGCCAGAAAGGAGGGTCCTGGAGAGGGAGGCCTTGTCAATTCCTCCCCATCACTTTCAGAGTCATCTTCCTCCATGAGGACAGGCTCGGGAGCCGGAGTCACAACACTCAGGAATTCCCTCCAGAAGTGGGCAGTGAACTGAACCCCTCTGTCCAAAAGTATTCATTCAGGAACACTGTGTATCCTATACACATGTTGAATAAATAGTTTAGCCAACACCTTTGCTGAGGGAATTTTGGGGCATGGTACAAAGTGCACCTGCTTGGAGAACAAGTCTGTAATCACCCAAATGACTGTATTTCCACCACTTTCGGGTAATTCAACAATAAAGTCCATGGATATCTCCTTCCAAGGAGTTCCAGGTCTGGCAATGTTCTGGAGTAACCCAAGCGGCTTCCCAGGTGGGCTCTTGGCAGAAGCACACACAGGACAGCTAGTGACGTATGCCTCTATGTCCTTCTTAAGTGAGGACCACCAGAACTGTCATTTAACTAAGTGTAATGTCTTCACGAACCCAAAATGCCCAGCACCTTTCGCATCGTGGGCTTGTTGTAACACTGCTCCCCTCAGGCTGGCGGTGACGTACAACTTAGCACCCACCATGCAAGACCATCATGAACAGTACACTCGTTGGAGTGGGATATGAACCAATCATCAGTTTTTAGTGCTTCCTTTAACTGCTTGCTTAAATCGGTGGATAGGATCAGGTCCCCCTTCCCTTGGGTTCTGGTGACGACAGGAGCAGCCAACTGCTCAGTGGAAATAACCGGGAGGATTAGAGATATTGGGGCAATCTCAAGAGAGCATTTGCCATAAAATTCTTTCCCCCAGGAAGGTAGCGCAGAGAGAAATTAAACAGATCAAAGTGTTGTGCCCAACAGTTTGGGCAACAACTTCCTGGGTGTTTTTAGGGCCTCTAGGTTCTTATGGTCTGTCCACACCTCAAAAGGGTGTTTTGCCCCTTTGAAGAAATGCCTCCAGATTAATAGTGCCCATCGGACAGCAAAAGCTTCCTTCTCCCAGATTGTCCATCTCCTTTCGGTTTCAGTTAATTTACGAGAGGTGTAGGTGCAGAGTTGTAAAGTTCCAGAAGCATTTGCTTGAAGTAGCACCACCCCCACAGCCACGTCGCTGGCATTGGCCTGGACTATGAAACAGGCCTCCATGTCAGGATGCTTAAGGATGGCCTCAGCTGCAAACAGTCATTTCAGTTTCTCAAAAGATGCCTGGCACTCCATTGTTCACTTGAGGGGCCGGCTAGGTTTGGCTTACCCTCTCCCTTTGTTTTTAGGAGATTGGTAATGGGTAATGCAATTTTTGCAAACGAGGGAATGAATCGTCAATAAAAGTTGTCAAAGCCTAAGAAGCTTTGCAACTGCTTGTGGGTGCGTGGAGGAGCCCACTCCAAGACTACCCGGATTTTCTCCGGATCCATTTTAATACCCTCATACAATATGTGGTAACCCAGATAGTCAATCTTACTCTAATGAAACTTGTACTTCGACAATTTAGCATACAGTCCTGAGTTTTTTCAGGACTGACCGCACTATTTTCATATGTTCTTCCATGGTCTCAGTGTAAATAAGAATGTCATTTGGTAGACAAGGACCCCCTTGTAGAGATGTTCATGTAGCACCTCATTAAGCAATTGCATGAACACCACCACTGTAATCCAAACGGGAGCATCCTAAACTAGAAACAAACCAAAGGGCAATTGAAGGCAGTCTTCCATTCATCCCTTTCCTTAATTTGAACTCTGTAATAAGCCTCTCTCAAGTCCAGCTTAGTGAAAATCTTCCCCTTGGCCAGATGAGCTAACATGTCCTGCATAAGGGGCAGTGGGTAAACACTTTCTATGCAAATGGCATTCAGGTTCTTATAGTCAACACATAGGCGAAGAGAGCCAACTTTTGTCTCCCGGAACAGCACCGGGGCGGCCACTCATGGCCTAGCTGGTTGGATGAAGCCCATTTCAGGTCTTTATTAATAAAGTTTTGCAATTCCTCTAGCTCAAGAGGGATCATGGAGTAGATCTTTGGTTTAGGGAGCTTCACCCCAGGAGGATTTCTATACCGCAGTCCATGGGCCGATGGGGTGGGAGCATATCTGACTCCCTCTTGCTGAATGCCCCAATATTCCTTAGGGATTTTCTCCTCTCCAGCAATGTATTCACTCACTGCCGCTGCCAGCTCCTTCACAGCTTTGGCCAAGTAGAAGGGTTTTCCCCCTTCCTTCTCCTGCGGGGTGGAGCGGATGCACAACAAACCCTTCCTCCAATTCACATGAGAGTTCCATTTCCAGAGCCAGAGTAGTCCGAGCAAGAGGGGTCATTCCTGTCAGGTTCCATAAAGACTAGAAAAATAAACCTCAGCAAAAGCAGTAATCAAGTTTGTTTATCCTGATATCGTACTAACTGACCACCTTAAAGTGTTACAGAAAGGAATCTTTGTTGGAGCTGATGCTCCATGATCCCCATCACCTTTTAAGCAGCATACAGCTCCACCCCAGTGCAATCACTCAATTATCCAATTAACCAGTATCCTCCCTTGCTCTCCACAATCCATCACAAGCCGCTTCAGTTGTTCTGCGCTGCTGCATCTTTCCTTAAAATGACAGATGGTGATAAACTGCTTCAGTGCATGAAACTGACGTCATCTAGCATGTGGCTGGGAAGTCGAAGTGAGAGGCATACCTCAGGGCTGACGACCCAGGAGAGCAGGCATACAGGAAGGGTCATTGGTGAAAGTGTGCAGCAGCAGAATGGCGATCCCCACACAAATGGTGGCCCCAAGTACCATCGCAGGGCTGGGACTGACAGTTCCATTCCACGGGCTATGATAAAATGCAAACTCTCAGTAGTCCCCCAATCACATCTCAACTGGTTCTGTCACAAAGTGGGCTGCCCCCCGCCAGCTACTGACCCATCCAACTGGCAAAATGCTATGGGCACTTTCATTGTACTCAGTCTCAGACCCATTTTTTCCACCACTTCTGGGCTGATTACACACTTAGTACACCCAGAGTCCAAAAGGGTTAACATCTTCCCCTGGGCACCGGATGATGGCACCCTTAACTCCACCGAAATGGTCATGGGGCCTACATGCTGACTTACCAGAGGGTCATTTTCAGTGTCGGTTTCGCTGTCCCTGGGGTGGTTGGAGCTCCCAGCTCCTCCAGGCTTGGAGGAGCAAGCTCACTTCCACACCTTTCAGGGCTGTTTCACGGTTCTTTGCTGGCGGCTTCTCGGCTCTCTTTTCTCCAGCTGAGGTCGGCTTGGAGCCAGGTTTGGAGAAACAATCAGCAGCTCGGTGCCTCTCCTTCCCACATCTGAAGCATGCGGTGGACCTGGGCTTGGATTCTGGCCCCCCTTTGGCCGCTCTAGAGGTCTATTTCCGGGTGGAGGGGGAAGGCTTGTTCCAGCTGCGGTCCCCCCTGTACCTCTGGCCTGGTCAATTTCCACATCAGCCGCCAACACATACCAGCGCTGCAGGTCTTGGGGGCCCCCTCAGGAACAACAGCCTTGGTAGACGTCCTCATTGAGGCCATCCTTGTAGCATTCCATCAGGGCCTCTGCAGACCACCCCTGCATGTGGACAACCAGCTGGCAGAATTCCTCGGTGTATTCAGCCACCGATCTCTTCCTCTGGGTTAGGGTTTTCATCCTGGTTCTAGCCTTTTGTTCAGCCAGGGTGTCATCAAAACACACTTGGAGAGCCATCATAAATAAGTCGTAATCCCTCAGCAGTGGGGAATCCTCATTATGCAGGGCCACCATCCACTCAGTTTTGGTCCCCTCCAGGGCCATGGTGACACACCGGACATTTGCCGCAAGCAAGCATCATAGAGGCTGACACCCATCCTTTTTGCAATGAGGTTCTGTTAGGGACATGGAAGTGGGTGGTTCTCTAGGCAATTCAGCATTGGTACAAAATCCAAGCCAGTAGTTATTCGAAATGGAGGGGGAATCCGGAAGCGTCGCGGCGTGACTGGTTGGGAAAATACCAGGCTCCAATGAGCCTGGTGAAACCCAGCCAGACGAACTGTCGCCGGGGGGGGGGGGTGTCTTCAGACCGGAACTGTCCTGTAGGGACAGTGAAGAAGGAGAGGCAGCTTGGTGGCTAAAGAGGAACAGGCAAGTTCCTTGGAAAAGCCGAGAAACTCTTCGATCCGGCGATGGGGGGCGGCGATCAGTGCAAATCGCCATGAAACTGGAGCTTCCGGAGTAAGCAGTGTGCAGGAGTGAAGATTTGGACAGAGTACTGGTACCGAGTGAATGAGTGGCCAATTTAAAAAAAGGAAAATTTTAAACTTTTAAAATTACCCCAGCGTGGAATAGCGGCTAAATAGTGACGGGGGGAAACAATGGCGAGAGAGAGAAAAAAGAAATGACAAGTGCTCGATAGGAGAGCCCGACGAAAGATTTAAAACTGAATGTGAATGGAAATGTAAAGTTGGAATTTGAAACTTTCAAATTCGGATTGGATTATAAACTGATTGGTTGTATATAAAAGGAAAAGAAGAAGTGGAAAAAATTATTTTTCTCTTTTTTGAATTGGTAAAGGTTGATAAAGTGAATTGCAAATGAAATGGATACTTTTTAACCGGCTGAGTGGAATTGTGGACTCTAGAGAGACATCTTCAGGAGAAATAAGAGTATGACAAAAAAAGAGTATGACAAAAAAAAAGCTTTCTACTTTAAGGAAAAACTTTGAAGTAGCGAGAAAAAAAAATAAAATCTTGAACTTTCAAAATGATAAACAGCGAGAATTAAGGAGGATTTGTTTTGTCTGCAAGCGGTTAAATTTTGATGACTTTGAGGATCAAAGAAGAAGGATTATAATGTGGCTTTAAATTGGAATAATATCAACCCAGAAAGAATAAAATGGCGCAGGAACTTAAGGAAATGATGAAGATGATGAGCTTGGAAATAAAGGAAATGATTATAATATTGCACGGAAAGTCAAAATTTGTGGATCCAAAGACTGAGCTAGAATACAGCGAAACTGAAAAGGGAATAATTATTGAGAAACAGGAAAGAGAGACTGACAATGAAGAAGAAGACAAAGACAAAGAGATTGACTATGGAAAATTAAATAACTATATGGGTTGTAATAATAAAAGGGAGAATATTAAAGATTACAGTGGGATTAAGAATGGGAAATATAGAAAAAAAATATAAAAAAATTAAATGATTACACTGGGATTTACAGTGGAAGTATAAGAAAGAGGGAAAAGGGATGGAAAATAATGGGAAATAAAGGGCAAAACAAAAGATTTCAGAACTTTAAAATAAAAAATAAGTACATTGGATCAACAATGGAAATACAAGAAAAAAGGAAAGAGAGAGGAGAAATAAGGGGAAATATAAGGCAGAATAGGAGAGTTCAGAATTTTAAAACACAAAAGAAAGGAAGAGGAAGGAAAAAGAAAAAGAAAAAAATGAGAAAGGCAGAAAGGCAGAAAGAAAGGAAAGGGGGAATATATTTAGAACTGTAAGACCTAACAGATGAGATGAATGTAAGAAAAAAAGATAAAGATAATATTAATGAAGTGACTTTAAAATGATGGGAAACTATAGATGTATGAAATAAAGGAGATAAGATTTACATTTTATGTTTTAAGTTTTAAATATACCCTATTGAAATTTAGAGAAACTGCAATAATTGTCATATTTGTAATTGCATTGTTGGAGGTTTATAAAATGATAAGTTTTAATAATATGAATGAATTTGATTGGGGGAATTGTAATAATTGGAATATGTTAAATTATATATTTGAAATATAATCAAAAAAGGGAAAACAAGGCGAATTAAGATTAATTTAAGAATTAATTAGTTCAGGTGAAACTAATGATTAAGATGCGTTTTATAAATATATATTTGAATAAGATGAAATATATTGATAATATATTTTGAGAAATATATTTAATAATTGAAAGAAAGATCGGGGTTGCCTGGACACCATAGTGGAAAATACTAAATTGAAAATGAATACAGCAATAAAGAGAGAAGTAGAGAGGTGGAAGAAAAAGTGAAGGAGAGAGAGGGATGGAAAAGAGGGGAGGAAGGGAGGGAGGGGAAATGAGAGTAGGAGAGAGGGTTTAGACAGGGAGGAAGATAGGAGGAGAAGGAGGAAGAAGGGGAAATAGAGAAGAGTAGGAGAGGAAGGGAAAAGAAAGTAGAAAGAGAGGGAGATGGAAAAGAGCGAGAAGAAGGATTGCTGTACAACAAAAAAGAGGAAATGGAAGAAAGGCAACCCCGAACACACATAAATGTACTAAGATAAAGAAGGAATTGAAAAAAAAAAAAAAAGAATAAACATGAATAAATAGGTAAATTAGTTTTGAGTGCGAATGAAGATGTTGTTTATATAAATAAGCATAGAAATATTGAGATATGATTTTAAAGGAAAAAAAGGAAGATTTTGGCAAAATTTGTAATTGTGTATAATGTATTTGAATTTGATAAATTGTATAAGATAAGATAAGGCCAATATTCTGTTCAAAAAAATGATGCAGGTAAATGTGGGGGGGAAAACCAATAAAACTTGATTTTAAAAAAAAATATTCGAAATGGAGTCAACCGTGTACTGCATTATTATAAGCCACTTCTGTGAATGGTAATAAGCCTGCCCAGTTTTCTTGTTGATAATCTACATAACATCTAATGTATTGTTCCACCATTGTGTTCAATCATTCCGCCAATCCGTTAGTAGCTGGATGAAAAGCCAAGCTAAGCCCCTGGGATGACCCAATGGCCCTCAGGAACTCTTTCCAGAACTTAGCAATAAATTGGACTCCACAATCTGATATTATTTGTTGCGGGACGCCATGAAGCCTGTAAATGTGCTTCATAAAAAGTTTTGCCAGCTTTTTAGCAGAAGGTAGTCCATTGCAGGCAGTGAAGTGTGCTTATTTGGAGAATAAATCAATGACAGTCCAAATCATCATATTTTCTCCACTTTCCGGAAGTTCGATAATAAAGTCCATTGCAATCTCCTCCCAGGGTTTTGTGGGTTCGGCCACTTGCTGGAGAAACCCAGGGCATTTCCCTGGTCTGGATTCTATGGTGGCACAGATAGCGCAGCTTTTAACATAATCCTCTACACCGGTTTTCATCTTTGGCCACCAGAATTGTCTTCTAGTCAAATGGAGGGTTTTTAAAAAGTGCCCCCCTAGTCGAGAATCATGACTACGTTTTAGTACCATTAGTCTCATGCAGCAGGGCACGTAAATCTTACTCCCTTTCCAAGCCAGTCCCTCCCTCAACGTTAAGTCCGTTTGGTTTTCTTTAAAGCATGTATCATCTGATGACGCAGCTTTTAATTCTGCTGTCAACTTGTCTTCAGGGAGATTGGAACAGAGTCTGGTTTGTGCTCTATTACGTGCTTGGGCTGTTGGTTGGACTTCGGAGATCATGGCATGTACTATCTCTTCTCGTTGACTGTCAAATTGGGGTTTTCTGGACAAAGCATTGACCAATAGGTTCCCCCTCCCCCCCCCGGAATGTATTTTAGTTTGAAGTTAAGGCATTTAAAATACTGAGCCCAGTGAACTTGTTTGGGGGAAAGCCTTCGAGAGATTTTTATGATCAGTCCACACTTCGAAGGGCTCCTTAACCCCTTCTAGGAAGTGTCTCCAGGATAAGAGAGCCCATCGCACCTCAAAAGCCTCTTTCTCCCATACTATCCATCTGTGTTCAGTGTCCGTTAATTTTTTTTGACACGTAAGTGCAAGGCATTAACTCGTTTTTCCCATTTATTAGAGTAGGAATACTGGCACATCTGGGAAAACCTGAATCTGAGAGTTCTGGTTTTCCCTCAGTAAATCAAAACCCCAAATCCAGCCCCTGCACCCATCAATCCATCACATGGCCCAATCACCATCTGTCCCAACTTGAGCCACCACTTCAAACACTCCTCCTCCAAATACAGGAACACCATGACCCTGAAGAATGCTATATGTCTAACTACAGTTCCTCTACTAAATCCCCCCTCCTACTTTCCCAAGCACAAGAAGGTGGCAGCATGGAAGCTTCTGGTGTTAATATGGCTTCCAAAACTGACACTGCTTTATATATATATATATATTTATAGAATATATATATTCTATTTGACAATAAACTATTTGGAAGACTAACTCACCAAAAACAATTTTTTAACACAGAGAATAATTTTTGTGTGAATGGTCACATAAAGGATTTGGTTAATTAAAGCTTTAAACTTCCATTTTATGCACAATTGTATGGGGGAGAGGGTAAATCCCACTGAAAATACATACATACATATATCATCTGTACACATACATCATCTGTAGACAACTGTCCTTTTAACCTTTTGATCCTACATTTATTCTGTATTTATCTTGGTTCCTTCTACTGTGTTTCCCTTAAAATAAGACAGGGCATATAACTAGAATAAAAGAAATTAGAGACCCCTCCCAACAGTCCAATGTGAATCCAGCCAATCCACAGGTGTGAAGATGTTATTGTACTGGGTGGTCTGAGAAAGAGATAAGAGAACTTTCTCAGGGCCATCTTCCGGTGATGCAGTCCACATGGCCCACCCTCCCCTTACATTCCCCAGGAGGTGAGAAACTGCCAGGCAGCCACGGTGCCAGGCAATGGTTATAAATCAGGTGAAAGGATATACAAGAATGCAAGCAGGGTATAGGGTACATAGAAAGTAAAAGAAAGTAAATGTATCAAGTATAAAATTCCCCCCCCCCTTCTGCAAAAGAATGGCAGATAACGGATCTGACACTAGGGCTTATTTTCAGGGAAACACAATTTCAGGGTGAACAGCCCGGCTGGGTGCCCCATCCCCTGGCGCACGCACAAGAGGTGGCAAACGCACAGGGACTGAGGGTATCTGGCAGAAGCTGCAGCCTGCCAGTCCCTTGGTCAGCACACTCTGGGGCTGTGTAGCCCACACAGTGCAGATGAGTTGATACTCTGTCCAAGCAGCAGATGGAGCCAGAGGCACAGGGAGAGGGGAAGCAGGCGATCCAGATGTGTTGCATGGGCCGCAGGAAAGCCAAGTCGGTGGGCTGGAGTGGGCCACTGGCCGCAGGACGCTTGTCTTCATGCAGTGGCACTGGCAGCAGATGGAGGCAGAGGCGTGAGGCGGAAGGCAGGCAATCCCGACATGACACGCGGGGCACAGGCATAAGATGCAAAGACGAGCCTCCTGAGGCTGCCCACCTGCTCTGGCGCACTGACTCTTGGCTTTCCTGAGGCCTGCCCAGCACATCCAGATCCTGTGCTTCCCCCTGCCTCTGCCTCCATCTGCTGCTTGGAGAAATGATCAACTCACCTTTGTTGTGTGGGCTGTGGCTACTGCCAGACACAGTTGGCCTGCAGACACTCGATGCCTCCTGCGCTGGCCATGCCAACCCCTTCACTAGGGCTTATTGTAGGATAGGGTTTATATTAGGTGCACACTTAAAAATCAGACACACTTAAAATTTTTCGGGGTAGGTCTTATTTTCAGAGAAACACGGTAAAATATAATGATATTGACATTTATTTCATATGTTTATTTTCAAACTTTTGAAAAGCAATTCATTTTGAGAGCTGGTAAGAGCTGATGCTAAAATGGAAAAGTGTAGTTTTTTCAAATCTTGATCATCACAAGAGGTTTACATCACACTTTATTTACTCTTGGTTCAGGTTCCATGCTATAAAATTCTAAACTTCTAGGTAACTCATATATACACATGTACCTAGTACTTAAATATTTGAAATATATTCCAATGAATACAATATTAATAATATATAATTTTAATGTGCAATGGTTTATTGTTTATTTATAATATATTTAATTTCCCAACACTGAGTAATATACACAATAAAAACAACACAATACAATCCAAACAGAATGCAACCTGGAAATTAACATACTAAACACAATAATTAAATTCCCACAGTAGCACAACACTTCCTAACCCAGCACTTGTAAAAGCCAATTCCTCAAGGTCTATTTGAAGGACAGAGTCTGATCAATTCAAACCTTAGAATTTCCTGTTGAAACACAAGAGGATGCTTGAAATTTAACAATCAACCACAGGTAGCATTATAAGAGCAAGGCTGTTCAAATGTTAGGGCTTCCTACCCTCCTTCCTTTAATAGTAACTTTAGTATGGTCAAGTTCAGCAACATCATTATCTATATGTAGTGTGCATGTAGTCAGTAGCAGGACATGTAGCCTCTTTAGAAAAAAATAAGCAAATCTGCAATCATATTTTAGCTAACTTCACTTACTACCATACAAAATCTGTTTTGTAAGTATTATCTGGCTGTTTGTTTGACAAAAAAGTTTCATAAAAATCATCTGAATTACAAGAAAGAAGCAATAAAAGGTAGAACTAACTTGCTAATGTACTTTGCTTATTTTATTTATTAATATTTCATATTTCTAAACTACCCATCTACTTCAAAGAGGGGTCTACTTTCCTGGATGAACCAAATGACATGGGACTGAAATAGCCCAACACATCCAACCACTGGGGAACTGCCAGGAGTTCCACCAATGGGTTTGGTTCATGGGGAGAGCAAAATAGGTCGTTCTTAGGGGCAACCATTCCAGGGACAGAATTGTCCCACAAGAGAAGTGAGTCCTTCAGACATTCCTGATCCCTGGACACCAAACTGTCTTTATGCTGCTCCTGATTTTTTAAATGAATGGTGTCTTTTTATTTATTTATTTAATGTTCTTCAACATTGGTGGCTTTCTTGCCAGTTTTATTTAACATTACTTTGATAGCTATTCTCTTGTAAATTACTCTGGACTCTTATGGGAGAAAGAGAAATAATCTGCTATTATGAAATTCAAATATATTTGCAACGTTATCATATTGTGCCATTATGTACTGAGTGCATGTGCTGGTTGAACAAGCTATCAAATTCCTGAAAGAGGCTTCAACACTCTCCAAATGCCTGAAGCCCTAGTTTGAATGGCACTGCCACCTGCTCAAAGTGCAGGACCAGACAGACAATGGCGCAGCTATGCCCACCACTGCAGCCACTGCAGTGCCCTGGCACCAGCACCAGCACCAGCTCTAGCACCTGCTCCAACCGCCCAGTCACTGCCACCAGCCGGGGCCACTCAACCAAGGAGAAGGGAGCCCAGATCACCGGTCTTGGAGGTAAAATTCAGCAGAGAACGAAAACAATTGGCATTCTTCCTAACCCAGGTCTGCATGTAGATGCACGAGTACAGAGCCAACCTGCCGAATGAAGAAGCCATGGTGCAGAGCATGACCTTAGTGCTGAAAGGGAATGCTGCGGAGTAGATGGTTGGACTCCACAATGATGATGCCCCAGAGTTGCTCAACTTCAATCACTTTATGATAGCCCTCCGAAAGAGGTTCAAAGACGCTCACTGACTGCAAACCCAGAACTAGAATGAAAATGATAAACCAGGGTCGGCAACCTGTGGCTGTCTGCAACCAAGAATTTCACAACTTGGCATTCAGGTTAACGGACTGGGCACAAGACATGCTGATAGAGTTTCCAGGCTGGGCTGAATGACATCTAAAATGCCTTCATCTCTAGAGGTGCCACACACACCTTCCATGACCTAGCTGAAGAAGCTGAAATTCTGCCCTGGTCCCAAAATTGCTCTAGCCGTGAGTGGGAGAGGTCCCTCGCAGTCAAGAAGAGAGAAACTGTGAAGCAGGGAGGGTGTGAGCAAAGCTCACACTGCCACTCCACCGGTGCTTCAAATCTTGAAGAGGGACACCAAGCAGCTGACTACCGAGCATCTCACCTGCCGCAAAAAGCCACCTCAGAGCCTGACAAGATGCCAGGAAAGCCAACCCAAAAGACCCCTGAGATGGCCCTAGAAGGAGTGGAGATCGATGAGATCACCCCATCATCCAACAATGGTGTGAGAATTCTGACTGCATCACTTAGGAACCCAACAGCAACACTGATGACAATCCCTTGGTAAGTCGCCCCATGACACCCGTGACCATCCCCATAGAACTGGTGGTGACCTCCTTGGGACGTAAGGGAAACCTGGTTGCCCTCCTGGACTCGGGCCATACCAGATGTCTGGTCAGCCCTAGTTTAGTTGAAAAGTCAGGTCTGCAACTCAGGGAGATTAAGGTCCCAATGGCCTTCTGCCAGTTAGATGGATCCATAGCGAGTGGGGAGGGACAAAATTTGTCACCGAACAAATGGAGATGAAAATTGGAGCCCATAAAGAGTCCCTAAGCTTCATTCTGACACCAGGCATGGAGAGACCCCTTGTATTGAGTTTACCATAGCTTCTGAAGTGGAAGCCTAAATTGAAGAAGGAAGACTGTCAGTTTTGGAAGACAATTTTTTTTTTTGCTTCTTAACTGCCACATATTTTAGCTGGGGAAGTTTGGAGGGGGTTGTTGTTGGAGCGGTAGAAAGTTGGTCATAACAACATTCCGTATTCAAGGACTTTTGCCAGAGTCTGATGGAGACTGCCTGAAGATTGCATCCAGTTGAGTGTGAAGAGTTGATTGGACAATATGATGAATGTGGGTGTGGGGCAGGGCTTTGAACTGTCAGCTGGGTATGGAAAACCTGGAAGCTTTCAGATTCGGGTTTTCCCAGATGTGCCAACATGACATCTTTAATAAATTGGAACTTTGAGAAACCTCAGGCCTCAGAGCTTTATTTCACCATGTCCTTGTGTCCTTGGAACCCTGACATTAACACGAATCCCCTAAATAACTAAGCAGCACCCCAAAATGGGGTGAATGGGGTGCTGAGCCTCAGTACAAACCTAAAGCTTGGGTGCTGCAAAGACTCAGCAAAGATGGAAGAGAGGAGATTGTAGAGGGAGCCATGGGAGCACATACCGGAAGGTTTATCGAGACCCGGTATTCTCCTTCTGAAGGTGTGGTATGAGGCCTTGAAGCTGCAGAGAGGATGCAAAGCCTAGGCGCTCGGTCCAGGGAAATGGATTCCGGGAAAAGTTGCCAGCCTGTTCTGCCCCAGCTCCGGATTTCTGAGGATATTGACACACACCAACGGTTCTTATCAAATTTATTAAGTAGCAAGAATAAACAAGACCGGCAAAGATTGGTAACCAGCCCAGAAAACAAGATATGATAAACCAAAATACTCTGATAATAAATATGAGTTGTTTCTAGCAAGAAACTTACTAATGGCATGTGACTTAAATAGGCTAAGGGAGTGGCCAATTATCCTCAAGCCTTACTCTCGAGGAGACCTCCTCCTCCTGAGTAGCCATTCCTGCCTTTTGGCAGCCCTGCGTGCTCTAGCATTGAGGAGAGGCTCCCCCTCTTCACTCTCTCCACTTGAAGGAGCCTCTGGAGGTTCTGAAGGCCCTGGCTGAATCTCTGCCTCTGGCACCACATCCTCTTCAGCCTCCTCGCTGTCTGACGCGAGCGCTGGCTGCGCAGGCTGCTGGCGCGACACCACACCAGCCTCCTCTTTGTCAGGATCAGCCACAATCTGAGCAGGCCACTGATGGGCCACAACACAGCCTGATCCAACTCCAGAGATGGGACCGAAAGAACGATCACCTGGATGTCGTCCCGTATCCAGCCCTCATCAACCTGCCTTCATGCTACCCCCTGCGGAATTTATCCCCCCAGGCTGGGGATACTATCCTGGCCAGGGGTGGGTCCAGTGCCAGTGGATGCCAGCACCGCCTGCTCCCCCTCTTACAGGATCACCATGGGCCCATTTTGCCCCGACGATCCCAGCACTGCCGTGGGGTCTGATCCAGCAGCCAGCAGCACCGCCGCCGCAGGTTCCAGTTCAGCCACCGGCATTCACCCCGCTACCCACCGGCATTCACCCCGCTACCTGCCGCAGCAACCCAACAGGTCCCTGCCCCACCTCCAGTCGCCGTGGCGATTCCGCCAGCAAGGGCCCTGCCACCACGGTTTAGAGCGACGTTTGATGGTAAACCTACCAAACTGGCCTATTTCCTCAGCTGAGTATGGGCTCATATAGATCAGTATGGAAAGCAATACGAAACAGATCGCGACTTAGTATCTGTGATCTCAGAGGGGATGAATGAGGGAGATGCTGTTGACTGGATAGCCCTAGCTGCATAATGAGTGGGTTGCTGAATTAAATGATGCTGAAGGTTTTGTTGAGCTGCTCTGGGCCAGATTCGAAGACCGAGACTGAATCAACGAGACTGAAGCCAAGATAAAAGTGATGAGTCAAGGAAATTGACCCATAAAGGACTTCGTATGGGACTTTAGACGGGTCGCGAGGAGTCTTGGACAGAATACAGAATACTTCTGCATTATTTTAAAGAAACCATTGATCAAGAAGTCAGAACTGCCTGTGGAATCCGGGGGGTGCCAGAGCGACTGCAAGAATGGTATACCATGTCAATAGCTCTTGATAGAGAAGTTCACCCACGCCACAACCCCTCAGCTGAGAGGTCCCCAGGGAGAACTTTGGCTAGACATCCTCCGACAAACCCTACTGAAACCTCTCCTGCTCAATCTACAGGGGTGATCAAACGCTACCATTGCAGACAAGTGGGTCATCGAGCTGCAGAGTGTCTGGCACCTGCGCCGGTTCCACAACCACACCCCGCCATGTCAGCCCGAGGCAGAAGGGACCCACAAAAGCCCCCAGATGCCAGCAGCCTGGTAGACAGTCAAGACTTTCCCTCCCCCTGAGACCGAAGAGACTGCGACCAAAGACCCGCTGCCCGGGCCGGCCAGCAGTAGCAGTAGCGAAGATGACCCGAGGTAAGTGGGATCATCCACCCCTTTGCAGTCAAAGTCAGACTGGCAGTGCCAAAGACAGGGGTGCATGGAGAGGTAGCAGCAATAATAGACACCAGCTGCACCCGTTGCTTAATTAGCTTCCCCATTGTTGAGCAGCTAGGCATAAAGACACACGTCTTAAGCTGCCCCATATGCTTTCAGCAAGTAGATGGGACCTTAATAGGTGGAACCCCTGCTACACGGGTCACTGAGCTTGTCAGATTGGAACTGGGGATCCACACAGAACTCATTCTATTCATAGTAGCCCCCAAAATGGCAGAGCCAATCATCCTGGGACTCGCCTGGCTAGACAAATGGGCCCCTACAATCAAATGGGAGGATGGCTACTGAAAAGTCATGATGGGGTGGGCCCCTTGCCACCCATCCCTCCTGAAGCCGAACCCACTGAGACGAGCCCTCAGGGGCCCCACCAATGAGAGGCAGCCATGACGGCCATCGAAGTCCTATCTGGGACTCCCCAGGTCCTCAAGGAATACAGGGACCTGGCTGAAGCATTCAGTGAGGAGGAATGCCACATCCTTCCCCCTCATCGCCTCACTGACTGTGCGATTGAGATCGAGCCTGGGGCCAAACTCCCTAAACCAGAGGTCTTCAAACTTGGCAGCTTTAAGACTTGTGGACTTCAACTCTGGGAGATGAAGTCCACAAGTCTTAAAGCTGCCACGTTTGGGGATCCCTGCCCTAAACCAAAGATGTACTCAATGACCCCAAAAGAGATGGCTGAGCTGAGGAAGTACATCGATACTAACTTAGCCAGAGGGTTCATCCAACATGCAAAATCCAGCGTAGCCACCCCGGTGCTGTTTAAGGAAAAGAAAGATGGGGGGATGAGGCTCTGCATGGATTTTCGTGGGATAAATGTGGTATGCGTGGAAAACACCTACCCCCTTCCCCTCATGAAAGACCTACTGAACTATCTTTCAAAAGGCAAAGTGTTTACTAAACTTGACTTGAGAGAAGCCTACTATAAGGCGCACCCTGTAGGAAGGGGATGAATGGAAGACTGCTTTCAACTGCCCTTTAGGTAGCTTCCAATTCAAAGTCATGCCCTTTGGTCTCCAAGGAGCCCCTGCGGTATTCATGCAATTGATTAACGAAGTGCTGCATGAACATTTATACAAGGGGGTTCTAGTCTACTTGGTTGACATTCTCATATTCAGTGAGACATTAGAAGAACATGTGAAACTAGTCCGACAAGTACTAAAGAAACAGTTAGCTGCAAAACTTGATGCAAAGCTGTCCAAATGTAAGTTGCACAAAACTTCTCTGGACTACCTGGGCTACCGAGTGTCAAACGAAGGCATAGAGATGGATCCCAGGAAAGTGCGAGCTGTACTTGACTGGCAGCCCCCTCACACCAGGAAACAACTGCAAAGTTTCCTGGTGTTGTGACCCAGGCCCAAGTAAATAGTAGGAAAATCAGTCAGTGAAAAAACCAACAAACTTCATTCAAACAGCTGTGAATTAATTCCTAGCGTCATTCAACTAAATTAAAGCAAATCCCTCTCAACACAAATTCCTAAGTCCTATCGCAAACCTTAGTCCAATTAGGTAAACTGCCAAAGGCCTTTATTGGGAAACATTCAGAAGTCACAGATACAAAAATAAATACAAGACGTAGACAAAAAAGACGAAGCTACCAACGTTGTTTTCCGGCCAAGCCCAAACACCGTTGCTGGTCTGTTTTAAGCCTTATGGGGGGGGCAATAATCTCTTGGCCCTACTCCCGAGTCATCCTCTTTGCTTGAGCTGCTCTTGCCTTCTGGCAGCTCTTCTCATGCGTGCATTAGGAACAGGCTCCTCCTGTTCCTCTGCCTCACTCCTATCAGTATCTGGAGGCTCTGGAGCCCACACCTCATTCCCCGATGGCCCTGGCCCCATCTCTGCCTCTCATGCAGAGCCCTCATCTGGGCCTTCCCCAGCCTCCAGGACTGGCCCATGTTCTTCCTCAGACTCATTGTTGTCTGACTCCACTGCCAGCTTCTCAAGCTGCTGGCGGACCACAACACCTGGGGTTTGTTATCTTCTACCGGCAATTCATCCCAGCATTCGCGGAAGTGGCTCTGTTGCTTACTGAACTGCTAAAAACAGGACCCTCCCCCATAAAGTCACGGCCGACGCAGCTGCTAGCCTGGATGCTAAGCTGTCAAAAAGTGTTTGAAAGCTTGAAACGGCGGTTTTCAGAGGAACCCATATTTCAGCATCCAGACCCAGATAGGCCGTTCATTGTCCAGGCTGATGCCAGCAACATTGCAGTGGCAGCAGTGCTCCTCCAGGAAGACCCCCAAGGACGGCTGCTTCCTTGCGCATATGTGTCCAAAAAACTCACAGACACCGAGTGGAGATGGACAGTATGAGAGAAAGAAGCCTTTGCTGTTCGTTGGGTTCTTCTATCGTGGCAGCACTTCCTAGAGGAGCCAAGATCCCCTTTGAGGTATGGTCAGACCATAAAAACCTCGAAGCCTTAAAGATCCCATGAAGGCTCTCCCCCAAACAGGTCCACTGGGCGCAGTGCTTCAAGCGGTTTGATTTCAAGATGAAATACATCCCAGGGGGAAGAACCTGCTTGCAGAGGCCCTGTCAAGGAAACCCCAATATGACAGCCAGAGCGAGGACATCGCCCATGCCATCATCCCGGACACGCAGAATGCGGCGCAAGTCACTACCCGCAGCCAAGTCAGCAGGCAGACTGACCCCATCGATGGGAAGCTAACTGCCGACTTGATCCGTGGCTAGCCGACAATCAAGACACTTTGACAACCCGTGATGGACTAGCTTGGAAAGGTTCGAAACTTTACGTCCCCAACATCATGAGACTCCTGGTGCTCCAGCTTAACCATGATTCTCGATTGGCTGGTCACTTTGGATTTCTAAAGACCCTTCATCTGATTAGATAGCAGTTTTGGTGGCCAAAGATGAAAGCTGATGTGGAGGACTATGTAAAAAGTTGTGCCACATGTGCCAGCAATAAAACAAGACCAGGGAAGCCTCCTGGTTTGCTTCAACAGTAGCTGAGCCCAGCCGCCCGTGGGAAGACATAGCTATGGACTTTATAGTAGAGCTCCCGGAAAGTGGCGGAAATACTGTAATATGGACTGTGATAGATCTGTTCTCCAAACAGGCCCATTTTATTCCTTGTTCTGGACTTCTCTCGGCTAAGAGATTAACCAAGATGTTTGTCAAACAGATCTATCAGCTGCATGGAGTTCCACGATGGGTGATCTCTGATCGAGGAGTTCAGTTCACCACTAAGTTCTGGAGGGAGTTCCTGAGGTCCATTGGGTCATCTCAGGGGCTTAGCTCAGCTTTCCGAGTACAAACAGAGCCATGGAACGCGCTAATGCCATGGTGGAACAATACATCAGATGTTACGTGGATTACCAGCAACATAATTGAGCTGACTTGCTTCTTTTCGCAGAAGTGGCGTACAATAAAGCGGTGCATAGTAGTACGGGACTGACGCCTTTTCAGATTACGAGCAGCATCAAATTTGTCCCTACGCCAGAGAGAACAGCCTTCTTCCATGACTCTGAATGAATGGATGGCGTCATTAAAGAAAGGCTGGGAGAATACAAAAAAAGCCCTGAATGAAGCAGCCGAAGCATATAAAAAGCAAGCAGACAAACACCGATCTCTCCAATCCCCTTTTCAGGTAGGAGATCGCGTGTATCTTTCCACCAAATACATACGTTTGTGTTTGAAGAGTAAGAAGTTAGGACCGAAATAGTTAGGTCCCTTCCCCATAATGAAAGTGATTAACCCAGTGACTGTACAGATAAATCTCCCCTGCATACTGGGAAAAATTCATCCTGTTTTCTACTGCAGCCTGTTAAAGCCTGCTGTGGGATCTAAACTGAAACCTCAACCTGCTGCTTCCCCAAAGCCGATTGTGGTGCAGGGTGAGACTCATTATGAGGTGAAGAAGATTTTGGACTCTAGATTGCAGAGGGGACATCTGCAATATTTGGTTCATTGGAAGGGGAGCAACGTTTTGGGGTTAAGGAAATCTTGGACTCTAGAAAACACCATGGTAAAGTCCAATATCTAATTGCCTGGAAACATTTTCCACTATCTCAGGCTGAATGGGTAAATAAACGGGATGTCCGAGCTCCCAAAAAAGTACAACAGTTCTATGCCAAATACCCTGATAAACCTTGATCATTGTATATATTCTGTTTCTCTTTCTCTTTCTTCCTTTTATTTAGGACTAACGTCTCTTCTGCAAGAGGGGCCGAATGTCAGCCTCAGCTTTCCTGCTTTAGCTGCCATAAGAAACGGGGAGGGATTAGGTATGGATCAAAGGGGGGGAAGAGAGCAGGAGGGGGTTTGTCTTTGTAGGAGGGGACTTCGTGGGAATCGAAACTGGATTTCAGAAGGGGATGGCTAACCAACTGTCTCGACATTCCTGATGGATGACGCTGCCAGACGTGTTGCCACCTGACCTTTGGAAGACCTTTAGATTGGCTGAGAAAATATAAACACGAGGGGGGGAAGAAGCTTAGTAGATGCATTTCGCGCGTTTTGGTCACTTCCAGCTTTTCACTGGGGTGTTAATCTTTTCATATTCAGTAAAAGTACCAAATTCTTCAAAATGCTTGAGTTTGGGGTTTTCTTTCCTGGATACTGAAGGAAGCATACCTGACACCTGGGGTGTGGGGCAGGGCTGTGAACTGTCAGCTGGGTGTGGAAAACCTGGAAGCTTCAGATTTCGGGTTTTCCCAGATGTGCCAACATGACATCTCTAATAAATTGGAACTTTGAGGAACCTCAGGTCTCAGAGCTTTATTTTGTTGGGGGTGTTCCTTGGAACCCTGACAGAAGCTTTTAAGATTTGGTGAAAGGACTCCAAAAGGAAATCCGAAGAGAAACTAGCTACCCTTAGCCTCATGCTGCTGGGCGGGAAGGCAAAGAGGGAAGTTGTGGTGCGGCACTCAAAACTGGACCTCTGAATCCCCAAGGAATACTGAACTTGTGAGAGGTTTTCAGTGAGAAGGGGTTGGATGTGCTTCCCCCTCATCGCCTCACAGACTGCTCCATAGAAATATAGCTGGGGGCCAAATTATCCAAACCTAAACTGTACTTCATGATTCCAAGGGAGCTTGAGGAGCTCCAGACATTTATTGATTAAAAACTTTAAGGGAGGGTTCCTACAGCCCGACAAATTGCTGATTGCCACCCGTTCTTTTCTAGGAAAATATTGGCCCCTCCATCTGTGTGTAGACTACCATTGGTTGAACACAATTGGCATTGAAAATGTTTACCCCCTGCCTCTAATGAAAGACATATTGACCCATCTGGTCAAGGAAAACTTCTTACTAAATTGGTCTTGCGAGAGGCATACTACAGAGTAATAATTAAGGAAGGGGACGAATGGAAAATTGCATTCCATTGCCCATTAGAATCCTTCCAATTCTGACTCACTGAAAGCTCACTTACCAATTCGCAGTATGGGAATCAGTCCTTATAAATATTAAAGTATAAATCCTTTGACAGCATTCTCACTGAATGGGGGGAAGTTCTCCCCCCCCCCCCCGATGCATTCAGCAAGAATGCTGTTGAAGGATTTATAATTTATAAGATTTTTTAACTACAAATAAATTTGTAATTCACATTCATCATTCTGATTGAAACTGGGGAAGGAGCACACCTCCCCCCCCATTGCACAAATCCAGAGAAAAGGAGAAGGGAAAGAAGGAAAAAGAGAAGAAAGGGAAGGGAAACAAAAAGGAGGAAGAGGATGCTCTTGCCCCAAGTTGCACAAACACAAATACTCCTTCCCCTGATTGATAATGAATTAGTTTATTTATAGTTATAAAGAATGGGGATGGGGAGGAGGAGAGAATACAACTCACAGGAGTATGTTAGCCCCTATATCATATACCCAAAAAAATACTCAAGATGTTTCTTCTGGTGGGGGGAATTGCCTCTTCCCCTCCTCACTTCATCTGAATTGTCCCGTAGTGGTTAGTTATTCCTGTGTCCAGTGGGCCAGGACTTATCCTGTGTCCAGTCCACCAGGGGCAAATTGTCCACACCAATCCATCCATGCCAACCCAACCACGCTGACTTGGTCACGCCAAGTTGTCCTAGGACCTAGACCCTACCCAATTTCACCAACAATGAAAAGGAGTAAGCTCATCAACCTTGAATGGATCATATATAACTTTTTTCAAAAAGTAATACTGGTAGTTATATAACAAAATATAATATATTTTGTTATATTATATAACAAAAGTAATATAAAAATATAAAATCTAATATGTCAGAATGCGCAGAGTGTGACTATTTTGAGACAACCCAGGAGCAAAATACAGTAAACAGAGATATTTTTTTTTTAATTTGATTTATATGCCGCCCTTCTCCGGAGACTCAGGGCGGCTTACAATGCGTTAAGCAATAGCCTTCATTCTTTTGTATATTTTATACAAAGTCAGCTTATTGCCCCCACAAACTGGGTCCTCATTTCACCTACCTTAGAAAGGATGGAAGGCTGAGTCAACCTTGAGCCTTGGAGAAATTCGAACCAGCAGAAATTGCAGGCAGCTGTGTTAATAACAGGGTGCACTAAACCACTGTACTATCAAGGCTCTTGTCTGTCAAATGTTGGTTTATCTACAAGGAATATATATATATATCACATACTAGGCAAAGTCAGGCAATCAATCATCAACTACAGCATGGAAGCACACATGGAGAGAGAAATGCCCTCAAAGGGCCTCTCTTATATATACAGCCTCTTAAAGACGTATCAGCCCAAAATCCTTGCTGACTCATTCCCTGCCTTATATCATTGTAGCAGCTGGTCAGCTCTTAAAGTATTTCCCTGACATAATATAACATCCTTTCCTCAAAAAATTTATTCTTCTATCAGTGAGTGACTAGCATTATTTTCAGATATCATCAGTATGATAGATATAGTAGAGAATTTGTAATTCAGAGGAATTAGGTTCTCCACTAATTGTCACCTACAGTATTTCATTACTTTCTGTCCCTGTCTCATTGTTTATGCTTAGCATTTATAGAATCTATAAATTCTCCTTAAAAGCAAGAATTCTCACTTGTTTATAATATCAACCACAGATAGACAAAGTTTGCTAGTAGAAAAACATGCATATAGCAACATCATATTGTTCATTTAGGGAGGGAGGGAAGAAAACATGAATGGGGGAAGAGATCCGGAGATCGCATTAGGGAAGCAGAGCAGGCTGCTCCATCCCTGAACAACTTGTCTCTGTATCAGAAGTATGTGCATTTTCAGAGCAGTCACAATGAATTGTGGCCATTCTGAATAGGACTCTCCACCAAGATGGAGCCATCTGACCCAGGGATGCTGAAGGGCATAGCGGCCACCCTACTTTCATCACACAAGCTCCAAAGATATTCTAAAGATAAATGCATGAAATAAATAAATGCAGGAGGGACAGAGTGGGATTCAGCCCTGAAGGGTGGGAAGTGGAGCATGGAGTGCTTCAGTTCTTAGGAGAGGCTTTGGGCGGCCTGGAGTAGGTGGGCCTGGGGCTGACCTAGGCATCCCAGGGCATCCCTCATCCCAAGAGACATCCCATGCTTAGCTTAATAATCATATCAGGGAGAACAGCAATAGGGGTAGTTAGGCAAGACGACCATCATGACTTGTGAATGTAATGGGCAGGCTCTATGATAGTTATACGTCAAAGACTACCAGTAATCAAGTGTTGAAATTATCAGGGTGCTCATAACAGGATTCATTCATCAGAGAGAGATCATTGTTTATACACTATAGTGTTATAGTGGAATAGAGCTAGTGGAAGGAAACTAGTGGACTCTAAAGCTTTATAAACCCACAAAAGTAAACTACAAATCTCCTACAGAAGACTACCTAAAAATTATACAATGCAAATATCCTCATGAGTGAAAGTGCCAAAAGACACCAGAGACTAAGCCTTGTCAACAGCTGGGCTTCCGTCATGGAATGTATACCAGAAGTAGACTCTCTGTCCACACTGGAACAGCAAAACTGATTGCTTTTCAGAAGATAGAATAGAATAGAATAGAATAGAATAGAATAGAATAGAATAGAATAGAATAGAATAGAATAGAATTCAATTCTTTATTGGCCAAGTGTGACTGGACACACAAGGAATTTGTCTTGGTGCATACGCTCTCAGTGTACATAAAAAATACATTGATAATGATAAGGTACAACACTTAATGATAGTCATAGGGAAACAGTCAATATAAATCTTAAGGATACCAGCAACAAGGTTACAGTTATACAGTCATAAGTGGGAGAAGATGGGCGATAGGAACGATGAGAAGATTAATAGTAATGCAGACTTAGTAATTAGTTTGACAGTGTTGAGGGAATTATTTGTTTAGCAGAGTGATGGCGTTTGGGAAAAAACTGTACTTGTGTCTAGCTCTTCCGGTGTGCAGTGCTCTATAGCATCGTTTTGAGGGTAGGAATTGAAACAGTTTATGTCCAGGATGCGAGGGGTCTGTAAATATTTTCACAGCCCTCTTTTTGACTCGTACAAGTATACAGGTCCTCAATGGAAAGCAGGTTGGTAGTAATTGTTTTTTCTGCAATTCTAATTATCCTCTGAAGTCTGTGTCTGTCTTGTTTGGTTGCAGAACCAAACCAGACAGTTATAGAGGTGCAGATGATAGACTCAATAATTCCTCTGTAGAACTGCTGCTTGGGCAGTTTGAGCTTTCTCAAACTGCCCAAACTCAGCTTTTTCTGAGTTGGCGCAGAAATAACATTCTTTGTTGTGCTTTTTTTTTTTTATTGAAAAGTTTTACAAAAAAGAAATACAAAAATTTTTCCCCCCCATGTTCCCCCCACCCTTTCCCCCCTTCATCCCACCCTCCCCCCCGACTTCCCAGAGCAAAATACAAGGTATTTCATTTAATCAAACATAAACTAGATTAATCTACTTATCCTCAAAGTACTGCCTCCCCCACTGAAACCTTAACTCCACTACGGATAACCAAATACTTCTAATACTAACATTCATTCATAAGCTATTTGATATTTTCTTGTCTGATACTTATTTTGAATATAATCAATCCATCTTCTCCATTCCGATACGTATCTTTCTTGCGTGTGGTCCTTCAAATACGCCGAGATTTTCGCCATTTCTGCTAGGTTTGTTACTTTCAATATCCACTCTTCAATAGTAGGCAAAGAGTCCTTCTTCCAATATTGAGCTACCAGCAGCCTAGCTGCTGATATTAAGTTCAAAATCAATTTAGTCTCTGAAACTGTACAGTCCGTAATTATACCCAATAGAAACAATTGAGGAGTAAATTTCAACCTTCTTTTCAAAATGTTCTGCATCACCCACCAAATTTTTATCCAAAATGCCTTGATTTTCTTACAGGACAACCAGATATGATAATAGGTTGCATGATTACATTCACATCTCCAACATTTAGCTTGCAAGTTCGAGTACATACATGATATTTTTTTAGGACCTAAGTGCCATCTATAAAACATTTTATAAAAATTCTCTCTCAAATTTTGTGCTTGCGTAAATTTAACATTTCTGACCCAAATCTTTTCCCACGTTTCCATCATCACTGGTTCCTGAAAGTTTTGTGCCCATTTTATCATACAATCCTTAACCAATTCTGTTTCTGAGTCTATTTCCAGTAATGCATTATACAACCTTTTAATATGCATCTGACTTTGATCTCTAATCTGTTTCACCAGATTTTCCTCATTTTGCATACCCCAATTTTTTGATCCTCCCTCCATCTAGCTTGAAGCTGACCATATTGAAACCAAGTATAAATTATCCCTTCTTCTTTTAATTCATCTAGAGATTTCAGTTGCAACTTACCCCTTTCCAAAAGAAGAAGCTCTTTATAGGTAATCACCTCTATTTTTTTGCTCTATACTTATATTTTCTATTGCATGTCTGGGATTTGCCCATATAGGTATCTTATAGTTCAGCTTATATTGGTACTTTTTCCAAATCCTCAACAATGCATTTCTGAGTATATGATCCTTAAACACTTTATCCACTTTTTTTTCATACAACAAATAAGCATGCCATCCATATAACAAATCATAACCTTCTATGTTTAACATTCTTTCTTCAGTTAAGTTAAACCAATCACTAATTTGTGATAAAGCTGCTGCTTCATAATACAATCTTAAATTAGGCATTTTAAGACCTCCTCTCTCACGTATATCCTGTATAATTTTCAGTTTCACTCTTGGTTTCTTCCCAGCCCAAATAAAAGTATCAACCCCTTTCTGCCATTCCATCAGATTTCCATCTTTTTTAAACACTGGTATCATTTGGAATAAAAATAAAAACCTAGGTAGTACATTCATTTTTATTGCTGCTATCCTTCCCAGTAGTGATAGTTGTAACTTTTTCCATTTTTCCATTTCTTTCTGTACTTTTTGCCAAAGAATTTCATAATTATTTTTATACAATTTCGTATTTGAGGCTGCAATATATACTCCTAAATACTCAACCTTTTTAACTACTTCAAACCCCGTTATCCTCCCTAACTCTTCACTTTGAGTTATAGATAAATTTTTAGTTATCATCTTTGTCTTGTGTAGATTTACTTTAAATCCAGATACTTTACCATATTGAGCTACTATATCCAACATATAGGGAGCCACTTCTATAGGTTGAGATAAAGTAAGAACCAGGTCGTCTGCAAACGTTCTTAGTCTATAATCCTGCTGTCTAATTACAATTCCTTTTATTTTGTCAGAATCACGTAGCTTATTCAACAAAACTTCTAAAGTTAAAATAAACAACAATGGCGACAAGGGACAGCCCTGCCTCGTACCTTTCTCAATTTTAAACACATCTGTTAAACCTCCATTAATTATTATTTGTGCTGTTTGTTCCTGATATATTGCTCTAATTGAATGTATGAAATACTCCCCAAAGTGCATTTTTTCTATTATTTTAAACAGGAATTGCCAGTTCAATCGATCAAATGCTTTCTCTGCATCCATGAATATAAACACTGCAGGGACCTGATTATTTTTCTCCAAATATTCCAATAAGTTTATAATTTGCCTAACATTATATTTCATCTGTCTCCCTTTTATAAAACCTGATTGGTCATTGTGAATAACTTGTTGCATAACTGGCATTAATCTATTTGATAGTATCTTAGCAAAAATTTTATAATCCGTGTTCAAAAGTGAAATTGGCCTAAAATTTTCAGGTTTAATACAGTTTTGATCTTCCTTCGGAATCAATGAAAAAAAAGCTGTTCTCCAAGAGGGTAGAACTCCTCCCCCTGATTGAATTTTACAAAATAGAGTTCTAAGTGGCTCTACCATTTCAAGCTGTAAGTTCTTATAATAAACAGCTGTTAGTCCATCTGTTCCTGGAGCTTTCCCTATTTTTAACTGCTTAATTGCTGCAGCAATCTCCTCAGAAGTTATTGGTTGATTCAATCCTTCCTTCTGTTCCAACGTTAATTCCAAAATATTCCCTTCCTTTAAATATCTATCTATATCTATACCTTGTATTGAGTCACTAGCATATAACTTTGTATAAAATTCCAAAAAAGCCTTTTTAATCATATTTTGTTGGTAAACTTCCTTACCTCTATATTCTATCTTACTAATGACTCGTGCTTTCTGTTTTTTCCTCAACATGTAGGCCAACCACCTACCTGGTTTATTGGAATTACAAAATGTATTATGTTTAGCATATTGTAAACTAGTTGCCACCTGATCAGCCATTAACATATTAAATTGCCCTCGTAGTATATTTATTGTTTCTTTTACTTTCTTATCTTCTGGATTAGATATAAGTAATTGTTCTTTCTTTTTAATTTCTTCCTCTATCTCTTTACGCTTCTTTTGTTGTTTTAGTCTATATTTATTATTCATATGTATTAAGATACCCCTCATATAGGCCTTACTAGCATCCCAGACCATTTCCATAGGAGTACCCTTGTTCATTTTAATAACAAAAAATTCCCTCATTTGTTTTTTAAGCTCCTTTACATTTTCTTCATATCTAAATAAGTTTTCATTCAACCTCCAAGACCTTCTTTCTCCCCTCTCCTGTTCAAATTCAATCCAAACCGGACTATGATCAGTTAAAGTTCTTGGACATATCTTCGTCTTCTTCACCCTGGAAATAAAATCATTTGTGACTAGTATAAAATCAATCCTGGAGAAGGATTGGTGTCTATCAGAAAAAAAAGTAAAATCTTTTTCCTTCAGGTTACGTTCTCTCCAGATATCTCTCAGTTCTATATCTTCCATCATATCAAAAAAAGATTTAGGTAGTTTTGCACATGCTGAAGTCTTTGATAAGCTTTTTTTATCTTTCTGCGTATCAATTACTCCATTCCAATCACCCATTAATATAAAAGATTTATAGTCCCACTGTATTATTTTAGTATGTAAAAATTTATAAAACTTGTCTTGTTGCTGGTTAGGGGCATATATTCCAATAAGAAGCATTTTTCCAGACTGTGTCAATAATTCAATTGCAATATATCTTCCTTGATCATCTGCCTCAATTAGATTGGCTGATAGTCCTTTCCTTACATATATGACTAGTCCATTTTTCTTCTCTGGCGCTGATGCCACAAAATTTGTACCTAATCTTGAATTTATCAAATATTTTTGGTCTGATAATCTAATATGCGTTTCTTGTAAGCAAATAACATTGTTGTTAAATTGTTTCAAGTAGTGAAATACTTTCTTTCTTTTTTGTGGTGAGTTTAGGCCATTAACATTCCAAGATAGGAATTTAGTTGCCATCTTTAGCCTTTCGAAGCCTTGTGAGCATCAGCTGAAGCTCCTCCTCCACCTTACTCTTCGGCCTAGCTCCCCCACTGCTTCTGTTTTTTGGACTTCTTGAGATGAATCTTGAGATTGTTGCCCTTTTGATTGTTGTTGTTGCAATTTATAAGTTGATCGGGTCAGTCGTTGTGCTTTCGGCTCTCCCTTCTTAGGTGGTTCCAAAGTTGAGGGTAAGCCCCCAAAATCCAAATCTTCTTCCATAATAATTCCTCCAGCCGCAGCTTCAGCGTAGGTTTGTATCTGTTTTCCATCTTTTTCTTGTTGTAACATCTCCATTTTCTTCCTCCCCCCCCCCCCCCGGTGAGGGTGGGTATCCAGCCTGTAAAACATTTACATAAAAATCTTTTGCCTTCCAAACTGTGTTTAACCGGTATCATTCTCCTTTATAAGTCACTATTAGACCAGTTGGAACATCCCATCTGTATGCCACTTGTTGATTTCTCAACTCATTTACCAGAAAGCCAAAGTCTTTCCTGCTTCTCAACATCTTTGGAGGAATCTCTTTCAGAACCACCATCTCCTGCCCAGCCACCTGAACTTTATTCTTGTAAGAAGCTTGTAGAATTTCATTTCTGATCCTCCTAGTTGTGAAGTAAATCACCACATCTCTTGGCAGCTGTCTTTGTTTTGCCAACCAGGAATTAACCCTGTAAATTTTATCAATTTGGATTGCCACATCTTCTGGTCTTCCTTTAATTATCTCCACAATAGCATCAGCACAAATGTCTTTTAAATTTTCTTTGCTATTTTCCTTCAAGCCTCTCAGTCTCAGAGCAAACTCCATAGATCTGTATTGTAACATTACCAATTCATCATCCACTTTCTCTGTTCTAGTCATGACATTACCCATTTTGCTTTCCAAATTTAAGTTGGCTTCATTAATTTCTTCAACTTTCCCATCAAGCTGAATAACAAGGTTTGAGAGTCCTAATACAGCAAAAACAATATCATCTCTTATTTTATCGTGCTCCTTTGCAACTGCTCCCTTGATCGAGTTTATGTCTTCCTCAATTTTCTTAAATTTCCCTTCAACAAGTAATGTTAAATTGTTCATTGCTTCTCTCATTGCTGTTGCTTGATTATTCATGGCTTCTTTCATAGCTTCCTTAAAATCATTAAGTGCTGCATCTTGACTCTGGGTCTGGCTCTGTGTATCAGCCGGAAGTTGTGCTTTCTGTGTCACAACTGACACAACTGGAGAGCCTCCCCCTCCTTTAACAACTCCTGGTTTCACTTGTCTAGAAGCCATTTTTTTTCTCCCCCCCCTCTTTTCTTTAAAAGCAACAAAGTCCTTAAAGATGTTAATTTATAGTCTCTTAATTTGCCAGACAGAGTAGGTTGTTTTTTCTCTTCCCTCCGCACTCTCAGTTCCCAGCAGTTAATAGGCAGCTAATCCACTCTCCCAGCGCAAAGTTCTCAAACACTTTCGTTTTTGGCTTTCACTTTCAAAGCCCTAACAAAGACGCCATCTTCCGCCTCCAGCTCAAGATTCAAATTGAAACAAAGTAACTTCGGAGTTAAGCACTGTACTTTTAAGGCTTGTTCTCCTGTTTTCCGCTCTGCCTGCGCTTGGGATCAATCAAACTCACTTTTAAAAGCAGGATCGGATCGCGGCTTCTCGCCCTGCTTTTGCAGAGTCGTCCTGGCTCCGGAGCTTCTTGGCGGGCTGACTGAGGAGCTCTCACCCTCCAAGCCTCTGGAAATGATCCAGAGGACTTTCGGGGGGCTCTACTCTCGCCCACCGGCTCTCCTCTCCTTCTTTTCCTGAAGGAGAGTTTTTCAGCCACTAGACAGCCAATTTGCGCTGTCAAACAGGCTTTTACGGAGACGCAGGGCTGGCGGTCATAAATGACCATCCACGGAGCCTGCGGTGCCAACTGGAAGTCCCTTTGTTGTGCTTTTTTGATGACACTTTTGATGTTGGGTGTCCATTTTAGGTCATGAGATATGGTAGAACCTAGAAATTTGAAGGTCTTTATTGTTGATATTGTGATGTCTAGTATTGTAAGAGGTGGCAGTATGTGAGGATTTCTCCTAAAGTCCACCACTATTTCTACAGTTTTGAGTGTGTTCAGTTCCAGATTGTTCTGGTCACACCACGAGGCTAATCGTTCAACCTCCCGTCTGTATGCAGATTCATCATTGTCTCGAATGAGACCAATCACTGTTGTGTCATCTGTGAACTTCAGTAGTTTAACAGATGGATCATTTGAGATGCAGTTATTGGTAGATATAGAGAAGTGGAGAGAGCACACAGCCTTTTGGGGCCCCTGTGCTAATTGTACAGGTATCTGATGTGATTCTGCTTAGCTTCACCTGCTGCTTCCTGTCTGTTAGGAAGCTTATGATCCATTTACAAGTGTGCTCAGGTATTGCTAGCTGGTTTAGCTTAGTTAGAAGAATGTCTGGAATGACGGTGTAGAATGCTGAACTAAAGTCTACAAAGAGGACCCTTGCATAGGTCTTTGGAGATTCAAGATGTTGTAGGATGTAGTGCACAGCCATATTAACAGCATCATCTGTTGATCTATTTGCTCGGTATGCAAATTGCAGGGGGTCTAACAGCGGATCCGTGATGGTTTTCAAGTGAGACAGCACTATCCTTTCAAAGGTTTTCATAACTACAGATGTTAGAGCAACTGGTCTGTAATCGTTCAGTTCCTTGATGGTGGGCTTCTTTGGCACTGGGATGATAGTAGAGCATTTAAAGCAAGAAGGAACATGGCACATCTCTAGTGATACAGGTGAAGAGGGGGGCCAATTGGTCAGCACAGACTTTTAAGCAAGAAGGAGTTATCTTGTCTGGGCCTGGAGCTTTTCCTGGCTCTTGTCTGTGAAATAGGTCTTGCACTTCCTTTTCTGTGATCACTAGGGGTTGTGAACCCAATGGGATGGGGTCAGTTGTAGGTGGTTTGGCTGTTGTTGGTGTGTCTGAGATTGGAGTTGTGGAGATAGGTGGCTGTAGTTTCCTTTCAAACCTGCAGTAAAACACGTTCGGGTCATCTGCCAGTTGTTGATTTCCTTCAGCCTGGGAAGGAGGTTTTCCATAACCGGTGATATTTTTAAGAGTTTTCCACATGTTTTCTGGTTCATTTGTTGAGAACCAATTCTTTAGCTTTTCAGAGTAGCTTCTTTTTGCTGCTCTGCTCTCCCTTGTTAATACATTTCTGGCCTGATTGTACAGCATTTTATCACCTTTTCTGTAGGCTTCCTCTTTGGAAAGACTTAGCTGCTTAAATTTAGCTGTGAACCAAGGTTTGTTGTTACTGTATATTCGCAAGTTCCTGTTCAGTACACATAGGTCTTCACAGAAGCTGACATATGATGTTACAGTATCTGTGAGTTCATCTAAGTCTGCAAAGGTACTTTCAAAAACATTCCAATTGGTGCAGTCAAGGCAGGCCTGTAGCTTTAACTTTGCCTCCTCAGTCCAGGTCTTCATTGATTTAATTGTTGGTTTTGTGGTTTTAAGTCTTTGCCTGTAAGCAGGTACAATGTGAATCATGCAATGATCAGAGTGTCCCACAGCTGCTCGTGGTAAGGACTGGTAAGCATCTTTTAGTGTTGTGTAGCAATGGTCTAAAGAATTTTGGTAGCTCTTTCCTTAAATTTGCTTTGTTTAGATCTCCCATAATAATGGCCAGTGAATTGGGGTATTTGGCTTCAGACTCCATAATCTGGTCAGCTAGAGTTCGTAATGCCTTGTTTACACAGGCTTGGGGGTGGGTGGGACATAAACAGCAATTAGTAGAAATGAGGAGAAATCGCGTGGACAGTAAAGTGGTTTACAGTTGATAAGTAAAGACTCTAAATTTTCATCATAGAATTTATATATTATAGTTATATTCTGAGACCAGCTGTTGTAGATATACTGTATAAACATAAGCCTCCTTCCTTCTTTTTACCTGATGATTCTACAATTCTGTCTGCTCTATGTATCTGAAACCCTGGAATTTGCATGCTGTTGTCATCAATATCATCATATAACCAAGTTTCAATAAAGCATAAGGCAGCTGCACTGTGAAAATCAGAGTTGCATCTGTTTAAAAGGAGTATTTCATCTATCTTGTTAGCAAGTGAGCAAATATTTGTCAGGAAGATCGAAGGCAGAGCAGTTCTATTTCCCCTATTTCTTAGCTTGTTTAAAATACCCGCCCTTTTAACTATTTAACTGATATTGCTGATTAAATGTTCTCCTATTGCAGGCTTTATTAATGCTCATTAGGTTTAATAAAGACAGTGCCAGTGTTTAATTGATAGACAGTGCCAATTTTTATCTGCACCAAGAATATCTGGTGGAAATATGAAAATATTTCATTTGAATGATTATTTGCTTTGTGAAAAAGAACAAGGGCAATCTTGAAAACAACTTGGAATACTCTTAATAATGCATGTGTGAGAATGCCAATAATCAATTAAATGTTGCTGGAATGAAGAAAGAATTTACCTGTTTTCCCTAGACTAAAACTGATTTCCAAAACAAAAATAATTAGTAACAATAAAAGGAAAATAATTTCTGACAAGAAGCAAGACAAGACAAATTGTACTCTGGTCTTCTAAAATATAGCTATTTCATTGTTGCGAATTCACTTTTATAATGAGAAATGAATAATGACAATTTAAGGCTTTATGAATCTTATAGCAATTGGGATTGGGAACTGAATTGCTAAGTGATGCAGTCATAAGACATGATATTTATGTGACAGCATCTATTTATGACCACAATGAGAATTGGGGTTAGAATTTTGGACACAAGTTGTGATAGTTATGTCAAGACATTGAAGAAAGTTAGCACCCACCCCTCTTAGAAGAATGATATATTTTAGGAAATATTAAAAAGTAAGAATATTATATTTCCCTGGATCAGAAAAGGAAAACCATGTTTTTAAAGACAAAGAGCAGCTCCCTGCAGCTCCCTGCCCCCAGCAGATATTTTGGTGCCAGTTTATCTACAAGACAAAAGACTGGGCCATCTTTTCTACAAGACAAAAGACCTTCACCCTCAGGACATAATAGGATTAGCTCTCTACCCATCTAGCAGCAGAGCTCACCACATGGCACCTGGGGATATTACATCACCCAGCACAATTCAACCAGATTTACCTCAGACAAACTCCTAGGATTTGCAGCAACCAATAGGATACATTTCTTGCACAGGAACAGGAAGCTCTAGGGCAAGGCCCAAGAGAGGGTATAAATATATGTATGTATGTATGTATGTATGTATGTATGTATGTATGTATGTATATGTATATATTTCCACTCCATGTGGTCAGCCACCCAAGACTTCAAACCCATGTGGTCCTGTTCACCATTAAACCATCCTTCCAAGCAGCCTCCATATTTCCAGTGTCTTTCTTCCTACTTGGGACTGAACCCAGATGGGCATTTCTTCATACAACATCCATGAGCAAACCCAGATTTATGACAGTTTTACATTGGTCATTAAGTGAATCATGCAGTTATATGTCTGAATCCATTCTATCAAATGAGTGTTTTTTTTGAAACTGGCAAAAATCTTCAGATCAGCAAAAAAATGTTACAAAATGCGGTTATGTGACACTGCATAAATGTGAGCCAGTTGCCAAGTGCCTGAAATGCAATCATGTGATTGTGTGTGTATGTGTGTGTGTGTGTGTGTGTAATATTTTACAACAGCCAGAAGTCACAGGCAGTAAAGCACCCATTCCAAGGTCATTGTAACTCCAAATAGTTTTTAAAGGATTGGTAATAAATTGAGGACTACCCATACTGTTTTGCTAGAATTGAATATGCTCAGTCAGAAGATCTGAGGTCAGGGTCATCATCCCATGACAATTCATTTTGGGATTAGATAGCAGTCTTCTTGGTAATACCCTCGAACTTTGGAACATACTTCCCCGGGACACATCTGGCTCCTCATTGCCTTTGGTTAATGCTGTGCCATTTTAGAATGCCTTATACTCTAGCCTGATTGTGAACATACCTTAGGTATATGTGTGTTATTAGCGCTGTTGTCTATTTTGTATCTTGTTTTGCTTGTTTTATCCTCACTTTAATATACACTGGCTTGTTACTCATGTGCCTTCATTCTTTCTTTTCTCTTTCATGCACACACATACAAGCATGCACACAATCACAGAGAGCAACTTTCCAGCAACTTATCAGTCAAATATTAGTTTCATTTAATTCAAGGGCAATGTTGCTATATTTTGTATACATATTACTTAACATTGGTGTAGTGAAGGCTGGAGACTCAGATTTAGGAAAATCTAAGGAAAGCATTGCTTTAGGAAAAAAGCTAAAAATATTTACATAAAGTTAACTTTCCAATAATGAAAACAAAAGAGCTGTATAAAATATTCACTTAGTTTTTATGAAACAACATATGATCCATTGGGTTATTTTTATTTCCATATATAATGTAGGATTGGCCCATTTCCCCTTCCTCCCAACTCTCAAGAGAAGTATGGTGAAGCTTCCTCCTCTTTGGCTGACCTGCAAAGCAGTTTGCCACTTTGCTAAGAAAACTAATGGAGGGGAAGACTGCAGGGAAAACTGTATCTCCACTCCCCATCCCAGTGTTTCCCTAAGGCAGTGATGGCTAACCTTTTTGCCATCGCGTGCCAGGAGGGGGGGGGCGGGGGAGAGTCGCACGCGCACGTGCCCACGCACATGTGTGCACAACCCCCTCCCCCTCCCCCCCGCTCCTGGCACATGATGGCCTGGTAGGCCCGTTTTTCTTTCTTACCTGGTTCCAGATCCTCTCTGTATATCTGGGAACGGTGAAAACAGCCTTTCCCACTCCCTTGGAGGCCCTACGGAGGCTGAAAAAGCCCATTTCCCAACTCCCGGTGGGACAGGAAGTGACATTTTTTGCTGTCCCCAGCTTCCAGAACCTCTCTAGGAGTCTCTAGGAGTCTGTAGGAACCTCTCTAGGAGTCTCTGGAGGCTGGGGACAGGAAAAAACATCACTTCCTGTCCCACCGGGAGTGGGGAAATGGGCCCTTTGAGCCTCCATAGGGCCTCCAAGGAAGTGGGAAAGGCTGTTTTCGCCGTTCCCAGATACACAGAGAGGATCTGGAGCCAGGTAAGAAAAAAAAACGGGCCTTGCCCACCCCCCACTCCCCCCAGAGGCAGGAAACAGCCTGTTTCCCTACTTCTGGTGGGCCCAGAAGGCCCGAAAATCAGCTGGCCGGCGCGCGCATGTGCCCCAGAGCTGAGCTGGCGTGCCCACTAATATGGCTCCGCGTGACACCTGTGGCACGCGTGCCAGAGGTTCGCCATCACGGCCCTAAGGCCTCCCTCCCCCCAGGGAGAAATAGTGCTCATTTTCTCATTCTCTTACCAGCCATCACCTTTAAGAGATTTCAATTTCAGCTTAGGTTCCAAACTGCTCACCTGTCAGTTCTTAGCACTTATCAGATGATTGAGCACAGGGGCTAGAAGGAGACAGTCAAGATGATGGGATACACCCCTCCCATAGCCCCTTCACCAAACAACCGAAGGTTATCGAGAAGTATAGTCAGATGTAGTGGCACTGAAGCAGCCACAAATCATATGATGAATGGTTAAAGGAATTTGGTATGTCTAGCCTAAGGAAGAGAAGGATTAGACATAGCTTTAACCATTCATCCTTTGATTTGTGGCTGCTTCAGTGCCACTATACCTGATTATCTTCTAGTACTTAAGATGTTATCTCAGAGAAGAGAGAGTTGATTTATTCTCCTAAGCACCTCATGGAATTAATACTCTATTATTATTATTATTTTATTATTATTTATTATTATTTATTGAATTTCTATACCGCCCTACTCCCGAAGGACTCAGGGCGGTGTACAGCCATGAAATAAAACACATAAATATACAAAATTTAAAATCGAATAAAATGAATTAAATAAATTTGGCTGAATTAATACCCATAATTTAAAATACCCATAATTTTAAAATACATTAAAAATTTAAAATTTACACTTAAAAGGGAGAAGATTTAGGCGAGGCCCGCTTGATGAAATAAAAGCGTCTTCAACTCGCGGCGGAAGGTGCGCAGATCCGGGATCCTCTGTATCTCTGGGGGGAGCTCATTCCAGATCGTCGGTGCCCCCACAGAGAAGGCTCTCCCCCTAGGGGCCGACAGCCGACATTGTTTGGCCGACGGCACCTGGAGGAGCCCTTCTCTGTGGGAGCGTACTGGTCGGTGGGAGGCTGTTGGTGGTAGTAGGCGGTCCCATAGATAACCAGGTCCTAAGCCATGGAGTGCTTTAAAGGTGGTAACCAGAACCTTGAAGCGCACCCGGAAGACCACCGGGAGCCAGTGCAGCTCGCGCAGGAGAGGTGTTACATGGGAGCTCCATGTTGCTCCCATAACCACCCGCGCGGCCGCATTCTGCGCCAGTTGGAGCCTCCGGGTGCACCTCAAGGGGAGCCCCATGTAGAGAGTATTGCTGAAGGTTTTCAAGAAAAGACTAAATAGTCATTTGTCCTGAATGGTATAAAGTCTCCAATCTTGGGCAGGGGGTTGACCTAGAAGACCTCCAAGATCCTATGACTCCACGTTTCTAAATTTCAATCCTACAGGAGTTGTGGCTCTTGGATTTTGGATGCATTCTACAAATTAGCCAATTTGAGATACGTTAATGCAAAAATTGTTACTCAATGATACATCTCTTTGCCCAATTGAATGTTACAAAGTATCAAACAAAAACAAGGATAGATAATAGTAATAGTGGTAGATCTATTCTACACATTTTAGCTCGATTCTCTCAACAACTGCATCACCTTCTCTAAATCTTTATTTTTAATTTAAAAATGTTAGTATTTTTTACAAAACGTCTACAATCATTTTGGGAAAATAAGGCTTCACATCTAGTCCAGAAATTGATAAATAGCCACAAGTAAAAAGTTGTTTTAAAAAGAAGAGATTTTTTTTTATATGAATTTTTCATTTGTGTTTTCTTTATCCAAACTACTTTAGTTTTACTTAATTCTTTTAAATTATAATTTCTCTCCCTCAATTCTTATATTTAAGTAATGGAAAGAATAAATCTTTGGGTTTTTTACTCATCTTGTGATAATACAAATGATGCAGAGAGAAAAATATCATATTCTTACTACTCTGGGTAGATGGACAACGATTTTAAATAAAAAACTAAGGAAATAATATTGATAATTATAATGGATTTAGCAGGTAGGTCGATCATGAATCATAAAAATATTATCCAGGATTTATTAGCCACATATGTATTCTGCCAATTATTTTTAAGGAGTGAAACTCCCTATTTTCAGTAGGTTGCATCCAAATTTAGTCATACTTAAAAACAGTTCTTGAAATCAATTGGATGTGTAGTTATGACTGACTTTTTTTATAGTTCAGGTGCTTTTTAAAAAATGACTGGGTCTGGATTTCTCATCAGCCATTCTGTTTTATTTTCTTAAAATGATTTTGAGTGTGGAAAACATATCATGTTTTTAAAGAAATGTTTAATCTTTTACTGAACATAATGTCTATTTATTTAGCTATTCCTGACTTTAAAGTATAGAAAGAAGGCTGTATGATAAAAAGAATTCACAAAAAAGTAGATGACCAAAAGCTATAGAGTGATGAAAACTGTCTCTGCAAGCAAAAGGAGGTAATTTTCCATAGGATAGGAGAGGGGAAAGGGTGTTCGACTCCTTCCAACCTGATCCAACTATTAATGGAATAATTAAGGTGTTGAACTGATCTCAGAGCAACCCACCCTCAGCCAAGCAAGTTCACAGAGTGAGTCTGAATCAGTCATCTTTCTCAGTCCAATGTTCCTCACATGTTGATGTTGTAAGAAAAAATGAGAGGAGAGTGCTGTGTATGACATCTTATCGCTAAATCAATAGTAGGATCTAAATGTAGCAAGTACAGGTAATCCTCAAGTTATGAATGTAATAGAGCTGGCCAATTACATTTTGAGGATTCATTAATTGGATCACATTAAATGAACATAACCCCTCCCTGCTTTACCCAATGCACAGGTTGTTAAGTTCACATGAGGGGAAAACCATAGGGCCCTAGTGCTTCTGACCACCCACAGCCATCCCTCACCCTCTGAGATGCTCCCCCTCATCCTGCCCCACTGGATCTCCACAGGCACTGGGTCTATGGAGACTCACTTATCTTTCAAAGGTCTCAATGATCAAGCAAACTGTCTCCTTTCTGGCCTCTCTGCCGCAGCTTTGTCTGCTCCCAGCGTTCCAAAAGAAGAGTGCTGAGAGCAGAGACAGAGTGGGATGAGCTGCCTGCTCAGCTTGGCTGATTCACCGAGGCTGCCTGCGCAGGATACCCAATCCACTTTTGGAAAGCTGTGCAGCCTTGGTGAGTCTGAAGGAGTGCAAGATTGCGTCCCCGAAGACATGTCCCTTTGCAAAAGATTCTGGTTTGGAGGACAGAGGTCTGAAGGAACACAAGATTGCACCCCCAAAGGCTTCTGTTCTCCACAGCAAAAACTTTAGCAAAGGGACAGAAGCTTCCGGGATGTGATTTCAAGCTGCTTCAGGCTTTCTGAAGGGGGCAGGAACAATCTGGTACCCTTCTATGGCTACTTGGAAAGGTGTGAAGAAATGCAACTAGTGGTTGCTTTTTGCTGTGTTCCCAAGGGACCCTTTACTTTGCCCTGCCTAAGTGATCTCACTGTCTTTTAAAAGACTATTTTCTTTGGGCCACTCCAGTGAAATAAGCAAAGTATAGTTCAAGCTACCAGCCATAGTTGCACCTCTGAAATTAGCAGTTGACAACAAGGCCAAGAGCACTAAGTTCTAATATATTTGGGCAACAAGCCCCGAGCATACCCCCTTCTTGAACCATGCTTGGAAATGTTGTATGCCTGCTCCTACCTGCTCAGACATATGGTACATGCAGTGTGCTGACACACATTCAGGAAGCCCAGTATTTATAAGCTGTTTTTTGGTTTTTAATATATTTGTCAAACTGCCAGGTAGAAATACTCCAGGAGTGCCAATCTGACATCCGCAATAGAGAGCAAAATCCAGCTTCTTCTCTCTGCTGTAGTGCAGCATCAGGATTCCACCTCGGTATATTTGCGGCACAAGACAGCCCTCGTTTCCTGCCACTTGGGAACTCGGAGCAGTAAACGGCGTCTGGTCTGGGAAGCAGCCAGATTTTTCTCTCCATTGTGGATGCCAGATCAGCCCCCTGCAAGCTCTTGTCTCATCTCGTCTCTCGAGGAGCCTGACCAAAGTTTCCAGCACCGCTTCAGGGAGCGCTCCGCGAGAGATGACAGCTTGCAGGGGGCTGATCTGGTGTCCGCAATGGAGAGCAAAATCTGGCTGCTCCCCAGACCAGACGCCATTTACCGCTCCAAGTCCCAAGTGGCAGGAGATGAGGGCTGCCTTGCACCATCAGCTGGCACAAATATACCGAGGCGGAATGCTGTTGCCATGCAAATGAAAGTAGTGCTTCGCTCCCGCAACTTCAAGCCATCGCAACTGCCGCTTCTGCCTGCTTGCGCCACTCCCTCCCCCACCACAACAGCACCATTATTTCATTCCGGATGGTGAGGGCTGCGCTCCTTTTTCCATATTGCACCACCTGCAAAGTTGCACATTGCCACAGCCAGTCCCATAATCCAGAGCTGTAGTAGTCTCACTCACAGGACTGGCTGGTTGGTCATCCCGGAGCAGCTCCACCACCCGGGTGCACCAGCCTGCCAGGGAGCAGGCAGCTCCCCAGCAGGCCGGTGCACCCAGGTGGAGGAGCTGCTTCAGGATGACCAACTGGCCATCCTGTGACTACTACAGTCCCACCCAGAAGCCTTGCAGAAGGAGAGATGTAGGCCCAAAAGGCGGCTGAATCCCCCCCCCCCAGGCAGCCATTCAGGTGAGCACGGCGAGCTCTTGGTCTTACCTTTCAGTTCCAATTTGTGTGGCTTGCACCGCTCTACTCGAGGTGAGGTTTGCACTCGGCCTTGAGGGGCTGGCATGTGGGCGGGGTGATGTGGGTGGTGCAGCTCTGTGTTCCCGTGCGCGGGTCAGATTAATTTCTCTCAGGCCATATCCGGCCCAGGGGCCATAGCTTGAGAATGAGTGCAATATAAAAAATGCAAAAATACGAAAATTTATCCGCGGACCACCAACATTTTCTCACGGACCACCAGTGGTCCACGGACCACCAGTTGGTGACCACTGCACTAGAGGGTTATATGGCCCAAAGTGTTGTGGTCCACCAGCAGTCTGCAGAGCTGGCAGCGGAGTCAAATAGTGAGGAGGCTGGAGAGGAACATGGGCCAGTCTTGGAGTCTGGGGAAGGCTCGGATGTGTCAGAGGCAGAGATGGGGCTAGGGCCATCTGGGAGTTATGCGCGGACTCCAGAGCCTCCAGATTCGGACATCAGAGAGGCAGAGGAACAGGTGGAGTCTGCTCCTAGGCGCACATGCGTAGAGCTGCCAGAAGGCAAGAACAGTTAAAACAAAAGGGACGACTTGAGAGTAAGGCCTGGAGATGATTGGCCCCTCCCATAAGACTTAAAAGAGGAACAAAGGCACGTGGGCCCTTTGCAGGAAAGCAATGTTGTTAATTCTGTTTCCAGTCAGCATCTCTCTTTGATTCTGGACTCGGTGTGGCTTTGCCAAGTAGGTCTTTGGCAATGTGTCAAGAGAGATAAAGATTGGTGATTATCCCAAAGGTCTTCTCCCGAAGGACTTTTTGCAACTAATTGGGACTCAGCTGTGAATGAACGTAATTCACAGCTGTTGCAATAAAAGAAGTTTTTGGGACTACTTGCATGTTTTAATGACTCAGGAAGCCGAGGTCACAACACAAAGAAAGCTGTCTCTTAAGTGTCAGTGAGATCAAAGAGGCAGGGCAAAGTAAAGGGTGGCTTGGCAACAAAGCAGAAGGCAACCACTAGTTACATTTCTTCACATTTTTCCAAGTAGCCACAGGAGCTGATGTGGTTCCCATCTTCAAAAAAAGGGGGGGGGAAACAGACCTAGGAAACTACAAACCAATCAGCCTAACATCAATACCTGGGAAGATACTGGAAAAATTAATTAAAAAACAGATCTGTGAACATCTAGAAAAGTTCTAACTACTGTGTCTCTCCAAAAATAAGACCCACCCCCAAAACAAGCCCTAACCTGATTTTTTGGGGCGGGCCTAATATATAATTCAGGCCTATCCTGAAAATAAGCCTGGGGGAAAATGGGCATGGCCAGCTTGAAAGGCGGTGAGCATGCTGGCCCCTTAATTAATACCGTTAATTCTGAGCATGGAGGCAGAGGTGGGGGGAGAAGGCAGGCAATCCAGATGTGCTGCATGGCTGCCTGACTCATGGGAGGCAGCACCGGCAGCAGGTAGAGACAGATGCATGGGGGAGGCAGGCGATCCTAATGCCCCATGTGCAAGCTGAGAGGGTGGGATGGAGTGAGCAGTGCATTGGGATCTCTGCCTCCACCTGGCTCTGCTGTACTGTCAGATCCCTAAAAGTGATACTGCCATTCAATTGGGAGAAGGCGGGGGGGGGGGCTTGGATTCGATTTTTTTTTATTTGATTTATATGCCGCCCTTCTCCGGAGACTCAGGGCGGCTTACAGTGCATTAAGCAATAGCCTTCATACTTTTTTGTATATTTTATACAAAGTCAGCTTATTGCCCCCACAAACTGGGTCCTCAATTTACCTACCTTAGAAAGGATGGAAGGCTGAGTCAACCTTGAGCCTGGCAAGATTTGAACTTACTTTAATTGCAGACAGCTGTTGTTAAATTACAGTGCTTTAGTCTGCAGAGCTATCCAGGCTCTTATGATTTATTAGCATTGCCTATGTAAAGAGATATTTTACAACCTATATCTTGGCACCCAGCACCCTGAGATTTCCTTACCTTTGGGGAATGTTTATGAGAGCCATGTGGGCTGTTTCACTTTAAAGGATAATGGAGGATAGCAATGGGAATGCATGCTTATCCAGTTCTCAGGGCAGCTGGTAAAGAAAACATCTTCACACTTGTGTATTGGCTAAAATCTGCATTCTGGCTAAAGGGAGGGGTCTCTACTGCTTTAATCCAACTTGTCTTGCCTAAGGATATTTAGACATTGCTTTGAATCCATTGCTGTCAGTTCTGCTTAATAAAAGGTTCCTTTTGAAATACTCCATTTCAAGAGTTTTCACTTTCTTAAGTCAGAGGGAGAGGCAACCCTTACAGAAAACAACGTCTGCAAAATGGTCAACCTAGAGAAGCAATCTTCGCTCTACTGAGGGGACCTTGCAAACCATGTCCGAACAAAGCAGGGAACAGGGTGAAGCCAAATGCTGGGGGAAAACATCAACCATCACCCAGCCGGATGCCTGTTTCATACACCCCATCAGAGAGGATGAGGTAACCCTGGAGAATCCCGAAAAGCCCTGCTGGTTAATTGGTAACGGGTAGAAAGATAGTTGGGATGAGAGAACCAGAGGAGTCACCCTCAGCCGCAGTAACTGAAAACCGGGGTGGAAACTGAAGCTAGAAGCCCTCGCTGACCAGGGGGGACAAACCGAAGCACCGCTGAGGGAGGATCGTCTGAAGAGGCATATAACCCAATTGGTGATGGAAACTTTGGAAAATCTCAACATCCAAGGGAAACCAGAATGACAGCCAAGGAGCGCTGAAATGGCAGCCACCGTAGATGATGCCAGAGGGTGTACCCCCCCTCTGGAGCCCGCCAATTGAGCAGATGGCGCAGCAGCAGTGGCAGAAGACCCAGCAAACCCTCCCCTCTGGGCAGCACGCATACTGGAGCCCATTCCCAAGCAGCCCCGAGCCCCGCAACTGGAAAGAGGAACTCCCTCCCTTGGGGTGAAGTTTGATGGAGATCCACAACAATTAGGATTCATTGTGGCACACGTGCTCACCTACATGCAGGAGTACAGGTGTGATTTCCAAATCCAAGGATCCCGAGTGCGAGTTGTGACTCTAGCCCTGGAGGGAGCCGCTGCCAGATGGATTGTGACCCTGCATAACGCCAATGCACCAGAACTGCATTGACCGTTTCATGATGGCCCTGCGATGACAGTTTGAGGACCCCCTCGCAGATCGTAAAGCACGTGACCGCATTAAGGTGGTGAAGCAGGGGCGATGGCCAGTAGCAGAGTATACTGAAGAATTCCGGGACCTCGCGTGTCATGTGAACTGGCCAGAGGATATTTTGGTGAGCTGTTTCAAGGATGGGCTGAGTGATGATCTATACAATGCCTGTGTGGCCTGAGATGCACTGAATCACCTATATGAGTGGTACATCACCACCGAAGAAGCTGAGATCAATATGGCCAGAAAACAGTACCGAGCGGGTCAAGTGTGGAAGAAATCCCCACCCCAATGGAAGCAAGTGCCCCTCAAACCACAAACCGCATTTTGTCCAAAATCCTCTGCCTGTTTCAAGTGTGGAAAAGAGGGGCACCGAGCTGCAGAGTGTTGTTCGCAAACACCCGCCTAGAAACCAGAACGCTCGCTGGGGGGCGGAAACTTGTGAAACCTGGCCAGCACAGGAAGGAGACTGTCCTGAGGAGCAGGGAGATCATAGAATTTCCATCCCCCCAGCTTTGGGGAGGAAACCCTGGCATCTCAGCAGGAGGAATCACGCTTATTCAGAAGCGATCCAGAAGATGAACCACTGGTAAGTAAACCAATAAAACTGCTTACCCTCTCCTTAAGACTATTTATCCCAAACCGGGACAGGGTGATAAATATCTCCGCTTTAGTGGACTCAAGGTGCACCCACTGCTTGATCAGCCCAACCTAGTAGGGAAGTTGAGGATTAATGTAAGAAAGGTGAAAAACCCCACTGCTTTCTGCCAACTAGATGGGTCAATAGCAGGGGGGGAGCCAGCTTCTTTTGCCACCAAGCCACTACAAATAGGCATCAGGAGCCATGAGGAAATACTTACATTTATAGTGGCACCTGGCATGGAATGGCCATTAGTCTTGGGCCTTGCATGGCTGAAAAAATGGAACCCCAAAATTAATTGGAAGCAAGACATCATAAAATTTCAGATGCATGTGACTTATGCCGAGAATCCACATACAGAAACTGAGGGGGCAGAGCACCAAGAAACAGCCATGCCTGGTCACTCCATACCAACCAAGGGCATACCCATAGAATACAAGGATTTGGCTGAAGTTTTTAGCGAAAAAGTCTCGGATAAGCTCCCACCACCACCGCACCACTTATTGTGCGATAGAAATCTTACCCAGCGCTAAACTCGCTAAACCCAAGATGTACAGCATGTCCCCGAGGGAGCTAGAAGAACTGAGAGCATTTATTGAGAAAAACCTAGCAAGGGGTTTCATCAAACCAGCCCAACCAAAAATCACAGCTCCAGTGTTATTTAGAGAAAAAAAATATGGCTCAAAATGTCTCTGTGTTAATTTTAGAAATTTAAATACAATCAGTGTGGAGAACATGTACCCCCTCCCTCTTATGAAAGATATGCTAGCACACCACACTAAAGGATTTTTTTTTCAAAACTGGACTTAAGGGAGGCTTACTACCTTATCAGAATTAAGGAGGGGGACGAGTGGAAAATGGAATTTAACACCCCCCTTGGGTGCTACCAATTCAAAGTGCTCCCCTTTGTGTTACAAGGGCCCCCTGCAGTGTTTATGCAATTAATAAATGAAGTACTACATGAGCATTTGTATAAGGGGGTCCTGGTCTACTTGGACAACATTTTAATATATACCAAGACCAAAGCAGAACATGAAAAACTAGTCAGAGCTGTCTTAAACTAACTCCGCTCTGCCAAACTTTATGCTAAACTTTCTAAATGTGAATTCCACCAAGAAAAAATTGACTATTTGGGGTACCGCATTTCACACCAGGACATAGAAATGGACCCTCAAAAAGTTTCTGTCATTTCTCTATCTGGGTGAAAAGCATATGGTCACCTATCGGATGCTTGGGAGCAAATTGCTCCCAAAGCATCAAGCAAACATCCGAAAACATCAAGCAAAGGAAATGGAAGTAATCTGGGGAAAGTGGCCAGATGACTGAAATGGCCGAGGAGTGGGTGGGCTGTGGGCGGAATCTTTCCTAAAATCCTAAATGCATGAGAGCAAAAGAGGAATAAAAGAGTGAGTGAAGGAAGAGGGTGCCTTCGCCTTCTGCATCCACCCTTCCACATCTGTGCTCTGGTTTTCCTGCTCGAATTCTTGATGGGCATTGGGAGCGGAATGGGGCAGGAAGGAGACCTAAGTGGCTGGGAAATCAGGAGGACAATACACAGTTGCCCATAGATTGATAAACTGGGGTGTGTGAGAGCTATTTGGAAACGTGTGTGTGTGTGTGTGTGTGTGTGTGTGTGTGTGTGTGTGTGTTGGGGAATGGAGCTCTTCCGAGGGAGAAGAGTGCAATTTGAGTACAACCTGAGTGCAAGGTTGTCAGCAAATACACACACAACCTGGCCAGTGAAAGATGCAGCAATCACTGTGTATTTTCAGGGCAGTGAGGAGACTCGGGAATGTTGTGACTCCGACCCCGAGCCCGTCTTATCGGAGGGAGAAGACTCTGAAGGTGAAGGAGAGGACTTGGCCAGGCCTCCCTCCTCTCCTTCCCTCCAGGACCCTCCTCTCTGGCAATGCCTCAGGTGTCTCCCGAAGGAGAAGAGATTGGCCAGGAGCCAGGTATCTCCGAACAGTCGCAGTTGGACAGTGACAGAGATAAGTCTTGGCTGGACCCACGCCAGCGTCGGAGAGACAAGCGCACGCAGCAGAAAAGGAGGCGTGCCAGAGATTAAGCTGAATCACTGGACCACACCCCACAGGGGATAAAAGGGGGTGTGGTGGCCATTCAGGCTCTGTGACGGACAAAATTAAACAACTAGCGAGTCGCATTGTATCTCTGAAACTACGTTATCTGCCTGCCTTGGATTTAATATGGACTGGACTTGACAATTCTGTGGCTTTGTGTATTTGTTTTGGTTTATCTGACGGAGGAGAAACACCTCCCTCTGTGAGTAAAGTTCTTGGCAAGCAGCTACTGGGTTGCTGCCAATCCTGTTATCGAAGGAATTTGTTGTCTGCAAGTTTTATTTACCGTATTTTCCGGCGTATAAGACGACTTTTTAACACATGAAAATCTTCTCAAAAGTCGGGGGTCGTCTTATACGCCGGGTGTAGTTCTCCTGTAACCAGGCAGACCAGCCCGAAAGGCTCTGACGAGCCTTAAATGGCTCTGGCGATCCCAGCTCTGGCGATCCCAGCTCTGACAATCCCAGCTGAGTTCCCTGCAACTCAGCTGGGATCGCCAGAAACCACGTAAAAGGGAAAAAGTTTTTTCCCTTTTACTCTGAGGATCCCAGCTCTGACGATCCCAGCTGAGTTCCCTGCAACTCAGCTGGGATCGCCAGAGCCATGTAAAAGGGAAAAAGTTTTCCCCCTGCAGCTTGCTTACCTCAGCTGCTAGTCGCAACGCTTGCCTTGCTTTGCTTGCCTGAATCTATTCAGGCAAGCAAGCAACTCCCTGCCTGCAATCAAGCAAGGAGTTAGTTGTGGACTTCAACTCCCAGAATTCCTCAGCCAGCAAAGCAAAGCTGGCTGAGGAATTCTGGGAGTTGAAGTCTACAAGTCTTAAAGTTGCCAAAGTTGGAGTCCCCTGTTCTATTGGGTAAGTTTTTTTCCTCTTTGGGAGCTTTAAAAAAAAATAGTCAATTGGGGTTTTTTTAGTTGTTCTTTTTTAGACCTAGCCATTTAAAGTTTAGGAAGTTTTAAATTTAGCTTTCATATAAAAATAAAAATAAAATAAAATAAAATAATATTTGTGCAGCTTTCTGAGATTTAGTGTGTTTCTGTAGTGTTTCACTCCAACTACACAAACACACAAAATCTCACAAAGCTGTATGTGGAATTTTGTGTGTGTAAAGTGTGAAAGTTGGTTTTTTGGGCTTTTTGTGGCTGTGTGAGGTTCCTGCTTGTTGCAGGGGCCATTTTGGGTCTAGCACAGCTGCTTTTACATTGTGGGTGAGCCAGTTGTGTTGTGTTGTGTGTGTTTAGAGTGTGAAAGTTTTTTGGGGGGGCTTTTTGTGGCTGTGTGAGGTTCCTGCTTGTTACAGGGGCCATTTTGGGTCTAGCACAGCTGCTTTTACATTGTAGGTGAGCCAGTTGATGTTTTTTAATTTTTATTTGGTGTGCATTGGAAGAGGGGCAGTCTTATATGGCGAGTGTAGCCCAAACCCTATATTTTAACAGGAAAAGTGGGGGTCATCTTATACGCCCAGTCGTCTTATACGCCGGAAAATACGGTAACTCCTGGCTGACTGTTTGTGTGCGTGTGTGAGACGGGGACAGAACAGGGAAGAGCTCCGCTCCCCACCACACATACGCATATTTACACTTAGTGAAAAATGAAAAGACATGCAGAGGAATCAAGAGGCTTTCTCTCTCTCTTCCCTCCCCCTCCCCCCACGCTACGCTGTTATGCACTGATCGGAACAGGCATTTTTCCCCCCTCTCTTCTGTAAAGGAGACACAACACATGCTACACATTCAACTGGTATATCAAGCCATTATTCTCTCTCCCGAAAGATCACCGTAAACAAAACAGCGAGCACTGGGATGGATTATCCTGATCTGCCACTCTCGCCCAACACCTCAAATCTTTGTTGCAACACCCCTTTTATGCCCCTCAACATTCCCGGGGAAGTGTCAAGTATTCCCTGGTCCTGGCTCACCAGCGGTGGGATAGGATGCCGCAAATCACTTACCCACCCCCCCAATCTCGGCTTATCAATCTATGGATGACTGTGTATTGCCCTCCTTATTTCCTGGCCAATTTGTTCTCCTTCCTGCCACATTCTGCTCCCAATGCCCATCAAGAATTTGGGCGGGAAAAGCAGAGCCTGGGTGGGAAAGGGTTTCTCGCTTTTTTGTTCCTCTTTCACTCTCATGCACGTAGGATTTTAGGAAAGATTACCCCCACGGCCCACCCACTCCTCAGCCATCCCAGAGTCATCTGGCCATTTTCCCCAAATTACTTCCATTTCTTTCACTTGATGTTTTCGGAGCGATTTCCTCCATTCCCAAGTACCCGATAGGCGATCAAACACTTTTCACCTGGATGGAGAAACAACGGAGACTCAAAGCTTTGTGTGCTTGCAAAGGGGATGGTTTGAAATGGAGCAATTAGGTCAATTTCAAAGTGCCCCCTTTGCAAGCACACAAAGCTTTGTCTCCCTCTGGACAAAAACTGTGCAGCAGAACCAGGCAGAGGCAGAGGTGATCCCAATGCGCCGCTCACTTCATCTCACCGTCTCTTGGCTTGCCTGCAGCCATGCCAAACAAGCACCCACATGGGACATCAGGATCAGCTGCCTTCCCCATCCCCCACGCCTCTGCCTCCACCTGCTCTAGTGCCACCGTGCAAGCCTCCCATGAGTCTGCCATGAGTCAGGCAGCCGCGCAGCATGTCTGAATCACCTGTCTTCTTCCCCCCGCCTCTGCCTCCATGGTTGGAATTAACAGTTTTTGCGCTGTGCCAAGGAGGCCGAGGCATGCCAAGAGCTTGGCCCATTGCAGCCCCGGGCAGACAGTGGGACCAAGAGGGCGAGGCCACTCTCATTGGCCCCCACACTCGCTACCTCCTGCACTTAAAAAAAATAAGACCTCCCCGAAAATAAGCCCAAGTGTTTATTTTCAAGCCCAAAAGAAAATAAGACTAGGTCTTATTTTCGGGGCCAGCATGGGTTTGTTATGAACAGATCATTCCAAACAACACCAATCTTATTTCATTCTTTGACAAAGCGACTCAATTACTAGACGAGAAAAATGCAGTGGACATACTATATTTAGACTTCAGCAAGGCATTTCATGAAGTAGATCGCAACCTACTTCTTGGTAAGCTAGAAAAATGTGAAATACACAGCATCACCATGAGATGGATTTGTAACTGGCTACAAACAACATCCCAGCATCTAGTCGCCTTTCTTGACTGGACAATTAGCTCAGCACTCTGCTGCTTGGTGGTCCTCTTTCCTGCATTTGAAGCAGGTGGTAGAGCACATTGGATGGACTTGGGCTCTCTCTTCCTCTCCAGAGGCCACCTTTTCCATGCTTTTCTGGCATGGTACTTATTTCGCACTTGGCTAATCTCTACTTCTTCAGCCAGCTGTCATATATCGGTTGAAATTTCTCAGCTCAGAAGCATTTGCTTTATGGAAAGTCACCATCCACCTGGCTGTGGCCCCTTTTAGCGCCAGCTTGACAACTCTAACTTTGGCTCCTTCAGTAGGGATTTTGTGGCCATACTTGAGAATATGGGCCAGGAAAAACACCATTTGTTGAGGATCTCCATCGAATTTCATGCCAAGGGAGGGGCCTTCCATCTTCGGGGGCTGCGCCATCCCCTGGTCTCTGGACATTCGCTCCCCCTGTGCCCCTCGGAGGGATCCCCACTACTGCTGCCACCCCTGCCAGTGTTACAGGTACTGCTGCCATGGTGTCCAGGGATGAGGCTTTCCCATCCTCATTCTCCGGTCGGCCCCTTTGGCCGTTGTCTCCCAACATCCAAGCCAAAGTCTCTCACGCTTTCAGATTCTGTAAGACATCCATCACGTATCACATGGTTTGCTTCATGAGGATGTCAACATGGTTAGGCTCATCCCCTTCCTCCTCCTCATCCTCCAGCATCTCTTTCCATCTCTGCTGGTGACTGCCTCAGGTAAGGGTGACTCCCTTTGTCCTCCCTTCCTAGTCATCCTTCTTTCCAATGCCTATGGACCACCATGGCTTAGATGAGTCCTCCAGGCTCCCTAGGTGGCTCAGTGGCTAAGACGCTGAGCTTGTCGATCAGAAAGGTTGGTGTTTCAAATCCCTAGTATCGGTCTCCTGCGTGAGCAGGGGATTGGACTAGATGACCTCCAAGGTCCCTTCCAACTCTGTTACTGTTATTTCGAGGCTCAGTTTCCTCTGTCCATCCAGAAGAGTTTCCTCCTGGGTGAGCCTTAGCAGAGGTTTCACTCCAGCATTCAGCTTCCTCCTGGTCGCTGCCTTGAGCAGACATTGTTTGTACAGTTCCCATGGTAGGACAAATGTCTCTCCTGATAGACCACTGTGCAGACTCTGCCTCAGCTATCTTCTCAGGAAAGCATGATTCTTGAAACAACTGGTATTTCAAAAGGAACTTTTATGGAGAGAAGTGATTGCAGAGAAGTCAGGAGGAGTCTGAAGATTCCTCCAGACTAATTTCCCATTTAACCCCCACCCAGTGCCCCATGTCCACCAGTTGCCAATATGATGGTGCAAAGAACTCTGAGGCGGGATGGTGATAACAGGTAATCCTCCAGGTGCTGCAGCCTTGTGTAACAGGCTGGAACAGGATGGGAGGGAATCCATCCTGACAGCCCAGTTCCCCTCCCTAATTCCCATGTGGTACAGCAAAAGCGAAAGCATTCAATGCAATCAGCCCCAAGAAGCATTCCCCCTCTCCTTCGGAATGGCAGTGTTCCAGAAGGAACCTGACACTGTCTTCAGTTGTGGGTGCTTCATCACTGGAGGATTTTAAGAAGAGACTGGAAAGTCACTTGTCTGAAATAGTATAGGATTTCCTGCTTGAGTAGGGGACTAGACTAGAAGACCTCCAAGGTCCTTTCCAGCTCTATTTTGGTTGGTTGGTTGGCAACAGATTCTTCCTGCCCCCTTCAGAAATGGGGATGGAAGAGGCTTCTCTGTCAAAGGCCATGTCCAAACTGCCTTTTTAAAGCTAAATTTCTACCTGGGTGTTTGTGCCATATTTTTCTCCAGCAGTCAAATAGTTCAGAGCCTGTCTTTGCTGGGGTAGGTGCAGCTCTTGGATTGGGATTCTCTGACAAACCCATCTGACTTGGGTCCTGCTCAGAGGAGGTGCATCTGCTCCCTCTGCTGTTCAGCCAGGTGAGCTGAACAGAAGTGGGCTGAAATGCTTGAGGCAGTCCCTTCCCAACTGAAGAGTTGGGCATTGTTATAATCCTGCATGTTGTGCTTTTGTAGTGATCTAGCCTTGTGCAAGTTATTCTGCTGACAATGATCTGCTTTACAAAGGAATCCATGAGACACTAAACTGGAATCTGGCACACCAACTCTTTAGTTTTATAAATGGGGAGCTTACACAGTCATTTACCATTTTACAGTTTCACAGCAACACAAATTTGCAGAATCCCTGAATTAATGAAGGAAATGAAATAAAAATAAGTACACTATGTGTCTGTGAAATTACTTGGAAGGGGAAGAATATAATAAGTAAATGAAAGTGGTCTGACTTTGTAGATTGGAGTTTATGAATACACAGATACAACTGAAAATAGAGGTCAAATGAAAGGGCTAAAATACAGGAAGATTCTTGGTTAACAACCACTCATTCAGTAATCATTTAAAGTTGTGACAGCGCTGTACAAATGGTACTTATGATCAGTCCTTGAAATTCCAGACGTCCCAGCACCCCTGCAGTCTAGAATCACAGAGGTGGAAGGGACCTTGGACATATTTTAGATCAATCCCCCTGCTAAAGGCAGGAGTTCTTATACTATCCCAAATAATTTCTCAAAGACCTCCATGAGGCAAGGTGTTCCATTGATTGTTCTTAGTGACAGGTAATTTCTCCTTAGTTCCAGGAAGATTATAAATTGCTTTGGTAAGTCATTCTCCTCCCCCACCCACACCTGGCCTTCTTGCACATACACTCCACTATCCATTCTTTCACCCACCTGTGCTCATATCACACTCACTATCTATCCCCCAGCCTTCCTGAGTCTGCACCATGCTAACCATCTTCTAGCTTTTCTGCACTCATGCTGCATCACACCATCCATCCCCTGGTCTTCCTGTGCTCACAGTGCTGCACTATCCATCCCCCAGCTTTCCTCTGCTTGGGTCATACTATCCATACTTTGGCCTTTCTGTACTTACATCCACCTCTCCAGCCTTCCTGCACTTATACCACACCATCCTTCCCTTCCCCGAATCGGCCTCCATGCATTCATGAGCATCCTGCAATAGGCTTCTCAAGCCCTCCCAGATCTTCCTCCACCCCGCATCACACCCCTTGCCTGGGATTCCCACTGCTTCCCACTTATTGACCCATACATCTTCAGGTTATGATGGTAATCAGGGTGTGATCACATGATGTTGTGCTTTACAACTGCATTGCTTAGCAACTGCAAACCCAATCCCAATTGCTGACATAATTCAAGGACTAACTGTATGCATAAGAAAGTAAGTTATTTTGAGTGTGTTTAAAAGGAAGAACCTACAGTTTTCACAGAATGGTGATTCTGGGATGGGATACTTCAGAAATTCTTGTTAAAACTAGAGAATGAATGGGTGCTGAATCTGGTTGGAGAGTTTCTGAAGTACAGAAAAGCACAATTATTATGATAAAGTAGAAAGACAAAAATATTATACATTTTGATTATGAAAGCATAGATATTAATAAATTTGTTTCTTAGTCTAGAACTTTCCCAATTTCATTTCAAAATTATATACAATGCTGTTTAAACTGCAACCTTCAAATTAATATTATACTTTTATTTAAAGCATATTAATTGTATTGAAATAACATTAATAGCAGTGCCAACTGATCCAGTATGATTTACAATCTGAGTCTGCTTTAATAAAAGGTTCCTTTTGTACAGTACTACAGTATACTTGTCCCAATTACTGTATATCTTGGGATTTCAAGGTATTACTCTAAGCAAATCTGACTCAGCAGGTGGCAGCACCTAGCCAGCTGTAGCTGAACTCAGAAAAAAACTAAGCAAGTTCAGCTAATCCTGGGAAACTGAAAAAACATACCAAAAGGAGTTGTCCAAAACAGCTATGTCCATGTTGTCACCAGGAGTTGAGCATGACTCAAGGAAAGTCTGGGGGGGAGTGGGGGATGTTGTTTGGTAGGGACAAGGCATGACTCCTGAGTCCAAGAAAATGACATTGCTCAATGGAAGGGATCAGGAGCATGCCCTGTCAGATCTATAGAATGAATAGAAACAATTAGAGACAGGCAGTCCTGCACGAAGTCTGACCCTATGCCACTTAAAGCTTTATAGGTAATAATTGAATTGTGCCCAGAAGCCCACAAAATAAGTTAGCAGGGCAATGCCCTCATTTTAAAATATCTAATACAACTGAATGATTTTAATGTACCAGCAAAAATGTAGACATCAGATTATGATAATTTATGTTATTTCTTTCTCATCAGATCTCATTTGGACTGGTGCCTTTCTAGATGTGCACTTTTTAAAAGGCTCTTGACAAAATGGAACAAGTTCAGAGAGCTTTAGCAAAGCTGTAAACCACAAAAGTTCAAATTATGGATAGGATGTTGAGTAAACATTAGGAAGAAGTTCCTGATGGTTTGAAGCTGTTCAGCAGGGACCTGGCTGCCCCAAATGTAATTGACTCTTGTCTTGTTAGAACATTTTACATTTAGCATAACTCTTCTTTTTATGTCCTTAGAAAGTTGATGAAATCCCTCTTGTCTCCTATTCTATAAAAGTGGCCACAGTATTAACTATGCCCATGATGGCAAACCTATGGCACATGTGCCCAAAGTGGCACACAGAGCCATGTTGCCTGGCACGCGCGGCATTGCCCATTCTTCTTCCGGGTTTCTGGTGTGCATGCACATACGACGATCAGCTGGCTTTTGTGCATGCGGCTGTGCCGGAAACTAGAAGAGCTGGTCTGTGAGCCGGGAATAGGGCTTCCTGGAACTTCGGAATTGAGAGTGTCCAGAAAGAAGGAGGACCAATGGGAATTCTCCCTTCTGCAGCATCATCAGTCTCCGGGCAGAGTCTCCCTTGACTTCACCCACTGGAGAAGAGAGTTCCGCGCAGAGAAGAAGCCCAAGTTGGTTATTCAGGTCAAGATCTCCTCTCCCACTTTCTCTGCTTCTCTCTCTCAGCAGAACTGTCTCTTCTCCTTCAGGTGAAGTCCCAAAGGACTCTGCCCGGAGACCGATGATGCTCAAGCAGAGAGAATTCTCATTGGTGCTGCCCCTCGTTCTGGCACCTCCCATCTCAAAAGTCCGAGATAAACACTTCCTCCCCCCAATGCAGAACTGTGGATTCTTCCTCTGGGGCTGGAAGCATCTGGCCGGACACACATGTGCGTGAGCATGCGCACTGTGAGCATGCGGGCTGCCAGATTATCAGCGTGTGCGCTTGCACAGCAGTAACTGGAAGACTTGCTGGTCAGTGCGCATGAGTGCCCTGGAAACCAGAAGTACCTTATCCAGCGCACGCATGCTCCCTGGGCAGCTCCGTGGTCGCAGCCTTGATGAGCACGCAAACTCGGTGCCGAAAAGGTTCGCCATCACTGAACTATGCCAAAACTAAATGTTCTATTTACAAAATTTCTAATTTTCTAGAAAGTGTGCCAAGCCATCACTCCTGAAACACTGATGACATGGAGTATGTGACAAATTAAGGAATTTATGTATCTCATGGTTTCCTTTCAAGTCTCAATATTGTTTAAGGATCAGACAAAGGCAGAATCCACAACATCACAAAGAATCAGAAATTCCATTCTAAACGCTGATCAATGAAGCAGCAATAATCACATCTTGGGAGCCATTAATCTAAAGTCCTACCCCTAACTTACAATATCTGAAAACAATGGGTTCCAACAAACCAGTCAGATGTGAAAGAGCAATATAAAATAACTAAACTGAACTAACATGTAATACATAATCCCGAGGGACTGCCTTTTTCCAAGCTCTACCCATTCAACCCTAGCAGAATAGGCATGTTCCAAATCCCATCAGCCAAAGGGAATAGAAGACAGGTGTTTTTTGCAGTGGCCCCTGCTCTATGGAACATTCTCCCTTTGAAGATAAGAATGGCCCCAATCTGTTAGCTTTCTGTAAAGCCCTAAAAACTTGGGTATGTTCTCAAGTCTGGGACACTGAATATGTTCCTAACTGTACTACTAACTGACCAAGTATCTTGCCTGCTACATATATTTATTTTGGATCTTTCTATTGTTTTTATTATTTTAAAATGTTTTTAATGTTTTGATTGTAATATATTCTTCAACTGTAAGCCACCCAAAGTCATTGACTGAGATGGGAGGCTATAGAAATTGAACGAACGAATGAAAATAACACAAATATAACACAAATTATATATACTGTCAAATTATCTCGCTAAGCCTAAGTACCTAAAATGTTTTTACTTGCCCTCTTAAGGAGCAAGGTTTATTTGGGAGTATCAGTTTAATGTGCAATTTCAAAAATAAAAAAAGCTTTGCTTCATTACCATAGTCTATCACTTGAAACCAACAAGAATCTTTTAAATTATTCCATTAAACAGTTCCATTATAATGCTTATCTATAAGTATGTTGAAAGGTATTCCACAGTCTTAGTTTTAATGCTTTCTGAATCCAAAATTCTCAATTCTCATTCAAACTGCTAAAAGTTTCACTTTTTAATGTAACCTAAAAATATAATTTGAGTACAAAATTGTTTCATATCAGCAGTCCCCTCAGGAATAGGAGCTAAGCCAAGACAGCAATGCTGAACATGCATGACTGTTAAAATCAGCCACATGTGGCATTCCAGGAACATGTGGCAATCGTCCAGGAGAAATTGCAGTTTTTACAAAGTAATGTAATAAACTGAAAGACTGGCTTTTCTTAATTTGTGCCACATCCAGAAAGTTCCTGAAATAGCTTAGGTAAAATAATAAAGCTGGATACTTTTACTATTTCTAGTGTTTAGCTTTCCCCCAGACAGCCCTTTTCTCATAACATAAAAAGTCCAGTTCTTATTAAGCTGCCATGGTGATTCCAGCTGCCATGGCAGCTGAAAATTGGATAGGCTTTGTGGATCTTTGTACCTTCTGCCTCAGCTACAACTTTTTTTTCCATCCAGGTATTATAGCAGGAGCTTAGCTGACTTGTTAACACTCAGTTCTGGATACTGATAACTATTTCATACTAAACAAAATACAGTTCTCTTTATATTATCTTGATATTTTTAAAATATTGGAAAAAATCACATTCAAATGTATATTTTAAAAAAAAGTTTCCTGGAGATAAGTACTCATTTTTCACCAAGAATTGAACTGAAACATAAGCATCTGCAAAAATCAGGGATGGGACAACTACACTCCAATCAAAACAGCAGTTTAAAAGTTCAAACAATTATATAAATTTGCAAAAGAGTAAATTTCTCAAAAGTAAATTATTGAAGTAATTTACTTCAACAATTGTTAAACTAAGATGACTTTATCCTCTAAAGAAAGTTTGAAAGAATTGATCACATGAACTCAAATTTATCATTGCATTTGGGGGGTTGGGCACATGCACGTGCATTCGCACACACACGTGCACGTGCACCCTTTGGGCACTCAGTCCAGAAAAGGTTAGCCATCATTGCTTTAGAGGCCACACAAAATCTTTCATAAACATTATCCAACCTCACAATCAATTCTGTTCAAACTAATATTCTGAGAAATTATGTAACAAATTAGTTTACTTATCAATTTCAATTAGTATCAATTTCAATTATGATATCAATAATTTTTACTTATTTATTACATTTTGTTATACTTCAATAATTGATCAAGCTAAATCAACTGAAAAGGGACTGAAATAGGGGGTGAGCAATGAAAATTTATTGTAATATGAACATTCACCCCTGAGCCTAAGAGAATGTACAATATAAAGAAAAATGAACTGCCAATAATTTTAAACAAATTAAGATCTAGAAACAAGCATGTAGTGACAGATGTTTCAAACAAAATGCTCTGCAAAAATCTCTACAAAGCATAATTATTCCAAATTATTAAATAAGGACTGAGCACAGTTCTTAAGTCCCTTCATTCACTACTGTTGTAATTTTGAACAATTGCAAACTGAATGTTGTAAGTCAAAGACTACCTGTATTGATAAAACCACATTCCTACTGCAACATTGCATATAATACCATTCATCTTTCAACAATCTTTTTCAGTAGTTTTTCTTTAAACTGGAACATTAAACCACTGTCAAAGGAAATTTATAAAATGCTTATAAGACCATTAAGGAGGGGGATTCTTTTCTTTTCTTTCTTTCTTTCTTTCCTTTTTCTTTTTTCTTTCTTTCTTTCTAATTATGTTTGGTGAAAATACAGATCAGATGGATTCCCAGGATAAACAAAGCACTACACATTGGCCATCAAAGTTTTACTATTCTTTCTAATTTGACTCTTTTCAGTGAAAGAAACTAAGTGAAAGAAAGTTTCTTAATGGAATAAATCAAACACAGTTTATAAATATTCTTAAACATACTGTCATTCTTATTTCTAATCCTACCTCAAAGTACAACATTAATATCCTTCCCACAATCAACTATTCCTTATCTCTATCATCAGCTTCCTTTGGTGACGATATATTTCCACAGTAGCTAATGGAGACATTCCTACAAATCAATGTACTGCAGTGATACAGAAATAAAAGCTCATTTCACTGTAATAATGCTTCCAGACTTCCCTCAAGTCAGGTGGTTACTTGAAGTTAATGATCTGTGACATGCCACACACGTAGTCCTAAAAAGACTTATTATTCACTGCATGTGCAACAATATTTGCTTTATGGATGGCTAAATGAATGAAGACATTCAATGAAACTGTAAAAGTAAAATCAAAAGAAAACTTACAAGTAACATGTTTTCTTTGAGTAAAAGAACTGTGAACATTTTCCATTAATACTTAACCTTTTGCTGCAACAGACCAACCGCATATAATGCTTGAATCCATAAGACAATGATACTATCCAGGATTAATGCTAATTATCTACAACCAAGAGAAATATATTTTGCTAAAATTGGAATTTATGCTGAACAAAATATTAATCAGAACTTTTATTTACACCCTGTGATGGCAAATTTTATAAAAGAAGAGCTCTTTTAATTGATGACTATACCATTCTATTTTAAAGCCAAACATTACTATCATTTTTAACACAGTTTAATTGGGCATAGGCAAACATTACTACTCCTACCTGGCTGAAGTTGCATTCATAAATGTTCTGTTCTAGATTGGCTTCATTTACTTCTATCATATATGCCCATTCCAGATTAACCTTAACAGATAGAACTCTTTAATGATTCTAAACTAAATTATCAGTAACTTTGCCAAGACATATTTCTACTTAAATGCAGAAGTGCCTTCAACCTCAGTGATTTTTTTTTAAACATAAACATAAATTTTTTTAAAAACATAAAAACACCATCATTCAATACAATCACAGAAAGTGTGTCAATCGGTTAAGATTCTTTTGTGCATAATCCCATATCCAAAATTACGAATTATTTAATTTCTCTTTTTTGACAACTTTATATATCCCTTTATATTCTTATTCTCATTTAACAATTATTTAACAAAAGCTTAACTCCCAAAAGAAAACATTTCATATATTTTGTCATTACCTTAATTGCATATTTCATACTTCATCTCCATGCTTTATTATCTAGCCATTGGTAAAACAAATCCCATATCAAATAGTATTGTTTATCTTCCTGTTCTCTAATTTCAAATGTCAATTTACTCATTTCAGCACATTCCATAATTTTCTTAATAACTTCATCATCAGTAGGTATTTTAAAGCCTTGTTCTTCCAGTTCTTGCTTCAATTTAAGTTCACCCTTTTCATCCATTAATTCACTATATCTAACAATTTGTTCCCTTCTAAATACTACTGAATATGAAAATGCTTCAATCGTTGATACCCAGACTGGAATTTTGAAATAGTGTTGTTTTTTAATCTTCTCCCATTTTAATAACAAAGCCTCATATATATGATGTCTTCTAAAATACTTCTGTATTTTTGTCCTTTATACCATAAAAACGCATGCCATCCCATCAACAAATCATGACCTTCTAGATTCAATAATCTAGTATTTCTTAACGTTATCATTCTTTAATCCACATCAAATTTGTCACTTGGTAATAAAGTTCCCAGTTAGGTAACCCAAAACCTCCTCTCATTCTAGCATCTTGTAACAGCTTTAGTTTTATCCTCACCTTCTTTCCCTGCCAAATGTATTTTAACACTATTTTATTCAATTCTTCAAAAAAGTCTTTCCCCAACCTAATTGGAATTGTCTGGAACAAATATAAAATTCTAGGTAAAATATTAATCTTAATAGTTGATATCCTTCCAATCAAAGAAAGCTGTAAATTTTCCCATTTCGCCAGATCTGTCCCTATCTGTTGTTTAAGTTTATTATAATTATTTTCTTTAAGTGTGCTACATCTTGCTGTCAAGTGTATCCCCAAATATTTAACTTTATTTGTGACCTGTATCTTTGATATATACGCCAGTTCTTCTTTTTGCTTTACCAACATATTTTTAGTCAAAATCTTCGTTTTGTCTTTATTGATTTTCAAACCAGCTACTTTCCCAAACTCTCCAATTTTATCTATCAATGTAGTTATTGATATTAATGGATCTTCAAGAATAAAGACCAGGTCATCTGCGAATGCTTACACTTTGTATTCTTCTTTTCGAATTTTCATTCCCTTTATGTCTTTTTCTTCTCTAATATTTCTGTTTAGCACTTCTAATGTTAATATGAACAACAGAAGGGACAATGGACATCCTTGTCTGGTGCCTTTTTTTATCTCAATAGAATCTGTCAATTCTCCATTTATCATTACTTTAGCCATTTGCTTATGATATATAGCTTCTATTGCTTGAATAAATTTTTTGTCAAAGCCCATCTGTTCCATTTGAAGCAGCATAAATCACCAATTTACATTGTCAAAAGTTCTGTGCATCTAAAAATATCAAAGCCATTTGCTTTTCAGGATGGGCTTCATAGTATTCCAAAGTGTCCAGAATTATTCTCATATTAACTCTAATTTGTCTTTTTGGCAGAAACCCATTTTGATCTGAGTGTATAAAATTATTTAAGTATCTTTTAAGTCTTTCTGCCAATATTGAAGCAAAGATTTTATAATCTGAATATAGGCCTATAATTTTTTATTTGTTGTGGGTCTGTATCCCCTTTGGGAATCAATGTAATATATGCCTCAGACTATGACTTGGGTATTTCCTTCTTTGTCATCACTTCATTCATAATTTCTAAAAATGGGAGACTTAAAGATTCCTGCAATGTCCTATAATATTCTGCTGGCAAACCATCTGGCCCTGGTGCCTTCCCATTCTTTTGTTTCTTAATTGCTTCAGTTAATTCCATCATTGTTATGTTTCCCTCTAGCATCTCCTCAATATTTTTAGGAATCCGAGGTAAATTTGCATTTTGAAGATATCTTGTCACATTTTCCTCCTCTATCTTTTCTTTCTCATACAATTGTCTATAGTAATCCTGTATAATTTTTTTCTTTTCTGATCTCGTGATGGAACGGTCAGAGGATTCCTGGGCTCCAGGATCGCCGCCGAAACCCTCGCTGCTGGACGGTCCTTTTTGGACCTCACAGTCTTGTTTTGACTGTGATAGTGGAGGGCACATCCTGATGATCACAGGGACACCGCAAAGTCCCTAGTTGATCCAAGAGAAGCCCTTTTTCCAGCAGCAGAGTGGCAACCATAGTTGCTGCTGAAGTTGGGACAGCTCCAGAAGAAGAACAGAAGGACAGTGAGTCAATGCGGTGAGAGACTTTCAATTTAAATCAATATAAAGAACACCCTGAGATTGAAGTGGTAATTAAATTGGAGATAAAAGGAAATCAAGCAGTGAAATTAAGCTGGAATTATTTTTTATTCTCAAACCATTTACACTGGTGGAGTTTTAAATTTTTGTTTTGTTTTTGACCGGGACTGGATTGAAAACATTTAACATTTAAGGTTTAACATTTTTAAGCCTTTGTGCCTTTTATTCAAAATATTTTCCTTTGGGGATTTAATTTTTCTTTTTCCTTTTCTGAAGATTGTTCTAATTTTTCATTTGCTATTTTACTGACAAAGAACTCTTGGATTATATTAGCGGGGAAGATAGGAGTGTGTGTAATACTGCCATTTACTGGACAGGAAACTTTATTATTCCTTTCTATTTAAGTAACAAGTTGAAACAATTGTATTACATTGTTGCTACAACTCAAGGACTCTGAACTTTCTTGCTGATAAGATTGTTGGAAGCACATCTGAGGAAGTTGGAACTATCTGTATTGTTTACTCAGGAGCTCTTCGGGGAACTATCAGAAGTAGGAGTCTGAGGCAGAATGAGAGAGATCTGTTAATGTTTGGGCAGAAGTATTGCAGAAGAAACTGAATTTTTTTTTTGTCTATTTTCTATTACATTTTTTGTTGTTGTTGTTCCTGTTAAGTGATAACTCTCTGGATGCTTCCCCTGCTTAAATATCTCTGATGGACTTTTCTTTCTTTGTTCATATATAACCGAGTTGGATTAAGGTGTACAAGTGCCTGAAGATTGATTTTTGATTTTGATTTTTCTCTTTGGTTGGCTATTTTGGCTATTATTCTTTTTTATCTTTTTTTCCTTTTTTAATTTGACTTTCCTTTAGTTTATTTTTATTGACATTGGGATTCATTCAAGTTTTCTTTTTTCTTCAAAGTGGATTAAGGTTTTGAAGAGCCTGAAGAATTGTTTATTTTCCCTTTTTCCCTCTTCTTTTTTACATCCTTTACTTTCTTGGCTTTTTCTCTCTTTTTTGGCCTTTGGTGACTACTGGACAGAATGAGTAGAAAAGTAGCGGCAGTTGGATCCTCCTCAACTACACCCTCCTCGTCACTATCTGGAGGACAGCGATCAATTCAGACGATGCTTCAGCAGGAGAAGGATAAAGAAAAAGAGAAAGAGAAAGACATGACATTACAGATGATTTTTCAAACAGTCCAGAGGATGGAACAACAACAACTCAAAACAGATGAAAAAGTGGTGAGTATACAGCAAATGATGTTGAAATATGAAGAGAGACTGCAAAAGCTTGAGAAAAATGAGGAGCAAAAGGAGGAAAAAATTAAAGATATAGATAAATAGATTGGGAGAAATTGAACGTGACAGGAGTGGATTAATTGGATGGGAGATGGACAGATCAGAATCTTATCTCAGATTTCAAAATGTAGAAGAAGAGAAAGGAGAGAATTTGCCAGAAATAATGATAGGAACTTTGGCTGAAGCACTAGAAATTACTAAGGAGAAGATGATGGATGGGGTGGATGAGATATATCGAGTTTACACTAGGTATGCAATGCGCAACAAGTTACCACGAGAAGTGCATATAAGGTTTACTAAGAAATCAATTAAAGCACAAATACTGCAGATTGCCAGAGAAAAAACATTGAAGTATAAGGAGAAAGAAATTGTGGTTCTGAAGCATAATACAAAGAAAAGTGAGAGAGATGAGTAGAGAATACAAATTTTTGACTAAAATATTACTTTAAAAAGGTGTGAACTACAGATGGCTGGTACCAGAAGGATTAGTGTTAACGTGGCAACTCCAAAGATACAGAATAGATACAATAGACAAAGCGAAAGCATTTTATGCAGAATTTTTCAAAGAGAAGGAAACAGAAATGGAATTCCAAATGACAGTAGTGCCAGTAGAATTTCAAGAAGAGAAACTGGCAATGATTGAAAAAGCAGAAGGCGCAGTTGGAGGGATTGTGGAACACAAAGAACAGCATGAATTAAGATCAACTAGAGCAGCAAAGCCTGCATATAAAGTATGAATATGGAAGACAGAAAATTGATTTCAATAAACATAAATGGACTTAATTCAGTTGTTAAAAGAAGAAAGGTATTTCACAAATTGGAGAAATTAAAATTTGATATAATTTGCCTACAAGAAGTACATATTAAAAAGCAACATGAACAGTTATTGGTACATTCAAAATTAGGGAAAATCTTCACATCATTGCCATAATGTAAAAAAAGAGGAGTGGTTTTGTCAGCATTCCAAGTTAGGCTCTCTTCCAACGCTGACATGAATGAAATGAAACAGAGAGCAGAAGCGGTGATTTATTGCTGAGATGAACTTTTACCTAGTTTTCTGCATGCAACAGATAGTGTTACCTGGGTGACAGAGGGTGGGGGCAAATTCCTGTGAAAAGAATGTGCCGAGACGAAGAGATGGATCTGCATGATGCCCAATGGGATATTGGGGTTGGAGAGCGGAAGGGGAGGTTGTTGGAAGGAGGGGCCAGTTTGGCTGCAACCAGAGTTTAGGCATGTCATGTTTTTTCTATTCTTAAATAAAAGAGTTTCATTAGAGACTTTGCGTTTGAGAATGAAGTTTATTTAAGATAGCACCGAAGCCTGACAGACAGCCAAACTCCCTCAAAGCCAGGCTGGCTGAGTTTAAATCATCCCGTTCCCTCCCAGACGTATGGTCGGACTGGAGGTTGTCCCCCGACGTTATGACTCTCAGAGGAAAGCCTGCTTCAAGCAATGAGTGGAGGAGAAGCGGTCGTGATCCCAGCCAGTTTGGAAAGTACGAAGGCTCAACTCTCCCCGCCTTCTCCCTCGGCAAAACTTCAAACAAAGAAGCGTGAACCAGATAAGTACCCAGGGACTGTGCCAAAAGCCTCCGAGGCTGAATTTCCCTTTCCAAACGTAAAAGACAAGGGAAAACCCCTAAGTGAATTGGGCAGGGCATCCTGGCTATGGGAATGGGAACAAGCCAGAAAACAAACTAAGCGCCAAGAAATTCTAAGGAAGCCACTTGAAAGCCCCATAGATGAGTTGAAAGAGGAATTTGACCCTGCCACCCTTCAGGGGGAGGGGCCATCCTGCAGACCCAAAGAAAAGAGAGAACCAGTCTGGGCTGTTGACCCAAGAGGCCGTAGGCCAAGGCGCAGCCCTTCCCCCTCCACAGGAGAAGGAGGAGCCCAACGACGCATCCATGGGTCTCCCCCCCTCCCAGCAAGCAGCAAGGCCTAGATGAGGCAGCACCTCCCTACTCCAGGATGAGAGACGAGGCAGAAGACTATGAACACCAAGGCCGGCCCTACAGAGCTCAGCACAGAAGCCTGACAGGTTTTATATATTAGAAATGCAATACCAGCTGAGTAAATATATGCAGATGACAAAGGAAGAATTCTGATGGTGGAGATAATAGATAACAATATGAAAGTTCTTTTAGTAGCAATATATGCTCCAAATAATAATCAAAGTGACTTCTATAGGAAATTGCACATGAAAATAACTGAATTGGAATATGATAATATCTGTATGATGGGAGATTTTAACGGTATAGTGGATGAAAACTTGGACTACAAAATACATAAAACAATAAAACATAGTAGAAAGATATTACCGAAATCTTTTTTTAAGATGACTGAGGAAATAAACTTAAAAGATGCATGGAGAGAGAGAAATGGAAAAAAACAGACAATATACTTTTTATTCTGATCGACATTCATCTTGGTCTAGATTAGATGTGATATGGACAACAATGGAATTGACTTTGAATATAGAACAAATTGAGATAGTGTCAGCCTCCGCAAAAATCAAAATGGACTGTCAGGCGGCATTTGGAAAGCTAAAACGGTTGTTTGCTGCTGAACCAGTCCTTAAACATCCAGACATGGAAGAGCTTTTTGTAGTACAGGCAGACGCAAGCGATGTGGCAGTAGGAGCAGTACTTCTGCAAGAGGATGCAGAAGGGAAATTACAACCCTGTGCCTATACCTCCCGTAAATTGTCGGAGACCGAAAGGAGATGGGCCATATGGAAGAAGGAAGCTTTTGCAGTACGCTGGGCATTGTTAACATGGAGACGATTTCTTGAAGGAGCTAAGCATCCTTTTGGAGTTTGGACTGACTATAAAAACCTGGAGGCATTGAAAACACCGCCTAAGCTGTCACCAAAGCAAGTTCGCTAGGCTCAGCACTTCAACTGTTTTAATTTCACTCTACGCTACCTTCCTAGTGGAAAGAATTTCATGGCTGATGCACTTTCCAGATTGCTACAATACAACAGTACCAAGGAGGAAGTGGTTCGCCCGATCATCCCTTCGACCCAACTGGTGGCACCAGTGACTACCAGAGAGCAAGCAAGGGGCGATCCAGCCCTCTCGGGCGATTTACGTCAAAAACTACAAGAAGCTCTGAAATCTGACGAGTGGTTTCAAACCCACTTGAATGAATGTACACTTCGTGATGGACTAGCTTGTGTTGGAGCCAAATTGTATGTTCCTGCCAGTTTGAGAGTAACAGTGTTGCAGCACGCTCATGACGCTAAGGTGGCGGGACACTTTGGATTTGTTAAAACTCTCCATCTTGTTAAAAGACAATTCTGGTGGCCTGCACTTAAAAAGGACATAGAGGCATATGTAGCTAGCTGCCCAGTGTGTGCCTCAGCTAAGAGACCTCCGGGGAAGCCACCTGGTCTACTTCAGAGTGTGGCGAGGCCAAATGCCCCTTGGAAAGAGATATCCATGGATTTTATTGTAGACCTGCCGGATAGTGGAGGGTGCACAGTCATATGGGCAATAACTGATTTGTTTTCCAAACAAGTGCATTTCATCCCATGTCCTAAAATCCCTTCAGCTAAAATCTTAGCAAAAATGTTTATTCAACATGTTTATAGGTTACATGGTGCTCTGAAACGTATAATCTTCGATAGGGGTGTACAATTTACATCCAACTTTTGGAAGGAGTTTCTGATGTTGATAGGCTCCGCCCAGGGATTAAGCTCCACCCACCATCCCCAGACAAATGGGGCTTGTAAAAGAACCAATTCCGTGTAAAAACAGTATCTGAGATGTTACATAAATTATCAGCAAGATAATTGGGTGGACTTATTGCCATTTGAGGAGGTGGCATATAATAACTCCATACATATCAGCACAGGGTTCACTCCGTTCAAGGTGGCTTCTGGCCAAGAGCTTGTACCAATCCCAGAGCTACCTCAAAATGACCCACAGAACCCCTCTTTGATTGATTGGATCGACCAGTTACGAGGGACTTGGGCAGTAACTCGAAAATCTCTAGATGAAGCGTATCGAGCACATAAAGCCCAAGCCGATAAAAAGAGGTGCCCGGCACATGCTTATAAAGTGGGGGACATGGTTTACCTCTCTACCGAGTATTTACAAACCCCTCAAAAGTCAAAGAAGCTTGGACCCAAGTATGTCGGCCCTTTCCCAATTACTCGAATCATTAATCTAGTCACGGTTGAATTGGAATTGCCAAAACATTTGCAGCGAATTCACCCCATGTTTCATGTCAGCTTGCTGAAACCGAAACATTCATCCCCTTTACATCCGGACCAAGAGCCTCCTCCTGTCCCCATACTGATTGAAGGGGAACAACATTTTGAGGTTAAGGAGATTTTGGATTCCAGGAAGCATCACGGTAAAGTGCAATATCTGGTGGCCTGGAAACATTTCCCATTGTCTCAAGCTGAATAGGTGAACAAACGTGATGTCCGGGCACCAAAGAAAGTACAGTTGTTTCACACCAAATATCCTGATAAACCCTGATATATATATATATATATATATGTATATTGTGTTGTTACATCCTTTCTCCTCTCTTTCAGGCATAAGGGTTCCTTTCTTCTGAAGGGGGGGCCGATTGTCAGCCTCCACTTTTTCCTGCTTTGGCTGCCATGGTAATGGGGGGAGGGGGGAGTTGTAAGCATGCTGGACAGAAAGAAACGAAAGTAAATCCTAAGATATAGTGTTGCATCTTTGAAGCTGCTATTGGGGCAACGGCCACGGCATTCCTGATTGATGACACCACCAGATGTGTGCTTCCACCTGACCCCTGGGAGACCTTTGGATTGGATGGTTTACGTTGGACAGTGGGAGGGGATGCTTTCTATCTGTAATTTTCGCGCTCTTGGCTCAGATCCTGCTTTTCTTTGGTTGCGATCACTTCATTTTCCAGTAAAAGTACCTGTTTCTAAAATAATGGGAGTCTGGGTCATCCTTTCTTGGACTTTGAAGGAAGCACACCTGACAGATAGAAGCAAATACCTGGGCAGATCATAATCCAGTGATAGTGAAATGGAAAGGACAAAGGATAAGATTTAGATGGACTTTAAATAATACTATACTAAAAGAACAGGACTTTGTACAGAAAATGGAGAGAGAATTGGCTTTCTTCTTCAAGGAGAATAGGAAAGAAGATACATCGATGCAAAATCTTTGGGACACGATGAAGGCCTATGCTAGAGGTTTTATAATGGACTATACAAGGAAGAGAAATGTTAAGAAAAGACAAACACATAAAATATTGGAAGATGATTACAAGAGATTTGAAAAAGAACTTCAGAAATGTCCACATAAAAAGATGTTAAAGTGAAAATGGATACGATAAAACACAAAAAGGACTTACTGGAGAAAGAAGAATTAGCTCAAAAAATTAGAAGTACTAAACAGAACTACTTTGAGAATGCCAATAAACCAGGAAGATGGTTAGCATACAAGTTGAAAAACGAGAGAGAATCAAGAAAAATAATACAATTAATCAATGACCAAGGGCAAAGTAAATTTGGAAATAAAGAACTTCAGTGATGTTTTATGAAGCATATTTCTTTATCATACCTGTGTCTTTTCTAAATAGCACACTCTATTGGAAATTCTCCTATGCATGCCTTGTTAAATGAATGGGAAATCTGTGAAAGACTTCTTCAGTGCAGTATTCAAAAGAACTTTCTGCACTCCGAACCCTTCAATGGCAAATTTACACCAATGCAAGCAGTAATTTCTATCAGTGTTTGTCATGTTACATCATTCTTTATCCTGTTTTTAACTTTTACCAAGCTTCTAGTCTTCCCCCCAAAAAATCTATTATCCAGGTTCTGATTGAATTATTTACGAACAGCTACTATAGTCTAATATCTAGAATTAAACCAGAAAAGAAGTTTGCCTTGTACAACAGGAAAAATAGAACCTGGATAGTTTCAGCTTGCCCTTGGGAGTTCTCTCTTCCCTTAACTGTATTATTTATTTTATTTATAAACAGCTCTTCCTCCAAAGAGAGCTCTCCAAATCTCTTCCTTTTCCTGCCATTCCAACATCTGTTTACATATTCTGGTGCAAAATATAAGGGAAGTGAAAGCATAGATCAAAAGATAAGAAACTTCTACTTGAAACTGTGAAACTGAAATGACACTCATGTTACTTTTTAAAACATACTGTACTTTGATTGCATTTTGAAACAAGCGCATTATATTTTGCTTGAATAAAAAAAATATAATTTGCTATTTGCTAAAGTCTCATCCAAATGAAACTGACTATATTTCACTAAGCCATATTTCCCTACTACAGAAATAAGAATCTTGAGAAACAACGAAAAGAAAAATACTAGGACGACGTGACACAGATTTTTTTCTTATTTTTCTCACCAAGGATGTTTTATACATTATTGTACTAAAAAAGGTTGGACATTTAGGAAAAACTAAAACAAACTTCTACAGAATTAGCAACTTATTTTTTCTTCAGGGCGAGTAGCAGCTTTCTAAAATTAGATTTTACTCATCCTAAATATAAAAATAAATAAATTTATGGAAAGCTATTTATTTTATTACACAATAATATTTCCTGTGCATTTTTATATCCACATATTGTTCTTTCGTTGAAAATTGATGTCTGTTGTGAAGGCCAATATGCATCCACCCTACTGCAGTCAACCATTAGCTGCATGCCAACCAGGCTCAGATGGTCAATCCAAGTCTTCATGAACAGGATATCCTTTGAATCATAGGCAGATCCTCCAGTCCTCCTCTCTTTATTAGACAAAGCAGGCAATTACTCTTATGAGCTTATAAAGACAGCATTATGGCTAGGGCAGGGTTCTGCAACAAAGAGTCATTTGGACCAGTTTCCCACAGAAAACAATGGGAGCCAATAATTTAACAACTGGTGTGACTGGGTGGACATGACCAACTCAACGTCACTCACTTCAACTCCGTCACATGACCACCACCCCCAGCCACACCTATCCAGCTGGTCATTAGGGCAGAGAACTGATTGTTTGCCCTGCCCAGCCCAGCCTCACCTCTCCCCTCTCAGCCACCTCTTGCCACACCCGGCCTCGGGTGTGTTGTTCACCCCCACTCTCTCTCTCTCTGTTTCACTGTCTCGCTCTGTGTTTCACTGTCTCTTTCTCTTTCACTTTCTTTCTCTCTCTCTCTCTCTCTCTCTCTCAATCTCTCTCTCTCCCCTGAACTGGTGCTGGATAATGGGAATCTGACATCTGGAGGCCGACGAGCAGCACGCCAATGATCAGCTGGTCGGCGGAGAGCCAAACATGAGCTGGCCAGTGGGACATCACAACATTGTTAGCCTGCCGGTTCTGCAGGAAAAGCAACTGACATCTGGGAGGAGAGAGCGAGCTGACGACGGTGCTATTGCCAGGGACGAGTGGGGGATGGTTGCATTGTGGCTCTGCATCGTAATGGGCTCTAAGAGAAGGGGTCCCCATCTCCCCCATTGTGAAGCGCACTAAATTTCACTGTGCTGCGCAAGGGCTGGCTGAGAAGCAAGCGCGAGCTGCAGCGGCTTCCCCGAAGACAACCTGGCCAGCTGCAATGGGGCTGGGAGGGTGTGCACGAGCAGGAAGACCCTCAAGCGAGTGGCCGGGCTCAGTCAAGATGCAGCGAAGGCATGCGGGCCGGGAGGGTTGACTGCTTGATGGGCGTCTTTGGCAAGGGCTCTCCAGCTTTCTCCAAGCCTGACCCCCAGGGTGGGCATGCAAGGTCTGGCGGGGCCGGCCCCCTTTTCCCATTGTCCTGAGCTTCTTTACTCCTCCAGCAGAGCAGTGCCGCCACTGGAGTTGACTAAAAAGTGTCCAGGTGGCAAAAGTCCCCTGTGCAAGGTTTAAAGTTGTGGCTGGGCACTGCGGGCCCATCCCCCTTTCCGTCGCCCGCAAGACCCAGCAAGAGATGTGTCAGCCCTGGATCCATCTTTGGTCAGACTTTACAGGGCTGCTACAGTGGGAATGGGAGAATAGCGAAGGGAGTAAATCATAACATCATTCTTTCACATGAGATCAAGGCCAACTGGGCCACTGAGCCTCCAAATGCCTCATTCGGCAAGCCGTGTACCAGGAGGGGGGAACTCCGACTCCAGAGGCCGCGGAGACCAGCAGAAGTGGTAAGGAGGACCCGATGGTAAATGAAGCCATCCATCCCTTTGCCATAAAGTCTCCCATAGTAGTACCCAGGACAGGCACCCATGGGGACCTAGAGGTCATAATAGCCACTGGTTGCACCAGGTGTTGATCAGCTCCCAAACTGTGCAGGATCTAGGGATAGAGATGAGAACTTTGAGCCGCCCCATCCGGTTTGAGCAGATGGATGGATCACTAGTGGGTGGTGCACCCGCAACCTTAGCCACCAAACATGTAAGACTAGAAATGGGGCACCACTGGGAAATCATACGATTCGTAGTTGCTCCAAAAATGACTGAGTCACTCATCCTAGGTCTGTCCTAGCTAGACCCTAGTGGGCCCCGACCATCACATGGGAAGACAGCTATTGGAAGCTAAAAGTGGGCGTCGGACCACTGCCTCCCCCTTCCACAAACTGAGAACCGGCCCTCTTTAGGACCACGCAACCTCAGCCAAAGAGAAGGAGTAGCCTCTGCCATGGAGGCTCTCCCTGGCTGCCCGAGAATACCCAAAAAGTACAGAGTACAGAGTAGTACAGAGACTTAGCAGGAGTTTTCAGAGAAGACAAATGCAATGTGCTCCCCCCACATCGACGCATGGACTGCGCAATAGAATTTGTGCCAGGGGCAAAGTTGCCTAAGCCAAAAATGTATTCCATGACCCCTAAGGAGATGGGCAAATTGACACAAACTTAGCAAGAGGATTTATCCAGCCTGCTAAATCTAAGGTCACAGTCCCCATAATTTTTAAAGAGAAAAAAATCGGGGGAATGAAGCTTTGCATTGATTTCTGTGGAATAAACACTTTGTGCATGGAAAATACCTATCTCTCCCCCTCATACTCAACCAACTGGCAAAGGGAAAGGTGTTTACCAAGCTAGACCTCAGAGAAGCCTACTACCGCATGCGGATCAAGGAGGGTGATGAATGGAAAACAGCATTCAATTGCCCATTAGGCAGCTTCCAGTTCAAAGTCATGCCATTTCATTTCGGCTACAGGGAGCCCCTTCAGTGTTCATACAACTCATTAATGAGGTGCTGCATGAACACCTATACAAAGAATTCTAGTTTATTTGGTGATATTCTTATCTTTAGCAAAACTATGGAGGAACACGTCAAACTAGTATGGCAAGTGTTGAGAAAACTCCTACCCACTAAGCTCTGCTAAGCTGTCAAAATGTGAGTTCCTCAAGACCTCTCTAGACTACCTGGATACCGAGTATCAAATGAGATGTTGAAATGGACCCAGGAAAAGTTAAGGCAGTACTGGATTGACAGCCCCCTCACACCTGCAAGCAACTTCAAAGCTTCTTATGCTTTGCAAATTTTTACCGGCAGTTCATTCCCATGTTCACTGAAATAGCTCTGCCGCTTAGGGAGCTATTAAAGACAAAGGGAATGAGAGACCAGAAGCTGATGCCTCTGTAAGACAACGAGAATTTCTAGTGCTCCAGAATTCCTGCCAATATCTCCACTGCTGGACAGTCCATCTTGGACCCCACAGTCTAGCTTTGACTGTGGTAGTGGAGAGCACATCCTGTGGATCCCAGGGACATTGCAAAGTCCCTGGTTGATCCAGGAAAGCTCTTTTTCTGGCGGCGGAGCAACAGCCAAGAGGCTGCCGAGGCTCGGGCAGTTTCAGGAAGAGAGGAATGAAAGACAGCGAATCAGATCAGTGAGAAAATCTTTACTTCTTTAAATGATACTAAGAACATCCTAAAGGAAAAAGATTTTGAAGCTGGAGATAGAGAGTAAGAGAGGAGAAGCGGCGAAATGACCTGGGAAAAGTTTTTCTTATAACACCCAATTATCTAATTTGAAAGACTTAAGTGTTTCACCTTCACTGGATTTAAGAGAGAAGATTAGCATTGCTAATTTTTTAAACTCTGCCTTTTTAAAAGAAAACAATTGAAGAGATTGGTTTGACTACTTAGATGGACACTTTTTTCTTTTCTTTTTTTTCCTTTTTCTTTTTCTCCCTTTGTAATTTTGTATTAATCTTAAATGGAAAAGACCTAGACTTTAAAATAATAAAATATTTAAAATAGGGAAGCTAGGAGAGTGTACTACCACCTACTGGAAAAGATATTTTGTTTCCATATTTTTTTTTAAGTAACAGCTCAGAGTAGCCAAAATATAAGGGACTCTGTATGATCATACTGGTAAGAGTGGAGAACATCTAAGAAAGTGGACTACTTGTATTGTTTATACAGGTGTTTTCCTTGAACTTAGTTGGAGTAGGAGTCTTGGAATATCAATGTTGACTTTTGTTTTCTTTTGAGCTGCTACTTGCTCTCTTCTTTTTTCTTTCAATCTGTGGCTTCTAAGAAATCACTCTCTGAACACTCTCCAGATATAAATGTGCCCGAAGGACCATTTTTTCTTGTTGTTCAGTCTTCTCCCTATACTTTTCATTTTCATTGTTTTTGGGATTTTTAAATAATCGTATTGGATTAAGGCATTCAAGAGCCTGAAGATATTTAAGTAGACTTTATACACTATTTTTTATTCTTTTTTTTTTGTTGTTGTTGTTCTTGTTTTTGTTTTTTTGTAAGCTCTTGGTTATACTTCTACATATTTTTTTCCTTTTTTTTCTTTTTGTTTTTTCTACCTTCTTCTTCCTCCTTTTTGGATCCACATTTAAAGGATTAGGGTTTGAAAGAACCTGAAGAATTTGGCTTTTTATTGATCTTTCCTCCTTTTTTTATTTGTTTGGCCTTTTCTTTTTAAAACTTTGTTGTTGTTTTTTCTGGATGTTGCTTTGGTTGGATATTCAACAAAATGAGCAGAAAAGTAGCAACAGTGGGAGCTGCTGCCTGTACACCTTCCTCATCACCATCTGGAGGACAACGATCTATACAAGTAATGTTGCAGCAAGAGAAGGAGAAAGAGAAAGACCCATCACTACAAATGATTTTTCAAACAGTTTTAAGAATGGAACAACAACTACTTAAGACAGATGAGAAAGTTCAAAAAATGGATGAAAAAGTGGTCAATATTCAGCAAACAATGTCAAAATATGAAGAAAGAATGTCAAAACTAGAGAACAGAGATGATCAAAAAGAGGAAAAATTAAAAGAAAGAGAATAGACTGGGAGAGGTTGAACAAGAAACAAGTGGTTTTATTGGATGGGAGATGGACAAAGCAGAATTTTATTTGAGATTCCAAAATGTGGAGGAAGAGAAAGGAGAAAATTTGGCGGATATTATGATTAATTTGCTTTCTGAGGCACTAGAAATCACTAAAGAGAAGATGATGGATGGGGTCGATGAAATTTGAAAAAGAAGTAGTAATGCAAGTTGAAACACAAGCTGCAGTAGTTCCAATTACATTCACAGAAGAAGAACTGGCAATGCTTGAATCAACAGAAAGAGCTGTTGGTGGGGTTGTGGAACGTAAGGAACAACGTGAAGTAAGATCAACTAGAGCAACAAAACCTACATATAAAGTATGAACATGGAAGAAAGGAAATTAATTTCAATAAATGTAAATGGACTAAACTCACCTATCAAAAGAAGGAAAGTATTTCATAAATTAGAGAAACTAAAATTTTACATAATTTGTTTACAAGAAGTGCATATTAAAAAACAGCATGAACAACTATTGATACAACCAAAACTTGGAAGAACTTTTCTATCATTATCACAAAATAAAAAGACAGGAGTTGCTTTATATATCAAAAATGTAATACTGGCCGAGCAAAAATATGCAGATGAAGAAGGTAGAATTCTGATGGTGGAATTAATTGATAATAATATGAAAATTCTTCTAGTAGCAATATATGCTCCAAATGATAACCAAAGAAACTTTTATAGAAAATTACATAATAAAATTATTGAAAGGGAATATGATAATATATGTATATGATGAGAGATTTTAATGGAATTGTGGATGAAAGCTTGGACTATAAAACACATAAAACAACAAGACATAATAGAAAGACATTACCGAAATCTTTCTTCAAGATGATAGAGGAAATAAACATGAAAGATGTATGGAGGGAGAGAAATGGAAAAAATAGACAATATACTTTTTATTCTGATAGACATTCGTCTTGGTCCAGACTAGATATGATATGGACAACAATGGACTTGATGTTGAATATAGAACATGTGGAAATAAAACCTAATTTATGAGCAGATCACAATCTGGTTGTGTCAGTTATATGGCAAGGGCGTAAAAGATCTAGATGGACTTTAAATACCACAATATTAAAAGAGAAAGATTTTGTACAGAAAATGGAAAGGGAGTTGGACTTCTTCTTTAAAGAAAACAAGAAGGAAACATCGGCACAAAATCGTTGGGATACAATGAAGGCCTATGCCAGAGGATTAATCATAGACTATACAAGGAAAAGAAATGTTAAGAAAAGACAGAACTTTAAAATATTGACTGATGATTATAAAAGACTTGAAAAGGAACTCCAGAAAGGTCCATATAAGAAAGATATCAAAATTAAAATGGACACAATAAAACATAAAATGGACCTATTGGGGAAAGAAGATTTAGCCCCAAAAATAAGAAGTACAAAACAGAAATACTTTGAAAATGTGAATAAGCCAAAAAGATGGCTAGCATATAAACTGAAAAAAGAAAGAGAATCAAGAAAAATAATTCAACTAGTTGATGATCAAGGGCAAAGTAAATTTGGAAATAAAGAGATGGGAAAAATAATACAAGAATATTATAGACAACTTTACAAGAGAGAGATGATAGAGGAGGAAAAAGTGGCAAGATACCTACAAGATGCAAAATTACCTTGGATTCCCAAAGATACTGAAGAGATGTTGGAGGGGAATATAACAATGATGGAATTAACAGAAGCAATTAAGAAACAGAAGAATGGAAAGGCACCAGGACCAGATGGCTTACCTTTTGAATATTACAGGACATTACAAGAATCTTTAAGTCTTCCATTACTGGATGTCATGAATGAAGTGATGATAAAGAAGAAAATACCCAAATCATGGATTGAGGCGTACATTACCTTGATTCATAAGGAAGAATCAACATTCTTGGTCCATATGATATGGACAACAATGGACTTGATGGTGACCCACAACAAATCAAAATTTATAGGCCTATTTCCCTGCTAAATTCAGATTACAAAATTTTTGCTACAATATTGGCAGAAAGACTTAAGAGATATCTGAATAATTTTATACCTACAGATCAGAATGGATTTCTTCCCAAAAAGACAAATTAGAGATAATATAAGAATAATTCTGGATACTTTAGAATACTATGACGCACCTCCGGAAAAGCAGATGGTGTTGATATTTTTAGATGCACAAAAAGCTTTTGACAATGTTAACTGGCGATTTATGATACTTCAAATAGAAGAGATGGGCTTCGGCAGGAAATTTATCCAGGCAATTGAAGCTATATATTTTAAACAGAAGGCAAAAGTAATGATAAATGGTGAATTGACAGACTCTATCGAAATAGAAAAAGGTACTAGACAAGGATGTCTGCTGTCCCCATTGTTGTTTATATTGACTTTAGAAATTTTAAATAGAAACATCAGAGAAGAAAAAGAGATAAAAGGTATGAAAATATGAAAAGAAGAATATAAATTACAAGCCTTTGCAGATGACCTGGTTTTTATTATTGAAGAACCATTAATAACAATAAATAAATTGATAGAATTTATTGGAAAGTTCGGGAAAGTAGCTGGCTTGAAAATTAATAAAGATAAAATGAAGATAATGACTAAAAATATGTTGAAAAAGCAAAAAGAGGAATTGATGGAGATTTCAAAGATGCAGGTCACAAATAAGGTAAAATATTTGGGGATATATTTGACAGCAAAGTGTAGCATACTTAAAGAAAATAATTATAATAAGCTTAAACAACAAATAGGGCAAGATTTGATGAAATGGGGAAATCATATAAATCTTTGATTGGTAGGATCTCAACGATTAAGATGAACATTTTGCCTAGAATTTTGTACCTATTTCAGACAATTCCGATTAAGTTGGGTAAGGAATTCTTTGTAGATTTGAATAAAATTATATTGAAATATATTTGGCAGGGAAAGAAGGCGAGAATAAAATTAAAGTTGTTACAAGATGCTAAAATGAGGGGTGGCTTTGGCCTGCCTAACTTTGAACTATACTATCAAGCAACAATTTTGGTGTAGATTAAAGAATGGATAACTTTGAGAAATACTAGATTATTGAATTTGGAGGGACATGATTTGTTGATGGGATGGCATGCCTTTCTATGGTATAAAGGAACTAAAATACAAGGGTACTTTAGAAGACATCAGATACGGGAACCTTTATGGTTGAATTAGGAGAAGGTTAAAAAATATCACTATCTGAAGATTCCAGTCTGGGTATCTACAATTGAAGCTTTTTCATATCCAGTAATATTTAAAAGGGAACAAATTATTAGATATGGTGAATTATTGGATGAAAAGGGTGAATTTAAATTAAAGCAGGAACTAGAAGATCAGGGATATAAGATGGACTGGTTTTCATATATGCAAATATTTTTTAGATATCGAAAAGATCTCAAACAAGAGGGTTTTTATAATGCTTTGACTAATTTAGATAAGATTTTAATGGGTTCGGATGACCATGTAATTAAAAAGTTATACGGATATTTGCTAGAGGTAAAATTGGAAGAAGAACAAGTTAAAGAATCAATGATAGCGTGGGGGGGGGAAATTTGGTCATGGTATTGATTTAGAGAAATGGCAAAAATTGTGGTCGCATGATTATAAAATGACAATGTCTACAGCATATAAGGACAATTTGTATAAGATGTTTTACAGGTGGCATCTACCCCCGACGAGGATAGCCAGAATGTTTAAGAATAAATCGGAGAAGTGTTGGAAATGTCATCAGACCCCAGGATCCGACCGAACACTGGTGAGGTCTCATATTAAGACCTACCTAGTAGCGATAAAAGCGGCGAAATCTAGCTATTTTGCCGCACTTATCGCGTCATCAGAGAATCACCCAGCCACCCTGTTTAGGGTGACCCGCTCCCTCCTCCATCTGGAAGCGCGGGATGATCCCTTGCAGGGTCGAGCTGAGGATTTTGTGCAGTATCTGTATGACAAGATCGCTCAGATTCGGGAAGGCCTGGCCTCTGACTGGGTAAGTCCGGACAGGGTGATTGAGGCAGGTCTTGAGAGTGTTATCTGGGAGGAGTTCAATCCTGTGGCTCCCGAGGATGTGGACAGGATCCTAGGACGGCTGAACGTGACCACATATTTATTGGACCCGTGTCCCTCCTGGTTGGTACTGGCTTCCTGGGAGGTTACACGAGGCTGGCTCCAGAGGATTGTTAACGCTTCTTTGAGTGAGGGGGTCCTGCCAACCGCTTTGAAAGAAGCGGTGGTGAGGCCCCTCCTCAAGAAGCCCTCTCTGGATCCGGCTGTATTGGCTAACTATCGTCCAGTCTCCAACTTTCGCTTTGTTGCGAAGGTTGTTGAGAGTGTGGTGGCGCGGCAGCTTCCCCAGAATCTGGATGAAGCTGTCTATCTAGACCCGCTCCAGTCTGGCTTCCGGCCTGGGCACAGCACAGAAACGGCATTGGTCGCGTTGGTGGATGATATCTGGAGGGCTCGGGATAGGGGTTGTTCCTCTATCCTGGTCCTGTTAGATCTCTCAGCGGCTTTTGATACCATCGACCATGGTATCATGTTGCACCGGTTGAAGGGGCTGGGGGTGGGGGGCACCGTTCTGCGGTGGTTCTCCTCCTACCTCTCTGACCGGTCGCAATCTGTGTTGACAGGGGGGCAGTGGTCGACCCCGAGGCGCCTTGCATGTGGGATGCCACAAGGGTCGGTCCTCTCGCCCCTTCTGTTCAACATTTAGGTAAAGCCGCTGGGTGAGATCATCCATGGCTTTGGGGTGGAGTTCCATCAGTACGCTGACGATACTCAGCTGTACATCTCCACCCCAGGCCACCCCAACGATGCCCTTGAAGTGATGTCCCGGTGCCTGGAGGCCGTGCGGGCCTGGATGGGGAGAAACGGGCTCTGACTCAACCCTTCCAAGACCGAGTGGCTGTGGCTTCCGGCATCCCGATATAGCCAGCTGGTGCCATTGCTGGCTATTGGGGGCGAATCACTGGCCCCCACGGAGAGGGCTCGCAACTTAGGCGTCCTCCTGGATGCATGGCTGTCTTTAGAAGAGCACATGACAGCCGTGGCCAGGGGGGCTTTTTATCAGGTTCGCCTGATATGCCAGTTGCGCCCCTTTCTGGATCGGGACTCCCTACGCACGGTCACTCAAGCACTCGTCACTTCCCACCTGGACTACTGCAATGCTCTCTACATGGGGCTCCCCTTGGGGCTCCCCTTGAGGCTACAGTTAGTCCAGAATGCGGCCGCGCGGGGGATTATGGGAGCGACGGGGCGCTCACATATGACACTTCTCCTGCGCGAGCTGCACTGGCTTCCTGTGGTCTTCCGGGTGCGCTTCAAGGTGTTGGTGACCACCTTTAAAGTGCTCTATGGCTTAGGGCCAGGGTACCTGCGAGACCGCCTTCTGCTGCCAATAGCCTCCCACCGACCGGTTCGCTCGCACAGAGAGGGCCTCCTCAGGGTGCCGTCGGCCAGACAGTGCCGGCTGGCGACCCCCAGGGGGAGAGCCTTCTCTGTGGCAGCACTTGCCCTCTGGAATGACCTACCCCCTGAGATACACACGATATCAGACCTCAGGACTTTCCCCTGAAAACACACCTATTCCATCTAGCCGGGCTGGCTTGATCCCATCCTCTCAGTTTTAATTGAATTCGGTTTCAATTGGGTTGTTTTTAAATCTTGGGCCAAAATTATTTAATTGTTTTTTAAATTGTTTTTAAATTTTATATGCAATGTTTGATCGTGGCTGTACACCGCCCTGAGTCCCACAGGAGAAGGGCGGTATAGAAATAAAATAAAATAAATAAATAAATAAATATTACCCTATGCGGTGGACATGCGTAGAAGCAAGGAGATATTGGACTAAGGTACATACATGGTTGAAAAAAGTGACAAAGAGACATATTGACTTTAAACCAGAGACATTTTTATTAGGGATCTTACCAGAGACATTGAATAAAAGATTACAATATTTAATTGTGAATGTTTTAACAGCAGCTAGAATTGTATTTGCCAAAAATTGGAAAGGAGAGAAGATACTTAATGATGAAGAAATTATTAAGAAAATGCTGACTGTGCTGAAATAAGTAAATTGACATTTGAAATAAGAGAACAAGAAGATAAACAATATTATTTGATATGGGATTTATTTTATCAATGGATAAATAATAAAACATGTTAATGAAATATGATATATGAAATGAAATTAAGATAAAATGTGTAAAAATTTGTTTTTCTCTTAGTGGAAAAGAAATATGTGTTATATATTGATATTTTGAAGAGTTTGTGAGCACGAAAAGATTTTAACCGACCAAAACACTGTCTGTAATTGTTTGAAAGGATGATGCTTTTATGTTGTTTTTTGTTTGAAAAATAAAAAAAAAACTTTGGCAAAAAAAAAAAAAGACAAAGGGAATCAGCCCAAAGCCCCATCCCAACCAATCTTTAAACTGGACCCTTGGCTGTCAACGGGCATTTGAAAAGTTAAAGGGACTACCTTGTTTCCCTGAAACTAAGACCTCGCTGGATAATAAGCCCAATCGGGCTTTTCTGCACATGCGATAAAATAAGCCCCCCCACCAAATAAGCCCCCCACCAACTACTTATATGCATCTGCAGCCGTTCCCTCAATTTCCTCTGGTTGCTTGCTGGGCAAACAACACATGGTGAAGAGGCGAAGCCGGAGAGGGGGGAAATGGGGGAAGGGGGGAACATGCCCTCCCCTCCCTGTTCTTTGCGCCGGCTGAGCAGCTGGCCACTTCCCTGATGTGTCCTACCGTCACTGCTACCTTGTGGAGCAGGACTCGGCAAAGCTTGTTATGCCGTTGCATGCACAAACTACAGCACCACCATGAGCTTCATCATACTTCATCATACATATCATCGCACTGGTATGTTGAACCTCGCAGCAGTGCTGCTGTTTGTACATGCAACGGCACAAGTCTTGCACAGTCCTGCTCCATGAGGCAGCAGCATGATAAGTCTCACAAAGACTCATTTCTGGCAGGTGGGTGGGGGAGAAGCGAGACATGTGGAGCGAGATGTGGCTCCCCTTGTCATCTCTTCTTCCCCCCCTCACCGGGCATAGTAGGGCTCCTGCCCCTTGCTTAGCCACCTGCCCCCTTTAGGGATGCAATTTGGGGGTAGCAGGTGGGGTGAGAAACAAGGAACGTGATGGAGCTTGAAAGGTAAGAGGCATGTCCCGCTTCTCGCCCGCCCCACCTGCCACCCCCAAATTGCATCCCTTTTTTTAAAAAAAAAAGTTTGTTTTTTTTTTAAACACACAAATATGCATACAATATATTTTTTCTGAACAGAGTATTGGCCAGTTCACAAATTTAAACAATTTTTAGTCATTTCAACACAATTTATATATTCTCTTTTTGCCATAGTATTTATTCTCTCTATTTTTCTTTTTTTCCTTTTTCTTTTCTTTTTTAAATCAATATTACCCATTCATCCTATCTCTAATCTTAACCAAATCCCATTTTTCCCTTCCTCTCTATATTAAAACCCTTAAATTTGAAATCTCCTTTAACATAGTTCCTAATATTACAATCATTCATTTCATATCAAAATAATAAATCAAAACATTTTATACAATACATTCCTTAGGTCTTATTCCAAATAATACACTCCAACATCTTAATAAAAACAAGTTAATTATATAAGTTTTTTCTCTCTTTGTATAATAATAAACCAAGCTGCTTCCTTAAATATTATCTCTAATTTTCAAATACTTTGTCAAAAGTATATTACTCTTCAAACCACATCTTAATCATTTCTATATTTATCAGTCTAATTAATTCAAATATGCAATTAAAAATATTTATAAGCTCCAACAATACAATTAAAAATATTCCAATCATTACCATTTCTCTAATTTTAAATAAAACGTGAAACTTTTTAGTCCATATTTGTTTTGAATATAATCAATCCATCTTCTCCAGTCCACAATATATCTTTCTTGTGATTGGTCTTTCAAATATGCTGAGATTTTCGCCATTTCTGCTAAATTAGATACTTTTAATGTCCATTCTTCTATAGTAGGTAAATCTTCTTTCTTCCAATATTGCGCCACTAACAGTCTTGCTGCCGTTATTAAATTTAACATCAAGTTAGTTTCAATAACAGTACAGTCTGAGATAATACCCAGCAAAAATAACTGTGGGGTGAAACTTATCTTTTTCTTTAAAATCTTCTGAATAATCCACCATATTTTTATCTAAAAAAGATTTAACTTTTTTACACGTCCACCATATATGATAATAAGTTGCATCATCACAATCACATCTCCAACACTTAGGTTGTTGGTTCGGATACATACATGCTAATTTTTTAGGATCTAGATGCCATCTATAAAGCATTTTATAAAAATTTTCTCTCAAGTTTTCTGCTTGTGTAAATTTCACATTTCTAACCCAAATTTTTTCCCAGGTTTCCATCATTATTGGTTCCTGGATATTCTGTGCCCATTTTATCATACAATCTTTAACTAATTCAGTTTCTGAATCTATTTCTATCAATGCATTATATAACCTTTTTATATGCGATTGACCTTGATCTCTAATTTGTTTTACCAAATTTTCATCAGTTTTTATGATACCAATTTTCTGATCCTCTTTCCATCTCGCATGTAACTGTCCGAACTGAAACCAAGTGTGGGCTATCTTTTCTTCTCTTAATATATTTAAAGACTTTAATTGCAATGTATTCCCTTCCATTATAAGAAGTTCCTTATATATAGTCCTATCTTGTTTCTGTTCCACACTTATATTTTCTATCGCATGTCTGGGTATTGCCCATATAGGCATCTTGTTATTTAATTTATATTGATATTTTCTCCAGACACGCAACAGAGCATTCCTTAATATGTGAGTCTTAAAAACATTATCTGCCTTTTTATCATACAACAGATACGCATGCCATCCATATAATAAATCATATCCCTCAATATTCAATATTCTATCTTCTGTTAAATTAAACCAGTCACTAATTGTTGATAAAAGAGCTGCATCATAATATAATCTCAAATTAGGCATTTTAAGACCTCCTCTTTCGTGTACATCTTGCATTATCTTAAGCTTTACTCTTGGTCTTTTCCCTGCCCAAATAAATTTATTAATACCTTTCTGCCATTCATTCAAGTTCGCATCTTTCTTAAGTATTGGTATCATTTGAAACAAGAATAAAATTTTTGGCAGGATATTAATTTTCACCGCTGCAATTCTTCCCAACAGGGACAACTGTAATTTATTCCATCTTTCAATCTCTTTTTGTATCTTTTGCCACAACAATTCATAATTATTTTTATATAATTTCACATTTGAAGCTGTAATACATACTCCCAAATATTTAACCTTTTTAACTATTTCAAATCCCGTTAATCTTTCTAGCACTTCTTTTTGTCTTGTAGTCATATTTTTTACTATTATTTTAGTTTTTTGCTTATTTATCTTAAATCCAGACACTCGCCCGTACTGTATTATTATATCCATTAACTCTATAACCGATTTAGTTGGTTGGCTCAATGGAATAACCAAGTCATCTGCAAACGCTCTTAATCTATAATCTTGATGTCTTATTTTAATCCCCTTAATTTTGCTTGAATCATGTATTTTAATCAGTAATATTTCCAATATTAAAACAAACAATAATGGCGACAGGGGACAACCCTGTCTTGTTCCCTTTTCAATTTTACAAATTTCCGTTAAACTACCATTAATTATTATTTGGGCTGTTTGTTCCTGATATATTGCCCTAATAGATCGTAAAAAAAACATCCCCAAATTTCATCTTATCTAATACTTTTAATAAAAATTGCCAATTCAGATGATCAAATGCTTTCTCAGCATCCAAAAAAATCAGCGCTGCAGGAACTTGGTTATTTCTTTCCAAATACTCCAGTAAATTTACAATCTGTCTTATGATTTATTTCATTTGTGAAATTCACTTATGAATCCTGATTGGTCGTTGTGAATTATTTGTTGCATAACTTGCATTAATCTATTTGCTAATATTTTGGCAAATAGCTTATAGTCAATATTTAAAAGAGAGAGTGGTCTATAATTTTTTGGTTGACTAAGATCTTGGTCTTCCTTTGGAATCAGTGATATAAAAGCTGTCCTCCAACACTGCACATCCGATACAAATTGAAAATGTATATTATGTTTATGTGTTCTATGTTATTGTTTGAATGTTTGTTTGTTTTTTCTTTTTATTTCTTTTGTTTTTTAAAAATCTTAATAAAGTTTCAAAAAAAAAAAAAAGCTGTCCTCCAGGATGGAGGCACTTCTCCTCCCATCTAAATTATTCTAAATAACTCCTTTAAAGGTTCCAACATTTCAAACTGTAAGTTCTTATAATAAGTAGCTGTCAAACCATCTGTACCTGGTGCTTTACCCACTTTTAATTGTTTGATTGCCAAGATAATTTCCTCAGAAGTTATTGGATAATTCATTCCATCCCTTTGCTCCTGTGTAAGTATAGGAATATTCGCTTCTTGTAAGTATCTATCTATATCTAAATCTTGAATTGTATCACTAGCATATAACTTTGAATAAAATTCTGCGAATACCTTTTTAATAATATCTTGCTGATACACCTCTTTTCCTTTATACTCTATTTTCTCTATAGTACGTAATTTTTGTTTTTTCCTTAACATATAAGATAACCATCTACCTGGTTTATTAGCATCATAAAAAGTATTAAGCTTGGCATATCGTAAATTAGTTGCCACCTGGTCTGCCATCAACATATTAAACTGCCCTTTCAACAGGTTTATTGTATCTTTCACTTTCTTATCAGTTGGGTTCAAAATAAGTATTTTCTCTTTCTTCTTTATCTCCTTTTCTAACTCTTTCCTCTTTTGTTCCTTTCTACATCTATATTTATTATTCAAATATATTATTTATTTATTTATTTATTTATTCAATTTGTATCCCGCCCTTCTCCTAGTGGACTCAGGGCAGTGCACAGCCAGAACTAAAACACATACCAATACAAAATTTAAAATTTTTAAAAGAATTATATGACTTGGGCCCAAAAATTTAAAACATTCAAACTAAAACCCATTGACAATTTAAAAAGCTAAAAAAAGGGGGGGGATGCCTTACTTGCATCCCAAACCATTTCCATTGGAGTGCCCTTATGCATATTCATAACAAAAATTTCCTTCATTTGTTTTTTACATTCTTTCACATTTTCCTCATATTTAAACAATTTTTCATTTAACCTCCAAGATCGTCTATCCCCTTTGCCCAGATCCAATTCCATCCAAACCGGACTATGATCTGATAACATCCTTGGACATATCTTAATCTTCTTTACCCTAGAAAAGAAATCATTAGTGATTAGTATAAAATCAATCCTAGAAAAGGATTGATGTCTGTCGGAATAAAAGGTAAAATCTTTCTCTTCAGCATTTCGTTCTCTCCAAATATCTCTCAACTCCAAATCATCCATCATCTCAAAAAAAGATTTGGGCATTTTAGCACAACTTTGAATATCTTGAAAGGGTCCTTTTTTATCTTTTTGTGTATCCAGAACTCCATTCCAATCTCCCATTAAAATAAAAGATCTATAATCCCATTGGGTTATCTTGTTATATAAAAGTTTGTAAAAATTTTCTTGCTGTTGATTTGGGGCATATACTCCACTTACAAGTGTTTTCTTCCCTTCTATTAAAAGTTCAATTATAATATATCTTCCTTGTGTGTCAGCTTCAATTAATTTAGCTGTTAAATCCTTCTTTAAATATATAACTACTCCATTTTTTTTGTCTGGCGCCGAAGCAATAAAATGCATTCCTAATCTAATCACGAGGAACGGATTCAAGCTTCCGAGATAAAGACCGAGAAGGTGACCTCTAGGATGGAGCAGCTTGAATTCCGGCAAGCCTTGACTAATAAAAAAATCAAGGAAGAGATTATCTTCCTCGAAATGGATAGATCTGGCTACTTCTTATGGTTTCAGAATGTCCCTGAAGAGAAAGGTGAGCACTTGGATGTAATAATGGGAGAGATCGTTGCAGGAATTACTGGAAGAGATTTTGCAGAAGTTTCAAGAGATATTGATGATGTGTACCAAGTATATACCAGTTATGCTCGGCGCAACAAGCTCCCTAAAGAGATCCATGTTCGATTTACTAGAACAGCACTAAGGGATGAAGTGTTTCGGAAAACGAGGGACCAAGGTTTTACCTACAAAGATAACCGACTAACAGTATTGCCCCAGCTCCCGAGACGAGTACGAGACATTCGGAGGAAATATGACTTTTTGACAACATGGCTGAGGAAACAAGGGATACGTTATTGTTGGCTTCTTCTGGAAGGCCTGATGTTTACCTGGCAAGAGCAGAGGTTACGATTGGAAACCGTACAGGAAGCACAGGACTTCGTGGAGGCCTATATCAATTTTAGTGGCCAAGAGAGTGAAGGTGGTAACCTAGGTAAGAGCCAAGAAGAGGTAGCCCAGGAAACAACAGCCACAGAGCATATTGGACATGACAAAGACACAGCCCAATCTGGAGAAGAAAGAGGAACAAATTTCCAAATCAAGACCAGATCCCAGAAACTCAAGAACGCAGGTAAATAGAGGTATGGATGAGGTGCTCCATCTGTTTTCCATTAACATCAATGGTCTGAATGCTCCCACTAAGAGGAAAAAGGTCTGGGCTAAACTTCAAAAAGATAATTATGATATTATATGTTTACAGGAGGCCCATATAAGGAAAGACCATTCTAAGATTTTAATTTATCCCAAACTGGGAAAGTTATATGTATCCTTGGCCGACCAGAAGAAAAGGGGAGTTGTTGTTTACGATCGGAGAGGCCTGGTGAAACATCAAGTATATGCAGATACAGAGGGTAGGATACTGATATTAGAGATTAGTATTGGCCAAAAAATAGTATTGTTAGTAAATATATATGCCCCTAATGTTAATCAAATGGGTTTCTTTAAAGATTTGCATAAGAAAGTTAATGAATTAAATTACGAGCATGTATGCATAGTAGGTGACTTCAACGCGATTGCTGATACTTCAATTGATTATGACCCAGGAAGGGGTTCTCCTAAATATAAAAAAGGGCATGGGAAGGTACTCCCCAAAACATGGGATAACCTAAGAACAGAAATAGGGTTAAGAGACGTCTGGCGAGACTTCCATCCTATGCAAAAGCACTTTACATATTTCTCCCCCAGGCATAGATGATGGTCTAGGATAGATATGGTCTGGTCAACATCAGATTTGAAAGAAGACATAAATTCGGTTGAAATAGGGATGAATATATGGGCAGACCACCATCCCCTGGTAATAAAATGGAAGGGGTCCACTAGAAGAGCGAGATGGTCTATGAGGGCTGAGATCATGAAAGATGAGGGATTTATAAATATGATTTAAAAAGAATTAGATCATTTTTTTACCGAAAACAAGAGAGAAGATACTTCCCTTCAAAATATTTGGGATACTGTCAAAGCAGTAGTTAGGGGATTGGTAATAAAATATACAGCTACCAAATGGAGAAAGGAGAAGGCCAAACGGATTAAGTTAATGGCTGAATTGGAGAAAGCCGAAGGAGAGCTGCATTTAGATCTGCATAATAATTTGATTAAGGAGAAAATTGACTTGATTAGGCATGAGTTATCTATCCTAGATCAAAACGATTTGGCGAATAAAATTCAGAAATGTCGACAAAACCAATTTGAGCATGCTAATAAGCCAGGCCGGTGGTTGTCATATAGATTAAGAAAAGAGACAGAATCTAGAAAGATTGAATTTTTACAGGACTCTATGGGAAATTTGGGAGGCACTACAGAGCAAAAAGCAAAGGTGGCCCAAGATTTTTATACCTCCTTATATAGCCAAGAAATCCATCAGGAAGATAAACTCAAGAGTTATCTCCAGAATCTACAATTGGAGATGATTCCGGATTACTGTAAAGAAATTTTAAATGCAGAAATTACAGTTAGGGAAATAGCAGTAGCTATCAAGAAACAAGCCAATGGCAAGACTCCGAGACTGGATGGGATTCCTAGTGAATTTTATAAAGGAGTCTTTGACTCACTTAGTTTGTACATTAAAGATCTATTTAATGAGGTTTTATTACACTCTAGGATACCCCGGTCCTGGACGGAAGCCTACATTTCCCTAATCCCAAAACCCGATACAGATAAAACTCTGATCCAGAACTATAGGCCAATCTTGCTCCTGAATGTGGATTACAAGATTTTTGCGACAATACTAGTTGAGAGACTCCGGGTGTTCCTGTCCCGATTTATCCACCAAGACCAGAATGGTTTCCTGCCTCATAGGCACCTAAGAGATAACGTAAGGGTAGTATTGAACGCCTTAGAATACTATGAGACACATCCTGATAAACCAATGGTAATGATTTTTCTGGATGCCCAAAAGGCTTTTGACAGAGTCAACTGGAATTTTATAATACAACAATTGGAAGTGATGGGTTTGGGGTCTCAATTTACAAGGGCAGTTCAAGCCATCTATTCTAAACAGTCGGAAAGGCTACTGTTTAATGGATCACTATCAGATGAGATACAGATTTATAAAGGTACCAGACAAGGATGCCCTCTTTCACCGCTTTTTATTTTAACACTTGAACCACTTCTTAAGACGATCAGGCAGGATTTGGAAATTAAGGGCTTAAAAGTTAAAAGGGAAGTATACAAACTCGAAGCATTCACCGACAATTTGGTTTTCATATTAGAAGATCCCCTTATTACGGGACCAAAATTACTTACTAAATTAGATGAATACGGAGAGGTAGCAGGATTAAAAATGAATAAGGATAAAACCAAAATGTTAACAAAAAATTTGTCAGGTGCCCAAAGGGAACAGATCCAAAGTATTATAGAGATTAATTGTGTCAAAAAACTTAAATATTTAGGCTTACAAATAGATGTTCTTCTATCAAAGAGCTCAATTATTCCAAATTATTACTAGACACAGTGAATGAAGTGGAGAGATGGTGGCATATTCAAATCTCATTTTTGGGTAGAATTGCCGCAATAAGAGCTCATATTCTACCGAAATGGATCTTTTTATTCTAAACGGCTTCTGCAAGATTGGATAATTTTTTTTTTAGGAAATTAGACCAAATTCTAAGTAAATTTATTTGGCAGAGTAAAAAATCCCATATAAAAAGAAAAATGCTGCAAGAGCACAAAACAAGGGGTGGCTTGGGGCTCCCTATGTGGGAGCTTTATTACCAAGCTTCATCCCTGGTTTGGATAAAAGATTGGATAAGTGATCCTCTCAAAAAAGCACATTTTGGCAACTGAAGGATATGATTTGCAGCGGGGATGGCATTCCTTCTTGTGGTCTCAGAAAGACAAACAATTCAAACATTTTACTAATCATTATATTAGAGGAATTTTATTAAGGGTTTGGGAAATGGTGAAGAAGCAAGTTTACACACAGATTCCTAAGTGAGTGTCTCCGTTAGAGGCAGTGACCCTTCCGACTGTGCACAATATAAAGAGGAACTGGGTTTATGGTGACTTGTTGGATGAAGTCGGGAGACTTAGACCTAGAGCCGATCTCCAAACTAAAGAATTAGACATAGACTGGTGGTCCTATGTGAAAATTCAAACTTCTGATAGATGTTGGAAATGTGGGTCGGCCAAGGGTACTTTCTTCCATCAGTGGTGGATTTGTCCGTCAGCTAGACGCTATTGGGGGAAAATACAGCAGTGGCTGCTGGAAATAACAGGTGTGAGCTTTCCCCTTCACCCAGACCTCTACTTACTCAGAATAAGACCGGACTACATTGACAAGAAGGATTGGTATATATTTGTTCATGTCTCAACAGCAGCGAGAATGGCATTTGCTCAACTGTGGAAAGATGCAGATACGCCTCCTGACCATCTGATAATAAACAAGATTCTCCGATGTGCTGAGATGAACAGGCTAACGTATATCTTAAAAGACAAGAAAGATTCATATATAATAGAAGTTGGGACAGATGCTTTGTCTGGCTCAAAAGAAGGTTAAACTTAGGAGAAGGGTGATAAGATCATCTAATTAGATTAACTAGATATTTACTAGGCTTTATAACTCTTTATAATTTTGATAAAAACAGGCCAATTGTTTTGTAGTTAGTAAAAAGAATTTGATTGCATTGAAATGTTTGGCTAGGATGATATTAGTTAATATTAATTGGAGAGTGATCTTAACTCTCGGTTAGTCATGTTTGTTGTTTCGTTTTAGTCCTGTGTTTATGTGTTTCTATATTTTGCTTCCTATATTGCTTTTCAATCATTATTGTGTGTTAATTTTATTGTAAATATTTAATAAAGATTATTTTATAATAAAATGCGTTCCTAATCTAGAGTTTGTTAAATATTTCTGATCTTTTGTTCTAATATGAGTCTCCTGCAAACTGATAACATCATTTTTATATTGGTTCAAATAATGAAATATTTTCTTCCTCTTTTGCGGTGAATTTAGACCATTAACATTCCAAGTTAGAAATTTAGTCATCATTTTTTGTAACTTGAAGTTTCTGAAGCACATCCTGCAGATCCAGGTACACCTGCCTCTTTGGTTTTACACCTCCCACTACTTCCTTAGTAACTTCATGGGCTTTAATTTTAAATTGCTGTTCCTTTTGTTCTTGTTGTTTACATCTAGATGCGGCTCTTGTCACTCTTTGTTCCTTTACTTCTTCTATTGGTACCAACAGCTGTTCAATATCCACTAATTGCTGTATTTCTTCTGCAGTCAGCGAGTTCATTCCTTCAGTTTGTATCTGCTTCCCTTCTATTTTTTTCTGCCTTGTCCCTTCTTCATTTGTATTTTTAGTTTCCGGAAATGGTGGGGGTCCAGCTTTCAATACATTGCTATAAAAATCTTTTGCTTTCAACATTGTATTAAGTCGCTATCTTGTTCCTAAATAGTTCACCACTATTCAAACTGGTATATACCATCTAAACCGGTACTGTCGTTTTTTTAATTCATCTGCCAGAAAGGCAAACTCCTTCCTTTGTCTTAGAATTTTTGGGGGGATTTCTTTCATTATTACAACCTCTTGGTCTTCCACTTTAAATCTCTTATCATAAAAAACTTGTATAATCTCATTTCGAATTATCCTTTTTGTGAAGTAAATCACAATATCTCTTGGAAGTTTCCTCTGCCTCGCAATCCCGGAATTAACACAAAATATTTTAACAATTTCCAATATAAGTTCCTCAGGTTGTCGTCCCATTATAGTTGCAAAAGCCTTTGCAAATATGTCTCTCAGATTTTCTTGCTGATTCTCTTTCATTCCTCTTACTCTCAACGCAAATTCCATATCTCTATATTGAGACATTACTGCCTCTTCTTCAAACCTCTCCATCTTATTTTGAGCATCAATCATTTCCTCTTCCAATTTTAAATTACTTTGACTAATTTCTACCACCACTTCGTCCAACTCCACAATATACTTAGCCAACCCGTGAAATGCCATTACAATATTTTCTTTCATTTCCTTATCCTTAGTATTGATAGTTTTTCTAATTTCACCCACTTCATCTGACATTCCTTCCATCCCTTTCATTATTAGCTCCATTTTATTATTCATTTGCTCCATCTTACTATTTGTTTCTTCCATTTTGAGTTCTATTTCTTTGGTTTGAGATTTTAAAGCCTCCTGTAAATCCCTTAGTGTCAGTGGTGGTTGTGATTGTAACTGTGTAGCAAATACTGGGGGTGGCCTCGTTCCCTGTATTATTGACTGCTGTACTGGAGAGGCCCCTGCACTTTTGGAGACAAGAGTTTTCACTGACTTAGATGCCATTCTTAAGTCAATAACTTTCACTTTTCCACCCCTATAAGTCTCGTCAAGTTAATCAGGCTCTTTCTGCCCTTCACTTTCACTTCCGCTTTCTCTTTCCTCTCAATTTCGTTCAGACGCCATTTTCCCTCTGCTTTTAAAATAATCTCGAAGAAAAATTATTGTTCCGAAGTTAAGGTCCAATACTTGCTATTTCAGTTGCTCCTGCTTCCGCTCCACCTGCTTCTGTTACTTTCGTTGTTAATTATTGCTTGCAGGGATGGTTACAGTGTCTTGTTCTGCATTAACGCAGAAGCGTCCCATATGATTCAGACTCCGATGGAACTCTCACCCTATGAGTCCCAGATTGATATTCTGAGGCTCTAGGGGAGCTCTACCTCTGCCCGAAAACTCACTTTCCCTTCTTCACCCGAAGGGGAAGTTTTCCAACCGTGAAACAGCTGACTTTTGCAGTTTAACGGATCAACGGGGCTGGCGATCAGAGCTGATTGTCCATGATGCCTGCCTTGCCACCTGGAAGTCCTCCATAAATTTTTTATACCATAAAAAAGCATGCCACCTCATCAACAAATCATGTCCTTCTAAATTCAATAATCTAGTATTTCTCAAAGTTATCCATTCTTTAATCCACATCAAATTTGTTGCTTGATAATAAAGTTCCAAATTAGGCAAACCAAAACGGCCCCTCATTTTAGCATCTTGTAACAACTTTAATTTTATCCTCACCTTCTTTCCCTGCCAAATATATTTCAACATCATTTTATTCAAATCTTCAAAAAATTCCTTACCCAACCTAATTGGAATTGTCTGGAATAAATACAAAATTCTAGGCAAAATATTCATCTTGATAGTTGATAGAGGAATCTTCTGCCATTTCGACATAATCAGAGGGTAAATATCCAAAGCCACCCTCTCACGGTGGCTGGCCTGGATGGAAAAGGCAGTGGAAATTTCGATGGTCTATCCCCTCTGATAGTGAGACGGCAGTAAAAAACCGGTTCCCTCAGCCCCGCAACATGATTGTCCACTCTCCATAGGTTAAGGGGCGCAGCTGTAGTATAATGCTGATCCATAAAAGCAGAATAGTAATAATCCCGGGAGAGGGCGGATGAAACATAAGAAGGGAGGTAACTTGTGGCAAGGAAGCAAGCTGGGGACGAATGACCACAATAAGGCCTGAAACCAGGCCTGAGGGGGGGGAGACAACCCGGGGCGACCAGATGTCCGCTCCTCAGCCGACCTCCAGCTTCTCCGACCCCCCCAGATCTTTCCAACATTCAAGTCCTTCGTACTTCCAGCCTCCAGCCCCCGAATTCCAATGGAGGCCTTCAGGTCTCTGCCGGGGTAGTCCACCCAAAATTGGCCAGACATCCTGCCAGGCCCGAGCAATCCCAGATGATAAGCCATCCAAACATCTCCCTTTACCCTCGCCAATAGTCGCCAGCTGCCACCGCCACTATCCCCGTCTTCGTCCAGCGGCCGCCATTGCCACCGCAGCCGCCATCATCGCTGCCACTGCCACCGCCAGGGCTCCCGACGCACCCCAGCTCCTCCAGACACCCCAGAGGCTACCAGGGTTCGGAGGAAGACCACTGGTGTCGCAGCCACCATCGCCGCCATGCCACCGCCCCGACCGCCACCACCTCAGATGTGAAGAATACGCGCAACCAGCCAGGCCGCTACCGTCGTCCTCCCGCGGTGCCTGCGATCAGCAATTCCTTCAGCAATTCCTTCCCAGCTGAGGCGTTCCGGAGAGTGAAAAATCCCTCGATAGGCCAGGAAGGACCTCCCTTAGCCGGGACAGGGGCCAAGATGGTCAACTATGGCCCAGGAGACCCCCGCAATAGCCCAGAGTCACCCCATCTTTGGATGCATGTCAGGCAGACCCTGCCATCTTGGACATGCGCAGAAGCATGTTGATCATAGTTGACCTTACTTCACGTTGTTGCTTGTATTCCACAATCCCACCTACAGCGCCTTCTGCTGCTTCAATCATTGCCAACTCCTCTTCTCTAAATTCTATTGGTACTACTGTAGTTTGGGTTTCCATTTCCATTTCGACTTCCTTCTCTTTGAGAAATTCTTCATGAAAAGCTTTCGCTTTGTCAATTGTATCTAGCCTATATCTTTGAAGTTGCCATGTTAAAATTAACCCTTCAGGTACCAACCATCTGTAGTTGACTCCTTTTTGAAGAAATATTTTAGTCAGAAATTGATATTCCCTCCTCATCTCTCTTACTTTTCTTGGTATTTGTTTCAAAACCACCACTTCTTTCTCCTTGTATTTCAAGGTTTTTTCTCTAGCCACCTGAAGAATTTGTGCTTTGATTGATTTCTTGGTAAATCTTATATGTACTTCTTGTGGCAACTTATTACGCATTGCATATCTAGTATACACTCGATATATCTCATCCACACCATCCATCATCTTCTCCTTAGTGATTTCTAATACTTCAACCAGCATCACAATCATAATATCTGCCAAGTTCTCTCCCTTTTCTTCTTCCACATTTTGAAATCTGAGATAAAATTCTGCTTTGTCCATTTCCCATCCAATTAGTCCACTCCTTTCTCATTCAACCTCTCCCAGCCTATTATCTATATCTTTCATTTTTTCCTCCTTTTGATCATCCTTTTTCTCTAGCTTTTGCAGCCTTTCTTCATATTTTGACATTGTTTGCTGAATGCTGACCACTTTTTCATCTGTCTTAAGTAGTTGTTGTTCCATCCTTTGGACTTTTTCATCTATCTTAAATAGTTGTTGTTCCATCCTTTGGACTGTTTGAAGAATCAGTTGTATCGATGTATCTTTCTCTTGTTGAAGCATCGCCTGAATTGTTTGTTGTCCTCCAGATGGTGATGAAGAGGGCGTGGTTGAAGCAGCTCCCACTGTCGCAATTTTTCTGCTCATTTTATTCAGTGGTCAACAAAAACCAAAGCCAAAGAATAACAAAAAATACCAAATACAAAAAAAGAGGAAAATAGAATAAAACAACTTTTCAGGTTCTTCAAAACCCTGATCCATTAGCGAACAAAAAGAAAAAAGAAGAAAAGATGCTGATAAAAGGAGGAAGAAGGAAAAAAAGAAAAAAAGAAACAAGCCAGACAAGATTAAAAAATAAAATAAAATAAAAATCAAAAATCAGCCATCAATTTTCAGGCTCTTGGGTGCCTTAATCCAATTCGGTTATATAGAAATGACAAAAAGAAGAAAATCCATCAAACACATTTATACACAGAAAGCATACAGAGAGTTATCACTTAGCCAAGCCACAAAGAGGAAAAAAGAAAATAACTGCCAAAAGAAATTTCTTCTGTAGCATTTCTAGATTCCTACTTCAAATGAATCCACCAAGAACACCTGTGTAAACAATACAGATAGTTCCAACTTCCTCAGATGTTCTCATTACACTCTTATCAGCCAAGAAGTTCAGAGTCTCTAAATTATGGCTACAATATATCTCTCAATTTGTTACTTGTATAAGCATAGCAACAAAGTTTCTTTTCCAGCAGATGGCAGCACTGCACACTCTCCTGTCTTTCCTGCAGTTTAAAATCCAAAGTTTCTTTGTTAGAAAATTAATTAAAAGTTTCAGAAAAAGGAAAAAAGAGGAAAGGCTTCTATCTCAAAAAATCATTTTAAAAAGAAAAGGCACAAAGGATTACCAATATTAGCCTCTTAATTTCTCATTCTCTTTCAGTCCAGTCCCGGTCAATAGTAAAAAAAACCTAAACTTTAAAATCCATCAGATTAAGTATTTTAGGTAAAAAAAAACCATTCCAAATTAAATTCGCCACTTAATTTCTTTTAATCTCAAAGTCTCTTATCACTTCTCCTCAGGATGTTCTTTGTATTAATTTAAAATAAAGCTCTCTCACCACATTGATTCACTGTCTTTCTTCTTTCTCTTCCTGGAGCTATCCCAACTTCAGCAGCCACAATGGCTAGTATCCTGCTGCGAGAAAAAGGGCTTCTCCTGGATCAACCAGGGACTTTGCGGTGTCCCTGGGATCGTCAGGATGTGCCCTTCATTACCACAGTCAAAACTAGACTGTGGGGTCCAAAAAGGACCGTCCAGCAGTGGGGCTATCGGTGGCGATCCTGGAGCCCCAGAATCTCCTGTCTGTTTCGTCATGGCGCCAAGTTCCGCCTCTGATTTTCCATTATTTTAAATTACTTAATTAGTATCACAATTTCATCTTTTTTCTAACATTCATTTCATCTATAACTTTTACTTCAATTCATATTTCAATTCAAAATGTATGCAATTAAAAATATTTATAAGCTCCAACAATACAATTAAAAATATTCCAATCATTACAATTTCTCTAATTTTAAGTAAAACATATTTCTAAATCTTATTTTATTTCATTCGTACATCCATATAATTTTCCATTATTTTAAATTACTTAATTAGTATCACAATTTCATCTTTTTTCTAACATTCATTTCATCTATAACTTTTACTTCAATTTATATTTCAATTCAAAATGTATACAACATATTCCTCTTTCATTTCTTTCTCCCTTTCTCCTTTTATTTTTTTTCTTTTTCTTTCCTTCTTTTCTTTTGTGCTTTAAAATCCTGAACTCTCCTATTTTGTCCTATATTTCCCATTATTTCCCATCTCTTTCCCCTTTTTATGTTTCCATTGTTAATCCCAATGTAATCATTTTGTATTTTAAAATCATAAACTGTTCTATTTTGCCCTATATTTCCCATTGTTTTCCATCCCTTTTCCTTCTTTCTTGTATTCCCACTGTTAATCCCAGTGTAATCATTTAAATTTTTTATATTCTTTCCATTCCCCGCTCTTTTCTTTGTCTCTTTCTCCCTTTTCTATTTTTTCCATTGTTAATCCCAATGTAATCGTTAAAGTTCTCCTTTTTATTATTGCTACCCACATAGTCATTTGATTTTCCATAGTCAATCTCTTTGTCTTCTTCTTTATTGTCAGTCTCTTTCTTGTTACTAATTGGTTATTTCCTTGTCAACTTGAATGTGCTCTGTCTCAGTTGGGCTGCGAGATGCGCATCTTACCTTTCAAGCTCTGTCACATTTCTCGCCGTTGGGGCCAGGGAAACATGTTGTAAAAGAAAACTTTTCATGAGTTCAATAAAGTTTTCTTTTTACAATGTGTTTCCCTGGACACAATGAACTTGATGGAGCTTGAAAGGTAAGACACGTGTCCCGCTTCTTGCCCGCCCCACCTGCCACCCCCAAATTGCATCCCTAAAGGGGGCGGGTGGCTCAGCAAGGGGCAGGAGCCCTGCCATACCCAGCAACCAGGGGAGAAGAGACAGCAAGGGGACCCACGTCTCGCTCCACGCGTCTCGCTTCTCCTCCGCCCCACCTGTCAGAAATTATTCTTTGTGAGACTCATCACGCCACTGGCATTGCCTCATGGAGCAGGACTGTACAAGGCTCGTGCTATTGCACACATGAACGGCAGCACTGCCACGAGGTTTGACATACCAGCACAGCTGCAAGCGGCAGGATGCCAGGTGTGCGGTATGATGAAGCTCGCAGCGGTGCTGCAGTTTGTGCATGCAATGGCACAAGCCTTACAGAGTCCTGCTCCACAAGGCAGCGACAGCGGGACACGTCAGGCCAGTGGCAGCCAGCCGTTTGGCCAGCACAAAGAACAGGGAGGGGAGGTGGCAACAGCGACAATGGGACATTCAGTCCCATACTCACCACCTCTTCCACCCCCAAAATAATAACACACACACACACACACACACACCGATAATAAGGCCAAGTCTTTATTTTGGGGTTCAAAGGAAAATAAGACCCTGTCTTATTTTCAGGGAAACACGGTATTTTCCAAGGAACAACCCTAGGACACCCTGACCCTCACCCTGTTTGTGGTGCAGGCCGATGCCAGTGATGTTACAGTCGCCACAGTGCTTCTACAAGAAAATCCTCAGGGCCAACTCAAGGGTGAAATGCTCCCGGTTCGGACCGGATCGCCCAATCCGGTAGCAATGGAGGCGGGTGGTTCAGAGAACCGGTGGCAAAAATCCCTGCCCCACCCCCGTGCCCAGCTGAGCCGTGCGATCATCAGAGACTTTTTTTCTTTTAAATGCCTCTGACGATCCAAGCTCTGATGATCCCACCCTCCGACGATCAGGCAACTCAGCTGGGATCATCAGAGCCTTTTGAAAGCATTTTTTTACAACCTCTTCGCCGAAGAGGTTATAGAAAAAATGGTTTTAAAAGTTAAAAAAAATTGGCCACACCCACCCAGTCACATTACCCCCCCCCCATCAAGCCATGCCCACAGAACCGGTAGTAACAAATTTTAGATTTCACCACTGGGCCAACTGCAGCCTTGCACCTACGTGTCTAAAAAAACTCACAAACACAGAACGACGATGGACCATATGGGAGAAAGCAGATGTGGACGACGTTTCATTTCAAAAATGAAAGCAGACATGGAGGCCTGTAAAAAGCTGTTCCACCTGTGCAGCCATGAAAACAAGACCAGAGAAAAAACCTGGTTTACTCCAACCGGTAGCTGACCCCAGGTAGCTGACTCCATGGGAGATCACCATGGATTTTATAGTTGAATTCCCTGAGAGCGGAGGCAACACCGTCATTTGGACAGTGATAGATCTATTCTCTAAGCAAGCTCATTTCATTGCTTGCTTCAGATTACCCTCGGCTAAAAAACTGGTGCAAATGTTCATCAAACATATCTATAGACTGCATGGAGTGCCTCGCTGACTCATTTCCGACCATGGAGTCCAATTCACAGTGAAGTTCTGGAAGGAGTTCCATTGGATCCTTTCAAGGACTGAGCTCGGCTTTTTATCCGAGCACGAACGGAGCCGCGGAACAAGTGAGCAGTACCTGAGATGCTATCTGGATTATCAACAAGACAATTCCAATCGGATTTGCTACCGTTTGCGGAAGTAGCATACAACAACGCAGTCCACAGCAGCACCGGGCTAACCCCTTTCCAAATCACTAGCAGAATGGACTTCGTGCCCATGCCTGAGTTGCCCAGAGAGCCTCCATTCTCAATGACCCTAATCAAATGAATGGACTCACAAGCCCTCACCAAAGCCACAGAGAACTACAAATGGCAGCCAGACAAACACCGATCTCTTCAAGCCCCCTTTAAAGTGGGAGACCAGGTCTTAGCCTAAGTATCTTAGGCTAAGATTACCTACCAAGAAACTAGGTCCAAAATTCCTAGGACCGTTCCCCATAGTGAAAGTAATAAATCCAGTAACTGCACAGCTTAACCTTATCCACTTGTTAGGGAAGGTGCATCCTGTGTTTCATAGCAGCTTGCTGAAACTAGCAACTAGCTTGCAGATAAGACCAAGAGATCAACCAGCTCCCAGGGGAAACACATTAAGTGAAGAAAATATTGGACTCTAGAATGCACAGGGGTCGTTTACAGTATTTAATCTATTGGAAGGGGTACCCTTTGTCTGAGGCCACTTGGTGAAAAGCTGGGATGTGAAAGTGGATAGATTGGTGAAGCAGTTTCACGAAAAATTCCCTGATAAGCCAAAGGGGCCCCCTGGGGGCGGAAGAGATGGTTAGAGTGAGTTTAGACACTTGTCCCTAACCCCGTTATTTTTCTCTTTTCAGAACATTCTCATCGCTTGAGGGAAGGCAGCCTGTCAGCCCTGGATACATATTTGATCAGACTTTACAGGGTTGCCACAGTGGGAACGGGAGAGTAGTGAAGGGAGTAAATCATAAAAACATTCTTTCACATGAGATCAAGGTCAGGCTGCTGGCACCTGGAGGGGAGTGAACAAAGTTTGGTGGCAGCTAAGACAGGGGATTGATTGGGCCATGTGATGTGGATGTCACTGAACAGGGCAGGTGTGAGTTTTAGTGTGGGTGGGGAAAAACGCGGGATTTCAGATTTGGGTTTTCCCCAATATGACTTCTCTAATAAAATCTTACTTTGATGGACTTTGTCTTGGAGTTCTGAATTGCAATGAGGAGTTAGTCAGAACGCTGACAAGATGAGGTGCCCGAGAATCCCAGCGCTCTTCGCCACAGAGGAATGAAAGGAGGGAGCTGCAGCAGAGGGATAAAAGAGCGGCTCCGGAGCTGTGGATTGCTGACCCCTGGGCTAGGAAAATGGGAAGGGCCAAAATAATTGGAACCTTAGAACATGCAGATGTTGGGACCCAGGAAAAGTATTAATATTGTCAGGACTTCTATCCAAAGCCTGCTTGGTCAACTTGCTGGCCAACTGAGACTAGCTATGGCCTGCCTGCCCTTAGTTCAGGACTGTTTGGAATTTCAATTTGGTAGAAAAAGGAGGGAAGAGAGGATGAGGACAGTGAAAGAAGAAAGCTGGAGAAGTGTGGGAAACAGTCCCTCTCTGGAATGAGAACAGGAAGCCGGGATGGTTTTAACTAGGTGAGAGCTAGGATTGAAAGTAAGGGGAGACTGAAGGAGAAAAAGATTTAGTTGTTCTGTTGTTAGAAAGTGAATGTGAATTGTTAGGTTATGATAAACATTTTTATTGGGGACTGTTATTCACCTTTGAGTGATGGAAGGGAGGGTAGCTGAGGCAATCCAAGATGGAAGATAGGATAGCAATAACAAGAAGCAGAGGGCAGGATTACTAGCTTCAATGCCAAGGCATGGGAGAGAATGGAAACTCTTTACTAGGACACTAGCCATCAAGAAGAGGTTCAGTCAGAGACAGAGTGGGGATTCTGCTACCTATGGTCATACCAACTGCATAACAGCATCTCTCCCTGAAGGAATGGCTGTGGATTCACTCAGCCTGTTAGTCTTTGGTCATTTTAATTTCCTTCTATCAGATATGGTTTATGAGTTAATGCCGCCTTAAAAACCATGGGCTTGCCCCACGACATCACTGGCTCAACCTCCATGGCATTAGTTCTATGGAGCAGTCCCTTGTTGGCAAATCACTTCCTCTTAACTATGAGCAGAAAAGTTGCCCTGGTTAAGATGGCTCATCCCAAATGCCTGCCAATTTCCAAGCAGCATTTGGAAATCTTGCCAGCAATCATAAGCCACAGTTTTTAGGGCACATTGTTAGTCAACTGAAGAGAGGTGAATAAGACTGATCATTTAACAGGATTGCTCCCAAGTAGCCTCTCCCCATGCAGTGATCCAATTAGCTGCTTAAGTTTTCTGAGAAACATCAGAAAATGAAATGGGCAAAGAGATGACTGGAGAAATGCTTATGGAAACCAAGTAAGACCAGCTCAAGTTCAAGCCACCTCATGCCTAGATCCGAATCCCAACTGTGGATCCAGGTAATCTGTATCCTCTGGAGTCTTCTGTAATTCTAGATCAACATGTTCTCAATAATATTACCCAGGAAGTAAGGTTGGAGATAAAATGGCAGTTATTCATTTCCTTGTATCAAGGCATGGCTTTCTGAACATACCAATCAGCACCTATTTCATAATTTTTGAAACCTCTCTTCCTTCCACATCCAACTCCTTGACTGCTTTCACCAGCCAAATGGATGTTCTGTCCCCGTCCCACACGCACACACACCAACAGACATCCAAGAGTTAAAGACTAAACCAGCCGACAAAATCCTTTTCCTTATGATAACGGAACTTGGCAACAACCTAGTGGCTGCCTGCCAAGAGTTTATTACTTACGAAGAGGAGAGATAACTTCTCCCCGCTTCTGGTACATCAAAGGAAACAGCTCAATAATTACAGAGTCAATCAAGTCCAAAGATAATCCAGCAGTCTATAGCAAAAGTCCGGCAATGCAGAATGGCGTGGAAGCTTTCAGCTTTGTTCATCACAAGGCTTGACTGGCCACCACGCTCCCTTTTATATCCTGTGGGGTGTGGTCCAGTGACTCAGCATAATCTCGGGCACGCCTTTTCTTCTGTTGCGTGCGCTTATCTCTGCGACCCTGGCGTGGATCCAGCCAAGACTCATTACTCTCATCACTGTCCACCTGTGGCTGCGTGGACATGCTTGGCCCCGGCCCTATCTCTTGCCCTTCGGCAGACACCGAAGGCATTGCCAAAGAGGAGGGTCCTGGAGAGGGAGGCCTTGCCAACTCCTCTCCTTCACTCTCGGAGTCCTCTCCTGCTGATGACACAGGCTCAGGTAACGGAGCCACAACAATGGAATAGAACATCAGCAGCAGTGCTAAGATCTCAAGAATTTGGTTAATTTTTCTCAAGAACCACAGGCTCAAAAAAATTTAAAGAGAACCAATTTGGAGAGACAGTGGTTTATGATTTCTGACATGATGTGTGTGAATTAGCTTTTGATATTGAGCTTCCCTTCAACTACAGCACAAACAAGTTCCTTTCACTGCAGCACAAACAAGCGGTAGTAAATGATGTGCTGTCTTTTCTATATCACATTCCTCAAACACAGCTGACTTTCAGAAAGCTGAAAGACATATTGTGTCAGGTTTTCCTCAGGGGGCAATGAAAAAAACTTCAGGAATCAAATATGATGCGTCCACTGTCTTAGTTGCACAGATTATAAATTTTTAAGGGGAAAAAAGCCTCTCCCCGTAAAATACACCATTCACAAAATGCAATTTTTCTTCAGAATCTTTAATCTGCTCAAATCTCACTGTATTTCTGTTTGGAAATTCTAAGCAACTTCAAAAGAAACGTTCATTTTCCATTTTAAATGCTCAATGGATTAATTTAAAAAATATTTAATTTTTTAAATGAAATATCCCTTTCTGTTTTTAACACTTAAATGTATTCCTTTAAAATTTGTTGATTTTCTTACCCCAATAAAAAGGTTATTTGAGAATGACATTCAGAATTAATATAATATTATATTAATATTATATATTATATATTGAGGTTATATAATAACCTCAAACATGTTCGTGAAACGGGAACCCATGATAGCATTCATAATAGAATTCTACCTGCGTCTCTGAAGTGAACGTGAAAACATGCAGCTTTATTTTCACTAATTTCTAACTGAAATTTAGCTTTCATTCTTTTGACTTAGTGAATTAATAAAACAAAGTCAGAAAGTATTCAGACCCCCCTTCATTTTTGTCAATTTTGATATGCTGCAGCCTGATTCTAGTTGTTGAAATTCATTTTTTCATTAATCTGCACTCAGTACCCCATAATGACAAAGTGAAAACAGAAGTTTAGAAATATCTGTAGGTTTATTAAAAAGAAAAAACTGAAATATCCCATTGGCATAAGTATTCAGACCCTTTGCAATAACTTTTGAAATTTAGCTCCACTGCCTCCCATTTTTCTTTTTTAAAAAAAAATAAAAATCTTTATTTACATTTTCCCCAAAATTTTTCTGCTTCCGGGCATGTCCACCATTAATGATAGTAAGTGCCTCTTTCTAGCCCACACTTCCAACAATCAGCCGATTGTCCAGTAAACATTTTAGCCAGTCTATCAGGGGAGAGGTGCCACGTATATATCATCTTGTAAATGTTTTCTTTATATGCCGTAGAAACTACTAATTTCATATTCTCCCACCATATCCCTTGCGATTTGTCTAAGTGGATTGAGTACCCAAAATTTTTCCCCCAGGTGATCATTGTATCTTTAATTATCTCATCACCTATCTCTAATCTCATTAATAATTTATAGCTTTTTGAAATCATGCCTTTTTCTTGGCCCATCAAGATTTTATCTAATTCTTGTAAATCCACATATATGCCTTTGCAATCTCTGTCTTTTTAAAATTTGGATTGGATCTGTAAATAAGTCCACCAATCTACTTGTATTCCTAATGAGTTCAATTCCTGTTTAGATTTTAATTTTCCCTGTACATTCAGTAGGTCTTTGTATGTTAATTTCTTTGTTGGGTTATAAAGTTTGGGATATGTCAATGCTTCCACAGGTGATATCCAACACGGTGTTTTAATGTAGTATTTTTTGCTGACCTTTTCCCAGTTTCGAATTAGAATGTTTCTTATGTAGTGTCTAGTAAACCATTTACTTTGTGGGGTGCCATTTCGCCAGAGTGCCATATGCCAGCCCTGTTGTAGATCGTAACCTTCTAATTTAAGAAGACAATTATTACCCAAGGTAATCCATTCTTTTACCCACACTAATAGAGCTGCTGAGTAATAGTTCTCTCAGCATGGTAGTCCTAGGCCTCCTCTTTCTTTTATCTCCTGCATCATCTTTTTCTTAATCCGTGGCTTTTTCCCCTGCCAAATAAATTTAGTTATTAATTGATTTAATTCCCTAAACAATTTTTTGGATAAATTTGCTGGGGCAGTTTGAAATAGAAAGTTAAATTTTGGTAAGATGTAAGATTTGACTGTTGTTACTCGTCCCAGAAGTGAGATTTGTATTTTACTCCATTTGTCCAAATCTTTCCTTGTTTGAGTTAATAATTTGTTGTAATTATCTTCTTGTATACTCGAACATCTACCAGATAACCAAATTCCCAGGTATTTAATTTTTTTAACTATTTTCAATCCAGTCACTTCCTGTAGGTCTTTTTCATCTTTCTCTGAAATATTCCTTGTTAATAAATTTGTTTTCTTTTTATTAATCAATAATCCTGCTACTGCCCCGAATTCCTCAATCATGTGCAGGATTTTATCGGCTGTTCCAAGATGAAAACCATGTCATCTGCAAAGGCCTGGGTTTTATATACCTGTTGTCCTATTCTAAGGCCTTTTATTTTTCCCTCATTCCTTATTTTTCGTAGTAAAGTTTCTAATGATAAAATAAAAAGTAAGGGGGAGAGGGGGCAGCCCTGTCTTGTGCCTTTGTTAATAGAAAACTCTTTTGTTAAATCCCCATTTATCAGTAATCTGGCCGTTTGTTTAGAATAAATAGCTTTGATTGCATTTATAAATCTCTGTCCAAAACCCATATGTTCTAGCTATATTAATATAAACTCCCAGTTAACCCTATCGAAAGCCTTCTGGGCGTCTATAAAAACTAGTGCAACTTGTTTGCCTGGATGCTCTTCATAATATTCCAATACGTTTAACATGACTCTCAAATTATCTCGTGTTTGACGTGATGGTAAAAACCCGTTCTGGTCAGTATGTATAAATTCATTCAGGAAGCTTTTTAATCTATTTGCCAAAATTGTTGTGAAAATTTTATAATCAGAATTCAGAAGAGATATTGGTCTGTAGTCTTTTATGTCTGTCGAGGGGGGGTTCTCTTTTGGAATTAAGCTAATATTGGCCTCCCTCCATGAATGGGGAATTTCTGCTTTTCCCAGAACTTCATTAAATAGATCTTTCATATGTTCTCCCATTACCTCAAACATTGTCTTATATAGCTCCGCCGGGAGTCCATCTGTGCCAGGTGTTTTCAGATTCCCTTGTTTGTTCACTGCTCTTTCAATTTCCATTAAGGTAATTTCCTCTTCTAATATTTCTTTCGTTAAATTAGGTATTTTAGGTAAATTCGAATTCTCTATATAATTTTTTATCACACCTGTTAACTTCTCTTATTCTTTGTATAATTCTTTATAAAAGTCCACTGCAATTTTTTCCTTTCCTCCTTTATCTTTTATTAAATTTCCCTCCTTATCTTCTAACTGGTCAATTCGTCTATTTTGTTTTTCTTTTTTAAGTCTATAAGTGAGCCATCTTCCTAATTTATTAGCTGATTCAAAGTGTTTTTGCTTTGCTACTTTTATCTTATCTTTCAATTTGTCCAGCTCTAGGAGATTAAGCCAGTATTTTAGCAATATTATCTGTTTTTTCGCTTCCATGGATAGTGGATTATCTTGTAGCTGTTCCTCAGCTTTTGTTATTTTGTTTAATATTGCACCCCTTTCTTGCTCTTCTTTTTTATGTTTGATGGCCATATGTTTTATAATAAGACCTTTTATGGGACCGCCGAGATGTTCCTTCGGGATCGTCAGCTTCCACTGCCTGTTAGAGCCGCCTTCACAATGGAATGGCGGCTCGAAAAAACTCCGTTTCCATGAGGAAACGGAGATAGAGCCGGCTGGGGTGGGTAGAACTCTCTGCATAGTCCCAAAAGTTTTTCTTTTACTTTTGGGACGGAGCGGATGAGCTTCCCCATATCCCCAGCCGCAGCTCCGGGCTTGGGAGACCTCTGCTATATGCAGAGCCAGGCAACAAGAGCAAGCCTGCGAATTTAACAGATTGATTAAAGAAAATGTGAGCTGGACCTGTGATACAGAATCGCAAGTATTTTATTTATTTTATAAAAACTATTCAAGAGAAAGGGGAAAGGAAAGAGGGGGAAAAAAAGGACTTTTAAAATGGCGTCTGCCGAGGCTTGAGAAGAGGCTGAAAGGGAAAGTCCTTCCGTTCTCTATTATTACAATGTAGCGGAATAAATACCACTGGCTACAATTGTAGACAAAACTTCGCTCCCGTGTTCTTTTTCTCTCTCTTTTTTTCCTGGGGATCGGATATTGCTTCTGGTTGGAAAGAAGTCTTTTTTTTTTTTTTTACAAAGCTTGCCTGGGCGGAAATATGGCACTGAGACTTATAAAGTCAGACAAACAAGTAGTGGGGGGGGATTCCCCCACTAACAAGCTAAAGGAACAAGTTTTAAGTCTCCAGTCTCAGAAACCTGATTTTAATATAATAGAATTTCTCTTAGAGGAGATTGTAAGAAGGGATGAGATTGTGAATCAGCACCTTGAAAAATTTAAGCAGGAAATTAAAGAATTGGTGAAATCTAAGTTTGATTTTTTGGAGCGAAAAATTTTAAAAATGGCTAATGGCTTTTCAGAATTTATGATACAGTTGGATGCAAATACTAAGTTACTAGAGTCTAAAATGGAAGAAACTCAAGATAATTTGGACAATAGAATTCAAAAAATTGAAAATGATTTGATAAATATTCAAGATAATAGCTCAGAAGAAAAACCTAAAATGGAGGCTGATCAAAAGACTGGCAATGTAGAAAATTTGCAACAGAGGATTGAAAGAGAGGTTTTAATGGTACAATATAATTTCACTGAATATGCGATAAGACTGAGAGGTTTGCAGGAAAATAACAGAGATGATTTAAGGAAAATATCTTCTGAAATTCTAGCTGGGATTTTAAAGGTTCAACCTGAGGAAGTGTTTTGTAGGATTGACAGAGTTTACAGAATAAATTCCTGGATTGCAAAGCAAAGGCAATTGCCTAGAGGTGTGGTGATTTATTTTACAGATAAAGAAATTAGGAATAACATTGTGCAAAATTCCTTCAATTCTAATTTGCAATTGTATGGAAGAAAGATTTGGATTTACAAAGAACCTAAGATATTAACGGAAAGGAAGAAATTTGGTTTTTTGGTGACTGAGTTAAAAAAAAGAAATATTCCATTTAGGTGGGACGTCCCAGTTGGTATTATATTGAGATATCAAGGAGAAAGATACCAGTTAAATACTGTTGAAAGAGCGGAAGAATTTTATCAAAACATTTTGAAAATGAATTTAACATCTTTAGGCACAATACAGGATAAGCAGAAGGAGTTGGAAATAAAGGGAAAACATCAAATTACAGAGACTGTACCAGATAAATTGCCTTCGGATTTTTTGGATACCCCAGCCGGATTATTTACAAATTTGAGAGAAGTGCCATCTGACTCTAATGTGATGACTTATCAAGTCAAAGACAAGTATGGATACCAACCAGATGATATACAAGGGGCAAAAAAGAAACACAAGATACAAAAACAAAACCAACAAGATCAACCTATAAAGCAGAATGAAAACCGATTAGTTGATATACAATCTGTAGAAAGGAAACCAGGATGGAAATTAAACCCACAAAAAGAAAAGAAAAAAAGAAATAGGTCGTACAAAAATAGAAATTTCTAAACTAAGCAACAGTGAAGCCAGTGACTTTAAAAAATGTATGAATATGTGAAAAGATAGTGGAGGCGAAGTATTGGTTAATATTATCCTGAGGACAGTGACAGACCTCTGCATTGCCGTAATTTTGGGATGTGAAAAGAGCCTTAAACTGTTGGATTTGAATCATTTACTTTGGATTTTTTTTTTTGTACTGATAAATATATTATAACTATCTTGAGTTACAAGGCAAGAGAGTTACGTTGGGGCATGCAGAAGATCTGGTTGTTACCCACTAGGATGATGGGAATCAATAATCCTGATGAAAGCCACAATTACAACTATATGGAATATAACTATAATGTCACTCGGGTGGTTGCTTTTACTTTTATATATATATGAGGATATTTACTACTGATGGGGGCAGATATGACTGAAGATTTTGAACAAACTGTTGCATCAGGAAGCTATGTTACCCTATTATGGATGATGGTCTTAATAATCCAGCGGAAAGACTTCAAAGAAGATATTATATGGACTATAAACTTAAAGTCATTGTCTTTTCTTTTCTATTTAGATATATTGGAATATATACGTATATATATATATATATATATATATATATATATATATATATATATATATATATATATATATATATATTTAAGCAGAGTGGGTAGTGATTCAAGATATTAAGAATTGTTGTGTATGGCAATTTTGCAGGAAAGTGGGTGAATAAGCTAGTTTACAGACTGATTAGTTTAAGAAAAGGGATGTTTAAGTGATATATTTAGGGGAGTGGAGGAAATGGACAGAGTTGAATAAATGTTAAATTAGGATTTATGGGGCAGGCCGCTTTAAAATGTTATATTAATATACACAAAAGATTAAATGTTAAAGCAGGATTTACTATATATTTTTAAAGCGGAAGATGGTTTTGAAATGTTGTAAAATAATATATAGATAAAAGTCTGAAAGAGGAGAAAAAGGGCAGATTATTGTTAAATTGGGGGTTATAAAAATATGTTAAATTAGAAGTCATCATATAATGTCATAGTAGAATCTTTTCTCTTTCTCTTTTTCTTTTTTCTTTTTTTTTCCTCTTTTTTTGAAATGTATGGTTAAAAGGGGATGTTATAATATTAATAATATTTCTAGTAAGTAAAGGTCAGTATTTAGAGGAGGGAGTAAGTAATCTGTTATGAATTTGGTTTTTTGTTATGAAGAAGTCACAGGGGGGAGGGGGGAGGGGGGTTAGGGAGGGGGAGGGGGGAAAGGGGAAAAAACTTGTATTTGAAAACTTTTTCAATTAAAAAAAAAAGACCTCTTATGGACTTCCGGTTGGCGCCGCGAGAACACAGATGGGGAAATGGCGAGCTCCGCTGAGCCCTGCCAAACCCCCCTGCTAAGCTGCTGCCGATAGGTCTGCGGACCTCCCCTGTCTTGTAGGGATGTCACTGCGTTTTTTTTATTTCCCAGCTGAGCTTCATTATTTTTGGACTAATAGACTTACTGTAGTTTGCCAAGTTCCTTATCAGTATTTTACTACGCATGTCCGCATTCCTTCACTTGCTTCACACACTCTTTCCTTTGTTCTCATGCCACGGGGGTGCCGGTTGCTGAAAGGCAGCTGGCCCGATTTATTTTCAAAATGTAACAATTTATCTTTCTTAGTTAGTGAGGTGTTTTATTTTCTTTATAACAAATAAATGAGTTTTATTAGAAACTTTTCTTCGCGTTTCTTTTTCAGAATATTGCAAACAAGGAGGAGCCACGATCCATCTCCTCTAATTAAACTAGGGTGATTAGTCCCAGAGCCAAACATGGGATTAATAAATGCCCTGACAAGGGACAGGGGGACAAGAAGGAACGCCTTGGGCGGCCGAGAAGAACGGGCAAGTTCCTCGGGGCCGGAGGCTTCTCCTTCACGTTGGCGGCAGCGGAACGACAACCATGGCGGCTGCCCTGAAACCGCGGCAACCGGGAACAAGGATTGTGCTGGAGGAAGAAGATGAAGAAAGAGCAAAAATCAAGAAGCCGGGTGAGTGACACCAACCTAGGCAATATAACGTACCTATTTGGAATTATTGGAAAATAAGACCTCAAAATTAAAAGCGGCTGCTAGACTGCGGGGCTTAAAGATTGAAAAGAAAAAAAAATGGGTAAAAGACCCAAATTGAACTTTGTTGCAGTAAACTTAACCTAGATGATTTGGCATTAATAAATTTCTGAAATTTGACTGTGCCTTTAACTGGAGTGGAGAGGAGAAATGGATATTTCTGAGAATGCCTCTAAAAGAAAATGAAGCTAATGAAGATAGACAGATGGATGGCTACAAAATAGCCATGGAGTCTGCAGTGATTAAGCAGGGAAGTGAATTGAAGAGATTTCCCTTTCTGGGTGGAAAAGAAACATGTTAATTGGCTTTTTACCTTGGATTACTTGAAATTAATATTGGATATAAGGATTTTGGAGATTCCTACTCTGTCCCAGATGATTTTAAGAAAGAAGAAAGAAGAAAGAAAGAACATTTTGGATTTTAACAATGGAGACTGACAAAACTAGGTGTGGCATAGTTAACAAAGACAGGAAGCTGATGTACCGCGCTTGGAACAGACATTTTAAAAGGTTTAAAGGGACATACAGAAATTCTTTACTTTGAACTGATGAACCTTGAAATAGAGCACTTTGGACAGTGAGGAAAAGGAAGAAAAGGAAGAATTAAAGTGGATAAATTTAAATGTGACTAACTGAAATGTAAAGTTTAAAAGCCTATGTATATATGATAAACTTTAAAAGCCTAGGTATATATGATTTTTGGATAAAAACAGGAAGGGTTGTGAAATAATAAAAATAGAAAATAAGAGGTGGCTATTAAAATAGTGGATGATATCAAGGGGATAAAAATAATAAAGAAGAATATATTTTGAGGCAGGAAAATTTTAAGAAAATGTACTGTTTGATGTAATACGTTTTAATTTTAATTTGCAAACAAATGTTAAACTGATGAATAAGGATTGATTGAACAAAATACAAGATACACAGATGCTAGTGATTAGTCTTGAATTAAGGTAATATAAGTTGGAAATGATGACCATTATGAAATATACTGAGATTTAAATTGAAAGAGCAGGATGGAAAAATGATATATAACAGATAATTATATTACAGTTAAAATGTGTGGGATGGATACCAACTAGATAAGAGTTTGAGACTCGGTGGAAATACATTGGAAATTAATTCAAAATGCTGGAAAAAGCCAAACAAATAGGAGGAGAGTTGGAGGAGACTATGCTGGTATTTGGCCAAACAACGGAGGGAGTTAAGGAGGAGACTATGCTGGAAATCAGCCCATAAAATGCTGGAAACAGTCAAACAAATAGGAGGAGAGTTGGAGGAGATTGAGGAACTATTCTGAAATCAACTAAATAGTTGGTGTTTTGGAGGGGATCAAGCTGAGAATTAATCAAATAGAACAAGCTGGAAGATAGTTAAATATTAGAGGGAGATATAGTGGAAAATATATTAGAAATTGGAGTAAATAAAATATGCCTTTGTGAGAAATCTGTGTAATATGTAAACTGGGAGAAAAAAAAAACCAAGGTAAATTGATTTGAGGATAAGGGTCAAAGGATTAAAATTAGTCAAAATGTTGTTTTATAAAATATAATAAAAATGGAGTGGTATTGAATTGAAATTAAGAATAAATGGTGATAAAATTGTAAGGTAAACACTTAACAAGAGGTTAGAATATTGTAAAAATTATTTTGATATGACTTGTATAAGATATAAGGTAAAGAAAAAGAAAGATATGTTTAGAATTGTTATGCAGATGTAAAAATGAGTGAAAGTGAATTTGAAACTAATTTTGGATAGATATAATGGATTTATATAGATGAAAATGTTAAATTTGAGGTAAAATTGGCTTTTTCTTAAGTTTTGAATTTCTTTTTTATCTTCTTTTTTTTCTTTTTTTGTTTATTTATAAAAGATGTAATGGAAATTGTGAATTGAGCTTGTGAAAGGAATGTAAGCGTGGTAACCATCTATGACCGGATCGAGATTTTTGCTCTTGAAAGTTATGTTTTTATGTTTAAATTTGAAAAAATAAATAAAAAATATTTACAAAAATAATAATAATAAGACCTCTTATGAAAGCCTTAGCAGTATCCCAAATTATTTGTAGTGGCATTCCTGGTGTCTTATTTTCTTGAAAGAAAAGGGTTATTTCTGTCTTCAGTTTTTGTGTAAATTCGCTTTCGTTTAGAATCTCTGTTCTCATCATCCATCTCCTTCTATTTTTCCCCTCTTCCTTTAACACTGCCAAAACTGGATTATGGTCTGCCCAATCATTCAGTAGAATTCTAATTTCTGCTATTTGGGAGTTGAGTTCCTGTGACATCCAAATCATGTCCAATCTGGACCACGATTTATGTCTGGAAGAGTAATAAGTAAATTGCTCCACAGTCCGATTGTGATCATGCCAGGTGTCTTTCAGTCCTAATTCGTCTTTCATTTTCTTACAAATAGCTGGTAAAATCCTCTTATCTTGTCCTTTATTTCCTTTTTTAGTATTTTCCTGTTTTATAATCTTGTGTCCTGTTAATAATTGCATTAAAGTCACCCATAAGACATACCTGCTCGTATTCCAGTTCTCCGATTTCTCTTCGTATTCTTCGGAAGAATGAGATTTGTTTAGTGTTAGGGGCGTAAATTCCAATCAATAGTACCTTATTTTGTAATAGTTCCACCTCTAATATTAGTATTCTTCCCTCTTCATCTGCAAACAATTGTTTCGGCGAGAGATGTTCTTTTACAAATATAGCTACTCCTCTTTTCCTCTCCTCTGAAGCCACTACAAATAGTTTCCCTGCCTTGGGGCATTTCAGTAAGTTTGTTTGTGACAATTTGATGTGGGTCTCTTGTAAACATGTTATATCCATTTTGGCTTTGACTATTTTGGATAAAATAAGTCTTCTTTTTGTCGAGGCATTGAGACCGTTAACATTTACTGTAAGTAATCTCACTCCTTGATTCATTTCTATCTGTTAGCCCCTTTAGTCTTAGCTGCTAAGCGAGTCTCTACCCCGTATTCTTCTACTCCTCCTTCTTCCCCCCTCCTCCCATTTCTTTTCCCCTTTCCATAATCTGCTTGTGCTCCTCTCTCCTTTCTCCACTCCTCTTTCTGATCTCTCTGACTCTCTTTGACTACTTCTTTATCTCTTTCACTTTCGCCATGTCCAAAGTAATTCTCACAAAAGTCTTGTGCGTCGTATATGTTCTCAATCTGGATCCGAGGGAGACCACTGCGCCTCAGATAGCCGGATGTGAGTCCCTCCTTGTGAGGTGGGGCCGTGGGGTTCAGATGGGCTTGTTGCTTACGTACCTGGCTCCCTGCCGCGTGGCAACAGCCCTACCTGAGCTACTCGACGTGATAGCCACGGTGGCAGTAGATACACCCAGGCTTTTAGTCATGGGTGATTTCAACTTGCCATCCGTCGGTGAAACGTCTGAGGTGGCTCGGGAGTTCATGGCTTCCATGACGGCCATGGACCTGACCCAGTTAGTTCATGGCCCTACTCACAGGGGAGGTCACACTCTGGATTTGATTTTTGTCTCTGGCCAGTGGTTGAGTGGTCTTGTTATAGGGGATATAGACATGGAACCCTTGTCATGGACTGACCACTCACTCCGCCTAGATCTTCGAACCGCGACCCCTCGCCGCAGGGAGGCGGACCCAACTAGATGGATCCGCCCCAGGCGCCTGATGGATCCTGATAGGTTCCAGACGGAGCTTGGGCCATTTCCTGAGGATCTAGCACATGACTCGGCCGAGGACCTGGTAGCCGCCTGGGATCGGGCGGCTGGTGGGGCCTTGGACCGAGTTGTGCCTTTGCGGCCTCTGACCCGATGCCAATCCCGGGCGGCTCCTTGGTTTACTGAGGAGCTGAGGGAAATGAAGCGCCGGAAAAGACGCCTGGAGAGCGGTTGGAGGGCCAGTCTCGCTGAATCTGATCGAACACTGGTAAGGTCGCATATTAAGACCTACCTAGTGGCGATAAAGACGGCAAAGTCTAACTACTTTTCCGCCTCTATTGCGTCATCAGGGAATCGTCCGGCCGCCCTGTTTAGGGTGACCCGCGCCCTGCTCCATCTGGGAGTGCGGGAGGATCCCTTAGAAGGCAGGGCGGAGGATTTCGGACAATACCTGTATGACAAAATCGCTCAGATCCGGGGGGATTTGGACTCTGACTGGGTAGATCAGGGCAGGGTGACGAGGAACAGTCTTGAGAATGTTATCTGGGAGGAGTTTGATGCTGTGACTCCCGATGATGTGGACAGGATTTTGGGGAGACTTAGTGCGGCCACATGTTTACTGGACCCGTGTCCCTCCTGGTTGGTACTGGCTTCCCGGGAGGTTACACGAGGCTGGCTCCAGGGCGTCATTAATGCTTCGTTGAGTGAGGGTCACTTCCCCGCTGCCCTGAAAGAGGCGGTGGTGAGGCCTCTCCTCAAGAAGCCGTCCCTGGACCCAGCAATATTGGCTAACTATCGTCCTGTCTCCAACCTTCGCTTCATTGCGAAGGTTGTTGAGAGTGTGGTCGCGCAACAGTTTCCACAATTCCTGGAGGAAACATCCTATCTAGATCCGTTCCAGTCGGGTTTCAGGTCTGGGCACAGCACGGAAACGGCATTGGTCGCGTTGGCGGATGATCTCTGGAGGGCTCGGGACAGGGGTTATTCCTCTGTTCTGGTCCTATTAGATCTCTCAGCGGCTTTTGATACCATCGACCATGGTATCATGCTGCACCGGCTGGAAGAGTTGGGGGTGGGAGGCACCGTGTTGCGGTGGTTCTCCTCCTTTCTCTCCGACCGGTCACAGTTTGTGTTGGCAGGGGGGCAGAGGTCGACCTCGAGGCCTCTCATTTGTGGAGTGCCGCAGGGATCGGTCCTCTCGCCCCTTCTGTTCAACATTTATGTGAAGCCGCTGGGCGAGATCATCCGTGGCTTTGGGGTGAGATACCACCAGTACGCTGATGACACCCAGCTGTACATTTCCACCCCAGGCCACCCCAACGATGCCCTTGAAGTGATGTCCCAGTGCCTGGAGGCTGTGCGGATCTGGATGGGGAGGAACAGGCTCAGGCTCAACCCTTCCAAGACTGAGTGGCTGTGGCTCCCGGCATCCCGATATAGTCAGTTGACTCCATCACTGACTATTGGGGGCGAGTCTTTGGCCCCCACTGAAAGGGCTCGCAATCTGGGAGTCCTCCTGGATAGGCAGCTGTCTTTGGAGGAACATCTGACGGCTGTTACCAGGGGGACCTTTTATCAGGTTCGCCTGATTCGCCAGTTGCGGCCCTTTCTTGATCGGGATTCCTTGTGCACAGTCACTCACGCCCTCGTCACCTCTCGCCTTGACTACTGCAACGCTCTCTACATGGGGCTCCCCTTGAAGAGCACCCGGAGGCTCCAGCTGGTCCAGAATGCAGCAGCGCGGGTAGTGATGGGAGCAACATGGCGCTCCCATGTAACACCGCTCCTGCGCGAGCTGCACTGGCTCCCGGTGGTCTTCCGGGTGCGCTTCAAGGTGTTGGTTATCACCTTTAAAGCGCTCCATGGCATAGGACCTAGCTATCTCCGAGACCGCCTGCTGCTACCGACAACCTCCCATCGACCCGTGCGCTCCCACAGAGAGGGCCTCCTCGGGGTGCCATCAGCCAAACAATGTAGGCTGGTGGCCCCCAGGGGGAGGGCCTTCTCTGTGGGGGCTCCCACCCTCTGGAATCAGTTGCCCCCGGAGATAAGAAGAATCCAGGACCTCAATGCCTTCCGTCGTTCCCTGAAAACCCATCTTTTTCAACAAGCCGGGTTGGCCTAAGAAGAAATTTTTAAAATTTTAAAATTTTTAAATTCTTTTAATTAGTCTGTGATTCTTAACTTTCGGGCCAAAATTTATATATATTTTTAAATGTTTTAATATTTGTATCCTATGTTTTTTATCTTGGCTGTACACCGCCCTGAGTCCTCAGGGAGAAGGGCGGTATATAAATTGGAATAAAAAAAAAAATTTTTAATTTTCCACTCTTGCCATGTCACTAAGAGTCCTTAGGTAATAACCATCGATATGGCGCATTGTGTTTTCTCAATTGTGAGGTTATGAATTGATAATTGTGTGTCTGCTCTCTCACTCTTCTAGGGATCTGTTTTAGAATTGTAATCTGCCGTCCTTTATATGTAACACTCTGATCCCTGGCCTTGTGGAGAGTTTCGTCTCTTAATGCCTTTTTAGTTAACCTCACGTGTATTTCTCTAGGCAGGTTGTGATGTCTCGCATAGTTAGTGTATACACGATATGCTTCATCTATATCGCCACATATTTCGTCTTTTTTCCTCCCCACTACTTCTGCAATTATTTCTCCCACAATTTCGTCCAGCTGTTCCTCTTTGTCCTCAACCACATTTTGGAGACAAAGGAAAAAGGCGGATTTTTCCATCTCTAAGAAGACTATTTCATCCTCAAGTTTCCCCACCGCTTGCACACATTTCTTTTCACATTTATCAATCTGAATTTCAACTCTTTCGGAAGTTTTTCATTTCTCCCAAAGTCTCTTTTATTTGTATAATTTCTCCTCTTAACCCATTCATCTCGGTTTTCAGATCATCAAAACTTTTAGCAACTGATTCTTGGTTTGGACAAGACAGAACGGAATAGAGAAAGGAGAAGAAGGAGAGGGATTTGAAGATCAAAGGGACTGTGCAGCGACTGGAGAAAATAGCGGCAGCCTAAACTACAAGTGAAAGAAGCATTTACTTATTAACTTTGCGATCATCTTGCTGCTGTGGAATCAGAAAGAAACGGAAGTAAGATTAACTGGACTACTGAACTATAGTGGATAAAAGAATAATAAGCTTGGATCTACTAACTACAAGAAGTGGGGGATGATTAGGGGGTAAAGCTCCTCCCGATCCCCCTTCCTCCCAGAAAGAAGCTTTAACAGTGAGCCCATTTTTCTTGATCAATGTTCACGTTTCTACACCTTGATTGGAGTCCACCTGTAGTAAATTAAATTGATTGGACATGATTTGGAAAGGCACACACCTCTCTATAGAAGGTCTCATAGCTAACACTGCATACTGTAGCAGAGTAAAAGCCATGAGATCAAAGGAACTGCCTACAGAGCTCAGAAACAGGATTATTGCAAGGCACAGATCTAGAGAAATTTACAATAAAATTTCTGCTGCACTAAGGTTTCTAAGAGCACATTGGCCTCCATAATTCGCAAATGGAAGAAGTTTGGTACAACCAGGATTTTTCCAAGAGCTGGTTGCCCGGTCAAATTGAGCAATCTGGGGAGAAGGGCCTTAGTAAGAGAGGTGACAAAGAACCTGATGGTCATTCTGACTGACCTCCAGAGATCCTGTGTGGAGATGGAACAGAGTTCCAGAAGAACAACCATCACTGGAGTACTGCACCTTACCTTGATGTTTCATCAAATCCAATATCTCTTTGACCTCAAAATGCTGTTCCCCTTCCATGAGTATGGGGACAGGAGGAGGTTCTTGGTCCGGACACAAGGGGGACATACGCTCTGGTTTCAGCAAACTAACATGAAACACCGGATGAATCCTCTGCAAGGTTTTAGGCAGCTCTAATTGCACAGTAACTGGGTTAACTATGCGTACGATAGGGAAAAGACCCACGTATTTAGGCCCAAGTTTTTTCAACCTTTGGGTAGTTTGCAAGTACTTGGTGGAAAGGAAAACCCTATCTCCTATTTTATAATCCCTACCCTGAATTCTTTTCTTATCAGCTTGGTTTTTATGAGCTTGGTGAGCTCGTCCAGGGCCTTACGTGTTACACACCAGGTATCATGTAGCTGTTCAATCCAGTCAGCCAAAGAAGGTATCTGTGGGTTTTCCTGAGGCAACTCTGGGATGGGAACAAAGTCTTGGCCGGAGGCTACCTTAAATGGGGTAAAACCAGTACTGCTGTGTATAGAATTATTATAGGCGACCTCCGCAAACGGCAACAAGTCCACCCAGTTATCTTGCTGATAATGTATGTAACATCTAAGGTATTGTTCCAACACCAAGTTAGTTCTTTCACAAGCCTCAATGGTCTGAGGGTGGTGGATGGAGCTTAACCCCTGGGCAGAGCCTAACAACCCCAGGAACTCCTTCCAAAAGTGGGAGGTGAACTGAACCCCTCTGTCCGAGATTATTCACTCTGGAGCCCCGTGTAATCTATACACATGCTGGACAAACAATTTAGCCAGAGTTTTAGCCGAAAGGATCTTGGGACATGGGACAAAATGCACTTGCTTAGAAAACAAATCAGTGACCACCCAAATGACTGTATTTCCTCCACTTTTGGGCAACTCAACAATAAAATCTATGGAAATCTCCTTCCATGGGGCTCCCGGCCTGGCTACACTCGCCACGTAGGCTTCTATGGCTTTCTGCAGCACCAGCCACCAGAATTGTTGTTTAACTAAATGTAATGTCTTCACAAAACCAAAATGCCTAGCGATTTTAGCATCATTGGCGTATTATAATACTGCCCCCCTCAGGCTGGCGGGGACATACAGTTTCGCTCCCACCCAGGCAAGACCCTCCTGAAGTGTACACTCATTGGAGCGGGCTAAAAACCACTCATCAGTTTTTAGTGCTTCTTTTAACTACTTGCTCAAGTCGCCGGACAAGGTTAGGTCCCCTTTCACCTGGGCTCTGGTAACCACTGGTGCCGCCAGCTGTTTCGAGGGGATAACCAGACGAATCACTTCCTCTCGAACACCATTGTATTGAGGCAGTCTCAAGAGGGCATCTGCCATAAAGTTCTTCCCTCCAGGAAGGTAGCGCAGAAAGAAATTAAATCGGTTAAAGTGTTGGGCCCAGCAGACTTGCTTAGGTGACAATTTTCGAGGGATTTTTAAGGCCTCTTAAGTTTTTGGGATCAGTCCACCTCAAAGGGGTATTTCGCCCCTTCCAAGAAATGCCTCCACGTTAACAGCACCCAATGAACAGCAAAAGCTTCCTTCTCCCAGATGGCCCATCTCCTCTTGGTCTCAGATAATTTCCGAGAGGTATAGGCACAGGGTTGCAAATTCCCCTCGGCATTGGTTTGAAGTAACACTGCCCTAATGGCCATATCGCTGGCGTCGGCTGAACAACAAACGGGGCCTCCATGTCAGGATGTTTAAGGCAGCAAACAGTCATTTCAGTTTCTCAAAAGCCGCCTGGCATTCCATAGTTCATTCGAGAGGCTGGGAGGGTTTTGGCCTCACTTCTCCTTTTGTTTTCAGGAGGTTAGTAATCGGTAAGGCAATTTTTGCGAACAAGGGGATGAACTATCGATAGAAGTTAGCAAAACCCAGGAAGCTTTGCAGTTGTTTGCGGGTACATGGGGGACCCCATTCCAACACTGGCCGGACCTTTTCTGGATCCATTTCTATCCTCTCATGTGAAATGTGGTACCCCCAATAGTCAATTTTAGTCTGGTGGAATTCGCATTTTGACAGCTTAGCATACAGCTCAGCAGCTCTAAGTTTTTTCAGGACCACTCTCACCAGTTTTACATGGTCGTCCATGGTCTTGGTGTAAATAAGAATGTCATCCAGGTAGTCCAGGAACCCCTTGTAAAGATGTTTGTGCAGTACTTCACTGATCAGTTGCATGAACACTGCAGGGGCACCTTGTCATCCAAAAGGGAGCACCCTAAACTGGAAACATCCTAGCGGGCAGTTGAAAGCAGTTTTCCATTCATCACCTTCCTTAATTTGAACTCTATAATACGCTTCCTGCAAGTCCAGCTTAGTAAAAATCTTTCCTTTGGCCAGGTGGGCTAGTGTTCTGCCCCAGCTACGGATCCCAAAGAACACAGCACACACAAACTCTGAACAAAACTTAGTTTACGCAATAACGCAGTTTTAGCAAATGCTGGCTGTTAATAAAGCATTCTTAACAGCCTGCCAGAATTCCACAGATAAGATAGAGTCTTACTGGAGTTGGCAGAAAGCCCAGAAGCAAGGTTGCAGAGACATCCCAACGCAATGATTAGCGAACTAAAGTTGTTTCCTGCAGCTTGTTACAAGCTGCGTACTTTCTTAAATAGGCTAAGGGAGTGGCCGATTAGCCCCAAGCCTTACTCTCGAGGAGACCTTCTCCTGAGGAACCACTCCTGCCTTTTGGCAGCTCTGCGTGCCCGTGCATTGAGAAGAGGCTCCTCCTCTTCACTTTAAGGAGCCTCTGGAGGTTCTGAAGGCCCTGATTGAATCCCTGCCTCTGGCACCACATCTTCTTCAGCCTCCTCGCTGTCCAACTCGAGCACCGGCTGCACAGGCTGCTGCCGCAGCACACCAGCCTCCTCCTCGTCGGGATCAGCAACAATCTGTGCAGGCCGCTGGCGGGCCACAACAGCTAGCATGTCCTTCATGAGGGGCAGTGGATAGACATTTTCCACACAAATAGGGTTCAAGTTCTTATAGTCAACCACCATGCAAAAAGACCCATCCTACTTCTCCCAGAATAGCACCGGGGCAGCTACACACGGCCTAGCCAGTTGGATGAAGCCGTGTTTTAGGTTTTTATCAATAAAGTCTCGTAGCTCCCCCAACTCCCGGGGGATCATGGGCTAGATCTTTGGTTTAGGGAGTTTTACCCCAGGAAGGATTTCTATACTACAGTCTGTAGGCCGGTGAGGGGGCAGCACACCTGATGCCTTCTCACTAAACACCTCCCGGAGGTCCCGGTACTTTCACCCACAATGTGTTCTGTTGCACCTCACTCACCACTTTGGCCATGCAATAGGGATTCTCCCCTCTTTTCCCTTGCTGGTTAGAGCGGATGCGCAACATGCCCATCTTCCAATTCATGCGTGGGTTCCATTTTTGGAGCCAGGGCAGCCCAAGTAGGAGGGGTCGTTCCAGGCCAGGGGCCACAATAAAGCTCAGTTTCTAGGTGATCCCCATCCTCATCTCAATCGGTTCGGTTACAAAATGGGTTGCCCCCCGCCCCCCCAGCTACCGAGCCATCTAGCTGAAGGAATGCAATGGGCCTTTTCATCATTTTTAGTCTTAGACCCATCTTATCCACAATCTCAGGGCTAATGACACACCTTGTGCATCCTGAATCTAAAAGGGCTAGCATCTTCCCGTGGGCCCCAGTGGATGGTACCTTTAGTTCCACTTGGATGGTCATGGGTCCCCCATTCTGACTTACCAGGAGGTCCTCATCAGAATCAGTTTCAGTTCCGCTGTCATCGGCGGGGGTTGGAGTTCCCAACTCATCCTGTTTCAGGGGAGTGAACTCAACGACTTCTACCCCTTTTAGGGCGGTTTCGCAGGGTTTTATGGATGGTTTATCGGCTCTCTTCCTTCCACTAAGGGTCGCCTTGGGTCCAGGCTTAGAGAAACACTCAGCCGCTTGGTGCCCCTCCTTTGCACATCTGAAGCACGTGGTGGACTTTGGCTTGGAGCCTGCAGGTCCCACTGCGGCCTTTGGAGCCCCCTTGTGGGATGAGGAGGGTGGATGGCTCCAGGTGCGCCCACCGCAGTAGCGATCTCTGGCCAAGTCGATCTCCACATCAGCAGCCAGCACGTACCAACTTTGCAGATCCCTAGGGGCCCCTCGGGAGCAGCAATCCTTGTAGACATCTTAATTGAGGCCATCCTTATAGCTTTCCAGCAGGGCTACCTCTAACCACCCTCTCATGTAGGGCACCATCAGCTTGCAAAACTCCTGGGTGTACTCCGCCACCGATCTCCGCCCGATGTATGGACTTCATTCTGATTCTCGCTCTTCACTCAGCTAACGGGTCCTCAAAGCACATTCTGAGGGCTGCCATGAACTGGTCATAATTTCTCATCAGAGGGGAATCTTCATTATGGAGTCCCACCATCCACTCAGCTCCCTCCAGGGCCCTGGTAATGCACCTCATGCGTGCGGCATCTGAGGAGAAATCCTCCCCCCAGTCTTGCATGTGGTTCCACACTTGGGTTAAAAAGAATCCCAGTCCTTTCGGATCTCCCCTGTATCTTACTGATAGCAAGGGAATTTTGGGCTTTTTTCGCCTCCGTGGCAATGCCTGCCCAGCGGTGGGCCCTGGATCGCAGCAGCTGCTTTAGTTCCAGACGCCTGAGCTGTCTCTTCCCAGGCTTGGGTTCTCTCTTCTACACAAGCAGCAGCCTCAGTTTCACCCCCAGCGCGTTCAGCCTCCCTCCTGACAGGCAACCCATGGGCAGCCAATCCATATCTTTCACGGGCTCTTCGACTCTCACAAGCCTCTCTCAATAGTTGCAAAGCCTGGGTCACCAGGAGTTTTTCTTTCTGCTCGTCCTGCCAGGCAGGATTTCCATGTCGGCGTCTGGTAGTTATTACTCCTTGGGGGGTCTCCTCCAGCTCCGGTAACCTCCCCACGCCCAGCGACCATTTGGCTCTCTCCGGCTTTTCCTCAAGCTGTAAATCAGTCATCCACTCCGAAGCCTCCCAGCTGGGGTGTGACAGGGAGGTCATGGAACCAGCAGTTCCCATATCCTCCTGGTCGCTGTCTTGGTCATTCTTTGCTCAGTCCCCACAGTAGTTTTCCGAGATGGCTGTTAATTGCAGACCTTGCTTAATGTCAGGTATGCCTCCTTTCAGTACTCAAGAAAGAAAAACCCCAACTCCATTTTCATAGAGAAAGGTACTTTTACTGAGTATGAACTGAATGCAACCAAAGAAAAGCAAGGTCTGAGGCAACAGGCACAAAAATCACATATAGAAAGCATCCTTAAAACCCTTCCCCCAATGGTCCAGTCAGGATTATCCAATCCACATCCCCAAGGGATCATGTGGGGTGCAGCTTCCAATGGCTCCATCCTTCTGGTATGCCAGGATGGTTGACCTTGACTGGTTATCAGCGCGCCTCCCAGCTGCAGAGAAACGCTGAGGAAAACTCTCCAATTTACTCCACCAGCTCACTTCCCCCCCTCCCAAATATCCAGACAGCTCCACCCTCCCCCCATTACAATGGCAGCCGAGCAAGCAAGTAATGTAAAGATGGAGGCTGACACTAGTACATACTTTGTTTTTACACGGCTGTCTATTTGATGCCAGAGAGATAAACAATCCTCTCATAAATACTTTACCAAAATTTCAGGGACTTCCAAGTGAGAATTCCATCTTCAAAGGGATAGAGACGTACTGCAGTGAGATCTGTGGCCAAATTGTAAATTCTAGCTGGCAAAATCTCTCTTGAAAAAGGACAGATTGTTAAACTGTCTGCTGGCATTCTGGGCAAGTTCTTCTCATGAGTACATTGCAGGAACTAATTTTTTTGTACTCAACTTGTGAATCAAGTACCTGGGAGTCAAGGTCACTTCCATAATGTAGCCTTTATGGTCAAAAAATATGTTGACCCTTGTTTCGTAATCCCTTCTAGAAATTACTATTTATTTATTTATTTATTTATTTATTTGTCATATTTCTATGCCGCCCACTCTCCGAGGACTCTCGGTGGCTTACACCAAAGACAGTATACTAAATAGCATATTGCCCCCAACAATCTGGCTCCTCATTTTACCCACCTTGGAAGGATGGAAGGCTGAGTCAACCTTGAGCCGGTCAGATTTGATCCGCTGATCTGCTGAACTAGCAGTCATCTGAAGTAGCTGCAGTACTGCACTCTAACCACTGCACCACTTCGGCTCATTTTTTAGTCATTAAAGAATCTTCACAATAGTTTTTTAGAACATTAAGCGAGTCTTGTTCAATTCTTAACAAAAGAAGCTTCAATTCCAAATTTAATGACTTAAAAAATGTTAGCAGCAAAAAGGTGATTACAACATATATGTTTATAGACAAAGACTTAAAATCATAAAACTGATAGCTAAAACTGTGAAGTCTTGGATTGAGGAGGTAAAGTTTAAGCTACAGGCTTGCCTCGACTGCACAGACTGGAGCATTTTCAAAGCTGCCTCAGCAGACTTGGATGAACTCACTGATACTGTGACATCATACATCAGCTTTTGTGAAGATTTATATGTGCCGACCAAAAACACACACATGAACAGTAACAATAAACCTTGGATCACAACTAAACTCAAGCAGCTATGTCAAGCCAAAAGGAAGCTTACAGGAAAGAAATTAAAATGCTGTACAATCAAGCCAGAAATGTATTAACAAGGAAATCAGAGCAGCAAAGAGAAGTTGTTCTGAAAAGCTGAAGAATCAGCTCTCAACAAATGAACCTGTCAGCTGCCATCTCATGCTTGCATTTCACAATGATTTGGTATCAGCTGCCATGAACTCAGGGGGGCTGGATGGGAGCAGGGATGTTTCAGGGAAATGAAACTTCATTGTATCTCTCCGAGATGGGCTTCAAGGACAACCAGCTGGAAACTAAATGCAGCTGCATATCAAACCTATGCCTGAAGTGACTGTTCTGAAAACATTTTGTTTGAATTTGATTACACATGGGGACTCAGTAATGGGAGGCAACTGAGGGAGGGAAAAGTTAAGAATTGGGGATTTGGGCACACAATTCTTAGTTCTGACTTTGCATTACTGTAATTCACTTGACTTTCTCAGTAAATGGAGTTAAGGATTGTTCTTACTTAAGAGGTTCAAGCTGAGGCAGGTCTGACAGAACCAGCAAATGTGCAAAAGCCTGAAAAATATCACTAGCTACTGCAGACACTCCCCTCTCCCTTACTGAAGGGAACCCACAACTGGCAAATGACCTGAATGTGTTCTATTTACTGTAGGTTTGAGAGGAAACCATTGTCAAATATCGCTACCTTCCCCACGTCAGATACAAGAACAACAGCCAAGTTTCTTATACCTGATTCTATCCCTCTATCTGGTAATACAGCAGCGAAGAAAGCAGGCAGACCCAAACGAAAGAAGAAAAAATTGAATGAATTAGCAGAAATTGGAGAATGAGAATATAAGAGCAGAAAGCCTGATTTGAGTATTTTTAAACTTTTTATTCTTAATAAATGAAATTGAATCAAATTAAAGTGATTGAACGAACTATTTTTATAAAACTTTTTCAACTTTTTCCATGTTTAAATAATCTGCAGTGCCACCTAGAGGCACTAGTGAAAGGATAATGAAATAAATAAATTAAATGAACAAGAACAAGAATGACCTTGATAATGCCTGCTGAACTAACAAGAAATTGTTTTGTCTCATAGAGTGAGATACACTGAGAGCATTGTTTTTAATACAAGCTGGAACAATGTATCCTTTGAAGTTTGCAAAAGAAGAACTAACAGGAAAGATTATTACCATCGTTCATCTAGTCTTGCTTTTGGGATATTTTTCTTTTCTTTTTTGGATAACAGAGCTCAGGTTGTACTTGTTAATTGTTGGCTATTTTTATTTTTTCGTCTTCAGCTTTCTTTTTGGCATAATAACCGGCTGGATCGAGTTTTTTCTTTTTCTTTGTGTTTTTTCTTTTTGTTTTCCTATATAGACACTCTCACCTTTTTTTTTTTTTTTTTTGGTTGTTTGGTCTATTTAATTCCTCACTAGAAGTAATTTGTATTAAGGTAAGAAGAACTTGAAGAGTAAAAAGTGTATTGAGAGTTGGACTTGGATTATAATTGAGGTTATATTTTTCCTTCTTTTTGTTTTTTTCTTCTTTTTTTCATTTTTTCTTCTTTTTTCTTTTTTCCATTTGGTTGGTTGGTTCCCTTTTACTTTTACTTTTTTTTTTAATCCTCCCAATGGGGTGGATTAAATATTTGGATTACAAATTGTATTTGGATTATAAACCTGGTGGATTATAATATCAAGACATCACAAGATGCAGAAAATAAAAACGCATCTGCCTTCAACAGCCTCCTCAACAACTTCTAGCCCTGCAGCTCAGAGAACACTGGATGCTATGACTATGCAACTGGAATTAAAAAAATATGATACAGGCATTTCATGGAGACTTTAAAGAAAGAATACGCAAATTAGATGAGAGAATGGAAAAGGTAGAAGAGGAGTTAAAAGATGTTAAGAGTATGATCGAGAAAAATGAACAACGAATACAAAAGATGGAAGAAAAAGCAGAATTGACAGAAAAAAGAGTGGGAGAGCAGGACGACAGACTTACAACAACCGATAAAAACCAGGAAAAAAACATTATCTCCTTAGAAATGGATTGTGCAGATTATTATCTAAGATTTCAAAATATAGAAGAGAAGGGGGAAAATCTAGCTGAAATAATGGCAGAGATGTTGGCGGAAGCAATGGAGGATACTAAAGAAAAGATATTAAATGAGATTGATGAGATATTTAGAGTACGCACTAGATATGCAATGAGAAACAAATTACCTAGAGAGGTGCATGTAAGATTCACCAAGAAAGCAATAAAAACAGGCATATTACAGACAGCAAGGAATACTCCAATAAAATACAAAGGTAGAGAGATAGTGGTGCTGAAACCTAGAAGAGTCAGAGATTTGAGAAAAGAGTATCAGTTTTTTTTTTATTGAAAAAGTTTTACAAATACAAATTTTTCCCCCATTCCCCCCCCCTTTCCCTCCCTAACCCTCCCTAACCCTCCCCACCTCCCAAGACTTCCCCAGGGTGAAATCCAAATCCAAATCGTATTGTGTCATCATACTTTACCACACATCTATTCTACCCCCTGCGTACTATACATTTCTACATGACATTAAACTATTCTACCCCCTATATACTATACATTTCTACACAACATTCAACTAAAAATTATCTGGTACTTCCTAGTTTGATATTTATTCTGCACATAATCTATCCATTTTTTCCACTCCCATGCATAGGTCTCTTGAGTCTGGTCTTTTAGGTATGCTGATATCTTCGCAATTTCTGCAAAACTGGCCACCTTCAAAGTCCATTCTTCAATAGTAGGCAAAACATCCCTTTTCCAATATTGACCAATCAGTAACCTAGCTGCTGTCACCATATATAATATCAATTTTGTCTCACCCCTTGAAGAATCCTTAACTATGCCCAATAAGAACAATTGAGGAGAAAATTGGAGTTTTTTCTTGAGAACATTTTGCATAACCCACCAAATTTTTATCCAGAAAGCCTTCACTTTCTTGCAAGTCCACCATATATGATAATATGTAGCATCTAAACAATCACATCTCCAACATTTTGGTTGAACATTAGGATACATACACGACAATTTCTTAGGATCTAAATGCCATCTATAAAACACTTTATAAAAATTTTCCCTCAAATTCTGTGATTGCGTAAATTTAACATTCTGAACCCAAATTTTTTCCCATGTTTCCATCATAACTGGTTCTGCAAAATTTTGCGCCCATTTTATCATGCAATCTTTAACCAATTCATTTTCTGAATCTCTTTCTAACAAAACATTATAAACCCTCTTAATAGCACCGGAATCATTTGAAACAAAAATAAAAATCTAGGTAGGACATTCATTTTCACTTCTGCTATTCTTCCAAGTAAGGACAGCTGCAGCTTTTTCCACGTTTCCATATCCTTTTGTACTTTTCGCCACAACACCTCATAATTATTTTGGAACAATTTTATATTTGAATCTGCAACTTGAACTCCTAAATATCTCACCTTTGATACTATTTCAAAGCCTGCCTTCCTTTCCATTTCTTCTTTTGATCTTCTGTCATATTTTTAACTATCATTTTGGTTTTTTTCTGATTCAGTCTGAATCCTGATACCATACCATATTCTTCTATAATGTCTTCCAGCTGAATTATTGATTCCATCGGCTGTGTTAGGGTAACAACCAGGTCATCTGCAAATGCTCTTGTTCTGTAATCCTCTTGCCTTATAACTATTCCATTCAAAGTGCTCGAGTCCCGTATTGTATTCAACAAGACTTCTAGAGTTAAGATAAACAACAACGGGGATAACGGACAACCTTGCCTTGTACCTTTTTCTATACTGAAGTTTGTAGTTAAGCTTCCCTTAATAATAATTTGTGCTGTTTGCTCTTGATAAATTGCTGAAACCGCCTGCACGAACTGATCCCCAAAGTCCATCTTTCTTAAAGTCTTTAATAGAAAGTTCCAATTCACTCGATCAAAGGCCTTCTCCGCATCCAAAAAAACCAGCACTGCAGAGATCTGTTTATTTTTCTCAAGATATTCCAATAAATCTATAATTTGCCTCACATTATCTTTCATGTATCTGCCTTCTATAAATCCTGCTTGATCATGATGAATCACCTCTTGAATAACTGGCATTAATCTGTTGGCTAATACTTTTGCAAAAATTTTATAATCCGTATTCAGGAGAGATATTGGCCTAAAATTTTCCGGTTTTGTGGAACCTGCTTCCTCTTTTGGTATCAAAGAAACAAAAGCTGTTTTCCATGAAGGGGGTATTTTACCCCCTTGTTGTATGCTACAAAATAAGTCTTTAAGATGTTCAATCATTTCTGCTTGTAAACTTTTATAGTACACTGCAGTTAAACCATCCGTTCCTGGAGCTTTAGCTGTTTTCAATTGTTTAATAGCAACAATAATCTCCTCAGCTGTTATTGGTAAGCTCGTTCTTTCCTTTTGATCACTAGAAATTTTCATAACTCTCCTTTCCGCTAGATATTTATTTATAAGTTCATTCTGTATATCGTCTTTGGTATATAGTTTGGTATAATAGTCTAAGAAGGCTTCTTTGATTAGTCTTTGTTGAAAAACTTCCTTCCCTCCATACTCAATACTGCCAACAGTCCGAGTACTCTGTTGTTTCCTCAGTGTGTAAGCTAGCCATCTGCCCGGTTTATTAGCCTTACAAAATGTATTATGTTTCGCAAATTGTAAATTAGTTGCTGCTTCTTCCGCTGTAAGCATTTGAAATTGATCTCTCAAAAGTTTTATAATTCCTTGTAGTTTTTCATCTGTTGGATTTTTTATAAGTAGCTGTTCTTTTTTCTTTATCTCTCCTTCCAATTCTAATCTTTTTCTTTGTCGATTTAATTTATGTTTAGAGTTCATATAAATTAGCACCCCCCGCATATACGCCTTACTCGCATCCCAAACAATTTCAATAGGGGTACCCTTATTCAAATTCATTTCAAAAAATTCCTTCACTTGTTTTTTAAGTTCATTTACATTCTTTTCATATCTAAACAAATTTTCATTTACTCTCCACGATCTTCTCTCATTCTTTCCCATTTCTATTTCTATCCATACCGGGCTATGGTCAGTTAAAGTCCTCGGAAATATCTTTGTTTTCTTTGTTTTTAAAAGTAAGTCAGCCGTAAGTAGAATAAAGTCAATCCTAGAGAAGGATCTATGTCTATCTGAGAAAAAGGTAAAGTCCAATTCTTTTGGGTTATGCACTCTCCATATATCTTTCAATTCCAAATCTTCTTTCATATCAAAGAAAATCTGTGGTAATTTAACACATGACTTTGCCAAACTCTTTTTATCTGTTTTGGGATCTATTACTCCATTCCAGTCTCCCATAAGTAAAATAGATCGGTAATTCCATTGCAATATTTTAGAGTACAATATTTTATAAAAATTTTCTTGTTGCTGATTAGGAGCATAGATTCCAATCACCAAGATTGGACCATTATCTGTAAAAAGTTCAATTGCTATATATCTTCCACAATCATCTGCTTCTATAATTTTAGCTGGCAATCTTTTATTTATGTAAATCACTACACCATTCTTTTTCTCCGAATTTGAGGCTATAAACTGTGCTCCCAGTTTAGAATTTATCAAATATTTTCCATCTTGTGTTCTAATATGAGTTTCTTGTAGACAGATAACATCATTATTAAATTGTCTCAGATAATGAAATATTTTCCTCCTTTTCTGTGGTGAATTCAATCCATTCACATTCCAAGATAAAAGCTTAATTGTCATTTGTAGTTTCCTGAAGCGTTAAGAGCATTTGCTGAAGTTTCTGTTCGAGACTGGTAGTTTTCGGCTTAGCTCCTCCCATGGCTTCGGATTTTTGAGTTTTGCCATTGACTCCCTTCTTATCTTGTGGTGGCTTAGATCTCTGCTGTTGTTGTTTCTCTAGAATTTGTTTATAAGCTGCTCGAGTTATACACTGTTCTTTAACATTATGCAACATCAGGTCGAGATCCGCTGCCACTTCTCTTGTATTTTTAGGTGGTCCACCTGTAGCCTCCAGGGAAAGATCCAACAATGGATCATCTAAAAAAAACCCTGTTGCCCCTTGAGTCTGCATTGCCTCCACCTCCATCTGTTTCCGCTGCTCTTCAAGCTCTTGTTCAAATTGCTTCTCTTTCTCACCCTCCACTATACCTGACACTGAGGATGTACGTGGAGATGCTGCACCAGTTTTAAAAACATTGAAATAAAATTCTTCTGCTTTTTCAACAGTATTCAATCGATATCTCTCTCCTTGATACCTCAATATTATGCCAACTGGGGCATCCCATCTAAATGGAATTTGTTGTTTCTTTAATTCAGTCACCAAAAATCCAAAATCCTTTCTATCTCTTAGCATCTTAGGTGGCAGCTCTTTGTAGATCCCAATCTCCCTTCCTTCCACTTGAATGGTAGAAACAAAAGACTTTTGTAAAATATCATTTCTTATTCTTCTATCTGTAAAGTAGATCACCACATCTCTAGGCAATTGCCTTTGCCTTGCCACCCAAGAATTCACTCTATAGACCTTATCAATCTTGCAAAAAATCTCCTCAGGGTCAACCTTTAGCATCCAGCCAGGGCATCAGCATAAACCCTTCTCAAATCCTCTCTATTGTTCTCTTTTATTCCTCTCAGTCTTACAGCAAACTCCATGAATCCAAATTGCATCATTGTCACTTCATTTTCAATCCTTTGAGTTTTATTATCAACATTAGAAATTTTATAATCAACTTCCTTCATTTTAGATTCTACTTCTGAATTAAGTTCTTCCACTTTTTTATCAATCTGGACAACTACTTCTGACAAGCCAGTTACAACCGCCAATATGTCACGCTTCATCTTGTCATATTTTTCTTGAACCACCTCCTTAATTTCCTGTTGAGATTTTTCAAATTTCTGGTCCAAAACTTCATTTTGATTCAACAGAGCCGCAGCAATAAATTCCTTCAAGTCTTTAAAGCCAGTTTCCTGTGCTTGGCTCTGGGTCTGCAAGCTTAAAGGCTGCTCTTGTGGCTTGTGAGTGGGGGAACCCCCACCCCCTGCAGCTTTAGCTGGCTTTGTCTGCTTTGAAGCCATTCTACCACGCAGACTGATTCTTTCTAAGAAGAAAGTCCTCCCTCCCTTTTCACCACAAAATCCTTTCAAAAATTTCCCTAGCTTTAATCAAGTCTCAAGGGAGAAGGAACAGATCAAAATCACTTTAAAAGAACTTTTCCCCTTTCTTCTGGCCAGCGCTGTTACTTTTAGCTACTTTGTAACATATTAAACACTCAAGCAAGTCCACTTTCGCTTTCAGCTTTCCCTGTCGCTGAAGCCGGATGCCATTTTAACAAACTTTTATTTCTTCTCAGTTCTTGAATTCATTCACAGAGTTAATAGAAATACTTGCAGTTTGAATTTGAAGTCCAGATTCCACCCTGTTGTTTTTAGTAATTCTCTTAGTTTTCGCTAGTTCTGTTGGTCGTGTCGTCTGGCTCTGCTCGGTGCAGAGTTGCCCCCGGAGTCCGGAGCCTCAGCGAGCTGGATAGGGAGCCTCATCCTGCTTCCTCCCCAGAAGCAGAAAAGACAATCTGGGGACTTCACAGGGGGCTCTACCTTGTCTCACCGGCTCTCCTCCCGATTTCTCAGGATCGTGGAGTTTTTCAAGCCGCCTCTCAGCTGTAGAGGCGGCTCTTTATGGGCGGCGGGGCTGGCGGTCTTGAAGGGACCGTCTAGCGACAACAGCGGAGCCAACCGGAAGTCAAGAGTATCAGTTTTTGACAAAATGTTTAATTAAAAACGGAGTGAGCTTCAGGTGATTAATACTGGAGGGAATATTGGTGAATTGGCAGGAACAAAGACACAGATTAGATTCGTTAGAAAAGGCGGAATTATTTCATGATCAATACTTGGGGTTACAAGAGGAGGAAAGACTGAGAGAGGAAAGAGAGATTAGATACCAGGAAGAAACTGAAAGAAAAAGAACAAATAAAAGAACAAGAAGAAAGAGCAATAAGAGAAGGGGCAAAGCTAAAGGACGTTAAAGATCAAAGAGAGACAAGAACGACAAAATCAGCAAAAGCTATTAACAAATAAATCATGGAAGAAGAAATAAAAGCAATATTGATAAAGATAAATGAGCTATACAAAACATTACAGGACGTAATAAGCAATACAATGCTGGAAGTATTTAATGAATTCCTGGTAGAAGCGAAGATACCAAACTCATGGGTAGAGGCATATATTACTCTTATACTGAAAGAAGATACAGACCTGCAACAAATAAAAAATTATAGACCAATTTCCCTGTTAAACATGGATTATATTTGCATCAATAATGGCTGATAGACTAAAGAGATTGTTAAATGAATTTATATACACAGACCAAAATGGTTTTTTTACCTAAGAGACAGATTAGAGACAATATGAGAATAATATTGAATATTTTGGAATATTATGAAGCCCATCCAGAAACACAAATGGTGTTGATGTTTCTTGATGCACAGAAGGTGTTTGACAATCTGAATTGGCAATTTATGATAAAGCAATTACAGACTAAGGACTTTGGGGGAGATTTATAAATATGATTAAAACAATTTATTATAAGCAATCAGCAAAGGTGATGGTAAACAGAGATATGACAGAGAAAGTTAATATTATGAAAGGTACAAGGCAGGGATGCCCTCTATCCCCATTATTATTCGTGTTGATATTAGAAGTATTAAATAGAAACATAAGATAAAATGAAGAGATAAAAGGTATAAGAATTAAGAAAGAAGAATATAAACTACAGGCATTTGCAAACAATTTAGTGTTTATTTTAGAGGAGCCGCAAGAAGTAGGGCCAAAATTAATAGAACAAATAGAAGAATATGGAGAAGTGGCAGGGTTGAAAATTAATCCTACTTGGATCGGGAGGCTCTCCTCACAGTCACTCATGCCCTTGTCACCTCACGGTTAGATTATTGCAACACGCTCTACATGGGGCTACCCTTGAAAAGTGTTCGGAGACTACAGTTGGTCCAGAACGCAGCCGCGAGAGCTGTCGTGGGTGCACCTAGGTACACCCACATTACACCAATTCTCCACGAGCTGCCCTGGCTTCCTATTGGTTTCCGGTCACAATTCAAGGTGTTAGTTATTACCTTTAAAGCCCTACATGGCTCAGGGCCAGGCTATCTTCGAGACCGCCTTCTACCACATAACTCCCAATGACCGGTAAGATCCCACAGAGTTGGTCTCCTCTGGGTCCCGTCAGCTAAACAATGCTGGCTGGCAGGCCCACAGCCTTCTCTGTGGCTGCCCCAGCTCTCTGGAACCAGTTACGTCCTGAGGTCCAGACCATCCCCACCCTATTGGCCTTCCGAAAAGCGGTGAAGACCTGGCTTTTCCGGCAGGTCTGGGGCCGTTGATCTCGCTCTTGCAATCCGGTGAGATCCGGCCATGAATGGTGTGAATGAGTTTTAATGTTTTTAATGTTTTTAATTCTTAAATGTTTTTTATAATGATTTTAAATGCATTGTGAGTCTTCAGAGGGGCAGCATACAAATTGAATTAATAATAATAATAATAATAATAATAATAATAATAATAATAATAATAATGACAAAACAAAAATATTGGTAAAAATATCACAGAGAAGCAGAAAAGGGAGTTAATGAAAAAATTAGATATTCAGATTACTAAAAAGATAAGATATTTAGGAATTCAATTAACAGCAAGATGTATAACAATTAAGGAAGATAATTACTATAAATTGAAAAGACAAATTGAAGTATATTTGGAGAGATGGAAGAATTTACAATTATCATTAATGGGAAGAATAGCAATAATTAAGATGAATATATTACCAAGATTGTTGTTTTTATTTCAAATAATATTGATAAAATTAGAAAAAATTTTTTTTTGAAAATCTTAATAAAATATTAATATTTATATGACAAGGGAAAAAAGTGAGAATTAACATAAAAATGTTACAAGATGCAAGACTTAGAGGAGGGTTTGGACTACCAAACTGGGAATTATATTACCAAGCAGCAACATTATCATGGATGAAAGAATGGATTGTACTAAGAAATACAAGGTTATTGATATTGGAAGGACATGATTTACAACTGGGCTGGAATGTTTTCTTATGGTATGGGAAGAATAAGATACATAGTTATTTTCAAAGACACTATGTAACAAATGCTTTATTATTAGTTTGGGAGAAAGTTAGAAAAAGCATTATTTGAAAATACCAACATGGCTTTCAACAATGGAAGTGTTAATAAATTCAAACATTATCAATATGGGAAATATTATTAGATATAAAGATGTTTTATCAGAAAAGGGGGAACTGAAAATGAAACAAGAATTAGAGCAAGGGATTGATATGGTTTGGTATACACAATTGCAAATACAATCGAGATATGAAAAAGATGCTAAGCTATATGAATTGGATGAGATACTCACAGGAACAGATGAGAGAATAATTTAAAAATTGTATAGCTATTTACTTTGTATTAAATTAAAAGAACAAGTAAAATAAACAATGATAGCATGGGCAAAAAATTTTGGGTATATAATAGAGCTAGATAAATGGCAGCAACTATGGGAAAGAAACGATAAGTTGACAATGGCAACAGCATATCAAGTGAATCTATATAAAATGTTTTATAGATGGCATATGTCACCGAAAAGACTGGCAAAAATGTTTAAAGATAAATCAACTAAATGTTGGAAATGCCACCAGACACCAGGATTGTATTATTATATGTGGTGAACATATGCAGAAGCAAGAAACTAGTGGGCAAAAGTTCGAATATGGTTAGAGAAAATGACTCAGCAACTTATCGATTTAAAACCGGAGCTGTTTTTGTTGGGTATTTTATCCAAAAAATTTAGTAAAGAAAATGTATATTTGATTATTCTTGTAATAACCGCAGCGAGAATTGTATTTGCAAAAAATTGGAAAGCGGAAAAAATCCCTACAGAGGGAGAGGTAATTAAGAAAATATTAGAATGTGCAGAAATGAACAGACTAACATTGGCAATTAAAGGGAAGGAAGAATCAGAGTATTATAACATATGCAGGCAATTTTATCATTGGATAAAAAATGTATATGGACAAAAAGAGGTATAATATTAAATAAATTTGGAAGGAAAATGGACGTTGGTCTTACCTGATACGTCCGTTCTCGAGTTGAAAGAAACGCCAGTCAGACTGGGGTTAACGACCTCCTCTATGCAGCATGGACCGAGTCTACTTAAATTTGAATAGTTCCGCCCCTTCCGGCCCAGTGTTTTGGCGAGGGCGAAGTCGTAGACCGACGTGTCTTCCTGTAATGACAAAGAGTTAATATCCAACCCCCCCAGCCTCCCCCCAGAGGGCCGGTACGTAAGGGAGGGGCTGACTGGCATTTCTTTCAACTCGAGAACGGACGTATCATGTAAGACCAACGTCCATTCTCCGAAGGAAAGAAACGCCAGTCAGACTGGGGACATACCAAAGCTTCATGTCACCAGGGAGGGAAACTCCAGCCTGAAGGCTTTAATGGTGAAGGACCTGCTGCAGGACTCGACGGCCAAAGGCTGCGTCTGCTGATGTGAAGGAGTCAACACGGTAGTGGCAGATGAACAGGGAAATAGAAGTCCATGTAGCCACCCGGCAGACCTCCTCAAGAGGAGCCTGAGTAGCCAAGCCACTGAGGTTGCTGCACTTCGTGTCGAATGTGCCGTGACATGGCGTGGTACTGGAAGATGCTGTTGCAGATAAGCTATGGGGATGGTAGCCCGAATCCAGCGGCCTAGGGTGGTCCTCTTAGCTTGAGTCCCGATGGAAGCAGGCTGAAATGATACAAAAAGGGCTTCCGTCTTCCGAAGAGGGGCCGTTCTGTTGATGTAAATTTTTAGAGCCCGACGAACATTGAGGCAGTGCCAGGACCGTTCTAGCCGATGTACTGGCCGAGGACAAAAGTCCGGGAGCACAAGCTCCTGCGCTCAGTGGAATGCAGAGTTAGTTTTTGGGAGAAATGCAGGATCAAGCCTAAGGACTACTCTGTCTCTGTGGAATATGCAAAGGTCACTGCGGACCGAAAGGGCCGCTAACTCAGATATTCGACGAGCCGATGAGATGGCGACAAGGAAGGCAACTTTGTGGGACAAGAAGCGAAGCGATACTTGACGGAGAGGTTCAAATGGAGAAGAAGTCAAGGCAGTGAGAACCTTGTTCAGGTTCCAGGTAGGATAACAATGAATGGTAGGGGGGCGGAGGTTGACAGCTCCACGTAAAAAGGTACGAATGAAAGGATGACTAGAGAGAGAATCTGGAGAGTTGCAGGAGAGGATGGAGGCTAAGGCCGCCACTTGAAGTCGTAAAGTATTTGGTGTTAAACCTGACTCAAATCCGTCTTGTAAGAAAACAAGAACATGGGTGACCGAGGCCGACAATGGGTCAATGGAGGAGCGCCTGCACCAGTTTGAAAATGATTGCCAGGTTGCTTCATAAATGCGTGAAGTGGAGGGATGGCGAGCAGCTTGCATTGTGGAAATGACCCTGGATGGAACGTTGGCCTCTGTCAAGAGGCACCGCTCAGCCTCCAAACAGTTAGTTGGAGCAATGAGGAATCTGGATGATGAAGAGACCCCTGTGTGAGATCTATCCTGGAGTCCGGTATGTGCCAATGGTCCTGGACAGATAAAGAGATCAGGTCCAGGGCCGATGAGGCCAGTGCGGGGCCACAAGGAGGAGTTCCGCCTTCTCGTCCAGCATTTTCCATAGAACTCGAGGAATGAGGGGCAGAGGAGGAAAGGCGTATAGAAGACCGGCTGGCCACGGGCTGCATAGAGCGTCCGTTGCCTCAGCCCGAGAATCCGGAAACCGGGTGAAGTACCTTGGAAGCTTGTGGTTCTGAGAGGAGCGAAGAGATCAAGTACCGGGGTTCTGAATCAGATCGTGATGTCGTGAAAGAGGAGAGGTTGAAGGCTCCACTCCCTGTGGTCTAACAGGGACCGGCTGAGGGCGTCCGCTTGTGTGTTCACTGCCCCCGATATGTGGTCCACCTTCAGGGACTTGAGATGTGTCTCAGCCCAGCGACAGAGGAGAATTGTTTCCGTCATAAGAGACCTGGAATGAGTGCCGCCTATCTTGTTTATATGGGCCTTTGTGGCCATGTTGTCGGTCAAGGCTAGAACCCTCCACCAAGGGTTGGAAGTGTAGAAGAGCTAGGCGCACGGCTCGAAGTTCCAGGAAATTGATGTTGCGGTGACGGTCCCGCGGAGACCACCGTCCCTGGGTCATTTGATGACATAGATGGGCTCCCCAACACAACAAGCTGGCATCCGTGGTGAGGACCAAACGATGAGGCTCCCTGAAGAAGGAGCCTCTGGAGATAGCTTCCGAAGCCCACCATCTGAGGGAAGAGATGACCAATGGAGGAAGACGAAGACGGGATAGCGAGGTACCGTGGCCTGATCGTTGATGGGGCAGAAGGAGCCACTGTAGGTCACGACTATGAAAACGGGCCCAGGGGACAATGCCAAAGGTGGAAACCATTTTGCCAAGAAGGCAGGATAACTGGAGGATGGATGTGGAGCTCTGCGATATGCACAGAGCAGCTAAGGATTTGAGACTGTCCTGGCGATCAGGAGAAAGGGACACCTGAGAAGAAATAGTATAAATGGAAGCCCCCAGATGAATAATGTGAGTGGAAGGAGAAAGATGGCTTTTGGGCCAATTAACAGAAAAACCATGACTCTGGAGAAGAGTCAGGAGATCCTTACGGGCCAAAGGCAGGGAAGAGGACGTAACATTTTAGTCCTTAGATGACTAAAATGTCATCTAAGTAGAATTGAAGCAGAATTGGAATGGACCGGATATGAGCAATAAGGGAGGCCATGACCTTTGTAAAAACTCTGGGGGCCGAGGAAAGCCCAAATGGCAGAGCTCTGTACTGAAAATGGGCTCCCTTGTAGTGAAAGCAGAGGAATTGGCGGTGAGAAGGGTGAATGGGGATGTGGAGGTATGCCTCCGTAAGGTCAATTGAAGATAGCAAATCCCCTGGCCGGAGACACTCCAAAATGGAGAACAGGGTGTGCATCTTGAACCGGCGATAAATTATATGCCGGTTCAAGGCTTTAAGGTCTAATATAGCCCGCCAACCTCCCGAGGATTTCTTTACAATGAAGAGTCATGAGTAAAACCCACGGCCCCACTGGTCTGCGGGCACGGGTTGGACAGCTCTGATGGATAAGAGGTGGTCAATGGCAGAAGAAACGAGAGCCTGCTTCACAGGATCATGGGACAGGGGACAGGAGAGAAAAACTGAGGGGGGGAGAACTAAATTCTAATAAAAGACCGGATTTGATGGTAGACGAAACCCAAGCATCCGAAACGGAGGCCCGCCATTGGTCATAAAAAAGGGAGAGACGGCCCCCAATGGGGGGGATCCTGAGGAGGCCTATTTGCCTCTCCGGGAAAAATGCCCCCGCCCACCCACCCCCCGGAAGATCCTCTTGGGAGGAAACCTTCCTCCTGATTTGACCTGAGAGTCGAGCTGGGAAGACCTGGTTGGGACTGGGTGCTGGAAACGGGGCTGGAATGAAGAGGCATCGTAGGTCCGAAAGGACTGGGTCCGAGGGTAAGGTGAGTAGCGGTTATCAGAGCGTCTGTGTTGAGACGGGAGGATCTTGCGCCGGTCTTTTGTCTCAATTAGGAGGGGCTCCAGAGGAGAGCCAAACAGGTTGCCAGGTGAGTAAGGTGAGGAGGCCAGTTGCCACTTGCTTCACATGTCCGCTTGCCAACCCCTGAGCCACAGGAGCCGGCGCGAAGCTAGAGGAGCCCAGAGCCTTGGCCGCAAAGCGGGTCATATTGAGGATCGCATCCGCTGAATATTCCAGAGCAGCTGTTATTTTATTGATGTCCTGTCGGACTCTGGAATCCGACTGAGGTAAGTGATCTTGCAACTGCTTGAGCCAGAGAAGGGCGGCCCGATTGAAAAAAGATGCTGCCGAGGATGACCTGATAGACCAGGCAGCCGCCAGATGGCCATTGACCAGGGTCTTCTCTGCTCGCTTGTCCTCAGGTCGCAGGGAGTCCTCCCCTTGGATGGGATGGATTGGCCAAAGCCACGATTGGAGGATCAACCGTTGGAGGTTGTAGGAGATCCACCATGGAGGAAGCAGAATTGTATAGACGCTTGTCCAAATTGTTGGGGCTAGGACCCGAGCCAGGGACAGACCATTGTCGACGAAGGACGTCAAGAAAGAGCTTGGGAGCCGGAATGGTCTCAGGAGCAACCATTGGTTCCACAAATAAGGCTGAAGCCGGGTCAGCCGATGAATTAGAAGTGTCTGGAGGTGGAATTTCTCCCAAGCGGGTAGTAGCGATCGCCTTGAACAGAAGGGAGCGGAACATTTGCGGCCTAAAAAGGCCTATGAAAGGTGATTGATCTGGGCTTAGTCCTTCGTCGTCTGAGAGGGCAGAATCAGGGGCTTCATCTGGTTCAGAGACCGAGGCCTGATCGCCTGAACGGTCTAATTCCGCCTGGTCGATGTCAGATACCTGATCCACCAATGGGGCAGGTTGGCGGCCTTCAGACGCTGCCAGAGCAGAGACCTGAGAACCAGGTAGAAACCCTGCTTGTTGCATGTACTGCGCAAACTCCTGACAAATGGCTCTGGATAAGAGGATCCCAAAGTCCTCTGGTAGTTGAGGAAGCACATCCTGAGGAGGGGGAGCAGTTTGGGGCGGTGGTGGAGGAGGAGACGGAGATGAAGAAGGGGCTGCAGAATCCGTCTGAAAAAGAGGCTCCTTACCAGGAGTTGGTGCAGGTCCCAAGGAGGGAGGGCGGTCAGGAGATAGATCTCTTTCGCTTTGAACTTTGTCCTGATTGATTGATTGAGGCCTGGAATGAGCCTGGGGTAGGTGCGCAGGAGAGGCCGGCCGAGCCTGTGAGGAAGCCTTAGTAAAGGCCTTCTCAATCGCCTTGTGGTGCCTTTGGTCTTCCCTGGAATAAGTAGGGATGGCGGAGGTAGAAGAGGCCGCCCTGCCTTTGGCCTTCTTGGAAGGTGGAGCCTGGCCCGATGAGCCCTCTAATGGGTCTGGGGCATGGCAACTATGGCTGGAGGAGGAACCCTTGGAATGGCCCTTGCGGCTCTTAGAAGAATCCGCCATTCTGAGATGGTATCGTATATTCAAAATGGCGGCCACCACAAATTTGCGCCCAAATGCACTAAAAATACGATGGAGACTTACAGATATGAAGCTCCGGGCAGGCAGGGTCCTCTGGACGTCGAAATCGCCGCGATCTCTAGCTCCAGGCTATTACTGCGATCAGGGGCGGCATCAGTCCGATCGAAGCAGCTGCTAGACTAATCGCTGTTAAAACGCAGCGCTGAGATCAGAGGCCAGATAACAACGTGAATGGCCGCTAATGAGGGGAATCTGTCTGCCGACAGATTCCAAGCCGGAGCCCCGGCTGGCGGCAGAAAAGGCAAGCCGAGAGAGCAGGAAGCTTAAAGGCTCAGAATAAAGTTGAGAAATGCTTTCCCCAGAGCTAAAAAGCTGATCTAAGGGAAAAGTTTTACTGACAGGCTGGAAGACACGACTATCCAGCATAGACCGAGTCGAAACACTGGCGGAGCTATTCAAATTTAAGTAGACTCGGTCCATGCTGCATAGAGGAGGTTATTAACCCCAGTCTGACTGGCGTTTCTTTCCTTCGGAGAATGTTTTCATAGGAGATATAATAAATTGAAATGTAAAAGCAATATATAACTTTTATAAGCAAGCAATATAAAGCAAAAAAATGGTGGTAAGCGTAAATATGATGATACAAAAACTTGTACCCAGATGACACACTGATTTATTAACAATGTTTGTTTTTTAAAAAAAAAAACCCGCATGTTGGGGTGACGTGGGAGCGCGCCTTCTGACCCTCTGGCACTCGGCCCACAATTCTCCGCGCTCCTCCAGGCTTGCTGAGGAGTGGGTGAGCAGCCCAGCCATCGCTGCCCAGCTTCCTCAAAGGTGCGGTGCATTTCAAAGGTGGCAGCTCACATCTGGAGGTGCCAAACAGTATCCTCTCCACTGTCCAACTCGCCAGTGGGGGCGCTTCTGTTGGGCCAGCCACCACCATTCCCACTGGGCTTTTATGCTCAGTGCTCGGCCAGGGGAGGGGAGCGCTTCCCCATGCCGCCCCCTTCTTTCTCTTGTCCCCGAGGGAGGAGGAAGGCCAAGCTTGGGGGATGGCGCCACCTTGCAAGATCTGCCCCTGCCATTCTCTCTGAGCCCTCTTTGCTGGTGGCAACAGCAAATGTACTGCGACGAAGGCGGAATGCTGTTGCTGTGCAAAGGCAAGTGCAGGGGCGCTTCACTCCCACACTAAGGCTCCGCCCATCGCCGTGATGGGGTGATGGTTCTTTCACCCCTCTGCCACTACAGGGCCACGGGGAGCCACAGCAGAGGGGTGAAAGAGCTGCATGGGTCGCATTGTGGCTCTGCGTCATAATGGGTTTCAGGAGGAGGATGGGACCCCGCCTCCCCCATTGTGAAGCATGCAAGTGAAAAAGTTCATTCAATCAATTCCAACTTTGCAAGATCTTTTTTGATACAACAGTCATTAAGTCGCCATGGGCGAATAGGCGGCAATATAAATTCAATAAATGAATAAATAAATTTGTCTTATTTGAGATGGTGATGAATCTGCATATGGAGAGGAGGTTGAACAACTAGCCCTGTGGTGCAGCCAGAATAATCTAGAACTGAACTCAATGAAAACTGTACATGATAGTAGATTTTAGGAGGAGCCCTTCTATTCTCTGGCGCGCTGCTTGGAGAATCCAAGAGCGTGGGTACTTCCCTCAGTTAGGATGAAAATACTGAGTGCCTGTAGCTTTAAAAGATTGTTGACTCCACCCTCGAGGCCTGGTTGAGGCTCAGTTCCTTTCACTCAGTAAGAATAGATACAGTGCCTTTCTATTGCTCCGTACTTACTGTGTCCACAATTATTTTATTTTATTTTATTTTTACACTCCTAGTTTCCCTTCCCTTGTTTTTCTCATTGTGGACGCCTAGCTTCTAGTTTGGACTGAGATATCTCATCTCGTCGCGTCGGTGAGGGGCTTGGGGCTCCAGGCTTCCCGCCCTCGCTTGTCTTTCCTCAGGCCGCAGAGCTCTGCACCCACTGCCTAGCATCTCTGCGAGCTCCGATCCCCAGCCTCATTTCAAGCCGCAGAGCTCTTACTCACGATCGGCATCTCTGCGAGCATACTTTCGGCTGCCGATCTAGATTCTGCCGTTTGACTGCAGGCGGGGAGCATTTTCGGCTGGTTGGACTTCCTGGCTGTTTGCCAGCGTTTTCCTTCCCCTCACTTGGCTGCCGCAGAACTCTGCCTTGCCATTGGCATCTCTGCGTGCGTGTGTGTGTGTCAGTGTGCCACCCAGCCAGCTCATACCTCGCGTCGCCAAAAAGCCGCTGGTGAGTTCCACAGAGGTTCGGCCTTTGAAATCGCTGTTGCTGTCCGCCCACCTTTCTTTCGGAGAGGCTTCGGGATTCCTGCCCGACGATAGCAGTGCCCCACACTGCCTACATTCTCAGCGTTAGAGGACCATCGAAACGACCTTTCTCAACGCTGGGGGACTTCAGCTGACTAGCGGCAGCGCTTGAGCCTTCACTGACAGCTCGCGCTCTTTCTCCCGGTCGTTCCTTTTCAGTTGCCGCTGCGTGCCACTGCCGGGATTTTTTTCCCGCGCTCGCGCCATCTTGGATCCTCCATTTGTCGACCGGCCGCGCATTCTCCTCAATCCTCAACACTCTCTCACCTGATCTGTGACAGGCCTTGCTGATTTCCCCGGATTTGGCTCTCAGTGCTTCTGCCGCCCATCGCCATCTCGCTCTAGCTTCTTCATAACATCCATTTGACTTTTTTCCCCGCCGCCATTTGATCGTCATATTTGTTTCACCTGGTTGACATTGGACTAAAAGTTTTCCGCCTGTTCCCTGGTAAGGGTCGTGCCGCGGGGGACGTCTCCTTGGTGTAGCCCCTCCCCCCCAAAAAAGATAGACACTTGCGTTTTCTATTCATATTAGTCAACAACCTTTAGGATGGCCAACCTCGATTTCTCATCGGACCTTGATCAGCCCCAGAGCCCTCCCACGCCACAGCCTCCTGAGCGCTCCTCGCATAGGGGAGCCAAGAAACGCTCCAAGCGCCCCTCCAAATCGGACAAGCCCTCGTCCTCCAAAGGGCACAAACCTTCCTCTGCTGCGGCCAAGGACGCAAAGCGGCGCCACGATGCTCTCGAACGTTGTTTCGACAAAGCACAGCGCAAAAACCAGCCGACAGCGCAACCTGTCGCACTGTCGGATACGGCACCTTCTCCAGAGATCGCTACGCCTCAGCTCGCTTCCTCGGTGTCGCCACCGGGGGATCTCGTGGGGGTCCTCCCAACTCACCAGCCGGAGGCGCCCACCCACCTACAGGTACCTCAGGCCTTGCTACAGCCTTCCCTCCTGCTCACAGCGCCTTCATCTACTCGTCCTATGCCGGAGGCCACCTTCACGCCAACGGCAGCAGGGCTCCGTTTGCCGGAGGGTCAGCAACCCTTTTATTGCGACCTACAAGCAATGATTTCAGTGACTCTCTCTCAGATGCTGGCGTCAGCCTTCCTGCTGTGGCACAACCACAACCGTTCCAGCTCAAAGGGCTCCACCTTGTTCTGCAATGTCTGCTCCCGTTCCATCCAGGGCAGCGGCCAAGCCCAGCAATTATTATCTTCATGAGTCAGACCACAGCGATGACTCGCAACTGGACTATGACAAGGACAGAGATATGGAGTTCTCTGAGGACGAGGATGCTCTGCCCAATAAGCCCGCTGTCACGGGTTTATTTCGGCCTTCTTTGTTCAAGGCCTTACTTCATAAGGCCATTGTTACCACGCAGTTGGCTGCTGCTCGGACCCAACCGTCTCATCCGGACGACCCGTCTCCGCACGAGGCCCTCTTCGCAGTACCCAAGGCGGATCAAGAATTCATTCCCTGTCCGCAACTTTTCTCTGAGGTCGTTCAGCGGCCCTGGACCCAGCCTGGGTCTCTGGCAGCTCCTACTGGCTTGGATAAAAAGCTTTTTTGTTCGGCGCCCTCTCTCCAAGATCTGCTGACCTTACCTTCTGTGGACGCCCCAGTTGCTGCCTTGTCGTCATCCACAATCCTCTCCAATGATTCAGCGGATGGTCTACGCTCGGAGGATAAGAGGGCCGAACTTGTATTCCGCAAGTCACATCAAGCCCCGGCTTGGGCCATTCGCGCGGCCACATCAGCCTCATTCTTCAACCGCGCATCACTGATCTGGTTCCGCAAGCTTCAAGAGAGTCTTCCTCCAGATGACAGGCGACTCCATCAGGACGTGAACAAACTAGTAGCCGCCACGGAATACTCCACCGATGCTGCCCTGGCTGCGTCTCGCTTTGCTTCTCGTGCCTTGGTCTCTACCGTTACGTCCCGTCGCCTCCTGTGGTTGCGCCCTTGGAGGGCGGACGCTAAGGCAAAATGGCGCCTTGCCTCCGCTCCATATAAGGGTTCCGCTCTCTTCGGGGAGGCGCTGGATCCCATCCTCGTAGAGGATAAAGACAAGAGGAAGGTCATGCCGTCTTCCTATCGCAGGGCCAACCGCCGATATTCTCCCTATGGCCAGCGGCCGTCCTTTTGGGCCAACCCCGGGACCAGCGGTTCCACTGCCTACCGACCTTCTTCCTTCTCTTCCGACCGCCCTTCGGACCGAGCTGCCTTTCGAAACCATGGCAGACGCCAGCAGCCCTCCAAGCGCCCCTTTCGCGGTGCCGGATACCGCTCCTTCCGACGGGGCAAATGACTGTACCGACCATCCCATCGACGGCCGTCTCGCCCACTTCTTCCATCAGTGGGAACTTTCCACGTCGGACGCGTGGGTTCTTCAAACGATCAGGCTGGGCCTGACCCTGGAGTTTTCCTCCCTTCCCCCCAGCCAGTTCCTTTCCTGCCCCGTCTCTCCCAATCCTGAGAAACAGCGCCTGATGTCCGAGGAAATTCAACATCTGCTGGACATTCACGCTATAGAGCCGGTTCCCACAGAACATCGTGGAACCGGTTTCTACTCAATATTTTTCCTCGTCCCAAAATCTTCGGGGGGCTGGCGGGGGATTCTGGACTTGAAAGAACTGAACAAGTGGATCTCGTACCATCGATTCAAGATGCAGTCCCTGTCCTCGATACTGGGCTGCATCAGGAGGTCGGACATGATGACATCAATTGACCTGAAGGAGGCCTACCTCCATATTCCAGTATGGCCATCCCATCGCCGTTTCCTCCGCTTTTCTTATTCCAACCAGGACTTTCAATACAGAGCGATGCTGTTCGGCCTCTTGTGTGCTCCTCGCACATTCACGAAAGTTCTTGCAGTGGTCGCAGCCTCCCGATCAGAGTACTTTGCTACTTAGACAACATCCTTATCATGTCCCCTTCCCGCAACAGGGCTGGTCACCCCGCACTGGCCTCGACGGTCGTGGTACGCGGACCTGCTGGACTTGTCCATCGCCCGTCCCTGGAGGATCCCCCAAGATCGGATCTCTTTGCCAGGGGGTCATTCTCCACCCGGAGCCACAGTGGCTCCAGCTGACCGTCTGGCGTTTGAGAGGTCCCTCCTCTTGAGGGACAACCTTCCAGGACGGGTAATTGCCACCATGCAAGCCTCCTGTCGCGACTCTACGAATAGACTCTAACATGCCACGTGGCGGGCCTTTCGGTGTTGGTGTGCCACGCGCGACACCGACCCAGCTTCTGCAACCGTCTCCACCATCCTTCGTTTTCTGCAGGACGGCTTTGACAAGGGCCTCGCGCCCAATACTCTCCGCCGCCAGGTGGCTGCCCTCAACACCGTCCTCCCGGCGGCGGCGTCCTTTCCCTTGGCTCAGGACCCAAAGATTCGGACCTTTCTCCGGGGGGCCACTAACCTCCGTCCCCCGGTTGTCCATCGATACCCGACATGGGACCTTCCCTTGGTCCTCCGGGTCCTGATGTCTGCACCCTTCGAGCCTTTGTCTTCCACCGGCCTACGTTTTCTCACCTTGAAGGTGGCGTTCCTCGTCGCCATTACCTCCACCCGGAGAGTATCTGAACTTGCGGCTCTTTCCGTCCGCCCGGACCTTTGTATTTTCCACACCAACTGGGTGGTGCTCCGACTGGATCCTTCCTTCTTGCCGAAGGTAAATTTGATTCTCCACCACTCCCAAGAGTTCATCCTCCCGGACTTCTGTCCCGTGCCCCGTCATCAGCGTGAAGCTCAATGGCATATTCTGGATGTCCAGCGGGCGCTCCGCCATTACATCAAGCGGATGGCGCCCTTCCGTAAGACAGAGGCACTCTTTGTCTCCTTTCTACCAGCGTCAATGGGACGTAAAGTCTCTTCGACCACAATTGGACGCTGGCTCAAGGCGTGTATTGCTAAGGCGTACATGCTCCAGAACATGTCACCGCCGGCCCGTATCCTACCGCACTCGATGAGGAGCGTCTCCATGACCACCGCCTGGGATACCCAGTCGTCTATCCTAGACATTTGCCGAGCAGCAACCTGGACATCCCTTACACCGTTCATATGCCATTATAAGGTTGACTCCTTTGCCTCAGCTGAGGCATCCTTCGGACAGCATGTTCTACAATCTGTCATTTCTGATCCTGCCACTAGGGAGCAACCTGTTTCCCACCCTGATTGACATTTGCTTGGGTATGTCCCACGCTCTTGGATTCTCCAAGCAACGCGCCAGAGAATGGACGTTGCTTACCTGAACGTCCCTTCTGGGCACGCTGCTGGAGAATCCAACCCTCCCTGGCGATCTTGTTCTGTATCCTGTTCCATTTGGACCTCTTTGTTGACCTTCTTTGTGAAAGAAACTGAGCCTCAGCCAGGCCTCGAGGGCGGAGTCAACAATCTTTTAAAGCTACAGGCACTCAGTATTTTCATCCTAACTGAGGGAAGTACCCACGCTCTTGGATTCTCCAGCAGCACGCCCAGAAGAGACGTTCAGGTAAGCAACGTCCATTCTACCACCTCTTACAATATTAGGCAATACAGTATCAACAGTAGAGACCTTAACGTTTCTGGACTCTATAATCTCTCAGGCTTGAAATGGACACCTAACTTTAGAATCGTCATTAAAAAGGCACAACAAAGAATGTTCTTCCTGTGTCAATTCAAGAGCCAAGACTGCCCAAGGAGCTGCTGATAACAGTTCTACATCGGAATTATTGAGTCTGTCATTTGTATTTCTATGACGATCTGGTTTGGAACAGCAACCAAACAGGACAGGCAGAGACTTCAACAGATAGTTAGGACTGTAGAAAAAATAACTGCTACCAGCCTGCCTTCCATTGGGGATTTATACTGCACTGAGAAAATATCTAGAGACCCCTCATATCCTGGACATAAACTGTTTCAATTTCTCCCCTCAGGATGTTGCTACAAGGCACTGCATGCCAAAACTAGACACAAATATAGTTTTCCCCCCATGCCATCAGTCTGCTAAACACTAATTCTCACAGCACTATCTATGCTTAGAAACCTGCTTCATCAGTTGAATTACATATTTTCTGTATTCTAAATACCTTTCACTTGCACAAGGCTTTTTTTTTATTGTTCAAAACTTTTTCTAAGACGGGTGCAGAGCATATCTCATAGCTTATTGGCTAGGATGGTATAGTATCTTTCTATTTCTGAACTATTCAAAATAGTTTAATTAGAATTGAAATATACTTTACCAATTTAAAGCCACAGGCCAAGAAAATCTCATACAATACTAAACTAATAGCCTCACCTTGCAAGGTACTGTGAAGCATTACAAGTGTCATATTGAGCATGATAATCTCAGGTTTCATTGTAGAAATGTATAAAATTTTGCTTAATTTGTTAAGCAGAAGAAAAAGGAATTGGATTGGAATAATGTCTCTTCAATTTTCTTACACACTGTATGCACCAGAAACTGCATATTAATCCTTGCTATTTTATATATCTAATTTCTTTTAATAAAGCATATTTTTATAGGTGCTATTTTCAATTTCAAGGCTATTTTCATTGCTGAGGTTTAAGATATTCTGCTCACTTTAACTCCTTTTGGCATTGTGTTTATAAATAGTGTGAACTGAAATCTAAGAATCTGTAGCTATGCTAAGAATGAATTACTAATGTTAAATAAATTCTTAGGTACAGTCATGACATAAAATAATTGCATAAAAACGACACCAGATATGTTGCAGCAGGTGGCAGAACCTAGCCAATCTAGGCTGTTCATCTCCCCACCCCATTTTAAGATGGGTTAGTCCCAGTTAGTCTTTGCAAGGGGCGCCACCAGGAAATTTCAAGGATGTCAGCTGGATTGAGAAGCTGTAAAACACTTTAAAAGAAGGCAGTGGTAAAACATGTCCATGTTTTTGCCAAGAAAATTACTCAGGCGCTTCCATAAATCATCAGAAGTTATCTTTATTTTTAATGTTGGATATATAACTAGAATAAATATTGCAGAACTTGTGTGAAAACTACAAGATTAGAAATGAATGGTGGAGCCTTAGAAAATATACAATATAAATAAAGCAAGATTCAAAGTGTCAAAAGAGTCTGATCATATTTCTGTTATAGGAGACACACCCAAATATGTAGCATTGGCTCATTTCCCCCAAGAAATCAATGAACAAGTATAATGTTTTTGACTCCTTTGTTTAACTGAGTTCTCATTAACTAGTTTTAGGACCTGTGTGGAAAACATATCCCTTGTAGATCACATTTCGACAGGAATATTGAAAATTCAAAAGGATTCAAAAACTTTTAAACACCCCTTTATGTAAACAGAAAGCAATGTGTTATATATTTTGAAGTCTTGAACCAATTAAGAGATTGAAGATGCAGAGAATATTAATGAAACAAGTCATGGTTTTTCAAAGATGAAGAAAAATACTTTTCCATATTAAGTTTGGCAAAAATAAATCTGTTATTTTTTTAGGCAAAGTTAATGTTGTGCTCTCACCAAAAAGGCTACTATGGGAATGCAGCTTGCCATAAAACACCCATTCACTTAGAATTAACCTGATTAGGATGCTCTCAAGTCCCCAAAATGCTCTACGACCACCCAATCTGTCATTGTAATTTTTCTTTGAATACAAGAACAGTTATACTTTATTTTGTAACAATGTCTTTAAAAACCTATGAGGGGCAGGGGTTTCTTGTAAATAAAGATAATAATTTTGCAGCACAGATTAATTAGCAAAAGCATAGGGTGGTTATATAATATTTGATACCAATTCTGGCCATATAAAATGATTATTAGGAATATTTAGACTTATGGCAAGATTGCTACTGAATTCCCCTGTTGAAGCATAAATTGAATCAAGATCTGAGGGAACATTTTGTTCACAGTTAGTTAAGAAGATATAATATTTAATACATATTGGAACTATTCAAATTGCTATAACATTAAAAACTTTCTCAAATTCAAGGCAGACTGCACTTTGCAGCCACAAGCAATTTTTTTCTCCCAGCAGCTGAACAGCAGACGGGCAAATTGGAAGAGAAAACATACCTACTTCTCAGAATTTGGCATATTAGCACAAAATTTCAGCAAAGGACACCAAGGGTTGCAAAAAAGGAGCTGAGTGGGTTGCTCATCTCTACTCTAGATCAGAGTTTGAGATGTGTTTTACTTTTGATTCTAAAAGGTAATTCACACTACATAATGTTCTTGTTATATACAGGAAGAAACTGGTATGCATGAAGTACACATTAGTGGACATTGAAGTTATAATAGAAAAGAATGTACACCAATCCACTTTGCCTAAACATTTTCATTTTTTTATCTGATCATACTGTACAGTACCAATTCTAAGAAATTCAACCCCCAAGGGTACTCAAAGATGGTTCCAGTTCACATTCTGAAAAATATTATAAATCCATGGTTTTAGATGTTTAATCTAAAACATTGACTGACCTGAGAAGTGAGTGTTCAAAATATGTCTTAGCATTATCTGAATTATTGACAGAATTTTTTATGGAGCTAGACTGAAATATATTCTTTTTCCACATTCCCTTTTTGAGCCTATGGTTCAGTACCAACTGTACTTGGTCTAGCAGAGCAGGGTTGTCCTTTGAGAAGCAAGAGATGAACTATTTTGATCTGCCAGGGAAAAGTCTTCATTATCCAACAGGATCACTGTGAGAACATAACTTTTTGAATCCTTTGGAATAAAACAAGTCTCAAGGGCAATTCTGTTGTTTTAACAGTTCAGATAATTCAATGCATTAACCTTACATGTTACTTTAAAATGTAACCTTTAAACTTCACACTACAACAGTACACTTCCTGCTCCCAGACCGCACTCCAAAATCAATTAATCATCACACAGGCAAATATACCATCAACATTTTTATTTAGCACTGATGCACTCTTTTTTCAGATCCATCTATCACAAAGACTATTTAAAACCTGACTTATTGGGCTTTGCTTAGAAAAAGATCTGGTTAATATCAGTGTGAAAAGGCACCACTCATTCATCTACCATACACTGCTGCCTGATAATCCCTACCCTTTCCATAAATTGCTGATAAGAACTGACCGCATGTCTTCCAATAGTTGTAAATCAAGTAACAGCAGCTCCTATGCAGCAAGGTTAATTTTAGGTCACTGTTTATCCAGCAAGAATCTTGACTTGACTATTTTAAGTGTGTTACTTATAAATGTGATAAATGGAGTAAACACCAGTTAAGACTGTCAGGAAGAACAAAAAAATAAAGCAGTCTCTATGCTGCAAAAGTATTTTATTAATTCATAGTAGTAGTTAACAACTAGGTTTTAAACAGCGGGGAACATAATTTCAATCTTGCTCTCATTAAAGATAACAGAAAGTAAATGGAAAGCAGAAAGTAAATGGAAAGGTGAAGAAAGTTACTAAGATTAACTCTAGACTACTAGATAATGATTGTCACAGGTTCTTTTAACTATAGCCAATTTGGTGGGCTCAAAACATTAGAGACACCAACAACACAGATCCCTAGACAATGCATGCGAACACTCAGATACTATTACTTATTACTTCTCCACAGCTACTTCAACTCCCGGTCCTCCTAGTACTCCTTTTGAATACTACTTACTACACTTGGAATACTGTGTCCAGTTTTGGTCACCATGATACAAAAAAGATGTTGAGACTCTAGAAAGAGTGCAGAAAAAATCAGCAAAGATGATTAGGGGGACTGGAGGATAAAACTAAATGGTTGAATGAACTGCGTACATCTAGTACGGGCATCAGAAACCTGCGGCTCTTTGGGCCCTCCGCTGTGGCTCCCTGTTGAGTGATCCCACCACTGGCTGCCCCCCCCCCTTGCCCAGTCACTCCTCGCCTGGCCTAAGAAGATAAGGGCGACGGTGGGGGATGGAGAAGCAGCCAGAGCAAATAGAGACGGGGAGAGAGAGAGGTACAGAGAGGGGGAGAGAGAGGGAGAGAGAGAGGGAGAGAGGGGGGGGAGGGAGGGAGGGAGATGTCAAAAAGGTTTTGTGGTTCCCAGTGTTTTTTAAAACTGGTTCTCTGCCCTAATGACCTGCTGGGTAGACATGGCTGGGGGGGGGGTCATGTGACTGGTGGAAGTGAGTGACATTGAGTTGGCCACACCCACCCAGGTTTTGTGGCTCCCGGTTTTTTCTTTTCTGGGGGAAATTGGTCCAAATGGCTCTGAGTGTTTAAGGTTGCAGACCCCTGATCTAGTATAAAGAGAAGGACTAGGGGGGACTTGATAGCAGTCTTCCAATATTTAAGGAACTGCGACAGAGAGGAGGGGGTCAACCTATTCTCCCAAGCACCAGGTGGGCAAGAAGTAATGGTTGGAAATTTATCACAGAGAGATCTAATCCAGTTCTTGACAGTGAGAACAGCTAATCAGTGGAACGGTTTGTCTTCAGAAGGTATGTCTGCTCCAAACTCATGTTTTTAAAAAAGAAATTGAAGTCATTTGTCCAGAATGGTCTAGGGCAGCAGTTCTCAATCTTGTGAGCATCAGGGACCGGTTTCATAGAGAAAGGTTTTTCTGCAGACCGGAGAAGGCGTGGTTTTATGTGCTGCCTGCAACCCACTGATGGGGCTTCACCTGTCTGAGCAGCCCAGTTGCTCGCATGCCACAGCCTGATTCCAATCCAGACTGGAGGTTGGGGACCTCTGATCTAGGATCTGCTTGAGCAGGGAACTGAACTAGAAGACCTCCAATGTCCCTTCCAACCTTGTTATTCTATGTTCTAATATATTGTAATGTGGCAATGCAATCTCTGCCACTTTTGCATTTGCACCATTATGTTGATTATGATGATTAGCACTAGTAGTAGATTTTGTAGAGGACAAAGCTTGCAATGTGATACCAGAATGCTAATTTCATAATTTGGACAAAAATTCCAGCTACTGAGGACAGCCATGTCTTGTGCATGATGGTTAATACATTGCTAATGTTGATCAGCACTATGTCTCTTGACATATTATTTTAGTCTTGGACTTATAGATCTCTTGGTTTCTGCTGGATGATGAGGATGGCCACTTCACACTGGAACAACTTCTCTGCTCATACGTTTTTGCAACATGACTGTCTGAGTTCTGTGGCAATGTGGACTCTAAGGGGAATCAATAAGAAGTATTTATTTCAACAAGTGCACTTACCAACAGTGCTCTAATTACTATTAGATTATGTTTTGGGACGCTGTTAAGTTCATTTTTCTCACCTTATGATTCTTGATGAATGTATCTTTTCTTTTATGTATACCGAGAGCATATGCACCAAGACAAATTCCTTGTGTGTCCAATCACACTTGGCCAATAAAGAATTATTCTATTCTATTCTATTCTATTCTATTCTATTCTATTCTATTCTATTCTATTCTATTCTATTCTATTCTATTCTATTCTATCCTATCCTATCCTATCCTATCCTATCCTATCCTATCCTATCCCTATCCCTATCCCTATCCCTATCCCTATCCCTATCCCTATCCCTATCCCTATCCCTATCCTATTCTATTCTCTCAAGTTCAAACAAGCGTACATATATGTGGCACACTGTAAACAAATCTTTTCCTAATTTCTGGGACATTCTAGGTTGGAGTTGTAGATAAGTTTGTTTGGATCAGTGAAAATTCATAACTTGAAAGTTCATAAGTAATGGCTGTGTCACCCACCAACATAAAGCTAGTTTACTTTTTAAAATTTCTTTCAATCAATGCTGCAATTCATTGACAATGTGAGTAAAAATTGTTGCAGAGTGTGTGAATGAAAACAACTCCATAGGACTGCACTGCCTATATTTCTAATTTTGCTCATCTTACAATAAAAAAAACCCTGTTTCTCTACGTGAATTAGGATCACCAAGCTGACTCAATTTTCCATGAAATTATTCCTCTAAGCATGAATCACTGGCTGCAACTTTGTCCATAAATGAGACCCTCAGTTATGTATACATCTACCTCAGGGCTGTCAAACTTGATTTCATTGAGGGCCGCATCAGGGTTGCGTTTGACCTCGGAGGGGGGGCGTGGCCAGCTCAATGTCACTCATGTCAGGGCACCTGTGGTGGCCCAGGCAAGGCCAGGGGGGATCCATTGTCTGCAGCGGAGGAAGGTGAGACCAGAGAGAGCGCCAAATGCTTGATCTCCAGAGAAGCCTCACCATCCATCTCAGGCCACACAGAGGACCACCAGATGGGGTCGCAAGCTGTCAGAGCTCTAGGCAGCAGAGGGCAAATGCCCAGCCCGGTTCTTGAGCTCCCAGGGCAGTTTTTTCTGCAGTTCTAATTATCCATTGAAGTCTGCAAAGGCAGGCCACGCAATGCGCCCCACATGCCTCACACCCTCCTTACCTAACAGTGATGGTCACAGCAGGCAATTCTGTCTACGGAATAGCTGCCTTCCGGGTGCCGCTCCAGCTGCATTCTCCAAAAAGTGTGGCCACTTTTGAAGCTGATTGCAGCCATAAAAGCAGCAGGAGACCAAGCAAGGCACCCCATGCGCCTCGCGCCATCCTTATCTAACCTCTGGAGGTCCCTTTCAGAAAGTGAACTGCCGGGGGGGGGATTTTCCTACCGATCGTCTTTTCAAAGAGGAGCCCTGTGTGTGTGAGAGAGAGAGAGGGGATGGGGAGAGAGAGAGGGAGTGTGAGTGTGTCAGGGTTCCAAGTAACACCCCCAACGAAAGAAGACTCCAAGACTAGAAGTTCCTCAAAGTTCCACTTTATTAGACATGTCATATTGGCACATCTGGGAAAACCCAAATCTGAAAGCTTCTGGGTTTTCCCCACCCAAAAGAAAGCCCAAGTCCCTTCCCCTGCACCCACATGTCCATCACATGGTCCAATCAATACACCGTCCCAACTGGAAATGCCTCCCAGTCATGCCACCCCAGGTACAGGCTGAATGTCCTTGACTCCCAGAGAAAAGAATGTTATTATGGTTAGATATATCTATAACTCCATGCAACCCCCCTCCCAGTTTCCCACAGCACCAAGTGTGGAAGCCCTGAAAATCCAAAGAAGAAGATGGCCTCCAGGGCTGACAGGCTGCCCCTCCCTCAACTGATGATTGTGTCCTACAATAAGAGGAATATAGGGGGTTAATTCAATATTCCCTAACCACCTCTCCCCCCCACAGGGAATTTGGATTATCAGGGAATTTATCATGGAATTGTTTCACTAATCTCTCTGCCTTTACATCCCAACTTTTAACCCAAGTAGTCACAAAGGGTACCCTTTCCAATGAACTAGATACTGTAATTGACCTCTATACAATATAAAGTCTAGGATTTTCTTAATGTCATAATGGGTTTCCCCTTGCACCACAATAGGCTTGGGTGCCAGTCGGGTCTGTGGTCTCAGCCTCGACCCAACTGCCGGCTTTAGCAAATTGCAGTGAAAAACAGGATGCACATTCCCTAGTATACTGTATGTGAGAGGTTAAACTGAACTATCACTGGGTTAATTATTTTCACTATTAGGAAAAGTCCTAAAAACTTAGGTCCCAGCTTTTTACTGGGCAATTTCAATTTAATGTATTTGGTTGATAGGTTAAACCCAATCTCCCACACGGAAGGGGGGCTGGAGAGATCAGTATTTGTCCGCTTGTTTTTTATACACCGAAGTGGCTTCTGCCAGGGATGTCTTCCCATCCTTCTTTAGCGACTCCATCCACTCGGTTAGAGTCATGGAGGAAGGTAGTTCTCTGGGCAGCTCAGGCATGGGGACAAAGTCCATGCCGCTGGTGCCCTGAAAGGGGGTCAAGCCGGTGCTGCTGTGTACTGCATTGTTGTAAGCCACTTCTGTGAACAGCAGCAGGTCCGCCCAGTTTTCTTGCTGGTAATCCACATGACATTTTATATATTGCTCCACCATTGCGTTCGCTTGTTCCGCAGCTCCGTTCGTATTCAGATGGAAAGCCAAGCTAAGTCCCTGAGTAGACCCGACTGATTTCAGGAACTCCCTCCAGAACTTAGTGGTAAATTGGATGCCTCGGTCTGAGATTACCTGGTGGGGGAATCCGGTAAATCTGCTTGATAAACATTTTTGCCAGTTTCTTAGCTGAGGGTAAAGTGGGCTTGCTTGGAAAACAAGTCGATTACCATCCAAATGACTGTATTGTTCTGACCTAGGCTTCCTGATACAATAAAAGCACAGAATGAGTCCCAAAAACACTTTTTATTTCCACAGCTGTGAATTCTGCTTATTCAGAGCCTGTTCATTCACAGAGCAGTCTCAAATAATTGTAAAGAGTCTGACAGAAATCGGCTACAGTTCTTCAGGATAATGGTGATAAACACCCACCTTTATATCCCTTGTCACACTGCCAAGACCTAACTGGCAATTAACTTTGCAAAGCCACACGGAACAGAGTCAACACAGAGCTGCAGTCTTGAAACTGGCCAGCACAAACAACAGTTCCTTCCTGCAAAGGGCTCACGTGCCTTTGCTCCTCCTTTATGTCTTATGGGAGCGGCCAATCATCTCCAAGCCCTACTCCCAAATCGTCCCTTTTGTTTTAACATTTCTTGCCTTCTGGCAGCTCTGCACATGCGCGCACTCGTTCCTCTGCCTCGCTGATGTCCGACTCTGGAGGCTCCGGAGTCCGCACGTAACTCCCAGATGGCCCTGGCCCCAACTCTGCCTCTGATGCAGAGCCCTTGTCCAAGTCTTCCCCAGACTCCAGGACTGGTCCATGTTCCTCCCCAGCCTCCTCACTCTGCTGCCAGCTCCGCAGGCCTCTGGTGGACCACAACATGTATTTCCTCCACTCTCTGGGAGCTCGACTATATAGTAGTGGCCAAAATTGTGGAAACCTTTTGGGAAAAGTGTATTTTCTAAAGCTAGCTAATAACACCACTTGTTTTGGGGTAGTACCATAAAATTATATATCAATGGAAAGATAATTTAATCAAGAATGTAATGCAATAACTTTTATGTAGGATTTGCTATTAGAATAGCAGTTACAGTATAAAGAAGTGAAACATGTAGAAAAAATGAGATATACAAAAATTATCACGTCAGTTAATACTTAGTTGGGTAACCTTTAGCATGAATTACAGTCTTACAATGTCTTCCCATGGAGTGAACCAAGTCCTTTAGTTCTGCAGCTGTTATAATGTGAAAACAAGATTGAATTATTGCTTCTATTAACTGGGTTTTATTGCTGACTAACAGGCTCCAGAGATTTTCAATTGAGTTAAGTTCTGGGATATTCCCAGGCCATTCCAGCAATGGAATATGATTATCTTGAAACTCCCCCCCAAAAGTGGTGTTATTAGCCATCAAACCTCAAAAATACTTTTCCCAAAAGGTTTCCATAATTTTGGCCACTACTGTGAAGTCCATTGCAATTTCCTCCCAGGACTGGCTGGGGTAAGCCTCTTGTTGGAAGAGTCCAGGAGATTTCCCTGATCTCATCTTCATGGTTGCACAGATGGCACATCTCTTTACCTAATCCTCTACATCGGTCTTCATCTTTGGCCACCAAAACTGTTTTCTGGCCAGGTGCAGAGTTTTCAAAAAGCCGAAGTGACCTGCCAGTCGTGAATCATGGCTGCGCTGTAAGACTTCCAGCCTCAAGCTAGTAGGGACATACAGTTTGGACCCCTTCTAAGCTAGCCCATCTCTCATGGTCAAAACATCTTTGTTGTCTGTGAGCCATTGGTCGGTTGGGAGCGCTGCTTTCAGTGTGGCTGTCAGTTTGTCCTGCACGGGATTAGGTTGGCATCTGGCTTGGCCCCTAGTGACTTGCGCTGCTTTTTGTGAAGGGAGGATGATAGCATGGATTTCTTCTTCCCTCCGACTATTGAACTGTGGTTTTGTTGAAAATGTGTCGGCCAGCAGATTCTTCCCCCCCTCCCGGAATGTATTTTAACTCGAAGTTAAACTATCTGAAATATTGTGCCCAACGGACTTACTTGAGAGAGAGGTTTTTGGGGGGTTTTAGGGCTTCGAGGTTTTTGTGATCAATCCAAACCTTAAAAGGTACTTTACTTCCTTCAAGTAAGTATCTCCAGGAGAGGAGGGCCCAGAGGACTGCGTAGGCTTCCTTCTCCCAAATTGCCCACCGCCTCTCGGTGTCGGTGAGCTTCTTGGACACATACACGCAGGGCTGACCCTGTGGATCCTTATGTAGGAGCACAGCCACCACTGCCAAATCGCTGGCATCAGCCTGGACAATGAATTGTCTTTCAGGGTCAGGGTGTTGAAGGATTGGCTCCTCGGCAAAGAGCCACATTAATTTTTCAAAGGCCCTTTGGCAGTCCATTGACCAGGTGAGCGGTTGCGTCAGTTGTAGTTTTGTGGGAGTGGGCTCTGTTTTTAATAGCTCCGTTAAGGACAAGGCAACTTCTGCAAATGCTAGGATGAACTGCCTATATTAGTTTGCAAACCCCAGGAAGCTTTGGAGTTCTTTGCGGGTGCATGGGGGCTGCCAGTCTAGCACCGTTTTCACCTTCCCTGGGTCCATCTCCACTCCTTTGCTTGACACTCGGTAGCCCAGGTAGTCTAGGGAGGTTTTATGGAATTCATATTTTGAAAGTTTCACATAGAGCTTTGCAGCTAGTAGTTTCTTCAGTACTTGCCATGCTAGCTTTACGTGCTCCTCTAGAGTCTCACTGAATATGAGAAAGTCCTCTAGGTAAACTAGGACCCCTTTATACAGGTGCTCATGTAGCACTTCGTTAATCAGTTGCATGAAGACTGCGGGGGGGGGGCTTGTAGGCCAAATGGTATGACTTTGAATTGGAAGCTGCCAAGCAGAAAGTTAAAAGCGGTCTTCCATTCATTCCCCTCTCTAATCCATATGTGGTAATAGGCTTCTCTTAGGTCTAGGTTGGTGAACACCTTGCCCTTCGCTAGGTGGCTTAGCATGTCCTTCATTAGGGGGAGGGGGAAGTGTTCTCCGCGCACATGGCATTAATTATGCAAAAATCCATGCAGAGCCTCATCCCCCCCCCATCTTTTTTCTCTTTAAATAGTACGGGGGCTGCCACTCTGGATTTGGCCCGTGTTAAGTTGACGTCAATGTATTTTCTCAATTCAGCCATTTCTTTTGGAGTACATTTTTAGTTTAGGCAGCTTTGCTCCTGGCACAAACTCAATCATGCAATCTGGAGGGGGGGAGGAAGTTGCAATCCTGCTCACTAAAGACGTCTGACAGGTCTCGGTATTCCCTTGGCACCTGTGGGCTGCCGGTAAATCCCTCTGCGGCAGCGCCTTCCAGCTTGCTGGGGCTGTTGGGGTTTGTTGCCACTCAGGAGCCTGAGTGGCGTAGGAGGCTAATGCCTCCTACTAAGGCAGCATTTAACATCCAGCTGCCTGCAATTACTGCAAGTTCAATTCTCACCAGGCTCAAGGTCGACTTAGCCTTCCATCCTTTCTAAGGTGGGTAAAATGAGGACCCGGTTTGTGGGGGCAATAAGCTGACTTAGTATAAAATATATAAAAGTATGAAGGCTTAGCGCATTGTAAGCCGCCCTGAGTCTCTGGAAAAGGGCGGCATATAAATCAAATTTTAAGAAGTTTTTTAAAAAATCATGTGTTAAACTACCACAGATTTTTTTTGATATGAAAGAAGATTTGGAATTGAAAGATATATGGAGAGTGCATAACCCAAAAGAATTGGACTTTACTTTTTTTTCAGATAGACATAGATCCTTCTCTAGGATTGATTTTATTCTACTTACGGTTGACTTACTTTTAAAAACAAAGAAAACAAAGATATTTCCGAGGACTTTATCTGACCACAGCCCGGTATGGATAGAAATAGAAATGGGAAAGAATGAGAGAAGATCTTGGAGAGTAAATGAAAATTTGTTTAGATATGAAAAGAATGTAAATGAACTTAAAAAACAAGTGAAGGAATTTTTTGAAATGAATTTGAATAAGGGTACCCCTATTGAAATTGTTTGGGATGCGAGTAAGGCGTATATGCGGGGGGTGCTAATTTATATGAACTCTAAACATAAATTAAATCGACAAAGAAAAAGATTAGAATTGGAAGGAGAGATAAAGAAAAAAGAACAGCTACTTATAAAAAATCCAACAGATGAAAAACTACAAGGAATTATAAAACTTTTGAGAGATCAATTTCAAATGCTTACAGCGGAAGAAGCAGCAACTAATTTACAATTTGCGAAACATAATACATTTTGTAAGGCTAATAAACCGGGCAGATGGCTAGCTTACACACTGAGGAAACAACAGAGTACTCGGACTGTTGGCAGTATTGAGTATGGAGGGAAGGAAGTTTTTCAACAAAGACTAATCAAAGAAGCCTTCTTAGATTATTATACCAAACTATATGCCAAAGATGATATACAGAATGAACTTATAAATAAATATTTAGAAGAAAAGAGAGTTATAAAAATTTCTAGTGATCAAAAGGAAAGAACGAGTCTACCAATAACAGCTGAGGAGATTATTGTTGCTATTAAACAACTGAAAACAGCTAAAGCTCCAGGAACGGATGGTTTAACTGCAGTGTACTATAAAACTCCAGAAGCAGAAATGATTGAACATCTTAAAGACTTATTTTGTAGCATACAACAAGGGGGAAAAATACCCCCTTCATGGAAAGCAGCCTTTGTCTCTTTGATACCGAAAGAGGAGGCAGGCTCTACAAAACCGGAAAATTTTAGACCAATATCTCTCCTGAATACGGATTATAAAATTTTTGCGAAAGTATTAGCCAACAGATTAATGCCAGTTATTCAGGATTTATAGAAGGCAGATATATGAAGGATAATGTGAGGCAAATTATAGACTTATTGGAATATCTTGAAAGAATAAACAGATCTCTGCAGTGCTGGTGTTTTTGGATGCGGAGAAGGCCTTTGATCAAGTGAATTGGAACTTTCTGTTAAAGACTTTAAAAAAGATGGACTTCGAGGATCAGTTTGTACAGGCGGTTTCAGCAATCTATCAAGAGCAAACAGCACAAATTATTATTAATGGAAGTTTAACTACAAATTTTAGTATAGAAAAAGGCACAAGACAAGGTTGTCCGTTATCCCCGTTGTTGTTTATTCTAACTCTAGAAGTCTTGTTGAATACAATATGGGACTCGAGCATTTTGAATGGAATAGTTATAAGGCAAGAGGATTATAGAACAAGGGCATTTGCAGATGACCTGGTTGTTACCCTAACACAGCCGATGGAATCAATAATTCAGCTGGAAGACATTATAGAAGAATATGGTATGGTATCAGGATTCAGACTGAATCAGAAAAAAACCAAAATGATAGTTAAAAATATGACAGAAGATCAAAAGAAGAAATGGAAAGGAAGGCAGGCTTTGAAATAGTATCAAAGGTGAGATATCTAGGAGTTCAAGTTGCAGATTTAAATATAAAACTGTTTCAAAATAATTATGAAGTGTTGTGGCGAAAGGTACAAAAAGATATGGAAACCTGCAGTTTTTTCCAGGTTTCCATATCTTTTTGTACCTTTCGCCACAACACTTCATAATTATTTTGAAACAGTTTTATATTTAAATAAAATATGTCTCTACTTGGAAGAATAGCAGCAGTTAAAATGAATGTTCTACCTAGATTTTTATTTTTGTTTCAAATGATTCCGGTGCTTAAAAATGATAAACACTTGATGGAATGGCAAAAAGGAGTGAATAAATTTGTTTGGAATGAGAAAAAGCCAAGAGTTAAACTGAAAATTATGCAAGATGTTCATGAAAGGGGTGTCTTAAACTTCCAAACCTGCGATTGTATTATGAAGCAGCGGCGTTTACACAAGCAAGTGATTGGTTTGGAAGGACAAAGACTGGAATATTGAATATTGAGAGCTATGACCTTGAATTTGGTTGGCATGTATATTTATTCTATGAAAACAAGGTGGATAAAGTATTCAACAGCCATATACTTAGAAGCTCCTTGATGAGAGTTTGGAAGAAGCACCGACTCAAATGGGATTATAAAATACCGTTGTGGTTGGATCTTGGTCATATTATATGGAATATAAATATAAAGTCACTCGGGGGGGGGGGTTATATAAAGAAGTACTTTTTAATGATGGGGCAGATGACAATTGAAGTCATTAAACACACTGTTGGAAGAAGGGATTAACTTAACTTGGTTACAGTATAATCAACTTCAATTGAGATGGAGAGAAGATCAAAAAATTGGATTAATGTTGCATGAAGAAGAATTGGTTAGGCAGATAAAAGAGAAAGGCCCAATGCATATTAAGAGGGTTTATAATGTTTTGTTAGAAAGAGATTCAGAAAATGAATTGGTTAAAGATTGTATGATAAAATGGGCGCAAAATTTTGGAGAACCAGTTATGATGGAAACGTGGGAAAAAATATGGGTTCAGAATGTTAAATTCACACAGTCGCAGAATTTGAGGGAAAATTTTTATAAAATGTTTTATAGGTGGCATTTATACCCTAAGAAATTGTCATGCATGTATCCTAATGTTCAACCAAAATGCTGGAGATGTGATTGCTTAGATGCTACATATTATCATATATGGTGGACATGCAAGAAAGCAAAGGCTTTTTGGATAAAAATTTGGTGGGTTATGCAAAATGTTTTGAAGAAAAAAATTCAATTTTCTCCTAAATTGTTTTTATTGGGTATAGTTAAGGGCTTTTCAGTGGGTGAAACAAAATTGATATTGTATATGGTGACAGCAGCTAGGTTATTGATTGGTCAATATTGGAAAAGGGATGATATGCCTACAATTCAAAAATGGACTTTGAAGATGGCCAGTTTTGCAGAAATGGCGAAGATATCAGCATATTTAAAAGACCGGACTCAGGAGACTTATGTATGGGAGTGGAAGAAATGGATAAATTATGTGCAGAATAAATATCAAACTAGGAAGTATCAGATAGCTTTTAGCTGAATGTTGTGTAGAAATGTATAGTATATAGGGCCCAAAATAGCATATTGTTATGTAGAAATGTATAGTGCACAGGGGGGAGAATAGAGGGGTGGTAAAGTATGATATAATATAATGTGGATGGATTTCACCTTGGGGAAGTCATGGGAAGAAGGGAGCGTTAGGGGGGGTTAGGGAGGGATGGGGGGGGAAATGGGGAAAAATTGGTTTTTGTAAAACTTTTTCAATTAAAAAAAAAAAATTCAGATGCTTCGCAATTGGTTCATACTTACTGTACTGTATGACTATTGCTGTGTCCCAAAGTCATGTGGTCACTTTTTGCTACATTCTGACAAGCAAAGTCAATGGGGAAGCCAAATTCACTTAACAACCGGGTTACTAACTTAACAATTGCAGTGATTCACGTAACAACTTTGGCAAGAAAAGTTATAAAATGGGGCAAAACTCACTTAACAAATGTCTCACTTAACAACAGAAATGTTGGGCTCAGTTGTAGTCGTAAGTCAAGGACTACCAAGTAATATGTTGACCATACAATTAACCTTTTCATAGGAAAAGTATATTATTTGTTACTTATTAACAAGGGTAGGAAAAAGTTAGGCACAATTTGTTGATCAGTTATGGTTTAAATATAGGGATTCCAAACAATAAAAAGACACTTTTGTATTAAAAATAAAATAAGGAAAATAAATTGGCAAAACTTCCCAAATTTTATTGGTAATGTAATACTGCTAATCACCGAAGCAAGTTATTTCCATGAAGTGATATCCCCCATCAAACTAAACATTGTGACTGCTGTCCCAACACAGCACTCCCCATTTGGTCTAATCCATGAAGTATTACATTTTGCAGTTCTAAGCCTGCCAAAATCAATGCACCATGGTGCCAGTAAAATGAAAGAGACGACACATGTACCAATGTCTGCAAAATTGGGGCTCACATCACTACTGTAGACCTGTGAACAGAGAACATACTGCTGATCTACATTTTAGAATGCAGAAGATGTCAAAAGATTCCAGTTAAATAACAATTTAACAACTTACTTTTATTGCCTACAAGGGCCACACGTGGTTGAGTTTCTGACTCTTCATTGACCTTCTTTACAACATTATGCCAATTTTCTAAGTTTTCAAAGCTCTGTTGGTTCGTAACATCATACACCAAAATGACAGCCTGGAAAGAAAAGGCTTATGTGAAGAACAATATTAATGACAAAAAAACAGACAACTAAATTGCGTAAACTTAAGATAAGGGCTGATGCATAAAGACCCATAATACATAAATTCTGCACAAAGGGAAAGATAACTTTCATGTTCATGCATACCATACAGATATCAGTATATTCTATACAAAATCTAGTGATTCAAAAATTATACTGTTTTAAAAATATTTTTGCATTCTTAATGTTGATAAAACAGCTGCAGTAAAAAAAATATATATTTTTGCTTATAGACAGCTTCAACTGTATCATACTGAGAATTTTATCTATGTCTTAGATTACTACATCACCATAATCAAGCAATTATTTTTATTTATTGAATTTTTTTGCTGCCCATCTAGCCACAAGGCGACTCTGGGTGTCTTACATTAAAAGCAATAAAACCATAAAATATACATATAACTGATCATGATAAAAAAAAATACAGATTATGACTAAAAGATGGAGAGGGAGGGAGCAGAATATTCAGGGGGAGGTTAGATCTGCTATTGGTCTATCAACCTCCATCGGGGCCATAAGACAACTGACTTTGTCAGGTCTTTACAGAAGGTTAGGAGGGTAGAAGCCAATCTCGCCTCAGAAAGCAAGATGTTCCAAAAGACAGGAGCTGTGGCAGAGAAGGCTCTTCTCCTGGAGAATTCCCTGGCCAACAGGGTCCACAACACGCCTCCTTGCCAGCACGGGTGGACGGGCTAGTTCCACTGGGGTGAGACAATTCCTCAAATAGCCTAAACCCATGCCATGTAGGGCTTTAAAAGTGGTGTACAACAATACTCACAAACGTAAGTAGCTATAAAATATGCACAACATAATACAACCATTACCAATTTTTTAAAAATCTTAAAGGAATATAAAATACATGTAGTATTATATTTCGAAGTATTTTGGAAGAGCTCCTTTTTAACTTAGATCCAAAACAACAATAATATCATGCTTAATCCAGTTTCTTGGGTAATAAATGAGAATAACTGAGGTATTTATACTGACACTGGCAGTTAAACTCGGTTTTAGCTTGTAGATTATCATAATTAATATTACATCTATAACACATTCAAAACAGTAAAATATCTTAGGGCAGCTTTATTAAAATAGTAGCAGGTATATCAAATAAGGATGATTAAACAAATTATATGAAAAATGTCAAATAAATGTTATGAATTTCTAAATGCACTTCATCCTTCATTTTTCTGTATGCTACATACAGCATACAGGAGGGGGAGGGGCTGCTGCTGTTGCCAGAGCATGTTTGGAGTAGCTCCTCTAGGTTTTATTTTATTTTATCAATTTTTAGTATACCCATTGGAGCCTTTTTATTTAAATAATATTTTTCAGAGACGATAACAGAGTAGACAACAACACACACAAAGTTTTGGCTGATAAGGACTAATAAGGCATGGGGAAAAGAAAGAAGTGCCATGGCACCAGCCCGGGATCTCTTCCACCAATGAAGAATGCAAAACAACCAAAAATTGATGAGCACTTTGCTGACAAGAGATTTGTAAGTAAGAATATCCCCCCCTTCATTTCCAACAATCTGGAGAGGTTAGAACGGGACCGGCAAAGAGATTTGACAAAACAGCAGATACTAGACTTTCCTGATCTGGGGGGAGGAGAGCAAAATGACAGCCAGCTGTTTTCACAAACGAGTCCAGCTACAGCCTGTATGGAGACCGAGATAAAATCTAAAAAGTTTAACAACAAACTAATCCAGAGTGTGGAGAGCTTACCATGGGAGAATACAACAGAGTTTATGGCAAAGCAATGCCTTCTTACAGCACAAATGGTTGTTTCAATATTTGAGCAACTAATAACCATTCAACATGATGTAGAGACACTGAAAAATGTTATAGCTGTTTTTCTGCAAGAACAACATCGGGCTACAGGCACCCCCACTAAAGTCCATACAGCAGACTTGGGTAAATCCCATACTCAGGATAAGGAAGAGGAAAAAGAGCAAAGACCCAGGGAAACAGTTAAAGAGCCTGCCAAAAAGTGGCAGCCCACTCAGAAAAACAGTCCTCCACATAAAGCATCAAGAGGAGGAGGTACTAATAGAGGTATTAATAGAGAAGTTTCATTGGAAGACAGTAAAGCATCTCCCCTACAATTACAGCAATCACATCACTCACTACAAACACATCAGGTGGTGCTTAGAATCCATATGAAGAGAATTAATCATGGATGCTGGATTACCAAGAGTGCTATACTAAATTCCCTAAACCAGCTTCTTCACTGTCACTGGGGGCAGATTGATCTCCATGCTGCGGTGGCTTCCTGAGACCCCAAATTGAAATCGGATACTTCTATCTTTCGAACAGCCACTGAATACCACTGATGCTATTCAAGATGAAGGCACATCTAGCCTCCTTTCAAATCTTTCCCATCAGAGTTTTCTCTATTAACTGTTAACATGCAAGCTCCCAAAATTGCTGTCTCTTCCGCATTCTCAACCTTGGAAAAGAGAGAGGAAGAAAGTGGGAGTAAGCCAGCCTTGTTCAGCGAAGATGTACTTAAGAGCACAGAAACTGGTCTCATTAATGCTTTTGGCGCTGTCCCAAGGAAAGAACAAGATAACCTACCATTCAAACTAGAAAATTTAAAGAAATCCTTATTGGACATAATCGACACAGCTGAACCGCTTATTGATCTGGTTTCCCTATAATTGAGCTTCTTACTTCTCCCCCAGGGGGCAAGGATTTGCATGAATATGAGAGCATGGAAAACAGAAGCCAAGACACACAGGGGCCATTAGAGGCCCCAGTAGAGGAGATGTTAGCATCCTTATGTGATTATCCTATGATATCTTTAGCACCACATCAAGAAATCGAGAGAGGACCAATGTCAGTGTCATCAGCTCAAAGCCGAATGGAGCACGACCGAATAACTCCCTGCTCTACACCTAGAGAAGAGGCATCGGAATGGCAAGCCTTGTTAGCTGGTGCTAAATCCTCTTACCCTGTGTTGTGACTCCGACCCCAGAGACCAAGTTATCGGAGGGAGAAGGCTCCGAACATGAAGGAGTTGGCCAGGCCTCCCTCTCCAGGACCCTCCTTTCTGGCAATGCCTCAGGTGTCTCCCAAAGGAGAAGAGATTGATCAGGAGCCAGGTATCTCCTCACAGTCGGACAGTGACGGAGATAAGTCTTGGCTGGATCCATGCCAGCGTCGGAGAGACAAGCGGACGCAGCAGAAAAGGAGGCGTGCCAGAGATTAAGCTGAGTCACTGGACCACAACCCACAGGGGATAAAAGGGGGTGAGGTGGCCATTCAGACTCTGTGATGGACAAAACTAAACTACTAGCGAGTCACATTGTATCTTTGGAAACAACGTTATCTGCCTTGGATTTAATACGGACTTGACTTGACAATTCTTGAACTGTGTGTATCTTGTTTGAGTTTATCTGACGGAGGAACAACCTCTCCCTTTATGAGTAAAGTTCTTGGCAAGCAGCTACTGGGTTGCTGCCAGTCCTCTTATCGAAAGAATTTGCTGTCTGCCAGTTTTATTTAAGCCCTGGCTGTCTGTTTGTGTGCGTGTGTGAGACGGGGACAGAACATCTTGTCCGTCACCTGAAATTTAACCCATCTTTTAACCAAGATGGACCAACAGCTGCAGCAGCAGCTACAGCAGCTGCAAGCTGATAATCAGCTCCTGCAGCAACAAGTTGCACAGTTAACTGCCCAACTTGCTTTGGGGAATGCTCCTGCAGCTCTCCCTCCCCCTCCTCCTCCTCCCCGTCGGAGATGCTCAGTGAACGTGCCAGATAGGTTTTCTGGGCAGCCGGAGATGTTCCCGGCCTTCATGGGACAATGCCAATTATTCATAACCATGAGACCGGAGGATTTTCCGGATGACCGGGCTCGGGTGGCATTCCTGATTAGCTTTCTTTCTGGCTCTGCCGCCCAATGGGCCACGCCCCTGTTGCTTCAAAATAGCCCATTGCTCTTGGACTATCAGGGCTTTTTGCAACACCTGCGCATTATGTATGAGGACCCCCTTTGGATTCAGACGGCAGCTAGGCGCATTAAGGACCTCTGTCAAGGGAAGCACCCTCTGCAGGACTATATCACTGAATTCCAACTTCTAGGCCAGGACTCTGCTTGGAATGAGGCGGCGCTGATGGACTCTTCCAGGACAGCCTCTCAGACGAGCTGCAGGACGAACTGGTTTGGGTGGAGGTGCCTCAGACGCTCGACACTCTGGTGACCCGATGCCTGCATATCGACGCCTGCCTCCAACGGCGACGGCCTCGTCGGCCCCTTCAGGAACCACCGGCAGCTTCTGCTCACCTGCGTCCCGCACTGACAGTGCCCTGGGCCACCCCGCGTTTTGTGGCAACGGCTGAGGAGCCCATGGAGCTCGGAGCAGCCAGATCTCACCTGACAGCACAGGAGCGGATGCGGGGACGCCAAGGGGGATTATGCCTCTATTGCGGAGAGGCTGGACATTTTGCCACCTCATGTCCTAGGAAGCGAAGTGGGGCGCTCAAGCCTGTTCTGGAATCTCGGTGTGACGAGCCGGGAAATGGGACAGGACTGGCCTAGGGGAAACCCTGGGCCAGGCACGTAGCCATGTCCTGCCGGAGTCAGCGGCTGTGGACTGTGAGCCCCCTCGTCACCTGATTCTGGACACCCGGGTTTTATTGGCCAACCGGTCAGAGGGGCTTCAGGCGCATGCGCTGGTGGACTCGGGGGCCACGACGAACTTCATGGACCAGGCCTTTGTAGCCCATTTTAAGGTCCCCTTGGTTCCGGTGGACCCTCTGTTGAGGGTCGAGACTATCAACAGGTGGGAACTCGTGGCGGGGCCCATCAAATTCGCTACCCAGCCCTTGCGCCTCGCCATTGGGGCACACGGGGAGGCGATCCAGTTCTACGTGACGGCAGACCTTCATTTCCCATTGGCCCTGGGGATGGCCTGGCTTCGGGCCCATGATCCTCAGGTGGCATGGTCGAGAAACGCCATCTCGTTCCCGAGCCTGCAGTGCGTCGACCACCTCTGCCACACCTGTGCCGGCCAGGACGTCTCCACCCTGGCCGTCTCCTTGCCTCCTGAGCTGACGCCCTTCGCCGTGTTCAGCGAAAAGGAAGCGGAGCTACCCCCGCACCGATCCTATGACTGCCTGGTGGACCTGCTACCCAATGCGCCACTGCCTGCGGGATGCCTGTATTCCATGTCGGAGCCCGAGTTGGCCGCCCTATGGGACTTTTTGGACAAGAACCTGGCCCGAGGGTTCATCCGGCCTTCATCCTCCCCTCTCTCGGCCCCGGTCCTCTTTGTGAAGAAGAAGACGGGGGATTTACGTCTGTGCTGTGATTACCGGTGCTTGAATGCCATCACGGTGCGGAATCGCTACCCTCTACCGTTCATCCGGAGCTGATGGAGAGGTTGCAGGAGGCCTCGATCTTCACCAAGCTTGATCTCCGAGGGGCCTACAACCTGGTGCGCGTGCGAGAGGGGGACAAGTGGAAGACGGCGTTTGGCACCCGATACTGCCACTTCAAGTACACCGTCATGCCGTTTGGGTTGACCAACGCCCCCGCAGTCTTCCAGCACCTGATGAATGATGTGTTCCGGGACATGTTGGACCGGTTTGTGGTGATCTACCTGGACGATATTTTGATATATTCCCGGACCCAGGAAACCCACCTCCAGCATGTCCGCCAGGTTCTGCAGCGCCTGCGGGAGCACCAACTCTATGCGAAGTTGGAGAAATGTTTCTTTTTCCAGACGTCCATAGAGTTCCTCGGGCACATCATCTCCCCCGAAGGCATCGCTATGGACCCGCGCAAGGTGGAGGCTTTGTGCAGTTGGGAACCCCCTCGTTGGGTGAAGGATGTCCAGCGTCTGCTGGGGTTCGCCAACTACTACCGGACCTTCATCCCGGGCTTCGCCACCCTGACCTTACCGCTGACCCAACTCCTTCAGAAGAAGGTCCCGTTCCAGTGGGGGCCCCCGCAGCAGCAGGCATTCGAGATTCTCAAACGAGCCTTCATCTGTCCTGAGGCATCCCAATCCACATCGTCCGTTCATGGTAGAGACGGATGCGTCCAATGTGGCGATTGGGGCGGTGCTGCTACAGGCCCCGGTGGATGGCAGTACTCTTTTTCCCTGTGCTTATTACTCACGGAAACTCAATCCTTCCGAGCGCAACTACACCATCTGGGAAAAGGAGTTGCTGGCTATCAAGGCCGCGTTTGAGGCTTGGCGGCATCACCTTGAGGGGGCCCGACACCAGGTGGAGGTGCAGATGGACCATTGGAACCTGGAGCACCTCATGACGGCCAGGAAGTTGAACCAGCGGCAGATCCGGTGGTCGTTGTTTTTCGCCCGGTTCAACTTCCAGGTCACCTACATTCCGAGTAGACACAACCAGAGAGCAGATGCTCTATCCCGCAAGCCAGAGTACTTTTGCCCTAAGGACTCCTTTCCCCCACGGACGGTGCTGCCAGCGGAATCCTTGGCCGCGGTCCAGGAACCAACAGACTTGCGGGCTCAGGTGCTGGAAGCGCAGCGCCGGGATGACTGGTCGCAGCAGCGGAAAGTGGAAGTCGGCCCCGCGTCCCCATGAACTTTGGATGAGGGCTTGTTGAAGCACTGGGGCTGGTTGTACGTGCCCACGAGTCCGCTCCGAGCCCTCGTCATGAACCAGTGCCATGACAACCCCGCGGCGGGACACTTTGGCTTCTTTAAAACCCTAAACCTGGTGACACGGACTTTTTGGTGGCCTCGGGTACGGCACGACGTGCATGCGTATGTGACATCCTGTGTGACGTGCCGACAGGCCAAAGCCGCATCCGGCCCACCTCCTGGACTCCTCCAGCTGCTGCCGACACCAGAGAGACCGTGGGGAGCCATCTCCATGGACTTCCTGACGGACCTGCCACCGTCAGCTATGTTTAGGACTGTCCTCGTGGTGGTGGATATGCTCACGAAAATGGCACATTTTATCCCATGCCGTGGACTGCCATCAGCCCGCACCACAGCCCGTCTGTTACTGCAACACATCTTCTGCCTCCACGGCCTGCCAGACACGGTGGTTTCGGACCGCGGGACCCAATTCACGGCCCACTTCTGGAAAAGCCTGATGGCCGCGTTGGAGGTGCAGGTGTGCCTGTCGTCGGCGCATCATCCGGAGACTGACAGGGGAACGGAGAAGGTCATCAGCATTCTAGAACAGTACCTCCGCTGTTTCGTAAACCAGCAGCAGGACAACTGTGCCGAGTACCTTCCCGTGGCGGAGTTCACCTTTAACAACTCCCAACACACCTCCACCCAGATGACCCCATTCCATGCCAACATAGGATACCATCCACTGCTTTTCCCTTTGTCGATCTCGGATTCCCCTGTTTCGGAGACCCAGGACTTCCTCTCAGAACTTCAGGCAGTGCAGCAACTGGTGCGTCGGCAGCTGATCCGGGCGAAAGAGGACTATAAACGGGTCGCCAACCACTCTAGACGGGCAACGCCACCACTGGAAGTTGGAGATCGGGCGTGGCTGTCCACGAAACACCTGCCCACGGACCGGCCAGTGAAGAAACAATGCCTCAGGTGTCTCCCAAAGGAGAAGAGATTGGCCAGGAGCCAGGTATCTCCTCGCAGTCGGACAGTGACGGAGATAAGTCTTGGCTAGATCCACGTCAGCGTCGGAGAGACAAGCGCACGCAGCAGAAAAGGAGGCATGCCAGAGATTAAGCTGAGTCACTGGACCACACCTCACAGGAGATAAAAGGGGGTGAGGTGGCCATTCAGACTCTGTGACGGACAAAACTAAACTACTAGCGAGTCACATTGTATCTTTGGAAACAACGTTATCTGCCTTGGATTTAATACAGACTGGACTTGACAATTCTTGAACTGTGTGTATCTTGTTTGGGTTTATCTGACGAAGGAACAACCCCTCCCTTTATGAATAAAGTTCTTGGCAAGCAGCTACTGGGTTGCTGCCAATCCTCTTATCGACAGAATTTGTTGTCTGCCAGTTTTATTTAACCCCTGGCTGTCTATTTGTGTGTGTGTGTGAGACAGGGACAGAACACCCTGAACGATTTTACCAGGAGTTGACACAGAATTTAGATGGGGTACCCCTCCTTTTAGAGAAGGCCAATTTCGTGAGTGACGACACCTCAAGCCATTGCAACAACCATACAACTTCCCTTTGTATAAATCAAATTTCCTGATGAGCTGCAAAAGAGGATCCCTTCTCTATCATAACCTGGAATATAGCGGGTTGGACTGTTCCATCAAAAGACCAACTTTTGACTATATATCACAATTTGACTTTTTTTTATTATTTGTTTGTTTGTTTGTTTGTTTATTTATTTTATTTATTTATTTATTGGTTCGATTTATATGCCGCCCTTTCTCCAGAAACTCAGGGCGGCTTACAATGCGTTAAGCAATAGCCTTCATATTTTTGTATATACCTGCTTAGTAGGGCTTTCAGCCCCCCCCCCCCCCCAAGCTGTGTTCTTTTTTATACAAAGTCAGCTTATTGCCCCCACAATCCGGGTCCTCATTTTACCTACCTCGAAAGGATGGAAGACTGAGTCAACCTTCAGCCTGGTGAGATTTGAACTTGCAGTAATTGCAGGCAGCTGGTGCCTGCAGTAATTACAGTAATTGCAGGCAGCTGGTGCTATTTAACAGCAGTTTAGTTTGCTGCGCCACCACTTTAGTCTACTGCACCATTATCTTCTTACAGGAAACCTGGGCCTCCGCAGAGATACAATTAGATGGTTATTGGGTTAACTCTATCCCAGCTCTGCCAAGTAAGGTGGGGGGGAAAGCTAAAGGGGGTGCTGTAATATTAGTGAATACATCCTTGCAATTTAAATGTGTATCACTGCCACCTTTGCAGCCATGGGTTGTGACTACCTTACTCTTATTTAAACAGGCGAAGATTTTGCTTTTTAATATCTACATTCCCCCACTCAATAAGAATAATTTGATCAACAAGATTTGGGACGGCATAGAAGATTTTATCCTGGGCTGCTTAGATAAATACCCTACAGCAGCAATAATTATTGTGGGGGACTTAAATGCTAGGATGGGCCCAAACAATCAAGCATTATTTAATCAATTTAAGATCCATTATGATGAGAATGTACCAGGAGAACCCCTGCATCCCAGACAATTTAAAGACACTAAGGCAAATCGGGCAGGACTGTGTGTAAAACAAATGACTGTACGCTTGGACCTTTGTCTCCTGAACGGTTCCACTTGGGGTGACTACCCAGCAGACTATACTTATCAGGGAGCAGGAAGAAAATCCACAGTTGATTACTGGATAGTGTCATATGACCTCCTGAAGTTCTTGCAAAAGATGGAGGTAGACTCGCGTCTGGAAAGTGATCACGATTCACTTATCCTTACTCTTACATTACACCAGAAATTACTAAGGGTTGGCTCAATCTACCTACCCAGATTAGAGAGCCAAAATATCCAGGTAAAAATTAAATGGACCGAAAAAAATGCAAAGGAAGTTACTAAAAGGATGTTAGCTCCAGAAACCATAGAATTACATACATCTCTACTAAGAAATAAGTTTGGAGGACCATACTTAGAGGAGTTTGAAACTTTAATTTCAAATTTGAAATCGGTTCTCACTAACAGATTACTAGCTCACTCCAAAAAGCCGGTTTTAAAGAACAAAAAATGATTTGATAGAGATTGCGTACAATTAAAAAGGATATATAATAAGGAGTACAGAAGAAGTAAAAATGACCCTTCTGAGGATCACACTCACTTCTTAAAACAATTGAAGGCACAATATAAGACCCTCCTAAAAGAAAAGAAAAGTGCAGCTTTGAAAAAGTCTTGGCAGAGATTAATTACATTAGTCAGGACAAAAAATACATCTCTTTTTTGGTACATCACCAGAGGATTGGGGAAATCCCCCCTACCCCCAACTAATCAGGTACTGATTCAGGCCTGGGAAGAATATTTTAGAGAGTTATATACAGACCCCGACTATGTAACTAAGAAGAGCCAAATTAGTTTGGACCAAACTGCTTACTGGCCCCGTTACACCAGAAGAGATATCTCGGTTGATCGGAGCCCTCAAGGTTAATAAGGCACCTGGTGCTGATAATGTCCTCCCAGAAATAATCAAAAAGAAGACGAGTTGGTGGGCCTCACTTTTAGCATCACTGTTTACATTTATAGATAAAACGGGCTGTATGCCAAGAGATTGGGGATTAGCAATTATACCAATCTATAAAAAGGGTAATAGAAATGATCCAGGAAATTATAGACCCATTAGTCTTCTGAGTGTCATTAGTAAATTGTATGCTAAACACCTAAACTATAAACTCCAGGATTGGCTAATTTCAGGGGGGATGATCAAAGATGAACAAGCCGGCTTTAGAGAAGGAAGAGGTACAGTGGATCATATCCTGATACTTCACCATCTGGTGCAAAAATACACGTACAAAAAAAATTCCTCTCTCTACGTGGCCTTCCTTGATTTTAAGGCCTTCGATTCAATATCCAGGAACACCCTATGGGAGAAATTAAAATGCACTACAATCGATAAACGCCTCCACAAACAGGAATCCTTGCAAAGAAAAACTTGCTAGAAACTATACAAACCAAATTCCTGCAAGCCATCTTACCTGCACCCAAAGGAACTCCAAATGCCCAGCTAAGAATTGAGACAGGTATGCCTCAAATTCAGGTAAGAGCCTGGAAGATGATGATCATTTATTGGCTAAAAATTCATTTCTTTCCAGAGGGACTGTCCCTGCTAGTGCTGACTGACAATTTCCCCTCCCCCTGGAAACAGGCAATAGATCACAAGCTGGGCTCTTATGGGCTCTCATCGGTATTCTTAATGTCCCTCGGCTTTGACAAAGCAAAGCAAATGGTAATTGATAGAATGAAGGACATGGAGTTCCAAGAAGAACTAAATAAAGTGCCTCTCCACAGTAGGGACAGATTCAAGCAGGGTGTGTGGGAATCAGCAAGATATCTAAATGATCTAATCTTCCCAAAACAAAGAATAGCTTTCTTCAGAGCCAGATTTAATATTCTCCCCTCAACACTTCTCCAGGGTAGGTACAAGAGAACACCAATAGCAGAACGGGTATGCATATGTGGAAAAGGAGAAGTCAAAGATATATCACATGTTTTATTGTACTGTGAGTTATACAGAATATGTAGGTCAATATATAATCTCCCCTTACTAGAGAGATTGCCAGGGAGGACAAATGACTTTTATGTAGGGTTTCTCCTCCAAGACTCAAATCCGGCTACCACGCGGGCAGCGGCAAAATTATGTGTCGCTGCAATGTCCACCAAAAAAAAACTGGTTAGGAGTTTCCAGAAGCGAGCAATGTGACTGGTTGGGAAAATACCAGGCTCCAATGAGCCTGGCAAAACCCAGCCAGACGAACTGTCGCCGGGGGCTCTTCGGACCGGATCTGTCCTGTAGGGACAGTGAAGAAGGAGAGGCAGCTCGGTAGCTACAGAGGAACAAGCAAGTTCCTCGAAAGCCCGAGTAAACTCTTCAATCCGGCGATGGGGGGCGGCAATCAGTGCAAATCGCCATGAAGCCGGAGCATTGGAATAAGTGTTGTGCAGGAGTGAAGATTTGAATAGAGTACTGGTACCGGGTGAGTGATTGGCCAATTCACAGGTAATAAAAGAAAAATTGGAAAATATTAGAATTACCCCGGCATGGAAATAGCGGCTAAATAGCGACGGGGGGGAGACAACTAATAGGAGAAAAAATACGGAAGTGACAAGCGCTCTATAGGAGAGCCCGACTAAAGATTTAAAGTTGAATATGAATGAAAACGTTAAGTTGGAACTTGGATTTTTCAGATTTGGATTGGATTATAAACAGATTGGTTGGATATAAAAGTTAAAGAAGAAGTGGGAAAACTTTCCTTTTCTCCTTTTTGAATTACAAACAAAATGGATATTTCTTAACCAGCTGAGTAGAATTGTGGATTGTAGAGACACATCTCCAGGAGAAATGAGAGTATGACATTAAACTTTCTGTTTTGAGAGAAAACTTTGAAGCAGTCAGAAAAAATAAAAATAAAACCTTGAACTTTTAAAATGATAAGCTGTGAGAACTAAGAAGGATTTGTGTGTCTACAAGCAGTTAGACTTTGATGATTAAAAAAGGAGAATTATAATATGGATTTAAATTGGAACAATATCAACCCAGAAAGAATAAAATGGCACAGGAACTTAAGGAAATGATGGGCCCAGTAGTTGTGGGACCCGTAAGAGGGGCATGCTGCAACGGTTGTGCCTCTAACCCCAGAGACATAGAAGCAGCCAGTTTAGCCTTATTATACTGGCGTTCCAGCACCTTGTGACGCCTTAGCGCGTCTTTATCCGAACTGGACGAGGTGAGAGATTGGTGAGAGGCACGGCTAGAGGAGGCCGCCCGCTTCCCCATCTTGGACTTGTGTTTAGTAGGCCTGGGATGGCTGGCCTCATGTTCGAGGTCCGAGGACAGTGAAGAGTCCACCGTTGGACCAAATCGGGGCAAAGGACCAGAAAATCCAGGCAATACGGGCGCAGAAGTGGGACTGAGGACCCTCAAAGTTACAACCACTTCTGGCATACACCAACCTCCTGGATTATTCTTGCACTGTATCTATCAGCTGATATGGAGGAGCGGGACGTACCTGCGCAAGGATAGCCACCAGTCAAGCTCTCCCAGAGGTGCTGGCCAAAGGAGGGCCAAAGGCGCCACTTCGCTGTCACCACCTGCATCGCTAATCCAGGCCTCGAGGGAGCCCTCAAAGGTGTGGCCGCGTGGACACTGCAAAATGGCAGCCGCAACTATTCAAAAATGGCGGCCATGCCGATGTCAAAATGGCATCCACAGCTATTCCAAAATGATGGCCGCGCCGATGTCAAAATGGCGGCTGCAGTGATCCCAAAATGGCGGCCGCGCCGGTGACAGAATGGCGGCCGCAGCAGCAATGGCAAGAAACTGAAGGCCGTGGGATGACCGGCTGATCAGACCAGGCGCAAGGCGAATTGCCCTCCTGAGCGCTGTGAAGCCAATCCACACATCAGAGTGTGCACAGAAACCATGCAGGGACTCCGGAGCCGCCACTAGCGAGAGCTGAATCCAAAGCAAAAGAACGTGGTGCGGGCAGGCAAATCAGTGGACCAACAGCCCAGCACCAGCACCGGTGGCTAGATTGCCAAGCACGGAGCCACCCCGAAGGGACAGAATCCGGCGGCTGCTGTCTGCGATGAAGGGAGAGGCGCGGGACAGCCTGGAGCCCCAGACACGTGATACGCACCTCAGCAGCTGGCAGTAAATTAAGCTCTCTCCCGAACACCAACTAATCAAAAATAAAGTAAATAAGCTAACGAGCCTAGCAATTGTTAGAGTTAAACCCCAGCACGAAGGAAAAGATATCAGTCTGTCAACAACTGAGAGAAAAAGACTGGAGTGCAAGGAGACAAGGGGGCGTGGTTATAGCACAAAGAAAGTTTTTTTCTCTCAGTTGCTGTCAAGACATGGAGAATGAACCCCAGCCATGGATTTTGGGAGCAGCGCACTGGAAAATTTGGCAAGGTAGCTGGCTTGAAAATTAATAAAGATAAAACAAAGATAATGATTAGAAATATGTTGAAAAAGCAAAAAGAAAAATTGATGGAGGTTTCAAAAATGCAGGTTACAAACAAAGTAAAACCCCAGGCCATCCCAACGATGCCCTTGAAGTGATGTCCCGGTGCCTGGAGGCCGTGCGGATCTGGATGGGGAGTAACAGGCTTTGACTCAACCCCTCCAAGACCGAGTGGCTGTGGCTTCCGGCGTCCCGATATAGCCAGCTGGTGCCATCGCTGGTTATTGGGGGCGAGTTATTGGCCCACACAGATAGGGCTCGCAACTTGGGTGTCCTCCTGGATGCAAGGCTGTCTTTAGAAGAGCATATGATGGCCGTGGCCAGGGGTTTTTTTATCAGGTCCGCCTGATTTGCCAGTTGCGTCCCTTTCTGGATCAGGACTCCTTACGCACAGTCACTCAGCCACTCGTCACTTCCCACCTGGACTATGCGGCCGCGCGGGGGATTATGGGAGCCAGGGGGCACTCCCATGTGACACCTCTCCTGCATGAGCTGCACTGGCTTCCAGTGGTCTTCCGGGTGCGCTTCAAGGTGTTGGTTACCACCTTTAAAGCGCTCCATGGCATAGGACCTGGGTATGTGCGGGACCGCCTTCTGCCGCCGATAGCCTCCCACCGACCAGTATGCTCCCACAGAGAGGGACTCCTCAGGGTGCCGTCAGCCAGGCAATGTTGGCTGGCGACCCCCAGGGGGAGGGCCTTCTCTGTGGCAGCTCCTGCCCTCTGGAACGATCTGCCCCCGGAGATACGAAGGATATCGGATCTCCGGGTCTTTCGCCGTGCCCTGAAAACTTTTCTTTTCCATCAAGCAAGGCTGGCATGAACCCCCCCCCCCTTTTAGTCTTTTTTAGTCTTTTTTAGTTTTTTAGCTTTTAATTTGTCAATGGGTTTTAATTCAAATTGTTTTAAATTTGGGCCAAAGTATGTAATTCTTTTAATAATTTTAAATTTTGTATTTGGTATGTGTTTTAGTTCTTGCTGTGCACCGCCCTGAGTCCACTAGGAGAAGGGCGGTATACAAATTGAATAAAATAAATAAATAAATAATAAAATATTTGGGGATATATTTAACACCAAGGTGCAGTGCACTCAAAGAAAATAACTATAATAAGCTTAAACAACAGATAGGCCAAGACTTGGCGAAATGGGGTAATTTGCAGTTATCTTTGATTGGTAGGATCTCAACTATTAAGAGGAATAATTTGCCCAGAATTTTGTACCTATTTCAGACAATTCCAATCAAGTTGGGTAAGGAATTTTTTGTAGATTTAAACAAAATGATACTGAAATACTGTATATTTGGCAAGGAAAAAAGGCGAGAATAAAATTAAAACTGTTACAAGATGGTAAAGCCAGGGATGGTTTTGGTTTGCCTAATTTTGAATTGTATTATCAAGCAGCAAGTTTAATGTGGACTAAAGAATTGATAACTTTGAGAAATTCTAGATTATTGAATTTGGAGGAACACGATTTGTTGATGGGGGTGACATGCCTTTTTATGGTACAAAGGCACAAAAATACAAGGGTATTTTAGAAGACATCAGATACATGAAGCTTTATGGTTGAATTGGGAGAAGGTCAAAAAATACCATTATTTGAAGATTCCAACTTGGATATCTACAACTGAAGCTTTTTCATATCCAGTAATACTCAAAAGGGAACAAATTGTTAGGTATAGTGAATTGTTGGATGAAAAGGGTGAACTTAAATTAAAGCAGGAATTAGAAGACCAGGGATATAAAATGGATTGGTTTTCATATATGCAAATATTTTCTAGATATTGAGAAGATCTCAAACAAGAAGGTTTTTATAATGTCTTGACTAATTTAGATAAGATTCTAATGGGCTCTGATGATCATATAATTAAAAAGTTGAATGTATATTTGTTAGAAGTAAAACTGGAAGAACAAGTTAAAGAAACAATGATAGCGTAGGGGAAAAATTTTCGTTATGGTATTTAGAGAAATGGCAAAAATTGTGGTCACATAATTATAAAATGACAATGTCTACAGCTTATAAGGAGAATTTGTATAAGATGTTTTACAGGTGGCATTTACCCCCAACGATGATAGCCAGAATGTTCCAGAATAAATCGGAGAAGTGTTGGAAGTGTCATCAGACTCCAGGATCCTATTAGCACATGTGGTGGACATGCGGAGATGCAAAGAGATATTGGACTAAGATACACACGTGGTTGGAAAAAATCACTAAGAGACATATTGATTTTAAACCAGTGATATTTTTATTAGGGATCTTACCAGAGACATATTATAAGGAATTGCAATATTTAATTGTGAACCTTTTAACAGCAGCTAGAATTGTATTTGCAAAAAATTGGAAAGGAGAAAGGACACCTACTGATGAAGAAATTATTAAGAAAATGATGGACTGTGCTGAAATGAGTAAATTGACATTTGAAATAAGAGAGCAGGAAGATAAACAATATTATTTGATATGTGATTTATTTTATCAATGGATGGACAATAAAAAATGGAGATAAACATGAAATAGGTGGATGCTGAGATAAATTAAGTGAATGTCTTTTTTATATATATGAAAATAACCTCAAAATAGTGATATTTTGAAGAAAGGAAGGAGCACAAAAGGATACAAACTGATCGATATACTGTCTGTAACTGTATGGACTGATGATGTTTTTATGTTTTATTTTTGTTTAAAAATAAAAAATTATTGGGGGGAAAAAAACAATGGACTTGACTTTGAAAATAGAACAGGTGGAAATAGAAACTAACTTGTGGGCTGATCACAACCCAGTAATAACCTGGAAAGGCCAAAAAAGGACAGCTAGATGGACTTTGAATGATACTATTTTAAAAGAAAAAGACTTTATACAGAAAATGCAAAGAGAGCTGGATTTCTTTTTCAAGGAGAATAAAAAGGAAGATACATCAACACAAAATCTTTGGGATACAATGAAGGCCTATGCCAGAGGCTTAATAATAGATTATACAAAGAAAAGAAATTGAAGAAAAGACAAACTTTTACAATATTAAATGATGAATACAAGAGATTTGAAAAGGAACTCCAGAAAGATCCATATAAGAAAGGTGTAAAAATGAAAATGGATATGTTAAAGCACAAAATGGACTTACTGGAGAAGGAAGAGCTAGCCCAAAAAATAAGCAGTGCTAAATAGAACTATTTTGAAAATGCGAATAAACAAGGAAGATGGTTAGCATATAAATTGAAAAAAGAAAGGGAATAAAAAAAAATAATGCAATTAATTGATGATCAAGGACAAAGTAAATTTGGAAATAAAGAGATGGGAAAAATAATACAAGAATACTATAGACAACCTTATAAAAGAGAGTTGATTGAAGATGGGAAAGTTAAAAAATATTTACAGAACGCAAAATTACCTTTCATTCCCAAGGACGTTGAAGAAATGTTGGATGGGCGTATAACGATGATGGAACTAACAGAAGCACTTAAGAAACAAAAACATGGAAAAACACCAGAACCTGACGGCTTGCCTGTTGAATACTATAGGACACTACAAGAATCTCTATGCCTTCCGTTATCGGATGTTATGAATGAAGCAATGATAAACAAAATGATACCCCAATCATGGACTGAAGCTTATATCACATTGATTCACAAAGAAGACACAGACCCACAACAAATCAAAAACTATAGGCCTATATCCCTGCTAAATTCGGATTATAAAATTTTTGCCTCAATATTGGCAGAAACTTAAGAGATACTTAAATAACTTCATACACTCCAATCAAAATGGATTTCTTCCAAAAAGACAAATTAGAGACAATATAAGAATAATTTTGAATACTCTAGAATATTATGAAGCGCATCCTGAAAAGCAAATGGCTTTGATATTTCTAGATGCACAAAAAGCATTTGACAATGTGAATTGGCGATTTATGACGCTACAAATGGAAGAGATGGGCTTTGGCAGGAAATTAATTCAGGCAATTGAAGCTATATATTCCAAACAGATGGCAAAGGTAATGATTAATGGAGAATTGTCTGTGTCAGATCCCTAAAAGTGATACTGCCATTCAATCGGAGGACAGGGGACACTTGGATTCGATTCCCTAGCATTGCCTGTGTCAACAGATACTTTACAAACTATATCCTGGCGCCAAAGAGCCCTGAGATCTCCTTTACCTACAGGAATTTTTATGATAGCCATGTGGGTTGTCTCACTTTAAAGTATAATGGTGGGAATGCATGTTTGTTCGGGTTCTCAGAGGAAATAGTAAAGAAAACATCTTCACACTTGTGTATTGGCTAAAATCTGCATTCTGACTAAAGGGAGGGGTCTCTACCACTTTAATCCTTCTGCTTTGCCTAAGGGTATTCAGATCTTGCTTTAGCTGGATGGCTTTCACTTCTGCCTAATAAAAGAATCCTTTTGAACCACCACGTTTCAAGAGTTCGTACTTTCTTAAGTTGGAAGGAGAGGCGATCCTTACAGTCTGACTCTATTGAAATAGAAAAAGGTACTCGACAAGGATGCCCATTATCCCCACTATTATTTATATTGACTTTGGAAGTGTTGAATAAAAATATTAGAGAAGAAAAAGTGATAAAAGGCATGAAAATTCGAAAAGAAGAATATAAATTACAAGCCTTTGCTGATGACCTGGTCTTTATTATTGAAGAACCATTAGCATCAATAAACAAACTGATAGAAAAAATAGGAGTTTGGGGAAGTTGCTGGTTTGAAAATTAATAAAGAAAAGACGAAGATAATGACTAAAAGTATGTTAAAAAAAACAAAAAGAAGAATTGATGGAAATTTCAAAGATGCAGGTCACAAATAAGGTAAAATATTTGGGGATTCAACTGACAACGAGATGTACTTCTCTTAAAGAAAATAATTATAATAAGCTTAAACAACAGATAGGACAAGACTTGGTGAAATGAGGAAATTTGCAGTTATCGTTGATTGGTAGGATTGCAACTATTAAGGTGAATATTTTATCTAGAATTTTATATCTCTTTCAGACAATTCCAATAAAGCTGGGTAAGGAATTCTTTGCAGATTTGAATAAAATGGGAAAGAAGGCAACTTAAGTTGTTACAAGATGCTAAGCTGAGGGGTGGTTTTGGCCTACCTAACTTTGAATTATATTATCAAGCGGTTTGTTTAATGTGGATTAAAGAATGGGTAACATTGAAAAACATTAGATTATTGAATTTGGAGGGACATGATTTGTTGATGGGGTGGCACACTTTTTTATGATATAAAGGAACTAAAATTCAGGGGTATTTTAGAAGACATCAGATACGTGAAGCTTTGTTTTTGACTTGGGAGAGGATGAAAAAATACCATTATTTGAAGATTCCGGTCTGGGTATCTACAATTGAAGCTTTTACTTATCCAGTGCTATTTAAGGGGGAACAAATTGTTAGATATAGTGAATTATTGGATGAAAAGGGTGAACTTAAATTGAAACAAGACTTAGAAGATCAGGGATTTAAGATGGATTGGTTTTCATATATGCAAATATTTTCCAGATATCGAGAAGATCTCAAACAAGACGGTTTTTATAGTGCATATAAGGAAAACCAATATAAGATGTTTTATAGATGGCATATGCCCCCTGAGAAACTGGCCAAAATGTTTAAATATAAATCAGCTAAATGCTGGAAATGTCACCAGTTACCAGGTTCTTATTACCATATGTCGTGGACAGAACTAAAAGTTATTGGAATAAAATTAAGATATGGCTGGAAGAAATGATACAATGTATTGATTTAAAACCAGGACTGTTCCTACTGGGTATTCTGCCAGAAAAAAATAGCAAAGAAAATATTTATTTGATTATACATGTAATAACAGCTGCAAGGATTGTTTATGCACAACATTGGAAAGCAGAGAAAATACCTTTGGAAGGAGAAGTAATTTAAAAAAAATTAGATTGTGCAGAATTGAATAGAGAATAGACTATGATGATTAAAGAAAGAAGATTCAGAATACTTTAAGATATGGAATCAACTCTACTATTGGTTAGAAAAGAGATACAAATAAGTAAATTAATAGTTATGTATAAAAATGCTATAATCAGAATATTTTGTTAGTGATGAATTGTTGTAATTGATTGGATGAGAATGAAGAGACAAAATTAAAAAAAGGACGATTGGAGACAACACCAAGATGTCACACGGAAGGAATGACTGATCTATTAAAAGTTTGTTTAAAAAATTTAAAAAAACTTTCAATTAAAAAAAAGAGAATGAGGCAGCTCCCGGCCCTCACTGGCTCAGCCGATTCTCAGGGCCGCGATTAAAAGGCTGAGCCTCCATGAGGTGACCAGGGAAGGGAAGGAGCTGCCGCGCCTCAGAGATAGCTGCCCATGTCCTCTTGTGCTGGCCACGCCCACCCCCTTCACTAGGGCTTATTTTGGAGTAGGGCTTATATTAGGCACACACTTAAAAATCAGGTGAGGATTTATTTTTGGGAAACCATGGCGCATATAGTGTGCAATTTCCAAATTCTCTTCATCAACAATTTTTCTTTCTTTGGAGGGGCATGGCCAGCGTCACGGCGAGACGTGTTCTTCGGGGGCTCCTGAAGAACCATTGACATCTCAGCTGTTCGGGGGTCTTAATTGACCTAAGCCATCTTGTAGGGACGACGAACAAGAGAAGTACAGATTAATTAACAGAGGGAAACTGCAAATTCCCTCGTTAGTTGGAAGCAGCTTCTTGAACCAGACGTCTGAGAAAGCAGCCATATGGAGCTGCTAAGAAGGTGAGGCGGTCACAACGGAGTGGAGAAAGCAAAGACAGAATACATCATCTGGGTGAGAACCTGACTTTATTGATAAAAGTTTCTTTTCATACCCATTTGGAATCAAAATAGAGTGGAAAAGTGGCATAAAGCGAGGAGGGAGAGTGGGTGTGTATCGGCTCTCAACTTCCGGTATTAGAGCAACGAGGAAAGTGAAAGTCCAAAGGAAAAAAAATCTTGAATGAACTAAAAAAAAAAGTAATTGGGAATTGATTTAAAAGAATGGATCTGAAACCAAGAGGAGATAGAAAATTGATTGATTATTTTGAGAAAGATGGAATGATTATAAATGAATTTGAAGTGAATAGAAATGGCTTAAAAGAATTGGTGTTTGAAACTGTTTAGTTTTGTTGAATGAAATATACTGCAGTGCCATCTAGTGGCATAAAAGAAAAGACTTTGAATTGGCCATAAGATTTGAAGTTGACCTTGACAATGCTGGCTGGACTGATAAGAAAACAGATGTTTAAGAGAAAAAAACATACTAGAAAGGAAATAAGAGTGCTGACTTTGTTCTTATTTTTTGAACTTTTTTATTTTTTTATTTTTTATTTGCTTTTTTGAGTCTTTTGAAATATTTTGTTTTGGAATTGGTGTTTTTAATTTTTTTCCCTCTCTACTATTTGTTGGTGGGAACAATGTGTGGATAAGATCTTTTCCTTTTTTCTCTCTCTCTTTCTATATTTGAGCGGAAAAAGAAGTATTTGTGATTCGTTTAAAATATAAGAGAATTTGGATTAAGGCAAGAAGAGCCTGAAGAAGGATAATTGTTCATTAATTTTTATTTTTTCATCATGCATTACTTTTTACTTCTTTCTTTTTTGGGGTGGGGGGTTTCTTCAGGATTTTTTCTATTTATTTTTTTTCCTTTTTGATTGATAGTATTTTTGGGCATTCCTTTTTTGGGGGGCTAACTGGATTTTTCTTTTTCTTTTCTTTTGATTGTTTTTTATTTTTTCTAGTTCATCCAACAGGGTGGATTAGAGATTTGGATTATAAATAGAAACCATAAATGGATTATAAATTGGGTGCATACAACTTTAAAAGATGAAGAAATTTACAACACATTTGCATTCAGCAGCAAGTCCCTCCACGACAGAAACACAAAAAACATCAGAAACTATGGATTTTAAAAATCTCGTACAGATGCTTCACAACGATTTGAAAGAGGATTTAAAAGAAGTGAAAGAGATAATTAGGAAAAATGAAGAAATAATTCAAAAAGTAGAGGAAAAAGTGGATTTGACAGAAAGTGGAAGAACTAGAGGAAAAATTGACATCAGTGGATAAAAATCAAGAGAGAACAGTTATTTCCCTCGAGATGGATTGTTCTGATTAATATCTCAGATTTCAAAATATAAAGGAAGAGAAAGGGGAAAACTTGCCAGATGTGATGGCAGAGATGTTGGCAGAATGATAAAGAACCCAAGGAGAAAATATTAAATGAGATTGATGAGGTAGAGTACACACAAGGTACGCAATGAGAAATAAATTACCGAGAGAAGTTCATGTAAGATTCACAAAGAAAGTGATAAAAACAGAGATACTACAAATAACAAGAAACACTTTAACATTCCTTCCGGGTAGCAGACCAATATGGCGAATCTATATTGAATGCCAAGGCGAGGGGGCGATGTCCGGCATTTTCGAGGGTATTGGGGGGCCAGCTGACCATCTTACAACCCCCGCCCAGCAAGCTGAAGCATAGCCGGCTCGATTGAGCCATAGATGGAGCCGGAAGAACACCCGGCCACCGTGGAGATAGTTAGGGATGGCGCGGCGGGCGGTAAACGGCAGCGAACGTTGAAACCGAGGCCCAGCTGACTGTCATGAATCAAACAGCTGCGGGGCTGGAACGGTTGAGGCAACGGTCAGCGATGTTGCTGTGGCGGTGGCGGCGCAGGCAGCGCCAGCGGCGGTCCCTGGGCTGCTGTAAACTTGATTTGCTGTGTACTGGGCGCTGCGGGCGGCGACGCAGGGGCGGCAGCCATGGATACGGAGGCGGAGCTGACCAAAATGACACTTGCAACTGCGATGATGACACCAACAGCAGCAGCAACACCAGGAGGCTAGCTATGAGGATGCCCTCTCTAGACGATGGAGAGGGCTTTGCTGCAAGCAGTTACCCCCCCTCGATGTAATGGGGAGGGGGCCTGGACATTCACTTAATCACCTGAATTCAACTTAATCACCTGAATGGCCCTATCTAATAGAGCATGGTAGTGGTGGGGGCTGAGAACTGAAGACATTTTTTTGATCTTCCCCTGACTGCTTCTCCCCCCCCCCTTACTAGACCTAGGCCTAGTTTGGCCATTCAGTGAAAAACTTGCAGCTATTCGATCAACTTATAGCCTTTATTTTAAATATCTTTTCCTCCTTGACTATCCTAGTTATCCTGATTATTTGATTTCATCTCTTCCGCCTGGATGCTCCACCTTGCTTTTTTCGACCTTATCTTCGGATTTTTGCTGGTATCAGAAAGGGAGGAAGCATAGACATCGAGAGTCTTGAACAATTTATTTGTAATATTTATACAAGTGGATGGGACGGACCATCTTCTCCTTTGTCTCTGTAACTCTGGACTGGTCGCCATGAGAGGGCGGTCATTGAGACTCTCATCCCCCTTTTTTGACTAACTTATTTTAATCACAAGACTTTCCCATCACTGTAAGAGGGAGATGGTATTCCGATGTTCTATTATTTTAGCTTCCTTGTACAATTATCTACTTTACCCTTTTTGTCTTAACCATCTGTTTTAAACCATCTTTAACACCTTAAGAAGAAAATGGCCTTTCATCGCCTCCAATTCTATCTCACCTCCGATGTATTCAATAACAGAACTCCTAGCACTGCGAGATTCCCCCCTCTCGCAAGTTTGGCCCTCCCAGTTATCTAGGGCCGCCCTCAAGGACGGGTTTTGGAACCCTGAGAGGTGGTATGCTAAGAACCGGAAGCTTTGGGGTTTTTTAGATAGTTTTTCAAATTCTATTTTAAAGGGATCTGGGATGAGGGTGGTTTCCAATGTAAATAATGAGGCTGGGGGGCCTCCCGGGAGGGGGGTGGGTTGTATGGGTTCAGGGATTAACCCGCGAGGGACGGGGTCTAGTCCATCTGAAGAGCACGGCGGAGGAGATGCTGAATCCGGGGCCAAGGAGAGGGTTAGAGCTTGTGCTGTTGATAGACATTACATCAGTACTGTAGGTGGGAGGGGCAGATATGGCGGGAGTAGGGGGCCACATCAAGTTGCGGGAGTGCGCGCTCGCTGTCTTCAAGCGGTGGCACGCTCCGGCCCCCAATGCTCTTCTCGTTCCCCAGGTGGCACAGACCCTCAGGCCCTGGGCCTTCGGCTGATGCTATGCAATGCCAGGTCCGTGGTAAATAAAGCCCCCCTCATTTGTGATCTTGTTCAGGAGGGGGGAGCGGACCTGGTGGGTATTACGGAGACCTGGTTGGGCCAGGAGGGGGGAGTCCCTCTCGTAGAGATGTGCCCACCCGGTTTCCGGGCATTTCATCAGCCAAGGTCACAGGGAAGGGGCGGGGGGGTGGCAGTTATCATTAAAGAGGGTCTTAGTCCGAGGGAGGCCACTGTTCCTCAGACGGCCGGATGTGAGTCCCTCCTTGTGAAGTGGGGTCATGGGGTGCAGATGGGCCTGCTGGTTACGTACCTGGCTCCCTGCCACGTGGCAGCGGCCTTGCCTGAACTACTCAACGTTATAGCCGCGGTGGCGATTGATACCCCTAGACTTATGGTCATGGGGGACTTCAACCTGCCGTCCGTCGGTGAGGCGTCTGAGGTGGCTCAGGAGTTCATGGCTTCCATGACAGCCATGGACCTGACCCAATTAATTCATGGCCCTACTCACACGGGGGGAAACACGCTGGACCTGGTTTTTGTTTCTGGTCAGTGGCTGAGTGGTCTCGAGATAGGGGATATAGCGATCGAGCCCTTGTCATGGTCAGATCACTCCCTCCTTCACTTTGACCTTCGAACCACCACACCCCGCCGCAGGGAGGCGGAACCGATGAGGTGGTTCCGCCCCAGGCGCCTGATGGACCCGGATAGGTTCCAGACGGAGCTTGGGCCATTTCCTGAGGCTCTGGTACACGGCTCGACTGAAGACCTAGTGGCTGCCTGGGATAGGGCGGCCGCTGGAGCTTTGGACCGGGTCGTGCCTTTGCGGCCTCTGACCCGGCGTCAATCTCACCTGGCTCCCTGGTTCACCGAGGAGCTGAGGGAGATGAAACACCGGAAAAGACGCCTGGAGAGCAGTTGGAGAGCCAGCCGTTCTGAATCTGACCGAACACTGGTAAGGTCTCATATTAAGACCTACCTGGTGGCAATAAAAGCGGCAAAGTGTAACTATTTTTCCGCTCTTATTGCATCATCAGATAATCGCCCAGCCGCCCTGTTTAGGGTGACCCGCTCCCTGCTCCACCAGGAAGCGCGGGAGGACCCCTTGGAGGGTAGAGCTGAGGACTTTGTACAATATCTGTATGACAAAATCGCTCAGATTCGGGAAAATTTGGACTCTGACTGGGTAGATTCGGGAGGAAGGATGGAGGCAAGTCTTGAGAATATTATCTGGGAAGAATTTGATTCTGTGACTCCGGAAAACGTGGACAAGATACTGGGCAGACTGAGCGCGGCCACATGTTTATTGGACCCGTGTCCCTCCTGGCTGGTGCTGGCCTCTCGGGAGGTTACACGAGGCCGGCTCCAGGGGATTATAAATGCTTCCTTGAGAGAGGGTGCCTTCCCCGCCGCCTTGAAGGAGGCGGTGGTGAGGCCTCTCCTCAAGAAGCCTTCCCTGGACCCAGCAGTGTTGGCTAATTACCGTCCAGTCTCCAACCTTCGCTTCGTTGCGAAGGTTGTTGAGAGTGTGGTAGCGCAACAGCTTCCTCAGTACTTGGATGAATCGGCTTATCTAGATCCGTTCCAGTCGGGCTTCAGGCCTGGATACAGCACGGAAACGGCATTGGTCGCATTGGTAGATGATCTCTGGAGGGCCCGGGACAGGGGTTGTTCCTCTGTCCTGGTCCTATTAGACCTCTCAGCAGCTTTTGATACCATCGACCATGGTATCATGCTGCACCGGTTGGAAGGGTTAGGGGTGGGGGGCACCGTGTTGCGGTGGTTCTCCTCCTTTCTCTCTGATCGGTCGCAGTCTGTGTTGACAGGGGGGCAGAGGTCGACCTCGAGGCCCCTTGTATGTGGGGTGCCACAGGGGTCGGTTCTCTCACCCCTTCTGTTCAACATTTATGTGAAGCCGCTGGGTGAGATCATCCGTGGTTTTGGGGTGAAGTATCATCAGTATGCTGATGATACTCAGCTATACATCTCCACCCCGGACCACCCCAATGATGCCCTTAAAGTGATGTCCCAGTGCCTGGAGGCTGTACGGATCTGGATGGGGAGGAACAGACTCAGGCTCAACCCATCCAAGACCGAGTGGCTGTGGTTTCCGACGTCCCGATATAGTCAATTGGTGCCATCACTGACTATTGGGGATGAGTCATTGCCCCCCACGGAGAGGGTTCGCAACTTAGGCATCCTCTTGGACTCACGGCTGTCTTTAGAAGAACACTTGACGGCTGTGGCCGGGAGGTCTTTTTATCAGGTTCGCCTGATTCGCCAGTTGCGTCCCTTTCTGGATCGGGACTCGTTAAATACGGTCACTCATGCCCTCGTCACTTCACGCCTGGACTACTGTAATGCTCTCTACATGGGGCTCCCCTTGAAGAGCACCCGGAGGCTCCAGCTGGTCCAGAATGCGGCTGCGCGGGTAGTTATGGGAGCAGCATGGCGCTCCCATGTGGCTCCCCTCCTGCGCGAGCTGCACTGGCTCCCTGTGGTCTTCCGGGTGCGCTTCAAGGTCTTAGTTACCACCTTTAGAGCGCTCCATGGCTTAGGACCGGGGTACTTACGAGACCGCCTTCTGCCACCAATAGCCTCTCACCGCCCAGTAAGCTCCCATAGAGAGGGACTTCTCAGGGTGCCGTCAGCCAAACAGTGTCGACTGGCGGCCCCCAGGAGGAGAGCCTTTTCTGTGAGGGCACCCACCATCTGGAACGAGCTCCCCCCAGAGATACAGAAGATTCCGGATCTGCGCACTTTCCGCCGTGCCCTCAAAATATTCCTGTTTCAGCAGGCCGGCCTGGCCTAACTTTCCCTTTATATTGCTTTTTTGATTTTATTTTAAACTGGGATGTCTTGAATTATCTAGGACCAGAGTGTTTAGTATATTTTAATTGGTTTTTTTATTAACGTTTGTATTACATGTATTTTTATTGTTCGCTGTTCACCGCCCTGAGTCCCTTAGGAATAGGGCGGTATATAAATTTAATAAATAAATAAATAAATAAATAAATAATGAAATATAAAGATAAAGAGATAATAGTGTTGAGACAAATACCCAGAAGAGTTAGAGATTTGAGGAAAGAATATCATTTCCTAACAAAACTTTTAATTACAAAAGGAGTGACTTTTAGGTGGCTAATACCAGAAAGAATATTGGTGACATGGCGAGAACAAAGACATAGATTAGATTCTATTGAAAAGCGAAAATATTTTATGAGCAATTTTGGGGACCATTAGATTGCGGAAAATTGGGAGAAACAAGAGAGACCGGATACCAAGAGGAAACTGTAAATAGAAAGAAGAAAGAAAGAACAGGAAGAAAGAGCAATAAGAGAAGGAGCAAGATCAAAACATGCAAAAGAACAAAGAGAGACAAGAGTGACAAGATCAAAAATTAGTAATAAGTAAAATATGGAAGAAGAAATAAAAGCAATATCAATAAACATAAATGGATTGAATTCGGCGACAAAAAGGAACAGAATCTTAAACAAACTAAATAGATTAAAGATTGACATTATATGTTTACAAGACATTCATGTCAGAAAACAACACATAAAATTATTAGAACATTCAGTTTTATTTGCCTCACTGATACAACAAAGCAAAAGAGGAGTAGTATTATACATTAAAGAAAAATTAGAACCTAAGCCAATATTTGTGGATGAAGAAGGGAGGATTCTGATGGTGGAAGTAAGGATGAACTTCAAACAAATACTCTTAGTAGCGTTATATGCACCAAATGATAAACAAGAAGAATTTTATGGGAAGCTACACAGAAAAATATTAGAATTGGAATATGAAAATATATGTATAATGGGTGACTTCAATGCTGTAATAAATGCTGATTTGAATTATAAAACGACGAAAGTAAATAAGAAACCCAGAAAAACACTTCCGAAGACTTTCTTCACAATGATAGAGGAATTAATGGAGAATGGAGAAATAGACACTTCAAGGAAAAACAATATACCTTTTATTCAAATAGGCACATGTCATGGTCATAGACATGATATGGATGTCAACTGACTTAATAGACAATGTACAAGAAGTAAACATTGAAACAAATATTTGGGCGGATCATAATCCAATTATAACAACATGGAAAGGACAAAAGAAAAAGTCTAGATGGACTTTGAACCAAACAATTTTAAATGAAAAAGAATTTCAACAATTTATGAAAAAAAAGCTGGAGTTTTTCTTTAAAATAAACAAAAAGGACGATACATCACTTCAGAATGTATGGGATACAATGAAAGCATATGGCAATAACATATTTGGGAAAAAAGAATAAAAAGAAAAGACAAACGCAGAAGAAATTGGAAGAGGTTAGAGAAGGAATTACAAAAGGATACACAAAACAACAAAGTTAAAAAATAAATGGAACTGAAAAAACATGAAATAAACTTAATGGAACAAGAATTTTTGACATACAAACTAAGGTCAGCTAAACAGCAAATAAGCCAGATAGATGGTTGGCATATAAATGAAAAAAGAAAAGGAGAGAAAATTAATCAACCAGCTACAAGATGAAAAAGGAGTTATATGTTATAGAAATGAAGAAAAGAAAAAAATAATTCAAAACTACTATGAGAGACTATATAATCAAGAGATAATACCTGATGGAAAGATAAAACAATTTTTAGAAAAATCTGACCTGCCTAAACAATATAAGGAAGCACTAGAAGAAAGAATAACGATAATGGAATTAACAGAAGCGATCAAAAAACAAAAAAATGGGAAAACACCGGGCCCGGATGGATTATCAGCAGAACTATATAAATCACTACAAGATGTGTTAAGCAATGTAATGCTGGAATTATTTAATGAGCTTTTAGCAAAGATTCCAAACTCATGGATGGAGGCGTATGTTACTGTTATACCTAAAGAAGATACAGACTTGCAACAAGTTAAAAACTATAGACCGATCTCACTGTTGAATGTAGACTATAAGATCTTTGCTTCAATAATGGTGAATAGACTAAAAAGGTTGTTAGATGAATTTATTCATATGCACCAAAATGATTTTTTACCTAAAAGACAAATTAGAGATAATATGAGGACAAGTTTGAATACCTTGGAATACTATGAAATACATTCAGGAAAAAAATGGCGATATATCTAGATGCACAGAAAGCGCTCGACAATGTGAATTGCAGATGATGGATTTTGGGGAGAGATTTATAAATATGATAAAAACAATTTATAACAATCGACAACGATGATGAATGGAGAGATGACAGAAAAAGTTAACATAATGAAAGGAACAAGGCAAGGATGTCTGTTATCTCCATCGTTGTGTTAACATTAGAAGTATTAAATAGAAATATAAGACGAAACAAAGAAATAAAAGGAATGAAAATTAAAGAAGAAGAATATAAGTTACAAGTCTTTGCAGATGATTTAGTTTTTATTTTGGAGGAACTCCAAATAACGGGTCCTAAACTATTAAAACAAATAGAAGAGTATGGAGAGGTGGCAGGACTAAAAATAAAGGAAGAAAAAACAAAAATATTGGTGAAAAATATTACAGAAAAACAGAAAACAGAATTAATGGAGAAACTAGATATTCAAATTGTGGAAGTAAAATACTTAGGAATACATTTAACTTCAAGATACACATAAAAGAAGATAACTATTACAAATTAAAAAGACAAATTGAGGAAGATTTGGAGAAATGAAAAAATCTACAGTTATCATTAATGGGAAAGATTAAGATGAATATATTACCAAGGCTATTGTTTCTATTTCAGACAATACCAATAAAAGTAGAAAAGACATATTTTGAACATCTTAACAAAGTAGTAAGGAAATTTATATGGCAAGAGAAGAAAGTGAGAATCAACATAAAAATGTTACAAGATGCGAGATTACGTGGAGGATTTGGACTGCTGAATTGGGAACTATACTACCAGGCAGCAGCATTGACTTGGATGAGAGAATGGATTAGACTAAGAAATATAAGACTATTAACTTTGGAAGGACATGATTTACAATTGGGATGGCATGCCTTTTTATGGCATGGCAGAAGCAAAATGCATACTTATTTTCAAAGACACTATGTAAGAAATGCATTATTACTAGTGTGGGAGAAGATTAGAGTTATCAACAATGGAAGGATTAATACACCCGAATATTATTAATATTAAAAATATTCTTAGATACAAGGATATATTAAAAGATAAGGGAGAATTGAAAGGGAAACAAGAAATAGAAGAACAAAGGATTGAGATGGACTGTTATACTCATATGCAAATACAAACAAGATATGAAAAAGATGCTAAACTATATGGTTTTTATTTAGAAATGACAGAACTGGATAAGATACTCACAGGAACAGATGAAAAAATAATTTAAAAAATATATAATCACCTACTTAGTATTAAATTAGAAGAAGAACAAGTAAAAAAAACAATAATAGCTTGGGCAAAAAAATGTGGATATTCAACTGAATTAGATAAATGGCAGCAGCTATGGGAAAGGAATTATAAATTAACAATGTCCACAGCATATAAGGAGAATCAATACAAAATGTTTTACAGATGGCACATGCCACCTGAAAAATTGGCAAAAATGTTTAAAGATAAATCAGCTAAATGTTGGAAATGCCATCAGACACCAGGATTGTATTATCATATGTGATGGACGTGTCCAAAAGCAAGAAATTATTGGATTAAAATTAAAACACAGTTAGAAGAAATGATACAACATATGGATTTAAAACCTGAACTGTTCCTATTGGGTATCTTACCAGAGAAATTTAGTAAAGAAAATACATTTTTGATTATACATGTTATAACTGCAGCAAGGATAGTATTTGTGCAAAGATGGAAAGCAGAGAAAATCCCTACAGAGGAAGAAGTAATTAAGAAAATATTGGATTGTGCAGAAATAAATAGATTGACTTTTTTAAATTAAAGAAAGAGAGGAATCGGAATACTTTAAGATATCGGACGTTGATTACCTGAAAGTCCCTTTTCAGGGTGATGTGAGGATAATCCATGCATAGGTTAACTCTTGTCTACTAACCAGAAACTGAGTGTAGATTTTTTTTCAGTGTTTAGCCATGCCTCCTTGATCGATGAGCTTCAGTCTTTTTTCACAAAGGCGCGGTTCACTAGAGAATCTGTAGAAAGAAAACAAAGAACAAAACTCCACCTAGGCTAGAACCAAGATGCGATTATCCTCATATCAACCTGAAAAGAGACGTTCAGGTAATCAATGTCCGTTTTCCAGTGTGATGTTCGGATAATCCATGCATGGGATATACCCAACCTTAAGGACCATGGGCGGGAGGCTGACTGATCCCTAGGTCCTGGGTGGAGTGAACACTCTGCAACACCCGTCATCCAAAGGACACCTCAGCCGAGGCATACCTGTCTAATTTGTAGTGACGTATGAACTGTGATAGCGACAACCACGTAGCCGCTCTGCAAATGTCATTGACAGAAGCCTGGGTAGCCCAAGCAGCAGAAGTAGCAGTGCTGCGAGTTGAATGTGGCAAAATCCGCCATTGAAATACACGCCTTCAGCCATCTGCCCACTGTAGAAGACAATACTTTCCAGCCCTTGACAAAGGGTGAAATGATACAAAAAGCTCTTCTGTCCGTCGAAATGAAGCCGTCCTCTTAATGTACCTGCGGAGGGCCCTTGTTACGTCCAAGGTGTGCCACTGTTCTTCAAGCGGATGGCGAGGATCTGGTCAAAAATCCGAAAGAATGAGCTCTTGGGCACGGTGAAACCAAGAGTCACCTTGGGCAGAAAGGAGGGATCCAACCAAAGTACAACCCTGTTGGAATGGAAGATAGAGGTCCTTTCTAATGAACAAGACTGCCAGTTCTGAAATCCTCCTGGTTGAGGATTATTATTATATTATTCTGGTAACAGCCAGAAGAAAAGCAAGAATCAAGAATCGGAGAGAGATGGAACCCAGTGGTTCAAACAGTGAAGACGTCAGAGCTTGAAGTACCAATGGAGGATCCCATGTCGGGTAGTGGTGCACCAGCAGGGGTCGAAGGTTGGTAGCCCCTTGGAGAAAACAACGAACCCTTGGATGTTGAGATAGCATTCGGTGAGAATCACAGATAAGTAATGTAGACAAAGCCACCACCTGTCTACGTAACATAGTGGGAGCCAATGCCTTGTCTAGGCCTGCTTGCAAAAAGTCTAGAACCTTGGGAACTGATGCAGAAATTGGGTCTAAGTGCTGTTTTGAACATCATAGACAAAAGGATTACCAAGAAGCATTGTAAATTCACTTCGTGGACTCCCACCTGGACGCCTGCATAGTCTGTGTAACCTTCCCCGAAAGGTTATCCTTTCTCAGGAGGATCCTTTCAAGTGCCAGACGGTCAACTGGAGCCACTGGGGCTCCAGATGGTAAACGACCCTCTGGCTGAGAGAGATCCTGTCCTGAGGAATCCTCCAGGGTCAGGACACCAAGAGACTCACTAGGTTGGCAAACCAGGGACAGCGTTGCCAATAAGGTGCCACTAGAATAATCTCTGCTCGTTCAAGTAACAGTTTTTTAAGTACTTTTGGAATGAGAGGAATGAGGGGAAATGCATAAAGCAGTCCCTGCAGCCAAGGACACCTGAGTGTGTTGCAGCCTTCTGCCCCTGGGCTCGAAAACCAGGAGAAAAACACTGAACCTGTTTGTTGTCCGGCCGGGCAAACAGTCAATTGTGGGTAGACCGAATCTCCGCACCAGGTCCTGAAACAACTGTGGATGGGGACGCCATTCTGATAAATCCAGATGCGATCTGCTCAGCCAATCTGCTTTAACGTTTAAATTGCCGGATATGTGCTCTGCTTTCAAAGATATTGTGAACCTCTCAGCCCAGCTCATCAGTCTTTCTGCCTCGTCCATGAGGGACTTGGATCGAGTTCCCCCCTCTCTGTTGATGTGTGCTTTTATGATCATATTATTCGTTAGGATCAATACATGCTGACCTGTCACTGCGCCTCGAAAGTGTTTGAGGGCAACTCTCACTGCCCTCAACTCCAGTCAATTTATACTGTTCTGTCGTTCCGCTTGGGACCATTGTCCCTGAGCCACCTGAGAACCCGGATGTGTGCCCCAGCAGAAAAGGCTCACATCTGTGGTCACCGTGATGCGTTTGGGTTCCTGGAACACACACCTTGTTTGAAGTGCCGGAGACATCCACCATCTCAAGGAAAGTCAGACCTGTGGTGGAATGACCACCCTGGTCCTGGAGGTGCTGCACTCTGTTCTCTGGATCCATTGTAGTGGACAAGCATGCCTTCAAGCCCAAGGCCCGATTGAAATGCACGAAATCATTTTCACGAACAACTGTGATGGGTGGATCGGAACGTGTAAGTAAGCTTCCTTGAGGTCCACTGACTGTAAGAGATTGCAATGCCTGATGCATCCCAAGATTGATCGAAGTGATTGTATCTTGAACCACCTATACAAGATGTAACGATTGAGATTCTTGAGATTTAAAATTCCTCTCCAGCCCTCCGAACTCTTGGGTAGCAGGAACAGGATGGAATAGAACCCATTTTTTCTTGTTCGAGCGGTACCGGCTCTATAGCTCGTATGTCCAAGAGATGACAAATCTCAGCAGCCATGAGCTCCCTTTTTAAAAGGTTCGGGCACCAGTTGGGAGGGCTGGAGCAGAATTCCAAGGTGAGGCCGAACTTTACCGACTGAAGAACCCAAGCGTCGGTTGTGGACAGTTCCCATTGATGGTAGAATTGCTGAAGATGACCACCAATGGGAACACATGGCCGGAAGTCACTTGCCCCTACGGAAGGAGCAGAAACCCGTTCCTCGGAAAGGTCTCTTCGTAGAAAATTGACGTCTGCCACGATCTCTGAAGGTCTGTCTGTCAGTATACCGGTCAAATCCTTGAGAATAGGTGCGCTGGCAATAGGACCCACTGGGCCCGGAGTCAGTCCGAAAGGGCTGCCGTTGCAAATAAGGAGAATATGTGCATTCCAGTCTCCTGTAAGAGGAAGGTAAAACCTTCCGTTTATCCTTGTTCTCAACTAGCACCGGATCTAGCGCCTCTCCAAAAAGAGCTGATCCTTTTTATGGGGCCGAAGCAAGCTTCCACTTCAACTTCATATCCACTCTCCAATTGCAGAGCCATAAAAGCCGGCAAGATGTTACGGAAGATGCTAATGCCTGAGAGGCAAATTTCACCACATCCAGGGATGCATCTGCTGAATATTCTGTGGCAGCTACTAACTTATTAATGCAGTCTAGTGTCCTCCGGTGGTAACCACTCTTGTAATTGGCGAAGCCAAATCAATGATGCCGGTTAGAAAATGATGCCGATATTGCAGCTTTAATGGCCCAAGCGGACGCTTGGTGTGTCTTTCTAAAGGAAAGTTTGGCCTTCCTGTCCTCAGTCTTAAGCCCATCCACTATGTCATTGGAAAGAACATTGGAAGACGTGAGGCTAGCCGCTGGAGCATCTACAGAGGGCAACTGCAAGAGCAACTCCAATTCTGGAGCAGAACAATACAGGGTTTTTGTCATGCCCGCTAGGAGCAGCCAGAGGCTGACTCCATGATCTCTAAATGACCTCAGAAAAAAGCGTCAGGCAAGGAATAAACTCCTGCTCAGGTTTTGGTATCATAAACAGGTCCTCATTAGGATTCGAGGTCACTAGAATCCTCAACTACTCCAAAATTGGTTGACACTTTAACTTTATGGAATAAGGACTTGAAGACCGAGGGACGGAAAAGGCCTGTAAACACTTCTCTGGCCTCAATCTCTCGTCTTCAGAAAATTCAAATTCTGGCTGGTAATCCTCTTCCAGCACTGAAACGTCACTGTGCAGGGAATCCTGCTGAGAGGGAGAATCAGGCCTGTCAGCCAGGTTAGCTGCCAATTGTGGCCTTGGATTGGGCACCATGATTGGTGACTGACCACCCTGTTCCATCCCAGCCGCCAACATCTTGGCCAGTGTCTCAGAAATGAGAGCCTGAATGTCCATTGGCTGAGCATGTGTCTGCCCTTCCTCCGCACGGAGCCCCATTGCGGTAGGGGTGAATGTGGCCTCTGGAACCTGCCGCCATGCTACTGGCCAACCATGGAACTCCATTGCCACCATACACTGGACAGCAATGGAATTCACCTGAGGAGCTTTAAGCAGAAACTGTGGACGCCTGCCAGCCTCAGACGTAGGTAATAATTGGAGGCCTTCAGCCCTACCCTGTAGAAACGGGGCACTATCAGCCTGAGCAGACAAATTAACTTCAGAAGTAGAAGATTGCTGGTACTCTGCAGCCTGGGCGCTACGATGTGCCTTATCAAATTGCCTTTCCAAGACCTTATGATGTCTAAAGGCATCCTTGTCCATCACAACAGACCTTGAAGACAACCCTGATGACAAAGGTTGTCCCTTAGCTGATGTACTCCTAGTGATCATCTTAGCCCATTTAGATCCAGAATGTTGTGATCTATGGGCTTTAGGAGGACTAGTAGGCTGGTCAATATCAGAGGACAGCGCAGAATCAGCCATAATATACTCCTGAAATAAGGCTGCTAAGATTAGCAGGCAGAATAAGCTCTAGTCCAAATTAAGACCAAAAGACACCACTCTTCAATCCAGATAATAAGGCTGCGCCCAAAATGACCACTCACACAATTGCCAGTAATAAAATAGATACTGGACACAGAAGAAAGGTGATACTGGCCTGGCCGGAACAGGTTCAAGATGTCCTCTCAATGCTGCGTACAAATTGCAGGGATTGGCAATGTGAAGCCTTACATGCACTACCAGCATCAGCTCAGGCCACAGCAATACCAGGAACAAGGCGCAGGAATCAAATCCGACTCCTTAAGTGCCGCTTCACAAAAAGATATTCCTCCGGCATCCAGATAACTTTTTTAGAATCTAGGAGCCAATTAGCAGTCAAACAAAACAGGCATGAGATCCCAAAAGCCTCTCCAAATCCGCTGCTGCAGATCATCAAAACAAAATGGCAGGCGCAAGCAGGAAACGCTCCTTTGCGCCACTGCGGCTGCCTGCAAAGTGCAAAAATGGCGCGAAAGCAATTTTAAGCTTTCCCAGCACCACAAAGCTCACCTGGTCCGTGGAGTTTCCCACGGGTCCCCATGCAGTGACTCCGGAGCCATCTTGCTAAAATGGAGCTGTTGTGATGGTGGCGGTTGTGCCGGCGGACCGGTAAACCAGCTCATCCACTGGCAGCTAACTGAAATAACGGAGGTGCCCTGGAAGAGACAGAAGTCTGTATTGCTGCCTTTAACAAGATCAGGGGAGTGGAAGACGGTCTGGAGCCCCAGAAGCATCTAACTCATCTCCCAACAGCCGAGGAAGATAGAATCTAACAGTTCCTCACAAGTTCCAGACTCTCAGCTCCTTCTACAATTAAAAAATCAGAAAACAAAAACAAAAAAATTCTAAATAAATAAATAAATTCTAAATAAACAAGAAATCTAAGCTCTAATTGCTAGAGCAAGCAAACTCAAGTCTCTGTAGCTGACTGAGTGAAAAAGACTGAAGCTCATCAAGCAAGGAGGCATGGCTAAACACTTTGAAAAAAATTTACACTCAGTCTCTGTTTAATAGACGAGAGTTAATCCATGCATGGATTATCCAAACATCACATTGGAAAAGGGGGCAATTTTATCATTGGTTAGAGAAGAGATATATACAGGGTAATGTTGTAATGAAATGAGTGAAAAAGAAAGAAGAGAAAGAAGATAGATAAATGTATTAAAAGCAAGAAATGTGGAAGAAATGTGAAATGATGATATTAAGATATGATAAATAGTGGAGGAGTAGGAAGAAGACACAAAAGATGTACTCAGGTAATACACTGAATGCTTGATTATGTATTGTATGTCTGTCTATAAAATAAAATAAAAATTATAAAAAAACCACAATTTTTCTTTTACATTTAAACATTACCATCTCCAAGATTCATCTGCTCCTCAAATATTTTCTTCACTACTCTTAAAGGAACTAAGTATATCAAAAATAGATGTGTTTGTCTACACACACATACATGCATGCATAAAATATAAGTCTAATATAATTCCTTTGAAAAAGAACATTGGACTTACCTGAAGGTTCTTTCTCCTTGCGCTGCGTGAGAGTCCAGTGAATGGGCTGTCCTCATGTCCTTGGCCAATGACTGAGTTAATATTTAAATATTTAAAACACGCCTCCCCTTTCGGTCTGGCTTCAGTTCATAAACAAAAGTCCAGATCTGAAGAATGCTGAAACTCAAGCAAAAATAAACAAGTAACCAAATCCGGAACCTGTAGAGAGAAAGGGAGGGTATGGACTCTCACGCAGCACAAGGAGAAAGAACGTTCAGATAAGTCCAATGTTCCTTCTCCCTTGCACTGCTTAGAGAGTCCACTGAATGGGATATACCCAAGCTAAATATCCCTACAGCGGGATAAGGAAGAAATGTGAGTCTGGTCAGTTGTCAGAACCTGCTGGAGTACCCTGCGACCAAAGGCCGCCTCAGCCGATGCAAACTTATCCAACCTGTAGTTGCGGATGAAGGGAATAGGTGAGGCCCAAGTGGCCGCTCTGCAGATTTCAAGAAGGGAAGCCTGTATGGCCCAGGCCGCAGAGTGGCCGCGCTCCGTGTTGAATGGGCCGTAATGTGACGCGGACAAGGCTTGCGCTGGTGGTCATAGACCATGGTGATGCAGGCCTTGAGCCACCAAGCGATGGTTGTTGACGACACCCTGGAACCCAGAGAAGCGGGTAAGAAGGAAATAAATAAGGATTCCGACTTTCAAATCGAAGGGGTCCTATCGATATACTTCCGTAGAGCCCTGCGGACGTCTAAAGAGTGCCATCGTTGTTCGGAGGGATGCGTGGGTTTGGGGCAAAAGTCAGGTAAGATTATCTCCTATGCCCGGTGGAACCAGGTGTTGACTTTTGGGAGAAAGGTAGGATCCAGCAGGAGGATCACCTAGACGGAATGAAATACGCACAGGTCGTCGTGCACCGAGAGTGCCGCCAGCTCTGAAATGCGAAGCGCTGAGGTAATCATCACCAGGAAGGAGACTTTGAAAGTTAGCAGTTTCAAGGAGGCCGATTTCAATGGTTCAAAGGGCGACTCTGTCAGGGCTCAGAGAATGAGACTGAAGTCCCAGGAGGGGAACCTGTGAACTGTAGGTGGGCAGAGATTAGCCGATCCCATAGAAATGAATGGACACATGGATGTTTGGAAAGAGAGGAAGCTCCACCAGCGTCAAGAACGTTCGCAAGGGCGGCAACTTGTCATCGTAAGGTATTGACAGCGAGACCAGAGTTCAATCCGTCTTGGAGGAATTCCAAAACTCGGGAAATGGGTGCGGAGACGGGAGATGTACCCCCCTTGTCGCACCAGTGACTAAACGCAGACAGATTGCCTTGTAGATACGAGTTGTAGAGCGGCAGCGAGACGCAAGAATAATGTCAATTACCTCCACTGAGAAGCAGTCCCGCTTCAGGATCTCCCTCTCAAGTTCCAAACGGCCAGCTGGAACCAGTGAGGGTTCGAATGGTAGAAGGCCCCCTGACGGAGTGAAACTTGATTCGGGGGAATCCGCCAAGGAGGGGTTCGGGACAAACTCAATAGATCCGCGAACCAACTCCGCCAAGGCCAGTACGGGGCAACAAAGATAACGTCCGCACCCTCCGGTAGGACTTTTCTGAGAACTCTGGGAATCAAGTGAATCGGTGGAAAGGCGTGAAGCAGGACAGGCGGCCATTGGCAGCGGAGGGCATTGGTCCCCACGGCTCCCGGTGTCCAATACCTGGTGAAGAAGTGCGGGAGCTGCGCTTTTGTTGGGCTGGCGAAAAGATCCACTTGAGGGCGTCCGAAGATGGTCGTGATTTGCAGAAAAATCTTGGGGAGGAGTTGCCACTCCGCAGGATCGAGAGTAGACCTGCTCAGCCAGTCCACGTGAGTGTTGTCGATGCCGGAGATGTGCTCTGCATGAAGAGAGAGAAGATGAGTTTCCGCCCAGCGACCCAGTTCTGCGGCCTCGCGCATCAGGGCTCTAGAAAGAGAGTCCCCTTGCCTGTTCACATGGGCCTTTGCAGTCACGCTGTCCATCTGTAGAAGTACGTGATGACCGGAGAGCTGGTTTTGGAAGTGACGGAGCGCCAGATGTGCAGTGCGCAACTCCAACCAATTGATGTCGTTCTGTAGATCCCTGTGGGACCAGCGACCCTGAGTGACTTGGGATTGGAAGTGGGCCCCCCATCCAAACAGACTGGCATCTGTGGTAAGAATTAGATGCGGGGGGTCGTGGAACAGGCTGCCTCTTTCTAGGGCAGGAGATGTCCACCATCGTAGGGAAGTGAGAACCCTTCGAGGTACCCTGATCCGATGGTTCGAGGCACTGGTGCCGGATTGCTGACATGCCAGGAGGGGCCACTGAAGGGGGCGTGAGTGTAGCTGCGCCCACGGAACGATGGACAAACAGGAAATCATGAGCCCTAACAATTGGGACAATGAGAGAACGGGTACTGTCCAGAGGGACTGCACTTGCTTCACAGCCTGATAAATGGTGACCATGCGCTCTGTAGAAAGGAAAACCAGGCCGGAGACGGTATTGATGTGTATTGATAGGTGGATGAGCTCGGTAGAGGGAGTGAAGTTACTCTTCTCCCAGTTGATGGTGAAGCCATGCTCCTGGAGTTCCTTGAGTGATGCCTGTAGGTCGAATTCTGCCTGTTGGGATGAGGAAGAGAGTATTAAGGTATCATCCAGGTAACAGCAATCTGACCGGCTGTGCTCTCAGATGCGCGGCCACAGCTTCCAAAAGCTTAGTGAAGGTGCGAGGGGCTGACAATAGACCAAAGGGCAAGGCTCTATACTGAAAATGGGCACCATTATAACAAAACCTAAGAAATTTGCGATAAGCCAGTCTGATGGGGAACATGCAGGTAAGCTTCCCTGATAGCAATGGAAGTCATGAAGTCTCCTTGTCTGATGGTTGCTAAAATGGTATGCAGAGATTGCAACTTGAAACATCTATAACGGATATAGAGATTTAGACGCTTCAAATCAAGTATGGTTCTGCAGCCCCCCGACTTTTTCTGAACCAGGAAGAGAACTGAGTAGAAACCGAAGCCCCGATGGTCAGGGGGTACGGGCTGGTCAGAAGGTGGTGAATCTCAGCCTCCATCAAGGCTCACTTGGAGGGATCCGAAGACGTGGAACATTGAATGAATCTCCGCAGGGACTCAGAAATAAATTCAAGGGTCACCCCCAATTGTCTGGAGAATCCATGCGTCGGTGGTTGTGCTTTGCCAAGTGGAAATTAAGTTGGCGAGCCGACCTTCAATGGGCTCAAGGCCCAAGGCGTTATTTGTTCTTACGGTAGGGACGGAATCCAGACCCCCTAAAGGGGCGTCGAGATGTGAGCGTTCCCGGAATTGTTGCCTATCCGGAACCCTGTCAAGAGGGACAAGGGAAAAGCCGCTGATATGCCGGGGATGGAAACCCGGGATCCGAGAACCAAAAGGAATGCCGGCAGTATGGGAAGGTGGAACGCCGATATGGCCGGCCAGAGGTATAGGGAAGCACTTTCTTTTTGTCCCTACCTTCTACTAGAACTGGATCTAGCACATCACCAAAAAGGGATCCCCCTTTAAATGTAGCTGATGCCAGCCGTCACTTGGTCCTCATGTCTGCTTGCCAATGACACAGCCAGAGAAGGCATCTAGACACAATATTTGAGGCCAATGTTCAAGATGCAAACTTCGCCAAATTAAACATAGCATCGGCGTAATACTCGGCATCGGCAATCAAATTGTTGACGTCCTGAATCGCTCGAACATCATCCATGGGCAATCTGAATTGTAGCTGACGCAGCCAGATGATTGACATCCTAGTGAAAAAGAATGGCGCTGTGGCCGATTGAATGGCCCATGCAGTGGCCTGATGCGTTTTGCGGGTTGAAATCTCAGCCCGTCTGTCCTCTGTTTTAAGACCTTTAAGACCATCCTTCTGATGGAAGGATACTAGGCGAGGTGAGATATGCCAAGGGCCCGTCGATTGCGGGAATTTCAAGCAGGTCTTCAAGGACCTGGTCCACAGAGTACAATTTCTTGTCAAGGCCGCTTGGAGTGGGAACTGACCCCGGCTGGGCCCATTGACACTGTACCATGTCCATAAAAAGCTTGGGGGACAGAATGGTTTCATGCTCCGGAACCGTCTTGATAAACAAGCAACTGGTAGAGGCTTGGGGTTCAGAAGGTTCTTCAGATCGTGGGGGCACTATCCCCATATTGGCAGTGACCCTCACCTTATGTTACAGAGTCTTAAACATTTCATGGTAGAAGAGGCCAGTGGAAAGTGGCTTGTCAGAGGACATTCCTTCATCCTCTTCCCCAGAGAGTTCGAACCTGAAGGCCTCATCTTCCTCTACCAACTATGATGGGATGGGGAAGGTGAGTTTACAGCCTGCGGAGAGTCACTGGCAAGTTGTCTCAATCATTGGACAGGCTTGTGTGTCGGAACTGGAGCAGATAAGGGGGCTAAAATGCCTCTTTGTGTGAGAGCAGCGTGTATACCCCTGGACACCGTTAAGGCGATGAGGTCACACATCTCTTGTGGTATGGCAGAGGCCTGACCTTCCACTGGACGGAGCCCCGCAACAGTGGGGGTGAAGGATGCAGATGGTTTAGACACCCGTGAAGATCTGGGTGGAGGCGTTATGGAATCAGAACCCTGGGCGAATACCTCCCTAATTACAGCTTGGTTCTGTTGTACTGTAGATGGGGAATTTAGAGACCACTGAGAAGTGTCTTGATCCCGTAGGGGAGAAAGGACCTGATCAAGGTCCATATCAGATGGATATACAGCTTCCGCAGAAACTGGGGCGGAGCTAACCGCCTTCTTTTGTGCCTTGTCTATCTGCTTGCTTAAGGCCCGGTGTCTACGTTTAGCATCCCTTTCTGCAGCTGCAGAGGATGCTGCCTGACTGGATGATTTGTCTCTTGATGAATGGGACCTTGATTTAGAGGTGCTCTTTCTACTGGTAGATGGGGTAGGAGATCTGGATCTATTGGCAGGGGAACAACTGCAATCTGTCATTGTGATATTAAGGTGGCCTTAGCAATTGGGCCAAATGAATAAGAGAAATTGTAATAAGGCTTCGTTGAAGGCAGTGGGGCCGACAAAACAGCTCCGAATGCCTGATGGTGATAACAGTGTGGCAGGCAATTGACAACACAACTTGTCAGATTCAAGCCGAAGTTAAATAAGAGGGACTGGAGCTGACAGCACAGCTCACCAACACGTCAACAATGTCCCCAAAATGGGATTTCCAGTTTTGCATCCCAGCGATGCAGTCAGGGAAATAGTGGGCTCTGATGAGCCTCGCGAAAACCCTAACTGATGAACCGCCACCGACGGGTCTTTGGACCGAACCTGACTTGTAGGGACAGGGGAAGGAGAGGGGCGCCTCGGACGGCTGAGAGGAAGAGGCAAGTTCCTCGGAGGTCAGAGGGAACCATCTGAGTCGGCGGCGGGGGGAGGCAGCCATGGTAGCTGCCACGAAGCTGTGACAAACCGGGAAAGAATTGGGGAGGAGGAAAGAAGAAAGAAAGAACAATGTGCTTTGAAGCCAGGTGAGTGACACCAACCTAAGTGAGAAACAACATTAAGACTATGGACTTTTACTAATAAGACCCCCAGCCTTAAACAGGGGCTGTAGATTTGCAGGGCTTGAAGATTTTGTAAAGTAACAATAGAGGATAATGACCCATTAAGAAATTTACTTTAGTACTGATTTTTTTTTGGACGATTTGGCTATTAACAAATCAGAAAACTGAGTTTTCCTTCAAATTGGAACAGATTCGATCTTTGGAAAAAGAGAAAAGCGACAAATAAGGACTTAACACCTTTAAAAGTTGGATGAAGCAAGGCAAACGGATGGTTACATAATTGCTACAAAATGAAAATTGCTGTGACTAACCGAAAGTGTCTTCTGCTTGAAAAAGAACTATTTTGACTGGCCTGGATTACTTAGAAAATAACTATAGATTTTTGGATTTTGGAGATTCCTATTCTGCCAATGGGGTTTTATAAAGAAAGAAGAAATATAATGGAACTAATAAAATCGAAACTAACTGGCACAGGGACAAAAGAAGTGGCGCAGGAACAAAAAAGGGAAACTGATGGATTCTACATGGAACAGATTTTACAATAGAATTAAATTGATATATAGAGTTTCAAACAGGGATATTCTGATTTTGAAGTGGAATACTTATGGACAGATAGGGAAATGAAGAAATAAAATAGATAAACTTAAAATGTAATGTTTAAATGAGTTTTAAATATAAGCAGGAGGTGTCTATGGAGAAATAAAGATGGAAAATAAAAGAAGGTAACTAAAATAGAAATTTGATGTTAAGGTGGTTAAAAACGATACTTTTATAAAAGCATAAGAGTATATATTAATATGAGACAAACTTAAGAAAATTTATTAAACTAAGAGAGAATAAGTGGAGAATATGTCTGATGCAATATGTTGTCATTTTAAATTGTAAAATTTATTAGACTATGGGAGAACAAGTGGAGAATATGTTTGATGTAACATGTTTTAATTTTAAACGGTAAACAAAGTTGAGAATGGTAAATATGATTAAATGTGAATGATTAATGAACTATTGGATGATAAAATAAGAAACACAGACTTAAGTAACAAATTGCGATTGAATTTAATGTATGTTGGAAATGATTAACATTAAGAAATAGGTTGGGAAACACCCTGGAAAAGTATATTTGGAAATAATTAAATAATAGATAAATATACTGAAAAGAAAACACTCAAAATAAGATATGCTGGAAATCAGCCAAAATAAAATATGCTGGAAATCAGTCAAACGATTGTTGGAGGTATGGAGGAGAATATGCTTGAAATCAGCCAAAATAAAATATGCTGGAAATCAGCCAAAATTAAAAAAAAATGCTCGAAACCAGCCAAACAACAGTTGGAGTTATGGAGGAGAATGTGCTGAAATTCAGCTAAAATAAAAATTGCTGGAAATCAGCCAAACTATAGATGGAGATATAGAGGAGAATATATTGGAAAAAGTTAAATTAATATGGGGTGAAAAAGAATATGTTGGAAGACAACTAAAATGAAGTGAAACATTTTGAGATTATTCTGTGTAAAATGAAATGTGTAATAGATGATAAGGTCAAGAAAATTAAGTTTAAATTGACAAAGTTTAAGATCTAAAGATTGGATGAAATGGGTCCAGACATTAAGAAATACAGATAGAATTTTGATTTATAAATTGAAATAAAAATAGAGCTGTATATATTGGAAATTAAGATTTGTGGTGATAAAATAGTAAGGTAAAGGGACGTTTGTCTTACCTTTAAACGCCAATTCTCTCTAGCTGCAGAGTGGTTCAGGAATGGGTAATCAGAGTCCAATCTGCCCAGAGACTGAGACTTGAAGTTTAGGCCACACCTTCCTGTGACTGCTTCCTGTCCCAGTTTTCGGTGAATAAAGGCCTGAAAAAGAATCTGGAACAGAAACATTAGTAGGTACACATCCCAGGCCCCAGCGAAAAGGGTGGGGCTGAACCACTCTGCAGCTCGTACTCTGCAGCTGTACTGGCTGAGTGATTAAAGAATGATGCCGCCGTGGCTACGTTAATGGCGCAGGCGGCTGCCTGATGCATCTTGCGAAAGGAAGCTTCAAATTTTTTGTCATCGGGTTTAAGACCATCGGAGGGATCACCTGCCGCATAAGGCACAGGAGATCAAGGCAGCAATTGGGAGGTCCACTGAAGGAACTTGAAGCAGCTGACTGAATGAGGGGGCCATGTTGTAAAAAATTTTATCTGACGAGCTGGGAGTGGGAAGGGTTGTCGGGTTGACCCATTGATTTTGGACCACATCCCCAAAAAGCTTGGGGGCTGGAATAAATAGCTGTTTTAGTATGGGCTCAGAGAAAATCCCTTGGCCCTTCCCCTGGGATTCAACTTGGTCATATGAGCCCTCATCCTGCAACCCAGCTGTGGCTATCGCCTTGAGAAGCAAGGATCTGAAAAGCCCCGCAGGAAAAAGGCCCATGAAGGCCGGGGTGTCCGGGAGATCTCCGTCCTCATCTTCAGATAGGTCGGGGTCCCTTATGGGCTCCTCCCCAGACACTAATTCTGCGCTACCCTCAGAAGGAGAGGGAGAATGGTGCGAAGGCTCAGTTAAGCTGGACTGTGGAGAAGAGTGGGCCTGCTTGCTGAGGTAGTCAGATACCAGAGAGGTGGATCTGTGGCTACAAATGCCTTCAGCAATGCCTGATCTAATGGCTCTAGATATTAGCAACTGAAGGCCTTTGGGCAATTCAGACAGTTGAGCCTCAGGCTCTGTGGGTCTGCGAGGCCCTGGATTCTGATCACTCGGAGTACATGCGAAAGGATGGCTCATCCTGGACAAGTCCCATCGGGTGAGCAGGCTCCTGTGAATCTGAAGGAGCAGGACTTGGAGAAAGACCCCCAGTAGCAGACTGCAGTGGAGCCTGTGGCGAAGGTTGGTTAGACCCGTGTGGCGATGATTGAGTCACCGGTAGATCAGTAGCCCTGGGAGAATCCTCCAATTGTTTTTGCCTTTTTTCCGGAAGAGAAAATTGTTTTCTAGACCTTTTTGTCTGCGCTCCATATTTTTAACTTCAGCGCTGGACAAGTGTGAGGCCTTGCTGCCATGCTTAGATTTGCTAGTGGATTTCTTATGGGTGGATGCCTCCCCATGGACCATGTCTGCCATGGGGGGAGGGGGTGAGTTTGCAAATTGAGTAAGGCAATTTTGGTCAAAGGCCTTCAACAAGGGCGGCTTACACAGGGCGAACCTACGTGCTGCCTGCCCCTTCCCCCCCACCCCGTTTATAACAGGGCCCCTTCTGATGGTTATACTTGCCAGCTGCAGGTAAGATGAACTACTCTTGCAAGTAGTTGTAGAGACTCTGCAGAAGGCTGAACCGTTGAGCTGCCCAAGCACGAACCAAGGCGCTGCCCAGCCTCCGAGCTGCCATGAGCTCACAAAATGGCGGCCGCCAAACATGAGAAACAAAATGGCCGCCAACGTGGCTGACTTTTAAAATGGCCACGATCCAAAGGAGGAGAGGCTCCTCGGCATCTGCTGCCTCGCTAGGCAGCGAAAATGGCGGGGGCAATGGCAGCGGCGGCGGTGGCAGCAGAGCGCCTCTCAGCTGAGAGACTCCGGCCGGCAATGCCCTGAGCAATGAGGTGATGATGAAGAAGCGTCTGCTGAGTGCAAACCGCTTCTCAGCCGATTGTCGGCGCGGCAGCAATGCAACTACTGCCACGCACCTAAGCTCTTCGCCCCACTTCTGCCTTGCTGCTAAGGGGCAAACCGCGCTGTGCTATGGTGTGCTAGTGGTGTCGTTGGTGGCAGCGGCTTGCATTGGAGGAGGCTGGGGGGGAGAGGGGTGGGGGGGAGAGAGAGATAGGACAGTGGCCACTATCTTGAGCAAGATAGGAAGGCCAGAGGGCCTGAGTCCAAGGGCTCTCCCCCCCGATAATGGAGGCGGCTTTATCAGCCTAGACTGATGTGGCCAGCACTCCAGACAAATAAATGTTAAATTTCTTAGAAAAATAGAACCTGTAAGATGATTCAGAAATTGGTAAATGAAGAGCAACTGCCAAAGATGTCTCTTCTCAGATGGACTGAGATGAAAACTGGGACAGGAAGCAGTCACAGGAAGGTGTGGCCTAAACTTCAAGTCTCAGTCTCTGGGCAGATTGGACTCCGATTACCCATTCCTGAACCACTTTGCAGCAGGCTAGGAGAATACTTAGATCAAGAGGTTATAATATTTCTTAAATTTGTGTTTTGATATTGGTGTTAAAAGAAGTAATGGAGAAAATTTAGGAAAGAGTTAGAATGAACTTTGATTTATATTTGGATATATTTGGGAATTAAGATTTGAGGTGATATAATAGTATGGCCTAAATTAAGATGTTAGAATTTATGTTAAAAAAATTTGTTTTGATTTGTAATTTTAAGAGATGCAATAAGGAAATTTTGAAACGGCTCTTCCCACGCTACTGTGAGGGATATTCAAAATGGCGCAGAGGCGATGGTAATGGCTCCCACCCGCCAAAGAGCCGTAGGTAACATCAGCCGACAGAACAGCTGCACAAACCCTCCAATGTCAATTTACAGCTAATAAGTGCCAAAATTATCAATAGTTAAGTACTTGAGAACCGACAACATGGTTCTCCAAACCTGTCGTGAGGCGAATCAAAATGGCGTCTGAAAGCCTCAAACGATCCCTCGCGCTAATGGAAAAGGTGCCGAGATTGACTGAAGCCGACGGAACGGCTCCTCTAGTCACAGCAATGATCCCAACAGGGAGAGCCCAGCCCCGACAACACGGGACTCTGCTCAATCCCCCCGTTGCGCGAAACTGACACCATGGCTTTAATCACGTACCACTTACTGTCAGCCGAAGGTCTCCTCACCAAAAGGATCCTGCCGATTGCCGGTGTGTTGATTGCAATCTGAGCAGCGGCAAGCCGCTGCTCCGCAGAGCGGAGCTCGGCGAGCGCAAAGCACGCCGGCAACCGCACAAGCACAAACCAAATAGAAATTTATTTATTTTATATTTTTTTATTTTATATTGGATTTCTATACCGCCCTTCTCCCTGAGGACTCAGGGCGGTGTACAGCCAGATTAAAAAACATGCAGAACAAATATTAAAAACAATTAAAAGATATATAAATTTGGCCCAATTAAAACTCATTTACCAATTAAAAACGTTTAAAACATTTAAAAACAGTTAAAAATTTCATCTTAAGCCAGCCCGGCTTGTTTAAATAAATGGGTTTTAAGGGCGCGACGGAAGGCACTGAGGTCTTGGATTCTCCTTATCTCTGGGGGGAGCTGATTCCAGAGGGTAGGTGCCCCCACAGAGAAGGCTCTCCCCCTGGGGGTCACCAGCCTACATTGTCTGGCTGATGGCACCCCGAGGAGGCCCTCTCTGTGGGAGCGCACGGGTCGATGGGAGGTCGTTGGTAGCAGCAGGCGGTCTCGAAGATAGCTAGGCCCTATGCCATGGAGCGCTTTAAAGGTGATAACCAACACCTTGAAGCGCACCCGGAAGACAACTGGGAGCCAGTGCAGCTCGCGCAGGAGCGGTGTTACATGGGAGCGCCATGCTGCTCCCGTCACTACCCGCGCTGCTGCGTTCTGGACCAGCTGGAGCCTCCGGGTGCTCCTCAAGGGGAGCCCCATGTAGAGAGCGTTGCAATAGTCAAGGCGAGAGGTGACGAGGGCGTGAGTGACTGTGCACAGGGAATCCCGATCAAGAAAGGGCCGCAACTGGCGAATCAGGCGAACCTGACAAAAGGTCCCCCTGGTTACAGCCGTCAGATGTTCCTCCAAGGACAGCTGCATATCCAGAAGGACTCCCAGATTGCGAGCCCTCTCTGTGGGGGCCAATGACTCACCCCCAATAGTCAGTGATGGAGTCAACTGACTATATCGGGATGCCGGGAGCCACAGCCACTCAGTCTTGGAAGGGTTGAGCTTGAGCCTGTTCCTCCCCATCCAGACCCGTACAGCCTCCAGGCACTGGGACATCACTTCAAGGGCATCGTTGGGGTGGCCTGGGGTGGAGATGTACAGCTGGGTGTCATCAGCGTACTGGTGGTATCTCACCCCAAAGCCACGGATGATCTCACCCAGCGGCTTCACATAAATGTTGAACAGAAGGGGCGAGAGGACCGATCCCTGCGGCACTCCACAAATGAGAGGCCTCGAGGTCGACCTCTGCCCCCCTGCCAACACAAACTGCGACCGGTCGGAGAGAAAGGAGGAGAACCACCGCAACACGGTGCCTCCCACCCCCAACTCTTCCAGCCGGTGCAGCATGATACCATGGTCGATGGTATCAAAAGCCGCTGAGAGGTCTAACAGGACCAGAACAGAGGAACAACCCCTGTCCCGAGCCCTCCAGAGATCATCAACCAACGCGACCAATGCCGTTTCTGTGCTGTGCCCAGACCTGAAACCAGACTGGAACGGATCTAGATAAGATGTTTCCTCCAGGAATTGCGGAAACTGTCGTGCGACCACACTCTCAACAACCTTCGCCATAAAGCGAAGGTTGGAGACAGGACGATAGTTGGCCAATATTGCCGGATCCAGGGACGGCTTCTTGAGGAGAGGCCTCACCACCGCCTCTTTCAAGGCGGTGGGGAAGTAACCCTCACTCAACGAAGCGTTGATAACACCCTGGAGCCAGCCTCGTGTAACCTCCCGGGAAGCCAGTACCAACCAGGAGGGACACGGGTCCAGTAAACATGTGGCCGCACTAAGTCTCCCCAAAATCCTGTCCACATCATCAGGAGTCACAGCATCAAACTCCTCCCAGATAACATTCTCAAGACTATTCCTCGTCACCCTGCCCTGATCTACCCAGTCAGAGTCCAAATCCCCCCGGATCTGGGCGATTTTGTCATACAGGTATTGTCCGAAATCCTCCGCCCTGCCTTCTAAGGGATCCTCCCGCACTCCCGGATGGAGCAGGGCGCGGGTCACCCTAAACAGGGCGGCCGGACGATTCCCTGATGACGCAATAGAGGCGGAAAAGTAGTTAGACTTTGCCGTCTCTATCGCCACTAGGTATGTCTTAATATGCGACCTTACCAGTGTTCGATCAGATTCAGCGAGACTGGCCCTCCAACCGCTCTCCAGGCGTCTTTTCCGGCGCTTCATTTCCCTCAGCTCCTCAGTAAACCAAGGAGCCGCACGGGATCAGCATCGGGTCAGAGGCCGCAAAGGCACAACTCGGTCCAAGGCCCCACCAGCCGCCCGATCCCAGGCGGCTACCAGGTCCTCGGCCGAGTCATGTGCTAGATCCTCAGGAAATGGCCCAAGCTCCGTCTGGAACCTATCAGGATCCATCAGGCGCCTGGGGCGGATCCATCTAATTGGATCCGCCTCCCTGAGGCGAGGGGTCGCGGTTCGAAGATCTAGGCGAAGGAGTGAGTGGTCAGACCATGACAAGGGTTCCATGTCTATATCCCCTATAACAAGACCACTCAACCACTGGCCAGAGACAAAAATCAGATCCAGAGTGTGACCTCCCCTGTGAGTAGGGCCATGAACTAACTGGGTCAGATCCATGGCCGTCATGGAAGCCATGAACTCCCGAGCCACCTCAGACGTTTCACCGACGGATGGCAAGTTGAAATCACCCATGACTAAAAGCCTGGGTGTATCTACTGCCACCGTGGCTATCACGTCGAGTAGCTCAGGTAGGGCTGTTGCCACGCGGCAGGGAGCCAGGTACGTAAGCAACAAGCCCATCTGAACCCCACGGCCCCACCTCACAAGGAGGGACTCACATCCGGCTATCTGAGGCACAGTGGTCTCCCTCGGACCCAGATCCCCAAATGTGAATCGAATCAGATAAAATATCCAAAGAGGACTTCCAGTTGATGACTTGTGGCGGCATGGCGTTGTGAGAGCGATCGCTGCCCTCTAACGCCACCTTTTCGACGCGTTTTGGGGACCCTTCGAGGCGTAGAAGCTTGGAGAGCTTCACGGACAGTAGTGGGACCTTGGCAGGCAGGGTGGTGAGTTGCAAACACGCCCTGCTGGACCGCTACCCACTGTCGAACCAACGCGGTGCGTCTGCCCTTTAATGGCGGACCCGAAGCTGTGATAATCAACCAAGACAGGAAGCAAGAAACTCCAGTGAAGTTGGTGCTAGAAAGCACTCATACTTAATTCCCCCTGAGCACACTCCGATTGAATCGCTAAAACTGTGTCGGCAGGGTCGGGCGGAAAGGAACCACGAAGGAAACAAGCAGCGATGGCGAGAGAAGGAGAAGAAGTGGATTGCACCCGAGTGAGACCGCAGACAAACCGGCGAGAGATCGGAGAGACTTGTGAAGCAGAGTGGCGGCGCTATCAGAGAACGGGAGTAACACGTTTATTGGACTAAACCAGGAGCTTCTGGAGCGAGTTATTTTAGATTGGATGTTCTGACCGGAGTGAGGAGAGGAGAGTGACTGGAGATCGGAAACCGGAAGCGCAGCCATTGAGAAAATCAACAACAAGAACAACGAGCGAGCAGAGAAGGAGGAAGGAATACCAGAGGAGGACAAACGGAACAATCCTTTGCAACAAGAATAATATTTTGACACCCTAAGAACTCAGGAGTTACGAGGAACTGAAACTTGACAACATTTAAGCTCTTTTTTTTTCCTCTCCCTTAAATAGTTCTTCACACGTGAAGACACTGAAGATATCAAGACTAACTAAGTAATTAAGTATTTTGATTCAAATCATTATTTATATTAGAACATTTATATTATATATCTTTATATTTAGATCCATATTTATCTATACTTATATATATTGGAATAACTTATTTATATAGCTGTGTATAAGATTGACCATATTGATTATTTATTTAGCCTATAACATCCATTGATATTTAAGGATATACCTTTTTTCTAAATCAATTCCTTTTTACTAGTATTATTATTAACTAATATCTGATACTGTGATTTATCAAGTGATTAATTACCTATCTATGTATTGATACTTTTTATAAATAAGAATATATTTGAATAATGTTAGAGATCTATATAGATTAAGAGACATCGTTTTCAGCATCTGATTAATTATTTGTATAATTGTAGCTGTACTAATTGATTGTGGGATATATATACCAGTTAGATCTTATGAATTTTGGCAAGTGATCAATAATGGAATAGATATAGATAAGACAGGAATAGAATAGATCAATAGACTCAACTGAATAATTGGGGCATTTAACTAAACCTCAGACTGGGGAGGGAGCGGTAATAGATAAGGAAAAATTAAAGGCATTTAGTATCAATAGCAATATAAAAGGAGATACACTAAACAAAAGAAAGAATAACCAGTGGATGACTATTTGGAGAAACATCAAAAAAATCGTGAGAGACCAGAAAAAGGTGCTGAAGGAAATGACAAGCCTCTCATCCACTGTGATTAAAACGGGAAAGAAAACAACTTCAAACCCCATGATCACAATGACGTCACCTGCAATACAGAAGTCGACGGAAGGCCTATCCAAGACAGAAAAAGCAGCTATGATCCCCACTATGCAAGCAATGCAGTCGACATTGACAGCGATACAAGAGACAATGCTTATGATGCAGGAAAAGATGTCCAGCAATCATACAGAGCTGAAGACAGATTTCAGAGTCATCGACCAAAAAATGAATGACATACAAGAGTTAATACAAATAAACGAACAAAAGATTAAAAAGATGGAATCTAAAATCGAGCAACATGGAAAAAACCTGCATACAGTAGACCAGAATTTAATGGCCCAGAATAAGGAGCTGGAGGATTCAATCATCCAATTAGAAATGGACAGAGCCTCCTTCTATTTGCGTTTCCAGAACATCGCTGAAGATAAGGATGAAGATTTGGGCCAAGTGATGGCGGAGTTAATAGCTGAGGTTTTGCAACAAGATAAATGTGAGATAATGAAGGAATTGGATGAGATATATAGAGTGCAAACCAACTATGCCAGAAGGAACAAATTGCCTAGGGAAATGCATATCAGATTTGCACGGAAAAAAGTTAAGGATATATTTTATAGTATGGTGAGAGAAGAGCCAGTGAGATACAAAGAAAAGGAGGTGACTGTATTAAAGCAAGTTCCGAGGAGTGTGAGGGAATCAAGAAGGGATTACAGATTCCTGGCCATCCAACTGAACAAGAGGAATATCCTATTTAGATGGATCCTGCCGGAAGGTATGCTAATAACATGGCAAGGAAAGAAAATCAAAATAGACAGTCTGGCAGAAGCCCAAGATTTCTTAGATCAACTGAGAGGGACAGAAGAAGACCAAAGCAGTAAAGAGGAACTGGAAGCAACAACCCCAGAAGAGGAATCTATCCAGCAAAGGAGATCCAAAGAAGGGACCCCGGAGGAGAAAGAGACAGACGACAAAGAAAGCAAGGAAGTAAAGAAGAAACAAAGACCACAAAGAGTTACATGCGTAAAGAAGAACTAAAACAACACAAGGTTATAAGAAATGGAAGACTGGAAATTAATATTGGTTAATGTTAATGGTCTGAACGATAATAAAAAGAGGAAAATCTTTTTTACAAAATTAGCTAAACAAAATGTGGACATAACATGCCTCCAAGAGCATGTAAAAAAAGAAAATGTGCATGTAAAAAAAGAAAATGAAAAATATCTGGAGTACAAAAAACTTGGAAATCTCTTTACTTCCCTAGCAGAGAAAAAAAAGAGAGGTGTGGCGTTGTATATTAAGAAGGAAATAAAAGCAGATCTAAAGTATACTGACCCAAAGGGTAGGGTATTAGCAGTGGAAACAAAGAGAGGTAACTCACCAATATTAATAATAGCTATATACGCCCCAAATAAAAATCTGGGAGATTTCTATAATAAAGTTTGTGAAAAAATAAGTAAAATGGATAATAACATCTGCATAATTGGAAATTTTAATAGAGTAGTAGATTCGGACAAGGATCATAAAAGATCTAAAGGTCAAAAGAGAAAAAGGAAAAACTTGCCAAAATCATTTTTCGATTTAGTAGATGAATTCAATTTAGTAGACATCTGGCGAATCCTGCACCCATATAAGAGGCAATATACATACTACTCCAATCCTAAAAGATTGTGGTCAAGAATTGACATGATGTGGGTAAGCAGAAATACAGGGATGGACATTATGTCAGCTGAAATTACACCTAATATATGGGCAGACCAAAACCCGCTAGAGATCAAATGGAAAAATCTGTATAAGAGAAGGAATATAAGATGGAGGCTAAACACACAATTCTTGCGGGATAAGCAAAACATTGAGAAAATAAAGGGAGAATTAAAATTATTTTTTGAAGAAAATGAAAAGGAACCAACTGATCGAAGAATAATATGGGATGCAATGAAGGCGTTCCTGAGAGGCCTGGCAATAGCATACGGTGCACATAAAAACAAAGAAAAAAGAGAGATTCAGAAGCAATTGTTGGAAGATCTAGGTAATGCAGAGAAGAAGTGCAGCAAAACCCAGATAACGAGGGAGCTAAAGAAAATTGGATGATTATCCGTCATAGACTAAATTTATTTATTTATTTATTTGTTTGTTTTATTCGGCTTATATGCCGCCCTATCTCACAATGGACTCAGGGCGGCTCACAACAATAAAACACAAGCCACAATAAAAATAAAGACTAAAATCTAAAAAATTTAAAATTAACCCATTAAAACCCTTAAAACCCCGTCATCAGACCAGGTCAAGGGATTTGAAAAGCCAAGTTTTTAATTCCCGGCGGAAGGTGCGAAGGTCAGGCGCTAGTTGGAGCTCCAAGGGGAGTTGATTCCAGAGGGTGGGCGCCCCACCCATGGCTGCCATGGAAGCCATGAACTCCCGAGCCACACCCGACGCCACACCCAGGGACAGCAGATTGAAGTCCCCCAGAACAATAAATCTGGGAAACTCCACCACCAGCCCCGAGAGGGCGTCGAGCAGCCCGGGCAGGGCTGTTGATACACAGCTGGGAGACAGGTACGCAATCAACAAGCCCAACTGACCATACTGGCCCCACCTCATGAGGAGGGCCTCACATCCGTCAATCTTAGGAGCAGTGACCTCCCGCGGACTAAGGACCTCCCTAATAACCACCGCCACCCCCCCTCCCCTACCCTGGGCTCTTGGCTGGTGCAGCACTCGGAAACCTGGTGGGCACAATTCAGTCAGAGGGACACCCCCCTGAGCCCAACCAGGTTTCCGTAATGCATGCCAGGTCTGCGGTTTCCTCCTCAATCAAATCACGAATGAGGGGAGCTTTATTGACCACAGACCTAGCATTAAAATAGACTAGCCTAAGCCCAGGGAATGTTATTGATCAGGAAAACCTGGCATATAAAATAAAACGAACTAAACAATATTATTTTGAAAATACCAACAAACCAGGCAGATGGCTGTCCTACAGATTAAAAAAAGAAAAAGAGAAAGGGATTATTCACCAGCTGGAAGATTCAGAGGGGCACATTGTAAACAAAGAAGAGGAGAAATTAGAGATGGTTCGTGAATATTATGCTACTTTATATAAAGAAGAAGAAATTCCCAAAGATAAAGTGGACCAATACTTGTCGGAAGAAAAACTTCCACTGATCGGGGAGGAGGAGAAAGAAATGCTTTGTCAGAATTAAAGACAGCAATATCCAAACTCAAAAAGAACAAATCACCAGGCCCAGACGGTTCCCAGGGGAACTATATAAAAATCCAGATTTAGAGGAAATCCTCCTACCAAAACTGTTGGAAATTTATAATGAGGCCTTGACAAAATCTAAAATACCGGAATCGTGGAGGGAGGCATTTATCACACTCCTCCAGAAAGAAGGAGTGGACTTAAAATTGATAAAAAATTACAGGCCAATTTTCCTCCTTAATACGGATTATAAGATTTATATGAGCATCATAGCAGGAAGACTGAAGATAATTTTGAATAATTTAATACATAATGATCAAAATGGATTCCTTCCAGGGAGACAGATAAGAAGCAATACAAGGATGGTATTAGATATTAGAATTCCGCTGACAGTTGCAAAACAAAATGGCAGCTCAGAGCTGAAACTCCGAGGCTAGGAGGGAGATGTTTCGACATTTTCAAGAGTGTGGGGGTCAATTAACCATCCACAGACCCCCCCTCCCAGCAAGCTGAGGTATTTTCGGCTCAATAGAGCTGTGGATGGAGCCCAAGGATAAAACCCGAGCTGAGCCCGAAGATCAGCTGTTTGTCAGTAAAAAGACTGAGGGCGGTGGGGAGAATGTCAACATCAAAGCCTGGCTGTCATGACCGGGTCAACCACTGAGTCTAATACAGCTGATGAAATGGTTGGTGAGACGGTGGCAACAGCGACTCCGGATAGGGTGTTGATAATGATGCCTGGGCTAATAGGCGTTGCAACACGGCGGTGATGATGTCTATGGAAAGGGAGGTTACCACAATGGCGAGGGGAATGGCGCTAATGGCAGCGACGGCGACGGCAACACGAGGAGGCTGCAAGGAAGCCCTCGTTGTTAATAGAGGAGAGGGCAATGCTGCAAAGGCTATAAATGTTAGGATCCCTTCAACCTCTAGGGATCTGTTGCACTCCTCTTTCTTGAAACTCTGAGGACTTATTAAACTAATTGAACTAAGTAGCCTGAGCAAGGTGATGGATAGGGACTGAGGATTACAAACAGGAGATGATGACTTACTCTCCCCCTCAACTGTCCCTCTCTCCTTTATCAGATCTAGATCTATTACGACCACTCAGCGTTAACTTGCAATCTTAGATCGATCTGCAGCTTTATTTACCACCTATTCCCCAAGATTGCCCTGATTATTTAACCCTAAATACTTTGTCCAGTGGCTCTGCCTTACTTTTTTGATCTAATCCTCGGCCATCGCTGGTATCAGGGCTGGAGGAGATACAGACATCGAGAGTCTTGGATTATGGGGAGATAGACCACCTTCTCTTTGTTTCAAATGATTTGGTCGCTGTGAGAGGACGTCCCTTTGAGACCTCTATCCCCACCTCCTTTGGATGGACTTACTACAACCACAAGACTTCCCATCGTCGTGAGAGGGCGATGATGTTCCGATGTATTGACATTTGTAACATACTGGTCTCCCTTTTACATCTATTTCCTCCCTTATTTTAAATTACCTGTCTTAATCATCTCTAACACTCTTAGAAGAAAATGATCCTTCATCTCCTTCAACTCGCTCCTATCTTTGATGTATTCAACTGCGGAGCTCCTTGCACTGTGAGATTCCCCCCTCTCGCATGTCTGGCCCTCTCAGTTATCAAGGGCCGCCCTTGAGGACGGGTTTAGGAACCCTGAGAGGTGGTTTGCAAAAAACGGACGGCTTTGGGGTTTTTTAGATAAATCTTTAAGTTCTATTTTAAGGGGTTCTGGGAGGGATTGTGGGAATGGATCTGGGGGGATCCATAAATCCACTGAAAGGGGTAATGGGTCTGATAATCATGGTGGGGAGGATGGGGACAGAAATATGACAAGGATGCAGGGGGATGAAGCGATGGGCATTAGTATAGTAAGTGGGAGGGGCAGATATGACGGCTGCAGGGGGCGATATTATGTTTTGGGAGTGCGCACTCGATGTTTACGAGTGATTGCCCACTCCGACCCCCAAAGCACTGCTCGTTTCCCAGGTTGTTCAGAGTCTCAGACCCTGGGTCTACGGCTGATGTTATGTAATGCCAGGTCAGTGGTAAATAAAGCCCCCCTCATTCATGATCTTATTTCAGAGGGGGGTGCTGACCTGGCAGGGATTACGGAGACCTGGTTAGGCCAGGAGGGAGGAGTTCCTCTTGTGGAAATGTGCCCACCAGGTTTCCGTGCATTCCATCAGCCAAGGACTCAGGGAAGGGGTGGGGGAGTGGCAGCAATCATTAGAGAAAGTCTTTGCCCGAGGGAGGCCACTGTTCCTCAGATAGCCGGATGTGAGTCCCTCCTTGTGAAGTGGGGTCGGGGGATTCAGATGGGCCTACTGATTGCGTACCTGGCTCCCTGCCACGTAACAGCGGTCCTGCCTGAGCTGCTTGACATTATAGCCGGGGTGGCGGTGGAAACCCCCAGACTTATTGTTATGGGGGATTTTAACCTGCCATCCGCTGGTGAGATGTCGGAGATGGCTCGGGAGTTCATGGCTTCCATGACAGCCATGGACCTGACCCAGGTAGTTCAAGGCCCCACCCACTTGCGGAATCACACTCTGGAGTTGATTTTTGTCTCTGATCAGTGGCTGAATGATCTAAGAATAGGGGATATAGACATCAAGCCCTTGTCATGGTCTGATCATTCTCTCCTTCACATGGACTTTCAAGTCACTTCCACCCACCGCAGGGAGACGGAACCAACCAAATGGTTCCATCCCAGGCACCTGATGGACCCCGAAAGGTTCCTGATGGAGCTTGGGCCATTTCCTGAGACTCTGGCTCACAACTCGACTGAGGACCTGGTGGTCGCCTGGGACAGGGCGGCTACTGGGGCCTTGGACCGCGTTGTGCCTTTGCGGCCTCTGACCCGATGCCGATCTCGTCTAGCTCCTTGGTTTTCCGAGGAGCTGAGAGAGATGAAGCATCGGAAAAGACGCCTGGAGAGCGATTGGAGGACAAGCCGATCTGAATCTGACCGAACACAGGTGAGATCTTATATTAAGACCTACCTAGTGGCGATAAGAGCAGCGAAGTCTAGCTACTTCTCCGCTCTTATTGCATCTGCAGAGAACCGCCCAGCTGCGCTGTTTAGGGTGACCCGCTCCCTACTTCAGGTGGGGGTACGGAAAGATCCCTTAAAGGGTCGAGCTGAGGATTTTGTACAATTCCTGCATGATAAAGTCGCTCAGATTCGGGAAGGCCTGGACTCCGATTGGGTAGATCCAGGGGAGGAGACGGGGGCAGGTCTTGAGAGCGTTATCTGGGAAGAGTTTGACTCTGTGGCTCCTGAGGACGTGGACAGGATTCTGGGCAAGCTTAACCTGCCACATGTTTATTGGACCTGTGTCCCTCCTGGTTGGTACTGGCCTCCCGGGAGGTTACACGAGGCTGGCTCCAGGGGATTATAAATGCTTCTCTGAGTGAGGGTGTCTTTCCCGCCACCTTGAAAGAGGCGGTTGTGAAGCCCCTCCTCAAGAAGCCTTTCCTGGACCCGGCTATATTATCAAATTATCGTCCAGTCTCCAATCTTCGCTTTGTTGCGAAGGTTGTTGAGAGTGTGGTGGCGCGACAACTACCCCGATACCTGGATGAAGTTGTCTATCTGGATCCATTCTAGTCGGGCTTCAGGTCACGATACAGCACGGAAACGGCATTGGTCGCATTGGTGGATGATCTCTGGAGGGCTCGGGACAGAGGTCGCTCCTCTATCCTGGTCCTATTAGATCTCTCAGTGGCTTTTGATACCATCGACCATGATATCTTACTGCACCGGCTGGAGGGGTTAGGAATAGGGGGCACCGTGCTTCGGTGGTTCTCCTCCTTCCTCTCTGACCGTTCGCAGTTTGTGTTGGCAGGGGGGCAGAGGTCGACCTCGAGGCACCTTATTTGTGGGGTGCCACAAGGGTCAGTCCTCTCACCCCTTCTGTTCAACATTTATGTAAAACCGCTAGGCGAGATCATCCGTGGTTTTGGGGTGAGTGTTCATCAGTATGCTGATGACACACAGCTATACATCTCCACCCCAGACCACCCCAATGATGCCCTTGCTGTGATGTCCCGTTGCCTGGAGGCCGTGTGGATCTGGATGGGGAGAAACAAGCTCAGACTCAACCCCTCCAAGACCGAGTGGCTGTGGCTTCCGGCGTCCCGGTATAGTCAGCTAGTACCATCACTGACAATAGGGGATGAGATCTTGCTCCCCACAGAGAGGGCCCGCAACTTGGGTGTCCTCCTGGATTCTCGGTTATCTTTAGAAGATCATTTGACGGCCGTGGCCAGGGGTGCCTTTTATCAGGTTCGCCTGATCCACCAGTTGCGTCCCTTTCTGGATCGGGACGCCTTGCGCACGGTCACTCATGCCCTAGTTACCTCCCGTATGGACTACTGTAATGCTCTCTACATGGGGCTCCTCTTGAAAAGCACCCGGAGGCTCCAACTGGTCCAGAACGTAGCCGCGCGGGTGATTATGGGTGCAGCTCGTTACGCCCATGTAACACCTCTCCTACGCGAGCTGCACTGGCTCCCGGTGGTCTTCCGGGTGCGATTCAAGGTGTTAGTTGTCACCTTTAAAGCGCTCCATGGCTTAGGACCTGGGTACCTACGAGACCGTCTTTTGCCACCAATAGCCTCCCACCAACCAGTTCGTTCTCACAGGGAGGGACTACTCAGGGTACCGTCAGTCAAATTATGTCGACTGGCGACTCCCAGGGGGAGGGCCTTCTCTGTGGGGGCTCCAACCCTTTGGAATGAACTGCCCCCGGAGATACGGAATATCCCTGATCTCCGTGCTTTCCACCGTGCCCTCAAGACCCTGATGTTCCAACAGGCAGGGCTAAACGTACAAACATGTGAATGATTTTTTAAATGTTATCTAATTCTGGGTTTTATTTAATTGACCAAACTAAGTAATAATTTTAATTAGCAATTTTATGATGTTTGTGTGTCTATATTTTTCTTGACTGTACACCGCCTTGAGTCCTACGGGAGAAAGGCGGTATAGAAATATAATAAATAAATAAATAAATATACTTGAATATTACGAGGAACACCCAGATAAAGAGGTAGCACTGGTCTTCTTAGATGCCCAGAAGGCGTTCGATAACCTGAATTGGGAGTTCATGAAACAACAAATTAATAAGATGGGATTCGGACCAAATTTTGTAAATACGATAACCACGATTTATGAAAACCAAGGGCAAAAATTTTACTTAATGGAGAATTGACAAAAACCTTCCAAATAAGAAAGGGGGTGAGACAAGGGTGCCCCCTGTCACCACTTCTATTTATACTAGGCCTAGAAGTATTATTAAAAAGAATTAGAGACAATAATCAAATCAAGGGATTGACAATTAGGAAGGAGATGTATAAGACCCAAGCATTTGCCGATGATGTAGCACTAATTATGGAGGAGCCATCGGAAACAGGCGTTAAAATCCTGGAAGAGCTGAGTAAGTATGGAGATGTAGCAGGGTTCAAACTAAACAAATCCAAAACTAAATTGTTGACCAAAAATATGACCGAGGACCAAAAGAAAGCACTGGAAGTATCAATGGGGCTACAAGTAGTCAAGAAGGTAAAATATTTAGGAGTATGGATCTCAGCAAAGTGCTCGGCCCTTAAGGAAGACAATTATATGCTCCTGATCAAGAACATTAAACAGGACTTAGAAAAGTGGGGAAAACTTCAGATATCATTCCTAGGCAGGATAGCTGCAACAAAAATGAGCGTATTACCCAAGTTGCTATACCTATTTCAAACTGCCCCAGTTAAATTAGATAAAAAAAAAATTCGGGAACTCAATTCTACTATCAGAGAATTCATCGGTGGAGGGGGAGAAACCAAAGATAGCGATTAGAAATTTGCAAGACAAAAAAAATAGGGGAGGTTTCGGACTCCCAATATGGGAGACCTATTATAAAGCGACAAATCTAATGTTGTTAAAAGAGTGGGCAACCTTGGGGAATAAAAGACTCCTGACCTTGGAAGGGCATGATCTTCAGAAGGGCTGGCAAGCTTACCTCTGGGATTTAGGGAAAAGAACGAGAACATATTTCCACAGACACAAAATAAGGGATACACTTATGCTGACATGGGGAGAAATAAGATGAAAACAATACACAAAAGTTCCGAGATGGCTCTCCACGATGGAGGCGATAATATATCCCAATGTGCTGGAAATGGGAAAAACGATTAAATATAAAGAGATATTAGATGGGGGAGGGAACCTTAAAACAATGGAAGAATTGAAAGAACAGGGCATTCTCATAGATTGGTGGCCATATGCACAAATAAAATCAAGTTATAAAAAGGATAAGGAGGAATTTGGCATTGAGACTGGCACTAATGGATTTGATAAGATTTGTATGGGCACTGATAATAAAATACTAGCTAAATTATACAATTACCTGTTGGATTATGATATGATAGAGGAGGTGGTTAAGGACCCAATGATAGCATGGGCCAAAAACATCGGGCAAAACATAAATTTAAATGAATGGGACCAAATTTGGAACAGCAACCTTAAAATGACTAGGGCAATAACCTATAAGGAAAATCAATACAAGATGATTTATAGGTGGCATTTAGCAACAGCCAGGATCGCAAAAATTTATCCCAATATGAGTTCGAATTGATGGAAATGTGGCCATCAGCAAGGCACCTACTATCATCGTTGGTGGACCTGTGCCCAAGTGAAAAAATTCTGGAGGATGATACGGAAATGGATCTCGGAAATAACAGGAGACACTATTGATTTAGAACCAAAAATATTTCTCCTGGGAATCCTGAAAACAGAATATGCAAAAAAGAAGAGGTACTTAATTACACACATAATAACAGCTGCAAGAATCTCTTTCGCCCAGTATTGGAAAGAAAAAAAGTTACCACCTGAAGAACACATAATCAGGAAAATATTGGAGTGCGCCGAAATGAACAAAGTAACACTAGAAATCAATGATAGAAAGGATACGGATTATTAAAGCGTGTGGGATATGTGGTACAAGTGGTTAGAGAAAAGAAAACAAAAGTGAAGCTCGAGAGAGCTTAAAGTTTAATTCAATAATTAATTTATAATGGTTATATAGAAATGAGCAGTACTACCTGTAGCACCAACTGCAATTGAGTATAGATGTAAGAATATGTAAATTACATGTGAATAATATGTATATATATCTACAAAGAATTATGCATTACTATGGGTAATACCCTTCAAATTAAGATAATGTAACGAGGTAATATTATGTAAATAACAAGTAAATAATATGTATATATGTATTAACACCATGGAACCGGAAATGTTGGAATTGTATTATAATACTTTCACAATAAAAAATTTAAAAAAAATATCCAAATAGAGAGTCCATTGAAGGAGCCAGATAGAAAACAGTCTTGAAGGCCGGACTGAGTTAATGAATTGGAGCCAGACCGGAAGGGGAGGCGTGTTTTAAAGAAATATTAACTCAGTCATTGGCCAAGGACATGAGGGCAGCCCATTCAATCGACTCTCTAAGCAGCACAAGGGAGAATGTCAGGGTTTTGAGATGTTAAAAGAATCAGACAAGATAAATCACTTCAGATTTTTTTTCACTTTTAACATATAAGCTGTACAATTCAATTGAAAAACAAACTGAAATCTTTTAGGGGCAAAAATAAAAAACTTAAAATGTGGTTGCATAAGACTGCATGCCCACTTATAAGGAGGGATGTGGCTGTGTTCAAAATTAATCAATCACATTCAAACCATGTTAAATAATAATAATAATAATAATAATAATAATAATAATAATAATAATAATAATCCCTCCGAGGAGCTCTACCTTGTCCCCTCCGAGGAGCTCTACCTTGTCGTGGTGGAGGGGCTTGCGTGCTTTAGTGATCCTAAGGGCTATGCTGAACAGGTGCAACCATATCAGACAGACCTTAGGTGAAGGGCCAGACAAAATCTGCTCCACAACCCATTCAAATATGGTGAATACAGAAAAAATGAAATTTATGCCGGCTGAACCGTCGCCCGGATTAACAAGGGTTCCGTTGGATGCTATGGCTCCTGGGCATTCTACGCAAAATGAGTTACAGGGCTCAACTCCCTCTGCTAGGCAACCAGGGCATGGAGCTGACAAGCTACTGGAAGAAAAACCCAAAAAGCGAAAAATCTGGACCAGGGAAGAAAACACCTCTATTATGAAAGCTTACTATCAGTCTGAACCAGCAAAACATGGATTTCAAAAAAGAATGTATCAGATTTGGAAGATGAACCATACGGACTGTGACACCAGTGAACAAAGGTTAATGGACCAACGACGTGTAATCCTAAACCACAAATTTTTCACTACAGAAGAATTAATAGCAATAGAAGAGAAAGCAATTAATGGTCTGAGTACAACAACAAAGAGGAGTAACATCAAGAATGATTTCCAGACTCAAAAGCAAATTGAGGAAGAAAGGGAAGAAGAGGATACTGAAATGGATGAAGATAAAGAACAAGGAAGCACTAAAGAACAAACACCAACAGATAGTGCTCAATTAGCTGGAAAAATAAAGCACCAAATGGAAGATGATGAAAGAACACGTTTGCCAAAGCTGAACCAAGTGAACCGGAAAGAATTGAGAAATGTACTAAAAAAGGTCAATGAGGCTGTGCAAACTATTCGAACCACTACATTAGCCGAAACTAACCAACTGATGTATGCAGCAGCTGTCATAACCACCAAAGAACTGGGGTTGAAAATACAAAAGAACCAAAGAGGCAAGAAGGGGAAGCCTAAGTGGAAAATTCGGTTAGAATTGAAGATAAAAAAAGTACGTGGAGATTTGAGCAACTTGAAGAACCTAAGGCAAGGTCAGCTAAAGAACAAGCAGGTCAAAAGCAGCCTGGAAGCAAGATGCAATCTAAGGAGATTGCAATAGTAATTGAAGAGCTGAAGCAGAGGGTTGTTGCCAGAGGGTTGTTGCCATCGCTGAAAAGATTAAAAGGTATGAAAACCGAGTAACTCAGTTCAAGGAAAACTCACAGTTCAGAGCAAATCAGCACCAGTTTTATAAGAATTTAGAAAATGGAAATGGAGTAACAACAAATGAAAAGCCTGATAAAGAGAAAGCTCTGAAATTCTGGAAGAATTTGTGGGAAAACAACAAGAAGCACAACAGAAATGCAAAATGAATCAAACAGGTTGAGGACTCTATTAAAATGCATAAAATGGAAGACGTGAAAATAACAAAAGCAATGGTGCAAAGATAGTCAAGAAAAGTGAAGAACTGGAGTGCACCTGGACCGGATGAGCTGCATGGCTTCTGGTTAAAGGCACTTACAAGTCTGCACAAAAGATTGGCAACCCAGATGAACCAGATCCTAAAAACACCTGAAAATGATGGATGGATGACAACTGGAAGGACATTTTTGATCCAAAAAGATAAAGAAAAAGGAAAGGACCCTGGAAACTATAGGCCAATCACCTGCTTGCCAACAACATACAAGCTTCTTACTGGTATCATTGCAAACCAAATCTATGGATACCTGGAAAGAAATAACTTGCTTCCTGTAGAACAGAAAGGATGCTGCAAAAACTCGAGAGGAACAAAAGATCAATTGCTGATCGACAAGCTAATCCTAAAGAACTCAAAGAAAAGACGAACCAACCTGTTCATGGCTTGGATAGACTATAAGAAAGCATTTGATTCAGTTCCCCATAGCTGGATCAAGAAATGCCTGGAAATATTAGGCATCAGCAGCAACATACAAAAATTCATGGAATCTTCAATGAACCTCTGGAAAACAAAACTTATGGCTAATGAAGAAGAACTGGGTGAAGTTGAAATTAAACGAGGCATTTTCCAGGGCGATTCCCTTTCACCCCTACTTTTTATACTCTCAATGCTACCACTGACAATCATTTTGAAGAAGATGAACTGTGGATACGAACTTGCAAAGAAAGGACTGAAAATCTCGCACTTGATGTACATGGATGATTTGAAGCTGTTTGGTAAAACAAAAGCTGAACTGAATTTATTAATTGAAAACACAAAAGAATTCAGCCAAGACATTGGTATGCAGTTTGGAATTGACAAATGTGCAACAATAGCAACCAAAGCAGGCAAGATCATAGAAGAGGATGGAATAGAACTAGAGAATGAAGAAATGATAAAGGCAGTAAAATCAGAAGAAGGCTACAAGTACTTGGGGATTTTAGAAGCCTCTGACTTAATGCATAATAAAGTCAAGGAATTAACTTCAGCCAAGTACATTCGACGAATTCGTAAGATATTAATGTCCAAATTGAGTGGAGGAAACATCATAAAAGCCATAAATACCTGGGCTATACCTGTGATTAGATACTCTGCAGGAATAATTGACTGGACCCAGATGGAGTTAGACAATTTGGACAGAAAAACAAGGAAGCTTATGACAATGAATCATGCCTTGCACCCTAAAAGTGATGTTGACCGATTATATTTACCAAGAGCAGAGGGTGGTCGAGGACTCCTACAAGTAAAGCAGACTGTGGAAGAAGAAAAATGCAGCTTGAATGGTTACATCCAGAAAAGTGAAGAACCAATGATTAAGGAAGTAAATAAAGGAGGCCTTTTAAAGACAACTAAAACAAAAGCAGAATATAAGAAAGAAGTAATTGAGCAGCGAGCTGAAAATTGGAAACACAAAGCTCTGCATGGCCAATACTTGAAAAGTATTGAAGGCAAAGCTGACCAGAAAGTAACTTGGAACTGGTTAAGATCAGGAGTACTGAAAAAAGAAACAGAAAGCTTTATTTTGGCAGCTCAAGAACAAGCCCTAGCCACAAACTGTATGAAGGCAAAAATTCAACATGTTACCACCAACAGCAAATGCCGCCTCTGCAATGAGAAAGATGAGACAGTCGACCACCTGATCAGTGGGTGCAGCAAAATTTCACAAACTGACTACCTACAACGCCATGACCGTGTTGCTAAAATCATTCACTGGAAATTGTGCCAGAAGTTTGGATTTGAGTACAGCAAAAACCACTGGGAACATCAGGTTGAGAAAGTTTTAGAGAATGAGAAACTCAAGATCTTGTGGGACTTTAGGATTCAGACTGACAGGCACTTGGTCCACAACACACCTGACATAACAATAGTTGAAAAGAAAAAAGTATGGTTCATTGACATTGCAATACCTGGTGATGCACGAATTGAAGATAAGCAGCAAGAAAAAATCACAAAGTACCGGGACTTACAAATTGAAGTTGAGCGACTGTGGAAAAAGAAATCGTGTGTTGTCCCGATTGTAATTGGAACCCTTGGAGCAATACCCAAAGGGTTACCCCGCTATTTAGAAATTCTAAATTTGCCGGACTTGAACATTTTGACTCTACAAAAAACCACCTTACTCGGAACAGCTTACATCCTCCGACGATACCTTAACAGTTCCTAGGTCCTTGGTTAGGACTCGAGCTGCTGAGCTATTAACCAGCCTCAAAGGCTGTGAATCTCACTAAAGATTAACCAATAAATAATAATAATAATAATAATAATAATAATAATAATAATAATAATAATAATAATAATTTTATTTCTATACCGCCCTTCTCCCGAAGGACTCAGGGCGGTGTACAGCCTATTTAAAAACACAAGACAAACATCAATTTAAAATTTAAAATTATTAAATAAATTTGGCTCCATTTAAAACCCCAGAAATTTAAAATACCCCACTTTAAAATTATCATGTCGATAGCCTGGCCTGGCGGAACAACAGGGTCTTCAGTGCACAGCGAAATACCCGGAGGTTGGAGATCTTACGTATTTCCGGAGGCAATTCATTCCACAGGTCTGGGGCTCCCACAGAGAAGGCCCTCCCCCTGGGTGTCGCCAGCCGACATAACTTGGCCGATGGCACCCTGAGGAGACCCTCTCTGTGGGAGCGAACTGGCCGGTGGGAGGCTATTGGTGGCAGGAGTCGGTCTCGAAAGTACCCAGGTCCTATGCCATGGAGCGCTTTAAAGGTGGTAACCAGCACCTTGAATCGCACCCGGAAGACCACTGGGAGCCAGTGCAGCTCGCGCAGGAGGGGTGTCACATGGGCACAACGAGTTGCGCCCATAACCACCCGCACGGCCGCATTCTGGACCAGTTGGAGCCTCCGAGTGCTCTTCAAGGGGAGCCCCATGTAGAGAGCATTACAATAATCCAGCCGGGAGGTGACAAGGGCGTGAGTGACCGTGCGCAAGGCGTCCCGGTCCAGAAAGGGCTGCAACTGGCGAATCAGGCGAACCTGATAAAAGGCCCTCCTGGCCACGGCCGTCATATGCTCTCCTAAAGACAGCCGTGCATCCAGGAGGACACCCAGATTGCGAGCCCTCTCTGTGGGGGGCAAAGATTCACCCCCAATAGTCAGCGTTAGCACCTGCTGACTATATCGGGATGCCGGAAGCCACAGCCACTCAGTCTTGGAGGGGTTGAGTCTGAGCCTGTTCCTCCCCATCCAGACCCGCACGGCCTCCAGGCAGCGAGACATCACATCAAGGGCATCGTTGGGGTGGTCTGGGGTGGAGATGTACAGCTGAGTATCATCAGCATACAGATGACACTTCACTCCAAAACCACGGATGATCTCACCCAGCGGCTTCACATAAATGTTGAACAGAAGGGGCGAGAGGACCGACCCTTGTGGCACTCTCCATGCGAGGTGACTCGAGGTCGACCTCGGCCCCCCTGCCAACACAAACTGCGAGCAGTCGGAGAGGAAGGAGGAGAACCACCGCAAAACGGTGCCCCCTATTCCTAACCCCCTCAACCGCTGCAGCATGATACCATGGTCGATGGTATCAAAAGCCGTTGAGTGATCTAATAGGACTAAGACAGAGGAGCAGCCCCTGTCCCGAGCCCTCCAGAGATCATCCACCAACGCGACCAATGCCATTTCTGTATTGTACCCCTGCCTGAAGCCCGACTGGCACAGGTCCAGATAGATAGCTTCATCCAGGTGTCGGGGAAGCTGTCGTGCCACCACGCTCTCAACAACCTTCGCCACAAAACGAAGGTTGGAGACCGGACGGTAGTTGGCTAATTCAGCCGGGTCCAGGGAAGGCTTCTTGAGGAGGGGCCTCACTACCGCCTCTTTCAAGGCGGCAGGAAAGGCACCCTCACTCAGAGAAGCAATTATAATCCCCTGGAGCCAGCCTCGTGTAACCTCCCGGGAGGCCAGTACCAACCAGGAGGGACACGGGTCCAATAAACACGTGGCGACACTAATCTTACCCAGAACCCTGTCCACATCCTCGGGAGCCACAGGATCAAACTCCTCCCAGATAATATTCTCAAGACCTATCCTCGTCTCCTCCCCTGGACTCATCCAATCGGAGTCCAAGCCATCCCGAATCCGAGCGACTTTATCATGCAGGAATTGCACAAAATCCTCAGCATGACCCTGCAAGGGATCTTCCCGCACTCCCCCCCCCGAAGAAGGGAGTGGGTCACCCTAAACAGGGCGGCTGGGCGGTTCTCTGCAGATGCGATAAGAGCGGAAAAATGGTTAGATTTCGCCACTTTTATCGCCACTAGGTAGGTCTTGATATAAGACCTCACCTGTGTCCGGTCGGAATCGGATTGACTAGTCCTCCAAATGCTCTCTAGGCGTCTTTTCCGACGCTTCATCTCTCTCAGCTCCTCAGAGAACCAAGGAGCCAATTGAGATCGGCATTGGGTCAGAGGCCGCAAAGGCACGACGCGATCCAAAGCTCTGGCGGCTGCACTCTCCCAGGCGGCCACCAGCCCTTCAGTCGAGTCGTGTGTCAGAGTCTCAGGAAATGGCCCAAGCTCCGTCAGGAACCTTTCGGGATCCATCAGGCACCTGGGACGGAACCATCTGGTCGGTTCCGTCTCCCTGCGGCGGGGGGAAGCGGTAGGAAAGTCCAAGTGAAGGAGCGAATGATCTGTCCATGACAAGGGTTTAATATCTAGGTCCCCTCTACCAAGATCATTCAACCACCGACCAGAGACAAAAATCAAGTCCAGAGTGTGTCCCCCTATGTGAGTGGGGCCTTGAACTAACTGGGTCAGGTCCATGGCCGTCATGGAAGCCATGAACTCCCAAGCCACCTCTGACGCCTCACCCGCGGATGGAAGGTTAAAATCCCCCATGACAATAAGTCTGGGGGTATCAACTGCCACCCTGGTAATGACTTCAAGTAGCTTGGGCAGGGTCGCTGCCACGTGGCAGGGAGCCAGGTACGCAGTCAGCAAACCCATCTGCACCCCACGGCCCCACTTCACAAAAAGGGACTCACATCCGGCTATCTGAGGAACAGTGGTCTCCCTCGGACAAAGACTTTCCCTAATAATCACCGCCACTCCCCCACCCCTCCCCTGGGCCCTTGGCTGATGAAATGCACGGAAACCTGGTGGGCACATTTCGACGAGGGGGACCCCCCCTCTTGGCCCAACCAGGTCTCCGTAATACCTGCCAGGTCTGCACCCCCTTCCAAAATAAGATCACAAATGAGGGGGGCTTTATTAACAACCGACCTGGCATTACACAACATCAGCAGCGGACCCTGGGCCTGAGACTCTGCACAACCCAGGCCACGAGTCGCACACTGGGGGCCGGAGTGCACAATTGCTTGAAAACAGCGTGTGCGCACCCCCGACACATGATATGGTCCCCTGTGCCCGTCATACCTGCCCCTCCCACTCATTATTTCAATTTCATTGCCCTTCCTGTTGCCCCCTTTCCCCGGATAAATTTCCTTTCCCGACCCCTCTGCTGCAACCAATCAACCTATCGCCCCGCTCAGTAGCTATCTGGACCCCCCCAGGTCCACTTTTACAACCCCCTCCCTTCTCCCGGGTCCCCTTAAAATTTTCATTAAAAATTTAAATAAAACCCCCCTCAACCCCCTCTTCGCTGCATGCCATCTCTCAGGATTCCAAAATCCGTCATCAAAATAGGCCCTCGATAACATGGAGGGCCAGGCCTGCGAGAGGGGGGAGTCTCGCAGCGCGAAGAGCTTAGCCGGTGAATACATCGTATAGTCTGTCTGGGGAAGATGAGCGAGTCCAAGGATTCAATGGTGCTGATTAAAAAAAGGTCCAGGAGAGAAAGTTCACCATTCCGGCACGGGTCAACCGGACTCCACTGTCCTCTCACTACAGTGGAGAGGCGTCTCAGGCCGCTGCCCCGGGAAAGCAGTGACCAAGCCACCCTCTCACGGCGGCTGGTAACAGCAGATCTTCTTCGGTGACAGCTGCAACAAAGTGACTCCCTCAGTACATCTGTCACCAAATTAATGTGACTATGATCAAATCTATATAAAGTTTAACTGTTCTAGTAGGATTTTTCTGACATTTATTCAGTTGCCTCTTGCACAAAAGCCAGTCTACAAAGAGTTTACAAAGCATCAAAGGGATCTCGTTGTTGGAAGGTATCAGTCAGGAGAAGGGTACAAAATGCTTTCCAAGGAATTGGAACATAGCGAAGACAGTCATCAACAAGTGGAGAAAATGTGGCATAACAGTGGCATTACTAAGAATGGGATCTCCCTCCAAAATTGATGGGGGTAAAAAAGAAGAAAACTGATCCAAGAGGCTGCCAAGAGGCCTACAGCAATATTAAAGGAGCTGGAGGAATTTCTGGCAACTACTAGTTCTGTACTACATGTGAGAACAATCGTCTGTATTCTTCTACCCCTGTGGAGTAGGGTAGAAAGCCGGAAGCCTTTTCTTCCAAAGAAAAATATCCAAGCCTGGCTACATTTTGCAAAAACCTCCATCAAGTCTGACAAAAGCATGTGGGAAAATGGTCTGATGAGAACAAGATTGAACCTTTTGGCAGTAATTCCAAAAAAGTAAGCTTTGCACGAAAACAATACTGTATATCACCAAAAGTACACCATACTTACAGTGAAGCATAATGGTGGCACCATTATGCTTCGGGGCTGTTTTCCTTCAGCTGGAACTGGGAGTTTAGCCAACATATGGGGAATTATGAACAGTTCCAAATATGAGTTAATTTTGGCACAAAACCTTCAGTTCTCTGCTAAAATGCTGAAGATGAGGAGGAATGTACCTTTCAAATGACAACAACCCAAAGATACTTCCAAATCAACAAAATAATGACCAAAAGAAGATCAGAGTTCTGGAATGGTCTCGAGCCAAAGCCAACACCTGAATCCAATTGAAAATCTGTGGGGTAACCTGAAGAGGAGATCCCCTTGCAATCTGACAGATTTGAAATGGTTTTGCAAGGAAGACATGGCAAAGATTCCCAAAACAAGATATGCCATGTTGATAGGCTCCTACCCCAAGAGACAGAATGCTGTCATAAAATCAGAAGGTGTTCAATGAATAAGAGCCTTGGTAGTACAGTGGTTTAAAGCACCCTGTTATTAACACAGCTGCCTGCGATTACTGCAGATTCGAATCTTACCAGGCTCAAGGTTGACTCAGCCTTCCATCCTTTCTAAGGTAGGTTAAATGAGGACCCAGTTTGTGGGTGCAATAAGCTGACTTTGTATAAATATACAAAAGTATGAAGGCTATTGCTTAACACATTGCAAGCCACCCTGAGTGTCCGGAGAAGGGCGGCATATAAATCAATTTTTTTTAAAAAGAGTATTATTTATTTATTTATTAATTCAACTTATATACCGCCCTTCTCCCCAGGGGGACTCATTAAAGATGTGCACTCTTATGCAATCACATTATTATAAGCTTTTTATTTTTATATTTTCAGTTTGTTTGTAATTGTACATTGTTATATTAAACGTGGGAAAAATTCGGAAGTAATTTATTTTGGTCTGATTTTTTACATCTCAAAAACCTGGCATTTTAACAGGGGTGTGTAAACTTTTTATATCCACTGCATACATATATACTCATACTAACTAAAACTTTGTTATAAAAACCATATATAACCACTGATTATATATGTGTCAACTACAATTAATTAACCATACTTTAATGTAAATTTCCTTGCTTGCAAAGTACTATTTATTTTCACTGTTTTGTAAAAAGATTTACCATATTTTTCGGAGTATAAGACGCACCTTTTTACCCACCAAAAGAGGGTGAAAAATTAGGTGCGTCTTATAAACCGAATGTAGCCCTGCCCACCCACTGGCCCCCACTCTTTGGCCTGTGCCTCGCAGCAGTTACCTTCTTGCAAGCAAACAGCAAGAAAAAACAGCCCCTTTCAGCATAGGTTAATTAGCACAAGTTGATTAGATCGGCCTCCCGACTCTCAGCTGATTTGTTCTCAGCTGTTTTGTGCAGGGCTCTCCTGCTTGCTGCAAAAAGTGCTGGAGCAGATTTTTTTTCCCTAGCTATGCTGAAAACACGAAACTGAAAGTAAAGCAGGCTCTTTGCTGCAATGTGACAAAAGGAGGCAGAGAGAGATTTCTTTTTCTTTTTTCTCACCAAAAAAGGTAGGTGCAAACAATGGGAAATTTAGGGCAAAAGAGGAGAGTTCAAGATTTTAAAACACAAAAGAAAAAAAGCTCTATTTAACTAGGGAATTGTAATAATTGAGATACTATTAATTGTATATTGTGTTGAAAGCAGAAATGGTTAAGTTGTGGTTTGGAGGAATATATGGGGGAAATTATTTGGTTTATTATTATTGGTAAATATAATTAATTGATTTGTAAGAAATTGGATGGCATGGAAATAATTGGAATATTCATGTTCATATTGATTAATATACAAAATATACATACATGTATACAGGTACAAAATGTACAAATATACATAGTTATAACTAATTGATTTATATAAAAATGTTGAATTTGTATTAAACAATTGTAATATTAAATAATTTAACCAATGTGAGGATAGATATAAAAACAGATGACAATGGGAAGGGATATAATATAGAATAGAAGGGAAAAATTGAATTTGATTAAGATTAGAGATGAGAATGAAGGGTAATATTGGTTTTTTTAAAAAAATAGATGAGAAGTAAATATGGCAAAAAGGAAATATAGAAATTCTAAATGTAATTGAAATGACTAAACACTGTTTAAATTTGTGAACCAGCGAAACACTCTGTTCAAAGAAAATACATTATATGTTTGTATGTGCGTTTGTCTAAAAAATTTTTAAAAAACTTTAAAAAAAAAAAAGGTAGGTCTTATTCTCCGGTGCGTCTTATACTCCGAAAAATACGGTATCTAATTGGTTACCATCTATAACTTCCCCCAGAAATTCAGCTAGCTGAACAAATTTAATGCCATAGGATTGCCCTTAATTTCTTCCTTCTACTCCTTTTTCTCAACAGGGAAGTCACACAGCATGGGGGTATCTATATAACTGTGATAAAAACTGCTATTTTCAACTGAATATACACAATATAGAGCAAGCAACATCTGTTTCAGAGAGCTATTAGGGATACATCTCATACATTAAAAAAGTACTGTCCTAGCATTCTGCCCAAAATAACCCTTGATCTGCAAAATTAATGTTCAAATAAATTTCATTTATATATTCACATTTTCATATTCAGTTAAAGTTATGTTGAAAAATTATTATTTTTAAATAAACATTCTAAGAAAACCAACAGTAAGAAACTATGATAGTTTATAATTCTTTAACCATACCTGTGCACCATAGATATATTTGTCTAGCATCTTGCTTCCTATTGTTTGGCCTCCGATATCCCATACATGAAGAGTAACATTTATATTTCCTGAAAAGGGGGAAGGGGAAACAAAAAGCTGATGTATAAGGCATAGCTGAGTTACAGAATCAAATAGAAATTCAGTATTGAAACACTATACAATATACCGATATAAAATGCGTTCATCACTAATTTATTTGTCTTGTAAAAGGTAAGTAAGAAAAGGTAAGTAAAAAAAGGTAAGTTTTTTACTGCACACAACCCATGGTTGGCTTTAATATATCAAATTTCAAAGAATGCTGAAATTCATTAAGAGGCTTCTCCAGGGGTGAAATCCAGCAGGTTCTAACAAGTTCTGGAGAACCGGTAGCAGAAATTTTGAGTAGTTTGGAGAACTGGCAAATACCACCTCTGGCTGGCCCCAGAGTGGGGTGGGAATGGAGATTTTGCAATATCCTTCTCCTGCCATGCCCACAGAACCAGTAGGAAAAAAAATTGGATTTCACTGGGCTTCTCTTGTTTTTTAAGCAGCAGTGTACATAATACACTGACAAATTGTCTTTACACAGAATGGTAATTTGAAATGCAGATTTATTTGGCTGCCCAGCTAATGTTTTCTAAGCCATGTGACTAAAATAAAATATTGAAATACAAAATTATATTTAAAACATTTTAAATGTTATAAAATGAAATATAAAATTTTGCTCAAGATGAAAAACTCTGGTAGTGCTGTCCTGACATATATCTACTCAGACATAATCCCCCATGAAATCAATGTTACTTACTTCCAAAGAAAACTACAGTGTTGCAGTCTTAGTAACCCAAATTATCAAACCTATGTTGCATCACAGAACTAGTTTATTAGTTTAAAAGATGAGCTACTTAAGATGCCAAGGCAAGTAGCAGTATCTTTATTAATTTCCCAAAGGATGAAAAGATTGCGGGAGAGGGGGAACTTTTTGCATTCTACAGCAAAGCCCTTCAGACTGCCACCAGATGCAGTGACCCTTCTCAGCATCCCTGCTTCCTTCTCACTGCATCTGGTGGCAGTCTGAAGGGCAGGGTCAGCACAATATCCACAGAAGACTATATTCTGTTATTCCCAAATGATTAGGGCCATTTAAACTGGGCAAAAAAATGGATTAGCCGCTACGTTTAGGTTTTTTTAATTATTGAAGGCATAAAATAAGTGCTCTAAAACTGTTAACTACTTCATCTTAAAGAAATCCCACCTCTTAAGATGATAATATGATTAAAGGCATGGTATGCCATACAAACAAAAAAACAACAGTGCATGGAGCATATTCACCCTTTGCCAATGGCACAGCGATAAATGCACTGGGGGTTCCAGGAAGGATTCAGCCTGCCTAACAATTCATTGGCTATGGGGGGATCCCTGACTGGATGGCAATTTACACTCATCCTCAGCCATATCATTTTTTTTTCTTGCAGTGCTTTAAAAACAAAAAAATAAAACATCAAATAGGCAGGCATAAAGTAGATTTTGGATTCAAGCCTATAAACAAAATATAATGTAATTTTGCGAGTTACTGTGTCACAAATTATTATTTTCACCATTTGTTAATAGCCATCCAGGAAATATTCCTTGTGGGTAAAAAACTTTCCCTTTGTTAGTAATGCAATTAGAAAAATAGATATAACTGTGCATATTATCAAGAGAACCTTTTTTCACTTTTCTCCACAGCATTTTTTTCCTATTGAAGTATTTTTAACAATGAAAAAGAAAAGCTTTTTTATATTAAGAGAAAAAAAGTTACACAGAAACTTTTCTTTGGAATTTCACCATTATGTTGATAAGTATTTATACTTGATCAAACAACATGATCCACACACACACACATTTAAATGTATTATTTTCTCAATTATTTTTGAAAATTAATTTAAGCTGAAATCAGTGAAGTTTAATTTTGGCTGCCTTTTATAGTAGTTAAAAATCAACTATGCTATAGAATCTTCAGATTCTCATTCTCTCTCCCTCCTTTCCTCCCCTCTCTATTTCAAATTTGGAACAGCATTACCAGAAGCATTTGAATATCTTTCTGTCATTTTGGAACTGTTCCAGGTACAAAATGTGCCCATAACTAGCTTCCAAAGGCACTATATTTGAAATGTTTTGCACACCACTACTGTTTGTATCTTTCATACTGAATAACCTAAAACAACCTAAAATAGGTGGAATTTAAACAAAGTAGTATTTTCCCCCCATTATACTGATCTACACCAGTCCACTCCCCTCAAAAGCCCCAATCAGACACATATTTCAATAGCATTATAGTCTTGCTGTTGAATATACCACCCTCAAAGGAGAATTTTTGTTACATGAAGAAAATGACTTTTGAGATTGAATTGTATCTAACACAAATGCATAATAAAACCTACTAATTTATTAGACTTATAAAAAACAGTGATTTTATTTCATTCACCTTTGCAAATTTTCAAAAAATAAGACATTTATTTGAACTATCCAATATTATTTGTATAATAAACTTCTCATTTTGATGTTAATATTTTAATTAAGCTCATATTTTTTCTAATTGCAGCTGCATCTTTAGTGGAACTAACGAAAAAAGACAGTTCACAATAAGCAACTTGGCTTGTTAATCTTTCTATAAAATTGCTGCAAGGAAACAATTTAATCCTTCGAGACCATTGCCAGACAAATGATCCCTACATTTCTAGCTGCTGAAGAAAATGGGTTAATTTTAATATTGCTAAATGCCTAGTTAAAAAGATAGCTTTAGCTGGTATACGAAATCATCAATATTTCAACCATGTCTCTAAGTAAATATATTACCTTACAACATTTCTGATGTAAGGCATGCAGACATTCATGCCAATGGGTCTTTGCAAACAACATTTCCCCATGGGTAGCAGACAAGGGTGCTAAATAAATAAATCTGTGGAAATGACTCCAAAGAAGCATTAATGGCTCTGATAACTGCATGACACACAATCTATTTTGATTGTGGCTTTTCCCCATCCCCAAATTTATAAAAAAGAATATGCATCTTCAGGTATGCTTTTCTGTATTTTTTTTATCAGAAGCTGATTAACTTATTTGGGACATAATAGCAATAATTCACACAAATGTTTTGGCTTCCAAAATTAAGCCCCAGATACAAGTAAAAGCCATTGAAGTATAACATAAGACTAAATATTTTAATAACTTACATTTTAAAGAATTTTACAATTAAAAATTCACAGTGAACTATTGTAGTATCTATTTTTAAAAGTTGCTGGAACTTTCATTTTGTTGTACTACATAGCAAATAACATTCAACCAAGTGTGAAGCTGAGTTTATCAAGAATGCAGGGCAAATACCCAAAAGTTTTTGGTCACTACCAGTAGTAGGATTCAATAACCCTCTAAAAGTATACAAGTGTGCTAATTAACCTTAGTTAAGTTCTATATCATTAAGACAGAATTAAAACCACTTTTGTTCATTTCTTTTGCTGAAGACTTTTAAACCCCCTCACAGTAAAATCCTGCTCACTGGGTTATAGGTGCAATTTTCCTTCAAGTATTTTAACTTACTCTTAATGAGTTATATTTGTAAAACCTCTGAGTATCAGCATTATTTTAAGCCCAGAAATCTGAACTATGACTATATCTGGGGTACACTGCACTACAGGTATACACTAATGCTACAACATACAATTATTTTAAACAAAGAAAATTCAGTTAATTTGTATATATTGTCCACCCTGGTGTTATTGTTTAATACTAAATATTAAAAGACATACTCAATTTAAAATAGATTACTTTAGCTAAAATTATTTCTTTAATTTATAATGTGCTTAATTTTGCATGTTACATCTTAGCAGTCTTCCAGGAAATCCTGTCTGATCCCAGGAGCAGGTCAACCTAGCTGGCATTCATGGGGAAACTTGCAAAATGGTTGTCCAAAAAGGAGAGGTATACCACTCCAGTAACATTGCCAAGAAATTACATGAATGTAGTTGTTAGCAGTTGCTTTTATTTTTGCTTTAAGTAATTTGATTTACCATGATTAATTAAATATAACAGCTAAATTATTTTATGAAATATTTAAATAATATATACATACACGCAAATTTACACTCCAATCCTAAATACAAGAATACCAGTTCAGAGATCCTTTTCTGCACAGCATTTGACCATGAAGTGTGTGTTAAGTAATGTATCTCCTATTTGCAGAAAATAATTTGATTCAGTCAATTTTGCTAATTCTCCCTTTCACTGATAATTCCTTATCATCTTGCGTTTTTTACTTTTAGCCAAGGCAAAATCTACTCAATAAGCAGCAGCTCCAGGAATGAAATAAAAATCATTGATCCTATCCCAACAGCGCCAAAAAGCTAATTCCAAGACCTACCCTTGAAACAATTTGGCCAAATTCCTTTCTATTTAATCTTATTTATTTATTTATTTATTATTCAAATTTCTATACCGCCCTTCTCCTTTCGGACTCATCTATCTAGGAAAATCTCAACATTGCCAATTTCTTATCTATTTATCTCTTGGTGTATTGCAAAGCCCTAAAAGAATTCCTAAACAACAGAATGTCAGGCTGCAGCAGCAGTCTGAATTTCACTTTGAAATTAATTGTGTGATTTCTCTCCATATTACCCCTGCCAAAAAATAAAAACCAGCAACCATCTAGAACTGTTGGAGAAAGATAGAAGCAAAGGGAATTTTCTTCTCCTTGCTGAATGCCTGGATTCTAAGTTTTTTTCTATATTTTGTTTTCGTGTGAAATCACTGGTTTCTCGTTTTGTTTTACTGTTTCACTGTCTTTTGCCTAAGAACATATATGTTTTACTACTTTACTACTACTACTTTACTACTTCCATTCCTTCTTCTCTATATTTTATGTGGATTGTGCTCCTTCATATTTTATATGGATTGTGTGCATCTGGAGAGGGGTAAATTCCAAATGCATTCACCACTAAAAAGAGTTGGGGAAGCTTTTCTTAACTTGAGGGTAGATTAGTTTCTTAAATAAATCTCACTAATTTCAACCAGATTTAACAATGAATAAATGTGCTCTTACGAACCTATTTTTGAGTCGTGTTTCATTCACTAAATTCAATAATGTCCAAAAAAACCCCAAACCCACCAGCTACCAAATATAACCTGAATTCAACCCAATGAGCAGAGATTAAAATGAAGAAAATAGAAAACATTTATAGAATAGAAAAATAGAATCAACATTTATGATAAAATAATAAACTCAAACTAAAGACTCAAAATATCAAGCTGTTATTAAATACACCATAACTCTAAATAAATAGCTGACACATTTTTCCATATAGTACATTTTAAACTGAACCATAAAAAGATTCAATCTTCCAAAATTGATGCTTGCATAGCTGTAAAGCTGAATATCAATCAAAGTTTGTGAAATATTCTAGAGAAATAATAATTGAACATCTACCAATTACACTTACAGAATTTGGGAGAAAAACAAATCTAGTAACTGAACATGAAATGCTTTCTCATTTTCTAGTTGTGAAATGGCCTGCAATGTTTCAAACACATCAAAATTCACTTTTCCATTTTATGTTATATACAAGAGAACGTAAACATTTTTGAGGGTGGGAGACCATAAATAGATTCATTGCAATGGTATTGAATTCTGTTTGGTTATTTCTCTATGAACAGAATATTAGCAAATGAAAAGTCTATGTTACATACAAGCTAGACTTTTCATTTGCTAGTACCTCTATAAATATTATGAATATTTATACAGGTAGTCCTCAACTTACAACAGTTCATTTAGTGACCATTTGAAGTTACAACGGCACTGAAAAAAGTTACTTGTGACCATTTTTCACACTTATGACCATTGCATCCCCGTAGTCATATGATTTACATTCAGAAGCTTGACAACTGGTTCATATTTATGAAGGCTGTAGTGTCCCAGGATGTGATCACCTATGTGACCTTCTGAAAAATGGAAAAGACAGATTCACTTAACAACAGTGTTACTAATTTACAACTGCAGATTCACTTAACAAATGTGGCAAGAAAAGTCATAAAATGGGGCAAAACTCACTTCACAAACTTCTCATTTAGCGACATAAATTTTGGGCTCAGTTGTCGTAAGTAGAGGACTACCTGTCAAACTCGGCACGTTGTCGCCACCTGACATATTGGGACATTTTTCCCTTCACGGAGCCGGGGTGGATGTGGTCTGCATGTGACGCATCCGGCCCATGGGCTGCCAGTTTGACACCCTAGTTCTAGAAGGACAAGGCTAATATCCTTTGATTAGTCTATTCTGTTCACAGAGAAATAACCATTCAAACATAGAATTCAATGCAATGATATTTTTTTTTTAATTTGATTTATATGCCGCCCTTCTCCGGAGACTCAGAGCGGCTTACAATGCGCTAAGCAATAGCCTTCATCCTTTTGTATATTTATACGAAGTCACCTTATTGCCCCCACAACTGGGTCCTCAATTTACCTACCTTAGAAAGGATGGAAGGCTGAGTCAACCTTGAGCCTGGCGAGATTCGAACCTGCAGTAATTGCAGGCAGCTGGTCTTAATAACAGGGTGCTTTAGACCACTGTACTACCAAGACTCTTGGTCTACCCCCAAAAAATGTGAATAACTAGGTCCCAGCATTAATTTGGGTAATTATTTAAGCCTGGACAAACTTGTACATCTGATAGTTTTTTTAAAAAAAAATCTAAAATATTTTCAAGACTTAATTACTGATGCTCTAATTTAATTTATTGTTCAGAAGAGACCATCTTCATTTTACTAAGGTGAGAAAAGTACAAGCCTATGCATTATTAATTCAGCTGTGCTTTGTTTGTTTTATACTAACACCCACAATAATAACAGCAAAAATTTCACGTGAGACTGCAAGAATTTTTCTTTTCATTTCAGTTTGTTAAAGCATTATAAACTACATCTAGAGTTTTATGCATGCGAAGTGAATTACAAATGGACTTCTTTCCCACTGCCAAATTTTTCAGAAACAAACTTTTAAGATCTTGCCCACCTTTCTGAATTAATTCTTTACATTTTCCTTGCAGCATGATACAACTGGCATCTAAAATAGTTCCTTTGCACCATGAAATTGGAGATTTTGAATGTTCAAAATTGTATTTTCATGACTGTCTGGGGGTCTATTAAATACCAGCAATTTCATGTAGCCTAGCATAAGAAACCATTCACATATCAGAATCTAATACGTCCAAAAGGGTCAAGTTCTACTTTTCCTGAATTTACATATTCATCGTCCAAATCAAAGATATAATAATCTCAAATAGTATGTGCAAAATATAAAATAGTGCAACAATACAAATTTATTTAGCAATGAACCTTGTTAGTGGAATCATAGAATAATAGGGCTGGAGGAGACCTTGGAGGTCTTCTAGTCCAACTCCCAGCCCAAGGTAGGAATCCTTATTCCATCAAAGTTTTGTTCACATTCCTAAAGTATTAATTTTTCTTATGCTTTCCTGAACACTTTACTCTTACTCTTGTTTTTTATATAGTGTATTCTAATTTCATCTTACCTGGGAGTGTTATTCTTTTCAAAAAGAAGTCAAGTCCTATGGTTTGCTTGTATTGCTTTCCAAAAGTATCGTGTACAAAACGAGTAGCTAAAGAGGTCTAAAAAGAAAATTATATCTAATTCAGAAGCAATGAACAAAAAAATCTAAATTTAAACTCTATTATTTCTAATATTTTATTTCTTTTACTTACGGTAATAATAAAGCAATTTTGTAATACTGCAAAAACTTTATCACATCAAATATTAACTAGTCAATTAACTAAATACTAACAATAAATAAAAAATATTGCAATTCAGAACATTACACAAAGGAATTGCCACCTCCTGAAGCTCTGGCTACTTGACTTAAATGTACTGGGTAAGTGGAATAAGGAAGAAAGGGGCATGCATACCTGTTCTTCATTCTTTTAAACACTGCCTGTGAAACATGAAAGAAAACAACAAATGCTATTGCTGAAAAAAGGTTAAATCACTTTCAGCAATAGTATCCCAACAATCCTTCTCACCATTCTTTCCTTTTAAAAAAGGAACTCCCTGAAAACAACATGGAGTTGGACTAAATTTTAACTGTATCTCACTTTCAGGTCAAAAGGTATTTATTTTATTTTATTTTAAATCTAAAAATCCCACCTTTATTATAAATTGAAAGCAGTGAACATACCTAATACTCCTTATATTTTCCCCGTAATAACAACCCTGTGAGGTAAATTGGATTTAGAGAGAGTAACTAGGCCCAAGTCACCCATGTGTTTTCCATGCCTAAAGTGGGACTAGACCTCCTAGCATTCTGGTTTCTAAACTAGTGCCTTCAATACTAGACTGAACTAGCTCTAGAGTTCCTAAAACAATGAATCACACCATTATTTCTATTCCTGCCCTTCATTTAAGTAACTGACCTACAATCACTCTCTTCGCATAGTTTTCTTCAGGCTTCTTTTTGTCTTCAGAGTTTCACCTACCCACAGTAAAATATTTCCAAGTGTATCTATTTTGAATTTGTATTCAAAATATATGTACACATAAGTTGTTTGATATATACATCCAGAAATAAACCCATGCATACCACACAGAAAAAAAATTATCTGATGTGTTATTACAAAACCAAATTACATTATCATTTGGCAAGCCATTCCAAATACATAATTCCAAATACATATTTTTTTTTCCAATTTGCATATGCAGGTGCCTAATGATCAAAATGGAGGTGAAGTTTACAAGTAATAACACATCCTGAGTTGCACCCAAGCTAAGGAATATACCATTGGTAATTACTTACTCTTCACTTTTCTACCATTAGAAAAGGAGCTCAGACTTTCTTCTTCAGTAAAGTTTTACTTTTGAATTTTACTAATAAAAAATTCTTTCTTGGTGGATCTCTGCTCAGACTAGCTGGGAGGGCTCAATGATGATGGGATGAGCTAAGGTCACCCTTGCTAGTATGAGCAAATGGGAAGGAGGGCAGGTGGGACATAGCAGATATGAAGAAAGCGAATCAAATCAACACAACAAACTTCCAATCAAACTTGGAAAGCAGCACTGTATGATCAAGAACACCTCATGGAAACAGCTGAAACAACTGTGGATGCCAAAGGTCAGAACATACTGGACAGACACTGAACTTTCACAAACAGATCTGGAGCTGATGATAAACAGACAAGGGTAAAGACACTTATTCATTGAAAGTGTCAGTACTGAAAGAATTCCTAGGTTTACAAGATTTCCAATCAAAATATGAGCAGGAAGAAGTGAGAGAAATAAGGATCATTCCTTATAAGGATTATTAATAAGGAAGGATTATTAATAAGGAAGAGAGAAATAAGGATTATTAAGAAGGAAGAGAGAAATAAGGATTATTAAGAAGGAAGGAAGGAAGGAAGGAAGGAAGGAAGGAAGGAAGGAAGGAAGGAAGGAAGGAAGGAGAGAGAGAGGGAGAGAGAGAGAGAGAGAGAGTTTGGTATTTTAGAAATTCACCAAATATCAACCCATTTTATTCTTAAAACAAAAATACAGAAATCTGACAATAATATTCAAGTTTACTGGCAAATAAGTTTTAAAAAGTGAAAGATATATAATGGAATAACAAATACTGGAAATCACATTATCACTAATGCTAAAAATATTAGTATAAATTTTGTAGGTGTTATACATTCTGAAAACCTTCAAGAGAAAAAAAAATCAACTAACATCTCAACACACTGAATTGCCCATAATTATTTTTAATGGATGCTCAATACTTGAATACTTGAGATTTCACAATCGAAAGTTGAATATATTTTTAAGGCATTAACAATGGAAAATCTCCAGACCCTGATGAGTTAGCAGCCAAATTCTATTTGGATATTCTTATACTAGAATTTTTGACATTAAGCCATGCACTATATCAGGAAAATTGTCTCCCCTTATCCTGGCACTGTTCTAATTCCCAAACCAGGTAAAAAGGCATGTTAGAAGTTTCTTCTTACATACCCATCTCTTTTAATCTTGATAATTATTTACTAAACTATTTTATGATTTATATAATTACATATTTAAATTATATCATTTATAATTTAAGCCAATCATATTAGTTATAGGGGAAATTATTCATTCTGATCAATCATGTTTTACTCCAAAAAGAAGTATCTAGTCCTATCAGAAAATTGCTAAGTATAATTCATTTTTTATAAAATCAACATTATCTTCCTTTTCAATAAGTTGATTAGGTATCTTTTAAGCTTTTGATTGTGTGGAGAGACTGTTTTCTTTATTGAAAAAATATGGGTTTGTGGCAGAGAGGGGGTAAAGCAGGGTTGCAGGGTCGTGCTGAGGATTTTGTCCAGTATCTGCACGATAAAATCACTCAGATTCGGGAAGGCTTGGTCTCTGACTGGGTAGGTACAGACGGGATGATGGGTGCCGGTCTTGAGACTGCCATTTGGGAGGAGTTCGACCCTGTTGCTCCCGAGGACGTGGACAGGATACTGGGGCAGCTGAACGTGACCACATGTTTATTGGACCCGTGTCCCTCCTGGTTAGTGCTGGCCTCCCGGGGGGTTACGCGAGGCTGGCTCCAGGGGATTATCAACGCTTCCTTGAGTGAGGGTATCTTTCCATCTGTCTTGAAAGAGGCGGTGGTGAGGCCCCTCCTCAAGAAGCCTGCTCTGGATCCGGCTGTTTTGACTAACTACCGTCCGGTCTCCAACCTTCCCTTCTTGGCGAAGGTTGTTGAGAGTGTGGTGGTGCGACAGCTTCCTGGGTACCTGGATGAAGCTGTCTATCTGGATCTGCTCCAGTCCAGCTTCAGGCCTGGGCACAGCATGGAAATGGCATTGGTCGCGTTGGTGGATGATCTCTGGAGGGCTCGGGATAGGGGTTGCTCCTCTATCCTGGTCCTGTTAGATTTCTCAGCGGCTTTTGATACCATCGACCATGGTATCCTGCTGCGCCGGTTGGAGGGGTTGGGAGTGGGGGGCACCATTTTGCGGTGGTTCTCCTCCTATCTCTCCGGTCGCAGTCGGTGTTGGCAGGGGGGCAGAGGTCGACCCCAAGGTGCCTTGTTTGTGGGGTGCCACAGGGGTCGGTCCTCTCGCCCCTTCTGTTCAACATTTATGTGAAGCCACTGGGTGAGATCATCCATGGCTTTGGGGTGGATGATACTCTGTACAGCTGTACATCTCCACCCCAGGCCATCCCAACAATGCCCTTGAAATGATGTCCCAGTGCCTGGAGGGCGTGCGGATGTGGATGGGGAGTAACAGGCTTCGACTCAACCTTCCCAAGACCGAGTGGCTGTAGCTTCCGGCGTCCCGATATAGCCAGCTGGTGCCATCGCTGGCTATTGGGGGCAAGTTATTGGCCCCCACGGACAGGGCTCGCAACTTGGGCGTCCTCCTGGATGGACGGCTGTCTTTAGAAGAGCATATGACGGCCGTGGCCAGGGGGGCTTTTTATCAGGTTCGCCTGATTCGCCAGTTGCGTCCATTTCTGGATCGGGACTCCTTACGCACAGTCACTCAGCCACTCGTCACTTCCTGCCTGGACTACTGCAATGCTCTCTACATGGGGCTCCCCTTGAGGAGCACCCGGAGGCTCCAGCTGGTGCAGAATGCAGCCTTGCGGGGGATTATTATAGCGAGGGGGTGCTCCCATGTGACACCTCTCCTGCATGAGCTGCATTGGCTTCCAGTGGTCTTCCGGGTGCGCTTCAAGGTGTTGGTCACCTTTAAAGCGCTCCATGACATAGGACCTGGTTATTTGCGGGACCGCCTTCTGCCGCCGATAGCCTCCCACCAACCAGTACGCTCCCACAGAGAGGGACTCCTCAGGGTGCCGTCAGCCAGGCAATGTCAGCTGGCAACCCCCAGGAGGAGGGCCTTCTCTGTGGCAGCTCCTGTCCTCTGGAACGATTTGCCCCCGGAGATACGAAGGATATCGGATCTCCGGGTCTTTTGCCGTGCCCTAAAAACACCCCCCCTTTTTTTTAGCTTTTTAAATTGTCAATGGGTTTTAGTTTGAATGTTTTAAATTTTGGGCCAAAGTCATATAATTCTTTTAAAAATTTTAAATTTTGTATTGGTATGTGTTTTAGTTCTGGCTGTGCACCACCCTGAGTCCACTAGGAGAAGGGCAGGATAAAAATTGAAAAAATAATAAAATAAAATAAAATAAAATAAAATAAAATAAAATAAAATAAAATAAAATAAAATAAAATAAAATAAAATAAAATAAAATAAAATAATAAAATAATAAAATAAATAAAATAAAATAAAATAAAATAAAATAAAATAATAAAATAAAATAATAAAACAAAACAAAACAAAACAAAACAAAACAAAACAAAACAAAACAAAACAAATAAAATAAAATAAAATAAAATAAAATAAAATAAAATAAAATAAAATAAAATAAAATAAAATAAAATAAAATAAAAAAAGCATGGGAAATGTTTTGAGACACTCATCCTGGAGCTGCTGTCTTCACATGCACGGGCCTTACTTCCTCAAAGCGTAGCAAGACCCAGCAGAGTCCTGCAGACTCCTGATTGCTAGCTGATCAGCACAGAGGTCTAGCCCACAAGCATGGCAAAAATTCCACCAGTGGATGAATCACTAAGCTTCCTCCTTGATGAGAAACCCATCAGGGCTTTGCACAACCAAGCATATAGGTTATTTGGAAGCCACTCCAGCATGGTCTGGGCCCTAATCTAACTGGGCTCTTCCCCCTTGCTGGGTATTTTTGGCTTTGCAAAATTTTTGTTGCTTGTCTGCCTCTTTTTTGGACCCAGGTGAGTGGCAGGCCTCCCCAAGTCTCCCTCATTCAAGACACCTTGTGCTCCCTTTAATGACAATGTACAGTTATTTAATGACTGCATCAGAGAGAGCAGGGATGAGATAGTTAGTTAATCAAGGCCATCTTGCTTAACAACCATCACAACTTGCAACCATAATGGGCAGGTTCCATTACAGTCATATATTGAAGACTACTTGTAGTCAAGTGCTGTTATTGAAACATTTAATGATAAAATTTAACTGGTATCTCAGATTCTCAAATTTTTTATTTACTAGAAAGATTATAAAAATCATGTGAATAACTCTTCTATTTATAAATTAAATATTATGTAACCTATCACTGAATGTTGAGATATATTATTCTGTTGCTTCTTGCTGCCTTACAGAATATCAATGAGAAAAAAAATGAAAAATAAAAATATGGAAAGCAGGAAGTATGAACCAATATAGGAAGTATGACCTTAAAATAATAAAATATGAAATGAAGTATCATATTTTTCAGACTATAAGACGCACCGGAGTATAAGACGCACCAAGATTTTGAAGAAAAAAAAGTTTTTATCCTCCCCGGCCCCCAAGAGCACTCTGCGGGCCTCCCAAACCCTCTGTAGGCCCCATTTTTTGCAAAAACGGGGCCTGCAGTGGGTTTGGGAGGTCTGCAGAGTGCTCCTGGGGGCTGGGGAGGGCAAGAATGTGACACAAGGGATTTGGGAGGCCAAAAACAGGCCTGTTCGCATAAACGGGGCGTGCAGTGTTTGGGAAGCCTACAGAGTGCTCCTGGGGGCTGGGGAGGGCAAAAACCCCATTTTTGCAATAAACAGGCTCACTTTTGGCCTCCCAAACCCCCCAAGCATCGTATTTTTGTCCTCCCCCACCCCCAGGAGCACTCTGCAGGCCTCTCAAATCCTCTGCACACCCCATTTTTGCAAAAAACAGGCCTGTTTTGGGGAAAAACAGGATGCACAGGGCAGGGTTTTGGGAGGCCAAAAATAGCTGTATTTGGTGCATAAAACGCACCAACATTTCCACCTTCCTTTAGGGGGGAAAAGAGTGTGTCTTATACTCCAAAAAGTACGGTATACTAAACTGAATGTTTAAGTAGGCTGAAACAGGAAATGATTTTAAATGCTTATATTCAGAAGTTGGGATATGAAAGAATGGAATAGCACTAATACTCAGAAAGGATATAACTAATTAACCCAATAAAAGATAATCCTGTCTATTCAAATTAGATGATATCCAAGTGCACACTCTTACTCCAAATGAAATGGAGGAAACACTTGTGATGATGGCCTCCTCGGATGCTTCCCCAAATGCCTCTCCGTGCACCAGCTTGGAGGATGAGCCAATCCCAGGCACGTCAGGGGGGAGGTACAGCACACCTGGAGGCAGCCAGTGACCTAGAGCTGGGATCAGCAAGACCAAGTGTGGTGGCGCGGTCGCAGGGGGAGCAAGTAGATGAGCAGTTGGATGAGCATAGGACAGTTGAGATACAGCTGTAGGCCTCGGGCGGACAGAGCACATAGCTGCAGCTGACCAGCACGGGTGAGGAACTGCCTTCTCTGCCTGATCCAAGAGTATGCAGAGCAGAGAAGAGACAGGAACAAAGGCTCTCATCTTGGCTACTCACAAGGCGGCAGCCTCACCCCTCTTGATGGGCTGCACCGGACAATAGTTATTTAGCGCAGCAAGAGGAGGGAAACTATGCTGGGAACAATGTGTCCATTTTGGGTGCCTACCATTTGCCAGTTTTTTCGTTGATTTTCCTGATCCAGACTGTGGACTTAGACCCTAGATTCGTACCATGACTCTTAGACCTACTTTCAGATTTGCCTTGCCTTGGAACTTGACAGTGGACTTGGGAAGGTTGCTTAACTCTACTTTTTCCTTGTCATGTGGACTGCTCCAGCTTTGTGAATTCATGAGGGAATCATTTCAGAACTAACTTGGGACTCTTGTCATTGGACTGGGATTCTGGACCAGGATTCCCTGGGGAAGACTTTTGGGGGGCTTGAAAGCCTCAATAAACCCCTCCGTGGTATGTGTGCTTGGGAGTGGGAGCAGGACAACACTGAAGAATTCTATGACAAATTACAAACGGTGTAAAATGCACTTTCTGAAACTTACATGGTACTATTAATGAAAGACTGAAATGCAAAAGTTGGGGAAATGGAGAAAATTGGAATTACAGGATTTTTAATTATCTGAACTTATAATGCAGAATTTAATAGTTTTGCAAGAATTCAATGAGCCCTGATAGTGCAGTGGTTAGAATGCAGTACTGCAGGCTAACTGTGCCCACAGCCTCGAGTTTGATCCTGACAGGGCTTGAGCTTGACTCAGCCTTCCATCCTGCTGAGGTCAGTAAAATGAGGACCTAGGTTCTTGGGGGCAAATGCTGACATTGTAAACCACTCAGGGAGCACTGTAAAGCACTAAGGAATAGTATATAATTTTAAATGCTTATTGCTATTGCTATCCTTTGCTTTGTCAGCATCTGCTTCAAGCAACATAAACCCAATTAATCCAGAGCAGAATAGACACACAATATGAACACTAGGATACTTCCAGGTAGTTTGTAAAAAGAGCCCATAAATTGATTTCAAATAATCAGTTAAACATAGCAAAATTAAAAAAATTAGTGTGCCAGCAAGATTTAACCTTATTCTCAAAATATAATATTTTAATAAATCAATTATTTTTAAAATTAATAAAAATTAATACTAATGTAATATTCTGATAATAAAAAGTAAGTAATGCCATCCCACCTGGTCAGTTAGAAAGGGCATTTTACAGACCGTCAGCAAAAGAATTTTGACTTAGGAGGTCCAGAAAGACATTTTTCTGCTGTTGCCCCCATCCTACGGAACATCCAGCCCCCATCCTTCTGGCCTTCTGTCAACTGGCATAGGGATCCAAGAGTGATATGCAATCCTGGGGATGGATGGCAGCTTGAGGGTGTTTGTCCATTCTTTTAATTTTGTCTTTTTAACATTGTGTTTTAATCTGGACTTTTGTATGTATTTTATAGAATATAAAATCTATAGATTTTATCAAAGAGATGGGCAATATATAAATTTGTTTAATAATGAATACACATGCTTAACCAATATGAAAGAGAACCTGAGTTGTTATGACAATAAGAGAGATCTAGAAATCTGAAGTGGAAAAAAATATTTCCCAAGTATTAAAGAGTAAAAGATCCAAGTGTTTTTCAAAACAAAATAAGGGCGAAAGAAAGTTTCATTTTCATTGAGTAGAAACAAAGGACCAACTTTTCTGCCCTCACTGTACTGGCAGGACTGTGTCCTAGCATTTTGGTTAGAGTGACCTGTTCCTTTGAGAGGTAGCAAGGATCAGAAAGATCGACCCACAATCTGCTGTAAGGCTTTTGGATGTTTTGCCAACAAAACTGCTCAAATATGCTCAGGACTGAGTGGGCAGCATTTATATTGAGGTACAAAATTCTGCTATTTGGGATTTATTTCATCCTGGGATGTCTCAGGAAATGTGTAAAATATGGGGAGAAATGAGCACATCCTCTTCATAAATAAAATCCATGCCTTACCTTCAGGTGGATGGATGTGATCAGTTGGATCAAGGACACATGCAAAGTTTGGAGAGGGAATGATACCACCTGGCCTGAAAGAAACTTTGCCTAGATCTGGCCACGTTCATCAAGTACAATTCCCTTTTAGAGATAGTTGTAAAGGCTGTGGTCTGGCATCAACTGCAAAACATCCCAGGAGGCAGATTTTGGATCTTTTATTCAGATTCAGATCTAGTCATGGAATAGAAACTATTCATAAATAAGACTTTTTAGATCTAATCCTTCCTAAATGGATGGTTGGGAAAGGAAGGGTACACTGAGAGCATACGCACGAAAGACAAATTCTTTGTGTGTCCAATCACACAAGGAATTCTATAGAATTCTATTTTATTCTATTCTATCATTTACAGACCTGTAGTATAAGCAAATGAGACTAAAGGAAGAGGGAATTATTAGAGTAAAATCCTTCATAAACAAAATTAGAGAGAAAAAATATTCGTACAAAAAGAATATATTCAGGAACTACTTCCCTAGAAAGAGTGGTGTTCTAGCTGTCTTATAGAAAAGAACTAAGTACAGATAAAATAAGCACTGAACAGTTTAAAGCAATAACATGAAGGATGTGGCCAGACACTGGTGGAAACAACCTCTAGGACTGACAGGGAACAACTTTGGCAATGGGGGGGGGGGGAGCGCACACAGGAGTTCAAGGATCCCAAGGTGACATTGGATTGACCCCTAAGGTGAGAACATGGTTGGCTGTTTTATGTATGTTACCCTCTTGCCCGGATGCAATGGACAGGGTGTGTGTGTGAATGTGGTCCCCTTCCCAGATGAGCAGTTGGAAAGACCAGCATGTCGAGGGGGGACACTTTTGAGTGTGGGAAGGGTTGCAGAGAGTGAGGACTCCCAACGGCACAGAGAGCTACAGCTAAAGTGCCACAGGAGTATTCATCCTCCCACCTATCCATTGAATGTTTGAAGTGAGTCGGTATGACTGACAGAATGACAGGGTTGACAGTGCAGGAAGAAGGGAGGTCAGGGTTGGGAATAGAGGACCACCTCATAGTTTGGAGTAGGGGTGTCAAACTCACATCGTCACGGCAGTGTCACATGACTTTTTCCCCCTTTGCTAAACAGGCATGGACATAGCCAGAACGTGACGCATCTAGCTGGGAGTTTAACAGCCCTGGTTTAGAGTGAGAGAATCAAACCAGGTAGCGATGGGTAGGGGAAGGAACAGGATCCATAGGGCAGGCCTTTATAGGTGAAGATGCTCCTGATACTTAATAACAGTGGTATGTTCTGGGGTTCTAAGTTCACACCAGATGCTGAATAGCAGACCTTTGGAGGCACAGGCCTTTGGCTGCTCTTGATGAATACGAGGTTTATTAAAAAGGGTCCCCTCATTTGTAATGGAGGAATAAGATGATCTGGTGTGCATCACTAAGACTGGATGACACTAGATGGGAGTATTTCCCTCTTGGAGATATGCCCAGCTAGGTTTAGGGTTTGGTACTAGCCATGGGGTCTAGGACAACTCGCCATAACCAATTCGCTGCAGCCATCTTGCCATAGCCATCTTGCCACGGAACAATCCATGTGGGATAATTCAATTCAGTAAATGTTATCCACCACTATTTTATTTCCATTTTTGTCAATGGAAATAATGTTGAAGAAACAGTGGCGGATAATATTTATTGCATTGAGTTATCCCATGTGGATTGACCACGGCAAGTTGGCCACAGCAAGATGGCCATGGTGAGTTGTCCCATTCCGTAGTCATTTATTTGTGTATATTCCATATTGATATACAAAGACTTTTATTATTGAAATTATGAAAACTGTTGAAATGGTTGTGATAAAGAATTCAAATATGCTATACCATGCTTTATTGATGGTGCTTTTATATTGCCTAATAACAAGGGTTCTCTGTTATGGTGATAGAAAAGCCAAATTGGAATGTTGGTCAAAACGGACTTATCTCACAACCAATCAGCGGTGAAATGCACTTACCTTCACTACTGGTTCGGGAATGTTAGCATGTGCACCTCTTTTACGCATGCGCAGTATCTTCTGCGCATGCGCAGCAGGTCAAAAGTGAGACGTAATGATGACCCAGCAGGTGGATGGAGCCTCCCACTGCCGGTGTTACCGGTTCGTGCGAGCCGGATAGATCTGGCCGGACTTCACAGCTGTATGTGCCCACTAAGGTCAGGCTCCTTCATTGGTGACTATGGCAATAGACCTCTACTATTCTACCTCAAAGCACCTTCTGTGGCCAGACAAAACAACCCTTACAACAATTGGCACACTTATAAATCAGGGAAATCCTATTAAGCAGATACTTGAAGCAGTGTCAGGAAAATAAAGCCAACAATGCTGTATTGTTGTTATGTCGACGTTTTATTCATTTCAAGGAATAACTTGCAACATCTCTCTATTCACAGATTTCTAATCCAGAATAATAACGTTAATTCAAGGCACTGAAAAAGCTATTTTATTGCAAAATAAATTAGAACAGCATTTACATCACAGGTTTAGCTCTCATTGAGCATATATGTTGGAATTACATTACACCATTTAAGAAGGAAACGGTTCCCTAATTTCATTAGGAGAGGGGGAACACTTGATCATGAACATCCTTTCCAAACAGATTAATTTAATCGTCCCTCCAAAATGTTTATGAGATTAGCCTTTTCCCTTTCCTCCCAGACTAATTCCTGCGCCACAATACAATCGCCCCCCCCAGAAGGTGGGGGTCCCCTATGCAATCAACGCGGGGCCTCCGAGCAGTCCCGGGGGGGAAGAATCCTGGGAGAGTCCGCCCCCGACTCGCAAAACCACCCCGGGCGCTGAGGCCTTGTTTGGGAAGTCTTCGATACGCCCCCGGGGGCCCGCAGCCTCCTCGCTCTCTGGACTAACCTTGCCGGAGGCGCCATCGCCCAACAGCACGAACTTGAGCTGCCTGTTGGCGCCTTCTTCCTCCGACTCCGAGTCCGACATCGCCCGCAGTCCAGTGCGGGAAGTCGCCTTCAGAAGGGCCCTAAAGACCGCGCGCCGCCGCCATCTTGTCCATTCTGTTGCCCAGGAGCCGTTGGACTGGACCAACGCTCCAGCAAGCCGATGGGGCGGGAAGCTGCGCCGCTGCGGAAGAGGAACGGCCACGGAACGTGGAGTGCGGAGGAAGCAGGCTCGGCAGCTAGAAGAAAAATGAACGGCGGCTGCCCGTGATCCGTGCATTGACGCAGTCCACCCTCTCTATATCGTTGGTTTCTTCCAAAAACAGAACTGAATCCCATACACTGCCTATGGTCACCAGGGTCAGGGAAACGGGTGGTAAAGACACGCTCCTTCACCTGCGCAATGTGCGCGGCGCCTCCGATGCGCCTCCGCCCGCAAACCTTTAGCCGGCCCGGGAGAATCCAATATCTTGAATGCATGTGGAAGAAACCGGCAGCCATAGACGTGAATTACTGTATTTCTGTAAAAAAATGATATAGCCGCACATCTCATGCATCTTAACGTTGGGACGCTTTAAACAATTCAGAACCATTTGTATTGTGTTATTACTATTAGTGTTTGATCAGATTGTGAGATTTAAAATTCCCAAAATTTTATACTCACAAATCCAAGACAAGTCTGGTTAACAAAATCAAAGATTTATTGGAGAAAAACATGAGAATAAAAAAAAGAAAAGCGGTTGCAAGCATGGCCTCTTAGACCCTTCCTAAATGGATTGAGTTCAAAGAGCGCAAAAAGCAGTGTTCAAGCTATACATTTTATACACCTTCACAATGCACGCTACACCCAACTCCCCCTTATTCTCTTAAATCATCCTTTAACTTGTTTTACACTTTAAAGCAATGGTTCTCAACCTTCCTAATGCCACGACCCTTTAATACAGTCCCTCATGTTGTGGTGACCCCCAACCAGGGGTGGGTTTTAAATTTTTTTACTACCGGTTCTGTGGGCGTGGCTTGGATGTCATGTGACTGGGTGGCCATGATTATGTGTATAGGGACTATCCAGAGGGCTGAAAAAAGTCATTTCTGACAGGTCCTCGCACTTTTGACTGGTCTTCACACTTATGACCATCCTCACATTTATGCCCGTGCAGCATTCTTAACAACCATGTCACTCATTTCACAATTGCTTCTCGTCACCATGGTAACAAGATAGGGAAAAAAATGTAAAATGTGAAGACAGTCGTAAGTTCGAGGACTGGTCAAAAGTGCAAGGACCAGTCAAAAATAACTTTTTCAGCCCTCTGAGTAGTCCATATGCACAAAAGGACTACCCAGAGGGCTGAAAAAAGTGATTTCTGACAGGTCCTCGCAAATCAAAGATTTCTGAGACCAATGGTGAATACTTAAATTTCAGTAGTCACCAATCCCAGTCTTAAAATGAGTTTAGAATCAGTGGGAGTCACTGATAACAATGAATTAACTAGCTGCTGATAATGAGTCCAGTCCTGCCTTTCTTTTCGTTCTGTCCAAGTTTTGCAAGTATTTTTTCCAGGTATATGTTTTATTCCAAAGTATACAAACCATTATTGTTAGGGAAAAAATGGGTCTTCCAAGCAATTTTAAAAGACACTATCAGAATGACTCTGCTCTCAGCCCCCCTTTTGGCTCCTTGAAAAGCATCCCCCCCCACATATGTAAATGAAAAGAATAAGCTTAAAAATCCTAGCCTTTTAAAATTGAAAATATGGAGAATTGAGAGGATGAATTTGAGACACTAAGGGAGATGTTTCAAAAAGTAAGGGCGGCATTTAAGGAGAGATGGAAGAGGGAAGGAAGAGAAGAGAGGAAGGAAGGGAAATTAGAGTAAGAGGGAGGGTAAGAGAGGGAGGAAGAGAGGAGGAGAAGGAGAAAGGAAGAGGAAGTAGGGAGGAGAAGAAGAGGGGGGAAGAGAAAGTAAGAAGGAAAGAAAAGAGAGAGGTGGTAGGTTTGAAGAGAAAGATTGCTGTACAATAAAAAAGATGAAAGGGAAGAAAGGCAACCCCAAACAAATATGAAGATATTAAGATAAAGAATGAATTGTTAAACTTTAAAGAATAAAAGAGAACAAATATGAATAAATAGCAATAATTAGAAACACACGTACAAACATACAATGTATTTTCTTTGAACAGAGTATTTGGCTGGTTCACAAATTTAAACAGTATTTAGTCATTTCAATTAAATTTACAATTTCTATATTTCCTTTTTGCCATATTTATTCCTCATCTATTTTTTTAAAAAACCAATATTACCCTTCATCCTCATCTCTAATCTTAATCAAATTCAATTTTTCCCTTCTATTCTATATTATGGCAGCTTTGCCTGCTTCAGCTGCCATAAGAAACGGGGGGGAGGGACCAGTTAAGGGGGCGAAGGGGGGGAAGATTGCAGGAAGTGTCTTTCCAATGGAGGAGGTGTCTTTCCAAGAAACGAAACTGAATCTCCAAAGGGGCCGGCTGACCAACTGCCCTACATTCCTGATGGATGACGTTGCCAGGCGTGATGCCACCTGACCTTTGGGAGACCTTTGGATTGGATGATGGTCAATGGACACGGGGGGGGGGAGAAGCTTACTAGATGCTATTTCGCGCGTTTTGCTCACTTCCAGCTTTACCTGGGTTGCGATCATTTCATATTCAGTAAAAGTACTAATCTCTTTTAAAATATTGAGTTTGGGTTTTCTTTCCTGGATATTGAAGGAAGCATACCTGACATTAAGCTGGAAGTCACATCCAGTCATCCAGGACAAAAACCGCGGGGACTGTAAATCCAAATTATGTCAGATCGAGAGAGTGACGGAGAACAAATGGGGGCAGCGAGTTCAACTGCAGCCGCCCTCCAAGCGGAGAAAGAGAATGCGGAATGGTTGGAAAAACTCCAATTAGAGCCGGAGGAAGCCAGATGGTCAAAAGGAGTGGGGAGGCTACCGGACTGGGGGGAGAACCTCCGGGGAGTGACGACTTCCAGACCCCGTAAAAAAGAGGCAGTGTGGATGCAGGAGCAAAAGGAACGTCTCATGATGGAACAAGCCTTGCAGCTTATCCGTGATGTGGAAGAAAGCAGAAAAAAATGTGAGTCTTTTGGAATTCCTGTGGAGAAGGGGGGAGAAGGCCCCAGGGGGGAGCCAGAAGAGACAGCCTGTGGGGGAGAGGAAGATTTTGAGGAAGAAACATCCCAGGCTTCGGCAGCTCAAGGGAGAGATGCAGCTGGCCAGAGAACCCCAGCCTTGCAGGCCCCCCCTCGCAGACGTAAAAAGCCAAAAATCCCCCCCTTCCTGGGAAGTATGATGGAAATCCGAAAACCTTGGGATTTTTCCTGACCCAAGTGTGGAACCACATGCAGGATTGGGGGGAGGACTACGTATCAGATGCTGCCAGAGTGAGAAGTGTCACGAATGCCTTAGAGGGAGTAGCCGCTGAGTGGATGGTGGTTCTCCACAATAACAACTCCCTCTTGCTGAGACATTACAACCAGTTCATGCCCTTAGGAGGCATTTTGAAGACCATTTAGCTGAACGAAAGGCGAGACTCAGGATGAAGAGCATCCAGCAGGGCCGGAGACCGGTGGCAGAGTATATCCAAGAGTTTCGTGAACTGGCACCCTATATGACAGGCTGGTCAGAAATGGCTCTTTTGGAGAGTTTCAAAGATGGGTTGAATGAAGAGATATATTGAGACTGTAGAAGCATGGGGGTCCCCGAAGATTTGCAGAGATGGTACATAGTAGCTGAGGATGTGGAGATCGAACTGAGATGGAGCAAACTCTGAGGAGGGCGTATGGGGGACCAGTCATCTTCTTTCCACCGTAAGGGGGCCCCAAAGATGGCTGGGGGGAAGGCTGAATTCAAACCCAAGTCAAAGCCCTTCACCTGTTTCAAATGTGGGAAAGAAGGACACCAGGCTGCCGAATGCTTCTCCAAGCCACTGCCAAAAGCTGCCGGGGCCGGGCCGAAGAAAGGCGACAAAATACCCGCCAAAACCCGTGGCACCGCCCTGAAAGGAGAAGTCGTTGAGTTCGCTCCCCGACATCCGGGTGAGTTGGGAACTCCGACCCACGATGAAGACAGCGAGACGGACTCCGACTCCGACACCAACGATCGGGTGAGTCACACGGAAGAACCCTTGCTCATCCCCGTAGAAGTAAGGGTGCCATCCACAGGGGCCCATGCGCAAATGTTAGCCCTATTGGACTCGGGGTGCACTAGATGCATAATTAGCCCCAAGGTGGTGGAGGAAATGGGACTGAGACTAAAAACTTTAAAAAGACCCATTGCATTCTGTCAATTAGACGGGTCGATTGCAGGAGGGGGCCCAGCTAGTTTTATGACCGAACCCCTTGAATTGCAGTTGGGGAATCATGTAGAGAATCTCAGATTTATTGTGGTCCCTGGTATGGAGAGACCCCTCATTCTAGGACTGCCCTGGCTTCGAAAATGGAACCCACGGGTGAATTGGAAGACGGGGGTCCTGCGCATCCGCACGGCAGAACCGACTCCGGGGAAGGAAGCCCCCCCCCCGAGGGACGACATAAAACCAGAAAGGGCGGCAGTAGCCATTGACTATATTGAGGGAGAAGAGAAGATTCCAAAGGAATATTGGGATCTCAAGGAAGTCTTTAGCGAAAAGGCATCGGATGCTCTGCCTCCCCACAGGGCTACCGACTGCACCATTGAAATACTCCCTGGGGTGAAGCTTCCCAAACCAAAAATTTACCCCATGACACCTCGAGAATTGGGGGAATTGCGAAATTTTATTGACAAGAACCTAGAATGGGGATTCATCAAACGAGCCAAACCCAAGGTGGCAGCGCCAGTAATGTTCCGCGAAAAGAAAGATGGATCCTTTCATTTGGTGGTCGATTATAGAAATATCAACGCGATTTGCGTAGAAAATGTCTACCCCCTCCCATTCATGAAGGACATGTTAGCCCATTTAGGGAAGGGGAAAATTTTCACCAAACTTGATTTAAGACAGGCATACTACCGAGTGAGAATAACAGAGGGAGATTAATGGAAAACAGCATTTAATTGCCCACTGGGATGCTTCCAGTTCAGAGTACTCCCTTTTGGACTACAGGGAGTCCCTGCTGTATTCATGCAGTTGATCAACGAAGTATTGCATGAGCACCTGTATAAGGGGGTGTTGGTCTATTTGGATGACATTCTGATCTATTCTGACAACATGGCCGACCATGTAAAGTTGGTGCGGACGGTCTTGAAGAAACTCAGAGCGGCTGAACTCTATGCCAAACTTTCTAAATGTGATTTCTACCAAGACAAAATCGACTATCTTGGATATCGTATACCGCATGAGGGAATAGAGATGGACCCTGAAAAGGTCCGGGCAGTGTTGGAATGGGCCGCACCACACACCCGTAAACAGTTACAGAGCTTCTTGGGGTTTGCTAACTTTTATAGACAATTTATCCCCTCATTCGCGAAAATCGCACTACCAATTACAGACTTGCTAAAAACGAAAGGGGAAGTAAAGCCCAAACCCTCGAAACCACTAGAATGGACTATGGACTGTCAAGCCGCTTTCGAAAAATTGAAACGGCTGTTTGTGGCTGAACCAGTGCTCAAACACCCAGACATGGAACAACCTTTTGTAGTACAAGCTGACGCCAGTGACGTAGCTGTAGGAGCAATACTCTTGCAAAAGAATGAAAACGGGGTATTACAACCCTGTGCCTACACGTCCCGTAAACTATCAGAAACGGAAAGGAGATGGGCCATATCAGAGAAGGAGGCTTTTGCAGTTAGATGGGCGCTATTAACATGGAGACAATTTTTAGAAGGAGTGAAGCACCCTTTCGAAGTTTGGACTGATCACAAGAATTTAGAGGCATTAAAAACACCACGCAAACTGTCACCAAAACAGGCTCGTTGGGCCCAACATTTCAATCGTTTCAATTTCACCCTACGTTACCTTCCTGGTGGAAAGAACTTCATGGCGGACGCACTTTCCAGATTGCCTCAGTACAACAGCATCAAGAAGGAGGTGGTTCAACCTATGATCCCCTCGACACAATTGGCAACACCTGCTACTACCAGAGCGCAGGCAAAAACCGAACCAGAACTCTTGGGGGATTTACTCGAAAAATTGCGAGAAGCGCTAGAAACTGACTAGTGGTTTAAGAACCACTCGAATGAATGCACACTTCGTGACGGACTAGCTTGGGTTGGATCGAAATTGTATGTTCCGACCACATTAAGAACAACCATATTGAAATATGCCCATGATGCCAAGGCTGCAGGACACTTTGCATTTGTCAAGACTCTACATCTTGTTAAGAGGCAAAATTAACAATCTTGTTAATTTTGGTGGCCTGCACTCAAAAAGGACATAGAGGCATATGTGGCTAGCTGTCCAGTATGTGCCTCAGCTAAAAGACCTCCAGGAAAACCCCCTGGATTACTGCAAGGTGTGGCTAGACCGAATGCCCCATGGAAGGAAATATCTATGGATTTTATTGTGGACTTATCAGAGAGTGAAGGCTGCACTGTCATTTGGGTAGTAACTGATTTGTTTTCCAAACAAGTACATTTCATCCCTTGCTCAAATATCCCTTCAGCAAAAACCCTTGCAAAACTATTTATTCGGCAGATTTACCGACTACATGGATCTCCAAAAAGAATAATTTCTGACAGGGGTGTGCAATTTACTTCCAGTTTCTGGAGAGAGTTTTTGAAGTTGATAGGCTCCGCCCAGGGGCTGAGTTCCAGTCACCACCCTCAAACAAATGGGGCCTGTGAAAGAACCAATGGGGTTCTAGAACAATACCTGAGGTGTTACGTAAATTACCAGCAAGACAATTGGGTAGACTTGTTGCCATTTGCAGAAGTGGCATATAATAATTCCATACACAGTAGCACCAGTTTCACTCCTTTTAAGGTCGCATCGGGCCAGGATTTTGTACCCATTCCCGAGCTACCACAAGATGATCCCCAGAATCCCTCTTTGATGGATTGGATTGAACAATTAAAGAGCACATGGGCAGTAACTCGGAAGGCATTAGATGAGGCACACCGGGCCCATAAGGCACAAGCCGATAAGAAAAGGTCCCCAGCTCACATTTATAAAGTGGGTGATAAAGTCTATTTGTCTACTAAATACTTACAGACTACCCAGAAGTCAAAAAAGCTGGGCCCTATGTATGTGGGACCATTTCGTGTGATTAGACTGATTAATCCAGTAACAGTTGAATTGGAATTGCCAAAAACGTTGAGATGTATACATCCTGTATTTCATGTTAGTTTATTAAAACCTGAACACTCGTCTCCCCTAAGGGCTGACCAAAGCACCCCTCCAGTTCCCATTCTCATAGAGGGGGAGCAACATTTTGAAGTTAAGGAAATCTTGGACTCTAGGAAACACCATGGTAAAGTCCAATATCTGATAGCCTGGAAACATTTCCCTTTGTCTCAGGCTGAATGGGTGAATAAACGGGATGTCCGAGCTCCCAAGAAAGTACAGCAATTCTATACCAAATACCCAGATAAACCATAATTATTGTATATATTCTGTTTCTCTCCCTTTTCCTTCCTCTTATCTAGGAATAATGTCTCTTCTGCAAGAGGGGCCGAATGTCAGCCTCAGCTTTGTCTGCTTCAGCTGCCATAAGAAACGGGGGGGAGGGACCAGTTAAGGGGGCGAAGGGGGGAAAGATTGCAGGAGGTGTCTTTCCAATGCAGGAGGTGTCTTTCCAAGAAATGAAACTGAATCTCCAAAGGGGCCGGCTGACCAACTGCCCTACATTCCTGATGGATGACGTTGCCAGGCGTGATGCCACCTGACCTTTGGGAGACCTTTGGATTGGATGATGGTCAATGGACACGGGGGGGGGGAGAAGCTTACTAGATGCTATTTCGCGCGTTTTGCTCACTTCCAGCTTTACCTGGGTTGCGATCATTTCATATTCAGTAAAAATACTAATCTCTTTTAAAATATTGAGTTTGGGTTTTCTTTCCTGGATATTGAAGGAAGCATACCTGACACCCCTTCCCATTGTCATCTATTTTTAAATCCATCTTCACATTGGTTAATTATGTAATATTACAGTTGTTTAATACAAATTCAACATTTTAATATAAATCAATTAGTTATATAACTATCTTTTTTGTATATTAATCAATATGAACATGAATATTCCAATTATTTCCATGCCATCCAATTTCTTATAAATCAATTAATTATATTTACCAATAATAATAAACCAAATAATTTCCCCCATATATTCCTCCAAACCACAACTTAACCATTTCTGCTTTCAACACAATATACACTTAATAGTATCTCAATTATTACAATTCCCTAGTTAGATAGAACTTTTTTTCTTTGTGTTTTAAAATCTTGAACTCTCCTCTTTTGCCCTAAATTTCCCATTGTTTGCACCTACCTTTTTTGGTGAGGAAAAAGAAAATAAATCTGCCTCTGCCTAATTTTCCAATGTAACAGCCAAAGCCTGCTTTACTTCCAGTTTCATTTTCAGCTTGATTTGCATAAGGAGAAAAAAAATCTGCTCCAGCAATTTAGCTCTTTGCAGCAAGCTGCAGAGCCCTGCGCAAATCAGCTGAGAGTCGGGAGGCAGATCTAATCAGCGGGCTAATTAGCCTATGCTGAAGCTGAGAGGAGTTGTTTTTTCTTGCTGTTTGCTTGCAAGGAGGTAACTGCTGCGAGGCACAGGCCAAAGGGTGGGGGCCACCCTCCTTGCCACTTAGGGCCCCCGTCACCCCCTTTTGCCTCTAGCGCCCCCCTGCTGCCCCTCTTGCCTCTTACCGCCCCCTAAGGCATGGTACTGCCCACTTTGGGAACCACTGACTTAACTACTTAAGTACTTAACAACCAGTTCTACCGAAGTAGAATCCCACCACTGGGTCTACCCATTTATTTTTGCAGACACCGGTCTACTCATTTGTTTTCTTTTAACACTGATCAGCTGTAGGGTGGCCCTTTGAAGCCCCATGGCAAGAGTTTAAACAGTTTTTTTTCTCTCTAGCCATCAGCTGGGACTCAGGAGGCAGCAATAGATTGGGGGTGGGGCCAAATAAAAGGTTAGAATAATGCGGGGGGTGGGTGGGGCCCCAGAACCAGTTTTCTGATGGTCTTAGGCGACCCCTGGGAAAGGGTCGTTCAACCCCCAAAGGAGTCGTGACCCACAGGTTGAGAACCACTGCTTTAAAGGGTCTTTTTGACAATTTCCATCCATTCCCCGATGTTTCTGTCTCCTGATAGCGATTTTTGCCCAAGGCTTAAGTTCCTGTTTCCTGGGGAGCTCTTAGCAAGTCATAATGCATTGTCTCCACTGATTACCATTTGTGGTCACTTTACATAGTCAGAAAACAGCAGACAGATAGTCTCACACTTTGGTATTGTATCTGTTACAATTTATAAAAGAATAACCTTTATTTATTTCCTTTAATATTGCACAGCTCTCCAACTCTGAAATAATGGAACTGATCAGCTGCAAAAGCCCAGCTAGAAGTTAGACTATACCATTGGTTGCAAAGTCAAGATCGTTTCTGCAAGAGCCCAGGAGGTAGCAGCACCAGATAGCCTCTGCGGGAGCTTAGTAGGAATGTTTTACTTCGTCCTTGGACTGAAGGCCACCTGGAATTTCAGGTAGTGACCCAGGCCAAAAGCATGCCCGGCCGACCACTTCTGCGTCCTGAACAGTAAAGCAATGGTAGGTTTCAAAATTGTTTACTACAGGTTCTGTGGGTGTGGCTTGGTGGGCATGACATGGCTTGGTGGTGTGTGGCTTGGTGGGCATTGCAGGGGAAGCATACTGTAAAATCTCCATTTCCTTCCGATCAGCTGGGACTAATAATAAACAGTCTATTATCTATTATAGACTGATAATAGACAGTCTATCCAATCAGCTGGGACTGACAGAAAGATGGGGGTGGGGCCAGTCAGAATTTATACTACTGGTTCTCCGAACTACTCAAAATTTTCTCTACCGGTTTTCCAGAATTGGTCAGAACCTGCTGAAACCCACCTCTGTAGTAAAGGTACAGTGTAATTTATTTATTTATTTATTATTGCGATTTATATGCCACCTTTCTCCCTGGGGACTCAAGGCGGCTTACAAAATGACAATTTCCAATACAAATCACAATGAAATAAAAATTAAAATCAGCAACCCTATTAAAACAATTTAAAATTATAACAGTGTATCCCCAAACGGATCAGTTAAGTTGACGGAAGAGCCACGTCTTCAGCTCGCGACGGAAGGAAAGAAGGTTGGGGGCTGTCCTGAGCTCGGTGGGCAATCCATTCCAGAGAGTCGGGGCTCCCACAGAGAACGCTCTCCTCCTGGGGGCCGTCAGCCGACATTGTTTGGCCGACGGTACCCTGAGGAGGCCCACTCTGTGAGAGCGTACAGGACGATGGGAGAGCGGCTGGAGATGGTCCTGCAAGTACCCCGGGTCTAAGCCATGAAGGGCTTTATAGATAAGCACCAGCATCTTGAAATGAATCCGGAATACCACCGGCAGCCAGTGCAGCTCACGCAGGAGAGGTGTTACACAGGAGTATCTAGACGCCCCCGTAACTACCCGCGCAGCTGCATTCTGGACTAGCTGGAGCCTCCGGATGCATCCCAAGGGCAGCCCCATGTAGAGGGTGTTACAATAGTCCAACCTAGAGGTAACAAGGGTGTGAGTGACCGTGGCGAGGGCATCCCGGTCTAGAAAAGGGCACAACTGGCACACAAGACGCACCTGTGTGAAGGCCCCCCTGGTTACAGCTGTCAGATGGTCATCCAAGGACAGCCGAGAATCCAGGAGGACACCCAAGTTGCGGACCCTATCGGAGGGAGCAAGAGTCTCTCCCCCGATCACTAAAGATGGAACCTCCAGATCCCGGGATGCCGGCATCCACAGCCACTCAGTCTTGGAAGGGTTGAGCCTAAGACTGTTCCTCCCCATCCAAACCCGCACCACTTCCAGACAGTGGGACATCATGGAAAGGGCATCCCTAGGGTGGTCAGGGGTGGAGATGTAAAGCTGGGTATCATCAGCATATTAATGATACCTCACCCCAAAACCATGAATGATCTCACCCAGCAGTTTCATGTAGATGTTAAAGGGCAGAGGGGAGAGAACCGATCCCTGAGGCACCCCACAAGTGAGAGGCCTCTGGGAGGATCCCTGACACCCCCCCCCCGCCCAAACAGACTGCAGACAACCAGAGAGATAGAAGGAGAACCACTGTAAAACAGTGCCTCCTAACCCCATCCCCCTGAGCCGCTGCAGCAGGATACCATGGTTGATGGTATTGAAAGCCGCTGAGAGGTCAAGAAGGACCAGGATGGAGGAACAACCCCCATCCCTGGCCCGCCAGAGATCATTTACTAGGGCAACCAATGCCGTTTCCGTGCTGTGACCATGCCTGAAACCAGATTGGTAAGGATTGAGGTAGTCTGTTTCCTCCAGGAATTGAGGGAATTGCTGCGCCACCATGGACTCAACAACCTTCGCTAAAAAGCGAAGGTTGGAGACTGGACGGTAGTTGTTAAGAATGTCAGGATCCAGGCTAGGCTTCTTAAGGAGGGGTCGAACCACCACCTCTTTGAGTGCAGCGGGGAAGACCCCTTCCTTTAACGAAGCGTTGGCAACAGCCTGGATCCAGTCTCCAGTCACCTCTCTGGCTGCCGAAACTAGCCAGGAGGGACAAGGGTCCAATAAACACGTGGAGGACCCCAGCCTACCCATAATCCTGTCCATGTCATCCAAAGAAACAGGCTCAAACTCAACCCAGATGTCTCCATCAAGACTAGCCCCTGTCACCTCAACGGACTCTGTCCAGTCAGAGTCCAACCCAGTCCGAATCTGAGTGATTTTATCTTGCAGAAATTGTGCAAAATCCTCAGCACGGCCCTGCAAGGGGTCCTCCCTCACTCCCTGATTAAGGAGGGAGCGGGTCACTCTAAACAGGGCTGCTGGGCGGTTTTCTGCAGATGCAATGAGAGTGGCGAAATAGTTACGTTTCGCCACTTCCATCGCCACAAGATAAGGCCTAATATGGGTTCTTAGTTGTGTTCGGTTGAGCAACATGAACTTGACAAAATGAGCAACATGAACTTGACAAAATTATACAAAGGACAGAGGAGAAATTAATTAGTAGGATATATAAATTTTTATTGCTGTACAAGATGGAAGACTCCATAGTTAAACAATGATTTAATGGGCAAAAAAATTAATTATATTAAAATTAAAATTATATATTAAAATTATATTTAATTTTAACTATGTCTGTGGTATTCAATGAAAACCAGTTGAAGATGTTTTACAGATGGCACCTCCCACTGGCAAGGTTTGCTAAGATGTTCCCGAACAGCTCACCAATATGTTGGAAATGCAACAAGATTTATGGAACATATTATCTTTGGTGGACTTGTCCAGCTGCAAAAAAGTTTTGGGCTAAAATCAAGAAATGGCTGGAAAAAATAACAGATCAACCTATTGATGGGAAACCAGAGACATTTTTATTAGGAATATTCACTAGAAAATATACTAAAGAAATAAAATACTCGATTTGACATATTATAATGGCCGCACAAATAGAATATGCACAAAATTGGGGGCGGGGACACCAACAGAGGAAAAATTGATTTAAAAAATCTTAGAATGTGCCGAGATGGACAAATTAACAAAAGAACTTTAAAAAAAGGAAGATACGGAATACTATGCAATATGGAACAAATGGTACAACTGGATGGAGACTAGAAATACTGAGCAATAAGGACAGGGGAAAAGTTATAAATAAAATGTTTATAGGACAATGTATAAAATGTATAAAATTAATATGATTGTTAGGAATTATAGTGTAAAAAAGAGAAAAAGGGACAAGAAGAAAATGAATAGTATAAGGGGAATTGGGAGAAAATGTAAATATTAGAAGATGATCGATATGAAACAGTTGTAAAAAGGGAACATATACGATCTGTTTTGTGTTTTGTGTTTGTTATATGGTGTTGTGTTATAAATCAATCAATCAATCAATCAATCAATAATAAAGGAAGGTCTAGGCCAGTGATGGCGAACCTTTTCGGCACCGAATGCCCAAACCGGAGTGCACACGCACCAGAGCCCCGGAAACCCAAAGACCAGTTGGCAGGTATGCATGCGTGCACCGGAAACTAGAAGAGCAGCTAGTGATAGTGCATGTACCCACAGAGAGGGCTCTATGTGCCACCTCTGACACGCATGTCATAAGTTCACCATCTTGGGTCTAGGCCAAGCAGCTGCATTTGAAACAGATAATTGACAGCAGAAAATGACACAGTGGTCCATCAATTCTGCCCTTTGAAAGTTTTTTTATTTATTGGTTTTTAATTATTTTTATTTACATTATTTTTTTTTATTTTTGTCGATAAAAGACATGTGTTTATCCCAAATATGTTTAAACTCAATTACTGATGAGTAACTTACTATCTCTGCCAGAAGTTGATTCCAAGCTTCCATTATTGTTTCTGTGAAGTAATACTTTCTAACATTATGTTTTAACTTCTCAGTTTGAGGTTATGCTCCCATGTTCTTGATTTTTGCTTAATATTGAAAATACTGCCTTCTAGAACCTTATTCACACCCTTAATATATTTGAAGGTTTATATATTTCTCTTGGTATATGTTGTCGCCCATCTCTGGAGTAGCTCAATCTTATCAATATCTTTTTTTGAATGAGGTCTCTAGAACTTCACAGTATTCCAAATGGAATTTGACTAAAGCCCTACATAACGGGATTAGGACCTCCTTTTTTCCTGCTGGTGATCCCTCTAGTGATGCATCCCAGAATTTTGTTTGCCTTCACAGCTGCCTGGCCACAATGTTTATTCATTTTGCAGTCATCTGCTATGAGCACACCTAAATCCTTTTCTTCTGTTGCTATGTACCCTCTTAAAAGCCTCACCCACAACATCTGAAAGCAAGGCGTTCCACTGCTTTAATTGTTCTCACAGTTAGGAATTTTCTCCTTAGTTCTTGCTTCTTTCCTTGATTAGTTTCCATCCATTGTTTGTCTTGCCTTCAGGTGCTTTAGTAAATAAGTTGACCACCCTCATCCTTGTTGGCAGTATTGGAAGAATGCTATACTATGACCTCGGGTCCTTCTTTTCACTAGACTAGGTATACACAGTTCCTGCAATCGTTCTTCATATGTTATAGCTTCTAGACCCCTAATCATCTTCGTTGCTTTTCTCCAAACTCTTTCCAAAATCTCAGCATCTTTTTTGTATTAGGGTTACCAAAACTGGATGCAGTATTCTAAATGTGGTCTTACTAAGTCTTTATGATGTGGTACTATTACTTCACATGATCTTGATTCTATCCTCTGTTAATGCAACCTAGTATCGCATTAGCTTTTTTGGCTACTGCTGCACACTGTTAGCTCATGTTTAGATGGTTGTCCACTAGGACTCCAAGATCGCTCTTGCAGTTACTACTGTTGAGCCAGGTTTCACATAGTCTCTACCTATATCTGTACCTAGTCTGTACCTCCAATATGGCAGATTTTACCATCATCCACTGAACACTGTTTCCTGTCACTTTATGCCACCCTTCAAGCTTATATTTTAGATATTCCCCCATTTAGTAAAATTTGTCCACTTGAAATCTAAAACTTTAGTTTTAGAGTATGTTATATCAGTTTTAGTTTTGCCCAACCGCAAGTTCTAGTACCTTATCTCCATTTGTCAAAACTAAGTCTAGAATATGGTACTCTCTTGTTTGGCATTTTACTGTTTTAGAGAGGCATCTTTTAATAACTAACATATCACTGCTCCTGTTTGTAAATGCAGTTGAAATTTTCCAGTTAATGTCCGGCATGTTGAAGTCACCCATGATTACAACCTCTCACTTCATTGCCATCTGGGTTATCTCTTCGAGCAGAATACTATTATAATCTTCTGAATGGCTTAGAGACCAGTGTATAATACCAGTTCTGATAACTGATCCCTCCTTAGTTTGTAAACAACCCCAGAGTTTCAAGTAGATCATGTGTTTTCTGAATTAGTGTTGATTTTACGCTCTCCTTGACATACATTGCAACTTCTGCCCCCCCCCCTTTTTTTTAATTCTGTCTTTTTTGTATAGTATGTGGCATGGTATATGTATATCCCAATCATTGTAATCCCTGAACCATGTCTCTGTATTTGCAACAAGATCCAAGTTATCCCTGAACATAACAGCTGTTAGTTCTCGCAGTTTGTTGCTTAAATTGTGAGCATTAGTGCACATAGTATAGAACACCCTATCAAAAACTTAATTTTTCTTAACAGCAACCTTATTATTAACTGCACAAACATCCATGTTAGAAACACCAACAACCATATTAGTTTTAGATTGCTAGGACCGAAATGTTGTATATCAATCAATTCTTTGTCCCTATTATTTGGTTTAAATGCTTCTCAAGAAAACTCCTGAATTTACTACTAAGTAACTCAGTCCTTTTCTTTGATGGATGCAAACTATCTCTTTTATACAGCTTTACATAAGACCAACTATAAACATCATGACTAACATAACCAAATCCTTCAGCTTTATGCCATTCCTTTATCCAGACATTGAATTCCGCTATATGCTGACCTTTTCCTTTTTGCTCCTTATATATAGGTAAATATTTGAAAAGGTAAGACTACAGACTATCCTGCTAAGTACCTGCCCCAAACTCTTTTTCCGCATAGAAAACACATCTTTTTTGGACAGATCATTAGTACCAGAATGCACATCAATATCACAATCCTTACGAGCATTCTTAACAATGTGCCTCTTTTCTCTGCTGCAATAACACCAGGCAGACCCCTCACCTCTTTCAATACCTCCATATCCTTTCTTAAATAGATACTTCTTACAGTTGAGTTACCAACCAGAAGATGACTTCTCTTTTTAGATATCCTATTCATCACATGCCTGATTGACAACACCTTATGCAGACCTTCCCTTATCCAAGACAACTTCTCCCTCACAGACCATAATCCCTGAGAAATCATCACAAACAGTTGAACCTGCCATCTTAGCATCCCTGTTAGGTTCAGCAGGGACACTGTAACTATTATGGAAGGTCACATCAAAAACATCATGATTATGGTCCATAGCTGTACTCTGCCAGATCCAACAGTTGTCCATAGTGCCCTTCTCCTGCAGGGACTTTGTGGAAGAGGGGGCAGTAAACAGAGCCTCTAGCCTCTAGACCAGGGCTGTCAAACTTATGGCCTGCAGGCCAGATGTGTCACGTGCTGGCCACGCCCATGCCCGGTTTAGCAAAGGGGGAAAAAGTCACAATACGTCACATGACGCCATGACATCGCGAGTTTGACACCCCTGCTCTAGACAAGCAATCTGTTTATGTAAAGTAGCAGTCTGTATGCAAATAGGACAATATCCAAATTTAAAAAGAGTACCATGAAAAATAGCTGTAAAACACTTGTTGCACTTAACTAAACCAGACATCTTAAAAGTAAAATTGCAATCACACAAGGATGAATTACTGCTTTTTTCAAACTACTGCTGTTATTAAAACTACACTCTAGGTCAGATACACAAGTCTAATCAGATGCTCTCACAATGAAAACTTACGGAGTAAGTAAACATACGGAGTTCCTATGACCCTTATATACAACACTAATAAGGAAACCCATTCAAAGCCCATTGTCCACTGACTTGAGAACTGGGATGTTGCAATATTTTCAGGATCAGACTCAATAATATTAGTAAGAGTTAAAGGTTTAAATATATTTCCTTTTATTTACAATAGGCATTCTATATTCACTGAATATTCACAGATAGAAGCAAGGAAAAGGGTGTAGGTGGCTCCTTATATATACAATGGGTGGAGCTATAAGTGGGAGTGGTGAATTATGAATACATTAAGAAGTGAAGAATAAGTTAACCCCTGATACCCCGTTCATATATTATTTACACATTAGAGAATAAGGCATTTACATCTGACAAATCCCCCTCTAAATGCCGATTCGTTATACAACACCAATTACACTCAGATTCAGGACAATACAATACATACAATTTAGAAGTTAAATATTTGTGTTGCTTAGAAGGCAAAGGCTTTGTTAATATGTCAGCTAATTGTTCTGAGGTATCACAATGCACTGCTTTAATAAATCCATCCTGAGATAATTGTCTCACATGTTTAAATTTTATATCTATATGTCTGGACCTTTGTCCAATGGCATCAGATCTAGATATTTCAATGGCTGCTTTATTATCTTCATGCATAACAAAAGGCAAAACAGGTTTTTTCCAAACATCTGAAATTAAATCATTAAACCATACAAGGTTATTTGCAGCTTTGGATAAACAAACATATTCCGCTTCTGTCGTTGAAGTGGCCACTAGTTCTTGTTTACCAGTGTACCAGTAAACTGGACAGTCATTTAAGAGAAATATATAACCAGATGTACTTTTTCTACATGAGGTGTCTCCAGCCCAATCTGCATCTGCATAACATGTAAGCTTTGGTTCTTTATTGTCTTTAGGTTCTAATATTAAGCAAAAGTCTAGTGTACTTTTCAGATATCTTAAAATTCTTTTAACAGCTTCCCAGTGATACATTGTTGGTTTGCTGACATGTCTGGATAATAGATTGAGTGGTAAAGCGATATCTGGTCTAGTCCAATTAGATATATAAAGAAGTGAACCTATGATTGATCTATAAAACGTGTTATCCTTGAATTCGGGGGAAGATTCATCAGTATTTCTTAGAAAATCAGTTTGCATAGGAGTATCACAAGGTTTGGCATTGTTTAAATTGCATTTATTTAAAAGTTCTATAATCTTATCTCTCTGAGTAAGTTTGAATCCCCTTCTAGTCTTATTAATTTGGACACCAAGATATTTGTTTACTTTACCTAGAGATTTTAACGAGAAATGTTCATTTAGTTTGTTTACAAAGGTTTCTCTTCTCTCTTTATGTTTTCCTATGTATAAAATGTCATCCACATAAATCAATACAAATTCAATGTAATCATCATCCTTTTTGACAAAAAAGCAGTTATCAGCAGTAGTAGCGTTGAAGTCCATGGTTCTAAGTACTTTCACTAAACAATCATACCATCGTTTACCAGATTGTTTTAACCCGTATAAACTCTTGTTTAACAACCAAATTTCATTTTTGTTTGTGTATTGACTGTGAGGTGCTCTTACGTATATTTCTTTATCTAGTTTAGCGTGTAGATACGCAGTCTGTATGTCGTATTGAAATACATCAAGGTTGAGTGCTGATGCTACCACTAGAGCTGTTTTGACACTCTCTGTTCTTACTGTGGGGGAATACGTGTCAGTATAGTCCTCCGGATATTTCTGTGCATAACCTTGTGCAACTAGTCTAGCTTTGTATAGAGTATTGCCTCCCTCTAAGTTCTTAATTTTATATATCCACCTGGTACCAATAATTGTTTTATCCTTAGGTGCAATTGCAGGTATAAATACATTTAATCCTTGTAAACTTTCCATCTCTTTTTTCATCGCTAATTCCCATTTTTCCTTTTCTTCACGAGGGAGTTTTAACACTTCCTCATATGTATTGGGTGTTGTTGGCTCACCATCCATATGCATTATGTAATCTTTGTATTTATTTGGCATTTGATTTCTGGTGTTTCTAATGGTTTTTTCAGGTTTACTATCGTTATCATGCAAATATCTTGCTTCCTTTTTTGTTAATGTGTCTGTCTTAATTTTGTGTTGGCTATTTGTCCAGATTTTGGTTTTGTTCTTATTTTTGTTGATATTTTGCTTTTCTATGATCCCTTCTTCATGAGATTTTGTACCTTTATATTTATTTGGAAATATTTCATTAAGATGTAATTTAGACCAGTTAGCCTGTTCATGGAACACAGCTGTTCTGGAGACTATAAATTTGTTATTGTTATCAATGAATCTGTACCCTTTAGTACCGGTTTCATATCCCATAAATCTGAGTCTTCTGGATACGTTTTCTCCCTTTCTTCTTAATTGTTTAGGTATGTGTACGTCTGCAGTGACTCCAAATATATGCATGTGTGCTAATTTTGGTTTTCTATTATACATCACTTCATATGGTGTCTTATTTACAATGCTGGACCATGTTCTATTTTGTGTGTAATTTGAATAATGTAAGGCTTCTGACCAGAATTGTTTGCTTAAGCCAGCATCTTCCAATGTGCATCTAATCATGGTTTGTAATGTGGAATTTTTCCTCTCTGCAATCCCGTTCTGGAACGCAGAAAATGGACTAGATGTGTAATGTAACATTCCTTTGTCTTTTAACCATTGGGAGAATTCTTTAGACATGAATTTGCATCCCCTATCTGTCATAATTTGTTTTATTTTGATGTTGTGTTGTGTTTCTATGCGTTTGTAAAATTCTTTAAATTTTTGAAATGTTTCATCTTTGTGTTTTAATGTATAAACAAACCCATAGCGGCTATAATTGTCCACTATTGTCAGGAAGTAACATTTTCTATAAGTGATTGATGGAGTTAATGGACCAACTAAGTCCATGTGTACTAAATCAAAAATTTTGTTAGTTGATCTAGTAGATTTTCTTGGCCTGGGGCTAGTTTTTAGTTTTGTAGATTTACATACTGAGCATTCCAAATAGTTTTCACAATTTTTTATTTTAACACCTTCTGCGTGTTCAGTCATTTTTTGTACTACAGGAAAATTGGCATGTCCTAACTTCCTATGTAAGATGTGAGCACACTCATCATGAATTGGCTTACCTATTTTTGGTTTTTTTTCATTGTGTGCATCTTTGTGATCATGAGATGTTTTACACTCATCATTGTCACTATTGCTAATATTTTCATCATCTACTTCAATACAATCTTCCATATTTGAGTCAATGTTATGCAACCATTTTTCCTTAGTTATCAGATAAGGTAGGCCTCCTTTAATCATCACTGTGCCTATATTTATTTTATTCTTCTCCAAAATCGCTTTTCCTTTTGAAAAAACAATGTTAATGTCAGAATCTCTACTTAGTTTTATAGCACTTAGTATGTTATGAGGTATCTCAGGTATTAGCAATACCCCCTCTATTTTTCCTAGACCAGGCAAGGTTACATTCCCTCTACCTAATACTTGCACCTTTTCTTGGTTAGCTACCTTTATTACAGATTTATCTTCTGCAAATGAAGACAATATATTTTTGTTATTAGTGGTGTGATTAGTTGCTCCAGAATCAATAAGCCAATTATTGTTCTCATTTTGCTGTATGTTAGTGTTGTCTTGTTTATTTAGCCCGTTCAGTGAGCCAGATTTTCTATCCTTTGAATTATCTCTGCCCCCTCTATTCTCTTTGTAATTTGGTGGGCTCCTATATCTATGTCTATCTATGGAAGACTGTCTATAATTGTATTTGTTTCTATATTCTGACCTATGCCTTTCTCTTGAAATTTTGGGACAGTCTCTTCTATTGTGTTCCCTGGATCCACAATTGTGGCATTTAAATGTTTCATTATATTTTTCTTGGAAAGCTACTTTCCTATATGGTTTGTGTTCTGTGTGATTGCTAGAACGATTCCTTCTTGAATTGTCTTCTGCTATCAGTTTATTGGATAGACTTTCTATGGATAAATATCCTAGATTGATAGTGTCTAAATGTGACATAAAATTGTCCCATGATGAATCAAGTGAGTTGATAATAACACTTTTCATTGTTTGGTCTGAAATCACCTCCCCCCTCAAATGCAGCTCAGCTCTTATTTTGTTTAAATATATTAAATGCTCACTTATGGAAACCCCTGGTTTTACCCTAGATGAAAAGAAATCTTTAGACATCCTTGTGGTGGTAGCTACACTGTCACTGTGAAATAAATTAAACATGCATTGAATGATTTCTGAAACAGTCAGATTTGGCTTAATGCTATGATACATTGCAGGAGACACACTAGATATTATTAAGAAAAATGCTCTATGGTGTAAACAATCTATTTTTAGAGTTCAAGGTCTTTTTGGGGGACTAGTGATAAAAAATAATAAGTTTTCCTTCATAAAGACAACCTGGAGCTGTTGATACCATTCTTGCAAATTAACGCCATCAACCCTTAGCTTTGGGAAGTCACTGGGTAAATTTCCGACATTATTGTGTCCATTACTTACAACCTGAGGTAGTCCGTGGTCTCGCAAGTGTAGAAAATTGCAAAACGGCATGGGGATGCTCGCAACGAGTCTGCATGGTCTCCTCGCCAGTTCATGTCTTCCCGGACCGTCTGCGTAGTTTTGTGCATGCGCGTTGTCCATTTCTTCTTTGGAGTCGTCGTGGAAGGTTCTCTCCATTGTGGCTCGCTCGTTCTGCTCCTCTTCAGATGAATCGGTCTCTGGTTCAATTTTGGGAGTCTTGACGACGGCGGCTGCTCTTCCTCTTCCCCTGAGGGCTTTGGTGCTTGCTTCGGTTTGTGGCGTAGGGCGGTACCGGCAGGGCTCTCTGGGTTCGGGCGTCGGCGTTCTCGTAGTCAGGATGGGAGCGGGCAGGTCTTGAGGCATCGGCTTGCTCGCTCGCTTCTTCGGTAGCTGTTTGTTAATTTTTAGTTTTGGCCCAAATGCAGCAAAAAGCGTTTTCATTGCTGATTTTATTTGGGAGTTTGTTGAATCATCTTCACTTTCTGATTCTGATTCTTCTGAGGAGTTTGAATCTTCTTTTTCATTTTCGTTGTTTGGTAACGTTTTTCGCGCCAGAAATTTTGAATTGAGCATTTTGATTGGCTCTGCTTCGCTCACCCTGGAGGCCTGTTGAAACCAAGATGGCTGCCATTCAAAATTTCGCGCGGGATCACCGTTTTTCTTCTTCGTAATGACTTTCTCTGCAGTCATATCACTCACTATTTTTGGGTCTTTAGACTTTTCATTAGTGATGTTTTTCTCTCTCGCTGCTCCGCTGTTCTTCAGCATATCTTGGAGTTTCGCGATGAGGCTTTCATCATTCTTCTGGCTCTTTAATAGTTTTAATATCTCTGACCTGAGTTCGTTATTCTCTATTTCGATTTCCTTCTGGTCATCAATTTCATCTATTATTTCTTCGTCTTCAGTGGTGTATTCTTCGGATTCTCTCGAAATTACGTTTGTGGATTCGTTGATTATTTCTTGTTCTGTTTCCATTTCTTTGCTGTAGGCCCTGGTGTTGGGCCTATCTTTCTTAGACATTTTTAAGTTTTTTTATTGAGTCAATTAACCATCCTCTGCTACCAGCTTGTTGCAATATTTTCAGGATCAGACTCAATAATATTAGTAAGAGTTAAAGGTTTAAATATATTTCCTTTTATTTACAATAGGCATTCTATATTCACTGAATATTCACAGATAGAAGCAAGGAAAAGGGTGTAGGTGGCTCCTTATATATACAATGGGTGGAGCTATAAGTGGGAGTGGTGAATTATGAATACATTAAGAAGTGAAGAATAAGTTAACCCCTGATACCCCGTTCATATATTATTTACACATTAGAGAATAAGGCATTTACATCTGACATGGGAGTCAAAGCTTGACTGAGGGGGCAGTTCTCTTCACAGTGGACTGTCTCTGAGAGAGACAAGACTCTGATTTCTGTTAAGTGCATAGACTGATGGGTTCCAAGAGGTGTGTCCTGCAACCCTTCTGATGCATGAATACAATATGTTTTCTTGATTCCAGGTCAGTGGTGGGATTCAGCTGATTAGGGACGGTTCAGGCGAACTGGTAATAAAAATTCTGGCTGCACCCCCGCCCAGACACTCCTCATCTTGCCTGCTCGCCCAGCATAGCCGCTGCTGCTCTCTGTCTGGCTCCCTAACTTGTCTTGACCACACGGTCTCTGCAGGCCAGTCAGCTTGCCTGCCTTTGCCCTGGCCTCCCACATGGCCCAGATCCCTGCCAAACTTTCTTTCGCCATTCTCTGCTGCCTCCGCTGCAGCCCAGCTACCTGCCTGTCTGGTGAACCTTCCTTCACCTCTTTGCTGGCACGAACAGCCTGTTACAGGGTTTTCCTAGGGCTCCTCCAGCTTGTTACAGGCTGAAATGGAGGGTCCCTGGACCCAATCCACCCACCCAGGCCCCGTCCGGGCCTTCCTAGGGCTCCCCCAGCCTCTTACAGGTCAAAATGGAGAGTTCCTGGGCCCGATCTGCCCTCCCACCCCATTTCCCATAGCTTTACTGTACTTACTTTTCAAAGAGCTGCAGAAGAGGCTGAGCCACGTGGCAGAGAAGACAAAGTCTTTTATTCAGAAGCCAGTGAAGCTGTAAGAACGTGAGATGTACGGAAAACAGCTTTCCCGATCTGAATATAAGTCTTCGGCTTCTCTGCCATGAGGGTCTGCAAACTTAGTTTTACCTAGTCTGGTCAGGCTTAGTTTGGGCCTGTTTGCTGCTGACTGGCTAGTTCGAATGAGCAGCTTCAGGGATTGGGGCATGGCAGCCAATCAAAGTGGTCTTATTACCACAGGAAAAAGCTAGTAGAATATCTTTAAAATACAGCTATTACTGTTTCCAAAAACATATACCAGTACTTGCTAAAATTTTAGAAGGTATGTTAACAGATAGCTGCTTTCATTAGCAGAAGAACAGCTTCCAGTAGGGGGGAATAATCACAAATCCAGCAAGTTTTTATATTTGCTTGAGAATTTGTGAGAAACCTTTTGCTATTGTTAGAATGAGACTTCACTGAACAACTAATGTAGGTTTGTCTTCTTGTAGTTCTTGAAATCCATGTCATAGAATTCAATGTTTCAAAGGTATTCATATCATTTTTGACATAAGATTGCCAGATTTAAAAATTCTGAGTGTTTAAGCATTTCATAGAAAAGTCTTTTCATAATGCTATTATCAAGCATTGTACATTAGGCTTGTCAAATTTCTTGTTTCTGATCAGATTGTATTTCACAATGCTTCAAGTGTATCAGTTATGGTTTCTTTAATAAATAATAATTAAAGTGATATGAACTATAAGTGGACTTTTTGTGAGAAACTGAAATTAAAAGTTGATCTGTGCTTTGATGATTAGATATGGGATTATGGAAATAATGTAGACAAATGTTAATCTTAGAGTAAGAGTTTGATATATTTTGTACTTACATCTGTACCAAAGAAACTTGGAAGTCATTCTTTTTCAGTTTTTCTCCTTTTCCTCTTTCTTTCTTACATTTTCACTCTTTTTCTTTCCTGAGCCTTTTCTTTTTTCAAAGCTGTTTTTTATTTGTTTATTCCTTAGCTATGTATTTTTTGATGTATTTTTTTGATGTATGAATACTCAAATACTCAGCCAGTATACATTCCTTATTTACAGAAATCATATCAAAATTTAGAATGAAGTCCACTGGGAGCTATCTCATATAAGGCAGGCTCTGAATTCCTCTAACCAAAAAGTGATTATCGATAGAAGAGAATATTTGTAGCTCAGGGTTGAACTGTGGGGTCCTTGGTGCTCTCTGAGCTTGATGGTTTTCATGTAGATGTTTCATTACCAAATTAGGTAACATCATCAGTACTAGAAGGGAGTAGACTTTGCTCTTATTTTCATATACTAGTGGCTTCCCCCTGTCAGTGTTGATCAGTTGCTTCATGAACAATGTTTTGATTGGTTGTTAAAAAATTTGCAAGCCATCACTGCTCCAAGGTACCTTCTGATTCTGAAATCTCCAAAACAAGGGAATTTGCTTACCGTGTGTGTGTGTGTGTGTGTGTGTGTGTGTGTGTGTGTGTGTTTCTCAGGAATAATGGAATAATAGAGTTGAAAGGGACTTCTGAGATTTTCTTGTCCAACCTCCTGCTCAGGCAGGAAAACTGAGGATGCCAAAATCTGAATGGAGGGCCTGGGAAAGATGTCAGAATAACAGAATAACACTTAGGACGGGGGAGAGGCATGGCTAGCATCATGGCGAGACAACATGCTCCTGGGGGACTCCCGAAGAAGCCATCGATATCTCCATTGCTGGATGGTCTCTTGGGACCGAAGCCATCTTGTAGGGACTCTGAGCAAGGGGAGCACATTCCGACAATCTCAGGGAATTTGCAAATTCCCTGATTGATCTGGAAAAAGCTCCTCAAGCCGACAATTGAGAAGGCGGCCATTGCGAGTGGCTACAAAGCTGGGTTAGTCACAGCAAAAGCACGGAGGCAGAAGAAGGTGTAATCGGTCTGAGTGAGACTTTTATTCTTTTGAAACTTCTTTTGAAATTTTTGTAAGAAGAACCTCCTTGGAATAGAGAAGAGAGGGTGGCTTAAAAGGAGGAGGTGGATTGGGTTTTTTCCTTCCACCTCTGGAAGAACAGTGGCGAGAAAGGTGGGAGGAGCCAAAAGAATTAAGAAAGTAAAACTAAAAACTGGCTTAGAAAGAGATATTTGAAGAACAAAGTCAGAAAACCAGACTGGATATTTTAATTTTTAAATTGGGGAATAACAACCAACATAAAGGTGACTATAAGAACTCCTTTTTTAAAAGAAAAAAACTTTCTTCTTTTTTTTCTTTTTTTTTCTTTTTTTTTTAATCTCCCCATTGAACTAAACTGAGCAACAGTGCCATCTAGAGGCAATAGTGAAAATTGGAAAACATTAGAGTAAGGATGAGATATGACCTTGGGAGCCTGTGAATCAAATTGATAAGAAGTTGTTTGGACCGTCAGAGAGCAGAGCACTGGAAGGTTTGTTGTTGTTTTTCATTTGAATAGTGCAGCTCTTGGAACTTGAAAGGTGAAATAACAGAAACAAGTTAAGGGGAAACTTTTTTTTTCCTTCTTGGTGGCACATGGAAATAAGTTTTTTTTCTCTTTTTAAGTGGTTGTTACCTGTTCTTCTATTTTTTCTACTTATATCTTTATGTTGCCTTGTGACATTGTTAATTTTTCTTTAGGAATAACTGTAATTTTAGAGCCTGGGGGTCGATTTGGATTATAAATTTTATTTTTCCTCTCTCTGAGGCAATTTGGATTAAGGTAAGAAAAACCTGAAGAAAAGTAAGAAAAACCGAGATTTGGATTTGGATTACAAAGCTTTTTGGCTTCTCTTTTTTCTTTTCTTTTCTTTTCTTTTCTTCTTTCTTTCTTTCTTTCTTTCTTTTTTGTTATTTTTGTTACCACTCTGCTTTCCTATTTTTCTTATTGTTTTTTTCATTTCCTTGCTTTTTGCTGCTTTTTTTGTTTGGTTTTTTGTTGTTGTTTTTCTGTGGACCCATACTTGGATATAAATTGGCTTGGAAATACAACGAGCTATATTCAGTAGATTACAAATATCAAGACACCACAAGATGAAGAAAACCGCTTGGGGGGGCCAAAAGCCCTACTAAGCAGGTATATAAAAAAGTATGAAGGCTATTGCTTAATGCATTGTAAGCCACCCTGAGTCTCTAGAGAAGGATGGCATATAAATCAAACCAATAAATAAATAAATAAATAAATAAATAAATAAATAAATAAATAAATAAATTTTTAAAAGAAACAGCATTGTCCTCAGTGTCATCCTCTGCAACTTCTAGCCCTGCTGGTCAGAGAACATTAGATTCTATGGCACAATAAGAAAAAAACAATGCTAAGCAAATAGAATTAAAGAATATAATACAAGCTGTTCATGAAGACCTGAAGGAAAGAGTAGGCAAATTAGATAAGAGAATGGAGAAAGTAGAAGGGGAATTAAATAATGTTCAAGGGATTATGGAGAAAAATGAACAAAGAATGCAAAAAGTAGAAGAAAAAGCTGAATTAACAGAAAAAAGACTGGGAGAACTGGATTATAGATTAACAGTGGCAGACAGAAATAAAGAAAATTATCTCCTTAGAAATGGATTGAGCAGATTATTATTTGAGATTTCAGAACATGGAAGAAGAGAAAGGGGAAAATTTAGCAGAGGTAATGGCAGATTTGTTGGTGGAAGTGATGGAGGAAACCAAGGAAAGAATTCTGAATAACATTGATGAAATATTTAGAGTGCATACAAGATACACAATGAGAAATAATCTACCCAGTGACGTGCATGTTAGATTTACCAAGAAAGCAATAAAAACAGAGATTCTACAGAGAGTAAGAAATATTCCTATGAAGTACAAGCAGTAGTGACATTCAAAAATTTTCCCTACCGGTTCTGTGGACGTGGTTTGGTGGTCATATGAGTGGCTGGGCATGGCTGGGTGGTCATATGAGAGGCTGGGCATGGCCAACTCAATATCACTCCCACCCAGTCACATGACCACCACCCAGCCACACCTACCCAGGTTTTTTGGCTCCCGGTATTTTCTGTGGGAAATAGGTCATGTGACTGGGTCGGTGTGGCCAACTTGATTGGTCTTACACTTAGGAAATTTCTCCTTAGTCCAACTCACAATAAAATAGCACAATAAAATAACACTGTTCCAATATTTAGAATAGAATAGAATAACAGAGTTGGAAAGGACCTTGGAGGTCCAACCCCCTGCTTAGGCAGGAAACCCTACACCACTTCAGACAAATGATTATCCAATCTCTTCTTTAAAACATCCAGTGTTGAAGCATTTACAACTTCTGGAGGCAAGTTTTCCACTGATTAATAGTTCTGTCAGGAAATTTGAGGGGCTCCTACAAAAATGAAGGAGTCAATCTATTTTCCAGAGCACCAAAATGCACAACAAGAAACAATGGATGGAAATTAACCAAAGAGAGAAGCAACCTAGGACTAAGGAGAAATTTCCTATGGGTGAGACCAATCAGCCAATAGAATAGCTTGCCATCACTAGAGGCTTTCAAAAAGAGTGAGGGAAGTACACCCCAAAAGGACAATGCCAGGAACCACCAAAACAATGCAGAAAATATAAAACAGCAATTCCCCTTTTTTAAAAAAGTCAACCCCAAAGCAAACCAGCACCTGAGAGGGAAACTAAGAACAGCTGCTCAAGCTAATTGAAAGCCTGGGTGTGCTGCCAAAAGCCATTAATCCTTCCAACTCTATTATTCTATGTCCTCTATGTTCTAAATTGGGTGCTTCACAGCAGAAGCAATACATCTAGCTGGACCAGACATGCATTAAATTCACAGCCTGTATGATCAAACTGTATCATTGTCTCCTCCTGTATCCTTTCCCCCAGGAAGAAACAAGAAGTAGCCAACACTGCGGCAGCTATAAAAGGTCTTGGGAAACCCCAGGGAGTATCAGCTGATCACAGAAGTGTTACTTAATACTCTTTATAATGAAAATGTTTGTAATCTTGTCTTTCTTCCTGAAGGGAAAAGGTTAATCCCATCCCTAGATGGGTGATTGATAGGTTTCCCTGCCCTAATCTTGTCAGTTTCTGTTGTTTATTGACAGAAACATGTATTGGCTGCATTCCAGCTGCAAGTGTTAAGTGAAGCTATTAATTGAAGGGAGAGAGAAAAATACCTCTCTTGCACTTTATTTTTAACCGGTTCTCCGAACTGCCTAAGCAATTTACTTACTGTTCGGGCAAACCGGTGAAAACTGGCTGAATTTCACCTGTGAGTACAAGGTTAGCGAAATAGTAGTGTTAAATACCAAGAAGTATTTAAGTAGTGTCAAATACCAAGAAGAGTTAGAGACTTGAGAAGAGAGTATCAGTTCCTGACAAAATGTTTAATTAAAAAAGGAATAAATTTAGATGACTGATACCCGAAGGAGTGTTGGTGACTTGGCAGGAGCAAAGACTAGACTCGATAGAGAAGACAGAACTATTTTACAATCAATATTTGGGACCACAAGAGGAGGAGAGATTGAGAGAGGAGAGAGAGAGATACCAGGAAGAGTTCATGGAAGAGAGAGATAAACAACAAAAAGAAGCTGTTAAAGATTGGGAGGAAATAGCAATAAGAGAAGGAACAAGGGCAAAGGAACCAAGAGAGCTAAGAGAAACAAGGATGACTAGAGCAACAAAATTCACATATAAGTAAAACATTGAAGAAGAAATAAAATTAACATCAATTAACATAAATGGATTGAATTTGGCAATAAAAAGGAAAAGAACTTTTAATAAATTGGAAAAATTAAAACAGGATATAATTTGTTTACAGGAAGTTCACATCAAAAGACAACACAAAAATATTTTGGAATATCCTAAAATGGGGGAACTATATGCTTCACTTACATATCAAAGTAAGAGAGGTGTTGTATTGTATGTTAAGGAGATAATAAAGGCCAAACCAATTTTCACAGATGAGGAAGGGAGGATATTAATGGTGGAGGTAATAATGAATTATAAACAGTGGCGATATGCACCAAATGATAATCAAGAAGATTTTTATGGAGGGGACTTCCTGTTTGCTGCTGGCCGCCGCCAGACGTTCCTTTGGGATCGTCAGCTTCCACTGCCTGTCAGAGCCGCCTTCACAACGGAACGGCGGCTCGAAAAAACTCCGTTCCCATGAGGAAACGGAGATAGAGCCGGCAGGGGTGGGTAGAACTCTCTGCAGAGTCCCAAAAGTTTTTCTTTTACTTTTGGGATGGAGCGGATGAGATGCCCCATATCCCCAGCCGCTGCTCCGGGCTTTGGGAGACCTCTGCTAATGCAGAGCCAGGCGTCAAAAGCAAGCCTGCGAATTTGACAGATTACTCAAAGAAAATGTGAGCTGGACCTGTAATACTGAAGCGCAAGTATTTTACTTATCTTTTAAAAATTACTTAAGAGAATAGAGGAAGAGAAAGAGGAAAAAAGTTTCTTTTTAAAATGGCGTCTGCCGCGGCTGGAGAAGAGTTTGAGAGGGAAAGTTCTTCCGTTTTTTATTATTACAATGTAGCGGAATAAATACCACTGGCTACATTTGTAGACAAAACTCCGCTCCTGTTTTTGTTTTTCTCTTTTTTCCCTGGAGGCTTGAGTGTTGCTGGCTGGAAGTCTTTTGTCTTGTTTTTTTTTTTTTTTCTTCTTCTAACAAAGCCTGCTTAGGCGGAAACATGGCACTGAGGCTTGTGAAGTCAGACAAACAAATAGGTGGGGGGGATTCCCCCACTAAGAATTTAAAGCAACAAGTTTTAACTCTTCAGTCCCAGAAACCTGATTTTAATATAATAGAATTTCTCTTAGAGGAGATTGAAAGAAGGGATGAGATTGTGAATCAGCAACTTGAAAAATTTAAGCAGGAAACTAAGGAATTGGTGAAATCCAAGTTTGACTTTTTGCAGCAAAAAATTTTAAAATTGTCAGAATTCATGATTCGGTTGGATACAAATACTAATTTACTAGAGTCAAAAATGGATGAAATTCAAGATAAATTGGACAATAGAATTCAAAAAATTGAAAATGATTTGTTAAATATTCAGGATTATAGTTCAGAAGAAAAATTTAAAATGGATGCTGACCAAAAGTCTGGTAATGTAGAATATCTGGAACAGAGGATTCAAAAAGAGGTTCTAAAGATACAATATAATTTCACAGAATATGCAATAAGACTTAGAGGTTTGCAGGAAAATAACAGAGATGACTTAAGGAAAATATCTTCTGAATTTCTAGCTGGGATTTTAAAGATTCAACCTGAGGAAGTGTTTTGTAGGATTGATAGAGCTTATCGAATAAACTCCTGGACTGCCAAGCAAAGGCAATTGCCTAGAGATGTGGTAATCTATTTTTCAGATAAAGAAATTAGGAATAAAATTGTGCAAAATTCCTTCAATTCTAATTTGCAATTGTATGGAAGAAAGATTTGGATTTACAAGGAACTCCCACCTAAGATACTAATGGAAAGGAAGAAATTTGGCTTTCTGGTGTCTGAGTTAAAAAGGAGAAATATTCAATTCCGGTGGGACGTCCCAGTTGGTATTATATTGAGATATCAAGGAGAAAGATACCAGTTAAATACTGTTGAAAGGGCGGAAGAATTTTATCAAAATAGGTTGAAAATGAATTTAACGTCTTCAGATATAATACAGGATAAGCAGAAGGAGCTGGAACTAAAGACAGAGACCGTACCAGATAAATTGCCTTTGGATTTATCGGATACCCCAGCTGGATTATCTACAAATTTGAGAGAAGTGCCATCTGATTTTAATGTGATGACTTATCAAGGCAAGGACAAGCATGGAAACCAATTAGAGGATATACAAGGGATAAAAAAGAAATGCGAGACACAAAAAATTAGGATGGAGGTCAAACCCACAAAAAGAAAACAAAAAAAGAAATAGGTTGTACAAAAATAGAAATTTCTAACCCAAGCAACAGTGAAGCCAGTGATTTTAAAATATGAATGATTATGTGAAAACATAGAGGAGGCGACATATTGGTCAATATCATCCTGAGGATAGTGGCAGATCTCTGCATTGCCGTAATTTTGGGACATGGAAAGAGCCTCAAATTGATGGTTTTGAATTATCTACTTTGAAACTTCTTTTTGTGTTGATAAATATATTATAATTATCTTGAATTATAAGGCAAGAGAATCACATTGGGACATGCAGAAGATCGGGTTGTTACCCAATACGATGATGGAAATTAATAATCCTGATGAAACCCACAATTATTATTATATGGAATACAATTATAATGTCACTCGGGTGGTTGTTTTTACTTTTATATATATAAGAAGATGTTTACTACTGATGGGGGCAGATATGATTGGAGATCTTGAATAAACTGTTGCATCCGCAAGCTATGTCACCCTATTATGGATGTTGGTTTTAACAATCCAGTGGAAAGACTTCAAGAAGATATTATATGGACTATAAATTTAAAGTTATTGTCTTTTCTTTTTTTATTTAGATATAATGGAATATATATATATATATATTTTTAAGTAGTGTGGGCAGTGAATTAAAGATATCAAGAATTGTTGTGTATGGTAAATTTGTAAGACAGTGGGTGAATAAGCTAGCTACAGATTGATTAGTTTAAGAAAAGGGATTTTTAAGTGATACATTTAGGGGAGTGGAGGAAATGGATAGAGTGGAATAAATGTTAAATTAGATTTTATGGGGAGCCCGCTTTGAAATGTTATTAAAGTAGGACTTATTGTATAGTTTTAAAGTGGAAGGTGGTTTTGAATTGTTGCAATAATGCATAGATATAAAACACTATTATGCTAAATTAGAGCTATTTTATAATAGTTATAGTATAATGTGTTTGTTTTTTTTTGTTTTTTTTTTTCTCTTCTTCTTTTCTGAAATGTATGGATAAAGGGGGATTTATAATACTCTTAGTAAGTAAAGGTCAGTATTTTGAGGAGGGAGTAAGTAATCTGTTATGAATTAGGGTTTTTTTTTTGTTACGAAGAAGTCACAGGGGGGGAAGGGTGGGGAGGGGGGGTTAGGGAGGGGGGGGAGGGGGGGGAAAATTTGTATTTGAAAACCTTTTCAATAAAAAAAAAAAAAGAAGATTTTTATGGTAAATTACACAAGAAAATAATAGAATTGGAGTATGAAAATATATGTATAGTATAGATTTCAACGCAATTGTGGATGTGGACTTGGACTATAAAATTAAAAAGATTAATAAGAAAGCTGGGAAAACACTTCCAAAAACCTTCTTCAAAATGGTGGAAGAATTAGGTATTCAAAATGCTTGGCGAGGAAGATTTCCGGAGAAAAGTCAATATACATTTTATTCAAACAGACATATGTCTTGGTCCAGAACTGATATGATGTGGATGTCAGATGACTTATTATCTAATATACATGAAATAAACATTGAAACAAGCACATGATCATAATCCGATGAAAATTATATGGAAGGGACAAAAAAAATTAAGATGGATATTGAATTAAACAATTCTAGATGAAAAAGAATTTTTACAGCATATGGAAAAGGGGTTGGTTTTCTTTTTTAAAGAGAATAGAAAAGAAGAAACCTCATTACAAAATGTATGGGACATAACCAAAGCATATATCAGAGGACTGGCAATAACATGTGGAAAAGAGAAATAAAAAGAAAAGACAAGTTCAAAAGAAACTAGAGGAGGAGTATAAGAAGTTATACCAAATTGAAACAAATAAATAAATAAATAAATAAAATAGAAATGGAATTGCAAAATGATCCACAAAAAAAGAACATAAGAAATCAAATGGATTTGAAAAAACATAAATTGAATCTAATAGAAAAGGAGGACTTGGCTCAAAAAATTAAGAGGTCTAAACAAAACTTTTTTGAAAATACAAATAAGCCAGGAAGATGGTTGGCATATAGATTGAAAGAAGAGAAGGAAAAAATATCAATTTACCAATTAATAGATGATAAAGGTTATCGAAATGATGAGGAAAAAAAATGATTCATGATTACTATGAAAAATTATGCAAACGAGACAATGTCAGAAGAAATAATAAAACAATACTTAGAAAAAGCTGAATTACCTATTATACTAGAAATGTTTAAAAAGGCACTAGAAAAAAAGGATAACAATGATGGAATTGATAGAAGCAATTAAAAGACAGAAAAACAGCAAAATACCGGGCCCAGATGGATTACCAGCAGTTATATAAAAAGTTACAAGAAGTTATAAGTAATACAATGCTGGAAGTATTTAATGAACTATTGTTAGAGGCGAAAATGCCAGCTTCATAGACAGAGGCATATATTACCCTCATTCCGAAAGAAGATTCAGACCTGCAACGGATAAAAAATTACAGACTAATTTCTCTGTTAAAATACGGATTATAAGATATTTACCTCAATAATGGCAGAAAGATTAAAGAGATTTTTAAATGAATTTATACATTCAGATCAAAATGGTTTCTTACCTAAGAGACAGATCAGAGACAATATGAGAATAATTTTGAATATATTGGAATATTATGAAGCACATCCAGGGAAACAAATGGCGTTGATATTCCTTGATGCATAGAAGGTGTTCGATAATGTGAACTGGCAATTCATGTTGATGCACTTAAAAGTTATGGATTTGGGGGTGAGATTTACTAACATGATCAAGACAATATATTATAAACAATCGGCAAAGGTTATGGTAAATGGAGATATGACGGAAAAGGTTAATATTATGAAAGGTACAAGACAGGGATGTCTTCTATCCCCACTATTATTTGTACTGACGCTGGAAGTATTAAATAGAAATATAAGACAGGATAAAGAGATAAAAGGTATGGAAATTAAAAAGCAGGAATATAAATTGCAGGCATTTGCAGACAATTTGGTGTTTATTTTAGAAGATCCACAAGAACCAGGGCCAAAATTATTAGAAAGAATAGAAGAATATGGTGAGGTGGCAGGATTGAAAATTAATAAAGAGAAAACTAAGATATTAGTGAAAAACATTACAGAAAAGCAGAAAAGGGAGTTAACGAAGAAGTTAGATATTCAGATCACAAAGAAAGTAAGATATTTAAGGATTCAACTAACAGCAAGATGTGTTACAATTAAGGAAGATAATTATTATAAACTAATAAAACATTGAGACGGATTTGGAGAGATGGAAAAATTTGCAATTATCGTTAATAGAAAGAATAGCAACAATCAAGATGAACATACTACCAAGGCTATTGTTTTTATTCCAAACAATTCTGATAAAATTGGAGAAAAAATATTTTGAAAATTTGAACAAGATAATAGTGAAATTTATATGGCAGGGGAAGAAGGCGAGAATCAACTTAAAACTGTTACAAGATGTGAGAACCAAAAGAAAGTTTGGACTACCAAACTGGGAATTATATTATCAGGCAGCAGTGTTAACATGGATGAAAGAATGGATTGTATTGAGAAATACAAGATTATTGACATTGGAGAGACATGACTTGCAATTAGGTTGGCACGCTTTTTTATGGTATGGAAAAAACAAGATACAAGGTTACTTTCAAAGGCATTATATAAGAAATGCTTTGTTATTAGTAAGGGAGAAAATTAGAGAACAACAATACTTGAAGATACCAGTTTGGCTTTCGACAAGCACTAATACATCCAAATATTATTAATATGGGAAATATTATTAGATATAAGGACATTTTGTCAGAAAAGGGAGAACTTAAAACGAAACAAGATTTGGAAAAACCAAATTGATATGGTGTGGTATAAAGAACTGCAAATACAATCTAGATATGAAAAAGATGCAAAATTATATGGTTTTTATATGGAATTGACAGAATTAGGTAAGATATTAACAGGAACAGATGAGGGAGTGAGAAGAAAACTATAGTTATTTACTGAGTATCAAATTAGAAGAACAAGTACAAGAAACTGATAGCATGGGCAAAAATATTGAACACGATAGAATTAGATAAATGGCAGCAATTATGGGATAGAAATTATAAGTTAACAATGTCAACTGCATACAAGGAGAATCTGTACAAGATGTTTTATAGATGGCATTTGTCACCTGAAAAACTGGCAAAAATGTTTAAAGATAAATCAACTAAATGTTGGAAATGCTATCAGACACCGGGATCGTATTATCATATGTCGTGGATGTGTGTAGAAGCAAAAAAAATACTGGGCAAAAATTTGTATGTGGTTGGAGAAGATGACATAGCAGCATATTGATTTAAAACCTGAGATATTCCTGTTGGGGATTTTACCAGGGAATTATAGTAAAGAAAATGTATACTTGATTATTCATGTAATAACTGCGGCTAGAATTGTATTTGCACAGAATTGGAAAGGTGAGGAGAGTCCTGTAGATGAAAACATGATTAATAAAATATTGGAATGTGCAGAAATGAATAGATTAACACTTGCAATTAAAGGAAAGAAAGAATCTGATTATTACAATATATGGGATTTGTTTTACCGATGGTTAGAGAATAAATATGAAAGTAATGTATAATAAAGTTAAATAAGTTAAGAGAAATGTTATGATAATAGGTATGTTAAGTATTAAGCATTAATATTAAAATAAGAGTACATATAAATAATGAATATGGTGGTAAGCTTTAATTGTTATGACACAAAAAAATTGTACCCAGACAACACATTGTTTAATGAATGATGGAATGTTTTGTATTAAAAGAAAATAAAAATTTGAGAAAAAAAAACACTTAAAAGGGATTTGTGGAGGGGACCCTATACCATTTCAGAGAAATGGCTGTCCAGTCTTTTCTTAAAAACTTCCAGTGATCAAGCACCCAGAACGTCTGGAGATAAGTAGTTCCACTGGTTAATTGTTCTCACTGTCAGGAAGTTTCTCCTTAGTTTTAGGTTGCTTCTCTCTTATTCAGTTTCCATCTATTGCTTCTTGTTTTGCCTTCTGCTTCTTTGTAAAATATATTGCCCCCCCTTCTTTGTGGCAGCCCCTCAAAAGCCTGCTTTGTGACCTGCCTATCACATCCTTGGGCAAAGCATGTGAGCCATTTCCTCCTTTCAGTGGTCCATGAAAGTACATTTATAGTATGTATATGGAGTTTACAGAACTATAGATATGTTGAGGCCAGGCATGACAAGGAGTGGCTGGGATGGGAGGGGCCAGGTGAGGCGCCCCTTGACATGAGTGATGTTGAGTTGGCCACACCCACCCAGTCACATGACCACCCAGTCACGCCCACCCAGTCACATGACCACCAAGCCACGCCCACAGAACTGGTAGTAAAAAAAATGAATCACACCACTGCTCCAGGTATAACATTTTAATTTCAAAATATGATGTATAATATGATTTGAAAGAGATAAAACAAAGAAATAAAATAAAAAACATTCATAGAGTTCAGGAGGATTGTTTCCCACATAATAACTAACAAATGATAATGAGAATCTGCATGTTGCCAAAAACACATACTGATGTTACCATATTTTTTGGAGTATAAAACACACTCCCCCCCCCCCAAAAGAGGCTGAAAATTTGGGTGCGTCTTATACTCCGAATGTAGCTGTTTCAAAGCTTTTTTTCAGCCCTAATGAAGTGCTAGTAAGTCAAGCGATCTCGTGCTTTGCCTGCTTTTCTCATTGCTGCTCCCTCTCAGCTGTGCTTTAGAAGCTGTTTTTTATCCCCAAGCAGGGGATAAAAAGCACACACACACACACACTCAAAACAGCAAACTAATGTGCTGAAGCTGACCAGACTAAGGACACTAGCCAGATGAATACCTGGTAGGCAAATTTTTTCCCCCTATTTTCCTCTCCAAAATTAAGCTACATCATATACTCCAGTGCATCTTATACTCTGAAAAATATGGTAGTTTAACCAATAGTAAGATTATGCTTTTATGTATAACCATATAACACCCTTCTCCCTGTCTACACTTCCCATTGGACCTTTCCTGTTATTTTCAAAAAAAATTATATTTATAATTATTCTACTTTCATCCTGATATTTATTCTTTAATACACAGAGTGGCATTTATAATGCTCTGCATTTAATTCCATTCTGACAAGAATTCCAAGAGAGTAAATCTAGGTTTTATTAATATCTAATTCAGCACCAAATCTGAGGATTTAAAAAAAAAAATTACATTACAAAATTAAGCAATGCCTATTTTATTTCTATGAGGCGATGTGGTGGCTCAGTGGCTAAGATGCTGAGCTTGTCAATCGAAAGCTCAGCAGTTCAGTGATTCGAATCCCTAGTGCCGCATAACGGGGTGAGCTCCCATTACTTGTCCCAGCTTCTGCCAACCTAGCAGTTCAAAAGCACGTAAAAAATGCAAGTAGAAAAATAGGGACCACCTTTGGTGGGAAGGTAATAGCGTTCCATGCGCCTTTGGTGTTTTATCATGCCAGCTACATGACCACTGAGACGTCTTCTGAAGTCTCAGAAGCTGAAGAGCCAGCTTTGAAACGGAGATGAGCACCGCCCCCTAGAGTCGGAAACGACTAACACATATGAGGGGAACCTTTACCTATTTTATTTCTACATTTCCCTTTCTTTTTGAATCCTAAGGATTATTTTGAGAAAAAGTATATAAAGACAAAAATGAATTCTGTTAAAAAAAAGGTTTTTTTCAAGTTTCTCTCAAATAAAACTAGAAGGAGTGACTAATACTTAGGAGGACAAAGAAAAGATTCATAAAGATCAAGGACAAGCTTGTACAGTGGGCCAAAGCAAACAGCATGAATTAACAGGCAGTAATCTCACAATTACTTGTGACTGAAAACTGTAGTGTATAGCAGGTGTAAAACATTCATCTGTTCAATACTTTTTCATATTTTTATCTATGAAAAATTGTTTCATAAAGTAGTAAAATTCAGGAACTTTTCCATAAAACAGATTTGATTGCTAACAAATTTGATTTGATTGTCTACCATTAATTTCCTAAAGAATCTTGCAAATGTTTGTGAAAACATTTTTTTCTGAAAGTCTTGATATATCATCTGCCAAAGAATTGTATTAAGATTCTCTTGGAAAACTATTTGAAACCTATTACAGAAATTGAGTCTTGTTCACACAATACATTATCATATATCAACTGACTCTTAAGTAAAGTAAGTCAACTGCCATAAGACACTGAACTAGCCAACTACATTTTAACATAAAACATAGTGCAAACACATATATATCCAAGGTTTTGCTCCAAACCACACAATAGGAAACACATATAGTATTGATAAAAAAAACCTTTCTTTTTCCTTAGAATTCATTCACTTTGAATTCTGTGTGACTTGAGAGACATCATGCCATCAAGTTTACCTGCCAATAGCTGATCTTTGGGTTCTTATAAGATCATACTTGTCTGTAAGTAGTAGTGTCTGGCCACTTTGGCTTTGATTGCCTTCGCTTCCAGTAGCTTTTGATTTTTCCAAGAGTCAGGGTCTTCTTCCATGATTCTTGCTTTCATACAATTTGCAATATGTTCAAAATATCTATTCAGTTTTATTATTAGTGTTGCTAATAAACAGGCCAGCTTTATTTCATGTAATATTGAATGATCAGTTCTTCTTGTGGTCCAAGGTCCAAGTCAATAATTATCTATAAATCAAAGGCTCAGTTTTGTTTTGTTTCTGATGAAGCCATGTATTGTGCATAGTAGAACTATGACTTCTGTTATACCTCCTCACCCCATAGTATTACTGAAAATAAATAAGGGGAGACTTTGTTTTCCTACATATTACTTTTACTATGACATCATCACACAAATTCTTCAGAAGGCAGGTAAAATAATCCCATATGCCCAATATTTCAAAGCTATTCAGAGTGTCCAGTGGTCTACATTAGCAACTTCGAATCTTTTGAGCACCAGAAACCAGTTCCGTAGAGAGTGGTTTTTCCACAGACTGGAGGGGACATGGTTTCGTTGCTGCCTGCATCCCACAGGTGGACTTTGCTTGTTTCTGCGGCCTGCTTGCTGGCTTGCTGCAGATTGGTATTGGTCCATGGACCATAGGGTTGAAGACCACTAGTTTACATAGTCAAAAGTCTTTCAATCAAAACAGGTGCCAGGTGTGCCTCCGTTCAAAAGTCAAGAAAGAAAAACCCCAACTCCATGTTTGTAGAGAAAGGTATTTTTACTGAGTATGAACTGATAAGCAACTAAAGAAAAGCAACATCTGAGGCTAACGGCACGAAAATTACATATTGAAAGTATTCCCAAATCCCTCCTCCCAAGGACCCTGGCTGAATGTCCAATCCCCAGCCCCCAATGGTGTCATGTGAGGTGCATCTTCAGATGACCCCATCCATCTGGTATGCCAGAATGGTTGACCTTGACAAGTCCATTCAGCTACGCAGAAGACGATGAGAGGATCCCTCCCTTTTCCTCACTTTTCGGTCACATCATGAGACATCTCCATCACCTCGCTTCCCTACCCAAATACCTATATCTTCCCCTCCACCCCCATGACTATGGCAGCCGATAGCAAGCAAGGACATTCAGCCCTCCTGCAGAAGAGACGTTAGTCCTAGAAGAAAAACAAAGTAAAATGGACAGGGTAGATACCTCCCAAAAGTATCAAAACATAGAAAATACATAGAAAATACTACAATCAAGCCTTATCAGGATATTTGGAATGGAATAACTGTATCTAACATCTCGCTCATTCACCCATTCAGACTGAGAGGAAGGGAAATGTTTCCAGGCCACCAAATACTGTACTTTCCCCCTATGTTTTCTAGAATCAATGATCTCTTTGACCTCAAAATGTTGCTCTCCTTCTATGAGGAGGGGAACTGGAGGGGGGGGATCTGGTCCGGATGAAGTGAGGGGGTAAGCTCAGGTTTCAGTAAACTAACATGAAACACTGGGTGGATCCTTCTAAGGGTTTTGGGAAGCTCTAACTGTCCAGTGACTGGGTTTACAATTCGTACAATAGGAAAAGGGCCCACATACTTAGGCCCAAGTTTTTTCAATTTTTGAGTAGTCTGTAGATACTTAGTGGAGAGGAAAACCCTAACAACCTAACAGTGGAGCCTAACAACCTCAGGAACTCCCTCCAGAAGTGGGAGGTGAACTGAACCCCTCTGTCCAAAAGTATTCATTCAGGAACACTGTATATTCTATACACATGTTGAATAAACAGTTTAGCCAACACCTTTTCTGAGGGAATTTTGGGGCATGGTACAAAGTGTACTTGCTTGGAGAACAAGTCTGTAATGACTGTATTTCCACCACTTTCGGGTAATTCAACAATAAAGTCCATGGATATCTTCTTCCAAGGAGCTCCAGGTATGGCAACATTCTGGAGTAACCGAGGTGACTTCACAGGTGGCCTCTTGGCAGAAGCACACACAGGACAACTAGCAACGTATACCTCTATGTCTTTCTTCAGCGAGGGCCACTAGAACTGTCGTTTAAGTGTAATGTCTTTATGAACCCAAAATGTCCAGCAGCTTTCACATCGTGAGCTTGTTGTAACACTGCTCCCCTCAGGCTGGAGGGGACATACAACTTAGTACCCACCCATGCGAGACCATCACGAACAGTATACTCATTTGAGTGGGATATGAACCAGTCATCAGTTTTTAGCGCTTCCTTTAGCTGCTCGCTTAAATCGGTAGATAGTTCCAGGTCCCCCTTTCCCTGGGCTCTGGTGACTATGGGAGCAGCCAACTGCTTAGAGGGAATAACCGGGCAGATTACTTCCAGCTGTGTGCCATTATATTGGGGCAATCTCGAGAGAGAGCATCTACTATAAAATTCTCCCAGGAAGGTAGCGCAGAGAGAAATTAAACCAATTAAAGTGTTATGCCGAACAGACTTGCTTGGGCAACAACTTCCAGAGTGTTTTAAGGGCCTTTAGGTTATTATGGTCTGTCCACACCTCAAAAGGGTATTTTTCCCCTTCGAGGAAGTGCCTCCAAATTAATAGGGCCCATTGGACAGCAAAAGCTTCCTTCTCCCAAATTGCCCATCTCCTTTTGGTTTTAGTTAATTTATGGGAGGTGTAGGCACAGGGTTGTAAAGTTCCAGTTGCATTGACTTGAAGTAGCACCACCCCACAGCCATGTCACTGGCGTTGGCTTAGATTATGAAAGGGGCCTCCATGTTGGGATGCTTAAGGATGGGCTTGGCTGCAAACAATCATTTCAGTTTCTAAAAAGATGCCTGGCACTCCATGGTCCACTCAATGGAGCGGCTAGGCTTTGGCTTAGCCTCTCCCTTTGTTTTTAGGAGATTGGTAATGGGTAATGCAAATGAGGGAATGAATTGTCAATAAAAGTTGCCAAAGCCTAAGAAGCTTTGCAGCTGCTTGTGGGTGCATTGAGGCACCCACTCCAAGACTACCCGGACTTCCTCCGGATCCATTTCAATACCCTCATGTGACATGTGGTAACCCAGATAGTCAATCTTACTCTGGTGAAACTCACACTTTGACAATTTAGCATACAGCTCAGCAGCCCTGAGTTTTTTCAGGACTGACCACACTATTTTCACATGTTCTTCCATGGTCTCAAACTGTTCCTCCAATTCGCATGAGGGTTCCATTTCCGGAGCCAGGGTAGTCCGAGCAAGAGGGGCCGTTCCATTCCAGGGCTACAATAAAACTCAAAATCTCTCAGTGGTCCCCCATCCACATCTCAACTGGTTCAGTCACAAAGTGGGCTGGACCCCCCCCCCCAGCTACTGATCCATCCAACTGGCAAAATGCTATGGGCACTTTCATTGTACTCAGTCTCAGACCCATTTTTTCCACCACCTCTGGGCTGATTACACACCTAGTACACCCAGAGTCCAAAAGGGCTAGCATCTTCCCCTGGGCGCTGGATGATGGCACCTTTAACTCCACCAGAATGGTCATGCTGACTTACCAAGGGGTCATCATCGGTGTCAGTTTTGCTGTCCCCTGGGTTGGTCGGAGCTCCCAGCTCCTCCAGGCCTGGAGGAGCAAACTCAATGACTTCCACACCTTTCAGGGCTGTTTTGCGGTTCTTTGCTGACGGCTTCTCAGCTCTCTTTCCTCCAGCTGAGGTTGGCTTGGAGCCAGGTTTGGGGAAACAATCAGGAGCTCAGTGCCCCTCCTTCCCACATCTGAAGAATGCGGTGGACCTGGACTTAGATGCTGGGTCCCCTTTGACTGCTCTAGGGGTCTCTTTCAGGGTGGAGGGGGAAGGCTTGTTCCAGCTGCGTCCCCCCCCCGTACCAATCTCTGGCCTGATCAATTTCCACATCAGCCGCCAACAAATACCAGCGCTGCAGGTCTCGGGGGGGGGGCTCAGGAGCAACAGCCTTGGTAGACGTCCTCATTGAGGTCATCCTTGAAGCATTCCATCAGGGCCTCTGCGGACCACCCCGACATGTGGACAACCAGCTGGCGAAATTCCTGGGTGTATTCAGCCACCAATCTCTTCCCCTGGGTTAGGGTTTTCATCCTGGCTCTAGCCTTTCATTCAGCCAGGGGGGTCATCAAAACACACTTGGAGAGCCATCATAAACAAGTCTTAATCCCTCAGCAGTGGAGAATCCTCATTATGAAGTACCACCATCCACTCAGCTGTGCTCCCCTCCAGGGCCATGGTGACACATTGGACCTTTGCCACTTCCGAGGCAAAATCCTCCCCGTACTGCATATGATTCAAGACTTGGGCTAAGAAGAATCCCAAAGCCTTGGGATTTCCTCCGTATTTTACTGCTAGCTGAGGAACCTTTGGAATTCGGTGCCTCTGGGGGATTATTTCTCCACCAGGGAGGCCTGGGCAGCAGCAGCCGCTTGAATGCTGGCAGCCTGCGCTGGCTCTGGCCAAGCTCTAGGAATCTCGTCTGGGTTTTCAGGGGCTCCGTCCCCCCCCCCCGGTTGCTCAGCTTCCTCCCATGCAGGCAAGACATACCTTTCACATGCTCTCTGACTTTCAAGAGCTTCTTTCAAGAGATGCAGGGCTTGGGTTAGCAGGAGGTCTTCTTTGTCAGCTTCCTGCCAGGCAGCCTCTCCATGCCGGTGTCTGGCAGCAATCACCCCCGGGAGATCTCCTCTGGGGTCTCCATCCTTCCTACACCCAGCAACCATTTGGCTCTGACCGGCTTTTCTTCAATCCGCAATTCAGATATCCACTTTGACTCATCCCAGCCACGGCAGGACTGAGGGGAAGGCGACCCAGCAGCTCCCATGTCCTCCTGGTCACTGCCTTGGTTAGACATTCTTTGCTCAGCCCCCAGGGTAGAGTTTTCTCTGGTATCGCTGATAAAGCAGATCTTGCTTAATGTCAGGTGTGCCTCCATTCAAAACTCAAGAAAGTAAAACTCCATGTTTGTACTTTTACTGAGTATGAACTGATAGCAATGAAAGAAAAGCAACATCTGAGGCTAAAGGCATGAAAATTACATATTGAAAGTATTTCCAAATCCCTTCCCCCAAGGACCCTGGCTGAATGTCTAATTCCCAGCCCCGCATGGTGTCATGTGAAGTGCATCTTCAGATGGCCCCATCCATCTGGTATGCCAGAACGGTTAACCTTGACTACTATCAACAAGTCCATTCAGCTGTGCAGATGACCATGAGAGTATTGCTCCCTTTTCCTCCCTTTTAGGTCACATCACAAGATATCTCCACCAGCTCAATTCCCCACCCAAATACCTATACTTCCCCCCATCCCTCATTACTATGGCAGCCGATAGCAAGCAAGCATTATAGAGGCTGACAACAGGATCAGACTGTTCCCAGATAACAGGGCAAGACCTCTGCAGGGGCATCTCCATACGTGGGATCCAACTGGCAACAGATCTGAGGACTTTGTACATCAGTTGCTGAACAAACTCCTCTGCCCGGCCTCAAATCGCCTGAGCCCTCCAACCCAGGAGGGAACAGGAAACCTGAAACAGGGCTGCTGGGCGGCACTTTGAGGACACAAGAAGAGCAGAGAAATACTTTTCACCACTCTTACCGCCACAAGGTAGACCTTAATAGTGGCTCCTGTCTTGTCCGGTCAGAATCATCCCTTGTCTTCCTCCAGCTGTACTCTACACATGTCTTGACCCTTTTCAGAACCTGTAGCTCCTTTGTGAACCACGGGGAGGATCAGGAATGATGAGTCCTGATGAGTGTAATTCTGTTCAAAGCCACAGCCACCCTTAGATTCCAGGTCACCAGCATGGCTTCAGGAGAACCGTGCAGCAATACCTCCAGGATTTCCCCCAATTTCCTCTAGAACCAATCACAGTCTAGTGATTGTTGCTGGAGGCAGACCATTCAAATGAGGCCAGCCTCCCTTCAGAGGGGGCCAACATGAGAGCCTCAAGGACACCAGGGCATGATCTGATCATGACAAGGGGGATAATCTTAATTCCCCCACCAGGTTATATTGCCATTATTCTGACAAGAAGATCAAATCTGGTGTGTCACTACTGTCCTGAGTTGGACTGCTTCTGAGGCTGTACCCAGAGATGGCAAATTGAAGTTTCCCAGAACCATAAGTCTTGGGAACTCCATTGCCAGCCCCAAGATGGCCTCCAACAGCTCAGGCAGGGAGTTTGCTACACAGCAGGGAGGCTGGTATACTAGCAACAATCCCATCTGATCCAGGGGTGAAATGCTACCAGTGCCCTCCGGTTCGGGCTAACTGGTGGTGATTAAAATTACCGGTTTGGGCGAACCGGTAGTAAAAAAGATGCTTTAAAAAGTAAAAAAAAGGTTCCGACAATCACAGCTGTGCTGCGCGATCGTCAGAACCTTTTTTAAAAAAACTTTTTTAAAGCATCTTTTTTACTACTGGTTCAGGCGAATAGGTAGTAAAAAAAAAGTTGGCCATGCCCACCCAGTCATATGACCCCACCACTACCAAGCCATGCCCACCAAGCCACACCCACAGAACTGTAGCAAAAAAAAAATTGCATTTCACCACTGATCTGATCCCATGAGCCTAACTTCAGAAACAGGATCTCACAACCAGAGACTTGTGTAGCAAGGCCCCTGAAACCCAAAGGAGACTGATAACCACTGCCATTCTACCTCCCCTGCCCTGGGGTCTTGGCTAGTGCCAAACCTGAAAACCAGCTGGACACACACCCATTTTGGAGTCAGCCATGTCTCAGTAATACACTCCAGGTCAGCTCGCTCCTCAGTAAGATCTTAAACAAGAGCTATATTATTAACCGACCTGGCATTCAGCAGTAGCAGCTGAATCCCAGGGCATTGGAGGTGGGGGCGGTATGCTGTCCAAGGACTGGGGATGAGTTCAGGGGGCTGAAACACACCACCAATATTTCACATTGGGGGTATCTTTCCCTTCCTCTGGCCATATAGCATCCCCTGCCTGTCACCACTGTGATCCTACCGTACATTCCCCAAGATAAATGTTTCCTCTTTCCCCACCCCACTTCCTTGAAGAGCCAAGGGCTCTGCCACCCCTCTCCAATCACATTCATACTCCCAGACATCCAGGGTGGCAATGAGGGAGTCCCCATGGTGTTATAGCAAAAGCTCTCAGCACCAAGAACACCCCCTCTCCAACCCCCCCCCCCGCAACAAGCACACTGTCCCAACTGGTCCCTCTCACCACTCGGAGGACCGCTTATGTAAAACCTCTTGACCCAGATCCCACTCAAGGTGGGGGTATACAAACAATTACCTACATAGTCACCTACCAAGGCTGTCACCCTAGGAGCAGACCTCACACATTCCCAGCTCTTAACTCTCCTCTTAAGCAGCCCCAATTGTTATGCCCACTGTCCCTCAATTGGCCACAATTCTGTCCAAGTCATTCTTCTTTTCCAAATCCCCGTGGGCAATGAATGTTACTTCTTTGAACTCCACTATAGAACCTCTCTTTGTGTCTGTGGGGCAAGCCACTTCCAGCCTGTCTCTATCCTACTGGAACAGCTGAGTTTCAAACAGCTGCTGCTTGCTTACTCCACCAATGGGATGCTTATGAGTTCAGAGATGGCCCTGAGGTTTTGCCACTGAAATGCACACTGCCAAACAGCTTTGTTAGATGCCAGTTCCACAGTTCTCAAACAACTCTCATGGTATGTGTCAGAATTTGTTGCAGCACACAGAATCAGACAATTCAGCAGGATTCAAAACATTTTTATATATATAATAACACATAAGGCAAATATACAATACCCATGCTGGGTTTTTTCCATGTGGTAGAGAGAAGAGATTGTAAGTAGGTACAAACACAGGCCGAGGACAGCAGAGACAAGACTTCTTCTATATACAGAACGGTTGAGCTAAGCCACACTAAGCTGTCTGAACCACCAAATAGCCCCCATTGCCTGACCTTGTTGCTATGCCTATTCCAACTCATGAACTCTTATTACACTGACAGCATGGCATGATGGATAAGTATCTGCCTGTATTTCTCAGCATTGAGGACACCATTGATCCTGACCAAATCTCCACCTCCATTTGTACAAATGCAGCCCCAAACTTGGCAAACAAACTTCCTCCTGCTACAGTCAAATATTTCAAATTTTGACTCATCAGTCCAGAGCACCTACTACCATTTTTCTGCACACCAGTTCCAATGTTTTTGCGCATAGCTGAGTCACTTAGTCTTGTTCGGAGGTATGGCCCAGAAATCCAGCAGGTTCTGACAGGTTCTGGAGAACTGGTAGCAGAAATTTTGAGCAGTTTGGAGAACCGGCAAATACCACCGCTGGCTGGCCCCAGAGTGGGATGGGAATGGAAATTTTGCAATATCCTTCCCCTGCCACGCCCACCAAGCCACGCCCACAGAACCAGTAGTAAAAAAAATGAAATCTTTGCCTGGAAAAGACCTTGCTGATGCAGTATAACTACCTTTGTCTTGTTCCTGTGCTGTTTGGTCATGGTGTATGACCTGTGACATGAAACTATCTTCCACAGTCTCACTTTAGAACAACATTTGGCTGTTCCTCACTGTTTTAAGCCCCCTACACAGCTGTTTCTGTTTCAGTTGACTATGTTTCAACCTACAAATGAAATTGATTATCATTAGCACCTGCTTGATATAATGGTTAATCATACACCTGACCTTAATCCTACAAAATCCCTGACTTAGTGCAAGTGTAAGAATTGATGCTGTTTTGAAGGTGAAGGGTAGTCACACCAAATATTGATTTGATTTGGATTTATCTTATTTACTTTAGATTTTGTTAATTGATAAAAATAAACTATTAACATTTTTATTTCTGAAAGCATTCTTAATCTATAGCATTTTTGCACAACTGCTTAACATTTTTGCATGGTACTGTACATCATTTCAGAATTCTTTCCACCTTCAATATAACATATAAGCTCAATTGAAAATATAATTGAACTCATATAAGTTCAATTGAAAAACAAATCAATGCTCTCTCCGCTCACCCACCCCCACTCTTTTTTGTATATTTATTATTATTTATTTATTTTATTTTATTTTATTGAATTTCTATACCGCCCTACTCCCGAAGGACTCAGGCGGTATATGGCCTTTCAAGGTACAGCAGGAATCACCATCCCAGAAGAGGGACAGGAACTTGCAGAGGCATCTCCAGCCTCAGAAACCTTGCAGTAAACCCTCAGCATTCCCCAACTACTTGCAGTATTCAAGGGACAGAAATATTACTGCTACTAAGTAACATAAAGGTAAGGTATCCTATTTTTCTAATGCCCAAAGATAGAAAATGAGATCTCAGAATCTTTCTTTGGTATCAGACTTCTGGACATCCTGCATTTTTGAGGTGGGATCAACAGCAGTCTAGCCTACTAAACTATCCATCATTTCACCCTTACCTCTTCTGCAATCAGCACCTGTCTTTCTGTGGAGAGATTCTTCATCTTCATTCCCACCAGAGTATCTGCAATTCACCGCCTTGAGATGTGATCTACTTCCAGGTAAATATTTTTATCTCAATGGTCTTTTTATATCTGGTTCACCCAACATGTGATATAACATAAACCACTGCTAAGCAAAACATGTTTTAGTATACCTAAATCCAGTCAGGCTCATGCAATACATTAAGCCATGGTTTATTTAATACAGTGTAGTAGTATATACAACTAGTATATAAACTGAGTATCATCGTTCTGTATCAGTAACCAAAGTTTACTGATAATCCGAGGGCCTAGCCAAACAAGTCATGTTATGTCTTAGTGCAGTGGTTCTCAACCTTCCTAATGCCACGACCCTTTAATACAGTTCCTCATGTTGTGGTGACCCCCAACCAGGGGTGGGTTCTAAATTTCTTTTACTACCGGTTCTGTGGGCGTGGCTTATTTTGTGGGCATGGCTTGGAGGTCATGTGACCGAGTGGGCGTGGCTAGCGGGTCATGTGACCGGGTGGCCATGGCTATGTGTATAGGGACTACTCAGAGGGCTGAAAAAAAGTCATTTCTGACGGGTCCTCGCACTTTTGACTGGTCCTCACACTTATGACCATCCTCACATTTATGCCTGTGCAGCATTCTTAACAACCATGTCACTCATTTCATAACTGCTTCTCTTCAACATGGTATAAGATAGGGCAAAAAATGTAAAATGTGAGGACAGTCGTAAATTCGAGGACTGGTCAAAAGTGCGAGGACCAGTCAAAAATAACTTTTTCAGCCCTCTGAGTAGTCCCTGTGCACAAAAGGACTATCCAGAGGGCTGAAAAATGTGATTTCTGACAGGTCCTCGCACTTTTGACCGGTCTTCGCAGTTATGACTGGTCATCATTTATGCCCATTGTAGCATTCTTAACAACCGTGTCACTCATTTCACAACTGCTTCTCTTCACCATGGTGACAAGATAGGGCAAAAACGTAAAATGTGAGGACAGTCGTAAGTTCGAGGACTGGTCAAAAGTGCGAGGACCGGTCAAAAATAACTTTTTCAGCCCTCTGAGTAGTCCATATGCATAAAAGGATACAGCAATAGAGAGGGATGAAGGAAGGGAAGGGAAATTAGAATAGGAGTGAAGGTAAGAGAGGGAGGAAGAGAGGAGGAGAAGGAGAAAGAGGAAGTAGGGAGAAGAAGAAGGGGGGGAAGAGAAAGTAAGAAGGAAAGAAAAGAGAGAGGTGGTAGGTTTGAGGAGAAATATTGCTGTACAATAAAAAAGATGAAAGGGAAGAAAGCCAACCCCAAACAAATATAAAGATATTAAGATAAAGAATGAATTGTTAAACTTTAAAGAATAAAAGAGAACAAATAGGAATAAATAGCAATAATTAGAAACACACATACAAACATACAACATATTTTCTTTGAACAGAGTATTTGGCCGGTCCACAAATTTAAACAGTTGTAGGAGGTTAGCAGCCACCCCTTTCCTAGAAGAATGAAATATTTTGGGAAATATTAAAAAGGCAGAATATTATATTTCCCTGGATGAGAAATGGAGAAGCATATTTTACAGACAAAGCAGCTCCCACCTTCCTGCCCCCCACCCTTTGTTAATGGGCCAGAGGCAGAAAGTCAATCCTTTGTCAAAGGACATTTGCAACACAATAGCAACAGAAACTAACACAATGGGCCCCATCAAGCCATGTGATCCTGTCCACTATTAAAACATCTTTCCAAACAGTCTCCATGTTTCCAGTGTCTTTTTCCCCACTTGGAGCAGAACCCAGAAGGATATTTCTTCCAACACAGTATTTAGTCATTTCAATTAAATTTACAATTTCTATATTTCCTTTTTACCATATTTATTCCTCAACTATTTTTTAAAAAAACCAATATTACCCTTCATCCTCATCTCTAATCTTAATCAAATTCAATTTTTCCCTTCTATTCTATATTATACCCCTTCCCATTGTCATCTATTTTTATATCCATCCTCACATTGGTTAATTATGTAATACAGTTGTTTAATACAAATTCAACATTTTAATATAAATCAATTAGTTATATAACTATCTTTTTTGTATATTTATCAATATGAACATGAATATTCCAATTATTTCCATGCAATCCAATTTCTTACAAATCAATTAATTATATTTACCAATAATAATAAACCAAATATTTTCCCCCATATATTCCTCCAAACCACAACTTAACCATTTCTGCTTTCAACACAATATACAATTAATAGTATCTCAATTATTACAATTTCCTAGTTAAATAGAGCTTTTTTTCTTTTGTGTTTTAAAATCTTGAACCTCCTCTTGCCCTAAATTTCCCATTGTTTGCAGTTTTGTACCTACCTTTTTTGGTGAGGAAAAAGAAAAAGAAACCTCTCTGCCTCATTTTGTCACCTTGCAGCTAAGACCCTGCTTTCGCTTTCTCTTTTCAGTATAGCTAGGGGGAAAAAAACTTGCTCCAGGAATTTAGCTCTTTGCAGCTAGCTCTTTGAAGCCCCGCCGCAAGAATTTAAAGTTTTTTTCCCTCTAGCCATCAGCTGGGACTCCGGAGCAGCAATAGATTGGGAGTGGGCGGGGTAAGCGAACGGCGACCGGGCGATCCAGCAGAGGCAGAGAGTGAGTGAAGGCGGGGGGCGGGGGGGGGGGAGAGAGGGCTTTGGCGACCCCTGGGAAATGGCCGTTCGACCCCCAAAGGGGTCGCGACCCCCAGGTTGAGAACCGCTGTCTTAGTGCAAAGCGACTAATGGCTTATCTCAGCCGGGCCCTGGAAAGCAAGAACTTGATAGTCCTGGATAAATACCAGGAGCCCCTTAGAGAAACATTCCGGATCGACTTGCCAGGCACGCGCCGAAAGACACGCGTGGGGTCCGCCAGGCAGCCCGCCTCGAGCAAAGCTACTGCCCGAGGAAGAGTGAGGCTGCCTGGGCTGCCTGGTCCTGCCGTTGTCGCGCAGAAGGCGACCAGGATTGGCAACTGGCGGTGGCGGTTATGGTTTCTTGCAGCCGGCATTTACAGCAAGAGCCTTGCTCACTGCCCGGCGAAGCGAGGTACTGCTTCCTGGTCGCCCTCGTGCAGCTCCAGCCTCGGCCCCGCGCTTCCCGGAAAACAACTGGGCTTCCCTGGGAGGGAGGCGGCAGCGATGGAGGCGGCTGGAGAGGGGACGCTCGGCCCCGAGTCTCTCTTCCAGCCTTCATTGCACAGGGCGACGTGGGGCCGCCTTTGGGAGCTTGCAGGTGTTTGGCGAGGCTCGGCTGAGGCGGGGCCGGCAAAAGGAAGGGCCGAGCGTCTAGCGAGGAGGGTGCAGGCGCAGCGGCTGCCTCCTGCCTCGGTGCAACTTGCTAGCGGCATGCTCACCACTCGCTTACCCCGCTTACTGAGAGAGTTCATTTTTCTGAGTTAGGTCTTCCGGTAATTAATGTTCAGAGCGTGAATTCAACGCCTCTGATCGGTGCAATGTACTGATCCAGAAAATGAACTCTTTCAATAAGTGGGGGAAGCGAGTGATGAGCATGTCACTGCCAAGTCCGCGGGAACTGAGCTCATACATTGTAACTTTTACTGGAGCGTTTTTCGAGCCCTTTTGCCTTTGGACCCAGAAGAGGAGCTGCGTTTTGGGGAGGGAAGTCAAAAGTTGCGCTCAAGGAAAGGAAAAAGGTGATGCTCGCTTCCCCACGTCTGCTAGGACCCAGGCGACAAAATAGACCCTGCGTTATATTTTATTTATTTATTTATTTATTTGCTTTAATTTATATGCCGCCCTTCTCCGAGACTCAGGGTGGCTTACAATGCCTTAAGCAATAGCCTTCATATTTTTATATATTTATACAAAGTCAGCTTATTGCCCCCACAATCTGGGTCCTCCTTTTACCTACCTTTGAAAGGATGGAAGGCTGATTCAACCTTGAGCCTGGTGAGATTTGAACTTGCAGTAGTTGCAAGCAGCAGATGTTAATAACAGTGCTTTAGTCCACTGTACTACCGGCTCTTAGTTATTAAGATCAACCTTCTCTCCCACCGCATAGGCTCTTTTCCTCCAGGGGATGATTGAACAAAAAACAGCCAGCTGCAGTGGGCTAGAGGCTTTCTTGATTTCTTTGCCCAGTTATTTCTTCCTTCCTTTTTAAAATCAAGTTTAGGGTGATCATAACCATCCCGGCAGCGTTTGTCGGGAAGAAACCAGCCAAGGCCGAGCGAGGCACTTCATCCTCCTTCTTCTCGGACCCAGATCGGGGCCGAGCTGCTCCTCCTTTCGCGAGTCAGGACGCAAATGCTACTCTGATGTGACTGCAGTGATTTGGGACTCGGACCCATTGCGCTTAACGGACTCTCTTCTGCATAGAGAATTACGCAGGCTCTGTTCTGAAGAGGGGGAAGGCAGCTCGATCAGTGCGTAGACGTCGTAGTGAAGTCTGATGATGGAGGATACAAAGATCGGTGGGCTGAGTTCCTGCAGCAGCTTCAATCAACTGATAGTTTTCTATGGAGATTCTCAGTCATCCAGATCATGATTATCCCAAAAGTGCTTTTTTCAAAAGGGAACTATGCTTTGTTTTCCCTTGAAGACCCTTAACTTCTCATCCAAGAAGCTTCTTCCAGAACCTTTGTGACAATCAACTGATAGCATTGGCATCCGCACAACGAGAGCTTGTCTGATCTCTGCCCCGATTGGGCATCTTGTTCGTTAATGGCCCAAAAAGTTCACTGCTCCGCTGGCTTCAAAGCTGAACCCCGCGATCTCCTCTTCATACCAGCAGCGCGCAAAGGGCACCAGCGCAAAGCAGGAGAGTTCCTCTCTCCTGTCCGAGCCTACCTCAGAGGCGAACTGGAAGCCGCAGACTTTAAGCAACGTGTCACTCGGCTTCGGGCTCGGAATGGCCCGCCAGTCCTGCAAGCTGTTTCCCACGGGGGCCAAGATTTCCGGGGGCCTGGATGAACTAGAAGAGAGGGAGGCGTGCTCCCCCTCCTGCCCCGGGGCTCAGGCGAGAGGATATACATCGGCAACGGAGGCTTCGGCCCTCCTTGCTCATTTTTCGGAATCGGCCCGACCGAGCGGGGGGCAGCACTCCTTGGGGAGGCTTCAGGGATCTTTCCTTCCCCTGTCTGTCACACCGAGTTCCATCTCGCAACGGCCCACAGACCCGCTGCCTCCCCCTGCTCGCTCGCCTTCTGCGGACCCCTTAACCATTGGCTTCCCCGACCTAGGCGATTTTTCTTAGAGAAACTCGAGGCTACAGGGGCGAACGGCTCCCAGGAGCAGCGATTCCTCCTGGAAGGACCCTCTTCAGGGCTCGCCGGGCAGGACGAGTTATTCACGGGGCAAGCAGGCGCTCCCGCTGCTCAGCCTTCCTCTCCGCTGCTTCTTCCCTAGTCTGGTGAGGTGGTATTCGCACTTGCCCAAAGCCGCTGAGGGCATGCGGAGGCGGCCTGATCACACAGTGGCAACCGAAGCAGGGGTGAAATCCAGCAGGTTCTGATAGGTTCTGGAGAACCGGTAGCAGAAATTTTGAGCAGTTTGGAGAACCGGCAAATACAACCTCTGGCTGGCCCCAGAGTGGGGTGGGAATGGAGATTTTGCAGTATCCTTCTCCTGCCACGCCCACCAAGCCACGCCCACAAAACTGGCAGTAAAAAATTTGGATTTCACCACTGAACTGAAACTATTGCAGCCGTCTCTTTCCGACCGCGGCGGGCCTTGCTGAAGCGAAACGAATGCAGTCCCAGAACTGACCCAACCTTCAGGACTGTGAGGCGGCCTCGCTTGCTGCTTCACGCCGGCTTGACAAAGGCAATCGCCCCCTTTCGCTTTTCAAGTATCGGCTTGGCTCAGGGAGTTTCCCTGGCTTTCCTCCCCGGAGAGAAAAGGTAACGGAGGGAAGAAGAGACGAGGCTCTCACTCCTCCTCGCGACACCCCAACGGCTGACAGAGATGCTCCGGGTCTCCGGAGCTGGGCATTCACGGACACCTGAGAAGTCACTCCACCCGCCGGGCCGGGTCAACGGAGGACGCTGCGGGCGAGGCCTTGGCGGGAAAATTTTGTCACCGGCCTGAGCCAGTTGTGTGAACGCGGCTATCCCCTGGGGAAAGCCCCCGCTTTTCCGGAGGTTTTCCTGGGGGGAAGAGGGGCCTCACACGGAGGGGGTTCGGTTTGGGAGCCAAAGGCACCCCGAATCAGCGCCTTCTCCCTGAGCAGGCGCCCACAGATGGCGCCCCGCTTTCGGTGTTCATCGGCGGCGGCAGCGGCGGCGTCGAATTAGAGCCGGTAATTGTCCATCATTAGCGGGCCTGAAACGCGAGCTGTCACAACAATTGGAACACGTCTGGGCGGTCGCGAAAATAACCGAAATGATTGGCCTCATTATGGATGTCAAGGCGCGCCGGAGAAGGCGGAGGTGCAAATTGGCCTTGACGGGCGAAATCCAATGCCAGGAAAGCGCCGGGTGTCCCGAGGGAAGGGGCGGCGCGCGGGGCAGACATCCTCCGTCTTGACTGGCGAGAGGGGGGAGGAACGAGGACGGCGTTTCTAGCACCATCCTAACTTTGAAACACGCCCCGCCATGCGCAGAGAGGTGCCCTAGTCCGGCAAGCTCCTTTCCTGTAAGGGAAAAGAGACGTCGCCACTGGCAAGAATACAATAATTACTGGAAGTAATTATTCCTAGTCTGGTGAAGTCTGTCTTCAGGAACTCCCTGCAACAACCTTATGAGAGATAACTGAAGATAATTTAGCACGAGGATTTGAACCTCAGATTTTGCCCTCAGACTTTACCCTAGTCTCCGCTGAGCCTCCCCACTTGCTTTGGGTCCACCCCGCCGTGGTCGTAGTTCTGTGGCAAGAGTGAAGTTCTGTGACTGCGTCACTGTGCCCGGGAAATCTGACTAGTGGGGCAGAACAAGCCCAGTTGATTGATGGGGTTTGGAGAGGCGGATGGCTTGGCTTGGATTCAGATCCCTATTTTACCCCGTCTTTGAAAATTCAGTTAGGATTTTTAAGTCAGTTTCCATTGAAGCCTTTCACCACCATCGATCAGATGTAGGACTGAAATCAGCGGCTGTGCCTTCCTATAATTAATCACCTTCCCCATCAATCAGTGGAGGCATTACTTCTGAGTAGATGCGCATAACATTGCATTGTGCATAGCAGTAACTTCTAGCGGCCTGAAACAACGAGCCTCTCAGGAGCTGGATAGCCATACCATTGGCTATTGGCCTAATAGCATTGTTTCTTTCATGGCAGATGTGTGAAAAAGTCATTCCCCTTCAGTCCTGCAAAGTAGAGAGTTTGGCTTATTTCCCGATTATTGCGCGAGCGGCTCTCAGAAACATACAAAAAAAGGTGACAAGCGCAACTGAGTTTCCTAGTCTCCATGCTGTGGTTCAAGTCGCCCTTCATAAAGGCTTTTTCCCCCTACTGCTTTGATGCTAGCCTTGGGAGCACCACCTGGCAACAGACTGTCCTAAAGCTCCAGGAAGATCAGGAGGACAATCACCGCCGGGCTCTAGGGAAAGAAACGATCCCCTTTGTGGGCCAGCCAGGCCATAGATCTGGCGGGAAAGGCCGCCTAACTGGGCTATCAGCTGTCGAGATGGGACAAGGAGGAGAGGGAACATTTTTCAGCTAAAGCGCCCGGCATCTTTCTATTCTCCGAGGCTGTTAGATGCGGAGGGGAAGAGAGCCCTGGGATCCCTTTTCAGGGTCCTCGGGCCTGATGGTTACCTCTTGGTTTGGAGGAAACGGCCAGCAGCTTCATGGCGGAGGGCGAAGGAAGCTGGATCTAAGGACGGGAAGGAGCCCCGCGGAAGCTGCTTCTCGGTCTTTATTTTAATAATTGCTTCTCTTAAGCTTCGGGTTTGAGCCAACTGTTCCTGAAACAGATTTCAAAAGGCGAGCAGTCTAAATCGATGAGCCCACGTACTGAAAATACTAAGCGAATGGTGTTTTCCAGGAGGGCAACAACTTGAGGCAGTGGAGGGACCAGGGGGAAAGTGCAAAACGCAGTAAGTTCGTTTCTTAAAAGGCACCTTTCTCACTGTGTGCCCTAATATTTGGAGGGTTTTTGCATCCACGATGCTGACAAAGAAAGGGCCGTGTTGGAAATTTAATCGGCTCTGGCCACGTGTTTGTCTCCTAACAAGGCAAAGGGAGCTTAACCAGCAGCTGATCAGCACCCTCACGCAAAAAATTGCGAAGGAACAGGTCCGCTTGGCTCGGCCCGGAGCTGTTCTGTTTCCTTTCTGCAGACTAAGCCGGCTCTTCCTTCGGCAAGATCCGTCGGGACTACCTTTGAAGCTGAGTAGCAAAGCCACCGGGTTCCCCACTCTCACCGTGGGCAGGAGTTCTGTGCTGGCAGACATCAAAGCGCCCAAGGCTCGATTCTTAAAATATTGCAAAAAAGAGGCCGAGGTTCGGAAGCGGTACTTTTGGCTTTTCCAGGCGCCCAAAAGCTCCTTCCTACCTTCGGGTCAAGTACTCCACATCCTCTACGACCGCGCATTAAAGCAAAAATAATTTCTGCTGGGTGAAATGTCTAGCGGTGAAATTCGTGCCCCCATTTCCAGAGCAGTTCCCGAAGGTCACAAGTGGGGAACCGTTTCTTTGTGGCCTGATGCAACCGAGCTCAGGGCTTTGGCGCGGAGAGCTTTAGGGCAGATGCTTGAAATCTCTCTTGTGCTGGCCGGATTTATGTAGAGATGAAGGGCGACCGAAATAAACGGCCGGCCTGAAGCTCTGGAAAAGGGTCTCAGGGCGCTTTCGGGGCTTCTTTATCCCAACGGTGTGGCGAGATGGCTGCAGAAAGCCTACCCGAGCACCCTGGGCGTCCCTGCGGAGAAGATGATTTAACAGTTGCCAATAACTCCCCGGAATTAGTGGAACATTTTCAGAATTTTTTTTTAATTTTTTTTTTTTTTTTGCGCCTATACCACTCAATGACCCATAAGCTTGTCGACACACCGACCCAAACCCTAACTTAGCCGTAGCCAAACGCAGCGGCTAAGCCAGCGCGGTTGCTGCCTGCTCCTCAGAAGTCTCCAGGAAAAAGTCAATGCATTGGAATGGGGTGCCCTATTTGTTTGTTTGTTTGTTTATTGTTTGTTCAGTGCCCAGGATGGAGCAGAAGCAAAGCGCAGGCAGAGAAAGCGACAGGCATTAAGAAATTCCGAACTGGTCCGATTAAAAGGTTTTGAGGGATATAAGAAATAAAACCCGAAGGCTGACCCGAAATCTCTTCTATTAGGGTTCGGTCGACCTTCCTGCCTGGGGTTAAGACGAATTGCTCACTGGTTGCGTGAATCAAAGTACAGCTTTTACACTATCATTTCACGTCCTCTTGCTGTTAGAATCCAGCGATTCTGTTGAGTGAACTCGTTTTTGTTTTTGTTTTAAATCAAGCCAATTTAAAGAAGTATTATACAGGGAAGGAGAATCCCGCGCCGGTCAAGGAGTCTGACGAACAAGAGTTGGAAAAGGTCTGCCTAAATCGCTTTTATTTAAAGTGACCCGATGCTTCATTAGCTTAGCCTCCCTTTATGGGCTCTGAAAATCACAATCCTCAACTTTGTGAACTGATCCTGAAATGGGTTTGGAAGAGCGCTCTGCAAGTGCTCAGAGACTCTTGCTTTTGACATGGTGGGATTAAACCAGGGCAAAAGGTCGCATTGACCATTCCTACTAGAAAGTGTTCACTTGTTTGCACAAGATCAGTTGATGAATCAGTACAGGTCTCCTGTGTGGGCAGGGGGTTGGACTAGGTGACCCTAAGGTCCCTTCCAACTCTGTTACTGTTACAGTTACAGTTCGAATAGAAAAAGTGTGTATCCCTTTTGATGTCCCTTTCTTTGACTCTGAGAATAATCGGCCAGGTCAAAGAGGCAGAGAAATTCATCGCCTTCCACTGTGCACTTTTTTTCTCTATCCCTGGCAGTGCAAAAAGCATAAAAGAGTTTTCCAGCACACAGCCATCCTACAAGGCCACATCCAGCCATTCCTGCAATGATGTTTGTTTTCTGTTTAATTGTCAGTCTATTTGCTTGCATGTTTCAATTGATCTGCAAGACAAACGATGCTACTGAATTCTCGGGATCTCTCTGATGCTCTCCTTCTGCCAGGGAATGGAGGGGCAGTAGTACCCGTGGTTATCAATGCGGAGTCGTCGGCCCCTGCCTCTCCCTGCCCATTAGTTGAGTAGACGACTAAAGCGTGAGCTCTCCTTGCTAGTTGAGAGCAGCAGTTCTTTTGGGGGAATTTTTCTGCCGTCCCCTCTCCTCTTCCTGCCATGACCTCAGAGAGGTATCACAGAAACATTTGGCCATTGCCAATCCCAGAGTGGGCATTCTGCCCATCCAACAGGGCAACATCTCTGTCTCCAAGGAGCAGATGGTGGTAGTCCAGGTGGTTCAAAGTTAGTCTGCTTTTGGAGTGGTTACTTTTGGAGACGGTCAACTAGATCACTTGAACTGAGCCATCTGGGAAACACTTTCCTCAAAGGAAGGTGAGTGGCTGTTCCTCCTCCACCCCAATTTTCCTGTCTTAACCACAAGGAAACTCCACTTCCACAGGGATTTTGATGGCCTGGGAGCCTTGGTCTTTCCCCTCCTTTCCCTTTTATAGGCAGGATGGATCTCTCCAGTGGAAGCTGGAGGGACTATTTTCATTGAAGTGATTGTCAATTTTGTTGGCAAGTTACGCTCTTCCTAATGGTGGGCCCTAGTTCCAGGCTCTGCAGACCTCTGACCTCAGGACAACACCGTTTGCAGCTTTGCGGCTCTAATATTTGATGCTAGAATCTGGGAGAAGCTCGGTTTTTACCCTTGTGCAATGAAGGGAGACTTAAATCTGCCTCACTGGTACAAATGTGGTCGTGGGGAGATGAAAAGGGGGCTGCCAGGCCCTGTTCTTCCCTCAGGTAGGTGCAGCTAAAGAAAGGAATGGAACAGCAATGTGTAGCTATCTCCCTTTGGAGGGTGGGGAAGCAAAATTCTCAAGAACTCTGAGTTGGCCAGCCTTGCTTAGGGTTGGCCAGCCTTGCTAATTCTACCTTAGTCCTGGTAGAATTTAGGCTCATTCCATTTTTAGATGTGTTAGGAATGCCCTCTGCCCCGCCTCCAGCTTAGCAAGACCCAGCTCCATTGGATTGCTCTTGGACATTCAAAAACTCTAGTGGGGGAAAGATGGTCATTTCAGAGATAATGCCTACATAGCAGTTTCTAAGGCTCCCTTTCAGTTCCAGACACTCCCCAAATCTCCCATGCACCACTCCCTCCAAAGTCTGGCTTTGAGGGGACTTTATTCCTGGCATCTGGCACTGAGTGCTTTCCTGCAACTCACAGCAAGGCCAATCTTACCCAATTTAGCTCCAGATCCCAGAATCAAGGATCCAAAAGCACCATATGAAAAAGGCCAGCATATTTTGAGGCAGAAATAAAAAGGGGCCTTATACTGGAGGAGACCCACTGCTTTGCACCCTTAGCTGCTCTCCTCAGGGCTTACAGAATTGTGCATCTTAAGGATGCCTCCTATTGCTGGCTTTTCAGGATATGGGAAGGAAGTATAACAAAGAAAAGTGTCATGTGATTCTTGTATTATTTTGAAATTATTTATTTTACTTTTTTTAAAATTGTTTTTCCCCATGGGAATTTACTTTGAAATCAAGGGCAACTTGAAGATTCCCTTTTCTTAACTGAAAACCCTTGTAGATGAGTTTCTGCTGTGCATTTAGAGGACAACTGGATCCTAAGGAGTTCACTCCAAGGCAAATAGTAAATCTATTTGATAGAATGAATATCTGCGCAAAGAATGTTGCTGCTATTTGCTAACATATGGATCTTAGAAAATTGATTAATTTGCTGAGAATCAAAAACATAATTCTAAACTGCACAGAGTTTCTGCTACCACTGATTTATAGGCTATTAATGAAGGAACTGAAATACAACTTTGAGGAAAGGAGGGAAAGGGATGAGGAAGGTTCTCTATCCCGAAGTCAGAAAAAAGGGAGTGAGTTGGTATTTTGCCCCTAGTTAAAGCGGTGGTCGGTCAGGAAAAGTGCTTCTTCCTACCTTGCCCATTCCAAATGCACCTTTCGGGGTTAAAGAATTCCCATGCTAGCTGCATGAAATGTTAGTCTTCCTGAGAGTGACAATGGAAAGAACAATTAATCAAAAAATGAAATCTACAAACGGGAGGAAGAAGGCTGGCTACCTATGCAAGGATTTCAGAAACTTCCAATTTGCACTAAGAGAAGAAAGTAGGTTCTCCCCACTTCAGCCTCCACCTATCAGGATTGTGATGATAATATCTTGACACAACAACTCTCCAAAGCCTTTGCTCCCTTCAGAAGACCCTAAAATTTGGGAGTGTACAGAGGACACACAATACATTCAAACCCCATCTTTAGCCAGACCCTCAGATGATCCACCCATAGGGCCATAAGGGTAGCAGGAAATCCAGTTCCTTCAGCCCCAACTAAATTCAGAATCTTGTGTAAATATAGCCATTTGCCTTATTCACTTCCTGCATCCAGATTCATTTCTTTGGATTTAGTTGTGCTCAAAAGCAGGATTCCCTGGCTACTCTTGTAGGCCCTAGACCTTTTCCTCCTACTCTAAGTCTAAGTGAAAAACTGGAGCCAAGTTTGGTCTGGTGGTCCTGGTGACTTAAGGAGTAAAAATTCTCAACCCTATGAGTCCTGAGCTGTTCAAAGCCTTCCAGGCAGCTAAAGTAGGTGTTCCAGAAGCTTTCTAGAAAGAAAATCAAGGCAGCCACTGGGTTTCATACTATTCTCACAGGTGCTATATCCTCCCACATGGCTTAGTTTGTCACTTTGCCTTCCTCTCCCACTTTTGATACAGTGCAGCCTATAACACACCTCAATTTGTGGGCAGAGAGGCTGTTTAATCCATCATTTTCACTTGCCAACTACAGTACCAAGAGGTTCCCAGACTTCCTAAGAAGTTGCTTGGACTTGTTCTCCATTCACTATTTCTTATTTTTCTGGATTTGTGAATGTGTTTCTTCCAACAGTGTCTAAACTTCTCTTATCTTTTCTTCAGAAGAATCACCATTCCTCCAGCAAGTGCCAAACTGCTGTTTTTCCGTTTGCTACTTTGCCTCCCTCCCGTTTACTCTTGTCTACTTATTTCATCAGAAATAAAAACAGACCCCTTATTTTGATTTTGTTACAATAAACATCAGTACAAAACGAGAATAAATCTTTGGCTGGAAAAGGAAGCTGCTGAGAGAATGGGTGGTTGTTGAAGACTTTTAACTATGAGCCCTCTTTAAATTGGGTTGACAATCCAGTTACTGGGTTCAGATTTAAATTCAAGCCTCCAAGCCTCTCGGGGTAGACATAACCTTCGGATCGCAGTCAACAGTCAGGGAAACTGAAGTAGGTTTGCCCGGTGCCCTGCAATGGGCCCATTTATTTTTATAACAAAGACCCCTTGATATTTGGATGAGAAGAGAAGGAACCCCCGTAAGAGTGAGGCGGCCAGCGAGGGATCAAGTAGTCCCATGGCCGCGGCCTGAAACGTAAGTTTTTCTGGCGGAAGCGCAGTTTTAGAATTAAGAAACAAAGCAATTGCCAAAAGTTAAACTGATTTTTATAAATTATGGGGGCAGTACAAGGAAGGGATGGACTGACAAATATTCACAATTCAGTGGAAGTAAATTGTCCTGGTTGTTTGCAACTCTCCACCTAAAAAAGGAGGGCATTTACTGCGAAATGGGAGAAGGGAAAAAAGGCACCGAATGGCCTCAACATTCCCACCATAACTGTTTCTTTTTCCCTTCAAAGGCCCGAGTATTAAATTCATACTAAATATAAAAATAATTATAATCGCAACGATTTTAATACAACTAAAAAGTGCTAGAATCATATTGTTTCCCAAACTGGGCCCCATAACTGCAAGAAAGTCAGATCACAGGCCCAGAAGCTACGGGGAAACTCTCCTATACAGCCACGTTAGAGAGGACGGAAAGGTGGTCTGTTTGATCAGACTGAGCAAGCTTGTTCGGGCACTTTCCGATTGCCTCCCAGGCGCTAGAGTAGGAGAACGGCCAGCTTGGTTGCCCGAAAAATACTCGATTGTTCAGCGAGGCCGGCAGGAGGGGATTGACTCTGCTCCGGCGGCGTTTGGACAGTTTTGAATAAAGAAAGGGGGACGGTAGAGGCACCGCCAGAAGAGCAAAAGCTGCCGGAAGAACAGATCGGCTCCCGAGCTTTCTCCCACTGCTCTTCCCTGCCTTCCTTGCCTCCCTTCCTTGCCTCCCTTCCTTGCTTCTCGTCTCCCTACCCTCCCTCCCTTTTTGCTCTGGAGCGGCCGGGACCCGAGCCTCATTTGATGCCCCCGCCGCCGGCGGCGGCACAGGCCGAAAGGGCCCAACCCGGCAGGCAGTAATAAGGGTAATAGTAAGAGGGCTGGAAGGAGAAGAGGGAAGGCGGCCGGACCATCTCGTTCGGGTGATACTGCCTCTGATCATCACGGACTAGCACTTTGACCGCCACTTTCTTGGCCGCCGGCGCGGCGGACAGGAGGTCCGCGGCCAGCTGGCGCCGCTTCGTCTTGTAGCGCCGGTTCTGGAACCAGATTTTCACCTGCGTCTCCGTGAGCTTGAGCGAGGCAGCCAAATCGGCGCGCTCCGGCCCAGAGAGGTAGCGCTGGTGGTTGAAGCGCCTCTCCAGCTCGAAGACCTGCGCGTGGGAAAAGGCCGCCCGCGAGCGCTTTTTGCGCGGTTTCTGGGACGCCGTCGAGGCTGTCACCGGGGCCGGGACGCCCGCCGACATCGCCTCGTCCTCCTCGGAGGGGGCTTTGGAGCCCCTGTCGCCGTGTTTGGCTTCGTCCTCCTCCTCGTCCTCCTCTTCAGGGTGGCTGACGCCTCCTGAGGGGGGAAAAGAAGACAGACAGTCAGGAGGCGTCGGAATTTGGGGGCGCCCCTTCAGCCACCCGCCCGCCTCCCGGCTTTCCCTCCACCTCGGTTTCTCCACTGGAAGCAGAGAGACTTGGCCTGCAATCGGAGGGGCTTCCCATTCTGACCGATCCTGAAGCAGCATTCGGCCTACAGTTCTCCTGTCCCTAAAGGCAAGCCTCCTTCGAGGTGGAGGCGCCGAATCTAAGCAAGGCCCTGATGCCGGTAGTTGTCATTACTTCTCTACTGTCCTAGGGCTTTTTGACGGATGTCCCACTGGGCTTCAGAGCCTTCACTATTTTTCTTGGGCTTCTCCCAGGCAGTCACACGCATATCTAAGCCCTTCAAAAGCAGCGGCCAACAGTTACATGAATTACACGTGTAAAACAAAGAAGGTTGAACGGGAAAGAGACCAGCATGGGATGGAATTTTATCTGTCTCAGGGTAAACACAAGGCCAGGTCTGAGCTCTTCAAACTCTTCCTTTTGCTTCCTCTCCTTTTTGGTAAAGGAGGAGAGGGGTGCGCAGAAGGTTGCACTTTGGCTGAGAGGGGTGCCCACGAGTTGCCCTGAAAGGGAATGAGCCCAAGAAAGACTTGGAGACACCGCCTTCGAAATTGGGAAGAAGCACTGTGTTTGATCCAGCCAACATTTGCTCTGGACTGCAGGGACAGCTGCTGCTCTCAAGGCGGCCTTTATCCTTCCTCATATGGCCTGCCTGTGTGAGCAGGCCTGCTGTGGGGCTGAGGGGAGACCGTACCAAGGAAGGAGCGCCACAACCCCTCTGTTAAATCAGAGCTCCAGCCTATCCAGATAAGGGGTGGGGAAGGGGAGAGCGAAGCGCCACTAAGGAGCCACGAAAAGAAGAGCCTTCGCCACAATTCGAAACTTGACATTTCTTAATTTTCCATCAGTCAAACTCTCCTCGCAAATGCTGCAGGAATGAATCCTCTGTTAGCGGAGCCACAAAGCTGCAGTCTGTCCCGCCATTTTCCAATAAGCCACAGTTCGTAAATTAAATCCAACGGGTTTTAAACTAGATCCCGAACTTCCCAGTTCCCAGGCATCTTTTTGCTTCAAAATCTCACCCCAGGCTCAGAGGATCTCAGCCGAGCGGCACTCGAGCCTCCAGAGGCAGGAGCTGTAGAAAGTAAGCTACAAACCACCCTTCTAAGTATTCTTGTCCCAGGTTCATTTGCACGGAACCGGTAAGGCGCGTCACTTCCACCAGTGAACCTGGCTTGCTTTCGACAGGCGGACCGAAGCAGGCTTTGTCCAAAGGTCAGACCCTTCTGGTGTGCGGGAAGGCCAACAAAGGTGAGAAGAGACGCAGCTCAACTTTGCGTGCTGGTCTTCGGATTCCTAGGGGTAGAAAACTTATCCGTTCGAGCCCTTGTACATGCTGGGCTTCCCTGGTGGCGCATCCTTGGTTCCCCTCTGTCAGGTTCTCCAAATGGAGCGGCGGGCAGAAACGAAACTCTTCGCTGCAGCCTAGAAAAGTCGAAGAAGGCAAACGACACGTCTCTTCCTCCCGCCCCACGTAAATCTTTGCTGCTCCGCCAGGCTCAGCCCAAGCGGAAAAACTGCCAGGGAGACGCCATCCAGCAATAGGCACCCTCTTACTCCCCACCTCCCGCACGCTGGGATTCTCCTAAACTTCTGGCCCGGCGGCTTACTGAAACCGCCCCGGGATCCACTTCAGGCCCGGCGGGTTTATTGGAGCCGTCCCGGGATCCATTGGGCCTCGCTAGTCTGGAGGAGGACAAGCTCCTCGGCTCCGTTTGCCCCTGCGAGGCTGGCGACTCGAGAGAAGCGGGGGAAACGGACTCTGCCTGGGACTGGGAGGAGGACGGGGCCCTTCTTTGCCTCTAGTAAGTAAGCTTCACGCGATCCATTTCCTGCAAGAAAAACATCCTCTCTTATGTTTGAGCTGTCTTTCCCGAGCTCAGCGAGAAGGCCTTTGTCCATTGGAAGGCGGCTCGCACAACACGGCGTCGGAGAGGAGTTTTCGGGGCTCCGCAGTCACGGCAGGCAGCCAGAACTCGGAACTGTATGGGGTCCCACGAGAGCGGCGATGAGGGTGCAATTAGCAACATGCTTCGAGCGGGTTAAGCGATCCGGGCTCCCCTGCTGGCCTGGAGTCTCGCCCTGTTTGCACCCTTTTCGGCCGCTTCTCAGGTCCAGCCGAAGAGCTGGGAGGGCGGCCATCCTCTTCCGCAACCCGTTTCCCGGCTGCCCTTTCTTGATTAGAATGGGTTCCTCCCGAAGGGAGACGTGGATAGGAAAGCAACAACGACTAGGGGCCAGAATGGCTTTGCAGTTGTTTCTTCCACCAGGCCCAGCAAAAGCTGCCTTTTGAACCCAGAACTGGGAGCAGGGCGAGGCTCCAGCCCTGGCCGAAGGTGACGCCGTTGCCACTCGAAAGGTGGCCTTCTAGCGGCGACCCACTGGCCAGAACGCTTCGTTCTCGGAGGATTCCGGGAAGGCAGCGCGGGGTCGTCCGTTCTCTGTAAGAGAGAAGCGCCCTCTACTCTCCCATATCACAGCTTTGCGCCGTCGAGATCTCCGGATGAGCAGGAGCACGACTTCGGCCCCTACCTGGCTCTGTCTCCCACCGGCATCGTCCCGCTCCACAGTCCTCCCTTGATCGCTCCGAAAGGACCCGGCTCACCTGTTGTCGGCGGCCCCGAGCCTCGGCCCGGGGGCCAGCTTTCCGGGGACTGAGGAATGTGGCCTTGCTCGGTGCTGATTCTTCCCGCATGGGATTGGGCTCTGCCCTGACTGTGCAGCCTCTCTCGGGGTCTTCGGGAGTCAGCGGGCACGTGACCCTCTCTGCTGCCAGGTTCCTGCTCGTCGTCGTCCTCCCTGTCGCCGTCATGCTCCTCGCTCAGGACTGAGTCCGAGTCCCAGAGGGGTGACCGGGCAGCCGCGGGGTCAAAACGCTGCTGCTCCTGGGGTGTTGGCGGCTTCGGCGGCTGAAGCACGGGGCCCAGAGTAGTGGCCTCCGGGTCAAAGAGACGCCAGCAACAGGCGGACGTACCCTCGGGACCGGGCAGGAGCATCTGCGGGCAGGGACGGGCGGCAGCTACGACTCGCACGGCGCCCACTTCCTTCTTGGTGAGGAGGGCTTGGATGGAAAAAGGCGTCGGGGCCAGGCTAGCATTGCGCCGGGCCATGGCTGGGGCGGCTGCTCGGCTGGCGCCTCGGGCAGCAGCGGGATGTCTACCTTCAGTTGGACGCTGCCCTCTGCGCCCCCGGGCCCGTTGCGCGCTGTTCCCATAAAGAGCCCAGCCGTCGCCGAACCCGCTGAGACGCTCCTCTGGCCAGGCAGCTCCCGACTCCGACCCACACCGCGCCTCTGCGTGCTCGCTGGCTTTCGGCCGCCTTTTGCAGCCCGCCCAGCTGTCAGTCCAGCGGTGGAGCTCCAGAGCCGAGCCAGGGCCGGCCTTTCCTCGGGGGTGGGGCTGGTCCCGGGCGGCGCGTTCATTGGCTGCGCTACTTTTCCGGCCCGCGGGAGACTCCGACTCTGGAGCGCGCGCCTTAACCCTTTCCCGTGCCAAGGGTTTCCCTGCCTGAGAAAGAGCTTCTGGCAGGGAAGGAAGGGAAATTCTTTGAGGGCACCCCGTCTCCGTTTTTACGCCTCTCCCGAGTCAGCGGGATATATCTTCGGGCTTTCTAGGATAGTTAAACTCAAACCCCAGCTGGGGCAACCGACAGGTAAAGCAGTTGCTGGATCAGAGACATTTTCTGACCAAGCCTTTGAGGCGGTGGCGTCAACTTCATCCTCGCACAAGAGTCGCACAAGAGACCAATACGAATGGAATTGTTTTTGGTTAATGGTAATAATAATGATGATGATGCACTATTTGGAACATCATACATCTTAAGAAGGTACTTGGTTGATACCTAGGATGCTGGCAGCAACCCGTATCAACCATTAGCACCAGTCAATGGTATTTGTGATGCATTTTTGAATGTTCAGTTGACTGAGTTTCATGTTTAATGAATAAAATAAATAATAATTAAAAACATCAATCTGTATCAATCAGTAGTTGCCATATCAAAAAATCTGGGACAGTATTAGAAAATCTGAACACTGACCAAATTTCCATTTGTTAATTGCAAAAGGCCACAGGCTTGGACCCATACATACCAAACCGATAAATTACGATTTCCTAAGTTCTTCGGAAAAACTTGATACCTATGAAGGCCCAACACCATCTAAAGAACTGGCTGCTGTGATGTCACATTGTTGTAAACAGAATAATTCGAGAATGTATAATGACTACTGCTTCGTTATTTTTTCTTTAATCAAAATGCTGAAATTGTGAGTGCATCTTCTTTGCCTAGAATGAAATTAAAAAGAGCTTATATTTCTACTGTTTATTCTGCATCTGAAATACATTCAAAGATAGCAAAGATTTTGTTATCTAATGTGATGATGTTGCTAGAGCTTGTCTTTTGATACTTGAGAATTTGTAAGACTGAAACTCGAAGAGAGAATCAAGGTCAATCTAGGTTTTCTTCTCAACCTAGAAAATGCATTTTGAAAGTTTCTCAAAACAGAACTAGGCGAAGTTTCATATTTTTGTCAGTTCGAATCAATTATATGCAAGGTTTTGATTGCAGCAGAAAACTTAAACTTTTCCAGAAAAAAACTCTGCCATGTCCTTTACCAGACTGGTGCCCACGCTTCTCATATCTGATTCCTCAGCACTTTATGCAGGACAAGTTTGTCAATTTATTTATTCAAAAAATATTCTCAGGGCAAGTGCTTTGTGTATAAATTGTGAACGAATAAATAAATTTTATTCAAAACATTGAAAAAATTCGGAACAAAATTAAAATGATGTGCCTCGGCGAGTGTGGCTAATAGAATCCAATATTTATCATTATGGACACATCATTATCACACATTTGCTGCATGTTTCAAGGTTGTAGAGTGAAATGAACAGGTGGCCTGTATGTGTGTACATACGGACTAGACTATAATATCAGTTCTCCAAATAGAAAGGTGGGGATTCAATGAGATCCAAGGGATCTGGGCAACTAGGAGTTAACAGAAGTTTAACACACACACACACACCCTCTCTCGGAATTTACAAATAATGAGTAAAGAAGTGGGACAGATGGACAAATCCTCACATTTCTGAAGCGCGCTGCTCCTAGGAGACTAGAGTCTGGGGTTTGCTTGGGGATGAAAACGCTGCTCCTGCGTTTTCCTTTAAGGAAAAAACGACTCAGATGTGCCACCCTGTGTGTTAAAACACATTCCTCAGAATAAATAGGCCGAGATATTTTCTAATTTCTATGAATGTATGTTTATTCCATTGAAAGTATGCAATGGTTTTAATACACAAGTCACAACTCCCGTGGAATCAGCAATATCTTCAAATCGAGTGTTCCTTGAAACGCCGTGTGAATTTTGAATCCCCGAGTGAAATTTCTGCAACTTCTAAATTCCCCTGCACTGGGGAAATTGCATGCAAATTATGAAACGTCTTTCCTCTCTTGTTCCTTGACCATTGGGAGCAAGTCCTTTTCCTGTAGCCGGGAGTTCCCTCTGCTTCGCCCGCGAGGCTCCCTGAGAACTCACTGAATTATGGCGGGTCTGGATCTGGCAAGGAGGAAAGAGCTGAACCGGGAAGTCCCGGTATTCGCCCCCCCGGAGTCAAGTCCCCACTCTTTCCATCGGTGCCCAGGTGACAGCATCGTCCTGCTCATTGCGCCACAGGAAGGGTGCCCGCAGCTAAGAGCCCGGTCTCCCCGGCGGAGGAGACAAAGGGCGCGTGTAGCCCCAGTCCGACTCCAACGCCACTTCTGCCGGGGCTTAGGGAGGCGGGCGTCTCACGAGCCTGTGCCGGGGGAAAGAGCCGTCGAATCCCGATGGAGTTAGGGCAAGGAACGGGCCTTCACAGCTCCACCAACTTCTGTTTGTCCCTGAGCTGGGCGGCAACGGGCAGCCCGGTGGCGAGCGGAGGGAAAGCGGCTTGGCGCAGGGGGCTGGGGGTGCGTCCGCCAGGTCTAGGGGGACGGAAAGCGCTCTGGGAGCCCTGGGGCCTCTCACTGCCGAACAACAGTCTGAGTCTCAGCCCGTGGAACTTCGCCGCGGACCCGCCCAGAAAACGCGGCCAACCGGTAAGGCGCAAACAAGGAAAAGCAATTTCAGCCCAGCTGCTCAGAGGAGAGGCGGCAAGCGAGTTGGCGGGAAGAGCGCGAAGGCACCTCTTTCTGCTCCGCGGCGGCTCGGCCTGGAGGCGGGAGGGGCCCTTTTTGCTGACAGCTGCTCGTCCCCTAGTTTGGTTGTGAGAGCAGAGCAGGAGGGCCTCGCGGGCATCGGGACAGAAGATGCCGCGACTGACCGCCGCGAGATCTCCTTTCCTGTACTGGCGTCACATGACAAACCTGGACTGCAAACCAAAACTAAACTACCTTTCAATCGATTCAGACGCAACACGCCCCGGGAAAGGTGCCTGCGAGCCCAGTCCGCGAATGGAGGGAATGTTTAGAGCAGAAGACTGATGGGGAGAACTCCCCAAGAGGCCTCCTTCGGGCGGAAAAAGAGTGAAGGAGGCGTCGGGATGGAAACAGGCCTCGCCGGGGTTTTCCCAACCTTTCCAATGTTCAGAGTTGTGGCGTTCAAGGTTCTCCCGGCGAAGGCAGCGCTCGGATTTCCGTCCCCGCCGGCTTTGCAAGGAACGAACCGAGGAGTCTGGGCGGTGGCATGGCACGCCACCTGGAGACAAACGGGAGAGGCAGAGAACGGCGCTCCTTTCTTCCTCTTTCCCTAGGGGGCCACGGGCTCTTCCTGGCGAGCTCCAGTGAGAGCAAGCGGAGCTGAAGCAGCCTGGGAGGGCCTTTGCGAGCAGGCAGCAACCCGGACTGAACGGAGATGCGCCTTCCGGGGGACCTACGGGAGCGCCAAAGAAGCTAAAAGCGCGGCACTCCTTGTCGGGGTACAAGCATCAAGCTGCTTCGAGAACGGAGGTTCAGACGGGGAATACTGTCGTTTAGCGTGCCCCAAATTCGACTCTGTGTCCCAAATCTCTGTCAAGTTCGGTCCGCAGATTCGACACAACCTTGTTGGCGACGGGTACCGTCCATTAGTTTGTTGTCTGCGCTGGCTGCAGTCTCCCCTGGAGTGGGAATTTGAGCTTGCCTTGAGACCCTGAAACAATGGGGAAATGGTAGTCGACGCCCAGTCAGCATTAAACCTTAGTGGTTCCTTTGTGAGAAACAATTTGCTCTTTTTCTTGGGTTGAGATTCATTTCTAGGTATTTGTTGCTAGTCCCTTATGCTACATGACAGTGAGAAATGACATCTCCTTTCCTTGTAGAGGTTCCTTCTCAGACAATTGATTGTAGAATCAATACATTCTACATGTCCTCCAGCTGGTGAACAAGTCACAATTGCTGGATTCATAAAAATATTTGGTAATAAGACATTTCAATTCTAATATATTAGAATTACCTGGTTCCAGGAAGCAACTCTTTTGGTTGGGAAGACATCTGTGCTCTGCTTTATTTCAAGCCAGGTGGCATAAATAGTACCCCCTTCATTGCTCTCCTGACTGGGATGGACCTCCAGTCTCCACCTCTCTGGCTGCCTCCAAGCCTTCAGTCAGCGTTTTCAGCTAGTTAACACATCTGCAGTTCCAGAATCTCTCTCTCCCCCTCCCTCTGCCTCCCCCCCTCTCTCACACACACCTATCACCTACCTATCCATTTGAGGTCTGTCCAGCCATGAAGAAGCTTCAGCCATTCAGTCAGGCAGGGCTATAGACCAATCTTTGCTTGGTAATTATCTTCTGTTCCCTGATTGCTGATAATTTGTCTTCAAGCTTTAGCCAGCAGAAGACATCCCACTTGTGAGGCTGGTCCTGCATTCAGAATCCCTGCTGCTATCAAAATCTTTCTTGGATGAAGCTTAGTTCACGTCAGCTACCCAGAGATGTTACTAGACAGGAGAGCTAAATTAATGAATTAAGATTTATTTGCCAAAGGTAGAAGAGTACAAATGATCAAACCATTTGCCTGTTTAAAATAAACCAAACCTGTCCTCAGCCCATGTAGATGTTCTTGTGTTCAAAGTGAATTGAATTGAATGCTACATTCTCTCCATATATTTTCTTCTCTAACAGACAAAACTTTGGGTCAGATCTTTGATAAAACCATTAGCTTGAAAGTGCTTTAAGGGAGATGAAAATGTCTGTTTTGAAACCAACTGTAAGGAACTGCCTCAGCTAGTCCCTCAGGAAAGTAAGAATCTTAATCCATTTAGTTGAATCAAGAGAACTTTTGCTGAGAGAGAAATGAGTGCAGGAGAACAAGGCAAAATCTGAAAAAGCCCATACAAACCAAAAAGCATTTTTTTGTTTCCCCAAGTCCAAGCCCGCTAACCAGTCCACCAGCAGCCAATGTGATGCTGAAAGGTTGTTTTGAGAATCTCTGAGGTGCGAAGAGATAACAGTTCACTCTCAGGGTATGACGCAGTAGTGGATTCCTCTTACCTTTGCTATTGGTTCAGAACCAGGAGCTCGTGTGTGTGCATGATGATTCTACACATGCGCAGAACCTTCTGCGCATGCACAGAGCTTCCATTATGACATCCGGGAGGGTGGGCAGAGCCTCCGGCCGTCACCACTACCGGTTTGCCTGAACCAGGGTGAACCAGTAGAAACCCACCACTGGTATGATGGCCTTGGAGTGAGGCTGAAACCAGCTGGGAGAGAGTTTGTTCTGTCTCTGAAGATGCTCCCTCTCCCTAATTCTGTCTCTGAAGACGTTCCCCCTCACTAATTCCCAAGCAGTTACACCAAAAGCAAAAAGCAAGCTAAAAATGCCAGTAAGCCGCCTTCCCCTCTTTCCAACAGAATGGCAGGACATGATGGTGACCCCCTGAACAGTGACATTAGTCCTGGAGAACAGAACAAACAGGGAGAGAAGAAATAGAGAATGAAGGGAATGTTATTTGGGTTTGTCAGGGTACCAATTATGGAAGCATTTAATAAGTCTAGGGGCTCTAATATAGTGATGGTCAACCCATTCATCCTGAGCTGTCGGAAAATCCTTCCATGCCACCAAATACTGAAGGGTTCCCCTATGATTACGGGAGTCTAGAATTTTCCAGATTTCAAAGTGCTGCTCCCCTTCTACCATTAAAGGTTCTGGGGTTGATGGAAGTTCAGATCTAAGGGGAGAAGTAATCTCAGGCTTCAATAAGTTACAATGAAACACAGGGTGAACCTATCAAAGGGGCTTGGGCAAATCTATTTCTACAGTCACTGGGTTAATTATGCACTTAATTGGGAAGGGCCCTACAAACTTAGGTACCACCTTCTTCGATGGTTGTAAAGATTGCAGGAAGTGGGTGGAAAAGTAGACACGGTTACCAATCTTAAATAGCTTGGGTTCTGCACACTTCTTGTCAGATTGCTTATAAGCTTCACAAGCATCCTCCAGAGCCTTCCTCACCACCGGCCATTTATTCGGAGACCCACTCCTTCAGTCATGCGACATTAAGGGGCAATTTTGGCATAGGATTGAAATCTTGTCCAGTAGCCACTCTAAGAGGAGTGATGTCAGGGTTCCAAGTAATAGTCCCATAGCAAGCAAAACTCCAAGGCAGATGAATTCCTCAAATAATAGCTTTATTGGAGATATCATATTGGCGTAAATCTGGTGAAAACTGACTCTGAAGGTTCCCGCGGTTTTCATCTAATTAAAAGAGAAAGTTTTCCCACAACCCCAAATGATCAGTCAAATAGTCCAATCAATACACTGTCTGGTTGTCTGGTGACCTCCTTCCTCCTTTCATGGTCCAGGTGTGTGAATGTCCTTGGTTCTCAAGAGAAAGTACTTTATTTTGGCTAAACAACCCCTGCTATCTCTAATCCCCCCTCCCTTTCCCTCAGCTCCAGTGTGGCAACACTGAAGCTCCAATATGGCTCCGGTCAGGTCAGCTTCAGGGTTGACAGGCTGCCTCCCCTTAGTTGAAGAGGACTGCCTGCAAGACAAAAACATACAGGGAGAAGTTAGTCAAGGCTCAACTCAACCCCCCCTTCCTCCCCCTGGAAGTCCCTTAGGTTTCTAGGGGAACTCGTCATGAAACTGACCAACCTATCTGCCTTTACATCCCAGCTCTTGACCCATGTAGCCTCGGATAGGGGGTATCCCTTCCATTGCACAAGGTATTGCAATCTACTCCTATGCAATTTTGAATCCAGAATTTTCTTTACTTCATGTGTCTTCCCCTGCACCACTATTGGTTTTGGGACTGTCCAATCTACTGTTCTAATCAGGGAACCTACCACTGACTTTAACAAGCTACTATGAAAGACTGGATGCACTTTCCCTACCAAGCGAGGGAGGCTAAACTGTACCCATAACAGGGTTAGTTACTTTCAACTATAGGGAAAGGCCCTATAAACTTAGGTGCTAGCTTTTTGCACTGGAGTTTAGCTTAGGTATTTTGTCGAAAGGTAAACTTTGCTTCCAACCTGGAATGGCTCTTGGGGTGTGTGGCACTTGTCAGCTTGCACTTTATGAGTTTTTGCCGCTTCTCGCAAAGCCCGCTTGGTATTTTCCCACCCCTCCTTCAGGGACTCCATTCATTTAGCAATATGGAGGAGAGGGCCTCCCTGGGGAGCTCATGCAGGGGAATGAATTCCATGGCACTGGTGACCTGGAAAGGGGTCAGGCTGGTGCTACTGTGCACAGCATTATTGTAAGCCACCTCAGTGAATGGCCATAACTCTGCCCAGTTGGACTGCTGGTAGTTGACATAGCACCTTAAGTACTGCTCTATCATGGTGTTGACGCATTCCGCAGCCTAGTGGTGAAATCCACTTACCTTTGCTACCGGTTCGGGAACGGGAGCGCGCAGGAGCCTCTTCTGTACATGCGCAGAATCTTCTGCACATGTGCAGATGGTAAAAAAATGGGACGTAATGATGTCCCAGCAGCTGGGCGGAGCCTCCTGCTGCCGGCGCTGCCAGTTCAGCAAGCCGGATTGAACCAGGGGGCGGGGATTTCACTGCGTCCGCAGTCCCATTGGAACTCAGATGAAAAGCCAAGCTAAGTCCCTGCGAGGACCCAATGGACTTAATGAACTCTCTCCAGAATTTTGCTGTGAATTGGACACCCCTATCAGAAATAATTCTTTTTCTTTAATTATAAAAGTTTTTTATTTTTATTTCTCATAAAACATATATAAATGTACAATCTCTTTAACCATTCTTATCACACATATTATCTTTTGGTTTCCATATTGGTTCATTCTTCATCCTAAAACTTTAAAATATATTCGGAGTTGCTCTTCTACCATTCCATATCTCCCTTCTTCCACAACAAACATTTCTCTCCTTCTCCCCTTACCTTTCCCTCCCTTCTTCTAATCTTTTCAACTTTCTTCTTTCCTCCTCTCCTTCCCCTTCCTTTCCCCCACTCCTCCCCTTCCTCTCTTTCTAACACTCTCTCCTACTCTTATTTCCCCTCCCTTTCTTCCTCTCCTTTTATCTTCTTTCTCTCTCTCTCTTTTCCTCCCTTCTCCTCTCTCTTTCCTACCTGTCCTTCTAGTCCTCTCTCCCTTCCCTCTGTGTTGTTGTGTCCATTTTCAATTCAATATTTTGTCAAGATGGTATTTGAGCAACCCTGATCTTATATTTACCCACATTTTCCTTTCAATTTCTTTTCTAGTTTGAGGGTTAGACATATATTATCCTTAACATACATTTATATAGTACCTCTTTTTCATTTCCCCCCTCCTTCTCCCTTTTTCATTTATTCAGGTGTCATCCGGATTTCTATTTTTTTTTGTCTTTTCTCTCATTTATTTTTATTCATATTCCTTTTCTAGCCAATCATAAAAAAGTCCCCATGTCTTGAAGTACACTGATTCCTCTTTATCTTTTATTCTTAATGTTAACCTGTTCATTTCTGCACATTCTAAAATTTTCTTTATTATCTCTCCTTCTAACGGGATTTTTTTCTGTTTTCCAGTTTTGTGCAAATACTATTCTAGCCGCTGTTATTATATGTATAATCAAATATGTATCTTCTTTGCCATATTTCTCCGGTACAATTCCCAATAAAAATGTCTCTGGTCTATACGCTTGTGTAGCATTCCTTCTAATGTCAATATAAATAATAATGGAAAAGCTTTTTCTAATATCCACTTTTTCTGTCATTTCACCATTTACAATTACCTTTGCCAATTGTCCTTTGTATATAGTTTTGACCATATTTATAAACCTATCCCAAAAGTCATTTGCAATTGTGTTATCATAAATTGCCAATTCACATTATCAAACGCTTTCCGTGCATCCAAAAATAATGCCATTTGTTTCTCTGGATGCCCCTCATAGTATTCCAATGTATTCAATATAATTCTCATATTGTCTCTAATCTGCCTTTTAGATAAAAAACCATTCTGATCTGTGTGTATAAATTCATTTAGCAGTCTGTTTAGTCTTTCAGCCATGATTGATGCAAAAATTTTATAATCCGCATTTAATAGGGAACTTGGATTATAATTATTTGTTGAAGATCTGATTCTTTTTTCAGTAGAAGAGTTATGTAAGCTTCCATCCATGAGTCCAGGATCTTAGCTTCTAATAATAAATCATTAAATACCTGCAACATTATGTTACTTAATACATCTTGCAACATTTTGTATAACTCTGCTGGTAATCCATTTAGTCCTGGTGTTCTACCATTCTTTTGTCTCTTAATTCCCTCTTTTAGTTCCATCATTGATATTCTTTCTTCAAATAACTTTTTAAATTTTTCTGGAATCTTGGGTATTCCAGCTTTTTCTAGATATTGTTCTATCTTTCCCTCTGCAACTGTCTCTTGCTGCTATAGTCGTTTGAAATATTTCTCAATTACTTTTTTTCCCCCTCATTTGGTAGCATATATTCCCATCTTGATCTACTAGTTGGGTTATTAACTTCTTTTCTTTCTCTTTTTTCCTTTTATATGCCAACCATCGTCTTGGTTTATTTGCATTTTCAAAAAAGTTTTGCTTTGTTGATTTTATTTTATTTATCAAATCTTCATTTTCCATTAAATTCATTTTATGTTTTTGCAAGTCCAGCGAATTCTTAGTCTTTTTATCATCTGGATTTTTCTGTAGTTCCATCTCTAACTTCTTATACTCTTCCTCCAGTTTCTTTTGTATTTGTCTATTCTGTTTGTTCTGTTTTACTAGATAAGTCATTGTCAGTCCTCTAATATATGCTTTGCTGGTATCCCACACATTTTGTAATGACGTATCCTCTTTTTTATTTTCTTTAGGAAGAGTCTAGGAAGACTCTAGGAAGAGTCTTTCTTAACTTCTTATTCATTTTTGTGGATTTGTGATCTAATTCATTATTTACAATCGCATTAAAATCTCCTATTATACATATATCTTCATCTTCTATTATGTTTCTAGGTAATTTCGCATAAAATTCTTCTTGATTTTCATTTGGAGCATATATCGCTACTAACAATCTTTTTTTATGGTTCATTACTATTTCTACCATTAATACTCTTTCTTCCTCATCCTCAAAAATTTGTTTGGATTGAATTGTTCTTTTAATATATAGTGCTACTCCTCTTTTACTCTGACAAGCAAGTCAGAGTAAATGTCCCCAATTTAATCTGCTCCAAAAACTTATGTTGTTTTCAAATATGGACTTCTTGTAAGCATATTATCTCTAATTTTAACTTCTCTAATTTATTAAATATTCTTCTTCTTTTTATTGCTGAAGTTAGTCCATATATGTTTATTGATATCATTTTTATTTCTTCTTCCATATCTTACTTATTTACTTGTTTAGTAGATCTAGTCATTCTTCTCTCCCTTTGTTCTTTTGCTTCTTTCGCTCTTGCTCCTTCTCTTATTGTTTTTTCTTCTTGTTCTTTAGCTCTTTTGGTTATTCCTCTTTCTCTTCCTGATATCCAGCCCTTCTTTCTTCTCTCAATCTCTCTTCTTCTTGGAATCCTTTAAAAAAAAAGTTTTATTGGTTTTTTTTTCTCCTCTCCCACCTTCACCCACATTTTTTTTTGAACAGTGTTCGTCGTTTCTTATCTTATACAATTAATCAAATTCAAATACATTTTACTCAATTACAATTTTTGTGAATATCGTTTTCCCCTCTTTCCTTTTTTTTGAATATACCTCAGTATTTCTATACTTGCATACATAAACACCTTCTTCATTTATCCCTAAATTCTAACTTTACTATTTGTACATATTTGTCCTCTTAAACAATTCATTCTTTTTCTTAATATATTTATATTTGTTTGTTCAGAGCTGCCTTTCTTTTACTTCATCTTTTTTTTTGTACAACAATCTTTCTCCTCAAACCTAGCTTCTCCTTCTTCTCCTTCCAACTTTCTTTCCCCACCTTCTTCTTCTCTTCTCAACTTCCTCTTCCCTTCTCCTTCTCCTCCTCTCTTCCCCCTGTCAGGGCATTTATTAATCCCATGTTTGGCTCTGGGACTAATTACCCTGGTTTAGAGGAGGAGATGAATCGAGGCTTATTCCAAGTTTGCAATAATCTGAAAAGAAACGCGAAGGAAGGTTTCTAATTAAAACTCATTTATTTGTTATAAAGAAAATAAAACACCTCACTAACTAAGAAAAGTTAATTGCTACATTTTTGAAAATAATTCTTGCCGGCTATGTGAGCCGGACCTCTGGCAAGAGAACAAAGGAAAAAGTATGAAAGGCAAGTGAAGGAATGTGGGTGGATACGGAAACACGTAGCTTACTGATAAGAAGTTGGCAAAGCTACGGAGAGTCTGACAGTCCAGAAATAATGAGCTCAGCTGGTAAATAAAATAACGCAGTGACATTCCCCTTCTTTGCCAGTTGAGCGAATATCAGTTCATCATCAAATAAGGCACATCTTCTCACGCAGATACTCATGTTGAGCTGCTGGAAGTGGTTTGTTGAGCATATCAGCAATTTGATCATGTGTAGATACATATTGCATTTTGACAAAACCTTTTTTCACTAAATGCTTTATGTTTTGGTAACGAATGTCAATGTGTCTGGACCTAGAACCTGTGAAATGAGATTCAGAAATATAAACCACCGATTCATTATCTTCCATCACGGTGATCGGTCGGATCGGGTGTGTCCAGATATCTGTGACTAAAGCATCAAACCAAGTTAGGGAATTACATGCATCTGAAACACAAGCATATTCAGCTTCAGTAGATGAACAAGAAACAAAATTCTGTTTACGTACTTGCCAATAAACAGGACATCCATTTAAGAACATCATATAACCTGAAGTACTTTTGCGTGATTTCTTATCACTTGCCCAATCAGAATCTGCATAACAACATAATTCTGCATAATCAGTATGTGTTGGTTCTAACAATAACTTCAAGTGTTTAGTGTATTTTAGGTATCTCAGTAATTTCTTAATACATGTCCAATGAAACTGTTTTGCCTTACCTACGTGTCGAGATAAGAGATTAACACTAAGTGCAATGTCAGGTCTGGTCCAACTACTAATGTATAACAGTGACCCAATGACTGAACGATAAAGTGTTTGATCCTCGAACTCAGGACTTTCTTCTTGTGTCAAGTTGTGAAAATCTGTTTGCATGGGTGTCTTTGTTGTGTTAGCATCTTTCATGTTGCAATGATGCAAAACTTGTTCAATTTTATCTTCTTGTGAAAGACTAAACCCCTTCTGTGTCTTTTCAATCTGAACACCTAAATAAGTGCTAATATGACCTAATGATTTCAATGTGAAGTATCTCTGCAAAGCTTTGGCAAAAATTTCACTCATTTGCTTATTTGGACCAATATAAACAATATCATCAACATAAACAAGAACTATCTCATATGCATTGTTAGATCTTTTTGTGAACACGCACTCATCAGTTTCGGACTTAATAAAGCCCATTGAATTTAGTTTGTCAGTAAGACATAAATACCACATTAAACCAGATTGTTTCAGACCATAGAGACTTTTGTTTAGGAACCAGGTATCCCCTTCTTGCTGTCGGAATCCTGGAGGACTTCTCACGTAGATGTCTTCGTCTAGGTCTGCATGTAGATAAGCCGTGTCAACATCAAACTGGAAAACTTCTAAACCAAGGATAGTTGCAGTTGCTAAAGCAATTTTTACACTCTCAGTTCTGACTGTCGGTGAGTAAGTATTTGTGTAGTCCTCAGGATAACATTGAGCGAAACCCTGAGCTACAAGTCTGGCCTTGTACAGTGACTCACCATTTGGTTTCTTTTTGATTCTGTAAACCCATCGAGTGCCAATGACCTTTTTGTTTGCTGGAGGTTTTGCAGGTGTAAATACTTTAAGTTTCTTTAGACTGTCCATTTCAACCTGCATTGCTTCATACTATTTGTCTTGCTCTGAATCAGGGAGCTGCTTGATTTGTGTGAAATTATCAGGTGGAAGTGTGACATTGCAAATCAAAGGCAAGGGTGCTTTTGTCAGTTGCCAAGAATACCGTTGTGGAGGGATCCCTTTTGTGGCCCTCTTGGAACGTCTCGGGACAACTGTCCAGTCTTCTTCTTCGTCCTCGTCCTCACTTTCGTCGCTAGCATCAGCATCCGCGGCTTGCGAAGACGGAACATCGGGTTGAGAAGAATCAGTGGAATCTTGATCATCAATCTGCGTGGCATCAGCAGTATCATCTCTAGGAAAATAAACTCCAGGATCATTGGAATGAATCCTGGACCAGTCAATATCTTCTTCAAAATTAGCAGATTGGGAAATCACAATTGCATGTTTAGAGTCAATAAATTTGCTCCATTTTGAGTTATCATCAATACCCATAAATCTCAGTCTTTTTGCTGCTGGACCTCCTTTTCTTCTTTGAGCTAAGGGAATGTTCACCATAGCATATGAACCAAAAATATGAATGTTTTTAAGATCGGGCTTGTAGCCATACAACATGAAGAAAGGAGTCTGATTTGTTACACTGCTCCAAGTACGGTTGACAATGTAATTTGCATACTTGATAGCTTCACCCCAGTATATCTTACCAAGGTTGGCATCTTCTAGGAGACAACGCATCATGGTTTGCAGTACCCCTTGTCTTCGTTCTGCGACTCCATTATGAGCCGGTGTGTAAGGAGCCGACGTCTGATGAATAATTCCATTCTTACGCATCCAGTCCTGGAAACGCTGAGACATGAATTCGGCACCACGATCACTCTGGATTCTGGCGATGCGAACTTGGTGTTGGGTAGAAACAAGGGTTGCAAAGTCTTTAAAGATCTGAAAGGTCTCTGATTTTTCTTTCATAGGATATACATATCCATATCTAGAGTAATTATCAACAATTGTTAGAAAATATTTTCTACCACCAAATGATGGCGGGAAAGGACCAACTATGTCAATGTGAACCAAATAAAAAATGCGTGTTGACAGGCGTGTAGCGCGTTTGGGAATGGCTGCTGCTTTGGATTTGGCCTTCTTGCATACAGCACAATCCAAAAACACCTTACACCCCTTTAGATCCAAACCTTTTGCAAACTCCGGCATCTTCCTAAGAACATGGAAACTGGCATGCCCCAATCTTCTATGCCATTTGTGGATACACCTGGAATGCAAAGGTTTACCAGTTAGTGAATTCTCAACATTAACATTTTTATGCGGAACCTCAGGCTTGCTCTGAGTAACCTGTTTACCAATTCTATTTTTGTTGGCTTTAGGAGCCTTAGGGGTAGCAACAGGATCTCTCACTGGAGCATCTCTCTCTGGGCCTGTGCTCTGCCTTTTTGGAGTTTGCATACTTGCCTGTGTTTGTTTTTTAGGCTTTGGCTTTAAGTAATAAACACCACCAATTAATATGGTTTCAGCAACAATATCTCCATCTTTAACTATGTAACTTGCTTTTTCAAGGTGGTGAACCTGGAACTTTAACATTCTAGACAAGTGACACTGACTAAGCAAATTACTGGTTGCTGTTGGTATGTAATAAACATCAGGAATGAATGCATCGAGCTCTTCAACATAAACAGTTCCTTTTCCTTTGACCTGACAAGGATGATTTGAAAAAGAATAAAGTTCACGTAGTTCTGGTTCAGGCTCGTGCATTTCTGTGAAAAGTTCCTTTCTGTAGGTAACATGCAATGCTGCACCACTGTCCAAAGTCCACAGGAGTCGTCTGTCGTACTCTGGTTGAGGTTGTGGATCATTGGTTAAAGCCAATGTGGCGAGTGGAGTTTGTGGATCACGCCGGGGACCACGACGACCTTGTCTTCCGCCTCTGCCTCTGCCTCTGGAGTCTGTTCCTCTGGGCTGGTATGTGACGGGAGCTGGAACTCATTGGGGACAATCCCGGGTGGCATGTCCCACACGATCGCAGGTGTAGCATCTCGGCATCCTTGGAGCGTAGGTCCTTCCTCGGAAGGGGTGCCTAGCTGGAGCTCTTGATGCGGGTGGTCCTCTCAAATGTGGTGTGGCTAGCATGAATGCCTCTTCTTCAATCAAAAGTCTACAAACATTGTCCACTGTGCGTTGAGCAATTGGGACTTGGTTAACTTTTGTAACAGCATCTTTCCATTCATAGTTCAAAGAGTTAATAATGATGCTGATCATTTGAATATCTTCAATGTTATGGCCTCTTTCTCTCAATTCTGTTCTCAGACCTTTCAGTTTGGTCAAATGTCCTCCAATTTGTTCACCAGGTTTCAATCTCGAACCGTGGAGTTCAGACATTTTTAGTTTTGACTCACCAGTTAGTGGAGAGACAGAAAATGCCTGGTGAGGAGCCTGCACTTGGTATGCTGGCTGTGCTGGCAGAAATGCCTGTGGTATTTGCTGTGCCTGTTGTGGACCTAAAAATGGTCTTGGTTATGCCATTGGAGGTGGGCCAGGAGGTGGCCCTATTTGCACTTGTGGCTGGGGCACATGTGCAGGCATTTGTAGCTGCTGTGGCTGATGCACTGGAATCTGCTGTATTCCAGTTGCCATTTGTGCTTGATCTGCAATATTGGCATGACCTGCTGGAGATGCAATCATTTGCCTTTGCTTCATAAAGCGTGCCTGTGTTTCTTCTAAAAGGACACCAACACCGCCAGGGGGTGTTTGAGTTTGGGCCTGTGGAAACACTTGTGGCATTTCAGCTTCCTGTAGTAAATTACTTTTGCCAGCAGATGGTGCTGCACATTTGGGCAGCTTTGCATACGTGGCATTGTATGCTTTAGAGTAGGAGTGGTTATGTAAGACATGTGTAACTTGATCAGGGAGACTTTCATGTGACGTATGCAGTGCTCTTTGCCTTAATTGGCCTGACACAGAATCCACCAGGGGGAGTGTCTTTGGCTCTGAGCAAGAAGACAATATGGCGCTTTTTGAAAAATTTAAGTTATCTCCCATATCTTGCTCAAGCATAGATATAGCCATTTTTGCCTGGGATAGCTGCTGTTCATAGAGTTTTATACGGTCACGATAGGCTTTCATGGCCAGCTCATCCAGGGTGAGCTTAGAGCTTCGAGGAGAATAATGAATTGTTTCTCTCTCTGCGTGGGAGGAATTTTGCTCAGCAGTGTGCTTTAGCCTTGCATCGAGCGTTACAAATTCAGAAGGTTCTGGGAAGACTTTTTCAGAGCTTGGAAGATCAGAAGAAAATGTTACTGACCTCAGTCGTAAATCATCATCTTCAAAAACAGCTTCTGTCTTATCTGTCTCCATTTCTGTTCCCACGGCTTTTTCTTGTTCCAGGCGTGTGGCTGTAGTAAGGGGCTGGAAATCTGGAAACCTCCTTTCTGCCACCTTCTCAGCAAAATACATTTTGTATTTGTTTTACTTCTGTTTCGGCATTTCAGCAATATAATTAGCGTACCTCAGTAGCTAAAAACTAATTGCCTATGCGCTCTTATCAGAAATAACAAAACAAGAAAAAAGCCATAAATCAAACCATCCGAGCTACCAGAATGTCAGGGCATTTATTAATCCCATGTTTGGCTCTGGGACTAATTACCCTGGTTTAGAGGAGGAGATGAATCGAGGCTTATTCCAAGTTTGCAATAATCTGAAAAGAAACGCGAAGGAAGGTTTCTAATTAAAACTCATTTATTTGTTATAAAGAAAATAAAACACCTCACTAACTAAGAAAAGTTAATTGCTACATTTTTGAAAATAATTCTTGCCGGCTATGTGAGCCGGACCTCTGGCAAGAGAACAAAGGAAAAAGTATGAAAGGCAAGTGAAGGAATGTGGGTGGATACGGAAACACGTAGCTTACTGATAAGAAGTTGGCAAAGCTACGGAGAGTCTGACAGTCCAGAAATAATGAGCTCAGCTGGTAAATAAAATAACGCAGTGACACCCCCATCTTACCTTCTCTCCTACTCTGCTTTCCCTTCCCTTCCTTCCTCCCTACTCTTCCATCCCTCTCTCTCCTTCCTCCTCCCTTCCAATTCCTTCATCTCTCTCTATTGCTGTATTCATTTTCAATTTAATGTTTTCCATTGTGGAGTTCAGACAACCCCGATCCCTTATATTTTTAATTATTACAATATATTTCAACTTGTTCTCTTTTTTCCTTCAAATCTTTACTCAAACAATTTTCTAATCTCTTATCTTTTTTACTTTTACCAATATATTTTTTCTGCTTTACTTCTTGCAAGTATAACATTTAAATCATTTTTATCATTTCAATTTCATTCAGTTTTACATTCATTTTTTTTTAAAAAAACTTTATTGAGGTTTTTTACAAAACAAAAAATTAAAAAAATAAAAAAAAAGAGAAAAAGGAAAAACAAACATTCAAACAGAAACATAAAACACATAAGTATAATAACACTTTCAATTTGTATCGGATGTGCAGTGTTTTAACTATTTACATAAATAGTACTTGGTGACATTTCAACTCACTTTTAACCAATATTTAACACACCTTTAGATCTTTCTTTCATTTTGTCATGCAACCACTTGTACCACCTTTCCCATACCATATAGTAAACTGACTTCTCATCATTTAATTCATAAGTTAATTTAGTCATCTCTGCGCACTCGAGTATTTTCTTAATTGTAAGCTCTTCTGGTGGTTGAGTTTTCTCTTTCCAGTACTGTGCGTATGCCAATCTAGCGGCTGTAATTATGTGGATCATTAAATGTGTCATTTCCTTTCTATATGACTTCTTTATTATTCCCAGGAGGAAAATCTCTGGTGTTAGTTCAATATCTTCGTCAATTATTTCTTGTAACCACCTCCTAATTTTACTCCAGTATCCTTTCGCTTCAGGGCATGTCCACCACATGTGAAAGAAGGTGCCTTGACCATGGCCACATTTCCAACAGTTGGGATGTATATTGGGATATATTTTTGCAAGTCTGGCCGGGGCTAGGTACCATCTATGCAACATTTTGTAATGGTTTTCCTTATATGCCACCGCTCTAGTGAGTTTAAGATTTCTGTTCCATGCCTCCTCCCATTCCCCAAAATTTATATCGCGTCCTATATTTTTCTCCCATGCAATTATTTGGTTCTTTGTGACATCTTCGAACTTATTGTCGCCTAATAGATAATTGTATAGTTTTGCCAGAATCTTTTTATTTGTTCCCATCAGGACTTTATCCAATCCATTTGGTCCAAGTTCTAAACCGTATTGTTCTTTATCTCTCTGATATCTGGATTTTACTTGTGAGTAGGTCCACCAATCTAAAATTATTCCTTGCTCTCGTAAGGTGTCATTTGGCTTAAGCCTCCCTCCTTCGTCCAAAATATCTTTGTATCTGCCCATTTTCTCCCTCTCCCACCTATTTGGGTGGGTTAGGGCCTCCATCGTTGAGAGCCAATTTGGAATTTTTTTGTAATATTTCTGCCTAATCTGAGTCCATGTTTGTATCAGGGAGTCTCTAATTTTATGTCTATGGAAATGTGTCTTCCTTTTCTTCTCCGTGTCCCAAATGTGGGCATGCCAGCCTTTTTGCAAGTCATGGCCTTCTAAAGTGAGAATCCTCTCATTTTCCAGGGTGATCCAGTCTCTTAACCAAACTAGCTTAGCTGCCCTGTAGTATGTTTCCCAATCCGGGAGTCCAAATCCGCCTATATCTCTTTTGCCCCTTAAAATTTTAATGGAAAATCTCGGTTTTTTCCCCTCCCATATAAATTCCCTGATGATTTTGTCTAATTCTAAAAAAAAATTTTTATCTAAATTTATCGGTATATTTTGGAATAAGAATAATATTCTGGGGAGGATGTTCATCTTAATTGTGGCTATCTTGCCCAAGAGTGATAATCTTATTTTTTTCCAGCTATCTAGGTCTTGTTTCATTTTTCTAATTAAGGGAATATAATTGTCATCTTTCAGGGTCGAACATCTTGATGTAATCCAAATTCCTAGGTATTTAATTTTTTTGGCAACCTGTAATCCTAATACTTCTTCTATCTCGTTTTTCTGGCTCTCGGTTGTGTTCTTGATCAATACTTTGGTTTTAGTTTTGTTCAGTATAAAGCCTGCCACCTCTCCATATTTACTTAATTCCTCTAATACTTTAGGTCCTGATTCTATGGGGTCTTCAAGGATTAGAGCTACGTCGTCCGCAAATGCTTGCGTCTTGTAGGTCTCCTTCCTAATCTTCAATCCTTTTATTTCCTCGTTAGTTCTAATTTTCCGGAGAAGAACTTCTAGGGCCAAAATAAACAATAAGGGGGATAGGGGACAACCTTGCCTTACTCCCTTACTAATTTGGAATGTTTTGGTCCTATCCCCATTCACCAGGATGCTCGCCTTTTGGTTATTATAAATAGATTTAATCATCATTTCAAAATTTGTTCCGAATTTCATAATCTCAATTTGTTTAATCATAAATTTCCAGTTTAGATTGTCAAATGCTTTTTGAGCATCGACAAAGATCAGAGCCATCTGTTTTCCGGGGTGTTCTTCATAATACTCTAATGTATCTAGCACGATTCTCAAATTATCCATAATTTGTCTCCCCGGTAAAAATCCGTTCTGGTCTTTGTATATCCAATTATTTAAAATCTTTTTCATTCTTTCTGCCATTATACCCATGAATAATTTGTAGTCAGTATTTAGGAGCGAAATTGGTCTATAATTTTGGATTTGTTTTAGGTCGGCACCTTCTTTCGGCACAAGTGTAACATGCGCCTCTTTCCATGACTCTGGAATTTTATGGTCTAGCAATGCGTCATTGAAAATTTCTACTAATTTCGGTTGGAGTGTTTCTTCTAATTTTTTATATATTTCCCCTGGGAATCCGTCAGGTCCTGGCGCTTTATTATTTTTCAATTTCGAGAGGGCTGTTTTTAATTCTTCAATTGTAATCTTTCTGTTGAGCATTTCTTTCTCATCATCAGTTATTTGTGGGAGCTCTGCTTTTATCAGATATTGTTCTATTTTATCATCCGGTATCTCCTCTTCTTTGTATAGGGATTCGTAGTATTCTCTCACCCTATCCCGTTTTCCTTCCTCGTTAGTCAATAATTCGCCCTTAGAGTCTTCTAAGGTATGAATTATTCCCCTTTCATTTTCCTTTTTTAATTTATAGGCCAGCCACCTGCCTGATTTGTTAGTATTCTCAAAAAGATATTGTTTCGTTCTTTTCATTCTTTGTGCCAGCTCTTCTTGCTCCATGATATTTACTTTATGCTTCCACATCATCCAATTTTCTTTGGCAGCTTCATCTTCTGGGTTATCTTGGAGTTTTCTTTCTGATTCTCCTATATGATTTAAATAGTCTTCCAGGATCTTCCTTTCTTCTTTATTTTTATGTGCAGTATATGAAATCGCGACTCCTCTCAGATAGGCCTTCATTGTATCCCACACTATTGCGCGGGATGTGCCTTTGTTTTCATTTTCCTTAAAAAAGAGGTTTATTTCTTCTTTGAATTTTTGTATACAGTCTTTGTCGCCCAATAATTTAGCATTTAACCTCCACCTCCGTTGGTATTTTCTCTGAACAAGCTTCCATCTAATTTCTAGTGGATTATGATCTGCCCAGTCATTTGGGTTAATTACAGCTGTTCCAATTTCTAACCCCAAATTCCTACTAACCCATGCCATGTCAATTCTGGACCATGACTTTTGTGCATTTGAAAAGAAGGTATATTGCCTATCGTTTGGATGCAAGGTACGCCAAATGTCAATTAAATCTAATTCATCGACTAACTCGAAAAAGGCTCTCGGTAAATTTGTCCTTTTATTTTTTTTTTCTTTATTGCTCTTGTGGTCCTTCTCCGGATCCACAATGCCATTAAAATCCCCTATCATACAAATTTCGTTATATGCCATTTTCACTAATTGTTCATGGAGTTTCTTAAAAAATTCTCCCTGTTTTTTATTTGGGGCATAAATGCCCACTAATAATACCTTGGAATTCCCTTTCTTAATTTCAATCATGAGGATTCTACCTTTTGTATCTTTGAATTTCAATTCTGCTTCAATTCCTTTTTTTACGTAAATTACCACCCCCCTCTTCTTTTTCTCTGCTAGCGAATCGAATGTTTGACCGAATTTTTTATATTCTAAACATTTACTCTCTTCTTTTTTTATGTGTACCTCTTGTAAACACATTATATCAACATTTTGTTTACCTAATTTTGTTAATATTCTTTTCCTCTTTTTGTAATCATTTAGTCCATTGACATTTACGGATATTAACTTCAGGTCATTCATCTCTATACCTCTATCTGATTATTGGTTCTTGTTTGTTTCTTACGGCCCTTACTGGTCTTGTTTTCTTCTCTTTGGCTTCTTCTTCTTCTTCTGTCTTCTCCTCTGCAGTTGCTTCGTTCGTATTCTGTTGGTGTGGGGCTTCCTCCTCCACTACTGCTGTTTCTAGTTCTTCCTTGCTACCCTGCTCTTCTTCCACACCTCTCAACTGATCAAGGAAATCTTGTGCTGTACTCAGGCTTTCTATTTTGATTTTTCTTCCTTGCCAGGTTATTAGCATCCCTTCTGGGAGAAGCCACCTGAATAGTATCTTTCTTTTATTCAACTGTATGGCTAGAAATCTGTATCCCTTCCTTATCTCCCGGACTCTTCTTGGTATCTGTTTTAGGATTATTATTTCTTTTCCTCGATATGTTATCTGTTCGTCTCTTGCCATGTTGTATAGAATATCTTTAACTTTTTTCCATGCGAAGCGGATATGTACTTCTCTAGGGAGCTTGTTCCTTCTTGCGTAGTTGGTCTGGACCCTGTATATGTCGTCCAGTTCCCTGATTATCGCCTGTTTGTCTTGGTGAAGTGCATCCGCTATCAGCTCGGCCATCTTTTCACCTAGGTCTTCCTCTTTGTCCTCGACAACATTCTGAAATCGCAAATAGAAGGAAGCCTGGTCCATCTCCAATTGGATTATTGAGTCTTCTAACTCTTTATTTTGGCTTGTTAATGTTTGATCCACAATATCTAATTTCTTTTCAGTTTGGTCAATTCTTGTTTCAGCTTTTTGAATTCGTTGTTCATTATTGACTATTGATGTTTGGATTTCATTCATTTTCTGGTCCAATGCATGTATGTCTGATTTTAATTCGGCATGGTTATTTAACAGTTTTTCCTGCATTGCCATCATCGTTTCTTGGATCAAGGTTAATGATGCTTGCAGAGTTTGCATTGCCAGGCTTTCTGTTGATTTTAGTGTCGCCGGAGAGGTTGTCGTTATAGTGGGATTAGAGGGAGTCTTTTTTCCTGTTTTCCCCGCTGTGAGTGACATACTTGTCATTTCTTTCAAAATTTTCTTTTGCTCTCTAATTATCCTGTCGATGTTACTCCAAATTCTCATTCGCCAGTTAGCGCCTCTATTATCTTTTTTTTTTAAGTATATATTTATATATATATATTCCTAAATCTAATTTTTCCTTCTAAATTTATAAACAAGTATAACTAGCTTAATAGATATGGGTTAAACAGTTCAATACTATACAATCAATATATCAGTTAATCAACAAGTCACAATCAATGTATCGATATAGCAATTAATTTGGCTAAATATTGTACTTTTAAATGCTTATAGTACTATAAATACTGTAAATGGAAATTTTTGAATACTTGATTTTAAATACAATTACAATTTTAAATACTATAAAAATACTAATAAATACTGTAAATGCTAAGCAGCGGAATATAAATAGCAGATTTAAAATATCATAGCTTGAGAGTATATTATATATATCTAGACCAAGAAAATACTGAAATTCTTATATTACTAAATATTAATAAGTTGATATATAAAATATGTAAAGTTACTATAGATACAAGTGAGTATATTTAGATAATTAATTAAATGAATGCAAATCAAATAACACTGTATACTAGTATATCTTATAAGCAAGTCAAGTCAAGACTTAAATAGCCTAAAAATTAACAATTCTTATTAATAACACTATTACTATGTAGAAGGTCAGGGGGTTGAGGACAGCGTTATAAAAAGTAAAAAGATTAAAGAGGAAGGCTATCAAGATACAATAAGGGACAAATGGTATTTTCCACAAAGATAAAATTTTTTGATTTTGATTTTTTTTTTTCACTCAGTCATCAATCTCCTCCAATCTCCTCCAATTCTTCCTTAGCCACAGCCAAAGCTCTATGATAAATCTCGCAGCTAGATTGTCTCTATGCCTGTCCTTTTCAGCTTTTGCTCTGTCAGGCTTCTTTAATGGCTGCACTTCCTGTTCTCCGATACAGGCAAGTAAGATCCGATCTTCAGCTTAATTCACCTTCCCGCTATGGCCAGCAAATGAGGAACAAAATTTTCCTGAGTTCTTATGTGTTCCTTGCTCCACCAAACCTCTTTTTACGCAGACAGTTTCAGCGCCCTCAGACTTTCCTTTTCTGCGCCGGCTAGACGAGCTCTGTGCCTTGGCAAACTGCTCTTTGATCTCCAGCGCCGCTCGTTTCCACTCTGAGCCCCTCGCTCTCGTCTACGCCGACCCCTTTTTGATGTTTAAATCCACATAGGCAGGGAAAGCAAGTTTCGATCACGCCACTGCCACCTCCGATCTTCCTTGCTTCCTTCTAGTTGTCAGCTCCCCACAGCTTCAAGTCAGCCATTAAAAGGCTGACTCACTCACGCTGGTTTGACAGAGCCGCCCGGATTTGCGAGAAGTGCTTGCGCTTCACTTTCTCGCTCGCCGGACTCCCTCTATTGTCCGCGGGGCTCTCCAGGTCCCGCGCCCCCGAAGGGATCCCCAAAACGTGGTGACAGGCGGTGTTGAGGAGTAGCGATCACTCACTCAGCACCATATCGCCGCAGCTCACCAACCGGAAGTCCCTCAGTTTTACATTCAATTTCAATCATTAAATATATTTCTCAAAACATCTTAACAATAAATTTCCACTTATTCAAATATATATTTATAAAGCGCATCTTAATCCTTTCTCATTTTACCCATCTGATTAGTTCTTAAAATATCTTAATTTGTCTTCTTTTCTCTTTTTAATTATGTTTCAAATATATAGTTTGAAATATTCCAAATATTACATTTCCCCCAACTGGTTTATTCATATTGTTAAAACTTATCATTCTATAAACCTTCAATATTATTGAGCATGTGACATTTATTACAGTTTTCTCTTTGCTTCTACTTTTCTTTTCCTTTTTCGTATCTTTTCATTATTAATATTTTGTATCTTAAAATTGTGAAAACTTTGCCCTTTATTTCCCATTATTTTCCATCCCTTTTCCCTCTTTCTTATATTTCCACTCTAAACCCCAGTGCAATCATTTATGTTTTTAATATTTTTTCTTCTCCTCCATCCTCTTTTCCTTCTTTGCCTTTTGTTTTCCTTTCTTCTTCCTTTCTTTTGTATTTTAAAATTCTGCACTCTCCTATTCTGCCCTATATTTCCCATTGTTTCTCCTTTCTCTTTCCTTTTTTGTATCTTTTCATTGTTAATCCCAGTATGCTTATTTTGTATTTTAAAATCATTAAATCTTTTATTTTGTCCTTCTTATTATTTTCCATCTCTTTTCCATCTTTCTTATCTTTCCACTGTAAATCTCAGTGTAATCATTTAAGTTTTTTATATTTTTCCTGTTCCACCCTCTTTTCCTTCTTTGTTTCTTTTCTTTTTGCCCATACTTAATATTACAATTGTTTAATTTTCCATAGTCATTCTCTTTGTCTTTGTCGTCTTCATTATCCCTCTCTTTCTTGTTTTTCATTAGTCATTTCCTTTTCATCTTCAGTGCATTCTAGCTCTGTCTTTGCCTCCTCAGATTTCGATTTTCCATGCAAATAATAATTTTCTTTATTTCCAAACACATCGTCTTTATGAGTTCATTAAGTTCCTGTTCCATTTTATTCTTTCCGGGTTGAATTATTCCAGTTTTAAGTTGCATTGAGGTTCCTCTTTTATAATCATCAAAGTCTATCCTCTTGTAGGCAAAACATATCCTCCTTAGTTCTCGCCAGGTTTCATTTCTTCAAAGGTTTTCTCAAAGTAAACAATTCCATGTCATGCTCTTCCTTCTCCTGCAGATGTCTCTCTATAATCCATAGATCCACTTGACTAATTAACAAATCACCATTTTATTTGTAATCCACATCCATGTTTATCGAGTCATAAAAGAGAAAAAACCAGTTTTCACCTCTTCTTTCACTTTTATATACCACCAATCAGTTTATAATCCAATCCAAATTGAATCCAAGTTCCAGATTTACATTTCCATTTGTCAATCACTTTTAATTCTTTATTCGGGTTCTTCAATGGCGTGCTTGTCATTCTCACTTTCTCTTTCCATCCACCATCTCCCCCCACCACTATTTAGCCGCAATTTCCACGCCAGGGTAATTTTAGTAATAGTTTAGTAGTTATAAATATTTAGAATTTTCTTTTTATTATCTGTGGGTTAGCCAACACCACCCAACACCAGCACTCTGTCCAAATCTTCCCTCCTGCACATGTATTTATGTGTATTCCCTGTGGGGAAGGGAGGAGACTACCCCAGGGTGGATCCAGAGGAGGCTGCTTGTGGGGGAGAGGAAGAAGAAGCTGGGGAAGAAGCATCTCAGGCCTCTGGTACCAAAGCAAGGGATGCAGCAGCCCAGGGGCCTCCAGCATTGCAGGCTCCACCCCAGAGACGTAAAAAACCAAAAATCCCCCCCCAATCGACAAGTATGGAGGAAATCCGAAGACCTTGGGGCTTTTTCTGACCCAAGTGTGGAACCACATGCAGGACTGGGGAGAGGATTTATTGTCGGATGCAGTGCGAGTGAGATGCATCACAAATGCCTAGAGGGAGTGGCAGCTGAATGGATGGTGGTCCTCCACAATAACAACTCCCCCTTGCTGAGAAATTACAACGTATTTATGGGGGCTCTTAGAAGATGTTTTGAGGACCACCCAGCTGAACAGAAGGCGAGACTCCGAATGAGGGGCATTCAGCAGGGCCAGAGATCGGTGGCAGAATACACTTAAGAGTTCTGCGAGCTGGCACCTTTCATGACAGGGTGGTCAGAAGTAGCCTTACTGGAGAATTATAAAGATGGGTTGAATGAAGACATTTACAAAGACTGTAGAGCACAGGGGGTCCCCAAAGATCTGCAGAGCTGGTACATAGTAGCTGAAGACGTGGAGATCGATCTGGCCCGAAGCCGACTCCGTGGGGCCCATGCAGGGGATCCGTCATTCTCCCACTACCGCAAAGCAGTGCCAAAGACGGCCGGGGGGAAAGCGGAATTCAAGCCCAAGCCGAAGCCCTTCACGTGCTTCAAATGTGGAAAGGAAGGTCACCGGGCCGCGGAATGTTTCTCCAAGCCAGTGCCAAAACCTACCGGCTCTGGGGCAAAGAAGGCTGACAAAGCGCCTGCGAAAGCCTGCGAGACCACCCTGAAAGGAGAAGTCATTGAGTTCACTCCCCGAAACCAGGGTGAGTTTGGAACTCTGACCATCGCAGACGACAGCGAGACTTACACCGACTCTGACTCCAATGACCTGGTGAGTCACAAGGGGGGCCCCATGCTCATCCTCATAGAAATAAGGGTGCCAACCACAGGGGCACATGGGCAGATGCCAGCCCTCCTAGACTCTGGATGCACTAGATGCATAATCAGCCCAAAAGTGGTGAAGATGGGACTGAGGCTAAAAACACTAAAAAGGCCCATGGCTTTCTGTCAGTTAGATGGATCGATGGCAGGAGGGGGCCCAGCCAGTTTTGTGACCGAACCCATTGAGATGCAATTGGGGGATCACTTAGAGATTCTCAGTTTTATTGTGGTCTTTGGCATGGAGCGACCCCTCATACTTGGACTCCCTTGGCTCCGGAAATGGAACCCATGTGTTAACTGGAAGACGGGGGTTTTGTGCATTCGCGCTGACAAGCCAGGGCTAGAGAGGGAGGAACCCCCCCCCCCGGAGGACGGTGTAGAAAACGAGGGGGCGGAAACGGCAATAGACCACATTGAGGGGGAGGAGAAGATTCTGAAGGAGTATTGGGATTTTCAGAAGGTTTTCAGCGAGGCCTCAGATGTGCTACCTCCCCACAGACCAACAGACTGTACCATTGAAATACTTCCTGGAGTAAAACTCCCTAAACCAAAAATCTACACCCTGACCCCTCAGGAGCTGGGGAACTACAGAACTTTATTGACAAGAACCTAGAATGGGGGTTTATTCAACCAGCCAGGCCAAGGGTGGCAGCGCCAGTACTGTTCCGGGAGAAGAAAGATGGCTCCTTTCATTTAGTAGTTGACTATAGGAACTTAAACGCCATTTGCATAGAAAAATGTCTACCCGCTGCCGTTCATGAAAGACATGCTAACCCACCTAGGCAAGGGGAAAATTTTCACCAAGCTTGATTTACGAGAGGCATGCTACAGAGTGCGAATCAAGGAAGGGGATGGAAAACGGCATTTAACTGTCCGCTGGGATGTTTCCAGTTTTGGGGGCTCCCTTTTGGACTACAAGGAGCCCCTGCTGTGTTCATGCAATGAATCAATGAAGTGCTGCATGAACATCTGTATAAGGGGGTGCTGGTCTATTTGGATGACATTCTTATCTACTCCGAGAACATGAATGACCATGTGAAATTGGTGCGGACTTTCCTGAAAAAGCTCAGGGCTGCTGAACTGTATGCCAAGCTCTCCAAGTGCGAATTCTACCAAAGCAAAATTGACTATCTTGGATACTGCATATTGCATGAGGGGATTGAGATGGACCCTGGAAAAGTCCGGGCAGTGTGGGAGTGGACCGCACCATACTTACGAGACTGCCTTCTGCCTCCGATAGCCTCCCATCGACCAGTACGCTCCCACAGAGAGGGTCTCCTCAGGGTGCCGTCGGTTAGACAGTGTCGACTGGCGACCCCCAGGGGGAGAGCCTTCTCTGTGGGGGCACCTGCCCTCTGGAATGAGCTGCCCCCAGAGATTCGTCGGATTCCCGACCTTCGTACCGTCAAGCCTTTAAAACATTATTATTCCATCAAGCAGGGCTGGCCTAAAATATTATTTTAATGGGTTATTCTATTTTAGATTATTGGCCAAACTATTTAATAATTTTAAATTGTTTTTAACTTTTATATTGTTGGTTTTTTATCTTGGCTGTACACCGCCCTGAGTCCTTCGGGAGAAGGGCGATATAAAATTTAATAATAAAAATAATAAATAAATAAATGCACCCGCAAACAACTACAGAGCTTCCTGGGATTTGCTAACTTCTACAAACAGGTCATCCCCTTGTTTGCCAAAATCGCACTACCGATAACAAATTTTCTGAAAACAAAAGATGAAATAAAACCAAAGCCCTCCTGGGCCCTTGAATGGACTATGGACTATCAGGCGGCATTCAAAAAGCTGAAATGTTTGCTGCTGAACCAGTCCTTAAACATCCAGATGTTTGTGGTACAGGCTGATGCTAGCGATGTAGCAGTAGGAGCTGTACTTTTGCAAATGAATGCAGAAGGGAAATTACAGCCTTGTGCCTATACCTCCCGTAAATTGACTGAGACCAAGAGGAGATGGGCCATATGGGAGAAAGAAGCCTTTGCAGTATGCTGGGCACTATTAATGTGGAGACAATTTCTTGAAGGAGCAAAGCAACCCTTTGAAGTGTGGTCTGATCATAAAAACCTGGAGGCTTTGAAAACGCCACGTAAGCTCTCACCTAAGCAAGTCCGCTGGGCGCATCACTTCAACCCTTTAATTTCACCCTACGCTACCTTCCTGGTGGGAAGAACTTCATAGCAGATGCACTTTCTAGATTGCCTCAGTACAACAGTGCCAGAGAGGAAGTAGTTCGGCCAATCATCCCTGCAACCCAGCTGGCAGCACCAGTAACTACGAGAGCGCAGGCAAGAGGCGACCCAGCCCTAGAGGGCGATTTGCTTCAGAAGCTACAAGACGCTCTAAAAGCTGATGAGTGGTTTCAATCCAACTCGAATGAATGTACACTTCGTGATGGACTAGCTTGGGTGGGAGCCAAGTTGTATGTTCCCGCTAGTCTGAGGGCAAGTTTTACAGCACGCTCATGATGCTAAGGTGGTGGGACATTTTGGGTTTGTCAAAACCCTACACCTTGTTAAAAGACAGTTCTGGTGGCCATAGAAAGGACATAGAGGCATACGTAGCCAGCTGTCCAGTGTTTGCCTCGGCTAAGAGACCTCCGGGAAAGCCATTGGGTCTACTTCAGAGTGTGGCCAGACCTAATGCCCCTTGGAAAGAGATATCCATGGATTTTATTATAGACCTGCTGGATAGTGGGGGGAACACAGTTATATGGGTTTGTTTTCCAAACAAGTGCATTTCATCCCATGTTCTAAAATCCCTTCAGCAAAAACATTTGCAAAAATGTTTATACAACAGGTGTATAGACTACATGGTGCCCCGAAACGTATAATTTTGGACAGGGGTGTGCAATTTACCTCCAAATTTTGGAAAGAGTCCCTGCTGTTGATAAACTCCGCCCAGGGGTTAAGCTTCGCCCACCACCCCCAGACCAATGGGGCTTGTGAGAGAACCAATTCCGTGTTAGAACAGTATCTGAGATGTTATATAAATTATCAACAAGATAACTGGGTGGACCTATTGCCATTTACAGAGGTTGCGTATAATAACTCCATACATAGCAGCTGTCAGCGTTCCAGAAAACCCCTGACTCCCAGTAAAGACACTGAATCAGGCATTTTCCAAAGTTCTCTTTACTAGCAATAGGGAAACTGGCACATCTAGGAAATCCCGAATCTGAAAAACCCAGGCTTTCCTTCAATAATACAAAGCTCCCAAAACCATACCCTTTCTCCCCTTTTGGTCACATGCTCCAATCATTGTCCATTTCACCTCAAGCCAGCCCCTGACCACTCCTCCTCCAGATGCTGGCTCACCCTGACCTTGACCGATAGGAAGAACGCTATTATGTCTACTAAGTCCCCTCTACTAAATTCCCCCTCCTACTTTCCCACACGTGAGGAGGTGGCAGCATTGAAGCTTCTGGCCTAATATGGCTTCCAAGGCTGACAGCAGCACAGGTTTCACTCCGTTCAAGGTGGCTTCAGGCCAAGAGTTTGTGCCAATTCCGGAGTTACCTCAAGACTATCCACAAAATCCCTCTTTGATTGATTGGATCGAACAGGTATGAGGCACTTGGGCAGTAACTCGAAAAGCTCTTGATGAAGCACATCGAGCCCATAAAACCCAGGCCGACAAAAAGAGATGCCCGGCACATTCTTATAAAGTGGGTGACATGGTTTATCTCTCCACCAAATATTTACAAACTTCCCAAAAATCAAAGAAGCTTGGACCTAAATATGTGGGACCTATTCCAATCACCCGAGTCATTAACCCAGTCACTGTTGAATTAGAATTGCCAAAAACTTTGCGATAATGGAAAATGTTTCCAGGCCACCAAATATTGCACTTTACCATGATGCTTTCTGGAATCTAAAATTTCCTTAACCTCAAAATGTTGCTCTCCCTCAATCAGAATGGGGACAGGAGGGGGTTCTTGGTCCAGACATAAAAGGGACAAATGTTCCCGTTTCAATAAGCTGACATGAAACACGGGATGGATTCGTCGCAAAGTTTTTGCGTGTGTTTCCACCTGACCCCTAGGAGACCTTCGGATTGGATGATTTACGTTGGACAGTGGGAGGGGATGCTTTCTATCTGTAATTTTTGCGATTTTGCCTCAGATTCTGCTTTTCCTTGGTTGCAATCATTTCAATTTTCAGTAAAAGTACCTTTCTCTATAAACAATGGAGTTGGAGTTATTCTTTCTTGAACTTTCTTTGAACTTTGACAGGGCCTGGTGGCTCAGCAGACTGATAGCATTATGATTAACACCAGCTGTCTACAATTACTGTAAGTTCGAATCTCACCAGGCTCAAGGTTGACTCAGCCTTCCATCCTTTCTAAGGTAGGTAAATTGAGGACCCAGTTTGTGGGGGAATAAGCTGACCTTGTATAAATATACAAAAGTATGAAGGCTATTGCTTAACACATTGTAAGCCGCTGAGTCTCCGGTGAAGGGCGGCATATAAATCAAATTAAAAAAAAAAACTTTGAAGGAAGCACACCTGACATATTGTGTCTTAAAAATATAAGTCATTATTATTATCTTAAACAGTATCTTGACAATTACAGCAAATCATCTTCATTACTATTTATCTTGGTATAATCATCCTAATTTAGCTAATAATCCCAACATGTTTATCTTTAATTCTTTATCACAACACATCTTCTTCATCTTAGTCCTCCTCTTTTACTTTTAATCCCACCATGATCATTTTTATTTTACTGTTAAATCCAGCATATTCATTTAATTTTACTGTTATTCACAGCAAAATCATCTTTATTTTTACTGTTTAAACCCAGTATAATATTTATTTTTGCTGTTAATCCCAGCATCATCATCTGAATCTTACTGTCAAACCCAATGAAATCATTTTTGTTTTTGCTGTCAAACTCAGCATAATTCTCTAAATTTTACTGTTAAGCCCAGTATAATCATTTTTATTTTTTGCTGTCAATCCCAGCAGAATCATCTAAGTTTTACTGTTAAGCCCAGTATAATCATTTTTGTTTTGCTGTGAATCCCAGCATAATCTTCTAAGTTTTACTGTTAAACCCAGTATAATCATTTTTGTTTTTGCTATCAATCCCAGCATAATCTTCTGAATTTTACTGTTAAACCTAGTATAATCATTTTTAATCTCAACATAAATTTCTTTAATTTTACTGTTATACCTAATAAAATCACCTTGTTTTATAATCATTACTTATTCATATTCAATAGCATTCTCATTATCATCTTTATAACAATTTAACATTGAGATTTACATCTTATATCATACACATTCTTATATGAATTAATAAATTTCTGTTAACAGTCTGTTCATCTTATATTCTAATTTCCCTCTTTATTTAAATTTTTATATATCTATAACATTCCTCTCTTTTTCATATTCATTTTTACTCATCTATAAAAACCTCTTTTTTATTATTACTTTCCATCTATATATTACTTTTCCACATTATTTTTGTCTTCTTTTCCCCCCACTGTGTATATCTTATTCCTCATTTCCATGTCTGTATCATATATTTCACAATTTCAATGTTCTCAACTTTAATTCTCCTTATATCAGTTTATTTCTTTTTCTTACAACTGTTTCAAGCAAATTACATCAGTTCTCTTCTTTTGTTCCTGCGCCATTTGACTTCTTCTGTTCCTGCACCAATTAATACCAATTATAAGAGTTCTGTTATATTTTCCCTTTCTTTTCTCCAAAGCCAAGCCGCCTGCAGACAAAGAAAAAACATCTCCACCGCCAAAGCCTCACAGTTTATCTGTAGTATTCACAATGTTCCCAAACAAAGAATTGGTTACAATGTTTCTTTTGAACCGGAAGGTGTCTCTCCACAATCCACAATTTCCTTTAGTCACGCAAGTAGCCATTTTATTTCAATTATATAACATTTCTTATTGTTTATTTCCTTCTTCTGTGTTTTTAAAAGTAATAATTCTTTTTTCCTTTAACAGTCTAAATCAATTTTAAAACTTTGCTCATTTTTTAAACCAAGTCTCAATGTTTATTTTTCGGATTTGTTCTATTCAAACTTCAATTTTCTGTCGGGTCTTTTCCTTTTTTTAAAAATACTTACATCCTCAAATCTTCTATGCCCCATAAATCCACAGCCGATATTTTAAGGCTAGGGGTCTTACAAGTAAAATCATTGCTCCAAACGTTGTTTCGTGCCTGGGTTGGTTGACACTCATCCAGCTTCAGAAAGCATCGTTCCTTCCAGCTTCCCTCCTGCACATCACTTAGCCCGGTTTGTCCCAGCTTCATGGCAACCGCCATGGCTGCCATCCCCCGCCGCCGACTCACAGAAGGTTCCCTCTGAGGAACTTGCCTGTTCCTTTTGGTCATCTGAGGCGCCCCTCTTTCTTCCCCAACCCTACAGGATGGTTCCAGTCCGAAGACCCATAGGCAGCGGTTCGGCAGCCGGGGTTTTCGCAGCACTCATCAGAACCCACTATTTCCCTGACTGTCTCGCCGCGACGCCAAACCGGATGTCTGGAATTCGTATTTTGACAGCTTTGCATGTAGCTTTAGCCGCAAGGAGTTTTTTCAGGACTTGGCACACCAATTTGATGTGCTCTTCTAGAGTTTCAGCGAAAATGAAAATGTTGTTCAAGTCCACGAGGACTCCTTTATACAGGTGTAGCACCTCGTCTATTAACTGCATGAAAACTGCAGGGGCTCCTTGTAATCCAAAAGGCATTACTTTGAATTAGAAGTTGCCTAGAGGGCAGTTAAAGGCAGTTTTCCATTTGTTGTCCTCCTTTATCCGCACCCTGTAGTACACCTCCCGCAGGTCTAATTTGGTGAACACCTTCCCTCTTGCTAAGTGGGCTAACATGTCCTTCATGAGGGGCAGTGGGTAGGTGTTTTCCATGCACACTGCATTATTACCCCTAAAATCAACAGATAATCTCATTGACCCATCTTTCTTCTCTTTGAAGAGGATTGGGGCGTCTACTCTGGATTTAGCAGGTTGTATGAGTCCTCGGCCAAGTTAGTGTCGATGTAGTCCCTTAATTCAGTCATTTCTTTTGGAGTCATGGAGTACATCTTGTGCTTGGGCATTTTGGCCCCTGGCACAAACTCTATGGCACAGTCTGTGGGGCAGCGAGGTGGTAGGGCATTGCATTCCTCCTCATTAAACATTTCAGCCAATTCATGGTACTCTCTGGGGACCTGGGGGCTTCCTGGCCACGGCTCTGCAGTAGCTTTTTCGTACTCTAGCAGCCTGACTGGTCCTTCCCCCACAGGGTCAGGAGGGGGAGAGGACCAAGTCTCAGCTTTATTTTCCAGTAGCCATCTTCCCATGAGATTGTCGGATCCCATTTGTCTGGCCATGCCAGCCTCAGGATGACCATTTCAGTCATTTTTGGCACCACCATGAACTGGATGAGCTCCCAATGGCGGTGCATCTCTATATGTACAGGTTTGGTGACTAGGGTGGCTGTCACCCTCTATGATGCTTGCTTGCTATCGGCTGCTATAATAATGGGAGCAGGGAGGTATAGGTATTTGGGAGGGGGGAAGCAAGCTGGTGGAGATCTCGTGAAAAAGGAGGAATATTCTCATTGTCTTCGGTGCAGCGGAAGAGTGCTGAAAGCCTGTCAAGGTCAACTGTCCCGGCATACCAGATAGATGGCACCATCTGAAAATGCACCCCACATGACACCTTGAGGAGTTGGGGATTGGACATTCAGCTAGGGTCCTTGGTGGGAGGGATCTGGGTTACTTTTAATATGTAATTTTCACGCCTATTGTCTCAGATCTTGCTTTTCTTTCATTGCATTCAGTTCATACTCAGTAAAAATATCTTTCTCCACACACATGGCATTGGGGTTTTTCTTTCTTGAGTTTTGAATGGAGGCACGCCTGACATTAAGCAAGATCTGCTTTGATAGCCATCCTGGAGAAAACTCTACTGTGGGGTCTGGGCAAAGAATGTCTGACCAAGACAGTGACCAAGAGGACATGAGAGCTGCTGGGTCCACCCTTCCCCAGTCCGGATGCAGCAGGGAAGTCTTGGAGTGGATGTCTGAATTACAGCTTGGAGAAAAACCGGTCAGGGCCAAGTGGTGTCTGGGCATGGGAAGGATGGAAGTTTCAGAAAAAATTCCCCCAGGGGTGACAGCTACCAGATGCCGGCATGGAGAGGCTGCCTGGCAGGAAGAGGACAAAGAAGACCTCCTGCTGACCCAGGCTCTGCAGCTTTTGAAAGATTTTAAAAGTTGGAAAGCCCGTGAAAGGTATGCATTGGCGTGTGGGGAGACTGAACACCCAGAGGGGGACGGGGAAAAAAAAGAAAAAAACCATACACATACACCAAACAGTAAAATACAAAAAAAATAAAAATGTTTTTTTCTTTTTTTTCTCGATCAGCATGACTTGTGGCCAGTTGGTCAGTCAACAGACCAGATTGTGGAATTCTTGGTTATACATGGCTGTAGGTCAGTGGCCCTGGTTTATGGTCTTGATCCTGGTCCTGGCTTTGTGGCCAGCCAGGGGATCTTCAAAGCATTTTCAGAGTGATACCATGAAATGGTCAAAGTTACTCAACTCCAGGGACTCATCGTGAAGGGTGACGGTTGCCTCCAGCACCATGCTCACACATCGCACCTTTGCCCTTCAATTATTATCTCCAGACCATACTCCTGTATGTAGGTCCAGACCTGAGCCAGGAACAACCCTAGTTCCTTAGGTCTCCGCTGTACTTCCCCCGATGGTGTGGTGGTTTGCAACCTCTTCTCCTTGGTGGCACAGCCCAGGCTGGTGGTGCTGGCTGGGCTGCCAGGGCAGTGGCTGGTGGAGCCATAACCTGTGCCTGAGATGCTGCAGCAGGTGCATTTGGTGCGCACTGCACATGCACGCGCAATGCGCCCAATGCACATGCGCGGTCAGGGAACCGGTGGCAAACCGGGGAAGATTTCACCACTGGTTCTGTCCCTCCCTCCATGGCAAAAAAACCCTAAAACAATTATCTGGACATCTAGGATTAAATTCTGGAGGAATGTTCTATTTACAGATGAGTCAAAAGTGGAACTTTTGGCTCTGTTATCTGTGGAAGAAACAAGAAATCAAACATTGGATTTCCACAAGAAAAATATTCTACACTGTCAAACATGGAAGTGTAGTACCATAGTTTGAGGCTGCCTCAGATGATGACTGCCTGGTGATTGCTGAAGGAAGCAAATAGATACTAAGCAGCATCTACTTAATATCTACAGCAGGGGTGTCAAACTTGTGGCCTGCGGGCCAGATGTGTCACACACTGGCCACCCCAACCCCCGTTTTAGTGAAGGGGAAAAAAGTTGTGGTATGTTACATGATGACAATGTGACGCCTCAAGTTTGACACCCTTGATCTACAGGATACATCAGGCCACTTGTCCATCAACGGAAGCTGAAGAGCAAGGAAAGGAAGATTTCATGACTGTTTCATGAATGATTTCATGAATGATTTCAAATTGTTTTGGAATGTCAAGTCAGTTTTCTGATCTAAACCCCCCAAAAATGTGGCAGGACCTGAAACAAACACTTTATGCCTTAAAGTCTTTAAAGTTCACCTTGGCGGAATGGGCCAAAATTCCTACACAATGATTTGAAATGCTAACTGTTACTTATAGAAATATTTAGTTATTAAACCTAAATATGGTGAATCTTAAAGAGCAATTCCTTTTCACTCTGACCTACTGCAATTGCTTATAAAATAAATAAAACAAGCACCATATTGTGGTGGTATTTGTTCACTTCAATTTCTTTATATATTGCAGGAGCTACACAAAGTGCTGCTAAAATTCATTTGTGAAAATAGGTAAACATTCAGAAAATCCCAAAGTGGGTAAATTCTGTTGGATCACACTCTGTCTGGATGCATGTTAAGTCTGTTGGTTTTTTATGCAATGACTGCTTCCAGTCAATAAACCCTTTCTCTTGAAACTCTTGTGGCAGTTTGGCTCATACAAAAATAAGAAACTGGCCTTACAAGTAGGGAAATGGCTTCTCTGCAGCATAAACAATGGCATTTCATTCCTTTTCAGAGATGTCATGTGCCAATGGGATTTGATATTTAAAATTTTTTTGATGAAATAAAAACTGGCAGTTGTGCTTGACTGGTGCCTAAGAGTCAAGACTATTGCAATGACTCTTCTCGATATGTCCGAGTCTTGATAAAATAAGACCCAGCAAACTATTACAAATCCTGAAACAAGTGGGACTAGATGACAAAGACATCCAAATTATGAAGTACCTATATTGGTATCAGGTAGCAAATGTGAGACTAGGCTGAAAATACTCAGATGATGCAGAAATACGAAGAGAGATGAGACAGGGCTGTATTCTGTCTCCGCTGTTGTTTAATATCTACTCTGAATCAATTTTTAACAAAGCATTAGAAAATATCGATGCTGGCCTCAAAGTAAACAGTGTTCAGATCAACAATTTAAGATATGCTGATGACACAGTTCTGCTTGCCATTAAGCATGAAGACCTTCAGTTCCTCATCAACAGAGTCACAGAAATATCTGAAAAATACAGCTTGAACACCTCAAAAACCAAGATCATGGTCATCAGCAAACAACCCATTAATTTACCACCGATAACTTCAGAAGGAATACCACTAGAAAAAGTTGAAAGGATGACGAGATGCTACATCTAATTTACATGAAAGCTGGAACATGACCACTGAAGTAAAAACAAGGATAGAGAAAGCTCGAATAGCATTCTTCAAAATGAAAAAGGTCTTCTGCAGTCACGCCATAAACCTAAGATTGAAAATGAGGCTTGTCAGATGCTATTTTCTATCCTGCTCTATGGAGTGGAGAGTTGGTCTCTGACAGAAAGCCACTTGAAGAGACTAGAAACATTTGAAGTGTGGCTTTACAGGTGGCTGTTATGTATAAGTTGTGTTGACAAAATCAGAAATGAGGAGGTGATAAGCCACCTGGGAAAGCCAAGGGAAATCATCAAAACCATAAAAAAGCAAAAGTTAGAATATTTTCTTAAGAACCAATCAGGATGCAGTGATTTTTTGTTGCTGTCAAGTTGTTCTAGGGCATCATCTCCTGGTATTTCAATTTGCTTTTGTTCTAATAAAGTCCCTTTTGCCATATACTTCTCAAATAATTCTTTCTTCTTCTTTTGAGTCTCTTTTCCATTAATATATGTATGCTAAAGACATTGCTGCTTCTCGGTTATGTATACATAGTAAATCCCCTAGATACATGTGCTTATATACAATTTGCAATTTTCTCTGCAATTTTCTGACCAGAAACCCTGGCCTTTTGGAGATGCTGAAGCATGAAAACTGTTCTGTCCCCAACCACATGCACACACACCAACAGACGTTCAAGAATTAAAGACCAAACCAGCCAGCAAAATCCTTTTCCTTATGATAACGGAACTTGGCAACAACCTAGTGGCTGCCTGCCAAGAGTTTATTATTTACAAAGAGGAGAGATAACTTCTCCCCACTTCTGATACATCAAAAGAAACAGCTCAATAATTACGGAGTCAATCAAGTCCAGAGATAATTCAGCAAAGTCTATAGCCAAAAGTCCGGCAATGCAGAATGGTGTGGAAGCTTTCAGCTTTGTTCATCACAAGGTTTGACTGGCCACCACGCTCCCTTTTATATCCTGTAGGGTGTGGTCTAGTGACTCAGCCTAATCTCGGGCACGCCTTTTCTTCTGTTGCGCGCGCTTATCTCTGCGACGCTGGCGTGGATCCAGCCAAGATTCATTACCCTCATCACTGTCCATCTGTGGCTGCGTGGATGTGCTTGGCCCCGGCCCTATCTCTTGCCCTTCGGCGGACACCGAAGGCATTGCCAGAGAGGAGGGTCCTGGAGAGGGAGGCCTTGCCAACTCCTCTCCTTCACTCTCGGAGTCCTCTCCTGCCGATGACACAGGCTCAGATAACGGAGCCACAACAAAAACCTAGTGCCGTCGCTTGCCAAAAGCGGGGGGAGTGCGAGGAGGTCACCCATGTGTGTGCCCACACCCATAATTTATTTATTTATTTATTAGTTTGATTTATATGCCGCCCTTCTCCGGAGACTCAGGGCAGCTTACAATGCATTAAGTAATAGCCTTCATTCTTTTGTATATACCTGCTTAGTAGGGCTTTTTGGCCCTCCCCTAAGTGGTGTTCTATTTTTATACAAAATCAGCTTAATCCAATGTGCCCCGCCCCTGCACATGCGTGCCCCCCTGCTTTTAGCACGTGATGGCACGGTGGGCCCAGAAGGCCCGTTTTTCACCCTCCCCAGGCTCCAGAGGCTTTCTAAGAGCCTGGGGAGGGTGAAAACGGCCTTCCACACCCCCTCCGGAGGCCAGCAACAGCCCATTTCCCAACTTCCAGTGGGACCGAAAGGTCCAAAAACCAGCTGGCCGGCATACACATGCACGCTGGAGCTGAGCTACGGCAACGCTCGCGTGCCCACGGATATGGCTCTGTGTGCCACTTGTGGCACCCGTGCCATAGGTTCGTCATCACGGACCTAGTGCATTTATTCAAAAGAGTGAAGAGAAACCAAAGACAGGATTTGTATTTTCTCATGTATTAATTTTACAGTAAAGCACAACTCCCAAACCTTTTAAACCAAAACTGGTTGAACTGATTGTTATTTATTTTACTGGAGCTTGGCTAAAATGTTTGGGATACTGGGCAGGAGGTTAGCATTTGAGACCAGAGAGCTGCTGTGAGGTGGGGTTGAGCTCTCATTCATCACATGAAACTAGCCTCCAACTGGGTGGCCCCACGGCAGCAGTGATATCAGTGACTAATCCTTTCAACATGGAAACATGTCAGTGCTTCTAACACAAGTTTGCCAACTTCATTCTTAATTTTCAGGACAAAAAGCATCTCTAAACAAGAAACTTGTATCTCAAGGGAGAAAACACTACATACAGTATATCACAGAAGTGAGTACACCCCCTCACATTTTGTAAATATTGTAAATAAGTTTATTTTTCCATGTGACAAAACTGAAGAAATGACCCTTGGCTACAATGTAAAGTAGTGAGTGTACAGCTTGTATAACAGTGTATATGTGCTGTCCCCTCAAAATAATGCAACACACAGCCATTGATGTCTAAACTGGTGGCAACAAAAGTGAGTACGCCCCTAAGTGATAATGTCCAAATGGGGCCCAAAGTGTCAATATTTTGTGTGGCCACCATTATTTTCCAGCACTGCCGTAACCCTCTTGGGCATAGAGTTCACCAGAGCTTCACAGGTTGCCATTGGAGTACTCTTCCACTTCTCCATGACGACGTCACGCAGCTGGTAGATGTTAGAGACCTTGAGCACCTCCACCTTCCATTTCAGGATGCCCCACAGATGCTCAATAGAGCTGGAGACAGCTTCTTTAGCAAGGCAGTGGTCATTTTGGAGGTGAGTTATCATGTTGGAATACTGCCCTGCGGCCCAGTCTCCGAAGGGAGGGGGATCATGCTCTGCTTCAGTATGTCACAGTACATGTTGGCATTCATGGTTCCCTCAATGAACTGTAGCTCTCCAGTGGCGGCAGCACTCATGCAGCCCCAGACCATGACATTCCATCATCATGCTTGACTGTAGGCAAGACATACTTGTCTTTGTACTCACCTGGTTGCGGCCATACATGCTTGACACCATCTGAACCAAATAAGTTTATCTTGGTCTCACCAGACCACAGGACGATTCCAGAAATTCATGTCCTTAGTCTGCTTGTCTGCAGCAAACTGTTTTCGGGCTTTTTTGTGCATCATCTTTAGAAGAGGTTTCCTTCTGGGATGACAGCCCTGCAGACCAATTTGATGCAGTGTGCGGCGTATGGTCTGAGCACTGACAGGCTGACCCCACCCCTTCAACCTCTGCAGCAATGCTGGCAGCACTCATACATCTGTTTCCCAAAGCCGAACTCTGGATATGACACTGAGCATGGGCACTCAACTTCTTTGGTTGACCATGGCAAGGACCTGTTTTGAGTGGAACCTGTCCTGTTAAACCGCTGTATGGACTTGGCCACTGTGCTGCAGCTGTTTCAAGGTCTTGGCAATCTTCTTATAGCCTAGGCCATCTTTATGTAAAGCAACAATTTGTTTTTTCAGATCCACAGAGAGTTCATTGCCATGAGGTGCCATGTGGAACTTCCAGTGACCAGTATAAGAGAGCGATAACACCAAATTTAAAAGACCTGCTCTCCCTTTACACCTGAGACCTTGTACCACTAATGAGTCACATGACACCAGGAAGGGTGTCATGGGCCCCATTTGGACATTAACACTTAGGGGTGTAGTCACTTTTGTTGCCACCAGTTTAGACATTAACAGCTGTGTGGTGCGTTTTGAGGGGACAGCACATTTATAGTTATACAATCTGTATACTTACTAGTTTACATTGTAGCCAAGTGTCATTTCTTCAGTGTTGGTCACATGAAAAGATATACTTAAATATTTACAAAATGTGAGGGGGTGTACTCACTTCTGTGATATGCTGTATCCAGGGGTGAAATGCTCCAAAGTCTGCTACCGGTTTGCTGCGCGCATGCATGTGCGGTGCATGCCAAATGCACACTTTGTGCACCTGCGCATTGCAGGCACTACTGCGCAGTGCTGAAAAAGGATTTTCTAAGGTAAGTAGAACAGCGGGGGGGAGGGGGAACAGCTGTGCCACACAATTTAGATTTGCTAGAAAGCAGGATTTCCTGCTTTCTAGCAAATATAAATCGCGTGACACAGCTGATTGTCAGAAATATAGGTTCATCTGAACCGGTAGCATTTTTAAACTACCCGTTTGCCCGAACCAGTAGCTTTTATTACTACTAGTTTGGGCGAACCGGTCTGAACCGAAAGCATTTCACCCGACTGTATCTCAATTAATTGGGAATTTGAACCAGTTCACACAATCTCCCACACCCAGTTACTTGGGGCCTTTCAAGCTTGGCCATATTCCATCAGCTTCTTATCCTACTTGCTTGCTAATGCTTTCCATTATACAGAAGGTGTTTCAAATTCATATATTGTTTCTACATTGGTATAAGAGGGGACAAAGGGAAATTCTGGCAGACTTTTAAAATCCCATTATTCTACTTGACAATTAAGTTCCAGTTGTTATTGTGGTGGCTGTTTCCTGACTGGTCTACCTTGAAAGCAGGGGTGTAATGCTCCCGGTTCGGACCAGATTGCCCAATCTGGTAGTGATGGCAGTGGGTGGGTCGGAGAACCAGTAGCAAAATTCCCTGTGCCCCCCCCGCCCCATGCCCAGCTGAGCCGTACGATCATCAGAGGCTTCCCCCCCTTACTTTTAAAAGCATTTTTTCTACAACCTCTTCCGACAAAAAAATGCTTTTCAAAGTAAAAAAAAAAGCCTCTGATGATTGCGCGGCTTAGCTGGGATTGTCAGAGGCTTTTCAAAGCATTTTTTTCTGCAACCTCATGGCCGAAGAGGTGGTAAAAAAAATGCTTTGAAAAGTCTCTGACGATCCCAGCTAAGTTGCCTGATCATCAGAGAGGCTTTTCAAAGCATTTTTCTCTGCAACCTCTTGGCCCAAGAGATGGTAAAAAAAAATGCTTTGAAAAGTCTCTGACGATCCCAGCTAAGTTGCCTGATCGGCAGAGGCTTTTCAAAGCATTAGAAAAAATGCTTTGAAAAGTTAAAAAAAAAAAAAAGTTGGCCACGCCCACCCAGTCACATTATCCCACCCCCACCAAGCCACACCCACAGAACTGGTAGTAACCAATTTTACATTTCACCCCTGCTTGAAAGGCTGATAGATACAGATAAAAACATCACAATCCAATTCTGACCTCCAACCTTCAGCCAAGAATTTCACAGGTCTGTCCTTCATTTCAAAGTTTCTGTTGCTGGTTTTTGTTGCTTACCCTCAAGAGTATGAGAGTTTTCAGTGGGAAGGTGGGTGAAAATCTTGATGAAATACTTATAGACTGTACCAGGAAATGGAACACAAGTTCATCAGGGCAAGACTTGGATCATGACATCACTGTATGATTCCTTATTCATATGTAATCTTGGTGTTTGGATATACCACTTCTTGTTAAACTGAAGATATCTGAATGTATAAATTCTTATTTGAATGGTTTGTTCTCCCACATCTAACTTGTAAAAAAAATTAAATCAGCACTATTAAAAATAGGTTGGCACCAAGGATAAAGAAATTGGTCATGCACAAAGTAAAGAAATAACTGCAAGGATTAGAGCATGTACAGAGTGTACCTAACTAATATATGGTATCATGCTGCACCAGTTGGAAGAGTTAGGGGTGGGGGGCACCGTGTTGCGGTGGTTCTCCTCCTTTCTCTCCGACCGGTCGTAGTCTGTGTTGACAGGGAGGCAGAGGTCGAACCCGAGGCCCCTTGTATGTGGGGTGCCACAGGGGTCGGTCCTCTCACCCCTTCTGTTCAACATTTATGTGAAGCCGCTGGGTGAGATCATCCGTAGTTTCGGGATGAAGTACCATCAGTACACTGATGATATTCAGCTGTACATCTCCACCCCGGATCACCCCAATGATGCCCTTGAAGTGATGTCCCGGTGCCTGGAGGCTGTACGGATCTGGATGGGGAGAAACAGACTCAGGCTCAACCCATCCAAGACCGAATGGCTGTAGTTTCCGACTTCCCGATATAGTCAATTGGTGCCATCACTGACTATTGGGGGCAAGTCATTGGCCCCCACGGAGAGGACTCGCAACTTGGTGTCCTCCTGGACTCACGGCTGTCTTTAGAAGAGCATTTGATGGCTGTGGCCGGGAGGACTTTTTATCAGGTTCGCCTGATCCGCCAGTTGCGTCCCTTTCTGGATTGGGACTCGTTACGTACAGTCACTCATGCCCTCGTCACTTCCCGCCTGGACTACTGCAATGCTTTCTACATGGGGCTCCCCTTGAGGAGCACCCGGAGGCTCCAGCTGGTCCAGAATGCGGCTGCGCGGGTGGTTACGGGAGCGACGTGGCGCTCCCATGTGACTCCCCTCCTGCGCGAGCTGCACTGGCTCCTGGTGGTCTTCCGGGTGCGCTTCAAGGTTTTGGTTACCACCTTTAGAGCACTTCATGGCTTAGGACCGGGGTACTTACGAGACCACCTTCTACCACCAGTAGCCTCTCACCGACCAGTACGCTCCCAGAGAGGGTCTTCTTAGGGTGCCGTCGGTCAAACAATGTCAACTGGCGGCCCCCAGGGGGAGAGCCTTCTCTGTGGGGGCACCTGCCATCTGGAACGAACTCCCCCCAGAGATACGGAGGATCCCGGATTTGCGCACTTTCCGCCGTGCCCTCAAAACATTCTTATTCCAGCAGGCTGGCCTGGCCTAACCTCCCTTTTAATTGCTTTTAAATTTGTTTTATAAATTGGGGTGTTTTAAATTTGTTTTGGGCCAAAGTATTTAATGTATTTTTAAATGGTTTTTTAACGTTTGTACTATGTCTTTTTTTATCTTTTGGCTGTTCACCGCCCTGAGTCTTTCGGGAGTAGGGCGGTATATAAATTTAATAAACAAACAAACAAACAAACAAACAAACAAACAAACAAACAAACTCAACTTGATATTCCTTGCTGAGCTGAAGCCTCATTGCAACCTAATATACCAACTGAGGACAGAAAGCCTCCAGGCTAATTGCCAAGCTTAAGTAAGTAACTTGCTGTAAATTCAAAATGTGAATTCTTGTCTGCTGCAAGTATCTAATGTGAAGATTAAAATCATAACCCTGGAAAATGTGTATTCCTTTTCTTTCTTTCTCCATTCTTTCAGAGTGCTGAGAAAATAATGAGCTTTGCATAAAACCGTGGATATGAAATTATGTTTCTATAGCAATGACACCCTATGCAAGCAACTATAATAAGGAAAAAGTTTTTTTGCACGCCTGTTTTTCTCTCCTTGCCTTGCTGTTCAAGAGGAGGGAGATCAAGGGCGCCGAGTCTTGCTTTGATCAAAATAAAACTGATTAACAGTTGCCTCGAGTTCAGCGTTTCATTGGATTTATCAGATTTTGAGCTGCATCAAAAAACCTAACATAACTAAATCAAACTTTCCACTTTTAGCTGCCTGCATTCCATGTAATACACTTAGTATGTACCATGAGTTTGCTGGTATTACACACGTGTAAAAAGTGATTAAAAATATTGCTCAGAGTCACTGGGATCTGATCCTGTGGGACAGATTCAGCAATTGCTGTTAAAATAGCTAATAAAGAAAGCACTATTTTTATTTGTTGTATTTTAACTGGAAAGGCACGCGGTGACTCAGTGGCTAAGATGCTGAGCTTGTCGATTGAAAGGTCGGCAGTTCAGCGGTTCGAATCCCTAGTGCCGTGTAACGGGGTGAACTCCCGTTACTTGTCCCAGCTTCTGCCAACCTAGCAGTTCGAAAGCAGGTAAAAAATGCAAGTAGAAAAATAGGGACCACCTTTGGTAGGAAGGTAACAGCATTCCGTGTGCCTTTGGTGTTTAGTCATGCTGGCCACATGACCACAAAGATGTCTTCGGACAGCGCTGGCTCTTCGGCTTTGAAACGGAGATTAGCACTGCCCCCTAGAGTCGGGAATGACTAGCACATATGTGCGAGGGGAACCTTTACCTTTATTTTAACTGGGTATATAGGAATCTATTTTTCCTGCGATGTTAACAGTACTTGCAATACTATCAGGGGTACTATCAGTGATACAATTCATTTTCCATTGCTTTTCATGGACTCTTCTGGATACTTCACTTTGATAGGAAGGATACATATCAGGATGAGGATTTTGGAATTTATAGTCCCGTGCAATCGCTCATGACAAAGATGGCTTCAATAGCATCTGGAGGAACTTCTGCTTTTTTCCCAGACCTGAGTTTTTGGTGGCTTTCAGACTGTGTGCCTTGATTGAAGCTCTTGAGAACTCCTTGCTAAAATGCTTATAAAATCCTACTTTTATCTCAGCTGAGAAACTAAAGATCAAACTTAAATCCAAGATAATTTCCCCTCTAGTTGGGACAATTACTGTTACAAGGAAGTCACTTAATCTATAAGTGTTGCATCTCTTTATGTCATAACAAATGGTTGCATCTTAGTGACTTTGAAAAAAGCTAAGCTGAGCAGGACTGGTAGATATTTAAACAGAAGACCACTTTGGAAACCCCAAAGTTGAAGACTAGTCTAAGAAGCCAAAAACAACCTGAAAGAACTCTCCAATAAAATCCAGTCAATTTGTTCCTAAGCTAGATTTCTAGCTGGAAGAAATTCTTCTTAATAGAAGATACAATCTGTTAAAGCTAACCTGTGGTGGGAGAATCTGTCCTCTGTTACTTTACTTCATTGGGCTAGAGATGTGGCCATCTGATGCCAGATGGGTGTTGGCCAAAATCCTTGGGATTATGCAATTGAGTCAAAGAGCCAAAGAGGAGATGCCCATATTTGATAGCTAATGGCTGTAATAAGGAAGAGATTAACTTGATTGAACTATGATAGCCAAAGCTAATGAATATTAGATAATGAACTTTCTATGTAAAAGAAGGCGACAACTTTTTGGGGAAGGCTTTTCTGTGCAAAAAGGGGGAGGGGGCAAGGCCTCTGGCTGCTCCCTTCCCCCACCATTCCTGCAACAGAACTTGTGACCTAAGCGTTTTCACCAGGAAGCAGGACTTCACAATTTGGAGGAGGGAGGAAGAATGCATTTTTAAAGCTATGAAGACTTGCAATCTTTCCTGCCTTCACACCATGCAAGACAATAACTATGAAGGTCAATTGAAATCTTTGAGTCTTTCTCTACCCAATATGTTGGAATTAAAGATAAAAAATATCCATAGTGTTTCATTAAACTGAAAACAGTTTTAATCTGTCCTAATTAAAAATAGAAAAAGATAAAGAACTTTTATCTGAAATGCAGGGGCATCCACAGAATAAATCAAAAAGATCAAAATGGCAGCCACAATATGATTGAAACTTTGCACATAAAAATAAGGCAAAGTTTTGACTGTGCAGTCGTGGCCACTATTTCGACTTTGGTTGTATCCTACCGACCTCCCTATGAACATGATTGATCCCATGCTGTAACTTCTATTTCATGAGCCCAATCCAAAACAAAGCACCATTAAATTGCTGGGCTCAGAGCACCAGATATTTCAGCTTGTGCTTAACTTGGATAAATATCAATAAAATTCAGAAATGTTTGGGATGACAATCTTTGAGTATAGACTAGAAATACATGAAAAAATCTAGCAATTCAAATACTGAGACTCTAGTTTGGAAACATTTTGTAATTTATATATAAAAATTCAATAAGAAACAAACTAGAATATTTGACAGAAATATCCACAGTACAACAAAAGATCTCCAAACAATAACTACAACAAAAAATTAAAAATCAATATTGATTTTAGTTATAAAAGATGAATATGAACATTTTAAAATAATCTCATAATATTTGGCAACTTACATCTTTGCAAGAGACAAGTGCGATTAACAATAAAAAAGCTTTACATGGAACTCAAATTGAAGATTTGTTTTTGAGAGAGTAAAATGCAAGTCTACTAAAAGTTTGGACAACTAGCCAGATTCTACGCGCTTCTTTAATACTAGTGGATAAAGTAGGCATGTTGCCAATCTTTTCAGTCCTTTTGTTTTCCATTTTTCTATGGAGAAACAAAAGCCCTGGGAGAAGAACAATTAAGAGCTCCATAGAAAGGTGATGTGCTCTTCAGTCAAAAACTCTTCTTGTGCAATGTTCCAGCTAGGACACTGGGAGAAAGTTTACAAGTAGAGAATACATTTCCAAAGGAAAGAGCACATTGAACTCAACACTGTAAATGTCACTCTTAAATCTTAGCATAGAGAAAGTTACAAACACAACAAAGGAAGTAACAAGGCTCTCCTTATGCCTATCTACTTGTACCGAATATGAGAATGTTCTGAGCCCAATTAGCTTCGCACTTCCGTCTCCTAGTCCTACCCAGCGCTAAGCATGGCAGCACAACATTTACTAATCCAGTTAAAACAATATGATATAATACCAGGTGTTGCAGTTCAATAAAGTGTTCCCATTATGTTCATACACAGTAAAATACAATCTTTTTTTAAATAAATGTTTTATATACAAAAAGGTGTTAAGAAGCCACTAGTGAAGAGTGGATTGGAAGCATCAGCAAATTCCTCCTGGACACAAAGAAACCTTCTCTAATTCATATCATCTTCATAAACAAATAGTTTATAAAGCTGTTTAAAATATTACATGTGTATTATGTTACATCTTGGAAATACACACATGCAACCCATCCAAGCGTTACAGAGCAGAGAACGTTCCCTCCCACCCTGAATCCCCACTGACATGGGTTCCAACTATCGCTTTGACATTTTCATGTCAGTCTCATCAGCCCTCTGGCGATCCTTCTTACGTGACACTGGGGGACTTGCTTCCCTTCTGCGCTTGGTGGGTTGAAATTTTGATCTGAAATATCAAAACAAACAAAAAGGTAATTATTTTTAGTAAGCATAGAATCCAGTGATTTTGATCAAACTAGGCCCATAACTTGCTTTGGGAGAGACAGTCCCTAACAATGCCATTGTTGGGATCCTGGTTAAATTGGGAAGCAAGAGAATTTAGTGCTAAGTTGCTCTTCCACTCTGCCTCTTTTCGGCTGCCTGATAAGGATTGTTTGGCTGTTCCTCATCATCAAGAGCACCTTTGGAAAAGTGTCTGCTGCCATTTTTTGTCCCTGGCTATCTTGCCATTTTCTCATTTGCACCACTGCAACCTATGCAATTCATAGTCAAGACATGGATGAGGAACTCCGGGGCTTTCCACTGACAGATCCCAAACATCTGGATGCCTCCCTCTACTCTTCCCATCAGACCTCCTTGATCTCTGAATCCTATAAAAAACTGAATTCTTCAATGAGGGTTTTGTTTAAATGCTCCAGTTTCCATTTTTCAACTAAATAAAATGATATGGCATATTGTTATGGTTACACTTTCTTACTGACCTATTGTATTTATGAATTGCCTCAATTATAAAAGACTCTGGAGATGGCATATCCCGGGCACCCTTCCTCTTTAGCCCAATTATTACAATTACATTTAGATTCAAACAATCAGAATAGAGCTGGAAGGGACCTTGGAGGTCTTCTAGTCCAACCCTCTGCTCAATCTCTTCTTAAAAACCTCCAGTGATGAAGCACCCACAACTTCTGAGGGCAAGCTGCTCCACTGGTTAATTGTCCTCACTGTTAGGAAGTTTCTTTTTATTTCCAGGTTGCTTCTTTCTTGATTAGCTTCCATCCATTGTTTCTTGTCTTCAGTGGTGGGTTCCTCCCGGTTCGGCACAGTTCCTCCGAGCCGATAGTGGTGACAATATGCCGTCACTGAACCGGTTCTGCCCCCCTGCCCCCCACATTATTCTTACCTTTTATTTGGCCCCATCCCCAATCTATTGCTGCCTCCTGAGTCCCAGCTAATGGGCTATAAGGAAAAAAACTGTTTAAACTCTTGCTGCGGGGCTTCAAAGGGCCATCCTACTGCTGATCAGTGGTAAAAGGCAGTTTGGTGGTAGACCGGTGCCTCCAAAAACAAATGAGTAGACCGGTGCCTGCAAAAATACATGAGTAGACCAGTGCCTGCAAAAATAAATGGGTAGACCGGTACAGCTCTGCAAGCAGTTAAAAACCTGGTAGACCAGTACCTCTGCTAAATCCTAAAGAATTGTCACATGACCATCAAGCCATGCCCACAAAATAAGCCATGCCCACAGAACCGGTAGTAAAAAAATTTAGAACCCATCCCTGCTTGTCTGGCCTTCTGGTGCTTTCGAAAATAAGTAGACCTCCTCTTCTTTGTGGCAACCCCAGAAATACTGGAATACTGTCACCCGTAGTCTTTCTTTTCTCTAGACTAGCCATACTCAATTCCTGCAACCCTTCTTCATATGATTTAGTCTCCAGGCCTTTAATCATCTTAGTTACTCTTCTCTGCATTTTTTCCAAAGTTTCAACATCCTTTTTATAATGTGGTGACAAAAACTGGTGCAGTATTCCAGTATTCTTGCCTTATGGTTTTATAAAGCGGTACTAATACTTCACATGCGTCTGTTTATACAACCAAGGATTGTATTAGCTATCTTGGCTTCTGCTACACATTACTGGCTCATCTTTAAGTGATCATCCACTAGAACTCCAAGGTCCCTCTCACAGTTACTGTTTTTGAACCAGCTTTTGCCTGATCCGTACTTGTACCTTTGGTTTTTCCTGCCTAAGTGTAAAACCTTGCTTTTCTCCACATTAAATTTCATTTTGTTGGACGGGGCCCATTGTTCAAGTCTGTCAAGATCTTTTCGGATCCTGAGCACTACAGAGTCATACACATGACAATTTGATACCTGGCTGAGCCATGAGATACTTGTCTTATATAGCTTATTTCCTGTTCCTATGGATTTTTCCTTTGTTTTTGGCTAGCATGAGGAACTATCTTCCATGCTCAATCTTCCAAACTTGCTTTGGGTGTCTGGCTTTTCCTGTGATCAATAACACCTTCATCTTAAAATGAGTTCTGGACTGCCATTTGCTTGTCAACAAGTGTTTCTATCCCTTAAGGCTGCTCCAGAGAAATACAGATGCTGTGGTTTTTGCGTTTTGAACTAGGGTATTACAAAAGTAAATAAACTGTACTGAAGCAAAGTAGAAGCTCATATTTTACATGAATGAAAAAAAATGAACAAGATAAACGATAAGTTATCCTCAAAATTTTGGTAAATGCTGGAAGCTATCTTTTAAGCACAGTAACAGAGAAGCCCCTGCAAGATCATATCTGATATTTAGTAATGGACAGCCAGATGCTTCTAGAGCATAACAGAAATAAACTGTCAACTCTTGAAACAACTCTAGCTGAAGTCATATTTTCTTGCTTCATTTCTTAGTTGTCATACTTATGGGGGGTGGGGGGAAGGGGGATTTATGGAATGTAGAATGTTTCCCTCCATTTTGTCAGGCATAACAAAGATAAGGTTCCTGAGAACCAACACCGGATCAACATGCCAGAGGTGGGTTTCAGGAGATTCTGACCAGTTCTGCAGAACCGCTGGTGGAAATTTTGAGTAGTTCGGAGAACCGGTAGTAAAAATTCTGACTGGCCCTGCCCCCATCTATTCTCTGCCTCCCGAGTCCCACTGATCGGGAGGAAATGGGGATTTTGCAGTAACCTTCCCCTGGATTGGGGAGGGAATGGAGATTTTACAGTACCCTTCCCATTCCACACCCACCAAGCCATACCCACAGAACCGGTAGTAAAGATTTTTGAAACCCACCACTGCAACGTGCCCTAGCAATGGCAGGAGGGAGTGCTGAGAAGTCTGCTTGGTTGGCTGATGTGGTTGGGTAATGTGATTTGTGATACAAGGGGAGTGGCCAGTATCTATTTTTTAATTGTACTGAAACCATAGGAATTATTCAGAGTTTCACATTTGACTGTGCCGATATGTTGTACCAATAAACAGGATTTCTGAGGAAGCCAAGGCTTCAAGTGTTGAATTGATTGGGAGTATTACTCGGAACCATGACAGGACTCATGTCCTGTAGTTATTCCACCAATACTATGGCATCATTTTGGGTAATAATGATCAGACAAAAGGAAGGAGAAGAATCTCAAGATATTTTTCTTTCCACTTACTGGGCCAAGTGAGGACTTTTGTTCACTTTTGCAGTGGCAGATGACTGCTTCTTCTTTGCTAATTTCTGACGATTTGTAGGAAGAGCTGAGGATGGATTCTGGCTTTTTGATGAGGCCCGGGTTGTTGGCTTGTTTGGCTGCTTCCTGAAAAAAATAAGTACAAATACTGAAAAAGGGGCTTTTCTAGGTCCAGGTAAAATGATCAATTAAAAGGATAATCCGAAAAATTTCTAGTTTGGGAGAGTCTATAATGTTCTCACACTCTTATTTAAAAACATCTTAGTTCAATATGAGAGAGAGAGAAAGAGAGAGAGAGAGAGAGAGAGAGAGAGAGAAAGAGAGAGAGAGAGAGAGAGAGAGAGAGAGAGAGACAGAGAGAGACAGAGAGACAGAGAGAGACAGAGAGAGACAGAGAGAGAGAGAGAGGGGATTGACATTTTAAAGTGAGAAAAATATAGGTGTGTGTGTGGATCACTTCTATGTCTCTTAGATGTAAAACAAAATAATAACTACCTTGGTGGTTTTCTGTAGTCATTTTATAGACCATTAAGAAATAAACGAATCTCTCTTATTTTACATGTAGATGAAGGATACTGAGGAGATTCAATGGAGTGTCAATTAAATTTCTAAAACACCAGATCCATCAATATAATATGACAGAAAAGCAGAACTGGTGGTTTCATTTCAAAAATGGCCATCAAGCAAGGGTGCCTCACAGTGGCTGTTGGTGAGCCTCCTTCTGTAAATACATGAAGGGATATGGCTACATATTGTCCTGTTCTAAGAAACTCTAGCAAAAAAAATTAAGACATAAAAATCCCCTGAAGAACAAGTCCGTTGTTACATCTTGTTTTAACAGAAGCAGCTATTGCAATCATAGAGTAACAGAGTAACAGAGTTGGAAGGGACTTTGGAGACCTTGTAGTCCAATCTCCTGCTCAAGCAGGAAACTCTATACCAGTGATGGCCAACCTTTTCGGCACTGAGTGCCGAAAAGGGAGCGTGTGTGTGCTCGTCTGGGCTGCAACCCAGAAGAGGAGCTGCCCAGGACGCATGCGCGCGGCTGGAAATGAACTTACAGTTTAATCTTCCGGGTTTCTGGTGCGCATGCGCACGTGACAAATAGCTGGCTGGCACACATGCTCATGCAGGAAAATGGAAGACCACCTTTTCCTGTTTCCGTCACTGCCGCACGCAAAGAGGCCAGCTGATCATTGCATGTGCATGCGTGCCAGAAACCCGGAAGAGGAATGTGCGACGCTGTGCTTGCCAGCTGACACGGCTCTGCGTGCCAATTTGGGCACACATGCCATAGGTTCGCCATCACAGCTCTATACCATTCCAGAGAAGTGGCTATCCAATCTCTTTTTAAAAGCCTCCAGTAAAGAGACTTCTGGATTGGCGTTGCGGAGAGACGGTTGGACATAGCAGGGCTCCACAAATCCTGGCCGATTCTTCTCCGATAGGAGGCCCTAAAGGGCCAGTCACCCTGGAGGGGTGACAAAGAAAGGAGGGATTCCTTGTCAATCATGGGAGATCCGAGGCATCCTCCTGACCGATGGAGAAATGAGCTGGAGTGGTGTGTGAACAGAGGATTGGAACTGGGTGAGACGATTTTCAACTTCTTTATTAGAGACTCACCCTAGATAAAAGAATTTTTTAAAGACTCCAAAGCACAGAAAGCAGGAAATTAATACACAGAGACAAATTATAGAACCAAAAGAGAAATGAAATTTTAATGGAAGAATATGAAGTTTCAAAATATAGAAAGACTGAACTCAAATTTGTGGTGCTGTGAAAAGTGATTTTAATTTGTTGGAAATATTGTTTGACTGCTGGAAGAAATTATATATAGAAAAATGTGTTTTTTTCTTCTTTTGTTGAACTTTGACAATCAGCTATTAGAGCTTCTGCCTTGTTTTGGTACTGGAACTTAAGAGTTGGAATGCCATTTACTGGCCAAAGAAGACACTATATATGGCTGGAAAGGACCTTGAAAAAAAGAAGTTAGGACTGATAAAAAAGAAAGGAAAGTCAGGATTGATAAGACGAGAAACAAAGTGAAAGGCAAACAACAGCTGGAAGGCCGTCTTTTTGTTTTTTCTTTTCTATCTACTTGTTTTCTGGTGGCTTGGGAGTAACTGGTGAGCCTTTTGAAATTTCTCAAAAAAAAAAAAAGACAAAAAAACAAATATATATATAAAAAAAGAAATTTCTCAAAGAAGTGTGGATTATAAATAAAAGGAATTGCCCTTGAAACCGAATACCTGATTTTGTGAATTAATGAGACATGGGGAAATGGTCCATTCTGGATTACAAATACTATTTTTTTAAAAATTTGATTTATATGCCGCCCTTCTCCGGAGACTCAGGGCGGCTTACAATGTGCTAAGCAATAGCCTTCATCCTTTTGTATATTTATACAAAGTCAGCTTATTGCCCCCACAACTGGGTCCTCAATTTACCTACCTTAGAAAGGATGGAAGGCTGAGTCAACCTTGAGCCTGGCGAGATTCGAACCTGCAGTAATTGCAGGCAGTTGGTCTTAATAACAGGTTGCTTTAGACCACTGTACTACCAAGGCTACCAAATATTCCATTTGATGGAATATTTTATGAGGCGAAAGAAGAAAAACTAAACAAGACCTACAAATTTGAATAATTTAGAGGGAGCAAAATGGCAGACTTTGAGGACTACAAATACTGTGGATTTTGAGGAACAGTTCAGGGACTGAGCAAATTCTTCTAATATTGGCTTTTTAATGTTTTTGGACACTTGGGACATTGGGACCTGGATGGATTGCTGAGTAACTTTTAGCCCACTAAAATAAAGCAAAATGTTACAACAAGGAAGAATAAATACATTCCAAACAAAAATACTATTAATGCTTCAAGATATCCATGAAGGTATGACAAGGAACCATAGGGAGATGCACTGATGCACGACACAGATGTGAGATCAGGAAATCTCCAGCAAATGATAATGAAAAATGAACAAAAAATGCAGACAACAGAGGAAAATTCAGAAGGAGTAAAGAATTAGAATTAGAGAGTAGACAACAAGAGGCAGATGTGGAAGCAGAGGAAATATTTAGACTAAACAAGAATGATATAGAGGGATACAAGATCCCAAGGGAGGAGCATGGGAGATTGACCAAAATGTCAGTAAGAGTTGAAATACTAAAAAGGGCAAGAGATGATGGATAGATGCAGAATACCTCTTAATATGGGATTTATCTTACTAAAGATTAGAAAAGAAAGCTAGAAATTAGAAATTGGGAAAATGTTATGCATACTGTCACATGGTATAAGTTACTATAACTTATGTATATGTAAATGTTAGAAATTGAAAGACTACTACCATGTATCCTTAAATAATAAAGGGTAAGAGATGATAGATACATACTTTTTAATGTGAGAATTGTTGTATTAGGGGTTAGAAAAAAGAGGTAGAAAGTAGAAATGGGGAAAACATTAATATGTATACTGTTACAAAATATAATACATTATAACTACAATGTATATGTAAATCTTAGAAGTTGAAAAATTATTATTATATATACCTAAACAGTATTATTATTAGTACTCTGTATAAGCTAAATTGACCCAGACAATGTACTGTTCACTAAGTACTCATATATGTTAAAGAAAAAACCATAAATAAATCATTTTTTTTAAAAAAGTCTCCAGTGATAGAGTACCCATAACTTCTGAAGGCAAGCCGTTCCACTGATTAATTGTTCTCACTGTTAGAAAATTGCTCCTTAGTTCTAGGTTGCTTCTCTCCTTGATTAGTTTCTATCCATTGTTCCCTGTCTTGCCTTCTGGTGCTTTGAAGAATAGATTGACTCCCTCTTCTTTGTGGGTGCCCCCCAAATATTGGAACACTGCTATCATGTCACCCCAGTCCTTCTTTTCACTAGACTAGACATACCCAATTCCTGCAACTCTTATTCATGTTTTAGCCTCCAGCCCCCTAATCATCTTTGTTGCTCTTTTCTGCACTATTTCCAGAGTCTCAACATCTTTTTTATAATATGGTGACCAAAACTGGATGTAATATTCTAAGTGTAGTGTTACTAAGACTTCATAAAGTACTAATACTTCATGTGATCTTGATTCTATCTCTGTTAATGCAACCTAAGACTGCATTGGCATTTTTGCCTGTTGCTGCACATTGGTGGCTCATATTTAAGTGACTGTCCACTAGGATCAGATACTGCAATTGAGCCAGGTTTCACCTAATCTGTACCTTTATTTTTCTTGCATTAAGTATAAAACCTTACTTTCCTCTACTTTGAATTTCATTTTGTTAGATAGGGCCCAGTGTTCAAGTCTGTCGAGATCTATCTGATTCTTGAGCCTATCTTCTGGGGTGTTGGCTATTCTTGCCAGTTTAGTGTTGTTTGCAAATTTGATGAGTTCCCCTTCTATTCCCTCATTGAAATAGCTTATGAAGATGTTGAAGAGTACTGGGCCTAAAATAGAACCTTGGGGTACCCCATTGCTTACTTCCCTCCGTGTAGATGTAGTTCCATTAAGGACTACATGTTGAGTGCGGTTTGTTACAAATCCATCTGGTGATGATGCTGTCTATCCCACATTTCTTTATTTTACCAAAAAAGTAGGTCATAGTCTAATAGTCAAATGCCTTACTAAATCCAAGTATACTATGTCCACTGTATTTTGCTGGTCCATTGATTTAGTCACTTTGTCAAAGAGTGAAATAAGATTGGTTTGGAATGATCTGTTTTTGACAAACCCATGTTGGTTTTTGATTATAACTTTGCTTGCTACTAGATGTTCCCAGATCTGTTGCTTATCTTTTCCAGGATCTTCCCAGGTATTGATGTCAAATTTATTGGCCTGTAGTTTCCTGGACTGTTTTTTCTCCCTTTTTGAAGATGGGAACCACCATCTGCTCTTTTCTAGTCTTCTGGTAGTTCCCTGGAGCTCCAGGATCTTTGAAAGATATGGTTCAATAGTTCTGAAATCTACCAGTTCCTTCAGAAATCTGGGATATAAATGAATCAGGTACTAGTAATCTGAACTCATTACCTCATTTTCTTGCTTATTTTAATTGGTATTCCTAATCTGTTTTTTACGATTATGGTTTTGGTAGGTTAGGCTGTATTATCTTTTTGCATGAAGTCAGGTGCAAAGAATGAATTAAGCAGCTCTGTTTTCTCTCTACTGCCTGTTTCTTCCTTGCCTCGCTTCTCGTTAGTGGACCGATTGTTTCCTTGACTTTTTTTCTTGTTTTTTATATGTTGAAACTTTTTTAAAAATAATTTCTGACATTTATTGCAAGTCTTACTTCATTCTGAACTTTAGCTATGTGTTCCTCTTTCCATTTTTTGTATTTATCCTTTTTGTCTTTCAGTTTATCAGAGTTCTTTTTATAACCACGCTGGTTTCTTCTTGGATTTCTTGTTATTCTTTTTCAGCGGTATTGAATTGGACTGGCTTTTATATTAATATTTTTCAGTTTTCCAAGCTTCTTGAGTTGTTTTCCCCTTTAAGATTTTCATCCATGGAATCCTTCCCAAGCTCTATTTAAGTGTCAGCCCTGGAGGCCATCTTTTTCTTTGGATCTTCAGGGCTGCCACACTTAGTGCTGTGGGAAACTGGGAGGGGGGATGGTATGGAGTTGTAGAGGTATCTAGTCATAATAACATTTTTTTCTCTGGGAGTCAAGGACATTCTGCCTGCACCTGGAGTGGCGTGACTGGAAGGCATCTCCAGTTGGGACAGTGCATTGATTGCACCATGTGATGGACATGTGGGTGCAGGGGAAGGAACTTAGACTTTCTTTTGGGTAGGGAAAACCTGGAAGCTTTCAAATATGGGGCAGATATGGCAGGAGCAGGGGACCATATCATGTGCTGGGGGCTCGCACTTGCTGTCTGAGAGCAATTGCTTGCCCCGGTCCCCAAGGCTCCGCTTGGATACTAGGTGGCTTAGATACTCAGGATCTGGGCCTTCGGTTGATGCTATGCAACGCCAGGTCCGTGGTAAACAAGGCCCCCCTCATTCACGATCTTATACAAGAGGGAGGAGCGGACCTGGCGGGTATTACGGAGACCTGGTTGGGCCCGGAGGGCGGTGTCCCTCTGGTTGAAATGTGCCCACCAGGCTTCAGAGCATTCCATCAGCCGAGGGCCCAGGGGAGGGGCGGGGGGGTGGCGGTTATTATTAATGATGATCTGGGTCTGAGGGAGACAACTGTGCCTCAGATAGCCGGATGTGAGTCCCTCCTTGTGAGGTGGGGGCGTGGGGTTCAGATGGGCTTCTTGCTTCCGTACCTGGCTCCCTGCCGCGTGGCAACAGCCCTACCTGAGCTACTCGACGTGATAGCCACGGTGGCAGTAGACACACCCAGGCTTTTAGTCATGGGTGATTTCAACTTGCCATCCGTTGGTGAAACGTCTGAGGTGGCTCGGGAGTTCATGGCTTCCATGACGGCCATGGACCTGACCCAGTTAGTTCATGGCCCTACTCACAGGGGAGGTCACACTCTGGACTTGATTTTTGTCTCTGGCCAGTGGTTGAGTGGTCTTGTTATAGGGGATATAGACATGGAACCCTTGTCATGGACTGACCACTCACTCCTTCGCCTGGATCTTCGAACCGCTACCCCTCGCCTCAGGGAGGCGGATCCAATTAGATGGATCCGCCCCAGGCGCCTGATGGATCCTGATAGGTTCCAGACGGAGCTTGGGCCATTTCCTGAGGATCTAGCACATGACTCGGCCGAGGACCTGGTAGCCGCCTGGGATCGGGCGGCTGGTGGGGCCTTGGACCGAGTTGTGCCTTTGCGGCCTCTGACCCGATGCCGATCCCGTGCGGCTCCTTGGTTTACTGAGGAGCTGAGGGAAATGAAGCGCCGGAAAAGACGCCTGGAGAGCGGTTGGAGGGCCAGTCTCGCTGAATCTGATCGAACACTGGTAAGGTCGCATATTAAGACATACCTAGTGGCGATAGAGACGGCAAAGTCTAACTACTTTTCCGCCTCTATTGCGTCATCAGGGAATCGTCCGGCCGCCCTGTTTAGGGTGACCCGCGCCCTGCTCCATCCGGGAGTGCGGGAGGATCCCTTAGAAGGCAGGGCGGAGGATTTCGGACAATACCTGTATGACAAAATCGCCCAGATCCGGGGGGATTTGGACTCTGACTGGGTAGATCAGGGCAGGGTGACGAGGAATAGTCTTGAGAATGTTATCTGGGAGGAGTTTGATGCTGTGACTCCTGATGATGTGGACAGGATTTTGGGGAGACTTAGTGCGGCCACATGTTTACTGGACCCGTGTCCCTCCTGGTTGGTACTGGCTTCCCGGGAGGTTACACGAGGCTGGCTCCAGGGTGTTATCAACGCTTCGTTGAGTGAGGGTTACTTCCCCACCGCCTTGAAAGAGGCGGTGGTGAGGCCTCTCCTCAAGAAGCCGTCCCTGGATCCGGCAATATTGGCCAACTATCGTCCTGTCTCCAACCTTCGCTTTATGGCGAAGGTTGTTGAGAGTGTGGTCGCACGACAGTTTCCGCAATTCCTGGAGGAAACATCTTATCTAGATCCGTTCCAGTCTGGTTTCAGGTCTGGGCACAGCACAGAAACGGCATTGGTCGCGTTGGTTGATGATCTCTGGAGGGCTCGGGACAGGGGTTGTTCCTCTGTTCTGGTCCTGTTAGACCTCTCAGCGGCTTTTGATACCATCGACCATGGTATCATGCTGCACCGGCTGGAAGAGTTGGGGGTGGGAGGCACCGTGTTGCGGTGGTTCTCCTCCTTTCTCTCCGACCGGTCGCAGTTTGTGTTGGCAGGGGGGCAGAGGTCGACCTCGAGGCCTCTCATTTGTGGAGTGCCGCAGGGATCGGTCCTCTCGCCCCTTCTGTTCAACATTTATGTGAAGCCGCTGGGTGAGATCATCCGTGGCTTTGGGGTGAGATACCACCAGTACGCTGATGACACCCAGCTGTACATCTCCACCCCAGGCCACCCCAACGATGCCCTTGAAGTGATGTCCCAGTGCCTGGAGGCTGTACGGGTCTGGATGGGGAGGAACAGGCTCAAGCTCAACCCTTCCAAGACTGAGTGGCTGTGGCTCCCGGCATCCCGATATAGTCAGTTGACTCCATCACTGACTATTGGGGGCGAGTCATTGGCCCCCACAGAGAGGGCTCGCAATCTGGGAGTCCTTCTGGATATGCAGCTGTCCTTGGAGGAACATCTGACGGCTGTAACCAGGTGGACCTTTTGTCAGGTTCGCCTGATTCGCCAGTTGTGGCCAGTTGCACCCTGAGAGGGCCGCCTCAGGGTGCCATCAGCCAAACAATGTAGGCTGGTGACCCCCAGGGGGAGGGCCTTCTCTGTGGGGGCACCTACCCTCTGGAATCAGTTGCCCCCAGAGATAAGGAGAATCCAAGACCTCAGTGCCTTCCGCCGTGCCCTTAAAACCCATTTTTTCCAGAAAGCCGGGCTGGCTTAAGAAGAAATTTTTAAATGTTTTAATTGGTTTATGATTTTTAATTTTTGGGCCAAATTTATATATATATTAATTGTTTTTTTAATATTTGTATTTCATGTTCTTAATTCTGGCTGTACACCGCCCTGAGTCCTCAGGGAGAAGGGCGGTATATAAATTGGAAATAAAATAAAATAAAAAATAAAATAAAGATTCAGGTTTTCCCAGATGTGCCAATATCTCTAATAAAATGTAACTTTGAGGAAATTTTAGCCTCGGAGTCTTCTTTCGTTGGGGGTGTTACTTGGAATCCTGACATTAAGTTTGTTAAAATCAGCTCTTTTAAAGTCTAAGACACTGGTTTGCTTATGTTCTATTATTTGTGTTGCATTATATTGAACTAGCTGAATACCCATGCTCCGCTACAAAACTATGTGATTGGGCTTGATAAATTGACACAGCTTGAAAATTAATGAGTAGTTACGATAGGCCTCTCCTCTCCCCTTCTCTCCCTCAGCCTTGCCCCACAGAAGCCTCCCCTATCCTATTCCCTTCTCTCCCTCAGCCTTGCCTCATAGAAGCCTCCCCTATCCTATCCCGTTTGCTGTTGTGAAAGTAAAACTGAAACTTCTCTCCTCTGCTTGTGTTTTGCATTTAGAACAGATTTCTTTTCTGGCCGGGAGGAGGAGTAGAACTCTTTAGCATCAGAAGGCTGTTTGGAAAGTGAAACGGTATTTGCTATGTGAGCAAGAAGGAGACAGGAAGGAGCATTAGCTCAACTGTTGTGTAGTAAAGCTGCTACCTACTGTGAAAGTAAAACTGAAACTGAAACCCCTCTCCTTTGCTTGTGTTTTGCATTTGGAACAGATTTCTTTTCAAGTGGGGAAGGGGGGTAGAACACCTTAGCATCCGAGCGTGTTAATAATATAGGAAACACTAATGCTCTGATGGTCATTTCGAAAAATCCTTTCTTAGTGAGCACCTAGAAGCCAAGAGGAACATATGTGGCAAATTTCAAGTTTGTAGGCTTTACAGTTCTAGTGATTTTGTGATGATGCGAACCAAAGTTTTGGCAACTTCAACTCCCTCTATTATTTTTTCACTGTTAAATAAGAATTAGGACTAGAATAGCAAGCCCTCTATTTTTTGGATGACAAAGTTGTCAGTTAAGTTGGTCGGGAATCTTAAGGTTCTTTCATGGACAATGCACCTAGTTATGCATCAATAGGTTTTCTTGATTGCAAAAGTTCTTCTGTATCGCTTCCTATCCGATTTCCAGGCTGATTGTGGAGCCAAGATTTTGGTGGAGTCAAGACTTCAGAATATTGATAATAGAGAGGAAGTGTAATATTCAGGGGTATAATTAGTATCTTCAGTTCCGATGAAATTCAGATTTTTAAGAAAGATGGGAGACCACAGCTGTGCTTTTTTATATATGTGACATATATAAAAAAGACTGATGCTTCAACTACTTCAATCACTTAGTTGTGATTGCCATTTTAACTTTAATAAGTATACCCTTATTCATATGGTAACAGTAGCCAGAAATCCTTCATTATCAGTTGGGAAATTCACTGGATTTGAGACAAATACAGCAGTGACTGCAGAAAAAGACAGCCTTAAGTGTCTTTTTACTCAATTTTCATAACATCCCTCCATGCACTACTGGAGAGTCCCAGTGAATCATTTGCCAAGTCTTGTCACAGCTGGCATTACCTTTCTGCTTCTAATCTTGACGCTGACCTAGTTGTGGCTCCTGAATGCATCTCATCTCCATCTGTTTCACCATTGTTTCCTTTCTCCTTGATTTCATCCTGGCCCTTAACGCTTTCTTCAGAGACCGATATGACCTTCTGACGTTTTTTAGATGACTCAGATGTGTTTGTTCCTGCAAATTTTAATGACAGTATCAAAGATCCACTCAAGTTTCAGAAAAAGATAGATTTAAAAAATTTTTTTTTAAAGAAAGAGTATTCCATATAGAATACTCTTACAGGAACTTGTAAATGGAAAATATAATTTTCCATCCCTTTATGTTTTAATTCATATTTGTTTAAATCTCTTTAAACACATTTGTGATAGTTTACTTTTTTCTTTCACAGACAAAATTCAGAGGGAACTCAACCGGAACCCAAGCAGCTGGGCTGTACTAATCCTGACATAAAATTACAGAGATTTGCACATATTTCTATAATATTTACTTTAGCTTCAGCCCAATGATTTTTTCCCCAGGGAATAAAGCTGATCCCTTTACAAGTTAACAGACAACTTAAACAAAATAAAAAGTTAAGAGAAGGAGAGGAGGTTCTCTGTCTACCTGTTTCTTCTGATGAAAGACAAGCCTGTTTCGATTTTCTTCCTCTTAACCGCATAACCACGTTGCTCTTCTCTTTTTCAGTTTCCTAACAATTGGATGTAAAAACAAAACAAAACAACAATCCAGTTCCACTACAACCAAAAGGTCTTATAATCCTGTAAAGATATTTTAGACTTGGATTGGAAAACAGAACGAATTAAAAATTCTTCAACTTACATTGCTTCTATTGTTCAAAAAATCATTGGCTGTAAAAAGAAAAAAATAATTAAGAATATACTTTTATCAAGATGTTAAAATTAGCCAAAAAATGTTACTTAGTCATTTAACTAAAAATGTCTTTCCTTGCATACTGTTCCTCCTAAATTTACTACAATGCACTAAATGCAAATGTATACTGTGGCAGGGATGATAGACAATAGTAAAATGGAATGACTTAATTCTCCTTGAAAATTAGAATTGTATATAATTCTATGAGGCTGGACGTTAACTTTAAGAGCCAGTTATCAAATGAAAAGATTAAATGCTGGTGCCACTGCTGGTAAAGCTCCCTCCATAACAAGATAAAACAAGCTAACCTGACATATGGCTGGACAGGGGTGGGAAGGCTGTCCTCTTGGAAATGTGCGTTCCAGGAAAGGGGGGTAGGTGGGAGTCAATTATATTTCACTAATCTTTTATTGGGTCTTTTTGATTTTATGGAAGTTCAAAGTTTTAATTATTTTATTATTGAATTCTGCACTCTTCTATTTACTACTATACAGTACTAGGAGTTATACATTCTGCTAGTTCAGAAATCGAATCAATTAATTAGGCCAAACTGTGAGATCCCTGGGGTAGTATGGAAGAAAGCTATGCCATTAGGTTCCCTAGCTGTGCCCTGCTGACAGATATCAATTTATTAGGCCAAATGATTTTACCAAGTTTGAGAATGGGACTGCATACACGTTACAACTACCCTGGATCTCTGGACAAGAAAACTTTGTAAATATGACAGCCAAATTGATGGAGTAGCAAGTCTTTATTTAAAAGAAAGAAAGAAAGCCTGTTGCATTTCATCCCATCTATTTTTCATGTTAAGAACAGATGTTTGAATCATTACCTTCTGGTATTATCACTGGTCTACTGCTAGTGCCTGAAGACTGCAGTACCTAATTAAGAACAAAAACAGCAGTATTCTCAGTAGAAAAATAATGCATATTAAATGCATTCAAATGCTCTTTCAAACTTTTCTTTATATTTAAACAAATTCATGATATCCTGTCCTCTCAGAGGTTATTTAAACACTGAAAAGTAGCCCATCTACTACAATTAGTGTAGACCTAAAGTAATATAATATGCAATACTTTTTACAACTGAACCCATGAATAAAGCTGGGTTTTTCAAAGAAACATCTATCCATAGTTGATCATGATCTTATAGTGAGTTTATCAGTATCATAAATACACACACATACACTTTTAAATATGTTTTTGTCATAGCTTACATTTTAGAATATACTGTAAAATATAAACAGAACAGCTCATTGGTCAGAATCTTAAAAGCTACAATCAATGTTGACATTTTTGATAGTTTCATATAGGTAATACTCAAGTTACGAATGTAATGGAGCCTGCCCATTACATTTGTAACTCAAGGATTCATTGCAGTGAATCACATAAAATGAACGTGATCACTCCCTGCTTTTGCCCACGCATTCACTAATTGAATGTGCACAAGTTCAAATGAGGTATCTCAGGGTGGGGAAGGCCATGGGTGGGCAGGGTTCTAGTGATGGAACAGACTACTTGCTTCAGACCACTCAGGGCCTCACCCAAACCACTGAGATACCTCAAGCTCCCTCCCCTGGGTTCCCCACAATTGCTCTCCCCCATCCTGCCATGCCAGGTCACTTACCTGGTGAAGATCTAGCAAGCTGTCTCCTCTCCAGCCTCTCTGCCACGGTTTCTTTGCTTGCTTACAGTCTTGGTGCAAAAAGCATTTGCAAGCTGATGATACATTAGGCCAGCAAAATCATGTTGCTTTCTAGCCTCCCATCGGCTTGCAAACTCTTTTTGCGCCAAGATGGGAAGCTTCTTGGTGCCGTGATCTCGCACTACTTTAGGCCTCTGTTCTCCGCGAATGCACTGAAATAGGCAAAGGAACTGACAGCTCGCTAGATCGCTGCAAGGTAAGTGAATCTCCACAGGCCCAGTGACTGTGGAGACCCAGCCCGGGATGGGGGGAATAGGCAGGGTGAATGTTGCAGTGCCTCTGCAATCGTTCATGAGTGTGAACGACTACTGTAACATTCATAACTTCGGGACTATGTTGTAAATTGTTGTAAATACTTGGGAGGGTGTTATGTCGTAACATCGAATGGTTGCTACATGAACTGTCGTAACTTGAGCATTACCTGTATATGAAACAAAATGCAGTACAGTAAAGCGTAGAGACAAAGATTAAGTGGCAGGAAGCTGGCAAATTACACTGCATAGCCATGGTGGCACAGTTAGAATGCAGTACTGCAGGATTAACTCACTGCTCACTCCAGGAGTTCGATTCTGAGCAGCTCAAGGTTGACTCAGCCTTCCATCCTTCCAAAGTCAGTAAAATCCAGATTGTTGGGGGCAATATGCTGACTCTGTAAACCGCTTAGAGAGGACTGTAAAGCACTGTGAAGTCTAAGTGCTATTGCAATAGGGATAATCCAGTGGTGGGATTCAAATAATTCAGGGGTGTCAAACTCAAAGCCTGCAGGTCGGATCTAGCCCATGGGGTGCTTAGATATGGCCCGAGGGACGCCCTGGAAACAGTGAAGGAGCGGCCCACAGTGCCTCTGCCAGTGAAAACTGAGTTCCATTTTTGCTGGCAGAGGGTTGCAGGAAGCCGTCCCAGCAAAAAACAGAGTTTGGGAGCCCATTTTCTCTGGCAGAGCGCTCGGGCACCACAGGTGCTGACTTCTGTGATGTAAAGGTGGCTATGCCCACCCTCGCCATACCCCCCAGGTCAAACACAACTCTGATGCGGCCCTCAATGAAATTGAGTTTGACACCCTGAAATAATTTAAAAACCGGTTCTCTGCCCTAATGACCATTTTAAGTATAAAAAAATGATATACCAAAAGGGTTAGGCCCTGAAGGTCTGCGAGGTGGCTTGAATGTGAAGAGAACCAGGGACGGAGGCAAGCAGAGGCTGCTCTTTTCTATCCCTGCCCTGGATCAGGGAATCTGGTGGGTGGGGGTGGGGACTGGCTGGAGCCTCAACCATCAGCTTCTCTCTCTCTCACCCTCACCCTGAAGCAGCCTCTGGAGGTGGCCTGCACTGCTCTGCAGGCTTTGCCAGCTTTTTCTTCCTCTGCGGAAGAGCAGGAAAGAAGGCTGGGTATCCTGAGACGTCCCACTCTGGGAGGTGACTCAGATTTCACTTGGTGGGGGAGGAAGGCTTTGGAAACTGCCTTTTCATTTACATTCATCATCAATATTGTAATCCGTTCCTTTATTTTTCAAAGAAATGACTTGTATTTACCACAATTAGCCTCCTTGAACACCAATGGGAAGACACGGCATGAATTCTGTGCATGAGCCGTGGAAATACAGACACTCACTACCTCAAAGCTCATAATGCTTCCTCGCTTGTGGGATACCACTGCTTTACTGGTGTGTTCAACTTTGTGGCTCAGCTAAAGGCTTCAGCTGCAGTGGGCTGCAGTTCCCATCACCTTCAGGAAGCCTGGGCGATGGAAACCTTAGGCCAGGCTCCTTGCAGCTGAACCAATCAGTCTCACCCAGGGTCAGGTTGGCCGTCATGGGAGGCGTGACCCCTCCCTGTCCTCCAGATCCACCGCACGTGGGATGAGCCTCCTGTGATGGCCAACCTGATCCTGGGCGAGCAGGATTGCTTCAGCTGCGAGAGGCCTGGCTTAAGATTTCCATTGCCTAGGCTTCCTGAAGGTGATGGGAACTGCAGCTCCTGCCATTCTGAGAAAGTCTCATTGATTCCTTACAAACAGCGTTGCCTGCAATTCTTGTTACAGGGAGAGGCTTGCTTTGCTTCTAAACACTCCCTTCCCACAACCTTCCAGGGCTTGATTCTGCAAAGGCAATTTGCTCTGGAAGGGAAGTGGGGAAGAAGCTTCTGTCGGGAGAGGTCCTGCCCAACAGTCAAAACTTCAAGCAGAAGGATTGACTGCAAAGTGCTCGTGTGGATCCCTGCAGCTCCTGGAAGTTTTGACTGCTGTTTTTGGCACCGCTCGGCTGGTCTGGTGGACGGGATTGCGCCTTACCTGCAGCTGCATTGGCAGTTGGCGCTGCCCTCCTGAGAGGTGGCACAGTAATTGGTTGGCAGCCACGCCACGAATGGTGATTGACTATCTCCCAAACCCCCCTGCTGTCAAAGTGGATCCTGGGACCTGCCCTGCTATGGAGAAATGGAGTGGCTGCTGCGAGGGAAGGAGGAGGCCATTTTCCATCTTTCTTCTGCCTGCTCCTCCTCCTCCCCTTGTGGCGGCCACTCCCTTTCCCATTCCTCATTGCAGCACCGTGCTGCAAAGCTTGCCCCACCCACCACCACCCAGATGCTCACACTTCCCTCAAGCATTTCTTTGCTGACCTGATTTTCAGCTCTGTCATGTTTCGCGCTGTTGTATGCAGGGAAACAAAAGTTTGCGAGACAAAGAAAAAAGTTCAATCAATCAATTCCAACTTTGCGAGATTTTTTTTTTCCGTGAGAAGTTGGAATTGATTGATTGAACTTTTTTTTTTAGTCCCATAAACTTTTGTTTCCCTGCACATGACAGGGAGAAGCGCGACGGAACTGAAATCAAGTTAGCAAAGAAATGCTTGGGGGAAGCGAGGGCATCTGGGCGGCAGGGACTGAAATGGGCCCATTTCTCTCCAGCAGCTGGCCAGGCCCGCCAGAGGGAAGGCCGGCATCTATCGGCACTTAAATGCGCCAACATTCCAACTCTGGCTGGAAAGGGCAGCCAGCATGGGAGCTGCAGGCAGGATGCCCATTCGCTTCAGCATACTTCCCAACCCTCTGGCACTCCACTGGCACTTTGGCCCTAGGTTGCCGCCTTATACGCAGGCCCTGCCCCGCCCCCTGCTGTAAAGTAAGACATCACCTGAAAATAAGACCTAATGGGGTCTTTTCAAAAGACCCAGTCTTATTTTTGGGGAAACACGGTAGTTTTTGCCTGAGTCATGTGATCGAAGGCATCGCATTTCCGTTTGGTTTCCGTCACTCCTCTCTTGGACTTTTGGGGATGGTTCCCCCCCCCAGACTAAAGTTGAATGAAAACCAGACGTGTTCCGGAAAACACAGATGTATCATAACCAGTTTGCCGAACTCAACCAAAAATTAGGTATTGGTTCTGCTGAACCAGTGCAAACTGGCTGAATCCCACCACTAATCTTATCCTATATTCTAAGGTAGATTTCTTGAAGCAGAAATACAAAAATTGCTCACAAGAAGGGGGAAGAAGGGAGCAATGCAGAAGAGCCAGGAGAGGAAGAAGAAGGGAATGAGAGGGCAGCGTGCAGAACAGGGAGCAAATGGAAGACCATCTCTTGATAAGAATCAAGGAGCAGGTTTTTGAAACTTGCTATACAGATGTAATTGATATAAATTATGTATAACCTGAATTGTAACTATTCAAATGGGAAAAATCCTTACAAAGCCCTTGATTTCAGTTTGTTCTTTTTATGATGTTCATTATTTAATGGCATACATATGTGAATTGATTTCAGAGCACTAAGTAGAGATTAGCGGGGGATTATGGGAGCGATGGGACGCTCCCACGTGACACTTCTCCTGCGCGAGCTGCATTGGCTTCCGGTGGACTTCCGGGTGCGCTTCAAGGTGTTGGTGACCACCTTTAAAGCGCTCCATGGCTTAGGGCCGGGGTACTTACGGGACTGCCTTCTGCCACCAATTGCCTCCCACCGGCCGGTTCGCTCCCACAGAGCGGGCCTCCTCAGGGTGCCGTCAGCCAGACAATGTTGGCTGGCGACCCCCAGGGGGAGAGCCTTCTCTGTGGTGGCACCTACCCTCTGGAACGATCTACCCCCAGAGATACGAGTGATCCCAGACCTCCGGACTTTTCATCGGGCCCTAAAAACTTACTTTTTTCAGTTAGCCGGGCTGGCCTGATTCCATGTTGGTTTTAACGTTTGATACTGATTTTTAATTGAAATATTTTAAATTATGGGCCAAATTTCATTTAATTATTTCTAAAAATTATTTTAACTTTTGTGTACAAATGTTTTTATTTTGGCTGTTCACCGCCCTGAGTCCGAAAGGAGAAGGGCGGTATACAAATCTAATAAAAGAAAGAAAGAAAGAAAAGAAAGGAAGAACTTCCATAGTAATTCTGACAAAGCTTTTTAGTGGACTCAGTTCATATTTCAGTTATTAATTACAGTAGTAATAAGTAGTGCAAAAAAGATACAGCTCATAATACCTTCATTAAGTTTAGCAGCTTTTGTTTGTACTATAATTAAAATATTAAAAAAATCATCTGCATGAAAATAGTTAAAAATTATGTATGTTATTTCAGGATAAGTATGAATGATATGCTAGTGCAAAAATAAGAGTTGTCCAAAACATTTCTATTTAAGCAGTTCAGAGTTAAGAGTGTAAAACTGCTACTTCAAAAATCAAACAGGCTGTTCTGAGCACTCTTAAAATCTTTTCTAAATTTAAAATGGCTGTTTTGATCTTGAATTATTTCTCAAAACATCCTATTTCACACAGAATAAAGTATCCACACTTTTGCATAAAGATTCAAAAGAAAGTATGTTTCACACTCCTAAAACAGAAACAGAATAACAGAGTTGGAAGGGACCTTCGAGGTCTTTTAGTCCCATGATGGTGAACCTATGGCACACGTGCCAAAAGTGATACACAGAGCCATCTCTCCAGGCACGCAAGCCATAGCCTGCTGCTCTTCTGTGTTCTGGCACACTGGCCAGCTGGTCTTTGCGTGCGCATGCACGCCAGAAACCAGAAGACTAGGTGGCCAGTGCACATGGGAAACCAGAAGAGCTGCTCTTCCAGTTTCTGGCACCTGCACCCGCGCTCCCGTTTCAGCAGTCGGTGCTGAAAAGGTTCTCCAACACTGTTCTAAGTCCAACCCCCTGCTTAGGCAGGAAACTCTATACCACTTCAGACAAATGGTTATCCAATATCTTCTTAAAAACCTCCAGTGTTGGAGCATTCACAACTTCTGGAGGCAAGTTGTTCCACTGATTAATTGTTCTAATTGTCAGGAAATTTCTCCTTAGTTCTAGGTTGCTTCTCTTGATTAGTTTCCACTCATTGCTTCTTGTCCTGCCCTCGGATGCTCTGGAGAATAACTGGACTTCCTCTTCTTTGTGGCAGCCCCTGAGATATTGGAACACTGCTATCATGTCACCCCAAGTCCTTTTCATTTAACTAGACATACCCAGTTCCTGCAGCCGTTCTCCATATGTTTAGCCTCCAATCCCCTAATCACCTTTGTTGCTCTTCTCTGCACACTTTTTAGAGTTTTCACATCTTTTTTACATTGTGGCAACCAAAACTGGATGCAATATTCCAAGTGTGGCCTTACCAAGGCATTATAAAATGGTATTAACAGTTCATGTGATCTTGATTCTGTCCCTCTGTTTATGCAGCCTAGAACTGTATTGGCTTTTTTGGCATCTGCTGCACACTGCTGGCTCATATTTAAATGGTTGTCCACTAGGACTCCAAGATCCCTCTCACAGTTACTACTATTGAGCGAGGTACCACATATACCTGTGCATTTTGTTTTTGTTGCGTAAATGTAGAACCTCTATTTTTTCACCATTGAATTTCATTTTGTTAGATAGCACAAATGTTCCATTTGTGGGTTTCACCCCACCAAGTTTCCGTAATGGCAACAATGTCATATCCGCCCTCATTTACTTGAATTTCAAATTTCCCTGTTTATTCCTCATACTCTGTGCATTGGCGTATAGACATTTGAGTAAAAAAGCAGTGCATTCTTTTATTTATCTATAAATTGTTTATCTACTTAAAGGCCTACATAGCATAGGGCCTGGTTACTTGAGGGAACACCTGTCTCCTATAGCAACTGTTCAGCCAGTTGTACCAGGCAGGATTGGTACACTGCAGGTTCCTTCAATTAAACACTATCATTAACTAACATAAACATAACATTAAATCAGAATCTGGAAGCACACCTTCTGGGTAGTAGTGCCTGCCCTCTGCAACAAGGTTCCTCCTACGATCCACATGCCCCCCCCTTCCCCCACTTTGCTGTTTGAAGATTTGGCTCTTTACCCAGGTCTTTGGCAAGGCTTCAGACCTGGTCACCTATGGGACAACTTTCTCCTGTATTCACCTGCCCATCTCATCTGATTGAACAGGAATATTTCCCTCCAGGACCATCTTTCTGAGAATAATGTCTGATGGGATTAAGACATAGGCATTTTCAATCACTATCCCCAAGTTTTGGAATTCCTACTTTATGGAGATTTGATTTACTTCTTCCCTGCTGGGTTTCAGGATTACAAGTTGGTTCTGGCTTTTCCATCTAGCCCAGGAGAAAAGCATGCTTTGAATGCTGAGATGCATTAGTTGGCACATCTTTTTTTAAATAGCAACAGCAGTTAGACTCATATACTGGTTCATAGTGCTTTAAAGGCCTCTCTAAGCAGTTTATAGAGTCAGCATATTGCCCCCAACAATTTGGGTCCTCATTTTATGGACCTTGGAAGGATGGAAGGCTGAGTCAACCTTGAGCCGGTCAGGATTGAACAGCTGGCAGTTGGCAGAGTTAGCCTGCAATGTTGCATTCTAACCACTGCACCACCATGGCTAATAGTTACTGTTTGGGGTTGGGTTCATTTTTTATTGATGATTGTTTTTAATGTTGTTTTTGATTGTTACCGTAGATATTTTATAACCTTGAAAAATGTGTAGCATATAAATATAATAAATAAATGGTGAAGGCCACTGTACAAGAGAAAACAAATTAAGTTTTGGGGTTGAAAGAATCATGTTTAAAAGAATCATATTTTTAAAAAAATTATATAGCCACCCACTTAATATATCATAGCCTGAGACAGCTTACAAACAGGAATGATAAGAAGCATAAAAAAACAGCACAAAAACTTCCAGTGTTTCCAAAAACAATACTCCGCTCACTTTGAAAAAACAATTTTCTTGGGTTCCAGCTACACACTACCACATGACATCTGGAAAAAGTAAGTTTTTCAAGGTTTTCAGAAGGTCAGGAGGGTCAGGACCTTCTCAGAGAAAGGGTGTTCTAAAAGTGGGGCCAGTACTGATATTATACTGAGTGCAATTGTCTTCTTGATCCTGCCAATGTTTGTTTTACCAAACAAATATACAAATAAATTCCATAGAAAGACAATACTCCCTCAATCTCTGCATGCAGACGAAACACCCCACCAAATGCTTACATTTCTCATGACTGTGTCCAATGCTGAATCCTGACCTGGAATGAAAGAATAAAATTCCTGAATTCAGTGAAACACTGATGTCTATTTTTTAGAAAGGGATGTTATCACACTTACTCTGCACTGCTGCTATTTCAACAGGATATTTGCGAGGTCTTCCTCTTTTTCGTTTAACTATGACTTGCTGCTGTACCAAACAAGCCAAAGGATTATTATTTGTTAAAAAAAAGATATTCTCTAAAACAAATATAGGAAGGAAAAAAGTTTGAGAATCATTAAAGAAAATAACTAACTAACGGAGTTACTGTGATCTAAGCTTTTTTTTGCAGGTTAGCATCAATGAAAAGTGGTTGTTAGTCTCTAGGGTGTGCAAAATATTTCATTAATTTTCAAAAAAATGACTTGTTCCGAGTAAGAAATTGAAGTCTTTATCTTGTAACCTGAGCATTTTGGCTTCAGTTAGAAATGTTCCAAATTTAAAACATTCTGTTTAGAGTTTGACATGCTTCACAACTACAGGTAGTCCTCAACTTATGGCCGGTTGCTTAGCAGCTGTTCAAAATTAACTCCCCCCCAAAACTACTTATGATTCAGTTTCAAAGTTTCAAAAAAAAAAAAAAAGTTATGGACGCTGCAGCACCCCTGAAGTCATTTGCCCTTAGAACCAACCATAGGGATGCTGCAGTACCTACCCACTAACCTAACCTGCCCCACCGGGTGCCTGTAGCCATTGATCCACTCAGGGGAGATCAAACCAACTATAGCACAGGCAAATTGGCTGAAGCATGCAAGTTTCCTAGCTTCCTTCCCACCACAAAAGCAAGGGGAGATCAGGTCATTTAGAGTTTGGAAGCCTCCAGTTGCCTTCCAACCTAGGGACTTGCAGGTCTTGGCCTGCTCCAGGTTCCAGCAGCACCCAATTTTCTTTTCTTTTCTTTTCTTTTTGCAGTTTCTGAGACACAGGATCAGCTTTCTTACTGAGCCAGCCTTGTGGCAAAGCAGTTGTTATTCCCGTGAACCTGTAGATGGCAGCCTTTTAAATGGAGCCCTCTACAGTATTGCAAGAATAGCAGATGTTGCAGAATAACATGAATTTGCCATGAGGCTGTCTTGCAAACACCAGCTGGTCTGCTGTCTTCTAGGTCGCTGGGTGGAAAGGAAGCTGAAGGACTGCAAGGGGTGAGAAACAGAGCACAGGGTGCTTCAGGTGGTGGGAAAATTTCAGGGCAGGCAAGCCTGGGCCTGCGTTAGACCTCCTAGGGTCTCTCCCTCCCCAAGGCACCTTGTGCTCCACTTAACATTCCGTAAGTTCATTTAATAGCTGCATCAGAGAGAGAAAGGGCTGGGGATTGTTGTAAGGCCATTTTTCTTAATGGCTGTCTCTGCCTGCGACCGTAGTAGGCAGTCTCCATTACGATTGTAACTTGAGGACTACCTGAACACAAAAAGGTTCATTTTTTTACAATACAAGGAAGTTTTTTTCTTTCTTTCCTTCATTCAGATTACATTAGGAACTAAATAGTTTTAGGATTTTGATCCATGAGTCATTGGCAATGTAGCTATTATCTTGATTACCTAGAAAAGCATTAGTGAATTTGTTTGTTAGTTTGGTTTTTTGTCTTTTATATTGTTACAATTGGACAAAACATGATCATCTGAAGCACATACAAACAACTTTCAAATGAGTGGCTGATACTGACCAGACTGCTTCTCTCAACAGGATTCAAACTGGATTCCAGACCTAAAGTGTTAGAAATAACCATTCTGCCAATAATTTTATCTGCAGGAAAGAAATTCAAGAAACTCAACTTATATGAAATGCTTATATAATTATTTTTAGCAACGGCATAATCTGTTGACTTCCTCTGAATGGCATAAGTCTGGCTTCTATTTGCTGCACACCCCATCATTTTTACTTCTATGACAACCTTAATAAACTTCAGATAATTACTTGCCTTATATTTTGTTGTATCATGGATCTAAAATTCACATTTATATGGCTATTTATTATACTAAAAATTAATCAGGAACTAACTGTCCAAAAAAATAGAAATAAGCATATTGCTTCTACAGGACAGAAATGTCAAATAATAGAAAACCACCTGTCTACTTCGTCTTGTTCAACAGAATATTCCCAACATGGAATGGTTTATCTCATGAATGAAGGCAAATATCCATGTCCCAGGATAATGATGTGAGATCAAATTTAGGTTGGTCAACGGGACCAGAGATTTACTCTTCCGAGCTTTCGGACTCATGATGGAGCCCATCTTCAGGGAACTTCTCTCTAATAGAATACATGCTTTGGGCTGTTCTGTGAGTCGTGTTTATGTGGGGCCTTCTTATTGGCTGATTGATATATTGATGGCTGGCCACTGGCTGTCGTTTCCTTGTGCTGCCAAACCGTCAGCTCCTAAGTATTTGATAAGCTAGTGGTAAATCAGCACTCCTATTAACTGACAAGGGACCCATTTCCTAGGCTTCAATCATTTAGCTTGGAAAAGTAAATCTCTGATCCCAGTGACCACCAACCCAAATTTGATCTTGCAACTAATTTATCTATTTGAAAAGGAGTAGGAAACAGCTCCTACATCCTAGGAGACAAATAACATCCTAAGTAGCAAATAGGTAAAGCTAATACCACATACATACCGTTTCCCCCAAAATAAGACATCCCCTGATAATAAGCCCAATCGGGCTTTTGAGCGCATGGCAATAAAGCCAAGCACTTATTTCAGGGTTCAAAAAAATATAAGACAGGGTCTTATTTTCGGGAAAACATGGTAGCAATGTCATCACAAAATGCTAAGACTATACTTGTGTCCCATCATCTGATACAAATCATCATACCCATTTTATCCCTTGCCCTTCTGCAGACACCTCTGAGTAACAGCTAAATGTTTATGTTAATCCTTTCCATGTCACTTCTGAATAATTTTTTAAGCAGTGTCTTTAGATTCCATGTCCAGGTAACTAAGTAGGGAGTATAAGGAAAAATAATATTCAAGGAAACTATTATAATATAAATATAAATATTGCAATTCTACTGCTACGATTGTACAGCCAACTGCTGGAAGAAAAGGATCACTGTACACCTTTTGAATAACTTGTCTGAGAGGCTTTTCAAGCTGAAGTTTCAAATTTTCTGGAATGGCAATAGCACTTAGAATCCATGCATATACCGCTTCACAATGTTTTACAGCACTCTGTAAACGATTTACAGAGTCAGCATATTGCCCCCAACAATCTAGGTCCCCATTTTACCGACCTTGGAAGGATGGAAGGCTGAGTCAAACTTGAGCCGGTCAGGATCAGGATCAAAGGAATCAAACTCCTGGCAATGTGAGCAAAATTAGCCTGCAATACTGCATTCTAACCACTGCGCCACCATGCCTCTTTGGAATAACTAGGCCAGTGATGGCGAACCTTTTTCTCGTTGCGTGCTGGTGTGTGTGCGCGCGATAACACCCGTGCGTGCCAGCACCCATAATGCAATGCGACCCCCACGCATGCGCATGCACACGTGACACCCCACGCATGAACCCATTGCGCACACTCCCTCATGCATACGTTCTGCATTGCGCATGCGCAGTCCCCCACATGCGCTTCGTGGCCCCTCTACTGTGACTTTTTTGGGCTTTCGGGAGCAGGGATTGAAGCCCCCACTTGCTGCTTCTGGCAGTGCAAGAACCGGCTCTGCTGGGTACAAGGGGGTGGGGGAAAGATCTGCTTTCGGGGCTTCCCTTCTCCCCAGCCGAGCAGACTGTCCAGGGGCAGGGATTGAAGCCCCCACTTGCTGCTTCTGGCAGCACAATGACCGGCTCCGCTGGGTAAAAAGGGGGTGGGGGAAGGATCTGCTTTCGGGGCTTCCCTTCTCCCCAGCTGAGCAGACTGTCCAGAGGCAGGGATTGAAGCCCCTACTTGCTGCTTCTGGCAGCGCAAGAACCAGCTCTGCTGGGTACAAGGGGGTGGGGGAAAGATCTGCTTTCGGGGCTTCCCTTCTCCCCACCTGAGCAGACTGTCCAGGGGCAGGGATTGAAGCCCCCACTTGCTGCTTCTGGCAGCACAATGACTGGCTCCGCTGGGTACAAGGGAGTGGGGGGAAGAATCTGCTTTCGGGGCTTTCCTTCTCCCCACCTGAGCAGACTGTCCAGGGGCAGGGATTGAAGCCCCCACTTGCTGCTTCTGCAGCACAATGACCGGCTCCGCTGGGTACAAGGGGGTGGGGGAAGGATCTGCTTTTGGGGCTTCCCTGTCTCCCCAGCCGAGCTCCAGACCTGTCCAGGCTGTCCAGGGGCAGGAAAAAGCTGCTGCCGGCTCCAGACCTGGCAGCCCACAGGATCAGCCCGAGCTTTACAAGCCGCTGTGGCACAACAAGAATCGGCTGGCCCAAACAGCCCTGCCTCGGAATAACGAAGACAATGCCATCCCCACCCCCCTTTCCACCTCCTCCAGAAAAGGGCTAAGCAGGTCGCTCCCACCGCCATCCCCCCCATTCTTCATTCGTTGCGATGTGAAGGGGGAAAAAACCCACAGGAAGTCCTGCTCCTGGTGCTGCCAGGGAAGAGGCAATGCAAGAACCGCTGTTGCCGGGGATGAGGGGGTGCCAGCGCCAGAAGCAGCGGGCTGGGGCTTCAATCCCTTTCCCTGGACAGCCTTCTCAGGTGCGGAGACAGGGAAGCCCCAGACCACAGATCCTTCCCACCACACCCTTGCACCCGGCGGCGGTGGTCCTTGCGCTCCCCCTCCCCAGCGGTGGCAGGAGCAGCTGGCGGGGGAGAGAGGATGGTGGCAGGCTGCAGCAGCAGGCTGGTCGCACTGGCTACAAGGCAGCAGCGGCTCCTCCTCCTGCCACCCTCGCGCTCCAGGCAGCATCCAGGCAGCCATATCTGTCCTCCCCCTGCGCCAGCCCACGTGGATTCCAGGCAGCGCAGCTGCAGGGCCTTTCCTCACAGTGCTGGTGATAAGGCAAGCAGGCAGCCGGGCATAGAGGAGTGACTGGTGGCAGTGCTCCTCGCTGGCAAGGGGTGGATATCCCAGGGCTGTATCCGGGCAATGATGGCATGGCTGGTGCGCACCCGCACTAAAGGCCAGCTGATTGTCATGCACACATGCGCACCAGTAACCCGCAGACTAGCTGGCTGGTGCGCATGCGTACCCTGGAAACCCGGAAGAGGAATGGGCGACACCACGCGTGCCAGGCAACATGGCTCTGTGTGCCACTTCCGGCCCACGTGCCATAGGTTCGCCAACACAGAACTAGGCATTGCATCACCATTATCAGCTCAAAAATTGAAAGGTATGTAAAGAAATTCTCATTCATTAAATGGGTCATGCAAATAATAGTTACTTGTGGGCTACTGTTTTTTATGGACCACCAAAAGCACCACACTTGGTATCACCTTTTTCTTTTACAGATTCTGAGGAATGTTTCCCAGCCACAGCATGACATTCAGGCATTTCTTCTGAGTTGTTGGCAGTTTTTTCCTAGAGAATTATAAATAAATAACTGCTGATGAAAGAGAATAATCCCCATTTAAGACTGCTAAAACACTGGCAATTTGCTCTCTGCATCACCCTGCATTAACTCATTCTATTTACTCAGAAAGATCTTCAGGACAAGGGATATGACTGGTATCTTCCTGTTTCAATGTCACTTGACATGGGTTATCAAGTTATCTCCTTTTCAAATTTAAGCAATTTTGGCTGCTTTTGGTTACAATAAATGAAGTGTTCTCTCTTTGTCCACTCTCAATTTCAGATTTCTGCATACCATCATCTGGGGCAAGGTACAAAAAAAGATGGCTTTGTAAACCAGTAATTGTAACCACAAGGATATATTAGACCTTGCAAATGAGCACAAGTACAGTTGAAATAGAGTAAGTTGATTCTTCTCTGTTTTTATTTATAAATAATAACTGCCATTCCAAACAGGGATATACAAAAATCCAGAAACGATACTGGATGTAAAAAGGAAAACTATCTATCATTAGCGATAATTATGTGCCCATAATATGTATTGCTTGCACTGTATTTTAATGAATCACACAGTACCTCATTAATTTCTTCTTTGGCCTCCTCTTCCAAAATCTGGCATTGTGTACCACCACCTGTAAAAATGACATTAATGTTTTCTTGAAATGATTTCCAAAAGTATAGTCAAAAGGATGAAAACTTGTTTGCACCATTATCTTAATCAAGCAAGGCCATGGTTTGAACTCCCCCATTTACCCTCTTCAATAGTAGGACTCCTCATTGCTTCTGGCATGAAACTCTCTTCGTTCTGATCAGGTCTTTCTGGCTGCAACCAAAGGAGAAGAAAAATGAGGACAAGGACTGCCTTCTTGGATTGGCCAGCTGACAACAGCCTTCGAGGTAGACCAGGGAGAAGTCGTAGCAGGGTGAAATAACAGTTCATGTGTTTCAACACATTGCCTTTGAACCAGGAAATTTCATCAAATATTATACCTTTGACAGAGTGATCTTACAGGAATATTTTTTAAAACAACACTGAGCTATCTATCTGAAACTGACTTTCACTTACCCTTTTCAGAAAAGAAGGATTTTTTTAAAAAAAAAACCCTTTTCCAATGAAGACAAAACCCCACAATCATTAAAACAAGCAAACACTCCCTAACCCCAAACCCCAGTGCATACCTCTGATAATTTTTCTTTAAGAATTTGACCTTCTATTGCTTCTGTTATGACCATAGCATGTGTATTTCCAAAGGCTAAAAAACAAAAACAGAAATATAGAAGTATTAATCAGAATCTAATGTTGATGTGACATATTAGTAGAAAACTACTAGTAGTAGAAAATTACTGCCACCCAACTCCATAATCCCCATCTCAGACACACCAACAACAGCTAAGCCTCCTATAACCTACCCCATCCCATTGGGCCCACCACCTCTGGTGATTACAGAGAATGAGATGCAAGGTCTATTTCACAGACAAAAGCCAGGAAAAGCACCAGGCCCAGACAAGATAACTGCTTCTTGCTTAAAAGCTTGTGCTGACCAACTGGCCCCCATCTTCACCTGTATCTTTAATAAATCACTAGAGATATGCTATGTTCCTTCTTGCTTCAAATGCTCTACTATCATCCCAGTGCCGAAGAAACCCTCCATCAACGAACTGAATGACTTCAGACCGGTTGCTCTTACATCTGTAGTTATGAAGAACTTTGAAAGGCTAGTGCTGGCCCACCTGAAAACCATCATGGATCCACTGTTAGACCTCTTGCAATTTGCCTACCGAGCAAATAGATCTACAGATGATGCTGTTAATATGACTGCGCTACATCCTACAACATCTTGAATCTCCAAAGACCTATGCAAAGGTCCTCTTTGTAGACTTCAGCTCAGCATTCAATACCTCACTCCAGATATTCTTCTAACTAAACTAAATCAGCTAACTGTACCTGACCACACTTGTAAATGGATCATAAGCTTCCTAACAGGCAAGAAACAGCAGGTGAAGCTAGGCAAAATCACATCAGATACCTCTGATGGGTTTCACTGTGGTCATAAATCAAGGATATTTGTATATATCCAATTTGTTGGAAAAAATTCTACCTGGATGGGAAAGAAAAATGTTATATTCTCTATTTAATGAGCTCCTTTAATTAAAGTATCCTAAGGTAATAATTACACTTCTCTCCTTTCATCATCATTTGTCTGAAAAGATAACAGAGTGATCATGTTTAAGTGCAGCAGAAGAGATTTTGGGATTAAGAGAGGACTTTAATTTAGCTCCCATATTTTTATTAACCAGATTGCACAAACCCCAAGAAAGCAAAGCAGCAACAAAGAATTGGAAAGGTCAAATTCTGATACTCCCTACTTGTTCACTCCAAGGCAGAAAGAGGCCCAGGAGATAGAAAGGTCAAGGTGAGTCACTGACAGGAAGCTTGCAACTCCCAGTTGTTTAAAATTCCAGTTTACTGGAACTTCCTATTATAAACTTAGAATACAGCTAACGTCTGCTATTCTAATTATTCATTGTGAATGCTCATTTAAAATCATTTTAGTATGCACATGGTTTCTTTTATTATTACTACATAAGATACAAAGGAAATAATCTTTCAGTTTTAAAAATATACCATCAAATACAGAGTTAGATCTTTGTTCATTAAACAGCAACCGGGTGTTTACATTCCTTGCAATTTTGGATTATGAAGCTCTTGGTCTGCTCTGCAGACACATCTTTGACAGAAGACATCGACTGTCTTTTGAACAACTTCCTTTTACTTAGGCTGAATTTTATCAAATGAAGGAGCTTTCTAAAAATGTCTCTAGTAGAAAAAAATAATACAATTGTAACACTTAATGTCATATAGAATAATAGATACATAGATTTCCATCAGTGGTGGGTTGCTACCAGTTTGCCGCAGATTGTGCAAACCGGTAGTGATGGTGGCGGGAGGCTCCACCCACCCACCCAGACATCTCTGCGCATGCGCAGCAGCTTATGCACATGCGCAGCAGCATCTCACGCATGCTCACAAGCGAACCGGTAGTGACGGGGTTTGAAACCCACCACTGATTCCCATGTAAGAAACTTACATGTGAAAATGTATTTTAGCTATTCTTTGTGGAGTACAAGCAACAAGTATCCAGGAATCATTATTTAAACAGAGGGCAAACAGGAGTATGCAGAATTTCTAGAAGAGGATTTTTTAAATGTTTTATTCACTAGAGTTGCTCCTCCTGGTCAGGTGTTCTGAGAATGTATTTTTTCATCAGCAGATTCCATGATCTGAAAAAAGTTTGAAAACTGTGCAGGAAACTATGTCAGGCCCTTTGAGTGAAATGTTGCATTGTTAGTAGAGATCAACGAGAAGGCAACTTTCACTTCTCTATGATCACTCACAAACTGGCATATATTGTAAATAGATTTAAAATCCCTTAGATTACCTTTCACAACTAGAATCACAGAATATGTGAGTTGGAAAAGATTATTGCTCTCAATTAATTCACCTCTTCCTAAGACTTCCGGTGGCACCGCAGGCGCCGAGGACGCTCTTTTCTTGAGCACCAGCCCCGCGATTTCGTAAAGCCGCTAGAACAGCACAAATCAGCTGTCTAGCGGCTTGGAAACTTTCTCCCCGGGAAAAGGGGAGGAAGAGAGCAGACGGGCGTAGGTAGAGCTCCCCAAGGAGCCCCAGGAACAATTCTGGGGCTCGAAAGGTGAGAGCTCCCTGGAAGCCCGACAGAGCTCCGGATCCAGGATGTTTCTGCTTTAAGCAGAAGAAGAGCCGCCACCACCCCTGCAAACAACGCTTGGAATAAACATCATTCGGAAGCAGGCTGAGCAAACTCAGGAGAGATTAGATCTGCAAGTACTGAACTTTAATTCCAAATGTGTATTACTTCCTTCTGATTTATTAAGGGGAGAAAGTGAAACCAAGATGGCGATTGAGCTTTAATGGGGTGTGAAAGCGAAAGTTAAAAAGGAAGTTTCTTTTAGTGTTGGCAGCCCCTGTTCAAAATTAGAGATTTGTGCTTTTAAAAAAAGGAGAAGATCAAAGATTACAGCAGTGTTTTTTAAAAAAAGGAGTGATATTATTTAAAAACTGATTTCTGGATTTGGTGGATTTAATGTTCTGGCAGCTGATTAAATTTAAATTGGAAACTAAAAATGGCTTCAAAACAAATTAAGGCTATTGTCCCCAAAAGTGCTGGGACTTCTCCAGCTCAAACGTCCAGATTGCAATCTCTCTCTGTTCCAACGGAACCAACAATATTAACATTTGAAATGTTGCAGGAAGCCCTCAAAACACAAGCCTCTGTTACAGAAAAAAAAATTGCTTCAATGTTTCAGGAGCAAACTCGAGAGGTTGCTGAAGAGATAGCTCAAGTCAAAGAGACTATTCAAAAATGAAACCAAGTAATTAGAGAAGATATCATGGCAGTACAAGGATTGGCAGGACATATTGAAGCAAGAGATGAAAAAGTGGAAGAAATTAAGCAGTCTAATGAGAACTTGGAAAATAAAATGGGGGAGGTCCAGGACAAGATGGAAAGAGCAGAGGCTGATGTGATAATGATACAATATAGAGACATGGAATTTGCTTTGAGAATAAGAGGCCTCAAGGAAAATAAGCAAGAGAATTTGAGAGAGATCTTCTCAGAAACATTTGCACAGATAATGGGAGATCAAAAAGCAAATTTTGAATGGCAAATTGACAAAATTTATCGTGTCAATTCATGGGTGGCCAGACAGAAACATCTACCAAGAGACATTGTAGTTTATTTTACAACAAGGAGACTATGCAATGAAATCCTACAAGTCACTTTTAAAAATAAACTTCAAGTGCAGGGGCAGGAGGTTTTAACATTGAAAGAAATTCCCCCCAAAATGTTGAGAGCCAGAAAGGATTATGCCTTTCTGGTGGAAGAACTGAGAAACCGTCAGATACAGTATAGATGGGAAGTTCCAGCTGGTCTAGTGGTGAATTATTCAGGAGAAAGATATCGTCTCAATTCAGTGTGGAAGGCAAGAGATTTTTATACCAGTGTATTAAAGGCTGGATGCCCACAGCCCCAGGAAGCTAGAAGGAAGACGGAAATAGAGGGGGCAAAAAAGGGGGAGAAAGAATTGTTGGCACAGGCCCAAAAGGGTGATTTGATTATTCAAGAAGAATTAATACAATTTTCGGCTACTGTTCAAGCTTTGGAGATAGAAGAACCTAAGGATCAAAGACAGACTCGAGCGGCAGCCAAGCGTCAAGAAGAATTAAGAGTGCAGCAACTTCAAATGATTCAAGATACTACAAAAACAGAAGCAGTGGGAGGAGCAAGGCCAAAAAGTAAAATGCATGGAGATTTCCAGCATATGCTCCAAATGCTTCAGGGGGCCAAGAATGGCAACTAGATTTTTGACCTGGAATGTTAATGGCCTAAATTCACCACAAAAGAGGAGAAAAATATTTCATTATTTGAAACAGTTTAAAAATGATGTAATTTGTTTACAAGAGACTCATATTAGAAGTAAAGATCAAAAGTACTTAATAAATGCAAGGTTAGGTATACATTTTGTTGCATCTGCTCCTGAGAAGAAGAATGGTATAGTTATATACCTAAAAAAAGACTTAATTGCCAAATTAATTGAAGCAGATGATCAAGGAAGATTTATAGCAATTGAACTTTTAATAAAAGGAGAAAAAATACTTTTAATTGGAGTCTACGCACCGAACCAACAACAGGAAAAATTTTATAAGCTTTTACATTCCAAGTTACTACAATGGAATTATAAATCATGTATTTTATTGGGTGATTGGAATGGAGTTTTGGACACTAAAAAAGATAAGAAGGGGCTCTTGCAGAACATTTCAACGTGTGCCAGATTGCCAAAATCATTTTTTGAAATGATGGAGGATATGGAGCTGAGAGATATCTGGCGAGAGAGAAACCCTGAAGAAAAAGACTTTACCGCTTCCGGTTGGTGAATCCCAGCGATATGGTGCTGTGACAGCAATCGCTGCTTGCAGCGCCACTTTTTCGTCGTGTTTTGGGGTCCCTTCGAGGCGTGGGAACTTGGAGAGCTCTGCGGACAATAGCGGGGTGTCAGCAGGCAGAGTGGTGAGGAGCAAGCACTCTCTGCTGGACCGACAGCCGCTGTCAAACTAACGTGGCGTGTCTGCCTTAAATGGCAGACTCGAAGCTGTGATAGCCAACAAAAGACAGGAAGCAAGAAGATTTCGGTGAAGTTGGTGCCTATTATCATTCATACCTACTCTCCCCTGAACATGCTCAGAGTGAGTTTAATTGGATTGTGCTGGCTGCGTCGGATAAGAAGGATCCTGGAAGGAATTGGCGGCGATTTTGAGGCTGCTGGAGATCGGTGGGAGGCGAGATCGCAGACGAGCCGGTGAGACTGAGGATACTTTTAGAACGGGAGACGGCGCTTCCAGGGGATTGGATTGATATTTTGTTTTGAGCAAATAAACTTTGAAAGCTGAGAGTGTGGAATAGACTAATTAAATAAAGGAAACTGGATTTCAGAAGTGCGGCAATTGTCAGGACTAATAATAAGACTGTCTGGAACTGAGAGAGTGAGAAGGAGCCCTTGGGGAAGACAACGTGGCTGATGAAATCTGAATGACAATGCAAATGGAGAGTGATTGAATTTAAGAGCAACGCGAAGCGGATTATACAGCAAAGCGTGCCTCCTGCACTGTTGTAAAAGAACTTTTTTATATTTTTGGTTGCTTCTCCCTTTTGCTCTTTTATGATTGAGAGAAGTTATTGAGCAATCAATCAATTAACGAGTTGGGCAAATAACAACAACAAAAAAAACATTAGAAAATCTATATATCTATAATTATATATCTATATCAATATTATATATATTATATATTCCATTTCAGATAATCTAAATTAATTCTGAACTTATTTAAAATTTATTAAGTACTTTTTAGATTTTTTTTATTAAGGAATTTATACATTCTATAATCTTATATGTTCTATAATTGGATTTTTTTTTCTTATCCTCCTTTTTTCTTCTTTCAATTATTGATTCTTAATTTTGATTAGCTTTTTATAACTTGGAATATTGAATATTGAGATTGCATAATTAATTAATTATTTATATGTGTACTTAGATTACTTAAGATATATTAGAATGTCATCAGTGCTTAAGTGTTAAATAAGGATAGGTAAAGCTCATTTGCTTAAGTAGTGATAGCAGGTGAGAAGGCTATCTTAGTTCAAATTAGTTTAAATATTAATTGATTAATAAGTGACTTATTACAGGATAGATTTGTGAAATGGATAAAAATCTGAATTATTGTATTACTAAACAATATTGAATAGTGGAACGGGGGGGGGAACGATTTAATATAAATACACTTGATAGAGGCAGTTAAATATTGGTGGATGACAATCTGGAAAAACATTGAAAGAGCCTTGGTAGTACAGTGGTCTAAGGCACCCTGTTATTAAGCTGGTTATTAAGACCAGCTGCCTGCAATTACTGCAGGTTCGAATCTCGCCAAGGCTCAAGGTTGACTCAGCCTTCCATCCTTTCTAAGGTAGGTAAATTGAGGACCCAGTTGTGGGGGCAATAAGCTGACTTTGTATAAATATACAAAAGGCTATATAAGATGAAGGCTATTGCTGAGCACATTGTAAGCCGCCCTGAGTCTCCGGAGAAGGGCGGCATATAAATCAAATTAAAAAAAAAAAGATAATGAGAAAACAGAAAAAGGTGTTAAAGGAGATGACGAGCCTCTCATCCACGGTGACAAAAACAGGAAAGAAAACACCCTCAAATCCCACGATCACAATGACATCACCTGCTATGCAGAAATCGACTGAAGGTCTCTCTAAAATGGAGAAATCAGGAATGATACCCACAATGCAAGCAATGCAATCAACACTGACAGCAATACAGGACACGATGATTATGATGCAAGAAAAAATGTCTAGTAATCATACTGAACTGAAGACAGATATTAGGGCATTAGATCAAAAAATGATTGGTATACAGGAATCGATACAAACTAATACACAGAAGATTAAAAAGATGGAAGTTAAAATGGAACAACAGGAAAAAAAATTAGATACGGTTGACCAAAAACTGATGGCACAGAACAGGGAATTGGCAGACTCAATTACCCAATTGGAAATGGATCGAGCCTCCTTCTACCTCCGTTTCCAAAACATTGCGGAAGATAAGGAAGAAGATCTGGGCCAGGTGATGGCGGAATTAATTGCTGAGGTGTTGCAACAAGATAAATTGGATATTATAAAGAAAATTGATGCGGTATATAGGGTCCAGACAAATTATGCACGAAGAAATAAATTGCCAAGGGAGGTGCATATAAGATTCGCAAGGAAGAAGGTAAAGGATATCTTCTATAATATGGCAAGAGATGAACCAGTCATGTACAAGGGAAAGGAGGTGATTATATTGAAACAAATTCCAAGGAGGGTAAGGGAGATAAGGAGAGATTATAGGTTTTTGGCTACTCAACTAAACAAAAGGAATATCCTCTTCAGGTGGATTTTACCGGAAGGCATGTGGATCACGTGGCAAGGGAATAAAGTTAAGATAGATAGCTTAGTAGCAGCTCAAGAGTTCTTGGATCAATTACGAGCGTCTGAAGAGGATCAAAGCAGTAAAGAGGAGTTAGAGAAGATAACATCTGAAGAAGAAGCAACCCAGCAGAAAAGAGAGAAAGAAGAGACATCGAAGGAGGAGGAAGATAAGGATAGTAAAGAGACAAAGAAAGACCGAAGACCACAAAGAGTTACACGCACCAACAAGTATTAGGATAGTATACAAGAATTAAGAGATGGATGATTGGAAATTGATAGCGATCAACGTAAATGGCCTGAATGATAATAAAAAGAGATTTTTTTTTTTTTTACAAAATTAGCTAAACAAAATATGGATATAGTGTGTCTTCAAGAGGTTCATATTAAAAAGGAAAATCAAAAATATTTGGAATATAAGAAATTGGGGAATCTTTATGCCTCTCTAGCTGACAAAAAGAAGAGGGGAGTAGCATTGTACATCAAGAAGGAAATAAAAGCCGAAATGAAATATGCAGACCCGAAGGGAAGGATATTAATGGTGGAAGTTAAAAGAGGCAATTATCCAATTTTATTAACAGCAATTTATGCTCCGAATGAAAATTTAGGAGACTGTTATAAAAAATTAGGAGAGAGATTAAGCATGATGGATAAGAGCAAGATTTGCATAATTGGGGATTTTAATGGGGTAATAGATTCGAATAGAGACTATAAGGGGACCAAAGGTAAAAAGAAAAAGAGGAAAAATCTACCAAAACCATTCTTTGATATGGTAGAAGAACTTAATCTAGTGGATATTTGGCAGGTTCTGCAGCCACATAAGAGGCAGTATACATATTATTCTAACCCTAAAAAATCTTGGTCCAGGATTGATATGATGTGGGTAAGCAGAGATATAGGGTTACATATTAAGTCAACGGAAATTATGCCCAACATTTGGGCAGACCATAATCCATTAGAGGTTAAATGGGAATGTACGCACAAGAGAAGAAATACAAGATGGAAATTAAATAATCAATTTCTAAAGGACAAGCAAAATGTTGAGAAAGTAAAAAAAGAATTAAATCTATTTTTTTGAAGTAAATGAAAAGGAAGTAACATCTCGAGGTATCATATGGGATACAATGAAAGCATACATAAGAGGACTAGCAATATCGTATAGTGCACATAGGAATAAGGAAAGGAGAGAGGCAGAAGGCACTGATAGAAGAATTAGGGAAAGCTGAGAGGGAATTACAACAAAAACCAGATAATAAGGTTGTTAAAGAAAATTGGATGGTTATACGGCACAAATTAGATATTATCGATCAAGAGGAATTGGCGTACAAAATGAAACGAACCAAACAATATTATTTTGAAAATGCAAACAAACTGGGTAGGTGGCTGTCCTACAGGTTAAAAAAAGAAAAAGAGAAAGGCATAATTCATCAATTGGAAGACCCGGAAGGCCATCTTAACAATAAACAGGAAGATAAATTGGAGATTGCCCGAGAGTATTATGCGGCTCTGTATACGAAAGAACAAATTCCCAACGAAAAGGTGGTCCAATACTTGTCAAAAGAAAGTCTCCCAAAGATCGGGGAAGAGGATAAAGAAATACTTAATAAAGAAATAACGATGACAGAATTAAGGACGGTAATATCTAAACTTAAAAAGAACAAATCCCCAGGCCCAGATGGACTCCCAGGGGAATTCTATAAAAATTCGGATTTGGAGGAAATTTTATTACCAAAGCTGTTAGAAATTTATAATGAGGCCCTAACAGAATCCAAAATTCCAGAATCATGGAGAGAAGCGTATATCACTCTCCTCCAAAAAGAAGGAGAGGATCCAAAATTAATTAAAAATTATAGACCGATCTCCCTCCTGAATACGGACTACAAAATTTATATGGGCATCTTAGCAGGAAGGCTAAAAATAATTCTGAATAAATTAATACACAGTGATCAAAATGGATTCCTCCCTGGGAGGAAAATCAGGAATAATACAAGGATGATAATAGACATATTGGAATACTATGAGGAACACCCGAACAAAGAAATGGCATTGGTCTTTGTCGATGCCCAAAAGGCATTCGACAATCTTAATTGGCAATTTATGAAACAACAAATTATCCAAATGGAATTCAGCTCAAATTTTGTCAATACGATATCCACAATCTATCAAAAACAAAAGGCTAACATATTACTGAATGGAGAATTAACTAAGGCTTTTCAAATTAGAAAAGGGGGCTGACAAGGGTGCCCTCTATCCCCACTTTTATTTATTTTAGCACTAGAAGTACTTTTGAGAAAGATTAGGAATAAGAATGAAATAAAGGGTTTAACAATCAGAAAAGAGATATATAAGACACAGGCATTCGCAGATGATGTGGTATTAATTATGGAAGAACCATTAGAATCAGGCACTAAAATTTTGGAAGAATTGGGCAATTACGGAGAGGTAGCAGGCCTTAAATTAAATAAATCCCAAACTAAATTATTAACAAAAAATATGACAGAGGTAAGAAAAAAAGCACTGGAAGAATCAATGGAGATCCAAACCGCCAAGAAGGTAAAATACCTGGGGGTGTGGATTTCATCAAGGTGCTCGGCCCTCAGAGAGGATAATTATTTACCATTGATTAGAAATATTAAACAGGATCTAGAAAAGTGGGAAAGACTACAGATATCATTATTAGGTAGAATTGCAGCAATAAAAATGAGCATATTACCCAAGTTATTATATCTATTCCAAACGGTCCCTGTTAAATTAGATAAAAAAAATTTTTTGGAGCTCAATATCATCATCAGAAAATTTATTTGGGAGGGAAAGAAACCAAGAATAGCAATTAGGAATTTACAGGACAAGAAGGAAAGAGGGGGTTTCGGATTACCTAAATGGGAGTTATATCAAAAAGCTGCAAACCAGTATGGCTGAAAGATTGGACAACCCTGAGAAATAAAAGACTGTTAACTTTAGAAGGGCATGATCTCCAGAAGGGCTGGCATGCATATCTCTGGGATACTGGGAAGAAGATGAAAACTTATTTCCATAGGCATAAAATAAGGGAGATCTTATACAAATATGGGGAGAGATGAGACAGAAGCACTATAGGAAAATTCCGAGATGGCTTTCCACCATGGAGGCTATAATATATCCAAATGTATTAGAAATGGGTAAAACGGTCAGATACAATGAATTATTAGATGGGGGAGGGAATCTTAAAACAAGGGAAGAATTGATGGAACAAGGTACTTCTACAGACTGGTGGCCATATAACCAAATTAAATCCAGATATAAAAAAGATAAGGAGGAATTTGGCATAGAGACAAGCATAAATGGATTTGACAAGATATGGATGGGTACGGATGACAAAATTCTAGCTAAATTATATAATTACTTATTGGAGTACAATATGGAAGAGGAAGTAGTTAAAGAACTGATGTTAGCATGGGCCAAAAATATCAGACAGAATATAAATCTGAACGAATGGGATTCAATATGGAATAATAATCTTAAAATGACAAAGGCGACGGCTTACAAGGAAAACCAATTCAAGCTGTTTTATAGATGGCATATGGCCCCAGCTAGGATAGCGAAGATCTACCCCAATTCGAGCCCTAAATGTTGGAAATGTGACCATCAGCAGGGTACTTTCTATCACTGCTGATGGACTTGTAATCAGGCACAAAAATTCTGGAGGATGATATGGATGTGAATTAGAGAAATAATAAAAGAAAATTTTGATTTCGAACCAAAAGCCTTTCTCCTGGGAATTTTGAAAACTGAATATGCAAAAAAGAAAAAGTACTTAATTATACATATTCTGACAGCCGCTAGAATTTCCTTTGCCCAGTATTGGAAAGAAAAACAAATACCACCTCAAGAACATGTTATTGGGAAAATACTGGAGTGCGCTGAAATGAACAAATTGACTTCAGAAATTAATGACAGAGAAGATTCGGAATTTTATAGCGTGTGGGACATGTAGTACGAATGGATGGGGAAAAGAAATAAAGAAGGAAATAGAGTATAGAGATTAAGTATTAATTAATCAACAAAATCCATGGAGAAATGAACAGTATTACATTTAGTCTTAGAGATTTGAGCACTATTATCTTTAAATGTTTTGAAATTAAATTTAGCTTTAAGAAACAATATCAGATAAAAGACAAGTAATAATGCATGTAGATGTATATATGTATATATTTGCACCAATGAACCAAAAATGTATTGAATGTATCACTATATGTTATAATAAAAATCAAATTAAAAAAAAAAAGAAAAAGAAAAAGACTTTACCTTTTTTTCTGATAAACATCAATCTTTCTCCAGGATTGATTTTATATTAATTATAAATGATCTCTTTTCCAGGGTGAAGAAGACGAAGATTTGTCCAAGAGTTTTAACGGATCATAGTCCCGTTTGGATGGAATTAGAGTATGGAAGGGGATCTAAGAGGTCTTAGAGGTTAAATGAAAATCTGTTTAAATATGAGGAAAATGTAAAAGAATGTAAAAAATTTATGAAAGAATTCTTTATCATAAATATGCATAAGGGTACATCTATGGAAATGGTTTGGGATGCAAGTAAAGCATATATAAGAGGCATTTTGATATATTTGAATAATAAATATAGACGCAAACAGAAAAAAAAAAGGAAGGATGTAGAAGAGGAAATTAGAAAAAAAGAACAAGCTTTGATATTGAATCCAGCAGATAAAAAAATAAAAGAGGCAATTAATTTATTGCGAGGGCAATTTAATATGTTAATGGCAGATCAGGTCGCAACTAATTTGCAATATGCTAAACATAATATTTTTTGTAATGCTAATTTATTTATTTATTTTTCAGATTTTTATACCGCCCTTCTCCTTTCAGACTCAGGGCGGTGAACAGCCAAGTAAAACACTTTATACACAAAAGTTAAAATAGATTTAAAATAATTAAATAATTTGGCCCATAATTTAAAACATTTCAATTTAAAACCAATTTCAAATTTTAAAAACCCATCATAAAATCAGGACAGCCCGGCTAACTGAAAGAAGTAGGTTTTAAGGGCTAATAAACCAGGGAGGTGGTTAGCATATTTGTTAAGGAAAAAACAAAAGTCACGGACTATAGAGAAAATAGAATATAAAGGTAAAGAGCAAAATATGATTAAAAAAGCATTTTTAAAATTTTATACGAGCTTGTATGCTAGTGATAAAATTCAAGGTACAGATATAGATAGATATTTACAGAAAGAGAATATTCCTACAATTACAAAAGAGCAAAGGGAGGGTTTAAATCAACCAATAACCACTGAGGAGATTATGTTTGCAATTAAGCAGTTGAAAGTGGGTAAAGCTCCTGGGACGGATGGCTTGACAGCTGCTTATTATAAACATTTGCAGTTAGAAATGGTGGGACCACTCAAAGAATTATTTACTAATATACAATCTGAAGGAGATGTACCCCCATCTTGGAGGACAGCTTATATTTCTCTGATTCCAAAGGAGGAGCAAGACCACACCCAGCCAAAAAATTAGAGGCCCATATCACTCTTAAATACAGATTACAAGATTTTTGCTAAAATATTAGCAAATAGGTTAATGACAGTCATGCAACAAATGATTCATAATGATCAAACTGGTTTCATAAATGGCAGACAAATGAAGAGTAATGTAAGGCAAGTTGTTAACCTATTGGAGTATTTGGGGAAGAACAACCACATCCCTGCGGTGCTGATATTTCTTGATGCGGAGAAAGCATTTGATCGATTGAATTGGCAATTTTTATTGAAAATAATAGAAAAGATGCAGTTTGGAGAACATTTCACAAAATCTATTAAGGCAATATATCAGAAACAAATAGCGCAAATAATAATTAATGGTAGTTTAACAGATACTTTTAATATAGAAAAAGGAACAAGACAAGGATGCCCTTTGTCTCCATTATTGTTTATCTTGACTTTGGAATTTTTGTTAAGTAAGATATGTGGGTCGGACAAAATAAGTGGAATTAAGATTAGGCAGTATGACTATAGATTACGAGCATTCACAGACGACTTGGTTGTTACTTTAACCCAACCATTACAGTTGGTTGTAGGTCTAATGGATATAATTAATCAATATGGACAAGTATCTGGATTTAAAATAAATGCAGGGAAAATGAAGATAATAACTAAAAATATGACTATAAATCAAAAAGAAGAATTAGAAAGACTAACAGGATTTGAAATTGTAAAAAAAGTTAAGTATTTAGGGGTCTATATTATGACATCAAATGCGAAATTATTTAAGTATAATTATGATCCGTTGTGGCAAAAAATACAGAGAGAGATGGAAAACTGGAAAAAATTACAGTTATCCTTGTTAGGAAGAATAGCAGCAGTAAAAATGAATGTTTTGCCTAAGTTTTTGTTTCTTTTTCAAATGATACCAATACTTAAAAAAAGATGAGAATTTGAAAATATGGCAGAAGGGTATAATTTTGTTTGGGCAGGGAAGAGACTGAGAATAAAACAAAAAATAATGCAGGATATACGTGAAAGAGGAGGTCTCAAAATGCCTAACTTAAGACTATATTATGAGGCAGCTGTCCTATCAGCAATGAGTGATTGGATGAATTTAACAGAAGAAAGAATATTGAATATTGAGGGATATGATTTGGTTTACGGGTGGCATGCTTATTTATTATATGATAAGAAAGTGGACAAGACTTTTAAAAGTCATATATTAAGGAATGCTCTATTGAGTGTCTGGAAAAAGTATAAGTATAAACTAAACGAGAAGTTACCATTGTGGGCAATACCCAGACACGCGATAGAGAATATAAGTGTAGAGCAAAGGCAGGATGTGATTACATATAAAGAGCTTCTTAACAAGGAAAGAGGTATACTACAATTAAAATCTTTGAATCAACTAAGAGAAGAAAGGACAATTCGAACATGGTTTCAATATGTACAGTTGCAAGCTAGATGGAGAGAAGATCAGAAAATTGGTTTTCTGCAAAATGAGGAGAATTTGGTAAAACAGATTAGAGATCAAAGTCAAATGCACATTAAAAGGTTGTATAATGCATTGGTAGAAATGCATTGGGGGGAAATTGTTGTAATGATTGTTAAAACTTTTTAAATAAAAAAAAAATAGTTCACCTCTTCCTAAGGGAAATAATTAATTACATCACTATCAACCAGTGGCCATCCTGCTCTGTTTGAGACTTCCAGGGAAGAAGAGATCCACTGTTCTCAAGTCCCTTACTTCAGTTCAACTGAAATCTGCTAGAAATGCAATGGAGGGACTAGGTTTTGAGGCTTCATTTTTAATACCTCAAGACACTTCAAGTGACTGGATATACAGTCCTATGTTAAATGTAGATACTGTAGTTTCATTGATTGTGACACCAAATTATGATTTGTCATAAAAATTACTGTCATTAAAACATGAATTTACTTTTGAGAACCTCTTCGGGCTGTTTCTCTTCATAGTGAAGTTCCTTTTCTGGATTTGTACACAGGAGCTGTTATGAAGAAAAGAGAAAAAAATATCTTTCAACTTTAACAGTATCAAAGCCTAATATACCTCTATTTGAAAGCAAGCATGCTGCTGAGTAAACTGCAGAAGAATAACAACAATGATATACTGTTGTCTTGTCTCTAAAGCAAGGGCAGGAAGCATGGTGACATAGAAAATGCACTCTTGCCAACTCTCTTAAACCCCAAGGGAGTTTTCAAACCTTTAAAAAATCAATGTGGGAGAAAGCAAGAGTTAGATACATCTTCTGCATGATTTGCCTTATCTGGAATTGTGTGTGTGTAAAGCTAAACACAGAGCTTCCAACAGAGTGAATGGAAGTCAAATGAGAAGGTACTGTGACTATGCTGCACAAGAAATATATTTCAATTAAACAAATGAATTAGAAGCTGGAATACTTCAAACAATGTGCAGCTACATACATGAAGCATATACATCTATATGCTGTACTACTAAAACTCTTTTGTCTGTAACCTTTAGCTGGACAAAAAAAATACACCACAAGGCAACAAATTTTGAATCAAATGAGTTAACTAATGGAATGACTAATAAATTGGGGACCACAGAAACCAATAGGACTGAAATTTGGCAAATTTGTGGTCACTTAAATGCTGTCGTGCCACTGCCCAGAGGTTCAGTATACTGGGTCTGCCCTAATCTTCTGGAGGCTGGGCAGACCAGTCCTTCCTTTGTCCATTGGAGATCATCTAGATCATGGCCCTCTGGAGGCTGAGTAGATCAGTCAGCCATGGTTAAGCTGGCATGAAGTTACTCCCACTCCCATTACTTTTTGCTCTTGGTCATTCAGTTTCTGTTCAGGAAAGGAAATATCTCTAAAATGATAATTCAATGGTCATAGGTTGTTTAGGGTTTTTTTTTTATAAGCATCTATGTTCTATAGCTGTTACTGGACTGCAACTGTTTTGTGCTACTTTCCATATGTTGGCAAGCAACTAGGTATGGAGACTATATTTCAAATTAGGTGCAGTAATATCGGCGTGGGCAGACTCCCCCAACAAGAATCTGCTCATGGAACATTTTGTCACGTTACAGTCCAATGTTTCTTGAATAGTCTTAATTTCAAATATTTGTTTTCTTCTAAATTAAGTACAAACAACTTTAAACAACTAATCATTTCAAAACACCATTGTACCTTGTCGGTTGCTGTCTCCAGCCTTGGTTCCAGACTGTTAGTCACAAATGGACGCACCACTTTACTGTCTAATGAAAATAATTTAAGCAATTATAATACAATTACAATAGGTTATAATCTTATCTGGCAACTTTACCCTATACAGATGACTGAATAAAGCCAATTTTAGTAAATTAATTGTTTTTTGAAATTTTATTTGGAAACAGGAGTAGGGGGTTTGGTTCCAGAGATAACAATCTAAAATTCAAATATATTCTGCAGGATCCAATCTGGGTGTGGCTAAAAAGCCACACAAAACAGGCACCATATAAATACCACACACAGAATAGCCCAAAGACACACTCTACTGGAGAGAACTTCCCTGAGGATGGGCTCCAGCATGAGTCCAAAAGCTCGAAAGATCAACCTAGATTAGATCCTGCAACATTATCCTGTATATTCACCTTCATTTGTAATAGAATGTTATTGTGTGTCACTATTTTTAATTAGAATATTATAGTTTGCTTAAATTTAATAATTTAAATATTTATTATATTTAATAAATATTCAAAATTTAATAGGAAAGCTAAATTTATAATGGAGAAAATTAGATTATGAAACATGTATTATGGCAGAGACAGGCAATACCTCTTTTCATTTTTTTCATTTCTTTTCAGTTTTTGAAGTTCATTATGAATTTGCTTATAATATTTTAAATGCATATTACTATTAATAAAATAACTTTTGGAGTGGCAAAGTAAGATTAATTTTTACAAGTATTATTTATAACTATCAAATTATATTAATACATTTGTTGTTTTGTTAGAATGAAATACTATCAATAAAATTAATTTCACCTTTATTAGTACAGTTGTGCAGGAATATATATTTTTGAAAGCCTGTGCCTGAACAGAAACATAGGTGTTTCTGTTGATTTGGTTCCTGCCTGGAAGGAAATTAGCTGTTTAGGCAGAAATGGATTGGATTAAGAGGAAGAAGAGTGCAGCGAACCCAAGGCAACTGAAGATATGGAGATTCATCTGTTTTTTTCTCTCTCCACAATAGCTCCCACATATCCCAATGGTCTTACCCTGTTCCCCCACAAGTCTTCTCAGCCTCTTCTATTTCCTCTTTTGTACAGAAAATGCCTATTCTATAATGCCTTTCATGCAACAAGAAAACAGAACATGCTTTGTTGGCATCCCTCATACTATACAGTGAAAGTCTATTCTGAAGCAGCCTTACATAAACAAGTTCCTATTAATTTGTTAGACTAAAATCCCATCACCCTAGTCAAATAGTAATACTTCGAATTTATACTTGATTGGCCTAATTGTTGAGACCTAGAAAAGAAGAAGTAATAATCAATACTACCTTTACCTATGGGATGATTTGTTTCAGAAAACATGAATTGCTACCTACAGTATGTCCAGAAACACAGATCCATTTAAGTCATCTGTGGCAAGAAATAAACTTTCTTTCAGGAAGAATTATTTCCTGCATTATTCATGAGGTTGTTTGAGGGTGGCTAACACAATTTATCATGACATAAAGATAGTTAATTTTTATTTTCAAGTACCTATGGTCTATAAAGTTTTTTGGCAATGTAATATATAAGGTGGTCCGTAAAGTCTGGAAATAGTCTCTGATTCCTTCCAGGTTTTGCAGACTATAGCCTTGAGTATGGGCCAAGCCAGCTATGTTTGACAAGGGATTTTCATAGAATTTCTTGGACATTTATCGTAGCCTATAAAGTCACAGTACAGCTGTCACTTGTTGAATCTAGTTGAATAATTCCTTATTTCATTAGATTTTTCTGTGCTCGTGTATGTGTGTTTGTGTTGGATGTCCTCTTTGGTGTCCTTTTTCTTAAGACTAAGTCATCCTTTCTACAATTCCCCACTTAATAGTTAATTCATTCTTTCCATTCCTAAAGCAGGTCTATATTCCTTCACAACCAGGAAAAAGAAAAAAAGCCTTTTCTTCCCACATAAAATTGCAAACTGTGGGCACTTCCATATTTCTTCGAGAACATATTTATTTTCTTTTCTTCCATATTTCTTCGAGATGAACTGACAGCTAGAACTTTAGATCCAGGCTGGCCAAAAGGATAGACTGCCCTGGCTTAAGGAATGCAAAAACCCACCAGCCCTGACTTGCCCACTCCATATTTTGTTTCACCTGAGATCTGAACAACTCAGATGTTCTAGGTTTTGGTTCTGCTGAGGTAATGTGATTCCAAATAGAACTTTTGAAATATGAAGTTCTAGAGTAAAAACAAAACCATCTTTCTATTTTGTTCAGTTATTAATACATTTGTCCAAAAGATAAACTGCAGCAGAATCATTTTATCACAGCTGAAATCTAAATATGTAACTTTTTTCCATTTTTCAACATATTATATTGCTGTGAAGTCCCGTACATCCCTATCGGGCCATTCCCTGGATGTTCCTTTACAACCTCTTTCCTGTTTCTGATCTTCCTCTCACTTTGATGTACCTGCTTGGGAATGGGAGTGGGAGGAATTGGCCTGGGGCCATGAGTGGCGCCTGAGAACATCTTATCACCATCTCAGCTCGAGTTCTCACAACAACTTCACACCTGTGAATTGGCCTGCCTCGGACTGGGCATAGGGGAAAGGTTCTTCTGCAACGTTTAATCTAATGGTTCTAAGTGGAAATTTCAGATCCTACCTTCCTTTCTTTGCTATCAGTTTCTCTCAATCAAAGTTTCCTTTTGAAATAATGCTTCTTTCAAGACTTCTGCTTTCTTGAAAGGAGAGGAGAGGCAAGTCCTTACAATTGCTTTATTATCTATTTTCACAATTTTCAATTCTTTCATCTCAACTGTGTTAAATATTAGGCTTTTTACTAATATTCCATTTCCTTTTTATAAATCATATTATCACATATTATTTCTACCTTATTTTTCCTAATTCTAAGATCAGTTTAATTACTCCTATTTTGCCAAGGTTTTTCACTCTAATTCTCTTATTGAATGAAACAGCTTGTGATGGTGTAATATATGAACAGAATCAATTTATTCACATTCTGCTCCTTTTTGTCATTTTAAACAACATCTATTCCTTCTACTGTGTTTCTCCGAAAATAAGACCTGGTCTTATTTTCTTTTGAGCCCCAAAATAAGCACAAGGCCTTATTTTTGAGGAATGTCTTTTTTTCCCACACAGGGAACTGTGCAGCGTGTCCGGCAGGCTGGTGCCGTGACCATGAGCCAAGAAGGGGGTGGGGCTGGCCGCCTCCTGTGTGAAAAAGACAAAGCAAAAGACAAAGCAGACGGGATGTGGAAAAAGGTCCATTCAGAAAAAAGAAAACAGAAAGGCAGAAAGAGCAGGGCGAAAAGTCACACCCTTCTGCCCGCTTCACCCTTCTGGAGAGAAGCCAAAGTTTCAATCCCAAAGATTTGGTCAGGCCTGGAAGCCAGCTTCTGTATTAGGCCTTCAGACCTGCCATGTTTACTACTGTGGGAAACTGGGAGGGGGGATTGTATGGAACATGGGTGATATATAGTCATAATAACATTTCTTCTTTCTCAAGAAGTCAAGGACAACTTGCTCTGCACCTGGAAACTGGAACTGGGAGGCATCTCCAGTTGGAACGATGTTTGATTGGGTCATGTGATGGAGTTTTGGGCAGGGACTTGAACTTTTCTTTGGGTGGGGAAAACCTGGAAACTTTCAGATTCAGGTTTTCCCAGATGTGCCAATATGACATCTCTAATAAAATGTAGCTTTGAGGAATTTCAAGCCTTGGAGTTGGGGGTGTTACTTGGAACCCTGACAGTCAAACCCTTCTGCCCGCCAGGTCACTTCACCTTTCCAGAGAGAAGCCAAAGTTTCGATCCCGCTTCTGGGGTGGAGCGCAGTGCTGGGCACATACGCAGCCAGCCCTGCAGAGCGCCAGCCGGCTTTGCCCGGCCTTCCCCAACAGGAAGGAGTCTGCTGCCTTCCGTGGGGCCCTTCCATCCCTCCTGCAGTTGCAATCCCCCTCCAGCCCCACAATGCTGCCCGAATCAGTGCGGGCCCCATCCAGACGGGTGGTGAAGGATACTGTTGGGGCGGTGGGGCCTGCAGAAGCGTGATGCTGATGGGGTGAGGCAGTGGCACAAGTCCCAGCCATGGCATAGGAGTGGTGGCAGGAGGTGCCCTACTGGCTTCCACCACCAGGTGAAATGGGAAGGGGTCGCTCCAGCTGCCGCCTCATGCCACCAGCATCAGGCTCTGCAGTCGGATGATGAACAGACCAGGCAAGGTTGGGCGGGGATCGCGCCATGCCATCCTACATCATCCCCCAGCTCTGCCCCCATCAACAGTTGGATGAGATGGCAAAAGAGCTGTTCCGCCCATTCAATGACATAGCTGCCCACCTGCCTCTTCCCTTTCCCCTCCCAAGCCAGACTTCCATGCTACAGAGGCTGGGCAGGTGAGGCTCAGTCCCCTTACCTGGCCCCTCTACGCTTTTTCGGAGCTAGCAATGGCAAATATAGAAATACAAGTTTATTGAAAAACCACCCACACCAACCAAGTGTTCCACTATTAATATATTAACCCAACCTCTCACAAGAGTAGCTGTGTAAGAATACTATTTAAATGAGCACAAATATGCTGCAGCAAGACTGAACATTAGAAAAAGGAAACAGATCATCTATACATCTTCCAACAAAATGGATATCCATGCAACTTCATCAAAAAGTGCCTGATCACTCAACCCAATAAAGCCCTCAAAAACATCCTAAATCTGTGATAGCAAACCTATGTGCACGCGTGCCACAGATGGCACGTAGAGCCCTTTTTGCGGGCATGCCAGCCGTCGCCCCAGCCCAGCTCCATGGGGGCAGAGCCTTCCCCGATCTCTGCAGGTTCCACCCTCTGCAGCTGCCTCTCCGTGGCAGGAAAGCAGGAGAAAGCTAGGACGTGATTGGGGGGGAGAAACTGCAAAGATCGGAGGAGGCACGGAAGGCAGGAGGCGCTCAGTGGGGGGAGAAACTTTGGAGATCTGAGAAGGCAGGAGGCAGCTAGGATTTGATGGGGGAGACACTGCAAAGATTGGAGAAGGCAGGAATGCAGGAGAAAGCTAGGACGCGATCTCCACAGTTTCTCCCTCATCGAGTCCTAGCTGCCTCCTGCCTTCCGTGCCTTCTCCGATCTTTGCAGTTTCTACCCCCGAGTCCTAGCTACCTCCCCCCCACCCTATTTTGGCCCTGAAAAGCCTCCTGCACCAACCTGGAAGCCAAAACAGGGGCCCAGGGTGCATGCGCAGGGGGGGGGCCGCATGCACAGGGAACGTGCATGCATGCGCAGGGCGCATGCACAGGGGGCACTCACATTGCATTTTGGGGGTTGTGGCACACGCACGTCCATTCATGCGTGCGCGTGCGTGCTTTGGGCATTCGGCACCAAAAAGGTTAACCATCACTGTCCTAAGTAAACCAAAAGACCCAGCAGAAAGCAGGAGTTTAAGGACTGCAACATCCTGTACATAGGACAAAAGGCAGAAGACTAGCAGAACACATCCATGAGCATCAACTAGCAGTCAGAAGACATGATGAAAATTCCTTAATTTCACAACACGTGGATAGACTTAACCATAGTTTCAGCTAGGAAACCTAGACCATCCTAGATCAAGTCCAAAACACTAGAGAATTCCCGGAAACATGACACTCTGACAAACTGACCATCAATAGGCACAAAGATGTAAGCAACATCTATATACCATTCAAAAGAGACAATCAACAAGGGAATTAAAAGACCAGACCACCACCTCACCAGCAACCAACACCCAGGTGACAAGATTAATGCTAAGATTAACATTAGTCCAACAAGAAGCAAACAATACCCAATTAAGGAACTCCCAAACAAGCTAACAGTAAACAGCCAACCAAAGGACTACCAAGACCATGCCCAGCAACTCTGACAGGGCAAATTACTAGAATATAAATGAGAGCAAACCCCACTCCCTACTAGCACAGATGATGTTACCTAATTTGGGTAATGAAATGTCTGCAAGAAAACAACCAAGCTCAGGGAGTACTGAGGAACCCTTATTATAGCTTTCTTTCATAACATGATGAAACTTGAGATAGTTTGTTAATTGATTCCAAACTATATTAAAAATTTTTTAATTCAAATCATTAGGTTTTGTATGCATTAGATTAAAATCCTCAGAATCTTACCATTATTACCAAGTCCTGGTGTTTTCTGAGCTTGGTTATTTGCTGTCAGCTCTGCCATCTTTGCTATGCTTCACCAAGCTTGATAGCATATCCAAGGAGAGGGTCCTCCTGTACCCCATTTTGGCCAGCAGAGTGCTGCAGGAGGCCAACCAGGAAGAAAACAGGGTGCGGTGGGGGGGCACATGGCCCCACTGTGCCCCATTTTGGCTGCCAGAGACACCGAGTGTCAGTCCTTTGTTATTTCCAGGCTGGCCCCATGGGCCAGATTTAAGCACCCCATGGGCCTTGACTTTGATATCCCTGTTCTACATAGTGGCCATTAAAGAGCTTATTCTTTATGTTGTAGATGATTTCTGATTTTTCTTTTTGGGCTTAGTTTACTTAAGATGTTTTGGAAGGACTTTGTTGGTTTATGTACCTCAGTAATGCTGTGTGGTTGTAGTAGACCTTTGGCTGTTCTGAAATTTTCAATAAATGGTAGTGTTACCCTTTTATCAAAGATCAAGTGTTATTAACCCACTACAGTGATTAAACCTATTATGCTACTCCAAAAATGGCTCAACCCAGTACAGAACCAACAAGGATAAGTGCTATCATAGAAGGAAAAAAAACAGGAGTCATCTACAATATGTCGTGTAAGGACTAACAACTATGTAGGACAGACAGGTAGAAGACTAGCAGAACACTTCAATGAACACAAACTTGCAATCAGAAGACATGCTGAAAATTCACAGCACATGGACAAAATTAATAATAGTTTCAACTGGAAAACCATGAGCCCCTTAGATCAAGCTAAGGTTATATTCTGTAAGCCGCCTTGAGTGGCTATGGGCAAATAGGCGGCAATATAAATCTAATAAACAAACAAACAAACAAACAAACCCATAAATACTAGGGAATTTTTGGAAGATGAGATACATACAAATAAACCATATTCACAAACCATTCAAAAGAGATGAAAGACTGGAACACATCCTTTCTAACAGTCAGATAAGCAGGAGTTAACACCAAGCAAACAATCAAGCACAAAACAATGCTCTAATCCAAGGAACATTATATGCTGGGCATGTACTGTATATAAACAGGGAGCAAACTCCATACTCATTTGCAGTGATGGTATTAACTAGTTGAAAATGAAACATCTGCAAGCAAGCAAGCAAACTCAGAGAACACAGATAGTCTCTTCTATTTCATTCTTACCATGATCGTTTTCTATATTTCCATGAACAAGAGCATCTGGTACTTTAGCATTTACATCAGCCTTGCTACATTGAGCATTCTCAGAATTTCCTCCTAATTCAAATGGTAATGAACTGGAGTTGGAGACATCCTTTCCTTCAGTAACTTCAGCTTTTAAAACTGGTTGGTGAATAATAAAGTCTATCTTCTCATTCCATAATTTTTTTTCTAGTAGACCAGCAGGTTTTGACAGAACCTCAATATATTTCCCATCTTCTTTGGATTTATTTCCAGCCATATTTGTTTCAGCAGATAGGCCACGACAGACACAGGAATCAAAACTTATTTCTGCACAGGGAAGTTCAACTACATTAACAAGTTCCATTGTACTTGTGGAAATTTCTATGCTTTCACTATTGCCATTAGTCCTGGATATAACTGAAGGTTCTCTACTTTCTTCCTCACCCTGGATCCCTTGACCATCATTAGGTAACTCAACTAAATTCTTACTGTTTTTTAAATCTGTCAACATAGTGGGATCTAATTCTTCAGGGCACATACTGGTTTTCTCTTCCAATTCTGTGCTTGTCAATGTACATGGAATTTCTTCTGAGGCAGCAGCTCCTGTTCTGTCAGGATTCTTTGCAAGATCCTCTGTAGTTGAAGCAATAAACAACTGATCAGATCTGCTATTAATAATACTGAACTCAAGGCCATGACATATTCCTACTTTTGTAAGTAAATGCATGTCACTTTCATCTAATTCAGATTCTTGGCTTGTAGCTCCTTGAACAGTCTTGTACTTTTCTACTTTTGGGGAGACCACTGTATTTTTACTTCTGTGTTTTGTTTCTATTGGTACAACTACACTATGTGTAACTCTGTTACATATCTCAGTTGCAAGCTGAGCAAAATTCAATTTTCCTTCTGTTACAGAGATCTGATTAATTTGTTTCTCAGCAGAAAATTCAAAATGTTCTACTGAACTTGTTGAGATTGTGGTGGTATCAGTAGTTTGCTCCAGTCTTAGATCAAAGCATTGAGCAATGTCTTCAGTGCCTTCCTCTGAAACAGGAGTTTCTGTGTCTTCAATTATACTTGTGGAAATTGTAGCACATTCATCCCTTCCCTCTTTATTACCAACCACCTGGATTTCATCACTTCCTCCAGTGAATACACTGGGCATATGAATGGCATTTATCTCCATGCTGTTGGTTTTCTCTACAACTCTGTTAGTAGCAAGTATAGTGTCAGTATCTTTCACTGTTACGATTGGCATTGGAGTTTCAAATTCTTCTAAAATACTAGTAGAAATTTTATTAGATTTCATAACATCTCTATCTTGATTCATATATTTGACAGTTGTACTTGGTGCAGGAAAACTGAAATCTTCAGATGTTAGCAGACCTCTGAACTCCTCTAAGTTTTCAACTGTTCTTTCAACAAGTGGTAATGTTGGCTCATTGTGTTTGGCAGAATGTGCTGAAATAGAGCACAATTTGGCCCCACTTGTAGAGATAATCTCACCTTTACTTTTATCATTTTCACTAGCAGATGCTGAAACTATATTTATTTCCTTAGATACTATCTTAATCAGCTCTCCACATTTCCTGTTATCCAAGGAAGATTCAGTGTTCTCACTCTTCTTTTCACTAACCAATGGCTGATTTATACTTTGTTTATTTAAGAGTTCATTGTTACTCTTAAGTGTCTCGGTAAACAGAGAATCCTCATTCGGGGAGACAAATGCCATATTTTCATTACTTATGCCAACGCTAGTGGTGCTACTTGCAACTGTCCCCTTTATATTATTGTAAATACTATCAACCTTCATTTCTTTTGATAAGCATGCCATAATATCAATAGAACTTTTATTTGCATTTAAAGAATATTCATCTAACCCTGTTCCAAGCTGATCTGTAGATAGACAGACAGAACTTTCATGTTCTGTATTTCCCATGTTAATAAGCAACATTCCACTTTCTTCTGTTCCTGTACAAGTCAACACATGTTCTGCTTCTTCATTGCCTCTTCCTGTACTAGTTACAAAATTTTCACTTTCTTCATCCTCTTCTTTTTCACCTGTGCTGGTTACACAACCTTCATCATCAATATATGACCCTTGACTGACCTCAACAGCATTTGTTTCAGTTCTAACTTCTGTACTGTCTGTGGCAAGTTGATATTTTTCTCCTGGGTCTGAGACTCCTACAAATCCTTTCTGGTTTTCCTCCAAAAGAGTACAAGCAGGATCATCTTCTGCTATTATTCCTGTGCTAGTGACAGCACTCTCACCATTTACAATGTCTTCACTTTTATCAGCATGGGATATTGTCGCGATATTATTTACCATTTCAGGGCAAAGCCCAGTTACAGCATTCTCTTGTGAATCTGTACCAGTCACTGAACAAATAACATAACCAATGTGCTCAGTTTCTATAGCTGTACAAGTCACAGTGCCCTCAGCTGCTTTAGCTTGTTCACATTGAACTGAGTTACTCTGAAAGGTATCTGGATTTTCACCCATCATAGACTGATTCTGAGCTTCAGTACCTGCACTGGTTACAGCACCATCACTTTCTATTTCACCTGTGCAGGTGGCACCGCCATCAAATTTGCTTATATCAACATAGTTGGAAGCTATACATTTTTGTTCAGAGCTTGCACTGGTTACAGCATCATCTTTCTCTTCTGTTACACAGCTATTCACACTTTGATCAAGTTCATCTCTTCTTCCATTGACTGCCTTCTTTGTACTTTCTTCTACGTAATTCACAGTGCATTCACCACTTTCTCTTTCCTTTCTACTGGTTGAAGAACTCTCACATATTGCAAGCTCTTCCATAACAGCACCACTTTCTTCAGCCGTTGTGACAGTCCACTCACCAATTGCTTTTTCTGTTACAGAATGGGCATTTTCTTTACTTTTGATCCAAGGGCCCAAAGTGAAACCTTCATCTGCTTCTATACTTGCACAACTTAAATGAGCCTTTCTTTGTTCTTCTGAGCAAGTAATGATGGCTTCACCTTCGGTTAGCAAATTTGACACGTCTTCATCTCCATGGTTTTCTCTAATACTATCAGCTATGGAAGGGTTCCCAGTAGGTCTTTCTGTGCTAGTTCCTATAACATTTGCATCAGTTTCCATGCTACTGTGACTAACAATGCAATGGATACCTTCTACACTACTGCCTACTACACTGCTTTCATTATTATCTTCAGCAACTTCTTTCATATCATTTCCTCCTTTGATGAGTGCAGATACTTTGATTTTTTTTTCTGGAACATTCTTGGGCACTGAACCTGAAGATAATTCTACTAAATTACTAATACTCTGATTTTTGTCTGTTTTCAGTTTGTATTCTGCAATATCCTCACTGAAATGATCCTTTTCTACTTTCTCCAAATTGATTAAAACATATTTGTTTGCACTTCTATTTGTAGATGCTGCTTCTGAGCCTATGAGATTATCATTCTCTAAAATACTAGTTGATGCACTTCCAGTTCTTTTTTGCCTAGTAACTTCCTGAATGCCTGCTACAGAACTTATCCCTTTTCTAGGTATTAGTTTAGAAGGTAAATGTATTGTGTCTTCTGAATTTTTAATTCTTATATTGGCAGTATCATCTTTCAGGTTTGTATTGAGCACGATGTTATCATAAAATTTCATTTTAACAGCAAGGGTTTGACTATCTGAAATGGTATATTTAGCACAAGATCTATTCAAAGATCCCTCTTTAGATCCATTATTTGAAGGCTCTGTGATTTCTGGAAGATCTACATCCATAGATTTTTGATGTGCACATTCCCTTGTTAAACTCTTTATTGAAGAACTACTTTTCCAAATTTGATGACCTCTACTTGTAAGATTCTTTGGACTATGACCATCCTCAGTCATTCCATGAAACTTTAATTTTTCATTTTCATGAGCAGCATCAGGTAAAACGTGATCAGTTTCTTCATAAGCAGCATTTACATGATGCTGTTCTTTTTCAAAACAATTTAAATCCTTTGGAATCTGCCTGAAGGTGCCACTTGATATATTTACTTCCTTAGTAGAAAAAAATTCCACTTTTCCTTCAGAGTTACTGAAATTTGAATACAATGTTGTATTGAATTCAGACCTTAAATGATGATGTATTTGGTCTTTGACAATATTTTTCAATTCGGCTTTTCCCTGTAAATTGTTACTGCTTTCTTCCTCAATTTGGCTTTGTTGATTATGAATATCACTGTAATATTCCTCAATTGGCTCCTGGGTTTGATCAGAATACAGTAAGTGCCCAGTAGTCTTTTGAAAAGAAATGAAAGGGTTTGTGACAGCTGGTATTTTTTCCTCTCTCGTATCTATTTCTTGAGTTGATGTATTCACCTTTTGATGTTCATTATTTAATCTTTTAATAGGCTTCTTTGTGTGCAGATTTTCTGGCATCTTTGCATTGTTTTCTACTTCTTTAATGCCTTTGTCTTCTGATTTGCCCTCATCTTCTTTCTTTTTCATGTCCTTGTTATTATGCTTAAAATTTTTGCTTTTGTGATTATCTGCTGACAATCTCCTTTCCAGTCTGGAAGTACTCAAATATTTATCATTTTTACTTCTCTCTCTTATTTTTTCTCCCAACTGCCCCTTAACTTTATGATTAGCATCTTTTTGGAAACTACTAAGTGAATGTGCTTCACTTTCAATTTCCAACTCAGTGGAATTTTCTTCAAAAAATTTCATTTCCTGTTTGAACTTAGATTGTTTATCTGGATCACTCTCTTCTGAATGTTTATCTTTGTCCAATTTCTGCACGGATTCCTGCTTAGATAAACTTTCTTGTAATTCACTTTCAGGTACTTTGGCTGATTTGTTGTAACTCTTGGACATCGGTTTTAATACGATCCTTTCTTCTAAGCCATTCTTTGATCTTCGCCTGACTTTGTGTAAATTATCACCTTGCCGCAAAATATGATCCAAATTGGATGATTCTGCATCATGCTTTTCTTCTTCATTTCGTTTTGATGTTAGGGAAGAAACATGAGTCTTTGAGGCACTTTGTGACTCTTTTGGTGGCCTAGAATCATTTGGAAACTTCCTGGATTTGTATTCTGCTTTCAATTTCTCTGTGGAAAGTTGCCTCTCTTTTCTGTTGTTCTCTTTACGTATAATCTCATTTTTTTCTGAAGTGGTTTTCATCTCTTTGCTGTTCATGGAAGCCTTTCTTTCACTTCTATGCTTGTTTTTCTTTTCAGTTTTATCATCAGGCAAAACTTTTGCTAGCTGACTATTTTTCACAACAGTTTCTTCATTTCTCATGCTCTTCTCAGATGGTACATTTTCAACATTTTCATTTGTTTTCTGAACATTATCTCCTTTACATTTATACTTCATTAATGATTTGTCTTCTTTGTTTTCATTTTTATCTTTTGATGGTCTGGCCTCTTTCTTCAGTACATTCTTAACACTTGGTGTTTCTGACTCATCTTTTTTAATATGTTTTTCATTTTTAAGTACATTCCTTTGCTTTTGAGGCTCTTCTAGACTGGCCTCTGCCATTTCAAATTGAGATTTTCCTTCAACATCTGGCTGGATAACCTCCAATTGGAAAGAGGCAGACGTTCTTCTCTTGTGTTCCTTTTCAACTTTGATTTCACTTTTATTTTCCTCCAGTGAAAGTCCCAATTCTGCAATTTTTCTAACAACTTTATTTCCATTTTTGCTTTGATTGACTTTCATTTCTTTTGAAGACAACTTTTCAATACTCTGCAAGACAAAAAAGGGACAAATTGTTAAGTCATCTTTAGTTCAAATACTGACAGCTTCATTTATAATTATTTATAAAATGGATTGGATCCAGTGCTCTTCTTAGTGAAATTTTGCTGTTGTTAGAAACAATTTCCTCCAAAACAATTTCTGTTCCTGCATTCCAACACAATTGCTTATGCCATTTGTCAGGGTTTCGAGTAATGCACCCATTGAAATCAGAACTCCGAGGCAGGTAGATTCCTCAAAGAACATGTTTATTGGATACATCATATCAGCACAGGAGGTGAAAACCAACTCTGAAAGTTCCAGCGGTTTTCACCTAATTAAAAGAATAAAACTTCCCCCCTCCCAGTGTCATCAGTCACATTATCCAATGAATATAGCTGGCAGGCTTCTCTCCTCCTTAACCAGCCACCTGTTATGATGACCTTGGTTCTCACAGGAATTTTTTTTATTTTGACTGTAAGCTGGGGTATCTACTTCCCCCTCCCGTTCTTTCTCAGGCTTTGTGGCAACTGTGAGGCAGCACAAGATGGCTTCAGCCAGGTTTGCTTCAGAGTTGACAGTCGGACCTCCCCCTCTTAATTGGAGAGAATTTCCTGAAAAATTCAAATGGAAAGAAATTAGATTTTCAATCATCCACCCCTCCCTTTCCCCAGAGGTGCCTTTGGCTTTTGAGGGTATTTATTGTGAAATTGGTTACTCTATCTGCTTTTGCATCCCAGCTCTTTACCCAGATGGCTTTGGACAACGGGTACCCCTTGGTATTGGAGCCTTCCTTTACAGAGTCTGGAGTCCAGGATTCGCTTTACCTCATAATGTGTTTCTACCTGAACTACGATTGGCTTTGGGGCAGCCTGGTCTACTGCCCTCAGCTGAGACCTGATTACCGGCTTTCACAGGCTGCGGTGGAAGACGGGATGCACTTTCCACAGGAGGCAGGGAAGCTTCAATTCCACCGTGACAGGATTAATAATCTTCATGATGGGAAAGGGGCCTATGAATTTGAGTCCTAGCTTTTTGCAGGGTAGTTTTAGTCTCAAATACTTGGTGGAGAGGTAAACCTTACTCCCTATTCTAAAGGGTGGTTGGGAGGACCTATGTTTATCAGCTTGCAATTTTTGGGTTTTTGCAGCCTTCTGAAGGGCTTGTTTTATGTTCTCCCTTGCTGTCCTCAGTGACACCATCCATTCATTTAAGATCATGGAGGAAGATAGCTCTCTAGGGAGTTTCGACATGGGGACGAACTCCATGCCACTAGTGATTTGGAAAGGGGTTAGCCCGGTGCTGCTGTGCACTACATTGTTGTATGCTACCTCAGCAAATGGTAACAGGTCTGGCCAATTGGTTTGTTGATAATTAACATAGCATCTTAAGTATTGTTCTACCATTATGTTCGCGTGTTCTGCAGCTCTGTTAATGCTCGGATGGAGCAGAGCTAAGCAATGGACCTTATAAACTCCCTCCAAAATTTGGCTATAAATTGGACCCCCCGGTCGGAGATAATTCTCCTAGGAACTCTGTGCAGCCTATAAAACTGCTTTATGAATAGTTTGGCCGGCTTGTGGGCTGATGGAAGACAGGAGCACACTACAAAGTGGGCTTGCTTAGAGGTCAATCACTGTCCAGATGACCGTACTTCCCCCACTCTCAGGAACCTCTACTATAAAATCCATGGCTATTTCTTCCCATGGCCAGGAAGGGTCAGCTATTTGTTGGAGCAGTCCTGGGAGCTTCCCTGGTCATTTTTTCATTGTGGCACATGTAGTGCAGCTCTTGACATAGTCCTCAATATCTCCTTTCATCTTTGGCCACCAAAATTGCCTCCTGGCCAAGCACAGGGTTTTCAGGAAGCCGAAGTGGCTTGCCTGCTTGCTGGCTCCTTTGCAGTAGCCGCAGGTTGTTGGGGACATACAGTTTAGAGCCCTGCCAGGCAAGTCTATCTCTGAGGGTTAGTAGCTCCTTGTTGTCCCACTACCATGGATCGGTGGTCAGCTCAGTTTTTAATTGTTGAGTCAAACCTGCTCCCTTGTCAATTGTCCGCCTCTGCTGCCTGGTTGTGACTTGTTTGGCTTGCTGGGGGTGGGGGGAGGCATCATAGTGTGGACCACCTCTTCACGCTTGCTGTTGTATTGTGGCATTCGTGACAAAGTGTTAGCTAAAAGATTTCTTCCCCCTGGGATGTATTTTAAGTGAAATTGAAGCGGCTGAAGTACTGCGCTCATTGGATCTGTTCTGATGAGAGCTTCTGCGGGGTCCTAAGTGCCTCCAAGTTCTTATGGTCCGTCCATACTTCAAATGGCACTTGGCTCCCTTCAGCCAGGTGCCAGGTCAGCAGAGCCCAGCGGACTGTGTATGCTTCTTTTTCCTACCTCCTTTCAGTCTCTGTTAGTTTTCTGGAGGTGTATGCGCATGGTTGAAGGTTCTCCTCTGCATTTTTTTGGAGGACTGCAGCCACCGCTACATCGCTGGCATCCGCTTGGATAACAAATACTTGGTCCAGGTCTGGGTGCTTAAGGATCGGCTCTTTGGCAAATAGTCTTTTGAGTATCTCAATTGCCTTTTGGCATTCAGGGTCCATTTAAGGGGCTGACCTGGCTGTGGTTTCACTCCCCCTCCCATCTTTAGTAGTTTGATGATTGGGAGGACGATCTCAGCAAAGGAGGGGATAAACTGTCTGTAGAAATTAGCGAACCCCAGGAAGCTTTGGAGCTGTTTGCGGGTTTGAGGAGGTTGCCAGTCCAGGATGGCTTTGACTTTCCCTGGGTCCATCTCTATCCCCTCACTGGACACACAATATCCTAAGTAGTTTAGGCTGGGCTTATGGAACTTGTACTTAAGACAATCTGGTACATAGGTTCACCGCTAGGAATTTCTTGAGCACCTGGCACACCAGTTTGATGTGTTCTTCCAGTGTCTCAGTGAAGATGAGAATGTCATCTAAGAATACAAGGACCTCCTTGTATAGGTGTTCATATAGCACCTCATTAATCAGCTGCATAAATAATGCAGGGAAGCCCTGCAGCCAAAAGGGCATGACTTTAAATTGGAAACTCCTGAGGGGGCAATTAAATGCAGTTTTCTACTTGTCCCCTTCTTTAATCCTCACTCTTTAAATATGCCTCTTGTATGTCTACTTTGGTGAAGATTTTGGCGCCACCACGATGTGGATGTTTTCCCAGTACTGCCCATCTCTAGCCTCACTGATTCGGTAAGGAGCGTGGCGGGGGCTCCCCCTATCAATGATCTGTCAACTTCCAGTGGCACCGCAGGCGCTGACAGACGCTCCTCTTGGACTGCCAGCCCCACGATTTCATTAAAAATGCCAAGACAGCACAAATCAGCTGTCTCGTGGCTTGGAAACCTTCCCCTTGGGAGAAGAGAGGAAGGCGAGCAGCCGGACAAAGGTAGAGCTCCCCAAAAGCCCTAGGAGTAATTCTGGGACTTGGAGGGTGAGAGCTCCCTGGTAGTTCGACTGACCTCCAAATCCGAGGCTTTTCTGCTTCAAGCAGAACAAGACGCCGCGACCACCCCTGCAATCAACATTCAGATTCAAAATAAGCTTAAAGCAGGCAGAACAAAAACAGGAGTCCTAGCAACTGCAAGTACTGAACTTTAACTCTGTGTCTATACTTCTTCCTTCTAAGACTTTTAAAACGAAAGCAAAAATGGCACCTGAATTGTAACAGGGCGTGAAAGTGAAAGTTATAGTGAAAGTGATACTTAACATCGTTAGCGCTTCAAAGGCTGTTTAAGATTGCTGGGTTCTACACCAAAGAAAGAAAGATTTAAAGTGGAAAGGCTACAGTTTGGACTTTAAATAAACTATAATACTAAAAAAAGATTTAAAAACATTTGGATTTATTGATTTGGTTTCTAAGCAAATAAAATCTGGCTTTAAAAGTGCTGGAGGATCTCCAGCACAACAATCAAAACTACAATCTTTGTCTACTTCAAACCCACAAATACTGACTTTGGAAGTTTTATAGGAATCTCTCCAGGAGGCTTTGAAGCAACAAACTTCTTTTTTAGAGGGGAAAATTAAGGGAGTGTCTGAAGAGATGGCAGAAATTAAAGAAGTTGTACAAATTCAGAATAAGGAAATAAGAGAAGATATAGTAATGGCATTTCAGGGTCTGGCAAAACACATTGAATTGTTGGATGAAAGAGTAGAAGAAATTAATCAGTCCAATCTGAATTTGGAAAATAAAATAGATAGAAGTTCAGATCAGGTGGATAGGGCAGACGATGAAGTGGTGATGTTACAGTATAGAGCGATGGAATTTGCCCTGAGAGTAAGAGGTCTGAGAGAACTTGAGAGAGATTTTTGCAGAGGCTTTTGCAAAGATAACTGGGGAGCAACAAGCAGATCTCTCATTGCAAATTGACAAAATATATCATGTTAATTCCTGGTTTGCTAGACAGAATCAATTGCCAAGAGACATTGTGATTTATTTTACAACGAGGAGGACCCGAAATGAAATTTTACAAGCTTTCTATAAAAATAAACTTCAAATTGCAGGACAAGAGGATTTAGTGTTGAAAGAAATTCCCCCCAAAATGTTGAGAAGCAGAAAGGAGTTTGCTTTCTTGGTGGATGAACTTAGAAATCGACAGATTCAGCTTAGATGGGATGTTCCAGCTGGACTGGTGGTGAATTATATGGGAGAAAGGTATCGTCTTAACACAATTTGGAAGGCAAAAGATTTTTATACTAACGTATTAAAGGCTGGATGTCCACCATCTCAGGAAATGAGGAAAAGAAAAGAAGAGCTGGCGATACAGGGACAGAATTATTTTATTTTATTTATTTATTTATTTATTTTATTTGATTTCTATACCGCCCTACTCCCGAAGGACTCAGGGCGGTGCACAGCCAAACAATAAAATACATACATACAAAATTTAAAAGTGGAATTAAAATCAAATTAAATAGTTTTGGCCCAGACAAATTAAAACCCCAATCAATTTAAAACCTATTTTAAAATTTGAATATATAAAATACTAAAAAATTAAAAATCTTTTATAAAAGAGGGAGAAAATTAGGCCAGGCCCGCCTGGTGAAATAAAAAGGTCTTTAAGGCGCGGCGGAACGTGCGCAGATCCGGGATCCTCCGTATCGGGGCTCGTTCCAGATAGTTGGTGCCCCCACAGAGAAGGCTCTCCCCCTGGGGGCCGCCATGTCGCTCCCATTACCACACGCGCGGCCGCACTCTGCGCCAGTTGGAGCCTCCGGGTGCTCCTCAAGGGGAGCCCCATGTAGAGAGCGTTACAATAGTCCAGGCAGGAGGTGACGAGGGCATGAGTGACTGTGCGTAAGGAGTCCCGATCCAGAAAGGGACGCAACTGGCGGATCAGGCGAACCTGATGAAAAATCCTCCCGGTCACGGCCGTCAAGTGCTCTTCTAAAGACAGCCGTGAATCCAGGAGGACGCCCAAGTTGAGCGCCCTCTCCGTGGGGGCCAATGATTCGCCCCCAATAGTCAGTGATGGAGTCAACTGACTATATCGGGACGTCGGAAACCACAGCCACTTGGTCTTGAATGGGTTGAGCCTGAGCCTATTCCTCCCCATCCAGATCCGCACAGCCTCCAGGCACCGGGACATCACTTCAAGGGCATCGTTGGGGTGGTCTGGGGTGGAGATGTACAGCTGGGTGTCGTCAGCGTACTGGTGGTACTTCACCTCGAAACCATGGATGATCTCACCCAGTGGCTTCACATAAATGTTGAACAGGAGGGGCGAGAGGACCGACCCTTGTGGCACCCCACATATGAGGGGCCTCGGGGTCAACCTCTGCCCCCCTGTCAACACAGATTGCAACCGGTCAGAGAGAAAGGAGGAGAATCACTGCAACACAGTGCCTCCCACCCCTAACTCTTCCAACCGGTGCAGCATACCATGGTCGATGGTATCAAAAGCCGCTGAGAGATCTAACAGGACCAGGACAGAGGAGCACCCCCTGTCCCGAGCCCTCCAAAGATCATCTACCAACACGACCAATGCCGTTTCCGTGCTGTACCCGGGCCTGAAGCCCGACTGGAATGGATCCAGATACGATGTTTCATCCAGGTGCTGGGGGAGCTGTTGTGCAACCACACTCTCAACAACCTTCGCCACAAAGTGAAGGTTGGAGACCGGACGATAGTTTACCAACATTGCCGGGTCCAGGGAAGGCTTCTTGAGGAGAGGCCTCACCACCGCCTCTTTCAAGGCGGCAGGAAAGTCACCCTCACCCAAGGAAGCATTTATAATCCCCTGGAGCCAGCCTCGTGTCACTTCCCGGGAAGCCAGCACTAACCAGGAAGAACACGGGTCCAATAAACAAGTGGTCGCGTTCAGTCTGCCCAGAATCCTGTCCACGCCCTCAGGAGTCACAGGATCAAACTCATCCCAGATAACATTCTCAAGACCTGCCCCAGTCTCTCCCCCTGGGACTACCCAGTCGGAGTCCAAATCTTCACGAATCTGAGTGATTTTGTCATACAGATACTGAACAAAATCCTCGGCTCTACCCTCCAAGGGGTCCTCCCTCGCTTCCTGGTGGAGCAGGGAGCGGGTCACCCTAAAGAGGGCGGCCGGGCGGTTATCTGATGATGCAATAAGAGCAGCAAAATAGCTACATTTCACTGCTTTTATCACCACTAAGTAATTCCTAATATGGGATCTTATTAGTGTCCGGTCAGATTCAGAAAGACTGGCCCTCCAACTACTCTCTAGGCATCTTTTCCGACGCTTCAACTCCCTCAGCTCCTCGGTAAACCAAGGAGCCAATTGAGATCGGCGCCGAGTCAGAGGCCACAAAGGCACGACCCGATCCAGAGTTCCAGCGGCCGCCCTATCCCAGGCGGCCACTAGGTCTCCAGTCGAGGCGTGTGCCAGAGCCTCAGGAAATGGCCCAAGCTCCATCTGGAATCTGTCAGGTTCCATCAGGCGCCTGGGGCGGAACCATCTTACCGGCTCCGCCTCCTTGCGGTGGGGTGCAGCGGTTCTAAGGTCGTGACGAAGGAGAGAGTGATCTGACCATGACAAGGGTTCGGTAACTATATCCCCTATCTCAAGATCCCTCAACCACTGTCCAGAGACAAAAACCAGATCCAGCGTGTTTCGCCTCCTTATGGGTAGGGCCATGAATTAACTGGGTCAGGTCCATAGCTGTCATGGAAGCCATGAACTCCCGAGCCACCTCAGACATCTCACCCACAGACAGCAGGTTGAAATCCCCCATGACCATAAGCCTAGGGGTATCAACTGCCACCGCGGCGATGACGTTGAGTAGCTCGGGCAGGGCTGTTGCCACGTGGCAGGGAGGCAGGTACGTAATCAGCAAACCCATCTGAACCCCATGACCCCATTTCACAAAAAGGGATTCACAGCCGGCCGTCTGAGGAACAGTGGCCTCCCTCGGTCTCAGACCTTCTTTAATAATAACCGCTACCCCCCCGCCCCTCCCCTGTGACCTTGGCTGATGGAATGCTTGGAAACCTGGCGGGCACATTTCAACGAGGGGAACCCCCCCTCCTGGCCCAACCAGGTCTTCTTAACACCTGCCAGGTCCGCACCCCCCTCCTGAACAAGATCACAAATGAGGGGGGCTTTGTTTATTACGGACCTGGCATTGTACAGCATCAGCCGCAGGCCTGGGTCCTGAGGGTCTATGCAACCTGAGGAGCGAGTAGAGCCTTGGGGGCCGGAGCACACCACCGCTTGTAAACAGCGAGTGCGCACTCCCCTAACACGATATGGCCCCCTGCTCCCGCCATATCTACCCCTCCCACCTACAGTACTGATGTTCAGAAACCTATCTGGACAAGCTCTAACCCCGGGTCCCCCACCCTCCACGCCGCGCTTCACTGCCAGACCCGACCCTCCCCCTTGTGGGTTATCCCCCATACCCACAGCCCAAATTCCAATCTGACCCTCCCCCTCCCTGGGACCCCTTAAAAATTTGACTAAAAATTTCAATAGAAAACCCCTCAATCCCCTAGTTTTCACATGCCACCTCTCTGGGTCCCAAAACCCGTCCTTGAGGTGGGCCCTCGATAGTGAGGAGGGCCACATCTGCGAGAGGGGGGAATCTCGCAGCGCAAGAAGATCCGCTGTTGTGTACATCTCCAAGATGCAGCAATGGAGGCACGGAGCTCAAACAGGGGACTTCACAAAAGATGTAACACAGCCATTTGTTCATTGATGTACTATTGGTATCTCTACTGTCCTCCCACGACAGTAGGAGGGTCCTGATTATCTCATCCAATGGGAATGGCCTCTGGCCCGCCCTCTCACGGCAGGGCCCCCAGGGGGCCGTAGATCGAAAAAACTTCTCCGACAGACGAGACTCATGATGTAATAGAGGGCCCCTCAACAGTTGCATCAATTGACTGACCCATGGTCAGAGGAAGAGTTTATCAGTCTATCAGTCAGTCACATCACGGGCAAAGATGGCAAATCCTTGGCATAGTCTTATACTCAAGATCACATCCGAGTAAGTCCTGATGAAAAAAAGGGGGGGAGAAGGGAGGGGGAAGAAGGGAAAAGGGGAAGAAAGTGGGGGGGGGGAGAGAGAACTCCCTCAGTTAGGGCAAATAATGAGCCCATTTAGGCGGACACAGTACCCGGGGGGGGGGGGGGAAGAGCTGGTATCCATATGAGGGAAAAACCCTCTGTCACCCACCAGCTCTATTTTCCTCAGTTCTTCCAGACCCCAGCCTCCATTAAATGTCACAGGAGGCCTCCAGGTCCTCTGCAGCCGCCAGGATATTCCGAGGGGGGGTCTCTCTTCTCCAATCCCAAGAAAAGTAGGAAAGTAAACAGCCACAAGCTGCAGGAGAGACCTTGCTTACTGAAGAAGACTTATTGCAATTTTATGGTACTGATCAATCTTTGGAAGTAGTAGAAAAAAGAGAGGAACCAAAAGATCAAAGGCAGACTCGCGCTGCAGCAAAGCGAAAAGAACAAGATTTAAAGTCACAGCAATCTCAAATGAAAGCTCAAGAAGCTACAAAAACAGAAGCAGTGGGAGGAGCAAGGCCGAAGAGAAAGATGAAGGAGGATCTTCAGCTGGCGCTCTTAAAGCTTCAAGGTGCCAAGAATGGTAACTAAATTTTTGATCTGGAATGTCAATGGTTTGAATTCACCACAAAAGAGAAAGAAAATATTTCATTATTTGAAACAGTTTAAAAACAATGTAATTTGCCTACAAGAAACACATATTAGAGTGACAGATCAAAAATACTTGATAAATTCAAGATTGGGGACACATTTTGTTGCATCTGCTCCAGAGAAGAAAAATGGTATAGTTATATACCTAAGGACAGATTTAACAGCCAAATTAATTGAGGCAGATGCTCAAGGAAGATATATTGCAATTGAATTCCTAATAGAAGGAAAGAAAACACTTTTAATTGGAGTATATGCTCCTAACCAACAGCAAGAAAAATTTTATAAGCTTTTGCATACCATATTAATGGGTGACTGGAATGGAGTATTGGATACCCAAAAAGACAAAAAAGGATTACTTCAAAATACCCAAAATCATGCAAGATTGCCTAAATCTTTTTTTGATATAATGGATGATATGGAGTTGAGAGATATCTGGCGAGAACGAAATGTTGAAGAAAAGGATTTTACTTTTTTTTCTGATAGACATCAATCCTTTTCTAGGATTGATTTTATATTAATTACTAATGATTTCTTTTCTGGGGTAAAGAAGACGAAGATATGTTCAAGAATTTTATCTGATCATAGTCCGGTGTGGATGGAATTAGAGCAGGAAAAGGGAGCTAGAAGGTCTTGGAGGCTAAATGAAAATTTGTTAAGATATTAGGAAAATGTGAAAGAATGTAAAAAACAAATGAAAGAATTTTTTGCTATGAATATGCACAAGGGTACACCTATGGAAATGGTTTGGGATGCAAGTAAAGCATATATGAGAGGAACCTTAATATATTTGAATAATAAATATATTAAGAAAAGAAATGGAGGGACTTAGAAGAGGAAATAAAAAAGAAAGAGCAGGCACTTATATTAAATCCAACAGATAAGAAAATAAAGGAAACAATAAATTTGTTGCGAGGGCAGTTTAATATGTTGATGGCAGACCAAGTGGCAACTAACTTACAATATGCTAAACATAACAATTTTTGTAATGCAAATAAACCAGGTAGATGGTTAGCCTACTTGTTAAGGAAAAAACTAAAGCTACGTACTATGGAAAAAACAGAATACAAAGGTAAAGAGGTATATCAACAAAATATGATTAAAAAAGCCTTTTTAGAATTCTATACAAAGTTATATGCTAGTGATACAATTCAAGGCAAAGATATAGACAGATATTTACAGGAGGAGAATATCCCTGTAATTACACCAGAGCAAAGGGAAGGACTGAACCAACCAATAACTTCGGAAGAAATTATTTTACCAATTAAACAGTTAAAGGGGGGTAAAGCTCCAGGCACAGATGGAGTGACAGCTGTTTATTATAAAAAGTTGCAGTTAGAAATGGTAGAACCGCTTAAGGAACTATTTTGCAAGATTCAAGCTGGAGGAGATGTACCCCCTTCATGGAGAACAGCTTTTATTTCATTGATTCCAAAGGAGGATCAAGACCGTAGTCAACCTAAGAATTATAGGCCAATATCACTTTTAAATACTGATTATAAGATTTTTGCTAAAATATTAGCAAATAGGTTAATGGTAATCATGCAACAAATGATTCATAATTACCAATCTGGATTTATAAGTGGGAGACAAATGAAAGGTAATGTAAGACAAATTGTAAACTTATTGAAATATTTGGAAAGGAACAACCAAGACCCTGCAGCGCTTATCTTTTTGGATGCGGAGAAGGCATTTGATCTATTGAATTGGCAATTTTTATTGAAAATAATAGAAAAGATGCTGTTTGGAGAATACTTTACACAATCTATTAGAGCAATATATCAGAGACAAACAGCACAAATAATAATTAATGGTGGTTTAACAGAAACTTTTAAAATTGAAAAAGGAACAAGACAGGGATGCCCTTTATCACCATTATTGTTTATTTTAACGTTGGAACCTTTATTGAATAAAATACGAGGGTCAAATAAAATAAAGGGAATTAAAATTAGACATCATGATTATAGATTAAGAGCATTTGAAGATGACTTGGTTGTTACTTTAACTCAACCAGTACAATCAGCTACAGGTTTAATGGATATAACTAGCCAATATGGACAAATGTCTGGATTTAAAATAAATAAACAAAAAACAAAGAATAACTAAAAACATGATGGTAAAACAAAAAGAAGAACTAGAAAGACTAACAGGATTTGAAATAGTAAAAAAGGTTAAATATCTAGGGGCATATATCACAGCCTCAAATGTAAAATTTGATAAAACAAATTAGAGACCAAGGTCAAATGTATATAAAAAGATTATACAATGTATTGATAGAAATAGATTCAGAAACGGAATTAGTTAATTATTAGTATGATAAAATGGGCACAAAATATTCAGGAACCAATAATGATGGAAACTTGGGAAAAAATATGGGTTAGAAATGTAAAATTTACGCAAGCACAAAATTTAAGAGAAAATTTTTACAAAATGTTTTATAGATGGCATTTAGATCCTAAAAAGTTGGCTTGTATGTATCCGAATTTACAATCTAAGTGTTGGAGATGTGATTGTGATGATGCCACTTATTATCATATATGGTGGACTTGTAAAAAAAGTTAAAGCATTTTGGATTAAAATATGGTGGATTATCCAAAATATTCTTAAAAAGAAGATAAAGTTTACTCCACAATTGTTTTTGTTGGGTATAATTACAGATTGTACGGTTATAGAGACTAAATTGATTTTAAATTTAATAACTGCAGCTAGACTTTTGGTGGTGCAATATTGGAAGAAGGAAGATTTGCCTACTATGGAAGAATGGACATTAAAAGTAGCGAATTTGGCAGAAATGGCGAAGATTTCAGCATATTTGAAAGATCACTCACAAGAAAGATATATATCGGAATGGAGAAGATGGATTGATTATATTCAAAACAAATATCGGACTAAAAAGTATCAAATAGCTTATGAATGAATAGAAAAATTAAGAGTATTTATATTTAGTTAAGTAAAAGGGGAGTTAAAGTGTGAAGGGGGGGATAGGAATCCTTAGTTTATTAGCTTAGTTTAGCATATGATTGTTAATTGTTATATCCTGTATTTTGTTCTGGGAAGTTCGGGGGGGGGGCTGGGGGGGGGTAAAGAAGGGAGGGGGGAGGGGGAAATACTTGTAAAAATTTTTTTGTGTTTTTCTTTTTTCTTTCTGTAAAACTCTTTAATAATAAAAAAAAAAGATCTGTCAACTTGTTTGAATCTTAGGGGTTGGATCAGGGTCCTCACCTTGATTCCTAGCTTCCTAGGCAGTTTGCAAGCTGATTAGACAGTGGGTGCATCCCGAGTCTATTATGGCCTCTACATTCCCCAGGCTCTGGATTTTGGTGATATGATTTTTGAGGGGATGGCAAAGGGACGGATGGCTTCACTTACCATTGGATCGTCCTCCCCTCATCATCACTGTCGTAGGGCACCGGCTGCCAGATGTCCCCAGTTGGAGTTCTCTCCCCTTCACTGGAGGGGGACAAGACCTTAATGGCCTGACACGCAAACTTTCCCCTCCTTTGGCTGCCGGGGAGGCTTCTTTGCCTTGGCAGGCTCTGGAAGCTTCCCCCTAGGTTGGGAAGCAGGAGCAAGGCACTTAGCAGTGGCTTTGCTGGCCGCAGCAAAAGCATTTGATGGGCAGTCCCGAAGCTCCACTGGAGGAGTCTGTGGTTTGAGTAGGGGTTGATCATCTCCCCAGTTGTCGCTTTGCCAGTTGGGTCTTTGGCTTTGGCTCTGTGGCTTCACACCGCCTGCATCACTTGAGCTCGAGGTCCATTGCTACTGCCATCTGATACCACTTGTGGATCTGATCAGGGACTCCTCGATAAATGCACACATTTAGCAGCTCATGGTCCAGGCCCTCTTTGAAGAAGTATACCAGTAGTCTTTCCGGCCACTGCAGTAGCCTCCCAGCCATTCGTCAGAATTCTCAGACATATTCCTTGGCGGGTCAGGCCCTCTGCTTTAATTTGCGGATCTCAGCTTCAGCTTGCAGGGTCTGGGAGTTGTCCTCAAACCTAGACTTTGTTCTCCAGCTCTGGCTGGAGTTGGGTCACCCATTCGGCTGCCTCCCCTTCCATGTTTGCTGTCACACTGCGGACCATGGCTCGGTCACTTGGGTAGTCCGCCATGTGGTTATCTAGATGAGCCCACCCCTGGTTCATGAAGAACACCAGTTTCTCCAGGTCCCTGTCGAGGGTGGTTTTCATGGCGGGAGGTGTGGCTGGGTGAGGAGGTGGTGGTTGTGGTGGCACCCAAGCTGGAGGCCAGTAACCTGGAGCCCAGCTGGGCCCAGGGTAGTATGCCCAAGGGGAGGGCCTTGCCATCCTGAGGGGTTGGGCACGTGGCCAGGTGGTCTTGCTACCCGATGGTGCCGTGGTGAGCTCTGTTGTGGGCCTGGGCTCAACCAGGCTTGCTACCTGACGGCAGCAGAGGGTTAGCTGGCTGCATCGCTGTTGCTGGAGCCAAATTGCAGTGGAGCAACAATGTCAGGACAGGTCTGCTCAGGACCCCGTCAGGCCATTCAAGCTTACCCGCCTGCCCCATCTTCACTTCTGGGGCATGGTATTCTACACAGTGGGGACAGCAGCAAAGAAGGTTCTCTTTCTAGACCCTGCCAATCAAAACAGGATGTGTAGCATATCTTCCCTGCCAGATCAAGTGAGATGGGCTGATGAGATTGGGCTGATAAAATTGGGCAAAGCCAGTTCTGTAGGTAACCTGGTCCTATGCCACATACAAATTTATAGGTGATGGCTAACACTTTGAATTGGACCCAGAAACAAACGGATACCCAGTGAAGTTCAGGGAACAAGGGTATTATATGTGCCCTTTTTCAGACATCCAGTATGGGTTGCATGGCCGTGCTCTGTACCAGTTGAAGCTTCCGGATACTAGCTCCATGTAAAGTATATTGCAATTGTCCAATCTTGAGATGACAGAGCATGAATGGCTGAGTGTCAGGACTCCCTGAATGGGGATTCAACCGGAAGCGTTGCAGCAAGACAGTCGGGGATTAGTGGGGTTGGATGAATCCCACGAAATCCTGGGCTGACGAACTGCTGCAGAGGGGTCTTCGGACCAGAACTGTCTTGTAGGGACAGGGAAGAAAGAGGCACCTCGGAAGACCAAGAAGAACAGGCAAGTTTCTCGGAGGTCAGAGGAAATTCTCTCTGACTCTGCAGCAGGGGGCGGTGGCCATTACGACCGCCAGTAAACTGGGGCAACCGGAATAAGCGATATGCAGGAGCGGAGAATATTGATGCCGGGTGAGTGATATCTAACTCATAGGCAGAAAGGGGAAAAAAAGGATTTTTAAAACAATTGTAAATGTCCTGGCGTTATAATAGCAGCTAATAGGCGTGGGAAAGGACGGAAGAAGACTACTAAGGCGGAAGTTATAAAGTAACAGAACCCGATTAGAAATTTGTCTGTTTTGGATTTAAAATACTTGGAGAGCCTTAAAAAAAATAGAAGAACCAAGAACCCAAAAAGATTCTTTTTTAATTTGGAAACTTTAAAGGGAGGAAGATTTTTAAAAAAAAGATGAAGAAGAAAAATCGGTAATAGAAAGGACTTGTTAATGACTTTAAATTGAAACTTAATTGGAACGTAACACGGAATTTGGACTATATAAATCTGGACTGAATTTTAAATTGATTTGGTGTATATAAAGGTGAAAAAGAAGAAAGGAAAAAAAACTCAAATAAGTAAAAACTGTTAAAACGGACTGCAACCAAAATGAATGCCTTTTAAGCTCTTCAATTGTAATTGTGGATTGTAGAGAGCCATCTTCAGGAGAAAAAAAATCATTATAGCACTGAACTTTTGTTTTTAAAAAAGGAAAAAATGGACTTTGAAAGAGATAACAGCATGTGAGAAATTTTAAGGAGGCTTTGTTCACAAACGTTTTGGCTTGGAGAAAAAAAAAAGAGGATTATAACGTAACTCCAATTGGAACAATATCAATTTAGAAAGAACAAAATGGCGCAGGAACTGAAGGAAATGATGATAATGATGTACCTATCATTGAAAATGGAAATAAGGGAAATGACTACAATGTTGCATGGAAAATTGAAACTTGATGACCAAAAAATTGACTTAGGATACATTCAAGCTGACAAAGAAACAACTAATGAGAAGCAAGGAAAAGAGACTGATAATAAAGAAGACAAAGACAAGGAAATTGATTACATTGGGTTTAAAAATTACATTGGGTTTAACAATGGAAAAAATAGAAAAAGGGGAAAGAAACAAAAAAAGAAGACTTCTGGTTTCCCTGTCTTCGGCGACGGCGGCACCCTTTGAAGCTCCGCCAGCCCCGCCGCCCGTAGAGCCGCTCCGAGACGAGGAAGCGGCTCGAAAACTTCTAAATCCGTAGGATTGAAGGAGAGATCGCAGGGCACAGGTCGAGCCCCTGTAACCCCCCAGGGAAGTTTCTGGGGAGAGAACAGGCATGGCTCCCTTCCAACCTGCTGAAACTCCGGGCGACGTGGGACGATTCTGCCTTTGCAGAACAAGCCGGCTGCAGGAAACTTAAAGCGAAAGAACCAGCTTTAATCAACAGTGAAACTATCTGAATCCTGAATCTTGGAAACGCAAGTATCAGCGCTTTGTTGACTTTTCAATCTGAGAAAACGCGAATGAGTGAAAGTGCTTAGAAAAAACATGGCGTTTAGCCTCAGAGTTAACGAGCCAGCGAGTGTGGATTGGTGAAGTTATCTTGCTTTGTTACAAAGTTTCCAAGTTGCTACAAAGTTGCCTTGCTTGTTATAAGAGAAACAATTGGAAAATTTCTCCCTTTCAAAATTTGACTTTGCTTTACTTCAACCTTTATTTGATCAAATCTGGGGGACTTTTTTAGAAGTCTTTGTGCAGGAGGGAAAGGAAAAGGAACTTCCCTCTTTAGAAAAACTAGATCACGTGGCAGGATGGCTTCAAAGAAGCAGGAAGGGAAGGCAACAGGGGGGGGGATCCCCCACACATAAACATGAAACGCAACTTCCCCCTGCTCAGCAGTTACAGACTCAGAAAAAAGAATTTGATGTGGGAGATTTAAAAGAATTTATTTCTAAAACTTTGGATGATAAATTTCAAAAATCTCAACAGGAGATAGATGATAAACTTCAAAAATCACATCAGGGGATAGATGATAAACTTCAAAAATCACACCAGGAATTTATGCAGGAAATTAATGAAGTTAAAGATATGGTGAAACAGAATCAAAACAAGGTGACCAAAAAAATATCAGAAGTGGCATCTGGCCTGGCAGAATTTATTGGGAAAGTTGATTTTAAAGTTGAAGAATTTAAATCACAAGTTAATGTTAAGATGAAAGACAATGATTATAAAATTGCTGATGTTGACAATAAAATGCAGAGAGTTGAAGACGAGATTGTCATGATACAATTCAGGGCAATGGAGTTTGCTATACGGCTTCGAGGAATTCGAGAGGAGGAAAGACAGGATTTGAGACAAGTCTGTTCTGAGGCCCTGGCTAAGATTTTACAAGTTAATCCAGATGTGGTTTTTCACAAAATAGACAAAATTTACAGAGTGAACTCTTGGGTGGCCAGACAAAGACAATTACCTAGAGATGTAGTCATATATTTTACAGATAGAGAAATAAGAAATGATATCCTGCAAAAATCCTTTTACACTTCCATACAAGTGGGGGGCTCACGAATTGGAATTTATAAAGAATTACCTCCTAAAATGCTGAAAGCTAGAAAAGAATTTGGTTTTCTCGTTAAGGAATTGCAAAATTTACAGATATCTTTCCGGTGGGACGCACCAGTTGGCATAATTTTCAGATACAAGGGAGAAAGATACCGTTTGAATACCGTGGAGAAGGCACAGCACTTCTACACTACTATTCTCAAGGAAAGAACACCATCTCCACGTACATCTACAGTTTTGGAGATTAAAGAGAGTGAAGAGAAGCAACCTCAACGAGAACTGCAAGAACAGTCTAAGCAGGAATTAGAAGAAGTGCAAGGTGCAGAAGGAGGTTTTCTGGATGAGCCCTTGCTGGAATCTTCTCCAATCTTGGAGCCGGTTCGGATGATTGAAGTTAAGGATCAACGTATAACTCGAGCTCAAGCTAAGTTACTTAAACAAAAGCAACAACAACAACAGGAAAGACAAGACAAGGAGGCAGATAAGAGTACTGCACAAGAGATTGGAGCTATGGGAGGAGCGAGATCGAAGCTTTCGGATGATCTTCAATTATTTTGCTCTTTGCTCCAGAAAGAGGCTGATGATGTTTAAGTGTTTATCCTGGAATGTTAATGGGTTGAATTCAGCACAGAAAAGGAAGAAATTATTTACATATTTGAAACAATTTAATAATGATATAATTTGTTTACAAGAAACGCATATCACAACTCAAGATCAAAAATATTTGATAAACTCCAAACTAGGAACACATTTTATATTTTCAACTTCGCAAAAAAAGAATGGTGTGGTAATTTATGTAAATAAAAAGTTAACAGCTAAAGTTATAGAAACAGATGAAGATGGTAGGTTTGTAGCAATTGAATTGTCTACCGCAAATGGCCAAATTCTTCTGATTGGGATTTATGCTCCCAATCAACAACAGGACTATTTCTATAAGATGTTACATACTAAAATATTGCAATGGGATTACAGATCTATTTTAATTATGGGAGACTGGAATGGAGTAATCGATTCTAAATTAGATAAAAAGAGTTTGGCAAAGTCTAGAATCAGATTACCACAGACCTTTTTTGACATGAAAGAAGATATGGAACTAAAAGATGTTTGGAGAATACATAATCCAAAAGAACTGGACTATACTTTTTTTTCTGACAGACACAGATCCTTCTCTAGGATTGACTTTATTTTGTTGACAGATGATTTACTTGTTAAGACAAAAAGAACAAAGATTTTTCCAAGAACTTTGACTGACCATAGCCCAGTATGGATAGAAATTGAGATGGACAAGGTTGAGAGACGTTCTTGGAGATTAAATGAGAATTTGTTTAGATATGAAAAATATATAACAGAACTTAAAAAGCATTTGAAAGAATTTTTTGAAATAAATTTGAATAAAGGTACCCCAATTGAAATTGTGTGGGATGCAAGTAAAGCTTATATGAGAGGGGTACTTATCTACATGAACTCTAAACATAGACTGTTCCGACAAAAGAAAAGATCTGAACTGGAAATAGAAATAAAGAATAAAGTGGGCACAGAATTTTGAAGAACTAGTGATGCTGGAAACATGGGAAAAAATTTGGGTTCAGAATGTTAAATTTACACAGTCGCAGAATCTGAGGGAAAATTTCTACAAAATGTTTTATAGATGGCATTTAGATCCCAAAAAGTTGTCATGTATGTACCCTAATGAAACCTGCCTGAAAAGAGTCCAGATAATCTGTTCCTCCAGGATTCTCTGGTGTTGCAACACCACTACTTTCTCAACCATCTTTCCTAAAAAGGGGAGATGGAAGACTGGATAAAAACTGACCAACACGGAGGGCTCTAGCAATGGTTTTTGAGTAGGGGGACACAGCAGTACCTCTTTAAAAGGAGCTGGAAACACTCCCTCTGACAAAGTTGAATTCACCAGCGAATGGACCCATTCACATGATACCTCCTGGGAGGCCTTAACCCGCCAGGAGAGGTATGGATCTAATATACAGGTGGTGGTGTTTTCATTCTGAAGGAACCTGTCTACTTTCTTAAATCCAACAGAATCAAACTAATCCCACATAACTGGGTAAGTCTGTTCCCTGGGCATCTCCGTAGGACTTTTAACATGCTTGGAATTACAAGTACTTAATAATTATCTAATTAATAATGATCATCTTGCATTTAATAAGACTAGGGAAACTGAATTAGTCATCTGGAATAGAAAATTACACTATAATTCAAAGCAGTCAAAAATAGATGATTAACAAAGCATATTTCGTATAATTTTCATCAGTAATAATCACCCCCAAACATTCTATCTTTTTCACAGTTTTAAGTTCCAATTTCTTCTGGTCTTCCACAATCACATTCTTAGTCAATATGGTCATCTTTATTTATTTTTATTATTTATTTTTAAGGTCACCATTATTATTTATTTTTAAGGTCACCATTTCTCAAAATATTTTAATCTTCCTCATAACATATTCAATATACTCTGGCGGGTCTTGCACAGTCAATACCAAATCATCAGCAAAAGCACAAAGTTACAGTTGTGCACTTTAATTTGTAATCCTTTTGCACTGTTGTCTTGTCTAATATCCCTATTCAACAGTTCCAACACCAGAATAAATAATAAAGGGAATAAAGGATACCCCCGTCTTGTTCCGTTCTGGATTTCACATGATTTTGTCAAATCTCTACTTTGAACATAAAGTCCTATTTCAAATTATCAAGCAATTTTTCTGCATCTAAAAAAATTATTGTGACTTGTTTGTTGATACGTTGTTGTAAATGTTCAATTATATCCAATATTACTCTTAGATTGTGTTTTAGTTGTCTTTTGAGTAAAAAGCCACACTGGTCATCATGTATGTAGTCCTATAAAACTTTTTAGCCTTGCAGCTAAAATAGATGTGAAAAGTTTATAATCATAATTAAGAAGAAATTGGCCTGTAATTCTTCACAGAAGTTAAGTCAAGTCCTTGAGTACTAAAGAAATGTAGGTGTCCTTCACTGAGTCTGGCACAGGGTTTCTGTATAAGATAAAATTAATTAAGTCCTTCATTGGAAGAAGTAATTGCTCTTCAAAGATTTTATAAAATCCAATCAGTAAACCATCAAGTCCTGGTGCTTAATTTGTCTTAGCTCTTTTAATTGCTTCTGTTATTTCAAAGGTCGATATTGTACTGTTCAGAATTTGCCTTCATTTGTTCAGAATTTGCTTATAGTTTTGCAAATAATTTAAGATTTTGATATGATATATAATCATCAACACTTCCAAGGAAGATTTCCTGTTTTTTATATAAATTAGTATAGTAATTCCAAAAGACTCTGAATATTTTTATTATCTGTGTAGATCTTACTTTCCTCTTGAAATTTGATTATCTTATCATTTGTTTTCTTAATTTGTATGTCAACCATCTCCCTGGTTTATTTGCATGTTTAAAAGTGTTGTTTCGTGTATTTCAGTCACTTTTTAATATCTGAATCAGTAAACAAGGAGATACGCTGTTGCAGTAATTTTAGTTGATTAAATATGCTGCTCAAAAAAATAAAGGGAACACAAGCAGAAGACATCCGAGATCTGAATGAATGAAATAGCCTTATTAAATACTTTTGTTCTTTACATATAATAGTTTATACACTGCTCAAACAACTAAAGGGAACATAAAACTACTGTATGTAATGAACGAAGTATTTAATAAGGCTATTTCATTCATTCAGATCTCGGATGTCTTCTGCTTGTGTTCCCTTTATTTTTTTGAGCAGTGTATGTTGGGGGTCCTCTGGTGATTTCTGGAGTTCTCTTTCTTTCAATTTAACTTCTTGTAATTTTTTTTTAGATTTTTCCATTCATCTTCTTCTTGTACTGTATTGTATTGTACTGTATAAGATATCCTTGTATCATAACTTTACAAATGTACCAAATTGTTATCAAATTTGTTCCTTTACCCAGACTGTTATTAAAATAGTCTTGGAGAAATTGGAAATCTCAATTTAAAAAACTAAAAACCAAATTTAAGTTGTAAGGACACTGGATTATGATCAGAAAAAGATTTTGGAAGAATATTAGCTTTAATTTGTGAAACAGATTTTTTGTAATCCAAATCATATTGATTCTCGAAAAAGATTTGTGTCTCTCTGAAAAAAACGTAAAGTCTATTGTCTATTTTATTTTTACATCTCCGTACATTAAACAAACCTAAAGTATCAATCAATTCTAAAAATGTTTGGGGCAGTTTCTCTTATGTTTCTTTCATTCCTCTGCTGGCTACCTGTCCAATTGTGGGGTTACTACCACACTGTAGCCTCCAAGTACACACTAATACTGAAAAGAATAGAAAAATAAGTATTCAGACAGATGTTTAAAAAAGTTTTTTCTTGGTGTGGGGTGTATAATTCCACTAACAATAGATTTTATTTCCTGTAATTCAGTTTGCACAATTATTTATGTCTTTATAATCAGCAAAACAGTAGATATAGATCTAATTGAGGTTTTATATACAAAGCTATCCCATTGATTTTCTTAGAATTAGCAAAAATAAATTTCACACCTGAAGTCTTGTTTATCAGTCTCTTTAATATGAGTTTCTTGCACATATCATGATTTATTTTTTTCAAATAATTTTTTTCTCTTTTGTAAGGAATTTGCCTCATTGACATTCCATGTCAGAATCTTTTAATTAAGAGGAATTTCCAGGCACCAAGCACTCCAGCTATGGCTCTCATCTCCAGAGTCTGTCTTTGATCAGCATCAGACTTCTTTTTGTCTTTTTCTTTCAGAGCTAATTCTTGTGATAATTGATCTTTGTCTTTTGAAAAATGGTGTAATTCCACCCCATATCTTTCCATAAAGTCTTGTGCTTTAGAGATTGAGTTTAGTCTAAAACGTTGATTTCTAAAGGTAAAGTTAACCTGTTCCAGTTTATCCCAATGAGAGGGAACATTTTTTTCCTTTAAAAGATCTGTCAGGAAGGAATATTCTTTGCATTTTTTTAATATTATAATTGGGATTTCTCTAAATATTTACTTCCTTCCCAAAGGTGTTAAATCTCTGATAATAATGCTTCTGAATTACTTGCTCTTTAATAGATTTTCTTACAAACTGGATCATGACATCTTTTGGCAATTGTCTTCTGATTGCATATGCTGAGTTTATTCTGTAAATTTTATCAATTTCTTTAGAGAAGTCTAACTTCTCATCATTAAACCATTTGGTAATTACATCTCTTAAATTTGTGCCCTTCTCAGGATTCTCGGAAAATCCTTTGAATTTCAGAAAAACTTCCTTGTTTCAAATCCAATAATAGTAAATTTGAGTTTGAGTTGCTTCAGAAGAGAGGAAAAGAGGAGTAGCAATATTTGTAAAAGAATATCTCTCGCCGAAACAAATATTTGCAGACGAAGAGGGAAGGATGCTAATATTAGAAGTGGAACTATTGAAAAATAAGATTTTATTGATTGGAATTTACGCCCCTAATACTAAACAAACATTATTCTTCCGAAGAGAAATTCGAGAATTGGAATACGAGCAAGTATGTCTTATGGGTGACTTCAATGCAATTAGCAATAGGATTCAGGATTATAAAACAGGAGAAAATTCCCCAAAAAGAAATAGAGGACAAGATAAAAGGATTCTTCCAGCCATTTGTGAGGGAATGAGAGACGAATTAGGACTGAAAGATACGTGGCGTGAGCATAACCGGAATGTAGAGCAATTTACTTATTATTCTCCCAGACATAAATCGTGGTCCAGACTGGACATGATTTGGATGACACAAGAACTTAATTCCCAAGTAGAAGAAATTAGAATTCTACCGAATGATTGGGCAGACCATAATCCGGTACTAGCTGTATTAAAAAAAGAGGGGAAAAATAGAAGAAGGTGGATGATGAGATCAGAGATTTTAAAGGAAATTGAATTTACACAAAAGCTTAAAACACAAATAACCCTGTTCTTTCAAGAGAATAAAACACCGGGAATGCCACTTCAAACAATTTGGGATGCTGCTAAAGCCTTCGTAAGAGGTCTTATTATAAAACATATGGCCATAAAACACAAAAAAGAAGAACAAGAAAGGGGTGATCTAATAAATAAACTGATCTGTATATTTTTAACATCTTCTTTAGTTTGTTTTAACTCTGTTACTAATAATTCAAACTTTTTATCAGATCTTTCATTTATCTCTTGTAGCGTATCATGTACAAAACTTTTTTTCAACTACTTCCATAATAAGCTTGGCATTGAATCTTGGCTCCTTTAATTCTCTTTTAGGAGGCATTTTGTAAATACAAGTAGTCCTCAATTTACGACCACAACTGAGTCCAAAATTTTCATTGCAGGTATTGAGTTAGAAGTGTCAAGAGTATGAATATTCATAGCTGGAATAGACATGGTAACAGGTCAGCAAATGGGAATTGTTTGGAAACTGAAACATAGTATGTGTTTCTACGGGGCCATAAGAGACATTTTGGAGTCTGAGTGTGGCTCAGACTTGCTGAACTGTACAGTCAGGTCCAGAAATATTGGGACATCAACACAATTCTAACATCTTTGGCTCTATACACCACCACAATGGAGTTGGAATGAAACAAACACAATGTGCGTTAACTGCAGACTATCAGCTTTAATTTGAGGGTATGTACATCCAACTCAGGTGAACAGTGTAGGACTTACAGCAGTTTGCATATGTGCCTCCCACTTGTTAAGGGACCAAAAGTAATGGGACAGAATAATAATCATAAATCAAACTTTCCCTTCTTAATACGTGGTTGCAAATTCTTTGCAGTCAATCACAGCCTGAAGTCTGGAACGCATAGACATCATCAGACGCTGGGTTTCATCCCTGGTGATGCTCTGCGAGGCCTCTACTGCAACTGTCTTCAGTTCCTGCTTGTTCTTGGGGCATTTTCCCTTCAGTTTTGTCTTCAGCAAGTGAAATGCATGCTCAATGGGATTCAGGTCAGGTGATTGACTTGGCCATTCCATAACATTCCACTTCTGTCCCTTCAAAAACTCTCTGGTTGCTTTTGCAGTATGCTTTGGGTCATTGTCCATCTTCACTGTGAAGTGCCGTCCAATGAGTTCTGCAGCATTTGGCTGAATGTGAGCAGATAATATTGCCCAAAACACTTCAGAATTCATCCTGCTGCTTTTGTCAGCAGTCATATCATCAATAAATACAAGAGAACCGGTTCCATTGGCAGCCATACATGCCCACGCCATGACACTACCACCACCATGCTTCACTGATGAGGTGGTATGCTTAGGATCATGAGCAATTCCTTTCCTTCTCCATACTCTTCTCTTCCCATCACTCTGGTACAAGTTGATCTTGGTCTCATCTGTCCATAGGATCTTGTTCCAGAACTCTGAAGGCTTTGTTAAATGTTGTTTGGCATACTCTAATCTGGCCTTCCTGTTTTTGAGGCTCACCAATGGTTTACATCTTGTGGTGAACCCTCTGTATTCACTCTGGTGAAGTCTTCTCTTGATTGTTGACTTCGACACACATACACCTACCTCCTGGAGAGTGTTCTTGATCTGGCCAACTGTTGTGAAGGGTGTTTTCTTCACCAGGGAAAGAATTCTTCGGTCATCCACCACACTTGTTTTCCGTGGTCTCCCAGGTCTTTTGGTGTTGCTGAGCTCACCAGTGCATTCCTTCTTTTTGAGAATGTTTCAAACAGTTGTTCTGGCCACGCCTAATGTTCTTGCTATCTTTCTGATGGGTTTGTTTTGTTTCTTCAGCCTAATGATGGCTTGCTTCACTGATAGTGACAGCTCTTTGGATCTCATCTTGAGAGTTGACAGCAACAGATTCCAAATGCAAATAGCACACTTGAAATGAACTCTGGGCCTTTTATCTGCACATTGTAATTGGGGTATTGAGGGAATATCATACACCTGGCTATGGAACAACTGAGAAGCCAATTGTCCCATTACTTTTGGCCCCTTAACAAGTGGGAGGCACATATACAAACTGCTGTAAGTCCTACACTGTTCACCTGAGTTGGATGTACATACCCTCAAATTAAAGCTGACAGTCTGCAGTTAACGCACATTGTGTTTGTTTCATTCCAAATCCATTGTGGTGGTGTATACAGCCAAAGATGTTAGAATTGTGTCGATGTCCCAATATTTCTGGACCTGACTGTATATAAGAGTTGGTTTGGCCTCTAATGGGAGCCTCTGTACAATACATTAGCCTTTGTATCTCTCTACTCTGTAATGACTTGCTTCTATGAATATTGCTTCAGTGTTCCTGATATTTTATTTATTTTTTATTTATTTATTAGTTTGATTTGTATGCCGCCCTTCTCCGGAGACTCAGGGCAGCTTACAGCCTTCATTTTTTTTAAAAAAAACAAGTTTTTATTATTTTTTATAATCAAACAAATAACATTTTCACTTGTATATTTAAACATTTATAAACCCAACCTTCCACCCCCCTTCCGACCCCCCCCTCCCCCGACTTCCCAGAAGAAAAACAGGGTATAAGTTTTATCAAACATACGCTAAAATATGCTAAGTTAATGCAAGACTATAAATCCCTAGACCCCTTAACTCCCCTTCTACAGATTATTCATCAACCTCCCTTTAAACTCAAAATAACATATAATCCTTTAGGCCTAAGAGTTTTAAAAACATTAACAAGCACTAATAGATCATTCAGAGCCTAGAATTCTCGTAATACATCTGTAAAATATTCTTAGTTCATTTTCTTAATCATTTTACTCTCCCTCCTACTTTTATTCTCAAAATTCAAATATTTTTTCTTAAACCTTAATTAATCATTAATTGAAAATTTATTTACTTAATCATTGTAATTAGTCATTAATACATCAATTATTAGACCAAAGAAAATTAATCTTCCCTTCTTCCTTTCTTTCTATATTTTTTCCAATCTTTCTTCCTCCCTCTTACTTTTATTTTGAGGAGGTTTTGATTTTCAACTGGAGGTTGATGTATCTTTAAAACTTGCCCCTTTCTTGGAATCATTTCCTCTGATTTGGAGCCCCCATATCGACTCTTCTTGCTTATATAATCAGTCAGTTCATAGAACAAAGAATTAACTCGATGAATTTGGGAAAAAAACTCCAGTTGTTGCATTTCAATTAATTGTGTGAAAACCTCTGCCAAATCTTCCGAAACCTCGTAGGGCTGATCAGTTTCTTCTTCTTTCTGCTCCAAATTATATTTTTGAAAAGTTCTGTCAGTTAATTCCACAAGGGCAGGAAGAAAGTTTGAAGATTCTTGACAATCAGCCAAATCCAGCTTCTCTGTTTTAACCAAAATGTCTCCTTCATTGTCATTGTGCTTTCCTTCAAAAACATCCTCATTTCCTTTTATATCCTCCACCAGTTCTATAAATTTTTGTTCCATGATTGCTGTAAAGTTATTAATAATTGCCATTTGGTTATTCATGGCTTCCTTTATAAATTCTGTAAAGTCTCTGAAAAAATCCTCTTGGCTCTGTGAGTCAGTTCTCTGTATCCTTTCTGACGCCATTAGAGAGCTTCCACCACTTTCAAAAACTCCTTGCTTGGAAGCCATATTATTTTAAGAAAATTTTTCTTTTCAAAGCCAAAACATCTCTTAAGCAACTTTCTCAAATTTATTTGTAGTTTATGAAGCAAGATAGTCTTTTCTACACCCAGCTCTCAAATCCCAGCATCTTAAGTCCAGTCTCTAAGCACAAATCTATTAACAAGCACTTAACTTTCACTTTCAGTCCAGCCATAATAAAGACGCCATTTCCTCCTTCAGCTCAGCAAAATCAAGTAGAAACAATGTATCCCAGGAGTTAAGCAACATACTTGCAAAGGCTTGTTCTCCTGCTTCCGTTCTGCCTGCTTTTGGACTCAATTAGTTTCCTTGTTGACAGCAGAGTTGGTCACCGGCGTCTGGCTCCGTTTAAAACGGAGTCGCCATGGATCCAGAGCTTCAGTGGGCTGAGCGGGGAGCTCTCACCCTCCAAGCCCCTGGAATTGCTCCAGGGGCTCCCGGGGAGCTCTACCCTCGCCCACCGGCTCTCCTCTCCTCCTTCTCCCGAAGGAGAGGTTTTCAAGCCGTCTGACAGCTGATTAGCGCTGTCAGAACGGCTCCAACGGAATCACGGGGCTGGCAATCTGAAAAGACCGTCCGCGACGCCAGCGGTGCCAACGGAAGTCTAGCCTTCATATTTTTGTATATACCTTAGTAGGGCTTTTGGGCCCCCCAAGCGGTGTTCTATTTTATACAAAGTCAGCTTATTGCTCCCACAAACCGGGTCCTCATTTTACCTACCTCGGAAGGATGGAAGGCTGAGTCAACCTTGAGCCTGGTGAGAATTGAACTCGCAGTAATTGCAGGCAGCTGGCAGCTAAATACTACTTTAACAGTAGTTTAGTCCACTGCACCACCAGGCTCCATATTGTATGCTGAATTCTCCTGTTTGGTATTGTATATAAAGAAGTTTCTTATGTAATTTGAATCCTGCTGAAGTCCATTTAATTGTGTCTGATTGTGTGTGCTGCAACAAATTGACAAGAAGCATAGTTGTTAAGTGAGTCTGACTTCTCCTTTGACTTTGCTTGTCAGAAGGTCACAAAAGGTGATCACATGACCTGGGGACACTGTAACCGTCATAAATATGAACCAGTTGTCCCGTTGTGTGACACACTGAAGCAAGTTAAACAACGGATTAAAGATATACATGGGCAAACTCTTTCAACTAATCACTCCCTTAAACTGCTGACAGCAGTTAAAACAACTTTCACCCTGGAAAAGTATTTACATTTAGAAATGCCATCAGTGGAGAGACAGTTATTTGTTAAGTTTAGATTCGAACTTTTAGATACCAATGTTAAATTCGGCCGTTACCGGAAAATCCCGTATGACAAAAGAACATGTATATGTGGGGTAAACGTCGTGGAGGACACGGCGCATATAACATTCGAATGTAGGCTGTACGAGGAAGTAAGAAAACAATATCTGTCCCCAATTACAAATAAATTTCCCCACTGGAATATAAGGCATAAATTAGCATTTCTGTTGAAGGCTGACTCTCCTCCCATGATAAGGGCTATCACTTGCTATCTTAAAAGGATGACAGCAATACCAGCCAGTTATATCGAAAAGAATTTCATTGATTGTAAGAAAGATGAGCTGAGTTAGAGAGGAGCTAGATATTTGGGTTATCTAGTCTTGGCAACTTAGCTATTGAAATCTGATATTGTAAAATTTTAATGTCATATATCATATATTTTTAGATTGTTATTTCTGTAACTGAGGATGGGGAGGATGGGGAGGAACAGGCTCAGGCTCAACCCATCCAAGACTGAGTGGCTGTGGTTTCCGACGTCCCGATATAGTCAGTTGACGCCAACACTGACTATTGGGGGCGAATCATTGGCCCCCACGGAGAGGGCTCGCAACTTGGGCGTCCTCCTGGATTCACGGCTGTCTTTAGAAGAGCACTTGATGGCCGTGACCGGGAGGATTTTTCATCAGGTTCGCCTGATTCGCCAGTTGCATCCCTTTCTGGATCGGAACTCGTTACGCACGGTCACTCATGCCCTTGTCACCTCCCGCCTGGACTATTGCAACGCTCTCTACATGGGGCTCCCCTTGAGGAGCACCCGGAGGCTCCAACTGGCGCAGAGTGCAGCCGCGCGAGTGGTAATGGGAGCGACATGGCGTTCCCATGTAACACCCCTCCTGCGCGAGCTGCACTGGCTCCCGGTGGTCTTCCGGGTGCGCTTCAAGGTTTTGGTTACCACCTTTAAAGCGCTCCATGGCTTAGGACCCGGGTACTTGCGGGATCGCCTACTACCACCAATAGCCTCCCACCGGCCGGTACGCTCCCATAGAGAGGGGCTCCTCCAGGTGCCGTCAGCCAAACAATGCCGACTGGCGGCCCCCAGGGGGAGAGCCTTCTCTGTGGGGGCACCTACTATCTGGAACGAGCTCCCCCCAGAGATACGGAGGATCCCGGATTTGCGCACCTTCCGCCGCGCCTTAAAGACTTTACTATTTCACCAGGCCGGCCTGGCCTAATTTCCCCCCTCTTTTATAAAAGATTTTTAAAATTTTAAATATCTTTTAGTATTTATATATTCAATTTTAAATTGGTTTTAAAAGTTTGGGGTTTTAAATTTGTCGGGGCCAAAATTATTTAATTTGATTTTATTCTATTTTTTAAATTTTGTATTGTATGTGTTTTTATTGTTTGGACTCCTTTTTTCAAAGTCAGAGGGAGAATTCCAAAAGCAAAACAGCTACCAAGGAGAGTAATGTTAATATGCAAGCTCTCAGAGTGAAAGGGGGGAAAAAGGGGGGTAGGTGGGATTTCTGAAGTTTTAGAATAGAAAGCAGATAGTTATATAGAAAAATACAGTAAAAATACAATAAAAGTGTTAAGATCTTTTCAAGTTGATCATATATATAGTCTTTTTGGTGAAAATTTAATGTGGTTAAATAATTTTCTCAGTAATCTAAGATAATTTATTGTTGTTTGTCTCTTTTCCATATGGGGAAATAAACTATTTCATCCCACTCTTCCAACACTCATGTGGAGGAATGTATTGAGTTTCCAGCACACAGTCAGCAATTTACACACTGAAAAAAAAAAAAAACCTTTGCAAAGCAGTTAAAAGCATAGGTGTCCTTTGAAAACAAAGACTAGAAGGACAGGGTGTAACCCTCCTCCTTCCGCTGAATTTACCAGGGAGATGAAATCTACTGAATCTCTCCCCCTTTGGATGACACAACCGTCCAAGGAATTTCAGAGTAATTTCACATTGTTCCTTTTCCAATCCAGGAGCAAACTGGCTACGGAGAGTAACTCCTAAGCCATTTGTCTAGCAGAGCAAAGAAATTCTCAGCTAGTTCAGGATGCCATTTCTGGGTGGAGTCAACAGATCTCATTTCATTTAAAGATTTCTTGCACATCTCCCTGAAGAAGGCTGTAGATTCAAATGAATCCCTTTTATACCTTCTTGATCTAAGAACACTCCCACTGACTCTACAAATGCCATGCGCAAAGGCTCACACAGATACAGGTGTTTTAATAACCAGAAACAGAATTCACTTTAGAAGCATTTATCAAATGAACAATTTTAACCAGTAATTTTAAAACCTTTTCTAAAAATTAAGACTTACTTCATTTATCTTTTCAAATTCTCCAAAATATTCATCAGGCTGTTCACATTTTTTCTTCCAGCCCTCTTCATCATGCCTAGAAGTATGAGAGGATAAAATTATTGAAAATAACTATTTTGGTAGAAATATAACCTACTTTTTAATTAATTAAATATTTAAACAAATTAATCATCTGACAATCTGTTGACTTGCCCCTTCTGCTAAATGGTCCACAGCATTCAAAATTAGGTCAAATTCATAGCATCCATAGTTTCTTTTCCATTTGCTGCCTTTGGGACCAGAAAAAGAGGAATGATAGGCTACATACAGTAATGTATAATGACATTAGTAAGCTTCAAAATAACATGGAAATAACTGAAAGACATCCATAAAAAAATACATTAGACTGAAAGCACTCTGGAGAGAAGAGGCATACAGTGAAATGGAGGTAATAGATCTGGAATCTCAAGGACAATGCTCTAATGTGGTACACTAGAAAACATAGCTAGCACTCAAACAACTGCAGAAAGAAAACAAAATTCACTGATTTTTTTCCCTTCACTTTTCACTTTTCCCCCAGATGGATTGGTAAGTGGAGAAAAAGAATTTCCTTGAAACCATACATGCCGGTGTTTGAGAAACTTAAGAACTGACTAAATAACTCTATGGATATTAGCTGCTTCTGCTCAGTCTTGTTCTCTGTCATGCAAGTTCAGCAGACCATATATGTCTGCCCCACAAATTTCTTCGCATTTTGCTGTTTCCAAAACAACCTGCAGAACTTGTAGATTCATCAGGAGTGTTTAAAAACTCCCCTGTCCTTCTACGCAAGGTTAGATTCTATACAATTTTTGCAAAATGGTCCAGACTGCTTTTTGGTGGAATCAATTAAGGCATTTGCAGGTTTGTTGGGTCCAATATCATAAATATTTTAGGGATAGTAGTACAGATAGTCGTCGACTTACAACAGTTCATTTAATAACCGTTCAAAGTTACAATGGCACTGAAAGAAGTGATTTATTCACACTTATGGCCATTGCAACATCTTCACAGTCACGTGAATAAAATTCGGACACTTGGCAACTGACTCATATTTATGACGGTTGCAATATCCCGGGATCATGTGATCCCCTTTTACGACCTTCTGACAAGCAAAGTCAATGGGGAAATCAGATTCACTTAAGTTTTTCAACTTGCCGAGGAACTGGGGGGAGGGAAATGGAATGTGGAGAATGTATGCAGAGAGCATGGAGCCAGCAAGGTCACCGCTGCAGGTGCTTGAGAAAGAGATGGACTGTTTTCATAACAAAAGACCCTCTCATAATTGGACAATATGATCAACCGAGAGCGGAGGGGAGGGAAGGAGAAAGTGTTCTTTAACTTCCAGAGAAGAAAAAGATTTTACTCCATGAAAATAAGCTGAGTTAACTGGAATCAGGATGCATTTTTCTCTGCTTGATATGTGCAACTGAAAGGTTTAACCCAAAATTTGAAAATGTATTTTTTAACATATATATAATGCTTAAGTAACTCTTAAAGAAGCAAAAGCTATTGAAAATGTATTTGAGAGTACCTGTATTAAGAGAAAGTTAAATCCCTTTGGGATCGTCAGCTTCCACTGCCTGTCAGAGCCGCCTTCACAACGGAACGGCGGCTCGAAAAAACTCCGTTTCCATGAGGAAACGGAGATAGAGCCGGCAGGGGTGGGTAGAACTCTCTGCAGAGTCCCAAAAGTTTTTCTTTTTCTTTTGGGACAGAGCGGATGAGATGCCCCATATCCCCAGCCGTTGCTCCGGGCTTTGGGAGACCTCTGCTAATGCAGAGCCAGGCGTCAAGAGCAAGCCTGTGAATCTAACAGATTACTCAAAGAAAATGTGAGCTGGATCTGTAATACTGAACCGCAAGTATTTTACTTATCTTTTAAAAAAATTACTTAAGAGAAAAGAGGAAAGGAAAGGGGGGGGGGAAAGCCTTTTAAAATGGCGCTTGCAGCAGCTGGAGAAGAGGCAGAAAGGAAAAGTCCTTCCGTTTTCTATTATTACAATGTAGCGGAATAAATACCACTGGCTACATTTGTAGACAAAACTCCGCTCCTGTTTTTCTTTCTTTCTTTTTCCCCTGGAGACTTGATATTGTTGTTGACTGGAAAGAAGTCTTTTTTCTTGTTTTTTTTTTTTTCTTTTTAACAAAGCCTGCCTGGGCGGAAACATGGCACTGAAACTTACAAAATCAGATAAACAAGCAGGGGGGGGGGATTCCCCCACCAACAATTTAAAGGAACAAGTTTTAACTCTTCAGTCTCAAAAACCTGATTTTAATATAATAGAATTTCTCTTAGAGGAGATTGAAAGAAGGGATGAGATTGTGAATCAGCATCTTGAAAAATTTAAGCAGGAAATTAAAGAATTGGTAAAATCTAAGTTTGATTTTTTGGAGCGAAAAATTTTAAAAGTGGTTAATGGTTTTTCAGAATTTATGATACGGTTGGATACAAATACTAATTTACTAGAGTCTAAAATGGATGAAATTCAAGATAAATTGGACAATAGAATTCAAAAAATTGAAAATGATTTGATAAACACGCAGGATAATAGCTCAGAAGAAAAACCTAAAATGGATGCTGATCAAAAGTTTGGTACTGTAGAAAATCTGCAACAGAGGATTGAAAAAGAGGTTCTAATGGTACAATATAATTTTACAGAATATGCGATAAGACTGAGAGGTTTGCAGGAAAATAATAGAGATGATTTAAGGAAAATATCTTCTGAAATTCTAGCTGGGATTTTAAAGGTTCAACCTGAGGAAGTGTTTTGTAGGATCGACAGAGTTTTCAGAATAAATTCCTGGATTGCTAAGCAAAGGCAACTGCCTAGAGATGTGGTGATTTATTTTACGGACAAGGAAATTAGGAATAATATTGTGCAAAATGCCTTCAATTCTAATTTGCAATTGTATGGAAGAAAGATATGGATCTACAAGGAACTCCCACCCAAGATATTAACAGAAAGGAAGAAATTTGGTTTTCTGGTGTCTGAGTTAAAAAAGAGAAATATCCCATATAGGTGGAATGCCCCAGTTGGTATTATACTGAGACATCAAGGAGAAAGATATCAGTTAAATACTATAGAAAGAGCGGAAGAATTTTATCAAAATAGGTTGAACATGAATTTAACATCTTCAGATATAATACAGGATAAGCAGAAGGAGCTGGAAATAAAGGGAAAATATCGAATTACAGAGACTGTACCAGATAAATTGCCTTTGGATTTATCGGATACCCCAGCTGGATTATCCACAAATTTGAGAGAAGTGCCATCTGATTTTAATGTGATGACTTATCAAGGCAAGGACAAGCATGGAAACCAATTAGGGGATATACAAGGGATAAAAAAGAAACATGAGACACAAAAACAAAATCAACACGACCAATCTACAAAGCAGAATGAAAACCGACCAGTTGACATACAATCTGTAGAAAGGAAACCAGGATGGAAGTCAAACCCACAAAAAGAAAACAAAAAAAGAAACAGGTTGTATAAAAATAGAAATTTCTAACTCAAGCAACAGTGAAGCCAGTGACTTTAAAATACGAATGATTATGTGAAAACATAGAGGAGGCGACATATTGGTCAATATCATCCTGAGGATAGTGGCAGATCTCTGCATTGCCGTAATTTTGGGACGTGGAAAGAGCCTCAAACTGATGGATTTGAATTATCCATTTTGAAATTTCTTTTTGTGTTGATAAATATATTATAATTATCTTGAATCATAAGGCAAGAGAATCATGATGGGGCATGCAGAAGATCCGGTTGTTACCCACTACGATGATGGAAATTAATAATCCTGATGAAACCCACAATTATTATTATATGGAATATAATTATAATGTCACTCGGGTGGTTGTTTTTACTTTTATACATATAAGAAGATATTTATTACTGATGGGGGCAGATATGATTGAAGATCTTGAATAAACTGTTGCATCAGCAAGCTATGTTACCCTATTATGGATGTTGGTTTTAACAATCCAGTGGAAAGACCTCAAAGAAGATATTATATGGACTATAAATTTAAAGTTATTGTCTTTTCTTTTTTTTTTATTTAGATATAATGGAATATATATATATATATATTTTTAAGTAGTGTGGGCAGTGAATTAAAGATATTAAGAATTGTTGTGTATGGTAAATTTGCAGGACAGTGGGTGAATAAGCTAGCTACAGACTGATTAGTTTAAGAAAAGGGATTTTTAAGTGATATATTTAGGGGAGTGGAGGAAATGGATAGAGTGGAATAAATGTTAAATTAGATTTTATGGGGAGGCCGCTTTGAAATGTTATAGTAATATATATAGAAGATTAAATATTAAAGTAGGATTTATCGTATAGTTTTAAAGTGGAAGGTGGTTTTGAATTGTTGTAATAATATATAGATATAAAACACTATTATGTTAAATTAGAAGTTATTTTATAATAGTTATAGTATAATGTTTTTTTTTTCTCTTCTTTTCTGAAATGTATGGATAAAGGGGAATGTTATAATATTTATAATATTTTTAGTAAGTAAAGGTCAGTATTTTGAGGAGGGAGTAAGTAATCTGTTATGAATTAGGGTTTTTTTGTTACGAAGAAGTCACAGGGGGGGATGGGTGGGGAGGGGGGGTTAGGGAGGGGGAGGGGAGGGGAAAAAAAAGGGGGGGGAAATTTGTATTTGAAAACTTTTTCAATAAAAAAAAAAAGAAAAGAAAAAAGATAAAAAAAAAAAAGAGAAAGTTAAAGAAAATGATGTACCAGTTTAAAGAAAAACTCTATATTATAAACTCTGTTTATAAAATAAAAAAATAATTATTCTATAAGGGTAGTTTGGAGGGAGGGAGCTAAATGCAATATTGAAGTTAAAGCTTGTATGTTAAAGTCAAAGAATAAGATGTATTAGAAAGTTTTGATTTTTTAAAAAAGTGCTTTTTGGTTTTTAAAAAGTTTAGTACTTCGAAGGAAAAAGGAGGGTGAAAGAAAAAAAGCCCCCCCACCACTTTTAGGCCAAAGAATTTGAAACTACAATAAATTTTGTAAAATTATGACAGTTCACAAAGATTACTAGGTGCAAATAGAAATACACATTATTTCCATAGCAAGGAAGATAAAGCAGGAATGGTTAAATTGATTACTTTATTTAAAGAGGAAAATATGTTATTTGGATATCATCCTAGAATTTATGCTTGTGAAGGAAAAAATGAAACTTTGATCTTGGTTTTGTGGATTAGAAAGATTTGGTGTTATAGAAATGGCTAGCTATATATTAATGTGTAAAAGCAAAAAGTTGAGGCTGGAGTGTATTTAACTTGTACTGTGTTAGTTGGAAGCCAATGCCCCCTTTTCTTTCTTCTTCTCTGCCCCCTAGTATTTCACACCCCCTTTGCCCCCCCCGGTTCCCTTTCCCTCCCTTAATTTCCTATTTTCTTTTCTTTTTTTGTATTTTATATAATAAAAATAAAAATGAGAAATGAGAGTTTAGAGTTTATTGGATTTCTATACCGCCTTTCCCCCAGGGGACTCAGGGTGGTGTACAGCCACATTAAAACACATGAATTTAAAACTAATTAAAACAAATATATACAATTTGGCCCTCAATTAAAACACACATACACCCATTTAAAATTCATATTAGGCCAGTCCGGCTTGCTGAAACAGGAAGGTCTTTAGGGCACGGTGAAAAGTACGCAGGTCGGGGCTAAGACGAAGCTCTAGGGGCAGCTCATTCCAAAGGACTGGTGCCCCCACAGAGAAGGCTCTCCCCATGGGTGTCGCCATTGTTTGGCCGATGGCACCCTGAGGAGTCCCTCTCTGTGGGAGCGTATTGGTTGGTGGGAGGTTGTTGCTGGCAGAAGGCGGTCTCGTATATACCCCAGTCCTAAGCCATGGAGCGCTTTAAAGGTGGTGACCAACACCTTGAATCGCACTCGGAAGACCAACGGGAGCCAGTGCAGCTCACGCAGGAGGGGTGTTACATGGGCGCGCCGAGTCGCACCCATAACCACCCGCGCGGCCGCATTCTGGTCCAACTGGAGCCTCCGAGTGCTCTTCAAGGGGAGCCCCATGTAGAGAGCGTTGCAGTAGTCCAGACGGGATGTGACGAGGGCATGAGTGACTATGCGCAGGGCATCCCGGTCCAAAAAGGGACGCAACTGGTGTATCAGGCGAACCCGATAGAAAGCTCCCCTGGCCACGGCTGTCATGTGCTCTTCCTTTTTTTTTCTTTTTTTTTTAATATTAACATATTAAAAAAAATTAACATACATAACATACATGAATCATAATATATAATATATAACAATATACACAATACAAACAATCAACGAGTGCTCCCCCACCCCTCGGGATCATTCCTGCTTCCAAAATCTTAAAGCTTCTTCTGGTGGTGGTATCCCCCTTCCTCCAGAAAACGCATATATTAGGAACTGTTTCCAGATTCCATTGAATTCATTTACTTTCATTATGCCCCTCCTTACTTTAATACTACAAGTCAATTTATCATTTATGACAATATCCCATACTTCCTTATACCATTCTTCCAAACAATAATCACCTTGTGTCTTCCAGTTCCTAGAAATCATTAACCTTGCTGTGGTCAACAAATTCATTATCAATTCTTTAGTCTCTTTTTTACATTTTATATCTTCCAATAGTGAGAGTAATGCTACCTTTGGTGCCTCTTCTACCTTTATTCCTACAATTTCTTCTATCTCCTTAAACACCATCTTCCACAATTTTTGCACAAATTTACAATCCCACCACATATGTAAATACATTTGTTTTTCCCCACAACCTCTCCAACAATTATCTGAATAGTGCTGATTCATATTGCTTAATCTAACCGGAGTTAAGTACCACCTCCATACCATTTTGTAGTAATTCTCTTTTATTCTTACTGACATATTTCTCAAAACTCTTTGTTGCCAAATTCTGTCCCAACTCTGTTGCCCTATTTGTATCTTCAAATCAGTTTCCCATACCATCTTTCCTAAATTTCCCCTCTCCTCTTCTTCCAACAATATTTTATAGATTCCACTCATTAAGCCTTTTATCCCTTTATTTTTTTCTTTTAGTGTTTCATTTTTTTCCAATTAATTCCTCAAACCTCGAACACTCTCTACTCTCCATTTTCTCTTATCCAATTTTTAGTCCATTGTTCCACTTGGCTATAATTTAACCAAGACAACCGTTTTCCTCCTAGAACCACTTCCAATTCCCCACGTGTCCTCATTCCTCCTAACCATTCCCTTAGTTTCATTTTATTTTTCTCTTTTAAAACTTCATTCACTTTATTCTTCAAATTCCCTGGGAACTTTTCCAAGATTACTACCGGTGATAATGGAGAGTTCTTTGGAAGCAACCTCCCTTTATATTTACTCCAAATTTCCCAATGAAACTTCAGGAGAGGATTGCTTATGCTCTCAGCCCATTTCTTTCCACCTTCCATAAAAAATATATTTTCCAGCTTCCATTCTAATTTGGTTTTAATTTTAGATTTATCTTCCAACCATTCCAATTCTCCTATTCCTAAAACTGCCTCTATAACATGTCTAAGCCTGTTAGCGACATAATATAATTTAATATTTAGGAGTCCTAAACCCCCTTTTTTTGGCTTAGATACCACTTATTTTTATTTATCCTCGCTTTCTTATTCCCATTACAATAGTTATTCAGTATATTCTGCCAACTCTTTAACTCTAATTCTGATATTTTTATTGGTAGCATCCTAAAAGCAAAATTGATCTTTGCTAAAATCTTCATTTTTACTAAGGCAATTCTTCCAAACCATGATAAATTCAACCTTTTATATTTATTCAAACTTTCCAAAATCTCCTTCTTTAAGCTGCCTAGATTTTCCTTTTCTAACTTCTCCAAATTTTTTGTAATTCTAACTCGCAGGTGTTTAATATTTATTTATATTTATTTATACAAATCAAATAAACTAAACTAAACTAAACTAACTAAACTAATATGATCTTTAATTCTCATTTCGCTTCGCTTCGCTTCCCAATCCTTCTCTTCCCTTTTAGTGTAATTAAGCAGCATCAACTCAGATTTTGACCAATTTATTCTTAATCCAGTTATTTCTTCAAATTCTTTTAGATGCCATCCAATTCTTTCCATCTCATCCACTATATTCTTAACTGTTAACAATGTATCATCAGCAAACATATTTAGTTTTATTTTACCTATCCCTTCTATCTCCCCGTCATCTCTTAATGCGTTGGCCAATAGTTCCATAACCAATACAAATAGGACAGGTGAGAGTGGGCACCCTTGCCTTGTTCCTCTGGCGAGTTATATCTTGTCTGTAACTCCATCATTCACTACCACTAAGGCAGAGTTCCGAGAATATAATTGATCTATTACACCTTTGAATTTATTTCCAAACCCCATTCTGTCTATTACCATCTTTAATGCTTGCCAGCTCACACAATCGAAGGCCTTAAAAATATCTAATGCTAATATCCCCGCTTTAAGCTTTAGATTTTTAATCTCGTGAATTACATTTAACACTCTTCCAACCAAATTATGCATTTGACGGCCCATTACAAATCCACATTGATCTTCCTTTATATAATTACCTATAAAATTATTCATTCTTTTTGCTAAAATAGTTGAAAAAATTTTGCATCTTGATTTATTAATGATATTGGTCTGTACGAGTCAGGAAGCGTCGGATCCTTATCTGGTTTAAGTATTAATATTATTAACGACTGGTCCCATGATTCTGGAATCTATCCCCTTCTAATACTGCATTATACAGCTTTAATAATTTCGGTACTAATAATGTTTTAAATATTTTATAGAATTCTGTTCCTAATCCGTCTACCCCAGGTGATTTACCCACCTTCAAACTTTCAATTACTTCTGCAATTTCCCTTTGCGATATACTCCTTTCCATTAATTCTTTATGCTCCGTTTCCACACCCCTTTTTATATATTTCCCAATATAAGCTTCCATTCTATCCTTCTAAACCTCCTTACCCTTGTACAACTCTTGATAAAATTCCTGGAATATTTTTAACTTTCCTTTCATTGTACTACAATAATTCCCCAATTTATCTTTCACTATACCTATTGAATTTTTAGCTTTCTCCTTTTCTGTGAGCCTGGCAAGCATCTTAGAATTTTTATTACTATTTTCAAAAAATTCTCTTTTCATGTATATTAAATTATTCTGAACTTCCTCTAAATTTTTATTCTCTAATTCTTTTTTCTTAGTTTGTAATTCTATTAATTTCTGTTTATTTCTTGTATGCCAGTACTCTTTTTCCAATTTCTTAATCTGTTCCTCTAATTTTTCCCGTAATGCAGTTTCTTGCCTTTTAACACTACAAGCTTCCCTAATACATATTCCCCGTGTCACCGCCTTCATGGCGTCCCACACCATTCTCGTTGCTATTTCTCCTTTTTCATTAATTTCCCACAATTCTGATATCTCCTTTTGCATTTTCTCAACCACTTTCTCATTTTTAAGAATCCTTGTAGTCACCTTCCATCTAACCACTTCTCTATAGTCTTTTTTTACCATGAAGTCTAAACTAATCACCGCATGATCTGTTACTTTAATTACTCCCACTTCCATTCTACTCAACTTAGTTGCCATATCCCTAGAAACGAAAACATAATCAATTCTAGAATAGGATTTATAGGTTGGGGAATAATATGTGAAACCGGGCTCCCCACCTTTAAGAAAATGCCACCCATCCACATAATCTTTTTCTTTTATTAATTTATTTAAAATTGTGATATTATTCCTCCTTTCAGCACTTGTGGGATTGGTCCTGTCCAATCTATTATTCATAACCATATTAAAATCTCCACCTAAAATGACATGTCCTTCTTTAAATTCTTCTATTACTTTAAACAATTCTAAAAAAAATTCTCTATGTCCCACATTTGGGGCATAAACATTAACCAACGTATATGTTGTACTTTCAATTTGACCTTTAATCATAATAAATCTACCATGCCCATCTTTTTTTATACTCTCCATAGTAAATCCAGTTCTTTTAGAAATCAGTATGGCCACCCCATTTTTTTTTGAAGTCCCCAGTGACTTTTCATAATGGAGTGACCACTTCAAACGCACTTCATTTACTCCATCCTTATCCTGATGAGTTTCCTGCAAGAAAATGCTGTCAGATCTTTCCTTGTTTAACAATTGTTCGATTCTCCTCCTTTTCACCACTGCCCCCAAACCTTTGACATTGAGTGTTGTAATTCTTATAATTTTATCCATATTCAGCACATACAAATTCTTTACGATCCCTTGTGCACTTTAACTTAAAGCAACATATAAGAAAACACAAAACGAACTCAACTAAATAACCCTCATAACCTACCCCCTTCCCCATCCCCCCACCCCCAAATCTCCCCAAACTCTTTTCCCCCCACTAAATCCCCGGTAGCCTAATGTTCCAGCCATTCCCTTAACGGGGGGGGGGGGGGGATATGAAGCCCACAGTTCAGAACCAGCAAGCCTTCTAGTATTAATATTTTACAGATTTATCATCTCAGTCTTGTCGATTTCACTTCCCACTTGCCGTGGCTCCTCTTCCTCCACCACTGGCACTTTTAAGAACAGTATCGTCCTGTAATTCCAGCCCCAGACTTTTAAGTAGCTCAATGCCTTGCTCCAAAGAGATAATCCTATATTGTTTCCCATCATACATAAGCCTCATAAATACTGGGTATCCCCATGCATACTTTATCTCCCTTCTCTTGAGCTCTTCGGTGATTGATTTAATGCTACGCCTCCACTTAATTGTTTGGTAACAAAGATCGTTATAAACTTGAACTGTAGATCCTTGAAACTTCAGCAAAGCTAACGACCTCAGTTTCATCATCAGCTGCTCTTTTTTATCATAATTAGAAAATTTTACCAAAATGTCTCTGGGACGAAATCCAGCTCTGAAAGCGCCCACTCTGTGGATGCGTTCAATGTCCTCTTCTCCCGTGGCCAAGTTAGGGATTATTTCTTTAAACCATTGTGGGATCAATTTCCTCAAGTCCTCTCCTGCCATCTCTGGTAAATTTCGAATTCGTATTGATGATCGTCTGCTTTGATCTTCCAGAGAAATCAGCCTTTTCTCATGGTCATCAAACTCCAGAGTGTGCTTTTCTTCCAACTGCCTCATTTGTTTCCCTAATTGGTCAGTTTCCACTCTAAGAAGCTTAATCTGTTTATCATTATGACCAATATTTATAGCTAATTGGTCCATGCGCTTGTCAACTTTTTCTGCATAATCATCCATTCTTTTGAATATCGCCTCTTTAGTGCCAGTCAGCATTTCTCTGAGTTCATCGACTGTTGCTGGCTGTGAGCCAGTTTTCGCCGCCATTATTGTTTCACTTTCTGAGTTCTCTTGCTCTGATTCACCCAGAGATTGTCTTTTTAATCGTGCCGCGGTGTGATTTGAAGGATGGATACGTTGCCACTTATATTTGCTAACACCTTTTTGTTTTTTCGGTGGCATAAATCTTCAAAGCCTGGGCAACAATCAAATAAACCTTCTGCTTCCAGAGGGTGTTTTTCTTTCTTTCTTTTTTGTTTGTAATAAAACGGGCTGCTTAACCGTGTAAGGTTGTAAAGTTATTAATCACTCCTTGAAGCTAGCTGCTGTCTAAAAACAATTCCAAACATTCTTCTGTGGCATTCCAACAACAGTGATTAGGCCCCACACTTTAAACATTCTTTATTGGTTTTTCACTGTCCCAAACAACTCTCTTTTTTCCTCCGCTGTTGGCCCAGATAATCATAAACAGTCCTTCACAAATTTCTGTCCATTTTAGTTAGATGATAAATTTTATCGGCCCACTATTCCGGAGCCGGGAAAAACTCTTACCGGCTCATCAGGCTGTCAGGCTCCACCCCCCCGTCATGTGCTCTTCCAAAGACAGCCGTGCATCCAGGAGAACACCCAAGTTGCGAGCCCTCTCTGTGGGGCCAAGATCTCATCCCCCAATTGTCAGCGATGGCGCCAGCCGACTATACGCCAGAAGCACAGCCACTCAGTCTTGGAGTGGTTGAGTTTGAGCCTGTTTCTCCCCATCCAGATCCGCACGGCCTCCAGGCACCGGGACATCACGTCAAAGGCATCGTTGGGGTGGTTCAGAGTGGAGATGTACAGCTGAGTGTCGTCAGCGTACTGATGGAATCTCACTCCGAAACCACGGATGATCTCGCCCAGCGGCTTCACATAAATGTTGAACAGAAGAGGTGAGAGGACAGACCCTTGCGGCACCCCACACACAAGGCGCCTCGAGGTCGACCTCTGCCCCCCTGCCAACATAAACTGCGTACGGTCGGAGAGGAAGGAGGAGAACCACCGCAACACGGTGCCCCCCACTCCTAACCCCTCCAATCGTCACAGCATGATACCATGGTCAATGGTATCAAAAGCCGCTGAGAGATCTAATAGGACCAGGACAGAGGAACAACCCCTGTCCCGAGCCCTCCAGAGATCATCAACCAATGCCGTTTCCGTGCTGTGCCCTGGCCTGAAGCCTGACTGGAACGGGTCTAGATAATCGGCTTCATCCAGGTACCGGCCCAAGTTCTTCCCCAACCTCATCGTCCGAGTCTACCGCCAGCTTTGCTGGCAGCTGGGGGGCCACAACACCCATAAAGATGAGGATGAGGGCCCACATAGAAATTCTAAGCTTCATTGTGGCACCAGGCATGGAGAGGCCCCTAGTCCTGGGTGTAGCATGGCTACTGAAATGGAACTCTTATGTGAACTGAAGGAGGGGGCTATTAAAGATTCAACAAAAAGTGCCCAGGGATGAACCCAAGTGGAGGCTGCTGGCACCAATGAGGAAGAAAACAAAGAAAGAGATGGGGACAGCCATTAGAAAACACCCTAAGGGGGATCCCTGATACCCAAGGAGTACTGGGATCTACACGTGTTTAGTGAAAAGAGCTCGGATGTGCTACTCCCTCATCACCCCATTGACTGTTCCATAGAAATCCTACTGGGGGCTAAGCTTCCCAAGCCCAAGCTATATTCAATGACCCCCAAGGAGTTTGAAGAGCTCCAATCATTCATAGATAAGATCATAAAGCATCGGTTCATACAACCAGCCAAACCCTGGGTGGCCACCCCAATCCTTTTCAGAGAAAAGAAAGCTCGTACGCTATGTCTATGCATAGACTACTTTGGCGTTAATGGTATTTGCATGGAAAATGTTTAACCATTACCCCTCATGAAGGACATCAAAGACATTTTGAATTCACACACACACACACACTAGGTGAAAACCTTAGTGGCATGAAAAGACTTTCCACCTTCCGAAACAAAATGGGTGGATTTACAACACCTTAGAGCTTTCAAATTTCTTAAGAAATTCCATAGACAATACCTGGACAAGCCTCATTGAACATCAAATAATCTTGTATTCGTATTTGTATCTCCCTTTCCCACCCCTGCTTGTGTTTTCTTTGCAGGATTAATGTGTCTGAAAAGAGGGGCAGAATGTCAGATCTGCCATCTTCAGCTTGGTGCCTTGCTGGCATCCTGCAATCAATCATTAGAGAGGGAAGTAGGCAATTGGCATGCAGAGGGTAGAGATAATTAAAAGGGGCGGGGGGCAGACACAGGTTTGATGGAAACCAGAGGTGTGAGAACCATCTTGTTCCAGTCTTCAAGGCCACAGAGCCTGAGAAAGGAATGCAAATTGCACCATGAGGCACCAAACATCTGAGCAGTTCCCAGAACACTTACTTGGTACACTACTGGTCGAAGATGAACCAGTCAAGGCGAGGAAGGCCAGGGAGAAGGGGAAAATTTGTAATCTCTTACACAGGAACAGTTCAACCAAATGGAGTTGATGGCCTTTCTTTCCTAGCGCTTAACTGGGGTAAGCCTAACATTCTTATTTAATTACATTTAATTTTTGTATATGCATGTTATGTCAGTGACTTATAATAAAGTATAGGTAGTCCTTGACTTCGAACCATAATTGAGCCCAAATTTCTGTTGCTAAGCAAGACATTTGTTAAGTGAAATTTGACCCATTTTGCAACTTTTCTGGCCACAGTTGCTAAGTGAATCACTGCAGTTAACTTAGTAACATGGTTGTAGTGTGAATCCGGCTTCCCCTATTGACTTTGCTTGTCAGAAGGTTGCAAATGGTGATCACATGACCCCGGGACACTACAACCATTATAAATATGAGTCAGTTGCCATGAGTCAGTTTGATTTTAATCAAATGACCATGGAAATCCTGCAATGGTCGTGTGAAAAATAGTTATGCATTGTTTTTTCAGTGCCATTGTAACTTTAAATGGTCACTAAACAAACCGTTGTAAGTCAAGCACTTCCTATAACTAATTTACTGAATTTTAAAAAATCACACAAGCAAAGCATGTCTTCAGTGATTACTACCTGAAAACCACAAATCAAATTTGTAATATGCCAGCATGAATGTAACACCACTTTAACGTAAAAGAAAATGAAGGTATACCTTGATTCTCTTTTTCTTTTCCTGCTTAGTGCTACTTTCTTTTCCAAAAATCTTTGTTCTTTAAGCACATCCTTAATGCTGGCACCACCAGTTTTTAGATCAAAGCTTCTTCTTGAAAGGTCTTCCAAATTTTGAATGCTTTTACCTAAAATAATACCAGAACATATCAAGCTGCTGTATCTCATATTTCCATGATTTCAGAATAAAGGAGGCTTCCACTGGTTTGCCAAAAATGCATCCAGTAGTAAAGCATTGCAAGAAAGATTGGCATAAAGTAAAACTCAATACCTTGATGGCCGATTTTCAGAGATTTTGTTCTTTCTGCAGCTTTCTGTTTCCTCTTTTCTTCAAGTTTTTCTCTGTTAAGCTGTCTCCTCAGAAATCTCTCTTCTTTTTCTCTAGCCTGAAGATACAAATAGGGTGGGAAAGTGTGTGATCCAGAGTAAGACATGGACAGGCTTTCAGTTCCCTTATCCAAATTTCCCTTTATTACCTAAGTTTATGAGCCCATGTGAAGCATCACTATTAACTGGATTCTGGTGTATCAGAAAACAAAGCAGACCACACATTTCCCTCCTGTGGCTCTCGAGAAGTTGTCCAACTATAGTTTCTGGCAGCTTCATTCAGTACAGACAGTGCTAAGGGAAGCTGGGAATTGTTCTTCTGCTATGTTTGAAGGTCTGCAAGATCTAGTAGAATATGCTATCTTTAATACTCCTAAGCATCTTGGAGTCAACTTGTGTGATATATGTCTACTGCAGCCTGTTAAAATTTAAGACTGTACTCCCTGCAGTCCCTTGAAGATGTTGGTTAAAAAAATATAGTCCACAGTGGTTACTTAACTTAGCATGCTTTCATGTGCCATCCAAAACCAGGCAACAAATCAATCAATGGTACATTTTTTGTGCGCTCCATAAGAACAGCTAGGTCTTACCTGTTCTGAGCCACTTTGGTTACTTATTTAAAAAAAGTCAACAGTAAAAAAAAAAGTCTCCTGGAACTGTGGTGCCCCATCACTGGGGATTTTAAAGGAAATACTGGACAATCATTTGTCCAGGATGGAATAAGGACTCCTGCCTTGGGCAGGGGGTTAGACTAGAAGATCTCCAAAGTCCCTTCCATCTGTATGATTCTATCTAGATGTAGTAGATTCTATTTGGCTGGGAGACAATAATAAAACTGCTCTAATCATCTTGATGAGTGATTTATGCCAGAAACTAGATGGGGGAAGGGAGACCTTGCCAATTGGCTTGTATTTCCTAGCAACTCTTTCCTACCCTTTACCATACTATTATTCTAGACTGCCTGCCAGGCTGGGCTTTAGGAGTCTTGTTTCACAATGGATCAGATCTTTTCCTGTTAGATTAAGTCTAGAAGATGCTGCTGAAGGAATATTCTTCTAAAGTGAGGTCACTGATCCCTGGAATTCCATCTATTTCCCACTGGTCTTATCCTGATGGGTTTGTTCTATGTTGTGCCGCTCTTTTGAAGACGGTGAAGTCCACATTTTGGACAGAGGACCACTGGTTTGAAAGAGGAGTCAAAGAGGCCACCTATGCCAAAATTGAACAGCCCTCTCTCAACAAAGGGGGAGGGATACAACATCATCTATCTCCAGTCTACAACAGTTCTTTCAACAGTTCCAAGAAGGCTCCACACCCATTTGCACCACAAGTGACCCTGACCTCCAGGTGGCCCAACAACTCTCTAAAAGAATGTAAATAATCAGTTATCTGCAATGAGTATAAATCCTTCCATTTCCCACCACCCAGTCAGAGCTGAAGAAGCTTCTTGGATGAGAAGTGAAACATCTTCAAAGAAAAACAAAAAAATCCAGTTGCCTCTTGAAAAAGCATCTTTGGGACTGCATATGTACAAAATTTTCCTTGCCAATCTTTTGACAAGTTGATATTCATAAGAAAATGGAGCAAGCACTTCTGTGACCCAGAACCCTCAGCTTCGAGCACAGAACAAGTTGCTGCGTTATAAATGATCATGTGATGCTGGAAGAAATTTTTCAGAGGGTCATTCATTCAGGGAAACTTCCACTCATTAAGGAGAGATAAAAGAGCAATTTAGCTTACAACTGACTGGCGACGTTGCTCCACTGTTCTTTCATCATCTGAATCACTGTAATACTTGGAATAAAGGTAAGGCTTGTGGATGTAAGCATGTCGTCCAGATTTTGTTTTTTTATCATTTGTCCCTTCTGTGTCTGATTTTGCTTTAATCTGGCTGCATTCATCTTCCTCGTCTAGATAAAAGTTGAGAACAAAAGTATGAGGAAATGCTCATTTTATAATTTAGATATAGGCTAAGATCCAAAGAACCAGATACTACCCTCAAGGTAAGTGAAAATCCTTTCTCAACCAAACCCTTTCTCAAAACTGATGTTGTATGGAAGGGACTGTAGCTGGAAATGAAAAACCATCACTCTATCTGAAAGCAAAAAATATTTTGGCATTTAAGGATCCTAGCCTTAGCTATCCTCCATCTGTTCAAAATAACAACAATAATTTATTAATATATATTGTTAGAAATAATATGTTAAAATCCCACATTATTTTATTATCCCACTATTATGGTAAATCCAGAACTACAGATCACAGTAAATTTAGCTTCCATTTTTACCACAAGATTCTGGAATTGTAATATTGCTATATGAGCCGCAGTGGTTAGAATGCAGTACTGCAGGCTACTTCTGCTGACTGCTGGCTGCCTGCAATTTGGCAGTTCGAATCTCACCAGGTTCAAGGTTGACTCAGCCTTCCATCCTTTCAAGGTTGGTAAAATGAGGTTCCAGATTGTTTGGGGCAATATGTTGACTCTGTAAACTGCTTAGAGAGGGCTGTAATGCACTATGAAGCAGTATATAAGTCTAAATGCTATTGCTATATTGCATATTGTCTATTATTCGATAGCCTCAGCTACAATTATCTTAGGAAAACTATGAATTGATTCCAGATATTCCAGCCAGTAAAAGCACAGAATTATCCTTTTAGTACAGACAGTGAAGATCAAAGCAAGCAATCAGCTAAGTATTTAAATGCAACTTTCTGAACTTAAAATACTAAAATTTTCTTAATATTTATTGTTTTACCATAGAAAATAAAATACAAATCAATCAAGATAAAACAAAAGCATACCCTAACAACAACAAAATACCGAAATGTTTCAAATGACTTTTCCATATACATTAACAAACTGACTCTGTTCTTATGAACAAAGGACATTATGCTATAGTTTGCCTGATATCTATTAAATACATTTTTTCTTCCTAGCGTTTTTTCCTGCAAGTGTAGGTTCTGCTTTAAGATGAACTGAATGTTGATTCATTGGTTGCCATAGGAACTGACATCATGGACTGAGAGAAAATGACTGGCTCAAAGTCAACTCAACTGGCTTTCCTACCTATGGCATGATTAGAACTAACAGCCTCCTGATTTCTAGCCCGTTAGACCAAACTAGCTCTCATTCTATTGAACATAAAATGAGTTTTGCTAAATGAGAGCCCACTTATGGTTTGTGGTTAATGCAGAACACATCATATTAAATAACAAATATATTTAGAAATAACATTATTTTCATTTATGTGGTATCTAAATATATGAGAACAGACAGATCCAGGCTACTTGTTAAGGCAAGAGGGATGTTTATACCTTGTCTTGCCAAGAAGAGTTTTCTCACCAATCTTTGCTTGTATTCTGTGCCCATGCAAGCATTTAAAATCACATTCAAGCTAATTTTAATCCATTTCAGGAACAGTCTCATGCAGTGAAGAACTGTATTTATTTGGGTTTTTGTGGTACACTGCACTGAATGTACGTAATATTCAATCATTCCAACTAATAGTACCACAAGTATACAAGGGAGTTGTATTTAAGGAAAAACAAATTCATACTTTTATTCTTCTCATTAGCCAAAGGTCGATTACTTTACCATCAGAAACAATTTCTCCTTCTTCTGTGCTATCAGAAAGCATGTCTTCACTATCTTCTTCAAACGAAGAAAGGTCGCTGGTATGCACAGAGCTAACAGTAATATCACTCAGTATGTCCACATCAGAATCTTCCAACACTAGTTGAGAAAAAAACAGAGATGACTTAAAATCTGATCCAGAATCCAAAACAACCCACAAGAAAGTAGAAACAGCTCCATTCATGCCTGCCACTACCTACCTTCCAAAGTACTGTTGAAGAAAATGACCTTTAGAAGTCTTTCTCTTCATTAGTCTGCAAAAGGTGTGCATGTATGTAAAAAGGTCTCAGTGCAGAAACTGAGCATCATCGTAAAATAAGACAGAAATGAAAATATTTTGTCCTAAAATATTCATGACTATTCAGTCATGAAAGTCTTCCTCCTCAATGAAATGCCAACCCTCAGGCTTCCATTCTCCAGTCTGGCACCCTCCAGGCACACTGGGATTCCAATTTCCCATAATTCGCAGGATAGCCATTAGTTAAACCAGCTTGGAATTTCAGTGTCTGACATGCCATCAACCAGGAGGGCACCATGCTGAAAATGGCCGTAGCAAGAGAACTACCTTAATAAACACATAAAACAAGAAATCAAAATAATGCAAGAAGGTTTTAACGTAATACCTATGAAAAGAGGACAAGAAATTTGGCAAAAAAGAAGATGGAAGAGATATCAATTGCTTTAGATGAAATAAAGGAGTATAAAGAAAGAGAAGCTAATAGTAACAGTAACCTAGCAGTAATTAAAACTGAATAAAACATATGAAAGAGTTTAAGCATATCTTCTGTGAGAAATTAATGTATTTTGGGATTCGACTGGAAGCGTCGCAGCGAGACAGTTAGGGATTAGCGGGCTCTGACGAGCCTCGTGAAATCCCAGGCTGATGAACCGCTGCAGAAGGGTCTTCGGACTGGACCTGTCCTGTAGGGACAGGGAAGAAGAGAGGCACCTCGTAAGACTAAGAGGAACAGGCAAGTTCCTCGAAGGTCAGAGGAAACACTCCCTGACTCTGCAGCGGGGGGCGGTGGCCATTGCGTCTGCCAACTAAGCTGGGGCAACCGGATCAAGCACTGTGCAGGAGCAGAGAAGTGAGCAGAACATCGATGCCGGGTGAGTGACAGCTAAATCACAGGCAGAAGAGAGAGAGAGAGAAAAGACTATTTTAAAAATAATTGTAAAAGTCCTAGCGGTTAAACAGCGGCTAATAGGAGTGAAAGGACGGAAGAAGAAGAGTAAAGCGGAAGCTATAAAGTGAAAAAAAAAACCCAATCAGAAAATTGTGTGTTGGATTCAAATATTTGGAGAACATAAAAAAAAAAAATTAGAAGAATTGACAATCCGAAAGATTTTTCTCTAGTTAGTGAACTTTAAAAGAAGTTTAAAGAGGGAAGAAAAGCCCGCAGTAGAAAGGATTGGTTAAAGACTTTAATTTGAAATTGAATTGGAAAGTAAATTGAAATGTAGACTGTGTAAATTTGGACCGAGTTTTTAAACTGATTTGGTGCTTATAAAAGTGAAAAGGAAGAAGGAGGAAAATTAAATAAGCAAAGACTGTTTAATGTGGATTGCAAACAAAATGGATACTCTTCTAGGTTGCTGATTACAATTGTGGATTATAGAGAACCATTTTCAGATGGAAAAAAAAAAGGAGCATTACAATGCTGAATTTCTGTTTTGGAAAAACAGAAATAAAAGATTTTTATAAAAGATTTTTAATTTTTAAATATCTTTTAGTATTTTATACATTCAATTTTAAATTGGTTTTAAAAGTTTGGGGTTTTAAATTTGTTGGGGCCAAAATTATTTAATTTGATTTTATTCTACTTTTAAATTTTGTATGTATGTGTTTTATTGTTTGGCTGTGCACCGCCCTGAGTCCTTCGGGAGTAGGGCGGTATAGAAATAAAATAAAATAAAATAAAATAAAATAAAATAAAATAAATAAAATAAAATAAAATAAAATAAAATAAAATAAAATAAAATAAAATAAAATAAAATAAAATAAAATAAAATAAAATAAAATAAAATAAAATAAAATAAAATAAAATAAAATAAAATAAAATAAAATAATAAAATAAAATAATAAAATAAATAAAAATAAAATAAAATAAAATAATAAAATAAAATAAAATAAAATAAATAAAATAAAATAAAATAAAATAATAAAATAAAATAAAATAAAATAAAATAAATAATAATAATAAACCTTGAACTTTGAAAGAGACAGCTGTGAATCTTTAAGGAGGTTTATTTGTCTATAAGTGTGACTTTGATGATTAAAGAAGGAGGATTACAACGCAATTTGAAACTGGAATAATATTAACTGAAAAATACAAAATGGAGGAACTTAAGGAAATGACGAAAATGATGTACTTATCATTGAAGATGGAAATAAGGGAAATGACTATAATACTACATGGAAAACCGAAACCTGATGATCTAAAAAATGACTTAGAATTTATTCAGATTGACAAGGAAATAATCATGGAGAAGCAAGAAAAAGAGACTGATAATAAAGAAGACGACACAGACAAAGAAACTGACTATGGAAACTTAAATGATTATGGGGCTAGTAATAATAAAAAGGAGAATTCCAGAGATTATATTAAAATTAAATTAATGGAAAAAACAGAAAAGGGGGGGGGGAAAAGAGGGTGGAATAGAAAGAATACAAAAGATTTAAATGATTACGCTGCAATTATCAGTCGGAAAAGAAAAAGGGAAAAGGGATGGAAAATAAGGAGAAATGCAGGGCAAAACAGAAGAGTTTATGACTTTAAAAGACAAAATGATTGCAGTGGAAAGATAAGAAAAAGGGAGGAGAGAGTTCAGGAACTTAAAGCACAAAAGAAAAGCAAGGGAAAGAAAAAGAAAAAAAATACAAAAATGGAAAGGGAGAATTTTGATATTAACTAAACAATTTAACATATGTTATGTATTATGAATGTAATAATTGGAATATTTTTAATTATATATTTGGAATTGAACAAAAAAGAAAAGAAAGTTGAAATGATATGAGACAATGAACTGAGTGGAAAAAATATATTTATTTGGTTTCTCTAAAGTTGTTGAATTGTACTATTGGGAATAGAGAGAATTTAAGGAAATGGTTGTGAACTGCATTATGGTGTATTATTTGAATTAAGATTTTTACTCAATTGACTTTCTTTTGAACACTCTTAATTAATTAGGGAAACTAGAACAAAAACCGGAAATAATTGTATCATTTGGAATATTAGATAAAGAAATTGGAGATGATATTATGTTGTGTGAATGCAAATTTAGGGTTCAAATTTTAGGGAAGAAAAAGAAAAATTGAATTATATTAGGAATAGAAGTTAAGAAGAAGGGCAAAATTGTATGGAAGTTTAAAAATTGTAATAGATTTAGAAATATGAATAAGTTTAACATATAAGACTATAATAGTTGTCATATTGGGGTAAGAGTTAGATTTAATTGGTTTTTATTAATATGTTGAATGAGTAGAAATGTGAAATAAAGGTATTATTTGGTATATTTGATAAATAACTGGAGATGATATTATGTTGTGTCAATGCGAATTAAGGGGATCAAATTTTAGGGAGGAAAAAGAAAAATTTGAATTAAGTTAAGAGGAAGGGTAACATCAGATTTTTTAAAATTAGAGAGAAATAAATGTTATGCCAAAAATTGAAGGTACAAAATTGTTTTAAAGATGAACAAAAATTTGTACAAATTTATGACCTGGTCAATGTTCTGTCTAGAAAAGATATATTGTATGTATGTCTGTCTGTTTAAAAATAAAAAAACTTTACTACCAAAAAAAAAGAAAGAAATTAATGTATTTTGAAAAGATTGTTAAATGATGAAACTGTCAAAACATGCAAGTATAAAAAGCCATCCTATAGAAAAGATTCCTGGCATATAAAGAAATTAAAATGCAAAACACCATAAAATGAGAAATAAAGGATCCTGAAGAGAAAGCAAAGGATAAGAATCTCAAAATGCAACATGAAAATGAGACATTGTAAAAAAATGATCTGATGAAAAATTGGCTGAAAACTTAAATGCAGTAATATCTCCTTTCAAACGTAGTGCACAGGGTAGTAGAGAAGAGTAAAAAGAAACCGTTCTAGTTTAAAAATCTGAAACAAGGGCAATTAAAAACTAAGAAAAGAGTGCAAAGATACTCGCTACAAGCAATGAACAGGTATGGTTTGAGATAGATAAAAACATTCATCACAATATTTAGTATTATATTGCCAACATGTTATCTGCTATGTCTATAAAACAAATTATATTCTGAAGTATTCTCTAAATCCAGTAAGCTAAAATCTTTAGAAAATTACAATGCTGAGGTAAAAAAAAATTCTAAAGTCAACCAATAAAATGTAATGCCAATATCTTTTCACCTATATCAAAACTTTCCAAATAAATTAAAAATCCCTTCCATTTGTTTCAACCTGTTCATAATGAATAAACACCTGTGATATTATACCTTCTTTTGTATTTTCATTTTTGTTTTTACTAGTGTTCTTTTCCAGGGTTAAATGTTTTATCACTTCTGTCTCTTTGTCTTTTATTGTCTTTTCTTCTTTTGCTTTTACATCAACACCATTTCTCTTCGAGAAATCTACTTTTTTGTCAGATTTTTCTTTCTTTTCTTTCTTCTTTTCGCCTTTTTCCAAGCTTTCCAATTTTCTATCACATTTATCCACCACTTTACTTTTTTGTTCATCGCTTTCCTGAAAATTTTCCTTGCTTGGATTAAGCAGGCTACTAGCTTCTTTTGATATAGTTTTCCCTTCTTCGTTTGAACAAAATGAATTACTTGTATCTTCACAGTTTACTACTGGTTCAAAACTTTCTTCTGTAGAGTTACAAGGAGTTTTTTCTCCATCAGCAACATCTTCTGCATTACGGTCTCTCTCTATGCTGCCATCCAAACTGTGCTGAGATAGGAGTTTCTTTGAGAATCTCTCATTTGTCTTGGTGTTGGTTGCTTCTGTAGAAGCCCTGGTGGCACTGGCTTCTTGGTTGAGAGATGTTATGGTCTCCAAAATAGACAGAGCATCATTAGCCATATTCACATTTGGAGGGACAGCAGGAACACCTTCAAATAAGAGTAAGGTTAAGTACAACTATTAGTATGAGATATTGCATATGTACTGAAGAAGCCAAACTAAAAAAGAATCTCTTGGTTCAGAATGCTCAATGTGAGCCCAACTTTGGCACATCCTTAGATACTAACATTCCATTTGTGACAGTAAGCCATGTGGCATAACTCTGCTATGATGCAGTGGTAGCAATACGCTGTCAAGAAAGCTTTTTTATTACTCTCATTATTGGAATGGGACATTTAGGTGCCGACTCTTGGCACCAGCTTTACTCCTCCACTGCTGTCTGCCAGCAATTGTCCACCACCATTGGCTCCCTGGAGCTCCACGCCCAGCATCCCAGCCATTCCCTGGGGCACGATTTTACCTGGATGTTTAGCTGCTCTGGACAAGTACTGACAGAGAATTGGACGGTGGGTGGGAGAAATGGTGCTGGAGAGCCAGCATGCAATTGGCAGCGGGTGGGGCAATCACGAGGACTGTGGGGGCATCGTGTGATTGGTGGTGGGTGGGGCAATCATGGGGGCTATGGAGGGCAGTGCACAATTGGCAGCGGGCCGGGCAATTGTGGGGGCTGTGGCATGCAATTGGCAGCGGGCGGGTGATTGCAGGAGCTGTGGGGGTGGTGCATGATTGAGAGTGAATGGGGTGATCGCAGGGGCTGTAGAGAGGCGATGTGCAATTGGTGGCAGGCAGGGCAATCGCGGGGACTGTGGAGGGCAGGGTGCAATTGGCACTGAGCGGGGCAGGCACTGGGGGGGGGCAAACAAGGGCCTTCAAGCCAGCTGCCCGGCTTTAATCTGGAATTCTGCATTTGCAACAAACTCGGGGCTGTCGGGCTTCACCTTCTCTCCTCTTTATGGTTTCGTGAAACATGGAAGCTGGCACTGTTTTCCAATTCCTGCAGTTGCTCTGGGCTAATCAAGATGATTAAATTCCTGGCAGCCAACAGCTTCTTCGAGCTCAAGAAAGGAAAAAACCAAACCTGGCCTTTCTGCTTTTAGCTTAAATTGCTGATTGACCGAGCCAAATGTCCAAGCTGGCTGGCTTTACATGTTCTCGGTCCCTCTGGCTTCAGGTCATGCAAAGACATCCCAGCCTGCATGGGATTTGGGTGTGCAGGCCAATATGGCTTGCAAGATGCTTTTATAGCTTGCATGAGAGGTGGAGTTGGGCGGGGTTGCCTTAGTTTGCAATGGCTCACATGCCCCTCATTTGTTCCCCCACAGCCCCACGATCATTCCGCCTGCCGCCAATAGCGCACTGCCCCCATATCCCCGTGATTGCCCCATGGGGATCATGTACTGCACCCCATATCCCCCAATTACCCCGCCTGCTGTAAATTGTGTGCTGCCCCATAGCGCCTCACTTGCCCCCACAACTGCCTCGCTCGCCCCACCACCAATCACGCACTACCCTCCCAGCACCATTGTTGCTGTTCACCCCCGATTGGCTGGCAGCTACTTGTCTGGTGCAGCAAAATGCCAGGGTAAAACCATGCCTCAGGGAATGGGCCTGGATCAATGAGACCATTCCTCTAGCGGAATGGGACTTTTGGGCTCCTACCTTTGGCCGTGTCTGCTTCACCCATTGTCCACCAGCTTTTCTCCCCGGCTGGCCCGCCCTCATCCTTTCGCCCCAGCACACGGGCCACGGCCCCTCTGTCCCAATCCCTTTGCCGCGGCCCATTCGTCGAACTACAGTTCATGTTGGGCGTTTGGGCACACCGGAAAATTCGCCACCAGCCAATCGGCTGGCTGCCAATGCTGGCAACCAGAAGTCACAGCACGATTGATGCAGGAACTGGGTTAGGGTTAGGGTTACCTACCCCCCACTCTTCTCTTCCCGTTTGGTGTCAGAGAGGCACGATCAGGTACAGGGGAGCGTCCACCACTCCCCTTCCTTCTCCTAACAAGCGCCTGAGGCCATTTGGCTGCATCACCTCCTCCAAAGCCTCCCAGCCCCTGCATCAATCATGCTGTGACTTCTGGTTGCCAGCATTGGCAGCCAGCCGATTGGCTGGTGGCAAATTGTATCATGTGCCCACACGAACCGTACTTCGACAAATGAGCCATGGCAAAGGGACTGGGACAGAGGGGCTGTGGCCCATGTGCCAGGGTGAAAGGATGGGGGCGGGGATGGAACCCTGGAAAAGCAGGCACGGCCAAAGGTAGGAGCCTAAAAGTCCTAGACCCTTCCCTTAGTGCCAAAGGGCAATTGGCGGTGGACAATTGCTGCCAGAGGGCCACTGGTGCAGGAAAGCCCACTGTGCCAAGGGTTGGCACTTAAACGTCCTAAACCCCTATTAATTAATTAATTAATTAATTAATTAATTAATTAATTAAATGTATTTATATGCCGCCATTCTCCCGAAGGACTCAGGGCGGCAAATACAAGTTAAGAAACAAGTACAATAAAATCATAATTTAATCCAAATAATTAATTAGTAGTAAATAATAAAGCCCGGAATCAGTCTCAGCCTATTTGTTTGAAAAGCCAAGTCTTCAAGTCCCGACGGAAGGAGTGGAGATCAGGAGCCATCCGGAGCTCAGTAGGTAATTCATTCCAGAGGGTGGGAGCACCCACAGAGAACGCCCTATCTCTGGGCACAGGAAGGTGACATTGGCTCGCCATCGGAACCCTGAGGAGAGCGGCCCTATGTGAGCGAACAGGACGGTGAGAGGCAGGCAGGAGAAGGTCATGCAAATATCCCAGACCTAAGTCATGAAGGGCCTTATAGGTGAGGACTAGCACCTTGAAGCGGACCCAGAGAACCACTGGTAACCAGTGCAGCTCACGCAGGAGGAGTGTTATATGGGAGTAACGAGGGGCTCCCATAACAACCCGTGCAGCTGCATTCTGGATCAGCTGGAGTCTCCGGGTGCATCTCAGGGGCAGGCCCATGTAGAGGGAATTGCAGTAATCCAAGCAGGAAGTAACCAGGGCATGAGTGACTGTGGGAAGGTCATCTTGGTCCAGGAAAGGGCGCAACTGGCGCACCAGGCGAACCTGTGCGAAGGCCCCCCTGGTCACGGCCGTTAGATGGTCTTCTAGGGATAGCCGAGCATCCAGGAGGACACCCAAGTTGCGAGCCCTATCAACGGGTGCAAGTTTTTCCCCATCTATCAAAAGTGATGGAGCCTCTGAAACCCGAAATGCCGGCATCCACAGCCACTCAGTCTTAAGAGGGATTGAGTTTGAGTCTGTTTCTGCCCATCCAGGCCCGTACCTCCTCCAGGCAACGGGACATCATGGAAAGGGCATCTCTGGGGTAGTCTGGGGTGTAGATGTATAATTGGGTATCATCAGCATATTGATGATATCTCACCCCAAAGCCACGAATGATCTTACCCAGTGGCTTCATATAGATGTTAAAGAGCAGGGGGGAGAGAACCGACCCCTAAGGCACCCCACAATTAAGGGGCCTCGGGGTGGATCTCTGCCCTCCCACCCATACAAACTGAAAGCGACCCGAGAGGTAGGAGGAAAACCACCGTAAAACAGTGCCTCCCACCCCTAACCCCACAAGTCACTGCAGTAGGATACATGGTCGATGGTATCAAAAGCCGCTGAGAGGTCAAGTAGGACCAGGATGGAGGAACAACCCCCATCCTGAGCTCGCCAGAGATCATTCACCAGAGCGACCAATGCCGTTTCCGTGCTGTGACCGTGTCGGAAGCCTGATTGGTACGGGTAAAGGTATTCCGTTTCCTCCAGGAATTGTGGGAGCTGTTGAGCCACTACAGTCTCAACAACCTTCGCGATGAAACGAAGGTTGGAGACGGGACGATAGTTATTAAGTGAGTCTGGATCCAGGGAAGGCTTCTTGAGGAGAGGTTGAACCACCGCCTCCTTAAGAGAGGCGGGGAAGTTCCCCTCTCTCAATGAAGCATTGACAATTGCCTGGATCCAGTCTCTAGTCACCTCTCTGGCAGCCGAAACCAACCAGGAGGGACAAGGGTCCAATAAGCAAGTGGAGGAACTAAGTTTGCCCACAATCCTGTCCACTTACTTGACAGAAACAGGGTCAAACTCAATCCAGATATTATTCTCAAGACCCACCCTAGTCTCCCGATTGGATTCTGCTCAGTCAGAGTCCAATCCGATCCAGATCTGAGCGATTTTATCATGCAGAAACTATACAAAATCCTCAGCTCTGTCCTGCAAAGGATCTTCCCTCGCTCCCTGATTGAGGAGGGAGCGGGTCACATGAAACAGGGCCGCTGGGTGGTTTTCTGCAGATGCAATGAGGGCGACAAAGTAGTGACGTTTCGCTGCTTCCATCGCCACTAGATAAGACCTAATATGGGTTCTTAACTGTGTTCGGTCAGATTCAGATCGGACCTCCAACTCTCCTCTAAGCGTCTTTTCCGACGTTTCATTTCCCGGAGCTCCATGGAAAACCAAGGAGCAATCCGGGATCTGCATCGGGTTAGAGGCGGCAAAAGTGCAATTCTGTCCAAGGCGTCGGTAGCCACCCGTTCCCAGGATGCCACCAGAGTCTCAGCTGAATCGCAGGATTGAGAGGTGGGGAATGTCCCAAGCTCCTTCAAGAACCTTTCTGGGTCTATCAGGCGCCTAGGGCGGAACCATTTTATGGGTCCCGTCTCCCAGCGGCATGGGTTGGCAGATTGAAAGTCTAGTCTAAGAAGGGAATAGTCAGTCCATGACAGGGGAGTGATGGAAAGTTCCCCCTTACTATGACCATTTATCCACTGCCCAGAGAGAAAAACCAAGTCGAGTGTGTGTCCTCCCCTATGAGTTGGGCCCTGAATAACCTGAGTCAGGTCCATGGCTGCCATGGAGGCCATGAACTCCTGGACTGTCTCAGATGACTCACCAATTGAAGGCAGATTAAAATCTCCCACAACTAAAAGGCTGGGGAGTTCAAATGCCACCTCAGACAAGACATCGAGCAGTGCGGGCAGGGTTGTGGCAACATAGCTGGGAGATAGGTATGTGACCAACAAGCCTCACTGAACTCCAGGGTCCCACTTCAATAGAAGAGATTCACACCCGCCTATCTGAGGGACAGTGACCTCCCTAGGACTCAGACTTTCTCTAACAACTACTGCCACCACCCCCGCCCCTTCCCTGGTGTCGCTGCTGGTGCAGGACACGAAAGCCTGAGGGGCATAAATCAGAGAGAGGGATTCCCCCCTCTTGCCCCAACCAGGTCTCCGTGATACAGGCCAGGTCTGCACCCTCCTCATCAATAAGATCTTGTATGAGAAGAGCCTTATTCATCACGGACCTGGCATTCACATATATCAGACGGAAACCAGGGTCCTTCACTCTCATATCCCCAGGAAAGCAGGGTGAGCAGGAGGTATGGGAGCAAGTCACTATCCGAATGCATCTGGTGTGATGCTCCCCACCCCTACTTCGATTTCTTCTGCCCCTTCCCACCATCACAGGTATAGCTTGTCCCACCCTCCTCCGAGTATCTCCTACAACTCCCAACCTCCCCAACCCGCTGGGACTGTCAAAATGGCATGGCTGTTGATCCTTAAGAGACCCCCCAGTCTCATTTTTATTATTAAAAACCACCCTCCTCCCAGATCCCCTTAAAATTGGATCTAAAAATCTATTTAAAAAACCCCCGAGTTTCCGTTTTTTAGCGTACCACCTCTCGGGGTTCCAAAACCCGTCATCAAGAGCAGCCCTCAATAGTTGAGAGGGCCAAACCTGCGAGAGGGGGGAGTCTCGCAGTGCAAGGAACTCCGCAGTTGAATACATTAAAGAATAGTAATGAGCTGAGAGTGATGAAGGATCATTTTCTATTAAAGGGTGTTAGAGATGGTAAAAACAGGTAGATTAAATAAGGGAGGAAAAGATGTTAAAGAGAAGACAATATGCTAAAAACATCAGAACATCGGGACATCATCATCCTATCATGACAATGGGAAGTCTTGTGATTATAAGTCTATTCAATGGTAGGGAAAAAAGTCTTAAAGGCCGCCCTTTCAAGGTGACCCAAACCAGAGTCATAAGGTCAAATGAGAGATGGTCCGTCCCACCATTATCATGAGATAATGTGCTCTAACCTACATTTGATCAACTTTGTGCCAAGATTTCTGTCACTTGCACTCTAACCATCTAACCTTTAAGCTGTTTCTCTTGAGATCCAAGGAATTTATCAGTGCTCATCTCATCCCCATAGCTAGACTAGAGTTTCAACAGAATCTTAAGTCCTATGACTTGGAAAATTCCTACAGCATTCAAGAATCTACGACTCTGGAGGCAGATCCTCCTAACAATATCTTAGAAGCAGGTGAGAGCTCACCTCCAAAGTTAATTAGAGAGCAAAGACTATTAATGATTACTTTCAAAACAAGAACATGCCTTCTTTAATGTGTTAGTCCTGCAACATATTAAAGCCTTATGACTGTCATAGAGACCCTGAAGTCTAGAGTTAGCCTTGACAAGTAGTAGTTGCTAAGGAACATCATTTTTGAAGTCTCCAACACTACATCAGTGACCATGCCGGCTACCTTGGAGATAAAGTTGGTTAAAGGGGAACAACAGCAGGTGCAAACCTTAATATCTTTTTGGGAATGAGTATGAATAGGCTGAAGAAAAGAAAGGTCATTCAGAAATGAGTGATTACTGTATCAGTTGAATGATGTGACAGTGATGATGGTGGAAGAAAAAGGCAATAAATATTACAAAGACAATTGAATTTTTTGCCTATACTCCATCTTCCACTCTGACCCCACCCCCACCCCCCCACCATGGTCAAATCTTGCTGACTGATCTGGAATCTCAGTAACTTTGACAGCCTAAATATGATCCTCATCAGCTTCAACTGCAATATCAATCAGCCAATGAATGATATACAGATTTATTTGAATCTTCCATATCCTAATCCCCATGAATTCAAGAATAGGTTACTGAGGAATTTTTTGGGATGGATACACTGGAATTTAATTCAAAAAAAGAGAAATGCTTGTGATACAGCAATCTGAAAAAAAGGGGAGGATTCTAACAATACTGGAACAATACACATTCCTAAAATAGAAGCTTGCAATTTGACTCTGAAAATTGAGACAATGGCAGAAGCTGGGAGTAGTTTTCCATAAACCACAGTTTTCAGTAGGAAGGCTATCTCTAGAAAATAAACCCAGCTATTACTATATCCAGACTGGACAGATGTAATTAGGTTGGGATGCCTCCAAAGAGGTACCATAATATCAAAGCCTCTGTTGATAAAGAAATTATTTTCCCTTTAGCACATTAATTTGGAAATTAGTTTCAATGACATCATTTGAATGTATGCCTGTGATTAGGAGAGATTACTTCAACTCTTGATTCCTTACACTCACCTTTTTAAAACCCAAAGATTAAAAGCATATTCATTTTGCCAAGGGAAGAGAGAAGAAATACCTTGCAGCAAAACAGAAGGTTCTAATTTCTCTTCAGGCAGGGCAAAGCTGGGATTGGTCTCTTCTTGGTGATTCATTGTGGCTAAAAATTCATGGACAGCCTTTTCTACCTGTGGCCTGAATATGTGGTTGATCTTTGGATCCACGACTTGAGAAATTATTCTGTCAATACCAGATTCTAACATTCCAGATCTGAAATGAAATGACAATATAATTTATCTATCACAGCTAACACAATTACTTTAACACAATCAATATAAGAATTTATGCAAGAAGGGGAACATATTAATGCTAATTTATATTAAGTCTCTTCTATGGATATTTTTGGTAATCTTAACAAGATTACACGGTAGATTAGAATCATTATTTACATATATCACAAGAGAATATAATGAAGAATTCAAGAGAACTCCCAGATATCCTAGGAAAAACAGTGCAAAATATTGGACAAGGAAGGGATTCAATTCATCCACATAGATCAGGGATGTCAAACTCAATTTCTCTGAGGACCACATCAGGGTTGTGTTTGACCTTGCGGGGGTTGGGGGGACATGGCCAGCTCAATGTCACTCATGTTGGGGACACCTGTGGTGGCCAAGTGCTAAGGCAGGAGTTCACTCAGACCCTCCCTCACTCTCATTATAATCTCCTTCCTTCCTTCTCTTTCCCTCTTCATTTCTTCCTTTCCTCTTTCCTTATTTTTCCTTCCTTGCTCTCTTCCCATCTTCTTTCTTTTCTCTTTCCCTTTCTCCTTTCCTGTCCTTTCTTGCATGCTCAACTGCAAAAGGGGAAACATTTCTCCTTTTGCTTTGTTTTTAGTTTGTTTTGCTAGCCCTCTGCCAGCAAAAATGGAGTTCGGGGGCCCATAGCCTTGAGTTTGACACCTGACATAGATCAATTTAAATTAAGACAATTTAAATCCTGGTTTTATAAAATTGATAATTCTTACACTTTAGATTCACTAAATTTCTCCTTTAAAATATAATGTAGTTCAAAAATTAATACAGATTTGCTTTCGTGAAGAGAACTTATTCCGTTCATGCAAACATTTTTGCATGTTTCCTTTCTCTTTGTGAAGTATAATATATTGCATATTTTCTGTCAAGTTTTTCTAAAAGATGTTTGTTATAATCTACATTTCCTTAAATCACTATAACTGAGGCACCACAAATAAAAATGATTTTCTTTTTGTAGCAGTTGACAAGGCTATCTATTTCTGTCACAGATTGATAGTTGAATAATTCCAACAAATATTTATGCAAATAGTATTCAGAAATAATAAAAATTTAACTCAATAATAGCTAAGGTATTATTGTTGCTTTTCTAAAATTTTCATTATCTCATTTAATATATCCTTAGTCAGGGTGGATAAAAATCAATGATTTTTTTAAAAAAATCAAAAAAATCAGATTTTTTTTATTTAAATCGGATTTTTTTGATTTAAATCTGATTTTTTTTAAATAAAATGCTTTTTGAGGAAAATATATTACCATCCAAAGGTTATTCCATCTTGAAATAAAGATTAGTTTTTTAATTATGTAGAATAAGGCTGTATATGTTTAATTTTTTTGGTAAATAAATTCCATTAACCCATTCACAATGTCATGTTCTTCCAGAGGTTTTTGTAAGATTATTGGGCAATTTCTCTGCCTACAAGATATTATCACAGATGCTTGGTTTACTTTTGCAGTTCTTAAAACTGAATTTGACTCAGCAGAGATCACATGCCTCTTCTTCACAGCAAAAATGTTATAACATGAACAGAGTTGAGAAAAAGACCTTAATCGTATTGTTCTACAAACCTATGAATACAGAATCAACCCCTTCAGTGCTAAGTTTCAAAAAGTTCAGTGAATAGAATAGAAACAATATTTTTCTGATTGTTTGGAGTGGAATAGATCTGCACAAGAAGAAAGTGAAACTAAGTGTGAGGAGGAAGGGGCAAGCAGACAAGCAGTACAAAATGAAAGTGAAACTTTCTGAGCACAATACTGCACAGCCACAGACAGACAAGTCTTTGGATCTTTTTGTGTGTATGACCTGAGGTTTATCACATTCTTTCCTTGGAGGAAAAAACCTATAATGGCAGCAGGCCGTAAAAGAGACCCAGTTTGACAATATTTTAATGAAGTTCCTTTACCTATCGGTAAAACAGGCATGCGTGCAAACTGCAAACACTGCAACAAAGAAATGCAAGGCCTGGTGGCCCGAATGAGGCAACATCATGAGAAGTGCTGTGATGAAGATGACCAAAGAAACACATTTGAACAGGCAGGATCTTCAGATTGGTAAACATTTTTATTGAATCATATTTCTAAAGACTGTCTTGAACTGTCATGTTTGAGCAAAATTATATTTCTTATTATTACTGCATGTTACTGTCATTTGGTACAGTTATGAAGAAAAGCAAATATTCCTTTTGGGGCAGTGCTGTGTACAATAAGCAGAAATTGTATAAACAATAAAATAACAGCATTGACTTTTTTGTTTAGGGGAATTCATGGATTCTGGAAACTATCCACCTTCAAGATCACCATCCTCCTGTTCTACAGTTTCAGAGCTATCCATCCAGGATAGTGCTTCATTAGCATCATCATCATCAGACACCCACAGCCACATATCACTATCACTTAAAAGAAAGAAAAAACCCTCCCCTCCTGGAACCACCATAGATAAGTTTGTGATAAAAACTAGCAGATTAGAAAAAGTGTTAATTGATGAAAAAATTGCCCAGTTTGTTTATGCAACGAACTCTTCTTTCAGTCTGACTGAGAACCCACATTTCATTAATATGGTTCAGTTACTGAGACCAGGATACAGTCCACCCAGCAGAGCAGATGTTGCAGGGAAACTGCTGGATAAAGTGTATGACAGAGAAATGGAGCAATGTGCAACAGCTCTGGAGGGTAGAATTGTTAACCTAAGTATTGATGGGTGGAGTAATGTCCACAATGATCCTATTGTATGTGCTTGTATAACAACAGAAGAAGGGAAAGTCTTCCTTGCACAAACAATTGATATGTCAGGAAATGCACACACAGCAGAATACTTATACAAGAAGTGGCAGTAAAAGCTATAATAACATGTGAACAAAAATTCAAATGTCTAGTACGCAGTTTGGTCACAGACAATGCTGCAAATGTATCCAAGATGAGAAGAAATTTAGAAGAGCAGGAAGGGAATACAAAGCTAATAACATATGGTTGCAGTGCTCATTTGCTGCACCTCTTAGCCAAAGACTTAAGTGTTCCAGAAATAAAGACTAATGTTGTTGAAATTGCTAAATACTTCCGTAACAATCATTTTGCTGCAGCAGCTCTGAAAAGGATGGGTGGAACCAAGCTAATGCTCCCACAAGATGTTAGATGGAACTCTGGTGGACTGTTTTGAGCAGTATATCAAGAACTGGCCTATTCTGATGACAGTTTGTGAAGAAAATCGAGATAAAATAGATGGCACTGTCACGGCCAAAATCCTCAACATTGGGCTTAAGAGAAATGTTGAACATATGCTGAGCATCCTGAAACCCATCTCTGAAGCTTTAAACAAAATACAGAAAAATAGCTGTTTTATTGCTGATGCTGTTGAAATTTGGAAGGAACTGAGTGAACACTTAAAAACAGAACTACACATGGACAGAATTAAATTACAAGCATTAAAAAAACGAATGGGACAAGTACTGTCTCCAGCTCATTTTTTGGCAAATATTGTCAATAACCAGTATCAGGGTCAAAACTTAAGTGCTGAGGAAGAGGAGTTAGCTATGACATGGGTATCCAGCAATCATCCATCTGTAATGCCAACTATAATAAACTTCAAAGCTAAGGGGGAACCATTCAAGAAATATATGTTTGCTGAAGATATTTTAAAGAAAGTCACACCAGTGAACTGGTGGAAGTCACTTAAGCACTTGGATTTAGAGACTGTTCAAGTAATGATTTCACTTTTAACAGCAGTAGCTTCTTCTGCAGGCGTTGAAAGAATATTCTCTTCCTTTGGACTCATTCATTCTAAATTGAGAAATCGTTTGGGACCCGATAAAGCAGGAAAGCTTGTTTTTCTTTTCCAGATTATGAACAAAGAAGATGATGAAGATGACGAGTGAGCTACAGAGGACAGTGTTTAAGTTTTTCATGTGTAGGCTGTGCTGACAGTCTAAGTTTCTTAAAATATATATATTTTGTTTAGCCAAATTAGCTAACAAACATGGATGTTTGTTTAAGCAAATAACATATGCTGTAATGTTATTGTTTCAGTTGAATAAATCTATTTAAATTGTTATTTTTAAGGTAATGATTATTTTTCTCCTTCCTAAGTACAACAGAAAAGTTGTCCAAATATGAATGATTAACCTATTAAACTGGGGATTAAAAAAACTAATATGAAAAGTTGTTATTCTAAAAATCTTCATCTACTTGCATATTAAAGTTATACCAGCAAGAATTAGCCTTTATGTAGAAAACTATGATTTAAACCAAGCCTTACTGACTAGTGATTTAAATCGTGATTTAAATCTACCCTGCTTAGAATACTGTTTCAGCATCACTGAATCATAGTATCACAGGGCTGGAAGGGAGCTTGGAAATCTTCTAATCCCCTGCTCAAGGAAGAGTTCTTATACCATCCCAGAAAATGAGACTTTTAAATTTTATTTATTTATATTTCCTATTTCTAAACTGCCCATTTTCCTTACAGAGGTGCTTTGGGCAGTGAATTGGAGATCACTGACCATATATTACAACTATTCAAGTAAAAAAAGCAAATTAATGAAGATCATAAAAATCATACTATAATAACCCGAGTTACTTCAGAAAAATCAATGTAATGATATACCAGTAGGTTGATACAAATGAACGTTCAATCATTAACATCTATAAATAAGTTCTGTTTTCATTCACCAGCAGTACTATATTGCAGGGGTCTGCAACCCTTGGTTCATGGCCCAGTACTGGGCTGCAGTCTGTTGAGAACTGGGCCATGCAAGCAGTGGGCAAGCACACAAAGCTCCATTTGTGCAAGTGGTGGGCAGTTGATCATAGAGGACAATTTGTAAAACTTACTTAAGAACCTGCTGCCTGATATTATTTCTTAATTGGTTCTTGTTCAAATGAGGACTCCATGTATGAGTTGCTAGATGGTTGGAAACAAAATTGTCCACCCGCTGCCTTAAATTCTGATATGCAGGCTAAAAAAGAAACAGATACCTTGTGAAGCCTCCTTGAATAACATTCCTTCACATTCTCATCAGTGGAGACAAACATTTAAGAATCTTAGCTTAAAACAATACAGAAATAGTAGAGGGAGTATACACTGTAGTAATTCCAGGGTTATCTAACTAGGAAAAAATCCATTGCAGATTAAGAAAACACACTTTTTAAAAACTTCATTGCCGAAAGTTCTGAAAAATGGAGGCAAATATTTCAATTACCAAACATTGTGATATCTGAATGTTCCTTGGAGGCAAAACGTAATTAGAAGCCCAATGCTATTTACTTGAAAAGAAAGTTAGATTTTTCTCCAAAGTCTTATACAAGTTTACAAAGTCTTTCACAAGTTTACATCATAGATCTATTATATTGAGAAAGAGCAATTATATTGAGAAATTGTTAAAGGAAGCTCCAATTTGTTGCCCTCTTTACTCCTTTGTGATAGGAAAATAATTTCATGATTTTAATAATTCCAACACATCTAAGGAGATTCTCAATCATCCAGGTCATGGTTGTCCCAAGGATGCTTTTCAAAAGGCAACAGGACTTTCCTGGGGGTTTTTTTCCCCCTTGAAAATATTTTGCTTCTGGAAACTGGAAGCGTCGCAGCGAGACTGGCTAGAAATTAGCGGGCTCCAATGAGCCCAGCGAAAATCCAGCCAGACAAACCACTGTCAAGGGGTCTTCGGACCAGAACAGTCTTGTAGGGATGGTAAAGAAGGAGAGGAGCCTCAGACGACCAAGAGGAACAGGCAAGTTCCTTGGAAGGTCGGAGGTAGCTCTTCGATCCAGTGGCCGGGGGGGGGGGCATTAAAAATGACTACTTTGAAGCTGGGGCAACCTGAATAAGATTTTGTGCAGGAGCGGTGTTTGGACGGAATAATGGTACCGGGTGAGTGATTGGCCAACTCACAGGTAAAAAAGGAAATTTCTTTTAAAAAAATCTTTTAAAGATCCCAGCAAGGAAACAAGAGGCTAATTGGCACTTGGGAATTTTAATGGAGGGAAAAGAACGAAGAGGAAGTCAAAGTGTTAAAGCCCAGAAAAGAAAACTATATATTTGGATTTAAAATTGGACTTGGAGAAATTAAAACCAATATAAGGAAGCCTGAGGGAAAGTATTTTTTAATGAAGATTTGAAAGAATGTTGACAGTTTTGAAGTATGAAGGAAGAACAAAGAGGAGGTTAACATATTAAAGCCCAAAAAAGAAAATTTTACAACTGGATTTAAAACTGAATTTGGAGAAATTAAAAACAATAAGAGGAAAAGCAATTTGTGAGAAAGTATTTTCTATGTGGATTTAAAATACTTTTGTAAACTGGATAATTTGTTATTCTGAGAAGTGTGGATTGGAGAGAGACATTTGCTGGTGGAAAGAAAGCACTACAACAACTGACTTGAAAATTCAAGGAAATTACTACAGTGACCTTGATCACTACAAAAGTTGTGAGAAATTTTAAGGAGTATTTGTTTTGTTCCAAGCTGCTTGGTCTCGACTTCTAAAGGTGGTGGACAATAATAAAGCTTTAAGTTGGAGTGGATTGGACAAACATTTGTACTGGATATTATCTAGAAATAAAAAAGAGACTATATGGACTAAAATTTTAATTAAATATAAGTGGAAATTCTAATAATCTTTTAAACTAATAATAATGGAGGCTTGGATGTGTGAAGACTTGAGATGCGTGAATCAATGAAGGGCAATAAAAAGTCAGAAACTTTGTTAGAGCACACAAAACAGGAAATAAGAGAATATAAATGAGAAACAAGAAAATGATATTGAAGGAAAACAAATTGAAGGCAAAATGTTAGATGATTACACTGGGATTTACAGTGGCAAAAAAAGAATGGATGGGGGAATATTTTCCAAAAAAAAAAAAAAAAAGCAATCTAAGGGAAGAAAAGGAAATGGGAAAAGACTGGGTAACAGCAGGGGTGAACTATGCAAGTGATGGACTCAAAAGTTAGATAAAGGATTCAGGAGAAAAGATATAATAAATACAAAAATAAAAAAAGAAGTAGAAGATAAGAAAATGGGATGAAAGGAGAAAATCATTAAGAAGTGGAATTCTGGTGAGACCAGGAGAAAATGGCTAAAAGGGGAAGAATAGAGGGAAGGAGGAAGGGAATTAAAGATATATATTAGTAGATCTAAAGGAATTGTATTAATAATAGTAATTGTGAATGTAAAAAGTAAATATGATGATGTTTATTGTGTATTGTAAAATGGAGCAGATGAAATATGAAGTGGTAATTAAGTTTAATTATGAAAATAATTGAAATTAAGATACAAAATTGAAATAAAAAAAGTGTGATGGGGATTTTGATAATAATTAATGGATACTATAATAGAAGTCAGGAATTAAGGGTGGAGAGTAATATTGCTTATTATGTATTAAGAAGAGATAAGATAACATGTGGAAGATCAATCAAGTTAAAGGGTTTCAATGTAAGAATTGAATAAGATGAAGTTTATTGTTTATAACCAAAAATGTGATGGGGATTATAAGAAGTATATTTTATAAATGGAGAAATACGATAATTAATTGAAGGAATGCTAAGAAATTAGGATTTGAAGGGCGGATGGTGATACTGTTTATATATTAAGAAGAGATTAAGATAAAATAAAAATAGAGAAAAAAGAATATTAGCAATATTATTATTGCTTAATGCATTGTAAACCGCCCTGAGTCTCCGGAGAAGGGCGGCATATAAAAATAAATTAAAAAAAAGAAGATGATTGGAATAGAAAATCAATATATAATTATGTTATAAATTGTAAAAGATGTGACCCAGTCAATGCTCTGTTCATAAAATATGTATGTAAAAGAAAAATGTAATAAAACTTGTCTTTAAAAAAATGTTTTGCTTCTCATCCAACAAGTTTTTTAGTTTTGACTCAGGAACTCAGGAAAAAAAAAACAAAGAAAGTCCAGTTCCCTTTTGAAAAGCACTTTTCGGACAATAATTCCAAAAATAAATTCTGTCCAATAGATCTTAAATCATATGTATTTTTATCCAATCATTGTATGAAGTGATTCACAAGATAGTTTATAATTTGATGTAAAATATTTAAATTAAGAAAAACTTAATTTTACTCTTAAATTAAGAGTAACATCAATTGTCCTATTTTTGCAAAGGTTGATGTGTCTGTATTTTTACAAGTCAACAAGAGTTAATTAATTCATCCTCCATGCAACATTAGTTTTGTTGAAATTTACTATTTTTCAATCTCAGTAACTAACCTTGAACTTCCAAGACCAGGACCAAATGGGTGATAGAATCAGAATAGCACATGGGTACTACACTGACAATATATAATTATCCAAAATAGTGCTCATGATACATTGGAAAACACTATTATAATTATATATACTCTGAATGTGTAAAAATACTTGTATGTTTCACCAATTCTAAAATTTAGTCTGTAAAATATGGCAGCATTATATTGAAACTAGAATCAGGGCAGTAGACAAGTTGTTCAAATATATCTAGGAAAGACTATGAGAAAACTTAGTCTCTTCTGTAATATTTTCTGTTAATAAAGCCCAGAAATTATCTACTCAGCATCCAAGTCCAATTCTAAGGATCCAAATATAAAACAGCCCAGTTCTTGAAAAGAGAGTTGAATCTGTCTGTCTGTCAGCTATAGGGAAACAGAAATGCTTATCTCTCGTTTAGCCGATTTAAAACACAATTAATGACACTTTTATTGCTAAATCAGGGAGATATATCTTCCCTGTTCAAAGATGCCATATCAGCAGGGCCGGATTTTCCTATAGGCTAACTAGGCTTCAGCCTAGGGCCTCAAGATCAAGAGGGCCTACATTCAAATTGTTAGCAAAATTAAAATTACACTTTCACTATAGGTGAAAGGGCCTCATAAGTGGAATAGCCTAGGGCCTCTTTTCATCTAAATCCGGCCCTGCATATCAGGAAAAGACTCTCCCTTTGAACCGCACGTATGTATTTTCAGAGGCATCCGATTGCTGTTGATGTTTTTCCTGTCAGGTTAAATACGGTTTTTCCTTCCTCCCTCCCACTTTTTTTTAACAAAACGCATCTGCAATCAGTATCTATCCAGACTTGCAAAATGCTTCTGGGTGAATTAAGCAGCGGAAGCCAGCTGCCCACTGAGCAGCCAGTTAAATAAGCCCAAAATTAGGCATGTGGAACACCGCTAAGATCAGAGCTGCTCATATAGGAGATAGCAGGCCTACGTTATGGGGAGTGGGAAAGGAGATCGATGAGTAACGGGACTCGACTAATTAAGGTAGGGGCTCTTCAGGTTCAGCGCGGGGAAAAGCGTTCCTAAGAAAATCGCAAGCTCCGGAAAGGACTCAGACCCCCTGGACGATCGTTTTTCGGACAAGAGACCAAACGGGGAGGGAGACGGTCAGACCCGCAGCTTCCCACCTTGGTGTCCACGTCGGCCAGGCAATCTCGGCGGAACTGGTCGAAAAGGCCTTGACTCTTGAGACGATTCAGGATGAGCGACACCAGCTCTGGCTCGCCGGCGCCCGCGGAGTTCCCCGGCGGCGGCGGTGGGGGAGGCTGTGGTGGGGGAGGCGGGGGAGGCGGCGGGGGTGGGGGAGGTGGCTGTTCGGGAGGAGAAGTGGCGGCGGTGGGGACCGGGGCAGAAGCGGCAGCGAGGGTGCCACCACTGCCGGACATAATGGCGGCAGCAGCGGCGTCACCCTCGTCGGCTGATTCCCAAGCCGCGACTGAGGTGAGGCTCCACCCTCTCCCGCACAACCCGAAACCCCGGAAGCAGAAGGCCGGAAGAAAGTCTGACGACGCGGCGGAGAATGCGACCTTCCTATAAACTACGCCTCTTGTGGCAAATTTCCCGCCGAGCGAGGAGTTTAGCATTTCACGCTTGGCTTCCACAACATCCCTGAATGGTTGGGATGCCCGGGGCAGAAACATAAATGGAGTTCTGTGATCGATTGAGACACTGTTCATTCCCCTTATCCTTCAATAAACGTGTCAGGGTCTTCTTTTCTCCCCAAAACTCCACGAAAGAAGTTAGGCTGGAAGTGAATTTTTATGGCTTTTTAAACAAAGTAGTTATTAAGGTGCTGGCCTAGAAACCAAGAGACCCTGAGTTCTAGTTCCATTTTAGGCTTGGAAAAAATGGCTGAGTGACCAGTCACTCTCTCCCAGCCCAAACCACTTCTTAGATTATGGTTGTGGGCAGTGGTGGGATTCAATTTTTTTAACAACCGGTTCTGTGGGCGTGGCTTAGTTGGGGGTGTGGCTTGGTGATCATGTGACTGGGTAGGCGTGGCTAGCTGGTCATGTGACCGGGTGGGCGTGGCTATCTGCATAGGGACTACAGAGGGCTGAAAAAAGTCATTTCTGACTGGTCCTCGCACTTTTGACCGGTCCTTGCGCTTATGACCATCCTCACATTTATGCCCTTTGTGGCATTCTTAACTGTGTCACTCATTTCACAACTGCTTCTCTTCACCATGGTGACAAGATAGGGCAAAAACGTAAAATGTGAGGACAGTTGTAAATTCGAGGACTGGTCAAAAGTGCGAGGACCAGTCAGAAATAATTTTTTCAGCCCTCTGAGTAGTCCATATGCATAAAAGGATACAGAAATAGAGAGGGATGAAGGAAGGGAAGGGAAGTAGGAGTGAGGGTAAGAGAGGGAGGAAGAGAGGAGGAGAAGGAGAAAGGAAGAGGAAGGGAGGAGAAGAAGAAGGGGAGGAAGAGAAAGTAAGAAGGAAAGAAAAGAGAGAGGTGGTAGGTTTGAGGAGAAAGATTGCTGTACAATAAAAAAGATGAAAGGGAAGAAAGCCAACCCCAAACAAATATAAAGATATTAAGATAAAGAATGAATTGTTAAACTTTAAAGAATAAAAGAGAACAAATATGAATAAATAACAATAATTAGAAACACACATACAAACATACAATGTATTTTCTTTGAACAGAGTATTTGGCCGGTTCACAAATTTAAACAGTGTTTAGTCATTTCAATTAAATTTACAATTTCTATATTTCCTTTTTTGCCATATTTAGTCCTCATCTATTTTTGTAAAAAACCAATATTACCCTTCATCTTCATCTCTAATCTTAATCAAATTCATTTTTTCCCTTCTATTCTATATTATACCCCTTCCCATTGTCATCTATTTTTATATCCATCCTCACATTGGTTAATTATGTAATATTACAGTTGTTTAATATAAATTCAACATTTTAATATAAATCAATTAGTTATATAACTACCTTTTTTGTATATTAATCAATATGAACATGAATATTCCAATTATTTCCATGCAATCCAATTTCTTACAAATCAATTAATTATATTTACCAATAATAATAAACCAAATAATTTCCCCCATATATTCCTCCAAACCACAACTTAACCATTTCTGCTTTCAACACAATATACAATTAATAGTATCTCAATTATTACAATTCCCTAGTTAAATAGAGCTTTTTTTCTTTTGTGTTTTAAAATCTTGAACTCTCCTCTTTTCCCCTAAATTTCCCATTGTTTGCACCTACCTTTTTTGGTGAGGAAAAAGAAAAAGAAATCTCTCTCTGCCTCATTTTGCCACGTTGCAACAACAGCAAAGCCAACAGCCTGCTTTACTTTCTGTTTCGTTTTTCAGCATAGCTAGGGGAAAAGAAATCAGCACTCTTTGCAAGCAAGCAGCAGAGCCCTGAGCAAAACAGCTGAGAGCAAATCAGCTGAGAGTCGGGAACTGATCTAAGCAAGGGCTAATTAGCCTATGCTGAAGCTCCGCGGGCCAATAAAATTATAAAAAAACACCGAACCCTTTGTTAAATTGCTGGTTCGCCTGCCCCTCGCCCACCACTATTTATTGGCAATAAATAGTGGTGCGGAGGGGCGGGGCGAGCCAGCAATTTAACAAAGGGTTCGGCCGAACCCCCTAGAACCGGCAGAATCCCACCACTGGTTGTGGGGAAACTTAAGTGGAAGAAGGAATATTACATAAGTTCTCCACCTTGAGTTCCTTATAAAGTAATAAAGACAGGATAAGCATCTATACAAAATAAATAAACCATTCGTGATAATGATGTCCTAAAGGAGAAGAGGTGCTGACTGCCTTGTCACATGCCTTACACTACTGCATTTATTTCATTTTTATCCAATTCATTTTTCTCTATTTTTTGGTTTATTCTTCAATGATGGCATAGCCTGTGAAATTATATATATATATACATTCGTCATCTTCAGGCTGGTCTTTTTGGCTTCGTGCTTCTAGGAGCAATGTGAGATCGCAGCTGTTTCTTCCTTTTTAACTGCTAGTGGGAGTGTGAACTGATTGGGTGGGAGCTTGGCTGTGTTCTGATTGGGTGGAGGTGTGTTCTGATTGGTTGGGGGTTTGGCTGTGCTCTGATTGGATGGGGGTTTGGCTGTGCTCTGATTGGATGGGGGTGTGTTCTGTTTAGGTGGGGGCTTGGTTGTGCTCATGTTGGTCTGAGTTGCAGGGGGATTTGAGCTGGTGAGCTGCATTGCTGTTGTTTGGCTTCACGTTCGTGGTCGTGCCACATCTTCATGGTGGGTGTCAGTTTGCTTCATGTATGGATTGGAGGGATTTAAAGTGGCTAATGATGCAGCTGTGGTCTGGCTTTTGGTTTGTGGCCGTGCTTCATCGGTGTGGGTTTGCTTTTTGCATGGATCCTCACCAAAGCCGAAACCAATGTCCTTTCCAAAGGATTCAACTTTGCAGTCACTCCCAAACACATCCCCACTGAAACCATTATATGCGGAGTTGAAACCAGCCTGACCAAAATCAACCCCAATGACGCTAACAGAATCAGACTTGAAATCACCAACATTCTCTGCACCAGCAAGCCACCCAAAAGCAACTTACCCAAAGAGGAACAGACAGCACTACTTAACCTGAAAGAAGACACCAGCATAATAATCCTACCAGAAGACAAGGGAAACACCACGGTGGTTATGAACACATCTGACTACCAAACCAAATTAACCAACCTACTCCAAGACTCCACATACAAACCCTTAAACACAGATCCCACCACCTACCTGGAAAAAACCAATAGATCCAAAATAAAAGCCTCCCCCATCAGTGAAGAGATCCAGCAAAGAATCATTCCCAGAGAGAAATCATCCAGATGCCCAAAACTCTATGATTTCCCCGAGATACACAAAGAAGGAACCCCACTTAGACTCATAGTCAGCTCCATAGGCTCACCTCTACAAAACCTAGCCAAATTTCTCGCCAAACAACTACAGCCCTATGCATCACCTCACAGGTAAAAAACTCATTCCAGTTCATAGAGATCATAAAGAAACAAAACTTACAGCCCAGCGACCTACTTGTGAGTTTCGATGTCATAACCCTCTTCACCCAAGTGCCAATCAAAGAAGCCTTGACAGCTATCCAAAACAAATATAACCCCCCCAAGCACATCCTAGATCTGACCAACCACTGCCTATCCAGCACATACTTCATCTATAACAGACAAAAATACAAACAAATAGAAGGAGTGAGAGGGGTGATCCCATGACCCATGGGATCACCCCTCTCACCTGTCATTGCAAACCTCTACATGGAACACTTTGAAACCCAAGCTCTAGAAAAATCGGATCACAAACCCAAACTCTGGCTCAGATACGTAGACAACACCTTCATAATCTGGCCACACGGGAAAGAAAAACTGGACAACTTCCTCACACACCTCAACAGCCTACACCCCAAAATACAGTTCACCATGGAAACAGAAGCTAACAACCAACTTCTCTTCCTGGATGTCTTAGTCTACAAAAAACCCAATGGCTCACTAGGACACACCATTTACCAGAAGAAAACACACACAAACCACTATCTGCACGCACTCTCACACCATCACCCAGCACAGATCAACTCCGTAGCCAAGACACTCATCTCCAGAACAAAATGCTTAGCTGACGAACAACACCTAAAAACCAAACTACACACTCTCACTAACGTACTAACATCCAACGGATTCCAAAGAAATAAGATTACCAACCTAATCCAAAAAGAAACCCCCACTAAAACCGGCGCTATGCGAATCTGGTCAGTGAGCGGGAGATGGAGGCAACTGGAGCCTCGGGGTCACCTTTGACCAGTGCCGCCTTTGATTCCCAGGTGGGCGCTCTGGCAGTTCACGGAGCCTACACGAAAATTTTGGCCTCTGGCAGAAAAGGGGCTCCGGGGAGGCTTTCAGGGGCGGAAACAGCCAGGAGGGATGATGGCCTGTTGCTTGTTTTTCTTTTCTTTATTTTCAGGCCCAAATAAATATGTAGACAAAGGTTGTAAATTAAACACTGTTTTATTTACTTGTTTTCTTCCACAGGAGATCTATGTACAAGTCAAGCAGTCTGACAGGAACATCTGCTTAAATACTCAAGGGAGGGAGCAAAAGATGAGGAGGAGTTAAGTGGAGGGATACATAAATCACATCATGGGGATTAGCTCATCCATATATATATATATATACATACACACACACACACACACACACACACACACACACACACGCACAGACAGTTAGATATTTTCTTGGTGACAAATCCCCCTCTAAAATACCTAACGGTTAAAATGAATATTTATAGATTTAAATATGTATATTCAATTTTGAAGATAAATACACATGTTGATTGGTGGGTTACGGTTTTGTTAATATATCTGCCACTTGTTCATGAGTATCACAATGTGAGGCCTTAATAAAACCCATGTTGGATAGTTGTCTAACGTGTTTATATTTAATATCAATATGTCGTGATCTTTGACCTATTGCTTCAGAATTTAATATATCTATTGCAGCTTTATTGTCCTCATGAATGTTAATAGGATAATTGGGTTCTGTCCAGATGGAAGATAAGAGATCATCGAACCATATTAAGTTATTAGAGGCTTTAGAAAGGCAAACGTATTCGGCCTCAGCAGTAGATGTTGCGATTAAGTTCTGTTTACCAGTATACCAATGCACGGGACAGCTATTAATTAGGAAAACATAACCAGATGTACTCTTTCTACTCTTAGTGTCTCCAGCCCAATCTGCATCTGCATAACACATTAAGATTGGGTTTTTTGAGTGGGTAGGTTCTAAATATAGGCAAGTGTCAGCGCTAAATTTGAGATACCTGAGAATTCTTTTTATTCCCTCCCAATGATAAGTGTTTGGATTGCTTACATGTCTGGATAATATATTAACAGCTAGAGTGATGTCCGGTCTGGTCCAATTTGAGATATACAACAATGATCCAATTACCGATCTATATAAGGTGTTGTCCTTAAATGGTATACCTTCATTGTTCATATTTTTTACAAAGTCGGTTTGCATGGGGGTTTCACAAGGTTTGGAGTTTAACATATTACATTTTTTCAATAGTTCTAATATCTTGTCCTTTTGAGACAATTTAAACCCTCCATTTGTTTTGTTGATCTGAACACCTAGATATTTATTTACTTTTCCTAGAGTTTTCAAAGTGAAGTGCTTTCCCAGTTTTTCTGCAAATTCCTCACATTTAAGTTTGTGTTGTCCAAAATACAAGATATCATCAACATAAATAAGTACGTATTCAATAGAGTCATTTGTTTTTCTAGTGAAGAAGCATAGGTCTGCAGATGTAGCTGAAAAACCTATGTCTTCAAGCATTTTCGCTAAGCATTCATACCAACGTTTACCAGATTGTTTTAATCCGTATAGACTTTTGTTTAATAACCATATTTCCCCTTTCTGTACATCTTTACCTGGGGGTGCTTTCACATAGATTTCTTTATCAAGGTTGGCATGTAAGTAGGCTGTTTGGACATCGAATTGATATACATCTAAATTTAGGATGGATGCCAATACCAATGCGGTTTTGAAGCTTTCTGATCTAACGGTGGGAGAGTAGGTGTCCACGTAGTCATTAGGAAATTTTTGTGCGTATCCTTGGGCCACTAATCTAGCTTTATATAAGAATTTATTGTTTTCTAATTCCTTAATCTTAAAAATCCATTTTGTTCCTATGGGTATCTTACCTACCGGTGGCTCTGTTGGTGTGTATACATTGAGTTCCTTTAAACTATCCATCTCTTTTTTAATGGCTTGCTCCCATTGCCCTCTCTTCATGTGGTAATTTTAATATCCTCATAAGTGGTAGGGGGAATCATGTTGGTGTTGATGGAAAATACGTAATCTTCTAACCTTTTGGGCAGTTTGTTTCTATTTGATCTGATGGGTCTATCGGGGGGGGGGTGTAAATCTGAGTCCTGCATGTACCTTGCTTCTTTTTCTGTTAGTTTATCTAATTTTATGACTGGGTGGTTCGACTTCCATTCTTCAGGCGTTATCTCTAATCTTCTGTGATTATTTGATTCTATAGAGTTGGGTTTGTCGGTATGTGGTGTGTGCTTTAAGTCAGTGTTCCATGTCACGTTGTCTAAATCATTAAGATGTAATCTGGACCAATTATGTTCATGAAATACAGCTGATCTTGAAATGATGAATTTGTTATCTTTGTCTATAAATCTATAGCCTTTGGTTCCTGATTCATATCCCATGAACCTTAGTCTTTTTGATATTTTCTCACCTTTACGTCTCAATTGCTTTGGAACATAGACATCTGCCGTGACTCCAAAAACGTGTAGATGTCCAATTTTTGGTTTTCTACCGTATAAGACTTCATATGGGGTTTTATTAATCACACTGGATTAATAAAACATAATCTATTTATGGTATAGTTTGAATATGTGAGTGCTTCAGCCCAGAAAATTTGTCCCAAACCAGCACCCTCTAATATGCATCTGATCATAGTTTGTAGCAAACCATTTTTTCTCTCTACAATTCCATTCTGGAAGGGTGAAAAAGGACAGGATTTAAAATGTATAATTCCCTGTGACTTAAGCCAATTGGTGAATTCCTTGGATAAAAATTCTGATCCCCTATCTGTCATTATTTGTTTGATGTTTACGTTGTGCTGCATTTTTACTTTTATATAGAATTCTTTAAATTTTTTAAACACTTCGTTCTTGTGATTAAGAGTGTATATGAAACCATACCTGCTGAAATCATCAACTATAGTTACGAAATACCTCTTTCTATATTTGATAGATGGTTTCATGGGACCAACTAGGTCCATATGTACTAATTGAAATATTGATTGAGTGGTGTGAGTGGCCTTTTTAGGTCTTGGTTTGTTCTTAATTTTTGAAGACTTGCACACAGAACAATCCAAATAGTTTTTACAACTTTCTAATTTAACATCTTCAGAACATTCTATCATTTTTTGTATAACAGGAAAACTGGCATGCCCAAGTTTCCTATGAAGTAAATGAGCACATTCATCGTGTAATGGTTTACCATATGATACCCTATTATGGGTGTTGCCATCATCTGTATGATCTTTATTCATGTTACTTTCAGATTTCTCATGTGTGTCAGCTTCACTTTCTTTGTTTTTTAATTCTAAGGTTGGACATGTTGATTCACTTTCATCAGGTACAAAATATGTTAGACCTTCTTTGGTAATGGTTTTTCCTACAATTTATTTATTTATTGTTAAATTTGTATACCACCCTTCTCCCTGAGGACTCAGGGCGGTGAACAGCCAAGTAAAAACATAAACTACAAACATTAAAATACAATTAATATATATATATAAATTTGGCCCCATGATTAAAAACAATAACAAACAATTAAAAACGTTTTAAAAAATGTTAGGCCAGCCCAGCTTGCTGGAAAAAGAAGGTTTTAAGGGCACGGCGGAAGGCACCGAGGTCTTGGATTCTCTTTATCTCTGGGGGCAGCTGATTCCAGAGGGTAGGTGCCCCCACAGAGAAGGCCCTCCCCCTGGGGGTCACCAGCCTACATTGTTTGGCTGATGGCACCCCGAGGAGGCCCTCTCTGTGGGAGCGCACAGGTCAATGGGAGGCCATCGGTAGCAGCAGGCGGTCTTGAAGATAACTAGGTCCTATGCCATGGAGCGCTTTAAAGGTGATAACCAACACCTTGAAGTGCACCCGGAAGACCTGGGAGCCAGTGCAGCTCACGCAGGAGAGGTGTTGTATGGGAGCGCCATGCGGCTCCCATGACTACCCGCGCGGCCGCATTCTGGACCAGTTGGAGCCTCGGGTGCTCTTCAAGGGGAGCCCCATGTCCAGGCGAGAGGTGACAAGGGCATGAGTGACTGTGCACAGGGAATCCCGATCAAGAAAGGGCCGCAACTGGTGAATCAGGCGAACCTAACAGAAGGTCCCCCTGGCTACAGCCGTCAGATGTTCCTCCAAGGACAGCTGCGTATCCAGGAGGACTCCCAGATTGCGTGCCCTCTCCGCAGGGGCCAAAGACTCGCCCCCGATAGTCAGTGATGGAGTAAACTGACTATATCGGGATGCCGGGAACCACAGCCACTCAGTCTTGGAAGGGTTGAGCTTGAGCCTGTTCCTCCCCATCCAAATCCGCACAGTCTCCAGGCACTGGGACATCACTTCAAGGGCATCGTTGGGGTGGCCTGGGGTAGAGATGTACAGCTGGGTGCCATCAGCATACTGATGGTACTTCACCCCAAAGCCACAGATGATCTCGCCCAGCGGCTTCACATAAATGTTGAACAGAAGGGGCGAGAGGACCGACCCCTGAGGCACTCCACAAATGAGAGGCCTCGAGGTCGACCTCTGCCCCCCTGCCAACACAAACTGCAACCGGTCTGAGAGAAAGGAGGAGAACCACTGTAACATGATGCCCCCCATCCCCAACTCTTCCAACCGGTGCAGCATACCATGGTCGATGGTATCAAAAGCCGCTGAGAGGTCTAACAGGGCCAGAACAGAGGAGCAACCCCTGTCCCGAGCCCTCCAGAGATCATCTACCAATGCGACCAATGCCGTTTCCGTGCTGTGCCCGGGCCTGAAACCCAACTGGAACGGATCTAGATAAGACGTTTCCTCCAGGTACTGCGGAAACTGTCGTGCGACCACACTCTCGACAACCTTCACCACAAAGCGAAGGTTGGAGACAGGACGATAGTTGGCTAATACTGCCAGGTCCAGGGAAAGCTTCTTGACGAGAGGCCTCACCACCACCTCTTTCAAGGCCATGGGGAAGTAACCCTCAGTCAACGAAGCGTTAATAATTCCCTGGAGCCAGCCTCGTGTAACCTCCCGGGAAGCCAGTACTAACCAGGAGGGACATGGATCCAGTAAACATGTGGCCGCACTAAGTCTCCCCAGAATCCTGTCCACGTCATCAGGGGTCACAGAGTCAAACTCTTCCCAGATAACATTCTCAAGACTATTCCTCGCCACCCTGCCCGAATCTACCCAGTCAGAGTCCAAATCCCCCCGGATCTGAGCGATTTTGTCATACAGATATTGTCCGAAATCCTTGGCCCTGCCTTCCAATGGGTCCTCCCGCACTCCCAGGTGGAGCAGGGAGCAGGTCACCCTGAACAGGGCGGCCGGACGATTCTCTGATGACGCAATAAGAGCGGAAAAGTAATTAAACTTTTTTGTTCTTTTCTTTTGTTCTTGGTCATAAGTACCTTCCCATTTTTGAATATGGTTTCTATACCTTTCTCCTCACTTAATCTATGTATAGCTAGTATATTGTGAGGGATTTCAGGCACAAACAAGACCCCCTCTATTTCTCCTAAGCCTCTAATGTAAGTGGTGTCTATTCCCTTTACTTGGACTCTATTATGGTTTGCTACTCTGATAAAGTAATTTTTTTCAGTAATTTTTTTACTTAGGCGTTTTTTGTTATGAGTGGTATGGCTCGTGGCTCCAGAATCAATGAGCCATGCATTATCTAACTCAGTTTCAGAGTCTTTGTTGTTTACTAATCCAAATAAAGAACCATATTTATTGTTTCTAGAATCATCTCTGTATCTTCCTCTGTCTCTTGGACTGGGGGACTCTCTACATTTAAATCTGTAATCAGGTGAATGCCTGTTTGAGAGTTTGATGTTCCGGCCTGTTCTTTCTTTGTGTTGTGGGTAGTCTCTGTCTCTATTATTTCTTGGGCAATCTTTTTTAAAATGACTTTTGGAGCCACATGTGTGGCATTCTGGAATATATTTATCCCTGTTTTGGAATTCTACTCTCTTAATGTTTCTATTTTCCTTATGGTTCATGAAGTGTTCCCTTCTTATATTGTCTTCCGCTATGAGTTTACTAGTTAGGTTTTCTAATGTGACATATTCTAAATTGAGATTATCTAATAAATTTATGTAATTGTCCCATCTGGAGTCAAGCGAATTAATTATAATGCTTTTCATGGTGTTATCTGAAATGCTTTCTCCCCTTTGAATGAGATCAGTTCTAGTCGCATTTAAATTCAAGATGTGTTCACTCATGGTTATCCCTTTTTTTAAGTTTAGCTGAATAAAATTCCCTGGATATTCTCGTTGTTGTGGCAACGCTCTTGCTGTGAAATAAGTTAAATAATTTTTGGAATATCTCAGAAACTGTCAGGTGGTGGTTAATACTAGGATATATACTAGGTGATATAGTGGCAATTAATAAATAGTAAGCTTTATGGTGAATGCAGTCTATTTCAATAGTCCAAGGTTTGCTTGGAGGATTGTTAACTAAGAACAGCATATTTTCTCTTAGATATATAACTTGGAGCTGCTGACTCCATTCTAACAAATTGGTTCCATCTAGTTTCAATTTTATATGTTCTGCAGGTAAAACTCCTGAATTATATGGAAAACTATTTCTTGTTAGTTGCTGTCCATGGTCTAAATCATTAGCATACTCACAATATGGCATAGGAATAGTGGGTGTGAGTCTGTATTGACTTATCTCTGTGCTCTCTTCCTTTTTTCTTACTGATGAGTTCTGCACATGCTCAGGCTTCATTTCTCCCCAGCAGCCGAAGAGTGAGGATCTGCTGCTCTCATCCTTTGGGAGAAGGTCCCAGACAGTCTGATGGCTTTCTGTCCTTGCTCTGGTGGTCCCCAGGCCATCAGTGGACATCTGGACATCGCTGCGACTCCGGTGATCCTCGGCACCCTATCGGATGGTCCCGCGGTCTCGTCGCTCCGCTCGCCTGTGGCATGGGAAGCGGTCTGGATCATCGTTGTTGATGTGGGCAGGCTCCTCGCTGTACAGTCTTCTGACTGGTGAGTATGTTTCGTAGATCCTCTTTCGGGTGTCGGGTTCTTCTTTAATGTAGTCAGATTCAGTATATTGCTTGTTATAGATAATTTTAGGTATTCTTTCTGCTTCTATTGGCATTCTTAAGTTAGTTCCGAATGCCTTGGTAATCACTTGCATGGCTTTTTCTATCTCTAGTGTTGTAGGTGGATTAGAGTAATAGTTTTTTATTTGTTCTTCGTTTTCTTTGAGTGTAGGACTGTATCTTAAATCATGTGTCTCGTCTCTATCTTTGAGGTTTAATTCTTTAGGTTTTGTTTGCTGTCTGTCTTTTTCATGTTTAGCTTTGGGGTCAGTGTATGGCTTTTCTGAGGTGATTTCTTCAGCTTGGTACCTTTCTGTCTCTTCTTTATCTGTTGCTGCTCCGTGATATTTTATAGTATTGTGGAGTTTCGCAAACAGATCAGGATCATTTGGAGCGGCTTCTATTAATTTAATTATATTCTTTTTGATATTAGATGGAGTACATTCATTCATGGTTATTTTTGTAATTCTATTCAGAGTCTATATTACTGAAAAGACTTTCTGTTTCCGTCTTTTCTTTTGAATTGTTTTCAGTAGGGGTTAATTGAGCCACCATTCTGCTGTTAATTGATCTAGTTATAGGTCTTCTTTTTACCTCAGGTAGGTTTGATTTCTCTTGCATTCTTTGGTTTATTGGGCCTTTTCAACCGTCCTCTGCTACCACTCTTGTTGCTTGTTTTTCTTTTCTTTATTTTCAGGCCCAAATAAATATGTAGACAAAGGTTGTAAATTAAACACTGTTTTATTTACTTGTTTTCTTCCACAGGAGATCTATGTACAAGCCAAGCAGTCTGACAGGAACATCTGCTTAAATACTCAAGGGGCAGAGCAAAAGATGAGGAGGAGTTAAGTGGAGGGATACATAAATCACATCAAGGGGGGGGGTCCCCCTCGTAGAGATGTGCCCGCCAGGTTTCCGTGCATTTCATCAGCCAAGGACCCAGGGGAGGGGTGGGGGAGTGGTGGTGATCATTAGGGAGAGTCTTTATCCGAGGGAGACCACTGTTCCTCAGATAGCCGGATGTGAGTCCCTTTATGTGAAGTGGGGCCGTGGGGTGCAGATGGGTCTGCTGACTACGTACCTGGCTCCCTGCCACGTGGCAGCAACCCTGCCCGAGCTACTCGACGTCATTGCCGGGGTGGCGGTCGATACCCCCAGACTTATTGTCATGGGGGACTTCAACCTCCCATCCACAGGTGGGGCGTCAGAGGTGACTTGGGAGTTCATGGCTTCCATGACGGCCTTGGACCTGACCCAGTTAGTTCAAGGCCCCACTCACATAGGGGGACACACTCTGGACCTGATTTTTATCTCTGGTCAGTGGTTGAATGATCTTGGTAGAGGGGACCTAGACATCAAACCCTTGTCATGGACAGATCATTCGCTCCTTCACTTAGACTTTCCTACCGCTTTCCCCCGCCGCAGGGAGACGGAACCAACCAGATGGTTCCGTCCCAGGCGCCTGATGGATCCCGAAAGGTTCCTGACGGAGCTTGGGCCGTTTCCTGAGACTCTAACACACGACTCGACTGAAGAACTGGTGGCCGCCTGGGAAAGGGCGGCCGCTGGAGCTTTGGACCGCGTCGTGCCTTTGCGGCCTCTGACCCGATGCCGATCTCAATTAGCTCCTTGGTTCTCTGAGGAGCTGAGAGAGATGAAGCGTCGGAAAAGACGCCTAGAGAGCATTTGGAGGACTAGTCAATCCGATTCTGACCAGACACAGGTGAGGTCTTATATCAAGACCTACCTAGTGGCGATAAAAGCGGCAAAGTCTAACCATTTTTCCGCTCTTATCGCATCTGCAGAGAACCGCCCAGCTGCCCTGTTTAGGGTGACCCACTCCCTTCTTCGGGGGGGAGTACGGGAAGATCCCTTGCAGGGTCGTGCTGAGGATTTTGTGCAGTTCCTGCATGATAAAGTCGCTCGGATTCGGGATGGCTTGAACTCCGATTGGATGAGTCCACGGGAGGAGACCGGGGCAGGTCTTGAGAATGTTATCTGGGAGGAGTTTGATCCTGTGACTCCCGAGTATGTGGACAGAGTTCTGGGTAAGATTAGTGCCGCCATGTGTTTATTGGACCCGTGCCCCTCCTGGTTGGTACTGGCCTCCCGGGAGGTTACACGAGGCTGGCTCCAGGGGATTATAGGTGCTTCTCTGAGTGAGGGTGACTTTCCTGCCGCCTTGAAAGAGGCGGTGGTGAGGCCCCTCCTCAAGAAGCCTTCCCTGGACCCGGCTGAATTAGCTAACTATCGTCCAGTCTCCAACCTTCGTTTTGTGGCGAAGGTTGTTGAGAGCGTGGTGGCACGACAACTTTCCCGACACCTGGATGAAGCTATCTATCTAGACCCGTACCAGTCGGGCTTCAGGCGGGGGTACAGCACAGAAACGGCATTGGTCGCGTTGGTGGATGATCTCTGGAGGGCTCGGGACAGGGGTTGCTCCTCTGTCCTAGTCCTATTAGATCTCTCAGCGGCTTTTGATACCATCGACCATGGTATCATGCTGCAGCGGTTGAGGGGGTTAGGAATAGGGGGCACCGTTTTGCGGTGGTTCTCCTCCTTCCTCTCCGACCGCTCGCAGTTTGTGTTGGCAGGGGGACAGAGGTCGACCTCGAGGCGTCTCACATGGGGGGTGCCGCAAGGGTCAGTCCTCTCGCCCCTCCTGTTCAATATTTATGTGAAGCCGCTGGGTGAGATCATCCGTGGTTTTGGGGTGAAGTGCCATCTGTACGCTGATGATACTCAGCTGTACATCTCCACCCCAGACCACCCCAACGATGCCCTTGATGTGATGTCTCGCTGCCTGGAGGCCGTGCGGGTCTGGATGGGGAAGAACTTGCTCAGAGTCAACCCCTCCAAGACCGAGTGGCTGTGGCTTCCGGCGCCCCGATATAGTCAGCAGGTGCCATCGCTAACTATTGGGGGTGAATCTCTGCCCCCCACAGAGAGGGCTCGCAATCTGGGTGTCCTTCTGGATGCACGGCTGTCTTTAGAAGAGCATATGACGGCCGTGGCCAGGGGGGCCTTTTATCAGGTTCGCCTGATTCACCAGTTGCAGCCCTTTCTGGATCGGGACGCCCTACGCACGGTCACTCATGCCCTTGTTACTTCCCGGTTGGACTATTGTAATGCTCTCTACATGGGGCTCCCCTTGAAGAGCACTCGGAGGCTCCAACTGGTCCAGAATGCAGCCGCGCGGGTGGTTATGGGCGCAACTCGTTGTGCCCATGTGACACCCCTCCTGCGCGAGCTGCACTGGCTCCCAGTGGTCTTCCGGGTGCGATTCAAGGTGTTAGTTACCACCTTTAAAGCACTCCATGGCATAGGACCCGGGTACCTCCGAGACCGTCTTCTGCCACCAATAGCCTCCCACCAACCAGTCCGTTCCCACAGGGAGGGTCTCCTCAGGGTGCCGTCAACCAAGTTATGTCGACTGGCGACGCCCAGAGGGAGGGCCTTCTCTGTGGGAGCCCCAGCCCTGTGGAACGAACTGCCCCCGGAAATTCGTAAGATCTCCGACCTCCGGGCGTTTCGCTGCGCACTGAAGACCCTGTTGTTCCGCCAGGCCGGACTAACAACACAATAGTTTTTAAATTGGGATATTTAAATTTATTGGGGTTTTAAATCTGAGCCACTTTAATTATTTTAAATCTTATATTGTTGTTTTCTTTGTGTTTTTAAACAGGCTGTACACCGCCCTGAGTCCTTCGGGAGAAGGGCGGTATAGAAATAAAATTATTATTATTATTATTATTATCATGGGGATTAGCTTATATATATATATATATATATATATATATATATATATATATGTATGTATGTATGTATGTGTGTGTGTGTGTGTGTGTGTGTGTGTGTGTGTGTGTGTGTGTCTGTATATATATATATATATATATATATATATATATATATATATATATATGTTTTCTCAGGTTTTCGCGGGTGTTTGTATGTAGGTCTTTGGTTATTCGGGTCTTCTCCCACGTAAAATTGGAAGTGTCTTGGCGACGTTTTGACGAAGTCTCATTCATCATCTTCAGGCTGGTGTTCTCGGCTTCGTGCTTCCAGGAGCAATGTGAGATTGCATACTTCACCCAAGTACCAATCAAAGAAGCCTTGACAGTTATCCAAAACAAATATAACCCCCCCAAGCACATCTTAGATCTGACCAACCACTGCCTATCCAACACATACTTCATCTATAATGGACAGAAATACAAACAAACAGAAGGAGCACCCATGGGATCACCCCTCTCACCTGTCATTGCCAACCTCTATATGGAATACTTTGAAACCCAAGCTCTAGAAAAATCTGATCACAAACCCAAACTCTGGCTCAGATATGTGGACGACACCTTCATAATCTGGCCACATGGGAAAGAAAAACTGGACAACTTCCTCACACACCTCAACAGCCTACACCCCAAAATACAGTTCACCATGGAAACAGAAGTGAACAACCAACTTCCCTTCCTGGATGTCTTAGTCTACAGAAAATCCAATGGCTCCCTAGGACACACTATCTACCAGAAGAAAACACACACAAACCGCTATCTGCACGCACTCTCACACCACCACCCTGCCCAGATCAACTCTGTAGCCAAGACACTCATTTCCAGAACAAAACGCTTAGCTGACGAACAACACCTAAAAACCGAACTACACACTCTCACTAACGTACTAACATCCAATGGATTCCAAAGAAATAAGATCACCAACCTAATCCAAAAAGAAACCCCCACTAAAATCCAAGACAGAGAACAAGAAAATGGCAAAGCCCTCCTCCCATACATAAAAGGCACCACAGACAGAATTTTTTTTTTTTTTTTTAATTTGATTTATATGCCGCCCTTCTCCGGAGACTCAGGGCGGCTTACAATGCATTAAGCAATAGCCTTCATCCTTTTGTATATTTATACAAAGTCAGCTTATTGCCCCCACAAACTGGGTCCTCATTTAACCTACCTTAGAAAGGATGGAAGGCTGAGTCAACCTTGAGCCTTGGAGAGATTCGAACCAGCAGTAAATTGCAGGCAGCTGTGTTAATAACAGGGTGCTTTAAACCACTGTAGTACCAAGGCTCTTCTAAGCAAAATCCTCCACAAACATAACATCAAGACAGCATTCTGCACAAACCGAAAAATATCCACCATCCTAAGGAACCCCAAGGACAAAATTGAGTTAGAAAATCAAGGAGTATATGAAATCCCATGCACCGCCTGCCCCACCACATACATCGGACAAACCAACAGACGAATAAGTGCACGCATAGAAGAACACAAGAACTCAGTCAGAAAAGAGGAACCAACTTCTTCCCTGGTCCAACACCTTAAAGCCACAGGACATGATATTGACTTTAAAAAGACCAGAACTATCGCCAAAACTGAACACTTTAACAACAGAATAATCAGAGAAGCCATCGAGATAGAAAAACGCCCACATAGCATGAACAAACGAGACGATACCTCCCGCCTGCCAGCCATTTGGAAACCCGCCCTTATTGACAAACGAGTCCCTAACACGACGAATGACACCAGACCCACACTCACGAGAGCCACACAGGATGTCACCACCACACATCCACGCAGAAAACAGACCCAAACCCACACTGATAATGAGCCACGACCAAGGACCAGAAGCCAGACCGCAGCTGCATCATTAGCCACTTTAAACCCCTCCAATCCATACATGAAGCAGACTGACACCCACCATGAAGAGCTCGCACGGCCACAAACACGAAGCCAAACAACAACAACGCAGCTCACCAGCTCAAATCCCCCTGCAACTCAGACTAAGCTGAGCACAACCAAGCCCCCACCCAAACAGATATATATATATATATATATATATATATATATATATATATATATATATATATATATATATATATATATCTCTCTCTCTCTCTCTCTCTCTCTCTCTCTCTCTCTCTGGTTGTGTGAAATCTCATTCACAAGCTTCAGGGCTTTTTTTTCTCTGTTGACAAACTGCAACTCTGTGTTGCTTTCTGGGAGACTCAGATAGCTATTTCTGCCTTATAAGACTTCGTCAGTGAGCCACACCCACTTCTCAGATATTCCCCCTGTAAAGGTATAATGTGTCTTTTTCTTTTTCGTAGGCTTTTATGTGCATATTCTTTCTAGCCAGGTTTTACCTACGTAAACTAAGTTGTTTTTCAGCTCTGGTTGTGTGAAATCTCATTCACAAGCTTCAGGGCTGTTTTTTTCTCTGTTGACAAACTGCAACTCTGTGTTGCTTTCTGGGAGACTCAGATATATATATATATATATATATATATATGTATATGTATATGTATATGTATATGTATATGTATATGTATATGTATATGTATATGTATATGTATACATACACACACACAGACAGTTAGGTATTTTCTTGGTGACATGGCCGGCCCTCCTTCATTTCGCCTGGAAGAGCGGGGGATTTAATCACTCACGAGTAGGTCACTGGGTTGTAGGTTTTGTTTCTTTATTGTTTCCATGAAGTGGAATGAGTTTTGTACGTGTGAGGTGATGGATTCTGCATAGGGCTGAAGTTGTTTGGCAAGAAATTTGGCAAGATTCTGTAGAGGTGAGCCTATGGACCTGACTATGGGTCTGAGTGGTGTTCCTTCTTTGTGTATCTTGGCGAGGCCATAGAGCTTGTGGCACCTGGATGATTTCTCTCTGGGGATGATTCTTTGCTGGATCTCTTCACTGATGAGAGATTGGAGATTGGATTTGGTGGTTTTTTCCAGGTAGATGGTGGGGTCTGTGTTTAGAGGTTTGTAAGCGGGGTCTTGGAGTAAGTTGGATAGTTTGGCTTGGTAGTCAGATGTGTTCATCACCACTGTGGCATTACCTTTGTCTGCTGGGAGAATGATTATGTTATTGTCTTTCCTCAAGTTGGTGAGTGCTTTTTGTTCTTCTTTGTGTAAGTTGCTTCTGGGTGGATTGCTGGAGCAGAGGACGTTGGTGACTTCAAGTCTGATTTTATTAGCTTCATCTGGGTTGATTTTGGTTAGGCTAGCTTCAACTCCGCATATGATGTTTTCAGTGGGGATGCGTTTGGGGGCGACTGCAAAGTTGAATCCTTTGGAAAGGACATTGGTTTCTGCTATAGTGAGGGTCCTCTCTGATTTGTTATGTACTGTTTGTTTAATGAGTTGCTGTGGAGGGGGGTTGGGCTTCTGGCGTTTTTCTAGTCTGTGGAGTTTGTTGGTGTGTGTGTCTGTCTTGTGGGAGGTTTCTTTTTCTCCTCTCCAGAGGGGTAGTTGTTTGGATTTGTCTCATAGTGCTGGGTGGATTTTGTTACTGAGTTTGAGGTGAAGAGTGAGTAGGTCTCTGTTGGTTTGGTCTAGTAGGAATCTTTTCCTGTGGAGTTCGTTTCTGATTAGGGCTAATTCAGTTCTTTTCAGGGTCCTTTCGGTGAGGTTTTAGAATGGAATTTTAGTTGGAAGCATGTGGGGATCACGTTTTTGTCTCGGCAGTTGCATAGGAAGACTCAGAGTCTTCCTACTTTGGTTTGGCTCCTCAGACTCGGAGCCAAACCAAAACCCGGGATGTTGCATCACAGCCATCTGCTCAAGACAATACATCACAGAACTCAGGATATTACAACACTAAAGCTCAGGATGTTACAACACAGCCAACTACCCAGGATGTTGCAGCATAGGACTCAGGATGTCACCACAATAGAACCCAGGATGCTACCACACAACCCATTACCCAGGTCGTTAAAACACAAAAGACTAATGGGCACACAGCTAGGACCTCGCCCACACAGGATGTTAAGAAACAGCCGATTAATCTGCAAGCATCAACTCCATCAACTAATCAAGATGTAACAACACAGCCAACCAACCCTTACAACAACAAGCCAGTACTCCCCACCTCCCCACCAGTATTTATAGAGAGACGGCATCTCCAATCACACTTTCCTCGCACAAGCACGAAGCCGAAGACACCAGCCTGAAGATGACGAGTGGGACTCGTCGAAACGTTGCCAAGATATTCTCAATCTCACACGGGAAAAGACCCGAATACTCCAAGACTTGCATACCTGTACCCATGAAAATCTACGAATATATATATATATATATATTCTGAGATTTTCGCGGGTATTTGTATGTAGGTATTTGGTTATTCGGGTTTTGTCCCACATAAAATTGGAAGTACCATGGCGACGTTTCGACGAAGTCTCATTTGTCATCTTCAGCCTGGTGTCTTTGGCCTTGTGCTTCTAGGAGCAATTTGCCCGAATAACCAAAGACCTACATATATATATACATATAGTCAGAATCAGCCTGTGAAATTCTTAACTGTCTCGCATGCCAAAGTTAGGTGGGAAAACATCAGGAAAATACATCCATGTGATTGACAGGCAATGGCAGCAGAAATTACTACGCAGCTACATTAAGACAGAAAGGTGGAGGCACCAGGGTGCAAAAAGCAGAAGATCTCAGGGAGAAGAGAGCTGAGACATCCACTTTTCATCAAACTGGTACAACCTAGTCAACTACAGAAAGGTAGGAAAGTCATCCAATACCTCTTTTATGTGCTCTTTCCATTGGAAATTTTGAGATCGTTTCAAACTGACAGTGCAAAAATTGTCCCAGCTCTACAATACTGGTGATCCTTTTAATGATCTTTCACTTTTAATCTAGAGAAGTGCTGACAGGATTTAAAAAGCAAATTCAACCATGCCCTTTTCCCCCCGTTTTTGCAAACATCTTCCTGCCACTTGTGGCTGGGATTCTGGAGGAGAACCGCCACCCCCAACTTGCCCGCCACTGAGAACAAGGAGCGCTGCCGCAGGAGCAGAGTCTGTGCTGAAGGAATGTCTGTCCAGCGCCAGGGTAAGAGATGCACCGGCAGGGAAGCAGTTGCGCTCCCTTGGCAGAAGGGTGGGAGGGCTGCGCTGGCTTGTTTTTGGTAGCGGGCTGGGGGGCATTTCATTGACACTCTTCTGGGTTCCAGTGGCACCCCCCCCCGCAGCCCTTCTGCCAATGCAGCGCGCATGAACAGGGGCATTCACGTGCGTATGGGTGTGGCCACGCACAAGCCTGACCCCCCACGTTCCCCCCACTTTTGGCATGTGACGGCAAAAAGGTTCGCCATCTCTGGTCTACACCATTGATATCCCCTGCATTGCTTGTCTCTTTCTCTCTACTACAACTTATAACTTATAACTCCAATCTTTTGCTTTCTTCATTGTTTTCAATATATCAGTGGACAGTCATAACACTAAACATAAAAAAAAAAAGTCTATCCCGGCAGATATTGTCCCTGCCCTCATTGGTAAATAATTATGCCCACAACACAGAATAAGGTAAGTAATCCCCAAATGTGATTTTCATACAATTATCTTTCAATCTAAATAAGTATATCTCTCTTCATATTAACATAGGCCCTCACTTCATCTCAATTCTTTTATTCAACCACCGATACCAACTGTCCCAACTTTGAAAAAATTCAGAATCCTCTTTTTCTTTCAACATATATGTCATTCTATCCGCCTCAGCGGATTTTATGTTTAGTGTTATGAATGGGGGAGGGAGGAGGGGAATGTATAGTGATAGTTTAGTTTAGTTATAGTTTATTTGATTTGTATACCGCCCTACTCCCGAAGGACTCAGGGCGGTGAACAGCCAACAATAAAATACATAAACACACAAAATTTAAAAACCCGATAAAATCAAATTAAATTATTTGGCCCAGACAAATTAAAATACCCCAATAATTTAAAAACAGATTAAAATTTACATATTTAAAAAGGGAAGAGATTAGGCCAAGCCTGCTTGATGGAATAAAAAGGTCTTCAAAGCACGGCGGAAGGAGCGCAGATCCGGGATCCTCCGTATCTCCGGGGGGAGCTCATTCCAGATGGTAGGTGCCCCCACAGAGAAGGCTCTCCCCCTAGGGGCCGCCAGTCAACACTGTTTGGCTGACGGCACCCGGAGGAGTCCCTCTCTATGAGAGCGTACTGGCTGGTGGGAGGCTATTGGTGGTAGTAGGCGGTCCCGTAAATAACCAGGCCCTAAGCCATGGAGCGCTTTAAAGGTGGTAACCAAAACCTTGAAGCGCACCCGGAAGACCACCGGGAGCCAGTGCAGCTCGCGCAGGAGAGGTGTCACATGGGAGCACCATGTCGCTCCCATTACCACCCACGCGGCCACACTCTGTGCCAGTTGGAGCCTCCGGGTGCTCCTCAAGGGGAGCCCCATGTAGAGAGCATTACAATAGTCCAGTCGGGAGGTGACGAGGGCATGAGTGACCGTGCGTAACGAGTCCCGATCCAGAAAGGGACGCAACTGGCGAATCAGGCGGACCTGATAAAAAATCCTCCCGGTCACGGCCGTCAAGGGCTCTTCTAAAGACAGCCATGAATCCAGGAGGACGCCCAAGTTGCGAGCCCTCTCCGTGGGGACCAATGATTCGCCCCCAATAGTCAGTGATGGCGTCAACTGACTATATTGGGACGTCGGAAACCACAGCCACTCGGTCTTGGATGGGTTGAGCCTGAGCCTGTTCCTCCCCATCCAGATCCGTACGGCCTCCAGGCACCGGGACATCACTTCAAGGGCATCGTTGGGGTGATCCGGGGTGGAGATGTACAGCTGGGTGTCATCAGCGTACTGATGGTACTCCACCCCGAAACCACGGATGATCTCGCCCAGCGGCTTCACATAAATGTTGAACAGGAGAGGTGAGAGGACCGACCCTTGCGGCACCCCACATATGAGGGGCCTCGGGGTCAACCTCTGTCCCCCTGTCAACACAGACTGCGACCAGTCAGAGAGAAAGGAGGAGAACCACCGCAACACAGTGCCTCCCACCCCTAACTCTTCCAACCGGTGCAGCATGATACCATGGTCGATGGTATCAAAAGCCGCTGAGAGATCTAACAGGACCAGGACAGAGGAACACTCCCTGTCCCGAGCCCTACAGAGATCATCAACCAACGCGACCAATGCCGTTTCCGTGCTGTACCCGGGCCTGAAGCCCGACTGGAACGGATCCAGATACGTCGTTTCATCCAGGTGCTGGGGGAGCTGTTGCGCAACCACACTCTCAACAACCTTCGCCACAAAACGAAGGTTGGAGACCGGACGATAATTTACCAACATTGCCGGGTCCAGGGAAGGCTTCTTGAGGAGAGGCCTCACCACCGCCTCTTTCAAGGCGGCAGGAAAGACACCCTCACCCAGCAAAGCATTTATAATCCCCTGGAACCAGCCTCGTGTCACCTCCCGAGAAGCCAGCACTAACCAGGAGGGACACGGGTCCAATAAACAAGTGGTCACGTTCAGTCTACCCAGAATCCTGTCCACGTCCTCAGGGGTCACAGGATCAAACTCATCCCAGATAACATTCTCAAGACCTGCCCCAGTCCCTCCCCCTGAGACTACCCAGTCAGAGTCCAGATCTTCCCGAATCTGAGCGATTTTGTCATACAGATATTGAACAAAATCCTCGGCTCTACCCTCCAAGGGGTATGGTTTTTGTTTGTATATATAAACAATGTTTTTGTCTTGTGTTGATTATAATTTGAAAAAATTAATAAAATTTATTTTTAAAAAAATATAAGTGGACAGTCATGTCACCTTACATTTCAAGATATTTTTATATGCTTCATGAATTTAATGTTATTAATTTCAGTGCAGAGTTCTTCAGATACTCTCAATTCTAAATTTAAATTTAGTTTTACGTTTACTGCATAATTATATGGAATCCTTTTCAGGCTATATTATTGATAAGATTACTGTATCTAGCTTAAGTCATAAGCTTAAGCTTAAGCAAAATCATAAGCTTTTGCATGATCATGATCACAAGATCTTTTCCTTGGTTTTTTTCTTTTTCTTCTTTCTTTTCTTTGAAAATATTTTGCTTCTTATTCAAAAAGTTCCTTCAGTTCAGTCAGAACTGAAGAAGCTTATTGGATGAGAAGCAAAATGTTTTCAAAGAAAAACACCAAGAAAGTCCAGTTGCCTTTTGGAAAAGCACCTTTGGGATAATGTCTGGAAGACATGACAAAACAGAGGTGATGGAGCAGGGCATGGCTTGGAGGTTTTCAAAAAGAGATTGGACAATCAGGTGTCCAGAATAGTTTAGGGTCTCTTGCTTGAGCTGAACTAGAAGACCTTCCAACTCTGTTATTCTAGGATGCTATAAATCAGAAACTTTGATTTTTGCCTATTATACACATTCTTTAATCCATTTTGCCACTAGGTGGCAATGTTTGAATTTTAAATCTCAGCTCCTGTAAGGAAGAGACCTTTTTCTCATTGGAAGCTGATTTGTATGTCATCTTTATTGTCTAAATAATTCCTCTGTTCATTTTAAAAATATGTTGTGTGTATCACATGCTCATCCCATTGATGGTACTGTACATGTGATGGTTTACAGTCGAAGCACTTTAATGCAGTTCTAGCTTCTGAGTTGGAGCAAATCTTAACATTGTGGAGTTCTGATGGCAATCTGTTCCACTTTTTAATTGTCCTCACTGTTAGGAAGTTTCGCCTTAGTTCCAGGTTGCTTTTCTCCCTAATTAGTTTCCATCTGTAGAAAGCCCCCCCGCCCCCCGGCTCCAGGGATGGGTTCTAAATTTTTTTACTACCGGTTCTGTGGGCGTGGCTTATTTTGTTGGCATGGCTTGATGGTCATGTGACAGTGGGCGTGGCTTGATGGTCATATGATTGGGTGGGCGTGGCCAACTCAATGTCACTCACGTCAAGGGGTGCCTCACCTGGCCCTTCCCCTCCCAGCCATTCCTTGTTCTGTAAAAATGTTGTTCACCTTTTTTCAACTTTATTATATACATACTATAAATGTACTTTCATAGACCACTGAAAGGAGGAAATGGCTCACATGCTTTGCCCAAGTGTGTGATAGGCAACAGGCTTTTAAGGGGCTGCCAGAAGGGGGGGCAATGTATTTTCCAAAGCACCAGAAGGCAAAACAAGAAGCAATGGATGGAAACTAAACAAAGAGAGAAGCAACCTAAAACTAAGGAGAAACTTCCTGACAGTGTGAGCCAATATAGGTGCAAAAATATTTCAGTCATAATTTCACATATAAAATAGCCGTTTGTGTAATACAACCTGCATATTGTTCAAAACAGTCATTAGTGTTATGGCTGATGTTTGACAGCAAGCCTAAAAGTCAAAGATCACAAGAGTGCTTCTTTCTCTGTATGTATACAAAACATCACATACCAGGAATAGCATATTAAGATGGACTTATGCAACCTGATGTACAAATAAACACACACATATTTATGCTCTGGACTATAGTCATTGAATGCATGTAAATCCCTGAAAAATATGTGGTAGCCCTGTGCAAAAGAAAGGCAGTAAAATCACTCTAGGTGTAGGGACAGTATAAAATATTAACACATGATAAATAATGGAACAATTAAAAATAATAGCACAGAGTATTTTTTCTCTCTCTCTCCCTTCCTCTTTCTCTTCTATCTCTCTCTCCTTCCCTCTTTCTTTCTTTCTTTCTTTCTTTCTTTCTTTCTTTCTTTCTTTCTTTCTGTGTCTTTCTCTCTCTCTCTCTCTCTCACTCACACACACACACACACACACACACACACACACACGTTGTAGTAAAATTGAGACTGAACAACATTCCTGGGTCAGCCAGAGTCAGTTTATTGCGCAGTTTCAGAACCAGATTCGTATCTGCAATTCTGAACCAAGAAAGAGCTCTGATAGACAGTTTATATATGTTTCCAAGACAAAGGATTCAGTGAGCTCATGCATTGGTGAGCTCGTGCATTGGTGAGCTCATGCGTTTTCCATATATGGTTAACATACACTTGTTATATGATAATTGACACACTTCCTAATTACTAAACCATTAGTTTCTAGTTTATAAGATTATCTTAGCTACACAACTTTTCCGTAAGTGCTGTAGTTGCTAATGGGAGATTTATTGCTGTCCTTGGGTAATAAGAGGTAATGAGTAACTCTTTGTTTCCTATGTATGTCTTTGTATCATTGACAGTGAGGCCCCTCAGATGTTTTCCATATGGCTATCCTTCTGTGACAGCTAGGCCTCATCAGAAGATATATTACCACTAATGGGGTTTAGCTGATTTTTAATATAATCTCCAAACAAGCACATTTCTCTCTTATAATAATGTGAATAGAGAGGGTCCTTTAGAATTCATGTAGCTGACTCTGTATGATTCCTATTTTATTCACATTATTCCCCACTTTGAAAGTTTTTCCATGCAGAAACTTTCACCATTCCCTACATGTTCAACTCTTTAGTAAATATCATTCCATTCCTTTGGATAAACAAAGCTAACATATAATATCTAACAAAATATGACTAATCTAGGCAAGAGATAGGTATTTCTTGATCTTCACTCTCTTAATCTTTGGAGGTACTCCCTCCATTCTTTCCCAGACTCCATTTCTACATATGTGTCTGTTTCAGGGTCTTTATCTTCAAGAAAGCGCTCTGTCAAAACTAACTCCTTTTCAGTCGGTATCTCTTTCATTGCTCTGATAGATAGCTGTTTCAGCACAGGGATTGCACAAGGAATAAAAGCTAGGCCTGCCACAGCACATATCAACAAGAATAACATTTGTTTAATCCACCCGGATCCAGGCACCCAAGAAAACCACATGTCTGTTGTTTGTAACCTCTGACCTATCTTGGATGCCCTATCCTGCAATTCCTTGGCAACTTCTCTGACCACACCTGATTTATTCATATAGAAACAACAGTCTTCTCCCAGAAATACACACACTTCTCCTCTCTCTGCGGTTAGGAGGTCTAAGGCACGTCGATTTTGTAGGACCACTGCTGCCAATGAATCTATCTGGTCTTGGACTTCTACCAGGGTTCCAGAAATTTGGTTCAGGCTTTCTTGGAGCTCCTCTGATAATTGTCGAAACTGTATTACTGAGTGTGTCATTCTACCTACACCTGTTCCAACTGCAGTTCCTATCCCCATGATTACTAACAGTGGGACTAGGGTTGGTATCCGTTTCTGAACATGTCCCATGAGAGGAACAGGGATGGTATGTTCTCCATTGACAACACCTATTTTAGGAAAAAGGTGTACTACTGTGCATGTTCCAGTCCAGTTTGTTGGCAAACATAAATACGCATCCTTCCCGCATAAGAAGAATACTCCTTTTTCCCCTACACATACGCCTATGTTCATGGAGAAAGCATGGGTCTGATGGTTCTTTTCATTAGTCCAGACCCCCAAAGTCCCCGCCACAAACATTCCAGCCAGCGGCTGTAATGGGACTTCTAGTGAAGGGTCCTTTTGCTTATCTCTGAGGATTGGACCTTCAAAAAGATACCAGGAGGTAGTATTCCCAGGGGGAAAGAAGACACATAAACCTGTGCTGGACCTAATGGAGAGCCAGATAGGGAAGCGAGGGGGCTGGAATAGACTGGGGCACCTTTCCTTGGATACATTCCAGGACCCCTTCCATCCTCCCCATCTTGTGATGATGGCAGTTGGTGGTAATGAGAAAGTGACCTTATGGTGAAATGAGTGGTGTGCAGAAGGAAAAAGATCTTTGATTAGTTTTACATCCCTAAGATTCATTCTAGGACCAAGGTACACTTCTGATGGACATTGTTCTTTTGTCAGGGATCCTACAGGCCTACCAGGTTTCTGATGTCTCTTTACACACAGAGAGGGTGACCCTATGATTTCCACACCTGTGGCTATTGCGCCGGCAATAGGGAGGCGGCTTTTTCCCAGCCGTTGGAATGCCTTATAAAAATTTCCTTGTAATGGAGATACTGGTGCTTTGTTTCTACTATCTTTTTCAAGGACTATTGTAGCCTTTGTCCTAGCCCAGAGCTGTGGCTTGACAGGAACGGCATGATAAGATGAAGGGCTGGCAGATAAACACAACCAGCATTTTTGACCTAGGGTAGGGTCATACTGATTAACAAGGTTTTGACCCAATTCCAGTATCCTTGATATGTAGTCTCCTCTTCTCAATTGTTGCAGGGGCCCATTCTCCTTTTCTATTCCTCCCTTTACCAGGATTGTCAAACTCTTAACCTCAGGTCTAGGGGTTGGTTTAGGACTAAGGTACCCACTCCACCTTCTGATGCCACGTTGTTGGCGGGAGTGGACTTGACCCAAAGTATCTCCATTCAGTGTCCTGATGCTGCTAGATTCCCTGGGATTCTTGACATCTTCAAATCCTTCCGCAGGGACAAGGGGGATTTCTTGGACACTGACACAACATTGGGAACTACTATTCAAGATAGTATCACTCACTAGACCTTTAGCTAATAGTACCCAAAGCCATAAATAAATCATAATGACCTAATTCCTACACTCACAAGGCCTTAAGAGCGCAAGACCCGTAGTTTACAAATTCACCATGTCAGGAAGAGGGTTAGGGGTATGCGTAACTTGGGAGAGGGCAATATCAATCGTAGTCCTAGGTTTCCCACAGAACCGGTCCTTATATATATAAAACAATACCAACAGAAGGGCTAAAATAGCTGTTGCCCAGAGTCCCCACGCCCAATCTTCCTCAAGCATGAGTGTCTTTAAGTAGTGCTCACTGGATTCTATCACAGTTAATGGATTTTACATTACAAATTACAGTCATGGAATGTTGTCTTCCTCTGTTCCAAGCTTCGGCTGTGCGTGGGGAACCAGCTTCCGGGGTGGTTCAGCAAGGCTGACGATCACCACCGTGCGTTGAGAGTCCGTTGCCGGTAGGACTCAGCAGGGTGTATTCTTCTTGAACTTCAGCACCAATGGCCTGTCAGTTTTTGTTACCTGGTATGTGACTGGATCACTCTGGTCTGCGGGCTTCAGTCTCGTCCAGTGGACCCAAGATTTTCCTTCTAAGGTCTTAAAAGCACAATTACAAAATCAATACATCTGGGAGAGCGTGCAATGGAATCTGATCAGTTGTAGTCCTCTTCAGTTGGGGAAACAGCATAGGCAACCACTCAGTCCTAAGAAAGAAAAATAGTTTGAAACAGAATTGGTTAAGGATTGTATGATAAAATGGGCACAAAATTTTCAGGAACCAGTGATGATGGAAACGTAGGAAAAGATTTGGGTCAGAAATGTTAAATTTATACAAGCACAAAATTTGAGAGAGAATTTTTATAAAATGTTTTATAGATGGCACTTAGATCCTAAAAAATTATCATGTATGTACTCAAATTTGCAAGCTAAATGTTGGAGATGTGAATGTAATGATGCAACCTATTATCATATATGGTGGACCTATAAGAAAATCAAGGCATTTTGAATAAAAATTTGGTGGGTGATGCAGAATATTCTGAAAAGAAGGTTGAAATTTACTCCTCAATTGTTCCTATTGGGTATAACGACGGATTGTACAGTATTAGAGACTAAATTGATTTTGAACTTAATATCAGCAGCTAGGCTGTTGGTAGCGCAATATTGGAAGAAGGACTCTTTGCCTACTATTGAAGAATGGATACTGAAAGTAACGAACTTAGCAGAAATGGCAAAAATCTTAGCGTACCTGAAGGACTATACACAAGAAAGATACGTATTGGAATGGAGAAGATGGATTGATTATATTCAAAATAAGTATCAGACAAAATATCAAATAGCTTATGAATGAACGTTAAGTATTAGAAGTATTATGTTACCTATAGTGGAGTTAAGGTTTCGGGGGGGAGTTAGCAGTCTGAGGATAAGTAGGTTAATCTAGTTTATGATTGTTAAATGAAATACCTTGTATTTTGCTCTGGGAAGTCTGGGGGGGGAGGGTGGGACGAGGGGAGGGAAAGGGTTGGGGGAACATGGGGGGGGGAAGAAAATTTTTGGTTTTTTTGTAAAACTTTTCAATTAAAAAAAGAAAGAAAGAAAGAAAAATAGTCCAGATGATGAAGAACGCTATTCCCGCTGGTTACTGCCCACCAGTCCATTGGGTTCTTGGATCGTCAACTTCAATGGATCTCCTTGGTGAGATTCCACCTTCCACTCCTTTGGGGCTGGCACGGGCCCTTTCACTTGGGGTTTAACTTCCTTCCAGCTCCGGATCAACATCCAATCATCGTGGTGGAATTTGTGGACTGGAAACTTCAAAGGTGGTGTTTGGGCTAATAGTCCTTGTTTCCTAAGAACTTTAAAATATCTGGACAGTTTATACACATATTGTTCCAATACTTTGTCTCTGGTTTCCAGGGAATCAATGCATATGCTTCCTGGAGTGAAAGCTACTCCAAACAACAGTTCATATGATGATAATCTTTCTAGGTTGGGTCTAATAAAACTCTTGACACCACTGTTGCTGTAGCATTACTGCAGGGAAAAGCTTCAACCCATCTTTTGAGGTGGTCCACTATGACCAATAAATATTTTACTCTCCCCATTTTTGGTAATTCTGTAAAATCCACTTGAATACATTGAAATGGTCTTAAAGCTGGTGGTCTCCCACCCATCTGTTGTTTCCTGACAGCTTGTTCATTCACCTTTTTACAAATCAAACATTTGTTTATAATTGATTTTGCTAAAGGATATATCCCAATACAACCATAGCATTTTAAAAGTTCATCTACAATAGCTTGAATTCCCCAATGACTCCACCCATATTTTGCCAAATGTCTGCACTATCCCAAATGCATACTTGGAATCTGCCTATTTTTCCTTCCAAGATGCATAGAGCCCCTTCTTCTTCTTCTTTTTTTTATGTCGCCCTTCTCCTTTCTCCAGGGGGTGTTCCTCCAAATCAGGTCTTATTTTTGTTTGTAAATCAATTACTTCAGCACAATAATGTTCTAATTCAAACTGATCCATTGATCTGGTGTTGGCTAAGAACTGTGCTGGATTCAAATTGTGATCTGTAGTTAAAATCAAGTCTGCTGTGTTAAAATTGTTTCATATTTTAGAATTCTGGAATCAGTTAACCACCGCCCCGCTTTTTGCTGAAGGATGGTTCTGACTTGATGTGGGGTGCTTACAATAAGGGCTCCCCCCAAAGGTCAATTTCCTACTTTCTGAGCCAACACCCCTTGTGCAATTCCATTTTCTGTGTTTACAAAGAGATGGAATGGCTTTTCCAAATTTGGTAAACTTAATACAGGAGCCTTGGTTAAAGCTTATTTCAAATTTTCAAGGCTTCCTCTTTCGTGTCCCTCCCATTTCAAACTCCAAGGTTCAGATTCAATTAATTTTGCATACAGGGGTTTGGTAAAATCAGCATACCTATCAATCCAGAGTCTGCAGTATCCAACCAAACCTAAGAATTTCCTTAATTCTTGCTTGTTTTTAGGTAGAGGCTGAGACGCCACCCCTTCTATTCTATCAGGAGTGATTTTCCTACTCCCTTCACTAATTAAGTGTATTCTAATGCTATGTCCACTTAATCTGATCTCTGTCAATTAAAAACACCACTTCTTCTTCATTAGGTCCCACTACTATCCATCTATAAACAAATTAGCTCCTTCTTCCAAAGGAACAACTTATACTGCTAACAAGCAAACAAACAAACAAACAAATAAACAAACGTGCCATAGGATAGAGCACCTTGTCTGCTAAGTATGCAAAATGCATGCAGACATAAAGACATAAAAGAGTAAGAAAAACAGCTTCAAAAATAAAACAAACAATCTAAATGAGGTACTTTGGATCAATGCTCTGAAATATATTTGGATCAAACTTTAGCATCAATTCTCTGCCTTTAGTAAAATGCAAGTCAGATTCAAAAAATCTTTCAAAATCATTTCTTTTATATAGGTTTAATTAAGCGTTTTAAACCTCAAAAATTTCCAGAAAAAAATAAAATCAAAATTCAGAGTAGAAAAGAAAATATATCTGCATAGCTTTTATATGCAGATGAAAGAGCCGAAACAGCGAGAGGCAAGGCTGTGTGAGTCGATCACCCACTTCCCCCTCCTTTCTCAGACAGATTAAGAGAAAGGGAAAAAAATGTTTAAAGCAAGCAGACAAGTCTCACTCCCCCCTTCACTCAGCATTCTTTCAACCAAACGACATTCTCTGCATTTCTCTCTAGCCTACACTAATTTCACATATATTATCCACTAATTTCTACTTACTTCACAATAGCAACAACAACAAAACCTTGCAATTTACTGTTTCTTTATATGAAAGGGAATCAAAGTACATTCACACCAACTTTTACCCTCAACACACTCACATTCGCGCTGCAATCAAACTGCTTGCATACACCAATTTCACATGCAAAAATCCCACTTCATGCAAACCAATCATTACAATTATTTCAGTGAGCTTTTTCACAAGCCAATGAGCTCCATTTTCTAAATAATTTTGTGTACTATTATTAGAGGATTTCATCTTCCCTGCAGGTTTGGAAATGATTACACACATACACATGCACACATACCATCAAACATTTCCAGACCTGTGGAGGTTGTTTTTTTGTTTTAATTTTATTTCCTTGGGCAATCTATAGCTTATTCTTTTTTTTTTTTATTGAAAAAGTTTTCAAATACAAATTTCCCCCTTTTTTTCCCCTCCCCCTCCCCCTCCCTAACCCCCCCTCCCCACCCATCCCCCCCTGTGACTTCTTCATAACAAAAAAAAAAACCTAATTCATAACAGATTACTTACTCCCTCCTCTAGATATTGACCTTTACTTACTAAAAATATTATTAATATTATAACATCCCCCTTTATCCATACATTTCAGAAAAGAGAAAAGAAAGGAAAAAAAAAAGACATTATACTATAACATTATAGAATAACTTCTCCACTTTAAAGCGGCCTTCCCCATAAAATCTAGTTTAACATTTATTCCACTCTATCCATTTCCTCCACTCCCCTAAATATATCACTTAAAAATCCCTTTTCTTAGACTAATCAATCTACTAACTAGCTTATTCACCCACTATGATACAAAATTACCATACACAACATTTCTTAATATCTTTGATTCACTGCCCACACTACTTAAAAATATATGTCTATATTTTCCATTATATCTAAATAAAAAAAAAGAAAAGACAATGACTTTAAATTTATAATCCATATAGTATCTTCTTTGAGGTCTTTCCACTGGATTGGTAAAACCAACATCCGTAATCGGGTAACATAGCTTGCTGGTGCAACAGTTTATTCAGGATCTTCAATCATATCTGCCCCCATCAGTAGTAAATATCTTCTTATATGTATAAAAGTAAAAACAACCACCCGAGTGACATTATAATTATATTCCATATAGTAATAATTGTGGGTTTCATCAGGATTATTAATTCCCATCATCGTAGTGGGTAACAACCCGATCTTCTGCATGCCCCAACATCATTCTCTTGCCTTGTGATTCAAGATAATATAATATGTTTATCAACACAAAGAGAAATTCCAAAATGGATAATTCAAATCCATCAGTTTAAGGCTCATTTCACGTCCCCAAATTACGGCCATGCAGAGATCTGCCACAATCCTCAGGATGATATTAACCAATACGTCGCCTCTTCTGTGTTTACACATAATCATTCATATTTTAAAGTCACTGGCTTCACTGTTGCCTAATTTAAAAATTTCTATTTTTATGCCATCTATTTCTCTTTTTCTTTTCTTTTTGTGGGTTTGGTTTCCATCCTGGTTTCCTTTCTACAAATTGTGTATCATCTGGTCGGTTTTTATTCTGCTTTGTAGATTGGTCTTGTTGGTTTTGTTTTTGTATCTCATGTTTCTTTTTTATCCCTTGTATATCCCCTAGTAGGTTTCCATGCTTATCCTCGCCTTGATAAGTCATCACATTAAGATTAGATGCCTCTTCTCTCAAATTTGTAGATAGTCCAGCTGGGGTATCCAAAAAATCCAAAGGCAATTCATCTGGTACAGTCTCTATAATTCGATATTTTACCTTTATTTCCGGCTCCTTCTGCTTATCCTGTATTATACCTGAAGATGTTAAGTTCATTTTCAACCTATTTTGATAAAATTCTTCCGCTCTTTCAACAGTATTTAGCTGATATCTTTCTCCTTGGTATCTAAATATAATATCAACTGGGGCATCCCACCTGTAGGAGATATTTCTCTTTTTTAACTCATTCACCAGAAAACCAAATTTCTTCCTTTCCATCAATATCTTAGGTGGGAGTTCCTTGTAAATCCAAATCTTTCTTCCATACAATTGCAAATTAGAATTGAAGGAATTTTGCACGATATTATTCCTAATTTCCTTATCTGTAAAATAAATCACCACGTCTCTAGGCAATTGCCTTTGCTTGGCAATCCAGGAGTTGATTCGATAAACTCTGTCAATCCTGCAAAACACTTCGTCAGGTTGAACCTTTAGAATCCCAGCTAGAAATTCAGAAGATATTTTCCTTAAATCATCTCTATTATTTTCCTGCAAACCTCTTAATCTTATCGCATATTCTGTGAAATTATATTGTACCATTAAAATCTCTTTTTCAATCTTCTGTTGCAGATTTTCTGCATTACCATACTTTTGATCAGCATCCATTTTAGGTTTTTCTTCTAAGCTATTATCCTGAGTGTTTATCAAATCATTTTCAATTTTTTGAATTCTGTTGTCCAATTTATCTTGAATTTCTTCCATTTTAGACTCTAATACATTAGTATTTGTGTCCAACTGTATCATAAATTCTGTAAAACCATTAACCACTTTTGAGAATTTTTTGTCCAAAGAATCAAACTTAGATTTCACCAATTCTTTAATTTCTTTAATTTCCTGCTTAAATTTTTCAAGTTGCTGATTCACAATCTCCTCCCTTCTTTCAATCTCCTCTATAAAAAATTCTGTTATATTAAAATCAGGTTTCTGAGACTGAAGAGTTAAAACTTGTTCCTTTAAATTATTGGTGGGGGAATCCCCCCCCTTCTTGTTTATCTGACTTTATGTGTCTCAGTGCCATGTTTCCGCCCAGGCAGGCTTTGTTAAAAAAAGCAAGAAAGACTTCTTTCCAGTCAACAACAATATCAGATCTCCAAGGGGAAAAAAAAGAGAAAAAGACACAGGAGCGAAGTTTTGTCTACAAATGTAGCCAGTGGTATTTATTCCGCTACATTGTAGTAATAAAAAACGGAAGGACTTTCCCTTTCAGCCTCTCCTCCAGCCAACGCCATTTTAAAAGACTTTTTTTCCTCTTTCTTTTCCTCCTCTCTCTTAAGTAATTTTTTTTTAAAAAATCAGTAAAATACTTGCGGTTCAGTATTACAGGTCCAGCTCACATTTCTTTGAGTAATCTGTTAAATTTGCAGGCTTGCTTTTGACGCCTGGCTCTGCATCAGCAGAGGTCTCCCAAAGCCCGGAGCAACGGCTGGGGATACGGGGCATCTCATCCGCTCCGTCCCAAAAGTAAAGGAAAAACTTTTGGGACTCCGCAGAGAGTTCTACCCACCCCTGCCGGCTCTATCTCCATTTCCTCATGGAAACGGAGTTTTTTCGAGCCGCCATTCCGTTGTGAAGGCGGCTCTGACAGGCAGTGGAAGCTGACGATCCCAAAGGAACGTCTGGCAGCAACAAACAGCTAACCGGAAGTCCAATCTATAGCTTATTCTTAAAGGAGTGGGAAAACTCAGAGAGCAGTTTAAATCATAAATATGATTGTGGGCCCTAACTACTTTCCATTTCCCACAGCTCCAAGCCAAGATGTTTGCAGGCTGACCAGACATACCACAATCAATTCTACATGCTATTATTATAGATGCATACTCAGGAATTTTTTAACAGAAATCACACCAAATTGATCAAGTCAAATTATCTGAGTCTTCCCATTTAGACAGGCTTTACCTTTTTACTACCTGCTAAACCCCGGGTGGGAAGAAAAGTAAACAATTTTTTCTTTATTCTTAGTTCTTTCAGAGTTTTCTGGCTTTTTAAGAATGGTAATTTATCAGAATGTTTATAACACTGCAGTAGTTCTTTTCTCTTACCACACATAACAGCATAAATCCTTTTTTTTGAACTTCTCACTTTTTTTTCTCTGCCCTGGGATATTCTATCTAGCTCTCTCTAGCTTGGATCTCCCAGCAGGCACTGGCTTTAATTTTAAAGTTCCAAAATGTATAGAGACCTTTGTTTTACTTCTAGTATGATTTGACACAGAATCTTCGGAGCTCACTGAAGACCCTGAGGCACTTCTCTTTATTTTCTTCTTTGACTTAGGTTTTGTCAGGTTCTCTGCTTCTGGTGGTACAGGAACCGGTTCAGCTTTTATTGCATAAGGTTTTCTTTCTCCCCTCTCTTTTAGATTTCATCAAACAGACCCTAGCAAACTCTGCCTGACACTTGATTAATCAAGGGGGTCTCTCTTTTAGTCTTCCATTGATCAATATATGGATACTGGTCCCAATGTCCATCCCCTGTTACTCCTTGGTGGACTCTCGAAATGAGCCCTGGGTCCAAAGACCCTTCCTCTGGCTACCTCATGCCGAAGATAGGCCACTTATTATGGCAAAATGTCCGTAGTGTATCAGGGTCACATTGGGGGTCTCCATAATCTCTCAGGAAACCTACTTTGAAGTTGTCTAACAGGCATTGCAGAGGTGTCCGTGAGGCACCTCTTTTGCTACTACTACCACCCATGTCCTAACACACTACTGTTGACCCAATGTGCCAGACATTTCCAATGTCACAATGCGGGAACTGCAACGGTTTAACCACCCACACAGTCCTAACAGGAGACTTGAACTCCTTACCAGAGACTTTAGGACGCCACCTTGTCTTCTAGGGAGGTGATCAGGCCCCCTCTTCCACCACTAAATTGGTGGGTACCCCTTTTACATATACTTGCCTGCAGGCGTCCTTCCCTCTTGGACTTTTGTTGAGGTCTCTGGATCTGGCTGACCATGAGGATCCTTGACTGGTCTGCTTCTCCAGCGGGTTCACGGCACCCCCCCACCGAAAGATTCCATGGACTTCAAAGGAGTCCTAATGGCTGGCCAGTGGATTTTCCTTGGGGAGGCGTCGGTTCCCGCTGGGGCAGCCCGTCAGGCAGAACAATGGTCTTTGTTCCTCAGTCCCTTCGTGGTTGCCAGAAAATGTTGTGGAAAAATTGAGACTGAACAATATTCCTGGGTCAGCCAGAGTCAGTTTATTGCACAGTTTCAGAACCAGATTCGTATCTGCAATTCTGAACCAAGAAAGAGCTCTGATAGACAGTTTATATATGTTTCCAAGACAAAGGATTCAGTGAGCTCATGCATTGGTGAGCTCATGCATTTTCCATATATGGTTAACATACACTTGTTATATGATAATTGACACACTTCCTAATTACTAAACCATTAGTTTCTAGTTTATAAGATTATTTTAGCTACACAACTTTTCCGTAAGTGCTGTAGTTGCTAATGGGAGATTTATTGCTGTCCTTGGGTAATAAGAGGTAATGAGTAACTCTTTGTTTCCTATGTATGTCTTTGTATCATTGACAGTGAGGCCCCTCAGATGTTTTCCATATGGCTGTCCTTCTGTGACAGCTAGGCCTCATCAGAAGATATATGATCACTAATGGGATTTAGCTGATTTTTAATATAATCTCCAAACAAGCACATTTCTCTCTTATAATAATGTGAATAGAGAGGGTCCTTTAGAGTTCATGTAGTTGACTCTGTATGATTCCTATTTTATTCACATTACACACACAAACACACACACACCTGGTCTGGGCACAAAGTATCTGTTGTTACAGAAGTTCTCATTTCTCTCTATAATACACCTTATACTAATTGATACCCTATGTCTCAACTATGTAAAGCCTATGCATGTTTACTTGGCAGTAAGGCTACTCTCTTTCAGTGGGATTTACTCCTAATAGATACACATGATTGCAGGCAGACAGCTAGCTCCATTGTTTAATAGGCTGTAAATAAAATTTCTACATTAACAAAATTTATACCTACATACTGTAGGAGCAAAAAATCATAGCAATAGTGTGAGCTATGCTTTTCTTCTTTAAATGGAAGTACTACCCATTTTAACCAGCATTAAGACTCATTAGTTTGGAATACTAGTATGGCTTGCACTGAACCTTGACAGTACTGGTTTTCCTTACAAACTAGCTCAACTTTCTTTCCTTTAAATCTTGCTTTCGTTACACACCGCCCACTTCGGACCAAGAGCTCTGTTTTTAGGGAAAGAGAGTGGACTGAAGGGGAGGCTTTGGAAATAAAAGTGCAGCAAGAGAAAAGAGGAAAGGCGCACTCTGGATTCTGGACTCCGAGCCTTCCCTGAGCTGGGAAGCCCTCCTCGTTCTCATTCTTCCCAATCCCTTCCCTTCCCACTCCCGGATCCTTCTTTTCCCCTCCCCTCTCACTTTCTTTTGCTTGAAACTCCTTTCAGGGTGGGAGGGAAAACCAAATAAAAATGGGAAGGAGGCAAGGACAGAAAATGGTGCATGGCTGCAAAACAGGAGGGCATTTTTCAGCCACTTTCTGGGACTGAAAAGTTGAAGGGACCCAAGGAAGCAGCATCCAGCTGGGACTAAGAAGACCTCCGCTCCCACTCTCCACCATCCCATGCTGCCTTCTTTTTCTCTCTCTGCCCCCACTCTTCTCTCTCCCGGGAAGAAGGGGACTAACCTTAAAAAAAAGAGAAAGCTCTGCTGCTGAGCAGAGAGAGCAATAGCTGGGAAGGATGTTGCTACGGAGTTAAAAAAATGAAAAAATTGCTCTTCCCCTGTTCCTATCCTCCCTCTTTTTCTCCTCACCAGTTTCCTTTAGCTTTGGCTCTGGTGCCAAAAGAGGGAATTCTCTTTTGTTTGTGAAGTCCCCCTCCTTTTTTTCCCGCCCAGCTGGAGAAAGACAGGAAAGGGCTGCTGCTGCCCCTATCAGTCCCAGCGCAGCAGCTGCATGCAATGCCACTGGCCGGCAGGCAGAGGGGAGCCAGCCGAGCAACCTTTGTACCCACACAGCTGCAAAGCTTGCCAAGCTTCCCCACATCCCCTGCCTCACCTGCCACCCCAAATTGCGCCCCACTGTGAGATGCATATTTTATCAGAGAGTGGCAGCTCTGGGTCATCTCTCATTGCATGGAGGGAGTGCGAGGCAATTAACTTCTCACACTCAGAAGTTTTCCTTTATTTTGCAAGGTTTTTCCCTGCACACAACAGCTGAGAGACGACCTGGAGCTGACAGTCTGCACTCTGCCAGCGAGCAGCAGAGCGAGTAAGCCAGCGATCTGCCATCTTCCTGTAATCTGCAGTTTACTCGTGAGCACCATGCTCATGAGTAAACTTGCTCATGAGTAAACTGCAGATTAGAGGCAGCCAGCAGCTTGCAGGCAGTGAAAGAAATCGCTGCCTCCTGCCTCCATGCATCGAGGAGGCTGAGCAGCAGCGGGAAGAGCACGGGACAGGAGGCGCAGGAAGTGGCTGCCAGCGATGCCCTCAGGTCAAGATGTTGTGGGCGGGGAGGCTCGACCCCCTCTTAGGAGCCTCAGTTTACTCGTGAGCACTATTGGCCTTTCTCCCTGCCTCTCCCAATGTTGCTCATGAGTAAACTGCAGCTAGGATCTCCCGGGTGCTTCCCTCGCCGGCCAGGCCGGCTGGGGGAAACACATGGGAAGAACTCTGGTGCCACAATCTCCCACGCGCTCCCCTCCCTCCCTGTGTGCAGGGGTCCACCACCCGCTGCTGGTATCATCCCTCCACCAGCTGTCCCTCCCCTGGCCACCCGTGACCTTCAGCCTTACCTTTGCCAGCAGCGGTGAGTATGGGGGCAGATTCTGCAAGTAGTGGCTGGGCGGGGCGGGCAAGCATCAGGTGGGCGGTGTCAGCCTCTGCCTTTTCTGCTTTGGCTGCCATGGTAATGGGGGGGAAGCTAGGTTGGCGGGAGAGAAAGCGTACTGGAGAGACAGAGACAGAGACAGAAACGAAAGTGAATCCTAAGCTACTGGGCTGCATCTTTGAAGCTGCTATCGGTCAACGGTTGTGGCATTCCTGACTGATGATGCTGGCAGACGTGTGCTCCCACCTGACCTTTGGGAGACCCTTGGATTGGATGATTTACGATGGACAGAGGGAGGGAATGCTTTCTATCTGTAATTTTGGCGCTTTTTGGCTTAGATCCTGCTTTTCTTTGGTTGTGATCACTTCATTTTCCAGTAAAAGTACCTGATTCTATAAACAATGGAGTCTGGATCATCCTTTCTTGGACTTTGAAGGAAGCACACCTGACATTAAGCAGGATCTCATTTCTCCAGCCATCCCGGATAACCACCGAGGGGGGCTGAACTCAAACTATGTCTGATGAAGAGAGTGATGGAAACCAGATGGGGGCTTCTGGTTCTACGATAATTTCACTTCAGAAAAGGAAGCTGCGGAATGGATGGAAAAAATTCGGCTGAGAGAGGAGCCAGAGGAAGCCAGATGGTCGAGGGGAGTAGGAAGGCTGCCGGACCTGGCGAGGACCCCCCACGGAGTAACCAGCTCCAGACCTCATAAGGGAGAGGCAGTGTGGCTGCAAGGGCAAAAGGAGAGCCTCATGATTGCTCAGGCTATGCAACTCCTCCACAATGCCGAAGAAAGCCAGAAAAACCGTGAGTCTTATGCATTCCTTAGTGGGAAGGGAGGAGACTACCCCAGAGTGGACCCTGAAGAGACTGCTTGTGGGGGAGAGGAAGAAGAAGCTGGGGAAGGAACACCTCAAGCTTCTGGGACCCAAGCGAGGGATGCAGCAGCCCAGGGACCCCCAGCCTTGCAGGCCTCACCCCGGAGACGCAAAAAGCCAAAAATTCCCCCCCTAACCGAAAAGTATGGAGGGAATCCGAAGACATTGGGGCTTTTTCTGACCCAAGGGTGGAACCACATGCAGGACTGGGGGGAGAAATACCTGTCAGATGCGTCACGAATGCCCTAGAGGGAGTGGCAGCTGAATGGATGGTGGTCCTCCACAATAACAACTCCCCCTTGCTGAGGAACTACAACCTATTCATGGGGGCCCTTAGGAGGCGGTTTGAAGACCACCTAGCTGAGCGGAAGGCGAGACTCCAAATGAAGGGCATCCAGCAGGGCCGGAGATCGGTGGCAGAATATACCCAAAAGTTCCGCTAGCTGGCACCTTTTATGACAGGATAGTCCGAAGCGGCCCTACTGGAGAGTTTTAAGGATGGGTTGAATGAAGATGTCTACAAAGACTGTAGAGTATGGGGGGTCCCCGAAGATTTGCAGAATTGGTATGTAATAGCTGAGGACGTGGAGATAGATCTGGCCCGAAGCCGACTCTGAGGGGGCCATACAGGGGACCCGTCATCCTCCTACTACCGCAAAGGATCGCCCAAGATGGCCGGGGGGGAGAGCGGATTTCAAACCCAAGTCAAAGCCCTTCACATGCTTCAAATGTGGCAAGGAAGGTTATCGGGCCGCTGAGTGTTTCTCCAAGCCAGTGCCAAAATCTACTGGCTCGGGGCCAAAGAAGGCTGACAAAGCGCCCACAAAAGCCCGCGAAACCACCTTGAAAGGGGAAGTCATTGAGTTCGCTCCCCGAAACCAGGGTGAATTGGGAACTCCGACCATCGCAGATGACAGCAAGACGGACTCCGACTCCGACTCCAATGATCTGGTGAGTCACACTGAGGGCCCCATGCTCGTTCCTGTAGAAATAAGGGTGCCATCCACAGGGGCACACACGCAGCTGCTAGCCCTATTAGACTGTGGGTGCACCAGGTGCATAATCAGCCCGAAAGTGGTGGAGAAAATGGGCCTGAGACTAAAAACGTTAAAAAGGCCCATTGCATTCTGTCAGCTGGACAAATCAATAGCAGGAGGGGGCCCAACCAATTTTGTGACTGAACCCATTGAAATGCAATTTGGGGATCACATAGAGACTCTCAGTTTTGGGATCTCCGAGAAGTTTTTAGTGAAAGAGCTTCGGACGTGCTGCCCCCCCCCCACAGAGCTACGGACTGTAGAATTGAAATACTCCCTGGGGTAAAGCTCCCTAAGCCAAAGATCTACCCCATGACCCCTCAAGAACTGGGGGAGTTACGAAAGTTCATTGACAAAAACCTAGAACGGGGGTTTATCCAACCAGCCAGACCAAGGGTGGCGGCACCGGTACTGGTCCGGGAAAAGAAAGATGGCTCCTTTCATCTGGTAGTTGATTATAGGAACCTGAACACCATTTGCATGGAAAATGTCTACCCCCTGCCCCTCATGAAGGACATGCTAGCCCACCTAGGAAAGGGGAAGATCTTCACCAAACTCGACTTACGATAGGCTTACTACAGAGTTCAAATTAAGGAAGGGGATGAATGGAAGACAGCATTTAACTGCCCATTGGGATGTTTCCAGTTTCGAGTGCTCCCTTTTGGACTACAAGGAGCCCCCGCTGTGTTCATGCAATTGATCAATGAAGTACTGCATGAGCACTTGTATAAAGGGGTGTTGGTCTACTTGGATGACACTCTTTTTTTTATTTTAAATTTTGTTTATTTAAAGATACAAACAAAACAAAGCAAATAATAACAAGACATACAAAACATGTACACAAAAAAAGAAACCAGGTATAATCTTATCAAAATTATTGCAACTGTAGTCTGTTATATGATTCTCATTTGTATGTTTGACTCCTCCCTAATTGGGTCTTTTACGTTGTGTCTAAACTTTTTAAAGTCACTATTGGCCTACATTAAGTAATTTATATTTCTATATCTATCTTAGGTTCCACTGGCTACCTCCTAGTCCTGCTTTTTCCTTTTCCTATCTTCCAACCAAGTGTACCACTTATCCCATACTAAATAATAATCATGTTCCTCTTTATCTTGAAGTTCCTTTGTGAGTCTGTCCATTTCTGCACATTCCATGATTTTGCTAATTACTCTCTCTTCACTTGGTATGTCATTACTCTTCCAATTTTGTGCAAAAGTTATACATGCTGCCGTTGTTATGTGGATTATTAGATATTTTATTTCCTTTTCATATTGTCCAGATATAATGCCTAGTAGGAAGGTTTCAGGCTTCATTTCTATTCTATGCTGTGTGATTTGTTCTATTTGTGTTTTGATCATTCGCCAGTATTGTTTTACCTTTGGGCAGGTCCACCATGTATGGTAGTAGGTTCCTTTGTGTAGCTTACATTTCCAGCATGTTGGAGATGTGTTGGGGAACATTCTTGCCAACCTGGCTGGGGGGAGATGCCACCTATAAAACATTTTGAGCAGGTTTTCCTTATAGGGGGTACAGACATTGTCAATTTGTAGTTTATTGTCCATAGTTTTTCCCATTTATCTAATTCAATGTTGTGGCCGAAGTTCTTTGCCCAGCTTAACATGTCGTACTTGGACAACATTCTTATCTACTCTGAGAACATGGACAACCATGTGAAATTGGTACGAACTGTCCTGAAAAAGCTCAGGGCTGCTGAACTGTATGCCAAGCTCTCCAAGTGCGAATTCCACCAAAGCAAGATTGACTATCTTGGATATCGCATATCGCATGAAGGAATAGAGATGGATCCTGGAAAAGTCCGGGCTCTATTGGAATGGGCCACGCCACGCACCCGCAAACAACTACAGAGCTTCTTGGGATTTGCTAATTTCTATAGACAGTTCATTCCCTCGTTCGCAAAAATTGCGCTACCAATAACAAATCTCCTGAAAACAAAAAGTGAAGCAAAACCAAAGCCCTCCTGTGCCCTTGAGTGGACTATGGACTGTCAGGTGGCATTCGAAAAGCTACAACGGTTGTTTGCCGCTGAACCAGTCCTCAAACAGCCAGACATGGAAGAGCCTTTTGTAGTACAGGCTGACGCAAGCAACATGGCGGTAGGAGCAGTACTCCTCAAAAGAATGCAGAAGGGAAATTACAACCCTGTGCCTATACATCCCGTAAATTGTCGGAGACAGAAAGGAGATGGGCCATATGGGAGAAGGAAGCTTTTGCAGTACGCTGGGCATTGTTAACGTGGAGACAATTTCTTGAAGGAACTAAGCATCCTTTTGAAGTTTGGACTGACCATAAAAACCTGGAGGCGTTAAAAACACCGCGTAAGCTGTCACCAAAGCAAGTTCGCTGGGCTCAGCACTTCAACTGTTTTAATTTCACTCTACACTACCTTCCTGGTGGAAAGAATTTCATGGCTGACACACTTTCCAGATTGCAACAGTACCAAGGAGGAAGTGGTTCGCCCGATCATCCCTTCAACCCAACTGGTGGCACCAGTGACTACCAGAGAGCAAGCGAGGGGTGATCTAGCCCTCTTGGATGATTTGCGTCAGAAACTACAAGAAGCTCTGAAAACTGACGAGTGGTTTCAAACCCACTCGAATGAATGTACACTTTGTGATGGGCTAGCTTGGGTTGGAGCCAAATTGTATGTTCCTGCCAGTTTGAGAGTAACAGTATTGCAGCACACTCATGACGCCAAGGTGGCGGGACACTTTGGATTTGTTAAAACTCTCCATCTCGTTAAAAGACAATTCTGGTGGCCCGCACTCAAAAAGGACATAGAGGCATACGTAGCTAGTTGCCCAGTGTGTGCCTCAGCTAAGAGATCTCCGGGGAAGACACCTGGTCTATTTCAGAGTGTGGTGAGGCCAAATGCCCCCTGGAAAGAGATATCCATGGATTTTATTGTAGACCTGCCGGATAGTGGAGGGTGCACAGTCATATGGGCAGTAACTGATTTGTTTTCCAAACAAGTGCATTTCATCCCATGTCCTAAAATCCCTTCAGCTAAAATCTTAGCAAAAATGTTTATTCAACATGTTTATAGGTTACATGGTGCTCTGAAACGTATAATCTCCGATAGGGGTGTACAATTTACATCCAACTTTTGGAAGGAGTTTCTGATGTTGATAGGCTCCGCCCAGGGATTAAGCTCCACCCACCATCCCCAGACAAATGGGACTTGTGAGAGAACCAATTCCGTGTTAGAACAATATCTGAGATGTTACATAAATTATCAGCAAGATAACTGGGTGGATTTATTGCCATTTGCGGAGGTGGCGTATAATAACCCCATACATAGCAGCACAGGATTCACTCCATTCAAGGTGACTTCTGGCCAAGAATTTGTACCAATCCCAGAGCTATCCCAAAATGACCCACAGAACCCCTCCTTGATAGAGTGGATTGACCAGTTACGAGGGACTTGGGCAGTAACTCGAAAAGCTCTAGATGAAGCGCATCGGGCACATAAAACCCAAGCCGATAAAAAGAGGTGCCCGGCACATGCTTATAAAGTGGGGGACATGGTTTACCTCTCTACTAAGTATTTACAAACCCCCCAAAAGTCAAAGAAGCTTGGCCCCAAGTATGTGGGCCCTTTCCCAATTACTCGACTCATTAATCCAGTCACGGTTAAGTTGGAATTACCAAAAAATTTGCAATGAATTCACCCCATGTTTCATGTTAGCTTGCTGAAACTGGAACATTCGTCCCCTTTACGTCCAGACCAAGAGCCTCCTCCTGTCCCCATACTGATTGAAGGGGAACAACATTTTGAGGTTAAAGAGATCTTGGACTCCAGGAAGCATCACGGTAAAGTGCAATATCAGTGGCCTGGAAACATTTCCCATTATTTAAAGCTGAATGGATGAACAAATGTGATGTCCGAGCACCAAAGAAAGTACAGTTGTTTCACACCAAATATCCTGATAAACTGTAATTGATATGATGTGCTGTTATCTCTTCTCCCCTTTTCTTTTCCCTTTTAAGACTAACATCTCTTCTGAAGGGGGGCCAAATGTCAGCCTCTGCCTTTTCTGCTTTGGCTGCCATGGTAACGGGGGGGGGGGGAAGCTAGGTTGAGGGGAGGGGAAGCATACTGGAGAGACAGAGACAGAGACAGAGACAGAAACGAAAGCGAATCTTAAGTTATTGGGCTGCATCTTTGAAGCTGCTATCGGTTAACAGTCGTGGCATTCCTGATTGATGACGCTGCCAGACATGTGCTCCCACCTGACCTTTGGGAGACCCTTGGATTGGATGATTTACAATGGACAGTGGGAGGAAATGCTTTCTATCTGTAATTTTCGCGCTTTTTGGCTTAGATCCTGCTTTTCTTTGGTTGTGATCACTTCATTTTCCAGTAAAGTACCTGATTCTATAAACAATGGAGTCTGGGTCATCCTTTCTTGGACTTTGAAGGAAGCACACCTGACAGGCGGGGTGAGCGAGCGGGAACCGGTTCGGGGGTGTGGCCAGCCAAAGGTCACTAACGGTTCGTGGAAACATGCCAAATTTCCACTGACAGTTCTCCCAAACCTGTCCGAACCGGTAGCAACCGACCTCTGGCCCGCCCCCTCAAGAATGAAATATTTTGGGGAATATTAAGAGAAAGAATATTATATTTCCCCAAAGGAGAAAAGGGGGAAAAATCTTAACAAAGGCAGAAAGCATCCCCAAGAGCCACCAGCAGATGCCTGAAGTCTTTAGAGATGGATATCTTGTGCCCATCAAGAAAGACTGGGGCAATCTATTCATAAACAAAACAACTTCAGCTCCAGTTGATGGGATTAAGAAGGACAGGACAGGACTTTTAGGACATAATAGGATTAACCCACCATTATTAGAATAACAAAAGACACAAAGTTCACTACATTGCACAACCCGCTGGACCATTTCAAACACAAAACCTCAAAGAATATATAAGAACCCACCTTCCCCAACCCCATTTTGTCAGTTGTCTCAGAATTACATACTGTTGTTGATTCTGCTCATCAATGAACAGAGTCGTTCTTTCCAATCAGCCTCGTTTTTATTTTCAGCCCCTTTCTCCTAGCTTGGAACAGACCAGATTTTCCCTCCAACATATCGTTTGTTCCTTGTCCTGCCAGAAGTGCTTTGGTAAATACCCTCCTCTTTGGGGCAATCTCTCAAATACTGGAATACTGCTATCAAGTCACCCCTAGTTCTTTTCTGTAGAATTGCCAATCCAAATCCTGCAACCGTTCTTCATATGTTTTAGTCTCCAGGCCTTTAATCATCTTAGTTGATCTTCTTTGCACTTTTTTAAAGTGCATCTCAATATCTTTTTTGTAATGTGGTGACTAAAACTGAATGCATTATTCTAAGTATTGCCTTACTACGGCTTTATAAAGTGGAACTAATACTTCAAATGATTTTGATTCTATGCCTCTGTTTATACAACTAAGGATTGTGTTAGCTTTTTTGGCTGCTGCTGCACACTGCTGGCTCATATTTAAGTGATTATCCATTAGGACTCCAAGGTCCCTCTCACAGTTACTGTTTTTGAGCCAGATTTCTTATAATCTATACTTGTACATTTGGTTTTTCTTGCCTAAGTGTAAAAACATGATTTTCTCCATTTTAAATTTCATGTTGTTGGATAGGGCCCATTGTTCAAGACTGTCAAGATCTTTTTGGATCCTGAGCTTGTCTTCTGGGCTGTTGGTTATTCCTGCCAGCTTAATGTCATCTTCAAATTTAATGAGTTCCACTTCTATTCCCTCATCTAAGTCATTTATGAAAATATTGAAGAGTACTGGGTGTTGTAGTCCACCAGCGGCCTGCAGAGCTGGCAGCAGAGTCGGACAGTGAGGAGGTTGGGGAGGAACATGGGCCAGTGCTGGAGTCTGAGGAAGGCTCAGACGAGGGCTCTGTGTCAGAGGCAGACAGAGGGTCAGGGCCATCTGGGAGTTATGTGCTGTCTCCGGAGCCTCCAGAGTCAGACATCAGTGAGGCAGAAGAACAGGGGGAGCCTGTTCCCAGTGTGCACATGTGCAGAGCTGCCAGAAGGCAAGAACAGTTAAAACAAAAGTGACGACTTGGGAGTAGGGCTTGGAGATGATTGGCCCTTCCCATAAGACATAAAGGAGAAGCAAAGGCACGTGAGCCTTTATAGAAGGCAACTTTGTTCGTTCTGGTTGGTTTAAATTCTGAAACTCCATTTTGACTCTGTGCTCCGTGTGGCCTTGCAAAGCTAATTGCCAATTAGGTCTTTGGCAGTGTGTCAAGGGAGATAAAGGTGTGTGCTTATCAGCCTTATCCTGAAAGACTGTGGCAGATTCTGTCGGACACTTTACTAACTATTTGTGACTCATTACGGGCTGTGAATGAACATAATTCACAGCCGTTGAAATAAAAAGGTTTTTGGGACTAATCGTGTGCTTTTTACTGTCTCAGGAAACCTAGGTCAGAACACTGGGCCTAAGACGAAACCTGCTGCACCCCACTGCTTACTTCCCTCTATGTAGATGTAGTACCATTAAGGATGACTCATTGAGTATGGTTTATCAGCCGTTTACAAATCCATATGGTGGTGATGCTGTCTATCCCACATTTTTCTAGCTTACTAAAAAGTAGTTTGTGGTCTACTTTGTCAAATGCCTTGTTGAAGTCTAAGTATACTATGTCCACAGCATTTTGCTGGTCTACTAATTTATTCACTTTGTCAAAGAAAGCAATAAGATTGGTTTGACATGATCTGTTTTAACAAATCCATGCTGGCTTTTAATTATACCTTTATTTGTTTCTAGATGTTTGCAGATTTGTTTTTTGATTATCTTTTCCAGTATCTTCCCAGGTAGTGATGTTAGCCTGTTTGGTCTGTAGTTTCCTAGGACTGTTTTGTTTTTTGCTTTTTTGAAGATGGGAACTACATCAACTGTTTTCCAATCCTCAGGTAATTCCCCGGTGTTCCAGGATTTTTGATAATATGGTATAATGGTTTTGAGATAACATCTGCCAGCTCCTTCAGAACTGTGGGATGTAATCCATCAGGTCCCAGTGGTTTATTTACTCTCTCTCAATATTTCTATGTTCCATTTTAATGCCAATGGTATTATTTAAGCATACATAGTAATACCATCTTTCAGCCTCTAGTCTTTCCATCTAGTTATTGCTTATGTTCTATTATATAAAGATTATATATGCTAATATTTCCCCTATTTTCTTATTTCTACCTCTATTCTAGCTTCTAGTCAGGCCACCATTACTAATCCTAGTATTAATTCACATTTATATTAAGACATAGTCCTTCATTATTGGGTTGTTCAATGTTTCAATACACCATTCTAGTAATTTTCAAGTACGAGATGTTCCTGGGGAGTTAGACCAAAGGGCATCTCAGAATTGTCAGTAGGGCACAATAAAAGCAGAAAATGTAACTTTTGACACAGAGCACAGATTTGCAAAAGAAACACATATTCATGCTCCTCAAGATCTGAAAAGCACAAAAACGCCTTCAAGTTTCAAGTACGAGCTTTCCCTGGGGAGTTAGACCAAAGTGCATCTTAGAATTGGAAGTAGGGCTCATTTCAGCCAGAACACGTAACTTTTTACAGAGAGGTCAGATTTGCAGAAGAAACACATATTCATGCTCCTCACAGTCTGAAAAGCACAAAAACGGCTTCAATTTTCAAGTACGGGGTTTCCCTGAGGAGTTAGACCAAAGTGCATCTCAGAATTGGCAGTAGGGCTCAATTCAGCCAGAAAACGTAACTTTTGACACAGAGCTCAGATTTGCAGAAGAAAGACATATTCATGCTCCTCACAGTCTGAAAAGCACAAAAACGCCTTCAATTTTCAAGTACGAGCTTTCCCTGAGAAGTTAGACCAAAGTGCATCTTAGAATTGGCAGTAGGGCTCAATTCATCCAGAAAACGTAACTTTTGACACAGAGCTCAGATTTGCAGAAGAAACACATATTCATGCTCCTCACAGTCTGAAAAGCACAAAAACAGCTTCAATTTTCAAGTACGAGGTTTCCCTGAGGAGTTAGACCAAAGTGCATCTCAGAATTGGCAGTAGGGCTCAATTCAGCCAGAAAATGTAACTTTTGACACAGAACTCAGATTTGCAGAAGAAACACATATTCATGCTCCCAACGGTCTGAAAAGCAGAAAAACGCCTTCAATTTTCAAGTACGAGCTTTCCCTGAGGAGTTAGACCAAAGTGCATCTCAGAATTGGCAGTAGGGCTCAATTCACCCAGAAAACGTAACTTTTGACACAGAACTCAGATTTGCAGAAGAAACACATATTCATGCTCCTCACGGTCTGAAAAGCACAAAAACACCTTCAAGTTTTAAGTACGAGCTTTCCCTGAGGAGTTAGACCAAAGTGCATCTCAGAATTGTCAGTAGGGCTCATTATAACCAGAACACGTAACATTTTAAAGAGAGCTCATATTTGCAGAAGAAACACATATTAATGCTCCTCACGGTCTGAAAAGCAGAAAAAGGCCTTCAAGTTTCAAGTACGAGCTTTCCCTGAGGAGTTAGACCAAAGTGCATCTCAGAATTGGAAGTAGGGCTCATTTCAGCCAGAACACGTAACTTTTTACAGAGAGCTCAGATTTGCAGAAGAAACACATATTCATGCTCCTCACTGTCTGAAAAGCACAAAAACGCCTTCAAGTTTCAAGTACGCGTTTTCCCTGAGGAATTGGACCAAAGTGCATATCAGAATTGGCAGTAGGGCTCATTTCAGCCAGAACACGTAACTTTTTACAGAGAGCTCAGATTTGCAGAAGAAACACATATTCATGCTCCTCACTGTCTGAAAAACACAAAAACGCCTTCAAGTTTCAAGTACGAGTTTTCCCTGAGGAATTAGATCAAAGTGCATCTCAGAATTGGCAGTAGGGCTCATTTCAGCCAGAACATGTAACTTTTTACAGAGAGCTCAGATTTGCAGAAACAACACATATTCATGCTCCTTACAGTCTGAAAAGCACAAAAACGGCTTCAATTTTCAAGTACGAGGTTTCCCTGAGGAGTTAGACCAAAGTGCATCTCAGAATTGGCAGTAGGGCTCAATTCAGCCAGAAAACGTAACTTTTGACACAGAGCTCAGATTTGCAGAAGAAAGACATATTCATGCTCCTCACAGTCTGAAAAGCACAAAAACGCCTTCAATTTTCAAGTACGAGCTTTCCCTCGGGAGTTAGACCAAAGGGCCTCTCAGAATTGTCAGTAGGGCTCAATTCAACCCGAAAACGTAACTATTGACACAGAGCACAGATTTGCAGAAGAAACACATATTCATGCTCCTCAAGGTATGAAAAGCACAAAAACACCTTCAATTTTCAAGTCCGAGCTTTCCCTGGGGAGTTAGACCAAAGTGCATCTTCGAATTGGCAGTAGGGCTCAATTCATCCAGAAAACGTAAGTTTTTACAGAGAGCTCAGATTTGCAGAAGAAACACATATTCATGCTCCTCACTGTCTGAAAAGCACAAAAACGCCTTCAAGTTTCAAGTACTCGTTTTCCCTGAGGAATTAGACCAAAGTGCATCTCAGAATTGGCAGTAGGGCTCATTTCAGCCAGAACACGTCACTTTTTACAGAGAGCTCAGATTTGCAGAAAAAACACATATTCATGCTCCTCACAGTCTGAAAAACCCAAAAACAAGTTCAAGTTTCAAGTACGAGCTTTCCCTGAGGAATTAGACCAAAGTGCATCTCAGAATTGGCAGTAGGGCTCATTTCAGCCAGAACACGTAACTTTTTACAGAGAGCTCAGATTTGCAGAAGAAACACATATTCATGCTCCTCACAGTCTGAAAAGCACAAAAACGGCTTCAATTTTCAAGTACGAGGTTTCCCTGAGGAGTTAGACCAAAGTGCATCTCAGAATTGGCAGTAGGGCTCAATTCAGCCAGAACACGTAACTTTTTACAGAGAGCTCAGCTTTGCAGAAGAAACACTTATTCATGCTCGTCACAGTCTGAAAAGCATAAAAACGCCTTCAATTTTGAAGTACGAGCTTTCCCTGAGAAGTTAGACCAAAGTGCATCTCAGAATTGTCAGTAGGGCTCAATTCAAGCAGAAAACATAACTTTTGACACAGAGCACAGATTTGCAGAAGAAACACATATTCATGCTCCTCACAGTCTGAAAAGCACAAAAACGCCTTCAACTTTCATGTACGAGTTTTCCCTGAGGAATTAGACCAAAGTGCATCTCAGAATTGGCAGTAGGACTCATTTCAGCCAGAACACGTAACTTTTTACAGAGAGCTCAGATTTGCAGAAGAAACACATATTCATGCTCCTCAAGGTTTGAAAAGCACAAAAACGCCTTCAAGTTTCAAGTATGAACGTTCCCTGAGGAATTAGACCAAAGTGCATCTCAGAATTAGCAGTAGGGCTCATTTCAGCCAGAACACGTAACTTTTTACAGAGAGCTCAGATTTGCAGAAGAAACACATATTCATGCTCCTCACAGTCTGAAAAGTACAAAAACGCCTTCAATTTTCAAGTACGAGCTTTCCCTGAGGAATTAGACCAAAGTGCATCTCAGAATTGGCAGGAGGGCTCTTTTCAGCCAGAACACGTAACTTTTTACAGAGAGCTCAGATTTGCAGAAGAAACACTTATTCATGCTCGTCACAGTCTGAAAAGCACAAAAACGGATTCAATTTTCAAATACGAGCTTTCCCTGAGGAGTTAGACCAAAGTGCATCTCAGAATTGGCAGTAGGGCTCATTTCAGTAAGAAAACGTAACTTTTGTCGCAGAGCTCAAATTTGCAGAAGTAACACATATTCATGCTCCTCACGGTCTGAAAAGCACAAAAACGCCTTCAATTTTCAAGTACGAGCTTTCCCTGAGAAGTTAGAGCAAAGTGCATCTCAGAATTGGCAGTAGGGCTCATTTCAGCCAGAACACGTAACTTTTTACAGAGAGCTCAGATTTGCAGAAGAAACACATATTCATGCTCCTCACAGTCTGAAAAGCACAAAAACGCCTTCAAGTTTCAAGTACGAGCTTTCCCTGAGGAGTTAGACCAAAGGGCATCTCAGAATTGGCAGTAGGGCTCAATTCAGCCAGAAAATGTAACTTTTGACAGAGAGCTCAGATTTGCAGAAGAAACAGATATTCATGCTCCTCACAGTCTGAAAAGCACAAAAACGCCTTCAAGTTTCAAGTATGAACATTCCCTGAGGAGTTAGACCAAAGTGCATCTCAGAATTGGCAGTAGGGCGCAATTCAACCAGAAAACGTAACTTTTGACACAGAGCTCAGATTTGCAGAAGAAACAGATATTCATGCTCCTCACAGTCTGAAAAGCACAAAAACGCCTTCAATTTTCAAGTACAAGCTTTCCCTGAGGAGTTAGACCAAAGTGCATCTCAGAATTGGCAGTAGGGCTCAATTCAGCCAGAAAACGTAACTTCTGACAGAGAGGTCAGATTTGCAGAAGAAACACATATTCATGCTCCTCACGGTCTGAAAAGCACAAAAACGCCTTCAATTTTCAAGTAAGAGCTTTCTGTGAAGAGTTAGACCAAAGTGCATCTCAGAATTGGCAGTAAGGCTCAATTCAGCTAGAAAACCTAACTTCTGACACAGAGCTCAGATTTGCAGAAGAAACACATATTCATGCTCCTCATGGTCTGAAAAGCACAAAAACGCCTTGAATTTTCAAGTACGAGCTTTCCCTGAGAAGTTAGAGCAAAGTGCATCTCAGAATTGGCAGTAGGACTCATTTCAGTAAGAAAACGTAACTTTTGTCACAGAGCTCAGATTTGAAGAAGAAACACATATTCATGCTCCTCACAGTCTGAAAAGTACAAAAACGCCTTCAACTTTCAAGTACGAGATTTCCCTTAGGAATTAGACCAAAGTGCATCTCAGAATTGGCAGTAGGGCTCAATTCATCCAGAAAACGTAACTTTTGACACAGAACTCAGATTTGCAGAAGAAACACATATTCATGCTCCTCACGGTCTGAAAAGCACAAACACGCCTTCAACTTTCAAGTACGAGCTTTCCCTGTGGAGTTAGACCAAAGGGCATCTCAGAATTGGCAGTAGGGCTCAATTCAAGCAGAAAACGTAACTTTTGACACAGAGCACAGATTTGCAGAAGAAACACATATTCATGCTCCTCAAGGTCTGAAAAGCACAAAAACGCCTTCAATTTTCAAGTACGAGCTTTCCCTGAGGAATTAGACCAAAGTGCATCTCAGAATTGGCAGTAGGGCTCAATTCATCCAGAAAACGTAACTTTTGACACAGAACTCAGATTTGCAGAAGAAACACATATTCATGCTCCTCACGGTCTGAAAAGCACAAACACGCCTTCAACTTTCAAGTACGAGCTTTCCCTGTGGAGTTAGACCAAAGGGCATCTCAGAATTGGCAGTAGGGCTCAATTCAAGCAGAAAACGTAACTTTTGACACAGAGCACAGATTTGCAGAAGAAACACATATTCATGCTCCTCAAGGTCTGAAAAGCACAAAAACGCCTTCAATTTTCAAGTACGAGCTTTCCCTGACAAGTTAGAGCAAAGTGCATCTCAGAATTGTCAGTAGGACTCATTTCAGCCAGAACACGTAACTTTTTACAGAGAGCTCAGATTTGCTGAAGAAACACTTATTCATGCTCGTCACAGTCTGAAAAGCACAAAAACGCCTTCAATTTTCAAGTACGAGCTTTCCCTGAGAAGTTAGAGCAAAGTGCATCTCAGAATTGTCAGTAGGACTCATTTCAGCCAGAACACGTAACTTTTTACAGAGAGCAGAGATTTGCAAAAGAAACACATATTCATGCTCCTCACAGTCTGAAAAGCACAAAAACGCCTTCAATTTTCAAGTACGAGCTTTCCCTGAGAAGTTAGAGCAAAGTGCATCTCAGAATTGTCAGTAGGACTCATTTCAGCCAGAACACGTAACTTTTTACAGAGAGCTCTGATTTGCAGAAGAAACACTTATTCATGCTCGTCACAGTCTCAAAAAACCCAAAAACGCCTTCAATTTTGAAGTACGAGCTTTCCCTGAGAAGTTAGACCAAAGTGCATCTCAGAATTGGCAGTAGGGCTCATTTCAGTAAGAAAACGTAACTTTTGTCACAGAGCTCAGATTTGAAGAAGAAACACATATTCATGCTCCTCACAGTCTGAAAAGCACAAAAACGCCTTCAACTTTCAAGTACGAGCTTTCCCTGGGGAGTTAGACCAAAGGGCATCTCAGAATTGGCAGTAGGGCTCAATTCAAGCAGAAAACGTAACTTTTGACACAGAGCACAGATTTGCAGAAGAAACACATATTCATGCTCCTAAAGGTCTGAAAAGCACAAAAACGCCTTCAATTTTCAAGTAGGAGCTTTCCCTGAGAAGTTAGAGCAAAGTGCATCTCAGAATTGTCAGTAGGACTCATTTCAGCCAGAACACGTAACTTTTTACAGAGAGCTCAGATTTGCAGAAGAAACACTTATTCATGCTCGTCAGTCTGAAAAGCACAAAAACGCCTTCAATTTTGAAGTACGAGCTTTCCCTGAGAACGTAGACCAAAGTGCATCTCAGAATTGGCAGTAGGGCTCATTTCAGTAAGAAAACGTAACTTTTGTCGCAGAGCTCAAATTTGCAGAAGTAACACATATTCATGCTCCTCACGGTCTGAAAAGCACAAAAACGCCTTCAATTTTCAAGTACGAGCTTTCCCTGAGAAGTTAGAGCAAAGTGCATCTCAGAATTGGCAGTAGGGCTCATTTCAGCCAGAACACGTAACTTTTTACAAAGAGCTCAGATTTGCAGAAGAAACACATATTCATGCTCCTCACAGTCTGAAAAGCACAAAAACGCCTTCAACTTTCAAGTACGAGATTTCCCTTAGGAATTAGACCAAAGTGCATCTCAGAATTGGCAGTAGGGCTCAATTCATCCAGAAAACGTAACTTTTGACACAGAACTCAGATTTGCAGAAGAAATACATATTCATGCTCCTCACGGTCTGAAAAGCACAAAAACGCCTTCAAGTTTCAAGTACGAGCTTTCCCTGAGGAGATAGACCAAAGGGCATCTCAGAATTGGCAGTAGGGCTCAATTCAGCCAGAACACGTAACTTTTTACAGAGAGCTCAGATTTGCAGAAGAAACAGATATTCATGCTCCTCACAGTCTGAAAAGCACAAAAACGCCTTCAAGTTTCAAGTATGAACGTTCCCTGAGGAGTTAGACCAAAGTGAATCTCAGAATTGGCAGTAGGGCGCAATTCAACCAGAAAACGTAACTTTTGACACAGAGCTCAAATTTGCAGAAGTAACACATATTCATGCTCCTCACGGTCTGAAAAGCACAAAAACGCCTTCAATTTTCAAGTATGAGCTTTCCCTGAGAAGTTAGATCAAAGTGCATCTCAGAATTGGCAGTAGGGCTCATTTCAGGCAGAACACGTAACTTTTTACAGAGAGCTCAGATTTGCAGAAGAAACACATATTCATGCTCCTCACGGTCTGAAAAGCACAAAAACGCCTTGAATTTTCAAGTACGAGCTTTCCCTGAGAAGTTAGAGCAAAGTGCATCTCAGAATTGGCAGTAGGACTCATTTCAGTAAGAAAACGTAACTTTTGTCACAGAGCTCAGATTTGAAGAAGAAACACATATTCATGCTCCTCACAGTCTGAAAAGTACAAAAACGCCTTCAACTTTCAAGTACGAGATTTCCCTTAGGAATTAGACCAAAGTGCATCTCAGAATTGGCAGTAGGGCTCAATTCATCCAGAAAACGTAACTTTTGACACAGAACTCAGATTTGCAGAAGAAATACATATTCATGCTCCTCACGGTCTGAAAAGCACAAAAACGCCTTCAAGTTTCAAGTACGAGCTTTCCCTGAGGAGATAGACCAAAGGGCATCTCAGAATTGGCAGTAGGGCTCAATTCAGCCAGAACACGTAACTTTTTACAGAGAGCTCAGATTTGCAGAAGAAACACATATTCATGCTCCTCACAGTCTGAAAAGCACAAAAACGCCTTCAACTTTCAAGTACGAGATTTCCCTTAGGAATTAGACCAAAGTGCATCTCAGAATTGGCAGTAGGGCTCAATTCATCCAGAAAACGTAACTTTTGACACAGAACTCAGATTTGCAGAAGAAATACATATTCATGCTCCTCACGGTCTGAAAAGCACAAAAACGCCTTCAAGTTTCAAGTACGAGCTTTCCCTGAGGAGATAGACCAAAGGGCATCTCAGAATTGGCAGTAGGGCTCAATTCAGCCAGAACACGTAACTTTTTACAGAGAACTCAGATTTGCAGAAGAAACAGATATTCATGCTCCTCACAGTCTGAAAAGCACAAAAACGCCTTCAAGTTTCAAGTATGAACGTTCCCTGACGAGTTAGACCAAAGTGAATCTCAGAATTGGCAGTAGGGCGCAATTCAACCAGAAAACGTAACTTTTGACACAGAGCTCAAATTTGCAGAAGTAACACATATTCATGCTCCTCACGGTCTGAAAAGCACAAAAACGCCTTCAATTTTCAAGTACGAGCTTTCCCTGAGAAGTTAGATCAAAGTGCATCTCAGAATTGGCAGTAGGGCTCATTTCAGGCAGAACACGTAACTTTTTACAGAGAGCTCAGATGTGCAGAAGAAACACATATTCATGCTCCTCACGGTCTGAAAAGCACAAAAACGCCTTGAATTTTCAAGTACGAGCTTTCCCTGAGAAGTTAGAGCAAAGTGCATCTCAGAATTGGCAGTAGGACTCATTTCAGTAAGAAAACGTAACTTTTGTCACAGAGCTCAGATTTGAAGAAGAAACACATATTCATGCTCCTCACAGTCTGAAAAGTACAAAAACGCCTTCAACTTTCAAGTACGAGATTTCCCTTAGGAATTAGACCAAAGTGCATCTCAGAATTGGCAGTAGGGCTCAATTCATCCAGAAAACGTAACTTTTGACACAGAACTCAGATTTGCAGAAGAAACACATATTCATGCTCCTCACGGTCTGAAAAGCACAAACACGCCTTCAACTTTCAAGTACGAGCTTTCCCTGAGGAATTAGACCAAAGTGCATCTCAGAATTGGCAGTAGGGCTCAATTCATCCAGAAAACGTAACTTTTGACACAGAACTCAGATTTGCAGAAGAAACACATATTCATGCTCCTCACGGTCTGAAAAGCACAAACACGCCTTCAACTTTCAAGTACGACCTTTCCCTGTGGAGTTAGACCAAAGGGCATCTCAGAATTGGCAGTAGGGCTCAATTCAAGCAGAAAACGTAACTTTTGACACAGAGCACAGATTTGCAGAAGAAACACATATTCATGCTCCTCAAGGTCTGAAAAGCACAAAAACGCCTTCAATTTTCAAGTACGAGCTTTCCCTGACAAGTTAGAGCAAAGTGCATCTCAGAATTGTCAGTAGGACTCATTTCAGCCAGAACACGTAACTTTTTACAGAGAGCTCAGATTTGCTGAAGAAACACATATTCATGCTCCTCACAGTCTGAAAAGCACAAAAACGCCTTCAATTTTCAAGTACGAGCTTTCCTTGAGGAATTAGACCAAAGTGCATCTCAGAATTGGCAGTAGGGCTCATTTCAGCCAGAACACGTAACTTTTTACAGAGAGCTCTGATTTGCAGAAGAAACACTTATTCATGCTCGTCACAGTCTCAAAAAACCCAAAAACGCCTTCAATTTTGAAGTACGAGCTTTCCCTGAGAAGTTAGACCAAAGTGGATCTCAGAATTGGCAGTAGGGCTCATTTCAGTAAGAAAACGTAACTTTTGTCACAGAGCTCAGATTTGAAGAAGAAACACATATTCATGCTCCTCACAGTCTGAAAAGCACAAAAACGCCTTCAACTTTCAAGTACGAGCTTTCCCTGGGGAGTTAGACCAAAGGGCATCTCAGAATTGTCAGTAGGGCTCAATTCAAGCAGAAAACGTAACTTTTGACACAGAGCACAGATTTGCAGATGAAACACATATTCATGCTCCTAAAGGTCTGAAAAGCACAAAAACGCCTTCAATTTTCAAGTAGGAGCTTTCCCTGAGAAGTTAGAGCAAAGTGCATCTCAGAATTGTCAGTAGGACTCATTTCAGCCAGAACACGTAACTTTTTACAGAGAGCTCAGATTTGCAGAAGAAACACTTATTCATGCTCGTCACAGTCTGAAAAGCACAAAAACGGCTTCAATTTTCAAGTACGAGCTTTCCCTGAGAAGTTAGAGCAAAGTGCATCTCAGAATTGGCAGTAGGGCTCATTTCAGCCAGAACACGTAACTTTTTACAGAGAGCTCGGATTTGCAGAAGAAACACATATTCATGCTCCTCACGATCTGAAAAGCACAAAAACGCCTTCAATTTTCAAGTACGAGCTTTCCCTGAGAAGTTAGAGCAAAGTGCATCTCAGAATTGTCAGTCGGACTCATTTCAGCCAGAACACGTAACTTTTTACACAGAGCTCAGATTTGCAGAAGAAACACATATTCATGCTCCTCACGGTCTGAAAAGCACAAAAACGCCTTCAATTTTCAAGTACGAGCTTTCCCTGAGAAGTTAGAGCAAAGTGCATCTCAGAATTGGCAGTAGGGCTCATTTCAGCCAGAACACGTAACTTTTTACAGAGAGCTCAGATTTGCAGAAGAAACACATATTCATGCTCCTCACAGTCTGAAAAGCACAAAAACGCCTTCAACTTTCAAGTACGAGATTTCCCTTAGGAATTAGACCAAAGTGCATCTCAGAATTGGCAGTAGGGCTCAATTCATCCAGAAAACGTAACTTTTGACACAGAACTCAGATTTGCAGAAGAAATACATATTCATGCTCCTCACGGTCTGAAAAGCACAAAAACGCCTTCAAGTTTCAAGTACGAGCTTTCCCTGAGGAGATAAACCAAAGGGCATCTCAGAATTGGCAGTAGGGCTCAATTCAGCCAGAACACGTAACTTTTTACAGAGAGCTCAGATTTGCAGAAGAAACAGATATTCATGCTCCTCACAGTCTGAAAAGCACAAAAACGCCTTCAAGTTTCAAGTATGAACGTTCCCTGAGGAGTTAGACCAAAGTGCATCTCAGAATTGGCAGTAGGGCGCAATTCAACCAGAAAACGTAACTTTTGACACAGAGCTCAAATTTGCAGAAGTAACACATATTCATGCTCCTCACGGTCTGAAAAGCACAAAAACGCCTTCAATTTTCAAGTACGAGCTTTCCCTGAGAAGTTAGATCAAAGTGCATCTCAGAATTGGCAGTAGGGCTCATTTCAGCCAGAACACGTAACTTTTTACAGAGAGCTCAGATTTGCAGAAGAAACACATATTCATGCTCCTCACGGTCTGAAAAGCACAAAAACGCCTTGAATTTTAAAGTACGAGCTTTCCCTGAGAAGTTAGAGCAAAGTGCATCTCAGAACTGGCAGTAGGACTCATTTCAGTAAGAAAACGTAACTTTTGTCACAGAGCTCAGATTTGAAGAAGAAACACATATTCATGCTCCTCACAGTCTGAAAAGTACAAAAACGCCTTCAACTTTCAAGTACGAGATTTCCCTTAGGAATTAGACCAAAGTGCATCTCAGAATTGGCAGTAGGGCTCAATTCTTCCAGAAAACGTAAGTTTTGACACAGAACTCAGATTTGCAGAAGAAACACATATTCATGCTCCTCACAGTCTCAAAAAACCCAAAAACGCCTTCAATTTTGAAGTACGAGCTTTCCCTGAGAAGTTAGACCAAAGTGCATCTCAGAATTGGCAGTAGGGCTCATTTCAGCCAGAACACGTAACTTTTTACAGAGAGCTCTGATTTGCAGAAGAAACACTTATTCATGCTCGTCACAGTCTCAAAAAACCCAAAAACGCCTTCAATTTTGAAGTACGAGCTTTCCCTGAGAAGTTAGACCAAAGTGCATCTCAGAATTGGCAGTAGGGCTCATTTCAGTAAGAAAACGTAACTTTTGTCACAGAGCTCAGATTTGAAGAAGAAACACATATTCATGCTCCTCACAGTCTGAAAAGCACAAAAACGCCTTCAACTTTCAAGTACGAGCTTTCCCTGGGGAGTTAGACCAAAGGGCATCTCAGAATTGTCAGTAGGGCTCAATTCAAGCAGAAAACGTAACTTTTGACACAGAGCACAGATTTGCAGATGAAACACATATTCATGCTCCTAAAGGTCTGAAAAGCACAAAAACGCCTTCAATTTTCAAGTAGGAGCTTCCCCTGAGAAGTTAGAGCAAAGTGCATCTCAGAATTGTCAGTAGGACTCATTTCAGCCAGAACACGTAACTTTTTACAGAGAGCTCAGATTTGCAGAAGAAACACTTATTCATGCTCGTCACAGTCTGAAAAGCACAAAAACGCCTTCAATTTTGAAGTACGAGCTTTCCCTGAGAACTTAGACTAAAGTGCATCTCAGAATTGGCAGTAGGGCTCATTTCAGTAAGAAAACGTAACTTTTGTCACAGAGCTCAGATTTGCAGAAGAAACACATATTCATGCTCCTCACTGTCTGAAAAGCACAAAAACGCCTTCAAGTTTCAAGTACGAGCTTTCCCTGAGAAGTTAGAGCAAAGTGCATCTCAGAATTGGCAGTAGGACTCATTTCAGCCAGAACACGTAACTTTTTACAGAGAGCTCAGATTTGCAGAAGAAACACATATTCATGCTCCTCACAGTCTGAAAAGCACAAAAACGGCTTCAATTTTCAAGTACGAGCTTTCCCTGGGGTGTTAGACCAAAGGACATCTCAGAATTGTCAGTAGGGCTCAATTCAAGCAGAAAACGTAACTTTTGACACAGAGCACAGATTTGCAGAAGAAACACATATTCATGCTCCTCACAGTCTGAAAAGTACAAAAACGCCTTCAACTTTCAAGTACGAGATTTCCCTTAGGAATTAGACCAAAGTGCATCTCAGAATTGGCAGTAGGGCTCAATTCATCCAGAAAACGTAAGTTTTGACACAGAACTCAGATTTGCAGAAGAAACACATATTCATGCTCCTCACGGTCTGAAAAGCACAAACACGCCTTCAACTTTCAAGTACGAGCTTTCCCTGTGGAGTTAGACCAAAGGGCATCTCAGAATTGGCAGTAGGGCTCAATTCAAGCAGAAAACGTAACTTTTGACACAGAGCACAGATTTGCAGAAGAAACACATATTCATGCTCCTCAAGGTCTGAAAAGCACAAAAACGGCTTCAATTTTCAAGTACGAGCTTTCCCTGAGAAGTTAGAGCAAAGTGCATCTCGGAATTGTCAGTAGGACTCATTTCAGCCAGAACACGTAACTTTTTACAGAGAGCTCAGATTTGCTGAAGAAACACTTATTCATGCTCGTCACAGTCTGAAAAGCACAAAAACGCCTTCAATTTTCAAGTACGAGCTTTCCCTGAGAAGTTAGAGCAAAGTGCATCTCAGAATTGTCAGTAGGACTCATTTCAGCCAGAACACGTAACTTTTTACAGAGAGCTCAGATTTGCAGAAGAAACACATATTCATGCTCCTCACAGTCTGAAAAGCACAAAAACGCCTTCAATTTTCAAGTACGAGCTTTCCCTGAGAAGTTAGACCAAAGTGCATCTCAGAATTGGCAGTAGGGCTCATTTCAGTAAGAAAACGTAACTTTTGTCACAGAGCTCAGATTTGAAGAAGAAACACATATTCATGCTCCTCACAGTCTGAAAAGCACAAAAACGCCTTCAACTTTCAAGTACGAGCTTTCCCTGGGGAGTTAGACCAAAGGGCATCTCAGAATTGTCAGTAGGACTCATTTCAGCCAGAACACGTAACTTTTTACACAGAGCTCAGATTTGCAGAAGAAACACATATTCATGCTCCTCACAGTCTGAAAAGCACAAAAACGCCTTCAATTTTCAAGTACGAGCTTTCCTTGAGGAATTAGACCAAAGTGCATCTCAGAATTGGCAGTAGGGCTCATTTCAGCCAGAACACGTAACTTTTTACAGAGAGCTCTGATTTGCAGAAGAAACACTTATTCATGCTCGTCACAGTCTCAAAAAACCCAAAAACGCCTTCAATTTTGAAGTACGAGCTTTCCCTGAGAAGTTAGACCAAAGTGCATCTCAGAATTGGCAGTAGGGCTCATTTCAGTAAGAAAACGTAACTTTTGTCACAGAGCTCAGATTTGAAGAAGAAACACATATTCATGCTCCTCACAGTCTGAAAAGCACAAAAACGCCTTCAACTTTCAAGTACGAGCTTTCCCTGGGGAGTTAGACCAAAGGGCATCTCAGAATTGTCAGTAGGGCTCAATTCAAGCAGAAAACGTAACTTTTGACACAGAGCACAGATTTGCAGATGAAACACATATTCATGCTCCTAAAGGTCTGAAAAGCACAAAAACGCCTTCAATTTTCAAGTAGGAGCTTTCCCTGAGAAGTTAGAGCAAAGTGCATCTCAGAATTGTCAGTAGGACTCATTTCAGCCAGAACACGTAACTTTTTACAGAGAGCTCAGATTTGCAGAAGAAACACTTATTCATGCTCGTCACAGTCTGAAAAGCACAAAAACGCCTTCAATTTTGAAGTACGAGCTTTCCCTGAGAACTTAGACTAAAGTGCATCTCAGAATTGGCAGTAGGGCTCATTTCAGTAAGAAAACGTAACTTTTGTCACAGAGCTCAGATTTGCAGAAGAAACACATATTCATGCTCCTCACTGTCTGAAAAGCACAAAAACGCCTTCAAGTTTCAAGTACGAGCTTTCCCTGAGAAGTTAGAGCAAAGTGCATCTCAGAATTGGCAGTAGGACTCATTTCAGCCAGAACACGTAACTTTTTACAGAGAGCTCAGATTTGCAGAAGAAACACATATTCATGCTCCTCACAGTCTGAAAAGCACAAAAACGGCTTCAATTTTCAAGTACGAGCTTTCCCTGGGGTGTTAGACCAAAGGACATCTCAGAATTGTCAGTAGGGCTCAATTCAAGCAGAAAACGTAACTTTTGACACAGAGCACAGATTTGCAGAAGAAACACATATTCATGCTCCTCACAGTCTGAAAAGTACAAAAACGCCTTCAACTTTCAAGTACGAGATTTCCCTTAGGAATTAGACCAAAGTGCATCTCAGAATTGGCAGTAGGGCTCAATTCATCCAGAAAACGTAAGTTTTGACACAGAACTCAGATTTGCAGAAGAAACACATATTCATGCTCCTCACGGTCTGAAAAGCACAAACACGCCTTCAACTTTCAAGTACGAGCTTTCCCTGTGGAGTTAGACCAAAGGGCATCTCAGAATTGGCAGTAGGGCTCAATTCAAGCAGAAAACGTAACTTTTGACACAGAGCACAGATTTGCAGAAGAAACACATATTCATGCTCCTCAAGGTCTGAAAAGCACAAAAACGCCTTCAATTTTCAAGTACGAGCTTTCCCTGAGAAGTTAGAGCAAAGTGCATCTCGGAATTGTCAGTAGGACTCATTTCAGCCAGAACACGTAACTTTTTACAGAGAGCTCAGATTTGCTGAAGAAACACTTATTCATGCTCGTCACAGTCTGAAAAGCACAAAAACGCCTTCAATTTTCAAGTACGAGCTTTCCCTGAGAAGTTAGAGCAAAGTGCATCTCAGAATTGTCAGTAGGACTCATTTCAGCCAGAACACGTAACTTTTTACAGAGAGCTCAGATTTGCAGAAGAAACACATATTCATGCTCCTCACAGTCTGAAAAGCACAAAAACGCCTTCAATTTTCAAGTACGAGCTTTCCCTGAGAAGTTAGACCAAAGTGCATCTCAGAATTGGCAGTAGGGCTCATTTCAGTAAGAAAACGTAACTTTTGTCACAGAGCTCAGATTTGAAGAAGAAACACATATTCATGCTCCTCACAGTCTGAAAAGCACAAAAACGCCTTCAACTTTCAAGTACGAGCTTTCCCTGGGGAGTTAGACCAAAGGGCATCTCAGAATTGTCAGTAGGGCTCAATTCAAGCAGAAAACGTAACTTTTGACACAGAGCACAGATTTGCAGATGAAACACATATTCATGCTCCTAAAGGTCTGAAAAGCACAAAAACGCCTTCAATTTTCAAGTAGGAGCTTTCCCTGAGAAGATAGAGCAAAGTGCATCTCAGAATTGTCAGTAGGACTCATTTCAGCCAGAACACGTAACTTTTTACAGAGAGCTCAGATTTGCAGAAGAAACACTTATTCATGCTCGTCACAGTCTGAAAAGCACAAAAACGCCTTCAATTTTGAAGTACGAGCTTTCCCTGAGAACTTAGACTAAAGTGCATCTCAGAATTGGCAGTAGGGCTCATTTCAGTAAGAAAACGTAACTTTTGTCACAGAGCTCAGATTTGCAGAAGAAACACATATTCATGCTCCTCACTGTCTGAAAAGCACAAAAACGCCTTCAAGTTTCAAGTACGAGCTTTCCCTGAGAAGTTAGAACAAAGTGCATCTCAGAATTGGCAGTAGGACTCATTTCAGCCAGAACACGTAACTTTTTACAAAGAGCTCAGATTTTCAGAAGAAACACATATTCATGCTCCTCACAGTCTGAAAAGCACAAAAACGGCTTCAATTTTCAAGTACGAGCTTTCCCTGAGGAATTAGACCAAAGTGCATCTCAGAATTGGCAGTAGGGCTCATTTCAGCCAGAACACGTAACTTTTTACAGAGAGCTCAGATTTGCAGAAGAAACACATATTCATGCTCCTCACAGTCTGAAAAGCACAAAAATGGCTTCAATTTTCAAGTACGAGCTTTCCCTGGGGAGTTAGACCAAAGGGCATCTCAGAATTGTCAGTAGGGCTCAATTCAAGCAGAAAACGTAACTTTTGACACAGAGCACAGATTTGCAGAAGAAACACATATTCATGCTCCTCACAGTCTGAAAAGCACAAAAACGCCTTCAATTTTGAAGTACGAGCTTTCCCTGAGAAGTTAGAGCAAAGTGCATCTCAGAATTGGCAGTAGGGCTCATTTCAGCCAGAACACGTAACTTTTTACAGAGAGCTCGGATTTGCAGAAGAAACACATATTCATGCTCCTCACGGTCTGAAAAGCACAAAAACGCCTTCAATTTTCAAGTACGAGCTTTCCCTGAGAAGTTAGAGCAAAGTGCATCTCAGAATTGTCAGTCGGACTCATTTCAGCCAGAACACGTAACTTTTTACACAGAGCTCAGATTTGCAGAAGAAACACATATTCATGCTCCTCACGGTCTGAAAAGCACAAAAACGCCTTCAATTTTCAAGTACGAGCTTTCCCTGCGAAGTTAGAGCAAAGTGCATCTCACAATTCACAGTAGGGCTCATTTCTGCCAGAACACGTAACTTTTTACAGAGAGCTCAGATTTGCAAAAGAAACACATATTCATACTCCTCACGGTCTGAAAATCACAAAAACGCCTTCAATTTTCAAGTACGAGCTTTCCCTGAGGAATTAGACCAAAGTGCATCTCAGAATTGGCAGTAGGGCTCATTTCAGCTAGAACACGTAACTTTTTACAGAGAGCTCAGATTTGCAGAAGAAACACATATTCATGCTCCTCACGGTCTGAAAAGCACAAAAACGCCTTCAATTTTCAAGTACGAGCTTTCCCTGAGAAGTTAGAGCAAAGTGCATCTCACAATTCACAGTAGGGCTCATTTCTGCCAGAACACGTAACTTTTTACAGAGAGCTCAGATTTGCAAAAGAAACACATATTCATACTCCTCACGGTCTGAAAATCACAAAAACGCCTTCAAGTTTCAAGTACAAGATTACCCTTAGGAATTAGACCAAAGTGCATCTCAGAATTGGCAGTAGGGCTCAATTCAGCCAGAAAACGTAACTTTTGACACAGAACTCAGATTTGCAGAAGAAACAAATATTCATGCTCCTCACTGTCTGAAAAGCACAAAAACGCCTTCAAGTTTCAAGTACGATCTTTCCCTGAGAAGTTAGAGCAAAGTGCATCTCAGAATTGGCAGTAGGACTCATTTCAGCCAGAACACGTAACTTTTTACAGAGAGCTCAGATTTGCAGAAGAAACACATATTCATGCTCCTCACAGCATGAAAAGCACAAAAACGGCTTCAATTTTCAAGTACGAGCTTTCCCTGAGGAGATAAACCAAAGGGCATCTCAGAATTGGCAGTAGGGCTCATTTCAGCCAGAACACGTAACTTTTTACAGAGAGCTCAGATTTGCAGAAGAAACACATATTCATGCTCCTCACAGTCTGAAAAGCACAAAAACGGCTTCAATTTTCAAGTACGAGCTTTCCCTGGGGAGTTAGACCAAAGGGCATCTCAGAATTGTCAGTAGGGCTCAATTCAAGCAGATAACGTAACTTTTTACAGAGAGCTCAGATTTGCAGAAGAAACACTTATTCATGCTCTTCACAGTCTGAAAAGCACAAAAACGCCTTCAATTTTGAAGTACGAGCGTTCCCTGAGAAGTTAGACCAAAGTGCATCTCAGAATTGGCAGTAGGGCTCATTTCAGTAAGAAAACGTAACTTTTGTCACAGAGCTCAGATTTGAAGAAGAAACACATATTCATGCTCCTCACAGTCTGAAAAGTACAAAAACGCCTTCAACTTTCAAGTACGAGATTTCCCTTAGGAATTAGACCAAAGTGCATCTCAGAATTGGCAGTAGGGCTCATTTCAGCCAGAACACGTAACTTTTTACAGAGAGCTCAGATTTGCAGAGGAAACACATATTCATTTTCCTCACGGTCTGAAAAGCACAAAAACGCCTTCAATTTTCAAGTACGAGCTTTCCCTGAGAAGTTAGAGCAAAGTGCATCTCAGAATTGTCAGTAGGACTCATTTCAGCCAGAACACGTAACTTTTTACACAGAGCTCAGATTTGCAGAAGAAACACATATTCATGCTCCTCACGGTCTGAAAAGCACAAAAACGCCTTCAATTTTCAAGTACGAGCTTTCCCTGAGAAGTTAGAGCAAAGTGCATCTCACAATTCGCAGTAGGGCTCATTTCTGCCAGAACACGTAACTTTTTCCAGAGAGCTCAGATTTGCAGAAGAAACACATATTCATACTCCTCACGGTCTGAAAATCACAAAAACGCCTTCAAGTTTCAAGTACAAGATTTCCCTGAGGAATTAGACCAAAGTGCATCTCAGAATTGGCAGTAGGGCTCAATTCAGCCAGAACACGTAACTTTTTACAGAGAGCTCAGATTTGCAGAAGAAACACATATTCATGCTCCTCACGGTCTGAAAAGCACAAAAACGCCTTCAATTTTCAAGTACGAGCTTTCCCTGAGAAGTTAGAGCAAAGTGCATCTCACAATTCGCAGTAGGGCTCATTTCTGCCAGAACACGTAACTTTTTCCAGAGAGCTCAGATTTGCAGAAGAAACACATATTCATACTCCTCACGGTCTGAAAATCACAAAAACGCCTTCAAGTTTCAAGTACAAGATTTCCCTTAGGAATTAGACCAAAGTGCATCTCAGAATTGGCAGTAGGGCTCAATTCAGCCAGAAAACGTAACTTTTGACACAGAACTCAGATTTGCAGAAGAAACACATATTCATGCTCCTCACAGTCTGAAAAGCACAAAAACGCCTTCAAGTTTCAAGTACGAGCTTTCCCTGAGAAGTTAGAGCAAAGTGCATCTCAGAATTGGCCGTAGGACTCATTTCAGCCAGAATACGTAACTTTTTACAGAGAGCTCAGATTTGCAGAAGAAACACATATTCATGCTCCTCACAGTCTGAAAAGCACAAAAACGGCTTCAATTTTCAAGTACGAGCTTTCCCTGAGGAATTAGACCAAAGTGCATCTCAGAATTGGCAGTAGGGCTCATTTCAGCCAGAACACGTAACTTTTTACAGAGAGCTCAGATTTGCAGAAGAAACACATATTCATGCTCCTCACAGCATGAAAAGCACAAAAACGGCTTCAATTTTCAAGTACGAGCTTTCCCTGAGGAATTAGACCAAAGTGCATCTCAGAATTGGCAGTAGGGCTCATTTCAGCCAGAACACGTAACTTTTTACAGAGAGCTCAGATTTGCAGAAGAAACACATATTCATGCTCCTCACGGTCTGAAAAGCACAAAAACGCCTTCAATTTTCAAGTACGAGCTTTCCCTGAGAAGTTAGAGCAAAGTGCATCTCAGAATTGTCAGTAGGACTCATTTCAGCCAGAACACGTAACTTTTTACAGAGAGCTCAGATTTGCAGAAGAAACACATATTCATGCTCCTCACAGTCTGAAAAGCACAAAAACGGCTTCAATTTTCAAGTACGAGCTTTCCCTGGGGAGTTAGACCAAAGTGCATCTCAGAATTGGCAGTAGGGCTCATTTCAGCCAGAACACGTAACTTTTTACAGAGAGCTCAGATTTGCAGAAGAAACACATATTCATGCTCCTCACGGTCTGAAAAGCACAAAAACGCCTTCAATTTTCAAGTACGAGCTTTCCCTGAGAAGTTAGAGCAAAGTGCATCTCACAATTCGCAGTAGGGCTCATTTCTGCCAGAACACGTAACTTTTTCCAGAGAGCTCAGATTTGCAGAAGAAACACATATTCATACTCCTCACGGTCTGAAAATCACAAAAACGCCTTCAAGTTTCAAGTACAAGATTTCCCTTAGGAATTAGACCAAAGTGCATCTCAGAATTGGCAGTAGGGCTCAATTCAGCCAGAAAACGTAACTTTTGACACAGAACTCAGATTTGCAGAAGAAACAAATATTCATGCTCCTCACTGTCTGAAAAGCACAAAAACGCCTTCAAGTTTCAAGTACGAGCTTTCCCTGAGAAGTTAGAGCAAAGTGCATCTCAGAATTGGCCGTAGGACTCATTTCAGCCAGAATACGTAACTTTTTACAGAGAGCTCAGATTTGCAGAAGAAACACATATTCATGCTCCTCACAGTCTGAAAAGCACAAAAACGGCTTCAATTTTCAAGTACGAGCTTTCCCTGAGGAATTAGACCAAAGTGCATCTCAGAATTGGCAGTAGGGCTCATTTCAGCCAGAACACGTAACTTTTTACAGAGAGCTCAGATTTGCAGAAGAAACACATATTCATGCTCCTCACAGTCTGAAAAGCACAAAAACGGCTTCAATTTTCAAGTACGAGCTTTCCCTGAGGAATTAGACCAAAGTGCATCTCAGAATTGGCAGTAGGGCTCATTTCAGCCAGAACACGTAACTTTTTACAGAGAGCTCAGATTTGCAGAAGAAACACATATTCATGCTCCTCACAGCATGAAAAGCACAAAAACGGCTTCAATTTTCAAGTACGAGCTTTCCCTGAGGAATTAGACCAAAGTGCATCTCAAAATTGGCAGTAGGGCTCATTTCAGCCAGAACACGTAACTTTTTACAGAGAGCTCAGATTTGCAGAAGAAACACATATTCATGCTCCTCACGGTCTGAAAAGCACAAAAACGCCTTCAATTTTCAAGTACGAGCTTTCCCTGAGAAGTTAGAGCAAAGTCCATCTCAGAATTGTCAGTAGGACTCATTTCAGCCAGAACACGTAACTTTTTACAGAGAGCTCAGATTTGCAGAAGAAACACATATTCATGCTCCTCACAGTCTGAAAAGCACAAAAACGGCTTCAATTTTCAAGTACGAGCTTTCCCTGGGGAGTTAGACCAAAGGGCATCTCAGAATTGTCAGTAGGGCTCAATTCAAGCAGAAAATGTAACTTTTGACACAGAGCACAGATTTGCAGAAGAAACACATATTCATGCTACTCAAGGTCTAAAAAGCACAAAAACGCCTTCAATTTTCAAGTACGAGCTTTCCCTCAGAAGTTAGAGCAAAGTGCATCTCAGAATTGGCAGTAGGGCTCATTTCAGCCAGAACACGTAACTTTTTACAGAGAGCTCAGATTTGCAGAAGAAACACTTATTCATGCTATTCACAGTCTGAAAAGCACAAAAACGCCTTCAATTTTGAAGTACGAGCGTTCCCTGAGAAGTTAGACCAAAGTGCATCTCAGAATTGGCAGTAGGGCTCATTTCAGTAAGAAAACGTAACTTTTGTCACAGAGCTCAGATTTGAAGAAGAAACACATATTCATGCTCCTCACAGTCTGAAAAGTACAAAAACGCCTTCAACTTTCAAGTACGAGATTTCCCTTAGGAATTAGACCAAAGTGCATCTCAGAATTGGCAGTAGGGCTCATTTCAGCCAGAACACGTAACTTTTTCCAGAGAGCTCAGATTTGCAGAAGAAACACATATTCATACTCCTCACGGTCTGAAAATCACAAAAACGCCTTCAAGTTTCAAGTACAAGATTTCCCTTAGGAATTAGACCAAAGTGCATCTCAGAATTGGCCGTAGGACTCATTTCAGCCAGAATACGTAACTTTTTACAGAGAGCTCAGATTTGCAGAAGAAACACATATTCATGCTCCTCACAGTCTGAAAAGCACAAAAACGGCTTCAATTTTCAAGTACGAGCTTTCCCTGAGGAATTAGACCAAAGTGCATCTCAAAATTGGCAGTAGGGCTCATTTCAGCCAGAACACGTAACTTTTTACAGAGAGCTCAGATTTGCAGAAGAAACACATATTCATGCTCCTCACGGTCTGAAAAGCACAAAAACGCCTTCAATTTTCAAGTACGAGCTTTCCCTGAGAAGTTAGAGCAAAGTCCATCTCAGAATTGTCAGTAGGACTCATTTCAGCCAGAACACGTAACTTTTTACAGAGAGCTCAGATTTGCAGAAGAAACACATATTCATGCTCCTCACAGTCTGAAAAGCACAAAAACGGCTTCAATTTTCAAGTACGAGCTTTCCCTGGGGAGTTAGACCAAAGGGCATCTCAGAATTGTCAGTAGGGCTCAATTCAAGCAGAAAATGTAACTTTTGACACAGAGCACAGATTTGCAGAAGAAACACATATTCATGCTACTCAAGGTCTAAAAAGCACAAAAACGCCTTCAATTTTCAAGTACGAGCTTTCCCTCAGAAGTTAGAGCAAAGTGCATCTCAGAATTGGCAGTAGGGCTCATTTCAGCCAGAACACGTAACTTTTTACAGAGAGCTCAGATTTGCAGAAGAAACACTTATTCATGCTATTCACAGTCTGAAAAGCACAAAAACGCCTTCAATTTTGAAGTACGAGCGTTCCCTGAGAAGTTAGACCAAAGTGCATCTCAGAATTGGCAGTAGGGCTCATTTCAGTAAGAAAACGTAACTTTTGTCACAGAGCTCAGATTTGAAGAAGAAACACATATTCATGCTCCTCACAGTCTGAAAAGTACAAAAACGCCTTCAACTTTCAAGTACGAGATTTCCCTTAGGAATTAGACCAAAGTGCATCTCAGAATTGGCAGTAGGGCTCATTTCAGCCAGAACACGTAACTTTTTCCAGAGAGCTCAGATTTGCAGAAGAAACACATATTCATACTCCTCACGGTCTGAAAATCACAAAAACGCCTTCAAGTTTCAAGTACAAGATTTCCCTTAGGAATTAGACCAAAGTGCATCTCAGAATTGGCCGTAGGACTCATTTCAGCCAGAATACGTAACTTTTTACAGAGAGCTCAGATTTGCAGAAGAAACACATATTCATGCTCCTCACAGTCTGAAAAGCACAAAAACGGCTTCAATTTTCAAGTACGAGCTTTCCCTGAGGAATTAGACCAAAGTGCATCTCAGAATTGGCAGTAGGGCTCATTTCAGCCAGAACACGTAACTTTTTACAGAGAGCTCAGATTTGCAGAAGAAACACATATTCATGCTCCTCACAGTCTGAAAAGCACAAAAACGGCTTCAATTTTCAAGTACGAGCTTTCCCTGGGGAGTTAGACCAAAGGGCATCTCAGAATTGTCAGTAGGGCTCAATTCAAGCAGAAAACGTAACTTTTGACACAGAGCACAGATTTGCAGAAGAAACACATATTCATGCTACTCAAGGTCTGAAAAGCACAAAAACGCCTTCAATTTTGAAGTACGAGCTTTCCCTGAGAAGTTAGAGCAAAGTGCATCTCAGAATTGGCAGTAGGGCTCATTTCAGCCAGAACACGTAACTTTTTACAGAGAGCTCAGATTTGCAGAAGAAACACATATTCATGCTCCTCACGGTCTGAAAAGCACAAAAACGCCTTCAATTTTCAAGTACGAGCTTTCCCTGAGAAGTTAGAGCAAAGTGCATCTCAGAATTGTCAGTAGGACTCATTTCAGCCAGAACACGTAACTTTTTACACAGAGCTCAGATTTGCAGAAGAAACACATATTCATGCTCCTCACGGTCTGAAAAGCACAAAAACGCCTTCAATTTTCAAGTACGAGCTTTCCCTGAGAAGTTAGAGCAAAGTGCATCTCACAATTCGCAATAGGGCTCATTTCTGCCAGAACACGTAACTTTTTACAGAGAGCTCAGATTTGCAGAAGAAACACATATTCATACTCCTCACGGTCTGAAAATCACAAAAACGCCTTCAAGTTTCAAGTACAAGATTTCCCTTAGGAATTAGACCAAAGTGCATCTCAGAATTGGCAGTACGGCTCAATTCAGCCAGAACACGTAACTTTTGACACAGAACTCAGATTTGCAGAAGAAACAAATATTCATGCTCCTCACTGTCTGAAAAGCACAAAAACGCCTTCAAGTTTCAAGTACGATCTTTCCCTGAGAAGTTAGAGCAAAGTGCATCTCAGAATTGGCAGTAGGACTCATTTCAGCCAGAACACGTAACTTTTTACAGAGAGCTCAGATTTGCAGAAGAAACACATATTCATGCTCCTCACAGCATGAAAAGCACAAAAACGGCTTCAATTTTCAAGTACGAGCTTTCCCTGAGGAATTAGACCAAAGTGCATCTCAGAATTGGCAGTAGGGCTCATTTCAGCCAGAACACGTAACTTTTTACAGAGAGCTCAGATTTGCAGAAGAAACACATATTCATGCTCCTCACAGTCTGAAAAGCACAAAAACGGCTTCAATTTTCAAGTACGAGCTTTCCCTGGGGAGTTAGACCAAAGGGCATCTCAGAATTGTCAGTAGGGCTCAATTCAAGCAGATAACGTAACTTTTGACACAGAGCACAGATTTGCAGAAGAAACACATATTCATGCTCCTCACAGTCTGAAAAGCACAAAAACGCCTTCAATTTTGAAGTACGAGCTTTCCCTGAGAAGTTAGAGCAAAGTGCATCTCAGAATTGGCAGTAGGGCTCATTTCAGCCAGAACACGTAACTTTTTACAGAGAGCTCAGATTTGCAGAAGAAACACATATTCATACTCCTCACGGTCTGAAAATCACAAAAACGCCTTCAAGTTTCAAGTACAAGATTTCCCTTAGGAATTAGACCAAAGTGCATCTCAGAATTGGCAGTACGGCTCAATTCAGCCAGAACACGTAACTTTTGACACAGAACTCAGATTTGCAGAAGAAACAAATATTCATGCTCCTCACTGTCTGAAAAGCACAAAAACGCCTTCAAGTTTCAAGTACGATCTTTCCCTGAGAAGTTAGAGCAAAGTGCATCTCAGAATTGGCAGTAGGACTCATTTCAGCCAGAACACGTAACTTTTTACAGAGAGCTCAGATTTGCAGAAGAAACACATATTCATGCTCCTCACAGCATGAAAAGCACAAAAACGGCTTCAATTTTCAAGTACGAGCTTTCCCTGAGGAATTAGACCAAAGTGCATCTCAGAATTGGCAGTAGGGCTCATTTCAGCCAGAACACGTAACTTTTTACAGAGAGCTCAGATTTGCAGAAGAAACACATATTCATGCTCCTCACAGTCTGAAAAGCACAAAAACGGCTTCAATTTTCAAGTACGAGCTTTCCCTGGGGAGTTAGACCAAAGGGCATCTCAGAATTGTCAGTAGGGCTCAATTCAAGCAGATAACGTAACTTTTGACACAGAGCACAGATTTGCAGAAGAAACACATATTCATGCTCCTCACAGTCTGAAAAGCACAAAAACGCCTTCAATTTTGAAGTACGAGCTTTCCCTGAGAAGTTAGAGCAAAGTGCATCTCAGAATTGGCAGTAGGGCTCATTTCAGCCAGAACACGTAACTTTTTACAGAGAGCTCAGATTTGCAGAAGAAACACATATTCATGCTCCTCACGGTCTGAAAAGCACAAAAACGCCTTCAATTTTCAAGTACGAGCTTTCCCTGAGAAGTTAGAGCAAAGTGCATCTCAGAATTGTCAGTAGGACTCATTTCAGCCAGAACACGTAACTTTTTACAGAGAGCTCAGATTTGCAGAAGAAACACATATTCATGCTCCTCACAGTCTGAAAAGCACAAAAACGGCTTCAATTTTCAAGTACGAGCTTTCCCTGGGGAGTTAGACCAAAGGGCATCTCAGAATTGTCAGTAGGGCTCAATTCAAGCAGAAAATGTAACTTTTGACACAGAGCACAGATTTGCAGAAGAAACACATATTCATGCTACTCAAGGTCTGAAAAGCACAAAAACGCCTTCAATTTTCAAGTACGAGCTTTCCCTCAGAAGTTAGAGCAAAGTGCATCTCAGAATTGGCAGTAGGGCTCATTTCAGCCAGAACACGTAACTTTTTACAGAGAGCTCAGATTTGCAGAAGAAACACTTATTCATGCTCTTCACAGTCTGAAAAGCACAAAAACGCCTTCAATTTTGAAGTACGAGCGTTCCCTGAGAAGTTAGACCAAAGTGCATCTCAGAATTGGCAGTAGGGCTCATTTCAGTAAGAAAACGTAACTTTTGTCACAGAGCTCAGATTTGAAGAAGAAACACATATTCATGCTCCTCACAGTCTGAAAAGTACAAAAACGCCTTCAACTTTCAAGTACGAGATTTCCCTTAGGAGTTAGACCAAAGTGCATCTCAGAATTGGCAGTAGGGCTCATTTCAGCCAGAACACGTAACTTTTTACAGAGAGCTCAGATTTGCAGAGGAAACACATATTCATTTTCCTCACGGTCTGAAAAGCACAAAAACGCCTTCAATTTTCAAGTACGAGCTTTCCCTGAGAAGTTAGAGCAAAGTGCATCTCACAATTCGCAGTAGGGCTCATTTCTGCCAGAACACGTAACTTTTTCCAGAGAGCTCAGATTTGCAGAAGAAACACATATTCATACTCCTCACGGTCTGAAAATCACAAAAACGCCTTCAAGTTTCAAGTACAAGATTTCCCTTAGGAATTAGACCAAAGTGCATCTCAGAATTGGCAGTAGGGCTCAATTCAGCCAGAAAACGTAACTTTTGACTCAGAACTCAGATTTGCAGAAGAAACAAATATTCATGCTCCTCACTGTCTGAAAAGCACAAAAACGCCTTCAAGTTTCAAGTACGAGCTTTCCCTGAGAAGTTAGAGCAAAGTGCATCTCAGAATTGGCCGTAGGACTCATTTCAGCCAGAATACGTAACTTTTTACAGAGAGCTCAGATTTGCAGAAGAAACACATATTCATGCTCCTCACAGTCTGAAAAGCACAAAAACGGCTTCAATTTTCAAGTACGAGCTTTCCCTGAGGAATTAGACCAAAGTGCATCTCAGAATTGGCAGTAGGGCTCATTTCAGCCAGAACACGTAACTTTTTACAGAGAGCTCAGATTTGCAGAAGAAACACATATTCATGCTCCTCACAGCATGAAAAGCACAAAAACGGCTTCAATTTTCAAGTACGAGCTTTCCCTGAGGAATTAGACCAAAGTGCATCTCAGAATTGGCAGTAGGGCTCATTTCAGCCAGAACACGTAACTTTTTACAGAGAGCTCAGATTTGCAGAAGAAACACATATTCATGCTCCTCACGGTCTGAAAAGCACAAAAACGCCTTCAATTTTCAAGTACGAGCTTTCCCTGAGAAGTTAGAGCAAAGTGCATCTCACAATTCGCAGTAGGGCTCATTTCTGCCAGAACACGTAACTTTTTCCAGAGAGCTCAGATTTGCAGAAGAAACACATATTCATACTCCTCACGGTCTGAAAATCACAAAAACGCCTTCAAGTTTCAAGTACAAGATTTCCCTTAGGAATTAGACCAAAGTGCATCTCAGAATTGGCAGTAGGGCTCAATTCAGCCAGAAAACCTAACTTTTGACACAGAACTCAGATTTGCAGAAGAAACAAATATTCATGCTCCTCACTGTCTGAAAAGCACAAAAACGCCTTCAAGTTTCAAGTACGAGCTTTCCCTGAGAAGTTAGAGCAAAGTGCATCTCAGAATTGGCCGTAGGACTCATTTCAGCCAGAATACGTAACTTTTTACAGAGAGCTCAGATTTGCAGAAGAAACACATATTCATGCTCCTCACAGTCTGAAAAGCACAAAAACGGCTTCAATTTTCAAGTACGAGCTTTCCCTGAGGAATTAGACCAAAGTGCATCTCAGAATTGGCAGTAGGGCTCATTTCAGCCAGAACACGTAACTTTTTACAGAGAGCTCAGATTTGCAGAAGAAACACATATTCATGCTCCTCACAGCATGAAAAGCACAAAAACGGCTTCAATTTTCAAGTACGAGCTTTCCCTGAGGAATTAGACCAAAGTGCATCTCAGAATTGGCAGTAGGGCTCATTTCAGCCAGAACACGTAACTTTTTACAGAGAGCTCAGATTTGCAGAAGAAACACATATTCATGCTCCTCACGGTCTGAAAAGCACAAAAACGCCTTCAATTTTCAAGTACGAGCTTTCCCTGAGAAGTTAGAGCAAAGTGCATCTCACAATTCACAGTAGGGCTCATTTCTGCCAGAACACGTAACTTTTTACAGAGAGCTCAGATTTGCAAAAGAAACACATATTCATACTCCTCACGGTCTGAAAATCACAAAAACGCCTTCAAGTTTCAAGTACAAGATTACCCTTAGGAATTAGACCAAAGTGCATCTCAGAATTGGCAGTAGGGCTCAATTCAGCCAGAAAACGTAACTTTTGACACAGAACTCAGATTTGCAGAAGAAACAAATATTCATGCTCCTCACTGTCTGAAAAGCACAAAAACGCCTTCAAGTTTCAAGTACGATCTTTCCCTGAGAAGTTAGAGCAAAGTGCATCTCAGAATTGGCAGTAGGACTCATTTCAGCCAGAACACGTAACTTTTTACAGAGAGCTCAGATTTGCAGAAGAAACACATATTCATGCTCCTCACAGCATGAAAAGCACAAAAACGGCTTCAATTTTCAAGTACGAGCTTTCCCTGAGGAATTAGACCAAAGTGCATCTCAGAATTGGCAGTAGGGGTCATTTCAGCCAGAACACGTAACTTTTTACAGAGAGCTCAGATTTGCAGAAGAAACACATATTCATGCTCCTCACAGTCTGAAAAGCACAAAAACGGCTTCAATTTTCAAGTACGAGCTTTCCCTGGAGAGTTAGACCAAAGGGCATCTCAGAATTGTCAGTAGGGCTCAATTCAAGCAGATAACGTAACTTTTGACACAGAGCACAGATTTGCAGAAGAAACACATATTCATGCTCCTCACAGTCTGAAAAGCACAAAAACGCCTTCAATTTTGAAGTACGAGCTTTCCCTGAGAAGTTAGAGCAAAGTGCATCTCAGAATTGGCAGTAGGGCTCATTTCAGCCAGAACACGTAACTTTTTACAGAGAGCTCAGATTTGCAGAAGAAACACATATTCATGCTCCTCACGGTCTGAAAAGCACAAAAACGCCTTCAATTTTCAAGTACGAGCTTTCCCTGAGAAGTTAGAGCAAAGTGCATCTCAGAATTGTCAGTAGGACTCATTTCAGCCAGAACACGTAACTTTTTACAGAGAGCTCAGATTTGCAGAAGAAACACATATTCATGCTCCTCACAGTCTGAAAAGCACAAAAACGGCTTCAATTTTCAAGTACGAGCTTTCCCTGGGGAGTTAGACCAAAGGGCATCTCAGAATTGTCAGTAGGGCTCAATTCAAGCAGAAAATGTAACTTTTGACACAGAGCACAGATTTGCAGAAGAAACACATATTCATGCTACTCAAGGTCTGAAAAGCACAAAAACGCCTTCAATTTTCAAGTACGAGCTTTCCCTCAGAAGTTAGAGCAAAGTGCATCTCAGAATTGGCAGTAGGGCTCATTTCAGCCAGAACACGTAACTTTTTACAGAGAGCTCAGATTTGCAGAAGAAACACTTATTCATGCTCTTCACAGTCTGAAAAGCACAAAAACGCCTTCAATTTTGAAGTACGAGCGTTCCCTGAGAAGTTAGACCAAAGTGCATCTCAGAATTGGCAGTAGGGCTCATTTCAGTAAGAAAACGTAACTTTTGTCACAGAGCTCAGATTTGAAGAAGAAAGACATATTCATGCTCCTCACAGTCTGAAAAGTACAAAAACGCCTTCAACTTTCAAGTACGAGATTTCCCTTAGGAATTAGACCAAAGTGCATCTCAGAATTGGCAGTAGGGCTCATTTCAGCCAGAACACGTAACTTTTTACAGAGAGCTCAGATTTGCAGAGGAAACACATATTCATTTTCCTCACGGTCTGAAAAGCACAAAAACGCCTTCAATTTTCAAGTACGAGCTTTCCCTGAGAAGTTAGAGCAAAGTGCATCTCAGAATTGTCAGTAGGACTCATTTCAGCCAGAACACGTAACTTTTTACACAGAGCTCAGATTTGCAGAAGAAACACATATTCATGCTCCTCACGGTCTGAAAAGCACAAAAACGCCTTCAATTTTCAAGTACGAGCTTTCCCTGAGAAGTTAGAGCAAAGTGCATCTCACAATTCGCAGTAGGGCTCATTTCTGCCAGAACACGTAACTTTTTCCAGAGAGCTCAGATTTGCAGAAGAAACACATATTCATACTCCTCACGGTCTGAAAATCACAAAAACGCCTTCAAGTTTCAAGTACAAGATTTCCCTTAGGAATTAGACCAAAGTGCATCTCAGAATTGGCCGTAGGACTCATTTCAGCCAGAATACGTAACTTTTTACAGAGAGCTCAGATTTGCAGAAGAAACACATATTCATGCTCCTCACAGTCTGAAAAGCACAAAAACGGCTTCAATTTTCAAGTACGAGCTTTCCCTGAGGAATTAGACCAAAGTGCATCTCAGAATTGGCAGTAGGGCTCATTTCAGCCAGAACACGTAACTTTTTACAGAGAGCTCAGATTTGCAGAAGAAACACATATTCATGCTCCTCACAGTCTGAAAAGCACAAAAACGGCTTCAATTTTCAAGTACGAGCTTTCCCTGGGGAGTTAGACCAAAGGGCATCTCAGAATTGTCAGTAGGGCTCAATTCAAGCAGAAAACGTAACTTTTGACACAGAGCACAGATTTGCAGAAGAAACACATATTCATGCTCCTCAAGGTCTGAAAAGCACAAAAACGCCTTCAATTTTGAAGTACGAGCTTTCCCTGAGAAGTTAGAGCAAAGTGCATCTCAGAATTGGCAGTAGGGCTCATTTCAGCCAGAACACGTAACTTTTTACAGAGAGCTCAGATTTGCAGAAGAAACACATATTCATGCTCCTCACGGTCTGAAAAGCACAAAAACGGCTTCAATTTTCAAGTACGAGCTTTCCCTGAGAAGTTAGAGCAAAGTGCATCTCAGAATTGTCAGTAGGACTCATTTCAGCCAGAACACGTAACTTTTTACACAGAGCTCAGATTTGCAGAAGAAACACATATTCATGCTCCTCACGGTCTGAAAAGCACAAAAACGCCTTCAATTTTCAAGTACGAGCTTTCCCTGAGAAGTTAGAGCAAAGTGCATCTCACAATTCGCAATAGGGCTCATTTCTGCCAGAACACGTAACTTTTTACAGAGAGCTCAGATTTGCAGAAGAAACACATATTCATACTCCTCACGGTCTGAAAATCACAAAAACGCCTTCAAGTTTCAAGTACAAGATTTCCCTTAGGAATTAGACCAAAGTGCATCTCAGAATTGGCAGTACGGCTCAATTCAGCCAGAACACGTAACTTTTGACACAGAACTCAGATTTGCAGAAGAAACAAATATTCATGCTCCTCACTGTCTGAAAAGCACAAAAACGCCTTCAAGTTTCAAGTACGAGCTTTCCCTGAGAAGTTAGAGCAAAGCGCATCTCAGAATTGGCAGTAGGACTCATTTCAGCCAGAACACGTAACTTTTTACAGAGAGCTCAGATTTGCAGAAGAAACACATATTCATGCTCCTCACAGTCTGAAAAGCACAAAAACGGCTTCAATTTTCAAGTACGAGCTTTCCCTGAGGAATTAGACCAAAGTGCATCTCAGAATTGGCAGTAGGGCTCATTTCAGCCAGAACACGTAACTTTTTACAGAGAGCTCAGATTTGCAGAAGAAACACATATTCATGCTCCTCAAGGTCTGAAAAGCACAAAAACGCCTTCAATTTTCAAGTACGAGCTTTCCCTGAGAAGTTAGAGCAAAGTGCATCTCAGAATTGTCAGTAGGACTCATTTCAGCCAGAACACGTAACTTTTTACAGAGAGCTCAGATTTGCCGAAGAAACACTTATTCATCCTCCTCACAGTCTGAAAAGCACAAAAACGCCTTCAACTTTCATGTACGAGCTTTCCCTGGGGAGTTAGACCAAAGTGCATCTCAAAATTGGCAGTAGGGCTCAATTCAGCCAGAAAACGTAACTTTTGACACAGAACTCAGATTTGCAGAAGAAACACATATTCATGCTCCTCACGGTCTGAAAAGCACAAACACGCCTTCAATTTTCAAGTACGAGCTTTCCCTGAGAAGTTAGAGCAAAGTGCATCTCAGAATTGTCAGTAGGACTCATTTCAGCAAGAACACGTAACTTTTTACAGAGAGCTCAGATTTGCAGAAGAAACACATATTCATGCTCCTCACAGTCTGAAAAGCACAAAAACGGCTTCAATTTTCAAGTACGAGCTTTCCCTGAGAAGTTAGACCAAAGTGCATCTCAGAATTGTCAGTAGGACTCATTTCAGCCAGAACACGTAACTTTTTACAGAGAGCTCAGATTTGAAGAAGAAACACTTATTCATGCTCCTCACAGTCTGAAAAGCACAAAAACGGCTTCAATTTTCAAGTACGAGCTTTCCCTGAGAAGTTAGAGCAAAGTGCATCTCAGAATTGGCAGTAGGGCTCATTTCAGCCAGAACACGTAACTTTTTAGAGAGAGCTCAGATTTGCAGAAGAAACACATATTCATTTTCCTCACGGTCTGAAAAGCACAAAAACGCCTTCAATTTTCAAGTACGAGCTTTCCCTGAGAAGTTAGAGCAAAGTGCATCTCAGAATTGTCAGTAGGACTCATTTCAGCCAGAACACGTAACTTTTTACACAGAGCTCAGATTTGCAGAAGAAACACATATTCATGCTCCTCACGGTCTGAAAAGCACAAAAACGCCTTCAATTTTCAAGTACGAGCTTTCCCTGAGATGTTAGAGCAAAGTGCATCTCACAATTCGCAGTAGGGCTCATTTCTGCCAGAACACGTAACTTTTTCCAGAGAGCTCAGATTTGCAGAAGAAACACATATTCATACTCCTCACGGTCTGAAAATCACAAAAACGCCTTCAAGTTTCAAGTACAAGATTTCCCTTAGGAATTAGACCAAAGTGCATCTCAGAATTGGCAGTAGGGCTCAATTCAGCCAGAAAACGTAACTTTTGACACAGAACTCAGATTTGCAGAAGAAACAAATATTCATGCTCCTCACTGTCTGAAAAGCACAAAAACGCCTTCAAGTTTCAAGTACGAGCTTTCCCTGAGAAGTTAGAGCAAAGTGCATCTCAGAATTGGCCGTAGGACTCATTTCAGCCAGAACACGTAACTTTTTACAGAGAGCTCAGATTTGCAGAAGAAACACATATTCATGCTCCTCACAGTCTGAAAAGCACAAAAACGGCTTCAATTTTCAAGTACGAGCTTTCCCTGAGGAATTAGACCAAAGTGCATCTCAGAATTGGCAGTAGGGCTCAATTCAGCCAGAAAACGTAACTTTTGACACAGAACTCAGATTTGCAGAAGAAACACATATTCATGCTCCTCACGGTCTGAAAAGCACAAACACGCCTTCAATTTTCAAGTACGAGCTTTCCCTGAGAAGTTAGAGCAAAGTGCATCTCAGAATTGTCAGTAGGACTCATTTCAGCAAGAACACGTAACTTTTTACAGAGAGCTCAGATTTGCAGAAGAAACACATATTCATGCTCCTCACAGTCTGAAAAGCACAAAAACGGCTTCAATTTTCAAGTACGAGCTTTCCCTGAGAAGTTAGACCAAAGTGCATCTCAGAATTGTCAGTAGGACTCATTTCAGCCAGAACACGTAACTTTTTACAGAGAGCTCAGATTTGAAGAAGAAACACTTATTCATGCTCCTCACAGTCTGAAAAGCACAAAAACGGCTTCAATTTTCAAGTACGAGCTTTCCCTGAGAAGTTAGAGCAAAGTGCATCTCAGAATTGGCAGTAGGGCTCATTTCAGCCAGAACACGTAACTTTTTAGAGAGAGCTCAGATTTGCAGAAGAAACACATATTCATTTTCCTCACGGTCTGAAAAGCACAAAAACGCCTTCAATTTTCAAGTACGAGCTTTCCCTGAGAAGTTAGAGCAAAGTGCATCTCAGAATTGTCAGTAGGACTCATTTCAGCCAGAACACGTAACTTTTTACACAGAGCTCAGATTTGCAGAAGAAACACATATTCATGCTCCTCACGGTCTGAAAAGCACAAAAACGCCTTCAATTTTCAAGTACGAGCTTTCCCTGAGATGTTAGAGCAAAGTGCATCTCACAATTCGCAGTAGGGCTCATTTCTGCCAGAACACGTAACTTTTTCCAGAGAGCTCAGATTTGCAGAAGAAACACATATTCATACTCCTCACGGTCTGAAAATCACAAAAACGCCTTCAAGTTTCAAGTACAAGATTTCCCTTAGGAATTAGACCAAAGTGCATCTCAGAATTGGCAGTAGGGCTCAATTCAGCCAGAAAACGTAACTTTTGACACAGAACTCAGATTTGCAGAAGAAACAAATATTCATGCTCCTCACTGTCTGAAAAGCACAAAAACGCCTTCAAGTTTCAAGTACGAGCTTTCCCTGAGAAGTTAGAGCAAAGTGCATCTCAGAATTGGCCGTAGGACTCATTTCAGCCAGAACACGTAACTTTTTACAGAGAGCTCAGATTTGCAGAAGAAACACATATTCATGCTCCTCACAGTCTGAAAAGCACAAAAACGGCTTCAATTTTCAAGTACGAGCTTTCCCTGAGGAATTAGACCAAAGTGCATCTCAGAATTGGCAGTAGGGCTCATTTCAGCCAGAACACGTAACTTTTTACAGAGAGCTCAGATTTGCAGAAGAAACACATATTCATGCTCCTCACAGTCTGAAAAGCACAAAAACGGCTTCAATTTTCAAGTACGAGCTTTCCCTGGGGAGTTAGTCCAAAGGGCATCTCAGAATTGTCAGTAGGGCTCAATTCAAGCAGAAAACGTAACTTTTGACACAGAGCACAGATTTGCAGAAGAAACACATATTCATGCTACTCAAGGTCTGAAAAGCACAAAAACGCCTTCAATTTTGAAGTACGAGCTTTCCCTGAGAAGTTAGAGCAAAGTGCATCTCAGAATTGGCAGTAGGGCTCATTTCAGCCAGAACACGTAACTTTTTACAGAGAGCTCAGATTTGCAGAAGAAACACATATTCATGCTCCTCACGGTCTGAAAAGCACAAAAACGCCTTCAATTTTCAAGTACGAGCTTTTCCTGAGAAGTTAGAGCAAAGTGCATCTCAGAATTGTCAGTAGGACTCATTTCAGCCAGAACACGTAACTTTTTACACAGAGCTCAGATTTGCAGAAGAAACACATATTCATGCTCCTCACGGTCTGAAAAGCACAAAAACGCCTTCAATTTTCAAGTACGAGCTTTCCCTGGGGAGTTAGACCAAAGGGCATCTCAGAATTGTCAGTAGGGCTCAATTCAAGCAGAAAACGTAACTTTTGACAGAGAGCACAGATTTGCAGAAGAAACACATATTCATGCTACTCAAGGTGTGAAAAGCACAAAAACGCCTTCAATTTTGAAGTACGAGCTTTCCCTGAGAAGTTAGAGCAAAGTGCATCTCAGAATTGGCAGTAGGGCTCATTTCAGCCAGAACACGTAACTTTTTACTGAGAGCTCAGATTTGCAGAAGAAACACATATTCATGCTCCTCACGGTCTGAAAAGCACAAAAACGCCTTCAATTTTCAAGTACGAGCTTTCCCTGGGGAGTTAGACCAAAGGGCATCTCAGAATTCTCAGTAGGGCTCAATTCAAGCAGAAAACGTAACTTTTGACAGAGAGCACAGATTTGCAGAAGAAACACATATTCATGCTACTCAAGGTGTGAAAAGCACAAAAACGCCTTCAATTTTGAAGTACGAGCTTTCCCTGAGAAGTTAGAGCAAAGTGCATCTCAGAATTGGCAGTAGGGCTCATTTCAGCCAGAACACGTAACTTTTTACTGAGAGCTCAGATTTGCAGAAGAAACACATATTCATGCTCCTCACGGTCTGAAAAGCACAAAAACGCCTTCAATTTTCAAGTACGAGCTTTCCCTGAGAAGTTAGAGCAAAGTGCATCTCACAATTCGCAGTAGGGCTCATTTCTGCCAGAACACGTAACTTTTTACAGAGAGCTCAGATTTGCAGAAGAAACACATATTCATGCTCCTCACAGTCTGAAAAGCACAAAAACGGCTTCAATTTTCAAGTACTAGCTTTCCCTGAGGAATTAGACCAAAGTGCATCTCAGAATTGGAAGTAGGGCTCATTTCAGCCAGAACACGTAACTTTTTACAGAGAGCTCAGATTTGCAGAAGAAACACATATTCATGCTCCTCACACTCTGAAAAGCACAAAAACGGCTTCAAGTTTCAAGTACGAGCTTTCCCTGGGGAGTTAGACCAAAGGGCATCTCAGAATTGTCAGTAGGGCTCAATTCAAGCAGAAAACGTAACTTTTGACACAGAGCACAGATTTGCAGAAGAAACACATATTCATGCTACTCAAGGTCTGAAAAGCACAAAAACACCTTCAATTTTCAAGTACGAGCTTTCCCTGAGAAGTTAGAGCAAAGTGCATCTCAGAATTGGCAGTAGGGCTCATTTCAGCCAGAACACGTAACTTTTTACAGAGAGCTCAGATTTGCAGAAGAAACACATATTCATGCTCCTCACGGTCTGAAAAGCACAAAAACGCCTTCAATTTTCAAGTACGAGCTTTCCCTGAGAAGTTAGAGCAAAGTGCATATCAGAATTGTCAGTAGGACTCATTTCAGCCAGAACACGTAACTTTTTACACAGAGCTCAGATTTGCAGAAGAAACACATATTCATGCTCCTCACGGTCTGAAAAGCACAAAAACGCCTTCAATTTTCAAGTACGAGCTTTCCCTGAGAAGTTAGAGCAAAGTGCATCTCACAATTCGCAGTAGGGCTCATTTCTGCCAGAACACGTAACTTTTTACAGAGAGCTCAGATTTGCAGAAGAAACACATATTCATACTCCTCACGGTCTGAAAATCACAAAAAGGCCTTCAAGTTTCAAGTACAAGATTTCCCTTAGGAATTAGACCAAAGTGCATCTCAGAATTGGCAGTAGGGCTCAATTCAGCCAGAAAACGTAACTTTTGACACAGAACTCAGATTTGCAGAAGAAACAAATATTCATGCTCCTCACTGTCTGAAAAGCACAAAAACGCCTTCAAGTTTCAAGTACGAGCTTTCCCTGAGAAGTTAGAGCAAAGTGCATCTCAGAATTGGCAGTAGGACTCATTTCAGCCAGAACACGTAACTTTTTACAGAGAGCTCAGATTTGCAGAAGAAACACATATTCATGCTCCTCACGGTCTGAAAAGCACAAAAACGGTTTCAATTTTCAAGTATGAGCTTTCCCTGAGGAATTAGACCAAAGTGCATCTCAGAATTGGCAGTAGGGCTCATTTCAGTAAGAAAACGTAACTTTTGTCACAGAGCTCAGATTTGAAGAAGAAACACATATTCATGCTCCTCACAGTCTGAAAAGCACAAAAACGCCTTCAACTTTCAAGTACGAGCTTTCCCTGGGGAGTTAGACCAAAGTGCATCTCAAAATTGGCAGTAGGGCTCAATTCAGCCAGAAAACGTAACTTTAGACACAGAACTCAGATTTGCAGAAGAAACACATATTCATGCTCCTCACAGTCTGAAAAGCACAAAAACGCCTTCAATTTTCAAGTACGAGCTTACCCTGAGGAATTAGACCAAAGTGCATCTCAGAATTGGCAGTAGGGCTCATTTCAGCCAGAACACGTAACTTTTTACAGAGAGCTCAGCTTTGCAGAAGAAACACTTATTCATGCTCGTCACAGTCTGAAAAGCACAAAAACGCCTTCAATTTTGAAGTACGAGCTTTCCCTGAGAAGTTAGACCAAAGTGCATCTCAGAATTGTCAGTAGGGCTCAATTCAAGCAGAAAACGTAACTTTTGACACAGAGCACAGATTTGCAGAAGAAACACATATTCATGCTCCTCACAGTCTGAAAAGCACAAAAACGCCTTCAACTTTCATGTACGAGTTTTACCTGAGGAATTAGACCAAAGTGCATCTCAGAATTGGCAGTAGGGCTCATTTCAGCTAGAAAACGTAACTTTTTACAGAGAGCTCAGATTTGCAGAAGAAACACATATTCATGCTCCTCAAGGTTTGAAAAGCACAAAAACGCCTTCAATTTTCAAGTACGAGCTTTCCCTGAGAAGTTAGAGCAAAGTGCATCTCAGAATTGTCAGTAGGACTCATTTCAGCCAGAACACGTAACTTTTTACAGAGAGCTCAGATTTGAAGAAGAAACACTTATTCATGCTCGCCACAGTCTGAAAAGCACAAAAACGCCTTCAATTTTGAAGTACGAGCTTTCCCTGAGGAATTAGACCAAAGTGAATCTCAGAATTGGCAGTAGGGCTCAATTCAGCCAGAAAACGTAACTTTTGACACAGAACTCAGATTTGCAGAAGAAACAAATATTCATGCTCCTCACTGTCTGAAAAGCACAAAAACGCCTTCAAGTTTCAAGTACGAGCTTTCCCTGAGAAGGTAGAGCAAAGTGCATCTCAGAATTGGCAGTAGGACTCATTTCAGCCAGAACACGTAACTTTTTACAGAGAGCTCAGATTTGCAGAAGAAACACATATTCATGCTCCTCACAGTCTGAAAAGCACAAAAACGGTTTCAATTTTCAAGTACGAGCTTTCCCTGAGGAATTAGACCAAAGTGCATCTCAGAATTGGCAGTAGGGCTCATTTCAGCCAGAACACGTAACTTTTTACAGAGAGCTCAGATTTGCAGAAGAAACACATATTCATGCTCCTCACAGTCTGAAAAGCACAAAAACGGCTTCAATTTTCAAGTACGAGCTTTCCCTGGGGAGTTAGACCAAAGGGCATCTCAGAATTGTCAGTAGGGCTCAATTCAAGCAGAAAACGTAACTTTTGACACAGAGCACAGATTTGCAGAAGAAACACATATTCATGCTACTCAAGGTCTGAAAAGCACAAAAATGCCTTCAATTTTCAAGTACGAGCTTTCCCTGAGAAGTTAGAGCAAAGTGCATCTCACAATTCGCAGTAGGGCTCATTTCTGCCAGAACACGTAACTTTTTACAGAGAGCTCAGATTTGCAGAAGAAACACATATTCATACTCCTCACGGTCTGAAAATCACAAAAACGCCTTCAAGTTTCAAGTACAAGATTTCCCTTAGGAATTAGACCAAAGTGCATCTCAGAATTGGCAGTAGGGCTCAATTCAGCCAGAAAACGTAACTTTTGACACAGAACTCAGATTTGCAGAAGAAACAAATATTCATGCTCCTCACTGTCTGAAAAGCACAAAAACGCCTTCAAGTTTCAAGTACGAGCTTTCCCTGAGAAGTTAGAGCAAAGTGCATCTCAGAATTGGCCGTAGGACTCATTTCAGCCAGAACACGTAACTTTTTACAGAGAGCTCAGATTTGCAGAAGAAACACATATTCATGCTCCTCACAGTCTGAAAAGCACAAAAACGGCTTCAATTTTCAAGTACGAGCTTTCCCTGAGGAATTAGACCAAAGTGCATCTCAGAATTGGCAGTAGGGCTCATTTCAGCCAGAACACGTAACTTTTTACAGAGAGCTCAGATTTGCAGAAGAAACACATATTCATGCTCCTCACAGTCTGAAAAGCACAAAAACGCCTTCAAGTTTCAAGTACGAGCTTTCCCTGAGAAGTTAGAGCAAAGTGCATCTCAGAATTGGCAGTAGGACTCATTTCAGCCAGAACATGTAACTTTTTACAGAGAGCTCAGATTTGCAGAAGAAACACATATTCATGCTCCTCACAGTCTGAAAAGCACAAAAACGGCTTCAATTTTCAAGTACTAGCTTTCCCTGAGGAATTAGACCAAAGTGCATCTCAGAATTGGAAGTAGGGCTCATTTCAGCCAGAACACGTAACTTTTTACAGAGAGCTCAGATTTGCAGAAGAAACACATATTCATGCTCCTCACGGTCTGAAAAGCACAAAAACGCCTTCAATTTTCAAGTACGAGCTTTCCCTGAGAAGTTAGAGCAAAGTGCATCTCAGAATTGGCCGTAGGACTCATTTCAGCCAGAACACGTAACTTTTTACAGAGAGCTCAGATTTGCAGAAGAAACACATATTCATGCTCCTCACAGTCTGAAAAGCACAAAAACGGCTTCAATTTTCAAGTACGAGCTTTCCCTGAGGAATTAGACCAAAGTGCATCTCAGAATTGGCAGTAGGGCTCATTTCAGCCAGAACACGTAACTTTTTACAGAGAGCTCAGATTTGCAGAAGAAACACATATTCATGCTCCTCACAGTCTGAAAAGCACAAAAACGGCTTCAATTTTCAAGTACGAGCTTTCCCTGGGGAGTTAGACCAAAGGGCATCTCAGAATTGTCAGTAGGGCTCAATTCAAGCAGAAAACGTAACTTTTGACACAGAGCACAGATTTGCAGAAGAAACACATATTCATGCTCCTCAAGGTCTGAAAAGCACAAAAACGCCTTCAATTTTGAAGTACGAGCTTTCCCTGAGAAGTTAGAGCAAAGTGCATCTCAGAATTGGCAGTAGGGCTCATTTCAGCCAGAACACGTAACTTTTTACAGAGAGCTCAGATTTGCAGAAGAAACACATATTCATGCTCCTCACGGTCTGAAAAGCACAAAAACGCCTTCAATTTTCAAGTACGAGCTTTCCCTGAGAAGTTAGAGCAAAGTGCATCTCAGAATTGTCAGTAGGACTCATTTCAGCCAGAACACGTAACTTTTTACACAGAGCTCAGATTTGCAGAAGAAACACATATTCATGCTCCTCACGGTCTGAAAAGCACAAAAACGCCTTCAATTTTCAAGTACGAGCTTTCCCTGAAAAGTTAGAGCAAAGTGCATCTCACAATTCGCAATAGGGCTCATTTCTGCCAGAACACGTAACTTTTTACAGAGAGCTCAGATTTGCAGAAGAAACACATATTCATACTCCTCACGGTCTGAAAATCACAAAAACGCCTTCAAGTTTCAAGTACAAGATTTCCCTTAGGAATTAGACCAAAGTGCATCTCAGAATTGGCAGTACGGCTCAATTCAGCCAGAACACGTAACTTTTGACACAGAACTCAGATTTGCAGAAGAAACAAATATTCATGCTCCTCACTGTCTGAAAAGCACAAAAACGCCTTCAAGTTTCAAGTACGAGCTTTCCCTGAGAAGTTAGAGCAAAGCGCATCTCAGAATTGGCAGTAGGACTCATTTCAGCCAGAACACGTAACTTTTTACAGAGAGCTCAGATTTGCAGAAGAAACACATATTCATGCTCCTCACAGTCTGAAAAGCACAAAAACGGCTTCAATTTTCAAGTACGAGCTTTCCCTGAGGAATTAGACCAAAGTGCATCTCAGAATTGGCAGTAGGGCTCATTTCAGCCAGAACACGTAACTTTTTACAGAGAGCTCAGATTTGCAGAAGAAACACATATTCATGCTCCTCACAGTCTGAAAAGCACAAACACGCCTTCAACTTTCAATTACGAGCTTTCCCTGTGGAGTTAGACCAAAGTGCATCTCAGAATTGGCAGTAGGGCTCAATTCAAGCAGAAAACGTAACTTTTGACACAGAGCACAGATTTGCAGAAGAAACACATATTCATGCTCCTCAAGGTCTGAAAAGCACAAAAACGCCTTCAATTTTCAAGTACGAGCTTTCCCTGAGAAGTTAGAGCAAAGTGCATCTCAGAATTGTCAGTAGGACTCATTTCAGCCAGAACACGTAACTTTTTACAGAGAGCTCAGATTTGCCGAAGAAACACTTATTCATGCTCCTCACAGTCTGAAAAGCACAAAAACGCCTTCAACTTTCATGTACGAGCTTTCCCTGGGGAGTTAGACCAAAGTGCATCTCAAAATTGGCAGTAGGGCTCAATTCAGCCAGAAAACGTAACTTTTGACACAGAACTCAGATTTGCAGAAGAAACACATATTCATGCTCCTCACGGTCTGAAAAGCACAAACACGCCTTCAATTTTCAAGTACGAGCTTTCCCTGAGAAGTTAGAGCAAAGTGCATCTCAGAATTGTCAGTAGGACTCATTTCAGCAAGAACACGTAACTTTTTACAGAGAGCTCAGATTTGCAGAAGAAACACATATTCATGCTCCTCACAGTCTGAAAAGCACAAAAACGGCTTCAATTTTCAAGTACGAGCTTTCCCTGAGAAGTTAGACCAAAGTGCATCTCAGAATTGTCAGTAGGACTCATTTCAGCCAGAACACGTAACTTTTTACAGAGAGCTCAGATTTGAAGAAGAAACACTTATTCATGCTCGCCACAGTCTGAAAAGCACAAAAACGCCTTCAATTTTGAAGTACGAGCTTTCCCTGAGAAGTTAGAGCAAAGTGCATCTCAGAATTGGCAGTAGGGCTCATTTCAGCCAGAACACGTAACTTTTTAGAGAGAGCTCAGATTTGCAGAAGAAACACATATTCATTTTCCTCACGGTCTGAAAAGCACAAAAACGCCTTCAATTTTCAAGTACGAGCTTTCCCTGAGAAGTTAGAGCAAAGTGCATCTCAGAATTGTCAGTAGGACTCATTTCAGCCAGAACACGTAACTTTTTACACAGAGCTCAGATTTGCAGAAGAAACACATATTCATGCTCCTCACGGTCTGAAAAGCACAAAAACGCCTTCAATTTTCAAGTACGAGCTTTCCCTGAGATGTTAGAGCAAAGTGCATCTCACAATTCGCAGTAGGGCTCATTTCTGCCAGAACACGTAACTTTTTCCAGAGAGCTCAGATTTGCAGAAGAAACACATATTCATACTCCTCACGGTCTGAAAATCACAAAAACGCCTTCAAGTTTCAAGTACAAGATTTCCCTTAGGAATTAGACCAAAGTGCATCTCAGAATTGGCAGTAGGGCTCAATTCAGCCAGAAAACGTAACTTTTGACACAGAACTCAGATTTGCAGAAGAAACAAATATTCATGCTCCTCACTGTCTGAAAAGCACAAAAACGCCTTCAAGTTTCAAGTACGAGCTTTCCCTGAGAAGTTAGAGCAAAGTGCATCTCAGAATTGGCCGTAGGACTCATTTCAGCCAGAACACGTAACTTTTTACAGAGAGCTCAGATTTGCAGAAGAAACACATATTCATGCTCCTCACAGTCTGAAAAGCACAAAAACGGCTTCAATTTTCAAGTACGAGCTTTCCCTGAGGAATTAGACCAAAGTGCATCTCAGAATTGGCAGTAGGGCTCATTTCAGCCAGAACACGTAACTTTTTACAGAGAGCTCAGATTTGCAGAAGAAACACATATTCATGCTCCTCACAGTCTGAAAAGCACAAAAACGGCTTCAATTTTCAAGTACGAGCTTTCCCTGGGGAGTTAGTCCAAAGGGCATCTCAGAATTGTCAGTAGGGCTCAATTCAAGCAGAAAACGTAACTTTTGACACAGAGCACAGATTTGCAGAAGAAACACATATTCATGCTACTCAAGGTCTGAAAAGCACAAAAACGCCTTCAATTTTGAAGTACGAGCTTTCCCTGAGAAGTTAGAGCAAAGTGCATCTCAGAATTGGCAGTAGGGCTCATTTCAGCCAGAACACGTAACTTTTTACAGAGAGCTCAGATTTGCAGAAGAAACACATATTCATGCTCCTCACGGTCTGAAAAGCACAAAAACGCCTTCAATTTTCAAGTACGAGCTTTTCCTGAGAAGTTAGAGCAAAGTGCATCTCAGAATTGTCAGTAGGACTCATTTCAGCCAGAACACGTAACTTTTTACACAGAGCTCAGATTTGCAGAAGAAACACATATTCATGCTCCTCACGGTCTGAAAAGCACAAAAACGCCTTCAATTTTCAAGTACGAGCTTTCCCTGGGGAGTTAGACCAAAGGGCATCTCAGAATTGTCAGTAGGGCTCAATTCAAGCAGAAAACGTAACTTTTGACAGAGAGCACAGATTTGCAGAAGAAACACATATTCATGCTACTCAAGGTGTGAAAAGCACAAAAACGCCTTCAATTTTGAAGTACGAGCTTTCCCTGAGAAGTTAGAGCAAAGTGCATCTCAGAATTGGCAGTAGGGCTCATTTCAGCCAGAACACGTAACTTTTTACTGAGAGCTCAGATTTGCAGAAGAAACACATATTCATGCTCCTCACGGTCTGAAAAGCACAAAAACGCCTTCAATTTTCAAGTACGAGCTTTCCCTGGGGAGTTAGACCAAAGGGCATCTCAGAATTCTCAGTAGGGCTCAATTCAAGCAGAAAACGTAACTTTTGACAGAGAGCACAGATTTGCAGAAGAAACACATATTCATGCTACTCAAGGTGTGAAAAGCACAAAAACGCCTTCAATTTTGAAGTACGAGCTTTCCCTGAGAAGTTAGAGCAAAGTGCATCTCAGAATTGGCAGTAGGGCTCATTTCAGCCAGAACACGTAACTTTTTACTGAGAGCTCAGATTTGCAGAAGAAACACATATTCATGCTCCTCACGGTCTGAAAAGCACAAAAACGCCTTCAATTTTCAAGTACGAGCTTTCCCTGAGAAGTTAGAGCAAAGTGCATCTCAGAATTGTCAGTAGGACTCATTTCAGCCAGAACACGTAACTTTTTACACAGAGCTCAGATTTGCAGAAGAAACACATATTCATGCTCCTCACGGTCTGAAAAGCACAAAAACGCCTTCAATTTTCAAGTACGAGCTTTCCCTGAGAAGTTAGAGCAAAGTGCATCTCAGAATTGGCAGTAGGGCTCATTTCAGCCAGAACACGTAACTTTTTACAGAGAGCTCAGATTTGCAGAAGAAACACATATTCATGCTCCTCACGGTCTGAAAAGCACAAAAACGCCTTCAATTTTCAAGTACGAGCTTTCCCTGAGAAGTTAGAGCAAAGTGCATATCAGAATTGTCAGTAGGACTCATTTCAGCCAGAACACGTAACTTTTTACACAGAGCTCAGATTTGCAGAAGAAACACATATTCATGCTCCTCACGGTCTGAAAAGCACAAAAACGCCTTCAATTTTCAAGTACGAGCTTTCCCTGAGAAGTTAGAGCAAAGTGCATCTCACAATTCGCAGTAGGGCTCATTTCTGCCAGAACACGTAACTTTTTACAGAGAGCTCAGATTTGCAGAAGAAACACATATTCATACTCCTCACGGTCTGAAAATCACAAAAAGGCCTTCAAGTTTCAAGTACAAGATTTCCCTTAGGAATTAGACCAAAGTGCATCTCAGAATTGGCAGTAGGGCTCAATTCAGCCAGAAAACGTAACTTTTGACACAGAACTCAGATTTGCAGAAGAAACAAATATTCATGCTCCTCACTGTCTGAAAAGCACAAAAACGCCTTCAAGTTTCAAGTACGAGCTTTCCCTGAGAAGTTAGAGCAAAGTGCATCTCAGAATTGGCAGTAGGACTCATTTCAGCCAGAACACGTAACTTTTTACAGAGAGCTCAGATTTGCAGAAGAAACACATATTCATGCTCCTCACAGTCTGAAAAGCACAAAAACGGTTTCAATTTTCAAGTACGAGCTTTCCCTGAGGAATTAGACCAAAGTGCATCTCAGAATTGGCAGTAGGGCTCATTTCAGTAAGAAAACGTAACTTTTGTCACAGAGCTCAGATTTGAAGAAGAAACACATATTCATGCTCCTCACAGTCTGAAAAGCACAAAAACGCCTTCAACTTTCAAGTACGAGCTTTCCCTGGGGAGTTAGACCAAAGTGCATCTCAAAATTGGCAGTAGGGCTCATTTCAGCCAGAACACGTAACTTTTTACAGAGAGCTCAGATTTGCAGAAGAAACACATATTCATGCTCCTCACAGTCTGAAAAGCACAAACACGCCTTCAACTTTCAAGTACGAGCTTTCCCTGTGGAGTTAGACCAAAGTGCATCTCAGAATTGGCAGTAGGGCTCAATTCAAGCAGAAAACGTAACTTTTGACACAGAGCACAGATTTGCAGAAGAAACACATATTCATGCTCCTCAAGGTCTGAAAAGCACAAAAACGCCTTCAATTTTCAAGTACGAGCTTTCCCTGAGAAGTTAGAGCAAAGTGCATCTCAGAATTGTCAGTAGGACTCATTTCAGCCAGAACACGTAACTTTTTACAGAGAGCTCAGATTTGCCGAAGAAACACTTATTCATGCTCCTCACAGTCTGAAAAGCACAAAAACGCCTTCAACTTTCATGTACGAGCTTTCCCTGGGGAGTTAGACCAAAGTGCATCTCAAAATTGGCAGTAGGGCTCAATTCAGCCAGAAAACGTAACTTTTGACACAGAACTCAGATTTGCAGAAGAAACACATATTCATGCTCCTCACGGTCTGAAAAGCACAAACACGCCTTCAATTTTCAAGTACGAGCTTTCCCTGAGAAGTTAGAGCAAAGTGCATCTCAGAATTGTCAGTAGGACTCATTTCAGCAAGAACACGTAACTTTTTACAGAGAGCTCAGATTTGCAGAAGAAACACATATTCATGCTCCTCACAGTCTGAAAAGCACAAAAACGGCTTCAATTTTCAAGTACGAGCTTTCCCTGAGAAGTTAGACCAAAGTGCATCTCAGAATTGTCAGTAGGACTCATTTCAGCCAGAACACGTAACTTTTTACAGAGAGCTCAGATTTGAAGAAGAAACACTTATTCATGCTCGCCACAGTCTGAAAAGCACAAAAACGCCTTCAATTTTGAAGTACGAGCTTTCCCTGAGAAGTTAGAGCAAAGTGCATCTCAGAATTGGCAGTAGGGCTCATTTCAGCCAGAACACGTAACTTTTTAGAGAGAGCTCAGATTTGCAGAAGAAACACATATTCATTTTCCTCACGGTCTGAAAAGAACAAAAACGCCTTCAATTTTCAAGTACGAGCTTTCCCTGAGAAGTTAGAGCAAAGTGCATCTCAGAATTGTCAGTAGGACTCATTTCAGCCAGAACACGTAACTTTTTACACAGAGCTCAGATTTGCAGAAGAAACACATATTCATGCTCCTCACGGTCTGAAAAGCACAAAAACGCCTTCAATTTTCAAGTACGAGCTTTCCCTGAGATGTTAGAGCAAAGTGCATCTCACAATTCGCAGTAGGGCTCATTTCTGCCAGAACACGTAACTTTTTCCAGAGAGCTCAGATTTGCAGAAGAAACACATATTCATACTCCTCACGGTCTGAAAATCACAAAAACGCCTTCAAGTTTCAAGTACAAGATTTCCCTTAGGAATTAGACCAAAGTGCATCTCAGAATTGGCAGTAGGGCTCAATTCAGCCAGAAAACGTAACTTTTGACACAGAACTCAGATTTGCAGAAGAAACAAATATTCATGCTCCTCACTGTCTGAAAAGCACAAAAACGCCTTCAAGTTTCAAGTACGAGCTTTCCCTGAGAAGTTAGAGCAAAGTGCATCTCAGAATTGGCCGTAGGACTCATTTCAGCCAGAACACGTAACTTTTTACAGAGAGCTCAGATTTGCAGAAGAAACACATATTCATGCTCCTCACAGTCTGAAAAGCACAAAAACGGCTTCAATTTTCAAGTACGAGCTTTCCCTGAGGAATTAGACCAAAGTGCATCTCAGAATTGGCAGTAGGGCTCATTTCAGCCAGAACACGTAACTTTTTACAGAGAGCTCAGATTTGCAGAAGAAACACATATTCATGCTCCTCACAGTCTGAAAAGCACAAAAACGGCTTCAATTTTCAAGTACGAGCTTTCCCTGGGGAGTTAGTCCAAAGGGCATCTCAGAATTGTCAGTAGGGCTCAATTCAAGCAGAAAACGTAACTTTTGACACAGAGCACAGATTTGCAGAAGAAACACATATTCATGCTACTCAAGGTCTGAAAAGCACAAAAACGCCTTCAATTTTGAAGTACGAGCTTTCCCTGAGAAGTTAGAGCAAAGTGCATCTCAGAATTGGCAGTAGGGCTCATTTCAGCCAGAACACGTAACTTTTTACAGAGAGCTCAGATTTGCAGAAGAAACACATATTCATGCTCCTCACGGTCTGAAAAGCACAAAAACGCCTTCAATTTTCAAGTACGAGCTTTTCCTGAGAAGTTAGAGCAAAGTGCATCTCAGAATTGTCAGTAGGACTCATTTCAGCCAGAACACGTAACTTTTTACACAGAGCTCAGATTTGCAGAAGAAACACATATTCATGCTCCTCACGGTCTGAAAAGCACAAAAACGCCTTCAATTTTCAAGTACGAGCTTTCCCTGGGGAGTTAGACCAAAGGGCATCTCAGAATTGTCAGTAGGGCTCAATTCAAGCAGAAAACGTAACTTTTGACAGAGAGCACAGATTTGCAGAAGAAACACATATTCATGCTACTCAAGGTGTGAAAAGCACAAAAACGCCTTCAATTTTGAAGTACGAGCTTTCCCTGAGAAGTTAGAGCAAAGTGCATCTCAGAATTGGCAGTAGGGCTCATTTCAGCCAGAACACGTAACTTTTTACTGAGAGCTCAGATTTGCAGAAGAAACACATATTCATGCTCCTCACGGTCTGAAAAGCACAAAAACGCCTTCAATTTTCAAGTACGAGCTTTCCCTGGGGAGTTAGACCAAAGGGCATCTCAGAATTCTCAGTAGGGCTCAATTCAAGCAGAAAACGTAACTTTTGACAGAGAGCACAGATTTGCAGAAGAAACACATATTCATGCTACTCAAGGTGTGAAAAGCACAAAAACGCCTTCAATTTTGAAGTACGAGCTTTCCCTGAGAAGTTAGAGCAAAGTGCATCTCAGAATTGGCAGTAGGGCTCATTTCAGCCAGAACACGTAACTTTTTACTGAGAGCTCAGATTTGCAGAAGAAACACATATTCATGCTCCTCACGGTCTGAAAAGCACAAAAACGCCTTCAATTTTCAAGTACGAGCTTTCCCTGAGAAGTTAGAGCAAAGTGCATCTCAGAATTGTCAGTAGGACTCATTTCAGCCAGAACACGTAACTTTTTACACAGAGCTCAGATTTGCAGAAGAAACACATATTCATGCTCCTCACGGTCTGAAAAGCACAAAAACGCCTTCAATTTTCAAGTACGAGCTTTCCCTGAGAAGTTAGAGCAAAGTGCATCTCAGAATTCGCAGTAGGGCTCATTTCTGCCAGAACACGTAACTTTTTACAGAGAGCTCAGATTTGCAGAAGAAACACATATTCATGCTCCTCACAGTCTGAAAAGCACAAAAACGGCTTCAATTTTCAAGTACTAGCTTTCCCTGAGGAATTAGACCAAAGTGCATCTCAGAATTGGAAGTAGGGCTCATTTCAGCCAGAACACGTAACTTTTTACAGAGAGCTCAGATTTGCAGAAGAAACACATATTCATGCTCCTCACACTCTGAAAAGCACAAAAACGGCTTCAAGTTTCAAGTACGAGCTTTCCCTGGGGAGTTAGACCAAAGGGCATCTCAGAATTGTCAGTAGGGCTCAATTCAAGCAGAAAACGTAACTTTTGACACAGAGCACAGATTTGCAGAAGAAACACATATTCATGCTACTCAAGGTCTGAAAAGCACAAAAACACCTTCAATTTTCAAGTACGAGCTTTCCCTGAGAAGTTAGAGCAAAGTGCATCTCAGAATTGGCAGTAGGGCTCATTTCAGCCAGAACACGTAACTTTTTACAGAGAGCTCAGATTTGCAGAAGAAACACATATTCATGCTCCTCACGGTCTGAAAAGCACAAAAACGCCTTCAATTTTCAAGTACGAGCTTTCCCTGAGAAGTTAGAGCAAAGTGCATATCAGAATTGTCAGTAGGACTCATTTCAGCCAGAACACGTAACTTTTTACACAGAGCTCAGATTTGCAGAAGAAACACATATTCATGCTCCTCACGGTCTGAAAAGCACAAAAACGCCTTCAATTTTCAAGTACGAGCTTTCCCTGAGAAGTTAGAGCAAAGTGCATCTCACAATTCGCAGTAGGGCTCATTTCTGCCAGAACACGTAACTTTTTACAGAGAGCTCAGATTTGCAGAAGAAACACATATTCATACTCCTCACGGTCTGAAAATCACAAAAAGGCCTTCAAGTTTCAAGTACAAGATTTCCCTTAGGAATTAGACCAAAGTGCATCTCAGAATTGGCAGTAGGGCTCAATTCAGCCAGAAAACGTAACTTTTGACACAGAACTCAGATTTGCAGAAGAAACAAATATTCATGCTCCTCACTGTCTGAAAAGCACAAAAACGCCTTCAAGTTTCAAGTACGAGCTTTCCCTGAGAAGTTAGAGCAAAGTGCATCTCAGAATTGGCAGTAGGACTCATTTCAGCCAGAACACGTAACTTTTTACAGAGAGCTCAGATTTGCAGAAGAAACACATATTCATGCTCCTCACAGTCTGAAAAGCACAAAAACGGTTTCAATTTTCAAGTACGAGCTTTCCCTGAGGAATTAGACCAAAGTGCATCTCAGAATTGGCAGTAGGGCTCATTTCAGTAAGAAAACGTAACTTTTGTCACAGAGCTCAGATTTGAAGAAGAAACACATATTCATGCTCCTCACAGTCTGAAAAGCACAAAAACGCCTTCAACTTTCAAGTACGAGCTTTCCCTGGGGAGTTAGACCAAAGTGCATCTCAAAATTGGCAGTAGGGCTCAATTCAGCCAGAAAACGTAACTTTAGACACAGAACTCAGATTTGCAGAAGAAACACATATTCATGCTCCTCACAGTCTGAAAAGCACAAAAACGCCTTCAATTTTCAAGTACGAGCTTACCCTGAGGAATTAGACCAAAGTGCATCTCAGAATTGGCAGTAGGGCTCATTTCAGCCAGAACACGTAACTTTTTACAGAGAGCTCAGCTTTGCAGAAGAAACACTTATTCATGCTCGTCACAGTCTGAAAAGCACAAAAACGCCTTCAATTTTGAAGTACGAGCTTTCCCTGAGAAGTTAGACCAAAGTGCATCTCAGAATTGTCAGTAGGGCTCAATTCAAGCAGAAAACGTAACTTTTGACACAGAGCACAGATTTGCAGAAGAAACACATATTCATGCTCCTCACAGTCTGAAAAGCACAAAAACGCCTTCAACTTTCATGTACGAGTTTTACCTGAGGAATTAGACCAAAGTGCATCTCAGAATTGGCAGTAGGGCTCATTTCAGCTAGAAAACGTAACTTTTTACAGAGAGCTCAGATTTGCAGAAGAAACACATATTCATGCTCCTCAAGGTTTGAAAAGCACAAAAACGCCTTCAATTTTCAAGTACGAGCTTTCCCTGAGAAGTTAGAGCAAAGTGCATCTCAGAATTGTCAGTAGGACTCATTTCAGCCAGAACACGTAACTTTTTACAGAGAGCTCAGATTTGAAGAAGAAACACTTATTCATGCTCGCCACAGTCTGAAAAGCACAAAAACGCCTTCAATTTTGAAGTACGAGCTTTCCCTGAGGAATTAGACCAAAGTGCATCTCACAATTCGCAGTAGGGCTCATTTCTGCCAGAACACGTAACTTTTTACAGAGAGCTCAGATTTGCAGAAGAAACACATATTCATACTCCTCACGGTCTGAAAATCACAAAAACGCCTTCAAGTTTCAAGTACAAGATTTCCCTTAGGAATTAGACCAAAGTGAATCTCAGAATTGGCAGTAGGGCTCAATTCAGCCAGAAAACGTAACTTTTGACACAGAACTCAGATTTGCAGAAGAAACAAATATTCATGCTCCTCACTGTCTGAAAAGCACAAAAACGCCTTCAAGTTTCAAGTACGAGCTTTCCCTGAGAAGGTAGAGCAAAGTGCATCTCAGAATTGGCAGTAGGACTCATTTCAGCCAGAACACGTAACTTTTTACAGAGAGCTCAGATTTGCAGAAGAAACACATATTCATGCTCCTCACAGTCTGAAAAGCACAAAAACGGTTTCAATTTTCAAGTACGAGCTTTCCCTGAGGAATTAGACCAAAGTGCATCTCAGAATTGGCAGTAGGGCTCATTTCAGCCAGAACACGTAACTTTTTACAGAGAGCTCAGATTTGCAGAAGAAACACATATTCATGCTCCTCACAGTCTGAAAAGCACAAAAACGGTTTCAATTTTCAAGTACGAGCTTTCCCTGAGGAATTAGACCAAAGTGCATCTCAGAATTGGCAGTAGGGCTCATTTCAGTAAGAAAACGTAACTTTTGTCACAGAGCTCAGATTTGAAGAAGAAACACATATTCATGCTCCTCACAGTCTGAAAAGCACAAAAACGCCTTCAACTTTCAAGTACGAGCTTTCCCTGGGGAGTTAGACCAAAGTGCATCTCAAAATTGGCAGTAGGGCTCAATTCAGCCAGAAAACGTAACTTTAGACACAGAACTCAGATTTGCAGAAGAAACACATATTCATGCTCCTCACAGTCTGAAAAGCACAAAAACGCCTTCAATTTTCAAGTACGAGCTTACCCTGAGGAATTAGACCAAAGTGCATCTCAGAATTGGCAGTAGGGCTCATTTCAGCCAGAACACGTAACTTTTTACAGAGAGCTCAGCTTTGCAGAAGAAACACTTATTCATGCTCGTCACAGTCTGAAAAGCACAAAAACGCCTTCAATTTTGAAGTACGAGCTTTCCCTGAGAAGTTAGACCAAAGTGCATCTCAGAATTGTCAGTAGGGCTCAATTCAAGCAGAAAACGTAACTTTTGACACAGAGCACAGATTTGCAGAAGAAACACATATTCATGCTCCTCACAGTCTGAAAAGCACAAAAACGCCTTCAACTTTCATGTACGAGTTTTACCTGAGGAATTAGACCAAAGTGCATCTCAGAATTGGCAGTAGGGCTCATTTCAGCTAGAAAACGTAACTTTTTACAGAGAGCTCAGATTTGCAGAAGAAACACATATTCATGCTCCTCAAGGTTTGAAAAGCACAAAAACGCCTTCAATTTTCAAGTACGAGCTTTCCCTGAGAAGTTAGAGCAAAGTGCATCTCAGAATTGTCAGTAGGACTCATTTCAGCCAGAACACGTAACTTTTTACAGAGAGCTCAGATTTGAAGAAGAAACACTTATTCATGCTCGCCACAGTCTGAAAAGCACAAAAACGCCTTCAATTTTGAAGTACGAGCTTTCCCTGAGGAATTAGACCAAAGTGCATCTCACAATTCGCAGTAGGGCTCATTTCTGCCAGAACACGTAACTTTTTACAGAGAGCTCAGATTTGCAGAAGAAACACATATTCATACTCCTCACGGTCTGAAAATCACAAAAACGCCTTCAAGTTTCAAGTACAAGATTTCCCTTAGGAATTAGACCAAAGTGAATCTCAGAATTGGCAGTAGGGCTCAATTCAGCCAGAAAACGTAACTTTTGACACAGAACTCAGATTTGCAGAAGAAACAAATATTCATGCTCCTCACTGTCTGAAAAGCACAAAAACGCCTTCAAGTTTCAAGTACGAGCTTTCCCTGAGAAGGTAGAGCAAAGTGCATCTCAGAATTGGCAGTAGGACTCATTTCAGCCAGAACACGTAACTTTTTACAGAGAGCTCAGATTTGCAGAAGAAACACATATTCATGCTCCTCACAGTCTGAAAAGCACAAAAACGGTTTCAATTTTCAAGTACGAGCTTTCCCTGAGGAATTAGACCAAAGTGCATCTCAGAATTGGCAGTAGGGCTCATTTCAGCCAGAACACGTAACTTTTTACAGAGAGCTCAGATTTGCAGAAGAAACACATATTCATGCTCCTCACAGTCTGAAAAGCACAAAAACGGCTTCAATTTTCAAGTACGAGCTTTCCCTGGGGAGTTAGACCAAAGGGCATCTCAGAATTGTCAGTAGGGCTCAATTCAAGCAGAAAACGTAACTTTTGACACAGAGCACAGATTTGCAGAAGAAACACATATTCATGCTACTCAAGGTCTGAAAAGCACAAAAATGCCTTCAATTTTCAAGTACGAGCTTTCCCTGAGAAGTTAGAGCAAACTGCATCTCACAATTCGCAGTAGGGCTCATTTCTGCCAGAACACGTAACTTTTTACAGAGAGCTCAGATTTGCAGAAGAAACACATATTCATACTCCTCACAGTCTGAAAATCACAAAAACGCCTTCAAGTTTCAAGTACAAGATTTCCCTTAGGAATTAGACCAAAGTGCATCTCAGAATTGGCAGTAGGGCTCAATTCAGCCAGAAAACGTAACTTTTGACACAGAACTCAGATTTGCAGAAGAAACAAATATTCATGCTCCTCACTGTCTGAAAAGCACAAAAACGCCTTCAAGTTTCAAGTACGAGCTTTCCCTGAGAAGTTAGAGCAAAGTGCATCTCAGAATTGGCCGTAGGACTCATTTCAGCCAGAACACGTAACTTTTTACAGAGAGCTCAGATTTGCAGAAGAAACACATATTCATGCTCCTCACAGTCTGAAAAGCACAAAAACGGCTTCAATTTTCAAGTACGAGCTTTCCCTGAGGAATTAGACCAAAGTGCATCTCAGAATTGGCAGTAGGGCTCATTTCAGCCAGAACACGTAACTTTTTACAGAGAGCTCAGATTTGCAGAAGAAACACATATTCATGCTCCTCACAGTCTGAAAAGCACAAAAACGCCTTCAAGTTTCAAGTACGAGCTTTCCCTGAGAAGTTAGAGCAAAGTGCATCTCAGAATTGGCAGTAGGACTCATTTCAGCCAGAACATGTAACTTTTTACAGAGAGCTCAGATTTGCAGAAGAAACACATATTCATGCTCCTCACAGTCTGAAAAGCACAAAAACGGCTTCAATATTCAAGTACTAGCTTTCCCTGAGGAATTAGACCAAAGTGCATCTCAGAATTGGAAGTAGGGCTCATTTCAGCCAGAACACGTAACTTTTTACAGAGAGCTCAGATTTGCAGAAGAAACACATATTCATGCTCCTCACGGTCTGAAAAGCACAAAAACGCCTTCAATTTTCAAGTACGAGCTTTCCCTGAGAAGTTAGAGCAAAGTGCATCTCAGAATTGGCCGTAGGACTCATTTCAGCCAGAACACGTAACTTTTTACAGAGAGCTCAGATTTGCAGAAGAAACACATATTCATGCTCCTCACAGTCTGAAAAGCACAAAAACGGCTTCAATTTTCAAGTACGAGCTTTCCCTGAGGAATTAGACCAAAGTGCATCTCAGAATTGGCAGTAGGGCTCATTTCAGCCAGAACACGTAACTTTTTACAGAGAGCTCAGATTTGCAGAAGAAACACATATTCATGCTCCTCACAGTCTGAAAAGCACAAAAATGGCTTCAATTTTCAAGTACGAGCTTTCCCTGGGGAGTTAGACCAAAGGGCATCTCAGAATTGTCAGTAGGGCTCAATTCAAGCAGAAAACGTAAGTTTTGACACAGAGCACAGATTTGCAGAAGAAACACATATTCATGCTACTCAAGGTCTGAAAAGCACAAAAACGCCTTCAATTTTGAAGTACGAGCTTTCCCTGAGAAGTTAGAGCAAAGTGCATCTCAGAATTGGCAGTAGGGCTCATTTCAGCCAGAACACGTAACTTTTTACAGAGAGCTCAGATTTGCAGAAGAAACACATATTCATGCTCCTCACGGTCTGAAATGCACAAAAACGCCTTCAATTATCAAGTACGAGCTTTCCCTGAGAAGTTAGAGCAAAGTGCATCTCACAATTCGCAGTAGGGCTCATTTCTGCCAGAACATGTAACTTTTTACAGAGAGCTCAGATTTGCAGAAGAAACACATATTCATACTCCTCACGGGCTGAAAATCACAAAAACGCCTTCAAGTATCAAGTACAAGATTTCCCTTAGGAATTAGACCAAAGTGCATCTCAGAATTGGCAGTAGGGCTCAATTCAACCAGAAAACGTAAGTTTTGACACAGAGCACAGATTTGCAGAAGAAACACATATTCATGCTACTCAACGTCTGAAAAGCACAAAAACGCCTTCAATTTTGAAGTACGAGCTTTCCCTGAGAAGTTAGAGCAAAGTGCATCTCAGAATTGGCAGTAGGGCTCAATTCAACCAGAAAACGTAAGTTTTGACACAGAGCACAGATTTGCAGAAGAAACACATATTCATGCTACTCAACGTCTGAAAAGCACAAAAACGCCTTCAATTTTGAAGTACGAGCTTTCCCTGAGAAGTTAGAGCAAAGTGCATCTCAGAATTGGCAGTAGGGCTCATTTCAGCCAGAACACGTAACTTTTTACAGAGAGCTCAGATTTGCAGAAGAAACACATATTCATGCTCCTCACGGTCTGAAAAGCACAAAAACGCCTTCAATTATCAAGTACGAGCTTTCCCTGAGAAGTTAGAGCAAAGTGCATCTCACAATTCGCAGTAGGGCTCATTTCTGCCAGAACATGTAACTTTTTACAGAGAGCTCAGATTTGCAGAAGAAACACATATTCATACTCCTCACGGGCTGAAAATCACAAAAACGCCTTCAAGTTTCAAGTACAAGATTTCCCTTAGGAATTAGACCAAATTGGCAGTAGGGCTCAATTCAACCAGAAAACGTAAGTTTTGACACAGAGCACAGATTTGCAGAAGAAACACATATTCATGCTACTCAAGGTCTGAAAAGCACAAAAACGCCTTCAATTTTGAAGTACGAGCTTTCCCTGAGAAGTTAGAGCAAAGTGCATCTCCGAATTGGCAGTAGGGCTCATTTCAGCCAGAACACGTAACTTTTTACAGAGAGCTCAGATTTGCAGAAGAAACAAATATTCATGCTCCTCACTGTCTGAAAAGCACAAAAACGCCTTCAAGTTTCAAGTACGAGCTTTCCCTGAGAAGTTAGAGCAAAGTGCATCTCAGAATTGGCAGTAGGACTCATTTCAGCCAGAACACGTAACTTTTTACAGAGAGCTCAGATTTGCAGAAGAAACACATATTCATGCTCCTCACAGTCTGAAAAGCACAAAAACGGCTTCAATTTTCAAGTACTAGCTTTCCCTGAGGAATTAGACCAAAGTGCATCTCAGAATTGGAAGTAGGGCTCATTTCAGCCAGAACACGTAACTTTTTACAGAGAGCTCAGATTTGCAGAAGAAACACATATTCATGCTCCTCACAGTCTGAAAAGCACAAAAACGGCTTCAATTTTCAAGTACGAGCTTTCCCTGGGGAGTTAGACCAAAGGGCATCTCAGAATTGTCAGTAGGGCTCAATTCAAGCAGAAAACGTAACTTTTGACACAGAGCACAGATTTGCAGAAGAAACACATATTCATGCTACTCAAGGTCTGAAAAGCACAAAAACACCTTCAATTTTCAAGTACGAGCTTTCCCTGAGAAGTTAGAGCAAAGTGCATCTCCGAATTGGCAGTAGGGCTCATTTCAGCCAGAACACGTAACTTTTTACAGAGAGCTCAGATTTGCAGAAGAAACAAATATTCATGCTCCTCACTGTCTGAAAAGCACAAAAACGCCTTCAAGTTTCAAGTACGAGCTTTCCCTGAGAAGTTAGAGCAAAGTGCATCTCAGAATTGGCAGTAGGACTCATTTCAGCCAGAACACGTAACTTTTTACAGAGAGCTCAGATTTGCAGAAGAAACACATATTCATGCTCCTCACAGTCTGAAAAGCACAAAAACGGCTTCAATTTTCAAGTACTAGCTTTCCCTGAGGAATTAGACCAAAGTGCATCTCAGAATTGGAAGTAGGGCTCATTTCAGCCAGAACACGTAACTTTTTACAGAGAGCTCAGATTTGCAGAAGAAACACATATTCATGCTCCTCACAGTCTGAAAAGCACAAAAACGGCTTCAATTTTCAAGTACGAGCTTTCCCTGGGGAGTTAGACCAAAGGGCATCTCAGAATTGTCAGTAGGGCTCAATTCAAGCAGAAAACGTAACTTTTGACACAGAGCACAGATTTGCAGAAGAAACACATATTCATGCTACTCAAGGTCTGAAAAGCACAAAAACACCTTCAATTTTCAAGTACGAGCTTTCCCTGAGAAGTTAGAGCAAAGTGCATCTCAGAATTGGCAGTAGGGCTCATTTCAGCCAGAACACGTAACTTTTTACAGAGAGCTCAGATTTGCAGAAGAAACACATATTCATGCTCCTCACAGTCTGAAAAGCACAAAAACGCCTTCAATTTTCAAGTACGAGCTTTCCCTGAGAAGTTAGAGCAAAGTGCATCTCAGAATTGTCAGTAGGACTCATTTCAGCCAGAACACGTAACTTTTTACACAGAGCTCAGATTTGCAGAAGAAACAAATATTCATGCTCCTCACGGTCTGAAAAGCACAAAAACGCCTTCAATTTTCAAGTACGAGCTTTCCCTGAGAAGTTAGAGCAAAGTGCATCTCACAATTCACAGTAGGGCTCATTTCTGCCAGAACATGTAACTTTTTACAGAGAGCTCAGATTTGCAGAAGAAACACATATTCATACTCCTCACGGGCTGAAAATCACAAAAACGCCTTCAAGTTTCAAGTACAAGATTTCCCTTAGGAATTAGACCAAAGTGCATCTCAGAATTGGCAGTAGGGCTCAATTCAACCAGAAAACGTAAGTTTTGACACAGAGCACAGATTTGCAGAAGAAACACATATTCATGCTACTCAAGGTCTGAAAAGCACAAAAACGCCTTCAATTTTGAAGTACGAGCTTTCCCTGAGAAGTTAGAGCAAAGTGCATCTCCGAATTGGCAGTAGGGCTCATTTCAGCCAGAACACGTAACTTTTTACAGAGAGCTCAGATTTGCAGAAGAAACAAATATTCATGCTCCTCACTGTCTGAAAAGCACAAAAACGCCTTCAAGTTTCAAGTTCGAGCTTTCCCTGAGAAGTTAGAGCAAAGTGCATCTCAGAATTGGCAGTAGGACTCATTTCAGCCAGAACACGTAACTTTTTACAGAGAGCTCAGATTTGCAGAAGAAACACATATTCATGCTCCTCACAGTCTGAAAAGCACAAAAACGGCTTCAATTTTCAAGTACTAGCTTTCCCTGAGGAATTAGACCAAAGTGCATCTCAGAATTGGAAGTAGGGCTCATTTCAGCCAGAACACGTAACTTTTTACAGAGAGCTCAGATTTGCAGAACAAACACATATTCATGCTCCTCACAGTCTGAAAAGCACAAAAACGGCTTCAATTTTCAAGTACGAGCTTTCCCTGAGAAGTTAGAGCAAAGTGCATCTCAGAATTGTCAGTAGGACTCATTTCAGCCAGAACACGTAACTTTTTACACAGAGCTCAGATTTGCAGAAGAAACAAATATTCATGCTCCTCACGGTCTGAAAAGCACAAAAACGCCTTCAATTTTCAAGTACGAGCTTTCCCTGAGAAGTTAGAGCAAAGTGCATCTCACAATTCGCAGTAGGGCTCATTTCTGCCAGAACACGTAACTTTTTACAGAGAGCTCAGATTTGCAGAAGAAACACATATTCATACTCCTCACGGTCTGAAAATCACAAAAACGCCTTCAAGTTTCAAGTACAAGATTTCCCTTAGGAATTAGACCAAAGTGCATCTCAGAATTGGCAGTAGGGCTCAATTCAGCCAGAAAACGTAACTTTTGACACAGAACTCAGATTTGCAGAAGAAACAAATATTCATGCTCCTCACTGTCTGAAAAGCACAAAAACGCCTTCAAGTTTCAAGTACGAGCTTTCCCTGAGAAGTTAGAGCAAAGTGCATCTCAGAATTGGCAGTAGGGCTCATTTCAGCCAGAACACGTAACTTTTTACAGAGAGCTCAGATTTGCAGAAGAAACACATATTCATGCTCCTCACAGTCTGAAAAGCACAAAAACGGCTTCAATTTTCAAGTACGAGCTTTCCCTGAGGAATTAGACCAAAGTTCATCTCAGAATTGGCAGTAGGGCTCATTTCAGCCAGAACACGTAACTTTTTACAGAGAGCTCAGATTTGCAGAAGAAACACATATTCATGCTCCTCACGGTCTGAAAAGCACAAAAACGCCTTCAATTTTCAAGTACGAGCTTTCCCTGAGAAGTTAGAGCAAAGTGCATCTCACAATTCGCAGTAGGGCTCATTTCTGCCAGAACACGTAACTTTTTACAGAGAGCTCAGATTTGCAGAAGAAACACATATTCATACTCCTCACGGTCTGAAAATCACAAAAACGCCTTCAAGTTTCAAGTACAAGATTTCCCTTAGGAATTAGACCAAAGTGCATTTCAGAATTGGCAGTAGGGCTCAATTCAGCCAGAAAACGTAACTTTTGACACAGAACTCAGATTTGCAGAAGAAACAAATATTCATGCTCCTCACTGTCTGAAAAGCACAAAAACGCCTTCAAGTTTCAAGTACGAGCTTTCCCTGAGAAGTTAGAGCAAAGTGCATCTCAGAATTGGCAGTAGGGCTCATTTCAGCCAGAACACGTAACTTTTTACAGAGAGCTCAGATTTGCAGAAGAAACACATATTCATGCTCCTCAGAGTCTGAAAAGCACAAAAACGGCTTCAATTTTCAAGTACGAGCTTTCCCTGGGGAGTTAGACCAAAGGGCATCTCAGAATTGTCAGTAGGGCTCAATTCAAGCAGAAAACGTAACTTTTGACACAGAGCACAGATTTGCAGAAGAAACACATATTCATGCTACTCAAGGTCTGAAAAGCACAAAAACGCCTTCAATTTTGAAGTACGAGCTTTCCATGAGAAGATAGAGCAAAGTGTATCTCAGAATTGGCAGTAGGGCTCATTTCAGCCAGAACACGTAACTTTTTACAGAGAGCTCAGATTTGCAGAAGAAACACATATTCATGCTCCTCACGGTCTGAAAAGCACAAAAACGCCTTCAATTTTCAAGTACGAGCTTTCCCTGAGAAGTTAGAGCAAAGTGCATCTCAGAATTGTCAGTAGGACTCATTTCAGCCAGAACACGTAACTTTTTACACAGAGCACAGATTTGCAGAAGAAACACATATTCATGCTCCTCACGGTCTGAAAAGCACAAAAACGCCTTCAATTTTCAAGTACGAGCTTACCCTGAGAAGTTAGAGCAAAGTGCATCTCACAATTCGCAGTAGGGCTCATTTCAGCCAGAACACGTAACTTTTTACAGAGAGCTCAGATTTGCAGAAGAAACACATATTCATGCTCCTCACAGTCTGAAAAGCACAAAAACGCCTTCAATTTTCAAGTACGAGCTTTCCCTGAGGAATTAGACCAAAGTGCATCTCAGAATTGGCAGTAGGGCTCATTTCAGCCAGAACACGTAACTTTTTACAGAGAGCTCAGATTTGCAGAAGAAACACATATTCATGCTCCTCACAGTCTGAAAAGCACAAAAAGGGCTTCAATTTTCAAGTACGAACTTTCCCTGGGGAGTTAGACCAAAGGGCATCTCAGAATTGGCAGTAGGGCTCAATTCAAGCAGAAAACGTAACTTTTGACACAGAGCACAGATTTGCAGAAGAAACACATATTCATGCTACTCAAGGTCTGAAAAGCACAAAAACGCCTTCAATTTTGAAGTACGAGCTTTCCATGAGAAGATAGAGCAAAGTGCATCTCAGAATTGGCAGTAGGGCTCATTTCAGCCAGAACACGTAACTTTTTACAGAGAGCTCAGATTTGCAGAAAAAACACATATTCATGCTCCTCACGGTCTGAAAAGCACAAAAACGCCTTCAATTTTCAAGTACGAGCTTTCCCTGAGAAGTTAGAGCAAAGTGCATCTCAGAATTGTCAGTAGGACTCATTTCAGCCAGAACACGTAACTTTTTACACAGAGCACAGATTTGCAGAAGAAACACATATTCATGCTCCTCACGGTCTGAAAAGCACAAAAACGCCTTCAATTTTCAAGTACGAGCTTTCCCTGAGAAGTTAGAGCAAAGTGCATCTCACAATTCGCAGTAGGGCTCATTTCAGCCAGAACACGTAACTTTTTACAGAGAGCTCAGATTTGCAGAAGAAACACATATTCATGCTCCTCACAGTCTGAAAAGCACAAAAACGCCTTCAATTTTCAAGTACGAGCTTTCCCTGAGGAATTAGACCAAAGTGCATCTCAGAATTGGCAGTAGGGCTCATTTCAGCCAGAACACGTAACTTTTTACAGAGAGCTCAGATTTGCAGAAGAAACACATATTCATGCTCCTCACAGTCTGAAAAGCACAAAAACGGCTTCAATTTTCAAGTACGAACTTTCCCTGGGGAGTTAGACCAAAGGGCATCTCAGAATTGGCAGTAGGGCTCAATTCAAGCAGAAAACGTAACTTTTGACACAGAGCACAGATTTGCAGAAGAAACACATATTCATGCTCCTCAAGGTCTGAAAAGCACAAAAACGCCTTCAATTTTCAAGTACGAGCTTTCCCTGAGAAGTTAGAGCAAAGTGCATCTCAGAATTGTCAGTAGGACTCATTTCAGCCAGAACACGTAACTTTTTACAGAGAGCTCAGATTTGCCGAAGAAACACTTATTCATGCTCGTCACAGTCTGAAAAGCACAAAAACGCCTTCAATTTTCAAGTTCGAGCTTTCCCTGAGAAGTTAGAGCAAAGTGCATCTCAGAATTGTCAGTAGGACTCATTTCAGCCAGAACACGTAACTTTTTACAGAGAGCTCAGATTTGCAGAAGAAACACATATTCATGCTCCTCACAGTCTGAAAAGCACAAAAACGCCTTCAATTTTCAAGTACGAGCTTTCCCTGAGGAATTAGACCAAAGTGCATCTCAGAATTGGCAGTAGGGCTCATTTCAGCCAGAACACGTAACTTTTTACAAAGAGCTCTGATTTGCAGAAGAAACACTTATTCATGCTCGTCACAGTCTGAAAAGCACAAAAACGCCTTCAATTTTGAAGTACGAGCTTTCCCTGAGGAATTAGACCAAAGTGCATCTCACAATTCGCAGTAGGGCTCATTTCTGCCAGAACACGTAACTTTTTACAGAGAGCTCAGATTTGCAGAAGAAACACATATTCATACTCCTCACGGTCTGAAAATCACAAAAACGCCTTCAAGTTTCAAGTACAAGATTTCCCTTAGGAATTAGACCAAAGTGCATTTCAGAATTGGCAGTAGGGCTCAATTCAGCCAGAAAACGTAACTTTTGACACAGAACTCAGATTTGCAGAAGAAACAAATATTCATGCTCCTCACTGTCTGAAAAGCACAAAAACGCCTTCAAGTTTCAAGTACGAGCTTTCCCTGAGAAGTTAGAGCAAAGTGCATCTCAGAATTGGCAGTAGGGCTCATTTCAGCCAGAACACGTAACTTTTTACAGAGAGCTCAGATTTGCAGAAGAAACACATATTCATGCTCCTCAGAGTCTGAAAAGCACAAAAACGGCTTCAATTTTCAAGTACGAGCTTTCCCTGGGGAGTTAGACCAAAGGGCATCTCAGAATTGTCAGTAGGGCTCAATTCAAGCAGAAAACGTAACTTTTGACACAGAGCACAGATTTGCAGAAGAAACACATATTCATGCTACTCAAGGTCTGAAAAGCACAAAAACGCCTTCAATTTTGAAGTACGAGCTTTCCATGAGAAGATAGAGCAAAGTGCATCTCAGAATTGGCAGTAGGGCTCATTTCAGCCAGAACACGTAACTTTTTACAGAGAGCTCAGATTTGCAGAAGAAACACATATTCATGCTCCTCACGGTCTGAAAAGCACAAAAACGCCTTCAATTTTCAAGTACGAGCTTTCCCTGAGAAGTTAGAGCAAAGTGCATCTCAGAATTGTCAGTAGGACTCATTTCAGCCAGAACACGTAACTTTTTACACAGAGCACAGATTTGCAGAAGAAACACATATTCATGCTCCTCACGGTCTGAAAAGCACAAAAACGCCTTCAATTTTCAAGTACGAGCTTTCCCTGAGAAGTTAGAGCAAAGTGCATCTCACAATTCGCAGTAGGGCTCATTTCAGCCAGAACACGTAACTTTTTACAGAGAGCTCAGATTTGCAGAAGAAACACATATTCATGCTCCTCACAGTCTGAAAAGCACAAAAACGCCTTCAATTTTCAAGTACGAGCTTTCCCTGAGGAATTAGACCAAAGTGCATCTCAGAATTGGCAGTAGGGCTCATTTCAGCCAGAACACGTAACTTTTTACAGAGAGCTCAGATTTGCAGAAGAAACACATATTCATGCTCCTCAGAGTCTGAAAAGCACAAAAACGGCTTCAATTTTCAAGTACGAGCTTTCCCTGGGGAGTTAGACCAAAGGGCATCTCAGAATTGTCAGTAGGGCTCAATTCAAGCAGAAAACGTAACTTTTGACACAGAGCACAGATTTGCAGAAGAAACACATATTCATGCTACTCAAGGTCTGAAAAGCACAAAAACGCCTTCAATTTTGAAGTACGAGCTTTCCATGAGAAGATAGAGCAAAGTGCATCTCAGAATTGGCAGTAGGGCTCATTTCAGCCAGAACACGTAACTTTTTACAGAGAGCTCAGATTTGCAGAAGAAACACATATTCATGCTCCTCACGGTCTGAAAAGCACAAAAACGCCTTCAATTTTCAAGTACGAGCTTTCCCTGAGAAGTTAGAGCAAAGTGCATCTCAGAATTGTCAGTAGGACTCATTTCAGCCAGAACACGTAACTTTTTACACAGAGCACAGATTTGCAGAAGAAACACATATTCATGCTCCTCACGGTCTGAAAAGCACAAAAACGCCTTCAATTTTCAAGTACGAGCTTTCCCTGAGAAGTTAGAGCAAAGTGCATCTCACAATTCGCAGTAGGGCTCATTTCAGCCAGAACACGTAACTTTTTACAGAGAGCTCAGATTTGCAGAAGAAACACATATTCATGCTCCTCACAGTCTGAAAAGCACAAAAACGCCTTCAATTTTCAAGTACGAGCTTTCCCTGAGGAATTAGACCAAAGTGCATCTCAGAATTGGCAGTAGGGCTCATTTCAGCCAGAACACGTAACTTTTTACAGAGAGCTCAGATTTGCAGAAGAAACACATATTCATGCTCCTCACAGTCTGAAAAGCACAAAAACGGCTTCAATTTTCAAGTACGAACTTTCCCTGGGGAGTTAGACCAAAGGGCATCTCAGAATTGGCAGTAGGGCTCAATTCAAGCAGAAAACGTAACTTTTGACACAGAGCACAGATTTGCAGAAGAAACACATATTCATGCTCCTCAAGGTCTGAAAAGCACAAAAACGCCTTCAAGTTTGAAGTACGAGCTTTCCCTGAAAAGTTAGAGCAAAGTGCATCTCAGAATTGGCAGTAGGGCTCATTTCAGCCAGAACACGTAACTTTTTACAGAGAGCTCAGATTTGCCGAAGAAACACTTATTCATGCTCGTCACAGTCTGAAAAGCACAAAAACGCCTTCAATTTTCAAGTTCGAGCTTTCCCTGAGAAGTTAGAGCAAAGTGCATCTCAGAATTGTCAGTAGGACTCATTTCAGCCAGAACACGTAACTTTTTACAGAGAGCTCAGATTTGCAGAAGAAACACATATTCATGCTCCTCACAGTCTGAAAAGCACAAAAACGCCTTCAATTTTCAAGTACGAGCTTTTCCTGAGGAATTAGACCAAAGTGCATCTCAGAATTGGCAGTAGGGCTCATTTCAGCCAGAACACGTAACTTTTTACAAAGAGCTCTGATTTGCAGAAGAAACACTTATTCATGCTCGTCACAGTCTGAAAAGCACAAAAACGCCTTCAATTTTGAAGTACGAGCTTTCCCTGAGAAGTTAGACCAAAGTGCATCTCAGAATTGGCAGTAGGGCTCATTTCAGTAAGAAAACGTAACTTTTGTCACAGAGCTCAGATTTGAAGAAGAAACACATATTCATGCTCCTCACAGTCTGAAAAGCACAAAAACGCCTTCAACTTTCAAGTACGAACTTTCCCTGGGGAGTTAGACCAAAGTGCATCTCAAAATTGGCAGTAGGGCTCAATTCAGCCAGAAAACGTAACTTTTGACACAGAACTCAGATTTGCAGAAGAAACACATATTCATGCTCCTCACAGTCTGAAAAGCACAAACACGGCTTCAATTTTCAAGTACGAGCTTTCCCTGAGAAGTTAGAGCAAAGTGCATCTCAGAATTGTCAGTAGGACTCATTTCAGCAAGAACACGTAACTTTTTACAGAGAGCTCAGATTTGCAGAAGAAACACATATTCATGCTCCTCACAGTCTGAAAAGCACAAAAACGCCTTCAATTTTCAAGTACGAACTTTCCCTGGGGTGTTAGACCAAAGGGCATCTCAGAATTGGCAGTAGGGCTCAATTCAAGCAGAAAACGTAACTTTTGACACAGAGCACAGATTTGCAGAAGAAACACATATTCATGCTCCTCAAGGTCTGAAAAGCACAAAAACGCCTTCAATTTTGAAGTACGAGCTTTCCCTGAAAAGTTAGAGCAAAGTGCATCTCAGAATTGGCAGTAGGGCTCATTTCAGCCAGAACAGGTAACTTTTTACAGAGAGCTCAGATTTGAAGAAGAAACACATATTCATGCTCCTCACAGTCTGAAAAGTACAAAAACGCCTTCAACTTTCAAGTACGAGATTTCCCTTAGGAATTAGAGCAAAGTGCATCTCAGAATTGTCAGTAGGAGTCAATTCATCCAGAAAACGTAACTTTTGACACAGAACTCAGATTTGCAGAAGAAACACATATTCATGCTCCTCACGGTCTGAAAAGCACAAACACGCCTTCAACTTTCAAGTACGAGCTTTCCCTGTGGAGTTAGACCAAAGGGCATCTCAGAATTGGCAGTAGGGCTCAATTCAAGCAGAAAACGTAACTTTTGACACAGAGCACAGATTTGCAGAAGAAACACATATTCATGCTCCTCAAGGTCTGAAAAGCACAAAAACGCCTTCAATTTTCAAGTACGAGCTTTCCCTGAGAAGTTAGAGCAAAGTGCATCTCAGAATTGTCAGTAGGACTCATTTCAGCCAGAACACGTAACTTTTTACAGAGAGCTCAGATTTGCCGAAGAAACACTTATTCATGCTCGTCACAGTCTGAAAAGCACAAAAACGCCTTCAATTTTCAAGTTCGAGCTTTCCCTGAGAAGTTAGAGCAAAGTGCATCTCAGAATTGTCAGTAGGACTCATTTCAGCCAGAACACGTAACTTTTTACAGAGAGCTCAGATTTGCAGAAGAAACACATATTCATGCTCCTCACAGTCTGAAAAGCACAAAAACGCCTTAAATTTTCAAGTACGAGCTTTCCCTGAGGAATTAGACCAAAGTGCATCTCAGAATTGGCAGTAGGGCTCATTTCAGCCAGAACACGTAACTTTTTACAAAGAGCTCTGATTTGCAGAAGAAACACTTATTCATGCTCGTCACAGTCTGAAAAGCACAAAAACGCCTTCAATTTTGAAGTACGAGCTTTCCCTGAGAAGTTAGACCAAAGTGCATCTCAGAATTGGCAGTAGGGCTCAATTCAGCCAGAAAACGTAACTTTTGTCACAGAGCTCAGATTTGAAGAAGAAACACATATTCATGCTCCTCACAGTCTGAAAAGCACAAACACGGCTTCAATTTTCAAGTACGAGCTTTCCCTGAGAAGTTAGACCAAAGTGCATCTCAGAATTGTCAGTAGGGCTCATTTCAGCCAGAACACGTAACTTTTTACAGAGAGCTCAGATTTGCAGAAGAAACACATATTCATGCTCCTCACAGTCTGAAAAACACAAAAACGCCTTCAATTTTGAAGTACGAGCTTTCCCTGAGAAGTTAGACCAAAGTGCATCTCAGAATTGTCAGTAGGGCTCAATTCAAGCAGAAAACGTAACTTTTGACACAGAGCACAGATTTGCAGAAGAAACACATATTCATGCTCCTCACAGTCTGAAAAGCACAAAAACGGCTTCAATTTTCAAGTACGAGCTTTCCCTGAGGAATTAGACCAAAGTGCATCTCAGAATTGGCAGTAGGGCTCATTTCAGCCAGAACACGTAACTTTTTACAGAGAGCTCAGATTTGCAGAAGAAACACATATTCATGCTCCTCAAGGTTTGAAAAGCACAAACACGGCTTCAATTTTCAAGTACGAGCTTTCCCTGAAAAGTTAGAGCAAAGTGCATCTCAGAATTGGCAGTAGGGCTCATTTCAGCCAGAACACGTAACTTTTTACAAAGAGCTCTGATTTGCAGAAGAAACACTTATTCATGCTCGTCACAGTCTGAAAAGCACAAAAACGCCTTCAATTTTGAAGTACGAGCTTTCCCTGAGAAGTTAGACCAAAGTGCATCTCAGAATTGGCAGTAGGGCTCAATTCAGCCAGAAAACGTAACTTTTGTCACAGAGCTCAGATTTGAAGAAGAAACACATATTCATGCTCCTCACAGTCTGAAAAGCACAAACACGGCTTCAATTTTCAAGTACGAGCTTTCCCTGAGAAGTTAGACCAAAGTGCATCTCAGAATTGTCAGTAGGGCTCATTTCAGCCAGAACACGTAACTTTTTACAGAGAGCTCAGATTTGCAGAAGAAACACATATTCATGCTCCTCACAGTCTGAAAAACACAAAAACGCCTTCAATTTTGAAGTACGAGCTTTCCCTGAGAAGTTAGACCAAAGTGCATCTCAGAATTGTCAGTAGGGCTCAATTCAAGCAGAAAACGTAACTTTTGACACAGAGCACAGATTTGCAGAAGAAACACATATTCATGCTCCTCACAGTCTGAAAAGCACAAAAACGGCTTCAATTTTCAAGTACGAGCTTTCCCTGAGGAATTAGACCAAAGTGCATCTCAGAATTGGCAGTAGGGCTCATTTCAGCCAGAACACGTAACTTTTTACAGAGAGCTCAGATTTGCAGAAGAAACACATATTCATGCTCCTCAAGGTTTGAAAAGCACAAAAACGCCTTCAATTTTCAAGTACGAGCTTTCCCTGAGAAGTTAGAGCAAAGTGCATCTCAGAATTGTCAGTAGGACTCATTTCAGCCAGAACACGTAACTTTTTATAGAGAGCTCAGATTTGCAGAAGAAACACATATTCATGCTCCTCACAGTCTGAAAAGCACAAAAACGGCTTCAATTTTCAAGTACGAGCTTTCCCTGGGGAGTTAGACCAAAGGGCATCTCAGAATTGTCAGTAGGGCTCATTTCAGCCAGAACACGTAACTTTTTACAGAGAGCTCAGATTTGCAGAAGAAACACATATTCATGCTCCTCACAGTCTGAAAAGCACAAAAACGCCTTCAATTTTCAAGTACGAGCTTTCCCTGAGGAATTAGACCAAAGTGCATCTCAGAATTGGCAGTAGGGCTCATTTCAGCCAGAACACGTAACTTTTTACAGAGAGCTCAGATTTGCAGAAGAAACACATATTCATGCTCCTCACAGTCTGAAAAGAACAAAAACGGCTTCAATTTTCAAGTACGAACTTTCCCTGGGGAGTTAGACCAAAGGGCATCTCAGAATTGGCAGTAGGGCTCAATTCAAGCAGAAAACGTAACTTTTGACACAGAGCACAGATTTGCAGAAGAAACACATATTCATGCTCCTCAAGGTCTGAAAAGCACAAAAACGCCTTCAATTTTGAAGTACGAGCTTTCCCTGAGAAGTTAGACCAAAGTGCATCTCAGAATTGTCAGTAGGGCTCAATTCAAGCAGAAAACGTAACTTTTGACACAGAGCACAGATTTGCAGAAGAAACACATATTCATGCTCCTCACAGTCTGAAAAGCACAAAAACGGCTTCAATTTTCAAGTACGAGCTTTCCCTGAGGAATTAGACCAAAGTGCATCTCAGAATTGGCAGTAGGGCTCATTTCAGCCAGAACACGTAACTTTTTACAGAGAGCTCAGATTTGCAGAAGAAACACATATTCATGCTCCTCAAGGTTTGAAAAGCACAAACACGGCTTCAATTTTCAAGTACGAGCTTTCCCTGAAAAGTTAGAGCAAAGTGCATCTCAGAATTGGCAGTAGGGCTCATTTCAGCCAGAACACGTAACTTTTTACAAAGAGCTCTGATTTGCAGAAGAAACACTTATTCATGCTCGTCACAGTCTGAAAAGCACAAAAACGCCTTCAATTTTGAAGTACGAGCTTTCCCTGAGAAGTTAGACCAAAGTGCATCTCAGAATTGGCAGTAGGGCTCAATTCAGCCAGAAAACGTAACTTTTGTCACAGAGCTCAGATTTGAAGAAGAAACACATATTCATGCTCCTCACAGTCTGAAAAGCACAAACACGGCTTCAATTTTCAAGTACGAGCTTTCCCTGAGAAGTTAGACCAAAGTGCATCTCAGAATTGTCAGTAGGGCTCATTTCAGCCAGAACACGTAACTTTTTACAGAGAGCTCAGATTTGCAGAAGAAACACATATTCATGCTCCTCACAGTCTGAAAAACACAAAAACGCCTTCAATTTTGAAGTACGAGCTTTCCCTGAGAAGTTAGACCAAAGTGCATCTCAGAATTGTCAGTAGGGCTCAATTCAAGCAGAAAACGTAACTTTTGACACAGAGCACAGATTTGCAGAAGAAACACATATTCATGCTCCTCACAGTCTGAAAAGCACAAAAACGGCTTCAATTTTCAAGTACGAGCTTTCCCTGAGGAATTAGACCAAAGTGCATCTCAGAATTGGCAGTAGGGCTCATTTCAGCCAGAACACGTAACTTTTTACAGAGAGCTCAGATTTGCAGAAGAAACACATATTCATGCTCCTCAAGGTTTGAAAAGCACAAAAACGCCTTCAATTTTCAAGTACGAGCTTTCCCTGAGAAGTTAGAGCAAAGTGCATCTCAGAATTGTCAGTAGGACTCATTTCAGCCAGAACACGTAACTTTTTATAGAGAGCTCAGATTTGCAGAAGAAACACATATTCATGCTCCTCACAGTCTGAAAAGCACAAAAACGGCTTCAATTTTCAAGTACGAGCTTTCCCTGGGGAGTTAGACCAAAGGGCATCTCAGAATTGTCAGTAGGGCTCATTTCAGCCAGAACACGTAACTTTTTACAGAGAGCTCAGATTTGCAGAAGAAACACATATTCATGCTCCTCACAGTCTGAAAAGCACAAAAACGCCTTCAATTTTCAAGTACGAGCTTTCCCTGAGGAATTAGACCAAAGTGCATCTCAGAATTGGCAGTAGGGCTCATTTCAGCCAGAACACGTAACTTTTTACAGAGAGCTCAGATTTGCAGAAGAAACACATATTCATGCTCCTCACAGTCTGAAAAGAACAAAAACGGCTTCAATTTTCAAGTACGAACTTTCCCTGGGGAGTTAGACCAAAGGGCATCTCAGAATTGGCAGTAGGGCTCAATTCAAGCAGAAAACGTAACTTTTGACACAGAGCACAGATTTGCAGAAGAAACACATATTCATGCTCCTCAAGGTCTGAAAAGCACAAAAACGCCTTCAATTTTGAAGTACGAGCTTTCCCTGAAAAGTTAGAGCAAAGTGCATCTCAGAATTGGCAGTAGGGCTCATTTCAGCCAGAACACGTAACTTTTTACAGAGAGCTCAGATTTGCCGAAGAAACACTTATTCATGCTCGTCACAGTCTGAAAAGCACAAAAACGCCTTCAATTTTCAAGTTCGAGCTTTCCCTGAGAAGTTAGATCAAAGTGCATCTCAGAATTGTCAGTAGGACTCATTTCAGCCAGAACACGTAACTTTTTACAGAGAGCTCAGATTTGCAGAAGAAACACATATTCATGCTCCTCACAGTCTGAAAAGCACAAAAACGCCTTCAATTTTCAAGTACGAGCTTTCCCTGAGGAATTAGACCAAAGTGCATCTCAGAATTGGCAGTAGGGCTCATTTCAGCCAGAACACGTAACTTTTTACAAAGAGCTCTGATTTGCAGAAGAAACACTTATTCATGCTCGTCACAGTCTGAAAAGCACAAAAACGCCTTCAATTTTGAAGTACGAGCTTTCCCTGAGAAGTTAGACCAAAGTGCATCTCAGAATTGGCAGTAGGGCTCATTTCAGCCAGAACACGTAACTTTTTACAAAGAGCTCTGATTTGCAGAAGAAACACTTATTCATGCTCGTCACAGTCTGAAAAGCACAAAAACGCCTTCAACTTTCAAGTACGAGCTTTCCCTGGGGAGTTAGACCAAAGTGCATCTCAGAATTGTCAGTAGGGCTCAATTCAAGCAGAAAACGTAACTTTTGACAGAGAGCACAGATTTGCAGAAGAAACACATATTCATGCTCCTCACAGTCTGAAAAGCACAAAAACGACTTCAACTTTCATGTACGAGTTTTCCCTGAGGAATTAGACCAAAGTGCATCTCAGAATTGGCAGTAGGGCTCATTTCAGCTAGAAAACGTAACTTTTTACAGAGAGCTCAGATTTGCAGAAGAAACACATATTCATGCTCCTCACAGTCTGAAAAGCACAAACACGGCTTCAATTTTCAAGTACGAGCTTTCCCTGAGAAGTTAGAGCAAAGTGCATCTCAGAATTGTCAGTAGGGCTCAATTCAAGCAGAAAACGTAACTTTTGACACAGAGCACAGATTTGCAGAAGAAACACATATTCATGCTCCTCACAGTCTGAAAAGCACAAAAACGGCTTCAATTTTCAAGTACGAGCTTTCCCTGAGGAATTAGACCAAAGTGCATCTCAGAATTGGCAGTAGGGCTCATTTCAGCCAGAACACGTAACTTTTTACAGAGAGCTCAGATTTGCAGAAGAAACACATATTCATGCTCCTCAAGGTTTGAAAAGCACAAAAACGCCTTCAATTTTCAAGTACGAGCTTTCCCTGAGAAGTTAGAGCAAAGTGCATCTCAGAATTGTCAGTAGGACTCATTTCAGCCAGAACACGTAACTTTTTATAGAGAGCTCAGATTTGCAGAAGAAACACATATTCATGCTCCTCACAGTCTGAAAAGCACAAAAACGGCTTCAATTTTCAAGTACGAGCTTTCCCTGGGGAGTTAGACCAAAGGGCATCTCAGAATTGTCAGTAGGGCTCATTTCAGCCAGAACACGTAACTTTTTACAGAGAGCTCAGATTTGCAGAAGAAACACATATTCATGCTCCTCACAGTCTGAAAAGCACAAAAACGCCTTCAATTTTCAAGTACGAGCTTTCCCTGAGGAATTAGACCAAAGTGCATCTCAGAATTGGCAGTAGGGCTCATTTCAGCCAGAACACGTAACTTTTTACAGAGAGCTCAGATTTGCAGAAGAAACACATATTCATGCTCCTCACAGTCTGAAAAGCACAAAAACGGCTTCAATTTTCAAGTACGAACTTTCCCTGGGGAGTTAGACCAAAGGGCATCTCAGAATTGGCAGTAGGGCTCAATTCAAGCAGAAAACGTAACTTTTGACACAGAGCACAGATTTGCAGAAGAAACACATATTCATGCTCCTCAAGGTCTGAAAAGCACAAAAACGCCTTCAATTTTGAAGTACGAGCTTTCCCTGAAAAGTTAGAGCAAAGTGCATCTCAGAATTGGCAGTAGGGCTCATTTCAGCCAGAACAGGTAACTTTTTACAGAGAGCTCAGATTTGAAGAAGAAACACATATTCATGCTCCTCACAGTCTGAAAAGTACAAAAACGCCTTCAACTTTCAAGTACGAGATTTCCCTTAGGAATTAGAGCAAAGTGCATCTCAGAATTGTCAGTAGGGCTCAATTCATCCAGAAAACGTAACTTTTTACAGAGAGCTCAGATTTGCAGAAGAAACACATATTCATGCTCCTCACAGTCTGAAAAGCACAAAAACGGCTTCAATTTTCAAGTACGAACTTTCCCTGGGGAGTTAGACCAAAGGGCATCTCAGAATTGGCAGTAGGGCTCAATTCAAGCAGAAAACGTAACTTTTGACACAGAGCACAGATTTGCAGAAGAAACACATATTCATGCTCCTCAAGGTCTGAAAAGTACAAAAACGCCTTCAAGTTTGAAGTACGAGCTTTCCCTGAAAAGTTAGAGCAAAGTGCATCTCAGAATTGGCAGTAGGGCTCATTTCAGCCAGAACACGTAACTTTTTACAGAGAGCTCAGATTTGCCGAAGAAACACTTATTCATGCTCGTCACAGTCTGAAAAGCACAAAAACGCCTTCAATTTTCAAGTTCGAGCTTTCCCTGAGAAGTTAGAGCAAAGTGCATCTCAGAATTGTCAGTAGGACTCATTTCAGCCAGAACACGTAACTTTTTACAGAGAGCTCAGATTTGCAGAAGAAACACATATTCATGCTCCTCACAGTCTGAAAAGCACAAAAACGCCTTCAATTTTCAAGTACGAGCTTTCCCTGAGGAATTAGACCAAAGTGCATCTCAGAATTGGCAGTAGGGCTCATTTCAGCCAGAACACGTAACTTTTTACAAAGAGCTCTGATTTGCAGAAGAAACACTTATTCATGCTCGTCACAGTCTGAAAAGCACAAAAACGCCTTCAATTTTGAAGTACGAGCTTTCCCTGAGAAGTTAGACCAAAGTGCATCTCAGAATTGGCAGTAGGGCTCATTTCAGTAAGAAAACGTAACTTTTGTCACAGAGCTCAGATTTGAAGAAGAAACACATATTCATGCTCCTCACAGTCTGAAAAGCACAAAAACGCCTTCAACTTTCAAGTACGAACTTTCCCTGGGGAGTTAGACCAAAGTGCATCTCAAAATTGGCAGTAGGGCTCAATTCAGCCAGAAAACGTAACTTTTGACACAGAACTCAGATTTGCAGAAGAAACACATATTCATGCTCCTCACAGTCTGAAAAGCACAAACACGGCTTCAATTTTCAAGTACGAGCTTTCCCTGAGAAGTTAGAGCAAAGTGCATCTCAGAATTGTCAGTAGGACTCATTTCAGCAAGAACACGTAACTTTTTACAGAGAGCTCAGATTTGCAGAAGAAACACATATTCATGCTCCTCACAGTCTGAAAAACACAAAAACGCCTTCAATTTTGAAGTACGAGCTTTCCCTGAGAAGTTAGACCAAAGTGCATCTCAGAATTGTCAGTAGGGCTCAATTCAAGCAGAAAACGTAACTTTTGACAGAGAGCACAGATTTGCAGAAGAAACACATATTCATGCTCCTCACAGTCTGAAAAGCACAAAAACGACTTCAACTTTCATGTACGAGTTTTCCCTGAGGAATTAGACCAAAGTGCATCTCAGAATTGGCAGTAGGGCTCATTTCAGCTAGAAAACGTAACTTTTTACAGAGAGCTCAGATTTGCAGAAGAAACACATATTCATGCTCCTCACAGTCTGAAAAGCACAAACACGGCTTCAATTTTCAAGTACGAGCTTTCCCTGAGGAATTAGACCAAAGTGCATCTCAGAATTGGCAGTAGGGCTCATTTCAGCCAGAACACGTAACTTTTTACAGAGAGCTCAGATTTGCAGAAGAAACACATATTCATGCTCCTCAAGGTTTGAAAAGCACAAAAACGCCTTCAATTTTCAAGTACGAGCTTTCCCTGAGAAGTTAGAGCAAAGTGCATCTCAGAATTGTCAGTAGGACTCATTTCAGCCAGAACACGTAACTTTTTATAGAGAGCTCAGATTTGCAGAAGAAACACATATTCATGCTCCTCACAGTCTGAAAAGCACAAAAACGGCTTCAATTTTCAAGTACGAGCTTTCCCTGGGGAGTTAGACCAAAGGGCATCTCAGAATTGTCAGTAGGGCTCATTTCAGCCAGAACACGTAACTTTTTACAGAGAGCTCAGATTTGCAGAAGAAACACATATTCATGCTCCTCACAGTCTGAAAAGCACAAAAACGCCTTCAATTTTCAAGTACGAGCTTTCCCTGAGGAATTAGACCAAAGTGCATCTCAGAATTGGCAGTAGGGCTCATTTCAGCCAGAACACGTAACTTTTTACAGAGAGCTCAGATTTGCAGAAGAAACACATATTCATGCTCCTCACAGTCTGAAAAGCACAAAAACGGCTTCAATTTTCAAGTACGAACTTTCCCTGGGGAGTTAGACCAAAGGGCATCTCAGAATTGGCAGTAGGGCTCAATTCAAGCAGAAAACGTAACTTTTGACACAGAGCACAGATTTGCAGAAGAAACACATATTCATGCTCCTCAAGGTCTGAAAAGCACAAAAACGCCTTCAATTTTGAAGTACGAGCTTTCCCTGAAAAGTTAGAGCAAAGTGCATCTCAGAATTGGCAGTAGGGCTCATTTCAGCGAGAACAGGTAACTTTTTACAGAGAGCTCAGATTTGAAGAAGAAACACATATTCATGCTCCTCACAGTCTGAAAAGTACAAAAACGCCTTCAACTTTCAAGTACGAGATTTCCCTTAGGAATTAGAGCAAAGTGCATCTCAGAATTGTCAGTAGGGCTCAATTCATCCAGAAAACGTAACTTTTGACACAGAACTCAGATTTGCAGAAGAAACACATATTCATGCTCCTCACGGTCTGAAAAGCACAAACACGCCTTCAACTTTCAAGTACGAGCTTTCCCTGTGGAGTTAGACCAAAGGGCATCTCAGAATTGGCAGTAGGGCTCAATTCAAGCAGAAAACGTAACTTTTGACACAGAGCACAGATTTGCAGAAGAAACACATATTCATGCTCCTCAAGGTCTGAAAAGCACAAAAACGCCTTCAATTTTCAAGTACGAGCTTTCCCTGAGAAGTTAGAGCAAAGTGCATCTCAGAATTGTCAGTAGGACTCATTTCAGCCAGAACACGTAACTTTTTACAGAGAGCTCAGATTTGCCGAAGAAACACTTATTCATGCTCGTCACAGTCTGAAAAGCACAAAAACGCCTTCAATTTTCAAGTTCGAACTTTCCCTGAAAAGTTAGAGCAAAGTGCATCTCAGAATTGTCAGTAGGACTCATTTCAGCCAGAACACGTAACTTTTTACAGAGAGCTCAGATTTGCAGAAGAAACACATATTCATGCTCCTCACAGTCTGAAAAGCACAAAAACGCCTTCAATTTTCAAGTACGAGCTTTCCCTGAGGAATTAGACCAAAGTGCATCTCAGAATTGGCAGTAGGGCTCATTTCAGCCAGAACACGTAACTTTTTACAAAGAGCTCTGATTTGCAGAAGAAACACTTATTCATGCTCGTCACAGTCTGAAAAGCACAAAAACGCCTTCAATTTTGAAGTACGAGCTTTCCCTGAGAAGTTAGACCAAAGTGCATCTCAGAATTGGCAGTAGGGCTCATTTCAGTAAGAAAACGTAACTTTTGTCACAGAGCTCAGATTTGAAGAAGAAACACATATTCATGCTCCTCACAGTCTGAAAAGCACAAAAACGCCTTCAACTTTCAAGTACGAGCTTTCCCTGGGGAGTTAGACCAAAGTGCATCTCAAAATTGGCAGTAGGGCTCAATTCAGCCAGAAAACGTAACTTTTGACACAGAACTCAGATTTGCAGAAGAAACACATATTCATGCTCCTCACAGTCTGAAAAGCACAAACACGGCTTCAATTTTCAAGTACGAGCTTTCCCTGAGAAGTTAGACCAAAGTGCATCTCAGAATTGTCAGTAGGGCTCAATTCAAGCAGAAAACGTAACTTTTGACAGAGAGCACAGATTTGCAGAAGAAACACATATTCATGCTCCTCACAGTCTGAAAAGCACAAAAACGACTTCAACTTTCATGTACGAGTTTTCCCTGAGGAATTAGACCAAAGTGCATCTCAGAATTGGCAGTAGGGCTCATTTCAGCTAGAAAACGTAACTTTTTACAGAGAGCTCAGATTTGCAGAAGAAACACATATTCATGCTCCTCACAGTCTGAAAAGCACAAACACGGCTTCAATTTTCAAGTACGAGCTTTCCCTGAGAAGTTAGAGCAAAGTGCATCTCAGAATTGTCAGTAGGACTCATTTCAGCAAGAACACGTAACTTTTTACAGAGAGCTCAGATTTGCAGAAGAAACACATATTCATGCTCCTCACAGTCTGAAAAGCACAAAAACGCCTTCAATTTTCAAGTACGAGCTTTCCCTGAGAAGTTAGACCAAAGTGCATCTCAGAATTGTCAGTAGGGCTCAATTCAAGCAGAAAACGTAACTTTTGACACAGAGCACAGATTTGCAGAAGAAACACATATTCATGCTCCTCACAGTCTGAAAAGCACAAAAACGACTTCAACTTTCATGTACGAGTTTTCCCTGAGGAATTAGACCAAAGTGCATCTCAGAATTGGCAGTAGGGCTCATTTCAGCTAGAAAACGTAACTTTTTACAGAGAGCTCAGATTTGCAGAAGAAACACATATTCATGCTCCTCAAGGTTTGAAAAGCAAAAAAACGCCTTCAATTTTCAAGTACGAGCTTTCCCTGAGAAGTTAGAGCAAAGTGCATCTCAGAATTGTCATTAGGACTCATTTCAGCCAGAACACGTAACTTTTTACAGAGAGCTCAGATTTGCAGAAGAAACACATATTCATGCTCCTCACAGTCTGAAAAGCACAAAAACGGCTTCAATTTTCAAGTACGAGCTTTCCCTGGGGAGTTAAACCAAAGGGCATCTCAGAATTGTCAGTAGGGCTCAATTCAAGCAGAAAACGTAACTTTTGACACAGAGCTCAGATTTGCAGAAGAAACAAATATTCATGCTCCTCAAGGTTTGAAAAGCACAAAAACACCTTCAAGGTTCAAGTACGAGCTTTCCCTGAGGAATTAGACCAAAGTGCATCTCAGAATTGGAAGTAGGGCTCATTTCAGCCAGAACACGTAACTTTTTACAGAGAGCTCAGATTTGCAGAAGAAACACATATTCATGCTCCTCACAGTCTGAAAAGCACAAAAACGGCTTCAATTTTCAAGTACGAGCTTTCCCTGGGGAGTTAGACCAAAGGGCATCTCAGAATTGTCAGTAGGGCTCAATTCAAGCAGAAAACGTAACTTTTGACACAGAGCACAGATTTGCAGAAGAAACACATATTCATGCTACTCAAGGTCTGAAAAGCACAAAAATGCCTTCAATTTTCAAGTACGAGCTTTCCCTGAAAAGTTAGAGCAAAGTGCATCTCACAATTCGCAGTAGGGCTCATTTCTGCCAGAACACGTAACTTTTTACAGAGAGCTCAGATTTGCAGAAGAAACACATATTCATACTCCTCACGGTCTGAAAATCACAAAAAGGCCTTCAAGTTTCAAGTACAAGATTTCCCTTAGGAATTAGACCAAAGTGCATCTCAGAATTGGCAGTAGGGCTCAATTCAGCCAGAAAACGTAACTTTTGACACAGAACTCAGATTTGCAGAAGAAACAAATATTCATGCTCCTCACTGTCTGAAAAGCACAAAAACGCCTTCAAGTTTCAAGTACGAGCTTTCCCTGAGAAGTTAGAGCAAAGTGCATCTCAGAATTGGCCGTAGGACTCATTTCAGCCAGAACACGTAACTTTTTACAGAGAGCTCAGATTTGCAGAAGAAACACATATTCATGCTCCTCACAGTCTGAAAAGCACAAAAACGGCTTCAATTTTCAAGTACGAGCTTTCCCTGAGGAATTAGACCAAAGTGCATCTCAGAATTGGCAGTAGGGCTCATTTCAGCCAGAACACGTAACTTTTTACAGAGAGCTTAGATTTGCAGAAGAAACACATATTCATGCTCCTCACAGTCTGAAAAGCACAAAAATGGCTTCAATTTTCAAGTACGAGCTTTCCCTGGGGAGTTAGACCAAAGGGCATCTCAGAATTGTCAGTAGGGCTCAATTCAAGCAGAAAACGTAACTTTTGACACAGAGCACAGATTTGCAGAAGAAACACATATTCATGCTACTCAAGGTCTGAAAAGCACAAAAACGTCTTCAATTTTGAAGTACGAGCTTTCCCTGAGAAGTTAGAGCAAAGTGCATCTCAGAATTGGCAGTAGGGCTCATTTCAGCCAGAACACGTAACTTTTTACAGAGAGCTCAGATTTGCAGAAGAAACACATATTCATGCTCCTCACGGTCTGAAAAGCACAAAAACGCCTTCAATTTTCAAGTACGAGCTTTCCCTGAGAAGTTAGAGCAAAGTGCATCTCACAATTCGCAGTAGGGCTCATTTCTGCCAGAACACGTAACTTTTTACAGAGAGCTCAGATTTGCAGAAGAAACACATATTCATACTCCTCACGGTCTGAAAATCACAAAAACGCCTTCAAGTTTCAAGTACAAGATTTCCCTTAGGAATTAGACCAAAGTGCATCTCACAATTCGCAGTAGGGCTCATTTCTGCCAGAACACGTAACTTTTTACAGAGAGCTCAGATTTGCAGAAGAAACACATATTCATGCTCCTCACTGTCTGAAAAGCACAAAAACGCCTTCAAGTTTCAAGTACGAGCTTTCCCTGAGAAGTTAGAGCAAAGTGCATCTCAGAATTGGCCGTAGGACTCATTTCAGCCAGAACACGTAACTTTTTACAGAGAGCTCAGATTTGCAGAAGAAACACATATTCATGCTCCTCACAGTCTGAAAAGCACAAAAACGGCTTCAATTTTCAAGTACGAGCTTTCCCTGAGGAATTAGACCAAAGTGCATCTCAGAATTGGCAGTAGGGCTCATTTCAGCCAGAACACGTAACTTTTTACAGAGAGCTTAGATTTGCAGAAGAAACACATATTCATGCTCCTCACAGTCTGAAAAGCACAAAAATGGCTTCAATTTTCAAGTACGAGCTTTCCCTGGGGAGTTAGACCAAAGGGCATCTCAGAATTGTCAGTAGGGCTCAATTCAAGCAGAAAACGTAACTTTTGACACAGAGCACAGATTTGCAGAAGAAACAAATATTCATGCTACTCAAGGTCTGAAAAGCACAAAAACGTCTTCAATTTTGAAGTACGAGCTTTCCCTGAGAAGTTAGAGCAAAGTGCATCTCAGAATTGGCAGTAGGGCTCATTTCAGCCAGAACACGTAACTTTTTACAGAGAGCTCAGATTTGCAGAAGAAACACATATTCATGCTCCTCACGGTCTGAAAAGCACAAAAACGCCTTCAATTTTCAAGTACGAGCTTTCCCTGAGAAGTTAGAGCAAAGTGCATCTCACAATTCGCAGTAGGGCTCATTTCTGCCAGAACACGTAACTTTTTACAGAGAGCTCAGATTTGCAGAAGAAACACATATTCATACTCCTCACGGTCTGAAAATCACAAAAACGCCTTCAAGTTTCAAGTACAAGATTTCCCTTAGGAATTAGACCAAAGTGCATCTCAGAATTGGCAGTAGGGCTCAATTCAAGCAGAAAACGTAACTTTTGACACAGAGCACAGATTTGCAGAAGAAACACATATTCATGCTACTCAAGGTCTGAAAAGCACAAAAACACCTTCAATTTTCAAGTACGAGCTTTCCCTGAGAAGTTAGAGCAAAGTGCATCTCAGAATTGGCAGTAGGGCTCATTTCAGCCAGAACACGTAACTTTTTACAGAGAGCTCAGATTTGCAGAAGAAACACATATTCATGCTCCTCACGGTCTGAAAAGCACAAAAACGCCTTCAATTTTCAAGTACGAGCTTTCCCTGAGAAGTTAGAGCAAAGTGCATCTCACAATTCGCAGTAGGGCTCATTTCTGCCAGAACACGTAACTTTTTACAGAGAGCTCAGATTTGCAGAAGAAACACATATTCATACTCCTCACGGTCTGAAAATCACAAAAACGCCTTCAAGTTTCAAGTACAAGATTTCCCTTAGGAATTAGACCAAAGTGCATCTCAGAATTGGCAGTAGGGCTCAATTCAGCCAGAAAACGTAACTTTTGACACAGAACTCAGATTTGCAGAAGAAACAAATATTCATGCTCCTCACAGTCTGAAAAGCACAAAAACGCCTTCAACTTTCATGTACGAGTTTTCCCTGAGGAATTAGACCAAAGTGCATCTCAGAATTGGCAGTAGGGCTCATTTCAGCCAGAACACGTAACTTTTTACAGAGAGCTCAGATTTGAAGAAGAAACAATTATTCATGCTCGCCACAGTCTGAAAAGCACAAAAACGCCTTCAATTTTCAAGTACGAGCTTTCCCTGAGAAGTTAGAGCAAAGTGCATCTCACAATTCGCAGTAGGGCTCATTTCTGCCAGAACACGTAACTTTTTACAGAGAGCTCAGATTTGCAGAAGAAACACATATTCATACTCCTCACGGTCTGAAAATCACAAAAACGCCTTCAAGTTTCAAGTACAAGATTTCCCTTAGGAATTAGACCAAAGTGCATCTCAGAATTGGCAGTAGGGCTCATTTCAGCCAGAACACGTAACTTTTTACAGAGAGCTCAGATTTGCAGAAGAAACACATATTCATGCTCCTCACAGTCTGAAAAGCACAAAAACGGCTTCAATTTTCAAGTACGAGCTTTCCCTGAGGAATTAGACCAAAGTGCATCTCAGAATTGGCAGTAGGGCTCATTTCAGCCAGAACACGTAACTTTTTACAGAGAGCTCAGATTTGCAGAAGAAACACATATTCATGCTCCTCACAGTCTGAAAAGCACAAAAACGGCTTCAATATTCAAGTACGAGCTTTCCCTGAGAAGTTAGAGCAAAGTGCATCTCAGAATTGTCAGTAGGACTCATGTCAGCCAGAACACGTAACTTTTTACAGAGAGCTCAGATTTGCAGAAGAAACACATATTCATACTCCTCACGGTCTGAAAATCACAAAAACGCCTTCAAGTTTCAAGTACAAGATTTCCCTTAGGAATTAGACCAAAGTGCATCTCAGAATTGGCAGTAGGGCTCAATTCAGCCAGAAAACGTAACTTTTGACACAGAACTCAGATTTGCAGAAGAAACACATATTCATGCTCCTCACTGTCTGAAAAGCACAAAAACGGCTTCAATTTTCAAGTACGAGCTTTCCCTGAGGAATTAGACCAAAGTGCATCTCAGAATTGGCAGTAGGGCTCATTTCAGCCAGAACACGTAACTTTTTACAGAGAGCTCAGATTTGCAGAAGAAACACATATTCATGCTCCTCACAGTCTGAAAAGCACAAAAACGGCTTCAATTTTCAAGTACGAGCTTTCCCTGGGGAGTTAGACCAAAGGGCATCTCAGAATTGTCAGTAGGGCTCAATTCAAGCAGAAAACGTAACTTTTGACACAGAGCACAGATTTGCAGAAGAAACACATATTCATGCTACTCAAGGTCTGAAAAGCACAAAAACACCTTCAATTTTCAAGTACGAGCTTTCCCTGAGAAGTTAGAGCAAAGTGCATCTCAGAATTGGCAGTAGGGCTCATTTCAGCCAGAACACGTAACTTTTTACAGAGAGCTCAGATTTGCAGAAGAAACACATATTCATGCTCCTCACGGTCTGAAAAGCACAAAAACGCCTTCAATTTTCAAGTACGAGCTTTCCCTGAGAAGTTAGAGCAAAGTGCATCTCACAATTCGCAGTAGGGCTCATTTCTGCCAGAACACGTAACTTTTTACAGAGAGCTCAGATTTGCAGAAGAAACACATATTCATACTCCTCACGGTCTGAAAATCACAAAAACGCCTTCAAGTTTCAAGTACAAGATTTCCCTTAGGAATTAGACCAAAGTGCATCTCAGAATTGGCAGTAGGGCTCAATTCAGCCAGAAAACGTAACTTTTGACACAGAACTCAGATTTGCAGAAGAAACAAATATTCATGCTCCTCACAGTCTGAAAAGCACAAAAACGCCTTCAACTTTCATGTACGAGTTTTCCCTGAGGAATTAGACCAAAGTGCATCTCAGAATTGGCAGTAGGGCTCATTTCAGCCAGAACACGTAACTTTTTACAGAGAGCTCAGATTTGAAGAAGAAACACTTATTCATACTCGCCACAGTCTGAAAAGCACAAAAACGCCTTCAATTTTCAAGTACGAGCTTTCCCTGAGAAGTTAGAGCAAAGTGCATCTCAGAATTGGCAGTAGGGCTCATTTCAGCCAGAACACGTAACTTTTTACAGAGAGCTCAGATTTGCAGAAGAAACACATATTCATGCTCCTCACAGTCTGAAAAGCACAAAAACGGCTTCAATTTTCAAGTACGAGCTTTCCCTGAGGAATTAGACCAAAGTGCATCTCAGAATTGGCAGTAGGGCTCATTTCAGCCAGAACACGTAACTTTTTACAGAGAGCTCAGATTTGCAGAAGAAACACATATTCATGCTCCTCACAGTCTGAAAAGCACAAAAACGGCTTCAATTTTCAAGTACGAGCTTTCCCTGAGAAGTTAGAGCAAAGTGCATCTCAGAATTGTCAGTAGGACTCATGTCAGCCAGAACACGTAACTTTTTACAGAGAGCTCAGATTTGCAGAAGAAACACATATTCATACTCCTCACGGTCTGAAAATCACAAAAACGCCTTCAAGTTTCAAGTACAAGATTTCCCTTAGGAATTAGACCAAAGTGCATCTCAGAATTGGCAGTAGGGCTCAATTCAGCCAGAAAACGTAACTTTTGACACAGAACTCAGATTTGCAGAAGAAACACATATTCATGCTCCTCACTGTCTGAAAAGCACAAAAACGGCTTCAATTTTCAAGTACGAGCTTTCCCTGAGGAATTAGACCAAAGTGCATCTCAGAATTGGCAGTAGGGCTCATTTCAGCCAGAACACGTAACTTTTTACAGAGAGCTCAGATTTGCAGAAGAAACACATATTCATGCTCCTCACAGTCTGAAAAGCACAAAAACGGCTTCAATTTTCAAGTACGAGCTTTCCCTGGGGAGTTAGACCAAAGGGCATCTCAGAATTGTCAGTAGGGCTCAATTCAAGCAGAAAACGTAACTTTTGACACAGAGCACAGATTTGCAGAAGAAACACATATTCATGCTACTCAAGGTCTGAAAAGCACAAAAACACCTTCAATTTTCAAGTACGAGCTTTCCCTGAGAAGTTAGAGCAAAGTGCATCTCAGAATTGGCAGTAGGGCTCATTTCAGCCAGAACACGTAACTTTTTACAGAGAGCTCAGATTTGCAGAAGAAACACATATTCATGCTCCTCACGGTCTGAAAAGCACAAAAACGCCTTCAATTTTCAAGTACGAGCTTTCCCTGAGAAGTTAGAGCAAAGTGCATCTCACAATTCGCAGTAGGGCTCATTTCTGCCAGAACACGTAACTTTTTACAGAGAGCTCAGATTTGCAGAAGAAACACATATTCATACTCCTCACGGTCTGAAAATCACAAAAACGCCTTCAAGTTTCAAGTACAAGATTTCCCTTAGGAATTAGACCAAAGTGCATCTCAGAATTGGCAGTAGGGCTCAATTCAGCCAGAAAACGTAACTTTTGACACAGAACTCAGATTTGCAGAAGAAACAAATATTCATGCTCCTCACAGTCTGAAAAGCACAAAAACGCCTTCAACTTTCATGTACGAGTTTTCCCTGAGGAATTAGACCAAAGTGCATCTCAGAATTCGCAGTAGGGCTCATTTCTGCCAGAACACGTAACTTTTTACAGAGAGCTCAGATTTGCAGAAGAAACACATATTCATACTCCTCACGGTCTGAAAATCACAAAAACGCCTTCAAGTTTCAAGTACAAGATTTCCCTTAGGAATTAGACCAAAGTGCATCTCAGAATTGGCAGTAGGGCTCATTTCAGCCAGAACACGTAACTTTTTACAGAGAGCTCAGATTTGCAGAAGAAACACATATTCATGCTCCTCACAGTCTGAAAAGCACAAAAACGGCTTCAATTTTCAAGTACGAGCTTTCCCTGAGGAATTAGACCAAAGTGCATCTCAGAATTGGCAGTAGGGCTCATTTCAGCCAGAACACGTAACTTTTTACAGAGAGCTCAGATTTGCAGAAGAAACACATATTCATACTCCTCACGGTCTGAAAATCACAAAAACGCCTTCAAGTTTCAAGTACAAGATTTCCCTTAGGAATTAGACCAAAGTGCATCTCAGAATTGGCAGTAGGGCTCAATTCAGCCAGAAAACGTAACTTTTGACACAGAACTCAGATTTGCAGAAGAAACACATATTCATGCTCCTCACTGTCTGAAAAGCACAAAAACGGCTTCAATTTTCAAGTACGAGCTTTCCCTGAGGAATTAGACCAAAGTGCATCTCAGAATTGGCAGTAGGGCTCATTTCAGCCAGAACACGTAACTTTTTACAGAGAGCTCAGATTTGCAGAAGAAACACATATTCATGCTCCTCACAGTCTGAAAAGCACAAAAACGGCTTCAATTTTCAAGTACGAGCTTTCCCTGGGGAGTTAGACCAAAGGGCATCTCAGAATTGTCAGTAGGGCTCAATTCAAGCAGAAAACGTAACTTTTGACACAGAGCACAGATTTGCAGAAGAAACACATATTCATGCTATTCAAGGTCTGAAAAGCACAAAAACGCCTTCAATTTTGAAGTACGAACTTTCCCTGAGAAGTTAGAGCAAAGTGCATCTCAGAATTGGCAGTAGGGCTCATTTCAGCCAGAACACGTAACTTTTGACACAGAACTCAGATTTGCAGAAGAAACACATATTCATGCTCCTCACAGTCTGAAAAGCACAAAAACGGCTTCAATTTTCAAGTACGAGCTTTCCCTGAGGAATTAGACCAAAGTGCATCTCAGAATTGGCAGTAGGGCTCATTTCAGCCAGAACACGTAACTTTTTACAGAGAGCTCAGATTTGCAGAAGAAACACATATTCATGCTCCTCACAGTCTGAAAAGCACAAAAACGGCTTCAATTTTCAAGTACGAGCTTTCCCTGGGGAGTTAGACCAAAGGGCATCTCAGAATTGTCAGTAGGGCTCAATTCAAGCAGAAAACGTAACTTTTGACACAGAGCACAGATTTGCAGAAGAAACACATATTCATGCTACTCAAGGTCTGAAAAGCACAAAAACGCCTTCAATTTTCAAGTACGAGCTTTCCCTGAGAAGTTAGAGCAAAGTGCATCTCACAATTCGCAGTAGGGCTCATTTCTGCCAGAACACGTAACTTTTTACAGAGAGCTCAGATTTGCAGAAGAAACACATATTCATACTCCTCACGGTCTGAAAATCACAAAAACGCCTTCAAGTTTCAAGTACAAGATTTCCCTTAGGAATTAGACCAAAGTGCATCTCAGAATTGGCAGTAGGGCTCAATTCAGCCAGAAAACGTAACTTTTGACACAGAACTCAGATTTGCAGAAGAAACAAATATTCATGCTCCTCACAGTCTGAAAAGCACAAAAACGCCTTCAACTTTCATGTACGAGTTTTCCCTGAGGAATTAGACCAAAGTGCATCTCAGAATTGGCAGTAGGGCTCATTTCAGCCAGAACACGTAACTTTTTACAGAGAGCTCAGATTTGAAGAAGAAACACTTATTCATGCTCGCCACAGTCTGAAAAGCACAAAAACGCCTTCAATTTTCAAGTACGAGCTTTCCCTGAGAAGTTAGAGCAAAGTGCATCTCACAATTCGCAGTAGGGCTCATTTCTGCCAGAACACGTAACTTTTTACAGAGAGCTCAGATTTGCAGAAGAAACACATATTCATACTCCTCACGGTCTGAAAATCACAAAAACGCCTTCAAGTTTCAAGTACAAGATTTCCCTTAGGAATTAGACCAAAGTGCATCTCAGAATTGGCAGTAGGGCTCATTTCAGCCAGAACACGTAACTTTTTACAGAGAGCTCAGATTTGCAGAAGAAACACATATTCATGCTCCTCACAGTCTGAAAAGCACAAAAACGGCTTCAATTTTCAAGTACGAGCTTTCCCTGAGGAATTAGACCAAAGTGCATCTCAGAATTGGCAGTAGGGCTCATTTCAGCCAGAACACGTAACTTTTTACAGAGAGCTCAGATTTGCAGAAGAAACACATATTCATACTCCTCACGGTCTGAAAATCACAAAAACGCCTTCAAGTTTCAAGTACAAGATTTCCCTTAGGAATTAGACCAAAGTGCATCTCAGAATTGGCAGTAGGGCTCAATTCAGCCAGAAAACGTAACTTTTGACACAGAACTCAGATGTGCAGAAGAAACACATATTCATGCTCCTCTCTGTCTGAAAAGCACAAAAACGGCTTCAATTTTCAAGTACGAGCTTTCCCTGAGGAATTAGACCAAAGTGCATCTCAGAATTGGCAGTAGGGCTCATTTCAGCCAGAACACGTAACTTTTTACAGAGAGCTCAGATTTGCAGAAGAAACACATATTCATGCTCCTCACAGTCTGAAAAGCACAAAAACGGCTTCAATTTTCAAGTACGAGCTTTCCCTGGGGAGTTAGACCAAAGGGCATCTCAGAATTGTCAGTAGGGCTCAATTCAAGCAGAAAACGTAACTTTTGACACAGAGCACAGATTTGCAGAAGAAACACATATTCATGCTATTCAAGGTCTGAAAAGCACAAAAACGCCTTCAATTTTGAAGTACGAACTTTCCCTGAGAAGTTAGAGCAAAGTGCATCTCAGAATTGGCAGTAGGGCTCATTTCAGCCAGAACACGTAACTTTTGACACAGAACTCAGATTTGCAGAAGAAACACATATTCATGCTCCTCACAGTCTGAAAAGCACAAAAACGGCTTCAATTTTCAAGTACGAGCTTTCCCTGAGGAATTAGACCAAAGTGCATCTCAGAATTGGCAGTAGGGCTCATTTCAGCCAGAACACGTAACTTTTTACAGAGAGCTCAGATTTGCAGAAGAAACACATATTCATGCTCCTCACAGTCTGAAAAGCACAAAAACGGCTTCAATTTTCAAGTACGAGCTTTCCCTGGGGAGTTAGACCAAAGGGCATCTCAGAATTGTCAGTAGGGCTCAATTCAAGCAGAAAACGTAACTTTTGACACAGAGCACAGATTTGCAGAAGAAACACATATTCATGCTACTCAAGGTCTGAAAAGCACAAAAACGCCTTCAATTTTGAAGTACGAGCTTTCCCTGAGAAGTTAGAGCAAAGTGCATCTCAGAATTGGCAGTAGGACTCATGTCAGCCAGAACACGTAACTTTTTACAGAGAGCTCAGATTTGCAGAAGAAACACATATTCATGCTCCTCACAGTCTGAAAAGCACAAAAACGGCTTCAATTTTCAAGTACGAGCTTTCCCTGGGGAGTTAGACCAAAGGGCATCTCAGAATTGTCAGTAGGGCTCAATTCAAGCAGAAAACGTAACTTTTGACACAGAGCACAGATTTGCAGAAGAAACACATATTCATGCTACTCAAGGTCTGAAAAGCACAAAAACACCTTCAATTTTCAAGTACGAGCTTTCCCTGAGAAGTTAGAGCAAAGTGCATCTCAGAATTGGCAGTAGGGCTCATTTCAGCCAGAACACGTAACTTTTTACAGAGAGCTCAGATTTGCAGAAGAAACACATATTCATGCTCCTCACGGTCTGAAAAGCACAAAAACGCCTTCAATTTTCAAGTACGAGCTTTCCCTGAGAAGTTAGAGCAAAGTGCATCTCACAATTCGCAGTAGGGCTCATTTCTGCCAGAACACGTAACTTTTTACAGAGAGCTCAGATTTGCAGAAGAAACACATATTCATACTCCTCACGGTCTGAAAATCACAAAAACGCCTTCAAGTTTCAAGTACAAGATTTCCCTTAGGAATTAGACCAAAGTGCATCTCAGAATTGGCAGTAGGGCTCAATTCAGCCAGAAAACGTAACTTTTGACACAGAACTCAGATTTGCAGAAGAAACAAATATTCATGCTCCTCACAGTCTGAAAAGCACAAAAACGCCTTCAACTTTCATGTACGAGTTTTCCCTGAGGAATTAGACCAAAGTGCATCTCAGAATTCGCAGTAGGGCTCATTTCTGCCAGAACACGTAACTTTTTACAGAGAGCTCAGATTTGCAGAAGAAACACATATTCATACTCCTCACGGTCTGAAAATCACAAAAACGCCTTCAAGTTTCAAGTACAAGATTTCCCTTAGGAATTAGACCAAAGTGCATCTCAGAATTGGCAGTAGGGCTCATTTCAGCCAGAACACGTAACTTTTTACAGAGAGCTCAGATTTGCAGAAGAAACACATATTCATGCTCCTCACAGTCTGAAAAGCACAAAAACGGCTTCAATTTTCAAGTACGAGCTTTCCCTGAGGAATTAGACCAAAGTGCATCTCAGAATTGGCAGTAGGGCTCATTTCAGCCAGAACACGTAACTTTTTACAGAGAGCTCAGATTTGCAGAAGAAACACATATTCATACTCCTCACGGTCTGAAAATCACAAAAACGCCTTCAAGTTTCAAGTACAAGATTTCCCTTAGGAATTAGACCAAAGTGCATCTCAGAATTGGCAGTAGGGCTCAATTCAGCCAGAAAACGTAACTTTTGACACAGAACTCAGATTTGCAGAAGAAACACATATTCATGCTCCTCACTGTCTGAAAAGCACAAAAACGGCTTCAATTTTCAAGTACGAGCTTTCCCTGAGGAATTAGACCAAAGTGCATCTCAGAATTGGCAGTAGGGCTCATTTCAGCCAGAACACGTAACTTTTTACAGAGAGCTCAGATTTGCAGAAGAAACACATATTCATGCTCCTCACAGTCTGAAAAGCACAAAAACGGCTTCAATTTTCAAGTACGAGCTTTCCCTGGGGAGTTAGACCAAAGGGCATCTCAGAATTGTCAGTAGGGCTCAATTCAAGCAGAAAACGTAACTTTTGACACAGAGCACAGATTTGCAGAAGAAACACATATTCATGCTATTCAAGGTCTGAAAAGCACAAAAACGCCTTCAATTTTGAAGTACGAACTTTCCCTGAGAAGTTAGAGCAAAGTGCATCTCAGAATTGGCAGTAGGGCTCATTTCAGCCAGAACACGTAACTTTTGACACAGAACTCAGATTTGCAGAAGAAACACATATTCATGCTCCTCACAGTCTGAAAAGCACAAAAACGGCTTCAATTTTCAAGTACGAGCTTTCCCTGAGGAATTAGACCAAAGTGCATCTCAGAATTGGCAGTAGGGCTCATTTCAGCCAGAACACGTAACTTTTTACAGAGAGCTCAGATTTGCAGAAGAAACACATATTCATGCTCCTCACAGTCTGAAAAGCACAAAAACGGCTTCAATTTTCAAGTACGAGCTTTCCCTGGGGAGTTAGACCAAAGGGCATCTCAGAATTGTCAGTAGGGCTCAATTCAAGCAGAAAACGTAACTTTTGACACAGAGCACAGATTTGCAGAAGAAACACATATTCATGCTACTCAAGGTCTGAAAAGCACAAAAACGCCTTCAATTTTCAAGTACGAGCTTTCCCTGAGAAGTTAGAGCAAAGTGCATCTCACAATTCGCAGTAGGGCTCATTTCTGCCAGAACACGTAACTTTTTACAGAGAGCTCAGATTTGCAGAAGAAACAAATATTCATACTCCTCACGGTCTGAAAATCACAAAAACGCCTTCAAGTTTCAAGTACAAGATTTCCCTTAGGAATTAGACCAAAGTGCATCTCAGAATTGGCAGTAGGGCTCAATTCAGCCAGAAAACGTAACTTTTGACACAGAACTCAGATTTGCAGAAGAAACAAATATTCATGCTCCTCACAGTCTGAAAAGCACAAAAACGCCTTCAACTTTCATGTACGAGTTTTCCCTGAGGAATTAGACCAAAGTGCATCTCAGAATTGGCAGTAGGGCTCATTTCAGCCAGAACACGTAACTTTTTACAGAGAGCTCAGATTTGAAGAAGAAACACTTATTCATGCTCGCCACAGTCTGAAAAGCACAAAAACGCCTTCAATTTTCAAGTACGAGCTTTCCCTGAGAAGTTAGAGCAAAGTGCATCTCACAATTCGCAGTAGGGCTCATTTCTGCCAGAACACGTAACTTTTTACAGAGAGCTCAGATTTGCAGAAGAAACACATATTCATACTCCTCACGGTCTGAAAATCACAAAAACGCCTTCAAGTTTCAAGTACAAGATTTCCCTTAGGAATTAGACCAAAGTGCATCTCAGAATTGGCAGTAGGGCTCATTTCAGCCAGAACACGTAACTTTTTACAGAGAGCTCAGATTTGCAGAAGAAACACATATTCATGCTCCTCACAGTCTGAAAAGCACAAAAACGGCTTCAATTTTCAAGTACGAGCTTTCCCTGAGGAATTAGACCAAAGTGCATCTCAGAATTGGCAGTAGGGCTCATTTCAGCCAGAACACGTAACTTTTTACAGAGAGCTCAGATTTGCAGAAGAAACACATATTCATACTCCTCACGGTCTGAAAATCACAAAAACGCCTTCAAGTTTCAAGTACAAGATTTCCCTTAGGAATTAGACCAAAGTGCATCTCAGAATTCGCAGTAGGGCTCATTTCAGCCAGAACACGTAACTTTTTACAGAGAGCTCAGATTTGCAGAAGAAACACATATTCATGCTCCTCACAGTCTGAAAAGCACAAAAACGGCTTCAATTTTCAAGTACGAGCTTTCCCTGGGGAGTTAGACCAAAGGGCATCTCAGAATTGTCAGTAGGGCTCAATTCAAGCAGAAAACGTAACTTTTGACACAGAGCACAGATTTGCAGAAGAAACACATATTCATGCTACTCAAGGTCTGAAAAGCACAAAAACGCCTTCAATTTTGAAGTACGAGCTTTGCCTGAGAAGTTAGAGCAAAGTGCATCTCAGAATTGGCAGTAGGACTCATGTCAGCCAGAACACGTAACTTTTTACAGAGAGCTCAGATTTGCAGAAGAAACACATATTCATGCTCCTCACAGTCTGAAAAGCACAAAAACGGCTTCAATTTTCAAGTACGAGCTTTCCCTGGGGAGTTAGACCAAAGGGCATCTCAGAATTGTCAGTAGGGCTCAATTCAAGCAGAAAACGTAACTTTTGACACAGAGCACAGATTTGCAGAAGAAACACATATTCATGCTACTCAAGGTCTGAAAAGCACAAAAACACCTTCAATTTTCAAGTACGAGCTTTCCCTGAGAAGTTAGAGCAAAGTGCATCTCAGAATTGGCAGTAGGGCTCATTTCAGCCAGAACACGTAACTTTTTACAGAGAGCTCAGATTTGCAGAAGAAACACATATTCATGCTCCTCACGGTCTGAAAAGCACAAAAACGCCTTCAATTTTCAAGTACGAGCTTTCCCTGAGAAGTTAGAGCAAAGTGCATCTCACAATTCGCAGTAGGGCTCATTTCTGCCAGAACACGTAACTTTTTACAGAGAGCTCAGATTTGCAGAAGAAACACATATTCATACTCCTCACGGTCTGAAAATCACAAAAACGCCTTCAAGTTTCAAGTACAAGATTTCCCTTAGGAATTAGACCAAAGTGCATCTCAGAATTGGCAGTAGGGCTCAATTCAGCCAGAAAACGTAACTTTTGACACAGAACTCAGATTTGCAGAAGAAACAAATATTCATGCTCCTCACAGTCTGAAAAGCACAAAAACGCCTTCAACTTTCATGTACGAGTTTTCCCTGAGGAATTAGACCAAAGTGCATCTCAGAATTCGCAGTAGGGCTCATTTCTGCCAGAACACGTAACTTTTTACAGAGAGCTCAGATTTGCAGAAGAAACACATATTCATACTCCTCACGGTCTGAAAATCACAAAAACGCCTTCAAGTTTCAAGTACAAGATTTCCCTTAGGAATTAGACCAAAGTGCATCTCAGAATTGGCAGTAGGGCTCATTTCAGCCAGAACACGTAACTTTTTACAGAGAGCTCAGATTTGCAGAAGAAACACATATTCATGCTCCTCACAGTCTGAAAAGCACAAAAACGGCTTCAATTTTCAAGTACGAGCTTTCCCTGAGGAATTAGACCAAAGTGCATCTCAGAATTGGCAGTAGGGCTCATTTCAGCCAGAACACGTAACTTTTTACAGAGAGCTCAGATTTGCAGAAGAAACACATATTCATACTCCTCACGGTCTGAAAATCACAAAAACGCCTTCAAGTTTCAAGTACAAGATTTCCCTTAGGAATTAGACCAAAGTGCATCTCAGAATTGGCAGTAGGGCTCAATTCAGCCAGAAAACGTAACTTTTGACACAGAACTCAGATTTGCAGAAGAAACACATATTCATGCTCCTCACTGTCTGAAAAGCACAAAAACGGCTTCAATTTTCAAGTACGAGCTTTCCCTGAGGAATTAGACCAAAGTGCATCTCAGAATTGGCAGTAGGGCTCATTTCAGCCAGAACACGTAACTTTTTACAGAGAGCTCAGATTTGCAGAAGAAACACATATTCATGCTCCTCACAGTCTGAAAAGCACAAAAACGGCTTCAATTTTCAAGTACGAGCTTTCCCTGAGAAGTTAGAGCAAAGTGCATCTCAGAATTGGCAGTAGGACTCATGTCAGCCAGAACACGTAACTTTTTACAGAGAGCTCAGATTTGCAGAAGAAACACATATTCATGCTCCTCACAGTCTGAAAAGCACAAAAACGGCTTCAATTTTCAAGTACGAGCTTTCCCTGGGGAGTTAGACCAAAGGGCATCTCAGAATTGTCAGTAGGGCTCAATTCAAGCAGAAAACGTAACTTTTGACACAGAGCACAGATTTGCAGAAGAAACACATATTCATGCTACTCAAGGTCTGAAAAGCACAAAAACACCTTCAATTTTCAAGTACGAGCTTTCCCTGAGAAGTTAGAGCAAAGTGCATCTCAGAATTGGCAGTAGGGCTCATTTCAGCCAGAACACGTAACTTTTTACAGAGAGCTCAGATTTGCAGAAGAAACACATATTCATGCTCCTCACGGTCTGAAAAGCACAAAAACGCCTTCAATTTTCAAGTACGAGCTTTCCCTGAGAAGTTAGAGCAAAGTGCATCTCACAATTCGCAGTAGGGCTCATTTCTGCCAGAACACGTAACTTTTTACAGAGAGCTCAGATTTGCAGAAGAAACACATATTCATACTCCTCACGGTCTGAAAATCACAAAAACGCCTTCAAGTTTCAAGTACAAGATTTCCCTTAGGAATTAGACCAAAGTGCATCTCAGAATTGGCAGTAGGGCTCAATTCAGCCAGAAAACGTAACTTTTGACACAGAACTCAGATTTGCAGAAGAAACAAATATTCATGCTCCTCACAGTCTGAAAAGCACAAAAACGCCTTCAACTTTCATGTACGAGTTTTCCCTGAGGAATTAGACCAAAGTGCATCTCAGAATTCGCAGTAGGGCTCATTTCTGCCAGAACACGTAACTTTTTACAGAGAGCTCAGATTTGCAGAAGAAACACATATTCATACTCCTCACGGTCTGAAAATCACAAAAACGCCTTCAAGTTTCAAGTACAAGATTTCCCTTAGGAATTAGACCAAAGTGCATCTCAGAATTGGCAGTAGGGCTCATTTCAGCCAGAACACGTAACTTTTTACAGAGAGCTCAGATTTGCAGAAGAAACACATATTCATGCTCCTCACAGTCTGAAAAGCACAAAAACGGCTTCAATTTTCAAGTACGAGCTTTCCCTGAGGAATTAGACCAAAGTGCATCTCAGAATTGGCAGTAGGGCTCATTTCAGCCAGAACACGTAACTTTTTACAGAGAGCTCAGATTTGCAGAAGAAACACATATTCATACTCCTCACGGTCTGAAAATCACAAAAACGCCTTCAAGTTTCAAGTACAAGATTTCCCTTAGGAATTAGACCAAAGTGCATCTCAGAATTGGCAGTAGGGCTCAATTCAGCCAGAAAACGTAACTTTTGACACAGAACTCAGATTTGCAGAAGAAACACATATTCATGCTCCTCACTGTCTGAAAAGCACAAAAACGGCTTCAATTTTCAAGTACGAGCTTTCCCTGAGGAATTAGACCAAAGTGCATCTCAGAATTGGCAGTAGGGCTCATTTCAGCCAGAACACGTAACTTTTTACAGAGAGCTCAGATTTGCAGAAGAAACACATATTCATGCTCCTCACAGTCTGAAAAGCACAAAAACGGCTTCAATTTTCAAGTACGAGCTTTCCCTGGGGAGTTAGACCAAAGGGCATCTCAGAATTGTCAGTAGGGCTCAATTCAAGCAGAAAACGTAACTTTTGACACAGAGCACAGATTTGCAGAAGAAACACATATTCATGCTATTCAAGGTCTGAAAAGCACAAAAACGCCTTCAATTTTGAAGTACGAACTTTCCCTGAGAAGTTAGAGCAAAGTGCATCTCAGAATTGGCAGTAGGGCTCATTTCAGCCAGAACACGTAACTTTTGACACAGAACTCAGATTTGCAGAAGAAACACATATTCATGCTCCTCACAGTCTGAAAAGCACAAAAACGGCTTCAATTTTCAAGTACGAGCTTTCCCTGAGGAATTAGACCAAAGTGCATCTCAGAATTGGCAGTAGGGCTCATTTCAGCCAGAACACGTAACTTTTTACAGAGAGCTCAGATTTGCAGAAGAAACACATATTCATGCTCCTCACAGTCTGAAAAGCACAAAAACGGCTTCAATTTTCAAGTACGAGCTTTCCCTGGGGAGTTAGACCAAAGGGCATCTCAGAATTGTCAGTAGGGCTCAATTCAAGCAGAAAACGTAACTTTTGACACAGAGCACAGATTTGCAGAAGAAACACATATTCATGCTACTCAAGGTCTGAAAAGCACAAAAACGCCTTCAATTTTCAAGTACGAGCTTTCCCTGAGAAGTTAGAGCAAAGTGCATCTCACAATTCGCAGTAGGGCTCATTTCTGCCAGAACACGTAACTTTTTACAGAGAGCTCAGATTTGCAGAAGAAACAAATATTCATACTCCTCACGGTCTGAAAATCACAAAAACGCCTTCAAGTTTCAAGTACAAGATTTCCCTTAGGAATTAGACCAAAGTGCATCTCAGAATTGGCAGTAGGGCTCAATTCAGCCAGAAAACGTAACTTTTGACACAGAACTCAGATTTGCAGAAGAAACAAATATTCATGCTCCTCACAGTCTGAAAAGCACAAAAACGCCTTCAACTTTCATGTACGAGTTTTCCCTGAGGAATTAGACCAAAGTGCATCTCAGAATTGGCAGTAGGGCTCATTTCAGCCAGAACACGTAACTTTTTACAGAGAGCTCAGATTTGAAGAAGAAACACTTATTCATGCTCGCCACAGTCTGAAAAGCACAAAAACGCCTTCAATTTTCAAGTACGAGCTTTCCCTGAGAAGTTAGAGCAAAGTGCATCTCACAATTCGCAGTAGGGCTCATTTCTGCCAGAACACGTAACTTTTTACAGAGAGCTCAGATTTGCAGAAGAAACACATATTCATACTCCTCACGGTCTGAAAATCACAAAAACGCCTTCAAGTTTCAAGTACAAGATTTCCCTTAGGAATTAGACCAAAGTGCATCTCAGAATTGGCAGTAGGGCTCATTTCAGCCAGAACACGTAACTTTTTACAGAGAGCTCAGATTTGCAGAAGAAACACATATTCATGCTCCTCACAGTCTGAAAAGCACAAAAACGGCTTCAATTTTCAAGTACGAGCTTTCCCTGAGGAATTAGACCAAAGTGCATCTCAGAATTGGCAGTAGGGCTCATTTCAGCCAGAACACGTAACTTTTTACAGAGAGCTCAGATTTGCAGAAGAAACACATATTCATACTCCTCACGGTCTGAAAATCACAAAAACGCCTTCAAGTTTCAAGTACAAGATTTCCCTTAGGAATTAGACCAAAGTGCATCTCAGAATTGGCAGTAGGGCTCAATTCAGCCAGAAAACGTAACTTTTGACACAGAACTCAGATTTGCAGAAGAAACACATATTCATGCTCCTCACTGTCTGAAAAGCACAAAAACGGCTTCAATTTTCAAGTACGAGCTTTCCCTGAGGAATTAGACCGAAGTGCATCTCAGAATTGGCAGTAGGGCTCATTTCAGCCAGAACACGTAACTTTTTACAGAGAGCTCAGATTTGCAGAAGAAACACATATTCATGCTCCTCACAGTCTGAAAAGCACAAAAACGGCTTCAATTTTCAAGTACGAGCTTTCCCTGGGGAGTTAGACCAAAGGGCATCTCAGAATTGTCAGTAGGGCTCAATTCAAGCAGAAAACGTAACTTTTGACACAGAGCACAGATTTGCAGAAGAAACACATATTCATGCTATTCAAGGTCTGAAAAGCACAAAAACGCCTTCAATTTTGAAGTACGAACTTTCCCTGAGAAGTTAGAGCAAAGTGCATCTCAGAATTGGCAGTAGGGCTCATTTCAGCCAGAACACGTAACTTTTGACACAGAACTCAGATTTGCAGAAGAAACACATATTCATGCTCCTCACAGTCTGAAAAGCACAAAAACGGCTTCAATTTTCAAGTACGAGCTTTCCCTGAGGAATTAGACCAAAGTGCATCTCAGAATTGGCAGTAGGGCTCATTTCAGCCAGAACACGTAACTTTTTACAGAGAGCTCAGATTTGCAGAAGAAACACATATTCATGCTCCTCACAGTCTGAAAAGCACAAAAACGGCTTCAATTTTCAAGTACGAGCTTTCCCTGGGGAGTTAGACCAAAGGGCATCTCAGAATTGTCAGTAGGGCTCAATTCAAGCAGAAAACGTAACTTTTGACACAGAGCACAGATTTGCAGAAGAAACACATATTCATGCTACTCAAGGTCTGAAAAGCACAAAAACGCCTTCAATTTTGAAGTACGAGCTTTCCCTGAGAAGTTAGAGCAAAGTGCATCTCAGAATTGGCAGTAGGGCTCATTTCAGCAAGAACACGTAACTTTTTACAGAGAGCTCAGATTTGCAGAAGAAACACATATTCATGCTCCTCACGGTCTGAAAAGCACAAAAACGGCTTCAATTTTCAAGTACGAGCTTTCCCTGAGAAGTTAGAGCAAAGTGCATCTCAGAATTGTCAGTAGGACTCATGTCAGCCAGAACACGTAACTTTTTACAGAGAGCTCAGATTTGCAGAAGAAACACATATTCATACTCCTCACGGTCTGAAAATCACAAAAACGCCTTCAAGTTTCAAGTACAAGATTTCCCTTAGGAATTAGACCAAAGTGCATCTCAGAATTGGCAGTAGGGCTCAATTCAGCCAGAAAACGTAACTTTTGACACAGAACTCAGATTTGCAGAAGAAACAAATATTCATGCTCCTCACTGTCTGAAAAGCACAAAAACGGCTTCAATTTTCAAGTACGAGCTTTCCCTGAGGAATTAGACCAAAGTGCATCTCAGAATTGGCAGTAGGGCTCATTTCAGCCAGAACACGTAACTTTTTACAGAGAGCTCAGATTTGCAGAAGAAACACATATTCATGCTCCTCACAGTCTGAAAAGCACAAAAACGGCTTCAATTTTCAAGTACGAGCTTTCCCTGGGGAGTTAGACCAAAGGGCATCTCAGAATTGTCAGTAGGGCTCAATTCAAGCAGAAAACGTAACTTTTGACACAGAGCACAGATTTGCAGAAGAAACACATATTCATGCTATTCAAGGTCTGAAAAGCACAAAAACGCCTTCAATTTTGAAGTACGAACTTTCCCTGAGAAGTTAGAGCAAAGTGCATCTCAGAATTGGCAGTAGGGCTCATTTCAGCCAGAACACGTAACTTTTTACAGAGAGCTCAGATTTGCAGAAGAAACACATATTCATGCTCCTCACGGTCTAAAAAGCACAAAAACGCCTTCAATTTTCAAGTACGAGCTTTCCCTGAGAAGTTAGAGCAAAGTGCATCTCACAATTCGCAGTAGGGCTCATTTCTGCCAGAACACGTAACTTTTTACAGAGAGCTCAGATTTGCAGAAGAAACACATATTCATACTCCTCACGGTCTGAAAATCACAAAAACGCCTTCAAGTTTCAAGTACAAGATTTCCCTTAGGAATTAGACCAAAGTGCATCTCACAATTCGCAGTAGGGCTCATTTCTGCCAGAACACGTAACTTTTTACAGAGAGCTCAGATTTGCAGAAGAAACACATATTCATACTCCTCACGGTCTGAAAATCACAAAAACGCCTTCAAGTTTCAAGTACAAGATTTCCCTTAGGAATTAGACCAAAGTGCATCTCAGAATTGGCAGTAGGGCTCAATTCAGCCAGAAAACGTAACTTTTGACACAGAACTCAGATTTGCAGAAGAAACAAATATTCATGCTCCTCACTGTCTGAAAAGCACAAAAACGCCTTCAAGTTTCAAGTACGAGCTTTCCCTGAGAAGTTAGAGCAAAGTGCATCACAGAATTGGCCGTAGGACTCATTTCAGCCAGAACACGTAACTTTTTACAGAGAGCTCAGATTTGCAGAAGAAACACATATTCATGCTCCTCACAGTCTGAAAAGCACAAAAACGGCTTCAATTTTCAAGTACGAGCTTTCCCTGGGGAGTTAGACCAAAGGGCATATCAGAATTGTCAGTAGGGCTCAATTCAAGCAGAAAACGTAACTTTTGACACAGAGCACAGATTTGCAGAAGAAACACATATTCATGCTACTCAAGGTCTGAAAAGCACAAAAACACCTTCAATTTTCAAGTACGAGCTTTCCCTGAGAAGTTAGAGCAAAGTGCATCTCAGAATTGGCAGTAGGGCTCATTTCAGCCAGAACACGTAACTTTTTACAGAGAGCTCAGATTTGCAGAAGAAACACATATTCATGCTCCTCACGGTCTGAAAAGCACAAAAACGCCTTCAATTTTCAAGTACGAGCTTTCCCTGAGAAGTTAGAGCAAAGTGCATCTCACAATTCGCAGTAGGGCTCATTTCTGCCAGAACACGTAACTTTTTACAGAGAGCTCAGATTTGCAGAAGAAACACATATTCATACTCCTCACGGTCTGAAAATCACAAAAACGCCTTCAAGTTTCAAGTACAAGATTTCCCTTAGGAATTAGACCAAAGTGCATCTCAGAATTGGCAGTAGGGCTCAATTCAGCCAGAAAACGTAACTTTTGACACAGAACTCAGATTTGCAGAAGAAACAAATATTCATGCTCCTCACAGTCTGAAAAGCACAAAAACGCCTTCAACTTTCATGTACGAGTTTTCCCTGAGGAATTAGACCAAAGTGCATCTCAGAATTGGCAGTAGGGCTCATTTCAGCCAGAACACGTAACTTTTTACAGAGAGCTCAGATTTGAAGAAGAAACAATTATTCATGCTCGCCACAGTCTGAAAAGCACAAAAACGCCTTCAATTTTCAAGTACGAGCTTTCCCTGAGAAGTTAGAGCAAAGTGCATCTCACAATTCGCAGTAGGGCTCATTTCTGCCAGAACACGTAACTTTTTACAGAGAGCTCAGATTTGCAGAAGAAACACATATTCATACTCCTCACGGTCTGAAAATCACAAAAACGCCTTCAAGTTTCAAGTACAAGATTTCCCTTAGGAATTAGACCAAAGTGCATCTCAGAATTGGCAGTAGGGCTCATTTCAGCCAGAACACGTAACTTTTTACAGAGAGCTCAGATTTGCAGAAGAAACACATATTCATGCTCCTCACAGTCTGAAAAGCACAAAAACGGCTTCAATTTTCAAGTACGAGCTTTCCCTGAGGAATTAGACCAAAGTGCATCTCAGAATTGGCAGTAGGGCTCATTTCAGCCAGAACACGTAACTTTTTACAGAGAGCTCAGATTTGCAGAAGAAACACATATTCATGCTCCTCACAGTCTGAAAAGCACAAAAACGGCTTCAATTTTCAAGTACGAGCTTTCCCTGAGAAGTTAGAGCAAAGTGCATCTCAGAATTGTCAGTAGGACTCATGTCAGCCAGAACACGTAACTTTTTACAGAGAGCTCAGATTTGCAGAAGAAACACATATTCATACTCCTCACGGTCTGAAAATCACAAAAACGCCTTCAAGTTTCAAGTACAAGATTTCCCTTAGGAATTAGACCAAAGTGCATCTCAGAATTGGCAGTAGGGCTCATTTCAGCCAGAACACGTAACTTTTTACAGAGAGCTCAGATTTGCAGAAGAAACACATATTCATGCTCCTCACAGTCTGAAAAGCACAAAAACGGCTTCAATTTTCAAGTACGAGCTTTCCCTGAGGAATTAGACCAAAGTGCATCTCAGAATTGGCAGTAGGGCTCATTTCAGCCAGAACACGTAACTTTTTACAGAGAGCTCAGATTTGCAGAAGAAACACATATTCATGCTCCTCACAGTCTGAAAAGTACAAAAACGGCTTCAATTTTCAAGTACGAGCTTTCCCTGGGGAGTTAGACCAAAGGGCATCTCAGAATTGTCAGTAGGGCTCAATTCAAGCAGAAAACGTAACTTTTGACACAGAGCACAGATTTGCAGAAGAAACACATATTCATGCTACTCAAGGTCTGAAAAGCACAAAAACGCCTTCAATTTTGAAGTACGAGCTTTCCCTGAGAAGTTAGAGCAAAGTGCATCTCAGAATTGGCAGTAGGGCTCATTTCAGCAAGAACACGTAACTTTTTACAGAGAGCTCAGATTTGCAGAAGAAACACATATTCATGCTCCTCACGGTCTGAAAAGCACAAAAACGGCTTCAATTTTCAAGTACGAGCTTTCCCTGAGAAGTTAGAGCAAAGTGCATCTCAGAATTGTCAGTAGGACTCATGTCAGCCAGAACACGTAACTTTTTACAGAGAGCTCAGATTTGCAGAAGAAACACATATTCATACTCCTCACGGTCTGAAAATCACAAAAACGGCTTCAATTTTCAAGTACGAGCTTTCCCTGAGGAATTAGACCAAAGTGCATCTCAGAATTGGCAGTAGGGCTCATTTCAGCCAGAACACGTAACTTTTTACAGAGAGCTCAGATTTGCAGAAGAAACACATATTCATGCTCCTCACAGTCTGAAAAGCACAAAAACGGCTTCAATTTTCAAGTACGAGCTTTCCCTGAGAAGTTAGAGCAAAGTGCATCTCAGAATTGTCAGTAGGACTCATGTCAGCCAGAACACGTAACTTTTTACAGAGAGCTCAGATTTGCAGAAGAAACACATATTCATACTCCTCACGGTCTGAAAATCACAAAAACGCCTTCAAGTTTCAAGTACAAGATTTCCCTTAGGAATTAGACCAAAGTGCATCTCAGAATTGGCAGTAGGGCTCAATTCAGCCAGAAAACGTAACTTTTGACACAGAACTCAGATTTGCAGAAGAAACACATATTCATGCTCCTCACTGTCTGAAAAGCACAAAAACGGCTTCAATTTTCAAGTACGAGCTTTCCCTGAGGAATTAGACCAAAGTGCATCTCAGAATTGGCAGTAGGGCTCATTTCAGCCAGAACACGTAACTTTTTACAGAGAGCTCAGATTTGCAGAAGAAACACATATTCATGCTCCTCACAGTCTGAAAAGCACAAAAACGGCTTCAATTTTCAAGTACGAGCTTTCCCTGGGGAGTTAGACCAAAGGGCATCTCAGAATTGTCAGTAGGGCTCAATTCAAGCAGAAAACGTAACTTTTGACACAGAGCACAGATTTGCAGAAGAAACACATATTCATGCTATTCAAGGTCTGAAAAGCACAAAAACGCCTTCAATTTTGAAGTACGAACTTTCCCTGAGAAGTTAGAGCAAAGTGCATCTCAGAATTGGCAGTAGGGCTCATTTCAGCCAGAACACGTAACTTTTGACACAGAACTCAGATTTGCAGAAGAAACACATATTCATGCTCCTCACAGTCTGAAAAGCACAAAAACGGCTTCAATTTTCAAGTACGAGCTTTCCCTGAGGAATTAGACCAAAGTGCATCTCAGAATTGGCAGTAGGGCTCATTTCAGCCAGAACACGTAACTTTTTACAGAGAGCTCAGATTTGCAGAAGAAACACATATTCATGCTCCTCACAGTCTGAAAAGCACAAAAACGGCTTCAATTTTCAAGTACGAGCTTTCCCTGGGGAGTTAGACCAAAGGGCATCTCAGAATTGTCAGTAGGGCTCAATTCAAGCAGAAAACGTAACTTTTGACACAGAGCACAGATTTGCAGAAGAAACACATATTCATGCTACTCAAGGTCTGAAAAGCACAAAAACGCCTTCAATTTTGAAGTACGAGCTTTCCCTGAGAAGTTAGAGCAAAGTGCATCTCAGAATTGGCAGTAGGGCTCATTTCAGCAAGAACACGTAACTTTTTACAGAGAGCTCAGATTTGCAGAAGAAACACATATTCATGCTCCTCACGGTCTGAAAAGCACAAAAACGGCTTCAATTTTCAAGTACGAGCTTTCCCTGAGAAGTTAGAGCAAAGTGCATCTCAGAATTGTCAGTAGGACTCATGTCAGCCAGAACACGTAACTTTTTACAGAGAGCTCAGATTTGCAGAAGAAACACATATTCATACTCCTCACGGTCTGAAAATCACAAAAACGGCTTCAATTTTCAAGTACGAGCTTTCCCTGAGGAATTAGACCAAAGTGCATCTCAGAATTGGCAGTAGGGCTCATTTCAGCCAGAACACGTAACTTTTTACAGAGAGCTCAGATTTGCAGAAGAAACACATATTCATGCTCCTCACAGTCTGAAAAGCACAAAAACGGCTTCAATTTTCAAGTACGAGCTTTCCCTGAGAAGTTAGAGCAAAGTGCATCTCAGAATTGTCAGTAGGACTCATGTCAGCCAGAACACGTAACTTTTTACAGAGAGCTCAGATTTGCAGAAGAAACACATATTCATACTCCTCACGGTCTGAAAATCACAAAAACGCCTTCAAGTTTCAAGTACAAGATTTCCCTTAGGAATTAGACCAAAGTGCATCTCAGAATTGGCAGTAGGGCTCAATTCAGCCAGAAAACGTAACTTTTGACACAGAACTCAGATTTGCAGAAGAAACACATATTCATGCTCCTCACTGTCTGAAAAGCACAAAAACGGCTTCAATTTTCAAGTACGAGCTTTCCCTGAGGAATTAGACCAAAGTGCATCTCAGAATTGGCAGTAGGGCTCATTTCAGCCAGAACACGTAACTTTTTACAGAGAGCTCAGATTTGCAGAAGAAACACATATTCATGCTCCTCACAGTCTGAAAAGCACAAAAACGGCTTCAATTTTCAAGTACGAGCTTTCCCTGGGGAGTTAGACCAAAGGGCATCTCAGAATTGTCAGTAGGGCTCAATTCAAGCAGAAAACGTAACTTTTGACACAGAGCACAGATTTGCAGAAGAAACACATATTCATGCTATTCAAGGTCTGAAAAGCACAAAAACGCCTTCAATTTTGAAGTACGAACTTTCCCTGAGAAGTTAGAGCAAAGTGCATCTCAGAATTGGCAGTAGGGCTCATTTCAGCCAGAACACGTAACTTTTTACAGAGAGCTCAGATTTGCAGAAGAAACACATATTCATGCTCCTCACGGTCTGAAAAGCACAAAAACGCCTTCAATTTTCAAGTACGAGCTTTCCCTGAGAAGTTAGAGCAAAGTGCATCTCACAATTCGCAGTAGGGCTCATTTCTGCCAGAACACGTAACTTTTTACAGAGAGCTCAGATTTGCAGAAGAAACACATATTCATACTCCTCACGGTCTGAAAATCACAAAAATGCCTTCAAGTTTCAAGTACAAGATTTCCCTTAGGAATTAGACCAAAGTGCATCTCACAATTCGCAGTAGGGCTCATTTCTGCCAGAACACGTAACTTTTTACAGAGAGCTCAGATTTGCAGAAGAAACACATATTCATACTCCTCACGGTCTGAAAATCACAAAAACGCCTTCAAGTTTCAAGTACAAGATTTCCCTTAGGAATTAGACCAAAGTGCATCTCAGAATTGGCAGTAGGGCTCAATTCAGCCAGAAAACGTAACTTTTGACACAGAACTCAGATTTGCAGAAGAAACAAATATTCATGCTCCTCACAGTCTGAAAAGCACAAAAACGCCTTCAACTTTCATGTACGAGTTTTCCCTGAGGAATTAGACCAAAGTGCATCTCAGAATTGGCAGTAGGGCTCATTTCAGCCAGAACACGTAACTTTTTACAGAGAGCTCAGATTTGAAGAAGAAACACTTATTCATGCTCGCCACAGTCTGAAAAGCACAAAAACGCCTTCAATTTTCAAGTACGAGCTTTCCCTGAGAAGTTAGAGCAAAGTGCATCTCACAATTCGCAGTAGGGCTCATTTCTGCCAGAACACGTAACTTTTTACAGAGAGCTCAGATTTGCAGAAGAAACACATATTCATACTCCTCACGGTCTGAAAATCACAAAAACGCCTTCAAGTTTCAAGTACAAGATTTCCCTTAGGAATTAGACCAAAGTGCATCTCAGAATTGGCAGTAGGGCTCATTTCAGCCAGAACACGTAACTTTTTACAGAGAGCTCAGATTTGCAGAAGAAACACATATTCATGCTCCTCACAGTCTGAAAAGCACAAAAACGGCTTCAATTTTCAAGTACGAGCTTTCCCTGAGGAATTAGACCAAAGTGCATCTCAGAATTGGCAGTAGGGCTCATTTCAGCCAGAACACGTAACTTTTTACAGAGAGCTCAGATTTGCAGAAGAAACACATATTCATGCTCCTCACAGTCTGAAAAGCACAAAAACGGCTTCAATTTTCAAGTACGAGCTTTCCCTGAGAAGTTAGAGCAAAGTGCATCTCAGAATTGTCAGTAGGACTCATGTCAGCCAGAACACGTAACTTTTTACAGAGAGCTCAGATTTGCAGAAGAAACACATATTCATACTCCTCACGGTCTGAAAATCACAAAAACGCCTTCAAGTTTCAAGTACAAGATTTCCCTTAGGAATTAGACCAAAGTGCATCTCAGAATTGGCAGTAGGGCTCAATTCAGCCAGAACACGTAACTTTTTACAGAGAGCTCAGATTTGCAGAAGAAACACATATTCATGCTCCTCACAGTCTGAAAAGCACAAAAACGGCTTCAATTTTCAAGTACGAGCTTTCCCTGGGGAGTTAGACCAAAGGGCATCTCAGAATTGTCAGTAGGGCTCAATTCAAGCAGAAAACGTAACTTTTGACACAGAGCACAGATTTGCAGAAGAAACACATATTCATGCTATTCAAGGTCTGAAAAGCACAAAAACGCCTTCAATTTTGAAGTACGAACTTTCCCTGAGAAGTTAGAGCAAAGTGCATCTCAGAATTGGCAGTAGGGCTCATTTCAGCCAGAACACGTAACTTTTGACACAGAACTCAGATTTGCAGAAGAAACACATATTCATGCTCCTCACAGTCTGAAAAGCACAAAAACGGCTTCAATTTTCAAGTACGAGCTTTCCCTGAGGAATTAGACCAAAGTGCATCTCAGAATTGGCAGTAGGGCTCATTTCAGCCAGAACACGTAACTTTTTACAGAGAGCTCAGATTTGCAGAAGAAACACATATTCATGCTCCTCACAGTCTGAAAAGCACAAAAACGGCTTCAATTTTCAAGTACGAGCTTTCCCTGGGGAGTTAGACCAAAGGGCATCTCAGAATTGTCAGTAGGGCTCAATTCAAGCAGAAAACGTAACTTTTGACACAGAGCACAGATTTGCAGAAGAAACACATATTCATGCTACTCAAGGTCTGAAAAGCACAAAAACGCCTTCAATTTTGAAGTACGAGCTTTCCCTGAGAAGTTAGAGCAAAGTGCATCTCAGAATTGGCAGTAGGGCTCATTTCAGCAAGAACACGTAACTTTTTACAGAGAGCTCAGATTTGCAGAAGAAACACATATTCATGCTCCTCACGGTCTGAAAAGCACAAAAACGGCTTCAATTTTCAAGTACGAGCTTTCCCTGAGAAGTTAGAGCAAAGTGCATCTCAGAATTGTCAGTAGGACTCATGTCAGCCAGAACACGTAACTTTTTACAGAGAGCTCAGATTTGCAGAAGAAACACATATTCATACTCCTCACGGTCTGAAAATCACAAAAACGCCTTCAAGTTTCAAGTACAAGATTTCCCTTAGGAATTAGACCAAAGTGCATCTCAGAATTGGCAGTAGGGCTCAATTCAGCCAGAAAACGTAACTTTTGACACAGAACTCAGATTTGCAGAAGAAACAAATATTCATGCTCCTCACTGTCTGAAAAGCACAAAAACGGCTTCAATTTTCAAGTACGAGCTTTCCCTGAGGAATTAGACCAAAGTGCATCTCAGAATTGGCAGTAGGGCTCATTTCAGCCAGAACACGTAACTTTTTACAGAGAGCTCAGATTTGCAGAAGAAACACATATTCATGCTCCTCACAGTCTGAAAAGCACAAAAACGGCTTCAATTTTCAAGTACGAGCTTTCCCTGGGGAGTTAGACCAAAGGGCATCTCAGAATTGTCAGTAGGGCTCAATTCAAGCAGAAAACGTAACTTTTGACACAGAGCACAGATTTGCAGAAGAAACACATATTCATGCTATTCAAGGTCTGAAAAGCACAAAAACGCCTTCAATTTTGAAGTACGAACTTTCCCTGAGAAGTTAGAGCAAAGTGCATCTCAGAATTGGCAGTAGGGCTCATTTCAGCCAGAACACGTAACTTTTTACAGAGAGCTCAGATTTGCAGAAGAAACACATATTCATGCTCCTCACGGTCTGAAAAGCACAAAAACGCCTTCAATTTTCAAGTACGAGCTTTCCCTGAGAAGTTAGAGCAAAGTGCATCTCACAATTCGCAGTAGGGCTCATTTCTGCCAGAACACGTAACTTTTTACAGAGAGCTCAGATTTGCAGAAGAAACACATATTCATACTCCTCACGGTCTGAAAATCACAAAAACGCCTTCAAGTTTCAAGTACAAGATTTCCCTTAGGAATTAGACCAAAGTGCATCTCACAATTCGCAGTAGGGCTCATTTCTGCCAGAACACGTAACTTTTTACAGAGAGCTCAGATTTGCAGAAGAAACACATATTCATACTCCTCACGGTCTGAAAATCACAAAAACGCCTTCAAGTTTCAAGTACAAGATTTCCCTTAGGAATTAGACCAAAGTGCATCTCAGAATTGGCAGTAGGGCTCAATTCAGCCAGAAAACGTAACTTTTGACACAGAACTCAGATTTGCAGAAGAAACAAATATTCATGCTCCTCACTGTCTGAAAAGCACAAAAACGCCTTCAAGTTTCAAGTACGAGCTTTCCCTGAGAAGTTAGAGCAAAGTGCATCTCAGAATTGGCCGTAGGACTCATTTCAGCCAGAACACGTAACTTTTTACAGAGAGCTCAGATTTGCAGAAGAAACACATATTCAAGCTCCTCACAGTCTGAAAAGCACAAAAATGGCTTCAATTTTCAAGTACGAGCTTTCCCTGGGGAGTTAGACCAAAGGGCATCTCAGAATTGTCAGTAGGGCTCAATTCAAGCAGAAAACGTAACTTTTGACACAGAGCACAGATTTGCAGAAGAAACACATATTCATGCTACTCAAGGTCTGAAAAGCACAAAAACGCCTTCAATTTTGAAGTACGAGCTTTCCCTGAGAAGTTAGAGCAAAGTGCATCTCAGAATTGGCAGTAGGGCTCATTTCAGCCAGAACACGTAACTTTTTACAGAGAGCTCAGATTTGCAGAAGAAACACATATTCATGCTCCTCACGGTCTGAAAAGCACAAAAACGCCTTCAATTTTCAAGTACGAGCTTTCCCTGAGAAGTTAGAGCAAAGTGCATCTCACAATTCGCAGTAGGGCTCATTTCTGCCAGAACACGTAACTTTTTACAGAGAGCTCAGATTTGCAGAAGAAACACATATTCATACTCCTCACGGTCTGAAAATCACAAAAACGCCTTCAAGTTTCAAGTACAAGATTTCCCTTAGGAATTAGACCAAAGTGCATCTCAGAATTGGCAGTAGGGCTCAATTCAACCAGAACACGTAACTTTTTACAGAGAGCTCAGATTTGCAGAAGAAACACATATTCATACTCCTCACGGTCTGAAAATCACAAAAACGCCTTCAAGTTTCAAGTACAAGATTTCCCTTAGGAATTAGACCAAAGTGCATCTCAGAATTGGCAGTAGGGCTCAATTCAGCCAGAAAACGTAACTTTTGACACAGAACTCAGATTTGCAGAAGAAACAAATATTCATGCTCCTCACTGTCTGAAAAGCACAAAAACGCCTTCAAGTTTCAAGTACGAGCTTTCCCTGAGAAGTTAGAGCAAAGTGCATCTCAGAATTGGCAGTAGGGCTCAATTCAGCCAGAAAACGTAACTTTTGACACAGAACTCAGATTTGCAGAAGAAACAAATATTCATGCTCCTCACTGTCTGAAAAGCACAAAAACGCCTTCAAGTTTCAAGTAAGAGCTTTCCCTGAGAAGTTAGAGCAAAGTGCATCACAGAATTGGCCGTAGGACTCATTTCAGCCAGAACACGTAACTTTTTACAGAGAGCTCAGATTTGCAGAAGAAACACATATTCATGCTCCTCACAGTCTGAAAAGCACAAAAACGGCTTCAATTTTCAAGTACGAGCTTTCCCTGGGGAGTTAGACCAAAGGGCATATCAGAATTGTCAGTAGGGCTCAATTCAAGCAGAAAACGTAACTTTTGACACAGAGCACAGATTTGCAGAAGAAACACATATTCATGCTACTCAAGGTCTGAAAAGCACAAAAACACCTTCAATTTTCAAGTACGAGCTTTCCCTGAGAAGTTAGAGCAAAGTGCATCTCACAATTCGCAGTAGGGCTCATTTCTGCCAGAACACGTAACTTTTTACAGAGAGCTCAGATTTGCAGAAGAAACACATATTCATACTCCTCACAGTATGAAAAGCACAAAAACGGCTTCAATTTTCAAGTACGAGCTTTCCCTGAGAAGTTAGAGCAAAGTGCATCTCAGAATTGTCAGTAGGACTCATGTCAGCCAGAACACGTAACTTTTTACAGAGAGCTCAGATTTGCAGAAGAAACACATATTCATACTCCTCACGGTCTGAAAATCACAAAAACGCCTTCAAGTTTCAAGTACAAGATTTCCCTTAGGAATTAGACCAAAGTGCATCTCAGAATTGGCAGTAGGGCTCAATTCAGCCAGAAAACGTAACTTTTGACACAGAACTCAGATTTGCAGAAGAAACACATATTCATGCTCCTCACTGTCTGAAAAGCACAAAAACGGCTTCAATTTTCAAGTACGAGCTTTCCCTGAGGAATTAGACCAAAGTGCATCTCAGAATTGGCAGTAGGGCTCATTTCAGCCAGAACACGTAACTTTTTACAGAGAGCTCAGATTTGCAGAAGAAACACATATTCATGCTCCTCACAGTCTGAAAAGCACAAAAACGGCTTCAATTTTCAAGTACGAGCTTTCCCTGGGGAGTTAGACCAAAGGGCATCTCAGAATTGTCAGTAGGGCTCAATTCAAGCAGAAAACGTAACTTTTGACACAGAGCACAGATTTGCAGAAGAAACACATATTCATGCTATTCAAGGTCTGAAAAGCACAAAAACGCCTTCAATTTTGAAGTACGAACTTTCCCTGAGAAGTTAGAGCAAAGTGCATCTCAGAATTGGCAGTAGGGCTCATTTCAGCCAGAACACGTAACTTTTGACACAGAACTCAGATTTGCAGAAGAAACACATATTCATGCTCCTCACAGTCTGAAAAGCACAAAAACGGCTTCAATTTTCAAGTACGAGCTTTCCCTGAGGAATTAGACCAAAGTGCATCTCAGAATTGGCAGTAGGGCTCATTTCAGCCAGAACACGTAACTTTTTACAGAGAGCTCAGATTTGCAGAAGAAACACATATTCATGCTCCTCACGGTCTGAAAAGCACAAAAACGCCTTCAATTTTCAAGTACGAGCTTTCCCTGAGAAGTTAGAGCAAAGTGCATCTCACAATTCGCAGTAGGGCTCATTTCTGCCAGAACACGTAACTTTTTACAGAGAGCTCAGATTTGCAGAAGAAACACATATTCATACTCCTCACGGTCTGAAAATCACAAAAACGCCTTCAAGTTTCAAGTACAAGATTTCCCTTAGGAATTAGACCAAAGTGCATCTCACAATTCGCAGTAGGGCTCATTTCTGCCAGAACACGTAACTTTTTACAGAGAGCTCAGATTTGCAGAAGAAACACATATTCATACTCCTCACGGTCTGAAAATCACAAAAACGCCTTCAAGTTTCAAGTACAAGATTTCCCTTAGGAATTAGACCAAAGTGCATCTCAGAATTGGCAGTAGGGCTCAATTCAGCCAGAAAACGTAACTTTTGACACAGAACTCAGATTTGCAGAAGAAACAAATATTCATGCTCCTCACTGTCTGAAAAGCACAAAAACGCCTTCAAGTTTCAAGTACGAGCTTTCCCTGAGAAGTTAGAGCAAAGTGCATCTCAGAATTGGCCGTAGGACTCATTTCAGCCAGAACACGTAACTTTTTACAGAGAGCTCAGATTTGCAGAAGAAACACATATTCAAGCTCCTCACAGTCTGAAAAGCACAAAAATGGCTTCAATTTTCAAGTACGAGCTTTCCCTGGGGAGTTAGACCAAAGGGCATCTCAGAATTGTCAGTAGGGCTCAATTCAAGCAGAAAACGTAACTTTTGACACAGAGCACAGATTTGCAGAAGAAACACATATTCATGCTACTCAAGGTCTGAAAAGCACAAAAACGCCTTCAATTTTGAAGTACGAGCTTTCCCTGAGAAGTTAGAGCAAAGTGCATCTCAGAATTGGCAGTAGGGCTCATTTCAGCCAGAACACGTAACTTTTTACAGAGAGCTCAGATTTGCAGAAGAAACACATATTCATGCTCCTCACGGTCTGAAAAGCACAAAAACGCCTTCAATTTTCAAGTACGAGCTTTCCCTGAGAAGTTAGAGCAAAGTGCATCTCACAATTCGCAGTAGGGCTCATTTCTGCCAGAACACGTAACTTTTTACAGAGAGCTCAGATTTGCAGAAGAAACACATATTCATACTCCTCACGGTCTGAAAATCACAAAAACGCCTTCAAGTTTCAAGTACAAGATTTCCCTTAGGAATTAGACCAAAGTGCATCTCAGAATTGGCAGTAGGGCTCAATTCAACCAGAAAACGTAACTTTTGACACAGAACTCAGATTTGCAGAAGAAACAAATATTCATGCTCCTCACTGTCTGAAAAGCACAAAAACGCCTTCAAGTTTCAAGTACGAGCTTTCCCTGAGAAGTTAGAGCAAAGTGCATCTCAGAATTGTCAGTAGGACTCATTTCAGCCAGAACACGTAACTTTTTACAGAGAGCTCAGATTTGAAGAAGAAACACATATTCATGCTCCTCACAGTCTGAAAAGCACAAAAACGGCTTCAATTTTCAAGTACGAGCTTTCCCTGAGGAATTAGACCAAAGTGCATCTCAGAATTGTCAGTAGGACTCATTTCAGCCAGAACACGTAACTTTTTACAGAGAGCTCAGATTTGCAGAAGAAACACATATTCATGCTCCTCACAGTCTGAAAAGCACAAAAACGGCTTCAAATTTTCAAGTACGAGCTTTCCCTGGGGAGTTAGACCAAAGGGCATCTCAGAATTGTCAGTAGGGCTCAATTCAAGCAGAAAACGTAACTTTTGACACAGAGCACAGATTTGCAGAAGAAACACATATTCATGCTACTCAAGGTCTGAAAAGCACAAAAACACCTTCAATTTTCAAGTACGAGCTTTCCCTGAGAAGTTAGAGCAAAGTGCATCTCAGAATTGTCAGTAGGACTCATTTCAGCCAGAACACGTAACTTTTTACACAGAGCTCAGATTTGCAGAAGAAACACATATTCATGCTCCTCACGGTCTGAAAAGCACAAAAACGCCTTCAATTTTCAAGTACGAGCTTTCCCTGAGAAGTTAGAGCAAAGTGCATCTCAGAATTGTCAGTAGGACTCATGTCAGCCAGAACACGTAACTTTTTACAGAGAGCTCAGATTTGCAGAAGAAACACATATTCATACTCCTCACGGTCTGAAAATCACAAAAACGCCTTCAAGTTTCAAGTACAAGATTTCCCTTAGGAATTAGACCAAAGTGCATCTCAGAATTGGCAGTAGGGCTCAATTCAGCCAGAAAACGTAACTTTTGACACAGAACTCAGATTTGCAGAAGAAACAAATATTCATGCTCCTCACTGTCTGAAAAGCACAAAAACGGCTTCAATTTTCAAGTACGAGCTTTCCCTGAGGAATTAGACCAAAGTGCATCTCAGAATTGGCAGTAGGGCTCATTTCAGCCAGAACACGTAACTTTTTACAGAGAGCTCAGATTTGCAGAAGAAACACATATTCATGCTCCTCACAGTCTGAAAAGCACAAAAACGGCTTCAATTTTCAAGTACGAGCTTTCCCTGGGGAGTTAGACCAAAGGGCATCTCAGAATTGTCAGTAGGGCTCAATTCAAGCAGAAAACGTAACTTTTGACACAGAGCACAGATTTGCAGAAGAAACACATATTCATGCTATTCAAGGTCTGAAAAGCACAAAAACGCCTTCAATTTTGAAGTACGAACTTTCCCTGAGAAGTTAGAGCAAAGTGCATCTCAGAATTGGCAGTAGGGCTCATTTCAGCCAGAACACGTAACTTTTTACAGAGAGCTCAGATTTGCAGAAGAAACACATATTCATGCTCCTCACGGTCTGAAAAGCACAAAAACGCCTTCAATTTTCAAGTACGAGCTTTCCCTGAGAAGTTAGAGCAAAGTGCATCTCACAATTCGCAGTAGGGCTCATTTCTGCCAGAACACGTAACTTTTTACAGAGAGCTCAGATTTGCAGAAGAAACACATATTCATACTCCTCACGGTCTGAAAATCACAAAAACGCCTTCAAGTTTCAAGTACAAGATTTCCCTTAGGAATTAGACCAAAGTGCATCTCAGAATTGGCAGTAGGGCTCAATTCAACCAGAAAACGTAACTTTTGACACAGAACTCAGATTTGCAGAAGAAACAAATATTCATGCTCCTCACTGTCTGAAAAGCACAAAAACGCCTTCAAGTTTCAAGTACGAGCTTTCCCTGAGAAGTTAGAGCAAAGTGCATCTCAGAATTGGCAGTAGGACTCATTTCAGCCAGAACACGTAACTTTTTACAGAGAGCTCAGATTTGAAGAAGAAACACATATTCATGCTCCTCACAGTCTGAAAAGCACAAAAACGGCTTCAATTTTCAAGTACGAGCTTTCCCTGAGGAATTAGACCAAAGTGCATCTCAGAATTGTCAGTAGGACTCATTTCAGCCAGAACACGTAACTTTTTACAGAGAGCTCAGATTTGCAGAAGAAACACATATTCATGCTCCTCACAGTCTGAAAAGCACAAAAACGGCTTCAATTTTCAAGTACGAGCTTTCCCTGGGGAGTTAGACCAAAGGGCATCTCAGAATTGTCAGTAGGGCTCAATTCAAGCAGAAAACGTAACTTTTGACACAGAGCACAGATTTGCAGAAGAAACACATATTCATGCTACTCAAGGTCTGAAAAGCACAAAAACACCTTCAATTTTCAAGTACGAGCTTTCCCTGAGAAGTTAGAGCAAAGTGCATCTCAGAATTGTCAGTAGGACTCATTTCAGCCAGAACACGTAACTTTTTACACAGAGCTCAGATTTGCAGAAGAAACACATATTCATGCTCCTCACGGTCTGAAAAGCACAAAAACGCCTTCAATTTTCAAGTACGAGCTTTCCCTGAGAAGTTAGAGCAAAGTGCATCTCAGAATTGTCAGTAGGACTCATGTCAGCCAGAACACGTAACTTTTTACAGAGAGCTCAGATTTGCAGAAGAAACACATATTCATACTCCTCACGGTCTGAAAATCACAAAAACGCCTTCAAGTTTCAAGTACAAGATTTCCCTTAGGAATTAGACCAAAGTGCATCTCAGAATTGGCAGTAGGGCTCAATTCAGCCAGAAAACGTAACTTTTGACACAGAACTCAGATTTGCAGAAGAAACAAATATTCATGCTCCTCACTGTCTGAAAAGCACAAAAACGGCTTCAATTTTCAAATACGAGCTTTCCCTGAGGAATTAGACCAAAGTGCATCTCAGAATTGGCAGTAGGGCTCATTTCAGCCAGAACACGTAACTTTTTACAGAGAGCTCAGATTTGCAGAAGAAACACATATTCATGCTCCTCACAGTCTGAAAAGCACAAAAACGGCTTCAATTTTCAAGTACGAGCTTTCCCTGGGGAGTTAGACCAAAGGGCATCTCAGAATTGTCAGTAGGGCTCAATTCAAGCAGAAAACGTAACTTTTGACACAGAGCACAGATTTGCAGAAGAAACACATATTCATGCTATTCAAGGTCTGAAAAGCACAAAAACGCCTTCAATTTTGAAGTACGAACTTTCCCTGAGAAGTTAGAGCAAAGTGCATCTCAGAATTGGCAGTAGGGCTCATTTCAGCCAGAACACGTAACTTTTTACAGAGAGCTCAGATTTGCAGAAGAAACACATATTCATGCTCCTCACGGTCTGAAAAGCACAAAAACGCCTTCAATTTTCAAGTACGAGCTTTCCCTGAGAAGTTAGAGCAAAGTGCATCTCACAATTCGCAGTAGGGCTCATTTCAGCCAGAACACGTAACTTTTTACAGAGAGCTCAGATTTGCAGAAGAAACACATATTCATACTCCTCACGGTCTGAAAATCACAAAAACGCCTTCAAGTTTCAAGTACAAGATTTCCCTTAGGAATTAGACCAAAGTGCATCTCACAATTCGCAGTAGGGCTCATTTCTGCCAGAACACGTAACTTTTTACAGAGAGCTCAGATTTGCAGAAGAAACACATATTCATACTCCTCACGGTCTGAAAATCACAAAAACGCCTTCAAGTTTCAAGTACAAGATTTCCCTTAGGAATTAGACCAAAGTGCATCTCAGAATTGGCAGTAGGGCTCAATTCAGCCAGAAAACGTAACTTTTGACACAGAACTCAGATTTGCAGAAGAAACAAATATTCATGCTCCTCACTGTCTGAAAAGCACAAAAACGCCTTCAAGTTTCAAGTACGAGCTTTCCCTGAGAAGTTAGAGCAAAGTGCATCTCAGAATTGGCCGTAGGACTCATTTCAGCCAGAACACGTAACTTTTTACAGAGAGCTCAGATTTGCAGAAGAAACACATATTCAAGCTCCTCACAGTCTGAAAAGCACAAAAATGGCTTCAATTTTCAAGTACGAGCTTTCCCTGGGGAGTTAGACCAAAGGGCATCTCAGAATTGTCAGTAGGGCTCAATTCAAGCAGAAAACGTAACTTTTGACACAGAGCACAGATTTGCAGAAGAAACACATATTCATGCTACTCAAGGTCTGAAAAGCACAAAAACGCCTTCAATTTTGAAGTACGAGCTTTCCCTGAGAAGTTAGAGCAAAGTGCATCTCAGAATTGGCAGTAGGGCTCATTTCAGCCAGAACACGTAACTTTTTACAGAGAGCTCAGATTTGCAGAAGAAACACATATTCATGCTCCTCACGGTCTGAAAAGCACAAAAACGCCTTCAATTTTCAAGTACGAGCTTTCCCTGAGAAGTTAGAGCAAAGTGCATCTCACAATTCGCAGTAGGGCTCATTTCTGCCAGAACACGTAACTTTTTACAGAGAGCTCAGATTTGCAGAAGAAACACATATTCATACTCCTCACGGTCTGAAAATCACAAAAACGCCTTCAAGTTTCAAGTACAAGATTTCCCTTAGGAATTAGACCAAAGTGCATCTCAGAATTGGCAGTAGGGCTCAATTCAACCAGAAAACGTAACTTTTGACACAGAACTCAGATTTGCAGAAGAAACAAATATTCATGCTCCTCACTGTCTGAAAAGCACAAAAACGCCTTCAAGTTTCAAGTACGAGCTTTCCCTGAGAAGTTAGAGCAAAGTGCATCTCAGAATTGGCAGTAGGACTCATTTCAGCCAGAACACGTAACTTTTTACAGAGAGCTCAGATTTGAAGAAGAAACACATATTCATGCTCCTCACAGTCTGAAAAGCACAAAAACGGCTTCAATTTTCAAGTACGAGCTTTCCCTGAGGAATTAGACCAAAGTGCATCTCAGAATTGTCAGTAGGACTCATTTCAGCCAGAACACGTAACTTTTTACAGAGAGCTCAGATTTGCAGAAGAAACACATATTCATGCTCCTCACAGTCTGAAAAGCACAAAAACGGCTTCAATTTTCAAGTACGAGCTTTCCCTGGGGAGTTAGACCAAAGGGCATCTCAGAATTGTCAGTAGGGCTCAATTCAAGCAGAAAACGTAACTTTTGACACAGAGCACAGATTTGCAGAAGAAACACATATTCATGCTCCTCACGGTCTGAAAAGCACAAAAACGCCTTCAATTTTCAAGTACGAGCTTTCCCTGAGAAGTTAGAGCAAAGTGCATCTCACAATTCGCAGTAGGGCTCATTTCTGCCAGAACACGTAACTTTTTACAGAGAGCTCAGATTTGCAGAAGAAACACATATTCATGCTCCTCACGGTCTGAAAAGCACAAAAACGCCTTCAATTTTCAAGTACGAGCTTTCCCTGAGAAGTTAGAGCAAAGTGCATCTCACAATTCGCAGTAGGGCTCATTTCTGCCAGAACACGTAACTTTTTACAGAGAGCTCAGATTTGCAGAAGAAACACATATTCATACTCCTCACGGTCTGAAAATCACAAAAACGCCTTCAAGTTTCAAGTACAAGATTTCCCTTAGGAATTAGACCAAAGTGCATCTCAGAATTGGCAGTAGGGCTCAATTCAGCCAGAAAACGTAACTTTTGACACAGAACTCAGATTTGCAGAAGAAACAAATATTCATGCTCCTCACAGTCTGAAAAGCACAAAAACGCCTTCAACTTTCATGTACGAGTTTTCCCTGAGGAATTAGACCAAAGTGCATCTCAGAATTGGCAGTAGGGCTCAATTCAACCAGAAAACGTAACTTTTGACACAGAACTCAGATTTGCAGAAGAAACAAATATTCATGCTCCTCACTGTCTGAAAAGCACAAAAACGCCTTCAAGTTTCAAGTACGAGCTTTCCCTGAGAAGTTAGAGCAAAGTGCATCTCAGAATTGGCAGTAGGGCTCATTTCAGCCAGAACACGTAACTTTTTACAGAGAGCTCAGATTTGCAGAAGAAACACATATTCATGCTCCTCACGGTCTGAAAAGCACAAAAACGCCTTCAATTTTCAAGTACGAGCTTTCCCTGAGAAGTTAGAGCAAAGTGCATCTCACAATTCGCAGTAGGGCTCATTTCTGCCAGAACACGTAACTTTTTACAGAGAGCTCAGATTTGCAGAAGAAACACATATTCATACTCCTCACGGTCTGAAAATCACAAAAACGCCTTCAAGTTTCAAGTACAAGATTTCCCTTAGGAATTAGACCAAAGTGCATCTCAGAATTGGCAGTAGGGCTCAATTCAACCAGAAAACGTAACTTTTGACACAGAACTCAGATTTGCAGAAGAAACAAATATTCATGCTCCTCACTGTCTGAAAAGCACAAAAACGCCTTCAAGTTTCAAGTACGAGCTTTCCCTGAGAAGTTAGAGCAAAGTGCATCTCAGAATTGGCAGTAGGACTCATTTCAGCCAGAACACGTAACTTTTTACAGAGAGCTCAGATTTGAAGAAGAAACACATATTCATGCTCCTCACAGTCTGAAAAGCACAAAAACGGCTTCAATTTTCAAGTACGAGCTTTCCCTGAGGAATTAGACCAAAGTTCATCTCAGAATTGTCAGTAGGACTCATTTCAGCCAGAACACGTAACTTTTTACAGAGAGCTCAGATTTGCAGAAGAAACACATATTCATGCTCCTCACAGTCTGAAAAGCACAAAAACGGCTTCAATTTTCAAGTACGAGCTTTCCCTGGGGAGTTAGACCAAAGGGCATCTCAGAATTGTCAGTAGGGCTCAATTCAAGCAGAAAACGTAACTTTTGACACAGAGCACAGATTTGCAGAAGAAACACATATTCATGCTCCTCACGGTCTGAAAAGCACAAAAACGCCTTCAATTTTCAAGTACGAGCTTTCCCTGAGAAGTTAGAGCAAAGTGCATCTCACAATTCGCAGTAGGGCTCATTTCTGCCAGAACACGTAACTTTTTACAGAGAGCTCAGATTTGCAGAAGAAACACATATTCATACTCCTCACGGTCTGAAAATCACAAAAACGCCTTCAAGTTTCAAGTACAAGATTTCCCTTAGGAATTAGACCAAAGTGCATCTCAGAATTGGCAGTAGGGCTCAATTCAGCCAGAAAACGTAACTTTTGACACAGAACTCAGATTTGCAGAAGAAACAAATATTCATGCTCCTCACAGTCTGAAAAGCACAAAAACGCCTTCAACTTTCATGTACGAGTTTTCCCTGAGGAATTAGACCAAAGTGCATCTCAGAATTGGCAGTAGGGCTCAATTCAACCAGAAAACGTAACTTTTGACACAGAACTCAGATTTGCAGAAGAAACAAATATTCATGCTCCTCACTGTCTGAAAAGCACAAAAACGCCTTCAAGTTTCAAGTACGAGCTTTCCCTGAGAAGTTAGAGCAAAGTGCATCTCAGAATTGGCAGTAGGACTCATTTCAGCCAGAACACGTAACTTTTTACAGAGAGCTCAGATTTGAAGAAGAAACACATATTCATGCTCCTCACAGTCTGAAAAGCACAAAAACGGCTTCAATTTTCAAGTACGAGCTTTCCCTGAGGAATTAGACCAAAGTGCATCTCAGAATTGGAAGTAGGGCTCATTTCAGCCAGAACACGTAACTTTTTACAGAGAGCTCAGATTTGCAGAAGAAACACATATTCATGCTCCTCACAGTCTGAAAAGCACAAAAACGGCTTCAATTTTCAAGTACGAGCTTTCCCTGGGGAGTTAGACCAAAGGGCATCTCAGAATTGTCAGTAGGGCTCAATTCAAGCAGAAAACGTAACTTTTGACACAGAGCACAGATTTGCAGAAGAAACACATATTCATGCTACTCAAGGTCTGAAAAGCACAAAAACACCTTCAATTTTCAAGTACGAGCTTTCCCTGAGAAGTTAGAGCAAAGTGCATCTCAGAATTGGCAGTAGGGCTCATTTCAGCCAGAACACGTAACTTTTTACAGAGAGCTCAGATTTGCAAAAGAAACACATATTCATGCTCCTCACGGTCTGAAAAGCACAAAAACGCCTTCAATTTTCAAGTACGAGCTTTCCCTGAGAAGTTAGAGCAAAGTGCATCTCAGAATTGTCAGTAGGACTCATTTCAGCCAGAACACGTAACTTTTTACACAGAGCTCAGATTTGCAGAAGAAACACATATTCATGCTCCTCACGGTCTGAAAAGCACAAAAACGCCTTCAATTTTCAAGTACGAGCTTTCCCTGAGAAGTTAGAGCAAAGTGCATCTCACAATTCGCAGTAGGGCTCATTTCTGCCAGAACACGTAACTTTTTACAGAGAGCTCAGATTTGCAGAAGAAACACATATTCATACTCCTCACGGTCTGAAAATCACAAAAACGCCTTCAAGTTTCAAGTACAAGATTTCCCTTAGGAATTAGACCAAAGTGCATCTCAGAATTGGCAGTAGGGCTCAATTCAGCCAGAAAACGTAACTTTTGACACAGAACTCAGATTTGCAGGAGAAACAAATATTCATGCTCCTCCCAGTCTGAAAAGCACAAAAACGCCTTCAACTTTCATGTACGAGTTTTCCCTGAGGAATTAGACCAAAGTGCATCTCAGAATTGGCAGTAGGGCTCAATTCAACCAGAAAACGTAACTTTTGACACAGAACTCAGATTTGCAGAAGAAACAAATATTCATGCTCCTCACTGTCTGAAAAGCACAAAAACGCCTTCAAGTTTCAAGTACGTACTTTCCCTGGGGAGTTAGACCAAAGGGCATCTCAGAATTGTCAGTAGGGCTCAATTCAAGCAGAAAACGTAACTTTTGACACAGAGCACAGATTTGCAGAAGAAACACATATTCATGCTCCTCACGGTCTGAAAAGCACAAAAACGCCTTCAATTTTCAAGTACGAGCTTTCCCTGAGAAGTTAGAGCAAAGTGCATCTCACAATTCGCAGTAGGGCTCATTTCTGCCAGAACACGTAACTTTTTACAGAGAGCTCAGATTTGCAGAAGAAACACATATTCATACTCCTCACGGTCTGAAAATCACAAAAACGCCTTCAAGTTTCAAGTACAAGATTTCCCTTAGGAATTAGACCAAAGTGCATCTCAGAATTGGCAGTAGGGCTCAATTCAGCCAGAAAACGTAACTTTTGACACAGAACTCAGATTTGCAGAAGAAACAAATATTCATGCTCCTCACAGTCTGAAAAGCACAAAAACGCCTTCAACTTTCATGTACGAGTTTTCCCTGAGGAATTAGACCAAAGTGCATCTCAGAATTGGCAGTAGGGCTCATTTCAGCTAGAAAACGTAACTTTTTACAGAGAGCTCAGATTTGCAGAAGAAACACATATTCATGCTCCTCAAGGTTTGAAAAGCACAAAAACGCCTTCAATTTTCAAGTACGAGCTTTCCCTGAGAAGTTAGAGCAAAGTGCATCTCAGAATTGGCAGTAGGGCTCATTTCAGCCAGAACACGTAACTTTTTACAGAGAGCTCAGATTTGCAGAAGAAACACATATTCATGCTCCTCACAGTCTGAAAAGCACAAAAACGGCTTCAATTTTCAAGTACGAGCTTTCCCTGGGGAGTTAGACCAAAGGGCATCTCAGAATTGTCAGTAGGGCTCAATTCAAGCAGAAAACGTAACTTTTGACACAGAGCACAGATTTGCAGAAGAAACACATATTCATGCTACTCAAGGTCTGAAAAGCACAAAAACGCCTTCAATTTTGAAGTACGAGCTTTCCCTGAGAAGTTAGAGCAAAGTGCATCTCAGAATTGGCAGTAGGGCTCATTTCAGCAAGAACACGTAACTTTTTACAGAGAGCTCAGATTTGCAGAAGAAACACATATTCATGCTCCTCACGGTCTGAAAAGCACAAAAACGGCTTCAATTTTCAAGTACGAGCTTTCCCTGAGAAGTTAGAGCAAAGTGCATCTCAGAATTGTCAGTAGGACTCATGTCAGCCAGAACACGTAACTTTTTACAGAGAGCTCAGATTTGCAGAAGAAACACATATTCATACTCCTCACGGTCTGAAAATCACAAAAACGCCTTCAAGTTTCAAGTACAAGATTTCCCTTAGGAATTAGACCAAAGTGCATCTCAGAATTGGCAGTAGGGCTCAATTCAGCCAGAAAACGTAACTTTTGACACAGAACTCAGATTTGCAGAAGAAACAAATATTCATGCTCCTCACTGTCTGAAAAGCACAAAAACGGCTTCAATTTTCAAGTACGAGCTTTCCCTGAGGAATTAGACCAAAGTGCATCTCAGAATTGGCAGTAGGGCTCATTTCAGCCAGAACACGTAACTTTTTACAGAGAGCTCAGATTTGCAGAAGAAACACATATTCATGCTCCTCACAGTCTGAAAAGCACAAAAACGGCTTCAATTTTGAAGTACGAGCTTTCCCTGAGAAGTTAGAGCAAAGTGCATCTCAGAATTGGCAGTAGGGCTCATTTCAGCCAGAACACGTAACTTTTTACAGAGAGCTCAGATTTGCAGAAGAAACACATATTCATGCTCCTCACGGTCTGAAAAGCACAAAAACGCCTTCAATTTTCAAGTACGAGCTTTCCCTGAGAAGTTAGAGCAAAGTGCATCTCAGAATTGTCAGTAGGACTCATTTCAGCCAGAACACGTAACTTTTTACACAGAGCTCAGATTTGCAGAAGAAACACATATTCATGCTCCTCACGGTCTGAAAAGCACAAAAACGCCTTCAATTTTCAAGTACGAGCTTTCCCTGAGAAGTTAGAGCAAAGTGCATCTCACAATTCGCAGTAGGGCTCATTTCTGCCAGAACACGTAACTTTTTACAGAGAGCTCAGATTTGCAGAAGAAACACATATTCATACTCCTCACGGTCTGAAAATCACAAAAACGCCTTCAAGTTTCAAGTACAAGATTTCGCTTAGGAATTAGACCAAAGTGCATCTCAGAATTGGCAGTAGGGCTCATTTCAGCCAGAACACGTAACTTTTTACAGAGAGCTCAGATTTGCAGAAGAAACACATATTCATGCTCCTCACAGTCTGAAAAGCACAAAAACGGCTTCAATTTTCAAGTACGAGCTTTCCCTGAGGAATTAGACCAAAGTGCATCTCAGAATTGGCAGTAGGGCTCATTTCAGCCAGAACACGTAACTTTTTACAGAGAGCTCAGATTTGCAGAAGAAACACATATTCATGCTCCTCACAGTCTGAAAAGCACAAAAACGGCTTCAATTTTCAAGTACGAGCTTTCCCTGGGGAGTTAGACCAAAGGGCATCTCAGAATTGTCAGTAGGGCTCAATTCAAGCAGAAAACGGAACTTTTGACACAGAGCACAGATTTGCAGAAGAAACACATATTCATGCTACTCAAGGTCTGAAAAGCACAAAAACGCCTTCAATTTTGAAGTACGAGCTTTCCCTGAGAAGTTAGAGCAAAGTGCATCTCAGAATTGGCAGTAGGGCTCATTTCAGCAAGAACACGTAACTTTTTACAGAGAGCTCAGATTTGCAGAAGAAACACATATTCATGCTCCTCACGGTCTGAAAAGCACAAAAACGGCTTCAATTTTCAAGTACGAGCTTTCCCTGAGAAGTTAGAGCAAAGTGCATCTCAGAATTGTCAGTAGGACTCATTTCAGCCAGAACACGTAACTTTTTACACAGAGCTCAGATTTGCAGAAGAAACACATATTCATGCTCCTCACGGTCTGAAAAGCACAAAAACGCCTTCAATTTTCAAGTACGAGCTTTCCCTGAGAAGTTAGAGCAAAGTGCATCTCACAATTCGCAGTAGGGCTCATTTCTGCCAGAACACGTAACTTTTTACAGAGAGCTCAGATTTGCAGAAGAAACACATATTCATACTCCTCACGGTCTGAAAATCACAAAAACGCCTTCAAGTTTCAAGTACAAGATTTCCCTTAGGAATTAGACCAAAGTGCATCTCAGAATTGGCAGTAGGGCTCAATTCAGCCAGAAAACGTAACTTTTGACACAGAACTCAGATTTGCAGAAGAAACAAATATTCATGCTCCTCACAGTCTGAAAAGCACAAAAACGCCTTCAACTTTCATGTACGAGTTTTCCCTGAGGAATTAGACCAAAGTGCATCTCAGAATTGGCAGTAGGGCTCATTTCAGCTAGAAAACGTAACTTTTTACAGAGAGCTCAGATTTGCAGAAGAAACACATATTCATGCTCCTCACAGTCTGAAAAGCACAAAAACGGCTTCAATTTTCAAGTACGAGCTTTCCCTGGGGAGTTAGACCAAAGGGCATCTCAGAATTGTCAGTAGGGCTCAATTCAAGCAGAAAACGTAACTTTTGACACAGAGCACAGATTTGCAGAAGAAACACATATTCATGCTACTCAAGGTCTGAAAAGCACAAAAACGCCTTCAATTTTGAAGTACGAGCTTTCCCTGAGAAGTTAGAGCAAAGTGCATCTCAGAATTGGCAGTAGGGCTCAATTCAAGCAGAAAACGGAACTTTTGACACAGAGCACAGATTTGCAGAAGAAACACATATTCATGCTCCTCACGGTCTGAAAAGCACAAAAACGTCTTCAATTTTCAAGTACGAGCTTTCCCTGAGAAGTTAGAGCAAAGTGCATCTCACAATTCGCAGTAGGGCTCATTTCTGCCAGAACACGTAACTTTTTACAGAGAGCTCAGATTTGCAGAAGAAACACATATTCATACTCCTCACGGTCTGAAAATCACAAAAACGCCTTCAAGTTTCAAGTACAAGATTTCCCTGAGGAATTAGACCAAAGTGCATCTCAGAATTGGCAGTAGGGCTCAATTCAGCCAGAAAACGTAACTTTTGACACAGAACTCAGATTTGCAGAAGAAACAAATATTCATGCTCCTCACAGTCTGAAAAGCACAAAAACGGCTTCAATTTTCAAGTACGAGCTTTCCCTGGGGAGTTAGACCAAAGGGCATCTCAGAATTGTCAGTAGGGCTCAATTCAAGCAGAAAACGGAACTTTTGACACAGAGCACAGATTTGCAGAAGAAACACATATTCATGCTACTCAAGGTCTGAAAAGCACAAAAACGCCTTCAATTTTGAAGTACGAGCTTTCCCTGAGAAGTTAGAGCAAAGTGCATCTCAGAATTGGCAGTAGGGCTCATTTCAGCAAGAACACGTAACTTTTTACAGAGAGCTCAGATTTGCAGAAGAAACACATATTCATGCTCCTCACGGTCTGAAAAGCACAAAAACGGCTTCAATTTTCAAGTACGAGCTTTCCCTGAGAAGTTAGAGCAAAGTGCATCTCAGAATTGTCAGTAGGACTCATGTCAGCCAGAACACGTAACTTTTTACACAGAGCTCAGATTTGCAGAAGAAACACATATTCATGCTCCTCACGGTCTGAAAAGCACAAAAACGTCTTCAATTTTCAAGTACGAGCTTTCCCTGAGAAGTTAGAGCAAAGTGCATCTCACAATTCGCAGTAGGGCTCATTTCTGCCAGAACACGTAACTTTTTACAGAGAGCTCAGATTTGCAGAAGAAACACATATTCATACTCCTCACGGTCTGAAAATCACAAAAACGCCTTCAAGTTTCAAGTACAAGATTTCCCTGAGGAATTAGACCAAAGTGCATCTCAGAATTGGCAGTAGGGCTCAATTCAGCCAGAAAACGTAACTTTTGACACAGAACTCAGATTTGCAGAAGAAACAAATATTCATGCTCCTCACAGTCTGAAAAGCACAAAAACGCCTTCAACTTTCATGTACGAGTTTTCCCTGAGGAATTAGACCAAAGTGCATCTCAGAATTGGCAGTAGGGCTCATTTCAGCTAGAAAACGTAACTTTTTACAGAGAGCTCAGATTTGCAGAAGAAACACATATTCATGCTCCTCAAGGTTTGAAAAGCACAAAAACGCCTTCAATTTTCAAGTACGAGCTTTCCCTGAGAAGTTAGAGCAAAGTGCATCTCAGAATTGGCAGTAGGGCTCATTTCAGCCAGAATACGTAACTTTTTACAGAGAGCTCAGATTTGCAGAAGAAACACATATTCATGCTCCTCACAGTCTGAAAAGCACAAAAACGGCTTCAATTTTCAAGTACGAGCTTTCCCTGGGGAGTTAGACCAAAGGGCATCTCAGAATTGTCAGTAGGGCTCAATTCAAGCAGAAAACGTAACTTTTGACACAGAGCACAGATTTGCAGAAGAAACACATATTCATGCTACTCAAGGTCTGAAAAGCACAAAAACGCCTTCAATTTTGAAGTACGAGCTTTCCCTGAGAAGTTAGAGCAAAGTGCATCTCAGAATTGGCAGTAGGGCTCATTTCAGCAAGAACACGTAACTTTTTACAGAGAGCTCAGATTTGCAGAAGAAACACATATTCATGCTCCTCACGGTCTGAAAAGCACAAAAACGGCTTCAATTTTCAAGTACGAGCTTTCCCTGAGAAGTTAGAGCAAAGTGCATCTCAGAATTGTCAGTAGGACTCATGTCAGCCAGAACACGTAACTTTTTACAGAGAGCTCAGATTTGCAGAAGAAACACATATTCATACTCCTCACGGTCTGAAAATCACAAAAACGCCTTCAAGTTTCAAGTACAAGATTTCCCTTAGGAATTAGACCAAAGTGCATCTCAGAATTGGCAGTAGGGCTCAATTCAGCCAGAAAACGTAACTTTTGACACAGAACTCAGATTTGCAGAAGAAACAAATATTCATGCTCCTCACTGTCTGAAAAGCACAAAAACGGCTTCAATTTTCAAGTACGAGCTTTCCCTGAGGAATTAGACCAAAGTGCATCTCAGAATTGGCAGTAGGGCTCATTTCAGCCAGAACACGTAACTTTTTACAGAGAGCTCAGATTTGCAGAAGAAACACATATTCATGCTCCTCACAGTCTGAAAAGCACAAAAACGGCTTCAATTTTGAAGTACGAGCTTTCCCTGAGAAGTTAGAGCAAAGTGCATCTCAGAATTGTCAGTAGGACTCATTTCAGCCAGAACACGTAACTTTTTACACAGAGCTCAGATTTGCAGAAGAAACACATATTCATGCTCCTCACGGTCTGAAAAGCACAAAAACGCCTTCAATTTTCAAGTACGAGCTTTCCCTGAGAAGTTAGAGCAAAGTGCATCTCACAATTCGCAGTAGGGCTCATTTCTGCCAGAACACGTAACTTTTTACAGAGAGCTCAGATTTGCAGAAGAAACACATATTCATACTCCTCACGGTCTGAAAATCACAAAAACGCCTTCAAGTTTCAAGTACAAGATTTCCCTTAGGAATTAGACCAAAGTGCATCTCAGAATTGGCAGTAGGGCTCATTTCAGCCAGAACACGTAACTTTTTACAGAGAGCTCAGATTTGCAGAAGAAACACATATTCATGCTCCTCACAGTCTGAAAAGCACAAAAACGGCTTCAATTTTCAAGTACGAGCTTTCCCTGAGGAATTAGACCAAAGTGCATCTCAGAATTGGCAGTAGGACTCATTTCAGCCAGAACACGTAACTTTTTACAGAGAGCTCAGATTTGCAGAAGAAACACATATTCATGCTCCTCACAGTCTGAAAAGCACAAAAACGGCTTCAATTTTCAAGTACGAGCTTTCCCTGGGGAGTTAGACCAAAGGGCATCTCAGAATTGTCAGTAGGGCTCAATTCAAGCAGAAAACGGAACTTTTGACACAGAGCACAGATTTGCAGAAGAAACACATATTCATGCTACTCAAGGTCTGAAAAGCACAAAAACGCCTTCAATTTTGAAGTACGAGCTTTCCCTGAGAAGTTAGAGCAAAGTGCATCTCAGAATTGGCAGTAGGGCTCATTTCTGCCAGAACACGTAACTTTTTACAGAGAGCTCAGATTTGCAGAAGAAACACATATTCATACTCCTCACGGTCTGAAAATCACAAAAACGCCTTCAAGTTTCAAGTACAAGATTTCCCTTAGGAATTAGACCAAAGTGCATCTCAGAATTGGCAGTAGGGCTCATTTCAGCCAGAACACGTAACTTTTTACAGAGAGCTCAGATTTGCAGAAGAAACACATATTCATGCTCCTCACAGTCTGAAAAGCACAAAAACGGCTTCAATTTTCAAGTACGAGCTTTCCCTGAGGAATTAGACCAAAGTGCATCTCAGAATTGGCAGTAGGACTCATTTCAGCCAGAACACGTAACTTTTTACAGAGAGCTCAGATTTGCAGAAGAAACACATATTCATGCTCCTCACAGTCTGAAAAGCACAAAAACGGCTTCAATTTTCAAGTACGAGCTTTCCCTGGGGAGTTAGACCAAAGGGCATCTCAGAATTGTCAGTAGGGCTCAATTCAAGCAGAAAACGGAACTTTTGACACAGAGCACAGATTTGCAGAAGAAACACATATTCATGCTACTCAAGGTCTGAAAAGCACAAAAACGCCTTCAATTTTGAAGTACGAGCTTTCCCTGAGAAGTTAGAGCAAAGTGCATCTCAGAATTGGCAGTAGGGCTCATGTCAGCCAGAACACGTAACTTTTTACACAGAGCTCAGATTTGCAGAAGAAACACATATTCATGCTCCTCACGGTCTGAAAAGCACAAAAACGTCTTCAATTTTCAAGTACGAGCTTTCCCTGAGAAGTTAGAGCAAAGTGCATCTCACAATTCGCAGTAGGGCTCATTTCTGCCAGAACACGTAACTTTTTACAGAGAGCTCAGATTTGCAGAAGAAACACATATTCATACTCCTCACGGTCTGAAAATCACAAAAACGCCTTCAAGTTTCAAGTACAAGATTTCCCTTAGGAATTAGACCAAAGTGCATCTCAGAATTGGCAGTAGGGCTCAATTCAGCCAGAAAACATAACTTTTGACACAGAACTCAGATTTGCAGAAGAAACAAATATTCATGCTCCTCACTGTCTGAAAAGCACAAAAACCCCTTCAAGTTTCAAGTACGAGCTTTCCCTGAGAAGTTAGAGCAAAGTGCATCTCAGAATTGGCAGTAGGACTCATTTCAGCCAGAACACGTAACTTTTTACAGAGAGCTCAGATTTGCAGAAGAAACACATATTCATGCTCCTCACAGTCTGAAAAGCACAAAAACGGCTTCAATTTTCAAGTACGAGCTTTCCCTGAGAAGTTAGAGCAAAGTGCATCTCACAATTCGCAGTAGGGCTCATTTCTGCCAGAACACGTAACTTTTTACAGAGAGCTCAGATTTGCAGAAGAAACACATATTCATACTCCTCACGGTCTGAAAATCACAAAAACGCCTTCAAGTTTCAAGTACAAGATTTCCCTTAGGAATTAGACCAAAGTGCATCTCAGAATTGGCAGTAGGGCTCATTTCAGCCAGAACACGTAACTTTTTACAGAGAGCTCAGATTTGCAGAAGAAACACATATTCATGCTCCTCACAGTCTGAAAAGCACAAAAACGGCTTCAATTTTCAAGTACGAGCTTTCCCTGAGGAATTAGACCAAAGTGCATCTCAGAATTGGCAGTAGGGCTCATTTCAGCCAGAACACGTAACTTTTTACAGAGAGCTCAGATTTGCAGAAGAAACACATATTCATGCTCCTCACAGTCTGAAAAGCACAAAAACGGCTTCAATTTTCAAGTACGAGCTTTCCCTGGGGAGTTAGACCAAAGGGCATCTCAGAATTGTCAGTAGGGCTCAATTCAAGCAGAAAACGTAACTTTTGACACAGAGCACAGATTTGCAGAAGAAACACATATTCATGCTACTCAAGGTCTGAAAAGCACAAAAACGCCTTCAATTTTGAAGTACGAGCTTTCCCTGAGAAGTTAGAGCAAAGTGCATCTCAGAATTGGCAGTAGGGCTCATTTCAGCCAGAACACGTAACTTTTTACAGAGAGCTCAGATTTGCAGAAGAAACACATATTCATGCTCCTCACGGTCTGAAAAGCACAAAAACGGCTTCAATTTTCAAGTACGAGCTTTCCCTGAGAAGTTAGAGCAAAGTGCATCTCAGAATTGGCAGTAGGGCTCATTTCAGCCAGAACACGTAACTTTTTACAGAGAGCTCAGATTTGCAGAAGAAACACATATTCATGCTCCTCACGGTCTGAAAAGCACAAAAACGCCTTCAATTTTCAAGTACGAGCTTTCCCTGAGAAGTTAGAGCAAAGTGCATCTCAGAATTGTCAGTAGGACTCATTTCAGCCAGAAAACGTAACTTTTGACACAGAACTCAGATTTGCAGAAGAAACAAATATTCATGCTCCTCACTGTCTGAAAAGAACAAAAACGCCTTCAAGTTTCAAGTACGAGCTTTCCCTGAGAAGTTAGAGCAAAGTGCATCTCAGAATTGGCAGTAGGACTCATTTCAGCCAGAACACGTAACTTTTTACAGAGAGCTCAGATTTGAAGAAGAAACACATATTCATGCTCCTCACAGTCTGAAAAGCACAAAAACGGCTTCAATTTTCAAGTACGAGCTTTCCCTGAGGAATTAGACCAAAGTGCATCTCAGAATTGGAAGTAGGGCTCATTTCAGCCAGAACACGTAACTTTTTACAGAGAGCTCAGATTTGCAGAAGAAACACATATTCATGCTCCTCACAGTCTGAAAAGCACAAAAACGGCTTCAATTTTCAAGTACGAGCTTTCCCTGGGGAGTTAGACCAAAGGGCATCTCAGAATTGTCAGTAGGGCTCAATTCAAGCAGAAAACGTAACTTTTGACACAGAGCACAGATTTGCAGAAGAAACACATATTCATGCTACTCAAGATCTGAAAAGCACAAAAACACCTTCAATTTTCAAGTACGAGCTTTCCCTGAGAAGTTAGAGCAAAGTGCATCTCAGAATTGGCAGTAGGGCTCATTTCAGCCAGAACACGTAACTTTTTACAGAGAGCTCAGATTTGCAGAAGAAACACATATTCATGCTCCTCACGGTCTGAAAAGCACAAAAACGCCTTCAATTTTCAAGTACGAGTTTTCCCTGAGGAATTAGACCAAAGTGCATCTCAGAATTGGCAGTAGGGCTCATTTCAGCTAGAAAACGTAACTTTTTACAGAGAGCTCAGATTTGCAGAAGAAACACATATTCATGCTCCTCAAGGTTTGAAAAGCACAAAAACGCCTTCAATTTTCAAGTACGAGCTTTCCCTGAGAAGTTACAGCAAAGTGCATCTCAGAATTGGCAGTAGGGCTCATTTCAGCCAGAACACGTAACTTTTTACAGAGAGCTCAGATTTGCAGAAGAAACACATATTCATGCTCCTCACAGTCTGAAAAGCACAAAAACGGCTTCATTTTTCAAGTACGAGCTTTCCCTTGGGAGTTAGACCAAAGGGCATCTCACAATTCGCAGTAGGGCTCATTTCTGCCAGAACACGTAACTTTTTACAGAGAGCTCAGATTTGCAGAAGAAACACATATTCATACTCCTCACGGTCTGAAAATCACAAAAACGCCTTCAAGTTTCAAGTACAAGATTTCCCTTAGGAATTAGACCAAAGTGCATCTCAGAATTGGCAGTAGGGCTCAATTCAGCCAGAAAACGTAACTGTTGACACAGAGCACATATTTGCAGAAGAAACACATATTCATGCTCCTCACGGTCTGAAAAGCACAAAAACGCCTTCAATTTTCAAGTACGAGCTTTCCCTGAGGAATTAGACCAAAGTGCATCTCAGAATTGGCAGTAGGGCTCATTTCAGCCAGAACACGTAACTTTTTACAGAGAGCTCAGATTTGCAGAAGAAACACATATTCATGCTCCTCACAGTCTGAAAAGCACAAAAACGGCTTCAATTTTCAAGTACGAGCTTTCCCTGGGGAGTTAGACCAAAGGGCATCTCAGAATTGTCAGTAGGGCTCAATTCAAGCAGAAAACGTAACTTTTGACACAGAGCACAGATTTGCAGAAGAAACACATATTCATGCTACTCAAGATCTGAAAAGCACAAAAACACCTTCAATTTTCAAGTACGAGCTTTCCCTGAGAAGTTAGAGCAAAGTGCATCTCAGAATTGGCAGTAGGGCTCATTTCAGCCAGAACACGTAACTTTTTACAGAGAGCTCAGATTTGCAGAAGAAACACATATTCATGCTCCTCACGGTCTGAAAAGCACAAAAACGCCTTCAATTTTCAAGTACGAGTTTTCCCTGAGGAATTAGACCAAAGTGCATCTCAGAATTGGCAGTAGGGCTCATTTCAGCTAGAAAACGTAACTTTTTACAGAGAGCTCAGATTTGCAGAAGAAACACATATTCATGCTCCTCAAGGTTTGAAAAGCACAAAAACGCCTTCAATTTTCAAGTACGAGCTTTCCCTGAGAAGTTACAGCAAAGTGCATCTCAGAATTGGCAGTAGGGCTCATTTCAGCCAGAACACGTAACTTTTTACAGAGAGCTCAGATTTGCAGAAGAAACACATATTCATGCTCCTCACAGTCTGAAAAGCACAAAAACGGCTTCAATTTTCAAGTACGAGCTTTCCCTGGGGAGTTAGACCAAAGGGCATCTCACAATTCGCAGTAGGGCTCATTTCTGCCAGAACACGTAACTTTTTACAGAGAGCACATATTTGCAGAAGAAACACATATTCATGCTCCTCACGGTCTGAAAAGCACAAAAACGCCTTCAATTTTCAAGTACGAGCTTTCCCTGAGGAATTAGACCAAAGTGCATCTCAGAATTGGCAGTAGGGCTCATTTCAGCCAGAACACGTAACTTTTTACAGAGAGCTCAGATTTGCAGAAGAAACACATATTCATGCTCCTCACAGTCTGAAAAGCACAAAAACGGCTTCAATTTTCAAGTACGAGCTTTCCCTGGGGAGTTAGACCAAAGGGCATCTCAGAATTGTCAGTAGGGCTCAATTCAAGCAGAAAACGTAACTTTTGACACAGAGCACAGATTTGCAGAAGAAACAAATATTCATGCTCCTCACTGTCTGAAAAGCACAAAAACCCCTTCAAGTTTCAAGTACGAGCTTTCCCTGAGAAGTTAGAGCAAAGTGCATCTCAGAATTGGCAGTAGGACTCATTTCAGCCAGAACACGTAACTTTTTACAGAGAGCTCAGATTTGCAGAAGAAACACATATTCATGCTCCTCACAGTCTGAAAAGCACAAAAACGGCTTCAATTTTCAAGTACGAGCTTTCCCTGAGAAGTTAGAGCAAAGTGCATCTCACAATTCGCAGTAGGGCTCATTTCTGCCAGAACACGTAACTTTTTACAGAGAGCTCAGATTTGCAAAAGAAACACATATTCATACTCCTCACGGTCTGAAAATCACAAAAACGCCTTCAATTTTCAAGTACGAGCTTTCCCTGAGGAATTAGACCAAAGTGCATCTCAGAATTGGCAGTAGGGCTCATTTCAGCCAGAACACGTAACTTTTTACAGAGAGCTCAGATTTGCAGAAGAAACACATATTCATGCTCCTCACAGTCTGAAAAGCACAAAAACGGCTTCAATTTTCAAGTACGAGCTTTCCCTGGGGAGTTAGACCAAAGGGCATCTCAGAATTGTCAGTAGGGCTCATTTCAGCCAGAACACGTAACTTTTTACAGAGAGCTCAGATTTGCAGAAGAAACACATATTCATGCTCCTCACGGTCTGAAAAGCACAAAAACGGCTTCAATTTTCAAGTACGAGCTTTCCCTGAGAAGTTAGAGCAAAGTGCATCTCAGAATTGGCAGTAGGGCTCATTTCAGCCAGAACACGTAACTTTTTACAGAGAGCTCAGATTTGCAGAAGAAACACATATTCATGCTCCTCACGGTCTGAAAAGCACAAAAACGCCTTCAATTTTCAAGTACGAGCTTTCCCTGAGAAGTTAGAGCAAAGTGCATCTCAGAATTGTCAGTAGGACTCATTTCAGCCAGAAAACGTAACTTTTGACACAGAACTCAGATTTGCAGAAGAAACAAATATTCATGCTCCTCACTGTCTGAAAAGCACAAAAACGCCTTCAAGTTTCAAGTACGAGCTTTCCCTGAGAAGTTAGAGCAAAGTGCATCTCAGAATTGGCAGTAGGACTCATTTCAGCCAGAACACGTAACTTTTTACAGAGAGCTCAGATTTGAAGAAGAAACACATATTCATGCTCCTCACAGTCTGAAAAGCACAAAAACGGCTTCAATTTTCAAGTACGAGCTTTCCCTGAGGAATTAGACCAAAGTGCATCTCAGAATTGGAAGTAGGGCTCATTTCAGCCAGAACACGTAACTTTTTACAGAGAGCTCAGATTTGCAGAAGAAACACATATTCATGCTCCTCACAGTCTGAAAAGCACAAAAACGCCTTCAATTTTCAAGTACGAGCTTTCCCTGAGAAGTTACAGCAAAGTGCATCTCAGAATTGGCAGTAGGGCTCATTTCAGCCAGAACACGTAACTTTTTACAGAGAGCTCAGATTTGCAGAAGAAACACATATTCATGCTCCTCACAGTCTGAAAAGCACAAAAACGGCTTCAATTTTCAAGTAGGAGCTTTCCCTGGGGAGTTAGACCAAAGGGCATCTCACAATTCGCAGTAGGGCTCATTTCTGCCAGAACACGTAACTTTTTACAGAGAGCTCAGATTTGCAGAAGAAACACATATTCATACTCCTCACGGTCTGAAAATCACAAAAACGCCTTCAAGTTTCAAGTACAAGATTTCCCTTAGGAATTAGACCAAAGTGCATCTCAGAATTGGCAGTAGGGCTCAATTCAGCCAGAAAACGTAACTTTTGACACAGAGCACATATTTGCAGAAGAAACACATATTCATGCTCCTCACGGTCTGAAAAGCACAAAAACGCCTTCAATTTTCAAGTACGAGCTTTCCCTGAGGAATTAGACCAAAGTGCATCTCAGAATTGGCAGTAGGGCTCATTTCAGCCAGAACACGTAACTTTTTACAGAGAGCTCAGATTTGCAGAAGAAACACATATTCATGCTCCTCACAGTCTGAAAAGCACAAAAACGGCTTCAATTTTCAAGTACGAGCTTTCCCTGGGGAGTTAGACCAAAGGGCATCTCAGAATTGTCAGTAGGGCTCAATTCAAGCAGAAAACGTAACTTTTGACACAGAGCACAGATTTGCAGAAGAAACACATATTCATGCTACTCAAGGTCTGAAAAGCACAAAAACGCCTTCAATTTTGAAGTACGAGCTTTCCCTGAGAAGTTAGAGCAAAGTGCATCTCAGAATTGGCAGTAGGGCTCATTTCAGCCAGAACACGTAACTTTTTACAGAGAGCTCAGATTTGCAGAAGAAACACATATTCATGCTCCTCACGGTCTGAAAAGCACAAAAACGGCTTCAATTTTCAAGTACGAGCTTTCCCTGAGAAGTTAGAGCAAAGTGCATCTCAGAATTGTCAGTAGGACTCATGTCAGCCAGAACACGTAACTTTTTACAGAGAGCTCAGATTTGCAGAAGAAACACATATTCATACTCCTCACGGTCTGAAAATCACAAAAACGCCTTCAATTTTCAAGTACGAGCTTTCCCTGAGGAATTAGACCAAAGTGCATCTCAGAATTGGCAGTAGGGCTCATTTCAGCCAGAACACGTAACTTTTTACAGAGAGCTCAGATTTGCAGAAGAAACACATATTCATGCTCCTCACAGTCTGAAAAGCACAAAAACGGCTTCAATTTTCAAGTACGAGCTTTCCCTGGGGAGTTAGACCAAAGGGCATCTCAGAATTGTCAGTAGGGCTCAATTCAAGCAGAAAACGGAACTTTTGACACAGAGCACAGATTTGCAGAAGAAACACATATTCATGCTACTCAAGGTCTGAAAAGCACAAAAACGCCTTCAATTTTGAAGTACGAGCTTTCCCTGAGAAGTTAGAGCAAAGTGCATCTCAGAATTGGCAGTAGGGCTCATTTCAGCAAGAACACGTAACTTTTTACAGAGAGCTCAGATTTGCAGAAGAAACACATATTCATGCTCCTCACGGTCTGAAAAGCACAAAAACGGCTTCAATTTTCAAGTACGAGCTTTCCCTGAGAAGTTAGAGCAAAGTGCATCTCAGAATTGTCAGTAGGACTCATGTCAGCCAGAACACGTAACTTTTTACACAGAGCTCAGATTTGCAGAAGAAACACATATTCATGCTCCTCACGGTCTGAAAAGCACAAAAACGCCTTCAATTTTCAAGTACGAGCTTTCCCTGAGAAGTTAGAGCAAAGTGCATCTCACAATTCGCAGTAGGGCTCATTTCTGCCAGAACACGTAACTTTTTACAGAGAGCTCAGATTTGCAGAAGAAACACATATTCATACTCCTCACGGTCTGAAAATCACAAAAACGCCTTCAAGTTTCAAGTACAAGATTTCCCTTAGGAATTAGACCAAAGTGCATCTCAGAATTGGCAGTAGGGCTCAATTCAACCAGAAAACGTAACTTTTGACACAGAGCACAGATTTGCAGAAGAAACACATATTCATGCTATTCAAGGTCTGAAAAGCACAAAAACGCCTTCAATTTTGAAGTACGAACTTTCCCTGAGAAGTTAGAGCAAAGTGCATCTCAGAATTGGCAGTAGGGCTCATTTCAGCCAGAACACGTAACTTTTTACAGAGAGCTCAGATTTGCAGAAGAAACACATATTCATGCTCCTCACGGTCTGAAAAGCACAAAAACGCCTTCAATTTTCAAGTACGAGCTTTCCCTGAGAAGTTAGAGCAAAGTGCATCTCACAATTCGCAGTAGGGCTCATTTCTGCCAGAACACGTAACTTTTTACAGAGAGCTCAGATTAGCAGAAGAAACACATATTCATACTCCTCACGGTCTGAAAATCACAAAAACGCCTTCAAGTTTCAAGTACAAGATTTCCCTTAGGAATTAGACCAAAGTGCATCTCACAATTCGCAGTAGGGCTCATTTCTGCCAGAACACGTAACTTTTTACAGAGAGCTCAGATTTGCAGAAGAAACACATATTCATACTCCTCACGGTCTGAAAATCACAAAAACGCCTTCAATTTTCAAGTACGAGCTTTCCCTGAGGAATTAGACCAAAGTGCATCTCAGAATTGGAAGTAGGGCTCATTTCAGCCAGAACACGTAACTTTTTACAGAGAGCTCAGATTTGCAGAAGAAACACATATTCATGCTCCTCACAGTCTGAAAAGCACAAAAACGGCTTCAATTTTCAAGTACGACCTTTCCCTGGGGAGTTAGACCAAAGGGCATCTCAGAATTGTCAGTAGGGCTCAATTCAAGCAGAAAACGTAACTTTTGACACAGAGCACAGATTTGCAGAAGAAACACATATTCATGCTACTCAAGATCTGAAAAGCACAAAAACACCTTCAATTTTCAAGTACGAGCTTTCCCTGAGAAGTTAGAGCAAAGTGCATCTCAGAATTGGCAGTAGGGCTCATTTCAGCCAGAACACGTAACTTTTTACAGAGAGCTCAGATTTGAAGAAGAAACACATATTCATGCTCCTCACGGTCTGAAAAGCACAAAAACGCCTTCAATTTTCAAGTACGAGTTTTCCCTGAGGAATTAGACCAAAGTGCATCTCAGAATTGGCAGTAGGGCTCATTTCAGCTAGAAAACGTAACTTTTTACAGAGAGCTCAGATTTGCAGAAGAAACACATATTCATGCTCCTCAAGGTTTGAAAAGCACAAAAACGCCTTCAATTTTCAAGTACGAGCTTTCCCTGAGAAGTTACAGCAAAGTGCATCTCAGAATTGGCAGTAGGGCTCATTTCAGCCAGAACACGTAACTTTTTACAGAGAGCTCAGATTTGCAGAAGAAACACATATTCATGCTCCTCACAGTCTGAAAAGCACAAAAACGGCTTCAATTTTCAAGTACGAGCTTTCCCTGGGGAGTTAGACCAAAGGGCATCTCACAATTCGCAGTAGGGCTCATTTCTGCCAGAACACGTAACTTTTTACAGAGAGCTCAGATTTGCAGAAGAAACACATATTCATACTCCTCACGGTCTGAAAATCACAAAAACGCCTTCAAGTTTCAAGTACAAGATTTCCCTTAGGAATTAGACCAAAGTGCATCTCAGAATTGGCAGTAGGGCTCAATTCAGCCAGAAAACGTAACTTTTGACACAGAGCACATATTTGCAGAAGAAACACATATTCATGCTCCTCACGGTCTGAAAAGCACAAAAACGCCTTCAATTTTCAAGTACGAGCTTTCCCTGAGGAATTAGACCAAAGTGCATCTCAGAATTGGCAGTAGGGCTCATTTCAGCCAGAACACGTAACTTTTTACAGAGAGCTCAGATTTGCAGAAGAAACACATATTCATGCTCCTCACAGTCTGAAAAGCACAAAAACGGCTTCAATTTTCAAGTATGAGCTTTCCCTGGGGAGTTAGACCAAAGGGCATCTCAGAATTGTCAGTAGGGCTCAATTCAAGCAGAAAACGTAACTTTTGACACAGAGCACAGATTTGCAGAAGAAACACATATTCATGCTACTCAAGGTCTGAAAAGCACAAAAACGCCTTCAATTTTGAAGTACGAGCTTTCCCTGAGAAGTTAGAGCAAAGTGCATCTCAGAATTGGCAGTAGGGCTCATTTCAGCCAGAACACGTAACTTTTTACAGAGAGCTCAGATTTGCAGAAGAAACACATATTCATGCTCCTCACGGTCTGAAAAGCACAAAAACGGCTTCAATTTTCAAGTACGAGCTTTCCCTGAGAAGTTAGAGCAAAGTGCATCTCAGAATTGTCAGTAGGACTCATGTCAGCCAGAACACGTAACTTTTTACAGAGAGCTCAGATTTGCAGAAGAAACACATATTCATACTCCTCACGGTCTGAAAATCACAAAAACGCCTTCAATTTTCAAGTACGAGCTTTCCCTGAGGAATTAGACCAAAGTGCATCTCAGAATTGGCAGTAGGGCTCATTTCAGCCAGAACACGTAACTTTTTACAGAGAGCTCAGATTTGCAGAAGAAACACATATTCATGCTCCTCACAGTCTGAAAAGCACAAAAACGGCTTCAATTTTCAAGTACGAGCTTTCCCTGGGGAGTTAGACCAAAGGGCATCTCAGAATTGTCAGTAGGGCTCAATTCAAGCAGAAAACGGAACTTTTGACACAGAGCACAGATTTGCAGAAGAAACACATATTCATGCTACTCAAGGTCTGAAAAGCACAAAAACGCCTTCAATTTTGAAGTACAAGCTTTCCCTGAGAAGTTAGAGCAAAGTGCATCTCAGAATTGGCAGTAGGGCTCATTTCAGCAAGAACACGTAACTTTTTACAGAGAGCTCAGATTTGCAGAAGAAACACATATTCATGCTCCTCACGGTCTGAAAAGCACAAAAACGGCTTCAATTTTCAAGTACGAGCTTTCCCTGAGAAGTTAGAGCAAAGTGCATCTCAGAATTGTCAGTAGGACTCATGTCAGCCAGAACACGTAACTTTTTACACAGAGCTCAGATTTGCAGAAGAAACACATATTCATGCTCCTCACGGTCTGAAAAGCACAAAAACGCCTTCAATTTTCAAGTACGAGCTTTCCCTGAGAAGTTAGAGCAAAGTGCATCTCACAATTCGCAGTAGGGCTCATTTCTGCCAGAACACGTAACTTTTTACAGAGAGCTCAGATTTGCAGAAGAAACACATATTCATACTCCTCACGGTCTGAAAATCACAAAAACGCCTTCAAGTTTCAAGTACAAGATTTCCCTTAGGAATTAGACCAAAGTGCATCTCAGAATTGGCAGTAGGGCTCAATTCAACCAGAAAACGTAACTTTTGACACAGAGCACAGATTTGCAGAAGAAACACATATTCATGCTATTCAAGGTCTGAAAAGCACAAAAACGCCTTCAATTTTGAAGTACGAACTTTCCCTGAGAAGTTAGAGCAAAGTGCATCTCAGAATTGGCAGTAGGGCTCATTTCAGCCAGAACACGTAACTTTTTACAGAGAGCTCAGATTTGCAGAAGAAACACATATTCATGCTCCTCACGGTCTGAAAAGCACAAAAACGCCTTCAATTTTCAAGTACGAGCTTTCCCTGAGAAGTTAGAGCAAAGTGCATCTCACAATTCGCAGTAGGGCTCATTTCTGCCAGAACACGTAACTTTTTACAGAGAGCTCAGATTTGCAGAAGAAACACATATTCATGCTCCTCACAGTCTGAAAAGCACAAAAACGGCTTCAATTTTCAAGTACGAGCTTTCCCTGGGGAGTTAGACCAAAGGGCATCTCAGAATTGTCAGTAGGGCTCAATTCAAGCAGAAAACGGAACTTTTGACACAGAGCACAGATTTGCAGAAGAAACACATATTCATGCTACTCAAGGTCTGAAAAGCACAAAAACGCCTTCAATTTTGAAGTACGAGCTTTCCCTGAGAAGTTAGAGCAAAGTGCATCTCAGAATTGGCAGTAGGGCTCATTTCAGCAAGAACACGTAACTTTTTACAGAGAGCTCAGATTTGCAGAAGAAACACATATTCATGCTCCTCACGGTCTGAAAAGCACGAAAACGGCTTCAATTTTCAAGTACGAGCTTTCCCTGAGAAGTTAGAGCAAAGTGCATCTCAGAATTGTCAGTAGGACTCATGTCAGCCAGAACACGTAACTTTTTACACAGAGCTCAGATTTGCAGAAGAAACACATATTCATGCTCCTCACGGTCTGAAAAGCACAAAAACGCCTTCAATTTTCAAGTACGAGCTTTCCCTGAGAAGTTAGAGCAAAGTGCATCTCACAATTCGCAGTAGGGCTCATTTCTGCCAGAACACGTAACTTTTTACAGAGAGCTCAGATTTGCAGAAGAAACACATATTCATACTCCTCACGGTCTGAAAATCACAAAAACGCCTTCAAGTTTCAAGTACAAGATTTCCCTTAGGAATTAGACCAAAGTGCATCTCAGAATTGGCAGTAGGGCTCAATTCAACCAGAAAACGTAACTTTTGACACAGAGCACAGATTTGCAGAAGAAACACATATTCATGCTATTCAAGGTCTGAAAAGCACAAAAACGCCTTCAATTTTGAAGTACGAACTTTCCCTGAGAAGTTAGAGCAAAGTGCATCTCAGAATTGGCAGTAGGGCTCATTTCAGCCAGAACACGTAACTTTTTACAGAGAGCTCAGATTTGCAGAAGAAACACATATTCATGCTCCTCACGGTCTGAAAAGCACAAAAACGCCTTCAATTTTCAAGTACGAGCTTTCCCTGAGAAGTTAGAGCAAAGTGCATCTCACAATTCGCAGTAGGGCTCATTTCTGCCAGAACACGTAACTTTTTACAGAGAGCTCAGATTTGCAGAAGAAACACATATTCATGCTCCTCACAGTCTGAAAAGCACAAAAACGGCTTCAATTTTCAAGTACGAGCTTTCCCTGGGGAGTTAGACCAAAGGGCATCTCAGAATTGTCAGTAGGGCTCAATTCAAGCAGAAAACGGAACTTTTGACACAGAGCACAGATTTGCAGAAGAAACACATATTCATGCTACTCAAGGTCTGAAAAGCACAAAAACGCCTTCAATTTTGAAGTACGAGCTTTCCCTGAGAAGTTAGAGCAAAGTGCATCTCAGAATTGGCAGTAGGGCTCATTTCAGCAAGAACACGTAACTTTTTACAGAGAGCTCAGATTTGCAGAAGAAACACATATTCATGCTCCTCACGGTCTGAAAAGCACAAAAACGGCTTCAATTTTCAAGTACGAGCTTTCCCTGAGAAGTTAGAGCAAAGTGCATCTCAGAATTGTCAGTAGGACTCATGTCAGCCAGAACACGTAACTTTTTACACAGAGCTCAGATTTGCAGAAGAAACACATATTCATGCTCCTCACGGTCTGAAAAGCACAAAAACGCCTTCAATTTTCAAGTACGAGCTTTCCCTGAGAAGTTAGAGCAAAGTGCATCTCACAATTCGCAGTAGGGCTCATTTCTGCCAGAACACGTAACTTTTTACAGAGAGCTCAGATTTGCAGAAGAAACACATATTCATACTCCTCACGGTCTGAAAATCACAAAAACGCCTTCAAGTTTCAAGTACAAGATTTCCCTTAGGAATTAGACCAAAGTGCATCTCAGAATTGGCAGTAGGGCTCAATTCAACCAGAAAACGTAACTTTTGACACAGAGCACAGATTTGCAGAAGAAACACATATTCATGCTATTCAAGGTCTGAAAAGCACAAAAACGCCTTCAATTTTGAAGTACGAACTTTCCCTGAGAAGTTAGAGCAAAGTGCATCTCAGAATTGGCAGTAGGGCTCATTTCAGCCAGAACACGTAACTTTTTACAGAGAGCTCAGATTTGCAGAAGAAACACATATTCATGCTCCTCACGGTCTGAAAAGCACAAAAACGCCTTCAATTTTCAAGTACGAGCTTTCCCTGAGAAGTTAGAGCAAAGTGCATCTCACAATTCGCAGTAGGGCTCATTTCTGCCAGAACACGTAACTTTTTACAGAGAGCTCAGATTTGCAGAAGAAACACATATTCATGCTCCTCACAGTCTGAAAAGCACAAAAACGGCTTCAATTTTCAAGTACGAGCTTTCCCTGGGGAGTTAGACCAAAGGGCATCTCAGAATTGTCAGTAGGGCTCAATTCAAGCAGAAAACGGAACTTTTGACACAGAGCACAGATTTGCAGAAGAAACACATATTCATGCTACTCAAGGTCTGAAAAGCACAAAAACGCCTTCAATTTTGAAGTACGAGCTTTCCCTGAGAAGTTAGAGCAAAGTGCATCTCAGAATTGGCAGTAGGGCTCATTTCAGCAAGAACACGTAACTTTTTACAGAGAGCTCAGATTTGCAGAAGAAACACATATTCATGCTCCTCACGGTCTGAAAAGCACGAAAACGGCTTCAATTTTCAAGTACGAGCTTTCCCTGAGAAGTTAGAGCAAAGTGCATCTCAGAATTGTCAGTAGGACTCATGTCAGCCAGAACACGTAACTTTTTACACAGAGCTCAGATTTGCAGAAGAAACACATATTCATGCTCCTCACGGTCTGAAAAGCACAAAAACGCCTTCAATTTTCAAGTACGAGCTTTCCCTGAGAAGTTAGAGCAAAGTGCATCTCACAATTCGCAGTAGGGCTCATTTCTGCCAGAACACGTAACTTTTTACAGAGAGCTCAGATTTGCAGAAGAAACACATATTCATACTCCTCACGGTCTGAAAATCACAAAAACGCCTTCAAGTTTCAAGTACAAGATTTCCCTTAGGAATTAGACCAAAGTGCATCTCAGAATTGGCAGTAGGGCTCAATTCAACCAGAAAACGTAACTTTTGACACAGAGCACAGATTTGCAGAAGAAACACATATTCATGCTATTCAAGGTCTGAAAAGCACAAAAACGCCTTCAATTTTGAAGTACGAACTTTCCCTGAGAAGTTAGAGCAAAGTGCATCTCAGAATTGGCAGTAGGGCTCATTTCAGCCAGAACACGTAACTTTTTACAGAGAGCTCAGATTTGCAGAAGAAACACATATTCATGCTCCTCACGGTCTGAAAAGCACAAAAACGCCTTCAATTTTCAAGTACGAGCTTTCCCTGAGAAGTTAGAGCAAAGTGCATCTCACAATTCGCAGTAGGGCTCATTTCTGCCAGAACACGTAACTTTTTACAGAGAGCTCAGATTTGCAGAAGAAACACATATTCATACTCCTCACGGTCTGAAAATCACAAAAACGCCTTCAAGTTTCAAGTACAAGATTTCCCTTAGGAATTAGACCAAAGTGCATCTCACAATTCGCAGTAGGGCTCATTTCTGCCAGAACACGTAACTTTTTACAGAGAGCTCAGATTTGCAGAAGAAACACATATTCATACTCCTCACGGTCTGAAAATCACAAAAACGCCTTCAAGTTTCAAGTACAAGATTTCCCTTAGGAATTAGACCAAAGTGCATCTCAGAATTGGCAGTAGGGCTCAATTCAGCCAGAAAACGTAACTTTTGACACAGAACTCAGATTTGCAGAAGAAACAAATATTCATGCTCCTCACTGTCTGAAAAGCACAAAAACGCCTTCAAGTTTCAAGTACGAGCTTTCCCTGAGAAGTTAGAGCAAAGTGCATCTCAGAATTGGCCGTAGGACTCATTTCAGCCAGAACACGTAACTTTTTACAGAGAGCTCAGATTTGCAGAAGAAACACATATTCAAGCTCCTCACAGTCTGAAAAGCACAAAAATGGCTTCAATTTTCAAGTACGAGCTTTCCCTGGGGAGTTAGACCAAAGGGCATCTCAGAATTGTCAGTAGGGCTCAATTCAAGCAGAAAACGTAACTTTTGACACAGAGCACAGATTTGCAGAAGAAACACATATTCATGCTACTCAAGGTCTGAAAAGCACAAAAACGCCTTCAATTTTGAAGTACGAGCTTTCCCTGAGAAGTTAGAGCAAAGTGCATCTCAGAATTGGCAGTAGGGCTCATTTCAGCAAGAACACGTAACTTTTTACAGAGAGCTCAGATTTGCAGAAGAAACACATATTCATGCTCCTCACGGTCTGAAAAGCACGAAAACGGCTTCAATTTTCAAGTACGAGCTTTCCCTGAGAAGTTAGAGCAAAGTGCATCTCAGAATTGTCAGTAGGACTCATGTCAGCCAGAACACGTAACTTTTTACACAGAGCTCAGATTTGCAGAAGAAACACATATTCATGCTCCTCACGGTCTGAAAAGCACAAAAACGCCTTCAATTTTCAAGTACGAGCTTTCCCTGAGAAGTTAGAGCAAAGTGCATCTCACAATTCGCAGTAGGGCTCATTTCTGCCAGAACACGTAACTTTTTACAGAGAGCTCAGATTTGCAGAAGAAACACATATTCATACTCCTCACGGTCTGAAAATCACAAAAACGCCTTCAAGTTTCAAGTACAAGATTTCCCTTAGGAATTAGACCAAAGTGCATCTCAGAATTGGCAGTAGGGCTCAATTCAACCAGAAAACGTAACTTTTGACACAGAGCACAGATTTGCAGAAGAAACACATATTCATGCTATTCAAGGTCTGAAAAGCACAAAAACGCCTTCAATTTTGAAGTACGAACTTTCCCTGAGAAGTTAGAGCAAAGTGCATCTCAGAATTGGCAGTAGGGCTCATTTCAGCCAGAACACGTAACTTTTTACAGAGAGCTCAGATTTGCAGAAGAAACACATATTCATGCTCCTCACGGTCTGAAAAGCACAAAAACGCCTTCAATTTTCAAGTACGAGCTTTCCCTGAGAAGTTAGAGCAAAGTGCATCTCACAATTCGCAGTAGGGCTCATTTCTGCCAGAACACGTAACTTTTTACAGAGAGCTCAGATTTGCAGAAGAAACACATATTCATACTCCTCACGGTCTGAAAATCACAAAAACGCCTTCAAGTTTCAAGTACAAGATTTCCCTTAGGAATTAGACCAAAGTGCATCTCACAATTCGCAGTAGGGCTCATTTCTGCCAGAACACGTAACTTTTTACAGAGAGCTCAGATTTGCAGAAGAAACACATATTCATACTCCTCACGGTCTGAAAATCACAAAAACGCCTTCAAGTTTCAAGTACAAGATTTCCCTTAGGAATTAGACCAAAGTGCATCTCAGAATTGGCAGTAGGGCTCAATTCAGCCAGAAAACGTAACTTTTGACACAGAACTCAGATTTGCAGAAGAAACAAATATTCATGCTCCTCACTGTCTGAAAAGCACAAAAACGCCTTCAAGTTTCAAGTACGAGCTTTCCCTGAGAAGTTAGAGCAAAGTGCATCTCAGAATTGGCCGTAGGACTCATTTCAGCCAGAACACGTAACTTTTTACAGAGAGCTCAGATTTGCAGAAGAAACACATATTCAAGCTCCTCACAGTCTGAAAAGCACAAAAATGGCTTCAATTTTCAAGTACGAGCTTTCCCTGGGGAGTTAGACCAAAGGGCATCTCAGAATTGTCAGTAGGGCTCAATTCAAGCAGAAAACGTAACTTTTGACACAGAGCACAGATTTGCAGAAGAAACACATATTCATGCTACTCAAGGTCTGAAAAGCACAAAAACGCCTTCAATTTTGAAGTACGAGCTTTCCCTGAGAAGTTAGAGCAAAGTGCATCTCAGAATTGGCAGTAGGGCTCATTTCAGCCAGAACACGTAACTTTTTACAGAGAGCTCAGATTTGCAGAAGAAACACATATTCATGCTCCTCACGGTCTGAAAGGCACAAAAACGCCTTCAATTTTCAAGTACGAGCTTTCCCTGAGAAGTTAGAGCAAAGTGCATCTCACAATTCGCAGTAGGGCTCATTTCTGCCAGAACACGTAACTTTTTACAGAGAGCTCAGATTTGCAGAAGAAACACATATTCATACTCCTCACGGTCTGAAAATCACAAAAACGCCTTCAAGTTTCAAGTACAAGATTTCCCTTAGGAATTAGACCAAAGTGCATCTCAGAATTGGCAGTAGGGCTCAATTCAACCAGAAAACGTAACTTTTGACACAGAACTCAGATTTGCAGAAGAAACAAATATTCATGCTCCTCACTGTCTGAAAAGCACAAAAACGCCTTCAAGTTTCAAGTACGAGCTTTCCCTGAGAAGTTAGAGCAAAGTGCATCTCAGAATTGGCAGTAGGACTCATTTCAGCCAGAACACGTAACTTTTTACAGAGAGCTCAGATTTGAAGAAGAAACACATATTCATGCTCCTCACAGTCTGAAAAGCACAAAAACGGCTTCAATTTTCAAGTACGAGCTTTCCCTGAGGAATTAGACCAAAGTGCATCTCAGAATTGTCAGTAGGACTCATTTCAGCCAGAACACGTAACTTTTTACAGAGAGCTCAGATTTGCAGAAGAAACACATATTCATGCTCCTCACAGTCTGAAAAGCACAAAAACGGCTTCAATTTTCAAGTACGAGCTTTCCCTGGGGAGTTAGACCAAAGGGCATCTCAGAATTGTCAGTAGGGCTCAATTCAAGCAGAAAACGGAACTTTTGACACAGAGCACAGATTTGCAGAAGAAACACATATTCATGCTACTCAAGGTCTGAAAAGCACAAAAACGCCTTCAATTTTGAAGTACGAGCTTTCCCTGAGAAGTTAGAGCAAAGTGCATCTCAGAATTGGCAGTAGGGCTCATTTCAGCAAGAACACGTAACTTTTTACAGAGAGCTCAGATTTGCAGAAGAAACACATATTCATGCTCCTCACGGTCTGAAAAGCACAAAAACGGCTTCAATTTTCAAGTACGAGCTTTCCCTGAGAAGTTAGAGCAAAGTGCATCTCAGAATTGTCAGTAGGACTCATGTCAGCCAGAACACGTAACTTTTTACACAGAGCTCAGATTTGCAGAAGAAACACATATTCATGCTCCTCACGGTCTGAAAAGCACAAAAACGCCTTCAATTTTCAAGTACGAGCTTTCCCTGAGAAGTTAGAGCAAAGTGCATCTCACAATTCGCAGTAGGGCTCATTTCTGCCAGAACACGTAACTTTTTACAGAGAGCTCAGATTTGCAGAAGAAACACATATTCATACTCCTCACGGTCTGAAAATCACAAAAACGCCTTCAAGTTTCAAGTACAAGATTTCCCTTAGGAATTAGACCAAAGTGCATCTCAGAATTGGCAGTAGGGCTCAATTCAACCAGAAAACGTAACTTTTGACACAGAGCACAGATTTGCAGAAGAAACACATATTCATGCTATTCAAGGTCTGAAAAGCACAAAAACGCCTTCAATTTTGAAGTACGAACTTTCCCTGAGAAGTTAGAGCAAAGTGCATCTCAGAATTGGCAGTAGGGCTCATTTCAGCCAGAACACGTAACTTTTTACAGAGAGCTCAGATTTGCAGAAGAAACACATATTCATGCTCCTCACGGTCTGAAAAGCACAAAAACGCCTTCAATTTTCAAGTACGAGCTTTCCCTGAGAAGTTAGAGCAAAGTGCATCTCACAATTCGCAGTAGGGCTCATTTCTGCCAGAACACGTAACTTTTTACAGAGAGCTCAGATTTGCAGAAGAAACACATATTCATACTCCTCACGGTCTGAAAATCACAAAAACGCCTTCAAGTTTCAAGTACAAGATTTCCCTTAGGAATTAGACCAAAGTGCATCTCACAATTCGCAGTAGGGCTCATTTCTGCCAGAACACGTAACTTTTTACAGAGAGCTCAGATTTGCAGAAGAAACACATATTCATACTCCTCACGGTCTGAAAATCACAAAAACGCCTTCAAGTTTCAAGTACAAGATTTCCCTTAGGAATTAGACCAAAGTGCATCTCAGAATTGGCAGTAGGGCTCAATTCAGCCAGAAAACGTAACTTTTGACACAGAACTCAGATTTGCAGAAGAAACAAATATTCATGCTCCTCACTGTCTGAAAAGCACAAAAACGCCTTCAAGTTTCAAGTACGAGCTTTCCCTGAGAAGTTAGAGCAAAGTGCATCTCAGAATTGGCCGTAGGACTCATTTCAGCCAGAACACGTAACTTTTTACAGAGAGCTCAGATTTGCAGAAGAAACACATATTCAAGCTCCTCACAGTCTGAAAAGCACAAAAATGGCTTCAATTTTCAAGTACGAGCTTTCCCTGGGGAGTTAGACCAAAGGGCATCTCAGAATTGTCAGTAGGGCTCAATTCAAGCAGAAAACGTAACTTTTGACACAGAGCACAGATTTGCAGAAGAAACACATATTCATGCTACTCAAGGTCTGAAAAGCACAAAAACGCCTTCAATTTTGAAGTACGAGCTTTCCCTGAGAAGTTAGAGCAAAGTGCATCTCAGAATTGGCAGTAGGGCTCATTTCAGCCAGAACACGTAACTTTTTACAGAGAGCTCAGATTTGCAGAAGAAACACATATTCATGCTCCTCACGGTCTGAAAAGCACAAAAACGCCTTCAATTTTCAAGTACGAGCTTTCCCTGAGAAGTTAGAGCAAAGTGCATCTCACAATTCGCAGTAGGGCTCATTTCTGCCAGAACACGTAACTTTTTACAGAGAGCTCAGATTTGCAGAAGAAACACATATTCATACTCCTCACGGTCTGAAAATCACAAAAACGCCTTCAAGTTTCAAGTACAAGATTTCCCTTAGGAATTAGACCAAAGTGCATCTCAGAATTGGCAGTAGGGCTCAATTCAACCAGAAAACGTAACTTTTGACACAGAACTCAGATTTGCAGAAGAAACAAATATTCATGCTCCTCACTGTCTGAAAAGCACAAAAACGCCTTCAAGTTTCAAGTACGAGCTTTCCCTGAGAAGTTAGAGCAAAGTGCATCTCAGAATTGGCAGTAGGACTCATTTCAGCCAGAACACGTAACTTTTTACAGAGAGCTCAGATTTGAAGAAGAAACACATATTCATGCTCCTCACAGTCTGAAAAGCACAAAAACGGCTTCAATTTTCAAGTACGAGCTTTCCCTGAGGAATTAGACCAAAGTGCATCTCAGAATTGTCAGTAGGACTCATTTCAGCCAGAACACATAACTTTTTACAGAGAGCTCAGATTTGCAGAAGAAACACATATTCATGCTCCTCACAGTCTGAAAAGCACAAAAACGGCTTCAATTTTTAAGTACGAGCTTTCCCTGGGGAGTTAGACCAAAGGGCATCTCAGAATTGTCAGTAGGGCTCAATTCAAGCAGAAAACGTAACTTTTGACACAGAGCACAGATTTGCAGAAGAAACACATATTCATGCTACTCAAGGTCTGAAAAGCACAAAAACACCTTCAATTTTCAAGTACGAGCTTTCCCTGAGAAGTTAGAGCAAAGTGCATCTCAGAATTGTCAGTAGGACTCATTTCAGCCAGAACACGTAACTTTTTACACAGAGCTCAGATTTGCAGAAGAAACACATATTCATGCTCCTCACGGTCTGAAAAGCACAAAAACGCCTTCAATTTTCAAGTACGAGCTTTCCCTGAGAAGTTAGAGCAAAGTGCATCTCAGAATTGTCAGTAGGACTCATGTCAGCCAGAACACGTAACTTTTTACAGAGAGCTCAGATTTGCAGAAGAAACACATATTCATACTCCTCACGGTCTGAAAATCACAAAAACGCCTTCAAGTTTCAAGTACAAGATTTCCCTTAGGAATTAGACCAAAGTGCATCTCAGAATTGGCAGTAGGGCTCAATTCAGCCAGAAAACGTAACTTTTGACACAGAACTCAGATTTGCAGAAGAAACAAATATTCATGCTCCTCACTGTCTGAAAAGCACAAAAACGCCTTCAAGTTTCAAGTACGACCTTTCCCTGAGAAGTTAGAGCAAAGTGCATCTCAGAATTGGCCGTAGGACTCATTTCAGCCAGAACACGTAACTTTTTACAGAGAGCTCAGATTTGCAGAAGAAACACATATTCAAGCTCCTCACAGTCTGAAAAGCACAAAAATGGCTTCAATTTTCAAGTACGAGCTTTCCCTGGGGAGTTAGACCAAAGGGCATCTCAGAATTGTCAGTAGGGCTCAATTCAAGCAGAAAACGTAACTTTTGACACAGAGCACAGATTTGCAGAAGAAACACATATTCATGCTACTCAAGGTCTGAAAAGCACAAAAACGCCTTCAATTTTCAAGTACGAGCTTTCCCTGAGAAGTTAGAGCAAAGTGCATCTCAGAATTGGCAGTAGGGCTCATTTCAGCCAGAACACGTAACTTTTTACAGAGAGCTCAGATTTGCAGAAGAAACACATATTCATGCTCCTCACGGTCTGAAAAGCACAAAAACGCCTTCAATTTTCAAGTACGAGCTTTCCCTGAGAAGTTAGAGCAAAGTGCATCTCACAATTCGCAGTAGGGCTCATTTCTGCCAGAACACGTAACTTTTTACAGAGAGCTCAGATTTGCAGAAGAAACACATATTCATACTCCTCACGGTCTGAAAATCACAAAAACGCCTTCAAGTTTCAAGTACAAGATTTCCCTTAGGAATTAGACCAAAGTGCATCTCAGAATTGGCAGTAGGGCTCAATTCAACCAGAAAACGTAACTTTTGACACAGAACTCAGATTTGCAGAAGAAACAAATATTCATGCTCCTCACTGTCTGAAAAGCACAAAAACGCCTTCAAGTTTCAAGTACGAGCTTTCCCTGAGAAGTTAGAGCAAAGTGCATCTCAGAATTGGCAGTAGGACTCATTTCAGCCAGAACACGTAACTTTTTACAGAGAGCTCAGATTTGAAGAAGAAACACATATTCATGCTCCTCACAGTCTGAAAAGCACAAAAACGGCTTCAATTTTCAAGTACGAGCTTTCCCTGAGGAATTAGACCAAAGTGCATCTCAGAATTGTCAGTAGGACTCATTTCAGCCAGAACACGTAACTTTTTACAGAGAGCTCAGATTTGCAGAAGAAACACATATTCATGCTCCTCACAGTCTGAAAAGCACAAAAACGGCTTCAATTTTCAAGTACGAGCTTTCCCTGGGGAGTTAGACCAAAGGGCATCTCAGAATTGTCAGTAGGGCTCAATTCAAGCAGAAAACGTAACTTTTGACACAGAGCACAGATTTGCAGAAGAAACACATATTCATGCTACTCAAGGTCTGAAAAGCACAAAAACACCTTCAATTTTCAAGTACGAGCTTTCCCTGAGAAGTTAGAGCAAAGTGCATCTCAGAATTGTCAGTAGGACTCATTTCAGCCAGAACACGTAACTTTTTACACAGAGCTCAGATTTGCAGAAGAAACACATATTCATGCTCCTCACGGTCTGAAAAGCACAAAAACGCCTTCAATTTTCAAGTACGAGCTTTCCCTGAGAAGTTAGAGCAAAGTGCATCTCAGAATTGTCAGTAGGACTCATGTCAGCCAGAACACGTAACTTTTTACAGAGAGCTCAGATTTGCAGAAGAAACACATATTCATACTCCTCACGGTCTGAAAATCACAAAAACGCCTTCAAGTTTCAAGTACAAGATTTCCCTTAGGAATTAGACCAAAGTGCATCTCAGAATTGGCAGTAGGGCTCAATTCAGCCAGAAAACGTAACTTTTGACACAGAACTCAGATTTGCAGAAGAAACAAATATTCATGCTCCTCACTGTCTGAAAAGCACAAAAACGCCTTCAATTTTGAAGTACGAACTTTCCCTGAGAAGTTAGAGCAAAGTGCATCTCAGAATTGGCAGTAGGGCTCATTTCAGCCAGAACACGTAACTTTTTACAGAGAGCTCAGATTTGCAGAAGAAACACATATTCATACTCCTCACGGTCTGAAAATCACAAAAACGCCTTCAAGTTTCAAGTACAAGATTTCCCTTAGGAATTAGACCAAAGTGCATCTCACAATTCGCAGTAGGGCTCATTTCTGCCAGAACACGTAACTTTTTACAGAGAGCTCAGATTTGCAGAAGAAACACATATTCATACTCCTCACGGTCTGAAAATCACAAAAACGCCTTCAAGTTTCAAGTACAAGATTTCCCTTAGGAATTAGACCAAAGTGCATCTCAGAATTGGCAGTAGGGGTCAATTCAGCCAGAAAACGTAACTTTTGACACAGAACTCAGATTTGCAGAAGAAACAAATATTCATGCTCCTCACTGTCTGAAAAGCACAAAAACGCCTTCAAGTTTCTAGTACGAGCTTTCCCTGAGAAGTTAGAGCAAAGTGCATCTCAGAATTGGCCGTAGGACTCATTTCAGCCAGAACACGTAACTTTTTACAGAGAGCTCAGATTTGCAGAAGAAACACATATTCAAGCTCCTCACAGTCTGAAAAGCACAAAAATGGCTTCAATTTTCAAGTACGAGCTTTCCCTGGGGAGTTAGACCAAAGGGCATCTCAGAATTGTCAGTAGGGCTCAATTCAAGCAGAAAACGTAACTTTTGACACAGAGCACAGATTTGCAGAAGAAACACATATTCATGCTACTCAAGGTCTGAAAAGCACAAAAACGCCTTCAATTTTGAAGTACGAGCTTTCCCTGAGAAGTTAGAGCAAAGTGCATCTCAGAATTGGCAGTAGGGCTCATTTCAGCCAGAACACGTAACTTTTTACAGAGAGCTCAGATTTGCAGAAGAAACACATATTCATGCTCCTCACGGTCTGAAAAGCACAAAAACGCCTTCAATTTTCAAGTACGAGCTTTCCCTGAGAAGTTAGAGCAAAGTGCATCTCACAATTCGCAGTAGGGCTCATTTCTGCCAGAACACGTAACTTTTTACAGAGAGCTCAGATTTGCAGAAGAAACACATATTCATACTCCTCACGGTCTGAAAATCACAAAAACGCCTTCAAGTTTCAAGTACAAGATTTCCCTTAGGAATTAGACCAAAGTGCATCTCAGAATTGGCAGTAGGGCTCAATTCAACCAGAAAACGTAACTTTTGACACAGAACTCAGATTTGCAGAAGAAACAAATATTCATGCTCCTCACTGTCTGAAAAGCACAAAAACGCCTTCAAGTTTCAAGTACGAGCTTTCCCTGAGAAGTTAGAGCAAAGTGCATCTCAGAATTGGCAGTAGGACTCATTTCAGCCAGAACACGTAACTTTTTACAGAGAGCTCAGATTTGAAGAAGAAACACATATTCATGCTCCTCACAGTCTGAAAAGCACAAAAACGGCTTCAATTTTCAAGTACGAGCTTTCCCTGAGGAATTAGACCAAAGTGCATCTCAGAATTGTCAGTAGGACTCATTTCAGCCAGAACACGTAACTTTTTACAGAGAGCTCAGATTTGCAGAAGAAACACATATTCATGCTCCTCACAGTCTGAAAAGCACAAAAACGGCTTCAATTTTCAAGTACGAGCTTTCCCTGGGGAGTTAGACCAAAGGGCATCTCAGAATTGTCAGTAGGGCTCAATTCAAGCAGAAAACGTAACTTTTGACACAGAGCACAGATTTGCAGAAGAAACACATATTCATGCTACTCAAGGTCTGAAAAGCACAAAAACACCTTCAATTTTCAAGTACGAGCTTTCCCTGAGAAGTTAGAGCAAAGTGCATCTCAGAATTGTCAGTAGGACTCATTTCAGCCAGAACACGTAACTTTTTACACAGAGCTCAGATTTGCAGAAGAAACACATATTCATGCTCCTCACGGTCTGAAAAGCACAAAAACGCCTTCAATTTTCAAGTACGAGCTTTCCCTGAGAAGTTAGAGCAAAGTGCATCTCACAATTCGCAGTAGGGCTCATTTCTGCCAGAACACGTAACTTTTTACAGAGAGCTCAGATTTGCAGAAGAAACACATATTCATACTCCTCACGGTCTGAAAATCACAAAAACGCCTTCAAGTTTCAAGTACAAGATTTCCCTTAGGAATTAGACCAAAGTGCATCTCAGAATTGGCAGTAGGGCTCAATTCAGCCAGAAAACGTAACTTTTGACACAGAACTCAGATTTGCAGAAGAAACAAATATTCATGCTCCTCACAGTCTGAAAAGCACAAAAACGCCTTCAACTTTCATGTACGAGTTTTCCCTGAGGAATTAGACCAAAGTGCATCTCAGAATTGGCAGTAGGGCTCAATTCAACCAGAAAACGTAACTTTTGACACAGAACTCAGATTTGCAGAAGAAACAAATATTCATGCTCCTCACTGTCTGAAAAGCACAAAAACGCCTTCAAGTTTCAAGTACGAGCTTTCCCTGAGAAGTTAGAGCAAAGTGCATCTCAGAATTGGCAGTAGGACTCATTTCAGCCAGAACACGTAACTTTTTACAGAGAGCTCAGATTTGAAGAAGAAACACATATTCATGCTCCTCACAGTCTGAAAAGCACAAAAACGGCTTCAATTTTCAAGTACGAGCTTTCCCTGAGGAATTAGACCAAAGTGCATCTCAGAATTGGAAGTAGGGCTCATTTCAGCCAGAACACGTAACTTTTTACAGAGAGCTCAGATTTGCAGAAGAAACACATATTCATGCTCCTCACAGTCTGAAAAGCACAAAAACGGCTTCAATTTTCAAGTACGAGCTTTCCCTGGGGAGTTAGACCAAAGGGCATCTCAGAATTGTCAGTAGGGCTCAATTCAAGCAGAAAACGTAACTTTTGACACAGAGCACAGATTTGCAGAAGAAACACATATTCATGCTACTCAAGGTCTGAAAAGCACAAAAACGCCTTCAATTTTGAAGTACGAGCTTTCCCTGAGAAGTTAGAGCAAAGTGCATCTCAGAATTGGCAGTAGGGCTCATTTCAGCCAGAACACGTAACTTTTTACAGAGAGCTCAGATTTGCAGAAGAAACACATATTCATGCTCCTCACGGTCTGAAAAGCACAAAAACGCCTTCAATTTTCAAGTACGAGCTTTCCCTGAGAAGTTAGAGCAAAGTGCATCTCACAATTCGCAGTAGGGCTCATTTCTGCCAGAACACGTAACTTTTTACAGAGAGCTCAGATTTGCAGAAGAAACACATATTCATACTCCTCACGGTCTGAAAATCACAAAAACGCCTTCAAGTTTCAAGTACAAGATTTCCCTTAGGAATTAGACCAAAGTGCATCTCAGAATTGGCAGTAGGGCTCAATTCAACCAGAAAACGTAACTTTTGACACAGAACTCAGATTTGCAGAAGAAACAAATATTCATGCTCCTCACTGTCTGAAAAGCACAAAAACGCCTTCAAGTTTCAAGTACGAGCTTTCCCTGAGAAGTTAGAGCAAAGTGCATCTCAGAATTGGCAGTAGGACTCATTTCAGCCAGAACACGTAACTTTTTACAGAGAGCTCAGATTTGAAGAAGAAACACATATTCATGCTCCTCACAGTCTGAAAAGCACAAAAACGGCTTCAATTTTCAAGTACGAGCTTTCCCTGAGGAATTAGACCAAAGTGCATCTCAGAATTGTCAGTAGGACTCATTTCAGCCAGAACACGTAACTTTTTACAGAGAGCTCAGATTTGCAGAAGAAACACATATTCATGCTCCTCACAGTCTGAAAAGCACAAAAACGGCTTCAATTTTCAAGTACGAGCTTTCCCTGGGGAGTTAGACCAAAGGGCATCTCAGAATTGTCAGTAGGGCTCAATTCAAGCAGAAAACGTAACTTTTGACACAGAGCACAGATTTGCAGAAGAAACACATATTCATGCTACTCAAGGTCTGAAAAGCACAAAAACACCTTCAATTTTCAAGTACGAGCTTTCCCTGAGAAGTTAGAGCAAAGTGCATCTCAGAATTGTCAGTAGGACTCATTTCAGCCAGAACACGTAACTTTTTACACAGAGCTCAGATTTGCAGAAGAAACACATATTCATGCTCCTCACGGTCTGAAAAGCACAAAAACGCCTTCAATTTTCAAGTACGAGCTTTCCCTGAGAAGTTAGAGCAAAGTGCATCTCACAATTCGCAGTAGGGCTCATTTCTGCCAGAACACGTAACTTTTTACAGAGAGCTCAGATTTGCAGAAGAAACACATATTCATACTCCTCACGGTCTGAAAATCACAAAAACGCCTTCAAGTTTCAAGTACAAGATTTCCCTTAGGAATTAGACCAAAGTGCATCTCAGAATTGGCAGTAGGGCTCAATTCAGCCAGAAAACGTAACTTTTGACACAGAACTCAGATTTGCAGAAGAAACAAATATTCATGCTCCTCACAGTCTGAAAAGCACAAAAACGCCTTCAACTTTCATGTACGAGTTTTCCCTGAGGAATTAGACCAAAGTGCATCTCAGAATTGGCAGTAGGGCTCAATTCAACCAGAAAACGTAACTTTTGACACAGAACTCAGATTTGCAGAAGAAACAAATATTCATGCTCCTCACTGTCTGAAAAGCACAAAAACGCCTTCAAGTTTCAAGTACGAGCTTTCCCTGAGAAGTTAGAGCAAAGTGCATCTCAGAATTGGCAGTAGGACTCATTTCAGCCAGAACACGTAACTTTTTACAGAGAGCTCAGATTTGAAGAAGAAACACATATTCATGCTCCTCACAGTCTGAAAAGCACAAAAACGGCTTCAATTTTCAAGTACGAGCTTTCCCTGAGGAATTAGACCAAAGTGCATCTCAGAATTGGAAGTAGGGCTCATTTCAGCCAGAACACGTAACTTTTTACAGAGAGCTCAGATTTGCAGAAGAAACACATATTCATGCTCCTCACAGTCTGAAAAGCACAAAAACGGCTTCAATTTTCAAGTACGAGCTTTCCCTGGGGAGTTAGACCAAAGGGCATCTCAGAATTGTCAGTAGGGCTCAATTCAAGCAGAAAACGTAACTTTTGACACAGAGCACAGATTTGCAGAAGAAACACATATTCATGCTACTCAAGGTCTGAAAAGCACAAAAACACCTTCAATTTTCAAGTACGAGCTTTCCCTGAGAAGTTAGAGCAAAGTGCATCTCAGAATTGGCAGTAGGGCTCATTTCAGCCAGAACACGTAACTTTTTACAGAGAGCTCAGATTTGCAAAAGAAACACATATTCATGCTCCTCACGGTCTGAAAAGCACAAAAACGCCTTCAATTTTCAAGTACGAGCTTTCCCTGAGAAGTTAGAGCAAAGTGCATCTCAGAATTGTCAGTAGGACTCATTTCAGCCAGAACACGTAACTTTTTACACAGAGCTCAGATTTGCAGAAGAAACACATATTCATGCTCTTCACGGTCTGAAAAGCACAAAAACGCCTTCAATTTTCAAGTACGAGCTTTCCCTGAGAAGTTAGAGCAAAGTGCATCTCACAATTCGCAGTAGGGCTCATTTCTGCCAGAACACGTAACTTTTTACAGAGAGCTCAGATTTGCAGAAGAAACACATATTCATACTCCTCACGGTCTGAAAATCACAAAAACGCCTTCAAGTTTCAAGTACAAGATTTCCCTTAGGAATTAGACCAAAGTGCATCTCAGAATTGGCAGTAGGGCTCAATTCAGCCAGAAAACGTAACTTTTGACACAGAACTCAGATTTGCAGAAGAAACAAATATTCATGCTCCTCACAGTCTGAAAAGCACAAAAACGCCTTCAACTTTCATGTACGAGTTTTCCCTGAGGAATTAGACCAAAGTGCATCTCAGAATTGGCAGTAGGGCTCATTTCAGCTAGAAAACGTAACTTTTTACAGAGAGCTCAGATTTGCAGAAGAAACACATATTCATGCTCCTCAAGGTTTGAAAAGCACAAAAACGCCTTCAATTTTCAAGTACAAGCTTTCCCTGAGAAGTTAGAGCAAAGTGCATCTCAGAATTGGCAGTAGGGCTCATTTCAGCCAGAACACGTAACTTTTTACAGAGAGCTCAGATTTGCAGAAGAAACACATATTCATGCTCCTCACAGTCAGAAAAGCACAAAAACGGCTTCAATTTTCAAGTACGAGCTTTCCCTGGGGAGTTAGACCAAAGGGCATCTCAGAATTGTCAGTAGGGCTCAATTCAAGCAGAAAACGTAACTTTTGACACAGAGCACAGATTTGCAGAAGAAACACATATTCATGCTACTCAAGGTCTGAAAAGCACAAAAACGCCTTCAATTTTGAAGTACGAGCTTTCCCTGAGAAGTTAGAGCAAAGTGCATCTCAGAATTGGCAGTAGGGCTCATTTCAGCAAGAACACGTAACTTTTTACAGAGAGCTCAGATTTGCAGAAGAAACACATATTCATACTCCTCACGGTCTGAAAATCACAAAAACGCCTTCAAGTTTCAAGTACAAGATTTCCCTTAGGAATTAGACCAAAGTGCATCTCAGAATTGGCAGTAGGGCTCAATTCAGCCAGAAAACGTAACTTTTGACACAGAACTCAGATTTGCAGAAGAAACAAATATTCATGCTCCTCACTGTCTGAAAAGCACAAAAACGGCTTCAATTTTCAAGTACGAGCTTTCCCTGAGGAATTAGACCAAAGTGCATCTCAGAATTGGCAGTAGGGCTCATTTCAGCCAGAACACGTAACTTTTTACAGAGAGCTCAGATTTGCAGAAGAAACACATATTCATGCTCCTCACAGTCTGAAAAGCACAAAAACGGCTTCAATTTTGAAGTACGAGCTTTCCCTGAGAAGTTAGAGCAAAGTGCATCTCAGAATTGGCAGTAGGGCTCATTTCAGCCAGAACACGTAACTTTTTACAGAGAGCTCAGATTTGCAGAAGAAACACATATTCATGCTCCTCACGGTCTGAAAAGCACAAAAACGCCTTCAATTTTCAAGTACGAGCTTTCCCTGAGAAGTTAGAGCAAAGTGCATCTCAGAATTGTCAGTAGGACTCATTTCAGCCAGAACACGTAACTTTTTACACAGAGCTCAGATTTGCAGAAGAAACACATATTCATGCTCCTCACGGTCTGAAAAGCACAAAAACGCCTTCAATTTTCAAGTACGAGCTTTCCCTGAGAAGTTAGAGCAAAGTGCATCTCACAATTCGCAGTAGGGCTCATTTCTGCCAGAACACGTAACTTTTTACAGAGAGCTCAGATTTGCAGAAGAAACACATATTCATACTCCTCACGGTCTGAAAATCACAAAAACGCCTTCAAGTTTCAAGTACAAGATTTCCCTTAGGAATTAGACCAAAGTGCATCTCAGAATTGGCAGTAGGGCTCATTTCAGCCAGAACACGTAACTTTTTACAGAGAGCTCAGATTTGCAGAAGAAACACATATTCATGCTCCTCACAGTCTGAAAAGCACAAAAACGGCTTCAATTTTCAAGTACGAGCTTTCCCTGAGGAATTAGACCAAAGTGCATCTCAGAATTGGCAGTAGGGCTCATTTCAGCCAGAACACGTAACTTTTTACAGAGAGCTCAGATTTGCAGAAGAAACACATATTCATGCTCCTCACAGTCTGAAAAGCACAAAAACGGCTTCAATTTTCAAGTACGAGCTTTCCCTGGGGAGTTAGACCAAAGGGCATCTCAGAATTGTCAGTAGGGCTCAATTCAAGCAGAAAACGGAACTTTTGACACAGAGCACAGATTTGCAGAAGAAACACATATTCATGCTACTCAAGGTCTGAAAAGCACAAAAACGCCTTCAATTTTGAAGTACGAGCTTTCCCTGAGAAGTTAGAGCAAAGTGCATCTCAGAATTGGCAGTAGGGCTCATTTCAGCAAGAACACGTAACTTTTTACAGAGAGCTCAGATTTGCAGAAGAAACACATATTCATGCTCCTCACGGTCTGAAAAGCACAAAAACGGCTTCAATTTTCAAGTACGAGCTTTCCCTGAGAAGTTAGAGCAAAGTGCATCTCAGAATTGTCAGTAGGACTCATGTCAGCCAGAACACGTAACTTTTTACACAGAGCTCAGATTTGCAGAAGAAACACATATTCATGCTCCTCACGGTCTGAAAAGCACAAAAACGCCTTCAATTTTCAAGTACGAGCTTTCCCTGAGAAGTTAGAGCAAAGTGCATCTCAGAATTGTCAGTAGGACTCATGTCAGCCAGAACACGTAACTTTTTACAGAGAGCTCAGATTTGCAGAAGAAACACATATTCATACTCCTCACGGTCTGAAAATCACAAAAACGCCTTCAAGTTTCAAGTACAAGATTTCCCTTAGGAATTAGACCAAAGTGCATCTCAGAATTGGCAGTAGGGCTCAATTCAGCCAGAAAACGTAACTTTTGACACAGAACTCAGATTTGCAGAAGAAACAAATATTCATGCTCCTCACAGTCTGAAAAGCACAAAAACGCCTTCAACTTTCATGTACGAGTTTTCCCTGAGGAATTAGACCAAAGTGCATCTCAGAATTGGCAGTAGGGCTCATTTCAGCTAGAAAACGTAACTTTTTACAGAGAGCTCAGATTTGCAGAAGAAACACATATTCATGCTCCTCAAGGTTTGAAAAGCACAAAAACGCCTTCAATTTTCAAGTACGAGCTTTCCCTGAGAAGTTAGAGCAAAGTGCATCTCAGAATTGGCAGTAGGGCTCATTTCAGCCAGAACACGTAACTTTTTACAGAGAGCTCAGATTTGCAGAAGAAACACATATTCATGCTCCTCACAGTCTGAAAAGCACAAAAACGGCTTCAATTTTCAAGTACAAGATTTCCCTTAGGAATTAGACCAAAGTGCATCTCAGAATTGGCAGTAGGGCTCATTTCAGCCAGAACACGTAACTTTTTACAGAGAGCTCAGATTTGCAGAAGAAACACATATTCATGCTCCTCACAGTCTGAAAAGCACAAAAACGCCTTCAATTTTGAAGTACGAGCTTTCCCTGAGAAGTTAGAGCAAAGTGCATCTCAGAATTGGCAGTAGGGCTCATTTCAGCAAGAACACGTAACTTTTTACAGAGAGCTCAGATTTGCAGAAGAAACACATATTCATGCTCCTCACGGTCTGAAAAGCACAAAAACGGCTTCAATTTTCAAGTACGAGCTTTCCCTGAGAAGTTAGAGCAAAGTGCATCTCAGAATTGTCAGTAGGACTCATGTCAGCCAGAACACGTAACTTTTTACAGAGAGCTCAGATTTGCAGAAGAAACACATATTCATACTCCTCACGGTCTGAAAAGCACAAAAACGCCTTCAACTTTCATGTACGAGTTTTCCCTGAGGAATTAGACCAAAGTGCATCTCAGAATTGGCAGTAGGGCTCATTTCAGCTAGAAAACGTAACTTTTTACAGAGAGCTCAGATTTGCAGAAGAAACACATATTCATGCTCCTCAAGGTTTGAAAAGCACAAAAACGCCTTCAATTTTCAAGTACGAGCTTTCCCTGAGAAGTTAGAGCAAAGTGCATCTCAGAATTGGCAGTAGGGCTCATTTCAGCCAGAACACGTAACTTTTTACAGAGAGCTCAGATTTGCAGAAGAAACACATATTCATGCTCCTCACAGTCTGAAAAGCACAAAAACGGCTTCAATTTTCAAGTACAAGATTTCCCTTAGGAATTAGACCAAAGTGCATCTCAGAATTGGCAGTAGGGCTCATTTCAGCCAGAACACGTAACTTTTTACAGAGAGCTCAGATTTGCAGAAGAAACACATATTCATGCTCCTCACAGTCTGAAAAGCACAAAAACGCCTTCAATTTTGAAGTACGAGCTTTCCCTGAGAAGTTAGAGCAAAGTGCATCTCAGAATTGGCAGTAGGGCTCATTTCAGCAAGAACACGTAACTTTTTACAGAGAGCTCAGATTTGCAGAAGAAACACATATTCATGCTCCTCACGGTCTGAAAAGCACAAAAACGGCTTCAATTTTCAAGTACGAGCTTTCCCTGAGAAGTTAGAGCAAAGTGCATCTCAGAATTGTCAGTAGGACTCATGTCAGCCAGAACACGTAACTTTTTACAGAGAGCTCAGATTTGCAGAAGAAACACATATTCATACTCCTCACGGTCTGAAAATCACAAAAACGCCTTCAAGTTTCAAGTACAAGATTTCCCTTAGGAATTAGACCAAAGTGCATCTCAGAATTGGCAGTAGGGCTCAATTCAGCCAGAAAACGTAACTTTTGACACAGAACTCAGATTTGCAGAAGAAACAAATATTCATGCTCCTCACTGTCTGAAAAGCACAAAAACGGCTTCAATTTTCAAGTACGAGCTTTCCCTGAGGAATTAGACCAAAGTGCATCTCAGAATTGGCAGTAGGGCTCATTTCAGCCAGAACACGTAACTTTTTACAGAGAGCTCAGATTTGCAGAAGAAACACATATTCATGCTCCTCACAGTCTGAAAAGCACAAAAACGGCTTCAATTTTGAAGTACGAGCTTTCCCTGAGAAGTTAGAGCAAAGTGCATCTCAGAATTGGCAGTAGGGCTCATTTCAGCCAGAACACGTAACTTTTTACAGAGAGCTCAGATTTGCAGAAGAAACACATATTCATGCTCCTCACGGTCTGAAAAGCACAAAAACGCCTTCAATTTTCAAGTACGAGCTTTCCCTGAGAAGTTAGAGCAAAGTGCATCTCAGAATTGTCAGTAGGACTCATTTCAGCCAGAACACGTAACTTTTTACACAGAGCTCAGATTTGCAGAAGAAACACATATTCATGCTCCTCACGGTCTGAAAAGCACAAAAACGGCTTCAATTTTCAAGTACGAGCTTTCCCTGAGGAATTAGACCAAAGTGCATCTCAGAATTGGCAGTAGGGCTCATTTCAGCCAGAACACGTAACTTTTTACAGAGAGCTCAGATTTGCAGAAGAAACACATATTCATGCTCCTCACAGTCTGAAAAGCACAAAAACGGCTTCAATTTTCAAGTACGAGCTTTCCCTGGGGAGTTAGACCAAAGGGCATCTCAGAATTGTCAGTAGGGCTCAATTCAAGCAGAAAACGGAACTTTTGACACAGAGCACAGATTTGCAGAAGAAACACATATTCATGCTACTCAAGGTCTGAAAAGCACAAAAACGCCTTCAATTTTGAAGTACGAGCTTTCCCTGAGAAGTTAGAGCAAAGTGCATCTCAGAATTGGCAGTAGGGCTCATTTCAGCAAGAACACGTAACTTTTTACAGAGAGCTCAGATTTGCAGAAGAAACACATATTCATGCTCCTCACGGTCTGAAAAGCACAAAAACGGCTTCAATTTTCAAGTACGAGCTTTCCCTGAGAAGTTAGAGCAAAGTGCATCTCAGAATTGTCAGTAGGACTCATGTCAGCCAGAACACGTAACTTTTTACACAGAGCTCAGATTTGCAGAAGAAACACATATTCATGCTCCTCACGGTCTGAAAAGCACAAAAACGTCTTCAATTTTCAAGTACGAGCTTTCCCTGAGAAGTTAGAGCAAAGTGCATCTCACAATTCGCAGTAGGGCTCATTTCTGCCAGAACACGTAACTTTTTACAGAGAGCTCAGATTTGCAGAAGAAACACATATTCATACTCCTCACGGTCTGAAAATCACAAAAACGCCTTCAAGTTTCAAGTACAAGATTTCCCTTAGGAATTAGACCAAAGTGCATCTCAGAATTGGCAGTAGGGCTCAATTCAGCCAGAAAACATAACTTTTGACACAGAACTCAGATTTGCAGAAGAAACAAATATTCATGCTCCTCACTGTCTGAAAAGCACAAAAACCCCTTCAAGTTTCAAGTACGAGCTTTCCCTGAGAAGTTAGAGCAAAGTGCATCTCAGAATTGGCAGTAGGACTCATTTCAGCCAGAACACGTAACTTTTTACAGAGAGCTCAGATTTGCAGAAGAAACACATATTCATGCTCCTCACAGTCTGAAAAGCACAAAAACGGCTTCAATTTTCAAGTACGAGCTTTCCCTGAGAAGTTAGAGCAAAGTGCATCTCACAATTCGCAGTAGGGCTCATTTCTGCCAGAACACGTAACTTTTTACAGAGAGCTCAGATTTGCAGAAGAAACACATATTCATACTCCTCACGGTCTGAAAATCACAAAAACGCCTTCAAGTTTCAAGTACAAGATTTCCCTTAGGAATTAGACCAAAGTGCATCTCAGAATTGGCAGTAGGGCTCAATTCAGCCAGAAAACGTAACTTTTGACACAGAACTCAGATTTGCAGAAGAAACAAATATTCATGCTCCTCACAGTCTGAAAAGCACAAAAACGCCTTCAACTTTCATGTACGAGTTTTCCCTGAGGAATTAGACCAAAGTGCATCTCAGAATTGGCAGTAGGGCTCAATTCAACCAGAAAACGTAACTTTTGACACAGAACTCAGATTTGCAGAAGAAACAAATATTCATGCTCCTCACTGTCTGAAAAGCACAAAAACGCCTTCAAGTTTCAAGTACGAGCTTTCCCTGAGAAGTTAGAGCAAAGTGCATCTCAGAATTGGCAGTAGGACTCATTTCAGCCAGAACACGTAACTTTTTACAGAGAGCTCAGATTTGAAGAAGAAACACATATTCATGCTCCTCACAGTCTGAAAAGCACAAAAACGGCTTCAATTTTCAAGTACGAGCTTTCCCTGAGGAATTAGACCAAAGTGCATCTCAGAATTGGAAGTAGGGCTCATTTCAGCCAGAACACGTAACTTTTTACAGAGAGCTCAGATTTGCAGAAGAAACACATATTCATGCTCCTCACAGTCTGAAAAGCACAAAAACGGCTTCAATTTTCAAGTACGAGCTTTCCCTGGGGAGTTAGACCAAAGGGCATCTCAGAATTGTCAGTAGGGCTCAATTCAAGCAGAAAACGTAACTTTTGACACAGAGCACAGATTTGCAGAAGAAACACATATTCATGCTACTCAAGGTCTGAAAAGCACAAAAACACCTTCAATTTTCAAGTACGAGCTTTCCCTGAGAAGTTAGAGCAAAGTGCATCTCAGAATTGGCAGTAGGGCTCATTTCAGCCAGAACACGTAACTTTTTACAGAGAGCTCAGATTTGCAAAAGAAACACATATTCATGCTCCTCACGGTCTGAAAAGCACAAAAACGCCTTCAATTTTCAAGTACGAGCTTTCCCTGAGAAGTTAGAGCAAAGTGCATCTCAGAATTGTCAGTAGGACTCATTTCAGCCAGAACACGTAACTTTTTACACAGAGCTCAGATTTGCAGAAGAAACACATATTCATGCTCCTCACGGTCTGAAAAGCACAAAAACGCCTTCAATTTTCAAGTACGAGCTTTCCCTGAGAAGTTAGAGCAAAGTGCATCTCACAATTCGCAGTAGGGCTCATTTCTGCCAGAACACGTAACTTTTTACAGAGAGCTCAGATTTGCAGAAGAAACACATATTCATACTCCTCACGGTCTGAAAATCACAAAAACGCCTTCAAGTTTCAAGTACAAGATTTCCCTTAGGAATTAGACCAAAGTGCATCTCAGAATTGGCAGTAGGGCTCAATTCAGCCAGAAAACGTAACTTTTGACACAGAACTCAGATTTGCAGAAGAAACAAATATTCATGCTCCTCACAGTCTGAAAAGCACAAAAACGCCTTCAACTTTCATGTACGAGTTTTCCCTGAGGAATTAGACCAAAGTGCATCTCAGAATTGGCAGTAGGGCTCATTTCAGCTAGAAAACGTAACTTTTTACAGAGAGCTCAGATTTGCAGAACAAACACATATTCATGCTCCTCAAGGTTTGAAAAGCACAAAAACGCCTTCAATTTTCAAGTACAAGCTTTCCCTGAGAAGTTAGAGCAAAGTGCATCTCAGAATTGGCAGTAGGGCTCATTTCAGCCAGAACACGTAACTTTTTACAGAGAGCTCAGATTTGCAGAAGAAACACATATTCATGCTCCTCACAGTCAGAAAAGCACAAAAACGGCTTCAATTTTCAAGTACGAGCTTTCCCTGGGGAGTTAGACCAAAGGGCATCTCAGAATTGTCAGTAGGGCTCAATTCAAGCAGAAAACGTAACTTTTGACACAGAGCACAGATTTGCAGAAGAAACACATATTCATGCTACTCAAGGTCTGAAAAGCACAAAAACGCCTTCAATTTTGAAGTACGAGCTTTCCCTGAGAAGTTAGAGCAAAGTGCATCTCAGAATTGGCAGTAGGGCTCATTTCAGCAAGAACACGTAACTTTTTACAGAGAGCTCAGATTTGCAGAAGAAACACATATTCATACTCCTCACGGTCTGAAAATCACAAAAACGCCTTCAAGTTTCAAGTACAAGATTTCCCTTAGGAATTAGACCAAAGTGCATCTCAGAATTGGCAGTAGGGCTCAATTCAGCCAGAAAACGTAACTTTTGACACAGAACTCAGATTTGCAGAAGAAACAAATATTCATGCTCCTCACTGTCTGAAAAGCACAAAAACGGCTTCAATTTTCAAGTACGAGCTTTCCCTGAGGAATTAGACCAAAGTGCATCTCAGAATTGGCAGTAGGGCTCATTTCAGCCAGAACACGTAACTTTTTACAGAGAGCTCAGATTTGCAGAAGAAACACATATTCATGCTCCTCACAGTCTGAAAAGCACAAAAACGGCTTCAATTTTGAAGTACGAGCTTTCCCTGAGAAGTTAGAGCAAAGTGCATCTCAGAATTGGCAGTAGGGCTCATTTCAGCCAGAACACGTAACTTTTTACAGAGAGCTCAGATTTGCAGAAGAAACACATATTCATGCTCCTCACGGTCTGAAAAGCACAAAAACGCCTTCAATTTTCAAGTACGAGCTTTCCCTGAGAAGTTAGAGCAAAGTGCATCTCAGAATTGTCAGTAGGACTCATTTCAGCCAGAACACGTAACTTTTTACACAGAGCTCAGATTTGCAGAAGAAACACATATTCATGCTCCTCACGGTCTGAAAAGCACAAAAACGCCTTCAATTTTCAAGTACGAGCTTTCCCTGAGAAGTTAGAGCAAAGTGCATCTCACAATTCGCAGTAGGGCTCATTTCTGCCAGAACACGTAACTTTTTACAGAGAGCTCAGATTTGCAGAAGAAACACATATTCATACTCCTCACGGTCTGAAAATCACAAAAACGCCTTCAAGTTTCAAGTACAAGATTTCCCTTAGGAATTAGACCAAAGTGCATCTCAGAATTGGCAGTAGGGCTCATTTCAGCCAGAACACGTAACTTTTTACAGAGAGCTCAGATTTGCAGAAGAAACACATATTCATGCTCCTCACAGTCTGAAAAGCACAAAAACGCCTTCAATTTTCAAGTACGAGTTTTCCCTGAGGAATTAGACCAAAGTGCATCTCAGAATTGGCAGTAGGGCTCATTTCAGCTAGAAAACGTAACTTTTTACAGAGAGCTCAGATTTGCAGAAGAAACACATATTCATGCTCCTCAAGGTTTGAAAAGCACAAAAACGCCTTCAATTTTCAAGTACGAGCTTTCCCTGAGAAGTTAGAGCAAAGTGCATCTCAGAATTGGCAGTAGGGCTCATTTCAGCCAGAACACGTAACTTTTTACAGAGAGCTCAGATTTGCAGAAGAAACACATATTCATGCTCCTCACAGTCTGAAAAGCACAAAAACGGCTTCAATTTTCAAGTACGAGCTTTCCCTGGGGAGTTAGACCAAAGGGCATCTCAGAATTGTCAGTAGGGCTCAATTCAAGCAGAAAACGTAACTTTTGACACAGAGCACAGATTTGCAGAAGAAACACATATTCATGCTACTCAAGGTCTGAAAAGCACAAAAACGCCTTCAATTTTGAAGTACAAGCTTTCCCTGAGAAGTTAGAGCAAAGTGCATCTCAGAATTGGCAGTAGGGCTCATTTCAGCAAGAACACGTAACTTTTTACAGAGAGCTCAGATTTGCAGAAGAAACACATATTCATGCTCCTCACGGTCTGAAAAGCACAAAAACGGCTTCAATTTTCAAGTACGAGCTTTCCCTGAGAAGTTAGAGCAAAGTGCATCTCAGAATTGTCAGTAGGACTCATGTCAGCCAGAACACGTAACTTTTTACAGAGAGCTCAGATTTGCAGAAGAAACACATATTCATACTCCTCACGGTCTGAAAATCACAAAAACGCCTTCAAGTTTCAAGTACAAGATTTCCCTTAGGAATTAGACCAAAGTGCATCTCAGAATTGGCAGTAGGGCTCAATTCAGCCAGAAAACGAAACTTTTGACACAGAACTCAGATTTGCAGAAGAAACAAATATTCATGCTCCTCACTGTCTGAAAAGCACAAAAACGGCTTCAATTTTGAAGTACGAGCTTTCCCTGAGGAATTAGACCAAAGTGCATCTCAGAATTGGCAGTAGGGCTCATTTCAGCCAGAACACGTAACTTTTTACAGAGAGCTCAGATTTGCAGAAGAAACACATATTCATGCTCCTCACAGTCTGAAAAGCACAAAAACGGCTTCAATTTTCAAGTACGAGCTTTCCCTGGGGAGTTAGACCAAAGGGCATCTCAGAATTGTCAGTAGGGCTCAATTCAAGCAGAAAACGTAACTTTTGACACAGAGCACAGATTTGCAGAAGAAACACATATTCATGCTATTCAAGGTCTGAAAAGCACAAAAACGCCTTCAATTTTGAAGTACGAGCTTTCCCTGAGAAGTTAGAGCAAAGTGCATCTCAGAATTGGCAGTAGGGCTCATTTCAGCCAGAACACGTAACTTTTTACAGAGAGCTCAGATTTGCAGAAGAAACACATATTCATGCTCCTCACGGTCTGAAAAGCACAAAAACGCCTTCAATTTTCAAGTACGAGCTTTCCCTGAGAAGTTAGAGCAAAGTGCATCTCAGAATTGTCAGTAGGACTCATTTCAGCCAGAACACGTAACTTTTTACACAGAGCTCAGATTTGCAGAAGAAACACATATTCATGCTCCTCACGGTCTGAAAAGCACAAAAACGCCTTCAATTTTGAAGTACGAGCTTTCCCTGAGAAGTTAGAGCAAAGTGCATCTCAGAATTGGCAGTAGGGCTCATTTCAGCAAGAACACGTAACTTTTTACAGAGAGCTCAGATTTGCAGAAGAAACACATATTCATGCTCCTCACGGTCTGAAAAGCACAAAAACGGCTTCAATTTTCAAGTACGAGCTTTCCCTGAGAAGTTAGAGCAAAGTGCATCTCAGAATTGTCAGTTGGACTCATGTCAGCCAGAACACGTAACTTTTTACACAGAGCTCAGATTTGCAGAAGAAACACATATTCATGCTCCTCACGGTCTGAAAAGCACAAAAACGCCTTCAATTTTCAAGTACGAGCTTTCCCTGAGAAGTTAGAGCAAAGTGCATCTCACAATTCGCAGTAGGGCTCATTTCTGCCAGAACACGTAACTTTTTACAGAGAGCTCAGATTTGCAGAAGAAACACATATTCATACTCCTCACGGTCTGAAAATCACAAAAACGCCTTCAAGTTTCAAGTACAAGATTTCCCTTAGGAATTAGACCAAAGTGCATCTCAGAATTGGCAGTAGGGCTCAATTCAGCCAGAAAACGTAACTTTTGACACAGAACTCAGATTTGCAGAAGAAACAAATATTCATGCTCCTCACTGTCTGAAAAGCACAAAAACCCCTTCAAGTTTCAAGTACGAGCTTTCCCTGAGAAGTTAGAGCAAAGTGCATCTCAGAATTGGCAGTAGGACTCATTTCAGCCAGAACACGTAACTTTTTACAGAGAGCTCAGATTTGCAGAAGAAACACATATTCATGCTCCTCACAGTCTGAAAAGCACAAAAACGGCTTCAATTTTCAAGTACGAGCTTTCCCTGAGAAGTTAGAGCAAAGTGCATCTCACAATTCGCAGTAGGGCTCATTTCTGCCAGAACACGTAACTTTTTACAGAGAGCTCAGATTTGCAGAAGAAACACATATTCATACTCCTCACGGTCTGAAAATCACAAAAACGCCTTCAAGTTTCAAGTACAAGATTTCCCTTAGGAATTAGACCAAAGTGCATCTCAGAATTGGCAGTAGGGCTCATTTCAGCCAGAACACGTAACTTTTTACAGAGAGCTCAGATTTGCAGAAGAAACACATATTCATGCTCCTCACAGTCTGAAAAGCACAAAAACGGCTTCAATTTTCAAGTACGAGCTTTCCCTGAGGAATTAGACCAAAGTGCATCTCAGAATTGGCAGTAGGGCTCATTTCAGCCAGAACACGTAACTTTTTACAGAGAGCTCAGATTTGCAGAAGAAACACATATTCATGCTCCTCACAGTCTGAAAAGCACAAAAACGGCTTCAATTTTCAAGTACGAGCTTTCCCTGGGGAGTTAGACCAAAGGGCATCTCAGAATTGTCAGTAGGACTCATGTCAGCCAGAACACGTAACTTTTTACAGAGAGCTCAGATTTGCAGAAGAAACACATATTCATACTCCTCACGGTCTGAAAATCACAAAAACGCCTTCAAGTTTCAAGTACAAGATTTCCCTTAGGAATTAGACCAAAGTGCATCTCAGAATTGGCAGTAGGGCTCAATTCAGCCAGAAAACGAAACTTTTGACACAGAACTCAGATTTGCAGAAGAAACAAATATTCATGCTCCTCACTGTCTGAAAAGCACAAAAACGGCTTCAATTTTGAAGTACGAGCTTTCCCTGAGGAATTAGACCAAAGTGCATCTCAGAATTGGCAGTAGGGCTCATTTCAGCCAGAACACGTAACTTTTTACAGAGAGCTCAGATTTGCAGAAGAAACACATATTCATGCTCCTCACAGTCTGAAAAGCACAAAAACGGCTTCAATTTTCAAGTACGAGCTTTCCCTGGGGAGTTAGACCAAAGGGCATCTCAGAATTGTCAGTAGGGCTCAATTCAAGCAGAAAACGTAACTTTTGACACAGAGCACAGATTTGCAGAAGAAACACATATTCATGCTATTCAAGGTCTGAAAAGCACAAAAACGCCTTCAATTTTGAAGTACGAGCTTTCCCTGAGAAGTTAGAGCAAAGTGCATCTCAGAATTGGCAGTAGGGCTCATTTCAGCCAGAACACGTAACTTTTTACAGAGAGCTCAGATTTGCAGAAGAAACACATATTCATGCTCCTCACGGTCTGAAAAGCACAAAAACGCCTTCAATTTTCAAGTACGAGCTTTCCCTGAGAAGTTAGAGCAAAGTGCATCTCAGAATTGTCAGTAGGACTCATTTCAGCCAGAACACGTAACTTTTTACACAGAGCTCAGATTTGCAGAAGAAACACATATTCATGCTCCTCACGGTCTGAAAAGCACAAAAACGCCTTCAATTTTGAAGTACGAGCTTTCCCTGAGAAGTTAGAGCAAAGTGCATCTCAGAATTGGCAGTAGGGCTCATTTCAGCAAGAACACGTAACTTTTTACAGAGAGCTCAGATTTGCAGAAGAAACACATATTCATGCTCCTCACGGTCTGAAAAGCACAAAAACGGCTTCAATTTTCAAGTACGAGCTTTCCCTGAGAAGTTAGAGCAAAGTGCATCTCAGAATTGTCAGTTGGACTCATGTCAGCCAGAACACGTAACTTTTTACACAGAGCTCAGATTTGCAGAAGAAACACATATTCATGCTCCTCACGGTCTGAAAAGCACAAAAACGCCTTCAATTTTCAAGTACGAGCTTTCCCTGAGAAGTTAGAGCAAAGTGCATCTCACAATTCGCAGTAGGGCTCATTTCTGCCAGAACACGTAACTTTTTACAGAGAGCTCAGATTTGCAGAAGAAACACATATTCATACTCCTCACGGTCTGAAAATCACAAAAACGCCTTCAAGTTTCAAGTACAAGATTTCCCTTAGGAATTAGACCAAAGTGCATCTCAGAATTGGCAGTAGGGCTCAATTCAGCCAGAAAACGTAACTTTTGACACAGAACTCAGATTTGCAGAAGAAACAAATATTCATGCTCCTCACTGTCTGAAAAGCACAAAAACCCCTTCAAGTTTCAAGTACGAGCTTTCCCTGAGAAGTTAGAGCAAAGTGCATCTCAGAATTGGCAGTAGGACTCATTTCAGCCAGAACACGTAACTTTTTACAGAGAGCTCAGATTTGCAGAAGAAACACATATTCATGCTCCTCACAGTCTGAAAAGCACAAAAACGGCTTCAATTTTCAAGTACGAGCTTTCCCTGAGAAGTTAGAGCAAAGTGCATCTCACAATTCGCAGTAGGGCTCATTTCTGCCAGAACACGTAACTTTTTACAGAGAGCTCAGATTTGCAGAAGAAACACATATTCATACTCCTCACGGTCTGAAAATCACAAAAACGCCTTCAAGTTTCAAGTACAAGATTTCCCTTAGGAATTAGACCAAAGTGCATCTCAGAATTGGCAGTAGGGCTCATTTCAGCCAGAACACGTAACTTTTTACAGAGAGCTCAGATTTGCAGAAGAAACACATATTCATGCTCCTCACAGTCTGAAAAGCACAAAAACGGCTTCAATTTTCAAGTACGAGCTTTCCCTGAGGAATTAGACCAAAGTGCATCTCAGAATTGGCAGTAGGGCTCATTTCAGCCAGAACACGTAACTTTTTACAGAGAGCTCAGATTTGCAGAAGAAACACATATTCATGCTCCTCACAGTCTGAAAAGCACAAAAACGGCTTCAATTTTCAAGTACGAGCTTTCCCTGGGGAGTTAGACCAAAGGGCATCTCAGAATTGTCAGTAGGGCTCAATTCAAGCAGAAAACGTAACTTTTGACACAGAGCACAGATTTGCAGAAGAAACACATATTCATGCTACTCAAGGTCTGAAAAGCACAAAAACGCCTTCAATTTTGAAGTACGAGCTTTCCCTGAGAAGTTAGAGCAAAGTGCATCTCAGAATTGGCAGTAGGGCTCATTTCAGCAAGAACACGTAACTTTTTACAGAGAGCTCAGATTTGCAGAAGAAACACATATTCATGCTCCTCACAGTCTGAAAAGCACAAAAACGGCTTCAATTTTCAAGTACGAGCTTTCCCTGAGGAATTAGACCAAAGTGCATCTCAGAATTGGCAGTAGGGCTCATTTCAGCCAGAACACTTAACTTTTTACAGAGAGCTCAGATTTGCAGAAGAAACACATATTCATGCTCCTCACAGTCTGAAAAGCACAAAAATGGCTTCAATTTTCAAGTACGAGCTTTCCCTGGGGAGTTAGACCAAAGGGCATCTCAGAATTGTCAGTAGGGCTCAATTCAAGCAGAAAACGTAACTTTTGACACAGAGCACAGATTTGCAGAAGAAACACATATTCATGCTCCTCACAGTCTGAAAAGCACAAAAACGGCTTCAATTTTCAAGTACGAGCTTTCCCTGAGGAATTAGACCAAAGTGCATCTCAGAATTGGCAGTAGGACTCATTTCAGCCAGAACACGTAACTTTTTACAGAGAGCTCAGATTTGCAGAAGAAACACATTTTCATGCTCCTCACAGTCTGAAAAGCACAAAAACGGCTTCAATTTTCAAGTACGAGCTTTCCCTGAGAAGTTAGAGCAAAGTGCATCTCACAATTCGCAGTAGGGCTCATTTCTGCCAGAACACGTAACTTTTTACAGAGAGCTCAGATTTGCAGAAGAAACACATATTCATACTCCTCACGGTCTGAAAATCACAAAAACGCCTTCAAGTTTCAAGTACAAGATTTCCCTTAGGAATTAGACCAAAGTGCATCTCAGAATTGGCAGTAGGGCTCATTTCAGCCAGAACACGTAACTTTTTACAGAGAGCTCAGATTTGCAGAAGAAACACATATTCATGCTCCTCACAGTCTGAAAAGCACAAAAACGCCTTCAATTTTCAAGTACGAGCTTTCCCTGAGAAGTTAGAGCAAAGTGCATCTCAGAATTGTCAGTAGGACTCATTTCAGCCAGAACACGTAACTTTTTACACAGAGCTCAGATTTGCAGAAGAAACACATATTCATGCTCCTCACGGTCTGAAAAGCACAAAAACGCCTTCAATTTTCAAGTACGAGCTTTCCCTGAGAAGTTAGAGCAAAGTGCATCTCAGAATTGTCAGTTGGACTCATGTCAGCCAGAACACGTAACTTTTTACACAGAGCTCAGATTTGCAGAAGAAACACATATTCATGCTCCTCACGGTCTGAAAAGCACAAAAACGCCTTCAATTTTCAAGTACGAGCTTTCCCTGAGAAGTTAGAGCAAAGTGCATCTCACAATTCGCAGTAGGGCTCATTTCTGCCAGAACACGTAACTTTTTACAGAGAGCTCAGATTTGCAGAAGAAACACATATTCATACTCCTCACGGTCTGAAAATCACAAAAACGCCTTCAAGTTTCAAGTACAAGATTTCCCTTAGGAATTAGACCAAAGTGCATCTCAGAATTGGCAGTAGGGCTCAATTCAGCCAGAAAACGTAACTTTTGACACAGAACTCAGATTTGCAGAAGAAACAAATCTTCATGCTCCTCACTGTCTGAAAAGCACAAAAACCCCTTCAAGTTTCAAGTACGAGCTTTCCCTGAGAAGTTAGAGCAAAGTGCATCTCAGAATTGGCAGTAGGACTCATTTCAGCCAGAACACGTAACTTTTTACAGAGAGCTCAGATTTGCAGAAGAAACACATATTCATGCTCCTCACAGTCTGAAAAGCACAAAAACGGCTTCAATTTTCAAGTACGAGCTTTCCCTGAGAAGTTAGAGCAAAGTGCATCTCACAATTCGCAGTAGGGCTCATTTCTGCCAGAACACGTAACTTTTTACAGAGAGCTCAGATTTGCAGAAGAAACACATATTCATACTCCTCACGGTCTGAAAATCACAAAAACGCCTTCAAGTTTCAAGTACAAGATTTCCCTTAGGAATTAGACCAAAGTGCATCTCAGAATTGGCAGTAGGGCTCATTTCAGCCAGAACACGTAACTTTTTACAGAGAGCTCAGATTTGCAGAAGAAACACATATTCATGCTCCTCACAGTCTGAAAAGCACAAAAACGGCTTCAATTTTCAAGTACGAGCTTTCCCTGAGGAATTAGACCAAAGTGCATCTCAGAATTGGCAGTAGGGCTCATTTCAGCCAGAACACGTAACTTTTTACAGAGAGCTCAGATTTGCAGAAGAAACACATATTCATGCTCCTCACAGTCTGAAAAGCACAAAAACGGCTTCAATTTTCAAGTACGAGCTTTCCCTGGGGAGTTAGACCAAAGGGCATCTCAGAATTGTCAGTAGGGCTCAATTCAAGCAGAAAACGTAACTTTTGACACAGAGCACAGATTTGCAGAAGAAACACATATTCATGCTACTCAAGGTCTGAAAAGCACAAAAACGCCTTCAATTTTGAAGTACGAGCTTTCCCTGAGAAGTTAGAGCAAAGTGCATCTCAGAATTGGCAGTAGGGCTCATTTCAGCAAGAACACGTAACTTTTTACAGAGAGCTCAGATTTGCAGAAGAAACACATATTCATGCTCCTCACAGTCTGAAAAGCACAAAAACGGCTTCAATTTTCAAGTACGAGCTTTCCCTGAGGAATTAGACCAAAGTGCATCTCAGAATTGGCAGTAGGGCTCATTTCAGCCAGAACACGTAACTTTTTACAGAGAGCTCAGATTTGCAGAAGAAACACATATTCATGCTCCTCACAGTCTGAAAAGCACAAAAATGGCTTCAATTTTCAAGTACGAGCTTTCCCTGGGGAGTTAGACCAAAGGGCATCTCAGAATTGTCAGTAGGGCTCAATTCAAGCAGAAAACGTAACTTTTGACACAGAGCACAGATTTGCAGAAGAAACACATATTCATGCTCCTCACAGTCTGAAAAGCACAAAAACGGCTTCAATTTTCAAGTACGAGCTTTCCCTGAGGAATTAGACCAAAGTGCATCTCAGAATTGGCAGTAGGACTCATTTCAGCCAGAACACGTAACTTTTTACAGAGAGCTCAGATTTGCAGAAGAAACACATATTCATGCTCCTCACAGTCTGAAAAGCACAAAAACGGCTTCAATTTTCAAGTACGAGCTTTCCCTGAGAAGTTAGAGCAAAGTGCATCTCACAATTCGCAGTAGGGCTCATTTCTGCCAGAACACGTAACTTTTTACAGAGAGCTCAGATTTGCAGAAGAAACACATATTCATACTCCTCACGGTCTGAAAATCACAAAAACGCCTTCAAGTTTCAAGTACAAGATTTCCCTTAGGAATTAGACCAAAGTGCATCTCAGAATTGGCAGTAGGGCTCATTTCAGCCAGAACACGTAACTTTTTACAGAGAGCTCAGATTTGCAGAAGAAACACATATTCATGCTCCTCACAGTCTGAAAAGCACAAAAACGGCTTCAATTTTCAAGTACGAGCTTTCCCTGAGGAATTAGACCAAAGTGCATCTCAGAATTGGCAGTAGGGATCATTTCAGCCAGAACACGTAACTTTTTACAGAGAGCTCAGATTTGCAGAAGAAACACATATTCATGCTCCTCACAGTCTGAAAAGCACAAAAACGGCTTCAATTTTCAAGTACGAGCTTTCCCTGGGGAGTTAGACCAAAGGGCATCTCAGAATTGTCAGTAGGGCTCAATTCAAGCAGAAAACGGAACTTTTGACACAGAGCACAGATTTGCAGAAGAAACACATATTCATGCTACTCAAGGTGTGAAAAGCACAAAAACGCCTTCAATTTTGAAGTACGAGCTTTCCCTGAGAAGTTAGAGCAAAGTGCATCTCAGAATTGGCAGTAGGGCTCATTTCAGCAAGAACACGTAACTTTTTACAGAGAGCTCAGATTTGCAGAAGAAACCCATATTCATGCTCCTCACAGTCTGAAAAGCACAAAAACGGCTTCAATTTTCAAGTACGAGCTTTCCCTGAGGAATTAGACCAAAGTGCATCTCAGAATTGGCAGTAGGGCTCATTTCAGCCAGAACACGTAACTTTTTACAGAGAGCTCAGATTTGCAGAAGAAACACATATTCATGCTCCTCACAGTCTGAAAAGCACAAAAATGGCTTCAATTTTCAAGTACGAGCTTTCCCTGGGGAGTTAGACCAAAGGGCATCTCAGAATTGTCAGTAGGGCTCAATTCAAGCAGAAAATGTAACTTTTGACACAGAGCACAGATTTGCAGAAGAAACACATATTCATGCTACTCAAGGTCTGAAAAGCACAAAAACGCCTTCAATTTTGAAGTACGAGCTTTCCCTGAGAAGTTAGAGCAAAGTGCATCTCAGAATTGGCAGTAGGGCTCATTTCAGCCAGAACACGTAACTTTTTACAGAGAGCTCAGATTTGCAGAAGAAACACATATTCATGCTCCTCACGGTCTGAAAAGCACAAAAACGCCTTCAATTTTCAAGTACGAGCTTTCCCTGAGAAGTTAGAGCAAAGTGCATCTCACAATTCGCAGTAGGGCTCATTTCTGCCAGAACACGAAACTTTTTACAGAGAGCTCAGATTTGCAGAAGAAACACATATTCATACTCCTCACGGTCTGAAAATCACAAAAACGCCTTCAAGTTTCAAGTACAAGATTTCCCTTAGGAATTAGACCAAAGTGCATCTCAGAATTGGCAGTAGGGCTCAATTCAACCAGAAAACGTAACTTTTGACACAGAACTCAGATTTGCAGAAGAAACAAATATTCATGCTCCTCACTGTCTGAAAAGCACAAAAACGCCTTCAAGTTTCAAGTACGAGCTTTCCCTGAGAAGTTAGAGCAAAGTGCATCTCAGAATTGGCAGTAGGACTCATTTCAGCCAGAACACGTAACTTTTTACAGAGAGCTCAGATTTGAAGAAGAAACACATATTCATGCTCCTCACAGTCTGAAAAGCACAAAAACGGCTTCAATTTTCAAGTACGAGCTTTCCCTGAGGAATTAGACCAAAGTGCATCTCAGAATTGGAAGTAGGGCTCATTTCAGCCAGAACACGTAACTTTTTACAGAGAGCTCAGATTTGCAGAAGAAACACATATTCATGCTCCTCACAGTCTGAAAAGCACAAAAACGGCTTCAATTTTCAAGTACGAGCTTTCCCTGGGGAGTTAGACCTAAGGGCATATCAGAATTGTCAGTAGGGCTCAATTCAAGCAGAAAACGTAACTTTTGACACAGAGCACAGATTTGCAGAAGAAACACATATTCATGCTACTCAAGGTCTGAAAAGCACAAAAACACCTTCAATTTTCAAGTACGAGCTTTCCCTGAGAAGTTAGAGCAAAGTGCATCTCAGAATTGGCAGTAGGGCTCATTTCAGCCAGAACACGTAACTTTTTACAGAGAGCTCAGATTTGCAGAAGAAACACATATTCATGCTCCTCACGGTCTGAAAAGCACAAAAACGCCTTCAATTTTCAAGTACGAGCTTTCCCTGAGAAGTTAGAGCAAAGTGCATCTCACAATTCGCAGTAGGGCTCATTTCTGCCAGAACACGTAACTTTTTACAGAGAGCTCAGATTTGCAGAAGAAACACATATTCATGCTCCTCACAGTCTGAAAATCACAAAAACGCCTTCAAGTTTCAAGTACAAGATTTCCCTTAGGAATTAGACCAAAGTGCATCTCAGAATTGGCAGTAGGGCTCAATTCAACCACAAAACGTAACTTTTGACACAGAACTCAGATTTGCAGAAGAAACAAATATTCATGCTCCTCACTGTCTGAAAAGCACAAAAACGCCTTCAAGTTTCAAGTACGAGCTTTCCCTGAGAAGTTAGAGCAAAGTGCATCTCAGAATTGGCAGTAGGACTCATTTCAGCCAGAACACGTAACTTTTTACAGAGAGCTCAGATTTGCAGAAGAAACACATATTCATGCTCCTCACAGTCTGAAAAGCACAAAAACGGCTTCAATTTTCAAGTACGAGCTTTCCCTGGGGAGTTAGACCAAAGGGCATCTCAGAATTGTCAGTAGGACTCATTTCAGCCAGAACACGTAACTTTTTACACAGAGCTCAGATTTGCAGAAGAAACACATATTCATGCTCCTCACGGTCTGAAAAGCACAAAAACGCCTTCAATTTTCAAGTACGAGCTTTCCCTGAGAAGTTAGAGCAAAGTGCATCTCACAATTCGCAGTAGGGCTCATTTCTGCCAGAACACGTAACTTTTTACAGAGAGCTCAGATTTGCAGAAGAAACACATATTCATACTCCTCACGGTCTGAAAATCACAAAAACGCCTTCAAGTTTCAAGTACAAGATTTCCCTTAGGAATTAGACCAAAGTGCATCTCAGAATTGGCAGTAGGGCTCAATTCAGCCAGAAAACGTAACTTTTGAAACAGAACTCAGATTTGCAGAAGAAACAAATATTCATGCTCCTCACAGTCTGAAAAGCACAAAAACGCCTTCAACTTTCATGTACGAGTTTTCCCTGAGGAATTAGACCAAAGTGCATCTCAGAATTGGCAGTAGGGCTCATTTCAGCCAGAACACGTAACTTTTTACAGAGAGCTCAGATTTGCAGAAGAAACACATATTCATGCTCCTCACAGTCTGAAAAGCACAAAACCGCCCTCAATTTTCAAGTACAAGCTTTCCCTGGGGTGTTAGACCAAAGGGCATCTCAGAATTGGCAGTAGGGCTCAATTCATCCAGAAAACGTAACTTTTGACACAGAACTCAGATTTGCAGAAGAAACACATATTCATGCTCCTCACTGTCTGAAAAGCACAAAAACACCTTCAAGTTTCAAGTACGAACTTTCCCTGAGAAGTTAGAGCAAAGTGCATCTCACAATTGGCAGTAGGGCTCATTTCAGCCAGAACACGTAACTTTTTACAGAGAGCTCAGATTTGCAGAAGAAACACATATTCATGCTCCTCACAGTCTGAAAAGCACAAAAACCCCTTCAATTTTCAAGTACGAGCTTTCCCTGAGAAGTTAGAGCAAAGTGCATCTCAGAATTGTCAGTAGGGCTCATTTCTGCCAGAACACGTAACTTTTTACAGAGAGCTCAGATTTGCAGAAGAAACACATATTCATACTCCTCACGGTCTGAAAATCACAAAAACGCCTTCAAGTTTCAAGTACAAGATTTCCCTTAGGAATTAGACCAAAGTGCATCTCAGAATTGGCAGTAGGTCTCAATTCAGCCAGAAAACATAACTTTTGACACAGAACTCAGATTTGCAGAAGAAACAAATATTCATGCTCCTCACTGTCTGAAAAGCACAAAAACCCCTTCAAGTTTCAAGTACGAGCTTTCCCTGAGAAGTTAGAGCAAAGTGCATCTCAGAATTGGCAGTAGGACTCATTTCAGCCAGAACACGTAACTTTTTACAGAGAGCTCAGATTTGCAGAAGAAACACATATTCATGCTCCTCACAGTCTGAAAAGCACAAAACCGCCCACAATTTTCAAGTACAAGCTTTCCCTGGGGTGTTAGACCAAAGGGCATCTCAGAATTGGCAGTAGGGCTCAATTCATCCAGAAAACGTAACTTTTGACACAGAACTCAGATTTGCAGAAGAAACACATATTCATGCTCCTCACTGTCTGAAAAGCACAAAAACACCTTCAAGTTTCAAGTACGAACTTTCCCTGAGAAGTTAGAGCAAAGTGCATCTCACAATTGGCAGTAGGGCTCATTTCAGCCAGAACACGTAACTTTTTACAGAGAGCTCAGATTTGCAGAAGAAACACATATTCATGCTCCTCACAGTCTGAAAAGCACAAAAACCCCTTCAATTTTCAAGTACGAGCTTTCCCTGAGAAGTTAGAGCAAAGTGCATCTCAGAATTGTCAGTAGGGCTCATTTCTGCCAGAACACGTAACTTTTTACAGAGAGCTCAGATTTGCAGAAGAAACACATATTCATACTCCTCACGGTCTGAAAATCACAAAAACGCCTTCAAGTTTCAAGTACAAGATTTCCCTTAGGAATTAGACCAAAGTGCATCTCAGAATTGGCAGTAGGTCTCAATTCAGCCAGAAAATATAACTTTTGACACAGAACTCAGATTTGCAGAAGAAACAAATATTCATGCTCCTCACTGTCTGAAAAGCACAAAAACCCCTTCAAGTTTCAAGTACGAGCTTTCCCTGAGAAGTTAGAGCAAAGTGCATCTCAGAATTGGCAGTAGGACTCATTTCAGCCAGAACACGTAACTTTTTACAGAGAGCTCAGATTTGCAGAAGAAACACATATTCATGCTCCTCACAGTCTGAAAAGCACAAAAACGGCTTCAATTTTCAAGTACGAGCTTTCCCTGAGAAGTTAGAGCAAAGTGCATCTCACAATTCGCAGTAGGGCTCATTTCTGCCAGAACACGTAACTTTTTACAGAGAGCTCAGATTTGCAGAAGAAACACATATTCATACTCCTCACGGTCTGAAAATCACAAAAACTCCTTCAAGTTTCAAGTACAAGATTTCCCTTAGGAATTAGACCAAAGTGCATCTCAGAATTGGCAGTAGGGCTCATTTCAGCCAGAACACGTAACTTTTTACAGAGAGCTCAGATTTGCAGAAGAAACACATATTCATGCTCCTCACAGTCTGAAAAGCACAAAAACGGCTTCAATTTTCAAGTACGAGCTTTCCCTGGGGAGTTAGACCAAAGGGCATCTCAGAATTGTCAGTAGGGCTCAATTCAAGCAGAAAACGTAACTTTTGACACAGAGCACAGATTTGCAGAAGAAACACATATTCATGCTACTCAAGGTCTGAAAAGCACAAAAACGCCTTCAATTTTGAAGTACGAGCTTTCCCTGAGAAGTTAGAGCAAAGTGCATCTCAGAATTGGCAGTAGGGCTCATTTCAGCCAGAACACGTAATTTTTACAGAGAGCTCAGATTTGCAGAAGAAACACATATTCATGCTCCTCACGGTCTGAAAAGCACAAAAACGGCTTCAATTTTCAAGTACGAGCTTTCCCTGAGAAGTTAGAGCAAAGTGCATCTCAGAATTGGCAGTAGGGCTCATTTCAGCCAGAACACGTAACTTTTTACAGAGAGCTCAGATTTGCAGAAGAAACACATATTCATGCTCCTCACGGTCTGAAAAGCACAAAAACGCCTTCAATTTTCAAGTACGAGCTTTCCCTGAGAAGTTAGAGCAAAGTGCATCTCAGAATTGTCAGTAGGACTCATTTCAGCCAGAAAACGTAACTTTTTACAGAGAGCTCAGATTTGCAGAAGAAACACATATTCATGCTCCTCACGGTCTGAAAAGCACAAAAACGCCTTCAAGTTTCAAGTACAAGATTTCCCTTAGGAATTAGACCAAAGTGCATCTCAGAATTGGCAGTAGGGCTCATTTCAGCCAGAACACGTAACTTTTTACAGAGAGCTCAGATTTGCAGAAGAAACACATATTCATGCTCCTCACAGTCTGAAAAGCACAAAAACGGCTTCAATTTTCAAGTACGAGCTTTCCCTGGGGAGTTAGACCAAAGGGCATCTCAGAATTGTCAGTAGGGCTCAATTCAAGCAGAAAACGTAACTTTTGACACAGAGCACAGATTTGCAGAAGAAACACATATTCATGCTACTCAAGGTCTGAAAAGCACAAAAACGCCTTCAATTTTGAAGTACGAGCTTTCCCTGAGAAGTTAGAGCAAAGTGCATCTCAGAATTGGCAGTAGGGCTCATTTCAGCCAGAACAGGTAATTTTTACAGAGAGCTCAGATTTGCAGAAGAAACACATATTCATGCTCCTCACGGTCTGAAAAGCACAAAAACGGCTTCAATTTTCAAGTACGAGCTTTCCCTGAGAAGTTAGAGCAAAGTGCATCTCAGAATTGGCAGTAGGGCTCATTTAAGCCAGAACACGTAACTTTTTACAGAGAGCTCAGATTTGCAGAAGAAACACATATTCATGCTCCTCACGGTCTGAAAAGCACAAAAACGCCTTCAATTTTCAAGTACGAGCTTTCCCTGAGAAGTTAGAGCAAAGTGCATCTCAGAATTGTCAGTAGGACTCATTTCAGCCAGAAAACGTAACTTTTTACAGAGAGCTCAGATTTGCAGAAGAAACACATATTCATGCTCCTCACGGTCTGAAAAGCACAAAAACGCCTTCAAGTTTCAAGTACAAGATTTCCCTTAGGAATTAGACCAAAGTGCATCTCAGAATTGGCAGTAGGGCTCATTTCAGCCAGAACACGTAACTTTTTACAGAGAGCTCAGATTTGCAGAAGAAACACATATTCATGCTCCTCACAGTCTGAAAAGCACAAAAACGGCTTCAATTTTCAAGTACGAGCTTTCCCTGGGGAGTTAGACCAAAGGGCATCTCAGAATTGTCAGTAGGGCTCAATTCAAGCAGAAAACGTAACTTTTGACACAGAGCACAGATTTGCAGAAGAAACACATATTCATGCTACTCAAGGTCTGAAAAGCACAAAAACGCCTTCAATTTTGAAGTACGAGCTTTCCCTGAGAAGTTAGAGCAAAGTGCATCTCAGAATTGGCAGTAGGGCTCATTTCAGCCAGAACACGTAATTTTTACAGAGAGCTCAGATTTGCAGAAGAAACACATATTCATGCTCCTCACGGTCTGAAAAGCACAAAAACGGCTTCAATTTTCAAGTACGAGCTTTCCCTGAGAAGTTAGAGCAAAGTGCATCTCAGAATTGGCAGTAGGGCTCATTTCAGCCAGAACACGTAACTTTTTACAGAGAGCTCAGATTTGCAGAAGAAACACATATTCATGCTCCTCACGGTCTGAAAAGCACAAAAACGCCTTCAAGTTTCAAGTACGAGCTTTCCCTGAGAAGTTAGAGCAAAGTGCATCTCAGAATTGTCAGTAGAACTCATTTCAGCCAGAAAACGTAACTTTTTACAGAGAGCTCAGATTTGCAGAAGAAACACATATTCATGCTCCTCACAGTCTGAAAAGCACAAAATGCCTTCAATTTTGAAGTACGAGCTTTCCCTGGGGAGTTAGACCAAAGGGCATCTCAAAATTGTCAGTAGGGCTCAATTCAAGCAGAAAACGTAACTTTTGACACAGAGCACAGATTTGCAGAAGAAACACATATTCATGCTACTCAAGGTCTGAAAAGCACAAAAACGCCTTCAATTTTGAAGTACGAGCTTTCCCTGAGAAGTTAGAGCAAAGTGCATCTCAGAATTGGCAGTAAGGCTCATTTCAGCAAGAACACGTAACTTTTTACAGAGAGCTCAGATTTGCAGAAGAAACACATATTCATGCTCCTCACGGTCTGAAAAGCACAAAAACGGCTTCAATTTTCAAGTACGAGCTTTCCCTGAGAAGTTAGAGCAAAGTGCATCTCACAATTCGCAGTAGGGCTCATTTCTGCCAGAACACGTAACTTTTTACAGAGAGCTCAGATTTGCAGAAGAAACACATATTCATACTCCTCACGGTCTGAAAATCACAAAAACGCCTTCAAGTTTCAAGTACAAGATTTCCCTTAGGAATTAGACCAAAGTGCATCTCAGAATTGGCAGTAGGGCTCATTTCAGCCAGAACACGTAACTTTTGACACAGAGCACAGATTTGCAGAAGAAACACATATTCATGCTCCTCACAGTCTGAAAAGCACAAAAACGGCTTCAATTTTCAAGTACGAGCTTTCCCTGGGGAGTTAGACCAAAGGGCATCTCAGAATTGTCAGTAGGGCTCAATTCAAGCAGAAAACGTAACTTTTGACACAGAGCACAGATTTGCAGAAGAAACACATATTCATGCTACTCAAGGTCTGAAAAGCACAAAAACGCCTTCAATTTTGAAGTACGAGCTTTCCCTGAGAAGTTAGAGCAAAGTGCATCTCAGAATTGGCAGTAGGGCTCATTTCAGCAAGAACACGTAACTTTTTACAGAGAGCTCAGATTTGCAGAAGAAACACATATTCATGCTCCTCACGGTCTGAAAAGCACAAAAACGGCTTCAATTTTCAAGTACGAGCTTTCCCTGAGAAGTTAGAGCAAAGTGCATCTCAGAATTGTCAGTAGGACTCATGTCAGCCAGAACACGTAACTTTTTACAGAGAGCTCAGATTTGCAGAAGAAACACATATTCATACTCCTCACGGTCTGAAAATCACAAAAACGCCTTCAAGATTTCCCTTAGGAATTAGACCAAAGTGCATCTCAGAATTGGCAGTAGGGCTCAATTCAGCCAGAAAACGTAACTTTTGACACAGAACTCAGATTTGCAGAAGAAACAAATATTCATGCTCCTCACTGTCTGAAAAGCACAAAAACGGCTTCAATTTTCAAGTACGAGCTTTCCCTGAGGAATTAGACCAAAGTGCATCTCAGAATTGTCAGTAGGGCTCAATTCAAGCAGAAAACGTAACTTTTGACACAGAGCACAGATTTGCAGAAGAAACACATATTCATGCTACTCAAGGTCTGAAAAGCACAAAAACGCCTTCAATTTTGAAGTACGAGCTTTCCCTGAGAAGTTAGAGCAAAGTACATCTCAGAATTGGCAGTAGGGCTCATTTCAGCAAGAACACGTAACTTTTTACAGAGAGCTCAGATTTGCAGAAGAAACACATATTCATGCTCCTCACGGTCTGAAAAGCACAAAAACGCCTTCAATTTTCAAGTACGAGCTTTCCCTGAGAAGTTAGAGCAAAGTGCATCTCAGAATTGTCAGTAGAACTCATTTCAGCCAGAAAACGTAACTTTTTACAGAGAGCTCAGATTTGCAGAAGAAACACATATTCATGCTCCTCACAGTCTGAAAAGCACAAAATGCCTTCAATTTTGAAGTACGAGCTTTCCCTGGGGAGTTAGACCAAAGGGCATCTCAAAATTGTCAGTAGGGCTCAATTCAAGCAGAAAACGTAACTTTTGACACAGAGCACAGATTTGCAGAAGAAACACATATTCATGCTACTCAAGGTCTGAAAAGCACAAAAACGCCTTCAATTTTGAAGTACGAGCTTTCCCTGAGAAGTTAGAGCAAAGTGCATCTCAGAATTGGCAGTAAGGCTCATTTCAGCAAGAACACGTAACTTTTTACAGAGAGCTCAGATTTGCAGAAGAAACACATATTCATGCTCCTCACGGTCTGAAAAGCACAAAAACGGCTTCAATTTTCAAGTACGAGCTTTCCCTGAGAAGTTAGAGCAAAGTGCATCTCACAATTCGCAGTAGGGCTCATTTCTGCCAGAACACGTAACTTTTTACAGAGAGCTCAGATTTGCAGAAGAAACACATATTCATACTCCTCACGGTCTGAAAATCACAAAAACGCCTTCAAGTTTCAAGTACAAGATTTCCCTTAGGAATTAGACCAAAGTGCATCTCAGAATTGGCAGTAGGGCTCATTTCAGCCAGAACACGTAACTTTTGACACAGAGCACAGATTTGCAGAAGAAACACATATTCATGCTCCTCACAGTCTGAAAAGCACAAAAACGGCTTCAATTTTCAAGTACGAGCTTTCCCTGGGGAGTTAGACCAAAGGGCATCTCAGAATTGTCAGTAGGGCTCAATTCAAGCAGAAAACGTAACTTTTGACACAGAGCACAGATTTGCAGAAGAAACACATATTCATGCTACTCAAGGTCTGAAAAGCACAAAAACGCCTTCAATTTTGAAGTACGAGCTTTCCCTGAGAAGTTAGAGCAAAGTGCATCTCAGAATTGGCAGTAGGGCTCATTTCAGCAAGAACACGTAACTTTTTACAGAGAGCTCAGATTTGCAGAAGAAACACATATTCATGCTCCTCACGGTCTGAAAAGCACAAAAACGGCTTCAATTTTCAAGTACGAGCTTTCCCTGAGAAGTTAGAGCAAAGTGCATCTCAGAATTGTCAGTAGGACTCATGTCAGCCAGAACACGTAACTTTTTACAGAGAGCTCAGATTTGCAGAAGAAACACATATTCATACTCCTCACGGTCTGAAAATCACAAAAACGCCTTCAAGTTTCAAGTACAAGATTTCCCTTAGGAATTAGACCAAAGTGCATCTCAGAATTGGCAGTAGGGCTCAATTCAGCCAGAAAACGTAACTTTTGACACAGAACTCAGATTTGCAGAAGAAACAAATATTCATGCTCCTCACTGTCTGAAAAGCACAAAAACGGCTTCAATTTTCAAGTACGAGCTTTCCCTGAGGAATTAGACCAAAGTGCATCTCAGAATTGTCAGTAGGGCTCAATTCAAGCAGAAAACGTAACTTTTGACACAGAGCACAGATTTGCAGAAGAAACACATATTCATGCTACTCAAGGTCTGAAAAGCACAAAAACGCCTTCAATTTTGAAGTACGAGCTTTCCCTGAGAAGTTAGAGCAAAGTACATCTCAGAATTGGCAGTAGGGCTCATTTCAGCAAGAACACGTAACTTTTTACAGAGAGCTCAGATTTGCAGAAGAAACACATATTCATGCTCCTCACGGTCTGAAAAGCACAAAAACGCCTTCAAGTTTCAAGTACAAGATTTCCCTTAGGAATTAGACCAAAGTGCATCTCAGAATTGGCAGTAGGGCTCAATTCAGCCAGAAAACGTAACTTTTGACACAGAACTCAGATTTGCCGAAGAAACAAATATTCATGCTCCTCACTGTCTGAAAAGCACAAAAACGCCTTCAAGTTTCAAGTACGAGCTTTCCCTGAGAAGTTAGAGCAAAGTGCATCTCAGAATTGTCAGTAGGACTCATTTCAGCCAGAAAACGTAACTTTTTACAGAGAGCTCAGATTTGCAGAAGAAACACATATTCATGCTCCTCACGGTCTGAAAAGCACAAAAACGCCTTCAAGTTTCAAGTACAAGATTTCCCTTAGGAATTAGACCAAAGTGCATCTCAGAATTGGCAGTAGGGCTCATTTCAGCCAGAACACGTAACTTTTTACAGAGAGCTCAGATTTGCAGAAGAAACACATATTCATGCTCCTCACAGTCTGAAAAGCACAAAAACGGCTTCAATTTTCAAGTACGAGCTTTCCCTGGGGAGTTAGACCAAAGGGCATCTCAGAATTGTCAGTAGGGCTCAATTCAAGCAGAAAACGTAACTTTTGACACAGAGCACAGATTTGCAGAAGAAACACATATTCATGCTACTCAAGGTCTGAAAAGCACAAAAACGCCTTCAATTTTGAAGTACGAGCTTTCCCTGAGAAGTTAGAGCAAAGTGCATCTCAGAATTGGCAGTAGGGCTCATTTCAGCCAGAACACGTAATTTTTACAGAGAGCTCAGATTTGCAGAAGAAACACATATTCATGCTCCTCACGGTCTGAAAAGCACAAAAACGGCTTCAATTTTCAAGTACGAGCTTTCCCTGAGAAGTTAGAGCAAAGTGCATCTCAGAATTGGCAGTAGGGCTCATTTCAGCCAGAACACGTAACTTTTTACAGAGAGCTCAGATTTGCAGAAGAAACACATATTCATGCTCCTCACGGTCTGAAAAGCACAAAAACGCCTTCAATTTTCAAGTACGAGCTTTCCCTGAGAAGTTAGAGCAAAGTGCATCTCAGAATTGTCAGTAGAACTCATTTCAGCCAGAAAACGTAACTTTTTACAGAGAGCTCAGATTTGCAGAAGAAACACATATTCATGCTCCTCACAGTCTGAAAAGCACAAAATGCCTTCAATTTTGAAGTACGAGCTTTCCCTGGGGAGTTAGACCAAAGGGCATCTCAAAATTGTCAGTAGGGCTCAATTCAAGCAGAAAACGTAACTTTTGACACAGAGCACAGATTTGCAGAAGAAACACATATTCATGCTACTCAAGGTCTGAAAAGCACAAAAACGCCTTCAATTTTGAAGTACGAGCTTTCCCTGAGAAGTTAGAGCAAAGTGCATCTCAGAATTGGCAGTAAGGCTCATTTCAGCAAGAACACGTAACTTTTTACAGAGAGCTCAGATTTGCAGAAGAAACACATATTCATGCTCCTCACGGTCTGAAAAGCACAAAAACGGCTTCAATTTTCAAGTACGAGCTTTCCCTGAGAAGTTAGAGCAAAGTGCATCTCACAATTCGCAGTAGGGCTCATTTCTGCCAGAACACGTAACTTTTTACAGAGAGCTCAGATTTGCAGAAGAAACACATATTCATACTCCTCACGGTCTGAAAATCACAAAAACGCCTTCAAGTTTCAAGTACAAGATTTCCCTTAGGAATTAGACCAAAGTGCATCTCAGAATTGGCAGTAGGGCTCATTTCAGCCAGAACACGTAACTTTTGACACAGAGCACAGATTTGCAGAAGAAACACATATTCATGCTCCTCACAGTCTGAAAAGCACAAAAACGGCTTCAATTTTCAAGTACGAGCTTTCCCTGGGGAGTTAGACCAAAGGGCATCTCAGAATTGTCAGTAGGGCTCAATTCAAGCAGAAAACGTAACTTTTGACACAGAGCACAGATTTGCAGAAGAAACACATATTCATGCTACTCAAGGTCTGAAAAGCACAAAAACGCCTTCAATTTTGAAGTACGAGCTTTCCCTGAGAAGTTAGAGCAAAGTGCATCTCAGAATTGGCAGTAGGGCTCATTTCAGCAAGAACACGTAACTTTTTACAGAGAGCTCAGATTTGCAGAAGAAACACATATTCATGCTCCTCACGGTCTGAAAAGCACAAAAACGGCTTCAATTTTCAAGTACGAGCTTTCCCTGAGAAGTTAGAGCAAAGTGCATCTCAGAATTGTCAGTAGGACTCATGTCAGCCAGAACACGTAACTTTTTACAGAGAGCTCAGATTTGCAGAAGAAACACATATTCATACTCCTCACGGTCTGAAAATCACAAAAACGCCTTCAAGTTTCAAGTACAAGATTTCCCTTAGGAATTAGACCAAAGTGCATCTCAGAATTGGCAGTAGGGCTCAATTCAGCCAGAAAACGTAACTTTTGACACAGAACTCAGATTTGCAGAAGAAACAAATATTCATGCTCCTCACTGTCTGAAAAGCACAAAAACGGCTTCAATTTTCAAGTACGAGCTTTCCCTGAGGAATTAGACCAAAGTGCATCTCAGAATTGTCAGTAGGGCTCAATTCAAGCAGAAAACGTAACTTTTGACACAGAGCACAGATTTGCAGAAGAAACACATATTCATGCTACTCAAGGTCTGAAAAGCACAAAAACGCCTTCAATTTTGAAGTACGAGCTTTCCCTGAGAAGTTAGAGCAAAGTACATCTCAGAATTGGCAGTAGGGCTCATTTCAGCAAGAACACGTAACTTTTTACAGAGAGCTCAGATTTGCAGAAGAAACACATATTCATACTCCTCACGGTCTGAAAATCACAAAAACGCCTTCAAGTTTCAAGTACAAGATTTCCCTTAGGAATTAGACCAAAGTGCATCTCAGAATTGGCAGTAGGGCTCATTTCAGCCAGAACACGTAACTTTTTACAGAGAGCTCAGATTTGCAGAAGAAACACATATTCATGCTCCTCACAGTCTGAAAAGCACAAAAACGGCTTCAATTTTCAAGTACGAGCTTTCCCTGGGGAGTTAGACCAAAGGGCATCTCAGAATTGTCAGTAGGGCTCAATTCAAGCAGAAAACGTAACTTTTGACACAGAGCACAGATTTGCAGAAGAAACACATATTCATGCTACTCAAGGTCTGAAAAGCACAAAAACGCCTTCAATTTTGAAGTACGAGCTTTCCCTGAGAAGTTAGAGCAAAGTGCATCTCAGAATTGGCAGTAAGGCTCATTTCAGCAAGAACACGTAACTTTTTACAGAGAGCTCAGATTTGCAGAAGAAACACATATTCATGCTCCTCACGGTCTGAAAAGCACAAAAACGGCTTCAATTTTCAAGTACGAGCTTTCCCTGAGAAGTTAGAGCAAAGTGCATCTCACAATTCGCAGTAGGGCTCATTTCTGCCAGAACACGTAACTTTTTACAGAGAGCTCAGATTTGCAGAAGAAACACATATTCATACTCCTCACGGTCTGAAAATCACAAAAACGCCTTCAAGTTTCAAGTACAAGATTTCCCTTAGGAATTAGACCAAAGTGCATCTCAGAATTGGCAGTAGGGCTCATTTCAGCCAGAACACGTAACTTTTGACACAGAGCACAGATTTGCAGAAGAAACACATATTCATGCTCCTCACAGTCTGAAAAGCACAAAAACGGCTTCAATTTTCAAGTACGAGCTTTCCCTGGGGAGTTAGACCAAAGGGCATCTCAGAATTGTCAGTAGGGCTCAATTCAAGCAGAAAACGTAACTTTTGACACAGAGCACAGATTTGCAGAAGAAACACATATTCATGCTACTCAAGGTCTGAAAAGCACAAAAACGCCTTCAATTTTGAAGTACGAGCTTTCCCTGAGAAGTTAGAGCAAAGTGCATCTCAGAATTGGCAGTAGGGCTCATTTCAGCAAGAACACGTAACTTTTTACAGAGAGCTCAGATTTGCAGAAGAAACACATATTCATGCTCCTCACGGTCTGAAAAGCACAAAAACGGCTTCAATTTTCAAGTACGAGCTTTCCCTGAGAAGTTAGAGCAAAGTGCATCTCAGAATTGTCAGTAGGACTCATGTCAGCCAGAACACGTAACTTTTTACAGAGAGCTCAGATTTGCAGAAGAAACACATATTCATACTCCTCACGGTCTGAAAATCACAAAAACGCCTTCAAGTTTCAAGTACAAGATTTCCCTTAGGAATTAGACCAAAGTGCATCTCAGAATTGGCAGTAGGGCTCAATTCAGCCAGAAAACGTAACTTTTGACACAGAACTCAGATTTGCAGAAGAAACAAATATTCATGCTCCTCACTGTCTGAAAAGCACAAAAACGGCTTCAATTTTCAAGTACGAGCTTTCCCTGAGGAATTAGACCAAAGTGCATCTCAGAATTGTCAGTAGGGCTCAATTCAAGCAGAAAACGTAACTTTTGACACAGAGCACAGATTTGCAGAAGAAACACATATTCATGCTACTCAAGGTCTGAAAAGCACAAAAACGGCTTCAATTTTCAAGTACGAGCTTTCCCTGAGGAATGAGACCAAAGTGCATCTCAGAATTGGCAGTAGGGCTCATTTCAGCCAGAACACGTAACTTTTTACAGAGAGCTCAGATTTGCAGAAGAAACACATATTCATGCTCCTCACAGTCTGAAAAGCACAAAAATGGCTTCAATTTTCAAGTACGAGCTTTCCCTGGGGAGTTAGACCAAAGGGCATCTCAGAATTGTCAGTAGGGCTCAATTCAAGCAGAAAACGTAACTTTTGACACAGAGCACAGATTTGCAGAAGAAACACATATTCATGCTACTCAAGGTCTGAAAAGCACAAAAACGCCTTCAACTTTCATGTACGAGTTTTCCCTGAGGAATTAGACCAAAGTGCATCTCAGAATTGGCAGTAGGGCTCATTTCAGCTAGAAAACGTAACTTTTTACAGAGAGCTCAGATTTGCAGAAGAAACACATATTCATGCTCCTCAAGGTTTGAAAAGCACAAAAACGCCTTCAATTTTCAAGTACGAGCTTTCCCTGAGAAGTTAGAGCAAAGTGCATCTCAGAATTGTCAGTAGGACTCATTTCAGCCAGAACATGTAACTTTTTACAGAGAGCTCAGATTTGAAGAAGAAACACTTATTCATGCTCGCCACAGTCTAAAAAGCACAAAAACGCCTTCAATTTTCAAGTACGAGCTTTCCCTGAGAAGTTAGAGCAAAGTGCATCTCACAATTCGCAGTAGGGCTCATTTCAGCCAGAACACGTAACTTTTTACAGAGAGCTCAGATTTGCAGAAGAAACACATATTCATACTCCTCACGGTCTGAAAATCACAAAAACGCCTTCAAGTTTCAAGTACAAGATTTCCCTTAGGAATTAGACCAAAGTGCATCTCAGAATTGGCAGTAGGGCTCATTTCAGCCAGAACACGTAACTTTTGACAGAGAGCTCAGATTTGCAGAAGAAACACATATTCATGCTCCTCACAGTCTGAAAAGCACAAAAACGGCTTCAATTTTCAAGTACGAGCTTTCCCTGAGGAATTAGACCAAAGTGCATCTCAGAATTGGCAGTAGGGCTCATTTCAGCCAGAACACGTAACTTTTTACAGAGAGCTCAGATTTGCAGAAGAAACACATATTCATGCTCCTCACGGTCTGAAAAGCACAAAAACGGCTTCAATTTTCAAGTACGAGCTTTCCCTGGGGAGTTAGACCAAAGGGCATCTCAGAATTGTCAGTAGGGCTCAATTCAAGCAGAAAACGTAACTTTTGACACAGAGCTCAGATTTGCAGAAGAAACACATATTCATGCTCCTCACAGTCTGAAAAGCACAAAAACGGCTTCAATTTTGAAGTACGAGCTTTCCCTGAGAAGTTAGAGCAAAGTGCATCTCAGAATTGGCAGTAGGGCTCATTTCAGCAAGAACACGTAACTTTTTACAGAGAGCTCAGATTTGCAGAAGAAACACATATTCATGCTCCTCACGGTCTGAAAAGCACAAAAACGCCTTCAAGTTTCAAGTACAAGATTTCCCTTAGGAATTAGACCAAAGTGCATCTCAGAATTGGCAGTAGGGCTCAATTCAGCCAGAAAACGTAACTTTTGACACAGAACTCAGATTTGCAGAAGAAACAAATATTCATGCTCCTCACTGTCTGAAAAGCACAAAAACGCCTTCAAGTTTCAAGTACGAGCTTTCCCTGAGAAGTTAGAGCAAAGTGCATCTCAGAATTGGCCGTAGGACTCATTTCAGCCAGAACACGTAACTTTTTACAGAGAGCTCAGATTTGCAGAAGAAACACATATTCATGCTCCTCACAGTCTGAAAAGCACAAAAACGGCTTCAATTTTCAAGTACGAGCTTTCCCTGAGGAATTAGACCAAAGTGCATCTCAGAATTGGCAGGAGGGCTCATTTCAGCCAGAACACGTAACTTTTTACAGAGAGCTCAGATTTGCAGAAGAAACACATATTCATGCTCCTCACAGTCTGAAAAGCACAAAAATGGCTTCAATTTTCAAGTACGAGCTTTCCCTGGGGAGTTAGACCAAAGGGCATCTCAGAATTGTCAGTAGGGCTCAATTCAAGCAGAAAACGTAACTTTTGACACAGAGCACAGATTTGCAGAAGAAACACATATTCATGCTACTCAAGGTCTGAAAAGCACAAAAACGCCTTCAATTTTGAAGTACGAGCTTTCCCTGAGAAGTTAGAGCAAAGTGCATCTCAGAATTGGCAGTAGGGCTCATTTCAGCCAGAACACGTAACTTTTTACAGAGAGCTCAGATTTGCAGAAGAAACACATATTCATGCTCCTCACGGTCTGAAAAGCACAAAAACGCCTTCAATTTTCAAGTACGAGCTTTCCCTGAGAAGTTAGAGCAAAGTGCATCTCAGAATTGTCAGTAGGACTCATGTCAGCCAGAACACGTAACTTTTTACAGAGAGCTCAGATTTGCAGAAGAAACACATATTCATACTCCTCACGGTCTGAAAATCACAAAAACGCCTTCAAGTTTCAAGTACAAGATTTCCCTTAGGAATTAGACCAAAGTGCATCTCAGAATTGGCAGTAGGGCTCAATTCAGCCAGAAAACGTAACTTTTGACACAGAACTCAGATTTGCAGAAGAAACAAATATTCATGCTCCTCACTGTCTGAAAAGCACAAAAACGGCTTCAATTTTCAAGTACGAGCTTTCCCTGAGGAATTAGACCAAAGTGCATCTCAGAATTGGCAGTAGGGGTCATTTCAGCCAGAACACGTAACTTTTTACAGAGAGCTCAGATTTGCAGAAGAAACACATATTCATGCTCCTCACAGTCTGAAAAGCACAAAAACGGCTTCAATTTTCAAGTACGAGCTTTCCCTGGGGAGTTAGACCAAAGGGCATCTCAGAATTGTCAGTAGGGCTCAATTCAAGCAGAAAACGTAACTTTTGACACAGAGCACAGATTTGCAGAAGAAACACATATTCATGCTATTCAAGGTCTGAAAAGCACAAAAACGCCTTCAATTTTGAAGTACGAGCTTTCCCTGAGAAGTTAGAGCAAAGTGCATCTCAGAATTGGCAGTAGGGCTCATTTCAGCCAGAACACGTAACTTTTTACAGAGAGCTCAGATTTGCAGAAGAAACACATATTCATGCTCCTCACGGTCTGAAAAGCACAAAAACGCCTTCAATTTTCAAGTACGAGCTTTCCCTGAGAAGTTAGAGCAAAGTGCATCTCAGAATTGTCAGTAGGACTCATTTCAGCCAGAACACGTAACTTTTTACACAGAGCTCAGATTTGCAGAAGAAACACATATTCATGCTCCTCACGGTCTGAAAAGCACAAAAACGCCTTCAATTTTCAAGTACGAGCTTTCCCTGAGAAGTTAGAGCAAAGTGCATCTCACAATTCGCAGTAGGGCTCATTTCTGCCAGAACACGTAACTTTTTACAGAGAGCTCAGATTTGCAGAAGAAACACATATTCATACTCCTCACGGTCTGAAAATCACAAAAACGCCTTCAAGTTTCAAGTACAAGATTTCCCTTAGGAATTAGACCAAAGTGCATCTCAGAATTGGCAGTAGGGCTCAATTCAGCCAGAAAACGTAACTTTTGACACAGAACTCAGATTTGCAGAAGAAACAAATATTCATGCTCCTCACTGTCTGAAAAGCACAAAAACGGCTTCAATTTTCAAGTACGAGCTTTCCCTGAGGAATTAGACCAAAGTGCATCTCAGAATTGGCAGTAGGGGTCATTTCAGCCAGAACACGTAACTTTTTACAGAGAGCTCAGATTTGCAGAAGAAACACATATTCATGCTCCTCACAGTCTGAAAAGCACAAAAACGGCTTCAATTTTCAAGTACGAGCTTTCCCTGGGGAGTTAGACCAAAGGGCATCTCAGAATTGTCAGTAGGGCTCAATTCAAGCAGAAAACGTAACTTTTGACACAGAGCACAGATTTGCAGAAGAAACACATATTCATGCTATTCAAGGTCTGAAAAGCACAAAAACGCCTTCAATTTTGAAGTACGAGCTTTCCCTGAGAAGTTAGAGCAAAGTGCATCTCAGAATTGGCAGTAGGGCTCATTTCAGCCAGAACACGTAACTTTTTACAGAGAGCTCAGATTTGCAGAAGAAACACATATTCATGCTCCTCACGGTCTGAAAAGCACAAAAACGCCTTCAATTTTCAAGTACGAGCTTTCCCTGAGAAGTTAGAGCAAAGTGCATCTCAGAATTGTCAGTAGGACTCATTTCAGCCAGAACACGTAACTTTTTACACAGAGCTCAGATTTGCAGAAGAAACACATATTCATGCTCCTCACGGTCTGAAAAGCACAAAAACGCCTTCAATTTTCAAGTACGAGCTTTCCCTGAGAAGTTAGAGCAAAGTGCATCTCACAATTCGCAGTAGGGCTCATTTCTGCCAGAACACGTAACTTTTTACAGAGAGCTCAGATTTGCAGAAGAAACACATATTCATACTCCTCACGGTCTGAAAATCACAAAAACGCCTTCAAGTTTCAAGTACAAGATTTCCCTTAGGAATTAGACCAAAGTGCATCTCAGAATTGGCAGTAGGGCTCATTTCAGCCAGAACACGTAACTTTTTACAGAGAGCTCAGATTTGCAGAAGAAACACATATTCATGCTCCTCACAGTCTGAAAAGCACAAAAACGGCTTCAATTTTCAAGTACGAGCTTTCCCTGGGGAGTTAGACCAAAGTGCATCTCAGAATTGGCAGTAGGGCTCAATTCAAGCAGAAAACGTAACTTTTGACACAGAGCACAGATTTGCAGAAGAAACACATATTCATGCTACTCAAGGTCTGAAAAGCACAAAAACGCCTTCAATTTTGAAGTACGAGCTTTCCCTGAGAAGTTAGAGCAAAGTGCATCTCAGAATTGGCAGTAGGGCTCATTTCAGCCAGAACACGTAACTTTTTACAGAGAGCTCAGATTTGCAGAAGAAACACATATTCATGCTCCTCACGGTCTGAAAAGCACAAAAACGGCTTCAATTTTCAAGTACGAGCTTTCCCTGAGAAGTTAGAGCAAAGTGCATCTCAGAATTGTCAGTAGGACTCATGTCAGCCAGAACACGTAACTTTTTACAGAGAGCTCAGATTTGCAGAAGAAACACATATTCATACTCCTCACGGTCTGAAAATCACAAAAACGCCTTCAAGTTTCAAGTACAAGATTTCCCTTAGGAATTAGACCAAAGTGCATCTCAGAATTGGCAGTAGGGCTCAATTCAGCCAGAAAACGTAACTTTTGACACAGAACTCAGATTTGCAGAAGAAACAAATATTCATGCTCCTCACTGTCTGAAAAGCACAAAAACGGCTTCAATTTTCAAGTACGAGCTTTCCCTGAGGAATTAGACCAAAGTGCATCTCAGAATTGGCAGTAGGGGTCATTTCAGCCAGAACACGTAACTTTTTACAGAGAGCTCAGATTTGCAGAAGAAACACATATTCATGCTCCTCACGGTCTGAAAAGCACAAAAACGCCTTCAATTTTCAAGTACGAGCTTTCCCTGAGAAGTTAGAGCAAAGTGCATCTCAGAATTGTCAGTAGGACTCATTTCAGCCAGAACACGTAACTTTTTACACAGAGCTCAGATTTGCAGAAGAAACACATATTCATGCTCCTCACGGTCTGAAAAGCACAAAAACGCCTTCAATTTTCAAGTACGAGCTTTCCCTGAGAAGTTAGAGCAAAGTGCATCTCACAATTCGCAGTAGGGCTCATTTCTGCCAGAACACGTAACTTTTTACAGAGAGCTCAGATTTGCAGAAGAAACACATATTCATACTCCTCACGGTCTGAAAATCACAAAAACGCCTTCAAGTTTCAAGTACAAGATTTCCCTTAGGAATTAGACCAAAGTGCATCTCAGAATTGGCAGTAGGGCTCAATTCAGCCAGAAAACGTAACTTTTGACACAGAACTCAGATTTGCAGAAGAAACAAATATTCATGCTCCTCACTGTCTGAAAAGCACAAAAACGGCTTCAATTTTCAAGTACGAGCTTTCCCTGAGGAATTAGACCAAAGTGCATCTCAGAATTGGCAGTAGGGGTCATTTCAGCCAGAACACGTAACTTTTTACAGAGAGCTCAGATTTGCAGAAGAAACACATATTCATGCTCCTCACAGTCTGAAAAGCACAAAAACGGCTTCAATTTTCAAGTACGAGCTTTCCCTGGGGAGTTAGACCAAAGGGCATCTCAGAATTGTCAGTAGGGCTCAATTCAAGCAGAAAACGTAACTTTTGACACAGAGCACAGATTTGCAGAAGAAACACATATTCATGCTATTCAAGGTCTGAAAAGCACAAAAACGCCTTCAATTTTGAAGTACGAGCTTTCCCTGAGAAGTTAGAGCAAAGTGCATCTCAGAATTGGCAGTAGGGCTCATTTCAGCCAGAACACGTAACTTTTTACAGAGAGCTCAGATTTGCAGAAGAAACACATATTCATGCTCCTCACGGTCTGAAAAGCACAAAAACGCCTTCAATTTTCAAGTACGAGCTTTCCCTGAGAAGTTAGAGCAAAGTGCATCTCAGAATTGTCAGTAGGACTCATTTCAGCCAGAACACGTAACTTTTTACACAGAGCTCAGATTTGCAGAAGAAACACATATTCATGCTCCTCACGGTCTGAAAAGCACAAAAACGCCTTCAATTTTCAAGTACGAGCTTTCCCTGAGAAGTTAGAGCAAAGTGCATCTCACAATTCGCAGTAGGGCTCATTTCTGCCAGAACACGTAACTTTTTACAGAGAGCTCAGATTTGCAGAAGAAACACATATTCATACTCCTCACGGTCTGAAAATCACAAAAACGCCTTCAAGTTTCAAGTACAAGATTTCCCTTAGGAATTAGACCAAAGTGCATCTCAGAATTGGCAGTAGGGCTCATTTCAGCCAGAACACGTAACTTTTTACAGAGAGCTCAGATTTGCAGAAGAAACACATATTCATGCTCCTCACAGTCTGAAAAGCACAAAAACGGCTTCAATTTTCAAGTACGAGCTTTCCCTGGGGAGTTAGACCAAAGTGCATCTCAGAATTGGCAGTAGGGCTCAATTCAAGCAGAAAACGTAACTTTTGACACAGAGCACAGATTTGCAGAAGAAACACATATTCATGCTACTCAAGGTCTGAAAAGCACAAAAACGCCTTCAATTTTGAAGTACGAGCTTTCCCTGAGAAGTTAGAGCAAAGTGCATCTCAGAATTGGCAGTAGGGCTCATTTCAGCCAGAACACGTAACTTTTTACAGAGAGCTCAGATTTGCAGAAGAAACACATATTCATGCTCCTCACGGTCTGAAAAGCACAAAAACGGCTTCAATTTTCAAGTACGAGCTTTCCCTGAGAAGTTAGAGCAAAGTGCATCTCAGAATTGTCAGTAGGACTCATGTCAGCCAGAACACGTAACTTTTTACAGAGAGCTCAGATTTGCAGAAGAAACACATATTCATACTCCTCACGGTCTGAAAATCACAAAAACGCCTTCAAGTTTCAAGTACAAGATTTCCCTTAGGAATTAGACCAAAGTGCATCTCAGAATTGGCAGTAGGGCTCAATTCAGCCAGAAAACGTAACTTTTGACACAGAACTCAGATTTGCAGAAGAAACAAATATTCATGCTCCTCACTGTCTGAAAAGCACAAAAACGGCTTCAATTTTCAAGTACGAGCTTTCCCTGAGGAATTAGACCAAAGTGCATCTCAGAATTGGCAGTAGGGGTCATTTCAGCCAGAACACGTAACTTTTTACAGAGAGCTCAGATTTGCAGAAGAAACACATATTCATGCTCCTCACAGTCTGAAAAGCACAAAAACGGCTTCAATTTTCAAGTACGAGCTTTCCCTGGGGAGTTAGACCAAAGGGCATCTCAGAATTGTCAGTAGGGCTCAATTCAAGCAGAAAACGTAACTTTTGACACAGAGCACAGATTTGCAGAAGAAACACATATTCATGCTATTCAAGGTCTGAAAAGCACAAAAACGCCTTCAATTTTGAAGTACGAGCTTTCCCTGAGAAGTTAGAGCAAAGTGCATCTCAGAATTGGCAGTAGGGCTCATTTCAGCCAGAACACGTAACTTTTTACAGAGAGCTCAGATTTGCAGAAGAAACACATATTCATGCTCCTCACGGTCTGAAAAGCACAAAAACGCCTTCAATTTAAAAGTACGAGCTTTCCCTGAGAAGTTAGAGCAAAGTGCATCTCACAATTCGCAGTAGGGCTCATTTCTGCCAGAACACGTAACTTTTTACAGAGAGCTCAGATTTGCAGAAGAAACACATATTCATACTCCTCACGGTCTGAAAATCACAAAAACGCCTTCAAGTTTCAAGTACAAGATTTCCCTTAGGAATTAGACCAAAGTGCATCTCAGAATTGGCAGTAGGGCTCATTTCAGCCAGAACACGTAACTTTTTACAGAGAGCTCAGATTTGCAGAAGAAACACATATTCATGCTCCTCACAGTCTGAAAAGCACAAAAACGGCTTCAATTTTCAAGTACGAGCTTTCCCTGGGGAGTTAGACCAAAGGGCATCTCAGAATTGTCAGTAGGGCTCAATTCAAGCAGAAAACGGAACTTTTGACACAGAGCACAGATTTGCAGAAGAAACACATATTCATGCTACTCAAGGTCTGAAAAGCACAAAAACGCCTTCAATTTTGAAGTACGAGCTTTCCCTGAGAAGTTAGAGCAAAGTGCATCTCAGAATTGGCAGTAGGGCTCATTTCAGCAAGAACACGTAACTTTTTACAGAGAGCTCAGATTTGCAGAAGAAACACATATTCATGCTCCTCACGGTCTGAAAAGCACAAAAACGGCTTCAATTTTCAAGTACGAGCTTTCCCTGAGAAGTTAGAGCAAAGTGCATCTCACAATTCGCAGTAGGGCTCATTTCTGCCAGAACACGTAACTTTTTACAGAGAGCTCAGATTTGCAGAAGAAACACATATTCATACTCCTCACGGTCTGAAAATCACAAAAACGCCTTCAAGTTTCAAGTACAAGATTTCCCTTAGGAATTAGACCAAAGTGCATCTCAGAATTGGCAGTAGGGCTCAATTCAGCCAGAAAACGTAACTTTTGACACAGAACTCAGATTTGCAGAAGAAACAAATATTCATGCTCCTCACTGTCTGAAAAGCACAAAAACGGCTTCAATTTTCAAGTACGAGCTTTCCCTGAGGAATTAGACCAAAGTGCATCTCAGAATTGTCAGTAGGGCTCAATTCAAGCAGAAAACGTAACTTTTGACACAGAGCACAGATTTGCAGAAGAAACACATATTCATGCTACTCAAGCTCTGAAAAGCACAAAAACGCCTTCAATTTTGAAGTACGAGCTTTCCCTGAGAAGTTAGAGCAAAGTGCATCTCAGAATTGGCAGTAGGGCTCATTTCAGCAAGAACACGTAACTTTTTACAGAGAGCTCAGATTTGCAGAAGAAACACATATTCATGCTCCTCACGGTCTGAAAAGCACAAAAACGCCTTCAAGTTTCAAGTACAAGATTTCCCTTAGGAATTAGACCAAAGTGCATCTCAGAATTGGCAGTAGGGCTCAATTCAGCCAGAAAACGTAACTTTTGACACAGAACTCAGATTTGCAGAAGAAACAAATATTCATGCTCCTCACTGTCTGAAAAGCACAAAAACGCCTTCAAGTTTCAAGTACGAGCTTTCCCTGAGAAGTTAGAGCAAAGTGCATCTCAGAATTGGCCGTAGGACTCATTTCAGCCAGAACACGTAACTTTTTACAGAGAGCTCAGATTTGCAGAAGAAACACATATTCATGCTCCTCACAGTCTGAAAAGCACAAAAACGGCTTCAATTTTCAAGTACGAGCTTTCCCTGGGGAGTTAGACCAAAGGGCATCTCAGAATTGTCAGTAGGGCTCAATTCAAGCAGAAAACGTAACTTTTGACACAGAGCACAGATTTGCAGAAGAAACACATATTCATGCTACTCAAGGTCTGAAAAGCACAAAAACGCCTTCAATTTTGAAGTACGAGCTTTCCCTGAGAAGTTAGAGCAAAGTGCATCTCAGAATTGGCAGTAGGGCTCATTTCAGCAAGAACACGTAACTTTTTACAGAGAGCTCAGATTTGCAGAAGAAACACATATTCATGCTCCTCACGGTCTAAAAAGCACAAAAACGGCTTCAATTTTCAAGTACGAGCTTTCCCTGAGAAGTTAGAGCAAAGTGCATCTCAGAATTGGCAGTAGGGCTCATTTCAGCCAGAACACGTAACTTTTTACAGAGAGCTCAGATTTGCAGAAGAAACACATATTCATGCTCCTCACGGTCTGAAAAGCACAAAAACGCCTTCAATTTTCAAGTACGAGCTTTCCCTGAGAAGTTAGAGCAAAGTGCATCTCAGAATTGTCAGTAGGACTCATTTCAGCCAGAAAACGTAACTTTTGACACAGAACTCAGATTTGCAGAAGAAACAAATATTCATGCTCCTCACTGTCTGAAAAGCACAAAAACGCCTTCAAGTTTCAAGTACGAGCTTTCCCTGAGAAGTTAGAGCAAAGTGCATCTCAGAATTGGCAGTAGGGCTCATTTCAGCCAGAACACGTAACTTTTTACAGAGAGCTCAGATTTGCAGAAGAAACACATATTCATGCTCCTCACGGTCTGAAAAGCACAAAAACGGCTTCAATTTTCAAGTACGAGCTTTCCCTGAGAAGTTAGAGCAAAGTGCATCTCAGAATTGGCAGTAGGGCTCATTTCAGCCAGAACACGTAACTTTTTACAGAGAGCTCAGATTTGCAGAAGAAACACATATTCATGCTCCTCACGGTCTGAAAAGCACAAAAACGCCTTCAATTTTCAAGTACGAGCTTTCCCTGAGAAGTTAGAGCAAAGTGCATCTCAGAATTGTCAGTAGGACTCATTTCAGCCAGAAAACGTAACTTTTGACACAGAACTCAGATTTGCAGAAGAAACAAATATTCATGCTCCTCACTGTCTGAAAAGCACAAAAACGCCTTCAAGTTTCAAGTACGAGCTTTCCCTGAGAAGTTAGAGCAAAGTGCATCTCAGAATTGGCAGTAGGGCTCATTTCAGCCAGAACACGTAACTTTTTACAGAGAGCTCAGATTTGCAGAAGAAACACATATTCATGCTCCTCACAGTCTGAAAAGCACAAAAACGGCTTCAATTTTCAAGTACGAGCTTTCCCTGAGGAATTAGACCAAAGTGCATCTCAGAATTGGCAGTAGGGCTCATTTCAGCCAGAACACGTAACTTTTTACAGAGAGCTCAGATTTGCAGAAGAAACACATATTCATGCTCCTCACAGTCTGAAAAGCACAAAAACGGCTTCAATTTTCAAGTACGACCTTTCCCTGGGGAGTTAGACCAAAGGGCATCTCAGAATTGTCAGTAGGGCTCAATTCAAGCAGAAAACGTAACTTTTGACACAGAGCACAGATTTGCAGAAGAAACACATATTCATGCTACTCAAGGTCTGAAAAGCACAAAAACGCCTTCAATTTTGAAGTACGAGCTTTCCCTGAGAAGTTAGAGCAAAGTGCATCTCAGAATTGGCAGTAGGGCTCATTTCAGCAAGAACACGTAACTTTTTACAGAGAGCTCAGATTTGCAGAAGAAACACATATTCATGCTCCTCACGGTCTGAAAAGCACAAAAACGGCTTCAATTTTCAAGTACGAGCTTTCCCTGAGAAGTTAGAGCAAAGTGCATCTCAGAATTGGCAGTAGGGCTCATTTCAGCCAGAACACGTAACTTTTTACAGAGAGCTCAGATTTGCAGAAGAAACACATATTCATACTCCTCACGGTCTGAAAATCACAAAAACGCCTTCAAGTTTCAAGTACAAGATTTCCCTTAGGAATTAGACCAAAGTGCATCTCAGAATTGGCAGTAGGGCTCATTTCAGCCAGAACACGTAACTTTTTACAGAGAGCTCAGATTTGCAGAAGAAACACATATTCATGCTCCTCACAGTCTGAAAAGCACAAAAACGGCTTCAATTTTCAAGTACGAGCTTTCCCTGAGGAATTAGACCAAAGTGCATCTCAGAATTGGCAGTAGGGCTCATTTCAGCCAGAACACGTAACTTTTTACAGAGAGCTCAGATTTGCAGAAGAAACACATATTCATGCTCCTCACAGTCTGAAAAGCACAAAAACGGCTTCAATTTTCAAGTACGAGCTTTCCCTGGGGAGTTAGACCAAAGGGCATCTCAGAATTGTCAGTAGGGCTCAATTCAAGCAGAAAACGTAACTTTTGACACAGAGCACAGATTTGCAGAAGAAACACATATTCATGCTACTCAAGGTCTGAAAAGCACAAAAACGCCTTCAATTTTGAAGTACGAGCTTTCCCTGAGAAGTTAGAGCAAAGTGCATCTCAGAATTGGCAGTAGGGCTCATTTCAGCAAGAACACGTAACTTTTTACAGAGAGCTCAGATTTGCAGAAGAAACACATATTCATGCTCCTCACGGTCTGAAAAGCACAAAAACGGCTTCAATTTTCAAGTACGAGCTTTCCCTGAGAAGTTAGAGCAAAGTGCATCTCAGAATTGGCAGTAGGGCTCATTTCAGCCAGAACACGTAACTTTTTACAGAGAGCTCAGATTTGCAGAAGAAACACATATTCATACTCCTCACGGTCTGAAAATCACAAAAACGCCTTCAAGTTTCAAGTACAAGATTTCCCTTAGGAATTAGACCAAAGTGCATCTCAGAATTGGCAGTAGGGCTCATTTCAGCCAGAACACGTAACTTTTTACAGAGAGCTCAGATTTGCAGAAGAAACACATATTCATGCTCCTCACAGTCTGAAAAGCACAAAAACGGCTTCAATTTTCAAGTACGAGCTTTCCCTGAGGAATTAGACCAAAGTGCATCTCAGAATTGGCAGTAGGGCTCATTTCAGCCAGAACACGTAACTTTTTACAGAGAGCTCAGATTTGCAGAAGAAACACATATTCATGCTCCTCACAGTCTGAAAAGCACAAAAACGGCTTCAATTTTCAAGTACGAGCTTTCCCTGGGGAGTTAGACCAAAGGGCATCTCAGAATTGTCAGTAGGGCTCAATTCAAGCAGAAAACGTAACTTTTGACACAGAGCACAGATTTGCAGAAGAAACACATATTCATGCTACTCAAGGTCTGAAAAGCACAAAAACGCCTTCAATTTTGAAGTACGAGCTTTCCCTGAGAAGTTAGAGCAAAGTGCATCTCAGAATTGGCAGTAGGGCTCATTTCAGCAAGAACATGTAACTTTTTACAGAGAGCTCAGATTTGCAGAAGAAACACATATTCATGCTCCTCACGGTCTGAAAAGCACAAAAACGGCTTCAATTTTCAAGTACGAGCTTTCCCTGAGAAGTTAGAGCAAAGTGCATCTCAGAATTGGCAGAAGGGCTCATTTCAGCCAGAACACGTAACTTTTTACAGAGAGCTCAGATTTGCAGAAGAAACACATATTCATGCTCCTCACGGTCTGAAAAGCACAAAAACGCCTTCAATTTTCAAGTACGAGCTTTCCTGAGAAGTTAGAGCAAAGTGCATCTCAGAATTGTCAGTAGGACTCATTTCAGCCAGAAAACGTAACTTTTGACACAGAACTCAGATTTGCAGAAGAAACAAATATTCATGCTCCTCACTGTCTGAAAAGCACAAAAACGCCTTCAAGTTTCAAGTACGAGCTTTCCCTGAGAAGTTAGAGCAAAGTGCATCTCAGAATTGGCAGTAGGGCTCATTTCAGCCAGAACACGTAACTTTTTACAGAGAGCTCAGATTTGCAGAAGAAACACATATTCATGCTCCTCACAGTCTGAAAAGCACAAAAACGGCTTCAATTTTCAAGTACGAGCTTTCCCTGAGAAGTTAGAGCAAAGTGCATCTCAGAATTGGCAGTAGGGCTCATTTCAGCAAGAACACGTAACTTTTTACAGAGAGCTCAGATTTGCAGAAGAAACACATATTCATGCTCCTCACGGTCTGAAAAGCACAAAAACGGCTTCAATTTTCAAGTACGAGCTTTCCCTGAGAAGTTAGAGCAAAGTGCATCTCACAATTCGCAGTAGGGCTCATTTCTGCCAGAACACGTAACTTTTTACAGAGAGCTCAGATTTGCAGAAGAAACACATATTCATACTCCTCACGGTCTGAAAATCACAAAAACGCCTTCAAGTTTCAAGTACAAGATTTCCCTTAGGAATTAGACCAAAGTGCATCTCAGAATTGGCAGTAGGGCTCATTTCAGCCAGAACACGTAACTTTTTACAGAGAGCTCAGATTTGCAGAAGAAACACATATTCATGCTCCTCACAGTCTGAAAAGCACAAAAACGGCTTCAATTTTCAAGTACGAGCTTTCCCTGAGGAATTAGACCAAAGTGCATCTCAGAATTGGCAGTAGGGCTCATTTCAGCCAGAACACGTAACTTTTTACAGAGAGCTCAGATTTGCAGAAGAAACACATATTCATGCTCCTCACAGTCTGAAAAGCACAAAAACGGCTTCAATTTTCAAGTACGAGCTTTCCCTGGGGAGTTAGACCAAAGGGCATCTCAGAATTGTCAGTAGGGCTCAATTCAAGCAGAAAACGTAACTTTTGACACAGAGCACAGATTTGCAGAAGAAACACATATTCATGCTACTCAAGGTCTGAAAAGCACAAAAACGCCTTCAATTTTCAAGTACGAGCTTTCCCTGAGAAGTTAGAGCAAAGTGCATCTCAGAATTGGCAGTAGGGCTCATTTCAGCCAGAACACGTAACTTTTTACAGAGAGCTCAGATTTGCAGAAGAAACACATATTCATGCTCCTCACGGTCTGAAAAGCACAAAAACGCCTTCAATTTTCAAGTACGAGCTTTCCCTGAGAAGTTAGAGCAAAGTGCATCTCAGAATTGTCAGTAGGACTCATTTCAGCCAGAAAACGTAACTTTTGACACAGAACTCAGATTTGCAGAAGAAACAAATATTCATGCTCCTCACTGTCTGAAAAGCACAAAAACGCCTTCAAGTTTCAAGTACGAGCTTTCCCTGAGAAGTTAGAGCAAAGTGCATCTCAGAATTGGCAGTAGGGCTCATTTCAGCCAGAACACGTTTCTTTTTACAGAGAGCTCAGATTTGCAGAAGAAACACATATTCATGCTCCTCACGGTCTGAAAAGCACAAAAACGGCTTCAATTTTCAAGTACGAGCTTTCCCTGAGAAATTAGAGCAAAGTGCATCTCACAATTCGCAGTAGGGCTCATTTCTGCCAGAACACGTAACTTTTTACAGAGAGCTCAGATTTGCAGAAGAAAAACATATTCATACTCCTCACGGTCTGAAAATCACAAAAACGCCTTCAAGTTTCAAGTACAAGATTTCCCTTAGGAATTAGACCAAAGTGCATCTCAGAATTGGCAGTAGGGCTCATTTCAGCCAGAACACGTAACTTTTTACAGAGAGCTCAGATTTGCAGAAGAAACACATATTCATGCTCCTCATAGTCTGAAAAGCACAAAAACGGCTTCAATTTTCAAGTACGAGCTTTCCCTGAGGAATTAGACCAAAGTGCATCTCAGAATTGGCAGTAGGGCTCATTTCAGCCAGAACACGTAACTTTTTACAGAGAGCTCAGATTTGCAGAAGAAACACATATTCATGCTCCTCACAGTCTGAAAAGCACAAAAACGGCTTCAATTTTCAAGTACGAGCTTTCCCTGGGGAGTTAGACCAAAGGGCATCTCAGAATTGTCAGTAGGGCTCAATTCAAGCAGAAAACGTAACTTTTGACACAGAGCACAGATTTGCAGAAGAAACACATATTCATGCTACTCAAGGTCTGAAAAGCACAAAAACGCCTTCAATTTTGAAGTACGAGCTTTCCCTGAGAAGTTAGAGCAAAGTGCATCTCAGAATTGGCAGTAGGGCTCATTTCAGCAAGAACACGTAACTTTTTACAGAGAGCTCAGATTTGCAGAAGAAACACATATTCATGCTCCTCACGGTCTGAAAAGCACAAAAACGGCTTCAATTTTCAAGTACGAGCTTTCCCTGAGAAGTTAGAGCAAAGTGCATCTCACAATTCGCAGTAGGGCTCATTTCTGCCAGAACACGTAACTTTTTACAGAGAGCTCAGATTTGCAGAAGAAACACATATTCATACTCCTCACGGTCTGAAAATCACAAAAACGCCTTCAAGTTTCAAGTACAAGATTTCCCTTAGGAATTAGACCAAAGTGCATCTCAGAATTGGCAGTAGGGCTCAATTCAGCCAGAAAACGTAACTTTTGACACAGAACTCAGATTTGCAGAAGAAACACATATTCATGCTCCTCACGGTCTGAAAAGCACAAAAACGCCTTCAAGTTTCAAGTACAAGATTTCCCTTAGGAATTAGACCAAAGTGCATCTCAGAATTGGCAGTAGGGCTCAATTCAGCCAGAAAACGTAACTTTTGACACAGAACTCAGATTTGCAGAAGAAACAAATATTCATGCTCCTCACTGTCTGAAAAGCACAAAAACGCCTTCAAGTTTCAAGTACGAGCTTTCCCTGAGAAGTTAGAGCAAAGTGCATCTCAGAATTGGCCGTAGGACTCATTTCAGCCAGAACACGTAACTTTTTACAGAGAGCTCAGATTTGCAGAAGAAACACATATTCATGCTCCTCACAGTCTGAAAAGCACAAAAACGGCTTCAATTTTCAAGTACGAGCTTTCCCTGGGGAGTTAGACCAAAGGGCATCTCAGAATTGTCAGTAGGGCTCAATTCAAGCAGAAAACGTAACTTTTGACACAGAGCACAGATTTGCAGAAGAAACACATATTCATGCTACTCAAGGTCTGAAAAGCACAAAAACGCCTTCAATTTTGAAGTACGAGCTTTCCCTGAGAAGTTAGAGCAAAGTGCATCTCAGAATTGGCAGTAGGGCTCATTTCAGCAAGAACACGTAACTTTTTACAGAGAGCTCAGATTTGCAGAAGAAACACATATTCATGCTCCTCACGGTCTGAAAAGCACAAAAACGGCTTCAATTTTCAAGTACGAGCTTTCCCTGAGAAGTTAGAGCAAAGTGCATCTCAGAATTGGCAGTAGGGCTCATTTCAGCCAGAACACGTAACTTTTTACAGAGAGCTCAGATTTGCAGAAGAAACACATATTCATGCTCCTCACGGTCTGAAAAGCACAAAAACGGCTTCAATTTTCAAGTACGAGCTTTCCCTGAGAAGTTAGAGCAAAGTGCATCTCAGAATTGGCAGTAGGGCTCATTTCAGCAAGAACACGTAACTTTTTACAGAGAGCTCAGATTTGCAGAAGAAACACATATTCATGCTCCTCACGGTCTGAAAAGCACAAAAACGGCTTCAATTTTCAAGTACGAGCTTTCCCTGAGAAGTTAGAGCAAAGTGCATCTCACAATTCGCAGTAGGGCTCATTTCTGCCAGAACACGTAACTTTTTACAGAGAGCTCAGATTTGCAGAAGAAACACATATTCATACTCCTCACGGTCTGAAAATCACAAAAACGCCTTCAAGTTTCAAGTACAAGATTTCCCTTAGGAATTAGACCAAAGTGCATCTCAGAATTGGCAGTAGGGCTCATTTCAGCCAGAACACGTAACTTTTTACAGAGAGCTCAGATTTGCAGAAGAAACACATATTCATGCTCCTCACAGTCTGAAAAGCACAAAAACGGCTTCAATTTTCAAGTACGAGCTTTCCCTGAGGAATTAGACCAAAGTGCATCTCAGAATTGGCAGTAGGGCTCATTTCAGCCAGAACACGTAACTTTTTACAGAGAGCTCAGATTTGCAGAAGAAACACATATTCATGCTCCTCACAGTCTGAAAAGCACAAAAACGGCTTCAATTTTCAAGTACGAGCTTTCCCTGGGGAGTTAGACCAAAGGGCATCTCAGAATTGTCAGTAGGGCTCAATTCAAGCAGAAAACGTAACTTTTGACACAGAGCACAGATTTGCAGAAGAAACACATATTCATGCTACTCAAGGTCTGAAAAGCACAAAAACGCCTTCAATTTTCAAGTACGAGCTTTCCCTGAGAAGTTAGAGCAAAGTGCATCTCAGAATTGGCAGTAGGGCTCATTTCAGCCAGAACACGTAACTTTTTACAGAGAGCTCAGATTTGCAGAAGAAACACATATTCATGCTCCTCACGGTCTGAAAAGCACAAAAACGCCTTCAATTTTCAAGTACGAGCTTTCCCTGAGAAGTTAGAGCAAAGTGCATCTCAGAATTGTCAGTAGGACTCATTTCAGCCAGAAAACGTAACTTTTGACACAGAACTCAGATTTGCAGAAGAAACAAATATTCATGCTCCTCACTGTCTGAAAAGCACAAAAACGCCTTCAGGTTTCAAGTACGAGCTTTCCCTGAGAAGTTAGAGCAAAGTGCATCTCAGAATTGGCAGTAGGGCTCATTTCAGCCAGAACACGTAACTTTTTACAGAGAGCTCAGATTTGCAGAAGAAACACATATTCATGCTCCTCACGGTCTGAAAAGCACAAAAACGGCTTCAATTTTGAAGTACGAGCTTTCCCTGAGAAGTTAGAGCAAAGTGCATCTCACAATTCGCAGTAGGGCTCATTTCTGCCAGAACACGTAACTTTTTACAGAGAGCTCAGATTTGCAGAAGAAACACATATTCATACTCCTCACGGTCTGAAAATCACAAAAACGCCTTCAAGTTTCAAGTACAAGATTTCCCTTAGGAATTAGACCAAAGTGCATCTCAGAATTGGCAGTAGGGCTCATTTCAGCCAGAACACGTAACTTTTTACAGAGAGCTCAGATTTGCAGAAGAAACACATATTCATGCTCCTCACAGTCTGAAAAGCACAAAAACGGCTTCAATTTTCAAGTACGAGCTTTCCCTGAGGAATTAGACCAAAGTGCATCTCAGAATTGGCAGTAGGGCTCATTTCAGCCAGAACACGTAACTTTTTACAGAGAGCTCAGATTTGCAGAAGAAACACATATTCATGCTCCTCACAGTCTGAAAAGCACAAAAACGGCTTCAATTTTCAAGTACGAGCTTTCCCTGGGGAGTTAGACCAAAGGGCATCTCAGAATTGTCAGTAGGGCTCAATTCAAGCAGAAAACGTAACTTTTGACACAGAGCACAGATTTGCAGAAGAAACACATATTCATGCTACTCAAGGTCTGAAAAGCACAAAAACGCCTTCAATTTTGAAGTACGAGCTTTCCCTGAGAAGTTAGAGCAAAGTGCATCTCAGAATTGGCAGTAGGGCTCATTTCAGCAAGAACACGTAACTTTTTACAGAGAGCTCAGATTTGCAGAAGAAACACATATTCATGCTCCTCACGGTCTGAAAAGCACAAAAACGGCTTCAATTTTCAAGTACGAGCTTTCCCTGAGAAGTTAGAGCAAAGTGCATCTCAGAATTGGCAGTAGGGCTCATTTCAGCCAGAACACGTAACTTTTTACAGAGAGCTCAGATTTGCAGAAGAAACACATATTCATGCTCCTCACGGTCTGAAAAGCACAAAAACGCCTTCAATTTTCAAGTACGAGCTTTCCCTGAGAAGTTAGAGCAAAGTGCATCTCAGAATTGTCAGTAGGACTCATTTCAGCCAGAAAACGTAACTTTTGACACAGAACTCAGATTTGCAGAAGAAACAAATATTCATGCTCCTCACTGTCTGAAAAGCACAAAAACGCCTTCAAGTTTCAAGTACGAGCTTTCCCTGAGAAGTTAGAGCAAAGTGCATCTCAGAATTGGCAGTAGGGCTCATTTCAGCCAGAACACGTAACTTTTTACAGAGAGCTCAGATTTGCAGAAGAAACACATATTCATGCTCCTCACAGTCTGAAAAGCACAAAAACGGCTTCAATTTTCAAGTACGAGCTTTCCCTGAGGAATTAGACCAAAGTGCATCTCAGAATTGGCAGTAGGGCTCATTTCAGCCAGAACACGTAACTTTTTACAGAGAGCTCAGATTTGCAGAAGAAACACATATTCATGCTCCTCACAGTCTGAAAAGCACAAAAACGGCTTTAATTTTCAAGTACGAGCTTTCCCTGGGGAGTTAGACCAAAGGGCATCTCAGAATTGTCAGTAGGGCTCAATTCAAGCAGAAAACGTAACTTTTGACACAGAGCACAGATTTGCAGAAGAAACACATATTCATGCTACTCAAGGTCTGAAAAGCACAAAAATGCCTTCAATTTTGAAGTACGAGCTTTCCCTGAGAAGTTAGAGCAAAGTGCATCTCAGAATTGGCAGTAGGGCTCATTTCAGCAAGAACATGTAACTTTTTACAGAGAGCTCAGATTTGAAGAAGAAACACATATTCATGCTCCTCACAGTCTGAAAAGCACAAAAACGCCTTCAATTTTCAAGTACGAGCTTTCCCTGAGAAGTTAGAGCAAAGTGCATCTCAGAATTGTCAGTAGGACTCATTTCAGCCAGAACACGTAACTTTTTACACAGAGCTCAGATTTGCAGAAGAAACACATATTCATGCTCCTCACAGTCTGAAAAGCACAAAAACGCCTTCAATTTTCAAGTACGAGCTTTCCCTGAGAAGTTAGAGCAAAGTGCATCTCAGAATTGTCAGTAGGACTCATTTCAGCCAGAACACGTAACTTTTTACAGAGAGCTCAGATTTGCAGAAGAAACACATATTCATGCTCCTCACGGTCTGAAAAGCACAAAAACGGCTTCAATTTTCAAGTACGAGCTTTCCCTGAGAAGTTAGAGCAAAGTGCATCTCACAATTCGCAGTAGGGCTCATTTCTGCCAGAACACGTAACTTTTTACAGAGAGCTCAGATTTGCAGAAGAAACACATATTCATACTCCTCACGGTCTGAAAATCACAAAAACGCCTTCAAGTTTCAAGTACAAGATTTCCCTTAGGAATTAGACCAAAGTGCATCTCAGAATTGGCAGTAGGGCTCATTTCAGCCAGAACACGTAACTTTTTACAGAGAGCTCAGATTTGCAGAAGAAACACATATTCATGCTCCTCACAGTCTGAAAAGCACAAAAACGGCTTCAATTTTCAAGTACGAGCTTTCCCTGAGGAATTAGACCAAAGTGCATCTCAGAATTGGCAGTAGGGCTCATTTCAGCCAGAACACGTAACTTTTTACAGAGAGCTCAGATTTGCAGAAGAAACACATATTCATGCTCCTCACAGTCTGAAAAGCACAAAAACGGCTTCAATTTTCAAGTACGAGCTTTCCCTGGGGAGTTAGACCAAAGGGCATCTCAGAATTGTCAGTAGGGCTCAATTCAAGCAGAAAACGTAACTTTTGACACAGAGCACAGATTTGCAGAAGAAACACATATTCATGCTACTCAAGGTCTGAAAAGCACAAAAACGCCTTCAATTTTGAAGTACGAGCTTTCCCTGAGAAGTTAGAGCAAAGTGCATCTCAGAATTGGCAGTAGGGCTCATTTCAGCAAGAACACGTAACTTTTTACAGAGAGCTCAGATTTGCAGAAGAAACACATATTCATGCTCCTCACGGTCTGAAAAGCACAAAAACGGCTTCAATTTTCAAGTACGAGCTTTCCCTGAGAAGTTAGAGCAAAGTGCATCTCAGAATTGGCAGTAGGGCTCATTTCAGCCAGAACACGTAACTTTTTACAGAGAGCTCAGATTTGCAGAAGAAACACATATTCATGCTCCTCACGGTCTGAAAAGCACAAAAACGCCTTCAATTTTCAAGTACGAGCTTTCCCTGAGAAGTTAGAGCAAAGTGCATCTCAGAATTGTCAGTAGGACTCATTTCAGCCAGAAAACGTAACTTTTGACACAGAACTCAGATTTGCAGAAGAAACAAATATTCATGCTCCTCACTGTCTGAAAAGCACAAAAACGCCTTCAAGTTTCAAGTACGAGCTTTCCCTGAGAAGTTAGAGCAAAGTGCATCTCAGAATTGGCAGTAGGGCTCATTTCAGCCAGAACACGTAACTTTTTACAGAGAGCTCAGATTTGCAGAAGAAACACATATTCATGCTCCTCACAGTCTGAAAAGCACAAAAACGGCTTCAATTTTCAAGTACGAGCTTTCCCTGGGGAGTTAGACCAAAGGGCATCTCAGAATTGTCAGTAGGGCTCAATTCAAGCAGAAAACGTAACTTTTGACACAGAGCACAGATTTGCAGAAGAAACACATATTCATGCTACTCAAGGTCTGAAAAGCACAAAAATGCCTTCAATTTTGAAGTACGAGCTTTCCCTGAGAAGTTAGAGCAAAGTGCATCTCAGAATTGGCAGTAGGGCTCATTTCAGCAAGAACATGTAACTTTTTACAGAGAGCTCAGATTTGAAGAAGAAACACATATTCATGCTCCTCACAGTCTGAAAAGCACAAAAACGCCTTCAATTTTCAAGTACGAGCTTTCCCTGAGAAGTTAGAGCAAAGTGCATCTCAGAATTGTCAGTAGGACTCATTTCAGCCAGAACACGTAACTTTTTACACAGAGCTCAGATTTGCAGAAGAAACACATATTCATGCTCCTCAGAGTCTGAAAAGCACAAAAACGGCTTCAATTTTCAAGTACGAGCTTTCCCTGGGGAGTTAGACCAAAGGGCTTCTCAGAATTGTCAGTAGGGCTCAATTCAAGCAGAAAACGTAACTTTTGACACAGAGCACAGATTTGCAGAAGAAACACATATTCATGCTACTCAAGGTCTGAAAAGCACAAAAACGCCTTAAATTTTGAAGTACGAGCTTTCCCTGAGAAGTTAGAGCAAAGTGCATCTCAGAATTAGCAGTAGGGCTCATTTCAGTAAGAAAACGTAACTTTTGTCACAGAGCTCAGATTTGCAGAAGAAACACATATTCATGCTCCTCACGGTCTGAAAAGCACAAACACGCCTTCAACTTTCAAGTACGAGCTTTCCCTGTGGAGTTAGACCAAAGGGCATCTCACAATTGGCAGTAGGGCTCATTTCAGCCAGAACACGTAACTTTTGACACAGAGCACAGATTTGCAGAAGAAACACATATTCATGCTCCTCAAGGTCTGAAAAGCACAAAAACGCCTTCAATTTTCAAGTACGAGCTTTCCCTGAGAAGTTCGTGCAAAGTGCATCTCAGAATTGTCAGTAGGACTCATTTCAGCCAGAACACGTAACTTTTTACAGAGAGCTCAGATTTGCCGAAGAAACACTTATTCATGCTCGTCACAGTCTGAAAAGCACAAAAACGCCTTCAATTTTCAAGTACGAGCTTTCCCTGAGAAGTTAGAGCAAAGTGCATCTCAGAATTGTCAGTAGGACTCATTTCAGCCAGAACACGTAACTTTTTACAGAGAGCTCAGATTTGCAGAAGAAACACATATTCATACTCCTCACGGTCTGAAAAGCACAAAAACGCCTTCAATTTTCAAGTACGAGCTTTCCCTGAGGAATTAGACCAAAGTGCATCTCAGAATTGGCAGTAGGGCTCATTTCAGCCAGAACACGTAACTTTTTACAGAGAGCTCTGATTTGCAGAAGAAACACTTATTCATACTCGTCACAGTCTGAAAAGCACAAAAACGCCTTCAATTTTGAAGTATGAGCTTTCCCTGAGAAGTTACACCAAAGTGCATCTCAGAATTGGCAGTAGGGCTCATTTCAGTAAGAAAACGTAACTTTTGTCACAGAGCTCAGATTTGAAGAAGAAACACATATTCATGCTCCTCACAGTCTGAAAAGCACAAAAACGCCTTCAACTTTCAAGTACGAGCTTTCCCTGGGGAGTTAGACCAAAGGGCATCTCAGAATTGTCAGTAGGGCTCAATTCAATCAGAAAACGTAACTTTTGACACAGAGCACAGATTTGCAGAAGAAACACATATTCATGCTCCTAAAGGTCTGAAAAGCACAAAAACGCCTTCCATTTTCAAGTAGGAGCTTTCCCTGAGAAGTTAGAGCAAAGTGCATCTCAGAATTGTCAGTAGGACTCATTTCAGCCAGAACACGGAACTTTTTACAGAGAGCTCAGATTTACAGAAGAAACACTTATTCATGCTCGTCACAGTCTGAAAAGCACAAAAACGCCTTCAATTTTGAAGTACGAGCGTTCCCTGAGAAGTTAGACCAAAGTGCATCTCAGAATTGGCAGTAGGGCTCAATTCAGCCAGAAAACGTAACTTTTGACACAGAACTCAGATTTGCAGAAGAAACACATATTCATGCTCCTCACGGTCTGAAAAGCACGAACACGCCTTCAACTTTCAAGTACGAGCTTTCCCTGTGGAGTTAGACCAAAGGGCATCTCAGAATTGGCAGTAGGGCTCAATTCAAGCAGAAAACATAACTTTTGACACAGAGCACAGATTTGCAGAAGAAACACATATTCATGCTCCTCAAGGTCTGAAAAGCACAAAAACGCCTTCAATTTTCAAGTACGAGCTTTCCCTGAGAAGTTAGAGCAAAGTGCATCTCAGAATTGGCAGTAGGACTCATTTCAGCCAGAACACGTAACTTTTTACAGAGAGCTCAGATTTGCAGAAGAAACACATATTCATGCTCCTCACAGTCTGAAAAGCACAAAAACGGCTTCAATTTTCAAGTACGAGCTTTCCCTGGGGAGTTAGACCAAAGGGCATCTCAGAATTGTCAGTAGGGCTCAATTCAAGCAGAAAACGTAACTTTTGACACAGAGCACAGATTTGCAGAAGAAACACATATTCATGCTACTCAAGGTCTGAAAAGCACAAAAACGCCTTCAATTTTGAAGTACGAGCTTTCCCTGAGAAGTTAGAGCAAAGTGCATCTCAGAATTGGCAGTAGGGCTCATTTCAGCAAGAACACGTAACTTTTTACAGAGAGCTCAGATTTGCAGAAGAAACACATATTCATGCTCCTCACGGTCTGAAAAGCACAAAAACGCCTTCAAGTTTCAAGTACGAGCTTTCCCTGAGAAGTTAGAGCAAAGTGCATCTCAGAATTGTCAGTAGGACTCATTTCAGCCAGAACACGTAACTTTTTACACAGAGCTCAGATTTGCAGAAGAAACACATATTCATGCTCCTCACGGTCTGAAAAGCACAAAAACGCCTTCAATTTTGAACTACGAGCTTTCCCTGGGGAGTTAGACCAAAGGGCATCTCAGAATTGTCAGTAGGGCTCAATTCAAGCAGAAAACGTAACTTTTGACACAGAGCACAGATTAGCAGAAGAAACACATATTCATGCTACTCAAGGTCTGAAAAGCACAAAAACGCCTTCAAGTTTCAAGTACGAGCTTTCCCTGAGAAGTTAGACCAAAGCGCATCTCAGAATTGGCAGTAGGGCTCATTTCAGTAAGAAAACGTAACTTTTGTCACAGAGCTCAAATTTGAAGAAGAAACACATATTCATGCTCCTCACAGTCTGAAAAGCACAAAAACGCCTTCAATTTTGAAGTACGAGCTTTCCCTGGGGAGTTAGACCAAAGGGCATCTCAGAATTGTCAGTAGGGCTCAATTCAAGCAGAAAACGTAACTTTTGACACAGAGCACAGATTTGCAGAAGAAACACATATTCATGCTACTCAAGATCTGAAAAGCACAAAAACGCCTTCAATTTTCAAGTACGAGCTTTCCCTGAGAAGTTAGAGCAAAGGGCATCTCAGAATTATCAGTAGGACTCATTTCAGCCAGAACACGTTACTTTTTACAGAGAGCTCAGATTTGAAGAAGAAACACTTATTCATGCTCGTCACGGTCTGAAAAGCACAAAAACGCCTTCAATTTTGAAGTACGAGCTTTCTCTGAGAAGTTAGAGCAAAGTGCATCTCAGAATTGGAAGTAGGGCTCATTTCAGCCAGAACACGTAACTTCTTACAGAGAGCTCAGATTTGCAGAAGAAACACATATTCATGCTCCTCACGGTCTGAAAAGCACAAAAACGCCTTCAATTTTGAAGTACGAGCGTTACCTGAGAAGTTAGAGCAAAGTGCATCTCAGAATTGTCAGTAGGACTCATTTCAGCCAGAAAACGTAACTTTTGACACAGAACTCAGATTTGCAGAAGAAACAAATATTCATGCTCCTCACTGTCTGAAAAGCACAAAAACGCCTTCAAGTTTCAAGTACGAGCTTTCCCTGAGAAGTTAGAGCAAAGTGCATCTCAGAATTGGCAGTAGGGCTCATTTCAGCCAGAACACGTAACTTTTTACAGAGAGCTCAGATTTGCAGAAGAAACACATATTCATGCTCCTCACAGTCTGAAAAGCACAAAAACGGCTTCAATTTTCAAGTACGAGCTTTCCCTGAGGAATTAGACCAAAGTGCATCTCAGAATTGGCAGTAGGGCTCATTTCAGCCAGAACACGTAACTTTTTACAGAGAGCTCAGATTTGCAGAAGAAACACATATTCATGCTCCTCACAGTCTGAAAAGCACAAAAACGGCTTCAATTTTCAAGTACGAGCTTTCCCTGGGGAGTTAGACCAAAGGGCATCTCAGAATTGTCAGTAGGGCTCAATTCAAGCAGAAAACGTAACTTTTGACACAGAGCACAGATTTGCAGAAGAAACACATATTCATGCTACTCAAGGTCTGAAAAGCACAAAAATGCCTTCAATTTTGAAGTACGAGCTTTCCCTGAGAAGTTAGAGCAAAGTGCATCTCAGAATTGGCAGTAGGGCTCATTTCAGCAAGAACATGTAACTTTTGTCACAGAGCTCAGATTTGAAGAAGAAACACATATTCATGCTCCTCACAGTCTGAAAAGTACAAAAACGCCTTCAACTTTCAAGTACGAGATTTCCCTGAGGAATTAGACCAAAGTGCATGTCAGAATTGGCAGTAGGGCTCAATTCATCCAGAAAACGTAACTTTTGACACAGAACTCAGATTTGCAGAAGAAACACATATTCATGCTCCTCACGGTCTGAAAAGCACAAACACGCCTTCAACTTTCAAGTACGAGCTTTCCCTGTGGAGTTAGACCAAAGGGCATCTCACAATTGGCAGTAGGGCTCATTTCAGCCAGAACACGTAACTTTTGACACAGAGCACAGATTTGCAGAAGAAACACATATTCATGCTCCTCAAGGTCTGAAAAGCACAAAAACGCCTTCAATTTTCAAGTACGAGCTTTCCCTGAGAAGTTCGTGCAAAGTGCATCTCAGAATTGTCAGTAGGACTCATTTCAGCCAGAACACGTAACTTTTTACAGAGAGCTCAGATTTGCCGAAGAAACACTTATTCATGCTCGTCACAGTCTGAAAAGCACAAAAACGCCTTCAATTTTCAAGTACGAGCTTTCCCTGAGAAGTTAGAGCAAAGTGCATCTCAGAATTGTCAGTAGGACTCATTTCAGCCAGAACACGTAACTTTTTACAGAGAGCTCAGATTTGCAGAAGAAACACATATTCATACTCCTCACGGTCTGAAAAGCACAAAAACGCCTTCAATTTTCAAGTACGAGCTTTCCCTGAGGAATTAGACCAAAGTGCATCTCAGAATTGGCAGTAGGGCTCATTTCAGCCAGAACACGTAACTTTTTACAGAGAGCTCTGATTTGCAGAAGAAACACTTATTCATACTCGTCACAGTCTGAAAAGCACAAAAACGCCTTCAATTTTGAAGTATGAGCTTTCCCTGAGAAGTTACACCAAAGTGCATCTCAGAATTGGCAGTAGGGCTCATTTCAGTAAGAAAACGTAACTTTTGTCACAGAGCTCAGATTTGAAGAAGAAACACATATTCATGCTCCTCACAGTCTGAAAAGCACAAAAACGCCTTCAACTTTCAAGTACGAGCTTTCCCTGGGGAGTTAGACCAAAGGGCATCTCAGAATTGTCAGTAGGGCTCAATTCAATCAGAAAACGTAACTTTTGACACAGAGCACAGATTTGCAGAAGAAACACATATTTATGCTCCTAAAGGTCTGAAAAGCACAAAAACGCCTTCCATTTTCAAGTAGGAGCTTTCCCTGAGAAGTTAGAGCAAAGTGCATCTCAGAATTGTCAGTAGGACTCATTTCAGCCAGAACACGGAACTTTTTACAGAGAGCTCAGATTTACAGAAGAAACACTTATTCATGCTCGTCACAGTCTGAAAAGCACAAAAACGCCTTCAATTTTGAAGTACGAGCGTTCCCTGAGAAGTTAGACCAAAGTGCATCTCAGAATTGGCAGTAGGGCTCAATTCAGCCAGAAAACGTAACTTTTGACACAGAACTCAGATTTGCAGAAGAAACACATATTCATGCTCCTCACGGTCTGAAAAGCACGAACACGCCTTCAACTTTCAAGTACGAGCTTTCCCTGTGGAGTTAGACCAAAGGGCATCTCAGAATTGGCAGTAGGGCTCAATTCAAGCAGAAAACATAACTTTTGACACAGAGCACAGATTTGCAGAAGAAACACATATTCATGCTCCTCAAGGTCTGAAAAGCACAAAAACGCCTTCAATTTTCAAGTACGAGCTTTCCCTGAGAAGTTAGAGCAAAGTGCATCTCAGAATTGGCAGTAGGACTCATTTCAGCCAGAACACGTAACTTTTTACAGAGAGCTCAGATTTGCAGAAGAAACACATATTCATGCTCCTCACAGTCTGAAAAGCACAAAAACGGCTTCAATTTTCAAGTACGAGCTTTCCCTGGGGAGTTAGACCAAAGGGCATCTCAGAATTGTCAGTAGGGCTCAATTCAAGCAGAAAACGTAACTTTTGACACAGAGCACAGATTTGCAGAAGAAACACATATTCATGCTACTCAAGGTCTGAAAAGCACAAAAACGCCTTCAATTTTCAAGTACGAGCTTTCCCTGAGAAGTTAGAGCAAAGTGCATCTCAGAATTGGCAGTAGGGCTCATTTCAGCCAGAACACGTAACTTCTTACAGAGAGCTCAGATTTGCAGAAGAAACATATATTCATGCTCCTCACGGTCTGAAAAGCACAAAAACGCCTTCAATTTTGAAGTACGAGCGTTACCTGAGAAGTTAGAGCAAAGTGCATCTCAGAATTGGCAGTAGGGCTCATTTCAGTAAGAAAACGTAACTTTTGTCACAGAGCTCAGATTTGCAGAAGAAACACATATTCATGCTCCTCACAGTCTGAAAAGCACAAAAACGCCTTCAACTTTCATGTACGAGTTTTCCCTGAGGAATTAGACCAAAGTGCATCTCAGAATTGGCAGTAGGGCTCATTTCAGCTAGAAAACATAACTTTTTACAGAGAGCTCAGATTTGCAGAAGAAACACATATTCATGCTCCTCACAGTCTGAAAAGCACAAAAACGGCTTCAATTTTCAAGTACGAGCTTTCCCTGGGGAGTTAGACCAAAGGGCATCTCAGAATTGTCAGTAGGGCTCAATTCAAGCAGAAAACGTAACTTTTGACACAGAGCACAGATTTGCAGAAGAAACACATATTCATGCTACTCAAGGTCTGAAAAGCACAAAAACGCCTTCAATTTTGAAGTACGAGCTTTCCCTGAGAAGTTAGAGCAAAGTGCATCTCAGAATTGGCAGTAGGGCTCATTTCAGCAAGAACACGTAACTTTTTACAGAGAGCTCAGATTTGCAGAAGAAACACATATTCATGCTCCTCACGGTCTGAAAAGCACAAAAACGCCTTCAAGTTTCAAGTACGAGCTTTCCCTGAGAAGTTAGAGCAAAGTGCATCTCAGAATTGTCAGTAGGACTCATTTCAGCCAGAACACGTAACTTTTTACACAGAGCTCAGATTTGCAGAAGAAACACATATTCATGCTCCTCACGGTCTGAAAAGCACAAAAACGCCTTCAATTTTGAACTACGAGCTTTCCCTGGGGAGTTAGACCAAAGGGCATCTCAGAATTGTCAGTAGGGCTCAATTCAAGCAGAAAACGTAACTTTTGACACAGAGCACAGATTAGCAGAAGAAACACATATTCATGCTACTCAAGGTCTGAAAAGCACAAAAACGCCTTCAAGTTTCAAGTACGAGCTTTCCCTGAGAAGTTAGACCAAAGCGCATCTCAGAATTGGCAGTAGGGCTCATTTCAGTAAGAAAACGTAACTTTTGTCACAGAGCTCAAATTTGAAGAAGAAACACATATTCATGCTCCTCACAGTCTGAAAAGCACAAAAACGCCTTCAATTTTGAAGTACGAGCTTTCCCTGGGGAGTTAGACCAAAGGGCATCTCAGAATTGTCAGTAGGGCTCAATTCAAGCAGAAAACGTAACTTTTGACACAGAGCACAGATTTGCAGAAGAAACACATATTCATGCTACTCAAGATCTGAAAAGCACAAAAACGCCTTCAATTTTCAAGTACGAGCTTTCCCTGAGAAGTTAGAGCAAAGTGCATCTCAGAATTATCAGTAGGACTCATTTCAGCCAGAACACGTTACTTTTTACAGAGAGCTCAGATTTGCAGAAGAAACACATATTCATGCTCCTCACGGTCTGAAAAGCACAAAAACGGCTTCAATTTTCAAGTACGAGCTTTCCCTGAGAAGTTAGAGCAAAGTGCATCTCACAATTCGCAGTAGGGCTCATTTCTGCCAGAACACGTAACTTTTTACAGAGAGCTCAGATTTGCAGAAGAAACACATATTCATACTCCTCACGGTCTGAAAATCACAAAAACGCCTTCAAGTTTCAAGTACAAGATTTCCCTTAGGAATTAGACCAAAGTGCATCTCAGAATTGGCAGTAGGGCTCATTTCAGCCAGAACACGTAACTTTTTACAGAGAGCTCAGATTTGCAGAAGAAACACATATTCATGCTCCTCACAGTCTGAAAAGCACAAAAACGGCTTCAATTTTCAAGTACGAGCTTTCCCTGAGGAATTAGACCAAAGTGCATCTCAGAATTGGCAGTAGGGCTCATTTCAGCCAGAACACGTAACTTTTTACAGAGAGCTCAGATTTGCAGAAGAAACACATATTCATGCTCCTCACAGTCTGAAAAGCACAAAAACGGCTTCAATTTTCAAGTACGAGCTTTCCCTGGGGAGTTAGACCAAAGGGCATCTCAGAATTGTCAGTAGGGCTCAATTCAAGCAGAAAACGTAACTTTTGACACAGAGCACAGATTTGCAGAAGAAACACATATTCATGCTACTCAAGGTCTGAAAAGCACAAAAACGCCTTCAATTTTGAAGTACGAGCTTTCCCTGAGAAGTTAGAGCAAAGTGCATCTCAGAATTGGCAGTAGGGCTCATTTCAGCAAGAACACGTAACTTTTTACAGAGAGCTCAGATTTGCAGAAGAAACACATATTCATGCTCCTCACGGTCTGAAAAGCACAAAAACGGCTTCAATTTTCAAGTACGAGCTTTCCCTGAGAAGTTAGAGCAAAGTGCATCTCAGAATTGGCAGTAGGGCTCATTTCAGCCAGAACACGTAACTTTTTACAGAGAGCTCAGATTTGCAGAAGAAACACATATTCATGCTCCTCACGGTCTGAAAAGCACAAAAACGCCTTCAATTTTCAAGTACGAGCTTTCCCTGAGAAGTTAGAGCAAAGTGCATCTCAGAATTGTCAGTAGGACTCATTTCAGCCAGAAAACGTAACTTTTGACACAGAACTCAGATTTGCAGAAGAAACAAATATTCATGCTCCTCACTGTCTGAAAAGCACAAAAACGCCTTCAAGTTTCAAGTACGAGCTTTCCCTGAGAAGTTAGAGCAAAGTGCATCTCAGAATTGGCAGTAGGGCTCATTTCAGCCAGAACACGTAACTTTTTACAGAGAGCTCAGATTTGCAGAAGAAACACATATTCATGCTCCTCACAGTCTGAAAAGCACAAAAACGGCTTCAATTTTCAAGTACGAGCTTTCCCTGAGGAATTAGACCAAAGTGCATCTCAGAATTGGCAGTAGGGCTCATTTCAGCCAGAACACGTAACTTTTTACAGAGAGCTCAGATTTGCAGAAGAAACACATATTCATGCTCCTCACAGTCTGAAAAGCACAAAAACGGCTTCAATTTTCAAGTACGAGCTTTCCCTGGGGAGTTAGACCAAAGGGCATCTCAGAATTGTCAGTAGGGCTCAATTCAAGCAGAAAACGTAACTTTTGACACAGAGCACAGATTTGCAGAAGAAACACATATTCATGCTACTCAAGGTCTGAAAAGCACAAAAATGCCTTCAATTTTGAAGTACGAGCTTTCCCTGAGAAGTTAGAGCAAAGTGCATCTCAGAATTGGCAGTAGGGCTCATTTCAGCAAGAACATGTAACTTTTTACAGAGAGCTCAGATTTGAAGAAGAAACACATATTCATGCTCCTCACAGTCTGAAAAGCACAAAAACGCCTTCAATTTTCAAGTACGAGCTTTCCCTGAGAAGTTAGAGCAAAGTGCATCTCAGAATTGTCAGTAGGACTCATTTCAGCCAGAACACGTAACTTTTTACACAGAGCTCAGATTTGCAGAAGAAACACATATTCATGCTCCTCAGAGTCTGAAAAGCACAAAAACGGCTTCAATTTTCAAGTACGAGCTTTCCCTGGGGAGTTAGACCAAAGGGCTTCTCAGAATTGTCAGTAGGGCTCAATTCAGCCAGAACACGTAACTTTTTACAGAGAGCTCAGATTTGCAGAAGAAACACATATTCATGCTCCTCACGGTCTGAAAAGCACAAAAACGGCTTCAATTTTCAAGTACGAGCTTTCCCTGAGAAGTTAGAGCAAAGTGCATCTCACAATTCGCAGTAGGGCTCATTTCTGCCAGAACACGTAACTTTTTACAGAGAGCTCAGATTTGCAGAAGAAACACATATTCATACTCCTCACGGTCTGAAAATCACAAAAACGCCTTCAAGTTTCAAGTACAAGATTTCCCTTAGGAATTAGACCAAAGTGCATCTCAGAATTGGCAGTAGGGCTCATTTCAGCCAGAACACGTAACTTTTTACAGAGAGCTCAGATTTGCAGAAGAAACACATATTCATGCTCCTCACAGTCTGAAAAGCACAAAAACGGCTTCAATTTTCAAGTACGAGCTTTCCCTGAGGAATTAGACCAAAGTGCATCTCAGAATTGGCAGTAGGGCTCATTTCAGCCAGAACACGTAACTTTTTACAGAGAGCTCAGATTTGCAGAAGAAACACATATTCATGCTCCTCACAGTCTGAAAAGCACAAAAACGGCTTCAATTTTCAAGTACGAGCTTTCCCTGGGGAGTTAGACCAAAGGGCATCTCAGAATTGTCAGTAGGGCTCAATTCAAGCAGAAAACGTAACTTTTGACACAGAGCACAGATTTGCAGAAGAAACACATATTCATGCTACTCAAGGTCTGAAAAGCACAAAAACGCCTTCAATTTTGAAGTACGAGCTTTCCCTGAGAAGTTAGAGCAAAGTGCATCTCAGAATTGGCAGTAGGGCTCATTTCAGCAAGAACACGTAACTTTTTACAGAGAGCTCAGATTTGCAGAAGAAACACATATTCATGCTCCACACGGTCTGAAAAGCACAAAAACGGCTTCAATTTTCAAGTACGAGCTTTCCCTGAGAAGTTAGAGCAAAGTGCATCTCAGAATTGGCAGTAGGGCTCATTTCAGCCAGAACACGTAACTTTTTACAGAGAGCTCAGATTTGCAGAAGAAACACATATTCATGCTCCTCACGGTCTGAAAAGCACAAAAACGCCTTCAATTTTCAAGTACGAGCTTTCCCTGAGAAGTTAGAGCAAAGTGCATCTCAGAATTGTCAGTAGGACTCATTTCAGCCAGAAAACGTAACTTTTGACACAGAACTCAGATTTGCAGAAGAAACAAATATTCATGCTCCTCACTGTCTGAAAAGCACAAAAACGCCTTCAAGTTTCAAGTACGAGCTTTCCCTGAGAAGTTAGAGCAAAGTGCATCTCAGAATTGGCAGTAGGGCTCATTTCAGCCAGAACACGTAACTTTTTACAGAGAGCTCAGATTTGCAGAAGAAACACATATTCATGCTCCTCACAGTCTGAAAAGCACAAAAACGGCTTCAATTTTCAAGTACGAGCTTTCCCTGGGGAGTTAGACCAAAGGGCATCTCAGAATTGTCAGTAGGGCTCAATTCAAGCAGAAAACGTAACTTTTGACACAGAGCACAGATTTGCAGAAGAAACACATATTCATGCTACTCAAGGTCTGAAAAGCACAAAAATGCCTTCAATTTTGAAGTACGAGCTTTCCCTGAGAAGTTAGAGCAAAGTGCATCTCAGAATTGGCAGTAGGGCTCATTTCAGCAAGAACATGTAACTTTTTACAGAGAGCTCAGATTTGAAGAAGAAACACATATTCATGCTCCTCACAGTCTGAAAAGCACAAAAACGCCTTCAATTTTCAAGTACGAGCTTTCCCTGAGAAGTTAGAGCAAAGTGCATCTCAGAATTGTCAGTAGGACTCATTTCAGCCAGAACACGTAACTTTTTACACAGAGCTCAGATTTGCAGAAGAAACACATATTCATGCTCCTCAGAGTCTGAAAAGCACAAAAACGGCTTCAATTTTCAAGTACGAGCTTTCCCTGGGGAGTTAGACCAAAGGGCTTCTCAGAATTGTCAGTAGGGCTCAATTCAAGCAGAAAACGTAACTTTTGACACAGAGCACAGATTTGCAGAAGAAACACATATTCATGCTACTCAAGGTCTGAAAAGCACAAAAACGCCTTAAATTTTGAAGTACGAGCTTTCCCTGAGAAGTTAGAGCAAAGTGCATCTCAGAATTAGCAGTAGGGCTCATTTCAGTAAGAAAACGTAACTTTTGTCACAGAGCTCAGATTTGAAGAAGAAACACATATTCATGCTCCTCACAGTCTGAAAAGTACAAAAACGCCTTCAACTTTCAAGTACGAGATTTCCCTGAGGAATTAGACCAAAGTGCATGTCAGAATTGGCAGTAGGGCTCAATTCATCCAGAAAACGTAACTTTTGACACAGAACTCAGATTTGCAGAAGAAACACATATTCATGCTCCTCACGGTCTGAAAAGCACAAACACGCCTTCAACTTTCAAGTACGAGCTTTCCCTGTGGAGTTAGACCAAAGGGCATCTCACAATTGGCAGTAGGGCTCATTTCAGCCAGAACACGTAACTTTTGACACAGAGCACAGATTTGCAGAAGAAACACATATTCATGCTCCTCAAGGTCTGAAAAGCACAAAAACGCCTTCAATTTTCAAGTACGAGCTTTCCCTGAGAAGTTCGTGCAAAGTGCATCTCAGAATTGTCAGTAGGACTCATTTCAGCCAGAACACGTAACTTTTTACAGAGAGCTCAGATTTGCCGAAGAAACACTTATTCATGCTCGTCACAGTCTGAAAAGCACAAAAACGCCTTCAATTTTCAAGTACGAGCTTTCCCTGAGAAGTTAGAGCAAAGTGCATCTCAGAATTGTCAGTAGGGCTCATTTCAGCCAGAACACGTAACTTTTTACAGAGAGCTCTGATTTGCAGAAGAAACACTTATTCATACTCGTCACAGTCTGAAAAGCACAAAAACGCCTTCAATTTTGAAGTATGAGCTTTCCCTGAGAAGTTACACCAAAGTGCATCTCAGAATTGGCAGTAGGGCTCATTTCAGTAAGAAAACGTAACTTTTGTCACAGAGCTCAGATTTGAAGAAGAAACACATATTCATGCTCCTCACAGTCTGAAAAGCACAAAAACGCCTTCAACTTTCAAGTACGAGCTTTCCCTGGGGAGTTAGACCAAAGGGCATCTCAGAATTGTCAGTAGGGCTCAATTCAATCAGAAAACATAACTTTTGACACAGAGCACAGATTTGCAGAAGAAACACATATTCATGCTCCTAAAGGTCTGAAAAGCACAAAAACGCCTTCCATTTTCAAGTAGGAGCTTTCCCTGAGAAGTTAGAGCAAAGTGCATCTCAGAATTGTCAGTAGGACTCATTTCAGCCAGAACACGGAACTTTTTACAGAGAGCTCAGATTTACAGAAGAAACACTTATTCATGCTCGTCACAGTCTGAAAAGCACAAAAACGCCTTCAATTTTGAAGTACGAGCGTTCCCTGAGAAGTTAGACCAAAGTGCATCTCAGAATTGGCAGTAGGGCTCAATTCAGCCAGAAAACGTAACTTTTGACACAGAACTCAGATTTGCAGAAGAAACACATATTCATGCTCCTCACGGTCTGAAAAGCACGAACACGCCTTCAACTTTCAAGTACGAGCTTTCCCTGTGGAGTTAGACCAAAGGGCATCTCAGAATTGGCAGTAGGGCTCAATTCAAGCAGAAAACATAACTTTTGACACAGAGCACAGATTTGCAGAAGAAACACATATTCATGCTCCTCAAGGTCTGAAAAGCACAAAAACGCCTTCAATTTTCAAGTACGAGCTTTCCCTGAGAAGTTAGAGCAAAGTGCATCTCAGAATTGGCAGTAGGACTCATTTCAGCCAGAACACGTAACTTTTTACAGAGAGCTCAGATTTGCAGAAGAAACACATATTCATGCTCCTCACAGTCTGAAAAGCACAAAAACGGCTTCAATTTTCAAGTACGAGCTTTCCCTGGGGAGTTAGACCAAAGGGCATCTCAGAATTGTCAGTAGGGCTCAATTCAAGCAGAAAACGTAACTTTTGACACAGAGCACAGATTTGCAGAAGAAACACATATTCATGCTACTCAAGGTCTGAAAAGCACAAAAACGCCTTCAATTTTGAAGTACGAGCTTTCCCTGAGAAGTTAGAGCAAAGTGCATCTCAGAATTGGCAGTAGGGCTCATTTCAGCAAGAACACGTAACTTTTTACAGAGAGCTCAGATTTGCAGAAGAAACACATATTCATGCTCCTCACGGTCTGAAAAGCACAAAAACGCCTTCAAGTTTCAAGTACGAGCTTTCCCTGAGAAGTTAGAGCAAAGTGCATCTCAGAATTGTCAGTAGGACTCATTTCAGCCAGAACACGTAACTTTTTACACAGAGCTCAGATTTGCAGAAGAAACACATATTCATGCTCCTCACGGTCTGAAAAGCACAAAAACGCCTTCAATTTTGAACTACGAGCTTTCCCTGGGGAGTTAGACCAAAGGGCATCTCAGAATTGTCAGTAGGGCTCAATTCAAGCAGAAAACGTAACTTTTGACACAGAGCACAGATTAGCAGAAGAAACACATATTCATGCTACTCAAGGTCTGAAAAGCACAAAAACGCCTTCAAGTTTCAAGTACGAGCTTTCCCTGAGAAGTTAGACCAAAGCGCATCTCAGAATTGGCAGTAGGGCTCATTTCAGTAAGAAAACGTAACTTTTGTCACAGAGCTCAAATTTGAAGAAGAAACACATATTCATGCTCCTCACAGTCTGAAAAGCACAAAAACGCCTTCAATTTTGAAGTACGAGCTTTCCCTGGGGAGTTAGACCAAAGGGCATCTCAGAATTGTCAGTAGGGCTCAATTCAAGCAGAAAACGTAACTTTTGACACAGAGCACAGATTTGCAGAAGAAACACATATTCATGCTACTCAAGATCTGAAAAGCACAAAAACGCCTTCAATTTTCAAGTACGAGCTTTCCCTGAGAAGTTAGAGCAAAGGGCATCTCAGAATTATCAGTAGGACTCATTTCAGCCAGAACACGTTACTTTTTACAGAGAGCTCAGATTTGAAGAAGAAACACTTATTCATGCTCGTCACGGTCTGAAAAGCACAAAAACGCCTTCAATTTTGAAGTACGAGCTTTCTCTGAGAAGTTAGAGCAAAGTGCATCTCAGAATTGGAAGTAGGGCTCATTTCAGCCAGAACACGTAACTTCTTACAGAGAGCTCAGATTTGCAGAAGAAACACATATTCATGCTCCTCACGGTCTGAAAAGCACAAAAACGCCTTCAATTTTGAAGTACGAGCGTTACCTGAGAAGTTAGAGCAAAGTGCATCTCAGAATTGTCAGTAGGACTCATTTCAGCCAGAAAACGTAACTTTTGACACAGAACTCAGATTTGCAGAAGAAACAAATATTCATGCTCCTCACTGTCTGAAAAGCACAAAAACGCCTTCAAGTTTCAAGTACGAGCTTTCCCTGAGAAGTTAGAGCAAAGTGCATCTCAGAATTGGCAGTAGGGCTCATTTCAGCCAGAACACGTAACTTTTTACAGAGAGCTCAGATTTGCAGAAGAAACACATATTCATGCTCCTCACAGTCTGAAAAGCACAAAAACGGCTTCAATTTTCAAGTACGAGCTTTCCCTGAGGAATTAGACCAAAGTGCATCTCAGAATTGGCAGTAGGGCTCATTTCAGCCAGAACACGTAACTTTTTACAGAGAGCTCAGATTTGCAGAAGAAACACATATTCATGCTCCTCACAGTCTGAAAAGCACAAAAACGGCTTCAATTTTCAAGTACGAGCTTTCCCTGGGGAGTTAGACCAAAGGGCATCTCAGAATTGTCAGTAGGGCTCAATTCAAGCAGAAAACGTAACTTTTGACACAGAGCACAGATTTGCAGAAGAAACACATATTCATGCTACTCAAGGTCTGAAAAGCACAAAAATGCCTTCAATTTTGAAGTACGAGCTTTCCCTGAGAAGTTAGAGCAAAGTGCATCTCAGAATTGGCAGTAGGGCTCATTTCAGCAAGAACATGTAACTTTTGTCACAGAGCTCAGATTTGAAGAAGAAACACATATTCATGCTCCTCACAGTCTGAAAAGTACAAAAACGCCTTCAACTTTCAAGTACGAGATTTCCCTGAGGAATTAGACCAAAGTGCATGTCAGAATTGGCAGTAGGGCTCAATTCATCCAGAAAACGTAACTTTTGACACAGAACTCAGATTTGCAGAAGAAACACATATTCATGCTCCTCACGGTCTGAAAAGCACAAACACGCCTTCAACTTTCAAGTACGAGCTTTCCCTGTGGAGTTAGACCAAAGGGCATCTCACAATTGGCAGTAGGGCTCATTTCAGCCAGAACACGTAACTTTTGACACAGAGCACAGATTTGCAGAAGAAACACATATTCATGCTCCTCAAGGTCTGAAAAGCACAAAAACGCCTTCAATTTTCAAGTACGAGCTTTCCCTGAGAAGTTCGTGCAAAGTGCATCTCAGAATTGTCAGTAGGACTCATTTCAGCCAGAACACGTAACTTTTTACAGAGAGCTCAGATTTGCCGAAGAAACACTTATTCATGCTCGTCACAGTCTGAAAAGCACAAAAACGCCTTCAATTTTCAAGTACGAGCTTTCCCTGAGAAGTTAGAGCAAAGTGCATCTCAGAATTGTCAGTAGGACTCATTTCAGCCAGAACACGTAACTTTTTACAGAGAGCTCAGATTTGCAGAAGAAACACATATTCATACTCCTCACGGTCTGAAAAGCACAAAAACGCCTTCAATTTTCAAGTACGAGCTTTCCCTGAGGAATTAGACCAAAGTGCATCTCAGAATTGGCAGTAGGGCTCATTTCAGCCAGAACACGTAACTTTTTACAGAGAGCTCTGATTTGCAGAAGAAACACTTATTCATACTCGTCACAGTCTGAAAAGCACAAAAACGCCTTCAATTTTGAAGTATGAGCTTTCCCTGAGAAGTTACACCAAAGTGCATCTCAGAATTGGCAGTAGGGCTCATTTCAGTAAGAAAACGTAACTTTTGTCACAGAGCTCAGATTTGAAGAAGAAACACATATTCATGCTCCTCACAGTCTGAAAAGCACAAAAACGCCTTCAACTTTCAAGTACGAGCTTTCCCTGGGGAGTTAGACCAAAGGGCATCTCAGAATTGTCAGTAGGGCTCAATTCAATCAGAAAACGTAACTTTTGACACAGAGCACAGATTTGCAGAAGAAACACATATTCATGCTCCTAAAGGTCTGAAAAGCACAAAAACGCCTTCCATTTTCAAGTAGGAGCTTTCCCTGAGAAGTTAGAGCAAAGTGCATCTCAGAATTGTCAGTAGGACTCATTTCAGCCAGAACACGGAACTTTTTACAGAGAGCTCAGATTTACAGAAGAAACACTTATTCATGCTCGTCACAGTCTGAAAAGCACAAAAACGCCTTCAATTTTGAAGTACGAGCGTTCCCTGAGAAGTTAGACCAAAGTGCATCTCAGAATTGGCAGTAGGGCTCAATTCAGCCAGAAAACGTAACTTTTGACACAGAACTCAGATTTGCAGAAGAAACACATATTCATGCTCCTCACGGTCTGAAAAGCACGAACACGCCTTCAACTTTCAAGTACGAGCTTTCCCTGTGGAGTTAGACCAAAGGGCATCTCAGAATTGGCAGTAGGGCTCAATTCAAGCAGAAAACATAACTTTTGACACAGAGCACAGATTTGCAGAAGAAACACATATTCATGCTCCTCAAGGTCTGAAAAGCACAAAAACGCCTTCAATTTTCAAGTACGAGCTTTCCCTGAGAAGTTAGAGCAAAGTGCATCTCAGAATTGGCAGTAGGACTCATTTCAGCCAGAACACGTAACTTTTTACAGAGAGCTCAGATTTGCAGAAGAAACACATATTCATGCTCCTCACAGTCTGAAAAGCACAAAAACGGCTTCAATTTTCAAGTACGAGCTTTCCCTGGGGAGTTAGACCAAAGGGCATCTCAGAATTGTCAGTAGGGCTCAATTCAAGCAGAAAACGTAACTTTTGACACAGAGCACAGATTTGCAGAAGAAACACATATTCATGCTACTCAAGGTCTGAAAAGCACAAAAACGCCTTCAATTTTCAAGTACGAGCTTTCCCTGAGAAGTTAGAGCAAAGTGCATCTCAGAATTGGCAGTAGGGCTCATTTCAGCCAGAACACGTAACTTCTTACAGAGAGCTCAGATTTGCAGAAGAAACACATATTCATGCTCCTCACGGTCTGAAAAGCACAAAAACGCCTTCAATTTTGAAGTACGAGCGTTACCTGAGAAGTTAGAGCAAAGTGCATCTCAGAATTGGCAGTAGGGCTCATTTCAGTAAGAAAACGTAACTTTTGTCACAGAGCTCAGATTTGCAGAAGAAACACATATTCATGCTCCTCACAGTCTGAAAAGCACAAAAACGCCTTCAACTTTCATGTACGAGTTTTCCCTGAGGAATTAGACCAAAGTGCATCTCAGAATTGGCAGTAGGGCTCATTTCAGCTAGAAAACATAACTTTTTACAGAGAGCTCAGATTTGCAGAAGAAACACATATTCATGCTCCTCACAGTCTGAAAAGCACAAAAACGGCTTCAATTTTCAAGTACGAGCTTTCCCTGGGGAGTTAGACCAAAGGGCATCTCAGAATTGTCAGTAGGGCTCAATTCAAGCAGAAAACGTAACTTTTGACACAGAGCACAGATTTGCAGAAGAAACACATATTCATGCTACTCAAGGTCTGAAAAGCACAAAAACGCCTTCAATTTTGAAGTACGAGCTTTCCCTGAGAAGTTAGAGCAAAGTGCATCTCAGAATTGGCAGTAGGGCTCATTTCAGCAAGAACACGTAACTTTTTACAGAGAGCTCAGATTTGCAGAAGAAACACATATTCATGCTCCTCACGGTCTGAAAAGCACAAAAACGCCTTCAAGTTTCAAGTACGAGCTTTCCCTGAGAAGTTAGAGCAAAGTGCATCTCAGAATTGTCAGTAGGACTCATTTCAGCCAGAACACGTAACTTTTTACACAGAGCTCAGATTTGCAGAAGAAACACATATTCATGCTCCTCACGGTCTGAAAAGCACAAAAACGCCTTCAATTTTGAACTACGAGCTTTCCCTGGGGAGTTAGACCAAAGGGCATCTCAGAATTGTCAGTAGGGCTCAATTCAAGCAGAAAACGTAACTTTTGACACAGAGCACAGATTAGCAGAAGAAACACATATTCATGCTACTCAAGGTCTGAAAAGCACAAAAACGCCTTCAAGTTTCAAGTACGAGCTTTCCCTGAGAAGTTAGACCAAAGCGCATCTCAGAATTGGCAGTAGGGCTCATTTCAGTAAGAAAACGTAACTTTTGTCACAGAGCTCAAATTTGAAGAAGAAACACATATTCATGCTCCTCACAGTCTGAAAAGCACAAAAACGCCTTCAATTTTGAAGTACGAGCTTTCCCTGGGGAGTTAGACCAAAGGGCATCTCAGAATTGTCAGTAGGGCTCAATTCAAGCAGAAAACGTAACTTTTGACACAGAGCACAGATTTGCAGAAGAAACACATATTCATGCTACTCAAGATCTGAAAAGCACAAAAACGCCTTCAATTTTCAAGTACGAGCTTTCCCTGAGAAGTTAGAGCAAAGTGCATCTCAGAATTATCAGTAGGACTCATTTCAGCCAGAACACGTTACTTTTTACAGAGAGCTCAGATTTGAAGAAGAAACACTTATTCATGCTCGTCACGGTCTGAAAAGCACAAAAACGCCTTCAATTTTGAAGTACGAGCTTTCTCTGAGAAGTTAGAGCAAAGTGCATCTCAGAATTGGAAGTAGGGCTCATTTCAGCCAGAACACGTAACTTCTTACAGAGAGCTCAGATTTGCAGAAGAAACACATATTCATGCTCCTCACGGTCTGAAAAGCACAAAAACGCCTTCAATTTTGAAGTACGAGCGTTACCTGAGAAGTTAGAGCAAAGTGCATCTCAGAATTGGCAGTAGGGCTCATTTCAGTAAGAAAACGTAACTTTTGTCACAGAACTCAGATTTGCAGAAGAAACAAATATTCATGCTCCTCACTGTCTGAAAAGCACAAAAACGCCTTCAAGTTTCAAGTACGAGCTTTCCCTTAGGAATTAGACCAAAGTGCATCTCAGAATTGGCAGTAGGGCTCAATTCAGCCAGAAAACGTAACTTTTGACACAGAACTCAGATTTGCAGAAGAAACAAATATTCATGCTCCTCACTGTCTGAAAAGCAAAAAAACGCCTTCAAGTTTCAAGTACGAGCTTTCCCTGAGAAGTTAGAGCAAAGTGCATCTCACAATTCGCAGTAGGGCTCATTTCTGCCAGAACACGTAACTTTTTACAGAGAGCTCAGATTTGCAGAAGAAACACATATTCATACTCCTCACGGTCTGAAAATCACAAAAACGTCTTCAAGTTTGAAGTACAAGATTTCCCTTATGAATTAGACCAAAGTGCATCTCAGAATTGGCAGTAGGGCTCAATTCAGCCAGAAAACGTAACTTTTGTCACAGAGCTCAGATTTGCAGAAGAAACACATATTCATGCTCCTCACAGTCTGAAAAGCACAAAAACGCCTTCAAGTTTCAAGTACGAGCTTTCCCTGAGAAGTTAGAGCAAAGTGCATCTCAGAATTGGCAGTAGGACTCATTTCAGCCAGAACACGTAACTTTTTACAGAGAGCTCAGATTTGCAGAAGAAACACATATTCATGCTCCTCACGGTCTGAAAAGCACAAAAACGCCTTCAATTTTGAAGTACGAGCGTTACCTGAGAAGTTAGAGCAAAGTGCATCTCAGAATTGGCAGTAGGGCTCAATTCAGCTAGAAAACGTAACTTTTGTCACAGAGCTCAGATTTGCAGAAGAAACACATATTCATGCTCCTCACAGTCTGAAAAGCACAAAAACGCCTTCAACTTTCATGTACGAGTTTTCCCTGAGGAATTAGACCAAAGTGCATCTCAGAATTGGCAGTAAGGCTCAATTCAGCTAGAAAACCTAACTTCTGCTCAGATTCGCAGAAGAAACACATATTCATACTCCTCACGGTCTGAAAATCACAAAAACGCCTTCAAGTTTCAAGTACGAACTTTCCCTGAGAAGTTAGAGCAAAGTGCATCTCACAATTGGCAGTAGGGCTCATTTCAGCCAGAACACGTAACTTTTTACAGAGAGCTCAGATTTGCAGAAGAAACACATATTCATGCTCCTCAAAGTCTGAAAAGCACAAAAACCCCTTCAGGTTTCAAGTACGAGCTTTCCCTGAGAAGTTAGAGCAAAGTGCATCTCAGAATTGGCAGTAGGACTCATTTCAGCCAGAACACGTAACTTTTTACAGAGAGCTCAGATTTGCAGAAGAAACACATATTCATGCTCCTCACGGTCTGAAAGTCACAAAAACCCCTTCAAGTATCAAGGACGAACTTTCCCTGAGAAGTTAGAGCAAAGTGCATCTCACAATTGTCAGTAGGACTCATTTCAGCCAGAACACGTAACTTTTTACAGAGAGCTCAGATTTGCAGAAGAAACACATATTCATGCTCCTCACGGTCTGAAAAGCACAAAAACGGCTTCAATTTTCAAGGACGAGCTTTCCCTGAGAAGTTAGAGCAAAGTGCATCTCACAATTCGCAGTAGGGCTCATTTCTGCCAGAACACGTAACTTTTTACAGAGAGCTCAGATTTGCAGAAGAAACACATATTCATGCTCCTCACGGTCTGAAAAGCACAAAAACGCCTTCAATTTTGAAGTACGAGCGTTACCTGAGAAGTTAGAGCAAAGTGCATCTCAGAATTGGCAGTAGGGCTCATTTCAGTAAGAAAACGTAACTTTTGTCACAGAGCTCAGATTTGCAGAAGAAACACATATTCATGCTCCTCACAGTCTGAAAAGCACAAAAACGCCTTCAACTTTCATGTACGAGTTTTCCCTGAGGAATTAGACCAAAGTGCATCTCAGAATTGGCAGTAGGGCTCATTTCAGCTAGAAAACGTAACTTTTTACAGAGAGCTCAGATTTGCAGAAGAAACACATATTCATGCTCCTCACTGTCTGAAAAGCACAAAAACGCCTTCAAGTTTCAAGTTCGAGCTTTCCCTGAGAAGTTAGAGCAAAGTGCATCTCACAATTCGCAGTAGGGCTCATTTCTGCCAGAACACGTAACTTTTTACAGAGAGCTCAGATTTGCAGAAGAAACACATATTCATACTCCTCACGATCTGAAAATCACAAAAACGCCTTCAAGTTTGAAGTACAAGATTTCCCTTACGAATTAGACCAAAGTGCATCTCAGAATTGGCAGTAGGGCTCAATTCAGCCAGAAAACGTAACTTTTGTCACAGAGCTCAGATTTGCAGAAGAAACACATATTCATGCTCCTCACAGTCTGAAAAGCACAAAAACGCCTTCAACTTTCATGTACGAGTTTTCCCTGAGGAATTAGACCAAAGTGCATCTCAGAATTGGCAGTAGGGCTCATTTCAGCCAGAACACGTAACTTTTTACAGAGAGCTCAGATTTGCAGAAGAAACACATATTCATGCTCCTCACGGTCTGAAAAGCACAAAAACGGCTTCAATTTTCAAGTACGATCTTTCCCTGGGGAGTTAGACCAAAGTGCATCTCAGAATTGGCAGTAAGGCTCAATTCAGCTAGAAAACCTAACTTCTGACACAGAACTCAGATTTGCAGAAGAAACACATATTCATGCTCATCACAGTCTGAAAAGCACAAAAACGCCTTCAATTTTCAAGTACGATCTTTCCCTGGGGAGTTAGACCAAAGTGCATCTCAGAATTGGCAGTAGGGCTCAATTCAGCCAGAAAACGTAACTTCTCACGCAGAGCTCAGATTTGCAGAAGAAACACATATTCATGCTCCTCAAAGTCTGAAAAGCACAAAAACCCCTTCAGGTTTCAAGTACGAGCTTTCCCTGAGAAGTTAGAGCAAAGTGCATCTCAGAATTGGCAGTAGGACTCATTTCAGCCAGAACACGTAACTTTTTACAGAGAGCTCAGATTTGCAGAAGAAACACATATTCATGCTCCTCACGGTCTGAAAGTCACAAAAACGCCTTCAAGTATCAAGGACGAACTTTCCCTGAGAAGTTAGAGCAAAGTGCATCTCACAATTGTCAGTAGGACTCATTTCAGCCAGAACACGTAACTTTTTACAGAGAGCTCAGATTTGCAGAAGAAACACATATTCATGCTCCTCACGGTCTGAAAAGCACAAAAACGGCTTCAATTTTCAAGGACGAGCTTTCCCTGAGAAGTTAGAGCAAAGTGCATCTCACAATTCGCAGTAGGGCTCATTTCTGCCAGAACACGTAACTTTTTACAGAGAGCTCAGATTTGCAGAAGAAACACATATTCATGCTCCTCACGGTCTGAAAAGCACAAAAACGCCTTCAATTTTGAAGTACGAGCGTTACCTGAGAAGTTAGAGCAAAGTGCATCTCAGAATTGGCAGTAGGGCTCATTTCAGTAAGAAAACGTAACTTTTGTCACAGAGCTCAGATTTGCAGAAGAAACACATATTCATGCTCCTCACAGTCTGAAAAGCACAAAAACGCCTTCAACTTTCATGTACGAGTTTTCCCTGAGGAATTAGACCAAAGTGCATCTCAGAATTGGCAGTAGGGCTCATTTCAGCTAGAAAACGTAACTTTTTACAGAGAGCTCAGATTTGCAGAAGAAACACATATTCATGCTCCTCACTGTCTGAAAAGCACAAAAACGCCTTCAAGTTTCAAGTACGAGCTTTCCCTGAGAAGTTAGAGCAAAGTGCATCTCACAATTCGCAGTAGGGCTCATTTCTGCCAGAACACGTAACTTTTTACAGAGAGCTCAGATTTGCAGAAGAAACACATATTCATACTCCTCACGATCTGAAAATCACAAAAACGCCTTCAAGTTTGAAGTACAAGATTTCCCTTACGAATTAGACCAAAGTGCATCTCAGAATTGGCAGTAGGGCTCAATTCAGCCAGAAAACGTAACTTTTGTCACAGAGCTCAGATTTGCAGAAGAAACACATATTCATGCTCCTCATAGTCTGAAAAGCACAAAAACGCCTTCAACTTTCATGTACGAGTTTTCCCTGAGGAATTAGACCAAAGTGCATCTCAGAATTGGCAGTAGGGCTCATTTCAGCTAGAAAACGTAACTTTTTACAGAGAGCTCAGATTTGCAGAAGAAACACATATTCATGCTCCTCAAGGTTTGAAAAGCACAAAAACGCCTTCAATTTTCAAGTACAAGCTTTCCCTGAGAAGTTAGAGCAAAGTGCATCTCAGAATTGGCAGTAGGGCTCATTTCAGTAAGAAAACGTAACTTTTGTCACAGAGCTCAGATTTGCAGAAGAAACACATATTCATGCTCCTCACAGTCTGAAAAGCACAAAAACGCCTTCAACTTTCATGTACGAGTTTTCCCTGAGGAATTAGACCAAAGTGCATCTCAGAATTGGCAGTAGGGCTCATTTCAGCTAGAAAACGTAACTTTTTACAGAGAGCTCAGATTTGCAGAAGAAACACATATTCATGCTCCTCACTGTCTGAAAAGCACAAAAACGCCTTCAAGTTTCAAGTACGAGCTTTCCCTGAGAAGTTAGAGCAAAGTGCATCTCACAATTCGCAGTAGGGCTCATTTCTGCCAGAACACGTAACTTTTTACAGAGAGCTCAGATTTGCAGAAGAAACACATATTCATACTCCTCACGATCTGAAAATCACAAAAACGCCTTCAAGTTTGAAGTACAAGATTTCCCTTACGAATTAGACCAAAGTGCATCTCAGAATTGGCAGTAGGGCTCAATTCAGCCAGAAAACGTAACTTTTGTCACAGAGCTCAGATTTGCAGAAGAAACACATATTCATGCTCCTCATAGTCTGAAAAGCACAAAAACGCCTTCAACTTTCATGTACGAGTTTTCCCTGAGGAATTAGACCAAAGTGCATCTCAGAATTGGCAGTAGGGCTCATTTCAGCTAGAAAACGTAACTTTTTACAGAGAGCTCAGATTTGCAGAAGAAACACATATTCATGCTCCTCAAGGTTTGAAAAGCACAAAAACGCCTTCAATTTTCAAGTACAAGCTTTCCCTGAGAAGTTAGAGCAAAGTGCATCTCAGAATTGTCAGTAGGACTCATTTCAGCCAGAACACGTAACTTTTTACAGAGAGCTCAGATTTGCAGAAGAAACACATATTCATACTCCTCACGGTCTGAAAATCACAAAAACGCCTTCAAGTTTCAAGTACGAACTTTCCCTGAGAAGTTAGAGCAAAGTGCATCTCACAATTGGCAGTAGGGCTCATTTCAGCCAGAACACGTAACTTTTTACAGAGAGCTCAGATTTGCAGAAGAAACACATATTCATGCTCCTCAAAGTCTGAAAAGCACAAAAACCCCTTCAGGTTTCAAGTACGAGCTTTCCCTGAGAAGTTAGAGCAAAGTGCATCTCAGAATTGGCAGTAGGACTCATTTCAGCCAGAACACGTAACTTTTTACAGAGAGCTCAGATTTGCAGAAGAAACACATATTCATGCTCCTCACGGTCTGAAAATCACAAAAACGCCTTCAAGTTTCAAGTACGAACTTTCCCTGAGAAGTTAGAGCAAAGTGCATCTCACAATTGGCAGTAGGGCTCATTTCAGCCAGAACACGTAACTTTTTACAGAGAGCTCAGATTTGCAGAAGAAACATATATTCATGCTCCTCACAGTCTGAAAAGCACAAAAACCCCTTCAATTTTCAAGTACGAGCTTTCCCTGAGAAGTTAGAGCAAAGTGCATCTCAGAATTGTCAGTAGGACTCATTTCAGCCAGAACACGTAACTTTTTACAGAGAGCTCAGATTTGCAGAAGAAACACATATTCATGCTCCTCACGGTCTGAAAAGCACAAAAACGGCTTCAATTTTCAAGGACGACCTTTCCCTGAGAAGTTAGAGCAAAGTGCATCTCACAATTCGCAGTAGGGCTCATTTCTGCCAGAACACGTAACTTTTTACAGAGAGGTCAGATTTGCAGAAGAAACACATATTCATACTCCTCACGGTCTGAAAATCACAAAAACGCCTTCAAGTTTCAAGTACAAGATTTCCCTTAGGAATTAGACCAAAGTGCATCTCAGAATTGGCAGTAGGGCTCAATTCAGCCAGAAAACGTAACTTTTGACACAGAACTCAGATTTGCAGAAGAAACAAATATTCATGCTCCTCACTGTCTGAAAAGCACAAAAACGCCTTCAAGTTTCAAGTACGAGCTTTCCCTGAGAAGTTAGAGCAAAGTGCATCTCAGAATTGGCAGTAGGACTCATTTCAGCCAGAACACGTAACTTTTTACAGAGAGCTCAGATTTGCAGAAGAAACACATATTCATACTCCTCACGGTCTGAAAATCACAAAAACGCCTTCAAGTTTCAAGTACAAGATTTCCCTTAGGAATTAGACCAAAGTGCATCTCAGAATTGGCAGTAGGGCTCAATTCAGCTAGAAAACCTAACTTCTGCTCAGATTCGCAGAAGAAACACATATTCATACTCCTCACGGTCTGAAAATCACAAAAACGCCTTCAAGTTTCAAGTACGAACTTTCCCTGAGAAGTTAGAGCAAAGTGCATCTCACAATTGGCAGTAGGGCTCATTTCAGCCAGAACACGTAACTTTTTACAGAGAGCTCAGATTTGCAGAAGAAACACATATTCATGCTCCTCAAAGTCTGAAAAGCACAAAAACCCCTTCAGGTTTCAAGTACGAGCTTTCCCTGAGAAGTTAGAGCAAAGTGCATCTCAGAATTGGCAGTAGGACTCATTTCAGCCAGAACACGTAACTTTTTACAGAGAGCTCAGATTTGCAGAAGAAACACATATTCATGCTCCTCACGGTCTGAAAGTCACAAAAACGCCTTCAAGTATCAAGGACGAACTTTCCCTGAGAAGTTAGAGCAAAGTGCATCTCACAATTGTCAGTAGGACTCATTTCAGCCAGAACACGTAACTTTTTACAGAGAGCTCAGATTTGCAGAAGAAACACATATTCATGCTCCTCACGGTCTGAAAAGCACAAAAACGGCTTCAATTTTCAAGGACGAGCTTTCCCTGAGAAGTTAGAGCAAAGTGCATCTCACAATTCGCAGTAGGGCTCATTTCTGCCAGAACACGTAACTTTTTACAGAGAGCTCAGATTTGCAGAAGAAACACATATTCATGCTCCTCAAGGTTTGAAAAGCACAAAAACGCCTTCAATTTTCAAGTACAAGCTTTCCCTGAGAAGTTAGAGCAAAGTGCATCTCAGAATTGGCAGTAGGGCTCATTTCAGTAAGAAAACGTAACTTTTGTCACAGAGCTCAGATTTGCAGAAGAAACACATATTCATGCTCCTCACAGTCTGAAAAGCACAAAAACGCCTTCAACTTTCATGTACGAGTTTTCCCTGAGGAATTAGACCAAAGTGCATCTCAGAATTGGCAGTAGGGCTCATTTCAGCTAGAAAACGTAACTTTTTACAGAGAGCTCAGATTTGCAGAAGAAACACATATTCATGCTCCTCACTGTCTGAAAAGCACAAAAACGCCTTCAAGTTTCAAGTACGAGCTTTCCCTGAGAAGTTAGAGCAAAGTGCATCTCACAATTCGCAGTAGGGCTCATTTCTGCCAGAACACGTAACTTTTTACAGAGAGCTCAGATTTGCAGAAGAAACACATATTCATACTCCTCACGATCTGAAAATCACAAAAACGCCTTCAAGTTTGAAGTACAAGATTTCCCTTACGAATTAGACCAAAGTGCATCTCAGAATTGGCAGTAGGGCTCAATTCAGCCAGAAAACGTAACTTTTGTCACAGAGCTCAGATTTGCAGAAGAAACACATATTCATGCTCCTCATAGTCTGAAAAGCACAAAAACGCCTTCAACTTTCATGTACGAGTTTTCCCTGAGGAATTAGACCAAAGTGCATCTCAGAATTGGCAGTAGGGCTCATTTCAGCTAGAAAACGTAACTTTTTACAGAGAGCTCAGATTTGCAGAAGAAACACATATTCATGCTCCTCAAGGTTTGAAAAGCACAAAAACGCCTTCAATTTTCAAGTACAAGCTTTCCCTGAGAAGTTAGAGCAAAGTGCATCTCAGAATTGGCAGTAGGGCTCATTTCAGTAAGAAAACGTAACTTTTGTCACAGAGCTCAGATTTGCAGAAGAAACACATATTCATGCTCCTCACAGTCTGAAAAGCACAAAAACGCCTTCAACTTTCATGTACGAGTTTTCCCTGAGGAATTAGACCAAAGTGCATCTCAGAATTGGCAGTAGGGCTCATTTCAGCTAGAAAACGTAACTTTTTACAGAGAGCTCAGATTTGCAGAAGAAACACATATTCATGCTCCTCACTGTCTGAAAAGCACAAAAACGCCTTCAAGTTTCAAGTACGAGCTTTCCCTGAGAAGTTAGAGCAAAGTGCATCTCACAATTCGCAGTAGGGCTCATTTCTGCCAGAACACGTAACTTTTTACAGAGAGCTCAGATTTGCAGAAGAAACACATATTCATACTCCTCACGATCTGAAAATCACAAAAACGCCTTCAAGTTTGAAGTACAAGATTTCCCTTACGAATTAGACCAAAGTGCATCTCAGAATTGGCAGTAGGGCTCAATTCAGCCAGAAAACGTAACTTTTGTCACAGAGCTCAGATTTGCAGAAGAAACACATATTCATGCTCTTCATAGTCTGAAAAGCACAAAAACGCCTTCAACTTTCATGTACGAGTTTTCCCTGAGGAATTAGACCAAAGTGCATCTCAGAATTGGCAGTAGGGCTCATTTCAGCTAGAAAACGTAACTTTTTACAGAGAGCTCAGATTTGCAGAAGAAACACATATTCATGCTCCTCAAGGTTTGAAAAGCACAAAAACGCCTTCAATTTTCAAGTACAAGCTTTCCCTGAGAAGTTAGAGCAAAGTGCATCTCAGAATTGTCAGTAGGACTCATTTCAGCCAGAACACGTAACTTTTTACAGAGAGCTCAGATTTGCAGAAGAAACACATATTCATACTCCTCACGGTCTGAAAATCACAAAAACGCCTTCAAGTTTCAAGTACGAACTTTCCCTGAGAAGTTAGAGCAAAGTGCATCTCACAATTGGCAGTAGGGCTCATTTCAGCCAGAACACGTAACTTTTTACAGAGAGCTCAGATTTGCAGAAGAAACACATATTCATGCTCCTCAAAGTCTGAAAAGCACAAAAACCCCTTCAGGTTTCAAGTACGAGCTTTCCCTGAGAAGTTAGAGCAAAGTGCATCTCAGAATTGGCAGTAGGACTCATTTCAGCCAGAACACGTAACTTTTTACAGAGAGCTCAGATTTGCAGAAGAAACACATATTCATGCTCCTCACGGTCTGAAAATCACAAAAACGCCTTCAAGTTTCAAGTACGAACTTTCCCTGAGAAGTTAGAGCAAAGTGCATCTCACAATTGGCAGTAGGGCTCATTTCAGCCAGAACACGTAACTTTTTACAGAGAGCTCAGATTTGCAGAAGAAACATATATTCATGCTCCTCACAGTCTGAAAAGCACAAAAACCCCTTCAATTTTCAAGTACGAGCTTTCCCTGAGAAGTTAGAGCAAAGTGCATCTCAGAATTGTCAGTAGGACTCATTTCAGCCAGAACACGTAACTTTTTACAGAGAGCTCAGATTTGCAGAAGAAACACATATTCATGCTCCTCAAGGTTTGAAAAGCACAAAAACGCCTTCAATTTTCAAGTACAAGCTTTCCCTGAGAAGTTAGAGCAAAGTGCATCTCAGAATTGGCAGTAGGGCTCATTTCAGTAAGAAAACGTAACTTTTGTCACAGAGCTCAGATTTGCAGAAGAAACACATATTCATGCTCCTCACAGTCTGAAAAGCACAAAAACGCCTTCAACTTTCATGTACGAGTTTTCCCTGAGGAATTAGACCAAAGTGCATCTCAGAATTGGCAGTAGGGCTCATTTCAGCTAGAAAACGTAACTTTTTACAGAGAGCTCAGATTTGCAGAAGAAACACATATTCATGCTCCTCACTGTCTGAAAAGCACAAAAACGCCTTCAAGTTTCAAGTACGAGCTTTCCCTGAGAAGTTAGAGCAAAGTGCATCTCACAATTCGCAGTAGGGCTCATTTCTGCCAGAACACGTAACTTTTTACAGAGAGCTCAGATTTGCAGAAGAAACACATATTCATACTCCTCACGATCTGAAAATCACAAAAACGCCTTCAAGTTTGAAGTACAAGATTTCCCTTACGAATTAGACCAAAGTGCATCTCAGAATTGGCAGTAGGGCTCAATTCAGCCAGAAAACGTAACTTTTGTCACAGAGCTCAGATTTGCAGAAGAAACACATATTCATGCTCCTCATAGTCTGAAAAGCACAAAAACGCCTTCAACTTTCATGTACGAGTTTTCCCTGAGGAATTAGACCAAAGTGCATCTCAGAATTGGCAGTAGGGCTCATTTCAGCTAGAAAACGTAACTTTTTACAGAGAGCTCAGATTTGCAGAAGAAACACATATTCATGCTCCTCAAGGTTTGAAAAGCACAAAAACGCCTTCAATTTTCAAGTACAAGCTTTCCCTGAGAAGTTAGAGCAAAGTGCATCTCAGAATTGTCAGTAGGACTCATTTCAGCCAGAACACGTAACTTTTTACAGAGAGCTCAGATTTGCAGAAGAAACACATATTCATACTCCTCACGGTCTGAAAATCACAAAAACGCCTTCAAGTTTCAAGTACGAACTTTCCCTGAGAAGTTAGAGCAAAGTGCATCTCACAATTGGCAGTAGGGCTCATTTCAGCCAGAACACGTAACTTTTTACAGAGAGCTCAGATTTGCAGAAGAAACACATATTCATGCTCCTCAAAGTCTGAAAAGCACAAAAACCCCTTCAGGTTTCAAGTACGAGCTTTCCCTGAGAAGTTAGAGCAAAGTGCATCTCAGAATTGGCAGTAGGACTCATTTCAGCCAGAACACGTAACTTTTTACAGAGAGCTCAGATTTGCAGAAGAAACACATATTCATGCTCCTCACGGTCTGAAAATCACAAAAACGCCTTCAAGTTTCAAGTACGAACTTTCCCTGAGAAGTTAGAGCAAAGTGCATCTCACAATTGGCAGTAGGGCTCATTTCAGCCAGAACACGTAACTTTTTACAGAGAGCTCAGATTTGCAGAAGAAACATATATTCATGCTCCTCACAGTCTGAAAAGCACAAAAACCCCTTCAATTTTCAAGTACGAGCTTTCCCTGAGAAGTTAGAGCAAAGTGCATCTCAGAATTGTCAGTAGGACTCATTTCAGCCAGAACACGTAACTTTTTACAGAGAGCTCAGATTTGCAGAAGAAACACATATTCATGCTCCTCACAGTCTGAAAAGCACAAAAACGGCTTCAATTTTCAAGGACGACCTTTCCCTGAGAAGTTAGAGCAAAGTGCATCTCACAATTCGCAGTAGGGCTCATTTCTGCCAGAACACGTAACTTTTTACAGAGAGGTCAGATTTGCAGAAGAAACACATATTCATACTCCTCACGGTCTGAAAATCACAAAAACGCCTTCAAGTTTCAAGTACAAGATTTCCCTTAGGAATTAGACCAAAGTGCATCTCAGAATTGGCAGTAGGGCTCAATTCAGCCAGAAAACGTAACTTTTGACACAGAACTCAGATTTGCAGAAGAAACAAATATTCATGCTCCTCACTGTCTGAAAAGCACAAAAACGCCTTCAAGTTTCAAGTACGAGCTTTCCCTGAGAAGTTAGAGCAAAGTGCATCTCAGAATTGGCAGTAGGACTCATTTCAGCCAGAACACGTAACTTTTTACAGAGAGCTCAGATTTGCAGAAGAAACACATATTCATACTCCTCACGGTCTGAAAATCACAAAAACGCCTTCAAGTTTCAAGTACAAGATTTCCCTTAGGAATTAGACCAAAGTGCATCTCAGAATTGGCAGTAGGGCTCAATTCAGCTAGAAAACCTAACTTCTGCTCAGATTCGCAGAAGAAACACATATTCATACTCCTCACGGTCTGAAAATCACAAAAACGCCTTCAAGTTTCAAGTACGAACTTTCCCTGAGAAGTTAGAGCAAAGTGCATCTCACAATTGGCAGTAGGGCTCATTTCAGCCAGAACACGTAACTTTTTACAGAGAGCTCAGATTTGCAGAAGAAACACATATTCATGCTCCTCAAAGTCTGAAAAGCACAAAAACCCCTTCAGGTTTCAAGTACGAGCTTTCCCTGAGAAGTTAGAGCAAAGTGCATCTCAGAATTGGCAGTAGGACTCATTTCAGCCAGAACACGTAACTTTTTACAGAGAGCTCAGATTTGCAGAAGAAACACATATTCATGCTCCTCACGGTCTGAAAGTCACAAAAACGCCTTCAAGTATCAAGGACGAACTTTCCCTGAGAAGTTAGAGCAAAGTGCATCTCACAATTGTCAGTAGGACTCATTTCAGCCAGAACACGTAACTTTTTACAGAGAGCTCAGATTTGCAGAAGAAACACATATTCATGCTCCTCACGGTCTGAAAAGCACAAAAACGGCTTCAATTTTCAAGGACGAGCTTTCCCTGAGAAGTTAGAGCAAAGTGCATCTCACAATTCGCAGTAGGGCTCATTTCTGCCAGAACACGTAACTTTTTACAGAGAGCTCAGATTTGCAGAAGAAACACATATTCATGCTCCTCAAGGTTTGAAAAGCACAAAAACGCCTTCAATTTTCAAGTACAAGCTTTCCCTGAGAAGTTAGAGCAAAGTGCATCTCAGAATTGGCAGTAGGGCTCATTTCAGTAAGAAAACGTAACTTTTGTCACAGAGCTCAGATTTGCAGAAGAAACACATATTCATGCTCCTCACAGTCTGAAAAGCACAAAAACGCCTTCAACTTTCATGTACGAGTTTTCCCTGAGGAATTAGACCAAAGTGCATCTCAGAATTGGCAGTAGGGCTCATTTCAGCTAGAAAACGTAACTTTTTACAGAGAGCTCAGATTTGCAGAAGAAACACATATTCATGCTCCTCACTGTCTGAAAAGCACAAAAACGCCTTCAAGTTTCAAGTACGAGCTTTCCCTGAGAAGTTAGAGCAAAGTGCATCTCACAATTCGCAGTAGGGCTCATTTCTGCCAGAACACGTAACTTTTTACAGAGAGCTCAGATTTGCAGAAGAAACACATATTCATACTCCTCACGATCTGAAAATCACAAAAACGCCTTCAAGTTTGAAGTACAAGATTTCCCTTACGAATTAGACCAAAGTGCATCTCAGAATTGGCAGTAGGGCTCAATTCAGCCAGAAAACGTAACTTTTGTCACAGAGCTCAGATTTGCAGAAGAAACACATATTCATGCTCCTCATAGTCTGAAAAGCACAAAAACGCCTTCAACTTTCATGTACGAGTTTTCCCTGAGGAATTAGACCAAAGTGCATCTCAGAATTGGCAGTAGGGCTCATTTCAGCTAGAAAACGTAACTTTTTACAGAGAGCTCAGATTTGCAGAAGAAACACATATTCATGCTCCTCAAGGTTTGAAAAGCACAAAAACGCCTTCAATTTTCAAGTACAAGCTTTCCCTGAGAAGTTAGAGCAAAGTGCATCTCAGAATTGGCAGTAGGGCTCATTTCAGTAAGAAAACGTAACTTTTGTCACAGAGCTCAGATTTGCAGAAGAAACACATATTCATGCTCCTCACAGTCTGAAAAGCACAAAAACGCCTTCAACTTTCATGTACGAGTTTTCCCTGAGGAATTAGACCAAAGTGCATCTCAGAATTGGCAGTAGGGCTCATTTCAGCTAGAAAACGTAACTTTTTACAGAGAGCTCAGATTTGCAGAAGAAACACATATTCATGCTCCTCACTGTCTGAAAAGCACAAAAACGCCTTCAAGTTTCAAGTACGAGCTTTCCCTGAGAAGTTAGAGCAAAGTGCATCTCACAATTCGCAGTAGGGCTCATTTCTGCCAGAACACGTAACTTTTTACAGAGAGCTCAGATTTGCAGAAGAAACACATATTCATACTCCTCACGATCTGAAAATCACAAAAACGCCTTCAAGTTTGAAGTACAAGATTTCCCTTACGAATTAGACCAAAGTGCATCTCAGAATTGGCAGTAGGGCTCAATTCAGCCAGAAAACGTAACTTTTGTCACAGAGCTCAGATTTGCAGAAGAAACACATATTCATGCTCTTCATAGTCTGAAAAGCACAAAAACGCCTTCAACTTTCATGTACGAGTTTTCCCTGAGGAATTAGACCAAAGTGCATCTCAGAATTGGCAGTAGGGCTCATTTCAGCTAGAAAACGTAACTTTTTACAGAGAGCTCAGATTTGCAGAAGAAACACATATTCATGCTCCTCAAGGTTTGAAAAGCACAAAAACGCCTTCAATTTTCAAGTACAAGCTTTCCCTGAGAAGTTAGAGCAAAGTGCATCTCAGAATTGTCAGTAGGACTCATTTCAGCCAGAACACGTAACTTTTTACAGAGAGCTCAGATTTGCAGAAGAAACACATATTCATACTCCTCACGGTCTGAAAATCACAAAAACGCCTTCAAGTTTCAAGTACGAACTTTCCCTGAGAAGTTAGAGCAAAGTGCATCTCACAATTGGCAGTAGGGCTCATTTCAGCCAGAACACGTAACTTTTTACAGAGAGCTCAGATTTGCAGAAGAAACACATATTCATGCTCCTCAAAGTCTGAAAAGCACAAAAACCCCTTCAGGTTTCAAGTACGAGCTTTCCCTGAGAAGTTAGAGCAAAGTGCATCTCAGAATTGGCAGTAGGACTCATTTCAGCCAGAACACGTAACTTTTTACAGAGAGCTCAGATTTGCAGAAGAAACACATATTCATGCTCCTCACGGTCTGAAAATCACAAAAACGCCTTCAAGTTTCAAGTACGAACTTTCCCTGAGAAGTTAGAGCAAAGTGCATCTCACAATTGGCAGTAGGGCTCATTTCAGCCAGAACACGTAACTTTTTACAGAGAGCTCAGATTTGCAGAAGAAACATATATTCATGCTCCTCACAGTCTGAAAAGCACAAAAACCCCTTCAATTTTCAAGTACGAGCTTTCCCTGAGAAGTTAGAGCAAAGTGCATCTCAGAATTGTCAGTAGGACTCATTTCAGCCAGAACACGTAACTTTTTACAGAGAGCTCAGATTTGCAGAAGAAACACATATTCATGCTCCTCACAGTCTGAAAAGCACAAAAACGGCTTCAATTTTCAAGGACGACCTTTCCCTGAGAAGTTAGAGCAAAGTGCATCTCACAATTCGCAGTAGGGCTCATTTCTGCCAGAACACGTAACTTTTTACAGAGAGGTCAGATTTGCAGAAGAAACACATATTCATACTCCTCACGGTCTGAAAATCACAAAAACGCCTTCAAGTTTCAAGTACAAGATTTCCCTTAGGAATTAGACCAAAGTGCATCTCAGAATTGGCAGTAGGGCTCAATTCAGCCAGAAAACGTAACTTTTGACACAGAACTCAGATTTGCAGAAGAAACAAATATTCATGCTCCTCACTGTCTGAAAAGCACAAAAACGCCTTCAAGTTTCAAGTACGAGCTTTCCCTGAGAAGTTAGAGCAAAGTGCATCTCAGAATTGGCAGTAGGACTCATTTCAGCCAGAACACGTAACTTTTTACAGAGAGCTCAGATTTGCAGAAGAAACACATATTCATACTCCTCACGGTCTGAAAATCACAAAAACGCCTTCAAGTTTCAAGTACAAGATTTCCCTTAGGAATTAGACCAAAGTGCATCTCAGAATTGGCAGTAGGGCTCAATTCAGCCAGAAAACGTAACTTTTGACACAGAACTCAGATTTGCAGAAGAAACAAATATTCATGCTCCTCACTGTCTGAAAAGCACAAAAACGCCTTCAAGTTTCAAGTACGAGCTTCCCCTGAGAAGTTAGAGCAAAGTGCATCTCAGAATTGGCAGTAGGACTCATTTCAGCCAGAACACGTAACTTTTTACAGAGAGCTCAGATTTGCAGAAGAAACACATATTCATGCTCCTCACGGTCTGAAAAGCACAAAAACGCCTTCAATTTTGAAGTACGAGCGTTACCTGAGAAGTTAGAGCAAAGTGCATCTCAGAATTGGCAGTAGGGCTCATTTCAGTGAGAAAACGTAACTTTTGTCACAGAGCTCAGATTTGCAGAAGAAACACATATTCATGCTCCTCACAGTCTGAAAAGCACAAAAACGCCTTCAACTTTCATGTACGAGTTTTCCCTGAGGAATTAGACCAAAGTGCATCTCAGAATTGGCAGTAGTGCTCATTTCAGCTAGAAAACGGAACTTTTTACAGAGAGCTCAGATTTGCAGAAGAAACACATATTCATGCTCCTCACGGTCTGAAAAGCACAAAAACGCCTTCAATTTTGAAGTACGAGCTTTCCCTGAGAAGTTAGAGCAAAGTGCATCTCAGAATTGGCAGTGGGGCTCAATTCAGCCAGAAAACGTTACTTTTGAAACAGAACTCAGATTTGCAGAAGAAACAAATATTCATGCTCCTCACTGTCTGAAAAGCACAAAAACGCCTTCAAGTTTCAAGTACGAGCTTTCCCTGAGAAGTTAGAGCAAAGTGCATCTCACAATTGGCAGTAGGGCTCATTTCAGTGAGAAAACGTAACTTTTGTCACAGAGCTCAGATTTGCAGAAGAAACACATATTCATGCTCCTCACAGTCTGAAAAGCACAAAAACGCCTTCAACTTTCATGTACGAGTTTTCCCTGAGGAATTAGACCAAAGTGCATCTCACAATTGGCAGTAGGGCTCATTTCAGCCAGAACACGTAACTTTTTACAGAGAGCTCAGATTTGCAGAAGAAACATATATTCATGCTCCTCACAGTCTGAAAAGCACAAAAACCCCTTCAATTTTCAAGTACGAGCTTTCCCTGAGAAGTTAGAGCAAAGTGCATCTCAGAATTGTCAGTAGGACTCATTTCAGCCAGAACACGTAACTTTTTACAGAGAGCTCAGATTTGCAGAAGAAACACATATTCATGCTCCTCACAGTCTGAAAAGCACAAAAACGGCTTCAATTTTCAAGGACGACCTTTCCCTGAGAAGTTAGAGCAAAGTGCATCTCACAATTCGCAGTAGGGCTCATTTCTGCCAGAACACGTAACTTTTTACAGAGAGCTCAGATTTGCAGAAGAAACACATATTCATACTCCTCACGGTCTGAAAATCACAAAAACGCCTTCAAGTTTCAAGTACAAGATTTCCCTTAGGAATTAGACCAAAGTGCATCTCAGAATTGGCAGTAGGGCTCAATTCAGCCAGAAAACGTAACTTTTGACACAGAACTCAGATTTGCAGAAGAAACAAATATTCATGCTCCTCACTGTCTGAAAAGCACAAAAACGCCTTCAAGTTTCAAGTACGAGCTTTCCCTGAGAAGTTAGAGCAAAGTGCATCTCAGAATTGGCAGTAGGACTCATTTCAGCCAGAACACGTAACTTTTTACAGAGAGCTCAGATTTGCAGAAGAAACACATATTCATACTCCTCACGGTCTGAAAATCACAAAAACGCCTTCAAGTTTCAAGTACAAGATTTCCCTTAGGAATTAAACCAAAGTGCATCTCAGAATTGGCAGTAGGGCTCAATTCAGCCAGAACACGTAACTTTTTACAGAGAGCTCAGATTTGCAGAAGAAACACATATTCATGCTCCTCACGGTCTGAAAAGCACAAAAACGCCTTCAATTTTGAAGTACGAGCGTTACCTGAGAAGTTAGAGCAAAGTGCATCTCAGAATTGGCAGTAGGGCTCATTTCAGTGAGAAAACGTAACTTTTGTCACAGAGCTCAGATTTGCAGAAGAAACACATATTCATGCTCCTCACAGTCTGAAAAGCACAAAAACGCCTTCAACTTTCATGTACGAGTTTTCCCTGAGGAATTAGACCAAAGTGCATCTCAGAATTGGCAGTAGGGCTCATTTCAGCCAGAACACGTAACTTTTTACAGAGAGCTCAGATTTGCAGAAGAAACACATATTCATGCTCCTCACAGTCTGAAAAGCACAAAAACCCCTTCAGGTTTCAAGTACGAGCTTTCCCTGAGAAGATAGAGCAAAGTGCATCTCAGAATTGGCAGTAGGACTCATTTCAGCCAGAACACGTAACTTTTTACAGAGAGCTCAGATTTGCAGAAGAAACACATATTCATGCTCCTCACGGTCTGAAAATCACAAAAACGCCTTCAAGTTTCAAGTACGAACTTTCCCTGAGAAGTTAGAGCAAAGTGCATCTCAGAATTGTCAGTAGGACTCATTTCAGCCAGAACACGTAACTTTTTACAGAGAGCTCAGATTTGCAGAAGAAACACATATTCATGCTCCTCACGGTCTGAAAAGCACAAAAACGGCTTCAATTTTCAAGTACGATCTTTCCCTGGGGAGTTAGACCAAAGTGCATCTCAGAATTGGCAGTAAGGCTCAATTCAGCTAGAAAACCTAACTTCTGACACAGAGCTCAGATTTGCAGAAGAAACACATATTCATGCTCATCACAGTCTGAAAAGCACAAAAACGCCTTCAATTTTCAAGTACGATCTTTCCCTGGGGAGTTAGACCAAAGTGCATCTCAGAATTGGCAGTAGGGCTCAATTCAGCCAGAAAACGTAACTTCTCACGCAGAGCTCAGATTTGCAGAAGAAACACATATTCATGCTCCTCACAGTCTGAAAAGCACAAAAACGCCTTCAATTTTCAAATAAGATCTTTCCCTGGGGAGTTAGACCAAAGTGCATCTCAGAATTGGCAGTAAGGCTCAATTCAGCTAGAAAACCTAACTTCTGCTCAGATTCGCAGAAGAAACACATATTCATGCTCCTCAAAGTCTGAAAAGCACAAAAACCCCTTCAGGTTTCAAGTACGAGCTTTCCCTGAGAAGTTACAGCAAAGTGCATCTCAGAATTGGCAGTAGGACTCATTTCAGCCAGAACACGTAACTTTTTACAGAGAGCTCAGATTTGCAGAAGAAACACATATTCATGCTCCTCACGGTCTGAAAATCACAAAAACGCCTTCAAGTTTCAAGTACGAACTTTCCCTGAGAAGTTAGAGCAAAGTGCATCTCACAATTGGCAGTAGGGCTCATTTCAGCCAGAACACGTAACTTTTTACAGAGAGCTCAGATTTGCAGAAGAAACACATATTCATGCTCCTCACAGTCTGAAAAGCACAAAAACCCCTTCAATTTTCAAGTACGAGCGTTCCCTGAGAAGTTAGAGCAAAGTGCATCTCAGAATTGTCAGTAGGGCTCATTTCTGCCAGAACACGTAACTTTTTACAGAGAGCTCAGATTTGCAGAAGAAACACATATTCATACTCCTCACGGTCTGAAAATCACAAAAACGCCTTCAAGTTTCAAGTACAAGATTTCCCTTAGGAATTAGACCAAAGTGCATCTCAGAATTGGCAGTAGGGCTCAATTCAGCCAGAAAACGTAACTTTTGACACAGAACTCAGATTTGCAGAAGAAACAAATATTCATGCTCCTCACTGTCTGAAAAGCACAAAAACGCCTTCAAGTTTCAAGTACGAGCTTTCCCTGAGAAGTTAGAGCAAAGTGCATCTCAGAATTGGCAGTAGGACTCATTTCAGCCAGAACACGTAACTTTTTACAGAGAGCTCAGATTTGCAGAAGAAACACATATTCATACTCCTCACGGTCTGAAAATCACAAAAACGCCTTCAAGTTTCAAGTACGAACTTTCCCTGAGAAGTTAGAGCAAAGTGCATCTCACAATAGGCAGTAGGGCTCATTTCAGCCAGAACACGTAACTTTTTACAGAGAGCTCAGATTTGCAGAAGAAGCACATATTCATGCTCCTCACGGTCTGAAAAGGACAAAAACGCCTTCAATTTTCAAGTACGATCTTTCCCTGGGGAGTTAGACCAAAGTGCATCTCAGAATTGGAATTTGGGCTCAATTCAGCTAGAAAATGTAACTTCTGACAGAGAGCTCAGATTTGCAGAAGAAACACATATTCATGCTCCTCACGGTCTGAAAAGCACAAAAACGCCTTCAATTTTCAAGTAAGAGCTTTCCGTGAAGAGTTAGACCAAAGTGCATCTCAGAATTGGCAGTAAGGCTCAATTCAGCTAGAAAACCTAACTTCTGACACAGAGCTCAGATTTGCAGAAGAAACACATATTCATGCTCCTCACTGTCTGAAAAGCACAAAAACGCCTTCAATTTTCAAGTACGATCTTTCCCTGGGGAGTTAGACCAAAGTGCATCTCAGAATTGGCAGTAAGGCTCAATTCAGCTAGAAAACCTAACTTCTGACACAGAGCTCAGATTTGCAGAAGAAACACATATTCATGCTCCTCACTGTCTGAAAAGCACAAAAACGCCTTCAATTTTCAAGTACGATCTTTCCCTGGGGAGTTAGACCAAAGTGCATCTCAGAATTGGCAGTAAGGCTCAATTCAGCTAGAAAACCTAACTTCTGACACAGAGCTCAGATTTGCAGAAGAAACACATATTCATGCTCATCACAGTCTGAAAAGCACAAAAACGCCTTCAATTTTCAAGTACGATCTTTCCCTGGGGAGTTAGACCAAAGTGCATCTCAGAATTGGCAGTAGGGCTCAATTCAGCCAGAAAACGTAACTTCTCACGCAGAGCTCAGATTTGCAGAAGAAACACATATTCATGCTCCTCACAGTCTGAAAAGCACAAAAACGCCTTCAATTTTCAAATAAGATCTTTCCCTGGGGAGTTAGACCAAAGTGCATCTCAGAATTGGCAGTAAGGCTCAATTCAGCTAGAAAACCTAACTTCTGCTCAGATTCGCAGAAGAAACACATATTCATGCTCATCACAATCTGAAAAGCACAAAAACGCCTTCAATTTTCAAGTAAGAGCTTTCCGTGAAGAGTTAGACCAAAGTGCATCTCAGAATTGGCATTAGGGCTCAATTCAGCTAGAAAACGTAACTTTTGTCACAGAGCTCAGATTTGCAGAAGAAACACATATTCATGCTCCTCACAGTCTGAAAAGCACAAAAACGCCTTCAACTTTCATGTACGAGTTTTCCCTGAGGAATTAGACCAAAGTGCATCTCAGAATTGGCAGTAGGGCTCATTTCAGCCAGAACACGTAACTTTTTACAGAGAGCTCAGATTTGCAGAAGAAACACATATTCATGCTCCTCACAGTCTGAAAAGCACAAAAACCCCTTCAGGTTTCAAGTACGAGCTTTCCCTGAGAAGTTAGAGCAAAGTGCATCTCAGAATTGGCAGTAGGACTCATTTCAGCCAGAACACGTAACTTTTTACAGAGAGCTCAGATTTGCAGAAGAAACACATATTCATGCTCCTCACGGTCTGAAAATCACAAAAACGCCTTCAAGTTTCAAGTACGAACTTTCCCTGAGAAGTTAGAGCAAAGTGCATCTCAGAATTGTCAGTAGGACTCATTTCAGCCAGAACACGTAACTTTTTACAGAGAGCTCAGATTTGCAGAAGAAACACATATTCATGCTCCTCACGGTCTGAAAAGCACAAAAACGGCTTCAATTTTCAAGTACGATCTTTCCCTGGGGAGTTAGACCAAAGTGCATCTCAGAATTGGCAGTAGGGCTCAATTCAGCCAGAAAACCTAACTTCTGACACAGAGCTCAGATTTGCAGAAGAAACAAATATTCATGCTCATCACAGTCTGAAAAGCACAAAAACGCCTTCAATTTTCAAGTACGATCTTTCCCTGGGGAGTTAGACCAAAGTGCATCTCAGAATTGGCAGTAGGGCTCAATTCAGCCAGAAAACGTAACTTCTCACGCAGAGCTCAGATTTGCAGAAGAAACACATATTCATGCTCCTCACAGTCTGAAAAGCACAAATAACCCTGGGGAGTTAGACCAAAGTGCATCTCAGAATTGGCAGTAAGGCTCAATTCAGCTAGAAAACCTAACTTCTGCTCAGATTCGCAGAAGAAACACATATTCATGCTCATCACAATCTGAAAAGCACAAAAACGCCTTCAATTTTCAAGTAAGAGCTTTCCGTGAAGAGTTAGACCAAAGTGCATCTCAGAATTGGCATTAGGGCTCAATTCAGCTAGAAAACGTAACTTTTGTCACACCGCTCAGATTTGCAGAAGAAACACATATTCATGCTCCTCACAGTCTGAAAAGCACAAAAACGCCTTCAACTTTCATGTACGAGTTTTCCCTGAGGAATTAGACCAAAGTGCATCTCAGAATTGGCAGTAGGGCTCATTTCAGCCAGAACACGTAACTTTTGTCACAGAGCTCAGATTTGCAGAAAACACATATTCATGCTCCTCACAGTCTGAAAAGCACAAAAACGCCTTCAATTTTCAAGTACAAGCTTTCCCTGAGAAGTTAGAGCAAAGTGCATCTCAGAATTGTCAGTAGGACTCATTTCAGCCAGAACACGTAACTTTTTACAGAGAGCTCAGATTTGCAGAAGAAACACATATTCATGCTCCTCACTGTCTGAAAAGCACAAAAACGCCTTCAAGTTTCAAGTACGAGCTTTCCCTGAGAAGTTAGAGCAAAGTGCATCTCACAATTCGCAGTAGGGCTCATTTTTGCCAGAACACGTAACTTTTTACAGAGAGCTCAGATTTGCAGAAGAAACACATATTCATACTCCTCACGATCTGAAAATCACAAAAACGCCTTCAAGTTTGAAGTACAAGATTTCCCTTACGAATTAGACCAAAGTGCATCTCAGAATTGGCAGTAGGGCTCAATTCAGCCAGAAAACGTAACTTTTGTCACAGAGCTCAGATTTGCAGAAGAAACACATATTCATGCTCCTCACAGTCTGAAAAGCACAAAAACGACTTCAACTTTCATGTACGAGTTTTCCCTGAGGAATTAGACCAAAGTGCATCTCAGAATTGGCAGTAGGGCTCATTTCAGCTAGAAAACGTAACTTTTTACAGAGAGATTTGCAGAAGAAACACATATTCATACTCCTCACGATCTGAAAATCACAAAAACGCCTTCAAGTTTGAAGTACAAGATTTCCCTTACGAATTAGACCAAAGTGCATCTCAGAATTGGCAGTAGGGCTCAATTCAGCCAGAAAACGTAACTTTTGTCACAGAGCTCAGATTTGCAGAAGAAACACATATTCATGCTCCTCACAGTCTGAAAAGCACAAAAACGACTTCAACTTTCATGTACGAGTTTTCCCTGAGGAATTAGACCAAAGTGCATCTCAGAATTGGCAGTAGGGCTCATTTCAGCTAGAAAACGTAACTTTTTACAGAGAGCTCAGATTTGCAGAAGAAACACATATTCATGCTCCTCAAGGTTTGAAAAGCACAAAAACGCCTTCAATTTTCAAGTACGAGCTTTCCCTGAGAAGTTAGAGCAAAGTGCATCTCAGAATTGTCAGTAGGACTCATTTCAGCCAGAACACGTAACTTTTTACAGAGAGCTCAGATTTGAAGAAGAAACACTTATTCATGCTCCTCACAGTCTGAAAAGCACAAAAACGCCTTCAGGTTTCAAGTACGAACTTTCCCTGAGAAGTTAGAGCAAAGTGCATCTCAGAATTGGCAGTAGGACTCATTTCAGCCAGAACACGTAACTTTTTACAGAGAGCTCAGATTTGCAGAAGCAACACATATTCATACTCCTCACGGTCTGAAAATCACAAAAACCCCTTCAAGTTTCAAGTACGAACTTTCCCTGAGAAGATAGAGCAAAGTGCATCTCACAATTGGCAGTAGGGCTCATTTCAGCCAGAAAACGTAACTTCTCACGCAGAGCTCAGATTTGCAGAAGAAACACATATTCATGCTCCTCACAGTCTGAAAAGCACAAAAACCCCTTCAGGTTTCAAGTACGAGCTTTCCCTGAGAAGTTAGAGCAAAGTGCATCTCAGAATTGGCAGTAGGACTCATTTCAGCCAGAACACGTAACTTTTTACAGAGAGCTCAGATTTGCAGAAGAAACACATATTCATGCTCCTCACGGTCTGAAAATCACAAAAACGCCTTCAAGTTTCAAGTACGAACTTTCCCTGAGAAGTTAGAGCAAAGTGCATCTCACAATTGGCAGTAGGGCTCATTTCAGCCAGAACACGTAACTTTTTACAGAGAGCTCAGATTTGCAGAAGAAACACATATTCATGCTCCTCACAGTCTGAAAAGCACAAAAACCCCTTCAATTTTCAAGTACGAGCTTTCCCTGAGAAGTTAGAGCAAAGTGCATCTCAGAATTGTCAGTAGGACTCATTTCAGCCAGAACACGTAACTTTTTACAGAGAGCTCAGATTTGCAGAAGAAACACATATTCATGCTCCTCACAGTCTGAAAAGCACAAAAACGGCTTCAATTTTCAAGGACGAGCTTTCCCTGAGAAGTTAGAGCAAAGTGCATCTCACAATTCGCAGTAGGGCTTATTTCTGCCAGAACACGTAACTTTTTACAGAGAGCTCAGATTTGCAGAAGAAACACATATTCATGCTCCTCACAGTCTGAAAAGCACAAAAACGGCTTCAATTTTCAAGGACGAGCTTTCCCTGAGAAGTTAGAGCAAAGTGCATCTCACAATTCGCAGTAGGGCTCATTTCTGCCAGAACACGTAACTTTTTACAGAGAGCTCAGATTTGCAGAAGAAACACATATTCATACTCCTCACGGTCTGAAAATCACAAAAACGCCTTGAAGTTTCAAGTACAAGATTTCCCTTAGGAATTAGACCAAAGTGCATCTCAGAATTGGCAGTAGGGCTCAATTCAGCCAGAAAACGTAACTTTTGACACAGAACTCAGATTTGCAGAAGAAACAAATATTCATGCTCCTCACTGTCTGAAAAGCACAAAAACGCCTTCAAGTTTCAAGTACGAGCTTTCCCTGAGAAGTTAGAGCAAAGTGCATCTCAGAATTGGCAGTAGGACTCATTTCAGCCAGAACACGTAACTTTTTACAGAGAGCTCAGATTTGCAGAAGAAACACATATTCATACTCCTCACGGTCTGAAAATCACAAAAACGCCTTCAAGTTTCAAGTACAAGATTTCCCTTAGGAATTAGACCAAAGTGCATCTCAGAATTGGCAGTAAGGCTCAATTCAGCCAGAAAACGTAACTTTTGACACAGAACTCAGATTTGCAGAAGAAACAAATATTCATGCTCCTCACTGTCTGAAAAGGACAAAAACGCCTTCAAGTTTCAAGTACAAGCTTCCCCTGAGAAGTTAGAGCAAAGTGCATCTCAGAATTGGCAGTAGGACTCATTTCAGCCAGAACACGTAACTTTTTACAGAGAGCTCAGATTTGCAGAAGAAACACATATTCATGCTCCTCACGGTCTGAAAAGCACAAAAACGCCTTCAATTTTGAAGTACGAGCGTTACCTGAGAAGTTAGAGCAAAGTGCATCTCAGAATTTGCAGTAGGGCTCATTTCAGTGAGAAAACGTAACTTTTGTCACAGAGCACAGATTTGCAGAAGAAACACATATTCATGCTCCTCACAGTCTGAAAAGCACAAAAACGCCTTCAACTTTCATGTACGAGTTTTCCCTGAGGAATTAGACCAAAGTGCATCTCAGAATTGGCAGTAGGGCTCATTTCAGCTAGAAAACGGAACTTTTTACAGAGAGCTCAGATTTGCAGAAGAAACACATATTCATGCTCCTCAAGGTTTGAAAAGCACAAAAACGCCTTCAATTTTCAAGTACAAGCTTTCCCTGAGAAGTTAGAGCAAAGTGCATCTCACAATTCGCAGTAGGGCTTATTTCTGCCAGAACACGTAACTTTTTACAGAGAGCTCAGATTTGCAGAAGAAACACATATTCATGCTCCTCACAGTCTGAAAAGCACAAAAACGGCTTCAATTTTCAAGGACGAGCTTTCCCTGAGAAGTTAGAGCAAAGTGCATCTCACAATTCGCAGTAGGGCTCATTTCTGCCAGAACACGTAACTTTTTACAGAGAGCTCAGATTTGCAGAAGAAACACATATTCATACTCCTCACGGTCTGAAAATCACAAAAACGCCTTCAAGTTTCAAGTACAAGATTTCCCTTAGGAATTAGACCAAAGTGCATCTCAGAATTGGCAGTAGGGCTCAATTCAGCCAGAAAACGTAACTTTTGACACAGAACTCAGATTTGCAGAAGAAACAAATATTCATGCTCCTCACTGTCTGAAAAGCACAAAAACGCCTTCAAGTTTCAAGTACGAGCTTTCCCTGAGAAGTTAGAGCAAAGTGCATCTCAGAATTGGCAGTAGGACTCATTTCAGCCAGAACACGTAACTTTTTACAGAGAGCTCAGATTTGCAGAAGAAACACATATTCATACTCCTCACGGTCTGAAAATCACAAAAACGCCTTCAAGTTTCAAGTACAAGATTTCCCTTAGGAATTAGACCAAAGTGCATCTCAGAATTGGCAGTAGGGCTCAATTCAGCCAGAAAACGTAACTTTTGACACAGAACTCAGATTTGCAGAAGAAACAAATATTCATGCTCCTCACTGTCTGAAAAGGACAAAAACGCCTTCAAGTTTCAAGTACAAGCTTCCCCTGAGAAGTTAGAGCAAAGTGCATCTCAGAATTGGCAGTAGGACTCATTTCAGCCAGAACACGTAACTTTTTACAGAGAGCTCAGATTTGCAGAAGAAACACATATTCATGCTCCTCACGGTCTGAAAAGCACAAAAACGCCTTCAATTTTGAAGTACGAGCGTTACCTGAGAAGTTAGAGCAAAGTGCATCTCAGAATTGGCAGTAGGGCTCATTTCAGTGAGAAAACGTAACTTTTGTCACAGAGCTCAGATTTGCAGAAGAAACAAATATTCATGCTCCTCACTGTCTGAAAAGCACAAAAACGCCTTCAAGTTTCAAGTTCGAGTTTTCCCTGAGGAATTAGACCAAAGTGCATCTCAGAATTGGCAGTAGGGCTCATTTCAGCTAGAAAACGGAACTTTTTACAGAGAGCTCAGATTTGCAGAAGAAACACATATTCATGCTCCTCAAGGTTTGAAAAGCACAAAAACGCCTTCAATTTTCAAGTACAAGCTTTCCCTGAGAAGTTAGAGCAAAGTGCATCTCACAATTCTCAGTAGGGCTCATTTCTGCCAGAACACGTAACTTTTTACAGAGAGCTCAGATTTGAAGAAGAAACAAATATTCATGCTCCTCACAGTCTGAAAAGCACAAAAACGGCTTCAATTTTCAAGTACGAGCTTTCCCTGAGAAGTTAGAGCAAAGTGCATCTCAAAATTCGCAGTAGGGCTCATTTCTGCCAGAACACGTAACTTTTTACAGAGAGCTCAGATTTGCAGAAGAAACACATATTCATACTCCTCACGGTCTGAAAATCACAAAAACGCCTTCAAGTTTCAAGTACGAACTTTCCCTGAGAAGTTAGAGCAAAGTGCATCTCACAATTGGCAGTAGGGCTCATTTCAGCCAGAACACGTAACTTTTTACAGAGAGCTCAGATTTGTAGAAGAAACACATATTCATGCTCCTCACAGTCTGAAAAGCACAAAAACCCCTTCAATTTTCAAGTACGAGCTTTCCCTGAGAAGTTAGAGCAAAGTGCATCTCAGAATTGTCAGTAGGACTCATTTCAGCCAGAACACGTAACTTTTTACAGAGAGCTCAGATTTGCAGAAGAAACACATATTCATGCTCCTCACGGTCTGAAAAGCACAAAAACGCCTTCAATTTTCAAGTAAGAGCTTTCCGTGAAGAGTTAGACCAAAGTGCATCTCAGAATTGGCAGTAAGGCTCAATTCAGCTAGAAAACCTAACTTCTGACACAGAGCTCAGATTTGCAGAAGAAACACATATTCATGCTCCTCACTGTCTGAAAAGCACAAAAACGCCTTCAATTTTCAAGTACGATCTTTCCCTGGGGAGTTAGACCAAAGTGCATCTCAGAATTGGCAGTAAGGCTCAATTCAGCTAGAAAACCTAACTTCTGACACAGAGCTCAGATTTGCAGAAGAAACACATATTCATGCTCATCACAGTCTGAAAAGCACAAAAACGCCTTCAATTTTCAAGTACGATCTTTCCCTGGGGAGTTAGACCAAAGTGCATCTCAGAATTGGCAGTAGGGCTCAATTCAGCCAGAAAACGTAACTTCTCACGCAGAGCTCAGATTTGCAGAAGAAACACATATTCATGCTCCTCACAGTCTGAAAAGCACAAAAACGCCTTCAATTTTCAAATAAGATCTTTCCCTGGGGAGTTAGACCAAAGTGCATCTCAGAATTGGCAGTAAGGCTCAATTCAGCTAGAAAACCTAACTTCTGCTCAGATTCGCAGAAGAAACACATATTCATGCTCATCACAATCTGAAAAGCACAAAAACGCCTTCAATTTTCAAGTAAGAGCTTTCCGTGAAGAGTTAGACCAAAGTGCATCTCAGAATTGGCATTAGGGCTCAATTCAGCTAGAAAACGTAACTTTTGTCACAGAGCTCAGATTTGCAGAAGAAACACATATTCATGCTCCTCACAGTCTGAAAAGCACAAAAACGCCTTCAACTTTCATGTACGAGTTTTCCCTGAGGAATTAGACCAAAGTGCATCTCAGAATTGGCAGTAGGGCTCATTTCAGCCAGAACACGTAACTTTTTACAGAGAGCTCAGATTTGCAGAAGAAACACATATTCATGCTCCTCACAGTCTGAAAAGCACAAAAACCCCTTCAGGTTTCAAGTACGAGCTTTCCCTGAGAAGTTAGAGCAAAGTGCATCTCAGAATTGGCAGTAGGACTCATTTCAGCCAGAACACGTAACTTTTTACAGAGAGCTCAGATTTGCAGAAGAAACACATATTCATGCTCCTCACGGTCTGAAAATCACAAAAACGCCTTCAAGTTTCAAGTACGAACTTTCCCTGAGAAGTTAGAGCAAAGTGCATCTCAGAATTGTCAGTAGGACTCATTTCAGCCAGAACACGTAACTTTTTACAGAGAGCTCAGATTTGCAGAAGAAACACATATTCATGCTCCTCACGGTCTGAAAAGCACAAAAACGGCTTCAATTTTCAAGTACGATCTTTCCCTGGGGAGTTAGACCAAAGTGCATCTCAGAATTGGCAGTAGGGCTCAATTCAGCCAGAAAACCTAACTTCTGACACAGAGCTCAGATTTGCAGAAGAAACAAATATTCATGCTCATCACAGTCTGAAAAGCACAAAAACGCCTTCAATTTTCAAGTACGATCTTTCCCTGGGGAGTTAGACCAAAGTGCATCTCAGAATTGGCAGTAGGGCTCAATTCAGCCAGAAAACGTAACTTCTCACGCAGAGCTCAGATTTGCAGAAGAAACACATATTCATGCTCCTCACAGTCTGAAAAGCACAAATAACCCTGGGGAGTTAGACCAAAGTGCATCTCAGAATTGGCAGTAAGGCTCAATTCAGCTAGAAAACCTAACTTCTGCTCAGATTCGCAGAAGAAACACATATTCATGCTCATCACAATCTGAAAAGCACAAAAACGCCTTCAATTTTCAAGTAAGAGCTTTCCGTGAAGAGTTAGACCAAAGTGCATCTCAGAATTGGCATTAGGGCTCAATTCAGCTAGAAAACGTAACTTTTGTCACACCGCTCAGATTTGCAGAAGAAACACATATTCATGCTCCTCACAGTCTGAAAAGCACAAAAACGCCTTCAACTTTCATGTACGAGTTTTCCCTGAGGAATTAGACCAAAGTGCATCTCAGAATTGGCAGTAGGGCTCATTTCAGCCAGAACACGTAACTTTTGTCACAGAGCTCAGATTTGCAGAAAACACATATTCATGCTCCTCACAGTCTGAAAAGCACAAAAACGCCTTCAACTTTCATGTACAAGTTTTCCCTGAGGAATTAAACCAAAGTGCATCTCAGAATTGGCAGTAGGGCTCATTTCAGCTAGAAAACGTAACTTTTTACAGAGAGCTCAGATTTGCAGAAGAAACACATATTCATGCTCCTCAAGGTTTGAAAAGCACAAAAACGCCTTCAATTTTCAAGTACAAGCTTTCCCTGAGAAGTTAGAGCAAAGTGCATCTCAGAATTGTCAGTAGGACTCATTTCAGCCAGAACACGTAACTTTTTACAGAGAGCTCAGATTTGCAGAAGAAACACATATTCATGCTCCTCACTGTCTGAAAAGCACAAAAACGCCTTCAAGTTTCAAGTACGAGCTTTCCCTGAGAAGTTAGAGCAAAGTGCATCTCACAATTCGCAGTAGGGCTCATTTCTGCCAGAACACGTAACTTTTTACAGAGAGCTCAGATTTGCAGAAGAAACACATATTCATACTCCTCACGATCTGAAAATCACAAAAACGCCTTCAAGTTTGAAGTACAAGATTTCCCTTACGAATTAGACCAAAGTGCATCTCAGAATTGGCAGTAGGGCTCAATTCAGCCAGAAAACGTAACTTTTGTCACAGAGCTCAGATTTGCAGAAGAAACACATATTCATGCTCCTCACAGTCTGAAAAGCACAAAAACGACTTCAACTTTCATGTACGAGTTTTCCCTGAGGAATTAGACCAAAGTGCATCTCAGAATTGGCAGTAGGGCTCATTTCAGCTAGAAAACGTAACTTTTTACAGAGAGATTTGCAGAAGAAACACATATTCATACTCCTCACGATCTGAAAATCACAAAAACGCCTTCAAGTTTGAAGTACAAGATTTCCCTTACGAATTAGACCAAAGTGCATCTCAGAATTGGCAGTAGGGCTCAATTCAGCCAGAAAACGTAACTTTTGTCACAGAGCTCAGATTTGCAGAAGAAACACATATTCATGCTCCTCACAGTCTGAAAAGCACAAAAACGACTTCAACTTTCATGTACGAGTTTTCCCTGAGGAATTAGACCAAAGTGCATCTCAGAATTGGCAGTAGGGCTCATTTCAGCTAGAAAACGTAACTTTTTACAGAGAGCTCAGATTTGCAGAAGAAACACATATTCATGCTCCTCAAGGTTTGAAAAGCACAAAAACGCCTTCAATTTTCAAGTACGAGCTTTCCCTGAGAAGTTAGAGCAAAGTGCATCTCAGAATTGTCAGTAGGACTCATTTCAGCCAGAACACGAAACTTTTTACAGAGAGCTCAGATTTGAAGAAGAAACACTTATTCATGCTCCTCACAGTCTGAAAAGCACAAAAACGCCTTCAGGTTTCAAGTACGAACTTTCCCTGAGAAGTTAGAGCAAAGTGCATCTCAGAATTGGCAGTAGGACTCATTTCAGCCAGAACACGTAACTTTTTACAGAGAGCTCAGATTTGCAGAAGCAACACATATTCATACTCCTCACGGTCTGAAAATCACAAAAACCCCTTCAAGTTTCAAGTACGAACTTTCCCTGAGAAGATAGAGCAAAGTGCATCTCACAATTGGCAGTAGGGCTCATTTCAGCCAGAAAACGTAACTTCTCACGCAGAGCTCAGATTTGCAGAAGAAACACATATTCATGCTCCTCACAGTCTGAAAAGCACAAAAACCCCTTCAGGTTTCAAGTACGAGCTTTCCCTGAGAAGTTAGAGCAAAGTGCATCTCAGAATTGGCAGTAGGACTCATTTCAGCCAGAACACGTAACTTTTTACAGAGAGCTCAGATTTGCAGAAGAAACACATATTCATGCTCCTCACGGTCTGAAAATCACAAAAACGCCTTCAAGTTTCAAGTACGAACTTTCCCTGAGAAGTTAGAGCAAAGTGCATCTCACAATTGGCAGTAGGGCTCATTTCAGCCAGAACACGTAACTTTTTACAGAGAGCTCAGATTTGCAGAAGAAACACATATTCATGCTCCTCACAGTCTGAAAAGCACAAAAACCCCTTCAATTTTCAAGTACGAGCTTTCCCTGAGAAGTTAGAGCAAAGTGCATCTCAGAATTGTCAGTAGGACTCATTTCAGCCAGAACACGTAACTTTTTACAGAGAGCTCAGATTTGCAGAAGAAACACATATTCATGCTCCTCACAGTCTGAAAAGCACAAAAACGGCTTCAATTTTCAAGGACGAGCTTTCCCTGAGAAGTTAGAGCAAAGTGCATCTCACAATTCGCAGTAGGGCTTATTTCTGCCAGAACACGTAACTTTTTACAGAGAGCTCAGATTTGCAGAAGAAACACATATTCATGCTCCTCACAGTCTGAAAAGCACAAAAACGGCTTCAATTTTCAAGGACGAGCTTTCCCTGAGAAGTTAGAGCAAAGTGCATCTCACAATTCGCAGTAGGGCTCATTTCTGCCAGAACACGTAACTTTTTACAGAGAGCTCAGATTTGCAGAAGAAACACATATTCATACTCCTCACGGTCTGAAAATCACAAAAACGCCTTCAAGTTTCAAGTACAAGATTTCCCTTAGGAATTAGACCAAAGTGCATCTCAGAATTGGCAGTAGGGCTCAATTCAGCCAGAAAACGTAACTTTTGACACAGAACTCAGATTTGCAGAAGAAACAAATATTCATGCTCCTCACTGTCTGAAAAGCACAAAAACGCCTTCAAGTTTCAAGTACGAGCTTTCCCTGAGAAGTTAGAGCAAAGTGCATCTCAGAATTGGCAGTAGGACTCATTTCAGCCAGAACACGTAACTTTTTACAGAGAGCTCAGATTTGCAGAAGAAACACATATTCATACTCCTCACGGTCTGAAAATCACAAAAACGCCTTCAAGTTTCAAGTACAAGATTTCCCTTAGGAATTAGACCAAAGTGCATCTCAGAATTGGCAGTAGGGCTCAATTCAGCCAGAAAACGTAACTTTTGACACAGAACTCAGATTTGCAGAAGAAACAAATATTCATGCTCCTCACTGTCTGAAAAGGACAAAAACGCCTTCAAGTTTCAAGTACAAGCTTCCCCTGAGAAGTTAGAGCAAAGTGCATCTCAGAATTGGCAGTAGGACTCATTTCAGCCAGAACACGTAACTTTTTACAGAGAGCTCAGATTTGCAGAAGAAACACATATTCATGCTCCTCACGGTCTGAAAAGCACAAAAACGCCTTCAATTTTGAAGTACGAGCGTTACCTGAGAAGTTAGAGCAAAGTGCATCTCAGAATTGGCAGTAGGGCTCATTTCAGTGAGAAAACGTAACTTTTGTCACAGAGCTCAGATTTGCAGAAGAAACAAATATTCATGCTCCTCACTGTCTGAAAAGCACAAAAACGCCTTCAAGTTTCAAGTACGAGTTTTCCCTGAGGAATTAGACCAAAGTGCATCTCAGAATTGGCAGTAGGGCTCATTTCAGCTAGAAAACGGAACTTTTTACAGAGAGCTCAGATTTGCAGAAGAAACACATATTCATGCTCCTCAAGGTTTGAAAAGCACAAAAACGCCTTCAATTTTCAAGTACAAGCTTTCCCTGAGAAGTTAGAGCAAAGTGCATCTCACAATTCTCAGTAGGGCTCATTTCTGCCAGAACACGTAACTTTTTACAGAGAGCTCAGATTTGAAGAAGAAACAAATATTCATGCTCCTCACAGTCTGAAAAGCACAAAAACGGCTTCAATTTTCAAGTACGAGCTTTCCCTGAGAAGTTAGAGCAAAGTGCATCTCAAAATTCGCAGTAGGGCTCATTTCTGCCAGAACACGTAACTTTTTACAGAGAGCTCAGATTTGCAGAAGAAACACATATTCATACTCCTCACGGTCTGAAAATCACAAAAACGCCTTCAAGTTTCAAGTACGAACTTTCCCTGAGAAGTTAGAGCAAAGTGCATCTCACAATTGGCAGTAGGGCTCATTTCAGCCAGAACACGTAACTTTTTACAGAGAGCTCAGATTTGCAGAAGAAACACATATTCATGCTCCTCACAGTCTGAAAAGCACAAAAACACCTTCAATTTTCAAGTACGAGCTTTCCCTGAGAAGTTAGAGCAAAGTGCATCTCAGAATTGTCAGTAGGACTCATTTCAGCCAGAACACGTAACTTTTTACAGAGAGCTCAGATTTGCAGAAGAAACACATATTCATGCTCCTCACAGTCTGAAAAGCACAAAAACGGCTTCAACTTTCATGTACGAGTTTTCCCTGAGGAATTAGACCAAAGTGCATCTCAGAATTGGCAGTAGGGCTCATTTCAGCTAGAAAACGGAACTTTTTACAGAGAGCTCAGATTTGCAGAAGAAACACATATTCATGCTCCTCAAGGTTTGAAAAGCACAAAAACGCCTTCAATTTTCAAGTACAAGCTTTCCCTGAGAAGTTAGAGCAAAGTGCATCTCAGAATTGTCAGTAGGACTCATTTCAGCCAGAACACGTAACTTTTTACAGAGAGCTCAGATTTGCAGAAGAAACACATATTCATGCTCCTCACGGTCTGAAAAGCACAAAAACGCCTTCAATTTTGACGTACGAGCTTTCCCTGAGAAGTTAGAGCAAAGTGCATCTCAGAATTGGCAGTGGGGCTCAATTCAGCCAGAAAACGTTACTTTTGACACAGAACTCAGATTTGCAGAAGAAACAAATATTCATGCTCCTCACTGTCTGAAAAGCACAAAAACGCCTTCAAGTTTCAAGTACGAGCTTTCCCTGAGAAGTTAGAGCAAAGTGCATCTCACAATTCTCAGTAGGGCTCATTTCTGCCAGAACACGTAACTTTTTACAGAGAGCTCAGATTTACAGAAGAAACACATATTCATGCTCCTCACAGTCTGAAAAGGACAAAAACCCCTTCAATTTTCAAGTACGAGCTTTCCCTGAGAAGTTAGAGCAAAGTGCATCTCAGAATTGTCAGTAGGACTCATTTCAGCCAGAACACGTAACTTTTTACAGAGAGCTCAGATTTGCAGAAGAAACAAATATTCATGCTCCTCACAGTCTGAAAAGCACAAAAACGGCTTCAATTTTCAAGTACGAGCTTTCCCTGAGAAGTTAGAGCAAAGTGCATCTCAAAATTCGCAGTAGGGCTCATTTCTGCCAGAACACGTCACTTTTTACAGAGAGCTCAGATTTGCAGAAGAAACACATATTCATACTCCTCACGGTCTGAAAATCACAAAAACGCCTTCAAGTTTCAAGTACGAACTTTCCCTGAGAAGTTAGAGCAAAGTGCATCTCACAATTGGCAGTAGGGCTCATTTCAGCCAGAACACGTAACTTTTTACAGAGAGCTCAGAGTTGCAGAAGAAACACATATTCATGCTCCTCACAGTCTGAAAAGCACAAAAACCCCTTCAATTTTCAAGTACGAGCTTTCCCTGAGAAGTTAGAGCAAAGTGCATCTCAGAATTGTCAGTAGGACTCATTTCAGCCAGAAAACGTAACTTTTTACAGAGAGCTCAGATTTGCAGAAGAAACACATATTCATGCTCCTCACAGTCTGAAAAGCACAAAAACGGCTTCAATTTTCAAGGACGAGCTTTCCCTGAGAAGTTAGAGCAATGTGCATCTCACAATTCGCAGTAGGGCTCATTTCTGCCAGAACACGTAACTTTTTACAGAGAGCTCAGATTTGCAGAAGAAACACATATTCATACTCCTCACGGTCTGAAAATCACAAAAACGCCTTCAAGTTTCAAGTACAAGATTTCCCTTAGGAATTAGACCAAAGTGCATCTCAGAATTGGCAGTAGGGCTCAATTCAGCCAGAAAACGTAACTTTTGACACAGAACTCAGATTTGCAGAAGAAACACATATTCATGCTCCTCACTGTCTGAAAAGCACAAAAACCCCTTCAAGTTTCAAGTACGAGCTTTCCCTGAGAAGTTAGAGCAAAGTGCATCTCAGAATTGGCAGTAGGACTCATTTCAGCCAGAACACGTAACTTTTTACAGAGAGCTCAGATTTGCAGAAGAAACACATATTCATACTCCTCACGGTCTGAAAATCACAAAAACGCCTTCAAGTTTCAAGTACGAACTTTCCCTGAGAAGTTAGAACAAAGTGCATCTCACAATTGGCAGTAGGGCTCATTTCAGCCAGAACACGTAACTTTTTACAGAGAGCTCAGATTTGCAGAAGAAACACATATTCATGATCCTCACAGTCTGAAAAGCACAAAAACCCCTTCAATTTTCAAGTACGAGCTTTCCCTGAGAAGTTAGAGCAAAGTGCATCTCAGAATTGTCAGTAGGACTCATTTCAGCCAGAACACGTAACTTTTTACAGAGAGCTCAGATTTGCAGAAGAAACACATATTCATGCTCCTCACAGTCTGAAAAGCACAAAAACGGCTTCAATTTTCAAGGACGAGCTTTCCCTGAGAAGTTAGAGCAAAGTGCATCTCACAATTCGCAGTAGGGCTTATTTCTGCCAGAACACGTAACTTTTTACAGAGAGCTCAGATTTGCAGAAGAAACACATATTCATGCTCCTCACAGTCTGAAAAGCACAAAAACGGCTTCAATTTTCAAGGACGAGCTTTCCCTGAGAAGTTAGAGCAAAGTGCATCTCACAATTCGCAGTAGGGCTCATTTCTGCCAGAACACGTAACTTTTTACAGAGAGCTCAGATTTGCAGAAGAAACACATATTCATACTCCTCACGGTCTGAAAATCACAAAAACGCCTTCAAGTTTCAAGTACAAGATTTCCCTTAGGAATTAGACCAAAGTGCATCTCAGAATTGGCAGTAGGGCTCAATTCAGCCAGAAAACGTAACTTTTGACACAGAACTCAGATTTGCAGAAGAAACAAATATTCATGCTCCTCACTGTCTGAAAAGCACAAAAACGCCTTCAAGTTTCAAGTACGAGCTTTCCCTGAGAAGTTAGAGCAAAGTGCATCTCAGAATTGGCAGTAGGACTCATTTCAGCCAGAACACGTAACTTTTTACAGAGAGCTCAGATTTGCAGAAGAAACACATATTCATACTCCTCACGGTCTGAAAATCACAAAAACGCCTTCAAGTTTCAAGTACAAGATTTCCCTTAGGAATTAGACCAAAGTGCATCTCAGAATTGGCAGTAGGGCTCAATTCAGCCAGAAAACGTAACTTTTGACACAGAACTCAGATTTGCAGAAGAAACAAATATTCATGCTCCTCACTGTCTGAAAAGGACAAAAACGCCTTCAAGTTTCAAGTACAAGCTTCCCCTGAGAAGTTAGAGCAAAGTGCATCTCACAATTCGCAGTAGGGCTTATTTCTGCCAGAACACGTAACTTTTTACAGAGAGCTCAGATTTGCAGAAGAAACACATATTCATGCTCCTCACAGTCTGAAAAGCACAAAAACGGCTTCAATTTTCAAGGACGAGCTTTCCCTGAGAAGTTAGAGCAAAGTGCATCTCACAATTCGCAGTAGGGCTCATTTCTGCCAGAACACGTAACTTTTTACAGAGAGCTCAGATTTGCAGAAGAAACACATATTCATACTCCTCACGGTCTGAAAATCACAAAAACGCCTTCAAGTTTCAAGTACAAGATTTCCCTTAGGAATTAGACCAAAGTGCATCTCAGAATTGGCAGTAGGGCTCAATTCAGCCAGAAAACGTAACTTTTGACACAGAACTCAGATTTGCAGAAGAAACAAATATTCATGCTCCTCACTGTCTGAAAAGCACAAAAACGCCTTCAAGTTTCAAGTACGAGCTTTCCCTGAGAAGTTAGAGCAAAGTGCATCTCAGAATTGGCAGTAGGACTCATTTCAGCCAGAACACGTAACTTTTTACAGAGAGCTCAGATTTGCAGAAGAAACACATATTCATACTCCTCACGGTCTGAAAATCACAAAAACGCCTTCAAGTTTCAAGTACAAGATTTCCCTTAGGAATTAGACCAAAGTGCATCTCAGAATTGGCAGTAGGGCTCAATTCAGCCAGAAAACGTAACTTTTGACACAGAACTCAGATTTGCAGAAGAAACAAACATTCATGCTCCTCACTGTCTGAAAAGGACAAAAACGCCTTCAAGTTTCAAGTACAAGCTTCCCCTGAGAAGTTAGAGCAAAGTGCATCTCAGAATTGGCAGTAGGACTCATTTCAGCCAGAACACGTAACTTTTTACAGAGAGCTCAGATTTGCAGAAGAAACACATATTCATGCTCCTCACGGTCTGAAAAGCACAAAAACGCCTTCAATTTTGAAGTACGAGCGTTACCTGAGAAGTTAGAGCAAAGTGCATCTCAGAATTGGCAGTAGGGCTCATTTCAGTGAGAAAACGTAACTTTTGTCACAGAGCACAGATTTGCAGAAGAAACACATATTCATGCTCCTCACAGTCTGAAAAGCACAAAAACGCCTTCAACTTTCATGTACGAGTTTTCCCTGAGGAATTAGACCAAAGTGCATCTCAGAATTGGCAGTAGGGCTCATTTCAGCTAGAAAACGGAACTTTTTACAGAGAGCTCAGATTTGCAGAAGAAACACATATTCATGCTCCTCAAGGTTTGAAAAGCACAAAAACGCCTTCAATTTTCAAGTACAAGCTTTCCCTGAGAAGTTAGAGCAAAGTGCATCTCACAATTCGCAGTAGGGCTTATTTCTGCCAGAACACGTAACTTTTTACAGAGAGCTCAGATTTGCAGAAGAAACACATATTCATGCTCCTCACAGTCTGAAAAGCACAAAAACGGCTTCAATTTTCAAGGACGAGCTTTCCCTGAGAAGTTAGAGCAAAGTGCATCTCACAATTCGCAGTAGGGCTCATTTCTGCCAGAACACGTAACTTTTTACAGAGAGCTCAGATTTGCAGAAGAAACACATATTCATACTCCTCACGGTCTGAAAATCACAAAAACGCCTTCAAGTTTCAAGTACAAGATTTCCCTTAGGAATTAGACCAAAGTGCATCTCAGAATTGGCAGTAGGGCTCAATTCAGCCAGAAAACGTAACTTTTGACACAGAACTCAGATTTGCAGAAGAAACACATATTCATGCTCCTCACTGTCTGAAAAGCACAAAAACCCCTTCAAGTTTCAAGTACGAGCTTTCCCTGAGAAGTTAGAGCAAAGTGCATCTCAGAATTGGCAGTAGGACTCATTTCAGCCAGAACACGTAACTTTTTACAGAGAGCTCAGATTTGCAGAAGAAACACATATTCATACTCCTCACGGTCTGAAAATCACAAAAACGCCTTCAAGTTTCAAGTACGAACTTTCCCTGAGAAGTTAGAACAAAGTGCATCTCACAATTGGCAGTAGGGCTCATTTCAGCCAGAACACGTAACTTTTTACAGAGAGCTCAGATTTGCAGAAGAAACACATATTCATGATCCTCACAGTCTGAAAAGCACAAAAACCCCTTCAATTTTCAAGTACGAGCTTTCCCTGAGAAGTTAGAGCAAAGTGCATCTCAGAATTGTCAGTAGGACTCATTTCAGCCAGAACACGTAACTTTTTACAGAGAGCTCAGATTTGCAGAAGAAACACATATTCATGCTCCTCACAGTCTGAAAAGCACAAAAACGGCTTCAATTTTCAAGGACGAGCTTTCCCTGAGAAGTTAGAGCAAAGTGCATCTCACAATTCGCAGTAGGGCTTATTTCTGCCAGAACACGTAACTTTTTACAGAGAGCTCAGATTTGCAGAAGAAACACATATTCATGCTCCTCACAGTCTGAAAAGCACAAAAACGGCTTCAATTTTCAAGGACGAGCTTTCCCTGAGAAGTTAGAGCAAAGTGCATCTCACAATTCGCAGTAGGGCTCATTTCTGCCAGAACACGTAACTTTTTACAGAGAGCTCAGATTTGCAGAAGAAACACATATTCATACTCCTCACGGTCTGAAAATCACAAAAACGCCTTCAAGTTTCAAGTACAAGATTTCCCTTAGGAATTAGACCAAAGTGCATCTCAGAATTGGCAGTAGGGCTCAATTCAGCCAGAAAACGTAACTTTTGACACAGAACTCAGATTTGCAGAAGAAACAAATATTCATGCTCCTCACTGTCTGAAAAGCACAAAAACGCCTTCAAGTTTCAAGTACGAGCTTTCCCTGAGAAGTTAGAGCAAAGTGCATCTCAGAATTGGCAGTAGGACTCATTTCAGCCAGAACACGTAACTTTTTACAGAGAGCTCAGATTTGCAGAAGAAACACATATTCATACTCCTCACGGTCTGAAAATCACAAAAACGCCTTCAAGTTTCAAGTACAAGATTTCCCTTAGGAATTAGACCAAAGTGCATCTCAGAATTGGCAGTAGGGCTCAATTCAGCCAGAAAACGTAACTTTTGACACAGAACTCAGATTTGCAGAAGAAACAAATATTCATGCTCCTCACTGTCTGAAAAGGACAAAAACGCCTTCAAGTTTCAAGTACAAGCTTCCCCTGAGAAGTTAGAGCAAAGTGCATCTCACAATTCGCAGTAGGGCTTATTTATGCCAGAACACGTAACTTTTTACAGAGAGCTCAGATTTGCAGAAGAAACACATATTCATGCTCCTCACAGTCTGAAAAGCACAAAAACGGCTTCAATTTTCAAGGACGAGCTTTCCCTGAGAAGTTAGAGCAAAGTGCATCTCACAATTCGCAGTAGGGCTCATTTCTGCCAGAACACGTAACTTTTTACAGAGAGCTCAGATTTGCAGAAGAAACACATATTCATACTCCTCACGGTCTGAAAATCACAAAAACGCCTTCAAGTTTCAAGTACAAGATTTCCCTTAGGAATTAGACCAAAGTGCATCTCAGAATTGGCAGTAGGGCTCAATTCAGCCAGAAAACGTAACTTTTGACACAGAACTCAGATTTGCAGAAGAAACAAATATTCATGCTCCTCACTGTCTGAAAAGCACAAAAACGCCTTCAAGTTTCAAGTACGAGCTTTCCCTGAGAAGTTAGAGCAAAGTGCATCTCAGAATTGGCAGTAGGACTCATTTCAGCCAGAACACGTAACTTTTTACAGAGAGCTCAGATTTGCAGAAGAAACACATATTCATACTCCTCACGGTCTGAAAATCACAAAAACGCCTTCAAGTTTCAAGTACAAGATTTCCCTTAGGAATTAGACCAAAGTGCATCTCAGAATTGGCAGTAGGGCTCAATTCAGCCAGAAAACGTAACTTTTGACACAGAACTCAGATTTGCAGAAGAAACAAATATTCATGCTCCTCACTGTCTGAAAAGGACAAAAACGCCTTCAAGTTTCAAGTACAAGCTTCCCCTGAGAAGTTAGAGCAAAGTGCATCTCAGAATTGGCAGTAGGACTCATTTCAGCCAGAACACGTAACTTTTTACAGAGAGCTCAGATTTGCAGAAGAAACACATATTCATGCTCCTCACGGTCTGAAAAGCACAAAAACGCCTTCAATTTTGAAGTACGAGCGTTACCTGAGAAGTTAGAGCAAAGTGCATCTCAGAATTGGCAGTAGGGCTCATTTCAGTGAGAAAACGTAACTTTTGTCACAGAGCACAGATTTGCAGAAGAAACACATATTCATGCTCCTCACAGTCTGAAAAGCACAAAAACGCCTTCAACTTTCATGTACGAGTTTTCCCTGAGGAATTAGACCAAAGTGCATCTCAGAATTGGCAGTAGGGCTCATTTCAGCTAGAAAACGGAACTTTTTACAGAGAGCTCAGATTTGCAGAAGAAACACATATTCATGCTCCTCAAGGTTTGAAAAGCACAAAAACGCCTTCAATTTTCAAGTACAAGCTTTCCCTGAGAAGTTAGAGCAAAGTGCATCTCACAATTCGCAGTAGGGCTTATTTCTGCCAGAACACGTAACTTTTTACAGAGAGCTCAGATTTGCAGAAGAAACACATATTCATGCTCCTCACAGTCTGAAAAGCACAAAAACGGCTTCAATTTTCAAGGACGAGCTTTCCCTGAGAAGTTAGAGCAAAGTGCATCTCACAATTCGCAGTAGGGCTCATTTCTGCCAGAACACGTAACTTTTTACAGAGAGCTCAGATTTGCAGAAGAAACACATATTCATACTCCTCACGGTCTGAAAATCACAAAAACGCCTTCAAGTTTCAAGTACAAGATTTCCCTTAGGAATTAGACCAAAGTGCATCTCAGAATTGGCAGTAGGGCTCAATTCAGCCAGAAAACGTAACTTTTGACACAGAACTCAGATTTGCAGAAGAAACAAATATTCATGCTCCTCACTGTCTGAAAAGCACAAAAACGCCTTCAAGTTTCAAGTACGAGCTTTCCCTGAGAAGTTAGAGCAAAGTGCATCTCAGAATTGGCAGTAGGACTCATTTCAGCCAGAACACGTAACTTTTTACAGAGAGCTCAGATTTGCAGAAGAAACACATATTCATACTCCTCACGGTCTGAAAATCACAAAAACGCCTTCAAGTTTCAAGTACAAGATTTCCCTTAGGAATTAGACCAAAGTGCATCTCAGAATTGGCAGTAGGGCTCAATTCAGCCAGAAAACGTAACTTTTGACACAGAACTCAGATTTGCAGAAGAAACAAATATTCATGCTCCTCACTGTCTGAAAAGGACAAAAACGCCTTCAAGTTTCAAGTACAAGCTTCCCCTGAGAAGTTAGAGCAAAGTGCATCTCAGAATTGGCAGTAGGACTCATTTCAGCTAGAACACGTAACTTTTTACAGAGAGCTCAGATTTGCAGAAGAAACACATATTCATGCTCCTCACGGTCTGAAAAGCACAAAAACGCCTTCAATTTTGAAGTACGAGCGTTACCTGAGAAGTTAGAGCAAAGTGCATCTCAGAATTGGCAGTAGGGCTCATTTCAGTGAGAAAACGTAACTTTTGTCACAGAGCTCAGATTTGCAGAAGAAACAAATATTCATGCTCCTCACTGTCTGAAAAGCACAAAAACGCCTTCAAGTTTCAAGTACGAGTTTTCCCTGAGGAATTAGACCAAAGTGCATCTCAGAATTGGCAGTAGGGCTCATTTCAGCTAGAAAACGGAACTTTTTACAGAGAGCTCAGATTTGCAGAAGAAACACATATTCATGCTCCTCAAGGTTTGAAAAGCACAAAAACGCCTTCAATTTTCAAGTACAAGCTTTCCCTGAGAAGTTAGAGCAAAGTGCATCTCACAATTCTCAGTAGGGCTCATTTCTGCCAGAACACGTAACTTTTTACAGAGAGCTCAGATTTGAAGAAGAAACAAATATTCATGCTCCTCACAGTCTGAAAAGCACAAAAACGGCTTCAATTTTCAAGTACGAGCTCTCCCTGAGAAGTTAGAGCAAAGTGCATCTCAAAATTCGCAGTAGGGCTCATTTCTGCCAGAACACGTAACTTTTTACAGAGAGCTCAGATTTGCAGAAGAAACACATATTCATACTCCTCACGGTCTGAAAATCACAAAAACGCCTTCAAGTTTCAAGTACGAACTTTCCCTGAGAAGTTAGAGCAAAGTGCATCTCACAATTGGCAGTAGGGCTCATTTCAGCCAGAACACGTAACTTTTTACAGAGAGCTCAGATTTGCAGAAGAAACACATATTCATGCTCCTCACAGTCTGAAAAGCACAAAAACCCCTTCAATTTTCAAGTACGAGCTTTCCCTGAGAAGTTAGAGCAAAGTGCATCTCAGAATTGTCAGTAGGACTCATTTCAGCCAGAACACGTAACTTTTTACAGAGAGCTCAGATTTGCAGAAGAAACACATATTCATGCTCCTCACAGTCTGAAAAGCACAAAAACGGCTTCAACTTTCATGTACGAGTTTTCCCTGAGGAATTAGACCAAAGTGCATCTCAGAATTGGCAGTAGGGCTCATTTCAGCTAGAAAACGGAACTTTTTACAGAGAGCTCAGATTTGCAGAAGAAACACATATTCATGCTCCTCAAGGTTTGAAAAGCACAAAAACGCCTTCAATTTTCAAGTACAAGCTTTCCCTGAGAAGTTAGAGCAAAGTGCATCTCAGAATTGTCAGTAGGACTCATTTCAGCCAGAACACGTAACTTTTTACAGAGAGCTCAGATTTGCAGAAGAAACACATATTCATGCTCCTCACGGTCTGAAAAGCACAAAAACGCCTTCAATTTTGACGTACGAGCTTTCCCTGAGAAGTTAGAGCAAAGTGCATCTCAGAATTGGCAGTGGGGCTCAATTCAGCCAGAAAACGTTACTTTTGACACAGAACTCAGATTTGCAGAAGAAACAAATATTCATGCTCCTCACTGTCTGAAAAGCACAAAAACGCCTTCAAGTTTCAAGTACGAGCTTTCCCTGAGAAGTTAGAGCAAAGTGCATCTCACAATTCTCAGTAGGGCTCATTTCTGCCAGAACACGTAACTTTTTACAGAGAGCTCAGATTTACAGAAGAAACACATATTCATGCTCCTCACAGTCTGAAAAGGACAAAAACCCCTTCAATTTTCAAGTACGAGCTTTCCCTGAGAAGTTAGAGCAAAGTGCATCTCAGAATTGTCAGTAGGACTCATTTCAGCCAGAACACGTAACTTTTTACAGAGAGCTCAGATTTGCAGAAGAAACAAATATTCATGCTCCTCACAGTCTGAAAAGCACAAAAACGGCTTCAATTTTCAAGTACGAGCTTTCCCTGAGAAGTTAGAGCAAAGTGCATCTCAAAATTCGCAGTAGGGCTCATTTCTGCCAGAACACGTCACTTTTTACAGAGAGCTCAGATTTGCAGAAGAAACACATATTCATACTCCTCACGGTCTGAAAATCACAAAAACGCCTTCAAGTTTCAAGTACGAACTTTCCCTGAGAAGTTAGAGCAAAGTGCATCTCACAATTGGCAGTAGGGCTCATTTCAGCCAGAACACGTAACTTTTTACAGAGAGCTCAGAGTTGCAGAAGAAACACATATTCATGCTCCTCACAGTCTGAAAAGCACAAAAACCCCTTCAATTTTCAAGTACGAGCTTTCCCTGAGAAGTTAGAGCAAAGTGCATCTCAGAATTGTCAGTAGGACTCATTTCAGCCAGAAAACGTAACTTTTTACAGAGAGCTCAGATTTGCAGAAGAAACACATATTCATGCTCCTCACAGTCTGAAAAGCACAAAAACGGCTTCAATTTTCAAGGACGAGCTTTCCCTGAGAAGTTAGAGCAATGTGCATCTCACAATTCGCAGTAGGGCTCATTTCTGCCAGAACACGTAACTTTTTACAGAGAGCTCAGATTTGCAGAAGAAACACATATTCATACTCCTCACGGTCTGAAAATCACAAAAACGCCTTCAAGTTTCAAGTACAAGATTTCCCTTAGGAATTAGACCAAAGTGCATCTCAGAATTGGCAGTAGGGCTCAATTCAGCCAGAAAACGTAACTTTTGACACAGAACTCAGATTTGCAGAAGAAACAAATATTCATGCTCCTCACTGTCTGAAAAGCACAAAAACGCCTTCAAGTTTCAAGTACGAGCTTTCCCTGAGAAGTTAGAGCAAAGTGCATCTCAGAATTGGCAGTAGGACTCATTTCAGCCAGAACACGTAACTTTTTACAGAGAGCTCAGATTTGCAGAAGAAACACATATTCATGCTCCTCACAGTCTGAAAAGCACAAACACGCCTTCAAGTTTCAAGTACGAGCTTTCCCTGAGATGTTAGAGCAAAGTGCATCTCACAATTCGCAGTAGGGCTCATTTCAGCCAGAAAACGTAACTTTTGACACAGAACTCAGATTTGCAGAAGAAACACATATTCATGCTCCTCACAGTCTGAAAAGGACAAAAACGGCTTCAATTTTCAAGTATGAGCTTTCCCTGAGAAGTTAGACCAAAGCGCATCTCAGAATTGGCAGTAGGGCTCATTTCAGTAAGAAAACGTAACTTTTGTCACAGAGCTCAAATTTGAAGAAGAAACACATATTCATGCTCCTCACAGTCTGAAAAGCAGAAAAACGGCTTCAATTTTAAAGTACGAGCTTCCCCTGAGAATTCAGAGCAAAGTGCATCTCAGAATTGGCAGTAGGGCTCATTTCAGCCAGAACACGTAACTTTTTACAGAGAGCTCAGATTTGCAGAAGAAACACATATTCATGCTCCTCACAGTCTGAAAAGCACAAAACCGCCCTCAATTTTCAAGTACAAGCTTTCCCTGGGGTGTTAGACCAAAGGGCATCTCAGAATTGGCAGTAGGGCTCAATTCATCCAGAAAACGTAACTTTTGACACAGAACTCAGATTTGCAGAAGAAACAAATATTCATGCTCCTCACTGTCTGAAAAGCACAAAAACGCCTTCAAGTTTCAAGTACGAGCTTTCCCTGAGAAGTTAGAGCAAAGTGCATCTCACAATTCTCAGTAGGGCTCATTTCTGCCAGAACACGTAACTTTTTACAGAGAGCTCAGATTTACAGAAGAAACACATATTCATGCTCCTCACAGTCTGAAAAGGACAAAAACCCCTTCAATTTTCAAGTACGAGCTTTCCCTGAGAAGTTAGAGCAAAGTGCATCTCAGAATTGTCAGTAGGACTCATTTCAGCCAGAACACGTAACTTTTTACAGAGAGCTCAGATTTGCAGAAGAAACAAATATTCATGCTCCTCACAGTCTGAAAAGCACAAAAACGGCTTCAATTTTCAAGTACGAGCTTTCCCTGAGAAGTTAGAGCAAAGTGCATCTCAAAATTCGCAGTAGGGCTCATTTCTGCCAGAACACGTCACTTTTTACAGAGAGCTCAGATTTGCAGAAGAAACACATATTCATACTCCTCACGGTCTGAAAATCACAAAAACGCCTTCAAGTTTCAAGTACGAACTTTCCCTGAGAAGTTAGAGCAAAGTGCATCTCACAATTGGCAGTAGGGCTCATTTCAGCCAGAACACGTAACTTTTTACAGAGAGCTCAGAGTTGCAGAAGAAACACATATTCATGCTCCTCACAGTCTGAAAAGCACAAAAACCCCTTCAATTTTCAAGTACGAGCTTTCCCTGAGAAGTTAGAGCAAAGTGCATCTCAGAATTGTCAGTAGGACTCATTTCAGCCAGAAAACGTAACTTTTTACAGAGAGCTCAGATTTGCAGAAGAAACACATATTCATGCTCCTCACAGTCTGAAAAGCACAAAAACGGCTTCAATTTTCAAGGACGAGCTTTCCCTGAGAAGTTAGAGCAATGTGCATCTCACAATTCGCAGTAGGGCTCATTTCTGCCAGAACACGTAACTTTTTACAGAGAGCTCAGATTTGCAGAAGAAACACATATTCATACTCCTCACGGTCTGAAAATCACAAAAACGCCTTCAAGTTTCAAGTACAAGATTTCCCTTAGGAATTAGACCAAAGTGCATCTCAGAATTGGCAGTAGGGCTCAATTCAGCCAGAAAACGTAACTTTTGACACAGAACTCAGATTTGCAGAAGAAACAAATATTCATGCTCCTCACTGTCTGAAAAGCACAAAAACGCCTTCAAGTTTCAAGTACGAGCTTTCCCTGAGAAGTTAGAGCAAAGTGCATCTCAGAATTGGCAGTAGGACTCATTTCAGCCAGAACACGTAACTTTTTACAGAGAGCTCAGATTTGCAGAAGAAACACATATTCATGCTCCTCACAGTCTGAAAAGCACAAACACGCCTTCAAGTTTCAAGTACGAGCTTTCCCTGAGATGTTAGAGCAAAGTGCATCTCACAATTCGCAGTAGGGCTCATTTCAGCCAGAAAACGTAACTTTTGACACAGAACTCAGATTTGCAGAAGAAACACATATTCATGCTCCTCACAGTCTGAAAAGGACAAAAACGGCTTCAATTTTCAAGTATGAGCTTTCCCTGAGAAGTTAGACCAAAGCGCATCTCAGAATTGGCAGTAGGGCTCATTTCAGTAAGAAAACGTAACTTTTGTCACAGAGCTCAAATTTGAAGAAGAAACACATATTCATGCTCCTCACAGTCTGAAAAGCAGAAAAACGGCTTCAATTTTAAAGTACGAGCTTCCCCTGAGAATTCAGAGCAAAGTGCATCTCAGAATTGGCAGTAGGGCTCATTTCAGCCAGAACACGTAACTTTTTACAGAGAGCTCAGATTTGCAGAAGAAACACATATTCATGCTCCTCACAGTCTGAAAAGCACAAAACCGCCCTCAATTTTCAAGTACAAGCTTTCCCTGGGGTGTTAGACCAAAGGGCATCTCAGAATTGGCAGTAGGGCTCAATTCATCCAGAAAACGTAACTTTTGACACAGAACTCAGATTTGCAGAAGAAACACATATTCATGCTCCTCACTGTCTGAAAAGCACAAAAACACCTTCAAGTTTCAAGTACGAACTTTCCCTGAGAAGTTAGAGCAAAGTGCATCTCACAATTGGCAGTAGGGCTCATTTCAGCCAGAACACGTAACTTTTTACAGAGAGCTCAGATTTGCAGAAGAAACACATATTCATGCTCTTCACAGTCTGAAAAGCACAAAAACCCCTTCAATTTTCAAGTACGAGCTTTCCCTGAGAAGTTAGAGCAAAGTGCATCTCAGAATTGTCAGTAGGGCTCATTTCTGCCAGAACACGTAACTTTTTACAGAGAGCTCAGATGTGCAGAAGAAACACATATTCATACTCCTCACGGTCTGAAAATCACAAAAACGCCTTCAAGTTTCAAGTACAAGATTTCCCTTAGGAATTAGACCAAAGTGCATCTCAGAATTGGCAGTAGGGCTATTCAGCCAGAAAACGTAACTTTTGACACAGAACTCAGATTTGCAGAAGAAACAAATATTCATGCTCCTCACTGTCTGAAAAGCACAAAAACGCCTTCAAGTTTCAAGTACGAGCTTTCCCTGAGAAGTTAGAGCAAAGTGCATCTCAGAATTGGCAGTAGGACTCATTTCAGCCAGAACACGTAACTTTTTACAGAGAGCTCAGATTTGCAGAAGAAAAACATATTCATGCTCCTCACAGTCTGAAAAGGACAAAAACGGCTTCAATTTTCAAGTATGAGCTTTCCCTGAGAAGTTAGACCAAAGCGCATCTCAGAATTGGCAGTAGGGCTCATTTCAGTAAGAAAACGTAACTTTTGTCACAGAGCTCAAATTTGAAGAAGAAACACATATTCATGCTCCTCACAGTCTGAAAAGCAGAAAAACGGCTTCAATTTTAAAGTACGAGCTTCCCCTGAGAATTCAGAGCAAAGTGCATCTCAGAATTGGCAGTAGGGCTCATTTCAGCCAGAACACGTAACTTTTTACAGAGAGCTCAGATTTGCAGAAGAAACACATATTCATGCTCCTCACAGTCTGAAAAGCACAAAACCGCCCTCAATTTTCAAGTACAAGCTTTCCCTGGGGTGTTAGACCAAAGGGCATCTCAGAATTGGCAGTAGGGCTCAATTCATCCAGAAAACGTAACTTTTGACACAGAACTCAGATTTGCAGAAGAAACACATATTCATGCTCCTCACTGTCTGAAAAGCACAAAAACACCTTCAAGTTTCAAGTACGAACTTTCCCTGAGAAGTTAGAGCAAAGTGCATCTCACAATTGGCAGTAGGGCTCATTTCAGCCAGAACACGTAACTTTTTACAGAGAGCTCAGATTTGCAGAAGAAACACATATTCATACTCCTCACGGTCTGAAAATCACAAAAACGCCTTCATTTTCAAGTACGAGCTTTCCCTGAGAAGTTAGAGCAAAGTGCATCTCAGAATTGTCAGTAGGGCTCATTTCTGCCAGAACACGTAACTTTTTACAGAGAGCTCAGATTTGCAGAAGAAACACATATTCATACTCCTCACGGTCTGAAAATCACAAAAACGCCTTCAAGTTTCAAGTACAAGATTTCCCTTAGGAATTAGACCAAAGTGCATCTCAGAATTGGCAGTAGGGCTCAATTCAGCCAGAAAACGTAACTTTTGACACAGAACTCAGATTTGCAGAAGAAACAAATATTCATGCTCCTCACTGTCTGAAAAGCACAAAAACGCCTTCAAGTTTCAAGTACAAGATTTCCCTTAGGAATTAGACCAAAGTGCATCTCAGAATTGGCAGTAGGGCTCAATTCAGCCAGAAAACGTAACTTTTGACACAGAACTCAGATTTGCAGAAGAAACAAATATTCATGCTCCTCACTGTCTGAAAAGCACAAAAACGCCTTCAAGTTTCAAGTACGAGCTTTCCCTGAGAAGTTAGAGCAAAGTGCATCTCAGAATTGGCAGTAGGACTCATTTCAGCCAGAACACGTAACTTTTTACAGAGAGCTCAGATTTGCAGAAGAAAAACATATTCATGCTCCTCACAGTCTGAAAAGCACAAACACGCCTTCAGGTTTCAAGTACGAGCTTTCCCTGAGATGTTAGAGCAAAGTGCATCTCACAATTCGCAGTAGGGCTCATTTCAGCCAGAAAACGTAACTTTTGACACAGAACTCAGATTTGCAGAAGAAACACATATTCATGCTCCTCACAGTCTGAAAAGGACAAAAACGCCTTCAATTTTCAAGTATGAGCTTTCCCTGAGAAGTTAGACCAAAGCGCATCTCAGAATTGGCAGTAGGGCTCATTTCAGTAAGAAAACGTAACTTTTGTCACAGAGCTCAAATTTGAAGAAGAAACACATATTCATGCTCCTCACAGTCTGAAAAGCAGAAAAACGGCTTCAATTTTAAAGTACGAGCTTCCCCTGAGAATTCAGAGCAAAGTGCATCTCAGAATTGGCAGTAGGGCTCATTTCAGCCAGAACACGTAACTTTTTACAGAGAGCTCAGATTTGCAGAAGAAAAACATATTCATGCTCCTCACAGTCTGAAAAGCACAAAACCGCCCTCAATTTTCAAGTACAAGATTTCCCTTAGGAATTAGACCAAAGTGCATCTCAGAATTGGCAGTAGGGCTCAATTCAGCCAGAATACGTAACTTTTGACACAGAACTCAGATTTGCAGAAGAAACAAATATTCATGCTCCTCACTGTCTGAAAAGCACAAAAACGCCTTCAAGTTTCAAGTACGAGCTTTCCCTGAGAAGTTAGAGCAAAGTGCATCTCAGAATTGGCAGTAGGACTCATTTCAGCCAGAACACGTAACTGTTTACAGAGAGCTCAGATTTGCAGAAGAAACACATATTCATACTCCTCACGGTCTGAAAATCACAAAAACGCCTTCAAGTTTCAAGTACAAGATTTCCCTTAGGAATTAGACCAAAGTGCATCTCAGAATTGGCAGTAGGGCTCAATTCAGCCAGAAAACGTAACTTTTGACACAGAACTCAGATTTGCAGAAGAAACAAATATTCATGCTCCTCACTGTCTGAAAAGCACAAAAACGCCTTCAAGTTTCAAGTACGAGCTTTCCCTGAGAAGTTAGAGCAAAGTGCATCTCAGAATTGGCAGTAGGACTCATTTCAGCCAGAACACGGAACTTTTTACAGAGAGCTCAGATTTGCAGAAGAAACACATATTCATGCTCCTCACAGTCTGAAAAGCACAAACACGCCTTCAAGTTTCAAGTACGAGCTTTCCCTGAGATGTTAGAGCAAAGTGCATCTCACAATTCGCAGTAGGGCTCATTTCAGCCAGAACACGTAACTTTTTACAGAGAGCTCAGATTTGCAGAAGAAACACATATTCATGCTCCTCACAGTCTGAAAAGGACAAAAACGGCTTCAATTTTCAAGTATGAGCTTTCCCTGAGAAGTTAGACCAAAGCGCATCTCAGAATTGGCAGTAGGGCTCATTTCAGTAAGAAAACGTAACTTTTGTCACAGAGCTCAAATTTGAAGAAGAAACACATATTCATGCTCCTCACAGTCTGAAAAGCAGAAAAACGGCTTCAATTTTAAAGTACGAGCTTCCCCTGAGAATTCAGAGCAAAGTGCATCTCAGAATTGGCAGTAGGGCTCATTTCAGCCAGAACACGTAACTTTTTACAGAGAGCTCAGATTTGCAGAAGAAACACATATTCATGCTCCTCACAGTCTGAAAAGCACAAAACCGCCCTCAATTTTCAAGTACAAGATTTCCCTTAGGAATTAGACCAAAGTGCATCTCAGAATTGGCAGTAGGGCTCAATTCAGCCAGAATACGTAACTTTTGACACAGAACTCAGATTTGCAGAAGAAACAAATATTCATGCTCCTCACTGTCTGAAAAGCACAAAAACGCCTTCAAGTTTCAAGTACGAGCTTTCCCTGAGAAGTTAGAGCAAAGTGCATCTCAGAATTGGCAGTAGGACTCATTTCAGCCAGAACACGTAACTGTTTACAGAGAGCTCAGATTTGCAGAAGAAACACATATTCATACTCCTCACGGTCTGAAAATCACAAAAACGCCTTCAAGTTTCAAGTACAAGATTTCCCTTAGGAATTAGACCAAAGTGCATCTCAGAATTGGCAGTAGGGCTCAATTCAGCCAGAAAACGTAACTTTTGACACAGAACTCAGATTTGCAGAAGAAACAAATATTCATGCTCCTCACTGTCTGAAAAGCACAAAAACGCCTTCAAGTTTCAAGTACGAGCTTTCCCTGAGAAGTTAGAGCAAAGTGCATCTCAGAATTGGCAGTAGGACTCATTTCAGCCAGAACACGGAACTTTTTACAGAGAGCTCAGATTTGCAGAAGAAACACATATTCATGCTCCTCACAGTCTGAAAAGCACAAACACGCCTTCAAGTTTCAAGTACGAGCTTTCCCTGAGATGTTAGAGCAAAGTGCATCTCACAATTCGCAGTAGGGCTCATTTCAGCCAGAACACGTAACTTTTTACAGAGAGCTCAGATTTGCAGAAGAAACACATATTCATGCTCCTCACAGTCTGAAAAGGACAAAAACGGCTTCAATTTTCAAGTATGAGCTTTCCCTGAGAAGTTAGACCAAAGCGCATCTCAGAATTGGCAGTAGGGCTCATTTCAGTAAGAAAACGTAACTTTTGTCACAGAGCTCAAATTTGAAGAAGAAACACATATTCATGCTCCTCACAGTCTGAAAAGCAGAAAAACGGCTTCAATTTTAAAGTACGAGCTTCCCCTGAGAATTCAGAGCAAAGTGCATCTCAGAATTGGCAGTAGGGCTCATTTCAGCCAGAACACGTAACTTTTTACAGAGAGCTCAGATTTGCAGAAGAAACACATATTCATGCTCCTCACAGTCTGAAAAGCACAAAAACCCCTTCAATTTTCAAGTACGAGCTTTCCCTGAGAAGTTAGAGCAAAGTGCATCTCAGAATTGTCAGTAGGGCTCATTTCTGCCAGAACACGTAACTTTTTACAGAGAGCTCAGATGTGCAGAAGAAACACATATTCATACTCCTCACGGTCTGAAAATCACAAAAACGCCTTCAAGTTTCAAGTACAAGATTTCCCTTAGGAATTAGACCAAAGTGCATCTCAGAATTGGCAGTAGGGCTCAATTCAGCCAGAAAACGTAACTTTTGACACAGAACTCAGATTTGCAGAAGAAACAAATATTCATGCTCCTCACTGTCTGAAAAGCACAAAAACGCCTTCAAGTTTCAAGTACGAGCTTTCCCTGAGAAGTTAGAGCAAAGTGCATCTCAGAATTGGCAGTAGGACTCATTTCAGCCAGAACACGTAACTTTTTACAGAGAGCTCAGATTTGCAGAAGAAAAACATATTCATGCTCCTCACAGTCTGAAAAGGACAAAAACGGCTTCAATTTTCAAGTATGAGCTTTCCCTGAGAAGTTAGACCAAAGCGCATCTCAGAATTGGCAGTAGGGCTCATTTCAGTAAGAAAACGTAACTTTTGTCACAGAGCTCAAATTTGAAGAAGAAACACATATTCATGCTCCTCACAGTCTGAAAAGCAGAAAAACGGCTTCAATTTTAAAGTACGAGCTTCCCCTGAGAATTCAGAGCAAAGTGCATCTCAGAATTGGCAGTAGGGCTCATTTCAGCCAGAACACGTAACTTTTTACAGAGAGCTCAGATTTGCAGAAGAAACACATATTCATGCTCCTCACAGTCTGAAAAGCACAAAACCGCCCTCAATTTTCAAGTACAAGCTTTCCCTGGGGTGTTAGACCAAAGGGCATCTCAGAATTGGCAGTAGGGCTCAATTCATCCAGAAAACGTAACTTTTGACACAGAACTCAGATTTGCAGAAGAAACACATATTCATGCTCCTCACTGTCTGAAAAGCACAAAAACACCTTCAAGTTTCAAGTACGAACTTTCCCTGAGAAGTTAGAGCAAAGTGCATCTCACAATTGGCAGTAGGGCTCATTTCAGCCAGAACACGTAACTTTTTACAGAGAGCTCAGATTTGCAGAAGAAACACATATTCATGCTCCTCACAGTCTGAAAAGCACAAAAACCCCTTCAATTTTCAAGTACGAGCTTTCCCTGAGAAGTTAGAGCAAAGTGCATCTCAGAATTGTCAGTAGGGCTCATTTCTGCCAGAACACGTAACTTTTTACAGAGAGCTCAGATTTGCAGAAGAAACACATATTCATACTCCTCACGGTCTGAAAATCACAAAAACGCCTTCAAGTTTCAAGTACAAGATTTCCCTTAGGAATTAGACCAAAGTGCATCTCAGAATTGGCAGTAGGGCTCAATTCAGCCAGAAAACGTAACTTTTGACACAGAACTCAGATTTGCAGAAGAAACAAATATTCATGCTCCTCACAGTCTGAAAAGCACAAAAACGCCTTCAATTTTCAAGTACGAGCTTTCCCTGAGAAGTTAGAGCAAAGTGCATCTCAGAATTGTCAGTAGGACTCATTTCAGCCAGAACACGTAACTTTTTACAGAGAGCTCAGATTTGCAGAAGAAACACATATTCATGCTCCTCACAGTCTGAAAAGCACAAAAACGCCTTCAATTTTCAAGTATGAGCTTTCCCTGAGAAGTTAGACCAAAGCGCATCTCAGAATTGGCAGTAGGGCTCATTTCAGTAAGAAAACGTAACTTTTGTCACAGAGCTCAAATTTGAAGAAGAAACACATATTCATGCTCCTCACAGTCTGAAAAGCACAAAAACGGCTTCAATTTTCAAGGACGAGCTTTCCCTGAGAAGTTAGACCAAAGTGCATCTCAGAATTGGCAGTAGGGCTCATTTCAGTAAGAAAATGTAACTTTTGTCACAGAGCTCAAATTTGAAGAAGAAACACATATTCATGCTCCTCACAGTCTGAAAAGCACAAAAACGGCTTCAATTTTCAAGGAGGAGCTTTCCCTGAGAAGTTAGAGCAAAGTGCATCTCACAATTCGCAGTAGGGCTCATTTCTGCCAGAACACGTAACTTTTTACAGAGAGCTCAGATTTGCAGAAGAAACACATATTCATACTCCTCACGGTCTGAAAATCACAAAAACGCCTTCAAGTTTCAAGTACAAGATTTCCCTTAGGAATTAGACCAAAGTGCATCTCAGAATTGGCAGTAGGGCTCAATTCAGCCAGAATACGTAACTTTTGACACAGAACTCAGATTTGCAGAAGAAACAAATATTCATGCTCCTCACTGTCTGAAAAGCACAAAAACGCCTTCAAGTTTCAAGTACGAGCTTTCCCTGAGAAGTTAGAGCAAAGTGCATCTCAGAATTGGCAGTAGGACTCATTTCAGCCAGAACACGTAACTGTTTACAGAGAGCTCAGATTTGCAGAAGAAACACATATTCATACTCCTCACGGTCTGAAAATCACAAAAACGCCTTCAAGTTTCAAGTACAAGATTTCCCTTAGGAATTAGACCAAAGTGCATCTCAGAATTGGCAGTAGGGCTCAATTCAGCCAGAAAACGTAACTTTTGACACAGAACTCAGATTTGCAGAAGAAACAAATATTCATGCTCCTCACTGTCTGAAAAGCACAAAAACGCCTTCAAGTTTCAAGTACGAGCTTTCCCTGAGAAGTTAGAGCAAAGTGCATCTCAGAATTGGCAGTAGGACTCATTTCAGCCAGAACACGGAACTTTTTACAGAGAGCTCAGATTTGCAGAAGAAACACATATTCATGCTCCTCACAGTCTGAAAAGCACAAACACGCCTTCAAGTTTCAAGTACGAGCTTTCCCTGAGATGTTAGAGCAAAGTGCATCTCACAATTCGCAGTAGGGCTCATTTCAGCCAGAACACGTAACTTTTTACAGAGAGCTCAGATTTGCAGAAGAAACACATATTCATGCTCCTCACAGTCTGAAAAGGACAAAAACGGCTTCAATTTTCAAGTATGAGCTTTCCCTGAGAAGTTAGACCAAAGCGCATCTCAGAATTGGCAGTAGGGCTCATTTCAGTAAGAAAACGTAACTTTTGTCACAGAGCTCAAATTTGAAGAAGAAACACATATTCATGCTCCTCACAGTCTGAAAAGCAGAAAAACGGCTTCAATTTTAAAGTACGAGCTTCCCCTGAGAATTCAGAGCAAAGTGCATCTCAGAATTGGCAGTAGGGCTCATTTCAGCCAGAACACGTAACTTTTTACAGAGAGCTCAGATTTGCAGAAGAAACACATATTCATGCTCCTCACAGTCTGAAAAGCACAAAACCGCCATCAATTTTCAAGTACAAGCTTTCCCTGGGGAGTTAGACCAAAGGGCATCTCAGAATTGGCAGTAGGGCTCAATTCATCCAGAAAACGTAACTTTTGACACAGAACTCAGATTTGCAGAAGAAACACATATTCATGCTCCTCACTGTCTGAAAAGCACAAAAACACCTTCAAGTTTCAAGTACGAACTTTCCCTGAGAAGTTAGAGCAAAGTGCATCTCACAATTGGCAGTAGGGCTCATTTCAGCCAGAACACGTAACTTTTTACAGAGAGCTCAGATTTGCAGAAGAAACACATATTCATGCTCCTCACAGTCTGAAAAGCACAAAAACGCCTTCAATTTTCAAGTACGAGCTTTCCCTGAGAAGTTAGAGCAAAGTGCATCTCAGAATTGTCAGTAGGACTCATTTCAGCCAGAACACGTAACTTTTTACAGAGAGCTCAGATTTGCAGAAGAAACACATATTCATGCTCCTCACAGTCTGAAAAGCACAAAAACGGCTTCAATTTTCAAGGACGAGCTTTCCCTGAGAAGTTAGACCAAAGTGCATCTCAGAATTGGCAGTAGGGCTCATTTCAGTAAGAAAATGTAACTTTTGTCACAGAGCTCAAATTTGAAGAAGAAACACATATTCATGCTCCTCACAGTCTGAAAAGCACAAAAACGCCTTCAATTTTCAAGTACGAGCTTTCCCTGAGAAGTTAGAGCAAAGTGCATCTCACAATTCGCAGTAGGGCTCATTTTTGCCAGAACACGTAACTTTTTACAGAGAGCTCAGATTTGCAGAAGAAACACATATTCATACTCCTCACGGTCTGAAAATCACAAAAACGCCTTCAAGTTTCAAGTACAAGATTTCCCTTAGGAATTAGACCAAAGTGCATCTCAGAATTGGCAGTAGGGCTCATTTCAGCCAGAACACGTAACTTTTTACAGAGATTTGCAGAAGAAACACATATTCATACTCCTCACAGTCTGAAAAGCACAAAAACGGCTTCAATTTTCAAGTACGAACTTTCCCTGGGGAGTTAGACCAAAGGGCATCTCAGAATTGTCAGTAGGGCTCAATTCAAGCAGAAAACGTAACTTTTGACACAGAGCACAGATTTGCAGAAGAAACACATATTCATGCTACTCAAGTTCTGAAAAGCACAAAAACGCCTTCAAGTTTCAAGTACGAGCTTTCCCTGAGAAGTTAGAGCAAAGTGCATCTCACAATTCGCAGTAGGGCTCATTTCTGCCAGAACACGTTTACAGAGAGGTCAGATTTGCAGAAGAAACACATATTCATACTCCTCACGGTCTGAAAATCACAAAAACGCCTTCAAGTTTCAAGTACAAGATTTCCCTTAGGAATTAGACCAAAGTGCATCTCAGAATTGGCAGTAGGGCTCATTTCAGCCAGAACACGTAACTTTTTACAGAGATTTGCAGAAGAAACACATATTCATACTCCTCACAGTCTGAAAAGCACAAAAACGGCTTCAATTTTCAAGTACGAACTTTCCCTGGGGAGTTAGACCAAAGGGCATCTCAGAATTGTCAGTAGGGCTCAATTCAAGCAGAAAACGTAACTTTTGACACAGAGCACAGATTTGCAGAAGAAACACATATTCATGCTACTCAAGTTCTGAAAAGCACAAAAACGCCATCAATTTTCAAGTACGAGCTTTCCCTGAGAAGTTAGAGCAAAGTGCATCTCAGAATTGGCAGTAGGACTCATTTCAGCCAGAACACGTAACTGTTTACAGAGAGCTCAGATTTGCAGAAGAAACACTTATTCATGGTCGTCACAGTCTGAAAAGCACAAAAACGCCTTCAATTTTGAAGTACGAGCGTTACCTGAGAAGTTAGACCAAAGTGCATCTCAGAATTGGCAGTACGGCTCATTTCAGTAAGAAAACGTAACTTTTGTCACAGAGCTCAGATTTGAAGAAGAAACACATATTCATGCTCCTCACAGTCTGAAAAGTACAAAAACGCCTTTAACTTTCAAGTACGAGATTTCCCTTAGGAATTAGACCAAAGTGCATCTCAGAATTGGCAGTAGGGCTCAATTCATCCAGAAAACTTAACTTTTGACACAGAACTCAGATTTGCAGAAGAAACACATATTCATGCTCCTCACGGTCTGAAAAGCACAAACACGCCTTCAAGTTTCAAGTACGAGCTTTCCCTGAGGAATTAGACCAAAGTGCATCTCAGAATTGGCAGTAGGGCTCATTTCAGCCAGAACACGTAACTTTTTACAGAGATTTGCAGAAGAAACACATATTCATACTCCTCACAGTCTGAAAAGCACAAAAACGCCTTCAAGTTTCAAGTACAAGATTTCCCTTAGGAATTAGACCAAAGTGCATCTCAGAATTGGCAGTAGGGCTCAATTCAGCCAGAAAACGTAACTTTTGACACAGAACTCAGATTTGCAGAAGAAACAAATATTCATGCTCCTCACTGTCTGAAAAGCACAAAAACGCCTTCAAGTTTCAAGTACGAGCTTTCCCTGAGAAGTTAGAGCAAAGTGCATCTCAGAATTGGCAGTAGGACTCATTTCAGCCAGAACACGTAACTTTTTACAGAGAGCTCAGATTTGCAGAAGAAAAACATATTCATGGTCCTCACAGTCTGAAAAGCACAAACACGCCTTCAAGTTTCAAGTACGAGCTTTCCCTGAGATGTTAGAGCAAAGTGCATCTCACAATTCGCAGTAGGGCTCATTTCAGCCAGAAAACGTAACTTTTGACACAGAACTCAGATTTGCAGAAGAAACACATATTCATGCTCCTCACAGTCTGAAAAGGACAAAAACGCCTTCAATTTTCAAGTATGAGCTTTCCCTGAGAAGTTAGACCAAAGTGCATCTCAGAATTGGCAGTAGGGCTCATTTCAGTAAGAAAATGTAACTTTTGTCACAGAGCTCAAATTTGAAGAAGAAACACATATTCATGCTCCTCACAGTCTGAAAAGCACAAAAACGGCTTCAATTTTCAAGGACGAGCTTTCCCTGAGAAGTTAGACCAAAGTGCATCTCAGAATTGGCAGTAGGGCTCATTTCAGTAAGAAAATGTAACTTTTGTCACAGAGCTCAAATTTGAAGAAGAAACACATATTCATGCTCCTCACAGTCTGAAAAGCACAAAAACGGCTTCAATTTTCAAGGAGGAGCTTTCCCTGAGAAGTTAGAGCAAAGTGCATCTCACAATTCGCAGTAGGGCTCATTTCTGCCAGAACACGTAACTTTTTACAGAGAGCTCAGATTTGCAGAAGAAACACATATTCATACTCCTCACGGTCTGAAAATCACAAAAACGCCTTCAAGTTTCAAGTACAAGATTTCCCTTAGGAATTAGACCAAAGTGCATCTCAGAATTGGCAGTAGGGCTCAATTCAGCCAGAATACGTAACTTTTGACACAGAACTCAGATTTGCAGAAGAAACAAATATTCATGCTCCTCACTGTCTGAAAAGCACAAAAACGCCTTCAAGTTTCAAGTACGAGCTTTCCCTGAGAAGTTAGAGCAAAGTGCATCTCAGAATTGGCAGTAGGACTCATTTCAGCCAGAACACGTAACTGTTTACAGAGAGCTCAGATTTGCAGAAGAAACACATATTCATGCTCCTCACAGTCTGAAAAGCACAAAAACGGCTTCAATTTTCAAGGACGAGCTTTCCCTGAGAAGTTAGACCAAAGTGCATCTCAGAATTGGCAGTAGGGCTCATTTCAGTAAGAAAATGTAACTTTTGTCACAGAGCTCAAATTTGAAGAAGAAACACATATTCATGCTCCTCACAGTCTGAAAAGCACAAAAACGGCTTCAATTTTCAAGGACGAGCTTTCCCTGAGAAGTTAGACCAAAGTGCATCTCAGAATTGGCAGTAGGGCTCATTTCAGTAAGAAAATGTAACTTTTGTCACAGAGCTCAAATTTGAAGAAGAAACACATATTCATGCTCCTCACAGTCTGAAAAGCACAAAAACGGCTTCAATTTTCAAGGAGGAGCTTTCCCTGAGAAGTTAGAGCAAAGTGCATCTCACAATTCGCAGTAGGGCTCATTTCTGCCAGAACACGTAACTTTTTACAGAGAGCTCAAATTTGAAGAAGAAACACATATTCATGCTCCTCACAGTCTGAAAAGCACAAAAACGGCTTCAATTTTCAAGGACGAGCTTTCCCTGAGAAGTTAGACCAAAGTGCATCTCAGAATTGGCAGTAGGGCTCATTTCAGTAAGAAAATGTAACTTTTGTCACAGAGCTCAAATTTGAAGAAGAAACACATATTCATGCTCCTCACAGTCTGAAAAGCAGAAAAACGGCTTCAATTTTAAAGTACGAGCTTCCCCTGAGAATTCAGAGCAAAGTGCATCTCAGAATTGGCAGTAGGGCTCATTTCAGCCAGAACACGTAACTTTTTACAGAGAGCTCAGATTTGCAGAAGAAACACATATTCATGCTCCTCACAGTCTGAAAAGCACAAAACCGCCATCAATTTTCAAGTACAAGCTTTCCCTGGGGAGTTAGACCAAAGGGCATCTCAGAATTGGCAGTAGGGCTCAATTCATCCAGAAAACGTAACTTTTGACACAGAACTCAGATTTGCAGAAGAAACACATATTCATGCTCCTCACTGTCTGAAAAGCACAAAAACACCTTCAAGTTTCAAGTACGAACTTTCCCTGAGAAGTTAGAGCAAAGTGCATCTCACAATTGGCAGTAGGGCTCATTTCAGCCAGAACACGTAACTTTTTACAGAGAGCTCAGATTTGCAGAAGAAACACATATTCATGCTCCTCACAGTCTGAAAAGCACAAAAACGCCTTCAATTTTCAAGTACGAGCTTTCCCTGAGAAGTTAGAGCAAAGTGCATCTCAGAATTGTCAGTAGGACTCATTTCAGCCAGAACACGTAACTTTTTACAGAGAGCTCAGATTTGCAGAAGAAACACATATTCATGCTCCTCACAGTCTGAAAAGCACAAAAACGGCTTCAATTTTCAAGGACGAGCTTTCCCTGAGAAGTTAGACCAAAGTGCATCTCAGAATTGGCAGTAGGGCTCATTTCAGTAAGAAAATGTAACTTTTGTCACAGAGCTCAAATTTGAAGAAGAAACACATATTCATGCTCCTCACAGTCTGAAAAGCACAAAAACGCCTTCAATTTTCAAGTACGAGCTTTCCCTGAGAAGTTAGAGCAAAGTGCATCTCACAATTCGCAGTAGGGCTCATTTTTGCCAGAACACGTAACTTTTTACAGAGAGCTCAGATTTGCAGAAGAAACACATATTCATACTCCTCACGGTCTGAAAATCACAAAAACGCCTTCAAGTTTCAAGTACAAGATTTCCCTTAGGAATTAGACCAAAGTGCATCTCAGAATTGGCAGTAGGGCTCAATTCAGCCAGAAAACGTAACTTTTGACACAGAACTCAGATTTGCAGAAGAAACAAATATTCATGCTCCTCACTGTCTGAAAAGCACAAAAACGCCTTCAAGTTTCAAGTACGAGCTTTCCCTGAGAAGTTAGAGCAAAGTGCATCTCAGAATTGGCAGTAGGACTCATTTCAGCCAGAACACGTAACTTTTTACAGAGAGCTCAGATTTGAAGAAGAAACACATATTCATGCTCCTCACAGTCTGAAAAGCACAAAAACGGCTTCAATTTTCAAGTATGAGCTTTCCCTGAGGAATTAGACCAAAGTGCATCTCAGAATTGGCAGTAGGGCTCATTTCAGCCAGAAAACGTAACTTTTGTCACAGAGCTCAGATTTGAAGAAGAAACACATATTCATGCTCCTCACAGTCTGAAAAGTACAAAAACGCCTTCAACTTTCATGTACGAGTTTTCCCTGAGGAATTAGACAAAAGTGCATCTCAGAATTGGCAGTAGGGCTCATTTCAGCTAGAAAACGTAACTTTTTACAGAGAGCTCAGATTTACAGAAGAAACACATATTCATGCTCCTCAAGGTTTGAAAAGCACAAAAACGCCTTCAAGTTTCAAGTACGAGCTTTCCCTGAGAAGTTAGAGCAAAGTGCATCTCACCATTCGCAGTAGGGCTCATTTCTGCCAGAACACGTTTTACAGAGAGGTCAGATTTGCAGAAGAAACACATATTCATACTCCTCACGGTCTGAAAATCACAAAAACGCCTTCAAGTTTCAAGTACAAGATTTCCCTTAGGAATTAGACCAAAGTGCATCTCAGAATTGGCAGTAGGGCTCATTTCAGCCAGAACACGTAACTTTTGTCACAGAGCTCAGATTTGAAGAAGAAACACATATTCATGCTCCTCACAGTCTGAAAAGTACAAAAACGCCTTTAACTTTCAAGTACGAGATTTCCCTTAGGAATTAGACCAAAGTGCATCTCAGAATTGGCAGTAGGGCTCAATTCATCCAGAAAACTTAACTTTTGACACAGAACTCAGATTTGCAGAAGAAACACATATTCATGCTCCTCACGGTCTGAAAAGCACAAACACGCCTTCAAGTTTCAAGTACGAGCTTTCCCTGAGGAATTAGACCAAAGTGCATCTCAGAATTGGCAGTAGGGCTCATGTCAGCCAGAACACGTAACTTTTTACAGAGATTTGCAGAAGAAACACATATTCATACTCCTCACAGTCTGAAAAGCACAAAAACGGCTTCAATTTTCAAGTACGAACTTTCCCTGGGGAGTTAGACCAAAGGGCATCTCAGAATTGTCAGTAGGGCTCAATTCAAGCAGAAAACGTAACTTTTGACACAGAGCACAGATTTGCAGAAGAAACACATATTCATGCTCCTCACAGTCTGAAAAGCAGAAAAACGGCTTCAATTTTAAAGTACGAGCTTCCCCTGAGAATTCAGAGCAAAGTGCATCTCAGAATTGGCAGTAGGGCTCATTTCAGCCAGAACACGTAACTTTTTACAGAGAGCTCAGATTTGCAGAAGAAACACATATTCATGCTCCTCACAGTCTGAAAAGCACAAAACCGCCCTCAATTTTCAAGTACAAGCTTTCCCTGGGGAGTTAGACCAAAGGGCATCTCAGAATTGGCAGTAGGGCTCAATTCATCCAGAAAACGTAACTTTTGACACAGAACTCAGATTTGCAGAAGAAACACATATTCATGCTCCTCACTGTCTGAAAAGCACAAAAACACCTTCAAGTTTCAAGTACGAACTTTCCCTGAGAAGTTAGAGCAAAGTGCATCTCACAATTGGCAGTAGGGCTCATTTCAGCCAGAACACGTAACTTTTTACAGAGAGCTCAGATTTGCAGAAGAAACACATATTCATGCTCCTCACAGTCTGAAAAGCACAAAAACGCCTTCAATTTTCAAGTACGAGCTTTCCCTGAGAAGTTAGAGCAAAGTGCATCTCAGAATTGTCAGTAGGACTCATTTCAGCCAGAACACGTAACTTTTTACAGAGAGCTCAGATTTGCAGAAGAAACACATATTCATGCTCCTCACAGTCTGAAAAGCACAAAAACGGCTTCAATTTTCAAGGACGAGCTTTCCCTGAGAAGTTAGACCAAAGTGCATCTCAGAATTGGCAGTAGGGCTCATTTCAGTAAGAAAATGTAACTTTTGTCACAGAGCTCAAATTTGAAGAAGAAACACATATTCATGCTCCTCACAGTCTGAAAAGCACAAAAACGGCTTCAATTTTCAAGGACGAGCTTTCCCTGAGAAGTTAGACCAAAGTGCATCTCAGAATTGGCAGTAGGGCTCATTTCAGTAAGAAAATGTAACTTTTGTCACAGAGCTCAAATTTGAAGAAGAAACACATATTCATGCTCCTCACAGTCTGAAAAGCACAAAAACGGCTTCAATTTTCAAGGAGGAGCTTTCCCTGAGAAGTTAGAGCAAAGTGCATCTCACAATTCGCAGTAGGGCTCATTTCTGCCAGAACACGTAACTTTTTACAGAGAGCTCAGATTTGCAGAAGAAACACATATTCATACTCCTCACGGTCTGAAAATCACAAAAACGCCTTCAAGTTTCAAGTACAAGATTTCCCTTAGGAATTAGACCAAAGTGCATCTCAGAATTGGCAGTAGGGCTCAATTCAGCCAGAATACGTAACTTTTGACACAGAACTCAGATTTGCAGAAGAAACAAATATTCATGCTCCTCACTGTCTGAAAAGCACAAAAACGCCTTCAAGTTTCAAGTACGAGCTTTCCCTGAGAAGTTAGAGCAAAGTGCATCTCAGAATTGGCAGTAGGACTCATTTCAGCCAGAACACGTAACTGTTTACAGAGAGCTCAGATTTGCAGAAGAAACACATATTCATGCTCCTCACAGTCTGAAAAGCACAAAAACGGCTTCAATTTTCAAGGACGAGCTTTCCCTGAGAAGTTAGACCAAAGTGCATCTCAGAATTGGCAGTAGGGCTCATTTCAGTAAGAAAATGTAACTTTTGTCACAGAGCTCAAATTTGAAGAAGAAACACATATTCATGCTCCTCACAGTCTGAAAAGCACAAAAACGGCTTCAATTTTCAAGGACGAGCTTTCCCTGAGAAGTTAGACCAAAGTGCATCTCAGAATTGGCAGTAGGGCTCATTTCAGTAAGAAAATGTAACTTTTGTCACAGAGCTCAAATTTGAAGAAGAAACACATATTCATGCTCCTCACAGTCTGAAAAGCACAAAAACGGCTTCAATTTTCAAGGAGGAGCTTTCCCTGAGAAGTTAGAGCAAAGTGCATCTCACAATTCGCAGTAGGGCTCATTTCTGCCAGAACACGTAACTTTTTACAGAGAGCTCAAATTTGAAGAAGAAACACATATTCATGCTCCTCACAGTCTGAAAAGCACAAAAACGGCTTCAATTTTCAAGGACGAGCTTTCCCTGAGAAGTTAGACCAAAGTGCATCTCAGAATTGGCAGTAGGGCTCATTTCAGTAAGAAAATGTAACTTTTGTCACAGAGCTCAAATTTGAAGAAGAAACACATATTCATGCTCCTCACAGTCTGAAAAGCAGAAAAACGGCTTCAATTTTAAAGTACGAGCTTCCCCTGAGAATTCAGAGCAAAGTGCATCTCAGAATTGGCAGTAGGGCTCATTTCAGCCAGAACACGTAACTTTTTACAGAGAGCTCAGATTTGCAGAAGAAACACATATTCATGCTCCTCACAGTCTGAAAAGCACAAAACCGCCATCAATTTTCAAGTACAAGCTTTCCCTGGGGAGTTAGACCAAAGGGCATCTCAGAATTGGCAGTAGGGCTCAATTCATCCAGAAAACGTAACTTTTGACACAGAACTCAGATTTGCAGAAGAAACACATATTCATGCTCCTCACTGTCTGAAAAGCACAAAAACACCTTCAAGTTTCAAGTACGAACTTTCCCTGAGAAGTTAGAGCAAAGTGCATCTCACAATTGGCAGTAGGGCTCATTTCAGCCAGAACACGTAACTTTTTACAGAGAGCTCAGATTTGCAGAAGAAACACATATTCATGCTCCTCACAGTCTGAAAAGCACAAAAACGCCTTCAATTTTCAAGTACGAGCTTTCCCTGAGAAGTTAGAGCAAAGTGCATCTCAGAATTGTCAGTAGGACTCATTTCAGCCAGAACACGTAACTTTTTACAGAGAGCTCAGATTTGCAGAAGAAACACATATTCATGCTCCTCACAGTCTGAAAAGCACAAAAACGGCTTCAATTTTCAAGGACGAGCTTTCCCTGAGAAGTTAGACCAAAGTGCATCTCAGAATTGGCAGTAGGGCTCATTTCAGTAAGAAAATGTAACTTTTGTCACAGAGCTCAAATTTGAAGAAGAAACACATATTCATGCTCCTCACAGTCTGAAAAGCACAAAAACGCCTTCAATTTTCAAGTACGAGCTTTCCCTGAGAAGTTAGAGCAAAGTGCATCTCACAATTCGCAGTAGGGCTCATTTTTGCCAGAACACGTAACTTTTTACAGAGAGCTCAGATTTGCAGAAGAAACACATATTCATACTCCTCACGGTCTGAAAATCACAAAAACGCCTTCAAGTTTCAAGTACAAGATTTCCCTTAGGAATTAGACCAAAGTGCATCTCAGAATTGGCAGTAGGGCTCAATTCAGCCAGAAAACGTAACTTTTGACACAGAACTCAGATTTGCAGAAGAAACAAATATTCATGCTCCTCACTGTCTGAAAAGCACAAAAACGCCTTCAAGTTTCAAGTACGAGCTTTCCCTGAGAAGTTAGAGCAAAGTGCATCTCAGAATTGGCAGTAGGACTCATTTCAGCCAGAACACGTAACTTTTTACAGAGAGCTCAGATTTGAAGAAGAAACACATATTCATGCTCCTCACAGTCTGAAAAGCACAAAAACGGCTTCAATTTTCAAGTATGAGCTTTCCCTGAGGAATTAGACCAAAGTGCATCTCAGAATTGGCAGTAGGGCTCATTTAAGCCAGAAAACGTAACTTTTGTCACAGAGCTCAGATTTGAAGAAGAAACACATATTCATGCTCCTCACAGTCTGAAAAGTACAAAAACGCCTTCAACTTTCATGTACGAGTTTTCCCTGAGGAATTAGACAAAAGTGCATCTCAGAATTGGCAGTAGGGCTCATTTCAGCTAGAAAACGTAACTTTTTACAGAGAGCTCAGATTTACAGAAGAAACACATATTCATGCTCCTCAAGGTTTGAAAAGCACAAAAACGCCTTCAAGTTTCAAGTACGAGCTTTCCCTGAGAAGTTAGAGCAAAGTGCATCTCACAATTCGCAGTAGGGCTCATTTCTGCCAGAACACGTTTTACAGAGAGGTCAGATTTGCAGAAGAAACACATATTCATACTCCTCACGGTCTGAAAATCACAAAAACGCCTTCAAGTTTCAAGTACAAGATTTCCCTTAGGAATTAGACCAAAGTGCATCTCAGAATTGGCAGTAGGGCTCATTTCAGCCAGAACATGTAACTTTTGTCACAGAGCTCAGATTTGAAGAAGAAACACATATTCATGCTCCTCACAGTCTGAAAAGTACAAAAACGCCTTTAACTTTCAAGTACGAGATTTCCCTTAGGAATTAGACCAAAGTGCATCTCAGAATTGGCAGTAGGGCTCAATTCATCCAGAAAACTTAACTTTTGACACAGAACTCAGATTTGCAGAAGAAACACATATTCATGCTCCTCACGGTCTGAAAAGCACAAACACGCCTTCAAGTTTCAAGTACGAGCTTTCCCTGAGGAATTAGACCAAAGTGCATCTCAGAATTGGCAGTAGGGCTCATGTCAGCCAGAACACGTAACTTTTTACAGAGATTTGCAGAAGAAACACATATTCATACTCCTCACAGTCTGAAAAGCACAAAAACGGCTTCAATTTTCAAGTACGAACTTTCCCTGGGGAGTTAGACCAAAGGGCATCTCAGAATTGTCAGTAGGGCTCAATTCAAGCAGAAAACGTAACTTTTGACACAGAGCACAGATTTGCAGAAGAAACACATATTCATGCTACTCAAGGTCTGAAAAGCACAAAAACGCCTTCAATTTTCAAGTACGAGCTTTCCCTGAGAAGTTAGAGCAAAGTGCATCTCAGAATTGGCAGTAGGACTCATTTCAGCTAGAACACGTAACTTTTTACAGAGAGCTCAGATTTGCAGAAGAAACACTTATTCATGGTCGTCACAGTCTGAAAAGGACAAAAACGCCTTCAATTTTGAAGTACGAGCGTTACCTGAGAAGTTAGACCAAAGTGCATCTCAGAATTGGCAGTACGGCTCATTTCAGTAAGAAAACGTAACTTTTGTCACAGAGCTCAGATTTGAAGAAGAAACACATATTCATGCTCCTCACAGTCTGAAAAGTACAAAAACGCCTTTAACTTTCAAGTACGAGATTTCCCTTAGGAATTAGACCAAAGTGCATCTCAGAATTGGCAGTAGGGCTCAATTCATCCAGAAAACGTAACTTTTGACACAGAACTCAGATTTGCAGAAGAAACACATATTCATGCTCCTCACGGTCTGAAAAGCACAAACACGCCTTCAAGTTTCAAGTACGAGCTTTCCCTGAGAAGTTAGAGCAAAGTGCATCTCACAATTCGCAGTAGGGCTCATTTCTGCCAGAATACGTAACTTTTTACAGAGAGCTCAGATTTGCAGAAGAAACACATATTCATACTCCTCACGGTCTGAAAATCACAAAAACGCCTTCAAGTTTCAAGTACAAGATTTCCCTTAGGAATTAGACCAAAGTGCATCTCAGAATTGGCAGTAGGGCTCAATTCAACCAGAAAACGTAACTTTTGACACAGAACTCAGATTTGCAGAAGAAACAAATATTCATGCTCCTCACTGTCTGAAAAGCACAAAAACGCCTTCAAGTTTCAAGTACGAGCTTTCCCTGAGAAGTTAGAGCAAAGTGCATCTCAGAATTGGCAGTAGGACTCATTTCAGCCAGAACACGTAACTTTTTACAGAGAGCTCAGATTTGCAGAAGAAACACATAGTCATACTCCTCACGGTCTGAAAATCACAAAAACGCCTTCAAGTTTCAAGTACAAGATTTCCCTTAGGAATTAGACCAAAGTGCATCTCAGAATTGGCAGTAGGGCTCAATTCAACCAGAAAACGTAACTTTTGACACAGAACTCAGATTTGCAGAAGAAACACATATTCATGCTCCTCACAGTCTGAAAAGCACAAAAACGCCTTCAATTTTCAACTACAAGCTTTCCCTGAGAAGTTAGAGCAAAGTGTATCTCAGAATTGGCAGTAGGGCTCATTTCAGCCAGAACACGTAACTTTTTACAGAGAGCTCAGATTTGCAGAAGAAACACATATTCATGCTCCTCACGGTCTGAAAAGCACAAAAACGCCTTTAACTTTCAAGTACGAGATTTCCCTTAGGAATTAGACCAAAGTGCATCTCAGAATTGGCAGTAGGGCTCAATTCATCCAGAAAACTTAACTTTTGACACAGAACTCAGATTTGCAGAAGAAACACATATTCATGCTCCTCACGGTCTGAAAAGCACAAACACGCCTTCAAGTTTCAAGTACGAGCTTTCCCTGAGGAATTAGACCAAAGTGCATCTCAGAATTGGCAGTAGGGCTCATGTCAGCCAGAACACGTAACTTTTTACAGAGATTTGCAGAAGAAACACATATTCATACTCCTCACAGTCTGAAAAGCACAAAAACGGCTTCAATTTTCAAGTACGAACTTTCCCTGGGGAGTTAGACCAAAGGGCATCTCAGAATTGTCAGTAGGGCTCAATTCAAGCAGAAAACGTAACTTTTGACACAGAGCACAGATTTGCAGAAGAAACACATATTCATGCTACTCAAGGTCTGAAAAGCACAAAAACGCCTTCAATTTTCAAGTACGAGCTTTCCCTGAGAAGTTAGAGCAAAGTGCATCTCAGAATTGGCAGTAGGACTCATTTCAGCTAGAACACGTAACTTTTTACAGAGAGCTCAGATTTGCAGAAGAAACACTTATTCATGGTCGTCACAGTCTGAAAAGGACAAAAACGCCTTCAATTTTGAAGTACGAGCGTTACCTGAGAAGTTAGACCAAAGTGCATCTCAGAATTGGCAGTACGGCTCATTTCAGTAAGAAAACGTAACTTTTGTCACAGAGCTCAGATTTGAAGAAGAAACACATATTCATGCTCCTCACAGTCTGAAAAGTACAAAAACGCCTTTAACTTTCAAGTACGAGATTTCCCTTAGGAATTAGACCAAAGTGCATCTCAGAATTGGCAGTAGGGCTCAATTCATCCAGAAAACGTAACTTTTGACACAGAACTCAGATTTGCAGAAGAAACACATATTCATGCTCCTCACGGTCTGAAAAGCACAAACACGCCTTCAAGTTTCAAGTACGAGCTTTCCCTGAGAAGTTAGAGCAAAGTGCATCTCACAATTCGCAGTAGGGCTCATTTCTGCCAGAATACGTAACTTTTTACAGAGAGCTCAGATTTGCAGAAGAAACACATATTCATACTCCTCACGGTCTGAAAATCACAAAAACGCCTTCAAGTTTCAAGTACAAGATTTCCCTTAGGAATTAGACCAAAGTGCATCTCAGAATTGGCAGTAGGGCTCAATTCAGCCAGAAAACGTAACTTTTGACACAGAACTCAGATTTGCAGAAGAAACAAATATTCATGCTCCTCACTGTCTGAAAAGCACAAAAACGCCTTCAAGTTTCAAGTACGAGCTTTCCCTGAGAAGTTAGAGCAAAGTGCATCTCAGAATTGGCAGTAGGACTCATTTCAGCCAGAACACGTAACTTTTTACAGAGAGCTCAGATTTGCAGAAGAAACACATAGTCATACTCCTCACGGTCTGAAAATCACAAAAACGCCTTCAAGTTTCAAGTACAAGATTTCCCTTAGGAATTAGACCAAAGTGCATCTCAGAATTGGCAGTAGGGCTCAATTCAACCAGAAAACGTAACTTTTGACACAGAACTCAGATTTGCAGAAGAAACACATATTCATGCTCCTCACAGTCTGAAAAGCACAAAAACGCCTTCAATTTTCAACTACAAGCTTTCCCTGAGAAGTTAGAGCAAAGTGTATCTCAGAATTGGCAGTAGGGCTCATTTCAGCCAGAACACGTAACTTTTTACAGAGAGCTCAGATTTGCAGAAGAAACACATATTCATGCTCCTCACGGTCTGAAAAGCACAAAAACGCCTTCAAGTTTCAAGTATGATCTTTCCCTGAGGAGTTAGAACAAAGTGCATATCAGAATTGGCAATAGGGCTCATTTCAGCCAGAACACGTAACTTTTTACAGAGAGCTCAGATTTGCCGAAGAAACACATATTCATGCTCCTCACAGTCTGAAAAGCACAAAACCGCCCTCAATTTTCAAGTACGAGCTTTCCCTGGGGAGTTAGACCAAAGGGCATCTCAGAATTGGCAGTAGGGCTCAATTCATCCAGAAAACGTAACTTTTGACACAGAACTCAGATTTGCAGAAGAAACACATATTCATGCTCCTCAGAGTCTGAAAAGCACAAAAACGCCTTCAAGGTTCAAGTATGTGTCAGAAGTTACGTTTTCTGGCTGAATTGAGCCCTACTGCCAATTCTGAGATGCACTTTGGTCTAACTCCCCAGGGAAAGATCGTACTTGAAAATTGAAGGCGTTTTTGTGCTTTTCAGACCGTGAGGAGCATGAATATGTGTTTCTTCTGCAAATCTGAGCTCTCTGTAAAAAGTTACGTGTTCTGGCTGAAATGAGCCCTACTGCCAATTCTGAGATGCACTTTGGTCTAACTCTTCACGGAAAGCTCTTACTTGAAAATTGAAGGCGTTTTTGTGCTTTTCAGACCGTGAGGAGCATGAATATCTGTTTCTTCTGCAAATCTGAGCTCTGTGTCAGAAGTTAGGTTTTCTAGCTGAATTGAGCCTTACTGCCAATTCTGAGATGCACTTTGGTCTAACACTTCACGGAAAGATCTTATTTGAAAATTGACGGCGTTTTTGTGCTTTTCAGACTGTGAGGAGCATGAATATGTGTTTCTTCTGCAAATCTGAGCTCTGTGTCAGAAGTTAGGTTTTCTAGCTGAATTGAGCCCTAATGCCAATTCTGAGATGCACTTTGGTCTAATTCCTCACGGAAAGCTCTTACTTGAAAATTGAAGGCGTTTTTGTGCTTTTCAGACCGTGAGGAGCATGAGTATCTGTTTCTTCTGCAAATCTGAGCTCTGTGTCAGAAGTTAGGTTTTCTAACTGAATTGAGCCTTACTGCCAATTCTGAGATGCACTTTGGTCTAACTCCCCAGGGAAAGCTCGTACTTGAAAATTGAAGCCGTTTTTTTGCTTTTCAGACTGTGAGGAGCATGAATATGTGTTTCTTCTGCAAATCTGAGCTCTCTGTAAAAAGTTACGTGTTCTGGCTGAAATGAGCCCTACTGCCAATTCTGAGATGCACTTTGGTCTAATTCCTCAGGGAAAGCTCGTACTTGAAAATTGAAGCCGTTTTTGTGCTTTTCAGACTGTGAGGAGCATGAATATGTGTTTCTTCTGCAAATCTGAGCTCTCTGTAAAAAGTTACGTGTTCTGGCTGAAATGAGCCCTACTGCCAATTCTGAGATGCACTTTGGTCTAATTCCTAAGGGAAATCTTGTACTTGAAAATTGAAGCCGTTTTTTTGCTTTTCAGACTGTGAGGAGCATGAATATGTGTTTCTTCTGCAAATCTGAGCTCTGCGTGAGAAGCTACGTTTTCTGGCTGAATTGAGCCCTACTGCCAATTCTGAGATGCACTTTGGTCTAACTCCGCAGGGAAAGGTCGTAGTTGAAAATTGAAGGCGTTTTTGTGCTTTTCAGACTGTGAGGAGCATGAATATGTGTTTCTTCTGCAAATCTGAGCTCTGTGTCAGAAGTTAGGTTTTCTAGCTGAATTGAGCCCTAATGCCAATTCTGAGATGCACTTTGGTCTAACTCCCCAGGGAAAGATCGTACTTGAAAATTGAAGGCGTTTTTGTGCTTTTCAGACTGTGATGAGCATGAATATGTGTTTCTTCTGCAAATCTGAGCTCTGTGTCAGAAGTTAGGTTTTCTAGCTGAATTGAGCCTTACTGCCAATTCTGAGATACACTTTGGTCTAACTCCCCAGGGAAAGATCGTACTTGAAAATTGAAGGCGTTTTTGTGCTTTTCAGACCGTGAGGAGCATGAATATCTGTTTCTTCTGCAAATCTGAGCTCTGTGTCAGAAGTTACATTTTCTAGCTGAATTGAGCCCTACTGCCAATTCTGAGATGCACTTTGGTCTAACTCTTCACGGAAAGCTCTTACTTGAAAATTGAAGGCGTTTTTGTGCTTTTCAGACCGTGAGGAGCATGAATATCTGTTTCTTCTGCAAATCTGAGCTCTGTGTCAGAAGTTAGGTTTTCTAGCTGAATTGAGCCTTACTGCCAGTTCTGAGATGCACTTTGGTCTAACACTTCATGGAAAGATCTTATTTGAAAATTGACGGCGTTTTTGTGCTTTTCAGACTGTGAGGAGCATGAATATGTGTTTCTTCTGCAAATCTGAGCTCTGCGTGAGAAGTTACGTTTTCTGGCTGAATTGAGCCCTACTGCCAATTCTGAGATGCACTTTGGTCGAACTCCGCAGGGAAAGGTCGTAGTTGAAAATTGAAGGCGTTTTTGTGCTTTTCAGACCGTGAGGAGCATGAATATGTGTTTCTTCTGCAAATATGAGCTCTCTGTAAAAAGTTACGTGTTCTGGCTGAAATGAGCCCTATTGCCAATTCTGATATGCACTTTGTTCTAACTCCTCAGGGAAACCTCGTACTTGAAAATTGAAGCCGTTTTTGTGCTTTTCAGACCGTGAGGAGCATGAATATGTGTTTCTTCTGCAAATATGAGCTCTCTGTAAAAAGTTACGTGTTCTGGCTGAAATGAGCCCTATTGCCAATTCTGATATGCACTTTGTTCTAACTCCTCAGGGAAAGCTCATAATTGAAAATTGAAGCCGTTTTTGTTCTTTTCGGACTGTGAGGAGCATGAATATGTCTTTCTTCTGCAAATCTGAGCTCTCTGTAAAAAGTTACGTGTTCTGGCTGAAATGAGCCCTACTGCCAATTCTGAGATGCACTTTGGTCTAATTCCTCAGGGAAAACTCGTACTTGAAACTTGAAGGCGTTTTTGTGCTTTTCAGACCGTGAGGAGCATGAATATGTGTTTCTTCTGCAAATATGAGCTCTCTGTAAAAAGTTACGTGTTCTGGCTGAAATGAGCCCTATTGCCAATTCTGATATGCACTTTGTTCTAACTCCTCAGGGAAAGCTCATAATTGAAAATTGAAGCCGTTTTTGTTCTTTTCGGACTGTGAGGAGCATGAATATGTCTTTCTTCTGCAAATCTGAGCTCTCTGTAAAAAGTTACGTGTTCTGGCTGAAATGAGCCCTACTGCCAATTCTGAGATGCACTTTGCTCTAACTTCTCAGGGAAAGCTCGTAGTTGAAAATTGAAGGCGTTTTTGTGCTTTTCAGACTGTGAGGAGCATGAATATGTGTTTCTTCTGCACATCTGAGCTCTCTGTAAAAAGTTACGTGTTCTGGCTGAAATGAGCCCTACTGACAATTCTGAGATGCACTTTGCTCTAACTTCTCAGGGAAAGCTCGTAGTTGAAAATTGAAGGCGTTTTTGTGCTTTTCAGACTGTGAGGAGCATGAATATGTGTTTCTTCTGCAAATCTGAGCTCTGTGTCAGAAGTTAGGTTTTCTAGCTGAATTGAGCCTTACTGCCAATTCTGAGATACACTTTGGTCTAACTCCCCAGGGAAAGATCGTACTTGAAAATTGAAGGCGTTTTTGTGCTTTTCAGACCGTGAGGAGCATGAATATCTGTTTCTTCTGCAAATCTGAGCTCTGTGTCAGAAGTTACATTTTCTAGCTGAATTGAGCCCTACTGCCAATTCTGAGATGCACTTTGGTCTAACTCTTCACGGAAAGCTCTTACTTGAAAATTGACGGCGTTTTTGTGCTTTTCAGACTGTGAGGAGCATGAATATGTGTTTCTTCTGCAAATCTGAGCTCTGCGTGAGAAGTTACGTTTTCTGGCTGAATTGAGCCCTACTGCCAATTCTGAGATGCACTTTGGTCGAACTCCGCAGGGAAAGGTCGTAGTTGAAAATTGAAGGCGTTTTTGTGCTTTTCAGACCGTGAGGAGCATGAATATGTGTTTCTTCTGCAAATATGAGCTCTCTGTAAAAAGTTACGTGTTCTGGCTGAAATGAGCCCTATTGCCAATTCTGATATGCACTTTGTTCTAACTCCTCAGGGAAACCTCGTACTTGAAAATTGAAGCCGTTTTTGTGCTTTTCAGACCGTGAGGAGCATGAATATGTGTTTCTTCTGCAAATATGAGCTCTCTGTAAAAAGTTACGTGTTCTGGCTGAAATGAGCCCTATTGCCAATTCTGATATGCACTTTGTTCTAACTCCTCAGGGAAAGCTCATAATTGAAAATTGAAGCCGTTTTTGTTCTTTTCGGACTGTGAGGAGCATGAATATGTCTTTCTTCTGCAAATCTGAGCTCTCTGTAAAAAGTTACGTGTTCTGGCTGAAATGAGCCCTACTGCCAATTCTGAGATGCACTTTGGTCTAATTCCTCAGGGAAAACTCGTACTTGAAACTTGAAGGCGTTTTTGTGCTTTTCAGACCGTGAGGAGCATGAATATGTGTTTCTTCTGCAAATATGAGCTCTCTGTAAAAAGTTACGTGTTCTGGCTGAAATGAGCCCTATTGCCAATTCTGATATGCACTTTGTTCTAACTCCTCAGGGAAACCTCGTACTTGAAAATTGAAGCCGTTTTTGTGCTTTTCAGACCGTGAGGAGCATGAATATGTGTTTCTTCTGCAAATATGAGCTCTCTGTAAAAAGTTACGTGTTCTGGCTGAAATGAGCCCTATTGCCAATTCTGATATGCACTTTGTTCTAACTCCTCAGGGAAAGCTCATAATTGAAAATTGAAGCCGTTTTTGTTCTTTTCGGACTGTGAGGAGCATGAATATGTCTTTCTTCTGCAAATCTGAGCTCTCTGTAAAAAGTTACGTGTTCTGGCTGAAATGAGCCCTACTGCCAATTCTGAGATGCACTTTGCTCTAACTTCTCAGGGAAAGCTCGTAGTTGAAAATTGAAGGCGTTTTTGTGCTTTTCAGACTGTGAGGAGCATGAATATGTGTTTCTTCTGCACATCTGAGCTCTCTGTAAAAAGTTACGTGTTCTGGCTGAAATGAGCCCTACTGACAATTCTGAGATGCACTTTGATCTAACTTCTCAGGGAAAGCTCGTAGTTGAAAATTGAAGGCGTTTTTGTGCTTTTCAGACTGTGAGGAGCATGAATATGTGTTTCTTCTGCACATCTGAGCTCTTTGTAAAAAGTTACGTGTTCTGGCTGAAATGAGCCCTACTGCCAATTCTGAGATGCACTTTGCTCTAACTTCTCAGGGAAAGCTCGTAGTTGAAAATTGAAGGCGTTTTTCTGCTTTTCAGACTGTGAGGAGCATGAATATGTGTTTCTTCTGCAAATCTGAGCTCTCTGTAAAAAGTTACGTGTTCTGGCTGAAATGAGCCCTACTGCCAATTCTGAGATGCACTTTGTTCTAACTCCTCAGGGAAACCTCGTACTTGAAAATTGAAGCCGTTTTTGTGCTTTTCAGACCGTGAGGAGCATGAATATGTGTTTCTTCTGCAAATATGAGCTCTCTGTAAAAAGTTACGTGTTCTGGCTGAAATGAGCCCTATTGCCAATTCTGATATGCACTTTGTTCTAACTCCTCAGGGAAAGCTCATAATTGAAAATTGAAGCCGTTTTTGTTCTTTTCGGACTGTGAGGAGCATGAATATGTCTTTCTTCTGCAAATCTGAGCTCTCTGTAAAAAGTTACGTGTTCTGGCTGAAATGAGCCCTACTGCCAATTCTGAGATGCACTTTGGTCTAATTCCTCAGGGAAAACTCGTACTTGAAACTTGAAGGCGTTTTTGTGCTTTTCAGACCGTGAGGAGCATGAATATGTGTTTCTTCTGCAAATATGAGCTCTCTGTAAAAAGTTACGTGTTCTGGCTGAAATGAGCCCTATTGCCAATTCTGATATGCACTTTGTTCTAACTCCTCAGGGAAAGCTCATAATTGAAAATTGAAGCCGTTTTTGTTCTTTTCGGACTGTGAGGAGCATGAATATGTCTTTCTTCTGCAAATCTGAGCTCTCTGTAAAAAGTTACGTGTTCTGGCTGAAATGAGCCCTACTGCCAATTCTGAGATGCACTTTGCTCTAACTTCTCAGGGAAAGCTCGTAGTTGAAAATTGAAGGCGTTTTTGTGCTTTTCAGACTGTGAGGAGCATGAATATGTGTTTCTTCTGCACATCTGAGCTCTCTGTAAAAAGTTACGTGTTCTGGCTGAAATGAGCCCTACTGACAATTCTGAGATGCACTTTGCTCTAACTTCTCAGGGAAAGCTCGTAGTTGAAAATTGAAGGCGTTTTTGTGCTTTTCAGACTGTGAGGAGCATGAATATGTGTTTCTTCTGCAAATCTGAGCTCTGTGTCAGAAGTTAGGTTTTCTAGCTGAATTGAGCCTTACTGCCAATTCTGAGATACACTTTGGTCTAACTCCCCAGGGAAAGATCGTACTTGAAAATTGAAGGCGTTTTTGTGCTTTTCAGACCGTGAGGAGCATGAATATCTGTTTCTTCTGCAAATCTGAGCTCTGTGTCAGAAGTTACATTTTCTAGCTGAATTGAGCCCTACTGCCAATTCTGAGATGCACTTTGGTCTAACTCTTCACGGAAAGCTCTTACTTGAAAATTGACGGCGTTTTTGTGCTTTTCAGACTGTGAGGAGCATGAATATGTGTTTCTTCTGCAAATCTGAGCTCTGCGTGAGAAGTTACGTTTTCTGGCTGAATTGAGCCCTACTGCCAATTCTGAGATGCACTTTGGTCGAACTCCGCAGGGAAAGGTCGTAGTTGAAAATTGAAGGCGTTTTTGTGCTTTTCAGACCGTGAGGAGCATGAATATGTGTTTCTTCTGCAAATATGAGCTCTCTGTAAAAAGTTACGTGTTCTGGCTGAAATGAGCCCTATTGCCAATTCTGATATGCACTTTGTTCTAACTCCTCAGGGAAACCTCGTACTTGAAAATTGAAGCCGTTTTTGTGCTTTTCAGACCGTGAGGAGCATGAATATGTGTTTCTTCTGCAAATATGAGCTCTCTGTAAAAAGTTACGTGTTCTGGCTGAAATGAGCCCTATTGCCAATTCTGATATGCACTTTGTTCTAACTCCTCAGGGAAAGCTCATAATTGAAAATTGAAGCCGTTTTTGTTCTTTTCGGACTGTGAGGAGCATGAATATGTCTTTCTTCTGCAAATCTGAGCTCTCTGTAAAAAGTTACGTGTTCTGGCTGAAATGAGCCCTACTGCCAATTCTGAGATGCACTTTGGTCTAATTCCTCAGGGAAAACTCGTACTTGAAACTTGAAGGCGTTTTTGTGCTTTTCAGACCGTGAGGAGCATGAATATGTGTTTCTTCTGCAAATATGAGCTCTCTGTAAAAAGTTACGTGTTCTGGCTGAAATGAGCCCTATTGCCAATTCTGATATGCACTTTGTTCTAACTCCTCAGGGAAACCTCGTACTTGAAAATTGAAGCCGTTTTTGTGCTTTTCAGACCGTGAGGAGCATGAATATGTGTTTCTTCTGCAAATATGAGCTCTCTGTAAAAAGTTACGTGTTCTGGCTGAAATGAGCCCTATTGCCAATTCTGATATGCACTTTGTTCTAACTCCTCAGGGAAAGCTCATAATTGAAAATTGAAGCCGTTTTTGTTCTTTTCGGACTGTGAGGAGCATGAATATGTCTTTCTTCTGCAAATCTGAGCTCTCTGTAAAAAGTTACGTGTTCTGGCTGAAATGAGCCCTACTGCCAATTCTGAGATGCACTTTGCTCTAACTTCTCAGGGAAAGCTCGTAGTTGAAAATTGAAGGCGTTTTTGTGCTTTTCAGACTGTGAGGAGCATGAATATGTGTTTCTTCTGCACATCTGAGCTCTCTGTAAAAAGTTACGTGTTCTGGCTGAAATGAGCCCTACTGACAATTCTGAGATGCACTTTGCTCTAACTTCTCAGGGAAAGCTCGTAGTTGAAAATTGAAGGCGTTTTTGTGCTTTTCAGACTGTGAGGAGCATGAATATGTGTTTCTTCTGCACATCTGAGCTCTTTGTAAAAAGTTACGTGTTCTGGCTGAAATGAGCCCTACTGCCAATTCTGAGATGCACTTTGCTCTAACTTCTCAGGGAAAGCTCGTAGTTGAAAATTGAAGGCGTTTTTCTGCTTTTCAGACTGTGAGGAGCATGAATATGTGTTTCTTCTGCAAATCTGAGCTCTCTGTAAAAAGTTACGTGTTCTGGCTGAAATGAGCCCTACTGCCAATTCTGAGATGCACTTTTGTCTAATTCCTCAGGGAAAACTCGTACTTGAAACTTGAAGGCGTTTTTGTGCTTTTCAGACAGTGAGGAGCATGAATATGTCTTTCTTCTGCAAATCTGAGCTCTCTGTAAAAAGTTACGTTTTCTGGATAAATTGAGCCCTACTGCCAATTCTGAGATGAACTTTGGTCTAATTCCTCAGGGAAACCTCGTACTTGAAAATTGAAGCCGTTTTTGTGCTTTTCAGACTGTGAGGAGCATGAATATGTGTTTCTTCTGCAAATCTGAGCTCTCTTTAAAAAGTTACGTGTTCTGGCTGAAATGAGCCCTACTGCCAATTCTGAGATGCACTTTGCTCTAACTTCTCAGGGAAAGCTCGTACTTGAAACTTGAAGGCGTTTTTGTGCTTTTCAGACAGTGAGGAGCATGAATATGTGTTTCTTCTGCAAATCTGAGCTCTCTGTAAAAAGTTACGTGTTCTGGCTGAAATGAGCCCTATTGCCAATTCTGATATGCACTTTGTTCTAACTCCTCAGGGAAAGCTCATACTTGAAAATTGAAGCCGTTTTTGTTCTTTTCGGACTGTGAGGAGCATGAATATGTCTTTCTTCTGCAAATCTGAGCTCTCTGTAAAAAGTTACGTGTTCTGGCTGAAATGAGCCCTACTGCCAATTCTGAGATGCACTTTGCTCTAACTTCTCAGGGAAAGCTCGTACTTGAAAATTGAAGGCGTTTTTGTGCTTTTCAGACTGTGAGGAGCATGAATATGTGTTTTTTCTGCACATCTGAGCTCTCTGTAAAAAGTTACGTGTTCTGGCTGAAATGAGCCCTACTGACAATTCTGAGATGCACTTTGCGCTTACTTCTCAGGGAAAGCTCGTAGTTGAAAATTGAAGGCGTTTTTGTGCTTTTCAGACTGTGAGGAGCATGAATATGTGTTTCTTCTGCACATCTGAGCTCTCTGTAAAAAGTTACGTGTTCTGGCTGAAATGAGCTCTACTGCCAATTCTGAGATGCACTTTGCTCTAACTTCTCAGGGAAAGCTCGTAGTTGAAAATTGAAGGCGTTTTTCTGCTTTTCAGACTGTGAGGAGCATGAATATGTGTTTCTTCTGCAAATCTGAGCTCTCTGTAAAAAGTTACGTGTTCTGGCTGAAATGAGCCCTACTGCCAATTCTGAGATGCACTTTTGTCTAATTCCTCAGGGAAAACTCGTACTTGAAACTTGAAGGCGTTTTTGTGCTTTTCAGACAGTGAGGAGCATGAATATGTCTTTCTTCTGCAAATCTGAGCTCTCTGTAAAAAGTTACGTTTTCTGGATAAATTGAGCCCTACTGCCAATTCTGAGATGAACTTTGGTCTAATTCCTCAGGGAAACCTCGTACTTGAAAATTGAAGCCGTTTTTGTGCTTTTCAGACTGTGAGGAGCATGAATATGTGTTTCTTCTGCAAATCTGAGCTCTCTTTAAAAAGTTACGTGTTCTGGCTGAAATGAGCCCTACTGCCAATTCTGAGATGCACTTTGCTCTAACTTCTCAGGGAAAGCTCGTACTTGAAACTTGAAGGTGTTTTTGTGTTTTTCAGACAGAGAGGAGCATGAATATGTGTTTCTTCTGCACATCTGAGCTCTCAGTAAAAAGTTACGTGTTATTGCTGAAATGAGCCCTACTGCCAATTCTGAGATGCACTTTTGTCTAATTCCTCAGGGAAAACTCGTACTTGAAACTTGAAGGCATTTTTGTGCTTTTCAGACCATGAGGAGTATGAATATGTGTTTCTTCTGCAAATATGAGCTCTCTGTAAAAAGTTACGTGTTCTGGCTGAAATGAGCCCTACTGCCAATTCTGAGATGCACTTTGGTCTAATTCCTCAGGGAAAGCTCGTACTTGAAACTTGAAGGTATTTTTGTGTTTTTCAGACCGTGAGGAGCATGAATATGTGTTTCTTCTGCAAATCTGAGCTCTCTGTAAAAAGTTACGTGTTCTGGCTGAAATGAGCCCTACTGCCAATTCTGAGATGCACTTTGGTCTAATTCCTCATGGAAAACTCGTACTTGAAACTTGAAGGCGTTTTTGTGCTTTTCAGACCGTGAGGAGCATGAATATGTGTTTCTTCTGCAAATCTGAGCTCTCTTTAAAAAGTTACGTTTTCTGGATGAATTGAGCCCTACTGCCAATTCTGAGATGCACTTTGCTCTAACTTCTCAGGGAAAGCTCGTAGTTGAAAATTGAAGGCGTTTTTGTGCTTTTCAGACTGTGAGGAGCATGAATATGTGTTTCTTCTGCACATCTGAGCTCTCTGTAAAAAGTTACGTGTTCTGGCTGAGATGAGCCCTACTGCCAATTCTGAGATGCACTTTGGTCTAATTCCTCAGGGAAAGCTTGTACTTGAAACTTGAAGGCGTTTTGTGTTTTTCAGACCGTGAGGAGCATGAATATGTGTTTCTTCTGCAAATCTGAGCTCTGTGTCAAAAGTTACGTGTTATTGCTGAAATGAGCCCTACTGCCAATTCTGAGATGCACTTTTGTCTAATTCGTCAGGGAAAACTCGTACTTGAAAATTGAAAGCGTTTTTGTGTTTTTCAGACAGAGAGGAGCATGAATATGTGTTTCTTCTACAAATCTGAGCTCTCTGTAAAAAGTTACGTCTTATTTCTGAAATGAGCCCTACTGCCAATTCTGAGATGCACTTTGGTCTAATTCCTCAGGGAAAGCTTGTACTTGAAACTTGAAGGCGTTTTGTGTTTTTCAGACCGTGAGGAGCATGAATATGTGTTTCTTCTGCAAATCTGAGCTCTGTGTCAAAAGTTACGTTTTCTGCTTGAATTGAGCCCTACTGACAATTCTGAGATGCCCTTTTGTCTAACACCCCAGGGAAAGCTCGTACTTGAAAATTGAAAGCGTTTTTGTGTTTTTCAGACAGAGAGGAGCATGAATATGTGTTTCTTCTACAAATCTGAGCTCTCTGTAAAAAGTTACGTTTTATTTCTGAAATGAGCCCTACTGCCAATTCTGAGATGCACTTTTGTCTAATTCCTCAGGGAAAACTCGTACTTGAAACTTGAAGGCGTTTTTGTGCTTTTCAGACAGTGAGGAGCATGAATATGTGTTTCTTCTGCAAATCTGAGCTCTCTGTAAAAAGTTACGTTTTCTGGATGAATTGAGCCCTCCTGCCAATTCTGAGATGTGCTTTGGTCTAACACCTCAGGGAAACCTCGTACTTGAAAATTGAAGCCGTTTTTGTGGTTTTCAGACCGTGAGGAGCATGAATATGTGTTTCTTCTGCAAATCTGAGCTCTCTGTAAAAAGTTACGTGTTCTGGCTGAAATGAGCCCTATTGCCAATTCTGATATGCACTTTGTTCTAACTCCTCAGGGAAAGATCATACTTGAAACTTGAAGGCGTTTTTGTGCTTTTCAGACCGTGAGGAGCATGAATATGTGTTTCTTCTGCACATCTGAGCTCTCTGTAAAAAGTTACGTGTTCTGGCTGAAATGAGCCCTACTGCCAATTCTGAGATGCACTTTGCTCTAACTTCTCAGGGAAAGCTCATACTTGAAAATTGAAGCCGTTTTTGTTCTTTTCGGACTGTGAGGAGCATGAATATGTCTTTCTTCTGCAAATCTGAGCTCTCTGTAAAAAGTTACGTGTTCTGGCTGAAATGAGCCCTACTGACAATTCTGAGATGCACTTTGCGCTTACTTCTCAGGGAAAGCTCGTAGTTGAAAATTGAAGGCGTTTTTGTGCTTTTCAGACTGTGAGGAGCATGAATATGTGTTTCTTCTGCACATCTGAGCTCTCTGTAAAAAGTTACGTGTTCTGGCTGAAATGAGCTCTACTGCCAATTCTGAGATGCACTTTGCTCTAACTTCTCAGGGAAAGCTCGTAGTTGAAAATTGAAGGCGTTTTTCTGCTTTTCAGACTGTGAGGAGCATGAATATGTGTTTCTTCTGCAAATCTGAGCTCTCTGTAAAAAGTTACGTGTTCTGGCTGAAATGAGCCCTACTGCCAATTCTGAGATGCACTTTTGTCTAATTCCTCAGGGAAAACTCGTACTTGAAACTTGAAGGCGTTTTTGTGCTTTTCAGACAGTGAGGAGCATGAATATGTCTTTCTTCTGCAAATCTGAGCTCTCTGTAAAAAGTTACGTTTTCTGGATAAATTGAGCCCTACTGCCAATTCTGAGATGAACTTTGGTCTAATTCCTCAGGGAAACCTCGTACTTGAAAATTGAAGCCGTTTTTGTGCTTTTCAGACTGTGAGGAGCATGAATATGTGTTTCTTCTGCAAATCTGAGCTCTCTTTAAAAAGTTACGTGTTCTGGCTGAAATGAGCCCTACTGCCAATTCTGAGATGCACTTTGCTCTAACTTCTCAGGGAAAGCTCGTACTTGAAACTTGAAGGCGTTTTTGTGCTTTTCAGACAGTGAGGAGCATGAATATGTGTTTCTTCTGCAAATCTGAGCTCTCTGTAAAAAGTTACGTGTTCTGGCTGAAATGAGCCCTATTGCCAATTCTGATATGCACTTTGTTCTAACTCCTCAGGGAAAGCTCATACTTGAAAATTGAAGCCGTTTTTGTTCTTTTCGGACTGTGAGGAGCATGAATATGTCTTTCTTCTGCAAATCTGAGCTCTCTGTAAAAAGTTACGTGTTCTGGCTGAAATGAGCCCTACTGCCAATTCTGAGATGCACTTTGCTCTAACTTCTCAGGGAAAGCTCGTACTTGAAAATTGAAGGCGTTTTTGTGCTTTTCAGACTGTGAGGAGCATGAATATGTGTTTTTTCTGCACATCTGAGCTCTCTGTAAAAAGTTACGTGTTCTGGCTGAAATGAGCCCTACTGACAATTCTGAGATGCACTTTGCGCAAACTTCTCAGGGAAAGCTCGTAGTTGAAAATTGAAGGCGTTTTTGTGCTTTTCAGACTGTGAGGAGCATGAATATGTGTTTCTTCTGCACATCTGAGCTCTCTGTAAAAAGTTACGTGTTCTGGCTGAAATGAGCCCTACTGCCAATTCTGAGATGCACTTTGCTCTAACTTCTCAGGGAAAGCTCGTAGTTGAAAATTGAAGGCGTTTTTCTGCTTTTCAGACTGTGAGGAGCATGAATATGTGTTTCTTCTGCAAATCTGAGCTCTCTGTAAAAAGTTACGTGTTCTGGCTGAAATGAGCCCTACTGCCAATTCTGACATGCACTTTTGTCTAATTCGTCAGGGAAAACTCGTACTTGAAACTTGAAGGCGTTTTTGTGCTTTTCAGACAGTGAGGAGCATGAATATGTGTTTCTTCTGCAAATCTGAGCTCTCTGTAAAAAGTTACGTTTTCTGGATAAATTGAGCCCTACTGCCAATTCTGAGATGAACTTTGGTCTAATTCCTCAGGGAAACCTCGTACTTGAAAATTGAAGCCGTTTTTGTGCTTTTCAGACTGTGAGGAGCATGAATATGTGTTTCTTCTGCAAATCTGAGCTCTCTTTAAAAAGTTACGTGTTCTGGCTGAAATGAGCCCTACTGCCAATTCTGAGATGCACTTTGCTCTAACTTCTCAGGGAAAGCTCGTACTTGAAACTTGAAGGTGTTTTTGTGTTTTTCAGACAGAGAGGAGCATGAATATGTGTTTCTTCTGCACATCTGAGCTCTCAGTAAAAAGTTACGTGTTATTGCTGAAATGAGCCCTACTGCCAATTCTGAGATGCACTTTTGTCTAATTCCTCAGGGAAAACTCGTACTTGAAACTTGAAGGCATTTTTGTGCTTTTCAGACCATGAGGAGTATGAATATGTGTTTCTTCTGCAAATATGAGCTCTGTGTAAAAAGTTACGTGTTCTGGCTGAAATGAGCCCTACTGCCAATTCTGAGATGCACTTTGGTCTAATTCCTCAGGGAAAGCTCGTACTTGAAACTTGAAGGTATTTTTGTGTTTTTCAGACCGTGAGGAGCATGAATATGTGTTTCTTCTGCAAATCTGAGCTCTCTGTAAAAAGTTACGTGTTCTGGCTGAAATGAGCCCTACTGCCAATTCTGAGATGCACTTTGGTCTAATTCCTCATGGAAAACTCGTACTTGAAACTTGAAGGCGTTTTTGTGCTTTTCAGACCGTGAGGAGCATGAATATGTGTTTCTTCTGCAAATCTGAGCTCTCTTTAAAAAGTTACGTTTTCTGGATGAATTGAGCCCTACTGCCAATTCTGAGATGCACTTTGCTCTAACTTCTCAGGGAAAGCTCGTAGTTGAAAATTGAAGGCGTTTTTGTGCTTTTCAGACTGTGAGGAGCATGAATATGTGTTTCTTCTGCACATCTGAGCTCTCTGTAAAAAGTTACGTGTTCTGGCTGAGATGAGCCCTACTGCCAATTCTGAGATGCACTTTGGTCTAATTCCTCAGGGAAAGCTTGTACTTGAAACTTGAAGGCGTTTTGTGTTTTTCAGACCGTGAGGAGCATGAATATGTGTTTCTTCTGCAAATCTGAGCTCTGTGTCAAAAGTTACGTGTTATTGCTGAAATGAGCCCTACTGCCAATTCTGAGATGCACTTTTGTCTAATTCGTCAGGGAAAACTCGTACTTGAAAATTGAAAGCGTTTTTGTGTTTTTCAGACAGAGAGGAGCATGAATATGTGTTTCTTCTACAAATCTGAGCTCTCTGTAAAAAGTTACGTCTTATTTCTGAAATTAGCCCTACTGCCAATTCTGAGATGCACTTTGGTCTAATTCCTCAGGGAAAGCTTGTACTTGAAACTTGAAGGCGTTTTGTGTTTTTCAGACCGTGAGGAGCATGAATATGTGTTTCTTCTGCAAATCTGAGCTCTGTGTCAAAAGTTACGTTTTCTGCTTGAATTGAGCCCTACTGACAATTCTGAGATGCCCTTTTGTCTAACACCCCAGGGAAAGCTCGTACTTGAAAATTGAAAGCGTTTTTGTGTTGTTCAGACAGAGAGGAGCATGAATATGTGTTTCTTCTACAAATCTGAGCTCTCTGTAAAAAGTTACGTTTTATTTCTGAAATGAGCCCTACTGCCAATTCTGAGATGCACTTTTGTCTAATTCCTCAGGGAAAACTCGTACTTGAAACTTGAAGGCGTTTTTGTGCTTTTCAGACAGTGAGGAGCATGAATATGTGTTTCTTCTGCAAATCTGAGCTCTCTGTAAAAAGTTACGTTTTCTGGATGAATTGAGCCCTCCTGCCAATTCTGAGATGTGCTTTGGTCTAACACCTCAGGGAAACCTCGTACTTGAAAATTGAAGCCGTTTTTGTGGTTTTCAGACCGTGAGGAGCATGAATATGTGTTTCTTCTGCAAATCTGAGCTCTCTGTAAAAAGTTACGTGTTCTGGCTGAAATGAGCCCTATTGCCAATTCTGATATGCACTTTGGTCTAATTCCTCAGGGAAAGCTTGTACTTGAAATTTGAAGGCGTTTTGTGTTTTTCAGACCGTGAGGAGCATGAATATGTGTTTCTTCTGCAAATCTGAGCTCTGTGTCAAAAGTTACGTGTTATTGCTGAAATGAGCCCTACTGCCAATTCTGAGATGCACTTTTGTCTAATTCGTCAGGGAAAACTCGTACTTGAAACTTGAAGGCGTTTTTGTGCTTTTCAGACAGTGAGGAGCATGAATATGTGTTTCTTCTGCAAATCTGAGCTCTCTGTAAAAAGTTACGTTTTCTGGATGAATTGAGCCCTACTGCCAATTCTGAGATGAACGTCGGTCTAACTCCTCAGGGAAACCTCGTACTTGAAAATTGAAGGCGTTTTTGTGCTTTTCAGACTGTGAGGAGCATGAATATGTGTTTCTTCTGCACATCTGAGCTCTCTGTAAAAAGTTACGTGTTCTGGCTGAAATGAGCCCTACTGCCAATTCTGAGATGCACTTTGCTCTAACTTCTCAGGGAAAGCTCGTAGTTGAAAATTGAAGGCGTTTTTGTGCTTTTCAGACTGTGAGGAGCATGAATATGTGTTTCTTCTGCACATCTGAGCTCTCTGTAAAAAGTTACGTGTTCTGGCTGAAATGAGCCCTACTGCCAATTCTGAGATGCACTTTGGTCTAATTCGTCAGGGAAAACTCGTACTTGAAACTTGAAGGCGTTTTTGTGTTTTTCAGACAGAGAGGAGCATGAATATGTGTTTCTTCTGCACATCTGAGCTCTCTGTAAAAAGTTACGTGTTATTGCTGAAATGAGCCCTACTGCCAATTCTGAGATTCACTTTTATCTAATTCCTCAGGGAAAACTCGTACTTGAAACTTGAAGGCGTTTTTGTGCTTTTCAGACCATGAGGAGTATGAATATGTGTTTCTTCTGCAAATATGAGCTCTCTGTAAAAAGTTACGTGTTCTGGCTGAAATGAGCCCTACTGCCAATTCTGAGATGCACTTTGGTCTAATTCCTCAGGGAAAGCTCGTAGTTGAAAATTGAAGGCGTTTTTATGCTTTTCAGACTGTGAGGAGCATGAATATGTGTTTCTTCTGCACATCTGAGCTCTCTGTAAAAAGTTACGTGTTCTGGCTAAAATGAGCCCTACTGCCAATTCTGAGATACACTTTGCTCTAACTTCTCAGGGAAAGCTCGTAGTTGAAAAGTGAAGGCGTTTTTGTGCTTTTCAGACTGTGAGGAGCATGAATATGTGTTTCTTCTGCACATCTGAGCTCTCTGTAAAAAGTTACGTGTTCTGGCTGAAATGAGCCCTACTGCCAATTCTGAGATGCACTTTGGTCTAATTCTTCAGGGAAAACTTGTACTTGAAACTTGAAGGCGTTTTGTGTTTTTCAGACAGAGAGGAGCATGAATATGTGTTTCTTCTGCAAATCTGAGCTCTCTGTAAAAAGTTACGTGTTATTGCTGAAATGAGCCCTACTGCCAATTCTGAGATGCACTTTTGTCTAATTCGTCAGGGAAAACTCGTACTTGAAACTTGAAGGCGTTTTTGTGCTTTTCAGACAGTGAGGAGCATGAATATGTGTTTCTTCTGCAAATCTGAGCTCTCTGTAAAAAGTTCCGTTTTCTGGATGAATTGAGCCCTACTGCCAATTCTGAGATGCACGTTGGTCTAACTCCTCAGGGAAACCTCGTACTTGAAAATTGAAGCCGTTTTTGTGCTTTTCAGACTGTGAGGAGCATGAATATGTGTTTCTTCTGCAAATCTGAGCTCTCTGTAAAAAGTTATGTGTTCTGGCTGAAATGAGCCCTACTGCCAATTCTGAGATGCACTTTGCTCTAACTTCTCAGGGAAAGCTCGTAGTTGAAAATTGAAGGCGTTTTTGTGCTTTTCAGTCTGTGAGGAGCATGAATATGTGTTTCTTCTGCACATCTGAGCTCTCTGTAAAAAGTTACGTGTTCTGGCTGAAATGAGCCCTACTGCCAATTCTGAGATGCACTTTGCTCTAACTTCTCAGGGAAAGCTCGTACTTGAAAATTGAAGGCGTTTTTGTGCTTTTCAGACTGTGAGGAGCATGAATATGTCTTTCTTCTGCAAATCTGAGCTCTCTGTCAAAAGTTACGTTTTCTGGCTGAATTGAGCCCTACTGCCAATTCTGAGATGAACGTTGGTCTAACTTCTCAGGGAAAGCTCGTACTTGAAAATTGAAGGCGTTTTTGTGCTTTTCAGACCGTGAGGAGCATGAATATGTGTTTCTTCTGCACATCTGAGCTCTCTGTAAAAAGTTACGTGTTCTGGCTGAAATGAGCCCTACTGCCAATTCTGAGATGCACTTTGGTCTAATTCGTCAGGGAAAACTCGTACTTGAAACTTGAAGGCGTTTTTGTGTTTTTCAGACAGAGAGGAGCATGAATATGTGTTTCTTCTGCACATCTGAGCTCTCTGTAAAAAGTTACGTGTTATTGCTGAAATGAGCCCGACTGCAAATTCTGAGATGCACTTTTATCTAATTCCTCAGGGAAAACTCGTACTTGAAACTTGAAGGCGTTTTTGTGCTTTTCAGACCATGAGGAGTATGAATATGTGTTTCTTCTGCAAATATGAGCTCTCTGTAAAAAGTTACGTGTTCTGGCTGAAATGAGCCCTACTGCCAATTCTGAGATGCACTTTGGTCTAATTCCTCAGGGAAAGCTCGTAGTTGAAAATTGAAGGCGTTTTTATGCTTTTCAGACTGTGAGGAGCATGAATATGTGTTTCTTCTGCACATCTGAGCTCTCTGTAAAAAGTTACGTGTTCTGGCTAAAATGAGCCCTACTGCCAATTCTGAGATACACTTTGCTCTAACTTCTCAGGGAAAGCTCGTAGTTGAAAAGTGAAGGCGTTTTTGTGCTTTTCAGACTGTGAGGAGCATGAATATGTGTTTCTTCTGCACATCTGAGCTCTCTGTAAAAAGTTACGTGTTCTGGCTGAAATGAGCCCTACTGCCAATTCTGAGATGCACTTTGCTCTAACTTCTCAGGGAAAGCTCGTAGTTGAAAATTGAAGGCGTTTTTGTGCTTTTCAAACTGTGAGGAGCATGAATATGTGTTTCTTCTGCAAATCTGAGCTCTCTGTAAAAAGTTACGTGTTCTGGCTGAAATGAGCCCTACTGCCAATTCTGAGATGCACTTTGGTCTAATTCCTCAGGGAAAACTCGTACTTGAAACTTGAAGGCGTTTTTGTGTTTTTCAGACAGAGAGGAGCATGAATATGTGTTTCTTCTGCACATCTGAGCTCTCTGTAAAAAGTTACGTGTTATTGCTGAAATGAGCCCTACTGCCAATTCTGAGATGCACTTTTATCTAATTCCTCAGGGAAAACTCGTACTTGAAACTTGAAGGCGTTTTTGTGCTTTTCAGACCATGAGGAGTATGAATATGTGTTTCTTCTGCAAATATGAGCTCTCTGTAAAAAGTTACGTGTTCTGGCTGAAATGAGCCCTACTGCCAATTCTGAGATGCACTTTGGTCTAATTCCTCAGGGAAAGCTCGTAGTTGAAAATTGAAGGCGTTTTTATGCTTTTCAGACTGTGAGGAGCATGAATATGTGTTTCTTCTGCACATCTGAGCTCTCTGTAAAAAGTTACGTGTTCTGGCTAAAATGAGCCCTACTGCCAATTCTGAGATGCACTTTGGTCTAATTCCTCAGGGAAAACTCGTACTTGAAACTTGAAGGCGTTTTTGTGTTTTTCAGACAGAGAGGAGCATGAATATGTGTTTCTTCTGCAAATCTGAGCTCTCTGTAAACAGTTACGTGTTATTGCTGAAATGAGCCCTACTGCCAATTCTGAGATGCACTTTTGTCTAATTCCTCAGGGAAAACTCGTACTTGAAACTTGAAGGCGCTTTTGTGCTTTTCAGACCGTGAGGAGTATGAATATGTGTTTCTTCTGCAAATATGAGCTCTCTGTAAAAAGTTACGTGTTCTGGCTGAAATGAGCCCTACTGCCAATTCTGAGATGCACTTTGGTCTAATTCCTCAGGGAAAACTCGTACTTGAAACTTGAAGGCGTTTTTGTGCTTTTCAGACCGTGAGGAGCATGAATATGTGTTTCTTCTGCAAATCTGAGCTCTCTGTAAAAAGTTACGTGTTCTGGCTGATATGAGCCTTACTGCCAATTCTGAGATGCACTTTGGTCTAATTCCTCAGGGAAAGCTCGTACTTGAAACTTGAAGGTGTTTTTGTGTTTTTCAGACCGTGAGGAGCATGAATATGTGTTTCTTCTGCACATCTGAGCTCTCTGTAAAAAGTTACGTGTTCTGGCTAAAATGAGCCCTACTGCCAATTCTGAGATACACTTTGCTCTAACTTCTCAGGGAAAGCTCGTAGTTGAAAAGTGAAGGCGTTTTTGTGCTTTTCAGACTGTGAGGAGCATGAATATGTGTTTCTTCTGCACATCTGAGCTCTCTGTAAAAAGTTACGTGTTCTGGCTGAAATGAGCCCTACTGCCAATTCTGAGATGCACTTTGCTCTAACTTCTCAGGGAAAGCTCGTAGTTGAAAATTGAAGGCGTTTTTGTGCTTTTCAAACTGTGAGGAGCATGAATATGTGTTTCTTCTGCAAATCTGAGCTCTCTGTAAAAAGTTACGTGTTCTGGCTGAAATGAGCCCTACTGCCAATTCTGAGATGCACTTTGGTCTAATTCCTCAGGGAAAACTCGTACTTGAAACTTGAAGGCGTTTTTGTGTTTTTCAGACAGAGAGGAGCATGAATATGTGTTTCTTCTGCACATCTGAGCTCTCTGTAAAAAGTTACGTGTTATTGCTGAAATGAGCCCTACTGCCAATTCTGAGATGCACTTTTATCTAATTCCTCAGGGAAAACTCGTACTTGAAACTTGAAGGCGTTTTTGTGCTTTTCAGACCATGAGGAGTATGAATATGTGTTTCTTCTGCAAATATGAGCTCTCTGTAAAAAGTTACGTGTTCTGGCTGAAATGAGCCCTACTGCCAATTCTGAGATGCACTTTGGTCTAATTCCTCAGGGAAAGCTCGTAGTTGAAAATTGAAGGCGTTTTTATGCTTTTCAGACTGTGAGGAGCATGAATATGTGTTTCTTCTGCACATCTGAGCTCTCTGTAAAAAGTTACGTGTTCTGGCTAAAATGAGCCCTACTGCCAATTCTGAGATGCACTTTGGTCTAATTCCTCAGGGAAAACTCGTACTTGAAACTTGAAGGCGTTTTTGTGTTTTTCAGACAGAGAGGAGCATGAATATGTGTTTCTTCTGCAAATCTGAGCTCTCTGTAAACAGTTACGTGTTATTGCTGAAATGAGCCCTACTGCCAATTCTGAGATGCACTTTTGTCTAATTCCTCAGGGAAAACTCGTACTTGAAACTTGAAGGCGCTTTTGTGCTTTTCAGACCGTGAGGAGTATGAATATGTGTTTCTTCTGCAAATATGAGCTCTCTGTAAAAAGTTACGTGTTCTGGCTGAAATGAGCCCTACTGCCAATTCTGAGATGCACTTTGGTCTAATTCCTCAGGGAAAACTCGTACTTGAAACTTGAAGGCGTTTTTGTGCTTTTCAGACCGTGAGGAGCATGAATATGTGTTTCTTCTGCAAATCTGAGCTCTCTGTAAAAAGTTACGTGTTCTGGCTGATATGAGCCTTACTGCCAATTCTGAGATGCACTTTGGTCTAATTCCTCAGGGAAAGCTCGTACTTGAAACTTGAAGGTGTTTTTGTGTTTTTCAGACCGTGAGGAGCATGAATATGTGTTTCTTCTGCAAATCTGAGCTCTCTGTAAAAAGTTACGTGTTCTGGCTGATATGAGCCCTACTGCCAATTCTGAGATGCACTTTGGTCTAATTCCTCAGGGAAAGCTCGTACTTGAAACTTGAAGGTGTTTTTGTGTTTTTCAGACCGTGAGGAGCATGAATATGTGTTTCTTCTGCAAATCTGAGCTCTCTGTAAAAAGTTACGTGTTCTGCCTGAAATGAGCCCTACTGCCAATTCTGAGATGCACTTTGGTCTAATTCCTCAGGGAAAGCTCGTACTTGAAAATTGAAGGTGTTTTTGTGCTTTTCAGACCGTGAGGAGCATGAATATGTGTTTCTTCTGCAAATCTCTGCTCTGTGTCAAAAGTTACGTTTCCTGCTTGAATTGAGCCCTACTGCCAATTCTGAGATGCACTTTTGTCTAATTCCTCAGGGAAAACTCGTACTTGAACCCTGAAGGCGCTTTTGTGCTTTTCAGACCGTGAGGAGTATGAATATGTGTTTCTTCTGCAAATATGAGCTCTCTGTAAAAAGTTACTTGTTCTGGCTGAAATGAGCCCTACTGCCAATTCTGAGATGCACTTTGGTCTAATTCCTCAGGGAAAACTCGTACTTGAAACTTGAAGGCGTTTTTGTGCTTTTCAGACCGTGAGGAGCATGAATATGTCTTTCTTCTGCAAATCTGAGCTCTCTGTAAAAAGTTACGTGTTCTGGCTGAAATGAGCCCTACTGCCAATTCTGAGATGCACTTTGCTCTAACTTCTCAGGGAAAGCTCGTAGTTGAAAATTGAAGGCGTTTTTATGCTTTTCAGACTGTGAGGAGCATGAATATGTGTTTCTTCTGCACATCTGAGCTCTCTGTAAAAAGTTACGTGTTCTGGCTGATATGAGCCCTACTGCCAATTCTGAGATGCACTTTGGTCTAATTCCTCAGGGAAAGCTCGTACTTGAAAATTGAAGGCGTTTTTGTGCTTTTCAGACCGTGAGGAGCATGAATATGTGTTTCTTCTGCAAATCTCTGCTCTGTGTCAAAAGTTACGTTTCCTGCTTGAATTGAGCCCTACTGACAATTCTGAGATGCCCTTTTGTCTAACACCCCAGGGAAAGCTCGTACTTGAAAATTGAAGGCGTTTTTGTGCTTTTCAGACCTTGAGGAGCATGAATATGTGTTTCTTCTGCAAATCTGAGCTCTCTGTAAAAAGTTACGTGTTCTGGCTAAAATGAGCCCTACTGCCAATTCTGAGATGCACTTTGGTCTAATTCCTCAGGGAAAACTCGTACTTGAAACTTGAAGGCGTTTTTGTGTTTTTCAGACAGAGAGGAGCATGAATATGTGTTTCTTCTGCAAATCTGAGCTCTCTGTAAACAGTTACGTGTTATTGCTGAAATGAGCCCTACTGCCAATTCTGAGATGCACTTTTGTCTAATTCCTCAGGGAAAACTAGTACTTGAAACTTGAAGGCGCTTTTGTGCTTTTCAGACCGTGAGGAGTATGAATATGTGTTTCTTCTGCAAATATGAGCTCTCTGTAAAAAGTTACGTGTTCTGGCTGAAATGAGCCCTACTGCCAATTCTGAGATGCACTTTGGTCTAATTCCTCAGGGAAAACTCGTACTTGAAACTTGAAGGCGTTTTTGTGCTTTTCAGACCGTGAGGAGCATGAATATGTGTTTCTTCTGCAAATCTGAGCTCTCTGTAAAAAGTTACGTGTTCTGGCTGATATGAGCCTTACTGCCAATTCTGAGATGCACTTTGGTCTAATTCCTCAGGGAAAGCTCGTACTTGAAACTTGAAGGTGTTTTTGTGTTTTTCAGACCGTGAGGAGCATGAATATGTGTTTCTTCTGCAAATCTGAGCTCTCTGTAAAAAGTTACGTGTTCTGGCTGATATGAGCCCTACTGCCAATTCTGAGATGCACTTTGGTCTAATTCCTCAGGGAAAGCTCGTACTTGAAACTTGAAGGTATTTTTGTGTTTTTCAGACCGTGAGGAGCATGAATATGTGTTTCTTCTGCAAATCTGAGCTCTCTGTAAAAAGTTACGTGTTCTGCCTGAAATGAGCCCTACTGCCAATTCTGAGATGCACTTTGGTCTAATTCCTCAGGGAAAGCTCGTACTTGAAAATTGAAGGCGTTTTTGTGCTTTTCAGACCGTGAGGAGCATGAATATGTGTTTCTTCTGCAAATCTCTGCTCTGTGTCAAAAGTTACGTTTCCTGCTTGAATTGAGCCCTACTGCCAATTCTGAGATGCACTTTTGTCTAATTCCTCAGGGAAAACTCGTACTTGAACCCTGAAGGCGCTTTTGTGCTTTTCAGACCGTGAGGAGCATGAATATGTGTTTCTTCTGCAAATCTCTGCTCTGTGTCAAAAGTTACGTTTCCTGCTTGAATTGAGCCCTACTGACAATTCTGAGATGCCCTTTTGTCTAACACCCCAGGGAAAGCTCGTACTTGAAAATTGAAGGCGTTTTTGTGCTTTTCAGACCTTGAGGAGCATGAATATGTGTTTCTTCTGCAAATCTGTGCTGTCTGTCAAAAGTTACGTTTTCTGGCTGAATTGAGCCCTACTGCCAATTCTGAGATGCACTTTGGTCTAACTCCTCAGGGAAACCTGGTACTTGAAAATTGAAGCCGTTTTTTTGCTTTTCAGACTGTGAGGAGCATGAATATGTCTTTCTTCTGCAAATCTGAGCTCTCTGTAAAAAGTTACGTGTTCTGGCTGAAATGAGCCCTACTGCCAATTCTGAGATGCACTTTGCTCCAACTTCTCAGGGAAAGCTCGTAGTTGAAAATTGAAGGCGTTTTTGTGCTTTTCAGACCGCGAGGAGCATGAATAGGTGTTTCTTCTGCAAATATGAGCTCTCTTTAAAATGTTACGTGTTCTGGTTGAAATGAGCCCTACTGCCAATTCTGAGATGTATTTTGGTCTAACTTCTCAGGGAAAGCTCGTACTTGAAACTTGAAGACATTTTTGTGTTTTACAGACAGTGAGGAGCATGAATATGTGTTTCTTCTGCAAATCTGAGCTCTCTATAAAAAGTTACGTGTTCTGGCTGAAATGAGCCCTACTGCCAATTCTGAGATGCACTTTGCTCTAACTCCTCAGGGAAAACTCGTACTTGAAACTTGAAGGCCTTTTTGTGCTTTTCAGACCGTGAGGAGCATGAATAAGTGTTTCTTCTGCAAATCTGAGTTCTGTGTCAAAAGTTCCGTTTTCTAGATGAATTGAGCCCTACTGCCAATTCTGAGATGCACTTTTGTCTAATTCCTCAGGGAAAACTCGTACTTGAAACTTGAAGGCGCTTTTGTGCTTTTCAGACCGTGAGGAGTATGAATATGTGTTTCTTCTGCAAATATGAGCTCTCTGTAAAAAGTTACATGTTCTGGCTGAAATGAGCCCTATTGCCAATTCTGATATGCACTTTGTTCTAACTCCTCAGGGAAACCTCGTACTTGAAAATTGAAGGCGTTTTTGTGCTTTTCAGACCGTGAGGAGCATGAATAAGTGTTTCTTCTGCAAATCTGAGCTCTGTGTCAAAAGTTACGTGTTCTGGCTGAAATGAGCCCTACTGCCAATTCTGAGATGCACTTTGGTCTAACTCCCCAGGGAAAGCTCGTACTTGAAAATTGAAGGCGTTTTTGTGCTTTTCAGACCGTGAGGAGCATGAATATGTCTTTCTTCTGCAAATCTGAGCTCTCTGTCAAAAGTTACGTGTTCTGGCTGAAATGAGCCCTACTGCCAATTCTGAGATGCACTTTGGTCTAACTCCTCAGGGAAAGCTCGTACTTGAAACTTGAAGGCGTTTTTGTGTTTTTCAGACAGAGAGGAGCATGAATAAGTGTTTCTTCTGCAAATCTGAGTTCTGTGTCAAAAGTTCCTTTTTCTAGATGAATTGAGCCCTACTGCCAATTCTGAGATGCACTTTGGTCTAATTCCTCAGGGAAAGCTCATACTTGAAAATTGAAGGCGTTTTTGTGCTTTTCAAACCGTGAGGAGCATGAATAAGTTTTTCTTCTGCAAATCTGAGCTCTCTGTAAAAAGTTACATGTTCTGGCTGAAATGAGCCCTACTGCCAATTCTGAGATGCACTTTGCTCTAACTTCTCAGGGAAAGCTCGTACTTGAAAATTGAAGGCGTTTTTGTGCTTTTCAGACCGTGAGGACCATGAATATGTGTTTCTTCTGCAAATCTGAGCTCTGTGACAAAAGTTACGTGTTCTGGCTGAAATGAGCCCTACTGCCAATTCTGAGATGCACTTTGGTCTAACTCCCCAGGGAAAGCTCGTACTTGAAACTTGAAGGTGTTTTTGTCTTTTTCAGACCGTGAGGAGCATGAATATGTGTTTTTTCTGCAAATCTGAGCTCTCTGCAAAAAGTTACGTGTTCTGGCTGAAATGAGCCCTACTGCCAATTCTGAGATGCACTTTGGTCTAATTCCTCAGGGAAAACTCGTACTTGAAACTTGAAGGCGTTTTTGTGTTTTTCAGACAGAGAGGAGCATGAATATGTGTTTCTTCTGCAAATCTGAGCTCTCTTTAAAAAGTTACGTGTTCTGGCTGAAATGAGCCCTACTGCCAATTCTGAGATGCACTTTTGTCTAATTCCTCAGGGAAAACTCGTACTTGAAACTTGAAGGTGTTTTTGTCTTTTTCAGACCGTGAGGAGCATGAATATATGTTTTTTCTGCAAATCTGAGCTCTCTGCAAAAAGTTACGTGTTCTGGCTGAAATGAGCCCTACTGCCAATTCTGAGATGCACTTTGGTCTAATTCCTCAGGGAAAACTCCTACTTGAAACTTGAAGGCGTTTTTGTGTTTTTCAGACAGAGAGGAGCATGAATATGTGTTTCTTCTGCAAATCTGAGCTCTCTTTAAAAAGTTACGTGTTCTGGCTGAAATGAGCCCTACTGCCAATTCTGAGATGCACTTTTGTCTAATTCCTCAGGGAAAACTCGTACTTGAAACTTGAAGGTGTTTTTGTCTTTTTCAGACCGTGAGGAGCATGAATATGTGTTTTTTCTGCAAATCTGAGCTCTCTGCAAAAAGTTACGTGTTCTGGCTAAAATGAGCCCTACTGCCAATTCTGAGATGCACTTTTGTCTAATTCCTCAGGGAAAACTCGTACTTGAAACTTGAAGGCGTTTTTGTGCTTTTCAGACAGTGAGGAGCATGAATATGTGTTTCTTCTGCAAATCTGAGCTCTCTGTAAAAAGTTACGTTTTCTTGATGAATTTATTTATTTATTTATTTGTTTGTTTAAATTTCTTAGACCAAAGCCCTCGGCTGATGAAATGCACGGAAGCCTGGTGGGCATATATCCACGAGGGGGACTCCTCCCTCCTGGCCCAACCAGGTCTCCGTAATGCCCGCCAGGTCCGCAGTAGGGCTCATTTCACCCGGAACACGTTACTTTTTACAGAGAGCTCAGATTTGCAGAAGAAAGACATATTCATGCTCCTCACGGTCTGAAAAGCACAAAGACGCCTTCAAGTTTCAAGTACGAGCTTTCCCTGAGGAATTAGACCAAAGTGTATCTCAGAATTGGCAGTAGGGCTCATTTCAGCCAGAACACGTAACTTTTTCAGAGAGCTCAGATTTGCAGAAGAAAGACATATTCATGCTCCTCACGGTCTGAAAAGCACAAAAATGCCTTCAATTTTCAAGTACGAGCTTTCCCTGGGGAGTTAGACCAAAGTGCATCTCAGAATTGGCAGTAGGGCTCATTTCAGCCAGAATACGTAACTTTTGACACAGAGCTCAGATTTGCAGAAGAAACACATATTCATGCTCCTCACGGTCTGAAAAGCACAAAAACGCCTTCAAGTTTCAAGTACGAGCTTTCCCTGAGGAGTTAGACCAAAGTGCATCTCAGAATTGGCAGTAGGGCTCATTTCAGCCAGAACACGTAACTTTTTACAGAGAGCTCATATTTGCAGAAGAAACACACATTTCTGGCTGAATTGAGTCCTACCACCACTTCTGAGATATGCCTTGGTCTAAATTCTCATGGAAGGCACGTATCTGAAAACTGAGTTTGTTTTGGACGTTACAAACTTTGGGAAACATGAATATGTGCTTCTTTTCCAAATCTAAGCTCCGGGTCAAAAAAGACGTTTTCTGGTTGGATTGAGTCCTACCGCCTCTTCTGAGATATGCCTTGGTCTAACTCCTCAGGGAAAGTTCAGATCTGAACTTTCAAAAGTGAAGTGTCAAAAGTGGTTTTCTAGCTGCATTGAGTCCTACCGCCACTTCTGAGATACGCCTTGGTCTAACTGCTCAGAGAAAGCTCGGATCTGAAAATTGTGTTTTCGACTTTTCATACCCTCAGGAACATGAATATGTCTTTCTTTTGCAAATCTGAGCTCTGTTTCAAAACTGAAGTTTTCTAGCTGGATTGAGTCCTACCCGTCAATTCTAAGATATAGCTTCTAATTAAGTATAGAAAACTATAGTTTAATGAACTACAGAAAACTCTAATTCCCTGAGGAGTTAGACCAAGGTATATCTCAGAATTGGCAGTAGGGCTCATTTCAGCCAGAACACGTAACTTTTTACAGAGAGCTCAGATTTGCAGAAGAAACACATATTCATGCTCCTCACGGTCTGAAAAGCACAAAAACGCCTTCAAGTTTCAAGTACGAGGTTTCCCTGAGGAGTTAGACCAAAGTGCATCTCAGAATTGGCAGTAGGGCTCAATTCAGCCAGAAAACGTAACTTTTTACAGAGAGCTCAGATTTGCAGAAGAAACACATATTTATGCTCCTCACGGTCTGAAAAGCACAAAAACGCCTTCAAGTTTCAAGTACGAGCTTTCCCTGAGGAGTTAGACCAAAGTGCATCTCAGAATTGGCTGTAGGGCTCATTTCAGCCAGAACACGTAACTTTTGACACAGAGCTCAGATTTGCAGAAGAAAGACATATTCATGCTCCTCAAGGTCTGAAAAGCACAAAAACGCCTTCAATTTTCAAGTACGAGCTTTCCCTGGGGAGTTAGACCAAAGTGCATCTCAGAATTGGCAGTAGGGCTCATTTCAGCCAGAACACGTAACTTTTGACACAGAGCTCAGATTTGCAGAAGAAACACATATTCATGCTCCTCACGGTCTGAAAAGCACAAAAACGCCTTCAAGTTTCAAGTACGAGCTTTCCCTGAGGAGTTAGACCAAAGTGCATCTCAGAATTGGCAGTAGGGCTCATTTCAGCCAGAACACGTAACTTTTTACAGAGATCTCAGATTTGCAGAAGAAAGACATATTCATGCTCCTCACGGTCTGAAAAGCACAAAAACGCCTTCAATTTTCAAGTACGAGCTTTCCCTGAGGAATTAGACCAAAGTGTATCTCAGAATTGGCAGTAGGGCTCATTTCAGCCAGAACAGGTAACTTTTTACAGAGAGCTCAGATTTGCAGAAGAAAGACATATTCATGCTCCTCACGGTCTGAAAAGCACAAAAACGCCTTCAAGTTTCAAGTACGAGCTTTCCCTGGGGAGTTAGACCTAAGTGCATCTCAGAATTGGCAGTAGGGCTCATTTCAGCCAGAACACGTAACTTTTTACAGAGAGCTCATATTTGCAGAAGAAACACACATTTCTGGCTGAATTGAGTCCTACCACCACTTCTGAGATATGCCTTGGTCTAAATTCTCATGGAAGGCACGTATCTGAAAACTGAGTTTGTTTTGGACGTTACAAACTTTGGGAAACATGAATATGTGCTTCTTTTCCAAATCTAAGCTCCGGGTCAAAAAAGACGTTTTCTGGTTGGATTGAGTCCTACCGCCTCTTCTGAGATATGCCTTGGTCTAACTCCTCAGGGAAAGTTCAGATCTGAACTTTCAAAAGTGAAGTGTCAAAAGTGGTTTTCTAGCTGCATTGAGTCCTACCGCCACTTCTGAGATACGCCTTGGTCTAACTGCTCAGAGAATGCTCGGATCTGAAAATTGTGTTTTCGACTTTTCATACCCTCAGGAACATGAATATGTCTTTCTTTTGCAAATCTGAGCTCTGTTTCAAAACTGAAGTTTTCTAGCTGGATTGAGTCCTACCCGTCAATTCTAAGATATAGCTTCTAATTAAGTATAGAAAACTATAGTTTAATGAACTACAGAAAACTCTAATTCCCTGAGGAGTTAGACCAAGGTATATCTCAGAATTGACAGTAGGACTCAATTCAGCCAGAAATGTCTTTTTTGACACGGAGCTCATATTTGGAAAAAGAAACAGATATTCATGTTCCCCTGGTTCTGTAAGATCAAAACACACTCAATTTTCAGAACCGAGCTTTTCCTGAGACCAAGCTATATCTCAGAATTGGCAATACAACTCAATTCATCCAGAAAATATCACTTTTGACAAAGAGCTCAGTTTTGGAAAAGAAATACATATTCATGTTTCCCAGAGTTTGGAAAGTCCAAAACACACTCAATTTTCAGATCCGAGCTTTCCCTGATACCAAGCTATATCTCAGAATTGGCAATACGACTCAATTCAGCCAGAAAATGTCTCCTTTCATATAGAGCTCAGATTTGCAACAGAGAGACATTTCCATGTTTCCCAGAGTTTGGAAAGTCCAGAAAACACTCAGTTTTCAGATCCGAGCTTTCCATGGGAATATAGACCAATGCATCTTGTTCCATTGGTCTATTGGATGATGTAATAGAGGAAAAAGGAGAAAATTTAAAAGGGATTATAGGGGACATTATTTCTGAAATACTGGAAAAAGATAAAATACCGGTCCTTAGTGATATTGATGAGGTATTTCGGGTTTTTACTAATTATGCAAAGAGATATAACCACCCACGAGAAATACATATTAGGTTTAACAAGAAGTCGGTGCAGGAGGAGATTTATAAGAAATCTCAGGACCGAGCTGTAGTATTTAGGGGAAAACAGATTTCAGTGCTGAGGCAAGTTCCAAGATGGGTTAGGGAAATCAGGAGGAATTACCAGCCTTTAATGCTACATCTGAGGAAGAATGGGATTATGTATAGATGGTTATTGCCAGAAGGTCTCATGTTTACGTGGAATGATAGGAAAGTGAAAATAGAAAACCGCCGGGATGCTCAGGATTTTTATGAACACAATTTTAAATCCACACAATTAGAGCTGGAATTAGAAAGGGAGGAGGAGAGTAGAAGTTCAGAGGAATTGCAGGAAGAAAATAGTGTGGGAAACCAAGAAGAAAGGAAGAAGGAGGGGAAATTAGAGGAAAAAAGAGGGGGAGGCAGAAAGATAGTGTTATGAGAAACCCGACAAACCAAGAAAAAAGTATTAGGAAAATAGGAGGAGGGGAAGAAAAGTGGTGATGGGGAAAGAGGTGCGACTCATTTCTTTGAATGTTAATGGTTTAAATATTCCCTCTAAAAGAAGGAAAATACTAAATAATTAGCGAAACTTAATTATGATATTACTTGCCTTCAAGAAACTCATATTAAAAAATTCATGAGAAACTTCTGTTGTGTTCAAGACTTGGGAAGATGTATCATTCGTCGGCAGATAAGAGGAAACGGGGGGGGGGGTATATGTGAAGGATCACTTAAATTCTAAAGAAATTTTTAAAGATGAAGAGGGAAGATTATTGTTAATAGAATTAGAAATAAGACAATTGAAATGTCTATTGGTTACTATTTATGCTCCGAATGGAAATCAGAAGTCTTTTTATGAATGTATATACAAAAAACTGATTGAATTAAAATATGACCATGTTTGCCTGATTGGGGACTTTAATGTTATATTGGACAGCAATTTGGACTATTCACTGGGTACTAAACTGCCGGGGGGAGAGAAAAAAATATACAGGAGGGGGTTGCCAAAGGAAGGATGAGAGAAGAATTAGGCTTTCGGGACATATGGAGAGAGTGACACCCAGAAACGAGACAATATACATTTCACTCTTGCAGGCATAAGTCATGGTCGCAGATTGACACGGCCTGGATGATATTACAATTAGGGGAATACATTTCTTAGATAGAGATTGGGGTTAATGATTGGGCTGATCGCAGCCCCTTGCTTGTAACATGGAGGGGCCAACAGAAAAGGAAAAGATGGAAGATGGATGTGAGGGTGCTGAAGGATGAGGAAGTTGTGACCTGGATTAAGAGAGAAACAGAATATTTTTTTTAAGAGAATAAGAAAGAGGATACGAGCCTGCAAAATAATTGGGATACCTATAAGGCGCTAATTAGGGGATTGGTAATAAAATATACAATAAGGAAGCGAAGACTGGAAAGGAAGGAACGGTCAAATTTGATGTATGGTTTAGAACAGGTGGAAAAAGGATTATGAAACAAACTGATGGATCAGGCATTATTAGAGGAAAAAAATTCAATTCGCCATAAAATAAATTTAATGGACCAAGAAGAAGTAGCTGAAAAATGCAGGTGGGCCAAACAAGGTTATTTTGAAAACGCTAACAAGCCGGGAAGATGGCTAACCCATAGAATTAAAAAGTTAAGGGAAAGAAGTAAAGTAGGTGGTTTGAAGGATGCGAATGGAAGATGGGTAACTGATGGGGAAGGTATGAAGGGAATCGTACAGAAGTTTTTTACGGATTTATACAAGAGAGAGGAAGGGTCAAAACAAGAGATGGAGAATTATATAGAGGGACTGGATCTTCCAAAAGTGCTGGAAGAGGTAAGACAAATACTTAACAGGGAAATTTCAGAGAAGGAGTTGGAAGAGGCAATTGGGAGGCAGAAATTAGGGAAAACTCCGGGGACAGATGGGATCCCTATGGAATTCTATAAGGAAACCCTTGATATAGTGGGACAATATATGACTGAAGTCTTTAATGGAATCATCATGGAGGGTCGGATCCCAAATTCCTGGACGGAGGCATATATATCCTTGATTCCCAAGGCAGAAACAGATTCATCACTGATCCACAATTACAGGCCTATATCCCTTTTGAATACCGATTATAAGATCTTCACTGCAATTTTAGCAGGGAGAATTAAATTTTTTTTAAACCACTACATACATAGAGACCAGAATGGGTTCTTGCCACATAGACAAATAAGGGATAATGTGAGGATGATAATAGATGCAATGGAGTACTATGAGACGTTTTCGGATAAGGAAGTAGCATTTATTTTTGTAGGTGTTCAAAAGGCCTTCGATAGGGGTAGGTGGAAATTTATGTTTGCCTTGTTGGATAAGATGGAATTTGGAGATAATTATATACAGGCGATAAGACTCAACTCAAATAGCTAGAGCTTTAATTAATGGGGAAGAAACGGGTAGGATTGAAATTGGAAAAGGCACAAGACAAGGATGCCCACTGTCCCCACTTCTATTTATATTTACACTAGAACCTCTGCTATGGGAAATTAGGAAGAATCAGGGAATAAAGGGGCTGAAGGTGAGATCTGAAGAATATAAAACTCAGACATTCGCGGATGACTTGGTTTTTATCATAGAGGATCCATTAGAATCAGGTAAAAACTTGCTTCAGGAGATAAAGAAGTATGGTAGAGTTGCAGGTCTCCGAATCAACAAAGACAAGACAAAGATTATAATAAAGAATATGACACGAAATCATTGGAGTGAATTGGAGAGAGAATTGGGCCTTCAAGTGACTAAAAGAATAAAATACTTGGGTATTTGGATGTCTTCTAAAAATATGTCTATTATTATGCAGATAATTACATAAAGTTGCTAGCCCAAACCAAGACAGACCTAGAAAAGTGGGAGCACCTGCAACTCTCCTTACTTGGTAGGATAGCTACGATTAAAACCCACATACTTCCGACTTCCGGTCTGGAGCCACGGCGCCACAGTCAGGGAAATAGCGGGCTCTAACGAGCCTGCGGAAACCCCGACTGACAAACCACCATCCGACCGGTCTTCAGACCGACCCCCATCTTGCAGGGATGGGGGGTGAAGAGGAGCACCTTGGTGTGCCAAGAGGAACAGGCAAGTTCCTCGGAGGCCAGAGGGAATCCTCAAAGTCGGCGGTGGGGATAGGCAGCCATAGCGGCTGCCACAAAGCCGCGGCAGACCAGGACACAAGATCGTGCAGGAGGGAAGAAAAAGAAAGAGCGAGTATCTCGAAGCCGGGTGAGTGACACCAACCTAGGCAAAACAACATGATTATTTGGATTTATTTTTTTTAAAAAAAGACCCCAAACTTTAAATAGCAGCTACAGATCTGTGGGGCTTGAAGATCAAAAGGGGAAAAAAATGAAAATAAAGACCCAAGACAGACTTTCCTTTAGTAAATTTGAGTTGGAAGAATTGACTTTTAATAACTTAGAAAATTGACTTTTCTTTTATTTGGAATGGTTGGAGAAATGTCTCTTTGGGAGTTTACACCTTTGAAAGCTAACGAAGCTAATGAAGAAAGACAGATGGATGGCTACATAATTGCCATGGAGTCTGCGGTGACTAAGCAGGAGAGTGGATTGAAGAGGTTTCCCTTTCCGTTTGGAAAAGAAACATTTTAAATGGCTTTTTACCTTGGATTATTTTGAAATTAACATTAGATCTATGGATTTTGGAGATTCCTATTCTGTCCTGGATGATTTCAAGAAGAAAGAAGGAATATTTTGGACATTTTACACTGGAAATTAACAAGCTTAGCAAAAAATTAGGTGTGGCGTAGGAACAAAAGACAGGAAGTTGATGCATCACACATGGAACAGACATTATAAAAGCATTAAAGGGGCATACAGAATTTTTTAATTTGAACAGATGAACTTTGAAATGGAACATTTATGGACAGATAGGAAAAGGAAGAAAAGGAAAAAATAAAGTAGATAAATTTAAATGTAAGTAAACTGAAACGTAAAATTTAAAAGCCTAAAGGTATATATGATTTTTGGATAAAAACAGGAGGGTTTTTGGAGTAATAAAAATAGAAAACAAGAGATGGCAACTAAAATAGAGGATGATATATAGGTGGTTAAAAATAATAAAGAAGAGTATATATTAATGTGAGACAACTTTAAGAAAATTTACTGCTTGATGTAATATGTTCTAATTTTAATTTGCAAACAAATGTTAGATTGGTGATTACGCTTGACTAAGGCTTTATTGAACAAACTATAAGACACACAGATTTTAGCAACAAATTGTGATTTAATTTAATATATGCTGGAAATGATGATTATTATGAAATATATTGAGAATTAATTTGAAAGACCATGCTGGGAAACTGACATAAAATAGATAATCATATTGCAAGGGAAAGTTAAAATAAGAGGGATGGATACCAACTAAATAAGAGTTTGAGACTCGGAGGAAATACGTTGGAAACTAATTAAAATTCTGGAAATCAGCCAAACAATTGCAGGAGAGTTGGAGGAGACTATGCTGGAAATCAGCCAAACAAGAGTGGGAGCTTTGGAGGAGACTATGCTGGAAATCAGCCAAACATAATATGCTGGAAATCAGCCAAGCAAATAGGAGGAGAGTTGGAGGAGATTATGCTGGAAATCAGCCAAACAATGGAGGGAGTTTAGGAGGAGATTATGTTGGAAATCAGCCAAACATAATATGCTGGAAATCAGCCAATAATGGTGGGAGGTTCGGAGGAGACCATACTGGAAATTAGCCAAAAATAGTTGGTGCTCTGGAGAAGATTATGCTGGGAATCAGTCAAACATAATATGCTGGAAAACAGCCAAACAATAGAGGGAGGTATGGAAGAAAATATGCTGGAAATTAGTTTAAATAAAACATGTTTTTGTGATAAACCTGTGTAACATGAAAGGTGTAATAGATGATAAGTGGGATAAAATCAAAGATAAATTGATAAAGTTTAAGATATTAAGATTCGAGGAAAAGGGTCAAGAGATTAAGACTTAGATAGAACTTTGTTTTATAAAGTGTAATAAAAATGGAGTTATATTGAATTTGAAATTAAGATTTGTGGTGATAAAATTGTAAGGTAAATAATTAGAATAAGAGGTTAGAATATTGTTAAAAATTACTTTGACACTGATGGTAAAAGATACAAGGTGAAGAAGAACAAGATATAATCAGGATTGATATATAGCTATAAAAATGAGTGAGTTAACTTGAAATTAAAATTGTATTGATATAATGGATTTGTTTAGATGAAGATGCTAGAATTTATGTTAAAATTTGTTCTTTTATGTTTTGAATTTTTATTCTTAAAAGATGTAATGGGAAATTGTGAATCGAACTTGCTAAAGGAATGTAAGCGTGGTAACCATCTATGACCGGATCAAGATTCTGTTCTTGTAAGTTATATTTTATGTTTATGTTTGAAAAAAATAAAAAATATTTACCCCCCCCCCAAAAAATAAACCCACGTACTTCCGAAATGGAACTATTTATTTCAGACCACCCCCGCGAGACTGAATAGTGTTTTTTTTAAACTGCTAGATAGTTATGTGAGGAAATTTGTCGTGGCTCCGTTACCTGAGCCTGTGTCATCGGCAGGAGAGGACCCCGAGAGTGAAGGAGTTGGCAAGGCCTCCCTCTCCTGGACCCTCCTCTCTGGCAATGCCTTCGGTGTCCGCCGAAGGGCAAGAGACAGGGCCGGGGCCAAGCACGTCCACGCAGCCACAGGTGGACAGTGATGAGGGAAATGAGTCTTGGCTGGATCCTCGGCAGCGTCGCAGAGATAAGCGCGCGCAACAGAAGAAAAGGCATGCCAGAGATTAAGCTGAGTCACTGGACCACACCCCACAGGGTATAAAAGGGGGTGAGGTGGCCATTCAGACTCTGTGACGTACAAAACTAACTACTATCAAGTCACATTGCATCTTTGGAAACAACATTATCGACCTTGGATTTATTTTACGAACTGGACAATTCTTGACTGTGTGTATTTTGTTTTTGAGTAAAGTTCTTGGCAAGCAGCTACTGGGTTGCTGCCAAGCTTCTTATCGGAAGAATTGGTTGTCTGCCAGTTTATTTAACCCCTGGCTGTCTGTTTGTGTGCGTGTGTGAGATGGGGACAGAACAAAATTTGTGTGGCAGAAGAAGCAGCCCTGGATAAAACTTAAAATGCTCCAAGAGGCCCCATGTACAGGGGGATTTGGTCTACTGAAATGGGAGTTTTACTACCAAGCAGCTAATTTAACTTTGATCAGAGACTGGATGCTTTTAAATAGGAAGAGGACTCTTACATTGGAGGGCTATGATTTGTGTCAAGGTTGGCACCATTTTCTATGGAGTGAGAAGGGCAAGAAATGTAGAGTTTAAGAGACACTACCTTCGGAGAATATTATTAGAATCTTGGGAAGGGGTTAGGAACAGGCATTATTTAATGATTCCAATTTGGTTTGCCCCATTAGAGGCAGTAACACATGCGACACTATATAATAAGGAAATACCATTGACTTATCAGGATTTGCTTGACCCTCAAGGGGAATCGAAGACCCGAGAGGAGGTTACGAAACAGGGCAAAAAGGTAGACTGGTGGGCGTATGCCCAAATACAATCGAGAGTCAGAAGGGACAAAGGAAAGGAGGGAATATATATGTCAATACAGGAGTTAGATAAAATCTTATTGGGAATCAAAAAGAAATTACTTTCAAGATGCTACCAGTTTTTGGTATCACGATGGATTGGTGAGGTGGTGATTAGGAGACTATGATTGCCTGGGGGAGGAACCTCAGATTTTCTCCAAATTTGGATAAGTGGGATGAGATATGGAATAGGAATATGAAACTTACTTTGTCAACCTCCTACAAGGAAAATATTTATAAAATGGTCTATTGTTGGCATATCCCCCCGGCAAGAATTGCAAGAATGTTCCCGGGAGTTTCTCCAGCATGCTGGAAGTGTGGGAATGGTTGTGGGACGTACTACCACCAATGGTGGACATGCCCCAAAGCAGGCAAATATTGGTCCAAGGTCTGGAACTGGATAGTGGAAATTACAGGATATAACATAGAGCTGAAACCAGAGATTTTTTTATTAGGAATGAAACCAGACAAAATAACTAAGGAAAAATGGTACTTGATCCTCCACATCACTACTGCAGCTAGGATATATATGTGCAAGAATGGAAAAACGAATTAATACCCACAGAAAATAAATTGATTTGGAAAATTACAAAATGGGCAGAGGCAGACTGGTTAACGAAATTATTTAGGAACCAAAAAGATTCTGATTATTACAAATGTTGGAATTTATGGTATAATTGGGTGAAAGAAAAGAGAGGGAAATGAAATGGATTGTACTAGTGGTATAGGCGCAGTTTTGTGTACATTAGTTGCAATAACCTTGTACGCACCTTAGTTTTTGGGGAGGAAAATAAGAAAAAAGCAGATTGGCAGGTGGATCGGCCTCCTGGAATACCCCCAATCAGCTGTTTCCAGAGGTGAATTTTAGCAACAGGTTCCTTGGTTGTGAACTCTGCGCCTTGCTTTTTTTCCTGCCTCTGTAACTTCTGAAACTGTTTCAGAAAAAACTTTTTTTTCTGCCTCTGAAAGCCTCCAAAACAGAGCTTCAGAATAAAAGCCTCTGAAGCTCTGTTTGGGGGCTTTTTCAGCCTCTGAAACCTCCGTTTGAGAAGCTGGGCAGGGCTACATTTGGAGTATAAGACACACCCAGATTTTCACCCTCTTTTTTTGGGGAAAAAGGTGTCTTATATGGTAGTTTAAAAGGCCTAAAAAATAATTGAAATATTAAAACACGAAAACTACATAGATTATTTTAAAAACTAAACTAAACTGAAACCAGAACCTACATTCCCCTCCTCTCACAGAGGAGCACTAATTGTTATGTCATAAATCCTGCAGTGCTCAAAATTGCAGAAAACAGTCCTGCCGTCTCGTGAGGAACAGCTGCCTGGTTAACAGGTGAATGATCTCTCATCCTCTCTTTATCTGGAGAGGTCACAAGGAACCTAACTATTTACCAGTTTGTTGGTCTTCGCCACGCCTATCTTCAGTTCTTCACATGTCCCCTCAAAGCCTCTCCAGAGCCAACAATCTTAGACAAGAATAATCCAATTTTAGTGAACGTTGGACTGTAGTTATGGAGGAGTTGAGGACTATCTAGATCCATTTCAGCCACTTTTCAGGTCTTGAGACAGTCTGTACCAGGGGTGGGTTCTACTTACCTTTGCTACCGGTTTGGGATTACGTGTGCGCACTCACTTCGCTTGTGCACGTGCCTTGCTTCTGCGCATATCACTTCTGATGACGCCAGGGTCAGTGGGCGGAGCCTCCCGCCGATTTTACTACCGGTTCTATAGAACCGATCCGAACCAGGGGCAACCCACCACTGGTCTACACAATAGAACCTCTGGTCATGAATGCTTCTGACCACGACCAAATCAGGTTCTGACCCAAAAATTCACAAAAAAATTTTTGTGGCCAATTTCCCCTTCCGCACCATTATTTTGTAAGCGCCAAATTTCCAAAATTAGGTTCAGGTCACGACCAAATTGGTTTGCGACCAAAGTTATGGAATGAATTATGGTCGTGACCAGAGGTTCTACTGTTCTTGATTTATGGTGGAGCCAAGATGGAGCTAATGCACAGTCAAACCCAGTATTCTTTTGGATCAGCTCCAGCAGTTGGGATTCATTCGTTCTCCTCTTCCCACTGATTAGTTGTAGTTGTGTTGGCTGGGGAATGGTCGCTCCCAGACCTCTTCTTTCGGGGTGCGTGCCACCAAACCTAACAGTCTCTCCCCTTTTGTTAAACATCTGTACGAAGCCTGGGTGAGGTCACTCAAAAGTCTAGAGGATTTTATCTGTTAACCCAGGACACTCAAGTAAGGATATCAAGTTTCTATCTAAATGTTTGGAGACTATGTGGGCTAGGATTGAAAAGAACTGCCCCCAATTTAATCCTACCAAATGTCATACTAGGGGTATCTAGATATGGACATATTCTATCTTCAACCTTGAATGGGTCAGCACTTCTGCATTTCTGAGTACTGCATAATCTGGGGTCCTTCCTAGGCTCACAACTCCTGCTTGAGAAGCAGGTGGTAGTTGTGGCTATAAAGGCGTTTGCACAACTTATCAAAAAATCCAATTGTGCCTTTTCTTGGGTTGAGAGTACATCCCACTCATGCTCTCATCACCTCACAGCTCAACTATCATATATTCTAAATGGGCTACCATTGAGAAGCAAAAAACTCAGAAGCTTCAACTGGTTCAGAATGAAGCATGACTTGCTATGCCCACATGACATTCCTGCTTTGTGAGCTGCATGGGTTGCTAGTGTGTTTCTGGGTGTAATTTGATGCTGGTTATGACCTACAAAGACTTGCTGAAAGACTGCCTATCTCCTGCAGATTCTGCCAGTCAGTATAAGCCATCAGGATTGGCACACTCCTGGTTTCTTCAAATAAACATCAACTTTTGGCACCAGGAAGCATCCCTGTTATTCAGAAAAGCACTCCACCCCAGCAATTTGGGTTGCTTTTACCCTGTTGGCATTCTGGAAAGCATTACAATCTTAGTGTTGTCTCAAGCCTTCAATTAGGATGGCCGGGGGTACATTGGATACATTTGGGGGCAAGGTTGCAGTTAGCTAAATCTCTTTTTGTTCTTTATTCCTTTTCTTAACTCGTTTATTTTTATTTTTTTTTAGTTTTAGTTCAGTGTTCAACACAATCATTCCTCAGCATTTGGTGAACAAATTGGGCCTATTAGGTTTTAATACTTCTTTATGTAACTGGATACTTGATTTCCTTATTGATAGGCCCACTTTGTGCGAATTGGAAGAAGAGTTTCCAATTCCATCTCGAGTATGGGTTCCCCACAGGGCTGTTTCTTGAGTCCGTACTGTTTACCTTGATGACCCATAACTGCTGTGCCAAGTCTGCTACGAATCATATTGTGAAGTATGAGGATGACACAGTAGTGGTGAGCCTTATCCGGGATGAAAATAGAGATTCTTATAGGGAGGTGAAGGCTTTGATGGACAGGTGTATTAAAATAACCTGGTTTTGAATGTTAATAAAACTAAGATCATGGTTGATTTTAGAAAGAGCCAGCATAATTATACTCCACTTTGTATCACGGCTGCAACTATGGAGGTGGTCAGCAGTATTAAGTATCTAGGGGTACAGATAACTAATAATCTGACTTGGTCTCTTCATACGTTATCTTTAATGAAGCATGCAAACCAGCATTTGCATTTCCTGCATCAGTTGAGGAGAGCACATCTTTCGCCTTCTGTCCTGGACACTTTTTACAGAGGCATGATTGAGAGCGTTTTAACAAACTGTATCACTGTTTGGTTTGGTGGTAGCAGTGGCTCAGATAGAAGGGCCATACAGAGTGGTAAAGACAGCTGAGATTATAGGAAGCTCACTTCCTGTTATTCAGGATACTGCTTATAAGCGCTATGTGCTTAGAGCTCAAAGCATTGTTAGAGACCCCACACCCCACTTCTGGTCTGTTTCTGTTGCTTCCCTCTGGGAAGAGATTTCGAAGTATTTATAACAGGACTACTAGATTCTGTAACAACTTTGTTCCCTATGCCGTCTTGTAAACTCTTTTTTCCCCGCCATGTATATGTATACATTGGAACTAGATCATTATGTTTCTCTGTGTCATATACGTTTGTGTATGTGGCTATATGCATAATGGTTATCCTCTGAGAGCTGAATGCAAAGAAATTCCATTTTAATATATGCTGATTACTGTACATTTAAAATCACAATAAAATTCTATTGTCTTCTATACATATTGTATTTTCTATTTTGTTTATAGTACACTGCCCAGAATCAGTTTGGACTTGGGTGGTACTTACATTGAGTTAATTAATTTCATTTCTGTAAAGGCTTGATGCTCTTTAAAAAGTTCAAAGACAGGCCTGATTATTCTACTCTACTGTCATCAACTCCTAGATTTATTTCATTCATATCTGTATTTGGTTGTATTGCAGGATTTGTTTTAAATAGGTAAGATTGTATTTATTTACAATCTTTATTTATTTATTTATAATTCTGAGTTGAGAACAAAGCTATGTTAAAGTATTTGTGTGTGTGTGTGTGTGTGTGAGAGAGAGAGAAGCAGGATATTAAATTATTAAAAGTTGATTTGTGTTTGATGAGATATATGCTGCATAAAAAGCTTAGGTGGTGGTAATGGACCAATTCTAGTAAGTGTAATCAAAATCATATCAAAGGAATACAAAATAGGAAAAAAACAGGATATCCTAATGAACTGGGGTGGGTGGGTTATTTTAAGAGGTTTTTTTAGTTGAAATTATGTCTAGTTCAGCAGATTTCAGGTCAATTTTTGCTTTCTTAGAGCGAAGATAACACCCATGAAATGGTAAAAACAGCTTATTTTCTCAACAGGCTGATGCCAATGAAATTTTAGCAAAAGATAAAACCAAAAGGGCCTTAGCCAGGTTTCTAGCCAAGAAATATAGAGCTCCAACAGCACAAGAGGACCCACATGTAGTCACAGGACCCTCTGAGGACCCTCTTTGTAGTCACAGATACATGAACCTGCCAATAGCATTTTCCACATGAACATGGACACCCCATCAATCTTTAAGGCTCCTGCTGGAAGAATCGTCTCTAATGTATGCATGTAGAATACTTGAGGATGGATGGATCTGAATTAAAACTCTACTTCAGTAAAAATTTGCTTCAACATCCTTCAAATTTCTTCTAGCAAAAAAGCTGGGAGTCTTGAACACAGTATGTGGTTGCTGTTTTCTTTTGTAAACAAAGGCTACAAAATTGAGTTTTTATTTTGACACACAAGATGCACTTATAAAATCCATACATAATTATTTTACAAGGAAAAGTTCATTCCAAGCTTCCTTTCAGCTACATTTAAATAAAATCAAATTACAAGATTTAACAAATGTTCTGAATTGAATTTTAATGAATCAAATTTGCCAGAAGCAGCATGACTATGAAATTAATCTCTTGTAAACTTCAACTTCAAGCTTTATATTTCTCCCACAATGTTCTCTTAAGTTGAGAAGCTGGTCAAAGGAGGTTGGCAGCATGGGGAGAAAATTATTAGAAACACTTGGCTATCCATACTGCCTTCTTTCTTGAAACCTGCTTGTCAGGATACCATTCCCACGTATTCATCCTCTCAACTTTGGGGAAATAATAAATGTATTCTGGACTTCAAACATTAGCATTGTAAAATATTTGTTTTGGCCACTCTGCAATAGCTAAGAAGTAAGTTGCCAAAGATTTGCTTATTATTCAACACACACAAATTTGCTTTTTAGTTAAAAAAAACACACACTTGATATTGCATTGTGTTCCTTAGGCATTGAGGATAGAGAAGAAAGGAGCACCTTGAGTATAGATTTGCTCTTAAATATGTGGAGTTAAAAAGAACCATAATTTTTGTCTTAATCTTCTGTGCACTCCTCTATACGCATAAACTGAAGCTGCTTCGTATTTCAAAACCAAGCATTTCATAAAGCTAGTTTTCAGGAAAATCTATGTTAGTCTGTCATTTTGGCGACATGCAGCTTTTCAGCCAAAGCAAAAAAAGAAATACTCTTCAATTGTTTGACGTATAATGCAAAGAAAATTGTTGCACATTGAATAGGCTGGCAGCTGGAACTGAAGCATACTGATTTCTACCTTGATACTTAAATGCTGAAGAGCAAAGATAAGCTCCTGACTTCTTGTTCCTTCAAACGTTCAACTCTTCCCTTGTTATGATCAATTTCTGATTTAAAAGCTTAAGATTTAGGATGAAAACAATTAGTAGAAAAATCTTTAAGGATGGTCAATTTTAGTTAGATGAAATGCATTTTGAGCCATCTCCTGGGGGTAAGTTTATCCTGATTATTTAATTTCCTGTAAATATGGGAAAAAATGGCAAGAGGAATTTTTAATTGAGGGAGAAATCTGCTCATGAAAGCAAAGGGAGAGAAATGCTTCTCAATAACTTTTCAAAATTCTCTATGGCCTGGCAAAACGAAGTGTGAATGAAACACAGATTCATACAGGAAAAGGAGTTTAAAGATAGATCACTTTTCAGAAAAGCGACACTGCAGCTCTGTCCAACTGTCAATGGTTTCTTTTTTTAAAAAAATCATTTTTCAAAATACCAAGGTTACAAAGCTGACACTTGATCCATTTTTAAAGCCAACTTACACCCTTGTCAATAGATTTGTTGTTAATAATTTAAGTTTTAAATAAATATTGGTATGCCTGTTTGGCATCTGTCTGTCACTGACAGCCCTTCCTGTTCCAACTGCTCAGTCTCCCACTCACAGACTGCTAGTCAATTCGATTTCCACAAATGGTGAACCTGTCTATCTCCAACAAATCTTTCTTTGTAGATCGGAATTTGGATTCTGAACTGTCTTGGCATATGTCTTTCTCATCTCCGTCAGGAGTGGTCAGAAACTGGTCAGAGGGACTTGTCACCAGTTGGGGGGCTACATTTTCCTTTGGTTGCACAGGCTGACTGGTCACTGAAGTGGAGAAGCCTTCCTCAGTGGAAAGTCCTGTGTGAAATATAAGCATAAACTCATTTTGTTGTCTTTATTTAGATCACTGTAGCCACCCACTCAAAAAGACTCTAATACAGTGTCTACCAATAAAATATATTTCAAAGGGGAGGAATTGGGGGGGGGGGTTCCAAGAACAACAAACACCCTTATGGCATTTTCAAGACTAACAAATGGATTGCAGTCTTCTTCATCAGATACAAAGGTGCCATCACACTTTTTATTGGGTTTGCTGCAACAGTGTAATATAGCACCTTGTCTCAGGGAAGACACAAGACAACTCAAACTACTTTGTTTGGGTTTTCAAGAATTCAGTCATATGTTTTCTTTGGTTTGTTAATGATAGTGTTCCACACTAAGTCTGATTTTTTGGGGTTCTTTGGTGACATATGATACCATTTTCATATAAGACCTTTCAGCCAATAAATAAGAAAGAATGAAGGTCTTCATGACGTGAAGACTTGAATGTGGTCTGAGTATCCTAAGCAGGTAGAACAACTCATTACACAAAAGTGTAAGTGTAAGTGTCTCCATTATCATAACAATAGGAACTCTGCACAGGACAGCATAAAACATGTGTTCATTCAACAAGGGACCTATATAATTAGAGCATGCAATTATGACCACTAACTTGGAAAAGCTTTAAAGATCACATTAAAGAAATACATCTTCTTGAAGCTGGTAGTCTTTAATCAAATAGGAAACTTCCTAATCAGAGATGTAACAAATAGGAGGAAAGGTCTGTTTTTTACCCAAATTAGTTGGGTTACCACTTTTTACTCCAATCTTGGGACAAATGAGATTATTTAAGTGACACTGTGTTTGCAGCTTGCTTTTTGTTTGTTTCCTAGATCAGTTATTTATCTATTTATGTAAACTATTCCTGCAGTGAAAACTGAAAGAGCAAATTAGCAAATCAAATAGAAGATACAATTGTCATTTGCCAGAGCCCCTTAAAGAGAGGAAAGAGAAAGAAAGAACATGCAATTACTTATGTTTGGGACAGAAAACCATTTTGGGACTCAGAAAATGATTGCTGCTTCTTTGACAGGTAAACTCTACACCAGCAGTGAAATCCACTTACCTTGCTACCGGTTCAGGAACGGGAGCGTATGCGTGTTACGCACGCGCACCTCTTCTACACATGCAGAGATGGTAAAAAAACAGGACGTAATGATGTCCTGGCGGGTGGGTGGAGCCTCCCACCATGGGTGCTACTGGTTTGCCAAGCTGGATAGAACTGGGGGGATTTCACCGCTGCTCTACACTCATGTTAAAAACTGTGCCATGGGAAAGTTAGAATTTTGAATTGCATCCTGAATATTATGTCTGGAGTTTTTAGAATGCTGATGGCAAAAAGTTTTGTTTCATTGAGCTTTGAAAATGCAAAAGTCTGACTTATGAAAAAGAAAACTTAATGCAACTGTCAGAGAAGGGCATTTTATATTGGCTGCTGTGATGTTCATGGGTAGTTTTGAAAAGAATGCATTGCTCTGGCTTGTTTTTTTAAGTGGGCTCACTTTTAGGACTGCTTGTATAAAGCAAGATGGAAAAAAACAGGCACAAAGTATGCTTTCATTGTTTTACGATGGGATTTTAATGTTTTTTTTATCTTGTCCTTAAAAATTGTTCCCTTGGCCAATTTTTCTGTAACAAATAGGGCCATGTAAACTATCACCTTACTTCCTTGCATGCATGCCTGTGTGAAAAGCAAGTAAGGAAGGTATGTGTTATCACTATTCTTTATAATGGTACACTTGATATTTATGAAATATTTTGTCTTATCAAAACACAAGGCAGTTAAAATACTCCTTGTGGAGTCACTGTATTCAGAGTTTGGAATAAACCTGTTTTTCTCCTTTGTACCAATCTATACTTCCTAGCAGCACAAAATTAGGCACCGTTTGTACTGAATGAGTCTTCCTCAAGATATTCTGACTACCAAGATTGTTCTTTTTACTTCTACGTAAAAGGTATAAGTTTCTCAGAGAGCAAAATGTTGCCATCAATAACTGCATCAATTCTGGGACTTCCGGTTTGACGTCGCGGCAAGACAGTTGGGGAAATATCGGGCTCTGTTGAGCCCAGCGAAAACCCCAGCTGTCGAACCGCCACCGATGGGTCTTCGGACTGAACCCGTCTTGCAGGGACGGGGGAAGAAGAGGGGCACCTCGGACAACCGAGAGGAACAGGCAAGTTCCTTGGAGGTCAGAGGGAACCCTCTGTGAGTCGGCAGCGGGGGGCGGCAGCCATGGCGGCTGCCACGAAGCTGGGACAAACCGAAACAGGAGATGTGCAGGAGGAAAGTGAAAACAGACGTTGCCTTACCTGAACGTCCCTTTTAGGAGTGCTGCGACCACTGTCCATGGCTGGGACTACACTTCAGATCTTGACAGTAACTGAGTGAGAGCTGTTAAACTCTCCCTGCTAGGACACGCCTCCAGTCCCATGATCCTCCAGTCTATCACGAAGACACAGCAAGACCCCAAGAGAAAGGTCCAACAGCGAATCCAAACACGGGAACTGGAAACATGGCAGACAGTCTGAAAGAAACTGCAACAGCAGAATAACACACAAACAAGGGAGGGAATGGACAGTGGTCGCAGCACTCCTAAAAGGGACATTCAGGTAAGGCAACATCCGTTTTCCAGAGTGCTGCTCCCACTGTCCATGGCTGGGACATACCCAAGCTCAAGTACTAGGGTGGGAGACTGGATGCCCCGAACCCGTGTCCAAGGCTACCCTTTGTAGTACTCGGCGCCCGAAGGCAGCGTCCGAAGAAGCATATGAGTCAATCCGATAGTGACGAATAAACTGTGACACAGAGGACCACGTCGCAGCCCGGCAAATCTCTTCCACCGAGGCTTGTGTCGCCCACGCAGCGGAGGTAACTGCGGTGCGGGTGGAGTGTGGTAGGATCCTACCCGGAACAGGCCTTCCCGACAACTCATAAGCCAATGAGATACACGCCTTGAGCCACCTGCCGACTGTAGCCGCAGAGATCTTCTGTCCCATCGAGGCAGGATGGAAGGAGACCAGCAGGGCCTCTGTTTTACGAAATGAAGAGGTCCGACGTATATAGATACGCAGAGCCCGCTTAACGTCAAGTTTATGCCAGCGTCGTTCCGCAGAGTTCCTCGGAGCTGGGCAGAAGTCAGGTAAGGATAATTCCTGGGCTCGGTGAAAGGGAGTATTTACTTTCGGAAGGAACGTAGGGTCAAGCCTGAGAACCACCACACTGTCGCGGAAAAGACAAAGGTCCTCCCGAATAGAGAGCGCTGAGATCTCCGACACCCGACGGGCGGAAGTGATAGCCAACAGGAATGTTATCTTAAATGACAGATGTTTTAGCGTAGCTGTCCTAATAGGTTCAAATGGAGAAACTGTCAGGGCCCGAAGCACCAGAGGGAGATCCCAGGTAGGGTATCTGTGGACCTGTGGTGGGCAGAGATTGGTCGTGCTGTGAAGGAAGCCCCTGATGAGCGGGTGTCGTGAAAGAGAGTCGTAGGGAGGACACTTCAAAACGGTAGGCAAGGCCGCAGTTTGTCGCCTCAGAGTCACCGGGGCCAGGCCTTTCTGAAGGCCGGAATGCAGGAATTCTAAGACCTCCTCCACCGTCGCTGAGGTGGGATCCACATGCCTCGAAGCCCCCCAAGCGCAGAAGGATCTCCAGGAAGCCTCGTAGATACGGCAAGTGGACGGTCGTCTAGCAGCCTGTATAATCTTGACAACTCCATCTGACAGATGTGACTTTTTTAGGAGCACGCGCTCAAACGCCAAACGGCCAAGTGGAGCCACTGGGGCTCCGGATGACAGACGGCCCCTTGGAGTAGGACTACTTGAGTGGGCGGGATCACCCAGGGCGGAGACACGGAGAGAGAGAGAAGGTCTGCGTACCAGGCCCTGCGTGGCCAATTGGGTGCCACCAGGATCAGGTCCGCCTGTTCCTTCAGCAATTTCCTCACGACTCGTGACAGCAGAGGGATGGGGGGAAATGCATATAGGAGGCCTACCGGCCACTGACACCTCAGGGCGTCACGGTCCTCCGCCAATGGGTCTGGGTAGCGGGATATGAAGCGTGGCAGTTGAGCGTTCTTTTGTGAAGCAAACAAGTCGATCATCGGAGTGCCGAACCTCTGGCAGATTTCTTGAAACAGGCGGGGGTGGAGTTGCCACTCTGCTGGGTCTATCCGTTCCCTGCTTAGCCAGTCGGCTCGGACATTGTCCACACCCGAGATGTGGTCCGCCTTTATTGACCGTAGATGACGTTCCGCCCAGTGGAACAGATGTTCCGCCTTGAACATTAGCGACTTCGACCTTGTGCCTCCTTCCTTGTTTATATGCGCCTTTGCCGCCGTGTTGTCGGTAAGGATCAACATGTGTCGACCCTCCACCGACTTCTGGAAGTGACAAAGCGCCAACCTCACCGCCCTTAGCTCGAGCAGATTTATGCTGCAGTGGCTCTCCGTCGCGGACCACTGACCTTGAGTCACAAGGCTGCCCAGATGTGCTCCCCAACCTCATAGGCTGGCGTCCGACGTTAAGGTCAGCCTGTCCGGCTCTGTGAAGTCGCAGCCCTGTAGAATTGCAGGTGAGATCCACCAGGACATCGACAGGCGGGTCTGGGGAGGCAAGGACACCTGGAGACTCGAGCTGGCAGAGCCCGATCGTTGGAAGGGCAGGAGAAACCATTGTAACGCCCGGGAGTGTCTGCGTGCCCACGGAACGACGTTGTAGCAGGACACCATTTTCCCCAGTAGTTGTGATAGGAGCGAGAGCGGTACCTTCTCCAGCGGTAGGATTTGTCGAATCAGGTCGGTGATGCTTTGAGCCCTGTCTGGTGAAAGAAAAACCTGTCCTTTGACCGAATCGATCAGGGCTCTGAGGTGAAGCAGCCTTGTAGTCGGGACGAGGTGGCTCTTTTCCAGATTTATCGAGAACCCGTGGCGTTGGAACGTGTCCAGGACTAGGGCCCGGTCGCACGATGCTTGATCTGGAGAGGAAGATAGTATCAAGACATCGTCGAGATAGCACATCACTCGCACCGATTGAATACGGAGTGAGGCAGCCACCACCACCACGAGCTTGGTGAAGGTGCGAGGAGCGGAGGAGAGGCCGAAAGGCATCGCCCGGTACTGGAAGTGCCTCCCTCCGTACTCGAACCTCAGGAAACGTCTGTGGAGAGGGTGAACCGGAACATGTAGGTAGGCTTCCTTCAGGTCCACCGATTGGAGCAAGTCCCCAGATCGAACCCCTGCTAGTATCGACCGAAGTGAATGCATCTTGAACCTGCGGTACTCCACCGACAGGTTCAAGAGCTTTAAGTTCAGGATACCGCGCCAGCCCCCCGAGTTTTTGGGGAAAAGAAAGAAAGTCGAATAGAAACCCGATCCTCGTTCCGAAGGGGAGACCGGCTCTATTGCATCGATGTCCAACAGGTGGGCTATCTCCTGCAGCATCAGTTGGTGTCGCTCCACCGACGTTGGAACTGGGCAGGGGACGAAGCGACTCGGCGGAGTCCCGATAAAGTCGATAGAGAGACCAGAAGAGATGGTACGGAGTACCCAAGAGTCCTTGGTGGAAAGGGCCCACTGGTGATGGAACAGTTGAAGTCTCCCTCCTATGGGCCCTGTGAGGGGCGAGTCATTTGCCCCAGCGAGACTGTCTAAAGTTGGAGCCACGAAAGGGGCGTTTAGATTGTGGCTGGAACTTGCTCCGGTCACGAAAGGAGTCCCTCCCTTGTGCCCTGTCCGGGCCGGTGAAAGAGGGCCTGCGGGAGAAAGAGCCCCCCGAACCTTGAAAGGGACGAAAGGATGGGCGCTGGCTGTAGGGGGTGTACCTCCTTTCTGTGCGTCGGTATGCCGTCGGGAGGATCTTACGTTTGTCACGATCCTCTACCAGAAGCGGGTCCAGGACAGGTCCGAACAAATTCGGTGTCTTATATGAAGCCGATGCCAGCCTCCATTTGGCCTTGAGGTCCGCCCTCCAATGTCGGAGCCAGAATAGACGTCTGGAAGAGACAGATGAAGCCAAGGCCCGGGACGCAAACTTCACCGAGTTAAGCGAGGCATCTGCTGAATACTCGGTGGCAGCCACAATCTTATTTATGTCCTGGTGTATCCTAGTCTCTTCCGGAGGCAGCCTCTGTTGGAGTTGTTTCAACCAAATCAGTGTGGCCCTATTGAAGAAGGAAGTAGCGGTCGCCGTCCTGATCACCCAGGCGACCGCTTGGTGAGACCTCCGGAAGGCTAGCTCAGCTCTGCGGTCCTCAGACTTAAGACCATCTAGAGAGTCAGTAGATACTAAGGAGTTGGAGGCCAAAGACACCACAGGTGGATCTACAATAGGAAGGGCCAGGAGACCCTCCAATTCGGGTGCTGAACAGTACAACTTCCTGTCCAGGGTGCTGGGCGATGTCAGAGATCCGGGTTGCCCCCAAGGTGACTGGAGAACGTCCAGAAACAGGCGAGGGCACGGGATCACCTCCCTGTCCTGTTTAGCGGACATAAACAAGGCGTCGTGGGGTCCCACGGACGCGCTAGCGCCAGATGGATCCACGCCAGGGGTGTTCAAATTGGTGGTAAGGCGAGCCTTGTGCAGTAGCGATTTAAACATTGACGGACGGAACAACCCCGTGAAAGCCGGGGAATCCGGTGGCAAGTCCTCATCGTCCGAAAATTCGATATCCTCTGGGCATTCTTCACCATGGTCAGAGTCAGCCCTGGAGGAGGAGGCAGAGTGTTTCCTATCAGCTCGGGTCGAGGCAACCTGATGACCCAGTTGAGCGGGCTGAGCCGAGGAAGAGGCTGGTGGAGGCAGGGACGCTTGTTGCATTCCGGCAGCCAAGAACGAAGAAAATGCAGAGGCGAAGAATGCTTGCATGTCCATAGGTGACGGAGCAAGCACTCCATCGGGGCCCCGAAGACCAGCTGCAGTAGGGGTAAACATGGCCTCAGGCGGGTGACAGACAGGCCTCTGAGAGGGAGTGATCCCCGCCCTAGAAACATCTGGCAGTGATTGAGAGACACCCTTGACAAGGTGTAACTGCTGGGCTTGATGCGCATCCGAGATGACATTTCTCTCTGGAGATGAGGTTGGGGAACCCGAAGACAAATAGTCCCGGACGACTGGGTCGTGGGGAGTTGCGCTTGTGCCCAGGCCCACTTCTGCCACAGCCGCCAACCTTGCTTTGTCCCACTGTTTCTCAAGTGCATTGTGGCGGCGTTGAGCATCTCTGTCCAAGCCCCTGGAAGCTTTTGACTTCCGAGAAGTGTGGCTGGAAGGCAATGAGCGTTTCTCGGACGCCTTTTTGGCCCACTTGGCCGGACTGTGTGGCGGACTGTGGGCTGGCTCCGAGTCAGAGGATAAGGCATGGTCAGCAATTTGCTCAGACTGACCAAGGAGGCACGGGACTGGCAGGTGAGTATGAGAGGCCTGGGACCCAGATGTAGGCCACAGATGCCAAATGTCTTTTACTTGAAGTTATTTATTGATATGGATAGTATTCGTTTTTTTTTTTTTGAGAGTCAATAAGTAATATTATGCCAAACGGGCAAGTAACAAATGAATTCTAAACTGTTCTTTTTTTTTTTTTTTTGAAATATAACTATATACAGAAAATATGAAGAAGTCCAGTGAAGGCTAAGAGCTTCGGGCCGAGAATAAACTGCAGTCGCAGGCTGGTGGCATAAACTGCCTGCTGCAAGGCCTCAAACCTCTAAAAGGGCCAAACTCCGCCCTTCCAACGCCAGTAAAATGGCGGGCTCGAAGACTCAGGAAAAATGGCGGGCGCTCAGCCGGGCCTTCAAATGGCGCCCGCCACTGTCTTCAGGCCCAAGCCAAGTAGCCCGTTCGCCGCCAAGTAGCCCACCGGAACGATCCTGACCTGGTCGGCGGGAACACAGTCGAGCGGAGGGCGCACTCCAAGATGACGCTCCTCCAAATGCAAGGCTAAGCGGCGAGTCGGAGATGGCGGCAAGCCTGCGCGCCGAAGTCCCTTCTCACGCTGCCGCCAGGAATCAGGAGAACGGGGAGCGCACTTTGATCGTGACGCTGCCCCGAAGCCGCCGCCGATGTTCTGAGGGCAGTGGGGAGAGCGACAAGCCTGCACGCTCAGCCGCTCGCTCGCGGCCACAGTAGCTTGCCGGATCTGCCCCGAAGAGTCGGAATCCGGCGGCTGCGACGCTCCAGGCGTGGGCGGCCCGAAACAGACTCACCGCACGTACCAGCAGCCAGAAGATACAGGAGTCACGAAAAAAAAGGAAATAATCAAAAATAAAGAAATAAAAGCCTAACGAGAGGAAGAAACAGGGAGAGAGCGAAATTTGAAAGATTTAGGCCTAAAATAGCACAGCTTTGGAAATTCACTTCAGTTCTTGCCAGTAACTGAGTGATAGACTGGAGGATCATGGGACTGGAGGCGTGTCCTAGCAGGGAGAGTTTAACAGCTCTCACTCAGTTACTGTCAAGATCTGAAGTGTAGTCCCAGCCATGGACAGTGGAAGCAGCACTCTGGAAAAAGCTCTCTGAAGCTGGGTGAGTGACACTGACCCAGGCTGGGAACAATGCTAGAGCATAATTGTTATTTGTAAGACCCCTAGCCTTAAACAGCAGCTGTGGATTTGAGGGGCATAGAAGATCTTGAAAAGTGACTTTAGAAGGAGAAAACCTGCAGGGAAAATTACTATGGTATTGAATTAATTGGAACAATCAAACATTGAGGCAGGTTGAAAAGTCTGGAGAGAACTTTTAAATTAGAATTGGTCTTGGAAAAAAGGGAAAAAAGAAAAGGGATTTAACATTTTTAAAATCTAAAAGAAAAAAAGAGCTAAATTGGACTGTTATATAATCACAACAAAATGGAGATTGGCGTGACTAAGGGAAAGTGTGGATCGAGGAGCAACACCTTCCATTTTAAAAATAAACATTGTAACTTGCTGTTTGCTTGGGAGAAGTATGAAATTACTGATAATTGCCGGGAGAAGTTGGTGGTAGAGGCTTTTCCTTTGTCTACAGATGGCTTTTTTGGTGGAAAGAGAGAGGAAATACAACGGAACCTTTATAATTGAGAATTATAAAAGAATAAAAGGAATAAAAGAAGTCAAATGGCACAGCAACAAAAGAAGGAAAGTTGATATACTTTGCAGGGAATTGAAGTAATAAAAAGACTTAATTGATATAGGAAAAAACAATTTTGGGAACATTGAATTTGACATGGAATATAAATTGCTAGACAAGGAAATGAAGATATAAAATATATACGGCTGGAAAGAATACAAAAACAGTCTGATTAATAAATGAATTGTATTGCTTAGATGATTAATAATTATAAAAGGAGGTGTTTAAAGAGACATAATGATGGATAATAAAATAATGTGACTAAATAGAAAAATGTAATAAAAATGGAATGTATTGAGAAAAAGGAGTTTCTTATAGGTGAATAAAATTGTATATGAATATGAGAAAAATCCAAGAAATTTTATTGATTTTTATGCGGTGGTGTTTAATGCAAGAACTAAGCCTCAATGTTAAATTGTAAACAAAGCTGAGAATGATAATAAGATTAAATATATAGAACTAACATCTAGGTGGAAGGCACAATAAAACAGGGGGTTATATAGATATAAGATAAATCTAAGAAAATTTACTATTTTATGCGAGAATATATGGAGAATATGTTTGAGGTAATATGTTTCAATTTTAAATTGTTAACAAAATTGAGAATGGTGAATATGATTAAATATGAATGTTGATGGATGATGAAATAAGATATACAGATTTAATTAACAAACTTAGATTGAGCTTAATGTATGTTGGAAATGGTTAATATTTTGAACCACACGGGGAATCACCCAGGAAGAGATGTACAGCCAAAATAAGATATGCTGGGAATAAGCCAAACAATAGTTAGAGATGTGGAGGAGATGATGCTGGAAATCAGCCAAAACAAAATATGCTGGAAATCAGCTAAACAATACTTGGAGGTGAGGAGGAGAATATGCTGGAAAACAGCCAAAATAAAATATGCTGGGAATCAGCTAAACAATAGTTGGAGATGTGGAGGAGAATATGCTGGAAATCAGCCAAAACAAAATATGCTGGAAATCAGCTAAATAATAGCTGGAGGTGAGGAGGAGAATATGCTACAGCCAAAACAAAATATTCTGGGAATCAGCTAAATAATAGTTAGAGGTATGGAGGAGAATACGCTGGAAAAGAGTTAAAATATGCTGCGAATCAGCCAAAATAATAGATAAAACAATAGATATGGGGTGAAGAAGAATATATTAGAAGATAATTAAAATGAAGTGAGATGAATATGAAATGATTTTGTGTAAAATGAAAAGGGTAATTGATGATAAGTTTAAGAAAATTAGATGTAAGTTAATAGAGTTTAAGATTTAAAGATTTGAGGAAATGGGTCCAGGGATGAAGGAATATAGATAGAAATTTGATTTATAAATGGAAATAAAAATAGAGTTGTGTTTATTTGAAAATTAAGATTTGTGGTGATAAAATAATAAGGTAAATACTTAGATTAAGATGTTAGAATATTTGTTAAAAATTTGTGTTTTGATTTTTATGTTAAAAGATGCAATGGAGGAAATTCGGGAAAGAGTTGTTAAAGGGTTTTAAGCAAATGTACCTATTCATGACTGGATCAAGACTTCTTTCTTAAAAGATGTATTTTATGTTTATGGTTTTTTTTTCTAAAAATAAAAAATATGTTTCAAAAAAAAATAACTGCATCAATTCTGGGAGGACATACTTTATTTTCTAGCAGTGGCAAAATGTCAGAATGATATTAAGCCAAACAGAGCCAAATTATTAGATTTTGGAGGAAGGATGTAGTGGTAGCATTTGAGGCCCACTGAAGTTTTTTTTGAATTGTTACAATTCCCTGACAACAGGAAAAACTGGTATTTGGGGAGGACTCAGAAGGGGTGTGAAGCTTTAGGGTATCCCATTTGTCCTTGAGATCATACCATGTTCCCAACATGCATGAGTGTACACACATGGGCCATAAACATTGGCTCTGCCATTGTAGAGTGATCTGAGGACTCTGAAGCAATAAAAGGACTGCTGAGTGTTCATATGCACTTCAAACCCTGCAAAATTCTTCTGAAGAGGAAAAAGTCTAAAGCTGGTTTTATTCAGAATTATTAAGATTTAGCTCCTTAGATGCTACCAGTCACTTTATACTGAGTCAAATAAGATGCCTCTGCTTAATACTGGAGTCAGCATTTTGAGGTTTTACTTACCTTGAGGAGATTTGTACTTGCTCTGTGGTTTGCCAACAGATTTTCCTGGGGTGCTGAAAGGAGGTGGGTTGAACAACTTCTCCTCCATGTTTGCTTCTTTGACATAATGGCAGGACTTTCCCAGCAATACAATGCTGTTGAGTACCTTAAGTGATATTAAACTGAAAACAATAAGCACACAGGATTAGATATCATGGCCTGAACAAGTTCACCTCGCCCAGAGGCCTCCTCAAGCTGTTTATTAGGACAACACATACACACTATTTTAATCTGCTGTACATTAACTAGAAATATAGGACAAACTTATTAAATTTGTGCCAGGGAGCCTGGAATCATTTTGGTAAAGAACTTGATGCGTCTCCAAGAAGGGACTTCAGATGAGTTTGCCTACCTTAACCAGGCTATGTGGACAAATGGTCCTGTTCTTCGCAAAAAGCTGGCTGAGGCAGATGAAGAACTGCCACCCAGCTGTTCTTAAAGATGAGGGGGCAGATGCTACTGAGTCCAACTTCAAGGAGGCCTCCCAATAATTATCCTGCAGCGTATTACCATCATACTCTAACATCAACACCCTGCAATACTGAGTGTGTCAGGGGCAGCAGGGGAGGCAAACATGCACTCTCACACGTTTCCCTGTATTTCCACACCCAAGAATAGAGAGGTTTGTGCCTGCCATGTTCAAGTCAGCTGGATAAGAGTGTACTAACCTGATGATAAAACATTTTATTTTATGATTTTCCCATTATTATTCATCATGAAATTCCTTCTGTTTTTGCCAACACTTGGAAATCTTAACTAAATCATGAATTGGGCATTGATACCAAGTTATGACACCAAGTGTACTTAGTGGAAAATATATTCCATTAAAAGTAGCAGGATTTGCTTTCATAATAAAGGTTACGGTGGGCAATAATTCTGTGAAATACATTTTTACCCTCTTTAAAAATTTAACCTTCTAGCAAGAGTCACCTCTAGATGAGATGGGTGGCACAAAAATCCAATCAATCAATCAATCAATCAATCAATCAATCAATCAGAAGCATGTTTTAAAGTGGGAGTTGACTTTTGGAAAGAGAAAAAAAACCCCATTAGCTAAAGACTTTGGAAACATAAACATGTGGCCTCAACTATTGAGCAGTGAGAATTGATTAATATAGATCAATCATGGATGACTAATAAATTATGGCATCAGTTTATTAATATGAGTACGTCTGCAAGTATACATCTTGTATGCTTTTATTTTCTTTTGTTTCTTCTAATTTTGTGTACTCTTTTCCATCACGTATTATATTTAATTGATTAAAAATATTTTCTTAAAAGCTAAATGGGACAAAGTATATTTAACCTGTAGATTAAGCAATAATCATGATGATTAAGAAATCTTAGTTCTAAACATTTTATTTATATAGTAAAAGCTTTGTATTTAATATTCCATTACGAACTCTGTTGTGCTGATATATTTTTAATAACAAAATGGGACTTCATTGTAAGAATTTTTTCATGTTTCATGTTTTGGTATTCTAATATTCCTACAGATAAGCTTTACACAATTATTTGATTTGCACTTACCCACAACAGAAAAGAATTACACAGGAATAGGACAAGACCCCTTGGACTTTTACAGAACTTGTAACAACTCTAATAAGCTAGAAAGAGAAATAACAGGGAATTATTTCTGAATTATTATTATTATTTCTGAAAAGGCATGAATGTGTAGTTGAAATTGTTTAAGTTATTTTAAATATGATTTAATATTTAAGATACCCCATGTTAAATTATTTTAACAGATAGCAGCGGCACACAATTTTATTTCAATAACATACAATAACCCACACTCTAATCCAGGACATCTCAATTTAACCTGAAAATCTTGTTCACCAAGTCCACAATCACAGTATAGAGTTATCCAAATTTTAAAATAAGAGTCAATATTATTTTATTTTTATTAACTAATGTGCTCAGGATGTATTTCATCTCCTGGGGCAATTTTCACTAGCTACTATGTAAAAAAAAACAAAAACCATGACTTACCAAAACAGCCAGTGGGAGTGGAATAAAGCCCATTCTCCTGGAAACAGAGTCACTGTAATCTGTATATGCCTGGAGGTAGAGAGCAGACTATGAAAAAAGCACTGGAACAGGCAAAATGTTGAAGTACTAAGAAGTCTTGGAAGTCTACACATGTTTACTTATTGCAAATTTATTTACTTTAAAATCACACTCATAAAGGGAATTAAAAGTCAGTTCACAACTGATCAGTGGTTCAGGGACAGAAATTGGCTGAAAAAAACAAGGAAATCTGATGGGGTTAGTACTTTGATGTGTACTTTGATGGGAGAGCATCAGGAAGCAATAAATCTGCAGGCCACTGTGAACAGTTGAAGTAAATACTGGAAGAAGTAAATGGTAATCTATTTCCATAACTATTGCCACAAAAGTGTCAAAAATATATCCATTTTGTCATTAGGAGAGTTTTCTGATACTTCTAAATTATCTAACGGAAGGCCCTGGGATCATACAACTTAACAGGTACAGCATTGAATGGTTTTATAACTAGGTTTAATTACTTCCTGTCAGCCGGATCTCCAGCATGGGCTTTCCTTTTGATGCTTGCTTGCTATTGGCTGCCATAGTAATGGGGAGGAGGGGCATGGCGTTGGGGTTGGGGAAGTGAGCTGGTGTGAAGACGTGAATAATGTGAATAAAAAGGGAGTTACTGCGCTGCTGAATGGAATTGTTTACATCTTGTCAAGGCCAACCAGCCTGGCTCTCCGGATGGTCGAAAACATCTGAAGATGTGCCCCACATACTATGTGGGACAGCGATTGGACATTCAGCCTGGGTTCCTGGGGGAGGGATTTGGGGAAACTTTCAATATGCAACTTTCACACCTTTTGGCTCAGATCTTGCTTTTCTTTTGCTACTATCATTTCAAACTCAGTAAAAGTATCTCTTCTCTAATTCAATAGAGTCGGGGTTTTTTTTTCTTGGGATTTGAATGGAGGCAGACCTGACATTAAGCAAGATTTGCTTTATTGGCCAACCCGGAGACCTAGTCTACTGCGGGGGCTGAACACACAATGTCAACCCCATGGGAGCGACCAGAAAGACGGGGAGCCAGGGGGTTGACCTCCCCATAGCCACACTGCTTCCGGGAGGAGACAGAGTGGCTGGAGGAGCTGCAGCTCAAGGAGAAACTGGTCTGAGCCAAATGGTCACTGGGCATAGGACACATGGAAGTTCCATAGGAGCAACCCCCAGGGGTAACTGTTGCCAGTCACCAGCAGGGAGATGATGCTTTGCAGGAAGCCAACAAAGAGGACCTCCTGCTGACACAAGCCCTGCAACTTCTGCACGAAGCTCCCGAGAGCTGGAGAGCTCGGGGAGCCGTCAGCCTCTATGATGCTTGCTTGCTTTTGGCTGCCATAGTAACGGGAGATGAAGAGGTAATTTAGGGATTTGGAAGGGGGGAAGTGAGCTGGTGGAGATGTCTCTTGAAAGGGAGGAAAACTTTCACTGCCTTCGTAACAGCTGAGTGCACTCAAGGTCAACCTTCCGGCATACCAGATAGATGGGACCATCTGAAGAAGCACCTCACATGACACCTTGGGGAGATGTGGATTGGACATTCAACTTGGGTCCTTGGGGGGAGGGATTTGGGGATGCTTTCTGTATGCAATTTTCGCGCCTATTGCTTCAGACTCTCCTTTCCTTTCATTGCATTCAGTTCATACTCAGTAAATGTACCTTTCTCTACAAACATGGAGTTGGGGGTTTTCTTTCTTGAGTTTTGAATGGAGGCACACCTGACTTTAAGCAAAGTCTGCTTTAACAGCCATTCTGGAGAAAACTCTACCGTGGGGGCTGAGCAAAGGATGTCTGACCAAGACAGTGACCAAGAAGACACGGGAGCTGGATCCATCCCTCCCCAGACCCGGTGCAGCGGGGAAGCCTCAGAGTGGATGTCTGAATTACAGCTTGAAGAAAAGCCGGTCAGAGCCAGGGGCCTGGTGGCTCAGCAGACTAATAGCATTGTGATTAACACCAGCTGTCTGCAATTACTATAAGTTCGAATCTCACCAAGCTCAAGGTTGACTCAGCCTTCCATCCTTTCTAAGGTAGGTAAATTGAGGACCCTGTTTGTGGGGGCAATAAACACCAAATTGTTAAAGTGTGAATTTCACCAGAATAAAATTGACTATTTGGGTTACCGCATACCACAAGGGGATAGAAATGGACCCTGAAAAAATGCGGGCAGTCATGGAGTGGGTGCCCCCCCCGGTACCAGAAAGCAGTTGTAAAGCTTTCTGGGTTTTGCGAACTTTTATTGACAATTCATCCCGCCTTTGCTAAAATTGTGTTACCCATTACCAACCTTCTAAAGACAAAGGGAGAGGCTAAGCCAAAGCCTAGCCGTCCCCTCGAGTGGACAATGGAATGCCAAGCAGCCTTTGAGAAACTTAAGCGGCTGTTTGCAGCCGAACCTGTCCTTAAACATCCTGACATGGATGTCCCCTTATAGTCCAGGCTGACGCCAGTGACGTAACTATAGGGGCCGTGCTATTGCAGGCAAACGCCACTGGGGCCTTACAACCCTATGCTTACACTGCCAGAAAATTAACTGAAACTGAAAGGAGTTGGGCAATATGGGAGAAGGAAGCATTTGCTGTCTGATGGGCCCTATTAACTTGAAGGCATTTTCTCGAAGGGGCAAATGCAGAAGCAGAATCCAGGCACAGAAATGGAAAAACGAGGGGGGTAATGGGGAGGAGAAGGTGTAATTAGCAGAATCCAGGCACAGAAATGGAAAAACGAGGGGGGTAATGGGGAGGAGAAGGTGTAATTAGCAGAATCCAGCACAGAAATGGAAAAATGAGGGGGGAAATGGGGAGGAGGAGGTGTAATTAGCCGAATCCAGCACAGAAATGGAAAAACGAGGGGGGGAATGGGGAGGAGAAGGTGTAATTAGCAGAATCCAGGCACAGGAATGGAAAAACGAGGGGGGGGGATGGGGAGGAGAAGGTGTAAGAAAATGTTTCCTTAGATCACTGATGCTCCCAACAATGAGTTTGGCGGCGATGTAAGGAAATATCTTCCAGCTCTTCAAGATTGACTTAAAGCTGACAGCAAAAGTAGTGGGAGGGGGGGCAACAGGGGCATGTGTGTTTGTGTGTGTGTGTCTGTCCCTCCCTCTGCAAGGACTTGGAGGCAGACACTGCCCCTCTGAGGAAAAGAGGCGGCGGCGAAGCCCTGGCTGTCACCTGGGAGAGGAGGACCGTGGATGGACACCCACACCCACACCCACACAGTTGCCCCCGCTGCTGCTACTTTTGCTGTCGGCTTCTCAGCGCCCTTAAAGTCAATTTTGAAGAGTTGGAAGATGTTTCCTTAGATCGCTGATGCTCTGAACAATGAGTTTGGCAGCGTGGAAGGCGGGCACTCTGGGACGGGAGTAAGCTGCTAGCTCCCTTCCCCGCAGCCCTGCGAAGCTTGGCTGCCTTCCACGTGGCCTTCCACTTGCCTGCCTTCGCAAGCTGGAAGGCTGCATGGAAGGCAGGGAAGCATGGCAGGACTGCGGGCCGTGGCCCGGTTCGGGGGCATGGCCAGCCAGCAATTGCTCCCGTACAGCAAACTAGCCTCAATCTCCGCTACTGGTCACCCCTGGGCAAAACATCCTTTTGAGGTTATCCCCTCCAAGCAACTGGCTGCCCCAGTGGTCACCAGAACCCAGGAGAAAGCGGACCTCGACCTTCCCAGTGACTTAAGCGAGGAATTGAAGGGAGCGCTGAAAAGTGATGACTGGTTCCTATCCCACTCAAATGAGTGCACCATACAAGGTTGTCACTGCGTTATTTTATTTACCAGCTGAGCTTCATATTTCTGGACTATCAGACTTTCCGTACCTTGCCAAGAACTGTTATCAGAAGCTACTACGCATGTGCATCCACCCACATTCCTTCACTTCTTTTCAAACACTCTTTCCTTTGTTCTCATGCCATGGGGGTGTCGACTGCTAGAAAGCAGCCGGCCCAAATTACTTTCAAAATGTAACCATTAACTTTCTTAGTTAGTGAGGTGTTTTATTTTCTTTATAACAAATAAATGAGTTTTATTAGAAACTTTTCTTCGCGTTTCTTTTTCAGAATATTGCAACATGGAATAAGCCTCGATCCATCCTCTAAACCAGGGTGATTTTTCCCAGAGCCAAACATGGGATTAATCAACGCCCTGACAAAGGTGGCCTAGCATGGATTGGCACTAAACTATACTTCCCCACCACTCTTAGGGGGACTGTGCTGTAATGGGCCCATGATTTAAAAGTTGCTGGACACTTTGGCTTCGTGAAAACTTTACATCTAGTCATACGGTAGTTCTGGTGGCCCTTGTTGAAAAAGGACACAGAAACCTACGTGGCCAGTTGTCCTGTGTGTGCGTCTGCTAAGTGACCCCCCAGGAATCCTGCTGGACTCCTCCAGAGTGTTGCCAGTCCTAGTGCCCCATGGAAGGAAATATCCATGGACTTCATTGTTGAACTACCTGAGAGCGGGGGGGGGGGGGGGAGAACACAGTCATTTGGGTGATAATGAACTTATTTTCCAAGCAGGTGCACTTTGTACCCTGCTCCAAGATCCCGTCTGCAAAAACGCTTGCCAAACTGTTTAATCTAACATGTATATAGGTTACATGGGGTTCCTGACCACATCATTTCAGATAGAGGGGTACAATACACCTCCCACTTCTGGAAGGAGTTCCTGAAGGTGTTAGGCTCTGCCCAGGGTCTAAGCTCCACTCACTACCCTCAAACTAACGGGGCCTGTGAACGTAAAAACTTGGTTCTGGAACAGTACCTCAGGTGCTATGTAAACTATCAACAGGACAACTGGGCGGACTTGCTGCCTTTTGCAGAGGTCGCTTACAATAACTCAATCCACAATAGCACCGGCTTCTGTTTCTGGAAAGGGGGCGTGGCTTGCAACTTGGTGGAACGATGCAAACTTTGAGGCTCTGGGGTGAGTGCCGAAATTTCAGCTGTTTTGGGGGTTCATAGAGGACCATAGCTGACCCATAGGGTCAGGGAAGAAAGTGGGCACAGGCTGGTGTGGGCAGGGAATCCGCAATTTCCCTGTAATGTCAGCAAAGAGCCTTCGACTCTACAGCTGGGAAGACAGCCATTGAGAGCTGTCACAAAGCCGGAGCAGTCATGAGTGAAGAGAAAGAAAGAGGAAACAAGGCATTACATCTGGGTGAAAAAGTAATTGCTGTCTTGGAAATAAGACTTCTATTTTTTAAGAGATAACCTGAACTGTAAAAAAATTAATTAGAATGAAAAGGAATGGCAAGAGCCATTTTTTGACATTTAATATTTTGTATTTGGGATAACTATTCTTTTTTCTTCTACTTATTGTATTTAATTGCATTTTGATAACCAGATTTTTTTTTTATTTGCCTATATTTTTTCTTTACTCTCTTTTTTAAAGTTGATTTTTTATATTTTTTGGCTGACTTTTGGACTTCTTGTTTTTGTTTCTTGATTATTAAAATTTCTTTTTGGCAGTTGGTGTTTTTTCTTTTTTTTTCATTTCTTTTTCTTTTTTCTTCAACTGCCTGGATTTTCTTTTTCTTTTCTTTTTTCTTCTTTCTTTTACTTCAGTTTCCCTTTAGGAGGAACATTAGTGTTTGGTTTTGTTTATATTATTTTTTAAATGTACGGATTAGGGTATCAAGAACCTGAAGATCTGTGGTGACCAGGACGATAAACGTGGATTATAAATATTGATTTACGAAATTTGGATTATAAATTGGGCGATTTGAAAGTAAAGATTAAAATGAAGAAGCAACCACAACATTTATCATCACCATCAATAACAGCAGCACCAAGCTCCGCAGCACAAAAAGCAGCAGAAACAACAATACAACAAGACAAAACCAACATGGAATTAAAAAGCATGATACAAGCAATGCATGATGACCTTAAGGAAATGAACGAAATGATGGGAAGAAATGAACAAAGATTGATAACAGTGAATACCAATTTTTGACGAAACAGTTGATTAAAAAAGGAGTGAGTTTTAGATGGTTGATACCAAAAGGAATCTTGATGAACTTACAAGAACAAAGGCACAGATTGGATACAGTAGAAAAGGCGGAGCTATTTTATCAGCAATATATAGAACAACAAGAAGAAGCAAAAGTGAGAGAAGAAGAAGGGGCAAGCTGCCAGGAAGAGAAAAGAGAACAACTAACGGAGACAACCAAGGAACAAGAGGAAAGAGCATTGAGAGGGAGCAAGAGCGAAAGAGATAAAAGAACAAAGAGAAACAAGTGACTAGATCTACTAAACAAATAAACAAGTAAAAATGGAAGAAGAAGTAAAAGTAATATCAGCGAATATAAATGGACTAAATTCAGTTATAAAAAGAAGAAGAATATTCAACAAATTAGAAAAATTAAAAGTAGAGATGATATGTCTACAAGAAGTTCATATTAAGAAACAACATAAGTATCTATTGGAGCAAAAGAAATTGGGAATACTATACACAACACTTGCCAGTCAAAGTAAAAGAGGGGTAGCATTATACATTAAAAAAACAATTCAATTCAAACAGATTTTTAAAGATGAGGAAGGAAGGATACTAATGGTCAAAATAACTATGACTAAAAAAAAAACATTGTTAGTGGCAATATATGCTCCAAATGATATTCAAGAAGAATATTATGGGAAATTACATAAAAAAATAATAGAATTTGAATATGAAGAGATATGTATATTAGGGGATTTCAATGCAATAATAGACAATGAGTTGGACTATAAACCTACAAAATTAAATAAGAAGATAAGAAAACATTGCCAAAAACTTTTTTCAGAATGATAGATGAATTAAGTCTACAAGATGCTTGGAGGCGAAGCCATCCAAAAGAAAAGCAGTACACATTTTACTCAAATAGACATCTATCATGGTCAAGCATAGACATGATGGGGATGTCAACAGAATTAATAGCTAAAATACAAGAAATTGATATTGGAACAAATGTATGGGCAGACCACAATCCAATAATAATGACATGGAAAGGGAAAAAAAGAAAAATGAGATGGACATTAAATCAAAAATTACTAAATGAAAAAAAATTCGAACAATATATGGAAAAAGAATTGACTTTCTTTTTTAAAGAGAATAAGAAAGAAGATACATCTTTACAAAACATGTGGGATACCAGTAAAGCATACATTAGAAGATTGGCAATGACATATTTAGGAAAACGAAATAAACAGAACAGACAAATGCAAAATAATTTAGAGGAAGAATATAAGAGATTAGTGATGGAATTACAAAAAAACTACAAAAAGATTAAAAATTTGTTGGATTTGAAAAAACATAAGATGAATTTAATGGAAAATAGAAGAATTGGCGAATAGAATAAAAGCGACAAAGTAAAACTTTTTTGAAAATGCAAATAAACCAGGACGATGGTTAGCATATAAAATGAAAAAAGAGAAAGAAAAGAAATTAATAAGTCAATTCACAGATCAAGATGGAAAGATATGTTATAGAAGTGAGGAAAAGAAGAGGATAATTGAGAAATACTACAATGGATTGTATCAACAAGAAATAATAGATGATGATGAGATAGAACAATATTTGAAGAAAATGAAATTGCCTAGAATCCTGGAAAAGTTCAAAAAATTATTAGAAGAAAAAATATCTATGATGGAATTAATGGAGGGAATTAAAAGACAGAAAAATGGGAAGACACCAGGCCCAGATGGATTACCAGCGGAGGTATATAAAACTCTACAAGATGTACTAAGCAATGTGATGCTGCAAGTATTCAACGAACTATTACTTAAAGCTAAAATTCCGGACTCATGGATGGAGGCATATATACTGCAACTAATACCAAAAGAAGAGGCAGATCTGCAACAGATAAAGAATTATAGACTGATATCTTTATTAAGTGCGGATTATAAGATTTTTGCATCAATCATGGCTGAAAGATTAAAAAAATTATTAAACAAGTTTATACATTTGGACCAAAATGGCTTCTTATCAAAAAGACAAATTAGTGATAATATGCGAACTATATTAAACACATTAGAATATTATGAATTACACACAGAGAAACAAATAGCATTGTTATTTTTAGATGCACAAAAGGCGTTTGACAACGTGAATTGGCAATTTATGATAAAACAGTTGAAAATGATGAATTTTGGAGACAGATTTATAAATATGATCCAAACTATATATAGAGACCAAGCAGCAAAGGTGATGGTAAATGGTGAAATGACAGAGAAAATAGATATTAGAAAAGGAACAAGACAAGGATGTCCTTTATCTCCATTATTATTTATATTGACATTAGAGATTTGAAATAGAAAAGTGAGGCAGGAAAAGGAAATAAAAGGAATGAGAATTAAAAAAGAAGAATATAAACTACAAGCATTTGCGGATGATTTGGTGTTTATCATGGAAGACCCAATAGAGACTGCGCCAAAACTATTAGAACAAATAGAAGAATATGGGAAAGTAGCAAGTCTGAAAATCAATAAAGATAAGACAAAAATATTAGTTAAAAATATGAGAGAAAAGCAAAAGAAGGAGATGATGGAGAAACTGGACATCCAAATTGTGAAGAAAGTGAAATATTTGGGCATCTATCTGACATCAAGATGTGCAACGCTTAAGGAAGACAATTATCATAAACTGAAAAAACAAATTGAAATAAACCTGGAGAAATGGAGAAACTTGCAATTATCACTAATGGGAAGAATAGCATTAATAAAAATGAATGTATTACCAAAAATATTATTTTTATTTCAAACTATACCAATAAAACTGGAGAAAAAATATTTTGAAGAGCTGAAGAAAATAACGTGGAAATATGTGTGGCCAGGAAAGGGAGCAAGGATCAACATAAAAATGCTACAAGATGCAAGAATTAGAGGTGGGTTTGGCCTTCCGAATTGGGAATTGTATTATCAAGTAGCAGTGTTAACATGGATTAAAGAATGGATTTTATTAAGGAATACAAGACTATTGACATTGGAAGGTCATGATTTACAACTGGGTTGGCATGCCTTTTTATGGTACGGAAAACAAAGGATACATGGATATTTCCAAAGACATTATGTAAGAAATGGTTTGTTAGCAGTGTGGGAGAGAGTGAAAGAAAAACATTATTTGAATATTCCAATGTGGCTTTCAACAATAGAAGCGGTGACATACCCAAATATTGTGAACATGGGGAATATTGTTAGATATAAAGACATTTTGACAGTTCGGGGAGAACTGAAACAAAAACAAGAACTAGAGAGTCAAGGGATTGAGATAGATTAATATACAAGACTGCAATTACAATCAATCAAGATATGAAGCAGATCGTAGACAATATGGCTTTAATTTAGGGAAATCAGAACTGGATGAAATATTGATAGGAACAGATGAGAAAATGATTAAGAAATTATATAATTATTTACTGTTAAATAATTGTTTATTTAATAATTAATAATTTAATAATTATTTACTGTTATATAATTGTTACTGTGTATTAGACTAGAAGATGAAAAGAAACAATGATAGCATGGGCAAGGAATTTTGGGTACACCATAGAATTGGAGAAATGGCAACAACTTTGGGAAAGAAACTACAAATTAACAATGGCAACAGCCTATAAAGAAAACTTGTATAAGATGTTTTATAGATGGCATATGCCACCAGAAAGATTAGCTAAGATGTTTAAAGATAAATCAACTAATATGGAACTGGAAATGTCACCAGTTGCTGGGATCATACTATCATATGTGGTTGTTGTGTAAAGAAGCAAAACAATATTGAGTGAAAATACAAACATGGTTAGAGAGAATGCTGCAGCAACATATAGAGTTAAAACCAGAGATATTCATATTGGGAATTGTACCAGAGAAATATAGTAAAGAAGATGCATATTTGATTATTCATATAATAACAGCGGCTAGAATTGTATTTGCACAAAACTGGAAAGCAGATAAAATCCCGTTGGAAGGAGAAATTATAAAGAAAATTTTAGAATGTGCAGAAATGAATAGATTAACATTGAGAATAAAAGATAAAGAGGAGTTGATGTATTTCAAGACATGGGATAAATTTTATGATTGGTTAAAAAAGGGAAAAAAGTGAGAGATTATAAAAATTTACACAAATGATGAAATAAAAATAAATAATAATTGAATAAGAAATTGAAATGAGAATAAAGATAATTAGAAAATCGGGGCTGCTCAAATACCACTTTAGATTGAACTGAAAAGGGAAACAACAGGAGAGAGGGGATGTTCTGACCCAGCTACGGACCCCAAAGAACACAGCACACACAAAATTTGTACAAAACTTAATTTTCTAAAATAACTCAGTCTTTTTCAAAACAAAGGCTGTTAATAAACTTTCTTAACAGCCTACAAGAAACCAAAGATAAAGTAATCACAATCTTACTAAGGTTGGCAGAAAGCCCAGAAGCAATTTGCAGATAATCCAGATGTGAAGGAGAGTGAACTAAAGTTGTTCCCTATAAATTGCTTCAGTCGGCGTTCCTCCTTAAATAGGGTAAGGGAGTGGCCAATTAGCCCCAAGCCTTACTCTCGAGGAGACCTCCTCCTGAGGAGCCACTCCTGCCTTTTGGCAGCTCTGCGTGCCCGTGCATTGAGAAGAGGCTCCTCTTCTTCGTCCTCTTCACTTAAAGGAGCTTCTGGAGGTTCTGAAGGCCCTGGCTGAATCCCTGCCTCTGGCACCACATCTTCTCCAGCCTCCTCATTATCTGACTCGAGTGCCAGCTGCACAGGCTGCTGGCACAGCACCACACCAGCCTCGTTGTCAGAATCAGCTACAATCCACACAGGCCGCTGACGGGCCACAACAGGGGAAGGAGTAGAGAGAGAGGAAGGGAGAAGAGAGGAGAGGAGAGGAGAAACAAGAAAGGAAAAAGGAGAGGAAGAAAAGGGAGGGGAAAGCGGAGTAGAGGAGAAGGTTAGAAGGGGGAAGAAGAGAGGAGCGGGGGAAGAGAAGGGGAAGTAGGAAAGAGAAGGAGAGAAAGAATGAAGGAAGTAGGAGAAGAGAGAGGAAGGAAGAGAAGGGGAGGAGAAGAAGAAAGGTTGGAGTAAAGGTAAAGGGTAAAAGAGCAGTCCCGAAAAAGTAAAAATGAAAAATGAAAGTTAAAAGAAAAGATGAATGAAAAATGATGGAAATGACTGTACATGTAAATGTATTTATGAGAAATAAAAATAAAAAATAAAAAAAAGTTGCTTTTGGTCAGGAATTTGTACCCATTCCAGAATTGCCCCAGGGGAAACCCCAGATCTCTTCCTTAGTGGAATGGATTGAACATTTTCAATGTACTTGGCCCATCACCTGGACGAGGCACTGGACGAGGCACATGAAGCCCATAAAAGACAGACTGACAAGAGCTATACTGAAAGGTATAGCATGCACAGAAGCGTTCTGATGATGTCTGGGTCGGTGGATGGAGCTTCCCACCAGTTTTATTACCGGTTCTATAGAACCGGTGAGAACCGGGGGCAACCCACCACTGCAGGGATTGGACATTCAGCCTGGGTCCCTGGGGGGAAGAATTTGGGGAAACTTTCAATATGTAACTTTTGCGTCTTTTGGCTCAGATCTTGCTTTTCTTTTACTGTTATCATTTCAAACTCAGGAAAAGTATCTCTTCTCTAATTCAGTGGAGTCAAGGGTTTTCTTTCTTGGGATTTGAATGGAGGCAGACCTGACACTTTTATTCCTAGTTCATTATGACATAAATAGTGCAAGTGAAAGGCATTTCCTAGGAATACTGGAAATTAAATTAGTGGCCACAGGGATATCTTTGGAAGTTCAACTTCACACAGAGATCCAAGTTACATATGGTGATCTCTCCAATTGCAATGCTTTTCCAGTTTCTTCCTAACGTAAAATTAAATTGCAAGCAAATCTAATTAAATGTGCACATTTCCAAGTACTGAATTTAAAAAAAGGATGTATAAAACTACAATCCAACACTTACATTTTTCTGCCGACTGCTAACAAAGTCAAAGGCAAGGCTTGCTTTGTATTCACTGTAAACCTGTGGATAGGATAACATATGCAAATCCTTTTATTAACCATTTGACAGATTAGTAGCAGGCACTTATTATTAGAGAGAAAAGATACATAAATGTGCATATGACAACCCTTCAGTCTGTTTGGTTTTGAATATTCATGTAGCCAGGGACAGCATCTACAGAAATCAAAATCCTAAATCAGATGGAAATAACACTATTTGGTTGCTTCAATTGGACTAGGGATAATAGGCAAGGTATGTGTTTGTGTTCTTAAAAAGAGGATAGAAGATGAGGAAGTGTGTAGATAATCCACTTAAAGGAACTAAGAAATGTGTAAGAACCAGGTTTGTGGGCTCCAGGCAGGGGTCAAAACCCTTTCTTAGGCTTGACATGCCCCTAATAATACCCAGAAGGATTATTATTATTATTATTATTTTATTATTATTATTATTTATTAAATTTTTATACCGCCCTTCTCCCGAAGGACTCAGGACGGTGTACAGCCATATTAAAACAACATATACCCACAAAATTTAAAAACAGTTTAAAATGTTTTAAAATTAAAAATTTGGCCCTTATATTAAAAACTACAAACACCCAATTAAAATTCATTTTCTAAGCCAGCCCGGCCTGTTGAAACAAAAGAGTCCTAAGGGCACGGCGAAAGGTACGTAGGTCGGGGATCATGCAAATCTCTGGGGGCAGTTCATTCCAGAAGGCAGGTGCCCCCACAGAGAAGGCTCTCCCCCTGGGTGTTGCCAGGTGACATTGTTTGGCCAACGGCACCCTGAGGAGTCCCTCTCTGTGGGAGCGTATTGGCCGGTGGGAGGCTATCGGTGGCAGAAGGCGATCTTGTACATACCCAGGTCCTAAGCCGTGGAGCGCTTTAAAGGTGGTAACCAACACCTTGAATCGCACCCGGAAGACCACCGGGAGCCAATGCAGCTCGCGCAGGAGAGGTGTTACATGGGTGTGCTGAGTCGCCCCCATAATCACCCGCGTGGCCGCATTCTGGATCAGTTGGAGCCTCCGAGTGCTCTTCAAGGGGAGCCCCATGTAGAGAGCATTACAGTAGTCCAGGCAGGACGTGATGAGGGCATGAGTGACCATGCACAAGACATCCTGGTCCAGAAAGGGACGCAACTGGCGGATCAGGCGAACCTGATAAAAAGCTCCCCTGGCCACAGCCATCATATGATCTTCTAAAGACAGCCGTGCATCCAGGAGAACACCCAAGTTGCAAGCCCTCTCTGAGGGGGCCAAGATCTCGCCCCCAATAGTCAGCGATGGAGCCAGCTGGCTATACCGGGATGCCGGAAACCACAGCCACTCGGTCTTGGAAGGATTGAGTCTGAGCTTGTTTCTCCCCATCCAGATCCGCACGGCCTCCAGGCTCTGGGACATCACATCAAGGGCATCATTGGGGTGGTTTGGGGTGGAGATGTACAGCTGAGTATCATCAGCGTACTGATGGAACTTCACCCCAAAACCACGGATGATCTCACCCAGCGGCTTCACATAAATGTTGAATAGAAGGGGTGAGGAGGAGAACCACCGCAACACGGTGCCCCCCACTCCCAACCCCTCCAATCGGCGCAGCATGATACCATGGTCGATGGTATCAAAAGTCGCTGAGAGGTCTAATAGGACCAGGACAGAGGAACAGCCCCTGTCCCGAGCCCTCCAGAGATCATCAACCAATGCGACCAATGCCGTTTCCATGCTGTAACCCGGCCTGAAGCCCGACTGGAACGGATCCAGATAGACAGTTTCATCCAGGTACTGGGGAAGTTGTCGCACCACCACACTCCCAACAACCTTCGCAACAAAGCGAAGGTTGGAGACAGGACGATAGTTCGCTAATACAGCCGGATCCAGGGAAGGCTTCTTGAGGAGGGGCCTCACCACCGCCTCTTTCAAGGAGGGAGGGAAGAAACCCTCACTCAAAGAAGCGTTAATAATCCCCTGGAGCCAGCCTTGTGTGACCGCCCGGGAGGCCATCACCAACCAGGAGGGACATAGGTCCAATAAACATGTAGCAGCGCTAAACCTACCCAGAATCCTATCCATGTCCTCGGGAGTCATAAGGTCAAACCCCTCCCAGATAACACTCTCAAGACCCACCTCCGTCACCCCATCTGAATCTACCCAGTCGGAGTCCAGGCCTTCCCGAATCTGAGTGACTTTGTCATGCAGGAATTGCACAAAATCCTCAGCCCTACCCTGCAAGGGGTCTTCCCTCGCTCCCAAATGAAGGAGGGAGCGGGTCACCCTAAACAGGGCGGCTGGGCGGTTCTCTGCAGACGCAATAAGAGCGGAAAAATAATTAAACTTTGCCGCTCTTATCACCACTAGGTAGATCTTAATATGAGACCTCACCAGTGTTCGGTCAGATTCGGAGTGGCTGGCCCTCCAGTTGCTCTCCAGGCGTCTTTTCCGGTGCTTCATCTCCCTCAGCTCCTCGGAAAACCAGGGAGCCAATTGAGATTGGCACCAGGTCAGAGGCCGCAAAGGCACGATGCGGTCCAAAGCTCCAGCGGCCGCCCTATCCCAGGCGGCCACCAGTTCTTCAGTCGAGTCGTGAGCCAGAGCCTCAGGGAACGGCCCAAGCTCCGTCAGGAACCTATCTGGATCGATCAGGCGCCTGGGATGGAACCACCTGGTCGGTTCCATCTCCCTGCGGCGGAGTGTAACGGCTCGAAACTCTAGTCGAAGGAGTGAATGATCTGACCATGACAAGGGATTGCTGTCTATATCCCCTATTTCTAGATCATTCAGCCACTGACCAGAGACAAAAATCAGATCCAGAGTGTGTCCCCCCATGTGAGTGGGGCCTTGAATTAATTGGGTCAGGTCCATGGCCGTCATGGAGGCCATGAACACCCAAGCCGCCTCTGACGTTTCACCGACAGATGGCAGGTTGAAATCCCCCATGACCATAAGTCTGGGGGTATCCACCGCCACCCCAGCTATTATGTTGAGCAGCTCAGGCAGGGCCGCCGCTACGTGGCAGGGAGCCAGGTACACAATCACCAAGCCCATCTGCACTCCACGACCCCACTTCACAAGGAGGGACTCACATCCGGCTATCTGAGGTACAGTGGCCTCCCTCGGACAGAGACTTTCCTTAATAATAGCCACCACCCCCCGCCTCTACCCTGAGCCCTCGGCTGATGGAATGCGCGGAAGCCTGGCGGGCACATTTCAATGAGGGGAACCCCCCCCTCACGGCCCAACCAGGTCTCCGTAATACCCACCAGGTCAGCACCCCCCTCTAGAACAAGATCGTAAATGAGGGGGGCTTTATTTATCACGGACCTGGCATTGCACAACATCAGCCGGAGGCCCAGGCCCTGAGGGTCTGCGCAACCCGGAGAACGAGAGATGCATTGGGGGCCGGAGTGTGCAATCGCTCACAAACAGCAAGTGCACACTCCTGAAACCTGATATGACCCCCTATCACCATATCTGCCCCTCCCACCCACAGTACTAATCAAACAACCATCACCGTTGTCCCCCTGAATCCCCTCCAAGCTCCCAACCCCGTCCCTCCCGCCACAACCGTCAGACCGGCTATGCTGCCCTGTGGCTATATGGATCCCCCCAGATTTCTCCACATAACCAACTACCCCCCTCCCGGAATCCCTTAAATTTTTTTCTAAAAACTTTCCCCAAAAACCCCTCAACCCCCTTCTCACAACATGCCACCTCTCGGGGTTCCAAAACCCGTCATCAAGGGAGGCCCTCGATAGTGTTGCCATTCCACCGGATCGAGGCATGCCCTGCTCAGCCAATCCACTCGAACATTGGATAGGCTGGAAATGTGCTCCGCCTTGATCAACAGCGTGTAACGCTCCACCCAGCTCATTAGTCTTTCTGCCTGGTCCATCAGGGGCTTGGATAGAGTGCCACCTTCTCGATTGACATGTGCTTTCGTGGCCATATTGTCCATGTGGATCAACACGTTACCCTTTCACAGTGGCCCGAAAATGTCGGAGGGCCAGACGAACAGCCCACAATTCCAGCCAATTGATGCTGTTCTTCCGTTCCACTGGGGACCACTGTCCCTGAGCCACCTGATTGAGCAGATGCGCACCCCATCTGTGGAGACTCACATCTGATGTCAGCACCAGATGGTCGGGCTCCTGAAACACGCATCCCTTCAGAAGAGCTGATGATGTCCATCACTTGAGAGACAGGCGAACTCGAGGTGTCAGTATGATCTTGGTCCTGGAATTGCTGCGTCCTGTTTTCTGGAATGGCAGCAAGAACCACTGCAGGGGACGAGCGTGTCTGTGAGCTCAGGGGATGATGGCAATACACAAGACCATCTTCTTGAGCAGCTGGGACAGAAGCAGCAGGGGAACCAACCTCTGGGACGTAACCTGTGCCACCAACTCCTTGATGCTGAGAATCCGGTTGGGAGACAGGAAGACCTGGCCTCTGACGAAGTTGATCACCGCCCCCAGGTGAAGAATACGAGTGGTAGGAGTCAGACGACTTTTTTTCAGGTTGATGGAAAACCCGTGCTGTTGGAATACACGGATCACTGACTCGATGTCTTGTGCAGCCTGTGCTGGAGAGGACGATAGAATTAGAATGTCGTTCAAGTTGCAGGGAATGCGTACTGGGAGTACCGTGACAGTCACTGCTACTGCCATTACCAACTTGGTAAAAGTCCTGGGGGCCGAAGAAAGGCCGAACGTGTTCTGTCCCCGTCTCATACATGCACCCCCACAGACAGTCAATAGTGAAATAAACCAGCCGACAAAGGTTTCTCTAAGAGCAGAATTGGCAGCAATCCAGTGGCTGGCTGCCAAGAGTCTTTTACTTACGAAGGGAGTGTTTTTCAAAGCCAACACACAACAGATAATAGAATATTCAAAAAGTCCAGCAATGCAGAGAGGTTTGTTCAATATTAGTTTTTGCTCGTCACAGAGCTTGAACGGCCACCACACCCCCTTTTATACCCTGTGGGGTGTGGTCCAGTGACTCAGCCTAATCCCTGGCATGCCTCTTCCTCTGCTGCATGCGCTTATCTCTGCGACGCTGTCGAGGGTCCAGCCAAGACTCATCATCATCATTATTGTCCACCTGCGGCTGCGTGGAAGTGCTTGGCCCCGGGCCTATCTCTTGGCCTTTGGAGGACACCGGAGGCATTGCCAGAGAGGAGGGTCCTGGAGAGAGAGGCCTTGCCAACTCCTCTCCTTCACTCTCAGAGTCCTCTCCTGCTGATAACATAGGCTCAGTGATCGGAGCCACAACAGAACAGCATGGCCTGATATTGAAAGTGGTTGTTGGCATACTCGAAGCGAGGGTACTTGCGATGAGCTGGGTGGATTGGCACATGCAAGTATGCCTCTTTGAGATCTACAGATTGTAAGAGGTCTCCCTTCCGTATGCATCCCAGGATCTATCTGAGGGATTGCATTTTGAACCTGCGGTAGAAGATGAACAGGTTTAGTTGCTTGAGGTTCAATATCCCTCTCCAGCCCCCTGAGTTTTTGGACACAAGAAACAAGGTGGAATAGAACCTGGTCCTTTCCTGTTCCTTGGGCACCGGTTCAATAGCTCTTATGTCCAATAGGTGTTGAATCTCAGCATCCATCAGTTGTTTCTTTGCAGGAAGCCGAGGAACCAGACATCGGAGAAAACGGTCGGGAGGGCTGGAGTGGAATTCCAGGTGAGGCCGAGCATCACCGTGCAAAGAACCCAAGCATTGGATGTCGACACCTCCCATTGCTGGTGGAAATGTTGGAGACGAACGCCAATGGGACCCGGAGACTGGGAGTCACTTGCCCCACCTGAAGGACCTGTAGCCAGCTCCTTGAAACGGCCATTTTGCTGGGGACTAGTTTCTGCCTCGATCCCTGACAGCCTGCCTATCTGAAGGCTGGTCAAATCCCTGGGAGTAGGTGCGTTGAGTGTAGGACCCACTGGGCCTGGAGAATGACCGAAAGGGCTGCCTTTGTGAATAGGGAGCATATCTACGGTCTGATCTCCTATATGAGGGCAGCACCTTACACTTGTCCTTGTTCTCTATTAATATTGAGTCAAGGGCGGCACCAAACAGGGCAGGGCCTTTATAAGGGGCTGAAGCAAGCTTCCACTTCACCTTCATATCTGCCTTCCAATGGCGGAGCCAGAAGAGTCTACAGGAAGTCACAGCAGAAGCAAGGGCCCAAGAAACAAATTTTGCCGCATCCAAGGATGTGTCAGCCGAATACTCCGTAGCGATCACCAATTTATTAATGTCCTGGTGGAGCCTAGTATCATCAGGTGGAAGCCATTCCTGCAATTGGTGAAGCCAAATCAGTGATGTCCTGCTGAAAAAAGAGGTAGAAGTGGCAGCCGTGATAGCTCAAGCGGCAGCCTGGTGAATCTTTCTAAAGGAAAGTTCAGCCTTCCTGTCCTCAGTTTTAAGGCCATCTACAATGCCATTAGAGATGACCGGGGAGGAAGAAAGAGTAGCCACTAGAGCATCCATAGAAGGCAAAGTCAACAGCTCCTCTAGCTCAGGAGCAGAACAATAGAGCTTCTTGCTGTGACCACTCGGGGCGGTTAGTGAACCAGGTTGACCCTATGGTGTCTGAACCACCTCAGAAAACAGCTGAGGGCAAGGAATAAATTCCTTGTCAGGCTTAGATAATTTGAACAAAGCATCATGCGGGTTAGAGGCCACCTGGGTCCGGTCAGTCGAAGCTTTGGCCAACCCAATATTAGTTGTCACCTTAGCTTTGTGCAGTAAGGATTTAAAGACTGAAGGACGGAAGAGGCCTGTAAAAGCCGGCTTATCTGGCATCAGTCCCTCGTCCTCAGCAAATTCAATCTCCTCCGGGTAGTCATCCCCTTGCACAGAATCCACAGTTGAACTGGAATCCTGCTGAGAAGGGGAGCTAGGCCTGCTGGTCAAATGTCCCTGAACATGTGGCTGAGGATTAATGGCCTGAAAGGATCCCTGAGCTCCCTTCTGAATATCAGCTGCAAGGATCTTAGACAGCGCATCTGAAAGCATGGTCTGAAGGTTGAACTGGTTGCCAGTTAACTGCTCTTCCTCCATGTGGTGCCCCGCAGCTATTGGAGTAAACGTATCCTCCGGCATCTGCCGTCGAACCACCGGTGGCATGACCAACTCTGCAGCTGAAACATCGGGCAAAGAGAGCGAAACTCCTTTGGAAAGCCCCAGAGAAGACCTAGACTGGGCACCGCCTGAAGAACAACAGGGAATCCCACTTGGCAGATGGCGAAGTACTGTACTGAAGTCAGCCTGACCAGTTGAAACTGGCTCTGTGGCAGGAACCCTATGAGACCCAGCCTAAGCCTGACGCTGGGCCTTGTTAAACTGTTGTTCCAAGGCTTTGTGATGCCTCTTGGCGTCCTTATCCTCAACAGAGGATTTCTTTGATGGCAAAGTTGGTGCAGGTTGAGCCTTACTGGCCCTGCTCCTAGTCTTTGTTGTGGACCCCTTGGGGGCAGAATGTTGAGCCTTAAGGACCTTGGGTGGGCTAGTGTCCTGCTCAATGTCCGAAGACAGACAAGTCAGCCATGGCAATATTAGTATAGATAGATAAATAGATAGATAGATAGATAGATAGATAGATAGATATAGATATAGATATAGATAGATATAGATATAAATATAGTGACTGCTGGAATCAATCCAAGCCAAGGAGAGCTGGGCCCAGAAGGGAAACTTCCTTCATTGAAGTGGAACTAAGGAACCCCCAAAGTTACTACCAATCCAAGTCCAAACCGGGGCCCTGATGCTTGGCCTAAGGACAGAGGAACCAGGCCCCAAGGCAAGCAGTCAAACCTGACAGATCAGGTGCAATGATCCTCTGGCCCTGTTGCAGCGCGAGAGCAGCATGCTCTCCCAGCGCTGAGATTCCAGCCGCAAACCAGGTATTTGAGGCCCAGGCTCAAGCCAGAGCCCAGAAGTGCCGCTTTGCAAAGGTGGATGAGAGGCAGACAAGAGTCCCGAAGCTCAGCTGAGCAGCGGTCTGACCTCTGTGGATCCACAAACACCATTCTGCTGCAGACCGGGAAAATGGCAGCCACAAATCTTTTAGTGGTAAACAAAATGCGGCCTCAGTGGGAAAATTCCTCTGATCGCCTCCGCAGCGGCCCCAAAGCAGTAGGAAAAGGATGCAAAGCCAAAGGGTTCCCTCAGCACCGCAAAGCCAGCCTGGTTGTAGTAGTTTGCCATGGGAAACCAGGCAGTGACTCCGGAGCTGCCAAAATGAAAAGGGAGCTGAAAGGTGGTGGCGATTGTGCTGGCGGACTGGGGAACCAGCGCACACACCAGCAGCTAGTCAAAGTGCACGGATCTGCCCTGCCGGGACAGAATCTGGAATGCTGCCCCTCCGAAAGTCCAGGGAGGCGCGAGATAGCCTGGAATCCCAGGAACATCACCAGCACCCCTGGCAGCGAACAAACCTGCAAAGAGGCTTTCCACAAATACAAGTTGCATCTCCCAACGGAAGAGTCCCAAACAAGAAGAAAAGACAAATTTCCTAAATCCAGACATGAGTAATCTGGCTTTAATGCCAGAGCAAAGATTTTCACAAGTCTCTTCAGCAACTGAGTGAAAAAGACTGACGCTTGAGGAGCACAGGAGGCGTGGTCAAACAAAAGAAAAAAATTTACACTCAGTTTCTAGCAACAGATGAGAGATTACCCACGCATGGATTATAGAAGCAGCGCACTGGAAAAAGAAAATAATTTTCCTTTTTGTTTATTTGCAAGCTGTGGCAATTTAAATAGAGTTTTAAAAATAAAGGTAAGTTGGATAATACTTGTGTTATCAGAATTTCGTCATCTTGTAGTTTAAAGAAAGAGGAGCCATCCCCTGCTGCTCTGAAAGTATGGTGGGAATTCACTGCTGATACACTTAATTTAGGAACATTTTAAATATATCCCAGTAGAAAAATAAAAACAATACAAAGGCTCTTATGCAGAAAGAAACTTTACTTTCTGACTGTCTGATTTGCCATCTTCAGCTTCTTCGCTTTGCTGGCATCCTGCCATAAACCAAAAAGGAGGGGGAGAAAGGAATTTGGGGAAGCTATGTTCAGGTTGTGAAGGGGAAGACAAATGGAGGGGAGGGGAGGGGAGGAGCGAAGCTGACAAGAACCAGAGGTGTCAAACCACAATAAGCCAGCCACCAAGGACATCTGCCCTGGGAACGGAATGGCATTTTTTCTACAATCTCTTTGGCCAAAGAAGTTGTAAAAAAATGCTTTTAAAAGAAAACAAAAGCCTCTGATGATCAGGCAACTCAGTTGGGACCGTCAGAGCCTTTTAAAACCATTTTTTTAACAACCTCTTCGGCCAAAGGGGTTGTAGAAAAAATGTTTTGAAAAGTTAAAAAAAAAGTTGGCCATGCCCACCCAGTCACATTACCCCCCACTAAGCCACGCCCATAGAACCGGTAGTAATAAATTTTACATTTCACCACTGTCTAATTCCATTAAAAAAGAAGTCTGGTATATTTAGCTATTTTTAATCAATGGGAGTAACTCATGCACAGGTGAGAAAGGCAAGGTAATATTTCCCTCATTTCTTCTATAAAACCTAAAGCAGATTTGGTCCAATCATTGGAAATGTTTAATTATATACTTACATCAGCTGTGATGTCATTGAATTTGGTTATGAAAGCATGTTTCACAATATCAACAGCAACCTCTGATGCAATCACCATACAGACATCAGGGAACAATACCCACAGATGATCTGTAAAAGGAAGGAATTCACAGGAATAAACTTTGTCTGGAACAAAAAGAAATGACTAAACATAGATGGAATGTCTTATTTTGCATTTTCCCCAATATATGCAAAATAGAATCCTTAATCCATATTTATAAAAGCTAAGTCTGCAAATATTTAATAGAATTCAGGCAAAATGTGAATGAGGACCAATTTCCTGACACTATCAGGGTCCTAAATCTGATCGGTACAAGGATGAAATCACATATAACCAAAGATACTGAGATGAATTGTGCTCTACTGAATATGTATGGAGCAGAGCAAAATACAAGGCACAGTCATTTGTTATGTCACTAAAAGCACTTCAGTAACTTGTAATAAGATGGAATTAAAATAATGTACTAGTCAGAACTCAAAATCCAATGGCAATACAAAGATTTAAAGAATAAAGTAATAAATATCTGCTGGTTTAAAAAAAGATTAATGGAGTTGTTCTATACATAAAACCTCAACTTAAACTTAAGCTACTTATAGCAGATGACTATGGTAGATTTATAATAGTGGAAATTGAACTTAATTGAATAAAATCAATAGTGGTTGCCATGTACAGGCCAAATGATGATAAAAGTGAATTTTAAAAAATATCTGATGGATCATTACTCTTTTCATATGAAAACTAGTTTATGTTGGGGGATTGGAATGGAGTAATTACACCAGCTTTGGATAGATCATCTACTAAGGGGATTAAACATCCCCAGGGTAAATTACCAAAGACTTTTTTTGAGATGATGAACAATTTAACACTAATAGATTCATGGAGTATAAAAATGGCTCTGCCAGAGAATATACCTTTTTTTCAGAAACATAAATCTTTTTCAAGGATTCATATGATATGAACTAAAAATCTTGCAAATAAGATTTTAAAAGTAGATATTTTATCTAAATCCTTTTCTGATCATAATTCAGTGCTTTTGGTACTAGGAGGAAAGAGTTTGAGCTTCAGATGGAGATTAAGTGAATCTATATTGCAAAAGGAAATGATCGTAAAAGATTGTAAAAAGAAACTACACAAATATCCCAAAGCTGCCTTTTCAGGAGGCAACTGGACTTTCTTGTTTTTTCTTTTGAAGACGTTTCACTTCTCATCAAAGAACCTTCTTCACTCTGACAGGATAGTGGGGAATGGAAGGAATTATATTCCTTGCAGGCAGCTGGTAATTTGCATCCTTTTAGAGAGTCCTTGAAGCACTTGGAGGTTTATCTGTGTCTTCGGGGTCACCTGAGTAGTGCTCCTGGTTCCTGTAGTCTGCAATTTTTTCTCTGGAAATCCATTCCTATATGAAACTACACAGATACTTTGATAATAATTTAGGTAAAGGGACAAGTTTAACATTTGTGTGGGATGCTAGTAAAGCTGTTATGAGGGTTATTTTATACAGTATAATTGCTTAGAAAATAAAAAATCCCAGGAAAGACACAAAAGATACTGGATGAAATCAGACAGAGAGAAATTGAATTGCAAAAGACACCTCCAGATCCTAAAACTTTACATCAAATTAAACTGCCACAGCAACAACTGTCCATGTTAACAGTACAAGAAATAGAAACAAAACTGAAGTACACTAAACAGAGACACTTTGAGTTTGCAAATAAACCAGGGAGATGGTTGGCATATAAACTAAGAAAGGAAAGGGAAAGCAGAATGATTGAGAAAATTTTTGAAGGTAGCAATATAATAACAGATAACAAATTTATCAAAAAGTCTTTTCATGATTTTTATACTAACTTGTATAAAAGACAGGAGTTAGATATGTCTAATAGATGAATATCTTTTAAAACAACAGTTGCCTAAATTATCTTAAACTCAGACAACTTATGAATGATCTAATAACTGTCTTTGATATATCAGAAGCCATTAAAAAATGAAATCAGGTAAAGTTCCAGGCCTTACAAGATGGCCTTACAAGCCAATACTACAAGTGCTTTGAGGATAAATTTATTCAACCATTAAAAGATACAATGAATATTGGGGTGGGGGGGGATACCTCAAACGTGGAAGGAAGCTAATATTCTGTTGTTACCGAAGGAGGGTCAAGATGTTACAAAAACAAAGAATTACAGAGCAATTTCATTATTAAACAAGGACTATAAACTCTTTGCTGCAGTTTTGGCAGAAAGACTAAAGGTTTTACAAGCATATATACATGAAGATCAATCTGGCTTCCTGCCAAAAAGACAGCTAAGAGAGTGTTCTGTGCACCTTTGGCATTTAGTCATGCCGGCCACATGACCACGGAGATGTCTTTGGACAGTGCTGGCTCTTTGGCTTTGAAACGGAGATGAGCACCACTCCCTAGAGTCGGGAATGACTAGCACATATGTGTGAGGGGAACCTTTACCTTTTATGTTGACACACATAAATATAAAATATATAATCTAATGAAAATGTTGAAATATGCAGTACAAAGACATAAAGAATAAAGTGAAAAATAAATTGAAATGAAATGAAAAAATAAAGGAAATAACCTAATTTTATTATAGCAACACACAAATACATGTTTGACAATTAATATATATATGAACATCAGCAAGTATTGAGGGCCCAACTGGCAAAAGAAAGCTCAGAACTGTATTAGTTGGAAACATACAGAAGAGGCCGTCATCCTGCAGTGGATAGACAAAGGCTAAAATGATGATGATGATGATATATGAACATATCGGGAATATTTCATTTTAATGTTTATGTCTAAAGAAGTCTTTACCTGGGTTCCATGAAAATTGTTCCATATTTCTTAGGCAAACTATCAGTAACAGTACATAATTGGTGAATCTCTCTTTGATATCTAAAATAATGATGACAGTAATAATAGTAATTATCTCTTAATGCTACAGAAGTTTCCAGTTTCCTAAAAGCCTACTATATCGAAGATCCATGAGGAAGGCAAACAAGCCACTCATAATTTCATACAGATAGTCCTCAATTTACGACTGTAATGGAGCTTACCCATTATAGTTGCAAGTGATGACAACCGTTGAAACAACCTTGTTTAATAACTCCCCCTGCTCTCACTAATCCCACTGTTAAATAAACACACAGATTGTTAAACAAGAACGGGGTACCTCATAGGTGACGGAGGTCTTGGGAGGCCCGTCACCCAACTGGGTCTAAAAAGGGGGCAGACAAACAGTGAAAAACTTTGCAAAGCCAAAAATAGCTCAGCAAGTGGGAAGAGCCCAGCTAGATTACATTACAATGCAAGAGAGCTTTCCAAACAAGTCTCCAATGCTTAGCTAATGAAACCATCCTTATGGGCTGGATCTCTACTGAGATTAATTAACTGGTCATCAGGGGACTGCAAATCTCTCATGGCTTTTGCTAACTTTGGGGAAGTCAGCTGCCTACATGCAAAGGCAGCAGCTGCAGGACCAATTTCCCAATACTTTCCCCTTAATCCACACCCAGAAACCCACATTTTTTCAAAGGCAGTTGACAGGCAGGAAAAAGCATGGAAACCTTTGGAAAACATTTTGCTGCTGGTCTGGCTGCCTTTAGGACCCAGCTCCTGCCATGGCCATTTGTGCCACAGCTGATTTTTCTTTAGAGCTAAACTTTTTCTTTAGCTCCTCAAGGCAAAAAGTTGCAGAAAGATTTTCTTTCCTTCCTTTCCTCTATTCTTTAGCCTGGCAGTGACTCATCAAGGTAAATAATTTACAGATTTTGCTATCCTTTCCAGGCATGCAATAAATTTAGCAAATTAAGTGGTTAAAAGGGATCAAGATTGGAGGGGATCAAGATTGTTGGTTGGGCCAAACTTTCTTCCTGATACTGAATCAATGGCTTTCAAAACTTTGTGACATCTTGCATGACCTCTAAAATGATAAATGGATTTGCAAATTCGAGCTACCACACTTGGCTTTCAGAAATCCAAATTCTCAATTTTGGGCTGCTTTTTATAGGTTCTTTGGATTTTGCAATTGATACAGCAGGCCAAGCAAACCCAATAAATATCTGTAGCTAAATGACATACAGTTTTGACAGACAATTGTATGTGTCAAGTTAGCCACCATTTAGATCTTACTCTAGCGATTTCCAAATTTCCTTTAGAGGAAAGAGATTTGAGAGCTTTCTGACTTTGCCTGCCCATGGATTAAAACATTTGTGACCCCTCTCTAAATTGCTTGTGCCCGTCCACACACCCCCCAGATCTAGAATTTGTACAACTCAGTGTCATTAAATCCACCACAGATTTCAGACTCTTACACATAGAAAGTAGCATGAATTGTTATCACCCCAAAATATATACATACCACTGTTTGACATCTGAAATAAATTGTTCTTCTCAAATTTCTTGAAAACACTTCCTTTTATTTCCACAAACTGCATTTTAAAGAAAGCAAATTCCCATTTTAGGTAAATCTGGATTTAAAAGAAAATGTCTACAAAACCAAATTATTACTTCTTAAAAACATCAATAGTGACAGATAAGATTTGCATTAGATCCTTCTAACACTTACATTGTTAGACATCATGATAGTAAGAAGTGATTTATTGTGAGAGTTGAAGGCTACATTGAGTGTTGTTGCTTGGACCATAATAAGGATAGCATGCAAGACTGTAGTCACATACATTAAGGAAAAATAATTTTACCAGAAAATAATTAGTCTGAATTTCAAGATCCCCCTCAATAATCAGTAGAGTCTGATATTTCACCAAGCTCTAGTAAACAATACACTCAAAGTTTCCCTTAACTGTTGATTCAAGCATGCAGTAGAAGTTCCTTTCTTCAATGCATGATTCAAATGAAGTTGCCAAAAGAAGGGGTTATGCATGGTAGTGAATATTGGCCAGTAAACAGTAATCAAATCCACAATATATTTCTTTAGATTAGCTGTAGATTCTTCACATTTATATATATTTCCAAACTGTTCATTCCCCTTATTTTATCCAATCATGAAGGTTTGGATTTCTCTTCTACACATTCATATTTTCTAATATTCTAATATTCTAATTTTTTTAAAAAAAAATAGCTACAGCATAGAAGAATTTGTTTGGTGGGATAGATCAGAAAATAGCAACAACAAATGGCTTTGTAGGTTGTTGCTGATTCATGAACCAATTCAGACAAGAAGTCACTATTGTTTGTGGCATAAATATTAATTTATTCTTTCCATGAAAAATATTTGTAAAAAAGTTGCTGTGATGATAGCAAATGAAATCAAAGTCAACAAGACTTGTGAAAGCTAACAATACAATAATCTCTGAGATAGAATTGCCCCAAGGTGATTTCACAATGGTCAAAAGTTTCAAGTAGACATTTACATATCCAGATACCCCTAGCACCATAGAAGACAACAGTGTTGTGAAATCCTTTGTAAGCCACCATGGTTTTTCTGCCCCCAAACTCTTATAGCATCTTCCCTATCTGTTCCTGGCTGTGACTGAATTGTTGGGCACACTTTGCCACTTTGGTCTGCTGAAAAAAAATCAAAGCATCCATATGTAAATATATACACCAATGGAGACAGCCATGAGCAGTTCATGAAGTAACTGCATGAATCTGGAAAAAATGCAAAAGTTTCAATGATCTGTTTATTGCAAAGCAGGTTTCTTGAATAATTTGTATAGCCCCAATGGATAATTCTACTGTAATACGAAAGTCATGCGAAGGTACTTTTTATCAATCTTATAATTTATTTTTATATTTTTAATTAAATACAGAGGCTGCTTTTCCGTGGGACTCCTCATGTGGCCTGATAACTAAAGAAAGTATGATACCAAAACAAATATACCAATGAAACAATTTAAGCAACAAAACAAGTGAAAATGTTAGCAATAACAAAAAGTCAAACAAAAATATAGCAACATCAAACCAGCATACCAAAAGTATCCTCCCCCACAAGAGAGAAAAGTTGCTAATTTTTTCATGCAAAGGAAGAATGAGAGTACAAGACAAAGAATCATGCATGCTTATTTTAATATTGCGAAACCTTGGTTTGGGATTACCCATTTTATCAGCTCTGCTGATGATGCACATGGCTGAAATGTTTTTGTTTGTTTTGTTTTTGTTTGTTTTTATTAAATTTATATACCGCCCTACTCTCGAAGGACTCAGGGCGGTGAACAGGCACAAAATAAAATACATAGATACCAAAGTTAGAAACATAATTAAAACCAGATTAAATAATTTAGCCCAAGACAATTAAAAATCCCAATAATTTAAAACAGATTAAAATTTCAAGTTAAAAGAATTTTAAAATAGGGGAGAAAATTAGGCCAGGCCGGCTTGCTGGAATAGGAGGGTCTTAAGAGCACGGCGGAAAGTGCGCAGATCCGGGATCCTCCGTATCTCTGGGAGGAGCTCGTTCCAGATAGTGGGTGCCCCCATAGAGAAGGCCCTCCCCCTGGGGGTCGCCAGTTGACATTGTTTGGCTGACGGCACCCGGAGGAGCCCCTCTCTATGAGAGCGTACCGGCCAGTGGGAGGCTGTTTGTGGTAGTAGGCGGTCCCATAAATAACCAGGTCCTAAGCCATGGAGCGCTCTAAAGGTGGTGACCAAAACCTTGAAGCGCACCCGGAAGACCACCGGGAGCCAGTGCAGCTCGCGCAGGAGAGGTGTCACATGGGAGCGCCATGTTGCTCCCATAACCACCCGCGCGGCCGCACTCTGCGCCAGTTAGAGCCTCCAGGTGCTCCTCAAGGGGAGCCCCATGTAGAGAGCGTTACAATAGTCCAGGCGGGAAGTGACGAGGGCATGAGTGACTGTGTGTAGGGAGTCCTGATCCAGAAAGGGACGCAACTGGATCAGGCGAATCAGGTGAACCTGATAAAAAAATCCTCCTGGTTACGGCCATCAAGTGCTCTTCTAAAGACAGCCGTGAATCCAAGAGGACACCCAAGTTGCGAGCCCTCTCCGTGGGGGACAGCGAATCACCCCCAATAGTAAGCGATGGCGTCAACTGATTATATCGGGACGTCGGAAACCACAGCCATTCGGTCTTGGATGGGTTGAACCTGAGCCTGTTCCTCCCCATCCAGATCCGCACGGCCTCCAGACACCGGGACATCACTTCAAGGGCATCGTTGGGGTGGTCCGGGGTGGAGATGTACAGCTGGGTGTCATCAGCGTACTGATGGTACTTCACCCCGAAACCATGGATGATCTCACCCAGTGGCTTTATGGAGTTGGGTTTGCCTTCGTCAAAAGAAACTGAAACTATTTTGGATCATAAGTCATTTAATTAAGTTGAGTGCTTCTTGATTAGTGAATCATGTGACTGCAGGGAGGAAGGTGCTCCAGCTCTCCTCATGCGTAAGTCTGCTTGTTTTAGGTGTGTCTGTTTAAGTGAGTGAATCATGTGACTGCAGGGAGGAAGGTGCTCCAGTTCATCTCATGAATGAATCTGCTTGTTTCTAGGGGGAGGGGAGAGTGGCTGTTTGATTGAGTATAAGTGGGAAGTCTTGTTAGCTGTGTGCGTGGGAAAAACTGTTAGATGGTGTCCCGTCAGCCTTGGTAGGCAACTCATGTAGGAGAAGGAAAACTCCGATCTCAAACTTCCACTGCCTTGTGGCTATACCCATCTATGGGAAAGTCTTCAGGAGTCAACCTCAAGGCAAAACCTGGAGCAGGAGTCCTGGAGTGAGAAGGAATGCCAGAAGAGTAATACCTCTCTAAAAACCCTTGGTCCAGCTGGCCCGGCTGGTAGCACCTCGTAAGGGCCCCTTTCCAGGGTTACAGGAGAAGATGGTCAACTGTTTTGAAGATGGGCTTATGCCCCAATGGCAGATAAAACGCCAGAACCATCTTCTAGGAGAAGGGAAACTCTGATTACAAACCTCCACTGCCTTGTGGCTACTCTACTACTGGAAAAGGCTTCAGAAGTCAACCTCGAGGCAAAATCCGGAGCCGGAGTCCCAGAAGCAGTTCATGACTGTGTACAGTCACGTTCTGGTAACTCCTGCAACGCAGCTGGAACTAAGCGTATCGGCTTAGTTATCGGTATTGGACTATTTCAGCAACGTGGAAAGGGGGGATCTGCTGCTTGGGTAACAGTCTATCCTCCATATTAATCTACCCAGGCCTCATGCTCTGGAGAGGACACTCCAGCTTTGCATACAGCATTGAAAAAACATGGGAAGTGGCAGTTACCGGTTATAAGTCCTTGCTTGATTGGCGTAGAGTGTGACGTCAGGGGCCACTTTCATCGCTGGAAGAAGTCATTGTACCTCATTGGGCAGCTACCATCCACCTTAAGCTGGGCAGCCCCCAGCCAGTAAGGTGCTGCCCTGCCACGGTCAGTTAACCTCACAGGGTGTGTGGGGTTTAGGGTCAAAGCTGACAAGCAGATCGATAACTTTGCACCATGCAACAAACATAAGAAAACTTTAGCCTTAGTTGGGCGCCTGGAATGTTCGGACAATGACCCCCGGCCTTTCTGATGATTTACAAGAGATAGATGACGTACATAAGATACCTGCCATTGACATGGAGTTGAGTAGACTGCAGATGGACATCATTGCACTTCAAGAGACAAGATTGTTAGACTCGGGATCTGTTAAGGAGAGAAACTTCTTGTTTTTCTGGCAGTGAAAACCATCAAACGAGTCTAGGGAATATGGGGTTGGCTTCGCGGTCAGAAACACCCTACTAAGATCCATTACTCCACCTGCTGCAGAAAGTGAAAGAATTCTGTCCTTGCAGCTCCACTGATCAGCAGGGCTGGTTACTCTTACTAGCACATATGCACCAACATTATCATCTTCAGTAGAATCCAAAGACAAATTCTACGACAATCTGGCTGCTACTATTAAGAAAATCCCTGAGAAAGAACCACTGTTTATCCTGAGCGATTTTAATGCCAGAGTTGGAGCTGATTATAGCTCTTGGCCCACTTGTTTAGGTCAGTTCGGCGTCAGGACGATGAACGAAAATTGCCAACGCCTGCTGGAGTTTTGCTGCTACTATGGTTTTTGCGTTAGCAATACATACCTTAAAACAAAGCCTCAACACAGAGTTTCTTGGAGACATCCAAGTTCAAAGCATTGGCACCATCTCGACTTGATTCTTACCAGGCGCTCCAACCTCCCAATATTACAATCACACACAGCTATCAGGGTGCTGATTGCGATACAGACCACTCCTTGGTGTGCAGCAGAATAAAACTGCAAACAAAGGGTTTGAATCATTCGAAGAAAGAAGGAAGACCACGAATTGATATCAACAAGACACTCAATCAGGGCAAAGTGGAAGAATTTGCACACGCACTCAAGGAAACTCTCCCAGCCCTGGCTGAAGTAAACGCATCTGAACGATGGGAATATTTCAAGAATGCTGTTTATAGCACCCGCCTTGTCAGTATTTGTAAGGAGATCAGAAAGACAGCAGATTGGTTTGAAGCCCATTCGGAGGACTTGACACCAGCCATCGAGGAACAAAGGAGAGCTCTAATTGCATATAAAGCCTGTTACAGGTTCTGCAAGCTGCTCGTAGCAAAGTCCAACAGACTGCCAGGAGATGTGCTAACGATTATTGGCTGCAGCTTTGCTCTCGGATCCAGATAGCAGCTGACACAGGCAACATCAAGGGGATGTATGATGGCATCAAGCAGGCCTTAGGTCCAACACAGAAGAAATCTGCCCCTCTGAAGTCTGCTAAGGTGAGGTTATTCAGAACTGAACACAGCAGATGGCACGCTGGGTGCAGCACTACTCTGAGTTATAGTCCAGAGAAAATATGGTAACTGAAGAAGCATTGCCTGCCTGTCGTAGCCTTCATAGATCATATGAAGGCTTTTGACTTGGTTAGCATAGACGGCCTTTATAAAATTCTCCCCAAAATTGGATGTCCACCTCACCTTCTCAACATCATCAGGTCCTTTCATGAGGAAATGAAGGGCACTATAGTTTTTGATGGCTTAACATCAGATTCCTTTGATATTCGAAGTGGAGTGAAGGAGGGCTGTGTCCTTGCGCCAACTTTATTTGGGATCTTTTTTGCTGTCATGCTGAAACATGCTTTTGGAACTGCAACAGAGGGTATTTACCTCCGCACCAGATCAGACAGAAAACTCTTTAATCTCCCTAGATTGAGAGCAAAATCTAAAGTTCAGCTGAAATGCTTACGGGATTTCCTCTTCGCTGACGATGCTGCCGTCACTGTTCACTCTGCTGAAGACCTTCAACAACTTATGGACAGTTTTAGCAAGGCCTGCCAAATCTTTGGACTAACAATCAGCCTGAAAAATACACAAGTCATGGGTCAGGACATGGATTCACCTCCCTGTATTACAATCTCTGCACAAGAACTGGAGGTCGTCCATGACTTTGTGTATCTCGGCTCAAATATCTCTGACACTCTCTCTTTAGATACTGAGCTGAATAAACATATTGGTAAAGCGGCCACCATATTTTCCAGACTTACAAAGAGAGTATGGCTTAATAAGAAGCTGATGGAACATACAAAGATCTAGGTCTATAGAGCCTGTGTCCTGAGCACACTCTTGTATTGCACTAAGTCTTGGTCCCTTTACACATGGCAGGAGAGAAAGTTGAACACCTTTCATATGTGCTGTCTCCGACATATTTTTGGCATCACCTGGCAGGACAAAGTTCCAAATAGCGCAGTCTTGGAACATGCTGGAATTTCTAGCATGTATATACTATTGAAACAGTGACATCTATACTGGCTTGGGCTGAGAATGGCCGATGGTCGGATTCCGAAAGATCTCATGTATGGAGAATTAATGCAGGGAAAGCGCCTCAGTGGGAGACCACAGCTGCAATATAAGGATATCTGCAAGAGGGACCTAAAGGCCCTGGGAATGGACATTAACAACTGGGAAACCTTGACTTCCAATCGTTCATTTTGGAGGCTAAAGATGCAGCATAGCCTTCTCCAATTCAAAGAGACACTTGTTCGGCAGGCTGAGGCAGAGGCAGTCCCGGAACAAGCGAAATCTGGGGGCTGGGCAGGGGACAGAATGTATCTGCCCTCAGCGTGGAAAGGATTGCCACTCTTAAATTGGCCTTTTTAGCCACACTAGATGCTGTTTTAGGACCTCTTTCCAGAGCACGATACCATAGCCTTTTGAGACTGAAGGATGCCAATGCCAATGTCTTGATGACATATCATAGAGGAGTTTGAAAATCAAGCAAGTAAGAAGGATGAAGAAAAGCTTTTATTTGTTGGCATTAACCACGGAAACATTGAGGAAAAGTACTAAATGTTATAATATAGCCTATTAGAAGCAAACTCCAAAGACTTCAGTCATTACTGAAATGTTTCTAATACATGCCAAAATTGTTTATTATCCAAGAATAGTCTGTAAAATATGTTATTTATGGATGGACAGAAGGAGAGATTTAAATAATCTGTAAAGGTCTTTTGAAACTAAATTAAATGAAGTACTTTGAATTAGGATTAGCAACCTACAGATTTAGCCCCAGCCAATGAGCAAGCTGGACTGTGAAAAATATCCCACTTTTACTCACTGCTAACATGTGTCTCAGACAATAATGAGACTGGAACCTCCCAAGCTGGACAGTTAGTCCTTTACAGGAACAAAAGCCCATCCACCCCAGTTTTTTTTCCTGCCTATGCATGTTTTCCAACACAGAGAACCCCTTTTATGTATTCAGGGAAAGCTTTAACTCTTCTTTTTTTTCCCCAATTTATTTTTATTATTTTTTAAACATAAAACATTAAATACATCTTTTTAGAGCAAGGGTTTGGGCCGTCATAAAGTAAGTACAATTATTCAAATTCCCTCCATCAATTTTGTTCCAAATTTTGTCCATTTACATCTTTAAAAAAAAGAAAAGAAAAAAGAAAAAAAAATCTTATTTTAAACATTTATCATTCTATTACGCCCAAAATTCTAAACAATAAACACCATTCTAAATCTTTATCATTTTAACAATCAATATTTCATATATATTCCTCAGTCCTAAGACCCATTACCACAAATCTATATTTTACTTCACTTAAATGACATCTAATATCCATAATCTTAACAAAAAAGTATTTTCCTCTTCTCTTAAAGTCATTTCATAAGCAATTAACATTTCCTTCTATAGTTTACTTCCACAATACTTTATTTTGTTTATTTCAAATTTATTCTCATATTCTATTGAGCCTAATTTTTAGCTAATTCATAGTTTAAATGTCTATTTCCCAGCTGTATTTTCCAATACGCCTATCTCTATTTATTTAGACTGGTTTACAGTTTAGCTCCTATTCTCCAATAAAATCTCTTTGACTTCCCCCTAAATTTATTTTTTAGCTGGTTTGCATCTTAATCTGATGCTTTCCAGCAATGCTTTCCTCCACTCCTTTCTTTAATTATTTTGGCTAGTTCACAGTATTATTTTAACTGCACACCAACCTTCTCCTTAACTCCTCCTAAATCTATTAAAAAACTGGTTCACAATTCGAGTAGTTGCTTTCCAGCAATGCTTTCCTCCACTCCTACCCCTATTTTTAACTGGTTCACAACTTTATTTCAATTGATCCCCAGGTATAATCTCCTCCACTCCTAACTTTTTATTTTTGGCTAGTTCACAGTTTTGCTTTAACTGTTACCTGGAGTATGCTTTCCTCCACTCCTAACTCAATATTTTGGCTGGTTCACAGCTTTGCTTTAACTGTTTCCAGCATATGCTTTCCTCCACTCCTAACTCTTATTTTTATTTTTAACTGGTTCCCAGTTTACTTTAACTGTTCTCCAGTATGATGCTTTCCTCCACTCCTACCTTATTTGTAAAACTGGGTCACAGCTTTACTTTGACTGATCTCCAGAGTCATGCTTTCCTTCACTCCTAAATTCATTTATTTAAACTAATTCGTAGCATTTATCTCTTATTCAGTTGTTTAGCTCCAAATTACTTCAAAGTGTGTTACCAATATTGTTTTCCAATCTATTCTCCTCCATGTCTCTTACCAATTTAAGATAGAAATATATTTCAATAAATATTTTATCTCTTATTCTCTCCTAAGTTTTCTTCCATTCCATGCTTGTTTCTTATTTTCAATAAAAAACATTTTAAGCCACTTTAAGATCAATTTTTTTATGATTATTAACTCTATAAATAATTCTTTTTAGCATCCAACACCTTGAAAAGAAAACATTTTCTTCCATGTTATTAAATCTGTAAATAATGCTTGTTGAGAATACAAAATTTAAAAAGGCATTAGAATATCCAAAATCCTGTTTTTCTTCAATCAGTTATGCTCTTATTTCTTAATCAAATTGTTTATATATTTATATAAAAATAATAGTAATAAAAGAGAGCAATAACAATAATAGTTACAATAAAAGAAACAATACTAAAAAAAGAAAAAGAAAAGAAAAGGGAAGAGAGTAGAAATATAAGCAAAGAAGTCAAATGGGTTAAAGAAAGAAAATAGAGGGGAAAAAACAAAACAAAAAGAAAGATACAAAAAGAAAGAAAGAGAGAGAGAGCATAGAGAAGGAAAAAAAGGTATCTCCTAACATTATTCAGTCACCCAGAAACTATTACATTCATTTAAATCAAGGTATAATATTTTGTTGTCTTGTTACATGATATATTCCATAATTCCTTTCTCCAGTCTATCTAGATATGTATCTTTTCCATTTCAATGTCATCAAAGTTATGAATTCTACAGAATTAGTTCTGAAGCAATTCCATATATGGTATCATCATGTCCTTCTTCTATTGCCACACCCTTCTTTTGTTGCCACATTTATTAGTTCAATTATCATTGTTCCATTTAATTTCTTCTTTCTATTCTTCAATAAATCCTCCAGTGTACAGATTATATATCCTAAGTCAAGTTCTCTAACTCATAACAAGCAACAAAGTTTCTCTTTTCAAGTAACAAGTGGAATTTACACTTTCCCTTTAGCTGGCAACCATTTTGTCGGTCTCCGTTTGTCTTTTTCTTTGCTTTTAAAGGCATAATTATTTCCTCTTCTCCTTCCTCTCTCCCAGACACAGTCCAATCTCATTTATCCACCAAAAAGAAAAGAAAAAATATATCCAGATCTATAATCAGACATCTCCAAGAAGTCAGGAATTCATGCTATCCACCAACAGGTCTTTTGTCTTTGTGCCCCAATAGTTCTCAGCCGCTAACAAGGCTGGGGCAAAGTAATTGTAAATTAGCGTTTGTGGGCAGTTCTGCCTGGGCCAATGTCCACTCACCCGGCATCCAAACTCCCGGCTCCACTCCCCGCTTCTCCACCTCTCCTCCTGCACATTCTTATATCCTGGTTGCCGCGGTCTCAGGGCAGCTGCCATGGCCGCTGCTCCATCGCCACCGGCGCAGAGGGTAAACCTCCAGCCCCGAGGAACCTGCCCGTTCCTCTCAGCTGTCCAAGGGGTCCCTCTCTATCCCCGTCCCTACAGGACAGGGTAGGTCCAAGGACCTACCGGCAGGGGCTTGGCAGACGGGGTTTTTGAGGGGCTCCGAAGTGCCCGCTAATTCCCCGTCTGTATCCCCACGGCGCCAACCGGAAGTCAGCTTTAACTCTCCTTCATAGTCCTCAAATCCAGTCAACTATTCAATAGTTCCCTCAATTCTCTGGGGTCTTTTGATGGAAAAAATAATTAGTAAGTTTTCAAGATTCTTCATTTTTATTTTGTAAGAACAATTCACAGAACCCATTAAAATAGCTTTTAAACTTCTGTTTACATAGAACTTGCCTTTGTAAATGTTCAGAACAACTATTCTATTTGTATTGACTATTGCTGTTTCTTCTTCTAATAATAATAATAATAATAATAATAATAATAATAATAATAATAATAATAATAATAATAATTTTATTTCTATACCGCTCTTCTCCCGAAGGACTCAGGGCAGTGTACAGCCTATTTAAAAACACAGACAAACAACAATTTAAAATTTAAAATAATTAAATAAATTGGTTCAGATTTAAAACCCCAAAAAATTTAAATACCCCAATGTACAACTATTTTGTTGATAGACCGGCGTGGCGGAACAACAGGGTCTTCAGGGCGCAGCGAAACACCCGGAGGTAGGAGATCTTACATATTTCCGGGGGCAGTTCGTTCCACAGGGCTGGGGCTCCCACAGAGAAGGCCCTCCCCCTGGGTGTTGCCAGCCGACATAACTTGGCCGATGGCACCCTGAGGAGACCCTCTCTGTGGGAGCGAACTGGTCGGTGGGAGAGTATTGGTGGCAGGAGACGGTCTCGGAGGTACCCGGGTCCTATGCCATACAGCTACCACATATGACCAAGGGAAGGAGAATAAGTGATGCCTAGATTTGTTTGTACAGTGGAATGAAGAAACTGCCTTATAAAAGTGCAAATCCTAGGAAAGAATCGGTCCAGAGAAATAGGCTGCTGTTCCATTTTTTTCTTGCAAACTAAGGTTTTTCAATTTACTGTTTTATAAGAGCTCCTTTGTTCCCTATCAGGATTTGTTGCCTTCTTTACACAAAAGCCAAGATTTTATAGATTTTTTAAACTACATACGCACACCCCAAAATAACACAAAAGGATACAGACATACAGCACTGCCATGAAGAAATGGGGAATGACCCCTATGTGTGCTCTTTTCCTTTCTTTTGGTTCTGTTGCAGTCCAATAGAGAGCATCCAAGATATCTTGTCCAAAAGATGAAAATAAACGATCAGCTACCTAGAGAGATGTACATGAGCATCAGAAGGTTATTTTAATTTTGCAGCTTGCTTCTCTTAAGCAAAAGTTACTTGACTTTAGGGCCATAATGCAAATCCATTTGAAGATTAAGATACAACAGTGTATGCATAAACTTCTGGGTTCAGACTTTTGAATTATTATGTTACCTATTGCATTTTTTACACATCAGCATTTAAAATAATTTTAATCATTTAAGATTATTCAGAACAAAAACAACACAAAGTTTGTACCTAGTATCTTGGTACAAAGTTTCCACTGCTTAGGGAAACCCAGTTTTTCATCCTTGATTGTCTTTCTGGCCCAGTTCTGTTATTAAGCTTAAACAATCACTTTCACAATTGATTTCAACTTCCTTATGTCTTGGTTACAGTAATTGTTTTCTTTATGTAACTTTAGGAGAAAGCTCTCTTGTACCTTTTCTGCTATGTTACTCTGGATATAATTATGCATTAATTTCTTTCTAGCTTTCTACTTAGAGAGATAAAACTACCTTTGCTCAGGTCATATTCTTTGACACTGGTCATAGGCAGCCCCAATTAGATCTATTCAACTTAAACATGCAACACAGAAAATATTCAAGAGGCCTGTGTAGCTGTGGATCAGAGGAATATCAGTAGTAGAATAAACCTGTAATTAACTGGGCAGCCTTAACAGAAACTCTTAATTTAAATCCATATGGAAATACTGGCCTCATTAGTTAGACACATCTGCTTAAACTGAGTACTGGAGCAAGGATATATGTGTGTCTGTGAAATATTCAGGTCCATCAGTATAATCAGGAGTGGAGCATCAAAGCTAAAGGTTGGCTGGGGAATTGTGGGACTTGGAAGTCCACATATCTTCAAGATGCCAAAGGTTGAGAAACACTCCCTAACAATGCTAACTGTTGTCTTTTTCCTTTATCTGCAACTCTGCAGGACTGTGGTCAAAGATGCATCTAGTTTACAGAATTGTTGAGAAGTAATATTTTGGCACTCTCATGCATGTTGAAGTCTCGTTTAACCTTTGAATCTCTGCATAATTTTTTAAAAAGGCAAAAAAACAGAAGATGCATTCTTCCTAAATGAAATAAGAGTAATAATTATTGGCTTCAAGCTGAAGACAGAATTCATTTGTTCTCCAAAGAATTTATTTCTTTTGAACATAATTTGGATAAAAAGCAAGAACGAGTTTGACCCTGAACTGGGTCATTGTCAGAATCATCTTTTTTTTGGGGGGGGGGATTTTTTTTTTATTTTTAAACAAAACTTAAAACATAAAACAATTATCATCCATTACAATTACAGAAAGTGTATTGATCGGTTACAAATCTTTTGTGCTTAATCCTCTATCCAACATTTTCTTATTTAACAGTTTATTACATTATTATTCTCATTTACCAATTATTTAACAGTAAATTGTCCTCTATAAGGGGACAATTATAAAAGGGGACAATAATAAAACAATTATATGTTTTATTATCTTATCCATTTCATATTTCATATTTCATTTCCATTCTTTCTTGTCTAACCATTGATAAAATAAATTCCATATCAAATAATATTGTTTATCTTCTTGTTCCCTAATTTCAAATGTCAATTTACTCATTTCAGCACACTCCAAAATTTTCTTGATGTCGTCATCCGTGGGTATCTTCTCACCTTTCCAGTTTCTACCAAATACAATTCTAGCCGCTGTTAAAACATTCACAATTAAATATCTCATTTCTCTATTGTATATTTCTGGTAAAATCCCCAATAAAAATATCTCTGGTTTAAAGTCAATATGTTTCTTTGTCATTTTTCCAACCATTTGTGGATTTTAGCCCAATATCTTTTAGCTTCTGCTAAAAGAATCATCTATTTTACAACAGCTATGCATTGATAACCCTCTAAATCCCAAAGGTGCTTTTTCAGGAGGCAACTGGACTTTCTTGTTTGTTTGTTTGGTTTTTTTTTTTTGGTTTTTCCCCACCATTTTGTGGAGAATGGAAGGATTTATACTCCTTGCAGACAGCTGGTCATTTGCATTCTTTTTAGAGAGTCATTGAGACCACTTGGAGGTTTATCTGTGTCCCCAGGGTCACCTGAGTGCAAATAGCTGTGAAGTTACAATGGCATTGAATGAGGAGATTTAAGGCTAATCTTTGAAGTTGTCATCGGTCCAGTAATTGCTGAGTGATTATGATTTGGTGCTTGGCAATTGGTTTGCAATTATGATGGTCATAGCATCCTGCAGTCACATTATTGTTTTCCACAGAGTTAATGGGGAAGCCAGCAGGGTTGTAAGTGGTAATCTCTTGACTGGAGAATGCTGCTACCATGTGCAATTTATCTATTGTTGGCAAATAGGACTGCCAGAAATGCTATCATGAGTAAGTACAGTTATATGAGACCACACTGCTTAGCAATGAAATGCCTGATCCCAATTACCATTGTAAAGTGAGGGCTACCTGTATTCCTAACACAGTGAAAAAGGAATTACAACAAAGCTTTGATATGTTAAGGAAGACTGGGTGGTATTCATTATTTACTTACCTCAAGCATATTATAGATGATGTAGAGTTTAATTACAGACTGTCCTCTTATCAGGTGGTACATCATGGAATAGTCAACATAGTGCATCATGAAGTAGCAAATTACAAGTATTACACCTTTGAAAATATCACACACCTGGGCTGGCTGCAGCAGGCGTCTATCGCTGAAATATAAATAACAAAATAAAGAACACATTTGATACAGATGAAGCCATTGATTACTAAATAAATCAGCTTCCCTACAGAAAGAGCACTTCTAGCACCTGCTTGGGCTTTTTCTTCTTCAACTGGCAGATCCCTTTCTGTTAGTCTAATAGGATGAGATAGCAGTTGGTTTCTGTTTTTGTGGCCTGTTTCTGTTTTAGAGTTTTTTACTTTTATTCATGTCGTTTAGAGATTTGTAGCCTCAATTGTACAAACTACTTGAGCCTTTGAAGCTGAAAGTTAATTAATTAATTCCACATTTAAGGATCCATAGTGTGCCCTGAGAAGTTTCTAAGGCTCTATTAAGTGGCTGGTTTACCTAAGAAATAGACCCAGCATGGAGCTGTCCCGAAAGCCAGGAGAGGCGTGGTTGAGTTTTAACCACAAAGTGAATGCAGAAATGTTCTTCCACCTTATCCTGCCACTGTCTGGCAGTTTGACACAGTTTGGAGCTGAAGGATAGAGCCTTCAGCCAAAACATCATAGCTAGTCGATGAGTCAAACACATTCCAACTGCTTGCTGACTGGAGGAGGAGGAGAGAAGTCGCCAAGCAACCAGCTCCCATCTTGGTTGGACAATGTGACAGTTTGCTTTGGAAACTAAAACCTATATTGGGGAGAAAAGCCCAGGAACTTCAGTACTGGCTTTTCACTAGTTAGTGCCAAGATGGTGTATCTAAATAAATTTGTTCTTTGAGAAAACGGATGTTGCTTACCTGAACATCCCTTCTAGGGGCGCTGCTGGAGAATCCAAAAGCGAGGGTTATTCATCAGTCCAGTAGTCAGCACTGGGTGTATGTGTCTTTAAATTTCTTTAGACACGCCCCCTTGTTCGTCAGAGGCTCAGTTTTTGTTCCAGAAGAAACAGTTCAAGGAGACGTGCGAGTTCCAGGTTCAGCAGCTAGACCGGGCGTGTTGGATTCTCCAGCAGCGCGCCTAGAAGGGACGTTCAGGTAAGCAACGTCCGTTCTCCAGCGCGCTGCTTGGAGAATCCAAAAGTGAGGGACATGCCCAAGCAAGTTTTAAATAGGGATGGGGGTGGGGCGGAAGGCTGTACATGCGTGACCGGAGCAGAACACATAGATTGCAGAACCCACCAACCGAACGAGGCGTCAGCCGAGGCAAATGAATCAACTTTATAGTGATGGATGAAAGTATTCAGCGACGTCCATGTTGCTGCCTTGCAGATGTCAGCGATGGTGGCCTGAGTCGCCCAAGCAGCCATGGTAGATGCACTTCGGGTAGAATGAGGTAAAATCCTGCCGGGAACCAGTTTGTTCTGAAGCACATATTCCTTGGAGATGCAGGCTTTCAGCCATCTCCCGATGGTGGACAAGGAGACCTTCCGTCCCATCGTCGCGGGCAGAAAAGAGATGAACAGTGCTTCCGACTTACGGAAATGCTGAGTCCTCCGAATATACTTGCGCAAAGCCCTGCGGACATCTAAGGTGTGCCATTGGGCCTCTTGCGGATACCTCGGGTCCAGGCAGAAGTCCAGAAGAACCAATTCCTGTTGATGGTGGTAGAGGGAATTGACTTTTGGCAGGAACGACGGGTCCAGCCGAAGAACCACCCGGTCAGGGTAGAATCTGCCAAAGAGCCACTTGTGCTCCACTACCAGGATCTTACACCTGGGTTCCATTATATATTCCAGCAAGGGGCTGGTTTTTCTGTCCCCGGATCGATGCTGCAACATCCGGACATTGATTCTGCAGATTCTCTCGCTCCAGTCCGTCCCGCTCTTGCTACTGTCTCGTCTTCTCAGGAAGATGATTTCATGCATCTCCATTGTCCCGTGGGATGTTGCAGTTTCAAGGAGAAGCCATGTTGCTGAAGGCAGTGGCAAACCATGGCCAGATCCCGTGTGGCGTGGGTCTGTGTGGATGATAAGATGAGCACATCGTCCAAATAACAAAGTACTCTGATTGGCATCTGTTGAAGATGTGCAGCTACAGCTGACAGGATCTTTGTAAAGATCCTGGGGGCGGATGAAAGCCCAAAAGGCATCGCCCTGTACTGAAAATGCCGATGATTGTAAGAAAAGCGGAGGAACCGATGTTGAGAAGGCCGGATCGGAATGTGGAGATAGGTCTCCTTGAGGTCCACTGATGCATCCCAAGATAGATTTCAGGGATTGCATTTTGAACTGATGGTATAGGATGTATTTGTTCAGTTCTTTGAGATCCAGGATCCCCCGGCAGGCTCCGGAATGTTTTGGAACCAGGAAAAAGATTGAATAGAAACCGGTCCCACGGGGTTCTGTGGGAACCGGCTCTATGGCACAAATGTCGATGAGATGTTGTATCTCTGCCTCAATCAGTCGACGCTTGGTTGGGTTGGACGACACAGGGCACTGTATGAACCTGTTGTGGGGGCAGGATCGAAGCTCCAAGGTCAATCCCAGCTGGATCGTCTGGAGTACCCATGCATTTGACGTCGTCAATTCCCATTGGGCTGTGAAGTGCTGAAGGCGGCCGCCAATGGGAAGGTGATGGAGGGCGTCATTTGCCTCTTCGAAAGGCACGGGTCCCTGTACCTCTGAAGGGGCGTTTGGGTGGGGCCGAGCGCCTGCCACGATCTCGGAAGGAAGATCTGTCATAGGAACAATCAAATCCTTGGGAGTATTGTCTTGTGGCGAAGGACCCACTGGGTCCGGGTTCAGCTCGAAAGGGCTGCCTCTGGCTATATGAGGGGATTTTGCGCTCAGTCCGCCGGTAAGACGAGGGCATGACTTTGCACTTGTCCTTATCTTCCACGAGAATCGGGTCCAACGCTTCCCCGAAGAGATGTGTCCCTTTATATGGGGCTGATGCAAGCCTCGACTTTGACTTCATGTCTGCTCTCCAGTGCCTCAGCCACAGCAGACGTCGGGATGGGCACGAGACGCGAACTTGGTGGCATTGAGTGAAGCATCAGCAGAATACTCAGTGGCCGCTACAATCTTATTAATGTCTTGGTGGAACCTCGTGTCCTCCGGTGGCAAATGCTCCTGAAGTTGGCGCAACCAAATGAGGGTCGCCCTGTTGAAAAACGACGCCGAGGTCGCTGCCCTGACCACCCAGGCTGCCGCGTTGTGTGTCTTGCGGGCTGTGAGTTCCGCCTTCCGGTCCTCTGTCTGAAGGCTGTTGGCGATGTCATGAGACAGATGCGAGGATGATGAAGTCAAGTTCGCGACAGGAGTATCCACCACTGCTATGGCCAAGACGTCCTGTAGAGACGGGGCCGAACAGTATAACTTATGGCCAAGACTGGTAGGTGCCGGCAAAGAGGACGGCAGGCTCCAGGATCGCTGCACAACTTCTGTGAAAAGTTGAGGACACGGAATGTATGTCTGTTCAGTTTTAGGAATGTTAAACAGAGTATCGTGCGGCTGAGACGCTGTTGGTGGATTGGAGAGGCCCTCCGAGGTAGCCATATGAGTAGAAGACTTTGCCTTGTGTAGCAAGGACTTAAATAGAGACAGTCGAAAGAGACCAGTGAAGGCCGGTCTGTCAGGAAGGAGATTGTCATCGTCAGAAAACTCCATGTCCCTTTGGGCCTCCTCACCTCCAGTGAGGAGTCCTCAGCTTGTGCAGAGTCCAACTGAGACGAATAGCGGTCTGCTGGGTCATCGTAGTGAGAGACCTGAGGAGCCGGAGGAGGTGGCGGAGGAGGGACAGCCACAGAAACCGGCCTGTACAATATAGATTGATGTGCACTAGCTGCCAAAATCTTGGATATAGTTTGAGAAATGAGATTCTCGATGTCACAAGCTAGCATGACAGGTGAAGTTCCCCCCGGGCGGAGCCCCACGGCCGTGGGGGTGTAAGTAGCCTCCGGCGGAGGGTGCTGAGTAGGTGGCCAAGTATGAGACAAATCCACCAGAACTGCAATGTCATGCGAGAGGGCAGTGGGAGGATTTACCACTGCAGGTATCGGAGAAGAGTTGATCACTGGAGTGTGACCCTGGTATACAGAAGGCATGATCCCTGAATGAGGAGCAGAATGCACTACAGGGCCGGCAGTTGGCACGATTGCAGGCAAGGCAGTTGACTGAGCCTGTCGCTGAGCCCGATCAAATTGTTGCTCGAGCGCCTTATGACGTCTGTCGGCATCCTTGTTGGCAGCCGAAGAAGATGTGTGACTCCTTGTTGAAACAGTCGGGACAGTGGTATTTCTGGGCTTATCCCGCTTTTTTGTCTTTTCCTTTGCTGGAGCCTCAGAAGGCCCAGGACTGTGCTCCAAGTCGGAGGAGAGCTCGCAGTCAGACATGTTGATAAATGCTGAAGACATGAGGAGAATAAAGATAAGTAGGTGTTTGACACAATGAGAAAATAGACATGCCTCATTAAGGGAAGTTTTCCTTTTTTAAATATATATATATATATATGGTATAAATTATTCTCATTTACAGAAGGCTGTTTGGTGACAGCAACTCCCCCCCTCCCACTTCTGTTTTCTTAGCACAGGCTGTCTCAAACCTGTGCCAGGTAAAGATATACCAGCCAGGCATGCATCAAGCAAGGGGTCTGCATTGAGAATAGTGGCATGGGATAAAAATCCCCAAAAGACTGTATCCTGCAAACAGTCTTCCCTACAGCAGAGGGCACCAGAGCGGTTTCCTGATTATTGTTGCCATAAAACTGGCCCTTAACAGATAACTGAATATTTCCCCCAGCCACGGCTTTCGTGCTGGCAAGGTAAACGTATCAGCCCCAGCTCGCCATTGTAGAGTTGTAAGGGGCACAGAAAGGGCGCAGAGAAGCTCCCTGCGCGGCTGTGGCACTGTTGCCGGGCAGAACTACCATCAGAAAGCAGTCTGCGCCTGCGCAGCTCTTTCCCGGGCAAAAATTGAGCTGTAGGCTTACCGCGCATGCACAAGCCTATTGCCGGGCAGAAAATGGCCAGAAGGACCATAATGTGCTCCGCCATAATGGCAGCCTCGTTACACAAGCGCTTGCACGAATTCACCGGAATCGGCTGCAGCGACGATCTGATCCTTCCCCACAGAATAATAGGCGTGCAGCTACTCAAAAATAGCCCTTGCACCGGAAAATAAGCGATCAGGAAGAGTGTGCCGCTGAGAGCAGGGCAGGGACTCTAAAGCGGCAAATTATGCTCTAAAAGGACACCAGTTTGCCGCTGAGAGCAGGGCAGGGACTCATTAGCCGCCCCAACAGACACGATTGGCAAATTAATTAAGAAGAAGGTACCCTGGCAAGGCAGAGCTTCTCATTAATAGGTAAATAGATATGGCCAGACAGGGTAGAGGCCAGAAGACTTACCCAGCCATTGACAATGAGGAGCAGAAATAAGGAAAAAAATTCCTTGTTAATCTAAACCAAGTCGAAAATGTCCAAATCGAAATCCAAATCAAGGTCAAGTCCAATCCAAGGTCAGAATAGAAGAATCCAAAAGTGAAGAATTTATTCAAAAGTCCAGACACCAGAGATGAGCAAAAAACAAGTCTGATTAGCTGACTGAGTGAATAAAAACTGAGCCTCTGACGAACAAGGAGACGTGTCTAAAGAAATTTAAAGACACATACACTCAGTGCTGACTACTGGACTGATGAATAACCCTCGCTTTTGGATTCTCCAAGCAGCACACTGGAGAACAAGAATGCCTCAGAGTTCAATTTGTGATGGATGCATTACTTGGAACCTGGCATTAAGCCAGTACACCTAAAAACTTTGCTCCAACAGGAGCTACATTCCAGGGTTCTGAGCCCCAGCTGCTCCCTGGGCACCCCAGGGAGTCGGAAGACTCATGGAAGACGGAGGATTGAAAAAGAGAGAGAGAGAATCAGGCAGAGATGGGGGGCTGCCTGAGCAAGCGGCCGGCTCCCAAGAGCACCTGGCAGCCGGCTGAAGTGGTGGCAGAGAACGCTTGGCCAAAAACCAAGCTACCGGCACCCAGCGTCCAGGCACCGACCAAGAGCAGCCCAGACCAGGAGGAATACGACACTCGGCCCCATGGCTCATCCCAGAGTTCGGCACGGCCCCAGCTGGAGGCGTTGCCAAAGGAACTGACGGCCATTGCCAGCAAGAGAGAGTGGGACCTATCACCTCCGGGTGAGTCGAGGCCATATGACTTCCCCGCAGCAACTCATAATCAGGACCGGAGGACCTGCCCAAAGGGCTTCATCGGGGTGAGCCATGACAGCCAACGGCCCCAGCTAAGCCCAGCGAGGTGCTGAAGAGACCACTCTCCCAATCGCCCACTGCCCCAACCACATTTGGACGGTCATTTGGACCGTAGACTTGTTTTCCAAACAGGGCCATTTTGTAGCTTGCCCAGGACTCCTGTCAGCGTGGAAGTTGGCTAACATCAAGCATATTTATAGGTTGCATTGAGTCCCCCGCAGAATCATTTCTGATCAGGGGGTCCAATGCACCGCTAAGTTCATGAGGGCCATTGGGTCCTCACAAGGGCTTAGTTCAGCATTTCATCTGAGCACTAATGGGACCACAGAATGGACCAACACCATGATGGAGCAATATTTTATGTCAACTATCAGGAATCAGACTCGGCAGAGTTGCTGCCATTTGCTAAAGTGGCTGTGCACAGAAGCACTGGCCTGACCCCCTTCCAAGTGACCAGTGGAGTAGAATTTGTCCCCGTAACAAAGCTCCCTAGGGAACCATCTTCCTCCATGTCACTAACTGAGTGGATGGAATCGTTGAAGAAATCATGGGAAAATACGAAACAGGCCCTAAGTGAGGCAGCGAAGGCATATAAAAAACAGACTGACAAGCACCCGTCTCCCCAAACGGAGTTTAAAGTGAGGGATAGGGTTTACTTGTCCACAAAGTATCTGAGATTAAAACTAGCCTCAAAGAAGCTTGGTCCCAAGTTCCTAGGACCATTCCCCATAGTGAAAGTGATAAACCCGGTCAAGGTACGACTTCAACTTCCCCGGTTGCTGGAGAAGGTACATCTGGTATTCCACTGCAACCTGTTGTTGTGGTCAGCCAGCAACCTGCGGAGCTGGCAGCAGAGTCTGACAGTGAGGAGGCTGGGGAGGAATATGGGCCAGTCCTGGAGTCTGGGGAAGACTCAGACGAGGGCTCTGCATTGGAGGCAGAGAAAGGGCCATATGGGAAGTATATGCTGCCTCCGAAGCCTCCAGAGTCGGACCTCAGCGAGGCAGAGGAACAGGAGGAGCCTGTTCCCAGTGCACACATGCGCAGAGCTGCCAGAAGGCAAGAACAGTTAAAACAAAAGGGACAACTCAGGAGTAGGGCTTGGAGATGATTGGCCCCTCCCATAAGACTTAAAAGAGGAGCAAAGGCACATGGGCCTTTGCAGGAAGCAATGTTGTTAATTCTGTGCGGTTTAAAGTCTGAAGCTGTTTGATTCTGGACTCCGTGTGGCTTTGCCAATTAGGTCTTTGGCAACGTATCAAGGGAGATAAAGGTGGGCCTTATCCCGAAGGACTCTTTACAACTATTTGGGACTCATCTGTGAATGAACAGAATTCACAGCTGTTAAAATAAAACAGGTTTTTGGGACTACCTGTGTGTTTTACTGACTCAGGAAACCTAGGTCAGAACACCTGTTGAAACCAGCATTGAGTTCACAAGTCCGACCAGTAGGTCGAGCACCCCCTAAGCCCATGGTGATCGAGGGTTAACCTCAGTACGAGATAAAGAGACTCTTAGACTCAAGAGTGCAAAGGGGAAAATTGGAATACTTGGTGTATTGGAAGAGGTACCCACTTTCTGTCAGAATATGTTCATAGACTGGAATAGGGCAAAGCAACAGGGTCAGCCAATGAGGGCTGTTTGGTAACTGAAACATAGTATTTGTTGTATGGGACCGTAAGAGACAGTTTGGAGCCTGGGTGTGGCTTTACTGTTGTGTATATAAACTTGAGGGCACTAGCTTCTCTCTCCTTCACTTTGCGCTTCCATTTTGTGCTGTGTTTGTACTTGCTATTTCTCTTCTCTACAACGTGGAAAAACCTACAAGAGTATTGTATGCCTCATGTGTTATATTATATATAAAGAGAAATTAATGAATCCTGCTTAATAGTCTACTTATGTGTGCCGCAACAAACTCTTGACACTTTCTGAGGCCACCTGGGTGAAGAGCTGGAAAGTAAGCGCAGATAGATTGGTAAAGCAGTTTCATGACAAGTACCCTCAAAAATCCAACAGGCCTCCTGGGGGAGGGAGAGGGAGCTAGTGGCACTGACTAACCCGACTCTTGCAGGGGTGTTCCTTCTGTTGAGGGGGGGCAGCCTGTCAAGCCTGAATTTGATTGGGGTGTGGGATTGTTGGTATCCTTGGGTATTCTGACATGAATTCAGTTTGACACAGTTTGGAGCTGAAGGAGGATAGAGCCTTCAGCGAAAACATCATAGCTAGCTGATGAGTCAAACACATTCCAACAGCTGGCTGACTGGAGGAGGAGAGAAGTCGCCAAGCAACCAGCTCCCATCTTGGTTGGACAATGTGACAGTTTGTTTTGGAAACTTGAGAAACTGAAATTTATACTGGGGTGAAAAGTCCGAGAACTTAAGTACTGGCTTTTCACCAGTTAGTGCTAAGATGGTGTATCTAAATAAATTTATTCTTTGAGAAAACGGAATGCCTCGGAGTTCAATTTGTGATGAATGCGTTACTAGGAACTGACAGCCACATTGCCTCCTGTGATCTTCAGTTTTAGATTTTATTTCAACTATGCAAAATTCATGTTAGAGATTGGAAAATGGAAAGCAGGCAGGCAAACGCTTGGCATACTTTTCATTATTTTTTTTTAAATGACCCTAAATCTAGGCTCCAAAAGCATGCTTTTCACAACATACTACTCCATAATTAAGGACAGAGGCAATTTACCCCTCGTTTGGTGTAGTGGTTAAGGCACCAGGCTAGAAACTGGAAGATAATGAGTTCTAGTCTTCCCTTGGGACAGGCCATGAAGCCAGCTGAGTGACCTTGGGCCAGTAATTTCTTCTCAGTCCTTCTCAGGTTATTTGCCTCCTTCTGAAAACCTTCTGAAGAACCTTGACAAGAAAACTGCAGGGACATTTCCAGGCAGTCTCCAAGAATCAGACACAATCGAACAGAAGAAAAAAAAACTCCAAATAAATTTTGTCTTCTTTAGCAAAATTTTAAAATATCTAAATTAAATCAAATCTGATAAATACAAAAATGCATTCTAATTTTTAACTATCACAAAGTAGATTCCTATAAAAATATTTATAAAAAACCAGGAAATACAGCTACTCTGAAAGTCACATGAATATTTTTCCAAACTTACTTCATATCATCCTCAACAGCCAAAGCTATCCTAAATAAATTCTATACATAAACAGTGTCAGTTCCAGCTGCTGGTTAAGACTATATTGAAGTGCAAGACTGACCACAAACAAAGTCAGTATGAGCACAGACATAAGTATATACAAATGGAAATACTTACAATTCAGCAAGAAAACTGTCAAGATCATGGAACAAGGATAGATGTCATGCAGCATCCAAGATCCTGGATGTTTCTATCTATGCCCAGCAACTCCTCCTGCTGTGAAGCTGCTACAAACCACGGTTTTTAAAATTCAGATTTTATACTAAATTATGGTTTGAAGCAACACCTTAATTTTGCTAAATGATTTAGATCATTCTATTAAAGAGGCTTCACTGCCAATCTCTTATGTTTCAAAAACATAGTAGAAAATAACTAGCAATAGTCCTTAAGTTAGTTATCACAATTGGGACCAGCAATTCAGTTGTTGTTGATAGCTAAATAAGACCTATCACTATGCTTACGGACTTAACTTCAGCTTGCCTTTGCTTTCAGACCTGAAGGTCATAAATGAGAAGACTGGTCATAGTTATTTTTTTATTACTTTAGTAACTGTGAACCATAATAATAGAGTCATTGTTATTACAAGGAAAATCAAGTGCTATGACAATCAAATAATTCAATTTCAGCAGAATTTGCAGTTTAGACCAAATCAGCATCAATTCTACAAATCCATCGATAATGAGAAAGGACCAATCACAAATAATGGAAAGCTTCATAAAGCTTTAGAGGGAATGCTGGAAGCTGATGCCTCTGCGAGATGACAGGAATTTCTGGGGCTCCAGAATTCCTGCCGATAACTCCGCTGCTGGATGGTCCATCTCAGACCCCACAGTCTAGTTTTGACTGTGGTAGTGGAGAGCACATCCTGTGGATCCCAGGGACATCGCAAAGTCCCTGGTTGATCCAGGAAAGCTCTTTTTCTGGCGGCGGAGCAGCAGCCATAGGCTGCCGAGGCTGGGGCAGTTTCAGGAAGAGAGGAATGAAAGACAGTAAATCGGATCGGTGAGAGAATCTTTACTTCTTTAAATGATACAAAGAACACTCTAAAGGAAAAAGATTTTGAAGCTGGAGATAGAGAGTAAGAGAGAAGCAGCGAAATGACCTGGGAAAAGTTTTTCTTCTAATACCCAATTATCTAATTCGAAAGACTTAAGTGTTTCACTTTCACTATAGCCCGGGACTGGATTGAAGTGAGAAGATTAGCATTGCTAATTTTTTAAACTCTGCCTTTTTAAAAGAAAAAAAATTAAAGAGATTGGTTTGACTGCTTAGATGGACACTTTTTTCTTTTTTATTTGCTTGGCCTTTTCTTTTTAAAACTTGTTTTTTTTCCTGGACGTTGCTTTGGCTGGATATTCAACAAAATGAGCAGAAAAGTAGCAACAGTGGGAGTTGCTGCCTCCACGCCTTTCTCATCACCATCCGAAGGACAAAGATCTATACAAGCAATGTTGCAGCAAGAGAAGGAGAAAGACCCATCACTACAAATGATTTTTCAAACAGTTTTAAGAATGGAACAACAACTACTTAAGACAGATGAGAAAGTTCATAAAATGGATGAAAAAGTGATCAGTATTCAGCAAACAATGTTAAAATATGAAGAAAGAATGTCAAAACTAGAGAAGAGAGATGATCAAAACGTGGAAAAAATAAAAGAAATAGAGAATAGATTGGGAGAGGTTGAACAAGAAACAAGTGGTTTTATTGGATGGGAGATGGACAAAGGGGAATTTTATTTGAGATTCCAAAATGTGGAGGAAGAAAAAGGAGAAAATTTGGCGGATATTATGATTAATTTGCTGGCTGAGGAGCTAGAAATCACTAAAGAGAAAATGATGGATGGGGTGGACAAAATTTATCGAGTTTATACCAGATATGCTATGCGCAACAAACTGCCAAGAGAAGTACACATAAGATTTACCAAGAAATTGATTAAAACACAAATACTTCAGGCAGCTAGAGAAAAAACCCTGAAGTACAAGGAGAAAGAAGTGGCTGTCTTGAAACAAATACCAAGAAAGATTAGAGAGCTGAGAAGAGAATGCCAATTCTTGACAAAAATCTTGATTCAAAAAGGAGTTAACTATAGATGACTGGTCCCAGAAGGATTAACTTTCACATGGCAGCTCCAAGGATGTAGGTTGAATACAACTGAGAAAGCAAGAGCTTTTTACGATGAACTTCTTAAAGAAAAAGAAGTAGTAATCCAAGTTGAAACACAAGCTGCAGTAGTTCCAATTACATTCACAGAAGAAGAACTGGCAATGCTTGAATCAACAGAAGGAGCTGTCGGTGGGGTTGTGGAACGTAAGGAACAACGTGAAGTAAGATCATCTAGAGCAACAAAACCTACATATGAAGTATGAACATGGAAGAAAGGAAATTAATTTCAATAAATGTAAATGGACTAAATTAGAGAAACTAAAATTTGACATAATTTGTTTACAAGAAGTGCATATTAAAAAACAGCATGAACAACTATTGATACAACCAAAACTTGGAAGAACTTTTCTATTACTATCACAAAGTAAAAAGAGAGGAGTTGCCTTATATATCAAAAATGTAATATTGGTGGAGCAAAAATATGCAGACGAAGAAGGTAGAATTCTGATAGTGGAATTAATAGATAATAATATGAAAATTCTTCTAGTAGCAATATATGCTCCAAATGACAATCAAAGAGACTTTTATAGAAAATTACGTAACAAAATAATTGAAATGGAATATGATAATATATGTATGATAGTCCAGACTAGATATGATATGGACAACAATGGATTTGATGTTGAATATAGAACATGTGGAAATAAAACCTAATTTATGGGCAGATCATAATCTGGTGACATTTATATGGAAAGGGCGTAAAAGAAGATCTAGATGGACTTTAAATACCACAATATTAAAAGAGAAAGATTTTGTACAGAAAATGGAAAGAGAGTTGGACTTCTTTAAAGAAAACAAGAAGGAAACATCGGCACAAAATCATTGGGATACAATGAAGGCCTATGCCAGAGGATTAATCATAGACTATACAAGGAAATGTTAAGAAAAGACAGAACTTTAAAATATTGATTGACGATTATAAAAGACTTGAAAAGGAACTCCAGAAAGGTCCATATAAGAAAGATATCAAAATTAAAATGGACACAATAAAACATAAAATGGACCTATTGGAGAAAGAAGATTTACCCCCAAAAATAAGAAGTGCAAAACAGAATTACTTTGAAAATGCGAATAAACCAGGAAGATGGCTAGCATATAAATTGAAAAAAGAAAGAGAATCAAGAAAAATAATTTAACTAGTTGATGATCAAGGGCAAAGTAAATTTGGAAATAAAGAGATGGGGAAAATAATACAAGAATATTATAGGCAACTTCACAAAAGAGAGATGATAGAGGAGGAAAAAGTGGCAAGATATCTACAAGATGCAAAATTACCTCGGATTCCCAAAGATACTGAAGAGATGTTGGAGGGGAATATAACAATGATGGAATTAACAGAAGCAATTAAGAAACAAAAGAATGGAAAGGCACCAGAACCAGATGGCTTACCTGTTGAATATTACAGGACATTACAAGAATCTTTAAGTCTCCCATTACTGGATGTCATGAATGAAGTGATGATAAAGAAGAAAATACCCAAATCATGGACTGAGGCGTACATTACATTGATTCATAAGGAAGATACAGACCCACAACAAATCAAAAATTATAGGCCTATTTCCCTGCTAAATTCAGATTACAAAATTTTTGCTACAATACTGGCAGAAAGACTTAAGAGATACCTGAATAATTTTATACATACAGATCAGAATGGATTTCTCCCAAAAAGACAAATTAGAGATAATAAAAGAATAATTCTGGATACTTTAGAATACTACGAAGCACATCCGGAAAAGCAGATGGTGTTGATATTTTTAGATACACAAAAAGCTTTTGACAATGTTAACTGGCAATTTATGATACTTCAAATGGAAGAGATGGGCTTTGGTAGGAAATTTATCCAGGCAATTGAAGCTATATATTTTAAACAGATGGCAAAAGTAATGATAAATGGTGAATTGACTGACTCTATTGAAATAGAAAAAGGTACTAGACAAGGATATCCGTTGTCCCCATTGTTGTTTATATTGACTTTAGAAGTTTTAAATAGAAATATCAGAGAAGAAAAAGAGATAAAAGGTATGAAAATATGAAAAGAAGAATATAAATTACAAGCCTTTGCAGATGACCTGGTCTTTATTATTGAGGAACCATTAATAACAATAAATAAATTGATAGAATCTATTGGAGAGTTTGGGAAAGTAGCTGGCTTGAAAATTAATAAAGATAAAACTAAGATAATGACTAAAAATACATTGAAAAAGCAAAAAGAGGAATTGATGGAGATTTCAAAGATGCAGGTTACAAATAAGGTAAAATATTTGGGCATCTATTTGACAGCAAGGTGTAGCACACTTAAAGAAAATAATTATAATAAGCTTAAAGAACAAATAGGGCAAGATTTGATGAAATGGGGAAATTTGCAGCTATTTTTGATTGGTAGGATCTCAATGATTAAGATGAACATTTTGCCTAGAATTTTGTATCTATTTCAGACAATCCCGATCAAGTTGTGTAAGGAATTCTTTATAGATTTGAATAAAATGATATTGAAATATATTTGGCAGGGAAAGAAGACGAGAATAAAATTAAAGTTGTTACAAGATGCTAAAATGAGGGGTGGCTTTGGCCTGCCTAACTTTGAACTATACTATCAAGCAACAAGTTTAATGTGGATTAAAGAATAGATAACTTTGAGAAATACTAGATTATTGAACTTGGAGGGACATGATTTGTTGATGGAATGGCATGTCTTTCTATGGTATAAAGGAACTAAAATACAGGGGTACTTTAGAAGACATCAGATACAGGAAGCTTTCTGGTTGAATTGGGAGAAGGCTAAAAAAAATCACTATCTGAAGATTCCAGTCTGGGTATCTACAATTGAAGCTTTTTCATATCCAGTAATATTTAAAAGGGAACAAATTATTAGATATAGTGAATTATTGGATGAAAAGGGGGAACTTAAATTAAAGCAGGAATTAGAAGATCAGGGATGTAAGATGGACTGGTTTTCATATATGCAAATAGTTTCTAGATATCGAGAAGATCTCAAACAAGAAGGTTTTTATAATGTTTTGACTAATTTAGATAAGATTTTAATGGGTTCAGATGACCATGTAATTAAAAAGTTATACGGATATTTGCTAGAAGTAAAATTGGAAGAAGAACAAGTTAAAGAATCAATGATAGCGTGGGGGAAAAAATTTGGTTACGGTATTTTTTTTTTTTTAATTTGATTTATATGCCGCCCTTCTCCGAAGACTCAGGGCGGCTTACAATGTGCTCAGCAATAGCCTTCATCCTTTTGTATATTTATACAAAGTCAGCTTATTGTCCCCACAAACTGGGTCCTCATTTCACCTACCTTAGAAAGGATGGAAGGCTGAGTCAACCTTGAGCCTTGGCGAGATTCGAACCCTGCAGTAATTGCAGGCAGCTGGTCTTAATAACCAGCTTAATAACAGGGTGCCTTAAACCCCTGTACTACCAAGGCTCTTGGTAGTACTTCTCTATTGATTTAGAGAAATGGCAAAAATGGTGGTTGCATAATTATAAAATGAAAATGTCTACAGCATATAAGGAGAATTTGTATAAGATGTTTTACAGGTGGCATCTACCCCCGGCGAGGATAGCCAGAATGTTTAAGAATAAATTGAAGAAGTGTTGGAAATGTCATCAGACCCCAGGATCATATTACCATATGTGGTGGACATGCGTAGAAGCAAGGAGATATTAGATACACACATTTTTGGAAAAAATGACAAAGAGACATATTGATTTTAAATCAGAGACATTTTTATTAGGGATCTTACCAGAGACATTTAATAAAGAACTGCAATATTTAATTGTGAATGTTTTAACAGCAGCTAGAATTGTATTTGCCAAAAATTGGAAAGGAGAGAAGATACCTATTGATGAAGAAATTATTAAGAAAATGTTGGATTGTGCTGAAATGAGTAAATTGACATTTGAAATAAGAGAACAGGAAGATAAACAATATTATTTGATATGGGATTTATTTTATCAATGGATAGGTAATAAAACATGGAGATGAAATATGATATATGAAATGAAATTAAGATAAAATGTGTAAAAATTTGTCTTTTTCTTAGTGGAAAAGAAACGTGTCATATATTGATATCTTGAAGAGTTTGTGAGCACGAAAATATTAACCGACTGAAACACTGTCTGTAATTGTTTGAAAGGATGATGCTTTTATGTTGTTTTTTGTTTGAAAAATTAAAAAAAAACTTTGGAAGATAAAGCTTTAGAGAAAGGTTTGTGGGAAAACAACAGGAGTCACACTGGGAATGCAAAATGGGTCAACCAAGCTGAAAGTACTCAGTATGGAAGAGATTAGGATGGCTGAAGAAATAGTATGAAAGCAATCAGAGAAGGTAAAAAACTGGAGTGCTCCTGAACCAGATGAGCTCCATGGATTCTGGCTAAAATCACTGACAAATCCACACTTGAGGTTGGGATTCTGATGAATATAATTTTGGAAGCTGTAGAAAATGGAAACTGGCTAGCAACTGGAAGAACATTCCCATTTCTCAGAAAAAGAAAGAGAAGGAAAATGAGCATAGATACTACAGACACATAACTGTTTGCAATAACAAATTCTCTTACAGGCATAATTGCAAATCAAATCTAGTTATTTGAAAAGAAATGATTTATTTCCTGTAGAATAAAAAGAACGTTGCAAAAGTTTGAAAGGAATGAAGGATGAGTTTGATTGACAAATTGGTTTTAAGGAGTGGAGTAGAGTAGAATTCTTTATTGGCCAAGTGTGATTGAACATACATGGGGATTTGTCTCTGGTGCATGAGGTCTCAGTGTACATACAAACAACCCATTATTTTGGCATGGAATGCCCTATAGAAGAGTCCTGAGGGGAGGTGTTGAAACAGTTTATGTCCAGGAAGTGAGGGGTATGTAAGATATTTTCTCAGTCGTCTTTCTGGTTGTGCAATATACAGGTTGTAAGGTCTTGCCTCTCCAATCTTCCCAAGAAAGCAGGACTCTTGAAACTGCAGTTATTCCAAAAGGAGCTTTTATTGAAAGGTTTGTGATAACAAGAGATCTAGGCAAGAACTGAAGCTTTTCACTTAAAACCAGCTACTTAAAGCAATGCTAACCAAGCCCCTCCCACACTACATCACTGCAGGGAAACAGAAACTTCATATTGAGATTAACACAGAGTAATGCAAGAAACAGAAACAGAAACTTCATATAGAGATTAGCACAGTAGTGCAGGAAACAAAAACTTCATAATCAGATCACTCCATTCCTCCCCTCTTCCTCCCACCAAAATGCCAGCATCCCTGTAGAAATATCTGGGACCTGACACAGGTCCTCAATGGAAAGCAGGCTGGTTTATGAATACTTCAATGAAGTTTTGGTGAACGAAGCTGACGGCTAATGGGTTAGAAGTCAAAATCAAATGTGGAATTTTCCAAGATGACTCATTATCACCATTATTGTTTGCACTCTCAATGGTCTTGCTGAAAACAAGTTTGAACAAGACAAACTGTGAATATACATTTGCGAAAACAAAGTAAAAAATTCACATTTACTCAATATTGATGATTTAAAATTACTTGGAAGAACAAAGGCTGAACTAGATTCCTTATTAAAAAAGATCACTACGGATTCAGTAAAGATATGAAGTACAATATTGTATTAACATATATACAACCATAACCATAAAGGCAAGTAAGATTGTTGAAGATGATAGAATATGCTTAACAATGAAGATTTTGTAAGAAGTGGAACAAAGCGGTTACAAATATTTGGTAATTTTGGAGTCTTCCGATTTATCACAGAATCAAGTCAAAGAAAATACAGTGAGTTGGAAAATTTTGAAATCAAAGCTAAATGGTGAAAACATCATTAAAGCAATTAATACTTGAACAGTCCTTATTATTGAATATACAACAGGGATAGTTGTATTCATTTAAATCAGAACAGTGCAAGCAATGACTTCTATAGAGTGTGACACTCTATAGAAAGAAAAGTTGGGACTTTGATGAAGCAAGGAAGGAAGAATATTAAAGAAAAAAAGAAGAACTGGACAAATCTGTCAGGGTGCTAATTAATCCCATTCTGCTTTTGGGTAATCGCACCTTGATTTAGAGACGTGGATCGTGACATTTTCCTTGTGCATACTTTAAGAAAATAAAACCCGAAGATATATTTTTCTAAGGAAAAACTCATTTATTTGTTATAAAGAAAATAAAACATCTAACTATATAAATAATTACATTTTGGCAACGTTCCTGCCGGCTACCTCTCAGCAGCCGGACTTCTTGGCAAGAGAACAAAGAAAGTGTAGAAGTAGAAAGAAAGGAATGCAGACATGCGTAGTTAGCTTACTGATAAGAAGTTTGGCAAGCTACGGAAAGTCTTAAAGTCCAAAAATATGACTCATCTGGTAAATGCAAAAACGAGTGCCAATGACCCTTTTGTTTGCTGGAGGTTTTGTAGGTGTAAACACTTTAAGTTGCTTTAGACTGTCCATTTCAACCTGCATTGCTTCATACCATTTGTCTTGCTCTGAATCAGGAAGATGTTTGATTTGCGTGAACGTATCAGGTGGAAGTGTAACATTGCAAATCAAACGTAAGGGTGTTTTTGTCAGTTGCCAAGAATATCGTTGTGGAGGGAATCCCTCTGAGGGATTCCCTTTGTGACCTCTTGGAACGTCTCGGAACAACAGTCCAGTCTTCTTCCGCTTTGTCCTCATCCTCACATTTGTCGCTAGCATCAGCATCCGCGGCTTGCGAAGACGGAACATCAGGTTGAGAAGAACTAGTGGAATCTTGATCATCAATCTGCGCAGCATCAGCAGTATCATCTCTAGGAAAATAAACTCCACGATCATTGGATGAATCCTGGACCAGTCAATATCTTCCTCAAAATTAGCAGATTGGGAAATCACAATTACATGTTTAGAGTCAATAAATTTGCTCCATTTTGAGTTATCATCAATACCCATAAATCTCAGTCTCTTTGCTGCTGGACCTCCTTTTCTTCTTTGAGCTAAGGGAATGTTCACCATAGCATATGAACCAAAAATATGGATGTTTTTGAGATCAGGCTTGTAGCCATACATCATGAAGAAAGGAGTCTGATTTATTACACTGCTCCAAGTACGGTTGACAATGTAATTTGCATATTTGATAGCTTCACCCCAGTATGGGTTACTAAGGTTGGCGTCTTCTAGGAGACAACTCATCATGGTTTGCAGTACCCCTTGTTGTCTCTCTACGACCCCATTATGAGCCGGTGTGTAAGGAGCCGACGTCTGGTGAAGAATTCCATTCTTACGCATCCAATCCTGGAAACGCTGAGACATGGATTCAGCACCACAATCACTCTGGATTCTGGCGATGCGAACTTGGTGTTGGGTAGAGACAAGAGCAGCAAAGTCTTTAAAGATCTGAAAAGTCTCAGATTTTTCTTTCATAGGATATACATATCCATATCTAGAATAATTATCAACAATTGTTAGAAAATATTTTCTACCACTAAGCGTTGGCGGAAAAGGACCAACTATGTCAGTGTGAACCAAATCAAAAATGCGTGTTGATGGGCGTGTAGCGCGTTTGGGAAGGGCTGCTGCTTTGGATTTGGCCTTTTTGCATACAGCACAATCCAAAAACACCTTACATCCCTTTAGATCCAAACCTTTAGCGAACTCCGGCATCTTCCTAAGAACACGGAAACTGGCATGCCCCAATCTTCTATGCCATTTATGGATACACCTGGAATGCAAAGGTTTACCAGTTAGTGAATTCTCAACATTAACATTTTTATGAGGAACCTCAGGCTTGCTCTGAGCAACCTGTTTCCTAATTTTCATTTTGTTGGCTTTAGAAGCCTTTGGAGTAGCAATATGATCTCTCACTGGAGCATCTCTCTCTGGGCCTGTGCTCTCCTCTTCTGGTATACTCGCCTGTGTTTGCGGTTTAGGCTTTGGCTTTAAGTAATAAACACCACCAATTAACATGGTTTCAGCAACAATATCTTCATCTTTAACTATGTAACTTGCTTTCTCAAGGTGGTGAACCTGGAACTTTAATGCTCTAGACAAGTGACTCTGACTAAGCAAATTACTAGTTGCTGTTGGTATATAATAAACATCAGGAATGAATGCATCGAGCTCTTTAACATAAACAGTTCCTTTTCCTTTGACCTGACAAGGATGATTGGAAAAAGAATAAAGTTCACGTAGTTCAGGTTCAGGCTCGTGCATCTCTGTGAAAAGTTCCTTTCTGTAGGTAACATGCAACGCTGCACCACTGTCCAAAGTCCACAGGAGTCGTCTGTCATACTCTGGTTGAGGTTGTGGATCATTGGTTAAAGCCAATGTGGCGAGTGGAGCTTGCGAATCATGTTGGGGACCATGACAACCTTGTCTTCCGCCTCTGCCTCTGGAGTCTGTTCCTCTGGGCTGGTATGGGACGGGAGCTGGAACTCGTTGGGGACAATCCCGGGTGGCATGTCCCACACGATTTCAGATGTAGCATCTTGGCATCCTTGGAGCGTAGGTCCTTCCTCGGAAGGGGCGCCTAGCTGGAGCTCTTGATGCGGGTGGTCCTCTCAAATGTGGAGTGGCTAACATAAGTGCTTCTTCTTCAGTTAAAAGTCTGCATACATTGTCCACTGTGCGTTGAGCAATGGGCACTAGATTAATCTTTGTAATGGCATCTTTCCATTCATAATTCAGTGAGTTAATAATAATGCTGATCATTTGAATATCATCAATATTATAGCCTCTTTCTCTCAATTCTCTTCTGATTCCTTTCAGTTTGGTCAAATGTCCTCTAATTTGTTCACCAGGTTTCAATCTCGAACCATGGAACTCGTACATGAGCAAACATGAAGATTCAATTGAAACTGGCCTGTAGCAATTTTCCAATTGGACCCAAATTTGTTGGGCTGTTGCATCAGGCGGAAAGGTAACCTGCAGTTCAGTATCCATGGACATCAATAATGTTGTGCATGTTGTCTAAGTCTCTTATTGCAGGAGTCCATGGCTGAGCAGGAGGATTAAAAACAATACAGTGAGTACCTTCTCTGCGAAGTAACAATCCAATCTCACTGACCCAGGCCTTATAATTCTGTCCTGTCATCTTTAATTTCAATACACCAGCTAGTGGAGCAACAGAAAATGCCTGGTGAGGAATATGCATTTGGTATGCTGGCCGTGCCGGTAAAAATACCTGTGGTATTTGCTGTGCTTGATGTGGACCAGGAATTGGCCCTGGTTGTACAGCTGGAGGCACGTGTGCATGCATTTATGGTTGGAGCTGTGGCATTTGAGCTGCAATATTAACATGGCCTGCTGGACACCCAGTCATTTGCCTTTGCTGCATTAAGCTTTGTTGTGTTCCATCTAAAAGGACACCAGCACCACCAGGGGGTGCTGGAAATTGAGCCTGTGGAGACACTTGTGGCATTGCAGCCTGAATATCTGAGTGAGTTAAAGACATCTCTGATAGAGTCTTCTGCAATAATTGTAATTGTTCTCTCAAGATGCGGTGCATTTCAACTTTCTCTAGTGAATTAGTTTTGCCAGCAGATGGTGCTACAACTTCAGTTTTAGGCAGCTCAGGTAATCTTTCTGCATTCGTGGCATTTGTAATTTGAGAATAGAGATGATCATGTGACACATGTGACGTGTGCACAGCTCTCTGTTCTGATTGGCCTGACACAAAATCCACCAGGGTGTGTGTCTTTGGCTCTGAAGGAGAAGGCAAAATGGCGTTTTTAGAGATTTTTAAAAGCACTAGACTCTCTCTTATCTTGCTCAAACATAAAGCCATTTTTGCCTGGGATAGCTCATGTTCAAAAATTTTTATCAGATCACTATAGCTTTTTACAGCTAGCTCACGAAGGGAGAGATCGGAACTGCGAGGCGAATAATGAATTGTTTCTGTCTCTGCATGGGGGTGAAAATGCTCGGCAGTTTGTAGAAACTTTGGCTTTGCACCAAGCATTTCAAATTCAGGTTCTGGGAGGACAGTTTGAGAGCATGCATAATTGGAAGGGGGCGTTACTGACCTCAGTCGTAGTGCTTCGCCTTCAAAAGCAGCTCTGCCTCTATGTTCCTCCTGAAGCCTTCATAAGAGCATTTCATCCGTTTCTTCTCCTCCCACGGCCCCCTCTAGCCAGGTGGCTGAGGCGAGCGGCCGGAAACTTGAAAACCTCCTTTCTGCCTCTTCTTCGTAGGAGAGGTTGAAATCATTAATAGGGAATGCTCTGAGTTTCATTTTGCCCTTTTTCTTCTTGTTCGGCATCTTAGCAGACAATTAATCAGCGTTCCGCAGTTGCAAAAATAATCATCTGGCTAAACTAGCCTAGAGGTCTAATCAAAGTAACAAGCAAGGAAAAAGCCATAAATCTCGAACCGTCCGTCTGCTATCAGGTGTCAGCACGATAATTAATCCCATTCTGCTTTTGGGTAATCGCACCTTGATTTAGAGACGTGGATCATGGCATTTTCCTTGTGCATACTTTAAGAAAATAAAACCTAAAGATATATTTTTCTAAGGAAAAACTCATTTATTTGTTATAAAGAAAATAAAACATCTAACTATCTAAATAATTACATTTTGGCAACGCTCCTGCCGGCTACCTCTCAGCAGCTGGACTTCTTGGCAAGAGAACAAAGAAAGTGTAGAAGTAGAAAAAAAGGAATGCGGACATGCATAGTTAGCTTACTGATAAGAAGTTTGGCAAGCTACGGAAAGTCTTAAAGTCCAAAAATATGAGCTCATCTGTAAAGAACCTTGGTAGTACAGTGGTCTAAGGCACTCTGTTATTAAGCTGGTTATTAAAACCAGCTGCCTGCAATTACTGCAGGTTCGAATCTCGCCAAGGCTCAACATTGACTCAGCCTTCCATCCTTTCTAAGGTAGGTAAATTGAGGACCCAGTTGTGGGGGCAATAAGCTGACTTTGTATAAATATACAAAAGGATGAAGGCTATTGCTGAGCACATTGTAAGCCGCCCTGAGTCTCCGGAGAAGGGCAGCATATAAATCAAATTTAAAAAAAAAAAAATACAAAAATGCAGTGACAAAATCAACCTAAAGTTCTTACTTGAGGCACAAATGACCAGGCTCAAATTCTACTTAATGAATCCTTCATTTGAACCCATCCTGTTCACAGAAGACCAACTCTTCAATTGATTCCACAAACACCCTAAAAGATAAGAACAAATCTGCTGCTTTTTTTTTAACTTTAAACTTTTTAAACAAACTTTGAAGAAGAAATGGAAAAGGTTACATATATTTATAAAATTTTAGTTCCTCCAATGGAAATATTACCTAGTTTGAATTTTCAATGATATTAAGGTAAAAAATTCCCCTACCCAATTATATCCATCTCTAGGGGCAATGCTCATCTGTTTCTTAGCCGAGGGAACCAGCATTATCCAAAGACTTTCCCGTGGTCATGTGGCCAGAATGACTATACCCCGAGATGCATGGAATGCTGGTATCTTTTTATCTACTTGCATTTGCATGCTTTCAAACTGCTAGATGGGCAGAAGCTGGGGCAAGCAATGGGAGCTCACCCCATTGCACTGGGTTTCAAACAGCTTTCCAGCTGACAAGTTCTATCTTTAACTGCTGAGCCATTGCACCTCCTTTCAACAATATAAGTAATGTTATTAACAATACAAGTTAATTAAAATTGCTGAGGATTTGATTTAAGCCCCATTATGATGATAGTTAGAACAGCTTTCCTACTTGGGATGAGGAACATGAGAAGGGACATTGTTAGGATATGGTTTGAGCCTAACAGTTGTCCAGGCAATATAAGTGTACTGTAACTTTAATCTGTAAATGTATTATGTGACTTTAATGCTGAGTCATGCTGTAATTAGGTAATGAGAGTATAATGTGAGAGTATTTAAGCAAGCTACTGTAACATATTCAGTTTGATGATGAAGCTGCTATGATAAGCTACCATTGAGAGGAGTTGATATCTGCTAATCATCGTTTGATGGAATCTGCTACCATCGTGGTTTGTGAACCAGAGTGAGTTTGTTATTCTAACCAACTACTGTTTGTTGAGTAAGAAGATATCTGTAACTACTGGACTGATTTACTGGCAAAGACTTGGAATTTGTTTAAAGACTATGAGACTGTTTTTCTACTATAAAGTAAGCTTTTGATAAACCAGTTTGCATAATTCTTATTCATCGCTCTGCTGGTTGGTAACACAACACCAATATCCTTAACAGACATAAATCAAAGAAATAAAGTTGTAGAACTTCTAACATCTGTGGTTTCAATCTTGGCTGTAGCTTTACTAACTGACTCTAAAAGGAGAGTAAAAGAAGTTCTGCATATGGTATTTTTACCCATCTATGAGTCTGTGAAACAACAAAAATTAGCCAATTGCGTCCCTACCAAAATCTATCTTCAAATTAATGTCCCAAACTTCAATATTTGTACATTGTCATTTTTCTTTCAGCTTATCCAATTGCACTATGAATAGGCCATTTTTTTTGCAAGCCGTTTTTGCAAACATACAGAAAAATCATCACTGGAAGAATCTGAAAGTCTGAAATAAGACAGGTAAACCTATTTTTTCTCTGTGCCTAGGATTAGAATTTTGAATAGAATAGAATAGAATTTTGTAGCCTTTAGAATAACATGGGCTGAATGGGCTTAGGCTCTTACTTTGCTTGAATATGCCAGCAAATGCAGCGCCCATACAATCACTCTCATCTACAATTCCTAGCTGAGATTCACATCACTTTCAGGAGCAAGATTTTTTAGAAGCATAGTCTGTTCTCACATTACATGAAATGGTAAAATATTACATCCAAAAATGTAATGCATGAATGAAAACACATGCATTGTATTCACTAAAGCTTTATTATACCCATATCATAGCCATATGATAAATGAAAACACCCCGGGGAAAAGTTTTGGGATGTTTATAGCATGCATTTTTATAAGAAATATATAAATAGACTAGTACTTTTTTTCTCAGTTGCAGCACAATCATCAATCAACATGCTCCCATTCAGCCAAACAACATGTTAACAGAAAAAAAATATATAAATACCAACCTCATCCTTAGGCCCATCCTTAGGTGATAGCTGTCTCAAAACAAACATAGCAAAATGAGACAAAGTGGGACAATTAAATCTTAAAACATTTTCCCTAAAAACCACGTATTTTAAAAGAACTGCCAGATCATTATTACAACAGGTAACCACGCTGGAGGTGGTTGCTGGATTGATGGCAGATGTCACCTCCTCCTCCCCTTGCACTCTGCTCTCTACCAGCCCATCTTTTTCGTTATCATATTGATGTATTCTCATTACATTGTTTTTCATTGTTTATTTTATTGTTCTATTATTTTGCTTCTGTTCTGTTTACACTCCTTTCATTTTCTTCCTTAGCACCTAGAGTAGCCCCAAGGCAAGATAGGCAGCAAATAAATTTAACAAATAAATAAATGATACCTCTCATTTAAAACCACAATCATATTTTATTATTGTGCACATAACCATTAGCCTTTATTGTACATTTTCATACAAAGAGAGGACAGTGGGTTAACTTTGCCATTAATCTGCAAAGCTTCCTCACCAGAAATCATAATTTAAACCATGTTTCTCATTAAGTATGATCCAAAAAATTCTGGCTTACTGTCATGAACACAACAAAAAAGCCAGGATTAAATTATCTTGGCTTAAAAGATGAAAGGAAATCAGAGTTTACAAAGTGTAATGGGAACATTCAGTTTCATGCAAATCTGAAGTGAAATGCCAAAGCTGGCATCAGAGAAGATGAAGGGCTAAATGAAATTAAAAAGTATACAAAAGAACAAAAGAAAATTTGTTTCTAGTTTTAGAAACACTTTTCAAAATGAAGCTAAGGAATACCAACTAAATCAAATGACTTTGTTCAATGTGTGCAGAGTAGAAGCCAAAGTCTGAAAAAAGTTCATCTTTCCCAAACATCTATTTTTTACATTTGAGTTCAATGTAATTCTGAATTAGATTTTCAGTGTTTATGTGAAGAAAAGCAATTCTGCTATAACAAAATTTCTACAGATTCTCATCTCAAGCTGCAAAAGCTGTCAGTTTTGATGGCCTATCCCACTTTAAATGTGGCTCTTTTGAAAGCAAAGAAGGCTGCAAAAAAGCCTTATTTAAATGAGCATGTAATTATTATTTTGCTACAAGACAACAGTACAGTATTCCCAAAACCTTATCCACAATTTTTACTGCCTATCATTTTAAGTGACCTGAAAACTAGTACTGTAACTATGATAACAAAACCAGATTATTTTTTTTTACATTACAGTCAACCTAGCAAATTCTCATTTCCACAACATGGTTAAAAAACTCATCCGAGGAAGGCGACGAGGTCCATGGGGCACCTTCACCCACCTTGCCTCATGGCCGTGGCACAGGTGCATTGCTTAGCCTCCTGCTCAGTTGCGGATGTGAGCAAGCAGAAGTGGGCTGGCAGCCATGCGGGGTGTGCTGGACGTGGCTGCTGGTGCCGTAGCCGCGAGGCGAGGCAGGCGTTGGGGTGTGGGTGGCCTAGCTGCAGGGGCCCTGAGGTAAGCCGGTGCAGGGTGCGTGGGGCAGCTCCATCCCCCTTGCCTCACAGAGGTGGCACTGACACACCGCGTGGCGGCCTGCCCCACCGCAAGCAAGCAGAAGTGTGCCTCCCGTACATGAAAAAAAATAAGACACCCTCTGAAAATAAGCCCTAGTGCTTATTTTGGGACCCAAAAGAAAATAAGACCCTGTCTTATTTTTGGGGAAACATGATACTTACAACAAACCGCTTAGCACATTGTAAGCCGCCCTGAGTCTCCGGAGAAGGGTGGCATATAAATCAAATTTAAAAAAAACAACAACATAAGAATTACAAGCTTCCTCCAGAAATTTGCAGAACAACAATAATCTTAAATGAAACATAACAATTATTTCCTTAACTTTCTCAGTATTTTTCAATGGAGGCTTTAAGGGGTTAATTAGAGCAAGAAAGTTAATTTCTCTGAAGGGTCTTGACAATGTAGGAACCAGGAAAATGCAGAAATTCAAGTATGTTGCTTACTAGCAATAGCACTTAGACAACTTCATAGTGCTTTACAGCCCTCTGTAAGTGTCAGAGTCAGCATATTGCCCCCAACAATCTGGGTCCTCATTTTACTGATGTTGGAAGGATTGAAGGCTGAATCAACCTTCAACTGGTCAGGACAAACTCCTTGCAGTGGGAATCTAGAGTTAGTCTGCAATACTGCATTCTAACCACTGTGCCACCATGGCTCTTTTCGTCTGACTTCTTGCATTTCTAACAGTCAAAGCTACAAATGAAAACTGCCTAGAGAGACTCTGTTCAGCTGTTAGCATAGAATAAAAGCCGTGTTCTATACTCACCATGAAGACGCTCTATGTGACATCACATTCCATCCTATAAAGGAAGGGAAAGTGCTCTCCCCACAGTCTGATTTACAAGAAACAAAAGAGAGAAGGAGGGAGGGAGGGAGGGAGGGAGGGAGGGGGAGAGAGAGAGAGAGAGAGAGAGAGAGAGAGAGAGAGAGAGAGAGAGAGAGAGAGAGAGAGAGGTTGTCATGTAGCTACACTAAGTATCTTACTCATATGAAAAAGAGGGAAAGTGATTTGGGCCCCTTTCATTACCCTCACACTGCAGAGAAATTGCAAGAGCAAAAGGGTTTTTATTCCAGATGAAAGGAACCAATCATTCTGCCTCAATTTATAACGAACTCCAGCAAAAAAGGAGTAAAGCAAAAGTCTGATACGAAATGAATTTATTTGTGAGATATTGTTGTGGCCTGCCAGCGGCCTGCACAGTTGTGGCTGATCCTGATGACGAGGAGGCTGGTGTGGTGTCGCGCCAGCAGCCTGTGCAACCGGCGCTTGAGTCGGACAGCGAGTAGGCTGAAGAGGATGTGGTGCCAGAGGGAGAGACTCAGCCAGGGCCTTCAGAACCTCCAGAAGCTCCTTCAAGTGAAGAGAGTGAAATGGAGGAGCCTCTTCTCAATGCTCAAGCACGCAGGGCTGCCAAAAGGCAGGAGTGGCTACTCAGGAGGAGGTCTCTTCGAGAGTAAGGCTTGGGGTTAATTGGCCACTCCCTTAGCCTATTTAAGTTCGCACACAGATAGCAAATGTTGCTGGAAACAACGTTTGGTCCTACGCAGAGCATTTTGTCGGATTTTGTTTAATCTCTGTAATTCATAGCAGGCTGATAAGGACATTTGTGATTAAAGCCTGCATTTTGAAAGGGGTCTGTTTGTATTAAACTGAGTTTTTGGAGCTGTGTGTGTGTGCTACACTTCTTGGGACCCGTAGCTGGGGCAGAACAGATATGTGCTACCTACCCCAAAATGGAAATGCCTCTACTTAAGAAAAAATTGTTTGTTTACAAATACATACAAAATAGTATACAGACATCACCAAGAAGGTAAAACTAACCCAAATATTGGAGTATAGTCATTATGGGATGACAGTAATCTGACCAAACTAATGTTTAATTTTAGCACACATGTAAATAACTTTAACAGAGGAAAAGAAAAATATTCAAGAAATTTAAAATATACAGTGGAGTTAATCAGACTTAATTAAAGCAAAGGTTGTTCTACTACTATAGACTTGGTTTAAGGAAAGACATAAACTTAAATCTGGCAAAAATGTGGTATATTACATTAATCCCATTGCCCAGGACATTAGTATGTCCAATAATAAATAATGCTTTGACAAAAACGTTGCCTTTTTCTCCAAAATCTTTTCTCCAAAGATTGATTTAAGTTTTACTTTAGCAGTTTTACTTTAGTAATTAAAGAAAGTATGACTTTGGGTAGCACTTCTTTTTATAATGCAAAAATTTTTTTCTTGCCAGACCAAGTCTGTTATTGGAAACAACATCTGGCTTGCAGAGGTTGGTGGTGCTGAAGGCCTAATTCACCCATCTGATTCTTTTGGGACATAGCCATACATTCTTAGGCATCAAAGCACACCGGAAAGGATTTCTTAACAAAAACTTCAAATACCTGTGCAAACAGAAATAACTTTTAGCAATCATATGCTAGCCAAATGATAGAAATATATAGGTAGTTCCCTTATAGAAACTATAATTGGGACCAGCAACTCAATCATTAAGTGAGGTAGTTAAAATGCAACTGTTCTTACAATCTTGCTTCAGCTTTCTGTCTTAACTGGGAACAATCACTGTAACAAAGAAACCACTAAACAAGGACTACGTGTATCTGGCTACCTTAAGAAACTCAGAAACTCCCAAATCTGCGCTTATATCCTCCATAAATTATAAACCAAAGCATACAAAGAGATTAATTGAAAAAAGCATAAAATTGTCCCACCTGTCTCTCTGTTTATAGATAAGCTCTGGAGACAGACTACAGAAAGAAGGATATAAAAATTACATCTTTCATATTATTGTAAATAAGGATTATCATTGAACTAGGAAAGGCTGTTTAGGTTTTTGGAATATTTTAGAATGAAATAGTATATAGCACCTGATCTGAATCAGTGGTGGGTTGCCCCCGGTTTGGACCGGTTCGCAAGAATCGGTAGTAAAACCAGCAGGAGGCTCTGCCCACTGACCTGGACGTCATTATAGGTGTGGGCGTGATGCGAACCAGTAGTAAAGGTAAGTAGAACCCACCCCGATCTGAATAATGTACAAGAGGCAAAAATAAAAGGAAAGAGCTATAGGGCACTTAATCTCTCTGTTAAGATCTTGAAAAAAAAATAGAATGAAGGGAGGAGCACTTTTGGTTTCCATATAGAATAAAATATGATGCTGTGCCTAAACAAATATTTTTCAAGCAGCTCAGTCCAAAGAGAATATCCACGGAGAAAGGAAGATAATGAGCAGCCACCATCAACAGATTTAGCTACTTTTGTACCTCATTTCTCAAAATTGCAATTGTTTTAAACAGTCCCACCTACATGATGGAATGATGCCTTTTTCTATTGCAATGTTGGTTAAACATATGAACAATTCAAGAAAACTATAAAGCACCAAACTTTTATTATTATTAAACAAGCATACAGAGGAGTATTCCATAATGAATTGAGCAACAAACAAGAAAACCAAATCTGAAACATTTATGAAATATTGACAGTATCAATAAGATATTTTGAGCTGTGCCACTAATGGATAGGTTGGGTATTTTATATATCTATTGAAGGAACCATATCCCTCAACAACATAAAATCTTATTCCATCCCAATCTCTAAAATCTACTCTAGGATGCTGGGAAAATCTTGCAGAATAGATTTGGAATACAAAATGGGAAGGGATGAGAAATCACATAACTTTTAGTTACTCAAACAATGAATTTGAATTGTGTTCAAAGCCTTTGCAGCACCTTTTGTATGTTGATTAGAGGCACTCAACAATTGATTAAAGTACCTGCACTGCTGGCAAAAGACAATTCATACATTCATTTTTTCCCATGAGCCCTGTGATAGGTAATCTATACAAAATAGATTTATTTACTGATTTACTGGTATTTACTTGTTCTTTTATATGGCTACCAATTTACCAGGCAACACTGGGTGGCTAATAAAATTTAAAAATACCAAGCAAATAAAGTGGGTTGTATATGAAATGTTCTTCCTCTATGCAGATCAAAAATAATGTCAGCGATAGTAAATGTTAATAACTGTTAATTGTTTAGAACAGGGGTGTCAAACTCAAGGCCGTGGAGTGCTTAGATCTGCCCGTGGGGCCACCTTGCAAACAATGAAGGACCAGCCTGCAGTGCCTCTAGTGCCCCATTTTCGGCCTGGAGGGCCGCCCAATGCCCTCTGCCAGCAAAAATGGAGCCTGGAGGCCATGCCCGCTCCCTGGGCCCCGTTTTTGGCCTGGATGGCCTCCTGCTGCCCTCTGCCAGCGAAAACTGAGCTCTGGGGGCTGTGCAAATTGTCACCCGTTGTCGCTGGCAGAGGGCAGCAGGAGGCCATCCAGGCCAAAATCAGGGCCTGGGGTGGGGGTGGGGTGTGCTCAGGCTCAGTTTTTGCTGGCAGAGGGCTAGCAAAACAAACTAAAAGCAAAACCAAACAAAAAGAGAAATGTTTCCCCTTTTACATTTGAGCATCCAAGAAGGGACAGGAAAGAAGAAAGGGAAAGAGGAAAGACAAAGAAAAAGATGGGAAGATGGGAAGAGAGCAAGGAAGGAAAAAGAAAGGAGAATGGAGAGGGAATGAAAAAGAAGAAAAGGAAGGAAGGAAGGAAGGAAGGGAAAATATTTGTAAAACTCTCTAAAATTTTTCAATAAAAATAATAAAAATAAAAATAAAAATAAAAATAAAAATAATAATAATAATAATAATAATAATAATAATAATAATAATAAAAATAAAAAAAGACACATATTAAGAAACTAGATATGAAATACTTGATAAATAAACGACCTGGGGAGGAATTTATATCTGCTGGTGTAAGAAAGATTAATGCAGTTGTCTTATATATAAAACCTCAATTTAAACCTAAGATACTTATAGCAGATGAATACGGTACATTTGTAGTAGTGGAAATTGAACTTAATGGAATAAAATCAATAGTGGTTGGCATATATAGGCCAAATGATGACAAAAGTAAATTTTATGAATATCTAATGGATCAGCTAATGCCCTTTTCATATGAAAATTGGCTTATGTTGGGGATTGGAATGGAGTGACAATACCAGCTCCGGACAGAACTTCCACTAAAGAGATTAAACCCTCACAAGGTAAATTACCAAAGACTTTTTTCAAGTTGATGGACAACTTAATATTAATAGATTCATGGAGATATAAAAATGGTGATGCCAGAGAATACTCCTTTTTCTCAGAAAGACATAAATCTTTTTCAAGGATCGACATGATATGGACATCTAAAAATCTCGCAAATAAAATTTTGAAAGTGGATATTTTACATAAACCCTTTTCTGATCATAACCCTGTGCTTTTGGTTCTAAGGGAAAAGAGTTCAAGTTTTAGATGGAAATTTTATTTTGCAAAAGGAAAGGATTGTAAAAGACTACTGTGTTTCCCCGAAACACAGTAGTCCAAGTCGTCCTTACGTCCCTGTGCCTGGCTCTGCTCGCAAGAGAGCAGTCGCCCTGTACCTCTTGCCACTTGGTGCCCACCCAGTGGACACCCCCCCTCCGGCCAGGCAGAGCACCACTCACCGACCAAGCGGTATCCCAGGATCATGATGGGGGTGAAGCCGGTGAGCAGCAGGTCCTCGAGGAGACCGCGCCACTGCCATCCTCAGTGCTGGGATGGTGGCGGCACTGACTCTCCATGCGGGGATGCGGCTCCCTTCACCCTTCTCTGCCTCTCTGCCCCGGCTGCCAGAAGTCTTTCTGTCCCGGCTTCCCAAAGACCCGGCAGCAGGTGGCTGGCCCAACCAGTCGCCGCCCCTCAATATTGGGATGGTGGCGGCATGGAGTCCTCAAGGACCTGGTGCTCACCGGCTTCGCCCACATTGTGATCCTGGGATACCGCTCGGTTGGTGAGTGGCGCTCTGCCTGGCTGGAGGGGGGCGGGTGTCTGCTGGGTGGGCACCAAGTGGCAAGAGGTGCCAGGCGGCTGCTCTCTTGCAAGCAGGACAGGAGTTTTCAAGCGAGGGGGATGGATGGATGGATGGATGGATGGATGGGAGGCAGGCGAGCACCAAGAATGCTGGGGCAGCTCCCGATCAGCTCAGCTGTTCCGTGGGTTGCCATTAAGGAGCCCAGTTGCCATTAGCTGACCAGGGAAGAGAAAGGCTGCCTTCTGTGCTGCCCATGCCCAACCCTTCACTAGGGCTTATTTTCGGGGGAGGGTGTATATCTATGCCCCCTCCAAAAATCAGGCTTGGCCTTATTTTCAGGACATGTCGTATTTTCCGGGAAACACAGTAAAACGAAACTACAAGAGTATTTTGATATTAATATAGGTCGGGTGTTGGCAACCCGCGGCTCTGGAGCAACATGCGGCTCTTTCAGCCCTCTGCTGTGGCTTGCGACGCCGCTGCTGCTGCCGCCTCCATGGCCTGCCTGCTGCTCTCGCAGCAAAAGTTAGCACACTTCACAATTGGGGAGATGGGGTCCCCTCCTCCTCCTGGAACCCATTACAATGCGGAGCCACAATGCTACCTTGTCCCACTCGCCCTTGGCAACAGCAGAGACATTGGCTGTGGGGCAGGCTAGTGTCTCAGGGCGGAGAGCAGGTTGCGCATCCAGCACCAACCAAGGCCGGAAGTAGCCGCCCACCATTTCCTGCTGCAGTCGGGCAGCGAAAGTGAGACACAGAGAGAGACAGATTCAGCTTGATTCGGCTCCATCTGCTCCCCTCTCTCTGCCTTTGCCCAGTTTTGCAAGGATTCAGCGGATACTGCCTTGTTGATGGGGGGGGGTGTTCATTCCGTACTTTGCCTGCCAAGTGTCTTCGGGGGCGTCCAGGGACAATATTTTCCGGCCACTTTGGACCAAGTTGCAGAATGTGTGCCTGTGTGAGTGTGTTGTTGCTTGGGATGATGCTTCTCTGAAGTGTGTGCAGCGATCTAAGGCAGCAACCTCTTGGCACTGTGATGTAACCGCCCGACAATCACTCCTTTTGCAACGCAAGGTTTATTTTTGTATCTTTCCAGAGACAGAGAGAACATGGCTGAATTTCCTTACAGTAATTTCCTGGGTGTGTGGGTTGGGAAGTGGGGGAGAGGGAGGGAGGGAGAGAGAGAGAAAGAAAAAGAGAGAAAAAGAGAGAGAGAGAGAAAGACAGTGAGAGATAGAGACAGACAGTGACACAGAGAGACAGAGAGAGAGAAAGAGAAAGAGACTCAGAGAGACAGAGACAGAGAAAGAGAGAGGGGGGGGGGAAACAACACACCTGAGGCTGGGTGTGGCAAGAGGTAGCTGGGAAGAGAGGAGTGAGGCGGGGCCGGGCTGGGCAAATAATTTAGCAACCGGTTCTCTGCCCTAATGACCGGCTGGATAGGCATGGCTGGGGGGGGGGAGGGTGTCATGTGACTGGGTGGGAGTGAGTGATATCGAGTTGGCCACGCCCATCCAATCACACCGGTTGTTGGTTCCCGGTGTTTTCTGTGGGAAACGGGTCCAAATGGCTCTTTGAGTGTTGAAGGTTGCAGACCCCTGATCTAGGTAAAGGGACAAGCTTAACAACAGTATGGGATGCTAGTAAAGAGGTCATGAAGGGCTTTTTTATATAGTATAATTGTTTAGAAAAGAAAAAGATGCAAAGGATATTGGATGAAATTTGACAGAAAGAAATTGAATTACAAAAGACATCTATGGATCCTAAAACTTTACATCAAATTAAACTGTTATGGCAACAACTGTTTAAGTCAGTGATGGCGAACCTTTTCAGCCCAAACCGGAACACACATGTGTGTGCCTAAGTCCTGGAAACTCGATGACCAGTTGGCCAGTGTGCATGCACGCCAGCCAGCTGGTCTTCTGGTTTCCAGCATGTGCATGCACACCAGCCAGCTGGTCTTCTGGTTTCCAGCATGTGCATGCACACCAGCCAGCTGATCTTCAGGTTTCCGGGGCTCCAGCATGCACAAAGATCAGCTGGCCGGCACACATCCACGTGCCAGAAACCAGAAGACCAGCGTACATGTCCATAGAGAGGGCTCTGCATGCCACGTCTGGCATGCGTGCTGCAGGTTCGCCATCACAGGTCTAAGTTAACAGTACAGGAAATAGAAACTAAATTGAACTATGCAAAATAAAGACACTTTGAGTTTGCAAATAAACCAGGGAGATAGTTAGCGTATAAATTAAGAAAGGAAAGGGAAAATGTTTGAGAAAATCTGTGAAGGCAGCAAGGTAATAACAGATAATGAACTCATCAAGAAATCCTTTCATTTCTATTCAAATTTGTATAAAAGACAGGAGTTAGATATGTCAAAAATAGATGAATATCTTTTAAGACAACAGCTGCCTAAACTGCTACAAACCCAGAGACAACTTATGAATGATGCGATCACTGCCTTTCAAATATCAGAAGCCATCAAAAAATTAAATAGACTAAGAAAACAGAAAGAACCAGATTAGTAAATTACATAATGAGGAAGGAGAATTAATTTATCAAAATGAGGAAAAGAGGAAGGTAGAGTATGAGTTTTTAAAAAACCTTTACGAGGATAAGGAGAAGATAGAAGAAGGTAATACCTTCTTTGAAGGCAATACCTTCAAAAAACAGAATTGCCCAGAATCTCGGAGGAAGGTAAAAATTTATTAAATAATGAGATAACAGCATGGGAGATATCTGAGACAATCAAAAAACAAAAAAGTAAAAAGGCGCCAGGCCCAGATGGTCTACCTTCAGAAATTTATAAAAATCACCAGGAATTATTAAGCCCACTGTTATTAGAGGTGTATAATGATGTACTTAATGAAGCTAAGATACTTGAATCGTGGAAAGAAGCAAAAATCACATTGATTCCCGAAGAAAATTCTGATTTGACTTATATTAAAAATTATAGGCCGAAATCCCTACTAAATTCGGATTATAAAATCTTCATGACAATTATGGCAGACAGACTAAAGAAAATTTTAGAGAATTTCATTCATACTGATCAAAACGGTTTTCTTCCCGGACGGCATATAAGGAACAACATTAGGATTATTTTGGATACGATAGAATACTATGAAGTCCACAATGAAAAACAGATGGCATTGATTGTCATCGATGCGCAAAAAACATTCAATAACGTCAAATGGGACTTCATACTATCTCTCCGACCGGTCGCAGTCGGTGCTGGCAGGGGGGCAGAGGTCGACCCCGAGGCACCTTGTTTGTGGGGTGCCTCAGGGGTCGGTTCTCTCACCCCTTCTGTTCAACATTTATGTGAAACTGCTGGGTGAGATCATCCGTGGCTTTGGGGTGCAGTTCCATCAGTATGCTGATGACACTCAGCTGTACATCTTCACCCCAGGCCATCCCAACGATGCCCTTGAAGTGATGTCCCAGTGCCTGGAGGCCGTGCGGATCTGGATGGGGAGTAACAGGCTTCGACTCAACCCTTCCAAGACCGAGTGGCTGTGGCTTCCGGCGTCCCGAAATAGCCAGCTGGTGCCATCGCTGGCTATTGGGGGTGAATTATTGGCCCCCACGGATAGGGCTCGCAACTTGGGCGTCCTCCTGGATGCACGGCTGTCTTTAGAAGAGCATATGACAGCCGTGGCCAGGGGGGCTTTTTATCAGGTCCGCCTGATTCGCCAGTTGCGTCCCTTTCTGGATCAGGACTCCTTACGCACAGTCACTCAGGCACTCATCACTTCCCGCCTGGACTACTGCAATCCTTTCTACATGGGGCCCCCCTTGAGGAGCACCCGGAGGCTTCAACTGGTGCAGAATACGGCCGTGCGGGGGATTATGGGAGCGAGGGGGCGCTCTCATGTGACACCTCTCCTGCGTGAGCTGCATTGGCTTCCGGTTGTCTTCTGGGTGCGCTTCAAGGTGTTGGTTACCACCTTTAAAGCGCTCCATGGCATAGGACCTGGGTATTTGCAGGACCGCCTTCTGCCGCCGATAGCCTCCCACCGACTAGTACGCACCCACAGAGAGGGACTCCTCAGGGTGCCGTCAGCCAGGCAATGTCGGCTGGCGACCCCCAGGGGGAGGGCCTTCTCTGTGGCAGCTCCTGCCCTCTGGAACGATTTGCTCCCGGAGATACGAAGGATATCGGATCTCCGGGTTTTTCGCCGTGCCCTGAAAACTTTTCTTTTCCATCAAGCAGGGCTGGCATAAACCTCCTCCCCCTTTTTTAGTCTTTTTTAGTTTTTAAATTGTCATTGGGTTTTAATTGAATTGTTTTAAATTGGGCCAGTTATGTAATTCTTTTAATAATTTTAAATTTTGTATTGGCATGTGTTTTAGTTCTGGCTGTTCACCGCCCTGAGTCCACTAGGAGAAGGGCGGTATACAAATTGAAATAAATAAAAAATAAATAATACTAGAACAATTAAAATATATGAATTTTGGGGAAAAATTTATAAAGATGTTCAAAACAATCTACTCCAGACAAGAAGCCAGAGTGGTGATGAACGGGGAAACGACAAATAACTTTTTAATCCAAAAAGGCACAAGGCAAGGTTGTCCGCTATCACCACTTTTTATTTTATCACTAGAGGCTTTAATTAGAACAATTCGAGAAGACAAACAAATCAAAGGTTTAAAAGTAAGAAAAGAAAGTTTTAAGGTACAGGCATTTGCGGATGACCTTGTATTTATTATTGAAGAGCCTGTACAATCTGGTCTTAGGCTGATGGAAGTGCTGGAGGACTATGGGGAAGTTAGCAGGCCTGAAAACAAGGATAAAACAAAAATGATAGTTAAAAACATGACTGAAGAGTAAAAAAAAAAAAAGAATTGGAGGGAAAGATAAATATTCAGACTACGAAAAAAATAAGATATTTGGGAATTCAATTGACAGTGAGATGCATCACACTTAAAGAAGATAACTATGACAAATTAATGGCGCAAATTAGGTCTGATTTGGAAAAATGGGGAAAATTATAGCTATCTCTAATGGGCAGGATAGCCACCATCAAAATGAATGTTCTTCTGAAAATGTTGTTTTAATTTCAATGCATACCAATTCGGCTCAAAAAAGACTTCTTTACAAATTTGGACAGACTTGTTTCAAAATTTATATGGCAAGGGAAACGACCAACAATCAGATTCAAATTATTTACAAGATGCTAGAGAAAGAGGAGGATTCGGCCTACCAGATTGGACAAAGTATTATCAGGCAGCAGCATTGGTTTGGCTAAGTGAGTAGATGCATCTTAAAAACACAAGACTACAAGCAAGCAAGCAAGCAAGAATTGTCAGAATTAGATAAAATTTTATTTAGAAGGGAAGGCAAGACCATAAGTAAACTATATTGATATTTATTAGAACAAGATATGATTGAGGAACAGGTGAAAGAAACGATGATAATTTGGTGTAAATATTTTGGGCACAATATCGATTTGGACAATTGGCAAAGTTTATGGGGAAAAAAAATTAAAAATCACACTAGCAACTTCCTACAAGGAAAACCTCTATAAGATGTTCCACAAGATTAGCACGAATGAATAAGGGGAAATCCTTGATATGCTGGAAGTGTGGAGAGACCGTTGGGAATTACTACCACATGTGGTGGGAATGTCCAAAGGTGCAGAAATTTTGGAATTTACTAAAGAACTGGCTGGAAGAAATTTTGCTAACAGATATAGAGGTGAAACCAGAATTTTTCTTATTGGGAATTATAGATAGAAAAGATAAGAAAGATACAAATTATTTATTATTGCATATAGTCACAGCGGCACGAATAGCCTTCGCTCAAAAATGGAAAGAGAAAGATATTCCAACTAAAGAGGAAATATTACTGAAAATCTTTAACAGCGCAGAAATGGACAGACTCACTTTGGAACTCAAGCCGAAACTAAGTACTACAAAATCTGGGAACAATTTTATGATTGGATAGATAACAAGAGGGTAGCCAAGACAAATTTATAGTGTTAGATGAAAAATATAGATGTTATTATAGATAAATGTATGTTTAAGAGATAAATAAATATACAGAAATAAGGGAAAAAGTATTAATATCTTATCATATTATGCTTAAATAGTGAACAAAGCTTAAGAACTATATGTTTATATGAGTACTAATATTATTATAAGGTGACGGAAGATGTATGGAACCAGTGATGTCATATCTATGTCCAATGTTTTTTTTAAATTTTGTACTATTAATAAAAAACTTTTTATAAAAAAAATGAAATCGGGTAAATCCCCAGGCCCAGATGGCCTTACAAGCCAGTATTATAAGTGCTTTGAGGATGAATTTCTCCAACCACTAAGTGATACAATGAATGATATACTACAGGGGGGAAAGATACCATAGACATGGAAAGAAGCCAACATTGTGTTGTTACCAAAGGAGGGTCAAGGTGTTGTTACCAGAGGAGGGTCAAGATGTGGCTGCTGGGGCTTTGGATCGTGTTGTGCCTTTGCGGCCTCTGACCCGGCGCCAATCTCAATTGGCTCCTTGGTTTTCCGAGGAGCTGAGAGAGATGAAGCGCCGGAAAAGACGCCTGGAGAGTGGTTGGAGGGCCAGCCGTTCCAAATCTGACCGAACACTGGTGAGGTCTCATATTAAGACATACCTAGTGGTGACCAGAGCAGCAAAGTCTAGCTACTTTTCCGCTCTGATTGCGTCTGCAGATAATCGCCCAGCCGCCCTGTTCAGGGTGACCCGCTCCCTTCTCCATCCAGGAGCGCGGGAAGACCTCTTGCAGGGCAGGGTTGAGGATTTTGTGCAATATCTGCATGACAAAATCGCTCAGATTCGGGAGGGTTTGGACTCCGACTGGGTAGATCCAGATGGGGTGATGGAGGTGGGTCTTGAGAATGTTAGCTGGGAGGAGTTTGACCTTGTGACTCCCAAGGACGTGGACAGGGTTCTGGGTAGGTTGAACATGGCCACATGTTTATTGGACCCGTGTCCCTCCTGGTCGGTGCTGGCTTCCCGGGAGGTTACACGAGGCTGGCTCCAGGGGATTGTCAAGTGAGGCCCCTCCTCAAGAAGCCTTCTCTGGACCCGGCTGTTTTATCAAACTATTGTCCAGTCTCCAACCTTCGCTTTGTGGCGAAGGTTGTTGAGAGTGTGGTGGCAGACTATCTGGATCCGTTCCAGTCGGGCTTCAGGCCTGGGTATAGCACGGAAACGGCATTGGTCGCATTGGTTGATGATCTCTGGAGGGCTTGGGACAGGGGTTGTTCCTCTGTCCTGGTCCTATTAGATCTCTCAGCGGCTTTTGATACCATCGACCATGGTATCATGCTGCGCCGATTGGAGGGGTTAGGGGTGGGGGGCACCGTGTTACGGTGGTTCTCCTCCTTTCTGACCGTACGTGGTCTGTGTTGGCAGGGGGGCAGAGGTCAACACCCCACAAACTCGAGGCGCCTAGTTTGTGGGGTGCCGCAGGGGTCAGTCTTCTCGCCCCTCCTGTTCAACATTTATGTGAAGCTGCTGGGTGAGATCATCCGTGGCTTCGGAGTGGATTTCCATCAGTACACTGATGATACTCAGCTGTACATTTCCACCCCGGGCCACCCCAATGATGCCCTTGAAGTGATGACCCGGTGCCTGGAGGCCGTATGGATCTGGATGGGGAGAAACAAGCTCAGACTCAACCCTTCCAAGACCGAGTGACTGTGGTTTCCGGCATCCCGTCATAGTCAGTTGGTTCCATCACTGACTATAGGGGGTGAGATCTTGGCCCCCTCAGAGAGTGTTCGCAACTTGGGGGTCCGCCTGGACTCACAGCTGTCTTTAGAAGACCATCTGACAGCTGTGGCCAGAGGGGCTTTTTATCAGGTTCACCTGATCCACCAGTTGCGTCCCTTTCTGGACTGGGATGCCTTGCGCACGGTCACTCACGCCCTCATCACTTCCCATCTGGACTACTGTAACGCTCTCTACATGGGGCTCCCCTTGAAAAGCACCCGGAGGCTCCAACTGGTTCAGAATGCGGCCGCGCGGGTGATTATGGGGGCGACTCAATGCTCCCATGTAACACCGTTCCTGCGCGAGCTGCACTGGCTCCCAGTAGTCTTCCGGGTGCGATTCAAGTGTTGGTCGCCACCTTTAAAGCGCTCCATGGCATAGGACCTGGGTACTTACGAGACCGCCTTCTGCCTCCAATTGCCTCCCATCGACCAGTACGCTCCCACAGAGAGGGTCTCCTCAGGGTGCCGTCGGTTAGACAGTGTCGACCGGCGACCCCCAGGGGGAGAGCCTTCTCTGTGGGGGCACCTGCCCTCTGGAACGAGCTGCCCCCGGAGATTCGTCGGATTCCCGACCTTCGTACCTTTCGCCGCGCCCTTAAAACACTATTATTCCATCAAGCAGGGCTGGCCTAAAATATTATTTTAATGGATTATTTTATTTTAGATTATTGGCCAAACTATTTAATAATTTTAAATTGTTTTTTAACTTTTATATTGTTGGTTTTTTATCTTGGCTGTACACCGCCCTGAGTCCTTCGGGAGAAGGGCGGTATAAAAATTAATTAAATAAATAAATAAATAAATAAATAAATAAATAAATAAATAAATAAATAAATAAATAAGTAAAATGTTACAAACAACTATACACCAATCTCATTATTAAACAAGGATTACAAACTCTTTGCTGCCGTTTTGACAGAAAGACTAAAGAAGATTTTACAATCATATATACATGATGGCCAATCGAGCTTTCTGCTGAAAAGATAGCTAAGAGACAATGTGAGGACTGTTTTGAATATTATTGAATATTTACAATATCAAAATGAGAAACAGGTAGCCTTATTAATTCTAGATGCAGAGAAGGCCTTTGACAACTTAAATTTTGATTTTTTGTTTAAAGTGCTGGAAGAAATGGACTTTGGAGAGAACTTTATTCAAGGAATTAAAGCAGTTTACATGTCACAGAAAGCAAAAATTGTCATTAATAGTAATTTAACTAACTCATGTGAAATTCAAAAGTTACAAGACAAGGATGCCCCTTGTCTCCTCTGCTGTTCATCTTGGTATTGGAAGTTTTGAATAGAGGTATTAGGAAAGATGATACAATAAGGGGTATAAGTATCAAGAAAGAAGTTTATAAATTGAGGGTGTTTGCTGATGATCTGGTTATATTCTTCCAAGACCCAAGAAATAATATATAATATTTGATGAGAAAATTAAATGAGTTTGAGGCTTTAGCGGGTTTTAAAATAAACAGGAAACAATAATATTGATCAAGAATATATCATCTCAGGACAGTGATATATTGACTAAAATGTCGAGTTTTAGGGTCAAGAAAAAGGTGAAATACTTGGGGGTTATGTTGACAAATACAAATATAAAACTGTTCCAAAATAACTATGTCCCTCTTTGGAGGGATATTAAACAGGACCTATATCGATGGGACAAATTGCACCTATCACTATTGGGTAATCTGTAATTAAGATAAACATCTTACCAAAGATGCTTTTCTTATTCCAGACATTACCAATACTTGCAACTGATAATTCATTTAAACAATGGCAGAAGGATATGTCCAAGTTTATATAGCAAGGAAAAAACCAAGAATTAGATACAAGCTATTGTAAGACGCTAAAGGAAAGAAGAGGATTGGGTTTACCAGACTTGAAATTGTATTTTGATGCATGCTGTCTGGCCTGGTCAAAAGAGTGGCTGAACCTCCAGAACAAGAGGTTACTTGAATTAGAGGGTCATGAATTAAGATTTGGATGACACGGTTATTTATGGTATGATAAAGCTGAAGTTAATGTTGAATTTAACAATCACTTTGCTAGACTTGCCATACTAAGTGTCTCAAATAAATATACAACAAGGTTCTCTATGAAGCTGCCTCTTTGGGTGTCCCCCCAGGAAGCCTTTTTTAAAGAAAAGAAATGGTGGTGAAGCCAGACTGGTGGATGTACAGTAAAGTACTATCTTTCAACATCGGTGACCCTACATTAAAGTCGAGGGAAGAACTTGAATCAGAAGATTATGTTTGCCATTGGTTTACATATCAACAACTGAAAGAAAGATTTAAACTAAATAAAAAGATTATGGGTTTGATTTAGTTAAAAATGAATTTGAAATTTTTTATAAGATGATGTATCCTTAGTATTTAACACTGGATAAGTTAACTAGAATGTATAACGGTATTCCTAATGAATGTTGGAAGTGTAAAAGTAAAGAAGGGACTTTTTATCATTTATGGTGGACATATGTTAAAGCAAAGACATTTTGGAGTAAGATTCATATTTTAATACAGAAAATTCTTAGAACAAACATAAAGATGAAACCAGCAGCTTTTTTGGGGGGTATAATGGAAAAAGAGTTGGAGAAAAAATTCGGAACTTTAATGTTATATATGTTGACAGCAGCAAGACTACTGTACACTTAAAAGTGGAAGGACATTTTGATTCCTACCATGGATGAATGCTTACAGAAGCTGATGGAGTTGGCAGAAATGGTTAAATTGACCATTTTGATTAAAGAAAAGAATATAAGTACCTTTGTTGCCACATGGAGACTGCTTTGTGCTTGAGGTGGAAAAAAATGAAACTTTGATTTTAGGTTTTACCGATTAGACTGCTATGTGTTTATAGAAATGGCTAGTTTATATTACTATGGAAAAGCAAAAAGTTGTTGTTTGATGTTAGTGATGCAGTTATTTTACTGCAACAGAGGTAGTCAGACATTAACACATTTTTTTCTTTTCCCCAGCCCTTCCTCACTTCCCTTCCCCTCTTTCCCCTCACTGTCTTCCTATTTTGTATCTTATTTTATAACGTAATAAAAAATTCTGACAATATATATAATCACATAGATTTTTAACCTAGTGACAGGCAAAAAAAGAGCCACGGTAATAAATTGTTATTTAGAGATTTAACATTTTTTACTATCTTATTCTACAAGAAAATAAAATTCTAGTCGCAAATGGTGGTATAATGTTTTCACCTCAATAAAAGTGCACTTCTGTTGTGGCCCGTCAGCGGCCTGTGCAGTTAATAGCTGATTCCGACAGTGAGGAGGCTGGTGTGGTGCTGCGCCAGCAGCCTGTGCAGTTGGCACTCGAGTCGGACAATGAGGAGGCTGGAGAAGATGTGGTGCCAGAGGCAGGGATTCAGCCAGGGCCTTCAGAACCTCCAGAAGCTCCCATAAGTGAAGAGGAAGAAGAGGAGGAGTCTTTTCTCGATGCAGGAGCATGCAGAGCTGCGAAAAGGCAGGAGTGGCTCCTCAGGAGGAGGTCTCCTCGAGAGTAAGGCTTGGGGCTAATTGGCCACTCCCCTAGCCTATTTAAGGAAGGACGACGACTGATGCAATTTGCAGGAAACAACTTTGTTCACATTCCTTCGAGTCTTGATTACAGAAACGTTTGATTTCGGCTCTTGTTTTTCTGTTATCAGTTTTCCTGCAAATTGCTTCTGGGCATTCTGCCAACCACAGTAAGGTTACGGTTATCTGAAATACTGTGCTTCAGAACTGAGTTATTATTCTTTGAATTCTTGTCGGCTGTTAATGAAGTTAAATTAACAGCTCTTGTTCAGAAAAGACTGATTTATTGTACTTGTGTTCGAACAACTACTAAGAAAGCTCATTAGTAGTCTTTAATTAGTAAATTAAGGTTTGTACGGACTTTGTGTGTGCTGCGTTCTTTGGGGTCTGTAGCTGGGGCAGAACAACTTCAGAGTAACCTATATTGTGTACATTGTTAAATTAATCAAACTTTGATTTGAAAATTACAAGTCCTTAGCCACAGATTCTTGCATTTAACATATTTCGGTTTGTAGCATTCTCACTTTTAGTTCAGAGTTTATCTCAGATATTTACTTATTTTGGAAGTCTTAAAGAGAAATATAGTTTTCATATTATAAAGCTCTATTTCAGTGTTATAAAAAGATTATGTATTCCAATTAGAAGAGCCATGTCACCAGAGACATCTTAAGCATACATTTATTTATATTTGATATAAATACATGTAGCTCTTGAAAGAAAAATCAGTAGGCTATCGTGCCAAATGAATTGTAATTTAATTATACCCAATTTGCAAGATAAAGTACTTATGGAGGCTAATGCTTCATTCACCACTTTTAAAGTTCTATAAATGTCCTCAGCCAACTGCAAAGAACTCAGCCAGGTGAATCATTGAAACAACTGGAAATGTTAGACTCTTCAATCAAGAACCAGTATTAAACTACACCACTTAAAAACAAATTAAGACCAAGGTATATAAACAATTAAACCATGTTTTTACAAAGCAGGAAGAGTAAAAAACTTACCGCAAGCTGCTACAAGGCAATGTGATGAACCTGAACATTGCCAGAAAAACTCGCAACGGGAGGAGGGTGAATACATAAAGGAAAGCATCCAGGCACAAAAAGATTCCAAAAATCATCAACTACAGAGGAAAGAAAGAGAGAGAGAGATACAAGGTTTAATCAAGTTTCATACTGAGCTTAATTACATGTAGAACGGATATGACTATAATCATAACCATCTTCAATGAAACAGAGCAATTTACATAAAATTATATTGAAATACAAAATTCTATTCAAGGCCTGGCAAAACCAGTAGGTTTTCACAATTTAATTAGAAGCAAGGAAGGGGCACCACTCCAGAGAGGAAGTTCCAATTTTACACCAGACAAGGAACAGGGAAGTTCTCGTTTAGCAAGGTACTATTTGTTTAGAGTGTAAAAAAGAAGTTGGAACACATTCAGCAAAAGCTCTCTTTCTAAGCCACTGGCATCTGATCTTTGCAGATTTTCATAGCTTCAGTGCAATGGTGGGATTCTACCAGTTCACACCGGTTCGGTAGAACCAGTTGTTAAGTAGTTAAGCAATTTGGAGAACTGGTTGTTAGAAAAAAATCTCGTTTTGTTTTTTTCCACTTTACAGGGCTAATCCTGTAAGGAATTTTTGTTTCCTAGCCTAATCTTTATTGCCCTGCTTACAGAAACTTCCTCTCCGTTAACCCTTACTACATGCTTGGCAGTACACCTAGACTTACTGTGACTTCCAGTTCCGGAGCGTCTCGGAGTTTTGTTTTGTTTTTTGCTTGATTTTCTAAAAGGGGAAGAGTTGTTTTAAGCTTTTTACACCGCTGTTGGGAGGAAATACTCCCCTGTTGGAATTCTTCCAGCCAGGGTGCAATGATCAGCACTTTGAAGAAATAATTGAATAACGAAGCAGAAGCTTTTAATGACAAGGAACCAAGATGAGTGACATTCAGCAAGGCTTATTGGCTAGCTAGAAAGATTGACATTCAAACGTGAGTTTACATACCCTTTCTGACATTTGGTCTAAAATTGGTTTTTGGTGAAGTTTAATCCTGTGCTTGGTGATGTTTAATCCTGTGTTTAGTGATGAGATAATTTTTCCTATTCAGCTTTGTTTGGAAGGGAAAATGTTAATCTCTGTTCCTGAAAAGAAGCAGCTTCGGGAATCTGACTAGTTCCTGTATCTATTTGTTCTGGTAATTGGTTTAACAAGCAACAGATACTCTATTTGCTCCTTTGCTTCATTCTGGAGAGCTTAAATGATCTCTCTGCTAAAGGGTTTCACTTTATGAGCAAGAATTGGCTGCTGATAGTTATCATTGCATTTTAACTATTTTAATTCCTCAAGGTGCCTGCCTGATTTGTAACTCCAGTTTGCAGTTATTTCTAATCTAATGATTGGTATTTTTGTATTTTTGTACAGCTTTTTGTATTTTTGTACAGGTAATCCTTGACTTACAAGAGTTACAATGGCATTGGAAAAAGTGATTTATGACCGTTTTTCACACTTATGACCATTGCAGTGAACTGTCATTAGGGCAAATAAGCAATGCCACATGACCACCTGGCGACACCCACCAGGTCACATGAAGCAATGCAGTTGTGAAATGAGTGATACGATTGTTAAGAATGCTGCAATGGGCATAAATGTGAGGATGGTCATAAGTGTGAGGACCTGTCAGAAATGACTTTTTTCAGCCCTTGAGTAGTCCCTATGCACATAGCCATGGCTACCTAGTCACATGACCACCAAGCCACACCCACAGAATTGTTAAAAAAATTGAATCCCACCACTGCTTCAGTGACCCTAATCTTCACTCAGTAGATGAAGTGTTTAGATTAATTAGATTAACAGAGTTGGAAGGGACCTTGTAGGTCATCTAGTCCAACCCTCTGTTCAAGCAGGAGACCCGGTACCATTTCTGACAAATGGCAGTCCAATCTCTTCTTGAAAGCCTCCAGTGATGAAGCTCCCACAACTTCCAAAGGCAAGCAGTTCCATTGGTTGATTGTTCTCACTGTCAGAAAATTTCTCCTTATTATTAGGTTGAATCTCTCCTTGGTCAGTTTCCATCCATTATTCCTTGTCTGGCCTTCAGGTGCCTTGGAAAATAGCCTGACCCCTTCTCTGTGGCAGCCCCTCAAATATTGCAACACTTCTATCATGTCTCCCCTGGTCCTTCTCTTCACTAGACTAGCCATGCTCAGTTCCTGTAACCATTCTTCATGTTTTAGTCTCCAGTCCCCTAATCATCCTGGTTGCTCTTCTCAACATCTTTTTTATAATGTGGTGACCAAAACTGGATGCAGTACTCTAGGTGTGTTCTTACTAAGACTTTATAGAGTGGTATTAGTACCACACTTGATCTTGATTGTATCCCTCTGTTAATGCAGTTTAGGATTGCATTGGCTTTTTTGACTGCTGCTGCATACTGCTGGCTCATATTTAGCTGGTTGTCCACTAAGACTCCAAGATCCCTCTCACAGTTACTGCTTTTAAGCCTGGTTTCACCCAATCTATATGCGCACTTTTGGTTTTTCTTGCCTAAGTGTAAGACTTTACTTTTCTCTACATTGAATTTCATTTTGTTAGATAGGGCCCAGTGTTCAAGTCTGTCAAGATACATCTGGATCTTGAGCCTATCTTCTAGCGTGTTAACTATTCCTGCCAGCTTAGTATCATCTGCAAATTTGGTAATATTGTTCTCAGACACAGTCTCAGATCATCAGCCTTCTATATATGTTACAGTAGCTATAAAATTTACAGAACTCACTTCAAGTATCACCATCTTTCCTTCAGACATTTTCTTCTTATATAACAGAATAACATTTTGTCTATTTAGAAAACAAAAATCCACATCCAAAAGCAGCTATCATATTGCAATCACAATTCTTATCCAATTCCTAGCATTTTTACACGATCCTCATCCATCCATTCATCCATCCATCCATCCATCCATCCATTCTGTAAGAACCTGCCCCAGCTGGGCCTTCAGGAAAGCCAAACTCTTGACTCCATTGAGTTGAATCAAAAGAACTGAGAGTGTGTGGTTGTAATAAAGTCAGGCGAAATCTGAAAAACCCCACACAAACTTCAAAGCAGCTCTTTTGTGTCCCTAAACTCAACCCTCCCCCCCGACCAGTCCACTGGCAGCGCATATGATGCCACAAGATTGTTTTGAGAACACTGAGATGCTAGGCAGATAATGGTTCACTCTCAGGGCATGACAGCCTAGAAACCAGGCTGGAACCAGCTGGGAAGAAGTCTGCTCTGTCTCCGAAGACAATTCCCAAGCGGTTACAGCAAAAGCAAAATTATGTGTAAAATGCCAGCAAGCCATCCTCCCCCAACAAAACAGAGAGAAAAAGCATAAAACAGGAGAAATGTCATTTGAGTTTGTCATGATACTGATTGTGGAAGTATTTTAAAAGTTTAGGGGCTCTAACATGACGATGGTCAACCCACTCATTCTGCGCTGTTAGGAAATCTTTCCAGGCTACTAAATACTGAAGGGTTTCCCTATGTTTACGGGAATCTAGGATTTCTCAGATTTCAAAATGCTGCTCCACCTTGATCATCAATGGCTCAGGGGTAGGTAGAATCTTATGTCTAAGGAGAGAAATGGCTTCAGGTTTCAATAAGCTGCAGTGGAACACGGGATGTATCTGCTGAAGAGATTTGGGCAAGTCTAGCTGTATAGTTAGTGGGTTAATGATGCGCTTAATTGAGAAGGGCCCCACAAACTTGGGTCCTAGTTTCTTCAATGGCTATAGAGACTGGAGGTAATGGGGCTCACTTAGAGATTTTAAGCTTCATAGTGGCCTCAGGGATGGACCGGCTAAAGAAATGGAATCCTTATGTAAACTGGAGGAGACCCTAAAAATCTGAATGAGTTATCCTCCCCGAGAGCAAGAAGGAATCTGGAAGACAAACTCCTGATGGCGGTGGCACAGAGCAGGAAAAGGACCTCCCCATTATCCCCAAAGAGTATTGGGACTTAAGAGAGGTATTAAAGAAAAAAAGGGTTTTGACAAACTCCTCCCTCAGCAACCAACGGACTGTGCCATAGAGATCCTACTCATGGCTAAATTGGTGTATCCAATGATTCTGAGCAAGCTGTATCCAATGATTCTGAGCAAGTTAGATGAACTGTGGTTGTTCATTGACAAAAATCTGCCCCCAAAATCATTCAACCAGCCCAACCATGGGTAGTAGCCCCTGTCCAGTTTCATGAAAAGAACGGGATTCTTCGTCTGTGTGGATTATAGGGGAATAAACATCTACCCTTTCCTCCTGATGAAGAATATGCTAGCCCAGAGGTCAGCAACCTGCACCTCTGGCGCCGCATGTGGCTCTTTTACCCCTCTGCTGCGGCTCTGTCACTCAAAATATGCGTCACAACTGCCAATGTGCGACACCCGCCGGCACACGATTTATTGACCTTTTCAACCCTGGGTAGGCCAACCATGGATAAATCCAAGAGAAGTGTCAGAAGAAAACAGAACGTTTAATTCAACTACATATGCTAGTTTTGTGGCCGCTCAAGAAATAGTCAGGCACGGGACGGGTTTTATGGATCCCAATGTTTTCTGTGGGAAACAGGTCCAAATGGCTCTTTGAGTGTTTAAGCTTGCAGACCCCTGTACTAGCCCAAAGGCAACATATTCACTAAGTTGGACCTATGAGAAGCCTACTATCGTGTGAGAATCAGGGAGGGGGATGCAATGTCTTAAAGACCTCAAAGTGGCTTGCCACCAGGCTATCATAGCATTGATGCAGGACAATGCCATGGGGGGGGGGTCCCCCTGGAGCATAGAGGTGGAAGTGCAACAGGTCCTCTGTATACGTCCACAGGATCACAGCCCTCCCATTGCTAGTCAACTCATGACGAGCCTTCACAAATGGATCCAGCTGTTGCGCCTCCCGAATCCTGGCCCTTAGGTCCACAGGCTCCTTGGTAGCCATGAACCATTCCAGAGAGATCACCATTCAAGGTGGTATCTTGTCCTCCTCCAGGGTGAATTCAGGCTTATGGAACAGGGTGTCCACATGCTGATTCCATCTGCTAGGGAAGTACGTCACCCTGAAGTTGAACCAAGCAAAGAACAATGACCGTCACACCCATTGCTGATTCTGTGTCCTGGCTGTCCATAGGTGCTCCAGGTTCTGATGGTCAGTTTGGACCTCGACTTGATGGTGGACTCTCTCCAAGTGGTGTTGCCATTCTCGAAGGCGACTTTGACTGCCAACAGCTCCTTGTCCCAGATCATGTAATTCCTTTCCACTGCCACCAGCTTCCTGGAATAATAGGAGCGTAGGCCCGGAGGAGCACGGCACTAATGGCTATATGCAATGCATCCATCTCCACTAGATCTCCTCTACAAACGGCCGTAATGGATCGGGATGCTTGGGAATGAGCTCAGAAGCAAAGGTGGTTTTGATGGCTTCGAAGGCTCTTTGCTCCTCTGCCTCCCATCGAAACTTGACCTTTCTTGAGCAAATAGATCAGGGTGGCAAAATGGGGAACAAAGGTCTGAAAATAGTTGGTGAACCACAACAGACATTGCATGTCCTGCACCCACTGTGGGGGTTGCCATTGCTGCAGCACCTCCACTTTCTCCTGGTCCATCTCCCCACCCTCTGGCGAGATGTGATAGCCCAAGAAGTCAATGGTGGTTTGCATGAACTGGTACTTCTCCCATTTGGAGAAGAGGTGGTTCGCTCGCAGGTGCTGCAAGATCTGCTGGACATGGTCCAATTGCTCCTGCACAAAGAATGAATAAATGAGCATATCATCCAACCATGAACCGGTCCAGCAGATCTTGGAAGACATCATGCATGAAATACATGAACATGTTTGGTGCGTTGGTCAATCTGAATGGCATGACTGTGTACTCAATGACCATAGCATGTCTGGAAGACCATCTTCCACTCATCTCCCACTCAAACTCGGACAAGGTTATAGGCTCCCCACAAGTCCAACTTAGTAAAGTTCTTGGCCTGGCGGAGACACTCAATGAGTTTATTAAGGAATGGGAGCGGGTACTGATTCCGTACTGTGATCGCATTGAGCTTGCGACAGTCACAGCACAGTCTGAGCTCTTCTGACACCTTCTTAATGAATAGCACCGGCATGACTAATGGGAAGGTTGAAGGCCTGATGAACCACTTCTGGAGATTCTTATCAATGAAATCCCACAAGGCCGCCAACTCCGGTTCCGAGAATGAGTAAATCCAGCCAACGGCAGCTTGGCATCAGGCTGCTCGATCGGGCAGTCATAGGGATGGTGTGGTGGCATAGTCTGCTAACTCTGTTGATACATCCAAGTCCGCCCCTTCCGCCACACCCACTGCACAGGTATTTAGGCGATGAGCAGCACACTTCGGGCTGGTGAACCGCACCACTTCGGATCACCAAATGGCCAAAAATCATCGGCCTGCAACCACTCCAACCAAAGCACCAATGGGAAATGTGGCACAGCAGCCACGTAAAACAGCAACTCCTCCACATGCACCCCAATATGCATGCGAAGAGGTCTTGTTGATGTGACCACTGGTTCCGACTGAAGTAGCTGACCATCAATCATCTCCACCAATACCAGCAGGGTTACAGTTGCTGCGGAATGCACCACTGCATGGTAAAGTCGGAATCCATAAAATTGGTCGTGGCCCTAGAGTCCACCAAGGCCTGAACCTCCATGATTCCCCGACCTGGTAGTTACACCATAACCCTGTCCCACACAATACAAGCAAAGATCTTCGTGGTGGCGATCTTTCTCAGTGTGAATCAGGCACAGTTGGGCGGCCCCCAATTGCAAAGGCTCTTCTGGTGCCGATGTCACCAACAACTTGGTGGATTTGGATGAGGCCTCCATCCATCGTCGCATCCATCACTGCTGGATAGCGCATCAATGCGTAGGCATTAGTGAATGAGGTCCTGAATCATGGGGAGGGGGAATCGGTGTGCGTCAGATCATCTAGCAGTTCGGAGGAGAAACCTTCTTGGAACTGGTCCTTTAAAGAGGACGTTGGTGTTACCTGACATGTCTCTTCTCAGTGCGCTGCGGGAGAATGCAAGCAAGGATTAACTTCAATCCTATTACCAGAGACTGAGTTGTTAGATTTTTCTTGGCCACGCCTCCCTTTGCCTGGCTGAGCTCCAGTTTTTCGATGAAGGCATGGCAGTGCAGTATACGTGGACCTATAGAAAATATAATTTCACCCGTACCCCTGGATCTGGACTGTCAGCAGGGTGAGTCTTGGATTCTCCCACAGTGCACTGAGAACAGATGTGTCAGGTAAGACCAACATCCTTCTCCAGTGTGCTGCTTGGAGAATCCAAGCAAGAGATGTACCCAAGCTTGAGATCTAGGGGAGGGAGACTGGCCGGCCCCTGGTCCCCATGGTGGAATGTACTCTCTGAAGAACTCTTCAGCCAAAAGACGCCTCAGCCAAGGCATAAACATCCAGTTTATAATGTCTAATAAAGGGCGATGGGGATGACTAGGTCACCGCTCTGCAAATGTCTTCAATGGGAGACTGCATGAACCATGCTGCAGTAGTGGCTGCACTCCTAGTCGAGTGAGCCGTAATCCATCTTGGAACGGGCCAAGCCTGCATCTCATAAGCCTTAGCTATACAGGCTTTCAACCAGCAGTTTATGGTGGGTGACATCACCTTCCTGCCCATGGGGTCCTGGGCAAAAACTAGGCAAAATGAGCTCCTGGGCCCTGTGAAACCAGGAGTTCATCTTGAGCAGAAACGATGGATCCAAACGAAGAACCACCCTATCTGCATGGAAAATGCAAAGATCCTCCTGCACTGATAACGCTGCTAATTCAGAGATCCTCCTGGCTAATGTTATTGCCACGAGGAATGCCACCTTAAGAGTTAAGTATCTGAGGCTAGAGATCTTCAACGGCTCAAATGGGGCTGAAGTGAGAGCCTGGAGCACTAAGACCAAGTCCCAGGTGGGATAACGATGTACCACCGGAGTTTTCAAATTAGCAGCTTCTTTCAGAAAACTGCATATTCTAGGATGATGAGTAAGAGGTTGCCTGTTTTCACAGGTCAACACTGTGGCTAAAGCTGCAACCTGTCTCTTAAGGGTCTTGGGAGAGTCCCCTGTCCAATCCAGTTTATAGAAAGTCCAGTACCTCCGGAACTGAAGCTCCTAAAGGGTCAATGTGTCCCAAAGAACACCATTGGCAAAAGGCCGACCAAGTGGCATCGTAGATTCAATTTGTTGAAGGCCGTCTAGAAGCCTGGATGGTCTGAATTACATTCCCAGAAAGCTTGTCTCTCCTCAGGAGGCTCCTCTCAAGTGCCAGACGGTCAGCTGGAGCCACTGAAGCTCCGGATGGACCACAACCCCTTAGCTGAGGGAAATCCTGACCCTGGGAATCCGCCAGGGGTGGGACACTGAGAGGTTGACCAGGTCTGCATATCAGGGGCGCCTGGGCCAATATAGGGCAAGAAGAGGGACCTCCGCCCTCTCCTCCAACACCTTTCTGATGACCCTTGGAATGAGGGGAATTAGAGGAAAGGCGTAGAGCAGACCCCGAGGCCAGGGACTGCAGACATCATTGATCCCTTCCACCCCCGGGGCTGCAAACCTGGAGAAGAACCTCGGCAACTGGGTGTTCGAAGGATGAGCAAATAGATCTACCTTTGGGTGACTGAATCGCTCACACAGTTCTTTGAAGAGATCCGGATGCAGGCACCACTCTGAGTGGTCTAGGGCAGGGGTGGGCAATTGTGGCCAAGCTGTCTCAGGAATTCTGGGAGTTGAAGTCCACAGGTTGTAAAAGAGCCACAATTGTCCACCCCTGGTCTAGGATCCTCCTGCTCAGCCAATCCGCCCGCACGTTTGCAATCCCTGAAATATGTTCTGCTCTGATGGATAGGATGTGTCTCTCTGCCCAGAGCCCCAGTTTCTCTGCCTCTGTCATGAGGATTTGGAGCGACTGCCCCCTTCCCAATTTATGTGAGCCTTTGTGGCCATATTGTCTGTTAGTATGACCTGACACTGCTGACCTGACACTGCTTCTTGAAAATGATGTAGGGAAAGGTGGACCGCCCTTACCTCCAGCCAATTGATATTGTTCTGGAGATTGATCAGAGACCACCTTCCTTAAACCACCTGTGAATGGAGGTGGGCGCCCCAACCAAAGAGGCTTGCGTCCGATGTGATCGTGATGTGCTGGGTCTCCTTGAAGGCGCATCCCCGTCGTATGGCTGGAGAAGTCCACCAGTGGAGGGACCGTAAGACCTTTGGTGGAAGTTTCACTTTGGTCTTTGAGTCGCTTTTTCCGGCTCTCTGATGCACTAACATAAACCATTTTACTGCCATGGCGTGCAGCCGCACCTAAGGCACTTTCACTAGGCATGAAATCATCTTCCCCAAGAGCTGCAAGAGGAGGTTCAAAGGCACCGACCGCAGAGCAATTATCTTTTCCACTAAGGACTGTAGACTTTCCTGGCGGTTTGATGAGAGGAATACTTGTCAAGATGTGGAGTCTATCACTTTCTTCTAGATGAAGAAGGCGGGTGGAGGGAACCAGATGGCTCTTTTCGAAGTTGACCATGAAGCCATGGTCCTGAAGAGTCCGTATTATGGTCTGAAGATCCTGTTCCACTCACGAGGCTGAGCTCGACTGGATTAAAATGTTGTCCAGGTAGCATGTAATCTTATAGGGATTTCCCTGATGTGTGCTGCCACCACTGCCACCACCTTTGTGAAGGCCCTGGGAGCCGACGACAGACCGAATGGCAGAGCACGGTACTGGAAGTGGCACCCTGCATACAAAAACCTCAGGAACTTGCAACGGCAAGGTCATATGGGCACATGAAGATAGGCCTCCTTAAGGTCTACTGATGTTAATACGTTGCCCTTCCTGATGCAGCCCAAGATGGATTGAAGCGGCGGTAAACCACGTGGGTGTTGAGTTTCTTTAAATCCAGAATTCCCCTCCAGTCCCCCAAACTTTTCATTACCAAGAAGAGGATTGAGTAAAACCCTCATCCCTCCTGGCCTTCTGGAACTGGCTCGATGGTGTTGATCTTCAACAGATGTCGGATCTCGGCTTCCATCAGGTTTCTTTTCTCGATGTTGACTGAGACTGGACAACGAATAAATCAATTTAGGGGGGGTGAAGAGGAATTCCAGTGCGAGGCTCAATCACACTGTCTACAGAACCCATGCATCGGTCATGGTCCCTTTCCATTGGTCCACAAATTATTGTAATCGGTCGCCAATGGGAGATGTGGTGCTGTAGTCATTTGCATCGATGAAAGGGGCGACTGCCTGACCCACGAAAGGGCCGCTTGACAGAAGCTTGATGTCTCCCTCTGTCATGATAGGAAGACCTATTCGGGAACCGCTTATGTCCCTGAAAAGATGGTCGCTGAAACTGCAAGACATTGGGCCCAGATTCTGCCGGTTGATACGGCTGTGATAATAAGGCTCTACGATCCGCCCGCCTGTGCATGTAAGGCATGGTTTTCTTTTTGTCCTTGTTTTCAATTAGGGTGGGGTCCAAGGCTTCACCAAACAAGTTTGCACCCTTGTAGGGAGCTGAAGCCAACCTCCATTTTGAACGCATGTCAGCCTGCTAATGGCATAGCCACAGGAGGCGACATGATGTTACAGTGGAAGCTAATGCCCTGGATGTGAATTTTGCTGAGTTCAAAGTTGCATCAGCTGAAAACTCTGTGGCCGCCATAAGCTTGTTCAGGTCCTGATGCAGTCTGGTCTCATCAGGAGGCAGCCTTGCCTGCATCTGACATAACCAGATTAAATTAAAGAAGGAGGCTGCAGTTGCTGACCTGATGGCCCAAGCAACTGCCTGGTGCATTTTGCGAAGAGCCATTTCTGCCTTCTTGTCCTCCGCCTTTAAGCCTTCCACAATGTCAGCCGGAAGGATGGCTGAAGATGTCAGCAATGCCACTGGAGCATCTACCATTGGTAATTGAAGGAGCTCCTCCAGGTCAGAGCCAGCGCAATAAAACTTCCTGTCGTTCCCACTAGGGGCTGCAATTGCACCAGGTAGGGCCCATTGATGCTGAATAACATCTAAGAACACCTTAGGCAAAGGAATTACCTCTTGTTCCGGAATGGGCTCTGAAAACAAACCCTCATGTGGATCTAGAGGAGCCTGGCATTGACCAGAAGGTTCCACTACTCCCATGTTTGTAGTTGTCTTAGCCTTAAATAGTAAGGACTTAAATAAAGAAGAACGAAACAGATCTGAAAAAAAAAGGTTTATCAGGAGTCATGCCTTCATCATCAGAGAATTCCTATTCACCTTGATATTCCTCTCCCATAAATTAATCTGTATTATGAATAAATTGCTGTGGAGAAGACAGAACAAACAGCAGAGGCATATTTGTTGGAAGCTGAACCTGCAGGCTGGGCGGAGGAGGCTGAGAGTGTCCTCTCTGCTGCAAACCTGCTGCTATGCCTTGAGAAACTGCTTCAGCAATTAAATTCTTCATATCAATAGATAGCCCAGATTCCTGGGCCTCCTCTGGGCGGAGCCCCGCCGCAGTAGGAGTAAAAGTAGTGTCTGGCACAGAGGCCCTAACAGAAGCAGGTCTTGAGTGCACACTAGTAGTGGCTGCACCTGAGAATGGCAGAAATTCCTCCTCCTGCCCTGTTGCAAAAACAGACAGAAGCTCACCAGCTCCCTCTGGTGACCAATCTCTTTGCTGCACCTCACTGAATTGAGGAGTCAAATCAGGTTGCAACGATGCAGGAAATACATCTTCTGCAAAAGAGAGAGTGGGGTCTCTGGGCTCCTGAACTTGTTGCTGGGCTTTGGAAAATTGCTATTCTAGAGCCTTGTGGTGCTTTTGGCATCTCTTTCCAAGGCAGCAGTATCCTTCTTAGATAAATGTCTTTTGGAACTTTCCTTTTGAGATGCCCCCTTAGTGGAAGCCCTGGTATGCCTGGGGCTGCAATCTTCAGCTCTATGGAGTCTGGGAGGATCAGACTGGTCCATGGTCAGGGATAAGGCTCTTTCCGCCATGCTGCCACCGCCCACGCTTATACAGACCAGACCCAAGATCCTGCACCAGATCAGGTCTCTCTGTCACTCCAAGGGTGGTGATGGATACATGTGGTAGACCCGGGAAAACCAGCACCCTCACAGAACGTCTGGCTCCACAGCTTGCTCCTAACCGCTGCTCCTAAGCCCCAGCCATGCCTCTCAGCTGGGCGTAAATCAGTGCTAGAGTGGAAATTTTCCACTCTCCAGTGCCCCGCAGCGAAATTCCAGCTCCAAGGCTCACTGCCTCTCTGCGCAAGCGCTAAAGCGCCACTGCTCCTCACAGCTGATTAATAAATGGGGCGAAGGCAAATTCTGCTGCTCCCAGCGCAACGTGGCCAAATTCAAAGTTGCCAGTCCACCACAAGCAAAATAGCGCCGAGCCCGGCAACGCTGCTGCTCCAAGTGTTCAGCCACGCCTCAGCTGTTTTAAAATGGCATGAGAGCGGGATTCCAGCTCTCCCAGTGCCACGTGTATTGGGTGAACTGCAATTCCTCGGAGTATGTCCCACAAGACGGACAGTGACTCCGGAGCCACCCTCCCAATTGGGAAAAGAGAAAGTAGTGGTGTTTGTGCCCACAGATTAGGAATCAGCTCACTCACCAGCGGCTTGTTGGGTAGAGAATCAGGAGCCTGCACCACGGGGGATCCCCATTCACAGGTTGGCCCGGGATTAGCTGCCTACTCCTTGTTGTCTTTACGGTGGTGGCAGTCATGCCAGACTTGCCAGGGTAGACCAGCACACTCACCCGCAGTGGGCAGGCTCCTCCAGGGAACTAAAAGCCCCAAGATGGCCAAAAACGCCTCTTGTATCCTTCTCCACCCTAATTGGCTTAGTTGTTGAAGAATCCAAGCAAGATCCTATTGTCTTAGACTTGAATTACTGGAGCAAATTTTTCCACGTGTCTCTCGGCTGGACTGAGTTGAAAACCTGGAGCCAGGCAAAGGGAGGCGTGGTCAAGAAAAATCTAACAACTCAGTCTCTGGCAATAGGATTGAAGTTAACCCTTGCTTGGATTCTCCAAGCAGCACACTGGAGAATGGCCTCGTTCCATTGACGTTCCTGTCTGACAACCCAAAATTCACTAATGTAATCCGCGAGAGGCCCTTGACCTTGCCACATCTCTGTTGCTGGCTCACCATCTGGGCCTTGACAGAGTCCTTGAATGTAGCCCACAGCTGATGGCAAAACCTGGCATAATCATCCACCAAGGGGTGAGGCTATGTTAACAAGGAGGTCATCCAGTGAGCCGTGGACCTTGTCAGTAGGCTAATCAGAAACCCCACCTTATCCCAGTCATTGGAGAAATCCTTGGCCCGGAGACTCATGTACAGTATGCACTGGCTAAAAAACCCCGGGAACTGAGCTAGTGAACCATCAAATTTGTCCGACATCGCTACAGGGCATTTGAAATGTGGCCAACCAGCCTGCAGCTTTACGAGCTGCATAGAGAGGAGAGCAACTTGCTGGGAAAATGAGGAGCTGCTCCATCTTCTCCAGCAAAAGGGGTGTTGGTCTTACCTGAAATGCACCTTCTCATTGGGTGGAGACAGCAGCCAGGCATGGGTTGTACTCATCTATTCAGATGAAGGACTGAGTCTGTCAGTGTTGTTAAGTCCCACCCCTGTTGCTAGGGGCTTCCAGCTTTTGGCAAAGACAAAGAAACAGACTCGACGTGTAGGAACAAAGAGAGAAAGTTAGCAACAAAGACCAGACTGACAAAGAGTGGGGCTGGCTGCCATCTCCACCCAACGAGAAGGTGTGTCTCAGGTAAGACCAACCCCACTTCTCCATAGTGGTGGAGACAGCAGCCATGCATGGGACATACCAAAGCTTACTGTTCCTAATTACAGGCGGGCCCAGTCTGGTCAGAAGACTCCCCTCTGGTATGGACCTGCTGCAGGACCCTATGGCCAAATGCCACCTCAGCTGAGGCAAATTTGTCCAGTTTATAGTGGACAAACTTCCTCCTGGAGGGGGAAGTCCAAGTCGCCGCCCTGCAGATTTCAAGCAAGGAGGCCTGCGTGGCCCATGCTGCCTTGGCCACACTGCGTGTAGAATGCGCTGTCAGATGAGCGGGCCTCGGCAAGGAATGTAGGTCATACGCCGAATCCATCTGCCGATGGTAGGAGTCACCTTGCAACCTAAAGAGACTGGGATAAAGGAGACAAATAACAACTCCGTCTTTCGTAAGTCAGCAGTTCTTTTAAGATACATCTGAAGAGCCCTCCGGACAGCCAATGGCATTCCAAGGGGTGAGCAGGGTGAGGGCAGAAATCGGGCAGGATCAGCTCCTGCATCCGATGAAAGGGTGTATTGACTTTAGGAACAAAGGTGGGATTGAGACGAAGGACCACACAATCAGTGTGAAAAACTCACTTCGCACAGAGAGGGCGGCAATCTCCGAAATTCACCTGGCGGAGGTAATTGCCACCAAAAAGGTGACCTTACATGACAAAAAGCGAAGGCTGGTAGTCGTACAGGGCTCCCTTAAGAGACTTCAGTACAATAGACAGCTCCCAAGTGGGGTATCTGTGCATCATGGGGGGAGGCATAAGTTAGTAGTGCCTCTCAGGAATCGCTATATAGTGGGATGCTGCAATAAGGAAGTAAGGGACCCACAAGCTAGGACAGATGAGAGAGTCACCACGTGCCTTCAAGCCAGGACAGATGAGAAAGCCGCCACGAATGGTGTTAGGCAGTAGCCCACTATCAAGTCCATCCTGGAGAAATTCCAGGATCTGGGCTATCGAGGGCTGGAGTGTGGAAACAGTCAAACGGTCACACCAATTACGAAATGTCTGTTGTGGCAGAATAAATACATTCCATGGAAGGCCGCCAAGAAGCCTGGATAGTCCGGATGGCCCTGGAGAAGCTGTCCCCACTCAGAGCGCGCCGCTCAAGCACCAGACGGTCAGTTAGAGCCACTGTGGGTCCAGGTGGCCCAACGACCCCTGGCTGAGAGAACCCACGCCCTGAGGGATCCTCCAGGGTGGGGCCACCGATAACATCTTGTGGTCGGCGAACCAAGCCCTCCGGAGCCAATGAGGCGCGAGGAGGACCTTTGCCCACTCCTCCAGAATCTTTCGTACCACCCTGGGAAGGAGTGGTGGAGGGGGAAAGGCATAAAGGAGCCCCCGTAGCCACAGACTGTGGAGAGCATTTACACCCTCCTCTTGTGGAGCTGGAAAGCGGGCATAAAAGTGGAGAAGGTGTGCATTCTCTGGGGTAGGAAAGAAATCCACCTCCGGGAGGCCAAAATGGTCTGTCAGGTCTCGGAAGAGGGATGGGTGCAGGTGCCACCCCTCATGGTCGATGACTATCCGGCTGAGCCAGTCTGCCTGCACGTTGGACACCCCAGAGATGTGCTCTGCTGTCAAGGAGCACAGGTGCCGCTCCACCCAGAGGCCTAGTCTGGAGGCTTCCAACATCAAATCCATGGATCTGGTGCCCCCTTGGCGGTTTATATGCACTTTCATGGCCAGATTGTCTGTAAGTACCAGAACATGTTTGTCTGAGACCAACTTCCTAAAGTGCAAGAGGGCCAACTCCAGCCAACTGGAGAAAGTGCTCGCAGTTCCAGCCAACTGATGTTTCGTTGCAGGTCGCGGCCCGAACATCTGCCTTGAGCAACCTGAGTCTGGAGATGTGCCTCCCAACTGAAGAGGCTGGCGTCTGTCGTCAGCACTAGACAGTGAGGCTCGTGGAACAACCGCCCTTTGGATATGGCCAGAGACCTCCACCAGGTGAGAGATCTGCAGATGCTGGGGAGAACCTGGACCCTGGGAGGGGAATTGCCTTCGCCTGCCTTCTGAAAAGGCAAAAGAAACCATTGAAGGTCTCTTGCATGAAGGCATGCCCATGGGGTGATATGAATGGCCAAAACCATTTTGCCTAGGAGCACTGACAGTAGCGCCAAGGAAACCTTACATTCTTTCTGAACCTTACCAACTAGCTCTCTTAGGCTGGCCTGCAGCTCCTGAGACAAATATACTTTGTCCTCCAGGGAATCAATCACAGCCCCAAGATGGAGTAATCGGGTCGAAGGGGTCAGGTGACTTTTCTCCATGTTAATGGAGAAACCGTGTTCCTTAAGACAACGAATAGTTACTTGGAGATCCTCGATGGAAAGGAGCCTTGAAGAGGACTGTATTAAATTATCATCCAAGTGATATTGGGCACAGACAGGTATGGCCCTAAGGTGGGCTGCCAAGGCGGCTAGCACTTAGTAAAGGTGTGGGGTGAGAAGAAAGCCCAAAGGGTAACACACGGTACTGATAGTGAGTACTGGCATAACAAAATCTAAGGATTGTACGGTGGGATGGAAAAATTGGTATGTGCAAATATGCTTCAGTAAGATCAATAGAGGTGAGGAAGTCGCCTTTCCTGATGCCAGACAGAATAGATTGTAAATACTGCATTCTGAACAGTTTACACACAATGTATCGGTTCAGCCGTTTAAGGTCAAGAATGGATCTCCATCCACCCGAGGACTTAGGAACGGGAAATAGAAGGGAGTAAAACCTTTGCCCTGCCTGATCCTCAGGAACCTTCTGGATAGCGCTAATGTCCAGAAGACGTTGCATGGCCAAATCCATGAGAACCTTTTTGTTCCTATCTTTGGAGACAGGGCAGCAGATAAAGAACCTCGGGGGAGTGGAGAAGAATTCCAGGGATAGACCAGATCTTACAGTATCCTTGACCTGGGTGTCCGATGTAAGAATGTCCCATTGGTCAGCAAAGAGAGGTAGCCTGCTGATGGGGGGGGGGTCGGACATGCAGTTAACGATTGTGTCGGAGTGAATGACTCCCTCCCCCTCGAAAGGGCCATTTACCTGGGAAATTTCTACCGTTTTGTCCTGTTGTCCCTTTTGTCTAGACCCAAAGGAACCCTGAAAACAGGAGGGTCCTGCATCCCACTCAGATCCCCGATATTGAGGTCTGTGGTAAGGAGAAGTATATCGGAGACCACTCCTCCGTTGAGTGCTTGGCAGGATCTTGCGCTTGTCTTTCATTTCAACTAACAGTGGTTCCAAGGCTGACCCAAATAATTTGCCCCCCGTAAATGAAGCGGAAGCCAGATGCCACTTGTTGTGGGCATCCGCCGGCCAGTGTCGCAGTCAAAGCAAGCAATCCATCGCCACCGCAGAGGCCAAAGATTTGGAGGTGAAGCGGGCAGAATTCAGCGTCGCGTCTGCCAAACATTGGACCGCTGCAATGATTTTATTCAAATCTTACTGCAGCCTGACATCCTCCACTGGCAGCTTATCCCTGAGTTGGTGAAGCCAAAGTGACCCTGTTTAAAAAATGACGCAGTAGTGGCAGAGCGAATTGCCCAAGCGATTGGTGGACCCGTTGGAGACTGGTCAGAATGACGTTCCTCAGGACATAAGCCATCCTCAGGCTCCCCTGGAATAGTGGAGTTAGGCAGCAATGCTGCAATTGGGCCGTCCACTGGGGGAACTTAGAGTAACAATGCCAATTCCAGGGCTTCGTTGAAGAAAACGGCGATCAGTCAATGAAGGGAGTGGTGCAGAACCAGGAGCTACCCATTGTCGCTGTACAACATTAAGAAACAGGGGAGGCGTGGGTACAACATCCACTGCCCTGTTTGGTTCTGAGAAAAGAGCATCTGAACACTCCTGGGAAGTCTGAGGCTCATCTCTGGCCAGGGAAAACCCCAGACGTGCGGTGTTGGTAGCTTTAAACAATAAGGATTTGAATATTGCCAGCGGAAAAAGACTGGTAAATGCCGGTGGTTCTGACAATAATCCCTCATCATCAGATAGATCTTGCTCCTTATGCTCGACTTCCTCTCCAAGCAAGGATGGCTGTCCTGTGAGAGAACTGGAGAGCCAGGATCCTGAAAGGATTGAAGATCCTCTGGGCAAGGGTCAAGATGTGAACCCGATGCCATGGATAGAGCTGGAGAATCCCGGCTGGGCTGATATAAGTTGGCCGAAAGGGTCTGCTGAATGGCGCTAACAATCATGTCCTGAAAATTGTCAGGCAAGGGGAACCTTTGACCTACAGTAGGTGCCAAATCAGCGGTCCCAGGAGCGGCCTGGGTAGATGTTTCTGCCGGAGGTAATGAAGAACCCAACAAGGTGTCAGTTGGGATAGCCAAGGATCAGTCCCGCAGTGAGACTTGGTCCGGGGTAATCCCTGGCGGCCTGGGACAAGAGGCTGGAGCAGTCAAAATGCCAGACTCATCCCCGGTTGTCAACTGTAGGACCTTGTCCTTACTGGCCTTATGACAGATCTTTTGCAGGGCCAGATCCCTGTGCCTTTCATCTCGAGTGGATGCTATAGAGCAATGACCAGATTTCGAATAAGCCCAGGCCACTAAGTGGCCCCCAGACATGGCCTTCATGGTCGCAGCCATGGAGGTTATAGGGTTGGACTCCATGTGGTCCCGGTCAGGGCAGTCGGTCTCAGATGCAACCCTCTTGGATTTGCACAGCTCCTTTAGCATCGTGCTATACAATATTCTGGCCCTCAGTGCAGGCCAGGCCAAGTCCAAATATGGCGCCTACTGACAGGCAACCACATGAAATTTGGCTCAGAAATATAGGCCAAGAACACCCGTTGACAAAATGGCGCCAACAAGGGAATCCCCTTGCAAGAACTGCCGCTGTTCAATGGGGCAGCAAGTATGACCATCAGGCTCCGATCGCTGCGCTGCACCTTCCCCCCATGGGTGGCCTAGCCACAAAAGTAGCACGAAGCTCCTGACAATGGCAGCCTATCTGCTAAAGTAGCACGAAACTCCTGACAATGGCGGCTCGAGAATGGCGGGTGGCAAGCCCCTGAAGCAGCCGGTCAATGGCAAGCGAGCGGTTTGGGCAGTGGGGTGGCCCACCTTCAAAGCGTCCATTGGTGGCAAGCAAGTGGAGCCTTAAGGGGGGAGCAATAATGTCAGAAATGGAGCACAAAGCTCCTGATAGCTGTGGCTCAGCTGGCAGCGGTGCATCCAAAATGGCGGCCCGGCTATTGAGTGAGCACACAGCTTCTGAACACGTGATCGCGGCTCCCCAGGAGAGTGCAAATGCTGCCATTAAGGCTGGGAACCGCTGGGCTGTTAATGTCGGACTGACAGAAGCAGCTAAGCTTTGGAACTTTGAAAATGTCAGGCGGCTACCAGATGGACAATATGGCCGCCCAACCAGCCCTTTGGGAGCGCAAAGCTCCTGCAGCTGTTTCCAATCAAAATGGAGGGTGAAACTCCTGCAATTTTGCCTCAGCCCCTGAAGCTCTTCTTCACTGCTCCGGAATGCCTGTAGTTCAATGGAGTGCACAGGTAACAGGCGTCAGAGAAGCCACCGGTGGTTTGAATAGGGCTGAATAGGCGATGTTAGGGCTGAAGCCGTTACCAGGGAGCCACCAAAGCTCAACCAGCCAAGAGAGCCACTCTTGTACTACTCACAGTTATACAGAATTCAATAATAGTAATCAGAAATAGTCCACAAATATGACCAAAAATGGAGAAAAACAGCTAGGAGAAGGAAGAGAGGTAATCTGATACATCCGTCCAGTCTGAAGGACTGAGTCAAAAGCTGAAAGCCCCTAGCAACAAGGGCAGGACTTAACAACTCTGACAGACTCAGTCCTTCAGCTGAATAGATGAGTACAGCCCATGCCTGGCTGCTGTCGCCACCACTATGGAGAAGTGGGTAGGTGCTTTCAAGATGAGGTGAAATGGAGTAGGTTGGTTTGTGGATTGGGAACAAAGTGTGATGACCCAGGGCTAGGCACAAAAGCAACACAGTCGGAGTGAAGGTTTAACTCCCTTTTATTGCTCCAACTTTCCCCCCCCCCATAGTCCCCACAGTCCACTGTAAGTCCAAGGGCAACACTCCAAACACACAAACGTACCTCTACTAGTTTCTGGTTGCTGTGAGTCCAGAGAAGCAGCCAGTTCTGACAGCAAACACAGTTCAAGAAACTTGGTTCCAGGGAGTCCTCATCACACAGAGGGGTCACTGGGGTTGCAGCACAACCTGAAGCAGAGCTGTGTTGCTGAGTACTTGCCCATGGCCAGGGCAGGCCAGGCAAAGCAAGGCATGTTGAACCCAGGCACAGTAAGACAAAGTGGCAAGACAACTGCAAGTGTGACTGGAAAAAGGCAACACTTGTTCCCGACAAGTGCCCCTTCCCAGCCTCTTTAAATCTTATTTGCCAGGTAAGCCTTGTGATGAGAGCTGAGTCGAGTGGTACTTACTATGTGCTTGATTGATCTCTACCTCTTCAGCCAGGACATACCAATAATGGACGGTGGCAGGGACTCTCCTTGAAATGCAGGCATTGTACAGGTCATCGTTCAGCCCATCTTTGAAACAGCTGGTAAGGATGTCCTCCAGACAGCCACTGAGTCAGCACGCCATGTCACGGAATTCCTCAGTTACTTGGCCACCACCCTGCAGACTTGGCACATGGTTTTGATGCAGTCCCTTGCTTTGCAGTCAGCTTCAGGATCTTTGAAACAACGATGAAGGGCCGTCATGAAGTGATCTAAGTTTCTCAACTCCAGTGCATTCATGTTGTGGAGTGTCACCATCCAGCAGGTTGTGGCCCCTTCTAGTGCCAGGGTGACACTTCTCACCTTGGTGCCCTCAGTAGGCTTCTCCAGCCCATATTCTGGCATGTACATCTGAATGTGGGCCAGGAAAAATCCCAATTGTTGGAGGCTCCCATCAAACTTCACACTGAGGGGTGGGGTTTCCAGCTCTTTGCAGTTGCAGGGGCAGCAACCCTGGCAACTCCTCTCAGCGCCATGTCTGCAGCAGCTGTGGCAACAGCTAAGGTTGTCAAAACCCCTGCCATGGTGCCTAGTGCCAATCCCCCATTTTCTTCCTCTTGGGTCTGCTTGGGTCTGCTGGGCCTCAGTGGTAGCAGCCATAGTATGTGGCTCACGTGCTTGAACTCGACCTTCATCAACATGACCTTCATCAGCATGATCAGATTCTTCGCCTTCCTTCTCCTCATCCTCAGGCTCTTCCCGTTTAAAAATTTTAAATTTTAAAAATTCCGCTAGTTGGATGTATAGGTTTTCTAGCACCTATGACACATTTATATATCTCTTTGCATACATTTTCCCAATTTCTAAATCGGATAAGATTAGAACCTTCAAAATAAGCAGCACAAATACTTGAAAAAGAAGGCACATTTCCCTTCCTACATTCTTAAAGCAAAAGAAAGTAAACATTTCAAACAACTGTGATAATACATCTGATTGCTACTATTGTTTTCTTGAGCCCACAATTTCAGATATAAATCAGGACAGTCATAAAGCAGGTCACCATGTGACTGCATTCAATTTTACAACCTTTGCAGCACAAACTGAGCAGTTATTAAACAAGCCCATGATCTGCTATTGGACAGCCTTTGTGCTATTGGACAGCCTTTGCCAGCAACCATAAGTAAATACTGGTTTCTTGCAAAAATGTCATAAATCACAGTCAAATGACCGTAGGGAGATGCAAACAGCCAGAAATGCGGGCCAGTTCAATACTCATAAAATTAACAATCTTGTCTCTTATTTAATCTCCTTCAAAAGCCTTCAGTGTTGATATGGTCATCTGCAACCTTCCCAATTGGCTTTTCAGGCAAAGTCAATGGGGAAAGCCGTATTCGCTTAACAACTGTGATTCACTCAATAACTACAGTGATTTGTTTAATAACAAAATAGCAAAAAAAGATTGCAAAATTGCAAATAACTCTCTTAACCAACCACCTTGTTTAACAACTGAAATTCTAGTCCCAATTGTGGTTGTAAATTGAAGTAGATATTGTCTACTTCAACTTATTTCCTGTACTTCCAAATAGATACAGATTCTGGATCAGGCCAATGTAAGTCAGATAACTTTACAATATTTAGAACCAAACTCTTGAATCAACTTATTTTTAACACTTATAGTTTAACTCTTTTTAAACATTCTGTTGCCTTTCTGTTTTTCCTGCCCCAATTCTTAGGTGCTTTTCCTTTCCCAAGTAGAGACAATTAGTTTAGCACAGATGAAGAAATGTGTATTGAAGGGAAATTGATATGATAAGAAATGGAAGATGCGAAATATTCTTATCCATATCTCAAATGTTAATTCTATTTATTTCAATGAAAGTGCTTCCATACACGTTGCACAGAATTTCAAAGGGTAGGCAACAGTGAATGATTTCTAGAAGGTGAAGGAAGACCTTTTAAGAAATGTTGTCACTGGCAGAAAGTAGAATACATTTAATAGGGGAAGTACTTCTTCAGATTTAATAGTAGAGTAAATAAGGAGTAAAAATAGAAAATATGACTTCTTTGCTCATTAACGAATCTTATTAACCATGAAATATGTTACACTATCACCAATATTTCTAAAAAATATCTTAATCATACAACAGTCCATTTGAAGTTTATTCAATTGAATATAATTGTATTAATTTTCAGAGTTTGAATTCCAGAATAATTTGAACTGTTTCTGAAAATGACTTGAGCTTAAAATAAAAGTTATGATTTTTTTCAACTTGTCATTTCTAAATATATTGGAAGTTTATTCTACACTGTGTGCACACAATTATTAGGCAAGTGAATATTTTGACCATATCATCATTTTTATGCATATTTTCCACCTCCAAGCTGTATAAACTTGAATGCTTAGTGGATATAAACATATCAGGTGATGTGTTTTTGTGTAAATGGGAAGGTGTGGCTTAAGGAGATCAACAACCTATATCAAGATGTACATAATTATTAGGCAGCTTTTTTCCTCAGGCAAAATGGGCCAAAAAAAGAGATTTAACTGACTCTGAAAAGTCAAAAATTCTAAAAAGGCTTTCAGAGGAATGCAGCACTTTTGAAATTAATTAAGATCACAAGTTTTTTTTTATTGCAAATAATCAATAGGCAAGGAACATGTTGAGAAAAAAAGATACATATTACCTTATTTTTCGGTGTATAAAACGCACTTTAATTTTGGGGGAGGAAAACAAGGAAAAAAGTATTTTACCTCTGCCTACCAGCATTTAAGGTGGTGCCGCCCTCCTCTTCCTCCTGCAAGCAAGAGGTGCAGGGACTACTCGCTTTCCCCCAAAGAGACCCCTAGCATGCTCTGGGGGGAGGGACAGAGGACAGCCTGAGGAACAACCCTCCCTCTTCGGGACAGTGTGTGTGGGGGGGGGAATCTGCCCAGCAGCTTTGGGGAACAAGGCGGGTGCCACGATTTGCGGCTGGTCACCCCTCTGGCCGCGCTGACTTCACTCTCCAGCAATGTGAGGAGCCGCCGCCGCCGCTGCCTAACCCTCTCTGTGCCCAGGAGCCAAGCCGAGCTGAATGGGAGCCCCTAAAGGGAAACGTTCCTCCTTTCCAGCCATCGCGCTCGGATTCCAAAATGCAAACCTCAAGAGTCGCCAGTCAGGTGGTAGCCAGTTCCCCTTCAATGTGCAGCGGGGAACTGGGAAATGCTCGGTCTGCCACCCGAACCCGTGATCCCCTTCCCGATTCCGAACATGGGGTGTGTGCAGAGACAAAAAAAAGTGTACCGTGTTTCAGGCGGTGGATCTGGCCAGGAGGAAAGAGAAGAGTCTGCTGAGAAGGAGGACAGGGGCGCGCGGCTCTGCAATGTGCAGAAAAACACTTTTAGGCGTCAGCGCTACAATCTCCTCCCCAAATCCAAAGCACTTCCTGGGCGCAGAGAGGGTTAGGCAGCGGCGGCGGCTCCTCACATTGCTGGGGAGTGAAATCAGCGCGGCCAGAGGGGTGACCAGCCGCAAATCATGGCACCCACCTTGTTCCCCAAAGCTGCTGGACAGATTCCCCCCCCCCGTCCCGAAGAGGGAGGATTGTTCCTCAGGCTGTGCCCCGACCCAGATCCCTGCCGCCTGGAACTGGCCGAAAATGGCCGAAGGGTGGGGGCTGGCGGGTGGGCGGGGCTACATTCGGCGTATAAGACACACCCAGATTTTCACCCCCTTTTGGGGGATAAAAAAGGTGCGTCTTATACACCGAAAAATACGGTAACCGCCAAATATTTGAGAAGAATCAAACGTGAAGCTACCAGGAACCCATTATCCTCCAATGTTGTCATATTCCAGAACTGCAACCTACCTGGAGTACCCAGTAGTACAAGGTGTTCAGTGCTCAGAGACATGGCCAAGGTAAGGAAGGCTGAAACCCAACCCCAGTGAACAAGACACATAAGTTGAAACAGCAAGACTGTGACAAGAAATATCTGATGACGGATTTTTCAACGCTTTTATGGACTGATGAGATGAGAAGTGACTCTTGACAGACCAGATGGATGGGTCTGTGGCTGGATCAGTAACGGGCACAGAGCTCCACTTCGACTCAGACGCCAGCAAGGTGGAGGTGAGGTATTGGTATGGGTTGATATTATTTTTTTTTGTAATTTTTTTTTTCAAACTTAAACATAAAATATAACTTTCAAGAGCAAAGTCTCAATCCGGTTCATAGATAGTTACCACGCTTACATTTCTTTAACAAGCTTCATTCACAATTTCCCATTACATCTTTTACAAATGAAAATTCAAAACAGTTTTAACATAAATTCTAACATCTTCATCTAAGCAAATCCATTATGTCAATACAATTTTAATTTCAAATTAACTTCCACTCATTTTTATATCTATATGTCAAACTTAATTATATCTTGTTCTTCTTCACCTTATATCTTTTACCATCAGCATCAAAAAAATTTTTAATAATATTCTAACCTCTTATTCTAATTATTTACCCTACAATTTTATCACCACAAATCTTAATTTCAAATTCCATACCACTCCATTTTATTACACTTTATAAGATAAAATTCCATCTAATTCTTAATTTCTTGACCCTTTCCTCAATTCTTAATATCTTAAACTTTATCGATTTATCTTTGATTTTATCCAACTTATCATCTATTACACTTTTCATATTACACAGATTTATCACACCATACCTCCCTCTATTATTTGGCTATTATCCAACATATTCTGTTTGGCTGATTCCCAGCATATTCTTCTCCAGAACACCAACTATTTTTGGCTAGTTTCAATATAATCTCCTCCAAGCCTACCACCGTTATTGGATGATTTCCAGCATATTTTGTCTGGCTGATTTCCAGCATAGTCTCCTCCTATACTCCCTCTATTATTTGGCTGATTTCCAGCATATTCTCCTCCAACTCTCCTCCTGTTTGTTTGGCTGATTTCCAGCATTTTATTGGCTGATTTCCAGCATATTATGTTTGGCTGATTTCCAGCATAGTCCCCTCCAGGGCTCCCACTCTTGTTTGGCTGATTTCCAGCATAGTCTCCTCCAATTCTCCTATAAGTGTTTGGCTGATATCCAGCATTTTAACTAGTTTCCAACATATTTCCTCCGAGTCTCAAACTCTTATCTAGTTGGTATCCATCCCTCTTATTTTGACTTCCCCTTAACATATAATTATCTATTTTATGTCAGTTTCCAGTGCAGTCTTTCAAATTGATTCTCAATATATTTCATAATAATCATCATTTCCATCATATATTAAATTAAATCACAATTTGTCACTAATATCTGTGTGTCTGATAGTTTGTTCAATAAAACCTTAATCCAGCATAATCATCAATCTAACATTTTTTACAAATTAAAATTAAAACATGTTACATCAAGCAGTAAATTTTTCTTTAAGTTGTCTCACAGTAATATATACTCTTCTTTATTGTTTTAACCACCTATATATCATCCTCTATTTTAATTGCCATCTCTTATTTTCTATTTTTATTACTCCAGAAGCCTTTCTGCTTTTATCCAAAAAAACATGTATACCTTTACGCTTTTAATCTTTACATTTCAATTTAGTTACATTTAAAATGTAATACTTTATTTCTTCTTTTTCTTCCTTTTTCTGTCTGTCCATAAATATTCCATTTCAAAGTTCATTTGTTCAAATTAAAAAATTCTGTATGTTCCTTTAATGCTTTTATAATGTCTGTTCCATGTGTGATGCATCAACTTCCTGTCTTTTTTTCCTGTGCTACACCTAATTGTTTTTGCTAAGCTTGTTAATTTCCATTGTCAAATGTCCAAAATATTCCTTCTTTCTTCTTAAAATCATCTGGGACAAAGTAGAAATCTCCAAAGTCCATAGATCTAATGTTAATTTCAAAGTAATCCAAAATAAAAAGCCATTTAGGATGTTTCTTTTTCAAACAGAAAGGAAAATATCTTCAATCCACTTTCCTGCTTAGTCACTGCAGACTCCATGGCAATTTTGTAGCCATCCGTCTATCTTCTTTTTTTTTTATTGAAAAGTTTTACAAAAGAAAAATACAAAATTCCCCCCCCATGTTCCCCCCACCCTTCCCCTCCTTCATCCCTCCCTCCCCCCCTACTTCCCAGAGCAAAATACCAGGTATTTCATTTAATCAAACATAAACTAGATTAATCTACTTATCCTCTAAGTACTGCCTCCCCCACTGAAACCTTAACTCCACTCTACAGATAACCAAATACTTCTAATACTAACATTCATTCATAAGCTACTTGATATTTTCTTGTCTGATACTTATTTTGAATATAATCAAACCTTCTATGTTTAACAGTCTTTCTTCAGTTAAGTTAAACCAATCGCTAATTTGTGATAAAGCAGCTGCTTCATAATACAATCTTAAATTAGGCATTTTAAGACCTCCTCTCTCACGTATATCCTGTATAATTTTCAGTTTCACTCTTGGTTTCTTCCCAGCCCAAATAAAGGTATTAACCCCTTTCTGCCATTCCATCAGATTTCCATCTTTTTAAAGCACTGGTATTATTTGGAACAAAAATAAAAACCTAGGTAGTACATTCATTTTTATTGCTGCTATCCTTCCCAGTAGTGATAGTTGTAACTTTTTCCATTTTTCCATTTCTTTCTGTACTTTTTGCCAAAGAATTTCATAATTATTTTTATACAATTTCGTATTTGAGGCTGCAGTATATACTCCTAAATACTTAACCTTTTTAACTACTTCAAACCCCGTTATCCTCCCTAACTCTTCTCTTTGAGTTATAGGTAAATTTTTAGTTATCATCTTTGTCTTCTGTAAATTTACTTTGAATCCAGATACTTTGCCATATTGAGCTATTATATCCAACATATAGGGAGCAGCTTCTATAGGTTGGGATAAGGTAAGAACCAAGTCGTCTGCAAACGCTCTTAATCTATAATCCTGCTGTCTAATTACAATTCCTTTTATTTTGTCAGAATCACGTAGCTTATTCAACAAGACTTCTAAAGTTAAAATAAACAATGGCGACAAAGGACAGCCCTGCCTCGTACCTTTCTCAATTTTAAACACATCTGTTAAACCTCCATTAATTATTATTTGTGCTGTTTGTTCCTGATATATTGCTCTAATTGAATGTATAAAATACTCCCCAAAGTGCATTTTTTCTATTATTTTAAACAGAAATTGCCAGTTTAATCGATCAAATGCTTTCTCTGCATCCACGAATGCATCCCTGCAGGGACCTGATTATTTTTCTCCAAATATTCCAATAAGTTTATAATTTGCCTAACATTATATTTCATCTGTCTCCCTTTTATAAAACCTGATTGGTCATTGTGAATAACTTGTTGCATAACTGGCATTAATCTATTCGATAGTATCTTAGCAAAAATTTTATAATCCGTGTTCAGAAGTGAAATTGGCCTAAAATTTTCAGGTTTGATACAGTTTTGATCTTCCTTCGGAATCAATGAAACAAAGGCTGTTCTCCAAGAAGGTGGAACTCCTCCCCCTGATTGAATTTTACAAAATAGAGTTCTAAGCGGCTCTACCATTTCAAGCTGTAAATTCTTATAATAAACAGCTGTTAGACCATCTGTTCCTGGAGCTTTCCCTATTTTTAACTGCTTAATTGCCGCAGCAATCTCCTCAGAAGTTATTGGTTTATTCAATCCTTCCTTCTGTTCCAACGTTAATTCCAAAATATTCCCTTCCTTTAAATATCTATCTATATCTATACCTTGTATTGAGTCACTAGCATATAACTTTGTATAAAATTCCAAAAAAGCCTTTTTAATCATATTCTGTTGGTAAACTTCCTTACCTCTATATTCTATCTTACTAATGACTCGTGCTTTCTGTTTTTTCCTCAACATGTAGGCCAACCACCTACCTGGTTTATTGGAATTACAAAATGTATTATGTTTAGCATATTGTAAACTAGTTGCCACCTCATCAGCCATTAACATATTGAATTGCCCTCGTAGTATGTTTATTGTTTCTTTTACTTTCTTATTTCCTAGATTAGATATAAGTAATTGTTCTTTCATTTTTATTTCTTCCTCTATCTCTTTACGCTTCTTCTGTTGTTTTAGTCTATATTTATTATTCATATGTATTAAGATACCCCTCATATAAGCCTTACTAGCATCCCAGACCATTTCCATAGGAGTACCCTTATTCATGTTAATAACAAAAAATTCTCTCATTTGTTTTTTAAGCTCCTTTACATTTTCTTCATATCTAAATAAGTTTTCATTCAACTTCCAGGACCTCCTTTCTCCCCTCTCCTGTTCAAATTCAATCCAGACCGGACTATGATCAGTTAAGGTTCTTGGACATATCTTCGTCTTCTTCACCCTGGAAATAAAATCATTTGTGATTAGTATAAAATCAATCCTGGAGAAAGATTGATGTCTATCAGAAAAAAAAGTAAAATCTTTTTCCTCCAGGTTATGTTCTCTCCAGATATCTCTCAATTCTATATCTTCCATCATATCAAAAAAGATTTAGGTAGTTTTGCACGTGCTGAAGTCTTTGATAAGCTTTTTTTATCTTTCTGCGTATCAATTACTCCATTCCAATCACCCATTAATATAAAAGATTTATAGTCCCACTGTATTATTTTAGTATGTAAAAATTTATAAAACTTGTCTTGTTGCTGGTTAGGGGCATATATTCCAATAAGAAGCATTTTTCCAGATTGTGTCAATAATTCAATTGCAATATATCTTCCTTGATCATCTGCCTCAATTAGATTAGCTGATAATCCTTTCCTTACATATATGACTAGTCCATTTTTCTTCTCTGGCGCTGATGCCACAAAATTTGTACCTAATCTTGAATTTATCAAATATTTTTGGTCTGATAATCTAATATGTATTTCTTGTAAGCAAATAACATCGTTGTTAAATGGTTTCAAGTAGTGAAATACTTTCTTTCTTTTTTGTGGTGAATTTAGGCCATTAACATTCCAAGATAGGAATTTAGTTGCCATATTTAGCCTTTCGAAGCCTTGTGAGCATCAGCTCCACCTTACTCTTCGGCCTAGCTCCCCCCACTGCTTCTGTTTTTTGGACTTCTTGAGGTGAATCTTGAGATTGTTGCCCTTTTGGTTGTTGTTGTTGCAATTTATAAGTTGATCGGGTCAGTCGTTGTGCTTTCGGCTCTCCCTTCTTAGGTGGTTCCAAAGTTGGGGGTAAACCCCCAAGATCCAAATCTTCTTCCATAATAATTCCTCCAGCTGCAGCTTCAGCATAGGTTTGTATCTGTTTTCCATCTTTTTCTTGTTGTAATATCTCCATTTTCTTCCTTACCCCCCCTGGTGAGGGTGGGTATCCAGCCTGTAAAACATTTACATAAAAATCTTTTGCCTTCCAAACTGTGTTTAACCAGTATCTTTCTCCTTTATAAGTCACTATTAGACCAATTGGAACGTCCCATCTGTATGTCACTTGTTGATTTCTCAACTCATTTACCAAAAAGCCAAAGTCTTTCCTGCTTCTCAACATCTTTGGAGGAATCTCTTTCAAAACCACCACCTCCTGCCCAGCCACCAGAACTTTATTCTTGTAAGAAGCTTGTAGAATTTCATTTCTGATCCTCCTAGTTGTGAAGTAAATCACCACATCTCTTGGCAGCTGTCTTTGTTTTGCCAACCAGGAATTAACCCTGTAAATTTTATCAATTTGAATTGCCACATCTTCTGGTCTTTCTTTAATTATCTCCGCCATAGCATCAGCACAAATGTCTTTTAAATTTTCTTTGCTATTTTCCTTCAAGCCTCTCAGTCTCAGAGCAAACTCCATAGATCTGTATTGTAACATTACCAATTCATCATCCACTTTCTCTGTTCTGGTCATGACATCACCCATTTTGCTTTCCAGATTTAAATTGGCTTCATTAATTTCTTCAACTTTCCCATCAAGCTGGATAACAAGATTTGAGAGTCCTGATACAGCAAAAACAATATCATCTCTTATTTTATAATGCTCCTTTGCAACTGCTCCCTTGATCGAGCTTATATCTTCCTCAATTTTCTTAAATTTCCCTTCAACAAGTAGTGTTAAATTGTTCATTGCTTCTCTCATTTCTATTGCTTGATTATTCATGGCTTCTTTCATAGCTTCCTTAAAATCATTAAGTGCTGCGTCTTGACTCTGGGTCTGGCTCTGAATCAGCCGGAAGTTGTGCTTTCTGTGTCACCACTGACACAACTGGAGAGCCTCCCCCTCCTCTAGCAACTCATGATTTCACTTGTCTAGAAGCCATTTTTTTCCCCTTTCACCCCCTCTTTTCTTTAAAAGCAACAAAGTCTTTAAAGATGTTAATTTATAGTCTCTAAATTGCCAGACAAAGTAGTTTTTTTCCCCCTTTATTCTCTTCCCTCCGCACTCTCAGTTCCCAGCAGTTAATAGGCAGCTAATCCACTCTCCCAGCGCAAAGTTCTCAAGCACTTTCGTTTCAGGCTTTCACTTTCAAAGCCCTAACAAAGTCGCCATCTTCCGCCTCCAGCTCAAGATTCAAATTGAAACAAAGTAACTTTGGAGTTAAGCTCTGTATTTTTAAGGCTTGTTCTCTTGTTTTCCGCTCTGCCTGCGCTTGGAATCACTCAAACTCACTTTTTAAAAGCAGGATCGGATCGCAGCTTCTTGCCCTGCTTCTGCAGAGTCGTCCTGGCTCCGGAGCTTCTTGGCGGGCTGACTGAGGAGCTCTCACCCTCCAAGCCTCTGGAAATGATCCAGAGGACTTTCGGGGAGCTCTACTCTCGCCCACCGGCTCTCCTCTCCTTCTTTTCCCGAAGAAGAGTTTTTCAGCCGCTAGACAGCCGATTTGCGCTGTCAAAGCGGCTTTTACAGAGACACAGGGCTGGCGGTCATAAATGATCATCCACGGAGCCTGCGGTGCCAACCGGAAGTCCCCCGTCTGTCTATCTTCATTAGCCTCGTTAACTTTCAAAAGTGTAAACTCCCGGAGACATTTTTCCAATCCATTCCAAATAAAAGCAAAGTCAATTTACTGAGTTGTTAAAAGCCAATTAATCCAAATTTAATAAAGCAAAGTCTATTTCGGGTCTTCATTTCCATTTTTTTTTCCTTTTCAATCTTCAAGCCCCACGGCTCTGTAGCCGCTATTTGAAGTTGGGGTCTTTTTTTTTTAAAGTCCAAATATATGTGTTATTTTGCCTGGGTTGATATCACTCACCCGGCTTCAAGATACTTGCGCTCTATTCTTCTCCGCTTCTTCTCCTCTCCTCCAGCACGATCTTTGTTCCCAGTTCCCGCAGTTTCAGGACAGCCGCCATGGCTGTCGTTCCACTGCCACCGGCGTGAAGGGAAAGCCTCCGGCCCCGAGGAACCTGCCCATTCCTCTCAGCTGCCCAAGGGGTCCCTTCTTGTCCCCCTGTCCCTACAAGACAGGGGAGGTCCACAGACCTGTCGGCGGCAGCTTAGCAGATGGGGTTTTAGCGAAGCTCTACGGAGCTCGCCATTTCCCCGTCTGTGTCCCTGCAGCGCCAACCGGAAGCCGGTATGGGCTGATATTATTAAAGATGAACCAGTTGGACCTTTTCAGGTTGAAGAGGGACTCAAAATTAACTTCCAAACCTACTGCCAGTTTTTAGAAGACACTTTCTTCAAGAAGTGGTACGCGAAAAAGTCTGCAACTTTCAAGAAAACCATGATTTTTATGCAAGACAATACCAATAGCACTTAAAACTTATATACCGCTTTACAGTGCTTTACAGCCCTCTCTAAGCCGTTTACAGAGTCAGCATAGTACCTCCAACAATTTGGCTCCTCATTTTACCCACCTCGGAAGGATGGAAGTCAACCTTGAGCCTGGTGAGAACTGAACTGCCGAACTGCAGTTAGCCAGCAGTCAGCAGAAGTAGCCTGCAGTACTGAACTCTAACCACTGCACCACTGTGGCTCAATATATGCTCCATTGCATGCATCGAAGTACTCCACTGCATGGCTATCAGTAAAGGCCTTAAAGATGAAAGAATAATGAAATGGTCCCCTTCCTCACTAAACCGTATTGAGAACTTGTGGGCCCTTTTTAAAAGGAGCTTTATGGTGAAGGAAAACAGTACACCTCTCTGAACCGTGTCTGGGAGTCTGTGGTTGCTGCTGCACAAAAAGTTGATCATCAACAGATCAAGAAACTGACAGATTCTATGAATGGAAGCCTTATGACTGTTACTGAAAAGAAGGATGGCTATATTGGTCACTGATTTTTTTTTTAATGTCAGAAATGTTTATTTGTGCATCTTGAGTTCTTTGTTTATTATTCTCATTTTAACAGATGTAAATAAACAAATGAGATGGGCAAATTTTCATTTTTCATTTAGTTGCATAATAATTCCACAAACTAATAGTTGCCCAATAATTGTGCATACATAGATATTCTCCTAAGAAAGCAAAAAAACTTTACATTCTTAAATTTTCGGGTTTGAGGTTTATTAACATTTTGGATTGACCAAAAACACTGTAGTTGTTCAGTAATAAAATTAATCCTCACAAATCCAACTTGCCTAATAATTATGCACACAGTTTAGTGTCAAGTGTCAAGTCAACTCGACATAAAATGGGGAGGGGGAGTCCTTGCAGATCCTACAATGAAGGACAGGGTCCTACCAGACAATGACGTTCACGATGATTTACCATGGAGGTGGTGGGGTGTCTACGCTGTCCACAACTTTGCACATTGGTGGTGGGGAGGTGTTAGGCTCGGGATCAGAGGCGGTCGGTCACCCCGCGGCCGGGATAGGGCAAAATGACTGGAGGGGGAGGCGTTCCCAGCCACTGCAGAGAGAAGGGCTGAACCAGGAAGTAACGCCAATTGGCTATGGCCACTCCCAGGTTAATCGAAACATGGATAAACGAGCGCGGGGAGGCGCCCAACCCCAACGCCGACTTTGTATTATCCCTAACGTTCATGTGTGACTACACTGAGAAATGAGAATTAAACCTGCTTACAACCTCGTGCTTTGCTTGCGAGTCGTATTTTCAGCAGTACAATCCAGATTGGTGAGCAGCGCACGACAGAAAGTCGGCGTTTCCCTTTGCCTTCTCTTCTCTTTGAGGCTTTCGTGTGCCGGTAGGCGGGATGGCGGAGGGCATGGAAGCTGGATGCCCGGCGCTGGCTGACGTGGGAGAGGAATCAGTCACGGAGTTGGCTCCAGACGTGGCAGCCAGCACCGACCTTCTAGTAGTGCAGCCGAAGGAACGAATGGCCCAACAGGGGGTGGAGGTGCTTGATGTGTTGGTGGGACCAACCAGCTCTGACAGAAAGAAGACTACATCAGGCGAGTGGTGGCATTGCCCCACTCTGACGGGCACTACGTCTAAGCCTTTGAAACCCCGCCCAGGCAATTCGGCCCTTCAGGGATGGCGAAAACGTCGCTGGGTGGAGGAAGACGACGGGGAGTGGAGTTACTCCATGGGACTGGGGTCCACCACCCTGGACATTCTGAGGGAGAGGTTTGGAGAAGTGAGTTTCCGGGATACCCCGTCCTGGCAACCCTGGGCGACCGAATTGGAGGATCCAGCATCCTGGCAGGGAGGACTGTCCAGGAGCATAGATACACGCTTCCAATTAGCCAGCCTGAAATTGCAACTAGCGAGAAGCCGAACGCGGCCAGGGGAACCGCTTGCAACAACACCCACAACCATGTCGTCGGGGGACGCCCTCAGAGGGGTGGAGCAAGATGGCCCCGCTTGGCAAGGGCTGGTTGCTACCGGTTATGAGGCTGCCAGGCGGCAAGAGGCTTCACGGAGAGGGAATGGGAGGGATGCACAGGAATCTCGGCCACCGCCTGGTGCTGTTCCCCTATGGGTGCCAGGGAATTGGCCACAACGGCAGGTGTGGAGCCCCCCTCCCATTCAGACTACTTTTGATGGCAGTGCGGATCGAGTCTCTATTTTTTTGAGCCAGGTGCTCAGTTATCTCTATCTTTACGGACACCTGTATCCCTCTCAGTGGTCCATGGTGGTAGCTATAACTAACGTACTAATGGGGGAGGCTGCTAACTGGGTCGCTGACCTTCATAGCAAACATGCACGGGAGCTGATTGATGTAGGGTTATTTCTGGAAGCCTTAAGAAGCCGGTTTGAGGATGACACTCACACCCAAGTGGTGTGGTTGGTCTCGTTAAAGCAAAAAGGCCGGCCTATTAAGGACTATATTAAGGAGTTTCGGGCTCTTGCTGGACGGCTACGAACTTGGCCAGAGCAGCTGTTGGTGCACCATTTTCGTTTGGGATTGGATAAGTACATTAGACAAGCTTGTGTCTATAGGGGCCTACACCCCCCCCCCCGGCTAACTGAATGGTTTAGAGCTGCAGTAGACCTCGATGTAGGTTTGCGGGAGTTCCGGCCCCGGGGGGGGGGAGGATGTTACACAACCTCGGTGACAGGTAGAGACCGAACCCCATCAGGGGTTCTGGGTGGCCCAGCTCTTTTCCTTTTTGCTCCACAGAGTCAGCAGCCAGAGGTGTGTTCCGCTGCTTTCGATATGACCAACCAGGCCATCGGGCTTTTGATTGTCCTTTACCTCCCATCCAGGCCAAGGCACAGACACCGGGAACGGGTTGCACACCCAGGGGCCGGGCTCGATCAGGAGCGGACCAATCCCGCTTGGCTGCCCAAACTCCACGCAGCAGCCCACATTCTCCTCCGAAGGAGGCCGCTAGTCCAGTTGCACCAGAAGGAGGGTCCGTCACCGTGAATGATGATGAGGAAAGTGACCCGAATAACCCCATGGTAAGTGCACCAATTCGTCCCTTTATCATATCAGTAGTTGTACGGAAACCACGTACCTCCCAGATGAGTCATCGGGGAGCATTAATAGACTCTGGCTGCACCATGTGCTTGATAAGCAGAGAGATTGTTGATGACTTGGGGTTACGCACGGTGAAATTAAGGACTCCAATAAGATTCAAACAAATGGATGGCTCTGTCTTGGGGGGGGGGGGCTGTCTAAACTCATCACCAAATTAGTGGAGTTACAAATAAGGGAGCATAGAGAGACTTTACACTTCGTTGTAATAGAACGTATGATTGAGCCCCTCATTCTGGGACTGGCGTGGCTGGACAAATGGAAGCCCCACATATGGTAGGAAGGGGGGTACTGAAAACTATGGCTTATTATAGGCCCAGAGCTAGAACCCGAGGAACAGAAGGAGCGAGCTGGGGGACAGGGGGAGGTGTCTTGTGGATTCCCAAATGTGTATAATGACCTAAGGCAGGTTTTCAACGAGGAGGAGAGTGAGGTTCTCCCACCCCATCAAACAACAGATTGCGCAATCGAACTGGTCCCAGGGGCTAAACTACCGAAACCCCGGATGTACGCCATGACCCAACCCGAAATGGAGAAATTGTGCCGGTATATCGATAGAAATCTCGCGAGAGGTTTCATTGAGCCCAGCAGGTCGCGGGTGGCTGCGCCTGTGCTATTCAGGAAGGAGGATAGGGGGTTATGTCTTTGCGTGGACTTTCGGGGATTGAATACGGTGTGCGTTGAGTATCTATACCCTCTCCCCCTAATTAAAGACCTCCTAGCCGTATTGTCCACCGGACGGATTTTTACAAATCTCGACCTGCATGAGGCCTACTACCGTGTGCGCATCAAACAAGGTGATGAACTACCTTTAATTGTCCATTAGGTAGTTATAAATTCTAAGTAATGCCGTTTGGCCTACAGGGCGCTCCTGCCGTCTTCATGCAGGTCATCAATGAGGTGTTGCACGAGCATCTTTATAGAGGTGTGCTAGTGTATCTTGATGACATCTTAATATACACCAAAACGATGGAGGAGCACGTCCAATTGGTCCGACAGGTACTGAGCAAATTGTTAACAGCACACCTCTTCGTTAAATTATCGAAATGCGAGTTTCATCATACACATTTAGATTATTTAGGGTACCGTATTTCGGAGGCCGGGGTGGAAATGGACCCAGGTAAGGTGAAAACAGTCTTAGAATGGCAAGGCCTGCGACAAGTAAACAACTACAGAGCTTCCTTGGCTTCGCCAACTTTTATAGACAGTTTATTCCAGAGTTTGCACAGACCTCTTGCGCACCAAGCATACCGGGGGAAAGGCGAGACCCGGCCAGACGTTGCAGTGGACGATTGAGTGTCAGCGAGCATTTGAACAACTAAAGGCGCTGTTCTCTCGGAGCCCTATTTTGAAACACCCTGACCCAAACCTCTTGTTCGTCATTCAAGCAGATGCCAGCGACATAGCTGTGGGTGCTGTACTGCTACAAAAGGTGAAAAATGGAACATTGCACCCTTGTGCCTATACTTCCCGGAAGCTGACCCCAGCCGAGAGAGGTTGGGCGATCTGGGAAAAAGAGGCCTTCGTAGTCCGGTGGGCCTTACTTACATGGCGACACCTCTTGGAGGGGATTGGTACCAAATTTGAGGTGTGGACTGATCATAAGAACTTACAAGCCCTCCAAACGCCGAGAAGGTTGTCCCCAAAACAGATACGTTGGGCTCAATATTTCCAATGCTTCAAATTTGACCTGAAATATGTACTGGGGGGAAAGAACTTTCTGGCTTTGTCGCGAATGCCTCAATTTCAAAGCAAAAGAGAAGAGGTTGTCCAAGCGATGATACCAAAAGACCTAAGCGAAGACTGCTTAAATACTAAAGAACACTCATGTCAAATGGATCTACATCGCGAGATGGGCAAAGACCGTTGGGTTCATACCCACAAATTGATATTAACACACTGAAATGGGATCGCATGGATGGGGTCTCGCATCTATGTACCGGTGGCTTTACAACGAGCGGTGTTACAGCGATGTCACGACTCAAAACTGGCCGGTCATTTTGGTTTCCTCAACACATTACATTTAACCAGACATCAATTCTGGTGGCTACAACTACGGAAAGATGTCAAACAATACGGAAAAGAATGTTCAACGTGCGCAACGACAAAATCACAGTCTGGACGGCCCTTAGGACCTTTGCAATCAGTAGCTAACCCTAGGGAACCTTGGGAAGAAAATGCTATGGATTTTGTGGTAGACCTTCCTAATAGGGTGTCTTCCCTGCTGCCTTGAAAGAGGCGGTGGTGAGGCCTCTCCTCAAGAAGCCTTCCCTAGACCCGGCAGTGTTGGCAAATTATCGTCCAGTCTCCAATCTTCGCTTCGTTGCGAAGGTTGTTGAGAGTGTGGTAGCGCGACAGCTCCCCCAGTACCTGGATGAATCGTCATATCTGGATCCGTTCCAGTCGGGCTTCAGGCCTGGGTACAGCACGGAAACGGCATTGGTCACGTTAGTTGATGATCTCTGGAGGGCTCTCAGCGGCTTTTGATACCATCGACCATGCCCCGGTTAGAGGAGTTAGGGGTGGGGGGGCACCGTCCTACGGTGGTTCTCCTTTCTCTCTGACCGGTCGCAGTCCGTGTTGACAGGGGGGCAGAGGTCGACCCCGAGGCCCCTTGTATGTGGGGTGCCACAAGGGTCGGTCCTCTCGCCCCTTCTGTTCAACATTTATGTGAAGGCGCTGGGTGAGATCATCCGTGGTTTCGGGGTGAAGTACCATCAGTACGCTGATGATACTCAGCTGTACATCTCCACCCCGGACCACCCCAATGATGCCCTTGAAGTGATGTCCTGGTACCTGGAGGCCGTGCGGATCTGGATGGGGAGAAACAGACTCAGGCTCAATCCATCCAAGACCGAGTGGCTGTGGTTTCCGACATCCCGATATAGTCAGTTGGTGCCATCACTGACTATTGGGGGCGAGTCATTGGCCCCCACGGAGAGGGTTTGCAACTTGGGTGTCCTCCTGGACTCACGGCTGTCTTTAGAAGAGCACATGATGGCCGTGGCCAGGGGGACTTTTTATCAGGATCGCCTGATTCGCCAGTTGCGTCCCTTTCTGGATCGGGACTCATTAAATACGGTCACTCATGCTCTCGTTACTTCCCGCTTGGACTACTGCAATGCTCTCTACATGGGGTTCCCCTTGAGGAGCACCCGGAGGCTCCAGCTGGTCCAGAATGCGGCGTGCGGGTGGTTATGGGAGCGACGTGGTGCTTCCATGTGACCCCCCTCCTGCGCGAGCTGCACTGGCTCCCAGTGGTCTTCCGGGTGTGCTTCAAGGTTTTGGTTACCACCTTTAGAGCGCTCCATGGCATCGGACCGGGGTATTTACGAGACCGCCTTCTGCTACCAATAGCCTCTCACCGACCAGTACGCTCCCATAGAGAGGGGCTCCTCAGGGTGCCGTCGGCCAAACAGTGTCGACTGGCGGCCCCCAGGGGGAGAGCCTTCTCTGTGGGGGCACCTACCATCTGGAACGAGCTCCCCCCAGAGATACGAAGGATCCCGGACCTGCGCACGTTTCGCCGTGCTCTCAAAACTTTTCTAATTCAGCAGGCTGGCCTGGCCTAACTCTCCTCTTTTAAATTTTTAATTCGTGATTTTATAAATTGGGTGTTTTAATCTGTGTTTCGGCCAAAATATTTAATAATTTTAAGGGATTTTTAATATTTCTATTATCTGTATTTTATCTTGGCTGTTCACCGCCCTGAGTCCTTCGGGAGTAGGGCGGTATAGAAATTTGATTAATAAATAAATAATAAATAATAGTAATGGGAATACTGTCATCTGGACCATAATCGACCTCTTTTCTAAGCAGGCCCATTTCGTTCCGTGTACCAGTTTGCCGTCGGCTAGGAAGCTGTCAAGGATGTTCATCCAACACGTCTACCGGCTCCATGGTGCCCCACGGTGAATCATCTCGGATAGGGGCGTTCAGTTCACCACCCACTTTTGGCGCAATTTCTAACAACCATCGGCTCCTCTCAAGGACTAAGTACCGCCTATCATCCAAGTACTAATGGAACCGCGGAATGGGCTAATGCCATGGTGGAATGCTATTTATGTTGCTATGTGTCGTATCAGCAAAACGACTGGGCAGACCTTCTGCCTTTTGTGGAAATAGCTTATAATAATACTATCCACCGAAGTATAGGTACCACACCCTTCAAAATTGTCTCCGGCAAAGAATTTAGGGCCATTCCCAAATTAGATGACCAGAACAAAGAACAGGTGTCCCCAGATGAATGGAGTAGTCATATCAGTAAAGTCATGGTGGACTACAATACCTAGTCAAATGGAAGGGGTATCCCTTAGCGGACGCATCCTGGGTGGGGGCGGCAGACCTAAACGCCACGAAACTTTTAAAAAAATATCATAAAACCAACCCAAAGAAACCCGGTCCTGTAATCTAACCCTCTTTCATGTTTTGCAGGTGGACTCCTGATAGAGGGGGCCGCCTGTTGAGTGTCAAGTCAACTCGACATAAAATGGGGAGGGGGAGTCCTCGCAGATCCTACAATGAAGGATGGGGTCCTACCAGACAATGACGTTCACGATGACTTACCATGGTGGTGGTGGGGTGTCTACGCTGTCCACAGCTTTGCACATTGGTGGTGGGGAGGTGTTAGGCTCGGGATCAGAGGCGGTCGGTCACCCTGCGGCCGGGATAGGGCAAAATGACTGGAGGGGGAGGCGTTCCTAGCCACTGCAGAGGGAAGGGCTGAACCAGGAAGTAACGCCAATTGGCTATGGCCACTCCCGGGTTAATCAAAACATGGATAAAGGGGTGCGGGGAGGCGCCCAAACCCAACGTCGACTTGTGTTATCCCTAACGTTCGTGTGTGACTACACTGAGAAATGAGAATTAAACCTGCTTACAACCTCGTGCTTTGCTTGGGAGTCGTGTTTTCAGCAGTACAATCCAGCTTGGTGAGCAGCGCACGACATGTAGCTGATTATTAGGTTCTAGTTCAGTGACTTTCTGCTGACAAAAGTTTTTTTTTTTGTCTCAATTTTTTAAAAATCTGAAATAAATCTTAATAAATAAAAGACAGCATTTCAACTGTCAGCGGCCAACACAATTTCCAAAGGAATCTGGCCAAGCCAGCTAAAAGCTTGCACTGTCAGCGTTCCAGAAAGTCACCAACTCCAATTAAAACTCAGAGACTGAAAGAGCCTTGGTAGTACTAGGGTTTAAGGCACCCTGTTATTAAGCTGCTTAAGACCAGCTGCCTGCAATTACTGCAGGGTTCGAATCTCGCCAAGGCTCAAGGTTGACTCAGCCTTCCATCCTTTCTAAGGTAGGTGAAATGAGGACCCAGTTTGTGGGGGCAATAAGCTGACTTTGTATAAATATACAAAAGGATGAAGGCTATTGCTGAGCACATTGTAAGCCGCCCTGAGTCTTCGGAGAAGGGCGGCATATAAATCAAATTAAAAAAAAAAAAAAAAAAAAGAGACAAGCATTTCTCAAAGTCCCTTTTATTACAGTAGGTATACTGGCACAACTAGAAAAACCCAAATCTGAGAGTTCCGGGTTTTCCCTCAGTAAATCAAAATCCCAAATCCAGCCCCTGCACCCATCAGTCTGTCACATGGCCCAATCATCATCCGTCCCAACTTGAGCCTGCAACCACTCCTCCTCAAGATGCATAAACACCATGACCTTGACCGAAGGGAAGAATGCTATTATGTCTAACTACAATAACTCTTCTAAATCCCCCCTCCTACTTTCCCAAGCGCAAGATGTTGGCAGCGGGGTAGCATCTGGTGCTAATATGGCTTCCAAAACTGACAGGCATCCCCCCCCCGATGGAAAAACCATGCTCTGGAAAATAAAATGGACAAAACACAAAAGAAGAGGGTTAACACGTTGTTCAGAAACGCACTTAACCCCCTCTCTCCACTCCTGGAGGACCCTTCGGTTTGTCAGGGAATTTATCGTGAAATTGTTTCACATACTCTCAGCCCCCCATCTTTCTTCTCCTTAAACAAGATGGGGGCTCTCACTTTAGATTTTGCAGTCTCGATGAATCCTCTGGCTAAATTGGTATCAATGTACTTCCTCAACTCAGTCATTTCCACAGGAGTCATGGAGTAGATTCTGGGTTTTGGTAACTTGGCCCCAGGTTCTAATTCGATGGCACAGTCAGTGGCTCGATGAGGGGGATATTATATTCCTCCTCGCTAAATGCCTTGGCCAGGTCTTTATATTTCTTGGGAATCTGGGGCTCACATGAAGGGCAGTCTGAAGCGACTGTTGCATCTTCTGGCATTTGGCTTCTATAGTTTGGCAGTCTCTTGGGAGGAGGGACAGGGGTTAGTGGGCCAACTCCTATTATGATTTTCCGGTATCCATCCTCCCATTTAATGGTGGGGGTCCATTTGTCAAGCCAAACAAGGCCCAATATGACAGATTCTGACATCTTTGGTGCTACTATAAATTGTTTAAATTCACGATGTCTCCCAAATTCCAATCTAACCAGTTCAGTAATTCAGGTGGCTGGGACTCCACCAATTAATGTCCCATCCACCTGTTCAAACTTAATTGGGCGCTTCAAGGCTTTTGTTTTTATTCCTAATTGTTCAACAATTGGAAGTCCAATTAAGCATCTGGTACAGCCTGTATCTATTATCGCTGGTACTTCTCCTTGCTCCCCAGTCTCTGGCACCACCAATTTCACTTTAATTGAAAAAGAAGGGATGGGTGAACTCACCATCGAGTCATCTTCTCTGCTAACTTCGTCGGGAGCGGCTTCTTTGGCTGGAGGTTCCTCACTCTCTTCGATGGTGAGGGGAACCTCTATGGTTTGTCTGGCAAATCGGCTGGAATCAGGGGACTTTCTTGGAGCACTTCTGCCTTGGGTGGCCATAGCCGGACGTTGTTATGGAACTGGTGCAGGGGCCAGGCACTCAGAAGCTCTATAACCTGTTTGTCCACAATGATAGCATTTAATCACCCCTGCAGGTTGAGTGGGAGGGACTTCAGCAGGCTTTGACAGTAGATGTCTAGCCAGAGTTCTCCGAGGCAGCTTCTCTGCTGGGGCTTTGTGGAGGGAGTGAATTTCACTATCCAGAGCTATGGACATGGCATACCAGTCCTGCAGTCGCTCTGGCATGCCTCAGATGCCACAAGATTTCCTGACTTCTTGATCAATGGCTTCTTTAAAATAGTGTAGGAGTATGCAGTCCAGCCAATGGGTAAGGTTCCCTGTGTCCCGTCTAAAGTTCCATACAAAGTCTTTTATGGGTCGATTACCTTGCTTCATCTCTTTTATGGTGGCTTTGTTCTTATTGATCCGGTCAGGATCATTAAATCAGGCCTGAAGCAGCTCAACAAACCCTTCAGCATCATCTAGTTCAGCCACTCCCTCGTTGTGCAGCTGGGCTATCCAGTCTCAAGCGTCTCCTTCATTCATCCCCTCTGAAATGGCAGATACTAAGTTGTGATCAGTTTTGTATTTTTCCCCATACTGATCTATATGGGCCCAGATTCGGCTAAGGAAGTAAGCCAGTTTGGGAGGCTTACTATTAAAGGTGGTCCTAAAACGGGGTGGAGGTGGTCTTGCAGGTGGATTGGCCCGAGATGGACAGTGGGACTGGGAGCTCCTGCTGAAGAGGGGGGGGCTGGACCAAGATGTCATCCAGGTAAGCCTGCAGCCGCATCGGGATTGACTGCAGGTGGGCTGTAAGAGCAGCCAGGATCTTGGTGAAGCTGCGCAGGGCCGATGCCAGCCCGAAGGGTAGGGCACAGTGTTGCAGACGGCGACCTGCGTAGCTGAAGCGGAGGTACTTCCGATGGGCTGGTGAGATCGGGATGTGAAGATAGGCCTCTGAAAGGTCTATGGAGACCATAAAGTCCCCCGGATGAAGTCCCTCCAAGATAGATTTGAGGGAATTCATCTTGAACCTCCGATAGACCAGGTGGGTGTTGAGGGCTTTTAGATCTAGAATCACCCTTCAGCCCCCTGAGCGTTTCGGTACCATGAACAGAATGGAGTAAAACCCCTGTCTCCGTTGGTCTGGAGGAACCTCCTCCACGGCCCTGATCTCTAAGAGGTGCAAGATAGCACGCTCCATGAGACTCCTTTTGTTGTAGTGTTTGGAGACAGGGCATGGTATGAAGTGGCTTGGTGGGCTGGAGATGGTATTAAGAACCCAGCCATCGGTCGTTATGAGTGCCCACCAGTCTATGAAGAGGCTCAAGCGACCTCCTATGGGGGAATTGTGAAGCAAGTTATTTCTGACAGCGGAACGGGAGATTGGCCGATCCACAAAATGGCTGCCGTTGGGTCCCAAACTGTTTGGATCTGTCCCAAAAGAAATTCCTATCCTGCTGGCAAAATTGGCCTTGAGGTAAAACCACTGCTGAGCAGTGCCCTCCTGAGCGTTAAGCGGGAGGGGTTTGCAGTAGAAGGGGGTGGCTCTTCTGTCCGCTCTCCTTGTGGAAGAAGGCAAAACCTTCCTCCTTTTCTTATCCTCAACAAGAAGTGGCTCAAGAGTCGTCAATTTCTTTCCCGTGTATGGGGCTGCAGCCAACCGCCACTTAGCCCGTAGGTCAGCGGGCCACTGATGGAGCCATAGCAACTGTCGTGAGGTGACCAATGAGGCCAAGGCCCTAGAGGCGTATTTTGCAGCATTGAGCATTCCATCCGCTGAAAACTGGGTTGCGGCTATTATCTTATTCAGGTCCTGGTGTAAGCTTGCCTCATTCAGAGGCAGCCGGGTCTGCAATTGCTGCAGCCATAAAAGGGAGGGGCGGTTGAAAAATGAAGTTGAGGTTGCAGCCTGAATTGCCCAGGCCAACACCTGGTGACCTTTCTTGAAGGACAGCTCAAATTTCTTGTCCTCTGGCCAAAGGCCTTTGGAGGAGCCCCCTGACAGATAAGGCAAAGAGGACGTGAGAGCAGCAACTGGGTTATCAACTGGAGGTACCTGCAGGAGTTGAGCGAACGCAGGAGCAGATTGTAATTACGTCGATCCGCCTCATTGGGGGTGGGAAGAGAAGCCAGGCTGGCCCATTGCTTCTGGACAACGTTGGTGAACAACATGGGGACTGGAATAAAGAGCTGCTCCGCCACCGGTTCAGAAAAGAGGCCGTGGCTGCTTCCTGGTCTCGGGGTTGAGCTCTCTTGGGCTGGTTCCGACTCCTGCAGGCCTGTGGTGACCTTGGCCTTATACAACAAGGACTCGAACAGCCCGTGAGGGAAAAGTCCAGTAAAGGCCGGGGTGTCAGGAAAAACCCCTTCATTGTCAGAGAGATCTGGTTCTCTCTGAGCCTCCTCTCTCAGAAATAAATCAGCACTTCCCCCCGAGTGAGAGGGAGATCACTGCAGGGATCCAATTAAACTGGCAGATGGCGAGTCATGCCGTTCCCCTGAGAAGAGATTGGAGACTAACAATGCTGAACGTTGCTCCTGGATGCCAATTGCAATGCCCTTGGTGATTGCTCAAGGACTGGACCGCCTCTGGTAGGACACTCAGCTCCAGATCCGTGGGCTCAGCAACGGGCTGAGATTCGGGAGCCTTTGCTGCGATAGAGCAAGCAAAGGGGTCCCCCTTTGTACTCCGGTCTTCTTTCACCGGAAGTGCCATGTTTGGTGACAAGACGCCAACGCCTTCAGGTGACAAACCCCTGGGCAGGGAAACTGCCTGGTGTGGCACTGGATGGTGAGAGACTGAGCTGCTTATTGATTGCGTGTCGAGATAGGCTTGCTTCTTCGCAGCTAGGGAGACCTGCCTTTCTATGGCTTTCTGCCTCCTCTCTAGATCCCTAAGTTCCACTTTGGAGGGCTGCTGGGCTTTGTGTCCTGTAGCAGATTTACAGGATGCTTTCCTGCCTCCTGAGGTCGAAGCCTCAGCTCTGTCTTTCAGCCGATCCGCCATATTTGGTCACCAGGCGGAGAAACAGTGGCGGCTATACTGGAAATCCAGATTAGCCAGCACATGATGGAGCAGAAGTAAGCTGCTCAAGGGTGGCTAACCCAGGACACCTGGGTGTTGCCAGTTCCTGTACACCTTCTCCCTTCTCCCAGCGCTCCGCTGCAAATAAGGCCCAGGAGTCCAAAGAATGCACTGGGAAACTGCCGGTGGCCGCGCTACAGCTGATGAAGGCTCTGTAGTGGACGGCAGCATTCACGTGGCTTGTAAAGGATGTGACAACAGCAGTAATGGCAGCGGCCATGATGCGTCTTGAAGAACATATGATGGTGGCGGCTCTCACAGTTCACCTTGCATCAAAGCAGAGGTGGCCTGCAGAGCTCGTATGAAGAGCTCAGAATGGTGAGAGTGAGGGCTCAGTGGCAGCGGCGACCCCCGTGGCTCATCTGAGGAGCGCAGTAATGATGAAGGCCACGTGGCTAGGTTGTGGGGGCTCCACGACGGCAGCGGCTCGTTCAGCTATTAGAACGGCCCGGTGGCAGTTCGCTCGGCTGTTAGAGCGGCCCATTTGGCGGCTGAAGTCACTTCTCAATTGACCAGCGCTGGATGAGGGGAAGGGGGGTGAAGTGATGAGCAAGCGCTTCGTCCAAAAGGCAAGGCACCTTGGATGACTTAGAGGTTCTGCAACGGTGGCAGCGGCGTTTCCAGACGAAGCTGAACTGGCCAACACGCTAGCACCATTAACGCGACTCGGAGAAACCTGCAATTTTGAATTCCAGATGGTCCAGGAATGGAGTGAATCAGAGAAACTGCCAATATGTCTCATCAGATTGACTGAGTCGAAAAACTGGAGCCGACGGAGGCACATGGAGGTGTGGCCAACAAAATTATGACTCAGTCTCCAGGCAGATCCAACTGTATCAACCCATTCCTGGCCCATTCCGCAGCCTATTGGGAGAACATATTAGCTTCCAATCATGCATATTGCTATGGGGTACCTTTCTTCTAACAGTGCCATCTTGGCTTTATGGGGCCCTGGATTGGTCAAGTACCAGTCATATTGTCTGATGGGGAAGAGGAGGCAGAGCTGAGGCACAATAAGGAAGAATCTCATTTCACTCTTGTCCTATGACCATGATGGTGAACCTATGGCACGCATGCCAGAAGTGGCACGCAGAGCCCTCTCTGTGGGCACACACGCCGTCGCCAGCTGCTCTTCTGGTTTCTGGCACTTGCATGCGCACCAGCCAACTTTGAGTTTCTGGGGGCCCTGTATGCGCCATTTCTATTTGGGCACTCAGTGCCGAAAAGGTTCGCCATCACTGTCCTATGAGATGTCACACTTCCTGCCCTAATATTAAAAGGGTCATATTCAACAGTGGGAAAACTGGCAGCACTAAACACACAGAATTTTTGAAATCTCATATTATCTCTATTATAGATGTTGTGCTAGTTCACAAAACATACTGCAGCATCTCACATGATTATAAACTCATTTTCCCACTTTAGAATTTGATCAGTTAGTTATGATTATCAACATTTGCCTATATTTGAGTGACTGAGAAGTTGCCCCCTCTTTCTTGTGTTCATACTAAAAGGGAGGGGGAGTCTGGCACCCATATGCTCTCTCCTGTCACCTTACGCCATTGTTGGTACAGCAGTGCCTATGGGCAAAATTGCCACCCCTCATGACACCCATTAGGCTCCACAGAATTATTTTTTTTTAATGATTTAATTTTAAAAAGCAAATGGGGACATAGTGATGCTGGAAAGAAATGATGAGCTTCCTGTAACATTTTTAATTCTGACCATGCCTCCTCTCTACATTCTATAATAATAATAATAATAATAATAATAATAATAATAATGATGATGATGATGATGATGATGATGATGATGATGATGATGATGGTAGGTTGATTTGAGACCAACATTTTATCTAACAGTGTGCCTCTCGTCCTCTTTTCTCACAACAAATGAGTCTGCAGCTCAAGAATGCCTCATAGAAAATTAGAAGAGAAACTGTATAAGGTGGTGCCTGGTTCATGAATGCTTTGCCATGGTAGCCATCTCTATCATGGCAGCTCTTTTGCTCTCAAAATATCAAAGGATTCCATTGCCACCACCACCACCACCACCAGAGATTTGTCTGAAGGGTTTAGAATCCCCTCTTCTCACATACCGTATTTTTCGGAGTATAAAATGCACCGGAGTGTAAGATGCACCTTAATTGTTGGGGAGGAAAAAAAGAAAACAAGAGTTCTGCCTCTGCCTACCAGCATCAAGATCAGCCGTGTCCTTACTTCCACTTGATTTTGATAACGAGCAGCACAGATCTTTTTATCAGTTTAAAACAAACCCTATCACATTACGTGCATTTAACTGGAATGAGTGGGGTGGGGGATGATTTTCATAGGGGCAGAAGAGGGACTTGGCACCGAAGGCTCCGCTCCCGAGATGCCCCTGTCTTCCTACCTATAGCCGTAGGCGTTGAAAGCCTGGCTTTCTTCCTTCTTTGGCCTGGATTACGGTACCTTTCTATTTTGTAGGAAGCGCAGCTTTCTTTCCCAATTACTCAGAGGCTTTGGTTTAAGGTGGCACTGCTTTACGCCACCGTCCTCCTCCTCCTGCAAGCGAAACGTGCCTCAGAGACTCAGCTGGGGAAAGAGGGTGTTGATTACCAGTACTGAGAGGTTCTTCTCCAGAAAACGTATCAGGGTGCTCCTGCAATCCTCAGGGACTACTTGCTTTCCCCCGAAGAGACCCCTCGAATGCTCTGGGGGGAGGGTCAGAGCGCAGCCTGAGGAACTCTTCAGGACGATCTGGAGGGGAGGGAAAATCTGCCCGGCAGCTTTGGCGAACACGTTCGCGGCTGGTCACCCCTCTGGCCTCCCAGCAGGCAGCTCAGGGCAGACAATGGTCGCAATGACTTCACTCCCCAGCAATGTGAGGAGCCGCCGCTGCCGCTGTCTAAGCCCTCTCCGCGCCCAGGAGCCAAGCGGGAGTCCCTAAAATGAAACGTCCCTCCTTTCCAGCCACCGCTGCCCATCGGCCGGATTCCCCAATGCAATTCTCAGAGCCGCATTTCAGGCGGCAGCCAGTTCCCCTACAATGTGCAGCGGGGAACCAGGAAACGTTTTGGATTTGGGGAGGGGATCGCAGCGCTGCTGCCTGAAAATGCTTTCCTTCCCGTTGCACATTGTAGAGCCATGCACCCTCGTCAAACACCCCATGTTTTGAATCAGGAAGTGGATCGCGGATCTGCAGCCCGAAACACTTTCTTTTGGAATCAGGATAGATTCCAAAGACAGCTTTCCTTCCCAATGCCAAAGGAAAGCATTTTGGGGCAGCAGACCTGCAATCCCCTTCCCGATTTCAAACATGGGGTGTGCAGAGGCAAAAAAAGTACATCGCATTTCAGGCGGAATGTAGAAACAAAGTCTGCATTTCCCACTACCACAGACCAACAACTTTTTAAACTTTTCATTGGTAATAGAACTGCTCCTCAGAAAGCAACAAATGAATTTTGGCTGCACATGCTGTTCTCCTGCTGATACATCACTGCTTTGTAACCAGTCCAACATATTCAATTATAATGTTATCAGATCAGACTTAAGGCAAACTGAATGCCAGACTGAACACCCAAAACATGCAGTCAGAATAATATCCTTAAGTTATATATAAGATATATTTTTTTTAAAAATCAACAATCTGGCGTCTCAAATTGTTTTTATAATCTTTATATTAACAAAAAAAGGTTCAGGTATTCTATAAAGTGAGACTGAGCATTCCTTAGACATTATAAAATGCTGAGAAATTAACTTACCTTTTCCAATTCTCTTGGTATTCGCATGCATGTATACACTCTCTCTCTCCGTTCTGTGTACTTGGCTTCATTGTGTTCAAGGAAGTAACCTCTTGTTAGCTCTGCATTGATAAATCTCAGTAGAGAAAGATCTGCATTGAAAGGAAACCTCTTTTTAAAAACGTTGAATTATTTAGCATTTCTTTTCTCATTTTTTCTTAGCTGCCATAGTGAACTACTTTAAATTAATTTATGTGAAGGGTCTCTAAACTGGCTGGGAGTTGAAATCCACAAGTCTAAAGTTACCAAGTTTGAAGACCCCTCATCTAGGTCAATACACAAGTGACAGCATCGTTTTAAATCTTACTATTTTACCTAGTGTTTACATGTCATCAGCATGCATCAGTGCCCCATCTACAACTCCACAGTGACAATATCTTTACTATTTGTTGCTGCCTTCTGTTCCACCCACGAACTCTTCTCCTAATGTCAACGGATTTGCCCCAATTTTATTCAGTTCCAAGAATGTCCAAACTGAGTTGAACAAACTCCTGGCAGGAATCCCAGAGACCTCGTGCTACCAGTCCCCTATTCATTTTACTGGACGAAATGAGCCTTGTTGACTTATAACCTAAGCCTGCAGGACTCTTCTTAACTAGGGTTGCTGTTTAGCACTATTGTTTCCCTGCCTTTATTTAAAGACATGTAAAGACACAAAAGTTTTCAGAAGCAATTCGAATTCAGAGGTTAAGGAAAAAAATAATGGGTTTAAATCTGGAGATTAAGGATGAAAGCGATAAACTAGAGTTATGAACAGAAGGGAGAAGGGATAATAAGGAAGCTTGACAGGTTAGAGCTGGTGAATCTATGGCACGCGCGCCACAGGCAGCACAGTGCCCTTGTTGTGGTCTGCCAGCAGCCTGCAGAGCTGGCAGCGGAATCGGACAGCGATGAGGCTGAGGAAGAACATGGGCCAGTCCTGGAGGCTGGGGAAGGCCCAGATGAGGGCTCTGCATCGGAGGCAGAGATGGGGCCAGGGCCATCGGGGAGTGATGTGCGGACTTTGGAGCCTCCAGAGGCTGACAGTAGAGAGGCAGAGGAACAGGAGGAGCTTGTTACTAGTGCATGTATGAGAAGAGCTGCCAGAAGGCCAAAGCAGATAAAGCAGAGAGGATGACTCGGGAGTAAGACCAAGAGATGATTGGCCCCTCCCATAAGGCTTAAAAGACCAGCAACAGCTCTTGGCCTCTTTGCTGGAAAACAATGTTGAGAGAATTGCTTCTTGTTTCACTGTATTCATTTCTTGTCGGTGTCTTCTGCTTCTGAACTTTTGCCAAGAAAAGCCTTTGGCAGTTTGCCTAATTATCCCAAGGTCGGTGATAAACTGAGGAATGGTGTTTTGAAGAATTTGCTTTAATTTAGTTTGGATTACGCTGAGAATGAGTTAATTCTCAACAGTTCTAATAAAGTCTGTTTTTGAACTGTTTGTATTTAATACTAACTACTTGGGCCTAGGTCACAGCAGCCCTCTCTGTGGGCACGCGAGCCATTGCTCCAGTTCAGCTATGCTGTGCATGTGTGCGCGCCTCCCACCAGCCAGTTGGTCACTGGGTCTCTGCTGCGCATGAGCAGGGGGCATGCGGGGGGCCCACACACACATGCGCAGGGGCAGGGAACATGCAGGGGAGGTGCGTGCATGCGTGGGAGGTGGGGCACATGTGAGGCCTGTGTGTGTGTGCTGGGGGCCTGTGCGCATTGCATTTTGGGGGTTCGGGCATGCACACTTTGGGCACTCAGTCCGGAAACGATTAGCCATCACTGGGTTAGATAAATGAGCTCAAACCAATGGAATGAAATTTAAGAGACTAATGCAAAATACTTTTTTTTGGGGGGGGGGGAGTCAGGTGTACAATATAAAAGTATATATGTATGAAGAGAGATCCCTGCACAAGACTAAGCTTTCCACAGAACTTCAGATTGTTTTGTAATGAAGATAGGATAGCCTAGCAGATTTTTTATGTTTGATATCTTTGACCTGACTTGTTCACTATTTTTTGCAATGCAATGCAGACAGTAGTGGTGATAGTGAGTCTCTTTGAAAGATTCCTCTCTTGATATTAACCTCTCCTATTCTATTACTATTGATCAGCTTCCATTGTGCCACTGATCTTCTCATGATCAACTATTTTTAATAAGATATAATTATAACTTTAACAGTATTTAATTAATAATTCATTGTTTAATAGCATATTTAGTATATTATTAACTACAGTTTATCACAAGCTGACGATAAATCAACAAAAACTCATAGAGCATATTTTTAGTTTTTGATGTTTTGTGAAGTAGTTTCTTTTTGTTGTTGTACATTGCCAGGAATCCTCCAGAATTGGGACATATTTAAATCAAATATTTATGTATTAGGCAAGAGTAAGCCAGGAATTCACATGCTGAATCCATGATCACGTTGAAATGGCTTCATGCATTGAGTTACATCATTCCATCTCTTCTTTGCATGAATTGGCAAACAAGCCATAAATTATATGTTCCTTTATATTTAATCTGGGAGACTGTGGTTTAACCAATTTGGATCAAGCAAGTTATAAAGCCATGGTTTAAAATTAATAATGAGAATGAACATTGGACTTACTTTGAACATTCTTTCTATGTGCGCTGCAGGAGAGTCCAAGCATGGGGTTAATTCAGTCTGATCTGACATCTACTGAGTTGGAATTTCTTTGGCCACGCCTTCCTCTTCCGGCCGAGCCTCAGTTTTTTCAATGAAACCGGAACTAGAGAAGATGCAGTCCGTTCAAAGAACCGACCACTCCTGGACCCCGGACCAGTACAAGCCAGGGTGGGATTGGACTCTCCTGCAGTGCACATAGAAAAAATGTTCAAGATAAGTCCAACGTTCATTCTCCTGTGCACTGCTTGGAGAGTCCAAGCATGGGATATACCCAAGCTAAATTGTTGCTGGGCGGGAAGCAGATTGGTCCAGGGTCCCCTCGGCCAGCAGGACTCTCTGTAAGACATGCCTCCCAAATGCTGCTTCAGCAAATGCGTACTGATCCAACTTGTAGTTCTTCACAAACGGTGAAGGAGAAGCCCAAGTGGCAGTCCTGCAGATTTCCAAAATCGATGCCTGTGTAGCCCAGGCTGCCGTGGTGGCAGAACTACGAGTAGAGTGCGCCGTGATGCGACATGGCACGGGACGAGCTTGTTGTTCATAAGTTAAAGCAATACATGCCTTGAGCCAACGTCCAATGGTAGATGGTGACACCTTCTTCCCCATTGAAGTGGGCTGGAATGACACGAACAAGGCCTCTGTTCTCCTAAAGGAGGCCGTACTTTTAATGTATCTTTTCAAAGCCCGACGTACATCCAAAGTATGCCAGCGCTTTTCCCTCGGATGTCTTGGATTGGGGCAAAAGTCGAGCAAAATAAGCTCCTGTGCCCTGTGGAACCAGGAATTTATTTTTGGCACAAAGATAGGATCCAATCGAAGAATGACTCTGTCTGGGTGAAAAATGCATAAATCCTGGTGCACTGAAAGTGCAGCTAGCTCCGATATCCAGCGTGCAGATGTAATTGCAACTAAGAAGGCAACTTTAAATGTAAACAGTCAAAAGTGTGGTAGTCCGCAAGGGCTCGAAAGGAGGTAAAGTGAGTGCCAAGGACAGATCCCAGGTCGGGTATCTATGTACTATCGGCGGTAATAAATTGGCAGCTCCCTTTAAAAAACTGCGGACCTTTGGATGTTGAGAGTGTGGAATAGGTCCTTCACCTGGCAAGATGGTAGCCAATGCTGCAACTTGCCGCCGAAGCGTATTAGTTGACAACTTCTTCACCAGACCTCGTTGCAGGAAATCCAGGACCTGTGGAACGGTTGCTGAAGCCGGTATCAGATCCACCTTGGTGCACTAGCAACAGAACGACATCCAGGTGGCATCATAAATCCTGATCGTTGATGTTTTCCTAGAGGCAAGGATGGTAGAAATCACTTTAGGGGAATAACGCCCCTTCCTGAGGGTCTCCCGCTCAAGTGCCAAACGGCCAACTTGAGCCACTGAGGGTCCGGATGTTGAAGGGCCCCCTGGCTGAGAGAGACCTTGTGTGGTGGTAATATCCAGGGGCATGCTATCGACAGCAACATCAGGTCCGCGAACCATGGACGTCTCGGCCAATGCGGTGCGACTAACACCTCCTCCTCCTCCTCCTCCAAGATCTTCCAGATCACCTTCTGTAGTAACGGAATGGGAGGAAAGGCGTACAGCAGTTCGGCCGGCCACGGGCAGCGAAGGGCATTGATTCCCTCAGCGCTGGAGTCCAGAACCGGGCAAAAAACTGAGGCAGATGAGTGTTTTGAGGGGTGGCAAACAAGTACAAGGTTGGAGTCCCGAATCAAACTGTGATGAGGTGGAATAGATCCGGATGAAGACACCATTCGGACTGGTCTATTGTCGTTTGGCTCAACCAATCCGCTGTAGAGTTGGATGTCCCAGCAATGTGCTCCGCCCTCAAGGACAGGAGGTATCATTCTGCCCAGAGGCACAATTTCTTCGCCTCGCACATAAGGAGTTTAGAGCGAGTGCCCCCTTGACGGTTGACATGTGCTTTGGAAGTGACATTGTCTGTTAATAGAAGAACGTGCTGGTTCGACAACTCAGTCTGAAAATGTCGGAGCACCAGATGGGCCGCTCTCAGCTCCAGCCAACTGATGTCGTTGCGTAGATCTCACTGAGACCACCGCCCTTGAGTCATCTGGAACCTCAGGTGTGCCCCCCAGCCAAAGAGACTGGCATGTGATGTTAGAACCAGTCTGGGAGGATCTTGAAATAGGCAGCCTTCTTCCCTGGCTTTTGACTTCCACCAATTCAGGGAATGAAGCACCTGTTGATGAACCCTGATCCTGCACAGTGAGTTGCTGAGCCCTGAGCTCTGACTGAAGAAGGAGCCACTGCAAGGGCCTGGTATGTAAATGAGCCCACGGGACTATTGCTAAGCAAGAAATCATTTTCCCTAATTGTTGGGAAAGAAGCAATAGGGGCACTGAAACTGATGCCTGAACCTGGTTCACCAAGTCCCTTATACTGTCCCGTCATTCTTGAGACAGGAACACCTGAGATAACTGAGTGTCGATCACCGCCCCCAAATCGGTAAGCCTGGTGGACAGTGTCAGATGGCTTTTCTCCCTGTTTACTGAAAAGCTGTGATCCTGAAGTGACTGGATCATGAGTTGCAGATCCAGCTCTGCCTGCCTGAGAGATGATGACTGGATCAGAACATCGTCTAGATAGCACTGTAGGTGGATGGGATGTGCCCTCAGACGTGCTGCTACCACGTTCAGCAATTTGGTGAAAGTACGTGGGGCTGAGGAGAGGCCAAAGGGAAGTGCTCGATATTGCCAGTGGTGGCCTGCAAATGCAAATCTGAGGAACCTCCTGTGAGATATCTGTATGGGAACATGAAGGTAAGCCTCCTTGAAATCTATTGATGTTAAGAAATCTCCTTGTCTGAGGCAACCCAGAATTGAATGAAGTGATTGCATTTTAAACTTCTTGTACTTTATATGAACGTTAAGGTCCTTTAGATTTAATATTGCCCTTTGGCCGCCCGAACTCTTGGGAACTAGAAAGAGTACGGAGTAAAACCCCAAACCTCTTTGCCCAATTGGTACCAGTTCGATGGCCTTGATGTCCAGCAAGTGCTGAATCTCGGCCTCCATCATAACTTTCTTGGTGGCCTCCCTGGGTACGGGACATTGAATGAAGCGATGAGGGGGTCTGGAACAAAATTCTAAGGTCAGTCCGAGATTTATTGTTTGTAATACCCACACGTCCATGTGGTATCCCTCCACTGGTCGGCAAACAACCTTAACTTGCCGCCAATCGGGATTTGAGTCCATGAATCATTTGGAATGGCAGTAGGGGTGTCCCCCTGAGCCCCTATAAGGTCGCCTGGACTGTGATTGTCAAGATCCGTCTCGAAATCCTGACCTGTCCTGTGATCTGTCCCCCCACATGGGAATACTGCATATGGAATTGTGAGGCGGAGAATCCCGCCTCAGCATTCTGAAAGGGCTGCCTACGGTAATAAGGAGTAGGAATTTAATTTAATTTAATTTAATTTAATTTAATTTAATTTAATTTAATTTAATTTAATTTAATTTAATTAATTTAATTTAATTAATTTAATTTAATAATTTAATTTAATTTAATTAATTTAATTAATTTAATTTAATTAATTTAATAATTTAATTAATTTAATTTAATTTAATTTAATTTATTTAATTTAATAATTTAATTTAATTTAATTATTTAATTAATTTAATTTAATTTAATTATTTAATTAATTTAATTTAATTTAATTATTTAATTAATTTAATTTAATTTAATTATTTAATTAATAATTTAATTTTATTTATTTATTTATTTATTATAATTTAATTTAATTTAATTTAATTTAATTTAATTTAATTATTTAATTTAATTTAATTTAATTTAATTTAATTTAATTTAATTTAATTTAATTTAATTTAATTTAATTTAATTTAATTTTTTAATTTATATGCCGCCCCTCTCCGAAGACTGAGGGCGTCTTCTGTCTGGTCTCCTAGAGAACTGCGGCAGAATTTTCCTTTTATCCTTCCCTTCCACCAGAATGGGATCTAAAACTTCTCCTAACAGTTGACGTCCCTTAAAGGGGGCTGCGGCCAAGCGCTATTTGGACCTTGTGTCTGCCTGCCATTGCCGTAGTCATAACCAGCGCCTGGATGCTACATTAGACGCCAGAGCTCTAGAGGCAAATTTTGCCGCATTAATACTTTTATGGGGTGAGGCTGTTATGTGTGCTAACCATGTGCTAAATAACGTGGTTCATTCCTCTACAGGTGAAATACCATTCACCTTATGGCATGGGAGGAAACCAAATCTTAGTTACTTACACACATTTGGAACCCCAGCTTGGGTATATATTCCATCTAGTTTAAGGAGAAAGGATCAACAAAGAGCCAGAAAAATGTTTTTCGTTGGCTATGAATCAAATCATAGATCTTTTAGATTTTGGGCACAGGGAACTACTAGTGTTTATTGTAGTGCAAGTGCTAAATTTCTAGAGCACGAAGGATCGGATAAACTAGAGCGTGCAGATTATAGACATGATAATAATACTGTTAGTGTAGAGCATCATATTCCTGATGATATTCCTGAGGATTTAGATGTAAAATCCTCTATCAAGGAGGAGGAACAGGAAGTAGGTTTAGAGGATGCAGTTTTAGGGGAGGAGTCAGATGAACCATCTGCTGTAAGTCCTGTTTTACCTAGGAGATCTACTAGGGAAAGGCATCCACCTGATCGATATAAAGCAACTGTAGTTTGCCAGGTTAACATTGAACCTTCAAGTTATGAAGATATCAGGCTTTATCCTGAAAAGGAGCAGAATGCTTGGAAGGAGGCAATGAGTAAGGAAATTAATTCTTTAACTAATTTAGGTGTTTATGAAACTGTAAAATTGCCACCTGATGAAAAATTAATAGGTTTAGATGGGTTTACAAAATTAAGAAAAGCATAGATGGGACAGTAACCCATAAAGCTCGCCTTGTAGCTCAAGGTTTTTCTCAGACCGAACAGGATTTCAATGAGGTTTTTGCTCCTAGTTTACGTGCGAGTACGTTAAGAACTATGCTAGTGTGGGCTGCTAAGTATAAATATAGTATTAACCATATAGATGTAGAGACAGCATACTTGCATGCTCCATTAAGACACGCCATCTATATGAGGAAGCCTTTAGGAGTTGAAACACAAAACCACACTGATTGTTGGAAGTTAAATAAAAGCCTTTATGGTTTGAGACAATCAGGGTTTGAGTGGAACCAATGTATAGTTAAAGAACTAAATAAGATAGGTTTTCATGAAGGTGTAGCGGATAAATGTCTCTTTAAAAGAGAAAATAATGGTGTAGTATCATTTTTGTTATTGTTCACAGATGATATAGCCATAATAACCAAAACTGACAATGAAGCCATAGATATTGTTAAACAGTTACAAACCAAATTTAAGATCAGAAATTTAGGAAATATTAGGCATTATTTGGGTTTAAGATATCAATCAAACAGCTAGAGGTTATAAAGTATCTCAATCTTGCAAAATAAGCCAAATGTTAAAACGTTATGGCATGGAGCTATGTAAGCCAGCTAAAACGCCTAGGGCACAGGATTTTCAACAAGGTGAAATCCAAAGTCCTAAATTTTGTAAGGAGATCTACCAGTCTCTTATAGGTAGTCTATCTTATATAAGCAAATGGCGAGACCTGATATTTCATTTGGAGTAAACCAATTAGCGAGATATAATGCAGAGCCAACTGATAGGCATTGGCAGGCTGCAAAACGTATATTAAGATATCTGAAAATGACGATGCATTATGCATTGTATCTGGAACCTAACAATGATTTAGTATTGAGCGCATATGCTGATGCCAGTTTTGCTACTGATGTGACCACCAGAAAGTCCACATCGGGTATAGTTATCATGTTAGACAATTGTTTGATTGGCTGGAAATCAATTCATCAAAAACATATTAGTCTTTCGACTATGGAGGCAGAATTCTCATGTTTGTCACTAGTTTGTACTGATCTAATTTATTACAAACAATTAATGTTGGATATTGTTTTAAAGATGGATTATCCAATTGTAATACATGAGGACAACCAAGCTGCTATAAAAATGGCAACAAATTTAGCAGTTAAAACTAGATCTAAGTATACTAACATTCGGTATCTAAATGTTCGTCAGTGTATCCAAAGCAACATGGTTAAGTTGGAATATTGTATGTCGGAAGACAATATTGCTGATAATTTTACCAAAGCACAAGGTGCTATCAAACATAAAACGTGTTGCGAAAGCTATGGATTAAGAATCTAGACTGTGTATATTGACCTGTCCAAAGGGAAGCATGTTAGGATATGGTTTGAGCCTAACAGTTGTCCAGGCAATATAAGTGTACTGTAACTTTAATCTGTAAATGTATTATGTGACTTTAAAGCTGAGTCATGCTGTAATTAGGTAATGACTGGTTGTGAGCGTATTTAAGCAAGATACTGTAACGTATTCAGTTTGATGATAAAGCTGTTATGATAAGCTACCATTGAGAGGAGTTGATATCTGCTAATCATCGTTGGATGGATCTGCAACCATCGTGGTTTGTAAACCAGAGTGAGTTTGTTATTCTAACCAAGTAATGTTTGTTTGAGTAAGAAGATATCTGTAACTACTGGACTGATTTAACTGGCAAAGACTTGGAATTTGTTTAAAGACTATGAGACTGTTTTTCTACTATAAAGTAAGCTTTTGATAAACCAGTTTGCATAATTCTTATTCATTGCTCTCAGCAACGTTTCCTTGTGCATTTACTCTGCTGGTTGGTAACACAACAACAATATCCTTAACACTAGCATCAGCTGTATACTCTGTTGCAGCTATAAGCTTACTGATGTCTTGTTGGAGGCGGACATCCTCTGGGGAAATCCTGGCCTGCATCTGTTTTAACCATAAGAGTGATGTTCGAGATATGAATGAAGCTGCTGTAGCTGACCTAATATAGCCCAAGCTGCTGACTGGTGAGTTTTGCGTGCAGCCAAATCCGCCTTCCTATCCTCAGTCTTCAATCCCTCTGCATTATCAGAAGGAAGAATGGCTGCTGAAGCCAAATTAGTTAAGGGTGAATCTACTGTGGGAATCTATAGGAGCTCCTCAAGCTCCTTCTCCATAGTGTACATCTTTTTGTCCATACCACTAGGAGCTGGAATTGAGACGGGTTGTTCCCATTGTCTCTGAATCACATCTACAAGAATTTTGGGGAAGGAATAACTTCCTGAGTAATAACCTGCTCCGTGAAGAGACTGGCACAAAGATCCTGAGAGTCCCTAGGGTCTGCAGTAGATTGCTCCATCTGACCCATATTAGCAGTCATTTTAGCTTCGAGCACTAGTGTCTTAAAAAGATGGGGACGGAATAAACCAGTATATGCAGGTTTATCCTGTGCAAGTCCTTCATCACCAGACATTTCAAATTCACCTAATTCCTCTTCTCCTTCCAGCGAAGACTTGCTGTGAAGTGATTGAGATGTATGACGAGATTCCTCCCTACAGTCTCTGTGCCTATGTGAATGTTGATGCATAGAATCTGGTCTTGAAGGTCCTGGATGTAAGGGAGCCAACAATCCCCTTTGTGACAGCCCCTCATCAATGCCTTGGGTAATAGTTTGCACAATAGCATAATGTAACTCTGAGGATAAACTTGGCTGTGTCGCCTCCAGAGGGCGCAGCCCCGCTGCTGTAGGCGTAAATGTGGCTGATGGCGCTGAATGCTGCCTGCCAGTCACCTGAGAGGAATCAGAATGGGGCTGAGGTGGGTCTGGGACAAATCCTTCTTGAAAAGAGCCTTGGTACTACAGTGGTTTAAAGCACCCTGTTATTAACACAGCTGCCTGCAATTTACTGCTGGTTCGAATCTCTCCAAGGCTCAAGGTTGACTCAGCCTTCCATCCTTTCTAAGGTAGGTTAAATGAGGACCCAGTTTGTGGGGGCAATAAGCTGACTTTGTATAAATATACAAAAGTATGAAGGCTATTGCTTAACGCACTGTAAGCCGCCCTGAGTCTCCGGAGAAGGGCGGCATATAAATCAAATTAAAAAAAAAAAAAAGGAACTGCATGAAACCCATGTGAGTCCTGAAGTACAGTGGGAGACCAGTTAGGCTGATCCTCCTGCACCTCCTGTGGCTCTAAGTCTGAAGGTAAAGTATTAGTAGGCTCACACTGATCCCTAGAAACCTCAGGGGATTTAGGAGCTGCAGGCTGTTGTTGAGCCCTTGCAAAATGCTTTTCTAAGGCTTTTTGCCTTCTCAGGGCATCTTTCTCAGCTGCTACAGATGAAGATTTAGAATGTTTGGCTTGGGTGATAGTAGAAGGCTTGCTAGATCTCAATCTGGGCTTTTTAAGTACAGGACATTCAGCCTGATGTTGGGAGGGTGAAGACCCTTCAGAATCACCATTATTTGCCATAGCTAACCCAGAATACAAGGTTTAGAACCCCAATTGTAAGACAAGCTGAAAGATTTACTCACTGCGCAGTTCAGAGCTCAAATCACTTCAAACCGGCAATACGGTTTGTTAGTATATAATTATAGGCAGCAGCAGCAATAACCAGGGCACCTCAGGTGTTAGAAGGGCTTGAGACCAGCAACGTGGCTACCAAACGTCCCAAAAATGCTTTATAAACTGGCAACACGGTTTTTATTTGCGTGGCAACAATTTCCTGTGATAATCAGGTCTCCTTAGAAGATGGCTTGCTCCAATGCTTGCCAGCTGTTCAACAGCGAAGAATTTGCTGCGTTGTATGCTGCGACAAAAATGACCGCTGCCAGCAAAATGGCAGCTAACAGCCGTGCGGTCAGCGCACTCTCCCTCCGATCTGTGGCTCCCCAGCAGCAAGAAATGGAAGAGAACCGAAGCCTCGGTCCTCCCCACGGCCAACAATGGCTGCCTGATGATCCGGCATAATCCCCGCTGCAATCAGGTAGCACGCAGCAATGGCCACCGCTGCAGTGATTGTTTCGCTGCCTGCAGAGTTCGCAGCATTGATCACTCTCTGCACTCTGTTTCCAGCCACTCCAAGTCAAATTCAAGAGGCTCTATCTTTCTGTTTGTAATAAATTTGTTTATTACAAATCTCATTTAGCTCCTTGGTTCACTGAGGAGCTGAGGGAGTTGAAGCACCAGAAAAGACGCCTAGAGAGTAGTTGGAGGGCCAGTCTTTCTGAATCTGACCGGACACTGGTAAGAGCTCATATTAGGAATTACCTAGTGGCGATAAAAGCAGCGAAATGTAGCTATTTTGCTGCTCTTATTGCGTCATCAGATAATCGCCCGGCCGCCCTGTTTAGGGTGACCTGCTCCCTGCTCCACCAGGAAGCGCGGGAGGACCCCTTGGAGGGTAGAGCCGAGGATTTTGTTCAATATCTGTATGACAAAATCGCTCAGATTCGGGAAGATCTGGACTCCGACTGGATAGTCTCAGTGGGAGGGACTGGGGCAGGTCTTGAGAATGTTATCTGGGATGAGTTTGATCCTGTGACCCCTGAGGACGTGGACAGGATTCTGGGTAGACTGAACGCGACCACTTGTTTATTGGACCCGTGTCCCTCCTGGTTAGTGCTGGCTTCTCGGGAGGTGACACGAGGCTGGTTCCAGGGGATTATAAATGCTTCGCTGGGTGAGGGTGTCTTTCCTGCCGCCTTGAAAGAGGCGGTGGTGAGGCCTCTCCTCAAGAAGCCTTCCCTGGACCCGGCAATGTTGGTAAATTATCGTCCGGTCTCCAACCTTCGTTTTGTGGCGAAGGTTGTTGAGAGTGTGGTTGCGCAACAGCTCCCCCAGCACCTGGATGAAACGACGTATCTGGATCCGTTCCAGTCGGGCTTCAGGCCCGGGTACAGCACGGAAACGGCATTGGTCGCGTTGGTTGATGATCTCTGGAGGGCTCGGGACAGGGGGTGCTCCTCTGTCCTGGTCCTGTTAGATCTCTCAGCGGCTTTTGATACCATCGACCATGGTATCATGCTGCACCGGTTGGAAGAGTTAGGGGTGGGAGGCACTGTGTTGCGGTGGTTCTCCTCCTTTTTCTCTGACCGGTCGCAGTCCGTGTTGACAGGGGGACAGAGGTCGACCCAGAGGCCCCTCATATGTGGGGTGCCGCAAGGGTCGGTCCTCTCACCTCTCCTGTTCAACATTTATGTGAAGCCGCTGGGCAAGATCATCCGTGGTTTCGGGGTGGAGTACCATCAGTACGCTGATGACACCCAGCTGTACATCTCCACCCCGGATCACCCCAACGATGCCCTTGAAGTGATGTCCCGCTGCCTGGAGGCCGTACGGATCTGGATGGGGAGGAACAGGCTCAGGCTCAACCCATCCAAGACCGAGTGGCTGTGGTTTCCGACGTCCCGATATAGTCAGTTGACGCCATCACTGACTATTGGGGGCGAATCATTGGCCCCCACGGAGAGGGCTCGCAACTTGGGCGTCCTCCTGGATTCACGGCTGTCTTTAGAAGAGCACTTGACGGCCGTGACCGGGAGGATTTTTTATCAGGTCCGCCTGATTCGCCAGTTGCGTCCCTTTCTGGATCGGGACTCGTTACGCACGGTCACTCATGCCCTCGTCACCTCCCGCCTGGACTATTGTAATGCTCTCTACATGGGGCTCCCCTTGAGGAGCACCCGGAGGCTCCAACTGGCGCAGAGTGCGGCCGCGCGGGTGGTAATGGGAGCGACATGGCGCTCCCATGTAACACCTCTCCTGCGCGAGCTGCACTGGCTCCCAGTGGTCTTCCGGGTGCGCTTCAAGGTTTTGGTTACCACCTTTAAAGCGCTCCATGGCTTAGGGCCTGGTTATTTACGGGACCGCCTACTACCACCAATAGCCTCCCACCAGCCAGTATGCTCTCATAGAGAGGGACTCCTCCGGGTGCCGTCAGCCAAACAGTGTCGACTGGCAGCCCCTAGGGGGAGAGCCTTCTCTGTGGGGGCACCTACCATCTGGAATGAGCTCCCCCCGGAGATACGGAGGATCCCGGATCTTTGCTCCTTCCACCGTGCTGTGAAGACCTTTTTATTCCATCAAGCGGGCTTGGCCTGATCTCTTCCCTTTTTAAATATGTAAATTTTAATCTGTTTTTAAATTATTGGGGTATTTTAATTTGTCTGGGCCAAAAAGTTTAATTTGATTTTATCGGGTTTTTTAAATTTTGTGTATTTATGTATTTTATTGTTGGCTGTTCACCGCCCTGAGTCCTTCGGGAGTAGGGCGGTATACAAATCAAATAAACTAAACTAAACTAAAATAGCCAATTTTCCTAATTTTATTTAATTTAACTTAAAGAGCCAACTCAAACAAGTCTTTCTATCAGACTGAGTTGAAAAAACTCAGGCTCAGCCGGAAGAGGAAGGCATGGCCAAAGAAATTCCAACTCAGTAGATGTCAGATCAGACTGAATTAACCCCATGCTTGGACTCTCCAAGCAGCGCACAGGAAAAAAGCTATATTTTAAAGTTCCAAATCCACTTGCCTAGAAATTAATCTAATATTTGTCCAAAAAAAAAAAAAATACAACCCTGCACATACAGACACTACAAATTACTAAATGTTGAAGAGCAACTTTGTGATTGTGACTTGTACTCTGGAACTATTACAGAATAAAAATAGGTTCAAATATTTGCACAAGTTTCTAAACTGCAGTTTTATTAACAAAATGTACACAAGCAATGCAATAAAGAAGGTTGGCTTCCACCTGTGCCAAAGTGTTTTTGACTCACAGAAAATTGGATAGAAACTGCACACTGTACAACTCCCCAAATAATAATTAAATCTAAGTCAAAAATCAGTACTCTTTTTCTGTTCCTCTAAAATATGTGATGTACTATACTTTTTAGAGTGTAAGACACACTTTTTTCCTTTGGGTGAAAATTGTAGTGCATCTTATACACCAGATGTTGCCGAAACCCCGCCCACCCACCGGCCCCCACCCTTCAGCCATTTTTAGCCTCCGTGCGTTGCGTTTTTGGCCTCGGAATGCCGTTTTTGGCCTATGCGCATTGCATTTTCGGGCGGTTCTAGGTGCCGCCACCTGGAACTGGCCAAAAATGTGACGCACGGAGGCAGCAATTGGTGATGATGTGCTGTGGTGATTCCCGCAGCTTGGAACGGGTCTAAAATGGAGCATGCGAAGGCCAAAAATGCCACATGCACAGGCGGCAATGGGCTCTGGCAATCCCCATAGCTTGGAACAGCTGGTTGGTGGTATTCCGGGAGACCGATCCAACCACCATTCCGCTGTTTGTGCTAAATCAGGCTGCAATAACGTGCTGAAGCTAACCAGGCTATTTGCTATAAGAATGCTAGCCAGATGAATACCGATGGATGCTGGTAGGCAGAGGCAGATTTTTTTTTCTTTTTCTTTTTCTTTTTTTTGTAAATATTTTTTGTTTATTTTTTCAAATTTAAACATAAAAACATAACTTTCAAGAGCAAAAATCTCGATCCGGTCATAGATGGTTACCACGCTTACATTCCTTTCACAAGCTCAATTCACAATTTCCATTACATCTTTTATAAATAAACAAAAAAAGAAAAAAAAAGAAGATAAAAAAGAAATTCAAAACTTAAGAAAAAAAACAATTTTACCTCAAATTTCACATTTTCATCTATATAAATCCATTATATCTATCCAAAATTAGTTTCAAATTCACTTTCACTCATTTTTACATCTGCATAGCAATTCTAAACATATCTTTATTCTTCTTTACCTTATATCTTATACAAATCAAAATAATTTTTACAATATTCTAACCTCTTATTAAGTGTTTACCTTACAATTTTATCACCATTTATTCTTTGTTTCAATTCAATACCACTCCATTTTTATTATATTTTATAAAACAACATTTTATCTAATTTTAATCCTTTGACCCTTATTCTCAAATCAGTTTACCTTAGGTTTTTTTTTCCTCCGGTTTACATATTACACAGATTTCTCTCAAAGGCATATTTTATTTAATCCATTTTCTAATATATTTTCCACTATATCTCCCTCTAATATTTAACTATCTTCCAGCTTGTTCTATTTGATTAATTCTCAGCTTGATCCCCTCCAAAACACCAACTATTTAGTTGACTTTAGAATAGTTCCTCAATCTCCTCCAACTCTCCTCCTATTTGTTTGACTGTTTCCAGCATTTTGTGGGCTGATTTCCAGCATAGTCTCCTCCTTAAACTCCCTCCATTGTTTAGCTGATTTCCAGCATAGTCTCCTCCAACTCTCCTCCTGTTTGTTTGGCTGTTTCCAGCATTTTGAATTAATTTCCAACGTATTTCCACCGAGTCTCAAACTCTTATCTAGTTGGTATCCATCCCACACATTTTAACTGTGATATAATTATCTGTTTTATATCATTTTTCCATCCTGCTCTTTCAATTTAAATCTCAGTATATGTCATAATAGTCATCATTTCCAACTTGTATTACCTTAATTCAATCACTAGCATCTGTGTATCTTGTATTTTGTTCAATCAATCCTTATTCATCAGTTTAACATTTGTTTGCAAGTTAAAATTAAAACGTATTACATCAAACAGTACATTTTCTTAAAGTTTTCCTGTCTCAAAATATATTCTTCTTTATTATTTTTATCCCCTTGATATCATCCACTATTTTAATAGCCACCTCTTATTTCCTATTTTTATTATTTCACAACCCTTCCTGTTTTTATCCAAAAATCATATATACCTAGGCTTTTAAACTTTATCATATATACATAGGCTTTTAAACTTTACATTTCAGTTAGCCACATTTAAATTTATCCACTTTAATTCTTCCTTTTCTTCCTTTTCCTCTGTGTCCAAAGTGCTCTATTTCAAAGTTCATCAGTTCAAAGTAAAGAATTTCTGTATGTCCCTTTAAAACTTTTAAAATGTCTGATCCAAGCGTAGTGCATCAGCTTCCTGTCTTTGTTAACTACGCCACACCTAGTTTTGTCAGTCTCCATTGTTAAAATCCAAAATGTTCTTTCTTTCTTCTTTCTTAAAATCATCTGGGACAGAGTAGGAATCTCCAAAATCCTTATATCCAATATTAATTTCAAGTAATCCAAGGTAAAAAGCCAATTAACATGTTTCTTTTCCACCCAGAAAGGGAAATCTCTTTAATCCACTTCTCTGTTTAATCACTGCAGACTCCATGGCTATTTCTCTATCTTCATTAGCTTCATTTTCTTTTAGAGGCATTAATTCTCAGGAATATCCATTTCTCCTCTCCAATCCAGTTAAAGGCACAGTCAAATTTCAGAAATTTATTAATACCAAATCATCCAGTTTAAGTTTACTGCAACAAAATTCAATTTGGGTCTTTTACCCATTTTTTTTTTTTCCTTTTCAATCTTTAAGCCCCGCAGTCCAACAGCTGCTTTTAATTTTGGGGTCTTATTTTCCAATAATTCCAAATAGGTACGTTATTGCCTGGGTTGGTGTCACTCACCCGGCTTCTTGATTTTTGCTCTTTCTTCATCTTCTTCCTCCAGCACAATCCTTGTTCCCGGTTGCCGCAGTTTCAGGGCAGCCACCATGGCTGCCGTCCCGCTGCCGCCGGCGTGAAGGAGAAGCCTCCGGCCCTGAGGAACCCGCCCGTTCCTCTCGGCCGCCCAAGGCGTTCCTTCTTGTCCCCTGTCCCTACAAGACAGGGGAGGTCCGCAGACCTATCAGCGGCAGCTTAGCAGAGGGGATTTGGCAGGGCTCAGCGGAGCTCGCCATTTCCCCGTCTGTGTCCCAGCGACGCCAACCGGAAGTCTCCAGAATTTTTTTTTCTTGCTTTCCTCCCCAAAAACTAATGTGCATCTTATACCCTGGAGCATCTTACACTCCAAAAAATACAGGATAATTGAAGTTTTCTAATTATAATCAAGGCTTCGATTTTTATTACACTGGTGCAAACTTATTTTTCAATCCAAAAGATCATGCCAAACCAATCTTATTTCATTCTTTGACAAAGTGACTAAATTAGTAGACCAGTGAAATACTGGGGACATAGTAATACTTAGACTTCAGCAAGTCATTCAACAAAGTAGACCACAGCCTACTTCTTGGTAAACTAGAAAAATGTGGGATACAGTATCACCACCAGATGGATTTGTAACTGGCTGACAAACTGTACTCAACCAGTAGTCCTTAATGGTACTACATCTACATGGAGGGAAGTAGTGGGGTACCACAAGGTTCCTTCTTAGGCCCATCTTCATAAATGACTGATGAGGAAATAGAAGGGGAATGGACGTTGGCTTACCTGAACGTCCCTTTTCTGATCGCTGCGATGACAATCCATGCATGGGTATTTCACTTGTTGCTGTTAGAGACTGAGTGCAAAAGATTTTTCCTCCTTTATTCTGGCCACACCCCGTCCATCAGTCTTTTCACAAAGGTGCAGGCAGAAGAGATGCAGAAGGATCCGCCAAAGAACACCTCACCCGGCACCACCGGACATCAAGGTACAACCACAGGACAGCTGCAGAGGAAAAATCAGAAAAACCCCAACCCCGGCCAGGGCACAGGCAGGCCAACGGGCGGGTTGGATTGTCATCACAGCGATCAGAAAAGGGACGTTCAGGTAAACCAACATCCGTTTTCCTGAATCGCTGCTCTGACAATCCACGCATGGGATGTACCCAAACTCAAGGACTCTGGGCGGGGGCCTGACCTAACCCCTGGCTGTGGGTGGAAATTACAGACTGTAAAACCCTACGACCAAAAGACGCATCAGCCGAAGCATAAACATCCAAGCGGTAATGTCTTATAAAGAAGGATAATGAGGACGAAGTGGCTGCCCTACAAATATCATCTATGGAAGCCTGGGTAGCCCAGGTGGCAGATGTGGCAGCGCTGCGAGTAGAGTGAGCTGAAACAACCCCCGGCACTGGCCTCCCAGTGATTTCATAGGCATGAGATATACAGGCTTTGAGCCATCTGCCCACTGTGCAAGAAGAGATTTTTTGTCCCATGGAAGCAGGGTGAAATGACACAAACGATGCCTCTATACACTTAACTGAGATGATACGCCTTATATACCTCTTAAGGGCCCTACGTACATCTAAAGTATGCCACCTTTTCTCTAACAAGTGGCTAGGGCCTGGGCAGAAATTTGGGAGAACTAGCTCTTGCGCACAATGAAAGAGTTGACTTTAGGTACAAACGCTGGGTCCAGACGAAGAACTACACGGTTGGAATGGAATATACAAAGGTCTTTTCTAATGGAAAGGGCAGCCAGTTCAGAAATTCATCTTGCGGATGTCACAGTGATAAGGAAGGCGACTTTGAACGACAAGAAATGAAGACTAATTGAGGAGAGAGGCTCAAATGGTGATTTCGTCAGCGTCTGGAGAACCAAAGTGAGATCCCATGTGGGAAATCGATGCACAACAGGTGGTCGAAGGTTGGTAGCCCCTTGCAGGAAAGAACGGATTCGTGGATGGTGAGAAAGCGATTGTCGAAAGTCGCAGACGAGCACCGTTGCCAAGTCAGACACCTGATGACGGAGTGTGGCAGGTTGTAGCCCTTTGTCCAAGCCAGCCTGCAGGAAATCGAGAACATCGGAAATCATAGCTGATGTGGGGTCAACGTGGGAAGCAGAACACCAGAAGCAGAAAGCTTTCCAAGACGCGTTGTAAATCCGAACCGTCAAGGCACTTGAGGATCCTCTCAAGGGCCAGACGGTCAACTGGAGCCACCCTGGCTCTGGGTGCAGTATGACCCCCTGACTGAGAGAAATCCGATCCTGAGAGATTGTCCAGGGACGTGAAACCAACAAGTCCACTAGGTCAGCGAACCAGCTCCTGTGAGGCCAGAGGGGTGCAACCAGGAGAATCTCTGCCCGCTCTGCCAGTAGTTTCTGTATTACCCTCGGAAAAAGCGGAATTGGAGGTAACACATAGAGCTGGCCTCGGGGCCAGGGACAGCGCAGGGCATTGCAACCCTCCGCCCCTGCTGTGGAAACTGTGCAAAGAACCTCAGCAGCTGCACATTTTCGGCAGTGGTGAAGAGGTCAACCAGTGGCATCCCGAACCTGCATGTTAGTTCCACAAAGAGTTGAGGGTGAAGTTTCCACTCTGAAGGGTCCACGCGAGCCCTGCTCAGCCAGTCCGCTCGAAGGTTGGACTCGCCAGAGATATGCTCCGCTTTCAGGGAGAGAACGTGCCCCTTGGCCCAAGACATCAGACGTTTGGCCTCCACCATCAGTGATTTGGATCATGTTCCTCCCTGCTGATTTATATAGGCCTTTGTGGCCATGTTGTTGGTCAAGATGAGCACGTGGCGAGCCAAGACCACGTTGAGAAAATGGCAAAGAGCAAGACGAACTGCCCGCAGCTCTAGCCAATTTATACTGTTCGTCCGTTCCTCTGGGGTCCATTGACCCTGAGCTAGTTGGGATTGTAGATGTGCCCCCCAATCATAGAGGCTCACATCTATTGTTATCGTGAGCCATTCTTGTTCGTGGAACATGCAATCCACCTGAAGAGCAGGGAAAGTCCACCATTGGAGGGACCGGAGAACCCATAGAGGGATCGTCACCTTGGACTTGGAGTTGCTGCGACCCTGGCATTGAAAAGGTAGGAGAAACCACTGGAGCGGACAGGTGTGCCGGCGTGCCCAGGGGACGATCGCAATACAGGAAATCATTTTCCCTAGCAATTGAGAAAGAAGAAGCAAGGGAACAGACCGTTGAGACAAAATTTGTGTCACCAAGTCCTTGATACTGGCTTGGTGATCTGATGATAGATAAACCTGGCCTCTGACAGTCTATTACCGCCCCCAAGTGAAGAATACGGGTAGTCGGCCATAGAAGACTCTTTTCCTCGTTGAGAGTAAATCCATGACTCTGAAGCACCTGAATCGCTATCGTGCTGTCTTGCATTGCCTGAGCCTGTGAGGAGGAAAGGATCAAGATATTGTCTAGGTATGCCACCATGTGTACCGGAACTGTGTGAACAGAGGCCATCACTGCCGACAGTAGTTTCATGAACGTCCGCGGGGCCGATGAGAGGCCAAAGGGCATGGCCCGGTACTGATAGTGACGGTTGGCATATGTAAAGCGGAGATACTGCCAGTGCATCGGATGGATTGGCACATGTAGATATGCTTCCTTGAGGTCCACAGACTGCAGAAGATCCCCCTCCCTTATGCATCCCAAGATAGACCTGAGTGATTGCATTTTGAAGCGCCTGTATAATACAAAAAGATTCAGCTGCTTTAGATTCAAAATCCCCCTCCAGCCCCCCAAACTTTTGGGTACCAGAAACAGGATGGAGTAAAAACCGGCCCATTCCTGGTCCCGTGGTACCGGTTCGATTGCCTCTATGTCCAAAAGATGTTGAATCTCTAATTCCATAAGCTGTCTCTGAAGTGGATGACACGGCACTGAATGTAACAGGTCGGAAGACTGGAGTGGAATTCTAGAGTGAGGCTGGAGTGTACTGTGCGTAGAATCCAGGCGTCGGTCGTGGATGCCTCCCATAGGTGGTGGAAATGTTGAAAGCGGACACCTATGGGAACTGGAGACTGTGAGTTATTTGCCACGGTGAAAGGGGCAGGAGCTGCTGCCACAGAAGGCTCATTTGGCTTGTGGCTGGCGACGACCACGATCTCGAAAGGATGATCGATCTGAGTACTGGGCAGACCCCTGGAAGGAAGATCGCTGGAAATAGGACCCCCCCCGGGTCCAGAGTCCGCTCAAAAAGGCTGCCTCTGTGCGTAAGGTGTGTACCGGCAATGAGGCCTCCTATACGACGAAGGTAGCACTTTTTTCTTGTCCCGACCTTCAATCAATATTGGGTCCAACGCCACACCAAAGAGGGAAGAACCTTTATATGGAGCCGCAGTGAGCTTCCATTTTGATATCATATCCGCTCTCCAATGGCGGAGCCACAACATCCTACGAGATGTGACCACAGAGGCCAGAGCACGGGAGGCGAACTTTGCTGCAGTCAAGGAAGCATCCGCCGAATACTCAGTGGCGGCCACCAGTTTATTAATATCCTGGTGTACGTGCGCCTCATCAGGGGAAATTCTTTCTTGCAATTGGCAGAGCCAAATTAAGGATGCTCTATTAAAAAAGGAAGCAGACGTTGCGGTCCGAATGGCCCAAGCCGCTGCCTGATGTGACTTCCGGAAGGACATCTCGGCCCTCCTGTCCTCCATCTTGAGTCTCTCCCCAATATCATTGGAAATGATGAAAGAGGAGGTGAGGCTAGTAACAGATGCGTCTACAACTGGCAATTGCAGTAGTGCATCCAACTCAGGAGCAGAGCAATAAAGTTTCTTATCAAGGCCACTATGGCCAGAAAGGGAGCCCGGTGTTGTGACTACGACCCCCAAGCCCATCTTATCGGAGGGAGAAGGCTCCGAAAGTGAAGGAGAGGAGTTGGCCAGGCCGCCCTCTCCAGGACCCTCCTCTCTGGCAATGCCTCAGGTGTCTCCCGAAGGAGAAGAGATTGGCCAGGAGCCAGGTATCGCCGAGCAGTCACAGTCGGACAGTGATGGAGATAAGTCTTGGCTGGATCCACGCCAGCGTCGGAGAGACAAGCGCACGCAGCAGAAAAGGAGGCATGCCAGAGATTAAGCTGAGTCACTGGACCACACCCCACAGGGGATAAAAGGGGGTGTGGTGGCCATTCAGGCTCTGTGACAGACAAAACTAAACAACTAGCGAGTCGCATTGTATCTCTGAAACATTATCTGCCTGCCTTGGATTTAATACGGACTGGACTTGACAATTCTGTGGCTTTGTGTATTTGTTTTGGTTTATCTGACAGAGGAGGAACACCTCCCTCTGTGAGTAATGTTCTTGGCAAGCAGCTACTGGGTTGCTGCCAATCCTGTTAACGAAGAAATTTATTGTCTGCAAGTTTTATTTAACTCCTGGCTGACTGTTTGTGTGCGTGTGTGAGACGGGGACAGAACACCCGGTTGATCCGAATCACTTCAGAAAATAAGTCCGGACAAGGGACAAATTCAGGTTCCTGCTTTGGCTCTCTGAAGAGATGCTCGTTGGGACCAGACACATCCTGAGCCTGGGAAGCAGGAGCTGACCCTAACCCCATGTTGGTCGCTACCTTCGCTTTGTATAACAGCGATTTCAAAAGCGATGGTTTAAACAGGCCTGGAAAAGCCGGCATGTCCGGTTCCATCCCCTCATCCTCAGAAAGATCTCCTAAATAGTCCTCGTCCTGTAGAGAACCCTCACTATGGACATATTCTTGTACTGGAGCCAACCCCGAAGTACCCGGGGAGGCCGCCTGCACCTGTGGGGGAACAGCTATGGCCACTGGAGTCAAGCGTGAAGCCTGTTGAATGCCAGTGGCAAAAATGCGGGAAATTGCCTCAGAAACCATACTTTAAAAGTCCAGAGCTGGACCAGCCACATGGCCCTCCCCCACACGGAGACCAGCTGCAGTTGGGGTAAATGTTGCCTCCGGGGCCCTACGGATAGTTGGGGAAGGGAGATACTCTCCTTGCGGTGGAACCGGAGGAGGAACTACAGGCCTTGTGTAGGAAACCCCAAAGGGTGCTATGACATAGTCTTGTTCACCCACCATGGGTGCGGCCCCCATGCCGATAGCCATTCCAGATGGTAATGGAAGGGACATTTCCCACTCAGACAAGTTGACATTGGCTGTTGGGTCACTGCATAGATGGGTGCGGCCCCCATGCCGATAGCCATTCCAGATGGTAATGGAAGGGACATTTCCCACTCAGACAAGTTGACATTGGCTGTTGGGTCACTGCATAGAGTAACAGTCTCGGCCTGACGTTGGGCCTTGTCAAATTGGCATTCTAAAGCCATGTGCCTCCTTTTGGCATCCTTATCAGCCACAACAGCCCTCTTTGAAGACTTAGAAATAGGGCCCTGTTTTTTGGAAGACTTGCTCTTGGATCCCAATTTGGAAGAGCCGGAGCTGGGCTGGGATGTAGAATCCTGAGCAGATGCCACATCCATGCGAGGGGGACATGCTCCATGTCCGAAGACAGAGCAGAATCAGCCATAATTTGACAGGTGTTATGACCGTCCTAGACAATAACAGGCAATTGTTAACCCCTTAAGTATACCCAGGCCACCAATATAAATGCTCATGAGAGCGGCAGAATCAAACCTGTCCAGAAACGCTGGCTGCTGCTCCCATGATCGATGAGTTGCTAGACGATCGAAGTCCCAACCAAGCTGACAGGAAAGCTGTGTGAGAGGAAGCACTCCCCTCCAAATCCGCTACTTCGCACAATGGCTCGGCTTGCCACAGAAAGTCCTAGAGCCAAGGCAGGTAGGAGAGCAGATCAAGGCAAAAAAAACCCCCTGAAAATTGCTCTTACGGCCGGAAAAAGGCAGGCGCGAAAGGCAAGGCTCCCCGCAGCACCACAGTGACAGAAATCACTTCCAAAATGGCTGTGCGCTGTAGTTGTTTCCTCAGCGCTGCCGTGACCTGCCGGACAAATTGTCAATGGCGCGAAGGCAAAACGATGCCTTCTGAGCGCCGCGAAGCCACTTCTACAGACACGGAGTATGTCCCAATCCCAGGCAAGGGCTCCGATGCCGCCCCGAGTGAAAAATGAGCTGCGAGGGTGCAGTTATGCTGGCAAGCTGGGAACCAGCTCTACCACCAGCGGCGAGTCAATCTATGGAGGTGCCCAGCTGGACGGCTCTCCGAAAAGCTGCTAAAACAAAATTCAATCGGAGGGCAGCTGTTAGCGACCTGGAGTCCCAGAAACGCAAAAAAAAAAAAAAAGGGCCGCCAGCAGTTAAGGAGGAACTGCGAGCCTCCACACCAATCCCATGCTGCACAGCTCAAATAGTGAATAAAACAAAGTCCAAAAACCTAGAAAATCCAAAAATAAAGGAACTAAACTCTGAATTTAATTAAATAAAAAGATCTCTAGTAAGAGAGAAGATAACTCAAGTCTCTACAACTGGACTGAGTGAAAAGACTGACAGACAGGGGGCGTGGTCAGAATAACAGAGGAAAAATCTTTTGCACTCAGTCTCTAACAGCAACAAGTGAAATACCCATGCGTGGATTGTCGGAGCCGCGACTCAGGAAAAGTCATCAAATTTGCAGATGACACTAAGCTGGCAGGAATGAGCCAACACCTCAGAAGACAAGCTCAGGATCCAAAAAGATCTTGACAGATTTGAACAACGAACCTTATCCAACAATATGAAATTTAATATGGAGAAAAGCAAGGTTTTACACCTAGGCAGAAAAAAACCAAAGGCACAAGTACAGAATAAGCAAAACCTAGCTGAAAAACAGTAAATGTGAGAGGGATCTTGGAATCCTAGTGGACGATCACTTAAACATGAGCCAGCAGTGTGCAGCAGCCGCCAAAAAAGCTAATACAATCCTAAATTGCATTAACAAAGGCATAGAATCAAAATCACATGAATTATTAGTACTGCTTTATAAAACCTTAGTAAGGCCACGCCTGGAATACTGCATCCAGTTTTGGTCACCACGTTACAAAAAAGATGTTGAGACTTTGGAAAAGTGCAAAAAGCAGCAACTAAGATGATTAAAGACCTGGAGACAAAAACATATGAAGAACTGTTTCAGGAATTGTCTAGAGAAAAGAAGGACTAAGGGTGACATGATAGCAGTATCCCAGTATTTGAAGGGCTGCCACAAAGAAGAGGGGTTCAACTTATTTTCCAAGACACCAAAGGCAAGACAAAAACAAGTGGATGGAAATTAATCAAGGAGAAGCAACCTGGAATTAAGAAGAAACTTCCTAACAGTGAGGACAAATAACCAGTGGAACAGCTTGCCTGCAGAAGTTGTAGGGGTTTCATCATTGGAGGTTTTTAAGAAAAAAAACTGGACAACTACCTATCTGAAATGGTACAGGGTCTCCTGCTTGAGCAGGGTTTGGACTAGAAGTCCTCCAAGGTCCCTTCCAGCTCTATTCTGATTGATTGACAAGATTGAGTCAATTATGGTTTAATAAAACAAATTCTCATGAATCAATCTTTGCTTAAGAGGATGAATAAGCCCATAATTCGGACTCAGCCTAGAGATTTATTTGAGAGAATTAACATGTGGCTATTGACAAACAATAACTAGTGAATTGATGGTATTTGACTAGTCATACTTCAATTATTTTAAGAATATGAAACCAGGCAGTAAGAAAATAAGTTGGAGGACAAAATTGGTTCTTTGCTAAATTTTTATCCAATATTTCCCCAGGAATCAAGGCGGTTGCATGAAAACTCCCCTTATTTCACTGACAATGGAAGTCCGTGAGATAAACTCACCCAAGGAGTATCTATGGCTAAGAGTGAATCTGAACCTGCACCTATTTACCCACAGTCCAACATATAATCACTATACTACATGAGAGTGTTATATACTATACAGGCAAACTCTTACAGGGGACAATTAATACATTTTACTTATTACTTTGAATAATTATAATATAGTAATGAATAATACTTGGAACCTGAATTTAAAGACCCTGGAGAGGAGGCAGACAGACATCCAATTGGTTTTGTAGGTTGCAACTTATTTCCAAATCCTACTCAAGGTTTTGCTTTAATCGTTAAAATTATGAGTGTCTTCGAAGTCAAATGCCCAGGGGTGTCAAACTCAAAGCCTGCGGGCTGGATCCGGCCTGCAGGGTACATAGATCTGCCTGCGGGATTGCCCTGGAAACAGCAAAGGAGTGGTCCGCGGTGCTTCTGTGCAGCCCTCTCAAGCTCCATTTTGCCTCCTGCAGCCCTCTGCCAGGGAAAATGGAGCTTGAGGAGGCCACGAGCGGCCTGCCCTTCACTGGCAGAGGGCAGAGGCGGCGATCACGGCCAAAAATAGAGCCTCAATGAGTGATGTCGAGCTGGCTACGCCCACCCTGGCCATGCCTACTCCTGGCTCCCCAAGGTCAAACACAACCCTGATGTGGCTGTCAATGAAATTGAGTTTGATACCCCTGCCATAGTCAATACACCTCTCCCAAACCATTTGGTCAAATGAAAGTTCCCCAAAATTCTCCCCTTCCCTTCAGTGCTGGTTCTTTAAAGTTTAAACTAGCAGCCAGGATTTGTGCTATCTTGGAACCAAGGACAGAAAGGAATGTTCCCAATTTCAGCTAACATTATTTGTTCAATTTCCTTTCTAGTACTTCACTATTTTTTCCATTTTTCCATTTTCTAACTGCACTCAAATGGAGAGTAAAGAACCACTGCAGTAGAAATAAATGCCCAGCTTGAGCTACATGGATTTTTAGGTGCCACAACATCTTTTCACACTCTCCTCAGGAAAGCATGTATCTAAGATGTTCTTGTATGTTCATAGCCATTTAATGGGTGCAAGTAAATTACCAGAATCTTGTTTATTTCAAATACAATCCCTATCTTAATCATATATATGCTATAGTAATGCCTGAAATGGGATCTACCTATCTGAGGTTAATTTCTACACCCAACGAGCAACAGAGGGTTCTTTCAGAAATATCATGGTTTAAAAACACTTCATAAAAATAGACGGGTTGAAGAGGTGAAAACATCAAACGGGTTACAGCTTTCTTTTGAACATCACCCTGGAGGCAAGCCTTGACATTATCCCTTTTTGGCAGTTCACTCCCTTCTATCAAGGACATAGCATGTAAGCATTGCTTGAACTATGCAGTATTGTCTGGAACACTACACATCCTCTTCACGATCTGTTTGTCACTTTCTGGAAAGAGGCTTCATGGTATCTGAAGCAGAACATCCACAATCAGTCAGTTTTGTTCCATACAGTATAAACCAGTGATGGCTAACCTTTTCCGGATCAAGTGCCCAAAGTGCACCCAAACCCTCAAAATGCAATCTGCGTGCGGCCCCTCGCACGCGCCCTGGCCCCCCACACATGCGCAGCAGAGACCTGAAGACCAGCTGGCTGGTGGGAGGCAGGTGCACATGCACAGCCGAGCTGAACTGGGGCGACAGCTGCGTGCCACCTCTGGCACGTGTGCCATAGGTTCACCATCACAGGTATAAACCTTGTGAACTCTCAAGTCTCCTCTTTCCACTATGTATTCAAGACGGACGGTGATTAATATTTATATGTATTTACATATACGTAGGTATATACATATGTATGTATATAGCATGTAGTAATATGTGTTATGTATATGTGTATGCATTTGAGAGCAGGAAATAGAATTTCATTTTTAATGTATGCCAGTGTGCCCACAGTAAAAAATGGCAATAAAGGTTATTTTAACTTTTTCCAATGTCTGTTTCAGGATTTGACTCCCACTTTATTTTTCCTCCACCATAACAAGTATTTTCATTACTAAGCTTATGATATATTCCTAATCATTTTGACTAGCTAAATATCTCTCACTGCAAGGAAACAAAGGCACCCAACAATGTATGGACATTTACTGAAGGCAGAAAGACTATAATAAAAATAATATCCTGATTTTATAGTACATCAAGCACACAATGCTTTATGTACACCCCAAAGTCACCAAATATAGAGAAGCTTACTTCCTGAAAACACATTTAGGATTGTATGATGAGTCATTAGTTGAAAAAAGCAATATGAGATAAAATCTTAATCCTAAAATAGAAATGTTACCCACTTAAATATCTGTCCAACTGTTTTTCACTTGTGCAAGAGAAGATCTGGTCAAGAAAACTTATATAGTCATACTTGTATTCCCTTCATCTTCTAAGAACTAAGGGCAGTATATAAGACCATCTTTATTGTCCCTTTTTTCTGTAAACGCACTAGATAAATAGATAGATAGACAGATAAGATAGACAGACTGACAGACAGATACTGTGTTTCCCTGAAAATAAGATCAGGTCTTATTTTCTTTTCGGGTCCAAAATAAGCACCAGGTCTTATTTTCAGGGGATGTCTTACCTGTTTACCTTAGGACCACCGCAGTCACGCCTCCCACACACTGACACCTGTCATGCTGCTCCCCCACTTCTTCTGCAGCCGCTTGTAACTGCTCATGGCCAAATGCTGTGTGGCTCGTCACACTGGTGCTGCTGCTGGCAGAATGCCAAATGGCTTGTCACGCTAGTGCCGCCGCTCATGGCAGGATGCCACATGGCTTGTCATGCCAGTGCCACTGCTCGCAGGAGGCTGCGTGGTGTGTTGTGCCACTGCGTGCGTGAGTGGCAGCACTGGTATGACGAGCCTTGTGGCAGCACCGCCACAATGCGCCATGTGGCATCTGGCCGCAAGTGGCTGCAGAAGTCGGGCAGCAGCGCGACCAGGATTGGAGCATGGGAGGCCTGGTTGTGGCGGTCCTAAGCAGGTGTGGGGCGCGTGGAGCAGCTCCACCCCCACCCTAGCTTGGTTTTTATGCCTGCATCTCCCCTTCCCCCTAAATCAAGCAGACTTACCCATGAGGAGCACTAGAGCACCTTACTCCCTGCAGTCACATGATTCACTCTCTCATGGGTAAACCTGCTTGTTTTAGGGGGAAGGGAAGTGTCTGTTTGAGAGAGTGAATCATGTGACTGCAGGGAGGAAAGTGCTCCAGCTCTTCTCATGGGTAAATCTGCTTGTTTTAGGGGGAAGGGGAGTGTCTGTTTGAGTGAGTGAATCATGTGACTTCAGGGAGGAAGGTGCTCCAGTTCACCTCATGAATAAATCTGCTTGTTTCTAGGGAGAGGGGAGAGTGGCTGTTTGATTGAGTGTAAGTGGGAAGACTTGTTAGCTGTGCGCATGGGAAAAACTGGTTAGATGGTGTCCGTCAGCCTTGTAAGATAACTCATGTAGGAGAAGGAAAACTCCGATCTCAAACATCCACTGCCTTGTGGCTATACCCATCTATGGGAAAGCCTTCAGGAGTCAACCTTAAGGCAAAACCTGGAGCAGGAATCCTGGAGTGAGGAGGAGTGCTAGAGGAGTAATGCCTCTCTAAAAAACCTTACAGGAGAAGATGGTCAACTTTTTGAAGGCAGAAGAGGGCTTTATGCCCCAACGGCAGATAAAACGGCAGAACCATCTTCTAGGAGAAGGGAAACTCTGATTACAAACCTCCATTGCCTTGTGGCTATATCTACTACTGGAAAAGGCTTCAGGAGTCAACCTCGAGGCAAAATCCAGAGCCAGAGTCCTGGAAGCAGTTCATGACTGTGACAAGACTGTTAGACTCAGGATCTGTTAAGGAGAGAAACTTCTTGTTCTTCTGGCAGGGAAAACCATCAAATGAGTCTAGGGAATATGGGGTTGGCTTCGTGGTCAGAAACACCCTACTAGGATCCATTACTCCACCTGCTGCAGGGAATGAAAGAATTCTGTCCTTGCAGCTCCATTCATCAGCAGGGCTGGTCACTCTTATTAGTGCATATGCACCAACATTATCATCTTCAGTAGAATCCAAAGACAAATTCTACGACGATCTAGCTGCTACTATCAAGAAAATCCCTGAGAAAGAACCACTGTTTATCCTCAGCGATTTTAATGCCCGAGTTGGAGCTGATTATAGCTCTTGGCCCACTTGTTTAGGTCAGTTCAGCGTCGGGAAGATGAACAAAAATGGCCAATGCCTGCTGGAGTTTTGCTGCTACTATGGTTTTTGGGTTAGCAAGACATACTTTAAAACAAAGCCTCAACACAGAGTCTCTTGGAGAAATCCAAGATCGAAGCATTGGCACCAGCTCGACTTGATTCTTATCAGGCGCTCCAACCTCCCCAATATACAATCACACGCAGCTATCAGGGTGCTGATTGCGATACAGATCACTCCTTGGTGTGCAGCAGAATAAAACTGCAAACAAAGAGATTGCATCACTCGAAGAAGGAAGGAAGACCACGAATTGACATCAACAAGACCGCAATCAGGGCAAAGTGGAGGAATTTACACAAGTACTCAGGAAAACTCTCCCAGACCCGGCTGAAGTAAATGCATCTGAACGATGGGAATATTTCAAGAATGCTGTTTATAACACCGCCTTGTCAGTATTTGGTAAAGAGATCAGAAAGACAGCAGATTGGTTTAAAGCCCATTCAGAGGAGTTGACGCCAGCCATCAAGGAAAAAAGGAGAGATCTAACTGCATATAAAGCCTGTTCCAGTGAGCGCAATTTACAGGTTCTGCGAGCTGCTCGTAGCAGACCGCCAGGAGATGTGCTAACGATTATTGGCTGCAGCTTTGCTCTCGGATCCAGATAGCAGCTGACACAGGCAACATCAAGGGGATGTATGATGGCATCAAGCAGGCCTTAGGTCCAACACAGAAGAAATCTGCCCCTCTGAAGTCTGCTATAGGTGAGGTTATCCAGGACCGAGCACCTCAGATGGCACGCTGGGTGCAGCACTACTCTTGAGTTATATTCCAGAGAAAATGTGGTAACTAAAGAAGCATTAAATAACATTGAGTGCTTGCCTGTCTTGGAGGAGCTTGACAGTGAACCAACTTCAGAAGAACTAAATGCGGCCCTGGATTCCCTTGCCTCTGGCAAGGCACCCAGGAAAGATAACATCTCTGCCGAAGTTCTGAAGTGCTGCAAAGAGAACATCCCCACTGAATTGCATGAAATCTTCTGTCTTTGTTGGAAGGGAGTACCACAGGACATGAAGGATGCAAATATCGTCACACTGTACAAGAACAAAGGTGACAGGGGTGACTGTAACAACTACCGCGACATCTCTCTTCTAGTGTTGTAGGGAAGCTAATTGCCCGTGTCATACTGAAGAGGCTCCAGGTGCTTGCAGAGAGAGTCTATCCAGAATCACAGTGTGGATTTCAAGGCAACAGGTCCACTACTAACATGGTATTTTCCCTTAGACAGTTGCAGGAGAAATGCAGGGAACAGAGACAGCCATTTTTCATAGCCTTCATAGATCTTATGAAAGCTTTTGACTTGGTTAGCAGGGACGGCCTTTATAAAATTCTCCCCAAAATTGGATGTCCACCTCAACTCCTCAACATCATCAGATCCTTTCATGAGGAAATGAAGGGCACTGTAGTTTTTGATGGTTTAACATCAGATTCCTTTGATATTCGAAGTGGAGTGAAGCAGAGTTGTGTCCTCGCGCCAACTTTATTCAGGATTTTTTTTGCTGTCATGCTGAAACATGTTTTTCGAACTGCAAGAGGGTATTTACCTCCGGACCAAATCAGACGGAAAACTCTTTAATCTCTCTAGATTAAGAGCAAAGTCTAAAGTCCAGCTGAAATGCTTACGGGATTTCCTCTTCGCTGACGATGCTGCCGTCACTGTTCACTCTGCTGAAGACCTTCAACAACTTATGGACAGTTTTAGCAAGGCCTGCCAAGACTCTGGACTAACAATCAGCCTGAAAAAAACACAAGTCATGGATCAGGACATGGAGTCACCTCCCTGTATTACAATCTCTGCACAAGAACTGGAGGTCGTCCATGACTTTGTGTACCTCGGCTCAAATATCTCTGACACTCTCTCTTTAGACACTGAGCTGAATAAACGTATTGGTAAAGCGGCCACCACATTTTCCAGAGAGTATGGCTTAATAAGAAACTGATGGAACATACAAAGATCCAGGTCTATAGAGCCTGCGTCCTGAGCACACTCTTGTATTACAGTAAGTCTTGGTCCCTTTACGCACGGCAGGAGAGAAAGTTGAACACCTTTCATATGCGCTGTCTCTGATGTATTCTTGGCATCACCTGGCAGGACAAAGTTCCAAATAGTGCAATCTGGAATTTCTAGCATGTATACACTATTGAAACAGCGATGTCTGGGGTTTCCGGAAGCGAGCAGCATGATTGGTTGGGAAAATACCAGGCTCCAATGAGCCTAGTGAAACCCAGCCAGACAAACCGTCGCCGGGGCCTCTTCGGACTGGATCTGTCCTGCAGGGACAGTGAAGAAGGAGAGGCAGCTTGGTAGCTACAGAGAAACAGGCAAGTTCCTCGGAAAGCCCAAGAAAACTCTTCGATCTGGCGATGGAGGGCAGCGATCAGTGCGAATCGCCATGAAGCTGGAGGATCTGGAATAAGCATTGTGCAGGAGTGAAGATTTGGACAGAGTACTGGTACCGGGTGAGTAATTGGCCAACTCACAGGTAATAAAAGAAAATTTGGATTTTAGAATTACCCCGGTGTAGAAATAGCGGCTAGTGACAGGAAGAGACAACTGATAGAGAAAAAATACGGAAACAACAAGCACTCTATAGAAGAGCTCCAACTAAAGATTTAAAGTTGAATATGAATGAAAATGTTAAGTTGGAACTGGGACTTTTCAGATTTGGATTGGATTATAAACAGATTGGTTGGATATAAAAGTTAAAGAAGAAGTGGGGAAACTTTCCTTTTCTCCTTTTTGAATTACAAACAAAATGCATACTTTTTAACCGACTGAGTGGAATTGTGGATTGTAGAGAAACATCTCCAGGAGAAATAAGAGTATGACATTAAACTTTCTGTTTTGAGGGAAAACTTTGAAGCAATGAAAAAAAAAAACCTTGAACTTTCAAAATGATAAGCTGTGAGAACTAAGGAGGATTTGTGTGTCTACAAGCAGTTAGACTTTGATGATTAAAAAAGGAGGATTATAATATGGATTTAAATTGGAACAATATCAATCTAGAAAGAATAAAATGGCGCAGGAACTTAAGGAAATGATGAAGATGATGTGCTTGGAAATAAAGGAAATGGTTACAATTTTGCATGGAAAATCAAAACTTCATGAATCTAAGACTGAGCTAGAATACATGGAAGCTGAAAAGGAAATAACCAAAGAAAAACAGGAGAGAGATTGACAACGAAGAAGAAGACAAAGACAAAGATACTGACTATGGAAAATTAAACAATGAAATAGGTTGTAATAATAAAATGGAGAACCTTAAAGATTACAGTGGGACTAATAATGGGAAATATAGAAAAAAGGGAAAGAAACAAGGAAGGAAAAGAGGGTCGAATAGAAAAAATATAAAAAGATTAAATGATTACACTGGGATTTACAGTGGAAGTACAAGAAAGAGGGAAAAGAGTTGGAAAAATAATAGGAAACAAAGGGCAAAACAAAAGATTTTATGACTTTAAAATACAAAACAAATATACTGGGATTAACAATGGAAATATAAGAAAAAGGAAAGAGAGAGGAGAAATAATGGGAAATATAGGGCAGAATAGGAGAGCTCAGAATCCTAAAACTCAAAAGAAAGGAAGAGGAAGGAAAAAGAAAAAAAATAGAAGAGGAGAAAGGGAGAAAGAAATGAAAGGGGGAATAAATTTAGAATTGTAAGATTTAACACATAAGATGAATGTTAGAAAAAAGATAAAATAGTGATACCAATTAAGTGACTTAAAATGAAGGGAAATTATAGAGATGTATGAAGTAAATGAAATAAGATTTATGTTTGATGTTTTATATGTTTTAAATATGCTCTATTGAAAATTTGAGAAATTGCAAGAATTGTCATATTTTTAAGTGCAGTGTTGGAGGTTTATAAAATGATAAGTTGTAATAATATGAATAAATTTAATTGGGGGAATTGTAATAAATTGGAATATTTTAAACTAATATATTTGAAATGTAATCAAAAAAAGGGAAAGGCGAATTAAGATTAAAGAACTAATTAGATCAGGGGCAATTAGAAATGATTAAGATGTGAATTATAAATATATATTGTTAACAAGATAAGAAGAATTTTGAGAAAGGTATTTAATAAATGAAAGAAAGGTCGGGGTTGCCTGGACACCATAGTGAAAATATTAAATTGAAAATCTATACAGCAATAGAGAGAGATGGAAGAAGAAATAGAGAGATGGAAGAGAAGGGAAGGAGAGAGAGGGATAGAAGAGAGGGGAGGAAGGGAGGGGAAATCAGAGTAGGAGAGAGAGTTAGTCAGGGAGGAAGAAAGGAGGAGAAGGAGAAAGGAAGGGGAAGTAGAAAGGAGCAGGAGAAGAGGGAAAGAAAGGAAGAAGGAAGGAAGACAGGGAAGGAAGACAGGGAAGAGACTGAGAAGTAAGATAACAAAAAAAGAGGCGTATAAGAGGAGTATAACAAAAAAGAGGAAATGGAAGAAAGGCAACCCCGAACACATATATGAATATATGAAGATAAAGAAGGAATTGTTAAAAAATAAAAGAGAATAAATGTGAACAGGAAAATTAGAATTTGAGAGCGAATGAAGATGTTGTTTATATAAATAAATATAGAAATATTGAGATATGAATTAAAGAAAAAATGGGGAAAAAAGGAAGATTTTGGCAAAAATTGTAATTGAGTAAAATGTATTTGAACTTGAAAAATTATATAAGATAAGATATGGCCAATACTCTGTTCAAAAAAAGATGCGGGTGAATGTGGGGGAAAAAATCAATAAAACTTGATTAAAAAAAAAAGAAACAGCAACGTCTACGCTGGCTTGGACATGTTGTGAGAATAGCTGATGGTCGGATTCCGAAAGATCTCCTGTATGGAGAATTAGTGAAGGGAAAGCACCTCAGAGGGAGACCACAGCTGTGATATAAGGATACCTGCAAGGTTGACCTAAAGGCTCTGGGAATGGACATTAACAATTGGGAAACCTTGACCTCCGATCGTTCAGCTTGGAGGCTTAAAGACACAGCATGGCCTTCTCCAATTCGAAGAGACACTTGTTCAGCAGGCTGAGTCAAAGAGGCAGTCCCGGAACCAGCCAAATCTGGGGGCTGGGCTGGGGACAGAATGTATCTGCCCTCAGTGTGGAAGGGATTGCCACTCTCGAATTGGCCTTTCTCTGTATTGGTGGAGACAGCAGCCAGGCATGGGTAGTTCTCGCCTATCAGATTGAAAGACTGAGTCTGTTGAAAGTTGTTAAGTCCCGCCTTCCTTGCTAGAGGCTTCCAGCTTTTTTCTCAGTCCTCTGACTGGACAGGCATGTGGGAGTATTTCTCTGCAGAATTTGTACTTTACCTGGATTTCTTCTGCTTTTCTTTGGATTCGTGAGTGTATGTCCCCCTCAGAACAGGCTCGCAATCTGGGTGTCCTCCTAGACTCACAGCTAAGATCTGACAGCTGTGACTAGGGGGACCTTTGCACAGGTTCGCCTGGTGCACCAATTGCGACCCTACTTGGATCAGGAAGCTCTCCTCACAGTCACTCATGCCCTTGTCACCTCACGGTTGGATTATTGCAATGTGCTCTACATGGGGCTACCCTTGAAAAGTGTTCGGAGACTACAGTTGGTCCAGAATGCAGCCGTGCAAGCTATTGTGGGTGCACCTAGATACACCCACATTACACCAATTCTCCGCGAGCTGCACTGGCTCCCTATCGGTCTCCGGATGCAATTCAAGGTGTTGGTTATTACCTTTAAAGCCCTTCATGGCTCAGGGCCAGGTTATCTTCGAGACCGCCTTCTACCGCATAGCTCCCTGTGACCGGTAAGATCCCACAGAGCTGGTCTCCTCCGGGTCCCGTCAGCTAAACAATGTCGGTTGGCGGGCCCGCGGGGGAGAGACTTCTCTGTGGCTGCCCCGGCTCTCTGGAACCAATTACCTCCTGAGGTCCGGACCGCCCCCACCCTAAGACCTGGCTTTTCCGGCAGGCCTGGGGCCGTTGATCTCGCTACGGCGATCTTGCGAGACCCGGCCATGGAATGGAGTGTATGGGTTTTTAATGTTTTCTTTTTAAAAAGATTTACGGGATATTGTTCACATTGTTTTTTGCTGTAAGCCACCCTGAGTCCCTAGGGAGTTGGGCGGCATAGAAATGCAACTAATAAATAAATAGATAAATAAATATCTGTTTGCCTGCTGGCAAGCAGCTTGTATTTATATGGCATTTGTTTTTTCATTGCTAATTTGTCCCAGACCCTTTCTTAACGTTTTTGAGTTGCATGTTATGTTTTGCATGATTGGAATCACAGAAAAAGATCTTATTTTATGTGAACTTGGGGGTCTGGGACTGGCAGTTGGGGTGTTCAGCCCTGTTTGTTTGGGCTGGATTGCATTCTAAAGCACTTAGAAGAGCTGTGCTCTGAATGGGGCTGATCGGGCAGCCATCTTGGTTTACTTATTGAGCTGCTCCACATGTTATTTCAGGAGTTTTCGAGCTCCATGTGGCCTCACTATGGAGGAATTCCTCAGCCCAGCGCTTGCCCGTGTCTGTGACCATGATCGGGCTTTTTAGAAACTGAAAAATTTTCAGTAAATGACTCAGGAGTTTTTTGTTTAGCGCTCCATTTAACTGCCTCTTTATTCAGCTGCAGCAATATTAAGGGCCTTGAGCTCCATGTGGGTGGTCGCCATTTTGGATTCAAAAATAAAAGCCTCACTTTTTTTTCTGCATCTTTTTAAACCTTTGAGGCTTGGATATTAAAGCTGCCTAGCTGGTTTTTTCTTGTAGTCTTATTCCATTAAATTGGACACTTGGATTAGCAGTCTTATGTGCCAGATCGGCATGTATTGGCAGTGGCATTATTCCAGGAGATTCATGCTTTTTATTATGTATTGATGGCTGAAGTGGACAGAGCCCTCAAGCCTTGCATGGTGCTAATGCCTACCTGTGACTTTTGATAAGACTGATTCAGTTTCTGTCTATGAATTGTTATAGTTCATAACAATGTTATGTATGGTATTCATGAGAATCGGATTAAATTCATATTTCTAACAATAAATTTATATATCTATATTTTATTATATACATGAAATAAATTAATACAACAGAGATAGAGGCATTTAAATACATATATTTATGACTATAGGTTTCTATTACACTAAAGAGAGTGGGTTTTTATTTCCTAATTTATACTGTTTATTCTCTTATTAGGGATTACACTGATTGTGCTCAGCATTATGCCTAAGGCACAAAGTCTAAGCATGGGCGTAAAGCAACTGCAGCAGCAGCAGCAGCAGCAGCTAAGCAAGCTGATAAAAACCCTGTTCATGCTGGTCCAGGGTCTTCCCTGCCTCCTCTGCCTCGTGAAGAGGCCATAGCTGGTAAGGAATCTCGTTCCCAGCCATCCAATTTCGGCTTCTAGCCGGGATGATCAAGGAAGGCACCAGATATTACAGCAGTGTAATTACAGCAAGCAGTTCATTTGGCTCTTCGACACTTTCGGCATCTGGTTTCAAACACCCATGTGTTAGTACTTACAAACAATGTGACCACGGAGGCCCACGTCAACCATCAAGGGGGCACCAGATCAGCAAGTCTGATGCTGGAGGCCAAGAGACTAGGACTATAGGCGGAACGTCATCTGCATTCCTTGACAACGGAGCACATCTCTGGGGTATCCAATGTGCAAGCAGTTTGGCTGAACAGAAAGGCTATCGATCATGCGGAGTGGCAGTTTCACCCCTCTTTCAGGGATCTGGCAATCCATTTCGGTCTCCCGGAGATGGATTTGTTTGCAACGTACCAGAATGCTCAGGTTCCTCGGTTTTACGCCCAATTTCCAGATCCTCGGGCAGAGGGGTGGACGCTCTCCAATGCCCATGGCCATCAGGATTCCTATATGCCTTTTCCGCCTCTCCCGCTCATTCCACGAGTTATCTGCAAACTCCTGGACGAGAGAACTGAAGTGGTTCTCCTGGCACCCCACTGGCCCCAGCATGCTTGTTTTGCAGGCCTCAAGGCCCCGTCGGTAGCTCCACCATGGTGGATTCCCCAGGACGTAACTGTACTCAGACAGGGGGCGTTACTACAACCGGATCCTCAGTGGCTCTGATTGCCTGCTTGGCGCTTTAGTGGCGCGCTCTGAAGGGCAATAATTATTCTTCCAGGGTCATCAAAACCATGCAAGCTGCTCGCCAACCTTCAACAGAATGCATTTATTTGGCTGCTTGGCGGGCCTTTTGTTCTTGGTGTTCTCGTAAGAGTCTTTCTCCACTACAAGTCTCCATTACTCAAGTTCTAGAATTTCTTCAAGGTGGCCTGGATAGGGGACTCTCGTCAAATACTATTAGACGACAGGTGGCCGCTCTTTCAACAGTTTTGACATGTGCACCGTTCACTCCCTTGTCTCAACATCCTGACTTTCAGAAGTTTTTGACAGGCACCAAGAATTTATGTCCTCCAGTTCTCCACAGATATCCCACTTGGGACCTGTCCATTGTACTGAATTCTCTCACCGGGGCTCCGTATGGACCGTTGAGGACCTCTGTCTTTGCCTTTTGGCATGTAAAGTTACCTCGGCCAGGCACATTTTAGAAATTGCTGCTCTTTCAGTGCGGAGTGATCTCTGCGTTTTTCATGCTGATCGAGTAGTCCTTAGACTCGATCCCTCATTCGTTCCTAAGATTAATACTCTGTTTCATCAGATGCAAGAATTGATCATGACGGATTTCTGCCCTAATCCACCCCATTCTCTGGAGAGACGCTGGCATTCTCTGGACGTTCGGAGGATTCTCCGTATCTACCTTAAGAGGACGGCTGTCGTACGGCGTACAAAGTCGTTATTTGTCTCCTTCCTCCCAGTTTCACTAAGTGCCAGAGTGACTCCTTCTACCATAGGCAGTTGGATTCGTCAAACAATTGCTAAAGCCTATGAACTACGATCTTTGCCTCAACCATCGGGTTTGACGGCACATTCTACTCGTAGTGCCGCCACTTCGGCAGCATGGGCCACTCAGGCATCCTTGCTGGAGATCTGTAGGGCGGCAATGTGGACTTCCCCTTCCCCGTTTATTAAACACTATGAAATTGACAAATTTGTCTCGGCTGAGGCGGCTTTTGGACGGCGGGTGTTACAGAGAGTTCTTGATGGTGGGGAGTCCTCCGGCCAGACTGTGCCCACCTGCTCTTAGGGACAATAAGCTTTGGTATGTCCCATGCCTGGCTGCTGTCTCCACCAATACGGAGAAAGGGGTGTTGGCTTACTTGAGACGCTCCTTCTCGTTCAGTGGAGACAGCAGCCAGCCCCACCCATAGGCAGTCTGGCCTCATGTATTTTTGTTAATCCTTTGTTTTTTGTCTCCCATCACACTGTATCTTCGTCTTCGCAAAAAGCTGAAAGCCCCTAGCAAGGAAGGCAGGATTTAACAACTTTCAACAGACTCAGTCCTTCAATCTGATAGGCGAGAACTACCCATGCCTGGCTGCTGTCTCCACTGAACGAGAAGGAGTGTCTCAGGTAAGCCAACGCCCCTTTTAGTCACACTAGATGCTGTTTTAGGACCTCTTTCCAGAGCACGATACCATAGTCTTTTGAGACTGAAGGATGCCAATGAGGGCTTATATTATATATTAGGTGCAGGCGTGAAAATTGGGCTAAGGCTTGTTTTCGGGGTAAGCTGTATTTTCAGGAAAACACAGTAGATATAAACACATGTCTGCGCATGTCCAAGATGACCGATACCGCTTGAGGCGCAGCTGGATGATGGGGTGACTCCCGGCTTTTCGGGGGACCTCGGACCAATTGGGTCAGCTTGGTCCCGATCCCAGCCAGGGGAGTTCTCTCCCCGCCCGTAGAGGAGTTTTCCGCCCTCCGGAACATTGGGGCGGCAGAGATACAGCCGGCTGAAGGCACCAGGGGAAGATGGCGGCAGTGGCGTCCAGTTCCGGCAGCGTACTTTTTCATCCTGAGTTGGCAGCAGTCGGGGCGGCGGTGGCAATTCCAGCGACGTTCCCTGGGATGCTGGGGACTCAGGGTTGAGAGGGAGTCCTGGCAGAGATGGCGACGGTGATGGCGGATGCTGTGGCGGTCCCGGTGGGTGATGGACGAGGGCAAGAGTGCTGGGCCGGTAGCTGGTGGCAGACAGTTGACGGTGTTTTTGGGCGCTGGTTGGGAGAGGCCTGCTAGCTTTCTGGGACTGCTTGGCTGGACAGGGGTGGGACCTATTCTGAAGCCCCCCCCCTTGCTAGGGGACTTGGTCATCCCCCCCGTTGGAGATCATGGGGCTGGAGAGTGGGGTCACGGATGACCGGATGGTGGAAGATCTGGGGGTGAGGGAGGCTGGAGGATGGCGGAAGGAGGGCCTTGTGGTCACCCCTGGCTGTTCCCCTTCTTGCCCCCCTCCTTACCCCCTTTTTTGCCTGGATTTCGTGTTTACCCCAGATATCATCCCAGCCTGCTCCTATGCTTCAAGCCTGTTCTTGCTGGATTTTTCATCTGCCCTCCCCGGACTTAGTGTCACTCTGCTTTCATGACTTAGCGGCTGATGCCAACTGACACCCTGGACTGATGGAGCGTGGACGATTAAGATGTATGGCTATGAGAATGGGTTTATGCTACCATCTCGTCAGAGGAATTTACCATCGAACTCTCCATTATTAGCTACCGTGAGAGGGTGGCTTGGAGGGGTAGTCCCCTGACTTTATCGAAATGGCATGGTTCTTCTCTTGCTGTGACAGAGCATGAGAGTGCATGAGAGCCCAGCCACCCATTTTGAACTGTCGTCTTCACTCCGGACCATTTAAACCATCACATGGAACCCGGTTGGGATTTGTCTTCATCCTCATCCTTTGCAGCCTTTTGATGTATTCAGCGGCCGAGCTTCTTGTGCTGTGAGATTCCCCCCCCCTCGCAGGCCTGGCCCTCCACGTTATTGAGGGCCTATCTTGATGACGGGCTTTGGAACCCCGAGAGATGGCATGCGGCAAAGAGGAGATTGAGGGGTTTTTTAAATGGGTTTTTAATCAAAATTTTAAGGGGTTCAGGGACGACCAGAGTGGGTTTGGGGGGTAATCCACCAGGGTCAAGGCCGGGTCCAGCAGGGGGCTGCGGCATTAGGGGTGCAGGGTCGGATACTAGGGAGGGGGCTAGAACTCGATCTAGTGAGGGATGTTTAATTAGTACTGTGGGTGGGAGGGGCAGATATGATGGAAGCAGGGGGGCATATCATGTTTCGGGAGTGCGCACTCGCTATCTTCGAGCGATTGCGCACTCCGGTCCCCAAAGCTTTTCTCTTTCCCCAGGTAGCGCAGAGCCTCAGGGCCTGGGCCGCCGGCTGATGTTGTGCAACGCCAGGTCCATGGTAAATAAAGCCCCCCTCATTCACAATCTTATTCAAGAGGGGGGAGCAGACCTGGCAGGTATCACGGAGACCTGGTTGGGCCCGGAAGGGGGGGGTGCCCCTTGTTGAAATGTGCCCACCAGGTTTCCATCAGCCGAGAGTCCAGGGTAGGGGCGGGGGAGTGGCGGATATTATTAAAGAAAGTCTATGTCCAAGGGAGACCACTGTACCTCAGATAGCCAGGTGTGAGTCCCTCCCCGTGAAGTGGGGCCGTGGGGTGCAGATGGGCCTGCTGATTACGTACTTGGCTCCCTGCTGCGTGGCAGCGGCCCTGCCTGAGCTGCCTGACGTGATAGCCGGGGTGGCGATTGATACCCCCAGGCTTATGGTTATGGGGGATTTCAACCTGCCATCTGTTGGTGAAACGTCTATGGCGGCTTGGGAGTTCATGGCTTCCATGACGGCCTTGGACCTGACCCAACTAGTTCAAGGCCCTACTCACATGGGGGGACACACTCTGGATCTGATTTTTGTCTCTGGTCAGTGGCAGAGTGATCTGGAAATAGGGGATTTAGTCATCAAGCCCTTGTCATGGTCTGATCCCTCTCTCCTTCGCATGGACTTTCGAACCGCTACACCTCGCCGCAGGGAGATGGAACCGACCAGCTGGTTCCGTCCCAGGCGCCTGATGGACCCCGATAGGTTCCTGACGGAGCTTGGACCATTCCCTAAGGCTCTGGCTCATGGCGCAACTGAAGAACTGGTGGCCGCCTGGGATAGGGCGGCCGCCAGAGCTCTGGATCGTGTCGTGCCTTTGCGGCCTCTGACCTGGTGCCGTTCTCAACTGGTTCCCTGGTCGAGAGAGATGAAGCGCCGAGAGAGATGAAGCGCCGGAAAAGACGCCTGGAGAGTGATTGGAGGGCCAGTCGCTCCGAATCTGACCGAACACTGGTGAGGTCTCATATTAAGATCTACCTAGTGGCAATAAAAACGGCAAAATTTAATTATTTTTCCGCTCTTATCGGGTCTGCAGAGAACCGCCCAGCCGCCCTGTTTAGGGTGACCCGCTCCCTCCTTCATCTGGGAGCGAGAGAAGACCCCTTGCAGGGCAGGGCTGAGGATTTTGTGCAATTCCTGCATGACTAAGTCTCTCAGATTCGGGAAGGTCTGGACTCTGATTGGGTAGATCCGGATGGGGGGACGGAATGTTATCTGGGAGGGGTTTGACCTTGTGACTCCCGAGGATGTGGACAGGATTCTGGGGAGGCTTAGTGCTGCCACATGTTTATTGGATCCGTGTCCCTCCTGGTTGGCGCTGGCCTCCCGGGAGGTTACACGAGGCTTGCTCCAGGGGATTATTAACGCTTCTTTGAGTGAGGGTAACTTTCCCCCCCCCTTTGAAAGAGGCGGTGGTGAGGCCTCTCCTCAAGAAGCCTTCCCTGGAGCCGGCTGTATTAGCTAATTATTGCCCAGTCTCCAACCTTCGCTTTGTGGTGAAGGTTGTTGAGAGTGTGGTGGCGCGACAACTTCCTCAGTACTTGGATGAAGCTGATTATCTAGATCCATTCCAGTCGGGCTTCAGGCCTGGGCACAGCACGGAAACGGCATTGGTCGCATTGGTTGATGATCTCTGGAGGGCTCCAGAATAGGTTGCTCCTCTGTCCTGGTCCTATTAGATCTCTCAGCGGCTTTTGATACCATTGACCATGGTATCATGCTGCGACAATTGGAGGGGTTAGGAGTGGGGGGGCACCGTGTTGTGGTGGTTCTCCTCCTTCCTCTCTGACCGTATGCAGTTTGTGTTGGCAGGGGGGCAGAGGTCGACCTCAAGGCGCCTTGTATGTGGGATGCCGCAAGGGTCAGTCCTCTCGCCCCTTTTGTTCAACATTTATGTGAAGCTGCTGGGTGAGATCATCCGTGGTTTCGGGGTGAGGTTCCATCAGCACGCTGATGATACTCAGCTATACATCTCCACCCCGAACCACCCCAATGATGCCCTTGACGTAATGTCCCAGTGCCTGGAGGCCGTGCGGATTTGGATGGGGAAAAACAAGCTCAAGTTCAACCCTTCCAAGACTGAGTGGCTGTGGCTTCCGGCATCCCGGTATAGTCAGCTGGCTCCATCGCTGACTATTGGGGGTGAGATCCTGGCCCCCACAGAGAGGGCTCGCAACTTGGGTGTTCTCCTGGATGCACAGCTGTCTTTGGAAGATCATATGACGGCCGTGGCCAGGGGAGCTTTCTATCGGGTTCGCCTGATGCACCAGTTGCGTCCCTTTCTGGACCAGGATACCTTGCGCACGGTCACTCATGCCCTCGTGACATCCCGTCTGGACTACTGCAACGCTCTCTACATGGGGCTCCCCTTGAAGAGCACTCGGAGGCTCCAACTGGTCCAGAATGTGGCCGTGTGGGTGGTTATGAGTGCGACCCAGCGCACCCACATAACACCCCTCCTGCGTGAGCTGCACTGGCTCCCGGTGGTCTTCCGGGTGCGATTCAAGGTGTTGGTTACCACCTTTAAAGCGCTCCATGGCTTAGGACCGGGGTATCTACGAGACCGCCTTCTGCCATCAACAACCTCCCACCGGCCAATACGCTCCCACAGAGAGGGACTCCTCAGAGTGCCGTCGGCCAAACAATGCCGACTGGCGACACCCAGGGGCAGAGCCTTTTCTGTGGGGGCACCAGCCCTCTGGAATGAGCTGCCCCTAGAGCTTCGTCTTAGCCCCAACCTGCGTACTTTTCGCCGCGCACTTAAGACCCTCCTATTCCAGCAAGCCGGACTGGCCTAATATGATTTTTATTATAGGTGTATGTATGTTTTAACTTGCAGGCCAATTTTATATACTGATTTTAATTGGTTTTAAATTTTATAAATCTATGTATTTTAATATGGCTGTACACCGCCCGGAGTCCTTCGGGAGAAGGGCGGTATAGAAATCGAATAAACTTCAAACTTCAACATACCTGCACATATGCATACATACATACGTGTACACACACACACATTTCCAAACCACAATAATACAATACAACAGGATGCTTTCAATGATCCCTCTGTAGAAAGTGGGAAGGATAGGGGAAGGAATATGTGCTCTTCTCATGCGACACAGAAAATGCAGGAGCTGCTGTATCCATTTCACCAGTGTCTCACTGTTGAGTGTCAAAGCTAACCTGCTTGTCAGGTGCACACCCATAAACTTGATACTACTAACCACCTCCACAGTTGAACAATGTGTGGCTGTGTCTGCCTTTTCTGAAACTGATCCCTTTTGTTTTTCCTACATTTAAAATCAGGCTGTTTTTATTATACCAGTTCATCAAACCTTCTACCTCAGGGGTGTCAAACTAAAGGCCCGCGGGCCGCATCCAGGCCGCAATGAAGCCGAATCCAGCCTGCGTGGCCATCCTGGAAACTGTAAGGGTCTGGCCCATGTCACTTCGGTCCAGCCCCAGCCCCCGCCATCCCAGCGAGCAAGCGCATGCACAGGCCCAGTTTTCGGTCGCATGCAGAGCAACTAGTCTGTGGGACTATGGTAAAAAAATAGTTCAGACCTTCCAACCTCGTGAGTTTTTTTTTTTCCCGTGAGAAGTTGGAAGGCCTGAACTATTTTTTTTACCATAGTCCCAGACTACTTTAGTTGCTCTGCACGTGTGGCAGCAAAAGGAGCTGGAAAGTGAAGGGATGTGGCTGCCCTGGGTGGCGGGAGGTGTGTGAGGGTTTGGCCTGGCTGAAGGGCCCTTAGGTAAACTGGGCGGGGCAGGTGGGGCATCTCTGCATCCCCTGCCTTGCTTCGTCCTCCAACACACACACACCGCCTCCCTTTGTTCTTCACTTCTCCTTGCTCGCCGCCATAACCTAGCAGGATGCTGGCCAACGAACTGGTGCGATGGCCTCAAAGCATGGCGGGTGGGTTGGAGTACAGAGCTGCCCCACCCACGCCTCGCCTTACCTGAGCGCTCCGCCAGCCACACACTGAAGCGCCACAACTGCTGCCACAGCGAGACAAAGAGAGAGAAAGAGAGAGGGGGCCTTTCCAAACTGTGTGTGTGTGTGTGTATATGAGAGAGAGAGCGTACAATCCCTGCTTTAGTCTGGGTACCCAAGCTGCTGGCAGCGGTGTGGGCGACAGGAGCCACCTAAGCAGCAAGGTGTGCGGGTGGAGTACGAAGCAAGGCGGGAGGGTGTGGAGCTGCCACCGCACACCCCGCACCAGCTTACCTGAGTGCCCCGCCAGGCAGACACTGAAGCGCCGCAACTGCTGCCACAGCAAGAAAGAGACAAGAGGGGAGGGGCTCTCCAAACTCACTCACTCTGTGTGTGTGTGTGTGTGTGTGTGTGTGTGTGTATGTATGTATGTATGTATGTATGAGAGAGAGAGAGAGAGAGAGAGAGAGAGAGAGAGAGAATGCAATCCCTGCTTTAGTTAGGGCATTCAAGCTGCTGGCAGCGGTGGGGGAGGAGAAGAGCCAACTGAGCAGCCATTTTTCTCGTCCTCCCCACTCAAGCAGCGCAGGCTCTGCAGGACAGCAGGGCCTGTCATTTCTCCCTGGTGCAGCGAACTCCAGCTTCAGTCAGGGCATTTAAGCTGCTGGTGGCAGTAGCCACCTAATGATTGCTCCCTCCCCAACCAGCCAGCCTACACCACCTGTCCTGCTCCCTGCCTGGCCAGCTGGTGCAAAGCCTTACCATTTTTTTCCTCCTTCCCCTCGTTCTCCCCACCCAAGCGGCAGCAGGCTTTGCGGGACAGGGTCTCATTCCTGCCTCGGTGCAGTGAAACGTCTGGCAGGCTGGACGCAGGTGTGAAGGGCCTGGCTCCATAGTGCTTCCTTACTCAGTTGAAGGCTTCGTTCAGCCTTCCAAAAGTAAGGCTTGCCGTGGAATTAGAATCGGCTGGATGCAGGAACCAACGCCATCCATGGCCCTGGTGAGCTGCTCACTTACATGGGCCTTTCATACCCACCCGCCAGAAGTTTCTGTGCCGGGGCAGGAATGAGACCCTGTCCCACAGAGCCCACTGCCGCTTGGGTAGGGAGGACAAGAAGAATGGTGAGGCTTTGCACCAGCCGGCAGGGAACAGGTCAGGCAGTGCTGGCTGGCTGATTGGGGAGGGGGCAATCATTAGGTGGCTTCCGCCACCAGCAGTTTAAATGCCCCAACTGAAGCTGTAGTTCACCATGCCGGGGGAGAAATGAGAGGCCCTGCTTGAGGGCACTGCTTGAGTGGGAAGGACGAGGAGAAAAACAGCTGCTCAGTTGGCTCTTCCAACCCCCCCGTCGCTGCCAGCAGCTAGAATGCCCCAACTAAAGCAGAGATCACATGCTCGCTCTCTCTCACACACACACAGTTTGCAGAGACCTCTCTCTGTCTCTGTCTCGCTGTGGCGGCAGTTGTGGCACTTCAGTGCCTGGCTGGCAGGGCGCTCAGGTAAGCTGGTGTGGGGCGAGGGGGGCAGCTCTGCACCCCCCGCCTTGCTTCGTATTCCACCACAACCCCGCCTCGCTGCACAGGTGGCTCCTGTCGCCTGCGCCACTGCCAGCAGTTTGAGTGCCCTCTACGGATCACTCTCTCTCCCATACACATACACACACAATTGGATTGCTCTCTCTCTCCCTCTCTCTCCCCCTCCCTCCCTTCTCCCCCCTCTCCATTTGCATGCAAGCATGCTCCATGGGATGAGGTCTCATTAAGTAGTTAAGTGGAAAGTAGTTGGGGGGGAAGGGAGGAGCAGGAGACTGGCAAACACTTTGCACCGAGAATGAAAGTTTCTGGGTCCCTGACTCTGCAAAAGAGGATGGGTACCTGAATCTGTGCGATATTATAGCACCCAAGAGTTCTTGGTGCAAAAAGCACTTCCCAGCCAACTCTCCTCTCCCTTCCTCAAAGCAAAGGCAAAGAAACAGAGAAGCAAAGAGAGGAGATAGATGTTTGCAAGGTAAGTGAGTCCTTGTGGCAGGAAGGGAGAGAGAAGCATGAGGTATCTTAGTGGGTCAGGAAGGCCTTGAGGGCCTGTTCTATCACTAAGCCCCCCCATCGCCTTCCATGAGATACCTCATGTGCACATTGGTATTCTTGAATTGTGAGCTCTTAGGAAAGTATCCCCTCCTTGTGTGTTGCAAACAGCTATTTCCAGTGGGGAAAACAAGTCAAGGAAAGAGGGGAAGAGAGCAAGGAAGGAAAAAGAAGAAAAGAGGGGAAGGAAGAAGAAAGAAAGAAGAGGAAAAAGAGGGGAGGGGGGAGGGAAGGATTATAATGAGTGAGTGAGGGTAAATCCTGCCTTAGCACTTGGCCACTAGCAGCCCTGCTGCCTTTTGCCATCCCCTTGTCCCCTCCTGACCTCTCCTGGTGGTCTCCCATCCTATCACTGAGGATGCTTTGGTTACAAAGCCAGGTCTCCTTATAAGGAGATGGAGTGGGCCTCCCTCTGACCTACACATTTTGCCCTCCCATACACATCATGAGCAACCTGGCCAAGGAGAGCGAGCACAGCAGCAGTGGGACCTGCCCATGCCCACCATGGCCACGCCCACCATGACCACACACACCCCGCCCCCTGAAGTCAACCACAATCCTGATGCACCCTCAATGAAATTGAGTTTGACACCCCTGTTCTACCTCCTCCCGGAAATCACCCTCATTATCATCCTGAATAAGGACCACCACTGTTGTATCGTTCACATGCTTCATAATATGATTGGTAGCAAACCTTGCACAACAATCATGGATCAACAGGGTGAACAACAGAGGATTTAGGACACAGCCCTGAGGAGAACGTGTGCTCAAGAACATATTAGTTCCAACTTGCACATACTGGGGTCTATCAGTGAGAAAATCAAGAATCTACTTACACAAAGGGGTAATGTAGCCTAAAAGATCCAGTTTATCTTCTAAATGCTGAGGAATGATCGTATGAAATGCCAAATTAAAATCAACAAACAATATTCGCATATGCATATGTATATTTCTTTCCTCTAAATGTGCCAAGCTCAGATGGAGAATAGAGGAAATAACATCCTTTGTGGAACGATTTGGATGGTAAGCAAACTGAACTGAGTCAAACACTGGAGGGGAGCTGGATACATTTCATAATGATGGATGTAAGTGCAACCAGACAATAATCATTAAAATCAATTAAAATTATTCTTCAGCAATGAATATAGAACAAAAGTTCCAACAAGGAAGTTTTGGTTGACGTTTTCACACATTAAAAAAAAGTGAGACATTTGGGAGTTGATTGCTTGGAAGAACAGCACACTAGATTTTCTATCTACAAAAGCAGCATTTATGGGTTGACCATTCAGAGGAAAAACCTGTTCCAGATAATCCCACAGCATTTAGTCTTCTTAGCACTGTAGGTGAAATGAGGCTGTTGGGAACAGTCTTTTGTCTACCTTCCTTAACTCTGAAATTTGGCAGGAAGGAGGACAAGTCAGATACACATTATGTGTCCAGATCATTTCCCCTTACTATTGATGAGTCAATTCTCTTTTCAGAATCCTTACATTTTACCTGGCCTCAGAAGACCCTGAAAACATCAAGCTGATATTGCAGCTGGGTAACAAGGACCTGCCCTGCCAAAGAAAAAAGTAAGCGAGAAAGACCTTAACAGAGAAAGGGCACCTTTCTCCAACGCAACCCTTACACTCCTTATTTTTTTTGCCACAGATGATTATCACAGCTCTCCTCCTACAATCTTCACAAGAAAAAAAAATAGTAGATCCAACATCTACTAGGCTGTACTTTAGTAGCAAAGATTACTTATTATAACACTTAAAATGTACATCCAATTAAGTGGCTAGACATACTTAAGCTATCGCCTAGCAAGAAAGCAGTCCTATGCACTCAAGTCTAATGGCAAGAATATATTTCATAGCATTGGGTGATTCTTTACCTATGGTTCCTGGGCAAAAGTAAAGCTAATTTTATATTGATATGCCCTTGTCCAAGTTTTACATATAAAGCAGGAACCTATCCCGGAAAACAGATTAAGACCGAGATCTGAGCCTCCTTTTTCAAACTTGGATGCCTAAAATAGATCCCCCAAAATAACTTAGGGAGGTCTTTCATGAGCCAAAGGGACGAAATGTGAACATGGTGAGGGCCAAATTCAGGCACCCTGAGATTCCAGCACACTTGTTATGGAAAAAGCATTCAGGAGTCCTTTTTTGGACATCAAGGGGAAAAAGAGGTATCTTTGCCAGTGTTGGTATTCCTAAATCCACCCTACCTCGGTGCAAAACTTTAGCACCACAGCTTGCAAAAACGAAACCACCTTTGGAAGAAGCGGGTAGAGGAAGAAAACCCTTCATGGGACGTTGGGACCCAACAGAACAGAGGTTAGGGTGCAAATGGGGCTTTCTCCGCTCTTCCTTCTCCCAAATTTTCTCCTCCTTTTCTGCACTCCCCTCCCAAGCTTTCCACAGGTATGAAACTCCAAAGAGGCACTCTGCACATGCTTAGGGGTCCACAATGGAATCTCACCCGAGAGCGCGCGGCGCTGCTGTTGCTTGCGGTGTCGGTCGCTCTCGTAGAAGCCCAGCGTTTCGGTATGGGGCTGAGACTGTCCATCGCCGCCGCTGGCGAAGCTGCTCTGTCGCGGCTGCCCGTCCTCCGCCTGCAGCAGTAGTGGCAAGGGCTCCGGCGGGGAGCCCCGGCGGGGTCCGACCCCGCCGCCACCATCCCCGCCACCCGGGGCCGGCTCGGCCAGGCTCGCCATTTTCGCGCGCGCAACGGCGGCGGCGGCGGTGGCTCCTGGTGGTGAAGAGAAGCAGCCTCCACCCCAGAGGACGTCATCTCCGCGCGACACGGAGCGAACCAGCAGGGCGCATCTCTCCCGCGCGCGTGAGCAACGAGCTGCCTTGGCCGCCATCTTGGCTGCGCTGCCTAGCCGACTGTTTCCCTGGTGACGCCCCGCCACTCGGGAGGTGGGGCCGGAAGTCCCAGGCAGCGTTCCCTGAACGCAAGGCTAAGAAACTCTGCGTTAACCTGTTCCTTTGTGTTTCATCCAGCCGTTTCCTAATGAAATGGCCCCAGCGCCTTTGCACAGCTTTTCTACGGCCCCTCAGGATGTGCCTGCGTTTAACATCTTTTATTCCTATATTGCATTCTGAAGTCTGGAATGCAGTTTCAGTGCCTAAGTCCACAGGCACTTTAAGAGGTGTGACTTTATTGGAGCCCATAGGGAGAAAGATTTTGGCTCATAGTGGGCAGCACAAAGTAACTTTGGCATCAGCACATTGAAACATCAGGACGGCGTTGGGAAAATAGATTTTTTTTTAAATTTGATTTATATGCAGCCCTTCTCCGGAGACTCAGGGCGGCTTGCAATGCGTTAAGCAATAGCCTTCATACTTTTGTATATTTATACAAAGCTTATTGCCCCCACAATCCGGGTCCTCATTTTACCTACCTTAGAAAGGATGGAAGGCTGAGTCAACCTTGAGCCTGATGAGATTTGAACTTGCAGTAATTGCAGGCAGCTGTTGTTAATAACAGTGCTTTAGTCTGCTGCGCCACCAGGGCTCTGGTGAGAAAGAATGGCCCTCATTGAGGTGCCCTTGTACAAATCCGAGGTGTGGCTGTCTTTTAAAGACAGGGCATCCCTGGGTTCAATAGAGATTATCTGTGGCTCAGGATTGAATTTTGGAGTTGACTTTTCTTGAATTTGGTGGTTTGCTTGCAGATGGTTCATTATTCAACATTTTCAATGATGGTGAATGTGGGGTTGCTCCCTACAAACTGCCTTGACAGTTTTGAACGTCCTTTGATTAGAATCGTTTTGGGCTTGAACCACGAAGGAGAAAAATACTCTTCACACCCATATGGAAGGGCCAGCTACTCTATATAAGCAGGCAGCAAAACCCACGCTGCCTTCCTGAAAGGTAGTCCAGACAAGAAGCACTATCTATTTTATTCTACTTTATTAATATGACAGAATGTCACAAGTCTGAAAGTATATCTCCTCCCCCTCCTTGTCACCTCTCCAGTCCAAGAAACTAAGGATGGTGCCTTCTGAGATGGCACCCCCATTCTTTCTGCAGGCTCAGCTGCAGCTTAACTGATTATTGCCCTGGCTATGGCCCTTCTCCCTGTCCCCCAAGGTCATTCCCACTACCATTACTGGAGGGAGAAAGTGGGAAATAGGGCAGCCTCTGTATTTGGGAGGTTTATATGTTGCCATGGGGAGAAAGGGCTTGGATCAGTGATGCGATTCAAGTAATTTAACAACCGGTTCTCCCTAATGACTGGCTGGGTAGGCGTGTCTGAAGGGGGACATATGACTGAGTGGGTATGGCCAACCTTGTTACTCATGGCAAGGTGGGGCAGTGCAGGCAGGCCAAAGCAGTGGTGGCAATGGCTGGAGCCTTAGTGCAGGAATGAAGTGCCCCTTTGTGTAGCAACAGCATTCCCCCTTCGCTGCAGTACATTTGCGCTCAAGGCAGCCCTCTCCTTCCATTGCTTCAGGATCAGAGCTGTAAGCTGTGTCCGGGAAGCACTGTGGCAGAGAGAAGCAGCCGGGTCTGATTCTCTGGCGCCTCATCTTTTGCTGGGTCTCACTGCCTGACAGTCAGTGGTTTTTAAAAGTTTTTTGCAGCAGGAAACGGGCTGCTACCTCTGGCCTTTGTTGGTGCAGCTCGGCATGTCTTGATCACTTGGGGAGATGCGCGACCTGCTCTCCACCCTGAGACACTGACCTGCCGCATTCACCACAGCCACCTCATGGTGTCAGCCCTGGAGCCACCTTTAATTGGAGTCTTCAGGGCTGCCACAGCAGAGGATGGGCAAGCTATGGGAATGGGAGGGAGGCGGTGGAGACAGTGTGGGGTGTCTAGTCATAACAACATTTTCCCCTTGGGAGTCAAGGACATTCAGCCTGCACCTGGGGAGGCGTGACTGAAAGTCAACTGCAGTTGGGACAGTGACCTGATTGGAACATGTGATGCATATGTGGATGCAGGGGAAAGAACTTTGACTTTACTTTGGGTGGGCAAAACCCGGAGCTTTCAGATTTGGTTTTTTCCAGATGTGCCAATATGACATTTCTAATAAATTCAAGCTTTGAGGAAAATGTCTGCCTTGGAGTTTTGATTCTGTTGGGGGTGTTACTTGGAACCTTGACATTAACCTGAATCTCTTTTTTAAGCTACCAATCATCTCCCCAATCTGCGGGGCTGCTGTCTGGGGTCCTGAGCCCTGGGTGCATTCCTGGTCTACCGGATAGCACAAAGACTAAGGGAAGATGAGGAGAAGACAGCAACCATGGAAGGAGCTACTGGGGCTAGTTCAGAGGTGGTCCTCGAAACTATATACTTCCCCTTGGCAAAGGTGATGGCCAAGGCGGAGGCAAAGTGTCAGCCGGACACCCAGCCCAAAGGGCTGGCGCCCTGGCAGATCACACAGCTGGCTCCTTCCCAATGGGGCAAGGCTGCGGGAATCCCACCACCACAAGAGTTGGCTAGCGGGGTGACACTCCAGGAACCCCAGATTGCATCGGGCCAGGTAGAGCACACCACAGTTTTCAAGTGGAGAGCAACGAGACCCCTCAAGCTCAGCAAGTCAAGGGAGTGGGGTCCCCCACCGCTGTCTCAAAGCCAATCATTAGCTGGCCTCCCAGAGAGATTCGGCCAGCTCAGCATGGGCAGCATCACTCAACTCCCTCCAAACAGCCTGCCCGGCTGGGCTTTGGCTCAGCCCATGTTCACCTTCCCAGGCTAAGGAAGCATGACCATCCAGAGTCGAGCGTCTGCCTTGTTCCACTCAGCGCAAAGCAGATTGCGCCTGAACCTTTGTCTCCAGGTCCAGTCTATGGGTTGACTGCTCCAATGGGAGCTGTTGCCAGCCAGCAAGTGGGGCCTCTGGGCCAGTCCAGTCCAGGAGTGTGGGGGGAGATGCCAGGGTTGCCAAGGCTGAATACCCCTCCTTGCCAGCCACCCATCTGACTGCCCCCTGCAGACCAAATTCCCCCTAGATGGGCATTTTACCCCAGCCAGGGGTGGATGCAGTGCCAGTGGATGCTAGCCCCAGTTCTTCAGCCAGTCCCTGTTCCACAGCCAATACCAGCAGCCGCCCCTCCCCCACAGTTCAGAGCTACTTATGACGGAACCCCAGAGAAGCTGGCGTACTTCCTGAACTGGATTTGGTCCCATCTCAACCTCTATGGGGATCAATACCAAACAGATCAGGAGATAATTTTGGCAATTGCGGACAATATGATGGAGGGAGAAGCAGCTGAATGGATAGCCCAATTGCAAATTGAAGGAGCCCCAGAACTAGAGGACAGCGACAAATTCATGCAGCTGCTACAGACCCTATTTGAGGATACAGCCCAGAGGGAAGAAGCTGAGGCCAAGGTCAAAGACCTGAAGCAGAGAAGCCAACCCGCAAAGGAGTTTGGGAATTCCGAAGAGTGGCAGGAAAATTAAGAGACTGGCCAGAACGCCTCTGTCATGCTCCCGTTGGAGTCTGAATCTGAGATGGAAGACGAACAACTGACAGAGAGCGAGAGAATGGCTCCATTGGCTGTGGGGGAAACTGGGGAGGGGCAGGGCAGAGCAGGGGAGAGGTAGAACAAAGGAGAGTGGGTTCAGATGAAGACCAAGGTCCACCCACTCTTCATCCTAGGGCATAAGGGAAGAATGCAGAAGAGAGCAACGTGGGTTGCATGGGTTACGAGGAAGGAAAGGGCCCCAATTCCCTTCACAAGACACACCTGGGGATGGAGTTTAAAAGAGAGGAAGTTGGGAGGGGCATTTGTCGGGAACAAATTCTGAATTAATCTGGTGTTGAGAGTTGTGGCCTGCATTTCTGGCATTCCCTCCTGACTCTTTGAATTACTGCTGTGCTACTGTGTGCCTATCTTGTCTTGCTGTGATTATTCTTCCCGTCTGGGACTCATTATCTTGCCCTGCTGGAGTGATTGATTACAGTCATGCTGTTTACAGCATTGGGACTGGAGTATCTTCAGGTTTGTGAGAGAGCTTTTCTCCAGGCCGTAAAAGTTGGTTCTAATAAAGGGATTCATACTGGTTCTCTGGCTGTGTTGCCTTCGTGCTCACGCCCCGGGTCATCACAGCCTCTTCATTCACCAATTCAACAAGACCTTGGGCAAGCTTGTGCCTTCAGAGAGGTCCCTGACTGCAGTATTGGTACCAGATGGCAGTGGCCATGGACCTCAAGATCCATCCTCACTGGAAACCTACTCTGGAAAAACCCACTAAGCGATCCCTGGGACACCGAGCCCCCGCAAAACAGGTTGAGGACCCAAAGTTGACCCTCACAACCACAATCAAGTGCTTCAGGTGTGGCCAGCAAGGCCACTGGGCATCAGAGTGCTTGGCACCGACCCCCAGCCCCCAAGTCCGGACTCCAGCAGATACTAAAGTGAAGAAAACTCCGTGGAGACCGCTGGACAAAGGAAAACTCAAGCTGTTGAGGTTCCTCCCCCATCTTTTTTTTTTATTTATTGAAAAAGTTTTTCAAATACAAATTTTCCCCCTTTTCCCCCCCTCCTCCCTAACCCCCTCCCCCTCCCCTTCCCCTTTGACTTCTTCATAATAAAACCCAAATTCATAACAGATTATATCATACTTTACCATCAACTTACTCCATCTCCATATGCTGACCCTTTCTTTCTAATAAAATTATCATATCCCCCTTATACTATACTATAATATACATTTCAAAGTGACATTCTATTATAACATTATCTAATAACTCCTAATTTAACATAATAATGTTATTATATCTCCCAATTTAACGATTTCCGCTCATGATCTACCCTTTTACTACCCCCCATACGATATAACATTTCAGAACATACTTCCACTATAAGACTATACAATAAATCCTAATTTAACATTTATTCAGTTCAGCTACCCATTTCCTTCCCCCCATCATTATGTCTCTTAGCTCAAATCTTTTACATATATTCACATCTAAACATAATATCCCTTTTTTTTAAACTAAACAATCAATAACCTAACCTATCTCCACCCACTTTCCTACAAAACTACCATAATTGTTCTTAATATCTTTATTCTTCTGCCCACTCCACTAGAAAAATATTCCCTTATGTAAATAAAATCCTAAAAGAAAAAAACTTTAGGTTTATAATCCATATAATATCTTCTGTAATGTCTTTCAACTGGATGATAAACTCCATCACCCATGTTAGGGTAACATCGCATCCTAATTCCAACAGTATTTTCAGTATCTTCAATTACCATCTGCCCCCATCAGTAACAAATATCTTCATATTGCAAAAAGAAAAAAAAAAGAACACAACAACCACCCGAGTGACTTTATATTTATATTCCATATAACGTCTATAGAGGTGTCTTTTATCCAGATTATTAATTCCAACCACCATAATAGGGTAACAACCAGATCTTCTGCGTGCCCCAACCCAGTAGATCTCTTGCCATGTAACTCAGCATACACGTAATATATTTATCAAGAAATCCAAAAAACAAACAAGATATTTCCAACCATTCGATTTAAGGCCTTTTTCACATCCCAAAAAATTCAGCACTGCAGAGATCTGTCATTCTCCTCAGGATAAAATAAACCAATACTTTGCCCATTATCTTTTCGTATATTCAGTCCTCTCATAAGTAACTGGCATTACACTGTTGTTTAGTTTAAAAGTTTTTGTTTTTGTGAGACCTACTTCTTCTTTTCTTGACTTTTTGTGGGTTGGATCTCCATCATAAATTCCTTTCTGTAGATTGTGTATCGACTATTTGGTTTTCATGCTGATCTATAACTTGATCTCGTTGGTTTTGCTTTTGTGGCTGAAATCTTTCTGGTTCTGTAAATTGTATATCGACTGATTGACTTCCATGCTGGTTTGTGGCTTGATAAATCATTGCATTAGGATCTGGAACCGCCTCTCTTATATTAAATAATCCAGCTGAGACCTCTGAGAGAGAATCCAAAAGCGGCTCATCTGTGGAGACCTCTATAACTTGTTGTTTCTTCATTAATTCCATCTCCTTCTGCTTTTCTTGAATTTCTGTCTCTTGTTGATTTTGCTTTTTAAGGACCTTGTAATAAAATTCTTCCGCTTTTTCAACAGTATTTAACTGATATCTTACTCCTTGATATCTCAATATTATACCCACTGGGACATCCCACCTGAATGAAATATTTTGTTTTCTTAGCTCAGTCACCAAAAGTCCAAATTTCTTTCTATCTCTTAACATCTTAGGCGGCAATTCTTTATATATCCAAATTTTTCTCCCATACAGTTGTAGAATAGAATTAAAGGATTTTTGCACAATATCATTTCTTATTTCTTTATCTATAAAATAAATCACCACATCTCTAGGCAGTTGCCTTTGCTTTGCAATCCAAGAATTTGCTCTATAGGCCTTATCAATTTTACAGAATACCTCCTCAGGATGAACCTTTAAGATCCCAGCCAGAACTTGAGCAGATGTTTTTCTTAGATCATCATTGTTATTTTCCTGTAAGCCTCTGATTCTGATCGCAAATTCTGTAAGCCTGTATTGCATCATTACAACTTCTCTTTCAATTCCTTGCTTTATATCTTCTGCATTATAAGTCTCGTGACCAGCTTCCTCTTTAGACTTTACTTCTAAACTATTGTCTTGAATATTTATTAAATCCTTTTCAATTCTTAATATTTTATTGTCCAAATTATAAATCTTATCATCAATTTTCTCCATTTTAGACTCTAACAATTTAATATTTGTATCCAACTTTATAACAACTTCTGAAAAACCATTAGTCACTGTTACAATCTTTTGTTGCAAGTTATCATACTTTAGTTGTATCATTTCTTTAATTTCCTGCCTTAATTTTTCAAATTTCTGGTTCACAGTCTCATGATATTTTGCCATTTCCTCCTGAATAAATTCTTTTAAATTAAAACCATTCTGCAGAGTCTGTAAGCTCAGAGCTTGTTCAAACAGTTGTGAGTGGGGGAGCACCCCCCCTTCTTGTCTATCAGGCTTTATTAGTAACGCCATCCTGCCAGCAAACTTTTTTTTTTCCCAAACAAGATCAAGTACAAATCTCCAGGAAGAGAGGAACTTAAAATAACTAATTTTCTTCCAAATTGTAGCCAGCACTATGTATTCCGCTACTTTGTATCTGTTATGGAAGGACTCTCACTTTCGGCTTTCTTCTACTTCCCAAGCCTCAGCGGTCGCCATTTTAAAAAATTTTTCTCTTTTTTCTCTTTCACTCTGAAATGCTTATAAATTCATTAGGGATACTTGCAATTTAGGGTCCCAAGTTCAAGTCTCATCTTTTTTAATAAATCCATCTGTTAGATTCGTTGATTAATCCGGTTCCAGCGCCTAGCTCTGCAAAAAGGCAGAGTGCGCCCGATGCCCGGAGCGACGGCGAGGGGAAATAGGGAGCCTCAACCTGCTCGTCCCCAAGAGTTAAAAAAAACCTCTGGGGACTTCGCAGAGGGCTCTACCTGCCCTCGCCTGCTCAGACTCACATTTCCGTCAGGAAATGGAGTTTTTCGAGCCGCCTTTCAGGTATAAAGGCGGCTCTTTTACAGGCAACGGGGTGGCGGTCACGAAGGACCGTCTGGCGGCGCCGGAAGCCAGACAGGAAGTCCCTCCCCCATCTTCAAAAAGGGGAGGAACTCCAATTCTGGAATCCTCTCCAGGCACCCACCAGCGAGAGCAGCAAGGCCACTGAAGAGGAGCCAATGGTAAGTGATGGGAGTGAGGCTCTGTGTGGACTTCAGTGCAATTAACACCGTGTGCATAGAGAAGACCTACCCTCTCCCCCTCATGAAAGACATGCTAAGTCACTTAGAGAAGGGCGAAGTGTTCACCAAGGTAGACCTGAGAGAAGCCTATTACTGTTCGGGCTTCAGGGAGCCCCTGCCATATTCATGCAGCTAATGAATGAGGTGCTGCATGAGCACCTGTACAAAGTGTCCTAGTTTACCTGATGACATTCTCATATTCAATGAGACACTCGAAGAACACATTAAACTAGTGCAGCAGGTTCTGAAAAAGCTCCTAGCCGCAAAGCTCTATGCAAAGCTGTCCAAATGTGAGTTTCATAAGACTGCCCTAGATTACCTGGGCTACCAAGTGTCAAATGACAGAGTCGAGATGGACCTAGGAAAAGTAAAAGCAGTACTGGATTGGCAAACTCCACACACCTGCAAGCAACTCCAAAGCTTCCTGGGGTTTGCAAACTTTTACAGGCAGTTCATTCCAGCTTTTGCTGAAGTAGCCCTACCCCTAACAGAGCTGCTGAAAATAGGAGATGCCACTACAAAACCAGCCCCTGGCGTCCCTGAGAGAAAATTGCCATGGACTTTATAGTCAAACTCCCAGAAAGCAATGGGAATATGGTCATGTGGACCATGATTGACTTATTCTTGAAACAAGCGCACTTCACTGCCTGCTCAAGATTGCCCTCAGCCAGGAAATTGGCCAAGATGTTTATAAAGCAAATATACTAGCTACACAGAGTGCCCCATAGGGTTCAGTTCACCACTAAGGTCTGGAGAGAGTTCCTGAAGTCCATCGGATCGACCTAGAGGCTTAGGTCTTTCCATCTGAGGCTTTCCATCTGAGCATTAATGGAGCCATGGGACATGCGAACACCATGATGGAGCAGTACCTGAGATGCTATGGGACTATCAACAAGATAACTGGGCGGATTTGCTGCCTTTTGCAGAGGTGACTTACAATAATGCAGTGCACAGTAGCACTGCACTGATCCCTTTGCAGGTCACTAGTGGCACAGAATTTGTCCCCATGGCCAAGCTGCTACTAGAGCCGCCATCATCCATGACCCTGGCCGAATAGATGGAATCACTAAAGCTGGTTTGGGAGAATACTAAACAAGTGCTAGCTGAGGCAGCAGAGGCATATAAGAAGCAGGCAGATAGGAACCGATCTCTCCAACCCCCCTTTCAGGTGGGAGATCGTGTATACCTATCAACCAAATATCTTAAGCTAAAATTGCCTAGCAAGAACCTAGGACCGAAGTTCCTAGGACCTTTTTCAATAGTGAAAATAATTTTTCCAGATGTGCCAATATGACTTCTCTAATAAATTCAAGCTTTGAGGAAAATGTCTGCCTTGGAGTTTTGATTCTGTTGGGGATGTTACTTGGAACCCTGACACATGGCCTGCCAGCTGACCCAACCCCTGCTGCAGCCATGGCCGCCTCAGCCTGCCCACTGTCTTGACCCACATCATTGCCACTGCTGTTGCCAGGGGCAAGTGGGGCAGAGTCATATTATGGCTCCACATCATAATGGGCTCCAGGAGGAGGAGGGGACCCCATCTCCCCCATTGTGAAAAGCACTAAATTTCATTGTGGTATGCAAGGCACTGCCGGAGCAGCAGGCAGGCCACTTCGGCCATGAGGTGGCAACAGCAGTGGTGGCGGGGTTGGGTCAGGTCAGCAGGCAGGACATGAGGTGGCAGCAGTGGCCAGGTCAGGCCAGCAAGCAGTCCATGAGGTGACTACGGAGTTGGGCCAGCAGTGGTGGTACAGGTTGGGTCCAAGTTTGTTCGTTCCAGGAGTTGCTTTCAAAATAAATATGGCATCAACCAGGGTCATAACTTCATTGCACAAACAATGCAGATTGCATTTGCATAGGAGCTTCATGACAACAAGATATCACATGTTCTACTTTAACCCACATTACAAAATATTCTTATGTCTTCATAGTTGTTTTCACAAGAAATGTAAACTGTTTTTCTTATAGAATGAGAGCAATTCCATCAGTATTTCACATCAAGATAAACACATTCAAGTGTCATTTAGTTGCTGGAGAAAAAAAAGGTGAAGTGGAGGCCTACAAGAATGTCCTTTTATAATTTTTTAAAAGACAATTTTTGTTTGTTTTGCTTTTTATTTTTCAAAATCCCTTGAGAAAACAAGGATTTGCATGACGTGATAGTTGTCTTCCAGCTGTTTGAGGGATAGTCACAGAGATCAGGGAGTTTGAGGGCAAAACAAGAAGCAATCGATGGTACTTGTTAAAAAGTTATATCCAACCTGGAACTAAGGACTAAACAGGAAAGACTGTAATGATGAAACTATTAAGGCCAATCTCTTCAACACATTCTTCAGTTCAGTGTTTGTAAACAGCAATGGCTCATGCCCCTCATTTCCCAGTCGTACCACAACTACTCACAACAATTTACAACATGTCGATTTCATAGAAGATGCTGTTGAAAAGGCACTACACAACCTAAAACCATCTCTATCGATTGGCCCTGGTGGATTATGTGCCTACTTCCTAAAGAAGCTCTCAACCACCGTAACAGAACCACTTAGTATAATCTACAAAATATCTTTCAGAACCAGCTCCTTACCAAATTTATGGTCACTAGCCACAGTCATCCCTATCTTCAAACAGGATGACTCCAGCCTAGTTGATAATTATAGACCAATCTCATTTTGTTGTTGTCTTTGGTTTTTTTGAAATTTTATTTATTTATTTTTCACATAAAACATAAAACAACATCTTTTTAGAGCAAAGGTTTGGTCCATTGTAAAATAAGTATAAATTCCAAATTTCATCAATTAACATCTTTAAAAAAAAGAAAAAAAAAACCCAAATCTAAACCCAATTTTTGTCATTCAATCTAACATCTTATTCTAACATTTAACATTCTATTACGTAATCACCCTAAATCTTAAACTTCAAATCTAAACAGCTCTTTATAATATTCATTTATCATTTTAACAATCAGTATTTCATATATTCTCCTTACTTCAAAGACCCAAATCAAGTCAGTTTCTTTTAAATCACATCTAATAATCAACATATAATATTTTTATAATTTTATAATTATAATATTATAGTTTATAATATTGCTTAGCGCATTGTAAGCCGCCCTGAGTCTCTGGAGAAGGGCGGCATATAAATCAAATTAAAAAATAATAATAAAAAAATTTTTTATTCCTCTTTTAAAAAACATTTCAAAATCAGTAACTATTCTTCAAAGATATCTCCTTCATTCCTCTTAATTTTATTTTGGCTAGATTGCAGCTTAATTAACTGGTTTCCAGGGATGTTCCTCCACTCCTAACCTTATTTGTTGTCTGGATCACAGTTTGGTTTTAACTGCTTTCCAACATTTTCTCCTTCACTCCTCCTAGGTTTATTTTTATCTGGATAACGGCTTTTCAGCTGTTTTCCAGTGGTGCTTTTCTCCACTCCTTACCCTATATTTAACTGGTTCACAGTTTGGCTCTAACTGTTCTCCAGCATTAATCTCCTCCACTCCTTCTAAGTTTATTTTTGGCTGGTTCACAGCATAATTAGCTGTTTTCCAGTGGTGCTTTCCTCCACTCCTTACCTCATATTTAACTGGTTACAGTTGATTTTAACTGGTCCCCAGCATTGTCTCCTCCACTCCTAGGTTTATTTTTGGCTGGTTCACAGCTTAGTTAGCTGTTTTCCAGTGGTGCTTTCCTCCACTCCTTACCTTATATTTAACTGGTTCACAGTTTGGCTCTAACTACTCTCCAGCATTTATCTCCTCCGCTCCTCCTAAGTTTATTTTGGGCTGGTTCACAGCCTAATCATCTATTCTCCAGGGATGCTTTCCGCCATTCCTAACCTTATATGTAACTAATTCACAATTTAACTTTAATCATCTGATCAATAACAATTTACCATAATTGTAAAATCTATAAGCAAATCTTATTAATATTCAAAAAATTTGTTCCCATTCTCTTATTTACTTTAAAGAGAAAAAAAACCCAACAACAACATTGTAATCCACTTTAAAATCAATTTTCTATAACCATTAAAGCTCTTATTAATACTTAAAAGGTTCTTTCATAGTCTTCAAATTTCTTGTAGTTTTTCTATAATAACATTTCTCGCTTTGAAAATAATTAAAATCTATAAACAATTCTTGTTAATAAAGGCTCCATTAACATTTTCTTATTTTCTGTAAAAAAACAATATTTTAGACCCTTTAAAAAAGCAAATTTCTGTAATCATTAAATCTATCAATAATTCTTGTTAGTAATCAAAAATTCATACTCTTCATGTTTCTTATAGTTTTTCGAAAATCAGATTTTTCCCACTTTAAAAATCACTTCTCTTAATAACAGTAATGAAAAGTAAAAAAGGAAAGAGAAAGGGAAAAGGGAATAATAAAAAATTAATTTTTTTTTAAAAAAAGATAAAGGTATGGCGAAAAGGATAAAAAAAAAGAATTCCACAAAGGAACAGAAAAAAGGGAGGAATAAAATGAAAGAATAATAAAATAAATAAATAAAAAGAAAGAGAAAAAATAAAAAAAGAAAGTAAAAGAAGGAAGGGGAAATCTCCTCCTTATATTATTTAAACATCAATTACATAAAAAACATTTACATCCATTTTAATCAGAATGTAATATTTTCCATCTTGCTACCCAAATTTTTTCCCCCTTCTTTTCAATTCCAATATCAGTAAAGTTATAAAGACTAAAGAGTTTAGTTCTTTTTTGTTCCCTGTGTGATATTGTCATGTCCTCTTCCATTTCTACACCCTTTCCTTTTGTTGCCTCGCCTTTAATCAACAGTTTTAATTGACCAGTTAATTCCTTCTTTCCAACTATCCATAGGTAGTCTAAAAACGAAATAAGTACATCTAAAATCAAACTTTTTTAGTTTTCCTTCAAAATAATCCAATTGAGAAAGCAAGAGTCAAAGTTTCTCCTTTAAATAGCAAGCAGTCCACAATTTTCACTTTCACTTCTTCTTAACAGGCAACCATTTTAGCTTCCTCTGCCACATCTACTTAGATAGTTTAAATTGTTCCGTCTTGTTTCTTATTTCTTCTTTCTTTCCTTAATACCACCAATAAACAAGTTAAAAATCCCCAAAGTTAGAGCTCTTTAATTGTTTTCATAATAAACCAATTTAGGTAACAAGATACATTGTGTCTGAGTTAATTCAAAAGCAATCCACAGGTTTAAACTTTTACTTTTCCACAGCATGACTCCATTTTAGCTGTAATTCTTTGCTGAGCTTTCCCGGTTGCTTCAAAAAATTTCTGCTTACCACCTCTTCCCTCTTTATCTCTCCAAAAGTAATCCATTTCAATGACAAAAAGTTTCAAAGTTTACAATTTCCTACTAACAGCCATTCCATGGCATTCAATAATAAGGGTAATTCATAGATGGGTCTCTTCCTCCAGCAAATAACTTTTTAAATCTTCTTGCCCCCACAGTCTGTAGCTGCTGTTAAGGCTAGGGGCTCTCTTTTTGAAATCCATTTTTAAGTGCTATTCCCGCCTGGGTTAAATCACTTACCCGGCTTCCAAACAGTTTGCTCTATTTCTTCGCTTCTTCCTCCTGCACATCACTTTTCCCGGTTGCCACAGCCTCAAGGCAGCTGCCATGACTGCCGCTGAGCCACCACCAATGCAGAGGGTAATCCTCCGGCCCCGAGGAACTTGCCCGTTCCTCTCGGCCGACCGAGGGGTCCCTCTCTTTCCCCCTGTCTCTCCAGGACAGGGTAGTGTTGTGGCTCCGACCCCCGAGGCTGATTTATTGGAGGGAGAAGGCTCCGAACATGAAGGAGAGGAGTTGGCCAGGCCTCCCTCTCCAGGACCCTCCTCTCTGGCAATGCCTCAGTTGTCTCCCGTAGGAGAAGAGATTGGCCAGGAGCCAGGTATCTCCTCACAGTTGAACAGTGAAAGAGATAAGTCTTGGCTGGATCCACGCCAGCATCGGAGAGACAAGCGCACGCAACAGAAAAGGAGGCGTGCCAGAGATTAAGCTGAGTCACTGGACCACACCCCACAGGGGATATAAGGGGATGAGGTGGCCATTCAGACTCTGTGACGGACAAAACTAACTACTATCGAGTCACATTGCATCTTTGGAAACAACGTTATCTGCCTTGGATTTAATTACGGACTGGACTTGACAACTCTTGAACTGTGTGTATCTTGTTTATGAGTAAAGTTCTTGGCAAGCAGCTACTGGGTTGCTGCCAATCCTCTTATCGAAAGAATTTGTTGTCTGCCAGTTTATTTAACCCCCGGCTGTCTGTTTGTGTGCGTGTGTGAGGCGGGGACAGAACAGGTAGGTCCGTATACCTGCCGGCAGTGGCATAACAGACGGGGTTTTCGCGGGGCTCCTAAGAGCCCCGCTATTCTGCCGTCTGGGTCGCCGCGATGCCAACCGGAAGTCCAGACCAATCTCATTTTGTTGTGTCACCTGCAAAGTCATGGAATCAATCATAAACCAATCCATTACCCTCTACTTAGAGACTAACAACCTACTCTCTAACAAGCAATTTGGCTTTAGAAAAAAATTGTCCTGCAATCTACAACTATTACACTGCAAAAACATTGTTCTGCATCAGCTATGGACCCCAAAGAACGCAGCACACACAAAGTCTGTTCAAACCTTAATTTACTAAATAAACCAGTTTTTTACAACAACAGCTGTTAATTAACTGCATTAACAGCCGCCAAGAATTCAAAGAATAATACTGAAAGCTTACTGTGGTTGGCAGAATGCCCAGAAGCAATTTGCAGGAAGCTGATAAGATAAGCAAGACAAGACACGAAGGTATGTGAACGAAGTTGTTCCCTGCAAATTGCTTCAGTCGGTGTTCCTCCTTAAATAGGCTAGGGGAATGGCCAATTAGCCCCAAGCCTTGCTCTCGAGGAGACCTCCTCCTGAGGAGCCACTCCTGCCTTTTGGCAGCTCTGCGCGCCCATGCATCGAGAAGAGGCTCCTCCATTTCACTCTCTTCACTTGAAGGAGCATCTGGAGGTTCTGAAGACCCTGGCTGAATCCCTGTCTCTGGCATCACATCTTCTCCAGCCTCCTCGTTGTCTGACTCGAGTGCCAGCTGCACAGGCTGCTGGCGCAGCACCACACCAGCCTCCTCGCTGTCGGAATCAGCTACCACCTGCACAGGCCACTGACGGGCCACAACACATATGGACTTCAAAACTCGACCAGGGTAAATCAATAGATGCAATTTATATTGACTTCTGTAAAGCCTTCGATTCAGTGGTACACAACAAGCTACTTTTAAAACTAAAATCTTATCATATTTCTGGATTCCTGCATAAGTGGATAGCTGCATTCCTATCAAACAGGCAGCAAGTAGTCAAAATAGGGAACGCCTTATCTAACCCCGCACCTGTTAACAGCAGTGTCCTACAAGGCAGTGTTTTAGGACCCACACTCTCTATACTTTATATAAATGACCTTTGCGATCATATTATAAGCAACTGTGTTCTCTTTGCGGATGATGTAAAACTATTCAACACCACTGACAATGCTGCTACTCTACAAAAAGACCTTGACTATGTGTCAGAATGGTCAAACAATTGTCAACTCCAAATCTCAACCAACAAATGCTGTCTTACACATTGACAAAAATAGTCAGAACACAAAATGCAAACTGGACAGATATGACCTAACAGACAACCCTCACTCTTTTAAAGACCTTCGAGTACTCATCTCAAATGATCTAAGTGCTAGGGCTCACTGTAACAGCATTACTAAAAAAAGCATTAAGAGTTGTTAACCTAATCTTGCGTAGCTTCTTCTCCGGTAATATTGAACTGCAAACTAGGGCATACAAAAGTTTTGCCAGGCCAATTCTTGAATACAGCTCATCTGTCTGGAACCCGCACTGCATATCAGACATTAATACAATTGAATGAGTCCAGAGATATTTCACAAGAGGAATCCTCCACTCCTCTACTTGCAACAAAATACCTTATGCCACCAGACTCAAAAGTTTGGGCTTAGGCAACTTAGAACTTCACCATCTTCGGTCTGACCTAAGCATAGTTCATAAACTCATCTGCTACAATGTCCTACCAGCCAATGAATACTTCAGTTCAATCAAAACAATACAAGAGCACACAATAGATACAAACTCATGGTAAACCGATCCAAACTAGATTGCAGAAAATACTACTTCAGTAACAGAGTTGTTAACGCCTGAAATGTACTACCTGACTCTGTGGTTTCTTCCCCAAATCCCAAAAACTTTAACCTTAGACTGTCTACTGTAGACCTCACTGTAGACCATTCCTAAGAGTCTGTAAGGAGTGTGCATAAGCGCACCAGCGTGCCTACCGTCCCTGTCCTAATGTTTTCTTTTATTCGTATCATTTATATGTATTTATAATTATGTTTATACTTGTATCTGTCATAAAATATATGCTTGATGAAATAAATAAAATAAAATAAATAAATATATATATATATTTTTAAAAGGAGAAATTTCCTGACAGAACAATTAATCAATGGAACATCTTATCTCCCAGAGTTGTGGCTGTTCCATCCCTGGAGGTTTTTAAGAAAAGATTGGATAACTATTTGGGATGGTTATCCATACTATGGATGTCCCCCATAGTGGCTGGGGAATTCTGGGAGGTGGAGTCAAAAGTCTTAAAGTTGCCATGGTTCAACACTTTTGTATAAGGTCTCCTGCCTTGGGTCGGGGGGTTGGACTAGAAGACCCCCAAAGTCCCTTCCATTCCTATGATTCTATATGTATGTATGGGGAAGTTGCACTTCTTTCTTGAGTGCTTTACTTTAATAAAGTTTTTAATTAAAAAAATGTTTTTTAAAAAAAAATCCAAAATTTTCAGATTGTTAGATTATATCCTTTTCAACAAGAAAAAATATTTTAGAAATACGCTCACTGCATTTATGTTATGAGAGAAGCAATGAAATTAATGCCATTTAAATATATTGCTCCATTTTGGTAAAAAGCAATTACCTAGCACTAACTCAACTCTGATATTTAATATTTTCAGTTCTAGACAAAGCAAACATCAGAAAGTTGAACATCAGAAAAGCAAACATGTCTCCAACTATTCAGAATTTATTAATATAAATCAACCATGGATGACTGTAATGAATAATGGTTTCAGTTTATTGATGTTTATAAATATTTGTTTTTTGTATGCTTTTTAAGGAGATCAATTTTATAATTTTGTGTTCCATTTTTCTTTGCTTTTTGTATTTAGCTAATTAAAAAGTCTTAAAATATAAATATTTTGCATTTAGATTAACAGTTTTAGGGAGAAGAAGAAAGGCAAATATAATTAGGTATTATTCATATGCTTTTTAAAACATTTAAACTATTTTCTATTAAGAAACACTTTAATTTGATTTTCCAGCTTAATTATCTGAATAAATATAGAAGGCATTTCCTGACATTGTACTTAGCATGGTATAAATATTGTGATCATGACTCATAGAATGAGACAACAATGCTGAATGATGTTTGGTTGGATTATCTTGTCTTGTATTATTCTAAAACATCAAAATATTTCAATTCCCATTTTCATTTGCCTTTTTTCTCTAGTAATGACATTTCAATCTAGTGTCAGTGGTCCTTAAATCCTCTGAAATGAATACCAAGCACTGAATTGAAGTTCAATACAAAATACAATACAAAAGTAAATAGTAGGGAAAATAGGGAAGGGAAAAGGGAAAGGAAAAGTGAGGGGGAAAGAGGGTGAAGAAAAAAAGGCATTGATTTCCGACTCCCTTTGGTGCAGTAGAATAAGGTATTAACATCAGACTTCAACTTTTTACTTTTACATAATCGTATTAACTAGCCATTTCTATAGCAACAAATCTATCTAATCCAGGGCTGTCATATTCACTTTAAGAATTTTCTGTATATATTTTTAACTAATATTTTTGTCTTATCTTTATTAATTTTCAGACCTGCTACTTTTCCATATTCTTCTATTTGTTCTAATAGTTTTGGCGCTGTCTCTATTGGGTCTTCCATGATAAACACCAAATCATCTGCAAATGCTTGTAGTTTGTAGTTCTTCTTTTTTAATTCTCATTCCTTTTATTTCCTTTTCCTGCCTTACTTTTCTATTTAAAATCTCTAATGTCAATATAAATAATAATGGAGATAAAGGGCGTCCTTGTCTTGTTCCTTTTCTAATATCTATTTTCTCTGTCATTTCACCATTTTCCATCACCTTTGCCGCTTGGTCTCTCTCTCTATATATATATATAGTTTGGATCATATATATAAATCTGTCTCTAAAATCCATCATTTTCAACTGTTTTATCATAAATTGCCAATTCATGTAGTCAAATGCCTTTTGTGCATCTTTTGTAGCTCCCTGGTTCTCCGAGGAGCTGAGGGAAATGAAGCGCCGGAAAAGATGCCTAGAGAGCGGTTGGAGGGCCAGCCGATCCGAATCCGACCGGACACTGGTGAGGTCTTATATTAAGACCTACCTAGTGGTGATAAAAGCGGCAAAATCTGACTATTTTTCCACTCTTATTGCATCAGCAGATAACCACCCAGCCACCCTTCTTCATCTGGGAGCGAGGGAAGACCCCTTACAAGGTAGAGCTGAGGACTTTGTTTAGTTTAGTTTAGTTTAGTTTTATTAAATTTATATACTGCCCTTCTCCCGAAGGACTCAGAGCAGTGTACAGCCAAGATAAAAAACCAACAATGTAAAAGTTTAAAACAATTTAAAATTATTAAATAATTTGGCCCACAAACTAAAATAACATAAAATAACCCATTAAAAATAATATTTTAGGCCAGCCCTGCTTGATGGAATAATAATGTTTTAAGGGCACGGCGAAAGGTACGAAGGTCGGGAATCCGTCGAATCTCCTGGGGCAGCTCGTTCCAGAGGGTAGGTGCCCCCACAGCGAAGGCTGTCCCCCTGGGGGTCGCCAGTCGACACTGTCTAACCGATGGCACCCTGAGGAGACCCTCTCTGTGGGAGCGTACTGGTTGGTGGGAGGCTATCGGAGGCAAAAGGCGGTCTCGTAGGTACCCATGGAGTGCTTTAAAGGTGGCGACCAACACCTTGAATCGCACCCGGAAGACCACCGGGAGCCAGTGCAGCTCATGCAGGAACGGTGGTACATGGGAGCATCGAGTCACCCCCATAATCACCCACGCGGCCGCATTCTGGACCAGCTGGAGCCTCCGGGTGCTCTTCAAGGGGAGCTCCATGTAGAGAGCGTTACAGTAGTCCAGACGGGAAGCGATGAGGGCGTGAGTGACCGTGCACAAGGCATCCCAGTCCAAAAACGGACACAACTGGTGGATAAGGCAAACCTGATAAAAAGCCCCTCTGGCCACAGCCACTAGATGGTCCTCTAAAGACAGCTGTGCAATATCTGCTCAGACAAAATCGCTCAGATTCGGGAAGGATTGGACTCTGACTGGGTAGTTTCAGGTGGGGTGACGGAGGCGGGCCTTGAGAATGTTATCTGGGAGGAGTTTGATCCAGTAGCTCCTGAGGATGTGGACAGGATTCTGGGCAGGCTTAGCATGGCCACATGTTTATTGGACCCGTGTCCCTCCTGGTTGGTGCTGGCCTCCCGGGAGGTTACACGAAGGCTGGCTCCAGGGGATTATTAATGCTTCTTTGAGTGAGGGTAACTTCCCCGCCACCTTGAAGCAGGCGGTGGTGAGGCCCCTCCCTAAGAAGCCTTCCCTGGACCCAGCTGTATTAGCGAATTATCATCCAGTCTCCAACCTTCGCTTTGTGGCAAAGGTTGTTGAGAATGTGGTGGCGCGACAGCTTTCCCGGTACCTGGAGGAAACCGTCTATCTAGATCCATTTCAGTCAGGTTTCAGGCCTGGGTACAGCACGGAAACGGCATTGGTCGCGTTGGTTGATGATCTCTGGAGGGCTCGGGACAGGGATTGTTCCTCTGTCCTGATCCTACTAGATCTCTCAGCGGCTTTTGATACCATCGACCCTGGTATCATGCTGTGCTGATTGGAGGGGTTGGGGGTAGGGGGCACCGTGTTGCAGTGGTTCTCCTCCTTCCTCTCTGACTGGTCACAGTTTGTGTTGACAGGGGACAGAGATCGACCTCGAGGTGCCTTGTGTGTGGGGGGTCGCAAGGGTCGGTTCTCTCATCCCTTTTGTTCAATATTTATGTGAAGCAGCTGGGTGAGATTATCCATGGTTTCGGGGTGAAGTGCCATCTATACGCTGATGAGACTCAGCTGTACATCTCTACCCCGGACCACCTCAACGATGCTCTTGATGTGATGTCCCGGTGCCTGGAGGCCGTGCGGATCTGGATGGGGAGAAACAGGCTCAGGCTCAACCCGTCCAAGACCGAGTGGCTGTGGCTTCCGGCATCCCAATATAGTCAGTTGGTGCCATTGCTGACTATTGGGGGTGAGTCGTTGGCCCCCACAGAAAGGGCTTGCAACTTGGGCGTCCTCCTGGATACACGGCTGTCTTTAGAAGAGCATATGACGGCTGTGGCCAGGGGGGCTTTTTATCAGGTTCGCCTGATTTGCCAGTTGCGTCCCTTTCTGATTCGGGATGCCTTACGCACGGTCACTCATGCTCTCGTCACATCCCGCCTGGACTACTGTAATGCTCTCTATATGGGGCTCCCCTTGAAGGGCACCTGGAGGCTCCAGTTGGTCCAGAATGCAGCCTCGCGGGTGGTTATGGGGGCGACTCGGCGCTCCCATGTAACATCTCTCCTGCGCAAGCTGCACTGGCTCCCGGTGGTCTTCCAGGTGTGCTTCAAGGTATTGGTTACCACTTTTAGAGTGCTCCATGACTTAGGACCCAGGTATTTATGAGACCGCCTTCTGCCACCGATAGCCTCCCACCGACCAGTACGCTCCCACAGAGAGGGGCTCCTCAGGGTGCCATGGGCCAAACAATGCTGACTGGCAGCCCCCAGGGGGAGAGTCTTCTCTTTGGGGACACTTACCCTCTGGAATGAGCTGCCCCCGGAGATACGGCGGATCCCGGACCTACGCACTTTTTACCGTACCCTAAAGACGTTCTTATTTCAACAAGCCGGGCTGGCCTAACTCTTTTAAATTGTTTTAATTTTTAACTGTTTAATTATGGGTTTTAATACAGAGGTGCTTTTAATTGTGGGCCAAATTAATTTAATTGGATTTTAATATTGTTTTTAATTTTGTATTTCTTGTGTTTTATCTGTTGGCTGTTCACCGCCCTGAGTCCTTCGGGAGAAGGGCGGTATATAAATATAAACAATAAATAAATAAATAAATAAATAAATAAATAAATAAATAAATAAAAATAACAACGCTATTTGTTTCTCTGAGTGTAATTCATAATACTCTAATGTGTTTAATATAGTTCGCATATTATCTCTAATTTGTCTTTTTGGTAAGAAGCCATTTTGGTCCAAGTGTATAAACTCGTTTAATAATTTTTTAAATCTTTCAGCCATGATTGATGCAAAAATCTTATAATCTGCATTTAATAAAGATATCGGCCTATAATTCTTTATCTGTTGCAGATCTGCCTCTTCGTTTGGTATTAAAGTTATATATGCCTCCATCCGTGAGTCCGGAATTTTAGCTTTAAGTAGTAGTTCATTGAATACTTGTAGCATCACATTGCTTAGTACATCTTGTAGGGTTTTATATACCTCTGCTGGTAATCCATCTGGGCCTGGTGTCTTCCCATTTTTCTGTTTTTTAATTCCCTCCATTAATTCCATCATAGATATTCTTTCTTCTAATGATTTTTTGAACTTTTCCGGGATTCTAGGCAGTTCCATTTTCTTCAAATATTGTTCTATCTCATCTTCTTCTATTATTTCTTGTTGATACAATCCATTGTAGGATTTCTCAATTATGTCAGCCTCTGCTTTTTCTTTGCTTAATTGCTCGGCGGCCATGAAACTGGGGGAGGGGGGAGCTATTGGAATTCTTGGGAGGGGGGAAGAGAGCTGGAGGAGAAGAAGGGAAAAAACTGTGCTTCAGCGTCTTCTTTGAAGTTGATAACAGCTCAAGGTCAACAGTCATGACATAGCAGGAGGATGGCACCATCAGACGTGGCACCCAGATGACCCCTGGGGAAATTGTGGATTTGATGATGGACACTGGACAGATGGAGGGGGATGCTTTCTGTATGTAATTTTCACACCTTTGCTTCAGACCTTGCTTTTCTTTGACAGCATTCAGTTCATACTCAGTAAAAGATACCTTTTCTATGAAAATAGAGTTGGGATTTTTCTTTCTTGGGTAATGAAAGGAGGCCGTCCTGACATTTATCCTCTTCTTTTCCTCACTTCTATAACATATCTTTCCATCTTGGTCTATTAATTGATTTATTAATTTCTTTTCTTTCTCTTTTTTCATTTTATATGCTAACCATCATCCTGGTTTATTTGCATTTTCAAAAAAGTTTTGCTTTGTCGCTTTTATTCAATTCACCAATTTTCCATTAAATTCATCTTATGTTTTTTCAAATCCAATAAATTTTTAATCTTTTTGTTGTGCGGGTTTTTTTGTAGTTCCATCTCTAATCTCTTATATTCTTCCTCAAAGTTCTTATGCATTTGTCTATTTTGTTTATTTCATTTTCCTAAGTATGTCATTGCCAATCCTCTAATGTATGCTTTACTGGTATCCCACACGTATTGTAAAGATGTAGCTTCTTTCTTATTCTCTTTTTTTAAAAAAAGTCAATTCTTTTTCCATATATTGTTGGAATTTTTTTTCATTTAGTAATTTTTGATTTAATGTCCATCTCATTTTTCTTTTTTTCCCTTTCCATGTCATTATTATTGGATTGTGGTCTGCCCGTACATTTCTTCCAATATCAATTTCTTGTATTTTAGCTATTAATTCTGTTGACATCCACATCATGTCTATTCTTGACCATGATAGATGTCTATTTGAGTAAAATGTGTACTGCTTTTCTTTTGGATGGCTTCGCCTCCAAGCATCTTGTAGACTTAATTCATCTATCATTGTGGAAAAAGTTTTTGGCAATGTTTTTCTTATCTTCTTATTTAATTTTGTAGGTTTATAGTCCAACTCATTGTCTATTATTGCATTGAAATTCCCTAATATACATATCTCTTCATATTCATATTCTATTATTTTTTAATGTAATTTCCCATAATATTCTTCTTGATTATCATTTGGAGCATATATTGCCACTAACAATGTTTTTTTTGGTTCATAGTTATTTCAACCATTAATAACCTATGAGAGAAAAGCAAAAAAAGGAGATGATGGAGAAACTGGACATCCAAATTGTGAAGAAAGTGAAATATTTAGGCATTTATCTGACATCAAGATGTGCAACTTTCAAGGTAGACAATTATCATAAACTAAAAAAAACAAATTGAAATAGACCTGGAAAAATTGAGAAACTTGCAATTATCACTAATGGGAAGAATAACATTAATAAAAACGAATGTATTACCAAAAATATTATTTTTATTTCAAACTATACCAATAAAACTGGAGAAAAATATTTTGAAGAGTTGAAGAAAATAACGTGGAAATATGTGTGGCAAGGAAAGAGAGCAAGGATCAACATAAAAATGCTGCAAGAACTAGAGGTGGGTTTGGCCTTCCAAATTGGGAATTGTATTATCAAGCAGCGGTGTTAACATGGATTAAGGAATGGATTTTATTAAGGAATACAAGACTATTGACATTGGAGGGTCATGATTTACAACTGGGTTGGCATGCCATTTTATGGTACAGGAAACAAAGGATACATGGATACTTCCAAAGACATTATGTAAGAAATGGTTTGTTATCAGTGTGGGAGAGAGTGAAAGAAAAACATTATTTGAATATTCCAATGTGGCTTTCTACAATAGAAGTGGTGACATATCCAAATACTGTGAACATGGGGAATATTGTTAGATATAAAGACATTTTGACAGATCGGGGAGAACTGAAACAAAAACAAGAACTAGAGAGTCAAGGGATTGAGATAGATTGGTATACAAGACTGCAAATACAATCAAGAGATGAAGCAGATCGTAGACAATATGGCTTCAACTTGGGGAAATCTGAACTGGATGAAATATTGACAGGAACAGATGAGAAAATGATTAAGAAACTATATAATTATTTATTGTGTATTAGACTAGAAGATGAAGAAGTAAAAGAAACAATGATAGCATGGGCAAAGAATTTTGGATACACCATAGAATTGGAGAAATGACAACAACTTTGGGAAAGAAACTACAAATTAACAATGGCAACAGCCTATAAAGAAAACTTGTATAAGATGTTTTATAGATGGTATATGCCACCAGAAAGATTAGCTAAGATGTTTAAAGATAAATCAGCTAAGTGTTGGAAATGTCACCAGTTGCTGGGATCATACTATCATATGTGGTAGTTGTGTAAAAAAGCAAAACAATATTGGGTGAAAATACAAACATGCTTAGAGGGAATGCTGCAGCAACATATAGAGTTAAAACCAGAGATATTCTTATTGGGAATTGTACCAGAGAAATATAGTAAAGAAGATACATATTTGATTATTCATATAATAACAGCGGCTAGAATTGTATTTGCACAAAACTGGAAAGCAGATAAAATCCCATTGGAAGGAGAAATTATAAAGAAAATTTTAGAATGTGCAGAAATGAATAGATTAACATTGAGAATAAAAGATAAAGAGGAGTCGATGTATTTCAGGACATGGGATAAATTTTATGATTGGTTAGAAAAGAAATATGAATAAGGATATAGAAATAAAATAGGTAGAGAATAGATGGGAGAAAACAATTAGAAAAATAGAGACCCAGATGATGTCAAGTAAAAGGAGAAAGGGGAGGAGGGGTAAAAGGGAAAAAAAGTGAGATATTATACAAATGTATGCAAATGATAAAATAAAAACAAATAATAATTGAATAAGAAATTGAAATGAGAATAAAGATAATTAGAAAATCGGGGCTGCTCGAATACCACTTTAGATTGAACTGAAAAGGGAAACAACAGAAGAGAGGGGAAGGAGTAGAAAGAGAGGAATTGAGAAGAGGGGAGAGGAGAAAGAGGAGAAAGAAGAAAGGAAAAAGGAGAGGAAGAAAAGGGAGGGGAAAGAGGAGTAGAGGAGAAGGTTAGAAGGGGGAAGAAGAGAGGAGTGGGGGAAGGGAAGGGGAAGTAGGAAAGAGAAGGAGAGAAAGAATGAAAGAAATAGAAGAGAGAGGAAGAAAGAGAAGGGGAGGAGAAGAAGAAAGGTTGGAGTAAAGGTAAACGGTAAAAGAGCAGTCCCGAAAAAGTAAAAATTAAAAATGAAAGTTAAAAGAATAGATGAATGAAAAATGATGGAAATGACTCTACATGTAAATGTGAAATAAAAATAAAAAATTTGAAAAAAAGAATTTTCTGTATATGTCATAAGTCATATGTTTATTTTGTCAAGCATATATAAGATAACAGGTAAAAGTATAAACATAATTTGAATACATGAAAAGAGTAAGTAAAAAGGAATATTAGGACAGGGACGGTAGACAACTGGTGCACTTATACACACCCCTTACAGATGTCTTAGTAATTGGGTGAGGTCAACAGTAGACAGTTTAAAGTTAAAATTTTGCTGTTTGGGGAAGAAACTACAGAGTCAGGTAGTGCACTCCAGGCATTAACCACTCTGTTACTGAAGTCATATTTTCTGCAATCGAGTTTGGAACGATTTACCTTGTATTTGTATCTATTATTTGCTCATGTATTGTTGTGGTTGAAGCTGAAGTAGTCATTGACAGGAAGTACATTGTGGCAGATAATTTTATGTACTATGCTTAGGTCAGACTGACGTCAGCGTAGTTCTAAGTTGTCTAAGCCCAAAATTTGAAGTCTGGTGGCATAAGGTATTTTATTGCGGTTAGAGGAATGGAGGACTCTTCTTGTAAAATATCTCTGGACTCTCTCAATTGTATTTATGTCTGATATGCAGTGCAGGTTCCAGACAGATGAGCTGTATTCAAGAATTGGTCTAGCAAATGTTTTGTATGCTCTAGTTAGTAGTACAACATTACCAGAGAAGAAGCTACGCAAGATTAGGTTAACAACTCTTAATGCCTTTTTGGCAATGTTGTTACAGTGGTCTTGGGCACTTAGATCATTAGAAGTGAGTACTCCAAGGTCCTTGACAGAGTGAGGGTCATCTACAAGGTCATGTCCATCTAATTTGTATTTTATGTTTTGATTTTTTTTTTGCCAATGTGCAGGACAGAGCATTTGTTGGTTGATATTTGGAGTTGCCACTTGTTAGACCAATCTGACACATAGTCAAGGTCTTTTTGAAGGGTAGTTGCATTGTTGGTGGTGTTGAATAGTTTAACATCAGTGAAGAGAGCACAGTTGCTTTTAATATGATCACAAAGGTCATTTATGTAAAGTATGAAGAGTGTTGGATCTAAGACACTGCCTTGGGGAACACCGCTATTAACATGTACAGGATTTGATAGAGCGCTTCCTACTTGTTGTCTGTTTGACAGGAAGGCAGATATCCATTTATGTAGGAGTCCAGAAATGTCATAGGATTTTAGTTTTAGAAGTAATTTGTCGTGTACCACTGAATCAAAAGCTTTACAGAAGTCTATGTAAACTGTGTCTATTGCTTTGCCCTGATCGAGATGTGTAGTCCATAAGTTTTTGCAATGTAATGGTTGTAGATTACAGGATAAATTTTTTCTGAAACCAAATTGTTTGTTAGAAAGTAGCTTGTTTGCCTCTAGGTGTAGGGTAATAGATTGGTTAATGATTGATTCCATGACTTTGCAGGTGACACAACATAAAGAGATTGGTCTGTAATTTTCAACTAGGCTAGGGTCTCCCTTTTTGAAGATAGGGATGACCCTGGCTTGTGACCATTGGTAGGGCAAGGTGCTGGTACTGAAAGGTTTTTCAAAAATTATGCTTAGAGGGTCTGCAATTGCAGAGGAAAGCTTTTTTAAGAAGTATGCACATAGTCCATCAGGTCCAATAGACAGAGATGGTTTTAGATTGCGTAGTGCCTTTTCAACATTGTCTTCTGTAAAATCAATATGTATAAGATCACCGTAATTGTTGTAATTGTCTGTAGTACGACTGGGAAATATTGGGTATGTGTTGTTGCTGTTTACAAAGATTGAGCCAAAGAACGTGTTAAAGAGATTGGCTTTAACTGTTTCGTCAATACAATCTTCATTGTTTGGTCCTTTTAGGGGTGGGATGGATCTCGAGTCTTTAAGTTTGTTGTTTACAAAATTATAGAAGGGACGGGTGGATTTTGTGCGTAGAAGGTTTTCTTCTTGCTTGATGTGATAATTGGTGCATTCAATCTTTATTTGTTGGCATAAGTTTTTATAGCGGTTTTTGAAGTTAGCTACGTAGTTTGTTTTGTTTTTTCGCCAAAGAGATTTTTTTCTCAATTGTAATTTCCTTATTGTTATTGGTAGTTTATTTTTTCTGGTTTTGTGGGGTATTAGTGGTACGTAAAGTTTAATGATTCTTTTGAGTTCATGCAAGAAAATGTTGTAATGTTCGTCAGCAGTATTAAAGCCAGAGAACAGATTTTGCCAATCAAGATATGAGAGTTCATTGTCTATGAGATCATAATTGGCTCTTTTAAAGTTATAACTGGGAATCCTATCATTATGATGATTTTTGAGAGGGCGTAACTTGAGACAAAAGTCAATCATGCTGTGGTCGCTGTTGGAGAATGGTTCTTTTATTTGTAGTCCATAAATAGAATTTAAACTGTTGCAGAAGATGAGATCAAGGCAGTTATTGAGGCTAGTGTTGTTAGTTACTAGTTGATCAAGTCCCAGATTAGTTACAGTATTGTACAGGGTTGTATGTATAGGTTCAGTTGTACATTCATTTAGGGTCCAATTAATAAGTGGTAAATTAAGGTCACCAAGAAAGATTATTGGGGGTGGGCAGGAGGTTGCCCAGGTTAGTAGTGAAGTTAATTTGTTTGCATGTTCGATGTCATAATCTGGGGCTCTGTAACAAAGTAAGAATCGAAGTGTGGTATTTAAGGACAGGTTGCAGACGATGGTCTCAGGAAGAGCAAGTTTGCATGTAACTTGAATATTTTTTACATGTAGGGACTTTTTGTAGAAGATAGCAACACCACCTCCTCTACGGATTTCATGAGCTGATTGGTAAACATGATAGTCTCTTACTGTAGTAATGGAGTCAGGGAGGGATGTATTTAGCCAAGTTTCACAGGCAAATATAATGTCGAATATAGCCGTATTTAGTAAGAGGAGGAATTCAGGTATTTTATTTACAAGACTTCTTGCATTAAGTATCTTGCATTTAAGGTTGGTAGTAGTTGTTATAGAGGAAGTTTGGGGCGTGCGTGCCTAGTTTTGGATGATGGGGAGTTGGATTAAGGAGGATTGGGTGTTAGGATGTGGGTTGTGGGACTTTCTTTTGATATAGTCGGCACGGTAGTCGATGTATAAGTCAGTATGTCCTTGTTCTTGACATCTTTTAAGTTCTGATCGGAGTTCATGGGAACGGATTCTTTGCAATATGGATAAGTCTGGATGTGAGCGAAGTAAGGTAGGTTAAATGAGGACCCAGTTTGTGGGGGCAATAAGCTGACTTTGTATAAATATACAAAGTATGAAGGCTATTGCTTAACGCACTGTAAGCCGCCCTGAGTCTCCGGAGAAGGGCGGCATATAAATCAAATTAAAAAAAAAAAAAAAAAGTTTGTTATGGCTGATGTTGGTTTTGGCAATTGAATTTATTGTATGTATGAATATGCGTTTGATGGACTCATTTTTACAAATAACTCTGCAAAATTGTGGGGCCATCTCTTGAAATTTTGATGATGTCATCAGGGGAGATGTTTGGTTTATTGGAGTTTCTTATAATGTTGCAAACCTTTGTGATATCATTAGATTCATTGTTATTATCCAGTCCAAATAAAATAGCGTTTGGACATTTTTGTTCACATTCAATGAATCTGTTAGAGTTTCACTCCAAAAATTTGTATCAATTCTGTTCTGATTTTGCTCTGCAAAGCTAGCAGACCTGGAAATGACTATTCTTTTGCTTCCATCGCTAAACCGATGGCTCTTTGAGCTAGGCTCATAGCCTATAAACCTGATCTTTCTAGCCTTTGGTTGATCTTTTCTCCTAATTGCTTTTGGAATATGCACCCATGCATTGCTTCCAAACACCCTTAAATGTGCCAGAGATGGCTTTCTCCCATATAGCACTGCATATGGCGTATTATTAATAGAGGAACTCCAGAGCCTATTGATTAAACAATTAGCAGTCAACATGACTTCACCCCAATATGACCTGCTCAGACCAGAATCCTCCAGCAGTGAGTCCTTCATTGTTTGTAAGACTCCATTCCATTTCTCAACCATGCCATTCTCAGCTGCTGTGTACGGATTTGTGCATCTGTGTTTTATTCCTAACTGTCCCAACCATTGTTGAAAACTTGCTGACATGAATTCCAAACCTCTGTCAGTTTGCAGCTGACATACCTGTTGTTTATATCTCCTTTCTACGAGGCTTACCCATTGCTTAAATTTCTGTAGCATCTCTATTTTACTCTTTAGTAAATAACAGAAACCAAGAGCTTTGGTAGTACAGTGGTTTAAAGCACCCTGTTATTAACACAGCTGCCTGCAATTACTGCAGGTTCGAATCTTACCAGGCTCAAGGTTGACTCAGCCTTCCATCCTTTCTAAGGTAGGTTAGATGAGGACCCAGTTTGTGGGGGCAATAAGCTGACTTTGTATAAATATACAGAAGTATGAAGGCTATTGCTTAATGCATTGTAAGCCGCCCTGAGTCTCCGGAGAAGGGCGGCATATAAATCAAATTAAAAAAAAAATAAAAATCTGCTGTAGTCATCTACAATGACCAGTGCATACTTTGCCCCTCCCAAACTGGCTTGCATTGGCCCAACCAAATCTGCATGTAGCAGCTCTAGAGCTTTTATTGTCTATCTTGTGCTACTCTTGCTTATTGGGAACACCTTGGACTTTGATGTTTAACATACTGCACAGTCCAAGTATGCCTTACACCCTTTCAATTTTAACCCTTCTCTAAACTGTTGTATCTGTCAGGGTTCCAAAAGTAACAACTCCAATGAAATTAAACTCTGAGGCTTGAGATTCCTCAAAGCTAACTTTTATTAGAGATATCATATTGGCATATCTGTGAAAACCCGAATCTGAGTGCTTCCGGGTTTTCCACACCCAAAATAAAGTTCAAGACCTTGCCCCTCTCCCACATGTCCATCACACCTCCAATCAGACACCCTCTGGAACAGAAGACACCTCCTCATTCTTCTCAGGGCAGCTGCAGGGCACAATGGCCTTGACTTTCTACAAAGAATTTTATTGTGACTAAACATCTTCTTTGCTCTATACAATCCCCCCTCCAAATTTCCCACATTAAGATTTGTGGCAGGCCTGAAGCCGGAAGGCATAAGGATAGAAAGCTGGCTTCTAGGTCTGACAGGCTGCCCCACCTCAGAAAAGAAATGTATCTTGAACACAATAATACAAGGGAGGTTAATCATATCTCTAACCACCCCTCCCCCCCGGGGACCCTTTGGCTTATTAGGGTGCTTGTGGAATTGTTTGACTAGCTTATCTGCTTTCACATTCCAACTTTTTTTTTGATATTATTTATTTTATTTTCAAAAACACAAACAAAACAAAACATAAAAACATAATCATTCCATACAATTATAGACAGTGTATCAGTCGGTGGTATTTTTGTGCTTCTCTTCTCTTCAATTTATCACTAAACATGCTAGCTTATTTCCAAAAATTTCACCATCCATTTATATCATAGTTATTTCCAATTCTTATTCTCTATCCATTGATAAAATAAATCCCATACCAAATAATATTGTCTATCTTCCTGTTTTCTTACTTCAAATGTCAGTTTGCTCATTTCTGCACATTCCATCATTTTCTTTATAATTTCTTCATCATTAGGTAACTTTTCTCCTTTCCAATTTTTAGCAAATACAATTCTAACTGCTGTCAAAAGATTCACAATTAAATATTGCAGTTCTTTATTACATGTCTCCGGAATGATCCCTAATAAAAATATCTCTGGTTTAAAATCAATATGTCTCTTTATCATTTTTTCCAACCACGTGTGTATCTTAGTCCAATATCTCCTTGCTTCTACGCATGTCCACCACATGTGGTAATAGGATCCTGGGGTCTGATGACATTTCCAACATTTCTCTGATTTATTCTTGAACATTCTGGCTTTTCTCGACGGGGATAGGTGCCACCTGTAAAACATTTTATACAAATTTTCCTTATATGCTGTAGACGTTGTCATTTTACAATTATGTGACCACAATTTTTGCTATTTCTCTAAATCAATACCATAACCAAAATTCTTCCCCCATGCTATCATTGATTCTTTAACTTGTTCTTCTTCCAGTTTAACCTCTAGCAAATAGCCATATAGCTTTTTAATTACATGATCATCAGAACCCATTAAAATCTTATTTAAATTAGTCAATACATTATAAAAGCCTTCTTGTTTAAGGTCTTCTCGATATCTAGAGAGTATTTGCATGTATGAAAACCAATCCATCTTATACCCTTGATCTTCCATGTCTTGCTTTGATTTAAGTTCACCCTTTCATCCAATAATTCCTTATATCTTATAATTTGTTTCCCTTTAAACACCCCTGGATACGAAAATGCTTCGATTGTAGATACCCAGACTGGTATCTTCAAGTAGTGATTTTTTTAAACCTTCTCCCAATTCAACCATAAGGCTTCACGTATTTTATGTCTTCTAAAATACCTTTGTATTTTAGTTCCTTTATACCCCAAAAAAGCATGCCATCCCAACAACAAATCATGTCCCTCCCAATTTAACAATCTAGTATTTTTTAATGATATCCATTCTTTAGTCCACATTAAGCTAGCTGCTTGATAGTAGAGTTCAAAATTAGGTAAACCAAAACCACCCCTCATTTTAGCATCTTGTAACAACTTCATTTTTATTCTTGCCTTTTTCTCCTGCCAAATATATTTCAATATCATTTTATTCAAGTCTGTGAAAAATTCCTTATCCAACTTTATTGGGATTGTTTGGAATAAATAAAAAATTCTAGGCAAAATTCTAGGCAAAATTCTATTCATCTTAATAGTTGCAATTCTCCCAATTAAAGATAATTGCAGATTTGCCCATTTTTCCAAATCTTGTCCTATCTGTCACTTAATCTTATTATAATTATTTTCCTTGAGAGGACTACACCTTGCTGTCAATTGTATTCCCAGATATTTTACCTTATTCATAACCTGCATACTTGAAGTCTCCATCAATTCTTCTTTTTGCTTTTTCAACATATTTTTAGTCATTATTTTTGTCTTTTCTTATCTTATTATGTAATTTCCTGTAGAAGTCACTCTGATTATTGTTAGGGCCATATATTGCTACTAAAAGCAATTTTGTATTGTTGTCAATTAATTCCACCATCAAAATTCTGCCTTCTGAGTCCGCATATTTCTGCTCAGCCGTTAATGTATTCCTAATATACAGAGCAACACCTCTTTTTTTACTTTGCGCCAATGATACAAAAGTTTTGCCAAGTTTTTGTTGAATCAATAGTTGTTCACATTGTTTTTTAATATGCACTTCCTTTAAGCAAATTATATCAAATTTTAATTTTTCTAATTTATGAAAAACTATTCTTCTTTTATTGGCCGAATTAAGTCCATTTATATTTACTGAAATTAATTTCCTTTCTTCCATATTCATACTTTATAATTAGGTTTTGTTGCTCTAGTCGATCTGGCTTCACGTTGCTCCTTGTATTCCATAACTCCGCCCACAGCTCCTTCTGTTTCTTCCAGTGTTATCAATTCCCCTTCCACAGGTTTTATTGGAGCTGGTGTTGCTTGAGTTTCAACTTCCATATCTACATCTTTCTTTTTAAGAACTTCCTCATAGAAGGCTCTTGCCTTATCAATTGTATTAAGCCTGTACCTTTGGAATTGCCAAGTTAAGCCTACTCCTTCTGGAAACAGCCATCTGTAGTTAATCCCTTTTTGCAGCAGAACTTTGGTCAAAAATTGGTATTTTCTTCTTATCTCTCTCACTTTCCTTGGAATTTGTCTCAAAACTGTGACTTCTTTCCCCTTGTATTCCAAAGCCTTGTCACGAACAGCCTGAAGAATCTGTGTCTTAATTGATTTCTTAGTAAATCTTATGTGTACTTCTCTTGGAAGCTTATTACACATCGCATATCCAGTATAAACTCGATAAATTTCATCAATTCCTTCCATCATCTTCTCTTTAGGTATTTCTAAGCCTCAGCTAAGATCGTATTCATAATCTCAGCTAGGTCCTCCCCTTTTTCTTCTACAACGTTCTGGAATCTTAGATAGAATTCTGCTTTATCCATGTCCCATCCAATTAAACCAGATGTTCCTTGTTCAACCTCTCCAAATCTATTCTTGATTTCCTTCATTTTTTCTTCTTTTTGGCCATCTTTTTCCTCCAATTTAACCAATCTCTCTTCATATTTCATCATTGTTTGTTCTATGCTGACCACTTTTTCATCTGTTTTAAGTAACTGTTGCTCCATCCTTTGTTGTTGCTGTTCCATTCTTTGTTGTTGTTTTTCCATTCTTTGAAGTGTTTGTAGAATCGTTTGTGTCGTTTCTTTCTCTTTCTCTTGCAACATTGTCTGAATGGAGTGTTGACCTCCAGATGGTGATGAGGATGGTGTAGTCGCTGCATGAAGAAGAGCGGCGAACCTATTTGGATTAATTTTTTTCATCCAAGTATACATTTTAAAAGACTTGAAACTGCTTAATTGTTTTACTTCTTTTGTGGAAAGCTGGACTGGACTGAAAGTAAGAAAAACAGTATTGGGACACTTTTGAAACCTTTGGAATTTGTTGTTATTGGATTGTTTTATTTGCTGTGTTGACACATCTGGACTGGTACCTTTTATTTTATTTTTTATTTTATTTTTGGATTCTGGACTGTTTAAGAGAAAAAATTTCTTCTCTCTCTCTTTTTTTTTCTTTCCCCTTTAAAAAATAAGAGAGCTAGGGGAGTGTGCAGTGCTGCCACCCACTGGAAGAGAAACTTTGTTGCTATGTTTATTTAAGTAGCAGAAGAAAAGAAATACTGTAGCCAAAACAAAGACAGAGAACCTGTTTGGAATGAGAGACTGAAGAGCTACTGAATGTTGCTTACACAGGTGTTTAAACTGATAAAGTCTGGGAACATATTGGAAGGCCTTGGTTTTCTTTTCTTCGTGTAACTATATTAACTCTAGTGAGATATGTGGCCTGGAAAGAGGCAAAAGGAAAAATTACTCCCTGTAGGCTCTCTGGACATAAAGGATTTGAAGGATTCGATTTCTTCATTGCTTGCATTTTTTTCTTTTTTTAAAAAATACTTTTATTTTTGTTGCTTTGTTACCTGCTTTTTTTTTCCCCCTTCTATTTTGGAATTGGATCTTCTATATAAATTGGATTAAGGCACTCAAGAGCCCGAAGAATTACAGTTACTTTAAAAAAAATTTTTTTTTTTATTTTTCTACTTTTTTTTTGGCTTTGTATTTGGAGGGAGATTTTTCTTTTTCTTTTCCTTCTTTTTCTTGTGTTTTTTCCCTTTGGATTAGGGTTTTTTGGAAGAACCTGAAGAATTTGAGGAACTATTTTCTTTTTTCTTTCCCTTTTTTTATCCTTTTTTCCCTCCCCCCCTTTCCCCCCCCCTATTTTTTCCCTTCCTTCTGTCCTATTGCTCAACTGGACCTCTTGAACATCTTTTGGCTTGAAAGTGAATCTGGCTAGTTATAAAATGAGCAAAAATGTAGCGATGGTGGGATCCACATTCCAACTTTTGACCCAGGTAGCTTCAGACAAAGGGTACCCTTTCCAGTGTATTAAGTAATTGACCCCTATGTAGCCTAGAATCTAATATTTTCTTGACTTCATAATGGGTTTCTCCTTGTACTACTATAGGAGGAGGAGATGGTTGGGCTTGAGGTCTTAGGCTGGACCCAACCATGGGTTTTAACAAACTACAATGAAAGACAAGGTGTATTTTCCCTAGAATGTGAGGGAGGCTAAGCTGAACTGTCACTGGGTTAATTATTTTTACTACTGGGAAAGGACCTAGGATCTTGGGTCCCAATTTCTTGCTAGGCAGCCTTAACTGTATATATTTGGTGGATAGAAAAATTCTATCCCCCACCCAAAAGGGGGGTTGGAACAGTGCTTGTCTGCCTGTTTCTTATATTCCTCAGTGGCTTCTGACAGTGCTTTTTTTGTATTTTTCCACTATTTCTTTAATGACTCCATCCATTCTGTTTGATCTGTCCCCGTCCACACACACACACAAACACAGCCAGCCGAGGGTTAAGGAAACACTTTGGCACACACCCAGGTCTTATCTCCAACTTGGCAGCGATATACACGCTGTCTGCCAAGTGCTTTTATTTCCACAAAACAGAAAGATAAGATACTTAGCGTACAAAAAGTCCAATCAGAATAATATTTCTCTCAGCAGTTCCGGACGAGACTTTAGTGACTATCCAAGGTTTACTTTTTGTTCATCACAAGGATCACTGGCCACCACCCTCTATTATATAGTCTCTGGGGTGTGGTCCAGTGACTCAGTTCTAATCCCTAGCACGCCTCCTGAGCTGCTGCAATCGTTTATCACGCCTTTGGAGGTGTGCATCCAGGAATGATGTTTCTCCCTCGGTCTCATCCGAGCCACCTGTCTCCCTGTTAATCTCCTCTCCCTCAGCCAGCACCTGAGACAGTGCCAGAGGGGAGGGGCCTGGAGAGGGAGGCCTGGCTGACTCCTCTTCCTCATGCTCGGAGCTTTCTTCCTCTGATGGGAGAGGCTCAGAGGGTGGGGCCACAACACTGTTAAAGACATGGACAAAGGGGGTTCTCTTGGCAGCTCAGGCATGGGGACAAACTCCATTCTGCTGGTGACTTGAAAAGGGGTCAGTTCAGTGCTACTGTGCACTGCATTGTTGTAAGCCACCTCCGCAAACGGTAACAGATCTGCCCAGTTCTCTTGTTGGTAATCCACGTAGCATCTGATGTATTGCTCTACCATCGCATTCACATGTTCGCCGCACCGTTGGTACTCGGATGGAAAGCCGAGCTAAATCCTTGTGTGGATCCAACAGATCTCAGGAACTCCCTCCAGAATTTGGCCATAAACTGGACTCCTCGGTCCGAGATGATTGAATGGGGTACTCCGTGTAAACAATAGATGTGTTTAATGAGTAGCTTAGTGAGTTTCTTTGTGGATGGCAGTCCAGAGCAAGCAGTGAAGTGGGCACGTTTGGAGAACAAGTCAAATTACTGTGTTTCCCCCCACTTTCTGGGAGTTCGACTATGAAGTCCATTGCGATCTCTTCCCAAGGTTGGCTGGGGCTTGCCACTTGTTGAAGGAGTCCAGGTGGTTTTCCTGGTCTTGTCTTCATCGCTGCACATGTGGCACAACTTTTTATATAGTCTTCCACTTCTGCTTTCATTTTTGGCCACCAAAATTGCCTTCTAGTGAGGTGTAGGGTCTTCAGGAATCCAAAGTGGCCTGCCAGCTTGGAGTCGTGGCTGCGCTGGAGCACTTCGAGTTTCAGGCTTGTGGAGACATATAATTTGGATCCTTTCCATGCCAATCCATCCCTCATTATCAGGACATCTTTATTGTCAGTGAGCCAAGGGTCTGCTGGTATCACCACTTTCAACTTAGTCCATCCCGGGTTGGGTCAGGTGGCTGCCTGGCTTGCTTCTGGTGGTGACTTGGGTGGCTGATTGTGAGGGTGGAATGATGGCGTGGGCCACTTCCTCCCAGCGGCTGTCAAATTGAGGTTCTCTCGATCCTCCATCTCTTTTGGAGTCATGGAGTACATTTTTGGCTTAAGTAGTTTAGCCCCTGGCACAAATTCCATCACACAGTTGGTTGAGCAATGAGGGGGGAGGAAATTACAGTCTTTTTCACTAAAAAACCCCCATAAGTCTCGATACTCCTTGGGCACTTGCTGGCTGCCAGGTAGGGCGTCTCGGGCCAGGTCTGCGGGTTCTGGTGCAGTAGTCTCCTTCAGGGTGATGACTTCTGGGGGATGGTCTTGCCTCACAGGTGGTAATGGCCCAATACGAATGACTAGCTTCCTATGGCTACCATCCCAGGAGATTGTGGAATCCCACTTATTGAGCCACAGAAGTCCCAATATCACTGAGTCAGTCATCTTTGGGATGACTACGAACCAGAGGAGTTCTTAATGATGACCCATCTCCAGACTGACGAGGTTGGTGGCTAAGGTGGCAGGGACCCCGCCAATCAGCGTCCTGTCAATTTGCTTGAAGTTGATGGGGTGTGTGAGGGGCCTTGTGCCTATGCCTAGTTGCTCGACGATATGGGGACTGATCAGACACCTGGTGCAGCTGGTATCAATGATGGCTTCTACCAGGGGTGAAATTTAAATTTTTTTGCTCCCAGTTCTGTGGGCGTGGCTTGGTGTGGCGTGGCTTGATGGTCATGTGACTGGGTGGGTGTGGCCAGTTTGATGTCATTCACGTCACTCACCATTAGAGCCAGGAGCTCCACATTCTGACACAGAACAGCAGCACATTTCACAGAATGTCACAGAAGTCAGGAGCTGCACAAAAGCACATTCTGCCTTTCTGAAGCCCCCAACGCTTTGAGTTTCCTTCTGGCTTGACTACCCAGGTGAACCTTAGAGCCTTCTCTTGCCCTGCTCTTCATCCTGGAGAGCCGCGCATCCCCCCCATCAATCCTCCGTACAAACTGCCCACCCCATTTCTGCAAAGGTAGAGCCTCCCCCTTTCAGGGTGATCCAAAGAGGAGAGGGGGATGCTGCTGAAAAATCTGCCTTCCACCTGAACCTCCTCCTGCAGCCAAACGTGCCCAGCCTTGCTTGCCCTTTCCTCAAATGGGCTGTGCATGGGGCGCTTGGAGAGAGCGAGAGCAAGACAGCTCTCCAACCTGTTTGTGTGTGTGTGTGTGTGTGTGTGTGTGTGTGTGTGTGTGTGTGTGTGTGTGAGCGATCTGAAGCCGAGGCACCCAAACTTTTGGCAGCGGCGGGGGCAGCTTCTGAGCAGCCAGCTCCACCTGACCTACTCCCTGAGTCTCACCGTTCTCCTTGCCCCCATCTCCACCCCACTCAAGCAGCGGCTTCTCTGCTCAGCCCCAACAAGCTATGCATCCATGGTGCCCGCACCAGCATCCCGAGAGAAGCAGAGAAGATCATCGCTTGCAAGCAGACAAGGAGAGGTAGCAAGTGTACACCGTGCTGTGGGAAAAATGAGAGGTCCTGTTGTCCCGTAGAGCTTGCCGCTGCTTGTGTGTGTGTGGGGGTGGGGTGGGGGTGAGGAGAACGGCGAGACTCAGGGAGTAGGTCAGGTGGAGCTGGCTGACTCAGGGCTGCTCAGAAGCTGCCTGCGCCGCTGCCAGAAGTTTCGGTGCCTCAGCTTCAGATCCATCCCTCCCTCCCTCCCTCTCGCTCTCTCACACACACACAAAAACAGAGGTTGGAGAGCTCTCTTGCTCGCTCTCTTTCCAAGCGCCCCATGCACAGCTCATTTGAGGAAAGGGCACGCACAGCCGGGTGCATTTGGCTGCAGAAGGAGGTGCAGGGCAATGGGGTTGTTTTGTTCACCGAGGTGGTACTTCGGGTGGGCAGGTGGACATCTGCAGCTGACAACTATAATGAATATGTCCACCTGCCCTCCTGAAGCACCACCATGGCGAACAAAACAATCCCATTGCTATGGATGCATAGCTTGTCGGGGCTGAGCAGGGAAGCCGCTGCTTGAGGGGGGGGCGAGTAAGCTGCTAGCTCCTTCCCCGCAGCCCTGCCATACTTGCCTGCCTTCCACGTGGGCTTCTACTTGCCTGCCTTTGCAAGTTGGCCACTGGGACGCCAGAAAGGCAGCATGGAAGGCAGGCAAGCATGACAGGACTGCGGGCCGTGGACCAGTTCAGGGGCGTGACCAGCCAGCTGTTGTTCCCGGTTTGGTGAACTAGCCTCAATCTCCGCTACCTACTCGCCTGAGCCAGTCCGAACCGGGAGCATTTCACCCCTGGCTTCTACTTCCCCTTGGACTCTGGTTTCCAGTACTATCAACCAGATTTTGAGAGCAAAGGGGCATAGATTCCCCCCTAATCATCCCTGCTGCTTTCCTCGACCTGTTTTGGTCTTCTTTCTTTGGCTGGGTCTCCATTGACTTCTGGAGGATGGGGTTCCGCTTCTGCAACCTGTCTGGCTGGTCTCCCCTTATCCCTTCTTTCATGCGGCTTTTGGCTTCACCCTTTTGAGTGGGGGAGCTTTGCCTCTGTTGCTGGAGGAAGAGCCAGTATGGGAGGCAAGGCCTCAGTTGAGGTGGGGACTCCTCCCCTCTGGACCCAGCCACTGCTGGGGCAGGGCTCCAGCTGACTGTATCTGGGATCAGGAGTCTTGGGACTGGATCCTCTTGCACGGACTTCTGACAGTCCTGCAGGCTTCCCAGATAGCTGGATGGGCTTTCCCTTCAGCACCTTTTCTGGCCTCATCTCTTGTTTACTCTGCGGAAGCCCACAAAGCCTCCGCTACTGCAGGTGGCACTGGAGCCGGGACTCTGTGGATGGCAGAGGAAGGGACAGCAGGTGAGGGGGAAAAGCCCCTCCTTCTGGCTCCTTCCTCTCGAGGCCCATCTCACGCATGCTATGCTGGCCTAATGTCGGTGCGAATGGCAAGGAGGGAGGAGGGGCCTCAACCACTGCTCCCAGCTCCTCAATCCCAGCCTCATAATTGCTCTGCCGATTGGGGCTTCTGCCTTCTTCACCGCGTCCTCTCACAGTTTCGTTAATATCCCCCAATGGCCACAAGGGAAGCCGCTGGCCGAGTCAGCTATGTGGTGGACAGGAAGTAGCTTGCCTATAGGGAGGTAGGGGTAGACTCCACAGCAGGCTGGACCAGCCGCCTACTGCGATATTGCTCCCACTGGGCAGCACTGGCTCCGGTGGCTTCTGTGGCTATGGGACAAATGATCCCGGTAAGCCAGACCAGCTACGACCAACATTGCAGCTCCTCTCAGGCCATATGGGGATTGATGGCTGCGTCAGTTGGAGGATAAAATCCCACTCCGAACCGGGGCAGCCATAGTTCATGCCACAGCCCCCTGTGGTCTGCCTTGGTGGCAGCGGCTCCAGTGGCCACAATAGGTAGGAGGAACTGTGGCTCGCTCCACTGGGATCGGGAGGGTTCTGACCGGGGGCGAGCCATGGAAGATTGAGTGGCTTCAATTCACCCAGGGCTGACAGGCACCCCTCTGCTTCCCAATCGGCAGTGGCCATTAGTGGGCTTCCCGCTGATCTCCAGGACAAATCACAGCAGTGGTTCTCTCCCTTTTCTTGGCCTGGGGTTGCCCCTTCTGGTCCCGGATCTCTGGGCACCGGCTGCATGCGTCTCAGTTGCTGCACCAGCTGCACCCTCTGTTGCTGATCTGGTCCACCGGCAGGAATCCCTTGGTCCTGCTGATCGCTCTGGTGGTTCCCATAACTACCGTCTGGCCTCATCTTTCCTGAGACTTCATGCCACCTGGTTTCTGGTTGGCATGGGGCTCAGGACCCCAAACAGCACCCTGGGGTTCAGGGAGCTAGTAAATCATTTTAGTAGGGATTTGGGTTAATGTCAGGGTCCCAATTATTATGACTAAACATCTTCTCAAACCCTTCTAGACAAAGACTGGAGACACTCAGTAAATTATGCTCCATTTCAGGCACACATAATGTTACTAAATTTTTCTTCCAGACATGGAATTAGCACACTGCCTTTTTCTATGACTTTAGCCTTCTGGCCATTAACCAAGGCTACTGCATCTCCTCCAGCTGGCTCCATTCTGAAAAACAATTTAGAATTAATAACAATTGTTTGACTTGCCCCGCTGTTTATTAACTATTTGTCTCTACTATTACAATAGCTAACTATTGCAACAGCAGCTTCTCCATCTGTTGTTTTTCTTCCATGTAAACAATCTTTCTTTAAATGAGTCTTATTACCACAGATGAAACACCGCCATTCTTTTTCTTTCTTCTTAGAAATTCTTTGCTGGGCTGTAATCTGGTCTCTTCTGTTACTCTGGTCTCTGCAGACATCATGTCTATTGCTTTGGAATATAATCCGATCTCTTCCATTGCTCTTCTCTCTCTGCTCCTTGGGCCCCCACCTCAGGAATTTATCCTTGTGGCTTCTTCTAAAATAGCATTTGTTTTCTTCAGAAATGAAACAGGCTTTAAGTGCTTCCATTCGTAATTCCTGTTCTGGTTTGCACTCAAAAATGGCTGAAACAATGTCCCATGTTTCATCAAGACTATTTAACACTACCAACACTTTCTGAGATTCAGGAATCTGCATTCTACACTATTCCAATTCAATAAATAAAGTTTGCCTATGGAGCAAATGCCTCTCCACACTCTCTTGTGGTTGCAACCGGCCTCTGTATAATTGTCTCAATAAATACACAATATTGCATGCTGATGCACTCACATGCACACTTCTCAATTTCAGCCAAACCTCCTTTGCAGTTTTTAAATTAGCTACATTCAGGAATTGTTCATCTTCTAAACTTAAGATGATGTAGGCCAGTGCCCTCTCATGCTGCCTTTTTCCTGCTGCTGCTAATGGTGCCTGGGGTGGATTAATGACGATATCCCAGAGCTCCTTAGCCTTCAGGAAGCTTTCCATTTTTGCAGCTCAAATAATATAATTCTTCTGTCTCAATCGAGGCAGAGAGTTCTCCTCGAAAACAACAGCCATCCTGCAAGCCTTCTCAGCCTTGTTCTCTTTTATTTATAACACAGGCTGTCCCTCAGTTTAATTACAGTTCAGTCTTACTGTGTGCTTAGTGTGCTCTGGGCCCATAACCTGTTAGAGTTTGCAGCAATTCAACCAGCACACAAGTAAATAATTCATCAGGATTCATGTATAAAAGAAACTTCTTTACATACAGTAATATAAAGCATGATGCATGTATACAATACCCATGCAGCAGAAGCCAGAACCAGAATTTAGAATCCAGAAGCACAGAATCACAGAAGCAATAATGCAAGGACAAACCGACTCTTTTGTAAATAACAGTCAAGCTAAGCCACACCCAGACTCCAAACTGTCTGAGTCACCAAACAGTCTCCATTGGCTGACCTGTTGCCATGTCTATTCCAATTTATGAACTCTTATACACTGACAGAATCGTACTCCAATATTGCTTTGCTTTATCACACAACCAGCATAAATGATAAAAAGTCCCTTCTTTACATTTTACACTTTACATTTACATTTCCAATACTCATTTGAAATACCTGTATACATTCTTGACAACTTATCTGGAGTTAAATACCAACGATACATCATCTTATAGACATTTTCTTTTAAGTTATAGTTTAATGTAAATGTTAAACCTTTATTCCACATATTATCCCATTGTTCAAGCATTACATTATACCCAAAGTTCCTTGCCCACTGAATCATACAATGCTATACTTGTTCATTTCCAGATTTAAATTTCATAAACTTTAGCAATAATATTTTCATAACTACCACACAGTAGGATTTAAATCTTTCTTTCAATTGTAGATATGTAAACTAATGGCAAACATCACCTTCTGATTTAGCTCCTCCATAGATTTGAGGGTAGGGTCACCCAAGTTGAAAGATATTATTTTATCATAAATCCACCAGTTCAGCCTCATCACCATTTTTTTTTCTAAAAAAAAGCTTCCTGTGGGGAAACAAAAAAAGGCACCTTCATGGAAAACCTTGTTTTATATTTATTCCAAACTCTCAAAATGGCACATCTGACAAAATGGTTGTTGAAATCAACATTTACTTTAACTTTATCATACCATAGATAACCGTGCCATCCAAATCTCAATTCATAACCTTCCAAGTCCAGTAGCCTCTTATTCTGAAGGTTCATCCATTCTTTTAGCCAAACCAAACAGCAGGCATCAAACTACAGTTTGGTAAAGTTAAACCCCCTTAGATGTTTCCTTAACATCTTGCAATAGTCTAGATTTAATTCTTGGTTTTTTCCCTTGGCATAAAAATTTAGAAATGTCCCTTTGCCATTGTTTAAATGGAATATCAGTTGCAAGTATTTGTTTGAAACAGAAAAAGCATCTTTGGTAAGACATTCATCTTAATTACAGAGATTCTACATAGTAGTGAAAACTGCAATTATCCCATCTTAATAAATGTTTTTTAATGCCATTCCAGAGATGTACATAATTGTTTTGGAACAGTTTTGAATTGAAGTTATTTTTAAGGCTGGGTCAAATTATCTCGAGGCACCATAACAAACAAGGCATACAATTGCTGTATCTGCATAATCATATAGGTATTTTAATCCAAAAATATAAACATAAAAATGCTGTCGACTTTAGCCAAAAGGCCAAAAAGTGATGTAAATATAAAATTACATAAGTACATAATCTATAGGCTTGAACAGTATTATGTGTATGCATTGACAGTTTTAATTAATTTTCAGATTATGAAAATGTCCCTCATATCATGACCTTATAGGAAATACATTTGCAGCTAAAATTATAAATATCTATTGCAAAAATTGCTGATTAAATCTATAAGAACATGGAGATAGTAGAACCTATTTTAAGGTCTGTTCAGTCAACCCTAGCTGCCAGGTGCATAATGTGGTTATAAAAGTGGTCAAGGGCCTGTGATTTTAGAGGACCATGAACCTTCAAGTGTTCCTTATTAAGATGGAGATGCTTGCCTCATCCTTCTTCCTTTTCTTGCTTCACACACATGTTGCAAAGTGACAGGCCCTATGTTGTACTGCTTTCCCTACCATCTCACTGATTCTGATACCATCTCTCCAGATACCATTATAGGGTGGTCATTCTATGTGGCTAGTGATTTGCATAGATCTTAAAGAAATGGAACTGTTATATATTCTACACCATAATAAGGCTAGAAAATGCTCAGCAAAATCAACAAATTTTCAGAGCAACCCTGGAAACAAACAAACAAAAAAGTATTGTTCTATTGAATTATAGAACATAGAACATTGAGCTTGGATGGGTCCTCAAAGATTTTTTAGTCCAATCCCTTATTCAAGGCAGGAGACATTATAGCATTCTCCTCCTCTGGCCAGCCAACAGTTGGAATGTACTTGGCTCATAAGAGAACTATTTTGTTTTGGCTACAAAACCCCAGTTTTGGCTACAACCCCCCCCCCAGCTCCAGGCAGTGTCTTCCAGTTGATGTCGTGGTGCTATTGGACACAAAGAACAGGGCTCTGTGCAATCATGCTGAATCCCTTCATTGGAGGGCCCCATAAAGGGCTAAAGTCACCCTGTAGGGGTGACGAAGAGTGGAGGGGTGCCCTGCAGGTCGCGGAGAACAGCAGCTTTCTTGCTTGATCTAGGGCTTATTCCCTCTCAGGCGACAATGAAGAGGAGTGGCAGCCATTATGGCTGCTGTGAAGCTGGGGCAGCTGAAGAAAGAAAGAATGTGTTGGAGCGCTGTGGACGAACAGTGACTGGAATTGGGTGAGGTGACCTTTTTTTACCTAAAACCTATCCCAAAGAAATTAACTCTAGAAAAGAAACTCTTTGAAAAGTTTGTTTAAGCAGCAAACAATTACAGAGAGAAAAATTACAGAACCAAAAGAAAAGATTTTAAGAAGAGAGCGCAAATCCTTTAAAACATTGAAAGATTGGATCTCTAATTTTTACAGACAATAAGGCATTTTAAAATCCTGGAATTACCTGTCAGACTTTTGATTATTTGTTTGAATAAATACAAATGGAACCTGTTAGAATTTGTGCAACGTTGAAGTTAAGCTGAAGGCGCCATCTCCTGGTGAATGAAATAGACAGTATACTCCTACAACCCTGGGTAAAATACTGATAAGACAGAGGAGAAAGTGGAAATAACACCTGGAGGATTGTTGTGCTATCTATTGCTCTATACTTATCTGCTCCAAGATTACTGAAGTTCTAATGGTGAAAACATGGAAGACATCTAATTAAAGTGACTTTCAAACATCAGAAGTTATGATTGAACTTATAGAGTGGATTTGGAAATCTTCCTGGGTTACCTAAAAAGAACTAAATTGACTAACTGTAGGACATAAAGAACTATATTACTGTATTCCCTGAGGAGCAACATCTGGACTGAGTAAATAGTTTTCAGATTGATTTTCTGAGATCAAAGATAATTGAGACTCTGGGGCAGTGATAGACCACTGACAGACTATTGAGCTATACTGGGATTTATTAAAAGAAAACAAGATGTTTCAGCAGGGGGATATAAGTGGGTTTCAAAAAGAAATGGTGTCAATGCTTCAAAGCATTTATGATATCATGGCAAGGAATCACAGGGAGATAATGGATTTAATGTATAACATAAATGGGAAGCTAGAAAGTGCTCCACCAGGGATAATGAATAATGATCAAAAAGCCCAGGAAACAGAGGAGATAATAGGGAGACCAGGGGAAAAGATAGAATGGACAAGTCAACAAATAAAACAAGAAGATAAGAAAGAGAAGGCAATAAAAACTTTTAAAAAAAACTTATTTCATATATATGAAATTTCAATTTATGGGAAAATTCTATGGGAATAAACCTAGTGTCAGGGTTTTATTTATTTTATTTTTTATTTATTATTCCAATTTATATACTGCCCTTCTCCCGAAGAACTCAGGGCGGTGTACAGCCAAAAGTAAAAGCACACAAATATAAAATTTAAAGAACAATTTAAAAGCATATTAAATAATTTGGCTCAGCTATTCAAATAAAACACCCTTTTTAAAAAATTTTAAAATTAAAAAAATTAAAAAATTAGGCCAGCCCGGTTTGTTGGAATAAAAACGTTTTGAGGGCACAGCAAAAGATACGCAAGTCGGGAATCCTCCGTATCCTGGGGGGCAGTTCGTTCCAGAGAGCAGAGAAGGCTCTCCCCCTAGGGGTCGCCAGTCAACATTGTTTGACCAATGGCACCCGGAGGAGCCCCTCTCTGTGGGAGCGTACTGGCCAGTGGGAGGCTATTGGTAGCAGCAGGCAGTCTTGTAAGTACCTAGGTCCTAAGCCATGGAGCGCTCTGAAGATGGTAACCAACACCTTGAATCGCACCTGGAAGACCACCGGAAGCCAGTGCAGCTCATGCAGGAGAGGTGTTACATGGGAGCGCCATGTCGCTCCCACAATCACCCACGCGGCCGCATTCTGGACCAGTTGGAGCCTCCAGGTGCTCTTCAAGGGGAGCCCCATGTAAAGAGCATTACAGTAGTCCAGGTGGGAAGTGACGAGGGCATGAGTGACCGTGCGCAAGGAGTCCTGGTCCAGAAAGGGACGCAATTGGTGAATCAGGCGAACCTGATAGAAGGCCCCCCTGGCCACAGCCATCACATGCTCTTCTAAGGACAGCCGTGCATCCAGAAGGACACCCAAGTTGTGAGCCCTCTTCGTGGGGGCCAACGACTCGCCCCCAATAGTCAGCGATGGCATCAGCTGGCTATACCAGGACGCCAGGAGCCACAGCCACTCAGTCTTGGAAGGGTTGAGTCTGAGCCTGTTCCTCCCCATCCAGATCCACACGGCCTCCAGGCACCAGGACATCATGTCAAGGGCATCATTGGGGTGGTCCGGGGTGGAAATGTACAGCTGAGTGTCATCAGTGTACTGATGGAACTTCACCCTGAAACCACAGATGATCTCACCCAGTGGCTTCACATAAATGTTGAACAGAAGGGGCGAGAGGACCGACCCTTGCAGCACCCCCCATACAAGGCACCTCGGGGTTGGCCTCTGCCCCCCTGCCAACACAGACTGCGACCAGTCAGAGAGGAAGGAGGAGAACCACCACAACACGGTGCCGCCTACCCCCAACCCCTCCAACCGGCGCAGCATGATACCATGGTCGATGGTATCAAAAACTGCTGAGAGATCTAATAGGACCAGGATAGAGGAACAGCCCCTATCCCGAGCCCTCCAGAGATCATCAACCAACGCGACCAATGCCGTTTCCATTCTCTACCCAGGCCTGAAACCTGACTGGAATCTAGATAGACAGCTTCATCCAGGTACCGGGGAAGCTGTTGCGCCACCACACTCTCAACAACCTTCGCCACAAAGCGGAGGTTGGAGACTGGACGATAATTTGTTAATACAGCCGGGTCCAGGGCAGGCTTCTTGAGGAGGGGCCTCACCACCGCCTCTTTCAAGGCAGAGGGGAGGAAACCCTCACTCAAAGAAGCATTGATAATCCTCTGGAGCCAGCCTCGTATAACCTCCTGGGAGGCCAGCACCAACCAGGAGGGACACGGGTCCAATAAACATGTGGCCGCGCTAAGCATGCCCAAAATCCTTTCCACGTCCTCGGGAGCTACCAGATCAACCTCCTCCCAGATAACATTCTCAAGGCCCGCCTCCGTCACCCCACCTGAAACTACTTAGTCAGAGTCCAATCCTTCCCGAATCTGAGTGATTTTGTCCTGCAGATATTGCACAGCTGTCTTTAGAGGACTATCTGGTGGCTGTGGCCAGCGGGGCTTTTTATCAGGTTCAAGGCAGTTTTCCCTTCATCCCCCTTTTTGATTCACACCCAGTAGTACACTTCTCATAGGTCCAATTTGGTGAACACCTTTCCCTTAGCCAGGTGGGCTAACATGTTTTTCATGAGGAGAAGTGGGTAGGTGTTTTCCACACATATACTGTTAATTTCTCTAAAATCCACACAGAGCCTCATTGACCCATCCTTTTTCTCTTTAAAGAGGACTGGGGTGGCCAGTCTAGACTTAGCCGGTTGGATAAATCTGCAGGCAAGGTTGGTGTTGATGTACTCTCTTAGCTGTCTCATCTCTTTTGGGGTCATGGAGTACATCTTTGGCTTGTGTAGTTTAGCCCCCTGTATGCAGTCTGTAGGGCAGTGAGGGGGTAGCACGTTGCATTCCTCCATGATGAACACCTCAGCCAGGTCCCAGTATTCTTTAGAGATCTGGGGTGTACCTGGGAGTGGCTGTGAGGTGGCGGCAGCTTTCTCGCTTCACTTAGCACCATTCTGTTATTGGACAGCCCCTTCTCCAGCAACCTCTGGAGGAAGGAGAAGGCCTATCCCCAGCTTTAGCTTCCTGTAGCCACCTTCCCACGAGATGGTGGGGTCCCATTTGTCCAGCCATGCCAGGCCTAGAATCATTGCTTTTGTCATTTTTGGCACCACCACAAAGCAGATAAGTTCCCAGTGCCAGTCCATTTCTAACTTTACAGGTTTGGTGAGGAGCATGGCAGGCATCCCCCCTCAACTATCCATCAACCTGCTCAAATTGTATGGGTAGGGTCATTGTCTTCATCCTGATCCCCAGCTTTAGGACCGTGGGTAGGTTGATCAGACAGTGGGTGCAGCCCATGTCTATGATCATGTCCACTCCCCCTGTGCCCCTGTCTTTGGTATTACTATTGTTGACTGGATGGTGAATGGGCAGACAGCTTTACTCACCATCAGGTCATTCTCACCTTCGTTGTTGCTCTCATAGGCCATTGACATTTGGAGCCCCAGGGCTGGAGTTCCCTCTTCCCCAGTTGGGGGAAGGGAGACTTTGATGACCTGGTAGGTGAATTTCCCCTTTCCATCACCTTCTGCAGCGGTTTCTTCACCTTGGCTGGTTTGGGGGCCCTTACCCTTGGTTGGGGGGCTGGAACCAGGCAGTCAACCACCTGGTGGCCTTGGTGGCTGCAGTAGATACATTCAGTGTGCTGTGCTGAGGGCCCCTTTGGCGGCTCTTTAACTTGCCAGGGCCTGGGTTGTCAGCCGAGCAGATGTCTCTTCAGCTGACCCTTAATCAGTAGCAGGGTTGAAGGATGAGGGATTGAAGGAGTTGACACAGGGGCTGTGGTGGCTCTGGGGTAGAAACCCACTGTGCCTGGATCCATGACTGGGTTGGTAAACCCAACCAGGTGGCGCCTGCCACCCTGGCTGGAGTTGCAGGTGGCCAGGCAGGCTGCTTCCTCTGCTACATCTCAGCAGGCTCCGTCCCAGCCCCGGGCTCTTGAGGCTCATCTGCTCAAACCCCTCTGGCAGTTCTTCCAGGACCTGGCGGCATGACTTCATCCAAAATCCCCAGGTCCCCGACTCATCCAGACCCAGCAGTATCCCTGCTCTCTTCTGGATGGTGGTGATGACTGGCTCCCTCATTGTCATCACAGGGAGATCTCTCACTGGCTCTTGGAATGAACCTCAGCACTGAAGTCCTCCTCCACCCAGTACAAGTCCCTGGTAGCTGGCCATTTGGCACTGCTCTTTGGCCGGGTGTCCACCGGCCAGCCTCTGCACTGCTTCCGCCATCTGCTGGGTCTCTGAGGGAGTCTGCAGGCTCTCCAGGAGGCCACCACAGTAGCCATCCACTTCATCCCCTTTTTTCTCCATTCTGCCATCTTCCCTGAGCTTCCTGCTCCCTGGGTAAACCGGGTGAGCAGCTGGGGCTCAGGACCCTGGAGAGTGGCTCCGGTTGGAGTGGATAATTTTTGAAGGTTGTAATAATGTTAGGTTTCCAAGTAATACACCTATTGCAAACAGAACTCTAAGGCAGGTTGATTCCTCAAAGAACAGTTTTATTTGGAGATATCATCTTGGCACAGACTGGTGGAATTCCAACTCTGAGAGTTCCCGCATTTTCCACGTCATTAAAAAGTGAAAGTTTCCTGTTCTCCGAAACAATAAGTCACATTGTCCAATCTGGATGCTGGCTGGTTGCCTGGTTACTTTTCTCCTCCTCCTCTGGCCAGCCAGAAGTTGGAATGTCCTTGGTTCATAAGATAATTGTTTTGTTTTGGCTATAAAACCCCAGTATCTCTACAACCCCACTGCCCCAGCTCCAGGCTGTGTCAAGCCTGTAGCCATTTGAAGAAAAATCCCTATAGAAAAAGCTACAGAAAAGAAAATGGCCACAGCCAGATCAGCTTCACAGTTGACACCTAGAGCATATGCCAAAACATGCTCTCTGATCCTATCTCCACTTCTAGCCATATCATAATAGTATATATTGATATTTATCTTTGAAAAAACAGGTTTGTTTTCCAAATGTAACCATAGCATCTTATGAATTCCCAGGTAGGATCAGCTATATAACAGAATAACAGAATAACTGTCAGGCCTGTCATCTTCATTGGCATCCTGCCATAAAATGCAGGGGAGGAGGGAGGAGGATGGGGAAGTATGAAATGAGCAGAGAGAGAAAGGGAGGGAATGACAGGTTGACAGGAACCAGAGGTGTTAATCTGGAATGAACAGGCTGACCAAAGACAGAGTTGTGAGAACGGAATGTGAAATTCCACCAAAGAGGTGCCAAACTTCAAAGCCATTCCCAGAACATCAAAAATGAATACTATTGGACACTGATTGACTGGTCAAGGGATGAGGCACAGAAAGATGGGAAAAATGCAGGCTTTATGCAGGAATATTCAGATCCAGCTTTGCTTACGCTGTAACCACTTGAATTTAGTAAAAGTGAACCTATCACTTCAACCATGGAGTCGAGAGTCTTTTTTTCCTAAGTGCCTAATCCTGGACAAGCTTAACATTAAGATGGATCTGCAGTAGCAATCCACCTGGTGATACACTTCTACCATGAGGACTGTGCATATAATGTCCATTCAGGAAAGTGAACAGAAGGAAATGAAGGCTTGGTAAGAAGCTGCTTCCAGTCGCTGAAAAAGAAGTAGAGGATTTCAGTGACCAATCAAAGTCTTGATGGTCACGCTTCCGGTTGGCACTGCAGGCTTCGTGGATGGTCTTTTTAGACCGCCAGCCCTGTGTTTTCGTAAAAGCCGCTTTGACGGTGTAAATCGGCTGTCTGGTGGGTGAAAAACCTCCCCTTCGAGAAAAGAAGGAGAGGAGAGCTGGTGGGCGAGAGTAGAGCTCCCCGAAAGTCCTCTGGAATATTTCCAGAGGCTTGGAGGGTGAGAGCTCCCCAGTCAGCCCGCCAAGAAGCTCCAAAGCCGGGACGACTCTGTGAAAGCAGAGCGAGAAGCCGCGATCCGATCCTGCTATCAAAAGTGAGTCTGACTGATTACAAGCGCAGGCAGAGCGGGAACAGAAGAACAAGCCTTAAAAGTACAGAGCTTAACTCCGGAGTTACTTTGTTTCAAACTGAATTTCATTGAGCTGGAGGCTGAAGATGGCGTCTTTGTTATGGTTTTGAAAGTGAAAGCCAGAAACGAAAGTGCTTATTGAGAACTTTGCGCTGGGAGAGTGGATTAGCTGCTTATTAACTGCAGGGAAGTGAGAGTTTGTGGAGAAAAAGACTATTTTGCCTGATAAATTAGAGACTATAAATTACAAGCATTTTAAAGTTGTTCAAGGGACTTTGTGGCTTTGGGGAAAAAAAAAAGATCTTTTTAAAAGGGGGGGGGAGGTTCTCCAGTTGTGTCAGTGGTGACACAGAAAGCACAACTTCCGGCTGATTCACAGAGTCAGGAGGCTGCTCTTAATGATTTTAAAGAATTTATGAAAGAAGCCATAAATAGTCAAGCAACAGCAATGAAAGAAGCTATGAATAATCAAGCCACAGCAATGAATAACCTAACAGTACTTGTGGAAGGGAAATTAAAGAAAGTTGAGGAGGATATAAAGTCAATTAAAGAAGTGGTTGCAACAAAACACGATGAAATAAGAGATGATATTGTTTATGCTGTATCAGGATTGTCAAAACTTGTTATCCAGCTTGATGGGAAAGTGGAAGAAATTAATGAAGCCAATTTAAATTTGGAAAGCAAAATGGGAGGTGTAATGACCAAAACAGAGAAAGTGGATGATGAACTGGTAATGTTACAATACAGATCCATGGAATTTGGTTTGAGATTGAGAGGCCTGAAAGAAAACAGCAAAGAAAATTTAAAAGATATTTGTGCTGATGCTATTGCAGAGATAATTAAAGAAAGACCAGAAGATGTGGTAAGCCAAATTGATAAAATTTACAGGGTTAACTCCTGGCTGGCAAGACAAAGACAGCTGCCAAGAGATGTGGTGATTTATTTTACAACCAGGAGGATCAGAAATGATATTTTACAAGCTTCCTACAAGAATAAAGTTCAGGTGGCTGGGCAAGAGGTGGTGGTTTTGAAAGAGATTCCTCCAAAGATGCTGAGAAGTAGAAAAGACTTTGGCTTTTTGGTAAATGAGCTGAGAAATCAACAAGTGGCATACAGATGGGACCTTCCAACTGGTCTAATAGTGACTTATAATGGAGAAAGATACCGGTTAAACACAATCTGGAAGGCAAAAGATTTTTATGTAAATGTTTTAAAGGCTGGATACCCACCCTCACCAGGTGGGGGGAGGAAGAAAATGGAGATGATACAACAAGAAAAAGATGGAAAGCAGATACAAACTTATGCGGAGGTTGCAGCTGGAGGAATTATCATGGAAGAAGATTTGGATCTTGGGGGCTTACCCCCAACTTTGGAACCACCTAAGAAGGGAGAGCCGAAAGCACAACGACTGACCCGATCAACTTATAAACTTCAAGAACAACAATCCAAAAGGCAACAATCTCAAGATTTATCTCAAGAAGTTCAAAAACAGAAGCGGGGGGGGGGGCTAGGCCGAAGAGTAAGGTGGAGGAGGATCTTCAGCTGATGCTCATACGGCTTCAAAAGGCTAAAGATGGCAACTAAATTCCTATCTTGGAATGTCAATGGCCTAAATTCACCACAAAAAAGAAAGAAAGTATTTCACTACTTGAAACAATTTAACAATGATGTTATTTGTCTGCAAGAAACACATATTAGATTATTAGATCAAAAATATTTGATAAATTCAAGATTAGGTACACATTTTGTGGCATCAACGCCAGAGAAGAAAAATGAGCTAGTCATATATGTAAGGAAAGGATTATCAGCTAATTTAATTGAGGCAGATGATCAAGGAAGATATATTGCAATTGAATTATTAACACAGACTGGAAAAATGCTTTTAATTGGAATATATGCCCCTAATCAGCAACAAGACAAGTTTTATAAACTTTTACATACTAAAATAATACAATGGGATTATAAATCTTTTATATTAATGGGTGACTGGAATGGAGTAATAGACACACAGAAAGATAAAAAAAGTTTATTAAAGATCTCAACACGTGCAAAATTACCTAAATCTTTTTTTGATATGATGGAAGATATAGAACTGAGAGATATTTGGAGAGAACGTAACATGGAGGAAAGAGACTTTACTTTTTTTTCCTGATAGACATCAATCCTTCTCCAGGATTGATTTTATACTAACCACAAATGATTTTATTTCCAGGGTGAAGAAGATGAAGATATGTCCAAGAACCTTAACTGATCATAGTCCGGTTTGGGTGGAATTTGAACAGGAGAGGGGAGAAAGGAGGTCTTGGAGCTTAAATGAAAATTTATTTAGATATGAAGAAAATGTGAAAGAGCTTAAAAAACAAATGAAAGAATTTTTTGTTATTAATATGAATAAGGGTACTTCTATGGAAATGGTCTGGGATGCTAGTAAGGCTTATACGAGGGGTATGTTAATACATATGAATAATAAATATAGACTAAAACAACAAAAGAAGCGGAAAGAGATAGAGGAAGAAATAAAAAAGAAATAACAATTACTTATATTTAATCCAGGAGATAAGAAAGTAAAAGAAACAATAAATATACCATGAGGGCAATTTAATATGTTAATGGCTGATCAGGTGGCAACTAGCTTACAATATGCTAAACATAATACATTTTGTAATGCCAATAAACCAGGTAGGTGGTTGGCCTACATGTTGAGGGAAAAAACAGAAATCACGAGTCATTGGTAAGATAGAATTTAGAGGTAAGGAAGTTTACCAACAGAATATGATCAAAATTAGATAAAATTAGAATTTTATACAAAGTTATATGCTAGTGACTCAATACAAGGTATAGATATAGATAGATACTTAAAGGAAGGGGATATTCCTGAATTAACGTTGGAACAGAAGGGAAGGATTGAATCAACCAATAACTTCTGAGGAGATTATTGATGCAATTAAGCAATTAAAAATAGGGAAAGCTCCGGGAACAGATGGATTAACAGCTGTTTATTATAAGAATTTACAGCTTGAAATGGTAGAACTGCTTAGAGTTCTATTTTGTAAAATTCAATTAGGGGGAGGAGTTCCACCCTCTTGGAGAACAGCTTTTGTTTCACTGATCCCGAAGGAAGATCAAAATTGTACTAAACCTGAAAATTTTAGGCCAATTTCACTTTTGAACACGGATTATAAAATTTTTGCTAATATATTAGCAAATAGACTAATGCCAGTTATGCAACAAACAATTCATAATGATCAATCAGGTTTTATAAAAGGGAGGCAAATGAAATATAATGTTAGACAAATTATAAATTTATTGGAATATTTGGAAAAAAACAACCAGGTCCCTGCAGCGTTCATATTTTTGGATGCAGAGAAAGCATTTGATCGATTGAATGGCAATTTCTGTTTAAGATAATAGAAAAAATGCATTTTGGGGAGTATTTTATACACTCAATTAGAGCAATATATCAGGAACAAACAGCACAAATAATAGTTAATGGAGGTTTAACAGACGTGTTTAAAATTGAGAAAGGTACTAGGCAGGGTTGTCCTTTGTCGCCATTGTTGTTTATTTTAACTTTAGAAGTTTTGTTGAATAAGTTACGTGACTCTGATAAAATAAAAGGAATTGTAATTAGACAGCAGGATTATAGATTAAGAGCGTTTGCAGAGACCTGGTTGTTACTTTATCTCAACCTATAGAAGTGGCTCCCTATATGTTGGACATAATAGTTCAATATGATAAAGTATCTGGATTTAAAGTAAATCTACATAAGACAAAGATGATAACTAAAAATATGTCCATAACTCAAAGAGAAGACTTAGGGAGAATAACGGGGTTTGAAATAGTTAAAAAGGTTAAGTATCTAGGAGTATATATTGCATCCTCAAACACGAAACTGTTTAAAAATAATTATGAAGCTCTTTGGCAAAAAGTACAGAAAGAAATGGAAAATTGGAAAAAGCTACAACTATCATTACTGGGAAGGATAACAGCAATAAAAATGAATGTATTACCTAGGTTTTTATTTTTGTTTCAAATGATATCAGTGCTTAAGAAAGATGGAAATCTGATGGAATGGCAGAAAGGGGTTAATACTTTCATCTGGGGTGGGAAGAAACCAAGAGTAAAACTGAAAATCATACAGGATATACGTGAGAGAGGAGGTCTTAAAATGCCTAATTTAAGATTGTATTATGAAGCAGCTGCTTTATCACAAATTAGCGATTGGTTTAACTTAACTGAAGAAAGAATGTTAAACATAGAAGGTTATGATTTGTTATATGGATGGCATGCTTATCTGTTATATGAAAAAAAAGTGGATAAAGTGTTTAAGGGTCATATACTTAGAAATGCCTTGTTGAGGGTTTGGAAAAAGTACCAATATAAGCTAAATTATAAGATACGCATATGGGCAAATCCCAGACATGCAATAGAAAATATAAGTATAGAGCAAAAAACAGAGGTGATTACTTATAAAGAGCTTCTTCTTTTGGAAAGGGGTAAGCTGCAATTGAAATCTTTAGATGTATTAAAAGAAGAAGGGATAATTTATACTTGGTTTCAGTATGGTCAGCTTCAAGCTAGATGGAGGGAAGATCAAAAAATTGGTGTTATACAAAATGAGGAAAATCTGGTGAAACAGATTAGAGATCAAAGTCAGATGCATATTAAAAGGTTGTATAATGCATTATTGGAAATAGATTCAGAAACGGAATTGGTTAAGGATTGTATGATAAAATGGGCACAAAACTTTCAGGAACCAGTGATGATGGAAACGTGGGAAAAGATTTGGGTCAGAAATGTTAAATTTACGCAAGCACAAAATTTGAGAGAGAATTTTTTTTTTTATTGAAAAAGTTTTCAAATACAAATTTTTCCCCCTTTTTTCCCCCTCTCCCTCCCCCTCCCTAACCCCCCTCCCCACCCATCCCCCCCTGTGACTTCTTCATAACAAAAAAAAAACCTAATTCATAACAGATTACTTACTCCCTCCTCTAGATATTGACCTTTACTTACTAAAAATATTATTAATATTATAACATCCCCCTTTATCCATACATTTCAGAAAAGAGAAAAGAAAGGAAAAAAAAAAGACATTATACTATAACATTATAGAATAACTTCTCCACTTTAAAACTATACGATAAGTCCTACTTTAACATTTAATCTTCTATATATATTACTATAACATTTCAAAGCGGCCTTCCCCATAAAATCTAGTTTAACATTTATTCCACTCTATCCATTTCCTCCACTCCCCTAAATATATCACTTAAAAATCCCTTTTCTTAGACTAATCAATCTACTAACTAGCTTATTCACCCACTATCATACAAAATTACCATACACAACATTTCTTAATATCTTTGATTCACTGCCCACACTACTTAAAAATATGTCTATATTTTCCATTATATCTAAATAAAAAAAAAGAAAAAACAATAACTTTAAATTTATAATCCATATAGTATCTTCTTTGAGGTCTTTCCACTGGATTAGTAGAACCAACATCCATAATCGGGTAACATAGCTTGCTGGTGCAACAGTTTATTCAGGATCTTCAATCATATCTGCCCCCATCAGTAGTAAATATCTTCTTATATGTATAAAAGTAAAAACAACCACCCGAGTGACATTATAATTATATTCCATATAGTAATAATTGTGGGTTTCATCAGGATTATTAATTCCCATCATCGTAGTGGGTAACAACCCGATCTTCTGCATGCCCCAGCATCATTCTCTTGCCTTGTGATTCAAGATAATATAATATGTTTATCAACACAAAAAGAAATTCCAAAATGGATAATTCAAACCCATCAGTTTAAGGCTCGTTTCACGTCCCCAGATTACGGCCATGCAGAGATCTGCCACAATCCTCAGGATGATATTAACCAATACGTCGCCTCTTCTGTGTTTACACATAATCATTCATATTTTAAAGTCACTGGCTTCACTGTTGCCTAATTTAAAAATTTCTATTTTTATGCCACCTATTTCTTTTTTTCTTTTCTTTTTGTGGGTTTGGTTTCCATCCTGGTTTCCTTTCTACAAATTGTGTATCATCTGGTCGGTTTTTATTCTGCTTTGTAGATTGGTCTTGTTGATTTTGTTTTTGTATCTCATGTTTCTTTTTTATCCCTTGTATATCCCCTAATTGGTTTCCATGCTTATCCTTGCCTTGATAAGTCATCACATTAAAATTAGATGCCACTTCTCTCAAATTTGTAGATAGTCCAGCTGGGGTATCCAATAAATTCAAAGGCAATTCATCTGGTACAGTCTCTATAATTCGATATTTTACCTTTATTTCTGGCTCCTTCTGCTTATCCTGTATTATACCTGAAGATGTTAAGTTCATTTTCAACCCATTTTGATAAAATTCTTCCGCTCTTTCAACAGTATTTAGCTGATATCTTTCTCCTTGGTATCTAAATATAATACCAACTGGGGCTTCCCACCTGAATGGAATATTTCTCTTTTTTAACTCATTCACCAGAAAACCAAATTTCTTCCTTTCCATCAATATCTTAGGTGGGAGTTCCTTGTAAATCCAAATCTTTCTTCCATACAATTGCAAATTAGAATTGAAGGAATTTTGCACGATATTATTCCTAATTTCCTTATCTGTAAAATAAATCACCACGTCTCTAGGCAATTGCCTTTGCTTGGCAATCCAGGAGTTGATTCGATAAACTCTGTCCATCCTACAAAACACTTCGTCAGGTTGAACCTTTAGAATCCCAGCTAGAAATTCAGAGGATATTTTCCTTAAATCATCTCTATTATTTTCCTGCAAACCTCTTAATCTTATCGCATATTCTGTGAAATTATATTGTACCATTAAAATCTCTTTTTCAATCTTCTGTTGCAGATTTTCTGCATTACCATACTTTTGATCAGCATCCATTTTAGGTTTTTCTTCTAAGCTATTATCCTGAGTGTTTGTCAAATCATTTTCAATTTTTTGAATTCTATTGTCCAATTTATCTTGAATTTCTTCCATTTTAGACTCTAGTACATTAGTATTTGTGTCCAACTGTATCATAAATTCTGTAAAACCATTAGCCACTTTTGAGAATTTTTTCTCCAAAGAATCAAACTTAGATTTCACCAATTCTTTAATTTCTTTAATTTCCTGCTTGAATTTTTCAAGTTGCTGATTCACAATCTCCTCCCTTCTTTCAATCTCCTCTATAAAAAATTCTATTATATTAAAATCAGGTTTCTGAGACTGAAGAGTTAAGACTTGTTCCTTTAAGTTGTTGGTGGGGGAATCCCCCCCCTTTTTTGTTTATCTGACTTTATAAGTCTCAGTGCCATGTTTCCGCCCAGGCAGGCTTTGTTAAAAAAAAAGCAAGAAAGACTTCTTTCCAATCAACAACAATATCAGGTCTCCAAGGGAAAAAAAAGAGAAAAAGACACAGGAGCGAAGTTTTGTCTACAAATGTAGCCAGTGGTATTTATTCCGCTACATTGTAGTAATAGAAAACGGAAGGACTTTCCCTTTCAGCCTCTCCTCCAGCCGACGCCATTTTAAAAGGCTTTTTTTTCCTCTTTCTTTTCCTCCTCTCTCTTAAGTAAATTTTTTAAAAAATCAGTAAAATACTTGCAGTTCAGTATTACAGGTCCAGCTCACATTTTCTTTAAGTAGTCTGTTAAATTTGCAGGCTTGCTTTTGACGCCTGGCTCTGCATCAGCAGAGGTCTCCCAAAGCCCGGAGCAGCGGCTGGGGATACGGGGCATGTCATCCGCTCCGTCCCAAAAGTAAAGGAAAAACTTTTGGGACTCCGCAGAGAGTTCTACCCACCCCTGCCGGCTCTATCTCCGTTTCCTCATGGAAACGGAGTTTTTTCGAGCCGCCATTCCATTGTGAAGGTGGCTCTGACAGGCGATGGAAGCTGACGATCCCAAAGGAACGTCTGGCAGCGACAAACAGCAAACCGGAAGTCCAAATTTGAGAGAGAATTTTTATAAAATGTTTTATAGATGGCACTTAGATCCTAAAAAATTATCATGTATGTACTCGAATTTGCAAGCTAAATGTTGGAGATGTGAATGTAATGATGCAACCTATTATCATATATGGTGGACCTGTAAGAAAATCAAGGCATTTTGGATAAAAATTTGGTGGGTGATGCAGAACATTCTGAAAAGAAGGTTGAAATTTACTCCTCAATTGTTCCTATTCGGTATAACGACGGATTGTACAGTATTAGAGACTAAATTGATTTTGAACTTAATATCAGCAGCTAAGCTGTTGGTAGCGCAATATTGGAAGAAGGACTCTTTGCCTACTATTGAAGAGTGGATACTGAAAGTAACGAACTTAGCAGAAATGGCGAAAATCTCAGCGTACCTGAAGGACTATACACAAGAAAGATACGTATCGGAATGGAGAAGATGGATTGATTATATTCAAAACAAGTATCAGACAAGAAAATATCAAATAGCTTATGAATGAATGTTAAGTATTAGAAGTATTATGTTATCTATAGTGGAGTTAAGGTTTCGGGCGGGAGTTAGTAGTCTGAGGATAAGTAGGTTAATCTAGTTTATGATTGTTAAATGAAATACCTTGTATTTTGCTCTGGGGAGTCTGGGGGGGAGGGTGGGATGAGGGGAGGGAAAGGGTGGGGGGAATATGGGGGGAAGAAGATTCTTTTTTTCTGTAAAACTTTTCAATAAAAAAAAAAGAAAAAAAAAGTCCTGATGGTCACTGGGAGTTGGTAAAAAGGAAGAATGGGAGTAGAAGACCTCAGGGGTAGAATTCATTCAGGAAGGGGCTAAGATGCAGAGTGTGACTTTGGCACTGGAAGGGGAGGCAGCAGAGTTGATGGTAGCCCTTCACAATGATGATGTGGTAGAGCTGCACAACTTTGATCAATTTATGGGGGCCGTCCAGAAGAGATTCAAGGACCCTCCCCCCCGGCTGATAGAAAAGCTAGGAGGAGGATCAAGACCATAACTCAAGGCTGATGACCAGTGACCGCATAAACTCAGGAATTTCACAGCTTGGAAATGCAGACTAACTGACTGGCCACAAAACATGCTGATTGAGTGCTTCCGAGACAGCCTGAATGAAGACATCTACAACACCTGCATTCCCAGAGGTGCACTGCGAACCCTCCACAGTTGGTACGTCCTAGCCGACAAGAATGGAAATTAACCTAGCCAGATCCCATAACTGCCCCCACCATGATTGGTGATCCTCCCCTCAGAAAAGAGAAAAACCCCAAAGTAAGGGGGCTAGGACCCCAATTCACACTGCCACTTTACCAGTTGTTTCAAATGTGGGAAAGAAGGTCATCGAGGGACTGACTGCCAAGCACCACACCCAATACAAAAGCCAGCCCAGCCCAGCAAAGAAAGTGAACAAACTGGGAAATCTGAGGTAGAGGGTTTGGTGAACTGGTGTAAAAAAAACAGCCTTGTTTTAAATGTTGGAAAAGCTAGAAATCTTTGTCGATTTCAGAAAAGGCAGGCACAACACACTCCTCTGTGTATAAATGATTTGCCTGTGGAGGTGGTTAGCAGCATCAACTTTCTGGGTATGTAGCTAACAAGTAGGCTGGCTTGGTCCCTCAACAACAAGACACTGGTGAAGCAGGCACAGCAATGGCTGCATTTTCTGCATTGCATGAGAAAAGTACATCTTCCTCCCCCTGTCTTTACTACTTTCTATAGAGGGACGATCAAGAGCATGCTGTCATATTGCATCACAGCTGTGCCGCGCAATCATTGGAATCTTTTTTAAAAACTTTTTTAAAGCATTTTTTTACTACCTATTTGTCCAAACTGGTAGTATAAAAATGCTTAAAAAGTTTTAAAAAAAGTTCCGACAATCATGCATCGCTCAGCTGATCGTTGGAACTTTTATTTTACATTTTTACTACTGGTTCGGCAAACCAGTAGCATTTTTTACTACCAGTTCAGGGCGAACCGGCCCGAAGTGGTAGCATTTCACCCCTGCCGTAGCAGAACATCCAGATTCAGCCACAGTTTCATACAGTATCATATGTGTGAACTCTCAAGTTTCCTCTTTCCGCTATGTATTATTATTATTATTATTATTATTATTATTATTATTATTATTATTATTATTATTATTATTTGAATTTGTATACCGCCCTACTCCCGAAGGACTCAGGCGGTGAACAGCCAAATAAAATACATATAATACAAATGTTAAAAAATCATTAAAATACAATTAAATAATTGGCCCAAAAAACAAAATTTAAAACACCCCAATTTATAAGACAAATTTAAAATTTAAGAATTTTAAAAAGTTTAAAAAGTTTAAAAGAGAGGTTAGGCCAGGCCGGCCTGCTGGAAAAGAAATGTTTTGATGGCAGGGCGGAAAGCGCGCAGGTCCGGGATCCTCCGTATCTCCGGGGGGAGCTCGTTCCAGATGACGGGTGCCCCCACAGAGAAGGCTCTCCCCCTGGGGGCCACCAGTCGACATTGTTTGGCCGATGGCACCCTGAGGAGCCCCTCTCTATGGGACCATACTGGTCGGTGAGAGGCCACTGGTGGCAGAAGGCGGTCTCATAGATATCCCGGTCCTAAGCCTAAGTATTTAGGATAGATAATGATTAATATTTATATGTATTTATATGTTAGGGTGTAGGTATATGTATATAGCATATCTATGTGCGTGTTATGTATGTGTACACTTTTGAGAGCAGGCAACAGAATTTTATGTGTGCCAGAGTGCCCACAGAAAAAAAATGACAACAAAGGTTATCTAGTGTAAGAATTTGGTAGATAGATAGATCCTGTCTCCATCTTGAAGTCCTTTGGCTTAATGCACTTTTTATCAGCCTGTTTTTTTGTATGCTTCCCTAGCTTCATCTAAAGCTTTTCTTGCCACCCACCAGCTGTTCTGTAATTGGGCAACCCAATCTTTCAGCGATGCATTCAATGGGTTGGCCTGGGGTAATTCAGGAATAGATAAAGTCTTGTCCTGTGGCCACTTTAAATTGAGTGAACCTAGTGCTACTTTGTACTGAGTTATTGTAGGCGACCTCTGCGAAAGGGAGGAGGTCCATCCAGTTGTCTTGTTGGTAATAATATAACATCTGAGGTACTGCTCCAGGAAGCCATTCATACATTCACAGCTCCTGTTAGTAGCTGCGTGATGCAAGGAGCTGAGTTCCTGAGTGGTCCCCAAAGTTTTAGGAATTCCTGCCAAACTCCTGCCAAACTGCAAAGTGCACTCTGCAATCTGAGATTATTCTTTCTGGAGCATCATGCAGCCAATAGACATGTTGCACAAATAGTTTAGCCAAAGTGCGCACAGAGGAGATTTTTTGACAGAGTATAAACTTCACTTGTTTGGGAAACAAGTCACTGTATTTCTTGAGCTTTCAGGCAGTTTTACAATAAAATCTGTTGATATTTCTTTCCATGGTAGCAGAACTTAAAGAAGTTCCAGAACTTCTTTAAGTTCTGTTACCAAATGGAGAAGCCCAGTTGTTTTCCCTTGTCACCTCTTGGCAGAGGCACAAATGGGGCAGCTAGCTACATAACCCTCTATGTTCTTCTTCAGTGACGGCTACCAGAATTGCTGGTTGATTAGGTGCATGGTTTTTATGAAGCCAAAATGCCTCACCACTTTTGAATCATGGCTTTTTTGTAAAACAATTAATCATTGGCTTTGTGGGATATTGTGGAAATTGGGATCGTAGAAACACCCAGGAGCATAGAAGAGTCCAAAGGCAGATGCATGAATAAATGTGATAAATGTATTTATTCATATAACAAAACATATTAACTATATACAAAGGCTGTCTTAATATCCATTGGGATAGGGGGCACACAGCGTGTGTGACTACCCCTATCAAAGATCATGTCTCATGGAGAACAAACGTAAAAGAGAGCATGGTGGAAAGGTTAGAGGGGGTTTTATACTCAGTGTAAGCCCCTCCTCTCCACATAGGCACTTCCTGCCTCCACTAGTGTCTGTATGATATATGTGCCAATGGCTTGCAAATACTTGACAGATATATAGTTTGGCTCCTACCCAAGCTAGACAACCTTGCATTGTACATTCCCACTTGTACATTTGGAACCACTTATCATCCTCCAAGGCTGCCTTTAGGATGCTCTTCAAATCATTGGCTATTTGGGCTTTCATTCTGGCTGGTGCCTGGAGGGTGATTGGGGCCACCAGTTGCCTGGAGGGGATGACCAGTTTAATCACCTCCAGCTTTGAACTATTATATTGTGGCAGCCTGGAAAAAGCCTCTGCTAGAACCCCCCCCCCAGTAGGTATTGCAACATGGTTGAATTGGTTAAACTACTGGGCCGACCAGGCCTATTTGGATTATAGCCTCAGGGGGTTGTTCAAGGTTTCTAAGTTTTTATCATCAGTCCATACTTCAAATGGGCTTTTCCTTCCTTCTAGAAAATGGCTCCAAGTTAGGAGTGTCCAGTGCACCCATAGGCTTCCTTCTCTCAAACTGCCCATCTTCACTCCGTCTTATTTAGCTTTTTAGAAATATAGATGCATGACTGTAGGACACCTTGTTCATTTTCCAGTAGAAGCACCATGCCCACTGTGACATCAGTGGCATCAGCCTGAATGACGTAATTGGGGTCAGGGTGTTTCAACACTGGCTCCTCTGTGACCAGGTGCTTAAACTTTTTGAATGCAGCTTGGCATTCCATAGTTCATTTAAGCAGCTGGCTGGGCTTGGGTTTTCCCTCCCCTTTTGTCTTTAGTAGATTGGTGATGGTGAGGGCTATGTGGGAAAATGAGGGAATGAATTGATGGTAAAAGTTTGCAGTTCCCAGGAAACTTTGTAGTTGCTTCCGGGTACAGGGAGAAATCCACTCTAGCACAGCCTGTACCTTTTTGGGGTCCATCTCTATCCCCTTATGAGAAATGCAGTAGCCCAGATAGTTAATTTTACTCTGGTGAAATTTGCATTTGGACAGCTAGGCATATAGTTTGACCTCTCAAAGCTTCTTGAGTACAGCTCTGACTAATTTTATGTGTTCTGCCATGGTCTCAGTATAGATTAAAATGTCAACCAGATAAACTAAGACTCTGTGATGGTCTCCAAATTTTTTAACAACCAGTTCTCTGCCCTAATGACTGGCAGGGTGGGCATGGCTGGGTGGGTCATGTGACTGAGTGGGCATGGCCAACTCTATGTCACTTGTGTGGGTGGTACCTGTATGAGATAGGCTGGGTTGGGGAGGGAATCCAGGGGTCTCGGGTGTGGGGGGGGCAGGAGGAAAGAAAGATCCAACCTGTGTGTGTGTGTGTGTGTGTGTGTGTGTGTGTGTGTGTGAGAGAGAGAGAGAGAGAGAGAGAGAGAGAGAGAGAGAGAGAGAGAGAGAGAGAGAGAGAGAGAGAGAGAGAGAGACTGCATCAAATTAGACTGGAGTAAGATGGCTGTGAGAGGAAGAGAAGCTGGGTAAGCTCGACCCAGATGCTTTCCAGGCCCCCTCATCCCAGAAGAAGCAGTCTCGCACTCTCCCATCTCTGCTAGCTCCCTTCTTCACATGGGATTGCCCAGCAGCAGAGACAGAGAGGGAGAAGGGGACAGCAGTGGCTGCTAGCATTGAGGTGAGAGTGCCACACAGAAATGGGAGCACACAAAAATGCCACCCCCTTCTCCCTCTCTGTCTCTGTTGCTGGGCGATCTCATGTGAAGAAGGGGACTAGCAGAAAGGGGAAGAGGGTGAGGTTGCTGCTTCTGCGACAAGTGAACCTGGGAAACATCTGGCTCTGGCTCACCCAACTTCTCTTCCTCTCACAAATTATTTATTTATTTATTTATTTATTTTTCATATTTGTATACCGCCCTACTCCCGAAGGACTCAGGGCGGTGAACAGCCATAATAAATACAAATACATATAGAAGTTAAAAACTATTAAGAAACAGATTAAGTAATTTAGGCTCAAAGATTAAAAACATCCAAATTTATCTAAAGAGGTTTAAAACCCAATTTAAAAGCCAGTTTAAAAGCCAATTAAAAAGGGAGAGTTAGGCCAGACCAGCTTGTTGGAATAGAAATGTTTTCAGGGCACAGCGGAATATGCGTAAGTCTTGGATGTTTCGTAACTCCGGGGGAAGCCCATTCCAGATGGTAGGTGCCCCCACAGAAAAGGCTCTCCCCCTGGGGGCCGTCAGTCGACATTGTTTGGCTGACGGCACCCTGAGGAGTCCCTCTCTATGGGAGCGAACTGGTCGGTGAGAGGCTATTGGTGGCAGGAGGCGGTCTCGTAAGTACCCTGGTCCTGAGCCATGGAGTGCTCTAAAGATAGTAACCAAAACCTTGAAGCACACCTGGAAGATCACTGGGAGCCAGTGCAGCTCGCGCAGGAGGGGGGTTACATGAGAGCGCCACATTGCTCCCATTACCACCCGCGCAGCCGCATTCTGGACCAGTTGGAGCCTTCGGGTGCTTCTCAAGGGGAGCCCCATGTAGAGAGCATTACAATAATCCAGGCGTGAGGTGACAAGGGCGTGAGTGACCGTGCATAATGAGTCCCGATCCAGAAAGGGATGCAACTGGCAAATCAGGCGAACCTGATAAAAAGTCCTCCTGGCTACGGCCGTCATATGCTCTTCAAAAGACAGCCGTGAGTCCAGGAGGATGCCCAAGTTGCGAACCCCATCTGTGGGGGCCAATGACTCGCCCCCAATAGTCAGAGATGGCGCCAACTGACTATATCGGGACGACGGAAACCACAGCCACTTGGTCTTGGATGGGTTGAGTCTGAGTTTGTTCCTCCCCATCCAGATCCGTACGGCCTCCAGGCACCGGGACATCACCTCGAGGGCATCATTGGGGTGGTCTGGGGTGGAGATGTACAGCGTACATTGGGGTGGTCTGGGGTGGAGATGTCATCAGCGTACTGATGGTACTTCACCCCAAAACCACGGATGATCTCACCCAGCGGCTTCACATAAATGTTGAATAGAAGGGGCGAGAGGACCGATCCTTGTGGCACCCCACATATAAGGGGCCTCGGGGTCGACCTCTGCCCCCCTGTCAACACAGACTGCGACCGGTCAGAGAGAAAGGAGGAGAACCACTGTAGAACAGTCCCCCCCACCCCCAACCCTTCCAACCGGTGCAGTATGATATCATGATCGATGGTATCAAAAGCCGCTGAGAGGTCTAGTTGGACCAGGACAGAGGAGCAACCCCTGTCCCGAGCCCTCCAGAGATCATCAACCAATGCGACCAATGCTGTCTCAGTGCTGTACCCGGGCCTGAATCCCGACTGGAACGGATCTAGATAATTCGATTCATCCAGGTACTGAGGCAGTTGTCGTGCAACCACACTCTCAACAACCTTTGCAACAAAGCAAAGGTTGGAGACAGGACGATAATTTGCTAATACAGCTGGATCCAGGGAGGGCTTCTTGAGGAGGGGCCTCACCACCGCCTCTTTCAAGACGGTGGGAAAGACACCCTCACTCAAAGAAGCATTTATAATCTCCTGGAGCCAGCCTCGCGTCACCTCCTGGGAGGCCAGTACCAACCAGGATGGACACGGGTCCAATAAACATGTGGTCGCATTTAGTCTGTTCAGTATCCTGTCCACGCTTTCGGGAGTCACAGGATCAAACTCTTCCCAAATAATATTCTCAGGACCTGCCCCTGTCATCTCCTCTGGATCAATCCAGTCAGAGTCTAGCTGTTCACGAATCTGAGCAATTTTGTCATACAGATATTGTACAAAATCCTCAGCTCTACCCTCCAAGGGGTCTTCCTGAGTCTCTTGATGGAGCAGAGAGCGGGTCACCCTAAACAGGGCGGCTGGGTGATTATCTGATGACGCAATAAGAGTAGAAAAGTAGTTACTCTTCTCTACTCTTATCGCCACTAGGTAATTCTTAATATGAGATCTTACCAGTGTTCGGTCGGATTCAGAACGACTAGCCCTCCAACTGCTCTCTAGGCATCTTTTCCGGTGCTTCATCTCCCTCAGCTCCTCAGTATACCAAGGAGCCAGGTGAGACCGGCACCGGGTCAGAGGCCGCAAAGGCACGACTCGGTCTAAAGCATCAGCCGCCGCCCTATCCCAGGCGGCCACTAAGTCCTCAGCCGAGTCGTGTGCTAGAACCTCAGGAAATGGCCCAAGCTCCATCTGGAATCTCTCAGGATCCATCAGGCGCCTGGGGCGGAACCACCTGGTCGGTTCCGCCTCCCTGCGGCGGGGTGTGGCGGTTTGAAGGTCCAGGCGAAGGAGGGAGTGATCTGACCATGACAAGGATTCAATCACTATATCCCCTATCTCAAGATCACTCAACCACTGTCCAGAGACAAAAACAAGGTCCAGTGTGTGTCCCCCCCATGTGAGTAGAGCCATAAATTAACTGGGTCAGGTCCATAGCCGTCATGGAAGCCATGAACTCCCGAGCCACCTCAGATGTCTCGCCAACTGATGACAGGTTAAAATTCCCCATGACCATAAGCCTGGGGGTGTCAACAGCCACCGCGGCTATAACATCAAGCAGCTCAGGCAGGGCTGCTGCCACATGGCAGGGAGCCAGGTACGTGACTAGCAAGCCCAACTGCACCCTATGACCCCACTTCACAAGAAGGGACTCACATCCAGCCGTCTGAGGAACAGTGGCCTCCCTTGGTCCAAGACCTTCGTTAATAACAACCGCCACCCCTCCGCCCCTCCCCTGAGACCTTGGCTGATGGAAAGCACGGAAACCTGGTGGGCACATATCAATAAGGGGGGCTCCCCCTTCCTGGCCCAACCAGGTCTCCGTAATACCCGCCAGGTCCGCACCCCCCTCCTGAATAAGATCACAAATGAGGGGGGCTTTATTTACCACGGACCTGGCATTGCACAGCATCAGCTGAAGGCCTGGGGCCCGAGGTTCCGTACAACCTGGGGAACGAGAAGAGCTTTGAGGGTCGGAGCGCACCACCGCTTGTAAACAGCGAGGACCCACTCCCGTAGGATGATGTGGCCCCCTGCTCCCGCCATATCTGCCCCTCCCACCTACAGTATCAATGTTATGGGCATCTGTATCATAAGATCTAATCATCTCCTTGACCCCAGAGTTCACACCTCCCATGCCACGCCCTATGGCTGGCCCAGATACCCTCCCCCGCGGGTCTTCCCCCAAACCCACGTAATCTACCCCCCTCCCAGAATCCCTTAAAATCTTATTAAGAAATTTCCCTAAAAACCCCCATAACCCTCTTTTTGCTGTATGCCATCTCTCCGGACTCCAAAGTCCGTCATCGAGATAGGCCCTCGATAAAGAAGAGGGCCAGACCTGCAAGAGGGGGGCATCTCGCAGTTTGAGGAGTTCTCCCAATGAGTACATTTTGTAGCTAGATAGTCTATAGCTGGTAGACATGTCCTAGTTATCCAGGGTCCTGTGGAGAGAGTATCAATTAGAGGTACAAGTCATTTTAGTCCCACTGAACTCTCATATCAGCGGTAGAAAGAGCCATTTTGAACTCAGATGTGAACATCGATCACCCTCTCAATGTTGTACCTAGGCATAGATGGAGTAGCCAATCCTTGAGATTAGAGATACGGATAGTCTGTGGGAAATATATATAGTAGGTGAAAATCCAGGGAGACTCAGATGAAATAAAAGTAAGGAAATTCTCATCCTGATATACAGGAAACAACAAACCTGGATAGCAAATGATTCACAAAAAGCCGAATATCCGGTCATAAAAGGGCAATAGGAGATAAAATACAGGAGGGGAGATGGAATAAGGCAGTCACTTTGTAGAAGCAAAGCCCCCATGATAGACATAACAATCATTTCTAATCTCCTTAGCTTTCTTTAGGTCTTTTATGCATGAAGGTTTAACCCCCCCCCCTATAGAAAGAGAGGGGGGAGGCCTCTGGGAGGTAATCCAGAGCTGGCCCGACAATGGAAGGATCGGCATCTTTCCATTGCCCAGGAGATCAGTTGAAAATAAATAAGAAAGGTCCCTATTCTCCTTTCTGAGGCCTCTTTGGTCTCTAAATTGCTTTGGTTTTTGCTGCCTGTAACCGCCAACTGTAACTGCTATTTCGGGCACCATTTTGGAATTTTAAACTGCCACCACCATCGGCCTCCTCTGCGCCGATTTCGCCCACCGCCGGCCTCTGCAGGCAACCTCCAATCTTGCCAAGGGTCTAACGAAGTCAGCCCAGGGTGCCAGACAGTCATCGCATCCATATATCGCCATCCATCCGGCAGCCTCTGATGAATGTAGGGCCGGCTGTCACGAAGCTATCGGCCCAAATTCGCTGACTCAAATCCCACCAGCACCGCCCGTCTCATTATAAGCTGTTTCAGAGAGTGAAGCCACAAAACCGCTCTCCTAGAAGGTCTTCCGGAGCCGAAAACACTCCCATCGGATCGGCAAATCAGCCCTCTCAACACACCATGGGCCATAGATGGGTAATTGGCCCTAAGGACCCCCAACTGTCAGGACATTACCCCCGTAAAACCGGAGCTCCATCGGGAGTCGCCATCTTGGGCATGTGCGAGGGTTCCAATTTTTTATCTTGATTACAAAACATTTCTTCAGTGTCGGACTTCCAGTTGGCTCCATGGACTTTGCTGATGCTCCTCCGTGGGCACCCGATCCCCGGTACTGTAAAAGCTCCAGAACAGCCGAAAAACAGCTGTCTGGGACTTGGAAACCCTCTCCCCAGGCAAAGGGGAGAGAGAAGAGCTGACAGGTGGAGGTAGAGCCCCCCAAGTGCCCTAGGAGAAATCTTGGGGCGCGAAGGGCGAGGGCTCCCTAGAAGTCTGTCAATCTGCTCCGGACCTGGGAAGACTCCGCTATTTAGCGGGGCTAGAAGCCGCGACCATTTCTGCCGATAACAAATGAGGGGATTCTTAACATCTTTAATTGCTGCAGGCAGAACAAGCCAGGAGAAGTCAGACTGCAAGTATTTACACTTAACTCCAAAGTTTATAGCCTCCTTCGGAAGTAACAAGTTAGCAATTTGCTACAAAATGGCGATTGAAGCTTGAAAGGGAAGGGCAGAGAAAGGGAAAGTTACAGAAAGTTTCGTTTCCTTGGTAGCCTCTTGTCTGAAAAGAACTGTTGTGTTGAGAGAAGGAGGATTTTAAACATTAATTTATGACTGGGAAATTTTTTTGACTTTGATGAACTTTTCTTTTTGGCTTCTGAATAAAATACAACGATCAATTTAAACTGAAAATGGCCTCAAAATCTGTAAAGACCGTTCCTATAAAGGAACTGGGAGCGCTGGAAGCTCCCCAGCTCATACTCCTAGATTGCAAGCCTCTGCCCCTCTAACAGACCCATAGACTTTAACGTTTGAGATGATACAAGAAGCCCTACAAGCCACACAAAATAAAATTGCTACTGTGACTAATGAAAAAATTAATGAAACTAATGAAAAAATTAATGAAACTAATAAAAAAATACAGGCTGTTTCAGATGAGATTTTAATTCAGAATTAGCAAATCAGAGATGATATATTATTGGCATTTAAATGTTTGGCAGGTGATATTGAAATGGTGGATGATAAAGTTGAAGAAATTAAGCAATCTACGGAAATTTTGGATAATAACAGCAGACTTGAGAGAGCTGAAGTTGATGTAACGATGTTACAATATAGAGATATGGAATTTGCTTTAAGATTCAGAGGGGTGATGGAGAATAAACAAGAGAACTTGAAAGAAAGTTGCTGGGGGAGACGAAAACTGAGCTGGGCTGGCAGATTGACAAGGCATATCGTGTTAACTCTTGGGTGGCCAGACAGAAATATTTACCAAGAGACATTGTAATATATTTTACTACAAGGAGAGTACGCAATGAAATTTTACAGGCTACTTTTAAAAACAAGCTTCAGGTTGAAGGCCAGGAGGTGATGACAATGAAAGAAATCCCCCCCAAGATGTTGAGAGCTAGAAGGGAGTATGCTTTTCTGGTGGATGAGCTGAAAAAACGTCAATTACAGTACAGATGGGAGGTCCCAGACGGTTTAGTGGTGACGTATTCTAGAGAGAGATATCGGCTTAATACAATATGGAAAGCAAGAGATTTTTACATCAACGTATTAAAGGCTGGGACACCCAAATCACCAGAAGGAAAAAGAAAGAAGGAAGTAATGGAAGGAGAGAGAGAAGAGCTACTAACAGTAGTTCAGGGGGGAGCTTTGACTGGTCAAGAAGAACCACTAAAAATTCAGATGGCTGTTCAAGATGTGGATTTAATTGATATATTTTCAAAACCGAAGGATCAAAGACAGACCAGAGCAGCAACAGCTAAGTGTAAGGAAGAATTAAGACAGCAACAACAACAACAACAACAACAACAACAACAACAACAACAACTGCAGATAGCAACCCAAGAAACTACTAAAACAGAAGCTGTGGGAGGAGCAAGACCTAAAGGTCAAATGAGGCAAGATCATCAGAAATTGCTCCAGACGCTTCAGAGGCCCAGAGATGGAAACTAGATTTTTGACCTGGAATGTCAATGGTTTGAATTCTCCACAGAAGAGAAGGAAAATATTTCACTATCTTAAACAATTTAAGAATGAAGTAATTTGTCTACAAGAGACTCATATTAGGATACAAGATCAAAAATATTTGACAAATGCAAGATTAGGTACACATTATGTTGCAGCAGCATCAGAGAAGAAAAATGGTATAGTTATATATGTGAAAAGAAACTTAATTGCAAAATTAGTTGAAGCAGATGTTCAAGGAAGATTTTTAGCAATTGAACTTTTAATAAAAGGAGAAAAAACACTTGTAATTGGAGTATATGCCCCGAACCAACAACAAGAAAAATTTTATAATTTACTACACTCAAAGTTGACACAATGGAGATATAAAACTTGTATCCTATTGGAGGATTGGAATGGTGTTTTGGATGTAAAAAAAGATAAGAAGGGACCTAAACAAAATGTTTTAACAAGAGCAAAATTGCCCAAACTGTTCTGGGAGATGATGGACGACTGGGAGTTGAGGGATATTTGGCGTGAAAGAAACCCAGAAGAAAAAGATTTTATGTTTTTCTCGGATAGACATCAATCTTTTTCAAGGATTGATTTTATATTAATTACTAATGATTTATTATCTAGGGTGAAGAACACGAAGATCTGTTCAAGAACATTGACAGACCATAGTCCAGTCTGGATGAAATTGGAGTATGGAAAAGGGCCTAGGAGGTCCTGGAGGTTAAATGATAATTTGTTTAGATACGAAGAAAATGTAAAAGAGTGTAAAAAATTTATGAAAGAGTTTTTTGCTATGAATATGTAAAAGGGTACATCTATGGAAATGGTATGGGATGCAAGTAAAGCTTACATGCGAGGAATTTTGATATATTTGAATAATAAATTTAGAAAGAAACAGGGGGCAAAAAGAAAAGAATTAGAAGATGAGATTAATAAACAGGAACGGGCTTTAAGAGCCTTGGTAGTACTAGGGTTTAAGGCACCCTGTTATTAAGCTGCTTAAGACCAGCTGCCTGCAATTACTGCAGGGTTCGAATCTCGCCAAGGCTCAAGGTTGACTCAGCCTTCCATCCTTTCTAAGGTAGGTGAAATGAGGACCCAGTTTGTGGGGGCAATAAGCTGACTTTGTATAAATATACAAAAGGATGAAGGCTATTGCTGAGCACATTGTAAGCCGCCCTGAGTCTTCGGAGAAGGGCGGCATATAAATCAAATTTAAAATAATAATAATAAAAAAAAAAATAGCCAACCCAACAGATAAGAAAATTAAAGAGGCAATCAATTTATTGAAGGGTCAGTTTAATATGTTAATAGCAGATCAAGGGGCAACCAATTTACAATATGCAAAACATAATACTTTATGTAACACCAATAAATCAGGTAGGTGGTTGGCATATTTGTTAAGGAAAAAGCAGAAAGCAAGGACAATAGAGAAAATAAAATACAAGGGTAAGGAGGTTTATGAGCAAGAATTGATTAAAAAAGCTTTTTTAGAGTTTTATTCAAGGCTGTATACTGGTGATAAAATTCAAGATATAGATATAGATAGATATCTGCAGAAAGAGAATATTTGTATAACTTCAAAAGAGCAGAGGGATACCTTAAATCAATTGATAACTTCTGAGGAAATTATGTTTGCAATTAAGCAGTTGAAAGTGGGTAAAGCTCCTGGAACGGATGGTTTGACAGCTATTTATTATAAAAGTTTACAGGAGGAAATGGTGGAACCACTGAAGGAATTATTCAATAATATACAACAGGGAGGAGAGGTACCTCCAACTTGGAAGACAGCATTTATTTCGCTGATCCCAAAAGATGGGCAAGACTATACAGATCCTAAAAACTATAGGCCAATTTCACTTTTAAATACAGACTATAAGATTTTTGCTAAAATTTTAGCAAACAGATTAATGACAGTTATGCAGCAAATGATTCATCATGATCAAACTGGTTTTATAAATGGGAGACAAATGAAAAGTAATGTAAGGCAAATTGTTAACTTACTAGAGTATTTGGGAAGGAACAACCAGGTCCCCTCAGTGCTAGTTTTTTTGGATGCTGAAAAAGCTTTTGATAGATTGAATTGGCAATTTTTATTAAAACTAATAGAAAGGATGCAATTTGGAGAACATTTTACACAATCTATTAAGGCAATATATCAAAAACAAACAGCACAAATAATAATCAATGGTGGTTTAACAGATAATTTTAATATAGAAAAAGGAACAAGGCAAGGCTATCCCTTGTCTCCGTTATTGTTTATTTTGATGTTGGAGATTTTATTAAATAAAATACGTGGGACTGATATAATAAAGGGAATTAGAATTAGACAGCATGAATATAAGCTACGAGCATTTGCGGATGACCTGGTGGTTACCTTAGCCCAACCGGTACAATTGATTACAGCCTTGATGGATATAATCTGCTCATATGGACAAGTATCTGGTTTTAAAATAAATACAGCTAAAACAAAGGTAATAGCTAAAAACATGGACAGAAGTCAGAAAGAAGAGATAGAAAGGTTAACAGGATTTGAAATAGTTAAGAAGGTTAAATATTTAGGGGTTTATATTATGACTGTAAATACGAAATTATATCAACATAATTATGAACCGTTATGGCAAAAAATACAGAAAGAGATGGAAAATTGGAAGAAATTGCAACTGTCTTTGCTGGGTAGGATAACCGCTGTAAAAATGAATATCTTACCAAGATTTTTATTTCTTTTTCAAATGATACCTATACTTAAAAAAATGAAAATTTGAAGGAATGGCAGAAGGGCATAAACAAGTTTGTGTGGGCAGGGAAGAAACCACGAGTTAATCAAAAGATAATGCAAGACACCCGAGAAAGAGGTGGTCTTAAAATGCCCAATTTAAGACTGTATTATGAAGCTGCTACCCTCTCAGCAATTACAGATTGGATAAATTTAATGGAGGAAAAGATACTGAATATTGAAGGATATGGTCTGGTCTTCGGCTGGCATGCTTATTTATTGTATGACAAGAAAGTAGATAAGACTTTTAAAAGTCACATATTAAGAAATGCTCTACTGCGTGTCTGGAAAAAGTATAAATATAAACTAAAGGATAAGTTACCAATATGGACAGTACCCAGACATGCGATAGAGAATATAAATTTGGAGCAAAAGCAAGATAAGTTTACATATAAGGAACTCCTTTATAAGGAAGGAGTTAGATTACAATTAAAATCTATGGAGCAATTAAGAGAAGAAGGAATTATTAAGACTTGGTTTCAGTATCGTCAGCTGCAGGCCAGATGGAGAGAGGATCAAAAAACTGGTATTTTGCAGCAGGATGAGAATTTGATAAAGCAAATAAGAGATAAAGGTCAAATGCATATTAAAAGGTTGTATAATGTAGTAGTGGAAATAGATTCAGAAACAGAGCTAGTCAAGGATTGTATGATAAAATGGGCACAAAATATTGGTGAACCAATAATGTTGGATACATGGGAAAAGATATGGGTTAGAAATGTAAGATTCACACAAGCTCAAAACTTAAGAGAGAATTTTTACAAAATGTTTTATAGATGGCATTTAGACCCCAAAAAACTAGCCTGCATGTATCCAAATTTACAACCCAAGTGTTGGCGATGTGAATGTGAAGATGCTACATATTTTCATATATGGTGGACATGTAAAAAAAATAAGGCTTTTTGGATAAAAATATGGTGGATTATTCAAAATATTTTAAGGAAAAAAATTAAATTTACACCACAGGTTTTTTTTTTGGGAATAGTTACAGATTGTACTGTAATAGAGACTAAGTTGGTTTTGAATTTAATAACAGCTGCCAGGTTACTGGTGGCACAGTACTGGAAGAAGGAAGATCTACCTACCATTGAGGAATGGACATTAAAAGTTGTGCATCTGGCAGAAATGGCAAAAATTTCATCATATCTTAAAGATCATTCAAATGAAAGATACATATCAGAATGGAGAAGATGGATCGACTATATACAAAAAAAGTATCCGAACAAGAAGATTCATATAGCTTATGAATGAAATATTTTTAAGTAGTTTATGTTTATAGTTTTTGAGTTATAAGGAGTTAAAGACTTAGGGAGAATATGAATGCAATAATTTGTTAGCATATTTTAGCTTTATGTTTGTGAATGCTATACCCTGTGCCTGTTCTGGGAAGTCTAGGGAGGGGAGTGGGGGGGAAGGAGGGGTGGGGGAAAGGGTGGGGGGGGGGAGAAATTTTTTTGTATTTCTTATAAAACTTTTCAATTAAAAAAAACATTTCTTCAGTGTCATATGCATAGACAAAAGATCAGGGTTTTAATCATGCTGTCATGACTATTATCTCAACTTACTTGACACCTCCAATGTCCCTTTCTGGCTTTTTCAGATCTTGAGAAAGCAAGTGGTTTGAGAAAGTAGCAAAAAATTAGCAGCTCTTCACCTGACCTCCCTGATAATCTTGGTCTCTCCACTTTTTAAGTCTTTATTTTCTTTGAATATCTACTGTGGTGGAATGTAATCTGGATTCCCAGGAGAGAGGGAAAAGAGGCAGAGGAACTTGGAAAGTTTGGTTGGCAGGAAGAGGATTAAAATGGCTCCTCCCTAGATTTTCCCAGAGTATATCTGTAGTTATGTAGATAGTTGCTATAGGCTGGCAAGATTTCTGCTGACAGGTGAAGTACAATAAAGGAAACTCATCATCATTTTAGCCATTTTTGCACCTTGAAAACTTGTTCGCTTTCAAGGTGCAATGTGAAGCCTTAACAATGTGAGTAGCAAAGTTTGCGGCCAGGACATGTGAGCCTCCTGATGCAACTTAGCTAGTTGTTGTTTTGGTAAATCATTGCATTTTTCTGTCATAGGACTACTTGCCAGGTGATAGACTGAGTAAAGCTTCCAAGTGATGTTTAACTGTTCACACAAACCTTAGATGTGAAATGTGAGTCACAATCAAACAATATCCTGTTTTCCTACAAGACCCCGTTTCTTACAAGGTTGGTTCAGTTTCAGGTATTTAGTTTACTTTAGTATACAGGTATACTTTCTCCCCAATCCTGAACTCCTTCTGGATGGCTCATTTCTGATCTGCCTGTTTCTCTCTGGCTTTATTCAGTGCTTTTTGCCATTTCCCCAAGCAACTTTCAGGGTATCTATCCATTCAGCTAATGTTACTGAGGGAGTGGGTTCCCTCAGAAATTCTGGCATCGTTACAAACTCAACTCCTATGGTTACTTTAAAGGGGGTGAACCCCGTGCTACAATGCACAGAGTTATTGTAAGCCATTTCTGCAAAAGGTAGCAGCTCCATCCAATTGGTTTGCTGATAGTTTACATAGCAACATAGGCATTGCCCCACTAGTGCATTGGTTCGGTTTGCCACCCCATTGGAACTCTGATGGAACTCTAAACTAAGCCCCTGGGTTGAGCCTATTTGCTTTATAAACTCCCACCAAAACTTTGCTGTAAACTTCACCCCCTGGACTCCATGCAGCCAATAAACATGCTGCATGAACATCTTGGCCAGACTCTGGGCTGAGGGAACCTTCAGACACATGATTAAGTGCACTTGGTTTGAAAACGGGTCATCCGCTGTACAAATCATGGTACTCCCATTATTCTCAGCCAAATCCACTATAAAGTCCATGGCAATTTCTTCCCATGATCTGCTGGGGTTGGCCATTGGTTGTAGAAGTCTGGGAGTCTTTCCTAGCAATCATTTTGTGGACGTGCACACTGGGCAGCTGGTTACATAGTTTTCTATGTCTTTCTTCATCTTGGGTCACCAGAACCACCTCTTAGCCAAGTGAAAGGTCTTTATGCACTCGAAGTGGCCTACCAGGACTTTCAGTTGACGTCACAGTGGAAATGGACTGGAAAATAGTGGGCTCTGATGAACTGCATGAAATCCAGCTGGACGAACCACTGCCGGGAAGCTTTCGAGCCATAGCCATCTTGAAGGGACGGTGAAGAAAGGAGAAGCATTTTGTGGACCATGAGGAACTGGCAATTTCCTCGCTGGAACAGAAACAGCTCTCCTGAAGCGGCAGTGGGGGCCATCTTATGGTGGCCGCTTAGAAGCTGGGACAACCAGACCGAAGAATTGAGCAGGAATGGCATTTGGATGGAGTGCCAGAACTGGGTGAGATAACTCCAATTTAAACTAAGAAAAATGGGAATTGAAGTCTTAAAAGAATCCCTGAATTTGGAGACTAGAGGCTATCTGGCATTTGGGGAGAAAAAAACACAAATGCGGAAAAAAGAGAAGGCGTGAACTGTAATACAAAGAATCTAGGAGGAAGTCTTGGATTTGGAAAATAGGGAAAAGCTAAATATTTTAAAAAGGGAACAAACGGTTTTCAGAAGAAAGACAACAAATTATAAGAGGTTTTGAAAAATTACTGAATATTTTGATAAACAATTGGATTTAAAAGACTATTTTGTAATGTGTAGAAACGGAGAGTGCCATCTGCTGGAGAAAAGAAAAGTACTGTGATACTGTATTCAAATAGACAAAACAGGAAGCAGCTGTTTGAAGAACAAAGGAATATTTTAAGAAGAAAAAAAGAAAAGAAAAGAAAAGAAAATTACATAAACTTTAAATTTTGGCTAAGTTTAAGGAGTGACTATGTTTTACAATTGGGTGGTTGTTTTATTTCCCTTCTCTTCTGGAAGATAGCTTCATAATGGGATTTGACTGTTGCTGAATTTGGTTCATAATGAATTGTTGTGGAGATGGGAATTAAAGAAACATCCCGTTTAGGGCAGACAGAATCAGCTTAATTATTTATTGCAATAAAGGATCAAACCTTGGTATAGCTATCAAGTGTTTGAACGCCATATGATTTTCAACTCAGAATATTTATACAGTTTCAAACAAAGGATTCTGTGAAGTCAGCAATTCATATGGTCCTATACATTTGTCATTTTTAATTGACATTTCCTAATTACTAAGTTTGCAGAACAGTTATAATAATTCTTCTAAAAAGTTACTGAAGCATATTTTTCAAATTATCTCTTGTTGAAACAACAATATGGACATCTCTGTTACTCTGACCTTCAAAGTGTAAATCACCTAGACTGTTCTTATCTGTGACAACTGAGAGGCCTTGAAGTAAGAGTCCTAGTAGAAAGGAATGTGCCTGCCTGTGTGCAAGCAATTTCTCTCTTACAATATTAAGAACAAAGAGGGCCCTTCAGTGACCATCTAGTTGGATCCGTGTTTACTTTATTTATTATTTTATTTGTTACCTTTCCCACCATAGAATAATTGAGAAGAACATTTTAATTTTAAAGAACAAAAGGAATAATAGAAGAAGGAAAGAAGAAAAGAAGCGGAGATACAAGAAAACTATATAGACTTTAAATTCTGGTTAAGTTCATAGAGATGTAATTGGGGAGGTATTGAATTGTTATAAAATGGAGTTGCAGATGTATGAAGAGTTACTTTTGATGCTTAAAAGCATGCATGAGTCTTTAATAGCCAAAAAAGAAATGTAAAATTCATTTAAAAATACAGAAAAAGGAAGAGGAGTGGGAAGAGGAAAATTTAAATGAGAAACAAGAACTTAATAATGTTGAAGAGAAAGTATTAAAAAATAGAAATCAGACAGAAAATTTCACAGAAATGTTTGGGAATGTTAAAAGAGCAGAGAGGAAAGTGAGAAAATCCCCCCTAAAAAAGAAACAGACAAAAGGGAAAAAGGGGAATATCTGGAAGAGACAAGGGAAAACCTTGGTAAGGGAAGTTCAAACAACACAACAAAAAAAGATAAAAGAAAGCCAGAAGAAGAAATGTAACATATATATATATATATAAAAAAGAGAATAGAGAAATTAGAATGAGATAAAGAGTTGTGCAAAAAACTGTTAGGAAAGGGGATGTTAAAAAGATTTTGAGATGATGGTTAAAGATGAGATGATGAGGTAAACATTAGCAAATATACATAAAATAGATTAATAAATGGGAATGGGAAAGTAGACAATATAATAATAATAGTATTTTTATAGCTTTTTAAATTAGAATAAAATTTTAATTGTTATAGTAGTGGCAAGAGCGAAGAAGTAGTTATACTATGATGTTAGCTAGATGAAAGCATTAATGAATTGATAAAGAAATATGTGAGAATAATATGGCAGAAGTTGAAAAAATAAGATATGGTGGAAAATGATTATGAGTGATTATATGATAAAGATGAATGAATAGAATTTGTTTACATTAAATCCTAATAGAAATGCGAAAGTAATTTGACACTATTATTAATTTTGATAATAATGTAATTAAAATGAATATTTAAAATGCTAATTGTATAGAAAATAACAATGTTGAAAGAATGAAAGTGATTATTTTTGCAAAGAAGAAGAAATAGAATATGTTGGTGATAAGCCACAGAAGATGGAAAGGTGAAAATAAGTAATTTAATAATATTATTAATTTTGATAATAATGTAAATTAAGATGAATGTATTATTGTTAATGAATGAGAAAAAGAAATTAGAGAAACCCTTCTGGAAATGAAGAAAAATGATAAACAACTGGAACAACTTTAATTGAGAAGAAATATAAAGCGCAAAGTGATGTTATTTGAATATAAAATTGAAAATGATAAAAAATAATAGGGAAAAAATAATATGGCAGAAGTTGAAATAATTAGATATGGAGAAAAATGATAAATTTGTGATAAAGGATTACACAAAAGAGATGAATATTGGAAAAAATGGGAAGATTAAGAAGTATTATAATGATTATTTTGATTATGTATAAGATGTAACCCGGTCAACACTCTGTTCATAAAATATGTATGATGAAAGAATTTTTTTAAAAAATAAAACTTACTTTTTAAAAAAGAAGAAGTGGCCTACCGGCTTTATATTGTGGCTTTTTTGTAGAATCTGGGTCCTCTGGCTGGATGGAACATACAGTTTGTCTCCCTTCCATACCAGGTCCTCCCTCATCATCAGCTCATCTTTGTGGTCCTTCAACCATGCAGCTTCCTTCAGGGCTTCCTTTAGCTGCTGGGTCAGAGCACTATCAGATGGCCGAGGAGTGGCTAGCAGCCGTTGCTTTGTGGAGATCTGTACTGCCAGTTGCTGGGAGGGAATAATGGAGTTAACTGTTTCCTCCTGGGTGCTTTTGTATTGGAACATCTGAGAAAGCACATCAGCGAGGAAATTCTTTCCCCCTGGCAAGTACTGAAGGGTGAAATTGAACTGACTGAAGTACTGAGGCCATCGTACTTGCTTGAGGATAGTTTTCTTGGGGATTTTAGGCAGTGGTGGGATTCAAATTTTTTAACAACCAGTTCTGTGGGCGTGGCTTGGTGGGTGTGGCTGGGTGATCATGTGACTGGGTGGGTGTGGCCGGGGTGGTCATGTGACTGGGTGGGCGTGGCCAAGTCGACATCATTCATGTCAAGGGGTGCTTTGCCCAGCCTCTCCCCTCCCAGCCACTCCTTGTCACCCCCAGCCTTAACATATCTATAGTTCTGTAAAATGTTGTTCACTTTTTTCAACTTTATTATCTGCATCTACATACTATAGATGTACTTTCATGGACCACTGAAAGGAGGAATTGGCTCACATGCTTTGCCCAAGAGTGTGATAGGCAACAGGCTTTTAAGGGGCTGCCAGAAAGAAGGGGGGCCAATGTATTTTCCACAGCAGCAGAAGGCAAAACAAGAAGCAATGGATGGAAACTGAACAAAGAGAGAAGCAACCTAAAACTAAGGAGAAATTTCCTGACAGTGAGAACAATTAACCAATGGAACTGCTTGTCTTCAGAAGTTCTGGGCGCTCCAACGCTGGAGGTTTTCAAGAAGAGACTGGACAGCCATTTCTCTGAAATGGTATAGGGTCCCCTCCAAGGTCCCTTCTAAGTATTATTGTGACACCTTTTCCAGGCCCTCCACTCAGATTTGACATCCTCAGTTTTCCTGCTTGAACAGGTGGTTGGACTAGAACAGAGGTCTTCAAACTTGACAGCTTTAAGACTTGTGGACTTCAACTCCAATTCTGGGAGTTGAAGTCCACAAGTCTTAAAGCTGACAAGTTTGGGGGGCCCTGAACTAGAAGACCTCCAAAGTCCCTTTAAGCTCTGTTATTCTGTTATTCCTAAGCTAAATAGCTAAGACCAGTGGTGGGTTGCTATTGGTTCTCCCCACTTCGAGGAGATTGTGCGCAAAGCGCGTGTACAAAGTGAACCAGTGGTAATACCATTAGAACCCACCACTGGCTAAGACACTCATTGCGACCCTATCTCTTTTGCTCCCTGTGGACTAATGAGTTAAAAAGCTGCCTCTAGACATTCCTTTTAATAAGATTTTTAGAAACCTGAAGTTCAAAGTTCTTCATGTCTCCTTACCCTGAAGACCCAATTTCATTTGGAATTTAATCCCAAACTGATTGCTCTTTTAGCATTTCTCTTGACACTTCTCCAAAATGCACCCTCAAGAAGCCACATCTCCCTCCCTCTCCCTTTCCCTTTCCCTTTCCCTCTCCCTCTCCCTCTCCCTCTCCCTCTCCCTCTCCCTCTCTCTCTCTCTCTCTCTCTCACACACACACAGGTTGGATTGGATATCTCTCTCCCACCCTCCTTCCCTCTCTGCTTTAGGCTTAAAAAGTCTGCCATTGCTGCTCCTCATTTGGCAATGCTTAAGGAGAATTAGGGGCTAGAGACAGTTGACATTCTCATTTCTGCTACAGGTGAGGCTCTCAGAAAGAGTTTTTGGCAGGCATACCATGCCTACTCCTCAGCCTCTCAGCACTAATGAGAGATGCAACTCTACTGCCCAGGGGAGGCAAAGCATCTCATTTTGTACAAACCATCTGCTGCCGGCGGATACGCGCTATGGGTGACATGGGCAGGTCCATCAGGGCACTGCTGCTAGCCTGGCAGCCCGGCTCGAGCCATGGGGTTTTTTTAAAAAAATATTTTTCCTATGGGGGTTACCGAAATGGGAAGCATGCCTCTGCCTGCATAACTAGGGGGAGACTCTCCAGAGACTCTCCACCCGGCTCCTCTGCCACCCCCCATTCCCCCGCTGCCTTCTCCAAAGACCTCCCCCCATTGCAAATGCGGCAGGCTGTTCAGGTGGGAAATGCCTGGAACGCAATAAAGCCCACCAATTCACCTCCTGCTGGCAGGCTGGCTAATGGGGTGAGAGGAGAGACGGGGGAGCCGATCGGAGCCCTCCGAAAGAAGGGTGTCTGAGGGAAAGTGCATGTGCTACAGCATGCTGTGGATGCCCTCGCTCGCCCTTTGCCTGGCTTCCCTCCTCCCGTGGTCTCCTCAGTGCTCCCTTGTGTTTCCCCTCCCCACTCTAGCTTGATTGCAGGTGGAGCTACATTGCCTTTTGCAAAACTGCTGTCGGAGAAGCTGGGTGCTGGTGAGAGCTGGCTTTTTGCCTAGCTTTGTCCAGCTGTCAGGGGGGCATGGCTTCCTCCCCAGGCCCCCGTCCATTCCCCCCCCCGACAGCTGGACAAAGCTAAGCAAAAAGCCAGCCCTCACCAGCACCCAGCTTCACTGACAGCAGGCTTGGAAAGGGCAATGTGAGCTTCTACCTGCATCAACCTAGACTGGGGAGGGAGAGAGCGTGAGCGAACCAGAGGCCCTTCCCTCCAGCCTTTGCCCAAAGCCCCCCGCCGCACCAGGAGGCTGAAGTTTGCATTTCTTCCCCACTCCGACCCACATGTACCTTGGCAATGGGACTGTTTCTCTCCACCCCATTTTCCAGCTCCTGGATCAGAGGGACGAACCTAGCTTTGCTGCCCATTGCAGCTAGGAATCTCAAAGCCGAGAATGAACGTTTGTGCTACAACCAGCCCCTAGATCAGCCTCTTGCAAACTCTGTCTCTCGAGGAGCCTGACCGAACTTTTGCGCGCCACTTGCTGAAGCAGAGGGTGGGGCTGGAGCTAATAGGTAACCAAACTAAGTGCCCAAAGGACCCCATCGTGTCATCAGGAGTCCTGGTGCCTCAGCGAGTGAAACTTCGGCCGGGCTCCTCGGAAGACCACAGAGTTTGCAGGCCGCCTGCCTAGCTAGCGCCCAGATTGGCTGCAACACAAGCATACATTCTTGGCTTTATTTGAGATTCCTAGCTGCGATGGATAGCAAAGCTAGGACTGACCCTGGCCATCTTTCTCATTTAGGGAGCCTCTGCTGAGTGGGAGGGCCACGCAGCAGCAAGAGAAAAGGCATTACATATCAGCCTCATCTGAGGCGAGTGGCTGGGAGGGGCAAGGGGCGTGGCCGGGTTTGGTTAGCTACCAGTTTGGGCGAACCAGTGCGAACCGGCTGAATCCCACCACTGATTTTAGGGCTTTTAAGTTTTTGTGGACAGTCCACACTTCAAAAGGGATCTTTTGCCTCCAAGTGAGCAGCACTCATCGAATGGCATAAGCCTCCTTTTTGCACACTGCCCAACATCTTTCGGTGTTGATCAATTTCCGGGAAGTGTAGGTGCAGGGTTGCAGAATTCCCTTCACATTTCTTTGGAGCAGGATGGTCCCCACCGCCACATCGCTAGCATCCGCTTATATTATGAACAGTTCCTCTGGGATTAGGTGTTCAAGAGTTGGCTCCCCTCAAATTTCCATTTCACCTTCTAAATAAATCCCTTCTAATTAAATCATTTTATATTTCACAATTTATATCATCATATCCAATCATCTTCTCTCCTAAGTAAATAATTTCAAATTATCATTTTACATTTAAATAAACCTATCTTCCATTTCCATTTCTTTTCATTTTATATTTCACAATTTTATCATTTCCAAGCATCATCTTCTCTAAGTAAACAATTTCAAATTATCATTTTACATTACCTTAAATTCAAATTTTTCCAATCCTAATATTAATACAATTCTTTGAAATCTATACATAATAATAATACAATTATCATTTCAATTTCATTTAACTTTCCATCTCTTATCCTCTTCTAAATATATCTTTCACAACCATTATTTTTCTGCATTCTACCATTCATATTACAAAATATATTTCAAATTATTCAAATATTACAATCATACCATTATTACCATCCTTTTCTAATTAAATCATTTTATATTTCACAATTCTGTCATCATTTCCAATCATCTTCCTGCATTCCCTGAAATTCAATTTTTTTCCATCCTAATATTTCCATCCTAGTATTAATACAATTCATCTCTACATAATAATAATACAATTATCATTTCATTTTCATTTAACTTTCCATTTCTTAAACTCTTCTAAATATATCGTTTTATAATTCACACCCATTATTTTCCTAGATTCTACCATTCATATTACAGAATATATTTCAACCTATTCAAGTATTACAATCAACAATATTAATCATACTTATACATATGACTACGTATAATTACATATGTAATTAACCATACTTATATATTATATTAGCCTTTCTCCTTTCCACTAAACTCCTTTTAACCATTTTTTCCTGGTCCATCTAGCAAACCACCTCTTAAACTTCTCCTCCTTTTAATCCATTCTCTCATTTTCTTTTATTTTCTTTTTACAATTATTATACCTTTCCCTGTTTCCTTCCTTTAGCTTTTAACTCCATTACTCACTTAGTTTGCTCTATATTCCCATCTGATCTATTCCCCTTTTCTCCTTTCATCTTCTTTGTTTCCCCACTGTTAATCCCAGTGCAATCATTTACATTTTTTGTCTCTAATCTTTTCCCTTTTTCTTGTTTCTTTTGTTTCTTGCTACCCTCTCTATTTTTACCACTGTTAATCCCAGTGTAATCATTAACAATGTTTTTCTCTAGTCTTTTCCTCTCTCCTTTCCTTTCTTTAATGTGTTTCTTTTTTGTTGGTTGTATCCTCCTAGCCCTTCTCTTTTTTTCATTGTTACTCCTAATGTAATCATTTAATTTTTCATTAATGTCTTTATCTTCATTGTTGTTTTTTTGCTTCTCATTGGTAATCTGTTTATCCAGTTGAATCTGTTCTGGCAAAATTATTGATTTCTTTCTATCCAAGTCAAATGATATATGTACCATTTTAACCATCTCAATTAATTCCTGCCACATTTTAATGTTCTAATTAAGTTTTAACTCCAGTTTAGAAGTTTATTTGTCACCTCTTTTAATTATCAAAGTCAAATAGCTGAAAGAAAACAAATCCTCCTCAAAACTTCTCAGGGCTCGTTGATCAAGGTCACTATATTTTTTTTCCAAATTTCAAAATGTTCAGTGTAGTACTTTTTTTCCACCAGTAGATGTCTCTCTCCAATCCAAAGTTTCAAATCAACAATTTAACAAAGTATCCAATTTGTGTATTAAATCCAATTGCCTAATATTTTCTAGTTTCTTCTTTCTCTTCTTAATTTTTATATATTCCAAGTCCAAATTTTACACTCCAATTCAAATCCAGTTAAAATATCTTTAAAAGAGTTGTTAACCTAATTTTGCAAAGCTTCTTCTCCGGTAACATTGTACTGCAAACCAGGACATACAAAACCTTTGCCAGACCAATTCTCAAATACAGGTCATCTGCCTGGAATCCACACTGTATAACGGACATTAATACAATTAAGTGAGTCCAGAGTATTTCACGAGAAGAGTACTCCACTCTTCTGCTCGCAATAGAATACCTTATGCCACCAGGCTTGAAATTTTGGACCTGGACAACCTAGAACTACTCCGCCTACAGTCTGACCTAAGCTTAGTACACACAATTGTCTGCTACAACGTTCTACCTATCAATAACTACTTCAGCTTCAACTGCAATAATACACGGGCATACAATAAATACAAACTCAAAGTAAACTGCTCCAAACTCGATTGCAGAAAATATAACTTCAGCAACAGAATGGTCAATGCCTGGAACTCACTACCTGATTCTGTTGTTACATCCTCAAACCCTCAGAACTTTAACTTTAAACTGTCTACTGTGGACCATTCCTAAGAGGTCTGTAAGGGGGCATGCATAAGTGCACCAGCGTGCCTACCGTCCCTGTCCTACTGTTCCTGTTTATTCATACTCATTTAATATGTATATACTTATATGTTTTGTTCATATTTATACTTGTTTTCTCATACATGCTTGGCAAAATAAATAAATAACAAATAAATAAATAAATAAATTTATTAGTTGCATGAACACCGCAGGTTATCCTTGCAGTCTGAAAGGCATCACCTAGAATTGGTAACACCCTAAGGGACATTTGAAAGCTGTTTTCCACTTGTCACCTTCCTTAATCTTCACTCGGTAATATGCTCATCTCAAATCCAGTTTGGTGAACACTCTTCTCTTAGCCAGGTATGCCAGCATGTCCTTTACAAGGGGGGTGGTACATGCTTTCCATGCAGACCCCATTAATCCTCCAAAAATTCATGCATAATCTCAAAAAACAGTCTTTCTTTTCTTTGAGCTAACGGAGCTGCCATTTTAGATTTTGTTGGTTGGATGAAGCCCCTAGCTAGATTTTTGTTTAGAAAGCTTCTGAGTTCCTCTGTCTCCCTTGGGGTCATTGAGTACATCTTTGGTTTGGGTAATTTTCCCCCAGCAGGATTTCAATGGCAGTCAGTGGGGCAATGAGGAGGGAGTACATCTGATTCCCGTTCACTAAACACTTCAGCCAAGTCCTGGTATTCCTTTGGGATGCCCGTCTCCCTTGATCACTCTCAGCTAGTGTGTTCACAGGCTGTATCTTACCTTTCCCCACCAATAGTGTTTTGCCAACTTTATGTGTCATCCCCACTTGTTGTAGTCTGCCTGCTTTACTTCTCAAGTGCCACTTGTTGTCTTTCCAGTCAACCATTGGATTCCACTTTTTCAGTCACACCAACTCCAATATCATAGTCTCTGGCATTTTTGGATCTACTATAAACAGAATGGTCATTTTGTGGCTCAACCCCGCCACCCAAGAGTGAACTATCAACTTTTTCAAACTTCATAGGCTGCCTCAATTTCTTAAGCCTCAGGCCCATCTTTTCCACAGTTTGTAGGCTAACTAAGCAGCGGGTGCAACCCAAGTCTACCAGGGCAGTGAAGACCCTCCTTGCTCCTGAGTGGGGCATGAATATCTCCACCTGGGTGGTCAAAGGGGCGATAGTTCCACTTACCATTGGATTGTCCTCCACCTTGCTGTCATTTTCATAGAAGACCAGGTTGGGCTTACTAGAGGTTGGAATTCTCTCCCCCTTTCTGGGAGGGGTGAGAGACCTCCACAACCTGTTATGCCATCTGCATCTGTTCCTTTACCTTCCTTGGTGCCTTTTTGGCCTTTGGTTGACTTGGAACCCTCAACGCTGACATGGGCTGCAGGGCTGGGAAATTCGCAACCCGGTGGCCTTCTTTCCACATTGGAAGCAGGCTCTGGAAGAGCACTGTGGGCTTTCCTTTGGGGTCAAGGGAGGGGCTGTTTTCCCCTTGTGCACCAGCAGATAATTCTCTTGGCCTCATTAGGGGTGACCTTCATGCGCTGCCTGATGCGGATACTCCAACAGGTCTAGCTGCACTGTATTTGCCAGCTGGTACCACACCCAATGTCATCCAGGATTCCCTGGGGTAGGCAGTTTTGGTACAGTTTCTTGTTTAGTCCATCTCAGAAGTGGTAGACCAGCAAGTGCTTTGGTCACCCCCTCAGCTTCCCAGGCAGGCTGCAGAATTTCTGAATGTATTCAACTATTGGTCTGCTTCCTTTCCTTATGGCGCAGATTCCAGATTCTGCTCAGTGGGCTTGTTCAGGGTCTCCAAATCTAGCTTGAAGCTCATCCAGGAAGGCATCCATTTCCCCAACTCAGGCACTTCTTTGTCATGGAGAAACACAACCCAGTCCACTCCCTCTCCTTCTAGATTCAAGGTAATTGCATTCACTGAAGCAACTTTGCCTAGGTACATTGCTCCATATCACTCCAAGTGGCTCCACACCTGATTCAGGAAATAGGCTAGCTTCTCTGATCACCCATCAAACATGGCTTTCAGAGGTGGGGGTTGTCAGTCATCCTGGACCAGCACATAGCCCAGTGGCATCCCCACTGCCTGCGGGACCGTTTGAGCTGGAGGTTCTGGTGCAGCGGGGATCACTTGGGCTTGTCTCATGGCTGCCGGAGGGAAGGCAGCCACCCCTCAGGGATCCCTGGCTCCTTGCCCCACACTCCCCAGCCTTGCTAGTTGGGGTGGAGATGGGGATGGGGTTGTTGATGCTTGGTCAGTCCCAAGCCCTGTACCCAGGACCGACAATTTCATCAATGCCACTCCCCACATTTCCATTCTGACAAATTTTTCACGCAGCTACTCTACTGAAGAGCTACTGCATTTCTACTCCACTGGCTCTTTGCAATCTGCAGCCCTCCTGGTCTTCCATTTGTTCCCTTGAGTCATGGCAATTCCAGGTGAGATCAAGGGGAATTCTATTTTGGCTGCCTTCCCCACTCTGCTTGGCCATCATGTCTTCAGATCATGGCAAATGGTTCCTGCCATGGCTCCTTCCTCTTGCACCAGTGGCTGCTCCATCTTCTCTGCCCTCAGCTTAGATTGGGTCACCACTGTCTGTGTCCCAGAGTTCTCCTGGGCTGCAGCTGGTGCCTTCCATGGAGGGACTGATCCAGGCTTTGCTGCAGCATCAACTTTCTGCTCCATACTGGATATCGTTATGTCACAGCTCTGTCAGAGGCATCCAAGTAGGCTGTGTTAGGTTAAAAGAGAGCTGGTTTAATACAACTGTCTGACTAGTGAACTCAAAATAAGGAATGATTATTGGGAGCTTTGAATTCCCAAAAGTAAAAGTTTATTGGATACACCCTTTTGGTACTGAAGAATCAAAACCAGCTCTGATTTTCCCATGTAAATGCTTGCTTAGTTCAACAACATTGCCCAATTAGGAGACATCCTTTTGTTATGGGAATAGTCCACCTCTGTCTCAAGCACTTGCAGTGGTGATCTTGATGGTTTCCAGGCTCTCACAATCTGCATAACTTCTCAGCATTCTATTCTACCATTCCCTCAGTTTATTGGCAAGTTGAATAGAGATAGGGTTTGAAAGAAGCAAAGTGGTTCAATCTTGACAGTACCTTAGAAATGTTAAGAAGTGTTACTGAAAGATCTCCAAGAAGTGTTACTGAAATTCAAATTTTAACATGGCAGAAGGACTGGAGAGTAGTATTAAGTATATTTGCTATACTTAATTTCACAGACATTTAATGCATTGAAAAGTGTCTGCGTGTATTTGTGTGTGTGAAGAAATCATGACTCCACCCATTATTTTTTTGGACTAGACTGCTAAAACACCATTTGTATGTATGCTCTCTGTAGAGAGGTCTTCTCCCAGCACTATAATATCTCTACTGGGAAACCAAGAATGTTCCTAGTTCTTGATTACTGCTGCCAGATGCTGATATTCCTTGTGAAGAAGATCCATTTAACCAGGTCTGAGGTTCACCAGCAGGCAGACATTTTGTTCAGAGACCCATTTGGTGGCCCTTTAAAACTGACATTTATTGGTACATATCAATAGTCTTTAATCCTGTATAATAATTCTTCACTTTTCTCTCCAAATTAATTGAGAAAGTTAGCAAAATTAAAAATATGATTCCTGGTTATTATTTTCCCTGCACTCTGATGATTTATTAAATCCTGAGAAGAGAATGTCAGTAAGAGTTGATGCATGGAACTGTTGAATAATTAAACCACAGCCATATATAGGATTAATTAAACTGAATTCTGAAATAAATACATTGTTCATGGTGTGCAACATTTCATTTAACTCAGTTGAGTTTAGAGCACTTCAGAGCTTTCTTAACCTGAAACTAGTTTAATATGAACTCAAATGAGAAAGATACACTCACCCAGAATGTTGGGGGCAATATGCTGACTCTGTAAACTGCTTAAAGAGGGCTGTAAAGCAGTGGTATATAAGTTTAAGTGCTATTGCTATCCTCCTCTAAATTACCATCTGGAGACATGTCTGGGGAAATGTCTGGGAGAGTCATCACAGTATTCTATGTTCTAAACCAGCATGGTTGCATAAAGAAATCTCTGATAAACTGAAAGACAGAAAGGATAAGTTTAAAGAATAGAAAGAGGGACGCATAACTAAAGCAGAATGGTCTGAATCTGCAAAGATGAAGTCAGGAAAGCTAAGGCTCAGAATGAACTAAGACTTCAACAAATCTCAAAAATATTTTTAAAAAGTTTATTTCAACATGTAAAAAAACAAGGAAAAAAGTCAAGAAAACAATCAGTCCACTAATAGGAGTGTCAGACCCACCTCCATTCAAACCCAAGAAAGAAAACCTCTGACTCCATTGAAGTAGAGAAGAGGTACATTTACTGAGTTTGAAATGATAACAGCAAAAGCAAAGCAAAATCTGATTCAAAAGGCGTGAAAGATACAGGATGAAAGCTTCCCCAAATTCCTACCCCCAGGGTCCCAGGCTGAATATCCAATCCACTTCTCGCATAATGTCATGTAAAGCTCATCTTCAGATATATTTGCCCATCTGGAGTTCTATGATGGTTGGCCTTGACTGGGTGTAAACAACTCCACTCAGCAGCACAGTAATTCTTGAGAGCAAACCTCCCTTTTAGTTCACATGGGCCTTAGCCCACCAGCTCATTTCCAAACCTAAATGCCATGCCCTCCTCCCCATTACTATGGCAGCCGATAGCAAGTATGTATCAAAGGAAAACCCCATGCTGGAGATCCGCCTGACAAGGAGAAGATGGCAAGGAAGTGATGGGCATTGAAAAGGAAAAAATAGCCCAACCTACAAAAACAGAACTGTAAAAGACAGACTAGGAATACAAATTAACACCTGTCTATCCTAGGTGAGTTCAAATCGCCAGGACCAGATGGATTATATCCCAGAGTTCTGAAAGATTTATTTATTTATTTATTATTTATTTATTATTTCTATTTCTATACCGCCCTTCTCCCGAAGGACTCAGGGCGGTGTACAGCCTATTTAAAAACACAGAAACAAAACAACAATTAAAATTTAAAAGATTGAAAGAGTTGGCAGATGTGATCTTGAAACCATTGAACCATAAATTTCAAAGATCCTGGAGCACCAGAGAACTACCAAGGACTGAAAAAGAGCTGATGTAGTTCCAAACTTCAAAAAAAGGGGAAAAAATGGATCCAGGAAATTACAGACCAATCAGCCTGACATCAATTCCTGGGAAGATGCTGGAAAAGATAATCAAGCAACAGATATACTGTACAAACACCTAGAAGCAAGGAAAGTTATAACCAGAGCCGAATATGGTTTGTCAAAAACAGCAAATAAATCTTATTTCATTCTTTAACAATGTGACTGAATTAGTGGACTAGCAAAATGCTGTAGACATAGTATACTTGGATTTCAGTATGGCATTTGAGAAAGTAGACCAGAACCTACTTCTTTGTAAGTTCGAAAAATGTGGGATGGACAGCATCATTACCAGATGATTTGTAACTGACTGACAAACCGCACTCAATGTGTAGTCCTTAATGGAATGACATCTACATGGAGAGAAGTAAGTAGTAGGGTACAGATTCTGTCTTAGGCCCACTACTCTTCAATATTTTCATAAATGATTTAGATGAGGGAATAAAAGGGAACTCATCAAATTAGCTTTCATTAGCATTGTCTGGCAATAAAATTGGCACTCTTCCAATGTCATCTGCTAGGTCCTAGTACAGCATGTTTCCATTTGCCATGGCAACAGGCAGTGGCAGAATGTTCTTAGCATAAAGCCGCATTTCTGAATCTTGAAATGGATGTTCCAGACATTCAATTCTTGTTCAGTATTGGGCTTTGTATCCTGCCAAAAGGGGTAGTTTTGAGTAATGAAGAACAATTTGAGACTCATCCTTAGGCAATCAGAAGAAATGTTATCCTGGGCATATCCAAGAAGCTTACATATATCTTTCAAGAAGATTAATAAGTATTGTAACATTTCTTTTACAAAAGTTAAATTTGTTGCTACTATGTAGATTTTCCAAATGGATGATATTGGTCAAATGTTTTCTGGTCAAATGTGTTGGTCAATTCTAAAGCTAGCAAGTGATGTCAAGGCATAAGTCACATAATTGAAGCACATTGCTTAATTCATGTCATTTGCACTATGATGCCATGATGCAATATCTTTGCTCTGAGACACATGCATGTGGAAGATACAAATATTCTGCGGAGAGGAAAAAAATAAATAAAATAGGCCAAGATTAAGTACCACATCCTTTCTGCAGTCATTATTCTGAAATTCTCCCCAAAGTTCTCTCTAAAGCAACTTCCCTGTATAAGCTTTAGAGAAGCAGCTTTAAAAGTAAACAAAACTATAAACAATGAGAGGAAAATACATTAAATAGAACATTAGAAAACATTTGAAGAAGATAGCATCATTGAGTAGGTTTCATAAAAGCTTAGATGTCAAGTTACCTGGTACAGAATAGAATAGAATTCTTTATTGGCCAAGTGTGATTGGACACACAAGGAATTTGTCTTTGATGCATAAGCTCTCAGTGTACAAAAAAGATATAAGTGATAAATCATGATCATAGGCATTATAAATACATTGATCATGAATCATAAGATACAACACTTAGTCATAGGATATTGTAAGGATCGCCTCTCCTTCCAACTTAAGAAAGTACGAACTCTTGAAACGTAGTTGTTCAAAAGGATTCTTTTATTAAACAGAAGTGAAAGCCATCCAGCTAAAGCACAATCTGAATGCCCTTAGGCAAAGCAGTAGGATTAAAGTGGTAGAGACCCCTCCCTTTAAGTCAGAATGCAGATTTTAGCCAATACACAAGTGTGAAGATGTTTTCTTTACTATTTCCTTTGAGAACCCAAACAAACATGCATTCCCACCACTACCCTTTAAAGTGAGACAACCCACGTGGCTATCATAAAAATTCCCGCAGGTAAAGGGAATCTCAGGCTTCCTTGGCGCCAGGATATAGGTTGTAAAATATCTGATGACACAGGCCATGCTACTAAATTGAATCCAAGTCCCCACTTCCTCCACTTGAATGGCAGTATCACTTTTAGGGATCTGACATGCTACCCTCCTTAGAAAACAAAAGGGTCCACCTGAAAAAAAAAAACAAATATACACAAGATTTCAAGATTTCATGATAGTATATCAACAAGGTATGTTAGGGTATTGGGAGTGAAATTTTCTCAGCAAGATTGGAGCCCTAACGTGGTGTTTAGCGACCCATTCATTGTGTGCTGATAGTAAATGATTCCAAGCGACTAAGTATTGGACTTCCCCTCTGTGGATCCTAGAATCAAGGATTTCCTTGATTTCAAAGTGTTGTTCACCTTCAATCATGATGGGAACAGGTGGTGTAGATGCAGGTGGTCTGAGGGATGAGATTACTTCTTGTTTGAGTAAACTGATATGGAATACTGGGTGGATCTGCCTGAGTGTCTTTAGAAGAAGTAGTTCAACTGCTACTGGATTGATGATTCTAGTGATGGGGAAAGGTCCAATGAACTTCGGCCCTAGTTTCTTTGATGGTTGTAATGATTTCAAGAATTTTGTAGATAAGTATACTCTGTCTCCAATATGAAAAGGTTTGGGTTCCATCCTTTTCTTGTCAGCTTGAATCTTAAAAGCTTCTCTAGCTTCCTGTAAGGCTAATCTAACACTGGCCACGTGTTTTACAAATTATCCATCCACTCCTTAAGTGAGGGGATGGTGGGTTCTTCTGTGGGTAGTTCAGGCATGGGGCTGAAATCCTGGCCTGTTGCTACTCTAAAAGGGGTAAAACCAGTGCTTGAAGGTACAGCATTATTAAACGCGACTTCAGCAAAAGGCAAAAGTTCGGTCCAGTTATCCTGTTGAAAATTAAACATTGTTCTAGTACCGAGTTCAAAATTTCAGAATTACCATTAGTACAAGGATGAAAGGATGTGCTCAACCCCTGGCCAGTACCAAGTAAGCCCAAAACTGCCCTCCAAAAGTTGGAGGTGAATTATTATTTATTATTATTATTATTTATTCAATTTATATACCACCCTTCTCCTAGTGGACTCAGGGCGGTGCACAGCCAGAACTAAAATACATCTGTCGGAGATGATCTTTTGTGGAGCCCCATGAAGTCGATAAATGTGTATTAGGAATAATTTGGCTAAACTTTTAGCAGTTGGGATCTTTTGGCAGGGTATAAAATGTGCCTGTTTTGAAAATAGGTCTGTCATAACTCAAATAACAGTATTTCCCTCACTGTTTGGCAATTCCACAATGAAATCCATAGCGATCTCTCTCCAAGGCGTTGAAGGTTCAGCTACCTTCTGCAATAGACCTGGGGATTTCCCCTGGTGTCTTTTTGCTGCTGCACAAATGGGGCAGCTAGCTACATAGCTTTCTATGTCCTTTTTTAGTGATGGCCACCAAAATTGTCTTTTAATCAGGTGTAAAGTTTTCACAAATCCAAAATGTCCAGCTAATTTGGAGTCATGGCACCGTACCATTAAGCATAGTCTTTGGCTGCAGGGACATACAACTTCCCCCCCCACCCAAGCCAAGTCTTCTTTCTTCAAACAGCTGGATTTGTTGTTCAAAAACCATTCATCAGTGGCCAATGCTTGTTTAAAAGTTTGGATGGTGTCATTGTCCATCAATGTTTCTTGTTTTGCCTGGGATCTGGTGACTACTTTAGCGGCTAGTTGATTGTTTTGTACTATAGGTTTGATTACATCTGACTTTGCACTATTGTATTGCGGTTTTCTGGATAGCGCATTCGCCAGAAAGTCACCCCCCCCCGGGAGGTATTTTAGAGTAAAATCAAACCGTTTAAAGTACTGAGCCCATCGTACTTGTTTTGGGGAGAGTTTCCCTGGGGTCTTTAGGGCTTCTAGATTTTTATGATCAGTCCAGACTTCAAAAGGGGTCTTACTGCCTTCTAGGAAGTGCCACCAGATTAACAATGCCCAACAAACTGCATAAGCCTCTTTCTCCCAAATAGCCCACCTTTGCTCAGTCTCATTCAACTTTTTGGATGTGTAAGCACAGGGTTGTAGTTGGTCTTGCTCATTCTTCTGAAGCAGGACTGCTCCTATTGCCACATCGCTTGCATCTGCTTGTATGACAAATGGTTTCTCCATTTCTGGGTGTTTTAGAATTGGTTCTGCCGAGAACAGCCGTTTAAGTTTTTCAAATGCTGCCTGGCATTCCATAGTCCAGTTCAATGGTTGCTTTGGTTTAGGGTTGTCCTCCCCCTTTGTTTTTAAGAGCTTGGTGATGGGGAGGGCAATCTGAGCGAACGCAGGGATAAACTGGCGGTAAAATTTGGCAAACCCCAGGAAGCTCTGTAACTGTTTACGTGTGCGTGGAGAGTCCCAATCAAGTACAGCCTGCACTTTTAGAGGATCCATCTCAACCCCCTGGTGCAATATGCGGTATCCCAAATAGTCAATCTTCTCTTGATGGAATTCACATTTGGAAAATTTGGCATAAAGTTTGGCAGCGCAGAGTTTGTTTAAAACTGCCCTGACTAGTTTTACATGTTCTGCTTTGGTCTCGGTATAGATTAAAATGTCGTCCAAATAGACCAGAACCCACTTATATAAATGCTGATGCAGCACTTCATTTATTAACTGCATAAACACTGCAGGAGCTCCTTGCAACCCAAAGGGGAGCACCTTGAATTGGTAGCAGCCGAGAGGGGTGTTAAATGCTGTTTTCCACTCATCCCCTTCCTTAATTCTGACACAGTAGTAAGCCTCCCTTAAGTCCAGCTTTGAAAAAAATTTCCCTTTAGTGAGGTGTGCTAACGTATCTTTCATAAGGGGGAGAGGATACATGTTCTGCACACTGACTGCATTAAGGATATGAAAATCAACACATAGGCGTTTTGAGCCATCTTTTTTCTCTCTAAAGAGCACAGGATCTGCAATTTTTGGTCGGGCTGGCTCGATGAAACCCCTTGCTAGGTTTTTCTCAATGAATGTTCTCAGCTCTTCCAACTCCCTCGGTGACATGCTGTACATCTTGGATTTAGGGAGTTTTGCGCCGGGTAAGATTTCTATTGTACAGTCAGTGGCGTGGTGGTGGGGGGAGCTCATCTGAGGCTTTTTCGCTAAAAACCTCAGCTAAATCCTTGTATTCTATGGGTATGCCCTCAGTTGGTGTGGCATGACCAGGCATGGCTGTTTCTCGATTCTCTGCCCCCTCAATTCCTTTATGTGGATACTCAGCAAAAGTCACCTTCTTCTGAAATTTTATGATGCCTTGTTTCCAATTGATTTTTGGGTTCCATTTTTTCAGCCACGCAAGGCCCAGAACCAACGGCCATTCCATGCCAGGTGCCACTCTAAATGTAAGCCTTTCCTCGTGGCTTCTGATGCCTATATGTAGAGGCTCGGTGGCCAGAGAAGCTGGCTCCCCTCCTGCTATTGACCCATCTAGTTGGCAGAAAGCAATGGGGGTTTTCAGGTTTCTTACGTTAATCCCTAACTTCCCTACTAAGTTTGGGCTGATCAAACAATGGGTGCACCCTGAATCCACTAGGGTGGGGATACTTATCTCCCTGTCCTGGTTTGGGATAAATAGTCTTAAGGGGAGGTTAAGTGGTTTAATTGGTTTGCTTACCAGTGGCTCATCATCAGGATCGCTTCCAAATGAGTGTGATTCCTCCTGTTCAGATGCCAGGGTTTCTTCCCCAAAGAGGGGAGGGGATGGGACTTCTACAGTCTCCCTGCTCCTCAGAGCAGTCTCCTTCCCACACCGACCCTGTTTTGCAGGGTTCTCCCCCGGTGGGTGGTTCTGGGTGGGTGTTTGCAAATGACACTCTGCAGCTCGGTGCCCTTCTTTTCCACACTTGAAACAGGCTGAAGATCTCAGGGAGAATGCGGTTTGTGGTTTGAGGGGCTCTTGCTTCCATTGGGGTGAGGATTTCTTTCATGCTCGCCCCACTCGATACTGGTTTCTGGCCATATCGATCTCAGCTTCTTTGGCGGTGACATACCATTCATGTAGGTCATTCCGTGCCCCTTGGGCCACGCAGGCATTGTATAGATCAGTGATGGCTAACCTTTTTGCCATCGCGTGCCAGGAGAGGGGGGGCGGGGGCGGGTCGTGCAAGCACGTGCCCACGCGCATGTGTGCGCAACCCCCTCCCCCTCCCCCCCCTCCTGGCACATGATGGCCTGGTAGGCCTGTTTTCTTTCTTACCTGGCTCCAGTTCCTCTCTGTGTATCTGGGAACGGCGAAAACAGCCTTTCGCACTCCCTTGGAGGCCCTACGGAGGCTGAAAAGGCCCATTTCCCAACTCCCGGTGGGACAGGAAGTGACATTTTTTGCTGTCCCCAGCCTCCAGAACCTTTCTAGGAGTCTGTAGGAGCCTCTCTAGGAGTCTGTAGGAGCCTCTCTAGGAGTCTCTGGAGGCTGGGGACAGGAAAAAAGTCACTTCCTGTCCCACCGGGAGTGGGGAAATGGGCCCTTTGAGCCTCCGTAGGGCCTCCAAGGAAGTGGGAAAGGCTGTTTTCGCCGTTCCCAGATACACAGAGAGGATCTGGAGCCAGGTAAGAAAGAAAAATGGGCCTTCCCCACCCCCCAGGCCCTCCAGAGGCAGGAAACAGCCTGTTTCCCTACTTCTGGTGGGCCCAGAAGGCCTGAAAATCAGCTGGCTGGCACGCACATATGCCCCAGAGCTGAGCTGGTGTGCCCACTAATATGGCTCCGCGTGCCACCTGTGGCACGCGTGCCATAGGTTCTCCATCACAGGTATAGATCATCACTCAGCCCGTCCTTGAAACAGCTCACCAAAATATCTTCCGGCCAGTGCACATGACATGCAAGGTCCCGGAATTCTTCAGTATACTCTGCTACTGGCCGTCGTCCCTGCCTCACTACCTTAATGCGGTTGCGTGCTTTGCGATCTGCCAGTGGGTCCTCGAACTGACATTGCAGGGCCATCATGAAACAGTCGAAATTCCGCAGTTCTGGTGCATTGGCGTTATGTAGGGTCACCATCCATCTGGCTGCGGCACCCTCTAGGGCTAGGGTCACAACTCGCACTTGGGAGCCTTGGGTTTGGAAATCATGCCCATACTCTTGCATGTAGGTGAGCACATGTGCCACAAAGAATCCTAATTGTTGAGGATTCCCATCAAACTTCACCCCAAGGGGGGGAGTTTCTCTTTCCAGTTGAGGAGCCCAGGGTTGGTTAGGAATGGGTGCCGGTGTGCGTGCTGCCTGGGGAGGGGAGGGTTTGCTGGGTCTTCTCCCACTGCTGCTGCACCATCTGCTTGATAGGCAGGCTCCAGGAGGGGGGTGCCTCCCCTGGCATCATCCACGACTGCTGCCCTTTCAGTGGTCTTTAGTTGTTGTCCTAGCTCCCTTCGGATGTTGAGATTTTCCAAAGTTTCCATCACCAATTGTGTTATATGCCTCTTCAGATAGTCCTCCCTCAGGGGTGCTTCGGTCAGTCCCCCCTGGTCAGTAAGGGCTTATAGTTCCAGTTTCCACCCTGGTTTTCGGTTGCCACGGTTGAGGGTGACTCCTCTGGTTCTCTCATCCCAGCCATCTTTCTTCCCAATGCCAATCGACCAGTGGGGCTTTTCTGGATTCCCCAGGGTTACCTCATCCTCTCTGATGGGTTGCACAAGACAGGCATCTGACTGGGTGGCGGTTGCTGTCTCTCCCCAGCAATTGGTTTCTCCCAGCTCTCTGTTTTGTTCAGACATAGTTTGCAAGGTCCCCTCAGTACAGCAAAGATTGCTTCTCTGGGTTGACAGTTTTGCAGATTGTGCTTTCTGTAAGGATCGCCTCTCCTTCCAACTTAAGAAAGTACGAACTCTTGAAACGTAGTTGTTCAAAAGGATTCTTTTATTAAGCAGAAGTGAAAGCCATCCAGCTAAAGCACAATCTGAATGCCCTTAGGCAAAGCAGTAGGATTAAAGTGGTAGAGACCCCTCCCTTTAAGTCAGAATGCAGATTTTAGCCAATACACAAGTGTGAAGATGTTTTCTTTACTATTTCCTTTGAGAACCCAAACAAACATGCACTCCCACCACTACCCTTTAAAGTGAGACAACCCACGTGGCTATCATAAAAATTCCCGCAGGTAAAGGGCAATCAAAATCATACTAGGAAACTAAATAAAATAATATAAATTGTAAAGATACAAACAAGAAGGTTATAGTCATAAGTAGAAAGGAGAAAGGTAATAGGAAGGATGAGAAGAGCAATAGAAATACAGTCTTAGTAAATCATTTGACAGTGTTGTGGGAATTAGTTGTTTAGCAGAGTGATGGCATCTGGGGAAAGAACTGTCCTTGTGTCTAGTTGTTCTGGTGTGCAATGTTCTATAACGTCATTTTGAGGGTAGAAGTTGAAACAAGTTATGTCCAGGATGTGAGGGGTCTGTAGATATTTTCACAACCCTCTTTTTGATTTGTACAGTATACAGTCAAAACTGTTATAAAATGTTATAAAACTGTTATAAAAAAAGTATACAGTAAAAACAAAAAAGTATAACTGTTACAGTTCATTTAGTGAACATTCAAAGTTCCAACGGCACTGGAGAAAGAGACTTAGGACCATTTTTCACACTTATAACCAGTGGTGAGTTGCCCCTGGTTTGCACCGGTTCTATAGGACTGATAGTAAAACCAGCAGGAGGCTCCGCCAACTGACCTCAACATTATCAGAACGCGTGCACGCGGCCCCATTGCAAATCGGTAGTAAAGGTAAGTAGAACTCACCCCTGCTTATAACCACTGCGGCATCACCATGGTCATGTGATTTACATTTGGATGTTTGACAACTGACTCACATTTATGACAGTTGCAGTATCCCAGAGTCCTTTCACAACCTTCTGACAAGCAAAGTCAATGGGGAAACCAGATTCACTTAACAACTGTGTTACTAATTTTAGAACTGCAGTGATTCACTTAACAAAAGGGGCGAGAAAAGTTGTAATATGGAGCAAAACCCACTTAACAGATTTCTCACTTAGTAACATAAATTTTGGACTCAATTGTGGTCATAAGGGTCGGGGAATATGTAGCTTGTAGCTGATTTCTCTTACAAAAACTTGATTAAACTTTAATGATTGTTCAAAGAATGTTACAATCTGAACATTTATCTTTGGATAAGAATATACAAAAGGACTTTGATCCAGTTCCAGATCAAGAGATAGTCTTATGGCTAAAGAACCAGCAAAGTGGATTTCATCTTTTGTTCTAAAGTTTGAGACTTCATACTTCTTCAATATTACCACCTTAGTTGGAAGGGAGGGAGACAAATTCCTTTCCTCTATGAAGGAATTCCTTTCCTCTATGAAGACAGAGGAAGACTGGATGGATTTATTATGGTTAACGGGTAACTACTTCTGCTTGCACTCTGATTGGAAGATAGATCTATTCTGGAGATTGAATTCACTACATTTAGTTAAATAACAATTGACAAGACAAGACATTAAGAAACATGGATTTTTGACCCAGGAGATCTATTTATAACTTTTGGGATGATTTGGGATAGTTAAGATGTTGTGGTAAATTTTCTATGAGTGGATTACAATAACAGTTTTAACGAAGACTTTTGAAACTTTAATTTTGTTGTGGTTTACTATTGTTGTTTTTCCTGATAATTATTTTGTCACTAATATTACATATAGAAGAAAGGTCAGCAAGTTGCAAATAGATTTAGTAGTTTAAAAATGTTTGGAGGGCCTGTTTTGCAAGAGGTGGGAACTAATGTTTTAGTAATATATTAATCAGTATTCACTAGAGGGCATGATATGTGTATAATGTGTTTTTATGCACCTTTCTTTTTTTATTTGTTGGACTAAGGTTCCATAATTGTTTTCCGTTATGGTTGCACATCTAGCTGTCAAATTTATACCTAAATATTTCACCTTTTTTACTATCTGTAATCCTAATTCGTTAACTAATTCTTCCATTTGTTTTCCTGTTATATTTTTCGTTAACATTTTAGTCTTATCTTTATTAATTTTTAAACCTGCTACTTTTCCAAATTCCTCTATCTCTTTTATTAATATTGGTCCTGTTTTTAATGGTTCTTCTAAGAATACAAGGTCATCCGGAAATGCTTGGACCTTGTATTCTTCTCATTTTACATTTAATCCTTTTATTTTTTTGTTTGATCTAATTCTTATAAGTAAATTTTCCAATGTTAAAATAAATAGTAAAGGTGAAAGTGGACATCCCTGCCGTACTCCTTTATTTATTTCAAAGAATTTAGTAAAGTCTCCATTTACTAGTATACTTGCTTTTTGTTTCATATATAAAGCTTATGTGAGAGGATTAATGATAGTTTATAATGTAAAATGAAAAAAGGAGAGGGAAAAAGAATATAATAATGTACAAGAAGAGATTAAAAATTGGGAAGGAAAATTACAAGATAATCCTGGGGATGAGCAAATTAGAGGTAAATGGATAGCAGCTAAACATAAATTGAATATATTAGAACAGGAAAATCATGTAAAGGCACTGAAATTTATAAAACAGAACCATTTTGAGCACGCGAATAAGCCAGGGACGTGGCTTGCTTATAGATTGAGAAAAGAAAGGGAGAAAAGAATAATTCAACAACTACAGGACAAAAGGGGTAAAATGCAACATAGTTTAGAAAAGAAAAAGGAGATAGTAATTCAATTCTTTCAAGAACTTTATGAGCAAGATAAAGTGACAGCCGAAGAAATAAATCAATATCTGAGTGGGGAGAGAATGTCGGCATTAACAGAGGAAGAAAAAGAGGTGGCTGAGTCAGGCACCGTAGCTCCGGACGGTGAATGCAAGCAGCTCGTACTTGTCCTGTAGGCTGGCAGAGATGGTCAGTGTCTCCTTTGATTGTGTTGATCCTGGTGAAACAAACTGGCTTTTGTTGAAGCCAGTTGTATAAGCTGAATACATATTGACGGAGGCTGGACTGGGAGAAGATAAAAAACAGAAATATGTGCCTTTAATCCAGTTTTTACTCCAGTTTTGACTCCTTAATGCCTTAGGCTGGTCACGTTCCTGCAGTTTTCATGGCAAGATTTTCAGAAGTGGTTTCCCCTTGGCTTCTTTTACCCAGGACTGAGAGAGAGGACTCACCCAAGTCATCCCTCTGACTTCATGTTTATGGCAGAACTAAAACATTGATACACATAAAAAGTCAGTGGAGTTTTGATCATACCAACATGGCTACCATCTTCACTTTTTGACCATACCCAGTGGATACTCCCATCATGGACTTTCAGGAACTTGAAGAGGCTATCACATATCCAATAGAAGAAAGCATCAATAGACTCCAGTCCAGAAAAGTTTCATGCAACAGGAACATGAAGGATCTAGGTTCAAAAATTTAAAATTGTTTTTGCATCTCCACTATGAAGGGCAAATGACATGGATTTTGTAATTTGTTAACAAACATAGTTACTTTGTATTTTAATTTGATTTATTTTCTCTCTTTTAAAATGATGTTCACTTTTATTCATTTTTAATGTTTCTAAATGGATAAACAAGCTGGAGACTAGCTCCAGATAAGAAAAAGTTTGTTAGTACAAATTGGGGTCTGGTTTATCTCTTTTGTGAATTCCAAACAATTTTGTCCCCTTTTCCCTTACAATTATGCCTCTTCTGATGTCAGACCTCATTTTAATGAACATGTGTGATATTATGGGATGCAAATATGTAACATATTTGACTACATGTTACTGATTTCCTATGCAAAGGGGAGGTTAGTTTTATCCTGTCCAATCAACTTTCCTCTTGCATTTTTTTTGTTGTGTTAACTATAAAACGGAGTGAAATATGGGGCTCGAGGTTCTCTCTCTCTCTCCTTTTTCATAGAGAGATCCCACTTTATCAAGGTACCCTAATAAACTGCTTTTAAATTATCTTCTGATTTAGTTGCTTATTGGGAAGGTAAACAGAGGCAGAACCTAGGGCGAGATTTGGCTTTCAACTTCCAGTCTGTTCCACTCATCTTAGAATCTTCATCTTTCTTTATCCTGCAGATGCATCACTGTTAGAATTCGAGGATCTAGCCCAATGATTACTCAGAGTCTTTAATAGTATTTTAATATACTTTTAATTATGTCTGTTCTCTTGCAGGAGAAACAGAGAAGAACCAAGAACCAAGGGAGTTTCACTATATATACTAAGGAGGAGTGGTCAGAGGTAACCAGGAGTGGTGATAGTGATGACAATAACTAAGTGGGAGTTGGCTATAGATATATACATTAATAAATATTAGGCATTTACATATATGACAGAACCCCCTCTAAATGCCTAAGATAGATGAATATTTAACTTAGATCTTAAATACAAATGCTGTTTATTGGGTAAAGGTTTCGTAAGTATGTCCGCTATTTGTTTTTTTGTTTCACAATGAATGGTTTTCAAAAATCCAATGTTAGAGAGTTGTCTCACATGCTTATGTTTAATATCGATGTGTCTGGATCTTTGACCCACTGCGTCTGATCTAGAAATTTCAATTGCAGCTTTGTTATCTTCATAAATAGTGATGGGGTAGCTTGGTTCATTCCATATGGTAGATATTAAGTTGTCGAACCATATAAGATTGTTAGAAGCCTTTGAGAGACACACAAATTCGGCCTCAGTTGTAGATGTTGCAACCAAGTTCTGTTTTCCAATGTACCAATGTACAGGGCAGTCATTGAGAAAAAAGATGTACCCGGACGTACTTTTCCTACTTTTTATATCTTCTGCCCAATCCGCATCAGCGTAGCAGGAAAGTATAGGTTTTGTTGAAGTACTTGGTTCCAATTTCAGAAATGCACTTAAACTATGTTTTAAATATTTAAGAATTCTTTTTACAGCTTCCCAATGATAAATTGTAGGTTTACTTACATATCTAGATAATAAAGTGACAGGCAATGCTATGTCAGGTCTAGTCCAATTGGCTATATATAGTAAAGACCCTATTGTTGACCTATACAGTTTGTTATTAGTAAAAGGCTCATCTTCATTATGCATGTTTTTCACAAAGTCAGGATGCATGGGTGTGTCACAGTATTTAGCTTCACTCATGTTACATTTATCTACCAGTTCTAATATTTTCTCTTCTTGGGAGAGTTGAAATCCTTTTTGTGTTTGTGTGATGTGAACCCCTAAATATTTGTTTGTTTTTCCTAAAGATTTTAGAGAGAAGTGTTTGTTTAATTCTTGAGCGAAGGTGTCACATTTATGTTTTTGTTTATCTATATATAATATATCATCTACATAAATGAGAACATATTCTATAGATTCCTTATCTTTTCTAGTGAAGAAGCACATATCTGCAGGTGTGGCAGAAAAACCTATTGATTTGAGTATAGTGGACAAACAATCGTACTATTTTGTATACCCATTTCGTTCCAATGGGGTATTTATCCTTTGGTATTTCTGATGGAGTGTATACATCTAACTCTTTTAGACTATTTAGTTCCTTTTTCATAGCCAGTTCCCATTTGTTTTTTTCTTCGTGTGGTAATTTTGTTACTTCATCATATGAGTTTGGAGCAGATTTTTCTTTGTGTATGGACATGATAAAGTCATTAAATTTACTAGGTTTTTTATTTCTATTTGCTCTGGTGGGTCTATTTGGCGGAGTGACTGATTCATGAAGGTATCTTGCTTCTTTTTCAGAGAGAGTGTCTAATTTTAGTGATGGGTGGTTTTCTTTCCACTCTTTAATGTTAATATCTCGATGATTGGGCTTGGTTGTTTGATGCTCATTGTTTTCTACACTATCTGAACTTTGTTTACTATCTGAAGTGTGTGTTGTATGAATTATTTCGTTTAGATGTATTTTAGACCAATTAGTATGTTCATGGAATGTGGCTGATCTGGATACTATAAAGTTATTCTGATTATCAATGAATCTATACCCTTTGGTGCCAGATTCATACTCCATGAATTTGAGTCTTCTGGATACCTTGTCCCCTTTTCTTCTGAGTTGTTTAGGTATGAGGACGTCAGCCGTAACCCCGAAAACGTGTAGATGTGATATATTAGGTTTCTTTTTATACATTAGTTCGTAAGGAGTTGAATTTATTGTGCTGGACCATAATCTGTTGATTGTATAATTAGAATATAGTAAGGCCTCTGACCAAAATGATTTTCCTAGTCCCACATCCTCTAATATGCATCTCATCATTACCTGTAGTGTACCATTTTTTCGTTCTACAATACCGTTCTGAAAGGCCGAAAAAGGACAAGATGTGTAATGTAATATTCCCTGCTCTTTTAACCACTTGGAGAAGTCCTTAGACAGGAATTCTGAACCTCTGTCAGTCATTATTTGCTTTATTTTTGTATTATGTTGGGTTTCTACTCGTTTATAAAATTCTCTGAACTTTTGATAAACTTCATTTTTGTGTTTGATGGTATATACGAATCCATAGCGACTGTAGTCGTCTACTATGGTTAGAAAAAACCTTTTCTTATACTTTATGGAAGGCTTAAATGGTCCAACTAAATCCATATGAACCAATTGAAAGATGGAATCAGTGGTGTGTACTGATTTTTTGGGTCTTGGTTTGGTTTTTAGTTTGGCAGATTTACAAATTGAACACTCAAGATAATTGTCACAATTTTTTAATTTTAAACCATTAGTGTATTCCTTCATCTTTTGTACTGTGGGGAAACTAATATGTCCTAATTTCCTATGCAGGAGGTGTGCACAGTCATCATGTAATAGTTTTCCTATTGAGGGCTTATTTCCTTGTGTTTCTAGTTGAGTGTCTGTTTCTACATCGTTATCAGTTGTGAGTAAGTTGGTAGATAAGTGATTGATGTCTTTTGTGCTAAGGTATGGTAAGCCATCAATGATGATGGTCTTCCCAATGCTCCTTCCATTTTTGTTCATGTATATCTGACCTGCTTTGATCTTAATTTCTATATCTAAGTCTTGACTTAACTTTATGGAAGCTAGAATGTTATAAGGGATTTCAGGTGTGAGAAGGACCCCCTCTATTTTTCCAATTTCTGCTAAGGTTATATTTCCTTTTCCAGTTACCTTGACATTTGTTTGATTGGCTACCTTGACCATGGAATTTTCTTTTGTAAATGATGATAGTAAATTGACATCATAAGTGGTGTGGTTGGTTGCACCTGAATCAATCAACCAAATATTTTCTGCTTTGAGATGTTTACTAGTGTATCCCTGCTTTGTGAGTCCATATAGTGAGCCTGAATATCTCTCTCTGGATCTGTCTCTATGATCTTTTCTGTTGTTGGGATTAGGGGAGTCTCTGCATTTAAGTCTGCATTCCGGAGAATGTTTGTACCTGTATTCTGGCTTATCTCTATGTTGGTTGTGTTCTCTACTTCGAATGGCTTTGGGACAATCTCTTTTGTAGTGGCTTTTGGATCCACATATGTAGCACTCTGGTAGGTGACTATATCTATCTGAGGGACTTGACTTTCTATCTATTTTGTGTTCCCTGAATGACATATAGTGATCCTTCCTCAAATTATCTTCAACAATCAGTTTACTTGAGAGGCTTTCTATGGATAAGTATTCTATGTTAAGGCTATCTATCTGTGATATGAAAGTATCCCAGCTTTGATCTAAAGAATTAATAATAATACTCTTCATGCTTTCATCTGTTATGTTCTCACCTCTTTGAATCAACTCTGCTCTGGTAGCATTAAGTGTAAGCAAGTGTTCGCTCATAGACATTCCTGTTTTGAGCTTTGCTGAATGGAACTCCCTGGAAATTCTAGTAGTGGTTGCCCTACTTCTGCTGTAAAATAGATTGAATAATTTTTGTATCATTTCAGGTACAGTTAGGTGGTGGCTTAAACTGGGGTAAATACAAGGGGATATGCTAGCAATTAACAAATAGAAAGCTCTGTGGTGTAAACAATCTATCTCAAAAGACCAGGGTTTTTCTGGTGGATTAGTAATTAGAAATAAAATGTTCTCTTTTAAAAAAATAACTTGCAGCTCTTGGTTCCACTCTGACAAATTAGTTCCATCTAGTTTCAGTTTAGGAAAGTCAATAGGTAAAGTTCCAGTGTTGTGTGGTGTATTACTTACTGGCAGGTGCTGTCCATGGTTAAGAATATGAGGAAACTCACAATATGGTATTGGAATGCAGTTTGGTAGTCTGTACTGACTTGCCTCTATGTTCTTCTCTTCTTTTATAGGTGGTTGGTTCTGCGCATGCTCAGCTCTCATTTTTGCTCTGCAGTCGTCAGGGAAGGATCTCTCTGCAGGAGCTTCCAGCTGAGGGCCTGATTCGCCTGGGTAGAGTCCTGGTTCGGGCTTAGGGGTTCTTGGAAGGGCGGAGAGGCTCTGGATTGTCGCGTGGGTTGCCTGGATGTCCCTCTGGATCGCCGCGTGTCCTGTGAAGCCTGCAGCCACAAGAGAAACAGCCAGGAAGTCTGGTCCTGCGTTCCGTCCATCTAACGAGAGTGGATCGAAGATGTCTGCTGCTGGATCGAGGTGTCCCTTCTGTGTCTGCTGGATCGGTAAGTATTTTGATTGTTCTCTAGGGATCGATATGGTCACTGTTTGCTGTGCGTGGGTGCCCCAGGGAAGTAATGCTGTTGGCGAGAGTCCGGTGTTGTTGTAAGGCCCCCTTGTATAGGTTTCGGTTGTGTCTGTTTGGATTTGGCTAGTTTTTGGAGTGTTTGGGGGCGTTTTGGGAAACTTTAGGTTTTTGCCGAAGGCTGCGGTTAGAGTTTGCATGGCCTTCTCGATGTCTTCTTTACTGGGTAATTCTTTGGGAGGGTCATAGTCATCTTCCTCGCATTGTTCATCACTGTCGGATAGGTTTTCTTGCGAGTAGCCCTCATTTCCCGCCTCATTATTTGAATTTGGGGGCCTTTTCTGTGATTGGTCGGCCACCTCTGATGTGATTACTGTCCAAGATGGCCGCCGCGAAAAAGGCATGAAAGTTGTTTTGGCCTTTTCTATCGATGATAGACAAATGGGTGAGTCTCTTACCAGGTGGAAGTCTTCTTGTTCTGGTTCTGGATCAGATTCATTAGCCTTAGTCGCTGCTCCACAGTCTTTGATTAGGTCTTGGAGTTTCACGATTAGGTCTTGTTCACCCGGGGTATTTTTGATCATTTCCAGTAGGTTATTTCTGAAGTTGTCTTCTTTGTTTGGAGAGACATTGATGAGGATTTCTTTTTCTTCTCCTTTCGTCAAGGTTTCCTTCTGGGTGCTGCTTTCAGGTGATAGTTGGGCTGCCATCTTTTGTGCAAAGGCCCGAGTAACGGTTCTTTTTCTTCTAGGTTTTTTAACTTCGTTGTTTTCAGACATATCTGGATGTATTTGGGCTATAAACCATCCTCTGCTACCATATTTGTTAGAATTCGAGGATCTAGCCCAATGATTACTCAGAGTCTTTAATAGTATAGTATTATGTCTGTTCTCTTGCAGGAGAAAAAGAGAAGAACCAAGAACCAAGGGAGTTTCACTATATATACTAAAGAGGAGTGGTCAGAGGTAAGTAGGAGTGGTGATAGGGATGACAATAATTAAGTGGGAGTTGGCTATAGATATATACATTAATAAATATTAGGCATTTACATATATGACAATCACAGTGGATCAAAGTTGCAGCAGCAATACAGAGATTGAGCAGAAAATGTGCTGTGCACTTAGAGCTTAAAAATGTGTGCTTGTGCCTGTGAGAATCATCCTGGAGGAGGATGTGTTTGGCTATTTATTTCTCGATCAATGTATCCACCTCTCATAAAATAAAGCAGTTCTATCATATAAATCCTCTTTGCAACACCATCATTTATTTTATTCATTCAGCTACATTTTAATTATTGTAGCAAAATTAAGATGATTGAACATACATATGTGTATGTCTATCTTCTGGGGGACTGCCCCTTAGTTTCTATTTGAAATGTAGATTTACTTGCAGAGACTTTGGATATTTACTACTGGCATTTATGACTTCTGGGACAGTTGGAAAGAACATGTGAAAAGAGAGAAAGTGAAAAAAAAAGGAAAGACATTCTGAGTCACAGTTGGAGTTAGAATCTGCTTAAAAGTGGAACAGGAGATTCATTTTGAAAGTGATTTGCACTTCTCAAATAAGAGGTCAAGCCATTGTCTCACAGAATAATTAGGAGATTTAATATAATAATTAAAAGCTAGATTCAGTGATGGTGCTTTTTATGGTGCAGGTGTTTGTGAACATTCATGGCATCTTTCAGGCATAAGCATCCATTGTGCAATCTGCCAATTTAGGAAAATGTTAAACATATAGGCAGTCAAATTCTTGCTCTCTCAGGGAATCAGAAGACAATTGTAGAAGCACTAGAAATAGTGGTGGAATTCAAATAATTTAACAATCGGTTCTCTGCCCTAATGACCGGCTGGGTAGGCATGGCTGAGTGGGTATGTGACTGGGTGGGCATGGCCAACTCGATGTCACTCATGTCAAGGAGTGCCTCACCTCACCCGGCCTCTCCTCACCACACCTGGCCCCACCCCGCCTCCCAGCCACTCACCTCAAAGGCCTCAACGTATCTATAGTTCTGTAAAAATGTTCACCTTTTTTTGACTTTATTATCTGCATCTACATACTATAGAAGTACTTTCATGGACCACTGACAGAAGGAAATGGCTCACATGCTTTGCCCAAGAGTATGATAGGCAGATTACAAAACAGGCTTTTGAGAGGCTGTCACAAAGAAGGGGGGCAATGTATTTTTCAAAGCAGCAGAAGGCAAAACAAGAAGCAATGGATAGAAACTGAACAAAGAGAGAAGCAATCTAAAACTAAGGAGAAACTTCCTGACTGTGAGAACAATTAACCAGTAGAACTGCTTATCTCCAGAAGTTCTGGGTGCTCGATCACTGGAGATTTTTTAGAAAAGACTAGATAGCCATTTCTCTGAAATGGTATAGGGTCCATCCCACCCAAGGTCCCTTCTAAGTATTATTCTGTTGATGGGCTGTATGCTACATAAAAGCCAGGTCATGGCACACACTTGAAAGTAAATCAAGGAAGACTGTAATTGTGGAGGGTGTCTGGCAAGAACGAAGAATGCTTATCTACAGGAAATATGCATATGTAAATCTTGTAACAATTCTGGGTAGTTAGAAAGCTGATAAAAGTAACAAGAGTTAGACAACTTGCAGGCCTCAGCTAAAAAATAAGAATACAGATGGCTTGCAGCCAATAAAATGTGTATTAGATAACTCCTGGGGCATTCATTAGCCAAGGCTTAGGAATAGGGACAGCTACCATGTTTCCCCGAAAATAAGACAGGGTCTTATTTTCTTTTAACCCCCCAAATAAGGGCTTGGCCTTATTATCGGGAGGGGGGTGTGTCTTATTATTTTGGGGGTGCAGGAGGCAGCGAGTGTGGGACTGGACGTCCCGTCGCTGCCATTGCCCCCTCCCTGTTCTTCGTGCCAGCCGCTGCCCTGATGTGTCCCGCCGCCTCCGCTTCCTTGTAGAGCAGAATTCTGCAAGGCTTGTGCCATTGTATGCACGAACTGCAGCACCGCCATGAGCTTCATCATACCGGCACAGCTAGCGTCCTGCTGCTCGCAGCTGTGCCGGTATGTCAAACCTTGCTGCCGTTCCTGCATGCAATGGCACAAGCCTTGCAAAGTCCTGCTCTACGAGGAAGCAGTGGTGGTGGCACGACAAGTCTCACAAAGAAATACTGTCTATAAGTGTTTGGAAGGTTGATGTTTTTATGTTGTTTTTGTTTAAAAAATAAAAAACTTTTTGCAAAAAAAAAAAGTCTCACAAAGACTCATTTCTGGTAGGTGGGGCAGGGGAGAAGCGAGACGTGGAGCTCCCCTCATCCACTCCCCTCATCTTTCCTTTCTCTCACCCCATTCTCTCTCTTTCCTCTCTCATCCTCCCCCCTTTCTCTCTCCTTTCCTTTCTCTCACCCCATTCTCTTTTTCCTCTCTCATCCCCCTCTCTCTTTCTTTCCTTTCTCTCACCCCATTCTCTCTTTTTCCTCTCTCATCCTCTTCCCTCATTTCCTTTCTCTCAACCCATTCTCTCTCTTTTTCCTCTCTCATCCTCCCCCTTTCTCTCTCCTTTCCTTTCTCTCACCCCATTCTCTCTTTTTCCTCTCCCTCTCTCTTTCTTTTCCTCTCTGTCTTCTTTCCTTTCTCTCTCATTTTCTTCTCTCTCATCCTCTCCCCACCTCTTCTTTCCTTTCTCTCTTCCCATTCTGTCTCTCATTTTTGCTAGAGGTGGTGGTAGGTGCCAGTAAGGAGTGGGGCTAAGGAGTGGAGCATGGGGCACGGCACTGGCTTGTCACTCTTTTTGCAGTGGCCATTGGCTTGGCGCGAAGGAGTTGAGTGCGAGACATGGCACTGGCTTGTCACTCTTTTTGCAGTGGCCATCGGCTTGGTGTGAAGGAGTGGAGCGTGAGACAGGGCACTGGCTTGCCACTCTTTTTGCAGCGGCCATCAGCTTGGGGCTAAGGAGTGGAGTGCGGGGCATGGGTCTGGCTTGTCACTCTTTTTGCAGTGGCCATCAGTTTGGGGCTAAGGACTGGAGCGCGGGGCATGGCGCTGGCTTGCTGCTCTTTTTGCGGTGGCCATCAGCTTGGTGCTAAAGAGTGGAGTGCAGGGCACGGCGCTTTTTGCACAGTAAGGGCATGTGGGGATGCGTGGGGCATGTTCCCCCCTTCCCCCCCGGCCTCACTGCCTCACCTCGTGTTGTTTGTGCTGCAGGCAACCAGATGAAATGGTGGGACCAGTTGCACATGCGTGTAAGTAGTTGGAGGGGGGGCTTATTTTGCGGGGGTGGCTTATATTATCACATGTGCTGAAAAGCCCGATTGGCCTTATTTTTGGGACATGTCTTATTTTTGGGGAAACATGGTATTATTGTAGAATTGTAGAATATTGTAGAATTATTACTAAAATGTTTATTAGATGATATTTCTTATTATCTTGCCTTGTCCTGCCTTCTCTTTTAGTGAAAATATATAAAGCTTACTTAAACCTTTATTCTTAGTTCTTGGCATTTTGACCAGGAGCCCTTTTCCTTGGAGTACTCCAATAAAAAGCAATCAGAAAAACTTCACCTCATCTCTGGCATCCATTATTGGCTTTGGCACCAGGCTCAGACCCGAATTGGGGACAACATGTTATTCTGACACCTTTCCCTCCACTCAGATTTTGGTATCCTGTTTTCCTACCTGAGCAGGGGTTTTGACTAGAAGATCGCCAAAGTCCCTTTTAACTCTGTTATTCAGTTATTCCTGAGCTAAATACACTGGCCCTCATTGGGACCTATCTCTTTTGCTCCTTCTGGACTAATGAGTTAAAGAGCTGCCTCTAGACATTCATTTTAATAGATTTTTAGAAACGTGCAGTTGAAAGTTCTTCATGTCTCTTTACCCTGAAGACCCAATTTCATTTGGAATTTAATCCCAAACTGATTGCCCTTTTAGCATTTTTCTTGACACTTCTCCAAAATGCACCCCCAAGAAACCACATCTCTCTCACACACACCCACGCACACACACCCACACCAGTGGTGGGTTTCTACCGGTTTGCACTGGTTCGGAAGAACTGGTAGCTGTAATTTGGCCTGGGTCGCCGAATTGATAGCGACTGCTGGCTGGCTGCATCCCCAAACTGGTCAGCCGGTTGCCACTTGCTCACCCCGCCCACCTGCCCCACCCAGTCACTCCTCACCTCCTGGGCAGCTTGCCTGCCTAAGCTGCCTTCTCACGTGGTGCCTGCCTGCCCTGCACCTCAATTGAGCTGCCTCCTCCTGCCTACAGGTAATTTGCGCTAGCCATCTCCTCCCCAGAGCTTGCTCCCCCCCCATCCCCCCGAGCTCACTTGGCTGGCTAAGCTGCTATGGCTTGGCATGTCTCCATGCCAGGCCACACTGCCCATAGCCTAGCTTGCCGTAGGCCCCCCACCGTCCCTACTGGGCTTGCAACCTTACCTTCCTTCCATGGCTGGTGGCAGAGGGAAAGGCATGCCCGCGCCCATGAGGAACATTGTTGTTAAGGAGAACCACTCCACAGCCCTAGCCATGCATTTTCAAGCCCAGGCTATTGCAATAGCTTTTCCCTCCAAGCAGCCCGGGCTTGAAAACACATGGCTGGGGCCGATGAGCTGTCCTCCTTAACAACCTCCAAAACTGCTCCAAGCCTCGGTTCCTCGTGGGTGCTGAAAGTACCCACCTTCAACCTGGCTGTTCCTCTGTGCCTGGCTTTCCGGATGGGTCCTCAAAGCTCTGTGCTGTGAAAGATGCTCCCCAGGCAAGAGATCGGTGGAGAGAAGAAGCAGCTGCTGATCACATGGAGCGTTGTTCTCTGGCTACCTGTTTTATCTCTCCCGCTCTCTTGCTGGGGGAGCATTTTTCACAGCACAGCGCTTTGGGTCCTGTAGTGTAAGTCCCATCCGGAAAGCCAGGCAGAAAGAAATGGGTTGAATCCTGTTTCTCTCTGGCACAGTTCTTTCCAGATTTACCAGGACCCAAAGCGCAGTGCTGCAAAAAACTCTCTCTCTGTCCCAGAAAGAGAGCGGGGGAGAGAAAACAGGTCACCAGAGAACACTTGGAGGGCTTAATCATGTGCTCCCAGGTCAGTGGCTGCTGCTTCTCCCCCCTGCTTCTCTTGCCTGGGAGAGAGTTTTGCAGCACTGCGCTTTGGGAGTCAGACTCCTGTAAGTCCCATCCAGAAAGTATGCACTTTCCCTGGAGCTCCCCTTTCGGCCGCCGTCACCACCACCCTGCCTGCCACCACCTGGAGCTCCTGTTTTGCTTGCTGCCACTGCTCCCCCACCTACCACTGCCTGGAGCTCCCGTTTCAGCTGCTGCCACCACCTGCCACTGCCTGCTGCCTCCTGCCACTGCCTGGAGCTTAGCATGGCAGCCCCGGACGGGCGGGCAGATGTACCAGGTTTGCATCGCAGTCTCGGCTCCAGCACGGCATCTCCTCCGAGGGCCACCCGCCGTCAGCCTTACTTCACAGGCAGTCATGCCCTGGCTCCATTGGGATCTGAAGGGATTCCATTTAAGGTCGGTGGAGGCATGTGGAAGATCTAGAAGATAAGTCCGATGCTGGTGGCGGGGACAGGAGACCCACTGCACTTGGCCAAAGAGCCGCCTTTTGGGCTTGGCGCGCTCAGATTCTGTGGGGCTGCCACCTGCTTCCCTTCCCCTCCACCTCAGGTCCTGCTGCCCACATCTAGCCCATGACTGGGGATGCTTCTGGGCCGGGCCAGCCAGTGGGTGAAAGAGACAAAGAAAGAGAGAAAGAAAGAGAAAGAGACAAGAAAGAAAGAGAAAGAAAGAAAGAAAGAAAGAAAGAGAAAGAAAGAGACAAAGAGACAAAGAAAGAGAAAGAAAAAGAAAGGAAGAGGAAGGAAGGAAGGGAGAGAGACAAGAAAGAAAGAAAGAAAGAAAGAAAGAAAGAAAGAAAGAAAGGGAAAGAGAAAAAAGAAAGGAAGGAAAGGAGAAAGAGGAAAAAAAGAAAGAAAGAAAGAAAGAAAGAAAGAAAGAAAGAAAGAAAGAAAGAAAGAAAGAAAGAAAGAAGGAAAGAGAAAGAAAGAGAAAGAAGAAACTTTCACAGCAATCTAGGGCTGGAAGGGATCTCAGAGGTCATCTAGTGTTTCTAGTCCAAAACCCTGCTGCAGCAGGAAACCTTACATCATCTGGATTATTTTGGTGCCCCTAACAGAGAGGGAAATTACCAGAAAGGAGGAGTTTACTAGGACAAGGCTGCCATGCAGAGGAAGGCAGTGATAGTCCTTGGCTTATGACCACAACTGAGCCCAAAATTTTTGTTGCTAAGCAAGAGCATTGTTAAGTGAGTTTCACCACATTTTATTCAATCCATGACCTCTTCTGGTTCTAACAGTCATGTGCAAGCTAGGGAAGAACATCTGAAGGGGTATGTAATGTTCGAATGTACAGAAGTTATAGTTAAATGTGTGGCAGAAAGTGGACTCTGGGTGTTTTTTTCCATATGTAGTAAGTGAGGTGGAATGTGTATAATTTTAGAAGAGCTCTCTCTCTCTCTCTCTCTCTCTCTCTCTCTCTCTCTCTCTCTCTCTCTCTTTCTCTCTCTCTCTCTCTCTCTCTCTCTCTCTCTGTGTGTGTGTGTGTGTGTGTGCGCATACACATACAGCATATATAGTAGATAATGTATCTTTTTGTGTGCCTATACACACTCTATACTATGTAATATGTATGTACACATATAGCATATATACATAGGATTAAATAGTATATTTTGGATGTTCAGTAGTAGTAAATAAATAGACAGGGAAATTGTATCTCGTTGAGGCCTTTGAGGTGAGTAGAGGTGAGGCACCCTAACCCTAACCATTGACATGAGTGACGTCAAGTTGGCCATGCCCACCAGTCACATGACTAACCAGCCACGCCCACCCAGTCACATGATCACCCAGCTACGCCCACCCAGTCACATGACCACCAAGCCACTCCCACAGTCACATGACCACCAAGCCACTCCCATCAAGCAAGCCACACCCACAGAACTGGTAGTAAAAAATTTGAAGTCCACGACTGACACACACACACACACACACACACACATTCAATTTAAGCATATTCCCTTGTTTTGCAGCCTTTCTGGTAGAGTTAAGATGACAGGCAAAGGTTCCCAGGTCAAAGATACCATTTGTATAAATAATCCACAACTGCTCAGTTTCAAAGCCATGAAATGTCCAGCAAAGAGCCTGTTGAAAGGTGAAAGGAAGGAATGGGAACAGGTGTGAAGGAGGGAACTTGTCAGATCCCTAAAAGTGATACTGCCATTCAATTGGGAGAAGCGGTGGGGTTGGATTCAATTTATTAGCATTGCTGAGTCAACAGATATTTTACAACCTATATCCTGGCGCTGAAGCGCCCTGAGATCTCCTTACCTTTGGGGAATGTTTATCACAGCCATGTGGGTTGTTTCACTTTATTTCATTTTATTTTTTTTACATATATAAACACACAAAAAACACATACACATACAAATGTGACAAATACGACATTAATAACATAAATGACATCTAAACGTAGTGTCTGATTTTATCCGACATCAATAACCTAAATTCCTCAATATATATTCCTTCCTCTCGCCTTATATAACGATATTATTTTTTAATCTTTAATTATGGGTTGTTATATCTTATTTGGTACAGAATTTTATTTTACTCTTTTAGGATCCTCTTTTGGTTTTGTTTTTCCCCTCTAACCATTGATACCACCTTTGCCAAACCAGGTAGTAGTCAGATTCTTCCTTTCCTTGAATTTCCTTGGTGAGTCTGTCCATCTCAGCACATTCCATGACTTTAGATATTATTCTATCTTGTGTTGGGACTTCTTCCAATTTCCAATTTTGTGCATAAGTGATCCTTGAGGCAGTCAAAATATGTGTGATCAAGTATATTGTTTCTCTGTCGTAATTACTTGTAAATATGCCTAATAAATATGTTTCCGGTCTTAGTGGTACTTTTTGGGCTGTTATTTGTTCCAATTGGGTTTTGATATTATTCCAGAATTGTTTGGCTTTGGGACACGACCACCACATGTGGTAGTATGTCCCTTTTTGTGCTTTGCATTTCCAGCAGAGTGAAGATGTATTGGGGAACATTTTGGAGATTCGTGCCGGTGGGAGATGCCATCTATAAAACATCTTGTAAATATTTTCTTTGTACGGTACTGATAAGGTTAATTTACTGTTAATTTTCCATAGTTTTTCCCATTTGTTTAATTCTATAGGGTATCCAAAGTTCATCGCCCATGTAATCATATTTTCCTTGACTATCTCCTCCTCTAATTTATATGCCAGTAAGAAATTATAGATTTTTGTTATTAATTTCTCATTGGGGCCCAATAAGATTTTGTCCAGTGGTTTAGTTCTTTTTGGATTCCAAATTTCTCCATATCCGTTTTGTGTCTGGATTGTAATTGTAAGTATGGCCACCAATCCATTTCAAGCCCTTGAGTTCTTAGTTGTTCTATTGTTTTTACTTCTCGGGTTGTTTCACTTTAAAGCAGTGGTGAAATCTATTTTTTTTTTGCCACCGGTTCTGTGGGCGTGGCTTGGTGGGTGTGGCTTGGTGGTGGTCATGTAAGTGGGTAGGCGTGGCCATTTTTTTTTACTTTTTAAAGCATTTTTAACTAGTAAAAAATATAAAAAATGCTTTTAAAAGTAAAAAAAAAAAGTTTCCGATGATCAGCACCTAACCAGCCTGGCCCCCCTCGCCAAGCCAGATCCAACGCCTCCTAGCCCCAAAGATTGCAAACCTTTCTACCTCAGCCACCCAGTTTGGGAGATGACGGGGGGGGTGGGGGAGAGAGAGAAACAAAGTGCTCAGCTGCTCCCCCTTTTCACTCACCCCGAGCTTCCTGTTGTGGATTTTCACACCTTGCTTCATGCACCTGGGATTGTCACCTTCATCTTCTTCTTCCTCCTCCTCTCCAAGTGGAAAAATGCCAGGAGCAAGTGCAAAAAGAAGTGCTTGCTTGCTCCTGGTCTTTTTCCATTTGTAAGGAAGCTTTCATACCTGTGAAGGGAAGTCTGGCCTCCTGCGCTAAAAATCTCACCAGTACTGCTGTGTGCGCAGCTTGTGTGTGTGTGTGTGGATGTCGGGCATGAGCTGCTGCGAAGACCAGGAGCAGATACACACACACACAGAGAGGCTTTAAAAGACCTTTGAATGAAGGCGGGGGTGGATTGGAGGGATTATTTCCTTCCCCCTCCCTGCCTCTGCACCGACATTCAGTGCAGCGCACACACGCACACACACACACACACACACACACACACACACACACACACACAGAGGCTTTAAAAGACCTTTAGAATGATTTGGGGCTCCTTCAGGTTGGCCTTCAAAGAAAAGAGGAATGAAAGCGGGGGTGGATTGAAGGGGTGAATTCCCCAACTCTGGTTCAGCCAGCCAGAGATGGGATGGCAGGCACAGGCTGCTGCGAAAGACCAGGAGCAAACACACACACACACACACAAGCTGCGTGCACAGCAGTACTGGTGAGGTTTTTAGCAAGCAGCACAGGAAGCCAGACTTCCCTTCACAGGTACGAAAGCTTCCTTACAAATAGAAAAACGTTGGGAGCAAGCAAGCGCTTCTTTTTGCACTTGCTCCTGGCATTTTTCCACTTGGAGAGAAGGAGGAGGAAGAAGAAGACGAGGGCAACAATCCTGGGCGTGTGAAGCAAGGCATGAAAATCCACAGCAGAAAGCTCGGGGTGAGTGAAAAGGTAGAGCAGCCAAGCACTTTTGTTTCTCCAGAACCGGTAGAAAAAAATGCTTTAAAAAAAAAAAGTTCCGACCATCAGGCATTGCTCAGCTGATCGTCGGAACTTTTTTAAAAAACTTTTTAAGCATTTTTTTACTACCGGTTCTCTGGAAGTAAAAGCAGGAAGTAACAATGACTGGGGGAGTGGGTGGAGCCTTGAGTTGTCATCACTTTCTCCGAAACACCGGCCATCATCGCTACTGGATAGGTCGATCCGGTCTGAACTGGGAGCATTTCACCCCTGCTTTAAAGGATAACGGAGGATAACAATGCTTATCCGGTTCTCAGGGCAGTTGGTAAATCTTCACACTTAGATGGAAGAGAGGAAATTAATTTCAATAAATATAAATGGACTCAATTCGGCCACCAAAAGAAAGACAGTATTTCACAAATTAGAGAAATTAAAAGCTGATATAATATGTCTACAAGAAGTACATATTAAAAAACAGCATGAATATCTATTGACACAACCAAAATTGGGGAAAAATTTTTCATCACTAGCGCAAAATAAAAAAAGAGGAGTTGTAATATATATTAAAAAAACAATTTTGGCAGAATGTAAATACTCAGACTTGGATGGAAGAATTTTGATGATGGAAATACTTGATAATAACAGAAAAATTCTTATGGCGGAACAAGTTGCAACAAGTTTACAATACGCGAAGCATAATACTTTTTGCAATGCTAATAAACCGGGCAGATGGTTGGCTTACACATTGAGGAAAAAACAAAGTATACGGACTATTGATAGTATTGATATTGGAGGGAAAGAAATCTTTCAACAAAAACTAATTAAAGAAGCTTTTGTGGATTATTACACTAAACTATATGCCAAAGATGAGGTGCAGAATGGACTTATAGAAAAATATTTAAAGGATAAGAGAGTTACAAAAATTACTGATCAACAAAAGGAAAGAATGAATTATCCTATAACAGAGGAGGAGATAACAGCAGCAATTAAACAGCTAAAAACAGCCAAAGCTCCTGGCACGGATGGTTTGACTGCAGTGTATTATAAAACTTTACAAGCTGAAATGGTGGGACAACTTAGAGATTTATTTTGCAATATTCAACAAGGGGGTAAAATACCCCCATCCTGGACAACTGCTTATATATCTTTGATACCAAAAGAACAAGTTGGTCCTAAAAAACCAGAGAACTACAGACCAATATCTCTTTTGAATACAGACTATAAAATTTACGCGAAGGTATTAGCCAACAGGTTGATGCCAGTAATCCAAAAGGTGATTCATGAGGACCAAGCGGGATTTATTGAGGGTAGATACATGAAGGACAATGTAAGGCAAGTAATAGACTTATTGGAATATCTTGATAAGAATAAACAGATTTCTGCAGTGCTGGTCTTTTTGGATGCGGAGAAGGCCTTTGATAGAGTGGATTGGAATTTTCTACTAAAGACTTTAAAAAAGATGGGCTTTGGGGACCAGTTTACACAGGCAATTTCAGCAATTTATCAAGAGCAAAAAGCACAGATTATTATTAATGGAAGTTTGACGACAGAGTTTAAAATTGAAAAAGGAACAAGACAGGGATGTCCGTTGTCCCCACTTTTATTTATTTTAACATTGGAAGTCTTGCTAAATACAATACGGGACTCAAAAATTTTGAAAGGCATAATGATAAGGCAAGAGGATTATAGAGTAAAGGCATTTGCAGATGATCTGGTGGTTACCCTATCACAACCAATGGAATCAATAATCTTGATGAACGACATTATACAAGACTATGGTAGAGTTTCAGGTTTCAGAGTGAACTCAAAAAAGACTAAAACGATAGTCAAAAATATGACACAAGATCGTAAACATGAGTTTGAAAGGAGGGCAGGTTTTGAAATTGTACCTAAGGTAAAATATCTTGGAGTTCAGGTTGCAGAATCAAACATGAAATTGTTTCAAAATAACTATGAGGTGTTGTGGCGAGAGGTTCAGAAAGACATGGGGACTTGGAAAAAGCTGCAACTGTCTTTACTTGGAAGAATAGCAGCAGTTAAGATGAACATTTTGCCAAGATTTCTGTTTTTGTTTCAAATGATTCCGGTGCTTAAAAGTGATAAACAACTGAAAGTTTGGCAAACTGGACTTAATAAGTTTGTCTGGAACGAGAAAAAGCCGAGAGTGAAATTGAAAATTATGCAAGATGTTCCAGAAAGAGGAGGCCTTAAACTTCCAAACCTACAGTTATACTATGATGCAGCAGCTTTAACTTTAACAAGTGATTGGTTTGGAAGTAAAAAGGCTGGAATATTGAATGCAGAAAGTTTTGATCTTGAATTTGGATGGCATGCTTACCTATTTTATGATGACAAAGTTGATAAAGTATTTAAAAGTCATATACTTAGAGACTCTTTGATGAGAGTTTGGAAGAAGCACCGACTCAAATGGGATTATAAAATACCGCTATGGCTGGATCTTGGTCATACCTTGTGGAATACAAATATAATGTCACTCGGGGGGTTTTTATACAAAGAGGTTCTTTTTACAGATGCGGGCAGATGGCAGTTGAAGACATTGCAGACACTGTTGGACGAAGGGATTAATTTAACCTGGTTACAATATAATCAATTACAATTGAGATGGAAAGAGGACCAAAAAACTGGTATTATGTTGCATGAGGAAGAATTGGTTAGACATATAAGAGAGAAAGGTCCAATGCATATTAAAAGGCTTTACAATGTTTTGCTAGAAAGGGATTCAGAAACGGAATTAGTTAAAGATTGTATGATTAAGTGGGCACAAAATTTTGAAGAACCAGTGATGTTGGAAACATGGGAAAAAATTTGGGTTCAGAATGTTAAATTTACACAGTCGCAGAATTTGAGGGAAAATTTTTATAAAATGTTTTATAGATGGCATCTAGATCCTAAAAAGCTGTCATGTATGTACCCTAATGTTCAGCCAAAATGTTGGAGATGTGAATGTTTGGATGCTACGTATTATCATGTTTGGTGGACCTGTAGGAAAGTTAAGGCTTTTTGGATAAAAATATGGTGGGTCATGCAGAATGTTTTGAAGAAAAAAATTCAATTTTCTCCACAATTGTTTTTATTGGGCATAGCTAAGGGTTTTACACGGGATGAAACAAAATTAATATTGTATATGATAACAGCAGCAAGATTGTTGATAGGTAAATATTGGAAGAATGAAGCCTTGCCTACTATCGAGGAATGGACTTCGAAGATGGCTAGCTTTGCAGAGATGGCGAAGATTTCAGCATATTTAAAAGATTGTTCACAAGAGACTTATGAATGGGAATGGAAAAGGTGGATAGAATATGTTCAGAACAAATACCAAATTAGAAAGTATCAAATAGCTTTTATTTGAAAACAATGTATTAGAAATATTTTAATATAAAGAGACAAAGAGGGAAAATTATGTAGGGGGAGGGATGGGTTCAGGTATATATATCAGTGTTATTAGTTATGAGTACATAATAGGGAAGTCTGGGGGGGGAGGGTTAGGGAGGGTTAGGGAGGACGGGAAGTTTGGGGAGGGAGGTGGGGGGGTGAAAAAAAGGGGTGAAAATGTAATTGTAAAACTTTTGCAATAAAAAAAAAAAAAAAAAAAAACAGAAAAATTCTTTTAATAGCAATTTATGCTCCAAATGAAAACCAAAGTGACTTTTATAGAAGACTACACAATAGAGTAATTGAAATGGATTATGACAACATATGCATGATGGGAGATTTTAATGGAATTGTTGAGGAAAATTGGGACTACAAAATGAATAAAGCAACAAAGCACAGTAGGAAAATATTGCCAAAATTCTTTTTCAAGATGATGGAGGAAATGAATATGAAAGATATATGGAGAGAAAGAAATAAAGGAAAGAAACAATATATATTTTATTCAGACAGACATTTATCATGGTCTAGGTTAGACATGATATGGTCAACAATGGAATTGTTGTTGAATATAGAACATGTGGAAATAGAAACTAATTTATGGGCGGATCATAACCTGGTGATGATAACTTGGAAAAGACAAAAAGAAGAGCTAGATGGACTTTAAATAATACAATATTAAAAGAGCAAGAGTTTATGCAGAAGATGGAAAGAGAATTGGCCTTCTTCTTTAAAGAAAACAAGAAAGATGAGACATCTATACAAATCTGCTGGGATACAATGAAGGCATTTGCTAGAGGATTAATTATATATTATACAAGAAAAAAGAATGTAAAAAAAAGATTAACACTGAAAATTCTGACTCACGATTATAAGAGACTTGAGAAGGAACTTCAGAATGATCTACATAAGAAGATTGTCAAAATTAAAATGAATACAGTAAAGCATAAAATAAAGGTGTTGGTTACAACCTTTAAAGCGCTCCATGGCATAGGACCTGGGTATTTGCGGGACCGCCTTCTGCCGCCGATAGCCTCCCACCGACCTGTACGCTCCCACAGAGAGGGACTCCTCAGGGTGCCGTCAGCCAGGCAATGTCTGCTGGTGACCCCCAGGGGGAGGGCCTTCTCTGTGGCAGCTCCCGCCCTCTGGAACGATTTGCCCCCGGAGATAAGAAGGATAAGAAGGATATCGGATCTCCGTGTCTTTCGCCGTGCCCTGAAAACTTTTCTTTTCCATCAAGCAGGGCTGGCGTGAACCCCCCCCCCTTTTTTTAGTTTTTTAGTTGTTTAAATTAGTTGTCAATGGGTTTTACTTTGAATTGTTTTATAATTGGGCCAAAGTATATAATTCTTTTAATAATTTTAAGTTTTGTATTGTTATGTGTTTTAGTTTTGGCTGTGCACCGCCCTGAGTCCACTAGGAGAAGGGCGGTATACAAATTGAATGAAATAAATAAAATAAATAAATTTATTGGAGAAGGAAGAACTGGCTCAGAAGATAAGAAGTGCTAAACAAATTTTTTTTGAAAACGTGAATAAACCAGGCAGATGGCTAGCATATAAATTGAAAAAGGAAAGAGAATCGAGGAACATAACACACCTTATTGATGAACAAGGGGAAAGCAAATTTGGACATAAAGAGATGGGAAAGATTATACATGAGTTTTACAGAAAACTTTATAAAAGAGAGACAATAGAGGAGGAGGAAGTGTCCAAGTACTTACAACATGCAAAGTTACCTCAGATTAGTAAAGATATTGAGGAGATGTTGGAAAGAAACATAACGATGATGGAGTTAATAGAAGCAATTAAGAAACAAAAAAATGGCAAAGCACCAGGGCCCGATGGCCTACCAGCTGAATATGATAAGACACTGAAAGAACCTTTGACCATCCCATTATTGGAGGTGATGAATGAAATGATGATAAAGAAGGAAATACCCAAATCATGGACAGAGGCATATATTACTTTGATTCATAAAGAAGATACGGGCCCACAACAAATAAAAAATTATAGACCTATATCCTTGTTAAACTCGGACTACAAAATTTTTGCTTCAATATTGGCAGAGAGACCTAAGAGATACTTAAATAATTTCATACATACTTAAACAATTTCATACAAAATGGATTTCTTCCAAAAAGACAAATTAGGGACAACATAAGAATAATCTTGGACACTTTAGAGTATTATGAAGCACACCCTGAAAAGCAGATGGCTTTGGTTTTTTTAGATGTGCAAAAAGCCTTTGACAATTTTAACTGGCAGTTTATGACCCTTCAAATGGAAAGAATGGGCTTTGGGAGGAAATTTGTACAGGCCATTGAAACTATCTACTCTAAACAAACGGCAAAAGTAATGATAAATGGAGAATTGATGGATGCGATTGAAATAGAAAAAGGCACGAGACAAGGATGTCCTTTATCCCCATTGTTGTTTATATTGACATTAAAAGTTTTAAATAGGCATGTCAGAGGAGAAAAAGAGATAAAGGGCATGAAGATTCGAAAGGAAGAATACAAACTCCAAGCTTTTGCAGATGATTTGGTTTTTATTATTGAAGAACCATTAACAACAATAAGTAAATTAATAGAAATTATTAGAGATTTTGGAAAAGTAGCTGGTTTGAAAATTAATAAGGATAAAACAAAAGTAATGACTAAAAATATGTTGAAAAAACAGAAAGAAGAATTGATGGAGATTTCGAAAATGCAGATTAAAAACAAAGTGAAATACTTGGGGATACATTTAACACCAAGATGTAGTGCTTTGAAAGAAAACAATTACAACAAGCTTAAACAACAGATAGGGCAAGATTTGTTGAAATGGGGCAACTTGCAATTGTCTTTGATTGGTAGGATTAAGATGAATGTCCATTAAGATGAATGTCTTGCCTAGAATCCTGTATTTATTTCAGACAATTCCAATCAAGTTGGATAAAGAATTTTTTATAGACTTTGACAACGTTAACTGGCAGTTTATGACCCTTCATTTTATAGATAAAATGATAACGAGATATATATGGCAAAGGAAAAAGGCAAGAATAAAGTTAAAGCTATTACAAGATGCTAAATCAAGGGGGGGCTTCGGTCTGCCCAATTTTGAATGGTACTATCAAGCTGCTAGTTTAACGTGGATGAAAGAATGGATAACTTTGAGGAATACTAGATTATTAAATTTGGTGGGACATGATTTGTTGATGGGTTGGCATGCTTTCTTATGGTACAAAGGAACAAAAATACAAGGGTATTTTTGAAGACATCAAATATGTGAAGCTCTATGGCTGAATTGGGAGAAGGTTAAAAAACTTTATTATTTGAAAATACCTGTTTGGGTATCCACAATAGAGGCTTTTTCTTATCCTGTAATATTTAGAAAGGAACAAACTATTAGGTACAGTGAATTACTGGATGAAAAGGGTGAACTCAAATTAAAACAGGAACTAGAGGAACAGAGATTTGAGATGGATTGGTTTTCATATATGCAAATATTTTCTAGGTATCAAGAAGATTGTAAGCAAGAAGGGTTCTATAATGCTTTGACTAATTTGGATAAGATTTTAATGGGTGCTGATGATCATATTATTAAAAAGCTGTATGGGTTTTTGCTAGAGCTAAAATTGGAAGAAGAACAAGTTAGAATCAATGATAGTTTGGAGGAAAAACTTTGGTTATGGGATTGATTTAGAAAAATGGCAAAAATTATGGTCTCATAACTATAAAATGATAATGTCTACAGCATATAAGGAAAATTTGCATAAGATGTTTTACAGGTGGCATTTATCCCCATCGGGAATTGCCAGAATGTTTCAGAACAAATCGGAGAAGTGTTGAAAATGTCATCAGACCCCAGGATCCTATTACCACATGTGTTGGACATGTCTAGAAGCAATCCTTACTGTAAACAACATCTGCAAAACCGTTAACCCAGAGAAGAATTCTTCGCTCTACTGAGGGGACCTTGCAAACCATGTCTCAACAAAGCAGGGAACAGGGAGAAGCTGAATGATGGAGGGAGACATCAACTATCACCCAGCCAGATACCTGCTTCATACACCCCATCGGAGAAGATGAGGTAACCCTGGAAGATCCTGAAAAGCCCCACTGGTCAATTGGCATCGGGAAGAAAGATAGCTGGGATGAGAGAACCAGAGGAGTCACCCTCAGCCATGGTAATCAAAAACTGGGGTGAAAACTGGAGCTAGAAGCCCTCTCTGACCAGGGGGAACTAACCGAAGCACCACCGAAGGAGGATTTATTTATTCATTTATTTATTTATTCAATTTATATACCGCCCTTCTCCTAGTGGACTCAGGGCGGTGCACAGCCAAAACTAAAATACATAACAATACAAAATTTAAAATTAATTAAAAGAATTATATACTTTGGCCCGAATTAAAACAGTGCGAATTAAAACCCATTCACAAATTAAAACTAAACAATTAATAACCATTAAAAACTAAAAAAGGGGGGCGGGGTTCATGCCAGCCCTGCTTGCTGGAAAAGAAGTGTTTTCAGGGCTCGGCGAAAGACCCGAAGATCCGATATCCTTCTTATCTCTGGGGGTAAATAGTTCCAGAGGGCGGGGGCTGCCACAGAGAAGGCCCTCCCCCTGGGGGTCGCCAGCCGACCTTGCCTGGCCGACGGCACCCTGAGGAGTCCCTCTCTGTGGGAGCGTACTGGACGGTGGGAGGCTATCGGCGGCAAAAGGCGGTCCCGCAAGTACCCAGGTCCTATGCCATGGAGCGCTTTAAAGGTGGTAACCAACACCTTGAAGCGCACCCGGAAGACCACTGGAAGCCAATGCAGCTCACGCAGGAGAGGTATCACATGGGAGCGACCCCTTGCTCCCATAATCCCCCGCGCGGCCGCATTCTGCACCAGTTGGAGCCTCTGGGTACTCCTCAAGGGGAGCCCCATGTAGAGAGCATTGCAGTAGTCCAGGCGGGAAGTGACGAGTGCCTGAGTGACTGTGCGTAAGGAATCCCGATCCAGAAAGGGACGCAACTGGCGAATCAGGCGGACCTGATAAAAAGCCCCCCTGGCCATGGCCGTCATATGCTCTTCTAAAGACAGCCGTGCATCCAGGAGGACGCCCAAGTTGCGAGCCCTATCCGTGGGGGCCAATAACTCGCCCCCAATAGCCAGCGATGGTACCAGCTGGCTATATCAGGACGCCGGAAGCCACAGCCACTCGGTCTTGGAAGGGTTGAGTCGAAGCCTGTTACTCCCCATCCAGATCCGCACGGCCTCCAGGCACTGGGACATCACTTCAAGGGCATTGTTGGGATGGCCCGGAGTGGAGATGTACAGCTGAATATCATCAGCGTACTGATGGAACTCCACCCCAAAGCCACGGATGATCTCACCCAGCGGCTTCACATAAATGAACAGAAGGGGCGAGAGGACCGACCCCTGAGGCACCCCACAAACAAGGCGCCTTGGGGTCGACCTCTGCCCCCCTGCCAACACCAACTGCGACCGGTCAGAGAGATAGGAGGAGAACCACCGCAAAACAGTGCCCCCCACTCCCAACCCCTCCAACCGGCGCAGCAGGATACCATGGTCGATGGTATCAAAAGCCGCTGAGAGATCTAACAGGACCAGGACAGGGGAACAACCCCTATCCCGAGCCCTCCAGAGATCATCCACCAACACAACCAATGCCGTTTCCGTGCTGTGCCCAGGCCTGAAGCCGGACTGGAGCGGATCCAGATAGACAGCTTCATCCAGGTACCCAGGAAGCTGTTGCGCCACCACACTCTCAACAACCTTCGCCAAGAAGGGAAGGTTGGAGACCGGACGATAGTTAGCCAAAACAGCCGGATCCAGAGCAGGCTTCTTGAGCAGGGGCCTCACCACCACCTCTTTCAAGGCGGATGGCAAGACACCCTTGCTCAAAGAAGCATTGATAATACCCTGGAGCCAGCCTCGCGTAACCTCCCGGGAGGCCAGCACCAACCAGGAGGGACACGGGTCCAATAAACATGTGGTCGCGTTCAGCCGCCCCAGTATCCTGTCCATGTCCTCGGGAGCAGCAGGGTCGAACTCCTCCCAAATGGCAGTCTCAAGACCAACACCCATCATCCCGCCTGTACCTACCCAGTCAGAGACCAAGCCTTCCCAAATCTGAGTGATTTTATCGTGCAGATACTGGACAAAATCCTCGGCACGACCCTGCAAGGGATCCTCCCGCGCTCCCAGATGAAGGAGGGAATGGGTCACCCTAAACAGGGCGGCCGGGCGATTATCTGCCGATGCGATAAGAGCGGAAAAATAGTTACATTTTGCCGCTTTTATCGCCACTAGGTAAGTCTTAATATGAGATCTTACCAGTGTTCGGTCAGATTCGGAGCGACTAGATCTCCAACTGCTCTCTAGGCGTCTTTTCTGGCGCTTCATCCCCCTCAGCTCCTCGGAGAACCAAGGAGCCAGGTAGACTCGGCGACAGGTCAGAGGCCGCACAGGCACGACTCGGTCCAAAGCCTCAGCAGCCGCCCTATCCCAGGCGGCCACCAGATCCTCAGCCGAGCCATGAGTCAGAGTCTCAGGAAATGGCCCAAGCTCCATCTGGAACCTATCAGGATCCATCAGGCGCCTGGGGCGGAACCATCTGGATTGTCTGAAGAGGTATATAATCCAATTGGTGATGGAAACTTTGGAAAATCTCAACATCTGAGGGGAGCCAGAACAACAGCCAAGGAGCACTGAAAGGGCAGCAGCCTTGGATGATGCCAGGGGGGGCCCCACCCCTCTGGAGCCCACCAATCAAGCAGAGAGCACAGCAGCAGTGGCAGAGTACCCAGCAAACCCTCCCCTCCAGGCAGCATGCACACTGACACCCATTCCCAACCAGCCCCAAGCCCTGCAACTGGAAAGAAAAACTCCCTCCTTGGGGTGAAGTTTGATGGGGATCTTCAACAATTAGGATTCTTTGTGGCACACGTGCTCAGCTACATGCAAGAGTATGGGTGTGATTTCCAAACCCAAGAATCATGAGTGTGAGTTGTTACTGTAGCCCTGGAGGGAGCCGCTGCCAAATGGATGGTGACCCTGCATAACACCGATGCACCAGAACTGCGGGACTTCAACCATTTCATGATGGCCCTATGACGACAGTTCAAAGACCCCCTCGGAGATCGCAAAGCACACGGCCGCATTAAGGTGGTGAGGCAGGGGCGATGGCCAGTAGCAGAGTATACTGAAGAATTCCGGGACTTCGCATGCCGTGTGAAGTGGCCAGAGGACATTTTGGTCAGCTGTTTCAAGGATGGGCTGACTGATGATCTATACAATCCCTGCATGGCCCGAGGTGCACCGAATCACCTACATGAGTGGTACCTCACCACCGAAGAAGCCGAGATTGATATGGCCAGAAACCAGTACCGAGCGGGGCAAGTGTGGAAGAAATCCCCACCCCAATGGAAGCAAGAGCCCCTCACACCACAAACTGCATTTTTCTAAAATCCTCAGCCTGTTTCAAATGTGGAAAGGTGGGGCACTGAGCTGCAGAGTGTCATTCTGAAACATCTCCCCAGAAACCAGAATGCCCGCCAGGGAGGGGGGGGAATTGCGAAACCTGGCCAGCATGGGAAGGAGACTGCCCTGAGGAACAGGGAGATCATAGAATTTCCATGCCCCCCCCCTTTGGGGAGGAAACTCTGGCATCTCAGCAGGAGGAATCACACTCATTCAGAAGCAATCCAGAAGATGAATCACTGGTAAACAAACCAATTAAACCACTTACCCTCCCCTTAAGACTATTTATCCCAAATCAGGACAGGGAGATATATATCTCCATTTTAGTGGACTCAGGGTGCACCTGCTGCTTGATCAGCCCAAGTGTGGAAAAGAGGGGCACCGAGCTGCAGAGTGTCATTTTCGCAAACACCTGCCTGGAACCACCCACCGGGGGGGGGACCTGCAAAACCTTGCCAGTGCAGGAAGGATACTGCCCTGAGGAGCAGAGAGATCATAGAATTTCCATCCCCCCCCCTCTTTGGGGAGGAAAACCTAGCATCTCAGCAGGAGGAATCACACTCATTCGAAAGCGATCCAGAAGACGAACCACTGGTAAGCAAACTAATTAAATTGCTTACTCTCCTCTTAAGATTATTTATCCCAAACTGGGACAGGGAGATAAATATCTCTGCTCTAGTGGACTCAGGGTGCACCCATTGTTTGATCAGCCCAACCCTAGTAGGGAAGTTGAGGATTAATGTAAGAAAGCTGAAAAACCCCATCACTTTCTGCCAACTAGATGGGTCAATAACAAAGGGGGGGGAGAGCCAACAGAGGGGGGGAGATCAGCATCAGGAGCCATGAGGAAATACTTACATTTATACTTACTTACATGGCCCTACGCACATGGGGGGAAACACACTGGACTTGGTTTTTGTCTCTGGACAGTGGCTGAGTGATCTCGAGATAGGGGCTATAGTCATCGAGCCCTTGTCATGGTTGGATCACTCTCTCCTTTGCCTTGACCTTCGAACTGCTGCACCCTGCCGCAGGGAGGTGGAACCGATAAGATGGTACCGCCCCAGGCGCCTGATGGAACCTGATAGGTTCCAGATGGAGCTTGGGCCAATCCCCAAGCTTCTGGCTCACGCCTCGACTGGAGATCTAGTAGCTGCCTGGGATAGGGCGGCCGCTGAAGCTCTGGATCGAGTTGTGCCTTTGCGGCCTCTGACCAGGCGCCAATCTCACCTGGCTCCTTGATTCACCAAGGAGCTGAGGGAGATGAAGCACTGGAAAAGACGCCTAGAGAGTAGTTGGAGGGCCAGTCGTGCTGAATCTGACCGGACACTGGTAAGATCTCATATTAAGAATTGCCTAGTGGCGATAAAAGCAGCAAAATGCACCCATTTCACTGCTCTTATTGCATCATCAGATAATCACCCGGCCACCCTGTTTAGGGTGACCCGCTCCCTGCTCCACCAGGAAGCGAGGGAGGACCCCTTGGAGGGAAGAGCCGAGGATTTTGTTCAGTATCTGTATGACAAAATCACTCAGATTCGGGAAGATCTGGACTCTGACTGGGTAGATCCAGTGGGGATGACGGAGGCAGGTCCTGAGAATGTTATCTGGGATGAGTTTGATCCTGTGACCCCTGAGGATGTGGACAGGATTCTGGGTAGACTGAACGCGACCACATGTTTGTTGGACCCGTGCCCCTCCTGGTTAGTGCTGGCTTCCCGGGAGGTGACGCGAGGCTGGCTCCAGGGGATAATAAATGCTTCATTGGGCGAGGGTGTCTTTCCCGCCACCTTGAAAGAGGCAGTGGTGAGACCTCTCCTCAAGAAGCCTTCCCTGGACCCGGCAGTATTGGCTAACTATCGTCCAGTCTCCAACCTTCGCTTTGTGGCGAAGGTTGTTGAGAGTGTGGTTGCGCGACAGCTCCCCCAGTGCCTGGATGAAACGACGTATCTAGATCTGTTCCAGTCGGGCTTCAGGCCTGGGTACAGCATGGAAACGGCATTGTTCGCATTGGTGGATGATCTCTGGAGGGTTTGGGACAGGGGGTGCTCCTCTGTCCTGGTCCTGTTAGATCTCTCAGCGGCTTTTGATACCATCGACCATGGTATCACGCTGCACCAGTTGGAAGAGTTGGGGGTGGGAGGCACCGTACTACGGTGGTTCTCCTCCTTTCTCTCCGACCCGTCACAGTCTGTGTTGACGGGGGAAGAGGTCGACCCCGAGGCCCCTTATATGTGGGGTGCCACAAGGATCGGCCCTCTCACCCCTTTTGTCCAATATTTATGTAGAGCCGCTGGGCGAAATCATCCATGGTTTCGGGGTGGAGTACCACCAGTACACTGATGACACCCAGCTGTACATCTCCACCCCGGACCACCCCAGCAATGTCCTTGAAGTGATGTCCCATGCCTGGAGGCCGTACGGATCTGGATGGGGAGAAACAGGCTCAGGCTCAACCCATCCAAGACCAAGTGGCTGTGGTTTCCGATGTCCCGATATAGTCAGCTGGTGCCATTGCTGACTATTGGGGGCGAATCATTGGCCCCCACGGAAAGGGCTCGCAACTGGGGTGTCCTCCTGGATTCACGGCTGTCTTTAGAAGAGCACTTGACGGCCGTGACCGGGAGGATTTTTCATCAGGTCCGCCTGATCCGCCAGTTGCGTCCCTTTCTAGATCGGGACTCCTTACTCATGGTCACTCATGCCCTCGTCACCTCCCGTCTGGACTATTGTAACTCTCTCTACATGGGGCTCCCCTTGAAGAGCACTCGGAGGCTCCAACTGGCGCAGAGTGCAGCCGCACGGGTGGTGACGGGAGCGACATGGCGCTCTCATGTAACGCCTCTCCTGCGCGAGCTGCACTGGCTCCTGGTGGTCTTCCGAGTGCGCTTCAAGGTTTTGGTTATCACCTTTAGAGCGCTCCATGGCTTAGGACCTGGTTGTTTACGGGACCGCCTGCTACCACCAATAGCCTCCCACCGACCAGTACGCTCCCATAGAGAGGGGCTCCTCCGGGTGCCATTGACCAAACAATGTTGACTGGCGGCTCCCAGGGGGAGAGCCTTCTCTGTGGAGGCACCTACTATCTGGAACGAGCTCCCCCTGGAGATACGGAGGATCCCGGATCTGCGTACCTTCCGTCGCGCGCTCAAGACTTTTTTTATTTCATCAAGCTGGCCTGACCTAAGTTTTTCCCCTTTTTAAATGGAAATTTTAAATTTGGTTTTAAATTATTGGGGTTTTAAATTCAGCCAAATTATTTAATTCGTTTTATTCTATTTTAAATTTTGTATTTATATGTTTTATTCTATGGCTGTTCACTGCCCTGAGTCCTTCGGGAGTAGGGCGGTATACAAATTCAATAAAATAAAATAAAATAATAAATAAATAAATAGTGGCACCTGGCATGGAATGGCCATTTGTCTTAGGCCTTGCATGGCTGAAAAAATGGAACCCCAAAATTAAATGGAAGCAAGGCATCATAAAATTTCAGATGCATGTTACTTTTGCCAAGAATCCACATAAAGAAACTGAGGGGGTAGAGCACTGAGAAACAGCCATACCTGGTCACACCATGCCAATCATGGGCATACCCATAGAATACAAGGATTTGGCTGAAGTTTTTAATGACAAAGCCTTGGAGAAGCTCCCCCCACCACCACGCCACTGACTGTGTGATAGAAATCTTACCCAGTGTTAAACTCCCTAAACCCAAGATGTACAGCATATCCCTGAGGCAGCTGGAAGAACTGAGAGCATTTATTGAGAAAAACCTAGCCAGGGGTTTCATCGAACCAGCCCAACTAAAAATCGCAGTATTATTTAGAAAAAAAAAAGATGGCTCAAAATGTCTCTGTGTTGATTTATTTCTATTGTTTATTTTGATGCTGGAAATCCTATTGAGTAAAATACGTGGGACGGATACAATAAAGGAAATTAAAATTTAAAAGAGCCTTGATAGTACAGTGGTTTAGTGCACCCTGTTATTAACACAGCTGCCTGCAATTTCTGCTGGTTCGAATCTCTCCAAGGCTCAAGGTTGACTCAGCCTTCCATCCTTTCTAAGGTAGGTGAAATGAGGACCCAGTTTGTGGGGGCAATAAGCTGACTTTGTATAAAATATACAAAAGAATGAAGGCTATTGCTTAACGCATTGTATGCTGCCCTGAGTCTCCGGAGAAGGGCGGCATATAAATCAAATTAAAAAAATTAGACAGCATGAGTATAAGCTACGGGCATTTGCGGATGACCTGGTTGTTACCTTAGCCCAACCAGTACAATCAATTACAGCCTTGATGGATATAATTAATTTATATGGACAAGTATCTGGTTTTAAAATAAATACAGCTAAAACAAAAATAATAGCTAAAAATATGACTAGAAGCCAAAAGGAAGAGATAGAAAGGGTAACAGGATTTGAGATAGTTAAGAAGGTTAAATATTTAGGGGTTTATATTATGACTACAAATATTTATTTATTTATTTATTTTTCATATTTGTATACCGCCCTACTCCCGAAGGACTCAGGGCGGTGAACAGCCATAATAAATACAAATACATATAGAAGTTAAAAACTATTAAGAAACAGATTAAGTAATTTAGGCTCAAAGATTAAAAAACATCCAAATTTATCTAAAGAGGTTTAAAACCCAATTTAAAAGCCAGTTTAAAAGCCAATTAAAAAGGGAGAGTTAGGCCAGACCAGCTTGTTGGAATAGAAATGTTTTCAGGGCACGGCGAAATATGTGTAAGTCTTGGATGTTTCGTAACTCCGGGGGAAGCCCGTTCCAGATGGTAGGTGCCCCCACAGAAAAGGCTCTCCCCCTGGGGGCTGTCAGTCGACATTGTTTGGCCGACGGCACCCTGAGGAGTCCCTCTCTATGGGAGCGAACTGGTCAGTGAGAGGCTATTGGTGGCAGGAGGCGGTCTCGTAAGTACCCTGGTCCTGAGCCATGGAGCGCTCTAAAGATAGTAACCAAAACCTTGAAGCGCACCCGGAAGACCACTGGGAGCCAGTGCAGCTCGCGCAGGAGGGGGGTTACATGAGAGCGCCACATTGCTCCCATTACCACCCGCGCGGCCGCATTCTGGACCAGTTGGAGCCTTCGGGTGCTTCTCAAGGGGAGCCCCATGTAGAGAGCATTACAATAATCCAGGCGTGAGGTGACAAGGGCGTGAGTGACCGTGCGTAACGAGTCCCGATCCAGAAAGGGATGCAACTGGCGAATCAGGCGAACCTGATAAAAAGTCCTCCTGGCTACGGCCGTCATATGCTCTTCAAAAGACAGCCGTGAGTCCAGGAGGATGCCCAAGTTGCGAACCCCATCTGTGGGGGCCAACGACTTGCCCCCAATAGTCAGAGATGGCGCCAACTGACTATATCAGGACGACGGAAACCACAGCCACTCGGTCTTGGATGGGTTGAGTCTGAGTTTGTTCCTCCCCATCCAGATCCGTACGGCCTCCAGGCACCGGGACATCATCTCGAGGGCATCATTGGGGTGGTCTGGGGTGGAGATGTACAGCTGGGTGTCATCAGCGTACTGATGGTACTTCACCCCAAAACCACGGATGATCTCACCCAGCGGCTTCACATAAATGTTGAATAGAAGGGGCGAGAGGACCGATCCTTGTGGCACCCCACATATAAGGGCCTCGGGGTCGACCTCTGCCCCCCTGTCAACACAGACTGCGACCGGTCAGAGAGAAAGGAGGAGAACCACTGTAGAACAGTGCCCCCCACCCCCAACCCTTCCAACCGGTGCAGCATGATATCATGATCGATGGTATCAAAAGCCGCTGAGAGGTCTAATAGGACAAGGACTGAGGAGCAACCCCTGTCTCGAGCCCTCCAGAGATCATCAACCAATGCGACCAATGCTGTCTCTGTGCTGTACCCGGGCCTGAATCCCGACTGGAACGGATCTAGATAATTCGATTCATCCAGGTACTGAGGCAGTTGTCGTGCAACCACACTCTCAACAACCTTTGCAACAAAGCGAAGGTTGGAGACAGGACGATAATTTGCTAATACAGCTGGATCCAGGGAGGGCTTCTTGAGGAGGGGCCTCACCACCGCCTCTTTCAAGACGGTGGGAAAGACACCCTCACTCAAAGAAGCATTTATAATCTCCTGGAGCCAGCCTCGTGTCACCTCCCGGGAGGCCAGTACCAACCAGGATGGACACGGGTCCAATAAACATGTGGTCGCAAATATGAAATTATATCAGCACAACTATGAACCGTTATGGCAAAAAATACAGAAAGAGATTGAAAATTGGAAAAAATTACAATTGTCTTTGCTGGGAAGGATAGCCGCAGTAAAAATGAATGTTTTACCAAGGTTTTTATTTGTTTTTCAAATGATACCCATACTTAAAAAAGATGAAAATTTGAAGGAATGGTAGAAAGGCATAAATAAATTGGTTTGGGCAGGGAAAAAACTGCGAGTAAATCAAAAGATAATGCAAGATACACGAGAAAGAGGTGGTCTTAAAATGCCCAATTTAAGATTGTACTACGAAGCCGTTGCCCTCTCAGCAATTATCGATTGGATAAATTTAACGGAGGAAAGGATATTAAATATTGAAGGATATGGTCTGGTCTACGGCTGGCATGCTTATTTATTGTATGATAGGAAAGTAGATAAAACTTTTAAAAGTCATATATTAAGAAATGCTCTATTGCGTGTCTGGAAAATTAAATGATAAGTTACCAATATGGACAGTACCCAGACACGTGATAGAGAATATAAATTTGGAGCAAAAGCAAGATAAGACTACATACAAGGAACTCCTTTATAAAGAAGGAGTTAGATTACAATTAAAATCTATGGAGCAATTAAGAGAAGAAGGAATAATTAGAACTTGGTTTCAGTATGGGCAGCTGTAGGCCAGATGGAGAGAAGATCAAAAAATTGGTACTTTGCAACAGGATGAGAATTTGATAAAACGGCTTCCGGTTTGGCTTCCATCATCGCAAGACGGTCTTTTGGGACCGCCAGCCCCGCCGCCCGTAAAGAGGCGCCTTTACAGCTGAGAGGCAGCTCGAAAAACTCCGTTCTTTTAAGGAAATGTGAGAAGAGCCGGCGAGAACAGGTAGAGCCCTCTGCGAAGTCCCCAGGGTTTTTTTTTTTACTCTTGGGGAGGAAGCAGGATGAGGTTCCCTATCCAGCTCGCCGTTGCTCCGGGCTTCGGAGGAACTCTGCGCTTTGCAGAGCTAGATGATGTGACCAACCTAATCAGCGATTAGATTGCTTAAATAAGCAGGATGAAATACGGATTTGGGACTCTAAACTGCAAGTACTTGTAATAACCCTATGATTGTTTTTAAGAATGAAGAAAGAGTGAAAGGGGGAAAAAAAGTTTAAAATGGCAGCTGGCTTTAGAGGCTTGAGAAGAAAGCTGAAAGTGAAAGTCCTTCCATCTGAATGGCTTAATATGCTACAAAGTATCTGAAGTAATAGCGCTGGCTAGAAGAGAAGGGGAAAAATTTCTGCTTCATGCTTCTCCTTTCTTAGAGATTTGATATTGATATTGTGTGGAGAGAAGACTTTTTCTTTAAAAAGAGTCTGTCTGCATGGCAGGATGGCGCTAAAGCTGACAAAGCCAGACAACAAAGCTGCGGGGGGGGAGGGGGTTCCCCCATTTATAAATCACAAGAGCAATTTTTGAACTTACAGATGCAGAAGAATGGTTTTAAAGATTTAAAGGAACTTGTTGTGGAGGCGTTGGCAAGACATGATGAGATTATGAACCAGAATTTTGAAAAATTTAGACAGGAAATTAAAGAGTTGGTTCAACAAAAGTATGATAACCTGAAGCGATATATTGTAACAGCTTTGAAATGTTTTTCAGAAGTAATTGTACAAATGGATAAAAAATTGGAAGAAATCAATTTAGAAATAGAGTCTAAAATGAAGGAAGCTGATTATAAGATTTATAATTTTGATAATAAAATGCAAAGAATTGAAAATGATTTGACAATGATTCAAGAAAATAGCTTAAAAGTAGAGTCAAAAGTGAAGGAAGCTGATCACAAGACTTACAATGTAGATAATATAACGCAAAGGATTGAAAATGAAGTTACAATGATGCAATTCAGATCCATGGAATTTGCGATTAGACTGAGGGGAATAAAGGAAAATAGAAGAGAGGATTTGAGAAAGATGTCTGCTGAAGCTCTGGCTGTGATTTTAAAGGTCAGCTCTGAAGAAGTATTCTGTAAAATTGATAAGGTCTACAGAGTAAATTCTTGGGTGGCAAAGCAAAGGCAATTGCCTAGAGATGTGGTGATTTATTTTACTGATAAAGGAATAAGAAATGATATTGTCCAAAAGTCTTTTAACTCCACTCTAGAAGTGAATGGAATAAAGATCCGGATATATAAAGAGCTGCTGTCTAAGATGTTAAAAGACAGAAAAGACTTTGGATTTTTGGTGACTGAGCTAAAGAAACAAAACATCCCATTTAGGTGGGATGCTCCAGTTGGTATAATATTGAGATATCAAGGAGAAAGATATCAATTAAACACTGTTGAAAAAGTGGAAGAATTTTACTACAAGGTTTTTAAAATGGGCCCAACATCTCCATGTATGTCATCAGTGTCAGGAATACAGGAGGGTGACAAAGAAAAGCAAAATGAACAAGAGATTGCAGCTCAGGGTAAGCAGATGGAGATGGAGGTAATGGAAAAACAACAAGTTACAGAGGGCTTTTTGGATGAGCCGCTTTTGGATTCACCCTCAGAGGCTATAGTTGGATCACCTATAAATATAAGAGAGGTGGCTTTGGATCTCGATTTGATGTCTTATCAAGTTAAAGACCAGCATGCAATTCAATCAGTTAACATACAAGTCTTAAAAAAGCAACCATGGCGGGGATCTAAGCCACAACAAGTTAAGAAAAGAAGAAGCAGGTTCTACAAAACTTAAAAACTTTAAACTAAAAAAACTTTTTTTACCCAGCAGACTATGTCAGTTATTTAGAGACGATTTAATATAATAAGCGGGACTTATAGAAGGCAGATACATGAAAACATAACGGAGGCAAATTATAGACTTATACTATTTTGAGAAGAATAACAGATCTCTGCAGTGCTGGTGTCTTTGGGATGTGGAAGATGGCCTGTGATTGAGTGGACTGGAACTTTCTATTATGGGCTCTATGAAAGATGGACTATGCATATGTTGAGCTACAAGGCAAGAGAACTATGGAATAGGGGCATGCAGATGATCTGGTTGTTACCCTAACATGGTTGTTGGAATTAATAATCTAGACAAAAGACATTACAGAAGATACCATATGGAATATAAATATAAAGTCACTCGGGGGGGGTGGGGGTTATATATAGAAATACTTATCAATGATGCGGGCAGGTGGTAATTGAAGATACTAAATACACTGTTGGAAGCAGGATTTGATGTTAACTGAACATGGTCGATGGAATTAACAATCTAGTTGAAAGACATTACAGAAGATACTATATGGAATACAAATTTAAAGTCATTTGAGGATTTTATTTATATATGGAAATATCTTTTAGTGATACAGGCAGAAGAATAAAGATATTAAATATATTATGTATGGTAGACCTGCAGGAAAGTGGGTGAAACAAAACTGATATGGTACAAGGAGATAGGTTAGGTTACTGATTGCTTAGTTTAGGAAAACGGATGTTATGTTTAGATATTAATATACTTAAAAGATTTGAATTAAGAGATATACGTATGGGGGTGGAGGAAATGGGTAGCTTATGAGTAGAATAAATGCCAAATTAGGATCTATTATATAGTTTTATAGCCGAATGCTGTTTTGAAATGTATAGTATACGGGGGATATAATAATAATGTTAGAAAGAAATGTTTAGCACATAGGGGGTGGTGTAAAAGGGTGGTAAAGTATTATATAATGTGATATCAATTTGGATTTCATCTTGGAGAAGCCATGGGGGGAGGGGAGGGGGAGGGGGGGTTAGGGAGGGGAGGAAGGGGAAAATTTTGTATTTGAAAAACTTTTTCAATAAAAAAAAAATTGATAAAACAAATAAGAGACAAAAGTCAAATGCATATAAAAAGGTTGTATAATGTGTTAGTGGAAATAGATTCAGAAACAGAGCTAGTTAAGGACTGTATGATAAAATGGGCACAAAATATAGGAGAACCAATAATGATGGAAACATGGGAAAAGATATGGGTTAGAAATGTAAGATTTACACAAGCCCAAAACTTAAGAGAGAACTTTTATAAAATGTTTTATAGATGGCATTTAGATCCAAAAAAACTAGCCTGTATATATCCAAACGTACAACCTAAGTGTTGGCGATGCGAATGTGAAGATGCTACGTATTTTCATATATGGTGGACATGTAAAAAAATTAAGGCTTTTTGGATAAAAATATGGTGGATTATTCAAAAGATTTTAAAGAAAAAGATTAAATTTACACCACAGTTTTTTTTGTTGGGAATAGTTACGGATTGTACTGTAATAGAAACTAAGTTGGTTTTGAATTTAATAACAGCTGCCAGGTTACTGGTGGCACAGTATTGGAAGAAGGAAGATCCACCTACTATTGAGGAATGGACACTAAAAGTCGTGCATTTGGCAGAGATGGCAAAAATTTCATCATATCTTAAAGACCATTCAAATGAAAGATACATATCAGAATGGAGAAGATGGATCGACTATATTCAAAACAAATATCAGACTAAGAAGATTCATATAGCTTATGAGTGAAACATTTTCAATCTTTAGCTTATGTTTATAGTGTTTTGAGCTATAAGGAGTTAAAGACCTAGAAAGAATTTGAAGTCAACAATTTGTTAGCATATTTTAGTTTTATGTTTGTGAGTGCTATACCCTGTGCTTGTTCTGGGAAGTCTAGGGAGGGGGGTGGGGGGAAAGGGGATGGGGGATGGGTGGGAGGGCAAGGGGGGAAGGATGGGGTGAGGGGGGAAGGGTGAGGGGGAGAAAATGTTTGTATTTCCTATAAAACTTTTCAATAATAAAAAAAAAATCCTTCATTCTTTATGCTGCATAGATCATTTTGGCTCCAGTTGTAAGGTGCTCTGGCGAATGGTGCTCAGGTTTGTGCATTCAAACTGTTCTGCTTTGGGAGTTGTTGTTTGTGGTTTGCCTGGCATCTGCAGAGCTTAATAGAAAAAGTCAAGAAAGCAAAACCCTGATTTTGCTTACATTAGTGGTCTGGCAGCTACTGCAGATTTGATGTGTGTAAACTCAACTACTTCAATATATACATCTACTATAGTCAAACTGTACGGATTGCCTCTCCTTCCAATTTAAGAAAGTAAGAACTCTTGAAACGTAGTTGTTCAAAAGGATTCTTTTATTAAGCAGAAGTGATAGCCACCTGGTAAAAGCAAGATCTGAATACCTTAGGCAAGACAAGTAGGATTAAAGCAGTAGAGACCTCTCCCTTTAAATCAGAATGCAAGTTTTAGCCAATACACAAGTGCGAAGATGTTTTCTTTCTTAGTTTCCCTGAGAACCCGAACAACCATGCATTCACACTGTTATCCTTTAAAGTGAAAAAACTCACATGGCTATCATAAAAATTCCTCCATGTAAAGAGGATCTCAGGGCTCTTTGACGCCAGGATATAGGTTGTAAAATATCTGTTGACACAGGCAATGCTAGTAAATCGAATCCAAGTTTCCCCTTCCTTCCAATTGAAAGGCAGTATCACTTTTAGGAATCTGACATGCTACCTTCCTTAGAAAACGAAAGGGTCCACCTGCAAAAAACCCCAAATATACACAAAATTTCATGATAGTATATTAGCAAGATTTGTTAGGATATTGGGAGTGAAATTTCCTCAGTAAGATTGGAGCCCTAACATGGTGTTTAGCGACCCATTCATTGTGTGTTGATGGTAAATGATTCCAAGCAAATAGGTATTGGATTTTCCCTCTGTGGATCCTAGAGTCAAGGATTTCCTTGATTTCAAAGTGTTGTTCACCTTCAATCATGATGGAAACAGGTGGTGTAAATGCGGGTGGTCTGAGGGATGAGATTACTTCTCATAGTACATCAATGAACAAATGGCTGTGTTACATCTTTTGTGAAGTCCCCTGTTTGAGCTCCGTGCCTCCATCGCTGTATCTTGGAGATGTACACGACTGTGGATCTTCTTGCGCTGCGAGATTCCCCCCTCTCGCAGATGTGGCCCTCATCGTTATCGAGGGCCCACCTCAATGACGGGCTTTCGGACCCAGAGAGGTGGCATGTGAAAACTAGGGGGTTGAGGGCTTTTTTATCAAATTTTTTTAGTTAAATCCCGGGTGGGCCCGGGATCGAGGGGGGGGGTTAGAGCTCATCTGGATAGTGTTTTGAATATCAATACTGTGGGTGGGAGAGGTAGATATGGTGGGAGCAGGGGGCCATATCGTGTTAGGGGAGCGCGCACTTGCTGTTTACGAGCAATGCCGTGCTCCGGCCCCCAAAGCTCCACCCGTCTCCCAGGTTGCATAGACCCTCAGGGCCCAGGCCTTCGGCTGATGCTGTGCAATGCCAGGTCCGTAGTAAATAAAGCCCCCCTCATTTGTGATCTTATTCAGGAGGGGGGTGCAGACCTGGCAGGTGTTACGGAGACCTGGTTGGGCCAGGAAGGGGGGGTTCCCCTCATTGAAATGTGCCCTCCAGGTTTCCTTGCTTTCCATCAGCCGAGGTCACAGGGGAGGGGCGGGGGGTAGCGGTTATCATTAAGGAAGGTCTGAAACCGAGGGAGGCCACTGTCCCTCAGACGACCGGCTGTGAATCCCTCCTTGTGAAATGGGGCCACGGGGTTCAGATGGGTTTGCTGATCATGTACCTGGCTCCCTGCCACATGGCAGCAGCCCTGCCCGAGCTACTCAACGTCATCGCCGCAGTGGCGGTTGATATCCCCAGGCTTATGGTCATGGGGGATTTCAACCTACCGTCCGTGGGTGAGGCGTCTGAGGTGGCTCGGGAGTTCATGGCTTCCATGACAGCTATGGACCTGACCCAGTTAATTCATGGCCCTACCCACACGGGGGAAAATACGCTGGATCTGGTTTTTGTCTCTGGACAGTAGTTGAGTGATCTCGAGATAGGGGATATAGTCACTGAGCCCTTGTCATGGTCTGATCACTCTCTCCTTTGTCTCGACCTTCAAACCACTACACCCTGCCGCAGGGAGGCGGAGCCGGTAAGATGGTTCCACCCCAGGTGCCTGATGGAACCTGATAGGTTCCAGATGGAGCTTGGGCCATTCCCTGAGGCTCTGGCACATGCCTCGACTGGAGACCTAGTGGCCGCCTGGGATAGGGCGGCCGCTGGAGCTCTGGACCGGGTCGTGCCTTTGTGGTCTCTGACCCGGTGCCGATCTCATTTAGCTCCTTGGTTTACTGAGGAGCTGAGGGAGTTGAAGTGCCAGAAAAGACGCCTAGAGAGTAGTTGGAGGGCCAGTCGTTCTGAATCTGACCGGACACTGGTAAGATCTCATATTAGGAATTACCTAGTGGCGATAAAAGCAGCGAAATGTAGTTACTTTGCTGCTCTTATTGCATCATCAGATAATTGCCCGGCCGCCCTGTTTAGGGTGACCCACTCCCTGCTCCACCAGGAAGCGCGGGAGGACCCCTTGGAGGGTAGAGCCGAGGATTTTGTTCAATATCTGTATGACAAAATCACTCAGATTCGGGAAGATCTGGACTCTGACTGGGTAGTCTCAGGGGGAGGGACTGGGGCAGGTCTTGAGAATGTTATCTGGGATGAGTTTGATCCTGTGACCCCTGAGGACATGGACAGGATTCTGGGTAGACTGAACATGACCACTTGTTTATTGGACCCGTGTCCCTCCTGGTTAGTGCTGACTTCTCGGGAGGTAACACGAGGCTGGTTCCAGGGGATTATAAATGCTTCGTTGGGTGAGGGTGTCTTTCCTGCCGCCTTAAAAGAGGCGGTGGTGAGGCCTCTCCTCAAGAAGCCTTCCCTGGACCTGGCAATGTTGGTAAATTATCGTCTGGTCTCCAACCTTTGTTTTGTGGCGAAGGTTGTTGAGAGTGTGGTCGTGCAACAGCTCCCCCAGCACCTGGATGAAACGACGTATCTGGATCCGTTCCAGTCGGGCTTCAGGCCTGGGTACAGCACGGAAACGGCATTGGTCGCATTGGTTGATGATCTCTGGAGGGCTCGGGACAGGGGGTGCTCCTCTGTCCTGGTCCTGTTAGATCTCTCAGCGGCTTTTGATACCATCGACCATGGTATCATGCTGCACCGGTTGGAAGAGTCAGGGGTGGGAGGCACTGTGTTGCGGTGGTTCTCCTCCTTTCTCTCTGACCGGTCACAGTCTGTGTTGACAGGGGGACAGAGGTCGACCCCGAGGCCCCTCATATGTGGGGTGCCGCAGGGGTCGGTCCTCTCGCCTCTCCTGTTCAACATTTATGTGAAGCCGCTGGGCGAGATCATCCATGGTTTCGGGGTGGAGTACCATCAGTACGCTGACGACACCCAGCTGTACATCTCCACCCCGGATCACCCCAACGATGCCCTTGAAGTGATGTCCCGGTGCCTGGAGGCCGTACGGATCTGGATGGGGAGGAACAGGCTCAGGCTCAACCCATCCAAGACCGAGTGGCTGTGGTTTCCGACGTCCCGATATAGTCAGTTGACGCCATCACTGACTATTGGGGGCGAATCATTGGCCCCCACGGAGAGGGCTCGCAACTTGGGCGTCCTCCTGGATTCACGGCTGTCTTTAGAAGAGCACCTGACGGCCGTGACTGGGAGGATTTTTTATCAGGTTCGCCTGATTCGCCAGTTGCGTCCCTTTCTGGATCGGGACTCGTTACACACGGTCACTCATGCCCTCGTCACCTCCCGCCTGGACTATTGTAATGCTCTCTACATGGGGCTCCCCTTGAGGAGCACCCGGAGGCTCCAACTGGCGCAGAGTGCGGCCACGCGGGTGGTAATGGGAACGTCATGGTGCTCCCATGTGACACCTCTCCTGTGCGAGCTGCGCTGGCTCCCGGTGGTCTTCCGGGCACGCTTCAAGGTTTTGGTTACCACCTTTAAAGCGCTCCATGGCTTAGGACCTAGTTATTTACGGGACCGCCTACTACCACCAATAGCCTCCCACCGGCCAGTACGCTCTCATAGAGAGGGATTCCTCCGGGTGCCGTCAGCCAAACAGTGTCGGTTGGCGGCCCCTAGGGGGAGAGCCTTCTCTGTGGGGGCACCTACCGTCTGGAATGAGCTCCCCCCCGGGAGATACGGAGGATCCCGGATCTGCGCACCTTCCGCTGCACTGTGAAGACCTTTTTATTCCATCAAGCGGGCTTGGCCTAATCTCCTCCCTCTTTTAATATGTAAATTTTAATCTGTTTTTAAATTATTGGGGTGTTTTAATCTGTCCGGGCCAAAATGATTTAATTTGATTTTATCTGGTTTTTAAATTTTGTGTATTTATGTATTTTATTGCTTGGCTGTTCACCGCCCTGAGTCCTTCGGGAGTACAAATCAATACAAATCAAATAAACTAAACTAAACTAAACTTCTCACTTGAGGAAACTGATATGGAATACTGGGTGGACTTGCCTGAGTGTCTTTGGAAGGAGTAGTTCAACTGCTACTGGATTGATGACCCTAGTGATGGGGAAAGGTCCAATGAAATTTGGCCCTAGTTTCTTTGATGGTTGTAATGATTTCAAGAATTTTGTAGATAAGTATACTCTGTCTCCAACATGAAAAGGTTTAGGTCCCATTCTTTTCTTGTCAGCTTGAATTTTAAAAGCCTCTCTAGCTTCCTTTAAGGCTAATCTAACCACTGGCCATGTGTTTTACAAATTATCCATCCACTCCTTAAGTGAGGGGAAGGTGGGTTCTTCTGTGGGTAGTTCAGGCATGGGACTGAAATCCTGGCCTGTCACTACTCTAAAAGGGGTAAAACCAGTGCTTGAGTGTACAACATTATTAAACGCAACTTCAGCAAAAGCAAAAGTTCAGTCCAGTTATCCTGTTGAAAATTAATAAAACATCTTAGATATTGTTCTAGTACCGAGTTCAAAATTTCAGAATTTCTATTAGTAGATGGGTGTGAGAAGAGCTCATCCCCTGGCCAGTACCAAGTAAGTCCAAAAATGTCCTCCAAAATATGGAGGTGAATTGAACCCCTCTGTCGGAGATGATCCTTTGTGGAGCTCCATGAAGTTGATAAATATGTATTAGGAATAATTTGGCTAAACTTTTAGCAGTTGGGATCTTTTGGCAGGGTATAAAATGTGCCTGTTTTGAAAACAGGTCTGTCACAACCCAAATAACAGTAATTCCTGAACTGTTTGGCAATTCTATAATGAAATCCATAGCAATCTCTCTCCATGGCACTGAAGGCTCAGCTACTTCTGCAATAGACCTGGGGTTTTCCCCTGACGTTTTTTGCTGCTGCACAAATGGGGCAGCTAGCTACATAGCTTTCTATATCCTTTTTTAGTCATGCCAACAAAATTGTCTTTTAATCAGGTGTAAAGTTTTCACAAACCCAAAATATCCAGCTAATTTGGAGTCATGGCACCTTACCATTAAGCATAGTCTTTGGCTGGCAAGAACATACAACTTCCTTCCCACCCAAGCCAAGTCTTCTTTCATCAGACAGCTGGATTTATGGTTCAAAAACCATTCATCAGTGGCCAATGCTTGTTTAAAAGTTTGGGTGGTGTCATTGTCCATCAATGTTTCTTGTTTTGCCTGAGATCTGGTGACTATTTTAGCAGCTAGTTAATTGTTTTGTACTATGGGTTTGATTACGTCTGACTTTGCACTATTGTATTGCGGTTTTCTGGATAGCGCATCTGCCAGAAAGTTTTTCCCCCGGGGAGGTATTTTAGAGTAAAATGAAACAGTTTAAAGTACTGAGCCCATCGTATTTGTTTTGGGGAGAGTTTCCTTGGGGTCTTTAGTGCTTCTAGATTTTTATCCAGACTTCAAAAGGGCCTTCTAGGAAGTGTCTCCAGGTTAACAATGCCCAACGAACTGCATAAGCCTCTTTCTCCCAAATGGCCCACCTTTGCTCAGTGTCATTCAACTTTTTGGATGTGTAAGGGCATGGTTGTAGTTGGTCTTGCTCATTTTTCTGAAGCAGGACCACTCCTATTCCCACATCACTGGCATCTGCTTGTATGACAAATGGTTTCTCCATGTCCGGGTGTTTTAGAATTGGTTCTGCTGAGAACAGCCGTTTAAGTTTTTCAAATGCCGCTTTGGCATTCTGTAGTCCAGTTCAACGGCTGCTTCAGTTTAGGGTTGTCCTCCCCCTTCGTTTTTAAGAGCTTGGTGATGGGGAGGGCAATCTGAGTGAAAGCAGGGATAAACTGGCGGTAAAAGTTGGCAAAACCCAGGAAGCTTTGTAACTGTTTACGCGTGCATGGAGGATCCCAATCAAGTACAGCCTGCACTTTTAGAGGATCCATTTCTACGCCCTGGTGTGAAATGCGGTACCCCAAATAGTCAATCTTCTCTTGGTGGAATTCACATTTGGAAGGTTTAGCATAAAGTTTGGCAGAGCTGTACATCTTGGGTTTAGGGAGTTTAGCGGCGGGTAAAATTTCTATTGCACAGTCGGTGGCGCGGTGGGCAGGGAGCTCGTCTGAAGCCTTTTCGCTAAAAACTTCAGCCAAATCCTTGTATTCTATGGGTATGCCCTCAGTTGGCATGGCGTGACCAGACATGGCTGTTTCTCAGTTCTCTGCCCCTTCAGTTCCTTTATGTGGATTCTCGGCAAAAGTCACGTGCATCTGAAATTTTATGATGCCTTGTTTCCAATTGATTTTGGGGTTTCATTTTTTTCAGCCATGCAAGGCCCAAAACTAACAACCATTCCATGCCAGGAGCCACTATAAATGTAAGTATTTCCTCGTGGTTTCCGATGCCTATATGTAGAGGCTTGGTGGCAAAAGAAGCTGGCTTCCCCCTTGCTACTAACCCATCTAGTTGGCAAAAAGGAATGGTGTGTCCAGTGTGTTTGTCCCCATGTGCGTAGGGCCATGTAAGTAAGTATAAATGTAAGTATTTCCTCATGGCTCCTGATGCTGACTCTCCCCCCCTCTGTTGGCTCCCCCCCTCTGTTATTGACCCATCTAGTTGGCAGAAAGTGATGGGGTTTTTCAGCTTTCTTACATTAATCCTCAACTTTCCTACTAGGGTTGGGCTGATCAAACAATGGGTGCACCCTGAGTCCACTAGAGCAGAGATATTTATCTCCCTGTCCCTGTTTGGGATAAATAATCTTAAGGGGAGAGTAAGCGGTTTAATTAGTTTGCTTACCAGTGGTTCGTCTTCTGGATCGCTTTCGAATGAGTGTGATTCCTCCTGCTGAGATGCTAGGTTTTCCTCCCCAAAGAGGGGGGTGGATGGAAATTCTATGATCTCTCTGCTCCTCAGGGCAGTATCCTTCCTGCACTGGCCAGGTTTTGCAGGTCCCCCCCCTCCGGTGGGTGGTTCCAGGCGGGTGTTTGCGAAAACGACACTCTGAAGCTTGGTGCCCCTCTTTTCCACACTTGAAACAGGTTGAGGATTTCACAGAAAATGTGTTTTGTGGTTTGAGGGGCCCTTGCTTCCATTGGGGTGAGGATTTCTTCCATGCTCGCCCTGCTCGGTACTGGTTTCTGACCATATCGATCAGCTTCTTCGGCAGTGATGTACCACTCATGTAGGTGATTTGGTGCACCTCGGGCCATGCAGGTATTGTATAGATCATCACTCAGCCCATCCTTGAAACAACTCACCAAAATATCTTCTGGCCAGTTCACATGACATGCGAGGTCCCAGAATTCTTCAGTATACTCTGCTACTGGCCATCGCCCCTGCCTCACCACCTTAATGCGGTCGCATGCTTTGCGATCTGCTAGTGGGTCCTCAAACCATCGTCGCAGGGCCATCATGAAACTGTAAAAATCCCGCAGTTCTGGTGCATTGGTATTATGCAGGGTCACCATCCATCTGGCAGCAGCAGGGTCACAACTCACACTCGGGATTCTTGGGTTTGGAAATCATGCCCACAAACAATCCTAATTGCTGTGGATTCCCATCAAACTTCACCCCAAGGGAGGGAGTTTCTCTTTCCAGTTTCAGGACTTAGGGCTGGTTGGGGATGGGCGCCGGTGTGCGTGCTGCCTGGGGGGGGAGGGTTTTCTGGGTCTTCCCCGCTGCTGCTGTGCCATCTGCTCAATAGGCAGGCTCCAGAAGGGGGGTGCCTCCCCTGGCATCATCCGTGACTGCTGCCCTTTCAGCACTCTTTGGTTGTCATCCTGGCTCCCCTCGGATGTTGAGATTTTCCAAAGTTTCCATCACCAATTGGATTATATGCCTCTTCAGACAATCCTCCCTCAGTGGTGCTTCGGTTAGTTCCCCCTGGTCAGCTAGGGCTTCTAGTTCCAGTTTCCACCCCAGTTTTTGGTTGCCAATGCTGAGAGTGACTCCTCTGGTTCTCTCATCCCAGCTATCTTTCTTCCCGATGCCAATTGACCAGCGGGGCTTTTCAGGATCTTCCAGGGTTACCTCATCTTAAACCAGAATGCAAATTTTAGCCAATACACAAGTGTGAAGATGTTTTCTTTACTAGCTGCCCTGAGAACCCGAATAAACATATATTCACAACATTATCCTTTAAAGTGAAACAGCCCACATGGCTGTCATAAACATTCCTCCACGTTAAGGGGATCTCAGGGCTCTTTGGCGCCAGGATATAGGTTGTAAAATATCTGTTGACACAGGCAATGCTAGTAAATCGAATCCAAGTCTCCCCCTTCTCCCAATTGAATGGCAGTATCACTTTTAGGGATCTGACAACAGGAGTCATAGTGCACAGTGGTTAGAATGCAATTTTGCAGGCTAACTCTGCTGACTGCCAGGAGTTCAATCCTGACCAGCTCAAGGTTTACTCGGCCTTCCATCCTTCCAAGGTTGGCAAAATGAGGACCCAGATTGTTGGGGCCAATATGCTGACAAAGTGGCAGGACAGTCAGAAAGGCTGAAGAAAGGGGTAAATTATAAAATCTATCTTTAGACACAGATGAAAGGCGATATAATGAACTCAGTAACAGTAGATTAAAATTCTGCACCAGGTAAATTCCAGCCATGTGCCATTCTAAAGTAAATTCTGCAAACTGAACAATTGAAATTAAGCAAATATTCATAATTTGCTATTTTAGGTTGAATGCATTCTACTTCCTTTTCTTTCTTTTTTATTTAATTTTATTTTTGTAAATTTTCATTCATAAACATTTTTGAAAAACAGTGCATTGTCAGAGCATCATTTACAAATAGAACAAAACCAAGGTAGTAAATCTTAGCATATAAACTAATAGCAATAGTAATATATAATAGCAGTAATAATAATATAACCAAAAAGCTTTACTAAGTTTCTTCTTACATTAGTTTATTTACATTTTTATCAATTACTATGTTTATAGTTATATACCTCTTTACTTTCAATACTTATAATATTAACATTCATAATCTTACTTTCTCTAATTTCTACCTCTTTTCTCTATCCATTCATAAAATTTATTCCATGTCCGATAGTATTCTGAATCTTCTTTATCTTTAACTTTTAAAGTTAGTCTGTCCATTTCAGCACAGTCCCAGATTTTTCTCATTTCAACCTCGTCCAGTGGGATGTTCATATTTTTCCAGTATTTATCATATGTAATCCTTGCTGCCGTCAGTATGTGTAACACTAAATATGTGATCGCTTTATCATAATCCTCTGATAGTATACCTAAAAGGAAGTTTCTGGTTTAAACTCAATATTTTGTTCAGTTATCATTTCTAGCCAGTTATGTATGTTCTCCCAATATTTTCTTACTTTACCGCATGTCTACCACATGTGGTAATAGGTGCCTGGGGTCTGGTTGTATTTCCAGCATTTGGTGGATAGGTTGCTGGACATTTTTGTCAGTCTTTCAGGTGGTAAATGCCACTTGTAAGACATCTTATAGAGATTTCCTTTGTATGGTGAGGCCATAGTCAATTTGTAATTTCTGTCCCAAAGTTTTTGCCATTTCTCTAATTCTATATTATAACTGAAGTTTTATGCCAAAGCAATCATTGTTTCTTTAACTATGACACTCCTCCTGCGCGAGCTGCACTGGCTCCCAGTGGTCTTCCAGGTGCGATTCAAGGTGTTGGTTACCACCTTTAAAGCGCTCCATGGCATAGGACCCGGGTACCTTCGAGACCGTCTTCTGCCACCAATAGCCTCCCACAGGCCAGTCCGCTCCCACAGAGAGGGTCTCCTCAGGGTGCCATCGGCCAAGTCATGTCGGCTGGCGACACCCAGGGGGAGGGCCTTCTCTGTGGGAGCCCCAGCCCTGTGGAATGAACTGCCCCCAGAAATTCGTAAGATTTCTGACCTCCGGGTATTTCGCTGCGCACTCAAGACCCTATTGTTCCGCCAGGCTGGGTTAGCAATATAATTTTAAATTGAATGTTTTAAATTTTTGGGGTTTTAAATTAAGCCAAATTTATTTAATATTTTTAAATTATTTTAAATTGATGTTTATTCTGTTTTTAATTAGGCTGTACACCACCCTGAGTCCTTCGGGAGAAGGGCGGTATAGAAATAAAATTATTATTATTATTATTATTATTATTATTATTATTATTATTATTATTATTATTATTATTATTTCTTTCTCCATTTTGTAGTTCAGTAAATAATTATATATTTTAATCAGTTTTTCATCCGTCTCCATTAAAATTTTGTCAAATGCTGTTGGTTCTTTATTTACACCTCATGTTCTAATGTCTTTCTCATATCTTGACTGAATCTGGAAGTATGGCCACCAAGCTAGATCTACCCCTTGATTCTGTAGTTGTTGCCTAGATTTAAGTTCAGCCCTCTCATTTAAAATATCTTTATAGAGTACAATTTTTTCCAGATTAATGAGGTTTGGATATATTAATGCCTCCATCGTGGAGAGCCAGACTGGTATTTTTCTATAATGTTGTGATTTATTTTTTTTCCCATATGTTAAGCAATGCATTCCTCACATAATGCCTCTGAAAGTATTTATGAACCGTGTTTCTACCATACCAAAGAAAGGCATGCCAACCTAATTGCAGATCATGTCCTTCTAATAATAATAGCCTTCTGTGTTTCAGGTTTACCCATTCTTTTAACCATGTAAGAGCTGCTGCCTGATGGTATAGTGTTCAGGCTTAACAAACGTGTTTCTGGAATTATAACATCTGGTGTCAGAGAGTTAATTAAGGATTGTACTCTGTTTTGGAAATCTTTGTGGAAAAAACAAGATTGGAATTGCGACGGAGGCAAATATTATTGAACCTTGATGGATTATAAATAACGTGAATTAACTGATATAAAATAAATAAATAAATAAATAAATAATTCTTATCTTGATGATGTCTGGGGAAACAGCAGTCCTTATGGATTATAAATATCAATGAAGAAAATAAAAAAGATATAAAAAGAAGATACCAACTGGGCAGGAGGAAAAGATTATATTGGAGCTACTGTGGACTTTTTTGGATTACTAAAACCAATTGATCCAGGTTTGACTCTGAGCTTCTGTATTATTGAGACTCTAAAAAATGAAAGACTGACTGAAACTGGATTGAAGAAAAATGGAAGCTGTTATACTGCTTTCCCATGTGGGTGGTTCGGGGCAGGGAATTTGTGGTGGGTGGGTGGGGTGTTTGGGGATTGTTATGTGTGTTGGGCCTGGTCTTTGGGTGTTATGTGAATTTTGTCGTATGGGTATACTATGTACAATGACAATAAAGTTTATTTATACCTCAATACATGGGTTATTTGTTATCTGTACTGTTGTGTATTGAAGGTGGGATATATTGATTGCATTGGAATATTTTCGGCGGGTAACTCTGGGTTGGCCCACTTTTTAGTGGATAGTAGGATTGGTGAGAATATCTACCTACTAAAAACATTAATTGCTAAAATGTCAACCTTAAATATAGCAAAAATAGCAAAGAAGGCATCTTCCACACCGTCTTCAGCATCCTCAAGCCCTTCTAACCAGAGATAGATTGAAAGTGTTTTACAGCAGTGTTTTAATTTATAATATAAATTATAAACTGACACAAGCAAACAAAAAGTTAGAAAATATTGTGATAATGTTAGGGACAGAGAAAGCTGACCACTATCTAAGGTTTCAAAATATAGAAGAGGAGAAGGGAGAAGATTTACCAGAGTTAATGAAAGAACTATTGGTGAAGGCACTAGGAATAGATAAACAGGAGATGGACATTGGCGTGGATGAAACATATCGGATCTACAGAAACTATGTGAGAAGATATAACCTTCCCAGAGAAGTTCATGTAAGATTCATGAAAAAATCAATACGAGATGAGTTCCTTAATAAGGCAAGAGACAAACCACTAGACTACAAAGGGAAACAGTTGGTGGTTTTGAAACAAATCCCTAGGAGAGTAAGGGAGCTCAGAAAACAATATCACTTTCTGACCACTGTATTCATTAGGCACAATGTAAATTTTAGGTGGCTGATACCTGAAGGGATTTTAGTCAACTGGCAAGAAAAAAGACACCGATTAGATTTACTTCACAAAGCAATGGACTTCTATGAAAACTACTTTACCTCAGAATAGGAACAGGAAGCAAGAGATGAAGAGCCAAGGGCCAAGAAGTACCAACAAAAGAAGACACAAGGGCCAAGAAGTACCAACAATAGAAGGGAGACACTTACAACAAGCGCAGAATGAAAAGGAGAAAAAAGAACATTCAGAACAAGAAGGAGCAATAGCAAAAGAACCCAGAGAAGTAAGAGCAATCAGGACTACCAGACCTGTAGATATAAGTATGTACAGTATAAGATATGTACAGTAGATATAAGTAAATTAATGGAAGAAGAAGTAAAGATGCTCTCGGTTAACATTAACAGGCAGAACTCACCTACAAAAAGGAAGAAAATATTTTCTAAACTACAAAAATTAAAATTGGACATAATAGCACTTCAAGAAGTGCACATTAAGAAACACCATAAGAAATTATTGGAACACTCCAAATTGGGAAAACTATTCTATTCACTATCACAGCAAAAAGAAAAAAGAAAAAAAAGAGGGGTGCTACTATATGTTAAAGAGACAATAAATGCTAAACAAATTTTTAACAATGAAGAAGGGAGAATTTTGATGTTGGAGGTGGCTTTGAATAAAAAACGGACTCTCCTGGTTGTTATATATGCACCAAATACAGGACAAGAGGAATTCTATAAGAAACTTAATAAAAATATACTAGAAGTAGAATATGAAAACATTTGTATCACGGGGGACTTTAACACAATAGTTGATACAAAACTGGATTACACTAGTAAAACAAATAAGAAAACTAAATGATGAAGAACTCTCAATACATGACATTTGGAGAGAAATAAATCCTGAGAAAAAACAGTATACATTTTACTCTAACGTGCATCAATCTTGGTCTAGAATAGACATGATTTGGATGAATTCAGAATTAAGTGGGAATGTGCAAGAGATTGAAATTGAACCAAATTTTTGGGCAGGCAACAATCCAATAAAAATTAGCTGGAAAGGGACAAAAGAGGAAAATAAGATGGACCTTAAATCAATCAATAACCAAAAGACAAAGAATTCATACAGATGATGGAAATAGAAATGGGTTTCTTCTTTAAAGAGAATAGAAAGGAACATACTAAGAGGGGCATGGCTTGCAACTTGGTGGAACGACACAAATTCTGGGGGTCTGGAGTGAGCGTCGATATCTCAGCTGTTTTGGGGGTTCATAGAGGACCATAGCTGACCTGTAGGGGCCAGAAAGGGGGCACAGGCTTGTGTGGACAGGGAATCTGCAATTTCTCTGTAACGCCAGCAAAGAGCCTTTGACTCTACAGCTGGGAAGACAGCCATTGAGAGCTGTCACAAAGCCAGAGCAGTCACGAGTGAAGAGAAAGAAAGAGGAAACAAGGCATTACATCTGGGTGAAAAAGTAATTGCTGTTTTGGAAATAAGACTTCTATTTTTTAAGAGATAATCTGAACTGTAAAAAAATTTAATTAGAACGAAAAGGAATGGCAAGAGCGAAAGGGAAGAAAGTGGATATCTGGCTACCTCCCCATTTTTGGATCAGCGACGGTACAAGATGCTGGCCAAGAATAAAAATTAATTTTTTTAAAGAATATGAACTGATTGTGAAAATAAGGGAAAGCAGATTGGGCAGAGTGAGATTGAAATACGGATGATTTGTGGACTTTTAATTAGAAACCAGAAAGGTCTAAGTCAGAACAAATAGACTTTAGATCAGAGAAAATAAGTTGTGAAGGTGTACAGTGCCATCTAGTGATGAAAAAAATCCTTTTTTTTTTTTTTTGGAAGTGTGGAATGAACAAAGAATGACTTTGAGTAACATTTGAGATAATCTGTTTTATGACTCAGTGGAAGTAAAAGAGAAGGGGAAGAAGAAAAAAGATTAACAACTGACTAATAGTCCAAAGACTACTTTGTTGGAATTTTTTTTTTCTGTCTATATATTATCTGCTGATATATTATTTTTGCTGACTACCTGGAGTGCAAATTTTTCGATCTTTTCTCTTCCTTTCCTCTATTTTTTTTCCTGTTTAAATCCTGAAATGTGGAAAAGCTAAAATTTGGATATTGTATTTTTCTTTCTTTTTTCCCCCCTTTTTTGGATTTTGCATTTCTTGACATTTAATATTTTGTATTTGGGATAACTACTCTTTTTTCTTCTATTTATTGTTTTTTATTGCATTTCGATAGCCAGATTTTTATTTTTTATTCGCTTATATTTTTACTCTCTTTTTTATATTTGGGTTTTTTATATTTTTTGGCTGATCTTTGGACTTCTTGCTTTTGTTTCTTGATTATTAAAACTTCTTTTTGGCAGTTGGTGGGGTTTTTTTTTCTTTTTTCTTCCACTGCCTGGATTTTCTTTTTCTTTTCTTTTTTCTTCTTTTTTCATATTTCAGTTTCCCTTTAGGGGGAACATTAGTGTTTGATTTTGTTAATATCATTTTTTTAAATGTATGGATTAGGATATAAAGAACCTGAAGATCTGTGGTGACCAGGACAATAAACGTGGATTATATATTGATTTATGAAATTTGGATTATAAATTGGGTGATTTGAAAGTAAAGATTAAAATTAAGAAACAACCACAACACTTATCATCACCATTAATAACAGCAGCACCAAGCTCCGCAGTACAAAAAGCAGCAGAAACAACAAGACAACAAGACAAAATCAACATGGAATTAAAAAGCATGATACAAGCAATGCATGATGACCTTAAGGAAATTAAAGAAATGATGGGAAAAAATGAACAAAGATTGATAACAGTGGAAGAGAAAGCAGAAGCAATAGAGAAAAAGGTGGAGGAAATGGACTATAGACTCACAACTACAGATAAAAGCCAGGAAAAGACAGCTTGAGATAGAGCTTGAGATGGAGAGGGCAGCTTGAGGACAGCTTGAGATGGAGAGGGCACATTTTTACTTAAGATTCCAAAATATAAAGGAAGAAAAAGGAGAGAATTTACTAGAAAAAATTGCTGGAATATTAGCAGAAGTTATGAAAGAAAGTCCAGAAAAGATAATTAATGAGATAGATGAAATTTACAGAGTATATACAAGATATGTGATGAGGAATAATCTACCCAGAGAAATACATGTTAGATTTACCAAAAAAACATTGAGAACAGAGATTTTGCAACTTACGAGGAAAACAACGATACAATATAAAGGTAGAGATATAGTGGCATTGAAACAAATTCCAAGAAGAGTGAGAGATTTAAGAAAAGAATACCAATTTTTGATGAAACATTTGATCAAAAAAGGAGTGAGTTTTGATGATTGATACCAGAAGGAATCTTGGTGAATTTACAAGAACAAAGGCACAGATTGGATACAGTAGAAAAGGCAGAGCTTTTTATCGGCAATATATAGAACAACAAGAAGAAGTAAAAGTGAGAGAAGAAGAAGGGGCAAGCTGCCAGGAAGAGAAAAGAGAACAACTAATGGAGACAACCAAGGAACAAGAGGAAAGAACATTGAGAGAGGGGGCAAAAGCAAAAGAGATAAAAGAACAAAGAGAAATAAGAGTGACTAGATCTACTAAACAAATAAACAAGTAAAAATGGAAGACGAAGTAAAAGTAATATCAGTGAATATAAATGGACTAAATTCAGTAATAAAAAGAAGAATATTCAATAAATTAGAAAAATTAAAATTAGAGATTATATGTCCACAAGAAGTTCATATTAAGAAACAACATAAATATCTATTGGAGCAAAAGAAAAAAATAATAGAATATAATATGAAGAGATATGTATATTAGGGGATTTCAATGCAATAATAGACAATGAGTTGGACTATAAACCTACAAAGGTAAATAGGAAGATAAGAAAAACATTGCCAAAAACTTTTTCCACAATGATAGATGAATTAAGTCTACAGGATGCTTGGAGGCAAAGCCATTCAAAAGAAAAGCAGTACACATTTTACTCAAATAGACATCTATCGTGGTCAAGAATAGACATGATATGGATGTCAAGAAAACAAAACAGACAAATGCAAAAGAAGTTAGAGGAAGAATATAAGAGATTAGAGATGGAACTACAAAAAAACTCGCACAACAAAAAGATTAAAAATTTGTTGGATTTGAAAAAACATAAGATGAATTTAATGGAAAATGAAGAATTAGCAAATAGAATAAAAGCGACAAAGCAAAACTGTTTTGAAAATGCAAATAAACCAGGACGATGGTTAGCATATAAAATGAAAAAAGAGAAAGAAAAGAAACTAATAAGTCAATTAATAGATCAAGATGGAAAGATATATTATAGAAGTGAGGAAAAGAAGAGGAAAATTGAGAAATATTACAATGGATTGTATCAACAAGAAATAATAAAAGAAAACGAGATAGAACAATATTTGAAGAAAATGGAATTGCCTAGAATCCTGGAAAAGTTCAAAAAATTATTAGAAGAAACAATATCTATGATGGAATTAATTGAGGGAATTAAAAGACAGAGAAATGGGAAGACACCAGGTCCAGATGGATTACCAGCAGAAGTATATAAAACTCTACAAGATGTACTAAGCAATGTGATGCTGCAAGCATTTAATGAACTATTACTTAAAGCTAAAATTCCGGACTCATGGATGGAGGCATATATAACTTTAATACCAAAAGAAGATGCAGATTATAGACCGATATTTTTATTAAATGCGGATTATAAGATTTTTGCATCAATCATGGCTGAAAGATTAAAAAAAATTATTAAACGAGTTTATACATTTGGACCAAAATGGCTTCTTACCAAAAAGACAAATTAGAGATAATATGTGAACTATATTAAACACATTAGAATATTATGAATTACACTCAGAGAAACAAATAGTGTTGTTATTTTTAGATGCACAAAAGGCGTTTGACAATGTGAATTGGCAATTTATGATAAAACAGTTGAAAATGATGAATTTCGGAGACAGATTTATAAATATGATCCAAACTATATAGAGAGACCAAGTGGCAAAAGTGATGGTAAATGGTGAAATGACAGAGAAAATAGATATTAGAAAAGGAACAAGACAAGGATGTCCTTTATCTCCATTATTATTTATATTGACATTAGAGATTTGAAATAGAAAAGTGAGGCAGGAAAAGGAAATAAAAGGAATGAGAATTAAAAAAGAAAAATATAAACTACAAGCATTTGTGGATGATTTGGTGTTTATCATGAAAGACCCAATAGAGACAGTACCAAAACTATTGGAACAAATAGAAGAATATGGGAAAGTAGCAGGTCTGAAAATCAATAAAGATAAGACAAAAATATTAGTTAAAAATATGAGAGAAAAGCAAAAGGAGAAGATGGAGAAACTGGACATCCAAATTGTGAAGAAAGTGAAATATTTGGGCATCTATCTGACATCAAGATGTGCAACGCTTAAGAAAGACAATTATCATAAACTGAAAAAAAACCAAATTGAAATAGACCTGGAGAAATGGAGAAACTTGCAATTATCACTAATGGGAAGAATAGCATTAATAAAAATGAATGTATTATCAAAAATATTATTTTTATTTCAAACTATACCAATAAAACTTGAGAAAAAATATTTTGAAGAGTTGAAGAAAATAACATGGAAATATGTGTGGCAAGGAAAGAGAGCAAGGATCAACATAATTGGCCTTCCGAATTGGGAATTGTAATATCAAGCAGCAGCATTAACATGGATTAAAGAATGGATTTTATTAAGGAATACAAGACTATTGACATTGGAGGGTCATGATTTACAACTGGGTTGGCATGCCTTTTAATGGTATGGAAAACAAAGGATACATGGATATTTCCAAAGACATTATGTAAGAAATGGTTTGTTATCAGTGTGGGAGAGTGTGAAAGAAAAACATTATTTGAATATTCCAATGTGGCTTTCTACAATAGAAGCGGTGACATACCCAAACATTGTGAACATGGGGAATATTGTTAGATATAAAGACATTATGACAGATCGGGGAGAACTGAAACAAAAACAAGAACTAGAGAGACAAGGGCTTGAGAAAGATTGGCATACAAAACTGCAAATACAATCAAGATATGAAGATCGTACACAATATGGCTTTAACTTGGGGAAATCAGAACTGGATGAAATATTGACAGGAACAGATGAGAAAATGATTAAGAAATTAATTATTTACTGGGTATTAGATTAGAAGATGAAGAAGTAAAAGAAACAATGATAGCATGGGCAAAATTTTTTGGATATAACATAGAATTGGAGAAATGGCAAATTAACAATGGCAACAGCCTATAAAGAAAACTTGTATAAGATGTTTTATAGAAGGCATATGCCACCAGAAAGATTAGCTAAGATGTTTAAAGATAAATCAGCTAGAGAATAGATGGGAGAAAACAATTAGAAAAATAGAGACCCAGATGATGTCAAGTAAAAGGAGAAAGGGGAGGGGGGAGTAAAAGGGGAAACCTCTTTGGCTGAAGAGGTTGTAGAAAAAATGCTTTTAAAAGCCTCTGATGATCCCAGCTGAGTTGCCTGATCGGTAGAGACTTTTAAAAGCATTTTTTTTACAACCTCTTTGGCCGAAGAGGTTGTAGAAAAAATGTTTTTAAAAGAAAAAAAGCCTCTTGATGATAGCGCGGCTCAGGGGGGCATGGGGTGGGGGCAGGGATTTTTGCTACCGGTTCTCTGAACCACCCACCTCCATCGCTACCGGATTGGGCGATCTGGTCCGAACTGGGAGCATTTCATCCCTGGCGCTGGAAGAAGAATATAAAGGACTTGAATTAGAGTCACAAAAGGAACCACACAAGATAGGCTTAAGAAACCAAATGGAGCTGATTAAGCACAAATTAAATATTATAGGAAAAGATGAAGTGGCACAACAAATAAAAAGAACAAAGAAAAACTTTTTTGAAAACACCAATAAACCAGGAAGGTGGCTAGCCTACAGACTGAAAAAAGAAAAAGAGAAGAATTAGATAATAAAACTACAGGATGAGAAAGGTACATTACACAGCCAACCTGAAAAGAAAAAAGACATAATACATGACTTTTATAAGATGTTATATGATGACGATAAAATACCAGAGGAAAGAATAATACAGTATTTGGACAAAGCTAATTTACCCAAAATTCCAGAAATGGTGAAGAATATGCTGGATGAAAGAATATCAATGGCAGAACTAACAGACACAATTAAAAAGCAAAACAAACAAACAAACAAACAACAATAAAACTCCAGGACCGGATGATGTACCAGTAGAAATTTATAAAGAATTACAAGACACCCTGAGCCTATCAATGTTACAGGTATATTTTTGGATGCACAAAAAGTGTTTGATAACATAAATTGGCAATTTATGTTGCAGTAACTAAAATGTATCAATTTTGGTGGGAAATTTTTGAATATGATAAAGGCAATTTATACTCAACAGAAAGCTAAAGTATTGGTAAATGTGACAGAAAGTTTTAGTATACAAAAAAGGAACAAGACAAGGATGCCCACTCTCTCCATTATTATTTATTTTAACACTAGAAATTTTAACCAGGAATATCAGATTAGATTTAGAGATAAAAGGAATGGAAATTAAAAACAAAAAGTATAAATTACAAGCATTTGCTGATGATTTAGTATTTATATTAGAAGAACCTTTAGAAACTGGCCCCAAACTGATAAAGAAAATTGAGGAATATGGAGAGATGGCAGGGATGAAAATAAACAAAGATAAAACTAAGCAGTGGTGGGATTCAGCCGGTTCGCACCGGTTCGCCCAAACCAGTAGCTAACCACGCCCGGCCACGCCCCTTGCCCCTCCCAGCCACTTGCCTTGGATGAGGCTGATATGTAATGCCTTTTCTCTTGCCGCACGGCCCTCCCAATCAGCAGAGGCTCCCTAAATGAGAAAGATGGCCGGGGTCAGTCCTAGCTTTGCTATCCATCACAGCTAGGAATCTCAAATAAAGCCAAGAATGAATGCTTGTGTTGCAGCCAATCTGGGCACTAGCTAGGCAGGCGGCCTGCAAACTCCGTGATCTTCCGAGGTATCAGGAACCGGGTAGCGTGCCGAGCGAACAAGCGAAGAAGGAGCACTCGAGCCACGTTCTGCTGCAATGCCTTTATTCGAGATACACCCAGCACGTCAATCCGGCAAAGAAACTGATGGTACGGCAATACACAAAGTCGGCGTTGGGAGCGGCCGCATCCCAACGCCCTTTTAATCATCGCGCCGCCACCCCTCCGGGCCTGGTGCGCATGCGCCGCCGGGCCACCACCCCGTGGTTACAGTGCTGTGAAAGTTAACCCTTTCACCGGTCGCCCCCGTGTCCGACCGCCTAGGCTTACGCTAGCACCCCCCACCACCAGTGAATGCAGGTAAAGAAACGTCCGGCGTTCGTTGCAGGCTTCCCCCCTCCATCGGTAGCCCCCATGGCATTTCAGGAGTTGGGTTCTTGATCCAGGCGACCAGGTGAGGTGTCGAGTGGACCGCGACAGGCGGCTCCCCCTACCAGGAGCCCTCCTGGAACACATAAAGAAACAGGTTAGCACATATTAAGATGTCAGTTCTGTGCTTCGGGGCCCTGGTTTGTGAGGGTATGTCTTATGGAACTGTTTGATTAAGCGATTAGCGCGTATTTCAGTGGCATCCACCCAGGACGCCTCCTCAAATGGATATCCCTTCCATTTGAGCAGATATTTTAACTTTCCTCTACTGATTTTTGAATCTAGGACCTGCTCCACCTCGTATTGGTTATCCTCAATTGGCCCAGGCTTGGTTACTGCCTCCCAAAGTACCTCTACTGGTTTCAATAAGCTACTATGGAACACGGGATGGACTTTGCCAAGCAATGGTGGTAACTTAAGTTCCACTGTGACTGGATTAATGACCTTTACGACAGGGAACGGCCCGAGGTATTTAGGACTCAATTTACGACTTGGTGTCCGTAGTTTCAAATATTTGATAGAGAGATATACTTTGTCTCCTACTGCAAATGGTTTATGGTCTGCTCTGCGCTTATCCGCCTGATGTTTCTGCATGCATGTTGCCCTTTCTAACGCTTCTTTTATCTGGGGCCATCCTCTCCTAACATGGATGGCCCACGTACCTGGGGTTACCTGCTCCTGAGTCTGCTTGTCGAGTTCTGGGATGGCAGAAAAGTCTCTACCAGAGACTGCCTGAAATGGGGTGACCCCGGTACTCCCATGGACTGCGTTATTATAGGCTATCTCGGCGAAAGGGAGGACTCCGCCCAGTCTGTCTGTTGATAGGAAACATAACATCTTAAATAGCGCTCTATCATAGCGTTTGCCCGCTCCGCAGCACCATTTGTACTTGGATGAAACCCAGAACTTAGTCCCTGTGATGAACCGATCATGGTCACAAAAGTACGCCAGAACTTTGAGGTGAACTGGACACCTCTGTCTGAGATAATACGGCGGGGCGCCCCATGTAACCGGTAAATATGTACTAAAAACAGTTTGGACAGTTTACGGGCTGAAGGCAACCCTCGACATGGTATAAAATGGGCCTGTTTCGAAAAGAGATCTATTACAGTCCATATAACGTTGTAGCCGTTACTTTCGGGGAGTTCAACGACAAAATCCATAGCGATCTCCTCCCATGGCTGATTCGGTTCCGCTACAGTCTGCAGAAGGCCAAGAGGTTTGCCAGGTCGGGGTTTAGCCCCTGCACACACTTTACAACCTTTCACATAGTCCTCAATATCTTTTCTCATACGAGGCCACCAAAATTGACGCCGTACGAGGTGCAGTGTTTTAAGAAAGCCAAAATGGCCGGCTGTTTTCACATCATGACATTTGTGCAATATGCGCGGACGTACACTCAGGGGTACGTACAATTTGGCCCCCATCCAAGCAAAACCATTCTCGTACGTTAATGTTGATTTGTGTTCCAACGCCCATACATCCGATTCTACTGCTTTTTTAAGTTCTGTTTCCCACGAGAATGCTGTCCCGTGGGATGTTCGACCCGCCTTTTGGGCCTCCGGTATTATCGCTTGTACTATTTGGTCTTTTTTACTGTTATATTGAGGGAGGCGTGATACCATGTCTGCCAAAAAGTTTCTCCCCCCTGGTACATACTTCAGATCAAAGTTGAAGCGTTGGAAGTACTGCGCCCACCTCACTTGCTTTGGTGACAAATGTCTTGGGGTCTGCAATGCTTCAAGGTTTTTATGGTCCGTCCATACTTCGAATTTCATTCCGCTACCTTCTAATAGATGCCGCCAGGTCAGTAAAGCCCACCTAACAGCAAAGGCCTCTTTTTCCCAAATAGCCCAACGCCTCTCAGTAGGGGACAATTTACGAGACGTGTATGCACAAGGGGTTAATCCAGTGGTTGCGGTTTTTTGCATAAGGACCGCCCCCACGGCCACATCGCTGACATCAGCCTGTACCACAAAAGGTAAGGTGGGATCTGGATGTTTGAGGATTGGGGCTTGTGAAAACAAAGTCTTCAACCCGTCAAAGGCTTGCTGACATTCAGGCGACCAGGTTATCACCTGCCCTGGGCGTGCCTTTTGGTATGTATCCTTTGTACGGAGCAGGTTTGTTAAGGGGAGGGCTATATGTGCGAACGCTGGTATGAATTGGCAATAAAAGTTCGCAAAGCCAAGAAAGCTTTGTAGTTGCTTCCGTGTTTTTGGCGCTTGCCAGTCCAATACCGCGCACACCTTCTTCGGATCCATCTCAACCCCGTCGCCTGAAATCCTATATCCCAAGTAATCCAACTTTGTCCGATGGAACTCGCATTTCGAGAGTTTTACAAATAACTTAGCGTGTAACAATTTTTTAAGCACCTGACGGACCAAAACTATATGTTCTGCCATTGTCTTTGTATAAATTAAGATGTCGTCCAAATAGACAAGAACACCCCGATACAGATGGTCATGCAGGACTTCATTTATCACCTGCATGAAGACAGCTGGTGCTCCCTGGAGAATGGCATCACCCTAAACTTGTAACTACCTAGAGGGCAGTTGAAGGTGGTTTTCCATTCATCGCCAGGCTTAATCCGTACTCGATAGTATGCCTCCCTTAGGTCTAATTTTGTAAACACCTTTCCCGTTGATAAGGTGGCCAATAAATCCTTCATAAGAGGCAGGGGATACAGATGCTCAACACAAACAGCATTCATGCCCCTAAAGTCCACACATAAACGTAACCCGCCATCCTTCTTTTCCCGGAACAAGACAGGCGCTGCCATGTGGGACCGACTGGGCTGAATAAAACCCCTGGCCAGGTTTTTGTCAATATACCGCCTCAACTCCTCCAATTCCACCCTAGTCATGGCGTACATACGGGGTTTCGGCAACCGGACGCCTGGTTTTAATTCGATGGCACAATCGGTTGGTCTATGGGGTGGTAGTATTTCACATTCGTCTTCGTTAAAGACAGCTGCTAGATCACTATATTCCACGGGGTACCCGTTTGGTGGTTGTTTGTGTGTGGCGTCTCCTTCCCCCTCTGCTTTACCAGCCGGCTCCTCTGGCTCCGGCTCGGGACCGAGACTGAGACGTAACTTCCGGTTCCCGCCTTCCCACCATATGGTAGGCCTCCACCTGTCTAACCAGGCTAGGCCGAGGATAATGGGCTCGACCATAGTATCAACAACCACAAAGCGGATCCTTTCCCAATGATCACCCACCTCCAACCGGACCAGCTCAGTTACTTGGGTTGCCGGCTTGCCCCCCAATAGCGACCCATCCATTTGTTCAAATCGTATAGGCACATGTAAAGGCTCCATATGGAGACCCAGTTCCACAGCTATAGACTTTCGGAGGAGACATCGGGTACACCTCGAATCAATGAGGGCATCTCGTTGCACCCCCTCCCCTGATCGTAAATGCTTTAATACCACTGGTATCACGAAAGGTCGGATTGGTCCACTCACCATGAGGTCTCCAGCTGCGTCGCCGTCACTACTGTCCGAGGCCACTGGAGTGCTCCCCTGGAGCGGTGGGGGTCTCGGCTCGGTCACTGACCCACGAATAGGCGTTGATGGCAGCGTAGGGGTGGCGCTTTTGGACCATTCCGAGGAAGAACGTCCGCGGTCCCGATTTCGGGCCCCTGAAGACGGTGTTTTGGAGGGAACAGTAGACACAGGAGGCATGGGGCAGTCAGCAGCACGATGTCCAAGCTGGTTACACCTGAAACAACGAATAGCCCCCCTCCCCACTGGGAGGAGGGAGCGGGGAGGGAAAGAGGCCACCCCCCGCGCGACCATAGGCTTGTTGCTGCTGCGTCGTGTGGCCGTAGGAAAACCAGCCACCCCCCGAGGACGGAATTCCCATAAGCTAACATCTAGGTCTACTGCAGCCTTAAACCACTCCGTGAGTTTTGGTGGCAGCCCTCTGTACACACACGCCTGTCTTAATTCTCTGTCCAAACCCAAGCGGAATTGATGAATTAGGAGGCGTTCAGGCCACGCCCGTAAGCGACCCGCCACGGCCCGAAACTCCTGAACATATTGCCTGGCAGGACGGCCTCCTTGCTTCAACGCCACCAGCTCACCTTCCAACAACTGGGTGCGTGATTGGTCTTCAAAATGGCAACGCAGCGCCTCCAGAAACAATCCTACATCAGCCAACTCTTTCGCATGGTCGCTATGTAAGTCAGCGACCCAGTCTGCTGCCTCGCCCGATAGAACAGTGGTAATGGCCACCACCATAGACCATTGCGACGGGAAAAGATGACCGTATAAGTCCATATAACTCAATATTTGGCTGATAAACAAAGAGATCCTATCAGGACTGCCGTCGAACGTGGCTTGTAGAGGAGGAGGGCCCCATAGTTGCTACGGGCCGTGCCACGGCCCAGGACCCCAGCCGGGACCCGGGGCCGCCGGTCCAACAGCCTGGGTAGTAGCCCTGTCACCGCTGGCCCCTTGAACAGCCCTCTGTTGGCCTCTGGGCCCTCGCAATCCCTGCTGATCAGGGTGCGAGCTTCTTGGTTGAACGGCCTCCCGTTCCTGGCCTCGCAGATGCGTACGCGATACAGCCGGAGCGGGGCCAGTTACTGCCTGGTCCCGATATTCGAGTCTTAACGGCCCTTTCTCGATCTGCAGCTTCGGGCTAGCCAGCCGGAAGCGCGGTGCCGAGACACTTTGCGACGCCCTGTGCCAGGGTTCGGGTTCTGACATCCATGGCTGCCACGAGGTGGCATCCCTAAAACTCGCCTCACCAAACTTCTCGCGCAATATATCCAGCGTGGACGCCCCTAGCCCAGTAGAACGGCTCGTCTCGTAGTCCTCCTCATCTGTCCACCTGCGTTCTCTCCACCCCTGGAACGATGACGACCCGCCCAGGTCAGGGAGGGATGGAAACCACTGACCTGGAGGGCTTCCCTCACACCGGGAACGGCGCTCCTCCGTCTCGGGCGTAACAGCTGCTGCCTGGGGCGTGGTCTCCTTTGGGCGCACAACTGGCAGCTCCGACTCCTCAGCTACCAGGGTCTCCAATAGGCCCTCTTCGTCCATATCCACCACCCCCTCGGTCGCCGGAGCCTCAGCTGCTGCACCCTCCGCCATGCCGCCGAATGCGAGGAGGGGAACGCCGACTTTCTATCAGGAACCGGGTAGCGTGCCAAGCGAACAAGCGAAGAAGGAGCACTCGAGCCACGTTCTGCTGCAATGCCTTTATTCGGGATACACCCAGCACATCAATCCGGCAAAGAAACTGATGGTACGGCAATACACAAAGTCGTATACAATATACGTTCTATACAATATACGTTCTATACAAATTGTATAGAATTGTATAGTATATGGTATAGTTATGGATGGAATCCATCCAACGTTTGATTTACCAATTGTGTAAACACTGTACCTCGGATCAAGATAGAGAATGTATATTATCTTTTTAATTCTGGAAAATTCAATAAAGTATTTATTAAAAAAAAACAAAACAAAAGTTCTGCTGGGCTCCTCAGGAGACAGAGTTTGCAGGAGGCTGATCTAGGGACTGGTTGTAGCACAAACATTCATTCTCAGCTTTGAGATTCCTAGCTGCAATGAGCAGCAAAGCTAAATTCGTCCCTCTGATCCAGCAGCTAGAAAAGGGGACGGAGAGAAACAGTCCCATTGCCAAAGTACGCATGGGTCGGAGTTGGGAATAAATGCAAACTTCAGCCTCCTGGTGCGGCGTGGGGCTTTGGGCAAAGGCTGGAGGGAAGGGCCTCTGGCTCGCTCATGCTCTCTCCCTCCCCAGTCTAGGTTGACGCAGGTAGAAGCTCACATTGCCCTTTCCAAGCCTGCTGTCAATGAAGCTGGGTGTTGGTGAGGGCTGGCTTTTTGCTTAGCTTTGTCCAGCTGTCGGGGGGGGAATGGATGGGGGCCTGGGGAGGAAGCCATGCCCCCCCGACAGTTGGACAAAGCTAGGGAAGGAGGGTGGGAGAGAGATATCCAATCCAACGTGTGTGTGTGTGTGTGTGTGTGTGTGTGTGAGGGAGAGGGAGAGGGAGAGGGAGAGGGAGAGGGAGAGGGAGAGGGAGAGGGAGAGGGAGAGGGAGAGGGAGAGGGAGAGAGATGTGGCGAAGAATTCTGGGAGTTGAAGCCCACAAGTCTTAAAGGTGCCAAGTTTGAAGACCTCTGTTCTAGTCCAACCCCCTGTTCAGGCAGGAAAATTGAGGATGCCAAATCTGAGTGGAGGGCATGGGAAAGGTGTCAGAATAATATTTAGAAGGGACCTTAGAGGGGACCCTATACCATTTCAGAGAAATGGCTGTCCAGTCTCTTCTTGAAAACCTCCAGCATTGGAGTGCCCAGAACTTCTGAAGACAAGCAGTTCCATTCGTTAATTGTTCTCACTATCAGGAAATTTCTCCTTAGTTTTAGGTTGCTTCTCTCTTTGTTCAGTTTCCATCCATTGCTTCTTGTTTTGCCTTCTCTGCTTTGGAAAATACATTGCCCCCCCTCTTTCTGGCAGCCCCTTAAAAGCCTATTGCCTATCACACTCTTGGGCAAAGCATGTGAGCCATTTCCTCCTTTCAGTGGTCCATGAAAGTATATCTATAGTATGTAGATGCAGAGAATAAAGTTGAAAAAAGTAAACAACATTTTACAGAACTATAGATACGTTGAGGCCGGGGGTGACAAGGAGTGGCTGGGAGGGGAGGGGCTGGGCAAAGCGCCCCTTGACATGAGTGATGTCGAGTTGGCCACGCCCACCTGGCCATGCCCACCCATGACCACCTGGCCATGCCCACCCAATCACATGATCACCCAGCCACACCCACCCAGCCACACCCACCAAGCCATGCCCACAGAACTGGTTGTTAAAAAATTTGAATCTCACCACTGAAACTAAGATATTAGTCAAAAATTTTACAGACAAACAAAAAAAGGAATTGACAGAGAAAATTGGTTTACAGATAACAAAAAAGGTTAAATATCTTGGTATCCATCTAACAGCAAGGTGTGTGACGATCAAATATGATAATTATATAAAATTGATGCACCAAATTAAATCTACTTCCTTTTCTGATAAGGGGCAAAGATGTGAAAATCCACCCTATTGTAAATTTTGTTTAGCTACCACCTGATTTCTAACTTGTCCTCACACTTTGACATGGAAGGACAGAAAAAGACTGGGAAAAGAGACGTGAACTCTGGGCTGCTTCATTGAAACAATACCACCTTGTGGGACTTAGGAGTGCACTTTCTTGTGGTGATCTTATGGAATGACCTTTCTCCTGATGTGATTGGCCCCAATCCCTGCTGGCTTTCAGAAGGACTGTTAAGATCTAGCAATTTCCCAGGCCATTGAGTCTTGATGTATTGGATCTCTTATTGAATTATGGCATTACTTCTGTTTTGATCACATTTTATTATTTTTATTGGTTTATATACCATGGTTTCGTACTTTTCTAAGATTCTGTTGAATTTTCTGTAACCTGCCTGCAATCATTTTGAATGATTCCAGGCAGGTTACCTGAAATTGGGTGGCTGTACAAGTATTTTAAATAAATTTGGTATTTTTATATGAATCAGCAGGACCTATTCCAAATAAATGTGTTTAGGAATATAATGTCCTATTAATGCATATAATCCTTAGGAGCTTTTTCTCAAGCAATGCTTGCACAAGTTTAAAACTGGCACCATTTTTGTATATCTCCATGACAGAATGGGGAATGGAGGGAATTGAACGTGCATGGCAAATTTCCAACACAAGCCAAAGGTAACTTACATGGGGCTCTTCCTAAATTTTTATCACCATAACATCAAGCATACTGAACTGAGAGAAAATAGCTGATTCCAGGTCATATGGGGGGAGGGAGAGGGAGTATAGTTGACCTTGGATATAGAAAAGAATGGGCATGCCATTGAGGAGAGGGAGGCTTGCAGGAAAGATTATGAAATCCTAAAAAGAGGGAAGCCCAACAAAAAAAACCCTGAAGATAATTTCACCTTGGTTTTGTTTAGTATAAGATGGGACAGAAGATACTGGCAGGCTTTCAAAGTTATTATTCTACCTTATATAGAGCATTCTTGGAAGGCCTGACTGCCTGTTTCTTGAGATGGCCTACTTCAAGGGGTTGACAGCATTCAATAATGTCTGAACAAGAACCTGCATCTTTCCATTCCCCATTTTTACTACAACCTCTTCACCACTACCCCACACTGGCTTGGACCAAAGTTACCCACATTGGCTTGGACCAAATTTACCTACCAAAAATATAACCATAAAAGGAATACAAATTAAAATCAGAAAAATTGTAAGAGAACACCTGTCAGCCTTAGATGAGTTCAAAGTACCTGATGGAGCTGGCAGATGGATCTTGGGACCATTGTACCATATATTTCAAAGATCCTGGACCTGGAGCACCCGGAAATTACCAGAGGACTGGAAAAGAGCTGATGTGGTTCCCATCGTCAAATAAGGGGAAGAAAACAGATCCAGGAAACTACAGATCAGTCAGCATAACATCAATACCTGGGAAGATCCTGGAAAAGATACGTAACAGATCTGCAAACACCTAAAAGCAAGCAAATTTATAAACAGAAGCCAACATGAAGCTGTCAAAAACAGAACATGACAAACAAATCTTATTCTTATTTTTTAACAAAGTAACTAAATTAGTGGACATAGTATACTTGAATTTCAGTTGCATTTGATAAAGTAGAACAGAACCTACTTCTTGTAAGCTGGAAAAATATGGGATAGTCAACATCACCACCAGATGGATTTTAATAGATTAACAGAGTTGGAAGGGACCTTGTACTATAGGTCATCTAGTCCAATCCCTGCCCAAGCAGGAGACCCTATACCATTTCTGACAAATGGCAGTCCAACCTCTTCTTAAAAGCCTCTAGAGATGAAGATTCCACAGCGTTAGAACGCAAGCTGTTCCATTGATTGATTGTTCTCACTTGTCAGAAAATTTCTCCTTATTTCTAGGTTCAGTCTCTCCTTGATCAGTTTCCATCCATTATTCCTTGTCTGGCCCTGAATCTTGAGCCTATCATCTAGGGCTAGGTTAGTATCATCTGCAAATTCCCCTTCTATTCCCTCATCTAAGTCATTGATGAATATATCAAAGAGTACTGGACCTAAGACGGAAACTTGTGGTACCCCACTGCTTACTTCCCTCCATGTAGACGTAGACCCATTAAGGACGACTCATTGAATAGGGTTTATCAGCCAGTTATGAATCCATCTGGTGGTGGTGCTATTTATCCCACTGTATTCTAGCTTATCAAGAAGTAGGTTGTGATCTACTTTGTCGAATGCTTTGCTGAAGTCTATTATGTCCACAGTATTTTGCTGGTCTACTAATTTAGTCACTATGTTGAAGAATGAAATAAGATTGGTTATTATCTCCTTATTTCTAGGTTGAATCTCTCCTTGATCAGTTTCCATTCATTATTCCTTGTCTGGCCTTTAGGTGCTTTGGAAAACAGATCGACACCCTTCTCAAATATTTGTAATTGGCTGACAAACTGAACTCAGCATGTAGTCCTTAATGGAACTATATCTACATCAAGGGAAATATAAGCACTGGGGCACCTCAAGGTTCTTTTTTAAGCCCAATACTCGCAACATCTTCATAAATAATTTAGATGAAGGAATAAAAGGGGAACACATAAAATATGCAGAAAATACTAATCTGGCAGAAATAGCCAACACCCCAGAAGAAAGGCTCAAAATCCAGATGGATCTTGACCGGGGCCTGTCTAACAAAATGAAATTCAACGGTGAGAAATGTAAGGTTTTACATTTAGGCAGGAAAAACCATATGTACAGGTATAGATTAAGTGAAACAATCACTTAAATATGAGACAGCAGTGTGCAGCAGCAGCCAAAAAAGCCAATGTGATTCTAGGTTGTATTAACAAAGGGACAGAATCAAGATCACATGAAGAATTACTACCACTTTATAAAGCCTTAGTAAGACCACACTTTAAAAAACTGCATCCAGTTTTGGTCACCATAGCAGTAATATACTTTATTGATTAGTCCTTGGGCCATATCAAAGTTCCAGACACAAATTATTACTAAAATCTGATAAAAACGTTTTAAAATGGAATTGGATAAAATACAATTTAAAATGGAATTGGAATAAAATATGATTTAAAATGAAATTAGAATAAAATACAGTTTAAAATAAAATTAGAATAAAATACAATAAAGTAATATATAGATAAATAAAATATAATAAAATTATATTTTGGTGTCACCCCTACAATCTACCGCAATCAGTCCCACATATGCCAATCTCAACTGAACCATTTTGCTTAAGTACTGTGCTGTGTTAAATGTTATTTTCAGATTCTGGCTGCACATAAGGTAAGTTGTTTTGATATGGGGATCCCAATGGGTCATTCCTTTGGTATATAGACCAAGGTACCTGTCTCTCACCCTCTTATACAGGCAACAATCAAACAGGATGTGAGTCAGTTCTCCTACCTCTGCTGCTCTGCAAATGCAGAGACATCCATTGTAGGTATAGAATGGAATCTCCCATATCTGACCATTGTGTCAAGCTGTTCAAATCTTGTTCATGTAAATACCTGTCAACCCTGAAGCTGGCCTAACTGTGGCCATTTTCTTTTCTGTGGCTTTCCTCTAAGGAGGTTTCTCTTCACATTGCTTCAGGGCTGACACAGCCTGAAGCTAAGGGGCAGGGAGAGGAGTGTAGAGATAACTGGGGTGTTGTAGCCAAAATAAAATTCTTTCCCCTGGGAATCAAGGATGTTCGTGCAGGTATTTAAAAGATGGAGACTGAAGTCACCTAGCAACTGGACTATATGTTGACTGGATCATGTGACTGGTGATTTTAGGGGGAAGTGACAAAGTTTTACTTTTAATTGGGTGTAAAACTGGTGAGAACTTAGAGCTGGTTTTCTACCAAGTCTGTGCCAATTTGATATGTCCCAATAAAATGTTCTTTGAGGAATATGCCTGCCTTGGAGTTCTCATTGTTGGGGATGTATTACTTGGAACCTTGACATTAAACCAGTGTCAGCATTCCAGAAAACCCCCGACTCCCAGTAAAGACGTGGAAGCAGGCATTTTTCAAAGTTCTCTTTACTAGAAATAGGTAAACTGGCACATCTGGGAAATCCCGAATCTGAAAAGCCCAGGCTTTCCTTCAGGAATACAAAGCTCCCAAAACCACCCCCTTTCTCTTCAATCGATCACATGCTCTAATCAACGTCCGTTCCACCTCGACCCAGCACCTGACCCTCCTCCTCCAGATGCTGGATCACCCTGACCTTGACCAATAGGAAGAATGCTATTATGTCTACTAATTCCCCTCTCCTAAATCCCCCCTCCTACTTTCCCACACATGAGGAGGTGGCAGCATGGAAGCTTCCGGCCTAATATGGCTTCCAAGGCTGACAACCAGCTCTGCAAACTCTAAGGCTCCAAACTGGAGTTGCTGTCTCCGGCCACTTACCTGGTTTACCCGGGGAGCAGAAAAGACTCAGGGAAGATGGAGAAGGAAACTGGAAAGATGATGAGCACCAGACGAGCCTGTGGGGGAGTTGAGGAGAGCCTGCCATTCCCCTCAATGCCTCAGCAAGTGGCCGCAGCCAAAGTTGAGCACCAGCTGGGAGCCCGGGCCAAGGTGCATGTCAAATGGCCGGCTTCTGATGAGCTTTACCGTGCGGAGGAGGACCTGGAGTCCAAATCAGCTTCCCAGGACTAAATTAACAAGAGACCAATCACATCCATGAGTGAAGTGAGAACAACGATCCTGGAGTGGAGGTTGACCGGAGTCAGGAGAATGGAAATACCAGACTTGCAGCCAAACCCTGGAGGGACTACCAAAAAGATTCAAGCAGATGAATCTAGGCAGCGTCTTCCAGCTGCAGTGAACCGGCCATGTGCTGGCAGTCCTTGGCCAGCCAATTTTTACATTTCCTGAACAGATGGACCAGTCTACCCAAGGCACAATGCCTCAAGCTCTGCATTAACCTGGAATGCAGCCAAATCTGCCCAGAAGGGACTGATGAACTATTCAGATGACCTGAACTACCAGCCTTCCACCACCGCTATTGGCTTGGTCAAGTCCCAGTTCTTATCGGAGCTCACCCAGGTGCAGAAGACCAGCCAGCCCACTGGGCCAACCCTGGCTGCCACCAGTTGGGGAGGTGCCCCCTAGATGGGCCTACTACCCTGGACAAGGCTGGGTCCAGGTCCAGGCACAGTGGATTCCAACCCCACTGGCTGCACCAAAGCCACTGTCACCTTGGCCCAGAGAGGAGGCTCCACTGTGCTTTTGAGCGGTGTTCAATGGGACCCCAGATAAATTGGCTTACTTTTTAAACCAAGCGTGGGCGCATATCAACTGCTATGGAGACGACTACCAAGATGACTGAGAAATAGTTTCCACCTTCACTGACAACCTGGAGGGAGAAGCATCTGAATGGATGACCCAATTTCATGACAAGGGGGCTCCTGAACTGGGGAATGTTGATGACTTCCTACAGGAATTAAGGAGCCGATTTGAGGACATATCCCACAGGCAAGAAGCAGAGGCAGAAATCAAGAAAATCAAACAGAGAGGCCACCCAGCCAAGGAATACATCCAGGAATTTCAGAGAATCACCGGGAAGCTGAGGCGGTGGCCTGAACTGCTGCTGGTCCATTACTTTAAAGAGGGCCTGGACAAAGAACTGCTCCAAATCTGCCTTTGCCGGGGAGTTCCAGATCACATCCACAACTGGTACCAGATGGATTTAGCAATGGACCTCAAACTACAGTGACACTAAAAGGAGACCTTAGAGAAGAAACCTAAGAGGCAATTGGGATGGTTATCCAGCCCATGCCAAGCTGAGAAGCCACTAAGAGGGAACTCCATGATGCCCATTAAATGCTTCCAGTGTGGACTAGAGGGTCACCAAGCGTCTGCATGCTTGGCCCCAGCCCCTGTGCCACAAGTGAGAGGTCAAACCTGTCAGTGTTCCAAGTAACACCCCCATTGAAAGAAAATGCTGAGGCTTGAGTTTCCTCAAAGTTACATTTTATTAGAGATGTAATATTGGCACATCTGGGAAACCTGAATCTGAAAGCTTCCAGGGTTTCCCCACCCAAAGGAAAGTTCAAGTCCCTGCCCAACACCCACAAGTCCATCACATGGTCCAATCAAAGCACCGTCCCAACTGGAGATGTCTCCAAGTTCCAACCTCCCAGGTGCAGGGCAAGATGTCCTTGAATCTCTAAGAAAGGAATGTTATTATGACTGTATATCACCCATGCTCCATACAATCCCCCCCTCTCAATTTCCCACAGTGGTAAATGTGGCAGGTCTGAAGGCCCAATACAAAAGATGGCTTGCAGGCCTGACAGAACCCCCATGAAGCCAAAGAGACCACAGCGAAAGACAACGGAGAAGGGGAAATTTGCCGGACAAGCCATTGAGGTCTCCCCTCCCCAAAAGGGGAAGAAGGAACTCCAGCCCCTGACATGTGGTGACAGCAGCGACAACAGTGAGAATGACCCAATGTTAAGTGAAGCCATCCATCCTTTCACTATTAAATCAAAAATAATAGTGCCAGAGACAGGAGCCCAAGGGAAGTAGAAGCCATCATAGACACGGGCTGCACCCATTGCCTTATCAGCCCCTCCACAGTCTCTAAGCAGAGCATCAAGACGAGACCCCTAGCAAGCCCTATACAATTTGAACAGTTCGATGGGTCACTAATAGGGTGGAGCCCAGCTGCGCTTGTCACCAAACCTGTCAAACTAGAGATGGGATGCCACTGGGAGCTGATTCTGTTAGTAGTGGTGCCAAAAATGAGTCCATCATACTGGAACTGGCTTGGCTAGACAAATGGAGCCCAACGATCACCTGGGACAGGGGCTACCGAAAATTAAAGCAGATCCCTAAGAGTAATACTGCCAATCAATTGGGAGAAGGGGGAGGCTTGGATTCGATTTAATAGCATTGCCTGTGTCAACAGATATTTTACAACCTATATCCTGATGCCAAAGAGCCCTGAGATCCTCTTAATGTGGAGGAATGTTTATGATAGCCATGTGGGTTGTTTCACTTTAAAGGATAACGGTGTTAATACATGTTTGTTCGGGTTCTCAGGGAAACTAGTAAAGAAAACATCTTCACACGTGTATTGGCTAAAATCTGCATTCTGACTTAAAGGGAGGGGTCTCTACTGCTTTAATCCTACTTGTCTTGCCTAAGGGTATTCAGATCTTGCTTTAACTGGGTTGTTATCACTTCTGCTTAATAAAACAAGAACCCACTTGCAGATTGCAAAGCACGCAACCGCATTAAGGTAGTGAGGCAGGGGCGACGGCCAGTAGCAGAGTATACTGAAGAATTCCGGGACCTCGTGTGTTGTGTGAACTGGCCAGAATATATTTTGGTGAGTTGTTTCAAGGACAGGCTGAGTGATGATCTATACAATGCCTGCATGGCCCGAGGTGCACCGAAACACCTACATGAGTGGTATGTCACCGCCGAAGAAGCTGAGATCGATATGGCCAGAAACCAGTACCGAGCAGGGCAAGCATGGAAGAAATCCCCACCCAAATGGAAGCAAGAGCCCCTCAAACCACAAACCGCATTCTCTCCAAGATCCTCAGCCTGTTTCAAGTGTGGAAAAAAGGGGCACTGAGCTACAGAGTGTTGTTCGCAAACATCCACCCAGAACCACCCACCGGAGGAGAACCCTGCAAAACAGGGCAGGCGTGGGAAGGAGACTGCCCTGATGAGCAGGGAGATCATAGAATTTCCATCCCCTCCCCTCTTTGGGGAGGAAACCCTGGCATCTCAGCAGGAGGAATCACACTCATTCGGAAGCGATCCAGAAGATGAACCACTGGTAAGCAAACCAATTAAACCGCTTACCCTCCCCTTAAGACTATTTATCCCAAACCAGGACAGGGAGATAAATATCTCTGCTCTAGTGGACTCAGGGTGCACCTGTTGTTTGATCAGCCCAACCCTAGTAGGGAAGTTGGGGATTGACGTGAGAAAGCTGAAAAACCCCATCGCTTTCTGCCAACTAGATGGGTCAATAGCAGAGGGGGAGCCAGCTTCTTTTGCCACTGAGCCTCTACATATAGGCATCAGAAGCCATGAGGAAATGCTTACATTTATAGTGGCACCTGCCATGGAATGGTCGTTAGTTTTGGGCCTTGCATGGCAGAAGAAATGGAGCCCCAAAATCAATTGGAAACAAGGCATCATAAAATTTCAGATGAACGAAGGACTTCCAGTTTGGTGTTGCAGCGAGACAGTTGGGGAATTAGCGGGTTCCGATGAGCTCCGCGAAAACCCCGGCTGACGAACCGCTGCTGAGGGGTCTGCGAACCAAAACCGTCCTGCAGGGACGGGGAAGAAAGAGAGGCACCTCGGACGACCAAGAGGAACAGGCAAGTTCCTTGAAGGTCGGAGGAAACTCTCTGTGACTCGGTGGCGGGAGATGGCAGCCATGGCGGCTGCCACGAAGCTGGGACAACCGGACTAAGCATAAAGCTGGAGAGAGGAGAGAAATGGAACAGAGTTTTTTGAAGCTGGGTGAGTGACAGTTAATCCAGGCATGAAACAACAAGGGAAACATCTTTCAATTATAAGACCCCTAATGATAAATAGCGGCTAAGGAGCGTGGGGCAAAAAAGACTTTGAAATGTAACTTTAAAGAGACAACAACCCGATAGAAAATTGATTTTTGAATAAACTATTTGGAAATCTTAAACAATTGGATAATGGTCAAAGAATTGAAAAGAAATAACGATATCTTTTTTTTCTTTCTTCTTTCTTTTTAAATTTTAAGAAAAACAAAGGGAATGGATAATAAGCTTTTAAAAAAAGAATTGATGTACAAATAAAAGGAAAAAAGGAGAAGAAAAAAGAAGTGAAAAGAGCTATTTAAATTTGGACTGGACTTTAAATATCATTTGATATTTTTAAACCTAAAAGAAAAAGAGAAGCTAAATAAGATTGTTATGTAATTGAAACAAAATGGATACTTTTTAAACAACCAGAAATTGTGGATTGCAGAGAGACACCATCTGGAGTAAAAAGGAATATTGCAACTTGATTTTTGTTATGGAAAATGTGGACTTTACAGATAAAATCTGTGAGAACTTATGGGGGAGGATTTCCTTGCCTACAAGCGGCTTGACTTTGGGAGAAAAAAAAATAAAAAGAAGGTACCATAACGAAACTCTTATAATTGGAATAATATTAATTTTAAAAGGAAAATGGCGCAGGAATCAGAAAAGGAACAAATTGATCTATTTGACTTAGACAATGGAAATAAGAGAAATAATTATAATATTGCACAGAGGACAAAAATTCGAGGATACAGAAGTTAAAATGGAGTATACATAAATGGACAAGAAAATGAAAAAGGAGGAATAAGATATAGAGATGGAGAATAAAGAAGATAAAGACAATGTTTTTAAATATGAATAAATAATTGATCATGTGAATAGTAATAATAAAAAGGAGGTCTCTAGAGATTATATTGAGATTATAACAATATAATGATGATTACACTGGGATTAACAGTGAATGATAAAAGAATAAAAGGTTGGAAGATATTAAGGAAAATAAAAAAGTTCAGGACTTGGATTTATAAAATGACTATATTGAGATCAATAAATGTGAGAAGAAATATGTTACAGATACTTAGAAATGAAATATGGATTGAAGTTAAAACATACAAGAAATAGACTATGTTAAAAGAAAATATATTAATGGATATAATGAATCAATTTAATATTAAGATGTTAGAAGGTATTACTTGAGAAAATTGATGGTTATAATAACTTGAGCCTTGATAGTACAGTGGTCTACGCACCCTGTTATTAACACAGCTGCCTGCAATTTACTGCTGGTTCGAATCTCTCCAAGGCTCAAGGTTGACTCAGCCTTCCATTCTTTCTAACGTAGGTGAAATGAGGACCCAGTTTGTGGGGGCAATAAACTGACTTTGTATAAATATACAAAAGTATGAAGGCTATTGCTTAACGCATTGTAAGCCGCCCTGAGTCTCCGGAGAAGGGCGGCATATAAATCAAATTAAAAACAAAAACAAAAACTGGGAGATTGTTTAAATAACTATAACAATTGTAACAATTTTGTGACGAAATGGGGTTGAGGGGTACCCCGGACCATGAACCAGCTCATGAGTAAACACACTGAGACTGAAATGATTCTGACAGAGGCGTCTTGTGTAAAAATATAATTTACTTTAAAACATTTAAAAGGCACTATGTCTTTAAGAAAACACATTAAAAACAAAGTCTTATCTGGGTATGTGAAACAAGGCTATCTCTCTAGATCCCTCTCCACAATACCGAAAACAGTTCACAAAAGAATAAAGCTAGCATGAAGGTAAGCAGCTTCGGCGTCAATACATCATCAAGGCCATCATGGTGGGAGCAGCACGAGCTTCACAGCTGAAAGTCACCTGAAGTAAAAACAGTTCAAAAAGCAAACATTGCTTGAAGCTTGTGGGAGGAAGAAGGTCCAGCAACAGCAGTCCCGATGATAGCTTGCGTGCTACAAAACAGCAAAAGGCAAGCATCCGTGGGAGTCTCTCTGTAGCGGCGTCTGGAGTCCTTATCTGCATTCTTCTCCCATCTGCGGCGTTGCAACAAGCTTCCTACAGGAGCTGTGCATTTAGGCCTAGATCAGACTAGGCCCAAGTAGCAAGCAAAAGGTCCTTGCTTATATTGGGAGTCAACCTGCAATTAACTAGGGCGGGGAAGGCTTGCAGGTAATTGGCAACAGCAGATGGCTTGATTAAAACCATACTGTTTGTGAGTAGGCAGATAGCCACAGCAATCCTGGAAACACTCGTGACAATCCCCTTCTCTGCGGCTATTTGACTGGTTAACAAACATACATTCTACATTGGGTACATATATACATCAATGGTAAGTACATTCACATAGCCATCGACATTTTTCCCAGAAGATAGAGGTGTTGGTCACGGGGCAGCGGTTTGGTAAACACGTCCGCTACCTGTTCCTTGGTTTCACAATACACAGTCTTAATGAAACCTGTTTTCACCAATTGCCTCACATGTTTGTTTTGTATATCAATATGGCGTGATCTCTGGCCTACAGCATCGGCTTCCGATATGTTAATGGCAGCCATGTTATCCTCATAAACTTTTATAGGTTGCATGGGCTGCCTCCATAAACTTACCAGAAGATCATCAAACCAAACTAGGTTTTTGGAAGCTTTGGACAAACTTACATACTCAGCTTCCGCTGTGGAAGTTGCAATTAACTTCTGCTTCCCAGAGTACCAATACATGGGGCTACTATTTAGGTATACAATATACCCCGAGGTACTTTTTCTAGATCTAACATCCCCTGCCCAATCGGCATCCGAAAAACAACTCAATCTTAATTCTCTAGTTGCTTCTGGTTCCAATAACAATGAATAGTTCACAGTACCTTTTAAATATCTCAGGAGTCGTTTGATTCCGCTCCAATGGTACTGTGTGGGATGTTCAGAATGTCTAGATAACACATTTACACTTAGACTGATGTCCGGTCTAGTCCAATTTGCAATGTACAACAATGACCCAATCACGGATTTGTAAAGGGTCTTATCCTCAAAATCCGTACTCTCAGTGTACATATTCTTAAGGAAGTCTGTTGCCATAGGGGTATCGCATGGCTTCGCCTCTACCATGCTACACTTTTTAAGCAATTCCTGAATCTTATCTTCCTGAGAGAGCCGAAACCCCTTCTCGGTTTTTACGAATTGCACCCCTAAAAATTTGCTAATGTGACCTAATGGTTTTAGGGCGAAACTCTTACTTAGGTCCTCAGAGAACTTCTTAAGCCTGTTCTCTGATCTACAAATATATAGTATGTCATCGACGTACAACAGTACTGTTTCCCTAATGCCCTGATCTTCCTTGACAAAAACACACTCGTCAGCCGACGATGGTAAAAAGCCCATCTCTCTCAGGCTTTTTGTGAGACACTCGTACCATCACTTTGTGATTGTGATTGTTTACCAGATTGTTTTAAGCCATATAGGCTCTTGTTCAACAACCACACATCGTCTTCCTGATGGCTTACTCCCTGAGGAATCCTCACGTACAGCTCTTTGTCTAACTGGGCGTGCAGGTACGCGGTCTGAATATCGAACTGATATACATGTTCGCCTCGCATGGTAGCGATGGTGAGAGCTGTTCTCACACTCTCAGGGCGCACCGTGGGCGAGAAGGTGTCCTCATAATCGTCAGGGAATCTCTGCGAAAATCCCTGCGCCACTAGCCTCGCCTTATAGATAAAGCCCCCACCTTCAATGGGCTTTTGCTTGAAAAGCCACCTGGTGCCGATCACCCTCTTGTCCTTGGGCAATCTTGTTGGCATGAATACATCGAGCCTTCTCAGGCTGTCTAATTCTGTATCCATGGCGGCCAGCCACTTCTGTCGTTCATGATCAGGTAAGGCCAACACATCCTCATATCTCTGAGGGGTGGCCAAAACCTGGTCGACTGAGGTAACAAAGTCATCGTACCTCTTAGGCTTATTGCCCCTGGTAACCCTAACTGGTCTGCCTTTAGGGGAGTCACTTACATGAGAGTCGTCCGATGAGTCATCTACCTCGTGACTATCACTATGCGTCTCAGAAGCTGGGCGCCTATCCTTCCTGGCTACCCCCATCTTGCGCTTCAATACCCCTTTCAAGGGTGCCTGGGATGCACGCTTCCCAGAACCAGATGTATCCCTATCCTCGGGTAGGTTTTCCGATACATCCTCCGATTGCCTATGACGACTACGGGAAGGGTTCCGAGTAAGAATCTCATTGGCATGGATTTTACTCCAGTTGGCCCCTTCGTGAAAAGTGGCAGACCTTGATATCATTAATTTCCCGTTAGGGTAGGCAAACCTAAATGCCTTGGAGCCCTGCTCATAACCAACAAATCTCAGTTTAACAGAGATTGGGTCTCCCTTTCTCCTGAGCTCCTTCGGGACATGAACACGGGCCATCACCCCGAAAACGTGGAGGTGTGCCAAGCTAGGCTTATGGCCGTATAGCACCTCGTATGGGGTCTTCTGCACTACACTAGACCACACTCGGTTCAAGGTGTAATTCGCGTATCTAACTGCTTCTACCCAATACGCGAAGTTTAATCCGGAATCCTGTAGGACGCACCGCATCATAGTTTGTAATACATCGCTGCGCTGTTCTGCAACGCCATTTTGAAACTTAGAGTAAGGCGCGGTGCGTAAGTGGACTATACCCTTACTCCTTAACCAGCTGGAGAACTGCCTGGAATTAAATTCAGTTCCTCTGTCAGTTAAGATCTTCTTAACTCTGACCTGGTGCTGGTTCTGGACTAAGTTATAAAATTCCTTAAACTTAGTCAACGTTTCACTCTTGGACATTAGGGGGAAAACGAATCCAAATCTGCTATGGTCGTCTACTATGGTAAGAAAGTACCGTCTCTTACCCACGGAAGGTGCGAATGGACCCACCAAATCCATGTAGATGAGCTGAAACGGGTGTTCAGAGTACCTCTGAGACTTCTCGGGCGCAGATTTCGCCTTCAACTTTGCACTCCTACAAATTGAACAGTCTAGGAATGTGTTACAGTCATTGATCTTGGTTCCCCTTGAGTGTTCGGTTACCTTCTTTACTGTAGGAAAACTCACGTGACCTAATCTACGATGCATCAAGTGAGCACATTCATTGTGCAACGGCTCACCTGTAGCAATTGCATTAGCATTTTCAGGTTTCCTACTATCTGACTCTAAGTTAAAATTTAAAAACTTTTTATTAACTTTACATTTGTCTTTACAAGGCTTCCTCTGGTGAAAGTCCTGATCCTCATCACCTAGTTCTAACTGTGATTCATTGTTACTACCAATTGAGATAACATAATTGCTATCACTGTAGGACTCAGCATTCGTATTGGGGGAATAATAAGGCAAGCCACCTATCTTCAAAACCTCCCCAATCACACATTTGTTGTTTTTGATCACAGCTGTTCCTCCTGAGAACAGAATCTCCACTCTAGGGTTCTCAGATATCCTCATCAGGCTTAGCAGATTATGATCTATCTCTGGTACATACAATGCTCCGTGAATCTTCCCTATCCCAGGGATATAAACATCTCCAATGCCAACAACATTCACCTTTTTACCGTTTGCAACTTTGACCATGGATTGATGCCTTCTCATATTAGCAAACAACCTTCGGTCACTGACAACATGGTTACTGGCTCCACTGTCCATTAACCATAGTTGCTCTCGCTGTTCCCTTGTAAGCTCTGACTCAGTAGTTTCCACTATACCTACAGAGCTATCATTAAACCTGGGATTGTTCCCTTTGTTGCCTCCATTTGGCTTTTTACCCCTTCTGTGGTTAGGAACATCTATACTTGGCTTTCTACCAGGAGGCAATGGCCTCCTTTTACATTTATTATCAGAAGGTGCCTTTGAACATGCCCTAGCATTTACATTTTGTGGGCAATCCCTTCTATAATGTTCTCTTGAACCACAATTGAAGCATTCTCCGATAGTATATGCTCTATCTGAACTATCGGGCCTTCTTAAAGGTTTTTCCTTTTTGTGAAAAGCCGCCCTGCATTTTCGCAAGTTATCTTCAGCAATCAGTCTGCCAGATAACACTTCTAAAGATAAGTTATTACAACTAACATTATCCAGTTGCGATATGAAATTATCCCAGCTAGGGTCAAGGGAATTGAGTATAACAGTAATGAGGGTTTGTTCAGACACTGTTTCCCCCCTCAACATCAATTCCTGCCTTAACCTGTTTAACTCACATAAGTGTTCATTAATATCTACTCCCGCCTTCAACTTTGCGGAATAGAACTCCCTATAAACTCTGTTTGTAACATGGGAGCTTTTTGAACAAAATAGCTTATGTAGTTTCACCCAAACTTCTGTTACGGTCAGGTTACTAGGTATACTGGGATATAGTGCAGGGTTAATGGACATCAATAAAATACAAAAGGCCTTATGATGTAAAATATCAACTTCTAAGGACCATGGTCTAGGTGGGGGTTTTAACAGCAACGATAAAACATTTTCTTTCATTAAAATTACTTGAATACTTCTAACCCATTCCTTAAAATTTCCTCCACCCACACTTAAACTTTTAAAATTAGGAGGAAGGACCTGTACATTATTAAACATGGAAATAGACATTAATTGATGTTCAAAATGTGGTCCGTCCTGGAACGGGCAATAAGGCATTGGAATGGAAGCACACAGCACAGTGTCTTCCATCTGGCATTCTGACGATCGTTCCTCCCCAATGGGAGGGATTAAAACTTCACGTTGTGCGGATGCAAAACTCATCCTGGCTTGATCACAAAAACTCGAGGGTCCTCTCTGGTGCACATCTCTAGGAATTTTTGGACGCGCTCCCAAATTCCTATCTTCAGTTGAGGTAGCCTCTGGAACCGTCCTGGATGTCGATGTCGTCACGGATGGATATATCCCACTCGTGGCGTGCGCTGAATTAGTCGCAGACATCAGGGGGGCTTTGGGATGCGCAGCTCCTATTTGTTGAGCCGATGGTGCCTGCAAACCATCGCCTAAAATGGTTGCCAAAGTCTCTATCACACTTGCAACCTTACGCTCAACATGAGAGTCTCTTAAATTTTTAGCAGAAGTCACTGATGTCATCAAGGGAGCTAAAGTCTTTATAGCCTGATCTATGATGGCTTCAACAGCAGGTGGCGCAATGTCAACTTGGCCATGCTGGTTTAACAAAGAAGCAGGAACATTTGAATCAGGCAGTCTGTTATCCCCCATTACCCACTTATGGTCTGAGGTGGGGGTTTTAGGAAAAGTCTCTTACCGATCCGGTGTTTTGTAGGACTTCGATCTTCTTTCCTTTCACGGCTGAATTCTTTAATAATTCACTAGAATCAGCAGTCGGGTTCTGACTTACTGTGGGCAAACCTAAAAACTGAAGGATTGCCTTCCTAAACTCATCATCCACCTCTGTATTTGTTTTCAAGACCTGAAGTGGTGTTCTTCCAGTCTCTACCTCTTTTGGTGATGATGGTTTATTCACTATCTTAGGCCCTTCAGGAGTTGAGGCCTCTGCTCCAAAACTTATAGCTCCACTATTCTCTAAATCAATTAGAGTTTGGGGGTTTTCAGCCAAAACATTTTTGGCCTGAGCCCCAGACAGTCCAGTTTGTGACTTCATACTTTGTGCTGCTGCTGCTGCCCTAGTCAACATCTATTCAACTGCAGACATTCCAGTCAAGTGCGTTACCACATGAGCGTAAGTTCGTTAAACCATCCTCTGCTACCAACTATGACGAAATGGGGTTGAGGGGTACCCCGGACCGTGAACCAGCTCATGAGTAAACACACTGAGACTGAAATGATTCTGACAGAGGCGTCTTGTGTAAAAATATAATTTACTTTAAAACATTTAAAAGGCACTATGTCTTTAAGAAAACACATTAAAAACAAAGTCTTATCTGGGTATGTGAAACAAGGCTATCTCCCTAGATCCCTCTCCACAATACCGAAAACAGTTCACAAAAGAATAAAGCTAGCATGAAGGTAAGCAGCTTCGGCGTCGATACATCATCAAGGCCATCATGGTGGGAGCAGCACGAGCTTCACAACTGAAAGTCACCTGAAGTAAAAACAGTTCAAAAAGCAAACATTGCTTGAAGCTTGTGGGAGGAAGAAGGTCCAGCAACAGCAGTCCCGATGATAGCTTGCGTGCTACAAAACAGCAAAAGGCAAGCATCCGTGGGAGTCTCTCTGTAGCGGCGTCTGGAGTCCTTATCTGCATTCTTCTCCCATCTGCGGCGTTGCAACAAGCTTCCTACAGGAGCTGTGCATTTAGGCCTAGATCAGACTAGGCCCAAGTAGCAAGCAAAAGGTCCTTGCTTATATTGGGAGTCAACCTGCAATTAACTAGGGCGGGGAAGGCTTGCAGGTAATTGGCAACAGCAGATGGCTTGATTAAAACCATACTGTTTGTGAGTAGGCAGATAGCCACAGAAATCCTGGAAACACTCGTGACAAATTTGAATACTTTTAATAATGTATTTATTTAAGTAAAAGATGATTATGCTGGGATTAACAGTAGAATGATAAAAGAAGGTTTTACAGTGGGATTTACAGTGGGGAAAAATAAAGATGATTACACTGAGATTAACAGTGGAAAAAAAGATGATTACACTGGGAATAGCAGTGGAATAAAGAAGATTACACTGGGATTAACAGTGGAATAAAGATGATTACACTGGGAATAGCAGTGGAATCATAAAAGGAAAGGTTAAATTAGACCAAGTAAAAAGGAAATATAATAATAGACATAATGAATCAATTTTTAATAAGATGCTGGATGGTATATTTGAGAAAACTGATAGCCATAATAATTGGGATATTGTTTAAATATGTATAACAATTGTAATAAATTGAATATTTTTTACTTAAGCAAAAAAGAAAAGAAAAATTAAAACAATATATGATTATGATTTACAAACAAAAAGATTTAAAAGATTTAAATTTGATAAAGTAATACTGGAATAAAGATTTAATGGGAACTATATGAAGTAATAAATAAATGTAAGGAAGTTTTAGAAATGGAAATAATTTTGACATATATAAACATGTTTAAACTGTACTGTTAACAGTGAGGACTTAGGGTAAGAATTGTGAAATGTAGTATGGGTTATTAATTGTTAAGATTTAAGGGGGGTTAATAGAAGGGTGGTTGTTTTTTGATTAAGCAAATATGAGTAAATTTTTTCTAAGATCCTTGAGCCTTGATGGTACAGTGGTTTAATGCACCCTGTTATTAACACAGCTGCCTGCAATTTCTGCTGGTTCGAATCTCTCCAAGGCTCAAGGTTGACTCAGCCTTCCATCCTTTCTAAGGTAGGTGAAATGAGGACCCAGTTTGTTGGGGCAATAAACTGACTTTGTATAAAATATACAAAAGAATGAAGGCTATTGCTTAACGCATTGTAAGCCGCCCTGAGTCTCCGGAGAAGGGCGGCATATAAATCAAATTAAAAAAAAAAAAAGATGGTATTAGTTGGAATATGTGATATAAAACTAAGAAAGAAGTGATATGATAAAATAGAATATATAAAATTTTGGTAAAGATGACAAAAAATGAACAAATTGATGACCAGATCAAAACTCTGTTCTGAAAAGATGTAATTTGTGTGTTTGGAAAAAAAATGTAAAAAAATTTTGCAAAAAAAAAAAAATTTCAGATGAACGTGACTTGCTGAGAATCCACATAAAGGAACTGAGGGGGCAGAGAACCGAGAAAAAGCCATGCCTGGTCACGCCATGCCAAGTGAGGGCATAACCATAGAATACAAGGATTTGGCTGAAGTTTTTAGCGAAAAAGCCTCAGACGAGCTCCCTGCCCACCGCGCCACCGACTGTGTGATAGAAATCTTACCTGGTGCTAAAGTCCCTAAGCCCAAGATGTACAGCATGTCACCGAGGGAGTTGGAAGAACTGAGAACATTTATTGAGAAAAACCTAGCAAGGGGTTTCATCGAGCCAGCCTGACCAAAAATTGCAGCTTTAGTGTTATTTAGAGAAAAAAAGATAGCTCAAAACGTCCCTATGTTGATTTTAGAAACCTGAATACAATCAGTGTGGAGAACATGTATCCCTTCCCTCTTATGAAAGATATGTTAGCACACTTCGCTAAAGGGAAATTTTTTTCAAAGCTAGACTTAAGGGAGGCTTACTACTGTGTCAGAATTAAGGAGGGGGATGAGTGGAAAATGGCATTTAACACCCCCCTTGGCTGCTACCAATTCAATGTGCTCCCCTTTGGATTACAAGGAGCCCCTGCAGTGTTTATGCAGTTAATAAATGAAGTGCTACATCAGCATTTGTATAAGGGGGTCCTGGTCTACTTGGACAACATTTTATTTATTTATTTTATTATTTATTATTTATTAGTCGCATTTCTATGCCGCCCAACTCCCTAGGGACTCTGGGCGGTTTACAGCAAAAAAACAATGCGAACAATATCCCGTAAAAATTTTTTTAAAGAAAACATTAAAAACCCATACACTCCATTCCATGGCCAGGTCTCGCAAGATCGCCGTAGCGAGATCAACGGCCCCAGGCCTGCCGGAAAAGTCAGGTCTTCACCGCTTTCCGGAAGGCCAATAGGGTGGGGGCGGTCCGGACCTCAGGAGGTAATTGGTTCCAGGAAGCCGGGACAGCCACAGAAAAGGCTCTCCCCTGCGGGCCGGCCAACCGACATTGTTTAGTTGACGGGACCCGGAGGAGACCAGCTCTGTGGGATCTTGCCAGTTGCTGGGAGTTGTGCGGTAGAAGGCGGTCTCGAAGATAGCCTGGCCCTGAGCCATGTAGGGCTTTAAAGGTAATAAGCAACACTTTGAATTGCGGCCGGAGACCGATAGAGAGCCAGTGCAGCTCACGGAGAATTGGTGTAATGTGGGTGTATCTAGGTGCACCCACAATAGCTCGCCCAGCTACATTCTGGACCAACTGTAGTCTCCGAACACTTTTCAAGGGTAGCCCCATATAGAGCATGTTGCAATAATCCAACCATGAGATGACAAGGGCATGAGTGACTGTGAGGAGAGCCTCCTGATCCAAGTAGGGTCGCAATTAGTGCACCAGGCAAACCTGTGCAAAGGCCCCCCGAGCCACAGCTGTCAGATGTTGTTCCAATCTTAGCTGTGAGTCTAGGAGGACACCCAGGTTGCGAGCCCGTTCTGAGGGGGACAATTTCTCCCCTCCCAGGACCAAGGATGGACAATTGACATAGTCTTTAGGAGGCAATACCCACAGCCATTCGGTCTTATCTGGGTTAAGTCTGAGCCTGTTGACTCCCATCCAGGCCCTCACAGCCGCCAGGCCCCGCACATCACATCCACTGCCTCACTGAACTGACGGGGGGTGGAGATATACAGCTGGGTATCATCAGCATATTGCTGATACCCCGCCCTGTATTGTCGGATGATTTCACCTAGCAGTTTCATGTAGATGTTAAATAGGAGGGGAGAGAGGACCGAGCCCTGAGGCACACCGTAAACGAGGGGCCTAGAGGTCGACCTTTGTCCTCCTACCAATACCGACTGTGATTGACCAGAGAGATAGGAGGAGAACCACCGCAACACTCCCAACTCCCTTAGTCGTCCCAGAAGGATACCATGGTCAATGGTATCGAAAGCTGCTGAGAGGTCAAGTAGCACCAAGATAGAGGAATGACCCCCATCTCGGGCTCGCCAGAAAGTGTGACCAAGGCAGTTTCTGTGCTGTAGCCAGGCCTGAAGCCAGACTGAAAAGGGTCCAGATAATCCGTTTCATCCAATGACCGCAGGAGCTGAAGTGCCACCACTTTCTCTACAACCTTTCCCACAAAGGGTAGGTTGGAGACTGGCTGAAAGTTCTTTAATTCTGCTGGGTCCAGGGAAGGCTTCTTGTGGAGGGGCCTTACAACCGCTTCCTTTAATGGTTGCGGGAAGGACCCCTCCCTCAAGGACACGTTAACTAAAGCCTGGAGCCAGCCTTGTGTCACCTCCCTGCTGGCCGAAACCAGCCAGGAGGGGCACGGGTCCAACAAACAAGTGGAGGAACTCATTGCACCTACAGCCTTGTCCACTTCCTCAGGAGTCACTGGCTCAAACTCCTCCCACACAATAGGACTAAGACCCACCCCCATCATCTCGGTCGGAATTGCCCAATCAGAGTCCAGGTCCATCCGAATCTGAGCAACTTTATCCGACAGAAACTGCACAAACTCCTCAGCTCTACCCTGCAAGGGCTCCTCTGCTCCCCCTGCATTAAGGAGGGAGCAAGTCACCCTAAATAGGGCGGCTGGGCGAGAATCAGTGGATGCAATAAGTGCAGAAAAATGTGAGCACTTTGCCGCCCGTATCACCACTAAATAAGTCCTAATAAAGGCTCTCAGGAGTGTTTGGTCAGATTTGAATTTACTGGTCCTCCAGCGTCGCTCTAGACGTCTCTTCTGGCGCTTCATCTCCCGGAGCTCCTCGGTAAATCAGGGAGCTTTCCTGGATCCACTGCCATTGAGAGGCCGCAAAAGCACAATCTGGTCCAATGCCCCAGATGCTGCCCTATTCCAGGCAGCCACTAGGGTCTCAGCCGGACTGTGGACAAGGGAGTCAGGTATCTCCCCAAGCTCCTTCTGAAACCCTTCAGGGTCCATTAGGTGTCTGGGGCGGAACCACTTAATCGGCTCCGCCTCCCTGCGATGGAGGAGTGGCATCTTAAAGTCCAACCTCAACAGGAAATGATCTGACCACGACAAGGGAAAAACCTCTATGCCCCTTAATTCCAGATCATGTCTCTACTGCCCTGAGAGAAACACCAGGTCGAGTGTGTGTCCCCCCTCATAGGTCGGACCCTGAACTACTTGGGTCAGGTCCATGGTTGTCATGGAAGCCATGAAGTCCTGAGCCACAGCTGAGGATTCGCCAAGTGACAGCAGGTTGAAGATTTTAATCTATACCGAGACCAAAACAGAACATGTAAAACTAGTTAGGGCAGTTTTAAACAAACTCCACTCTGCCAAACCTTATGCTAAACTTTCTAAATGTAAATTCCACCAAGAGAAGGTTGACTATTTGGGGTACCGCATTTCACACCAGGGCATAGAAATGGAACTTCTAAAAGTGCAGGCTGTACTTGATTAGGAACCTCCACGCACGCGTAAACAGTTACAAAGCTTCCTGGGTTTTGCCAACTTTTACTGCCAGTTTATCCCTGCTTTCGCTAAGATTGCCCACCCCATCACCAAGCTCTTAAAAATGAAGGGGGAGAGCAACCCTAAACTGAAGCATCCATTGAACTGGACTATGGAATGCCAGGCGGCATTTGAAAAACTTAAACGGCTGTTCTCGGCAGAACCAATTCTAAAACACCCGGAGAAACCATTTGTCATACAAGCAGATGCCAGCGATGTGGCAATAGGAGCGGTCCTGCTTCAGAAAAATGAGCAAGACCAACTACAACCATGCCCTTACACATCCAAAAAGTTGAATGACACTGAGCAAAGGTGGGCCATTTGGGAGAAAGAGGCTTATGCAGTTCGTTGGGCATTGTTAACCTGGAGACACTTCCTAGAAGGCCCTAAGACCCCTTTTGAAGTCTGGATAAAAATCTAGAAGCACTAAAGACCCCAAGGAAATTCTCCCCAAAACAAATATGATGGGCTCAGTACTTTAAACTGTTTGATTTTACTCTAAAATACCTCCCCGGGGGGAAAACTTTCTGGCAGATGCTCTATCCAGAAAACCGCAATACAATAGTGCGAAGTCAGATGTAATCAAACCCATAGTACAAAACAATCAACTAGCCGCTAAAGTAATAATCAGATCCCAGGCAAAACAAGAAACATTGATGGACAATGACACCATCCAAACTTTTAAACAAGCATTGGCCATTGATGAATGGTTTTTGAACCACAAATCCAGCTATCTGATGAAAGAAGACTTGGCTTGGTTGGGAGGGAAGTTGTATGTTCCTGCCAGCCAAAGACTATGCTTAATGGTAAGGTGCTACAACTCCAAATTAGCTAGACATTTTGGGTTTGTGAAAATTTTACACCGAATTAAAAGACAATTTTGGTGGCCATCACTAAAAAAGGACATAGAAAGCTAAGTAGCTAGCTGTCCCATTTTGTGCAGCAGCAAAAAGATGTCAGGGGAAAATCCCAGTTCTATTGCAGAAGGTAGCTGAGCCTTCAGTGCCATGGAGAGTGATTGCTATAGATTTCATTGTAGAATTGCCAAACTGTGAGGGAAATACTGTTATTTGGGTCATGACAGACCTGTTTTCAAAACCCGCACATTTTATATCTTGCCAAAAGATCCCAACTGCTAAACGTTTAACCAAATTATTCCTAATACACATTTATCGACTTCATGGAACTCCACAAACTCCACAGAGGGGTTTAATTCACCTCCAAATTTTGGAGGGCATTTTTGGACTTAACTTGGTACTGACCAGGGGTTGAGCTTCTCCCACCACATGTATACTAATGGAAATTCTGAAATTTTAAACTCGGTGTTAGAACAATATCTAAGATGTTTTATTTATTTTCAACAGGACAACTGGACCGAACTTTTACCTTTTGCTGAAGTTGCGTTTAATAATGCTGTACATTCAAGCACTGGTTTTACCCCTATCCCAGCCACTCCTTATCTTGCCTTGGCTGCTCACCTAGAGTGACGCCCACGGCCCAGCCTTAGATCTGCAGTGCCGCCTTGGCCTGTGCACAAGAGGCAGAGAGCATGCAGGACCTGGCAATTGGCATCCCTGGGGACTGCTTGCTGAGTGCTGCCCTTCATCCAGGACACCAGTCCTCATGCGCTTGGAGCCTCCTGTGTGCACGCCTAGAGGGCGGGGCCGAAGTGGCAACGTGGATCTAATGCTGGCCATGGGTGGCACTGGTGCCTCCTGTCCCTGCTTGCTGGCCTTTCCCTACCCAACCCCCACATGGGAAAGCCACATCCCTACCTGTTCATGGAGGAAAGAAGAGGTGGGAAGGAGAGGGCATGGGAACCAGGGCAGGGATTTCTGCCTGCCAGCCGCCATGGGTATGAGATCGCACAGGCTTGGCAGGGGGCACGTGGAGGTGAAGGGAGGTGGCGTGTGGCTTCTGGCATTGCATGGTGGGGGGAGGAAGCAGAGTTTCCCTTTTGGCATCAGGCTTGGAGGCAATGAAGGGGAGGGTGGACAAAACAGGAAGCTCTGTAGGTTTTTTTTTTTTAATGGGCAGAGCCTTATCATTTTGATCCCCTTCCCCTGTCGTTGCCTCTGTGCCTGATGGACCTCTGCATGATTCTCAGATCACCTCTCCAACATGTGCATGTATCCCTTTTAGAGTAGTAACAGGCCAGGATTTCAGTCCCATGCCTGAACTACCCACAGAAGAACCCACCTTCCCCTCACTTAAGGAGTGGATGGATAATTTGCAAAACACATGGCCAGCGGTTAGATTAGCCTTAAAGGAAGTTAGAGAGGCTTTTAAAATTCAACCTGACAAGAAAAAGATGGAACCCAAACCTTTCCATGTTGGAGACACAGTATACTTATCTACAAAATTCCTGAAATCATTACAACCATCATAGAGACTAGGGCCAAATTTCATTGGACCTTTCCCCATCACTCAGTCATCAATCCAGTAGTAGTTGAACTACTCCTTCCAAAGACACTCAGACAAGTCCACCCAGTATTCCACATTAGTTTACTCAAGCGAGAAGTAGTCTCATCCCTCAGACCACCTGCATCTACACCACCTGTTCCCATCATGATTGAACAACATTTTGAAATCAAGGAAATCCTTGACTCTAGGATCCAGAAGGAAAATCCAATACTTAGTCGCTTGGAAACATTTACGATCAGCCCACAACGAATGGGTCGCTAAACACTATGTTAGGGCTCCTACCTTACTGAGAAAATTTCACTCCCTATACCCTAACAAAGCTTGTTAGTATACTATCATGAAATTTTGTTTATATTTGTTTTTTACAGGTGGACCTTTTCATTTTCTAAGGAAAGTAGCATGTCAGATCCCTAAAAATGATACTGCCAATCAATTGGGAGAAGGGGGAGGCTTGGATTCGATTTACTATCATTGCCTGTGTCAACAGATATTTTACAACCTATATCCTGGTGCCAAAGAGCCCTGAGATACTGTTAACGTGAAGGAAAGTTTATGACAGCCATGTGGGCTGTTTCACTTTAAAGGATAACGATGTGAATACATGTGTATTTGGGTTCTCAGGGCAGCTAGTAAAGAAAACATCTTCACACTTGTGAATTGGCTAAAATCTACATTCTGGTTTAAGGGAGGGGTCACTACTGCTTTAATCCTACTTGTCTTGCCTAAGGGTATTCAGACCTTGCTTTGACTTCATTGCTGTCCCTTCTGCTTAATAAAAAGGTTTCTTTTGAAATACTACGTTTCAAGAGTTTTTACTTTCTTAAATTATAAGGAGAGGCAATCCTTACACCTGTTAAGAGGTTTTAATATAGATTACAGAACCTATATCAGCAATGACAAGAAACAATTTAAAATCGAATAGATGTGAAGGCATGATAATACATGTAATTTATGCTCAAGATTAAGAAAAAAATAATAAGCAGTCATATGATGTCAAGAAGCGATTGACAAAGCAAATTTCAGAATATTTTGTATATACCAAATGCTGAAGGTCATGCCAAAAAAAACCAATGACGTGATCCAATGTTCCAATTTGCAGAAAAGGGGGTGAGGGACAATTCATGGTCCAGGCAATGTTAGATTTGGATTAGCTGCTAGATCTTACTATCATATGAACAGGAGGTATTTTTGCTTGATGATCAGGAATCAATGTAATTGTTACAGGCAACTCCAGAAGAATTTCAGTATTGAAGCTAATCCAATACACTTTTTTTATAAGCTACAATGAATATTTTTCTCATGAAATTTCTGCCTTCTTTTATGGAGTGATCTGGTACAGATAAATAATTTTAGAGTGGCAGGGATCAATTTTCCTACCATTACCTCCCAAATTTTATATCTGTTTCTGCATTCCTGAGACCAAGAGAAAACCAACAATTAATTCCTTGTGACTAGATCGGATGGGGAAAAGGGAGTGTGGGTTAATATATAATCAAGCTGGTCTCTTTGTTGCTGAGGTACAGACCTGCTTAGCAAAGGGGCCATAAATTTTGGTTTTGAACTGTCTGGAGCTGATAGGGTTTCCTGTGTTTTAGTCAGATCTAGGTCCTTAAACCTGGAAAGTTCAGCCCAGCAATACCAGTAGGGTAGTTGAGCTGGCTTCAGTCTACACCTAAGTGCTTTCAGGGTTGAGTATTCAAATGTACTGCCTTCTGGCCAGATCTGTTTCCTATATTCATTGGTAAGCAGAGCCCACTTTTTACATAGCCTCTGTGCTTTTTTCTTTGTCATGCCCACCTGGACAGGCAACCTCTTTTCATCCTAGGCATCAAGTAAGTCTTTTATTGAGGAGCCTACCATGACCCTCGAGCTAGAGCATCCCATGTTTCCCCTCTGATGTAGGGATTCAATTTGGCTCTGCCGGGTCCCAGTGAACTGAGTCTCCTAGTGAGACAACTGTCGCGCCAGCAGTTTTCGGATAAAAAAAAGAGATTCATGAGGACTCTGGTTTCCTATCAGAGTATGGGCACCTCCAGTTAGGGATTCTCCTGCCTGCAGTTTTCAGACTGAAAAAAAAAATGGTATGGGAGGATTTTACTGGTCCCTGATGTAAGTATGGACACCTTCTGTCACTGGCCTTTCCCTCACTCACAGTTTTCAGACTCAGGAAAGTCCAGAAGGACCCTTGCTTGTTTCCAGGGATAAGGGCCCCTTCCTCTCACAGGGCTTTTATTTACCAAGTGCTGTTGGGTGGCTCCGGTCTACCAATACCAAAAGGGAAAGGACAGAAAGGAAAAAAAACTCTAACACTTTCGCTAACTGCTCGGTTCCTCTTTCCTCTTACAGGTCTCACGCTTTAGTTCTCTCCCCTTGCTTTCCCAGGTCCTGCTGGTCATGGCTTTTGCAAGTAAGCAGCAGGTTGGGGGGTAGCTAGAGAGAACACGAAGAGAGTGAGATCCACCTGTTGTTGGTAGAGGATGCCCCACCCCACACACACACACTCACACAGCTGATTCCACTTTCCCCTTCAGGGAAGAATTGTTGGGAGGAAAATGCCTCCCGATGAGGATTCTTCCAGCTGGGAAACAACGCTTTGAATAAATGGAATAGCGAAGCAGAGCTGCTGGAAAGAAGTCTTTTAATGGCAAGAAACCAAGACAAGTGACATTCAGCAAAGTTTCTTGGCTGAAGAAGGGAGGCCGATTGACATCCAAATATGAGTTTATATATTCTTTCTGAACCTTTCAGCTTAACACATGTTTTTGATAATTAAATCCTGAATTTGGTGACTTTTTAATTCTATATCTATTGATGGGATAATTTTTCTTAGTTTGGCTTTGTTTGGAAGGAAAAAGGATTTATCTCTGTTGAAAAGAAATGAAGTTGGGAAATCTGACTAGTTCCTGTGCCTTGTTTGTCCTAATAATTGCTTTAACAAGATGGTAATTGGTTTCACAAGACATCACTACTGTATTATGTGTCAGCCACTGTGTTACGCATCTGGCTACTTTGTTGCTACATTCTGGTGGTTTTGTTAGTCCTTTTGATTAGCACACACACACACACCGCCCCTGGGGCTGTCAGTTCTGGAAATGAGTCAGACAAGGCTAGTGTTTTAGTTGAAAGGATTTAAATTATGATTTAATCATTTGTATTTATTTGTATTGTGTTTGAATTATTTGCTGCCTCATGGTTTCTTCTTCTATCTGGGGAGGGGGGGTCACCTTCACTTGCCAGTCTCATTTGACAAACAAAATGCCAAGCATGTCCTATTTGACACTGAATCAAAAATAAAGCTAAACTTGCTTCTGTAATGCTGATAAGAAACACATTTGTATTTTGCTACAGAGACTTACCACATTTACCACTTTTATTGACTGAATAGTACTGAAGGTGTAGAATCATTGACAACTTTCACTCCAAATGTCTGTTTGGTTCTCCTGCATGTCAGTGCCACCTTATGTTTTCATGTAAGTTCATAAAACTCTTTTAAAAGAATCATTTTATTGAAAAAAATAATGTGTTGCTCAAATATTCTGCTCTAGTAAGCTCTCTTTAAATGTACAGTACCAATATTTTTATAGCTGTATATTCTATTAGAAAGGAAATGTAAACAACATGTTTGTTAACATGGTTTATTGGCACACGTATTGGGAAAGCATACATAAAATACAATTGTATCATAACACATCAACTCACTGTATTTTTACATGATGAATTGAAAATATTATGTAAATGAAAAAAATAGTTTATTTTATAAAGTTTCACATAAATATATTATAATCAAAAATTAATTAGTTTAAGGGCTTTACAAAAAGTATTATTATACAAGAGATAACGCATGAAGAAAATCAAATAAACAATATGCAATAAAACCCAAATTGGTTTTTGTTCAAATTGTTCACAAAATTGATGGATTACATGGCTTTCAAAATTCAGATCAACAACAATTTTACAAAGCATAAACTTTCATAGGGTACAGCTACCCTCCTTTCACATAAAAATATTTGTTATGTGTTTGATGAAACAAAATGGCATTTATAATTGTTTCAGTGCTTTTCACAAGGGGATAAAAAACTTTGATTTAGAATCTGTTACATTATTTGCCTGAAAGCAATGAAGACTAGAAAAGGGAGAGAAAGAAAGAAGGCAAAAGGTCAACTTGTGTCAGGAAAGCGAAAATTATGGAGATGTTGAGAAAGACAGGGTTTTTTACAAATACCAGCTTCAGGAGAATGAAACATGTGTAACTTTGATCTCACAATTATTCCTAGCCAGTCACATAGCTAGATATGCATGCTCACACTCCTTTCAAGAAACCTGAAGTTTTACCAATCATCTTTGGAATTGGAGTTTTCAAGTTTCAGAGTGGTAACACACCGGCTCTGCTATGGATCAGAGCTACAAAAAAAGATATTGGGGTATTGTTATGATCTTATTGCAACAGCTTAAAGAGTTATCATTTGAAATATTAAGGCTGTATTTTGTAACCAGCAACATTAGAATGATTGGATCTTTAATAAAGCCCATATTATCATAGCTGAATCATTGCTGTCCCAGAAAGCTTGGTTTTCTTCTTTGAGAGAATATTTTAACCAAACGTTACAGTAGCATTCTCCACCATCAGATCTGGTCCTCAATTGCTGATTGAGTTCGGGAAAAGTTTCAGTCCAGAATATGTAGACTAAATGCTAAAGCTTTGCTACTGTTTTTTTTAAATAACAATAAACTGTTTTTGGAGCCTGATTAAAAAAAATATTCTCTCCTGCCTCTTGCCTTCTCAAATGGATAGCCAGAAAAATCAATGGCACGGACAGAAAATAAGGGCTGTTTCCAGATTGTCTGCTCTTTCCATTTATATTGCAGAACAAAAAAAGCCAGGATGTCCTCTTTCATGGTAAAAAAAAAAAGTCATTCGATCCTGAGCACTGACAGAAGATATGGCCTTTATAGAATAAAAGGGGATTATCCTGGGGAAAAATCCTGCATCGAAATGTAAAAATTGTCATGAAGTGCTACTTACATATTTAGTTTCACTGAGGTCAGTGCCAATATCATTGCAAGTACAAGAGTTTCTGAGATCATTCCCTGGGGCTTATAAATTATTTTTCTAATTTCAAAAAAGATAGCTGTACATCTAGAAATAGCTTCTATCTCTGTCGAAAATCTAGAGGTTTTTGTTCTGCTTATCTATGGAATGCTATGAGATGGAGGTTAGTTGCTGTTACCAGTCAAGCAGGAGGTGGGTATGGAGCTCTACTGGGAAGCCTGGGGTGTGGGGTTCTCAGACTTGGTCTCCTGGTTGGTAGACGTTTTACTGTTCCAAGGACTGTTATTTCCTAGGGCAGGGGAATTGTTGAAGTCTTCATCATCATCCAGGCCATTGGCTGCATCATATTGCGTGTTCTCCAGTCTAGTGATCAACCGCTCATCTTCATCACCAAATTCTCCACCCATCAGAGTGGGTTCCCCAACAACCATCACATCCTGGAAAGGGATCCATGATTTGTTAGTTGTTATAAACAAGAGCAAGCTAAATAAAGTATCTCAATTCCTATGAGAGGATTACCCAGAATCCTTCCACACATTTCCCCATATTATCACTGCCAGGCCTCAAAGGGATATATTCAAACCTGTTGGCATTCTGTTTGTATATGCTAACTTGGAAATCCAATTTTCAAAAATTCCAAACTATTGACTGAAAGGGTTGAAAAAGTTGTGTAAAAAGGTAACATGACACTGTATAGAATCAACACATTATTTAGCAATTCACATTCATATTTGTGGGGTTTTCAGGTAGCAAAAACAAATAGTATCACCTCAGGAATAGTTTTGTTAATCTCAAAGACAGAATCTAGTGAAATCTGTTCTAACAAGATGCTTGGAAGCTGTCTCCTGATTAAATCAGGGGTGGTCAAAAAAAGTCAAGGTGCTGGCTGTGACTGCATGACTGAAGTCCATAGGCTCATCTTGACTTTTCTGACCATCCTCCCCATATAACCCTGCCTGACTTCTTTACATCCTAACTTATTTCTCCCTTATTTATTTATTTATTTATTTATTTATTTATTTATTTATTAAATTTATATACCGCCCTATTCCTAAGGGACTCAGGGCGGTGAACAGCGAACGATAAAAATACATGTAATACAAACGTTAATAATAAAAAACCAATTAAAATATACTAAACATTCTGGTCCTAGATAATTCAAGACATCCCAGTTTAAAATAAAATCAAAAAGCAATAAAAAAGCAATTTGCTACAACCCTTTAAAGAGCTACCTTTAATGCCATGGGGAAAAAGAATGAACTCAGGACTTCGTGTTCTTTGCTTTATTGGATGGTTGGTCCGAGATGCTAAGTCCTTAAAAAGACTGTTTTCCTGAGGTCTTATTATAGTGAGGTGGTTTAAGCCAGGAGATCACAAGGATTGTCTGGCTGCCATTGTGGAAGAATTCTCTGACTCTGTATTTTTGCCTGGGGGACTCCTGAATGTAGGATTCCTATACTCTTCATAGGACCCAACATGGCAGATATACTAATCCCCTCCATAAATGGGGAAAGCTCTCCTCTTTGGAATGTAGCTGTGGTGCTCCAAAGCAGACGGTGGGACATATTCTGGAACAGTGCCCTCTGAGTGCATATCGGAGGAACCCCAAAGACCTTCTGTATGCAACTCTGTATTGAGTATATAATCTATCTCTGAATTTGTAAATAACTAGTTTAATATTTACTCTTTGACAATGTAATTCTCATGTGCTTTTTAATATTTTTGCCATTACGCTAAATAAATAAACTCCTAGCACAACTGCTTGTTGGTACTTCGTGACTCATCCTAAGCTAGCAAGAAACACACAAAGATAGGAACTGAGCAACCTTTCTTGACCTCATGGCTAATTATGGGGAATCCTCTTCGAATGCAATAGCCATATGGGTCATGAGCATTTATGAGAAGGCTTCATGTGCAGCACAATCCCATCATGCAAATGACCTCAGTCACATCATTAGCCCATAGATGTTGTGACATGCATGGTACCACTGTGGCTTATTCATAACCCCATTTGCTTCCTTCAATCCATCCCAAAGAAATATAGCCCTGCTGATGTTCACACAGGAACAGAAAAGGAAAGAGCACCCTAGATTTAAAAATTCTTCCTTCCTGAAGAAAAAATTAAAGAGAATAAACACTTCTACTTCTAAACACTGTAGCTATTCGGTGAACCATGTGGTCATTAAACAAATTGAGCTTCCCACACTACTTGTTGGAAGCTAGCAGGGAAGTTGCAAATGATATTACATGACCCTAAGATGCTGCAACTGTTGTAAATACTTGCAAATTGCCAAGTGCTTGAATTTAGATCATGGAAGCATGGCAATTCTGCAGTAGTGTAAGTCCGAAGACTAGTTGTAAGTCACTTTTTTCAGTGCTGTTATAACTTCAAATGGTAACTAAATGAATGGTTGTTAAATCAAAGACTACCTGCATAGTGCTCCTCTTCAGACCAGAGGTGTCAAACTCAATTTCATTGAGGGCCGCATTAGGGCTGTGGTTGACTATGGGGGGCTGGCCGGGCATGGCCAATTAGGTGGGTGTGGCCAACTAGGTGGGCATGGCCAGCTTGACGTCACTCCCCAAACTGCTGGCATGTTTCCTCTTCACAATGGGTAGACTGAGCCAAAGCCACGCTGGCCTGATCTTTCCTCTGCACACTGGGTAGATTGCGCCAAAGCTACATTGGCCTAATCTTTCCTCTTCGTACTGGGTAGACCAGGCTGAAGTTACGTTGGCTTGATCTTTCCTCTTCCCACTGGGTAGACTGGGCCAAAACTACGTTGGCCTGTTCTTTCCTCTTCGCACTGGGTAGACAGGGCCAAAGCTACGTTGACCTGATCTTTCCTCTTTGCACTGGGTAGACTGGGCCGAAACTACGTTGGCCTGATCTTTCCTCTTCGCACTGGGCAGACCGGGCCGAAGCTACGTTGGCCGATCTTTGGACTAGGACTTGTTTTCGGGGTAGGTCATATTTTTGGAGAAACACGGTACTTGTCCTAGAGTAGAACTGTAAAGACAGCCTCCAATTCAACCCTGTGTTATCTTCACTAGCTAGTTCGGTATAATAGCCACCAACCTGATTGCTTTGGGATCACCTGTGGGAGAGGGGAGACATTGAGGGACAACACAATGATATCATCATATAAATTATGTCATATGCATTGTTTGCATGGTAGCATCAAGATGTTAATGTGGTTCTCACTTGATGTTTATGCCTGCACTGCTAGCCAAGAGTGCTTGCCTGCCCTGCCCATTGTTTTTTATGAATTGGATTCAGTTTCCACAGGTGTGCAGCAATGCATGGGAGCATTGCTGAGCTCTATGGAGGTCAGGTAAAGGTCCCCCTTGAGCCCAGCCCTTCCCCACTGGCCAATGCCAAGAAGCTAACTTCTGAAACCCTGCTTGGTGCTTGAATAAATTGCAGTCACTTGGGGACCCAATATGGGAAGGGGTTGCTTAATGATTTGCAGCAGTTTTCGCTCTTTTAGGGATCCTGGCCTACAGATGGTCTTACATGAGGCCTAAAAGGAAAAGGAGACTTACAGGTACCTGACTGGCAAGGCTCAAGTTCGCTGCTGCAGTTTTCTTCTTGCTGTTGGTGCTGTTGATGTTATTTCCGGCACTGCTGTTGGAGGTGCTACTGGTGGAATTTTTTCTTTTTCTCCTTTTGGTGGTGGGCTGTCTTGCAGGCTCTGCTGTGGGAGAGAAAAGGCTGAGATGTAGCACAAAGGCATATGCAGAGAGTTGAAGGAGCCAGGCTGCCATGCATGAGTCTGCGCCAGTGGTGGGTTGCCCCCGGTTTGGACAGGTTCACAAGAACTGGTAGTAAAACCGCCAACCGCCCTGGATGTCATCATCAGTGATCTGCGCATGCGCAGAAGCTTCCCGTTGCAAACTGGTAGTAAAGGTAAGTAGAACCCACCTCTGGTCTGCGCCCTCTCAAATTCATTAAAAGAGGGCAGGCACAATATTGAAAATAGGGCTAACTATTGAGAAAGTTAACCTGAGTCAAAAAGCACATATAAATTAAGAGTAGGAAAAAGAAGGAACAGTTGTTTATAGTTTGGCATCCATGATACAAAAACAATGCTCTGCTATATACTATTCTGTAATTCAGTATAGATTGTGTTGTTTTATAGTAGCGTTTTCCAACTTTAGCAACTTTAAGATATGTGGACTTCAACTCAGAATTCCCTAGTCAACCATGCTGACTGGGGAATTCTGGGAGTTGAAATCCACATAACCTTGCCAAGGTTGGGAAATACTGTATCATAATAATAGTATTTTATAGTCCTTGCACAAAGTTGCTTGCCACAGTCAACTGAGCAAAAAGAGGAGACAAATTGCTTGGATTCATAATGGGCGCTATCAAGAAATTAGATTACTTGGCTCAGAGTCAGAATAGAAATTTAAGATTTATATCCATTCACTTTGCCCTCTAGAAGTCAATAGAAACATTAGCTTGCATGGGGTGCAGTTAGGGGTTTATTTATGCAAAGATCTCTTCTGTTCTGGATAAATCCTGAAATGGAAGGGATACACTGAATACACTGAATCAAAAATGTTTTCTACCAGAAAGACCTCATAATGGGTGTACATGTATAATGTATCATAGGGTTGGAAAGGACCTTGGAAATCTTCCAGTCCAACCCCCTACCCAAGGCAGAAGTCCTACCATCTTGGACAAATGGTTGTCCAATCTTTTCTTGAAAACTGTCAGCAATGGAGCACCTGCACAGCTGGAAACATTTCCTAGATTCTGGTAGGCAAAACAACCAGTGATAATTTTAGGAGATAGTATGATCATGCTTTTGGTCTCAATCAAATTTATTACAGTCAAAGACCAGTACAATTAAAATGCTCAAAAGAGTATCTGGTTAAAAGTTGTAGAATAAAATAATAATAAATAAAATCTGTATTGAAATCATAATTTGGCAGCCTATATATTGGTTGCATGTAAACAAGAGTATGGCCTGAGCTATGTAACAACATTCCTTAAATTGTGGAGGCCTATAATTATTAGGTACTAAAATACAACAAGGTGATAATATGAAAAGATTTGGAGTGTTAAGTGTATAAAATGGTTATAATGGATTATTCATCAGGCTTTGGCAAATCTTTAATGCTGCTGTAGCTACATTTAGTCATCTGTTACTAAATCTTGCTGGACCATTCATAAAGGAGAACATTAATCTACAATAGCAAATGAAAGACAAAGCATGAAAATGGAATTAAAATAGTTAATTGTGCTACATGGCTGACTGAAGAGGTAGTCAAGTGACGAAAACAGTGTTGTGACTGCACACATGAAAGGGATGGAGTTTGCCTTGTGAAGGAGGGACATTGCTTTCATCATTTGGATGAAAGGCATCTAAGAACAGGACACTTCAAAACGTTTGCATGTAAACATGGAAATAAGTGCATATTTAAACATATCTAAAGAAAGTCGTGGCACCCTTCTGGAACCTCAGAAACATCATGAAAGAGGGATCTGCTTGCAGGAGCAGAGCACAGAACAGCTGCCTTTCTGTCTCCTCCTCTCTTCTGGACATGCCAAATGTCAGGCTACAGCCACTGGGCTGAGTAGGAATTTATTCTCTTCTGGGTGGGGGTGGGAGTGGGGGCAACATAAAGATCAAGGAATGGTGCCACATGGTAAAATGAAAGGTTAAAAGGCCCACATGGACCACTTCTCACCCTTCCTCATGGTAAGACCAGTGTTACCCAAGTTTGACTTCAGGCACAATCTAAAAGCTTCACCCTCAACCATTTTTATCCCAGATGTTCTTGACTCTGCATACTGCAAAACATCTTGGGAATGTTACCTGCATATTTTAGGAATTGTGCATTTTGGGCAACCTCCACAATGGCTGGCATGCTAATTTCAAGAGCAGTTGGGTTTCCATACCCCTTTTTAAGGGTGTAGGATTACATCTGTACATGATCCAGAAGACCTGCATGCAACTAAGAAGATGGAGAAGTAGTTCCATGTGCTAGGCAGAACATATTCTTTGTCATTATTACAGTATATAATGCACACCATTTGTACAATGATGATCGTCATGTGTATGAGGTCATGTACTCTTTCTCCATCCCCCTCTCATAGAAATGCTCACATCTAGGAATCCAATAATTCTATTGAAACACTGATTCAGAGTGAATATCTGCAGAATAGTCACAGGACTTTCAATGGTATTCCATATTCTTAAATTCTTACTCTTTCACCCACTTAGAATCAGAGACCAGAGAGAATTCCTACCTGGAGGTGCCACCATCCGCTGCCATTTTTGAAACAAACATGTTTTCAAGCAGTCCCGAGGACTTAAATTATATGTTTTATGTCTTGACATTAGTTCTTGCATTGGCTCCAATATTACACACAACTGCAAAGAAGGAACAGAAAAAAAAAACCACATTTCTGGACATTTTAAGATTCAACCATTTCTTTCGTTGCTCTCCAAACTTCTTATTTTCCTGCTAAGCAGGAACTTGGCGTAGAACAGATACGTTATTTTCTCTCCTCCAACCTGGGAAACCCGTGAGCCCAGAGGGGAAGTGGGTTCAGGCTGGGCTGGGCTGCAGGGTCCTGGTGCTCTAGGTGCTTAAGGGCTGGGCGGTCGCAGCAGTTTTTATGGGAAGAGGGGAGGGGGAAGGAAGGAGGAGGAGAAAAAGGTGCCAGTTGGATATAACAGTCGCCAGGAGCCTCTGCTGCTGTGCACACCATGGAGGTAGGATTGGTTGAGGGAGTGGGAGGAGCAAAGGCAAGTGGTGGGTTTTCAGAGTTTGGCATGGGGCACCATGGAGGCCACCATCACCACCTGCCTGCCAGCTTCCAGGCACTTCCTCAGCGGTGCTTTCTATGCAGACTATGGTGTCACCACACTGAGTGGGAGGGGGACGGGCTCTGCTCTCCACCTCCTAAACTTCAGCCCCTGCTTTAGTTCCTTGTTGGCTGGGGTTTACAAGGAAGTCTATCCAATTAGGTGCATTTGGGGCCTTGGTCTTTTGACGTAATTCCTGGGAGTTGACATAATTCCTGGGAGTTGCACTCTCCATATTGCAGAGGAGGCCATGAGAGTGTGGGGAGCCAGGCTGGAGCCAGATCAAAAGGAGGGTTCAGTTCTTGTTCTGTCTGTTGTTACCTCATGTGGGATTTGATGCCCTGAATGAAAAAGAAGCCTCTTCATTAAGGCATTGTCATCACAACTCAAAGAGTTGTATCAAATTGAGTCTATTTACTATATTTAAAATGCTGCAACCTCACCCCACCTGCCCTCTTAATAGCATAACCCTGTTAACTTAGGTAGTTTATTTTGAGACTATCTCTGGACTAAACTCCATCTAGAGCCCCTTTATAGCTGCTGTTACAACTTTTAAACTGTGTTTGCTTGCAATATCTGATCCATCATATTTTCACAAGTCATTTTATCACCTCCAGATGTCAGTGGAGTACAGTTCATGTATTGAGTTAATCCTAGGCTTTGTATGGAAAGCTGAAAAGCTTGAAGGTTTTTTCCCCCCTTTTGGTTAACATTGATTTTTAGAAAATCCATGGGGCATTGTCGGAGTGTGCATTACAAAATCAAGGAATGCGTATTCACTCCAGAATTTTGGTTTCCCATAAGACCAGGGGTGAAATTCAGCAGGTTCTGACAGATTCTGGAGAACCGGTAGCGGAAATTTTGAATAGTTTGGAAAACTGGCAAATACCACCTCTGGCTGGCCCCAGAGTGGGGTGGGAATGGAGATTTTGTAATATCCTTCCCCCAGGAGTGGGGAATGAATGGGGATTTTGCAGTATCCTTCCCCTGGAATAGGATGGGAATGGAGATTTTGCAGTATCCTTCCCCTGCCATGCCCACCGAGCCATGCCCACCAAGCGACACCACACCCACCAAGCCATGCCCACAGAACCGGTAGTAAAAAAAATTGAATTTCACCACTGCATAAGACTGCCACAAATGAAAATAGTAACATTAGGATAAATTCCTAATGCAATTTGGCTCTTTCTTAGAAAAGAAATGGGTCGGTTGATTAAACCTCCCCCTCCCCAATATGCTGTTTATATTATGAAAAAGCCTGGAAGAATTATTTTAATCTGGAACCTTAATTTTGGAATTTAGGCCCAGTACTGTATACAGGTAGCCCTCCATTTACAACAGTTCATTTAATGACAGTTCAAAGTTACAACAGCACTGAAAAAAGTGATTTATGACCATTTTTCACACTTACAACCAGTGGTGGGATTGAAGTAATTTAACAAACGGTTCTCTGCCCTAATAATTTCTTCCAACAACCAGTTCACCAAACTGCTCAGAAAGTTAACAACCAGTTCTCCCGAAATGGTGCGAACTGGCTGAATCCCACCACTGCTTACAACCTTTGCAGCATCCCCATGATCATGTGATTAAAATTCAGGTGCTTGGCAATTGGTTCATATTTATGAATGTTGCTTTGTCCCAAGGTCAAAGGTCCCCTATTACAACCTTTTAATAAGCAAAATCAATGGGGAGGGCACATTTACTTATCAAGTGCATGATTCACTTAACAACCATGGCAAGAAAGGTCATAAAGTGGGGCAAAATTCCCTTAACAAATGTCTCACTTAACAACAAAAATTTCAGGCTCAATTATGGTCATAAGTCGAGGACTACCTGTACACTCAACTGGCCCTTTTAGGGCAACCATAATGCTGATGCAGCCCTCAGTGAAATTGAGTTTGACACCCCTGGCGTAGAAGAACAAGAATACAATAAACCGTGCTCTGGATAGGGTGCCAGTGCTATCTCTACTTGTTTAAAGTTCCAAGGAAAGAATGACAAAGTACCAGAGTACTCAGATTTTAATTGTGAGAAGACAAAGACTCTCCAAGATATTCAGGAGCTTCTCCAAGAAGGGGTGATATGGTCTTCCATTATCTAATGGGCTATCACAGAGAAGAGGGTAACAATCTATTCTCCAAAGCATCTGAGGACAGGACAAGAAGTAATGGATGAAAACTAATCAAGGAGAGAATCAACCTAGAACTAAAGAGAAATTGCCTGTCAGTGAGAACAATTAATCAGTGGAATGACTTGCCTCCAGAAGTGAGGGATCCAACACTGGAGGTTTTTAAGAAGAGAATGGACAATGTCTGGAATGGTAATTTGCATCCTTTTAGAGGGTCGTTGAAGCACTTGGAGGTTTATCTGAGTCCTCAGGGTCACCTGTCAGAGCTGAAGAAGTTTCTTAGATAAGAAGTGAAATGTCTTCAAAAGAAAAAACAAAGTCCAGTTGCCTCCTGAAAAAGCACCTTTGTGTTTCCTTGCTATGCAATTCAACCAGCAACAAATTGGCCCAGTCATTGAGATGATCATCCAGGAAGTAAAGTGTTCAGTCCCCAAAATCTCTTGGAGGAGTTTCCCCCTTTTCTTTTCTCTACTCTTACCCATAGGACTGGGCAGTGGTGGAATTCAATTTTTTTTACTACTGGTTCTGTGGGCATGGCAGGGGAAGGATACTGCAAAATCTCAATTCCCACCCCGCTCCAGGGGAAGGATACTGCAAAATCCCCATTCCCACCCCACTCTGGGGCCAGACAGAGGTGGTATTTGCTGGTTCTCTGAACTACTCAAAATTTCTCCAGAACCTGTCAGAACCTGCTGAATAGCACCCCTGGGACTGGGCCTTGCCAGCAGCAAGACCAGGCAACAAGAAAAAGAGTCTTTCTCTCCTTTAGCAGCGGTTGTAGCAATCTGCATGGGTTATCACCCAGGAAAATGAAACTAATTTCAGCATAGGTTGTGTACATCGCAGTTTGCTCTCCTATGGGAAACTTTATTTCAATTAATATGGGTAGAAAATGCAAATGAAATGAATGAAACCCTGAGATGGAAAGGATTTAGGAGATCAAGATTGACAGATAATTTTTGTTTATTTTTCACAACACACAAAATTCTGCTTTTCATCATATAGAAATTCAGGTTTTCCAAAATAAATCCTGTCCGATTTTGCTTCATCTGTATCATATCCAATTTGCTTTCTTGTATGTTTTTCTCTTCTTTTTCTCCAACCCTGTTTCTGTGATTAAACAATTCCTTTATCCCTCCTGTTTCTATTATTTTAATCTATTTCATTCTAATGAAAACAAATTTACCAATAATAATTTTCTTTGAATTGAATTAACTCCACAATCTTCACCATCCTGTGGCTTTAAATACTTTGACTCAGGCTGTCTTTCTTGAAATCCCTTAGTTCAGAGCAATAAATAACACTTTCATACATACAATCTGGGACTACAGTTTTGTGAAATCACTAGCTATGAAAGGAGGGAGGGGAGATCAAGTTTCTTCAAGATGAAATTGACTACAAGTAACTACCTGGACATATCCGTGTTGTTTCCTTGGTATCAGGACAAAAGTAGATTCCTTCTACCAGCATCTTTTTTCCCAACTTCTCAGTTTAACCTAGAGCTTTGAGCATTCCTGGTTGCCTAGGTATGGTTGATCTACTTTCTGAGATCAGCTAATTTGTTACACATGGGAAGATGCTGTAAGGACTTGCCTCTCCTATCCCCTCAAGAAAGCAGAACTCTTGAGAGACCAGTTGGTGTCACGGTGGGAATGGTCTGGAAATAGTGGAGCTCTGCCGAGCTCTGTGAAAACCAGACAGTATCTGCTTTCCAGGAGACCCTATGGGGTCAAAGGCGCCCTGGAGTGGGGGTGGGGGTGAAGAAAGGAGAGGTACTTCATCAATCATGAGGAAACTGTAATTTCCTCATTAGATCCAAAGAAAACTCTCCTGAACAGCAGAAAGGATGATGGCCATTTTGGCAAGTTTGACAAGCTGTGACAACTGGGACAATAAGATTATGTGCAGGAGCGGTTCGTGGACAGAGCATTGAAACTGGGTGAGATAACTTCTAACTTTTATTCTAGAGATCTAACCCAAATAAAAGAATTCCAAAAAATAATCTCCAAACATTAAGAGAGCGGCAATTGGATACATGGAGAAAGATCAAAGACTCAGATGTGAAATAAATGTCTAATAGAAGCTTTAAAACATAGAAAGGCTGGAGAAGAGTTAATAACAACTTGAAAAGTAATTATTGGGAGAAACTGCTTTTCTTATTTTTACTTTTAACCCCCCTTGAACTGTTGACAGTCAGCTGTTTGATTTTTGCCCACTGCTTAATGTTGGAATTTGGAGCAGGGGAGCCATCTACCGGAGGGAGAATATCACTGCAGTGTGGGAAACTCATGGGAAAGTGATAATTGTTAAATATAAGCAGAGGAAATGATGGAAAGTAAATAACACCTGGAAGGCCACTTGACCTTGATTCTATTTCAGTAGGTGATTTGGATATTTGGAAATATTTAGTGACCTCTTTGAAGATCTTTAAGACAAACTGGATTGCAAATAACTAAAACTCTATTGAAACTGTTCACTGGATGGTGGATTTGAAAGATTTGAGGAGAGGGGAGACTTCAGGCAGTGATGTCACACTGTAGCGGGAAGAACAAATGGGGCTCCGCTTGTTCATACCTAATTTTCATGTTTTTGAGGCTTCTATCGGCAGGTCGGATCTTGAAGAGATTGGCAAGGTAGAGGGGTTTCCTCAGAGTTGGATTGGGGAGTAGTGCGAGCTCCTGTTCAGCAAGAGGAGCCCTCTCGATATACACAGAAGAAATCCTCCTGAAAATGGCAGATCCAGAGGCGTGACAGCCTGATGATTTGAGCAGGGAGAAAACAGTGAAAAGTGGCTTGAAGAACTGGTGAGAGGAGAAATAAGAGTGACAGAAAGGAAAAACTCTCAGGGATTATAAAACGACACTAGACAGAAGCGGCAAAGTGAGCAAAAGGTGAAGTAAGCGGCGAGTCAGTAGTGGGAGCAGAGACTGTGAGCTGTCAAAAAGGGAAAGGAAGTTACTGTGTGAGCGGGAGCAAACGAGTGGATTGGGCTTTTATTTCTTTGTTACTGTTACCAGAAAGAAGCTTCTGACTTTCGAGATTATTGTTTGAAAAGAGAGAAAGTGTTGGTTGTGCTTGATGTGTTGAAGGTGACAGAACCAGGGTGAAATGTAAAAATGTTTGCTACCGGTTCCGTGGGTGTGGCTTTATGGGCGTGGCTTGGTGGTCATGTGGGTGTGGCCAACTTGACATCATTCACTGTTAGAGCCAGGACCTGCACATTTTGAAGCTCATTCTGCCCTTCTGAAGCCCCCAACACTTTGAGTTTCCCTCCACCACCCAAACAAACATTGGAGGATTCTTGCAGAAGCAGAATCCAGGCACAGAAATGGAAAAACGAGGGGGGGAATGGGGAGGAGAAGGTGTAATTAGCAGAATCCAGCACAGATATGGAAAAACAAGGAGGGGAATGGGGAGGAGGAGGTGTAATTAGCAGAATCCAGCACAGAAATCGAAAAACGAGGAGGGAATGGGAAGGAGAAGGTGTAATTAGCAGAATCCAGCACAGAAATGGAAAAACGAGGGGGGGGGAATGGGGAGAAGGTGTAAATAGCAGAATCCAGGCACAGAAATGGAAAAATGAGGGGGGGAATGGGGAGGAGAAGTGTAATTAGCAGAATCCAGGCAAAGAAATGGAAAAATGGGGGGTGGGGGGAATGGGGAGGAGAAGGTGTAAAAAGACGTTTCCTTAGATCACTGACGCTCCCAACAATGAGTTTGGCGGCGATGTAAGGAAATGTCTTCCAGCTCTTCAAGATTGACTTTAAGCTGACAGCAAAAGTAGTGGGGGGGCAACAGGGGCGTGTGCGTTTGTGTGTGTGTGTATGTCCCTCCCTCTGCAAGGACTTGGAGGCAGACGCTGCCCCTCTGAGGAAAAGAGGAGGTGGCGAAGCCTGGCTGTCACCTGGGAGAGGAGGAGGGCATGCTGGGAAGGGAGTACACTGCTAGCTCCCTTCCCCGCAGTCCTGCGAAGCTTGCCTGCCTTCCACATGGCCTTCTGCTTGCCTGCCTTTGCAAGCTGGTCACGGAAAGGCTGCATGGGAAGGCAGGGAAGCATGGCAGGACTGCAGGCCATGGTCCGGTTCGGGGGCATGGCCAGCCACTAATTGCTACCAGTACGGTGAACTAGCCTCAATCTCCTCTACCAGTCCTCCCGAACTGGTCCAAACCGGTAGCATTTCACCCCTGGAACGAACAGAATCTACGCTACAGAAAGCAGAGGTGACTGTACAGTTTTGAATAGAGAAGACATCTTGGAGGAAGGGGGTGGAAACCCCAGCCCCAGACACAGGTCTTACAGAGAAAGAAGAAGAATAAGTAAAACAGAAGATATTATGAATTCAGACATTGACATATAATATCTGTCTACAAGAACTTTTAGGAAACTTTGGTTTTAGTAAAGAATTAATTGAGGAAAAGATTAAAAAGTAACAATTAAGAAAATAATAATAATAATAATATAATAAAATAATATTTATATATTAATATATTTATACTTATATACTCACTGAAATATTTATAATCGTATATTTATATATATTTATTGGAATATTTATAGATCTATACCTATATATTTACTGAAACATTTATAACCTACAATAAGTTTTGCCTACCTTTATAGTCAGATACAGTTATATATATTTAGACTTGCATATTAATATATATGTTTATTCAATCGTAAGACAAACAGATAGTATTGGAGATTATCGGGACATTAAGTCAGAAGTATAACTATTGAACATAACTGTAAGTTTCCTTTTTATAATATCTATATAACACTGTAGTATATATATATAGAAATATATTTAAGGCTGATTGTTGTAATTGAACTTTAAGAAAGAAGGAGTGCATTTAAGAATTAATTATTACTAATTATTTATCAATTAATTAATTATTAGAAATTGGCAATAAATCAACCAAGGTCTAGATCAAGAGATTAATGGGAGGTATTATAACAATTGTATGGAAAGAACATAGAGGAATTAAGGAAGGATAGAGATTGAAAGAGAGGAATAGAAGAATACGGTTGATTATATGGTACTGTGGAAAAACTTCCTTAAAAATATTAAAATTACAAGCACAACTACCACAGTCACTAAAATAGGGGAAAAAATAACTTCAATAACTTCCCCCTCGGGATCAAGATCTGTGGAAACTATGTTGGGAGGTGAAAAATCTGGTTCTACTGTTAATCTACAGAGTATGCAGGCAACTCTATTGGCAATACAGGAAACAATGCTTAAAATACAGGAGGTTATGACAAATAATCACAAAGACATTAAGAACGATATGGGAGAAGTTAAGGGGGAGATACATAAGCTAGATGATAAAATTGTCACAATGCAGGAGATAATAACTAAAAATGAACAAAAGATAAAGATGGTAGAGGTTAAAACAGAGCATATGGAAAAAAAATAGGTATAGCAACAAATAGAATGGTGGCAGAACATAGGGAATTACAAGAAGCTATAGTAAATCTGGAGATGGAAAAATCAATGTTTTACCTCTGTTTTCAAAACATTTCAAAACATTTACCTCTGTTTTCAAAACATTCAAAACAAAACAAAGCAAAGAAAAAGAACTCCCTAAACTGATAGCTGAAGCGGAACCACTGCAAAAAAGTAAACAGGAGCTGGAAAATGAAATTGATGAAGCATATAGGATTCATACGAACTACGCTCGAAGGCATAAACTCCCGAGAGAAGTTCATGTTAAATTTGTGAGAAAGAAAACCAGAGATGAAGTATACAGTAAAACATGAGAAGACCCCCCCTGACCTATAAAGGAAAAGAGATTATAGTGTTGAAGCAGATCCCAAGAAGAATAAGAGAGCAAGGACAAAGTTATCACTTCCTCTCCACACAGCTGTTAAAATATAGAGTTATGTTTCGATGGCTCATCCCAAAGGGGATGTTAATAACATGGCAGGAGAAGAAATTCCAGATTGACACCTTGGAAAAAGCACAGGAATTCTACGACCATTATATAAGTGGGGAGGATGAACAAGATAGTAGAGAGGAAGGAGAAAGTAAAAGCCAGGAAGATCAGATATCTGAGAAAACATTACGGAACAAGATACAAGAGATCAAAAGGAAATAGAATGTCAGGTGAGAGAAGGAGCCAGAATTAGAGCACAAACCGAGAACAGAGCAAGGGGAGGACTAAGACCAACAGACAAATAATAGGATGGAAGGTGAAATAAAGATGATATCACTAAATATTAATGGCATCAATTCACCTATCAAACGTAAACAGATACTAACAAGACTTCAAAAAGAAAAGATGGATGTCATCTGCCTGCAGGAGGTATATATTAGAGAAAAGCACAGTGATCTTTTAAAATGTCCTAAATTACATTCAGCACTGGCACAAAATTAAAAAAGAGGGATTGCTGTATATATAAAGGATTAGTTAAATTCTAGGAAAATATTTAGTGATAAAGATGGTAGAATCTTAATAACGGAAATAACAAACTATAAGAAAATCATTCTAGTGACAATCTACGCATCAAACACAAAACAAAAAAAATTCTACAACGAACTACGTAGGAAAATAACAGAATTAAGGAAAATATTTGCATAATAGGGGATTTCAACGCAGTGGCAGATAATAAAGTTGATTTTAGGACTATAAGGAAAAATAAATATAAAAGACGAAAATTACGAAGTACGTTTTTCGGGATGGTGCAAGAGCTAAATTTAAGAGATGCGTGGAGACAATTGAACCCAGAGAAAAAACAATACACCTTCTTCTCCCACCCACACAATTTGTGGTCACGCATTGATATAGCTTGGATGAACCCAGAATTGATTAATAATTTAGAAGAGATGGAAATAATGCCAAACACCTGGGTGGATCATAGTTCCTTAACATTAAAATGGAAAGGTAGGGAGAAAAAAAGGAAATGGACTCTAAACCAAAGAATTATAAAAGAAAAATCTTATATACAAACAATGGAAAGGGAATTAAATAGCTTTTTTAAGGAGAATAGGAAAGAATATACAACACCACAGAACTTATGGGACACCACCAAAGCATATATGAGGGGAATAATAGTGTATCTGATGAGGAGAAATAAAGAGAAAAGGGAACAACAAGTGTTAATATTGGAGAAACTCAAAAAATTAGAAACAGCTCTACAGAAAGAACCCCAGAATGAGAAAATTATAGAGGAAAGAGACTTAATAAAACATAAAATCAATATATCACAACAAGAGGCAATGATACGGAATATAAAGCTGGCAAAACAAAATTACTTCGAAACAGCAAATAAACCCGCAAGATGGCTAGCCCACAAATTGAAAAAAGAAAAAGCTAAAAAGTTGATACAACACTTACAAGATGAACAAGGGAACTTGCATTACAAGATTGATGAGAAAAAAAATATTATTCAAAATTACTTTCAAACACTATACTGCCAAGAAAATATTACAGAAGAAAATATCACAAAATATTTACAGGAAAGAAAACTGTCAAATATATTAGAGGAAGATAGGGAAATGTTGAATGACAAAATTACCTTAACAGAGCTGAAAGAGGCAATTAAAAAACAACAACAACAACAAAATAAAACACCAGGGCCAGATGGAATTCCGGCGGAAGTATATAAAAAATTTCAGGAACCTTTAGAGGAAATTATGTTAGAAATTTACAGTGAGGTATTAGAGAGAGCCAAAATGTGAAACTCGTAGACAGAGGCATATATAACATTAATCCCAAAAGAAAATACAGATAATCAACATATCCAAAACTATAGGCCCGTGATGGCGAACCTATGGCACACGTGCCACAGGTGGCACGCTGAGCCATATCTGTGGGCACGTGAGCGTTGCCCTAGGTCAGCTCCAGCGCACCAACCAGCTGATTTTTGGGCCTTCCAGGCCCACTGGAAGTTGGGAAATTGGCTGTTTCTGGCCTCCAGAGGGCCTCCAGGGGGTTGGGAAAGGCTGTTTTTGCCCTCCCAAGGCTCCAAAAAAGCCTCTGGAGTCTGGGGAGGGCGAAAAACGGCCTACTGGGCCCACCGGTAACTTTTTGCCGTCGTGTGCCAAAAGTGGGGGAAGCACGGGGGGAGGGGTCACGTGCACATGCACAGGGGGGTGGGACTTGGGGGGCATTGAATTATGTGTGTGGGCACACACATATGCGACACCCCTGCACTCCCCCTGCTTTTGGCACATGACAGCGAAAAGGTTAACCATCACTGCTATAGGCCAATCTTGCTGCTAAATGCCGATTATAAAATCCTGGTGACAATAATGGCAGAAAGACTCAAAAAAAATTTAAACTAAATTATTCATTCGGACCAAAATGGGTTTTTACCCAAACGATGAATAAAAAACAATACAAGAATTATAATGAATATATTAGAGTAATATGAGGCCCACCCTAAAAAACAACTAGCACTAATACTGGTGGATACACAGAAGGCGTTTAACAACCTAAATTAGCAATTCCTAATTACTCAACTAACTATGATGAAATTTGGTGGAAAATTTATAGAAATGATTAAGGCAATTTATTCAAATCAAACAGCAAAAATTATGGTAAATGGAGACCTAACAGAAAAAGTCAATATAAATAAAGGGGTCAGGCAAGGATGTCCATGATCTCCTTTCCTATTTATTTTTTCATTAGAAGTCTTACTGACTCAGGTAAGGGAGAATAAGGAAATAAAAGGGTTAAAAATTTAAAAAGAGGAGTATAAAACACAGGCCTTCGCAGACAATATGGCCTTTATAATAGAGGATCCTCTGGAAATGGGAGAATTGCTATTGCAGGAAATAGAGGAATTTGGTATAGTTGCTGGCTTAAAAATAAATAAAAACAAAACAAAGATTACCAAAAATCTTACGCAAAGCCAAAATAAGAAATTAGAGGAGAAATTAGGAATTCAAATAGTGAAAAAAGCAAAGTACCTGGGCATTTGGCTAACAGCAAGAATGTCTTCAATAAAGGAAGATAATTATTTTAAATTATTGCAACAAATTCAAAAAGACTTAGAGAGTTGGCCGAAATTACAAATATCATTGATTGGAAGAATTGCTACTATAAAGATGAACATCCTACCAAAAATCCTATATTTAAAAACTGAACAAAATAATTCTTAAATTTATATGGTTGGGGGAAAAGCCCAGAATTAAACTAAAACTTCTACAAGATTCTAGAATTAAAAGTGGCTTTGGCCTCCTGGATTGGGAACTCTACTATCAGGCGGCAGTAATATCATGGCTCAAAGAGTGGGTAAATTTAAAAAATGGAAGAATACTAATGATTGAGGGACATGATTTACAGAGGGGTTGGCACACCTTTATCTGGGAGGGAAAGAACAAAGCCCACAAGTACTTCGAGAGACATCAGGTGAGGGAAGCCCTGTTAGAAATCTGACTGAAGATTAAAAGAAATTTCTATACAAAAGTTCCCAGATGGTATCAACAATGGAAGCCTTGGTTTACCCCAATTTAATTGATTTAAACAAAATAGTAACCTATAAAGAGTTGTTAGATGGACAAGGGAATTTGAAATCTAAACAAAAATTATTAGAACAAGGAATTAAAATAGATTGGTGGCCTTATCTACAGATCCAAACAAGATACAAAAAAGATTTAGAACTATATAGATTCCAAAATGAACAACAAGAAATGGATAAAATATTAACAGGGACTGATGAGAAAACAATTACCAAAATATATAATTGTCTTCTCAAATTTAAAATGGAGAAGGAACCGGTGAAAGAAACAATGATAATTCGGGTGAAAAATTTTGGATATTATATAGAATTAGAGCATTGGGAAAAAGTATGGGGAACAAATTATAAAATGACATTGTCGGCTGCCTATAAAGAGAATATCTATAAAATGTTTTATAGGTGGCATTTACCCCTGATGAGATTGTCTAAGATGTTTCCAAATAACCCACTGCACTGTTGGAAACGTAACCATCAACAAGGGACATACTACCACATGTGGTGGACATGTCCCAAAACCAGAGATTACTGGTTAAAAATTAAAAAGTGGTTGGAAGAAATGACTGAGCAAAAAATTGACATGAAACCAGAACTATTTCTTTTGGGGATTATAAAAGAAAAAATGAGTAAAGATATTCAATACCTCATGCGCCACATAATCACTGCCGCCAAAATTTCATTTGCCCAAAATTGGAAACAACAACCTGCTCCATCAAACACAATAATCATAAAAAAGGTGCTAGAGTGTGCAAAATCAGATAAGTTAACGATGGGACTCAAAGACAGAGAGGAAACCATTTATTACGAAACGTGGAACAGATGGTATAATTGGCTGGAAAAGAAATCTAAAATCAATGTATCGTGATAGTTAAGAGAAGATATTATAGTGAAAATGCATTATTCAATGTCTAGTTGTATTTAATGTAGTGATTATATGAATAAATATGTAACAAACAAAATGCATATGTATATAATTGGGCAAAGGATAAAATGGATATTACTAAAGATGCCGGTATTGGAAAATTGTAAAAGTGTAATTAAGATTTTAAAGATGTAAATGTCGAATAAAAATATTTTAAAAAGAAAAAAGAAAGAAAGATTTGAGGAAATTTAGTGGGCAAATTTGGATTTGGATTACTAATGCTACTTGACAGAACATCCTATGAAGTGAAAGAAAGGTGAAAGAAGAAAAAAGGAAAGAAGAAAAGCTAAATAAGACTGTAAAACTTGGACAATTGGGAAGGTGTAAACTGGAAAATTATAAAGACTAAAATATCAATTTATACCTTTTAAGGACTATAAATTTAGGGGATTTGGTGGTATAATTTTGACTAAATCTTATTAATAATTGGCTTTTTTGGAGTTTTTAGATATTGGGACATTGGAATCTTAGTGGTATATTGAGTAATTCTTAATATATTAAACTATTACAAAATGACTCAACAGGGGACAATAAAAATGTATGAAGAAGTGTTATTGATGCTTAAAAGTATTTATGAAGATGTGACTAAGAATCAAAAGGAAATAATGGTACTGTTCAAAGGTAAAGATGTGAATGTAGAAGATCCTCAACAAATGGGGAAAAAAGATGAACACAATATTCAGAAAACATGAGAAACCAGAAGAAGGGGTGGAAAAGATAAATCAAAATAAATTACAAGAAGATAAAGACATTGAAGAGATTGTAACAATAAGTATTATGAATCAAATAGATAATCCTTTAAGAGTTTATAATAGAAGAGAGAAAAAAAAGAGAAAGATCTCCCAAAAACAATGAAAGGATTGTGGATGGGTATTCAAACAACACAGCAGAAGGAGACAAGGGTTAGGGTTAGGCACAGTGACTATTCAGTTTGTATAAAAACGTTAGAAAGAGATATAAGATTCCAAGAGAGAAATATAAAAGTTACCAAAAAGTCAATAAATGATGAAATTTTGGCTTCCGGTTTGGCTTCCGTCGCCGCCAGACGGTCTTTCGGGACCGCCAGCCTCGTTGCCTGTAAAGAGCCATCTCTACAGCTGAGAGACATCTCAAAAAACTCCGTCTCCTTGAGGAGACGTGAGATAGAGCCGGCGAGGACAGGTAGAGCCCTCTGCGAACTCCCCAGAGTTTTTTTATTACTCTTGGGGAGGAAGCAGAATGTGGCTCCCTATTCAGCTCGCCGTTGCTCCAGGCTTCGGGGGAACTCTGCTTTTTGCAGAGCCAGGCAACGGGACCAATCCAATTAATGAAAATTAACAGATTGTTTAAACAAACAGGATGAAATCCAGATTTGGGACCCTAAATCGCAAGTATTTCTAACGATTTTATAAGTGATTTTAAAAGCAAAGAAAAAAAGCTTAAAATGGCGACTGGCTGAGGCTTGAGAAGAAGAAAGCTGAAAGCGAAAGTCCTTCTGCCTGAATAGTTCAATATGTTACAAAGTATCTGAAATAATACCGCTGGCTAGTATTGAAGAGAAAAATTTCTACTTTATGTTTCTTCCTTCTTAGAGACTTGATATTGATACCGTTTGGAGAGAAATCTTTTTTTTTAAAAAAAGAGTTTGTCTGTGGGGCAAGATGGCGTTAAAACTGACAAAGCCAGACAAACAAGCAGCAGGGGTGGTGGGCTCCCCCATTTACAAATCATATGAACAAGTTTTGAGCTTGCAGATTCAGAAGAATGGTTTTAAAGACCTAAAGGAATTTGTTTTGGAGGAGATGGCAAGATATGATGAGATTGTGAACCAGAATCTTGAAAAATTCAGGCAGGAAATTAAAGAGTTGGTACAGTGAAAATATGCCAACCTGAAACAACAGATTGTAACAGCTTTGAAAACTTTCTCAGAAATAGTTATAAAGATGGATAACAATACCAACTTAGAATTAGAGTCTAAAATGAAGGAAGCTGATAATAAGTTTTATAATTTGGACAATAAAATACAAAGAATTGAAAATGATTTGATAAATATTCAAGACAATAGCTCAGAAGTAAAGTCTAAAATAAAGGAAGCTGACCACAAGATTTACAATGCAGACAATATAAAACAAAGGATTGAAAAAGAAGTCATAATGATGCAATACAGGTCCATGGAATTTGCGGTCAGAATGAGGGGAATACAAGAAAATAACAGAGATGACTTGAGAAAGATGTCTGCTGAAGTTCTGGCTGGGATTTTAAAGGTTAGTCCTGAAGAGGTATCCTGTAGGATTGATAAGGTCTACAGAGTGAATTCTTGGGTTGCAAAGCAAAGGCAGTTGCCTAGAGATGTGGTGATTTACTTTACTCATTGAGTAATAAGAAATGATATTGTGCAAAAGTCTTTTAACTCCATTCTGGAAAGGAACGGAAGGAAGATTTGGATATATAAAGAGCTGCCGTCCAAGATGTTAAAAGATAGAAAGGACTTTGGATTTTTGGTGACTGAGCTAAAGAAACAAAACATCCCATTTAGGTGGGATGCTCCAGCTGGTATAATATTGAGATATCAAGGAGAAAGATATCAACTAAATACTGTTGAAAAAGCGGAAGAATTTTACTACAAGGTTTTTAAAATGGATCCAACATCTCCATGTATGCCATCAGTGTTAGGAATACAGGAGGGGAATAAAGAAAAGCAAAATGAACAAGAGATTGAAACTCAGGCTAAGCAGACGGAGATGGAGGTAATGGAAAAACAAGAAGTGGGGGGCTTCCGGTTTGCTGCTGGCCGCCGCCAGACGTTCCTTTGGGATCGTCAGCTTCCTTTGCCTGTCAGAGCCGCCTTCACAGCGGAACGGCGGCTCGAAAAAACTCCGTTTCCATGAGGAAACGGAGATAGAGCCGGCAGGGGTGGGTAGAACTCTCCACAGAGTCCCAAAAGTTTTTTTTTTACTTTTGGGACGGAGCGGATGAGATGCCCCATATCCCCAGCCGCTGCTCCGGGCTTTGGGAGACCTCTGCCAATGCAGAGCCAGGCGTGAAGAGCAAGCCTGCGAATTTAACAGATTACTTAAAGAAAATGTGAGCTGGACCTGTACTATTGAATCGCAAGTATTTTACTTATTTTTTTTAAAAAAAATTATTTAGGAGAAAAGAGGAAAGGAAAGGGGGAGAAAAAAAGCCCTTTAAAATGGCGTCTGCCGCGGCTGGAGAAGAGGCTGAAAGGAAAAGTCCTTCCATTTTCTATTAACACAATGTAGCGGAATAAATACCACTGGCTACATTTGTAGATAAAACTTCGCTCCTGTGTCTTTTTCTCTCTTTTTTTCCCCTGGAGACTCGACATTGTTATTGATTGGAAAGAAGTCTTTTTTCTTGTTCCTTTTTTTTTTAACAAAGCTTGCCTGGGCGGAAATATGGCACTGAAACTTATAAAGTCAAACAAACAAGTAGTGGGGGGGGATTCCCCCACTAATAACTTAAAAGTACAAGTTCTAACTCTTCAATCTCAGAAACCTGATTTCAATATAATAGAATTTCTTTTAGAGGAGATTGTAAGAAGGGATGAGATTGTGAATCAGCATCTTGAAAAATTTAAGCAGGAAATTAAAGAATTGGTGAAATCTAAGTTTGATTTTTTGGAGCAAAAAATTTTTAAAAGTGGCTAATGGTTTGTCAGAATTTATGATACAGTTGGCTACAAATACTAATTTCCTAGAGTGTAAAATGGAAGAAATTCAAGATAAATTGGACGATAGAATTCAAAAAATTGAAAATGATTTGATAAACTTTCAGGACAATAGCTCAGAAGAAAAACCTAAAATGGAGGCTGATCAAAAGTCTGGTAATGTAGAAAATCTGCAACAGAGGATTGAAAGAGAGGTTTTAATGGTACAATATAATTTCACAGAATATGCGATAAGACTCAGAGGTTTGCAGGAAAATAACAGAGATGATTTAAGGAAAATATCTTCTGAATTTCTGGCTGGGATTTTAAAGGTTCAACCCGAGGAAGTGTCTTGTAGGATTGACAGAGTTTACAGAATAAATTCCTGGATTGCCAAGCAACTGCCTAGAGATGTAGTGATTTATTTTACAGACAAAGAAATTAGGAATAATATTGTGCAAAATGCCTTCAATTCTAATTTGCAATTGCATGGAAGAAAGATTTGGATTTATAAAGAACTCCCGCCTAAGATATTAATGGAAAGGAAGAATTTTGCTTTTCTGGTGAGTGAGTTAAAAAAGAGAAATATCCCATTCAGGTGGGACGCTCCAGTTGGTATCATATTGAGATATCAAGGAGAAAGATACCAGCTAAATACTGTTGAAAGAGCGGAAGAATTTTACCAAAACAGATTGAAAATGAACTTAACGTCTTCAGGTATAATACAGGATAAGCAGAAGGAGTTGGAAATAAAGGGAAAATATCGAGCTACAGAGACTGTACCAGATAAACCGCCTTTGGATTTTTTGAATATCCCAGCTGGATTACTTACAAATCTGAGAGAAGTGGCATCTGACTTTAATGTGATGACTTATCAAGTCAAGGATAAGCATGGAAACCAATTAGGGGATATACAAGGGGCAAAAAAGAAAGATGAGACACCAAAACAAAACCAACAAGATCAATCTACAGAGCAGAATCAAAACCGACTAGTTGATATACAATCCGTAGAAAGGAAACCAGGATGGAAATCAAACCCGCAAAAAGAAAAGAAAAAAAAGAAATAGGTTGCATAAAAATAGAAATTTCTAAATCAAGCAACAGTGAAGCCAGTGACTTTAAAAATGAATGAGTATGTGAAAATATAGAGGAGGCGACGTATTGGTCAATATTATCCTGAGGATGGTGACAGGCCTCTGCATTGTCGTAATTTTAGGATGTGAAAAGAGCCTTAAACTGATGGATTTTAATTATCTACTTTGGAACTCCTTTTTGTAACTATATAACTATATTATAATTATCTTGAACTATAAGGCAAAAGAGTCATACTGGGGCATGCAGAAGATCTGGTTGTTACCCACTACGATGATGGGAATCAATAATACTGATGAAAGCCACAATTATTACTACATGGAATATAACTATAATGTCACTCGGGTGGTTGTTTTTACTTTTATACATATAAGAGGATATTTATTACTGATGGGGGTAGATATGACTGAAGATTTTGAATATACTGTTGCATCAGCAAGCTATGTTACCCTATTATGGATGATGGTTTTAATAATCCAGTGGAAAGACTTTAAAGAAGATATCATATGGATTATAAATTTAAAGTTATTGTCTTTTCTTTTTTACTTAGATATAATGGAATATATATACATATATTTTTAAGTAGAGTGGGCAATGAATTAAAGATATTAAGAATTGATGTGTATGATAACTTTGCAGGACAGTGGGTGAATAAGCTAGTCTGCAGACTGATTAGTTTAAGAAAAGGGATTTTTAAGTGATATGTTTTAGGGGAGTGGAGGAAATGGATAGAGTGGAATAAATGTTAAATTAGGTTTTACGGGGAGGGCCGCTTTGAAATGCTATAGTAATATATATAGATCAAATGTTAAAGTAGGATTTATTGTATAGTTTTAAAGTGGAAGGTGGTTTTGAATTGTTGTAATAATATATAGATATAAGCTTGGGAGAGGAGAAAAAGGGTAGATTATTGCCAAATTGGGAGTTATAATATTATTTTGCTAAATTAGAAGTTATTATACAATGTTATAGTATAATGTCTTTTTTCTTTTCTTTTTTCTTTTCTTTTTTTTTTTCCTTTCTTGAAATGTATGGATAAAGGGGAATGTTATAATATTAATAATATTTTTAGTAAGTAAAGGTCAGTATTTAGAGGAGGGGGTAAGTAATCTGTTATGAATTAGGTTTTTTGTTATGAAGAAGTCACAGGGGGGGACGGGTGGGGAGGGGGGGTTAGGGAGGGGGAGGGGGAGGGGGGGGAAAAGGGGAAAAATTTTGTATTTGAAAACTTTTTCAATAAAAAAAAAGAAAGAAAAACAACAAGTTGCAGAGGCCCTTTTGGATGAGCCGCTTTTGGATTCTCCTTCAGAGGTTATAGCTGGATTACCTATAAATACAAGAGAGGCGGCTTTGGATTTTAATGTGATGTCTTATCAAGTTATAGACCAGCATGGAAATCAATCAGCTGATATGCAAGTTCTAGAAAGGCAACTAGGATGGAGATCTAAACCACAAAAAGCCAAGAAAAGAAGAAGCAGGTCCTACAAAACTAAAAAATTTTAAACTAAACAACAGTCTAATGCCAGTTACTCAAGAGACAACTAAATATAATAAGCGGGATTTATAGAAGGCTGATACATGAAAATATAACTGAGGCAAATTATTGACTTATACTATTTTGAGAAGAATAACAGATCTCTGCAATGCTGGTGCTTTTGGGATGTGGAAGATGGCCTCTGATTGAGTGGATTGGAACTTTCTATTTTGGACTCTTTGAAAAATGGATTACGTATATGTTGAGTTATGTGGCAAGAGATCTATGGGATTGGGGCATGCAGAAGATCTGGTTGTTACCCCAATGTGGTGGTTGGAATTAACAATCTAGATAAAAGACACTACAGAAGATACTACATGGAATATAAATATAAAGTCACTCGGGTGGTTTTTTATATATGAAAATACTTATTATTGATGGGGGCAGATGGTAATTGAAGATACTGAATATACTGTTGGAAGCGGAACTTGATATTACCCTAACATGGGTGATGGAATTAACAATCCAGTTGAAAGACATTACAGAAAATATTATATGGATTACAAATTTAAAGTCATTTGAGGATTTTATTTATATATGGAAATATCTTTTAGTGGTGTGGTGTGGGCAGAAGAACAAAGATATTAAAAATATTATGTATTTTAGACCTGTAGGAAAATGGGTGGAGATAGGTTATTGATTGTTTAGTTTAGGAAAAGGGATGTTATGTTTAGATATAAATATATGCAAAAGATTTGAATTAAGAGATATATGTTTGGGGGTGGAGGAAATGGGTAGATTATGAGTTGAATAAATACCAAATTAGAATTTATTATATAGTTTTATAGCTGAAGGTTGCTTTGAAATGTATAGTATAGTATAGGGGGGATATAATAATAAAGTTAGAAAGAAATGGTTAGCATGTGGGGGGTGGTGTAAAAGGATGGTAAAGTATTATATAATTTGATGTTAATTTGGATTTTATTTTGGAGAAGCCATGGGGGGAGGGGAGGGTTAGGGTGGAGGGGGGAAAATGGGGAAAAATCTGTATTTGAAAAACTTTTTCAATAAAAAAAAATGATGAAATTTTAAAAAGGACAAGAGATGATGGATAGAGATATAATACTTTTCAATACGCTGACTGTACTAAAAATTAAAAGAAAAAAGTAGAAAGTACAAATTGGGAAAATAGTAGTATACATATTGATATATAATAGAATTTATTATATCATAAGCATATTAAGCATAAGCATATTAAGGTTAGAAGATGGAAGAATAGGCAGGATCTGAAGTTCCCACTCAAAACCATTAAACTAGACATTGTAGAAATCCCTTCCCCCCTCCAGTCTGAGGCAAGCTAACCCACAGGTGTGAAGTTGTTGTGGGAACCTCGAGGTGAGAAGGTGATAAGAAGTTAGGTGCCACTTGCTCATTCCCCCAGTACTCAGACAAAACAGATGGCCTCAAGCCATTCCCTCCCTCCTCCCTAATCCAGGAAGATAAATCAAAGTAAAGGCCTGAGATTTAAAAAGCTCATAAAATGTCAACAGCCCTTCTCTCCTCAGAATGGCAGCATCCCAATAGGGATCTTTCGGGACCTGACATGCTGCCTCCCCACCCCCCCAGGAGAAGGAGAGGTCCACCTGGAAGAAAAGAAAATAAGGAGGGGGAAGAGAAAATATAAATAGTTAGTTAGTCTTATCTGGATAATGGGCGTGAAACTGTTTTAGTAATCTATGGGCCCTAATATGTTTTTAATGTACCCACTCATTTTCAAACGAGGGGAAGTTTTTCCAAGCCACTAGGTACTGGGCTATACCATGGTGCTTTCTTGAATCAAGTATTTTCTTGATTTCAAAATGCTGCTCACCCTCAACCATAATGGGCTGTGGCAGTGCAGCAGTTTTAGGCAGGGGTGAAATGCTCCCGGTTCGGACCGGATTGCCCGATCCAGTAGCGATGGAGGCGGGTGGTTCGGAGACCCGGTAGCAAAAATCCCTGCCCTCCCCCATGCCTAGCTGAGCCGCACGATCATCAGAGGCTTTTTTTCTTTTAAATGGCTCTGATGATCCAAGCTCTGATGATCCCAGCTGAGTTGCCTGATCATCAGAGGGTTTTTTAAAAACCCTCTGCCGATCAGGCAACTCAGCTGGGATCGTCAGAGCCTATTGAAAGCATTTTTTTACAACCTCTTCCCCGAATAGTTTGTAGAAAAAATGGTTTTAAAAGTTTTAAAAAAAATTGGCCATGCCCACCCAGTCACATTACCCCCACCACCAAGCCACACCCACAGAACTGGTAGTAACAAATTTTAGATTTCACCACTGGTTTTAGGTCTTAAAGGTGAGGTTATTTCGGGCTTCAAGAGGCTACAGTGGAATACTGGATGTACTTATCTCAGGGGTTTTGGTAATTGTAGTTCCACCGTAACTGGGTTTATGATACATGTAATGGGGAAAGGTCCTATGAATTTGGGTCCCAGCTTTTTTGAGGGCTGCAGGGACTGTAGAAACAGAGCGGAGAGGTGTATCTATGACTCAGAATGGTTTAGGTTCTATTAGTTTTTTGTCTGCCTGTGCTTTGCAAGCAGCTCTTGCTTCGTCTATGGCTTTGCATATGACTGGCCAGGTGTTTCATAATTGTTCCATCCAGTCTTTCAGGGATAGTATGGTGGGTTCTTCAGCTAGAAGTTCTGGCATTTGGTTGAAGTCCTGCCCAGTAGCCATATGGAATGGAGTAAATCCGATGCTGGTATGGACTGCATTCTTCTAAGCAACCTCCGCAAAGGGGAGGAGGTCGGTCCAGGTGTCTTGTTGGTAGTTTATGAAGCATCTGAGGTATTGTTCCAAGACCAAGTTTGTTTGTTCCATCCCACCATTCATTTGTGAGTGGTGACTCGAACTCAAACCCTGATCTGTTCCAAAAGGGCCAGAAATACCCTCCAGAACTTTGAGGTGAATTGGACCCCACAGTCTGAGATTATCCATTGTGGGGCTCCATGTAGGTGATATATGTGGTGTAAGAATAGTTTGGCCAGTGTTTTGGCTGTGGGGATTTTTTGGCATGGGATGAAGTGGGCTTGTTTCGGAAACAGATCAATCACTAACCAAATGAAAGTGTTTCCTGTTTCCCCTCCCTTTCATCTTTAGTAAGTTAGTGATGGGGAGAGTGATCTGGGTGAATGCCGCAATGAATTGCCTATAAAAATTTGCAAAGGTAAGGAAGCTCTGTAGTTGCTTTCTCATGCAGGGAAGTGCCCATTCGATCACCGCCCGAACTTTTTCTGGGTCCATTTCCACTAGTGGTGGGTTTCTACCAGTTCACACCAGTTCAGGTGTACTGGTAGCAGTAATTTGGCCTGGGTTGCCAAACTGGTAGTGACTGCTGTCTGGCCATGCCCCTGAACTGGTAGCCTGGTTGCCGCTCACTTGCCCCACACCTGCCCACCCGACTGCCTAGAAGCGGCTGGCAAAGAGGTGGCAGCTGGGAGGTTTCTTGCAGTCGCATCAAAAAAGAAAAAGCGGGGCTGGCATCGCGATGAGACGGCGGGAAGTTTTCGGGGCTCCGAAACTACCGCCGATATCTTCACCGCGGGACAATCCAAATTGGATCTCACTGTCCTGTTGAGACAGTGATAGAGGAGGGCACATTCTGTTGATCCCAGGGACACTGCAAAGTCCCTGGTTGATCCAGAAGAAGCTCTTTTTTCCAGCGCTAAAGAGGCAGCCATTAAGCTGCTGAAGTTGGGACAGCCCCGAACGAAAGAGAATGAGTGAAAGTGTTACAATCTGGTGAGAGTTTTTCTAATTAGATTTTAAGAACACCCTGAAGAGCAAATGCAATTAGGATTCAATATAGAAGTAACTTAGCGGCAGAATTGAGCCTGAATTTAAGTTAATTTTCCTAAAATATAAACTATTCCTATGTGTGGATGTCAGTGGAAAGTTTTACTTTAAAATTGACTGGACTGGACTAGAAAGGAGACTCACTTTTCTATCTGCTTAAATATTAAATTTTTGATATAGACTGAGATTATTAATTTTGGAATTAGATTTGTCATTTTTGTTTTTGGCAGACTTTTATTTTTTAACATTCTTTCTGCTTTATTGCTAATTGAAAGGAGAAGTGGAAGTGGAAGAAATAAGAGACATTGCCATCTAGTGGATTGAAACATTGTATTTTTCCTTTGTTTTTTTTTAACTGAGGGGAAAGAGAAAAAAGTAGCAACTGTGTTATTTTCCAAGGTCAATTGGCTAACTTACAGATAAAATGTAAAAAGGACATCAAAGAGTGTCTACAAGTTTGTTTATACAGGTGACTTGCTGGGAAAAGCATTGTTGAAAGGCAATTAAAACTGGAAAGAAGAAAATAACAGCGGTTCTGGAAAAGAGAGCTGTTAGATTAAGTGTGCACAAGAAAGAGATTTTGAATGTTATACAGTTGTGGACTTTTAAATTAGATGGAATTCTTCCCCTTTCTAGTTTTACCTTTCACTTCCCTAATATTTTCATTTTTAAAACATTGGAGCAGATATATACATATATTTTTTTTCTCCCCTTTTTTTCTTTTTCTTTTATTCTTTTATTCCTTCACAATAAGTGTTTACTTAATTGGATTAAGGCACATAAGAGCCTGAAGAATTTTTTAAAAAATCTTTTTAATTTTGTCGAGCCATTCCCCGCTCGCCACACCAGGGAAAACCTCAAGGCAACGAGCTCACCAAGCAAAACCAGACGCACTCTGGATGCTATGATTGCGGGCTGCAAAGGGGAGGGGGCATGAACAGCACATTCACGGTGAAGGGGGGTGCTGGAGGCTCGGTAGGCAGACGGTCACCCCGCGGTCGGGCTAGGGGCCGTTCGGGTCATATCACCTTCAAGCGTCCGGGTGGTGAAAAGGTCTGCGCAGGTGCGAGGCTGTAAACCCGGAAGTAGAGGGGATTGGCTGGTTAATTAGGCGCCACTATTTAAACGGCGTTGGGTTGCGATAGATCCCAACGCCGACTTTGTGTTATCGTTACTTGAACTCAGCGTTGTCTCCTGCAAACCTGGCGGACTAATAAACCTGAATCCTGTTTGAAGGCAATTCCTTGCAGCGTGGTTTGTGAAGTGCCCAGGTTTTGCGAGCGTTTCTGAGAGAAAGTCGGCGTTGCTTCCTTTGCGGCGTTTTTGCCATCCTGAGTGGCCACGGAGCGGATGGGATGGCAGAGGGCATGACAGCTGAAGTGCCAGTCGCTGTGGAAGAGGGGGAAGATACCACCGCCATCCTGGAGAAGCTTGGTGTACAGAGCAGCAGCGAGCCCCCTGTGGTCCGACCGAAGGAAACGAAGCCTCTGCAGGTGGTAAGCACTGGCGAGGAGCAGGACCCTGGGTTGCCTAGTGGAATGAAGAGTGCATCCGGGGATTGGTGGCAGAGTTTGGCTATCACTGGCCCGGGTACGCACAGTACGCAACCCCCGTCCAAAACCCCAACCCCCTTCCAGGGCTGGAGAGAATGGAAATGGATAGACGATGATGACGGCGAGTGGAGTTGCTCCACTGGACTCAGAGCCTCCACCTTAGACATATTGAGGGAAAAGTTTGGAGAGGCCAGCTTCCACGATGCGGCCTCATGGCAGCTCTGGATGACAGGAGGGGAGGCCACTGAATCCTGGCATGGGGGGGAGTGGGCTCGAACCCCATTTCAGGCTAGCAAGTCCTAGGTTCCGGATGGATAAAGGGAGTGGCAGGGGCAGGTCCACGGAGCAGCAGCTTTCAGACCCCCAAACGCCCTCGGAGGGCTCTCGTGAGACAGAGCAGGATATACACCATAGGTCAGGATATACACCGTAGGTCAGAGAGTCATACAGCCCTACGGACTCAGGTAGGCCAGCGTAGATATGAAGGGAGGGATGCGCAGGGTGCCCAGGGCGCTGGTAGTCCACCTATCTGGCTGCCCAGGGTATGGCCTCACCACCAGCAGCAGCAAATATGGGGACCCCCTCCCATCCAGGCCTCTTTTGATGGTAGTGCAGATAGGGTGTCTATTTTCCTAAGCCAGATACTTAGCCATTTGGATTTATACGGCCGTATGTATCCCTTGCAGTGGGCTATGATTATCGCCATCACTGCTGTCTTGCATGGGGAGGCGGCTAACTGGGTTGCAGACCTCCATAGCAAGCATGCAAAAGAACTAGCTGACGTTGGCTTATTTTTGGAAGCGTTGAGAAGTCGTTTTGAGGACAGTGCAAGGGTCCAGGTGATGGAGGGGGAGTTGTTGGCATTGAAACAGCGAGGGCATCTGGCTAGAGAGTATGTAAAGGAGTTTCACACTCTGGCTGGGTGACTCCGATCCTGGCCTGAACGTTTACTCGTGCACCAGTTCAGGGTTGGGCTAGATAGAGAGGTGAGGCAGGCATGCGTATATCGTGGGTGACACCAAGGCTGTCAGAATGGTTCAAGGTGGCGGTGGAGTTGGAGGTGGGGTTGAGGGAATTCCGACCACGTCCGCCTCAGCCACAACGGTATGCAGCGACCAAACCGTCGAGCCAGAGGGAGCCAGGGACAGGTGGTTCCATGTCTGTCTGACCCATGATGGCTGGGGGCAGAGGGACTTTTTGTTGTTTTCGATGCAACCAATTAGGCCATTGCACAGCCGAGTGCCCCATACCGCCTTTACAAGCTACCCTGTCATGAGGTCCAACAGTCGGAAGCAAGGATCGGGAGCAGGTTCGTTCTACGTCTGAGCGGCTGAAGGTATCCACACCAACGCCATCTAGTGGTACCTGTTCCACATTACTGGGTGGCAAGAGCCCATTGGGCAGAGAGGGTTGCCGGTGTTGTCGGATAACAGCGAGGAAAGTGCACCAGAGGACCCCATGGTAAGCGATCTGATTCAACCATTCATAATACCAATAATGTTATGAAATATATACACCTCTGTAACAATCCAGCAAAGAGCCCTAATAGATTCCGGGTGCACTCGTTGTCTGATGCGGAGGATGGTAGTGGACAGCTTGGGTCTCTGCATGTTAAAATTGAATGCCCCTATATGGTTTGAACAAATGGACGGGTCTCTTTGGGGGGGGGCGGCTATGTACGTCACGGAGTGTGTACACCTGGAGATCGGGGAACATCAGGAACAGATTCTTTTTGTAGTGGTAGATCGCATGATCGAGCCGGTTATATTGGGGTTGGCCTGGTTAGATAAGTGGCGTCCCACGATATGGTGGGAAAGTGGCTACCGGAAGCTGCGACTCAGTACGGGTCCAGAGCCAATCCCCGAGGTCCAATCACAAACCCAGCAATGTGGGGAGAACTTTAAAGCTGATGTAGGATATCCAGAGGTGTATAAGGATTTAGATGCAGTTTTTGATGAGGAAGAGTGTGAAACATTACCCCCGCATAGAGCAACCGACTGTGCTATAGAGTTAATCCCTGGAGCCAAGCTACCTAAACCACGCATGTATGCAATGACTAAAAAAGAGTTAGATGAACTACGTCAGTACATAGATAAAAACTTGGCTAGGGGTTTCATTCAACCCAGTCGGGCACGTATGGCCACCCCAGTCTTATTCCGTGAGAAAAAAGACGGGAGCTTACGTTTATGTGTCGATTTTAGAGGACTGAATGCCGTATGTGTTGAGCACCTCTACCCTTTACCCTTGATGAAAGACCTTCTAACCATGTTATCAACAGGGAAGATATTCACGAAGCTCGATTTGCGGGAAGCTTATTACAGGGTACGCATATGCCCAGGTGACGAGTGGAAAACCACCTTCAATTATCCCTTAGGTAGCTATAAATTCAGAGTAATGCCCTTTGGGTTAAAAGGGGCCCCAGCCGTTTTCATGCAGGTCATCAACGAGGTCTTGCATGAACATTTGTATTGTGGTGTCCTCGTCTATCTAGACGATATTCTTATATATTCGAACGATTTGGAGGAACATGTACAATTAGTGAGACAGGTATTGCTCAAACTATTAAAGGCCAGACTCTTCGTGAAGTTGTCTAAGTGTGAATTTCATCGCAGAAAGTTGGATTACCTCGGATATCGTATATCTGGAGATGGTGTGGAAATGGACCCAAAAAAAGTAACGGCTGTATTAGAGTGGCAAGCACCCAGGACCAGGAAACAGTTGCAAAGTTTCCTTGGCTTTGCGAATTTCTACTGGCAATTTATTCCATCCTTTGCTCAGGTAGCTCTACCATTAACCGATCTGTTAAAAACGAAACATATGGTAGGCAGAGTAAGACCAGGACAGCCGTTACCATGGACACCAGAGTGTCAACAAGCGTTCGAGAAGTTGAAGGAGTTGTTTTCTCAAGAACCCATCCTGAAACACCCAGACCCCCTGTTACAATTCGTAGTACAAGCGGATGCTAGTGACATAGCTGTCGGTGCTGTATTGTTACAAAGAACGAAGGATGGAACTTTGTGTCCCTGCGCGTATACGTCACGCAAGCTAACCCCGACAGAGCAGGTCTGGGCTGTCTGGGAGAAAGAGGCTTTCATGGTCAGGTGGGCGTTACTTATCTGGCGGCATTTATTGGAAGGTGTTGATATTAAATTCGAGGTTTGGACAGATCATAAAAACCTGGAGGCCCTCCAGACTCCTAGGAAATTGTCGCCGAAGCAAGTACGTTGGGCGCAATACTTTCAACGGTTCAATTTTGACTTGAAATACGTCCCTGGAGGAAAAAACTTCCTGGCTGATGCGTTGTCACGGATGCCTCAATTTAACAGTAAAAGAGAAAATGTGGTACAAGCCATGTTGCCAAAAACCCAACAAGCAGGGCAGGTGCACAAGAGACCAACAGTCCCTACTTGGAAGGAGGAGTTACGGCGAGCGGTAGAAAGTGATCCGTGGGTAGCTGAGAACAAAATCTCAGTAACAATGCATAACGGCTTAGCCTGGATGGGAACAAGTTATACATACCACCGACGTTACGAACAACAGTATTAACCAAATGTCACGATGCCAAAACAGCAGGTCATTTTGGATTCCTTAAGACTCTGCATCTCACCCGTCAGCAATGTTGGTGGCCTCGCATGCATAAAGATGTCGAGCGATATGTAAAAAGATGTAAAATATGTGCAACAACGAAAACGAGGCCTGGCAAACCACTCGGCCTATTACAATCGGTGGCAAACCCTAGTAGACCATGGGATAGGGATGGACTTTATAGTAGACCTACCCGATAGCAAAAGACACACTGTTATATGGACAATAATTGACCTTTTCTCTAAACAGGCTCATTTCATCCCTTGTAAAGGGTTGCCCTCCGCTAGAAAACTAGCCCGCTTATTCGTATGTCATGTATATCGGTTGCATGGAGCTCCCCGTCGCATTATTTCAGATAGAGGGGTACAATTCACAGCACGCTTTTGGCGTGAATTGCTCACTATGATAGGGTCGTCCCAAGGGTTGAGTTCGGCTTATCACCCAAGTACCAACGGAGCCGTAGAAAGAGCCAATGCTATGGTGGAAAGATATCTTCGTTGTTATATTTCCTATCAACAGTCCGATTAGTCAGATCTAATACCCTTTGCTGAGGTAGCATATAACAATGTGGTACACCGAAGCCTTGGTGTTACACCGTTTCAGGTAGTCTATGGTCGTGAATTCACTGCAATACCAGAGCTCGAGACACAGGACCAAGAGCAGATTTCCCCAAGGGAGTGGGGGGTCCGGATTGGACATATTTGGCCAAAAGTCAAGAACACATTACAAAAAGCAGCTAAAGAGTATAAGCTATATGCTGATAGAAAACGGGCGGATCATAGGCCGTTCCGGGTGGGAGACCAGGTATATGTGTCTACTAAATATATCAAACTAAAGGTACCCAGTAGAAAACTGGGTTCCAAGTAACTTGGCCCATTCACCATCACAAAGGTTATAAATCCAGTAACGGTTGAATTAAAGTTACCTCCTTTACTGGGTAAAGTGCACCCGGTATTTCACAGCAGTCTGCTGAAACCGGTGGATGAGATACGAGATCCCCCTAGAACATCCAGGACCGTTGGGTGAGAACCAATACGAAATTATGGGCATACTGGATTCCAAGGTACATAGGGGGAAACTAAGATACTTGGTTCAATGGAAGGGCTATCCACTGGAGGAGGCGTCCTGGGCCCCAGTTGAGGCTCTTAATGTGGATAGGTTGAGAAAAAGATACCACAAAGAACATCCTCATAAACCCGGAGGCCTTGTATGAAAGGGAGTTGATAACCGTTACTAACACTTTCCTTTATTTCTTGCAGGTGGACTCCTGGTAGAGGGAGCCGCCTGTTGAGCCATTCCCCGCTCGCCACACCGGGGAAAACTTCAAGGCAACGAGCTCACCAAGCAAAACCAGATGCACTCTGGAAGCTACGATTGCGGGCTGCAAGGGGGAGGGGGCATGAACAGCACATTCACGGTGAAGGGGGGTGCTGGAGGCTCGGTAGGCGGACGGTCACCCCGCAGCTGGGCTAGAGGCCATTCGGGTCATATCGCCTTCAAGCGTCCGGGTGGCGAAACGGTCTGTGCAGGTGCGAGGCTGTAAACCCGGAAGTAGAGGGGATTGGCTGGTTAATTAGGCACTGCTATTTAAACGGCGTTGGGTTGTGATAGATCCCAATGCCAACTTTGTGTTATCGTTACTTGAACTCAGCATCTCCTGCAAACCTGGCGGATGAACAAACCTGAATCCTGTTTGAAGGCAATTCCTTGCAGCGTGGTTTGTGAAGTGCCCAGGTTTTGCGAGCATTTCTGAGAAATTTACTGATTGGAGACAGTAATTTGAATTTGTTTTTGGCTATTTTACACAGTTGGATTAAGACATACAAGAGTCTGAAGAAACTTTTCCTTTTTCTCTTTTGGCCCTTTTTCTTTTCTTTTTCTTTCTTTCTTTTTTTTTTACTTACTGATTGGAGATTTTTACTTGAATTTGTTTTTGGCTATCCCAGATGATTGGATTAGGGCACACAAGAGTCTGAAGAGTGTTGTTTTTTGGGGGGTATTATTTTTCTTTTCTTTTCTTCTTTTTCCTTTTTTTGGTCTCTTTTCTGTTTTTTCTTTTTATCCTTTTGTAATCTCCTGCCATCTACAAAACTGATTAGGGTTGAGAAGAACCTGAAGATATATTATCTCACTGTGTCAAATTGGATTACTTATAGAAATGAGCAAAAAAGCAGCAGTTATTAGCTCTGCTGGATCAACCCCCTCTTCCTCACCAGCGGGAGGACAACAATCAATACAGACAATGATTCAGCAGGAAAAAGAGAAAGAATGTGAGAAAGAAAAGGATGTGACAATGCAAATGATTTTGCAAGGAATACAAGATATAAAATCAAAAATAGAGAAAACAGATGAAAAAGTGGAGAATATACAACAGATGATGAAGAAATATGAAGACAGACTTGAAAAAATTGAAGAAAAAGAGGAACAAAGAGATAAAAAAATCAGAGATATGGATAATAGATTAGAAGAAGTTGAACGTGATAGAAGTGCCTTAGGATGGGAGATGGATAAATCAGAATTTTACTTAAGATTCCAAAATGTGGAGGAAGAAAAAGGAGAAAATTTGGCAGAAAAAAATGATACAAAATTCTTGCAGGAGCTCTAGAAAAAATGTTTGATGGCGTTGACGAAATATACCGAGTATATACTAGATATGCAATGAGAAATAAACTACCAAGAGAAGTCCACATAAGATTTACTAAAAAATCAATTAAAACACAAATATTGCAGACAGCAAAAGAGAAGGCATTGCAATACAAGGGCAAGGAAATTACAGTGCTGAAGCAAATACCGAGAAGAGTAAGAGAGCTGAGAAGATAGTATCAATTTTTGACAAAAATACTGCTCCAGAAAGGAGTGAACTACCAGAAGGATTGGTGGTTACATGGCAAACGCAAAGATTTAAAATAGATTCAATTGACAAAGCTAAAGCATTCCTTGTGGAATATATAAGAGAAAAAGAGGCTGAGCCAAGAAGGAAAAAGACATTGCTCCAACTACAAGAAGAGGATCTCCTGATGATGGGAAAGGAGGAGAGCGCATTAGAAGGTGCAGTAGGAGGTGCTATAGAATACAAAGAACAACGTTAACTGAGACCTAATAGATCAACAAAACCAACACATAAAGTATAAACATGGAGGAGAAAAAGTTAATTACAATAAATATAAATGGACTTAATATAGCAACTAAAAGAAGAAAAATATTTCACAAATTGGAGAAATTGAAAATGGATATAATCTGTTTACAAGAAGTGCATATTAAAAAGCAGCATGAATTACTTTTGGTACAGCCTAAACTAGGGAAATCATTTGCTTCACTGCCACAATGTAAGAAAAGAGGAGTGGTTTTGTATATTAAAGATACAATATTAGCAGAAAAAAATTATGAAGATGGAGAAAGACAAATTTTGATGGTGGAAATGACAGACAACAATAGGAAAATATTGCTAACAGCGATATATGCTCCTAGTGACAATCAAGAAAATTTCTACAGAAAATTACATTTGAAATTAATAGAGTTGGACTATGACAACATTTGTATGATGGGAGACTTCAAAGGAATAGTAGATGAGAAAATGGACTATAATACACAAAAGACAACAAAACAAAGTAGGAAAACTTTGCCGAAATCTTTTTTTAAGATGATAGAGGAAATAAATTTAAAAGATATATGGAGAGAAAGGAATGCAAAAAATAAAAATATACTTTTTATTCCAATAGACATTTATTTTGGTCCAGAATAGATATGATATGGTTGACAATGGACTTGACCTTGAACATAGAAGAAATAGCCATAGAGGCTAATACTTGGGCAGATCATAATCCAATGATGATGAGCTGGAAAGGACAAAGGAGAAGGTCCAGATGGACTTTAAACACTACAATATTAAAAGAAAAGGATTTCCTACAGAACATGGAGAAAAAAATAGCTTTTTTTCCCAAAGAAAATAGAAAAGAGGATACATCACTGCAGAACTGATGGGACACCATGAAAGCTTATGCCAGAGGCCTGATTATTGACTATACAAGGAAAGGAAATATTAAGAAAAGGCAAGCATATAAAATTTTAGAGGATGATTATAAGACATTAGAAAAAGAACTGCAGAAGTTCCCACAAAAAAAGACATTAAAATGAAAATGGACGTGATTAAACATAAAATGGGATTATTAGAGAAAGAAGAGCTAGCACAAAAAATTAGGAACGCTAAACAGAAATATTTTGAAGATGCTAATAAACCAGGCAGATGGCTAGCATATAAATTGAAAAAAGAAAGGAACTCAAGGAAAATAACACAGTTAATAGATGATCAAGGACAAATTAGATTTGGAAATGAGGAGAAGAAGAACATTGTACAAGACTATTATAAAAAGCTATATGAAAAAGAAAAGATAGAAGAGAAAAATATTAAACAATATTTACATAAGGCGAATTTACCTCAGATTCCAAAAGATGTTGAGATGATGTTAGAAGGGAATATAACAATGATGGAGTTGACAGAAGCAATTAAAAAACAAAAAAGTGGGAAAGCACCAGGTTCAGATGGATTACCGGCGGAATAATAAGACTTTGCAGGAATCACTGAGTCTCCCATTACTAGAAATTATGAATGAAGTAATGCTACAGAAGGAAATACCCAACTCATGGTTAGAAGCATATATTACGCTTATTCCAAAAGAAGATACCGACCTACAACAAGTCAAAAACTATAGGCCTATATCCTTGCTAAACTCAGACTATAAAATCTTCGCTACAATACTAGCAGAAAGACTTAAAAGATATTTAAATAATTTTATACATCCAGATCAAAATGGATTTCTGCCAAAAAGGCAGATTAGAGACAATTTGAGGATAATTTTGGATACATTGGAATATTATGATGCGCACCCAGAAAAGCAAATGGCTTTGATGTTTTTAGATGCACAGAAAGCCTTTGACAATGTGAACTGGCGATTTATGATACTACAATTGAAACAGATGGGCTTTGGAGAGAAATTTGTCCAAGCTATAGAAGCTATATATTATAAACAAACAGCAAAAATAATGATGAATGGAGAGCTGACAGAATTTATTGAAATACAAAAAGGAACGAGACAAGGTTGTCCATTGTCACCACTGTTGTTTGTGTTAACATTAGAAGTACTAAACAGAAATATCAGAGAAGAAAAAGGAATAAAAGGAATAAAAATTCAAAATCAAGAATATAAATTGCAAGCATTTGCTGATGACCTGGTGTTTATCTTGGAAGAACCACTTCAATCTGTAAACAAATTGATAGACAAAATAGGAGACTTTGGGAAAGTGGCTGTTTTGAAAATAAATAAAGACAAAATGAAGATGTTGACAAAAAATATGTTAAAAAAACAGAAAGAAGAATTGGCGGAAGTATCAAGGATGCAGGTCACGAATAAGGTTAAATATTTGGGAATACATTTGACAGCAAGATGTGGTACTCTTAAGGAGAATAATTATGATAAGCTTAAACAGATAGCGACAGATCTAACAAAATGGGAGAATTTGCAGCTATCATTGATAGGGAGAATATCAACTATTAAAATGAATATACTGCCCAGACTTTTATATTTATTTCAGACAATTCCAATTAAGTTGGGGAAAAAATATTTTGAAGACTTAAATAAAATGGTGTTAAAATATATATGGCAGGGCAAAAAGGCAAGGATAAAACTAAAATTGATGCAAGATGTTAGATCGAGAGGAGGTTTTGGTTTGCCGGATTGGGAATTATATTATCAAGCTTGTAACTTGATGTGGATTAAAGAATTAAGGGTGAACTTAAGTCGAAGCAAGAACTAGAAGAACAAGAGTTTGAAATGGATTGGTTTTCATATATGCAAATACAGTCTAGATATGATGAAGATTCTAAAATGGAGGGTTTTTATAGTAACTTAACAAACTTAGATAAAATCTTAACAGGTTCTGATGACCATGTAATTAAAAAATTGTACAGTCATTTATTAGAAGTAAAATTGGCAGAAGAACAAGTTAAAGAAACAATGATTGCTTGGGGGAAAAATGTGGGTCATGGGATTGACTTAGAGAAATGGGAAAAATTATGGTTGCAGAATTATAAAATGACAATGTCAACAGCATATAAGGAAAATTTGTATAAGATGTTTTACAGGTGGCATTTACCCCCAGTGAGAATAGCCAGAATGTACAAGAATAAATCAGAGAAATGTTGGAAGTGTCATCAGACTCTGGGCTCATATTACCATATGTGGTGGACATGCGCAGAAGCTAAAAGATATTGGACTAAAATCCACAAATGGTTGGAAAAAATGACAAAGAAACATATTGACTTTAAACCAGAGATATTTTTATTGGGGATTTTACCAGAAATATACAATAGAGAAATGAGATATTTAATTGTGAATGTTTTAACAGCGGCTAGAATTGTATTTGCTAGAAACTGGAAAGGAGAGAAGATACCCACAGATGACAACATTATCAAGAAAATTTTGGAGTGTGCTGAAATGAATAAATTGACATTTGAAATCAGGGAACAAGAAGATAAACAATATTATTTATATGGGATTTATTTTAGCAATGGTTAGACAAGAAAGAATGGAAATGAAATATGAAATATGAAATGGATAAGATAATAAAACATATAAAGAGGTTTTTCTTTCCCCTTATGGAGGATAAATCTAATTATTTTTCCGCTCTTATTGCATCATCAGAGAATCATCCGGCCACCCTGTTCAGGGTGACCCACTCCTTGCTCCATCCAGGAGTGCGGGAGGCCCCCCTGGAAGGCAGGGCCGAGTATTTCGGACAATACCTGTATGACAAAATCACTCAGATCTGGGGGGATTTATTTATTTATTTATTTATTTATTTATTTATTAAATTTTTATACCGCCCCCTCTCCTGAAGGACTATATTAAAATACTTTAAAACAAAATTAAATTTATCTTTGGCTTCCCCAATTTAAAACCCCTTACCCATAAAATTCCCCAATTAAAAGATTTTTAACCCAGCCTGGCTTGCTGAAATAAAAAAGTCTTCACAGCCCGGCAGAAGGTCTGGAGGTCCGGGATCAGTCGTATCCCTGGGGGTAGCTCATTCCAGAGGGTGGGTGCCCCCACAGAGAAGGCTCTTCCCCGGGGGGTTGCTAGCCGACATTGCCTGACAGACGGCACCCTGAGGAGGCCCTCTCTGTGGGAGCGTATTGGCCGATGGGAGGTTATTGGAGGCAGAAGGTGGTCTCATAAATAACCGGGCCCTAAGCCATGGAGCGCTTTGAAGATGAGAACCAATACCTTGAAGCGCACCCGGAAGACTACTGGAAGCCAATGCAGCTTGCGCAGGAGAGGTGTCACGTGGGAATGCCATGTCGCCCCCATAAGTACCCGCGCGGCCACATTCTGCACCAGTTGGAGCCTCCGAGTGCTCCTCAAGGGGAGCCCCATGTAGAGAGCATTGCAGTAGTCCAGGCGGGAAGTAACGAGGGCATGAGTGACCGTGCATAGGGAGTCCCGATCCAGAAAGGGGCGCAACTGGCGTATCAGGCAAACCTGATAGAAAGCCTCCCTGGCCACGGCCGTCATATGCTCTTCTAAAGACAGCCGTGTGTCCAGGAGGACAGCCAAGTTACGCGCCCTCTCCATGGGGGCCAATGTCTCGCCCCCAATAGTCAGCGATGGCACCAGCTGACTATATCGGGACGCCGGCAGCCATAGCCACTCAGTCTTGGAGGGGTTGAGTCAGAGCCTGTTCTTCCCCATCCAGACCTGGAGATGTACAGCTGGGTGTCATCAGTGTACAGATGGCACTGCACCCCAAAACCACAGATGATCTCGCCCAGCGGCTTCACATAAATGTTGAACAGGAGAGGCGAGAGGACCGACCCTTGTGGCACCCCACAAACCAGGGGCCTTGAGGTTGACCTCTGCCCTCCAGCCAACACGGACTGCGACCGGTCGGAGAGATAGGAGGAGAACCACCGTAAGACAGTGCCTCCCACTCCCACTCCCTCCAACCGGCGCAGCATGATACCATGGTCGATGGTATCAAAAGCCGCTGAGAGGTCTAATAGGACCAGAACAGAGGAGCAACCTCTGTCCTGAGCCCCCCAGAGATCATCTACCAATGCGACCAATGCCGTTTCCGTGCTGTACCCAGGCCTGAAGCTGGACTGGAATGGATCTAGATAGACGGTTTCATCCAGGTACTGCGGGAGCTGTCGCGCAACCACACTCTCAACAACCTTCGCCAAGAAGCGAAGGTTGGAAACTGGACGATAGTTTGCCAAAACAGCTGGGTCCAGAGAGGGCTTCTTGAGGAGGGGCCTCACCACCATCTCTTTCAAGGCGGGAGGCAAGAAACCCTCACTCAAGGAAGCGTTTATAATCCTCTGGAGCCAGCCTTGTGTAACCTCCCGGGTAGTCAGCACCAACCAGGAGGGACGCGGGTCCAATAAACATGTGGTTGCGTTCAGGCTCCCCAGCATCCTGTCCACGTCCTCGGGGGTCACAGGGTCGAACTCATCCCAGGTAACAGTCTCAAGACACACCTCGGACAACCCGCCTGTACCCACCCAGTCAGAGTCCAAGCCTTCCCGAATTTGAGCGACTTTATCGTGCAGATAATGCGCAAAATCCTCAGCACGACCTTGCAAGGGGTCATCCCACGCTCCCAGATGGAGAAGGGAGCGGGTCACCCTAAACAAGGCAGCTGGGCAATTATCTGCTGACATGATAAGACGGAAAAGTAATTACACTTCGCCACCTTTATCGCCACTAAGTAGGCCTTGATGTAAGACTTCACTAGTGTACGGTCAGATTTGGAGCGACTGGCCCTCCAACTACTCTCTAGGCATCTTTTCTGGCGCTTCATCCCCCTCAGCTCCTTGGAGAACCAAGGAGCTGGGCAGATTCGGCGCCCGGTCAGAGACCACAAAGACACGACCTGATCTAAAGCACCAGCGGCTGCCCTATCCCAGGCGGCCACCAGGTCTTCCGTCGAGTCGTAAGCCAGAGTCTCAGGAAATGGCCCAAGCTCCATTTGGAACCTATCAGGATCCATCAGGCGCCTGAGGCAGAACCACCTGGTCAGTTCCGCCTTCCTGCGGTAGGGTGTAGTGGTCAGAAAGTCAAGTCTAAGGAGGGAATGGTCTGACCATGACAAGGGTTCAATGACTATATCCCCTGTATCTAGGCCATTCAACCACTGATCAGAGAACAAAAACCATAGGAGGCGTGTTTCCTCCTATGTGAGTGGGGCCCTGAATTAACTGGGTCAGGTCCATGGCCCCTCATGGAAGCCATGAACTCCCGAGCCACCTCAGACCCTTCACCGATGGATGGCAGGTTGAAATCCCCCATGACTAAAAGCCTGGGGGTATCAACTGCCACCCCGGCTATCACGTTGAGGAGCTCAGGCAGGGCCACTGCCACGCAGCAAGGAGCCAAGTATGCAACCAGCAGGCCCATCTGCCTCCCATGGCCCCACTTCACAAGGAGAGACTCACAGCCGGCTATCTGAGGTACAGTGGCCTCTCTAGGATCAAGACCTTCTTTTACAATAACCGCCACCCCCCCACCCCTACCCTGGGCCCTCGGCTGATGAAATGCACGGAAACCCGGTGGGCACATTTCTACGAGGGGGACCCCCCTCCTAGCCCAACCAGGTCTCTGTAATACCCGCCAGGTCCGCTCCCCCCTCCTAAATCAACTCACAAATGAGGGGAGCTTTATTAATCACGGACCTGGCGTTGCACAACATCAGCCTAAGACCCAGGCTCTGAGGCTCTGGACAACCTGGGAAACAAGAAAAGCATTGGGAGCTGGAGCACGTTACCACTTGGAGACAGCGGGTACGTGCCCCCACAACATGATATGGCCCCCTGCTCCCACCATACCTGCCCCTCCCACCCACAGTACTGATGACATCGCCCTCTTCCCTCCCAACACCCACCCCCTCAGATCCCCGCTCTGCACCTCCCCTAATGCGGCCCTGTGCCGGGCCTGGCCCCCCAAACAAATCACCCTCCCTATCCTTTGCCAAACAACCCTCCCCCCTCCCAAAACCCCTTAAAAATTGCCAAATGACAATTTTTTAAAAAACCCTCAACCCCCTCTTCGCCGCATGCCACCTCTCGGGGTTCCAAAACCCGTCATCGAGGTAGGCCAATAGAGTGGAGGGCCAATCCTGTGAGAGGGGGGAGTCTCGCAGAACAAGAAGCTCAGCTGCTGAATACATCTTGCCACAGGAGGATAAGTGACCATGTCCCAAGGGTCCAGATGGAAAATAAAAGGTCCAAGGAGGACAAATAAGTTGAGGGCATCCAAAGTCCAAGGTCCAAAGTCCACTGTCCCCTCACCACAGTGGGCAGGATCTCTTGCCAAGTCGACACAGTTCAAGGGGGATACAATCCAACCACCCTCTCACAGTGATTGGTCTGATGGTCAATCCCCTCTACTGGTGAGATGGAAGTAGTGAACCACTGCAATGTCAAACACAGCACAAGGGGTTAAAGTCCATAACCACCCTCTCACAGTGGTTGGTTTAATAGTCCACAACCACCCTCTCACGGTGGTTGGTCTGATAGTCAATTCCCTTTGCTGGCGAAATGCAGATAGTACCATACCGACTCAGCCCGAGGGGCACAAGAACTCTGTTAGACCTCTCAGCGGCTTTTGATACCATCGACCATGGTATCATGCTGCGCTGGTTGGAAGAGTTGGGGATGGGGGCACCGTGTTATGGTGGTTCTCCTCCTTTCTCTCAGACCGGTCACAGTTCGTGTTGGCAGGAGGGGCAGAGGTCGACCTCGAGGCCTCTCATTTGTGGAGTGCCTCAGGGGTCGGTCCTCTCGCCTCTTCTGTTCAACATTTATGTGAAGCCGCTGGGTGAGATCATCCGTGGCTTTGGGGTGAAGTACCATCAGTACGTTGATGACACCCAGTTGTACATCTCCACCCCAGGCCACCCCAATGATGCCCTTGAAGTGATGTCCCAGTGCCTGGAGGCTGTGCGGATCTGGATGGGGAGGAACAGGCTCAAGCTCAACCCTTCCAAGATTGAGTGGCTGTGGCTCCCGGCATACCGATATAGTCAGTTGACTCCATCACTGACTATTGGGGGCGAGTCTTTGGCCCCCGCAGAGAGGGCGCGCAATCTGGATTGCACGCCCTGGATATGCAGCTGTCCTTGGAGGAACATCTGACGGCTGTAGCCAGGGGGACCTTCTGTCAGGTTCGCCTGATTCGCCAGTTGCGGCCCTTTCTTGATCAGGATTCCCTGTGCACAGTCACTCACACCCTCGTCACCTTGCGCCTGGACTACTGCAACGCTCTCTACATGGGGCTCCCCATGAGGAGCACCCAGAGGCTCCAACTGGTCCAGAATGTGGCCGCGTGGGTAATTATGGGAGCCGCTTGGCGCTCCCAGATAACACCGCTCCTGCGTGAGCTGCACTGGCTCCCAGTGATCTTCCGGGTGTGCTTCAAGGTGTTGGTTACCATCTTTAAAGTGCTCCATGGCATAGGACCTAGTTATCTTTGAGACCGCCTGCTGCTACCAATGGCCCCCCATCGACCTGTGCGTTCCCACAGAGAGGGCCTCCTCGGGGTGCCATCAACCAAACAATGTAGGCTGGTGACCCCCAGGGGGAGGGCCTTCTCTGTGGGGGCACCTACCCTCTGGAATCAGCTGCCCCCAGAGACAAGGAGAATCCAAGACCTCGGTGCCTTCCATCGTGCCCTTAAAACTTTCTTTTTTCAGCAAGCCGGGCTGGCTTAACTTATTTTTTAACATATTTTTAATTTTTAATTGGTTTGTTATCTTAAATTGGGGCCAAATCAATATATATCCTTTTAATTGTTTTTTAATGTTTGTATTGTATGTTTTTATCTGGCTGTACACCGCCCTGAGTCCCTCGGGAGAAGGTGCGGTATATAAATTCAAAATAAAATAAAATAAATAAATAAATAATTTACTGTTAAATAATTGGTAAATGAGAATAATAATGTAATAAACTGTTAAATAAGAAAATGTTGGATAGAGGATTAAGCACAAAAGATTTGTAACCGATCAATACACTTTCTGTAATTGTAATGGATGATAATTGTTTTATGTTTTAAGTTTTGTTTTAAAAATAAAAAAAACTCCCCCCCCCCAAAAAAAGAAAGAAAAAGCCTCTTTGAGAGCTGCATTGCAGCTGCAGTGGCTGGCTACAGACCGCTAAAAACTACCAGAGGTTGCTGAAAAAGCCGCTGCCGTTGCTGCTCTATTCTTGCACTGGCTGTGCACTCGCATCCCATTGCCTGCTGCGTTACGCTCAGACTGACGCAGCAGGCAATGAGATGCATCAGTGCGAGGGGAATGGGATGCAATGACAGCGGCTTTTTTGGCGACCTCTGGTAGTTTTTGGCAGCCTGCCGCCATCCACAACAGCTGCAAAGCAGCTCTCAAAGAGGCTTTTTCTTTTTTGATGCAACTGTGAGAAGCCTCCCAGCTGCCGCCTCTTTGCCAGCCACTTCCAGGCAGTCATGCGGGAGGGCAGAGCAAGTGAGCGGCGACTGGGCTACCTGTCAAAAAAGAAAAAGCCTCTTTGAGGGTCACTTTACGGTTGTGGTGGCTGGCCTATAACCAGATCAATGCTTCGTTCTAAAAAGATGTATTTTATGTTTATGGTTTAAAAAATAAAAAAACTTTTTACAAAAAAAAAATTGAAATCCACTGCTAATTTCTACTCCTTCATGAGAAATTCAATAGCCCAGGTAGTCTATTTTTTCTTGTGGAATTCCCATTTGGAGAGTTTGGTGTATAGTTTAATAGCACAAGTTTGTTTAGAATTGCACAGATGAGGTTCACGTGTTCAGCTTTTGTTTTGGTGTAAATTAATATGTCGTTAAGATGGGATGCACCAAAACCCCCTTATATAGGTGTTCATGGAGCACTTCATTTATCAGCTGTATGAACATGGCAAGGACTCCTTGTAACCCAAAGGGAAGTACATTGAACTGGAAACATCTGACGGGGCAGTTAAATATGGTTTTCCACTCATCTCCCTCTTTGTTTCTGACTCTGTAATAGGCCTCCCTGAGGTCTAATTTAGAAAAAAACTTTCTTTTGACAGGTGAGCTAGCATGTCTTTCATGAGGATACATGTTCTCCAAGCACACTGTGTTCAAGACCCCTATAATCAACACATAAGCAAAGAGACCCATCTTTCTTCTCCCGGAACAGTACCAGGGCAGCTACATTGAGTCTAGGTGGTTGGGAAACCTTGGGCTAGGTTCTTGCTATGAAGGTGTGTAACTCGTTCAGCTCTCTGGGAGTCATGGAATATAGTTTTGGCTTTGGCAGCTTAGCTCCGGGGACAATTTAAATTGTGCAGTCTGTAGGCTGTTGAGGGGGGAGCTTGTCTGAGCCTGTCTCACTGAATACCTCGGCTAGGTCCCGGTACTCGCGAGGTATGCTCTGCAGAGGCTCATTGTTCAAAGCCACAGTGGTTTCTTTAATTTGACCATCCCGCTCTTCGTAGTTGCTGCTGCTTGGAGCTGGGTCCCCTCTTGGGAACTTGAGGAATCCCTCCTTCCAATTCACCAGTGCTTTCCATTGCTTAAACCATGTTAGTCCTAAAACGAGGGGCCATTCCATCCTGGTGCCACCACGAAAATTAGAGTCTCAGTGTGGCTCCCTATGGCTAGGTCCAAGGCCTCAGTGGCAAATGTGGCTGGGACTCCACCTGTGACAGACCCATCCAGTTGACAGAATGCAATTGGGTTTTTTAGTCTCTTCAGGCAGACCACCGGGCTCCCCACCAGGTTTGAGCTTATTAAGCATCTGGTGCGCCCCAAGTCTAGAAAGGCTCTTAGCTTGACTTTCTTTCTGAAGCTGGGGATTAACAGTTCTAGGGGCAGGGTGACCAGCTCAATCGGCCCACTTACCAGGGGGTCATCTTCAAAATTGCTATTGGATGGGCCAGGTTCCTCTTCTGATGAGGTTGGAATTCCCACTCCTGTCTTCGGGAAGGGACAGAACTTGACAACCTTGCCACTTTTCAGGGTCGTGTCTTTTCTGTACTACATGGGTTTTGTTGGTTTCTCCCCAGTCAGGTGGTCTCCCTTCTTGGCCAGGGCTTTCACTCAGCATTCTGTAGCTCAGTGGCCTTCCCTGCCACACTTGAAGCAGGCGGTTGAGCACAGAGGCTCTTCTGGAAGCTTAGTGGCATCTCGCTTTAAGTCGAGTGAGGACCATTTCCAGACTTGGCCGGATCGGTACTGGTTCCTCGCTTGGTCGATCTCTGCCTCCTCTGCGAGGATGTACCAGTCTGGCAGCAATTCGGGGTTCTGTGGGCAATGCAAGCATGGTAGAGGTCATCATTCAGCCCATTTTTGAAACAGCTCACAAGGATGTCTTCTGTCCAATCCACGTGGCAAACCAGATCTCGGAACTCCTCAGTGTACATCCTGCCTAATGTAAGGACTTACCTTTCCTATCCCCTCAAGAGAGCAGAACTCTTGAAACAGGCAGCATTTCAAAAGGAACTTTTATTGGGAGATGGTGATAGCAAGAAGAATAGGCAGGATCTGAAATTCCCACTCAAAAGTGTTAGGTTAAACATTGTAGAAATCCCCCTCTTTGTCCAGGCCGAGGTGAGCCAATCCACAGGTGTGTTGTGGGAACATCGAGGTGAGAAGGTGATAAGAAGTTGTTGTCAAACACCGCTTGCTCGTTCCCTCAGTGCTGAGACAAAACAGATGGCCCCAAGCCATTCCCTCCCTCCTCCCTAGCCCAGCAAGATACATCAAAGTAAAGGAAAGGCCAGAGATTTTTCACTTAAGGTCAATACCAGGAGCTGTTTTAAAGGGCAAAAAGAGTTGCCTCTTTTCTAAATTTTCTATGCTGTTGTATGCAAGCCATGGCTAGCAGATCCCTCCTAGCCAAGATGGTGATCATGACCATGTTATTGAAATGTTACCTGCTTTTTAGATGTCACACATTGTGGCTGCCATCTTGACCTTTTTTTATAACCATGCCTTGCAGATGCCCTGGGATCAAATAATTTCTCAGCAAGACATTTGAAAAGATTATTCTGCCTGTATACATTTTGTAGTATCTGAGAGATTGAATTTTACCCAGAATTATTATGCAGGTTTTTGTATGGCATAATGTTTTTGCAGTCTAAAGGAAACACACACACACACACACACACACACACACACACACACACACACACAAACTGCCAGGTTTTATTATATTTCTTATTCATATTGTAATTTTCTCCAATCTCTCATAGATTTTCATCACATACAAGCAAGGTAGACAACAATCCAACCCTCCTATCCTTTCATAAGGATAGGCCCCAAGCCTTTCATGGCTTGGGGCTCTAATGAGAGAACAGCACAGTGAAGGTTGTTGATCAAGTAACAACAGATCCCACATTTCCCCACTTCACCCCTCCCCGCACAATGTGTCCTTAGATTTTAATGTTTGGGGTTTTTTAAATATAGAACTTGGGGACTTCCGGCGGCGACCTCAGTGCGTTAGGGACGAAAGGGACAGCACTCCGTTCCTGAGTCTCTAATAATCCCATATCTGGAGCTGAAACAGGCGCTATCGATCTCGGAAGGATTGATAGTTTAAAGGGGAACGTCTTAGGACCTCAGAGGAGATCGCAACTCCTTTGAAGGTACAAGACAAGCCCTTAATCCAGAGTGAGGAAAAACCAGCCTTCCGAGACTGGCCGGAGGCGCTGACAACTGCGTGAGTGGGAAGCGAAGATTGAAAAAAGAAAAGAAGTCATCAACAGAGGATTTTAACCTAAAAAACCCAAAAAGCATTTGATGAAGAAGCAGACGCTGGTGGCAGAGATACCAGGAAAAGACATTAGACAAGCGGCGGCAGAAGGATCGGGCTGATTGGAGCCATTTTGAATAGATATGACAGCGCAAAAACTTTGAACAGCTGAGAGAAAAGAGAGAGCAACGAGAATCGCGGAGGATTTAACTCCGATATAACCGGATTTTATTGGGGTGGACTGGATCGAGAGGACTAAATTGAGAATAAGAATAAGAACAGATCTTGCGAGATTGAAGGAAATAAAGAGAGAGTGAGGAGAGCAGTGTGCCGGAGATCGGGAGGAGGATTCTGGATGGATTTCTACAAACTGATTGCATTGGACTCTATTGGCTTCGGCCGGGCGGATTGGACTAAATTGGAAAACCGAGTGTGAAATAGACTGAAGGAGAGTGTGGACATTGCATTGACAGAGATGAAACAAACTTCAATATAACGTATTTTGAGCGGGCTTCTAGAAGCTATCAATATTTCCACCATTTCCACTGACACTCTTCCAAAAAACTGGGATATATAACGATCTAATTATTAAATATTGAACTATTTAACTATTGAACCACTGAAACAACTGGTGAACAAACGGACGATATAGCTATTAATGGTCTGGCTTAATCTTATTACAACATATTAGAACGCAATAGAACTGAAAAGAATATTTAATAATTTAGTATTTTTTCTTTTTTCTATTTGTGACTATATAAGAATAAGTTGATTATAACAATAACAAGTTGATCATCCAAACAACTATAGAGTACTATATGTGTGATAAATATTGATTGAAAGCTAATTAATTTAAACAATTTAATACAGTTATAATAATTAAGATAATTAGAAATATAAATTGACATAGAATTGATTTTAGAATTACTATAAATACTGCTAGTGAAATAGATCTCTTAATTTGCAATTAATTTAAGAATAAGGTAATTTATGAATTGCTAGAAACGTGCCCTTTCCCCGCTGTCTCCCCCTGCTTTTCTCTTCTTTCTATATATATTATTATATTGCTGATTGCTGATTAGAAGTATTTCCACTAATATTAATTCCAACAATAACGTTTCATTTAAGCCATTAACATAAAGTAGGCAATACATAATTATATGAAACTGTGGACAAGACTAACACGTATAATAGACATGGCTACTTCAAGTATATCAACTACCATTAAAACAACCAAAAAGGTACCCCAAACCCAAACACTACTAGTGGCCTCCCCAGTACAGCAAAAGATGGGAGAAGAAAAGACCAATACTATCATAGGTGTGCAGAATATACAGGCTGCCCTCGCAATGATACAAGAGGGAATGAAAAGGATGGAAGATAAGATGACGCTAAATCACGATGAAACTAGAAAAAACCATGAACAATTGTGACTGGATGTAGGAGAAATCAAAGATGACATTAGAAACATAGATGAGAAGATAGTGAAAATCCAGCAAACTATCATAGAAAATGACCAGACAATACATAAAGTGGAGGAAAAAACAGAAGCTACAGCCTCTAGGCTGGAGAGGATGGAGAACCAACAAACGATGAGGAGCTGAGACACCGAAGATGCACTCACATTTCTTGAAATGGAGAAGGCATCCTTCTTCCTTAGATTCCAAAACATAGAAGAACAGAGAGATGAAGACCTGGGCGAGATTATGATCGAAATACTGGCAAAGGCAATGCACAAAGATAAGGACGAAATTAGAAATGGAATTGATGAAATTTATAGAGCCTTTACAAATTATGCAAGGAGAAATAAACTCCCCAAAGAAGTCCATATTAGGTTTACAAAAAAAACAATGAGAGAAGAAATATATAGAAGAATGAGAGAGGAGACAGTCATGTACAAAGGGAGGGAAGTTCTAACATTGAAACAAGTACCGAAAAAAGCCAAAGACAGGAGAAGAGACTACAATTTCTTAAGTAGACAACTGAATAAACTCAAGATAAAGTTTAGATGGCTCATACCGGAAGGCCTACTTATTTCATGGGAAGGAAGGAAAATCAGAATAGATACAATAGAAAAAGCTCAAGACTTTATGGACCAATATCTAGGAAATGAAGGAGAACAGGAAAGCAGAGATAATAGAGAAGAACATAACCCAAGTGACCAAGAGATACAAATGACAAACAAGGAAGACAAAGAACAAAAGAAGGGAAGGTTGGAGAGGGAGGAAACAGCGGGGATCTCACAAAGAGTTACAAGAAACACAACAAAACTCAAAATAACAGACAAATAAATACTAGCGGAAATGGAAGAAGAAATAAAGCTCATTTCTATAAATATAAATGGTTTAAACTCACCAAGCAAAAGACATCAGATATTTACAAGGTTGCAAAAATTAGAGGCAGACATAATCACATTACAAGAAGTACACATAAGAAAACAACAGAAAAAACTACTTGAAAACAAAAAATTAGGAGTAATATACACATCTTTAGGAGATTGCAAAAAAAGGGGAGTGGTAACATATATTAGAGATCACATAAGATCTAAACTGATTTACACTGATAAAGAAGGCCGAGTCTTAATGGTAGAACTAAAATTGGAAATAAAAACAATATTGTTAGTAGCTATTTACGCTTCAAATGGAAACCAATTAGATTTTTACAAAAAATTACATGACAAACTAAAGGAGTTGGACTACGAAAATGTATGCATTGTCGGCGACTTTAATGCAATAGTAAACTTACGAGAAGATTACCACAACATTAGGAAGAATAAAAATAAAAGGAAGACATTGCCACAAACATTCAAAGATTTAGTACAAGAAATGAGCCTACACAACACCTGGCGAGAACTAAATATCAAAACAAAACAATATACATATTTTTCTGGCCCACATCAATCATGGTCCAGACTGAATATGGTTTGGATGACACCTCAACTAAATAAAGAAACACACGAAGTAGAAATTATGTCTAGTATATGGGCCAATCACAACCCTATCAAAATAGTCTGGAAAGGTTTTCGAAAACAGAAGAGATGGAAAATGGATACAAGTATAATAAAAGAAAAAGAATATCAGCAAATGATAGAAAAGGAAATCAAGATATTTCTACAAATAAATACAAAAGATACAACATCGTTACAAAACCTATGGGATACCACGAAAGCCTATATTAGAGGCCTAACTATTGCATATGTAACAAGAAAGAAAAAAGAGAAACAAAGAATTAGAAATGAATTATTGGAAGAAATTAAGACAGAGGAAATTAAATTACAACAACAGCCCAACAACACGATTGTGCTACAAAAGCTAAATTTGGCCAAACACAAACTGAATCTAACCACAAAAACCGAATTGGCACAGAAAATAAGAATGGTAAAACAAAATAATTTTGAACATGCTAACAAAACTGGATGCTGGTTAGCATATAAGCTAAAAAAGCAAACAGAAAAAAGAATTATACACCAACTCCAAGACAAATCAGGAACTCTTTACCACACACATCTGAAGAAGAAAAACATAGCTAAAATTTTTTTTCAAAAACTTTATCACCAGGAAGAGGTGCCGGAAGATCAAATCAAAAAATACCTCCAAAAAACCAATCTCACACACTTCACAGAAGATCACAGAGAGATGTGAAATCGGCCCATAACAATGCTGGAACTAATGGAAGCCCACAAAAAACAAAAGAACAATAAGACTCCAGGACTGGATGGAATTCCTACTGAATTCTATAAACTTTGTCAACAATCGATAGACCAAATACTGTTACAAGTTTTTAACGAAGCACTATTGATAGCAGAAATTCCAAAATCCTGGACAGAAACTATTATTACATTAATACACAAAGAAGACTCAGATCCGATGCAAATTAAAAATTACAGACCAATTTCATTACTCAACATGGACTATAAGCTATTCATGTCAATACTAGCTCAGAGACTCAAAGCAATAATACATAACTATATACACCCAGACCAAAACGGTTTCATACCTAAAAGACAAATCAAGAATAATTTGAGAATGATTATAAATATTCTGGAATACTATGATCAGAAGACAGATAGAGAAATGGCCATAATCTCTCTTGATGCCCAGAAGGCCTTCGACAATTTAAATTGGTCTTTTTTCATAAAACAACTTGAACTAATGAACTGTGGAGAGAAATTTCATAACCTGATTAAAAAAATTTATTCCCAACAAACAGCAAAAATCTCAATAAACGGTGACATGACACAAATTTTTGATATTCAGAAAGGAGTACGACAAGGATGTCCCATGTCACCGCTAATATTTATAATAGCATTGGAGGTATTATTAAATGAAATAAGGAACGAGGAAGAAATCAAAGGACTCAAGATCCGGGGAGAGGAGTACAAATTGCTCGCCTTTGCAGACGACGTAATTTTCAACTTTGAAAACCCAAGACGATCTGGACCCAGACTGATGTCAATGATAGAAGAATACGGGGAAGTCGCGGGCTTCAAAATAAACAAACAAAAAACAAAAATAATGACGAAAAATATGACCCAGACTCAGAGATTGGAATTAGAAGAAGAATTAGGAATCCAATTAGTAAAAAAGATAAAATACTTAGGTATTTGGCTGACAGCAAAAGCAACCACGATCAAAGAAGACAATTACACGAAATTACTAAAAGAAATTAAAAAAGACCTGGAAATCTGGAATAGGCTACAATTGTCATTGATGGGCAGAATCAGTTCAATTAAAATGAATATATTACCGAGAGTACTATATCTATACCAGGTAATACCATTACATCCAGGAAGGGATTTCTTCAAAAATCTCAACAAAATTACAATGACCTACATATGGCAGGGAAAGAAGGCTAGAATTAAGATTAAAGCGCTACAAGACACACGAGACAGAGGAGGCCTCGCAGTACCAGACTGGGAGCTATATTATAAAGCAGCCGGATTGACCTGGATCAAAGAATGGATGAGATTAGATGACAAAAGAACTTTATATCTAGAAGGCTTTGATCTCATACGAGGATGGCACGCGTTCCTATGGGATGGACCAGACAAACAACACATGTACTTCCAAAGACACATAATTCGGGCCTCACTCTTCAAGATTTGGCAGGGAATTAAGAAAACTTATTATACTAAAATACCAAAATGGTGGTCCCCGATGGAGGCATTGATATTTCCAAATACTCTTGAAATAGGAAAGATGATGAGATACCAAGATTTACTGAATCATGAAGGAGAACTTACTCCAAGACATCAACTCCAAAATGGCGATATAAATATTGATTGGTGGCACTATACTCAAATATATTCAAGATACAATGCGGATAAAATCAAGTATGGAATTGCAAAAGATCTGAACGAACTGGACAGAATTTTATTAGGAGCAGACCAGAAAATGATTACTAAAACATATAACTACCTTTTGAGAGACAAATTAATAGAAGAAACAGTTAAACATAACATGACAATGTGGGCCAGGGACATAGGACATAATATTCAATTGGCAGATTGGGAGAAATTATGGAAGCAGAACATTAAAATGACAAGAGCCACATCTTACAAGGAGAACCTCATTAAAATGTTTTATAGATGGCACCTACCACCAGCCCGACTTGCCGAAATACACCCAAACACTCCGGCATTGTGTTGGAAATGTAAAACAAAAAAGGGGACATATTACCACACTTAGTGGAAATGTAGGAAAGCCCAACACTATTGGCAAGATATAAAAAATATTATTGAAGAAATAACGAACATTCAAATAGAAAATAGTCCAGAATTCTTTTTATTTGGCATGATAACGGCACAATATCTTAAGGAAACGAAATATCTTATCATACATATCTTGACAGCAGCAAGACTACTGTTTGCTCAAAACTGGAAATTAGACCAACTCCCATCCAAAGACAAAATCATCGCAAAGATAACAGAGTGTGCTGAAATGGACAGATTGACGCTGGAACTCCAGGAAAAGGAAGAAAGTGAATACTATCTTGTATGGCACCAATGGTATCAATGGCTGGAAAGGAAAATCAGCAAAAATGTAGAGGACAGAAATTAGGGTAAAGACTTGCATAAGGAGATGAACTCATAAGAAATGTAAATTTGTAGTGTAAGGTTATAACATTGGAATTAGACATTTAATAATTACTCTTTATTAAAATATATAAGCTCAACGACATATATTCTGTTGATGACAAAAACGTATATGTAGAATGTTAGGTGGGTTTGTAGGTGGTGGGTTTTTTGTTTGTCTTTGTATTGTATTGTATTGTCTTTATATCTGTGTTTATATTTTAATAATAAATTTTTTTTTAAAAAAATAAAAAATAAATATAGAACTTGGGAAAGATTCCATGGATGAAAATCCTAAAGGGGAAAACAACTCAAGAAGCTTGGGAAACTCTGAAAAATACAATCATAAAAGCCCAGTCCAGCACAATACCACTGAAAAAGAAAAACAAGAAATCCAAGAAGAAACCAGCATGGCTGCATCTTTCTGACAAATTGAAAGACAAAAAGGACAAGTACAAAAAATGGAAAGAAGGACATATAACTAAGGCAATCAGCATCTGCAAAGATGAAATTAGGAAAGCAAATTGTCTATCCTGGGGGTGTAAAGTACAATTTACTTTTTATTCAATGCCACAGAACTCTTGGTCCAGAATAGATATGGTCTGGGCTACCAGAAAATTGGCTCTAGAAATTAAAAAGGTTAATATGTGCACTAATACTTGGGCAGACCATAAGCTCCTTGAAATTAGTTGGCTCCATGACACCAAGAAAATACAACAGAGATGGAGTTTAAGGATTAATTTGTTAAATGAAAAAGAGTTTACACTTAAATTGAACGAAGAAGTCAAACGCTTCTTCATAGAAAACGGGAATCAAGAGACAGCCAAAGAAATTGTGTGGGACACCATGAAGGCTTATGTGAGAGGGGTAGCCATCTCATATACTGCCTTCAAAAATAAGGGAAAAAGAAAGATTAGAGAAGAACTCACCCAAAAGCTATTACAAGTTGAAGATGAACTCCAGCAATGCCTGGGAGATGAGGCGATTAAACAACAGTGGTTGATGATGAGACATAGATTGAATTTATTGGACCAGGAGGAGATGGCACAAAAAATAAAAAGATCCAAGCATTATTGTTTTGAGAATGCTAACAAGTCGGGGAGATGGCTGGCGTATAAATTAAAAAAAGAGAAGGAAAAAAACCAAATATTAGTGTTAGAAGATCCTCAGGGTAACCTGCTGACGAAGGAAGAAGACAAATTAGAAAGCATAAGAAAATTTTACGAATGTTTATACAAAAATGAAGGAATTGAGTTAAATAAGGTAGAACAGTATTTGTTGGAAGCCAAAGTACCTCCAATCTCTGAAGAAGAAAAGGAAATGTTAAACGAAAAGATCACTATAGAGGAGCTAAAAACTGCCCTATCTAAAATAAAGAAGAATAAAACCCCAGGCCCAGATGGTCTCCCCGGGGAATTATATCAAAAATTTGATGATGTCCTGAAATTAGAATTGTTAGAAATACTAAATGATGCTCTTGCTGGTATAACAATTCCAGATTCTTGGAGGGAAGCGTATTTGACGCTCATACTGAAAGAAGGTGCCGACCCGAAGCAGATATCAAATTACAGACCCATCTCATTGCTGAATGCAGATTACAAATTGTTCATGAATATAATTGCGGAGAGGCTCAAAATTTTTTTAAATCAATGGATACATAAAGATCAAAATGGTTTTCTCCCAGGGAGACAGATTAGAGATAATTTGAGAATAGTCTTAAACACCATAGAATATTATGAACAACACCCTGAAAAACAGCTGGCCTTAATGTTCGTCGATGCCCAAAAGGCATTCGACAATTTGAACTGGACCTTTATGATAAACCAAATCGACCTAATGAGATTTGGGACCAACTTTAGGAAGATGATAGAGAATATTTACCAAAATCAGAGGGCAAACATATTAGTGAATGGAGACAAAACCCAGGTATTTCAGATCCAAAAAGGAGTGAGGCAGGGATGCCCCCTATCTCCCTTACTTTATATCTTGGTGCTAGAGGTGCTACTTAGAAAGATTAGAGCTAATAAAGATATTAAAGGTTTAAAGATTAGGAAGGAAACATTCAAAATCCAAGCTTTTGCGGACGATGTTGCCCTCATAATAGAAGATCCATTAGAAACCGGTTTAAAATTAATGCAGGAAATACAGGATTATGGATAAGTGGCGGGCCTTAAACTCAATAAGAATAAAACTAAAATAATAGTGAAAAACATGACAGATCTACAAAAGAAAGAATTAGAAGATTTATTAGGCCTCCAGGCAGTTAAGAAAATAAAATATTTGGGAATATGGATCACTGCGAGATTCTCCTCATTAAAAGACGATAACTATATCCCCCTATTGCAGAAAACTTATCAAGACCTTGATAGATGGAAAAGGCTCAAATTGTCCCTGATTGGCAAAATTGCAGCGATCAAAATGAACATCTTACCTAAAATTTTGTTTCTATTCCAAAACATTCTGATACCATTAGATAAAAAATTCTTTTTGGACTTGAACAAACATATTAGGAACTTTCTGTGGGAGGGCAAGAAATCGAGGATTTCTTTTAAGACACTTCAAGGGAAAAGAAATCTGGGAGGGTTTGGGCTCCCTGACTGGGAATTATATCAAAAGGCGGCAAAAATAATCTGGATAAAGGAGTGGATCAAGCTACAAGATGGGAGAATTTTGACACTAGAAGGACATGATCTCCTTGAAGGATGGCATGCTCACCTGTGAGATACAAAGAACAGGAGAAAAACTTATTTTCATAAACATAAAATTAGGGAGACACTTATTCGTACGTGGGAGGAAATTAGACAGAGGATTTACACCAAGGTACCTAGCTGGTTGTCTATTATGGAAGCTTTAGTGGCCCCAAACAGGAGAGATGATTATAAATTGGGCACATATAAGGACATTTTGGATGAAGAAGGGAAGCTCAAACCTTTGGATGTATTGAGGGACCAGGGGTTCAACTTGGATTGGTGGAACTATCTCCAGATAAATTCCAGATTTCAAAAAGATAGAGATAAATTTGGTATTGAAGCGAAACACGGACATTTTGATAAAATCATTTGGGGAACAGACAAGAAAATGCTATCGAAAATCTACAATTTCCTATTAGATGAGGACAGAGCAGAGACCATAGCAAAAAATCAGTTAAGCATCTGGGAAAAAAACTTAGGATATAGACTTAATTTCAACGACTGGGAGATGGCCTGGAATAGGAACTACAAAATAACGAAATCGGCAACATTCAGAGAAAACCACTATAAAATGTTACACAGGTGGTACCTAGCCCCGGCTAGAATAGCAAAAATATTCCCAAATCTCCCAGCCACATGTTGGAAATGTGGAAAAACAGTCGGCACCTTCTATCATCTATGGTGGACCTGTCCTGAGACCAAAAAGTTCTGGTCAAAGATCCGACTCTGGCTCTCTGAAATAACGGGACAGGAGATAGTCCTAGCTCCAGAATCTTTCCTCTTGGGTATGACTGAAGATGGCCTCAACAATAACAAAACGCAACTCATAATTCAGATTACAACCGCGGCTAGACTAGCCTTTGCGAAACTCTGGAAAAATAAATCTACGCCCTCAGAAGAAATATTAATAAATAAAATTCTAGAGTGTGCAGAAATGGCAAAATTGACGAGTGAGTTAAAAAATGAGGAGAATTCTAAATATTATGAAGTATGGGGAAACTGGTATAACTGGTTGAAGAACAAAATAAAAGTATGATCATAGGATATGACTTGTTATGCACTTGAATTGGACTTAATTGCGTAGAACATTGTATAGCTAAGGATGGAACTTATCCAACGTATGATTCACCAAATTGTATAAACACTGTACCTCTGATCAAGATAGAGATTGTATATTTTCTTTTTATTTTGGAAAATTCAATAAAGTATTTATAAAAAAAAAGAAAAGAAATTAGGAAAGCAAAGGCTCAGAATGAACAAAGACTTGCAACAAAAGTCAAAGATAATAAAAAAAAGTTTCTTCCAACATATAAATAACAAGGAAAAAAATCAAGGTAACAATCCACTAAAGAGAGAAAATGGCAAGGAATTAACAGCCAGCAGAGAGAAAACAGAGCTGCTTAACTCATTCTTTGCATCGGTCTTTGTGCAAAAAGAAACAATAGCCCAATCTATCAAAAACATAAATATAAAATACAGGCTAGTTAACACAAGCAAAAAAATGGTAAGAGATCACCTGTCTGATTTTGTTGAATATAAATCACCAGGACCTGATGGATTTAATCCATCCCAGAGTTCTAAAGGAGTTGGCAGATGTCATCTCAAAACCACTGTACCATATCTTTCAAAAATCCTAGAGCACCAGAGGACTGGAAAGAGCTGATGTGGTTCCCATCTTCAAAACAACAACAACAACAACAACAACAACAACAACCACCAGAGCCAGGAAACTACAGACCCTTCAGCCTAACATCAATTCCTGGGAAGATACTGGAAAAGATAATTAAAAAAACAGATCTGCCAACATCTAGAAACAAGTAAAGTAATAACTAGAAGTCAGCACAGGTTTGTTAAAAACAGATCATGCCAAACCAATCTTATTTCATTCTTTGACATAGTGACTAAATTACTAGACCAGCAAAATGCTGTGAACATAATATACTTAAAACTCAAGAAGTCATTTGACAAGGTAGACCACAACCTACTTCTTGGTAAGCTAGAAAAAAGTGGGATAGATAGCATCACCACCAGATGGATTCATAACTGGCTGACAAACCATACTCAGTGAGTAGTCCTTAATGCTACTATGTCTCCATGGAGGGAAATAAGCACTGGGGTACCACAAGATTCTATCTTAGGCCCAAGTACTCTTCAATATCTTCATAAATGACTTAGATGAGGGAATAGAAGGGGAACTGTCATGAGTGTTTTCAGGATTGCTGTGGCTACTTGATCAGTCACAAACAGTATGGTTTCAATCAAGCCATCTCCTGTTTGCAATTACCTGCAAGCCTTCCCCGCCCTAGTTAATTGCAGGTTAACTCCCCATATAAACAAGGACCTTTTCGCTGTTTAGGCCTAGATGCAGAGCCCCTGCTGGAAGCTGGATGCAGAGCTCAGTGCAACGTTACAGAAGGGAGGAGAACACAGATAAGGACTCCAGACGCTGTTGCAGAGATACTCCTACGGATGCTTGCCTTTTGCTGTTTTGAAGCACGCAAGCCATCATCAGAACTGCTGCTGCTGGACATTCTTCCTCCCACAAGCTTCAAGCTACGTTTGCTGATTGAAATTGTTTTTTCTTCAGATGACTTTTTTTAGCTGTGAAGTTTATGCTGCCGCCCTTCTACTACCTCGATGATGTATCAACACTGAAGCTGCTTATTGTCATGTTAACCTTTTTCTCTTGTGAACTATTTCGGTATTGTGGAGAGGAATCTAGGGAGATAGCCTGGCTTTACATAACCAAGATAAGACTTTCTTACTAATGTGCTTTTTTAAAGACAGTGCTTTTTAAATGTTTTAAAGTAAATTATATTTTTACACAAGACACCTCTGACAGATTTATTTCAGTCCTAGTGTGTTTGCTCATGAGTTGGTTCACGGTCCGGGGTACCCCTCAACCCCACTTCATAACAGTTGGTAGCAGAGGATGGTTTAACGAACCTACCCTCATGTGGTAATGCGCTAGACTGAAATGTCTGCAGTTGAATAGATGTTGACTAGGGCAGCAGCAGCAAAAAGCATGAAGTCACAAAGTGGACTATCTGGGGCTCAGGCCAAAAATGCTTTGGCTGAAAAACCCCAAACCTTAATTGATTTAGAGTGTAGTGGAGCTGTAGGTTTTGAAGCAGAAGCTTTAAATTCTGAAGTGCCTAAGGCAGTGAGTAAACCATCATCACCAAAAGAAGTAGAGACTGGAAGAACACCACTTCAGGTCTCGAAAACAAAATTAGAGGTGGATGATGAATTTAGGAAGGCAATCCTTCAATTTTTAGGATTGCCCATAACAAGTCAGAATCCGATTGCTGACTTTAGCGAATCATTAAAGAATCCAGTCGTAACGACAGCTAAAGGAAAGAAGATCGAAGCCTTAGAAAACACCGAATCGGTAAGAGACTTTCAATCCCTTCCTAAAACCCCTATTTCAGATGATAAGTGGAGAATGGGGGATAATAGATTGCCTGATTCGAATGTTCCTGCTTCTTTGTTAAACCAACATGGCCAAGTTGATACTGCGCCACCTGCTGTTGAAGCCATTATAGATCAGGCCATAAAAACTTTAGCTCCCTTGATGACGTCAATGACTTCTGCTAAAAACTTTTTTTTTTATTTTATTAACATAAACAAACGTAAAACACAAATACATGTAAACACTTATACATTAACAAAAAGTCCATCGACTAACTTCTAGAAAACCTTCGCATCGGTGATTAATGTCCATTTAACCAATTTTCCTTAATCATACTATTTACAAATTTACTTGCTTATACCTTAATACATTCATAGAAGTTCAGCAGTATCTTTCTACGATCATATTAACCATTTATTTATACAATCCTACGGCTCATCTCATGTATCTATTTCTGCGATTCTTGAGTTATGTTCTCCTAGTGTCCTATGTTGTTGGCCCTATCCTTCCTTCTAACCATGTGTACCATTTTTGCCAAACTAAATAAAAGTCAGTGTTCTCTTTGTCTTGGAGCTCTTTTGTGAGCCTATCCATCTCTGCGCATTCATTTATTTTTGTTATTATTTTTTCTTCTGTTGGTATTATCTCGGATTTCCAATTCTGAGCGTACACTATGCGTGCCGCTGTCAATATGTGGATGGTAAGATAATTTATCTCCTTGGTACACTGTGGTGTAGTCATTCCAAATAGAAAGAATTCTGGTTTCATTTCTACTCTTTGCCTCGTTGTTTCTTCAATTATTCTCTTAATCTCTTGCCAGCAATGTTGTGCCTTCCTGCAAGACCACCAGAGATGGTAGTATGTCCCCTTTTGTGTCTTGCACTTCCAACACATTGGTGATGTGTTTGGAAACATTTTAGCCAAACATGCCGGAGGAAGGTGCCATCTATAAAATATCTTGTATAAATTTTCTTTGTATGGAATCGACAGTGTCATCTTGACTTCTGCTAAAAACTTAAGAGACTCTTATGTTGAGTGTAAGGTTGCAAATGTGATAGAAACTTTAGCAATCATTTTGGACGATGGTTTGCAGGCGCCATCAGCTCAACGAATAGTAGCTGCATGTACCAAAGTACCCCTGATGTCTGCGACTAATTCAGCGCACGCCACGAGTGGGACATATCCATCCGTGACTACATCGACATCTAGGGCGGTTCCAGAGGCTGCCTCAACTGAAGATAGGAATTTAGGAGCGCATCCGAAAATTCCTAGAGATGTGCACCAGAGAGGACCCTCAAACTCTTGTAGTCAAACCAGGACAAGCTTTGCATCCGCACAACGTGAGGTTTTAATCCCTCCCATTGGGGAGGAACGACTGTCAGAATGCCAGATGGAAGACACTGTGTTGTGTGCTTCCATTCCAATGCCTTATTGCCCATTCCAGGACGGACTACACCCTGAACATCAATTAATGTCTGTTTCCATGTTTAATAATGTACAGGTTCTTCCTCCTAATTTTAAAAGTTTAAGTGTGAGTGGAGGAAATTTTAAGGAATGGGTTAAGAGTATTCAAGTAATTTTAATGAAAGAGAACGTTTTATCGTTGTTGTTAACCCCCCCCCCCCCTAGACCATGGTCTTTGGAAGTTGACCTTTTACATCATAAGGCCTTTTGTATCTTATTGATGTCCATTAACCCTGCATTATATCCCAGTATACCTGGTAACCTGACCGTAACGGAAGTCTGGGTAAAACTGCATAAGCTATTTTATCCTAAAAGCTCCCATGCTACAAACAGAATTTATAGGGAGTTCTATTCCGCGAGGTTGAAGGCGGGAGTAGATATTAATGAACACTTATGTGAGTTAAACAGGTTAAGGCAGGAATTGATGTTGAAGGGGGAAACAGTGTCTGAACAAACCCTCATTACTGTTATGCTCAATTCCCTTGATTCTAGCTGGGATAATTTTATATCGTGACTGGATAATGTTGATTGTAATAACTTATCTTTAGAAGTGTTATCTGGCAAATTAATAGCAGAAGATAACTTGCGAAAATGCAGGGCGGCTTTCCACAAAAAGGAAAAACCTTTAAGAAGGCCCAATAGTTCAGATAAAGCATATACTATCGGAGAATGCTTCAATTGTGGTTCAAGAGAACATTATAGAAGGGATTGCCCACAAAACGTGAACGCTAGGGCAAATTTAAAGACACCTTCTGATAGTAAATGTAAAAGGAGGTCATTCCCCCCAGGCAGAAAGCCAAGTGGAGATGTTCCTAACCACAGAAGGGGTAAAAAGCCAAATAGAGGCAACAAAGGGAACAATCTTAGGTTTAATGATGATTCTGTAGGCATAGTGGAAACTACTGAGTCAGAGCTTATGAAGGAACAGCGAGAGCAACTATGGTTAATGGATAGTGGGGCCAGTAACCATGTTATCAGTGACCAAAGGTTGTTTGTTAATATGAAAAGGCATCAATCCATGGTTAAAGTTGCAAACGGTAAAAACGTGAATGTTGTTGGCATTGGAGATGTTTATGTCCCTGGGATAGGAGAGATTAATGGAGCATTGTATGTACCTGAGATAGATCATAATTTGCTAAGCTTAATGAGGATATGTGAGAACCCCAAAATGGAGATTCTGTCCTCAGGAGGAACAACTGTGATCAAAAATAACGAATGTGTGATTGGGGAGGTTTTGAAGATAGGTGGTTTGCCTTATTATTCCCCCAATACGAATGCTGAGACATTTAGTGCTAGCAATTATACTATCTCATCTGGTAGTAACAATGAATCACAGTTAGAACTAGATGATGAGGATCAAGACTTTCAACAGAGGAAGCCTTGCAATGATGAATGTAAAGTTAATAAAAAGTTTATAAGTTTTAATTTAGAGTCAGATAATAAGGAACCTGAAAATGCTAATGCAATTTCTATAGGTGAGCCGTTGCACAATGAATGTGCTCACTTGATGCATCGCAGGTTAGGTCATGTGAGTTTTCCTATAGTGAAAAAGGTAACCAAACACTCAAGGGGAACCAAGATCAATGATTGTAACACATTTCTAGATTGTTCAATTTGTAGGAGTGCAAAGTTGAAAGTGAAATCTGCGCCCAAGAGGTCTCAGAGGTACTCTGAACACTCGTTTCAGCTTGTCCATATGGATTTGGTGGGTCCATTCGCACCTTCCGTTGGTAAGAGACGGTACTTCCATACCATAGTTGACGACCATAGCAGATTTGGGTTCGTTTTCCCCTTGATGTCCAAAAACGAAACGTTGACTAAGTTTAAAGAATTTTGTAACTTAGTCGAGAACCAGCATAAAGTCAGGGTTAAGAAGATCTTAACTGACAGAGGAACTGAATTTAATTCGAGTCAGTTTTCTAGCTGGTTGAGGAGTAAGGGCATAGTCCACCTACGCACCACGCCTTATCTGCATTTCAAAATGGCGTCATAGAACGACGCAATGGCGTATTACAAACGATGATGCTGTGCGCCCTAGACGATGCTGAATTAAACTTCACATACTGGGTGGAAGCAGTTAGATACGCGAATTACACCTTGAACCGAGTGTGGTCTAGCGTGGTGCAGAAGACCCCATACAAGGTGCTATATGGCCATAAGCCCAGCTTGGCACACCTCCACGTTTACGGGGTGATGGCTGATGTTCATGTCCCAAAGGAGCTCAGGAGGAAAGGAGACCGAATCTCAGTTAAGCTGAGGTTCGTTGGTTACAAGCAGGGCTCCAAGGCATTTAGGTTTGCCTACCCTAATGGGAAACTAGTTATATCAAGGTCTGCTACCTTTCATGAAGGGGCCAATTGGAGTAAGATCCATGCCAATGAGATTCTTACTCAAAACCCTTCCCGTAGTTGTTGTAAACAAACGGAGGATGTATCGGAGAACCTACCTGATGATAGGGATACATCTGGTTCTGGGAAGCGTGCATCCCAGGTACCCTTGAAAGGGATATTAAAGCGTAAGATGGGGGCAGCCGGGAAGGATAGGCACCCAGCTTTTGAGACGCATAGCAAGGATCATGAGGAAGATGACTCATCAGATGACTCTGATGTGAGTGACACGCCTAGAGACAGACCAGTTAGAACTACCAGAGGCAATAAACCTAGGAGGTATGACGATTTTGTTACCTCAGTCAACCAGGTTTCGGCCACACCTCAGAAATATGAGGATGTGCTGGCCTTACCTAACTATGAACGACAGAAGTGACTTGCCGCTATGGATACGGAATTAGACAGCTTGAAAAGGCTAGACGTATTCATGCCAACAAGATTGCCCAAGGATAAGAGGGTGATCGGCACCAGGTGGCTTTTTAAGAAAAAGCCCATTGAAGATGGAGGTTTTGTCTATAAGGCGAGATTAGTAGCACAGGGATTCTCACAGAGATTCCCTGATGATTACGAGGACACCTTCTCGCCCACGGTGCGCCCTGAGAGTGTGAGAACGGCTCTCACTATTGCTACCATGCGAGGTGAATATGTACATCAGTTCGATATTCAGACCGCGTATTTGCACGCCCAACTAGATAAAGAGCTGTATGTGAGGATTCCTCAGGGAATAAGCCATCAGGAAGACGATGTTTGGTTGTTGAACAAGAGCCTATATGGTTTAAAACAATCTGGTAAGCAATGGTACGAGTGTCTCACTAAAAGCCTGAGAGAGATGGGCTTTTTACCATCGTCGGCTGACGAGTGTGTTTTATTCAAGGAAGATCAGGGCATTAGGAAAATGGTACTGTTGTACATTGATGACATCTTATATATTTGCAAATCAGACAACAGGTATAAGAAGTTCTCTGAGGACCTAAGCAAAAGTTTTGCTTTAAAACCATTAGGTCGCATTAACAAATTTCTAGGGGTGCGATTCATAAAAACCGAGAAGGGGTTTCGGCTCTCTCAGGAAGATAAGATTCTGGAATTGCTTAAAAAATGTAGCATGGTAGAGGCGAAACCATGTGATACCCCTATGGCAACAGACTTCCTTAAGAATATGTACACTGAGAGCACGGAGTTTGAGGATAAGACCCTTTACAAGTCCGTGATTGGGTCACTGTTGTACATTGCAAATTGGACTAGACCGGATATCAGTCTAAGTGTAAATGTGTTATCTAGACATTCGGAACATCCCACACAGTACCATTGGAGTGGAATCAAATGACTCCTGAGATACTTAAAGGGTACTGTGAACTATTCATTGTTGTTGGAACCAGAAACAACTAGAGAACTAAGATTGAGTTGTTTTTTGGATGCCGATTGGGCAGGGGATGTTAGATCTAGAAAAAGTACCTCGGGGTACATCGTATACCTGAATGGTAGCCCCGTGTATTGGTACTCTGGGAAGCAGAAGCTAATTGCAACTTCCACAGCGGAAGCTGAGTTTTTGAGTTTGTCCAAAGCTTCCAATAACCTAGTTTGGTTTGACGATCTTTTGGTAAGCTTATGGAGGCAGCCCATGCATCCTATAAATATCTATGAGGACAACATGGCTGCCATTAACATATCGGAAGCCGATGCTGTAGGCCAGAGATCGCGCCATATTGATATCAAAAACAAACATGTGAGGCAATTGGTGAAAACAGGTTTCATTAAAACTGTATATTGTGAAACTAAGGAACAGGTAGCAGATGTGTTTACCAAACCGCTGCCCCGTGACCAACACCACTATCTCCTGGGTAAAATATCGATGGCTATGTGAATGTACTTACCATTGATGTGTACATGTACCCAATGATGAATGTAGGTTTTGTTAACAAATCAAATAGCCGCAGAGAAGGGGATTGTCACGAGTGTTTTCAGGATTGCTGTGGCTACTTGATCAGTCACAAACAATATGGTTTCAATCAAGCCATCTCCTGTTTGCAATTACCTGCAAGCCTTCCCCGCCCTAGTTAATTGCAGGTTAACTCCCCATATAAACAAGGACCTTTTCGCTTGCTACTTGGGCCTAAACGCTGTTTAGGCCTAGATGCAGAGCCCCTGCTGGAAGCTGGATGCAGAGCTCAGTGCAACGTTACAGAAGGGAGGAGAACACAGATAAGGACTCCAGACGCTGTTGCAGAGATACTCCTACGGATGCTTGCCTTTTGCTGTTTTGAAGCACGCAAGCCATCATCAGAACTGCTGCTGCTGGACATTCTTCCTCCCACAAGCTTCAAGCTACGTTTGCTGATTGAAATTGTTTTTTCTTCAGGTGACTTTTTTTAGCTGTGAAGTTTATGCTGCCGTCCTTCTACTACCTCGATGATGTATCGACACTGAAGCTGCTTATTGTCATGTTAACCTTTTTCTCTTGTGAACTGTTTCGGTATTGTGGAGAGGAATCTAGGGAGATAGCCTGGCTTCACATAACCAAGATAAGACTTTCTTACTAATGTGCTTTTTTAAAGATATAGTGCTTTTTAAATGTTTTAAAGTAAATTATATTTTTACACAAGACGCCTCTGTCAGATTTATTTCAGTCCTAGTGTGTTTGCTCATGAGCTGGTTCACGGTCCGGGGTACTCCTCAACCCCACTTCATAACAGGAACTTATCAGATTTGCAGATGATACTAAATTGGCAGGAGTAGCCAACACCCTAGATGATAGGCTCAAGATCCAGATGTATTTTGACAGACTTGAATACTGAGTCCTATCTAGCAAAATGAAATTCAATGTAGAGAAAAGTCTTACACTTAGGCAAGAAAAACCAAAAGTACACATATAGATTGGGAGAAACCAGGCTTAATAGCGGTAACTGTGAGAGGGATCTTGGAGTCTTAGTAGACAACCAGTTAAATATGAGCCAGCAGTATGCAGAGACAGCCAAAACAGCCAATGCAATCCTAAATTACATTAACAGAGGGATTCAATCAAGATCATGTGAGATACTAATTGTTATGTATTGATACTTTTCAGCGGGAGATTCAAACCTGCTTAAGTTTCTGATTGGCTGACAGTCCCTCCAGGATTGTATATAAGGAGGGCTGCAGCCTCTGAGTTTTTGCTGAAGTCTCACTGTATATTAAAGAGCTGTTGTCACTAGCCTGCTTGTGCCTCTCTTTATTCCCGAACCACTTCATTGGCGACGAAGGTGGGATTGAGGCCACAAGAGGCAAACCAGTGAGACCCCGAGCTTCAGCTAGGTGACGAGGCGAACTACAGGAGGCATACCGAACATGTCTGCCTACGTTCCGCCCAAGCCTTTTGATCCGACCCGCGAAAAATGGGTCTCGTACCTAACGAGGTTTGAGTGCTCGCTTGAAGCCAGCGACATGCAGGCACTCTCCGCTAATCGGAAAAGAGCCCTCTTCCTAAGCCACTGCGCACCGGACGTGTTCGAGATGGCAGAGTCACTTTGTGAGCCAACGCCGGTCCAGACCGTCTCCTGGGACACCCTGATGGCAACTCTCCGGGCTCACTATGCTCCTGTGCCCTCCAAGTTCGTGCAACGATACCAACTCAGACAGCGTGTACAGCGAGAGGGAGAACCGGTCAGCGCTTACATGGCAAGCCTCCGTAAAGCCGCAACTCATTGCGACTATAGGGATTTGGACGATGCGTTGCTTGAGCAACTAATCTGTGGTGTTCGGGACATTAGGCCTGACTTAACACTTGCTGGAGCCCTCAACGAGGCCAGGGCTCATGAAGCGTCCACAAAAGCCGCAGAAACGCTGCAGCATCCGCTGACCAGCAAAGACAGTCCTAAGTCTGCACCAGTGCACAGGGAAGACACCGGATCCAGCTCGGAATCCGAGTCAGATGAGGACGTCTTCCGAACAGAGCACCAGAGAAAAGACGCAGGCAGCCCTCAGCGAAACTGCCCCAGCTGTGGCGGGCACCATGATAGACTGTCCTGCAAATACAGAGAGGCTATTTGCAGGCGTTGCGAGAAAAAAGGGCACTTGGCGCGAGTCTGTAGAGCCATTCTGCCCAGAAAACACCAACCACGTGAGCGCCGTAGCCAACCAGAATCAACGCGTCAGAAGCATCCAATGAGAGAAGGCGGTGCAAAGAAACAGCACGAATTTGAACCGCGAGATGGCCGCAGTGTACACATAGACCAGGCCAGCACGGCGATCGAGGACAAAGTCAGCACGGTGGTCGAAATCAACGGCAAGCCATGCTCGATGGAGATTGACACCAGATCAGCTCTCTCCATAACGTCGTGGGCAACCCTGAAGACCCTCCTGCCGTCGTTCCAGAAGGACCAGCTATCCAAGCAAAGACTACGCATCCTAGACTACCAGGGGAACCGGGTCCCCCTCGAAGGCGTGGGCACGTTCAGAGTCACCTACGGAGACTACGAAAAAGACCTGCCGCTGACCATCGTGTCAAAGCAGCTACCCAGTCTTCTAGGCATGGGGTGGTTCCGAGCCCTTGGCATGGGCTTCACCGGCGTCCACCAAATGTCCGAGCCGTCACTGAAGGACAGCCTCCTGAATGAGTTCCAAGACGTCTTCAGGGACACGTTGGGCAAGTATGTGGGGACCCCTATCTCCCTAAACCTAGACCCCAACGTAGCCCAAATAAGACTTAAAGCCAGACGGGTGCCCTTCGCATTGAAACCAAAGATCGATGCGGAACTGGACAAATTAATTAAACAAGGGGTGTTGGTCCCCGTTGAACATGCGAAATGGGAGACCCCCATAGTGACCCCAGTTAAATCTGATGGCTCAATCAGAATTTGCGCCGACTACAAGTGCACGATCAACAAGGCTTTGCAGCCGAGCACCTATCCGGTGCTGATCGTGCATCATCTACTACACTCCCTGGGGCCCGGCAAAATTTTTGCCAAATTAGACCTAGCTCAGGCCTACCAACAATTACCAGTCGACGACGCCACGGCAGAGGCACAGACAATTGTAACTCACAGGGGTGCATTCAAATGCACCAGGCTCCAGTTTGGGGTGAGCGTCGCACCCGGCCTATTTCAAAGCACCATGAAGTGCCTTTTGCAAGGGCTTCCGGGGGTGGTGCCTACTTTGACGATGTTTTAATCAGCGCTCAGGATGAATGCCAGCTGGGGGACAGAGTGAGAAATGTCCTTTCCAGATTTAGGGAAGCGGGACTTAAATTAAAGAAAAATAAGTGCATGATCGCTGTCCCCTCAGTCAAATTTTTAGGGTACAGGGTGGATGGCACAGGCATCCATCCTACCGAAAGCAAAGTGAGAGCTATCAAGAACACACCAGCCCCCAAGACCAAAGCGGAGCTCCAAGCCTTCCTTGGACTGCTCAATTTCTATTCGATGTTCTTAAAGGACAAGGCTACCGTCGCAGATCCCCTACACAAACTATTGGGGAAGAATGTACCATGGGTTTGGGGGAAACCACAAGCAGCCGCTTTTGAGGCGGTAAAGAGACTCCTATCTGAGGACAGTTTCCTAATCCAATACAACTCAGCGCTACCGCTCGTATTGGTTTGTGATGCCTCCCCCGTAGGAGTTGGTGCCATCCTAGGCCATAGACTGCCAAACGGCCTAGAGGTGCCCATTACGTTTTACTCTCGCACCCTGTCAAGCGCAGAGCGGAACTATAATCAGTTGGACAGAGAGGCTCTGGCTGCAATTGCGGGGGTTAAAAAGTTCCATGAATACCTCTATGGCCGTCAATTCGAACTTGTGACTGACCACCGGCCCCTGCTGGGACTTTTGGCCAGCGACAAACCCACCCCCACTGCCCTGTCCCCACGGTTGACCAGGTGGGCCATTTTCCTATCGGCCTACTCATACCAGCTTGTCCATCGACCCGGACGGACCTTGGGCCACGTGGACGCCCTCAGCCGCTGCCCCCTCCCCGATTTGCTGGTCAACCTCACGCCGGAGACCCCCGTTCTGTTGATCGACGCTATGACTCTGGGACCTATTTCCTCTTGCGAGGTGGCGAAAGCCTCTGCTAGGGACCCTGTAATTCATACTGTAATGGGTTGGGTCCTTAAAGGGTGGCCGGTCAAGGCGGTCGGTGGGGAGTACCAGGGTTATGTGAACAAACATAACGAATTGTTTATGCAAGGGGGTTGTTTGTTGTGGGGTGATAGGGTGGTAATACCAACGAGACTGCGAACGAGGGTCTTGGAGTCACTGCACGAGGGGCACCCAGGGATTGTCCGAATGAAAAGTTTAGCCCGCAGTTACGTCTGGTGGCCCAACATGGACCAAGTCATATCCGAGTGGGTGGGGAAGTGCAGACCCTGCCAGGAGTCCCGGCCCGACCCCCCGATAGCGCCCATCCGAGAGTGGGAGAAACCAAAAGGGCCATGGGGGAGGATCCATATTGATTTTGCCGGCCCCTTCCATGGGCAAACATTTTTAATCATAGTCGATGCCTTTTCAAAATGGCTCGAAATAATACTAATGCCCTCAACCACAGCCGAGGCAGTCATCAAAGTCCTTCGCAAACGATTTGCCACCCATGGCCTACCAGATACTCTGGTATCTGACAACGGCCCTCAATTCACAGCGACTCTGTTTGAGGGCTACCTGGCCGGACTGGGCATCCGCCATGCCCTGTCGGCCCCGTTCCATCCGGATTCTAATGGTTTGGCTGAAGGTTTCGTAAGAACGGCCAAAGAAGCATTGTCCAGACTAGATAACGGGGACTGGCAGGCCAGGATAGATCAATTTCTAGCTGTCCAGCATGCCACACCATGCACGGCCACAGGGAGAAGCCCAGCCAAACTCCTCATGGGCAGGAAGCTTCGGTGCATGTTAGACAGGCTTCACCCCAATTATACACATGAGAATTTCAAGGGAGAGACCACCGGACTAAGACAGTTCCAGGTGGGGTCCCCGGTGTTCGCTTGCAATTATGCTAGCGGACCTCTATGGGTTGCAGGAACCATAGTGGGCATAACAGGCCCAAAATCATACACGGTAGACGTAGGGGTGGACAGACTCTGGAAACGCCACATAGACCAACTTAGAAAAAGAATAGTCGGCGAAGCAAATATCAATTTAGACATCTCCGAACCTAACTACAACAACTTTCCCAAAACAGCTAACTCAAGCCCGGGTTCGAGAGAATACTTAGCTGACAAGCCCTGGTTCCAGCGCTGCCCCAGCGAGTCGCCACTCCCAACCGGGGATAACCACGCCCCGGACAAAATCCAGGAGGTTCCATTGGCGGAGCCGGTAGAGACAGAAAGTCCCTCCGACCAGCTCGACACCCCACCAAACACTGAACTGCGCAGGTCAACTAGAACGAGAACTTGGCCAGGACACCTGTGAGATTTTGTGTGTACTTATGTAAATATTTGAGTATTAGTGCCTTCTGGGAAGGGAGGGGTGTTATGTATTGATACTTTTCAGTGGGAGATTCAAACCTGCTTAAGTTTCTGATTGGCTGACAGTTCCTCCAGGATTGTATATAAGGAGGGCTGCAGCCTCTGAGTTTTTGCTGAAGTCTCACTGTATATTAAAGAGCTGTTGTCACTAGCCTGTTTGTGCCTCTCTTTATTCCCGAACCACTTCACTAATACCACTCTATAAAGCCTTAGTAAGACCACACCTAGAATACTGCATCCAGTTTTGGTCACCACACTATAAAAAAAGATGTTGAGATTCTAGAAAAAGTGCAGAGAAGAGCAACCAAGATGATTAGGGGACTGGAGACTAAAACGTATGAAGAATGATTACAGGAACTGGGCATGGCTAGTGAAGAGGAGGACCAGGGGAGACATGATAGAAGTGTTCCAATATTTCAGGGGCTGCCACAGAGAGAAAGGGGTCAAGCTATTTTCCAAGGCACCTGAAGGCCAGACAAGGAATAATGGATGGAAACTGATCAAGGAGAGATTCAACCTCGAAATAAGGAGAAATTTTCTGACAGTGAGAACAATCAACCAATAGAACAGTCTGCCTTCAGAAGTTGTGGGAGCTTCATTACTGGAAGCTTTCAAGAAGAGACTGGACTGCCATCTGTCAGAAATGGTATAGGGTCTTCTGTTTGGGAGGGGGTTGGACTAGTTGACCTTATTAGGTTCCTTCCAACTCTGTTATTAGATACATTTTTATGACTGTAAGCTCTCCACAGTTACTCTATGGTTAGATGGGCATCCACTACATTTTATAAATACATAAATAAAGCCACCATATTTTAACACATTCTGAACTCAAGGTGGCAGAATTAAGTCAGGAAACTAAAATCCTCCCTTGAAATTCTGCAGTAGATCACACATGGTAATTGCATTCAGATTAATTAATTTGTTAAAGAAATACAATATGTTTTGAAGATTTCTGGGAGGAAAAAAATGCTCTAAAACCTAAAGCTATAGGATTGAAAATCCAAAATGCAACTATTTTAATCCTTAACAGTATAACAAAGACAAATGCTTAAGATGTGGATCTGATCTTTAGTGAGACTTTATCTGGATCTCTGTTGAATCTGAATTAATTGCGCATACCTCATTCCAAAGAATGTGGTGATTCTTCTAGAACCAGAATTCTTATACAGATGTCAGCTGTGATATGCAGCAATGCTAGCTAATCTGTGCCCTTGACCCTGCTGCTGAATCTGAGCTGCCAGCTCTTGTCAGCATGGCTGGAGAGTCACAGATTGCTTAAACTGGAATGCCAAGTGATTACCCACAAAGAGTTAAGCACTGGGTTTCAGAAAAAGGATGGCAGGAATTTCACTCCCTTTGGATTTGACACTCCCCAATGCATATGTCAGATTTCCTCAAGAGATATCCCAACAAGTACTTCTAATGAAAAAAAAAAAGGGGGGGGGTTCCACTTAATTTAGAAAATGAGATTGCCTCTGGACATTTCCATAGAGTCTTTGTGCCTGTTTAGAATAAGTTCTGGATGGGTTTTGTCTCTAAATGTTGCTTGTGATTTGTGATGTGAAACCACAGCAAAATAGTTCTTTTCCCTGAAATTCTTTAGATATGCAAATTTAGGACCTCCATTTTCCAATTCTTTGAAACACAGCTGTTCTTGACTCCTGGTCTCTTTCTCTCCCTAGCCAGCAAGAGCATTTCCCCAGCAATTGGAAGTTACCAGGAGAAAAGTCACAGAAGGTTAAAAGATGATGTTAGTGGTATGAAGTACAGGTAATCCCCAAGTTACAACAGTTCATTTAACGACTGTTCTAAATTACAACATAACACCCCTGAAGTGGTTTGGGAATAACGAGAGGCACAACCAAGCAAGTGACAACAGCTCTTTAATTTACAGTGAGACTTCAGCAAAAACTCAGAGGCTGCAGCCCTCCTTATATACAATCTTGGAGGGACTGTCAGCCAATCAGAAACATAGGCAGGTTTGAAACTCCCGCTTAAAAGTATCAATACATAACACTCCTCCCTTCCCAGAAGGCACTAACATTCAAATATTTACATAAGTACACACAAAATCTCGCAGGTGCCCAGGCCGAGTTCTCGTCCTAGTTGACCTGCGCAGTTCAGTGTTTGGTGGGGCGTCGAGCTGGTCGGAGGGACTTTCTGTCTCTCCCGGCTCCGCCAATGGAACCTCCTGGATTTTGTCCGGGGCGTGGTTATCCCCGGTTGGGAGTGGCGACTCGCTGGGGCAGCGCTGGAACCAGGGCTTGTCAGCTAAGTATTCTCGCGAACCCGGGCTTGAGTTAGCTGTTTTGGGAAAGTTGTTATAGTTAGGCTCGGATATGTCTAAATTTATGTTTGCTTCGCCGACTACCCTTTTCCTCAGCTGGTCTATGTGGCGCTTCCAGAGTCTGTCTACCCCTACGTCTACCGTATAAGATTTCGGGCCCGTTATGCCCACTATGGTTCCTGCAACCCATAGTGGTCCGCTGGCATAGTTGCGAGCAAACACCGGGGACCCAACCTGAAACTGTCTTAGTCCAGAGGTCTCTCCCTTGAAATTTTCGTGCGAGTAGTTAGGATGAAGCCTATCTAACACGCACCGAAGCTTCCTGCCCATGAGGAGCTCTGCTGGGCTTCTCCCTGTGGCTGTGCATGGTGTGGCATGCTGGACAGCTAAGAATTGGTCTATCCTGGCCTGCCAGTCCTCGTTATCTAGTCTGGATAGGGCCTCTTTGGCCGTTCTTACAAAACGTTCGGCCAATCCGTTAGAAGCCGGGTGGAACGGGGCCGATAGGGCATGGCGGATGCCCAGGCCGGCCAAGTAACCCTCGAATAGGGTTGCTGTGAATTGAGGGCCGTTGTCAGATACTAGAGTATCCGGTAGGCCATGTGTGGCAAATAGCTTGCGAAGGGCTTTAATGACTGCCTCGGCTGTGGTAGAGGGCATTAGAATTATTTCGAGCCATTTCGAAAAGGCATCAACTACAATTAAAAATGTTTGCCCATGGAAGGGGCCAGCGAAATCAATATGGATCCTCCCCCATGGCCCTTTTGGTTTCTCCCACTCTCGGATGGGCGCTACCGGGGGATCGGGGCGAGACTCCTGGCAGGGTCTGCACTTCCCCACCCACTCAGAGATAACTTGGTCCATGTTGGGCCACCATACGTAACTGCGGGCTAAACTTTTCATTCTAACAATGCCCGGATGCCCTTCGTGCAGCAATTCTAAGACCCTCATTCGTAGTTTCGTTGGCACTACCACCCTGTCACCCCACAACAAACAACCACCTTGCGTAAACAGTTCATTTCGTTTGTTTACAAAACCTTGGTAGTCCCCCCCGTCCACCTTGACCGGCCACCCTTTCAGCACCCACCCCATCACAGTGCGAATGATCGGGTCCCTGGCTGAGGCTTTTGCCACTTCGGCAGAGGAAATAGGTCCCAAAGTTAATGTGTCCAGTAGAAGGACGGAGGCCTCTGGTGTTGGGTTGGTCAGTAAGTCAGGTAGGGGGCAGCGGCTGAGGGCATCCGCGTGACCCAGGGTCCGTCTGGGTCGATGTACAAGCTGATATGAATAGGCCGAAAGAAAAATAGCCCATCTAGTCAAACGTGGGGAAAGAGCAGCGGGGGTGGGCCTGTCGCCTGCCAAAAGTCCTAGCAAGGGCCGGTGATCAGTCACAAGTTCGAATTGCCGGCCATAAAGGTATTCGTGGAACTTTTTAACCCCCGCAATTGCAGCCAGAGCCTCTCTGTCCAATTGACTATAGTTCCGCTCTGCGCTTGACAGAGTGCGAGAGTAAAACACAATGGGCGCCTCTAGGCCGTTCGGCAGTCTATGGCCTAGGACGGCACCAACTCCTACGGGGGAGGCGTCACAAACCAATACAAGCGGTAGCGCCGCGTTGTATTGGATTAGGAAACTGTCTTCCGATAGAAGTCTCTTTACAGCCTCAAATGCGGCTGCTTGTGGTTTCCCCCAGACCCATGGTACATTCTTCCCCAATAGCTTGTGTAGGGGATCTGCGACAGTAGCCTTGTCTTTCAGGAACATTGAGTAAAAATTGAGCAGTCCAAGGAAGGCTTGGAGCTCTGCTTTGGTCTTGGGGGCAGGTGCGCTCTTAATAGCTCTCACCTTGCTTTCGGTAGGGTGGATGCCTGTGCCATCCACCCTGTACCCCAAAAATTCAACGGAGGGGACTGCTATCATACACTTGTTTTTTTTTAATTTGAGTCCCGCTTCCCTGAATCTGAACAGGACGTTCCTAACTCTGTCCCCTAGTTGTTGTTCGTCCTGAGCGCTGACTAGGACGTCATCGAAATATGGCACCACCCCGGGAAGCCCTTGCAACAGGCACTCCATGGTGCTTTGAAATAGGCCGGGTGCGACGCTCACCCCGAACTGGAGCCTGGTGCATTTAAATGCACCCCTATGGGTCACTATTGTCTGTGCCTCAGCCGTGGCATCATCGACAGGAAGTTGTTGATAGGCCTGGGCCAGGTCTAGTTTGGCGAAAATTTTTCCTGGCCCCAGGGAGTGTAGTAGATGATGCACGATCGGCACCGGATAGGCGCTCGGCTGCAAAGCCTTGTTGATCGTGCACTTGTAGTCGGCACAAATTCTAATTGAGCCGTCCGACTTGACTGGGGTCACTATGGGGGTTTCCCATTTTGCGTGGTCAACGGGAACCAAGATCCCTTGTTTAATTAATTTGTCCAGTTCCGCATCGATCTTTGGTTTCAATGCAAAGGGCACCCGTCTCGCCTTGAGTCTTATTTGGGCTACGTTGGGGTCTAGATTAAGAGAGATAGGGGTCCCCACATACTTGCCCAACGTGTCCCCGAAAACGTCCTGGAACTTGGTCAGGAGACTGTCTTTTAACGATGACTTGAGCATCTGGTGGACGCCGGTGAAGCCCATGCCGAGGGCTCGGAACCACCCCATGCCGAGAAGGCTGGGAAGCTGCTTCGTGACGATGGTCAGTGGCAGGTCTCTTTCGTAGTCTCCGTAGGTGACTCGGAATGTGCCCACGCCCTCGAGGGGGACTCGGTTCCCCTGGTAGTCTAGGATGCGCAGTCGCTGTTTGGAGAGCTGGTCCTTCCGGAACGACGGCAGGAGGGTCTTTAGGGTCGCCCATGACATTATGGAGAGAGCTGATCCGGTGTCGATCTCCATCGAGCATGGCTTGCCGTTGATTTCGACCACCGTGCTGACTTTGTCCTCGATTTCCGCGCTGGCCTGGTCTATGTGAATGCTGCGGCCATCTCGAGGTTCAAATTCGTGCCGTTTTTTCGCGCCGCCTTCTCTCGTTGGTTGTTTCTGGCGCGTTGATTCTGGTTGGCTGCGGCGCTCACGTGGTTGGTGTTTTCTGGGCAGAATGGCTCTACAGACTCGCGCCAAGTGCCCTTTTTTCTCGCAACGCCTGCAGATAGCCTCCCTGTATTTGCAGGACAGTCTATCATGGTGCCCTCCACAGCTGGGACAGCTTCGCTGTGGGCTGCCTGTGTCCTTTCTCTGGTGCTCCGTTCGGAAGACATCTTCATCCGACTCGGACTCCGAGCTGGATCCGGCGTCTTCTCTGTGCACCGGGGCAGACTTGGGGTTGTCTTTGCTGGTCAGTGGACGCTGCAGCGTTTCTGCGGCTTTTGTGGAGGCTTCATGAGCCCTGGCCTCGTCTAGGGCTCCAGCAAGCGTCAAATCAGGCTTGGCGAGCAGGCGCCGTTGCAGCCTAATGTCCCGGACACCACAGATGAGTTGCTCAAGCAACGCATCGTCCAAGTCTCTATAGTCGCAATGGGTTGCGGCTTTTCTCAGGCTGGCCATGTATGCGCTGACCGGTTCTCCCTCTTGCTGAACGCGCTGTCTGAGTTGGTATCGTTGCACGAACTTGGAGGGCATGGGAGCATAGTGAGCCCGGAGCGTGGCCATCAGGGTGTCCCAGGAAACGGTCTGGACCGGCGTTGGCTCGCACAGTGACTCTGCCATCTCGAACACGTCCGGTCCACAGTGGACCCTCTTCCGATTAGCAGAGAGCCCTTGCATGTCGCTGGCTTCGAGCGAGCATTCGAACCTCGTCAGGTACGAGACCCATTTTTCGCGGGTCGGATCAAAAGGCTTGGGCGGAACGTAGGCAGACATGTTCGGTATGCCTCCTGTAGTTCGCCTCGTCGCCTAGCTGAAGCTCGTGGTCTCACTGGTTCGCTTTCTGTGACCTCTATCCCACCTTCATCGCCAATGAAGTGGTTTGGGAATAACGAGAGGCACAACCAAGCAAGTGACAACAGCTCTTTAATTTACAGTGAGACTTCAGCAAAAACTCAGAGGCTGCAGCCCTCCTTATATACAATCCTGGAGGGACTGTCAGCCAATCAGAAACATAGGCAGGTTTGAATCTCCCGCTTAAAAGTATCAATACATAACAACCCCCCTAAGTACTTATGACACAGTCCTGAAATTACAAATGTTGCAGCACAATAGCAGTTGTTCACACATAAGAATGACCGCAGAGGCTCTGCAACATTTGCCCTGCCTATTCTCCCCCCACCCCTGCTGGATCTCTACAGGTACTAGGCCTGTGGATACTCACCTTGCAAAGATCTAGTGAGCCTTCAGTTTCTTGGCCTGTTCGGTGCTTCAAGCCTTGCAGAGAATGGAGGTGCATTTGCAGAAAATGGAGGCCTAAAGTACCACAAGATCACATGAGATCAGTTGCGTGAGATCTCACGTTACTGATCTCACCTGATCTCATGGTACTTTAGGCCTCTGTTCTCTGCAAATGGAGGTCTGGATGAGATCTGGAGCAAAAGGCTTTGCAAATGGAGTGAAGGCCTGAAGCACCGAAGCCTTCCCTCCATTTGCAAAGCCTTTTGCCATATTTTCAAAAACCCTTTGCTGTTGAGAACGGAGGCTGGGATGGCCGCACTCGTCTCTCTAGGCATCTGTTCTTGTCAGCAAAGGCCTTTCCTCAAGTCCTTTGCTAATGAGAATGGAGCTGGGAGGGGTGTGTGGGTCCATCCGGGCCTCAGTTCTCATTGGCAAAAGCTTCCTCAATTCCTTTGCCGATGAGAATGGAGCCTAGGAGGGGCACGCACATCCCTCCAGGCCTCCGTTCTTGTCGGCAAAGGTTTCCTCAAGTCCTTTGTCAATGAGAATGGAGGCCGGAGGGATGCGCATGCCCCTCCTGGGCTCAGTTCCCATCGTCAAGGGACTTGAGGAAAGGCCTTTGCTGACAAGAACAGAGGCCTGGAGGCACGTGTACAGCCATCATCCTTGTAGGCCTCAGCAAGCCTTTGCTCAAGACAAAACCATGGCAGACAGGCTGGAGAGTAGACAGCTCCATTGATAGAAATCTACGTAAGGTAAGTGACTTGTTTGGGCAAGATGGGGGTGGGAAGCATGAGTTTATTTCAGTGGGTTGGGGAAAGCACTAGGCCCCCCCATGGCCTTCCCCACCCTGAGATATCTCATGCACTTAACAACCTGCGCATTTGATTAGTGAATGTGTGGGTGAAAACAAAGAGTGATCACGTTCAAGTTACAAGAGTCACTTCTATGAATCCTCTGGTTATGAATGTAATTGGCAGGCTCCTTTACATTCATAACTTGAGTTCTACGTGTACTGAAATTGGTCTGAGAAATTAAAATAGAAGATGCTTCAGTCTGATCATTGATAAGTGCTTTGGCAAGAAGTGAAAAAATGTAGAATCCTTGCTGCTCTCTGAACTTGGTTGTTTGCTTGCCAACATTTCATTACCCAACTAGTTATATCATCAGTGCTAGTGAATATGGATTTGCTTCCTATTTACATACAAGGAGTGTGTCAGTGGTGAAATCCAATTTTTTTTACTACCGGTTCTGTGGGCGTGGTGTGGCTTGGTGGGCGTGGCTTGGTGGGCATGGCAGGGGAAGGATACTGCAAAATCTCTATTCCCACCCCACTCCTGGGGAAGGATACTGCAAAATCTCCATTCCTACCCCACTCCTGGGGAAAGGATATTGCAAAATCTCCATTCCCCCTCCACTCCAGGGGAAGGATACTGCAAAATCTCCATTCTCTCCCCACTCCTGGGGAAAGGATATTGCAAAATCTCCATTCCTACCCCACTCCTGGGGAAAGGATATTGCAAAATCTCCATTCCCCCTCCACTCCAGGGGAAGAATACTGCAAAATCTCCATTCCCTCCCCACTCCTGGGGAAAGGATATTGCAAAATCTCCATTCCCCCTCCACTCCAGGGAAAGGTTACTGCAAAATCTCCATTCCCTCCCCATTCCTGGGGGAAGGATACTGCAAAATCTCCATTTCCTCCCCACTCCTGGGGAAAGGATATTGCAAAATCTCCATTCCCTCCCCACTCTGGGGCCAACCAGAGTGGTATTTGCCGGTTCTCCGAAATACTCAAAATTTCCGCTACCGGTTCTCCAAACTGCTCAAAATGTCTGCTACCAGTTCTCCAGAACCTGTCAGAACCTGCTGGATTTCACCCCTGGAGTGTGTATATAAATGGAGTGTGTGGAAGGCTGGGTTGCTACTTTAGTAATCATAGGATCACAAGGCTGGAAGGGACCTTGGTGGTCTTCTAGTTCAACCCCCTGCTCCAGTCATCTCCAGTGATGGAGCACCCACAACTCCAGGAGGCAAGCTGTTCCATTGGACTACTTGGTTATCATGGGTTGTTTTTTAATAGAGTACCTATGTATTTGTCTATTGAATTGTCTATCTAAAGAAACTGTTAAAAAACAATCCACACTAATCAAGTGCTCCATTACCAAAGTAACAAGCCAAGCTCCTGAAGGGACATAATAATAATAGAACATGTAGAATTGGTGGGACATAATAGTAGAGTCAGTAGAATTGGTTTGACTTGCTGTTTTGCTTCTGTAAGAATTGCTTTGCTAAGATTGGAATTACCTCTGCCATTTGCTTCTACCAGTGATCTCACCTCTATGTTATCCTGTTATCTTGTACCACTCTGTGCCTGATGGATATCTCAAGAAGCACACACACCCCTTCCTTGCTGCATTGCCAAAGGAAGGGAAGAGCCAGGGGGGCAGAATTGGGTACTAAGGTGGTGTTTCTGAGGGTATAAAAGGACGCCATACCTTCCTCAAGGTGTGGCTATTTCCTCACATGCATTGTAACTATATCTTCTAGATATAGTCCCACCCAGTATTTTGTTTTTGGCCATAAATAAAATCTGCTTCTTTTTGGAAGCCTCGTGTTGAGGCTTCTCTCTGGCATTCTGGTGACTCAAGTACATTTTGGGACCTTACACTCCCACAAAAGTTGCTGTGTAAGAACACTATTCAGACTTGTACAAACACACTATTACAACCCAGAACACCAGAGAAAGGAAATAGACTGCTTCTATGTTTAGTGAGCACCTTGGCTAAAACTGAAGTGAAGCAACAATCTCAAATGAGAAGAACATAGCCAGATTATAAATTATTATTCCCTAGTTTTCTAGTTTGGAAAAAAATGCCATTCAGCATCACTGAGTTATAAACTATCAGAAACTTCTATGCAAATAGTATCTCTAGGAAGCAGCACAGGAAAGGTGGATTTCCTTATGTGTTGTTTCCTGTCCCCAAAGTGTGTGATGCTGCTGTATGAGATTTCTTTCCTTTCAATTTCTCCAGAGGCAAACAATCTCTATTCAGCCACACTGACTCAGATCCAAAGCTCTGATGCCCTGGGTATGGAAACTGCCAGCTTTCCCTACTTATGCAACAATGAGATAACAATCACTTTCCTGCTCTCCATTCTAGCTCCAGAGATCCTTCCATTATTGTTGGGTGACCCTGGCAGCTTCCCTTGATTGTGGTGGGGTGTGGATTTTATAAAGCTGCTTGTCTTCACCAATTACAAACCACTGATGGGTATCTATCTATCTATCTATCTATCTATCTATCTATCTATCTATCTATCTATCTATCTACCTACCTACCTACCTACCTACCTACCTACCTACCTACCTACCTACCTACCTACCTACCATCTATCTCTGTAATTCACACAATGGAACATTCAGACAACTTGAATTCTGGTGAATTTAAACATATGTTCTTCCAATATCTGAGGCACCATACATTCATCAGTTTGCATCAAATACCACCACCAAACTATCCAAGTTGGTCACATTGTCTGGCATGCTGTGAAACTAAAGGAATATTTCTGAAAAAAATAGAGAAAGAATTCTAAAAATGTAGTTGTATATGTGTATATTTGGAGGACTAAACATAATCCCTACCAATTTTATGTGCTGTATTCTTTTTCTGAGGATTTAAGATGAAGCATGTGAAGATCTTCTCTCATTTTTTCCAGTAACAATTGCTAGATGAGGCTGGCTGGCCTGAGAAAGAATAACTGGGCCAAACTTATTATGCAGAACCAGGACCTAGCAGGATCTGGGCCTTCCTCCTGCATTACCTACACTTTAACTTGATGCTGGTTGTGAGAGGAATAGATATTGGGCAATATTAACACAAAACCTACAGTATTGTAATAGATGTAATTTGTAGATAACCAAACCCCTCTATTTTTACTTGTTATCCAAATTAATTTTTTATAAAAGTGTTCAGATTACAGATTAACAGAGTTGGAAGGGACCTTGTAGGCAGTGGTGGAATTCAAGTAATTTTACAACCGGTTCTATGCCCTAATGATTTCTTCCAACAACCAGTTTGCCAAACTGCTCAGAAAGTTAACAATCGTTTCTCCTGAAGTGGTGTGAACTGGCTGAGTCCCATGACTGCTTGTAGGTCATCTAGCCCAAGCAGGAGACCCTACACCATTTCTGACAAATGGCAGTCAACCTCTTCTTAAAAGCCTCCAGAGATGAAGCTCCCACAACTTCCAAAGGCAGGCTGTTCCATTGGTTGATTGTTCTCACTGTCAGAAAATTTCTCCTTATTTCTAGGTTGAATCTCTCCTTGATCAGTTTCCATCCATTATTCCTTGTCTGGCCTTCAGGTGCCTTGGAAAATAGCTTGACCCCTTTCTCTCTCTGGCAGCCCCTCAAATATTGGAACACTTCTATCATGTCTCCCCTGGTCTTCCACTTCACTAGCCATGCCCAGTTCCTGTAACCATTCTTCATACGTTTTAGTCTCCAGTCCCCTAATCATCTTGGTTGCTCTTCCCTGCGCTTTTTCTAGAATCTCAACATCTTTTTTTATAGTGTGGTGACCAAAACTGGATGCAGTATTCTAGGTGTGGTCTTACTAAGACTTTATAGAGTGGTATTAGTACCTCACAATCTTGATTGTATCCCTCTATTAATGTAATTTAGGATTGTGTTGGCTTTTTTGGCTGCTGTTGCACACTACTGGCTCATATTTAACTGGTTGTCCACTAAGATGCCAAGATCCCTCTCACAGTTACTGCTATTAAGCCTGGGTTCACCCAGTCTATATGTATACTTTTGGTTTTTCTTGCCTAAGTGTAAGACTACTTTTCTCTACATTGAATTTCATTTTGTTAGATAGGGTCCTGTGTTCAAGTCTGTCAAGATCCATCTGGATCTTGAGCCTATCTTCCTGGGCCATGATGGCGAACCTATGACACACGTGCCAGAGGTGGCATGCAGAGCTCTCTCTGTGGGCAAGCATGCCATTGCCCCAGCTCAGCCAGCTGGTAGTTGGGTTATGCATGTGCGCCGGCTAGCTGGTCATCAGGTTTCTGGTGATTTGGTGCGCACACACTCCTTCCGGTTTGGGCACTCTGTGCCTAAAAGGTTTGCCATCACTGTTCTAGAGTGTTAGCTATTCCTGCCAGTTTAGTATCATCTGCAAATTTGGTAAGTTCCCCTTCTATTCCCTCATCTAAGTTGTTTATGAAGATTTTTTTAAAAAATTGATTTATATGCCGCCCTTCTCCGGAGACTCAGGGCAGCTTACAATGCATTAAGCAATAGCCTTCATACTTTTGTATATTTATACAAAGTCAGCTTATTGCCCCCATAATCTGGGTCCTCATTTTACCTACCTTAGAAAGGATGGAAGGCTGAGTCAACCTTGAGCCTGGTGAAATTTGAACTTGCAGTAATTGCAGGCAGCAGATGTAAGTGGATGTTAATTAGTCTGCTGAGCCACCAGTACTCCTATTAAAGAGTACTGGCCTAAGACAGAACCTTGTGGTACCCCATTGCTTATTTCCCTCCATGTAGACATAGACCCATTAATGACTACTCATTGAGTTTGTCAGCCAATTATGAATTCATCTGGTGGTGATGTTATCTATCCCACTTTTTTCTAGCTTATCAAGAAGTAAGTTGTGGTCTACTTTGTTGAATGCTTTGCTGAAGTCCTATTATGTCCACAGTATTTCGCTGGACTACTAATTTATTCACTGTATTGAAGAATGAAATAACATTGGTTTGGCATGATCTGTTTTTAACAAACTCACACTGACTGCTAGTTATTACTTACTCATTTCTAGATATTGGCAGATCTGTTTATTATCTTTCCCAGTATCTTGCCAGGTATTGATGTTAGGCTGATTGGTCTGTATCATGTTTCCCTGAAAATATGGTCAATTCAAAAAGTAAGGCCTACCCCAATTTTTTTCGGGTGGGAGTAATATATGCCCTACTCCAAAAATAAGCCCTAGTGAAGGGGGTGGGCATGGCCAGCACAGGAGGTAGCCCTTTTCTTCCCTGTTATCTCATGGCTGCTTGGCCCGTGGATCAGCTGAGCCAGCGAGGTCTGGGAGTTCTGTCTCTCTGGGTGCCTGGAGATATTTCCAGCGCATTCTTGCTAGCCCTAGCCCTGCCTATGGCGCTAGGTAACCTTGCAGCCAAGGACTGTTCCACAGTTCACAATTTGAAAGGGTTTCCTCTGCGCCCTTTCTCTTCTCTGCTCCATCCGCCTGCCCGCCCATCGCACCTGGGCCTGCTGGGCACCATCTGCCCCAAACCAAGCAGCAGGGAGGCTTCAGGACAGCACCCTTCTAGTGCCTGCTACCCTGGCAAAGACATAGCTGAAGTAGGCGGGGCCTCCGATGGCTTCCCCACCCTTGCCCTGCTCAGGGGCAGCCCATACATGAGGTGTTAGTATGGGTTGAGTTTGGCATTTCGCCTTCCTGCCTTTTGCGAACTTTTGGCTGCATGCAAGGAAAGCAGCAGAAGCAGCAGAAGTCTTTCTTTCTCTCCCCCAAACTCCACAGCCTCTTGGAGCAGGACTCTACAAGGCTTGTTGTGCCGTTGCATGAACAAATGACAGCACCGCCATGAGCTTCATGATAGCAGCACAGCTGGAATCCTGCCCCTAACTTAGCCATCTGTCCCCTTTATCAAGGGGTGGGGCAGGGGAAAAGTCAGATGCATGGAGTGAGATGGGGCTCCTCTTGCTATCCCTTCTCCCCCCCTCACTGGGCATGGCAGGGCTTCCTGCCCCTCGCTTAGCCACCCGCCCCCACCCACCTACTCTTTCTCTGCCTTTCAGCGTCAGCTGTCAAAAACGAGGATTTTCTAGGCATAAAAGCTTGCCCCACCCACCACCACCCAGGTGCCCTCGCTTCCTCCAAGCCATTCTTTGCCTACTGGTACTTGATTTCCAGCTCCATTGCATTTCTTGCCATTGTGTGCAGGGAAACAAGTTTGTGGGACTACCATAAAAAAAACTTCTCATGAGAAGTTGGAATTAATTGATTGAATTTTTTCTACGGTAGTCCCACAAACTTATTTTCCTGCACACAATGGTGAGAAATGTAACGGAGCTGGAAATCAAGTACCGGTAGGCAAAGAAAGGCTTAGAGGAAGTGAAGGTACCTGGGTGGTGGTGAATGGGGCAAGCTCTTCTGTCCAGAAAATCCTCGTTTTTGACAGCTGACGCTGAAAGGCAGAGAAAGAGTGGGTGGGTGGGGGTGGGTGGCTAAGTGAGGGGCAGGAAGCCCTGCCATGCCCAGTGATGGGGGGAGAAGAGATGGCAAGAGGAGCCCCGTCTCGCTCCATGTGTCTCACTTGTCCCCCACCCCACCCCACCCCTCCCCACCTCCCACCCCCCTTGATAAAGGGAGCGGGTGGCTAAGCAAGGAGCAGGGAGCCCTGGCATACCATGCTTGGCAAGAGGGGGAGAAGAGACTGCAAGAGGAGCCCCGTCTTAGTCCACGCGCCCCAATGAAAGGCAACAGCAGCCCGGCTGCTTCCCTTCTCTGCCCTCTCTGGCACTGGAAGCCAACAGACAGGCGTATACTCAGTTGCTCATTCATCCCTTTCTCTCTCTCCCCCTCACCGGCCAAGATCAGCAGGCTGAAATTCAGTGAGCTGAATGCGAGAATGTGAGAAATGGGCTCACTCTCAGTGCCTCCTCTCCTTCTTTTCCTCCAAGTTGTTGACAGTGCATCTGGCTCATCGAATCTGGCCTACTGATCTCGGCTGGCAGTGGCAGCAGCAATGGCTCTGACCCAATCCTGGCCGGCAATGCTCTGGCAAGAACCGGCCACGCCGATCCCACTTCGTGGCTGTGCAGACAGAGCCTGCACCGGCCACTGTTTGGAGCTCTGGCACCGGTCCCCCTCCATCCAATCCCAGGTTGACAGGGCTAGGGCTGGCAAGAGTGTGCCAGAAACATCTCCAGGCGTCGGAGAAACAAAACCTATGGCCCATGTTGGATCAGCTGATCTGCAGGTCATGGTTAAGGGGCTGAGCAGCCATGAGATGATGGCACTCGCCGCCTCCTGCACCTCATAAAAAAATAAGACCTCCCTGAAAATAAGGCCAAGCACTTATTTCGGGGGTCAAAAGAAAATAAGACCTGGTCTTATTTTCAGGAAAACACAGTAGTTTCCTGGGTCTGTTTCCCCCCCCCACCTTTTTTGAAGATGGGAACCATATCAGCTCTTTTCCAGTCCTCTGGTAATTCCTGGTGCTCCAGGATTTTTGAAAGATGTAATACAGTGCTACTGAGATCTGCCAGCTCCTTTAAAACTCTGGGATGTAATCCATCAGGTCCCGGTGATTTGTATTCATCAAGATCAAGATTTTAATTGGTTTTAAATGGGATTTTAAATTTGGGGTTTTATTAATTGGGCCTATTATTTAATAATTTTAATTATTTTTAAATTTTGTCTGTCTTTGTGCTTTTAATCAGGCTGTACACCGCCCTGAGTCCTTCGGGAGAAGGGCGGTATAGAAATAAAATTAATAAATAAAATAAATAAATAAGATCAGACAGGTGTTCTCTTACCATTTTTTTGCTTATTTTAACTTTTATTTCTAGTCTGTCTTTTACAGTTATATTTTTGGTAGGTTACACTATTGTTTCTTTTTGTGTGAAAGCCAATGCAAAGAATGAGTTAAGCAGCTCTGCTTTCTCTCTGCTGCCTGTTACTTCTTTGCTATCTTCTCTCTTTATTGGATTGACTGTTTCCTTGATTTTTTTCTTGTTATTTTTATGTTGGAGGAAACTTTTTTTGATTATCTTTTACTTTTATTGCAAGTCTTTGTTAATTCTGAGCCTTTGCTTTCCTGACTTCGTCTTTGCAGACTTCTGGCTATCTGCTGATATTCTACCTTAGTTATGTGTCCTTCTTTCCATTTTTTGTGCTTGCCCTTTTTGTCTTTCAATTTGTCAGAAAGATCTTTGTGAAGCCATGCTGATTTCTTCTTGGATTTCTTGTTTTTCTTTTTGAGTGGTATTGTGCTGGACTGGGCTTTTATGACCATATTTTTCAGTGTTTCCCAAGCTTCTTGAGTTGTTTTCCCCTTTAAGATTTTCATCCAAGGAATCTTTCCACATTCACTCTGAGCTTGTTAAAATCAGCTCTTTTAAAATCTAGGACTCTGGTATCATTGTGTTCCATTTCTTACATTTGTGTTATGTTGAATTCTAGTATGACATGGTCACTCTCACCCAAGGTTATTGCGATTTCAACTATCACCTCTGTTTGTAAGAATTAAGTCCAGTATGGCTGTCCCTCTAGTTCCCTACTACTACCTTTTGGGACAGGAACCTATTCGATTTCTCACTTGGCACAGAATTAGTCTTCCAATTGATGTCAGGATAATTGAAGTCCCGCATTACTATTGTAGTGTGTTTCCTAAATATATTTGTTAGTTGGTTAGCAACTTATAGTTTATGGTGCTCATTTTGTCAAGCCTACAGGTGCTCACTTCTGGTTCCCAGTCACTGTTACCTTTGGTTCTATCCTTGTTGGTCCTCCTTCTGTTATTGCTTACCCCGTTTCCTCTTTGGATACTCAGTGCCACTTGTATTTTAACAGGTCACGATAACTGCCATGATGGTACATGGCATATAAAGTTTTTCAATTGCAACTGCCCTGTTGACTGTTTTTAACCATCCTTGGCAGATTACCCCTGTACTGTAAGAAGTCTCATCATCAACAACCATTCAGCATTAGTGTCTTCTTGATTATGCATTCTAATTTCCCAATTCTAGTCTATGCTGTTGCTAATTTGGAAGGCAAATTAAAACTTTCCATATTCAATTAAGCTGCTCTCATGTGCTCTCCTGCTGGATCTAATAACTCTTGTCTTGTTTCTTTCAAGGAGCTGAGGATAGGAGGTGGGTTTACTCCAAAACTCCCTTTTTTTTTTCAGAAAAAAACCAGGTGGTCAATCATATACTACCTTCCTATTACTTTAAGTCTTGCTTTCCTGGCCTTTCATGAAAATAATGGAGTAAGTGGAGTAAGATTACAGTCTGTCCCATTTCTCAGGACTGTTTCCACTCTTGGCCAGAACAGTATGGTCACTTTCCCAAGTTTTAAGGGATACTGCTAGCACTAGCACATAGCCATTTTTCTCAGCTATGTGGGTTCAAAGGTAACGGTGACTGGGAAAATAGGGGTGCCCAAACCTGTGGACAATTTTGCCATTCAACAAAAGCCCAGAGGCTGCAGGAGAGAGGATCTAAGAGACAAGGCTTTGTTTCTGTCAGTGGGCAAAGGACAGGCCTCCATTAGCATCTAGTACAAGCCACAATGACTATTGCTGAAACTATTCGTAACAAAGAAACACTCATAAATGAAAGACAATATTCTTTTTAGCAAGAATACATCCTAAAACCTTTATCTCTTTCAGTATCAAATAAAAAATAGTTTGCAAAAGCTACCAGATCTAAAGAGAAAGAAGTCAATCTTCAATATTTTCAATATATTTGATACATTAAACATTTTTCAATATTTCCCTTCTCATTTTCCTCCAGAAAAATCATTTTTTTTTCAAAAACAGAAAGGACCCCTAGTACCAAATGTATATCCAAATCACAATAATTTAACTAGGACAACTAAAAAACCAGCAACTGCCTTTATGCAGCATGTTAAACTGGATTTCTGTTAACCTTGGCTTGTTTCTGTGAACCTTAACAAACTTGGCTCAAACCCAGGCTTGTTTATTTATGACTTAGTGGATTGTGTAAATAGGAAATGAGCTGATTCATGGCTAATTGACACTGTATGAACCTAACCAGTATCTTTTCATTGAATCAAATGTGGTTCAGCTGATTAATCAATTAATTTTTATTTGATTCATTTATTAGTAACATTGATTAAAATTTCTGAATCTTATTAGGAACTACCTACATGTGATCGTGACATGTTTCCCATTTACAAGATGCAAACCTTCTGTGTACTAAATCTCCTTCCAGGTCCATATTAAAAAATCCAATTTTTATACTAGTTTAGGCACAAATGTCATGTTTTTCACATACCTGGTTCTATTTTTAGACTGAATTGGAGGAAATCTGATGCATTAATAAATGCGAGAACTACATTGCCTGGTAACATAGTCCTTCAAATGTAGACTTGCCCTTTAGCCAAAGAATTTTTGCCTGTTGTTATAACTCTGGGAGAAGGTCTATTAGCATGATTAATAAACGGCCAAATTCTTGATCATGTAGTGCAAAGTTTTGGGTGATTTGGTGACTTGTTTTGATATTATTGTAAGACTCAATACTGGAGAATATCTGCAGGATTATGTGGTTGTGGTCACCAATTAGACTCCTCTGTTCCCCTCTTGTAGACAACCCTGGAGGCCTCACTCTGTTTTAAAATAGTGAGGAAAATACACATTAAAAACCACAAAATGTTCTCTAAAAGAAAAGAAAAATATTAGTAGTAGTTAACAAATTCTCCTTTTGTGACAAACATGCTAGAAAGTATGAGTATCCTACCTGCCTAAAATCTCCCATCTTAAACGAACCTGCTTGTTCCCACAATTTCAAAGGACAGAACTCTTTCATTCTTTCTTCATCTGCCCATTTTCATTACAATCTCTGGATTTGGATACTGTGGCCAGATGGATGCATATAGCTGTATTGATGCTGCAATAAATGCTAATTTTGAAGTTACACAAAATAAAGAACTGTCATGCGGAGATGGAACTTTTAATGAAATATATTTGAAGGAATTAAGAATTAATTATTTTAAATTGGAAGGAAATGTATCACAAGGCTTTCAGCTCTGGATACCAGAACTGCATTGACAATCTAAGGTTTAGGACAATTCGCTGCATCCATTTTGCCCTAGTTCTTCACCACAGCCCCTTTACCCTAGCCTACCCACTCACCATGGGACACCTCACTATGAGATAATTCAACAATTCAATTTAATTATTTAAAATTATTTTTAAAATTATTTTAATTTTTGTCATTCACATTTCATTTTGTCCCTTCTCTGTCATCCTTTCTTTAATGATTCTAATCCACTATTTCTTCAATATAAGTGTAACTCTTGTTCCTCAAAGAGTTGTCCCACAGCGAGTTGGCCATGATGAGTTATCCTGGGGCAAGTTGGCCATGGTGAGTTGGCTTTGGTGAGTTGGCATGGTGAGTTGTGGTAGATCCCACCACAGGTGTTCCTCCTAAGGTATCCCTCCCTGTTCACCCTCCCTCCACTGCCTCATCCCGAACAATTCACTGTAAGAGAAATTACCCCAGCTGATTCACCATGGGGGACAATTAGCCATGCATGATAGCTCCTAAAACACAGATGCCAAGCAGAGGTGGTATTCGACTGGTTCGGACTGGTTCAGATGAACCAGTAGCAGAAATTTGACCTGATTCGCCAAACCGGTAAATACCACCTCTGCATGGCCCTGCCCCTGCCCTCTCACCCCTCCTGCCCTATATATATATGTTGCCTTCACCACGCAGCCCAGATAATCACCTTGCCAGTTGCCTCTGTGCCTTGCCCGCTCTGCTCAGCTTACCGAAGGTAAGCATGCCGCCCACTCACCTTTTGCCTTGGGTCGGCGACCGGGGCCCAGGGATGTGCCATTCCTCAAGGCCCTGGAGCCTCTGCCTGCTTGCTGTCTACCTCGGCCAGGTCGGGGAACACACCATTACCTGGCTCCGACCTTGCCCCGGAGCTGCTGCCCACTCTCTGCCTGCCTCTTCCAGGTCGGGGAATGTGCCATTCCCCAGCTCCAGCCTTCCCAGGGCTTCCTCCTGCATGCTGCCCATCCTGCTCTCCCTTTGCCACATGTCGCCCCATTTCCCCTCCTTCAGAGGTCCCGGCCATTACTCAATCTCCCCACTTCCTCCTCCATGACTGCCTCTTTCTTCGTCCTGCGGCCACAATCTTACCTTCTTCCCACAGCTGGCTGCCAAGGAAGGCAAACAAGGGCTAAGCCATCACAGCTGGGCTCTGCTGGCACCCACATCTTGCCCCCCTTGTCGCAAGATGCCTGCAGCAGCCACCTCTTTTTTCGGTGCGAGAAGCCTCCCAGCCACTGCCTCTTTGTCAGCTGGAACCGAGTCAGCAGCAACAGCTGGCTGCAGGCTTCTTGCGTGCAATCAAGCAGAAGAAATATATGAACTTTGGCTAACCAATGTCTGTAGGAAACACACCACAGTAATAATGGATGACTTTAGGAGACAAACTCTGCATCAAGTGGGAGATTGAATAGGTTCCTAACCAACCTAGCTGACAACTCTGTCATCCAAAGGTAGAGGAAGAAACTAGAGGGACAGCTGTACTGGACCTAATTCTTATTAATAAAGAAGAAGTGATTAGAGGCAGTTGAAGTTGCCAGAACTTTGGTCACAAGTGGCCATGTCATGTTGGAATTCAATATAATGCAGACAGAAACAATATAACATAATCAAACAACTGTCGTAGACTTTTAAAAAGCTGACTTTAACAAACTTAGAGAGAGTTTGGGAAGGATTCCATGGATGAAAATCTTAAAGGGGAAAACAACTTAAGAAAGTTGGGAAACTCTGAAAAATATTATTATAAAAGCCCAGTCCAGCTCAATACCACTGAAAAAGAAAAATAAGGAATCCAAGAAGAAAGCAGCATGATTACACAAAGAACCTCTCTAATAAACTGAAAGACAAAAAGGATAAGTACAAACAATGGACACATAACTAAGGCAGAATACAAATAGCTTGAACTTGCAAAGATGAAAGCTACCACTCAGAATGGAGTAAGATTTGCAACAAATGTCAAGAATAATAATAAAAATCTTTTAACATATAAAAAAACAAAAAAGGAAACAAACAATCTACTAATGAAAAAAGATGGCAAGGAAGTACTGGGTAGTAGAGAAAAAGCAGAGCTGCTTAATTCATTCTTTGCAAGTGTCTTTACGCAAAAAGATTACCCAGCCTACTAAAAACACAAGCACAGACTAGGAATACAAAGTAAAATAAGTAAGAAAATGTTAATACATGTCCACTCTAGATGAGTTCAAATCAAAGGGATCTGACAGATTACATTCCAGAGTTCTGAAGGAGTTGGCAGATGTGATCTCAAAACCATTTTAGTATATCTTTCAAAGATCCTGGAGACCGGGGAACCACCAGAGGACTCAAAAAGAGCTGATGTGGTTCCCATCTTAAAAAAAAAAAAAAAAGACCCAGGAAACTACAGACTAATCAGCATGGCATCAATACCTGGGAAGATCCTGGGAAAGACAATCAAGCAACAGATCTGTGAACATCTGGAACATAGAATTGGAAAGGACCTTATATGTCATCTACTCCAACCCCCTGCTCTAGGAGGGGAGTCTATACCATTTCAGACAAATGACGGTTTTAGAAGCAAGCAAAGTTATAACCAGAAGCCAATATGAGTTTGTCAAAAACAGATCATACCAAACAAATCTTATTTCATTCTTTGACAAAGTGACTAAATTAGTGGACCAGTTAAATGCAATGGACATAGTATACTTGGATTTCAGTAAAGCATTTGACAAAGTAGACCACATCTACTTCTTGGTAAGCTAGAAAAATGTGGGATAGACAGCACCACCACCACATGGGTTTGTAACTGGCTGGCAAACCACATTCAGCATGTAGTCCTTAATGGAACTATATCTACATGGAGGGAAGTAAGCAATGGGGTACCTCAAGGACCCATTTTTGGCCCAGTACTATTCAATATCTTAATAAATGATTCAGAAGGAACAACTTCCGGTTTCCTTGTCTTCGGCGACGGCGGTGCCTTTTGAAGGACCGCCAGCCCCGCCGCTTGTAGAGCCGCTTCGCGATCAAGAAGCGGCTCGAAAACTTCAAAATCCACAGGATTATTGAAGGAGAGATCGCAGGGCACAGGTCGAGCCCCTGTAACCCCCCAGGGAATTGTTTCTGGGGAGGAAACAGGAGCGGCTCCCTCCCAACCTGCTGAAACTCCGGGCGGCGTGGGACAATTCTGCTTTTGCAGAACAAGCCAGCTGCAGGAAACATTTAAAGCGAAAGGAACCAACCTTAATAAGCAGCGAAAATTTACTTGGACTCTGAAACTCGGAACTGCAAGTATTAGTGCTTTGTTGATGCTTTAACTTCAGAAAAAATGCGAATGAGTGAAAGTGATTTGAAAAAACATGGCGCTCGGCTTTAGAGTTAACGAGCCAGCGAGTGTGGATTGGTGAAGTCATCTTGCTTTGTTACAAAGTTACCAAGTTGTTACAAAGTTGCTTCGCTTGTAACAAGAGAAACAACAGAAAAATTTCTCCCTTTTTAATACTTGACTTTGTTCTACTTTAGTTCTTATTTGATTAAATCTGGGGGACTTTTTTAGAAGTCTCTGTGGAGGTGGGAAAGGAAAAGGAACTTCCCTCTTCAGAAAAACTAGCTTACGTGGCAGGATGGCCTCAAAGAAGCAAGAAGGGAAGGCAGCAGGGGGGGGATCCCCCACACACAAACAAGCAACGCAGCCTCCCCCTGCTCAACAGTTACAGACACAGAAAAAAGATTTTGATGTGGGAGATTTAAAAGAATTTATTTCTAAAGCTCTGGATGATAAATTTCAAAAATCCCAACAGGAAATAGATGATAAACTTCAAAAGTCTCAACAGGAAATTATGCAGGAAATTAATGAAGTCAAAGATATGGTGAAACAGAATCAAAACAAGGTGACTAAAAAAATATCAGAGGTGGCGTCTGGCCTTGCAGAATTTATTATTAAAGTTGATTCTAAAGTGGAAGAATTTAAATCAGAAGTCAATGTTAAGATGAAAGACAATGATTATAAAATTTCTGATGTTGATGATAAAATGCAGAGAGTTGAAAATGAAATTGTTATGATGCAATTCAGGGCAATGGAATTTGCAATAAGGCTTCGAGGAATCAGAGAAGATGACAGACAAGATTTGAGACAGGTCTGCGCTGAGGCACTGGCTGTGATTCTAAAAATTAATCCTGATGTGGTTTTTTACAAAATAGATAAAATTTACAGAGTGAATTCTTGGGTGGCCAGACAAAGACAATTGCCTAGAGATGTGGTCATATATTTTACGGACAGAGCAATAAGAAATGACATCCTGCAAAAATCTTTTCATACTACTGTGCAAGTGGGGGGCTCACAAATTGGAGTCTATAAAGAATTACCACCTAAAATGTTGAAAACCAGAAAAGATTTTGGCTTTCTTGTTAAAGAATTGCAAAACCAACAGATACCATTTCGGTGGGATGCCCCAACTGGTATAATTTTGAGATACAAGGGAGAAAGATATCGTCTGAACACTGTGGAGAAGGCGGAGCATTTTTATACTACTATCTTTAAAGACAGAACACCATCTCCGCGTACATCCACAGTTCTGGAGATTAAGGAGAGTGATAAGAAGCAACTTCAACAAGAATCTCAAGAACAGTCTAAGCAGGAACCAGAGGAAACGCAGGGCACTGAAGGAGGTTTTCTGGATGAGCCTTTGTTGGAATCTTCTCCAATTTTGGATCCGGTTCAGACAGTTGAATTTAAGGATCAGCGTATAACTCGAGCTAAGTCTAAGCAACTTAAAGAAAAGCAACAACAGGAAAGACAAGATAAAAAGGGAGCTAAGAGTACTATGCAAGAGACTGGAGCCATGGGGGGAGCAAGACCAAAGATTTTGGAAGACATTCAGTTATTCTGCTCTTTGCTCCAGAAAGATAAAGATGATGATTAAGTGTTTATCTTGGAATGTGAATGGGTTGAATTTAGCACAGAAAAGGAAGAAATTATTTGCATATTTGAAACAATTTAATAATGATATAATTTGTTTACAAGAAACGCATATTACAACTCAAGATCAAAAGTATTTGTTAAATTCCAAATTAGGAACACATTTTATATCTTCAACTTCGCAAAAAAAGAATGGTGTGGTTATTTATGTAAATAAAAAGTTAACAGCTAAAGTTATAGAAGCAGATGAAGATGGTAGGTTTGTAGCAATTGAATTGCTTACAGCAAATGGCCAAATTCTTCTGATTGGAATTTATGCTCCCAATCAACAACAGGACCATTTCTATAAAATGTTACATACTAAAATACTGCAATGGGATTACAGATCTATTTTAATTATGGGAGACTGGAATGGAGTAATTGATTCTAAATTAGATAAAAAGAGTTTGGCAAAGTCTAGAATCAGATTACCACAGACTTTTTTTGATATGAAAGAAGACATGGAACTAAAAGATGTTTGGAGAATACATAATCCAAAAGAATTGGACTACACTTTTTTTTCTGACAGACATAGATCCTTCTCTAGGATTGACTTCATTTTGTTGTCAGATGATTTACTTGTCAAGACAAAAAGAACAAAGATTTTTCCAAGAACTCTGACTGACCATAGCCCAGTATGGATAGAAATTGAGATAGGCAAGACTGAAAGACGCTCTCCAAGATTAAATGAGAACTTGTTCAGATACGAAAAAAATATAATCGAACTTAAAAAGTACATGAAAGAATTTTTTGAAATAAATTTGAATAAAGGTACCCCAATTGAAATTGTGTGGGATGCAAGCAAAGCTTATATGAGAGGGGTGCTTATTTATATGAACTCTAAACATAGACTGAATCGACAAAAGAAAAGACTTGAATTGGAAGCAGAAATAAAGAATAAAGAACAGTTACTTATTAAAAACCCAACAGATGAAAGAATACGTGGTGCTATAAAAATTCTGAAAGACCAATTTCAAATGCTTATGGCGGAACAAGTTGCAACAAACTTACAATATGCGAAGCATAATACATTTTGTAATGCCAATAAACCGGGCAGATGGTTGGAAAATTGGAAGATTGAGGAAAAAACAGAGTATACGGACTATTGATAGTATTGATATTGGAGGGAAAGAAATTTTTCAACAAAAATTAATTAAAGAAGTTTTTGTGGACTATTACACCAAACTATATGCTAAAGAGGATGTGCAGAATGGACTTATAGAAAAATACTTAGTTAATACAAGAGTTACAAAAATTACTGACCAACAAAAGGAAAGAATGAATTATCCTATAACAGAGGAGGAGATATTAGTAGCAATTAAACAATTAAAAACAGCCAAAGCTCCTGGAATGGACGGTTTGACTGCAGTGTATTATAAAACTTTGCAAGCAGAAATGGTGGAACAACTCAGAGATCTATTCTGTAATATTCAACAAGGGGGTAAAATACCCCATCATGGACAACAGCTTATATATCTCTGATACCAAAAGAGCAAGCAGGTCCCAAAAAACCGGAGAATTATAGACCAATATCTCTTCTGAATACTGATTACAAAATTTATGCAAAAGTATTAGCCAACAGGTTGATGCCAGTAATCCAAAAGGTGATTCATGATGATCAAGCGGGATTTATCGAGGGTAGATACATGAAGGACAATGTAATAGATTTATTAGAATATCTTGAGAAGAATAAACAGATCCCTGCAGTGCTGGTTTTCTTGGATGCAGAGAAGGCCTTTGATAGAGTGGATTGGAATTTTCTACTAAAGACTTTAAAAAAGATGGACTTTGGGGATCAATTTATACAGGCGATTTCAGCAATTTATCAAGAGCAAAAGGCACAGATTATTATTAATGGAAGTTTGACAACAGAGTTTAAAATTGAAAAAGGAACAAGACAGGGATGTCCGTTGTCCCCACTCTTATTTATTTTAACACTAGAAGTCTTGTTAAATACAATACGGGACTCTAATATCTTGAAAGGTATAATGATAAGGCAAGAGGATTACAGAATAAAGGCATTTGCAGATGATCTGGTTGTTACCTTAACACAGCCAATGGAATCAATAATCCTGATGAAGGACATTATACAAGACTATGGTAAAGTTTCAGGTTTTAGACTGAATCAAAAAAAAACTAAGATGATAGTTAAAAATATGACACAAGATCGTAAACACGAGCTTGAGAGGAGGGCAGGTTTTGAGATTGTACCAAAGGTAAAATATCTAGGAGTTCAGATTGCAGAATCAAACACGAAATTGTTTCAAAATAATTATGAGGTGTTGTGGCGAGAGTTGCAAAAAGATATGGAAACTTGGAAAAAACTGCAGCTGTCTCTACTTGGAAGAATAGCAGCAGTTAAGATGAACATTTTGCCAAGATTTCTTTTTTTGTTTCAAATGATTCCGGTGCTTAAAAGTGATAAGCAATTGAAAGTGTGGCAAACTGGAGTGAATAAGTTTGTCTGGAACGAGAAAAAACCGAGAGTGAAATTGAAAATTATGCAAGATGTTCCAGAAAGGGGAGGTCTTAAACTTCCAAATCTACAGTTATATTATGATGCAGCAGCTTTGACTCTAACAAGTGATTGGTTTGGAAGGAAAAAGACTGGAATATTGAATATAGAAAGTTTTGATCTTGAATTTGGATGGCATGCTTACTTATTCTATGACAACAAAGTGGATAAAGTATTTAAAAGCCATATACTTAGAGACTCTTTGATGAGAGTTTGGAAGAAGCACCGATTCAAATGGGATTATAAAATACCGCTTTGGCTGGATCTTGGTCATACTTCGTGGAATACAAATATAATGTCACTCGGGGGGGGGGGGGTTTATACAAAGAGGTTCTTTTTACAGATGCGGGCAGATGGCAGCTGAAGACACTACAGACACTGTTGGCTGAAGGGATTAACTTAACTTGGCTACAATATAATCAACTACAATTGAGATGGAAAGAGGACCAAAAAACTGGTATTATGTTGCATGAGGAAGAATTGGTTAGACATATAAAAGAGAAAGGTCCAATGCATATTAAAAGGCTTTATAATGTTTTGTTAGAAAGGGATTCAGAAACAGAGTTAGTTAAAGATTGTATGATTAAGTGGGCACAAAATTTTGAAGAACCAGTGATGTTGGAAACATGGGAAAAAATTTGGGTTCAGAATGTAAAATTTACACAGTCGCAAAATCTGAGGGAAAATTTTTACAAAATGTTTTATAGATGGCACTTAGACCCCAAAAAATTGTCGTGTATGTACCCTAATGTTCAGCCAAAATGTTGGAGATGTGACTGTTTAGATGCTACATATTATCATGTTTGGTGGACTTGTAGGAAAGTTAAGGCTTTTTGGATAAAAATTTGGTGGGTTATGCAGAATGTTTTAAAGAAAAAAATTCAATTTTCTCCACAACTGTTTTTATTGGGTATAGTTAAGGGTTTTACATTGGGTGAAACAAAGTTGATACTGTATATGATAACAGCAGCAAGATTATTGATAGGTAAATACTGGAACAATGAAGCTTTGCCCACTATTGAGGAATGGACTATGAAGATGGCCAGTTTTACAGAGATGGCGAAGATTTCAGCATATCTAAAAGACTGTTTACAAGAGACTTATGAATGGGAATGGAAAAAGTGGATAGATTATGTTCAGAACAAATACCAAACTAGGAAGTATCAAATAGCTTTCATTTGAAAATGATATATTAAGATAGAAATATGTTAACGTAATGAAGATAAAAAAGAAAATTATAAGGGGGAGGGAGGGGTTCAAGTTTTATATAAGTTTTATACAAAGGGTTTTTTTTTTTTTACTTGATATGAGTATACTGTGTGGAAGTCCGGGGGGAGGGGAGGGTTAGGGAGGGCTAGGGAGGTTGGGAAGGCTGGGGTGGGTTGAGGGGGGGGGAAAGGGGTGAAAATGTAATTGTAAAACTTTTGCAATAAAAATAAATAAATAAATGATTCAGATGAGGGAATAGAAGGGAAAACCATCAAATTTGTAGATGATACTAAATTGGCAGGAATAAGTAGATAGCCTCAGAAGATACCCTCAGAATCCAGATGGATCTCGACAGATCTGAATACTGGGCCCTAACTCACAAAGTGAAATTCAGTGGTGAGAAAAGTAAGGTTTTACACTTAGGCAAGAAAAACCAAATGTACAGGTACATATTAGGTGAAATAGCAGTAACTGTGAGAGGTATCTTGGAGTCCTAGTGGACAATCTTAAATATATTGTAGTAGTATGCAGCGGCAGCCAAAAAATTCAATGCAAACCTAGGTTGCATTAACTGAGGGATAGAATCAAGATAACATTAGTTCTGCTTTATAAAGCCTTAATAAGACCACATTTAGAATACTTCATCCATTTTTGGTCGCCATGTTATAAAAAGATGTTGAGACTTTGGAAAGAGTGTAGAAAAGAGCAACAAAGATGATTAGCGGGTTGGAGGCCAAAACATATGAGGATTGGTTTCAGGAATTGAGTATGTCTAGTCTAGTAAAAAGAAGGTCTAGGTATGACATGATAGCAGTGTACCAATATTTGAGGGGCTGCCACAAAGACGAAGTGATCAACCTGTTTTCCAAAGTACCATAAGGCAAGATGAGAAACAATAGATGGAAACTAATCAAAGGAGAGAAGCAACCTAAAACTAAGGAGGAAATTCTTGACAGTGAGAACAATTAACCAGTGGAATAGTTTGCCTTCAGAAGTTGTGAGGTTTCTATCAGTAGAGGCTTTTAATAAGAGACTGAACAGCCACTTGTCTGAAATGATATAGAGCAGCGGTTCTCAACCTGGGGGTCGTGACCCCTTTGGGGGTCGAACGGCCATTTCACAGGGGTTGCCAAAGCCCTCTCTCACCCCCCCACGCCTTCACTCACTCACCCTCACTCTCTGCTCTGTTGGATCGCCGGCCGTTCGCTTACCCCGCCCACTCCCAATCTATTGCTGCCTCCTGAGTCCCAGCTGATGGCTAGAGGAAAAAAAAACTGTTCAAATTCTTGCCGCGGGGCTTCAAAGGGCAGCCCTATAGCCAGTGGTGAGATTCTGCCAGTTCCGCCCCGCCCCTTGCCCTGTCCCTCTGCACCACTATTTATTGCCAATAAATAGTGGTGGGCGAGGGGTAGGCGAGTCAGGAATTTAACAAATAGTTCGGTGTTTTTTTGTAATTTTATTGGCCCGCGGAGCTTCAGCATAGGCAAATTAGCCCTTGATTAGATCGGCTCCCGACTCTCAGCTGATTTGCTCTCAGCTGTTTTGCTCAGGGCTCTGCTGCTTGCTGGAGCAGATTTTTTTCCCCCTAGCTATGCTGAAAAATGAAACTGAAACTGCTTTGCTGTTGCTGCAACGTTGGAAAATTAGGCAGGCAGATTTCTTTTCTTTTTCTTCACCAAAAAAGGTAGCTGATAACAATGGGAAATTTAGGGAAAAAGAGGAGAGTTCAAGATTTTAAAACACAAAAGAAAAAAAGCTCTAGGGAATTGTAATAATTGAGATACTATTAATTGTATATTTCTGAAAGCAGAAATGGTTAAGTTATGGTTTGGAGGAACATATGGGGGAAATTATTTGGTTTATTATTATTGGTAAATATAATTAATTGATTTGTAAGAAATTGGATTGCATGGAAATAATTGGAATATTCATGTTCATATTGATTAATATACAAAAAAGGTAGTTATATAACTAATTGATTTATATTAAAATGTTGAATTTATATTAAACAACTGTAATATTACATAATTAACCAATGTGAGGATGGATATAAAAATAGATGACAATGGGAAGGGGTATAATATAGAATAGAAGGGAAAAATTGAATTTGATTAAGATTAGAGATGAGGATGAAGGGTAATATTGGTTTTTTTAAAAAATAGATGAGGAATAAATATGGCAAAAAGGAAATATAGAAATTGTAAATTTAATTGAAATGACTAAACACTGTTTAAATTTGTGAACCGGCCAAATACTCTGTTCAAAGAAAATACATTGTATGTTTGTATGTGTGTTTCTAATTATTGTTATTTATTCGTATTTGTTCTCTTTTATTCTTTAAAGTTTAACAATTCATTCTTTATCTTAAAATCTTTATATTTGTTTGGGGTTGGCTTTCTTCCCTTTCATCTTTTTTATTGTACAGCAATCTTTCTCCTCAAACCTACCACCTCTCTCTTTTCTTTCTTTCTTACTTTCTCTTCCTCCCCCTCTTCTTCTCCTCCCTACTTCCTCTTCCTTTCTCCTTCTCCTCCTCTCTTCCTCCCTCTCTTACCCTCACTCCTACTCTAATTTCCCTTCCCTTCCTTCATCCCTCTCTATTTCTGTATCCTTTTATGCATATGGACTACTCAGAGGGCTGAAAAAGTTATTTCTGACTGGTCCTCGCACTTTTGACCAGTCCTCAAACTTACGACTGTCCTCACATTTTACGTTTTTGCCCTATCTTGTCACCATGGTGAAGAGAAGCAGTTGTGAAATGAGTGACGTGGTTGTTAAGAATGCTACAATGGGCATAAATGATGACCAGTCATAAGTGCGAAGACTGGTCAAAAGTGCGAGGACCTGTCAGAAATAACTTTTTTCAGCCCTCTGGATAGTCCTTTTGTGCATATGGACTACTCAGAGGGCTGAAAAAGTTATTTTTGACTGGTCCTCGCACTTTTGACCAGTCCTCGAACTTACGACTATCCTCACATTTTACGTTTTTGCCCTATCTTGTCACCATGGTGAAGAGAAGCAGTTGTAAAATGAGTGACACGGTTGTTAAGAATGCTGCACGGGCATAAATGTGAGGATGGTCATAAGTGTGAGGACCAGTCAAAAGTGCGAGGACCTGTCAGAAATGACTTTTTTCAGCCCTCTGAGTAGTCCCTATACACATAGCCATGGCCATCCGGTCACATGACCAGCTAGCCATGCCCACCCAGTCACATGACCACGATTAACACAGAATTGAATTGTCCCATGTTGAGTTGTGCTGTGGTGAGTTGGCTATGGCAAATTGTCCTACAGTGAGTTGACTATGGTGAGTTGGCTGTGGCCAGTTGGCAATGGCAAATTGGCCGCAGCGAGTTGTCCTAGACTCTCTGCAAAATGAGCAGGAGGGATCCACATCTTGATCCCAGTTGACACAAGATGTAGTGACAATTAGAGGAGTTTTTTCTTAATTTGTTTCCTTCAAATCTTCCTGAAAAGTTTTTTCCTCTTTTCTGACCCGTCAAGTATTGGAAATCAAGGTCAAGAGCACAATGCCAGTTTGTGTATATGTACAGTGCGTGTATATGTCAGATATGAAGTTTCCACAATGAGAAAATAGGTTAAAGAAACTGGATTTTTAAAAATACCAAAGAACTTGTGTCAATTTATTTACTGTGTTTTAACTGTGGGCCAAATTAATTTAATTGGATTTTAATATTGTTTTAAATTTTGTATTTTTTGTATTTTATCTGCTGGCTGTTCACCGTCCCAAGTCCTTCGGGAGAAGGGCGGTATACAAATATAATAAACATAAACATACTGTGTCATTATTACGACCTAGATTTCTGGAGTCTCTAAGCAGCTTTCATTATTAATATCAGAAGAACATGAATAAAAGTCGCATCCCCTGTAATAATTCTTCAATTTGAGAAAGAGGTGGACTGTTCCCATAACAAAGGGATGTCTCATAATTGGACAATGTGGGGAGAAAGAGAAACCATTGTTTAACTAGGCAAGCATTTGCACAGGAAAACCAGAGCTGGTTTTGATTCTTCAGTACCAAAATGGTGTATCCAATAAAGTTTTACTTTTGGGAATTCAAAACTCCTGAGAGTGTTTCCTTAAATTGGGTTCACTAGTTGGACAGTTGACATTATCATATAGTTCTTTGTGCAATCATGCTGGTTTCGTCTTGAATTTCTTATTTTTCTTTCTCAGTGGTATTGTGCTTGTGAGGGATCTCACGAAGAACGATGGTTCGTTGAGGGCGCTTCCAAGAAAAGGTCAGCACACAAGGATGCAATCAAATTAAGTCTTTATTTAGAAGTAAAAGTAGAGTAAAATAAGTTCCCAGGCATGGAGGCATCCATGCCTGGATTGAGCCCATGGCTCAGTCCCATAGGAGAGTAGAACAAGAGCAGGGAAAAAGGGCAGGGAAAAGCAAAAGGCAGGGAGCAGCCCCTGTGCAGGGGTTCTTATAGGGGCCCCTGGCCCCTCCCTTACCCATGTGTGTGAGGGGGCTGGAGGACTATTAACTCTCCCCAATGGGGCTGCAGGGGCTGGAGCCCCTTGACCCACCAGTGGGATCAAAGGTGCCTCTTTGCCCCCATCTGGTGGCCTTTGAAGAGACTGCCATGGCTGGCACAAAACACCTAACAATTCCCCTTCTTGCCAGCCAATGACAGGTGACGGTGAATATGTCTGAGAGGGCGAGCAGGTGTCATAGACATACAGATGCATCGTTTACAGGACCAAACACAAACGCTTACACAGAAGATTGTGTCGGTCAATGGGCACAGGTTTTGTAAACAGGTCAGCTAACTGGTCGGTTGTGTTACAATGTTTGATGTGTACAAACCCAATTCTGGCAAGCTGCCTGACATTCTTGTAGCGGATGTCTATGTGGTGGGACCTAGAGCCCACCGCGTATGCCCCTGAGATCCCAATTGTGGCCGTATTATCTTCCTGAATTTGGATGGGCAGAGTAGGAGCTGCCCAAATGCTCGTTACCAGAGCATTGAACCAAATCAAGTCATTTGCAGTGTCTGATAGGCTGGCATATTCTGCCTTGGCCGTGGAGCAAGAAACACATTTTTCTTGCCTAACATGCCAATGGATAGGACAGCCATTTAGCAGTATGAGGAAACCAGAGGTGCTCCGTCTACTCTTGGTGTCACCAGCCCAATCTGCATCCGAGTAAGTGGAGAGCTGGTCTGGCTTCCCCTTCTCTGGCTCCAGCATAAGGAGGGCATCGGCCATGCCCCGAGGTACCTAAGTACCCTCTTGACAGCATTCCAGTGGAATTCCTTTGGGTTTTCCACATGCCTGGACAATAGATTCACGGCTAAAGCTATGTCAGGCCTGCTCCAATTGCTAATGTATAGCAAGGAGCCAATCACAGATCTATATAATTTGTTGTCTGTGAAGTCAGGGCTGTCTTTGTGATCGTGGCTGTAGTAACCACTTTGTATGGGGCTACGCGTTGGGTTAGATTCCGCCATTTTACATTTGGCCAACAATTCTTGAATTTTTTCTTTCTGGGATAATGCAAATCCCTTTTTAGTGGCCAAGATATGTACACCCAGGTACCTGTCAACCCGCCCCAAGGACTTCAGGGTAAACCTTTCCCCCAGGGCCTTGGCAAATTTGTCACACCTTTCCTTGCCAGGCCCTACGTATAGGAGGTCATCCACGTAAACCAACATCCATTCTATGTCACCTTTGGTGTCACGTGTAAAAACACACTCATCGGCATGGGATGCCCTGAAGCCAATTTGCTCTAAACCCTTTTTGAGACAGTTGTACCAGAGTTTCCCTGACTGGTTGAGGCCATATAATCCTTTTTGGAGTAATCATGTGTTTCCCCCCTCCTGCTGGTAACCAGGAGGGGCCCTCATGTAAATCTGCCGGTCCAAGTTGGTGTGGAGGTAGGCCGTCTGGATGTCGAATTGGTAGACTTCCTTCCCCAGAGCGGCTGCAGTTACGAGGGCGGCCTTGATGCTTTCTGCCCAGACAGTTGGAGAGTAGGTCTCTATGTAGTCCTCCATGTAGCGTTGGGCGAACCCCTGTGCTACCAAGCGGGCCTTGTACAGATAGCGGCCATTGGCAAGTGGTTTGGCCTTGAAAACCCACCTTGTGCCAATGACCTTCTTCTCCTTGGGTGGCTGCCCGGGGGTGAAGACCTTGAGTTTTCTCAGGCTCTCCATCTCCTGTTCCATTGTGAGCTGCCACTTCTCCTGTTCTTCGATGGGCAGCTCCTGGATGTCAGAGAAAGTCTTTGGGGTGATCACAATGCTGTTGACAGATGCGACGTGCCCAATGTCAATTCTCTTTGGTGGGACCCCCTTGTTGGACCACTTTGACCTTCTGACCTCCTGCCACTCACCACCCTTTTCCTCTGCGGGTTCTTCGCCAACTGGCTGTTCACGACCGGGATGTGGAGGCCCTCGGTCCCAGGCGTTGGGCATCATGGGCCTCTGGAGCGTTGCTGGAGGCAAAGAGTCAGGTGAAGATGGCGTGTCTTCCCCCTCAGGACTGGACGGCTCATCGTCCTCATCTGGACCAGGTAGGCTGACCTTTTCGTCCTGTTCCTCGCTCTCGTTGGTGGCAGGGTCTGTGGTTGTTTCAGATGGTGTCATGGTTGGTGCGGCTTTGCTGGGCCGGTTGATGTATGGGCCCAGATCATTTGAGTGGATCTGAGTCCAATTGGAGTCCTCTTCGAAGGAGGCAGATTAGGAGGTCACAGTCCTGCCTCCTTCTCCCAGGAATCGGTAGGCCTAGGAGCCAGGGGCATAGCCCAAGAACCTCAGTCTCTGGGAGACGGATCTCCCCTTCTTCCGCAGCTGCTTGGGGATGTGCACCCAAGCGTAGGAGCCAAACACACGCAAGTGTCCCAAATTTGGCTTCCTACCGTGGACCAGAAAATAGGGGGTCTGGTTCACAATGCTGCTCCAGGTGCGGTTCAGGGTGTAGTTGGCGTAGTGTACCGCCTCCGCCCAGTATGATTCCGCAACCCCAGCATCTGCAATCAGGCTGTGCACCATAGTCTGCAGAATGCCATTACATTTTTCTGATACACCATTCTGTGCAGGAGAAAAAGGTGCTGTATGAAAATGGTGTATGCCCTTGTGCCTTATCCAGTCCTGGAATTTTCGGGACATGAACTCGGCCCCACGGTCGCTCTGCAGCTGCGCGATCTTTGTCTTGTACTGAGTTTCTACGTAGTTGTACAATGATTTTATGGCATCAAAGGCTTCAGACTTTTCTGTGAGGGTATACACATGGCCATACCTCGAGAAATCATCGACGGCAGTGAGGAAATACTGTCTTTTTCCTAGGGACGGTGTAAATGGCCCAATCAAATCAACATGTATTAATTGATATGGGTATTGAGTTTTACGCAGTGACACCTTAGGTATTGGGGCGGCCTTCCTCTTTGCCCTCTTACAGATGGCACAGTCCAGAAACACCTCAGAGTTGAGGTGTTTCACCTGAAGATGAATCCCCTCAGCGAATTCCCCTATCTTTTTAACCACTGGGAAGCTCGCATGGCCTAACCTCCAATGTAAGAGGTGGGCACATTTAGTATGGAGCGGCTTTCCCACTGACACCCCCTTGGCTCTGGTTGCCCTGGGCGGTGCTGGCACCTTAGGCCCTTCTTTGGGCTTATCTGCCTTAGGTGCCTGCTGAGGCTCGGGTTTCTTGCCCGCATTGGCCTTGGAAGGCCGTGGTGCCGATTGAGGCGGCGTGGGCGCAACTGCCTCAGTCTTGTGCATCTTTGACAGCCTGGGAGCTGGCTGTGGAGCCTTTCTCTCTCTCTGCGCACAGGCCCCTTCTGGGGTGGCACCCTGTGAGCTGTCTTCTGTGGCTGGGTACTCAAGGGAGAAATATGGCAAACCATTTATAATGGTAACATTCCCAATGACCCTTTGTCTCGAGTGACATGACCTCCCCCTTTGCGAAACAATACCTCCACCCTGCCATCATCACATAGCTTGGTTATGCTTAACAGGTTATTGACTATAGAGGGAGCATGTAATACACCTTCGACATTGCCCAGCCCTGGTACAGAGACAGTGCCCTCCCCAACAACCAAAGCATTGTTACCATTTGCAACCTTAACAGAGGAGTTAATTCTCCTTAACCTCTTAAAGCCTTGCCTCAAGTTAGCAATGTGAGATGAAGCCCCAGAGTCCAGTAACCAGAGGCCAGCAGGGCCATCAGCCTTTGTGGCGGGGGTGAAATAGCTAGTATACACAAAATTGCCCTTAGCACCACCTTTGCCCCCGCCAGGCCCCCTTCTCTGCCCCCTGCCCCTTCCTTGATTGGAACCATGCTTCAGTCCTTGCTGGTAATGGGGGCAGTCCTTCTTCAGATGCTCCTCAGAGCCACAGATGAAACACTTGGGTAGAGCATTAACCTGCTCTGAACTCTGGTGCCTTCTGTTGATGCGATGAGTTGTGGCCCTGGTGTACTCTCCCGCATCTCTACGCCTCCTGTCTTCCTCATTGAGCCTCCCTGTGAGGTAGGACAGAGTCATGGCTTCCTTTCTGGTTCCCTCTAGTGAGACAATAAAATTGCCCCAACTTTTGTCCAGGGATGCCAGAATGACAGCGATCATGTTGGCCTCAGTCACGGGGTAGTCCCTGAGCACCTGCTCTGCCCTGAGTGCCTTCAACTTTCCCAGGTGCTCAGCCATGCTAGCCCCAAATTTTAGCTTGGTGTTATAGAACTCCATTGTGAGTCTTGTGGTGGAGCCCAAGCTATCACTATTAAATAAGCTATATAACAACCCCCAAATTTATCCAGCTGTGAGCCCATCTGGAATGCTAGGGTACAATTTAGCATCCAGTGAGCTCAGTAGAGTGATATAGGCTCTCCTGTGGTACCACTCTTCTTGAGGTCCCCAAGGGAAAGGTGGGGGGTCTAAAACCATTTCTAGGGTCCCCTCTTTTAAGAGACATACCTGTATCTCTTTATTCCATATGTTAAAATTTTCCCCTCCCAGATGTAGCTTCTGAAAGTTATTTGGGAGAACAGACACAGTTGGGGCAGAAAATGCTGATGTATTCTGCTGTCCTTGGTATCTCTGCCTTGGTTCCATTGAAGTAAATGGGAGAGGGATCCCTCTGCTAGCCGGTGTAGGTATTTTTCTCTGATTATTTTTCTCCTTTTCAGGTGGAGCAAACAGCATGCTCAGAGCTCATTCCAGCCCAGGAGCCGACGGGAGCAGACCTCTCCCTCTGTGCTTCAGGGCCAGGCCTGGGCCCAGGCCTGTGGAGCTCTGAAGAGTCTTCTGGAAGCCCCCCTGGTACTAGAACACTTACCAGAGGGTGAAGGCTGCAGGATGGGGCCGGAAAAGCCCGAAAATGCTGAGGATCGCCTGGAGGGGCCCACCGCTGGTCCTGAAGACTCCGGAGGAGGCATCCATCTTGGGAGGCAGGAGGCTCAGCTGGAAGCCCCCTGAAGTCATCCGGGTGAGTCCTCCATTACCTCGGTGGGGGTGTTGGGAAGGCTGGAGCCCCCAGGGGTTCTTCTGGGGCTCTCTGGAGGCCTGGGTCCTGGCTGGGGGGCTCCGGACTGGACACCCCCCCTCGCTGGTCCCCTGGGGGTGTTAAGGGAGGCTGGCTGCCCCCGAGGTTGAGGCCACAGTCATTGTGGCCTCCAGGGCTTCGACCAGGACTTGGATTACAGCCCTGATGCCCGCTGCAGCAGGAGCGGCTGGGCAGACTTCGAGGCTTGCCTGTGGGGGGGGGCGAGCAGTTTGCATGCTGCTTTGGCTGGCTGCCATCGGTTGCTGGGCCTCATGGCCTAGCTGAGGCCTACCAAGCCTCGCTGGAGTAGGTGGCCTGGGGGCCGCCATGTTGGGGAGCCTCCTGGGCGCTGGGGAAGGACTCACCCGGTGTCCAGAGGCCCCCTGCACTGGTGTCCCACGTGGCTGGGCTCCTGGCATCCCTTGGGCTGCTAGGAGCGTTCTTAGCAGCTCTCTGCATTCCTCACCAGTGAGCTGGTCTACGCTGGGGGTGGCCTGGTCCCTAGCCTCCTCCCCGGTGTCCTGGAAGTCCTGGATGGACTGCTGGCCTTCCATGCCTTCCTCTGTGGCTTGCAGCTGTAAAGAAGCATGCGAAGGGGTCCCTTGCATTCCGCTGGGTCCTCTGGGGACATAGAGATCATCTGTACCCTCCTCGAAGCTCGCATCAGGGACTGGATGCAGGGTTGCCAACCTTGCTTGGAGACTCCTGGTCATAACCGGGGAAGTCCTACCATCCATCTCTTGGGAGTTCTTGCTGGAACCTCCTGGCATCTTGCTTCTGCTGGCTTGGAAGCATTGCCTCAAACCATCCTTGGCTACCACTTTGTGAGGGATATCATGAAGAACGATGGTTCGTTGAGGGCGCTTCCAAAAAAAGGTCAGCACACAAGGATGCAATCAAATTAAGTCTTTATTTAGAAGTAAAGGTAGAGTAAAATAAGTTCCAAGGCATGGAGGCATCCATGCCTGGATTGAGCCCATGGCTCAGTGCCATAGGAGAGTAGAACAAGAGCAGGGAAAAAGGGCAGGGAAAAGCAAAAGGCAGGGAGCAGCCCCTGTGGAGGGGTTCTTATAGGGGCCCCTGGCCCCTCCCTTACCCATGTGTGTGAGGGGGCTGGAGGGCCATTAACTCTCCCCAATGGGGCTGCAGGGGCTGGAGCCCCTTGACCCACCAGTGGGATCAAAGGTGCCTCTTTGCCCCCATCTGGTGGCCTTTGAAGAGACTGCCATGGCTGGCACAAAACACCTAACAGTGCTGCACTGAGCTTTTCCATTTGTATGTTTCAGAGTTTCCTAAGCTTCTTGAGTTGTTTTCTTCTTTAGAATTCATCCATGGAATTCTTCCCAAATTCTTTCTAAATTTGTTAAAATCAGCTCTTTTAAAGTCAAAGACACTGGCTTGATTATGTTCTATTGCTTGTGTCTGCAATATGTTGAATTTTAATATATATGGTCCCTCTCCTCCAAAGTTCCTGCAAGTTCAACCTCCTCTATCATTTCTTCTCTGTTAATGAGAATTAGGTTGAGTATAGCTGTCATTCTAGTTCCCTCCTCCACCTTTTGGATGACAAAGTTGTCAGCTAGGTTGTTCAGGAACCTTTTTGATCTCCTACTTGATACAGTTTGTCTCCCAGTTATTTCAGGGTAGTTAAAACCCCCATTTCTACTACTGTTTCCTACATACATTTATTAATTGACAAGCAAAATGTGCATCTATTTCTTGTGCTTGGTTCAGTGACCTGTAGTATACACCTATGGCAATATCATTCTTTTTTCATTTATGTTAACCCATATGTATTCTAGGAGGCTTTCTTCCTTGGTTTAACACATTTCTTAGAGTTGTAGTGATCTCTTACATATAATGCAACTCCATCTTCTCTTATGTTAGGTCGGTTTCTTTTGAATAGTTTGTATCCTTCCATCAATACATTCCAATTGTGAGTTTCATCCCACCAAGTTTCAATAAGGGCAACTATATCATACTTGCTCCTATGTACTAGTACTTCAAATTCACCCTGTTTGTTTCCCAAACTTTGAGTGTTAGTTTATAGTTATCTGGAATCCTTTATGGCTGATCCTGGGTATCTTTCCTGCATCACCTAGTTTGTATCTGAAGTTTTCTTTCTTCCCCTCACTCTCTACCTCCTTGTTTGATTGGTTGTCTTGGGGTTTATGCTTGGGATTAGATCCTAAAGCTCCTGGAGATTGGTCATCTTCCTCCCTCAGTTTTAATTTAAAGCCCTTTAGTAAATTGAGGCAATTGTTTTCCAAATACTTCCTTCCTGATTCTTGTGAGGTGCAGCCCATCCCTTGCCAGAGGCCCTTCATGTAGGCAATGCAGACTGTGGTTGGTAGTACAGATGAAAACTTGTGCTCCTAACTCCTTAACTTTCTTGCCAAGATGCTTGTAGTCTGTTGATATTGTTTTTTAGGTTATCATGTCATTCATCCCCACATGAAGGGGAAGGTACGGATAGTAATCTGTGGCCTTGATTATTTTAGTAAGGATGTCAGCTACATCTTTGATTTTTGCTTCAGGGAGACAACATACCTCCCTAGAGTGATTGTACATCTACAGCAGGGGTGGTATTCACTTACCGTTGCTACCAGTTCGCAAATGTGAGTGTGCGTGCATGCTCGCTGGCTTTGCTCGCAAGCGCCACCTCCACACATGCGCAGGGCCTTCCGTGCATGCGCAGAGCATCAAAAATGGGATGAGATGATGTCTGGGTGGGTGGGTGGAGCCTCCCACAGCCGCCGCTACCGGTTCACCCGAACTAGATAGAACTGGCTGAATACCATCACTGGTCTACAGACAGTTGATTCTGTTCACCTTCTGTTTTTCAAATATTTTTAAAAATTCTGAAAGTTCTTATAAAATTAAAATATTCAAACATGTTCAAAATGTAGATTTTTTTTGTTCTTATTAGTTTGTAAAATAATTAAACCAAACATTTTTATTCTTCAGTGTTTGTCTTTGGTCCCTCTTATGGCTAATGTTGAGTAGGACTTATATGCAAGTTAGGTTGCCCTCTAGATTAGGTTGTAATCCACAGTTTTGTAAAAACGATAAATGTATATATAAAATTACAGATGACTGAAAATATGAAAGAAATTTAAAAAATCTCAGCTGAAAAGAAAAATGGTCTCTCAGCTGAAAGTATAAATGTAATATCACTTTGTAGCTTGTACTAATTGAGACTTTTCCATTTTTTGCATTGCAAAATCAGGCAGTCCTTTTAGATTTCCTTAGATTTTGATACTGAACCTTTCACAGGAACTCTGGTTATTTTACCAATAGGAAAAATAGAAATAGGAATATAGCACTGATCAATTTTCTTAAAGTCTTTTTTTCACTGCTAATCTGTCTCCTGTCCAAACACTGAAGGAAGGGAAGGTCACTCATCCTAAATACCAATCACATCACCTAGTCTATACAACAGAAACCTCCAAGAGAATATTTGAAAATAAGAATCTGCTTTCCTGCTAGTGGACACAACTGCCAGCTACAGGAAAAACTAGGAAAATGCCAGTGACATCATTATGGATGGGCATTTAACAACAGGGTTAGCACTAATGGGTATAGATCTATTGTATATGTGTATAACAGGACCCTGGCTCCCTTATAATAATGGCTAATGATTGTCTTTTTGATTCAGCAGACTTCAATAGAATGAGGAGGACTGCAGTTGCTTCATGAAGAGCTATCCAGCAGGACATGAACTATTTAGAATTACATAGCATTGATGCCTTTACCATCCCTCCTGCTGACAAGGCATTTTGGCTGCCAGATTCCCATCGTGGAACAACTGATTTGTTTATGCTGGGAGTGATGCTATACTCTTCAGGAGATTAATTTAATGGAACAAGGGGATGGTAGTAAAAATGGGTATTGATCTATACGCTTGTAACCATTGCTAGGTCTTCACCTTTTATGTGCATTTATTGTTATGTCATGTATTTACAACATGTATATGGGCAAACAAGACCTTAGCAAATCCATCAAATGAAACTCCAGGGAATACTCGTGGAAGATTGGATGTGTAGATTCTGAGAGTTGAAGCTTGTTGGCTTAACTGGCAATAACGATATTTTTCTGCTCCCCTGTTCAATGCACACCCATCTGGCTAGGGCAGATCTGGAAATGTCTCCCATACATCAAAAGGACAGAAATTTTATTGATGTGCAAGATCCAATAAATTAGTCCTGCACAAAGGGGAGAACAACTACAAGAGTGGAAAGATGGAATATAATTTTCCAATCAATAAATGCCATTCAGAGAACAAACACTGCCAATCTTTGGGACTGGACTTAGATCCTGAACACAACTGATTTCAGGACATGGGGAACACAATTATTACAGGGATCCCTAATATTTATTTATCAAATTTAGAAACACTCTCACCAAGAGACTCTTGAACCTCTTAGCATGAGTTTAGATTCTCCAGTTGAACATTCTATGTAGATAAAACTCTGTAGGAAAACAAAACACATGATTTCAAATCAAGAGTTTGGGATTTTAAAAAGAGGGAATAAGAACTTGAATTACAAAGCCTTCTCCATGAGAAGAATGTGCAGGGACCCATGGAAGGAACTCAAGGAAAAAAAATGGCATTAGCTAGGTTAAGCAGACCACCACCACGTCTCCCTGTAATCTTTCTTACATAAGCCAAGCCAGTAATAAAAATACTTGGAAGGCAAAGGAATGTGGATAATGATAAGGGATACTTAGAAACAAAGAAAGCTATAGGAAGCAAGGCAAACACACCTAACAGTAATGGTCAATCTAACACAGTCTCTGGATGACTTTGAAGTCCCACATTGATTAACTCATTGCCTCTGACCTCATGGATTCCATGCATATTTTGATTTGCATAAATCCATATAAAGGGGTTGAACTTTCTTTAGCTTCTGGTATTGAAATACAGGTAATTTAGGTTTCTATTGATGAGAATTCTAATTTCTGTTATTAAATGCTAGAATGCATATGGGTCAATATAAAAGAAAAAAAGAATGACATGGCCATAGGTATACTACAGGCCACCCAACCAAGCAGAAAAAATATATGTACTATATTTTCTGACGTATAAGACGACTTTTTAACACATGAAAATCTTCTCAAAAGTCGGGGGTCATCTTATACATCGGGTGTCGTTCTCCTGTAACCAGGCAGACCAGCTCGAAAGGCTCTGACGAGCCTTAAGTGGCTCTGACGAGCCTTAAATGGCTCTGACGATCCAAGCCCTGACGATCTGCTAATCAGGCAACTCAGTTGGGATTGCCAGAGCCATGGAGAAGGGAAAAACTTTTCTCCTTTCACATGGCTCTGACGATCCAAGCTCTGACGATCTGCTAATCAGGCAACTCAGTTGGGATCGCCAGAGCCATGGAGAAGGGAAAAACTTTTCTTCTTTCACATGGCTCTGACGATCCAAGCTCTGATGATCTGCTAATCAGACAACTCAGCTGGGATCGTCAAAGCCATGGAGAAGGAAAAAAGTTTTCCCCCTCCAGTTTGCTTACCTTAGCTGCTTGCCTTGCTTCACTTGCCTGAATCCATTCCATCAGCAAGCAACTCCCTGCCTGCAATCAAGCAGGCAGGGAGTTGTGGACTTCAACTCCCAGAATGCCTCAGCCAGCAAAACAAAGCTGGCTGAGGAATTCTGGGAGTTGAAGTCTACAAGTCTTAAAGTTGCCAAGGTTGGAGACCCCTGTTCTATTGGGTAAGTTTTTTTCCCCTTTGGGATCTTTAAAAAAAAATAGTTAATTGGGGGTTTTTTTAGTTGTTCTTTTTTAGACCTAGCCATTTAAAGTTTAGGAAGTTTTAAATTTAGTTTTAAATTTAAAGTTTAGGAAGTTTTAAATTAATTTTATTTCATATAAAAATAAAAATAAAAAAAAATAAAATAATATTTGTGCAGCTTTCTGAGAGTTAGTATGTTTTTGTAGTATTTCACTCTAACTACACAAACACACAAAATCTCACAAAGCTGTATGTGGAATTTTGTGTGTGTAAAGTGTGACAGTTGTTTTTTGGGGCTTTTTGTGGCTGTGTGAGGTTCCTGCTTGTTTCAGGGGCCATTTTGGGTCTAGCACAGCTGCTTTTACATTGTGGGTGAGCCAGTTGTGTTGTGTTGTGTGTGTGTAAAGTGTGAAAGTTGTTTTGGGGGGCTTTTTGTGGCTGTGTGAGGTTCCTGCTTGTTGCAGGGGCCATTTTGGGTCTAGCACAGCTGCTTTTACATTGTGGGTGAGCCAGTTGATGTTTTTTAATTTTTATTTGGTGTGCATTGGAAGAGGGGTAGTCTTATACGGCGAGCATAGCCCAAACCCTATATTTTAACAGGAAAATTCGGGGGTCGTCTTATACGCCCAGTCGTCTTATACGCTGGAAAATATGGTACCTTTTGCCAACCAACTAACAAATATATATAGGAAACATACTACAATAGTAATGGGGGACTTCAATTAGCCTTACATCAACTGGAAAACAAATTCCGCAGCAAATGAGAAATCGAATAGGTTCCTGACCAACCTAGCTGACAACATTGTTGTCCAAATGGTAGAGGAGGGAACTAGAGGGACAGCCACACTGGACTTAATTCTTACAAACAGAGAAGAAGCGATAGAGGGAGTTGAAATTGCAGGAACCTTGGGTGAGAATGACCATGTCATACTAGAATTCACATAACACAAACACAAGAAAAGGCTTTGTAGCACCATAAAATGTCATTAACTAGACAATATGAAACTTCCAAGATGGGTCCCCAAAGTAATAGTGGTCTGGAATGGTCCTATATCATGACTAAATATAACACATAATTTGACCAAACTAGCTGATATTCTCTCTCTCTCTCTCTCTCTCTCTCTCTCTCTCTCTCTCTCTCTCTCTCTCTCTCTCTCTCTCTCTCACACACACACACACACACACACACACACACACACACTCACTCACTCTCACTCTCACTCTCTCCACATGAACATGAGAGTGCTAATTCCAGCAAGATTAGGAGCAAACAGCCAGAAACAGATTTATAGAACAAGGAATAGGTGGAAATTTTACATTCTGCCAGAAGTAGGAGGCCTCCTGTGCAAAGATTCAATTTTGAATTAACAATAAATGGGGCTGGCATTTTGAACCTGGCAATTGCTAGAATTCTTTCTTAAGTTCTTCCAATACACTTACTTAATTAGATCTGTGTCCATGACTCATTGCCTTTATAACTTCTGGATCTGGTATCAACCAAGAGAAATCTGACAGGAGCAAGAAATGGTTATTGCTTAAGCACCAGAGCTCAAACAGCAGCAAGAGCCCACAAAAGACTGGATCAGGAGAAACCCAGCTTAATTAGAATAGAATAGAATAGAATAGAATAGAATAGAATAGAATAGAATAGAATAGAATAGAATAGAATAGAATAGAAGCTGGAAGGGACCTTGGAGGTCTTCTAGTCCAGCCCCCTGCCCAAGCAGGAGAACCTATAACTCTCAGACAAGTGACTGTTCAGTCTCTTCTTAAAAACCTCCAATAATGGAGTGCCCACGATTTCTGAAGGCAAGCTGTTCCACTGTTAGGAAGTTTTTCCTTAATTCCAGGTTGGAATTAATTATTCCCTCTTCTTTATGGCAGCCTCCTCAAATACTGAAATACTGCTATCATGTCACCCCTAATTCTTCTTTTCTTCAGACTAGCCAGACCCAAAACCTGCAGCCGTTCTTCACATGGTTTAGTCCCCAGGCTTTTGATCATCTTAGTTGCTCTTCTCTGAACTTTTTCCAAAATCTCAACATCTTTTTGTAGTATGGTGACCAAAATTGCTTGCAATATTTCAGGTGGTTTTACTAGGGTTTTGTAAAGTGGCACTAATACTTCATGTGATCTTGATTCTATGCCTCTGTTTATACAACCCAGGATTCAATTAGCTTTTTTGGCTGCTGCTGCACATTGCTGGTTCATATTCAAATGACCATCCACTAGGACTCCAAGGTTCCCCTCACAGTTACTGTTTTTGAGCCAGGTCTTGCCTAATCTGTACTTATACCTTTGATTTTTCCTGCCTAAATGTAAAGTTTTGCTTTTCTCCACATTAAAATTCATTTTGTTGGGAGGACTTCTGGTGGCACCGTAGGCGCCGAAGATGCTCCTTTTGCGAGCGCCAGCCCTGCGATCTCGTAAAGCCGCTAGAACAGCGCAAATCAGCTGTCTAATTGCTTGAAAACTTTCTCCCCAGGAAAAGGGGAGGAAGAGAGCAGACGGGTGCAGGTAGACCTCCCCAAGAAGCCCCAGGAACAATTCTGGGGCTTGAAGGGTGAGAGCTCCCTGGAAGCCCGACAGAGCTCCGGATCTGGGACGTTTCTCCTTTAAACAGAAGACGCCGCGACCACCCCTGCAAACAACGCTTGGAATAAAACATCATTCGGAAGCAGGCTGAGCAAACTCAGGAGAGATCAGATTTGCAAGTACTAAACTTTAACTCCAAATGTGTATTACTTCCTTCTGATTTACTAAGGGGAGAAAGTGAAACCAAGATGGCGATTGAGCTTTAATGGGGCGTGAAAGCGAAAGTTAAAAAGGAAAGTTTCATTTAGCGCTGGCAGCCCCGGTCTAAAATTAGAGATTTTTGCTTGGAAAGAAAGAAGATTAAAAGTTTAAAAGACTATAGCAGTGTTTTTAAAAAAAAATAAAAAAGGATTGATATCATTTAAAGACTGGGAATCTCTGGATTTGGTGGATTTGTTGTTCTGGTTGCTGCATAAATTTACATTGGAAATTAAAAATGGCTTCAAAACAAATAAAGACTATTGTTCCTAAAAGTGCTGGGAGCTCACCAGGTCAAACGTCCAAATTGCAATCTCTCTCTGTTCCAACGGAACCACCAATATTAACACTTGAAATGTTGCAGGAAGCCCTTAAAACACAAGCCTCTGTTATAGAAAAAAAAATTACTTCGGTGTTTGAGGATAAAATTCGAGATGTTGCTGAGGAGACGGCTCAAATTAAAGAGTTCATTCAAAAACGTAATCAGGAAATTAGAGAAGATATTATCATGGCAGTCCAAGGTCTGGCAGGCCATATTGAGGCAATAGATGAAAAAGTGGAAGAAATTAAGCAGTCTAATGAGAATTTGGAAGATAAAGTGGGAGATTTCCAGAATAAGATGGAAAGAGTTGAGGCCGATGTGATAATGATACAATATAGAGATACGGAATTTGCTTTGAGAATAAGAGGCCTCAAAGAAAATAAGCAAGAGAATTTGAGAGAGATTCTTTCAGAAGCATTTGCACAGATAATGGGAGATCAAAAAGCAAATCTGGAATGGCAAATTGACAAAATTTACCGTGTCAATTCATGGGTTACCAGACAGAAACATCTACCAAGAGACATTGTAGTTTATTTTACAACAAGGAGAATACGTAATGAAATCCTACAAGTCACTTTTAAAAATAAACTTCAAGTGCAGGGGCAGGAGGTTTTAATACTGAAAGAAATCCCCCCCAAAATGTTGAGAGCCAGAAGGGATTATGCCTTTCTGGTGGAAGAACTGAGAAACTGTCAGATACAGTACAGATGGGAGGTTCCAGCTGGACTAGTGGTGAACTATTCAGGAGATAGATATCATCTTAACTCAGTGTGGAAGGCAAGAGATTTTTACACCAATGTACTAAAGGCTGGATGCCCACAATCCCCAGAAGTTAGAAGGAAGACGGAAGCAGAGGGGGCAAGAAAGGGGGAGAAGGAAGAATTGCTGGCACAGGCCCAAAGGGGAGTTTTGATTACTCAAGAAGATTTAATACAACTTTTGACTACTGTTCAAGCCTTGGAGATAGAAGAACCTAAGGATCAAAGACAGACCCGAGTGGCAGCCAAGTGTCAAGAAGAATTAAGAGTGCAGCAAATTCAGATGATTCAAGAAACTACAAAAACAGAAGCAGTGGGAGGAGCAAGGCCAAAAAGCAAAATGCATGGAGATTTCCAGCAGATGCTCCAAAAGCTTCAGGGGACCAAGAATGGCAACTAGATTTCTGACTTGGAATGTTAATGGCCTAAATTCGCCACAAAAGAGGAGAAAAATATTTCATTATTTGAAACAGTTTAAAAATGATGTAATCTGTTTACAAGAGACTCATATTAGAAGTAAAGATCAAAAATATTTAATAAATACAAGGTTAGGTATACATTTTGCTGTATATGCTCCCGAGAAGAAGAATGGTATAGTTATATACCTAAAAAAAGACTTAATTGCCAAATTAATTGAAGCAGATGATCAAGGAAGATTTATAACAATTGAACTTTTAATAAAAGGAGAAAAAAATACTTTTAATTGGAGTATATGCACCGAACCAACAACAGGAAAAATTTTATAAGCTTTTACATTCCAAATTGCTACAATGGGATTACAAATCATGCATTTTATTGGGTGATTGGAATGGAGTTTTGGACACTAAAAAAGATAAGAAGGGGCTCTTGCAAAATATCTCAACGTGTGCCAGATTGCCAAAATCGTTTTTTGAAATGATGGATGATATGGAGTTGAGAGATATCTGGAGAGAGAGGAACTCTGAAGAAAAAGACTTTACCTTTTTTTCTGATAGACATCAATCTTTCTCTAGGATTGATTTTATATTAATTACTAATGATCTTTTTTCTAGGGTGAAGAAGACGAAGATTTGTCCAAGAGTTTTAATGGATCATAGTCCAGTTTGGATGGAACTAGAGTATGGAATGGGATTTAAGAGGTCTTGGAGATTAAATGAAAATCTGTTTAGATATGAAGAAAATGTAAAAGAATGTAAAAAATTTATGAAAGAATTTTTCATTATAAATATGCATAAGGGTACATCTATGGAAATGATTTGGGATGCAAGTAAAGCATATATGAGAGGTATTTTGATATATTTGAATAATAAACATAGACGTAAACAGGAAAAAAAAGGAAGGACTTAGAAGACGAAATTTAAAAAAAAGAACAAGCTTTGATATTGAACCCAGTAGACCAGAAAATAAAAGGGGCAATTAACTTACTGCGAGGGCAATTTAATATGTTAATGGCAGACCAGGTCGCAACTAATTTGCAATATACAATATATTTGCAATGCAATATAATACTTTTTGCAATGCTAATAAACCAGGGACATGGTTAGCATATTTGTTAAGGAAAAAACAAAAGTCATGGACTGTAGAGAAAATAGAATATAAAGGTAAAGAGGTTTATCAGCAAAATATGATTTAAAAAGCATTTTTAGAATTTTCTACGAGGTTGTACTCTAGTGATAAAATTCAAAGTATAGATGTAGATAGATATTTACAGAAAGAGAATATTCCTATAATTACAAGAGAGCAAAGGGAGGGTTTAAATCAACCAATAACTTCCGAAGAGATTATGTTTGCAATTAAGCAGTTGAAAGTGGGTAAAGCCCCCGGGACGGATGGTTTGACAGCTGCTTATTATAAACACCTGCAGTTAGAAATGGTGGGACCACTCAAAGAGTTATTTACCAACATACAATCTGGAGGAGATGTACCCCCATCCTGGAGGACAGCTTTTATTTCTTTGATTCCAAAGAAGGAGTAAGACCATACTCAGCCAAAAAATTATAGGCCTATATCACTTTTAAATACAGATTATAAGATTTTTGTTAAAATACTAGCAAATAGGTTAATGACAGTCATGCAACAAATGATTCATAATGATCAAACTGGTTTTATAAATGGTAGACAAATGAAGAGTAATGTAAGGCAAGTGGTTAACCTATTAGAGTATTTGGGGAAGAACAACCAAATACCTGCGGTGCTAATATTTCTTGATGCGGAGAAAGCATTTGATCGATTGAATTGGCACTTCTTATTGAAAATAATAGAAAAGATGCAGTTGGCAGAATATTTTACACAATCTATTAAGGCAATATATCAGAAACAAACAGTGCAAATAATAATTAATGGTAGCTTAACAGATACTTTTAATATAGAAAAAGGAACAAGACAAGGATGTCCCTTGTCTCCATTATTGTTCATCTTGAGTTTGGAATTTTTGTTGAGTAAGATACGTGGGTCGGACAAAATAAATGGAATTAAAATTAGGCAGTATGATTACAGAGTACGAGCATTCGCAGATGATTTGGTTGTTACTTTAACCCAACCATTACAGTCGATTGTAGGTTTAATGGATATAATTACACAATATGGGCAAGTATCTGGTTTTAAAATAAATGCAGGGAAAACGAAGATAATAACTAAAAACATGACTACAAATCAAAAAGGTGAATTAGAAAGATTAACAGGATTTGAAATAGTAAAAATAGTTAAGTATTTAAGGACTGTATGATAAAGTGGGCACAAAATATTGAAGAACCAATAATGATGGAAACATGGGAAAAAATATGGGTTAGAAATGTGAAGTTTACGCAAGCCCAAAACTTAAGAGAGAATTTTTATAAAATGTTTTATAGATGGCATCTAGATCCTAAAAAGCTAGCCTGTATGTATCCAAGTGTGCAACCTAAGTGTTGGAGATGTGAATGTGATGATGCCACGTATTATCATATATGGTGGACATGTAAAAAAATTAAGGCATTTTGGATAAAAATATGGTGGATTATTCAAAATATTCTCAAAAAGAAGATAAAATTTTCTCCACAGTTCTTTTTGTTAGGTATAATTACAGATTGTACTGTTATAGAGACTAAGTTGATTTTAAATTTAATAACAGCAGCCAGACTTTTGGTGGCGCAGTATTGGAAGAAGGAAGACTTGCCTACTATTGAAGAATGGACACTAAAAGTAGTGAATTTAGCAGAGATGGCCAAAATTTCAGCGTATTTGAAGGACCATTCAAATGAAAGATATACATCGGAATGGAGAAGATGGATTGACTATATTCAAAACAAATATCGGACTAAAAAGCTTCAAATAGCTTATGAATGAAACCAACTTTTTCTTTTTGAATTATGTTTTGTTAGTTGAAAGGGGAGTTAAAGAGCAAGAGGGAATTAAGAGCCTACAGAAAGTTAGCATATTTTAGTTTATGTTTGTTAAATGTTATACCCTGTATTTGCTCTGGGAAGTCCGGGGAGGGGGGTTGGAGGGAGAGGGGGGATGGGGGATAGGGGGTGGGTGGAGGAGGGAAGGTGGGAGGAGGGATGGGGAAAAAATTGTTGTAATATTTGATAAAACTTTTCAATTAAAAAAAATTCATTTTGTTGGATAGGGCCAATTGTTCAAGTTTGTCAAGATCTTTTTGGATCCTGATTTTGTCTTATGGGGTGCTGGCTATTCCTGCCAGTTTAGTATCATCTGCAAATTTGATGGCCATATATACTATAGGCCACCCAATCAAGCAGAAAAAATAGATGTAGGTATCAAATCAAAGGTAGAGGAGGGAACTAGAGTGACAGCTATACTCAACCTAATTCTCATTAACAGAGAAGAAATGATAGAGGAGGTTGAACTTGCAGGAACTTTGGAGGAGAGGGACCATATATATTAACATTCAATATATTGCAGACACAAGCAATAGAACATAATCAAACCAGTGTCTTAGACTTTAAAAGAGCTGATTTTAACAAACTTAGAGAGAACTTGGGAAGAATTCCATGGATGAAAATACTAAAGAGCCTTGGTGGTGCAGCAGACTAAAGTGCTGTTAAGTAATACCAGCTGCCTGCAATTACTGCAAGTTCAAATCTCACCAGGCTCAAGGTTGACTCAGCCTTCCATCCTTTCGAGGTAGGTAAAATGAGGACCCGGATTTTAGGGGCAATAAGCTGACTTTGTATAAAAAAGAACACTGCTTAGGGGGGCCCCAAAGCCCTACTAAGCAGGTATATACAAAAGTATGAAGGCTATTGCTTAATGCATTGTAAGCCACCCTGAGTCTCCGGAGAAGGGCGGCATATAAATTGAACCAATAAATAAATAAATAAATAGGAAAACAACTCAAAGAAGCTTGGAAGACTCTGAAAAATATGATCATAAAAGCCTAGACTAGCATAATACTGCTGGAAAAGAAAGACAAGAAAATCCAAGAAGAAACCAGCATGGCTGCACAAAGAGCTCTCTGACAAATTGAAAGACAAAAAGTGCAAAAAAATGGAAAGAACGACACATAACTAAGGCAGAATATCAGCAGATAGTCAGAATCTGCAAAGATGAAGTCAGGAAAGCAAATGCTCAGAATGAACAAAGACTTGCAACAAAAATCAAAGATAATAAAAAAAGGTTTCTTCCAACATATAAATAACGAGAAAAAAATCAAGGAAACAGTCGGTGCACTACAGAGAGAAGACAGTAAGGAAGTAACAATCAACAGAGAGAAAGCAGAGCTGCTTAATTCATCCTTTGCATCGGTCTTCATGCAAAAAGAAACTACAGCTCAATCTACCAAAACATAACTGTAAAAGATAGACTAGCAATAAAAGTTAAAATAAGAAAAAAATAGTAAGAGAATACCTGTCCCTGATCTTTATGAATACAAATCACCAGGATCTGACGGATTACACCAGAGTTCTAAAGGAGCTGGCAGATGTCATCTCAGAACCACTGCACCACATCTTTCAAAAATCCTGGAGCACCAGGGAACTACCAGAGGACTGGAAAAGAGCTGATGTGGTTTCCATCTTCAAAAAAGGAAAAAAATCAGACCCAGGAAACTACAGACCAATCAGCCTAACATCAATACCCAAGAAGATACTGGAAAAGATAATAAAAAAACAGCAACATCTAGAAATGAGTAAAGTAATAACTAGCAGTCAGCATGGGTTTGTTAAAAACAGATCATGCCAAACCAATCTTATTTCATTCTTCAACATAGTGACTAAATTAGTAGAGCAGTGAAATACTGTGCACATAATATAATATTATGTCCATATAATATTATATGGACATAATATATTCAGCAAGGCATTCGACAAAATAGACCACAACCTACTTCTTGGTAAGCTAGAAAAAAGTGTGATAGATAGCAATCACCACCAGATGGATTCGTAACTGGCTGACAAACTGTACTCAACAAGTAGTCCTTAATGGTACTACATCTACATGGAGGGAAGTAAGCAGTGGGATACCAGAAGGTTCCATCTTGGGCCCAGTACTCCTCAATATCTTCATAGATGAGGGAATAGAAGGGGAATTTACCAAATGTGGAGATGATACTAAACTGGCAGGAATAGCCAACACCCTAGATGATAGGCTCAAGATCCATCTGGATCTTGACAGACTGGAAGACTGGGCCCTATCTAACAAAATGAAATTCAATGTAGAGAAAAGTAACGTCTTACACTTAGGCAAGAAAACCAAAAGTAGACATGTAGACTGGGTGAAACCAGGCTTAATAGCAGTAACTGTGAGAGGGATCTTAGTAGACAATCAATTAAATATGAGTCAACAGTGTGCAGCGCCAGCCAAAAAAGCCAAAAGCTAAATTGCATTAACAGAGGAATACTGTCAGATCCCTAAAAGTGATACTGCCATTCAATTGGGAGAAGGGGGAGACTTGGACTCCATTTAGTAGCATTGCCTGTGTCAACAGATATTTTACAACCTATATCCTGGTGTCAAAGAGCCCTGAGATCCCCTTAATGTTGAGGAATGTTTATGACAGCCATGCGGGCTGTTTCACTTTAAAGGATAAAGGAGAAATGATGTGAATACATACTTATCTGGTTCTCAGGGCAGCTGGTAAAGAAAACATCTTCACACTTGTGTATTGGCTAAATCTGCATTCTGGCTTAAAGGAAGGGTCTCTACTGCCTTAATCCTACTTGTCTTGCCTAAGGGTATTCAGACATTGCTTTGAATCCATTGCTGTCACTTCTGCTTAATAAAAGGGTACTTTTGAAATACGTTTCAAGAGTTTTTACTTTCTTTTTTTTATTGAAAAAGTTTTACAAACATCAATTTTCCCCCATTCCCCCCCCCATCCCTTTCTAACCCTCCCAAACCCTCCCTCCCCATGACTTCCCCAAGGTGAAATCCATCCACATTATATTATATCATACTTTACCAGCCCTCTATTCTCCTCCCTGTGCACTATACATTTCTACATAACAATAATCTATTTTGCCCCCTATAAACTATACATTTCTACACAACATTTAGCTAAAAGCTATCTGGTACTTCCTAGTTTGGTATTTATTCTGCACATAATCTATCCATTTCTTCCACTCCCATGCATAAGTCTCTTGAGTCCGGTCTTTTAAGTATGCTGATATCTTCGCCATTTCTGCAAAACTGGCCATCTTCAAAGTCCATTCTTGAATTGTAGGCATCAACCCTTTTCCAATATTGACCAATCAGTAACCTAGCTGCTGTCACCATATACAATATCAATTTTGTTTCACCCACTAAAAAACCCTTAACTATACCCAGTAAAAACAGATGAGGAGAAAATTGAATTTTTTTCTTTAAAACATTTTGCATAACCCACCAAATTTTTATCCAAAAAGCCTTGGCTTTCTTGCATGTCCACCATATATGATAATATGTAGCATCTAAGCAATCACATCTCCAACATTTCAGTTGAACATTAGGATACATACATGACAATTTCTTAGGATCTAAATGCCACCTATAAAACATTTTATAAAAATTTTCCCTTAAATTCTGCGACTGTGTAAACTTAACATTCTGAACCCATATTTTTTCCCAAGTTTCCAACATAACTGGTTCTCCAAAATTTTGCGCCCATTTTATCATACAATCTTTAACCAATTCATTTTCTGAATCTCTTTCTAAAAAAACATTATAAATCCTCTTAATATGCATTGGGCCTTTCTCTTTTATCTGTCTAACCAATTCTTCTTCATGCAACATTAAACCAGTTTTTTGATCTTCTCTCCATCTCAATTGAAGTTGATTATACTGTAACCAAGTTAAATTAATCCCTTCTTCCAACAGTGTGTTCAGTGTCTTTAGTTGCCATCTGCCCCCATCATTAAAAAGTACTTCTTTATATAAACCCCCCCCCCGAGTGACTTTATATTTATATTCCGTATAATGTGACCAAGATACAACCACAACGGTATTTTGTAATCCCATTTGAATCGGTGCTTCTTCCATACTCTCATCAAGGAGCTTCTAAGTATATGGCAATTGAATACTTTATCCACCTTGTTTTCATAAAATAAATATGCATGCCAACCAAATTCAAGATCGTGGCTTTCTATATTCAATATTCCAGTCTTTGTCCTTCCAAACCAGACACTTGCTTGTGTAAACGCTGCAGCTTCATAATATAATCTCAGGTTTGGAAGTTTAAGACCACCCCTTTCACAAACATCTTGCATAATTTTCAGTTTAACTCTTGGCTTTTTCTCATTCCAAACAAACTTATTCACTCCTTTTTGCCATTCAGTCAAATGTTTATCACTTTTAAGCACCGGAATCATTTGAAACAAAAATAAAAATCTAGGTAGAACATTCATTTTAACTGCTGCTATTCTTCCAAGTAAAGACAGCTGCAGTTTTTTCCAGGTTTCCATATCCTTTTGTACCTTTCGCCACAACACCTCATAATTATTTTGAAACAGTTTTATATTTGAATCTGCAACTTGAACTCCTAGATATCTCACCTTTGATACTATTTCAAAGCCTCCCTTCCTTTCCAGTTCCTTCTTTTGATCAACTGTCATATTTTTAACTATCATCTTGGTTTTTTCTGGTTCAGTCTAAATCCTGATACCATACCATATTCTTCTATAACGTCTTTCATCTGAATTATTGATTCCATCGGCTGTGTTAGGGTAACAACCAGATCATCTGCAAATGCCCTTGTTCTGTAATCCTCTTGCCTTATCACTATTCCCTTCAAGATACTCGAGTCCCGTATTGTATTCAACAAGACTTCTAAAGTTAGAATAAACAACAATGGGGATAACAGACAACCTTGTCTTGTGCCTTTTTCTATACTGAAATTTGTAGTTAAGCTTCCATTAATAATAATTTGTGCTGTTTGTTCTTGATAAATTGCTGCAACCGCCTGTACAAACTGATCCCCAAAGTCCATCTTTTTAAAAGTCTTTAATAGAAAGTTCCAATTCACTCGATCAAAGGCCTTCTCCGCATCCAAAACACCAGCACTGCAGAGATCTGTTTATTCTTCTCAAGATATTCCAAAAAGTCTATAATTTGCCTCACATTATCCTTCATATATCTGCCTTCTATAAATCCTGCTTGATCATGATGAATCACCTCTTGAATAACTGGCATTAATCTGTTGGCTAAAACTTTCGCAAAAATTTTATAATCCGTATTCAGGAGAGATATTGGTCTAAAATTTTCTGGTTTTGTAGAGCCTGCCTCCTCTTTCGGTATCAGAGAAACAAAAGCTGCTTTCCATGAAGGGGGTACTTTTCCCCCTTGTTGAAGGCTACAAAATAAGTCTTTATGATGTTCAATCATTTCTGCTTGTAAAGTTTTATAATACACCGCAGTTAAACCATCCGTTCCTGGAGCTTTAGCTGTTTTCAGTTGTTTAACAGCAACAATAGCTGTTATTGGTAAACTCATTCTTTCCTTTTGATCATTAGAAATTTTTATAACTCTCTTTTCTTCTAGGTATTTATTTATAAGTTCATTCTGTATATCATCTTTAGCATATAGTTTGGTATAATAATCTAAAAAGGCTTCTTTAATTAGTCTTTGTTGAAATACTTCCTTTCCTCTATGCTCAATATTCCCAATAGTCCGAGTACTCTGCTGTTTCCTCAGTGTGTAAGCCAACCACCTGCCCAGTTTATTGGCATTACAAAATGTATTATGTTTTGCAAATTGTAAATTAGTTGCTGCTTGTTCCGCTGTAAGCATATGGAATTGATCTTTCAAAAGTTTTATAACTCCTTGTAATTTTTCATCTGTTGGATTTTTTATAAGCAACTGCTCTTTTTTCTTTATCTCTCCTTCCAATTCTAATCTTTTACTTTGTCGATTTGATTTGTGTTTAGAGTTCGTATAAATCAGTATCCCCCGCATATACGCCTTACTCGCATCCCAGACAATTTCAATAGGGGTACCCTTATTTAAATTCATTTCAAAAAATTCTTTCATTTGTTTCTTAAGTTCATTTACATTCTTTTCATATCTAAACAAATTTTCATTTACTCTCCAAGATCTTCTCTCATTCTTTCCCAATTCTATTTCTATCCATACCGGGCTGTGGTCTGATAAAATTCTCGGAAATATCTTTGTTTTCTTTGTTTTTGAAAGTAAATCAACTGTAAGTAAAAATAAAGTCAATCCTAGAGAAGGATCTGTGTCTATCTGAAAAAAAGGTAAAGTCCAGTTCTTTTGGATTATGCACTCTCCAAATATCTTTCAATTCCAAATCTTCTTTCATATCGAAAAAAGCCTGTGGTAGTTTAACACATGATTTTGCCAAGCTCTTCTTATCTATTTTAGGATCTATTACTCCATTCCAATCTCCCATAAATAAGATAGATCTATAGTCCCAGTGTAGTATTTTAGAATGCAATAATTTATAAAAATTTTCTTGTTGCTGATTAGGAGCATAAACTCCAATCACCAAGATTGGGCCATTATCTGTAAGAAGTTCTATTGCTATATATCTTCCACAATCATCTGCTTCTATAATTTTTGTTGGCAATCTTTTATTTATATAAATCACTACACCATTCTTTTTTTCTGAATTTGAAGCTATAAACTGTGTTCCTAATCTAGAATTTATCAAATATTTTTGATCTTGTATTCTAATATGAGTTTCCTGTAAGCAAATAACATCATTATTAAATTGTCTCAAATAATGAAATATCTTCCTCCTTTTCTGTGGTGAATTCAATCCGTTCACATTCCAAGATAAAAACTTAATTGTCATTTGCGGGCTCTTGAAGCGATAAGAGCATTTGCTGAAGTTTCTGTTCCACACTGATAGTCTTCGGCTTAGCTCCTCCCATAGCTTCGGATTTTTGAGCTTTACCATTGACTCCCTGTTCGTCTTGTGATAACTTAGGACTCTGATGTTGTTGTTTCTCTAAAAATTGTTTATAAGCTGTTCGAGTAATGCGCTGATCTTTAGCACTATGCAACATCAAATCAAGATCCGCTGCCACTTCGGGGCTTCCGGTTTGGCTTCCGTCACTGTCAGATGGTCTCTTGGGACCGCCAGCCCCGTCGCCCGTAAAGAGCCGCCTTTACAGCTGAAAGGCGGCTCGAAAAACTCCATTTCCATAAGGAAATGTGAGATAGAGCAGGCGAGGGCAGGTAGAGCCCTCTGCGAAGTCCCCAGAGTTTTTGTTTTACTCTTGGGGACAAAGCAGGATGAGGCTCCCTATTTTCTTCGCCGCTGCTCCGGGCTTCAGAAGACCTCTGCCTTTTGCAGAGCCAGGCGACGAGACCAAGCCTTTTAACAAAAATCAACAGATGGTTTAATTAAAGAGGATGAGATTTGGACTTGGGATCCTAAATCGCAAGTATTCTTAACGATTTTACAAGCGCTCTTAAGTGAAGGAAAAAAAAAGTTTAAAATGGCGACCGCTGAGGCTTGAGAGGAAGAAAGCCGAAAGCGAAAGTCCTTCCGTAACAAGCTACAAAGTAGCGGAATAAACAGTGCTGGCTAGAAGTGAGAAGAAAAATTTCTATTTTAAGTTTCTTTTTTCTTGGAGATTTGATATTGATCTTGTTTGGAGAGAAGTTCTCTTTCTTTAAAAAGAGTTTGTCTGTGTGGCAGGATGGCGTTAAAACTAATAAAGCTTGACAAACAAGCAGCGGGGGGGGGGGTTCCCCCATTTACAATTATGTGAACAAGTTTCGAGCTTACAGACTCAGAAGAATGGCTTTAATTTAAAAGAATTTGTCCTGGAGGAAATGGCAAGACATCACGAGATTGTGAACCAGAATCTTGAAAAATTTAGGCAGGAAATTAAAGAATTGATACAACTAAAGTATGATAATTTGCAACGAAAGATTGTAACAGTGACTAATGCTTTTTCAGAAATAGTTATAAAGATGGATACAAATATCAAGTTATTAGCGTCTAAAATGGAAGAAGTTGATGATAAGATTTATAATTTGGATAATAAAATACAAAGAATTGAAAATGATTTGATAAATATTCAAGACAATAGTTTAGAAGTAAACTCTAAAAAGGAAGCTGGTCACGAGACTTACAATGCAGAAGATATAAAGCAAGGGATTGAAAAAGAAGTTACAATGATGCAAAACAGGCTCACGGAATTTGCGGTTAGAATGAGAAGGTTACAGGAAAACAATAGAGATGATTTAAGAAAAATATCTGCTGAAGTTCTGGGCGGGATTTTAAAGGTTCATCCTGAGGAGGTATCTTGTAAGATTGACAAGGCCTATAGAGTTAATTCTTGGGTGGCAAAGCAAAGGCAGTTGCCTAGAGATGTGGTGATTTACTTTACAGATAAAGAAATAAGAAATGATATTGTGCAAAAATCCTTTAATTCTACTCTACAACTGTATGGAAGAAAGATCTGGATATATAAAGAGTTGCTGCCCAAGATGTTAAAAGATAGAAAGAAATTTGGATTTTTGGTGACTGAGCTAAAGAAACAAAACATCTCATTCAGGTGGGATGTTCCAGTTGGCATAATATTGAGACATCAAGGAGAAAGATATCAACTAAATACTGTTGAAAAAGCGGAAGAATTTTACTACAAGGTTCTCAAAATGGGTTCAACATCTTCATGTATAATATATGAGTGGAATAAAGAAAAGCAAAATCAACAAGAGATAGAAATTCAGGATAAGCAGAAGGAGGTGGAAGTAATGGAAAAACAACAAGTTACAGAGGTCTTTGTAGATGAGCCGCTCCTGGATTCTCCTTCAGAGGTCTCAGCTGGACTATTTATAAATACAAGAGAGGCGGCTCTGGATTCTAATGTGATGACTTATCAAGTTACAGACCAGCATGGAAATCAATCAGTTGATATACAACTCATAGAAAAGAAATCAGAATGGAGATTTAAGCCACAAAAGCAAAACCAACAAGATCAAGTTATAGATCAGCATGAAAACCAAACAGTTGATATACAATTTATAGAAAGGAAATCAGGATGGAGATCTAACCCACAAAAAGTCAAGAAAAGAAGAAGCAGGTCTCACAAAAACAAAAACTTTTAAACTAAACAACAGTGTAATGCCAGTTATCTAAGAGATGATTGAATATATGAAAAGATAGCTGAGGCAAAGTATTGGTTTATATTATCTTGAGGAGAGTGACAGACCTCTGCAGTGCTGTACTTTTGGGATGTGAAAAGGGCCTTAAACTGAATGGATTGGAACTATCTTTTTTTTTTTGGATTCTTTGATAAATGTACTACGTTTATGCTGAGCTACAAGGCAAGAGAGTTATGGGATTGGGGCACGCAGATGATCTGGTTGTTACCCTATTACGGTGGTTGGAATTAATAATTTAGATGAAAGACACTACTATAGACACTATATGGAATACAAATATAAAGTCACTCGGGTGGTTGTTTTTGTTTTTGTTTTTATATGAAGATATTTGCTATTGATGGGGGCAGATGGTAATTGAAGATACCGAACATACTGTTGGAATTAGGATGTTATGTTACCCTAACATGGGTGATGGAGTTAACAATCCAGCTGAAAGACATTACAGAAGATATCATATGGATTACAAACTTAAAGTCATTTTAAGAGGATTTTATTTACATAAGGGAATACTTTTTAGTGGTGTGGGCAGAAGAATAAAGATATTAAGAATTATTAAGTATGGTAGTCTTGTAGGAAAGTGGGTGGAGACAGGTTAGCTTATTGATTGTTTAGTTTAAGAAAAGGGATATTATGTTTAGATATGAATATATGCAAAAGATTTGAGTTAAGAGATATATCTATTATATAGTTTTATAGTGGAAGGTTGCTTTGAAATGTTATATTAATATACATAAAAGATTTGATTTAAGAGATATATGTATGGGGGGGAGAAAAAGGGTAGATTATGAGTAGAAATTGTTAAATTGGGGGATATAATCATATTACTATGCTAAATTAGGAGTTATTATATAATGTTATAGTAGAATGTTATTTTGAAATGTATAGTATAAGGGGGATATAATAATATTATTAGAAAGAAAGGGTCAGCATATGGGGGATGGAGCAAGGGGATGGTAAAGTATTATATAATCTGTTATGAATTTGGGTTTTATTTTGAAGAAGCCACAGGGGGAGGGGAGGGGGAGGGGGGGTTAGGGCGGAGGGGGGAAAAGGGGGAAAATTTTGTATTTGAAAAACTTTTTCAATAAAAAAAAAAAGATCCGCTGCCACTTCTCTTGTATTTTTAGGTGGTTCAGCTAAAGACTCTAAGGGAAGATCCAACAAAGGTAGGCCCCCTGCCGCTCCTTGAGTCTCTAGTGCCTCCCTCTCCATCTGTTTCCTCTGCTCTTCAAGCTCTTGTTCAAATTGCTTATCCTTCTCACCCTCCATTATAGCTAACACTGAGGAAGTACGTGGAGATGCTGCACCAGGTTTAAAAACACTGAAATAAAATTCTTCCGCTTTTTGAAGAGTATTTAATCGATATCTCTCTCCTTGATACCTCAATATTATGCCAACTGGAGTGTCCCATCTGAATGGAATTTGTTGTTTCTTTAATTCAGTCACCAAAAATCCAAAATCTTTTCTATCTCTCAACATCTTAGGTGGCAATTCTTTGTAGATCCCAATCTCTCTTCCATCCACTTGAATAGTAGAGACAAAAGATTTTTGCAAAATATCATTTCTTATTCTTCTATTTGTAAAGTAGATTACCACATCTCTAGGCAATTGCCTTTGCCTTGCCACCCAAGAATTCACTCTATAGACCTTATCAATTTTGCAAAAAATCTCCTCAGGGTCAACCTTTAACATTACAGCCAGAGCATCAGCACAAACCCTTCTCAGGTCTTCTCTATTATTCTCTTTTATACCTCTGAGTCTCACAGCAAACTCCATAAATCTGAATTGCATCATTGTCACTTCATTTTCAAGCCTTTGTGTTTTATTATCAACATTAGAAATTTTTTGATCAGCTTCCTTCGTTTTAGATTCCACTTCTGAGCTAAGATGTTCCACTTTCTTATCAACTTGGAGCACTACTTCTGACAAACCAGTCACAGCTGTCAATATTTCCCGTTTCATCTTGTCATACTTTTCTTGAACCATCTCTTTAAATTCCTGCTGTGATTTTTCAAATTTCTGATCTAAAGCCCCAGCAATAAATTCCTTCAAATCATTAAATCCAGATTCTTGTGTTTGGGTCTGCGTCTGTGAACTCAAAGGCTGCTCTTTTGGTTTATGAGTGGGGGAGCCCCCCCCCCCCCAGCAGCTTTAGCTGGCTTTGTTTGTTCTTCCATTCCATTCTTCCATGCAGCCTGACTCTTTCTAAAAAGGATGTCCTCTCCCCCTTTCCACCACAAAAACCTTTCAAGAATTTCCCCAGCTTTAATCAAGTCCCAAGGGAGAGGGAACAAGTCAAATCACTTTTAAAAGAACTTTTCCTCTTTCTTCTGGCCAGCGCTGTTACTTTTTGTTACTTTGTAGCGCAAATACGCTCAAACAATTCCACTTTCGCTTTCAGCATTCCTTATTGCTAAAGCTGGGCACCATTTTAAAAGAACTTTCACTTCTTCTCAGTTACTAAATTCATTCACAGGGCTAAGAAAAATACTTGCGGTTTAATTTTCAAGTCCAGATTCCACCCTGCTTATTTTTAACAATTTTCTTGGCTTTCTCTCATTTCGTTGGTCGCGTCGCCTGGCTCTGCAATTGCAGAGTCGTCCTCGGAGCCCGGAGCCTCAGCGTGCTGTATAGGGAGCCTCACCTTGCTTCCTCCCCAGATGCTGAAAAAATGATCTGGGGACTTCAAAGGGGGCTCTACCCTGTCGCGCTGGCTCTTCTCCCGATTCCTTCGGATCGTGGAGTTTTCCAAGCCACCTCTCAACTGTAGAGGTGGCTCTTTATGAGCAACGGGGCTGGCGGTCTTAAAGGGACCGTCTAACAACGACAACGGCTCCAACCGGAAGTCAAGAGTTTTTACTTTCTTAAGTTGGGACGAGAGGCAATCCTTACAGAAAGCAACGTCTGCAAAACAGTCAACCCAGAGAAGCAATCTTCGCTCTACTGAGGGGACCTTGTAAACCATGTCCGAACGAAGCAGATAACTGTGAGAAGCCGAATGCTGGGGGGAGACATTAAGCACCACCCAGCCGGATGCCTGTTTCGTACACCCCATCGGAGAGGATGAGGTAAACTTGGAGAATCCTGAAAAGCCCCGCTGGTCAATTGGCATCGGGAAGAAAGATAGCTGGGATGAGAGTACCAGAGGAGTCACTCTCAGCCATAGCAACTGAAAACCTGTGTGGAAACTGGAACTAGAAGCCCTCGCTGACCAGGGGTAACTAACCAAAGCACCACTGAGGGAGGATTGTCTGAAGAGGCATATAACCCAATTGGTGATGGAAACTTTGGAAAATCTCAACATCTGAGGGGAGCCAGGACGACTACCAAAGAGCGCTGAAAGGGCAGCAGTTGCGGATGATGCCAGGGGAGACACCCCTCTTCTGGAGCCCAGCTATCGAGCAGATGGTGCAGCAGCAGTGGGAGAAGATCCAGAAAACCCTCCCATCCAGGCAGCACGCACACTGGCGCCTACTCCCAACCAGTCCCGAGTCCCGCAACTGGAAAGAGAAACTCCCTCCCTTGGGATGAAATATGATGGGGATCCACAGCAATTAAGATGTGTTTTTTTGAAAAAAGTTTTTTTTTAATTTTTTAAAAACATAAACATAAAACACATTTTTTCCAAAACGAAGCATTAATCCGGTCACAAATTAATACAAATTATTAACAAATCTTATTTTTCAATTAACACAACTTAATATTTTACTCAGTTATTTTCCTAAATTCTATCAATTTAACTATGCCATTATCCCAAAAACCCGTTACTTAAATCTTAAATCCTAACCAAATATCATTCCATTTTTCTCTTTCTTTTTGCTTAGATGGATATATTTTAACAATATAAATCATTACAGTTATTGTAAGCGTTTAAAAAATATTGTAACTATTGCTCCCAATATAATCATCTTCATTACTTTACTATTAATCCTAACACAATCATTTCATTTTTACTATTCCCAACATAAACATTTTTGTTTTTTGGCTGTTAATTCCAACATAATCATTTTATTTTTACTGTTGAACTCAACTTTATCATCTTAGTTTCTGTTATTAAACCCAATTTATTCATTTCATTTTTACTGTTAATCTGAACATACTCCTCCTTATTTTGGCTGTCCTACCCAGCATAATAATTTTTATTTTTTGGGCTGTTAATCCCAGCATAGTCATTTTATTTTTACTGTTAAACCCAGCATCATTATCTTTGTCTTTGTTGTTAAACCTATCATAATCATTTCATTTTTACTGTTACTCCCAGCAAAATCGTTTGTTTTGCTGTCCTACACAGCATAATCATTTTTGGTTTTTTTGGCTGTTAAACACAGCATATTCATTTTTGTTTTTTGGCTGTTAAACACAGCATAATCATTTTTGGTTTTTGGCTGATAAACACAGCATAATCATTTTTATTTTTTGGCTGTTAAACACAGCATAATCATAGTTAGTTTTACTATTAATCCCAGCATGGTCCTCTTTTGATTGTTTCCATCCATCTATACATTGTTTATTTCAGTTAATCATATTTATCATTATCCTTTTTTTGACAGTTTTACATTGAGACATGGTTCTTACTTAAAACATACCTTTGTATATATTTATAAATCTCTTTTAACATGCTTAATTTCTCTTATGTTCTAATTTCCATCAATATTTCAACTTTATATATCTATGTCATATTCTTCTCATATTCTTATTCATCCATATTTGCCTATAAAAAACCTCCTTTTTATTATTACTACCCACCTATACATTGTTTCATTTTTAAACATTGTTTCAATCTTCCAGCCATGTATTCCTTATTTCTTCATTTTCTCGCCTGCTAGCATATATTTCCTTCCATTTTCAAAGTCTTCAAATTTTGTCCTCCATATGTCATATTAAATCTTTTTCTTATTTTTATTCCGGATATAGTGCATCAAGTTCCCTTCTCTTGAACCTGCGCTAGATCCTTCTTTTATTCCTGTGCCAGTTTTTTAAATTATTATTCCAATTATAGGAGTTCCATTGTAGTTTCCTTTTCTTTTCACCAAAATCAAACTGCCTGCAGACAAGAAGAAAAACCTCCTCCACAAAATCCCAAGGCTGTTATCTGTAAAGTTCAGAATTTTCCATAACAAAGACGAATTGCAATGTTCCTTTTTAAACCAGAAGGTGTCCCTCTACAATCCACATTTTCCATTAGTCATATTCCATTTTGTTTCAATTATATAACAGTCCAATTTAATTACTCTTTTTCCTTTGATTTTAAGAATATCAAATCTTCTTCTTTTTTAAGATCCAGTTCAAATTTTAAAATATCCAGTCTTTTCACCATGTCTTTTTTTTTTATTGAAAAGTTTTTTTAAAAAATTTTTTACAAACAATTTTCCCACCCCTCCTCCCCCCTCCCAACCCAACCCTCCTCCCCCCCCCCGTACTTCCCAGAGCAAAATACAGGGTATAGCATTTAACAAACATAAGCTAACATATGCAAACTATCTATAAACTCCTATCTCCCTCTTGCACTTTAACTACCCTTTACATGACTAAATATAAGAATTCCCTTAAATATCTTTTTTTTTCATTCATAAGCTTTTTTTTTTTTTTAATTTGATTTATATGCCGCCCTTCTCCAGAGACTCAGGGCGGCTTACAATGTGCTAAGCAATAGCCTTCATCCTTTTGTATATTTATACAAAGTCAGCTTATTGCCCCCACAACTGGGTCCTCAATTTACCTACCTTAGAAAGGATGGAAGGCTGAGTCAACCTTGAGCCTGGTGAGATTTGAACCTGCAGTAATTGCAGGCAGCTGGTCTTAATAACAGGGTGCTTTAGACCACTGTACTACCAAGGCTCTTATTTGAAACTTTTTAGTCCCATATTTATTTTGAATATAGTCAATCCATCTTCTCCATTCCAATATATATCTTTCATTTGAGTGATCCTTCAAATATGCTGAAATTTTAGCCATCTCTGCTAAATTCACTACTTTTAGTGTCCATTCTTCAATAGTAGGTAGATCTTCCTTCTTCCAGTGCTGCGCCACCAAAAGTCTGGCTGCGGTTATTAAGTTCAAAATCAAATTAATCTCTATAACCATACAATCTGTAATTATACCCAATAAAAACAACTGTGGAGTAAACGTTATCTTCTTTTTAAGAATATTTTGCATAATCCACCATATTTTTATCCAAAATGCCTTGATTTTTTTACACGTCCACCATATATGATAATACGTGGCATCACCACACTTACATCTCCAACACTTGGATTGTAAACCTGGATACATACAAGCTAACTTTTTAGGATGTAGATGCCATCTATAAAACATTTTATAAAAATTTTCTCTCAAGTTTTGGGCTTGCATAAATTTTATGTTTCTAATCCATATTTTTTCCCACGTTTCCATCATTATTGGTTCTTCAATATTTTGTGCCCATTTTATCATACAGTCTTTGACTAACTCCGTTTCTGAATCTATCTCTATCAATACATTATACAACCTTTTTCTGTGCATTTGACCTTGGTCTCTAATTTGTTTTATCAAGTTTTCCTCATTTTGCAAGATACCAATTTTCTGATCCTCTTTCCATCTAGCTTGCAGCTGTCCATACTGAAACCAAGTTTGAATTATCCTTTCTTCTTTTAATACATTCAAAGATTTTAACTGCAATGTGCCTCTTTCCATAATAAGAAGCTCTTTGTAAGTAATCACATCTTGTTTTTGTTCTACACTTATATTCTCTATCGCATGTCTGGGTATTGCCCATATAGGTATTTTATTGTTTAGTTTATATTGATACTTTTTCCAGACACGTAATAACGCATTCCTTAATATATGACTTTTAAAATTCTTATCCACCTTTTTATCATATAATAAATATGCATGCCAGCCATATACCAAACCATATCCCTCTATATTCAATATTCTCTCTTCTGTTGAGTTAATCCAATCACTAATTGCTGAAAGGGCAGTTGCCTCATAATACAATCTTAAATTGGGCATTTTGAGACCTCCTCTCTCACGTATATCTTGCATTATTTTTTGCTTTATTCTCGGTCTCTTTCCTGCCCAAACAAAGTTGCTGATACCCTTCTGCCATTCCTTCAAATTTGCATCTTTTTAAAGTTTGGTATCATTTGAAAAAGAAATAAAAACTTTGGTAAAACATTCATTTTTACTGCTGCTATTCTTCCCAACAAAGACAGTTGTAGTTTTTTCCAGTTTTCCATCTCTTTATGTATTTTTTTGCCACAACGGTTTGTAATTATACTTGTATAATTTTACATCTGAAGTCACAATATAAACCCCTAAATATTTAACCTTCTTTACTATTTCAAATCCTGTTACTCTTTCTATTTCTTCTTTTTGATTTATAGTCATATTTTTAGTCATTATCTTTGTTTTCCCTGCATTTATTTTAAATCCAGATACTTGTCCATATTGATTAATTATATCCATTAAACCTATAACCGATTGCACTGGTTGGGTTAAAGTAACAACCAAGTCATCTGCAAATGCTCGTAATCTATAATCATAATGCCTAATTTTAATTCCCTTTATTTTATCTGAACCACGTATTTTATTCAGCAAAAATTCCAAAGTCAAAATAAACAGTAATGGAGACAAAGGACACCCTTGTCTTGTTCCTTTTTCAATATTAAAAGTTTCTGTTAAACTACCATTAATTATTATTTGTGCTGTTTGTTTCTGGTATATTGCCTTAATAGATTGTGTAAAATACTCTTCAAACTGCATTTTTTCTATTATTTTCAATAAAAAATTCCAATTCAATCGATCAAATGCCTTCTCTGCATCCAAAAATATAAGCGCCGTAGGGACTTGGTTGTTCTTCCCCAAATATTCCAATATGTTAACTATTTGCCTTACATTACTTTTCGTTTATCTCCCATTTATAAAACCAGTTTGATCATTCTGAATCGTTTGTTGCATAACTAGCATTAACCTATTTGCTAATATTTTAGCAAAAATCTTGTAATCTGTATTTAAAAGCGATATAGGCCTATAGTTCTTTCTTTCTTTCTTTCTTTATTTATTAATCAAATTTCTATACCGCCCTACTCCCGAAGGACTCAGGGCGGTGAACAGCCAAGATAAAATACAGATAATACAAATATTAAAAAATCCCTTAAAATTATTAAATATTTCGGTCGAAACACAGATTAAAACACCCAATTTGTAAAATCACGACTTAAAAAATTTAAAAATTTAAAAGATGGGAGTTAGGCCAGGCCAGCTTGCTGAAATAGAAAAGTTTTGAGAGCACGGCGAAACGTGCGCAGGTCCGGGATCTTCCGTATCTCTGGGGGGAGCTCGTTCCAGATGGTAGGTGCCCCCACAGAGAAGGCTCTCCCCCTGGGGGCCGCCAGTCGACACTGTTTGGCCGATGGCACCCTGAGGAGCCCCTCTCTATGGGAGCGTACTGGTACTTTGGCTGACTATGGTCTTGATCCTCTTTTGGAATCAAAGAAGTAAATGCTGTTCTCCAAGATGGGGGTACATCTCCTCCAGATTGTATTTTAATAAATAATTCCTTAAGTGGTTCCACCATTTCTAACTGCAAATTTTTATAATAAACAGTTGTCAATCCATCTGTCCCAGGAGCTTTACCCACTTTCAACTGTTTAATTGCTAAGACAATTTTTTCCGAGGTTATCGGTTGATTCAAACCTTCCCTTTGCTCTTCTGTAACTTTAGAAATATTCTCCTTCTGTAGATATCTATCTATATCTATACCTTGAATTTTGTCACTAGCATACAACCTCGTGTAAAATTCTAAAAAGACTTTTTTAATCATGTTTTGCTGATATACCACTTTACCTTTATATTCTATTTTCTCTATAATACGTAGCTTTTGTGTTTTCCTTAACAAATATGCTAACCATCTACCTGGTTTGTTAGCATTACAGAAAGTATTATGTTTAGCATATTGCAGACTAGTTGCAGCCTGATCTGCCATCAACATATTAAATTGCCCTCGCAATAAATTAATTGCTTCTTTTATTTTCTTATCTGCTGGGTTCAATGTTAATACTTGCTCTCTCTTTTTTATTTCCTCTTTTAAATCAATCCGTTTTTTTTCCTGTCTACGTCTGTGTTTATTATTCATATATATTAAAATACCTCTCATATATGCTTTGCTTGCATCCCATACCACCTCCATAGATGTACCTTTATGCATATTCATAACAAAAAATTCTTTCAAACATTTTTTACATTCTTTCACATTTTCCTCATATCTAAACAAATTTTTATTTAACCTCCAGGATCTCCTGGGTCCCTTTTCATGTTCCAGTTCCATCCAAACCAGGCTATGATCTGTTAATGTTCTTGGATATATCTTCATCTTCTTCACCCTAGAAATAAAATCATTAGTAATTAAAATAAGGTCAATCCTAGAAAGGGATTGGTGTCTATCAGAAAAAAAAGTAAAGTCTTTTTCTTCAACATTCCGTTCTCACCAGATATCTCTCTACTCCATATCTTCCATTATATCAAAGAAAGATTTAGGCAATCTAGCGCACATTTGAATATTTTGCGAAGGTCCTTTTTTGTCTTTTTTAGTATCCAAAACTCCATTCCAATCACCCAATAATATACACGATTTGTAATCCCATTGTATTAGTTTGGTATGTAAAAGCTTCTAAAATTTTTCTTGTTGTTGGTTAGGTGCATATACTCCAATTAAAAGTATTTCCCCTCTATTAAAATTTCAATTGCTATATATCTTCCTTGATCATCTGCTTCAATTAGTCTAGCTATTGAGTCTTTTTTTAAGTATATAACTATGCCATTTTTCTTTTCGGGTGCAGATGCTACAAAATGTGTTCCCAATCTTGCGTTTATCAAATATTTTTGATCTTTCATTCTAATATGTGTCTCTTGCAAACAAATTACTTCATTTTTGTACTGTTTCAGATAATGAAATATTTTCCTCTCTTTTGCGGTGAATTTAAACCATTGACATTCCAAGTTAAAAATCTAGTTGCCATTCTTGGCACCTTGAAGCTTTTGGAGCATCAGCTGAAAATCTTCCTGCATTTTCCTCTTCAGCCTTGCTCCTCCCACTGCTTCTGTTTTTGTGATTTCTTGAGTTTTCGTCTGAATTTGCCGCACCTTTAATTCTTCTCTGCGCTTAGTTGCCGCTCGGGTCTGTCTCTGATCCTTTGGTTCCTCTATTTTTTCCAATAACACCAGAGCTCGAACAGTGCAGAGAGTTGTATTAAGTCTTCTTGAGTAATCAAAACCCCTCCTTGGGCCTGTGCCTGCATTTCTTCTTTCTCCCCCTTTCTTGCCTCCTCTGCTTCCTTTCTTCTTCTAGCTTCTGGGGATGGTGGGCATCCAACCATTAATACATTTGTGTAAAAGTCTCTTGCCTTCCAAACTGTATTGAGACGATATTTTTCTCCTGAGTAATTCACCACTAATCCAACTGAAACCTCCCATCTGTACTGTATCTGGCGATTTCTAGGTTCTTCCACCAAAAAAGCATAGTCCTTTCTGGTTCTCAGCATTTTGGGGGGAATTTCTTTCAATATTAAAACCTCCTGCCCTGCCACTTGAAGTATATTTTTGTAGGAAGCTTGTAAAATTTCATTTCATATCCTTCTTGTTGCAAAGTAGATTACAATATCTCTTGGTAAATCTTTCTGTCTGGCAACCCATGAGTTAACATGATAAATTTTGTCAATTTGCCATTCAAGATCTGCATTTTGTTCTCAATTATCTGTGCAAAGGCTTCTGCAAAGATCTCTCGCAAATTCTCTTGATTATTTTCTCTCAGGCCTCTTACTCTCAGGGCAAACTCCATCACCCTATATTGCATCATTGTCACTTCTAAGTCTCCCCTCTCCATCTTTGTCTGGACCTCGCTTTATTTTCCAAATCCACATTGGATTGATTAATTTCTTCTACTCTTTCATCCAGCCCTTCAATATGGCTTGCCAGACCCTGAAATGCCAAAACAATATCTTCTCTGATATCCTTATTTCAAATTTGAATTACCTCTTTAATTTCTGCCATCTCTTCAGCCACATCCTGCATTTTTTCTTCAAAGACAGAAGTAATTTTTTTCCTCTAAAACAGAGGCTTGTGTCTTTAAAGCTTCCTGCAAAGCTTCCAGTGTTAATATTTGTGGTTCCATTGGAGCTGACAAAGATTGCAATTTAGATAGTTGGGCTGGTGATCCCCCAGCACTTTTAGCCGCAACAATTTTTATTTGTCTTGAAGCCATTTTTAATTTTCAATTTTAATTTTAAACTTTTGCAACAGCCAAAACAATAAGTCCATTAAATCAAGTTAATTTCCAGTTCTTGGTAAATTTTTTGATTCATCTAAAGTCAATTTTAAATCTTCATTCTTTTAAAGTAAAATCCAATAATTTTAAACAGGGGCTGTCAGCACTAGACGATACTTTGCTCTTAACTTTCACTTTCACATCCCATTAAAGCTCTGGCTCCATTTCCTTTCTCTTTCTTCCCTTAATAATCCAGAAGGAAGTATATAATACACATTCAGAGTTAAAGTTTGGTACTTGCAATTATGATCACTCCTGCCTTTGCTGTGCCTGCTTTTGTATCCAGTATTTTGAAAGGTTGTTGCAGGGGTGGTCATGGCGTCTTGTTCTGCTTAAAGCAGAAGCGTCCCGGATCCAGAGCTCTGTCGGGCTTCCAGGGAGCTCTCACCCTTCAAGCCCCAGAATTACTCCTGGGGCTCTTGGGGAGCTCTACCCACGCCCGGCTGCTCTCTTTTCCCCCTTTTCCTGAGGGGAAAGTTTCCAAGCCACTAGACAGCTGATTTTCACTGTTCTAGCAGCTTTAACGCGATCGCAGGGCTAGCACTCCGAAGGGAGCAACCACCAACGGAAGTTTCTCTTTTCACCATGTCTTGATATTTAATCCCATTAGTTCTGTTCAAGGGTTAGTTGTTTGTTGGGTCTTTGTCTCATTAAAGTTACATTTTAAACTTTCCATAGCCCCTTTGTTGTTCAGCCGCTGTTTTAAGGCTAGGGGTCTTATAGTTAAAAATATTGCTCTAAGCGTTGTTACAAGTCTGGGTTGGTTGTCACTCACCCGGCTTCAAAGAGCTCCATTTCGCTCCACTTTCCTCCTGCAAATCTCTTAGTCTGGTTGTCCCAGCTTCGTGGCAGCCGCCATGGCTGCTGCCCCCCACCGCCAACTCACAGAGGGTTCTCTCTGACCTCCAAGGAACTTGCCTGTTCCTCTTGGTTGTCCGAGGCACCCCTCTTTCTTCCCCGTCCCTGCAGGACAGTTCCAGTCCAAAGACCCATCAGTGATGGTTCGACAGCCGGGGTTTTCGCAGCGCTCATCAGAGCCCGCTATTTCCCTGACTGTCTTGTCGCGACGCCAAACCGGAAGTCCACAATTAGGATTTTTTGTGGCACATGTGCTCACCTACATGTAAGAGTGTGATTTCCAAACCCCAGGATCCCGAGTGTGAGTTGTGACCCTAGCCCTAGAGGGTGCTGCTGCCAGATGGATGGTGACGCTTCATAAAGCCAATGCACCAGAACTGCGGGATTTCAACCATTTCATGATGGCCCTGCGATGACGGTTTGAGGACCCTCTTGCAGATCACAAAGCACGGGACTGCATTAAGGTGGTGAGGCAGGGCGACAGCCAGTAGCAGAGTATACTGAAGAATTCCGGGACCTCACATGTCATGTGAACTGGCCAAATGATATTTTAGTGAGCTGTTTCAAGAACGGGCTGAGTGATGATCTATACAATGCCTGCATGGCCCGAGGTGCACCGAATCACCTACATCACCGCTGAAGAAGCTGAAACCGATATGGCCAGAAACCAGTACCGAGCGGGGCGAGCATGGAAGAAATCCCCACCCCAATGGAAGCAAGAGCCTCTCAAACCACAAACCGCATTTTCTCCGAAATCCTCAACCTGTTTCAAGTGTGGAAAAGAGGAGCACCGAGCTACAGAGTGTCATTCACAAACATCCACCCGGAACCACCCACCGGGGAAGGGGGTGGGGACTTGCAAAATCTGGCCAACATGGGAAGAAGACTGCCCTGAGGAGCACGGAGATCATAGAATTTCCATCCCCCCCCCTTTTGGGGAGGAAACCCTAGCATCTCAGCAGGAGGAATCACACTCATTCGGAAGTGATCCAGAAGATGAACCACTGGTAAGCAAACCAATTAAACTGCTCACCCTCCCCTTAAGACTATTTATCCCAAACTGGGACAGGGAGATAAATATCTCTGCTCTAGTGGACTCAGGGTATACCTGTTGTTTGATCCGTCCAACCATAGTAGGGAATTGTGGATTAACATCAGAAAGCTGAAAAACCCCATTGCTTTCTGCCAATTAGATAGGTCAATAGCGGGGGGGAGCCAGTTTCTTTTGCCACCGAGCCTCTACATATAGACATTGGAAGCCACGAGGAAATACTTACATTTATAGTGGCACTTGACATGGAATGGCCGTTAGTCTTGGGCCTTGCATGGCTGAAAAAATGGATCCCCAAAATCAATTGGAAGCAAGGCATCTTAAAATTTCGGATGCATGTGACTTTTGCCAAGAATCCACATAAAGAAACTGAGGGGGCAGAGAACCGAGAAACAGCCATGCCTGGTCGCGCCATGCCAACTGAGGGCATACCCATAGAATACAAGGATTTGGCTGAAGTTTTTAGCGAAAAACCCTCAGACGAGCTCCCTCCCCATCGCGCCGGCTGTGCGATAGAAATCTTACCCAGCGCTAAACTCCCTAAACCCAAAATGTACAGCATGTCACTGAGGGAGTTGGAAGAGCTGTGAACATTTATTGAGAAAAACCTAGAAAGGGTTTTCATTGAGCCAGCCCGACCAAAAATCACAGCTCCAGTGTTATTTAGAGAAAAAAAAGATGGCTCAAAACGTCTCTGTGTTGATTTTTGAAACCTAAATACGATCAGTGTGGAGAACATGTACCCCCTCCCCCTTATGAAAGATATGCTAGCACACCTCGCTAAAGGGAAAAAATTTTCAAAGCTGGACTTAAGGGAGGTTTACTACTGTGTCAGAATTAAGGAGGGGGACAAGTGGAAAATGGCATTTAACACCCGCCTCGAGTGCTACCAATTCAAGGTGCTCCCCTTTGGATTACAAGGAGCCCCCACAGTGTTTAAGCAATTAATAAATGAAGTGCTACATCAGCATTTGTATAAGGGGGTCCTGTCTACTTGGACAACATTTAATATATATCGAGACCAAAGCAGAACATGTAAAACTAGTCAGTTACTAGGCAGTTTTAAACAAACTCCGCTCTGCCAAACTTTATGCTAAATTTTCTAAAAGTGAATTTCACCAAGAGAAGATTGATTATTTGGGGTACCACATTTCACAACAGGGCATAGAAATGGAGCCTCAAAAAGTACAGGCTGTACTTGATTGGGAACCACCACACATGGGTAAACAGTTACAAAACTTCCTGGATTTTGCCAACTTTTATCACCAGTTTATCCCTGCTTTTGCTCAGATTGCCCTCCCCATTACCAAGCTCTTAAAAATGAAGGGGGAGGGCAACCCTAAACCAAAGCAGCCTTTGAACTGGACTATGGAATGCCAAGCTGCATTTAAAAAACTTAAACAGCTGTTCTCAGCAGAACCAATTCTAAAACACCTGGACATGGAGAAACCATTTGTCAAAAAAGCAGATGCGGCAATAGGAGTGGTCCTGCTTCAGAAAAATGAGCAAGACTAGCTACAACCATGCGCTTACACATCCAAAAAGTTGAATAAGACTGAGCAAAGGTGGGCCATTTGGGAGAAAGAGGCTTATGCAGTTCATTGGGCACTGTTAACCTGGAGGCATTTCCTAGAAGGGAGTAAGACCCCTTTTGAACTCTGGATTGATCATAAAAATTTAGAAGCCCTAAAGACCCCAAGGAAACTCTCCCCAAAACAAGTACGATGGGCTCAGTACTTTAAATGGTTTGATTTTACTCTAAAATACCTCCCCGGGGGAAAAAACTTTCTGGCAATGTGCTATCCAGAAAACCGCAATACAATAGTGCAAAGTCAGATGTAATCAAACCCATAGTACAAAACAATCAACTAGCTGCTAAAGTAATCACCATATCCCAGGCTAAACAAGAAACATTGATGGACAATGTTTTAAACTTTTAAACAAGCATTGGCCACCGATGAATGGTTTTTGAACCACAAATCCAGCTGTCTGATGAAAGAGGACTTGGCTTGGATGGGAGGGAAGTTGTATGTTCCAGCCAGTCAAAGATTATGCTTAATGGCAAGGTGCCACGACTCCAAATTAGCTGAACATTTTGGTTTTGTGAAAACTTTACACCTACTTAAAAGTCATCACTAAAAAAGGACATAGAAAGCTATGTAACTAGCTGCCCCATTTGCACAGCAGCAAAAAGATGTCAGGGAAAAACCCCAGGTCTCTTGCAGAAAGTAGCCAAGCCTTCAGCGACATGGAGAGAGATTGCTATGGATTTCATTGTAGAATTGCCAGACAGTGTGGGAAATACTGTTATTTGGGTCGTGACAGACCTGTTTTCAAAACAGGCACATTTTATACCTTGCCAAAAGATCCCAACTGCTAAAAGCTTAGTCAAATTATTCCTAATACACATTTATTGGCTTCATGGAGTTCCACAAAAGGATCATCTCCAACAGAAGGGTTCAATTCACCTCCAAATTTTGGAGGGCATTTTTGGACTTACTTGGTACCGGCCAGGGGTTGAGCTCTTCACATCACACGTGTATTAATGGCAATTCTGAGAGATTGAATTTGGTGCTAGAACAATATTTAAGATGTTTTATTAATTTTCAACAGGATAACTGGACCAAAGTTTTATCTTTTGCTGAAGTTGCGTTTAATAATTCTGTACACTCAAGCACTGGTTTTACCCCTTGTAGAGTAGCGACAGGCCAGGATTTCAGCCCCATGCCTGAACTACCCACAGAAGAATCCACCATCCCCTCACTTAAGAAGTGGATGGATAATTTGCAAAACACATAGCCAGTGGTTAGATTAGCCTTAAAGGAAGCTAGAGAGGCTTTTAAAATTCAAGCTGACACGAAAAGGATGGAACCCAAACCTTTCCACGTTGGAGATAGAGTATACTTATCTATAAAATTCCTGAAATCATTACAGCCATCAAAGAAACTAGGGCCAAATTTCATTGGACCTTTCCCTATCACTAGTGTCATCAATCCAGTAGCAGTTGAACTACTCCTTCCAAAGACACTCAGGCAAGTCCACCCAATATTCCACATTAGTTTACTCAAGCGAGAAGTAATCTCATCCCTCAGACCACCTGCATCTACACCACCTGTTCCCATCATGATTGAAGGTGAACAACACTTTGAAATCAAGAAAATCCTTGACTCTAGGGCCCACAGAAGGAAAATCTAATACTTAGTTGCTTGGAAACATTTACCCTCAGCCCACAATGAATGGGTCGCTAAACACCATGTTAGGGCTCCAATCTTACTGACAATATTTCATTCCCAATACCCTAACAAACCTTGTTAATATACTATCATGAATTTTTTGTTTATATTTTGTTCACAGGTGGAACCTTTCATTTTCTAAGGAAGATAGCATGCCAGATCCCTAAAAGTGATACTGCCATTCAATTGGGAGAAGGGGGAGACTTGGATTCCATTTACTAGCATTGCCTGTGTCAACAGATATTTTACAACCTATATCCTGGTGTCAAAGAGCCCTGAGATCCCCTTAACGTTGAGGAATGTTCATGACAGCCATGCGGGCTGTTTCACTTTAAAGGATAAAGGAGAAACGATGTGAATACATACTTATCCGATTCTCAGGGCAGTTGGTAAAGAAAATATCTTCACATTGTGTATTGGCTAAATTTGCATTCTGGCTTAAGGGAGGGGTCTCTACTGCTTTAATCCTACTTGTCTTGCCTAAGGGTATTCACACATTGCTTTGAATCCATTGCTGTCCCTTCTGCTTAATAAAATACTACGTTTCAAGAGTTTTACTTTCTTAAGTTGGGAGACGAGCTAATCTTACAGATTCAATCAAGATTATAGTAGGTACTGAGGTTTCCGGTTACGTCATCGTGCCAAGCAAGACGGGTATGGAGATCGCTCCTGTCCCTTTTTTGTAAACTTTCCAGCCTGGGCGGCTTTTCCTTGCCGGCGGCGGCCCCAGAGAGGCGGCCGTAAGCGGAGAGGAGCAGAGAGCGCATGTGGAGTGGCAATCCGATGCGCGAAGGCGAATCTCTCCTGTCACAGGCTGGGAAGATGGTGCCAGCCATGGCGTCCCTAAAGCTATGACTACCTATATTGGAAGGGAAACCTGATCGCAGACAGGCAAGGAGCCCTCTTCTAATTAAAATTAATCTACACTGAGATGGACCTTTGACCTTTTTGATCTCCCTATTGTGAGTGCTGTGGTGGTGGAGGAATGTTCTGAGTGCCCTTTTACGATTGGAGCTAAGACGGGGAAAGTGGCTGCTAGTTTATCACACCATGAACTTCGAGCCGTTATTGAATTGTGCTGACTGAAAGAAATATTGGATTTGTATTTGATTGGTGGGAAGTATTGCTGGATGGTTTATTTCCTTTCTTCCTGCTGATAAATTAAGAATTAAGAACGGCGGTCGAACGGACAGATATATCCCTTGGTAGAGAAATACTCCTTTCCCCATTTTTTTATCATTAGAGGATGTGTGTGTGGAACAGTACTCTATCTCCCTCTAGTGGCGAATTGTAGAATTATATTATACATTGTGCTCTTAGGAGAGAAGAAATCTGAATCTGCTCTGTACCTGATTGTACGTGATTGAATGAATTACCCCCATTGATTATTATCTTTATTGACTAAACTTGACGTGAAGGACTTGGAATATAATATATTTGTTGAATTGACTAGCTTAAAAGCTGATTAAGATATATTGAAAGTGATTGGGAATATCCCTATAAGCAAGATGTCAAGTGCAACAATTGTGACAACCACAAAAGCGGGGAAAAAAGTTCTGACACTTCCAATGGTTGCTACTCCAGTCACACCTACATCATCATCTTCATCATCATCTAAATCTTTGGATGACTTAGCTGCTGCAGGGAAACCTCCATCATTATCAAGTCTACAGAATATGCTGCAGGCAATGTATGAAGTGATGACAAAAAATCAAGAAGTTATCTCCAAAAACTTAGAGGACTTAACATCAGACCTTAAAAGGGAGTTGGGAGCTGTTAGAAACAATATCAAAATGTTGAACGAGAGACTGGAAGGTGTTCAGGGGGTGTTGACACAACAGGAGAGTAAAGTTCAAGAGATAGAGAAGAGAGTGGGACAATGTGAGGAGAGACTGGATGGAAATGAAAGAGAGCAGCTCTCGGTGAATAAAGCCCCCGAAGAAGAAATTATTTTTCTTGAAATGGAAAAATCAGCTTTTTACCTGAGGATACAAAATGTGGTGGAAGAATGGGGGGAGCCTCTAAGAGATATTGTAGTGGATATTTTGGCTGGGATTCTGGAGATAACTAAGAAAGATGTCCTGAGAGATATAGATGACGTTTTTTGTGTATATACAAGTTATGCCAGTAGGCAGAGACTTCCGACAGAAGTCCATGTTAGACTATCCAAAAAAGCTCTTAGGGTAGAAGTGATTTTGAAGTCCAGAGACAAAACGGTGACATATATGGATAAACAATAATAATACTGAAGCAACTCCCCAGACGGGTACGGGAAATACGGCGAAACTATCATTTCTTAACTACTCAACTAAGAAAACACAAAGTATTATATACAGGTGGCTATTACTGGAAGGGTTACAATTTACCTGGGCAGATAAAAAAGTGAGAATTGATAACCTTAGAGATGCCAGAGACTTTCTGATAAGATATATGAACCCTTTAGAAGCGGATGTGGGAGAAGAGTCAGAGAGTAAGAGTGGGGAAGAATTACTAGAGGAGGAAGAGAGAGGGGAACCAGAACAGCTAGATGGGAGAAAGAAAGGAAGAGGACAGATGCAGATACAGGCAGAAATAGGAACCGAGGGACTAAACCAGAGAGAAACAAGACAAACAAAAAAGAAACTCCAAGTAGAAGGCAAGTAAGGGCAACAGAAGGGAGAAGGGATGGGGGAGGAAATTCATTTATTGTCAGTTAACATCAATGGGCTGAATAGCCCAAGTAAGAGAAAGAAGATCTTTAATAAATTAACAAAAGCACGTCTGAATATTATATGCCTTCAAGAAGTACACGTGAAAAGAGATCATCTTTATTTACTGAATTATACCAAATTGGGTCAATTATATACATCTTTAGTGGAAACTAAAAAAAAGAGGAGTAGCAATTTATGTTCAAAAGCATATAAACTTGAGACTAATTTTTGCAGATGAAGAAGGGAGACTTTTGATGATTGAAGTAGAAATTTGTGGTAAAAAATGCCTACTGGTTTGTATTTATGCACCTAATGGGAATCAGAAAGGTTTTTTTCAGAATCTTTATAGTAAATTGGTAGAATATGATTACTCACACATTTGTGTAGTGGGGGACTTCAACGCCATAGATGATAAGGATAAAGACTATATATATCTGGAAATAAGAATCAGGAGGGAAAAAAGAGATCAGCAAAGAAAAGATTGCCTACTATTTGTCATCAAATACAAGAGGAATTTGAACTTAGAGACATTTGGAGGGAAAAACATCCGGAAGATAGACAGTACACATATTTCTCCGCCAGGCACTCATCCTGATCGCGGATAGATGCGGCTTGGATGTTGGGGAAACTGAGGCAGGGAACACAGTCAAGAGCCTTGATAGTACAGTGGTTTAGTGCACCCTGTTATTAACACAGCTGCCTGCAATTTCTGCTGGTTCGTTCCAAGGCTCAAGGTTGACTCAGCCTTCCATCCTTTCTAAGGTAGGTGAAATGAGGACCCAGTTTGTGGGGGCAATAAGCTGACTTTGTATAAAATATACAAAAGAATGAAAGCTATTGCTTAACGCATTGTAAGCCGCCCTGAGTCTCCGGAGAAGGGCGGCATATGAATCAAATTTAAAAAAAAAACAAAAAACAGAAAGTAGAAATAGGTATCAATGAGTGGGCAGACCATAATCCACTATGGATATCATGGGGAGGTTTGAAAACAAGGCCTAGGTGGAGAATGGATGTAAGAGTCCTCAAAGATGAACAATTCTTAAGTTATTTAAAGAAGGAGATGGGTTTTTTGTTTCAGGAAAATAATAAGGAAGATGTGAACTTTTAAAATGTCTGGGAAACAGCTAAAGCAGTGTTTCGGGGTTTAGTGATAAACTATATAGCTGGGAAACGGAAGAAGGAGAGGGCTAAACGAGATAAATTATTAGAAGACTTGACAAAAAGTGAGGCTATGTTGCAACAGGACCCAAACAATAGAGAACTCAATATGAATTTGAAATTAGTACGACATCAAATTAACTTATTAGATCAAGAGGACTTAGAAAAAAAAATTAGGTGGATGAAACAACGACAATTTGAAAACGCAAATAAACAGGGAAGGTGGCTCACATACCGATTAAAAAAAGAAAAGGAAAGGAGTAGAATTCACAACTTGAGAGATGGGAATGGTGAATGGATTACAGGGGAAGAACGGAAGAAAAGAATAGCGCAGGAATTTTATACCGACTTATATAGAAAAGAGGATAAGTCCGAGCAGGAAATAAAGAAATATCTAGAAGAATCTGACCTACCCAAAATATCGGACCTGTCTAGGGAAATACTGGACAGGGAGATAACCGAAGGGGAAATTGAAAGGGTTATGGGCAAACAAAAAACAGGAAAGACTCCCGGTACAGAATATTATAATATTATAATAGAATATTATAAGGCACTTTGGGAAGTCTTAAGTCCTTATATGACAGAATTATTTAATGGGGTAATCCAGGAGGGACAGATTCCGAATTCCTGGTCAGAAGCATTAATAACCCTCTTGCCGAAGGAAAACAGTGACTTATCCCTGATCCAGAATTATAGACCTATTTCGCTTCTTAATGCAGGCTACAAACTATTTGCGGCAGTACTAGCAGAAAGGCTAAAAGGTTTCCTAAGTCAATTTATACATGAAGATCAAAATGGTTTCTTACCTTGTAGGCAGATTAGAGATAATGTGAGAATAATTATGAACGTCTTGGAACATTATGAAACCCATATTGATAAACAATTGCCTTTGGTCTTTGTGGATGCGCAAAAGGCCTTTGATCGAGTGAGTTGGAGTTTTTTAGTGGGTTTATTACAACATATGCAATTTGGGGAAAGGTTTATCCAGGCAATTCGTTCAATCTACTCGAAGCAGTCTGCTAAAATTCTAATTAATGGAGATGTTTCTGAACAAATCTGCATTGAGAAAGGAACTAGATGGGGTGCCCGCTCTCTCCGTTGTTATTCATTCTAACATTAGAACCTTTATTGAGGGAAATTAGGTGTAACTCGGGGATAAAAGGACTGCATATTAAGAACCAACAATATAAGGTACAAGCTTATGCTGATGACCTAGTATTTATATTGGAAGATCCCATTTTATCAGGCCCGAATTTGACTTACGAATTAGAAAAATATGGAAATGTAGCAGGCTTAAAAGTAAACAAGGAAAAAACTAAGGTTATCATTAAAAATTTGACAACAAAGCAGGGGAAAGAATTAGAAGCGAACTTGGGATTCCAAATTGTCAATAAATTACGATATCTAGGTATTATATTATCAGCCAAATGCACAACAATTAAAGAAGATAATTACTTGAAATTACTTCAACGAACAGACAGGACTTAGAGAAATGGAAGAACCTTCAGACGTCTCTATTAGGTAGGATCGCAATTATAAAATCCTATATCCTCCCAAAATGGACATATCTATTTTATATAGCACCAGCTAGACTAGACAACAATTTTTTAAAAAAGTTAAATCAATGTGTCCTTAAATTTATCTGGCAAAATAAAAAGCCCAGAATTAAACTTAAAATGCTTCAAGAGGTGAAAGAAAGAGGGGGATTTGGCTTACCAAAATGGGAATATTATTATCAGGCTGCAAATTTAGTTTGGGTAAGGGAATGGATCCTGCTGAGAAGAAGACGGTTGTTGATTCTGGAAGGTTCGGGGCTACAACAGGGTTGGCACTATTTTCTTTGGCAAGATAAGGTTAAAAAACATATGAGTTTCGCAGGACATTATGTAAGGAATATCCTAATTGATACATGGAGGAAAATTAAGGGTAAACTCTACTCCTCGACCCCTTCTTAGTTGGTCCCGTTAGAAGCTATAAGTTCGCTTTACAATAAAGAAAAACATCTATCCTACCGGGAATTGTTGGATGCCCAAGGCTGCTTAAAACAAGAACTGAGTTAGAGCTTCAAGGAATAAAATTGGATTGGTGGTCTTATGCCCAGATCAGCTCTAAATATAAGAAAGACAAGGAACAAAGTGGTATAGATATGATCCAGCAAGAAATAGATAGTATTAAGGGGAGGGGGTGTTGAGGGTGGAAGGGTGGGGGGGTGAAAATGTTTGTATTTTTCATAAAACTTTTCAATAAAAAAAAAGAAAAGAAATAGATAGTATTATACTAGGAAAGGAGGAAAGAATATTATCTAAGATCTATAAATTCTTAATAACCTATTGGATAGGGGATGAGATTGTTAAAGATTCAATGATTGCCTGGGGGAGAAATATTGGTTACTCAATTGAACTGATAAAATGGGAAGAAATATGGACGAAACAATTGAAACTCCTGATAGCAACCACTTACAAAGAAAACTTGTATAAGATGGTGTATAGATGGCATCTCCCTCCTGCTCGATTAGCCAAAATGTTCCCAGGACTCTCCCCAAACTGCTGGAAGTGTGGGGAGATAGGTACTTACTGGTGGCCTGCCCTAAAGTAATCGAATTTTGGAGATTTATACAGAGGTGGATATTAGAAATCACGGGATATAAATTACAATTGAAACCAGAATATTATCTATTAAATATTAGGCCAGATAAGATAGGCACGAATATATGGTGTTTGATTACATATATCACAACCGCAGCAAGAATATGTTTTGCTCAACATTGGAAGGGGAAAGATCTACCGGCTGAAGATTTGATTTTGGGGGAAATTATCGAATATGCGGAAGCTGACAGGTTAACAAAAACTCTGAGAGATCAAAAGGATTCCGTATATTTTCAATGTTGGGACCAATGGTATATCTGGTTGAATAATAGAACAAAAAAAGGATAAGGTTAGTGTAGATTTTATTTTTTATGTGTATATCTTGACTGAAGTTAATATACTGTGTAAAGCTCCCATCGCGATCTGTGTGTGAATAAATATTTTGTTGTAAAGAAATAAATAATTTTTTTTAAAAAAAAAAGATTATGGTAGGTACTAATACCACTCTATAAAACTTTAGTAAGACCACATCCAGTTTTGGTCACCACACTATAAAAAACATGTTGAGACTCTGGAGAGAGTGCAGAGAAGAGCAAAGAAGATGATTAGGGGACTGGAGGCTTAAACATACGATGAACGGTTGCAGGAACTGGACACGGCTAGTGTAGTGAAGAGAAGGACCAGGGGAGACATGATAGTAGTGTTCCAATATGTGAGGGGCTGCAACAGAAAAGAGAGGGTCAAGCTATTTTACAAAGCAAATGAAGGCCAGACAAGGAATAATGGATGGAAACTGAACAAGGAGAGAGTCAATCTGAAAATAAGAAGAAATTTTCTGACAATGAGAACAATGAACCTCCAGAAGTTGTAAGAGCTTCATTTATTTATTTGTTTGTTTGTTTGTTTGTTTGTTTGTTTGTTTAAACTTATATGTCGCCCTTTCTCCGAGAGGATTCAGGGAGGCTCACAACAATAAAACAGAAAAATAAAACAAAAACTCTGGGTTAAAAGTTACACAAAAAATCCTAAAATCAATTAAAATCCATTTTAAAAAACCCCATCAGTCCAGGCCGGCCAGGCGAAATAGCCACATTTTTAGTTCGCGGCGGAAAGAGACGCGAACCAAGCTTGATTACTGGAAGCTTTCAAGAAGAGACTAGACTGCCATCAGTCAAAAATGGTGTAAGGTCTACTTGGGTGGGGGGTTGGACTAGATGACCTACAAGGTCCCATCCAACTCTGTTAATCTGTATCTGAAGTGTATGTGATGTTCCGGGGTGTGGAAGTAGGACCAGTTTAGTGCTTTTATCATTTTTACAAATAACTCAAGGTAATGAATATATTTAACATACCTTCCTCCTCCTATTATTCCCACAACAACCCTGTGAGGTGAATTGGGTTGAGAGAGAGTGATTGGCCCAAAGTCACCCAGCTGGCTTTCATGGCTAAAGCAGGGCTTGTACTCATGGTTTCCTGCTTTCTAGCCTGGTGCCTTAATCATTAGACCAAACTTCCCATTCAATTTCCCATTCAAATGGAAAACTTGCCTGTATGCCTTTGGGCCAGTTACTAGTCTGCAACCTAACTTACTTCACAAGGTGTTGTGCATTGTTTTGACACATGGGAAAACAGGAGGTAAATGCAACTGCATAATGTAGAATAAAACTATGCAAAAAAGAGTGCTATATTTATCTTTTCCTGCAAAAGATTTTAAACTTTGTAATGATCCTTCTGAAAGGCAATGGTATTAACAAAGCATATATTGTCTAAGGCAACACAAATGAAGGGGGAATAAGTATTTTCATTGTCGTAGAATTTTTAAAAATTGCCCCATCTTCTGACTGGACTAGCCAAGTTGTATCTTTGTTGAGAAGAACCACTAAGTAGAATGTGGAGCAAACAGATTAATCCCAGATTTCCAGAAAACTAGCTTTATTAAACATTTTTGTTGTGACTTTAATCATGAAGATGATGAAGGCATGCAAAGTTTGAAGGTGAAGAAAGAACAAGAGTAATGCTTGAAACGAATCACAGAAAGCTTACCCTGAGGTAGTTGAGAGTGAAGTTAGTCAGACCCATACGAGTGATATTTTTGGACAGCTGCTCCAAAACCTGAGGGTCTTGTGCCTGCACCAAAAAATAGATATATCTTTTTATGTTTCAATGAGAGACATGCAGTACTTCAACACAGTTTGCAGATGATCAAACTCTTAGGAATCATTATTCTTAAAAAAATGATACCAAGGTATCATAGAATAGTTAAGATGGTGGCTTTGATCATAGTTGTTATCTTGAGAGGTTTTTAAATAATCTGTCACTATATGTTACCACAACACTAAAAAAAGCAAGGATACTGAAGTGATACATTTTTGACATCTTCCTGAGGAAAATATTGCTTTGAATCATAACCCTAATGTAAAGTTAAAAGATGAAGATTAAGTAAGTTAAGATTTTAACTTGATCTAATTTAGTTCATAGCTTAGGACAGTGATGGTTAACCTTTTTGCCATCACGTGCCAAAAGCGGGGGGCGCGGGGGAGGGTCGCATGTGCATGTGCCCACACCCATAATTCTATGCGCTCTGTCCCCTTGCACATGCACGTGTGACCCCCCTGCGCTCCCCCCGCTTTTGGCACGTGATGGCACAGTGGGCCCGGTAGGCCCATTTTTCACCCTCCCCAGTCTCCAGAGGCTTTCTAGGAGTCTGGGGAGGGCAAAAATGGCCTTCCCCACCCCCTCCGGAGCCCTCTGGAGGCTGGAAACAGGTCTGAAAATCAGCTGGCTGGCGCACATATGCGTGCCAGAGCTAAGCTCGCATGCCCACCGATATGTGCCTAGGTTCGCCATCATGGGCTTAGGACATTCACAAGATAATGAACTCACATTATTCTTCTGAGGTGTTCTCCCATTGTCTTCAGGGTTTCTTAGACACTGCTTAGCACAACAATTAAAAGACTCGATTTGATTTGATGGTTTTAATGGCTTCAATCTTGAACCTAGAAGAGCATGGGTTCTAGTCTCACTTTAGGCACGCACCCCACTGGATGACCTTGGGCCAGTCCCTCTTTCAGAAGAAAGCACCTCTGAAAATACTAGCAGGAACCATGGAGTTAGCAAAACAGTAATAATGCAACTTGTCTGATGCTGATAAAACTCAATTGCATTTGGGGCTCAGAAATGAATTTACTTCATATCCAACTATTCCTAGCAATTGTTGATGTACCTTTTGATTTATTTATATTGACTGAAATATTTATATTGCTATTTAAATACGCAGTTCCCAAAACAATAAAAAAAAGACCCATAAGTCATTTCCATCCCTCTAAAACAAAACTATCCGGTATACAAAGAGAAAAGAATGGTATCAACTGTTATGTGTACAAACCACTATTAATTAAAAACAGAACTAACTCTTCATGGCCGTTTAAAACTAAAGCCCACCTACTTTCAGGACAAAGATGTGTAGAATTCAATATAATGCACAGAATGTTTAGTTTTGGGCCAGGTACATCAACCAATGGTTCTAGAATTTAAATTTTTTAGAATAGGAAATTGTGAAATTCCAGATATGATCCACCTTGACTCAGATCATATCTGAAAGGCCAAATTAGCCATTTGGAGAAAGCAAGAAAATTATTCTGGAAAACAGTGAAATATCCATGCCTGTAATGCAAAATTCTGTGCTAAGTAGAGAAGATGATCATTTTTAAAATAAATAAATAAAAGTGGATTCAGTACTTTTTCTGTTGGAAGAGGATTCTGAAGATAACTATCCACTGAAAAGTCCTTGCTCTTCTATGTACTATTTAACAAATCTCGAGGGTGAGCCTGAGAACAGGATCTTGTAGCTGACCTTCCTGGCTAGCAAGTGACTTGTTCTAACATTCAGTAAACCTGAATGTGTGCAAGTATGGCATTGAATGTACCTCTAATTTTATTTCAAAAAGCAAGGTATTAAGTGAAATTTCAGAGATATCCACCTAATGCTCTAGTTCAACACATCACTGAACAATAACAAAGGCAATGCCACTTCTAAGATTTTCTTCTTCAACCTAAGATACATTTTCTGGGACAATAAATTATGGCTTTGATGGTCTCCAAAAGTTTTAGAAAGCAATTTGGGCTGAATACTTACATGCATGGCTAAAATACTGCGAGGGACAAGTTCTCTGTATTGTCTAATGGTAAAGTGCCATGTTTTTATTCTCATAAGGTCATCAAACATAAATTCCAAGATCAGACGTCCTTCTGTGCACACCTACAAGCATAAAATAAAGGGCAACAAGAAATGTAAATAGATTTACTAGAAAATTTTTGAAAACTTTTTCAAATGTCAATAGAGTTTGCCATTTGATTTCATTAGGGCAATTGTATCCTTTCCTGAGCAAAGAAGAATTAAGAGAAAGCAACTGATGGCAGTTGATCAAGCTGTAAATTTTATGAGTACTAAAACTTTGTTTATCTCTTCCTTCTCTCTGAAATTGCTGTTGCTAGTTAACAATACTAAGCCTGTTAGTCTGAGTGTGATCAGCAGTAGTACATTCAGGATAGCTGATTTTTGAAGTAGATGATGCATTTGTACCCATATAGGCATATGATATTGATAGGTATTGAAATACGAGTAATTATTCAACTGAATTCAATACAGACACATCTCACAGGTATTAATCTTTATCCCATTTCATTTACTGTAGTTTTCGTTTCTTTTCTTTTAGACTTTTTCTTTAGTTTTTTTCCTAGTTCCTTCAGTCAGCATACCAGCCATGGTTAAAACATGCAAGTCATCCATTAATAACATTAATTTAAATAAGGATGAACTTCCTCTACCTCTACTGGGATGAGATAGCTCTTTCCTGTTGAACTTATTTAGTGAGCTACAGACAAAGTTTAAAAACTGGGTGACGCAACACCAGAAGGGGGAAAAAAACCTCAACCCATTTAAAATGGCCACCCTTCAGTCCTCCAAACTGCTACATCAATTTAAAAAGAGAGCAGTGTTGTCTTCAACTAATGCTTCAGAGGTTCAAGCAGGACAATAGGCTTTTTAAAAAAATAAGCAAACAACTGGACTGAGGATCATGTTTGCTTGAAAGAAAAAGGCATAATGGCAAAAAAGCACTGCAGAGTCAAAGGTTGCAAATCTCTGTTTTAATTATCCTTAGTGCTCTTTATTTAAACTCCTTTAAGTAAATTAAGGAAATTAAAGCAAGCTATCAGTCTCTACTCTCTGCTCAAGAAAGTAAAGACTTGAAACATCAGCATTTCAAAAGGAACCTTCTATTGAAAGAGAGTGATTGCGGAACAAAAGAAAGCAGGATCTAAAGTTCCTTGGCAATTCAATTAGAATAAAGCAATTAGTAACCCTTTTCCTCAGTCCGATGTTGAATGAGCCAATCCATAGGTGTGAAATTGTTGTGAGAAGCTTAGGCTGAGAAGGTGATAAGAAACTGTTCCCAGGCATCTCTTGCTGGAGGCTTAGGAACTGAGACAAAACAGATGGCCCTCCCCCCTTACATTCCCCAGAAGGTAAATCAAAGTACAGGATACATAAGCATCAGAAAAAATGCTATAAACTAAAGAATGCACCCACGCCCCATCCCCACAAGAATGGCAGCATCTGATAGGGATCTGTGGGATCTGACATGCTAGAAAAAGGAGAAATCCACCTGCAAAATAAGCACAAAAAGAAAACAAAACAGTGAGTTATTTGGGTTTGTCAGGATACTGTGAGTGATTTTTTTCAGTAGGATGGGAGCCCTAACATGTTTTTTAGCTACCCACTCGTTTTGAGACAAATGTTTCCAAGCAACTAGGTATTGCGTGGTGCCATGGTGTGTGCGTGAGTCCAGGATTTCCTTAATTTTGAAATGCTGCTCCCTCTTAATCATGATAGGAGTAGATGGGATGTCTGCTGGTGGTTTCAGGGGAGAGATAATCTGTGTCTTCAACAGGCTGCAATGAAACACTGGGTGGGCCTGTCTAAGGGTTTTGGGGAGTAGTAATTCAACTGTTATTGGGTTTATGATTCAAATGATGGGGAAAGGTCCTATGAGTTTTGGACCTAGCTTTTTTGAAGGTTGCAAGGATTGTAGGAATTTGATGGATAAGTATACCTTATCCCCTATTTTAAATGGCTTAGGCTCTATCCCAGTGTTTCTCAACCTTCCTAATGCCGTGACCCTTTAATACAGTTCCTCATGTTATGGTGACCCCCAACCAGGGGTGGGTTCTAATTTTTTTTACTACCGGTTCTGTGGGCGTGGCTTATTTTGTGGGCGTGGCTTGGAGGTCATGTGACTGGGTGGGCATGGCTAGCTGGTCATGTGACCGGGTGGCCATGGCTATGGCTTATTTCAGAGGGCTGAAAAAAGTCATTTCTGACAGGTCCTCGCACTTTTGACTGGTCCTCACACTTATGACCATCCTCACATTTATGCCCGTGCAGCATTCTTAACAACCATGTCACTCATTTCACAACTGCTTCTTTTCACCATGGTGATAAGATAGGGCAAAAACCGTAAAATGTGAGGATAGTCGTAAATTCAAGATCTGGTCAAAAGTGCGAGGACCAGTCAAAAATAACTTTTTCAGCCCTCTGAGTAGTCCATGTGCACAAAAGGACTACCCAGAGGGCTGAAAAAAGTGATTTCTGACAGGTCCTCGCACTTTTGACCGGTCTTCGCACTTATGACTGGTCATCATTTATGCCCATTGTAGTATTCTTAACAACCATGTCACTCATTTCACAACTGCTTCTCTTCACCATGGTGACAAGATAGGGCAAAAACGTAAAATGTGAGGACAGTCGTAAGTTCGAGGACTGGTCAAAAGTGTGAGGACCAGTCCGAAATAACTTTTTCAGCCGTCTGAGTAGTCCATATGCATAAAAGGATACAGCAATAGAGAGGGATGAAGGAAGGGAAGGGAAATTAGAGTAGGAGTGAGGGTAAGAGGGGGAAGAAGAGAGGAGGAGAAGGAGAAAGGAAGAGGAAGTAGGGAGGAGAAGAAGAGGGGGAGGAAGAGAAAGTAAGAAGGAAAGAAAAGAGAGAGGTGGTAGGTTTGAGGAGAAAGATTGCTGTACAATAAAAAAGATGAAAGGGAAGAAAGCCAACCCCAAACAAATATAAAGATATTAAGATAAAGAATGAATTGTTAAACTTTAAAGAATAAAAGAGAACAAATATGAATAAATAACAATAATTAGAAACACACATACAAACATACAATGTATTTTCTTTGAACAGAGTATTTGGCCGGTTCACAAATCTAAACAGTGTTTAGTCATTTCAATTAAATTTACAATTTCTATATTTCCTTTTTGCCATATTTATTCCTCATCTATTTTTTTAAAAAAACCAATATTACCCTTCATCCTCATCTCTAATCTTAATCAAATTCAATTTTTCCCTTTTATTCTATATTATACCCCTTCCCATTGTCATCTATTTTTATATCCATCCTCACATTGGTTAATTATGTAATATTACAGTTATTTAATATAAATTCAACATTTTAATATAAATCAATTAGTTATATAACTATTTTTTTTGTATATTAATCAATATGAACATGAATATTCCAATTATTTCCATGCAATCCAATTTCTTACAAATCAATTAATTATATTTACCAATAATAATAAACCAAATAATTTCCCCCATATATTCCTCCAAACCACAACTTAACCATTTCTGCTTTCAACACAATATACAATTAATAGTATCTCAATTATTACAATTCCCTAGTTAAATAGAGCTTTTTTTCTTTTGTGTTTTAAAATCTTGAACTCTCCTCTTTTTCCCTAAATTTCCCATTGTTTGCAGTTTTGCACCTACCTTTTTTGGTGAGGAAAAAGAAAAAGAAAACGCTCTGCCTCATTTTGTCATGTTGCAGCAAAGACCCTGCTTCCTTACTTTCAATTTCGCTTTTTCAGCATAGCTAGGGGAAAAAAAATTTGCTCCAGGAATTTATCTCTTTGCAGCTAGCTCTTTGAAGCCCTGCGGCAAGAATTTAAAGTTTTTTTCCCTCTAGCCATCAGCTGGGACTCCGGAGGCAGCAATAGATTGGGAGTGGGCGGGGTAAGCGAACGGCCGGCGATCCAACAGAGCAGAGAGTGAGGGTGAGTGAAGGTGTGCGGGGGGGTGAGAGAAGGCTTTGGCGATCCCTGTGAAATGGCCGTTCAACCCCCAAAGGGGTCGCGACCCCCAGGTTGAGAACCGCTGTTCTATCCTTTTCTTACCAGCTTGGGCTTTAAAGGCGGCTCTAGCCTTGCTCAAAGCTTTTCTTACTACTGGCCAGGTATTTTGTAGTTGTTTTATCCACTCCTTAAGGGAGGGTATGGTTGGTTCTTCTCCTCGTAGTTCTGGCATTGGGTTGAAGTCCTGACCTGTGGCAACTCTAAAGGGGATGAAACCAGTGCTTGAATGCTCTGAGTACGTGTGACGTCTGCAAATGGGAGGAGGTCGGTCCAGTTGTCTTGTTGGCAGTTGATAAAACAACTTAAATACTGCTCTAGAACACTGTTCGTTCTCTCTATCCCACCATTAGTATGGGGATATGACTAGAACGTAGGCCCTGGATGATACCTAGAAGGCTCAGGAACGCTCTCCAGAATTTGGACATGAATTGCACCCCCTGGTTGGATATTATCCTTGGTGGGGGGACACCATGCAGCCGGTAAATGTGATGTAGAAACAGTTTGGCAGGTGCCTTGGCAGTGGGGATTTTTTGACAGGAAATGGAGTGGGCCTGTTTAGAAAACAGGTCCATTACAACCCAAATAACAGTGTTCCCCCCACTTTCTGGCAGTTCTACAATGAAATCCATGAAGATCTCTCTCGAGGGTGCTACAATTTGCAATAGCCCAGGGTTTTTTTCCTGCCTTCTTTCTGCAGCTGTACAGACAGGGCAGCTGGTGACGTAGCTTTCTATGTCCTTCTTGAGGGATGACCATCAGAACTGCCTTTTAATTAAGTGCAGGGTTTTCACGAACCCAAAGTTGCCAGCAAATTTTGAGTCATGGCAGGCTTTCATGAGAGGAAGTCTCTAGCTGGATTGGATGTATAGCTTTCCTCCCACCCATGCCAGGTTGTTTTTAAGGAAGCAGGTATTCTTATGGGCCTAGAACCAGTCATCCTTGAGTTATGGCTTGCTTGAAAGCTTAGGTGGTGGCATTGTCCATTAGGAGGTTTTGTTTAGCTTGAGCCCTGGTTATAACTTTGGCTGCTAGCTGGGAGGCTGGGTCCAGGGGTGTAACCACCCAGTTTCTGAGGGGTCTTAAGGGTCTCCAGATTTTTGTGGTCAGTCCAAACTTGGAAAGGGATTTTATTCCCCTTCAGGAAATGTCTCCATGTGAGGAGAGCCCATTGTACGGCATAGGCCTCTTTCTCCCAGATAGCCCATCTCTGTTCAGTTTCTGTTAATTTTTTACAAGTGTATGCACAGGGTTGTAGTTGGCCCTGCTCACTCTTTTGGAGTAGGACGGCCCTGATGGCAATGTCACTAGTATCTGCCTGTATGACAAAAGGTTTTTCTGGATCTGGGTGCTTTAGCACTGGTTCAGTGAAAAACAATCATTTCAGTTTGTCAAATGCTGCTTGGCATTCCATGGTCCAATTTAGGGACTGTCTTGGTTTTGGCTTGCCGCCCCCTTTTGTTTTCAGCAAGTTAGCGATGGGGAGTGCAATTTGTGCAAACATTGGAATAAATTGCTGATAAAAGTTTGCAAAACCCAGGAAACTTTGCAGTTGCTTGCACATGTGGGGAGGGGTCCAGTCAATCACCACTTGCACTTTTTCTGGGTCCACCTCCATGCCCTCATGAGAGATTTGGTACCACAGGTAGTCAATTTTATCCTTGTGGAATTCACATTTAGACAGTTTTGCATAAATCTTTGCGGCATGGAGTTTGTTTAGGACCGCCCGTTCAAGTTTTACATACTCAGCCTTAGTTTTGGTGTATATTAAAATATCATCTAAGTACACCAGAACTCCTTGGTATAGGTGCTCATGGTGTACCTTGTTTATTAGTTGCATGAACATTACTGGGACGCCTTGTAGTCCAAATGGGAGCACCTTAAACTGGTAGCACCCCAAGGGTGTGTTAAAAGCTGTTTTCCATTCATCCCCTTCCTTAACTCTGACTCTATAGTAAGCTTCCCTCAAGTCCAGTTTTGAGGAGAGGTGGGCTAACATATCTTTCATAAGGGGAAGTGGGTACACATTCTCCACACTTATAGCACTTACATTTTTATAGTCTACACATAGGTGCAAAGACCCATCTTTCTTTTCTCTGAACAGTACTGGTATGGCAATTTTGGATCGTGTTGGTTGGATAAACCCCTTGGCAAGGTTTTTATCTATGAAAACTCGCAATTCATTGAGTTCCCTGGGGGAACATGCTATACATTTTGGGCTTTGGTAGTTTGGCCCCTGGGAGGATTTCAATGGTGCAGTCTATGGGGTGGTGGGGAGGGGGAACTCGCTAAATACTTCAGCTAAGTCCTTGTATTCCCAGGGAATGCACTGAGCTGGCTCGGCCCTCCCATCCACAGCTGTTTCTTTGTTTGGATTTTCTCCCAAAACCTCCCTTCGGTCATCTGGTCCGGTCACTCCTCATTGGAATCTTAGGGTCCCCTGCTTCCACTTTACTCTGGGGTTCCATTTCTTCAGCCAGGTGAGAACTAGTGGACACTTCATTCTGGGTGCCACAATGAACGTGAGTCTCTCATCATGGGTCCCCATAGCTATTTCTAAAGGTTCCATGGTGAAAGTGTGTGGCTCCCCCTCCCCCCGCAACTGACCCATCTAATTGGCCAAATGCAATGGGGGTCTTTAGTTTTCACAGGTGGATGCCCAATTTCCCCACCAAGATTGGGCTAATTAAGCACCAGATGCACCCTGAGTCCAGGAGGGCTGAGACATTTACTCTTTTTCCCCAGCTGGGGATGGATAGTTTTAGGGGCAGTTTGACTGGTTTGATCAGTTCGCTTACCAGTGGGTCGTCTTCCAGGTCGCTTTCAAATGGGCCTGGGTCTTGTCCTGGTGGGTTTTCCCCCAGTTTTGTAAGGTGCCAAACTCCATGGCCTCTCCACTTCTCAGTGCAGTGTCTTTCCCACGGGGGGTGGTGTGGTGGTTTTCACAGGCTTTCCATTTGACAGGCACTCAGGTTTTCGAGCAGGGATTTTTGAGTGGCACTCGGCTGCATGGTGCCCTTCCTTCCCACACATGAAGCAAGTGGATGATCACAGTGTGAGAGCGGTTTGCGGTTTGGATGGCTCTCACTTCCCCTGGGGAGGGGATATCTTCCAGGCTCTCTTTGCTCAGTACTGGTTTCTGGTTAGGTCGATTTCTACTTCTTCGGCCAGGATGTACCAGTCATGAAGGCAGTTTGGGGCCCCTCGGGCTAGGCAGGCATTTAGCCCATCCTTAAACCAGCTCACCAGGATGTGTTTCACGTTCTGATGCGGTTGCAGGCTTTTCGGTCTGCCAGGGAATTCTTGAAACAGTGATGGAGGGCCAGCATGAAACTATTGAAATTCTGCAATTCGGGGGCATTGGTATTGTGGACAGTCACCATCCAGCAGGTGGCTGCCCCTTCCAGGGCTAGGGTGACGACTTGGACACCCGGGGTTTGGAAATCCCTCCCATATTCTTGCATATATGTGAGGACATGTGCCAGGAAAAAACCCAACTGCTGTGGATCACCATCGTACTTCACTCCTGGTGGAGGAAGGGTTCCTTTCCAGTTGTGGAGCTCTGGCCTGACTGGGGACTCTTGCAGGAGCTGGTGCTGTGCAGAGCGGGTTTGCCAGAATGGCTGCTGCTCCCCCTGTGCCATCTGCTTGATCTGTGGCTGTCAGATCTGGGATGGTGGCTCTGACTCTGTCAGCTACTGCTGCCATCTCACCTCCTCTCTCGTGCTGGTCCAGTTCCCCGAAGGCTTCCATCACAAATCGGTCCACTTCCCCGAAGGCCTCCATAACAAATTACATGACACGTCTTTTGAGTCGATTGTCCCTGGCCGGTTCCTTGGTCAGTTCTTCCTGGTTCGACAGGGCTTCCAGCTTACGTTTCCAGCCTGGTTTCTGCCTGCCTCAGGTAAGGGTGACACCTTTGGTTCTCCCGTCCCAGCTGTCTTTCTTCCCCACTCCGATTGACCATCTTGACTCCATGGAGTTTCCCAAAACAGCCTCGATGTCTTCGATGGGGCACATGGACCTTGCATCTGCCTGGGTGGGGATAGAGGTTTCACCCCAGCATTCTCCCTCTCCTTGCTCGCCGCTTTGCTCAGACATGGCTTGCAGGGTCCCCTTGGTAGAGCAAGTTGCTTGTCCAGGTTGACCACTTTTGCAGATCCTGCTTTATGTAAGAGTCTGCCTCTCCTCTCCATTCAAGAAAGTAAAGACTCTTGAAGCATTAGCATTTCAAAAGGACCTTTTATTGAAGGAGAGTGATTGTAGGACAAAAGAAAGCAGGATCTAAAGTTTGTCAGTGTATAAGAATTTATGAACTGGAATAGCCATAACAAGTCAGCCAATGGCAACTGTTTGGTGACTGAGGCACAGGATTTCTTGTGAGCCATGTGAGATGGCTCAGAGCCTGGCCGTGATTTAGCTTAACTGTTCTGTGTATATAAGAGTTTGTTTGTCTTTGCTTGATTGTTCTTCTGCTTCTTGTTCTTGTTCTTGTTCTTGCTACTTCTTCTTCTATCTACCACATTGCAAGACCTGCAAAGGTATTGTATACATGCATCATGTTTTATATTATCTCTCTCCATATATATATATCAGTGGTGAATTCCAAATTTATTTTACTACTGGTTCTGTGGGTGTGGCTTGGTGGGTGTGGTGTGGCTTGGTGGGCGTGGCTTGGTGGGCATGGCAGGGGAAGGATCTTGCAAAATCTCCATTCCCTCCCCACTCCAGCAGAAGGATCCTGCAAAATCTCCATTCCCTCCCCACTCCAGGAGAAGGATCCTGCAAAATCTCCCACCCCACTCCAGGGGAAGGATCCTGCAAAATCTCCATTCCCACCCCCCTCCAGGGGAAGGATCCTGCAAAATGAGGACCCCGTTTGTGGGGGCAATAAGCTGACTTTGTATAAAAAAGAACACCACTTGGGGGGGGCGAAAGCCCTACTAAACAAGTATATACAAAAGTATGAAGGCTATTGCTTAACGCATTGTAAACCGCCCTGAGTCTTCGAAGAAGGGCGGCATATAAATCGAACCAATAAATAAATAAATAAATAAAATCTCCATTCTCTCCCCAATCCAGGGGAAGGATCCTGCAAAATCTCCATTCCCACTCCACTCCAGGGGAAAGATCCTGCAAAATCTCTATTCCCACCCCCCTCCAGGGGAAGGATCCTGCAAAATCTCCATTCCCACTCCACTCTGGGGCCAGCCAGAGGTGGCATTTGCTGGTTCTCAGAACCTACTGGATTTCACCCCTGCTTTATAGGCATATTTGGACCCTTTAATACTGACAGAGAGGGAGGATTTTATGATTCCCATTGTTTTTTAGCAACTGGTTCTCTGCCCTAATCACCAGCTGGGTAGGCGTGGCTCGGGGGCTGTCATGTGACTGATGAAAGTGAGTGACGTCAAGTTGGCTACGCCCACCAAATGTTTGTGGAGAGTTTGGAACTTCAGCCTTGCTCTTTTAGCCCAGCGGAAGCACCAGACTGGGCCACAGCAACGCGTGGCCGGATACAGCTAGTATATATATAAATTTAAATGTAAATATGCATTGAGATATAAACAAAAATGTATAAAGATGCAAATATATAATTACAGGTATAATATGGTTTAATTGTAAACAATTTTTAGATATAGCTTTTATGGTTATTAGTTCATGAGTTGCTTACTTAACCACTTAAATATGTATAAATATTTCTTCAGGTCTTCTTAGTTAACTTGGTAAATTAATAAATAGTTGCTTGTTAACATTACTTTCAATGTCCAGGCAATTGCTTCTCCTTCTTCCTTTTTAATCCTCCATAGGGGTCTTGTTATCTATTAAATAGTTTTTAATCCTCTCTTCTTCCTTGTTCAACACCGAGCCCTTCTGCTCCCTCTCTGTTTTGTATCGATCTCTGTGCATCTCCCATCTTTTATTCCGTCATTTTGGGACACCAGTTTCTACCTACAACCTCCGTCTCAAATGCTCAAGCTTCTCTCACCGCCATAGTCCGCCGTAGTCCATTCTTGCCATTTCTCACTTTTTTCCTTCTTTTCTTTTCCTGCCACTCTGGCTCACCGGATCACTCTCCTTGCTCCTCTTTTCTTCCTTTTTTCCTCTGATTTTTATCTGAATACCCGCTCGTCTCCTTTCAATCTCACCTCTCAAAAGTTTATGTCCTCTCTCCTCATTTCACTCTTGCAGTTAACTTTATTATGCTGAGTCACTGCTCCTCCCGCTGGGTCGCCACTCGTTCTTTGGGGGATTCCCCCCAACTGGAGCTTCCTTTATAACTGCAAAATCAGGAGTTACTTTTATGGCCAATTATCACCTTTGCGGCTCTGAGATTTTCAGCCAGATAGAATGTCACAGTCTGTTAAGTAAATCTTCTCTTCCTTAGCCTCTCTGGCTCGTCACAGCCTTGGACCGCCAATAATGTGATGGCAGACACTTTCACATTGGGTTGACAGGGATTTCCTTCATTGCAGCAAGTAATTGCCTTTCACCTCGCTGCCGTCCAGGTTTCCCCTCTATTCCACATGGCTCTCCAGGCTCACCACGCCCCGAAGGGTCCCCAGACATGAAAAATTCGGGATCTAGGAATGGAGAGCATTTTCTTTCTCCTGCACCACTATGACATCACCACCAGAAGTCCAATATATTATTTTTATGCCAGTCACCATATTATTTTAACATACTTGATAAAACCATCATTCAAATTCTGATTTCCCCTCTTATTATTATTACTTCTCCTTATTATATAAAATGTGTATTTTATTAATCCCCTTCCCTCTAGTTTCCATACCTATTTTAACTTTTGGTTATGCCACTACTATATTTAAACATATTCCCTTTCTAGCCATCGTTTCTTACATGCTTCAAAGCTTTAATTGCTCATTTCTTAGCTTGCCTCCCATATTCCTCTCTTGGATCTTTATTTCTATCTACTTCCACATTTTGACTACTCATTTTAAACATTTCTCCTTTCTCTGCCCTTTTCCATTGTCTAGCTTTACTTTTGTCCCTATCTCTCCTCCAGAAAAATCTTCCTGGTTCTCTGGTTCCTTTTTTAATTCCCTTAGAATACTCGCCCCTTGGCTTATTTCATCAATCCTTATTATTTTTGTTATTATCTCCTTCTTGTTTCATTTGTTTTGTCTGTTCCATTTTTTCATCTACTCTTTGATTTGGCTCCTCCTCTTCCTGGGCGTCTTGATCACTCATTGTCCTTTGTATTATATTTCCCAGCTTTTCATCTATGCTCTCAATTTGGTTCATCAGTATCTCCCTTGTACTTTGAACTAACTATGCCATCTCTTTCCAAATTCCATTAATATTTTCTTGATGAAGCATCTTGTTAAATTTTATTGTGTCCCTCCTTTGTCCAATAATCCAAAAACCATATATTCAAGCCTAAAGTCATTTCTCAAAAAATTCAATATTCTTAATTCTTTGTATCCCACAATTGAGCAACCTGTTCCTCTGGATAGTCCCATAAGTTTTTCAGAACCTCCTTAAGTCCATCTTGTGATGTAATCTTCAGGGCTCATTTTAATGATAGTGTCTTTCTTATTTTCACATTTACCATATTTTTTGGTCTATAAGACACACTTTTCTCCCCCCAAAAAAGTGGGTGGAAATGTCTGTGTGTCTTATACAGTGAATGTTGCCAAAGCCCCGCCCACCCACCAGGCCCCATCCTTTGGCCTCTGCCTCCTAGCAATTTACCTCCTTGCAGCAAACAGCCTGGTCAGCTTCATCACAGCCTGATTTAGCACAAGCAGCTGATTAGTGATTGGATCAGCCTCCCAGAATACTGCCTATCAGGTGTTCCAGGCTGCAGGGATTGCCACCGCCCATCGCCATTGCTGCCTATTGCTGCTGCTGCCTATCACTGCTGCTGCCTATTGCTGCCTGTGTGTGTCCCATTTCAGCCTCCATGTGCCCCATTTTTGCCTTCTGCGCATCCCCTTTTCGCCCGTTCCAGGTGACAGGGATAGGCGGTGGTGGAAGCGATCCCCGCCACCTGGAATGGGCCAAGAATGGGAGGTGCGGAAGCCAAAAATGGGCCATGCAGAGGTGGTGATAGGCAGCAGCAGCAATGGACGGTGACAGTGCCAAAGGGCTTGTGCTAAATCAGGCTGTGCTGAAGCTGACCAGGCTGTTTGCTGTTTGCTGCAAGGAGGTAAATTGCTGGGAGGCAGAGGCAGATTTTCCCCCCTTATTTTCCTCCCCAACAGCTAGGTGCGTCTTATACTTCGGAACATCTTATAGTCCGAAAAATATGGTAAGTCTCCAGTAATCAAGTATTTCCAAGATTTTGGGTATGTATTATACTTCCTTTCATCAGCAGGTGGCACTCTTTGATTAGATTTCAATGTTAACCAATTTTTCCAGTTTTTCACAATGTAAAAATAATGTTTTTAAAGTAGATAATTCCAGCATTTCAAAATACCTGTCCAAAACAATGTCTGTCCAATTTAAAAATCAAATTTTCTGTATTTTTACATTTTTTTTGCCTTTTTCCCTTTAATTCTTTTTCTTTCAGTTTTGAAATTTTCCTCAGAGTGTTAAGTCACTGCTGCTTTTAAAAATAGTTAAGAGCCTCTCTTTTCCTAAATATTCTTTTGAAGTTAAAATTTGAATAAAAAGGATTCTTCTCACCCAGTTCCAGACACTCACCCAGTTCACCAACTTCACTCTAGCACAAGATAGATATTCCTTGACTGTCCCAGCTTCATGGCAGCCATCTTAGACTGCCTCTTCTCGCTGTGACATAGAGGGAAAAAAGCTCTGGGGTTCAGCAGGAGAGTTGCAATCTCTCAGATTGCCTGTCCTTAGCTTTGCCACCCCTACAAGGTGGCTTTGGCTCCTTTCGGAGCCCACAAACAGGGAGAAGCCAGCACAGGAATGGAGAGCTCTGTTTCTTGTGACTGGTAGTGCTGCGACGTCAGCTGGAAGTCCCCCATTTTGATTTTTTTTGTTGACCCCTTCATGTGGATATCCCATGATATGGGTAAATCTGAAAGGCCCAGATTAAAGGCTATGAAATTTGGTCTGCAAATATTAAAGGGTCCATTGGAGAACAGCAGAGGGTCTTCTGCATGTTTCTACTGTTCTCTAGTGGCTGCTGGTGGTTTTGCAGCTCAGATCTGTTTGTAGTAGTTCTAGTGACTAGTCCTAGTTCAATACTGAGAGTTTGATGTAAATATTCACTTCTTCCTAATAAAACCAATGGTGGATCATGTCCACTGAAATCCACCTCCATTAACACCAGAATTTGCATATCGCTTCTTGAACACCCTTCTTTAGGAAAAGCTGAGCAACAGCAACCCCCAGATTACAGCACACTTTATAAAGACATTCCCCTTTCCAATTTGTAGAAAAACAAAAACAACCCTAAACTTACTTTCTAATCAATTAAGGCAAAATCTTATTTGAAGCTTTCCTCCCTAGCTACCCTGCCAGCTGCCTTCCTCACAAAATCCTAAATGAAAAAGGTCTCCAATTAAGAAAACATTTTCAATTGTGCTGAATTCATGTTCCTGCACTATGAGCTCTGACATTCTGTTTCTGTGGCAACCCGAATCAGCTGATTTGTTGGCATAGTAACAGAAAAGATATAAATCTGCCAGATTGTTTCTAATCAATGCCCCCAGTACAGAGGTTCTCTAGAGAATCAACAAGAAAGGGCCCATCAGCTTTCAGCAGATCACGTGGAGGTGCTAGAGTAGGCCAGGGGAGGAAAGTGGGGAGAGTGGAAAAAGAACATTTCTACAACTCACCAGTTAACCCTTCCCTCTTCTTAGCTAATGATAACTATGGCTAAAATAGCTATGAATTATTTTTTGACCTTCAGTTTTATTACCGAGACCAAAAACCTTTACCTGAGATATAGTTTGTATAAATGTGCAAAATAAAGTATGTGCATTTTCCTTTTTTTTTAAGTTCAGATAAAATTGGAAAACATAAATTGAACCTCAGGGTTGTACCCAAGATTGAGGAAAATGCTTCTGATTGCATAAGAAGGAAAAGTATATTTTAGTTGTATCTGGAATATATTATTAACATTTTTATGTGCTGATGTCTATAAAGAGATTTATATTAAGCTATAAGAATATACTGACAATCTATTTTTAACCAAATCCATTTCTCTCCACCACTGAGACAAACTATAAAAGGTTATATTCCCATATGTGAAATACAGGAAAAGAATGAGGCTCAATTTATCTATGATCTAATTAAGGAGGTCTCTAAAATGTTGTTCATATAGTAATATTGGAAACAATGCTAACAACTGCAAAGAATCCAGTATAAAAGACATATACTTTAAATAGAGTATCCTTGTTCATTTCATTGAACAGCCTGCCATTGTTCAGCCTGCTATATCCTTCAAAAATCCTTTTTTTTTTTTTTACCTTTTAAAAGCATTTTTTTACTTGGGCGAATAGATAGTAAAAAAGTGCTTTAAAAAAGTAAAAAAAAAAGGCTCCAGTGATTGCGTGGCAAAGCTGTGATCGTCGGAGCCTCTTTTTTTTTTTTTTACTTTTTAAAGCATTTTTTACTACCTATTCGCCCGAACCAGTAGTAAAAAAAATGCCTAAAAAGTTTTTTAAAAATTTCCGACGATCAGCTGAGTGATGCGTGATCATCGGAACTTTTCTTTTTACATTTTTTACTACTGGTTCAGCGAACCAGTAACATTTTTTACTACCGGTTTGGGCGAACCAGCCCGAACCAGTAGCATTTCACCCCTGCTGTTAAATTCTGTCCAAGCTATTTATACTTCACTGAAGCAGAATTTACAAAATAAATAATCATTTATCCAGTTATGGATCAAGAGAGCTAAATACAGTAGTAAATATTTTTAAGGTACTTGAAGTCAAGCAATGCAGTGGTAATGCCTACCTTCTCTCTCTTAAAGTTTAAACATTCAAATTAACACTCTTTTAAGCCAATTTGGCCTCTAATTTTGAGTTAAATTGGGATTAAGAAGGTGAGACATAATAAAAACAATTCAGACCAGAAGCAAAGTGATCCATTAGTAGGGAAGCGGTCTTTTGTTATTAATGAATCAGCTGGGTTAAGTAATTCTTATTTATTTGGTGGCATAGCAGGGGATTACCAGCATGCAAACAAACTCCTGATTAATGGACAGTGGTATTGCGCTTAACAGTGCTGATGAAATCTAATGAAATGTTACACTTCTCACCACTTCTCACCACTGCCTCTGAGATGCTGGTGATCAAACATGAAATGGTTGCAAGCTCCTTTGGCCAAAGAGATTGCATTTAAATAACCCTGAGTAGTAAACCAAGAAGATATGAATGAAGATACCTTTTTAGTTATAAAAAACCTGCCTAATTTTGAAACCAAAAGAAAAGTACATAGCTTTCATAAGTAGCTGAGAATGTATCACCTGTATTTAGATTTAATAAATAATTGGAAGTAGCATTTGCCAGGGTATGGGGTAGGGGAGGTAAGTAATATCATGCACATAATTATGCCACTGTGCAAACTACACAATTCGCATCATTTGTGTGTGAAGCCATGTTGTGCCTGGCATCATTGTAGCTTTTACTGGATATTGTTATTATTGAAAGTGGCAATCATTTTCTCAAAAAGATAAAACCTGTTGCATAAGGGAGATCTCCCAAAACTTTGGAATAATGGGCGACTATTTATCTTTAAAGGTAAAATTATAGAGAAAGGATGTTAACCAGAGATATTACTGGATCACAACTTTTATCAGCTGGCTTCTGAGTGGAATTCTAGTGGTAGCTTTAACTTATTTATCCAGAAGGCTTGACACCAAGATATTTGCAGTGTCTACAAATCCCATTTTTGTAAGATGGGGGAACTATGACAATAAAGCATTGCTGAGCAACTATTCTTTTTGGAACAACTACTTCTAGAACAGTGATGGTTAACCATTTTGGTGCCGAGTGCCCAAAGCACAAGCATGCATGCAAGAATGCATGCGCCAGTGCCTGAAACCCCAAAATACAATGCAAGCACCCCCCATGCCCAGTTTTGGACCTTGAAAGCCTCCTGCACCAACCTGGAAGCCAAAATGGGGTGCGGGGGCACTGAGTGAGCCCCCCCTGCACCCCATTTTGGACCTGGAAACCCTCCTGCACCAGCCTGCACCCCCCCCCCCCGTGCATCCACCCCACCCCTGTGCATACACACATGTCCCCCTCATGCTCCCCGCCCTCCATGAATGCACTGCAGAGACCCGAAGACCAGCTGGCTGGCGGGAGGCGCGCACACATGTACAGTGGAGTTGGGCTGGGGTGATGGCTAGCGTGCCCGCAGAGAGGGCTCTGCGTGCCACCTGTGGCATGCGTGCCATAGGTTCACCATCACAGCTCTAGAAGGTAGAATATGTACTTTGGTAATGGATTTCCAGAAGGTGTTAAATATAGTTGGGTAGTGATCCTTTCACCAGCCATTTTATGATTTTTAAAAATTTTATTATTAATGCTACTTTTGATTTAATTTTAAAGTTATTTTGAGCTCTAGTGTTATGAGGGGTGTAGAGTAAAAATTTAATTATTACCTTTTCTTTGTTTACCATGGGTGTTTAATTAAAGTTGGATTTATGTCATTTTGTTCAGTTTTTAAGGAACTGGAAGCTGTAATGACTTGATGGCACTCAAATACAATGATGATGTTGTTGTTGAGGATGATGATGTATGATTATTTGTCATGGCATCTGGGATTGTTGGAATCTGTCCAGCTCCCTCAATACCTAGGCACACAGAGTTTTTCCATTCCATTCAAGTGCATGTTCAAATATTCAGCATGAATTCTTCCCTAGCTTTACTTTCTCCAAATTAAGTAACTCTTCTGGTACTGCCAGACTCATTATATTTTTGGCTATCATTGTTCTCTTCCAGAATGTCTTCTGGAAGACTCTATAGATAGATAGCCTGTCCCTATATAGACTGATATGCTCATTTCCTGATAGAGAATAGGGACAGATCACCTCCAATTTAATACAATATATGGCGTGTGCAAACTTGGTCTCTATACAACTGAGTCTTTGCATGATATGTCAAGCTCATGTTTAATGGAACAGTTGTATGACTGTCCCTTTGCTAAACAAATTGAAGTATCCATCTAGGCTTGTGTCCAGATCTGGCAGTCTCTTTTTCATACTCTTAAACAAAATATATTAAAATTAATAGCGGCGCTTTCCCCCAGTTTCTTGTTTATGACTAACAATCTAGTTATATGTCCTTTAAAAAAAGAATACTGAAGAAACCAAGAAATTCATCAACTCTCAGGAGAAAACATTTGTTATACACTGAAAAGTATCTCAAACACCCATTATTTGCATGTTTCACATCACTCTTTCCTATTACCTTTGTGAACATAGGTTTTCCATATTGGCTGACCATGCTGCATTGATCACAATCCACTGTGATGGAGGAGCTATGATAGGATTCTTTTGAGTGCTTGAGGATGTAATACAGCTCTGTCACTCCTCCTTCAAAGACAGTACTAAAATAACGAGGGATGAGGGTCCTTCCAATGGCTGTGGGGAAAATACAAAGCACATGAGCTGCTAGAGAGAACATGTTAAACTGTTGACAGCTGTTAATTGACTAGACCACATTGACTTTATAACAAACCAATCCTAATCCAAAAACAGTAATAGAGTAGCAACTGGACATTATTCATTAACAATCAGTTGCCACCGAATGGTAATTTTATTGTAACTTTTATTTCTGCACCATGGGTCTGCAGGGGTGGATTTCAAGAAAATTACGACTGTTGGGTCTATGCAATTGAAGTCCTGCATCATGTTGTATGCACTGCAAATGCATACAGTTTTGTCCATCACTTTAATTTTTGTGACAACCATACCTGCCCCTCTGGATTCTCCTGTTACATGTCTTTAAGTAAGACTTGAAAGGTGGAATATTCTTACTTAGGATTCCATTTCATTTATTCTCTGTTCTATTTCAGAAGGACAGCATTCCAGGCCTTCTCTGCCTATTTCAAAGCAACTGGGCCCATCCTTCATTTTTCAGTTTTCTTTCTCCTTCTGCAAGGAGACTTATTTCCCTCTATTCTGAGTAGATAAAGGTGCTTCAGATACATAATGATCCAGCTATTAATACATACAATATTATAAAATTATCACTGTATAAATAAGATTATAAACTCCTGCTCTGTTTACTGAGGTTAACAGAACTCAAGAGTTTTTTTATTGTGATTTCCATGGTTTTAGAGACCCCTCATGAATAAATTTTACTGCCTTATCAGATTTAGAATTATTCACAAGTAAGTGTGCATAAGGTTGCAAATTCACCACTCTTCTGATAGCCTTGAGAGAAAGAGGCTCAAAAGAGAGTAATAGGAAGATCTTTGGGTGTCTGCTTTCTTCCATGGAACAAGTTGGAGCCCCGTTGTCTCAATTGGGACCATTATCTCTGACTCAATCACATTCATCAAGTTCTCTTGGAGTGATTATACCTCAGTTAGTCTCCTTCAACTAGTCTTCAGACTAAACTTCCAATTATCCACCAATCCTAGTTCTTTTTAGATGAGAAGAAGGCGACCTCAAACAATGTTCAAATCCTTTCCTCACTGCTGATTATTGTTGATTGAAGTCTACTTTTGGAGGATAGAAAATTGGTTTATATTTTGCTCCTGTTTTTCAGACAGCCATGGATTCCTGCAGAAGATTCCTGCTCTTCTTAGCAGGGGACTAAGCTCCACTGGTGTGTAATACCTATATGATGTCAAAAGGTATGCCCAAAGGAGGTGGGGCTTACATCACAATGCTTTCATCATTCTGTCCCTTGCAACATCCCTTGTTGATGCTGCGAATATACTTGATTAAAACCTAAATTAGCCAGTGCCAAGTATTCACTTTTCCTATACTCTTTTACACATTTTATTTTATTTTTAATTGCATTTTATTTTTAATTACCAACACACACACACAGCAGACCAGCATCTTTTCTATTTAGTGTAGGGAAAGTATCTGCATAGTTACAAATATTTTTATTAAAAAATCCTTCCAGTCTGTAAAAATGATAACCGCAAGATTTAGCAGTTTGCTAAGCATTATTTCATTTATTTGTTTTTTAAAAAACATGGTAGGAAATTTTAGTATACAATACTCAGTTTAGTAACCCTCTTAAATCAAATGCGACCACAGGACAGATCCTTGCAGGAAAAATAACATGAACCCACAGCAGGTAGAGAAAAACTTGCTCATTATTTAAAGGACTGGATGTATTTGAGCAAAGGAAAGAGGTTGCTGATATAATAATCAGTAATATCCTATTAGAGATGCAAGACTATTTTTAGATTTATTAATGCAGTGCTGGAATGTGATAAAATACTTCTTCACAACTTCTCAGAATCTTGGGATACAATTTATGGAATTACTGTTAAATCACATTACTGGAATGAAGATTCATGCAGTCTTTACAGATTGAAGTACCCTCTATCTATACAATGTTCCTCAACACTAGTAACTTTAAGGTATGTGGACTTCTTCCTGGTATGGCTGGGCAGTTCAAGTGGTTAAAGTCTACACTACACATCTTAAAGTTGCTAAGATTGAGAAATACTGCTCTATAGAATAAGCTTGTTCTCTAATTAAACACACTCAGGATAGCCTGAGAACTGAAGAAGGCAAGAATGGGTTTAAGAAGAAAGCTTGATTATGGAGAAAACCTTCTGACATCATGTTTCTCTGTCATTGTCAACTTTTATGGGCTTAAGAATTTTTATTAGTAAAATAGGTGAAATATTGCTGACTGGTTATTTCAACTCACATCCCTTTACGATTTGGAGATGCTTCTTTATCACTGTAAGCCAATGCAATTTCTTGTTTTGCCATTGCAACTTCCGATCAGCATGTTCTGCATTTTATTTCTCTCATTTAAAAATTAACCAGAGAAAAGAAATGGAAGGTCAGCATACAGTTATTTTTTCAAAAAAGGCAAAACATCATGCGCTTTGCTTTATGATATAGAAATATATAAAAATGTAAAATATATAAAATGTAAAATATGCCCTATTAAATTGATTTCTTAACCGCTTGGGTTAATCAATACAAATTACATTTCAAAATAATCATGCTGTAGTTGCCATATAATACCAAACAGTTTTCCTCCTACGATTTGCCAAATATATTTGCATTGTTTACCATTATATAAATTTTAATAACTGATGATCTCAGGAAGTAAGCAGAGATAAGGAGGTCAATTTCTCTTGCACTAGGAACAGTATTGCAGTTCTCTCTGCCTAGTCCTTCAAGATACTACTGGTATTGTCATACACTGCTGGTAATGTGGTGGTCTGCACCCCAAATACTGTCTGCAAAACACCACATTGGATATGGCTGGTAAGAAGCTGGAGCTGGCAATGAAATCCCTAAAAAGATTCCATCAGGACTGTGGGAGAGGAAGTTGTTATCTAGACAACCGATGACCAGCAGTAGTAGATCTATTTAGGTAAAGAGCCAGAGTGATGGATAAAAATGCTTTGGGATCTGTGGAAGAGATCAAAAACTGCTTGAACTGGGTGAAAGTCAAAGAGGCTTCAGCATCAGGAAGCAAAGCCATCCCTAGAAGAAAACATTCAGATACATAGAAAAGAAGAATCATTAAATGTCCCTAAAAAAGTAGCACCATCAAATGCTTCTGTGATAGATAGAAAAATGCCCCAAACCTTCCTAGGAAAAAAAAAGGCAAGTATTGGTGATAGGAGATTCAATTCTCAAGGGAACAGAATCAACCGTCTGTAGACCAGACAGTCACTCCAGAGAGGTATGTTGTCTCCCTGGAGCAAAAATCAAAGATGCGGCTGAGAACCTAACCAAAATAATAAAATCCACAGATTACTACCCTTTTCTACTACTACATGTAGGCATGAATGATACAAAAAAGGACTTGAAAACAATATTGAGTGATTATGAGCAGCTAGGCAAGAAAGTCAAGGACCTAGGTGCACAAGTAGTTTTTTCATCTGTACTGCCAATGAAAGGACAACATCCGGTAAGAGAACAAAGGATTCTAGAAGTGAACCACTGGCTAAAGGGTTGGTGTTGCCAAAAAAACTTTGGATTCCTGGACCATGCTCTGTACTATCTCCATGATGGGCTTTTGGCAAGGGATGGGCTGCACCTCACAAAGACTTGGAAGAATATTTTCAGAAAACGATTGGCTCAACTTATCAGGAGGGCTTTAAAATAAAATTGAGGAGGGAGGGTGACCAATCTTTAGGATCTCCAGGACCTAATTCCAAGCAAAAACCCCTAGAAAGCAAGTCAAATAATGAAGTAAGGAGGGATGGGAAGGAAGACAAACTCAAACACCAAATAGGAGACATAGGAAGCATACCCAGAATCAGACATAAAGATCTAAAGTGCCTATATACAAATGCACAAAGTCTGGGGAACAAATAGGGTGAACTTGAACTATTAATACATGAAGGTAGATATGATATAGTTGGAATAACAGAAACTTGGTGGGATGAAACCCATGACTGGAACATACTGATAGAAGGATAAGAACTGTTCAGAAAACCCAGACCCCATAAAAGAGGAGATGAAGTTGCACTGTATGTAAAGGACCACTATATTGCTACAGAAATGCATGAAACCAAAGACGAAAACCACCTAGAATGCATATGGGTAATAAAAGAAAAAAAGAATGACATAGCCATAGGTGTATACTATAGGCCACCCAATCAAGCAGAAAAAATAGATGTCCTTTTTGCTAACCAACTAACACATACCGTATATGTAGGAAACACACAATAGTAATGGGGGACTTCGATTACCCTGACTTCAATTGGAAGACTAATTCTGCACTAAATGAGAAATCAAATAGGCTCCTAACCCACATAGCTGACAACTCTGTCATCCAAAAGGTAGAGGAGGGAACTAGAGGGACAGCCACACTGGACTTAACTCTTACAAACAGAGAAGAAATGATAGAGGGAGTTGAAACTACAGGAACCTTGGGTGAGAGTGACCATGTCATACTAGAATTCAACACAACACAAATACAAGCAATAGAACATAATGATACCAGAGTCTTAGATTTTAAAAGAGCTGATTTTAATAAACTCAGAGACAACTTGGGAAAGATTTCTTGGATGAAAATCCTAAAGGGGAAAACAACTCAAGAAGCTTGGGAAACTCTGAAAAATATGATCATAAAAGCCCAGACCAGCACAATACCAATGAGGGGAAAAAACAACAACAACAAAAAAAACAAGAAATCCAAGAAGAAACCAGCATAGCTGCACAAAGATCTCTCTGACAAATTGAAAGACAAAAAGGACAAGTACAAAAAATGGAAAGAGGGATACACAACTAAAGGCAGAATATCAGCAAATAGCCAGAATCTGCAAAGATGAAGTTAGGAAAGTAAAGGCTCAGAATGAACAAAGACTTGCAACAATAGTAAAGATAATAAAAAAAAGTTTCTTCCAACATATAAATAACAAGAAAAAAATCAAGGAAACAGTCAGTCCACTACAGAGAGAAGACAACAAGGAAGTAACAGGCAACAGAGAGAAAGCAGAGCTGCTTAACTCATTCTTTGCATTGATCTTCCTGCAAAAACAAACTATAGCCCAATCTACCAAAAGCATAACTGTAAAAGACAGACTAGAAATAAAAGTTAAAATAAGAAAAAATAGTAAGAGAATACCTGTCCCTGATCTTGATGAATATAAATCACCGGGACCTGATGGATTACACCAGAGTTCTAAAGGAGCTGGCAGATGCCATCTCAGAACCACTGCCCCACATCTTTCAAAAATCCTGGAGCACCAGGGAACTACCAGAGGACTGGAAAAGAGCTAATGTGGTTTCCATCTTCAAAAAAGGGGGAAACAAAATCAGACCCAGGAAGCTACAGAGCAATCAGTCTAACATCAATACCCAAGAAGATACTGGAAAATATAATAAAAAAACAGCAACATCTAGAAACGAGTAATTTAATAACTAGCAGCCAGCATGGGTTTGTTAAAAACAGATCATGCCAAACCAATCTTATTTCATTCTTCAACATAGTGACTAAATCAGCAGACCAGCGAAATACTGTGGACATAATATATTTAGACTTCAGCAAGGCATTCGACAACATAGACCACAACCTACTTCTTTGTAAGCTAGAAAAAAGTGGAATAGATAGCATCACCACCAGATGGATTCGTAACTGGCTGATAAACTGTACTCAACAAGTAGTCCTTAATGGGTCTATGTCTACATGGAGGGAAGTAAGCATTGAGGTACCACAAGGTTCCATCTTAAGTCCAGTACTCTTCAATATCTTCATAAATGACTTAGATGAGGGAATAGAAGGGGAACATACCAAATGTGCAGATGATATTAAGCTGACAGGGCTAGCTAACACCCTAGATGATAGGCTCAAGATCCAGATGGATCTTGACAGATTTGAACACTGAGCCCTATCTAACAAAATGAAATTCAATGTAGAGAAAAGCATAATCTTACACTTAGGCAAGAAAAACCAAGAGTAGACATATAGACTGGGTGAAACCAGGCTAAAAAGCAGTAACTGTGAGAGGGATCTTGCAGTCTTAGTGGACAACCAATTAAATATAAGTCAACAGTGTGCAGCGGCAGCCAAAAAAGCCAATGCAATCCTAAATTGCATTAATACAATCAAGGATACAATCAAGATCAAGTTAGGTACTAATACCACTCTACAAAGCCTTAGTAAGACCACATCTAGAATACTGCATCCAGTTTTGGTCACCACACTATAAAAAAGATGTTGAGACTCTAGAAAAAGTGCAGAGAAGAGCAACCAGGATGATTAGGGGACTGGAGACCAAAACATATGAAGAACAGTTACAGGGGACTTCCAGTTTGGTGTCGTGGGGATGCAGTCGGGGAAATAGCGGGCTCTGATGAGCCCCGCGAAAACCCCGACTGATGAACCGCCGCCGATGGGTCTTCGGACCGAACCCATCTTGCAGGGACAGGGGAAGAAGAGGTGTGCCTCGGACGGCCGAGAGGAACAGGCAAGTTCCTCGGAGGCCAGAGGGAACCCTCTGAGTCGGTGGCGGGGGGCGGCAGCCATGGCGGCTGCCATGAAGCCGTGACAAACTGGGAAAAGAATTGTGCAGGAGGAAAGAAGAAAGAATGAGGTACTTTGAAGCTGGGTGAGTGACACCAACCCTGGCGGGAAACAACATTTGAGTATGGACTTTTACCAATAAGACCCCCAGCTTTAAATAGAGGCTGTAGATTTGCGGGGCATGAAGATTTGGCAAAGTAATAAGAGGAGACAAAGACTCATTAAGGAATCTGCCTTGGTACAGGCTGACTTGGTAGAATTGATTATTAATATATTAGAAAATTGGGTTTTTCTTTAAATTGGAAATGATTTGATCCTTGGAAAAAGAAAAAAGCGATAACTATGGATTTAACACCTTTAAAAGTTAAAAGAAGAGAGACAAATGGATGGTTACCTAATGGATACAAAATGGAGATTGCTGTGACTAAGTGAAAGTGTGAATTGTAGAGACTCGCCTTCTGCTTGAAAAAGAAATATTCTGACTTGCTACTTGTTCTGGATTATTTTGAAAATAATTATGGACTTTTGGATTTTGGAGATTCCTATTCTGTCTATGGGTGATTTGATAAAGAAAGAAGAAATATAATGGAGCGATTAAAATCGAAACTAACTGGCGCAGGAACAAAAGATGTGGCGCAGGAAGAAAAGAAGGGAAGCTGATGGATTTTATATGGAACAGATGTTGCAAAAGAATTAAAATGAGTTATAGAGTTTCAAACATGGAAACACGGATTTTGAAGTGGAATGCCTATGGACAGATAGGGAAATGAAGAAATAAAATAGATAAAATTAAAATGTAATGTTTAAATGTTCAAATATTTAAATGACTTTTAAATATAAACAGGAGGTGCTTATAGAATAATAAAGATGGAGAATAAAAGAAGGTTATTAAAATAGAAAATTGATGTAAAGGTGGTTAAAAATGAGATCTTTATAAAAATACAAGAGTATATACTAATATGAGATAAACCTAAGAAAACTTATTAGATTATGAGAGAATAAGAAGAGAATATGCCTGGTATAATATGTTTTAATTTTAAATTGTAAACAAAGTTGAGAATGTAAATATGATTAAATTTGAATGATTAATGTATTATTGGATGATAAAACAAGATATACAATTGTGATTAAACTTAATGTATGCTGGAAATGATTAATATTTAGAAATATGTTGGGAGTCACCCTGGAAGAGTATGTTAGGAAATAGTTAAATAATAGATTAAATAGATTGAAAAGAAAACAGTTAAAATAAGATATGCTGGATATCAGCCAAACAAGAGTTGGAGAGGTGGAGGAGAATATGCTGGAAATCAGCCAAAACAAAATATGCTGGAAATCAGCCAAAAAATAGGTGGAGATATGGAGGAGATTATTCTGGATATCAGCTAAAATAAAATATTCTGGAAGTCAGCCAAACAAACAGTTGGAGATATAGAGAAGAATATGTTGGAAAATACCTAAAATAATACAGAGTGAAAAAGAATATGTTGGAAGACAACTAAAATGAAGCGAAATGAGTATGAGATGAATCTGTGTAAATTGAAATGTGTATTAGATGACAAATTTAAGAAAATTAAGTGTAATTGTTAAAGTTTAAGATTTAAAGATTTGATGAAATGAGTCTAGAGATTAAGGAATATAGATAAAATTTTGATTTATAAGTTGAAATAAAAATAGAGTTGTACATATTTGGGAACTAAGATTTGTGGTGATAAAATAGTAAGGTAAACATTTAGATCAAGATGTTAGATATTTTTTAAAATTTGTGTTATTGATTTTAATGTTAAAAGATGTAAGGGAGGGAATTAAGCTAGATAGAATTTTGATTTATAATTGGATATAAGAAATGAGTAGAGTTTATTTGGAAACTAAGATTTTGGTGATATAATAGACTGGTTTAGATTAAGATGTTAGAATTTGTGTTAAAAACATTTGTTTTGATTTCTAATTTTAAAAGATGTAACGGGGAAATTGGGAATAGAGCTTATTAAAGGAATGTAAGCGATTGTACCTATCTATGACCAGATCAAGACTTTGTTCTTAAAAGATATATTTTATGTTTATGTTTTGAAAAAAATAAAAAAATATTTTTCAGGGGAAAAAAAAGAACAGTTACAGGAACTGGGCATGGTTAGTCTAGTGAAGAGAAGGACCAGGGGAAACATGATAGCAGTGTTCCAATATTTGAGGGGTTGCCATTGAGAGGAAGGGGTCAAGCTATTTTCCAAGGCACCTGTTGGCCAGACAAGGAATAATGGATGGAAACGGATCAAGGGGAGATTCAACCTAGAAATAAGGAGAAGACAGCGAGAACAATCAATCAACGGAACAGCTTGCCTTTGGACGTTGTGGGAGCTTCATCACTTTCAAATGGAGATTGGACTGCCATTTGTCGGGGATGGTGTAGGGTCTCCTGCTTGGGCGGAGGGTTGGACTAGATGACCTACAAGGTCCCTTCCAACTCTGTTAATCTGTCTATCTCAAAGGAGCAAGCTGAGACCTCTTATTACAGACAGACCTAACTCAGTTTGCAGCTATGGGCTTCGCAGGGTTGCTAAAAGAATACTTTCAGATGTTTTGAATGTTGCAGGCCTGTATGTTTTGTAGCTATGTTTTACTTACAAATCAAATTAAATTAATATTCTAGCACAAATCAAAGCACATGCAAGAAACTAATTCAGCCCATATTTGTTAGCAGGACATTCTGATTTATTACAGTAATCAGATTCCTAGGCTACAGGTAATGTGTTACTGATGCCCCATCTGCTGCTCATTGTGATATACAAATGCAAAAGCAGTGGTGAGGTGCATCCTTAAGTCGGGGTGTCCAAGCCACATAATGTATCTTGCATCATAAACAGAGGAAACCACAGTTGAACAACGAACTTCAATGAGTAGTTGCATTGAAGGAGTATGATGAATCTTCTCATTCTTCAATCTTCAAGTGGAAAGAGCTTTACAAATGTGCTATTAATTTAAAAGAAAAATAAAACAGATTATAAACAACTGGTCAATTCATTAAATTCTTTTCTTGAACTAGCTGGATGTACAAATGGGATTGTACATTATTATATGTGTGCTCTGCCATGTGAAGAATCAATAACTTCTTAATACTACCCTCAAAGAGTTGGCTGCAATGAAATTAGGACTGCATGATACTATAGTTAGAAAACAGTTCAACACTAACTTTACCATGGAAAGATGCACAATAAGCAATCAGAAATTTCAGCCTATTTATCCCAAGCAAGAGGTTCAGCAGATCACAGACAAAAAGGTAGGTAGTCAGGGTCAAACCAATGGGACTCAAGAAGTGGTCCAGTATGTCATCCTAGTTCTGAGTAGTGCATGGGAATTAACGTTATAGAGACAAAGCATTTTAAAGGTTAAGGAAGCTAGGCAATGTCCAAAGAGAAAGATTAGGGGTGATAGGATAGCTGTTTTCCATTGCTTGAGGGTGTCAAGTTTCCGAAAGAGGAAAAAAGAAAAGAGGGGATTGACTTATTCTCCAAAGCACCTGAGGTCAGGATAAGATGCTCGGTCGAAGCTTGATTAAAGAGAGATCCAACCAGTCTCCTGACAATTAGAACACTTAAGCAATGGAACAGTTTGCGTCCTGAAATTGTGGGTGCTCCATTGCTGGAGGTTTTCAAGAAAGGATTGGACATTTATTTGTCTGGATGGTATAAGGTAGGGCTGTCAAACTTCCGGCACATGGGCTGGAGGTGTCACACACTGGCCACGCCCACGCCAGGTTTAGTGAAGGGGAAAAAAGTCTTGATACATCACATGATGCTGCCATGACGTGAGTTTGACACCCCTGGTATAAAGTCTCCTATGTTGGGCAGGGGTTGATCTAGAAGACCTCCAAAGTACCTTCCAAATCTATGATTTTATAAAGTTCAGGAAGTCAGACACAATGCAGAAAAGATGCAAGGGCATAATCATGTAGTATGAAGAGAAACAATATGATTTCCTGCATGAGCCATTTCAGAAAGTCTTAATGCTCTTCCCAACTTGGACAGCCTGCATTAATGATGTTAAAGATGGTGGCCAACTTGGGAAAAACAGCAAGTCCACAGTAGTAACTTTTTCCTCCAAGCTGTGATTTGGCAACTTTTGATATTTAACCAGGTACCACTGTTGTTCCTGCACCCTTAGAGGCTGCAGAAGAAAGAACACAGTCTGAGGATCCAACAGCCTGCATAGTTCCCCACATCTGCATTCAGAAGCAGGGAAGCTAATGAAAACAGTGAATTGAGGCTTCTCTCACTTCTGATCAGGATGGCAATTTGAACAAAGAAATGATTTCTAACCTGGCACTAGGTCTGGGTATTATTCAGAAGGAAAGTTGGCAGATGTTGACTTAGGTGCACAGCTCTCAGTTGTATGCAGGTGTAAGGGAACAAAATATAATCTTCTCTTTGCTAGGTTGAACATAAACCTTTGGGTTCCTTATACCACAGGAAACAAATTATATTTGGTCAGCACATTTTTACAAATCTGGTTACCTGTTCCAGTTTTCTTGGAAGATAATTCTATTATAAATATTGGACAAGTAGAGATATGCAAACTAAATATGAAAAAGGAAATATTGAGAGATGGTTCTACCAAAACAAGAAAGAAGCAAGAACTGGAAAAGATTGGACTATTTAAATCCAAATTGCAGGATCTGTGATGAGTAGGAGCAATGACAAGGAAAATGACAAGTCCTTGTATCTATTGCTAAAAAGTGTTACAACACTACAGACACTGTTATTAGGAATAGGAATAAGAACTTTTGAATCAGAGGCATCTTTGAAGACTCAATGACCTGGATCAAAGGCTGATGATCACTGAAACACATCAGAATTCAAAATGTGTTTCAGCTAAATTACCACCATGTTAAGCAGGAGATTGTTCATTTCCAGACATTGAAAGTTTTGAGGAAATGTTGGATTATTTGGTTTGATCAGATGGTGGAAAATGATCAAATACTGGGAATATCTGCAGACTATCAAGGACAGTTCCCATTGAAGGACATAACTAAAGTTCTCAATGTTTGGTATGATTTTAACATAGGAAGTCTTTTAAGTGTGATAAGCTATACCACAAAAAGCAAGTTAGGTATTTGTAGTGGAGTTAGGCTGGCTAAATTATACTGATGCAGATCTTACATAGTTTGTGGGTCATGGAATGATCTCTCAGATCTATTTTTTCAGCTCCCAAGTTTTAATATTGTGTTCTATGTTATCTATTGAAATGAATGATGATCCTTTATTAACACATAAAACATCCATAGCAAATAAAATATTCTTGTTATGGATAGTGGGATAGAGGTCAAGCTTGAACCCAAGACATGGTGACTTCTGTAACTGTTAATAAGATCTCTTTCTCTTTTCATAGTCCCATTGCTGGGGTTCTAGCCACTGATCAAGGTAGAACAGGTTGACATGTTGTTGACAAGCTTTTATAAAATAAAAGTAACACTAGATTATCTTATAATATTCTTTTACTATTCACACTGTAGTAGTCACTATGTAGAGACAGTTTGGTCTATGGGTTGAAACATTGGGCTAGAAATTGGGAGACCCTGATGGTGTCCGAAGATGAAGAAGGACATAGAGTAGACCTAGCCAGCTGCCCCGTGTGTGCTTCGATGAAACAGTTGCCCAGCAAGCCCCAAGGACTGTTGCAGTCAATGACCAACCCTACAAAGCCCTGGGAGCTAATCTCTATGAACTTTACTGTGGAGCTGTCAGAAAGCCCTGGGAACACAAACAAGCCCATTTTGTGGCATGCCTCAGGATTCCTTCAGCCTGGTCCTTGGCTAAGCTATTTGTGCAGCATTTATATCAGCAGCATGAGATCCCGAAGCTATCATCTCAGACTGGAGAGTGCAATTCATGTCAATGTTTTGGTAGGAATTCCTGAGTTTGATAGACTCCTCCCAAGGAGTCATCCTCAAATTAATGAGGCTTGCTCCAGTCATCCTCAAATGAACAAGGCTTGCGAAAGTAGAAATTCAGTTTTGGAGCAATATCTGCAATGTTATGTAAATTATCAACAAACCAACTGGACTGAGCTTGTACCATTCACAGAAGTGGCCTATAATAAGTCAGTACATAGTAGCACCAGATTTACCTTTTTCGGGGTGATCACTGGGTTAGAGTTTGTGCCTATGCCAGAACTCCCTCAGGAGAGACCCTCATCAGCCTCATTGGCTGAATACTTTGTAAGCCCTATGGGTCACAGTATGATGTGCACTAGAAAAAGTGAGGGAAGCACAGAAGAGACAAGCAGACAGGAAAAATGCACTCCAGTTCAGAGTTGGAGATAAAGTATACCTGTCCACGAAGCTTTTGAACTTGAGGCAAGTTCAAGTCCAACTTGCAAAAAGCTGGGACTCTCCGATTTGTCCAGATTGTAAATCTGGTGATAGTGGAATTAGAGCTGCCTAAAAGGTGCATCCATCTACCTTTCCATAGCTTGGTGTTAAGACCAGCTATGAAGCCACCTATGAAGCGGCACATCCCGCCGTTGTGGGCAGGATGCAGGATCCAAGGTGGAAGGAAGGCAAGCAGGTGGCAGCCACTAGAGGCCCTGCAGAAACCAAGAGCCAGGCCCAAAAGGCGGCCAAGCCTCGCCGTACCCGTCACACGCCTTTCGGCCAAGTGCAGCAGGCCTGGAGTGGGTCTCCCTCCCCCACTGTTGGCCTTACCTTCCCACAGGGCTCACACTGTTATGCTCACTGTGGCTGCCCGGGAAGGTAAGGCCAACGGTGGGGGAGGGAGACACACTCTGGGCCTGCTGCGCTCAGCCGAAGGGCTGCCTTGGGGGGGGGGGACACAGTGAGGATTGGCTGTCTGTCGGGCCTGGATCTTGGCTTCTACTTGGCCTCTGGGCAGCTGCCACCTTCTCGCCCTCCCCTCCACCTCAGGTCCCGCATCCAGCCTGTGATGGAGAGATGTGTCGCTTCTGGGCCAGCCCGGCCACTCCCTCAGGGGAGTGCTGCACTAGGGTAGAGGCTGCTGCTCTGCTGCGGTGTGGCAAAGTGCATGTGTGCAGCCCTGGGACATCTGCCTGCCTGCCAGGAGTACCACCACCCATTAGGTGCTTGGCCGGTGGAGGCTCATGGAAACTCTGGAGCCCCTCAAGGCCTTTAGGACAGATCAGGTCATCCAAGGCTTTGCTCCCCAGGAAGGGCTCCATGGTGGAGGGCTGTGTGCCAGACCAGATGCTTTCTCTTGGGCCTCCCGCCCAGAGGCCCTGCAGAAGCTGAGAGCTGGGCCCTTGCTGTGTGCTCCCCCCCCCAAGTGGCTATTCGTCTGAGTGCAGCAGGCCTGGAGCAGGTCTTCCTTCCCTGCTGTCAGCCTTATCTTCTCAGGCCAGGCAAGGAGTGGCTTGGAGGGATGGGGCAAGGGGCAGGGTATAGCGAGGCATGCTACTCAGCTGGTTCACTGAACTGTACAAAAAGTTGGCTACCAGCCACATGCATCAATCCTGACCTCATTTCTTGGCTGGACAGCTTTCCGAAAGGGCCTCTGACAGCGAAGCAGAGGCTGGGGGCGAAGTGTGCGAGCGGCGGCAAGCAGCCACAGAAGTGGGCCAGCAGTGGATTCCTGCTGGGTGGGGCTGTCGGTGCTGCTGCTGCAAGGTAAGTCAGTGTAAGACACCCCCCTCCTCCCTGAAAATAAGACCTGGTGCCTTTTTTGTTGGCAAAATATAAGACAGGGTCTTATTTTTGGGGAAATGCGGTATTATTTATTGTTCAATATTTTGATTCCTTCCTGTTAAGGATATTGTTGTGTTACCAACCAGCAGAGTAAGTGCACAGAGAAACGGTACTGAGAGCAATGAATACAATACATACAAACTGGTTTAACAAAGCTTTTACTTTGTAGTGAAAAACAATTGCATAGTCTTTTAATGAATCCAAGTCTTTAGCCATTCAAATCAGTCCGAAGTTAGAGATATTTTCTTACCATACAAACAACAGTAGGTAATAAACAGCAATTCAATGCTAGTAACAAATCACAATGGTAGCATATCCATCCACTTCTTCACACACGACGGTAACAGTTCCAACCAACAAGTCAAGCAATGACGAGAGCAGGTCCAACAATGACTATAACTCGGCTTCCTTCTTATATACAGTTTACACTAGTAATTATCCACTTAAGATAAGTGAAGTCAGCAGTGCAATGACTCAACAGTACAATTATGATAATTGCAGTCAGCAGTCAGTCAGCAGTCATTAGTCACTACAATGACTCAGCAGTACAATTACTCAGCATTACATTTAAAGTTACAGAATACATTTAAAGTGATAGAACACATATATTGCCTGGACAACTTGTTAGACTTATACCATATCCTAACACTTCCTTTCTTTGTAACAGTCACTATAGAAATCGCAATACTTCATACAGATTACTTAGAATGTCATGGATACCAAAGTAGTCTGAAACAATGACTAATTGATGTTAAAAATGAAAGCTGTTTAAACTGTGTGCAGAATTTGCTAAACATCCCACTGTTAAACCTGTGGCCTATATTCAAGTTCCTACTGAGAAGTTACTAAATATTGTAGAAAGACTCTATCCAGCTGTTCTGTTTATATTTTGGAGAGTTATTAAAAATAACATCTGTCATCTACCAGTTTATATATTCATTTCTTCTCTTTCTCTGTTTTCAATTTATATGCCAGCCATCTACCTTATTTATTCGCATTTTCAAAGAAATTATTTTTAGCATTTTTAATTTTTTGTGCCAATTTCTCTTTATCTAGTAGATTCATTTTATGTTTTATTAGTTTAATTTGATTTTTTAATATTTTTTTTGTTCTTTCTGTAATTCTAATTCCAGTCTCTTATGTTCTTCTACTAACGTCTTTTGATTTTGTTTCTTTTTCTTGTTTTTTCCCCTGTATATATTATACCTAATCCCCAGGGGTGGGTTCTAAATTTTTTTACTACCGGTTCTGTGGGTGTGACTTATTTTGTGGGTGTGGCTTGATGATCCTGTGACAATTCTTTAGGATTTAGCAGAGGTACTGGTCTACCAGGCTTTTAACTGCTTGCAGAACTGTACCGGTCTACTCATTTGTTTTTGGAGGCACTGGTCTACCCATTTATTTTTGCAGGCACCGGTCTACTCATTTATTTTTTCAGGCACTGGTCTGCCCATTTATTTTTGCAGACACCGGTCTACTCATTTGTTTTCTTTTAACACTGATCAGCTGTAGGGCAGCCGTTTGAAGCCTCGTGGCAAGAGTTTAAACAGGTTTTTTCCCTCTAGTCGATCAACTGGGACTCAGGAGGCAGCAATAGATTGGGGGTGGGGCCAAATAAAAGGTAAGAATAATGCAGGGGGGTGAGGGGCGGGGGACAGAACCGGTTCGGTGATGTCATATTGTCACCGCTACCGGCTCGGTGGAACTGGGCCGAACCGGGAGGAACCCATCACTGCTAATCCCCCAATATATGCCTTAGCAGTGTCCCAAACATTTTGTAACAAAACATTTTGTTCCTATTCTCTTTGAAGAAAAAGTCCTTTATTTTTTGAAGAAAATAAAGAAAAAACCAAAATAATAGTTAAAAATGTTACAGACACACAGAAAAAAGAACTAAGGAGGAAAATAGGTATAGAGATAGTTAAGAAAGTTAAATATCTAGGAATTCAACTAATGGCAAAGTGTGTAATTAAAGAAGAGAATTATTACAAACTGGTGCAAAAAATTAAAAAGGATTTGGAGAAGTAGAAAAATCTACAACTATCATTGATGAGAAGAATAGCCACTTAAAAAAATGATTATGTTTATTATATTTATTTCAAACAATATCAATAAAATTGGAAAAAATACTTTGAAGAATTAAATAAAACAATATTAAAATATATTTGGCAAGGAAAAAAAGCAAGGATAAGTTTGAAAATGTTTCAAGATTCTAAAAATAGAAGTGGTTTTTGGCTACCGGATTGGGAATTGTATTATCAGGCTTCAATACTTACTTGGGTGAAATAATGGATTGGTTTGAGGAACAAAAGACTATTGACCTTGGAGGGACATGATCTTGAATTAGGTTGACATCATGGGTGAAATCCAGCAGGTTCTGACAGGTTCTGGAGAACTGGTAGTGGAAATTTTCAGCAGTTCAGATAACTGGTAGTGAAAATTTTGAGTAGTTTGGAGAACTGGCAAATACCACCTCTGGCTGGCCCCAGAGTGGGGTGGGAATGGAGATTTTGCAATATCCTTCCCCCTGGAGTGGGGTGGAAATGGAGATTTTGCAGTATCCTTCCCCTGCCACACCCACCAAGCCACGCCCACAGAACCGGTAGTAAAAAAAATTGGATTTCACCACTGGTTGGCATGCTTTTTTATGGTATGGAAAAAACAAAATACATAGCTACTTCCAAAGACACTATATTAGGAATGCATTATTATTAGTATGGGAGAGAATTAAAGAACAACATTATTTTAAAATACTGGTTTGGCTCTCCACAATGGAGGCACTGATTTATCCAAATGTTATTTATATAGACAATGTTACCATATATAAAGATATTTTAAATGAAAAGGGGGAAGTTAAAACTAAGGAGGAACTGAGTGATCAAGGGATTGAGATAAAATGGTGGTCATATGTGCAGATACAATCTAAATATGAGAAGGATATTAAAATGTATGCTTTAAATAAAGAATTAATAGAATTAGATCAGATTTTAATAGGGACAGATCAAAAATTAATAAAGAAAATATATAGCTATTTGTTAAGTATTAAGATGGAAGATGAACAAGTAAAAGGAACAATGATAGTATGGGCTAAAAACTTCGGCTATCTGAATGAATTAGATAAATGGCAGAAACTATGGGATAGAACTCTTTCATGGATTACTGCCTTGTTATGGCGAAGGGGCTTGCGTAGCTCAATGAATAGAATAGAATAGAATAGAATAGAATAGAATAGAATAGAATAGAATAGAATAGAATAGAATAGAATAGAATAGAATAGAATAGAACTTTTTATTGGCCAAGTGTGATTGGACACACAAGGAATTTGTCTTGGTACATATGCTCTCAATGTACATACTGTAAAAGAAAAGATACATTCATCAAAAATAATAAGGTACAATACTTAATGATAGTCATAACGTACAATAAGCAATCAGGAAACAATATCAATATAAATCTTATGGATACAAGCAACAAAGTTACAGTCATACAGTCATAAGTGGAAGGAGATGGGTGGTGGGAACGATGAGAACATTAATAGTAGTGCAGACTTAGTAAATAGTTTGACAGTGTTGAAGGAATTATTTGTTTAGCAGAGTGATGGCATTTGGGAAAAAACTGTTCTTGTGTCTAGTTGTTCTGGTGTGCAGTGCTCTATAGAGTCATTTTGAGGGTAGGAGTTGAAACAGTTTATGTCCAGGATGTGAGGGGTCTGTAAATATTTTCACAGCCCTCTTTTTTTTTTTATTGAAAAAGTTTTCAAGTACAAATTTCCCCCCCCTTTTTTTCCCCTCTCCCTCCCCCTCCCTAACCCCCCCTCCCCACCCATCCCCCCCTGTGACTTCTTCATGACAAAAAAAAAACCTAATTCATAACAGATTACTTACTCCCTCCTCTAGATATCGACCTTTACTTACTAAAAATATTATTATCATTAACATTAACATTATAACATCCCCCTTTACCCATACATTTCAGAAAAGAGAAAAGAAAGGGGAAAAAAAGACATTATACTATAACATTATAGAATAACTTCTAATTTAGCATAATAGTATTATAACTCCCAATTTGGCAATAATCTGCCCTTTTTCACCTCTCCCAAGCTTGTATCTATATATTATTACAACAATTCAAGACCTCCTTCCACTTTAAAACTATACGATAAATCCTACTTTAACATTTACTCTTCTATATATATTACTATAACATTTCAAAGCGGCCTTCCCCATAAAATCTAGTTTAACATTTATTCCACTCTATCCATTTCCTCCACTCCCCTAAATATATCACTTGAAAATCCCTTTTCTTAGACTAATCAATCTACTAACTAGCTTATTCACCCACTATCATGCAAAATTACCATACACAACAATTCTTAATATCTTTGATTCACTGCCCACACTACTTAAAAATATATGTCTATATATTCCATTATATCTAAATAAAAAAAAGAAAAGACAATGACTTTAAATTTATAGTCCATATAATATCTTCTTTGAGGTCTTTCCACTAGATTGGTAAAACCAACATCCATAATAGGGTAACATAACTTGCTGGTGCAACAGTTTATTCAGAATCTTCAATCATATCTGCCCCCATCAGTAGTAAATATCTTCTTATATGTATAAAGGTAAAAACAACCACCCGAGTGACATTATAATTATATTCCAAATAGTAATAATTGTGGATTTCATCAGGATTATTGATTCCCATCATCCTAGTGGGTAACAACCCGATCTTCTGCATGCCCCAGCATAATTCTCTTGCCTTGTGATTCAAGATAATTATAATATGTTTATCAACACAAAAAGAAATTCCAAAGTGGATAATTCAAATCCATCAGTTTAAGGCTCTTTTCACGGCCATGCAGAGATCTGCCACAATCCTCAGGGTGATATTAACCAATACGTCGCCTCTTCTATGTTTACACATAATCATTCATATTTTAAAGTCACTGGCTTCCCTGTTGCTTGATTTAAAAATTTCTATTTTTATGTGACCTATTTCTTTTTTTCTTTTCTTTTTGTGGGTTTGGTTTCCATCCTGGTTTCCTTTCTACAAATTGTGTATCATCTGGTCGGTTTACATTCTGCTTTGTAGATTGGTCTTGTTGGTCTTGTTTTTGTGTCTCATATTTCTTTTTTATCCCTTGTGTATCCCCTAATTGATTTCCATGCTTGTCCTTACCTTGATAAGTCATCACATTAAGGTTAGATGCCACTTCTCTCAAATTTGTAGATAGTCCAGCTGGGGTGTCCGATAAATCCAAAGGCAATTCATCTGGTACAGTCTCTATAATTTGATATTTTACCTTTATTTCCAGCTCCTTCTGCTTATCCTGTATTATACCTGAAGATGTTAAGTTCGTTTTCAACCTATTTTGATAAAATTCTTCCGCTCTTTCAACAGTATTTAGCTGGTATCTTTCTCCTTGATATCTGAATATAATACCAACTGGGGCGTCCCACCTAAATGGGATATTTCTCTTTTTTAACTCATTCACCAGAAAACCAAATTTCTTCCTTTCCATTAATATCTTAGGTGGGAGTTCCTTGTAAATCCAAATCTTTCTTCCGTACAATTGCAAATTAGAATTGAAGGAATTTTGCACAATATTATTCCTAATTTCTTTATCTGTAAAATAAATCACTACATCTCTAGGCAATTGCCTTTGCTTGGCAATCCAGGAGTTTATTCGATAAACTCTGTCAATCCTACAAAACACTTCCTCAGGTTGAACCTTTAGAATCCCAGCTAGAATTTCAGAAGATATTTTCCTTAAATCATCTCTATTATTTTCCTGCAAACCTCTTAATCTTATCGCATATTCTGTGAAATTATATTGTACCATTAGAATCTCTTTTTCAATCTTTTGTTGCAAATTTTCTACATTACCAAACTTTTGATCAGCATCCATTTTAGGTTTTTCTTCTGAGCTATTATCCTGAGTGTTTATCAAATCATTTTCAATTTTTTGAGTTCTATTGTCCAATTTATCTTGAATTTCTTCCATTTTAGACTCTAGTAAGTTAGTATTTGTGTCCAACTGTATCATAAATTCTGAAAAACCATTAGCCACTTTTGAGAATTTTTTCTCCAAAAAATCAAACTTAGATTTCACCAATTCTTTAATTTCCTGCTTAAATTTTTCAAGTTGCTGATTCACAATCTCCTCCCTTCTTTCAATCTCCTCTAAGAGAAATTCTATTATATTAAAATCAGGTTTCTGAGACTGAAGAGTTAAAACTTGTTCCTTTAAATTGTTGGTGGGGGAATCCCCCCCCCCATTTGTTTATCTGACTTTATAAGTCTCAGTGCCATGTTTCCGCCCAGGCAGGCTTTGTTAAAAAAAAAACAAGAAAAAAAAGACTTCTTTCCAATCAACAACAATATCAAGTCTCCAAGGGAAAAAGAGAGAAAAAAACACAGGAGCGAAGTTTTGTCTACAAATGTAGCCAGTGGTATTTATTCCGCTACATTGTAATAATAGAAAACGGAAGGACTTTCCCTTTCAGCCTCTTCTCCAGCCGCGGCAGACGCCATTTTAAAAGGCTTTTTTTTTCCCTCTTTCTTCTCCTCCTTTCTCTTAAGTAATTTTTAAAAGAAAAGTAAAATACTTGCGGTTCAGTATTACAGGTCCAGCTCACATTTTCTTTGAGTAATCTGTTAAATTTGCAGGCTTGCTTTTGACGCCTGGCTCTGCATTAGCAGAGGTCTCCCAAAGCCCGGAGCAGCGGCTGGGGATATGGGGCATCTCATCCGCTCCGTCCCAAAAGTAAAAAAAAACTTTTGGGACTCCGCGTTCTACCCACCCCTGCCGGCTCTATCTCCGTTTCCTCATGGAAACGGAGTTTTTTCGAGCCGCCATTCCGTTGTGAAGGCGGCTCTGACAGGCAGTGGAAGCTGACGATCCCAAAGGAACGTCTGGCAGCGACCCACAGCCGTCTTTTTGACTCGTGCAGAATACAGGTCCTCAATGGAAGGCAGGTTGGTAGCAATTGTTTTTTCTGCAGTTCTAATTATCCTCTGAAGTCTGTGTCTGTCTTGTTGGGTTGCAGAACCAAACCAGACAGTTATAGGGGTGCAGATGACAGACTCAATAATTCCTCTGTAGAACTGTATCAGCAGCTCCTTGGGCAGTTTGAGCTTTCTGAGTTGGCAGAGAAAGAACATTCTTTGTTGTGCTTTTTTGATGACATTTTTGATGTTAGCTGTCCATTTTAGATCTTGCGATATGGTGGAACCTAAAAATTTGAAGGTCTCTACTGTTGATACTGTGTTGTCTAGTATTGTAAGAGGTGGAAGTATAGAAGGATTTCTCCTAAAGTCTACCACCATTTCTACGGTTTTGAGTGTGTTCAGTTCCAGATTGTTCCAGTCACACCATGAGGCTAGTTGTTCAACCTCCCATCTGTATGCGGATTCATCATTGTCTTGAATGAGACCAATCACTGTTGTGTCATCTGCAAACTTCAGTAGTTTAACAGATGGATCGTTAGAGATGCAGTCATTGGTATATAGAGAGAAGTGGGGAGAGCCTTGTGGGGCCCCTGTGCTAATTGTACAGGTATCTGATGTGATTCTGCTTAGCTTCACCTGCTGCTTCCTTTTTGTTAGGAAGCTTATGATCCACTTACAAGTGTGTTCAGGTACTTGTAGCTGGTTTAGCTTAGTTAGAAGAATGTCTGGAATGATGGTATTGAATGCTGAACTAAAGTCTACAAAGAGGACCCTTGTGTAGGTATTTGGAGATTCAAGATGTTGTAGGATGTAGTGCAGAGCCATATTAACAGCATCATCTGTTGATCTATTTGCTCAGTATGCAAATTGCAAGTGGTCTAACAGCGGATCCGTGATGTTTTTCAAGTGGGACAGCACTAGCCTTTCAAAGTTTTTCATGATTACAGATGTTAGAGCAACTGGTCTGAAGTTATGAGCTATGCCGTGCAGGGCCACCCAAGATGGACAGGTCATAGCAGAGAACTCTGACAAAACATGATCCACTGGAGAAGGAAATGGCAACCCACTCAAGTATCTTTGCCATGAAAACCCCTTGGACAGTACCAAAAGGAAAAAAGATAGGACAGAATGATCTCAGTTCGAATCCAAGGCAAACCATTCAATATCACAGTAGTTCAAGTCTATGCCCCAACCACTGGTGCTGAAGAGGATAAAATTGACCGGTTCTATGAAGCCCTACAGCACCTTAGAGAATTAACACCAAAAAATGATGTCCTTATCATCATGGGGGATTGGAATGCTAAAGTAGGAAGCCAAAAGATAACTGGAATAACAGGTAAGTTTGGCCTTGCAGTACAAAATGAAGCAGGGCACAGGCTGATAGAATTTTGTCAAGAGAATACAATGGTCAAAGCAAACACTCTTTTTTAACAACCCAAGAGATGACTCTACACATGAACATCACCAGATGGTCAACACAGAAATCAGATTGACTATGTGCTTTGCAGCCAAAGATGGAGAAGCTCTATACAGTCAGTAAAAACAAGACCAGGAGCTGACTGCGGCTCAGATCATGAGCTTCTCATTGCAAAATTTAAGCTTAAATTGAAGAAAGTAGGGAAAAGCACTAGGCCACTCAGGTATGAACTAAATCATATCCCTGATGAATGTACAGTAGCAGTGACAAATAGATTTAAGGAATTAGATCCGATAGACAGAGTGCCTGAAGAACTATGGATGGAGGTTCGCAACATTGTACAAGAGGTAGCAAGTAAAAGCATCCCAAAGAAAAAGAAATGCAAGAAAGCAAAATGGCTGTCTGAGGAAGTTTTGCAAATAGCTGAAGAAAGAAGGGAAGTGAAAGGCAAGGGAGAAAGAGAAAGATACACCCAATTGAATGCAGGATTCCAGAGAATAGCTAGAAGAGGTAAGAATGCCTTCTTAAATGAACAGTGCAAAGAAATAGAAGAAAATAATAAAATAGGAAGGACCAGAGATCTCTTCAAGAAAATTGGAGATATGAAGGGAACGTTTCATGCAAAGATGGGCATGATAAAGGACCAAAATGGCAGGGACCTAACCGAGGCAGAAGAGTTTGAGAAGAGGTAGCAAAATTACACACAGGAACTATACAAGAACAAGCTTAACATCCCTTATAACCACAATGGGGTGGCTACTGACCTTGAGACAGACATCCTAGAATATGAAGTCAAATGGGCCTTAGGAAATCTGAGCAACAACAAAGCTAGTGGAGGTGACAGTATTCCAGCTGAGCTATTCAAAATCTTAAAACACAATGCAGTAAAAGTGCTACACTCAATTTGCTAGCAAATTTGGAAAACTTTGTGGCTACAGGATTGGAAAAGGTCAGTTTACATTCCAATTCCAAAGAAAGGCAATGCCAAAGAATGTTCAAACTATTGCACCATTGCACTCATTCCACATGCTAGTAAGGTTATGCTTAAATTCCTACAAGCTAGGCTCCAGCAGTATGTGGATCGAGAACTACCAGAAGTACAGGCAGGATTTCAAAGAGGCAGAGGAACTAGAGATCAAATTGCTTAGTGCATTGTAAGCCGCCCTGAGTCTCCGGAGAACGGCTGCATATAAATCAAATTTTTTAAAAAAATTGCCAACATACATTGGATCATGGAGAAAACTAGGCAGTTCCAGAAGAACATTTACTTCTGCTTCATTGACTATGCTAAAGCCTTTGATTGTGTGGATCACAACAAATTGTGGCAAGTTCTTAAAGAGATGGGAGTACCAGACCACCTTATTTGTCTCTTGAGAAACCTATATGCGGGTCAAGAAGCAACAGTGAGAACTGGACATGAAAACAGTGATTGGTTCAAAATTGGGAAAGGAGTCCGGCAAGGCTGTATATTGTCACCCTGCCTATTTAACTTATATGCAGAGCACATCATGAGAAAGGCGGGGCTAGATGAATCAATAGTTGGAATTAAGATTGCAGGGAGAAATATCAACAACCTCAGGTATCCAGATGATACCACTTTAATGGCAGAAAGTGAAGAGGAACTAAAGAGCCTCTTGATGTGGGTGAAGAAGGAGAGTATAAAAGTTGGCTTGAAACTCAACATTAAGAAAACTAAGATCATGGCATCCGGCCCTCTCAATTCCTGTCAAATAGATGGGGAAGAAATGGAGGTAGTGACAGATTTTATTTTCCTAGGCTCCAAGATCACCGCAGATGGGGACTGGAGCCAAGAAATTAAAAGACGCTTGCTCCTTGGGAGGAAAGCTACAGCAAATCTAGACAGCATGCTAAAAAGCAAAGACATCACCCTGCCAACAAAACTGTGCATAGTCAAGACTATGGTTTTCCAGTTGCAATGTATGGCTGTGAAAGTTGGACCATAAGAAAGCCTGAGCGCCAAAGAATTGAGGCCTTTGAACTATAGTGCTGGAGAAGACTCCTGCGAGTCGGTTGGACTGCAAGGTGATCAAACCGGTCAGTCCTAGAGGAGATCAACCCTGACTCCTCTTTAGAAGGCCAGATCCTGAAGATGAAACTCAAATACTTTGGCCACCTAATGAGAAGGAAGGACTCACTGGAGAAGAGCCTGATGCTGGGAAAGATTGAGGGCAATAGAAGAACGAGACAACAGAGAACGAGGTGGCTGGATGGAGTCACTGAAGCAGTAGGCGTGACCTTAAATGGACTCCAGAGAATGATGGAGGACAGGAAAGCCTGGAGGAACATTGTCCATGGGGTCACGATGGGTTGGACACGACTTTGCAACTAACAACAACAACAAGAACAAGAATAAAACAATGGTTAAAAAAGATGGAGATATGTATGTATGTATGTATATGTGTATTTATGTATACACACACACATGTCCCTTACAATCCACAACATGCTTACATAGTTATTTCCCTGCAGAGTTGCTGATATTTCCATTTCCTTAAGTAAGGAACTATTGCTTAATATCACATCAAGGACAATTCTTGTGCTTTCTTTCATCTTAGGAAGATTCAAGCTGTCAATAATACAACTCAGGAATTTCCTGGAAGGACCATGTTTGGCAGACTTTCTAACAAATGCTGGGGAAGATAGTCATCTTTTATTATGACTGTATGCCTCCTGGAAAGATCTTCAATTTGTTTTTGGAAGGCACTGGCCACCTCTTCTGCAAGGTTGGGAGAATGACAGTAGACACTAACAACAATAAGCACCAGGTAAATTGTGTTTAGCTTTCCTCTTACCTATTTCTGGCAAATACTTCCTACCATCCAACATATTTGTCAAATTAACTCCAGAAAACAGAACCTGTTCAGAATCCACAGTAAGGAAACCTATTTATTTGTATTCCTGCTGGTATAAAAGTAAGAGCTGGGAGCATCTTTGTTTTCTGATGTTAGCAATTATTCCTGAAAATAAATTATACTTGAGAATTAAGGACAAAACGTCTTCTGTATAGACATTGCTGCCATGTTTGACTAGAACAGATTCTTGAAGAGAAACTACACACTGCAGCAAGAAGAGACAATGAAATTTCTACCTTTCAGGACTGAATCAAAACAAACTTGTGCTTCAAAATGGTAATTTGTTATATAACAAAAGGAGAAACAGAAAATGTATACGTTGCATGTACAAATTTTATTTCAGAATTATATCCAGGATGTAATTCATATGAATATCTTACATTTCCTCCACTGTAACTACGACAAAATCCCTATCATAGTCTAAATGTGCCCTGTTCTGTTTAAGTTTAATATGCCTGGTGTCTAAAATAATAAGTCAATATGTTCATCTCTAGCTGAAGTATGGGCACATTTTCTTTTCCAAAACAGAAAAAATAGATCAAGAGTCTAATGCAGTGGTTTATGTTTAATGATTTCTAAAAGGAAAGGAATTGGAAGGGTAATCCAATCAGCGGTGGCAGCAATTCTAATAGCATCACCAGAAGACCTTCTCTACACAATATCCTAAGAGAGAACAAAAAAGGAACAACAGTCTTTGCAACAGCTGGAAAAACATCAAAACAGCTACTGGGTGATAGATAGAATCATTCAGATGGAGAGACAGTAGCACTTTAGCTGACTGGTGATGGAATGCTTGCCTTGTGTGAATGTGGCCACTAAAACTTCTTGCTAGGAGCCAATAGCAAGACACAAATGCTTCAGGTGGGAGACAAGGCTAGGAAATGTTTATAAACTGGAAGAAAGAGATTCTTCTTTTATATTACTATATCTATACTAAGTACTTAAAGCTAAATATATCTCAGTTGGCAGCAGAGGAAGGCCAACTAAGGCTTATTATGGTGCAGGTATCATGCAGGTATTGAATATATATTATTCTCTAGAGAAATATTCTCAGTAGAACCGCATTTGCCTTCTTATGCAAAGCAATGGTAAAATTCCAGATCATATGGAGAATAATTTTTTTGTTGCTAATATTTCTGTCACTCTAAATCCCAACACTCAGCAGAAGGATACATTGTGGCTCTTTTAGAAATTTCTCCACCAATACAGGCAGGTGTTGTCATGGACTAACATCCAAGTGGGATCTGACTAGCATACAAGTGGATAGATTTGCTATGTGGCCCACTGCCAATGGCTGGGAAAACAAGTGCACAGGTTTGAATGCAGCAGTTAGACATGGATATAAAACACGATGAGACAGCCAAGTCTCTTGTTAGCTGCTGGTGGTGGGTAAGCAGCAGGGAGAGAGAATGATGGAGTGGAAGAAAATTGGTCCAGACTCGCATGGCAGTGAAACTTAAATTATGGAATTAAATGGAAAAGATGGAGTGTCTACAGAAAAGAGTTTAACCTATGTAATTTATGCTCTTGTCCTCTGTGGTTATTGCTGTTATTTAAGCACCACTGCTGAGGGTCTGAACTCTGTAACTTGTTTTCTCCTTATTAAAAAAAATAAAAATGGAGAACCTGCTTATACAGCAGCTGTAGCACAGCCCTGTTATGAGTAGATAGAAAGGATAGATTTGGAAGAAAAACCAGTAGAAGCATTTCTAGGGAAGGGAATCACTTTGCACACACTCCCTGTTCTGTCTGGTTCATGGTCCACCTCCCTTTCCTCCTTACTTCTCCTTTCCACTTGATTATTAACGGATTGTGGTCCACCCAGGTATTAGTTGCAATTTCTATTTCTGCTATATCTTTTTCTATTTCTGGGTCCATCCACACCATGTCGATCCTAGACCACGAATTGTGGGGGTTGGAAAAAAAGGTACATTGATTCTTTTGCGGATTAATTTCTTTCCATACATCTTTTAAATTTAATTCTTGGACCATTTCAAAGAATGCAGTTGGTAATGTTCTCCTTTCAAAGTCCCCCCCCTTTTATAATCTTTCTTTGGATCTACTACTGCACTGAAATCTCCTAATATACAAACATTGTCCAATTCTAATTCTACTATTTGTTTGTGTAATTTACTATAATACTCTTTCTAGTGCATAGATAACTGCAATTAATACTCTTTTTTGTTTTATTAAGACTTCTATCACTAATGTTCTTCCCTCTTTATCTTGTTTAGACTTTAGCCATTCCTTTATATATACTGCAATTCCCCTTTTCAGCCAATGCTAGATATAATTTCCCTAATTTGGGGGATTCCAAGATACCACTTTTTTCTTTTTGGATATGCACCTCTTATAAGCATATGATGTCCACATTTAATTTTTGAAGTTTGGTGATTGGTTGTCTTCTTTTTATAGGTGAATTTAATCCATTTATATTAACCAATATTAAATTCTCCTCCTTCTCCATTTTGTTACTTATTTATATACTCTTGTTCCTCTCCTTGGTTTTATTTCCCTTTGGTGTCTTGTCCTTGCTCCTTCTCTTTCCTGATTTTCTGTGTCTATCTTCTCTCTCAATTCTTGATCTGGTTCACTTTCCTCTGTCTGTTGCTCCTCTTGGCTCTTGGTTTCTAACTCCTCTCTGCTGTCTGATTCTTCCCCTAAACATTGCTCATAAAATTCCTGGGCTTTATCTACAGTATCCACTCTTACTTTCTTAGCCTGCCATGATATTAACATGCCTTCAGGTATTAACCAGCGAAACATTATTCTATGTTTTATCAGTTGCAAGGAGAGAAATTGGTAGCTCCTTTGTTGATCTCAAATTCTTTTCAGTAGTTGCTTAAGTATTATAATTTCCTTTCCTTTATAAATCAGTTGATCTTTTCTTGTTCTTTTGTACATTTCATCTCACACCAATTTTTTCACGAACCTTACATGGATTTCACACGTGTGTCGTTGCGCATAGTTGGTATGTACTCAATATGCTTCATCAATATTGTTTCGTAGTTCATGTTTGTCCATTTGCAGTGGATCTGCTAGCAATTCTATCATGAGCTTGGGAAGGTCCTCTTCGTTGTTCTCTGTTATGTTTTGGAATCTTAAATAGAAGGAGGATCTCTCCAATTCTAGATGGATTATTGTCTCTTCCAAGTCTCTGTTCACTGCTGTCAATCTCTCCTCCACTGCTTCCAGTTTCCTTTCAGTTCGTTCTGTTCTTGCCTCTACTATTTTTATCTTTTGCTCGTTTTTGGCTATTGTTTCTTGAATCTTTCCCATTCTATCATCTAATTTCTTTATGTCTTCTTTTACTTCACACAGTTTGCCTTTCATTTCTTCATGGTTATTGTTTATTGTCCTGCGTTTTCATCATAACCTCCTGAATCATATTCAATGTAGTTTGCATATTTTGTAAGGTTAATGCTGATCCTTTTTTTTTGCTGTGTGACATGTCTGTTATTAATTTCTGACCTGCTGGAGAGGCTGTCATTGGAATTGTCTTCTCTACAGTTTTAGTGACTGTGGATGTGTTTGACATTTTTAACTTTTGGAAAAGATTATTCCACAATACCATAAGTGTCTAATCTTCTACTCTAAAGGAACTTTCCTTAGTCACTATCCCAGTCTATACCTCCTTTTATATCTGATATTTGATCCTAGAACAATTATAATATTTTTACAATTACAATGAAAATGCAGTGTAATTCATCAATTTAGTCCAACTTATAATATCTATTTTCTGTGCACAATTGTTTATATAAATCACCGTTATATATTATTCTATTTATGATTAATGTTATTTAATATACAGTACCTTAACTTAACTTAACTATTTTTTTCCTTTACTTAATCAATAGGAAATTAATATTAATCAGCAGTTATTTTCAAATCTACGATAGTGAAAAAAAGCAACCTTAATCTATTTTTAAATATATAAAAATCTATAATCAATATATAGAGAGTATGTAAATATGTAAAAAAAAGTAGAAAGAAAAAGAAATATATAAATATATTAGGTATATCTATATATATGTATATATAAAATATTAAGTTTTAAAATTCAAAGGTTCTATATAAATCTCACAATAATAAGTATCTCTAAATTATATAAGAGTGTTTAAACGATCAAGAATATATAGATAATATAGAGGGGGGGAGGAAAAAAATGGCTTCCAAAAAACAGAAGCGGGGGGGGCTAGGCCGAAGAATAAGGTGGAGGAGGAGCTTCAGCTGATGCTCACAAGGCTTCGAAAGGCTAAAGATGGCAACTAAATTCCTATCTTGGAATGTCAATGGCCTAAACTCACCACAAAAAAGAAAGAAAGTATTTCACTACTTGAAACAATTTAACAATGATGTTATTTGCTTGCAAGAAACACATATTAGATTATCAGACCAAAAATATTTGATAAATTCAAGATTAGGTACAAATTTTGTGGCATCAGCACCAGAGAAGAAAAATGGACTAGTAATATATGTAAGGAAAGGACTATCAGCTAATTTAATTGAGGCAGATTATCAAGGAAGATATATTGCAATTGAATTATCAACACAGACTGGAAAAATGCTTTTTATTGGAATATATGCCCCTAATCAGCAACAAGATAAGTTTTATAAATTTTTACATACTAAAATAATACAATGGGACTATAAATCTTTTATATTAATGGGTGATTGGAATGGAGTAATTGACATGCAGAAAGATAAAAAAAGCTTATCAAAGATTTCAACACGTGCAAAACTACCTAAATCTTTTTTTGACATGATGGAAGATATAGAACTGAGAGATATCTGGAGAGAACGTAACCTGGAGGAAAAAGATTTTACTTTTTTTCCTGATAGACATCAATCCTTCTCCAGGATTGATTTTATACTAACCACAAATGATTTTATTTCCAGGGTGAAGAAGATGAAGATATGTCCAAGAACCTTAACTGATCATAGTCCGGTTTGGGTGGAATTTGAACAGGAGAGGGGAGAAAGGAGGTCTTGGAGGTTAAATGAAAACTTATTTAGATATGAAGAAAATGTAAAAGAGCTTAAAAAACAAATGAAAGAATTTTTTGTTATTAATATGAATAAGGGTACTCCTATGGAAATGGTCTGGGATGCTAGCAAGGCTTATATGAGGGGTATCTTAATACATATGAACAATAAATATAGACTAAAACAACAAAAGAAGCGTAAAGAGATAGAGGAAGAAATAAAAAAGAAAGAACAATTACTTATATCTAATCCAGGAGATAAGAAAGTAAAAGAAACAATAAATATACTACGAGGGCAATTTAATATGTTAATGGCTGATCAGGTGGCAACTAGTTTACAATATGCTAAACATAATACATTTTGTAATTCCAATAAACCAGGTAGGTGGTTGGCCTACATGCTGAGGAAAAAACAGAAATCATGAGTCATTAGTAAGATAGAATATAGAGGTAAGGAAGTTTACCAACAGAATATGATTAAAAAGGCTTTTTTGGAATTTTATACAAAGTTATATGCTAGTGACTCAATACAAGGTATAGATATAGATAGATATTTAAAGGAAGGGAATATTTAGGAATTAACGTTGGAATAGAGGGAAGGATTGAATCAACCAATAACTTCTGAGGAGATCGTTGCGGCAATTAAGCAGTTAAAAACAGGGAAAGAATTAATAGCTGTTTATTATAAGAACTTACAGCTTGAAATGGTAGAGCCACTTAGGGCTCTATTTTGTAAAATTCAATTAGGGGGAGGAGTTCCACCCTCTTGGAGAACAGCTTTTGTTTCATTGTTTCCGAAGGAAGATCAAAACTGTATCAAACCTGAAAATTTTAAGCCAATTTCACTTTTGAACAAAAGATTATAAAATCTTTGCTAAGATATTACCGAATAGATTAATGCCAGTTATGCAACAAGTTATTCACAATGACCAATCAGATTTTATAAAAGGGAGGCAGATGAAATATAATGTTAGACAAATTATAAATTTATTGGAATATTTGGAAAAAAATAACCAGGTCCCTGCAGCGTTCATATTCTTGGATGCAGAGAAAGCATTTGATCGATTGAACTGGCAATTCCTGTTTAAAATAATAGAAAAAATGCACTTTGGGGAGTATTTCATACATTCGATTAGAGCAGTGGGTCTCAACCTTCCTAATGCCGCGACCCTTTAATACAGTTCCTCATGTTGTGGTGACCCCCAACCATAAAATTATTCCTAAAACCATTGAAAATATGTGTTTTCTGATGGTCTTAGGCGACCCCTGTGAAAGGGTCATTCGACCCCCAAAGGGGTCCCGACCCACAGGTTGAGAACCACTGAATTAGAGCAATATATCAGGAACAAACAGCACAAATAATAATTAATGGAGGTTTAACAGATGTGTTTAAAATTGAGAAAGGTACGAGGCAGGGTTGTCCCTTGTCGCCATTGTTGTTTATTTTAACTTTAGAAGTTTTGTTGAATAAGTTACGTGATTCTGATAAAATAAAAGGAATTGTAATTAGACAGCAGGATTATAGACTAAGAGCGTTTGCAGATGACCTGGTTCTTACTTTATCTCAACCTATAGAAGCGGCTCCCTATATGCTGGACATAGTAGATCAATATGGCAAAGTATCTGGATTTAAAGTAAATCTTCACAAGACAAAGATGATAACTAAAAATATGTCCATAACTCAAAGAGAAGATTTAAGGAGAATAACGGGGTTTGAAGTAGTTAAAAAGGTTAAGTATCTAGGAATATATATATTGCAGCCTCAAACACGAAATTGTTTAAAAATAATTATGAAATTCTTTGGCAAAAAGTACAGAAGAAATGGAAAAATGGAAAAAGTTACAATTATCACTACTGGGTGATAATATAAATAAATAAAATGAAAATAAATAATGAATGTACTACCTAGGTTTTTATTTTTGTTCCAAATGATACCAGTGCTTTAAAAAGATGGAAATCTGATGGAATGGCAGAAAGGGGTTAATACTTTTATTTGGGTTGGGAAGAAACCAAGAGTGAAACTGAAAATCATACAGGATATATGTGAGAGAGGAGGTCTTAAAATGCCTAATTTAAGATTGTATTATGAAGTAGCAGCTTTATCACAAATTAGTGATTGGTTTAACTTAACTGAAGAAAGAATGTTAAACATAGAAGGTTATGATTTGTTATATGGATGGCATGCTTATTTGTTATATGAAAAAAAAGTTGATAAAGTGTTTAAGGGTCATATACTCAGAAATGCATTGTTGAGGGTTTGGAAAAAGTACCAATATAAGCTGAACTATATGGGCAAATCCCAGACATGCAATAGAAAATATAAGTATAGAGCAAAAAATAGAGGTGATTACTTATAAAGAGTTTCTTCTTTTGGAAAGGGGTAAGTTGCAACTGAAATCTCTAGATGAATTAAAAGAAGAAGGGATAATTTATACTTGGTTTCAGTATGGTCAGCTTCAAGCTAGATGGAGAGAGGATCAAAAAACTGGGGTTATGCAAAATGAGGAAAATCTGGTGAAACAGATTAGAGATCAAAGTCAGATGCATATTAAAAGGTTGTATAATGCATTATTGGAAATAGATTCAGAAACAGAATTGGTTAAGGATTGTATGATAAAATGGGCACAAAACTTTCAGGAACCAGTGATGATGGAAACGTGGGAAAAGATTTGGGTCAGAAATGTTAAATTTACACAAGCACAAAATCTGAGAGAGAATTTTTATAAAATGTTTTATAGATGGTACTTAGATCCTAAAAAATTATCATGTATGTACTCGAATTTGCAAGCTAAATGTTGGAGATGTGAATGTAATGATGCAACCTATTATCATATATGGTGGACCTGTAAGAAAATCAAGGCATTTTGGATAAAAATTTGGTGGGTGATGCAGAACATTTTGAAAAGAAGGTTGAAATTTACTCCTCAGTTGTTTCTATTGGGCATAACTACGGACTGCACAGTATCAGAGACTAAATTGATTTTGAACTTAATATCAGCAGCTAGGCTGTTGGTAGCTCAGTATTGGAAGAAGGACTCTTTGCCTACTATTGAAGAGTGGATATTGAAAGTAACAAACTAGCAGAAATGGCGAAAATCTCAGCGTATTTGAAGGACCACACGCAAGAAAGATACGTGTCGGAATGGAGAAGATGGATTGATTATATTCAAAATAAGTATCAGACAAGAAAATATCAAATAGCTTATGAATGAATGTTAGTATTAGAAGTATTAGGTTATCTATAGTGGAGTTAAGGTTTCAGGGGGGGAGTTAGTACTTGGAGGATAAGTAGATTAATCTAGTTTATGATTGATTAAATGAAATACCTTGTATTTTGCTCTGGGAAGTATGGGGGGAGGGTGGGATGAGGGGGGGAAAGGATGGGGGAAACATGGGGGGGAAGAAAATTTTTGTATTTTTTTTGTAAAACTTTTCAGTTAAAAAAAAGAAGAAAATATAGATAATCAATATACACAATTGGTTTAATGAGTCCAGTCCAAAGTTCTTCACCCAAATTACCGAAGTTCTTTATTACTCAATCTCTCTGCTTTCTATATTCTCTGCTATGTCCCATTCTCCAAGTTTAAAGATTTGCTTTAAACTCTCCAATTTGCTCAGTCACTGTCCCTCCTCCTCACTTTCTCCGTCTGTCTCCAAAAAGACCCTTTCTTTTCTTCTTTTTCCAGTCTGTTCACCACCTACACAAACCCTCAACACACATCTCACAGCCTCAGTCTCAGTCTCAGTCTCAGTGATCTATTAGACAGTCTTTCAGATTGCCACTCGCAAACACTTTCACTCTGTTAATTCTATACTGTCTCTTTCTTCTTTCTTTTCCACTCCCACTGCTAAGGTGCCACTCTTCACACTTTGAAGGCTCACTTTGTTACTTGTTTGTAAATCCCACCAATTTAAAGAAGTAGTTCGGTATTTCGCTTTATTTAAACTCTCTCTGCCATTACTTCTTGCTGTTTCTCACTTTTTTGCTTCCTCACCATTCAATCACGCCTCCGGACCTAGCCATGACAGCTGGTCTCTTCCATGCCAGATTTTGGGGGTTCCACCCTCTGTGACGGGGGATCGCTCTTCTCCCCGCCACCTCTGGGTTATCCCCTCTCTATCGCTGTCCTCTCCAAGGTCCAAGGTCCAACTTTACCTCCAGATGTGAAAAATCAGGCAAAAGGAGCGAAGTCTTGTTCTCCTGCACCACACCATTGTGACGTCACCCCGGAAGTACCACAGATTTGAGCAAAATGGTGAGCTATGCAGAATTACTCGATGAAAAAGGAGAATTAAAACCAGTTCAGGATTTGAAAATGCAAGGAATAAATATGGAATGGTGGCCATATCTACAAATTAAAACTAGATTTAAAAAAGACCAGGAACAATATGGTATATATGAGGAACAATTGGAAATGGATAAATTACTACAAGGATCGTGGGGTGGGGGAGGGGAATGATCACTAAAATTTACAATTTTCTTTTAAGATATAAAATGGAAGAGGAAATAGTAAAAGAAACAATAATTAGTTGGGCCAGAAATTTCGGACACAATGTAGAATTAGAAAAATGGGATAAATTGTGGGAAAGGAATTACAAATTTACAATGATGGTAGCATACAAAGAAAATCTTTACAAAATGTTTTATAGATGGCATTTGGCTCCAGCAAGATTGGCCAAAATGTTTCCAAATTTATCTCCCAAATGTTGGAGATGTGGCCATACACTAGGAACATACTACCACATGTAGTGGATGTGCCCCAATATAAAAAAATTCTGATGTAAAATTAAGAGATGGCTGGAAGAAATTACGGAACAAAAGATAGAACTTAAACCGGAGCTGTTCTTATTAGGAATAATAGACCTGAAAATGGAGAAAAAATTGCAATATATAATACTGCATATATTAACAGCGGCTAGGATTACTCTCGCACCAAAGTGGAAACAGATTAATATACCATCAGAGGAAATAGTGATTAGAAAGATTCTTGAAAGTGCAGAAATGAATAAAATGACTATGGAAATAAAAGAAAGAGAAGATTCGGATTACTATAAAGTGTGGAATAGAATGTACGAGTGGCTAGAAAACAGAAACCAAAATAAGAAATAGGAGTTTAAACCTAATATCAATTAAATAAAAACAAAAAGTTATTAATTATTGTTAATGTTAAATTACTGACTATGTAAATAAGTATAATGTAAATATATGTAACAAGTGTGGTTACAATAGTTGTTAAAGTTGTTATAAAGGATAGAAAGATAAAGTAGAAGAGTTAAGTATAAAAGCAGAATATACTGTACATGCCAATGCGGAAGGCTGTAAAAATATGGCACAATGTTATGTTTGTCTTGTTTTTTACTATTTTTTTTTGTCCTTTTTCTTTCTTTCTGTTTTTAAAGGTGAAAAATGCTTAATAAAATCTATTTTAAAAAAAGAAATATATCTTGCTATGATAGTTCAAATAATAAGATGGAACTAGGAAACTAGTAAGTTTTGATTATACTGCAAAGCTCTGTTTCCATCTGTAGAAAATGTTCATATTTGACATAATAGGAAACTGAAGAATAACAACTGTGGTGAGCTTTAATTAACACTTGTGAAAAGGTTTGAATCTCTGAAGTGAAAGTAAAATATATAAAGTACATTCATGAATCAATGTATTTGTCCAAGAATATATACCTTAGGGTATAAATACTTATAAATGCTTTGTATCCAAATCCCTGGATATAAAAGAGTTCATTTGAAAATACCCTGAGAAATTGGAGAGTACAGACAGGTAGTCTTGGTACCTGACTCATGTAATATTTAAGACAGTCATACAATTTTATCTTTTTTTTCTTTTTTACCTCAAAAAAAAGCTTCCCTGTTTACCACATCATGGCAGAAAAAAGAAAACAAGTTCTTGTTAGTTTGAAATGTTCTATTTCTTTTTTCCTGAAAGAAGGAAAACGCCATGATCTTCCTTCCTTCCTTCCTTCCTTCCTTCCTTCCTTCCTTCCTTCCTTCCTTCCTTCCTCCCTCCCTCCCTCCCTCCCTCCCTCCCCCCTCCCCCCCTGAATATGTTTAGAAACAGTATGCAAACTGTCCATATGATTAACAGGATATAATAGAAACTTAATATCTAAATCTAGTCATTGCGTATTCTAGAGCAATTTGCAATGTCTTGCATTCCTAATTGAACTAATAGCACTGTAATAACTTTCTCATTTGCAAAATGAGCCTACTGCATATGGAATTTGGTATTTGCTACTAAAGGAGTAAAGCACATGTAACCAGGAGTGATACTCATCTTTCTCTTTGTGGGATCTTTTAAAGGTTAGAAGCTTTAATAGCTCCTTAGCTCTGATGCAAATAATATAGTAAATCAGGCAGGAAGAACTCTTTATGAGAAAGTGATATATATTTGTTTCCCACTTTGATTATAGCCCCCTGACCAGCCAGCCCTCCACCATTTTGTTCAGCACAATCAAGCTCAGGATTATACCTTTCCCAGAGGGACTGGTCTACCCCCGCAATATCCTGGGTGACTAGCCCTCCATTGCTCCCTTCGGCGCAGTCAAGCCTAGGACTGCAATGGAGCCCACTGAGACATCAGAGAGCAGCCAGCCCACCTGGCCAGCCCCAGCTCCCACCAAATATTCAAGTGCCGCCTGGCTGGGCCTACTACACGGGGCATGGCTGGATCCAAGCCCAGTGGACCCCTGCCCCTGCATCGCCACCACTGCCTCCACCATCAACTCGGGTTGCAGCTCCACCACGCTTCAGAGCTACCTTTGTCGGAGACCCATACAAGCTGGCTGTCAGCCCTGGAGGCCATCTTTTCTTTTGGATCTGCCACACTTAGTCTGTGGGAAACTGGGAGGGAGGTTTATTGATAGAGGTATTTAGTCATAACAATGTTCTTTTCTCTGAGAGTCAAGGATGTTCAGCCTCCACCTGGAGTGGCGTGACTGGGAGGCATCCCCAGTTGGGATGGTGGATTGATTGGACCATGTGATGGACATGTGGGTGTAGGGGAAGGGACTTTGACTTTCCTTTGGATGGGGAAAACCCAGGAGCTTTCAGATTCGGGTTTTCCCAGATGTGCCAATATGACATCTCTAATAAAATGGAACTTTGAGAAACTGTTGGCCTTGGAGTCTTCATTGGTTGAGGGTGTTACTTGGAACCTGACATTAACCTGAATCAGAATCCCCTTTGAAGACATGGCCCATAGGCAAGAGGCAGAAGCCCAGATCAAAGCCCTGAAGCAAGCAGGCCAACCCCCAAAAGACTTTGCCTGGGATTTCCGGAAGTTGGCAAGAAAACTGAGAGACTGGCCTGAACCTGTCAGATCCCTAATGTGATACTGCCATTCAAATGGAGGGAGGGGGGAGCAAGGGGATAAGCTGTATTTTTATAACTGTTTTCCTTGTGTCTAAGCACCCTGCAGTATTCTCACCTTCTTTGGAATGTAATAAAGAGGGAGGGCCATGTGGATTGTTTCAGTTTGCTGAAGGTGGAAGAAGATCTGGAACGAGCTCCCCCCGGAGATACGGAGGATTCCGGATCTGCGTACCTTCCGTCGCGCGCTTAAGACGTTTTTATTCCATCAAGCTGGCCTGACCTAAACTTTTCCTCTTTTAAATGGAATTTTAAATTTGGTTTTAATTTATTGGGGTTTTAAAATGTCCCAGCCAAATTTATTTAATTAGTTTTATCTCTATTTTAAATTTTGTATCTACATGTTTTATTTTATGGCTGTTCACCGCCCTGAGTCCTTCGGGAGTAGGGTGGTATACAAATTTAATAAAAATGAAAAAAAAATGAAAAAAAGATCCTGGGAACTGCTCCTTATCTGTTTCTCAAGATGGCCATTACAATAAACATCTTCATACCTGTGGATCAGTGGTGGGTTGCTCCCGGTTTGCACCGGTTCGCAAGAACCGGTAGTAAAAAATTTTAATACTTTGGAGAACCGGTAATAAGATTGATTGGCCACGCCCCTGAACCGGTTCCCGGGCCAGTCTCCGGTCATTTACCCTGCCCACCATCATTGCCCGCATGCAGCCCCGGGACTCACTCCGCCCTTTGCCAGCCAGGAGCACTGCCGCCAGTCGCTCCCATGCACCTGGCTGCCTGCCTGCCTCGTCACCGCCACAATGAAGAAAGGCCCCGAAGTTCCGCTGCCTGGGATTGACGTGGGCTGCCGCAGGGAGAAGCCAGGTATGGCTGGCTGGACGCTGCCTGGAGCTGAGCTCAGGGATGGCAGGAGGAGGAATGTTGCCTCTTAGCTGGCTTGACCGAGGGATAAGCCATCCGCCCCAGACATGTGGGAGCAGAAGGCAAAACTTGCCCCAGAGGCCGCCACCCCCACGATGCGCCCACTGCGCCAAACACGACTCACTTGGGCGCGTGGTGCCCAGCATCCCCACGACCTTCCTAGGGCCCTGGGTCTACCTGCGAGGGTCATTGTGCAGAACCCGCGGGGCAAAGACGGCAAGTTTTCCACGGGGACTTGCCGGCTCCGGCCGGATTGGAGAGCCAGCAAAGGGCGTGAGATGCATGCCGCATTTCCTCCGTGGGGCCAGGCCAAGTTTGAAAAAGTTCCCCACCAGCACCGGACAGGCTCCGGTGGCTGCAGTGGCGACGGCGGTAATGTATTGTATTTGTTTATTGAATAGCCCTAAGGCCTTTTCAAACAAAACAGAAAAGAAAAAGGGAAAAAGGCAAAACAGTTACAGAAATAACAATCTAAAAATATATGATATATGACATTAAAATTTTACAGTATCAGATTTCAATAGCTAAATTGCCAAGACTAGATAACCCAAATAAGATAGCTCCTCTCTAACTCAGCTCATCTTTCTTACAATCAATGAAATTCTTTTTGATATAACTGGCTCGTATTGCTGTCATCCTTTTAAGATAGCGAGTGATAGCCCTTACCATGGGAGGAGAGTCAGCCTTCAACAGAAATGCTAATTTATGCCTTATATTCCAGTGGGGAAATTTATTTATAATTGGGGACAGATATTGTTTTCTTACTTCCTCATACAGCCTACATTCGAATATTATATGTGCCGTGTCCTCCACGACGTTTACCCCACATATACCTGTTCTTTTGTCATACGGGATTTTCTGGTAACGGCCGAATTTAACGTTGGTATCTAAAAGTTCGAATCTAAACTTAACAAATAACTGTCTCTCCACTGATGGCATTTCTAAATGTAAATACTTTTCCAGGGTGAAAGTTGTTTTAACTGCTGTCAGCAGTTTAAGGGAGTGATTAGTTGAAAGAGTTGCCATGTCCATTTGCCCATGTATATCTTTAATCTATTGTTTAACTTGCTTCAGTGTGTCACACAATGGGAACCCTACGCCATATCGGTTCAATATTTCTGACAGCCAGGTTAGCCAGGAATACCTTTGAGGATTTGAAATCTGCTGTTCCTCTAGGCAGATTTTGGGGAGTCTGCTGGCTTCCATCTGAGTCATTTTTAGCCAGTAGGCTACTGCCCTAGTGATTGTATAGGTGTACAGTGAGAAATGTCCCAATTCAGCTCTGACGGCTGCAGCTGAAGTGGAATTGTTTACCCCGAGCATCCTCCTTAACAAATTATTTTGAGTTCTCTCCAATATGGGGGGCCTCTGTAAAACCCCAAATTTCGGCACCATAGAGCATGATCGGAACAAGTTTAGCCTGAAAGACTTTACGAAGAGGTAAAATGGAGGTAGGTTGGATACGTTTACTTAATTTGGATACAAGGCTTGCTCCTGCTCTGACCTTTTGAGAAAGGTATTGATGGTGCGGAGTCCAACCTCCTGCACTGGAAAAAACAATTCCAAGATAAGTATATTGGGTAACTTGTTCAATCTTTGTGTCATTAATCTGCCAATTGAGCTTTTTATTCTTATTGCCAAAGACTAAAACTTTTGATTTAGCTACATTTATAGTCAAGTGGTTTGTAGTACAATAATGTGTGAGCTTGGCAAGAAGTCTCCTCATTCCTATTTGGGTTCTAGAAAACAGCACTAAGTCATCGGCGTACATTAATACGTTAATAAATCTAGAGCCTATTTGGGGGCTATGCGTCAGAAGATCTTCCAGCTGCGCTGGGATATCATTTATATAAAGGTTAAAAAGAGTAGGGCCCAGCAGGCAGCCCTGCCTCACTCCTCTAGTTGTCGGTATGCTGTTTGTTGAGGCCCCATTTGCTGCATATCTGACTCTAATTGCCGTATTAGTATAGAGAGTCCTGATCAACAAAATAAGTCTGGGGTCCATCCCCATGACTTGTAGTTTCCTCCACAAATGGTTCCTATCTATAGAATCAAAAGCAGCGGTAAGGTCAATAAAGACGGTATACAGCTTTTTCCGCTGGGTCTTGTATTTATTAATTAAGTGGGAAAGGACAAAACAATTGTCAATGGTAGACCTACCTTATCTAAAACCTGCCTGCTCATTTGCCAGAATTTCCTTATCCAAGCACCAGTCCTCTATTTTGTTTAGCAGATGTTTCGTATACATTTTTGAAATTATATTAAGAAGACTGATGGGTCGGTAGTTGGATGGGGCGGCTCTGTCACCTTTCTTAAAAATTGGAAACTATAGCTAACCTCCACCCTTCAGGGATTATCCCGACTTTATCGATATAAGTAAACAGTGCTACCAGCACCGGTACCCAAAAGTCAATGTTGGACCTAAAGAGTTCAGGAGGCAGCAAGTTCTCTCCAGGGGCCTTCCCGGCCTTTAAGGATTGAATTATATGTTTAACTTTGGTAGAGGTAACTGGTGTCCATTCCGGACATTTCCTTAATTCCTGCTGGAGAATATCCAGTTGCAAGACATTTGTTGTATTATTACCATCAAATAAAGCAAGATAGTGCTTCTCCCATTTTACTGCTGATATATCAGTGTCCATAAATGGGGAACGTTGTTTTAATATACCGGCTATCTTATGCCAAAAGATCGTAGGGAATTGGGATTTCGCTGCCATTTCTACCTCTTTCCACATCCTGGTATTATAGATACTTTTCTTGTTTTTCAGGAGGGATTTGTATGCTCTCCTGAGTTGAACCATATTTGAATAATCACCATCCTGTCTGGACCGGTTAACTTTCCTAACTGCGGCTCTTAGATTTGACCTCAAGCTATGGCAATCGTCATCAAACCACTTTCTAGAGATCCCATCTACTTTTCTATCATTCTGGATCATTAAGTTCTTAAGAGTAGAAGTTAGCTCTATATAAGCTGGCATTGGGGTGTTGTCTCCGGGCTTAGATTGGGAGATTTCCCTTGCTAGCTGCCTGGCTTCGTCTGAGCCCAAATAAGTGGTCACAGATTTGACATCAAGTCTGTGCCAATATAACCTTTTGTAGTTATAAACCCGGGCGTTTACTAAGGTGTCAATTTCCTCTCTTGAATGAGGCCTAACTTCTGAAGAGAGTGAAACCAGAGCCGTGATGGGAAAGTGGTCACTTTCCTCTCTAAATATAGCTCTTACATCTGAAAAATGGTGTACTAAACTAGAGGAAGTGCAGATATAATCGATAGAGGTTGATGTTTTTGTTGAAAGTATAGGGATATATATACCCATCACTCAAGCCACTAAGTACTTGCATATCATTCATAAACAGCAGGGAAATTAACCTCTGGGCATATTTATTGGTCCTCTTGTCCATTGAGGACCAGGTGAACTCATTATAAAAGTATCCAGTTGGTACCAGGCCTCGGTTAGCATAGCTCTTCATTGAGGGGCCTAGTCTTGCATTAGTATCTCCAGCTAATATAATTTTTGCTTTTTAAAGGGAAAGTGTCCCTTTAAGGTAGCTAATACTGAATCTAATTCATCCCACAAATCCCTTCCTAGAAGGTGGAATGAAAAAGGAGCAATATATACATTAATTAAGATTAAGTGCAAGAACAGTCCAAGCAGGAATTAGAAGTAGTGCAAGGTGCAGAAGGAGGTTTTTTGAGTGAGCCCTTGTTTGATTCTTCTCCAATTTTGGACTTGATTCAGTTGACTGAAGTTAAAGATCAACGTATAACTAGAGCTCAATCTAAGCTACTTAAACAAAAGCAACAACAACAACAGGAAAGACAAGACAAGAAGGCAGTTAAGAGTACTGTACAAGAGAGTGGAGCTATGGGAGGAGCGAGATCGAAGCTTTCGGATGATCTTCAAGCATTTTGCTCTGTGCTCCAGAAAGAGGCTGATGACCTTTAAGTGTTTATCTTGGAATGTCAATGGGTTGAACTCAGCACAGAAAAGGAAGAAACTATTTACATATTTGAAACAATTTAATAATGATATAATATGTTTACAAGAAACGCATATTACAACTCAAGATCAAAAATATTTGATAAACTCAAAACTAGGAGCACATTTTATATCTTCAACTTCGCAGAAAAAGAATGGTGTGGTTATTTATGTAAATAAAAAGTTAACAGCTAAAGTTATAGAAGCAGATCAAGATGGTAGGTTTGTAGCAATTGAATTGTTTACAGCAAATGGCCAAATTCTTTTGATTGGAATTTATGCTCCCAATCAACAACAGGACTATTTTTATAAGATGTTACATACTAAAATATTGCAATGGGACTATAGATCTATTTTAATTATGGGAGACTGGAACGGAGTAATTGATTCTAAACTAGATAAAAAGAGTTTGGCAAAGTCTAGAATTAGACTACCACAGACTTTTTTTGATATGAAAGAAGATATGGAACTAAAAGATGTTTGGAGAATACATAACCCAAAAGAATTGGATTACACTTTCTTTTCTGATAGACATAGATCCTTTTCTAGGATTGATTTTATCATGTGGTCAAATGATCTACTTGTTAAGACAAAAAGAACAAAGATTTTTCCAAGAACTTTGACTGACCATAGCCCTGTATGGATAGAAATTGAGATGGATAAGGTTGAGAGACGTTCTTGGAGATTAAATGAGAACTTGTTTAGATATGAAAAAAATACAATAGAACTTAAAAAGCATTTGAAAGAATTTTTTGAAACAAATTTGAATAAAGGTACCCCAATTGAAATTGTTTGGGATGCAAGTAAAGCTTATATGAGAGGGGTACTTATCTACATGAACTCTAAACATAGACTGTTCCGACAAAAGAAAAGATCTGAATTGGAAACGGAAATAAAGAACAAAGAACAGTTACTTATTAAAAACCCAACAGATGAAAGAATACAAAGTGCTATAAAACTTTTGAAAGACCAATTTCAAATGCTTATGGCGGAACAAGTTGCAACAAACTTACAATATGCGAAGCATAATACATTTTGCAACGCTAATAAACCGGGCAGATGGTTGGCTTACACATTGAGGAAAAAACAAAGTATACGGACTATTGATAGTATTGATATTGGAGGGAAAGAAATTTTTCAACAAAAATTAATTAAAGAAGCTTTTGTGGACTATTATACCAAACTATATGCCAAAGAGGAGGTGCAGAATGGACTTATAGAAAAATATCTAAATGACAAGAGAGTTACAAAAATTACTGATCAACAAAAGAAAAGAATGAATTACCCTATAACAGAGGAGGAGATAATAGCAGCAATTAAACAGTTAAAAACAGCTAAAGCTCCTGGTACGGATGGTTTGACCGCAGTGTATTACAAAACTTTACAAGCTGAAATGGTGGGACAACTTAGAGATTTATTTTGCAATATTCAACAAGGGGGTAAAATACCCCCATCATGGACAACTGCTTATATATCTTTGATACCAAAAGAACAAGTTGGTCCTAAAAAACCAGAGAATTATAGACCAATATCTCTTTTGAATACAGACTATAAAATCTATGCGAAAGTATTAGCCAACAGGTTGATGCCAGTAATCCAAAAGGTGATTCATGAGGATCAAGCGGGATTTATTGAGGGCAGATATATGAAGGATAATGTAAGGCAAGTAATAGATTTATTGGAATATCTTGATAAGAATAAACAGATTCCTGCAGTGCTGGTTTTTTTGGATGCAGAGAAGGCCTTTGATAGAGTGGATTAGAATTTTCTACTAAAGACTTTAAAAAAGATGGACTTTGGGGACCAATTTATACAGGCGATTTCAGCAATTTATCAAGAGCAAAAGGCACAGATTATTATTAATGGAAGTCTGACGACAGAGTTTAAAATTGAAAAAGGAACAAGACAGGGATGTCCGTTGTCCCCACTTTTATTTATTTTAACATTGGAAGTCTTGCTAAATACAATACGGGACTCTAAAATTTTGAAAGGCATAATGATAAGGCAAGAGGATTATAGAATAAAGGCATTTGCAGATGATCTGGTTGTTACCCTATCACAACCAATGGAATCAACAATCCTGATGAAGGACATTATACAAGACTATGGTAGAGTTTCAGGTTTTAGACTGAATTCAAAAAAGACTAAAATGATAGTTAAAAATATGACACAAGATCGTAAACATGAGCTTGAAAGGAGGGCAGGTTTTGAAATTGTACCTAAGGTAAAATATCTTGGAGTTCAGGTTGCAGAATCAAACATGAAATTGTTTCAAAATAATTATGAGGTGTTGTGGCGAGAGGTTCAGAAAGACATGGAGACTTGGAAAAAGCTGCAACTGTCTTTACTTGGAAGAATAGCAGCAGTTAAGATGAACATTTTGCCAAGATTTCTGTTTTTGTTTCAAATGATTCCGGTGCTTAAAAGTGATAAACAACTGAAAGTTTGGCAGTCTGGTGTGAATAAGTTTGTCTGGAACGAGAAGAAGCCGAGAGTGAAATTGAAAATTATGCAAGATGTTCCAGAAAGAGGAGGCCTTAAACTCCCAAACCTACAGTTATATTATGATGCAGCAGCTTTAACTTTAACAAGTGATTGGTTTGGAAGTAAAAAGACTGGAATATTGAATGCAGAAAGTTTTGATCTTGAATTTGGATGGCATGCTTATTTATTTTACGACGATAAAGTAGATAAAGTATTTAAAAGTCATATACTTAGAGACTCTTTGATGAGAGTTTGGAAGAAGCACCGACTCAAATGGGATTACAAAATACCGCTATGGCTGGATCTTGGTCATACTTTGTGGAATACAAATATAATGTCACTCGGGGGGTTTTTATATAAAGAGGTTCTTTTCACAGATGCGGGCAGATGGCAGCTGAAGACATTACAGACACTGTTGGATGAAGGGTTTAATTTAACTTGGTTACAATATAATCAACTACAACTGAGATGGAAAGAGGACCAAAAAACTGGTATTATGTTGCATGAGGAAGAATTGGTTAGACATATAAGAGAGAAAGGTCCAATGCATATTAAAAGGCTTTATAATGTTTTGTTAGAAAGAGATTCAGAAACGGAATTAGTTAAAGATTGTATGATTAAGTGGGCACAGAATTTTGAAGAACCAGTGATGCTGGAAACTTGGGAAAAAATTTGGGTTCAGAATGTTAAATTTACACAGTCGCAAAACCTGAGAGAAAATTTTTATAAAATGTTTTATAGATGGCATTTAGATCCTAAAAAGTTGTCATGTATGTACCCTAATGTTCAGCCAAAATGTTGGAGATGCGAATGTTTGGATGCTACGTATTATCATGTTTGGTGGACCTGTAGGAAAGTTAAGGCTTTTTGGATAAAAATTTGGTGGGTCATGCAGAATGTTTTGAGGAAAAAAATTCAATTCTCTCCACAGTTGTTTTTATTGGGTATAGTTAAGGGTTTTACACGGGGTGAAACAAAACTGATATTGTATATGATAACAGCAGCAAGATTGTTGATAGGTAAATACTGGAAGAATGAAGCTTTGCCCACTATCGAGGAATGGACTTTGAAGATGGCTAGTTTTGCAGAGATGGCGAAGATTTCAGCATATTTAAAAGACTGTTCACAAGAGACTTATGAATGGGAATGGAAAAGGTGGATAGAATATGTTCAGAACAAATACCAAACTAGAAAGTATCAAATAGCTTTTATTTGAAAATAATGTATTAGAAATATTTTAATGTAAAGAGACAAAGAGGAAAAATTATACAGGGGGAGGGATGGGTTCAAGCTTATATATTAGTGTCATTAGTTATGAGTACATAATAGGGAAGTCTGGGGGGGGAGGGTTAGGGAGGGTTAGGGAGGATGGGAAGTTTGGGGAGGGGGGGTGAAAAAAGGGGTGAAAATGTAATTGTAAAACTTTTGCAATAAAAAAAAAAAAGATTAAGTCCATCCCCCTGAACGGAAATCTAATAGGCAGAATATATTGGAATTGAGGGTCTAAAGAAATTTCTTCACCCTTCCATCCCGTATCCCTTTTGACCATCGTGGTTAAGCCCCCAATTGCCCTCCCTCTTAAATTGACTTTGCCTGCCGGTTTATGCCATGAGGCAAAGCCCGGTAAGCTGATCTGTGGATCATTAGTAGTCAGCCAGGTTTCTTGAAGGAGGATGAGATGATGTGTTGAAATCAGTTTTATAAAATCCATCCGGTTTGCAATGCCTTTCCAGCCCGCTATATTCCAGGACAGGAGGGAAAGGCTAGTGATATAAGATACCCTAGTTATTGGCCATTTGTTGTCTAGTCAATCACCCCGAGGCACTACTCCTTGTATCTCTTCCTCCACCCTTCTGGTGGAGGGGTCTGGAATTACTACCACCGCCTTCTCTGGAGTGCCAAAGAAGTCAAAAGTGGCCTCTGATTGTTGCGGAAGTGCCTCCCCCGTTCTTAAGGAAGATGAGACAGGTGATGGCGTCCAGGCAGATCCAACAGGTGAGAGCGCAGGAGGCACTGCGCAGTGCAGGTGCGCCTTTGCAAAGCAGCCTCACGGCCAGTGCCTCCTTTCCCCAGCCGGGACTGCTGCGCGTATGCCACTAGGGAACCGGCGGAGGGAGTGGGGAGGGTGGGCATGGGGGGGTGTCCTATCCAACTGGGATTTTGCAAAACCAGGCACGAGTTGGGGATTCTGACGCTCCATGCGCGTTTTGTGTGGCTCATGGGAAGAAGGGGGTGGGCGGGAATCCGAGCCTGTGGATTGGCTTGTTTGGAGTGGGGGCCAGGATCTCCGATGACTGGGACTTCCAGGGGATGCCCCTGCCTTTGCAGCGGAGGGGTCTTTAAACCTGCCTTATCTGCATTCATTTTCTTTGCAAAGATCCCCCCCCCAAAAAAAGGACAGGTCGCCCAAACGTTTGTGCTGCTGGCTTCCCTGCCTGTCTTGGCTCTGTCAGGATTGGGTCTCTCTTGCCTGGGGAGAGGGGATATGTATGTGTGTGTTGTGTTAGGCTAGGCAGGGAGGTGTGATTCACATGGTTGTTAACTTAAGTGAATCCGGCTCCCCCCCCCATTGACTTTGCTTGTTGGAAAGGCTGCCCCCCCCCATCGCCATCTCAGCCGAGGAGGTTGTAGGGGAAAAAATCCCTTTAAAAGCCTCTGGCGATCCCAGCTGATTTGCCTGATTGCCAGAAGCTTCTAAAAGCATGTTTTCCTGCAATCTCCTCAGGCGAGGAGGTTGTAGGGGGAAAAAATCCCTTTAAAAGCCTCTGGCGATCCCAGCAGATTTGCCTGATTGTCAGAAGCTTCTAAAAGCATGTTTTCCTGCAATCTCCTCAGGCGAGGAGGTTGTAGGGGGAAAAAATCCCTTTAAAAGCCTCTGGCGATCCCAGCAGATTTGCCTGATTGTCAGAAGCTTCTAAAAGCATGTTTTCCTGCAACCTCCTCAGCCGAGAAAGTTATAGGGGAAAAAATGCCTTTAAAAGCTTCTGGCGATCCGAGCAGATTTGCCTGATTGTCAGAAGCTTCTAAAAGCATTGTTTTCTGCAACCTCTTAAGGTTGTAGAAAAAATGCTTTTAAAAGTAAAAGTAAAAAAAAAAAGTTGGCCACACCCACCCAGTCCCATTCCCCCACCAAGTCACGCCCACAGAACCTTAGTAAACCTTAGTAAAAAAATTTAGAACTCACCCCTTGCTGTGAATTGGCTAAATCCACATTTGGATGGGAGGAAGGGATTCTAAAGCTCTATTTCTAACTGTGTAGTTTAGGAGGGAATTTAGAGTCTGCTTTGCTTGTTATGCTATCACTTCTTCTCAATAAAAGGTTCCTTTTGAAATACCATGTTTCAAGAGTCTATACTTTCTTGGGAAAGGAGGAAAGGGAGGTCCTTACAGAAAGCATACTCTGCAAAGTAGGTCAACCTGGAGAAGCACATTTCTCTTTACATTGAGGACCTTGCAACGATGTCTGAGCAAAGCAGCAAATGAGGAGAAATTGAATGCTACATAGATCGCTCAACCCAAAGCATACTGCTCATACCCAGTTGTGGAGTTGGGGATACCCCAAGAGGACTCCAAAAAACTGTGCTGGTCACTCTGAATTGGGAGGAAAAGAGACAGCTGGGACGGGAGGACCTGAGGAGTCACCCTAACCAGAGGCAGTCAAAAGCCTGGCTGGAAATTAGAGCTGGAAGCCCTGTCTGATCAAGAGGAAACTTTCAAAGAAACCAGGAGGGGGGACTGACTGAAGACCACATCAACCGGCTGGTAATAGAAGCACTAGAAAACATCAACCTGAGGGGGGGAACCATAACCGCCACCCAGAGGATCAGAAGCCACAGACGGCAACCGGGTGATTACCCCAGACCCTGCCGCAGGGGATCAAGCCGACACCACTGAAATAGCTGCTACTGCAACCAATGATCTGAGCTACTGTGAATACACCAGGTCAGCCCAGTGGCCCACAGTTGGAGAGACAGGCACCACCCTTAGGAGTGAAATTCAATGGAAACTCGCAACAGCTGGGATTCTTTATGGCACATGTACTCACCTACATGCAAGAATACGGGTGCACATTTCAAACCCAAGGTGCTTGAGTACAAGTCGTGACGCTTGTATTAGAGGGAGCCGCGGCCAGATAGATGGTCACCCTGCACAATGCAGATGCCACAGAGTTAAGAAACTTCAACAAATTCATGATGGCTCTACGTCACCATTTCGAGGACCCTCTTGCCGATCGAAAAGCCCGAGACTGAATCAAAGTCGTGAAGCAAAGGAACTCAATCGAATTTTGCCAATTAGATGGATCAATATCCAAGGAAGAACCTGCCATGTTTGCTATTGAGCCCCTACAAATAACTATGGATAATCACAAAGAGACACTGACATTTGTGGTGGCACCTGGGATGGAATGGCCATTAGTATTGGGGTTAGCATGGCTGAGAAAATGGAATCCCAAAATTAACTGGATGTCAGCATTTCAACGCTGGCATAGAGAGCAGAGAGAGAGAGAGAGAGATAAGCTCTGAACTTCTGCCTGCTAAATCCCTTTGATGTCCGGTTGTCGTGGAAATGAAGGGGGGAGACATTCCTGGGAAATGATGAGACAAGAAGTCTGAAGAATGACTTGGAAGATAGCCAATCAGAAGCAGAGATTTGGGGATCGGAAAGGGAGGGATTGGGGGGCAAAAGGTCAGTCTTGTCCGCATCGAGTCATGATCCGGTGGCTGTGCTCAATTAAAGAAAAGATTTCCTTAAAGATTGGCAGTTTGGAAATTCATTTATTTTGAGATAGCATCGAAGTCTGACACTGGAAGCAAGGGTCAATCAGATTTCAGTTATGGGTAACTTTTGTAGATGACGAAAAGGGAGACCGGAAGGTGGGGTGGGCTGACCGCAAAATGGCGATGCCTGGTTGGGGAATGCCGAACGGGGATATACCATAGGAATACAGAGACCTAGCTGAGGTTTTTAGTGACAAGGCATCTGACGAACTCCCCCTCCGACTGCGCAATCGAGATCTTGCCAGGGGCAAAGCTTCCCAAACCAAAGTTGTACTGCATGTCCCCTAGAGAACTGACAGAATTAAGAGCTTTCATTGACAAAAACCTGAAAAGAGGGTTAATTGAACCAGCATGCCTGAAAATCGCAGCCCCAATACTTTTCAGAGAAAAAAAAGATGGCTCTATGACATATTGCGCATGTCCAAGATGGCAGCGCCCGCTGGGATCGCGATCTGAGGACGGGGCGCCAACCTACCTTTTGGGTCTTTTGGGAGTCGTTTCAATGACCCATGACCCCAGGACCGGTTAGGGGAGCTCCCTGCCAGTACGGAGAGGCTTTTCTTTCCCTCCGTGACTGAGCAGAGAGGAAGGTGTGATGTCGGGAGCAGCAGGCTGTTCAGCTGGGCGGTGGCAGCGTTTTCCACAGCCGGAGGCCATCTGAGTGTTGGAGCGGCGTTGCGCTGGGGGCGCCCGCTGCACGGCGAGATTCCAAGCCTGGGGGGGTTGCCTGAAGAGTTGCAAGACATGTCGGGCACCTCCGAAGACCTCTGGGACGCCGCCAGGCTCTTTTGTGGTGCTGGCGACGATGGCGCGGTGGCAGTGGCGATGACGATGGCGATGGCGGTGGTGGCTGTCTGGCGGTCAGAGGGCACTGGCGACCCCCCCCCTTGGAGTTGGAGTTGGGGGGGCAACGAAACAACAAGACCTGCTAGGACCTGGTGTGATATCTTTTCCCAGGCCTTGGGAGGCCTCAAATTGTGGCTGGGGGCTTGAGACAACTGCCCTATTTCTGCCCCATTTCTTTTTCCTCCAGCGTTCCCCTTTTAGGACTGGGCCCACCTGGACCAGCTGTTAGCCTGTGGGACTCACGTGTCGCTATGTTTATTGTCATCTGAACCCCCCTGACTGTGGAGAGGGCTATTTCCATCTGAATTGGAGGTTGGTACATGGCTGCATCCCGTCGGCTGAGGGGGCTGGACATCAGTTCAACCACCATGAGAGGATGGCCTGGTGTCAGGGCCCCTGGGGGCTGAACTAGGATGATTTCACATATTTATGCACTTTGTCAGTGGAGGGGACTTGACCATCGGACCAACCGCTGTGAGAGGGTGATTTTTGGACCTGATCCCCGGACGCTATCTGTCTGCATCGGTTTCATCACTGCCATCTCACCACAAGAGGGGGCTGACCAGTTGACCTAACCACTGTGAGAGGGTGGTTGGATCTTCCCCCCCCTTGGATTGTGGTCGTCTTGGATCTAGACTTGTCCTCTGTTGTGAGGGGACAGTGGACTTGGTCCTGTGAACGTGTCTTCGAGACCCCCCATTTCTTTGTCTTCTCCCCTGGCCCTTCTCTATGATATGGCATATCCCTCAGGATATGGTCGTGTTTACCCATTATGGTCAAGATGTATTCAGCAGCGGAGCTTCTTGGTCTGCGAGACTCCCCACTCTCGCAGGCTTGGCCCTCCACTCTATCGAGGGCCTACCTCGATGATGGGTTTTGGAACCCCGAGAGGTGGCATGCCGCAAAGAGGGGGCTGCAGGGTTTTTTAAAATCGTCTTTGTTTAATCTTTTAGGGGGATTGGGGAGGGGGGAGGGGGGTTGGATTGGAACTAGGGTCGTGGGCTTGGGGGATAACCCACCAAGGGGAGGGTTGGGCCTGGTCATGATGCGCGATGGGGGGGTGGGGGATCCGGGGGTAATGGGGGGGTTGAGCTTGTCCAGATTGTGTTTTTACCATCGGTACTGTGAGTGGGAGGGGTAGATATGGCGGGAGCAGGGGGCCATATCATGTTAAGGGAGCACGCACCCGCTGTCTTCGAGCAGTAGGGCGCTCCGGCCCCCAAGGCTCCACTCATTCTCCAGGTTGCACAGATCCTCAGGGCCCGGGCCTTCGACTGATGTTGTGCAACGCCAGATCTGTAGTAAATAAAGCCCCCCTCATTTGTGATCTTGTTCAGGAGGAGGGAGAGGACCTGGCGGGTATTACGGAGACCTGGTTGGGCCTGGAGGGAGGGGTCCCTCTGGTAGAAATGTGCCCACCAGGCTTCCATGCATTCCATCAGCCGAGGTCACAGGGGAGGGGCAGGGGAGTAGCGGTTATTCTTAGAGAAGGCCTTAGGCCAAGGGAGACCACTGTTCCTCAGACAGCCGGCTGTGAGTCCCTCCTTGTGAAGTGGGGTCATGGGGTTCAGATGGGTTTGCTGATCACGTACCTAGCTCCCTGCCACGTGGCAGCAGCCTTGCCCGAGCTACTCAACGTTATCACCGCGGTGGCGGTTGATACCCCCAGATTTATGGTCATGGGGGATTTTAACCTGCCGTCTGTGGGTGAGGCGTCTGAGGTGGCTCAGGAGTTCATGGCTTCCATGACGGCCATGGACCTGACCCAGCTAATTCATGGCCCTATACACATGGGGGGAAACACACTGGACTTGGTTTTTGTCTCTGGACAGTGGTTGAGTGATCTCGAGATAGGGGATATAGTCACTGAGCCCTTGTCATAGTCGGATCACTCTCTCCTTCGCCTTGACCTTCGAACTGCGGCACCCTGCCGCAGGGAGGTGGAACCAATAAGATGGTACCGCCCCAGGTGCCTGATGGAACCTGACAGGTTCCAGATGGAGCTTGGGCCAATCCCCGAGGTTCTGGCTCACACCTCGACTGGAGACCTAGTGGCCGCCTGGGACAGGGTGGCCGCTGGAGCTCTGGATCGAGTCGTGCCTTTGCGGCCTCTGACCCGGCGCCGATCTCACCTGGCTCCTTGGTTCACCGAGAAGCTGAGGGAGATGAAGCGCCAGAAAAGATGCCTAGAGAGTAGTTGGAGGGCCAGTCTTTCTGAATCTGACTGGATACTGGTAAGATCTCATATTAAGAATTACCTAGTGGTGATAAAAGCAGCAAAATGTACTCATGTTGCTGCTCTTATTGCATCATCAGATAATTGCCTGGCTGCCCTGTTTAGGGTGACCTGCTCCCTGCTCCACCAGGAAGCGCGGGAGGACCCCTTGGAGGGAAGAGCCGAGGATTTTGTTCAGTATCTGTATGACAAAATCACTCAGATTTGAGAAGATCTGGACTCCGACTGGGTAGATCCAGCGAGGGTGACGGAGGCAGGTCTTGAGAATGTTATCTGGGATGAGTTTGATCCTGTGACCCCAGGTGACGTGGACAGGATTCTGGGTAGATTGAACATGACCACATGTTTGTTGGACCCGTGTCCCTCCTGGTTAGTGCTGGCTTCCCAGGAGGTCACCTCCTGGGAAGGCTGGCTCCAGGGGATTATAAATGTTTCATTGGGCGAGGGTGTCTTCCCTGCCGCCCTGAAGGAGGCGGTGGTGAGGCCTCTCCTCAAGAAGCCTTCCCTGGACCCGGCAGTATTGGCTAATTATTGTCCAGTCTCCAACCTTCGCTTTGTGGTGAAGGTTGTTGAGAGTGTGGTTGCGCGACAGCTTCCCCAGTACCTGGATGAAATGGCGTATCTGGATCCGTTCCAGTCGGGCTTCAGGCCTGGGTACAGCATGGAAACGGCATTGGTCGCGTTGGTTGATGATCTCTGGAGGGCTCAGGACAGGGGATGCTCCTCTGTCCTGGTCCTGTTAGATCTCTCAGCGGTGCTTGATACCATCGACCATGGTATCATGCTGCGTCGGTTGGAGGGGTTAGGGTGGGGGACACCGTGTTACGGTGGTTCTCCTTCCTTTCTGTCCAAACGCAGTCTACGTTGACAGGGGGCAGAGGTCAACTCCAAGGCCCCTCATATGTGGGGTGCCGCAAGGATCAGTCCTCTTGCCCCTTTTGTTCAACATTTATGTAAAGCTGCTGGGCAAGATCATCCGTGGTTTCGGGGTGAAGTACCATCAGCACGCTGATGACACCCAGCTGTACATCTCCACCCCGGACCACCCCAACGATGCCCTTGAAGTGATGTCCCGGTGCCTGGAGGCCATACGGATCTGGATGGGGAAAAACAGGCTCAGGCTCAACCCATCCAAGACCGAGTGGCTGTGGTTTCCGATGTCCCGATATAGTCAGCTGGTGCCATCGCTGACTATTGGGGGCGAATCATTGGCCCCCACAGAAAGGGCTCGCAACTTGGGCATCCTCCTGGATTCACGGCTGTCTTTAGAAGAGCACTTGACGGCCGTGACCGGGAGGATTTTTCATCAGGTCCGCCTGATCCGCCAGTTGCATCCCTTTCTAGATCGGGACTCCCTACGCACAGTCACTCATGCCCTCATCACCTCTCGTCTGGACTATTGTAACGCTCTCTACATGGGGCTCCCCTTGAGGGGCACTCAGAGGCTCCAACTGGTGCAGAGTGTGGCTGCGCGGATGGTTATGGGAGCGACGTGGAGTTCCCATGTAACACCTCTCCTGCGCGAGCTGCACTGGCTCCCGGTGGTCTTCCGGGTGCGCTTCAAAGTTTTGGTTATCACCTTTAGAGTGCTCCATGACTTAGAACCTGGTTATCTACAGGACCGCCTACTACCACCAATAGGCTCCCACCGGCCAGTACGCTCCCATAGAGAGGGCTCCTCCGGGTGCTGTCGGCCAAACAATGTCTACTGGCGGCCCCTAGGGGGAGAGCCTTCTCTGTGGGGGCACCTACGATCTGGAATGAGCTCCCCCCGGAGATACGGAGGATCCCGGATCTGCGCACCTTCCGTCGCGCACTCAAGACTTTCTTATTTCATCAAGCTGGCCTGGCCTAAATCTTCTCCCCTTTTAAATGTAAATTTTAATTTGTTTTTAAATTATTGGGTATTTTAAATTGTCTCAGCCAAATTATTTAATTTTTTTTTATTCTATTTTAAATTTTTGTATTTATGTGTTTTATTCTGTGGCTGAGTCCTTCGGGAGTAGGGCGGTATATAAATCTAATAAAATAAATAAATAAAATAAATTATGTGTGGACTATAGGAATTTAAATACAATAAGCGTAGAAAACATGTATCCCCTCCCCCTTATGAAGGACATGTTGGCACACCTCTCACAAAGGAAAATCTTTTCAAAGTTAGATCTGAGAGAGGCATACTATCAAATAAGAATAAGGGAGGGGGACGCGTGGAAAACGGCATTTAACACACAACTGGTCTGCTACCAATTTAAGGTACTTCCTTTTGAATTACAAGGAGCCCGAGCCGTATTCATGCAACTAATAAATGAAGTGCTCCATGAACATTTATATAAAGGGGTCCTGGTTTACCTTGATGACATTTTAAACTATATGGAGACAAAAGAAGAACATGTAAAATTACTCAGGGTGGTCCTAAATAAACTCCACACAGCAAAGCTCTATGCCAAGCTCTCTAAATGCGAATTCCACCAGGAAAAGATTGACTATCTGGGATATCACATTTCATACCAAGGGATAGAAATGGATCCCCAAAAAGTCCAAGCAGTAATTGACTGGGAAATGCCCTACACATGCAAGCAACTACAAAGCTTCCTGGGATTTGCTAACCTTTACCGCCAATTTATCCCCGCCTTTGCGATAACTGACCTTGTAAAAACAAAAGGGGAGGGGAAATCAAAGCCTAAACAGTCATTGAACTAGACAATGGAATGCCAAGTGGCATTTGAGAAATTCAAGCGGCTTTTTTTGGTTGAACCAGTTTTAAAACACCCAGACCCAGAGAAACCGTTTGTAATACAAGCGGATGCAAGTGATGTGGCAATAGGGGCAGTCCCAGTGGTGGGATTCAGCCAGTCCTGTCTGGTTCACCCAAACCAGTAGCTCTGCACAACCAGCCATGCCCCTTGCCCCTCCCAGCCACCCTGGCACTTCTTGAAGCACTGAGCTGCTTGCCTTTTTAAATTCAGTGCTGCTTCTCCAGCTTCTGAGCCTGAGCACTCTTGAAATCCAAGAGTGCTGGATTTCAAAATAAAAGCCAAGGAGCTCAGTGCAAAAGGAGAAAAAGTTCCAGGAAGCCACTGTTGCTGGAGCTGAACGGCCAGGCTTTAAAGCATTTTAAAGTAGCCTGAAGCAAGAATCCCTCCCCCCTCCATCTGCGCCTATCCCATTTGGAAGATATTGAGTTTTGCTGTAGCTGACTACCTCCTCCATGCTTCCTAAATGAGGTAGATCGAGTGGCTGGTGTATGTGGGTGTGAAATTAAGCCTCCTTCCTATAAAATCTATTCAGAAAACACAAAGGAGCAGATATGGTTTAATTCTGCTTCAGCCCAGATTGCGGGAGAAAAAGTAGTTTAAAATTATTATTTAATTGACTAATTCATTGGAAATTGCTATGTTATGGCTTTTCATTTGCTGTAGTGCTTATGATGGGGCTATAAACAGGTAATACTCAGCCTTAAAATTATGTTATGGAGTTAGAAAGACAATTAGATTTGCTGGCCTTTCTAGGTATGATTTTCAGTATTCAATCTCTGCTGCTTTACACTATTAATATAATTAATACAATATAATTAAACCAAATACCTATTTCTAAATTTAAGACAGCACTAACCCTAGAACATTTTAATGGACTAGGAACAGCCATCCTGAAAGAGATATTTAGGGGGAAAAACCCTTTGTAAAGCTGTGTCCTTGTGATGAAGGGGCAGTTTATATTACATTTTGATAGATTAATCCACCAATAGAAAATAGGTAACATCCATTTGAGGTCAATCCATGCATTTAGTGAAGAGTGTTAAGGATATTGTTGTTGTGTTACCAACCAGCAGAGTGTAGAGCACAGAGAAACGTTGCTGAGAGCAATGAATAAGAGATGTGCAAACTGGTTTGTCAAAAGCTTACTTTATAAGGAAAAAACAATCTCATAGTCTTTAAATAAATCCAAGTCTTTGCCAGTTAAATCAGTCCAGTGATACAAAATCTTCTTACCACACAAACAGTAGTTGGTTAGAATAACAAACGTACTCTGGTTCACAAACCACGATGGTAGCAGATCCATCCAATGATGATAGCACAATGGATAGCAACTCCACACACTATGGTAGCTTATCATCAACTGAATACGTTACAGTACCTTTCTTAAATACGTTCACAACTAATTACAGCATGACTCAGCATTACAATGAATCAGCAGGAAAACTTTAAAGTCACACAATACATATTCATATTAAAGTCACAGAACACATATATTGCCTGGACAACTTGTTAGGCTCAAACCATATCCTAACAAGGAGGAGGAGGCAATATTAAATCAGAGCCCCCCAAAATGGTACAAGATATCAGGGTACCAAAATGGTATCCAGTAGAAGCGCCTTGATGGTTCTGTCCAAGCAGAGACACAAGCGTGGTAAGTATGGAATCTTATTAAATCAATTCATACAGAGATACAATGCTCAATATCTTTAAAGTTGGTAATTCTTTCATGTTACTGACTTGGGAGTAATCAAATGATCAGATCTCATGCTGCCTGGGGAATTCTGGGAATTGAAATCCACATGACTTAAAGTTGCTAAGCTTGAAAAACACTCAGAAGTACAACAACTTCATTTGAGCCTAGGTTATTCTCCTGCATTTTGGAAATAAGGAAATTATCCTCTTGTGCCTGGTGCAGAGATGCAGCTGAAATCTAGTTAGATGTTAATTGGAAGGTTAAAGCCACAGATGCAGATAGTCCTTGAAAAACCATTTGTTTAGCCTTCATTCAAAGTTACAACAGCAATGAAAAAAGTGACTTATGACTGATCCTCTCACTTATGACTGTTGCAGCATCTCCATGGTCACGTGATCAAAATGCTTGGCAACCAGCATGTATTTACGATGGTTGCAGCATCCTGGGGTCACGTGGTTGCTATTTGCAACCTTCCCAGCTGACTTCTGACAAGCAAAGTCAATGGGGGAAGCCATATTTGCTTAACAACTGTGTGATTCACTTAACTGCAGGGATTGCTTAGCAACGATGGGAAAAAGTGTTGTAAAATCGTGTGTGGCTCATGTAACAACTTGTTTGCCTTGTTAGCAATGGAAATTCTGGTCCCAATTTTGGTCATAAGTTGAGGCCTACCTGTCATTTAGATGTTTAACACTAGAACTAAGGAGAAATTTTTTAATAGCGAGCACAATTAACCAGTGGAATGGCTTCCCTTCAGAAGTTATGGGTGCTATGGATGCTGCATCACTGGAGGCTTTTAAGCAGACTAGACAGCCACCGATACAGGGTCTCCTGCTTGAGCAGGGGGTTGGATAGAAGACTTTCAAGGTCTTTCCAACTTTGTTATTCTGTTATCAGAGGAATGATTTCAGTGTCATCTAATTTGGCTCTTTTAAATCTGTCTTTTGATTGCTTTGTAATATTTCAAGATTCAGTGTACGTTCAGCCTAATCATGAGAAGTTCTGAAGCTAACTGAAACTTTTTATCTGCAATATTTTATAATTTTAATGAATGGAGCATTATTCGGCAGTAGATAAAAAAATGACAATGTGAGTTGGTTTCTTGAAAGAAGCACTTCCCTACCCTCTGAGAATCAAAAATTATAAAACTCACATACTTAAATTATTGCTGGTGTGCTCCAGGGGTGCATCAAGAATAACAGGAACAAGTTAATATCAGAGCAAGATTACCAAAGATTTATTGTCCACAAATTAATTGAACCTTTTCTTATTTTTATATAGTCACTTCAAATAAATGAGTAGATAGATAAAGCAGAAGTTACATCAGCATAAATGGATATGATAACAGAGGTGAATTAGATTTTGTCTTTAACAACACTGTGAGACAAGAATCTTGGCTCCATAATTCACATTTGTTAGGCTGATTTCCAGTGGGCTTCTGCCAACAGCATTTCTTGCTCAGCAAAAAATTGATGGAACGTGAGTCTGTGCCAGCATGGGGTTTGAAAGAATTAAAATGAGCTTTCACAGATTCAATTGCTTTATATGATCTGAATGCTCATTATACAGGCTGGTATAAATGTTGTTTATGAGACTGAATGTAAGGAAACTGACAATCTGTCCAGCTATTATCTGATTCCCCTGCATCCTGGCTTCCCTGCATCCCCTGCCCATTGAGATGCCACTTAAAATCCACTTCAACTGTAGAAGCTCACTGGGTGACTTGGTCAGTCATCCTCTCTCCTCCCATCCTATCTTATAAGGTTGTTTTAGTGATAAATAATAAAAGATCAATCCCAAAAACTGGTGTGATATAAACCCAAAATCAGCCTGTATACATGTACCATTCAGAGGCATTTTTCTTGAACTGAATCTCTGTGATACAGAGATGATAGGAAGGGAGGGAGAAATAGATGGATACAGAACCTTGATGCAGGGTGTTGGGAGGCATCTAGGTGGGTTGCTCCCAGTTCGGTCCGGTTCGGCCAAGCCGGTAGTGGTGACTATGTGACGTCACCAAACCAGTTCTCTTTGACTGGGAGCTGGGCCCTCCCACCCGCCCCCACTTTATTCCTTATTTATTATTTACTTTATTTCTGGTTTTTTAGCCCAGCTGATAGGTGCGGCAGAGTGGATTGCTGCACCTCAGCTGGCCAGAAACCTAACACGCTTGCATGGAGCACAAGTTTGGTCACGCATGCAAGCGAAGTGAGCATGCACGCAGCGATTGCGCACAAAGCGTATGCGTGAAGAGAACTGGTGGTAACACCGGTTGGAACCCACCAGTGCATTGCACCCTTGCATCTACTACATCTGGAGGGACCCTGTCCAAGTACAATTCCAGAATTTGAAATAGTTTTAAATAGATCCAAGCTAGTGAAAAACTAATCCACTGAAATTCAACTTCATAAATCAGTTTGATTTCCCCATTTGTCATTTACTACAGTGGTGGGTTGCCCGGATCGGGCAAACTGGTAGTGGTGGCAGGAGGCTCTGCCCACCCGCCCGGATGTCTCTGTGCATGCATGTGCATCCATGAGCAAACTGGTAGTGAACAAAATTGAAACCCACTACTGATTTACTGACTTCAATGGAGGATACCAGGAGCCCAAAAGAACATCTAGTCCTCAGGTCTCTTAAAATGTGACAGCCAAACACAACAGTTACAACCTGACTCCTTTCCACTTGATTGAACACACTGGGAGGGATATTACAATATTTGTATAGATTTTGTTTTCTTCCTGCAAAGGTAGCTTTCTGTGATGTCAAAAGACACTCAAAAGCATTAAGACCAAAAATCTACTTCTTTGGCACTCACTCCAGGAGTTGAAATAAGTACAAATTCTCCCAATTGTCTTGGATCCTTGCTTGTACCACCAGCATTTTTTGCTGCAAGAACTAGTTGTTCTGACAGTGTTTGCATCTCATGACAAATCATCCAGAATTCTGAATTGTTTTGGACCCAAAGAGTGTTGAAGAAAATTCTGAGGTTGTGCTCACACTGGTTGAATTCACAGAATGTCTGCATATATGGTGTAATTAAAGGCTTGCTAATGATTACTTAGCAATTGTTTGCTAAGCCATGATGGCTGAAATCATCTCATATATTAGTTTGGGACAATGTTTGAACTTCGCCATTCTCTGTTGAGATTAGTGGCAATTATTTTTTTCAATGATTTCTATTTAAACATTACACAGTTTATCACATAATGATTTCAACTATAATCCTTGTGTGCAGAACAATACGGTCCATAACATGAGTACTATACTGTAAAATGCTTATAAACTATTATGCATGAAACAATTTCTGCATTTAATTACTCAGTATATTTAATAATCAGCTAATTGATTGTTTTTCTAATGTACATAGCAATCTCAAGATAACAAAGCATAAAATTAATAAGTTTAAGAAATCAAAATAGCTCATTTACTCAGTTTTTGTTTATATTATAGCAACCAGGAAAATATCATTTAAAACTGTCGATATATAAAATGTCTATTATTTTTTAAAAATCTTATTACAGATTAAAATCTTATTTGTTTTTAATTTTTTAAAAAAGAAATGTTAAAATTAATTACTCTACTGGTGTTATGACTGTTTTCTAAAATATATTGCATGACGAAAAGCTGAGAAATTATCATTCAAAATATCATGAATGGAGAGCATGTTAAGTCTAGTAGTGAAGGAATCAGGCTAGAAACAATGAGTCTGTGAATTCTAGTCCCTCCTTAGGCATTAAAGATTGGCAACTTTGGGTTAACCACTCAGCAGGGGTGAAATGCTCTGAAGTCTGCTATCAGTTTGCATTGTGCACGCATGTGCAGTGCACGTCAAATGCCCACTTCGCGGGCATGCACACTTCAAGCGCTACTGCGCAGCCCTGAAAAAGGAGGATTAAGAAGCCTTTTCTGAGTCTGCAAAGGTAAGTAGAAAGCAGGATTTCCTGCTTTCTAGCAAATATAAATCACACGGCACAGCTGATTGTCGGAAATACCAGTTCACCTGAACCAGTAGCATTTTTTTACTGGTTCAGGTGAACTGGTCCGAACCGGTAGCATTTCACCCCTGCCACTCAGCCTAACCCATATTACAAGGTTGTTGTTGTTATGTGGAAAATAAATAGTATATCTAGTGTTAGGAATCCTCGCCGGCTTGAGTTACTTATAAAAATAATAAATTTGGATATCAGTCAATCAATCAATCAATCACGAGCTTGGGGTCGGACCAGGGGTGAAATGCTCCCAGTTCAGACCGGATCATGATGGCAGCGGGTGGTTCGGAGAACCGGTAGCAAAAATCCCTGCGCGTCCCCTCCCCATGCCCAGCTGAGCTGAGTAATCATCAGAGGCTTTTTTTTATTTTTAAAAGCATTTTTTCTATAACCTCTTCAGCTGAAAAAATGCTTTTAAAAGTAAAAAAAAAAAGGCCTCTGATGATCGCGCAGCTCAGCTGGGATCATCAGAGGCTTTTAAAAGCACTTTTTTCTGCAACCTCTTCGGCTGAAGAGGTTGTAGGAATAAAAAGCCTTTAAAAGCCTCTAATAATCCCAGCTGAGTTGCCTGATCATCAGAGGCTTCTAAAAGCATTTTTTTCTGCAACCTCTTAAGGTTGTAGAAAAAATGCTTTTAAAAGTTAAAAAAAAAGTTGGCCACGCCCACCCAGTCACATTACACCCCCCCACACACACACCAAGTCAAGCCCACAGAACCGGTAGTAACAAATTTTGGATTTCACCCCTGTGTAGGAACCCCCGTTGAATTTGGCCCCCATGACATGAGATAACTAAAAACATTTCACTTTGAACCATACTTGTCTTCGTACTATAGCATTAAAGGCACACCATATTTAATCAAAATATGATTTGTGTGGGGCCCACTCTTTTATAAACTCAGCCAATCATAATCCATTCACTAAAACATGATAAACTATGGCTTATCAATGAGTGAAGCAAACATCCAATCAATTAGGGCAGGGATTCCAAACCTGGCAACTTTACGAATTGTGGACTTCAACTCCTAGAATTCCCCAGCCAACATGTCTTAAAGTTGTGAAGTTTATAGTCTTAAAATTACTAAGTTTGGAGACCCCTGAATAGGGTAATGTTTTTCAATTTCAACAACTTCTAAGATGCATGGACTTCAACTCCCATGCTGGTTGGAGGGTTCTGGGAATTGAAGTCCACCCATTTTAAAAGTTTCTGAGATTGAGAAACACTGCTCTCTAATAACATCACTAAAGTCTATTTTGACGCAATATTCCAGAATCAATAGAGTCCCCCAACTAGTACCTAGGTTGTTAAACTCAATTTGTTGGACAAACATTTCTTAATAATTTTTACTGCTAAAAACACATGTTTCTTTATTGTTCCATACTAGTCATTTCAAATAATATTTTACTTGGACAAATAGGAATTTTGGGGAGGGAGAGAACTTTCAGAAGTACTTCTAAAAAATCTAGTACAGGGCTGTTCATTGCCTCAGAAATAATAATTTGAAAAGGTGCCTTGGACGCGATGGAGCAAATGACACTTCTTTACAAGTCTGCTGGAGAAGCTCCAAAGAACTCCCAGGAAGGTGTTCAAAAGGCAACTGTAATATCATATTCCTTTTCTTCTGTAGAATCTTATCATTGAATCCATTTTTGTGGTTCATGCACAAATGTTTCTACCCTGCAGCATGATTTGGCGAATCTCAAGATTCAAAGCTTATTAAGTCATTTTTTCAGCATAATTACTGAGTTGTAGTGAAATTTGGGTAATAGAATTATCAGCAAAACTTTGGCTGCAATAATAATAATGATAATAATAATAATAATAATAATAATAATAATAATAATAATAATGTGTTGTCCTGATTGTAATTGGAGCCCTTGGAGCAATACCCAAAGGGCTACCCTGCTATTTAGAAATTCTAAATTTGCAGGACTTGAACATTTTGACTCTACAAAAAACCACCTTACTCAGAACAGCTTACCTCCTCCGACGATACCTTAACAGTTCCTAGGTCCTTGGTTAGGACTCGAGCTGCTGAGCTATTAACCAGCCTCAAAGGCTGTGAATCTCACTAAAGATTAACTAATAATAATAATAATAATAATAATAATAATAATAATAATAACAACAACAACAACAATAGAAGAGAAAGCAATTAATGGTCTGAGTACACCAACAAAGAACAGTAACATCAAGAATGATTTGCAGATTCAAAAGCAAATTGAGGAAGAAAGGGAGGAAGAGGATATTGAAATGGATGAAGATAAAGAACAAGGAAGCACTGAAGAACAAACACCAACAGATAGTACTCAATTAGCTGGAAAAATAAAGCATCAAATGGTAGATGCTGAAAGAACATGTTTGCCAAAGCTGAACCAAATGAACTGGAAAGAATTGAGAAAAGTACTAAAAAAAGTCAATGAGGCTGTGCAAACTATCTGAACCACTACATTAGCCGAAACAAAACAACTGATGTATGCAGCAGCGTCATAACCACCAAAGAACTGGGTTTGAAAATACAAAAGAACCAAAGAGGCAAGAAGGGGAAGGCTAAGTGGAAAATTCAGTTGGAATTGAAGATCAAAAAATTACATGGAGATTTAAGTAACTTGAAGAACCTAAGGTAAGGTCAGCTAAAGAACAAGCAGGTCAAAAGCAGCCTGGGAGCAAGATACAATCTGAGGAATAAGGAAATTGTGGTAGTAATTGAAGAGCTGAAGCAGAGGGTTATTGCCATCGCTGAAAAGATTAAAAGATATGAAAATTGAGTAATCCAGTTCAAGGAAAACTCACAGTTCAGAGCAAATCAGCACCAGTTTTATAAGAGCTTAGAAAATGGAGATGGAGTAACAACAAATGAAAAGCCTGATAAAGAGAAAGCTCTGAAATTCTGAAAGAATTTGTGGGAAAACAACAAGAAGCACAACAGAAATGCAAAATGGATCAAACAGGTTGAGGACTCTATTAAAGTGCATAAAATAGAAGACATGAAAATAACAAAAGAAATGGTTCAAAGACAGTCAAGAAAAGTGAAGAACTGGAGCGCACCTGGACCGGATGAGCTGCATGGCTTCTGGTTAAAGGCACTTACAAGTGTGCACAAAAGATTGACAACCTAGATGAACCAGATCCTAAAAACACCTGAAAATGACGAATAGATGACAACTGGAAGGACATTTTTGATCCAAAAAGATAAAGGAAAGGATCCTGGAAATCACAGGCCAATCACCTGTTTGCCAACAACATACAAGCTTCTTACTGGTATCATTGCAAACCAAATCTATGGATACTTGGAAAGAAATAACTTGCTCTGTAGAACAGAAAGGATGCTGCAAAAACTCAAGAGGAACAAAGGATCAATTGCTGATTGACAAGCTAATCCTAAAGAACTCAAAGAAAAGACGAACCAACCTGTTCATGGCTTGGATAGACTATAAGAAAGCATTTAATTCAATTCCCCATAGCCGGATCAAGAAATGCCTGGAAATCTTTGGCAACAGCAGCAACATACAAAAATTCATGGAGTCTTCAATGAACCTCTGGAAAACGAAACTTATGGCTAATGAAGAAGAACTGAGTGAAGTTGAAATTAAACAAGGCATTTTCCAGGGCGATTCCCTTTCACCCCTACTTTTTATACTCTCCATGCTACCACTGACAATCATTCTAAAGAAGATGAACTGTGGATACGAACTTGCAAAGAAAGGACTGAAAATCTCGCACTTGATGTACATGGATGATTTGAAACTGTTCAGTAAAACAAAAGCTGAACTGAATTTATTAATTGAAAACACAAAAGAATTCAGCCAAGACATTGGTATGCAGTTTGGAATTGACAAATGTGCAACAATAGCAACCAAAGCAGGCAAGATCACAGAAGAGGATGGAATAGAACTAGAGAATGAAGAAATGATAAAGGCAGTAAAATCAGAAGAAGGCTATCAGTACTTGGGGATTTTAGAGACCTCTGACTTAATGCATAATAAAGTCAAGGAATTAATCTCAGCCAAGTACATTCGGCGAATTCGTAAGATATTAATGTCCAAGCTGAGTGGAGGAAACATCATAAAAGCCATAAATACCTGGGCTATACCTGTGATTCGATACTCTGCAGGAATATTTATTTATTTATTTATTTATTTATTTATTTATTTATTTATTTATTTATTTGTTATATTTCTATACCGCCTTTCTCCCGTAGGACTCAAGGCGGTGTACAGTCAAGAAAAATATAGATACACAAACATCATAAAATTGCTAATTAAAATTATTATTATAACATAGTTTGGCCCAATTAAATAGAACCTAAAATTAGATAACATTTTAAAAACATAGAATAATTGACTGGACCCATATGGAGTTAGACAGCTTGGACAGAAAAACAAGGAAGCTTATGACAATGAATCATGCCTTGCACCCCAAAAGTGATGTTTACCGATTATATTTACCAAGAGCAGAGGGTGGTCGAGGACTCCTACAAGTAAAGCAGACTGTGGAAGAAGAAAAACGCAGCTTGAATGATTACATCCAGAAAAGTGAAGAACCAATGATTAAGGAAGTAAATAAAGGAGGCCTTTTAAAGACAACTAAAACAAAAGCAGAATATAAGAAAGAAGTAATTGAGCAGCGAGCTGAAAATTGGAAACACAAAGCTCTGCATGGCCAATACTTGAAAAGTATTGAAGGCAAAGCTGACCAGAAACTAACTTGGAACTGGTTAAGATCAGGAGTACTGAAAAAAGAAACAGAAAGCTTTATTTTGGCAGCTCAAGAACAAGCCCTAGCCACAAACTGCATGAAGGCAAAAATTCAACATGTTACCACCAACAGCAAATGCCGCCTCTGCAATGAGAAAGATGAGACAGTCGATCAGTGGGTGCAGCAAAATTTCACAAACTGACTACCTACAATGCCATGACCGCGTTGCTAAGATCATTCACTGGAAATTGTGCCAGAAGTTTGGATTTGAGTATAGCAAAAACCACTGGGAACATCAGGTTGAGAAAGTGTTAGAGAATGAGAAACTCAAGATCTTGTGGGACTTCAGGATTCAGATTGACAGGCACTTGGTCCACAACACACCTGACATAACAATAGTTGAAAAGAAAAAAGTATGGTTCATTGACATTGTAATACCTGGTGATGCACGGATTGAAGATAAGCAGCAAGAAAAAATCACAAAGTACCGGGACTTGCAAATTGAAGTTGAGCGACTGTGGAAAAAGAAATCGTGTGTTGTCCCAATTGTAATTGGAGCCCTTGGAGCAATACCCAAAGGGCTACCCCATTAGTTAGAAATTCTAAATTTGCCGGACTTGAACATTTTGACTCTACAAAAAACCACCTTACTCAGAACAGTTTACATCCTCCGACGATACCTTAACAGTTCCTAGGTCCTTGGTTAGGACTCGAGCTGCTGAGCTATTAACCAGCCTCAAAGGCTGTAAATCTCACTAAAGATTAAATAATAATAATAATAATAATAATAATAATAATAATAATAATAATTAAAATTTAGGTAAATTTTTTTAAAAAATTTACCGGACTTGAACATTTTGACTCTACAAAAAACCACCTTACTCGGAACAGCTTACATCCTCCAACGATACCTTAACAGTTCCTAGGTCCTTGGTTAGGACTCGAGCTGCTGAGCTATTAACCAGCCTCAAAGGCTGTGAATCTCACTAAAGATTAACCAATAATAATAATAATAATAATAATAATAATAATAATAATAATAATAATAATAATTAGTAGTAGTAGTAGTAGTAACCAAAGCGTACAATTTATTGATATTGCTGTACCAGGAGATGCCAGAGTCGAAGAAAAAGAATTGGAAAAAATCACGAAATATTGCAACCTGGCCATCAAAACTATGTGATTATGGATGAAACATGTAACAGTGATATCCATTGTCATTGGAGCACTTGGTACCATGTCCAAGAATTTTACAAAATATATCAAGAAATTGCAGCTTCCTGCAATAACACTAGTGGAACTGCAAAAAACTGCTACTCAGAACATTGTACATTTTAAGAAGATACTTGGTTGATACCTAGGATGCTGGCAGCAACCCGTATCAACCATCAGCACCAGTCAATGATATTTGTGATACAGTTGACTGTGTTTCATGTTTAATGAATAAAAGAGATAATAATAATGATGATGATGTAATTATTCTCTCTCTAAATATTCTAAGCAGCAATGCTTAGAAATAATGAATACAAAAAAATTATAGCATTTATAGGTAATCTTTGACTTCCAACCATGTTTAGTGACTTTTTGAATTACAACAGCAGTGAAAAAAATGACTTATGACTGGTTCTCATTCTCATGACCTACACAGCATCACAATCAGTGGTGGGTTACTCCCAGTTCAGTCCGGTTCGGCCGGTAGCAGTGACGATATGACGTCACCGAACCGGTTCTGCCCGCCCCCCCACTCCGCCACCCGTGTTATTCTTACCTTTTATTTGGCCCCACTCCCAATCTATTGCTGCCTCCTGAGTCCCAGCTGATGGCTAGAGGGAAAAAAAACTGTTTAAACTCTTGCCGCGGGGCTTCAAAGGGCCACCCTACAGCTGATCAGTGTTAAAAGAAAACAAATGAGTAGACCGGTGCCTGCAAAAATAAATGGGTAGACCCAGTGGTGGGATTCTACTTCGGTAGAACTGGTAGCTACTAAGTAGCTAAGTAGTTAAGCCAGTGGTTCCCAAAGTAGGCGGTACCGCCCCCTGGGGGGGGTGGGATGCCTTAGGGGGGCAGTAAGAGACAAGGGAGGGTGGCAGGGGGCGCTAGAGGCAAAAGGGGGTGATGGGGGGCGCTAAGTGGCAAGGAGGGTGGCCCTCACCCTTTGGCCTGTGCCTCGCAGCAGTTACCTCCTTGCAAGCAAACAGCAAGAAAAAACAGCTTCAGCATAGGCTAATTAGCCCGTTGATTAGATCTGCCTCCCGACTCTCAGCTGATTTGCTCTCACCTGTTTTGCACAGGGCTTGGCCGCTTGCTGCAAAGAGCTAAATTGTTGGAGAAGATTTTTTTTCTCCTTATGCAAATCAAGCTGAAAATGAAACTGAAAGTAAAGCAGGGTGTTGGCTGTTACATTGGAAAATTAGGCAGAGGCAGATTTCTTTTCTTTTTCCTCACCAAAAATGGTAGGTGCAAACAATGGGAAATTTAGGGCAAAAGAGGAGAGTTCAAGATTTTAAAACACAAAAGAAAAAAAGCTCTATTTAACTAGGGAATTGTAATAATTTACAATTGTAAATTATTGTAATAACAAAGAGCCTTGGTAGTACAGTGGTCTAAAGCACCCTGTTATTAAGAACAGCTGCCTGCAATTACTGCAGGTTCGAATCTTGCCAAGGCTCAAGGTTGACTGAGCCTTCCATCCTTTCTAAGGTAGGTAAATTGAGGACCCAGTTGTGGGGGCAATAAGCTGACTTTGTATAAATATACAAAAGAATGAAGGCTATTGCTTAGCACATTGTAAGCTGCCCTGAGTCTCCGGAGAAGGGCGGCATATAAATCAAATTAAAAAAAAAACAGTGAGATACTATTAATTGTATATTGTGTTGAAAGCAGAAATGGTTAAATTGTGGTTTGGAGGAATATATGGGGGAAATTATTTGGTTTATTATTATTGGTAAATATAATTAATTGATTTGTAAGAAATTGGATTGCATGGTAATAATTGGAATATTCATGTTCATATTGATTAATATACAAAAAAGATAGTTATATAACTAATTGATTTATATTAAAATGTTGAATTTGTATTAAACAACTGTAATATTATATAATTAACCAATGTGAGGATGGATATAAAAATAGATGACAATGGGAAGGGGTATAATATGGAATAGAAGGGAAAAATTGAATTTGATTAAGATTAGAGTTGAGGATGAAGGGTAATATTGGTTTTTTTAAAAAATAGATGAGGAATAAATATGGCAAAAAGGAAATATAGAAATTGTAAATTTAATTGAAATGACTAAACACTGTTTAAATTTGTGAACCGGCCAAATACTCTGTTCAAAGAAAATACATTGTATGTTTGTATGTGTGTTTCTAATTATTGCTATTTATTCATATTTGTTCTCTTTTATTTTTTAAAGTTTAACAATTCATTCTTTATCTTAATATCTTTATATTTGTTTGGGGTTGCCTTTCTTCCCTTTCATCTTTTTTATTGTACAGCAATCTTTCTCCTCAAACCTACCACCTCTCTCTTTTCTTTCCTTCTTACTTTCTCTTCCCCCCCTCTTCTTCTCCTCCCTACTTCCTCTTCCTTTCTCCTTCTCCTCCTCTCTTCCTCCCTCTCTTACCCTCATTCCTACTCTAATTTCCCTTCCCTTCCTTCCTCCCTTCTCTTCCTTCCCTCTCTCTCCTTCCTTCTTCCATCTCTCTTCTCCTTCCTTCCATCCCTCTCTATTGCTGTATCCTTTTGTGCATATGGACTACTCAGAGGACTGAAAAAGTTATTTTTGACTGGTCCTTGCACTTTTGACCAGTCCTTGAACTTACGACTGTCCTCACATTTTACGTTTTTTGCCCTATCTTGTCACCATGGTGAAGAGAAGCAGTTGTGAAATGAGTGACATGGTTGTTAAGAATGCTGCACGGGCATAAATGTGAGGATGGTCATAAGTGTGAGGACCAGTCAAAAATGCAAGGACCTGTCAGAAATGACTTTTTTCAGCCCTCTGAGTAGTCCCTATACACATAGCCATGCCCACCCAGTCACATGACCTCCAAGCCACACCCACAAAATAAGCCACACCCACAGAACCGGTAGTAAAAAAAATTTAGAACCCACCCCTGATCACAATGATGACATGATGAAAATCTGGGCACTTGGCAACCTGCACACATTTACAATGGTTGCAGCATCCCAGGGTTAGGTGATTGCCATTTGTGACCTTCCTAACAGGCTTCTGACAAGCAAAGTTAATAGCGACACTGAATTCTCTTAATGACCATGTGATTCACTTAATAATTGCAATGATTTACTTAACAACCATGGTAAAAAAAGGTCATAAAATTAGGCATTAGTCACTTAACAGACTTTTTTTGGCCCCCCATAAGCGGTGTTTCTACAAAGTCAGCTTATTGCCCCCACAATCTGGGTCCTCAATTTACCTACCTCAGAAGGATGGAAGGCTGAGTCAACCTTGAGCCTGGTGAGATTTGAACTCGCACTAATTGCAGGCAGCTGGCAGTTAAGTGCTACATAACAGCACTTAGTCCGCTGCACTACCAAGGCTCTTCCAAGTCCCACTTCTGTTCATAAAAGTCACCACAGAAGTGGGACCTTGTGACGATTTAGAGAGGTGGAGCTGACGTCGCGATGGTACAACAGACGATCTTGTAGCTCCAAGATCGTCGTCGATATCTCCGCCGCTGGACAGTCCTTTTTGGATCTCACTGTCCCATAGAGATGGTGATAGTGGAGGGCACATTGATCCCAGAGACACCGCAAAGTCCCTGGTTGATCCAGGAGAAGCCCTTTTTTCCAGCGATGAAGAGGCAGCCATAGAAGCTGCTGAACTTGGGACAGCTCCGGAATGGAAGAGATCCAGTGAAAGTGTGTCGGCTTGGTGAGAGAACTTTTAAATAGATTATTTGAGAGAACACCCTGAGGTCATAAGGAAGTTAAAATTGAAGACAGAATAAGAGGAAGCGGCGGAATTAAGCTTGAGTCGAAGGTAGTTTTTCTTATTTTTCCATTTATTTTTACTTGTGGATGCTTAAGGACAATTTTATTTTGTAACTTTTTATGGCATATTGAATGACAAGAAGGGAGGGAGGGTGGAGAAAATAAGTAGCACTGCCATCGAGTAGATTGGAAACATTGTTGCCTTTTCTTTTCTTTGGCTTAAGAAAGTAACAACTGTGCTATTCTTCAAGGACTCTGAGCCTAGTCATAGATAAGATAGTGGGAAGAGCATCAAAGACTGTCTGCAGGATTGTTTACTCAGGTGCTCTTCTGGGAACTGTCAGTGGCAGGAGTCTGAAATTGAAAAGAAGAAGATTACAGTGACTCTGGAAAGAGAGCTGTAAATATATATTTGAGATTCAACAAAAGAATTTGTGGTTGTTACATAGTGGTGGATTTTCCCTTCAGATAGAAAGATTATGGGTTTTTTTTCTAATTTTTTTTCTTTTTTGGTGCTACTCTCCCTGTTTTAAATTACTTTTAACCAGACTGTGATTTTTTGAAGGACTCCTAATTTTCCACATATACATAGATTTTTTCCAAGTGTTTTGCTCTTTGTTTCTTTTTTGGTGTTTTTCTGTTCTCGTTTAATTGGATTAAGGCACACAAGAGCTTGAAGTTTTTTTCTACTTCCTTTTTTCCCCTATTTTTATGGTTTTTTGCGGTGTTCTTTTTCTTTGCTTCTCTTTTGCTTACTGGTACCTGGGATAATATTTGTCCTATATATAAGTGGATTAAGGTATAGAAGAACCTGAATATTTTTTATTTGTTTGAACTTTTCCTAAGCACTCCACAGAAATGAGCAGAAAAGTAACAGTTATTAGTTCATCTACATCGACCCCTTCCTCTTCACTGTCTGGAGGACAACGATCAATACAGACAATGTTACAACAAGAAAAGGAAAAAGAACAAGAGAAGGATAAGGAAGTGACACTGCAGATGATTTGGCAAGGAATCCAAAAAAATACATACAAGAGTAGAGAATATTTTATTTATTTATTTATTTATTTATTTTTCATATTTGTATACCGCCCTACTCCCGAAGGACTCAGGGCGGTGAACAGCCATAATAAATACAAATACATATAGAAGTTAAAAACTATTAAGAAACAGATTAAGTAATTTAGGCTCAAAGATTAAAAACATCCAAATTTATCTAAAGAGGTTTAAAACCCAATTTAAAAGCCAGTTTAAAAGCCAATTAAAAAGGGAGAGTTAGGCCAGACCAGCTTGTTGGAATAGAAATGTTTTCAGGGCACGGCGGAATATGCGTAAGTCTTGGATGTTTCGTAACTCCGGGGGAAGCCTGTTCCAGATGGTAGGTGCCCCCACAGAAAAGGCTCTCCCCCTGGGGGCCGTCAGTCGACATTGTTTGGCCGACGGCACCCTGAGGAGTCCCTCTCTATGGGAGTGAACTGGTCGGTGAGAGGCTATTGGTGGCAGGAGGCGGTCTCGTAAGTACCCTGGTCCTGAGCCATGGAGCGCTCTAAAGATAGTAACCAAAACCTTGAAGCGCACCCAGAAGACCACTGGGAGCCAGTGCAGCTCGCGCAGGAGGGGGGTTACATGAGAGCGCCACATTGCTCCCATTACCACCCGCGCGGCCGCATTCTGGACCAGTTGGAGCCTTCGGGTGCTTCTCAAGGGGAGCCCCATGTAGAGAGCATTACAATAATCCAGGCGTGAGGTGACAAGGGCGTGAGTGACCGTGCGTAACGAGTCCCGATCCAGAAAGGGATGCAACTGGCGAATCAGGCGAACCTGATAAAAAGTTCTCCTGGCTACGGCCGTCATATGCTCTTCAAAAGACAGCCATGAGTCCAGGAGGATGCCCAAGTTGCGAACCCATCTGTGGGGGCCAACGACTTGCCCCCAATAGTCAGAGATGGCGCCAACTGACTATATCGGGACGACGGAAACCACAGCCACTCGGTCTTGGATGGGTTGAGTCTGAGTTTGTTCCTCCCCATCCAGATCCGTACGGCCTCCAGGCACCAGGACATCACCTCGAGGGCATCATTGGGGTGGTCTGGGGTGGAGATGTACAGCTGGGTGTCATCAGCGTACTGATGGTACTTCACCCCAAAACCACAGATGATCTCACCCAGCGGCTTCACATAAATGTTGAATAGAAGGCGTGAGAATTGAATATTGAACAGAGAACAGAAAAAACAGATGAAAAGGTGGAGAACATACAGCAAATGATGAAGAAATATGAGGATAGACTCCAAAAAATTGAGGAAAAAGAAGAACAAAGAGATAAAAAAAAATATTGACATTGACAGTAGATTGGACGAGGTCAAATGAGATAAAAGTGGAATATTGGGATGGGAGATGGATAGAGCAGAATTCTATCTCAGATTTCAAAATATAGAAGAAAAGAGTGAAAACTTGGCAGAAATAATGATAGAAATTCTAGCAGAAGCATTAGAAATTACTAAAGAAAAGATGATGGATGGTATAGACAAGATATTTTGAGTCTATACAAGATATGCAATGAGAAATAAGTTATCAAGAGAAGTCCATATAAGATTCACTAAGAAATCGATTAAAATGCAACTACTGCAGATTACTAGAGAGAAAACATTGAAATATAAGGATAAGGAAATTGTGGTTTTGAAGCAAATACCGAGAAGAGTAAGGGAGATGAGAAGAGAATATCACTTCTTGACCATAATATTACTTCAGAAAGGTATGAACTACAGATGGTTGATACCAGAAGGCTTGGTGTTTACATGGCAACAACAAAAATACAGAATAGATTCAATTGATAAAGCAAAAGCTTTTTATGTAGAACATATAAGAGAGAAAGAAGTGGAGATAAGAAGAGAAGAATCTTTGATCGAATTACAAGAGGAGTGTCTAGCAATGATAGAAAAAGAAGAAGGAGCAGTGGATGGCAATGTGGAATACAAAGAGCAACGTGAACCGAGATCCACTAGAGCAATAAACCCTTCTTATAAAATATAAACATGGAAAAGAAAAAACTGATTACAATATTTATTTATTTATTTATTAGTTCAATTTATAATAAACATAAATGGACTTAATTTAGCTACCAAAAGAAGAAAGATATTTCATAAACTAGAGAAATTAAAGATTGATATAATTTGTCTACAAGAAGTGCATATTAAGAAGCAACATGAAGAAATATTGGTACAGCCAAAATTAGGGAAAATATTCTCTTCATTGCCACAATGTAAAAAAAAGAGGAGTTGTTTTATATATTAGAGATACAATCCCAGCGCAGCAAATTTATACAGATGAAGATGGAAGAATTTTGATGGTGGAAATAACAGAAAATATGAAAATACTTTTAATAGCAATATATGCACCTAACGATAATCAACAAGATTTTTATAGAAAATTACATATGAAAATAATTGAATTGGACTATGATAATATTTGCATGATGGGAGACTTCAACGGTATAGTAGATGAGAAATTAGACTATAACACACAGAAGACGACAAAGCAAAGTAGAAAGGTTCTTCCGAAATCCTTTTTTAAAATGATAGAGGAAATAAACCTAAAAGATGTATGGAGAGAAAGAAATGTAAAAAATAGACAATATACTTTTTTTTAATTGAAAAAGTTTTACAAATACAAATTTTCCCATTCCCCCCCCTTTCCCTCCCTAACCCTCCCTAGCCCTCCCCTCGTCCCATGACTTCCCCAAGGTGAAATCCAAATCCAAATCATACTTTACCGCCCATCTATTCTGCCCCCTGTGTACTATACATTTCTACATGACATTAAACTATTCTACCCCCTATATACTATACATTTCTATACAACCTTCAACTAAAAGCTATCTGGTACTTCCTAGTTTGATATTTATTCTGCACATAATCTATCCATTTCTTCCATTCCCATACATAAGTCTCTTGAGTCCGGTCTTTTAAGTATGCTGATATCTTCGCCATTTCTGCAAAACTGGCCACCTTCAGAGTCCATTCTTCAATAGTAGGCATAACGTCCCTTTTCCAATATTGACCAATCAGTAACCTAGCTGCTGTCACCATATACAATATCAATTTTGTTTCACCCATTGAAAAGTCCTTAACTATGCCCAATAAAAACAATTGAGGAGAAAATTGGAGTTTTTTCTTCAAAACATTTTGCATAACCCACCAAATTTTTATCCAGAAAGCCTTCACTTTCTTGCAAGTCCACCATATATGATAATATGTAGCATCTAAACGATCACATCTCCAACATTTTAGTTGAACATTAGGATACATGCATGACAATTTCTTAGGATCTAGATGCCACCTATAAAACATTTTATAAAAATTTTCCCTCAAATTCTGTGACTGCGTAAATTTAATATTCTGAACCCATATTTTTTCCCACGTTTCCATCATAACTGGTTCTGCAAAGTTTTGTGCCCATTTTATCATACAATCTTTAACCAATTCATTTTCTGAGTCTCTTTCTAACAAACGTTATAAACCCTCTTGATATGCATTGGGCCTTTCTCTTTTATCTGTCTTACCAATTCTTCTTCATGCAACATTAAACCAGTTTTTTGATCTTCTCTCCATCTCAGTTGAAGTTGATTATACTGTAACCAAGTTATATTAATCCCTTCTTCCAACAGTGTATTTAATGTCTTTAGTTGCCATCTGCCCCCATCATTAAAAAGTACTTCTTTGTATAAAAAATCCCCGAGTGACTTTATGTTTGTATTCCGTATAATATGACCAAGATCCAACCACAATGGTATTTTATAATCCCATTTGAACCGGTGCTTCTTCCATACTCTCATCAAGGAGTTTCTAAGTATATGGCTATTGAATACTTTATCCACTTCATTTTCATAGAATAAATATGCATGCCAACCAAGTTCAAGATCATAACTCTCTATATTCAATATTCCAGTCTTTGTCCTTCCAAACCAATCACTTGCTTGTGTCAACGCTGCTGCTTCATAGTACAGTCGTAGGTTTGGAAGTTTAAGGCCACCCCTTTCACAAACATCTTGCATAATTTTCAATTTAACTCTTGGCTTTTTCTCATTCCAAACAAACTTATTCACTCCTTTTTGCCATTCCATCAGCTGTTTATCACTTTTAAGCACCGGAATAATTTGAAACAAAAATAAAAATCTAGGTAGAACATTCATTTTAACTGCTGCTATTCTTCCAAGTAAGGACAGCTGCAGTTTTTTCCAGGTTTCCATATCCTTTTGTACCTTTCGCCACAACACCTCATAGTTATTTTGGAAAAGTTTTATATTTGAATCTGCAACTTGGACTCCTAGATATCTCACCTTTGGTACTATTTCAAAGCCTGCCTTCCTTTCAAGTTCCTTCTTTTGATCTTCTGTCATATTTTTAACTATCATCTTGGTTTTTTTCTGATTCAGTCTAAATCCTGATACCATACCATATTCTTCTATAATGTCTTTCATCTGAATTATTGATTCCATCGGCCGTGTTAGGGTAACAACCAGATCATCTGCAAATGCCCTTGTTCTGTAATCCTCTTGCCTTATAACTATTCCATTCAAAGTACTCAAGTCCCATATTGTGTTCAACAAGACTTCTAGAGTTAAGATAAACAACAACGGGGATAGCGGACAACCTTGTCTTGTGCCTTTTTCTATACTGAAATTTGTAGTTAAGCTTCCATTAATAATAATTTGTGCTGTTTGCTCTTGATAAATTTCCGAAACCGCCTGCACAAACTGATTCCCAAAGTCCATCTTTCTTAAAGTCTTTAATAGAAAGTTCCAGTTCACTCGATCAAAGGCCTTCTCCGCATCCAAAAACACCAGCACTGCAGAGATCTGTTTATCAGCATTAATCTGTTGGCTAATACTTTTGCAAAAATTTTGTAATCCGTATTCAGGAGAGATATTGGTCTAAAATTTTCTGGTTTTGTAGAACCTGCTTCCTCTTTTGGTATCAATGAAACAAAAGCTGCTTTCCATGAAGGGGGTATTTTACCCCCTTGTTGTATGCTACAAAATAAGATGTTCAATCATTTCTACTTGTAAAGTTTTATAATACACCGCAGTTAAACCATCCGTTCCTGGAGCTTTAGCTGTTTTCAGTTGTTTAATAGCAACAATAATCTCCTCAGCTGTTATTGGTAGACTCGTTCTTTCCTTTTGATCACTAGAAATTTTCATAACTCTCCTTTCTTCTAGATATTTATTTATAAGTTCATTCTGTATATCATCTTTGACATATAGTTTAGTATAATAATCTAAGAAGGCTTCTTTGATTAGTCTTTGTTGAAAAACTTCCTTCCCTCCATACTCAATACTGCCAATAGTCTGAGTACTCTGTTGTTTCCTCAGTGTGTAAGCCAACCACCTGCCTGGTTTATTAGCGTTGCAAAATGTATTATGTTTCACAAATTGTAAATTAGTTGCTACTTGTTCCGCTGTGAGCATTTGAAATTGATCTTTCAAAAGTTTTATAATTCCTTGTAATTTTTCATCTGTTGGATTTTTTATGAGTAACTGTTCTTTTTTCTTTATCTCTCCTTCCAATTCTAATCTTTTTCTTTGTCGATTTGATTTATGTTTAGAATTCATATAGATCAGTACCCCCTGCATATACGCCTTACTCGCATCCCAATCAATTTCAATAGGGGTACCTTTATTCAAATTCATTTCAAAAAATTCCTTCATTTGTTTTTTGAGTTCATTTACATTCTTTTCATATCTAAACAAGTTTTCATTTACTCTCCACGATCTTCTCTCATTCTTTCCCATTTCTATTTCTATCCATGTCAGGCTATGGTCAGTTAAAGTCCTCGGAAATATCTTTGTTTTCTTTGTTTTTAAAAGTAAATCAGCCGTAAGTAGGATAAAATCAATCCTAGAGAAGGATCTATGTCTGTCTGAGAAAAAAGTAAAGTCCAATTCTTTTGGGTTATGCACTCTCCATATATCTTTCAATTCCAAATCTTCTTTCATATCAAAAAAGATCTGTGGTAATTTAACACATGACTTTGCCAAACTCTTTTTATCTTTTTTAAGATCTATTACTCCATTCCAATCTCCCATAAGTAAAATAGATCTATAGTCCCATTGTAATATTTTAGAATACAATATTTTATAGAAATTTTCTTGTTGCTGATTAGGAGTGTAAATTCCAATCACCAAAATTGGACCATTATATGTATAAAGTTCAATTGCTATATATCTTCCACAGTCATCTGCTTCTATAATTTTAGCTGGCAATCTTTTATTTATATAAATCACTACACCATTCTTTTTCTCCGGATTTGAGGCTATGAACTGTGCTCCTAATCTAGAATTTATCAAATATTTTTGATCTTGTATTCTAATATGAGTTTCTTGTAGACAAATAACATCATTATTAAATTGTCTCAGATAATGAAATATTTTCCTTCTTTTCTGTGGTGAGTTCAATCCATTCACATTCCAAGATAAAAACTTAATTGTCATTTGTAGTCTCCTGAAGCGTTGAGAGCATTTGCTGAAGTTTCTGTTCCAGCAGCTTAGCTCCTCCCATAGCTTCAGATTTTTGTGTTTTACCATCGACTCCCTTCTTATCTTGTCGTGGCTTAGACCTCTGCTGTTGTTGTTTCTCTAAAATTTGTTTATAAGCTGCTCGAGTTATACGCTGGTCTTTAGCTTTATACGACATCAACTCGAGATCCACTGCCACTTCTCTTGTATTTTTGGGTGGTCCACCTATAGCCTCTAAAGGAAGATCCAGCAACGGTTCATCCAAAAAAAACCCTGTTGCTCCTTGAGTTTCCATTGCCTCCACCTCCATCTGTTTCCGCTGCTCTTCAAGCTCTTGTTCCAATTGCTTCTCTTTATCACCCTCCTCTATACCTAACACTGAGGATGTGCGTGGAAATGTTGTGCCAGTTTTAAAAACATTGAAGTAAAATTCTTCCGCTTTTTCAACAGTATTTAATCGATATCTCTCTCCTTGATACCTCAATATTATGCCAACTGGAGCATCCCATCTGAATGGAATTTGTTGTTTCTTTAATTCAGTCACCAAAAATCCAAAATCCTTTCTATCTCTTAGCATCTTAGGCAGCAACTCTTTGTAAATCCCAATCTCCCTTCCATCCACTTGAATAGTAGAAACAAAAGACTTTTGCAAGATATCATTTCTTATTCTTCTATCTGTGAAGTAGATCACCACATTTCTAGGCAATTGCCTTTCCCTTGCCACCCAAGAATTCACTCTATAGACCTTGTCCATCTTGCACAAAATCTCCTCAGAATTAACCTTTAACATCACAGCCAGGGCATCAGCACAAACCCTTCTCAAGTCCTCTCTTTTGTTTTCTTTTATTCCTCTCAGTCTTACAGCAAACTCCATAAATCTAAATTGCATCATTGTCACTTCATTTTCAATCCTTTGTGTTTTATTGTCAACATTAGAGATTTTATAATCAGCTTCCTTCATTTTAGATTCTACTTCTGAACTAAGTTCTTCCACTTTTTTATCAATATGAACAACTACTTCTGACAAGCCAGTCACAACTGTCAGTATGTCACGCTTCATCTTGTCATACTTTTCTTGAACCACCTCCTTAATTTCCTGTTGAGATTTTTCAAATTTCTGGTCCAAAACTTCATTTTGATTCATCAGAGCTGCAGCAATAAATTCCTTCAAATCTTTAAAACCAGTCTCCTGTGCTTGGCTCTGAGTCTGCAAACTTAATAGCTGCTCTTGTGACTTATGAGTGGGGGAAACCCCCCCCCTGCAGCTTTAGTGGCTGGCTTTGTCTGCTTTGAAGCCATTCTGCCACGCAGTCTAACTCTTTCTAAGAAGGAAGTCTTCCCTCCCTTTTCACCACAGAGTCCTCTCAAAAATTTCCCCAGCTTTAATCAAGTCTCTAAGGGAGAAGGAACAGATCAGAATCACTTTAAAAAGAACTTTTCCCTTTTCTTCTAGCCAGTGCTGTTGCTTTAGATACTTTGTAACGTATTAAAACACTCAAGCAAATCCACTTTCACTTTCAGCTTTTTTCCTCGCTGAAGCCGGACGCCATTTTAGCAAACTTTCACTTTTTCTCCATTCTTAAATTCAATCACAGGGCTAATACAAATACTTGCAGTTTTGAGTTTCAAGTCCAGATTCCACTCTGTTTATTTTTAATAATTCTCTTGGCTTTCACTGGTTATGTTGGTTGCGTCATCTGGCTCTGCTGGATGCAGAGTTGTCCCCGGAGTCTGGAGCCTCAGCGAGCTGGATAGGGAGCCTCACCCTGCTTCCTCCCCAGAAGCAAATAAGACAATCTGGGGGCTTCGCAGGGGGCTCTACCTGGTCTCACCGGCTTTCCTCACATTTCCTCAGGAACACGGAGTTTTTCAAGCCACCTCTCAGCTGTAGAGGCAGCTCTTTATGGACGGCGGGGCTGGCGGTCTTGAGGAGACCATCTAGCGACGACGACGGCACCAACTGGAAGTCCCGACAATATACTTTTTATTCAAATAGACATTCATCATGGTACAGAATAGATATGATATGGATGACAAGGGAATTGGCTTCTAATATAGAAGAAATTGACATAGAAGCAAATACCTGGGCAGATCATAATCCAATGACAATGAAATGGAAAGGACAAAGGAGAAGATCTAGATGGACTCTAAATAATACAGTATTAAAAGAAAAGGATTTTGTACAGAAAATGGAGAAAGAATTGGCCTTCTTTTTTAAAGAAAATAGAAAAGAGGACACATCAATGCAAAATGATGGCATGCGGCAAAGAAGAGACTGAGGGGTTTTTAAAGTGGGTTTTTCATCAAAATTTTAAGGGGTTCGGGGGGGACCAGGGTGGGTTTGGGGGTAATCCACCAGGGTCAAGACCGGGCCCTGCGAGGGGCTGTGGCACTAGGGATACAGGGTCGGATGTTAGGGAGGGGGCTGGAGTTCAACTTAGGGAGGGCCGTTCTATCAGTACTGTGAGTGGGAGGGGCAGATATGGTGGAAGCAGGGGGCCATATCATGTTCGGGTAGTGTGCACTCGCTATCTTTGAGCGATTGCACACTCCGGTCCCCAATGCTTTTCTCGTTCCCCAGGTTGTTCAGATCATCAGGGCCGGAGCCTCCGACTGATGTTGTGCAACGCCAGGTCCGTGGTAAATAAAGCCCCCCTCATTTACGATCTTATTCAGGAGGGGGTGCGGACCTGGTGGGTATTACGGAGACCTGGCTAGGCCCGGAAGGAGGGGTGCCCCTTGTTGAAATGTGCCCACCAGGTTTCCAGGCATTCCATCAGCCGAGGGCTCAGGGAAGGGGTGGGGTGGTGGTGGTAGTTATTATTAATGAAAGTCTATGTCCGAGGGAGGCCACTATTCCTCAGAGAGCCAGATGTGAGTCCCTCCTTGTGAAGTGGGGCCAGGGGGTGCAGGTGGGCCTGCTGATTGCGTACCTGGCTCCCTGCTACGCAACAGCGGCCCTACCTGAGCTGCCTGATGTGATAGCCGGGATGGCAATTGATACCCCCAGGCTTATGGTTATGGGGGATTTCAACCTGCTGTCGGTCAGTGAAACGTCTATGGCGGCTCAGGAGTTCATGACTTCCATGACAGTCTTGGACCTGACCCAGTTAGTTCATGGCCCCACACACACAGGGGGACACACTCTGGATCTGATTTTTGTCTCTGGTCAGTGGCAGAATGATCTAGAAAGAGGGGACTTAGTCACCAAGCCCTTGTCATGGTCTGATCATTCACTCCTCCAACTGGACTTTCAAACCGCTAACCCTCGCCGCAGGGAGACGGAACCGGTTAGATGGTTCCGTCCCAGGTGCCTGATGGACCCGGATAGGTTTCTGATGGAGCTTGGGCCATTCCCTGAGGCTCTGGCTCACGGCTCGACTGAAGAACTAGTGGCGGCCTGGGAGAGGGCAGCCGCTGGGGCTATGGGTCACATCGTGCCTTTGCGGCCTCTGACCTGGCGCCATTCTCAATTGGCTCCTTTGTTCTCTGAGGAGCTGAGAGAGATGAAGTGCCGGAAAAGACACCTGGAGAGCGGTTGGAGGGCCAGCCATTCCGAATCTGACCGAACACTGGTAAGGTCCTATATTAAGACCTACCTAGTGGCGATAAAAGCGGCAAAATGTAATTATTTTTCCACTCTTATTGCATCATCAGATAATCGCCCAGCCGCCCTGTTTAGGGTGACCCGCTCCCTCCTCCACCTGGGAGTGCAGGAAGACCCCTTGCAGGGCAGGGCTGAAGATTTTGTGCAATATCTGTATGACAAAATCACTCAGATTCGGGAGGGTCTGGACTCCGACTGGGTATATCCGGATGGGGTGATGGAGGTGGGTCTGGAGAATGTTAGCTGGGACGAGTTTGACCTTGTGACTCCCGAGGACATGGACAGGGTTCTGGGTAGATTGAACGTGGCCACATGTTTATTGGACCCGTGCCCCTCCTGGTTGGTACTGGCTTCCCGGGAGGTTACATGAGGCTGGCTCCAGGGGATTGTCAACGCTTCTCTGAGTGAGGGTTTCTTTCCTGCCGCCTTGAAAGAGGCGGTGGTGAGGCCCCTCCTCAAAAGCCTTCTCTGGACCCAGCTGTTTAAACCAAACTATTGTCCGGTCTCCAACCTTCGCTTTGTGACGAAGGTTATGGAGAGTGTGGTGGTGCGACAGCTTCCCCAGTACCTGGATGAAGCGGACTATCTAGATCCGTTCCAGTTGGGCTTCAGGCCTGGGTATAGCACAGAAACGGCATTGCTCGCATTGGTTGATGATCTCTGGAGGGCTCGGGACAGGGGCTGTTCCTCTGTCCTGGTCCTATTAGATCTCTCAGCAGTGCTTGATACCATCGACCATGGTATCATGCTGCGTCGGTTGGAGGGGTTAGGGTGGGGGGCACCGTGTTACGGTGGTTCTCCTTCCTTTCTGTCCAAACGCAGTCTGTGTTGACAGGGGGGCAGAGGTCGACCCCGAGGTGCCTAGTTTGTGGGGTACCGCAGGGGTCGGTCCTCTTGCCTCTCCTGTTCAACATTTATGTGAAGCCGCTGGGTGAGATCATCCGTGGCTTCGGGGTGGATTTCCATCAGTACTCTGATGATACTCAGCTGTACATTTCCAACCTGGGCCACCACAATGATGCCCTTGAAGTGATGACCCGGTGCCTGGAGGCCATACAGATCTGGATGGGGAGAAACAAGCTCAGGCTCAACCCCTCCAAGACGGAGTGGACCGAGGAGTGAGGAATGACCTCTGTCCCGAGCCCTCCAGAGATCATCCACCAGCGTGACCAATGCCGTCTCCGTGCTGTATCTGGGCCTGAAACCCAATTGGTATGGATCAAGGTACTCTGCTTCATCCAGGGCCATCGGGAGCTGACGTGCCACCACGCTCTCAACAACCTTCGCAAGAAAGCGAAGGTTGGAGACTGGACAGTAATTACTCAAAACAGCCAGATCGAAGGCAGGTTTCTTGAGGAGGGGCCTCACCACCGCCTCCTTCAAGGCTGCAGGAAACGTTCCCTCCTCCAAGAAGGCAGTTATCACCACCTGGATCCAGCCTCGTGTCCCCTCCTGCGCTGAGTAAACCAACCAGGAGGGACATGGGTCCAATACACATGTGGCCACACTCAGCTTCCTCATGATCCTGTCCACTTCTTCTGGGGTAACAGGATCAAACTCTTCCCAAAGAACAAGACCCGCCGCCTCCTCCCCATCTGACTCTGTCCAGTCAGAGTCCAGACCATCCCGAATCCGAGCGATCTTATCCAGCAGATGCTGACTAAACTCCTCAGCGCATCCCTGCAAAGAATCGTCCCCCGCCCTCTGATTTAGGAAGGAGCGGGACACCCTGAACAGGGCAGCCGGGCGATTATCTGCAGACACGATGAGGGCGGAGAAGTATGCCCGCTTCGCCGCCTCCATCGCCACCAAATAGGATCGTGTGAACGATCTCAACTGGGAACGGTCGGATTCAGAACGGCTGGCTCTTGAACCGCTCTCTAGGCCTCTCCTACGGCACTTCATCTCCCGCAGCTCCTCCATGAACCAAGGAACTAGATGGAGTCAACTTGTCAGATATCAAATTTGTTAGTTGTTTTATCAGCTGAAGAAGCATAGATACATCAGCAAAAAAGTAATTAATGTCCAGTGAGATTGGACTGGGCTACATATGAAAAGATTTATCAAAGGGAGGGGGAGCATTCCTGTTGTCACAACTAATTTTTATTAATTGCACAACAATTAACTGGCATTAGTTCATGAGAGAGCAAATCCATAAACTTGATCTTAAAGTGAAAGACAAAATACTTGCAAGTGCGATTAAACAGTTATATTGTTCGGTACAGCTCTTTCTCAATCCAATTACAAGAGGGATGCAGTTGGTGGGTGTATTTGGGGGTTGTGTGATAGCTGTCTTTTTCAAAACAAGCCAGACTTAGTGACTCTGAGGAATGCCCCCTGTTCCTGGGAGTGGCCTGTTGGCCTAGCGAAGGCCTACCTTAATGACGGGTCTTGGGACCCGGAGAGGTGGCATACAGGCTCTAAGGGATTTTTTAAGGGGACACTATATTGTTTTTTAACTAAATTTTTAAGGGGATTGGGGAGGGGTATTGCCAGCGGGTGGCTGGGGGGGGCTCCGTCAGGCCAGCAGCAGTTCAGGCTTTGGGGGGAGAACGGTGGAGGGGGAGTGGGATGGGGGGCCCTGGGGGCCCTAAGGGAAAGGGTGGGAGCTCATATTCCGGTTGTGATTGGGAATGGAGGCAGTTGGATCAATGGAGGGCCATATCAAAACTCAGGAGCTCGTCCCTGCTCTCTTCGAGTGGTAGCATGCTCCGACCCTCCTGGTTCTATCCGACTTCCTGGGGGTTTGAGAGACAGGGACTCTGGGCTCCAGTTGGTCTATTTTAATGCCAGGTCTGTGGTTCACAAAGCTCCCCTCATTCGGGATTTGATTGAGGTGGAAAACGCAGACCTGGTTTGCATTACGGAAACCTGGTTGGGCTCAGAGGGAGGTGTCCCTCTGACTGAACTTTGCCCACCAGGTTTCGGGATGCTACACCAACTGAGGGCCCAGGGAAGGGAAGGCGGGGTGGCGGTTGTTATAAGGGAAGCCCTTAGTCCGCGGGAGGTCACTGTTCCGCAGATAGATGGATGCGAAACCCTCCTCATGAGATGGGGTCCACAGGGTCAGTTGGATCTGCTGATCACGTACCTATCTCCCAGCTGCGTGGCAGTGGCCCTGCCTGGCCTACTCGATGCCCTGTCGGGATTGGTGGTGGAGCTCCCCAGACTTTTGGTACTAGGGGACTTCAACCTGCCTTCCCTGGGCGGGGGGTTGGGGGTGGCTCGGGAGTTCATGGCATCCATGGCGGCCATGGACCTGACTCAGATTATTCAGAGACTGACTCATGAGGAAGGGCACACACCCGATCTTGTTTTTATTTCGGAGCAGTGGTGTGTTATGCTCGGTGGGAGGGGTATTTGTCATTTCCCCCTGTCATGGACTGACCATCATCTCCTCCGGTTGGACTTCCAGAATGCCACCCCACCTTGCTGGGATGCGGAACGGACCATCTGGTTCTGACCCAGTCGCCTGATGGACCCGGAGAGGTTCCAGACGGAGCTTGGGATGATCCCTCTCTCTCTCTCCACGCCCCGGTCGAGACCCTGGTGGAGGCCTGGGATAGGGCGGCTGCTGGGGCTCTCAACCGTGTCGTGCCTTTGAGGCCTCTGACCCGGCGCAGACCCCGGCTTGCCCCTTGGTATACTGAGGAGCTCCGAGGGATGAAGCGCAGGAGAAGAGGCCTAGAGAGCTGTTGGAGGGCTAGTCGTTCCAAATCTGACCGAGCCCAGCTAAGATCGTTCACACGGTCTTACCTGGAGGCGATGGTGGCAGCGAAGTGTACATACTTCTCCGCCCTCATCACTTCCGCAGATAATCGCCCGGCTGCCCTGTTTAGGGTATCCCGCTCCCTCCTGTATCAGAGGGTGGGAGAGGACCCTTTGCGGGGGCGAGCCGAGGAGTTTAGTCAACATCTGCGGGACAAGATCGCTCAGATTCGGCATGGCTTGGGCAGGGTCGGACGGTGGGGAGGTGGCGGGTCTTGTTATCTGGGAAGAGTTTGACCCTGTTACCCCAGAGGAAGTGGACAGGATCATGAGGAAGCTGAGTGCGACCACTTGCATACTGGACCCATGTCCCTCCTGGCTGGTTTATGCAGCTCGGGAGGTGACACGCAGTTGGATCCAGGCAGTGATAACGGCATCCTTGGATGGAGGGAGTTTTCCCACTGCCTTGAAGGAGGTGGTGGTTAGGCCCCTCCTTAAGAAACCTGCCTTGGATCCAACCATTTTGGGTAACTTTCGTCCGGTCTCCAACTTTCGCTTTCTGGCAAAGGTTGTTGAGAGCGTGGAGGCACGTCAGTTTCTGGTGGCTCTGGATGAAGCAGATTGCCTAGACCTGTGCCAATCGGGTTACAGGCCCGGTTACAGCACGGAGACGGCATTGGTCGTGCTGGTGGATGCTCTGGAGGGCTCGGGACAGGGGTCATTCCTCGCTCCTGGTCCTATTAGATCTCTCGGCGGCTTTTGATACATCGACCATGGTATCATGCTGCGACGCCTCAAGTGGCTGGCACTGTTTTACAGTGGTTCGCCTCCTACCTCTTGTGTCGTATACAAGCGGTGTTGGCAGGGAGGCAGAGGTCAGCCATGAGGCCCCTCACTTGTGGGGTGCCTCAGGGGTCGGTCCTCTTGCCCCTCCTGTTCAACATTTACATGAAGCCGCTGGGAGAGATCATCAGTGGTTTTGGGGTGGGGTATCCTCAGTACGCTGATGATATCCAGCTTTTTATATCCACTCCGAACCAGACCAGTGATGCCCTCGACGTGATGTCCCAGTGCCTGGAAGCGGTACGGATCTGGATGGGGAGTAACAGGCTTCGACTCAACCTGGCCAAGACCAAGTGGCTGTGGATACCGGCATCTCGGGCCGAGCTAGAAGTTCCAACGCTGTCTATTGGGGGGCGAGGTGTTGCCCCCCATAGACAGGGCGCGCAACTTGGGCATCCTCTTGGATTCACGGCTGAGTTTGGAAGGACATATCATGGCCATGACCGGGGGGAGGCGTTTGCCCAGGTTCACCTGGTGTGCCAGTTGCGACCATACTTGGACTGAGATGCCCTACACATAGTCACTCATGTGCTAGTCACCTCCCGGATCAACTACTGCAATGCTCTCTATCTGGGGCTGCCCGTGAAGACCACCCGGAGGCTTCAGCTGGTACAGAATGCGGCTGTGTGGGTTGTTGCGGGAGGGATTCGATACTCCCATATTACACCTCTCCTGCGCGGCTTGCATTGGTTGCCGGTTGCCCTCCAGGTGAGATTCAAGGTGCTGGTGTTAACCTATAAAGCCCTTCATGGCTTAGGCCCAGGCTATTTGTCGGACCACCTGCAACCAGCGTCAATTTCCCAACGCCCGGTGCGCTCTCACAGAGAGGGCCTGCTCAGGGTGCCGTCGGCTAGACAATGTCAGCTGGCGACCCCCAGGGGAAGAGCTTTCTCTGTGAGCGCCCCCACCCTTCGGAATCAACTTCCCTTGGGGCTCTGGTTGGCCCCTGACCTTTGCACCTTCCGCCGTGAATTGAAAACCTGGCTATTTATGTCCCCCAGCCTGGACTGATGAGGTAATATATTTTAAAATTTTTAAAACTTTTCATATTTTTGTGTATATTTGTTGATTTTAACAGTTGCTTGGTCGATTGTTGTTGTGAGCCGCCCTTAGTCCTTGGAGATAGGGCGGCATACAAATTTTATAAATAAATAAATAAATAAATAAATAAATAAATAAATAAATAAATAAATAAGGAGTCTTGCACGAATTACCTATGCTTATGCATGCTGTCTTCATTTTTTTCATAGAAGTCTGGAAATACAGAATGTAAATGCTTTAAGATAAACAATAACAGTTTTTGGTCAGTCATCAGTGAGTAGGTAAGAATAAGAGAAATGTTATTCTAGATACTAGCAAATATAAGAAGACATGAGACAAAGATCCTTCTCTATTTCTCACAATCAGATGTGTCTTAGGTGTTCATAAGCAGGAGATGAAAATATATCATTTCCCCACCACTGTTCTCCCAAAACTGATAATTTTGAACAATGCCACCTCCAACCTGGAATCTACAACTGATAGCCTTCAACAAACTTTTCTCTAGGAATTGATTCAACTTTCTTTTAAAGATCTCCAAATTGGTGGCTATCACACTGTTTTGTGTGAATAAACTTCACAGGTTATTTATTTATTTATTTATTTATTATTCATATTTCTATGCCGCCCAACTCTCCGAGGACTCTGGGCGGCTTACAACAAAGACAGTATAAACAATATACAATAAAAGACATTAAAAAACCCATACACACCGCTCATGGCTGGATCTTGCAAGATCGCAGTGGCGAGATCAATGGCCCCAAGCCTGCCGGAAAAGCCAGTAGGGTGTGAGCAGTCTGGGCCTCAGGAGGTAGCTGATTCCAGAGAGCCGGGGCAGCCACAGAGAAGGCCTTCCCCCGCAGACCCGCCAGTTGACATTGTTTAGCTGACGGGACCTGGAGGAGGCCAACTCTGTGGGATCTTACCGGTCGTTGGGAGCTATGCGGTAGAAGACGGTCTCGAAGATAGCCTGGCCCTAAGTCATATAGGGCTTTAAAGGTAATAACCAACACCTTGAATTGTGACCGGAGATCGATAGGAAGCCAGTGCAGCTCACAGAGGATTGGTGTAATGTGGGAGTACCTAGGTGCACCCACGACCGCTCAAACGGCTGCATTCTGGACCAACTGTAGCCTCCGAACACTTTTCAGGGGTTGCCCCATGTAGAGCGCGTTGCAATAATCTAACTGTGAGGTCACAAGGGCATGAGTGACCATGAGAAGAACCTCCCGATCCAGGTAGAGTCACAATTGGTGTACAAGGCGAACCTGTACAAAGGTCCCCTTAGCCACAGCTGCCAGGTGTTGCTCTAATCTCAGCTGTGGGTCAAGGAGGACACCCAAATTGCGAACCTGTTCTGAGGGGGACAGCTTCTCCCCCCCCCAGGGCTAAGGATGGACAATCGACATGGTCCTTGGGAGGCAATATCCACAGCCACTTGGTCTTGTCTGGGTTAAGTCTGAGCCTGTTGACTCCCATCCAGATTCTCACAGCCTCCAGGCACTGGCACATCACATCCACTGTTTCACTGAAATGATGCGAGGTGGAGATATACAGCTGGGTATCATCGGCATACTGCTGATATCCCACCCCGTATCGTCGGATGATCTCCCCCAGCGATTTCATGTAGATGTTGAATAGAAGGGGAGAGAGGACCGAGCCCTGAGGCACCCCACAAATGAGGGGCCTAGGGGCCGACTCTTATCTCTTAGCCGGACCTTGCTGGAAAAAGAACAAAGGAAAGAGAGTGAGAAGAAGCAAGTGAAGGAATGTGGGTGGATGCGGAAACACGTAGCTTACTGATAAGAAGTTGGCAAAGCTACGGAGAGTCTGACAGTCCAGAAATAATGAGCTCAGCTGGGAAATAAAATAACGCAGTGACATTCCCCTTCTTTGCCAGTTGAGCGAATATCAGTTCATCATCAAATAAGGCACATCTTCTCACGCAGATACTCGTGTTGAGCTGCTGGAAGTGGTTTGTTGAGCATATCAGCAATTTGATCATGTGTAGATACATATTGCATTTTGACAAAACCTTTTTTCACTAAATGTTTTATGTTTTGGTAACGGATGTCAATGTGTCTGGACCTAGAACCTGTAAAATGAGATTCAGAAATATAAACCACCGATTCATTGTCTTCCATCACGGTGATCGGTCGGATCGGGTGTGTCCAGATATCTGTGACTAAAGCATCAAACCAAGTTAGGGAATTACATGCATCTGAAACACAAGCATATTCAGCTTCAGTAGATGAACAAGAAACAAAATTCTGTTTACGTACTTGCCAATAAACAGGACATCCATTTAAGAACATCATATAACCTGAAGTACTTTTACGTGATTTCTTATCACTTGCCCAATCAGAATCTGCATAACAACATAATTCTGCATAATCAGTATGTGTTGGTTCTAACAATAACTTCATATGTTTGGTGTATTTTAGGTATCTCAATAATTTCTTAATACATGTCCAATGAAAACTGTTTTGCCTTACCTACGTGTCGAGATAAGAGATTAACACTAAGTGCAATGTCGGGTCTGATCCAACTACTAATGTATAACAGTGACCCAATGACTGAACGATAAAGTGTTTGATCCTCGAACTCAGGACTTTCTTCTTGTGTCAAGTTGTGAAAATCTGTTTGCATGGGTGTCTTTGTTGTGTTAGCATCTTTCATGTTGCAATGATGCAAAACTTGTTCAATTTTATCTTCTTGTGAAAGACTAAACCCCTTCTGTGTTTTTTCAATCCGAACACCTAAATAAGTGCTAATGTGACCCAATGATTTCAATGTGAAGTATCTCTGCAAAGCTTTGGCAAAAATTTCACTCATTTGCTTATTTGGACCAATATAAACAATATCGTCAACATAAACAAGAACTATCTCATATGCATTGTTAGATCTTTTTGTGAACACGCACTCATCAGTTTCGGACTTAATAAAGCCCATTGAATTTAGTTTGTCAGTAAGACATAAATACCACATTAAACCAGATTGTTTCAGACCATAGAGACTTTTGTTTAGGAACCAGGTATCCCCTTCTTGCTGTCGGAATCCTGGAGGACTTCTCACGTAGATCTCTTCGTCTAGGTCTGCATGTAGATAAGCCGTGTCAACATCAAACTGGAAAACTTCTAAACCAAGGATAGTTGCAGTTGCTAAAGCAATTTTTACACTCTCAGTTCTGACTGTCGGTGAGTAAGTATTTGTGTAGTCCTCAGGATAACGTTGAGCGAAACCCTGAGCTACAAGTCTGGCCTTGTACAATGACTCACCATTTGGTTTCTTTTTGATTCTGTAGACCCATCGAGTGCCAATGACCTTTTTGTTTGCTGGAGGTTTTGCAGGTGTAAATACTTTAAGTTTCTTTAGACTGTCCATTTCAACCTGCATTGCATCATACCATTTGTCTTGCTCTGAATCAGGGAGCTGCTTGATTTGCGTGAAATTATCAGGTGGAAGTGTAACATTGCAAATCAAAGGCAAGGGTGCTTTTGTCAGTTGCCAAGAATATCGTTGTGGAGGGATTCCTTTTGTGACCCTCTTGGAACATCTCGGAACAACTGTCCAGTCTTCTTCTGCTTCGTCCTCGTCCTCACTTTCGTCGCTAGCATCAGCATCCGCGGCTTACGAAGACGGAACATCGGGTTGAGAAGAATCAGTGGAATCTTGATCATCAATCTGCGTAGCATCAGCAGTATCATCTCTAGGAAAATAAACTCCAGGATCATTGGAATGAATCCTGGACCAGTCAATATCTTCTTCAAAATTAGCAGATTGGGAAATCACAATTACATGTTTAGAGTCAATAAATTTGCTCCACTTTGAGTTATCATCAATGCCCATAAATCTCAGTCTCTTTGCTGCTGGACTTCCTTTTCTTCTTTGAGCTAAGGGAATGTTCACCATAGCATATGAACCAAAAATATGGATGTTTTTAAGATCGGGCTTGTAGCCATACAACATGAAGAAAGGAGTCTGATTTGTTACACTGCTCCAAGTACGGTTGACAATGTAATTTGCATACTTGATAGCTTCACCCCAGTATATCTTATCAAGGTTGGCGTCTTCTAGGAGACAACGCATCATGGTTTGCAGTACCCCTTGTCTTCGTTCTATGACTCCATTATGAGCTGGTGTGAAAGGGGCCGATGTCTGATGAAGAATTCCATTCTTACGCATCCAGTCCTGGAAACGCTGAGACATGAACTCGGCACCACGATCACTCTGGATTCTGGCGATGCGAACTTGGTGTTGGGTAGAAACAAGGGTTGCAAAGTCTTTAAAGATCTGAAAGGTCTCTGATTTTTCTTTCATAGGATATACATATCCATATCTAGAGTAATTATCAACAATTGTTAGAAAATATTTTCTACCACCAAATGATGGCGGGAATGGACCAACTATGTCAATGTGAACCAAATCAAAAATGCGTGTTGACAGGCGTGTAGCGCGTTTGGGAATGGCTGCTGCTTTGGATTTGGCCTTTTTGCATACAGCACAATCCAAAAACACCTTACACCCCTTTAGATCCAAACCTTTTGCGAACTCCAGCATCTTCCTAAGAACACGGAAACTGGCATGCCCCAATCTTCTATGCCATTTGTGGATACACCTGGAATGCAAAGGTTTACCTGTTAGTGAATTCTCAACATTAACATTTTTATGCGGAACCTCAGGCTTGCTCTGAGCAACCTGTTTACCAATTCTATTTTTGTTGGCTTTAGGAGCCTTAGGGGTAGCAACAGGATCTCTCACTGGAGCATCTCTCTCTGGGCCTGTGCTCTGCCTTTTTGGAGTTTGCATACTTGCCTGTGTTTGTGTTTTAGGCTTTGGCTTTAAGTAATAAACACCACCAATTAATATGGTTTCAGCAACAATATCTCCATCTTTAACTATGTAACTTGCTTTTTCAAGGTGGTGAACTTGGAACTTTAACATTCTAGACAAGTGATACTGACTAAGCAAATTACTGGTTGCTGTTGGTATGTAATAAACATCAGGAATGAATGCATCGAGCTCTTCAACATAAACAGTTCCTTTTCCTTTGACCTGACAAGGATGATTGGAAAAAGAATAAAGTTCACGTAGTTCTGGTTCAGGCTCGTGCATCTCTGTGAAAAGTTCCTTTCTGTAGGTAACATGCAATGCTGCACCACTGTCCAAAGTCCACAGGAGTCGTCTGTCGTACTCTGGTTGAGGTTGTGGATCATTGGTTAAAGCCAATGTGGCGAGTGGAGTTTGTGGATCACGCCGGGGACCACGACGACCTTGTCTTCCGCCTCTGCCTCTGCCTCTGGAATCTGTTCCTCTGGGCTGGTACGTGACGGGAGCTGGAACTCGTTGGGGACAATCCCGGGTGGCATGTCCCACACGATTGCAGGTGTTGCATCTTGGCATCCTTGGAGCATAGGTCCTTCCTCGGAAGGGGTGCCTAGCTGGAGCTCTTGATGCGGGTGGTCCTCTCAAGTGTGGTGTGGCTAGCATGAATGCCTCTTCTTCAATTAAAAGTCTACAGACATTGTCCACTGTGCGTTGAGCAATAGGGACTTGGTTAATTTTTGTAACAGCATCTTTCCATTCATAATTCAAAGAGTTAATAATGATGCTGATCATTTGAATATCTTCAATGTTATGGCCTCTTTCTCTCAATTCTGTTCTCAGACCTTTCAGTTTGGTCAAATGTCCTCCAATTTGTTCACCAGGTTTCAATCTCGAACCGTGGAGTTCAGACATGAGTAAACATGAAGATTCAATTGAGATAGGCCTGTAGCAATTTTCCAATTCAGCCCAAATTTATCGGGCTGTTGTATTTGGTGGAAAAGTGACCTGCAGTTCAGTATCCATGGACATCAATAATGTTGTGCGGGCCCTTATCTCTAAATCTCTTATTGCAAAGTCCCATGGTTGAGCAGGTGGGTTAAATACCATACAATGACTGCCTTCTCTAAGAAGCAATAGTGTAATCTCACTGACCCAGGCTTTATAATTGTGTCCTGACATTTTTAGTTTTGACTCACCAGTTAGTGGAGAGACAGAAAATGCCTGGTGAGGAGCCTGCACTTGGTATGCTGGCTGTGCTGGCAGGAATGCCTGTGGTATTTGCTGTGCCTGTTGTGGACCTAAAAATGGTCTTGGTTGTGCCATTGGAGGTGGGCCAGGAGGTGGCCCTATTTGCACTTGTGGCTGGGGCACATATGCAGGCATTTGTAGCTGCTGTGGCTGATGCACTGGAATCTGCTGTATTCCAGTTGCCATTTGTGCTTGAGCTGCAATATTGGCGTGGCCTGCTGGAGATGCAATCATTTGCCTTTGCTGTGTTCCATCTAAAAGGGCACCATCACCACCAGGGGGTGTTGGAGTTTGAGCCCGTGGAGACACTTGTGGCGTTTCAGCTTGAATCTCTGAGTGAGTTAGAGACAGGTTTGCCAGGGTCTGCTGTAGTAATTTAAAATGTTCATCTAAGCTCCTTTCTCTTTCAGCTTCCTGTAGTAAATTACTTTCGCCAGCAGATGGTGCTGCACCTTCGGGCAGCTCAGTTTCAAGAAATGATTGCGTGGCAGGTTTATATGTAACTTGATCAGGGAGACTTTCATGTGACGTATGCAGTGCTCTTTGCCTTAATTGGCCTGACACAGAATCCACCAGGGGGAGTGTCTTTGGCTCTGAGCAAGAAGACAAGATGGCCTCTTTTGAAAATCTTAAGTCACGGGATTCTTCCTTATCATGCTCAAGCATAAACAAATCTCTCTTAAATCGAGACAGTTCATTTTCATAATATTTTACATGCTCACAATAGGATTTGATGGCCATCTCACGCTGGGTGAGCTCAGGGCTTTGAGAAGAATAATGAATTACTTCTCTCTCTGCGTGGGGGTGAAAAAGCTTCGCCGTTTGTGGAAACTTTCTTGGCCTGGCACCAAGCACATCGTAATCTGTGGGCTCTGGTAGAATAGATTCATAGCATGCAAATTGAGAAGAAAAAGCTACCGACCTCAGTCGCAGTTCATTATCTTCAAAAGCAGCTGTTCTGATATCTGTCCTTTGATGTGTTTCCGAAAGCATTTTCAGATCTTCTTCACCCATGGCACCTTCTTGTTCCAATTGCGTAGCCGTAGCAAGAGGCTGGAATCTTGAGGGCGTTACTATCTCCTGTTCTTCTTCCAAAGAGGATAAAGCTCTATGCTTCATTTTTCCTTTTTTCTTCTTCTGTTTCGGCATCTTAGCAAAATAATTAGCGTACCTCAGTAGCTAAAAACTAATTGCCTATGCGCTCTTATCAGAAGTAACAAAAACAAGGAAAAAGCCATAAATCAGACCATCCTCGTGCTACCAGAATGTCAGGGCATTTATTAATCCCATGTTTGGCTCTGGGACTAATTACCCTGGTTTGGAGGAGATGAATCGAGGCTTATTCCAAGTTGCACTATTCTGATAAAGAAAACGCGAAGAAGGTTTCTAATAAAACTCATTTATTTGTTATAAAGAAAATAAAACACCTCACTAACTAAGAAAAGTTAATTGTTACATTTTTTAAAGTAATTCGGGCCGGCTATCTCTTAGCCGGACCTTGCTGGAAAAAGAACAAAGGAAAGAGAGAGAGAAGAAGCAAGTGAAGGAATGTGGGTGGATGCGGAAACACGTAGCTTACTGATAAGAAGTTGGCAAAGCTACGGAGAGTCTGACAGTCCAGAAATAATGAGCTCAGCTGGGAAATAAAATAACGCAGTGACAGTCGAAAGCTGCTGAGAGGTCAAGTAGCACCACAATAGAGGAATGATCCCCATCACGGGCTCGCCAGAGATCGTCCATCAGAGCGATCAAAGCAGTTTCCATGCTGTAGCCAGGTCTGATTGAAAAGGGTCCAGATAATCCGTTTCAACCAATGTCCATAGGAGCTGAATTGCCACCACTTTCTCTAGAACCTTCCCCACAAAGGGTACATTGGAGACTGGACGAAAGTTCTTTAATTCTGCTGGGTCCAAGGAAGGCTTCTTGAGGAGGGGCCTTATGACCGCTTCCTTTAATGGTTGTGGAAAAGACCCCTCCCTTAAGGAAGCATTAACTAAAGTCAGGAGCCAGCCTCGTGTCACCTTCCTGCTGGCCGAAACCAGCCAGGAGGGGCACGGGTCCAACAAACAAATGGAGGAACTCATCGCACCCTCAGCCTTGTCCACTTCCTCAGGAGTCACAGGCTCAAACTCATCCCACAGAATACGACTAAGACCTGCCCTGGTCATCTTGGTTGGAATTGCCCAATCAGAGTCCAGGTCCATCTGAATCTGAGCAACTTTATCCGACAGAAACTGCACAAATTCCTCAGCTCTACCCTGTAAGGGCTCCTCCGCTCCCCCTACATCAAGGAGAGAGCGAGTCACCCTAAACAGTGCGGCTGGGCGAGAATCAGCAGATGCAATAATTATTTATGTGATGTGTGATAATTCTCCTTCTTTTGCCACATAATAAGAAAATGTTGAAAAGTAGAGATGGCTGGCCTACCATAAAGCAAGAACAAATCATGTCATATCAGTAAATAATAATTTAATGATTAAGGTCTGCTAAGGACCTCCCTTCATTTCAGAAACCCAGACAGAAAAGTGGTTCTAGAATAGCTTCAGGTATGTCAAATGGACAAACAAGCTGAAAGGGAATCCTGCTTTAAGACTAAAGGCTTTATAAGTATACAAAAATGTTCCTATTTTTTTATATGATGAGTAGTCTTTGAATTGACTCTTGAAGACCATAACAGAAGAACTACTCAGAAGCATAAAACACTCATGTAGTTAACTGCACCAGAGATATCTTTTTTCTTTTGCATCAAGTACCTGTAAGTCATAATTTGCCATTATTTGAGAACTGGATGAGAATGAATCAAAAGTACCATGATAAGATTACACAGTATAATATAAAAATTCTGCAACTGAAACTCTCTTTTAAAAAGAGTTGGGCTTATGGAAATATTCTGGGAAACAATCTATGACTGCTCCCTCCCACTTACAGGCTTTTCTTGTTTCTTTTATTTGTGTCAGAAATAGACCAGAAGCCTTTCTTTTCACATTATCTGCCTGCCCATTATGTTTGTATCAATCTCCAATTCAGCTTTCCAAATAAATGCCATATATATGAAGTTTACTCTCCTTATTCAAATACAGACTGGATGCTTGGAAGGAATCATTTCATTTCATTTTTACTTTAGCCTCTAAATTTGGTCAGAAGAAGAGTTTCATAATCAATATAACCCACAGTTGAAGGAAGACTTTATATATCTCCTCACTTCATTACTGATAAGTTTTAGCTCTGCCACAAGCTAGTGAAATATTAAAATATATTTTTTCCCTTACTGTATCGCTTTGGTCCATCTTCCAAACAAAAGGAAAGTGTTAAGGTTGCATCATCTTCAAAAAATTCTGTCGCAAAGGCATCCCACCACAGGTTGTCACTGTCCTGAGAGAGAGAAAAATGTTCTTTTAACAGGAAATATATATTTTACTATTTTAAAAACAATATCTGTTCTTATCTAAATATCAAGAAAGGGAAATTACTACATATCAGTAATCTACAGTTAGATTTACATCTTAAGACTGGTAGATATTTAATAAGGTTCTAACCAAGGAGCTAAGAATTATTAAGATAGGATCTAAGAATATAGGCAATTCCAAGCAGGGTGGGATTTTGGAAAAGTAGGGTGCCCAGGTCTGATAAATTCTATATTCCCAAATATAGAGGAATTCCTTTAAATATCTCTCTGAGGGCTCCAGGCATGATTTCAATGGATTTCATTTTCCATAAGCATTCAACTTGTATTCAACCTGTGATTCCCAGTATTTAATAATTTATTATTATTATTTAAATATTGCTAATATTGCTAATAATGAGGGGCCTCTGCATTGGGAGGAGGAGTTAAAGACATTGGATGGGACTGTGCAATCAAAGTCCTGCTCTTCTTAAGGTATCTCATGCATAAACAAGGAATAAAACCTGGACCATACAATTTAGGGGCACCTCTTGACTTTTATAACCCACATACATCCAGGATGCCTTTATTAATAATTAAGAATGCCCTGCATCTTACTTATAATCTCATATGAGCCTTGGTGGTTCAGTGGTTAGAATGCAATACTGCAGGCTACTTCTCCTGACTGTTGGCTGCTTGCAATGTGGCAGTTCGAATCTCACCAGGCTCAAGGTTGACTCAGCCTTCCATCCTTCCGAGGTTGGTAAAATGAGAACCCAGATTGTTGGGGACAATATGCTGACTCTGTAAAACCACTTAGAGAGGGCTGTAAAGCACTCTGAAGTGGTATATAAGTCTAAGTGCTATTACTACTGCTATTTGCTAACATATCAAACAAATATTTTTAAAGAATAATTTTATATTAAATGACCAAATAGGATAAATGTAAGTATGCAATAGATTCCATCTCCAGTTTATTATTTGTGCTTCACCTTGTCAGGCAACACCCTGAGCAAGACTTTCAGTACATTAAAAAAGAAGATAGATTTTAACTCTTTTTGTACAAACATGAGCCCTGCTCGTGAGTGTGATCCTATTTTCTCTATTTTCTTTTTTCACCACAGCAAAAGAACAAGTTGTCAAGTTAGTGAAATATTTATTCATGTGAGGTTACTAAAGAATGCTTAAAATAAATACCAGGGACCTCAGCTGCCATACTTATTATGCTAAAATAAATGTCACATTGCAATGACGCTTCAAACAGGGTGTAATATCTAGAAATATTACCCTAGAACAAGCAATGATCCTCTATTTCTGTAAATGTTGGCACCCAGTCTCACTTCCCAAGAAAGATCTCAAAAGCATAGGCAATTGGGTCAGGTAGAAGTAAAAAACAGGTTTTGCAGATACTTCAATAAATCTTTCTTTCCTTCCTTCCTTCCTTCCTTCCTTCCTTCCTTCCTTCCTTCCTTCCTTCCTTCCTTCCTTCCTTCCTTTTTATATGAGGGAAAACCAGTAAGATATACAATGCATTCACTGCTTAGAGCACACCATCCTATGCACATTTGTATGTCTATGTGTATGTGGTAGAGTAGAATAACAACATACACATTATCATACAAATTAACTAATTTGTTTCAGTTGAGCAATGACACCACTATAGCATCTACCGGACACCTGTCCTTTTCTATCACAAAATGTAGTTGAAGTATTTCTTTTTAAATCAAGCTTAAATTACCCTTAAGTCTTGTGAATTTACCCTTGACATTCAAAACAAGGGAAGAACTATGCAAACTAGCTAACAAATATTGAGTTATACTTTTTTTTTTTTTTACAAAATTGTGATTATTCTGCACTAGAATATTAAAATATATTTTAACTCAATATTTTCAGCAAGTAAATAGCATAAAATCCCTCTTGAATTGCTTTGAAAGAAAAAACAATCATTGAATTACTTATTTATTTATTGTACATTTGTACCCTGCCAGTCAGAGACTTTTAATGGATTACATAGAACATAAAACTAAATAAAACTTTTTAAATTGACCAACTATTGAAGTGCTAAGTTCCTACATGTAATAATTTGAGGAACACCTTGTATATTATATAGTTCAAAATTAATAAAGGGTTGGGTTCAGTGGTGAAATTTGAACCTGTTTGCCACCAGTTTGCTGGTCACGAATGCGCACTGCATGCCAAGCGTGCTATCAACATTCCAGAAAACCCAAACTCCAAGTAAAGACGCGGAAGCAAGCATTATCCAATGTTCTCTTTACTAGAATAGATAAACTGGCATAGCTGGGAAAACCCAAATCTGAAAGGTCCGGGTTTTCCCTCAGTAAATCAAAACCCCCAAAACCATCCCCTCTGTTGATCACATGCTCCAATCAACATCCATCCCATCTCAATTTAGCCCTCCGACCAATCCTTCTCCACATGCCGGATCGCCCTGACCTTGACCGACAGGAAGAATGCTATTATGTCTACCAACAGCCCCTCTACTAAATCCCCCCTTCTACTTTCCCACACATGAGAAGGTGGCAGCATGGAAGCTTCCGGCCTAATATGGCTTCCAAAACTGACAGGCGCCCCCCCCCCCCCTGCAGAAAAAACCACATCCTGAAAAATAAAATAGACAAAACACAAAAGAAGGGGTTAACATCTTGTACAGTACCCCTTAACCCCCTTCCCCCCCCCAGGGGGACTTTTTTGTTTCTCAGAAAATTTATCATGAAATTGCTTCACTAGCATATCAGCATTCACATCCCAACTTTTCACCCAAGTAGCTTCAGATAATAGGTACCCTTTCCAGTGCACCAAATATTGTAAGCGACCCCTGTAGAGTCTAGAGTCAAGGATCTTCTTCACTTCATAATGAGTCTCCCCTTGCACTACTAAATGAGGGGGGGGAGCAGCTGGTAAGAGCCTTAAGTTAGATTCTTTTGCTGGTTTCAATAAGCTACCGTGAAAAACTGGGTGCACTTTCCCTAATATGCGAGGGAGGCAAGTTGGACAGTCACTAGGTTAATCACTTTCACTATAGGGAAGGGACCTATGAATTTGGGTTCAAACTTCTTGCTAGGTAACCTCAATCTTAGGTACTTGGTTGACAAACACACCTTATCTCCTATTCGGAAAGGTGGTTAGAGACACCGACATTTGTCGGCTTGGGCCTTATACTTCTCCACTGATTCCGCTAAAGCTTTTTTAGTATTCTCCCAACCCTTTTCAACAAGTTCATCCATTCTGTTAGAGACATGGAAGTGGACGGCACTCTAGGCAACTCAGGCATCAGCACAAAATCCATGCCCAAGTTATCTGAAAAGGAGTCAACCCAGTACTGCTGTGTACTGCATTATTATAAGCCACTTCTGCAAATGGTAGTAAGTCCGCCCAGTTTTCTTGTTGATAATTTACATAACACCTAATGTATTGTTCCACCATTGAGTTCAACTTCTCAGCCGATCCGTTAGTTGATGGGTGGAAAGCTGAGCTAAGCCCCTGGGATGACCCAATAGACTGTAGGAACTCTCTCCAGAACTTAACGGTAAACTGGACCCTGTGATCCAGTATTATTCTCCTTGGAAACCCATGTAACCAGTAGATATGTTTCACAAACAGCTTTGCCAGTTTCTTGGCTGAGAGTAGTCAGTCCATACTTCAAAAGACTCATTAACACCCTCTAGAAAGTGTCTTCAGGATAGGAGAGCCCATCGCACCACAAAAGCCTCTTTCTCTCATACTGCTGATCTGCGCTCAGCGTCTGTTAACTTCCTCAATACATAAGCACATGGCATCAGATTGTTTTGGGCATTCTTTTGCAGTAAAACAGCAGCCACCGCCACATCACTCGCATCCGCCTGAACCACAAATGGCTTATTTGGGCCGGGGTGCTGTAGGATTGGCTCCACAGCAAATAGGCATTTTAACTGTTCAAAGGATTTTTGACAGTCCAAGCTAGGGGTTGGCTAGGTTTTGGCTTGGTGGGGGACAGATCGGTTTTTAGCAATTCTGTCAAAGGGAGAGGAACCTCAGTGAAGGCAGGGATGAATTGTCTGTAAAAGTTTGCAAACCCCAAAAAGCTTTGAAGCTGCTTAGGAGTTCGGGGGGTGGGTTGCCAGTCCAACACTGCCTTCACCTTCCCTGGGTCCATTTTGATTCCTTGATTCAACACCCTGTATCCAAGGTAGTCCAAGGACTCCTTATGGAACTCGCATTTGGACAACTTCACATAAAGCTTGGCTACTAGGAGCTTTTTCAGCACTTGTCTGTCCAATTTGACATGCTCTTCCATACTTTTGCTGATTATAAGAATGTCATCAAGGTAAACAAGGATCCCCTTATACAGGTGCTCATGCAAAACTTCATTGATCAGTTGTATGAAGACTGCAGGGGCCCCTTGGAGTCCAAAAGGCATGACCCGGAATTGGAAGCTGCCCAAGGGGCAGTTAAAAGCAGTCTTCCATTCGTCTCCCTCCCTTATGCGAACTCGGTAGTAGGCTTCCCTTAGATCCAGCTTGGTGAAAATCTTGCCTTTTGACAAGTGGTTCAGCAAGTCTTTCATTAGTGGTAGGGGGTAGCTATTTTGTATGCAAATGCTGTTCATGCCCCTAAAATCGACACACAATCTCAGCGTACCATCTTTTTTTTTCTTTAAACAATAGTGGGGCAGCCACCCTGGATTTCACAGGCTCGATGAATCCTCTGACTAGGTTGGTGTCAATGTACTTCCTCAACTTGGTCATTTCAGCAGGTGTCATGGAGTACCTCCTGGGTCTTGGCAATTTGGCTCCTGGTTCTAATTCGATGGTGCAATCCGTGGGCTGATGAGGGGGGAGGAGGTTACATTCCTCCTCACTGAAAGCTTTGGTTAAATCTGTATATACCTTAGGAATCTGGTGTTCGCCTGGAGGCCTGTCTGAACAAGCCACTGCTGTTTCTGGCAGCTGGCCGTTATGAATAGGCTGCTCATTGGGAGGAGGGCCAGCGGGTAATGGGCCAACCCCTATTCTGATTTTTCAGTTATCCATCTTCCCATTTGATGGTGGGGGGCCATTTGTCCAGACAAGCCAAGCCCAGTATGACAGACTCTGACATTTTTGGGGTTACTATAAATCGTATAAGTTCATGATGCCTTCCGATTTCTAATTTAACCAGTTCTGTAATATGGGTTGCGGGGACCCTCCCAATTAATGTTCCATCCACCTGGTGAAATTTAATTGGTGCTTTAAGGCTCCTGTTCTGATCTCCAATTGTTCAATAACTGGAAGTCCAATTAGACATCTGGTGCAGCCGGTATCTATTATTGCTGGCAGTTCTGCTTGCCTCCCTGTCTCTGGCACCACCAGTTTCACTTTAATTGAAAAGGGGAGAATGGGTGGACTCACCATCGGGTCTTCATCTTTGCTAGCCTTGCCAGGAGGGGCTTCTTTAGCCGGAGGATCCTTGCTCTCTTCAGCAGGGAGGGAACCTCTACAGCTTGTCTGGCAAATCGGCTGGTGTCTGGGGCTTTTCTTGGAGCCCTCCTGCCTCATGCAGCTGAGGCAGGATGTTGTTGTGGAACTGGGGCCAGGCATTCAGAAGCTCGATGTCCCAATTGTCCACACCAATAGCATTTAATTGCACCTGCCGGTTGAGAAGGGGTGATTTCAGTAGCCTTTGAAATGGGCCATCTAGATAACGCTCTCTGCTGGGGGTGGATTTCTTCTTTGCTGTGGGGGTGGATTTCTCTGTCTAGAGCTATGGACATGGCTTACCAGTCGTGCAGATGCTCAGGAACCCCCTGGATCCCACAAGCTTTTCTGACTTCCGGATCAATAGCTTCTTTAAAATAGTGTAGGAGTATGCGATCTGGCCAATGCCCCAGATTCCTGGCAACTCATGTAAAGTCCCATACAAAATCTTTTATGGATCGATTACCTTGCTTCATCAACTTTAGCGTGGCTTCACTTTCATTTATTCGGTCTGGGTCTTCAAATCGGGCCCGAAGCAGCTCAATAAACCCCTCGGCATTATTCAGTTCCACAGCGCCCTCATTGTGCAGCTAAGCTATCCATTCAGAAGCCTGCCCCTCATTCATCCCATTGGAAATCGCCGACACCAAGTTCCAGTCTTACTCGTATTGGTCTCTGTACTGATCCACAGGGGCCCAGACCCTGCTGAGGAAATAAGCCAGTTTGGCAGGCCTACCATCAAAGGTTTGCTCTGAAGCGGGGTGGTGTTGGCCTCATGGGTGGAGGGCCCCTGGTAGCAGTTGGGTGAGCTGGAACTTGTTGCAGAGCTGTTCCTGGTTGCTGTATTCCAGCCGGCTGCTGGGGGAGGGGGCCCGGCCGCTGAGCTGTTCTCTCCAGCCCAGCAAACAGCCGGGTTTGCTCGGCTGGGGGGGGCACTCCAGCCAGCTGCTGGACTAGTTCCCCCTGTTGTGCTGGGATTGTTGGGCTATATTGGGACCATGGGGATCCCTGGAAGCTTGGAACAGATGGCGCTGGATACCACTAGCACTGGACCCATCCCTGGCCGGTATAAAATCCCCAGCCTGGCGGTATACTCTTAGCAGGAGGTAGCACAAAGGCAGGCTGGCAAGGGGCTCCAAAAGGGGTTTTTTGCATTTTGTATGCTGGCTGTGTTTGGTGTCTCACAGCTGCAGGATGGCCAGGCTGCGCTGATCCACTCGTTTCGCCCCTGGCCGGGTAGAGAGGTGTCTGCACCCTACTAATTCTCCCTCCAGGTCCTGGATCAGGGAAGGTGAATGTAAATTACGCTAATCTCCATCTCACCTCAACTTCCATCCATTCAAAACGCTCCAGGAGCCCAATTAAGGATTGGCTTTGCATTGGGCGCAACAGGTCCCAGTCCCAGAAATCTCCGGATCCCACAGCTGTCCCCATTCTCCACTCTGGCTCACAGGGCAACTTCATATCCCCTCCCAGAGCTGGGTCAGACTGGTGACTCTTCCAGGAATCTGCTGCCTTGGGCCAAGCCCCAGCTTTCGGGCTTCCTCTGCAGCCTCAATGGCTCATACCATTTCCTCAGAAGGAGAAACAAGGACTCAGTAATTCCTTGAGCATCCGTCCCCATGGCCCCCTCTACAATTTCTCCTTTCTCCTCCATCTTCACTGAGTCTTCGCACCACCCAAGATTTAGGTAGATGCTGGGGCTCAGTACCCCCAACAGCCCCCTTATGGGGTGCCGTTAGGCTTTAAGAGAGATTCAGGTTAATGTCAGCATTCCAGAAAACCCCAACTCCAAGTAAAGATGCAGAAGCAAGCATTTTCCAAAGTTCTCTTTACTAGAATTAAATTAAATTAAATGAATTAAATTAAATTAAATTAAATTATTAAATTAAATTAAATTAAATTAAATTAAATTAAATTAAATTAAATTAAATTAAATTAAATTAAATTAAATTAAATTAAATTAAATTAAATTAAATTAAATTAAATTAATCTTTACTCTTTACTAGAAACTGGCACATCTGGGAAAACCCGAATCTGAAAGGTCCGGGTTTTCCCTCAGTAAATCAAAACCCCCAAAACCATCCCCTCACTCCTCAGTCGATCACATGCTCCAATCAACATCTGTCCCATCTCGACTCAGCACTCCGACCACTCCTTCTCCAGATGCCGGATCGCCCTGACTTTGACTGACAGGAAGAATGCTATTATGTCTACCAACAATCGCTCTACTAAATCCCCCCTTCTACTTTGCCACACATGAGAAGGTGGCAGCATGGAAGCTTCTGGCCTAATATGGCTTCCAAAGCTGACACGTGCGCCGCATGAGCCCATGCACAGTGTATGCCAAAAGGACGCTTGGGAAGGTAAGTAGAGCAGTGAGGGGGGAATCAGCTGTGCTGTGTGATTTAGATTCACTAGAAAGTAGGATTTTCTGCTTTCTAGCAATTTTAAATTGCGCAGCACAGCTGATCGTTGGAAATACCAGTTTGGAGGAACTGGTAGCTTTTTTTACTACCGGTTCGCCCAAACCGGTAGTTTTTATCACTACCAGTTTGCCTGAACCGGTGCAAACTGGTAGCATTTCACCACTGGTTGGGTTGAACAATTGCTTGATTTCTGCTCATTTCATGTGCTTATTGCTTTTATTTACAACTCAACATTCTAGGTCAGTGGCCTCCAACCTTTTGGGCACCAGGGCCTGGTTCCATGGAGAGGTTTTTCTGTGGACCAGAGGGCAGTGTGGTTTTGTGTGCTGCTTGTATTCTGTGGATGAGGCTTTGTTTGTTTGCATAGCCCAGTTTCTGGCATCCACGGACCGATGCCAGTCTGTGGACTGGGGATTGTGGTTCTACCTGCAGTAAACTATAGAAAATACCTTAATGGCTTCTATGTAGGGAATCCACACACAAGCTCATACATTCACATAAAATTTTTTATGTGTACTTTTCAGGTACAAGTTGAACACTAGCCAAGATTTTTAATCAGATCTTCATGCTATAAATCAACAGAAAGAAAAATGAAGCCATCCTAATATATATATATATATTCCCCCATTTTAAAGAGAAAGAGTAGAGGCTGCCCTAGTCATCCTTAACTCAAGCACTGACAGGTTACCTGGGATTTTTTGGCAGAGTAATTATTTTCCAATTCAACAATAATGAGATATTTCCATGGCAACCCTTCTTTCACATTGCATTAATGCTCTCCAACACTGAAATAATGGACAAAAAAATAATACTTAGAAGAGTACTTTAAAGATATATTTAATGCATGGGACAAAAGAAGGAAAAAATACAGAAGAAATTCCACAGAAGAGGACTTACCTGTGACCATTAAAAACTAACTAGAGATTTTTCTTTTAAAAAAAATCCATTTTAATTTTCCTTGTTGTTTTCCCCCAAAATCTATGTTCAAATAAAAGAGAATTTTTTAAAAAGATTGCTAGATTTCATTGTTGCCATTTTCTTGAAAATATGGAAGCTAGGAAATATAAGCTTCTGTTAGGGTCTCTTCTCTAAATTATAGATTTCTGTGACATTCCCCCAAATTTTACTCTTTGACATCAAATATTAAAATGGGACCTTTTAGCCATAGTCCAACTCTTACCATAGACTTTAAATACGGATGTGCCTTTGCAGGCACATCAAATCAGCAGGCAGGGGGCTAGAGCAAAAAAGATGAAGCTCCAGGTCATTTCTGCTTCTGCGCATGAACCCTCCAAATTGGATTAGGTTAACAATCCTAATTGTTCTAATTTTAGGCTAGCTCAATTTTAGGTCCCTTTCAGACATTGCATTTGCATAGCACTAGAGACTGCTGGGAAGAGCTGCTCACTGTGAGTTCAGGAGGACTGAGACCAGTGGTGGGATTCAAATAATTTAACAACTGGTTCTTTGCCCTAATGACCGGCTGGGTGGGCATGGCCATGGTTGGCATGGCCAGGGTGTGTGACAGGCAGCACTCAGTCTCCTGCATCCTTCAGGGAGCAAAAACGGGCCATGGGGGGGACGCGCCCCCCGTGTCTTGTTTTGGGCCTAGTAGGCCTCCCTGCACTTACCTGGGAGCCAAAATGGGGCACGTTGGATCCTTGGAAGGGACAATTTCTTGGCAGCCAGCAATTTAACTACTGATTTACCCGAACCGGCTGAATCCCACCACTGAGTCTGAGATGAAGTCCAGTGGACCAAGATAGGCACCTGGGAGCTGAGTTACTGGTTGCATCTGCATTGCATTTGCATACCACCAGAGACTGCTGGGAAGAGCTAATCAATGTGAGTTCAGGAAGACTGAAAGGAAATCCAGTTGACCAAGGTAGTGGCCCATGTGCCTAATGGCGCGCAAATCATATAACTGAAAATCAACAGTGTTTCATCCTTGGTAAGTGCTTCTGTGATTGCAATTTTATTTTAGAATGTCTGGCTTAGTTCAATGCAATATTTGTTTTGCAGCTGTCTTTCACGGTACTCTTTTTAAAATTTGGATACTGTCCTATCTGTAAGCAAATTGCTAGTCTATCTGGACAGGTTGCTTATCTAGACTCTCTAATCTGTGCTCTCCAGGCAGAAATTAAATGTCCAATTTAGCCGTTCTGTTCTATTGAGCTGTCCCACTATCAGCTCCCTCTACCACAAAATCCTGCAGGAGAAGGGCAGTAAGGATAACTGTGTAATTTGGCAGGGTGATAGCTGTGAGCCATACACACAAAGCTTTTGGTATATCCTTGTATAACAGATAGAGTGCCCTTGCTGAATAGGGATAGCAAAGTGGCAGGTCAAGCTGTTTGTGAGAATGATAACTGTCAGCTGCTCATCTTAGCTTTCTTTGAAGTTTGCTAACAACTGTCATAACCAGGGGGGAGGGGGCATCTGGGAAGGGAAGCATGCTGGAGGTGTAAAAGAATGCCATGGGAAATTGGGAAGTATTTATTTATTTATTTATTTATTTATTTATTTATTTATTTATTTATTTATTTTCATTTATTTATATGCCGCCCTTCTCCCAAAGGACTCAGGGTGGCGAACACAAATTAAAAACATACAATAATAAAAAATCCTAATTAAAAACCAATTAAAACAGGATAAATAAATAATACAACCCAAGAATCAGACTCAGCCCAGTTGTTGAAACAGCCAAGTCTTTAGGCCTTGACAGAAGGAGCGTAGATCAGGGGTCGTCCAGAGTTCGGTGGGTAGCTCATTCCAGAGGGCAGGGGCACCCATAGAGAACGCTCTACCCCTGAACATCGCCAGCCAACATTGTCTGGTTGACAGTACCCTGAGGAGAGCAGCCCTGTGAGAGCGGACAGGATGGTGGGAGGCGGGTAGGAGATGGTCCTGCAAATACCCCGGACCTAAGCCATGTAGGGCTTTAAAGGTAAGTACCAGCACCTTTAAGCGGATCCAGAGGACCACTGGTAACCAATGCAGCTCACGTAGGAGAGATGTTATGCGGGAGTAACGGGGAGCTCCCGTAACAACCTGTGCGGCTGCATTTTGGACCAGCTGGAGCCTCCGGGTGCACCTCAAGGGCAGCCCCATGTAGAGGGAGTTGCAGTAATCCAAGCAAGAAGTAACCAGGGCATGGGTGACCGTGCGAAGGGCATCTCAATCTAGGAAAGGGCGCAACTGGCGCACCAGGTGAACCTGTGCAAAAGCCCCCCTAGTCACGGCCGTCAAATGATCTTCCAGCGACAGCTGGGAATCCAGGAAGACACCCAAGTTGTGGGCCCTTTCAATGGGGACAAGTACCTCCCCCCCCATCACAAGTGATGGGACCTCTAGACCACGAGGTGCCGGCATCCACAGCCACTCAGTCTTGAAGGGGTTGAGTCTGAGCCTGTTCCTACCCATCCAGGACCGCACCACCTCCAGGCATCGGGACATCACGGAAAGGGCATCCCCGGGGTGGTCCGGGGTAGAGATGTATAACTGAGTATCATCAGCATATTGATGATACCTCATCCCGAAACCATGAATGATCTCACCCAGCGGCTTCATATAGATGTTAAAGAGTAGTGGGGAGAGAACCGAACCCTGCGGCACCCCACAGGTTAGGGGCCTCGGGTTGACCTCTGCCCCCCCACCCATACAAACTGCAAGCGACCTGAGAGGTAGGAGGAGAACCACTGTAAAACAGTGCCTCCTACCCCCAACCCCCCAAGTCGCTGCAGTAAGATACCATGGTCGATGGTATCAAAAGCTGCTGAGAGGTCAAGTAGGACCAGAATGGACCACAACCTCCATCCCGGGCCCGCCAGAGATCATTCACCAGAGCGACCAATGCCGTTTCCGTGCTGTGCTCATGCCGGAACCCTGATTGGTATGGGTCTAGGAACTCCGTTTCCTCCAGGAACTGTGGGAGCTGTTGCGCCACCACGGATTCAACAACCTTCGCTATAAGGCGAAGGTTGGAGACAGGCCGATAGTTATTAAGTGAGTCTGGATCCAGGGCAGGCTTCTTGAGGAGGGGTCGAACCACCGCCTCCTTAAGAGAGGCGGGGAAGACCCCCTCCCTCAGAGAAGTGTTGACAATTGCCTGGATCCAGCCCCAGTCACCTCATGGGCAGCCGAAACAAGCCAGGAGGGACACGGATCCAACAAACACGTGGAGGCACCCAGTCTACCCACTATCCTGTCCAGTTCATTGATGGAAACAGGGTCAAACTCAACCCAGATACTACTCCCAAGACATGCCCCAGTCTCCTTGATGGATTCTGCCCAGTCAGAGTCCAATCCAGTCCAGATCTGAGCGATTTTATCTTGTAGAAACTGTACAGACTTCCTGTTTGCTGCTGGCCGCCGCCAGACGTTCCTTTGGGATCGTCAGCTTCCACTGCCTGTCAGAGCCGCCTTCACAACGGAACGGCGGCTCGAAAAAACTCCGTTCCCATGAGGAAACGGAGATAGAGCCGGCAGGGGTGGGTAGAACTCTCTGCAGAGTCCCAAAAGTTTTTCTTTTACTTTTGGGATGGAGCGGATGAGATGCCCCATATCCCCAGCCGCTGCTCCGGGCTTTGGGAGACCTCTGCTAATGCAGAGCTAGGCGTCAAAAGCAAGCCTGCGAATTTGACAGATTACTCAAAGAAAATGTGAGCTGGACCTGTAATACTGAAGCGCAAGTATTTTACTTATCTTTTAAAAATTACTTAAGAGAATAGAGGAAGAGAAAGAGGAAAAAAGTTTCTTTTTAAAATGGCGTCTGCCGCGGCTGGAGAAGAGTTTGAGAGGGAAAGTTCTTCCGTTTTTTATTATTACAATGTAGCGGAATAAATACCACTGGCTACATTTGTAGATAAAACTCCGCTCCTGTTTTTGTTTTTCTCTTTTTCCCTTGTTGCTGGCTGGAAGTCTTTTGTCTTGTTTTTTTTTTTTTTCTTCTAACAAAGCCTGCTTAGGCGGAAACATGGCACTGAGGCTTGTGAAGTCAGACAAGCAAATAGGTGGGGGGGATTCCCCCACTAAGAATTTAAAGGAACAAGTTTTAACTCTTCAGTCCCAGAAACCTGATTTTAATATAATAGAATTTCTCTTAGAGGAGATTGAAAGAAGGGATGAGATTGTGAATCAGCAACTTGAAAAATTTAAGCAGGAAACTAAGGAATTGGTGAAATCCAAGTTTGACTTTTTGCAGCAAAAAATTTTAAAAGTGTCAGAATTCATGATTCGGTTGGATACAAATACTAATTTACTAGAGTCAAAAATGGATGAAATTCAAGATAAATTGGACAATAGAATTCAAAAAATTGAAAATGATTTGTTAAATATTCAGGATTATAGTTCAGAAGAAAAATTTAAAATGGATGCTGACCAAAAGTCTGGTAATGTAGAAAATCTGCAACAGAGGATTGATAAAGAGGTTCTAAAGATACAATATAATTTCACAGAATATGCAATAAGACTTAGAGGTTTGCAGGAAAATAACAGAGATGACTTAAGGAAAATATCTTCTGAATTTCTAGCTGGGATTTTAAAGATTCAACCTGAGGAAGTGTTTTGTAGGATTGACAGAGCTTATCGAATAAACTCCTGGACTGCCAAGCAAAGGCAATTGCCTAGAGATGTGGTAATTTATTTTTCAGATAAAGAAATTAGGAATAAAATTGTGCAAAATTCCTTCAATTCTAATTTGCAATTGTATGGAAGAAAGATTTGGATTTACAAGGAACTCCCACCTAAGATATTAATGGAAAGGAAGAAATTTGGCTTTCTGGTGTCTGAGTTAAAAAGGAGAAATATTCAATTCCGGTGGGACGTCCCAGTTGGTATTATATTGAGATATCAAGGAGAAAGATACCAGTTAAATACTGTTGAAAGAGCGGAAGAATTTTATCAAAATAGGTTGAAAATGAATTTAACGTCTTCAGATATAATACAGGATAAGCAGAAGGAGCTGGAATTAAAGACAGAGACTGTACCAGATAAATTGCCTTTGGATTTATCGGATACCCCAGCTGGATTATCTACAAATTTGAGAGAAGTGCCATCTGATTTTAATGTGATGACTTATCAAGGCAAGGACAAGCATGGAAACCAATTAGAGGATATACAAGGGATAAAAAAGAAACGCGAGACACAAAAAATTAGGATGGAAGTCAAACCCACAAAAAGAAAACAAAAAAAGAAATAGGTTGTACAAAAATAGAAATTTCTAACCCAAGCAACAGTGAAGCCAGTGATTTTAAAATATGAATGATTATGTGAAAACATAGAGGAGGCGACATATTGGTCAATATCATCCTGAGGATAGTGGCAGATCTCTGCATTGCCGTAATTTTGGGACATGGAAAGAGCCTCAAATTGATGGTTTTGAATTATCTACTTTGAAACTTCTTTTTGTGTTGATAAATATATTATAATTATCTTGAATTATAAGGCAAGAGAATCACATTGGGACATGCAGAAGATCGGGTTGTTACCCAATACGATGATGGAAATTAATAATCCTGATGAAACCCACAATTATTATTATATGGAATATAATTATAATGTCACTCGGGTGGTTGTTTTTACTTTTATATATATAAGAAGATGTTTACTACTGATGGGGGCAGATATGATTGGAGATCTTGAATAAACTGTTGCATCAGCAAGCTATGTTACCCTATTATGGATGTTGGTTTTAACAATCCAGTGGAAAGACTTCAAGAAGATATTATATGGACTATAAATTTAAAGTTATTGTCTTTTCTTTTTTTATTTAGATATAATGGAATATATATATATATATATTTTTAAGTAGTGTGGGCAGTGAATTAAAGATATCAAGAATTGTTGTGTATGGTAAATTTGTAAGACAGTGGGTGAATAAGCTAGCTACAGACTGATTAGTTTAAGAAAAGGGATTTTTAAGTGATACATTTAGGGGAGTGGAGGAAATGGATAGAGTGGAATAAATGTTAAATTAGATTTTATGGGGAGCCCGCTTTGAAATGTTATTAAAGTAGGACTTATCGTATAGTTTTAAAGTGGAAGGTGGTTTTGAATTGTTGCAATAATGTATAGATATAAAACACTATTATGCTAAATTAGAAGTTATTTTATAATAGTTATAGTATAATGTGTTTGTTTTTTTTTGTTTTTTTTCTCTTCTTCTTTTCTGAAATGTATGGATAAAGGGGGATTTATAATACTTTTAGTAAGTAAAGGTCAGTATTTTGAGGAGGGAGTAAGTAATCTGTTATGAATTAGGGTTTTTTTTTGTTACGAAGAAGTCACAGGGGGGGAAGGGTGGGGAGGGGGGGTTAGGGAGGGGGGGAGGGGGGGAAAAAGGGGGAAAAATTTGTATTTGAAAACCTTTTCAATAAAAAAAAAAAAGAAAAGAAAAAAGAAACTGTACAAAATCCTCAGCTCTGCCCTGTAAGAGGTCTTCCCTCGCTCCCTGATTGAGAAGAGAGCAGGTCACTCTAAACAGGGCTGCTGGGCGGTTTTCTGCAGATGCAATGAGAGCGGCGAAGTGATCCCGCTTCGTCGCTTCCATCGCCACAAGATAAGACCTAATATGGGTTCTTAACTGTGTTTGATCAGATTCAGACTGGGAGGACCTCCAACGCTCCTCTAGGTGTCTTTTCCGATGATTCATTTCCCAGAGCTCCATGGAAAACCAAGGAACCACCCGGGATATGCATTGGGTCAGAGGCCGCAAAGGTGCGATTCAGTCCAAGGCTCCGGCAGCCACCCGCTCCCAGGATGCTACCAGTGCCTCGGCCAAATCGCGGGATTGGGAAGTAGGAAATGTCCCAAGCTCTGTCAGGAATCTCTCTGGGTCCATCAGGTGCCTGGGGCGGAACCATTTTTCTGGTTTAGCCTCCCAGCAGCGAGGGTTGGTGGGTTGAAAGTCCAGTCTAAGGAGAGAATAGTCAGTCCATGACAGGGGGGCAATGGAGTTCCCCCCTACCCCGTCCATTTATCCACTGCCCAGAGAGAAAAACCAGGTCAAGTGTGTGTCCACCCCTATGAGTTGGGCCCTGCACTACCTGAGTCAGGTCCATGGCCGCCATGAAGGCCATGAACCCCCGAGCCATCTCTGATGTCTCGCCAATCGATGGCAGATTGAAATCTCCCACAACCGGAAGGCTGGGGAGTTCAATTGCCACTTCAGCCAAGACATCAAGCAGTGCGGGCAGGGCAGTGGCCACATAGCTGGGAGATAGGTATGTGACCAACAAACCCGACTGAACTCCAGGGTCCTACTTCAATAGGAGAGACTCACATCCACCTATCTAAGGAACAGTGACCTCCCTAGGACTAAGACTTTCTCTAATAACCACCGCCACCCCCCACCCCTTCCCTGGCATCGCGGCTGGTGCAGTATACGAAAGCCTGGGGGGCATAAGTCAGAGAGAGGCACTCCCCCCTCCTGCCCCAACCAGGTCTCCATAATGCAAGCCAGGTCCGCGCCCTCCTCATCGATAAGATCTTGTACGAGGGGGACCTTATTCGCTATGGACCTGGCATTCACATACACCAGTCGGAATCAAGGGTTCCCTGCTCTTGCACCCCCAGGGAAGCAGGATGAACAGTGGGAGCAGGAGCGCACCACCACCCGAATACAACGGGTGCAGGGTCCCCGGCCCCCACTCCCATCTCATCTGCCCTCCCTACCATCACAGGAGGTGTTGGGATTTCTTATATAAGAAGGAAGATTCGAAGTGGAACTTTACAATTTTTTTAACAAAAATGGATTCCCAATCGCAGTTAAAGAGGTGTTTTTACTGAAAGGAATTACTTTGCGAAGAGAACAGGATTGTGAGGTTCAGCAACTTCAGTTAAAAATTCAAGAACTTATAAAAATAAAAGAAGGTGGAGGAAAAAGACTGAAGCAGAAGGTTTGCAAAAAAGTCAGGAAAAAATGGAGAAGGAAAAATTACAATCCTCTTTCTTGGGGAGGATAGTAATAGTGAAAATGAATGATTATACCTGTATTTAGAGACATGATTTGTTTTGAAAAGTTATATTATAGTGAAATGAATGATTTACTTATATCTAGGGACATGATTTGTTTTGAAAAGTTATATTATATAATGTTATGGTTGAATTGTTATGAATTGGTGAAGAATTTATATAAGTTTATGGGTTAAAAGAAAAATATTGTGGATGTAAAAATTATGGACAGTGTAGATCATTCAATATAAGTTTATGGGTTAGAAGAAGGATATTACTTAAACCTTTATACTTTGTTTTAAATTACATTAATACTATATTAAAGAATGCTTTGTTGAAGAATAAATATAAACTTGTGGGGTATAAGGAAAATATAAGTGGTGCAAGGGTTGAGGGAAGGTTTTTGACAATATTTTATATAGATATTAATAGTGAAGATGTTATTTGATTATACGTAGTGGATTTGTAGAGAATAAGATGAATAAGTTTATGCAAAGTTATTAAGCAAGGAATGTTTTCAGGAAGAATTAATATAAATTTATGGGGTAAAAAGTAAAAATAAGGTTTTTACAATGTATTTTATTTGAGATTGGTTAAAATATTTTGTTAAGGTATTAATATATGTAAGGGTTGGAGATCTGATGGTTAACTGTAACTGGGCTCCGATTGTGTAATGCTGGAAGAAAGAAGACTTGTTTATTATTGAAGAACGGACAAGAACGAAGTTGGATTGATCACTTTCAAGCAATAATTGGTCTAAATAGTTATATTTAGATATGAATAAGGGGAGTTAAAGTGCAAGAGGGAGACAAATCTATAGTTAGCTTATGTTTTTTTTTATGTTTGTTAAATGCCATACCCTGTATTTGCTCTGGGAAGTCCAGGGCGGGGGCGGGAGGGTTGGGGCAGGAGGGTGGAGGAGAGGGTGGAAAATATGTGTAAACTTTTTAAAAAAACTTTTCAATATAAAAAAAAAGACCTGATTGGACTGCTCTCCCAGAGGAGGAGGTTTTGAACACTGGGAATTCCTTTCAATATATGATTTTCACTAGGGGTGAAATCTAAATTTTTTTGCTACCGGTTCTGTGGGTGTGAGATTGCAGGGATTACAGCAAGGTGTTGCGACCAGCAGCTAAGGTAAGCAAGCTGAGGGGGGGAGGGGAGAGATTTTTGCTACTGATTAGCAGGCAACTCATCTGGGGTCGTCAGAGCTTGGATCGTCAGAGCCATTTAAAAGGAAAAAAGTTTTTTTCTTTTACATGGTTCTGGCAATCCAAGCTGAGTTGCCTGATTAGCAGGCAACTCAGATGGGATCGTCAGAGCTTGGCTCATCAGAGCCATTTAAAAGGGAAAAAAAGGCTCTGATCATCATGCAGCTTAGCTGGGCATGGGGGGAGGGGCAGGGATTTTTGCTACCAGTTCTCCAAACTGCCCGCCACCATCGCTATCTACTCGCCCGAGCCGGGAGCATTTCATCCCTGATTTTCACAGTTTCTCATCAGAACTTGCCTCATCCATGCTACACTCAGCATCTCTAGTAAAAGGGGTGTTGGTCCTACCGTGAACACCATTTCTCCAAGGCTGCGGAATGGGTCAGGAATGAGTACATTTCTCTAAAACCTATGGGGTCAAGGGTTATTCTTTCCTAGGGAATAGCTGGGGCCAGTCTGACAATAACTCAACTTAGCAGGAGATCATGGTCTGAGAGAAAGAAGTTGTTCTGGAAAGGGGAAGGTGTGAATCAGATATTACAAATCAATGATGTGAGGTGAGGAGGTATCTAAAAAGAGAAGCTACCTTCAGGTTGGCAATTCAATTGTAAGAGATGTCAATTTAGGAATGGATGGGGAGATTTTGAAAGAGGTGAGGTGATCTGATGAAATGTTGTACAAAAGAGATGGTTTGCATCCATCAAACAAAGGGAGTGACTTACTTAGTACTAAATTCAGGGGTTTTCTGTAGAAATATGTAAACTAAACAATGGGGACAGAGAGTTAATTGACACAGATCATTTCTGTCCCCAGAAATCTAAAAGTAATAGGGTTATCAGTACTTCTAACACAGATGATTGTGCAGTTAAGAACATCAACCTTGCTGTCAAGGAAAATCAAGCTTTTGATAGTACACACCATAACATGTGCTGGTATGTGGTAAAAAAGAATGGGAATTCAGAAACAAAACAGATTATGTAGAAAGTAAACACAGGGTCAATCAAAAAGGACTGAAATGTCTATACACCAAAGCACAAAGTGTAAGGAATAAAAAGGGTGAACTAGAAATTCAAGTAAATGAAGGCAGATATGATATTGCTACCATTATGGAAACTTGGTGTAAAGAAACCTATGAATGAAATATATAGCTAGAGAGATTTAACAGATTAACAGAGTTGGAAGGGACCTTGTAGGTCATCTAATCCAACCCCCTGCCCAAACAGGAGACCCTACACCATTTCTGACAAATGGCAGTCCAATCTTTTCTTGAAAGCCTCCAGTGATGAAGTGCCCACAACTTCCGAAAGCAAGCTGTTCCATTGGTTGATTGTTCTCACTGTCAGAAAATTTCTCCTTATTTCTAGGTTGAATCTCTCCTTGATCAGTTTCCATCCATTATTTCTTGTCTACCCATGCCCAGTTCCTGTAATTGTTCTTCATATGTTTTAGTCTCCAGTCCCCTAATCATCCTGGTTGCTCTTCTCTGCACATTTTCTAGAGTCTCAAACATCTTTTTTATAGTGCGATGACCAAAACTGGATGCAATATTCTAGGTGTGGTCTTACTAAGGCTTTATAGAGTGATGTTAGTACCTCACTTGATCTTGATTGTATCCCTCTGTTAATGCAGTTTACAATTGTATTGGATTTTCTGGCTGCCGTAGCACACTGCTGACACATCTTTAAGTGATCATTCAATAAGACTCCAAGGTCCCTCTCACAGTTACTGTTTTACTGTTTTGCCTAATTTGTACTTGTACCTTTGGTTTTTTTGGCCCAGGTATAAAACTTTGCTTTTCTTGACATTAAATTTCATTTTATTGGATAGTGCCCAGTGTTCGTCTGTCAAGATCTTTTTGGATCCTGAGCTTGTCTTCTGTAGTGTTAGCTACTATTGCCAGTTTAGTGTCACCTGCGGATTTGATGAGTTCTCCTTCTATCTAAATCATTTATGAAGAAATTGAAGAGTACTTGGGCCTAAGATGGAACCTTGTGGTACCCCACTGCTTACTTCCCTCCATGCGGATGTGGTACCATTAAGGACTACACATTGAGTACAGTTTGTCAGCCAGTTATAAAATCCACCGGGTGGTGATGCTGTCTGTTCCACAATTTTATTTTATTTTATTTATTTGTCAAGCATATATAAGATAACAGGTAAAAGTATAAACATAATTTGAATACATGAAAAGAGTAAGAGTAAAAAGGAATGTTAAGACAGGGACGGTAGGCACGCTGGTGCACTTATGCCTGCTCCTTACAGACCTCTCAGGTGAGATCAACAGTAGACAGTTTAAGGTTAAAGTTTTGGGGGTTTGGGGAAGAAACCACAGAGTCAGGTAGTGCATTCCAGGCATTGCCCATTCTATTACTAAAGTCATATTTTCTGCAATTGAGTTTGGAGTGGTTTACCTTGAATTTGTATCTATTATTTGCTTGTGTACTGTTGTGGTTGAAACTGAAGTAGTCATTGACAGGTAGGAAATTGTGGCAGATAATTTTATGTACTACCCTTAGGTCAGACTGAAGTTGGGATAGTTCTAAGTTGTCTAAGCCCAAAATTTGAAGTCTGGTGGCATGAGGTATTTTATTGTGGGTAGAGGAATGGAGGACTCTTCTTGTAAAATATTTCTGGACTCTCTCAATTGTATTTATGTCCGATATGCAGTGCAGGTTCCAGACAGATGAGCTGTATTCGAGAATTGGTCTAGCAATACCAAGTAGTAGGTTGTGCAGTAGTACAAGTAGTAGTGGTCTGCTTTGTCAATTCCCTTGCTGAAGTTTAAATGTACTATGTGCATAGTATTTCGCTTTTCTACTAATTTAGTCACTTTGTCAAAGAATGAAATAAGATTGTTTTGGCATCAATCTGTTTTTAACAAATTGGTACTGGCTACTAGTTATAACTAGTAGAATTGCACTATATAACTAATATGTATGTATATATGTGTGTGTGTGTATATAAATAGATAGATAGATAGATAGATAGATAGATAGATAGATAGATAGATATAACTAATAGAATTGCACTATATATAAGAAATAACTACTACAATAGAGCAGAACAATGATGAAAACTATCTTCAATGCATTTAAGGTGAAGGTAAAGGTTCCCCTCACACATATGTGCTAGTCGTTCCCAACTCTAGGGGGCAGTGCTCATCTCCATTTCAAACCCAAAGAGCGCTGTCCAAAGACGTCTCCATGGTCATGTGGCTGGCATGACTAAATGCCAAAGGCGCACAGAATGCTGTTACCAAAGGTTGTCCCTATTTATCTACTTGCATTTTTTACGTGCTTTCAAACTGCTAGGTTGGCAGAAGCTGAGACAAATAACGGGAGCTCACCCCGTTCCGCGGCACTAGGGATTTGAACCGCTGAACTGCTGACCTTTCGATCGACAAGCTCAGCATCTTAGCCACTGAGCCACCGCGTCCCTTGCGTCAATGTATTTAGGTCAACATAAAGGGGGGGGAGAATGACATTTCCATAGAACATTGCCCTGAACCATGGGGCAGCTGGCAATGCAGCTGGCAGCTGGCAATGCAGACTGCGGGGAGCGGGGAGCTGGGTATATTTTTTAAAAAAAATAAATCTTTAATTTTTTTTAAAGATTCGGGTTAATATTAGGGTTCCAAGTAACATCCCCAGGAGAAATACAACTCCAAGGCAGGCATTCTCCTCAAAGTTCCATTTTATTAGAATGTCATATTGGCGCATCTGGGAAAACCTGAATCTGAAAGGCCTCCGGGTTTTCCCCACCCAAATCAAAATCAAAGTTCCTTCCCCTGCACCCACATGTCCATCATATGGTCCAATCATGTCCCCGTCCCAACTAGAGTTGCTTCCCAGTCACGCCTCTCCAGGTGCAGGCTTAACATCCTTGACTCCCAGGGAAAAGAATGTTGTTATGGCTATACATTTCACCCTGTCTCCATCCACCACCCCTCCCATTTCCTACAGCATGCCCATCCACCAAGTGTGGCAGCCCTGAAGATCCAAAGTAAAGATGGCCTCCAGGGCTGACAAGTGCATTATAAATTCAGTGAAAACTAGAGATCTAGTGATAAGCTAATTCTTCGTTTGTTTTCGATTTTAATGTACTCTACACCAATGAATCAGCTTTCCACTTGAATCTATAGGTGACTAAATTATAGCTGACATAAACTAATAGACTGTATGGCATACTGCCATACAAAACAAATGGAATCTATCAGCCTTGGCAAAACAGTCATTTGAGGAACCAGTATCAGTGCTTGTACAATGAAACCATTGCCAAACAATAGGAACAATAGGTAGGCTTTGCAGGAACATTTGATAACCCTAGGAGTTGTTTGAGAGTTTCTGTTAAACCTTCTATAAATGATTTCTTCAGTAAATTGGTAAGAATCAGTGAATGTAAAGCAAACACCTAGAAGAGCACATACACAACCAAATAATATTATTAGCAAGAGAAAAGTAAGAAATGAAATAGTAAACCTGAACAAATTATAATTGGAGGCTACCATAGGCTTATTCAATTTAGGAAACTGCATTCATACAAAGAAATTTCAGCTTGGGTAAATTTAATGTGGCTGTATTAGAAGAGTGTTATCTATGGTTTTTCAGAAACAGATTCAGAAACAGAGCTAGTTAAGGATTGTATGATAAAATGGGCACAAAACATTGAAGAACCAATAATGATGGAAACGTGGGAAAAAATATGGGTTAGAAATGTAAAGTTTATGCAAGCCCAAAACTTAAGAGAGAATTTTTATAAAATGTTTTATAGATGGCATCTAGATCCTAAAAAAGCTAGCCTGTATGTATCCAAGTTTGCAACCTAAGTGTTGGAGATGTGAATGTGATGATGCCACGTACTATCATATATGGTGGACATGTAAAAAAATTAAGGCATTTTGGATAAAAATATGGTGGATTATCCAAAACATTCTCAAAAAGAAGATAAAATTTACTCCACTGTTAGGTATAATTACAGATTGTACAGTCATAGAGACTAAATTGATTTTAAACTTAATAACAGCAGCCAGACTTTTGGTGGCGCAGTATTGGAAGAAGGAAGACTTACCTACTATTGAAGAATGGACATTAAAAGTAGTGAATTTAGCAGAGATGGCAAAAATTTCGGCATACTTGAAGGACCATTCAAATGAAAGATATATATTGGAATGGAGAAGATGGATTGACTATATTCAAAACAAATATTGGACTAAAAAGTTTCAAATAGCTTATGAATTAAACCAACATTTTCTTTTTGAATTAGTTGAATTAGTTTTGTTAGTTGAAAGGGGAGTTAAAGAGCAAGAGGGAGTTTGGAGCCTACAGAAAGTTAGCATATTTTAGTTTATGTTTGTTAAATGTTATACCCTGTATTTGCTCTGGGAAGTCCGGGGTGGGTGGGTGGGTGGGTGGGGGGTTGAAGGGAGAGGGGGGATGAGGGATGGGGGGTGGGTGTAGGAGGGAAGGGGGGAGGAGGGAGGGGAAAATTGTTGTAATACTTGATAAAACTTTTTAATAAAAAAAAATACAAGAGAGGAATCTATTCCAAATGCTTTGATTGCGTGGTGAGTCTTTCAAGGTTGATAAGAATGAGAACAACTTATTGACTAATTTTTCAATGAAGAAAGAACTAAATGAACGAATGTAGCAGAGACTTTCTATAGACACACTCATTCTATTCTGGAAGGAAAAGAAAAACATAATCTTATGTAGTTAAATATTCAAATCATTTCATATTCAACAGGGGTCCCCAATCCCTGGTCTGTGGCCTGGCACCAATTGAAGGTCCACCAGGAACCATGCTGCATAAGCAAGTGAAGCCCTATCCATGCACGCGTGGGATCCAGGCAGCATGCAAAGCCACACCCCTCCTCCCAGTCCATGGAAAAACCGTCCATTGCAAAAAGTATTATGTTTAGCATATTGCAAATTAGTTGCGACCTGATCTGCCATTAGCATATTAAATTGCCCTCGCAGTAACTTAATTGTCTCTTTTATTTTCTTGTCTGCTGGATTCAATATCAAAGCTTGTTCTTTTTTTTAAAATTTCCTCTTCTAAGTCCTTCCTTTTTTTTTCCTGTTTACGTCTATGTTTATTATTAAATATATCAAGATACCTTTCATATATGCTTTACTTGCATCCCAAACCATTTCCATAGATGTACCTTTAAGCATATTTATAATGAAAAATTCTTTCATAAATTTTTCACATTCTTTTACATTTTCCTCATATCTAAACAGATTTTCATTTAACCTCCAAGACCTCTCAAATCCCATTCCATACTCTAATTCCATCCAAACTGGACTATGATCCATTAAAACTCTTGGGCAGATCTTCGTCTTCTTTACTCTAGAAAAAAGATCATTAGTAATTAATATGAAATCAATCCTAGAGAAAGATTGATGTCTATCAGAAAAAAAGGTAAAGTCTTTTTCTTTAGAGTTCCTCTCTCACCAGATATCTCTCAACTCCATATCATCCATCATTTCAAAAAACGATTTTGGCAATCTAGCATGCGTTGAGATATTTTGCAAGAGCCCCTTCTTATCTTTTTTAGTGTCCAAAACTCCATTCCAATCGCCCAATAAAATTCATGATTTGTAATCCCATTGTAGTAACTTGGAATGTAAAAGCTTATAAATTTTTTCCTGTTGTTGGTTCGGTGCATATACTCCAATTAAAAGTATTTTTTCTCCTTTTATTAAAAGTTCAATTGCTATAAATCTTCCTTGATCATCTGCTTCAATTAATTTAGCAATTAAATCTTTTGTTAGGTATATAACTATACCATTCTTCTTCTCGGGAGCAGATGCAACAAAATGTATACCTAACCTTGTATTTATTAAATATTTTTGATCTTCCGTTCTAATGTGAGTCTCTTGTAGACAGATTACATTGTTTTTAAACTGTTTCAAATAATGAAATATTTTTCTCCTCTTTTGTGGTGAATTTAGGCCATTAACATTCCAAGTCAGAAATCTAGTTGCCATTCTTGGTCCCCTGAAGCTTTTGGAGCATCTGCTGGAAATCTCCATGCATTTTGCTTTTTGGCCTTGCTCCTCCCACTGCTTCTGTTTTTGTAGTTTCTTGAATCATCTGGAGTTGCTGCACTCTTAATTCTTCCTGATGCTTGGCTGCCGCTCGGGTCTGTCTTTGATCATTAGATTCTTCTATTTTTTTGAGTACCTCCAAAGCTTGAGCAGTAGTCGAAAGTTGTATTAAATCTTCTTGAGTACTCAAAGCTCCCCTTTGGGCCTGTGCCAACAATTCTTCCTTCTCCCCCTTTCTTGCCCCCTCTGCTTCCGTCTTCCTTCTAGCTTCTGGGGACTGTGGGCATCCAGCCTTTAGTACATTGGTGTAGAAATCTCGTGCCTTCCACACTGAGTTAAGACGATATCTTTCTCCTGAATAGTTCACCACTAGTCCAGCTGGAACCTCCCATCTATACTGTATCTGACAGTTTCTCAGTTCTTCCACCAGAAAGCCATAATCCCTTCTGGCTCTCAACGTTTTGGGGGGAATTTCTTTCAATGTTAAAACCTCCTGCCCCTGCACTTGAAGTTTATTTTTAAAAGTGACTTGTAGGATTTCGTTGCGTATTCTCCTTGTTGTAAAATAGACTACAATATCTCTTGGTAGATGTTTCTGTCTGGCAACCCATGAGTTGACACGGTAAATTTTGTCAATTTGCCATTCCAGATTTGCTTTTTGATCTCCCATTATCTGTGCAAATGCTTCTGAAAAAATCTCTCTCAAATTCTCTTGCTTATTTTCTCTGAGGCCTCTTATTCTCAAAGCAAATTCCATATCTCTATATTGTATCATTATCACATTGGCCTCTGCTCTTTCCATCTTATTCTGGACATCTCCCATTTTATTTTCCAAGTTCTCATTAGACTGCTTAATTTCTTCCACTTTTTCATCTATTGCTTCAATATGGCCTGCCAGACCTTGGACTGCCATGATAATATCTTCTCTAATTTCCTGATTTCATTTTTGAATGAACTCTTTAATTTGAACCATCTCAGCAACATCTCAAATTTTATCCTCAAACACCGAAGTAATTTTTTTTTCTGTAACAGGCTTGTGTTTTAAGGGCTTCCTGCAATATTTCAAGTGTTAATACTGGTGGTTCCGTTGGAACAGAGAGAGATTACAATTTGGACGTTTGAGCTGGCGAGCTCCCAGCACTTTTAGGAACAATAGTCTTTATTTGTTTTGAAGCCATTTTTAGTTTCCAATTTGAATTTATTCAGCAACCAGAACAACAAATCATCCAAATCCAGAAATTTCCAGTTTTTAAATAATATCAACCCTTTTTTAAAAGCACTGCTATAGTCTTTTTAGCCTTTTAATCTTCTTTCTTTCAAAGCAAAGATCTCTAATTTTAAACAGGGGCTGCAAGCGCTAAACGAAATTTTCCTTTTGAACTTTCACTTTCACGCCCCATTAAGACTCAATCGCCATCTTGGTTTCACTTTCTCCCCTTAGTTAGTCAGAAGGAAGTAATACACATTTGGAGTTAAAGCTTAGTACTTGCAAATCTGTTGTCTCCTGGCTTTGCTCAGCCTGCTTCCAAATCCAATGTTTATTCAAAGCGTTGTTTGCAGGGGTGGTCACGGCATCTTCTTCTGCTTAAAGTGGAAGCATCCCGGATCCGGAGCTCTGTCGGGCTTCCAGGGAGCTCTCACCCTTCAAGCCCCAGAATTGTTCCTGGGGCTTCTTGGGGAGCTCTACCTGCACCCATCTGCTCTCTTCCTCCCCTTTTCCTGGGAAGAAAGTTTCCAAGCTGCAAGACAGCTGATTTGCGCTGTTCTAGCGGCTTTACGCGATTGTGGGTCTGGCACTCACAAAAGGAGCGTCTTCGGTGCCTACGGTGCCACCGGAAGTCCATTCCTCTCTTGTATTAATGTCATCTTCACATTAGATAATTCAACCACCTGAGTATATGAAAAGCTTGTTCATATTACAAGCAGTGAACTTGTTTGTGTCCAATACCAAAATTACAGAGAGTGGGCAGCCGTGGTGAGCAGAGAGGTGCAAGTCCTGCAGGCTGAAAGGCAAGGATGACAGTGGGGGAGGGAGACCAGCTCTGTGTCCACTACACTCGGATGAAGGGTGTGGGCAACATCGGAGAGGACGGCAAGGCTCAGCTGCCTTTCGGAAGCCTGTTTTCTCTGGCAGAGCGCTCGGACTGCCACCGGCGCCCCTGACATGAGTAACATTGAGCTGGCCACCCCTACCCTGGCCACCCCTCCACCCCCCAAAATGAAACACAAGCCTGATGCGGCACTCAATAAAATCGAGTTTGATACCCCTGGTGTAGGTGGTACCTGGCTCAATAGTAGTAATTGTGAGAGGGATCTTGGAATCCTACTGGACAATCACTTAAATATGAGAAAGCAGCTTGCTGCAGCTGCCAAAAAAGCTAACAGTCCTAGGCTGCATTAACAAAGGGATAAAATCAAGATCATGTAAAGTGATTAATACCACTTTATAATGCCTTGGTAAGACAACACTTAGAATACTGCATCTAGTTTTTGTCACCACAATATAAAAAAAGGGTTTTTTTTGCAAAGATATTCAGGTCTAATAATGTTCTGACCTAGGCTCCCTTAACAAGCAGGAGGCAGGAATTGGTCCCGGCAAAACCTCTTTTATTTACACGACTGTGAATTACATTCATTCACAATCAGCAAGGTTTGTCCAAACAGTTTTTCAAAGGAATATTTCTCAACACACCTTATCTCGCTTGGCAAGCTGCCATGTAACTTATTTCCAACCGCAGTATAAGGCAAAACTTGGCACAGAGTCCCTCAGAGTCACGGAATGAACAAATTGTTTCCTGTAAAAGCCCATTCCCTGTTCGCTCCTTTTTTATTTCCTATGGGAGGGGGGCAATCACTTCCAAAGTGTGGCTTTACTCCTAAGTCGACCCTGCTTTCTGAGTTGTTATCGTCTTCTGGCAGCTCTGTGCATGCGCACACTGGGAACAGGCTCCAGGTGTTCCTCTGCCTCGCTGCTGTCTAACTCTCTCTCTGTCTCCAATGCAAAGCCCTCGTCCGAGCTTTCCCCAGCCCCCAGGACTGGCCCAAGTTCCTCCCCAACCTCCTCACTGTCCGAATCTGCAGCCAACTCTGCTGGCTGCCAGCAGGCCACAACAAATAAGTCCACAATTTCCATGTATCTAGGCAACCCTTTGGGTATTACCCAAGTGCTCCTATTACTATTGGTACAACCATTGATTTTTTCCTCCATAGTCACTCAACTTCAATTTGCAAATCATCATTATTATTATTGATCATTACACAGTCAGCCAGATGTTCAGACTGAGTTTGGCATTTTTATCTACCTATCAAGTCCTTGCCAGGGACCTGGGATAGGCAGAATTGGATGTTCGACAGTTTTTACAGATATCATCGCAGGATGGAAGTTGTTCCAAGTAAAGCTGCCTTCTGAAATTGATTGATGGTGAATTTGTCAATGCCAATGGTATTCAAGTGGTGCTTCAGTTGTTTTGGGATTGCATCCAAGGTACCTATTACTATTTGTACTATCCTTGCTTGCCTTTGCCATAGTCGTTCTATTTCTATTTGTAGGTCTTTGTATTTTGTTATCTTCTCCAGTTCTTTCTCTTCTCTTCTGCTGTCTCCATGAATAATATCCATTATTCAGACTTTTTGTCTTTCTTATCGATAATTGTTAAATCTGGGGTGTTGTGTGACAGATGATGATGACGACGATGATGATTATAGAAGGGGGCATAAGGAGCAAAAGATGGGGTAGCAAAAGTCTTGATGACTATTAAATGGCTGCAAAAAGTTTGAGTTTTCTAAAAAAAAATTCTGTCATTTTTTATTGTCATATGGATGTTAAATTAAGATAGGGCTAATTTTAAAAAAAACTCCTGATTTTTTTTTTTTGTTGTTGTTGTTGTTGGATTGACAGAGGATAATTCAGCCCAGCATTATTTTTCCCAAAAGACTTTAGTCTCTTGCTTTTGGGAATTCTGAAAACAGAACATAAAGCCAAAAATGCATTGCATTTTTCCCTCTTATGTACTGATTCCAAATATGGATAATCCATTTTGATTTTATGGTATAGTATAGTACAGGGGTCCCCAGCCCCTGGGTTGCAAACCAGTACTGGGCTACAGCCCATTTGGAACTGGGCTGAGGAAGTGGCAGGCAAGCAAGTGTACGCACACAGCTCCACTTACATGAATGATGTGCGAGAGCATGCACCACAGCTTCACTTGTATGAGTGGCAACATGCGTGCACAGCTTCATTGATGTGACTGGCAGATACGCATAAATGGAAGTGCATGCACTCACCCACCACTCACACAGAACCATTCCCTCCCTCTCCCACTGGTCCACAAAACCTAAAACTTGAGGAATTCTGGTATCATGTATTAGATGCTCTCCTTTGTCTATAAATTGGAGAGGGGGAGGCAACTCTTCCAATTCAAGCTCTGAAAAGTGCTTCCACATATGTATACCTTCTACAGTTGCGTCCCTTTCTGGACTGGGATGCCCTGCACACAGTCACTCATGCCCTCGTCACATCCCGTCTGGACTACTGCAACGCTCTCTACATGGGGCTCCCCTTGAAGAGCACTCAGAGGCTCCAGCTGGTTCAGAGTGCGGCCGCGTGGGTGGTTATGGGTGCAACTTGGCGCGCCCATGTAACACCCCTCCTGCGCGAGCTGCACTGGCTCCCGTTGGTCTTCCAAGTGCGATTCAAGGTGTTGGTCACCACCTTTAAAGTGCTCCATGGCTTAGGACCGGCATACATACGAGACCGCCGTCTGCCATCAACAACCTCCCACCGGCCAATACGCTCCCATAGAGAGGGGCTCCTCAGGATGCCGTTGGCCAAACAATGCTGACTGGTGACACCCCTTCTCTGTGGGGGCACCAGCCCTTTGGAATGAGCTGCCCCTAGAGCTTCGTCTTAGCCCTGACCTGTGTACTTTTCGTCGTGCCTGTTTCAGCAAGCCGGACTGGCCTAATATGAATTTTAAGTGGGTGTATGTGTGTTTTAATTTGAGGACCAAATTGTATATATTTGTTTTAATTGGTTTTAAATTTTATAAATGCATGTGTTTTAATGTGGCTGTACACCTCCCTGAGTCCCCTGAGAGAAGGGTGGTATAGAAATCCAATAAACTCTAAACTCTAAACTCTACAAATGAACAATTAGTTTAATTAAGCATTATGTAAATATGTTTATATAATAAATACTTTTTATTTTCTGTCTTGAATCCTCTTTAACTTGTCAGTACACTTCAGCTTGCTTATATGTGAAAATAGTGCCATTTCTAGCTCCCTCCTATATACTATAGCTCAATCATTGTTTTTTAATTGAATCATTTTTATTTTCTGAAGAAAGCACAGATTAGGTCCAAGCTGACACTTCAACAAAAATGCAACTTAATTAATAAATCAGTTGCAGAATGAGTCTTAGGCTCTATAAAGTAGATTTCCTGGCAACTCACAGGATAAGTATCATTAAATCAAAAACATGTTGTTCCTCATGCCAAGCTGTTAAATTTTTCTGCTAGTTTAAACATACACTATTGCAGAGATGGCGATGAGCCATCTTTGAGAATGAAAAAAGCTACTAAGGCTGTTAAGGTTAAACCAAAAGATAGGGCTTCCGGTCTGGCTTCTGTCGCCGCCAGACAGTCCTTTGAGACCGCCAGCCCCGTCGCCCGTAAAGAGCTGCCTTTACACCTGAAAGGCGGCTCAAAAAACTCCGTTTCCATAAGGAAACGTGAGACAGAGCCGGCGAGGGCAGGTAGAGCTCTCTGCGAAGTCCCCAGAGTTCTTTTTTACCTCTGGGGAGGAAGCAGGATGAGGCTCCCTATTCTCCTCGCCGCTGCTCCGGGCTTCGGGCGAACTCTGCGCTCTGCAGAGCCAGGCGATCGGACCAGACCAACCAACGAAAATTAACAGATTTCTTGAATAAGAAGGATGAAGTCTGGACCTGGGACCCTAAACTGCAAGTACTTCTAACGACCCTAAGACTGACTTTAAAAGCAAAGAAGAGTGGAAGGGGGGGGGGAAGAAAATTTAAAATGGCGACTGGCTGAGGCTTGAGAAGAGCTGAAAGCGAAAGTCCTTCCATTTGACTAATTTAATATGTTACAAAGTAACTAAGATAACAGTGCTGGCTAGAAGTGAAGAGAAAAATCCTTATTTCATGCTTTTTTCTTCTTAGAGACTTGATATTGATACTGTTTGGAGAGAAGTCTTTTTCTTTAAAGGGGAAAAAGGAAAAAAAATCTGTTTGTGTGGCAGGATGGCGTTAAAACTCACAAAGCCAGACAACCAAACTGTGGGGGGGGGTCCCCCATTCATAAATCACATGAACAAGTTTTGAGTTTGCAGATGCAGAGGAATGGCTTTAAAGATCTAACACAATTTGTATTGGAGGAGATGGCAAGACGTGATGAGATTGTGAATCAGAACCTTGAAAAATTTAGACAGGAAATTAAAGAGTTGGTTCAACAAATGTATGATAAATTCAAGCAACATATGATAAGTTTCTTAAACACAATGATAAAGATGGATGAAAAGTTTAATTCAGAAATAGAGTTTAATATGAAGGAAGTTGATTACAAGATTCATAATTTGGATAATAAAATACAAAGAATTGAGAATGATTTAACAATGATTCAAGAAAATAGCTCAGAAGTAGAGTCAAAAATAAAGGAAGCTGACTACAAGACTCACAATGCAGATAATATAAAACAAAGGATTGAAAATGAAGTCATAATGATGCAATTCAGATTTATGGAATTTGCGGTCAGAATTAGGGGAATACAGGAAGATAAAAGAGAAGATTTGAGAAAGATGTCTGCTGAAGTTCTGGCTGGGATTTAAAGGTTAGTCCTGAAGAGGTATCCTGCAAGATTGATAAGGCCTATAGAGTTAATTCTTGGGTGGCAAAGCAAAGGCAGTTGCCTAGAGATGTGGTGATCTACTTTACTGATAAAGAAATAAGAAATGATATTGTGCAAAAGTCTTTTAACTCCACTCTTGAAATGCATGGAAGGAAGATTTGGATATTTAAAGAGTTACCGCCCAAGAGGTTAAAAGATAGAAAGGATTTTGGATTTTTGGTGACTGAGCTAAAAAAACAAAACATCCCATTTAGGTGGGATGTTCCAGTTGGTATAATACTGAGATATCAAGGAGAAAGATATCAACTAAATACTGTTGAAAAAGCGGAAGAATTTTACTATAAGGTTTTTAAAATGGGTTCAACATCTCCATGTATAACACATGAGGGGAATAAAGAAAAGCAAAATCAACAAGAGATTGAAATTCAGGCTAAGCAGATGGTGGTGGAGGTAACGGAAGAACAACAAGCTACAGAGGCCTTTGTGGATGAGCCGCTTCTGGATTCTCCTTCAGAGATTATAGTTGGATTACCTATAAATACAAGAGAGGCGGCTTTGGATTCTAAGGTGATGACTAATCAAGCTATAGACCAGCATGGAAATCAAACAGTTGATATACAACTCATAGAAAGGAAACCAGGATGGAGATCTAAGCCACAAAAAGTTAAGAAAAGAAGAAGCAGGTCCTACAAAAATAAAATTTTGTAGACTAAACAACAGTGTAATGCCAGTTACTTAAGAGACGATTGAATATATGAAAATATAGTTGAGGCAAAGTATTAGTTTATATTATCTTGAGGAGAGTGACAGATCTCTGCAGTGCTGTACTCTTGGGATGTGAGATGGCCTTAAATTGAGTGGATTGGAACTTTCTATTTTGGACTCTTTGACAAATGGATTACGTTTATGCTGAGCTACAAGACAAGAGAATTATGGGATTGGGGCATGCAGAAGATCTGGTTGTTACCCTAACACGGTGGTTGGAATGAATAATCTAGATGAAAGACATTACAAAAGACACTATACGGAATACAAATATAAAGTCACTCGGGTGGTTTTTTGCTATACGAAAATACTTACTATTGATGGGGGCAGATGGTAATTGAAGATACTGAACATACTGTTGGAACTAGAATTTGATGTTACCCTAACATGGGTGATGAAATTAACAATCCAGTTGAAAGACATCACAGAAGATATTATATGGATTACAAGCTTCAAGTCATTTGAGAATTCTATTTATATATGGAAATATTTTTTAGTGGTGTGGGCAGAAGAACAAAGATATCGAAAATATTATGTATGGTAGACCTGTAGGAAAGTGGATGGAGATAGGTTATCTTATTGATTGTTTAGTTTAGGTAAAGGGATGTTATGCTATATTAATATACATAAAAGATTTGAATTAAGAGATATATGCATGGGGGAGGAGGAAATGGATAGATTATGAGCTGAAATTGCCAAATTAGGATTTGTTATATAATTTTACAGCTGAATGTTGCTTTGAAATGTATAGTATAAGGGGGATATAATAATATTGTTAGAAAGAAAGGGTCAGCATATGGGGGGTGGAGCAAAAAGGATGGTAAAGTATTATATAATCTGTTATTAATTTGGGTTTTATTCTGGAGAAGCCACAGGGGGAGGGGAGGGGGAGGGGGTTAGGGAGGAGGGGGGGAAGGGGGAAAAATCTGTATTTGAAAAACTTTTTCAATTAAAAAAAAAACCAAAAGGTAGAGAATTTACAAATTGTAAATTACAATTTAGGCATTTCTGTTCTGGCCCACCAGCGGCCAGCACAGCTGGCAGCAGAGTCTGACAGTGAGGAGGTTGGGGAGGAACTTGGGCCAATTTTAATAAGGGATGAGCAAAGACTGAGTGCAATGACAGAAGATTCAGTTTATTTATTAGTATAACATAATATGTCAGTCGCTCTTAGTTTTTAAAAATAATTTTATTGAAAGTTGTAATTACAATAGAAAGAAAGAAAAAAGGAAAGAAAAAGATGTAAGAAAGGAAAGAGATAAAAATAGAGACAGAAAAGAAAAGCTAAGAAAGAAATGTCCCACCTTCAGCATGACAACTGTAAACAATTTCATAATCTCTTTGTGTACTTCACAAGAACCAGGAAGGATGGGGATGACCAGTTGGTGTTGTGGCGGTAATGGTCTGGAAATAGTGGAGCTCCACCGAGTTCCATGAAAACCAGACGGTATCTGCTTGCCAGGAGACCCTATGGGTCAAAGCTGCCCTGAAAGGGTGGTGAAGAAAGGAGATGTGCTTCGTCAATCACTAGGAAACTGCAATTTTGTTAGATCTGAAGAAAGCTCTCCTGAATGGCAGCAGGGATGGAGGTCATTTTGGTAAGTCGTAAAGTGTGACAACTGTGACAATAAGATCCAATATGTCCCAGAACAAGTCCAGGTGCAGGCGCCACTCAGAATGGTCTATGGTAGCCCTGCTCAGCCAGTCTACCTGCACATTCCTCAATCCCAAAATGTGCTCGGCCTTGATGGAAAGTACGTTCTTCTCTGCCAAGCGACAAAGCCACTCTGCCTCCTTCATGAGCGCTTTGGAGTGTGTGTCCCCTTCTCTGCTTATGTGTGCCTTGGTGGCCACATTGTCAGTGAGGATGAGGATATGGTGGCCTGCAATCTGCTCCTTGAATTCCTTCAGTGCCAGGCGAGCCGCTTTTAGCTCTAGCCAACTGATATTTTGGCATAAGTCCATCTGCGACCACTTCCCTTGGGCCACCAAGTTCTGGAGATGGGCTCCCCAGCCCCCCAGGCTGGTGTCTGTGGTAATAGTTAGAGGTTTCTGTTCCTTGAAAACACAGCCTCTGTCCAGGAGGTCTGATTCCCACCAGAGGAATGATCTCAGTACCGCTGTCAGGACCCGAACTCTCACAGGTGAGATGCTCCTGCCTGACTTCTGGAAGGGGAGCAGAAACCACTGCAGGTGTCTGGCATGGAACCAAGCCCAAGGAACTATCCCTATGCAAGATATCATCTTGCCTAGGAGCTTGGATAGTAAGGCGGGGGGCACCCTTTCCGATCAGATCTGTCTTGTTACTGTCTTGATGCTCTCCCGTCTGTCTGGTGAAAGAAAAACCTGACCTGCTAAGGTGTCTGTTATCACTCCCAGATGTAATAGGCAGGTAGCTGGTCTCAGGTGGCTCTTCTTCACATTTATGGAGAAGCCATGGCTTTGTAGAAGCCATGCCATGACCCCTAGGTCTTCTTCTGCCCATCTGTGAGAGACGGATTGTACTAGTACGTCATCCAGATAACATTGTATCTGGACTGGTATTGCCCTGAGAAAGGCCCCCAGTGCTGTCAAGAACTTGTTGAACACTCTGGGAGCTGATGCCAGTCCAAAGGGAGGGCCCTGTACTGCAGATATCTGCCATTGTAACAAAACCTCAGGTACTGTCTGTGGGTTGGTAGAATCGGTATGTGAAGATATGCCTCCATGAGGTCGATGGAGGTCAAGAAATCTCCCTCTCTGACATTCTCCAAGATCGACTGTAGAGAATGAATCTTGAATCTCCGGTACCATAAATATTTGTTGAGTCCTTTGAGGCTGAGAATTGGTCTCAAGCCCCCTGAGGCTTTCTGAATCACAAATAGCATGGAATAATAGCCCTGTCCCTCTTGTTCTACTGGAACCATCTCCACCACCTTATATATCCAGTAGATTCTGGATGGCAGCTTCCATGCTCTTCCTTTTGGTCATGTCCTTGGATACAGGACAGCAGATAAAAAACCTCGGGGGAATGGAAAGAAATTCTAGAGAGAGACCTGATCTTATGGTCTCCCTGACCCAAGCGTCCATAGTTGTTTCATCTCATTGGTGAGAGAATAGTCCTAGTTGGCCACCAATGGGAGCCGTGGCCCTGGAGTCATTGTGAGAAACGAAAGGGGCGATTGCCCCCCCTCAAAAGGGCCGCTTGTTCTGGGGTTGTGACCAATTCTTATCTGTGAACCCCTGCCCTGGTTGGTTATACTGCCTAGGCGCATAACTCCTCTGCTGTCGCTGAAAGCCTGACCCCGCTTATGGTCAAAAATAAGGCTTACAGAAAGAAGGGGAGGGGCAGCGGTCAAACCTCGTGGAGATCAATGGCAAAACTCTCCTTTTGTCCCTAGATTCCACCAAAATTGGTTCTAAGGACGCTCCAAATAACTTGGCCCCTTTAAATGGCACAGATACCAACTTTCACTTCCTCTTAGTATCTGACTGCCAGTGCTTGAGTCAAAGGAGATGTCTTGCCGTGACAGAAAAGGCAATAGCTCATGCTCCAAATTTTGTAGAATTCAGCGTGGCATCCGCTGTGAATTCCGCGGCAGCCACCACTTTATTAAAATCTAGATGTGTCCGGAGGTCACTGGGTGGTATCCTCTCCTGCATCTGCTTTAGCCAAAGCAGTGATGCTTGGGTAAAAAAGGAAGCCGCCGTGGCAGACTTGACCAGCCAGGCAGCCGCCTGGTGGGCCTTGTAAAGCATAAACTCCACCTTTTTTTCATCTGGCTTTAGGACGTCCTCAGCATCTGTGAGAGTAGCTGAGGGGGATGCTAACACCATCACCGGCTTGTTAACCTCTGGGGTCTGCAGAAGCTCGGTGAGGTCCGGAGTGACATTGTAAAATTTCTTCTCAAATGATGTGGGATTGGGATAAGCCCCAGGACAAGCCCACTGACATTGAATTACGTCCATAAATAGTTGTGGCACTGGAATGGTCTCTGTCTCTGCTGTAGGCTCTGAAAAAAGGAGCTCAGTGGGATCTGCTGTCTCCTGAGAAGTCTCAGGCTTAGTCGAGTCTGTACCCAGCCGGGTTGAAGTTTTTGCCTTAAACGGTAGCATTTTAAATAAATGTGGCTGGAACAAACCCTTAAAGGTAGGTTGCTCAGGCACCATTCCCTCATCTTCTGATAACTCCTGATCAATCAGGCCCTCTTCCTTGGAGATAGAATTATCACTCCTTGTGGAAGAATCTGGAGAACAGGTGTCGGCCAAACAATGTCGGCTGTCGGCCCCCAGGGAGAGAGCCTTCTCTGTGGGGGCCCCGACGATCTGGAATGAGCTCCCCCCAGAGATACGGAGGATTCCGGATCTGCGCACCTTCCGCCGCGAGTTGAAGACGCTTTTATTTCATCAAGCCGGCCTCGCCTAATTCTTCTCCCTTTTAAACTGTAAATTTTAAATTTTTAAATGTATTTTAAAATTATGGGTTTTTAATTAGTATTAATTCAGCCAAATTTATTTAATTCATTTTTATTTGATCTTAAATTTTGTATATTTATGTGTTTTATTTCATGGCTGTGCACCGCCCTGAGTCCTTCGGGAGTAGGGCGGTATAGAAATTCAATAAAATAAATAAAAATAAAATAAATAAACATGGACCGATTACTCAGCTATGTCCCCTGGCTCCTGAAATGATCTCCCCTGCACTGGCAACTCAGGCACCACCAATGGTTACTGAAAATGCTGCCTGCCGGCCTCAAAGCCTCGCTGAACTGCCTCAGGAATCCACTGCTGTACTATTAGTGGCATTCCTGTGTCACCCTCTCCTTCTTGACGGAGCCCCACCACAGTAGGAGTGAAAGTGGCCTCTGGCGTATGCCTTCTATGACTGCCAATTGCCCTATCTTGTAGCAAAGGTGACACGGACTGAGGAGGCCACATATCGCTAGTCGAAGGGCCAGGATCTGCCATCAGCACTGAACCTGCCCTACTCCTGGGTGGCCCATCTTGGAAATTTGAACCTCCTGTTATGCTGACATTGTCTGGCTCTGATATTTGGTTGGAAGAAGGAACTGCAATAATGCCCTTGTCCACTAGTGGGTTTAGCTGCATTATCTTCTCTGCAGCTTTAGCCACTTTTGCCACCTGCTTTTCTAAGGCCTTCTGAAGCTTCTGCTCTGCCTTCTCCTGGGCCTTACATGGTTTCTTGCTAGCGGCTGCCTTGATTCTAATCTTGGTTGCCGCTCCTCTGATCTCCCAGTGGTGGGTTGCTCCCGGTTCGCACCGGTTCTCAAGAACCGGTAGTAAAAAAATTTAATAGTTCGGAGAACCGGTAATAAGATTGGCTGGCCACGCTCCTGAACTGGTTCCGGCCTGGTCGCCGTTCGTGTACCCCGCCCACTCCCAATCTATGATGCCTCCTGAGTCCCAGCTGATGGCTAGAGGGAAAAAAACTGTTTAAACTCTTGCCGCGGGGGTTCAAAGGGCCGTCCTACAGCTGATCAGTGTTAAAAGAAAACAAATGAGTAGACCGGTACCTGCAAAAATGGAAAAAACAGCCCCTTTCAGCTTCAGCATAGGTTAATTAGCTCAAGTTGATTAGATCAGCCTCTCAGCTGATTTGCTCTCAGCTGTTTTCTCAGGATTCAGTCTGTTGCTAGCTGCAAAGAGTGCTGGAGCAGATTTTTTTTCTACTACCTATGCTGAAAAAACGAAACTGAAAGTAAAGCAGGTTCTTTGCTGCAACGTGACAAAATGAGGCAGAGAGATATTTCTTTTTCTTTTTCCTCACCAAAAAAGGTAGGTGCAAACAATGGGAAATTTAGGGCAAAAGAGGAGAGTTCAAGATTTTAAAACATAAAAGAAAAAAAGCTCTATTTAACTAGGGAATTGTAATAATTGAGATACTATTAATTGTATATTGTGTTGAAAGCATAAATGGTTATGTTGTGGTTTGGAGGAATATATGGGAGAAATTATTTGGTTTATTATGATTGATAAATATAATTAATTGATTTGTAATGATTGCATGTTCATATCGATTAATATACAAAAAAGATAGTTATATAACTAATTGATTTATATTAAAATGTTGAATTGGATTAAACAACTGTAATATTACATAATTAACCAATGTGAGGATGGATATAAAAATAGATGACAATGGGAAGGGGTATAATATAGAATAGAAGGGAAAAATTGAATTTGATTAAGATTAGAGATGAGGATGAAGGGTAATATTGGTTTTTTAAAAAAATAGATGAGGAATAAATATGGCAAAAAGGAAATATAGAAATTGTAAATTTAATTGAAATGACTAAACACTGTTTAAATTTGTGAACCGGCCAAATACTCTGTTCAAAGAAAATATATTGTATGTTTGTATGTGTGTTTCTAATTATTGCTATTTATTCATATTTGTTCTCTTTTATTCTTTAAAGTTTAACAATTCCTTCTTTATCTTAATATCTTTATACAGTATTTGTTTGGGGTTGGCTTTCTTCCCTTTCATCTTTTTTATTGTACAGCAATCTTTCTCTTCAAACCTACCACCTCTCTCTTTTCTTTCCTTCTTACTTTCTCTTCCCCCCTCTTCTTCTCCTCCCTACTTCCTCTTCCTTTCTCCTTCTCCTCCTCTCTTCCTCCCTCTCTTACCCTTACTCCTACTCTAATTACCCTTCTCTTCCTTCATCTCTCTCTACTGCTGTATCCTTTTATGCATATGGACTACTCAGAGGGCTGAAAAAGTTATTTTTGACTGGTCCTTGCACTTTTGACCAGTCCTCAAACTTACGACTGTACTCACATTTTACATTTTTGCCCTATCTTGTCACCATGGTGAAGATAAGCAGTTGTGAAATGAGTGACACAATTGTTAAGAATGCTACAATGGGCATAAATGATGACCAGTCATAAGTGCAAAGACTGGTCAAAAGTGCGAGGACCTGTCATAAATCACTTTTTTCAGCCCTCTGGGTAGTCCTTTTGTGCATATGGACTACTCAGAGGGCTGAAAAGTTATTTTTGACTGGTCCTCGCACTTTTGATCAGTCCTTGAACTTACGACTGTCCTCACATTTTATGTTTTTTGCCCTATCTTATCACCATGGTGAAGAGCAGCAGTTGTGAAATGAGTGACATGGTTGTTAAGAATTCTGCATGGGCATAAATGTGAGGATGGTCATAAGTGTGAGGACCAGTCAAAAGTGCGAGGACCTGTCAAAAATGACTTTTTTCAGCCCTCTGAATAGTCCCTATACACATAGCCATGGCCATCCAGTCACATGACCTCCAAGCCATGCCTACAAAATAAGCCATGCCCACTGAACCGGTAGTAAAAAAATTTAGAACCCACCCCTGTGATCCCCCTCTTAGATTTAGAGGATCCATATCTGAAGCCTCGACTGACAGCCCTGTCTGACTGATTGTGGTTGACTGATTGATTATAGTCACTAACAGAAGCTGTAGACACTATCGTATGACCTGGTCTACCAGCTTGCTGCTTCTTCTTCTTCTTCTTCTTCTTCTTCTTCTTCTTCTTCTTCTTCTTCTTCTTCTTCTTCTTCTTCTTCTTCTTCTTCTTCTTCTTCTTCTTCTTCTTCTTCTTCTTCTTCTTCTTCTTCTTCTTCTTCTTCTTCTGTCAAAAGCCTGAAGGCTTCCAGCCAAAAACAATTATCTCACCACTCCCAGCAGGTCTTCTAAGGCTTCTAGAAGTCGGAGGTCTCAGTCTACCTCCCAACCGGGCAGGCTGCCTGAAGGAGCCTCTCTACGCCCTTCATGGTAGATGCTGCTCAGGGTCTGCACTCCCTCCTGGGCAGGCAGCTGAGAGAGCTCCTTTTCCTTTGTGCTTCCAGCCAGCAAATACTCTAATCCGACCCAAGGCGCCAACAGTGGCTTCTGTTGTTTCTGTTAAGCTCTGCGGCTTGATAACACCTTCCTGCCGCTGGAGCACTCCCTCTGAGTAGCAGGCTCGAGCCTACGGCCCTTCACGCTATTCACAATCAATCTGGCACCTGGCCACTTGGGTCTTTCTGCCTGCTGTAGAGTTCATGCCAAAAATCAACACCCACACCAACAAGCTCTTCAAAATGGCGCTGGCTGCTAAAGGAGCCTGGAGTCTTATCAGAACCTCACTGGAAAAAGTATTAATAGGGCAAGCATTTGCACGGGAAACCAGAGCTGGTTTCATTTCTTCAGTACCAACATGGTATATCCAATAAAGATTTACTTTTGGGAATTCAATTCTCCCAAGAGTATTTCCTTGTTTTTGGTTCACTAATTGGACAGTTGACATCTGTGCTAGATGTGGAAGTTCCTGGATATCTGATGAAAAATGGGCTACAGGACTCAAGATTGTTGGCTGAGCAGTCCTGAGAACCAGCCACTGCAGAACTATTGGAAGAAAGGGTGTTTACCCATCACAAATATACAGTGATTGAAAATAACAACAACAACAACAACAACAACAACAGCAACAACAACAACAACAACAACAACAACAACAACAACAATAATAATAATAATAATAATAATAATAATCTGTTATTACAGATCATGTCCAGCAAGAAGAGAATATTTGAAACAAATGCACCAGCTCTGGAAAGAACAACATCCAGAATTAGAGATAACAGAACAAAGGCTAGCAGATCAACATCAATTTATAACATGAAATAAAGTATTCACAGAAGCAGAATTGGAAGAACTACAAAAGTTTACCCACGGCAAGGAAATCAAAGACTTGCCAGAAGTAACTCAGAATGTAGAAGCAAACCAGGGGAAGTTCACAGTAGAGGAATCCAGCAAAGATAAACAATTGTTTTCATTTGGAAACCAGGCACCCACTCTTCTGCCTCAGGAAGAACAAAGCCTTCTAAACTAAAGAAATAAAGACTTCAAACAAAGAATAACTGAGCATCTAGAACAGCACAAAAACATCAGAATAAGGCTGTCTGCATTGAAGCTTGTTCCAAAGAAACAGCTAGCACACACATTAAAAGATGTAAATACTGCAATATCAAGTATAAGCACTGCAAGAAACAAACCAATTAATTTACAGCACAGTTGCAGTTATAACTGAATACCTGGGATGCAAAATCAACAGAGAAGAAAAAAACCCAAACAGTGCTCCACAAAAATGGAAGATTAGACTGGAAAATAAGATCAGCAAGTTAAGATCAGATGCAAGTAAACTAGAACAGATGAAAGAAAAGAAGCTGAAAAACAATAAGACCAAAGAATACCTAATCAAGAAATACCACAATAAGGAAGATCAAGGAAGCACTAGAAATAATAAAGCAGCAAATAACAGCTATAGCAGGGGTGGGTTCTAATTTTTTTTACTACCGGTTCTGTGGGCGTGGCTTATTTTGTGGGTGTGGCTTGGAGGTCATGTGACTAGGTGGGTGTGGCTAGCTGGTCAGAGTCATTTCTGGAAGGTCCTTGCACTTACGACCAGTCCTTGCACTTACGACCAGTCCTCGCACTTATGACCCGACTCATTTGTTTGCTTTTAGCACTGATCAGCGGTAGGACGGCCCTTTGAAGCCCCGCGGCAAGAGTTCAAACAGTTTTTTTCCCTCTAGTCATCAGCTGGGACTCAGGAGGCAGCAATAGATTGGGGGTGGGACCAAATAAAAGGTAAGAATAACGTGGGGGGGTGGGGGGGAGGGCAGGGGGGAGAACCGGTTCGGTGACATCATATCGTCACCGCTACTGGCTCCTCCCCACCGAACCGGGAGGAACCCACCACTGAGCTATAGCCAAGATCAGCAGATACAAAGCTCGAATTGCAAATTATAGGCAGAACCTCCCAATTTCAATCCAATCAGAAACATTTCTACAATCTATCAATGGAAAATGGAAAACAGAATCAGTTAGTACCTGACAAGGAAGAAAGGGTGCAGTTCTGGTCATAGATATGGGATAATCCAAAGATATACAACAAAGTTAAAAGTGGTGGATAAGAATAAAAAACAAGTTGAAATGAAAATAGTAGTACCTGCAGAAATGGTAGAGAAAAGAGCAAGGAAGATCAAGAATTGGTCAGCACCAGGTGAAGATGAACTGCATAGTTTTTGATTGAAACATCTAACTGGTCTATACACATATATACATCTATATTGTCCCAGCAAAAGGGAATATTATTTTGTTTCAGGAGATCTGTCAGAAAGATATTCTTTGTGTTTCCTTAATGTTGTCTATATACACTAATTGCCATTACCATCAGAGATTTAACATTTCTGGAAAAGAGTTGCAAATATTCAGAGAAATTCCAATTACAACATTAAGGAAACACAAAGAATATCTTTCTGTGGAGATGGGAGCCACAGCTGGAATCCCTGGAACATCCTTTTCATAACAGATGCATTGCAAGATTCTGACATGGAATGTTAATGGAGCAAATTCCACACAAAAGAGAAAGAAATTATTTCATTATTTGAAAAAAGAGAACCATGATACAATATGTTTGCAAGAAACTCATATAAAAAGGACTGACAAAAAATATTTAATAAATAACACTGGAACTTTAATAAAGTTAAAGTTACTTAAATAAAGTTTAATAAGTCTGGAACTTATTTCTGCTAATTCTAAGCAAAAAATTAATGGGGTAGTTTTGTATATAAAACTCCAATTACATCCACATTTGTTTGCTGATGATCAAGGCAGATATGTAATTATGCAAATTGAATTACAGGGAATAAAATCTATTGTGGTGGGATTATACACCACACAGCAAGAAAAAGGCAAGTTTCTTAAACATTTGTCTGAACACTTATTCTCCTATTCTTTTCAGTATTGGTGTATAATTAGAGACTAAAATAGGGTAGTAACCCCACAATTGGACAGATCACTTGATAAAGGAATGAAAGAAACCCGAACATTTTTTTGAGCTGACCAATACTTTAGGTTTGATTGATGTTTGGAGGTGTAAAAATGACACAAATCCTTTTCTAGAATCAATATGATTTGGATTACAAAAAATCCAATTCACAAAACAACTAAATTCTTCCAACAACTTTTTCTGATCATAATCCAGTGTCTTTACATCTTAAATTTGGTCCTCAGTCTTTTAAATGGAGATTAAATTAGTCTGTTTTGCAGAGGCCACAAATTATACTTTTTAAAGTATGTAAAAAGGTACAGTATTTGGGGGTGACTCTTACTGAGGAAAATTATAAGCTTTATAAAAATAATTATGGTAAAATATGGAAGGAAATGAAATTTGATTTAAATAGATGGGAAAAATTAGATTTGTCATTAATGGGATGAATTTCAGTAATTAAAATGAATGTACTTTTGTACTACCTAGAATGATATTTTTATTTCAGACTATACCGAAATTTATTTGGCAAAATAAAAAAAAATTAAATTAAAAATAATTAAATCTAAGCTGCTACAAAATTCCAAAGATACAAGAGGTCTGGGTTTATTTATTTATTGGTTCGATTTATATGCCATCCTTCACCGGAGACTCAGGGCCACTTACAATGCATTAAGCAATAGCCTTCATACTTTTATATATACCTGCTTAGTAGGGCTTTCGCCACCCCCAAGTGGTGTTCTTTTTATACAAAGTCAGCTTATTGCCCCCACAATCCGGGTCCTCATTTTACCTACCTCGAAAGGATGGAAGGCTGAGTCAACCTTGAACCTGGTGAGATTTGAACTTGCAGGCAGCTGGTGCTACTTAACAGCACTTTAGTCTGCTGTGCCACCAAGGCTCCTTTGTTGTCTGGTATGGTTAAAAGATTGAATAACTTTAAAAAATTCAAAGCTGTTAGACCTTGAAGGTTTTGATTTGAGATTTGGGTGGTATGCCTATTTGCGGTATGACAAAGTAAAAATGAATCCTAGTTTTAAGATTCATACTATTAGGCAAATGATTGCATGTTATTTTTATTATTATTTATTTATTATTTATTAAATTTTTATACCGCCCTTCTCCCGAAGGACTCAGGGCAGTGTACAGCCAAGATAAAAACCAACAATATAAAAGTTAAAAATAATTTAAAATTATTAAATAGTTTGGCCAATAATCTAAAATAAAATAACCCATAAAATAATATTTTAGGCCAGCCCTGCTTGATGGAATAATAGTGTTTTAAGGGCGCGGCGAAAGGTACGAAGGTCAGGAATCTGATGAATTTCCCGGGGCAGCTCGTTCCAGAGGACACCTGCTTTTGTAAAATGATGTTTTGCTTGTGGGGCTAAAGGGCATATAGCTAAGTATTGTAAGAATAAGAAAATGTCTGTTGGGGACAATAATAGACCCAAGAAGGGTTGTAATTTAGCTATATCCAGTTCAACTACTAAAGTGAACCAGGATTGGTGGGTTGTTGATAGTGGTACTTCTCAATCTATTACTAGGAATAGAAAATTTTTTGTGGAATTGAATAAAGGTAACCCCAGCAAATCGTATCAATGGTTTTAAAACCAAAAAGCCATTAGAAGTAGTGTTTATAGATTTGATTGGACCAAAAAAACCCAGTATAGGAGGAGCCTGCTATATCCTAAGCATAGTAGACCATTACTCTAGATACGGATTCTGTTATCTAATGAAAACGAAATGTGAAACATTCCAGCATATAAATAACCGGCTGCGATTTGTAGAAAGGAAACAGAAGTTTAAAGTAATGTGCTTAGTAACTGATAATGGCACAGAATTCACTAACCAAAGGTTAGAGAAATTTTTGCAAGAGGCAGGAATACAGCATAAACGATCTGCACCGTATAGACCACAACCCAATGCTTATGTTGAGAGAAGGGGTCAAACATTACAAGCTATGACTAGAACAATGTTGGCAGATTCTGGTTTGCCTGAAACCTTATGGGGTGAGGCTGTTATGTGTGCTAATCATGTACTAAATAACGTTGTACATTCATCTACGGGTGAAATACCATTTACATTATGGCATGGGAGGAAACCAAACCTTAGTTACTTGCACACATTTGGAGCCCCTGCTTGGGTACATATTCCATTTAATGTGAGGAGGAAGGAACAACAGAGAGCCAAAAAAATGTTTTTTGTTGGCTATGATTCAAATCATCGGTCCTTTAGATTTTGGGCACCAGGAACTACTAGTGTTTACTGTAGTACAAATGCAAAATTTCTGGAGCACGAAGGATGGGAGAAACTTGAGCATGCAGATTACAGACAGGATGACAATAATGTTAGTATTAAGCATGAAATGTTTAACGATACCCCTGATGAGGATATAGACAATGTAGAGGTCTCTATTAAGGATGACATAGAGGACGTAGGTTTAGGGGAGGAGATACCAGAAATGAGTCCTGAATTGCCTAGGAGATCTAATAGGGAAAGACATCCACCTGATAGGTATAAAGCAACCGTAGTTTGTCAGGTTAACATAGAACCTTCAAATTATGAGGACATCAAGATGTATCTGAAAAGAAGTAAAATGCATGGAAGGAGGCAATGAGTAAAGCAATCAACCCATTAACTAAATTAGGAATTTATGTAAATGTTAAATTACCACCTGGAGAGAAATTGATTGGTTGTAGATGGGTGTATAAATTAAAGAAAGGTATATATGGGTCTGTAACCCATAAAGCTCGCCTTGTAGCTCAAGGTTTTGCTCAAACTGAAAAAGATTTTGATGAGGTGTTTGCTCCGAGTTTAAGAGCTAGCACGCTAAGAACAATGCTAGTGTGGGTGGCAAAGAATAAGTATATAATTAACCATATAGATGTGGAGACAGCATACTTGCATGCTCCATTACAACATAACATTTATATGAGAAAGCCGTTAAGAGTTAAAACAAATAATCAAACTGATTGTTGGAAATTAAAAAGAAGCCTTTATGGTTTAAGACAATCAGGGTCTGAATGGAACCAGTGTATAGTTAAAGAGCTTAATAATATTGGATTTCAGGAAGGTGTAGCAGACAAATGTTTCTTTAAAGGAGAGAATGATGGTTTAATATCATTTTTGCTATTATTTACTGATGATATAGCAATAGAGACTAAAACTGATAAAGAAGCAATGGAGATTATTAGAAAGTTGCAAGATAAATTCAAGATCAGGAATTTAGGTCATATTAGACATTATTTGGGCCTTGATATTGTTCAAACAGCTAGAGGATATAAATTGTCTCAGTCTAGCAAGATAAGTCAGATGTTCAACGCTATAGTATGGAGCTATGTAAGCCAGCTAAAACACCTATGGCACAGGATTTCCAACATGGAGAAATCCAAAGTCCTGGATTTAGTAAGGAGATCTATCAATCCCTAATAGGAAGTCTATCATATATTAGCAATTGGTCGAGACCTGATATTTCATATAGCGTAAACCAATTAGCAAGATATAATGCAGAGCCAACAGATCGGCATTGGGAGGCCGCAAATCCAATAAAGCGATATGGTCCAGCTGGAATATTGTATGTCCGAAAATAATATTGCCGATAATTTCACCAAAGCGCAGGGTGCAGTCAAACATAAGATGTGTTGCGAAAGCTATGGCTTGGGAATATGAACAGTTATATATTGGCCTGTCCAAAGGGGAGAATGTTAGGATATGGTGTATGCCTAACAGGTTGTCCAGGCAATATATGGACAATATATGTGTTCTATGACTTTAACATGAATATGTATTATATGACTTTAAGAGGTACTGATGAATCATTGTAATGCTGAGTCATTGTATCCTGATTGGATAAGCTCTGTTGTAACTGTATTTAAGAAGGGAGCTGAAATCTAGCTGAAATGTCATTGATGATATGCTATCATCGTGTGTGGATATGCTCCCATCGTGTGTGGAAATGCTATCATCATGGGTGGATACCCATCGTGTGCGGAAATGCTACCATCATGATCTGTTACCAGCGTGAATGTGCTGCTATTTATTACCTATTGCTGTTATGTATGGTAAGAAGACTTTTGTATCACTGGACTGATTTGACTGGCAAAGACTTGGATTGATAAAAGACTATGAGATTGTTTTTCACTACAAAGTAAAAACTTTGATAAACCAGTTTGTATGTATTTTATTCATTGCTCTCAGCACCGTTTCCCTGTGCTCTACGCTCTGTTGGTTGGTTAACAATATCCTTAACAGGTGCAGAAGGCGGTCTCGTAAATATCCAGGTCCCAAGCCATGGAGCGCTTTAAAGGTAGCAACCAGCACCTTGAATCGCACTCGGAAGACCACCGGGAGCCAGTGCAGCTCGCGCAGGAGTGGTGTTACATGGGAGCGTTGAGTCACTCCCGTAATTACCTGCGCAGCCATATTCTGGACTAGTTGGAGCCTCCAGGTGCTCTTCAAGGGGAGCCCCATGTAGAGAGCGTTACAATAGTCCAGACAGGAGGTGACGAGGGCGTGAATGACTGTGTGTAAGGAGTCCCAGTCCAGAAAAGGACGCAACTGGTAAATCGGGCGAACCTGATTAAAAAGCCTCCCTGGCCACAGCCGTCAGGTGGTCTTTCAAGGACAGCTGCGAGTCCAGGAGGACACCCAAGTTGCGAGCCCTCTCTGAGGGGGTCAACGTCTCACCCCCAATAGTCAGTGATGGAGTCAACTGACTATGACGGGACGCCGGAAACCACAGCCACTCGGTCTTGGAAGGGTTGAGTCTGAGCTTGTTCTTCCCCATCCAGATCCGTACAGCTTCCAGGCACCGGGTCATCACTTCAAGGGCATCATTGGGGTGGTCTGGGGTGGAAATGTACAGCTGAGTATCATCAGCATACTGATGGAAATCCACCCCGAAGCCACGGATGATCTCGCCCAGCAGCTTCACATAAATGTTGAACAGGAGGGGCGAGAGGACCGACCTTGGTGGCACCCCACAAACTAGGCGCCTTGGGGTCGACCTCTGCCCCCCTGCCAACACAGACTGCGTACGGCCGGAGTGGAAGGAGGGGAACCACCGTAGAATGGTGCCCCCCACTCCTAACCCCTCCAGCCGGCGCAGCATGATACCATGGTCGATGGTATCAAAAGCCATCGAGAGGAACAACCCCTGTCCCGAGCCCTCCAGAGATCATCAACCAATGTGACCAATGCCGTTTCCGTGCTATACCCAGGCCTGGAAACCCGACTGGAACAGATCTAGATAGTCCGCTTCATCCAGGTGCTGAGGAAGCTGTCATGCCACCACACTCTCAACAACCTTCGCCACAAAACGAAGGTTGGAGACAGGACGATAATTTGATAAAACAACCGGGTCCAGGGAAGGCTTCTTGAGGAGGGGCCTCACCATTGCCTCTTTCAAAGTGGCGGGAAAGAAACCTTCACTCAAAGAAGCGTTAATAATCCCCTGGAGCCAGCCTCGTGTAACCTCCTGGGAAGCCAGCACCAACCAGGAGGGACACGGGTCCAACAAACATGTGGTCGCATTCAGCCAGGATTCTGTCCACATCCTCAGGAATCACAAGGTCAAACTCCTCCCAGCTAACACTCTCAAGACCCACCTCCATCACCCCATCTGAACCCATCCAGTCGGAGTCCAAGCCTTCCTGAATCTGAGTGATTTTGTCATGCAGATATTGCACAAAATCCTCAGCCCTACCCTGCAAGGGGTCTTCCTGCACTCCCGTATGGAGTAGGGAACGGGTCACCCTAAACAGGGCGGCTGGGCGGTTATCCGCAGACGTAATCAGAGCGGAAAAATAATTAAATTTTGCCACTTTGATCGCCACTAGGTAGGTCTTAATATGAGACCTCACCAGTGTTCGGTCAGATTTGGAACGGCTGGCCCTCCAACCGCTCTCCAGGCGTCTTTTCTGGCGCTTCAACTCTCTCAGCTCCTCGGAGAACCAAGGAGCCAATTGAGATCGGCGCCGAGTCAGAGTTAATAAGGTGGTTAAATATTTACAATGTTGTAGGTGACAAAGTTGATGCTGCTGACAATTGGTCTGAGTGGAGTTTCCTCTTTGTGGATTTTGGGGAATCCGTATATGCATGGGGTAGCTTCCCCAGGGTAAAGATGATAATATTGTGGCTTGTTGATGGCATTGTCCTTCAGCAGGTATTGCAAGAAATCAATCACCATTTTCTTGTAACTGCTGGTGCGGTGTCTCTTCTGAGTCTCATACGTAGTAATCTCCTTCAGAAGATTGTTCACATTGGCCTTGTACTCATCTTCCTTTATCAGATGGCAGGATGGTGATGTTTTGGACTCTTCCTATCGAGCTCTCCTTTCTTGAATTCTTTCTTGTCAACAATTCACAGGACCACCAGCAAAGTTTGGAAACCAAACTGAACCTGGATGGAATCATGGTTTCCTATGATGTGACTTCTGTCTTCACCTGCATTCCAACAACTGAAACTATCATGGTAGTGAAAAGATGACTGCTACAAGACAGCACCTTAAGTGACAGAACCAACCTCAGCCCAAACCATGTATGTGTCATACTAGACCTCTACTTGACCACTACCTATTTTAAATATAATGAAGGTGTCAGATAGAATCTCTTTCTTTTTTTCAAACCTTATCGCTATTCAACTTGACAATGAACTGAAGGGAGAAACCAGAGCTGGTTTTGTTTTTTCAGTACCAAATGGTGTATTCAATAAAGATTTACTTTTGGGAATTCAAAGCTCCCAAGAGTGTTTACTTGTTTTGGTGCATTAGTGCATTACAGCTGACATTAAACCAACTCTCTTTAATTTAATGCAGCCTACTTGGATGCCTCTAAGAGAGTTATGACATAACAATGTCCAGTACAGAGCAAAAAGTAGATGCCACAGCAAAGCCTGGATCTGGCCATCCATGGGAAGCATTCGAAACAGCCCAGGAGGACTCCGGGACCCAATCCAAGCTAAGGGTGGAGAAGACAGAGCAGCCACCAGTGCAAGAGGAAGGAGCCATGGCAGGATCCCTCCACCTTGACCCAAAAATGCGATGGCCAGTTGAGGTGGGGAAGGCAGCTGAAATAGAATTCCCCTTGATCCTGCCTAGGGTTGCGGTGACTCGAGGAAGCAAATGGAAAGCCAGGAGAGATGCAGACTGAGAAGAGCCAGCAGAGTGGAAATTCCTGACTGCATAACACAGCCCTTCGGTAGAGCAGCTGCATGACAGATTTGTCGGAATGAAGATGCAGGAAGCAGTGTCAATGAAATTATCAGTCCTGGGAGCAGGGCTTGGAACTGGCCAAGCATCAGCAGCCTCAGCCTCATCTCCACCCCAACTGGTGAGGCCAGGGCACATGGGGCAAGGAGCTGGGGGTCCCAGAGGGATGGCTCCATTCCCTCCAGAAAGACAAGCCCAAGGGGTCCCTGCAGTGGCAGGATCTCTGGCTCATGCAGTCCCAAAGGTGATGGGGCTGCCACCAGACTATGTGCCAGTCCAGAATGACTGAGAACCCCTGCCTCTGAAAGCCATGTTCGATTGGTGGCCAAAGAAGTTAGCCTATTTCCTGAACCTGGTGTGGAACCACTTGGAGCGATGCAGAGCAATATACCTAGATGAAGTTGCCTGTGTGAAGTTGCAATTACTTCAAATCTAGAAGGAGAGACTGTGGACTGGGTGATGTTTCTCCACAATGAAGGGGCCCCAGAGTAGGGAAATGAGGATGCCTTCCTAGATGAACTTCGAGCTAGATTTGGACACACCACACAAACCTGCCAAGCAGCACCTGGAATCCGTGCCATAAGCCATAGCCAAATACATTTGGGAGTTCCATAGCCTGGCTGGGAAGCTAAGGAGGTGGCCAGAGCATTTCTGGTCTATCACTTTCAAGATGGAGTAAATAAGGAACTATACCAAAAAACTGCCTCTCCCGGGGAATTCTGGACGAGCAACATGTGTGGTACCACCTGGCAACCACAGTGAAGCTAGATCTGTTGGAATATCAGCAGCACACAGAGCATCACGGTTGCGCCTGACGAAGCCATGAGAAGTGCCTTCTGGTGCTCAAAGGTGAAATAGCCCCTCCCTCGACCCCAAAGTAGAGTCTGTGACACCCTTCCAGAGCCTGCTTCCAATGTGGAAAAGAAGGCCATTGGGCTGCAAATTGCCTAGCCCCACAGCCCATGTCAGTGCTCAGTCTTCCAAGTCAACCGAAGGCCAAAAGGACACCAAGAAAGACAAAGGAGAAGATGCAGGTGGCACAACAGGTTGTGGAGGTCGCTCTCTCCATTCAGCAAGGGGGACAGAACTCCGATCACCAGCAAGCCTAATCTGATCCTCTATGACAGTGACAGCAAGGAGGATGACGACCCGATGGTAAGTGGAACTATCGGCCCTTTGACCATGCAGGTGGAGATGTTAGTGCCCTACTCAGGAGCAAGGGGGTCTTCACTGCCCTGGTAGACTAAAGTTCCACCTGCTTGGCTGCTTGGTCAGCCTATGAACGGTAGAAAAGATGGAGACTTAAGAAATTGAGGCAGCCTATGAACTTTGAACAAGTTGATGGTTCACTCAGGGGTGTGCGTGCCTGCAACGTACCTAACAGAGCCAGTGAGACTAAAGACCGGGAGCCATGAGAGACCATTTGATTTATAGTATTCCCAAAATGGCAGAGACTATGATATTAGGGTTGGCGTAGCTGAAAAAGTAGAATCCAGCAGTTAACTGGAAGGGCAACAAGTGGTGCTTGAGAAGTATAGTAGGCGAACTACAGTGAGTGGGGATGATGCACAAAGTTGGCAAAATATCATTGGTGGGGAAGGGGAAGACAGAGCCCATTAATGAACTAGCTGAGAGTGCTAGTATGGTTGAGCATCTCAAAAAAATACCGGGACCTAGCAGAAGCATTTAGCAAGTGGGAGTTGGATGTACTCCCTCCCCATCACCCAATGGACTGCGTAATTGAAATACTGCCTGGGGCAAAATTAGCCAACTAAAGATGTACTCAATGACCCCAAGGGAAATGGAGGAGCTCAAGAACTCTGTGGACAAAAATCTAGCTAGGGACTTCATCCAAAAGGCAAAATCCAGAATGGCAGCCCCCGGTGATCTTCAAGGGAAAAAAAATGGTTCTTTGAGATTGTGCATGGATTTTTGAGAAATTAATGGAGTCTGCATGGAAAATATGAAACCCCTCCCCTTTGTGAAGGATATGTGTCAGAGTGTTTACAGCATACACACACACACACACACACACACACACACACACACACACACACGTGCTAAGCAAAGCCAGGCAGGCAATCAGTCTTCTTCAACTCTACATGGAGAACTACAATGCAGATACACGAGGAGTGATACACGAGAGAGAGAGAGAGATGCCCACTAATGGCCTCCTTTATATAGACAGCTTCTTAAAGGGCAATAACCCTGCTGACTCATCCTCAGTCTTAAAGGGCCACATCCTTACAACGGCTGGTCTGCTTTAAATCTACATTACTGACACTCCTCCCATTTAAAACTGAACATCTGATAATCCAAATGCTTTAACATGTTCCTGATTTTTGTACAAAGATATAGGCTTCATTAATATATCAGTTATATTATGGTCAGTAGAACATTGCTGTAATCTTATTAGTTTCTCCTTTACAGCCTCCCTAACAGTACAATATTTGATGTCTACATATTTACTCCTGCTTCCAATGCGATCGCCTGTTGCCATCTTTATACATGCAACATTGTCTTCAAACACTGGTATGGCTTCTTTTACATTCCTTACATCCTTCAGCAATTGTACATACCAGGTTATTTCTGAACAAGCTTCACACAGTGCTATGAATTCCGCTTCAGCAGTAGAGAGTGCTACTGAAGGTTGTTTTCTGGATTTCCATCCAATTATAGTAAATAACCAATAACACGCAAATAACACGACAAACCCTGTGTTTGATTTTCTATCCTGTATATCATTTGCCCAGTCACTATCTACATAGCATTTTAATGAGAGGTCACCGGATGGTTTTATCCACAGTCCTACGTCCATTGTTCCTTTTAGATACCTTAATATTCTTTTCACTCCTAACCAGTGGTGGTGTTTTGGTGCTGCAGTGTGCCGACTTAATATACTAACAGCATTGGTTATATCAGGCCTTGATTGTCATTCTCTTTAACTCTGGCTTCCTCCATTTATCTCATTGTTCATTAGGCAATGACCATGACCATACTGTATCTCTTGGTAATTATGGGGTTCATTCCTAACACTATCTACTCTAACCTCCCTTGCAGTGAACTGCTCAGGAGTTAACCCTTTATCTTACCCTTCAGGTCTCCTATGTATACCTCTGTTTGTTTGCCTTGGGTTTTTCTTACTCACAGGACACACCCTGTATTTTTCCTCCTTACAAACAGCACGTTCTACATACATCTTGCACTGCTTTGGTTTTTGCTGTGGCTCATGCCACCTAACTAGGTCTGGCATCTTCTGCAACTCTCTAACACTCGCATGCTCCACCTCCCTATGCAACAAATGAACAGTTACCATGTGTGGCAGCATTTGTACAAGTTTGTGCACAACTATTCTCCTGCCTTCCTAGAATGTACAGGCCATTTCTTAACCCTTCGTGCATGTATCCTTCCACCTTTTCTAATGGAGTACTGCCCTCCTGCAAACAATATTTCATAACCCTGCCTGTCTAATCTGGATACACTTAACAGATTATGATTTAATGCAGGTACAATAGAACATTGTACATACATCTTGTGTGCCTCAGTAAACATCCTCTAACTCAAGAAATGTCCCTCTCATAGCCTGCAGATGTGTGGACATGCTTTCCCCCTGCTTCAGTTATGCTTTATACAGTCTTCTTGTCAGCAACACTTTACTGCACACAGTCTCTCTCATATACACACTACGCGAAGCCTCCCAGCACTCTTTCACAGGCTGGAGACCCCTCATGTGTATCAGCTGACTGTCTTCTAAAGCCAGAATTATGTTGGCTAATGTCTTTTCATTTCTCCTCTGGTCTCCATCATCCAGGACTGATGATGGATTAGAAATGATCATTCACAACTCCTCCCTCTGCAGGTACATCTCCATCTTTACACTCCAGGAGAGGTAGTTTGTCTCATTCAGCTGAGACACCATGAAACCTCCTCCCATTATGCCGACAAAGGCCATGTTGCCTGCTTTCTTTCACAAGCCACTAACCATTATCAAACTGTGATGCACAACCCCTCTGGCTCTGGTACAAGCTCTCACTGGGTTTCTCTTCTCTCTAGTCTCTCTAGTCACTCTGGCCTTTTCTCTGGACTGGGCCTATAACCTGTCAGAATGTTTACAGCATGACTACTATTTTGAGACAAATATATATACACTGCTCAAAAAAATAAAGGGAACACAAGCAGAAGACATCTGAGATCTGAATGAATGAAAAAGCCTTATTAAATACTTTGTTCATTACATACAGTAGTTTTGTGTTCCCTTTAGTTGTTTGAGCAGTGTATTTTATTTTTTTTGAGCAGTATACATACATATGTTAAGCAAAGTCATGCAAGCAATCGACATGGAGAACTACAATGCAGATACACGAGGAGAGAGTGTGATAAATGAGGAGAGAGAGTGATACATGAAGAGAGAGAGAGACTCTCTCTAATGGTCTCCTTTATATAGACAGCTTCTTAAAGGCAATAACCCTGCTGACTCATCCTCAGTCTTAAAGGGCCACATCCTTACAATGGCTGGTCAGCTTTAAATCTGCATTACCCTGACAACACGGTAGGATACCTGGCCAAGAAAATGTTCACCAAACTGGACTTGAGAGAAGCATACTACCAAGTGAGAATTAAGGAGGGGGAAGAGTGGAAAACAGCCTTCAATTTCCCCTTAGGGTGTTACCAATTCCCAGTGATGCCCTTCAGACTGCAGAAAGCACCTGCAGTGTTCATGCAGCTGATAAACAAAATGCTGCACGAGCATCTGTATAAGAGGGTGTTGGTGTACCTGAACAACATCCTCATTGATTCTGAAATGATGGAAGATCACGTAAAGTTAGTGTGGGAAGTGGCAAGGCAATAACAGGCAGTAGGGAGAAAGCAGAGCTGTTTAACTCATTCTTTGCATGTCTTTATGCAAAAAGAAATTATAGCCCAACATACCAAAAAAATTACTGTAAAAGACAAACTAGAAATAAAAATTAAAATAAGTAAGAAAATGGTAAGAGAACACCTAGCTAACCTTGATGAATATAAATCACTGGGACCTGACAGATTACATCCCAGAGTTCTGAAGGAGCTGTCAGATGTTATCTCAGAACACCAGGGAATTACCTGAGGATTGGAGAAGGGCTGATAAGGTTTCCATCTTCAAGAAAGGTGGGAAACAAAGCCAGGAAACTACAGACCAATCAGTCTAACATCAAGACTCAAAGAGAAATTTTTGCTCTTCCATTCTGTCTGGCAGAAAGATAATGGTGATGTTTTCCAAACCCAGTAGCAAAAACAGTGATTACATGAGGGTGCAGAAATGCAAAATAAATGCACCTGCTTTATAACAGGCCAACTTTAAAGTTATCATCACTCCTAAAATGTACAAAGCACAAGCCACTGATTATTTTTTTTAAAAAAAAACTGCAATACAGCTGCATTTTAAGAAAAATGTTTCTCCAAAAAGTCACTTAGAAAGGACCATGTGACTCAGTAATTGAGTTTAGAAGAATTCTGTTCTTTTAAAGAAACCCTCTAATTATGGCTCTTACCCCCATCCATAAACTAAAGTGTAAGCTTATCATTGCCTTAATATGTTAAGATAGACTAGACTAGACTACACTAGACTAGACTAGACTAGAATTCTTTATTGGCCAAGTGTGATTGGAGACACAAGGAATTTGTCTTTGGTGCATATGCTCTCAGTGTACATAAAGAAAAAAAAATATATTCATCAAGAATCATAAGATACAACACTTAGTGACAGTCATAGGTTACTAATAAGCAATCAAATCATACTAGGAAACAAATAAAACAATATAAATTGTAAAGATAACATGGTTATAGTCGTAAGTGGGAAGAGATAGATAATAGGAAGGATGAGAAGAATAATTGTAATACAGTCTTAGTAAATAATTTGACAGTGTTGTGGGTTTAGCAGAGTGATGGCATTCAGGGAAAAACTGTTCTTGTGTCTAGTTGTTCTGGTGTGCAGTGCCTATAGTGTCGTTTTGAGGGTAGAAGTTGAAACAATTTATGCCCAGGATGTGAGGGGTCTGTAGATATTTTCACAGCCCTCTTTTTGACTCATGCAGTATTCAGGTCCTCAATGGAAGGCAGATTGGTAGCAATTGTTTTTTTCTGCAGTTCTAATTATCCATTGAAGTCTGTGTCTGTCTTGTTTGGTTGCAGAGCCAAACCCGACAGTTATAGAGGTGCAGATGACAAACTCAATAATTCCTCTGTAGAATGAGCACAATTACCAGACACAAACTCTGTAGATGAGCACAATTGCCAGCTGGTTAATTTTATTTCTAAATACCAGCCATTTTGCCATTTCTACTTTTTAAAAAATTACATTTTAACTCTGTTTTTAATCTTTGCACTAATAAATTGATATCTGAAAAAGGACAGAAATTCCCAGTGTTGTCAAAGATTTAGAAACTTCAAAGCAGCAAAAGCAGCAAAGACAAAGTGACACTGAAGCTTTTGTTGTGCTCCTGATAGAGGATGCTAGTTGCCAAAATGGGCCAATTGTGAGAATGAAGTCTTCTAAATCCATCTGGATCTGCTTGGGAGAGGGAACTGACCCCCAGAATTTCATTCACTGACCAGCTGCAAAGGGCAGACAAGCTGCTCAGCTTCAAGAGTATGAAAAGAAAGTAAATGGATTTATGGAGATTCTCACTCATCCAGGTCATGGTTGTCTCAAAGGTGCTTTTTCCAGAGGCAACTGGACTTCGTTTTTTCTTTGAAGATGTTTCGCTTTTCATCCAAAAAGCTTCTTCAGCTCTGACAGGATGCTTCAATTTGTGTTCGTTGCAAATAGCTGGTCATTTGCATCCTTTTGGAGGGTCATTGGAGCATCCTGTCAGAGCTGAAGAAGCTTCTTGGATGAGAAGCAAAACGTCTTCACAGAAAAAACAAAAAAGGCCAGTTGTCTCCGGAAAAAGCATCTTTGGGACAAATAAATGGATTTTTTCTCTAGATCAGGGGTGTCAAACTCTATTTCATTGAGGGCCACATCAGGGTTGTGTTTGACCTCAGGGGGCCAGGGTGGGATAGGCATGGCCCTCTGCCAGTGAAAATGGAGCTCAGGAGGCCATGCACGGCCCCCGGGCCCCATTTTTGGCTGGGACAGCTTCCTGAAGCCCTCTGCCAGTGAAAACGAGCTAAAAAGAATCTGTTTTCATTGGTAGAGGGCTGCACAAAGGCGTCCCGGCTGAAAACGGAGCCTGGGAGGGTCGCGCACGGCTTCCTGAGCTCTGTTTTCGCTGGCAGAAGGACTGCGGGCCAGTCCTTCGCTGTTTCCAGGGTATCCCTGTGGGCCAGATCTAAGGCCCGTGGGGGCCAGATCCGGCCCCTGGGCCTTGAGTTTGACCCCCCTGCTCTAGATCCATGACTCATTCAGATTGTTCTGGAAAGATGGGATGGGTATAAAAAGTGCCCAGCAATAGGGTTAGTTTGCAAAGAAAATTATTAGTCAAGCAGAGTTCCTTGGACTCCTTTCCAAAGAAGATTGCAAAGCAATAATATCTGCTTGTTTGCACCAAGAACTCTGCTAAAGCTAACATATTCAGGGATTCCATCTGTTCTCTCCCTTCATCTATATAAATAAAAATGTAAATGTCTGTTTGTACATAACCGCACATCTCTGAAAGTTCTTCACTGATTGCTTTCAAATTTTGACACAATGTTACATTCGACTACGGGCATGTTTTTATATACCTATATTATATACATGTCACACCTATGACAAGTAAAAACATGAAAAACATTGGAAAACATTGAAAGACATTGACAAACATTGAAAAACAGCGCCATCTGGTAAAACCAACATGGCAGCCTCCCAGCCCAGATTACGCTCAACAGATTTCTGCTCCTTATATTTAGACTCTCCATATTGCTTCCAAGAAACTGTGCATTTGGAAGGCAGAGACGCCCGAGGGCCATATCCTGCCACCAGGCTCGACAGGTAGGCAGCCGGCTCCCTGCTGGGAAGCCCTCGCAGCCAGCACTTTTAGGGTGGGCCGGGGCCTGCCCGAGCCTGGCTCTGACCTCCCCCTTCCCTGGCCGCCCCGCGAACTAGCCTCGCCTGCCGCTGCTGCCCATCCCCCTCACCAGCCGCTCTTGGGGCTCCCGCCAAAGAACACCTGGCAATGAGGCTGCCTGTGTCCGCCGAGTGGGAACCCTCCATCCCTTGCCTGGCCCGAATCGCACCTGGCCCAGCGCTACCACGGGCCCCGAGGTCAGAAAGACCAGCCGCTAACCGGCGCTATGTGAATCCGGTTGGTGAGCAGGAGATGGAGGCCTTTGATTCCCAGGTGGGTGCTCTGGCAGTTCACGGAGTCTACACAAAAATTTCGGCCTGTGGCAGAAAAGGGGCTCCGGGGAGGCTTTGGGGGGCGGAAACGGCCAGTAGGGAGGATGGCTGGCCCTCCTTCGTTTCGCCTGGAAGAGCAGGGGATTTAATCATTTCCCTGCCCTTGGCAGGCAGGGGAGGAGAACTGCGCAGGAGGGGTCCAGTGGGGTGTGCGTGGCTCCTGGCTTTGCCGCTTTCTTCCTTCGGGCGGGAAGCCCCAAACCAGCCTCAAACCCCCACCGCACCCCCTCCCTCCCTTCCCTTCCCTTCCCTTCCCTTCTCTGCTATGCATCTCCCCATCGAGCCCCCAGAGAACATCTGTGTAGGGAGGATGGAGGGGGCCCCTGAGTTTCTGCTGTGGTGAGGAGAGCTGGGAAGGCCTGGCCTGAAAAGGTAAGGGTGATGGCGGGGGATGCAGAAGAGGCCGGTCCAGAGACAGAGATAAACAGAGAGAGGGAGAGAGAGACATAGAGAAATACAGAGAGATGGGGGGGGAGAGAGAGAGACACATACAGAGATACAGAAGGAGAGGGTGGGAGAGAGAGAAACATAGAGAGATACAGAGGGGGGAGAGAGAGAGATAGAGAGATACAGACGGGGAGAGAGACATAGAGAGATACTGATGGGGGAGAGAGAGAGAAATAGAGAGATACAAAGAGAGAGGGGGAGACAGAGAGGGAGGATTTTGTGGTTCCCATTGTTTTTTAGCAACTGGTTCTCTGCCCTAATCACCAGCTGGGTAGGCGTGGCTCGGGGGCTGTCATGTGACTGATGAAAGTGAGTGACATCGAGTTGGCCATGCCCACCAAATGTTCATGGAGAGTTTGGAACTTCAGCCTCACTCTTTTAGCCCAGCGGAAGCCCCAGAACGCGTGGCCAGGTACAGCTAGTTATTAATGAAATAGGAACTGTAAAAGTCTGTTGAAAATGTGGAGTAACCGTCTTTCTTTCTTTCTTTCTTTCTTTCTTTCTTTCTTTCTTTCTTTCTTTCTTTCTTTCTTTCTTTCTTTCTTTCTTTTTCTTTCTTTCTTTCTTTCTTTCTTTCTTTCTTTCTTTCTTTTCTTTCTTTCCTTTCTCTTTCTTTCTGCCCTCCCATTTCTCCTCCATTTCTCCCTATTTACCTTTTTCTGTTCACTCCTCTCTTCCTCTCCCACATCTTTCTGTCTTCTCCTCCCTCCCATTTGTGTTCCCCTCCCCTTTCTTCTTTCTTAGCATATTGACTGTTTTCTCCTGTAACTGGGAATATGTACTTTCTACCAATGCTCTTCATCTTGCAAAGCATTCTGTAAACAGCAACAGCTGGTATTGATTTATAAACAGCAGAGCCAGCTTGTGATTTTGGGTATTATTTTCCCAACACCCCAGCTTAATTATTTGCAGACAGTTATTCAGCCTACTGGATGGCACTCTCCCCTGTGCTTGGGGAAAGAAGTAGAACCGTATTTCTTAACACCTCCTGCCACATTCTGCAAAAGTGTGACATGAACTTCTAGTATAGTTGTAATTTTCAAGGTCATGCACAGTTTTGGTTCCGAAAAGCAATTAACTTCTAGGCTCAGTATTTCAAATATGAAGCCACACTTAACATTGAATGTTATTCTCTCACGGTCTGTAAACCCTTCCAAAAATTGCATTGCCCAGTATTTGCATATTTATTAATTTTAAGATATTGCATATTGCACCACATGCATATTATGGAGAATTATGGAGGGGGAAAAAAAGAAAAATCACAGCAAAAGATCACTAAATTAATGAAATAAATATTTTAAACTGCTGCTTCCATTTTGCATAGTGGCTGCAGACACACCCACATATACTAAAATCAGAGTAAATAATTCTTAATTAAAACAAATAAATATTTAATAACAACACAGAAACTCAATCTTCTTAGCTGAGGATTTTGTGCAGTATCTGTATGACAAGATCGCTCAGATTCGGGAAGGCCTGGCCTCTGACTGGATAAGTCCGGATGGGATGACTGAGGCAGGTCTTGAGAGTGTTATCTGGGAGGAGTTTGATCCTGTGGCTCCCGAGGACATGGACAGGATCTGGGACGGATGAACGCGACCACATGTTTATTGGACCCGTGCCCCTCCTGGTTGGTACTGGCTTCCAGGGAGGTTACACGAGGCTGGCTCCAGAGGATTGTTAACGCTTCTCTGAGTGAGGGGGTCCTGCCGGCCCGCTTTGAAAGAAGCGGTGGTGAGGCCCCTCCTCAAGAAGCCCTCCCTGATCCGGCTATTTTGGCTAACTATCGTCCAGTCTCCAACCTTCGCTTCGTTGCGAAGGTTGTTGAGAGTGTGATGGCGCGGCAGCTTCCCCAGTACCTGGATGAAGCTGTCTATCTAGACCCGCTCCAGTCCGGCTTCCGGCCTGGGCACAGCACGGAAACGGCATTGGTCACATTGGTGGATGATCTCTGGAGGGCTCGGGATAGGGGTTGTTCCTCTATCCTGGTCCTGTTAGATCTCTCAGCGGCTTTTGATACCATCGACCATGGTATCATGTTGCACCGGTTGAAGGGGCTGGGGGTGGGGGGCACCGTTCTGTGGTGGTTCTCCTCCTACCTCTCTGACCGGTCGCAATCCGTGTTGACAGGGGGGCAGCGGTCGACCCCGAGGCGCCTTGTTTGTGGGGTGCCACAAGGGTTGGTCCTCTCACCCCTTCTGTTCAACATTTATGTAAAGCCGCTGGGTGAGATCATCCATGGCTTTGGGGTGGAGTTCCATCAGTACGCTGATGACACTCAGCTGTACATCTCCACCCCAGGCCACCCCAACAATGCCCTTAAAGTGATGTCCCAGTGCCTGGAGGCCGTGTGGGCCTGGATGGGGAGAAACAGGCTCCAACTCAACCCTTCCAAGACCGAATGGCTGTGGCTTCCAGCGTCCCAATATAGCCAGCTGGTGCCATCGCTGGCTATTGGGGGCGAATCACTGGCCCCCACGGAGAGGGCTCGCAACTTAGGCATCCTCCTGGATGCACGGCTGTCTTTAGAAGAGCATATGACGGCCGTGGCCAGGGGGGCTTTTTATCAGGTTCGCCTGATACGCCAGTTGCGTCCCTTTCTGGATCGGGACTCCCTACGCACGGTCACTCAAGCACTCGTCACTTCCCGCCTGGACTACTGCAATGCTCTCTACATGGGGCTCCCCTTGGGGTGCACCCGGAGGCTGCAGTTGGTCCAGAATGCAGCCACACGGGGGATTGTGGGAGTGACGGGGCACTCACATATAACACCTCTCCTGCGCGAGCTGCACTGGCTTCCTGTGGTCTTCCGGGTGCGCTTCAAGGTGTTGGTGACCACCTTTAAAGCACTCCATGGCTTAGGGCCGGGGTATTTGCGAGACCGCCTTCTGCCGCCAATAGCCTCCCACCGACCGGTTCGCTCGCACAGAGAGGGCCTCCTCAGGGTGCCGTCAACCAGACAGTGCCGTCTGGCGACCCCCAGGGAGAGAGCCTTCTCTGTGACAGCACCAGCCCTCTGGAATGACCTGCCCCCTGAGATACGCACGATATCAGACCTCCGGACTTTTTGTCGGGCCCTGAAAACACACTTATTCCATCTAGCCGGGCTGGCTTGATCCCATCCTCTCAGTTTTTAATCGAATTCGGTTTTAATTGGGTTGTTTTAAACTTAGCCCAAAATTATTTAATTGTTTTTTAAAGTTTTTTTTAAATTTTATATGCTATGTTTTATCTTGGCTGTACATCGCCCTGAGTCCCGCAGGAGAAGGGCGGTATAGAAATAAAATTAATTAATAAATTAAATAATTAAATAAATAAATAAATAAATAAATAAATAAATAAATAAATAAATAAATAAATAAATTCAACATAGAAACACTACTATAAAGGAATACTTTCTTTTAACCTCTGGAGAAGAAGGACCAATTGATATCATCTCTTATTACTCTTGTGATTCTCAAAAGGTATAAATTTGGTTTCCAGGTTCTGTATTTTTCTATCCAGATCCTGCACAATTTTCAGCAAGGTGCCAATATCTTATGCTTTAGGTTATGCTGTTTTTATGTCAGATCCCTAAAAGTGATACTGCCATTCAAGTGGAGGAAGGGGGGACTTGGATTCAATTTACTAGCATGGCCTGTGTCATCAGATATTTTACAACCTATATCCTAGCGCCAAGGAAGCCTGAGATTCCCTTTACCTGCAGGAATTTTTATGATAGCCATGTGGGTTGTCTCACTTTAAAGGGTAGTGGTGGCAATGCATGTTTGTTCAGGTTCTCAAAGGAAATAGTAAAGAAAACATCTTCACACTTGTGTATTGGCTGAAATCTGCATTCTGACTTAAAGGGAGGGGTCTCTACCACTTTAATCCTACTGCTTTGCCTAAGGGTATTCAGATTGTGCTTTAGCTGGATGGTTTTCACTTCTGCTTAATAAAAGAATCCTTTTGAACAACTACGTTTCAAGAGTTCGTACTTTCTTAAGTTGGAAGGAGAGGTGATCCTTACAGAAAGCACAATCTGCAAAACGGTCAACCCAGAGAAGCAATCTACTGAGGGGACCTTGCAAACCATGTCTGAACAAAGCAGAGAGCTGAGAGAAACCGATTGCTGGGGAGAGACAGCAACCGCCACCGAGTTGGATGCCTGTCTCATGCAACCCATCGGAGAGGATGAGGTAACCCTGGGGAATCCGGAAAAACCCCGCTGTTCGATTGGCATTGGGAAGAAAGATGGCTGGGATGAGAGAACCAGAGGAGTCACCCTCAACCGTGGCAACCGAAAACCGGGGTGGAAACTGGAACTAGAAGCCCTTACTGACCAGGGGAAACTGACTGAAGCACCCCTGAGGGAGGACTATCTGAAGAGGCATATAACCCAATTGGTGATGGAGACTTTGGAAAATCTTAACATCCGAAGGGAGCCAGGACAACAACCAAAGAGCACTGAAAGGGCAGCAGTCGTGGATGATGCCAGGGGAGGCACCCCCCTCCTGGAGCCCGCCTATCAAGCAGATGGTGAAGCAGCAGCGGGAGAAGACCCAGCAAACCCTCCTCCCCCAGGCAGCACGCACGCCAACACCCATTCCCAACCAACCCCGGGTTCCTCAACTGGAAAGAGAAACTCCCCCCCTTGGGGTGAAATTTGATGGGAATCCGCAACAATTAGGATTCTTTGTGGCACATGTGCTCACCTACATGCAAGAGTATGGGCGTGATTCCCAAACCCAAGGCTCCCGAGTGCGAGTTGTGACCCTAGCCCTAGAGGGTGCTGCAGCCAGATGGATGGTGACCCTACATAATGCCAACGCACCAGAACTGCGGAATTTCGACCATTTCATGATGATCCTGCGACGTCGGTTCGAGGACCCACTGGCAGATCGCAAAGTACGCGACCGCATTAAGGTGGTGAGGCAGGGGCGATGGCCAGTAGCAGAGTATACTGAAGAATTCCGGGACCTCGCGTGTCGTGTGCATTGGCCGGAAGATATTTTGGTGAGCTGTTTCAAGGACGGACTAAGTGATGATCTATACAATGCCTGCGTGGCCCGAGGGGCACCGAATGACCTACATGAATGGTATGTCACCGCCGAAGAAGCTGAGATCGATATGGCCAGAAACCAGTATTGAGCGGGGCGAGCATGGAAGAAATCCTCACCCCAATGGAAGCAGGAGCCCCACAAACCACAAACCGCATTCTCCCCGAGATCTTCAGCCTGTTTCAAGTGTGGAAAAGAAGGGCACCGAGCTGCAGAGTGTCGTTCGCAAACACCCGCCCGGAACCACCCACCAGGGGTGGGTCCTGAAAAACCGGGTCGGCGTGGGAAGGAGACTGCTCTGAGGAGCAGGGAGACCGTAGAAGTCCCATCCCCTCCCCTCTTTGGGGAAGAAACCCCGGCATCTGAACAGGAGGAATCATACTCGTTCGGAAGCGATCCAGATGATGAGCCACTGGTAAGCAAACCAATTAAATCGCTTACCCTCCCCTTAAGACTATTTATCCCAAACCAGGACAGGGAGATAAGTATCCCCACCCTAGTGGATTCAGGGTGCACCCGTTGTTTGATCAGCCCAATCTTAGTAGGGAAGTTAGGGATTAACGTAAGAAAGCTGAAAACCCCCATTGCTTTCTGCCAACTAGATGGGTCAATAGCAGCAGGGGAGCCAGCTTCTCTGGCCACCGTGCCTCTACATATAGGCATTGGAAGCCACGAGGAAAGGCTTACATTTGGCCGTTGGTTCTGGGCCTTGTGTGGCTAAAAAGATGGAACCCACAAATCAGTTGGAAACAAGGCATCATAAAATTTCAGAGGAAGGTGACTTTTGCTGAGTATCCACATAAAGGACTTGAAGGGGCAGAGAATTGAGAAACAGCCATGCCTGGTCACGCCACACCAACTGAGGGCATACCCATAGAATACAAGGATTTAGCTGAGGTTTTTAGCGAAAAAGCCTCAGATGAGCTCCCCCCCACACCGCGCCACTGACTGTGCAATAGAAATCTTACCCGGCGCGAAACTCCCTAAACCCAAGATGTACAGCATGTCACCGAGGGAGTTGGAAGAGCTGAGAACATTCATTGAGAAAAACCTAGCAAGGGGTTTCATTGAGCCAGCCCGACCAAAAATTGCAGCTCCTGTGTTGTTTAGAGAGAAAAAAGATGGCTCAAAACGCCTATGCGTTGACTTTCGAAACCTTAATACTATCAGTGTGCAGAACATGTATCCTCTCCCCCTCGCTAAAGGGAAATTTTTTTCAAAGCTGGACTTAAGGGAGGCTTACTACTGTGTCAGAATTAAGGAAGGGGATGAGTGGAAAATGGCATTTAACACCCCCCTCAGCTGCTACCAATTCAAGGTGCTCCCCTTTGGGTTGCAAGGAGCTCCTGCAGTGTTTATGCAGTTAATAAATGAAGTGTTGCATCAGCATTTATATAAGGGGGTTCTGGTCTATTTGGACGACATTTTAATCTATACCGAGACCAAAGCAGAACATGTAAAACTAGTCAGGGCAGTTTTAAACAAACTCCGCACTACCAAACTTTATGCCAAACTTTCCAAATGTGAATTCCATCAAGAGAAGATTGACTATTTGGGATACCGCATTTCGCACCAGGGGGTTGAGATGGATCCTCTAAAAGTGCAGGCTGTACTTGATTGGGACCCTTCACGCACACGTAAATAGTTACAGAGCTTCCTGGGGTTTGCAAACTTTTACTGCGAGTTTATCCCTGCGTCCGCTCAGATTGCCCTCCCCATCACCAAGCTCTTAAAAACAAAGGGGGAGGACAACCCTAAACCAAAGCAACCATTGAACTGAACTATAGAATGCCAGGCAGCATTTGAAAAACTTAAACGGCTGTTCTCGGCAGAACCAATTCTACAACACCCGGACATGGAGAAACCATTTGTCATACAAGCAGATGCCAGCGACGTGGCAATAGAAGCAGTCCTGCTTCAGAAGAATGAGCAAGACCAACTACAACCCTGCGCTTACACATCCAAAAAGTTGAATGAGACTGAGCAAAGGTGGGCTATTTGGGAGAAAGTTCGTTGGGCATTGTTAACCTGGCGGCACTTCCTAGAAGGCAGTAAGACCCCTTTTGAAGTCTGGACTGATCATAAAAATCTAGAAGCCCTAAAGACCCCAAGGAAACTCTCCCCAAAACAAGTACGATGGGCTCAGTACTTTGATTTTACTCTAAAATACCTCCCGGGGGGGAAAAACTTTCTGGCGGATGCGCTATCCAGAAAACCGCAATACATTAGTGCAAAGTCAGACGTAATCAAACCTATAGTACAAAACAATCAACTAGCCGCTAAAGTAGTCACCAGATCCCAGGAAAAACAAGAAACAGTGACGGACAATGACATCACCCAAAATTTTAAACAAGCATTGGCCACTGATGAATGGTTTTTGAACAACAAATCCAGCTGTCTGATGAAAGAAGACTTGGCTTGGGTGGGGGGGAAGTTGTATGTCCCTGCAAGCCAAAGACTATGCTTAATGGTACGGTGCCATGACTCCAAATTAGCTGGACATTTTGGGTTTGTGAAAACTTTACACCTGATTAAAAGACAATTTTGGTGGCCATCACTAAAAAAGGACGTAGAAAGCTATGTAGCTAGCTGCCCCATTTGTGCAGCAGCAAAAAGACGCCAGGGGAAATCCCCAGGTCTATTGCAGAAGGTAGCTGAACCTGCAGCGCCTTGGAGAGAGATCGCTATGGATTTCATCGTGGAATTGCCAAACAGTGAGGGAAATACTGTTATTTGGGTTGTGACAGACCTATTTTCAAAACAGGCACATTTTATACCCTGCCAAAAGATCCCAACTGCTAAAAGTTTAGCCAAATTATTCCTAATACACATTTATCGACTTCATGGTGCTCCACAAAGGATCATCTCCGACATAGGGGCTCAATTCACCTCCAACTTTTGGAGGGCGTTTTTGGGCTTACTTGGTACTGGCCAGGGGTTGAGCACATCTTTTCATCTGTGTACTAATGGTAATTCTGAAATTTTGAACTCGGTGCTAGAACAATATTTAAGATGTTTCATTAATTTTCAACAGGATAACTGGACCAAATTTTTGCCTTTTGCTGAAGTTGCATTTAATAATGCTGTACATTCAAGCACTGATTTTACCCCTTTTAGAGTAGCAACAGGCCAGGATTTCAGCCCCATGCCTGAACTACCCACAGAAGAACCCACCATCCCCTTACTTAAGGAGTGGATGGATAATCTGCAAAACACATGGCCAGTGGTTAGATTAGCCTTACAGGAAGCTAGAGAAGCTTTTAAGATTCAAGCTGACAAGAAAAGGATGGAACCCAAACCTTTTCATATTGGAGACAGAGTATACTTATCTACAAAATTCTTGAAATCATTACAACCATCAAAGAAACTAGGGCCAAAGTTCATTGGACCTTTCCCCATCACTAGAATCATCAATCCAGTAGCAGTTGAACTACTTCTTCCAAAGACACTCAGGCAGATCCACCCAGTATTCCATATCAGTTTACTCAAACAAGAAGTAATCTCATCCCTCAGACCACCTGCATCTACACCACCTGTTCCCATCATGATTGAAGGTGAACAACACTTTGAAATCAAGGAAATCCTTGATTCTAGGATCCACAGAGGGCAAGTCCAATACTTAGTTGCTTGGAAACATTTACCATCAGCACACAATGAATGGGTCACTAAACACCACGTTAGGGCTCCAATCTTACTGACAATATTTCATTCCCAATACCCTAACAAACCTTGTTGATCTACTATCATGAAATCTTGAAATCTTGTGTATATTTGTTGTTGTTGTTGTTTTTTTTTTTTTTTTACAGGTGGGCCCTTTTGTTTTCTAAGGAGGGTAGCATGTCAGATCCCTAAAAGTGATATTGCCATTCAAGTGGAGGGAGAGGGCACTTGGATTCGATTTACTAGCATGGCCTGTGTCATCAGATATTTTACAACCTATATCCTGGTCCCAAGGAAGCCTGAGATTCCCTTTACCTGCAGGAATTTTTATGATAGCTATGTGGGTTGTCTCACTTTAAAGGGAAGTGGTGGCAATGCATGTTTGTTCGGGTTCTCAAAGGAAATAGTAAAGAAAACATCTTCACACTTGTGTATTGGCTGAAATCTGCATTCTGACTTAAAGGAAGGGGTCTCTACCACTTTAATCCTACTGCTTTGCCTAAGGGTATTCAGATTGTGCTTTAGCTGGATGGTTTTCACTTCTGCTTAATAAAAGAATCCTTTTGAACAACTACGTTTCAAGAGTTCGTACTTTCTTAAATTGGAAGGAGAGGCGATCCTTACAGGTTTTAGCATTTTGAAGAAGCTGCAGTGATGTCACATGTTATGTTGTCATGCAAATGACATGAATGAAGGCATTTTGATGAACACTATCAATTACACTGTTGCAACAACCATTCTGAATTATTTTTATTTCTCCTGCATATCATTCAGCTTCATCTTTGGTAACAATGTTTCAATATTTGAGGGGTTTCCATAAAGAGGAAGGGGTCAAGCTATTTTCCAAGGCACCTGAAGGCCAGACAAGGAATAATGGATGGAAACTGATCAAGGAGAGATTCAACCTAGAAATAAGGACAAATTTCCTGACAGTTTTTTTTTTTTTAATTTGATTTATATGCTGCCCTTCTCCGGAGACTCAGGGCAGCTTACAATGCGTTAAGCAATAGCCTTCATACTTTTGTATATTTATACAAAGTCAGCTTATTGCCTCCACAAACTGGGTCCTCATTTCACCTACCTTAGAAAGGATGGAAGGCTGAGTCAACCTTGAGCCTGGTAAGATTTGAACCTGCAGTAATTGCAGGCAGCTATGTTAATAACAGGGTGCATTAAATCACTGTATTACCAAGGCTCCTAGTGAGAACAATCAACCAATTTAACAGCTTGCCTTCAGAAGTTGTGGGAGCTTCATTGCTGGAGGCTTTCATGAAGAGATTGGACTTCCATTTGTCAGAAATGGTGTAGGGCAGGGGTCCTCAAACTATGGCTCATGGGCCACATATGGCCCGCTGACTCAGTGTATCTGGCCTGCGCAGTGGTTCAGCCCTATCCCTTGCCCCACCCCTCTCCTTCCATTGCTGGCTTTTCCTGGCTGACCGGGGCCTGGGGAGGAGGTGCCTCGCCAAACACAAGCCTGCACCTCCCCCATTACCCCTCCTCCAGCCGTAGGCCTTATCTTCCAGAATCCATCGGAACTTCTGCTCATTTCAACCGCACCACAGCTGCCTGCAAAAGTAAGGCCAAAGGGTGTGGGCAAGTGGGTGGGTGGGTGAGGGCCAGCTGGCAGAAGGGTGATGTCAGTAGCACAGCCATGTGCTCCGGGGCAGGCAGAGAAGGGGTGGCTGGGGGAGGGATGATGCTGGCAGGGGGTGGACTGATACGCACGGGGAGGAAGGGGAGCGTGCGGGAGAGGGTGGCGTCAGAACCCTCCCTGGTTCTTCTCTAAAATGCCTTGCACCAGCCGAATCCCCTGACCTGAATGCCACCACCGCCACTTCCCGCCTTGCTTGGGACACTCACAGCTGCACTTTGGACAGGACAGCAGTGGCGGGGGGGTTAGTGAGGCTTCCCGGAACACCACAAGGCCTAAGTGGCCAGGGCGGCGGCGGCAGGTGGACTGATGTGCGCAGGGAGGAGAGCTTCCCCTGAAGCGCCTCGCACCAGCTGAATCCCATCCCGAATGCTGCCGCCACTCCCTGCCGCCACTCCCTGCCTTGCTAGGAATGTTTGCGGTGGCACTTCAGGCAGGATGGTGACAGCAGGGTTGGTGAGGCTTCCTGGAATGCTCCCTGGCTCTTCCCTGAAGCGCCTCGCACCAGCCAAATCCCCTGCCCCAAGTGCCACCACAGCTTCCTGCTTTGCTTGGGATGCTCGCCCTTCGCTACCCAGTTCCAGTGGGGAGGGCAGTTTAATATCTGCCCCTGGGGAGCATGTCAAGGGGGAGCTGGAGTAGCAAGATCCCTTCCAGGAGGCCCTCACAATAAAGAGGGCCCATCGCCCCTACTTTGCCTGTCAGGTGGCTGTGAGGTAATGAAGGTGGCAGCGAGTAGCAAGGCAGGAAAACCCCCAATCTCTGGCCCTGTGGATGGTGCCTCTGCTGTGGTTGGGCTTGCACAGTGGCAATGGGAGCAGGAACCTGCAGTAAAGGTGATCTTCCTCTTCCCCACTCAAGAAAAGGGTTTTGGTGCAGCATTCTGAAAAAGTGGCAATGTAGATTTTAAGTTTTCTTAATTGCTTCCGTGCTCCCCTATCCCTCTTCATAGTTTTTAGATTGAGGCTATGGGCTCCTTGATCAAGAGTGGGGCTGAGGGGAAGCCAGCCTTAATTTCAGTAGCCAAATTGTGAGCGGGGGAGAGAAAGGCAGAACTTTCTGGGAAGGTAGGCCAGTCTAGTAATTCCTCATTTTCCCTTCCCCCACCAATTAAGTGGGCAGGCAGGCTACTATACTTGGTAGTTTAACTCAGCCCAGGAAGGCAGAGGAGACCCTTATGCCAGAAGAGACTTGCCTGGGTCTCATGGCTTCTGCTTCAGCCATAATAAAACACATTATCTTGGCAAGGGAGCTATTGGGGAGGGGACAAAGGAATCAAGCCCAGAGGAGAAGCACCCCTTTTCCTTCTTGTCTGTTCTGAAGCATGAGGTGGAGCAGCAGTGGAGGGAGAGCAAAAGGAGCCCCTGCTGGTTAGGAGACTTGGCCAGGGAACAGTTCCAAGTATGTGGGAGGTTGCTGCTGAGGGATACCTGTTTCCAGGTTCTGCTCCTTTGCCTCTCTAAGGAAGCCCAGCTCTTGGGCTGTATCCCTTGCCTCCCACCCACCCAAAACAAGGAGAGGCAATGCCTTCCCTCGTTTGATCTACTTGTTGATTGTAAGCTCTTAGGGGCTGAGAAGAATTGCTGCAAAACTATAATACATTTAAATATGCCTAATCATAGTCTTCCACCTCCTAACCTTAAATATGCCTAATCATAGTCTTCCACCTCCTAACCTTAATATATTTGTGGTTATAATAAATTCTATTATATGTCAATATGTATACTACTATTTCCCCAATTTATACTTTCTACTTTTTTCTATTAGTTTTAATGCAGTCACCGTATTACAAGATATTTCATCTCTATCCATTCTTAACCTTTTTAGAATTTCATTGTTTATTGACTTTTGATAACTCTTTTATCTTTCTCTTTTGGAACCTTATATTTCTTTCTAACGTTTTTGCACAGACTGAATGTTCCCTCTGCCTTACCCCTTGTATCCTTCTGCTGAATCATTTGAATACCCATCCATAAACTTTTCCTTATTTTTGGGAGAGCTTTCTTTTTTCTCTCTGTTCTATTGTAAACTCTTGAAGGATTAACTATTTGATTCATAGTACTTATTGTTACTGTCTCTTCAGTGTTTTTGACTTCTTGTAACTTATTTTGATTTTTCTTCTCCACCACTCCTTCTAATTTCTCATCTGTCTTCTGAATATTATGTTCATCTTTTTCCACCATCTGTTGAGGGTCTCCTACACTCACATCTTTATCTTTGAACAATCCCATCATCTCCTTATGATTCTTTGTCACATTTCCATAAATACTTTTAAGCATCACTAACATTTCTTCATACATCTTTATTGTCTCCCTTTGAGTCATTTTGTAATAGTTTAATATAAAAGTTGTTCAATATACCACTAAGATTTCAGTGTCCCAATATCTAAAAAGTCCAAAGCCAGTTATTAATAAAATTCAGTCAATCACAAAATTATACCTTCAAGTCCGCTAAATTTATAGTCCTTAAAAGCTATAAATTGATAACTTACAAACTTTATAATTTTCCAGTTTACACCTTCCCAATTGTCCAGTTTTTAAAGTCTTATTTTTTCTTCTTCTTTTCTTCTTCTTTTCTTCTATCACCTTTCTTCTTTTGCCTCGTAGGATGTTCTGTCAAGTATCATTAGTAATCCAAATCCAAATTGGCCCACCCAGTTTTCTCAAGTCTTTCAAATCCACCTTCCAATAAACAGTTTCAATACGGTTTTAGTCATTTGCAATTCAATTTGTCTTAAAAATCTTCAGAGAGCTCATTAGATATTTCCAAACATCCAAATAGCCTACTGAAATAGAATCAAGGTCAAGTGGCTTCCAAGTGTTGCTTACTTTCTCTCCTTTTCTTTGTGTATATTAAACAATTATCACTTTCACTGAAGTTCCCATGCTGCAGTAATCTTCTTCCTCCAGTAGATGCTCCCCTGCTCCAAATCCAATATTAAACAGCATACAAAAAACAGCTGATTGTCAACCAATGGGGGGGGATTAGAAATAAAAGTAAAAAAAGCAGTTTCTCCCCATAATCACTCTTCAAGAAGTTGTTAAATCTTTTTCCAGGCTTTCTATGTTTTAAAGCTTCCCTTAAATATTACTTTCACATCTGAGTCTTTAATCTTTCTCCATGTATCCCATCATCATTTTCTTAACGTTTGGAGATTATTTTAAAAAATTCTTTTACTTGGGTTAGATCTCTAGAATAAAAGTTGGAAGTTGTCTCATCCAGTTTCAATGCTCTGTCCATGAACCGCTCCAGCACAAATCTTATTGTCCCAGTTGTCACAGCTTATGACTTGCAAAAAATGGCCATCGTCCTGCTGCCATTCGGGAGAGCTTTCTTTGGACCTAACGAGGAAATTGTGGTTTCCCCTGTGGTTGATGAAGCACCTCTCCTTCCTTCACCACACCTCCAGGGTGGCTTTGACCACATAGGGTCTCCCGGCACGCAGATACTGGCTGATTTTCATTGAGCTCAGCAGAGTTCCACTATTTTCAGCCTGCTGCAATGTCGACTGGTTCTCAAAAGTGAACCAAAAGAGCAACATGCAAACAAAAGCAAATAAAACACCCCCCAGGAGCAAAACAAATTAAACTTTAATTTGTGTGTATTGTTTAATGGACTGCTAAATTGGTCATGCCCACCCAGTCACATGACCACCTAGCCACACCCACCCAGCCAGTCTGGCCCCCCAACAGTCTGAGGGACCATGAATTGGCCCCCTGTTTAAAAAGTTTGAGGACCCCTGGTGTAGGGTCTCCTGCTTGGGCAGGGGGTTGGACTAGATAACCTACAAGGTCCCTTCCAACTCTGTTAATCTAATCTAATCTAATCTAATCTAATCTAATCTTGTCATCTGCAATAAGGGGGAATACTGCCAGTAGAAAAGTATTTTTACAAGGTTGTAAGATTAAGGCAACATAATGAAAATGTCAAAGGTTCTTTGCATTATTTTTAATAACAATAAAAATCACACTACTTAAATTTATTTATTGGTACTGGTGATGTATAGGTGTATGGGAGCTTTTTAAATCTTTAATTTTTAAAGGACTTTTTATTCTTCATACATTCTATTTTGGAAACAATTTTGAGTCAATAGAAGTGTTTTTTTTTAAAAAAATCAGCTGCTTTGAGAATTTGGCAAGGTGGAAATTAAACACATAAAAGATACTGTGAACAAAAATCTCAAGATTTATTCTGATTAAAAATTTAACCGATTGTGAAATAAAATACCAATGTACAATTAATTTCGTGTATCTATATACATTTTGGTGGATAGCTTAGCATAGAATGAGTGATATTTTAATTTTAATTTGTGGTGTAATATAAGCTTTTCCAACAAACCAATAAAACAAACTCAAGACCTGATGGCTGGAGCAAGAAGCAGAATTTGTTTGCTTCGCACAACAGTCCAGATTCAATTAGGTCACAGGTATCATTTGCACAATTATAAAACCCAGAACAAAACTATAAGTTAGTGGCACCTTATTAAAAATAACAAAGGTTGTTGGAGTATAATGAGTAGAAGGAATCAGAATGGGACAACATGCCATGGCCAGCTCACTGGCTAGTAGAGGCAATGTCAACTCGTGGAGCATCCCTGACCTGCTCTCAAGTTGCCATAGGCAAGGAGGATGGGGAATCGAACCTTGCAGCTGCATTAAGGAATTTGCATTTCAATCAACCTTGGGGGTAAGTGATCACACAATATTGGAATTCAACATTATGCAAACACAAGTAGTAGAACAAAGTCAAACTAGAGTCTTGGACTTTAAGAGAGCTAATTTCAATAAACTTAGAGAGAGCTTGAGAAGTATTCCATGGATGAGACTCCTGAAGGGGAAAACAATTCAAGAAGCTTGGGAAATTTTGAAAAGTGAGATTATAAAAGCCCAGTCTAGCACAATACCAATGAAGAAGAAAAATAATAGATCTCAAAAGAAACCACTATGGCTGCATAAAGAACTCTCTAACAAATTGAAAGACAAAAAGGACAAGTATAAAAAGTGGAAAGAGGGGCAAATAACTAAAGCAGAATATCAGCAAATAGCCCGAGCCTGTAAAGATGAAGTGAGGAAAGCTAAGGCTCACAATGAACAAAGGCTAGCGACTAAAGTAAAAAATAACAAAAAAAGCTTCTTCCAACATATTAAAAACAAGAAAAAAGTCAAGGAAACAATTGGCCCATTGCTGGGAGAAAGTGGCAAGGTGACAAGCAACAGGGAGAAAGCAGAACTACTTAATTCATTTTTTGCATCTGTCTTTACACAAGAGGAAAAAACAGTCCAACCTATCAAAAACAGCACCACAAAAAACAGATTAGGAACACAAGTTAAAATAGGGAAGAAAATGGTAAGTGAACACCTGTCTACCCTAGACGAGTTCAAATCACCAGGACCAGATGGATTACACCCCAAGATACTGAAGGAACTGGCAGACAAAATCTCAGAACCACTGAACTATATCTTTCAAAGATCCTGGAGCACAGGGGAACTGCCAGAGGATTGGATGTAGCTCCTGATGTAGTTGTAGCTGATGTAGTTCCCATCTTCAAAAAAGGAAAAAAAAATAGATCCAGGAAACTACAGACCTATCAGTCTGAGCTCAATACCAGAGAAGATTCTGGAAAAGATAATCAAACAATGAATCACCGAACACCAAGAAGCAAACCAAGTAATAACCAAAAGCCAACATGGGTTTGTCAAAAACAGATCATGCCAAACTAATCTTATTGCATTCTTTGACAAAGTGACAAAATTAGTGGACCAGAGGAATGCTGTCGATATAATTTACTTGGACTTCAGTAAAGCATTTGATAAAGTAGATCATAACCTACTACTAGATAAAGTAGAAAAATGTGGGTTAGACAGCATCACCACGTGGATTCATAACTGGCTGACCAACCGGACTCAACATGTAGTCCTCAATGGAACTGCATCTACATGGAGGGAAGTATGCAGTGGAGTACCCCAGGGCTCTGTTTTAGGCCCAGTGCTCTTCAACATCTACTGCAATGCTCTCTACATGGGGCTCCTTTGGAGGAGCACCCGGAGGCTCCAACTGGTGCAGAATGCGGCTGCACGGGGGATTATGAGAGCAAGAGGGCGCTCCCATGTGATGCCTCTCCTGCGCGAGCTGCATTGGCTTCCAATGGTCTTCCGGGTGCACTTCAAGGTATTGGTTACCACCTTTAAAGCGCTCCATGGCATCGGACCTGGGTATTTGTGAGACCACCTTCTGCTGCCGATAGCATCCCACCGACCAAGCGGCTCCCACAGAGAGGGACTCCTCAGGGTGCCATCAGCCAGGCAATGTCGGCTGGCGACCCCCAGGGGGAGGGCCTTCTCTGTGGCAGCACCTGCCCTCTGGAGATACGAAGGATACCAGATCTCCGGGCCTTTCGCCATGCCCTAAAAACTTTTCTTTTCCATCAAGCAGGGCTGGCGTGAAACCCCCCTCCCCTTTTTAGCTCTTTTTAGCTTTTTAAGTGTAAATTGGGTTTTAATTGGATTGTTTTAAATTGTGGGCCAAAGCTGTATAATTCTTTTAATTGATTTTAAATTTTGTATTGGTATGTTTTTTATCCTTGGCTGTGCACCGCCCTGAGTCCAATAGGAGAAGGGCAGTATATAAATTGAATTAATAATAATAATAATAATAATAATAATAATAATAATAATAACAACAACAACAACAACAACAACAACAACATCTTCATCAATGACTTGGACGAGGGGATAGATGGGGAAACCATCAAATTTGCAGATGACACCAAGCTGGCAGGAATAACCAACACTCCAGAAGATAGGCTCAAGATACAGAAGGATCTTGACAGACTTGAACATTGGGCGCTATCTAAAAAAATGAAATTCAACAGTGAAAAAAGCAAGGTTCTACATTTAGGGAAGAAAAACAAAATGCACAGGTACCATATATGTGGTACCTTGCTCAAAAGTAGTAACTGTGAGAAGGATCTTGGAGTCCTAGTGGACAATCATTTAGATATGAGCCAGCAATGTGCAGCAGCTGCCAAAAAAGCCAACACAGTTCTGGGCTGCATAAACAGAGGGATAAACAGAATTAAGATCACGTGAAGTGCTAATACCACTTTATAATGCCTTGGTAAGGCCACACTTGGAATATTGCATTCAGTTTTGGTCGCCACGATGTAAAAAAGATGTTGAGACTCTAGAAAGAGTGCAGAGAAGAGCAATAAAGATGATTAGGGGACTGGAGGCTAAAACATATGAAGAACGGTTGCAGGAACTGGGTATGCCTAGTTTAATGAAGAGAAGGACTAGGGGAGACATGATAGCAGTGTTCCAATATCTCAGGGGTTGCCACAAAGAAGAGGGAGTCAAACTATTCTTCAAAGCACCTGAAGGTAGAATAAGAAGCAATAGGTGGAAACTAATCAAGGAGAGAAGCAATTTAGAACTAAGGAGAAATTTCCTGACAGTTATTTATTTTTTTAAAAAAAAAAGTTTTTATTATTTTTCTTAAAACATAAACATAAACATAAAATACATCTTTTAAGAATGAAGCTTTGATCCGGTCATGAATAGGTACAATCGCTTATCCCTCTTTGTCAAGCTCTTTCCCAAATCTCCACCATTACATCTTTTAAAATAAAAACCAAAACAAATTTTTTTTACCACAATTGTAATATCTTAATCTAAACATTTACCTATTATATCACCACAAATCTTAATTTCCAAATAACACAACTCAATATTTAATTACAATTATTACCCTAAATTCTATCTGTATAACCATATCCTAGGACCCATTACAATAAATCTTTAAATCCTAATCTCTTTGAATTTATATCTATATTTCTTAAACTTATCACACATTACACTCTTCGTTTTACAGAGAGTCATTTCATTATTATAATCCAATTTAAGTCATATTTATTTTAACTATTTGTCTCTTGATCATCTTCTTTTGGCTGTTTTACAGCATATTCATTTTTATTATTTGGCTGTTTCCCAGCATCATCAACTATTGTTTTGGCTTTTCCCAGCATATTCATATTGTTTGGCTGTTTCCTAGCATATTCATATTATTTGGCTGATTCCCAGCATAGTCATATTATTTGGCTGTTTCCCAGCATATTCATTGTTATTTGGCTGTTTCCAGAATATTCATTAAGCATATTCTTAATTTTACTGTTTATCTCTGTGTAATTCCCTATTTTATTTTACCTTCCATCTATACATTAATTGTTCATATTTAATCATATTGTCATTCTCAACTTTATCTGCAATTTAACATTGAGACTTAATTGTTTCATCAAAGAGCCTTGATGGTACAGTGGTCTAAGCACCCTGTTATTAACACAGCTGCCTGTAATTACTGCTGGTTCGAATCTCTCCAAGGCTCAAGGTTGACTCAGCCTTCCATCCTTTCTAAGATAGGTGAAATGAGGACCCAGTTTGTGGGGGGCAATAAGCTGACTTTGTATAAATATACAAAAGTATGAAGGCTATTGCTTAACGCATTGTAAGCTGCCCTGAGTCTTCGGAGAAGGGCGGCATATAAATCAAATAAAAAAAAAAACACACACATCCCGATATAAATCAATAAAATTTCTTGGATTCTTCTCTTATTCATATACATTCTTATTTATCAATATAATCCATCTTTACTTTATTTTAATCACACTGTTTTATTTGCCACCCTTATACATCTCTAAACACCTCCTTTTTATAATTAATATTCATCCAAATATTATATTTTCATTTTTAAATCAAACTATTTTTATATTCTTTTTCCCCAACCGTGTATATTTTATTTCTTCATTCCCTTGTCTATCAACATATATTCCATTTCAAATTCAGTATTCTCAAGTTTAATTCTCCATAAGTCATTTTAGTTCTTTTTGTTAATTCTATTCTGTGCAAAGTACATCAGCTTTCCTTCTTTTGTTCCTGCGCCATTTTCTTTTGTTCCTGCGCCAATTAGTAACAGTTGTAAAAGTTCCATTTTATTTCCTCTTTTTTTCCCCTGAAGGAGCCGTCTGTAGACAAAGCAAAAACCTCCAACACCAAAATCCCATAGCTATTATTTGTAATTTCAGAATGTTCCAAAGCAAAACAGCAAGTTACAGTGTTTTTTTTAAAAGGAGAAGGTGTATCTCTGCAATCCACACTTTCCCTTAGTCACCCCAGTATCCATTTTGTTGCAGTTATGTGACAATCCAATTTGACTCTCTTCTTCTCTTGAATTTTAAAAGTGTTGAATCCTTGTCTTTTTCTTTTTTTTTCCAAAGTCCAATTCTAATTTGAAAATTTTTTCCAGTCCTTTCAGCATGCCTCAATGTTTAATTGTTCCAGTTAAATCTATCCCAAAATAAATTCCCTAGCGGGTCTTTCCCTCCTGAAGTTATTTTTCCAAATCTTCTATGCCCCTCAAATCCACAGCCGCTGTTTTAAGGCTAGGGGTCTTACAAATAACAATCATTGCTCTAGCATTGTTTCAAGCCTGAGTTGGTGTCACTCACCCGGCTTCAAAGAACTTCGTTCTTTTCCTCCTTCCTCCTGCTTATCACTTAGTTCGGTTTGTCCCAGTTTCGTGGCAGCCGCCATGGCTGCTGCCCCCCCCACCGACTCACAGAGAGTTCCCTCCGACCTCCGAGGAACTTGACTGTTCCTCTTGGTCGTCCAGGGCACCTCTCTTCCTACCCTGTCTCTGTAGGACGGTTCTGGTCCGAAGACCCATTGGCGACGGTTCGACAGTTGGGTTTTTCGCGGGACTCCTCAGAGTCCGCTATTTCCCCGACTGTCTCGCAGCGACGTCAAACCGGAAGATGAAATTTCCTGACAGTTAGAACAATAAATAAGTGGAACAACTTGCCTGCAGAAGTTGTGAATGCTCCAACACTGGAAATTTTTAAGAAGATGTTGGGTAACCATTTGTCTGAAGTGGTGTAGGGTTTCCTGCCTGGGCAGGAGGTTGGACTAGAAGACCTCCAAGTTCCCTTCCAACTCTGTTATTCTATTCTATTCTATTCTATTCTATTCTATTCTATTCTATTCTATTCTATTCTATTCTATTCTATTCTACTCTACTCTACTCTACTCTACAATACTCTACTCTACTCTACTCTACTCTACTCTACTCTACTCTATTCTATTCTATTCTATTCTATTCTATTCTATTCTATTCTATTCTATTCTATTCTAGACAAAGCACATTCCAGCTGGTGATGTCAAGGTCATCTCCACAGGAAGACACAGTAGCCGGAGTGACTTCTACAACCCGCAAAATTGCTTCTTTGGGAAATGTGACTGATGTCACATCTTGGGGGGAGGGGGAAACAGAGTCAGAGCCAAAGCGCTAATTATGTGAGGTCAGAGTTGGCTCCATTTGGACAATGCCGACATGAAGCTCCTAATAAATAACTCGATTTCCTTTGAAGCTTGGCCTGAGGCTCATTATTTAATTAGGGCATTGGTTGGAACCCTGACAGACAATTGAGAAGAGGACACAGCTTCTGCTGTCTCTGGTATGGCTCCAGCTGCCAAAGTCCTTGGTCCTTCCGCCTATTGGGAGTTGCCTTTTCTTCTCTCTGGGACCCTGGGAGAGGAAAGAAGAAAGAGAGATCCCATCTGCCTCTCCCTCCCACTGCTCCATTCATCTGGACCAGCCCTGAACTCCAACTTGAGCTGAGCTTGGTTGCCCTGGTGTCCACTTTCCTAATGCAGGCAGGGACTGGATTTCAGCCTAGGTGTGGAAAGAGAGTGTGGGGTGTGGAGGCCGAGTGTTGAGGAAAATATTGCTTGGTGCAAGTGCACAGAAGAGTCCAGAGATGTCTTCAATGCTGATGCCGCCTGAATAATACCTGAGGGAACACCAGCTTAGCAGATGTAATAGAGGTGTTGGAAAGAATAAAATGCAAATGACCTTAAAGGCGAGGCTTGAAAGACTGGAGCGTCCAACACACACACACACACAGGCCGTTCTGAGTTTGGGAATTTTTATTCACATCCAAACTGGCAAACTAAAGCCATTATCTAAATGCCTGGGATCAATCTTGACTCCTTCTAAAGCTGTGATCACCCAAATTAATCCAGTATCCGAGCTTCCAATCATGCCTGGGCTTGAGGAGTAGGAGCTCTTCTTCAGCATGCTGTTGCAATGGACATGTATGGCTCCTGGGCCAGGAGAGGGGCAAGCAGGGACAGTGATAGGCTGACTTGCTCCTGACAGCCATCGCTATGAAGGCTTTTCCTGCTGTCCGGCTCGGAATAATGGCTCCCACTCAGCCCACCTTTCACAGGGGTGGGGTGGCTCTGGCAAGTGAGGGATGTAAGCTTTCAGAGGAGTGCAGGCTGGTGGGAACTTTCACCTTCCTTAAACCAGGCCAGCTTTGGAAACCAAAGTGGAAGGTTCAGCCTTGATTTAGTTAAACCAATGCTGGTGCAACAATGGCCCACAACTTTAGCGCAACCAGCTCCGGTTCTCTCAGTCTCTTCCCAGTTTTTCCAAGCAGCATGGGTTCCTCGAGGGATCAGAGTCATGTGCTAATGATTTTAATAAAACTAAGAAAGGAAGAAGAGGCAGACAGTTGCCCTAATAATATTAAGAGAGGAATGGGTTCTTTCCTCCAATGTACTCTATAAAGTTATCCCACACTGAACTATGCCATGTTGAATTGTCCACATCGAGTTGTCCTAGACCCAGAAAAAATTATCTTGAGGAACAGGAGAAGAGTTGCAACCAAGAGAACAATAAATAAGAGAAGTCTGAGTCCAGACTAGAATGGTACCCAGTGTAAGCATCTGAGACAAGATACTTATAGTTCTCACAAAGATATAGAGAGAAAGGAGGAAAGCATATTCATTATACCTCAATAAAAGTATTATCATGGGGTCTTCCTGTTGATGTCGCAGCGAGATTGGACACGAGGAGCGGATCTCCACAGTCCCATGCCAAGTTCTCCCCATTAGTGGGATCTGAAAGGAGCCAAAGCCACCCTGTAGGGCTGGTGAAGCAAAGAGGGGTGCCCTGTGAGGTCGCAGAGAGTTACAACTCTCCTGTCTGAACCAGGGTTCCCTTTCCCTCTCAGCCACAATGAGGAGAAGAGGCAGCCTAAAGATGGCTGCAACGAAGCTGGGACAGCTGAGGAACAACTAAGACTGGTGCTGGAGTGAAGTAGGTGAACAGTGACTGGAACTGAGTGAGAAGATTCCTTTTTACTTAAAACCTAACCCCAAGGAACAATTTAGAACTATTTGCTCAGAATTGTTTGTTAAAGCAGTGATTAAGCATTCTGAGAAAAATACCAGACTAGAAGGAAAAGACCTAAAGAGAGAAAAACAATAAATTTCTACAAATACAGAAGATTGGACTCTTAAACTGGGAAGCTGTGGTAATGGGAAGGCATTTTAAAATGCTGGAATTATTTACTTTAAAAACTTATCCTGCTTCTATAATTGAATTACAATTAAAATTATGATTAAAATAACTAAAATTAGACTGACTAGAGGCAACATTGAAATTTAAGTTGAGAATGCCACCTGCTGACAAAAGGAAAATATACATGTCTGGGAATACTTATATGAAGGATTGTGAAAATATCTACTGGGTTATATCTAACTACTCCATTACTACTGGAGACTCAAATATGAGAACAAGGAAGTTATTTAATTAAAGTGATCCCTGAATGTTATGCTAGAAGATTGAATCTGTAAAGGGGGTGTAAAGAGGCTTTTGATAACTTCTGGGACCATTTAAACAGAACTGATTGATTTCTTATGGGATACAAAGAACTGTGATTAGTGTACTTCTTGAAGGGCAATTTTAGGTTTGAATAAATGGTTCTTGTACTGAACAAAAGTGGGTTTTTAAAAAAAACAAAATAAGATGCTTCATAAGGAAGAATTGAGTGGAACTTTGAAGGAGATGGAATTGATTTTCCAAAGCATAAACGACATCATGGAGAAAGGATTTAAGGAGACCATGGGAAAAAATGGAAAATACTATACAAGGGATAATGAGTAAAGATCTAGACCAGTGATTTCAAACATGGGGCCCACGTTCCAAAGGGGGGCAATTTGATTTTTAAAGGGGGCAATTTGAAAATGAGCTATTAACTGAATTTTTAAAAGCCTGCTAATTGTTCTTATATATTTGTGATGAAACAGCTGTGTTTCATTTACCTATTGTTGTCTTTGTTAAAGTGCATTTTCTAGGGCCTGGTCTGAAAAGGATATCCCAGCTGGGGAGAGGAGGGAGCAACTGCCAGACAATCAGATGTGTTCCCACTAAGGATCATGGGACTAGCAGTCTCTCTTTTTCCTGTGGGCTTTGTTGCTGGGTGATTGCAGGGATTGCTGACAGAGTGGATGGCTGCTGGGGGAAGGCCAGAGCCAGGACCCAAGTTTAAGTAAGAAATTGTTAGATTTACACTTATTTTTAGTCTGTATTTTCCCAGGCCATGTTTTACAAGATTTTTCCTCTCAGAGCAATCTGCAGCTGGGCCACGCGTGCATAGACCTTGCCAGACCTGTGTGATTCACCTCCACCTACTGAAGTACCAAAGCATTTCTCCACTAAGCTGCAGGTTCAAACCAAGTGGGCGAGTAGGGGGATCATAGGTTACAACCCCCCTTTCGTTCATGACAATCTTATTATTCATAAATTAAGCTAAGAATGTTTTTTAAATTTCCCTCTTTCTGTGCCATCTTCTTTTAATAGTTATTTCTTTAAATAATTTGCACCATTTCATAAGTTTTTCCTCACATTTATTTCTTTTAGTCACAAACCCTATGCATAAAATGAGTAGTGCAAGCAAGAAAAAAGTTCCTCAGTATTCACAAGAATATTTAAAACTTGGCTTCATACCCGCTACCCATGATGAACCAATGAATCAATGAAACGAGGTTGTCTTGAGGCTAGTTATGAAATTTCTTTACTCATTGCTAAATCTGGAAAAAATCATACTAAAGGGCAGGGGTGAAATGCTCCCGGTTCGGACCAGCTCAGGCGAGTAGGTAGCGATGGCGGCGGGCAGTTTGGAAAAATCCCTGCAAAAATCCCTGCCCTCACCCCCCGATGCCCTGCTGAGCCGCGCGATCATCAGAGCCTTTTTTTCCTTTTAAATGACTCTGACGAGCCAAGCTCTGACATCCCAGCTGAGTTGCCTGCTAATCAGGCAACTCAGCTTGGATCGCCAGAGCCATGTAAAAGAAAAAAACTTTTTTCCTTTTAAATGGCTCTGACGTAGCAAAAATTCCTCTCCCTCCCCCCCTCAGCTTGCTTACCTTAGCTGCCTTGCTGTAATCCCTGCAATCCATTGCATCAGCAAGCAACTGAATCTCCCTGCCTGCAATCAAGCAGGCAGGGAGTTGTGGACTTCAACTTCCAGAATTCCTCAGCCAGCAAAGCAAAGCTGGCTGAGGAATTCTGGGAGTTGAAGTCTACAAGTTTTAATGTTGCCAAGGTTGGAGACCCCTGTTCTATTGGGTAAGTTTTTTTCCCCTTTGGGAAACTGTTTAAAAAAACAGTTAATTGGGGTTTTTTTTAGTTGTTCTTTTTTTAGACCTAGCCATTTAAAGTTTAGGAAGTTTTAAATTTAGCTGCTTTTATATAAAAATAAAAATAAAATAAAATAATATTTCTGTAGCTTTCTGAGATTTAGTGTGTTTCTGTAGTGTTTCAGTCTAACTACACAAACACACAAAATCTCACAAAGCTGTATGTGGAATTTTGTGTGTGTAAAGTGTGAAAGTTGTTTTTTTTGGGCTTTTTGTGGCTGTATGAGGTTCCTGCTTGTTGCAGGGGCCATTTTGGGTCTAGCACATCTACTTTTACATTGTGGGTGAGCCAGTTGTGTTGTGTTGTGTTGTGTGTGTGTAAAGTGTGAAAGTTGTTTTTTTGGGCTTTTTGTGGCTGTGTGAGATTCCTGCTTGTTGCAGGGGCCATTTTGGGTCTAGCACAGCTGCTTTTATATTGTGGGTGAGCCAGTTGTGTTGTGTTGTGTTGTGTTTTGTAGGTTAAACAAGGGCAAAGCAGTGACATTGACTTGGCCACGCCCACCTTACCAACAAGCCATGCCCTCCCAGTCACCTTACCACGAAGCCACGCCCACTAATTAAGCCATGCCCACAGAACTGGTAGCAAAAAAATTTAGATTTCACCCCTGCTAAAGAGGATGATTTAATTAAACCATCAATATCAGCATTTCTTAAAACAGTTCTGGAAAAAGATGACAAAGATGTGAAAGCCATGCCACTCAGTAACAATACTGTTAGCAGAAGAATAGATGAAATGAGCGAAGATATTGAAACACAACTTGTTGAAAAGCTGAAATCAAGAAAATTCTCAGTACAAATGGATGAATGAACTCTATCTGATGTTTCAATGCAGTACCAAGGAGAACTCTTGGAAATGCAAAATGATGAGTCATTTAAAACTTTATTCAATATAAACGGAGCAATGGCATGGCTTTGTGATGAGACAGAAACTAAGTACCCAAATTCAACCTACTTTGCAAGAAAACTGCTGTTACCATTCCCATCTTCATATTTAGCTGAATGTGGCTTTAGTGCTGTAAATGATTTGCTACTGAAGAAATTGACTGGATATCACTGAACGAGGAGATTTGAGAATGAAGCTGACTAAATTGGAGCCTAATATAAAATCTCTCTGCAGCAGGCATCAAGCACAAGCATCTCACTAGCTTAAGTAGACTAAAGTTGCACTTCTAAAGTTGCAAAACACTTTCCCAGCAGTAAGCCCCATTGAAGACAATGGTGCTTACTTCTGAGTAGACATGCATAGGATTGCGTTGTAAATATGATCTTGAGGTGAGCTCAAATTTATTTATTTATTTATTTATTTATTAATCAAATTTCTATACCGCCCTACTCCCGAAGGACTCAGGAGTATTTTGAATTTGTTAGGTACCTTTATTTTAATACTAGCTGGATACCCGTGCTTCGCTACCAAACTATGTGATCGGGCTTGATAAATCAACACTTACAGCTTGAAAATTAACGAGTAGTTACGATCGGCCTCTCCTCTCCCCTTCTCTCCCTCAGCCTTGCCCCACAGAACCCTATCCTATCCTATCCTCTTCTCTCCCACAGCCTTGCCCCACAGAAGCCTCCCCTATTCTATTCCCTTCTCTCCCTCAGCCTTGCCCCACAGAAGCCTCCCCTATCCTATCTCCTTCTCTCCCTTAGCCTTGCCCCACAGAAGCCTCCCCTATCCTATCCCCTGGTTGCTTCTGTGAAAGTAAAACTGAAAGTGAAACTCTTATCCTCTGCTTGTGTTTTGCATTTGGAACAGATTTCTTTTCAGGTGGGGAGAGGGAGTAGAGCTCCTTAGCATCAGAGCATGTTAATCATAATATAGGAAATACTAATGCTCTGATGGTCATTTCAAAAAATCCTTTCTTAGTGAGCACCTAGAAGCCGAGAGTAACATACGTGGCAAATTTCAAGTTTATAGGCTTTATACTTCTGGAGATTTTGTGATTACGGCGTGAGTGATTTTTGCTTTTATATATATAGATGTATAGTAATTAATATGATCAAAGTATTACAGAAAAAGCTTTCATTAAAATTATTTTATATTTATGCATTTCAGTTCTCTACTATATGTTTTGAAACTTTATTTGCTGCTTTTTCATATCCTTTCATATTTTTTAAGTTCCTCAGTACTTCTACTGTCTTTTGTTTTTTTATTTTTCTCTTTCATGGATGCCATGTTCTTTGGAACCTTGTTTAAACCAAGTTAATGGCCTTTTAGGCTTCCTCCACATGAGTAGGAGTTCACTTTTTGAATAGTAAGAATTATATGTCACGGGGGGGGGGCATCAGGATTTTACAGATGCTTAGGTGGGGCATGGCCCAAAAAAGATTGGGAACCACTGATTTAGATGCTCAGAAAAAGGAGGAGCTAACAGAAGGAATTGAAGAAAAGATAGAACCGAAGAACCAGTGAATAAAAGAAGACAAGGAGGAGATAATAATAAAAATAACAGTGGTTGATGAATTAAATGGGGGGGTATTTTAATAGAGCTGAAAAGAGAATTGGAGATACAGGAAGATACTTTTGAATGGGAGATAGGGGTTTAGGCAGATACTTTGGAAGCTAGGCAGTGGAAGAGAATAGAGATGGGAGAAATATTTAGACTGAATAGCTAAAAAGTAGATGCAGACAGAGATAAAGATCCAAGAGAGGAATAAGGGAGGCAAGTCAAAAAAAAAGCATAGCAACTAAAATACTGAAGCGGGCAAGAGACAATGAATAGAAAGGAAAGGGTTTATCTTTTTTGACACAAATCCTACTGTTACAGAAGGGAGGAAGTCTATAGGACAACCACCTTAATTGTTTCATGAATAAGCTATAATTTCAATTGAGATCGACCCAGTTTCCAAACATAGGGGCTTCAAGAACCAAATGGTTCTGCAATCAAAAGAAAAATAAAATTTTATCAAAAGCAGCATTTGCTCTTTCAGGCTTTCTAATATACAGATTCAGGCAATGGACATAATTAAGGAATAGTTGAATGATAAGTCACTTTAATGTGTTATTTTGCAACATGCCATTAAAATGAAGATTGCTGCTATCAGAAGTGAAAAGCAGAGCTTAATGAGTCCATCCACTTTGCTAATAGCTTCAAGCAAATAACAACCAAAATTTGGGCACAGTACATTATTTTCAAAAACATTGGATCATAGCTGTTTGAAGTAGATTTTAACAGCAGCTGCTTAAAGTCTCCAAATTCAAGACATTCCAAAATCAACTTTGTCTTTTATTCACCCACTATACTTAGTAATATAAATTACATGTTAGACAAATCACCAACTGCTCTAAACCCTTCTGAGATGAAGGATAGATAGTCCTTGAGTTACGAATGTAACACAGCCTACTAATTACATTCGTAACCTGAGGATTCGTAGAAGTGAATCATGTAACTTAAATGTCATAACTTCTGCTTTCTTCCATGCATTCACTAATTGAATGTGTGGGTCGTTAAGTGCATGAGGTATCTCAGGGTAGGGAAGGCCATCAGGGGCCTTCCCTACCTAGTGCTTTCCCCGAACCCACTGAGATATCTCATAATCCCCCCTCTCCTGCCTGACCGGGTCACTTACCTTACATACATCTCAATGATCAAAGGAGCTTTCTCCACTCTAGTCTCTATGCCGTGGTTTTCCTGGAGCAAAGACTTGCCAAGGCCTACAGGGATGAAAGATTGCATCCCTCCTGGCTTCAGTCATTTTTGCAAAAAGCCTTTGCCAACAAGAATAGAGGCCCAGAAGGACACATTCGGCCATCCCAGGCTCCATTCTCATCAGCAAAGGGCTTGAAGAGGCTGATGAGAATGGAGGCCCGGAGGGAAGGGTGCATCCCTTGCGGCCTCAATTCTCAGCAGCAAAGGATTTTTGCAAATACAGCAAAAGGCTTTGAAAATGGAGGGAAGGTTTCAGTGCTTCAGGCTCCGGTTGTTTTTGCAAAAAGCCTTTGCCGATGAGAACAGAGCCTGGGATGGCTGTATGTGTCCTTCCAGGCCTCTGTTCTCATTGGCAAAGGCCTCCTCAAGCTCTTTGCTGATGAGAACGGAGACCATGGCCTTGTGTTTCCCTCCCGGCTTGAGGAGGCCTTTATTGATGAGAACAAAAGCCCGGAGGAATGGGAGGAACCAGCTGGAGTCATCGTGGACAGGTGTGCGAGTGGGCTCTCTGCAGAGCATAGCTGATTTCTGTCCATTTGAGGGGCTCCTTGGAGCCAAAGTTGCCCTGTAGGGGTGACGGGAGAGGAAGGGCTCTCTGTTGATCACAAAGCTGCACTGGCTCCCAGTTGTCTTCCGGGTGCGCTTCAAGGTGTTGGTTATCACCTTTAAAGCGCTCCATGGCATAGGGCCTAGCTATCTTCGAGACCGCCTGCTGCTACCAACGACCTCCCATCGACCCGTGCGCTCCCACAGAGAGGGCCTCCTCGGGGTGCCATCAGCCAGACAATGTAGGCTGGTGACCCCCAGGGGGAGAGCCTTCTCTGTGGGGGCACCTACCCTCTGGAATCAGCTCCCCCCAGAGATAAGGAGAATCCAAGACCTCAGTGCCTTCCGTCGCGCCCTTAAAACCCATTTATTTAAACAAGCCGGGCTGGCTTAAGATGAAATTTTTAACTGTTTTTAAATGTTTTAAATGTTTTTAATTGGTAAATGAGTTTTAATTGGGCCAAATTTATATATCTTTTAATTGTTTTTAATATTTGTTCTGCATGTTTTTTAATCTGGCTGTACACCGCCCTGAGTCCTCAGGGAGAAGGGCGGTATAGAAATCCAATATAAAATAAAATAAAAAAAATAAATGGGCGGTGGTCTGTTTTGCTGGTCAGGAGTAATCCTTCCTGAAAGAAGGTGGAGAGGAAGATGGCCATTAATGGCCGAACCAAAGTAGTGACAGCTGGTCAGAGCAAGCGGTGAGAAAGTGGAAGAAAGCAGTGGATTGGACCTGGATGAAGTTTCTTTCCAACTTCCACCAAAGTGAGTGAATTTCCCTATCCTGATTTAAGAAAAGGGACTCCAGTGAGGAGGGGGTGGGATTTTCTTCTCCCTCCATCCACCTTTGAAGCAGCGAGGAAAAAACATGGAGCAGTTACAGATCCATAACAATAAGGAAGGAGTAAAGGGAGAGTTGTTGTGATAAAAAAAACATGGAGAGACTGAACTGGTCTGGAGTTTACAAAAAAAGATTTGGACAGAGTTAACTTTGAATAGAGATAATCTGAGTCGCTTTCCTGGACTGTGGGTTAAAATAGGGAAAATAAAATGGCTTTCCCTTCTTGCATTGACATATAAACCACTCTGAGAAGAGAAGTAAGGAGCAAGGAGGACATCTACTGGGCAAAGAGGATATATAACTGAAGGATGGTGGAATTGATGAATACCGCTTCTTTGTTTCTCTCTCTCTCTCTCTCTCTCTCTCTCTGTTCCTGGATATCTTATAACCTATAACTTTGGCTGACTGGTGATGGATTACAAATAACGTGGACTAAGGCCAAGTGCTGTCTGGCTACATTTCTTTGGAATACTGAGACACTGAAGCAATTTATCAGGCCCTGTGGATTATAAATACTCTTGATGAACTCATAATACTATTGGACAGATAAAGCAGAATGCTAAAGACAAGCAGAGTGGTCCCTCTTGGATTACAAATTTCTTTTTCCTATTCTGGGCCCAATATTATTACTATTATTATTATTATTATTATTATTATTATTATTATTATTGTTGTTTTGTTGTTGTTGTTGTTATTATTATTTACACAAAAATGACAGTATACACAGCAAACGAGATAACCATGCTGGGTTTCGTATCACAAATCACTAGTCGAACACTTCCCAAGTGTTTAGGACTGCGTGATGTATTGGCGGATTATGCGAGCAGATCCCAGTAAGGTCACCAATGGTGATCTTGTCAGTGCCAATTGTTTTTAGGTGCTTGCCTAGGTCTTTAGGCACAGCACCCAGTGTGCCGACTACCACTGGAACCACCTGCACTGGTTTATGCCAGAGTCTCTGCAGTTCAATTCTCAAGTCCTGATATCTGGTGACTTTTTCAAGTTGTTTCTTGTTGATTCTGCTGTCACCAGGTATGGCAATGTCGATGATCCACATTTTATTCTTCTCCACAATCGTGATATCCGGGGTATTGTGTTCCAAAACTTTGTCAGTCTGTATTCAGAAGTCCCACAGTAGTTTTGCACGCTCATTTTTGACCACTTTTTCAGTCTTATGATCCCACCAGTTCTTTGCTACAGGCAGATGGTAGTTGTGACATAAGTTCCAGTGGACAATCTGAGCGACTGTGTTATGACATTATTTGTAGTCAGTCTGAGCTATTGTCTTGCAACTGCTCTGTATATGATCAATGGTTTCATCCGCTTCTTTGCAGAGTCTGCATTTGGGGTCATCAGCAGATTTTTCTATCCTGGCTTTGATTACATTCGTTCTGATGGCTTGTTCCTGGGTTGCAAGAATCAAGCCTTCTGTCTCTTTCTTCAGTGTTCCGTTGGTCAGCCATAACCAGGTCTTTTCCTTATCTACTTTTCCTTGGATCTTCTCAAGGAACTGTCCATGCAGTGCTTTTTTTTTTTTAATTGAAAAAGTTTTCAAATACAAATTTCCCCCCCTTTTTTTTCCCCTCTCCCTCCCCCTCCCTAACCCCCCTTCCCACCCATCCCCCCCTGTGACTTCTTCATAACAAAAAAAAACCTAATTCATAACAGATTACTTACTCCCTCCTCTAGATATTGACCTTTACTTACTAAAAATATTATTAATATTATAACATCCCCCTTTATCCATACATATCAAAAAAGAGAAAAGAAAGGGAAAAAAAAGACATTATACTATGACATTATAAAATAACTTCTCCACTTTAAAACTATACGATAAGTCCTACTTTAACATTTAATCTTCTATATATATTACTATAACATTCCAAAGCGGCCTTCCCCATAAAATCTAGTTTAACATTTATTCCACTCTATCCATTTCCTCCACTCCCCTAAATATAACACTTAAAAATCCCTTTTCTTAGACTAATCAATCTACTAAATAGCTTATTCACCCACTATCATGCAAAATTGCCATACACAACATTTCTTAACATCTTTGATTCACTGCCCACACTTCTTAAAAATATATGTCTATATTTTCCATTATATCTAAATAAAAAAAAAAGAAAAGACAATGACTTTAAATTTATAATCCATATAGTATCTTCTTTGAGGTCTTTCCACTGGATTGGTAGAACCAACATCCATAATCGGGTAACATAGCTTACTGGTGCAACTGTTTATTCAGGATCTTCAATCATATCTGCCCCCATCAGTAGTAAATATCTTCTTATATGTATAAAAGTAAAAACAACCACCCGAGTGACATTATAATTATATTCCATATAGTAATAATTGTGGGTTTCATCAGGATTATTAATTCCCATCATCGTAGTGGGTAACAACCCGATCTTCTGCATGCCCCAGCATAATTCTCTTGCCTTGTGATTCAAGATAATATAATATGTTTATCAACACAAAAAGAAATTCCAAAATGGATAATTCAAATCCATCAGTTTAAGGCTCGTTTCACGTCCCCAGATTACGGCCATGCAGAGATCTGCCACAAACCTCAGGATGATATTAACCAATACGTCGCCTCTTCTGTGTTTACACATAATCATTCATATTTTAAAATCACTGGCTTCACTGTTGCCTGATTAGAAATTTCTGTTTTTATGCCACCTATTTCTTTTTTTCTTTTCTTTTTGTGGGTTTGGTTTCCATCCTGGTTCCCTTTCTATAAAGTGTGTATCATCTGGTCGGTTTTTATTCTGCTTTGTAGATTGGTCTTGTTGGTTTTGCTTTTGTATCTCACATTTCTTTTTTATCCCTTGTATATCCCCTAATTGGTTTCCATGTTTATCCTTGCCTTGATAAGTCATCACATTAAGATTAGATGCCTCTTCTCTCAAATTTGTAAATAGTCCAGCTGGGGTATCCAATAAATCCAAAGGCAATTCATCTGGTACAGTCTCTGTAATTTGATATTTTACCTTTATTTCCGACTCCTTCTGCTTATCCTGTATTATACCTGGAGATGTTAAGTTCATTTTCAACCTATTTTGATAAAATTCTTCCGCTCTTTCAACAGTATTTAGCTGATATCTTTCTCCTTGGTATCTAAATATAATACCCACTGGGGCGTCCCACCTGTAGGAGATATTTCTCTTTTTTAACTCATTCACCAGAAAACCAAATTTCTTCCTTTCCATCAATATCTTAGGTGGGAGTTCCTTGTAAATCCAAATCTTTCTTCCATACAATTGCAAATTAGAATTGAAGGAGTTTTGAACGATATTATTCCTAATCTCCTTATCTGTAAAATAAATCACCACATCTCTAGGCCATTGCCTTTGCTTAGCAATCCAGGAGTTGATTCGATAAACTCTGTCGATCCTACAAAACACTTCGTCAGGTTGAACCTTTAGAATCCCAGCTAGAAATTCAGAAGATATTTTCCTTAAATCATCTCTATTATTTTCCTGCAAACCTCTTAATCTTATCGCATATTCTGTAAAATTATATTGTACCATTAAAATCTCTTTTTCAATCTTCTGTTGCAGATTTTCTGCATTACCATACTTTTGATCAGCATCCATTTTAGGTTTTTCTTCTAAGCTATTATCCTGAGTGCTTGTCAAATCATTTTCAATTTTTTGAATTCTATTGTCCAATTTATCTTGAATTTCTTCCATTTTAGACTCTAGTACATTAGTATTTGTGTCCAACTGTTTCATAAATCCTGTAAAACCATTAACCACTTTTGAGAGTTTTTTCTCCAAAAAATCAAACTTAGATTTCACCAATTCTTTAATTTCCTGCTTAAATTTTTCAAATTGCTGATTCACAATCTCCTCCCTTCTTTCAATCTCCTCTATAAAAAATTCTATTATATTAAAGTCAGGTTTCTGAGACTGAAGAATTAAGACTTGTTCCTTTAAGTTGTTGGTGGGGGGATCCCCCCCCCTTCTTGTTTATCTGACTTTATGAGTCTCAGTGCCATGTTTCCGCCCAGGCAGGCTTTGTTAAAAAAAAAAGCAAGAAAAAAAAAAGGGACTTCTTTCCAATCAACAACAATATCAGGTCTCCAAGGGAAAAAAAAAGAGAAAAAGACACAGGAGCGAAGTTTTGTCTACAAATGTAGCCAGTGGTATTTATTCCGCTACATTGTAGTAATAGAAAACGGAAAGACTTTCCTTTCAGCCTCTCCTCCAGCCAACGCCATTTTAAAAGGCTTCTTTTTTTTTCCTCTTTCTTTTCCTCCTCTCTCTTAAGTAATTTTTTTTTTTTTAAATCAGTAAAATACTTGCAGTTCAATATTACAGGTCCAGCTCACATTTTCTTTGAGTAGTCTGTTAAATTTGCAGGCTTGCTTTTGACGCCTGGCTCTGCATCAGCAGAGGTCTCCCAAAGCCCGGAGCGGCGGCTGGGGATACGGGGCATCTCATCCGCTCCGTCCCAAAAGTAAAAAAAAAACTTTTGGGACTCCGCAGAGAGTTCTACCCACCCCTACCGGCTCTATCTCCGTTTCCTCATGGAAACGGAGTTTTTTCGAGCCGCCATTCCGTTGTGAAGGCGGCTCTAACAGGCGATGGAAGCTGACGATCCCAAAGGAACGTCTGGCAGCGGCAAACAGCAACCCGGAAGTCCTGTCCATGCAGTGCTTTGTTACACCAGCTTTCAGCCCAAGTTTGCATCACTGTTTTCCTATATTGAATCTTGGTTTGCTGCACTTTGAGCAGCTTCCTCTTGTTGACCTCCAGCAGAGCTGGTTCAACATTGTCTTTCACATAATCTGCCAGAGCATGCTTCTCTTCTTCAACTGTCTGCTTTACTTGCAGAAGTCCTCTGCTGCCTGCATTTCTGGGCAAATATAGCCTGTCGACATCACCACGTCAAGGTCGGGTGCCGCCTTGATGTGGCGGGGGGCTTAACTGCTCCAATGAAGCTGAGAGCTGTGCTGGCGGTACTGTAAACTACCAGCAGAGAGGTCTAGGCTGAGGAGCAGAACTGAGTGCACCCAACAACCCATGCAATGAAGCATGGTGAAACACAACTGAATGAAGCCTATACTGGCTCAGTTGTCGCCTGGGTTAACAAGGACCGCGTCAGGTGTTGGGGAACCTGGACATCCATTGACAAGTGGGCTACAGGCCGCGGGTCCCATAGCTGACCAACCAGGGCATGGGCCTGCAGAGCAACTGGAAGATGAACAACCTCAGAAGCGGCAGAAATACACCATGTCAGAGAACCACAATGTAATGAAATGCTATTACAAAGCAGAACCAGAAAAACGAGGCTACCAAAAAAGGATGTACCAATTATGGAAACAAGAATACCCAGACTCAAGGATAACTGAATTACAATTAGCCAATCAGCGACAATTCACCACTCGGAACAAAGTGCTCAGTGAAGTCGAACTTGAAGAAATACGGAAAAATTATTATTATTGTTGTTGTTGTTGTTGTTGTTGTTGTTGTTGTTGTTTCTTTTAATTGCATATAAAACATTGTGGATTACAAAAAGAATGGTCTAAAGGGAGGAATGAAGTGGGATTGGATCTGAAAGAAGTTTATGTCTTTGCCTATATCTATAGCTCAAGCGAGATTGGAGTGCTGGAGGGTTATATACCTGTTAAAAGGTGGTGGAGGTGTTGGATACAAAAAAAAATCTGAGGTAAAATTGTTGACTATGACAAGCATTACAAACTTAACAAAGATAGGGATAGGGAGGAAACCTGCCTCCACACCATCATTGGCCATCTCAAGCCAATCCAATCAGAGGTCAATAGTAGATATGTTGTAAAGGGAGAGATCAAATTCATTTAAGGAATTGCTGGCTATGCTCCAATTGATGCAGGAATCCATGACAAAAAACCATGATGAAATGAAGAGAGAAATAGTAGAAGTGGGAAACAACATGGGAGAATTAAAAGAAAAGATACAAAAGATGGATGAAGAGTTTGAAAATTCCAGCAATTGATTACAAAAAGTGAACAGGAAATACAGGAAATAGAAGAGAGGATGGAGAAAGAAGAAAAAAGAGTAGATGAAATAAACAATAGACTAACCCAGGAAAATAAAGAGTTAGAAACCACAGTAATACTGCTAGACTCAGAAAAAGCAGCACATTATCTGAGATTCAAGAATATGGAAGAGGAGAAAGGGGAAGACCTACCAGATGCTATGGTAGATTTACTAGCAAAGGCATTGGGGACAGAGAAAGATAATAGAAATCGATGAAACATACAGAATACATACAAACTATGCAAGGAGACACAATCTACCAAAGGAGATGTATGTAAGATTCATGAAAAAATCGATGAGTGATGAAGTGCTTAACAAGACAAGAGACGAGCCAATACAGTACAAAGGGAAACAATTGGTAGTTCTAAAACAGGTCCCAAGAAGAGTTAGAGAGTTGCGGAAGCTGTACCAATTTTTAACTACATTGTTGATTAAGTATAATGTTAATTTCAGATGGTTGACTCTGGAAGGGATACTGGTCACATGGCATGAAAAGAGACATAGAGTGGACTCACTGGATAAAGCGATGGAGTTTTACAATCAGCATTTCGGTACCGAAGAGGAACTGGAGGAGGGGGAAGTAATAGAAGATAGAGATCAAGGGATGCCTGCTACAGAAAAAAAGAAACTGCAGCAAAGAAAAGTGAAAAAGAGAAAAGGGACAGAACAGAGAGCAACAGAGTAAGACCCAAAGAACTGAGAGAAATAAGAACAAGAAGGAGTATAAGACCCAGATAAAGATAGAACAATGCAAGAAGATCTTAAGATACTATCATTAAACATCAACAGATTGAACTCACCATGAAAAGAAAGAAAACCGTCAATAAATTACAAAGATTGAATCTAGACATAATATCACTACAAGAAGTCCATATAAGAAAAACATAAACAACTACTGGAGTATTCTAAATTGGGGAAACTATTTGTGTCGTTATCACAAAAGAAGAGGAGAGTGGTGTTATTTGTTAAAGAAACTATTCAGGCTAACCAAATATATAATGATGAAGAGGGAAGGATCCTGATTGTGGAAGTAACACTAAATCAAAAGAGGGTACTCCTAGTTGCAATCTATGCACCAAATAGTGGACAAGAACAATTTTATAAAAATCTACATAATACTATACGTGATATGGAGTATGATAATCTTTGTCTCCTAGGAGACTTCAATGCAATAATAGACAAAAAAAATTGGACTATAAAAGTAATAGAACAAGGAAAGGAGTAAGAAGTATTCTACTTAGAACCTTCTTTAAAATGCCAGAAGAGTTAAACATACAAGATGTATGGAGAGAGAGGAACCAGGGGAAAAACCAATACGCATTTTATTCTAACAGACACCAATCCTGGTCCAGAACAGATATGGTATGGATGTCGATGGAATTAAATACTAATGTATATGAGGTAGAAATAGATACAAATCTATGGGCAGATCACAATCCAATGAGAATCAGCTGGAAAGGATGAAAGAAAAGTACAAGATGGACTCTGAACTGATTGATATTAAATTATATAGAACTTAGGCAGACGTTGGAAAAACAAATGAGATTCTTCTTTAAAGAAAATAGGAAAGAAGATACGTCATTACAAAACCTATGGGACATAGTGAAAGCATATATGAGAGAAGTTGCTATAACATTTATAGTGAAGAAAAATAAAAGGAAGAAGCAACAACAAAGAATGTTAGAAGAAGAATATACAGTAGAAGACTCGAAGCAGAGTTACAAAAGGAACCACAAAAAATAAATTTAAAACAGCAAATGGAGCTAACTAAACACAAATTGAATATCCTTGAAAAAGAAGACCTGGCGCAACATATAAAAAGAATGAAGCAAAAGTTTTTTGAGAATGCAAACAAACCAGGGAGATGGCTAGCTTACAAATTGAAAAAGAAGAGAAAAAATTGATAAGTAAATTGCAAGACAATGAGGGAACCTTACGTTATCAAATTGAGGAAAAGAAGAATATTATCCAGGACTTCCATAGGAAACTATATGATATGATGAGCAACATTCAGAAGAAAAAATATTACAATACCTGGAAAAAGCTAACTTGCCTAAGATTCCAGAAGCAATGAAATCTATTCTGAACAAGAGGATAACAATGACAGAACTAGCAGAGGCAATTAAAAAACAAAAAAATAACAAAACACCTGGTCCAGACGGGCTACTAGCAGAAATATATAAAGAGCTACAAGATCCTCTAGGCCAATCATTATTAGAGGTATACAATGCAGTCCTATCTGAAGCAAAGGTACCACCATCATGGGTGGAAGCTAACATTACTTTGATACCAAAAGAGGATTCAGACTTAATGCAAATTAAAAACTACAGACCCATATCCCTACTAAGTGCCGACTATAAAATATTCATCTCAATAGTAGCAGAAAGACTGCAGAGTTTTTTGAAGGAGTTCATACACTCTGACCAAAATGGCTTCCTACCCAAAAGGCAGATAAGAAATAATATGAGAACAATATTAGATACATTGGAATCAGGGGTGAAATCTAATTTTTTTTTGCTACTGGTTCTGTGGGCGTGGCTTAATTAGTGGGCGTGGCTTAATGGTAAGGTGACTCAGAGGGTGTGGCTTGTTGGTAAGGTGGGCGTGGCCAAGTCAATGTCACTGCTTTACCCTTTTTTAACCTACAAAACACAACACAACACAACTGGCTCACCCAAATATAAAAGCAGCTGTGCTAGACCCAAAATGGCCCCTGCAACAAGCAGGAACCTCACACAGCCACAAAAAGCCCAAAAAACAACTTTCACACTTTACACACACACAACACAACACAACTGGCTCACCCACAATGTAAAAGCAGCTGTGCTAGACACACAAAATTCCACATACAGCTTTGTGAGATTTTGTGTGTTTGTGTAGTTAGAGTGAAACACTACAGAAACACACAAAATCTCAGAAAGCTGCACAAATATTATTTTATTTTATTTTATTTTTATTTTTATATAAAAGCAGCTAAATTTAAAACTTCCTAAACTTTAAATGGCTAGGTCTAAAAAAAAGAACAACTAAAAAAAACCCCAATTAACTATTTTTTTTAAAGCTCCCAAAGGGGAAAAAAACTTACCCAATAGAACAGGGGTCTCCAACCTTGGCAACTTGAAGACTTGTGGACTTCAACTCCCAGAATTCCTCAGCCAGCTTTGCTTTGCTGGCTGAGGAATTCTGGGAGTTGAAGTCCACAACTCTCTGCCAGCTTGATTGCAGGCAGGGAGATACAGTTGTTTGCTGATTCAATCGATTGCAGGGATTACAGCAAGGCGTGACGACCAGCAGTAAGGTAAGCAAGCTGAGGGGGGGGAGGGATTTTTGCTACCGATTAGCAGGCAACAGCTGGGATTGTCAGAATTTGGCTGGTCAGAGCCATTTAAAAGGAAAAAAACTTTTTTTCTTTTACATGGCTCTGGTGATCCAGGCAACTCAGCTGGGATCATCAGAGCTGGGCTCTCAGAGCCATTTAAAAGAAAAAAAAAGGCTCTGATGATCGTGTGGCTCAGCTGAGCATGGGGGGGGGCAGGGTTTTTTGCTACCGGTTCTCCAAACTGCCCGCTGTCATCGCTACCTACTCGCCCGAGCCGGTCCGAACCAGGAGCATTTCACCTCTGATTGGAATACTACGAAATGCATAGTGAAAAGCAATTGGCACTGTTGTTTTTGGACGCCCAAAAGGCATTTGATAATGTGAACTAGCAATACATGTTACAACAATTAAGACATATGGATTTTGGAGATAAATTTATAAATATGTTCAAGGCAATATACACAAAGCAGAAAGCCAAAGCGGTTGTGAATGGTGAAGTGACTGAAAAATTTTCAATTCAAAAAGGTACACGGCAAGGCTGCCTATTACCTCCATTGTTATTTAACACTGGAAGTACTAACCAAAAACATCAGGCAAGATGAGTAAATCAAAATCAGAAGAGAAAAGTACAAATTATAAGCATTTGCAGACGATTTAGTTTCCATATTAGAGGAACCGTTAGGATCAGGCCCGAGACTCATAGAGAAATTAGAGGAATATGGAGAGGTTGCTAGACTAAAAATAAATAAGGAAAAAACCATAATGATAGTTAAAAATCTTACAAATAAACAGAGGGATGAATTAAATAAAGAAAATGAATATCCAGATAGTGGAAAAAGTCTATCTAAGGAATCTATCTAACAGTAAGATGTATAACAATCAAAGAGGACAACTACACAAAATTAATGCATCAAATTAAACTGGATATGGAGAGGTGGAAAAGCTTGCAACTTTCCGTGATGGGTAGAATAGCTACAATAAAGATGAACATATTGCCGAAGATACTTTTTTTTTTATTCCAAACAATACCAATAAAACTAGAGAAAAAATATTTTGAGGAATTGAATAAAATAATGTTGAAATTCATTTGGCAAGGAAAAAAAACTGAGAATAAAACTGAAACTACTGCAAGAGTCAAAAGGGAAAGGAGGTTTTGGTCTGCCTGACTGGGAACTGTACTACCAAGCAGCTGCACTCACATGGGTGAAAGAGTGGATAACGTTGAGGAATAGAAGACTATTATTATTGAAGGATCACGATCTGCAACTAGGGTGGCATGCGTTTCTCTGGTATGGGAGAAATATGGCACATCGATATTTCCAAAGACATTATGTAAGAAACGCATTGTTATCAGTGTGGGACAAAATTAAACAACAAAGCTGTAAGGAAATACCAGTCTGGCTCTCCACCTTAGAAGCATTGATACACCCAAATCTTATAAATATGACAAAAAATGTTTCTTATAAGGATATATTAAATGAGAATGATGAATTGAAAACCAGATTAGAATTAAAAGACCAAGGGGTGGAATTAGAGTGGTGGTCGTACCTGCAGATACAATCGTGTTATGTGAAAGATGTGAAAACATGGGGTTTTTATAGAGAATTAACTACATTGGACAAGATATTAGTGGGGACTGATGACAAATTGATAAGGATACTGTACAGTAATTTATTAAATTATAAAATGGAAGAAGACCAAGTTAAAAAGATGATGAGCTAAAATATGGGCTAAAATTTTTGTTTTTAATATAGATCTGGATAAATGGCCAAAGCTTTTGGAGAGAAATCAGAAACTGACAATGGACACATCATATAAGGAAAATCTCTATAAAATGTTCTATAGATGGCATCTGCCCCCAGCAAGATTGGCCAAAATGTTTAGCAATATGTCCCCACACTGTTGGAAATATAAACAAATACCTGGCACATATTACCACATGTGGTGGACCTGTATAAAGGCAAGGAATTTTGGATACAAATTCATATGTGGTTAGAAAAAATGACCAGACAACATATAGAGTTTAAGCCAGAATTATTTTTATTAGGCATTATATCAGATGGTTATGATAAAGGGACAATATACCTAATATTACACATCTTGACCACAGCAAGAATTGTGTATGCACAGCAATGGAAGAGCGAAAACACCCCTTCAGTGGAGGAGACAATAAGGAAGATATCAGTCTGTGCGGAAATGGACAGACTAAAAATAAAAGATAAAGGAGATACAGAATACTATGCTACATGGAATCGATTCTATCAATGATTAAAAACATGAGGTAGAAGTTGGAATGCAAAAGAATTAGGTTAGGTGGATATGGAAAAAGATACTATGTATCAGGGGTGGGTTCTAAATTTTTTTACTATCGGTTCTGTGGGTGTGGCTTATTTTGTGGGAATGGCTTGATGGTCATGTGACAGTGGGCATGGCTTGGTCATGTGACTGGGTGGGCATGGCCAACTCAATGTCACTCATGTCAAGGGGTGCCTCACCTGGCCCCTCCCCTCCCAGCCATTCCTTGTCACCCCAGCCTCAACGTATCTATAGTTCTGTAAAAAAGTTGTTCAGTTTTTTTCAACTTTATAATCTACAGACTATAGATGTACTTTCATGGACCACTGAAAGGAGGAAATGGCTTACATGCTTTGCCCAAGAGTGTGATAGGCAACAGGCTTTTAAGGGGTTACCAGAAGGGGGGGGATGTATTTTCCAAAGCACCAGAAGGCAAAACAAGAAGTAATGGATGGAAACTGAACAAAGAAAGAAGCAACCTAAAACTAAGGAGAAACTTCCTGACACTGTGAACCAATATAGGTGCAAAAATATTTCAGTCATAATTTCACATATAAAATAGCCATTTGTGTAATACAACCTGCATATTGTTCAAAACAGTCATTAGTATTATGGCCGATGTTTGACAGCAAGCCTAAAAGTCAAAGACCACAAGAGTGCTTCTTTCTCTGTATGTATACAAAACATCACATACCAGGAATAGCATATTAAGATGGATTTATGCAATCTGATGTACAAATAAACACGTACATATTTATGCTCTGGACTATAGTCATTGAATGCATGTAAATCTCTGAAAAATATGTGGTAGCCCTGGGCAAAAGAAAGGCAGTAAAATAATTCTAGGTGTAGGGACAGGGTAAAATATTAACACATGATAAATAATGGAACAATTAAAAATAATAGCACAGTTTTTTTCTCTCTCTCTCCCTTCCTCTTTCTTTCTCTTCTATCTCTCTCTCCTTCCTTCCTTCTTTCTTTCTGTCTGTCTGTCTCTTTCTCTCTCTCTCACTCACTCATTCACTCTCTCACACATACACCCCCCCCCGGTCTGGGCACAAAGTATCTGTTGTTACAGAAGTTCTCATTTCTCTCTATAATACACCTCATACTAATCGATACCCTATTTCTCAACTACGTAAAGCCTATGCATGTTTACTTGGCAATAAGGCTACTCTCTTTCAGTGGGATTTACTACGAATAGATACACATGATTGCAGGCAGACAGCTAGCTCCATTGTTTAATAGGCTGTAAGTAAAATTTCTATATTAACAAAATTTATACCTAAACAACAGAATATATGTCAATATATGTTTTCAGGATTGCTGTGGCTACTTGATCAGTCACAAACAATATGGTTTCAATCAAGCCATCTCCTGTTTGCAATTACCTGCAAGCCTTCCCCGTCCTAGTTAATTGTAGGTTAACTCCCCATATAAGCAAGGACCTTTTCGCTTGCTATTCGGGCCTAAACGCTGTTTAGGCCTAGATGCAGAGCTCAGTGCAACGTTACAGAAGGGAGGAGAACACAGATAAGGACTCCAGATGCTGTTGCAGAGATACTCCTATGGATGCTTGCCTTTTGCTGTTTTGAAGCACGCAAGCCATCATCAGAACTCCTGCTGCTGGACAATCTTCCTCCCACAAGCTTCAAGCTACGTTTGCTGATTGAAATTGTTTTTTCTTCAGGTGACTTTTTTTAGCTGTGAAGTTTATGCTGCCGCCCTTCTACTACCTCGATGATGTATCGACACCGAAGCTGCTTATTGTCATGTTAACCTTTTTCTCTTGTGAACTGTTTCGGTATTGTGGAGAGGAATCTAGGGAGATAGCCTGGCTTCACATAACCAAGATAAGACTTTGTTACTAATGTGCTTTTTTAAAGACATAGTGCTTTTTAAATGTTTTAAAGTAAATTATATTTTTACACAAGACGCCTCTGTCAGATTTATTTCAGTCCTAGTGTGTTTGCTCATGAGCTGGTTCACAGTCCGGGGTACCCCTCAACCTCCACTTCATAACAATATAGGAGCAAAAAATCATAGCAGTAGTCTGAGCTATGCTTTTCTTCTTTAAATGGAAGTACTACCCATTTTAACCAAACATTAAAACTCATTAGTTTGGAATACTAGTATGGCTTGCACTGAACCTTGACAGTATTTGTTTTCCTTAGAAACTAACTCAACTTTCTTTCTTTTAAATCTTGCTTTCGTTACACACCGCCCACCTTGGACCAAGAGCTCCATTTTTAGGTAAAGAGAGTGGACTGGAGGGGGGTGGGGGCTTTGGAAATAAAAGCGCAGCAAGAGAAAAGGGGAAAGGCGTGCTCTGGATTCCGGACTCTGAGCCTTCCCTGAGCTGGGATGCCCTCCTCGTTCTCATTCTTCCCAATCCCTTCCCTTTCCACTCCCGGATCCTTCTTTTCCCCTCCCCCCTCACTTTCTTTTGCTTGAAACTCCTTTCATGGTGGGAGGGAAAGCCAAATAAAAACGGGAAGGAGGCAAGGAGAGAAAATGGTGCATGGCTGCAAAATAGGAGGGCATTTTTCAGCCGCTTTCTGAGACTGAAAAGTTGACGGGACTCAAGGAAGCAGCATCCAGCCGGGACTAAGAAGACCTCCGCTCCCACCCCCTACCATCCCACGCTGCCTTCTTTTTCTCTCCCCGCCCCTGCTCTTCTCTCCCCTGGGAAGAAGGGGACTAACCTTAAAAAAAAAAAGAAAGTTCTGCTGCTGAGCAGAGAAAGCAGTAGCTGGGAAGGATGCTGCTATAGAGTTAAAACCATGAAAAAATTGCCCTTCCCCTGTTCCTACCCTCCCTCTTTTTCTCACCACCAGTTGCTTTTAGCTTTGGCTTCGGTGCCAAAAGAGGGAATTCTCTTTTGTTTGTGAAGTCCCCCTCCTTTTTTTCCTGCCCAGCTGGAAAAAGACAGAGGACTGCTGCTGCCAGCGGCTGCATGCAACGCCACTGGCCGGCAGGGAGAGGGGAGCCAGCCAAGCAACCTTTGTAGCCACACAACTGCCAAGTTTGTTTGTTTGTTTGTTTGTTTGTTTGTTTGTTTGTTTGTTTGTTTGTTTGTTTATTTATTTATTTATTTATTTATTTATTTATTAGTTCGATTTATATGCCACCCTTCTCCAGAGACTCAGGGCGGCTTACAATGCATTAAGCAATAGCCTTCATACTTCTGTATATACCTGCTTAGTAGGGCTTTTGGGCCCCCCTAAGTGGTGTTCTTTTTTTATACAAAGTCAGCTTATTGCCCCCACAATCTGGGTCCTCATTTTACCTACCTTGAAAGGATGGAAGGCTGAGTCAACCTTGAGCCTGGTGAGATTTGAACTTGCAGTAATTGCAGGCAGCTGGCAACTAAGTGCTACTTTAACAGCACTTAGTCCACTGCGCCACCAGGCTCCAAGCTTCCCTCATCCCCTGCCCCACCTGCCACCCCAAATTGCGCCCCACTGCAAGACGTGCATTTTACTGGAGAGTGGCAGCTCTGGGTCATCTCTCAGCCAATGTGTGCAGGGAGTACAAGGCAATTAACTTCTCACACTCAGAAGTTTTCCTTTACTTTGCAAGACTTTTCCCTGCACACAATGGCTGAGAGACGACCTGGAGCTGACAGTCTACGCTCTGCCAGGCAAGCAGTAGAGCGAGTAAGCCAGCGATCTGCCGTCTTCCTGTAATCTGCAGTTTACTCGTGAGCACCATGCTCTAAAAACTAAGGGGGAGGGAAAAGCCAAGTCAAGCCATCTCCTTAAATGGACTATGGAATGTGAAGCAGTGTTCAAAAAGTTTAAATGCCTGTTTGCAGTGAACCTGTACTAAAGCATCCAGACCTGAATCCCCAGTTTGTCATTCAAGCCAATTCTAGTGATGTAGCTGTCGGGACTGTCCTATTCCAGAGAAATGAACAGGGGGTCCTATAACCATGTTCTTACACCTCTAGGAAAGTGTCTGAAGCTGAGTGAAGGTGGGCAATCTAGGAAAAGTAGGCGTACACCATGCAATGGGCCCTCCTAACATGGAGACATTTTTTGGAGGGTAGTAAGGCCCATTTTGAAGTATGGACAGATCATAAGAACCTGGAAGCCCTGAAAAAAACCCAGAAGCTATCCCCAAAGCAAGTGTGATGGGCTCAGTATTTCAACTGCTTTAACTTTATGCTAAAATATCTCCCTGGGTGGGTGGGTGGGACTTTCTGGCTGATGCCCTGTCCTGGTTGCCTCAATATAATAGCTCCATGGCTGAAGTCCTCATCCCAATCATCCCCTCCACTCAACCTACTGCCCTGGCTATCACTCTTTTAAGATAAAATCCTCTTCTTTTAAACAGGGGCTTTCAACACAACATAATACTTTGTATCTAACTTTCACTTCTTCACGCCCCGTTAGAATCAAACGCCATCTTACTTTCCCTTTCTCCCATAGAAATACAGAGGGAAGTGATAGACTTTTCGGAGTTAAAGTTTAGTACTTGCAATTTTAGTTTCTCCTGTATTTGCTCTGCCAGCTTTCAAGTCCAAAATCTTTTTTTAAATTGAGCTGCTGGGGTGGTCGCGGTGTCTAGTTCTGCTTGAAGCAGAAACATCCCTGGTCCGGAGCAATGACGGGCTTTCCGGGGAGCTCTCACCCTTTAAGCCCCAGATTTAAAAAGAAACCTGGGGCTCTCGGGGAGCTCTACCCACACCCGTCAGCTCTCTTTCCCCCCTTCTCCCGGGGGGAAAGTTTTCAAGCCACTAGACAGCTGATTTTCGCTGTTCTAGTGGCTCTAATGGAATCCTGGGGCTGGCGCTCACAAAGGAGCGTCTTTCGGCACCGGCGGAGCCACAGGAAATCCCTGGAATAGGAATGTTTTGAGGGCGCGGCGGAAAGTGCGCAGATATGGGATTCTCCGTATCTCTGGGGGGAGCTCATTCCAGATGGCAGGTGCCCCCACAGAGAAGGCTCTCCCCCTGGGGGCCGCCAGTCGACATTGTTTGACCGATGGCACTCTGAGAAGACCCTCTCTATGGGAGCGTACTGGTCGGTGAGAGACTACTGGTGGCAGAAGGCGGTCTCGTAGGTACCCTGGTCCTAAGCCATGGAGCGCTTTAAAGGTGGTAAGCAGAACCTTGAAGTGCACCTGGAAGACACCGGGAGCCAGTGCAGCTCGCGCAGGAGGGGAGTCACATAGGAACGCCATGTCGCTCCCGTAACCACCCGCGCGGCCGCATTCTGGACCAGTTGGAGCCTCCTCAAGGGGAGCCCCATGTAGAGAGCATTACAGTAGTCCAGGCAGGAAGTGACGAGGACATGAGTGACCGTGCATAACGAGTCCTGATCCAGAAAGGGACGCAACTGGTGGATCAGGCAAATCTGATAAAAAATCCTCCCGGCCACAGCCGTCAAATGCTCTTCTAAAGACAGCCATGAGTCCAGGAGGACACCCAAGTTGCAAGCCCTCTCCGTGGGGGCCAACAACTCACCCCCAATAGTCAGTGATGGCAGTGATGGCAGTGATGGGATGTCGGAAACCACAGCCACTCGGTCTTGGATGGGATCCATACAAGATCCGTACAGCCTCCAGGCACTGGGACATCACTTCAAGGGCATCATTGGGGTGATCCGGGGTGGAGATATATAGCTGAGTGTCATCAGCGTACTGATGGTACTTCACCCCAAAACCACGGATGATCTCACCCAGCAGCTTCACATAAATTTTGAACAGAAGGGGAGAGAGGACCGACCCCTGTGGCACCCCACATACAAGGGGCCTTGGGGTCAACCTCTGCCCCCCTGTCAACACAGACTTCGACCCCCACCCCTAACTCTTCCAACTGGTGCAGCATGATACCATGGTCGATGGTATCAAAAGCCACTGAGAGATCTAATAGGACCAGGACAGAGGAGCAACCCCTGTCCCGAGGCCTCCAGAGATCATCGACCAATGCCGTTTCCGTGCTGTACCCAGGCCTGAAGCTCGACTGGAATGGATCTAGATAAGCCGATTCATCCAAGTACTGAGGAAGCTACCACACTCTCAAAAACCTTCGCAACAAAGCGAAGGTTGGAGACTGGACAATAATTAGCCAACACTGCCGGGTCCAGGGAAGGCTTCTTGAGGAGAGGCCTCACCACCGCCTCCTTCAAGGTGGCGGGGAAGACACTCTCACTCAAGGAAGCATTAATAATCCCCTGGAGCCAGCCTCGCGTAACCTCCCGGGAGGCCAACACCAACCAGGAGGGACACGGGTCCAATAAACATGTGGCCGCGCTCAGTCTACCCAGTATCCTGTCCACGTCTTCGGGAGTCACAGAATCAAACTCTTCCCAGATAATATTCTCAAGACCTGCCTCCATCATCCCCCCTGAATCTACCCAGTCAGAGTCCAGGTGTTCCCGAATCTGAGCGATTTGTCATACAGATACTGTACAAAGTCCTTGGCTCTACCCTCCAAGGGGTCCTCCCGCGCTTCCTGGTGGAGCAGGGAGCGGGTCACCCTAAACAGGGTGGCTGGGCGATTATCTGATGACGCAATAAGACCGGAAGAATAATTGCATTTTGCCGCTTTTAACACCACCAGGTAGGTTTTAATATATGACCTTACCAGTGTTCGGTTGGATTCAAAACGGCTGGCCCTCCAACTGCTCTCCAGGCGTGTTTTCCGGTGCTTCATCTCCCTCAGCTCCTCAGTAAACCAAGGAGCCAGGTGAGACTGGCACCAGGTCAGAGGCCGGCGCCAGTCTCCCCTGGTCATGTCTCCCCTGGTCCTTTTATTCACTACACTAGCCATGCCCAGTTCCGTTCACCGTATGTTTTAGCCTCCAGTCCCCTAATCATCTTGGTTGCTCTTCTCTGCACTCTTTCTAGAGCAGGGCTGCCAAACTCCCAGCCCGGGGGCCAGATATGTCATGAGCTGACCATGCCCATGCCCAGTTTAGCAAAGGGGGAAAAAGTCCTGATATGTCACATGATGCCGCCGTGACAATGTGAGTTTGACACCCTTGTTCTAGACCAGGAGTGTCAAACTCCATTTCATTGAGGACCACATCAGGATTGGGTTTGACCTTGGAGGGCTGGGTGGAGGTGTGGGGTGGGCGTGGCCATGGCGGGCATGACATAGAACTGCACCTCTGCAGACATGTTTTTAAACACTTATAAAAATAGGGTTTCATGTTCTGCAAACGATGGGCAATAACGGAGGCAAGACGGAGGCTAACAGGCTAACAGTAAGTTTTATTTCTAACAAGGTGGCTAACAATTCTCTAATAAGGTGGCTAACAAGGTTGCTGGAGCGATAGCTAACAATTTTCCGCTCAGCTGTCCGCAATAGCTGAGTTCGCACCAGCCGGCTATTTATACCTGGCTGTCAAACCCATTAACTAATTGATGAGGAGAACCGATCGCGCAGGGGCAGGGTCTTGAACCGTTGTAGGCAGCAGGCAGTGACTCAAGGCAATTAGTGTGTGATAGGTATTTGCTTGGTCTGTAGAACAGCGAATAGTCATAGGCAGCAAGAAAGGCAGTCCAACAGGTCATCCAAGGAGACAGTACTTGCGGTGTCTGATAGTCACCAGCCAGTAGACCTAAGAGTGGCTTATGATCTGTAATCAACTTGAAATGATGGCCATAAAGATATTCAGGAAATTTTTTAATTCCAGCTACCATAGCCAGAGCCTCTTTATCGAGCTGGCTATATTTCCTCTCAGTAGGAGAAAGGGTTTTTGAAAAGAAAGCTATGGGAGCCTCAGCGCCATTTGGAAGACAATGGCTGAGTACAGCCCCGACCCCATATGGGGAGGCATCGCAGGCTAAAACTATTGGCAATTTCTTGTTATATTGAACAAGAATGCTGTCAGATGTTAGGAGAGCTTTGACAGCTCTAAATGCTTTGGCTTCCTTGGTTCCCCATGACCAAGGGGCTTTAGCATCTAACAGTCTATGTAGGGGTTCTGCTACGGAAGTCTTATGAGGAAGGAAAATGCTATAAAAGTTAAGCAGTCCCCAAAAGGCTTGTAACTCAGCCATTTGGGTGGGAGTTGGAGCTTCCTTGATGGCCTTTATCTTTTCAGCTGTGGGATGTATTCCGCAGAATTTACCAAATAACCTAAAAATTCTACCTTAGGGACTGCAAAATGGCACTTCTCTTTTTTTAATTTCAATCCTACATTTTGAAATCTTTGGAGTACTGTTCTCAAACAGTGCAGTAATTCCTTGTTATTTGTTGCTGTAACCAGAACGTCATCAAGCAAGGAACTACTCCCTTTATTCCTTGTAAAAGCCTCTCCATTAAGCTTTGAAATATTCCCAGGGCCACACAGACTCCAAACTGGAGATGGTTTGGATGGCACTTAAAAGCACTTCTATGGGTTACTATGGTTTGGGCTAGAGCAGTAGTTTTGTCGACGGGAAGCTGCTGATAAGTTTGGGCCAAGTCTAACTTGGCAAACACTTTGCCTTCCCCTAGGGCAGGGGTGGGCAATTGTGACTCTTTTACAACCTGTGGACTTCAACTCCCAGAATTCCTGAGAGAGTGAAGCTGTCTCAGGAATTCTGGGAGTTAATTAATTTAATTTAATTTAATTAATTCAATTTATATGCCGCCACTCTCCGAAGACTCAGGGCGGCTCACAATACATTTTAAAAAATCATTATATAAAAAAAAACATTTAAAAATAAAAAACATTAAAAATTCATTCACGTCATTCATGGCTGGATCTCACCAGATCACAAGAGCGAGATCAACGGCCCCAGGTCTGCTGGAAAAGCCAGGTCTTCACCGCTTTTTGGAAGGCCAATAGGGTGGGGATGGTCCGTACCTCAGGCGGTAACTGGTTCCAGAGAGCTGGGGCAGCCACAGAGAAGGCCCTCCCCCGCGGGTCCGCCAGTCGACATTGTTTAGCTGATGGGACCCGGAGGAGACCAACTCTGTGGGATCTTACCGGTCGCTGGGAGCTATGCGGCAGAAGGCAGTCTCGAAGATAACCTGGCCCTGAGCCATGTAGGGCTTTAAAGGTAATAACCAACACCTTGAATTGTGACCGGAGACCAATAGGGAGCCAGTGTAGCTCGCGGAGAATTGGTGTAATGTGGGTGTATCTAGGTGCACCCACGACAGCTCGCACGGCTGCGTTCTGGACCAACTGTAGTCTCCAAACACTTTTCAAGGGTAGCCCCATGTAAAGTGCGTTGCAATAATCTAACCGTGAGGTGACAAGGGCATGAGTGACTGTGAGGAGAGCCTCCCGATCCAAGTAGGGTCGCAATTGGTGCACCAAGCGAACCTGTGCAAAGGTCCCCCTAGCCACAGCTGTCAGATGTTGCTCTAATCTTAGCTGTGATTCTAGGAGGACACCCAAATGGCGAGCCCGTTCTGAGGGGGACAATTTCTCCCTCCTCCAGAACCAAGGATGGACAATAGACATAGACTTTAGGAGGCAATACCCACAGCCACTCGGTCTTGTCTGGGTTAAGTCTGAGCCTGTTGACTCCCATCTAGATCCTCACAGCCTCCAGGCACCAGCACATCACATCCACCACATCACTGAATTGACGCGGGGTAGAGATATACAGCTGGGTATCATCCACGTATTGCTGATACCTCACCCCGTTAAATAGGAGGGGAGAGAGGACCAAGCCCTGAGGCACCCCGCAAACGAGGGGCCTAGGGGTCGACCTCTGTCCTCCTACCAACACCGACTGTGACCGACCAGAGAGATAAGAGGAGAACCACCATAACACGGTGCCTCCCACTCCCAACTCCCTTAGTTGTCCCAGAAGGATACCATGGTCAATGGTATTGAAAGCCACTGAGAGATCAAGTAGCACCAAGATGGAGGAATGACCCCATCTCGGGTTCGCCAGAGATCATCCATCAGCGTGACCAAAGCAATTTCTGTGCTGTAGTCAGGCCTGAAGCCAGACTGAAAAGGGTCTAGATAATCCATTTCCTCCAATGACCGCAGCAGCTTAAGTGCCACCACTTTCTCTACAACCTTTCCCACAAAGGGTAGGTTGGAGACTGGACGAAAGTTCTTTAATTCTGCTGGATCCAGGGAAGGGTTCTTGAGGAGGGGCCTTACAACCGCTTCCTTTAATGGTTGCGGGAAGGCCCCTTCCCTCAAGGACGCGTTAACTAAAGCCTGGAGCCAGCCTCGTGTCACCTCCCTGCTGGCCAAAACCAGCCAGGAGGGGCACAAGTCCAACAAACAAGTGGAGGAACTCATCGCTCCTACAGCCTTGTCCACTTCCTCAGGAATCACAGGCTCAAACTCATCCCACACAATGGGACTAAGACCTGCCCCTGTCATCTAAGTCGGAATTGCCCAATCAGAGTCCAGTCCATCTGAATCTGAATGACTTTATCCAACAGAAACTGCACAAACTCCTCAGCTCTACCCTGCAAGGGCTGCTCCACTCCCCCTACATTAAGGAGGGAGTGAGTCACCCTAAATAGGGTGGCTAGGCACGAATCAGCGGATGCAATAAGTGCGGAAAAATGTGAGCATTTTGCCGCCTGTATCGCCACTAAATAAGTCCTAATAAAGGTTCTTAAGAGTGTTCGGTCAGATTCGGAGTTACTGGTCCTCCAGCATCACTCTAGACGTCTCTTCTGGTGCTTCATCTCACGGAGCTCCTCGGTAAACCAGGGAGCTTTCCTGGATCCACCACCATGGAGAGGTCGCAAAGACACAATCCGGTCCAATGCCCCAGATGCCGCCCTATTCCAGGCAGCCACCATTGCAATAAATAGCAATAATTAGAAACACACATACAAACATACAACGTATTTTCTTTGAACAGAGTATTTGGCCGGTTCACAAATTTAAACAGTTGTAGGAGGTTAGCACCCACCCCTTTCCTAGAAGAATGAAATATTAAAAAGGCAGAATATTATATTTCCCTGGATGAGAAATGGAGAAGCATATTTTACAGACATGTAAAATACATGTGATCCTGTCCACCATTAAACCATCTTTCCAAGCAGTCTCCATGTTTCCAGTGACTTTTTCCCCACTTGGAGCAGAACCCAGAAGGATATTTCTTCCAAAACAGTGTTTAGTCATTTCAATTAAATTTACAATTTCTATATTTCCTTTTTACCATATTTATTCCTCATCTATTTTTTAAAAAACCAATATTACCCTTCATCTTCATCTCTAATCTTAATCAAATTCAATTTTTCCCTTCTATTCTATATTATACCCCTTCACATTGTCATCTATTTTTATATTCATCCTCACATTGGTTAATTATGTAATTATGTAATACAGTTGTTTAATACAAATTAAACATTTTAATATAAATCAATTAATTATATAACTATCTTTTTTGTATATTAATCAATATGAACATGAATATGCCAATTATTTCCATGCAATCCAATTTCTTACAAATCAATTAATTATATTTACCAATAATAATAAACCAAATAATTTCCCCCATATATTCCTCCAAACCACAACTTAACCATTTCTGCTTTCAACACAATATACAATTAATAGTATCTCAATTATTACAATTCCCTAGTTAAATAGAGCTTTTTTTCTTTTGTGTTTTAAAATCTTGAACCTCCTCTTTTTCCCTAAATTCCCCATTGTTTGCACCTACCTTTTTTGGTGAGGAAAAAGAAAAGAAATCTGCCTGCCTAATTTTCCAACATTGCAGCAACAGCAAAGCCAACAGCCTGCTTTACTTTCAGTTTCGTTTTTCAGCATAGCTAGGGGGAAAAAAATCTGCTCCAGCAAGCAGCAGAGCCCTGAGCAAAACAGCTGAGAGCAAATCAGCTGAGAGTCGGGAGCCGATCTAATCAAGGGCTAATTAGCCTATGCTGAAGCTCCACGGGCCAATAAAATTACAAAAAAACACCAAACCATTTGTTAAATTGCTGGCTCACCCGCCCCTTGCCCACCACTATTTATTGGCAATAAATAGTGATGCGGAGGGGCGGGGCAAGCCAGCAATTTAACAAACAGTTCGGCTGAACCCCCTAGAACTGGCAGAATCCCACCACTGGCTATAGGGAGGCCCTTTGAAGCCCCACGGCAAGAATTTAAACAGGTTTTTTTCCTCTAGCCATCAGCTGGGACTCCGGAGGCAGCAATAGATTGGGAGTGGGCGGGGTAAGCGAAAGTCCGGCGATCCAACAGAGCAGAGAGTGAGGGTGAGTGAAGGCGTGGGGGGGGGGCAAGAGAGGGCTTTGGCGACCCCTGTGAAATGGCCATTCGACCCCCAAAGGGGTCGCGACCCCCAGGTTGAGAACCGCTGATATAGAGGATCCTGAGTCTACCTCCATGGGGCAAGAGGCTCTTCTACTTTAATGTTTAGAAAGATTTTCTTAAGAGGAGTTTTGGTAGTTTGATTCGCAATAGGGGCCGTATGATCTTTATAAACTGTGTGACAAGCTTCAGGTTGTTTAAATGCTTTCTTAGAGTATTTCCTAGGGAACCCTCTATTATTAATCTGGGCTGAATTGGGCAGAGTTGCCTGGCATACTTTGGCCATGTGACCCTTTCTCCCACAACGCAAGCAAATGGTGTTTTTAAATTTGCATACTGAGTGGGGATGGGTAGCACCCCAGCCCATGCAAAGGGACTGAGGAACATTTTTCTCACCCAGCCGGCTTTTCCTGATCACAGGCTTGAAGGGATGGATGTCTTCGTCCTCACTGTCATCTGTAGCTTCTCCAGACTCGGGTTCTTCATAATGCACGGTTAGAGGCTTTCTGTCGAGACTCGGGCTGTTCAGCTTCTGGATGACAGCTATGGAATTTTCTGACATCTCGGTCGCTCGTGCTTCATCCAATGCCATTTGCAGGGTAAGGTCATGTTTAGCCAGGAGATAGCGCTGCAGCTGGAGGTCTCGAACGCCACAGACAAATCTATCCAACAGGACATCATCAAGATCCCTAAAATCACAGTATAGGGCAGCTACCCTGAAGGCTGCCATAAATTGATTAATGGATTCCCCCTCAGCCTGATTTCTGCAGTGAAATGTATGTCTATGTCCAATGTGTGATGGTTTGGGAGCACAGTGACTTTGTAATTTGGTTAGTAATACGTCCCAATGAACATCTCTAATGGGCTGAGGTGCTACTGGAGCCCGTGTCATTTCAAATACGGCATTTCCACAAAAACTAAGGAAATATGCCTTTTTCCTTTTATTTGACAGTTTGCCAAAATCATTAGCTAGCAGGAAACATTCAAATCGGGCTACATACGAATCCAAGTTTCAGTGGCTGATTCGAATACTGCAAATGTTGTTAATGCGGACATTCTCTTATTACTCCTAATAGTTTAGATTGAATTGGCCATTTTTGCCTGTTTTTTTGCCTCTTCTAACCTCCCCCCCACACACACACACACCTCCACAACCATTCTTCAGGCTAAAATTGTTGAGCTTACCTTTTGGTTCCAGCCCACAGGTCTCCCGAAGGCAAGTCCTGCGCTCTGCTGAAGCATGGGTGGGGTATTGTGGGCGGGGCAACCTCATGGTGCTCCGCGAGCCGGATTAATTGCTTCAGCGGGCCACATGCGGCCCGCGGGCCATAGTTTGAGGACCCATGTTCTAGTGTCTCAACATCTTTTTTATAGTGTAGTGATCAAAACTGGATGCAATATTCTAGATGTGGTCATACTAAGGCTTTATAGAATAGTATTAGTACCTCACTTGATCTTGACTGAATCCCTCTGTTAATGCCACTTAGGATTTCATTAGCTTTTTTTGGCTGCTACTGCATACTGTTGGCTCATATTTATTTGGTTGTCCACTAAGACTCCAAGATCCCTCTCACAGTTACTGTATTGAGCCAGGTTTATACGATCTATATGTGTATTTTTCTTGCCCAAGTGTAAGACTTTACTTTTCTCTATATTGAATTTCATTTTGTTAGATAGGGCCCAGTATTCAAGTCTGTCAAGATCCATCTGGATCTTGAGTCTAAAGTCTAGGGTATTGGCTATTCCTGCTAGCTTAGTATCATTTACCAATTTGAATAGTTCCCCTTCTATTCTTTCATCTAAGTCATTTATGAAGATATTAAAGAGTATTGGGCCTAAGATGCAACCTTGTGGTATCCCACTGCTTACTTCCCTCCATATAGACATAGTACCATTAAGGACTACTTGCTGAGTATGGTTTGTCAGCCAATTACAAATCAATCTGATAGTGATGCTATCTATTCCACTTCTTTCTAGCTTACCAAGAAGTGATTTTGGATCAAAACCAAAACATTAACAATGAAAAAATAAATATAAAATCTAAATACATTCTTGTTTTAGTCCTCGAAGACTGGAACCACACAAATAATAATAATAAAAAAAGACCACACTTCACCTCCCAGCCCAAAGGTCAGTGGGAGCAACCAGTTCTTTAATGCCTTATGAAAGACCAATAGAGTCAGGGCCATGTGGATGCTGATCGATAGAGCATATACTATGACATACAATGCCCTTTTGACCATGAGCCAACTAGCTCTTGCATAGCAGAAGGCATTGTTCTCTTTGGTAGGAGATGCTGCAAAATGAGGTCATGTTATTGAACAGGTTTCTTATAGGAAAAAAAAACCCAACATTCACACCAAAATTCAGTTCATACCAGAGAAAGGCAAGGAAATGTTAATTCTTCATGCTTCATGCTTTCAAAAGAGATATTTAGGCAAAATGAAATTGGAAGCAATATTGAGAAAGGGGTGAAGAATCTAACAAGATACTGGATTTCAAATTAAGAAATGAAATAGTCTCTTTCTTATTTGTGATCCCTATGGAATAATAATATCAAGTTATTATTTTAACTTTATTGTGGAAACTATGTAATGTGATTCACTCTTTGCTTTTCACAGAACCTAGGAAACAGATAACTGTCCTAAAGCCAAGTCACCAACCTCAATTTGACTTCTTCTCCCTGAGAAATAATTGCCTATGTCAGGGGGGGAGGGGGGCGTGATTTAAAAATATGGCATTTTTGAGTATGCAATCAAGAACCCACCCCCTTAATACATTGCATGTGTAACACATGTAGAAAGGGAGGGATTTGATCACATGATCACAGTCTCCATCTTAATTATTTTTAATATGTCCCTGTGGATACTTACAAACAGATCAAACCTTTCTGGTTTATAAAAATGCTAGCAGCATATATCCTTATCTTACTTCTTTTAAGGTGATTTTTAAACACTTTCTCTGAAGTGTACCTAATTTTAGATAAATCAGACTTGGTAGTCTTGCAATAATTTTGTAATAATAGAGGTAACAGTGCTAGTTACAATACCAACAGTGATATTTAAAGGTGGTATTCTGATTTTTTTTAACTCAATGTAATAATTTTTAGAAAGCCTTCCCAAATTAAAATTTATCCAAATGTCAAAATAAATTAAGAAGTCCAAAACAGGTCCTCTAAAATTTCTCTAGGTGCTGAGGCAGAATATATAAGATTAAGATCAATTTAATACCAAGTATGATCCAAATTACAAGAGATCTTATTTTTATTACTTGACATTATTTTAAATGACTAATCAACTATTGAACCATTCTCTTTGGCAGAATCACCCTCCAAAATTCCCACTGAATAAATTTAATTGCCTGTTGAGAAACAGAGCTGTCATTTTCCACATTTGCGGAACATACATATATATTTTGGCTCCATTGTAGATTATAATGAAGAATTTCAAACTTCTGCTCATCTTTGAATTTGAGTACTACTGTCACCTGCCTATACAAGGTGAAATATCATCAAAATCCTGATATTGATGATACATCTCTATCCACATCCATCCAGATGAAGCTGTCAACTATTGCCCCAGTGTCTGCGGACTGTAAGGTTCTGAAGGGGGAAGAACAGCTTATGGCTCAACTCTGCCAGGATAGAATGCCTGGGGTTCTGAGTCCCCTGGATCCAGAAATTGGATGTTTCTATCAGCCTTTCCAGATAGATGCAGTGGTGGGATTCAGCCTGTTCACACCACTTCAGGAGAACCGGTTGTTAACTTTCTGAGCAGTTTGGTGAACTGGTTGTTGGAAGAAATCATTAAGGCAGAGAACCGGTTAAATTATTTGAATCCCACCACTGGATAGACCCAACAGGAAACATGATCAGATCAGCTAATTCTATTTATTGTAAGACTACATTAAGAGAATCTTACAACTCTGAAAGTACAATTCTCCTGCTGTCTCCTTAGTGGCCTGAGAAACTAGGGAGGTCTCATCTGAGCCTCTTGCCCACCCACTTTTCAGCAGTAGCTACATTGTCTCTTATCTGATTGTTCCCTAGGCAGCATTTCTTTGCTACATCTCCCAAGATCTTTTCCACATATCATAGCAGTTTCCACCTTTGACTCTGGACTGGGTGGTCTGCCCTGTTCAGATTTAGTGCACAATCTGGGGATCCTCCTGGACTCATACCTGCTGCTCCAAAAACTGGAAACTGCTGTGGTCAGTATAGCCTTTGCACAACTCCAACTTGTACACCAGTTTGTGCCCATTCCTGAACCAGGAGGCCTTGTTCATGATCACTCTTGCCTTAGTCACCACCCAATAGAACTATTGTATTGTACTCTACAGGGGTCTGTCCTTGTTAAGAAATAACTGAGGACTTTTGGCAGAGGGGCTTGTGATGGATTCTGTCTATGAAGGAGGAGGTAGTGTAAAGGGCTACACTGAAGTGGTAGATTCCCATGAAGGAGGGAGCACATTCCAAGAAGGGAGGTGAGTCAAGAGACGACACAACCCAGAGCTGGATTGGAGAGGAAGAGATATAGGATGTAGAATTCCCCACATGATATCTGTTAGGGGGAAAGTGGTATAGGTTTAGTCTGGCAAGATTCTATCTATTGCAGGCATCCTCAACTCCTGGGCTGCGGCCCATTACCGGGGCTTGAGCCCTTCAGAATGGGGCCATGGAAGTGGCAGGCGGGAGCATATGTGCATCCTCACTTGCACGAATAGTGGGCAAGTGCGGGCACGCAAATTCCATTTTGTGAGCAGCAGGTGGGCGTGCCCACTGCTTGCACAAATGGAGCTGTGGGGGTGTGCACACTTGCCCGCTGCTCACATGGATCCATCCCCTCTCCACCCCTGGCTGGTCTGCAAAGCCAGAAAGGTTGGGGAATTCTGATCTATTGGATGTAAGCAAAAAAAAAAAGAACTGAACTTTGGCTAGATTGCTCTATATTGTTCTGAGGGGAGCTTGACAGAATATAAAATAACTGGAAGGGACCTTGGAGGTCTTCTAATCCAAAACCCCTGCTTGAGCAGGAATTCCTATACCATTTCAAACAAATGGCTTCCAGTCTCTCCTTAAAAGCCATCAATGATGGAGAACTCACAACTTCTGAAGGCAAGCTATTCCACTGGTTGATTGTTCTCATTAGGAATTTTTTCCTTAGTTCTAGGTGGCGTCTCTCCTTAATTAATTTCCATCCATTGTTTCTTGTCTTGCTTTCTGGTACTTTGAAAAGTAAGCTGTCCCCTCTTCTTTGTGGTATCTCCTCAAAAATTTGAACACTATTATCATGTCTCCCCTACTCCTTCTTTTCACTAGACTAGACATACCCAATTCCTGCAACCGTTCTTCATGTTTTAGCCTCCAGCTCCCTAATCTTCTTTGTTGCTCTTCTCTTCATTCTTTTTATATTGTGGTGATCAAAACTGAATGCAGTATTCCAGGTGTGGCCTTACTAAGGCTTTGTAAAGGGTTACTAATACTGTACATGATCTTAATTCTATCCCTTTATTAATGCAGTTTAGGATTGCATTGGCTTTTTTGGCTGCAGCCACACACTATTTGCTCATATTTAAGTGACTGCCCACTAAAACTCAAACAGTCCCTCTTACAATTACTGGTATTGAGCCAGGTTTCAGCTAGTCTATAACTGTACAATTGATTTTTCTTCCCTAAGTGTAAAACCTTACTTTTCTCTACATTGAGTTTCATTTTGTTAAATAGGGTCCAGTGCTCAAGGCTGTTGAGATCCATCTAGATGTCATGGCCCCATTTAATCCCATTTCAGAAGAGGAGGAGGAGTTGGAACTGGGACAGAGATGGCACATCTCCTTTGGAATGTTTGAAGAGATCAGGGGCTGAGGACAATGCTGTCCCAGGCCCTTCAGGCATTGGGTGAGGTGGTTGACCAGACAGAGAGCTGCCTGCCCTAATAGATGCCCTTGAAGTGATGTCCCAGTGCCTGGAGGCCGTGCGGGCCTGGATGGGGAGAAACAGGCTCCGACTCAACCCCTCCAAGACTGAGTGGCTGTGGCTTCCGGCGTCCCGATATAGCCAGCTGATGCCATCGCTGGCTATTGGGGGTGAATCACTCGCCCGCACGGAGAGGGCTCGTAACTTGGGCGTCCTCCTGGACGCACGGCTGTCTTTAGAAGATCATTTGACGGCCGTGGCCAGGGGGGCTTTTTATCAGGTTCGCCTGATACGCCAGTTGCGCCCCTTTCTAGATCGGGACTCCCTACGCACAGTCACTCAGGCACTCGTCACTTCCCGCCTGGACTACTGCAACGCTCTTTACATGGGGCTCCCCCTGGGGTGCACCCGGAGGCTCCAGCTGGTCCAGAACGCGGCCGTGTGGGGGATTATGGGGGCGACGAGGCACTCCCATGTGACACCTCTCCTGCGCGAGCTGCACTGGCTCCCGGTGGTCTTCCGGGTGCGCTTCAAGGTGTTGGTGACTACCTTTAAAGCGCTCCATGGCTCAGGGCCGGGGTATTTACGAGACCGCCTTCTGCCACCAATAGCCTCCCACCGGCCAGTACGCTCACACAGAGTGGGCCTCCTCAGGGTGCCGTCCGCCAGACAATGTCAGCTGGCGACCCCCAGGGGGAGAGCCTTCTCTGTGGCGGCGCCCACCCTCTGGAACAACCTCCCCCCAGAGATACGTACAATAACAGACCTCCGGATTTTTCGTCGGGCCCTGAAAACCCATTTATTTCAACTAGCTGGGCTGGCTTGAGTTAAATTTTAAACTGATTTTAAATTGGAATTTTTTAATTACGGCCAAAATATTTAATTATTTTAAACAGTTTTTAGATTTTGTATGTCTTGTTTTTACTTTGGCTGTTCACCGCCCTGAGTCCTATATTGGAGAAGGGCGGTATAGAAATTTAAACAAACAAACAAACAAATAAATAAATAAATAAATAAATAAATAGATACAGGTAACAATTGGCTGCAGACAGACAGTGGTGCTGAGAGGCAGCAGATTCCTTCTGATGAGGAACAGCTGCTTCCCCCACTCAATTCAAGGGTATGGAGAATAAAGTGAAGACAAGTTCAAAGGAGGGCTGCAAGACTGCTCAGGAGGTTACCCGCCCCTCTTCACAAAGAACACCTGGCATGGGTTGACTTAAGGAGAAGCTGGAGGAGTTTGTCTTTGTCAGGAGCAATTGTTTCCTTTGGTTTACGCTCCCCTGGCTTTGGAAACATTCAGCCTTGACTCTTGTTTCTGCCTTGCCTTTGCCTCAAGGACTTGCTTTTGGCCTCATGAACTTTCCTGACCCTGTCAAATTGCCTTGCCTTTGGGACCTTGACTCTGGACCTTGTCCCATGAGTTTGCACCTTCTCTTTGGACTTCTTTGCCTTTGCAAATTGGATTTGTTTGTTTACTGGCTTTTGTTTGTGGGGCTGAGGGAGGCTACCTTCAGGGAAGTATGGGGTGGAGCCTTACTGACCACTGTAGGGCGTTTGTTGTGGCAGTTAACAGAGCAATAAAGGACTCTATCATTACCTGTCTCTGCCAAGGTGACCTGGAACATAACAGTGGATCATGAACCTATCTTCTGAGGTGCTGGCTATTCTGCAAATTTGATGAGTCCCCCTTCTATTCCCTCATCTAAAATATTTATGAAGCTATTGAAGAGTAGTGGGCCTAAAACAGAACCTTGGGGTAACCTACCGCTTAATTCCCTCAATGTGGATGTAGTTCCATTGAGGACTACACATTGAGTATGGTTTGTCAGCCAGTTACAAATCCATCTAATGGTGGTGCTGTATATCCCACTTTTTTAAACTTAGCAAGATGTAGGTTGTGGCCTACTTTGTCAAATGCCTTACTGAAATCCAAGTATACTTTATCCACAGCAATTTGCTGATCCACTGATTTAGTCACTTTGTTAAAGAATCAAATAAGATTAGTTTGGCATGACTTTTGACAAACCCAGGTGGCTAGAGTTTAATCACCTTATTTGCTCTTCTTTGCACTTTTTGTAAAGTCTCAACATTTTTTTATTTTTTGGTAATGTGGTGACCAAAATTGGATTCAGTATTCCAGGTGTTGTCTTACTAAGGCTTTATAAAGTGGTACTAATACTTCATGTGATTTTGATTCTTTGTTATAACTTTGTTTGCTTCTAGGTATTCGAGACCTGTTGCTTGATTATCTTTTCCAAGATTATTCCAGGTATTGATCTCAGGCTTATTGGTTTATAGTTTCCTGGGTGTTTTTCTTTTTCCTTTTTTGAAGATAGGAAGCAAATTGGCTCTTTTCCAGTCCTCAGATAGTTCCCCAGTGCTCCAAGAACTTTGAAAGATATGATTCAATGGTTCCAAGATCACATCTTCAGTTCCCTCAGAACTCAGGAATGTAATCCATCAGGACATGGTGATTTGAATCAGCCTAGAGCTGACAGGTGTTCTTTTACTTGATTTTTGCTTATTTTCATTTGCATTCCCAGCCTGTCTTTTAGTTGTTTTTGTAAAGTTGATTTGTATTTTCTTTTTGCATGAAGACAGATGCAAAGAATGAATAAAGCAGTTCTGCTTTCTCTATACTGCCCATTATTTCCTTTCCATCTTTATTTATTTATTTATTTATTTTTCTATTTATATACCGCCCTTCTCCCTGAGGACTCAGGGCGGTGCACAGCCAGAATTAAAAACATGAAATACAAATATTAAAAACAATTAATATATATATAAATTTGGCCCAAAAATTTAAAAAACCACAAACCAATTAAACATTTAAAAAATTTCTTCCTAAGCCAGCCCGGCTTGCTGGAAATCTTCTTCCATTAGTGGACCAACTGTTTTTTCTTGGTTTTGATGTGTTGAAAGAAACTTTTTATTATTATTTTTGACATTTACTGCAAGTCTAGGCTGGATCTCAGCTATCTTATCTTGATCCAGATTTTTTTCAGTTATTTTGGGCAATTTATTTAACCTGAAAACCTGTTACTTAGATTAATTGGCCCTGATGGCATCTCTGCAACTCAACAGTATTTCTTCAAGAAAAATTGAAGATAATAGCTGAAATTGGTCTTATTCCTGGTTCTTCTAGATTAATGGCTTAAATCTGTTTTTACAAAGGAGTGACTGATTGTTTTAAAAACTGTGTAATTCTAATTTCTAATATTAAATTATGATTAATATCACAGAAAGTTTTATTCTTTGCATGTTCTATCATACAATATTTACTGGTTGTTAGTATTAACCCTTATTTTGAAACAACAGAAGCTGGGACATTAACTCATATGGTTTTCACTTAAATTCATGTATTTGTTAACCTGATTTTAGAGTGATTATTACTACTCATACCATCTTCTGGATTCTGATTTCACTTTTTGGAATTTAATAAGGCTTCAACAATTCTGGATTTACACACATGAGTATTAGCAAACTTAATTATTATTCAAGACTGAAAAACTAATCATTTGCAGCAGTAGATTAACGTCTGAAACAGTTAACATTTGAAACAGTATTTTTGCAATAAAGAGGCAAGAGTTTTCAGCAATGTGATCAAATATTCTTGTATTCTTTCATCTATGAAAATGTTTTGTTTTGTTTTAAACCTGAACTTGACAAACTATGTTTCTTATCATGGCAACTTGTATAATTTGTTAATATTTTATATAAGACAATCAAAATAATTTAACACTTTTAGCTTCAACAATATTACGTTATCATTACAATTTGTTTGTCTAATAAAGCAAAATAGCAAATTCTGGTCACCTACCCCCAACATTACACGCCTATGAGACATTAATACCTCTCAGAAAACAAATATTGGGGGGGAGGGGTTTCCTGTGATCAATGCTTTTTTTTTTAGAATTTTATTTTTTTCAAACACACACACAAACAAACAAACAGTACTTTTTTTCTGAACAGAGTATTAGCCAAGTCAAAATTTGTACAGCCTTTAGTTTTCTCCAAGACAATTTATATATTTCACTTTTTGCCATAATATTCTTTCTCTCTAATTTTTTATTTTATTTTCCTTCTGTTTCTTCTGGTATATAACCAATATTACCATTCGTCCTAATCTCTAATCTTAGTCAATTTTTCTTTTTTTTCCCCCTCTCATTACTTTTTTCAAATTGAAACCCTTTAATTTAAAGTCAATCATTTTCTTAAAACATAACCCTAACTCTAAATCATCTTATTCAAATATTTTCCCACTGCTCCCTTCTCACAACATATTTTCCCTAGATTCCATTATTCCAATTATGGATATTAGTATTCATACAATTTTACATATATAACCCATTTCCTTCCCTCTTTTCCATTTCTTTCCTTTATCAGTTTATCTAAATATTACAATCAAATATATTACTACAATTCACTTAAGTATATAACATTAAAGTCATTCATTTCTATTTCTCAATTCCAGTTGTTTTTTAAAATAGACCCAATTTTCCATTGTTTTTTCAAGTATATATACTATCTACACCTTTTCATAATAAACCATAATCAGTAATATTTCCCCCTCTTAAAAGTTAATTTCGATTATTGCTAACAGTGTCTTAATCTCTTCATGTTAAACAGTAAACAAAGTCAATTTTCATCTTTTCCCTTTCCCTTCTCCTCTTATTTAATAATCCATTAATCCCTTTTCACAATACAATTTCAAATGCTTTAGCTGAATTCCATTATTACAATTAAATACATTCCAAGTATTACAATCACATATATTAAACTTCCTACAATTCATTTATAATTATAAATCTTACTTTAATTCATTTATAGTTCTAAATATAAAACATATTTTCCCTTTTCCTTTCCATTAACTACTCCTTTCTCTCTTTCTCTTATTTTCTTCTTTTTCCCTCCCCCCCCTAATTTTAAAGTCCTTTACTCTCCTGATTTGCCCTGTATTTCTATCTGCTCGCCTTTTTCCCCTTTTCCCCTTATTTTCCCACTGTTGATCCAGTGTAATCATTTGAATTTTTTGTGTTTTGTCTCTTCCCCTCTTCTTTCTCTCCTCGTCTCTTTCCACCCTCTCTATTTTTGTCATTGTTAATCCCAATGTAATCTTTAAAGTTCACATTTGTTCCTAATCTTTTCCCATTTTCTTTTCTTCACTTTCTTTGTTTCCTTTTTCCAGTTAATTTTCTCCTAACTCCTCTCTTTTTTTCATTATTACTCCCAACATGATCATTTAATTTTTCATAATCAATGTCTTTATCTTCAGTATTAATTTCTTGTTTCTCATTCATAGTTTCTTTATCCGCTTCAGTATGTTCTAATGCAGTCTCTAATTCATCAGGCTTAGGTTTTCCATACATCATTATAATCATTTCATTTAATTCCAATTTGAATGATATATGCATCATTTTAATCATTTCAATTAGTTCCTGTGCCATTTTGTTGTTTCTGGGTTGTTGTTGTTTCAATTTTAAGTTTTATTATAATCCACCTTCTTTAGTTGTCGAGATCAAGCAGCTTAAAAGAAAATAAATCCTCCTCAAAAGTTCCCACTGCTCTTATCACTTTAAGAAGTTTTTTTCCAAAATACAAAGTTAAGCGTTGTAATGTTTTTTTCCACCCGTAGATGTCTCTCCAATCCACAATTCCAATCAACAAACTAAGAAAATATCCATTTTATTTATTAAATCCACTTTACCAATATTTGCCAATTTCCATCTTCTTCTTCTTGATTTTGTATTTCCCAAAAACCAATTTAAAATCTAGTTCCAAATCCAATTAAGAGACTTCTGTTACAGGGCTTTAGTTTTAAATTTTTCTTTGTTCTTCCTTCAATGGTCAAAGTTTTTAAAGTTATTTCCAGTCCTCTTCACAGCTATTTCGGGTTTCTTCTTCTAATAATTTAATTATCTCCACTCAAATTCTAATCCAAAAATCAGGTTCCGTTTCGGGCTTTAATACTTTATAAACTTCCGCTTTGTTCTTCTCTCTCCATTAACATTCCCCCATGCCCATTAGCTGTTTCTTCACTGGGCACCTTTTAACAATTTTAAAATATTTCTGTTTTTACCTGTGAGCTGGCAATCACTCACCTGGTACCAGTACTCCATTCAAATCACTGCTCCTGCTCAAAACTTAGTCCAGTTGCCCCAGCTTTATGGTGGCCACTATGGCCCCCACCCCCGAAGCGAAGAATTTCCTCCTACCTCCGAAGAATTTGCCTGTTCCTCTTGGTCATCCAAGGTGCTTCTCCTTCTTCTCCGTCCCTACAGGACAGATCCATTCTGAAGACCCCCCTTCCAGCGGTTTGTCAGTCCGGAATTTTGCAAAGCTCATTAATTCCCAACTCTCTCGCTGCGACGCTTCCGGTCGAATCCTGAACAATGCTTTTTAACTCTATTTTTTAAGATCTATATTAGGAATAGAGGCAGATGGAGGCTGCAGATCACAGGACAGTGAGGCAGTTGTATGAATGCTCCACAATTGACTTACTGTAGCACAATCTTCAATATTTACTTTTCCCTATCCAATGGAGATAAAGGAAAATGTAAAATGTGCATCTCAAGCACTGTTTTTCATAATCATGTTGATTGATTCTTTAATGGCTGAACAGAGGGTTGAAAGATGCAAAAATTAAAGGAGCTGACTATTGCTGCTGCAACCTTTCTCCCTATCTCTTTCTTAATACAAACATGATGAATGAGAATGTACTCTGGAAGCTGTTGGCACATGGTAGGGCATTAAAAAAGCAAATAAAAAAAAAACAGGGTAAGCAGGAGATACTTCCAAAGCTTGTATAAATGCATGGGCAATAGTAAAATAACATTAACCGATGCAATGGTTTTTTTTCTTCTTCAAAATATAATAGTTAGGTGCATGTACATAGTAATAATAGGGGGGAAATCTTAGCTTTTTTGGATATTTAGGGACTTGCTTCTGGCTAGGCTCAAATGGAAGTTGAATGGTGTGCTGGTTTGGGCTCAAAAATGTTAAGAGCAAAGCACATTTCTTTCAGCATTCAGTCCATAATGAACGTTGGACTTACCGTGAACATTCGTTCTATGTGCGCTGCAGGAGAGTCCAAGCATGGGTTCAATTTGTGTGATTTGTCAGAGATTGAGTTGGAAATTCTTTGGCCATGCCTACATCTTCCAGCCGAGCTTCAGTTTTTTCAACTAAGACCAAGAACTGGAGAAGACGAAGTCCAAGCAACATCACGACCACTCCTGGACCCCAGACCATAATAAAACAGGGTGGGATTGGACTCTCCTGCAGCGCACATAGAATGAACATTCACGGTAAGTCCAACGTACATTCTCCTGTGCGTTGCTTGGAGAGTCCAAGCATGGGATATACCCAAGCTAAATTGTTGTAGGGTGGAAAACAGATTGGTCCAGGGTCCCCTCGGCCAGTAGGACTCGCTGTAACACCCGTCTCCCGAATGCCGCCTCTGCAGAAGCGAACTGGTCCAACTTGTAATTCCTCACAAATGGAGAAGGTGAAGTCCAAGTGGCCGCTCTGCAAATTTCCAGAATGGAAGCTTGTGTAGCCCAAGCAGCCAAAGTGGCCGCACTGCGAATCAAGTGTGCCGTAATGCGGCATGGCACAGGACGAGCTTAATGTTCATAAACCAGTGTAATACAAGCCTTAAGCCAACGTCCGATGGTGGATGGCGATACTTTCTTACCAATAGACGGTGGTTGGTATGACACGAACAAGGCCTCTGTTCTTCTGAAAAAAGCTGTACGTTTAATATATCACTTGAGAGCCCTGCGGACATCCAAGGAATGCCATCGTTTTTCATGCGGGTGTCTCGGGCTCGGGCAGAAGTCTGCTAGAATAACTTCCTGTGCCCTGTGGAACCAAGTATTACCTTTGGCACAAATGTCAGGTCTAAATGAAGTATGACTCTATCCGGGTGAAAAATGCACAAATTGGAATGCACCGAAAGAGACGCCAATTCTGAAATTCTGCGAGCCAAAGTGATCGCCACCAGGAAGGGAACCTTGAAAGTAAAAAGCCATAAACTGGCAGCTCCCAAAGGCTCAAATGGAGGCAAGGTGAGTGCCCTCAACACTACAGACAGATCCCAGGTCAGATATCTGTGGACCGTTGGTGGTAACAGGTTAGTGGCCCCTTTCAAATAGCTGCTGACCTTTGGATGCTGAGAAAGCGAAACTGGCCCCTCACCAGGCAGAATGGTAGCCAATGCTGCAACTTGTCGGCGGAGAGTATTAGTGGCTAACCCTTTCTTAAGGCCACTCTGCAAAAAGTCCAGGACTTGTGGGGTGGAGCCTGACAGCCTGATGAGCCAGTAAGAGTTTTTCCTGGCTCCGGAATAGTGGGCCGATAAAATTTATCATCTAACTAAAATGGACAGAAATTTGTGAAGGATTGTTTATGATTACCTGGGCCAACAGCGGAGGAAAAAGAGAGTTGTTTGGGACAGTGAAAAACCGATAAATAATGTTTAAAGTGTGGGGTCTAATCGCTGTTGTTGGAATGCCACAGAAGAATATTTGGAATTGTTTTTAGACAGCAGCGTGCTTCAAGGAGTGATTAATAATTTTACAACCTCACATCGTTAAGCAGCCAGTTTTATTATGGATAAAAAAAAAAAAAACACCCGCTGGAAGCAGAAGGTTTATTTGATTGTTGCCCAGGCTTTGAAGATTTATGCCATCGAAAAAACAAAAAGGGGTTAGTAAATATAAGTGGCAATGTATCCGTCCTTCAAATCACACCGCAGCACGATTAAAAAGACAATCTCTGGGTGAATCAGAGCAAGAGAGCTCAGAGAGTGAAACAATAATGGTGGCGAAAACTGGCTCACAGCCAGCAACAGTGGATGAACTCAGAGAAATGCTGACTAGCACTAAAGAGGTGATTTTCAAACGAATGGATGATTATGCAGAAAAAGTTGACAAGCGCATGGACCAATTAGCTATAAATATTGGTCATAATGATAAAGAGATTAAGCTCCTTAGAGTGGATGATAAGTAAGTTTTCCAAGGATCTTGCCCAATAATCACAGACACGATAGGCTTTGAGTTCAATGTATTTATTTACTCCATTTCTTTCTATTCAGGTATTCATTTGGAATTGGTCCTGGACTTCTGCGCACAGCCTTATATATGGAGGAGGTGGAGTCAAGGTAAGGAGGGGTTATGGGAAGGGCTAAGTGAGGGAGGAGGGATCAGTGGGTCAGTCTATGCAATGGTGTATACACAGTTAGGCATTTACTCGTAACAAATCCCCCTCTAAATGCCTAACATTCGGGGTTGATTCTGTGCCCGGCATGGTCACCCCTAGTTTTGATGTGAGATATGTGTGTTGCTTGTTTGGTAATGGTTTCGTTAGAATGTCCGCGACTTGCTCAGAGGTTTCACAATGTACGGCCCTAATAAAACCTACATTTGATAACTGCCTGACATGCTTATGCTTGATGTCGATATGTCTGGATCTCTGACCCACTGCTTCTGCGTTGGAGATGTCTATGGCTGCTTTATTGTCCTCGTGGATAGTTATAGGATAAGCCGGTTCGGTCCATATTTCAGAGAGCAGGTCATCGAACCACACTAAATTGTTAGCTGCCTTTGATAGGCAGATGTACTCTGCTTCTGCTGTGGATGTGGCAACCAGGTTCTGTTTGCCAGTATACCAGTGTACCGGGCAGTTATTGATAAGGAACACGTAACCTGATGTGCTTTTCCTGCTCTTGGTATCACCTGCCCAGTCAGCGTCCGCATAGCAGGTCAGTGCCAGTTCTTTGGATTTGGATGGTTCCAGGCATAGGTACGCGTCTATGCTATGTTTCAGGTACCTGATTACTCGCTTCACCCCTTCCCAGTGGTATGCCTTGGGTTCACTGACATGTCTGGATAATAAATTAACAGCTAAGCTGATATCGGGCCTTGTCCAATTGGCAATATACAGGAGGGATCCAATGACAGATCTATACAAGGTGTTGTCCTTAAATGACTCCCCCTCTTCGTGCATATGTTTCAAGAAGTCTGTTTGCATGGGGGTTTCGCATGGCTTAGCATCCCTCATGTTGCATCTATGTATAAGTTCTAATATTTTCTCCTTTTGAGAAACCTTGAACCCGTTCTCTGTTTTCTCGATTTGTACTCCTAGATACTTATTGACTTTCCCTAGGGTCTTGAGTGTGAATTGTTTCCCTAGTTCTCTGGCGAATTTATCGCAATTTTGCTTGTGCTGCCCCATGTACAGGATGTCGTCTACGTAAACGAGTGCGTATTCGATCGATGTGCCCTCCCTCTTGGCGAAGAGGCAGAGGTCTGCTGATGTGGCGGTAAAACCCATGTCCCTGAGTGTTTTGGCTAGGCATTCATACCATCTTTTCCCGGACTGTCTTAAACCATACAAACTTTTGTTTAGTAGCCAAGTGACTCCCTCTTTCGCGCCTTTCCCTGGGGGTGCCCTGACATATATTTCTTTGTCTAACTTCGCATGGAGGTATGCGGTTTGAACGTCAAATTGGTAGACTTCTAGGCCTAAGATAGATGCAACTACTAGGGCGCTTTTGACACTTTCTGCCCTAACTGTGGGTGAGTAGGTATCCGTGTAGTCATCTGGATACCTTTGGGCGAACCCCTGAGCTACGAGTCTAGCCTTGTAGAGGGCCTTGTTGTCTTCGAGTTCCTTGATTTTGAAAACCCACTTCGTGCCTATGAGTGTCTTATCGGCTGGGACCTTAGAGGGGGTGTACACGTTCAGTTCGTGCAGGCTAGCCATCTCCCTTTCCATAGCTTGCTCACACTTATCTCTCTCTACCTGCGGCAGACTAATGATTTCTTCGTATGAGTTGGGTGTTGTTCTATTTGGGTGAATGGACATGACATAATCTTTAGACCTCTTGGGCATTTTGTTTCTGTTGGGTCTGATAGGTCTCATGGGTCTTGTGTCGGTGTCATGCATGTATTTGGCCTCCTTCTCTGTGACCGTGTCTACCTTGATGATGGGGTGGTCTTCCTTCCACCCCTTGGTGGCTACCTCATGGTGTCTTGGTCTTTGTCTGTCTTGTGTATTTGCTTCTAATGTGATGGGTTTGCTTTTGTCCCTTGATTCGTTTGTGTCTTCCTGTCTGATGAGTGTCTCGTTGAGGTGTATCTTAGACCAGTTGGCGTTCTCATGGAACACCGCTGTTCTGGATACGATGAACCTGTTGTCCCTGTCAATGAATCTATAGCCTTTTGTGCCTGGTTCATACCCCATGAACCTTAATCTCCTGGAGACCTTGTCTCCTTTTCGCCTCAGTTGCCTGGGGATGTACACATCCGCCGTGACTCCAAATATGTGCAGGTGCGCAATCTTTGGTTTTCGGTCGTTCATCACCTCATAAGGTGTTTTCCCTATTACGCTAGACCAGAGTCTGTTCAGGGTATAATTTGAGTAGTTGAGGGCTTCTGCTCAGAATGGCTGTCCTAACCCCGCATCCTCTAGGGCGCATCTCATCATTGTTTGTAGGACTCCATTCCTCTTCTCTACGACTCCATTTTGGAACGCGGAAAAGGGAGAAGTCTTGTAGTGTATTATCCCGTGCATCTTTGACCAGTTCGAGAATTCCCTCGATAAGAACTCAGACCCCCTATCTGTCATTATTTGCCTTATCTTTGTGTTGTGTTGCGTTTCCACTCTCTTATAAAACTCTTTAAATTTTTGGAATACCTCGTCTTTATGATTAATGGTATACACAAAGCCATAGCGGCTGTAGTCGTCTACTATTGTCAGAAAATATCTCCTTTTGTATTTTATAGAGGGCTTCATGGGGCCTACAATGTCCATATGTAGCAGGTGGAAGATAGAATTGGTAGTACGGGTGGCTTTTCTAGGTCTGGGTTTGGTTTTTAACTTAGATGATTTACATATAGAACACTCTAAGTAGTTTTTGCAGTTTTTTATTTTCAAATCACTGGTACATTCTGTCATTTTTTGGATGACTGGGAAGCTGGCATGGCCCAATTTTCTGTGTAGCAAATGGGCGCAGTCATCGTGAATGGGTTTGCCTATTAGCAATTTCCCTCTGTGTGTCGTGTTGCCTTCGGTGGGGTCGTCTTCCCTGCCCCCCTCTGCCTCAACATGTGTGTTGACTCTATTCTCAGTGTTTTCTAGTTGGGCGATAACTTGGGTCTGGTTATTCTTTTTAGGGTGGAGGTATGTTAGCCCTCCATTAATGACTATTTTGCCGATGCTTTCCCTGTCTCTGGTCAGGTAGGCTTCTCCCTCTTTGAAGGTGGTCTCTATGCCCATGTCCTTGCTCAGTTTAAGCGGTGCTAAAATGTTGTGGGGTATTTCGGGTATGAGTAATACCCCCTCTACTTTGCCTATTCCGCTTATGAACGTGTTTCCTCTTCCTGTCACTAGGACCCTGTTTTGATTGGCCACCTTAATGTGGTAGTTTTCCTCTGTGAATGAGGTCAGTATCTTTATGTCATGAGTTGTGTGGTTGGTGGCTCCCGAGTCGATGAGCCATGCTTCTCCTTCTCTGGTTTGTGAGTGTGTGTGTGTGTTCTCCTCGATCCCATACATGGACCCTGGTCGGCTCTCCCTAGAGCTGTCCCTACTTCCCCTTCTGTTCCTTGGGTCGGGGGAGTCTCTGCGCCTGTATCTGTTGTCTGATGGGGATCTATCGGGGAGCCCCGGCTTCCTGCCTTCCCTTTCCCTTTGATAGGTGTGGTTCCTTCCCCTTGAGTTTCTTGGGCAATCCCGTTTGTAGTGATTCTTTGAGCCACAAGTGAAGCATTCTGGGTAGTCTAGGTTCCTGGTTTGGAACTCAACTTTCTTAGTTGGCCTGCTGTCCCTGCGGCTGATGGAGCGGTCCCTCCTTAAGCTATCTTCTGCTATTATCCTATTTGTCAGTGACTCGAGTGTGAGGTGGCCTAAGCCTATGCTATCCAGCTGCATTATAAAATTGTCCCAGCTGGAGTCCAGGGAGTTGATGACTATGCTCTTCATGCTCTCTTCGGATATATCCTCCCCCCTTTGTATCAGTTCAGTCCTTGTGGCATTCAGGTTCAGTATATGTTCACCCATGGGAGTCCCTGCTTTATGCCTGGCAGAGTGGAATTCCCTGGATATCCTTGCTGTGGTGGCAGCGCTTTTACTATAGAACAGATTAAATATTCTCTGCTGTATCTCAGACACAGTCAGATAATGGCTTAGACTGGGGTATACACCTGGTGGGATACTTGCTATAATTAAAGAGTAAGCCCTGTGATGCAAGCAATCTGTTTCTAAAGTCCAAGGTTTTGTGGGGGGGGGGATCATCAACTAAAAACAATAGATCCTCTTTTAAAAATAAAACCTGGAGTTGGTGATTCCACTGCATGAGGTTCGATCCGTCTAATTTAAGAGTGGGAAAGTTAGCTGGTAAATTCCCTGAGTTGTGTGATGAATTACTCACAGTCTGTTGCTGCCCATGGTGTCTCAGGTGAGGGAACTCACAATATGGCTTGGGTATGCAGTTTGCAGCTCTGTACAGACTTGGATTTATGTTCCTTCCTTCTCTTCTTGCTGGAGCCGACTGAGCATGTGTGAGGCCCATTTCGCTACTGTAGCCAATGGGGGAGTAGCTGGCTGTTGCTGCTCTTAGGCCTCGGCCTAGGCCTCCAGTTGGGGGTCCCATCTCACTCCTGGGGTGTCCGGCTTCATCTCTGGAGGCAGGCATCCATCACTGGGCATCCGGATCCATGCAGGGGGCTGGAGAGAGGCGAGGAGGCGAGGCGGTCGTAAGTCAAGGACTTCTGGGGTTCTGAGGCGTGGCGGCTGTGGTGGGTCCCGATCCTTGATTGCTGGTCCCTGGGCACGTGAGTAGGCCGGGCGGAGGCCGCATGGGGGTTGAGTAGCAGGTGTGGCCTCTTCCCCTGGGGCCTCTTATGCTTGGTGCTGCGGGTGCTGGGTTCGAGTCCTGCCATCTGCATGATTCAAGCATAGTTGGTGCCCTGCGGTTGTCTTCGTGGGGGCTGGTCATCGTGTGGAGTATCTGGGTGTGTGTGCTATCATCGATGGCCCCCCCGTAGCCCCCTCGGTTCGCGGCGGGGTCTCTGGGGTGCATGGCTGGTGTGAAGGGGTTGCGTGCAGGGCCTATCACGGCTGCTGGGGCCTCGGGTGTCTTTCTGGCTTCGAGCTCGGGAGGTGAGCTCCAGCTGCCTTGGTGTGTCCCTTCTGGGGTGCCTTTGGCTGTTCCCCCATTTGTTCTGGGGTTTCTTTCATTTCCCGCCATTGGATTTGAATCCTGGCTCCCTATTGGTCGGTGGCCATCCCAAGATGGCCGCCCGGAGCATGGCACGAAAATGGAACCGTTTGGCTCTTGGGCCTCTGCCAGGGGGTATCTCTGTCTTACCGGTCTGGCAGCCTCGTGGTCTTGCTCCTGGGGGCTCATTGCTGCTCCCTGGTCATCTAGAAGGTCCCGGAGCTTCGCGATGAGTTCATTCTTGCTTATGGAGGCTTCTATCATTTTCTGTATGATGTCCTTTAGTTCATCTCTCTCGGGTGATCTGTCTCTGGCGTGCCTGGCTGCACTTTCTTTTGGCCTCACGCTTCTGTTTGTCTGGTCCAGTTCCTCCATCTCTGCCATCAGCCTGGTGGTGGACCTTGTGTTCATCCTTCCTTCCATTTCCGATTTTGGTTCTGTTTATTGGGCATAACCGTCCTCTGCTGCCATTTTGATAAGTAAGTTTTCCAAGGATCTTGCCCAATAATCACAGACATGACAGGCTTTGAGTTCAATGTATTTATTTACTCCATTTCTTTCTATTCAGGTATTCATTTGGAACTGGTCCTGGACTTCTGCGCACAGCCTTATATATGGAGAAGGTGGAGTCAAGGTAAGGAGGGGTTATGGGAAGGGCTAAGTGAGGGAGGAGGGATCAGTGGGTCAGTCTATGCAATGGTGTATACACAGTTAGGCATTTACTCATAACAGTGGAAGCTGACCAATTAGGGAAACAAATGAGGCAGATGGAAGAAAAGCACTCTCTGGAGTTTGATGAGCATGAGAAAAGACTGATTTCTCTGGAAGATCAAAGCAGATGATCATCAATACGAATTCGAAACTTACCAGAGATGACAGAAGAGGACATGAGGAATTTGATCCCACGATGGTTTAAAGAAATAATCCCTAACCTGACCACAGGAGAAGAGGACATTGAACGCGTCCACAGAGTGGGCGCTTTCAGAGCTGGGTCTCGTCCCAGAGACATTTTGGTAAAATTTCTAATTATTACAAAAAAGAACAGCTGATGATAAAGCTGAGGTCATTAGCTTTGTTGAAGTTTCAAGGATCTACAGTTCAAGTTTATAACGATCTTTGTCACCAAACAATTAAGTGGAGGCGTAGTGTTAAATCAATCACCGAAGAGCTCAAGAGAAGGGAGATAAAGTACGCATGGGGAAACCCAGTATTTATGAGGTTTATGTATGATGGGAAACAATATAGGATTACCTCTTTGGAGCAAGGCATTGAGCTACTTAAAAGTCTGGGGCTAGAATTGCAGGGCGATCCTGCTCTTAAAAGTGCCAATGGTGGAGGAAGAGGAGCCATGGCAAGTGGGAAGTGAAATCGACATGACTGAGATGATAAATCTGTAACATATTAATACTAGAAGGCTTGCTGGTTCTGGACTGTGGGCTTCATCCCCCCCCCTTTAAGGGAATGGCTGGAGCATTAGGCTACCGGGGATTTAGTGGGGGGAAAAGAGTTTGGGGAGACTTGAGGGTGGAGAAGGGGGGTAGGTTATGAGGGTTATTTAGTTGAGTTTGTTTTATGTTTTTTTATATGTTGGTTTAAGTTAAAGTGCACAAGGGATCGTAAAGAATTGGTATGTGCTGAATATGGATAAAACTATAAGAATTACAACACTCGATGTCAAAGGTTTGGGGGCAGTGGTGAAAAGGAGGAGAATTGTACAATTGTTAAACAAGGAAAGATCTGACATCATTTTTTTGCTGGAAACTCATCAGGATAAGGATGGAGTAAATGAAGTTCGTTTGAAGTGGTCACTCCATTATGAAAAGGCACTGGGGACTTCAAAAAAAAAAATGGGGTGGCCATACTGATTTCTAAAAGAACTGGATTTACTATAGGAACTACATTTCTTTTGGCATACCAACGGCAAAATGATGCCCATGTAGCATCATAAATCTGGACCGTTGAAGCTTTCCTTGAAGCAAGCATAGTGGAAATTACGTCTCCTGAAAAGTGTTCCTTCCAGAGGACCTCCCGTTCAAGTGCCAAACGGCCAACTGTAGCCACTGAGGGTCTGGGTGTTGAAGGGCCTCTTGGCTGAGGGAGATCCTGTGAGGTGGAATTGTCCAGGGACGGGAAACGGACAGTGACATCAGATCCGCAAACCATGGACGTGGCCAGTGAGGAGCTATCAACAATACCTCCACTTCTTCCTCTAAGATCTTCTGAACCACCCTCTGGATCAGAGGTATGGGAGGAAAGGCATACAACAGACCAGGTGGCCATTGGCAACGAAGGGCATCGGCCGTTGGAGTCCAGAACTGGGAGAAAAACCTTGGAAGTTGAGCGTTCTGCAGACTGGCAAATAAGTCTGGAACCGGAGTCCCGAACTTGATTGTTATGAAGTGAAAGAGATCCGGATGAAGTCGCCATTCGGACTGGTCTATGGTCGTTCTGCTCAACCAGTCCATTTGGGAGTTGGACTTCCCAGCAATATGCTCTGCTCACAATGACAGCAGATGTAGTTCCGCCCAGCTCCCCAGGGCCATAGCTTCTCGCATCAGGACCCTGGAATGAGTGCCCCCGTCTGTTGACATGCGCCTTGGCAGTGACATTGTCCGTCAACAAAAGTACATGGTGTCCTGACAGGTCGGCTTGGAAGTGGCGCAGTGCAAGGTGAGCTGCTCTCAGCTCCAGCCAATTGATGTCATTGAACAAATCTTGCTGAGACCACCTCCCTTGTGTCACTTTGGATTCCAGATATGCCCCCCATCCAAATAGACTAGCGTCCGATGTCAGGACCTGTCTGGGAGGCTCCCGGAACAGACATCCTTTCACCATTGCTGCAGACGTCCACTAAGTCAGAGAATGAAGGACCTGCTGTGGGACCCTGATCTTGGAGAGTGAATTGCTGTGCCTCAATTTCTGACTGGGCAGGAGCCATTGTAGGGCCCGTGTGTGCAATCGGGCCCAAGGGACAATAGCGAGGCAAGATATCATCTTTCCTAATAACTGGGAAAGTAGTAACAAGGGAACTAGGTCTAAGGACCTGACTTGTGCCACCATCCCCTTTATGCTATCTATGTGTTCCTGAGATAGGAAAACCTGCGATAACTGAGTGTTGATCACTGTTCCCAAGTGGGGAAGTCTGGTGGAAGGGGTCAGATTACTTTTCTCCCAGTTCACGGAAAATCCATGATCCTGCAGAGTTTGGACAGTGACTTGAACATCCAACATTACCTGACTAATGGATGATGATTGAATTAATACATTGTCCAGGTAACATTGCAGGCGGATGGACCTGGCCCGCAGACAAGCTGCAACTACATCTAACAGCTTGGTGAAAGTTCGTGGGGCCGAAGAGAGGCCGAAAGGGAGTGCCCGATATTGCCAGTGGTGGCCTGCAAAGGCGAACCTGAGGAATTGCCTGTGGGACAGTCTGATGGGGACATGAAGATATGCTTCCTTGAGATCTATCAATGTTAACAGATCTCCCTGTCTGATGCAACCCAGGATTGTCTGAAGTGATTGCATCTTGAACCTTTTGTACCTTACATATGCATTCAGTTCCTTTAGGTTCAGAATGGCTCATTGGCCTCCCAAACTTTTGGGAACTAGAAAAAGAACAGAATAGAAGCCTAGACCCCTCTGCCCCACTGGAACTGGTTCTATGGCCTCGATATCTAGCAAGTGCTGAATCTTGGCCTCCATCATGGCCTTTTTGGCCACATCTTTGGGAACTGGACACTGAACAAAATTCTAGGGTCAGGCCAAGACTTACTGTTTGCAAAGCCCACGCATCGGTGGTGGTCTTCCGCCACTGGTCGGCAAACATCCTTAACCTGCCGCCAATGGGGACCTGTGATGGTGAGTCACTTTGAATGACAGTAAGGCTGGCCACCGGCGCCCCGATAAGGTCGTCTGGCCTGTGGTTGACGAGCCCTATCTCTGAAGGCTTATCTGTCCTGAGCCCTGTCCATACTTTGGGAATACTGCCTGTGGAACTGTGAGGCAGAAAACCCTGCCTCCGAACCACAAAAGGGCTGCCTGCAATAAAAGGGGGTGGATTTCCTATCCGTCCTTTTAGAAACATGAGGCAGAACTTTTCTCTTATCCTTACCCTCTACAAGTATTATTATTATTATTATTATTTATTAGATTTCTATACCGCCCTACTCCCGAAGGACTCAGGGCGGTGCACAGCCAAACAATAAAAACACATACAATACAAAATTTAAAAAATAGAATAAAATCAAATTAAATAATTTTGGCCCCGACAAATTTAAAACCCCAAACTTTTAAAACCAATTTAAAATTGAATATATAAATACTAAAAAATATTTAAAATTTTAAAAATCTTTTATAAAAGAGGGGGAAAATTAGGCCAGGCCGGCCTGGTGAAATAGTAAGGTCTTTAAGGCGCGGCGGAAGGTGCGCAGATCCGGGATCCTCCGTATCTCTGGGGGGAGCTCGTTCCAGATAGTAGGTGCCCCCACAGAGAAGGCTCTCCCCCTGGGGGCCGCCAGTCGGCATTGTTTGGCTGACGGCACCCGGAGGAGCCCCTCTCTATGGGAGCGTACCGGCCGGTGGGAGGCTATTGGTGGTAGTAGGCGGTCCCGCAAGTACCCGGGTCCTAAGCCATGGAGCGCTTTAAAGGTGGTAACCAAAACCTTGAAGCGCACCCGGAAGACCACCGGGAGCCAGTGCAGCTCGCGCAGGAGAGGTGTTACATGGGAACGCCATGTCGCTCCCATTACCACCCGCGCGGCCGCACTCTGCGCCAGTTGGAGCCTCCGGGTGCTCCTCAAGGGGAGCCCCATGTAGAGAGCGTTGCAATAGTCCAGGCGGGAGGTGACAAGGGCATGAGTGACCGTGCGTAAAGAGTCCCGATCCAGAAAGGGACGCAACTGGCGAATCAGGCGAACCTGATGAAAAATCCTCCCGGTCACGGCCGTCAAGTGCTCTTCTAAAGACAGCCGTGAGTCCAGGAGGACGCCCAAGTTGCGAGCCCTCTCCGTGGGGGCCAATGATTCGCCCCCAATAGTCAGTGATGGCGTCAACTGACTATATCGGGACGTCGGAAACCACAGCCACTCAGTCTTGGATGGGTTGAGCCTGAGCCTGTTCCTCCCCATCCAGATCCGTACGGCCTCCAGGCACCGGGACATCACTTCAAGGGCATCGTTGGGGTGATCCGGGGTGGAGATGTACAGCTGGGTGTCGTCAGCGTACTGATGGTACTCCACCCCGAAACCACGGATGATCTCGCCCAGCGGCTTCACATAAATGTTGAACAGGAGAGGCGAGAGGACCGACCCTTGCGGCACCCCACATATGAGGGGCCTCGGGGTCGACCTCTGTCCCCCTGTCAACACAGACTGCGACCGGTCAGAGAGAAAGGAGGAGAACCACCACAACACAGTGCCTCCCACCCCCAACTCTTCCAACCGGTGCAGCATGATACCATGGTCGATGGTATCAAAAGCCGCTGAGAGATCTAACAGGACCAGGACAGAGGAGCACCCCCTGTCCCGAGCCCTCCAGAGATCATCAACCAACGCGACCAATGCCGTTTCCGTGCTGTACCCGGGCCTGAAGCCCGACTGGAACGGATCCAGATACGTCGTTTCATCCAGGTGCTGGGGGAGCTGTTGCGCGACCACACTCTCAACAACCTTCGCAACAAAGCGAAGATTGGAGACCGGACGATAATTTACCAACATTGCCGGGTCCAGGGAAGGCTTCTTGAGGAGAGGCCTCACCACCGCCTCTTTCAAGGCGGCGGGAAAGTCACCCTCACTCAGCGAAGCGTTTATAATCCCCTGGAGCCAGCCTCGTGTCACTTCCCGGGAAGCCAGTACTAACCAGGAAGGACACGGGTCCAATAAACAAGTGGTCGCATTCAGTCTACCCAGAATCCTGTCCACGTCCTCAGGGGTCACAGGATCAAACTCATCCCAGATAACATTCTCAAGACCTGCCCCTGTCTCTCCCCCTGAGACTACCCAGTCGGAGTCCAAATCTTCCCGAATCTGAGTGATTTTGTCATACAGATACTGAACAAAATCCTCGGCTCTACCCTCCAAGGGGTCCTCCCGCGCTTCCTGGTGGAGCAGGGAGTGGGTCACCCTAAAGAGGGCAGCCGGGCGATTATCTGATGACGCAATAAGAGCAGCAAAATAACTACATTTCGCTGCTTTTATCGCCACTAAGTAATTCCTAATGTGGGATCTTACTAGTGTCCGGTCAGATTCAAGAAGACTGGCCCTCCAACTACTCTCTAGGCGTCTTTTCCGGCGCTTCAACTCCCTCAGCTCCTCGGTAAACCAAGGAGCCAATTGAGATCGGCGCCGGGTCAGAGGCCGCAAAGGCACGACCCGATCCAGAGCACCAGCAGCCGCCCTATCCCAGGCGGCCACCAGGTCTCCAGTCGAGGCATGTGCCAGAACCTCAGGAAATGGCCCAAGCTCCGTCTGGAATCTGTCAGGTTCCATCAGGCGCCTGGGGCGGAACCATCTGACCGGCTCCGCCTCCCTGCGGCGGGGTGCAGCGGTTCGAAAGTCGAGACGAAGGAGAGAGTGATCTGACCATGACAAGGGTTCAGTAACTATATCCCCTATATCAAGATCCCTCAACCACTGTCCAGAGACAAAAACCAGATCCAGCGTGTTTCCCCCTGTGTGGGTAGGGTCATGAATTAACTGGGTCAGGTCCATAGCTGTCATGGAAGCCATGAACTCCCGAGCCATCTCTGACGTCTCACCCACGGACGGCAGGTTGAAATCCCCCATAACCATAAGCTTAGGGGTATCAACCGCCACCGCGGCGATGACGTTGAGTAGCTCGGGCAGGGCTGTTGCCACGTGGCAGGGAGCCAGGTACGTGATCAGCAAACCCATCTGAACCCCATGACCCCATTTCACAAAAAGGGATTCACAGCCGGCCGTCTGAGGAACAGTGGCCTCCCTCGGTCTCAGACCTTCTTTAATGATAACCGCTACCCCCCCGCCCCTCCCCTGTGACCTCGGCTGATGGAATGCTTGGAAACCTGGCGGGCACATTTCAACGAGGGGAACCCCCCCACTCCTGGCCCAACCAGGTCTCCGTAATACCTGCCAGGTCCGCACCCCCCTCCTGAACAAGATCACAGATGAGTATAGGGTATAGAGTATAGGGTCCAACACTTCCCCAAATAACTGACCGATCTTAAATGGTGCTGCAGCTAACCTCCATTTGGATTTCACATCAGCTGGCCACTGATGCAACCACAATAAAAGTCTGGAAGTGACATTTGAGGCTAAAGCCCTTGAGGCAAATTTGGCTGAATTAAGAGTCGCATCAGCCAAATACTCAGTTGCAGCAATCAATTTACTGATATCCTGTTGCAGGCGGATATCCTCAGGAGAGGCCCTGGCCTGCATTTGTTTCAGCCATAGTAGTGAGATTCTGGCAAAAAAAGAAGCTGCAGTGGCTGACCTAATTGCCCAAGCTGCCGCTTGATGAGTCTTGCGGGCAGACAACTCTGCTTTCTTATCCTCTGTTTTCAACCCCTCTGCAGTGTCTGAAGGGAGAATAGCAGGGGAAGTCAATGTAGTTAGAGGAGCATCTACAGATGGAATTTGGAGGAGTTTGGCATGATTTTTGACAAACCCAGGTTGGCTACTGGCTATTTACTTTCTATAGACTTTAATCATCTTATTTGCTCTTCTTTGCACCTTTTGTAAAGTCTCAACATTTTTTTTTTGTAATGTGGTGCCCAAAACTGGATTCAGTATTCCAGGTATTGTCTTACTAAGGCTTTATAAAGCGATACTAATACTTCATGTGATTTTGATTCTATGCCTCTGTTTATACAATCAAGGATTGTATTGGCTTTTTTGGCTGCTGCCGCACACTGCTGGCTCATGGTTAAGTGATCGTCCACTAGGACTCCAAGATCCTTCTCATAGTTACTGTTTTTGAGCAGGGTTTTGCCTACTCTGTAATTGTGCCTTTGGTTTTTCCTACCTAGGTAGAAAACCTTGCTTTTCTTCACATTAAACTTCATGTTGTTGGATAGGACCCATTGCTCAAGTCTGTCAATATCTTTTTGGATCCTGAGCTTGTCTTCTGGGGTGTTGCTATTCCTGACAGCTTCGTGTCATTGCAAATTTGATGCATTTCCCTTCTATTCCCTCATCTAAGTTGTTTATGAGCTATTGAAGAATATTGGGCCTAAGACAGAACCTTATGGTCAGTGGTGGGCTGCAAATTTTTTAACACTGGTTCTGTGCCCTAATGACTGGCTGGGTGGGCGTGATTGGGTGGGCATGGCCAAGGGGCATGACAGCACTCAGCCTCCTGCAGCATTCTGCCAGACAAAACGGGGTGCGGGGGTTAATTACAAGTGACATCCAGATCCAGTGAGCAAGGGGTGTGAACTGCACTTTTGTTTGGTTATGAAGAAATATCCCCAAAGTCAGATGTACACTAAATGTAAACTGACTTTTAGCTACACATCTTCCTAGCAAAGAGCAAATTTTGAAGCTCCAGATAAAGAGGATTCATTTTAGGATGAGTAACCAGTTTATATGTTGGAGGTTCCTAAAGGAATGATGGGAAACTCTATTTTAAAGAACATTTGAGGGAGTGGTGCAGAATAGCCCTTCTCTGCCTGAGGCTATAGAGACCTGGCACCAAGCAAAACACTGTTTGTGAAGCAACCGATCAACACTGACAGGGTAAGCCACTGGTATATGAAAATAAGAGCAAACTCCACTCCCTTCTAGTACTGATGTTACCTAGTTTGGTAATGTTGGATGAAATATCCATCTGGGTTCAGTTCCAAGTGGGAAGAAACACTGGAAACATGGAGACTGCTTGGAAGGATGGTTTTAATGCTGGACAAGACCACATGGTTTGGTCCTGGGCAAAATGAGCACATGGGTGAGAGAGAAGGATAGATTTATATCCTCTCTTGGGCTATGACCTTGCTTCCTGTTCCTGTGACAAGGGCAAGTATCCTGATTGGTTGTAGGCTACCACGTGGCCATGTGAAGTCATGGGCCATAATTCTGATGCAATGATGGACTTTATTTGTGCCATGTGGTGAGTTGGGTAGTGGACTAATCCTATCATGTCCTGAGGGTGAGGTTCTTTTTTTTGTAGATGAGCTGGCCCAACCTTTTGTCTTGCAGATAGGTTGGCACCAAAATATCGCTGGGGCGATCAACAAAGGCAGGGGCTGCTTCCCATGAGCATATTTCTCCTTTTCTCATCCAGGGAGGTATAATATTCTGCCTTTTTAATATTTCCTAGAATATTTCATTCTTCTAGGAGAGGGGTGGGTTCTAACTTTCTACAGTAATGAAACATCTGCAAGATGCAAGATGCAAGATGCACCAAGAACCCCACAGTTCAACCCTGAGCTACAAACATTCTCTTCTATTGATAAACACTTTTTGGTTAGAGGGACTCAGAGCCTGCCTTATATGAGATGGCTCCCAGTAGATTTAATTTTAAATTTTGATATATTTGGGTAAATAAGGAATGTAGAATTATAATGGCTGCGAATTTGATCCTTCATACATCAAAAAGTGCAAAGCTAAGGGATAAACAAATAAAAAACAGATTTGGAAAAAAAAGGCTCAGGAAAGAAAAAGAGTGAAAGTATAAGAAAGAAAGAGGAAAAGAAGGAAAATCGAAAAAGAATGACTTCCAACTTTCTTTGGTACAGATATAAGTACAAAATATATAAACTCTTACTCTTAAGATTAACATTTGTCTACATTATTTCCATAATCCCATATCTAATCATTAAAGCCCAGATCAATTTTTAATTTCAGTTTCTCACAAAAAGTCCAGTAATTTTTCATATTGCTTTACTCACTATTTGTTAAGGAAACCACTACTGATTTATTGAATTGCACCAAACTCTAAATAAAACAGGAATGGAAAATCCTAAACTCTAATGTAGACCCATGTTTCTCAACTTTGGCAACTTTAAGGTGCATGGACTTCAATTCCCAGAATTCCCCAGGTAGCATGAAGTTCACCCATATTAAACTTGCCAAGACTGAAAAACGCTGATTTACAGATAGGGATTTTTCCATTCCTCTTTTACTGATTTCTACTTATTTATGAGCAATCATAATGCAAAATCCACATTCCCAATTCACCCCACAGTAATGATAACGCACTATTTTCCTGCAGCATTCTGGCAGCCAAAATGCCTCACCGCACCCCATTTTGGGCCTGCTAGCCTCCCAGCACCACCCTGGAAGTGAAAAGAGCTCGTTTTGGGCCTGCTAGGCCACCTAGCACCACTGTGGAAGCAAAAACAGGCTCATTTTGGGCCTGCTAGGCCTCCCAGCACCACTCTGGAAGCAAAAACAGGGCCCGCAATGCCCCCCCCCCTGGTGCCCCATTTTGGGCCTGGAAGGCCTCCCTTCACTAACCTGGACGCCAAAACAGGGCGCAGGGGACTCATGGGAGGGGCAAGGTGGGGCCAGCCTGAGGTGGGATTTGGCAGTTCGCTGAACTGCACAGATCCTTAACATCCAGTTCTAGAAAACCAGTGCGAACTGGCAGCAGCCCACCTCTGCTTCTGGTACTCCATTGCTTACTTCCCTCCACGTAGATGTGGTACCATTAAGAACAACTCATTGAGTATGGTTTTTCACCAAGTTATAAATCCATTTGAGAGTGATGCTCTCTATCCCACATTTTTCTAATTTACCAAGAAGTAGGTAGTTGTCTATTTGTCAAATGCCTTGCTGAAGTCTAAGTATACTGTGTCCACAGCATTTCGCTGGTGTACTAATTTAGTCAGTTTATCAAAGAATGAAATAAATTGGTTTGGTATGATCTGTTTTTAACAAACTCATGCTGAATACTAGTTATAATTTTATTTGTTTCTAGATGTTCACAGTTCTGTTCTTTGATTATTTTTTCCAGCATCTTCCCAAGTATTGATGTTAGGCTGATTGGTCTGTAATTTCCTGGGTCTGTTTTTTGTTTGTATTTTCCCCCTTTTTTGAAGATGAGTTCACAAAAATGGAAGGACACTTCCATTTCCTACTATAGACGAATGGTTGCAGAAGTTGATGGAGGTGGCTGAAATGGCAAAATTGACTACTTTGATTAAAGAAAAGAACATAAGTACTTTTGTTTCCACATGGAGACTGCTTCTGAACTTAGTGCTTGTTGTAAGTGTCTCCCTTCTATTGTTGATACTTCTTGATCCTTGTGTGCTAATTCATCTCTTGCTTCCTGTTCCTCTTCTGAAGTTAAGTAGTTTTCATAGAAATCCATTGCTTTGTCAAGAGAATCTAAACAATGTCTTTTTTCCTACCAGGTGACTAAAGTCCCTTCGGGGATCAGCCACCTAAAATTTACATTGTGTCTAATCAATACTGTGGTCAGAAAGTGATATTGTTTTCTGAGCTCCCTTACTCTCCTAGGGATTTGTTTCAAAACCACCAATTGTTTCCCTTCGTAATCTAGTGGTTCGTCTCTCATCTTATTAAGGATCTCATCTCGTATTGATTTTTTCATGAATCTTACATGCACTTCTCTGTGAAGATTATATCTTATCGCATAGTTTGTGTAGATCCTATATGTTTCATCCACTTCAATATCCATCTCCTGTTTATCTATTCCTAGCGCCTCCGCCAGTAGTTCTTTCCTTATCTCTGGTAAATCTTCTCTTCTATATTTTGAAACCTTAGATCGTGGTCAGCTTTCTCTGTTTCTAACATTATCACAGTATTTTCTAACTCTTTGTTTGCTTGTATCAGTTTATAATTTATATAATCTACTTTCTTTACTTGTTCTGTTTTTTCTTCCATTTTCTGGATTCTTTGCTCGTTTTTTATGATCATTTGTTGAAAGCTCTCAAGTTTCTTATCCATATTTTGGATTTTCCCCTTCATCTCTCCCATATGGTTTCTCACTTCACCTATATCTTTCCTTATTTCGTTATGACTTTTGGTCCTAGATTCCTGTAATGCCTGTAGCAATGTTAATATCTCCTTTTGGGATGAGTTAGCTTTCTCCAGCTGTAAAACACTTTCAATCTACCTCTAGTTAGAAGGATTTGAGAATGCTGAAGATGGTGTGGAAGATGCCTTCTTCCCTATTTTTGTTATATTTAAGGTTGACATTTTAGTAATTAGTGTTTTTAGCAGGTAGATATTCCCACCAATCCTACTATCCACTAAGAACATGGGCCAACCCAGAGTTAAGCGCCTAAAGTATTCCAATACAATCAATATATCCCACCTTCAATACATAACAGTACAATAACAAATAACCCCCGTGTTGAGGTACCAAGGTAGAAAAGCAGTATAACTGCTTCCACTTTTCTTCAATCCTGTTTCAGTCAGTCTTTCATTTTTCAGAGTCTTAATAGTTCAGAAGCTCAGAGTCAAACCTGGATCCATTGGTTTTGGTAGTCCAAAAAAGTCCACAGTAGCTCCAATATAATATTTTCCTCCTGTCCAGTAGCTATCTACTTTTTATATCTTTTGTATTTTCTTCATTGATATTTATAGTCCATAAGGCCCGCTATTTCCCCAGACGTCAGCAAAATAACTTTTTTTTTTACTTTTATATCAGTTAACCCAAGCTATTTATAATCCATCAAAGTTCAATAGTATTTGTCTCCATCACAATTCCAAACTTGTTTTTCCCACAGGCTTAAACTTCCAATTCCAAAACTCAACCAAGTCCACAGAGATTCAGAAGCATGAATTCTGGATTGATGTCACTACAGTTCCCTAACTCCTATTCATAAACTTTCAAAACCCACTGGGGAGTAACACATACAGTACTTCAGTTCAAGACTTTATTTGAACTGAATACTTTATTGGGCCAAGTGTAATTAGATATACAAGGTATTTATCTCCAGTATAGAAGCACTCAGTAACTTTATTACAATAAGGAGTTCAGGAGGTGACTAGAAGCGGAAGATCACTGGAATGAATCTGTAAAATTATCTGGATCCATTCCAGTTGGGTTTCAGGCCTGGGTATAGCACGGAAACGACATTGGTCGCATTGGTTGATGATCTCTGGAGGGCTCGGGACAGGGGTTGTTCCTCTGTCCTGGTCCTGTTAGATCTCTCAGCGGCTTTTGATACCATCAACCATGGTATCATGCTGCGCCAGCTGGAGGGGTTAGGAGTGGAGGGCACCGTTATACGGTGGTTCGCCTCCTTCCTCTCCGGCCGTACGCAGTCTGTGTTGGCAGGGGGGGCAGAGGTCGACCCCAAGGTGCCAAGTTTGTGGGGTGCCACAGGGGTCGGTCCTCTTGTCCCTCCTGTTTAACATTTATGTGAAGCCACTGGGCGAGATCATCCGTGGCTTCGTGGTGGATTTCCATCAGTACGCTGATGATACTCAGCTGTACGTTTCCACCCCGGGCCACCCCAATGATGCCCTTGAAGTGATGACCCGGTGCCTGGAAGCCGTACGGATCTGGATGGGGAGGAACAAGCTCAGACTTAACCCATCCAAGACCGAGTGGCTGAGGTTTCCGGAGTCCCGTCATAGTCAGTTGACTCCATCACTGACTTGGGGGTGAGATCTTGACCCCCTCAGAGAAGGCTCGCAACTTGGGTGTCCTCCTGGACTCGCAGCTGTCCTTAGAAGACCATCTGACAGCTGTGGCCAGGAGGGCTTTTTATCAGGTTTGCCTGATTTACCAGTTGTGTCCCTTTCTGGACCGGGACTCCTTATGCAAAGTCACTCACTCCCTTGTCACTTCCCGTCTGGACTATTGTAATGCTCTCTACATGGGGCTCCCCGTGAAGAGCACCCGGGGGCTCCAACTGGTCCAGAATGCGGCCGCGCGGGTAATTATGGGAGTGACTCGATGCGCCCATGTAACACCGTTCCTGCGCGAGCTGCACTGGCTCCCGGTGGTCTTCCAGGTGTGATTCAAGGTGCTGGTTGCCACCTTTAAAGTGCTCCATGGCATGGGACCTGGGTATCTATGAGACTGCCTTCTGCCACCGATAGCCTCCCATTGACCGGTACGCTCCCACAGAGAGGGGCTCCTCCAGGTGCTGTCAGCTAGGCAATGTCGGCTGACGACCCCCAGGGGGAGAGCATTCTCTGTGGGGGCCCCCACCCTCTGGAATGAGCTGCCCCTGGAGATTCATAGGATTCCCGACCTGCGTACCTTTCGTTGCACCCTAAAAACATTATTATTCCAACAAGCAGGGCTGGCCTAAATAATAATAGTATTTTTACTATTTTAATGGGTTGTTTTATTAGAGTTTTCGGCCAATTGATTTAATTGTTTTAAATTGCTTTTAATTTTTATATTGTCATGGTTTTATTTCTGGCTGTACACCGCCCTAAGTCCTTCAGGAGAAGGATGGTATAGAAATTTAATAAAATAAAAATAAAATAATAAATAAAATAGGCTCCTGTGATCGATTTAGCCTGTCTTCAGTCTCCATTTTCAGATCAAGTCTAAATTGCATTATCTCAGGGCCACAAACCTGGCAAAATATTGAAAGTTGTTTATTGTGTTTCACAATCTCTGTTTCTTTTAAAATCTTGTAGTTTGAAAGAGCATGTGGTACAATTCAAACGCTTGCAAGAGCAGCTATAGATTTTGGATTATCGAACCCATGTCTTGAAATACGCCAATTCCGCTTTATCTTTTATTCTTAATGTTAATCTGTTCATTTCTGCACAATCTAAAATCTTCTTTATTACTTCACCTTCTGATGGGATTTTTTTCTACCTTCCAATTTTGTGCAAATACATTGTGCAAATTCTTGCTGCTGTTATTATGTGTATAATTAAATACGTATCTTCTTTACTATATCTCTCTGGTAAAATACTCAATAGAAAAATCTCTGGTTTTAATTCTATACATTGCTGTAACATTTCCTCTAACCATGTCTGTATTCTAATCTAATAATTTTTTGCTTCTATCAATGACCACCACATATGATAATATGATCCCGGCAAGTGCAAACATTTCCAACATTTAGCTGATTTATCCTTAAACATTTTTACTAACCTTTCTGGTGACATATGCCATATATAAAACATTTTATATAAGTTTTCTTTATATGCAGTAGTGCCATCAGTAGTGAAATCCAAATTTTTTTACTATCGGTTTCGTGGGCGTGGCTTGGTGGACGTGGTGTGGCTTGATGGATGCAGCTTGGTGGGCGAGGCAGGGGAAGGATACTGCAAAATCTCCATTTCCATCCCACTCCAAGGGAAGGATATTGCAAAATGCCCATTCCCTCCCCTCTGGGGCCAGTCAGAGGTGGTATTTGCCAGTTCTCTGAACTATTCAAAATTTCCGCTACCACTTCTCTAAACTGCTCAAAATTTCTGCTACCAGTTCTCCAGAACCTGTCAGAACCTGCTGGATTTCACTCCTGATTGCCATTGTAATTTATAATTCCTTTCCCATAATTGTTGCCATCTAATTCTATTGTGTAACCAATTTTTTTTTGCCTTTGTTATCAATGTCTCTTTTACTTCTTCGTCTTCTAATCTAATTTGCAATAAGTAATTATACAATTTCTTAATCATTTTTCATCTGTTCCAGTCATTATCTCGTCCAGTTCTGATTTTCCCAAATGAAAACCATACTGTTTCAAGTCTTTATTGCATGTTGATTGTATTTGTAATTGTGTATACCAGTCTCTCTCAATTCATTGTTTTTCTAGTTCTTGTTTCTGTTTTAATTCTCCCTTCTCTGTTAAAATGTCCTTATATCTCACAATATTTTCCATGTTAAATCATATTTGGATGTATCAACGCTTCTATTGTTGAAAGCCACATTGGTATTTTCATATAATGTTTTTCTTTCACTCTCTCCCATACTGTTAACAAGCTATTCCTTACAGAATGGAAGTATCCATGAATCCTATTTTCCCTGTACCATAGAAAAGCGTGCCAACCTAATTGCAAAACATGTCCTTCCGAAATCAATAATCTTGTATTTCCCAATAAAATCCATTCTTTAACCCAAGTTAATATCGCCGCTTGGTGATAGACTTCCAAGTTTGGTAGGCCAAATCCTCCTCTGATTCTAGAATCTTGGAGCAGTTTAAGATTAATAATTGCTTTTTTTAACTTGCCATATATATCTCCACATCATTTTATTCAAATTTTCAAAATATTTTTTCTCCAAGTTTATCGGAATCATTTGAAAGAGAAACAAAATTCTTGGTAATATATTCATCTTAATTAACGCTATTCTTCCCATTAGTGATAATTGCAAATTTTTCCATTTTTCCAAATCTATCTCAATTTGATTTCTCAATTTATAGTAATTGTCTTCCTTCACCATAATACACCTTGAAGTTAATTGGATGCCCAAATATTTTACTTTCTTCACTACTTGAATATCTAACTTCTCCATTAGTTGCTTCTTTTGTTTTTCTCTCATATTTTTAACTATAATTTTTGTCTTATCTTTATTAATTTTCAGTCCCACTACTTCTCCATATTCCTCTATTTGCTCAATTAACTTTGGACTCATTTCTGTTGATTCTTCCATAATGAATACTAGATCATCCTCAAATACTTGTAGTTTATATTCTTTTTTGATTTTCATTCCTTTTATTTCTTTATCTTGTCTTATTTTTCTATTTAAGATTTCTAGAGTCAAAATAAATAATAACAGAGATAGCGGACATCCTTGTCTGGTTTCTTTTCTAGTGTCCACTTTTTCTGTCATTTCACCATTTACCATTACCTTTGCTGATTGATCTTTATATATAGTTTTAACCATATTAATAAACCTATCCCCAAAGCAGGGGTGAAATGCTCCCAGTTCAGACCAGGCTGCCAGATCCGGTAGTGATGGTGGTGGGTGGTTCGGAGAACGGGTAGCAAAAATCCCTGCCCCCTCCCCCACATGCCCAGCTGAGGCACATGATCATCTTTGGCTGAAAAAATGCTTTTAAAAATTTTTTAAAAGCCAAAAAAAATGCTTTTAAAAGAAAACAAAAGCCTCTGACAATAAGGCAACTCAGCTGGGATCATCAGAGCCTTTTAAAAGCATTTTTACAACCTCTTTGGCTGAAGAGGTTGTAGAAAAAATGCTTTTAAAAGTTAAAAAAAAAAAGTTGGCCATGCCCACCCAGTCACATTACCCCCACCACCACCAAGCCATGCCCACAGAACTGGTAGTAACAAATGTTACATTTCACCACAGCCCCAAAGTCCATCTTTTATAGTTGTGTAGTCATAAATTGCCAATTCACATTATCAAATGCTTTCTGTGCATCTAAAATTAACAATGCCATTTGTTCCTCTGAATGTGCTTCAAAATATTCCAATGTATCCAATGTCAGCATTCCAGAAAAACCCCAACTCCAAGTAAAGACTCTGAAGCAATCATTTTTCAAAGTTCCATTTACTAGAATAGGTAAACTGGTATATCTGGGAAAACCCGACTCTGAGAGGTTCGGGTTTTCCCTCAGTAAATCAAAACTCCAAAACCATCCCCTCGCTCCTCAGTCAATCACATGCTCCAATCAATTGCCATCCCATCTCAAGACATCACTTCGACCACTCCTTCTCCAGACACAGGATCGCCCTGACCTTGAATGCCATTATGTCTACTAACAACCCCTCTACTAAATCCCCCCTCCTACTTTCCCACACATGAGAAAGTGGCAGCATGGAAGCTTCCGGCCTAATATGGCTTCCAAGGCTAACAGGCGTCCCCCCCCCCACAGAAAAAAACATACCCTGAAAAATAAAACAAGCAAATCACAAAAGAAGGGGTTAACACCTTGTACAGGACCCCTTAACCCCCTCTCACCACTCCAGGTGGACCTTTGGTTTCTCAGGGAACTTATTATGAAATTGCTTTATTAGAGTATCAGCATTCACATCCCAACTTTTCATCCAAGTGGCTTCAGACAACGGGTACCCTTTCCAATGTACCAAATATTGTAACCGATCCCTGTATAGTCTAGAGTCAAGCATCTTAACTTCATAATGAGTCTGCACTTGTACTACCAAACGAGGGGGGGAGTAGCTGGTAAGGGCCTTATATTAGATTATCTTGCTGGTTTCAATAAGCTACTGTGAAAAACTGGGTGCACTTTCCCTAATATGCGAGGGAGGCTAAGTTGGACAGTCACTGGGTTAATCACTTTCACTATAGGGAAGGGATGTATGAATTTGGAGCCAAACATCTTGCTAGGTAACCTCAATCTTAGGTATTTGGTTGACAAATACACCTTATCTCCTATTCGGAAAGGTGGTTGGAGAGACCGGCGTTTGTCGGCTGGGCCTTATATTTTTCTGCTGATTCAGCTAAAGCTTTCTTAGTATTCTCCCAACTCTTTTTTAATGAGGTCATCAATTCTGTTAGGGACATGGAAGTGGGCGGCTCTCTAGGCAACTCAGGCATCGGTACAAAATCCATGCCCATGGTTATCTGAAAAGGAGTCAACCCAGTACTGCTGTGTACTGCATTATTATAAACCACTTCTGCGAATGGTAATAAGTCCGCCCAGTTTTCTTGTTGATAATTTACATAACATCTAATGTATTGTTCTACTATTGCATTCAATTTTTCAGCCAATCCATTAGTCAATGGGTGGAAAGCTGAGCTAAGTCCCTGGGATGACCCAATGGACCGCAGGAACTCCTTCCAGAACTTAGCAGTAAACTGGACACCGCGATCTGATATTATTCTCCTTGGAACCCCATGTAGACTGTAGATATGCTTCATGAAAAGCTTTGCCAGCTTCTTGGCTGAGGGTAGTCCATTGCAGGCAGTGAAGTGTGCTTGTTTGGAGAATAAATCAATGACAGTCCAAATCACCTTGTTCTCTCCGCTATCAGGGAGTTCGACTATGAAGTCCATTGCAATCTCCTCCCAGGGTTTGGTGGGTTCGCCACGGTCTGGAGAAGCCCAGGGGGCTTCCCTGGTCTGGACTTCATGGTGGCGCAGGTGGCGCAGCTTTTCTCATAGTCTTCTACATCAGCTTTCATTCTTGGCCACCAGAATTGTCTCCTAGTCAAATGGAGGGTTTTTAAAAATACAAAGTGGCCCCCTAGTCAAGAATCATGACACTTCTTTAGCACCAGGAGTTGCATGCTGCTGGGCACATAAATAAATAATAAATAAATAAATAATTTTATTTCTATACCGCCCTTCTCCCGAAGGACTCAGGGCGGTGTACAGCCTATTAAAAACACAAAGACAAACATCAGTTAAAAAATAATTAAAATTATTACATAATTTTGGCTCAAATTTAAAACCCCAAAATTTAAAACCCAATTTAAAAATCATTACATTGATAGCCCAGCTTGGTGGAACAGCAGGGTCTTGAGGGCACAACGAAATACACGGAGGTCGGAGATCTTACGCATATCCGGGGGCAGTTCATTCCAAAGGGCAGGAGCTCCCACAGAGAAGGCTCTCCCCCTGGGTGTCGCCAGCCGACATAACTTGGCAGATGGCACCCTGAGGAGACCCTCTCTGTGGGAGCGAACTGGCCGGTGGGAGGCTGTTGGTGGCAGAAGTCGGTCTTGAAGGTACCCAGGTCCTATGCCATGGAGCCATTTAAAGGTGGTAACCAACACCTTGAATCGCACCCGGAAGAGCCAGTGCAGCTCACGCAGGAGGGGTGTCACATGGGCACAACGGGTTGCACCCATAACCACCCGCGCGGCCGCATTCTGGACCAGCTGGAGCCTCATGTAGAGAGCATTACAATAGTCCAGCTGGGAGGTGACAAGGGCGTGAGTGACTGTGCGCAGGGCATCCCAGTCCAGAAAGAGCTGCAACTGGCAAATCAGGCGAGCCTGATAAAAAGCCTCCCTGGCCACGGACGTTGTATCCTCTTCTAAAGACAGCCGTGCGTCCAGGAGGACGCCCAGATTGCGAGCCCTCTCTGTGGGGGGGGGGCAGAGATTCACCCCCAATAGTCAGCGATGGCACCAGCTGACTACATTGGGACGCCGGAAGCCACAGCCACTCGGTCTTGGAAGGGTTGAGTCTGAGCCTATTTCTCCCCATCCAGACCTGCACGGCCTCCAGGCAGCGAGACATCACATCAAGGGCATTGTTGGGGTGGTCTGGGGTGGAGATGTACAGCTGAGTGTCATCAGCGTATTGATGGACTCTCACCCCAAAACCACGGATGATCTCACCCAGTGGCTTCACATAAATGTTGAACAGAAGGGGCGAGAAAACCGACCCTTGCGGCACTCCCCATGCGAGGTGCCTCGAGGTCGATTTCTGCCCCCCTGCCAACACAAACTGCGAACGGTCGGAGAGGAAGGAGGAGAACCACTGCAGTACGGTGCCCCCTATTCCTAACCCCCTCAACACTGCAGCATGATACCATGGTCGATGGTATCAAAAGCCGCTGAGAGATCTAATAGGACCAGGACAGAGGAGCAACCCCTGTCCCAAGCCCTCCAGAGATCATCCACCAACGCAACCAATGCCGTTTCTGTGCTGTACCCCTGCCTGAAGCCCGACTGGTACGGGTCCAGATAGATAGCTTCATCCAGGTGCCGGGGAAGCTGTCGTCCCACCACACTCTCAACAACCTTCACCAAAACGAAGGTTGGAGACCGGACGGTAGTTAGCTAATTCAGCTGGGTCCAGGGAAGGCTTCTTGAGGAGTGGCCTCACCACCGCCTCTTTCAAGGTGGCAGGAAAGGCACCCTCACTCAAGGAAGCACTTATAATCCCCTGGAGCCAGCCTCGTGTAACCTCCCGGGAGGCCAGTACCAACCAGGAGGGACAAGGGTCCAATAAACACGTGGTGGCACTAATCTTACCCAGAACCCTGTCCACATCCTCGGGAGCCACAGGATCAAACTCCTCCCAGATAATATTCTCAAGACCTACCCTCGTCTCCTCCCCCGGACTCATCCAGTTGGAGTCCAAGCCTTCCCAAATCCGAGCGACTTTATCATGCAGGAATTGCACAAAATCCTCAGCTCGACCCTGCAAGGGATCTTCCCGCACTCCCCCCCCCGAAGAAGGGAGTGGGTCACCCTAAACAGAGCGGCTGGGCGGTTCTCTGCAGATGTGATAAGAGTGGAAAAATGGTTAGATTTCACCGCTTTTATCGCCACTAGGTAGGTCTTGATATAAGACCTCACCTGTGTCCGGTCAGAATCGGATTGACTAGTCCTCCAGATGCTCTCTAGGCGTCTTTTCCGACGCTTCATCTCTCTCAGCTCCTCGGAGAACCAAGGAGCCAATTGAGGTCAGCATCGGGTCAGAGGCCGCAAAGGCACGACGTGGTCCAAAGCCCCGTGTCAGGTTTCGGTTCTATCTTGAATAAACTTCATTCTCAAGCGCAAGCTGTCTAATGAATCATTTTATTTTTAAGAATAGCAGAATCCGACATTTCTGATTCAAATTGCAGCCAAACTGGCCCCTCCTTCCAACCCCCTCCTCTTCCGCTCTCCAACCCCAATGTCCCATTGGCCATCATACAGATCCATCTCTACATCCCGGCACGTTCTTTTCACAGGAATGCAGCCCCCATCCTCATCTCCCAGGAAACACTATCTGTACATACAAAACTAGGTAAAAGTTCATCTCAGCAATAAATCAAGCTTCCGTTCTTTCTGCTTCAACTTGTTATGTCAGCGCTGGAAGAAAGCCTAATTTGGAATGCTGACATCCGGCCCCTCTCCCTTCACTTCTGCGACATCACCTATCCCATAGGGAAAACACAACAAGATTAGTCTCATCAGCCCCTCCCTGGCTGTGCACCCCCCCCCCGGCTTTCCCGGGTGGTCTGCATGGAATTTTGCTATAAGGCGATCAGCTTGGATGTTTGCGCTCTTCACCCAGGAAGCCTCTGACAATGGGTAACCCTTCCATTTAATTAAGTACTGAAGGCGCACCCTGTGCCATCTTGAATCAAGAATCCGCTGCACTTTGTAGTGCGTTTGGCCCCCAACAACCAGGGGCCCAGGGGGTTCACGTGGCATTGGCCTTAAAGTAGACCCCACTACAGGTTTTAGAAGGCTACTGTGAAAAACGGGGTGAATTTTCCCCAAAAGCCGTGGCAACTGCAATTGCACTGTAACGGGGTTGATTATTTTTATTATAGGAAATGGTCCTATAAATTTTGGGCCCAATTTCCTGCTCGGGAGTCTAAGTCTCAAGTACTTGGTGGAGAGGTAAACTTTCTCTCCCAGCTGAAATGGTCTTTGGGGAGTTCGGTGCTTGTCTGCTTGGTCCTTATAAGATTGAGCCGCCTTTGCCAGTGCCCTCTTAACATTTTCCCAAGTTTGTCTCAACATTGCCATCCAGTCGGTCAAACTGACTGAGGAAGGGGACTCCCTCGGGTATTCTGGCATGGGAACAAAATCCATGCCACTCACTATTTTGAACGGGGTTAGCCCCGTGCTGCTGTGGACAGCATTATTATATGCAACCTCCACAAAAGATAGGAGGTCTGCCCAATTGGACTGCTGGTAGTCGACGTAGCATCTTAAATACTGTTCTATCATAGCGTTCAGTCTGCCCCCCCATTGGTGCTCGGGTGAAATGCTGAGCTGAGCCCTTGGGATGAACCTATGGACCGTAGAAACTCCCTCCAGAACTTTGCTGTGAACTGGACCCCTCTGTCGGAAATGATTCTCCTGGGGACTCCATGTAGGCGGTAAATGTGTTTCAGGAACAGTTTGGATAACTGACGGGCTGAAGGCAGTCCACTACAAGGAATGAAGTGTGCCTGTTTGGAGAATAAGTCTATTACAGTCCAGATCACTGTATTTCCACTGCTCCTCGGTAGGTCTACTATAAAGTCCATTGCAATCTCCTCCCATGGTCTTGTTGGCTCAGCTACTGGTTGCAACAATCCAGGCGGGCACCCTGGCCTTGTCTTCATCGTGGCACAAATGGTGCAGCTTTTTACATAACTGTCTACATCCTTTCTCATATGTGGCCACCAGAACTGCCTTCGTACTAGGTGCAGAGTCTTTAGGAACCCGAAGTGTCCTGCTGGTTTAACATCGTGGCTCCTCTTGAGAATCAGGATGCGTAAACTCTGTGGGACATAGAGCTTTGTCCCCCTCCATGCTAGTTCATCTCTTTTTGTCAAGAGATGTTGATTGTCCCGATACCAGGGGTCTGTCAGCGTTTCATTTTTTAATTTCGCAGTTAAGTCACTTGCAAGTTGGCCTTGCTGGTCACGTCGTTGCCGTCTGGTGACCACTTGGGCCGCAGCTTGGGTGGAGGGGATGATGGCATTCACTACCTGCTCCCGCTCACTGTTGTATTGGGGCATCCGGGAGAGGGCATCAGCCAGGAAATTTCTCCCACGTGGGATGTGCTTAAGCTCGAAATTGAAACGATTGAAGTATTGTGCCCACCGCACTTGCCTGGGCGACAGTTTTCGTGGGGTTTTTAGGGCCTCTAGGTTTTTATGATCAGTCCAGACTTCAAATGGTTTCTGGCCTCCTCTAGAAGGTGCCGCCAGGTCAACAAGGCCCACCTTACTGCAAACGCTTCCTTCTCCCATGCCGCCCATCGCCTCTCCGTATTGGTGAGTTTGCGGGAGGTGTAGGCGCAGGGTTGTAGATCACCTTGGTTGTTCTTTTGGAGTAACACGGCTCCTACTGCCACATCACTTGCATCTGCTTGGATGACAAAAGGCTGTTCTGGATCCGGGTGTTTTAAGACAGGTTCTTTCGCGAACAGTCCTTTTAGCGTCTCAAATGCCTGTTGGCAGGTCAGGTCCCACTGTAGGGGTTGTCCCGGGCGAGGTTTCATCGCTGGGCTTCCTGTCTTTAGGAGATCTGTCAAAGGTTTGGCAATCTTCGCGAACGAGGGGATGAATTGTCTGTAGAAATTCGCAAAGCCTAGAAAACTTTGCAGTTGTCTGCGGGTGCGAGGGGGCTGCCATTGTAGAACTGATTGGACCTTGGCTGGGTCCATCTCTATCCCCTCATTTGATACTCGGTAGCCCAGGTAGTCTAGCCGTGATTGGTGGAAATCGCATTTTGGCAGTTTGACATATAGGTTTGCCCGTAGCAGTTTTTCAGTACTTGGCGGACGAGGGGTATATGTTCGTCTATGGTCTCCGTGTAGATAAGAATATCGTCCAGGTAGACGAGGACCCCTTTGTAAAGGTGTTCATGTAAGACTTCGTTTATTAACTGCATGAACACTGCCGGGGCTCCTTGCAATCCAATCCAAAAGGCATTACTTTAAACTGGAAACTACCCAGGGGGCAGTTGAATGCTGTTTTCCATTCATCTCCTGCCCTTATGCGTACTCGGTAATAAGCTTCTCGAAGGTCTAGTTTGGTGAAAACCTTCCCTTTAGCTAGGTGGGCTAACATGTCTTTCATGAGGGGAAGGGGGTACACGTTGTGTACGCAAACAGCGTTGATACTTCAAAAGTCGACCACCAGTCTCATGGAGCCGTCCTTTTTCTCCGCTACCCTTGGCCGCTACCCTTGGTTTCACTGGCTCAATAAATCCCCTTTGTAAGTTTTTGTCTATGTAGTCCCGCATTTCCTGCATTTCTCGGGGCGTCATGGCATACATTTTAGGTTTGGGTAGTTTCGCTCCTGGGATAATCTCGATGGAACAATCGGTCTCGCGGTGGGGGGGCAGAATGTCACACTCGGCCTCGCTGAATACCCCTGCAAGGTCTTGGTACTCCCGTGGGATCTGGTTTGTGTTACAAGCGGTGGTGGGTGCGGCTGCCAATTGCTTTGCTGCACCTTCTGGGAGGGACCCTTGTGTTGATGGTGTTTTCTTCTGTAGTGGAGGGCTGCTTTGGGGTTTCAGCGTGGGAGGGAATTCTTCTGGTCGGGGCGGCAGGGGTTGGGGCCCCTTTGCTATTCTCAGCCTGCGGGTTCCCTCTTGCCACCAAATGATTGGGCCCCATTTGTCGAGCCATGAGAGTCCCAATATGACTGGTTCTGTCATCTTGGGGGCTATTATGAAGCGGATTGTCTCCCAGTGATCTGCGAGTTCTAGTCTCACGGGTTCAGTCAAGTGTGTGGCGTACGTTCCTCCCACTAGGGACCCATCAACTTGCTCGAAGCGAATTGGTTGTTTGAGCTGTTTAGCTCGGATTCCCAATTTTAGAACTGTGGGTAGGTTGATTAGGCACCGTGTGCTACCCGAGTCTATTAGGGCTTGGAAAGTCTCTTGGGCCCCTGTTTTGGGGGCTGTTAGGCGTATGGGGAAAAGAAAAGGATGAACGGGTCCACTCACCATCGGGTCATCCTCGCCTTCGTCTTCCGTGTCATAGGGTTCAGGGAACTGATCTCCCTCATCTGGGATTCCTCTGGTTTCAGTCAGATGAGCGAAAAACTCAGGGATCTGGGGAGCTTCCTGCGGTACGTGGGTGACGCACTTGGGTCCTCGTTCCGGTCGTGCTTTGGGTGGTGGAGCTGGTCCCGGTCTAGGCATTCCACATCTTGCTGCTATGTGGTCGCTTCCCCCACATCTGTAGCATTTCAGTGGGCTCCGTGGGGCAGTTGGTCTGTAGGAGGGCTGTGATGTTGGGGTTTCTCATCTGTTGAGTGGCCCCTGGTCTGGTCAGCCTCTCTCCTTTCCCTCTGGTGGTTTTGATGTGTCACTCGCCCGCAGCCCTCTGTCGACTTTTATCGCTACCCGGAACCATTCAGCGAGTCGGTTTGGGATGTCACGATAGGCAGTCACTTGGGAAATTCTTTTATCTAGGCTTGTTCTAAAAAAATACACCAGCAATCGCTCTGGTAGGGGAGGCAGTGTCCCAATGACTCTCCTGAATTCACGGATATGCTCTCTGATAGGCTTCCCCCTCTGCATTAGGTTTCTGAGCTCGTCTTCCACATAGGGGTCCTCCTCCTCCTCCTCATAACGGGCTCTCAATAGTTGCAAGAACCCATCCGCATTTTGTAGCTGGGGTGCCCTGTATTTGTAGAGTGATGCTGACCACCTCTTTGCTTCTCCCTCCAGCCCTTCCGAGATAGCATTCACTAGGGCTCTGGGGAAAGGGTAGAGGTGTCCGAACCGCTCTATGTATATCTCAGCTGAATCGAGGAATTGGGCGAGGTTGTCTGGGTCACCATCGAACTTCCCTCTGAACTGGGGTGGCTCCTCCCTCTCTGCCCTCTCCTCTCTGTGCTGAGCTCTGGAGGGCCAGCCCTGGTGTTGATAGTCCTCTGCCTCGTCTCTCATCCTGGGGTGGGGAGGTGCTGCCTTGTCTGGGCTTCGCTGCCATTCCCATCCCCAGCTCGCCCTTCCCAATTCACTTAGGGGTTTTTCTTTATCTTTTACCTTTGCAAAAGGGGATTCCGCCTCTAAGGCTTTTGGCACAGTCCCCGGGTACTTATCTGCTTCACGTTTCTTTGCTTGAAGTTCTGCGGGGAGGGAAGGCGAAGAAAGTTGAACCTTTGTATTTTCCAAGTTGGCTGGAATCACGACCGCTTCTGCTCCTCCCGTTTCTTGAAGCAGGCTTTCCTCTGATAGCTTGGCTTCAGCCATAGTCCGTCCGACCAGATGTCTGGGAGGGAACGGGATGATTTAAACTCAGCCAGCCTGGATTTGGAGGAGAGTTTGGCTGTCTGTCAGGTTTCGGTGCTATCTTGAATAAACTTCATTCTCAAGCGCAAGCTGTCTAATGAATCATTTTATTTTTAAGAATAGCAGAATCCGACATTTCTGATTCAAATTGCAGCCAAACTGGCCCCTCCTTCCAACCCCCTCCTCTTCCGCTCTCCAACTCCAATGTCCCATTGGCCATCATACAGATCCATCTCTACATCCCGGCACGTTCTTCTCACAGGAATGCAGCCCCCGTCCTCGTCTCCCAGGAAACACTATCTGTACATACAAAACTAGGTAAAAGTTCATCTCAGCAATAAATCAAGCTTCCGTTCTTTCTGCTTCAACTTGTTATGTCAGCGCTGGAAGAAAGCCTAATTTGGAATGCTGACACCCCGGTGGCCACACTCTCCCAGGCGGCCACCAGGTCTTCGGTCGAGTCGTGTGTCAGAGTCTCAGGAAACGGCCCAAGCTCCATCAGGAACCTTTCGGGGTCCATCAGGCGCCTGGGACGGAACCATCTGGTCAGTTCCGTCTCCCTGCAGTGGGCGGAAGCAGTTGGAAAGTCCAAGTGAAGGAGCGAATGATCTGTCCATGACAAGGGTTTAATGTCTAGGTCCCCTCAACCAAGATCATTCAACCACTGTCCAGAGACAAAAATCAAATCCAGAGTGTGTCCCGCCACCACATGGCAGGGAGCCAGGTATGTAGTCAGTAAACCTATCTGCACCCCACGGCCCCACTTTACAAAAAGGGACTCACATCTGGCTATCTGAGGAACAGTGGTCTCCCTCGGACAAAGACTTTCCCTAATAATCGGCACCCCTCCCCTGAACCCTTGGCTGATGAAATGCACAGAAACCTGGTGGGCACATTTCGACGAGGGGGACCCCCCCTCCTGGCCCAACCAGGTCTCCGTAATACCTGCCAGGTCCGCACCCCCTCCAAAATAAGATCACAAATGAGGGGGGCTTTATTAATAACCGACCTGGCATTATATAACATCAGCCGTGGACCCAGGGCCTTAGGCTCTGTGCAAACCCGGACACAAGTCGCGCATTGGGGGCCGGAGTGCGCAATCGCTCGTAAACAGTGTGTGCGCACCCCCGGAACATGATATGGCCCCCTGCGCCCGTCATATCTGCCCCTCCCACTCATTATTTCGATTGCACTGCCTTTCCTATCACCCCCACTGTTCCCCGGTCAAATTTCCTTCCACGACCCCTCCGCTGCGTCCAATCGACCCATCACCCTGCTCAGTGGCTATATGGACCCTCCAGGTCCACCTTTACAACCCCCTCCCCTTCTCCCAGGTCCCCTTAAAATTTTCATTAACAATTTTGCTAAAATAACCCTCAACCCCCTCTTTGCTGCATGCCATCTCTCGGGGTTCCAAAGCCCATCATCAAGATAGGCCCTCAATAACGTGGAGGGCCAGGCCTGCGAGAGGTGGGAGTCTTGCAGCACTAGAAGGTCGGCTTTTAAAAGCATCATCCGAACCGGACTTCCGGCGGCTCCGCAGGACGTTGTGGACACTCCTTTGTGGAGCGCTAGCCCCGCGACTTTGTTAGCCGCTAGAACAGCGAAAAAACCTGTCTAGCGGTGAAGAACCTTCCCCCCCCCGGGAGAAGAGGGAGAAGAGAGCAGCCAGGCGCAGGGTAGAGCTCCCTAAGAGCCCTAGAATTAGGGGGCTTGAAAGGTGAAAGCTCCCCAGGAGCCGGGGAAAGCTCCAAAGCCGGGACACCTCTGCCAAAAGGCAGAGCAAAACGCTGCAACCGCCCCTGCTACAAAATTGAAACAAATTGAACTGAAGCAGGCAGAACAAAGACAGGAGGCTACATAATTGCAAGTATTTATACCTCAATTCCATTGAACATCGCTTCTTTCCGAGCCTACAATAACGGAGGTGAAGCGGAAAGGGGGGGAAGATGGCGCTGGCTTGTTAACACAAAGAGACGAAAGTGAAAGTTAAGAAGAAAGTTTTTATTGACTTGTTAACTCATTAGCGCCTTTCAGCTACCAGCCCCGCTCAAAATTTTTTGGATTTAATTCTGTATTTTAGACTTTGGGATTTAAAATTTAAAGATTTTCTGTATTTTCTTCACTGGCTTTATGAACTGATTCTGAGACTGTGTGATTTTAAAATGGCTTCAAAGCAGATAAAATCTGGGCTGCCTAAAACAGGGAATGCGGGAAGTTCTCCCGCCCAGACTACCAGGCTGCAAGCTTTATTGCCCCCAGCAGATACACAAGCTCAAGCTCAATCACAACCACAAGCACAAGCACAAACATTAACACTTGAGATGTTTCAGGAAGCCATGAAAGAAATTAAAGAAGGATTTAAAGAAGATATTGCATTTGTATTTAAAGGAGTCTCAGATCAAATGGAAGAAATGAAGGACATAATTAAGACAAGAAATAAACATATAAGGGAAGACATAGTTGTTGCACTCCAGGGACTGGTAAAGCATGTTAATTATGTAGAGGATAGAGTTGAAGAGGTTGCTCAAACTAATGAGATTCTGGACGGTAAATTTGAGGAAACACAAATTAATATTGATAAAACAGAAGCTGAAGTGATGTTGACAACAATATAAGATGATGGAATTTGCTGTAAGAATAAGAGGCTTGAAAGAAGATCCCAAAGAAAACTTGAAAGAGATCTTTGTGGAAGCCCTGGCACAGTTTATAGGAGAGCCCAGAGGAGAACTTGAATGGCAAATTGATCGGATCTATCGCGTTAACTCATGGATAGCCAGACAAAGGAAATTACCAAGAGATGTTGTAATGTACTTTGTTACCAGAAGGATTAGAAATGAGATTTTACAAGCCTCTTACAAAAACAAGCTGCAAGTGGCAGGACAAGAAGTGGCAGTAGTCAAAGAAATACCACCTAAAATGTTGAAATCCAAGAAAGAGTATGCATTTCTGGCAGATGAATCGACAGATACAATACAGATGGGAAGTTCCAGTCGGATTAGTGGTGAACTATGCAGGAGAGCGATATCGCCTTAATACAATTTGGAAAGCAAGAGATTTCTACACTAACATACTAAAGGCTGGATACCCACCATCTGTGGGAGTTAAAAAAGTAGGAGATGCAACAGAGGGAAGGAAAGAGGATCTGCAGAAGCAAGCAGAAGGTGGAGCTATGAGTATGCAGGATGAATTACTGCAACTTTCAAGTGCTGTCCAAGCATGGAATATAGTTGAAAAACAAGAAGTTAAAGATCAAAGACAAACCAGAGCAGTTACTAAACGTAAAGAACAAGAATTAAAAATGTTACAAGTGCAGGCCTTATTACAAGAAAATGTGAATACCGGTACAGAAGCTGTGGGAGGGGCAAGACCGAAAAAGAAATTCCAAGTGGATTACCAAGCGGCTCTTGCCAAGCTTCGAGAGTCTGAAGATGGCTTTTAGGTTTTTAACCTGGAATGTCAATGGTTTAAATTCACCACAAAAAAGGAAGAAAATATTTCACCATTTGAGACAATTTAAAAATGATATAATATGCCTGCAGGAAACACATATAAGGATAACTGATCAAAAATATTTAATAAATGCAAAACTGGGAACACATTTTGTTGCGTCTGCCCCGGAAAAAAAGAATGGAATAGTGATCTATCTGAAAAGAGACTTGGCGGCTAAATTAGTTGAAGCAGATCAACAAGGAAGATATTTGGCAATTGAGTTACTGATAGAAGGGAAGAAAACACTTTTAATGGGGATATATGCACCTAACCAACAACAAGAAAAATTTTATAAATTGATACATACAAAATTATTACACTGGGATTATAATTCATGTATGCTGGTGGGGGATTGGAATGGAGTAATAGACCCCAATATTGATAAGAAAATACTTTTACAATCTATTAAATTGCGAGCGAGACTGCCTAAATCTTTTTTCGATATGATGGAGGATATGGAATTAAGAGATATTTGGCGTGAACAGAATTACAAAGAACAAGATTTTACATTTTTTTCAGATAGACATCAATCTTTTTCGGGAATTGATTTTATATTAATTACAAATGATTTTTTTTTCCAGGGTAAAGAAGACAAAGATTTGCCCCAGAATTTTAACGGATCATAGTCCAGTTTGGATGGAACTGGAGTGTGGGGAAAGGTCTAGGAGATCTTGGCGGTTAAATGAAAATCTTTTTAGATATGAGAAAAACGTAATAGAGTGTAAAAAATTAATGAAGGATTTTTTTGTTTTCAATATGAATAAGGGAACATCTATGGATATGGTATTGGATGCTAGTAAAGCATATATGAGAGGAGTTTTGATAAATATGAATAATGCATATAGGCATAGACAGACAGAAAAAAGGAGGGAATTAGAAGAAGAGATTAAGAAAAAAGAAAAGGTGTTAATACATAACCCAGGGGATAAGAAAACTAAAGAAGAGATTACCCTATTACAAGGGCAGTTTAATATGATGCTCTCAGATCAAGTGGCAACTAATTTACAATATCCTAAACATAATACCTTTTGTAATGCAAATAAACCAGGTAGATGATTGGCATACATCCTGAGGAAAAAACAAAAATCTTGTACCATAGAGAAAATAAAGTATAAAGGTAAAGAGGTTTATCACCAAAATATGGTGCGGATGGATTAACGGCTGTGTATTATAAATATCTACAATCGGAAATGGTTGTACCTCTTAAAGAATTGTTTAACAGAATACAGTTGGGAGAAGGGGTACCACCTTCATGGAAAACAGCCTTTATTTCATTAATTCCAAAAGAAGATCAAGATTTGACACACCCAAAGAATTATAGACCTATATCATTATTGAATACAGATTATAAGATATTTACTAAGATATTGGCAAATAGGTTAATGTCAGTAATGCAAAAAATGATTCATGCTGATCAATCTGGTTTCATACAAGGGAGGCAAATGAAAAATAATGTAAGACAAATTGTTGATATATTGGAATATTTGGAAAGGAACAACCAAATCCCTGCGGTGCTTATATTTTTAAATGCGGAAAAAGCTTTTGATCGATTGGATTGGCAATTTTTATTGAGAGTGGTTTATAGGATGCAATTTGGGAATTGCTTTATGCAATCTATAAAAGCAATATATCAAGAACAGACAGCTCAGATAATTGTTAATGGCAGTTTAACAGAAACTTTCAAAATTGAGAAAGGTACGAGGCAGGGATGCCCCTTATCGCCATTATTATTTATATTAACTTTAGAACTGTTGTTGAATAGAATACGTAATATAGATGAGATAGAGGGAATTAAAGTTAGAGATCATGAATATAAGGTATAGGCATTTGCAGACGATTTGGTTGTGACCTTAACTCAACCAGTGGAATCAGCAAAGGTTCTGATGGATATAATTAAACAGTATGGTCAAGTGTCTGGGTTTAAAATAAACATTGGAAAAACAAAGATGATAGTTAAAAATATGACAATAAATCAAAAAGAGGAGTTACAAAGGGTAACGGGATGTGAAATAGTTAAAAAAGTTAAATACCTAGGTGTTCATATTGCACCTTCTAATGGGAAACTGTATAAATATAATTATGAGTTGTTATGGCATAAAATACAAGTTGAAATGGATAAATGGAAAAAATTACAATTGTCCTTGTTAGGTAGAATAGCAGTTATAAAAATGAATGTTTTACCTAAGTTTTTATTCCTCTTTCAAATGATACCAATACTAAAAAAGGATGCCAACCTGGAAGAATGGCAGAAAGGTATTAATAAGTTTGTATGGCAAGGTAAGAAACCAAGGATAAAATTGAAAATAATGCAGGATATACGAGAAAGAGGGGGGTTGAAAATGCCCAATTTAAAATTATATTATGAAGCAGCTGTCTTATCAGCAATTAGTGATTGGATTAATTTAACAAATGGAAGGATTCTGAACATTGAAGGGCATGATTTGGTTTACGGTTGGCATGCTTATTTAGTGTATGATAAAAAGGTGGATAGAGCATTTAAGAGCCATATATTGAGGAATGCTTTATTGCGTGTCTGGAAGAAATATCAATATAAGTTAAATGAAAAGATACCTATATGGACAGTACCCAGGCACTCAATAGAGAATACGAGTATAGAAAGCAGACAGGATGTAATTACATATATAGATATTCTTAATATGGAGGGAGGTATACTAAAATTAAAACCTTTGAATGTGTGGAAAGAGGAGAAAATAATTCAAACTTGGTTTCAGTATGTACAACTACAAGCCAGATGAAGAAAAGATCAGAAAATTGGTATTATACAAAGCGATGAAAATTTAATAAGACAAACTAGAGACCAAAGTTCAATGCATATAAAAAGATTGTATAATATATTGATAGAGATAGACTCGGAAACAGAGCTAGTTAAAGATTGTATGATAAAATGGGCGCAGAATTTTGAACAACCAATAATGATGGAAATATGGGGAAAAATATGGGTAAGAAATGTGAAATTTACACAAGCACAAAACTTAAGGGAGAACTTTTATAAAATGTTTTATAGATAGCATCTAGATCCAAAAAAAACTATCTTGTATGTATCCAAATGTACAACCAAAATGTTGGAGATCTGATTGTGAGGATGCTACATACTTTCATATTTGGTGGACATGTAAAAAGGTTAAAGCATTCTGGATAAAAGTTTGGTGGATTTTACAAAATATTCTTAAAAAGAGCTTAAAATTTACACCACAGTTGTTTCTGTTGGGTATAGTTACGGATTGTATGGTTATAGAGACTAATTTGATTTTGAATTTAATAACTGCAGCAAGGTTGTTGGTGGCACAATATTGGAAGAAGCAAGATTTACCTACAATCCAAGAATGGACAATGAAAGTAAGGGGGGGAATAAACATGTAAACCTTCTGTAAAACTTTTTAATAATAATAATAATAAAAAAAAAAGCATCATCCAAACCAAGGATGAGAAAGGAGGGCCAGTTCGGGGTTCCTCCATAGTCCAGAGAGATAACCGTGCACAAGATCACAAAATATCCATCGTAGAGCTGGACTCCGTTGTCCTCTCATGACAGGGAGAAGGTCCAATGTCCTTTGTTTTTTCACCCAACGGAGGGCCATATCCAAACCATCCTCTCATGATGGTTAGTCTCCCTAGAGATGGTTACACCAGGGATGATGTTCCGTCTCCTCCATTGGGGTATAAAAAGGGTATATAAATAACATAAAGCTTACTCCCCTTCCAAGCCAATCCCTCTCTTAGGATTAGTTCCGTCTGGTTTTCCTCGAACCAGGAGTCGGTTGAGAGTGCCGCTTTTAGCTCTGCTGTCAACTTGTCTTCAGGGAGGTTGGAACCATGGCGCGTTTGCGCTCTACTGCAGGCTTGGGCTGCTGGCTGAGTTTCAGTGAACATGGCATGAACTATCTCTTCTCATCGGCTGTCAAACTGGGGCTTATGGGAGAGAGCATCAGCTAATAGGTTCCCCCCCCCCGGAATGTATTTCAGGTTGAAGTTAAAACATTTGAAATACTGAGCCTAGCAAATCTGCTTGGGGGAAAACTTCTGTGGGGTCTTCAGCGCCTTGAGGTTTTTGTGGTCAGTCCACACTTCGAAAGTCTCCTTAACCCCCTTTAAGAAGTGTTTCCAGGATAGGAGAGCCCATGGCACCGCAAAAGCGTCCTTCTCCCATACCGCCCATCTGCACTCAGTGTCCGTTAGCTTTCTTGATACGTAAGAACACAGCATTAGTTTGTTTTGGGCATTCCTTTGCAGTAGAATAGCAGCTCCTGCCACATCACTCGCGTCAGCCTGGACCACAAATGGTTTATTTGGGTCTGGGTGCTGGAGGATTGGCTCCACTGCAAATAGGCGTTTTAATTGTTCAAAGGATTTTTGACAGTTCATTGTCCAAGCTAGGGGTTGGCTAGGTTTTGGCTTGGTGGGAGACGGACCAGTTTTTAGTAATTCCGTCAAGGGGAGAGCAACCTCAGCGAAGGAAGGGATGAATTGTCTGTAAAAATTTGCAAACCCCAGGAAGCTTTGAAGTTGCTTACAGGTTCGTGAGGGTTGCCAGTCTAGCACCACATTCACGTTCCCCAGGTCCATTTCGATTCCTTGATTCGATACCCTGTATCCCAGGTAGTCCAAGGACTCCTTATGGAACTCACATTTTGACAGTTTTGCATAAAGTTTGGCTGCTAGGAGTTTTTTCAGCACTTGCCTGACTAATTTGACATGTTCTTCCAAAGTTTCATTGAATATAAGAATGTCATCAAGGTAAACAAGGACCCTTGGAGTCCATAAGGCATGACCCGGAATTGGAAGCTGCCCAGGGGGCAGTTAAAAGCCATCTTCTATTCATCTCCCTCCTTTATGTGAACCCAGTAGTAGGCTTCCCTTAGACCTAACTTGGTGAAAATCTTGCCTTTTGACAAGTGGTTCAGCAAGTCTTTCATTAGTGGTAGGGGGTAGGTATTCTGTATGCAAATGCAATTTACTCCCCTAAAGTCGACACACAATTTCAGCCCCCCATCTTTCTTTTCTTTAAACAATATGGGGGCGGCCACCCTGCATTTTGCAGGCTCGATGAACCCTCTGGCTAGGTTGGTGTCAATGTACTTCCTCAACTTGGTCATTTCAGCAGGCGCCATGGAGTACATCCTGGGTTTTGGCAACTTGGCTCCCGGTTCTAATTCGATGGCACAATCCATGGGCTGATGAGTGGGGAGGAGGTTACATTCCTCCTCCCTGAATGCTTCAGCCAAGTCTGTATATACCTTAAGAATCTGGGGTTTGCCTGGAGGCTTGTCTGAACAAGCTGCTGCTGTTTCTGGCAGCTGGCCTTTATAGGTAGGCTGTTCCTGGGGAGGAGGGGCATGGGGTAGTGGGATGACACCCATTATGATTTTCCGGTATCCATCTTCCCATTTGATGGTGGGGGCCCATTTGTCCAGCCAAGCCAGGCCCAGTATGACAGATTCTGACATCTTTGGGGTTACTATAAATCGTATAAGTTCATGATGTCTTCCAATTTCTAATCTAGCCAGTTCTGTAACAGGGGTGGCGGGGACCCCTCCAATTAACATCCCTGGTGAAATTTAATTGGGTGCTTTAAGGCTGTTGTTCTGATGTCCAATTGTTCAACAATTGGAAGTCCAATTAAACATCTGGTACAGCCGGTATCTATTATTGCTGGCAGTTCTCCTTGCTTCCCTGTCTCTGGCACCAGTTTCATTTTAATTGAACTCACCATCGGATCTTCATCTCTGCTAGCCTCGCTGGGAGGGGCTTCTGTGGCTGGAGGTTCCTCGCTCCCTTCAGTGGGGAGGGGAACCTCTATGGCTTGTCTGGCAAATCGACTGGTGTCTGGGGCCTTTCTTGGAGCCCTTCTGCCTCGTTCAGCTGTGGCAGGACATTGCTGTGGAACTGGGGCAAGGGCCAGGCACTCAGAAGCTCAATGTCCCAGTTGTTCACACCGATAGCATTTAATCGCCCCTGCCAGTTGAGAGGGTGTGTGTGACTTCAGCAGGCTTTGAAAGTGTTCTGCCCCAGCTACGAACCCCAAAGAACACAGCACACACAAAGTCTGTACAAACCTTAGTTTACTAAATTAAATCAGTCTTTTTCAAACAAAGGCTGTTAATTAACTTTCTTAACAGCCTACAAGAATCCAAAGAATAAATAATCATAATCTTACTATGGTTGGCAGAAAGCCCAGAAGCAATTTGCAGGAACCTGGTAAGAGAATTAAGATCGAGACACGAAGGAGAGTGAATGAAGTTGTTCCCTGCAAATTGCCTCAGTCGTCGTCCTTCCTTAAATAGGCTAAGAGAGTGGCCAATTAGCCCCAAGCCTTACTCTCGAGGAGACCTCCTCCTGTGGAGCCACTCCTGCCTTTTGGCAGCTCTGTGCGCCCATGCATCGAGAAGAGGCTCCTCCTCTTCACTTATAGGAGCTTCTGGAGGTTCTGAAGGCCCTGGCTGAATCCCCACCTCTGGCACATCTTCTCCAGCCTCCTCATTGTCTGACTCGTGTGCCGGCTGCAAAGGCTGCTGGCGCAGCACCACACCAGCCTCCTCGCTGTCGGAATCAGCTACTAGCTGCACAGGCCGCTGATGGGCCACAACAGAAAGGGGCTGTCTAGCTAAAGCTCTCCGAGGAGGTTTCTCTGCTGGGGTTTTGCAGTGGGTGTGAATTTCTCTATCCACAGTTATGGACATGGTATACCAGTCGTGCAGTTGCTCAGGCACCCCCCCCCCGAACCCCACAGGCTGTTCTGACTTCTTGGTCAATGGCCTCTTTAAAATAGTATAGCAGCAGGGTGGATAAAAATCAATGGTTTTTTAAAAAAAAATAAAAAAATCAGATTTTTTTGATTTTTATCGAATTTATTTTAATAAAAAACTTTTGGGGTAAAAATCTATCGTAAGATAGTTTTCTATTTAAGATAAATAAATAATTTAGTTTATTCGGCATGAAATGGAGCTTAGTTATGTAGCATGAGGCTGTATATGCTGCAACACTGGGACTATCGGTGAGTCAACAGTGGATCAAAGGAGTAGCAGAGATGACAGTTGCTCTTTAAAAATATGATTTAAATCGAGTTGATTTAAATCAAGCCTTTTTACTAGTGATTTAAATCATGATTTAAATTGTGATTTAAATCAACTCGATTTAAATCAAATCCACCCTGTGTAGCAGTATGCGGTCTGACCAGTGCCCCAGTTTCCCTGCAACCCGTCTAAAGTCCCATACAAAGTCTTTTATGGGTCGATTAACTTGCTTCATCACCTTTAGTGTGGCTTCATTTTCATTTATTTGATCTGGGTCTTCAAATGTGGCCCGGAGCAGTGCAACAAACCCATCGGCATCATTTAGTTCTGCAGTGCCCTCATTGTGCAGCTGGGCTATCCATTCAGAAGCCTCCCCCTTATTCATCCCGTCAGAAATCGCCAATACCAAGTCCCGGTCTGACTCGTATTGGTCTCCATACTGATCTACATGAGCCCAGACCCTGCTGAGGAAGTAAGCCAGTTTGGCAGGCGTACCATCAAAGGTTGCTCTGAAGCGGGGTGATGTTGGCCTCATGGGTTGATGGGGCCCGGCAATGGGTGGCTGAGCTGGAACCTGTGGCGGAGCTGCTGCTAGTTGCTGGACTCCAGCCAGCTGCTGGGGGAGGGGGGCCGGTTGCTGAGCTGCTTGCTGGGCTGGAGAGAGAGGGGTGACTCCAGCTGGCTGCTGAATTAGCCCCCCCTGTGGTGCCAGGATCATTGGGCCATATTGGGGCCATGGGGATCCCTGGAAATGTGGAGCAGGCTGGATACCACTGGCACTGGACCCACCCCTGGCCGGGATAAAATCCCCAGCCTGGGGGTATACATTCAACAAGGGGTAGCACAAAGGCAGGCTGGCGAGGGGCTCCAAAAGTGGGGTTTCGCATTTCCCCATGCTGGCTGCGTCTGAGATCCCCCAGCTGCAGGATGGCCATGCTGCACTGATCCACTCGTTTTGCCCCTGGCCGGGTAGAGAAGTGCTTGCACCCTGTTAATTTCTCCACCAGGTCCTGGATTGGGGAAAGTGAACGTATGTTGCGCTAAGCTCCATCTCACTTGAGGTTGGGAGGGGGTGCATAACTTCCCACTTCCATTTGTTCGAAACGCTCAGGGAGCCCAGTTAACGATTGGCTTCGTGATGGGGGCAACAGGTTCCTGTCCCAGAAGTCTCCGGATCCCATAGCTGTCCCTTCTCTCCACTCTGGCTCATGGGATGACTTCATTGGGCTGGGAGCAGCACTATATCCAGGCGGTCTCTCCCCTTTCTGGAGTTGGGCCAGACTGGCAACTTTTCCAGGAATCCTACTCCTTGGGCCAAGCACCTAGCCTTCGGGCTTCCTCGGCCCCCTCTGCGATCTCTCCTTTCTCCTCCATTTTCACTGAGTCTTTGCACCACCCGAGGTTTAGGTAGATGCTGGGGCTCAGCAACCCCTTTCGGGGTGCCTTTATGCTTTAAGACAGATTCGGGTTAATGTCAGTGTTCCAGAAAACCCCCAACTCCAAGTAAAACTCTGAAGCAATCATTTTTCAAAGTTCCATTTACTAGAATAGGTAAACTGGCACATCTGGGAAAACCCGAATCTGAGACGTTTGGGTTTTCCCTCAGTAAATCAAAAAACCCCAAACCATCCCGCCTCAGCCGATCACATGCTCCAATCAACTGCCGTCCCCTCTCAAGACATCACTCCGACCACTCCTTCTCCAGATGCAGGACTGCCCTGACCTTGACCAACAGGAAGAATGCTATTATGTCTACAGACAACCCCTCTACTAAATCCCCCCTCCTACTTTCCCACACATGAGAAGGTGGCAGCATGGAAGCTTTCGGCTCAATATGGCTTCCAAAGCTGACATCCAATATGATTCATATATTATTTCTGATCTGTCTTTTACATAAAAATCCATTCTGATCTGAATGTGTAAACTCATTTAACAACTTCTTCAATCTTTCTGCCATAATTGATGCAAATATTTTATAGTCTACATTTAATAATGAAATTGATCTATGATTCTTTATTTGTTGTAAATCTGATTCTTCTTTTTGTATAAGAGTTATATATGCCTCCATCCATGAGTTCAGGACCTTGGCTTCTATTAATAAGTCATTAAATACTTGTAACGTTATATTATTTAATATATCTTGCAACCTTTTATTTAGTTCTGCTGGTAATCCATCTAGTCCTGGGGCTTTGCCATTCTTCTGTTTTTTAATTCCTTCCATCAATATGAATAAAATATGACAGGCAATGTAAAGGTATATAAGAGAGAAGACAAAAAGAAATAGAAACTCAGATGACACTTGTGTAAATGGAAAAGGGGGGGGAAGGAAAAAATGTTACTATATAAATGTACAATCATGATGATATATGTGTAATTGGTAAAATAGAAAAGAAATTGAAAAGAAAGCATATATTAATAGAAAATCGGGGCTGCTTGGATACCAATAGAGGAAATATTGGACAACAAAGGAGAGAGAATGGAGAGAGGAGTAGAGGGTAAGATAGAAGGGGGGAACAAGAGAGAGTGTCAGCCTCCGACTTTCTGCTTTGGCTGCCATAAGAAACCGGGGGGGGGGAGAGCGTGGGGGAGGGAAGCAAGCTGGTGGATTTTGAAGAAACGAAACCTAATCACCGAAGTGGCTATCGGGTCAACCGTCATTGCGTTCCTGATTGATGACGATGCCAGACGTGCTTCCACCTGACCTCTGGGAGACCTTTGGATTGGGTGATTGATGATGGACAGTGGGAGGGGATGCTTTCTATATGCAACTTTCGCGCCTATTGCTTTAGCTTCAGCTTTTCTTTGGTTGCGTTCATTTCATTTTCCAGTAAAAGTACATTACTCTATAAAATATGGAGTTTGGCTCATTCTTTCCTGGACTTTGAAGGAAGCACACCTGACATTAAGCTGAAACTCACTCCAGTCATCCCAGATAACCACCGAGGGGACTGTGATCCAGATCATGTCGGATCAGGAAGCTGAAGAAGCAGAAATGGGAGCATCGGGCTCTATGATGGCTTCATTTCAAACAGAGAAAGAAACTGCCGAATGGTTGGAAAAACTCCGGCTGAGAGAGGAGCCTGAGGAAACCAGATGGTCGAAAGGAGTAGGAAGGCTGCCGGACTGGGGAGGGACCCCCCCCAGGGAGTAACCAGCTCCAGACCACGTAAGAGAGAGGCGGTGTGGCTGCAAGAGCAAAAGGAAAGCTTCATGCTGGCACAGGCATTGCAACTCCTCCATGATATTGAAGAAAGCCGGAAAAGCCATGAGTCTTATGGGTTCCCTGTAGAGAAGGGAGGAGACGGCCCCAGGGGGGAGCCGGAAGAAACAGCCTGTGGGGGAGAGGATGAGGAAGCTGAGGAAAGAACATCTCAGACTTCGGGAGCTCAAGTGAGGGATGCAGCAGGTCAGGGACCCCCAGCCTTGCAGGCCCCTCCCCGCAGACGTAAAAAACCAAAAATTCCCCCCCTAACTGGGAAATATGATGGGAATCCGAAGACCTTGGGTTATTTTTTGACTCACGTGTGGAGCCACATGCAGGATTGGGAGGAGGACTACTTATCAGATGCCGCTCGAGTGAGATGCGGCACGAGCGTATTAGAGGGAGCCGCAGCTGACTGGATGGTGGTCCTCCACAATAATGACTCCCCCTTGCTAAGAAACTACAACCAATTCATGGGAGCTCTTAGGAGACTTAGTGAGACTTAGAATGAAAAGCATCCAGCAAGGCCGGAGATCAGTGGCAGAATACACCCAAGAATTCCGCGAGCTGGCACCCTACATGACAGGGTGGTCAGAAGCGGCTCTCCTGGAGTGTTTCAAAGATGGGCTGAATGAAGAGATATACAAGGATTGTAGAGGCCGGGGGGTCCCCGAAGATTTGCAGAGTTGGTATATAGCAGCTGAGGATGTGGAGATCGAGCTGGCCCAAAGCCGACTCCGAGGGGGGCGTGCTGGAGACCCGTCATCCTCCTTTCACTGTAAAGGAGCACCTAAGATGGCCGAAGGGAAGGCGGAAATTAAACCAAAGTCAAAGCCTTTCACCTGTTTCAAATGTGGGAAGGAAGGACATCGGACTGCCGAATGTTTCTCCAAATCAGTACCAAAGACTGCCGGTTTGGGACCAAGAAAGGCCGACAAAACACCCGCAAAAACCCGCGGCACTGCCCTGAAAGGAGAAGTCGTTCAGTTCGCTCCCCGAAACAAGGGTGAGTTAGGAACTCCGACCACCGCTGATGACAGCGGGACAGACTCCGACTCCAATGATCTGGTGAGTCACACAGAGGACCCTATTGTCACTGCGTTATTTTATTTACCAGCTGAGCTCATTATTTCTGGACTGTCTGACTCTCCGTACCTTGACAAGAATTGTTATCAGAAGCTACTACGCATGTCCATCCACCCACATTCCTTCTCACACTCTTTCCTTTGTTCTCTTGCCACGGGTGCCGGTTGCTGAAAGGCAGCTGGCCCAAATTAATTCAAAAATGTAACAATTACTTTTCTTAGTTAGTGAGGTGTTTTATTTTCTTTATAACAAATAAATGAGTTTTATTAGAAGCCTTCCTTCGCGTTTCTTTTTCGGAATATTGCAACAAGGAATAAGCCTCGATTCATCTCCTCTAATCTAAACCAGGGTAATTAGTCCCAGAGCCAAACATGGGATTAATAAATGCCCTGACATCTGATAGCATGAGGACGGTTTGATTTATGGCTTTTTACTTGTTTTGTTACTTCTGATAAGAGCGCATAGGCAATTAGTTTTTAGCTACTGAGGTACGCTAATTATTTTGCTAAGATGCCGAAACAGAAGAAGAAAAAAGGAAAAATGAAGCACAGAGCTTTATCCTCTTTGGAAGAAGAACAGGAGATAGTAACGCCCTCAAGATTCCAGCCTCTTGCTACGGCTACGCAACTGGAACAAGAAGGTGCCATGGGTGAAGAAGATCTGAAAATGCTTTCGGAAACACATCAAAGGACAGATATCAGAACAGCTGCTTTTGAAGATAATGAACTGCGACTGAGGTCGGTAGCTTTTTCTTCTCAATTTGCATGCTATGAATCTATTCTACCAGAGCCCACAGATTACGATGTGCTTGGTGCCAGGCCAAGAAAGTTTCCACAAACGGCAAAGCTTTTTCACCCCCACGCAGAGAGAGAAGTAATTCATTATTCTTCTCAAAGCCCTGAGCTCACCCAGCGTGAGATGGCCATCAAATCCTATCGTGAGCATGTAAAATATTATGAAAATGAACTCTCTCGATTTAAGAGAGATTTGTTTATGTTTGAGCATGATAAGGAAGAGTCCCGTGACTTAAGATTTTCAAAAGAGGCCATCTTGTCTTCTTCCTCAGAGCCAAAAACACTCCCCCTGGTGGATCCTGTGTCAGGCCAATTAAGGCAAAGAGCACTGCATACGTCACATGAAAGTCTCCCTGATCAAGTTACGCATGTCTTACATAACCACTCCTACTCTAAAGCATACAATGCCCCGTATGCAAAGCTGCCCGAAGCTAAAGGTGCAGCACCATCTGCTGGCAAAAGTAATTTACTACAGGAAGCTGAAATGCCACAAATGTTTCCACAGGCCCAAACTCAAACACCCCCTGGCGGTGTTGGTGTCCTTTTAGATGGAACACAGCAAAGGCAAATGACTGCATCTCCAGCAGGTCATGCCAATATTGCAGGTCAAGCACAAATGGCAACTGGAATACAGCAGATTCCAGTGCATCAGCCACAGCAGCTACAAATGCCTGCATATGTGCCCCAGCCACAAGTGCAAAGAGGGCCACCTCCTGGCCCACCTCCAATGGCACAACCAAGACCATTTTTAGGTCCACAACAGGCACAGCAAATACCACAGGCATTCCTGCCAGCACAGCCAGCATACCAAGTACAGGCTCCTTACCAGGCATTCTCTGTCTCTCCACTAACTGGTGAGTCAAAACTAAAAATGTCAGGACACAATTACAAAGCCTGGGTCAGTGAGATTACACTATTGCTTCTTAGAGAAGGCACGCACTGTATGGTATTTAACCCACCTGCTCCACCTTGGACTTATGCAATAAGAGATTTAGAGATAAGAGCTCGCACAACATTATTGATGTCCATGGATACTGAACTGCAGGTCACTTTTCCACCAAACACAACAGCCCGACAAATTTGGGCTGAATTGGAAAATTGCTACAGGCCTATCTCAATTGAATCTTCATGTTTACTCATGTCTGAACTCCACGGTTTGAGATTGAAACCCGGTGAACAAATTGGAGGACATTTGACCAAACTGAAAGGTCTGAGAACAGAATTGAGAGAAAGGGGCCATAACATTGAAGATATTCAAATGATCAGCATCATTATTAACTCTTTGAATTATGAATGGAAAGATGCTGTTACAAAAATTAACCAAGTCCCTATTGCTCAACGCACAGTGGACAATGTCTGTAGACTTTTAATTGAAGAAGAGGCATTCATGTTAGCTACTCCACACTTGAGAGGACCACCCGCATCAAGAGCTCCAGCTAGACGCCCCTTCCGAGGAAGGACCTACGCTCCAAGGATGCCAAGATGCTACACCTGCAATCGTGTGGGACATGCCACCCGGGATTGTCCCCAATGAGTTCCAGCTCCTGTCACATACCAGCCCAGAGGAACAGATTCCAGAGGCAGAGGCAGAGGCGGTAGACAAGGTCGTCGTGGTCCCCGGCGTGATCCACAAACTCCACTCGCCACATTGGCTTTAACCAATGATCCACAACCTCAACCAGAGTACGACAGACGACTCCTGTGGACTTTGGACAGTGGTGCAGCATTGCATGTTACCTACAGAAAGGAACTTTTCACAGAAATGCACGAGCCTGAACCAGAACTACATGAACTTTATTCTTTTTCCAATCATCCTTGTCAGGTCAAAGGAAAAGGAACTGTTTATGTTGAAGAGCTCGATGCATTCATTCCTGATGTTTATTACATACCAACAGCAACCAGTAATTTGCTTAGTCAGTGTCACTTGTCTAGAATGTTAAAGTTCCAGGTTCACCACCTTGAAAAAGCAAGTTACATAGTTAAAGATGGAGATATTGTTGCTGAAACCATATTAATTGGTGGTGTTTATTACTTAAAGCCAAAGCCTAAACCGCAAACACAGGCAAGTATACAAACTCCAAAAAGGGAACGCACAGGCCCAGAGAGAGATGCTCCAGAGAGAGATCCTGTTGCTATTCCAAAGGGTCCTAAAGCCAACAAAAATAGAATTGGTAAACAGGTTGCTCAGAGCAAGCCTGAGGTTCCGCATAAAAATGTTAATGTTGAGAATTCACTAACTGGTAAACCTTTGCATTCCAGGTGTATCCACAAATGGCATAGAAGATTGGGGCATGCCAGTTTCCGTGTTCTTAGGAAGATGCCGGAGTTCGCAAAAGGTTTGGATCTAAAGGGGTGTAAGGTGTTTTTGGATTGTGCTGTATGCAAGAAGGCCAAATCCAAAGCAGCAGCCATTCCCAAACGCGCTACACGCCTGTCAACATGCATTTTTGATTTGGTTCACATTGACATAGTTGGTCCATTCCCGCCATCATTTAGTGGTAGAAAATATTTTCTAACAATTGTTGATAATTATTCTAGATATGGATATGTATATCCTATGAAAGAAAAATCAGAGACTTTTCAGATCTTTAAAGACTTTGCAACCCTTGTTTCTACCCAACACCAAGTTCGCATCGCCAGAATCCAGAGTGATCGTGGTGCCGAGTTCATGTCTCAGCGTTTCCAGGACTGGATGCGTAAGAATGAAATTATTCATCAGACTTCGGCTCCTTACATACCGGCTCATAATGGAGTCGCAGAACGAAGACAAGGGGTACTGCAAACCATGATGCGTTGTCTCCTAGAAGACGCCAACCTTGGTAAGATATACTGGGGTGAAGCTATCAAGTATGCAAATTACATTGTCAACCGTACTTGGAGCAGTGTAACAAATCAGACTCCTTTCTTCATGTTGTATGGCTACAAGCCTGATCTTAAAAACATCCATATTTTTGGTTCATACTCTATGGTGAACATTCCCTTAGCTCAAAGAAGAAAAGGAAGTCCAACAGCAAAGAGACTGAGATTTATGGGTATTGATGATAACTCAAAATGGAGCAGATTTATTGACTCTAAACATGCAATTGTGATTTCTCAATCTGCAAATTTTGAGGAAGATATTGACTGGTCCAGGATTCATTCCAATGATCCTGGAGTTTATTTTCCCAGAGATGATACTGCTGATGCTACGCAGATTGATGATCAAGATTCCACTGATTCTTCTCAACCCGATGTTCCATCTTCGCAAGCCGCGCATGCTGATGCTAGCGACGAAAGTGAGGACGAGGACGAACCAGAAGAAGATTGGACAGTTGTTCCGAGACGTTCCAAGAGGGCCACAAAAGGGATCCCTCCACAACGATATTCTTGGCAACTGACAAAAGCACCCTTGCCTTTGATTTGCAATGTCACACTTCCACCTGATAATTTCACACAAATCAAGCAGCTCCCTGATTCAGAGCAAGACAAATGGTATGAAGCAATGCAGGTTGAAATGGACAGTCTAAAGAAACTTAAAGTATTTACACCTGCAAAACCTCCAGCAAACAAAAAGGTCATTGGCACTCGATGGGTCTACAGAATCAAAAAGAAACCAAATGGTGAGTCATTGTACAAGGCCAGACTCGTAGCTCAGGGTTTCGCTCAACGTTATCCTGAGGACTACACAAATACTTACTCACCGACAGTCAGAACTGAGAGTGTAAAAATTGCTTTAGCAACTGCAACTATCCTTGGTTTAGAAGTTTTCCAGTTTGATGTTGACACGGCTTATCTACATGCAGACCTAGACGAAGAGATCTATGTGAAAAGTCCTCCAGGATTCCGACAGCAAGAAGGGGATACCTGGTTCCTAAACAAAAGTCTCTATGGTCTGAAACAATCTGGTTTAATGTGGTACTTATGTCTTACTGACAAACTAAATTCAATGGGCTTTATTAAGTCCGAAACTGATGAGTGCGTGTTCACAAAAAGATCTAACAATGCATATGAGATAGTTCTTGTTTATGTTGATGATATTGTTTATATTGGTCCAAATAAGCAAATGAGTGAAATTTTTGCCAAAGCTTTGCAGAGATACTTCACATTGAAATCATTAGGTCACAACACTTATTTAGGTGTTCAGATTGAAAAAACACAGAAGGGGTTTAGTCTTTCACAAGAAGATAAAATTGAACAAGTTTTGCATCATTGCAACATGAAAGATGCTAACACAACAAAGACACCCATGCAAACAGATTTTCATAACTTGACACAAGAAGCAAGTCCTGAGTTCGAGGATCAAACACTTTATCGTTCAGTCATTGGGTCACTATTGTACATTAGTAGTTGGACCAGACCCGACATTGCACTTAGTGTTAATCTCTTATTTCGACACGTAGGTAAGGCAAAACAGTTTCATTGGACATGTATTAAGAAATTATTGAGATACCTAAAATACACCAAACATTTGAAGTTATTGTTAGAACCAACACATACTGATTATGCAGAATTATGTTGTTATGCAGATTCTGATTGGGCAAGTGATAAGAAATCACGTAAAAGTACTTCAGGTTATATGATGTTCTTAAATGGATGTCCTGTTTATTGGCCAGTACGTAAACAGAATTTTGTTTCTTGTTTATCTACTGAAGCTGAATATGCTTGTGTTTCAGATGCATGTAATTCCCTAACTTGGTTTGATGCTTTAGTCACAGATATTTGGACACACCCGATCTGACCGATCACCGTGATGGAAGACAATGAATCGGTGGTTTATATTTCTGAATCACATTTCACAGGTTCTAGGTCCAGACACATTGACATTCGTTATCAAAACATAAAGCATTTAGTGAAAAAAGGTTTTGTCAAAATGCAATATGTATCTACACATGATCAAATTGCTGATATGCTCAACAAACCACCTCCAGCAGCTCAACACGAGTATCTGCGCAAGAAGATGTGCCTTATTTGATGATGAACTGATATTCGCTCAACTGGCAAAAGAAGGGGAATGTCACTGCGTTATTTTATTTACCAGCTGAGCTCATTATTTCTGGACTGTCTGACTCTCCGTACCTTGCCAAGAATTGTTATCAGAAGCTACTACGCATGTCCATCCACCCACATTCCTTCTCACACTCTTTCCTTTGTTCTCTTGCCACGGGTGCCGGTTGCTGAAAGGCAGCTGGCCCAAATTAATTCAAAAATGTAACAATTACTTTTCTTAGTTAGTGAGGTGTTTTATTTTCTTTATAACAAATAAATGAGTTTTATTAGAAGCCTTCCTTCGCGTTTCTTTTTCGGAATATTGCAACAAGGAATAAGCCTCGATTCATCTCCTCTAATCTAAACCAGGGTAATTAGTCCCAGAGCCAAACATGGGATTAATAAATGCCCTGACACCCATGCTCATCCCCGTAGAAATAAGGGTGCCATCCACAGGGACACAAGCGCAGATATTAGCCCTACTAGACTCTGGGTGCACCAGGTGCATAATCAGCCCGAAAGTGGTGGAAAAGATGGGCCTGAGACTAAAAACGCTAAAAAGGCCCACTGCGTTCTGTCAGTTGGATGGATCAATTGCAGGAGGGGGCCCAGCCAGTTTTGTGACCGAACTCATTGAAATGCAGCTGGGGGATCACGTAGAAAGTCTCAGATTCATTGTGGCCCCTGGCATGGAACGACCCCTCATACTTGGACTGCCTTGGCTCTGTAGATGGAACTCACGGGTTAATTGGAAAACAGGGGTCTTGCGTATTCGCACCAGAAAACCGAGATTGGAGAGGGACCCCCCCCAGAGGACAGGTCAGGGCCCGAAACTGTGGAAATGGCAGTAGGCCACATTGAAGGAGAGGAGAAGATTCCAAAAGAGTATTGGAATCTCCGTGAAGTTTTTAGTGAAAAGGCCTCGGATGTACTGCCTCCCCACAGAGATATGGACTGTACCATTGAAATACTCCCAGGTGTGAAACTTCCTAAACCGAAAATCTACCCCATGATCCCTCGAGAATTAGGGGAATTGTGAAACTTTATTGATAAAAATCTAGAACGGGGGTTTATTAAACCTGCCAAACCAAAGGTGGCGGCACCAGTGTTCTTCCGAGAAAAGAAGGATGGTTCTTTTCGCTTGGTAGTTGATTATAGGAACCTAAATGTGATTTGTGTGGAGAACGTTTACCCCCTACCACTTATGAAGGATATGCTATCTCACCTAGGAAAGGGAAAAATCTTCACCAAACTTGACTTATGGGAAGCTTACTACCGAGTGAGAATTAAAAAGGGAGATGAATGGAAAAAGCATTTAGCTCCCCACTTGGATGTTTCCAGTTTAGAGTGCTTCCGTTTGGACTACAGGGAGCCCCTGCTGTGTTCATGCAATTGATTAACGAAGTACTGCATGAGCACCTGTTTAAGGGGGTTCTGGTCTACTTGGATGACATTCTTATCTACTCAGAGAACATGGACAACCATGTGAAATTGGTGCAAACGGTCCTGAAAAAACTCAGGGCTGCTGAACTATATGCCAAACTTTCTAAGTGCGAGTTCCATCAAAGCAAAATTGACTATCTTGGATATCGCATATCACATGAGGGGATAGAGATGGACCCTGGGAAGGTTCGGGCCATATTGGAATGGGCTGCCCCACGCACTCGCAAACAATTGCAAAGTTTCCTGGGTTTTGCGAATTTCTATAGACAGTTTATCCCCTCATTTGCCAAAATAGCTCTGCCTATAACAAATCTTCTGGAAACTAAGGGTGAGGCAAAACCAAGGCCCTCACGACCTCTTGAATGGACTATGGACTGTCAAGCAGCTTTCGAAAAGTTGAAACGACTGTTTGCTGCTGAGCCGGTCCTCAAACATCCAGACATGGAAGAGCCTTTTGTAGTACAGGCAGACGCGAGTGACATGGCTGTGGGAGCAATACTTCTGCAAAAGAATGCAGAAGGGGAATTACAACCCTGTGCTTACAGGTCCCGTAAATTATCAGAAACCGAGAGGAGATGGGCCATATGGGAAAAAGAGGCTTTTGCGGTGCGATGGGCATTGTTAACGTGGAGACAATTTCTGGAAGGAGCAAAGCACCCGTTTGAAGTTTGGACTGATCACAAAAATTTGGAGGCATTGAAAACACCACGTAAACTGTCACCAAAACAAGCTCGTTGGGCCCAGCATTTCAACCATTTTAATTTCACTCTACGCTACATTCCTGGTGGAAAGAATTTCATGGAGGATGCACTCTCCAGACTGCCTCAATACAACAGTACCAAGAAAGAAGTGGTTCAACCCATCATCCCTTCAACATTCAACTCTATCCATAGCATACCTTCACTCCGTTTAAGGTAGCATCTGGTCAGGATTTTGTGCCAATCCCCGAGTTACCACAAGACACCCCACAAAACCCATCTTTGGTTGAGTGGATCGAACAGTTAAGGAGCACTTGGGCTGTAATTCGAAAAGCCCTAGATGATGCACACCGAGCGCATAAGACACAAGCAGATAAAAAACGGTCCCCGGCACATGTGTATAAAGTGGGTGACAGGGTTTATCTTTCCACCAAATACTTACAGACTTCACAGAAATCAAAAAAGCTTGGACCCAAGTATGTGAATCCTTTCCTGGTCACTAGACTTATTAATCCAGTAACAGTTGAATTGGAATTGCCAAAAACGTTGAGACGGATACACCTTGTGTTTCATGTTAGTTTGTTGAAACCAGAACACTTGTTTCCTTTATGACCAGACTAAGATTCCCCTCCGGTTCCCATACTGATAGAAGGGGAACAACATTTCGAAGTCAAAGAAATTCTAGACTCTAGGAAGCACCATGGTAGGGTGCAATATTTGGTGGCTTGGAAACATTTCCCTTTGTCTCAAGCTGAGTGGGTGAACAAACGTGATGTCCGGGTGCCAAAGAAAGTACAGTTGTTTCATAACAAATATCCTGATAAACCTTAATGCCTATATTGCAATTTCTTTTTTTCCCCTTCCTTCCCTTTTCCCTATTTAGGACTAACGTCTTTTCTCTGGAGGGGCCGAATGTCAGCCTCCGACTTTCTGCTTTGGCTGCCATAAGAAACGGGGGGGGAGAGCGGGGGGGAGGGAAGCAAGCTGGTGAATTTTGAAGAAATGAAACCTAATCACCGAAGTGGCTATCGGGTCAACCGTCATCGCGTTCCTGATTGATGACGATGCCAGACGTGCTTCCACCTGACCTCTGGGAGACCTTTGGATTGGGTGATTGATGATGGACAGTGGGAGGGGGATGCTTTCTACATGCAACTTTCGCGCCTATTGCTTTAGTTTCAGCTTTTCTTTGGTTGTGTTCATTTCATTTTCCAGTAAAAGTACATTACTCTATAAAATATGGAGTTTGGCTCATTCTTTCCTGGACTTTGAAGGAAGCACACCTGACAGAGAGGAACAGAAGAAAGGGAAAAGGAGAGGAAGAAAGGGAGGGGAAAAAGAGTAGGAGAGAAGGTTAGAAAGGGGGGGAAGAAAGGAGAAGAGGGGAAAGGAAGGAGAAGGAGAGAAGAGGAAGGAGAGGTGGAAAGAAGAAATTAGAAAAGGATAGAAGGAGGTACAGAAGGGAAAGAGAGGAGAAGAAGGATTGTTGTAAAATAAGGAAGAAGAAAGGGTAGAACAACCCCGAACATAATTAAAAAATCTTTTTTTTCTGTAGAAAATATATGTATATGTGTGAGTAATTATGAATAAGAGAATGTACATTTACGATTTGTTTGTAAGAAATAAAATAAAAAACTTTTTTCCAAAAAAAAAAGATTTTGGATTATTTATCCTTCAGGAAGAAGATCAGCTTTATTTAGTTTTGATTGACTGAGTTAGAAGCTTTGAAGACAATTCTGACTGGATTTCTCCTCCTATGTGCATGCAACATAGTTTCCCTGATCCCAATTCCTTCCAATTTATGGAGCCTTCTCCAAGCCAAACATACTAGACAGTTCTGCTCAGTATATCTCCCGGGTACAGCATGGTGCATTAGGAATCATGGTCTGCCCGTCTCTGAAAAGGCTGGCAGGTGAAAGTGTGAAGGAAGTCATTCACCTGCATTATTTTTCTCAAATCCCTATAAATGCTAGGTAGCTAAGTGAGGAAAGGGGTGATAGTGCTTAGAGCACCAGCAAATTGAATTACATATAGCTGTTTTTAATGTCCTCCAAGATCCATTTGGCCTAGTTTGGAATGCTGAAATTTTCTTTTCCCCAAAGAAGCTAAAATAAACAAGGAAATAATTTCAAACAGGAGGAAAACAAACGGAAGGAAAGACCACTCACCCTCCCCTCATGTTGCCAAAATTAAAAGTTAAGGCCCTTTGGAAGCAAAAACAATGATGAAAATGCTGCATTTAACCCTCACGTCATCAAACGGAAAAGGAAAAGGATAAGGATCACGAAATGGAAAAAGAACACCGTGTGGCTCTGCAAATTCAATGGTGAATTTATCAATCATCTGCAATGACTGGAGTCATCCTGTCTTTGTGGCAATCAGATTCTGAGAACCAAGGCCTTGGATTTCCAGACAGGAATTCTAGATAATGCAGATGTGATAGGGCCATGTGACTGGGTGGGCTTGGCTTGGTGATCATGTGACTGGGTGGGCTTGGCTTGGTGATCATGTGACTGGGTGGGCATAGCTGGGTGATCATGTGACTGGGTGGCCGTGGCCAACTTGACGTCACTCACATCAAGGGTTAGGGTTAGGGTTAGTGTGCCTGGCCTCTCCTCGCCTCAAAGGCCTCAACGAGATACAATTTCTCTATCTATTTATTACTACTGAACATCCAAAATATACTATTTAATCCTATGTATATATATATAAAACCAGCCATCCTTTTTTCATTAAGCTTGTTTTCAGAGGCCGTGTGGCACTATGGTTAAAATACAGTAAAGTACAGGTAAAGGTTTCTTCTGTCCAGTTGTGTCCGACTCTAGGGAGCAGTGCTCATCTCCTTTTCTTAGCCGAGGGAACTAGCATTGTCCAAAGACATTTCTGTAGTCATGTGGCCAGTTTGACTATGCACACAAAACTCTGTTACCTTCCCACCAAAGTGATACTTGTTTGTCTACTCACTTTTGCATGCTTTCAAACTGCTAGGTGGACAGGATCTGGGGCAAGAATGGGAGCTCATCCCCATTGCACAGCATTCAGATCTCCAACTGAGCTGTCAGCTTTCCAGTTGACAAGGTCAGCATCTTTAACCACTGAACCATCATGTCCACACACTAAAATCCAATACTGCAGGCAAACTGTCATCCATCACACTTAGTTTACTTAGTAAAGAAAGACCTCTGGTTCATTTCTTTTTCCAAGAGTATACTTTACTAAGAACAAAGTGGTTAGAGATTAGAGCAGGCAGAATCTGTTGGCTTGGCACAAAACGATGCAATTAATTTTCCCTTTTCCCCTGGCAATCCCCCTGTTATCAGTCAAAGTCTAATTAAAAAATTTCAGGTTGTTGTGGAAATGGATCCTGCATTCGTACCTTTCTCATCTCCACATTCCTTTTGCTGAGCTTGTGCTTGAGTGATGCTTCTCATAGTCAGGGCCAGCTCTGCTTCAAACCAACCCCTTTCCAACAACCCACATTTCAATCTCTCCCTCCTGCCATTGCTGATATCAAGCTGGCAAGATGCAATGCGAAGTAAGTAACAATGACAGCTATGACATAAACTCTGCCCCCAGCCTGGAGTTCAATCCTGACAGGAATCAAGGTTGACTCAGCCTTCCATCCTTCCAAGATTGGTAAAATGAAGATCCAGATTATTTGAGGCAATATGCAAATAATGCTTTTACATTGTAAACTGTTCTGTCCCCCTACCTCACATAGGCAGACACACGAGCAAAAGATGTCTATCAGTAATTTAATTTTACAAGCCAACCTGAATCCCTTTGGCAGATAAAAATTCTGGCAGCTACTTTCCGAATGCCTGCCAAGTTTCTTATCACCTCTAGAAACAGGAGTCAGCATATCTGTAGTCCATTGCTTGGGCAACCAAGAGTTCAAAGAGTAGTCAGAAGTCATTCACAAAGTCCAAGCCTTAATTCCAAACAATATCCCATCCAAAGCTCACGATATGCAATTTTTGTCCATCACAGAGCCTGCAGAGCAACCCCACCCACTTTTATCCCCTGTGCGGCATGGCTCAGTGACTCAGCAATCTCTGGCCCTTCCCCACCTCTTCCTTTGCTGTGCACGCCTCTTCCTCCAACAGGTTCCAGCTCCCTCAGCTGGAACCTGAGGCGTTGCCAGAAAGGAGGGTCCTGGAGAGGGAGGCCTTGTCAGTTCCTCCCCATCACTTTCAGAGTTATCTTCCTCCATGAGGACAGGCTCGGGAGCCGGAGTCACAACACTAAACTGCCCAGAGACTCTTGGGCGGTATACAATCCAAGTCAGGGGTGTCAAACTCAATTTCATTGAGGGCCACATCAGGATTCGGTTTGACCTTGGAGGGCCAGGGGGGTGGGCATGGCCATGTGGCTGTGGCCATGGTGGGCATGACATGGAACCGCATCTCCACAGACATGGTTTTATAAACTTATAAAAATAGGGAGGCATACATTTCTGTGATTTTGTTTTAATACTTACTTGATTTACCTGATCACCTTATGAGAGAGACCAGATCAAGAAACTGACTCCATAGGAAGACTAGAACTTTAATTATTGACATAGGCTAGTAGCAGAATCGTGAAAGCCTGAAAGGTAAAATATTTTATTTTTCCTCCCTTTTATAATCTTCTGAGTCAAGGATGGCCTCTACAAGTACTCCAGAGGCCCCGTTTTGGGCTTGGAAGGCCTTCTGGGTCACTCCGGAGGCAGCATTTTGGACCTGGAAGGCCTCCTGGATGACTCCGGAGACCCCGTTTTGGGCCTGGAAGGCCTCCTGGACCACTCCGGAGGCCAAATGTGGTTGCAGGGGAGGGTGCCCTCCCACACCCTATTTTTGCTAGCAGAGGCACCGCGGGCTGGTCCTTTGCTATTTCCAGACCAGCCCCATGGGCCAGATCTAAGCACCCCGTAGGCCGGATGTGGCTCATGGGCCTTGAGTTTGACACCCCTGATCTAAGTACTATTGCTATTAATTCAAGCAACCCTTCCAAAAAGTCCATCCAACCAAATGATGAAGTGATTTTATATGTTACAATTATTTGTAGAAGAGCAAGATCTCAAGAAAGCCTGGCCTTCATCAAAGCCTGAAATATAAAGGTAAAGCCCCTTTGACTCGTGATAACTGGATGGTTCAAGTTTCATTAGATTTAAGACAGAGATGGGTGGAGACTTGTAGTAATTGACTCTGCCATTGTTTCAGTAGTTTCTTTGACATGGTTGCCATGCTGTTCAAAGGCTCACACATCATAATCTGAGCTTTTATGCAATGGCTGAAATATGTTCAACTCCAGAAAATCAAAAATTTTCAGTTTCAGACAGGAGATCATTAGTAAAGATCATTACTAGAGCATGGGTGTCAAATCCGCAGCGTCACATTGCCATCATGTGATGTATTGTGGCATTTTTTCCCTTTGCGGAGATGGGATGGCCGTGGCCTGCACACACACACACATATATATATATATATATATAAATTTGATTTATATGCCGCCCTTCTCCGAAGACTCAGGGCGGCTTACAATGTGCTCAGCAATAGCCTTCATCCTTTTGTATATTTATACAAAGTCAGCTTATTGCCCCCACAAACTGGGTCCTCATTTCACCTACCTTAGAAAGGATGGAAGGCTGAGTCAACCTTGAGCCTTGACGAGATTCGAACCCTGCAGTAATTGCAGGCAGCTGGTCTTAATAAGTTTAATAACAGGGTGCCTTAAACCCCTGTACTCCCAAGGCTCTTTATATTATTCTAAGAAGTTATGCATAATAATTTATAGCATTTGTTTCATTTTACCAATGTTAATAACACTGTTACCTGAGATGAGACAAATGAAAAATCATTATGATCTTTGCTAAATCTTAAAAGGTTTAGAATCCTTCTGCTTTCTGGAATTGAAGAGCAACCAATAACCTCTTGACATAAAGAGCACCACAACCTCCGTCCTGCAGTCCCCAATGGCTTCCAACTTTACTCTGATAAAATTTAGTGGCATCTCAGAAGTTATGGCAACATGATTTTAGCTTTTGAATTCTCTTTGAATTAAACAATGCAGTGAGGCAGCTAATGATTCAATGCACCTTGACTTTTTTTTAAAAAAAATGCAATGGCGGGAATTCTACTTACCATTTCTTGCTGATGCCTCTTAGTGATGAAAGAAAAAAAAAACACTCAGTCTTATTAAACCCAGTAAAATATAGGTTTCAAACCTATAATTCTGTAACTTATAATTTTAAAATCTTTTTTTTAAACCCCAAAAGGATAGCCAGAAGAAGGAATACAGAGAAGACAGAGAAATTAGAATGACTATCAGGAGATATAGAACTTTTAAAGCCATTTATGGATGAGTACATGTCAAAAACGCAAGAGCACATCCAAAATGTCAGATTACAGCTGGAAACCAAGTTTGATTCACTCACAAGGGAACTCCGGGAAGAAATCAAATGTCTGAAAGGAACATGAAACAGGTGAAAGCCAGAGTAGATTGTAAGGAGCATGGATTGGAGAAGACAAATGCTTTTGTGAAGCTGAACTGGATGAGATAATAACTCTGGAAGTTCACATTAGAGAATTTCAATTAAGATTTTGTGGAATACCTGAACAACCAGGTGAATATGTCAGATTAAAAATGGTAAAGGCTTTGGCTCAGTTATTTTTTTTTTCCAATTTTTTTTTATTTTTCAAAACACAAAACATAAAATACATCTTTTTAGAGCAGGTGCTTGTTTTGTCATATAATAAGTACAATTATTAAGATTCCCACAATCAATTTTGTTCCCATTTTTATCCAATTACATCTTTTTTTAAAAAAAAAAGAAAAAAGAAAAAAAATCTTATTCTAAACATTTATCATTTAATTATTTTGCCCAACATTCTAGACTATAAACACCATTCTAAATCTCTATCATTTTAACAATCAATATTTCATATACATTTCTCAATTTAAGACCCATTACACCAAACCTGTATTTCACCTCTTCTTGATCACAACTAATATCCAAATCTTATCAAAAATTTATTTCCCTTTTCTCTTAGTAGTTTATATAACTCCAATCTGATTATTTAACTGGTTCACAGTTATATTATTATTCTCCTGTAAAGTTTCTTCCACTTCCTCCTAAGTTTATTTTTTAGCTGGTTCACATCTTGATCTGCTGCTTTCCAGCAAGGCTTACCTCCACTCCTGACCTTATTTATTTATTTATTTATTATTGCGATTTATATGCCGCCTTTCTCCCTAGGGACTCAAGGCGGCTTACAAAATGACAAATTCCAATACAAATCACAATGAAATAAAATTAAAATCAGCAACCCTATTAAAAACAGTTTAAAATTATGACAGTGTATCCCCAAACAGATCAGTTGAGTTGACGAAAGAGCCATGTCTTTGTCACTGCGTTATTTTATTTACCAGCTGAGCTAGTTATTTCTGGACTGTCAGACTTTCCGTAGCTTGCCAACCTCTTATCAGTAAGCTACATGTTTCCAGATCCACCCACATTCCTTCACACATTCTTTCCTTTGTTCTCATGCCACGGCTGCCGGTTGCTGGAAAGCAGCTGGCACGAATTACTTTCAAAATGTAGCAATTATCTTTCTTAGTTAGTGAGATGTTTATTTTCTTTATAACAAATAAATGAGTTTTATTAGAGAACTTCTCTTCGGGTTTTCTTTTCAGAATATTGCAACTTGGAGAAAGCCTCGATCCATCCTCTAATTAAATCAGGGTGATTTTTCCCAGAGCCAAAGATGGGATTAATCGATGTCCTGACAGTCTTCAGCTCGCGACGGAAGGAAAGAAGGTCGGGGGCTATCCTGAGCTCGGTGGGCAATCCATTCCAGAGGGTTGGGGCTCCCACAGAGAACGCCCTCCTCCTAGGGGCCGTCAGCCAACATTGTTTGGCCGACGGCACCCTGAGGAGGCCGACTCTGTGAGAGCGCATAGGACGGTGGGAGAGCGGCTGGAGATGGTCCTGTTAGTATCCCGGGCCTAAGCCATGAAGGGCTTTATAGGTGAGCACCAGCACCTTGAAATGTATCCAGAGCGCCACCAGCAGCCAGTGCAGCTCACGCAGGAGAGGTGTTACACGGGAGTATCTAGACGCCCCCGTAACTACCCACGTGGCTGCGTTCTGGACTAGCTGGAGCCTCCGGACGCATCCCAAGGGCAGCCCCATGTAGAGGGTATTACAGTAGTCCAACCTAGAGGTAACGAGGGCATGAGTGACCGTGGCGAGGGCATCCCGGTCTAGAAAAGAGCGCAACTGGAGCACAAGACACACCTGTGCGAAGGCCCCCCTGGTTATGGCCATCAGATGGTCCTCTAAGGACAGCCGAGAATCCAGGAGGACACCCAAGTTGCGGACCCTATCAGAGGGAGCAAGTGTTTCTCCCCCGATCATTAGAGATGGAACCTCCAGATCCCGGGATGCCGGCATCCACAGCCACTCAGTCTTGGAAGGGTTGAGTCTAAGTCTGTTCCTCCCCATCCAAACCCACACCGCTTCCAGGCAGTGGGACATCACAGAAAGGGCATCCCTAGGGTGGTCAGGGGTGGAGATGTAAAGCTGGGTATCATCAGCATATTGATGATACCTCACCCCAAAACCACGAATGATCTCACCCAGCGGTTTCATGTAGATATTAAAGAGCAGAGGGGAGAGAACCGATCCCTGAGGCACCCCACAAGTGACAGGCCTCTGGGAGGATCCCTGATCCCCAGCCCAAAGAAACTGCAGACGACCAGAGAGATAGGAGGAGAACCACTGTAAAACAGTGCCTCCTAACCCCATCTCCCCGAGCCGCTGCAGCAGGATACCATGGTCGATGGTATTGAAAGCCGCTGAGAGGTCAAGAAGGACCAGGATGGAGGAACAACCCCCATCCCTGGCCCGCCAGAGATCATTTACTAGGGTGACCAATGCCGTTTCCATGCTGTGACCACGCCTGAAACCAGATTGGTAAGGATCAAGATAGTCAGTTTCCTCCAGGAATTGAGGGAATTGCTGCGCCACCACGGACTCAATAACCTTCACTAAAAAGCGAAGGTTGGAGACTGGACGGTAGTTGTTAAGAATGTCAGGGTCCAGGTTAGGCTTCTTAAGGAGGGGTCGAACCACCGCCTCTTTGAGTGCAGTGGGGAAGACCCCCTCCTTTAATGAAGCATTGACAACAGCCTGGATCCAGTCTCCAGTCACCTCTCTGGCTGCCGAAACTAGCCAGGAGGGACAAGGGTCCAATAAACACGTGGAGGACCCCAGCCTACCCATAATCCTGTCCATGTCATCCAGCGAAACAGGCTCAAACTCAACCCAGATGTTTCCACCAAGACTAGCCCCTGTCACCTCAATGGACTCTGTCCAGTCGGAGTCCAACTCGGTCCGAATCTGAGTGATTTTATCTTGCAGAAACTGTGCAAAATCCTCAGCATGGCCCTGCAAGGGGTCCTTCCTCGCTCCCTGATTAAGGAGGGAGTGGGTCACTCTAAACAGGGCTGCTGGGCAGTTTTCTGCAGATGCAATGAGAGTGGCGAAATAGTTACATTTCGCCACTTCCATCGCCACAAGATAAGACCTAATATGGGTTCTTAGTTGTGTTCGGTCGGACTCGGATCGGGATGATCTCCAACCACCCTCCAGGCGTCTTTTCCGACGCTTCATTTCCCTGAGCTCCGCGGTGAACCAAGGAGCCACCCGGGATCTGCGTCGGATCAGAGGCCACAGCTCGTTCCCAGGCTGCGACAAGGGCCTCGGATGAATCGTGAGCTAAGGAGGCGGGAAATGACCCAAGCTCCATCAGGAACCTTTCGGGTTCCATCAGGCGCCTGGGGCGGAACCATCTTACCGGTTCCGCACCCCTGCGACGGGGGATGGCAGTGGGAAAGTCAAGCCTAAGGAGGGAATGATCAGTCCATGACAGAGGGTTGATAGATAAAGTCCCCTCCCCATGATCATTTATCCACCGTCCAGAGAGAAAAATCAGGTCGAGTGTGTGTCCTCCAATGTGAGTTGGGCCCTGTACAATCTGAGTTAGGTCCATGGCCGTCATGGAGGTCATGAACTCCCGCACCAACTCAGATGTCTCACCAGCCGACAGCAAGTTGAAGTCTCCCACAACCAAAAGGTTGGGTAGTTCCACCGCCAATTTGGCTAAGACATCTAGTAGTGCGGGCAGGGCTGAGGCCACGCAGCTGGGGGAGAGGTACATGATCAACAGCCCTGACTGAACTCCAGGGTTCCATTTCAAAAGAAGGGATTCACGCCCGCCTATCTGAGGAACGGTGACCTCCCTAGGACTGAGACTTTCCTTAATAATTACTGCCACTCCTCCGCCCCTCCCCTGGAGTCGCGGCTGGTGAAGTATCTGAAAACCTGGAGGACATAAATCCATGAGAGGGACACCACCCTCTGGTCCCAGCCAGGTCTCAGTGATACAAGCCAGGTCCGCGTCCTCATCAATAAGATCTCAAACGAGGAGGGCCTTGTTCACCACGGACCTGGCATTCAAATATACCAGCCGGAGTCCAGGGCTCCGCATTCCGTCGCCGTCGGGAGAGCAGGATGAGCTGAGGGGGCAGGAGAGCGCCACCGCTTGACCAAAGCGGGGGCGCTCTCCAAGCCCCCCCTCTCCCGACCTCTGCCTCTCCCAACCATCACAGGGATTGGAAGACCCTCTCTCCACCGAGCCTCTTCGTTCCCTCCCCCTCCCCCCATCCCCCCACAACCATCCGACGGGCCCAATTGCTGAACCATAGGAGCCGCCCCGGCTCATCCCTCACCACCCACCACCCGGGTCCCCTTAAAATTTGGTTAAAAGTCTTAATTAAAAAACCCCTCAGACCATGCTTAGAAGCATGCCACCACTCGGGGTTCCAAAACCCATCCTTGAGGTAGGCCTTCGATAAATCCAAAGGCCATGTCTGTGAGAAGGGGGCATCTCGCAGAGCGAGGAGGGTCACCAAAGTGTAAGCCAGAATAAATACGAGAAGTGGGTGGGAAGACAGCGACGGGATCGAGATGGTAAACAAGAGGGGAAGAATAACAAAATAGGAGTAAACCAGGCCGGCAAACCAGGCCGGCATGTCCACCACTCTCTCACAGCGGTGGGGGAGTCCAGAAGCTGCAGCGAATGAATCCAGCGGAACCAGCCGCAACCACCCTCTCACGGTGGTTAGGTGGGGAGCAACCACCAGCGGAGTCATGGAACAGTTCCTAGGAACATGATGCAGCAGTCCACCAGGACTCACAGCTCTTTAGCCTGTAACTCCATGCCTCTGTCCGATACATCGAGTCCAATGAAGGCAGTAATAGGGGGTAAAAAGATGAGGTGTAACACATCGTGATGAGAGAGGAGCCAGGGATCAGATGGCAGTTCAAAAAGGAGGCGGATGACAAGGTCCCAATAAACAACTGAAGATGAATTAGCAGGTGGGCCAAACCAAGGCAGGCAACAGTCCGGGGGGGGGGCATAAAAAACGGGGGAGGGAGAAGCCCCAGGGAAGAGCAAGATGGATAATTACCACTTCCCCTCCGGCCAACTCCCAATCCCCAGATCTTCTTCAGGTCCACCAACCCCACAGTCATAGTCTGTCCACGCTGGGATATTACAACCCAGATCCAGATCTTCCCGGCCTCACGCCCTTCAGGGGCTATTAGATGTAATCCCAGCAGAATAATCTGCTGGGCCATAGTCCCTTCATCTCCGGTGTGGCACTCACCACCATCGACAAGGCCTCCACAATGCTCGCCAACCTAATCCCAGCAGATTCATAAGGGGGGCTAACGATCTTACAGCAACCACAGCGCCTGTAGCGCCCCCCGATGTAGAATTGCCGAGTGTATACAGCGTCTAGAGCGCTGATCTGGCCAATGAAGCTCTGATGGCCGTGGCGCTGTTGCAGAGGCCGACGCCGCCCTCCTAGCGGCGCCCAGCTGATGCAATCCTCTCATCGCCATCGCCCTCGGGGAACCACCATCTTGCGCATGTGTGGTGGACCTTAAATTATTTTGGCTGGTTCACAGTATGATTTTAACTACACACCAGCCTTATCTCCTTTACTCCTCCTATATTTATTTTATAACTGGTTTACAACTTAAATAGTTGTTTTCCAGCAGTGCTTTCCTCCACTCCCACCTTTATTTTTAACTGGTTCACAACTATATTTCAATTGTTCCCCAGGTATAGTCTTCTCCACTCCTAACTTTATATTTTTTGGCTAGTTCACAGTTTAGCTTTAGCTGTTACCCAATATATGCTTTCCTCCACTCCTAATCTATATATTAATTGGTTCACAGCTTTAGTTTAACTGTCTTCTAGTGCATATTTTCCTCCGCTCCTACCCCTATTTTTAACTGGTTCACAATTATATTTCAATTGATCCCCAGATATAGTCTCCTCCACTCCTACCTTTTTATTTTTAACTAGTTCACAGTTCATATAAACTGTTACCCAGCATATGCTTTCCTCCACTCCTAACTCTGTTAATTGGCTGGTCCACAGCGTTGCTTTAACTGTTTTCCAGCTCATGCTTTCCTCCACTCCTAACTCTTATTTTAATTTTTAACTAATTCCAAGCTTTGTTTCAACTGTTTTCTAATATAATACCTTCCTCCACTCCTATTCTCTTATTCAATCTGTTAGCTTCAAATTACTTCACAATGTATTACCCATATTGTTTTTCCATTTATTCTCCTCCATATTTCTAACTTAAAATAAAAATATATTTTAACAAATATCTTCCAATGTCTTAAAAAACCTTTTCTTCTAAGTTGTTGAATCTACGAAAAATTCAAAGTTTAAAAAAAAGTTAAAGCCTCCAGAGATCGTATTTTTCTTAAATCATTTGTGCTCTTATTTCTTAATCAAATTATTTCTGTATTTATATATATATATATATATATATATATATATATATATATATATATATATATATATATATATATTAAAACAAGGTGGTGATAGTAATAACAAGGAAAATAATAATAGTAATTACAATAAAAAAATAAGGAAGTAATAGAGACATCAGTAAAAAGGGAAAAGGGAGTTTAAAAATAACAAAAAAAAAGAATTAAACAATTATATTAGAGAGAGAAAAGAGAGAAAATAGAGAGGGAAGGAAAAAAGCAAATGAGAAAAGAATAAAACAAAGAGAAAAAAAAAGATAGGAAATAAAAAGAAAGCATGGAAAAGAAAAGTATCTCCTAACATTAATCATTCACTCAATAACCATTACATCCATTTGAATCAAAATATGATATTTTGTTATCTTGTTACTTGATTTATTCCCTTGTTTTTTTTTCCCTCCAATCTGTCCAAATGTATTTCTTTCCCTTTCAGTGTCATCAAAGTTATAAATTCTGTAAAGTTAATTCTGGAACTATTCCATATATGGAATCATCATGTCTTCCTTTTGTTCAGTTTCCATTATTCCATTAAATTTCTTCTTTCAAATCTTCCATAAATCCTTCAGTGAACAGATTATGTATCAGAAACCAAGGTCTCTAAGTCTTTTCTCGGTATCAATTCAGTACAAGTAACAAGCAATATAGTTTCTCTTTTCAATTAACAAATAGTCTGGGATTCATACTTTCCCTTCAGAGCTAGCAGCCATTTTATCCATCACCGTTTGTCTTTTGTCTTTACTTTTAAAACATTGTTATTTCCTCTTCTCCTTCCTCTCCCCCAGATATAATCCAGTCTCATTCCACAAAATCAGTCTAGCCTCATTTATCCACAGGAAAAAAAATAAAAATAAAAATAGTTTTAAAATTTGTAACTAAGCCATTTCCACACGGTCATAATAAGTGCTTTCTATCAAACAGGTCCTTTGTCTTTTAGCCCCTGTAGTTGTTAGCCACTATTAAAACAGGGGCTCACTTGTTGCAATCCACATCTGAGGGCAGCTCCCGCCTGGGCAATTGTTAAACTCACCAGGCATACAAGTTCCCTGTTCTTCTCCGCTTCTCCTCCTCTCCTCCAGCACAATCTTTGTTCCCGGTTCCCGCAGTTTTGGGACAGCCGCCATGGCTGTCGTTCCACTGCCCCCGGCGTAAAGGGAAAGCCTCCGGCGCCGAGGAACCTGCCCGTTCCTCTCGGCCACCCAAGGGGTCCCTTCTTGTCCCCCTGTCCCTTCAAGACAGGGAAGGTCCGAAGACCTGTTGGCAGCAGCTTGGCAGAAGGGGTTTTGGCAGAGCTCCGTGGAGCTCACCATTTCCCCGTCTGTGTCCCCGCGGCACCAACCGGAAGTCCGGCTTTGGCTCAGTTAATTAATAAAGTGGGAAATGAAATAGAATTTGATCTTGATAAGATATACAGAATAAACTCCAGATTTGCCACAACAAGAAAGTTACCAAGAGATGTTCGAGTTCAGTGATGGCGAACTTTTAGGGACCGAGTGCCCAAACTGCAACCCAAAACCCACTTATTTATCACAAAGTGCCAACATGACAATTTAACCTGAATAATGAGGTTTTGTGAGGAATTTCAATCACTCTTTCACAACTTGACTTTTCCCTGGTGGCACTGGATATTTTTAACAGCACAACTCAGGAATGATGGGAGTGTAGTGCAGTAGCCTCTGGAGGGCCATCACATCCTTATTCCTTCCTTCCTTCTTTTCCTTCCTTCCCTCCCTCCCTCCCTTCCTTCCCCGCTCCTCTGATTTCACCTTCCTTCCTTTAATCCTGTATATTATGGTTCGTTATTGTCAGTTTTATTAAAGAATGCTGTGTAGCTTAGAAGCTCTCAGCAAAAATAACAGCAGCTGTTGTTTGTAGCTGAAGATATCCTGGGTTGTTATTTACACACACACACACACCTATTTTTATTCCACTTTCCCTGGGTCCTTGGGAAAGGAATGGCATCTTTTTCCCATCCCTGTCTTTAATACCCCCTCCTGCAGCCTTTTAGCTACTATTGTCCCATCTTGCTTCCTCCTCCTTTTAAAATGAGGCTAGGGAAGAAAGCCAGGAGGGGAGAATCTAAGGGGGAGGGAAGAAGAGACCTAGACAGATCCCTCTCTGAATAGCCTCCCACCCAAATTTCAACTGATTTTCTCTCTGATTCTCCAACAGACCCCACCCCTCTTTTGGGACTCTGGACCGGTGGGCTTTTATTTTCCCATTTATTGGGGGAAATTGGATTTTTATTGGGTCTTCCCCCCACCCCACGCCAAAAGGAAAGCCAGCTGGGCTTCTCCTCCTAGAAGCCCCCTCCCCTCTCCTCTGCTCCCTGGTCCCTTTTCCCTAACTCCCACTCAATCCCACTTCGGGACAGAGGAATGCATGCTGGAAACGTGTTAGGGCGACATAGGAGCGTGCCTTCTGACACACCGGCTCTTGGCCCGCAACTCTCCGTGCTCCTCCAGGCCCGGCTTGCTGAGGAGCGGGGAGCAGGCCTGACACCTCCGCTGCCCCCTCCCACGGCCCCAGCCATCACTGCTTGGCTTCCTCAAAGGTGCAGCACATTTCAAAAGTGGCAGCTCACATCTGGAAATGCCAAACAGCAGGGCAGCTGCGAGAGCCGGGCCAGGCCTCTCCACCATCCAACTCACCAATGGGGCCGCTTCTGTTGGGCCAGCCACCCCCCTCCTGCTAGGCTTTTGTGGTCAGTGCTCAGCCAGAGGAGGGGAATGCTTCTCTTGGCCCCGCTGACAAGGGAGGAGGAAGGCCAGGTTTAGGGGATGGCCCCCACCCTACAAGATCCACCCCCACCATTCTATCCCAGCCCTCTTTGCTGGCGGCAACAGCAAATGTAGCGAAGGCGGAATGCTGTTGCCACACAAAGGCAAGTGCAGGGGTGCTTCGCTCCTGCACTGAGGCTCCGCCTATTGCCACTGTGGCAACAGGGCAACAGCTCTTTCATCCCTCTGCCGTGTCAGGGTGCCGCAGCAGAGGGGTGAAAGAGCCGCATGGGTCACATTGTGGGTCCATGTTATAATGGGCTTCAGGAGGAGGAGGAGGGGACCCCGCCTCCCCCATTGTGAAGCATGTGAGTGAAAAAGTTCACTTAATCAATTCCAACTTCGTGAGATCTTTTTCTTTCATGAGAAGTTGGAATTGAACATGATTGGAGCTGGGCTGGGGTGATGGCATGCATGCCCACAGAAGGGCTCTGCGTACCACATCTGGCACACATGCCATAGTTCACCATCATGGTTCTAGTTCATTTTGCAAGAAGAATAACAAGGGATCATTGCCATTTTAAATACAGGCTGAAAATGGAAAATATAGATATTATTGTTCTGAAGGAAATTCCGGTCAGAATTTTGAGATTACTGATATCCTGAAGCAGACAAACATTTTATTCCATTGGGATAAATTGGAAGGGGTGATATTTACTTAACATGAGCAAAGATTTAGGCTGAATTCCATAGAAAAAGCTGAGGATTTTTTGATCAGATATAAATTAATTCCAGATCCATGTGGAGAAATGGGTATTGAAAAGAAATTAGAAAAGAAGTTAGCAAGACCCAAAAGATGGCTTTGAAGAAGAAGATGTGGCAGAAAGAAGTAGAAAGAAAGAAGAAGATGTGGTCAAGATAGTTGTACAGGAATCTATTACGGTGCTTAAAGATAGAGATTAAGTCTATCCCATGGAATATTAATGGAGCAAATGCCCCATCTAAGCATAAAAAATTGTTTCACTATTTGAGGAAACTTAATTTGGATATAATTTGTCTTTAAGAAACACATATTAAGAAACAAGACAAGAAATATTTGATAAATAAATGACTAGAAGATGAATTTATATCAGCTGGTGTAAAAAAGATTAATGAAGTTGTTTTATATATAAAACCCCAATTCAAACCTAAGTTTAATTATAGCAGGTGAATATGGTAAATTTGTAGCAATGGAAATTGAATTTAATGGAATAAATTCAATAGTGGTGGGTGTGTATAGGCCAAATGATGATAGAAGCACATTTTTTGATCATTTAATGGATCAGTTAGTGCCTTTCTCATATTGAAACTGGCTTATGTTGGGGGAATGGAATGGAGTGACTACATCAGCTTTGGATAGAACATCCATCAAAGGGGTTAAACCCTCACAGGGCAAATTATCTAAGACTTCCTTTGAGAAGATGGATAATCTAGTACTAATAGATTCATGGAGATATAAAAATGAAGATGCCAGAGAATATACCTTCTTTTCTGAAAAACATAAATCTTTTAGCCACCATGAGTCTTCGGAGAGAGGCGGCATATAAATTGAATTAATTAAATTGAATTAAATTAAATTTTTCAAGGATTGACATAATATGGATATCTAAAAGTCTCGCAAATAAAATTCTGAAAGTGGACATTCTGCCTAAATCTTTCTCTGACCATAATCCTGTGATTTTGGCTTTAAAAGGAAAGAGTTTGAGTTTCAGTTGGAGATTAAATGAAGCTATTTTACAGAAGGAAAAGATTGTAAAAACGAATGGCAGGAATACTTTGGGAATAATTTGGGTAAAGGGACAAACTTAACGACATTATGGGATGTTAGTGAAATGGTTATGAGGGGCTATTTTATACAATACAATCACTTAGAGAAGAAAAATCCCAGGAAAAGATGCAAAGGATATTGTTGTGGTCCGCCAGCAGCCTATGGAGCTGGCAGCAGAGTCAGACAGTGAGGAGGCTGAGGAGGACCATGGGCCAGTCCTGGAGTCTGGGGAAGGCTCGGACGAGGGCTCTGCGTGGATGACATTAGACAGAAAGAAATTCAGCTGCAAAGGACATCTATAGATTCTAAAATTTTACACCATATTAAGTTGCTATGGCAACAATTATCTATGTTAACTGTACAGTTAAATAGAAACAAAATTGACCTATGCAAAACAAAGACATTTCAAATTTGCAAATACAGCAGGCAGATGGTTGGCATATAAATTAAGAAAAGAAACAGAAAAGACAATGATTGGAAAAATTTATGAAGGCAATAATATAATAACAGACAATGAACTTATTAAAAATTCCTTTCATAATTTCTATTCAAATTTGTATAAAAGGCAGGAGATAGATATGTTAAAATAGATGAATATCTTTTAAGACAACAGTTTCCTAAACTATCACAAACCCAAAAACAACTTATGAATGATCCAGTATCAGAAGCTAGTAAAAAAATGAGGTCAGGCAAAGTCCCAGGCCCAGATAGTTTCATAAACCAATATTATAAGTGCTTTGGGGATGAACTTCTTCAACCACTAAAGGACACAATGAATGATATATTACAGAGGGGAAATATACCCCAGATCTGGAAAGAAGCCAACATTGTGTTGCTCCCAAAGAAGGGTCAAGATGTTACAAAGACAAACCAATTTCATTATTAAACAAAGATTACAAACTCTTCACCGCCATTCTGGCAGAAAGACTAAAGAAGTATATACATGAAGACCAAGCAGGCTTTCTGCTGAAAAGACAGCTAAATGATAATGTGAAGACTGCCTTAAATATTATGAATACTTGCAATATTATAATGAGGAACAGGCTGCCTTAATATTTTTAGATACAGAGACAACCTAAATTGAGCCTTTGTGTTTAAAGTGTTGGAAGAAACGGACTTTGGAGTGAATATTATTCAAGGAATGAAAGCAATCTACATGTCACAGAATGCAAAAATTGTTATAAATGGTGATCTAACTAACTCATGTGAAATTCAAAAGGGAATAAGACAAAGGTCCTTTGTCCCCTCTATTGTTTATTTTGGTATTGCAAGTTCTGAATAGAGATATTAGACAAGATGATAAAATAAGGGGTATAAATAGTAAGAAAGAAGTTTATAAATTGAGGGCTTTCACTGATGATCTGGTTATATTTTTACAGGATCCATAAAATTATTTTGAATATTTGATGAGGAAATTGAATGAATTTGGGGCTTTGACAGGTTTCAAAATAAACAAACAGAAAACAACAATGCTGATGAAGAATATGCTTTCTCAGGCTTCTGATGGTGCTGTTGGGGCGGCGCAGGGGGAAAAGGACAAGCTCTGTCTTTTACCTCTGATTTTTTCATATTCAGAGACCCTTCGAAAGCGTGCTATGCTTGGAGAGCCGCGCGAAACATAGGGGAAGCCCGGAGGTCAGTGAGGTGGTGCGCAACCGCCCGCTGGAACGAGAGATCCCTCTTTAATCTGCCACGAATGTGTCCTGTCATTTCACTTTGACATGGCGGACTTGAGGCCGTGACAGCTCACAAAAAAGATTTCTAGCAGACTGTGTCCATTCATGCTTGCGAGGAACTCCCTTACTTGTAGAGATCGGAACTGTCATAGTGAGTAATTCTAAACTTTTTTTTTTTCCGGTAAAACTGAAAGGAGCTCCGGTAGAAAACTAGCGGCGACTAAGAGGCGAGCCGTGACTCATCAAAATCAACTGCCAAGTGAGAGGAGTTGAAAAGGAAAGTAAGACTGATATAAGACTATAAATGGAAGAGTGGGAGTGGGAGAGTGCATGACAACGGAGGATGAAAAGAACTAAGAAAAGGCGAAAAGAGGAATCTACACTTTAATCCACATTTTGACAATTGATATGATCACTGGAGGCTCGAAGGAGAGGATTTAAGAAAGGAAACAAACAGGCGAAAAGGGAGAATTCAAGAGGCAAGAAGAAATCCTGGACAGGAAAATAAGACCAGACGGAGCTTTGAAAGATTGATTTAGGGAGATAAGGCTAACAATAATACATAACAAGAAAGAGAAAGCAGAGCGACATCAATGGAAGTAAAGACATTGGAGAAAGATAGTGAGTGGTGAGAAGAAGGAGGAGGATTTGTAGTGACAAAGAGACTTGGACATAATATTAAGTGACTAAGCAGGAAAGAGGACAAAGGTGGTGTTGGAATTGAAGACATAAATATTAAGAACAATGTAAGACTTTGGAAATCCTAAAAGTTACAGTAGAGACTTTGTTCTGGATGGAATATTAAATAGATTGTCATATTATATTTATTGTATGTGGTGATTATTAGGTTAGTAACGGTTTTCTTCTTTTTCAGAACATTTTTATGATATTGCTTTTGCACTAAGATTGTATTCATAAATATATAGATTGGTATTAATAGAAGTTCTTGACTAACTAAACCAAACTGGGGATATTATATTTAATAGTAACTTATTTACAAATAATATGTATTAAATCAGAGACATTTATTATAAATCAGAGATATTTAATATAGTTAATTTAGTTTAATCTATATTAATTAATTAAATTACTTTATTTGATTGAATATAGAGGAAGTATATTGAATTATCTCTAAGTATATTGTATTATATTATATATTTGTATATTGATATACAGTTATATAGTTTTTCTTTGTTACGTAAGCAACTAAAGATAATAGAAAACTAGAGTTTAAAATAATTATAGAACTATAAGTAACATATAGATAACTGAACTAAATTTTGATAAAAGAAAGAAACATAAATTTTTGATCGGGGGGAAAAAAAGTAGTGGATGGTAATTTGGGAAAAAATCTATAAAATTTTGGGAGAACAAAGTAGAATCTTAAAAGAAATGACTAGTATCGCTACCATAACATTGAGAACAGGGAAAAAGGTGGCATCCAACCCGATGGTGGTGACAGCTTCTCCGTCAACTCAAAGAATGATAGAAGGGATGCTGCCTGATGAAAAATTGAGTTTTAACTTAACCGCTCAATCGATGCAGTTTACCCTGGTAATGATACAGGAAACCATGATGAAGCTTCAGGAGACAATGATAAAAAATCATGGGGACCTGAAAATTGATATACAAACTATGGATAATAAAATGGACTCAATTCAAGAGACGATACACAGAAATGAACAAAAAAATCAAGGCAGTTGAAATGAAAACTGAACAAACTGAAAAAAAAGTAGAACAAATAGATCAAAAATTGATGGCAACAAATAAAGATCTGTAAAGTTTGCAGATACATCTCGAAATGGACTGAGTCTCTTTTTACTTGAGGTTTCAAACCATCCAAGAAACAAAAGAAGACGATCTAGGAGAAGCAGGGTGGATAAAAATCAAAAATGTTATAACATGAACAGAGTTGAGAAAAAGACCTTAATCCTATTGTTCTACAAACCTATGAATACAGAATCAACCCCTTCAGTGCTAAGTTTCAAGAAGTTCAGTGAATAGAATAGAAACAATATTTTTCTGATTGTTTGGAGTGGAATAGATCTGCACAAGAAGAAAGTGAAACTAAGTGTGAGGAGGAAGGGGCAAGCAAACAAGCAGTACAAAATGAAAGTGAAACTTTCTGAGCACAATACTGCACAGCCACAGACAGACAAGTCTTTGGATCTTTTTGTGTGACCTGAGGTTTATCACATTCTTTCCTTGGGAGGAAAAAACCTATAATGGCAGCAGGCCGTAAAAGAGACCCAGTTTGGCAATATTTTAATGAAGTTCCTTTACCTATCGGTAAGGCAGGCATGCGTGCAAACTGCAAACACTGCAACAAAGAAATGCAAGGCCTGGTGGCCCAAATGAGGCAACATCATGAGAAGTGCTGTGATGAAGATGACCAAAGAAACACATTTGAACAGGCAGGATCTTCAGGTTGGTAAACATTTTTATTGAATCATATTTCTAAAGACTGCCTTGAACTGTCATGTTTGAGCAAAATTATATTTCTTATTATTACTTCATGTTACTGTCATTTGGTACAGTTATGAAGAAAAGCAAATATTCCTTTTGGGGCAGTGCTGTGTACAATAAGCAGAAATTGTATAAACAATAAAATAACAGCATTGACTTTTTTGTTTAGGGGAATTCATGGAATCTGGAAACTATCCACCTTCAAGATCACCATCCTCCTGTTCTACAGTTTCAGAGTTATCCATCCAGGATAGTGCTTCATTAACATCTTCATCATCAGACACCCACAGCCACATATCACTATCACCTAAAAGAAAGAAAAAACCCTTCCCTCCTGGAACCACCATAGATAAGTTTGTGATAAAAACTAGCAGATTAGAAAAAAGAGTTAATTGATGAAAACATTGCCCAGTTTGTTTATGCAACGAACTCTTCTTTCCGTCTGACTGAGAACCCACATTTCATTAATATGGTTCAGTCACTGAAACCAGGATACAGTCCACCCAGCAGAGCAGATGTTGCAGGGAAACTGCTGGATAAAGTGTATGACAGAGAAATGGAGCAATGTGCAACAGCTCTGGAGGGTAAAATTGTTAACCTAAGTATTAATGGGTGGAGTAATGTCCACAATGATCCTATTGTATGTGCTTGTATAACAACAGAAGAAGGGAAAGTCTTCCTTGCACAAACAATTGATATGTCAGGAAATGCACACACAGCAGAATACTTACAAGAAGTGGCAGTAAAAGCTATAATAACATGTGAACAAAAATTCAAATGTCTAGTACGCAGTTTGGTCAGACAATGCTGCAAATGTATCCAAGATGAGAAGAAATTTAGAAGAGCAGGAAGGGAATACAAAGCTAATAACATATGGTTGCAGTGCTCATTTGCTGGAACCTCTTAGCCAAAGACTTAAGTGTTCCAGAAATAAAGACCAATGTTATTGAAATTGCTACATAGTTCCGTAACAATCATTTTGCTGCAGCAGCTCTGAAAAGGATGGGTGGAACCAAGCTAATGCTCCCACAAGATGTTAGATGGAACTCTGTGGTGGACTGTTTTGAGCAGTATATCAAGAACTGGCCTGATTTCTTACCTTGTAGGCAGATTAGAGATAATGTGAGAATAATTATGAACGTCTTGGAACATTATGAAACCCATATTGATAAACAATTGGCTTTGGTTTTTGTGGATGCGCAAAAGGCCTTTGATCGAGTGAGTTGGAGTTTTTTAGTGGGTTTATTACAACATATGCAATTTGGGGAAAGGTTTATCCAGGCAATTTGTTCAATCTATTCGAAGCAGTCTGCTAAAATTCTAATTAATGGAGATGTTTCTGAACAAATCTGCATTGAGAAAGGAACTAGACAGGGCTGCCCGCTCTCTCCGTTGCTATTTATTTTAACATTAGAACCTTTATTGAGGGAAATTAGGCATAACTCAGGGATAAAAGTATTGCATATTAAAAACCAACAATATAAAGTACAAGCATACGCTGATGACCTAGTATTTATATTGGAAGATCCCATTTTATCGGGTCCAAATTTGATTTATGAGTTAGGAAAATATGGAAATGTAGCAGGCTTAAAAGTAAACAAGAAAAAAACTAAGGTTATCATTAAAAATTTGACAACAAAGCAGGGGAAGTAATTAGAAGCGAATTTGGGATTCCAAATTGTCAATAAATTACGATATTTAGGTATTATATTATCAGCCAAATGCACAACAATTAAAAAAGATAATTATTTGAAATTACTCCAACGAACAGAACAGGATTTAGAGAAATGGAAGAATCTTTAGACGTCTCTATTAGGTAGGATCGCGATTATAAAATCCTATATCCTCCCAAAATGGACATATCTATTTTATACAGCACCAGCTAGACTAGACAATAATTTTTTCAAAAAGTTAAATCAATGTGTCCTTAAATTTATCTGGCAGAATAAAAAGCCCAGAATTAAACTTAAAATGCTTCAAGAGGTGAAAGAAAGAGGGGGATTTGGCTTACCAAAATGGGAATATTATTATCAGGCTGCAAATTTAGTTTGGGTAAGGGAATGGATCCTGCTGAGAAGAAGACGGTTGTTGATTCTGGAAGGTTCAGGGCTACAACAGGATTGGCACTATTTTCTTTGGCAAGATAAGGTTAAAAAACATATGAGTTTTGCAGGACATTATGTAAGGGATATCTTAATTGATACATGGAGGAAAGTTAAGGGGAAATTCTACTCTTCGACCCCTTCTTGGCTGGTCCCGTTAGAAGCTACAACATATAGTTCGCTTTACAATAAAGAAAAACACTTATCCTATCGGGAATTGTTGGATGCCCAAGGCTGCTTAAAAACAAGAACTGAGTTAGAGCTTCAAGGAATAAAATTGGATTGGTGGTCTTATGCCCAGATTAGCTCTAAATATAAGAAAGACAAGGAACAAAGTGGTATAGATATGACCCAGCAAGAAATAGATAGTATTATATTAGGAAAGGAGGAAAGAATATTATCTAAGATCTATAAATTCTTAATAACCTATTGGATAGGGGATGAGGTTGTTAAAGATTCAATGATTGCCTGGGGGAGAAATATTGGTTACTCAATTGAACTGATAAAATGGGAAGAAATATGGACGAAACAATTGAAATTTCTGATGGCAACCACTTACAAAGAAAACTTGTATAAGATGGTGTATAGATGGCATCTCCCTCCTGCTCGATTAGCCAAAATGTTCCCAGAACTCTCTCCAAATTGTTGGAAGTGTGGGGAGATAGGTACTTACTATCATGTATGGTGGACCTGCCCTAAGGTAATCGAATTTTAGAGATTTATACAGAGGTGGATTTTAGAAATCACGGGATATAAATTACAATTGAAACCAGAATATTATTTATTAAATATTAGGCCAGATAAGATAGGCACAAATATATGGTGTCTGATTACATATATCACAACCGCAGCAAGAATATGTTTTGCTCAACATTGGAAGGGGAAAGACCTACCGGCTGAAGATTTGATTTTGGGGGAAATTATCGAATATGCGGAAGCTGACAGGTTAACAAAAATTTTGAGAGATCAAAAGGATTCCGTATATTTTCAGTGTTGGGACCAATGGTATATCTGGTTGAATAATAGAATAAAAAAAGGATAAGGTTAGTATAGATTTTATTTATTTGTATATTTTGACTGAAGTTAATATATTGTGTAAAGCTCCCGTCGCGATCTGTGTGTGAATAAATATTTTGTTGTAAAGAAATAAATAAAAAATTAAAAAAAAAGAATTGGCCTATTCTGATGACAGTTTGTGAAGAAAATCGAGATAAAATAGATGGCACTGTCACGGCCAAAATCCTCAACGTTGGGCTTAAGAGAAATGTTGAACATATGCTGAGCATCCTGAAACCCATCTCTGAAGCTTTAAACAAAATACAGAAAAATAGCTGTTTTATTGCTGATGCTGTTGAAATTTGGAAGGAACTGAGTGAACACTTAAAAACAGAACTACACATGGACAGAATTAAATTACAAGCATTAAAAAAACAAATGGGACAAGTACTGTCTCCAGCTCATTTTTTGGCAAATATTGTCAATATCCAGTATCAGGGTCAAAACTTAAGTGCTGAGGAAGAGGAGTTAGCTATGACATGGGTATCCAGCAATCATCCATCTGTAATGCCAACTATAATAAAATTCAAAGCTAAGGGGGAACCCTTCAAGAAATATATGTTTGCTGAAGATATTTTAAAGAAAGTCACACCAGTGAACTGGTGGAAGTCACTTAAACACTTGGATTTAGAGACTGTTCAAGTAATGATTTCACTTTTAACAGCAGTAGCCTCTTCTGCAGGCGTTGAAAGAATATTCTCTTTCAACGCTTTCAAATTTTGGAGTGTGCTGAAATGAGTAAATTGACATTTAAAATTAGGGAACAAGAAGATAAACAATATTATTTGATATGGGATTTATTTTATCAATGGTTAGACAAGAAAGAATGGAAATGAAATATGAAATATGAAATGGATAAGATAATAAAACATATAAAGGGTTTTTTTTTCCCCTTATAGAGGACAATTTACTGTTAAATAATTGGTAAATGAGAATAATAATGTAATAAATTGTTAAATAAGAAAATGTTGGATAGAGGATTAAGCACAAAAGATTTGTAACCGATCAATACACTTTCTGTAATTGTAATGGATGATAATTGTTTTATGTTTTAAGTTTTGTTTAAAAATAAAAAAAAATTCCAAAAAAAAAAGAAAAGAAAGAATATTCTCTTCCTTTGGACTCATTCATTCTAACTTGAGAAATCTTTGGGACCCGATAAAGCAGGAAAGCTTGTTTTTCTTTTCCAGATTATGAACAAAGAAGAAGATGAAGATGACAAGTGAGCTACAGAGGACAGTATTTAAGTTTTTCATGTGTAGGCTGGGCTGACAGTCTAAGTTTCTTAAAATATATATATTTTGTTTAGCCAAATTAGTTAACAAACATGGATGTTTGTTTAAGCAAATAACATATGCTGTAATGTTATTGTTTCAGTTGAATAAATCTATTTAAATTGTTATTATTAAGGTAATGATTATTTTTCTCCTTCCTAAGTACAACAGAAAAGTTGTCCAAATATGAATGATTAACCTATTAAACTGGGGATAAAAAAACTAATATGAAAAGTTGTTATTCTAAAAATCTTCATCTACTTGCATATTAAAGTTATACCAGCAAGAATTAGTCTTTATGTAGAAAACTATGATTTAAATCAAGCCTTACTGACTAGTGATTTAAATTGTGATTTAAATCAATTTGATTTAAATTAAATCCACCCTGAGGAGAAGTAATGGTGGGACTGATCGCAGAAGTTCTTCAAAGGAATAAGAGGGAGATTATAAATGAATTGGACGAGGTATACAGAGTCCAAACCAATTACGCGAGGCACCATCATTTGCCTAGAGAGGTACATATTAGATTTGCGTGTAAAAAGGTTCGCACCACCATATACAAAATTACAAGAGAAGAACCTATGTTCTACCACGGAAATAGAGATCATAACACTGAAACAGATTCCCAGATGAATTCGGGAACAGAGAAAGGACTATCGATTTTTAGCATCTCTATTGAATAGAAGGAAAATACTATTTAGGTGGATCACTCCAGAGGGAATGCTGATAAATTGGCAGGGTAAAAGAATTAAAGTGGATGACCTAGACCAGGGGTGGGCAATTGTGGCTCTTTTACAACCTGTTGAAGTCCACAGATTGTAAAAGAGCCTCAATTGCCCACCCCTGACCTAAACAAAGCTCAAGAACTGTATGACCAATTAATGGAAATGGAGGATTCAACCAGTAAAAAGAAGTTAGAGGTCGCTAGCCTAGAAGATCAGAGATAAGAATCGGGAGGCGAAGAAATAGAAGGAAGTTCAAAGGCAATAAAAGAAAACCGAAATGAAAAAAAGGGTACCAGGACTAGACAACAAAGAATCACCAGAACAGCTAGAAATCAGAGATCGGCAAATAATTAGGAAAATAGAAAAAGAAACCCAATTATTATCAATAAATGTGAACATATTAAATGACCAGGTGAAAAGGAAAAAAATATTCAAGAAATTAACTAAACAGAATGTAGATATTATATGTCTCCAGGAAGTACATATTAAAAAGCAAGATCAGAACTATTTGGGATACAATAAATTGGGAAATTTGTTTGCAGCACTAGCAGAGAAAAAGGGAGGGGTAGTGGTATATATTAGGAAAGAAATAAAAGCCAAGGTAATTTATGAGGATCCGAAGGGAAGAGTATTATTGATTGAATTGATACTGGGGGATACCAAAATGTTATTAGTTAATATATATGCCCCCAATAAAAAACAAAAGGGAATTTTATAAGAAAACACATGAAAAGATTATCAAGGTAAGTTATAAAAATATATGCATAGTAGGTGATTACAGTGGAATAGTGGACAGAAAAAAATGATTATGTTTGTAATAAACAAAAAACAAAAAAAAGGAATGTATTACCAAAAACTTTCTTTGACATGGTTGAAGAACTAAATTTGATAGATGCGTGGAGATTATTAAATCCCAAAGGAAAAAAAAATACTTTCTACTCTAACCCACACAAATCCTTTTCGAGAATTGATATGATGTGGGCAAATAGAGAAATAACTAAAGAGGTTGAAAATTTAGAGATACTCCCGAATGTTTGGGCAGATCATAATCTCTAGAGAATAATTTGGAAAAATAAAAAAAGAAAAAATAGGAGATGGACTCTGAATACTTCAAGAAGACGAGTATATGCAGAAGATGAAGAAAGAATTAACTTTATTCCTTGACGTTAATAAAAAACAACATACCTCATTGCAGAATTTATGGGACACAATAAAAGCATTTACAAGAGGGATAACAATAGCATATACATCAATGAGGAATAAGAGAAGGTGGAAACAACAGGATGTACTATTGAAAGAAGTAGAGTATTTTTAAAAAAAATCAATTAAGGACAGATGATGTACAGTTTAAGGAAGAGCTAACATTAGTTAAATATAAACTAAATTTAATAGAACAAACAGATCCTGTTAAAAATGTCAAATACGTGAGGCAATATCAATTCGAAAATGCAAACAAACCTGAGAGGTGGTTGGCATATAAACTAAAAAAAAAGAAAAAGAAAGTAGGATAATACACCAACTACAGGATGAGATAGGAAATTTACAAAACAATGAGGAAGAAATTAAAAAGATTACATCAGAATATTTCAAGAACCTGTATAATTAAGAGGAAGTGGATATGGGAAAAATAAATGACTATTTAAAAGAGGAAGGTATGCCCATATTGGGGGAAGAGATGAGAATGATGTTAAATAGAGAGATTACATTGGTAGAGTTAAAAGAGGCAATCCAAAGACAAAAAAATAATAAGACACCAGGACCAGATGGTTTGCCAGGAGAATTCTATAAAAACATGGGGGAAATATTAGAACCGATTTTTTTAGAATTGTATAATGAGGTTACTGGAAGCAAAACTGCCCATCTCGTGGAGAGAGGCATATATCACAGTGATCATAAAGGAAGGTACTGATGCAAACCAAATTCAAAATTATAGACCAATTTCTCTTTTGAACATAGATTACAAAATATTTATGACCGTCATAGAAGGAAGGATGAAAAAAATATTAAAAGAAATTATCCACTTTGATCAAACTGGCTTTCTCCCACTGAGACAAATCCAAGACAATACAAGAACAGTTATGAACATACTAGAGTATTATGAGGCCCATCCAGAGAGACACTTGGCTCTTGTCTTTCTGGATGCGCAGAAAGCTTTCGACAATTTAAATTGGAAGTATATGATAAAACAAATTAAAGAAATGAAATTTGGAGAAAAATTTGAATGATGATTGAAACAATTTACTCTTCTCAAAAAGCAAATATAATAATAAATGGGGAAATTACAAAACCATTCGAAATAAAAAAGGAGTTCGCCAAGGATGCCCTCTGTCACCTCTGCTTTTTATTTTGACTTTAGAGTCGTTATTGAAGAAAATTAGGGCAAACTCAGAAATTAAGGGAACTAAAATTAGAAAGGAAGAATATAAACTAAAAACATTTGCAGACGACTTGGTGTTTTTATCAAAGACCCAAAAGAGACAGGACATATTTTAATAAGGGAGATAGAAAAATTTGGAGAAGTGTCAGGTCTTAAAATTAACAAAACAAAAACAAAAATGATAGTCAAAAATATGATACCACAACAAGAAAAAGAATTAGAGAAAGAATTGGGACTACAGAGCACGAAAAAATTAAATATGTAGGAATATGGTTGACAGCAAGGTGTTCCTTGATTAAAGATGACAATTATGCAAAATTAGTGCAACAAATACAATTGGACTTGGAAAGATGGAGTACATTACAATTATCTATATTAGGCCGAATTGCTACTATTAAAATGAATGTTCTCCCAAAATTGCTTTACTTCTTTCAAACCATACCCATAAAACTAAATAAGAAATTTTTTACAGATTTGAACCAAATTACAACAAAATTTATATAGACTGGCAAAAAAGCGAGAATAAAACTAACAGACCTTCAGGATAGCAGAGCAGAGGTGGCCTTGGGCTTCCAGATTGGCGACTCTATTATAAAGCAGCAATCTTATCCTGGGTTAAGGAGTGGATTAATTTGAGAAATAAAAGTTTACTGACATTGGAAGGACATGATTTACAAAAAGCCTTCCTATGGGATAACGAAAATAAAACACATTCATATTTTTTTCATCATAAGGTATGAGAAGCATTAATGCAAATATGGCAAGAAATCAAGAAAAAACATTATATGAAAATGCCTGGATGGGTGTCGACAATGGAGGCGATGATTCATCCCAACACTATGGATATAAATATAGGGCCTTCTCTGTGGGAGTACCTACCCTCTGGAATCAGCTGCCCCCAGAGATAAGGAGAATCCAAGACCTTGGTGCCTTCCGCCGTGCCCTTAAAACCTTCTTTTCCAGCAAGCCGGGCTGGCCTAACACTTTTAAAATGTTTAATTGTCTGTTATTGTTTTTAATCATGGGGCCAAATTTATATATATTTATTTATTTATTTATTTTGAATTTGTATACCGCCCTTCTCCCTGAGGACTCAGGGCGGTGAACAGCCAAGTAAAAACATCAAATACAAATATTAAAATACAGTTAAAATATACATATATAAATTTGGCCCCATTAATTAAAAACAATAAACAAAACACTTAAAAACACTTAAAAAAAATTAGGCCAGCCCGGCTTGCTGGAAAAGGAAGGTTTTAAGGGCACAGCGGAAGGCACCGAGGTCTTGGATTCTCCTTATCTCTGGAGGCAATTGATTCCAGAGGGTAGGTGCCCCCACAGAGAAGGCCCTCCCCCTGGGGGTCACCAGCCTGCACTGTTTGGCTGATGGCACCCCGAGGAGGCCCTCTCTGTGGGAGCGCACGGGTCGATGGGAGATCGTCGGTGGCAGCAAGTTGTCTCGAAGATAGCTAGGCCCTATGCCATGGAGCGCTTTAAAAGTGATAACCAACACCTTGAAGCGCACCCGGAAGACCACTGGGAGCCAGTGCAGCTTGCGCAGGAGCGGTGTTACATGGGAGCGCCAGGCTGCTCCCGTCACTACCCGCGCTGCTGCATTCTGGACCAGTTATATATCTTTTTAATTGTATTTTAATGTTTGTAGTTTATGTTTTTACTTGGCTGTTCACCGCCCTGAGTCCTCAGGGAGAAGGGCGGTATACAAATTTAAAAATAAATAAATAAATAAATAAATAAATAAATAAATAAATAAATAAATAAATAAATAAATAAAAATGGCCAAATACAAAGAAATTTTAGATTCTCAAGGAAATTTAAAAAGTAGACAAGATTTAGAAAAACAGGGAGTAAATATAGATTGGTGGCCTTATTTGCAATTAAAGTCACGAAACTTAAAAGATAAAGAAGAATATGGAATTGAATTGGTCCCACAACAATTAGACAGATTTTTTATTGGCCCAGATGAAAAATTGGTAACTAAATTTTATAATTATTTATTAGAATTTGACAGAGCCGAGGACATAATGAAAGGAGCAATGACAGCTTGGGAAAAAGTGTAGGACATAACATCAAATTAGAGGATTGGGAAACAATTTGGAACAGAAATTATAAAATAACAAAATCAGCAAAATATAAAGAAAATCAATACAAAATGTTTTATCGCTGCTATTTGGCATCTTCAAGATTGGCAAAGATATATCCAAATTTAACCCCAAATTGTTAGAAATGTGGACAAAAGCAGGGTACCTTCTTTCATGCATGGTGGTTATGCCCAAAATCAAAAAAATATTGGAAAAAAATACAAAACTGGTTACAGGAATTAACTGGTGTCCAAATAGAATACACTCCGGAACTGTTTCTTCTGGGGATAACGAAAAAGAAATACAACAAAAAAACAACGTACATTATTCTACCTATAATAATGGCAGCAAGACTAGCCTTTGCACAGTGTTGGATAAACACAAATATACCCTCGGAAGGCTTAATCAAAAAAGTCTTGGACTGCATTGAAATGGACAAGATGACACTTGAGCTGAAAGGATTGATGGATTTGGAATATTATATAATATGGGAGAAGTAAATAAATGGATTGAGAATAGAATTTTTTTTAGATAAAATAGGATTGAATTTAGTTAGAATATATAGAGTATAAGTGAAATATAGTAATATCTCATGTAAATGGTCACAGATGCACAAACTTCCTTCTTTTTGTATTTTAATTGTTGAAAATCAATAAAATATTTATTAAAAAAAAGAATATGCTTTCTCAAGATAGTGATACATTGAACAAAAAGTCAGGTTTTAGGGTTGAGGAAAACATGAAACACTTAGGGCTTATGTTGACAAATACAAATATAAAACTGCTTCAAAACAACTATGTCCCTCTTTGGAGGGATATTAAAACAGGATTTACAAAGATGGGATAAATTGTACGTATCACTATTGGGCAGAATCTCTGTAATCAAGATGAATATTTTATAAAAGATGCTTTTTTTATTTCAAACGTTACCAATACTTACAACTGGCAAACCATTTAAACAATGTCAGAAGGATATATCTAAGTTCATATGGCAAGGGAAAAAACCAAGAATTAGATATAAGCTACTGCAAGATGCTAAGGAAAGAGGGTTTGGGTCCACCAGATATGAAATTGTATTTTGATGCATGCTGTTTGACCTCAGCCAAAGAATGGGTGAGTCTCTGGAATAAGAGGTTACTTGAATTAGAGGGCCATGAATTAAGGTTTGGATGGCATGGCTACTTATGGTATGATAAAAGTTAATGTTGATTTTAATAATCATTTTTTTTTTAATTTGATTTATATGCCGCCCTTCTCCGGAGACTCAGGGCGGCTTACAATGCGTTAAGCAATAGCCTTCATACTTTTGTATATTTATACAAAGTCAGCTTATTGCCCCCACAAACTGGGTCCTCATTTAACCTACCTTAGAAAGGATGGAAGGCTGAGTCAACCTTGAGCCTGGTGAGATTTGAACTTGCAGTAATTGCAGGCAGCTGTGTTAATAACAGGGTGCTTTAAACCACTGTACTACCAAGGCTCTTTTTTGTTTTTGTTAGACGTGCTATACTAGGAGTTTGGAATAAATATAAAACAAGGCTCTGTATGAAGCTGTCCCTTTGGGTGTCACCCCAGGAAGCTTTTCTTAGAAAATAAATGGTGGCAAATCCAGACTTCAACCAGTCTGGCTGATAAACTTTTAATCTCTCGACATATGATAAAATTTTATCTCTCAACTCTGGTGACCCAATACTAAAGCTGAGGGAAGAACTTGAATCAGGTTATGTTTGCCATTGGTTTGTCAGCATTCCAGAAAACCCCCAACTCCCAGTAAAGACGTGGAAGCAGGCATTTTCCAAAGTTCTCTTTACTAGAAATAGGTAAACTGGCACATCTGGGAAATCCCGAATCTGAAAAGCCCAGGCTTTCCTTCAGGAATACAAAGCTCCCAAAACCACCCCCTTTCTCTTCAATCGATCACATGCTCTAATCAACGTCCGTTCCACCTCGACCCAGCACCTGACCCTCCTCTTCCAGATGCTGGATCACCCTGACCTTGACCAATAGGAAGAATGCTATTATGTCTACTAATTCCCCTCTCCTAAATCCCCCCTCCTACTTTCCCACACATGAGGAGGTGGCAGCATTGAAGCTTCTGACCTAATATGGCTTCCAAGGCTGACAGGCGTCTCCCCGTGCAGGAAGAACCACATCCTGAAAAATAAAACAGACAAAACACAAAAGGAAGGGGTTACCGCTTAGCACCAATCCCTTTAACCCCCCCTCCCCCCACCAGGAGGACCTTTTGGTTTGTCAGGAAATTTGTCATGAAACTGTTTCACAAGCGCATCAGCCTTCACATCCCAACTCTTAACCCAATAGCTTCAGTCAAAGGGTAATTTTTCCAGTGCACCAAATATTGTATTCGACCCCTGTAGAGTCTAGAGTCCAGGATTTTCTTCACCTCATAATGAGTCTTCCCTTGTATTACTAAAGGAGGGGGCGGAGCAGCTGGCAAAAGTCTGAGGGTAGATTCTCTGACCGGTCTCAATAAGCTACTGTGGAAAACAGGGTGTATTTTCCCTAATATGCGAGGGAGTCTAAGTTGGACAGTCACCAGGTTAATCACTTTCATTATAGGAGAGGGAACTATGAATTTGGGTCCAAACTTCTTGCTGGGCACACTCAATCTTAAGTACTTGGTTGACAAATACACCTTATCACCTATTCGGAAAGGTGGTTGGAGACCCCGATGTTTGTCGGCTTCAGCCTAATATTTTTCCACTGACTCCGCTAAAGCTTTTTTTGTATTCTCCCAACCCTTTTTCAATGAGGTCATCCAGTCCATTAAGGACATGGAAGTAGGCGACTCTCTAGGCAATTTAGGCATCGGCACAAAATCCATGCCCGTAGTTATCTGAAAAGGAGTCAAGCCAGTACTGCTGTGTACTGCATTATTATAAGCAACTTCTGCGAACGGTAGCAAGTCCACCCAGTTCTCTTGTTGATAATTCACATAACACCTAATGTACTGCTCCACCATTGAATTCAATTTTTCAGCCAATCTGTTAGTCGACAGATGAAAAGCTGAGCTAAGTCCCTGAGATGACCCAATGGATCATAGAAACTCCCTTCAAAACCTAGTGGTAAATTGGACCCCGTGGTCCGATATTATTCGTCTTGGGACTCCATGTAGCCTGTAGATGTGTTTCACAAATAGCTTTGCCAGTTTTTTAGCTGAGGGTAGTCCACTGCAGGCAATGAAGTGGGCTTGCTTGGAGAATAAATCAATGACAGTCCAAATGACTCGGTTGCCCACTGTCGGAGAGCTCAACTATGAAGTCCATCACAATCTCCTCCCAGGGCTTGGTGGGTTCGGCCACAGTCTGGAGAAGTCCAGGGGGCTTCCCCGGTCAATATTTCATGGTGGCACAGGTGGCACAGCTCCTGACATAGTCTTCCACTTCGGTTTTCATTTTTGGCCACCAGAATTGCCTCCTAGTCAAATGGAGGATTTTTAAAAACCCAAAGTGTTCCCCTAAGCGAGAATCATGACTTCTCTTCAGTACCAGGAGCTGTAGGCTGTGGGGCACATAAAGTTTATTCCCTTTTCATGCCAACCTGTCCCTTAGGGTGAGGTCCGCCTGGTGCTCTTTGAACCAGGAATCATCTGAAAGCTCTGCTTTTAGCTCCGCTGTCAATTTGTCTTTGGGGAGGTTAGAACCCTGGCATGTTTGCACTCTGGTGTGGGCTTGGGCAGCTGGCTGAGACTCTGAAATCATGGCGTGATTTACCTCTTCCCGTCAGCTGTCAAATTGGGGTTTGCGGGAGAGAGCGTCAGCCAGAAGGTTCTTACCCCCTGGGATATATTTCAGGTTAAAGTTAAAAAGTTTGAAATATTGAGCCCAATGAACCTGCTTTGGAGAAAGCTTCCTCGGGGTCTTCAGTGCCTCGAGATTCTTGTGGTCAGTCCAAACCTCAAAAGGCTCATCCACCCCCTCCAGGAAATGTCTCCAGGACAGGAGAGTGCAAATGCCTCTTTTTCCCATACCGCCCATCTGCGCTCAGTGTCCATTAACTTCCTGGATACGTAAGCACATGGCATTAGATTGTTCCGGGGGTCTCTTTGTAGAACAGCTGCCACTGCCACATCACTTGCATCAGCCTGAACCACGAAGGGTTTAGTTGGGTCAGGATGCTGTAGTATCGGCTCCATCGCAAATAGGCGTTTTAACCGTTCAAAAGATTTTTGGCAGTCCATTGTCCAAGCTAAGGGCTGGCTGGGTTTTGGCTTGGTGGGAGATGGGCCGGTCTTTAGCAATTCTGTCAAAGGGAGTGCGACTTCAGTGAAGGAAGGGATGAATTGTCTGTAAAAGTTTGAAAAATCCCAGGAAGCTTTGGAGCTGCTTACGGGTGCGTAGGGGCTGCCAGTCCAGTACTGCCTTCACCTTACCTGAGTCCATTTCGATACCCTTATTCAACACCCTGTATCCCAGGTATTCCAGGGCCTCCTTGTGGAACTCGCATTTGGACAATTTTGCATAAAGTTTGGCTGCTAGGGGTTTTTTCAGCACTTGTCTGACTAATTTGATGTGGTCTTCAATATTTTCGCTGAATATAAGAATGTCATCGAGATAAACAAGAACTCCCTGATATAAATGCTCATGCAAAATCTCGTTGATCAGTTGCATGAAGACCCCTGGGGCCCCCTGGAGTCCGAAAGGCATGATCCGGAATTGGAAGCCGCCCAAGGGGCAGTTAAATGAACTTTGGGCTTACCTTGAACATTCCATCTATGTGCACTGCTGGAGTGTCCAAGCGTAGGTGTTTATCGGTCAGTTATGATATCACTGAGTTGGAATTTCTTTGGCCACGTCTTCCTCCTTCCAGCCGAGCCTCAGTTTTTTCAAAGAAACCGGAACCAGGGAAGACGCCATCCGATAGAAGAACCGACCACTCCTGGACCCCGGACCAGTACAAGCCAGGGTGGGATTTGGACACTCCAGCAGTGCACATAGATGGAACGTTCAAGGTAAAAAGCCACAGCCTGGACTGTGGCTGCCGAGATCTATCTCGGAACCCTAACCTGTCCTGAGATCTGTCTCCTCCCTGGAAATAAGGTCTCTGAGACTGGGAGGCGGGGAATCCTGCCTCCGTATTCCGAAAGGGCTGCCTACGATAATAAGGAGTTGGTCTCCTATCATATCTCCTATGCAGCTGGGGTAGCACCTTCCTCTTGTCTTTCCCTTCCACCAGGATGGGATCTAACACATCTCCAAAGAGCTGTTGTCCCTTAAAGGGTGAAGCTGCCAGACGCCCTTTAGACCTGGCATTTGCCTGCCATTGGCACAGCCATAACAAACATCTAGATGCCACATTAGAAGCTACAGCCCTGGAGGCAAATTTTGCAGCAGTAATAGAGGCATCAGCTGTGTGTTCTGTTGCAGCAATCAGCTTACTAAGATCTTGCTGTAGGCGGAGATCCTCTGGGGAAGCCCTGGCTTGAAGCTGCTTGAACCATAGGAGTGATGTCCTGGCCATAAAGGAAGCCGCAGTAGCAGATCTAATCACCCAAGCAGCAGCCTAATGAGTTTTACGCGTGGCCAAATCCGCCTTCCTATCCTCTGACTTCAACCCTTCTGCGTTATCAGAGGGAAGAATAGAAGCAGAAGCCAAATTAGTCAAGAGAGAATCCACTGTAGGAATTTGGAGAAGATCCTCAAGTTCCTTTTCCACTGAATACATCTTTTTATCCATGCCACTAGGAGGAGGAACAGAGATAGGATGTTCCCACTGTCTTTTAATTGTATCCACAAAAAATTGTGGAGAAGGGATAACCTCCTGAGTAGTGACCTGTTCTGAAAACAGCCTAGCACAAAGATCCTGAGAATCCTTAGGAGCTGAAGCAGATTTATCCACTTGGCCCATATTAGCAGTCATTTTAGCCTTAAGCAATAAGGTTCTGAAAAGATGAGGGCGGAATAAACAAGAATAAACTGGTTTGTCCTGAGCAATGCCCTCATCCCGATATCTCAAATTCACCTAATTCCTCCTCACCTTCCAGTGAATCTTCACTGCGAAGGGATTGAGTATCATGATATGATTCCTCCCTGTGATCCCTATGCCTAGGTAGCTGAGTCACAGGGGCTGCCCTGGAAGGTCCAGGATGGGAAGGAGCCAAAATACCTCTCTGGGCTAATGCCTCATCAATACCCTGAGTAATGGTTTGTAGAATGGCAGAACGTAATTCTGAGGACTAACTTTGCTGCACTGGCTCCAGAGGGCGGAGTCCTGCTGCTGTGGGCGTAAAGGTGGCCGAAGGCACAGAGCCCTGTCTGCCTGGCACCTGAGAAGTCTTAGCAGGGGGCTGAGCAGTGGGTAAGACATAACCTTCCTGAAAAGGAACAGCTTGAAACCCATGTTGTTCCTGAATAATAGTGGGAGACCAGTTAGGTTGCTCCTCTTGTATTTCCTGAGTTATTATAACAGTGGGAAAAATATGAGAAACCCCACCCTGATCCCTTGAACCCACAGGGGATTTGGGAGCTGCAGCCTGTTGTTTGAGCTTTTGCAAAATGCTTTTCCAAGGCTTTTTGCCTTCTCAGGGCATCCTTATCAGCAGCTACAGAGGATTTAGTCTGTTTAGCTTGGGTGCTAACAGAAGGCTTATTGGATCTCACTCTTGGCTTATTAATGTTAGAGCCTTCTGGCTGAGGTTGAGGTGTAGAAGACCCCTCAGGATCACTGCTATTGGCCATAATGGATGCAAATTGAGAGATTCAACCCAAAGAATAAGGTAATAAGAAAAGGGGTTACTCACTGCGCAGTGCAGGGCTCTTAAATTGCTAAACCGGCAACACGGTTTGTTTGCAATAATAATAAGCAGCAGCAGCAGCAATAGAAGGGCACTCCAGGAGTTAAGGAGACAAAAAGGCTGCTACACAGACTCCCAGGCCACAAAAACACTGATCCCAAGAAGAAAACACAGTTTACTTGCGTGATAAGAATGTAAAGGCTCCCAGATTGCAGATCTTCGCCCAGCTGCTTTCAAAGGAGTATTTTGCTGCGTTGTAAACCCGAACAAAATGGCTGCTGCCAACAAAATGGCAGCTATCGGCCGCGCAGTCAGCGCTCTCTCTCCAGCGATCCGCAGCGCTCCAGCAGCAATCCGTGGCGAAATCCAAAGCCTCGGACCTAAGGCTAAAAATGACCTCCTCATGCTCCCAGCTGCTATTGTAAGTCAGGGAGCAATGGCCGCCGCCACAGCGATCTTATCCCTGCCTTGCAGAGCATGCAGCGCTGACTCACAGCTCACTCTCACTGCCTCAGCCACCCAAGCCAATTTTAAAGAGGCTCGGGTTTTGGGTGGGGGGTTTGGCCAATTATATATTGAATTTTAAGAAAAAATGAAGAACCAACTCTAATAAGTCTTTCCTGTCTGACTGAGTTGGAAAAACTGAGGCTCGGCTGGAAGGAGGATGGCGTGGCCAAAGAAATTCCAACTCAGTGATGTCATAACTGACTGAAAAACACCCACGCTTGGACACTCCAAGCAGTGCACAGGAGATAGCGATTTTCCATTTATCTCCCTCCTTTATGCAAACTTCTCTTAGATCTAGCTTGGTGAAAATTTTTCCTTTCAATAGGTGGTTGAGTAAGTCTTTCATTAGTGGGAGAGGATAGGTATTTTGAATGCAAATTGTGTTTATGGCTCGAAAATCGATACACATCCTCAAAGTGCCATTTTTTTTCTCTTTAAATAATATTGGGGCGGCCATGGTGGATTTTGCAGGCTCGATGAACCCTCTGGCTAAGTTGGTGTCAATGTACTTCCTCAATTCAGTCATCTCAGCAGGTGTCATGGAGTACATCCTAGGCTTTGGCAATTTAACCCCCGGTTGTAATTCGATGGCGCAGTCTGTGGGCCGGTGAGTGGGGAGGTGGTTACATTCCTCCTCGTTGAAAGCATCGGCTAAGTCTGCATATACCTTGGGGATTTGGTGTTCGCCTGGAGGCTTGTCTGAACAAGCTGCTGCTGTTTCTGGCTGCTGGTCATTTTGGGTAGGTTGGTGGTTGGGGGGAGGGCTAAGGGGTGTTGGGCCAACCCCTATCCTGACTTTTCGGTATCCACCTTCCCATGTGATGGTGGGCCCCCCATTTATCTAGCCAAGCCAAGCCTAGTATGATAAATTCTGACATCTTTGGGGTTACTATAAATCATATGAGTTCATGATGTTTCCCCATTTCTAATCTAATCAGTTCAGTAACATGAGAGGAAGGGACTCCCCCAATTAGCGTGCCATCAATCTGGTAAAATTTAATCGATTTTTTTAAAGGGTGTTGTTTTGATGCCCAAGTGTTCTACAATTTTAAGGCCGATTAGACATCTGGTGCAGCCCGTGTCTATTACTGCTGGGAGTTCTGTTTCTTTCCCTGTTTCTGGCAGGACTAGTTTTACTTTAATTGAGAAAGGGGTGATGGGGGGAGACTTCCGGGTTGCTGTTTGTCGCTGCCAGACGTTCCTTTGGGATCGTCAGCTTCCATCGCCTGTTAGAGCCGCCTTCACAACGGAATGGCGGCTCGAAAAAACTCCGTTTCCATGAGGAAACAGAGATAGAGCCGGCAGGGGTGGGTAGAACTCTCTGCGGAGTCCCAAAAGTTTTTCCTTTACTTTTGGGACGGAGCGGATGAGATGCCCCGTATCCCCAGCCGCTGCTCCGGGCTTTGGGAGACCTCTGCTGATGCAGAGCCAGGCGTCAAAAGCAAGCCTGCAAATTTAACAGACTACTCAAAGAAAATGTGAGCTGGACCTGTAATACTGAACCGCAAGTATTTTACTGATTTTTTAAAGAAAATTACTTAAGAGAGAGGAGGAGAAGAAAGAGGGGGAAAAAAAGCCTTTTAAAATGGCGTCGGCTGGAGGAGAGGCTGAAAGGGAAAGTCCTTCCGTTTTCTATTACTACAATGTAGCGGAATAAATACCACTGGCTACATTTGTAGACAAAACTTCGCTCCTGTGTCTTTTTCTCTTTTTTTTCCCTTGGAGACCTGATATTGTTGTTGATTGGAAAGAAGTCCTTTTTTTTTTCTTGCTTTTTTTTTAACAAAGCCTGCCTGGGCGGAAACATGGCACTGAGACTCATAAAGTCAGATAAACAAGAAGGGGGGGGATCCCCCCACCAACAACTTAAAGGAACAAGTCTTAATTCTTCAGTCTCAGAAACCTGATTTTAATATAATAGAATTTTTTATAGAGGAGATTGAAAGAAGGGAGGAGATTGTGAATCAGCAATTTGAAAAATTTAAGCAGGAAATTAAAGAATTGGTGAAATCTAAGTTTGATTTTTTGGAGAAAAAATTCTCAAAAGTGGTTAATGGTTTTACAGGATTTATGATACAGTTGGACACAAATACTAATGTACTAGAGTCTAAAATGGAAGAAATTCAAGATAAATTGGACAATAGAATTCAAAAAATTGAAAATGATTTGACAAACACTCAGGATAATAGCTTAGAAGAAAAACCTAAAATGGATGCTGATCAAAAGTATGGTAATGTAGAAAATCTGCAACAGAAGATTGAAAAAGAGATTTTAATGGTACAATATAATTTCACAGAATATGCGATAAGATTAAGAGGTTTGCAGGAAAATAATAGAGATGATTTAAGGAAAATACCTTCTGAATTTCTAGCTGGGATTCTAAAGGTTCAACCTGACGAAGTGTTTTGTAGGATCGACAGAGTTTATCGAATCAACTCCTGGATTGCCAAGCAAAGGCAATTGCCTAGAGATGTGGTGATTTATTTTACAGATAAAGTAATTAGGAATAATATCGTACAAAATTCCTTCAATTCTAATTTGCAATTGTATGGAAGAAAGATTTGGATTTACAAGGAACTCCCACCTAAGATATTGATGGAAAGGAAGAAATTTGGTTTTCTGGTGAATGAGTTAAAAAAGAGAAATATCTCATACAGGTGGGACGCCCCAGTTGGTATTATATTTAGATACCAAGGAGAAAGACATCAGCTAAATACTGTTGAAAGAGCGGAAGAATTTTATCAAAATAGGTTGAAAATGAACTTAACATCTTCAGGTATAATACAGGATAAGCAGAAGGAGCCGGAAATAAAGGTAAAATATCGAATTACAGAGACTGTACCAGATGAATTGCCTTTGGATTTTTTGGATACCCCAGCTGGACTATCTACAAATTTGAGAGAAGAGGCATCTAATCTTAATGTGATGACTTATCAAGGCAAGGATAAGCATGGAAACCAATTAGGGGATATACAAGGGATAAAAAAGAAACATGAGATACAAAAGCAAAACCAACAAGACCAATCTACAAAGCAGAATAAAAACCGACTAGATGATACACATTTTGTAGAAAGGGAACCAGGATGGAAACCAAACCCACAAAAAGAAAAGAAAAAAAGAAATAGGTGGCATAAAAATAGAAATTTCTAAATCAGGCAACAGTGAAGCCAGTGATTTTTAAAATATGAACGATTATGTGTAAATACAGAAGAGGCGACGTATTGGTTAATATCATCCTGAGGTTTGTGGCAGATCTCTGCATGGCCGTAATCTGGGGACGTGAAACGAGCCCAGAACTGATGGATTTGAATTATCCATTTTGGAATTTCTTTTTGTGTTGATAAACATATTATATTATCTTGAATCACAAGGCAAGAGAATTATGCTGGGGCATGCAGAAGATCGGGTTGTTACCCACTACGATGATGGGAATTAATAATCCTGATGAAACCCACAATTATTACTATATGGAATATAATTATAATGTCACTCGGGTGGTTGTTTTTACTTTTATACATATAAGAAGATATTTACTACTGATGGGGGCAGATATGATTGAAGATCCTGAATAAACTGTTGCACCAGCAAGCTATGTTACCCAATTATGGATGTTGGTTCTACCAATCCAGTGGAAAGACCTCAAAGAAGATACTATATGGATTATAAATTTAAAGTCATTGTCTTTTCTTTTTTTTTATTTAGATATAATGGAAAATATAGACATATATTTTTAAGTAGTGTGGGCAGTGAATCAAAGATGTTAAGAAATGTTGTGTATGGCAATTTTGCATGATAGTGGGTGAATAAGCTAGTTAGTAGATTGATTAGTCTAAGAAAAGGGATTTTTAAGTGTTATATTTAGGGGAGTGGAGGAAATGGATAGAGTGGAATAAATGTTAAACTAGATTTTATGGGGAAGGCCGCTTTGAAATGTTATAGTAATATATATAGAAGATTAAATGTTAAAGTAGGACTTATCGTATAGTTTTAAAGTGGAGAAGTTATTCTATAATGTCATAGTATAATGTCTTTTTTTTTCCCTTTCTTTTCTCTTTTCTGATATGTATGGATAAAGGGGGATGTTATAATATTAATAATATTTTTAGTAAGTAAAGGTCAATATCTAGAGGAGGGAGTAAGTAATCTGTTATGAATTAGGTTTTTTTTTGTTATGAAGAAGTCACAGGGGGGGATGGGTGGGGAGGGGGGGTTAGGGAGGGGGAGGGGGAGGGGGAAAAAAAAGGGGGAAAAATTTGTATCTGAAAACTTTTTCAATAAAAAAAAAGAGAAAGGGGTGATGGGGGCACTCACCATCGGGTCTTCATCCCCGCTGGGCTCGTCGGGAGGTGCTCCTGTAGCCGGAGAATCCCCCCTCTCTTCAGTGGGGAGGGGAATCTCCATGGCTTGTTTGGTGAATTGGCTGGTGTCTGGGGTTTTCTTTGGAGCTCTCCTCCCTCATGCAGCTGTGGCGAGTCATTGTTCTTTGGAACTGGGGCAGGGGCCAAGCACTCAGAAGCTCAATGTCCTGTTTGTCCACAGCGATAGCATTTAATCACCCCCCCCTTGTGGAGGGGGGGTGCGATATGCAGGTTTTGAAATGGGCTTTTTTGCTAATGCCCTACGAAGTGGCTGCTGAGCTGGTGTTTGGCTTGGGGGGGGTGTACTTCTCTGTCCAGCGCAATGGACATGGTATAATAGTCGTGGAGATGCTCAGGTACTCCCCGGATCCCACAGGCTTTTCTGACTTCTGGGTCGCTGGCGTCCTTGAAGTAGTGCAGGAGTATGCGATCAGGCCAATGGCTCAGAGTGCCTGCGACTCGCCTAAAGTCCCATACAAAGTCTTTCATCGGTCGATTACCTTGCTTCATGAGTTTTAGCGTGGCTTCGTTTTTGTTTATACGGTCTGGGTCGTCAAAGCGGGACCATAGCAGTGTGATAAAGCCTTCAATATCATAAAGTTAAACAGCACCCTCATCGTGTAGCTGGGCTATCCATTCAGAGGCCTCCCCCTCATTTATCCCATCTGAGACTGCCGACACCAAGTCCTGTTCTGCTTTGTATTGGTCACCATACTGATCAACGTGAGCCTAGACCCTGCTGAGGAAGTAAGCTAGCTTGGCTGGTGTTCTGTCAAAAGTTGCTCTGAGGCGGGGTGGTGTTGGCCTCATGGGGGGGGCATCAGCTGCGGGTGGTTGGGGGAGGGGGGCTGGTTGCTGAGCTGCTTGCTGCACTGGAGGGGAGGGCATTGCAGCTGGCTGTTGGATTAGTCCCCCCTGTAGTGCCCCTGGTTGTTGCATTCCAACAGGTTGGTGTGAAGGTAGCTGGGTTGGAGGGGCGGCAGGTGACGGTGTTGGTTGTTGGGGGAGGGGGGCTGGTTGCTGAGCTGCTTGCTGCGCTGGAGGAAAAGGCATTCCAGATGGCTGCTGGATTAGCCCCCCCTGTGGTGCCAAGATTGTTGAGGCATAGGAGGGGGGCCAGGGGGATCCCTGGGAGCTTGGGACAGATGGCGCGGGATACCACTGGCACTGGATCCATCCCTGGCCTGGGTAAAAAGCCCAAATGGGCGGTATGCTCTCCGCAGGAGGTAATGCAGGCTGGAGAGGGCCCCAAAAAGGAGGGTTTTGGAATCCCACTGCTGCAGGGTTGCCATGGTGTGTCGATCTTTCCAATTCGCTCCTAGCCATGGGGGTGGGGACTGCACTCCACTAACCCCCCATCCTTGTCCCAGGCCAGGGAAAGAGAAAGTAGGTTGCGCTAGCCATCTCACCTCAAGGGGTTTTGAAGAGGGTGCGTATTTCCCCACTTCCATCCATTCAAAGCATTCAGGAAGTCCAGACAAGGACTGGCTCTGCGTGGGGTCCAGCCGGTCCCAGTCCTGGCAGTCGCTGGAGCCCACAGCAGCCCCTATCCTCCAGTCACTCTCACGTGGCGACTTCAAATCCCCTCCTGAAGCTGGGTCGGACTGGCAACTCTTCAGGACTCTGATGCCTTAGGCCAAGTCCCGAGCCGAAGGGCTTCCTCTGCAGCCTTCATGGCCTGTTCCATTTCTTCAGCAGAAGAAAGCAAGGGGTCGGTACTTCCTTGAGCCCCCAGGCCCCCGACAGCTCCTTCCTTCTCTTCCATCTTCACTGAGTCTTCGCACCACCCAGGGTTTAGGTAGATGCTGGGGCTCAGCACCCCTGACAGCCCCCTTATGGGGTGCCATTAGGTTTTAGAGAGATTCAGGATAATGTCAGTGTTCCAGAAAACCCCCGACTCCCAGTAAAGATGCGGAAGCAGGCATTTTCCAAAGTTCTCTTTACTAGAAATAGGTAAACTGGCACATCTGGGAAATCCCGAATAGGAAAAGCCCGGGCTTTCTTTCAGGAATACAAAGCTCCCAAAACCACCCCCTTTCTCCTCAATTGATCACCTCCTCCAATCAATGTCCGTTCCACCTCGACCCAGCACCTGACCCTCCTCCTCCAGATGCTGGATCACCCTGACCTTGACCGATAGGAAGAATGCTATTATGTCTACTAATTCCTCTCTCCTAAATCCCCCCTCCTACTTTCCCACACATGAGGAGGTGGCAGCATTGAAGCTTCCGGCCTAATATGGCTTCCAAGGCTAACAGTCTGGCTGATAAACTTTTTATCTCTCAACGTATGATAAAATTTTATCTCTCAACTCTGGTGACCCAGTACTAAAGCTGAGGGAAGAACTTGAATCAGAAGGTTATGTTTGCCATTGGTTTACTTATCAACAAGAAAGAAAGTTTTAAACTGGACAAAAAGTGCTATGGATTTGACTTTGTTAAAAATGAATTGGAAATTTCATTATGTGGCAACGATGAACATATTATTGCTAAGTCTATAAAATGCTATTGAAATTGAATTTGGAAAATGAACATGTAAAAACATTGTATAATTCAGTGGGCAAGGAATCTTCGATATAATGTGTTGCTTGAACAATGGGAAAATATGTGGAAAAAGGGTTTTAAATTTACATTGAATTATAATCTAAAAGGAAATTTCTATAAAATGATGTATCATTGATATATAAGACCAGATAAGTTATCTAAGATGTATAAAGATATGTCAAATGAATGTTGGAAGTGTAAAAGTAAAGAATGGACTTTTTATCATCTATGGTGGACATGTGATAAAGCAAAATTGGAGAATGATTCATATTTCAATACAGAAAATTTTGAAAATGGAGATAAAAATGAAACCAGTTTTCCTTTGGGCCTAATGGAAAAAAAAACTAGAGATAAAATTTGGAACTTTGTTATTATATATGTTGACAGCAGCAAGACTATTGTATGGACAAAAATGGAAGGACACTTCGATTCCTACTATGGACGAATGATTTCAGAAGTTGATGGAGTTGGCTGAAATGGCAAAATTGACTACTTTGGTTAAGAAAAGAACATAAATACTTATGTTTTCACATGGAGATCGCTTCTGAACTTCGTGCTTGAAGTGGAAAAGAATGAAACTTTGATTTTGGGTTTTACTCAGTAGATCGATAGATCTTTACAGAAATAGCTTGTTCATATTATTATGAAAAAACAAATGCTTGTGATTTGATGTTAAAGCCTTATTTTATTGCAACAGAGAGAGTCGGAAGCCAATGTTTCTTTTTCTTTCTTCCTTTCTTCCTTTCTTCCTTTCTTCCTTTCTTTCTTTCATCAAGCATGTGTTAGGTAACAGATATAAGTATAAACATAATTATGAATACATGAAATGGATACGAATAAAAGGGAACATTAGGACAGGGACGATAGGCATGCCCCTTAAAGACCTCTTAGGAATGGGGTGAGGTCGACAGGAAACAGTCTTAAGGTTAAAGTTTTGGGGGTTTGGGGAAGAAACACAAGAGTCAGGTAATGCATACCAGGCATTGACCACTCTGTTGCTGAAGTTGTATTTTGTGCAATCACATTTGGAGCAGTTTACCTTAAATTTGTATCTATTGTGTGCTCATGTATTATTGTGGTTGAAGCTGAAGTAGTAATTGACAGGTAGGACATTGTAGCAGATAATTTTATGTACTATGCTTAGGTTGGACCGAAGGCGGCAAAGTTCTAAATGTCTAAGCCCAAAATTTCGAGTCTGGTGGCATAAGGTATTCTGTTGCGAGTAGAGGAGTGGAGGACTCTTCTCGTGAAATATCTCTGGACTCGTTCAATTGTATTAATGTCCGATATGCAGTGCAGGTTCCAGACAGATGAGCTGTATTCAAGAATTAGTCTAGCAAAAGTTTTGTATGCCCTAGTTTGCGGTACAATACTTATCCTTCCTCACTTCTCTTCCCCGTTTTCCTCCCCATTGCTTTTCTATTTCCTTTTGTATTTTACAATATTTTATAACTCAATAAAATCTTAAACTGAAAAAAAATTAAAACCAGATGGCTCTAGCTAAAAAACGACTGCCCTCAAATGATTGGTTAGAGGATTCAAATTGTAGAGATCCCAAAGGCTGAGTTGCAGAGCACTCTTTCAAATTTTCCAAGCAAGCAGGAGAAAAACAATCATCCCTGCTTCTTGCTCTTTTCCTCAGACATTCTGAGGTTAAAAGAATGACACTAAACAGCAGCTTATGGTACAAGCAGTCTTAACCAAATATGGGTTAGAAAGGCACTTTTTTCTGATTGAGGACATCTCACTTTGAGCGCAGTACCAAGGCTACAGGAGATATCTCCAATAACCTGCTAACTTCATCAAAAATTAAACCCCAATGCTCAACTTGCTTATGAAAAGCAAAGAGGTCATTCCTCTAGCTTATTCATACCTTCACTGCAACAATGCCATAGTGTCATAGTGCCTTCTTTGTAAAAGAGGGGGACACAGTCTAGAAGCCAGAACAGGCTGAGTCTCAGTGATGAGGAGCCACAGAGTCTAGAATTTTGTTATTCCTTCTGAGCCACTACTTGGGGGATCTGTTGCCTACCTAAGGAGGAACCCGAGCTGGATCCTAAGGGGAGAGAGCCTCACCCCAGGAATAGCATCTAGGTCCTATGTAGAGGGGCCCAAAAAGTGACAGAGAAGGAAGGTATAACTCACTTGCTCATGTTCCTAATGATCCATTAATCTAATGGATCCATTAACCACCTCCTATTTCTCATGGGTTGGTGTTCACTAGCTTTACTCCTATCTTCTTTGTGTTAGAACTTTTGTGGAGACATGGATGCCAGCTGCAGCCTTTGAGATGCCACTTCTATTTCCAACATATGGATTTCCTATATGCAACTAGTATGTGGATGCCCCTAGTTAATGCATTTAATACTGTCAACACACTTGTCCTGATGGATGAAAATACCTCTGGTTTAACCACTAGTCTTCTGCTTCCTTTGCATTTCTCTGCGTTTGGGAGCTGCTTGTCTGACAAACAATTTGGAGAGCAGAAGTCAGTCTGAAGATGGCCACCATGTGACAGCTCTTTTAGTGAGTTCCTTACCATCTTATTTTAGTTACTGTTATATAGGGTTGTAAAATGATTTATTTTTATCTATTTTTATCTAATATTATTAACTAATAAGGTTAGTTTTCTTTCACAAGGAGAAGTAATTTTAGGCTTTTAGATTTAGGATTAGATAGGATTAGGTTTTAGACTACAAGTTTTGGAATTTATCAGCTCCAAACATTCGTTTGATGAAGTGGGAGTATGTTAAAATCCTTTAAACCATCCAAGGATGCAAAAACAAAAGCTAACAATAAAAGCAAAAAGGGACTTGAAAAGAAATTTTAGAAGGAGTAAGTCTTCTTTTTTCTCGTCTCCCCTTGTAACCTCTGTAAACAAGTCCTGCTCCTAACTGGATTGGGAGGAGGAGCATTGCCATTTTGTGGAAAATGAGGCTTCATCAGGAGACACAGGGGTTAGGGTACAAGAATAATATTAAGAGCAATTTTAAAGGACACTTGGATTTGGTTGCTAAGAATTGCCTCTTGACAGCACAAACAGTTATGGAAGTAAATAGCAAAGCCCATGCTCCAAAACTTACTTTTAGAGACAGTTCACGTGGATCAGGGGCTGCAAGATGGAGAAGACACAGAAGAGAGGCTAGTGCTACAAAGACTTAGGATAGTACTCCAAGTTGCTGATATTCCTTTGAACAGGGGCAGGCTGCATAATAACATGCATAGGTGGCATAGTAATATTGAACTCTCTTTCCCAACTTCTACACTGCAGGGTATATTCTAATGAACTAACAGAGATTTCTTGGCTCCCCAGCTAAGTGTAAAAGAATATTGTTAACCTTTGGGCAGATTGTTCTTCCATCGATGTTATTCAGTCTTGAAACCTTTCTAAGGAAATATTGTATTCGGCCAATACGGGTGTTTTATACCACCCAAATCCAACCTCTGCTAAAAGTCTGGGCAGAGAGCCAAGACAGCGAGGGAGGCCTACTCTAACCTTGAAAATTCTAAAACATTAACAGCCAAGCAAAGAATCCCTCTATTAACAAGGATAGAACACGATAAGGATAATAAAAAGAGAACTCAGATCTACTTAACAGATAGTAACAGTTTATGGAGGATGAAGAAGAATTCATTCATCAGTTTGCCACCCTTTGCCCAGAAGATCAACAGCTGATTTTAAAGAAAATCAGAATAATCAGTTCAATATCGAAGTTGACAACTAATGCAACAGAAAGCTCCCCTCTAGCTGCTCTTCTGCAGAATTGTTACTAAGCTCTATTTCTGAAAGCACCAAATCCCCAACAAAATAAAAAGGGAATGTGTCAGCCCAAAGCAAAAAGTAAAGTAAAGAATACTCAGCAGGATATAACAATATAAATCCAAATCCAGCTCCAAAAATAAATTGACATTCAGTACCCTTATTCCCTAGTCAACAAACCCAGTCAGAATATCTTGCTTTCAGGAGTCCTATACAAATTGTGATTTTGGAACATAGCTGGGTGGAAAGAAGTGGCTGACAGTGGACTAGTGAGTTTCTTATCTAAATCTGATGTAATAGCCATCCAGGAATGTTAGTCAGGATGGGGCTGGATTCTCTCTCCCAGAGCCACAAGAAGGACCGTATCAGGTAGGACCAACGCTCCTTCTCCATTGCGCTGGGGAGAGAGAATCCAGGAATGGGACTTACCAAAGCCGGCCTGCTCTATGGGTGGGAAGCAGTGTGGACCCTCTGGAGGACTCACCTGCCAAAGGCCGCTTCAGCTGAAGCGAAGGCGTCCAACTTGTAATGTCTGATGAAGGGGGATGGAGAGGACCATGTCGCTGCTCGACAGACCTCCTCTATAGAGGCCTGTGTCACCCATACAACTGTCATGGCCATGCTTCTGGTGGAATGGGCTGTCACATTCCAAGGCACTGGAAGAGTCTGAACCTCATAGGCCTTGGCAATGCATGCCCAAATCCATTGTCCCACCATCGATGGAGTGACCCTGTTGCCCAGAATAGAGGGCTGGAAGGAAATAAACAGGGACTCTGTCCTCCTGAGGGGGGAAGTCCTCTTAATATAAATGTGAAGGGCCCTCTTAATATCCAAGGTGTGCCATTTCTTTCTCCAGAGCATGCTTTGGCCCAGAGCAGAAGTTGGGCAGTATCAGTTCCTGGGCCCTATTGGACCAGGAATTCACCTTGGGAACGAAGGAGGGGTTCAACCGCAGGACTACCCTGTCAGGGTGGAATATATATAGGTCTTTCCTCACAGAAAGAGCCATCAGTTCTGAGATCTGTCTGGCCAACGTGATGGGCCACAAGGAAGGCTACCTTACATGTGAGGAAGCACAGGCTAGCCAATTTTAGTGGCTCAAAGGGTCCCTCAATGAGGGCATGCAAAAACTTCATCAGGTCCCAGGTGGGGTACCTGTGGACCACAGGAGGCCTCAAGTTCGTAGTACCCCTGAGGAACCTGCACATGGTAGGATGTTTAGTGAGAGACTCGACTCCCACATAAGACCAAAGACAGTGCTGCCACCTGCCTATGGATAGTATTAGGTGTCAACCCTTTGTCCAATCCTTCCTGGAGTAACTCCATAACTTGAGCCACTGACACCGAAGAAGGATCAGCGTACATCCTGGAACACCAGGTGCAAAAGGCCTTCTAGGTAGCATCATATATCCTGTCGGTGATGGCCTCCTGGAGGCCTGTATGGTTTGGATGACCCTGGAGGAAAGGTTGTCCTGACTCAGGACCTTCCACTCAAGCGTCGGATGGTCAGTTGGAGCCACTGTGGATCAGGGTGGATCAGAGCCCCCTGGCTGAGAGAGATTCTGTCCTGAGGTATCCTCCAGGGTCGGGCCACCAACAGGTTGACCAGATTGGCAAACCATGGTCTTCTGGGCCAATGGGGGGCCAATAGTAATATCTTCGACCTTTTCATCAACACCCTCCTGATTACCGCTGAAATTAGCAGGAGGGAAGGCGTAGAGGAGCCCCCTGGGCCATGGACTGTGGAGGGCATTGACCCCTTCCACCCCCCGTGATGCAAACCTGCTGAAGAACTTTGGCAGTTATTATTGTTTCTTTCACCTGTTCCTCCTCCAATTCAATATATAACAAAAAATTATTTAAAAATTTTATTAATTTTTTTTCTGTTCCTGTTAGTATCCTATCTAACTCAGTCTTTTCCAAATAAAAACCATGTAACTTAGCATCTTTTTCATATCTTTTTCTTATCTGGATATACATATACCAATCTATCTCAATCCCGTTCTTCTAGTTCTCGTTTCTCTTTCAATTCCCCCTTATCTGTTAACAAATCCTTGTATCTAACAGAATTTCCAAAATTAAAAACATTTGGGTGTATTAAAGCTTCCATCCGAATTAATAGTATTTGTGCTGCACCAAGGAGGCCGAGGCATGCCGAGAGCTTGACCTGTTGCAGTTGCGGGCAAGCAAACAGTGGGATGGAGAGGGCGGGGCCAGCAGTAGCTGCGCTCCCACTCCCATCAGGCCCTGCGCTCGCCACCTCCTGCACTAAAAAAACAAAAGACCTCCCTGAAAATAAGCCTGAGGGCCAGTTTGGTCTAGTGGTTAAGTCTAGTAGTTTATTTTTATATTAATAGCCTTATTAAGAAGAGGATTTTTGGTTTTTTATAAGTCATGATAGATTAAAACTGTCAGGTGAATTCCCATCCACAAGATCTGTTAACATATGACCCCACCCTCAATTAGAAGCAGTTCCTTTCAGTATTATCTTCCCTTGCTTTGTTTCCTTCCAACTCTTTAATGTTGATCCTTACAATTTTGTTTTTATCTGAATGTTCTGTATGTAAAAATAACACACAGGAATCAGGAGTGGTATTCACTTACCTTTGCTACCGGTTCACAAATGAAAGCGTGCACGCCACCTCTGCCCATGTGCAGGACCTTCTGCGCATGTGCAGAGCGTCAAAAATGGGACGTGATGACATCCGGGTGGGTGGACGGAGCCTCCCGCAGCCGCTGCTACCGCTTTGCCCGAACCAGATAGAATCGGCTAAATAGCACCACTGACAGGAACACAGAAAATGACAGACTGTTCTCTGGTTTATTGTTATAATGAGAAATGAGACAATGGCCTACATACTAACAGTTGTACTCTTTGCAGAAGCAATTTTTCCCTCAGTCCCTTTTCAGGCCACAGACATGAATTTTCTGCAACTCCCAAAGCCAATCATTGCACAAATGTATCTGCTTTATTTTCATTTATTGAAATTGGTAATCAATTAAAAGCTAAAATAGTACCATATTTCTTACCTAAATTAATAAATCAAATAATTTATATTCAATTATTTTTCTCCTTAAAGAGTACTAACACATCCTGAACATCATAATTCAAGAAAAGCTCTTCAACTGTGCTTCAAACTGTAAAATTACAATAAATATGTCATTATGCTAGAAAATCACAATTCACTACACAAAACTGTAGTGAAATAAGAATCTGTAGTGAAATAAGAAAAACAGTGTCACCACATTCCTCACCAGGTTTGGTCTAGTGCAGGTTTATTGTGGGAGGAGATCCTATTGCAAAAATGGACATCCTTCCAAAGTCAGGTTTAACTCTTGGCATCAATACAGAAGGGATTTCCTGGAGACATATTATACCAGTTTTTAATTTTTGTAATTTTGAAAAGATCCTATTTCGTTTTATTGGAGCATTTAGTCCATTAATATTAATCGAAATCAAATTTCCAATCTTCTCCATATCCTCACTTCGCTGTGGCTTTCGCCTTTGTTGTTTGTCTTGTTTCTCATCGGGTTCCTGGGATTTCATCTTCACTTATATTACTCTTTCCTCCTTTCGTTGTCTCTTTCAGTTTCCCGCCCTTTTCCGTTCTGTCACTCTTTTGGTTCTCGCAATTCTTTTGTTCCAGTTCTTCTTCATTACCGGGTTCGCTTGCATTAACTTGGTTTTCATAGAAATCATGTGCATCTCGAAGGTTCTCAATCTTCACTCTCTTTTCCTGCCACGTCATCATCAATCCCTCTGGGAGCAACCACCAATAAGGAACCCTATATTTCCTTAATTGTTCTGTCAAGAACTGGTATTTCTGTCTTTGCTCATGAACACGTTGCGGGACCTGTTTTAATATCACAATTTCTCGGTCCTTGTAAGTAATCTTTTGATCCCTAGTTAGATCCCCTAACGATTTTTTGCTAAATCGGACATGTATTTCATGAGGTAATTTATTCCGCCTAGTATAATTTTTATAGACTCGGTAGACCTCGTCTATATCGCGCTGTACCAATTCCTTCTCTCTCCCAAGCGCACCAGCTACTATTTTCCCAATTATATCTTCAAGCTGCTCGTCTTTCACTTCCGTCACGTTCTGAAATTTAAGATAGAAGGCAGCGCTATCCATCTCCAAATTAATTATCTCCCCTTCTAACTCTCGATTTACTTCCATTAATCGTGCTTCACATTTGTCCATTTTATTCTCTGATTTCTTCACTTTTGTTTCTACTCGGTCAAATCTTTGTTCATGAGCCACTAATATTTCTTGAACTTCCTCATATTTTGAGTGGATGTGCATGATTTCCTGTTTGATACTTGCCATTTCCTCCTGCACATCTTCAAACTTTTTCATTGTCTGTTCCTGATTCTTTGTAATAGTGTTTTGTATCATCTGTAGCATATTTTGAAGTTCCTGTCCTCCGACCTTTTTCTGGGGGTCTTACCAATCCTCTTAATGCTGGAGATGTCACCGTGGGGGTAGGCACCATTGAAAGGGTTAAGACCTTGTTACTGTCGACATAATTGCAAGCTTCCACCGCCTACCCCACTCATGCATACACTGGCTCTTTATCCAAAAGGATTACAAAGTAATTTCAGTGTCAAGAGCCAGAAATCCAATTTTCTACTCAATTCAATCCCCAAGAACCAGAAATCGTGTGCAATGTCTGAAAGTGAATCAGCCAAAAAAAACCTTTTTCCTCTTTTCTTGCACAGTAAATGTAGTGGACCACGGGTGGCAACAAGTTGGCAGTACCTTTCAAGAAACTGCGAACCTTGGGATGGTGTGAAAGGGGAATAGGACCCTCACCTGGTAAAACAGTTGCCAAGGCGGCAACCTGACGATGCAGCGTATTAATGGACAGCTTCTTCTTCAAGCCGTACTGCAAAAAGGCGAGAACCTGCGGGACCGTCACAGCTGTTGGTACGAAGGAATTCTTTGCGCACCAGCAACAAAACACCGCCCAGGTGGCCTGGTAGATGCAAAGCGTTGACTGCTTCCGAGAAGCTAAAATAGTGGAAATTACCTCGGAGGGGTAGTGTTCCCTCTGGAGAGCTTCCCGCTCAATCGCCAGGTGGTTAACTGGAGCCATTGAGGATCTGGATGTTGAAGAGTGCCCTGACTGAGGGAGACCTGGTGCGGTGGCAACCTCCAGGGGCGCTCCGTCGAAAGAGACATGAGGTCTGCGAACCATGGACGTCTCAGCCAGTACGGCGCCACTAGTAACACCTCCGCCTGTTCCACCAGAATCTTCCCGATCACCTTCTGGAGCAGGGGAATCGAGGGAAATGCGTACAGCAACCCAGTCGGTCACGGGGAGCAAAGGATATTGACCCCTTCAGCCGCTGGAGTCCAAAATCTGGTGAAAAACCTCGGAAGATGAGCATTCTGAGGGGTAGCAAACAAGTCCAGGATCGGGTCCCCGAAACGAACAGTGATGAGATGAAACAGGTCCAGGTGAAGACGCCATTCGGCCTGGTCTATTGTAGTCCAGCTCAACCAATCCGCCGTGGAGTTGGACGTCCCGGCGATGTTTACTGCTTTCAAGGACCGAAGATGTCGTTCCGCCCAGAGACACAGCTGCCTCGCCTCGCGCATGAGGACCTTCGAACGGGTGCTGCCCTGACGGTTGACATGCGCCTTGGCCATGACATTGTCTGTGAGAAGTAGAACATGTTGATCCGAAAGCTCAGCCCGAAAGTGTTGAAGCGTCAGGTGCACTGCCCTCAGCTCCAGCCAGTTGATGTCGTTCTGGAAATCTTCCTGAGACCGGGACTTCCGGTGCAGCTGTCAAGGCGGAAGATCGGCGCAGCGCGAGCTCCGTTGTGCCGATCAAATTTCTTGAAGCTCCGCGGCTTTTTTTAGCCGCTCTCAGCCCCGGAGAGGCAGGGGGAGCAGAGGGGCTTTCTTCGGAGGTGAGGAGAGGGTGTGCGACCCCCTCGCTGCAACAAAACGTGAGCCCCGAGGATCCGGAGATCAAGAAGAAGGCCGCATATAAGCGGCCCCGAAGCCAATGACGCTGCAGTTTTGACCGGCACGGGGAAACAGGACAGAACGTGAAGGGAGAAGAAGAAGAAGGAGATTGGATCGAGAATCGCAGGGGCTGTACAGCGACTGAAAAGAATAGCGGCAGCCCAGATAAGAAGGGAAGGAAGTTTCTATTCACGAAGCTTTTGGTGATCTCGCTGCTGAGGAACTGGAGAGAAATGGAAGGGCGAGTGAATTGGATTAAGTGTTGGTGACTATTGGAGTGAGTGAAAACTCTTAGCTGGGATAAGAACTAAAACTCAGCGGATTAAGGAGCAATATATAACGATTAACTTTATAAAGCTAATGATGATTTGGGGGTGAATCTCTTTTCTCCGAACCCCCCTTCCTCCCTAGGAAGGACAGTGAGCCTTTTTCTGCTTATCTTAATCAGCTGGACAAACGGAAATAAGAGTGGGGATTAAGGAAGCTTTCTTTTTTCTTTGAAGATATAATCAACTCTTGGTATAAGTGTATATAATAATCATGATCTAATAGATTGAGTATTTAATTACCTATTTAGATTTATTTATTACTTAACATAAATTGATATAATAATTTGTACATATAGATTTTAGCTAATTATAGATATATATGATAAGATTGAATTGACATATGGTTATAAATATTGGAATTTGAGAGTGTATTTTGATAGGAATGAAATAAGGGAGAAAGTGGATTGAATGTATATATTTAAATAGACTTCATAACAATATTTAATAATAATAATACGTAATAATAGTAGTGTATGATAATTTGGAAAAGCTTTCTGTGTTTAGCAAATATGTCAACCACAGTAACCTCCACCAAAGTGACTAAAAAGCATATAGCTTCTACAGTGGCATCCTCACCGATTACAACGCCTCCAGGGCTAAGAAAATCAGCTGAAAATTTACCAACAGCAGAGAAACCAATCACAATGCAAGGAATGCAGACAATGTTCCAAAATATCCAAGAATTAATTGAAAAGAATCAAGAAGCTACATCTAAAAATTTCGAGGACCTGAAAACAGAGATGAGTGAATTAAGAGGAGAGATGAAACAAATCAAAGAGACATTGGGAGAGATGAGAACAATTCTGACTAAACATGAGGAGAGATTGACTGAGGTTGAAAAAAATACTGAAAGAGTTGAAACTCAAATAGACAATTGTGAAAGGAGATGTGCTCAAGCAGTCGGGAAACTCAGAGGAAGTAGTATTCTTAGAGATGGAGAAGTCTGCTTTCTTCCTACGTTTGCAAAATGTGGCGGAGGACAGAGAGGAATGGTTGGAGGAAATTGTGGGAGAAGTGATTGCAGAAGTAGTGGGGAGGAAGAAGGAAGAAGTCTGTGGCGAGATAGATGAGGCCTATCGTGTTTATACCAACTATGCGAGACAGCATAATCTACCCAGAGAAATCCACATAAGACTTACTAAAAAGGCGCTCAGGGATGAAACCCTTCATAAGGCCAGGGATCAGAACATTACATATAAGGGATGGCAAATTACATTTTTAAAGCAGATCCCTAGAAGGGTGCGAGAACAGAGACAGAGTTACCAGTTTATAACCTTGCAATTAAGAAAACACAACGCGCCTTATTGACGATTATTGCCGGAAGGACTTTTGGTGACTTGGCAAGACCGAAAGATTAAAATTGAAAACATACAGGATGCACAGGATTTCTGTGAAAACTTCTTTGGACTCACTGAAGGTGAAAGAGAGAAATGAGAGAGGAATACAAGTATACCAAGGAAAGGGGAAACGAAATGGGAGGAAGGGGGAGGAAGGAGAAATAGAAGAATACGGGGTTGAAACTCGTCTAGCAGCTAAAATTAAATGGACCAATAGATAGGGATGGACCAAGGAGTGAACTATTGACAGTAAATGTCAATGGCCTCAATGCTCTGGCAAAGAGGAGACGTATATTAACTAAAATTGTGAAAACTAATGTGGATATTGTCTGTATGCAAGAAACACACATCAAACTGTCATATGTTAACTCATTGAAATGTCCTAAAGCAGGGAAATTGTTTGTAGCGGCCTCAGAGGAGAGAAAGAGAGGCGTTGCAATGTATGTAAAGGAATATCTCTCCCCGAAACAACTTTTCGCAGATGAAGAGGGATGAATATTAATGTTAGAGGTGGAAATATTTCAGAGTAAAGTTTTATTGATAGGAATTTATGCCCCAAATACTAAACATAAACTGTTCTTCCGGAAAATACAAAGAGAAATCCGTGACTTGGACTATGAGCAGGTATGTCTTCTGGGTGATTTCAATGCAGTCGTTAATAGGATAAAGGTCTACAAAACAGGGAAAAGTCAAAAAAGAAATGGAGAACAAGATAGGATAATCTTACCAGTCATTTGCAATGAAATGAGAGAGGAATTAGGACTGAAAGACACATGGCGTGAGCACAATCCGACCAAAGAACAATTTACTTACTACTCATCTAGACACAAATCGTGGTCCAGGCTGGACATGATTTGGTTGACACAAGAACTTAACTCTTTAGTAGCAGAGACTAGAATTATGCCGAACGACTGGGCAGATCATATTCCAGTACTAGTTATATTAAAGAAAGAGGAGAAAAATAGAAGGAGGTGGATGATGAGGTCAGAGATCTTAAAAGAGACTGAGTTCATACAGAAGCTTAAAATAGAAATACCCCTGTTCTTTCAAGAAAATAAAACACCGGGAATGCCACTTCAAACAATATGGGACACCGCTAAAGCTTTTATAAGAGGGCTTAGCATTAAATATATGGCCAATAAACATAAAAAAGAAGAACAAGAAAGAGGTGAGCTAATAAGTAAACTAATAAAAGCTGAGGAACAATTACAAGATAACCCACTCTCTGCAGGGGCAAAAGAACAGATAATACTACTAAGGCATCAGCTTAATCTCCTGGAATTGGATAAATTGAAAGATAAGATAAAGAGAGCAAAACAAAAACACTTTGAATCAGCTAATAAATTAGGAAGATGGCTGACATTTAGATTAAAAAAAGAAAAACAGATTAGACGAATCGACCAATTGGAAGACAAGGAAGAGAATCTATTAAAAGATAAAAAAAGGAAAGGAAAAAATTGCAGTGAACTTCTACAAAGAACTGTATAAAAGGGAGGAGATCTCATTAGGTGCAATAAAAAATTATATAGAGAATTCGGACTTACCCAAGATAGCTAATTTAACGAAAGAGATACTAGAGGAGGAAATTACCTTAATGGAGATAGAAAAAGCAGTAAAGAAACAGGGGAATCTAAAAACACCTGGCACAGATGGACTTCCAGCAGAACTATACAAAACAATGTTTGAGGTTATGGGAGAGATATGAAGGATTTATTTAATGAAGTAGTGGGAAAAACGGAAATTCCCCATTCATGGAGAGGGGCAAATATTAGTTTGATTCCTAAGGAAGATCCCACCCCCCCATCAGATATAAAAAACTACAGACCAATTTCCCTTCTGAATTCAATTATAAAATTTTCACTACAATTTTGGCAAATAGATTAAAAGGGTTTTTGAATGAATTCATACATATGGACCAAAATGGATTCCTACCATCATGACAATTACAGGATAATATGAGATTTATGCTAAATACATTGGAATACCATGAAGAACACCCAGGCAAACAGGTTGCATTAGTTTTTATAGATGCCATGAAGGCATTTGATAGAGTTAATTGGGATTTTATAATAGTGCAACTAGAATATATGGGCTTTGGGCAGAGGTTTATAAATGCGATTAAAGCCATCTACTCTAGACAAATGGCCAGATTATTGATAAATGGGGACTTGACGGAAGAATTTCCTATTGGTAAAGGCACAAGACAGGGATGTCCCCTATCTCCCTTACTTTTTATTTTATCATTAGAAACTCTTATTACGTAAAATAAGGAATGAAGAAAAAATTAAAGGCCTTAGAATTGGACAACAGGTATATAAAACCCAGGCCTTTGCTGATGATATGGTTTTTATTTTGGAAGAGCCCATAGAATCCTGTTTATATTTATTAGAAACAATTGAAGAATTTGGGGCTGTAGCAGGGTTATTAATTAATAAAAACAAAACAAATATATTAACTAAGAATATCCTAGAAGAATCTAAGAGAGAGCTACAGGAGGTAACTGGATTAAAAGTAGTTAATAAAGTTAAATACTTGGGAATTTGGCTAACTGGTAGATGTTCAAGTATACAGGACGACAATTACAATAAATTACTAATTCAAATTAAAAAAGATTTAGATAGATGGGGTAAAATACAACTCTCACTACTAGGACGAGTTACAACAGTGAAATCCTATGTTTTACCGAAATTCAACTTTTTATTTCACACTGCACCAGTGAGTTTATCTAAAAAATTTTTCATGGAGTTGAATCGAATAATATCGGAATTTGTCTGGCAGGGGAAGAAACCGCGGATCAAAAGAAAGATGATGCAAGAAGTAAGAGAAAGAGGAGGCTTAGGATTACCATGTTGGGAGAATTATTATTCAGCTGCTTTATTAACTTGGGTAAAAGCATGGATTACCTTATCTAATAACCGTCTCCTTAAAATAGAAGGCTTTGATATACAACAGGGTTGGCATAAGGCACTTTGGCCTGAGAATACCCCACAGAGTAAATGGTTTACCCGACATTATATAAGAAACATTTTAATCCGAAATTGGGAAAAAGTCAGTAAAAAATATTATATTAAAACGCCTTGTTGGTTAGCACCTTTAGAAGCAGTGACATATCCCAATTTATACAACGTGGCTAAAAAATTAATATATAAAGACTTGCTGAATGTACAAGGGAGATTAAAGTCTAAACAGGAATTAACATCCCAAGGAGTGCAAATAGATTGGTGGAGTTACCTGCAGATTCAGTCTAAATACCAAAAGGACAGGGATGGAAGAGGTATTGATGGCGAATTACAAGAACTAGATAAAATCTTGATGGGCCAAGAAAAAGGCATGATTTCAAAATCGTACAAATTGCTTATGAAATTAGAGATAGGTGAGGAAATAGTCAAAGATTCTGTTCTGTCCCCGTCCCCACACACACACAAACAGCCAGCCGGGGGTTAAAGAAGTACTCGGCACACACAAGGTTCGTTATCAGGAACTTGGCAGCAATACGATAACCGTCTGCCAAGTGCTTTACTACAAGAAGAGGGAGTGTTCCTCCACCAGATAACGCCAACTAATACACACAGTTTTCAAAACAGTCCAGCTCAAACATGAAACCTTCAGCAAATCAGGCGTTGTACAAAGTGACTAGCCAGAAGTTAGCTTTGTCTGTCACAGAGTCTAAATGGCCACCACTCTCTCTTATATAGCCTGTGGGGTGTGGTCCAGTGACTCAGCTTAATCCCTGGCATGCCTCCTCATCTGCTGCAAACGTTTATCTCGTCTTCGTTGGCGTGGATCCAGGAACGACTTATCCCCCTCATCGCTGTCATCGGAAACACCTGGCTCCTGGTCAATCTCCTCTCCCTCGGCAGACACCTGAGGCATTGCCAGAAGGAGGGGCCTGGAGAGGGAGGACTGACCGGCTCCTCTCCTTCATGTTCGGAGCCTTCTTCCTCCAATAAGATGGGCTCGGGGATCGGAGCCACAACAGATTCCATGATCGCTTGGGGTAAGAATTTTGGGTACCCAATACACTTAGATAAATGGCAAGAGATTTGGTGGGATAATATGAAATTAGTAGTATCTACAGCCTACAAAGAAAATATCTATAAAATGATATATAGGTGGCACCTGCCTCCCGCTAGACTAGCTAAAATGTTCTCTGGGCAGTCGGCGGATTGTTGGAAATGTGGAGGGGAGCATGGCACCTACTATCACCAATGGTGGTTGTGTCCGAAGGCAGTGATATTTTGGGGGAAAATTAAAAAATGGCTCAATGAGATATTAATGTTAAAAATCGACTGGCAACCAGAGACATGCCTGCTCGGCTCTAAGCCGGAAAATTTAAAAAGGGACTTATGGTATTTGGCATTACATATCATTATAGCGGTGAGACTGACATACGCGCAACTTTGGAAAAATCAAAATATCCCAACAGAGGACGCTATTATAAAAATAATTTTAGAATGTGCGGAAGCAGATACGCTAACTAAAAAACTACAGGATAGAGAGCAAACACAAGTAGGTTTGGCATGGGACAAGTTCTATAAATGGTTAGAAAAGAGGAAACTATAACCCACATTAGATGAGGAATGGTTTTTAAAGATAAATTTATATTATATAAGTGTGGTCAGATAGACCTAAGTGATGTACTAAGAAATATAAGTTGTTCTGTCTTCTCCGGAATATAATTTAGAGCTATAGTACCGAATACTTGTTCATTAAGGTACTATATGGAAGTAGGAAGAACGTATGTTTATTGTTGTATTGCATTTCGTGTGTCATTTTATGTTGTGTTGTTTTTTCTTTTTAACTGAAATATAAATAAAAGATTTTTTTTTTTAAAAAAAAAAGAAATCTTCCTGAGACCAACACCCTTGTGTCACGGAGGCTCCCAGATGCGCTCCCCAACCGAAGAGACTGGCGTCCGACGTCAAGACCAGTCTGGGAGGGTCCCGAAACAGACATCCTTTCTCCAAGGCTACCGACAGCCACCAGTCCAAGGAGCGAAGCACCTGTGGAGGAACCCTGACCTTGCCTAGAGAATTGCTGCTCCCTAACTTCTGACTGGGAAGTAGGAACCATTGTAAGGTTCTGGTATGAAACCGAGCCCAGGGAACTATGGCACGGCAAGGTATCATCTTTCCCAATAGTTGAGACAGGAGAAGGGGCACAGTGCCAGACGCCTGAATCTGCCCTATCAACTGTCTGATGCTGTCCCTGCGTTCCTGCGATAGAAACACCTGAGATAACTGGGTGTCTATTACCACCCCCAAATGCACCAGTCTGGTGGATGGAGTCAGATGGCTTTTCTCCCAGTTTACGGAGAAGCCATGATCCTGCAGGGTCTCACTGTGCCTGTCTGGGAGATGATGACTGGATCAGCACATCGTCCAGGTAACACTGCAGGCGGACTGGATGGGCCCACAAACGAGCTGCCACCATGTCTAATAATTTGGTGAAGGTGCGGGGTGCTGATGATAGGCCGAATGGAAGGGCCCGGTATTGCCAATGACGGCCCGCAAAGGCAAACCTGAGAAACCTCCTGTGGGATAACCTTATGGCCACATGAAGGTAAGCCTCCTTGAGGTCTATTGATGTTAAGAGATTCCCATGTCTGAGGCCTCCCAGGATCGAATGCAGAGAATGCATCTTGAACCTCTTGTATTGAATGTGAACGTTGAGGTCTTTCAGGTTCAAAATAGCCCTCTGGCCCCCCGAACTCTTTGGCACCAGAAAGAGTATGGAGTAGAATCCGAAACCCCTTTGACCAATCGGTACCGGTTCTATGGCAGCGATATCCAGGAAATGTTGAATTTCGGTCTCCATCACGGCCCTCTTGGTGGCATCCCTAGGAACTGGACACTGAAGGAAACGATGAGGGGGTCTGGAACAAAATTCTAGTGTTAGTCCGAGACTCACAGTTTGTAAAGCCCATGCGTCCATGGTGGAATCCCTCCACTGGTCGGCAAACACCTTCAACCTGCCGCCAATGAGAATGTGGGCCAAAAGTCACTTGGAACGACGATAGGGGCGTCCCCCTGAACCCCTGTAGGGGCGTCTGGACTGTGATTGCCGAGATCTATCTTGGAATCCTGATCTGTCATGAAGTCTATCTCCTCCCTGGAAATATGGTCATCAGCTGTGTATTCAGTAGCGGCAATCAACTTACTAAGGTCCAGTTGCAGGCGGGTATCCTCAGGGGAAACCCTGGTCTGAAGCTGCTTGAACCAGAGAAGCGAAGTTCTGGCCATGAAGGAAGCCGCAGTAGCAGATCTAATCACCCAAGCCGCGGCTGATGAGTTTTGCGCGCAGCCAAATCTGCCTTCCTATCCTCAGATTTCAATCTTTCTGCGTTATCAGAGGGAAGAATAGAGGCCGAAGCCAAATTAGTCAAGGAGGAATCAACAGTAGGAATCTGGAGAAGATCCTCAAGTTCCTTCTCTACAGAAAACAACTTATTATCCATGCCACTAGGAGGAGAAACAGAAATAGGGTGTTCCCATTGCCTCTTAATTGTATCCACAAAGAACTGTGGAGATGGGATAACCTCCTGAGTAGTGACCTGTTCTGAAAACAGGCTGGCGCACAAATCCTGAGAATCCCTAAGGGCAGAAGTAGATTTATCCACCTGGCCCATATTAGCAGTCATCTTAGCCTTCATTAATTATGTTCTGAAAAGGTGAGGTTTGAATAAACCAGAATAAGTAGGCTTATCCTGAGAAAAGCCTTCATCCCCAGACATCTCAAATTCACCTAATTCCTCCTCATCTACCAGGGAATCTTCACTGTGAATAGATTGAGTATCCTGATAGGATTCCTCCCTGTAATCCCTATGTCTAGCTGGCTGAGTCACAGGGTCTGCCCTGGAAGGCCTTGGGTGAGCAGGAGCTGAAAAACCCCTCTGGGCTAATGCCTCATCAATGCCCTGAGTAATGGTTTGCACAATGGCAAAACATAAGTCTGAGGACAAAACCTGCTGTGCAGGCTCCTGTGGGCGGAGCCCTGCTGCTGTGGGCGTAAAAGTAGCTGAGGGAGCAGGGCCCTGAGCATCTGGGGCCTGGGAAGGCACAGGAGTGGGCTGAACAGTAGGCAAGACATGACCTTCCTGAAAAGGAACAGCGTGAAACTCCTGTTGTTCCTGAACAATAGTGGGAGACCAGTTAGATTGCTCCTCTTGAGGCTCTTGATTTATAATAACAGTGGGAAAAATATGGGGAGCCCCACCTTGATCCCCTGACCCCACAAGGGATTTAGAAGTAGCAGAAACAGCCTGCAGTTGAGCTTTTGCAAAATGTTTTTCTAAAGCTTTTTGTCTTCTCAAGGCATCTTTATCAGCAGCTGCAGATGATTTAGATTGTTTAGCCTGGGTGTTAGCAGAAGGCTTGCTGGATCTCAATCTTCTAGAGCCTTCAGGCTGAGGTTGAGGAGCATAAGTTTCCTCAGAATCACTACTATTGGCCATGATGGACACAATATAACAATCAAAATAAGTCAAATGTAAAAGGATTACTCACTGCGCAGTTCAGGGCTTATAATGAATTGCTAAACCAGCAACACGGTTTTTTTACAATAATCAGGCAGCAGCAGCAGCAAGAAAGGGCAGCCCAAGTAAATACAGGCACAGAAGTCTAGTTATACTGTTGCCAAGGCCACAATTGTAGAAAAAAATACTGGAACACGTTTACTTGTGTGAGCAGAAGCAGATCCGGCTCTCCAAAGCTGCAATCCTCTCAGTTTTCGCCCAGCTGCCTTCCACAATAGTTTGCTGTGCCTTTAAGCCCAAACAAAATGGCCACCGCCAGCAAAATGGTGACTATTGGCCATGCAGTCAGCGTGCTCTCTCTCCTGCAGCAATCCGCGGCGAAATCCAAAGCCTCGGACTGCCCCGATGCTTTAAAAGGCTTCCCCAAGCCTTTCCTGTGATCCTGGCTGCACTTAGAGAAAAAGGCCGGCTGGGAGCGATCTATTAGCCTCCTCTGCAGAGCGCTCAGCTGCTGACTCACACTCACTCACTCAGCCACCCAAGCCGAATTCAAAAGGCTTGTTGTTGGTTTTTTTTTTTGAAGAATTAAAGAAATTGGCCAAATTAACTAAGAAAAATACCTTTAAATTTAAATAAATTTAAGAGCTAACTCTAACAAGACTTTCCTCTGACTGAGTTGGAAAAACTGAAGGCTCGGCCAAAAGATGGAGGGCGTGGCCAAAGAAATTCCAACCCAGTGACATCATATCTGACTGACAAGAACCCAGGCTTGGACACTCCAAGCAGTGCACAGGGGATCGGGAGCTGGCTATTTTCTTCCAGGAAAATAGACGAGAGGATACATCTTTACAAATAATATGGGACACGGCTAAGGCAGTGGTGAGAGGGGTCATGATTAAATATATGGCCAAAAAATGAAGGAAAATAAGCAGGAGAGACTAGAGTGGGCAGACAGGTTGGAGAAATGGGAAATGAGATTACAAAAGGAACTGACAGATAAGATAGCGAAAGAAGCAAGAGGATTGGCGAGGCACCATATGAATTTATCGGACCAAGCTGATGATAGAAGAATATGGTAGAGAGGCTGGGTTAAAAATGAATAAGGATAAAACCAAGATATTGGTCAAAAATATTCCAAAGATGCAGAAGGATATATTAGAATCTAAATTGGATGTTCAAATTGTAAATAAAATTAAATATCTAGGAATTTGGCTAACAGCCCAACACTTTACAATTAAGGAAGATAATTTTGTTTTTTTTGTTTTTTGTTTTTTTAAATTTTTATTAATTTAAGAAACCACATAATACATTTATAAATGCAAGTAAAACAATTTACAACAAACATCATCTTTATAACATCTACCTATAATATCTGAATTGTTACAATATCAATATCCTATATTCTTCAATATACATTATTTCTCTCACCTTATATAATGATATTATTTTATTGATATCTCGTGTCTCTTTCTTAAATTTCATTTGATTTAAAACTTTATTTTACTCTATTGATATCTTTTCTTTTATTCAATTTCTCTTTCTTTCTTCTTCTCTTCTTTTTTCACTTCCCTCTAACCATTTATACCATTTTTGCCAGACTAAATAATATTCAGATTCTTCTTTTCCTTGGATCTCCTTGGTAAGTTTATCCATCTCAGCGCATTCCATAATTTTGGATATTAATTTCTCTTGAGTCGGGACCTCTTCTTGTTTCCAATTTTGTGCGTATATAATTCTTGCTGCAGTCAAAATGTGTGTTATTAAATATATTATTTCTTTTTCATATTTGCTTGTAGGTATTCCTAATAAATAAGTTTCTGGCTTTAATGGCACCTTTTGAGTTATTATTTGTTCTAGTTGCATTTTTATATTGTTCCAGAATTTTTTAGCTTTGGAACATGACCACCATATATGATAATATGTCCCTTTATGCGCTTTACATTTCCAACAGAGTGGAGATGTGCCAGGAAACATTTTAGAAATTCGCGCCGGTGGTAGATGCCACCTATAGAACAATTTATAAGCATTTTCTTTGTATGGTACAGATAATGTTAATTTATTAATATTTTTCCACAAATTTTCCCACTTATTTAATTCTATTGCATACCCAAAATTCGTCGCCCATGTGATCATATTCTCTTTAACTACTTCCTCTGCTAGTTTATATTCCAATAGAAAATTATAAATTTTGGTTATTAATTTCTCATTGGGGCCTAATAAAATTTTATCCAACTGATTTGGTTCCATTTGAATTCCAGTTTTTTCCATATCAGATTTATATCTGGATTTTAATTGCAAATATGACCACCACTCTATTTCCACATTTTGCATTCTCAATTCTTCTCTTGTTTTTAGTTTTCCTTCTTCATTTAAGATGTCCTTATATGTTTTTAATTTATTTGTATCTATTGTATTTGGATAAATATGTGCTTCCATTATGGAAGTCCACCTAGGAATCCTATCATAGTGATATTTTCTGATTTCATTCCATATTTTAAGCAAATTATCTCTTACAATATGTTTGCGAAATTGTTCTTGTTTTGTAATTTTCTCTCCCCAAAGATATGCATGCCAACCTCTTGTTAAGTCAAAACCTTCCAATATTAATGTTCTTATGTTTTTTGAGTTCGATCCAATCTTTTATCCATATTAACGCTGAGGCTTTGTAATAACTCTGCCAATCAGGGAGTCCCATTCCCCCTCTCTCTCTTTTGTCTTGTAGATGTTTTAATTTGATTCTTGCTTTTTTCCCCTGCCAAATAAATTTTAATATCATTCTGTCTAAATCTTTAAAATATGTTCTTCCTGGGTTTACTGGTATTACCCTAAATAAGTATAACACTCTTGGCAGAATATTCATTTTAATGGTAGCAATTTTGCCTAAAAGAGACAATTGGAGTTTTGCCCATTTTTCCAAATCCTTTTCTATTTGTTTAGCCAATTTAATATAATTGTCTTCCTTCAAAGTTGATATTTTGTTTGTAATCCATATTCCTAAGTATTTAACTTTCTTTGCTATTTGTATCCCTAATATATTTTCCAATTCTTCTTTTTGATATTTGTTAAGATTCTTTGTTATAATTTTAGTTTTTTGTTTATTAATTTTCAATCCCGCTACTTCTCCATATTGTTGTACTTTTATCATTAATTTTGGTCCAGATTGTATGGGTTTATCTAAAATGAATACTATATCATCTGCAAAGGCTTGCAGTTTATATTCTTGATTTTTTATTTTTAGTCCAGTTATTTCTGTATCTTTCCTGATTTCTTCTAGTAATATTTCCAATGTTAATATAAACAGTATAGGAGATAATGGGCATCCTTGTCTCACTCCTTTCTTTATATCAAATTGTTCAGTTGTATCGCCATTAATTTGTATTTTTGCTGTTTGGGTGTTGTATATCTTTTTAATCATTTTTATAAATCTTTCTCCAAATTTCATTTTTTCTAATTGTGCTAATAGAAATGTCCAGTTGAGATTATCAAACGCTTTTTGCGCATCTAGGAAAATTAGAGCTAACTGGTTTTCCGATCTTTGCTCATAGAATTCCAGAGTGTCAATAATTGTTCTTGTATTGTTATGAATTTGTCTTCCAGGAATAAAACCATTTTGATCAGGATGTATATAGTATTTGACTAGGTTTTTCAATCTCTGTGTTATAATTGATGTGAATAGTTTATAATCTACATTGAGAAGAGAAATTGGTCTATAATTTTTAATTTCCGTGGGATCCGAATCTTGTTTTGGTATTAATGTGATTATTGTTTCATTCCATGACTTCGGAATTTCAGCTTCCATTAATGCATCATTGAAAACTTGTATTAATCTATCATCTAATGGTTGTTGGAATGTCTTATAAAACTCTGCCGGTATACCGTCTGTTCCCGGTGTCTTGTTATTTTTTTGTTTCTTTCTCGCTTCTATTAATTCTAACATTGAGATTGGTCTGTTCAATAATTCTATATGTTCTTCTTCTAATTCTTGAATCTTTATTTTATTTAAATATTCTATGATATTTTCTTCTCTAATCTCTTCCTTTGCGTATAAGTTTTTGAAAAATTCCTTTGCAATTCGTTTTTTGTCTTCAATATTCTGGTATAAACAACCATCTACATCTTTTAACTGTATTATAATATTCCTCTGTTTTTCTATTTTCAATTTATATGCTAACCACCGTCCAGTTTTGTTTGCATGTTCAAATTGGTTTTGTTTAGCGATTTTTATTTTTCTTGCTATTTCTGTTGTTGTGATCAAATTTAATTTATGCCTTGTTAAATTTATTTTCTCCTTAATTTCTTGATTATATGGCTGTTTCTGTAGATCTAATTCATATTGATGTAATATTGTCTGTAAATTTTGTTTTATTTGTTGTTTGTTTTTATTTTTTTGTGCAGTATAGGCAATTGTTAAGCCTCTGATATATGCCTTGGTTGTGTCCCATAGATTTTGTAGACTGGTGTGCTCTTTCACATTAATTTGTAGAAATATTTTCAATTCTTTTTGGATCATATCCACATATTGTTTGTCGTTTATAATATCTCTATCCATCATCCATCTTTTACGCTTTTGGTGTCCCTTCCATGTTATTTCAATGGGGCTATGATCAGCCCATGTGTTTGTTGTAATTTCTATTTGTTTAATGTCTGCTATAAGCTCTGCTGTCATCCAAGCCATGTCAATTCTGGACCACGATTGATGTGGATTTGAATAGAATGTGTATTGTTGTTTATCATAATTGAGTTCCCTCCAAGCATCTTGTAATTGAAATTCTTCTACTATATCATAAAATGTTTCTGGAAGTGTTTTTTTCCTGGATTTATTATGTTTACAACTCCTATAGTCCTTCTCTATGTTTACAATTGCATTAAAATCTCCAATTATGCATATGTTTTGGTATTCCAATTCCTTAATTTTGTTGTGCATCTTTTTAAAATAATCAATTTGGGTTCCATTTGGTGCATAAAGTGATACTAGTAATATCTTCTTCTTTTCTGTTTCAATTTCAACCATCAGCATCCTACCCTCCTCATCTGCAAATAATTGCTTTGATTGTATATGATTCCGGATGTACATTGCTATACCTCTCTTTTTTTGTTCTGTTAGTGCCGTATAAAGTTTTCCTAATCTTTTGTTCTCTAATAAACTGCGTTGTTGTTTTTTAATATGAACTTCTTGTAATGTTATAATATCTATCTTCAATTTTTGTAAATTTCTAAAAGTACGTGATCTCTTTGATGGAATGTTTAGTCCATTTATGTTAATCGATATCAATTTTAAATCTTTCTCCATTTCAAATTTCTATTTTCTTGATGTTCTTATTTTCCTAGTGTCTTTTTTTCCCTGTAATTTGTATTTTATCCCTTGCTCCTTCTCTTTCCATTCTTTCTTTCTCCCCTCTTTTTCTTTCTTCTTGCTGTATTTTTCTCGGTTTGTTCTCCTGATTTGCAATTTCTTGCTGTGGTTCAGATTCTTGTTCTTCCTCAGGAAAAAAGTTGCTATCAAAAAATTGCTGTGCTTTCTCTAGTGTATCAAGTTTATATTTTTTATCTTGCCATGAAACAAGCAGTCCCTCTGGCGTTAACCACCGGAACATTATTTTATGTTTGTGTAATTCTGTTGTCAGAAAGTTATAATTTTTCCTTGTTTCTCTTATTCTTCTTGGTATTTGTTTTAATGTAATTATTTCTTTTCCCTTATATATAATTGGTTTTTCTCTCATTTTTTTGTATATTTCCTCTTTCACCAACTTCCTTACAAATCTAATATGAACCTCTTTTGGTAACCTGTTTCTTCGGGCGTAATTTGTGAATACTCTATAAATTTCATCAATTTCCTTATTAATTTCTTCTTTATTCTTTAATGTTGCTTCAGCCAGAATTCCCACCATTACATCTCTCAAATCTTCCTCTCTGTTTTCCACTATATTTTGAAATCTTAGGTAAAATAACGCCTTTTCCATTTCTAAAAATGAAATTGAATCTTCCAGTTCTTTGTTTATTGTTGTTTGAGCACATTCTGACTCTTCTATCTTTTTTTCTACTTTGCCCATCTTATCTTCAATATTTTGGATCCTTTGTTCATTTTTAGCAATATTTTGTTGAATTTTCTCCATCTTATTATCCATTTTTTTAAGATTATCTTTAATTTCACCTATGTCCATTTTCAAATCCTCATGGTTTTTCCTACTTTCTTGATGGTTATCAGCAATTGATTCCTGTGTTTTGTTCATAGTCTCTTGTATCATTGATAATACTGAGTGAATGTTTTTGATGTTAATTGATTGAGGAGATTTCTCTTTTTCTGAAAGTAACATTGTGTCTATTGTTTTCTGTTGTGTTGATGACGTAATAGACATTGCTTGGTTGGCTATTGCCTTTTTACCTGGTTTTGTCATTATTAATAAGTCAGTAGTTGTCGTCTTAATTTTCTAATTTAATAATTCCCAAATTTTCATGCACTGTCTATAGTATATAGTAAGATTTTCCTTCTGATAATTACAGAAGCCAATATCACTTGTTTAGTTTTCAAATACAGTCAAATTTCAAACTATAATATCATTATATGAGGGATTAATTAAATTTAAATAAGGAGCAGGGATAAAATATGATATCTCAGCAAGTCATATTTCAGTTTCTAAACTAAATATTCTATTTAAATATATTATTAATTCTAATAAGTTCTATTAAATCCTTAGTTATATCTCTAATAAATTTTATCAATTTTAATAAATTTATTCTTATTTAAATCAATATATATCAATATTAATAATCAATTTTCAATTCATTCTTTTAACACCATATCAATTTTTAAATTAATATTAAATTGTGTCACATAAAAAAACTATTAGAATAGAAAAACAAGATAAAACAGAAATAAGAAAAAACAGATATGCTATGTGTTATATTATTATATCTATTCAAAACTTATATATTCCAACTTTTCTTACTTATATTAGAAAGTATATATTTAACATTTAAGCTTAAGTAATCCTAAACCTTATGCTATTTGGGCTATAATATTATATACTATATTCTATATTAAAACATTAAGTATTACATAAATAAACAAATAAATAGATAAAAGTACTTAAAAGTATTTAAAATATTATTAAAATAATTCAATTAAAATAATTCAAATAAATTAAGTCTCTCAAACAATAAAATAAATTTCTTTCGTTATATTAGGTTCCAGAATATATTAAAAAGTATATATTTAACATTTAAACTTAAGTAATCCTAAACCTTATGCTATTTGGGCTATAATATTATATACTATATTCTATATTAAAACATTAAGTATTACATAAATAAACAAATAAATAGATAAAAGTACTTAAAAGTACTTAAAATATTATTAAAATAATTCAATTAAAATAATTCAAATAAATTAAGTCTTTCAAACAATAAAATAAATTTCTTTCGTTGTATTAGGTTCCAGAATTGAAGTCTTTGCAATCCTCACTTGGTTTTGTGTCTTTTCAGTCGTCTAGTTTGTAATTGTTTCCAAAGTCCTTCAATTTGCCTTCTAAAAATATTTTAAACACCTCTTCCAGAGCCTCAATGTTTTTTATTTATTTGCAAGTTAATACTCTAATATAGTTACAGTATCTGTTCACTGAAGCTCTGCCACCGTTACAAAGTTTTTAAATCCCTCACAGTCACTCCCGAAACTAGATACTGTTTCTTCTTCGTCTCTTCTTTATTGTCTCCGCACCACCTTCTTTTTTTTAAAAATAAGTCCAACACTTGGATCTGTATTTCTTTCCCCAAATGAATAATCTTTGTCTATTTCCCAATTTCTGTCTGGTAAATCTATAACTATGTGTTTTATTTCCAATCCACACCTCTCCGTTGCACTTCCTCAAAATCGCCTCAGCTCCGTTGCCTGTCAGTTTCGCCCCCTCACACTTCAATTAGCCTCGTTAACTCACTCCGTTATATTTTCACTCCGTTTCTTCTTAACAATTCTGCTTTGCCGATCAGTTTCTCTTTTTAGTTATGTATCCGATGTTTTAAATATTTAAATGTTTCAGAATAAGAGTAATTAGTTATTCTTATTGATGCTGTTTGCTCGATCCTCGCTTCCCTTTTTTAAAAGCAACCATCAGCGTTCTGGCCAACCGACAAGAGGTTGGTTTTTTTCCGGGCTGAATTAAGGGACTTTCCTTGAACCTTCGGGGCAATTTTTTATACTCCCGAGGTCCTCAGGATTTTCCCTTTTATCTATTGACCTCTTCGTGGTCAATAGAGCTAAAAAAATTCAGCTTTCAGACCGAAAATTGGGACCTAGGAACGGAGCGCTGTCCCCTCGGTTCCTATCACGCTGACGTCACCAACGGATCTCCTCTAATCATTCTAATTTTGTTAAATTATATGATCAGACTGCAAGAGACCTGGAAAAGTGGAAAAATTTACAATTGTCCTTGATGTGACGGATAGCTGCAATTAAGACACGTTTTGCCTAAATGGCAAATTTTATTTCAATAAATTTTTATTTCAATCAGCTCTGGCGAGGCTAGATAAAAGGTTTTTTAAAGGTCTGGATTGAGTCGTGCTGAAATTTATTTGGCAGGGGAAAAGGCCTAGGGTGAAGCTCAAGAGCCTTGGTAGTACAGTGGTTTAAAACACCCTGTTATTAAGACCAGCTGCCTGCAATTACTGCAGGTTCGAATCTCGCCAAGGCTCAAGGTTGACTCAGCCTTCCATCCTTTCTAAGGTAGGTAAATTGAGGACCCAGATTGTGGGGGCAATAAGCTGACTTTGTATAAATATACAAAAGGATGAAGGCTATTGCTGAGCACATTGTAAGCCGCCCTGAGTCTCCGGAGAAGGGCGGCATATAAATCAAATTTTAAAAAAAAAAGTTACAAGAGCATAGAGGGGGGGGGCTTCGGCCTCCCCTGCTGGGAACTATATTATCGAGCTTCACTGCTGGCCCAGATGAAGGGTTGGGTATTATTGAAAAGGAGGTCTTTAATAGATTTAGAAGGGCACGACCTATAACACGGCTTGCATGCACTGCTATGGAGAGAGAAAGTGCAACAGTATAAGTATTTTAAGAGACATTACCTAAGGTGAATATTGCTGGAAACCTGGGATATATTCAGAAGAAAATTCTATACTAAGATTCCAACCTGATTCTCAGCAACAGAAGCAATGACATACCCAACAGCTCTTAAACAGGATAATATTTTTAGATATAAAAATCTTGTGGATGCCCAAGGGATATTAAGGTCTAGGGGAGATTTGGTTGATAAAGGAATCAGGCTAGATTGGTGGACCTACGCTACAGTTCAATCTCGTTACAGGAGAGATAGAGATAATTATGGGATATATGTGATGGAACAGAGTTTTGATAAAATACTATTGAGAGAGGACCATAAATACATAACCAAAATGTATGCACAATTGCTTGAGCGAATGATAGGAGAGGAGGTTGTAAAAGATACTATGATTGCCTGGGGGAGGAATTTTGGGTACTCGATTCCTTTAGAAAAATGGCAACAAATGTGGGGGGGGGGGGAAATATTAAAATGACTACGGCAACGTCTTTCAAGGAAAATATATATAAAATGTTGTATAGGTAGCACCTCCCACCATCAAGAATTGCTAAAATGTTTCCAAGTGCATCAAAGTTATGTTGGAAATGTGAGAAAACCAGAGGTACATATTTCCATCAATGGTGGACTTGTATAATGGCAAAGAAGTATTGGAGAAGGATTAGGAATTGGATTAAGGAAATTACTAATGTGGACCTCCAATGGAAACCTGAGATATATTTACTAGGTATTCGCCCAGAGGGGCTGAGTAAGAAAAAATGGTATCTCACTCTACATATTTTAGTCGCAGCTAGAATAGTGTTCGCCCAACAGTGGAAAGAAAAAGATACCGGCAAGTGCCCAAATTATAAATAAAGTATTAGAGTGCGCTGAGGTGGACAGAATGACATGTATGTTGAAAGAAAAAGAGGATTCTGAATTTTTTCAAAGTTGGGACAGTTGGTATCGGTTGTTGAATAAAAGGATTGAGATGAAGTGAGGGCCTAAATCAATATGAGGAGAGATATACTTATCTAGATTGAAAGATAATTGTATGAAAACCATATTTGGGGATTATTTACTTTATTCTGTGTTGTGGGCATAATTATTTATTAATGAGGGCAGGAATATTATCTGCCGGGATAGACGTGTTTGTATGTTTAGTGTTATGAATGGGGGAGGGGGGGAGGGGAATGTATGGTTTTTGTTTTTATGTATAATCAATGTTTTTGTCTCATGTTGATTTTAACCTGGAAAACTTAATAAAATTTATTTTAAAAAAAATACAGAAGGGATTTGTGGTTGCCTTCCTCCAGTTTGTTTTTGCAAGTTGTCAATCTAGACTGCCCCCTGGGAATTCCCTGCTGGTGCCTCATTCAAATATAAATCAAGTCTAACCATATAGACCAGGCACATCCAACCTTTTGTCTTGCCTGGGCCACATTAAGTGAAGAATTGTCTTGAGTGACATATAAAATATAGAATATAGTTAATGTATATGAATAACAAACTTCCGTTATTTGGAGGTGGGGAATCTTGTGGGGCCGCATTACTAGTTGTCCAGGGCTGCATGTGGTCCACCGAATGTGGACTGAAAACACCTGATATACTGGTACTTTCAAAAATCTCCTCAGACACATGATGCATTCTGCTGTTCATGGTCCTAAGGATCTCTGCTGATTTGCATATTAGCAACTGCAGATATTAAAGAATAAAGATATTCTTTATTTCCCAATAAAGAAGCAGGTTTATCATAAGCCCTGCAAGGGAAGGAAGGTGCTTATTGTTTAAAATTGTTGTATTAGCATGTTAGGTGCGCAGAATAGGTCCTTGGTGTACAATGGTCTGTGCTTTTTATCAACAACTTAATATTGTTTGCAATCACAAAGGGTTCAATCTGTTATGAATAACAAAATGGTTAAAACTGCAAACAAGGAAAAGTGTGTGCCTCTGTCTTTATGTTGGGTGAGAGCCCATCTATGTTGGGTTGAATGATAAAATCATAAAATAGAATCATAGAATCATAGGGCTAGTAGGAACCTTGGAGTCTTCTAAAACAGGGGTGAGCAACTTTATGACCTGTGGACTTCAGTTCCCAGAATTCCTGAGCCATGTTATCACTGTATTAAACAAAATGTTGGATACAAGGGATCAGAGGGCAGATAAAATCTAATGAATCAACGTAAGAGACATTTGCCCCCTCCCTCCTTGGGAACATAACACCAGTAGTAATTTCTCATCCCACTGGATTGGTACTACCGGTATAAGAATAAACCCATTCCAATCTCAGATGTCTGCTGAGAGAGATTATGTGACATCATACAAACATCCTACTTGTGTTCAAAATCAGGAAAAATGGAAATACAAAATAGGCAGAATTCACAGTGTTTTCTGATCCAATACAATTAAAGTATAGCAGTTCCTGCTACAAGAGTGGAATAGTGATGCTCTGAGATTTGGTTACTGTGTTAAAACAAAATGTTGAATACAAGGGATCAGAGGGCAGATCAAATCTAATAAAGCTAAATAAAAGACATTTTCCCCCTCCCTCCTTGGTAATATAACACCAGTAGTAATTTCCGATCGCACTGGATTGGTAAGAAAGCCTCTCATCTCACCATGTTGTAAAATGTTCAAGTTTGTCCTGCCTGTGAAACAGGAAGTTCTTAAGTTTGTAGAATCCTAGGACTGGAAGGGACTTTGGAGGTCTTCAAGTCCAACCTCCTGCCCAAAGCAGGAGTCCTTATTTATTAACGTTGCTAGACGTTGAAGTTATTAAAGTGAGAAAAAACTACCACAGACACAAGAATGGGAACCAAAAGCAAGAAGGAATTCCAAGCAACTGAATATACTGTATTCAACAGCCAACATGTCAATGAGGATTTCAGTCATAGATTATTTTTAATGTTTGTTTGTTTTTTTAAATGCCAGGCCTTAAATGCACTCTGTGAATACCAAGTGTCTTTTGGCACCTCCACATTCAGGTAAAAAACCTCATGCAAAATAAAGCCCAAGATTCATGCTCACAACACAGAAACATTAGATCCAGTCCTCTACAATCTGAATTTTTATCACTATTTGTTGCTATGAAGATAATTAAGAGCTGTAGCAGTATATTTATCCCGCTCTCATTTTTTCTCACAGAGGAACCAGAACAGTTTAGAAAAGAATAAAAAGAGACCTAAATAAAACCATGCCAATAAGATCAATTATGTGGAGAAACAAAATTACAAAAATTAAATTTTAAATTAAATTAAATTAAATTTTGCCGAGAATGACCTGGCTGCATGGACAGTTTGGGAACCCCAGATGTTGATATTGAACTCAGAAAGAAAATAATGAAACCTTCAGTGTTCAAGGGCCAGAGATAAATCTAATATCATCCCCCTTGGAACACAACCATCATCACACTCATCTACCAACTGATGTATTGAAATGATATTCTACTATCTTCTTCAAGATGGCTGCTGTAATTCCCTTTTTTTAAAAAAAAAAATTCTCCCCAAAAAGTCTTGATTTATTGGTATATTGTAATCTCTATACTATATAAAATATTTGCAGATGGCTATCAATACAAAGGAACAAGTCTATCTGACAAAAAATGATATGAATGTAAAACACAACCAAAGCAGTATTAAATCAGGCTGAATAAAATTAAAAAGGAAAATTAAATGTTCTTTCAGTAGTATGGGAAAACAGAGATGTGCATCTGATGTGGGTAATGCTGCACTATGAAGTCAGTTTCTTCCACAGGCCACACCTTTCCCTGCAAATCCTAGAAGGAATTGGCAGGGGTGGGGGCAAAAAAAGTTAATATGGTGGTCACAATCATCCATTCAAAGGCTACCCTTTAAAACATGCCCTGCAACTCTCTCTGCTTTTCAAAACATTTCTTGCTGCAAAGAAATAATGAGGACATGACCATGGATAGTAAGGACTCTGGCTGGGCCACTCTAGGACATTCAGAGTTGTCCCTAAGCCACTCCTGTGTTGTCTTAGCTATCCCTGGTGCTGAAACCCCACCCACCCACCCCCCAGCATGATGCTGCCACCATCATGGTTCGCTGTTGGGATGGTATTGGGCAGGTGATGAACGATGCCTGGTTTCCTCCAGACATAACTTTTAAAATTGAGGCCAAACAGTTCAATCTTGGTTTCATCAGACCAGAGAATTTTGTTCATCACTATCTGAGAGTCCTTTTTTTCCAAACTCCAAGTGGGCTTTTGTATGTTTTGCACTAAGGAGAGGTTTCCGTGTAGCCATTCTGTCATAAAACCCAAATCAGTGGAGGGCTGCAATGATGGATGTCCTTCTGGAACTCTGTCCCATCTCCACACAGAATCTATGCCAGTTGTCAAATACCCAAAATCTGATCATTGACCATAGGGGAAGGGTATCAGCCATTGTAACTTCAAAATCAAGTCGTAAGTAGTTTTTGCCGTCTGTAATAACTTTAGTCACTGAGCGACCAGTCATAAGTTGAGGACTACCTGTACAAATTGCCTAGTAATTTCTTTCTAATTTTTTTTAATGTCAAAAAGCAAGGCTCCTGGGAAAAATAATTACGCTTTGGACTCTAGAAAGGGTCCACTTCCACCAGTGGTGATAATGTCCTTGCAATCCTTCAGGTAAACAAACACCAGGAACACTTCCAGTCCCTGCACACTAAGTCCAGCACATGGAAATGCTGAAGAGGAGATGCACTACATACAGCTCTCTCCAGAATCTGGGACCTGATTGTGCAATGTTTGTATTGCACAGGAGCAGCACATCGCTGAAGCCCACACAAGACCAGGTTTAGTCATGAAATCTCAATGAACACCTGGAGATTAGCAAGAATGCAGGGAAGTAGGTGTGCAAGACCTCTAGCTGCATTTCCTCCCTCACACATCGGCAAAATGCTACCCCTCCATTTTTAGTCTGCCCAGTATCCTGTTCAAGATGCAGATGTACTGAAACACCCACAGTGGAGGAATAGATTGCAAGGATGTCAGAACTGGCAGAAGAAGAACTGACCTGGTTCATCAGGAAAAAAACAACAAGAAGAACTTTCATAAAAGTCTGGAAAACTTTTATGGACATTTTGCTGAAAATGGAAAAGAATGAAACAATTTGTGGATTTGATGCCTGAAAAAGGATTAAATAAGGGACTGAAGGGGTATTTGTAACATTGATAGGAGAGGTATAAGTTTGTAACTGCTGAGATCAGACATCACTTCCTTTTCCTGACTCTTGTTAATTGAATAATCTTTTTTCTTTTACTGTACTGATTTCTGCATTTTTTTTCTTTATTTTCATACTTGTCTTTTATCTTTGTAAAAGATAAAACACATACACAAGCACTCATGTTCATAGACCCAGAACCTGGCTCTTAGTGGGGCTATCCACAAATGAGGGTTTGTATGAGGTAGCTAAAAAGGGTGGGGTTTAGGTGTGGTGCACATAACAAGGGCAGGACTGCAACCACACTGTTTTGGCTGCTGCCTTGAGTGTTGAAACAGTACTATGCATCATGATTGAGCTTATATTTAAGAGTACAAAGACCAAAGAAAAGAAATTCAGTTCCATTCAGATCAAACTACTACTTTACAATCAAGAATCAGCAAATGAAAATTCTTAATGTTTCGTTTTTATCTTTTCCTCCCCATTTCTTTTTCAGATAGGTTTTTTAACAAACCTATCTGAATTTAACAAAGTATTTGGAGAATATGTATACTATTTTTTTTTCGTCGATGCTGGTTGCTTTTTATTAGCAGCATAGTAATTTTTGTCTGTGCTCTGGACCTTCAAATCAAAGATCCATTTCTCTTCTTAAAAAGTGCTGCCACCTTAAAGGGTCTTGATTATCTCTAAGGATCTTTTTGTTCTAGCTTAAAATCATTAGAAGCAAATTTCCTACATTTGTTATGGCTCTGCTAATGCAAATCCAAACCCTTCACTTAATATGCCTACCTACCTGTGATTAAACTTTTCTAAATTCTGTCAATATTATTATATATTTCAGAACTGGAAACTTAGTCCATATTCAGACTCCTCAAGGAATATTTGAGGGACTTCCGGTCTGGAGCCGCGGCGCTACAGTCGGGGAAATAGCAGGCTCTAACGAGCCCGCGAAAACCCCGACTGACAAACCACTGTCCAATCGGTCTTCAGACCGACCCCCATCTTGCAGGGATGGGGGGTGAAGAGGAGTGCTTCGGTGTGCCAAGAGGAACAGGCAAGTTCCTTGGAGGCCAGAGGGAATCCTCGAAATCGGCGGTGGGGGTAGGCAGCCATGGCGGCTGCCACAAAGCCGCGGCAGACCAGCACACAAGATCGTGCAGGAGAGAAGATGAAGAAAGAGCGAGTATCTCGAAGCCGGGTGAGTGACACCAACTCAGGCAAAACAACATGATTATTTGGATTTTTTTTAAAAAAAAATAAGACCCCAAACTTTAAATAGTGGCTACAGACCTGTGGGGCTTGAAGATTAAAATGGGGGGGGGGAAATGGAAATAAAGACCCAAGACAGACCTTGCTTTAGTAAATTTGGCTTGGAAGAATTGGCTTTTAACAACTTAGAAAAGTGATTTTTCTTTTATTTGGAGTGGATTGGAGAAATGTATCTCTGGGAGTTTACACCTTTGAAAGTTAATGAAGAAAGACAGATGGATGGCTACATAATTGCCATGGAGTCTGCGGTGACTAAGCAGGAGAGTGGATTGAAGAGATTTCCCTTTCTGTTTGGAAAAGAAACATTTTAAATGGCTTTTTACCTTGGATTACTTTGAAAATAACATTAGATCTATGGAATTTGGAGATCCCTATTCTGTCCTGGATGATTTTAAGAAGAAAGAAGGAATATTTTGGACATTTGACAATGGAAATTAACAAGCTTAGCAAAAGAAATTAGGTGTGGCGTAGGAACAAAAGACAGGAAGTTGATGCATCACACATGGAACAGACATTATAAAGCATTAAAGGGACATACAGAATTTTTTAATTTGAACAAATGAACTTTGAAATGGAACATTTATAGACAGATAGAAAAAGGAAGAAAAGGAAAAAATAAAGTAGATAAATTGAAATGTAACTAAATTGAAATGTAAAGTTTAAAAGCCTAAAGGTATATATGATTTTTGGATAAAAACAGGAGGGTTTTTGGAGTAATAAAAATAGAAAATAAGAGATGGCAACTAAAATAGAGAATGATATATAGGTGATTAAAAACAATAAAGAAGAGTATATATTAATGTGAAACAACTTTAAGAAAATTTACTGCTTGATGTAATGTTTTAATTTTAATTTGCAAACAAATGCTAGATTGGTGATTACGCTTGACTAAGGTTTTATTGAACAAACTATAAGATAACAGCAACAAATTGTGATTTAATTTAATATATGCTGGAAATGATGATTATTATGAAATATATTGAGAATTAATTTGAAAGAGCATGCTGGGAAACTGACACAAAATAGATAATCATATTGTAAGAGAAAATTAAAATAAGAGGGATGGATACCAACTAGATAAGAGCTTGAGATTCGGAGGAAATACATTGGAAACTAGTTAAAATGCTGGGAATCAGCCAAACGCTTACAGGAGAGTTGGAGGAGACTATGCTGGAAATCAGCCAAACAAAATATGCTGGAAATCAGCCAATAAAATGCTGGAAATCAGTCAAGCAAATAGGAGGAGAGTTGGAGATTATGCTGGAAATCAGCCAAACAATGGAGGGAGTTTAGGAGGAGACTATGCTGGAAATCAGCCAAACATAATATGCTGGAAATCAGCCAATAATGGTGGTAGACTTGGAGGAGACTATACTGGAAATCAGCCAAAAATAGTTGGTGCTCTGGAGGAGACTATGCTGGGAATCAGCCAAACATAATATGCTGGAAAGCAGCCAAACAATAGAGGGAGGTATGGAAGAAAATATGCTGGAAATTAGTTCAAATAAAACATGTTTTTGTGATAAACCTGTGTAACATGAAAAGTGTAATAGATGATAAGTGGGATAAAATCAAGGATAAATTGATAAAGTTTAAGATATTAAGATTCGAGGAAAAGGGTCAAGAGATTAAGAATTAGATAGAATTTTGTTTTATAAAGTGTAATAAAAATGGAGTTGTATTGAATTTGAAATTAAGATTTGTGGTGATAAAATTGTAAGGTAAATAATTAGAATAAGAGGTTAGAATATTGTTAAAAATTATTTTGACCTTGATGGTAAAAGATACAAGGTGAAGAACAAGAAGATATAATCAGGATTGATATATAGATATAAAAATGAGTGAAAGTTAATTTGAAATTAAAATTGTATTGATATAATGGATTTGTTTAGTTGAAGATGCTAGACTTTATGTTAAAATTTGTTCTTTTATGTTTTGAATTTTTATCCGTAAAAGATGTAATGGGAAATTGTGAATGGAGCTTGTTAAAGGAATGTAAGTGTGGTAACCAACTATGACCGGATCGAGACTCTGTTCTTGAAAGTTATATTTTATGTTTATATTTGAAAAAAAAAATATTTACAAAAAAAAAAGGAATATTTTGAGGGAAAAAATATAAACCTTGGATTTTATACATTTACTGGTCATTTACAGAAATCTCAACAGGTGTCAATCCAGCTCAATGCTACTATTGGTAAGTTTGATACTGTTAAAGGTAGCACCACATCCTTGAAGGAAACACCATTAGTACTAGACAGGAAACAAGAGCCCCAAAAATGGAGTTCAGGGAACTTTTTCTATCATCACAAGATTACTATGATTTTGTTTTTACCGATTAGTAAGATTTGACCTTTCATATTTATCTGGTGCTTTTGAGATTTCCAAGAACTGTATGTGTCATATATTCCAGACTTCCTTTGGCAGGATCAGCAATTACTCAACCAGTGCTGAAGCTACGTAGGGACCAGCCCTACTTGGTAAACCTGGGAATACCAGGGCTGTAGCAAAATCAGAGAGTTGGAAAAACTCTGCAGAAAATTACGTGAAGAAACTTGCATGGATAGGCCCAGTAAGCCACCTGAAAAGTTGAAGCATTTTGGAAGAAGGTAGTTATGACTGCCTACACAGTTAGGATTTAAGTATTGTACATATTCATTCATTCATTCATTCATTCATTCATTCATTCATTCATTCATTCATTCCCACCTTTACTATTTTTACAAATAACTCATTTCAGACAAATGATTGTCCAGGCTCTTTTTGAAAGCCTCCAGTGATGGAGCTCTGAACTTCTGAAGGCAAGCTTGGTTGATGGTTCTCATTATTAAGAAGTTTCTCCTTAGTTCTAGGTTGCTTCTCTTGTTGGTTAGTTTCCAACCATTGTTTCTTGTCTTGCCTTTTGGTGTGCTGGAAAATAGTTTGACCCCCCCTCATCTTTGTAGGAGCCCCTCAAATATTGGAACAGTGCTATCACCCATAGTCCTTTTCATTACACTAGACATACCCAATTCCTGTAACCGTTCTTGGTATGTTTTAGGCTCCAGCCCCCTAATCATTTTTGTTGTTCTTCTCTGCACTTTTTCCAGAGTCTCAACATCTTTTTTGTATTGTGGTGACCAGAACTGAATGCAGTATTCCAAGCGTGGTCTTACTAAGTAAAGCTGTACTAGAATGTCACGTTATCTGATTCTATCCCTCTATTAATGCAGTTTAAGATTGCATTGGGTTTTTGGGCAGCTGCCACACATTGTTGGCTCTTATTTATATGATTGTCCACTAGGACTCCAAGATCCTTCTCACAGTTAAGCCAAGTTTCACCTAGCCTATACCTATACAGTTGTTTTTTCTTGCCTAAGTATAAAACCTAACTTTTATCTATGTTGAATTTCATTTTGTTAGATTGGACCCAGTGTTCAAGTCTTGTCAGATCCGTGTATCTGCCATTCTTCGTGGAAGAAGGGGGGGGGATTTGGAGTTGTCACGTTTAGTTCTTTTCCTATGTATCCTAAGTATCCTATTTCCTGTCTGGCCCTCTTTGTATAAACTTTACCCTGATTTATAACCGTTTCCTGGCACCAGGAATGCCTGGAGAATTCTCACACCTTGGGAAAGGGAAGGTGGGGGGGAACGGGTGGATTGAAAGATGACCCTAAGCAGCTCTTCATATCTGTTTCTCAGAGAGGCTGGTGCAATTCGTATTCACACCAACGGACTGGTCGGAATCCACATTGGAAGGTGGGGAGGAGGATAATTTCCTTTATCCTGAACTGCATGCCCTGAGGGACCCCAGAGCCTGCTTTGAGTTTTGACTTGCTTTCATCCCTTTCAATAAGACTCCTTTTGAAATACAAAGTTCTCAATAGTTTGTACTTTCTTAGAAGGGGGAGGAGAAGCTGGTCCTCACAAGTCGGTCAAGATATTTTTGGATCTTGAGCTTGTCTTTGGCTATTTCTGACAACTTAAGTGTTGTCTGCAAATTTCATATATTCCCCTTCATTTAGATCATTTATTAAAATATTGAAGACTATTGGGCCTAAAATGGAAACTTGGAGTATCCCACTGCTTACTTCCCTCCATGTGTAGTTCCATTGAGGACTACACATTGAGTATGATTTGTCAGCCAGTTACAAACTCACTTGGTGGAGATACTTTCTATCCCACATTTTACTAGATTGCCAAGAAGTCGGTTGTGGTCTACTTTATCAAATGCTTTACTAAAATTTAAGTATTCTTTGTCCACAGCATTTCACTGATCTACTAATTTGGTCACTTTGTCAAAGAATGAAATAAGATTTATTTGGCATGATCTGGTTTTGACGAACCCATGTTGACTACTGGCTATAACCTTGATTGCTTCTAGAGGTTTGCAGATTTGTTGCTTGATTATTTTCCCAGGTATTGATGTCAGACTGATTGATCTGTAATTTCCTGGATTTGTTTTTTCTCCGGGTTTTTTTTTTTTTTTTTTGAAGTTGGGGACCACATCAGCACTTTTCCAGTCCTCAGGTAGTTCCCCGGTGATCTGAGAACTGTGAGACATGTTTCAATGGTTCTGAAATTACATTGCCATTTCCTTCAGAACTCTGGGATGCAGTCCATCAGGACCCAATGATCTGAAGCCATCTACAAGTGACAGGTGTTCTCTTATTTTCTGCATATTTTAATTTGCAAACATATGCAGCACACCTTCCTCCTTTTATTTTCCTACAGTAACAACCCTTTGAGGTGAGGTGAGGTGAGAAAGTGACTGGCCCAAGGTGACCCAGCTGGCTTTCATGGCTAAGGTGGGACTAGAAAGCGGTCACCTGCTTTCTAGCTTGGTGCTTTAACCATTAGACCAAACAGGATCTTGTGATCACTAACATGACTCTTCAAAACATAGAAGTGTGATTGCTCCCATACTTAGTTTAGAGCAGTGATGGAGAACATTTGGGCACCGAGTGCCCAAACCAGAACACACGTGCATGTGCACGCCCCTGAGTGCCAGAAACCCAAAGACCAGCTGGCCAGTGCATGCATGCCTGTTTTTTTGGCCGTTTTTCAGGCCGTTTTTCGGGGACAAAAATGGCCTGAAAACAGCCCGAAAAAGGCCCGGTTTTTTGGCTGCTTTTGGGGGACATTTTCAGGCCATTTTTCGGTGCTCCGGAACCCGCAAATACCAGTTGGCCAGCACTGGAAACCAGAAGAGCAGCTGGTGACAGTGCGCATGCCCACAGAGATGTGTGCCATAGGTTCGCCATCATGGGTTTAGAGGAAAGAAAAGGTGAAATGGAGAGAACAAAGGTTCATTGCAGACCATTTTCTATGTTTGTGATGGATACAACCAGGGACAGCTGAAGGGAGAGAAGGGTTCAACAAAGTCTGATGGCAGCATTGACTGTGTGATCAAAGCTCCACCTTTCTTTTTGCACACATCTTAGTAAATAACCCAACATCATCTAATTCATTATTTCACCTTTTCAGTTACTAAATGACAATAGCTCAATAACTGTTGGTCAACATTTCCATTCAACTAATCATCCAAATGTCAAAGTGTTTTAGAAATTACTCATTTAACATCTTAGAAATCTGGAGAACTAAAGCATAGAAACGTATTATGTGAATGCCGGCAAAGATGCTTTGTATAGAAGAGAACCCAACTCTGATTGTTATTCTTCTTAGAAAAGAAATGATAGCCAGGTAGTTCAGAAGCTAAGAGGTAGACAGGTAACAGAGGATGCTAACTGTTGGAAAAATACCCCATCCCAGATCACTAGGAATTTAAGAAATCCATCTCAATGGTGTCTGATACATTAGTCCTGTAAGGAGGTATTTAGATGTTATGGAAACGAAAAAATAAAGCTAATTGTTATGATTCCGCACATGTTCTAAGGCACCATCATATACCATGTGTTCTGGCATGAAATGACCTTCCAGGACTGAAATCAATTCTTCACAAATTCAAGCAATTGCTGAAATGATAGTACATTGACAAGTTCACAAAAGTTAAGATGCTGTATGAAAATATTTATAATAAAAGTACACACATATTCATGTTTAATACAAGTATCTCATATAAAATATAAATCATATAAATATGATATATTTATATAAAATATAAATATTTTTATATTTTAAATCATATAAATGATTTATATAAATCAAACTAATAAATAATAAATAAATCTCACATTGTCATCCAAAATTGCCAAGTTGTCTGAGATGACAACTAATACTTTGACAAACTTTTGTTTAGAAAGTTCTCAAAAAATCAGGAGGCTGATCACACTTTTCAGACTAACAAATGTCATCATTTGTGGCACAATGAATGTCAAAGGCTTTCTTATGCCTATTAATAACATTAGTTAGTCAGAAAATATGTGACCAGTCCCGATTTTTGGATGCCATTGGTTAATATAAATTGACATGTTTAGAAATCACCGATTGCTGAAACATATTGCTACATGTAATTATGAAGACTCACTACCAAATGTAGAATGTTAATGACAAATGGTTCAATTCTATTCATACCTTTAACACCTGATTATAATAAGAAATCCTGTGACAGACTGTAAGTAAACCCATTTATAGATAATGGAGCAGTGAACCCAAGCTCCTACATCTGATAATTTTTTGTGGTGAAGATCCATTCTTTATGAAGATGACATGCTGATGGAACATTATTTTCCCTCTATACTGGAATGTGTACAAGAGCAGAACTAGTGGTGGTCGGTCCTCTTGCCCCTTCTGTTCAACATTTATGTGAAGCCGCTGGGTGAGATCATCCGTGGTTTTGGGGTGCAGTTCCATCAGTACGCTGACGACACTCCACCCCGGATCACCCCAACGATGCCCTTGAAGTGATGTCCCGGTGCCTGGAGGCCGTACAGATCTGGATGGGGAGGAACAGGCTCAGGCTCAACCCATCCAAGACCGAGTGGCTGTGGTTTCTGACGTCCCGATATAGCCAGTTGACACCATCACTGACTATTGGGGGCGAATCATTGGCCCCCACGGAGAGGGCTCGCAACTTGGGCGTCCTCCTGGATTCACGGCTGTCTTTAGAAGAGCACTTGACGGCCATGACCGGGAGGATTTTTTATCAGGTCCGCCTGATTCGCCAGTTGCGTCACTTTCTGGATCGGGACTCGTTACACACGGTCACTCATGCCCTCGTCACCTCCCGCCTGGACTATTGTAATGCTCTCTACATGGGGCTCCCCTTGAGGAGCACCTGGAGGCTCCAACTGGCGCAGAGTGCGGCCGCGCGGGTGGTGATGGGAGCGACATGGCGCTCCCATGTAACACCTCTCCTGTGCGAGCTGCACTGGCTCCCGGTGGTCTTCCGGGTGCGCTTTAAGGTTTTGGTTACCACCTTTAAAGCGCTCCATGGCTTAGGGCCTGGTTATTTACGGGACCGCCTACTACCACCAATAGCCTCCCACCGGCCAGTACGCTCTCATAGAGAGGGACTCCTCCGGGTGCCGTCAGCCAAACAGTGTCAACTGGCGGCCCCTAGGGGGAGAGCCTTCTCTGTGGGGGCACCTACCATCTGGAATGAGCTCCCCCCGGAGATACGGAGGATCCCGGATCTGCGCTCTTTCCGCCGTGCTGTGAAGACCTTTTTATTCCATCAAGCGGGCTTGGCCTGATCTCTTCCCTTTTTAAATACGTAAATTTTAATCTGTTTTTAAATTATTGGGGTATTTTAATTTGTCTGGGCCAAATAATTTAATTTGATTTTATCGGGTTTTTAAATTTTGTGTATTTATGTATTTTATTGTTGGCTGTTCACCGCCCTGAGTCCTTCGGGAGTAGGGCGGTATACAAATCAAATAAACTAACTAACTAACTAACTAACACTCAGCTGTACATCTCCACCCCAGACCACCCCAATGATGCCCTTGAAGTGATGTCCTGGTGCCTGGAGGCCATGCGGGTCTGGATGGGGAGAAACAGACTCCGACTCAACCCCTCCAAAACTGAGTGGCTGTGGCTTCCGGCATCCCGATATAGCCAGCTGGTGCCATCACTGGCTATTGGGGGCGAGTCATTGGCCCCCATGGAGAGGGCTCACAACTTGGGTGTCCTCCTGGATGTGCGGCTGTCTTTAGAAGAGCATATGACGGCTGTGGCCAGGGGGGCTTTTTATCAGGTTCACCTGATCCCTTTCTGGATCGAGACTCCCTGCGCACGGTCACTCATGCCCTTGTCACTTCCCGACTGGACTACTGCAATGCTCTCTACATGGGGCTCCCCTTGAAGAGCATCTGGAGGCTCCAGCTGGTCCAAAATGCGGCCGTGCGGGTGATTATGGGAGCAGCGGGGCGCTCCCATGTAACTCCTCTCCTGTGCGAGCTGCATTGGCTCCCAGTGGTCTTCCGGGTGCGATTCAAGGTGTTGATTAACATCTTTAAAGCGCTCCATGGCTTAGGACCTGGGTACTTACGGGACCGCCTTCTGTTACCAACAGCCTCCCACCGGCCAGTACGCTCCCACAGGGCGGGGCTCCTCAGGGTGCCGTCGGTCAGACACTGTCGACTGGCGAGCCCCCCCCCCCGGGGGAGAGCCTTCTCAGTGGGGGCTCCTGCCCTCTGGAATGAGCTGCCCCCGGAGGTACGGAGGATCCCGGACTTGCGCACCTTCTGCCATGCCCTGAAGACTTTGTTATTCCAGCAAGCCAGGCTAGCCTAATTTTAACGGTTTTAAATTTTAAATTGGATTTTAATGGGATGTTTTTAATTGTGGGCCAAAGTATTTAATCTGGTTTTAAATTGTTTTTAATTTTTATATTTATGTATTTGATCTTGGCTGTTCACCGCCCTGAGTCCTTTGGGAGAAAGGCGGTATATAAATATAAATATAAATATAAATATAAATAATAAATAAATAAATAAAATAAATTAAATTAAATTAAATTAAATTAAAAAAAATTAAAAATTCAGAAATAGGTAGTTTTGAAGTCATCAAAGTTTTAAAGAAGTCTGCAAAACTCAGAGAATATCTTAGCATTGTCCTTCCTAAGAACCAGGCACACCAGGTGACGGCAATAGGTAAACAGACTATAAGACTACAATCTTATCAATTCAAGCTAATAAGCTTCAATCTTTGTAAATATATTTTCAAAACTTTTTTTAGTGTAAAATGAAAGCGATCTCCAAAAGAAACAACTTGTAATCATGGAAAATATCAGTTGCCAAATTCACAAAATTTAATTTGCAAGCTTAAACTAGTGGAAGGAGGATCTAGGAACTGCTAGTAAAAATCTGCAGAAAAGAATCAGCACCTATGCCAGGCTTCATTACTTTCCCTTATTATCAAATATTTCAGGAAAGCAGGATTTTCCAAAATGTTGAGGAAATGGAATGACTATCAGAGCACACGCATTTGCGATTGCAAGCCATCAGGACCTCAACTTTCTTTCAACTTCAGTGGAAGCTGACACCAACCCCCCAAATCTAAACAGAAACTACAACGACGGTTGGAAAGGAAACAAACCCACAAACCCAGTTTAGTGTCTGGAAATCTAAACCATTGTCCTTAGACATCAGCCAGAAAGGAGGTCACATCTTGATCTCCTAACCCGCAAAGCAGCTTCTGGTTCGACAACTCGGAGTCCCTTCCCCGCCTTCGCCAACCTAACCAAACCTCCTTTTGCAAGGCAGCCATTCCCCAGCCTCAAAAATGTAACTTCAACTTCCAAGAGAAAAACTTGGAAAGGAACAGAAAAGTAACTGAGCTATTGAATTCCGGAAAGGACTAGTTCCGCCCTGGGAGTAACGGCTTCCTTGCCCTGTGCGCAAGAGCAACTTGACCTAAAAACAAGAACCATCCAGGACACCCGTTTCTGCTCGGGGACCAGCAGGGAGAATCGTGTTGGGCGAGCCTCGAGGGAAAGATACCCTCGCACATCAGATCCTCCAAAACAGAAGTGGGGGGGTGGGGGGGTGGCCACCCTTTACGGGGCCATTTCTGCTCCTCCGCCGCAACCTCCGGCAGCAAGTTGGCCAAGTCGCCTTCCAAATCACGCAACTGGTGAGCGCGTGTGGGTTGGCGGGGGATCGCAGACAAGCAACTGAACACCCCACAACCCCGCCGCTGAAATCTTGCGACGATGCACAAGTGCCCAAGAAAGAGAGCGAACCTAGGCGGGAAGTGCGCCCCCCGCCCACCTCCCGGTCTTCCAGGCGGCGTGGAGTTGCAGTGCACCGGGCCAAAGACGGGAGGTGAGCCGGTCCAAGGCGCAGCGGCTGGCCTGGCTGCGCGCACTCACCTCGGAACGAGCCTGCAGCCGCTTGTTCATCTCGTAGATTCGGTACTCAGGCTGCACCATGTAGGGCGTATGGCGCCGGTAAAAGGGGCCGAAGGGCGAGGAGTAGAAGGGATCGTGCGACACACTGGACATCGTGCCTGCTGGCCGGGGCTAGAGACGAGGCCCGCAGCAGGGGAGCGCCGAGCGAGCACATGGGCTGGGGGCTCTGCGCCCTGCAAAGTAAGCAGCGCAAGGCGGGGGCAGGCGGGGAGGAAGGGAGGCGGGGTACGCGACTGGCTGGGAAGCGCCGCTGCCGCTGGAGAGGGAGAGGCGGGGGGGGGTCAGCTGCTAGGATGCGAGCTCTCCACCTGAGTTGGAAAGCGGCGGCGGCAGCAGAGGATCACTTCCCGGCCACACGGGAGCCCCTGCGAGGACCGAGCCTAAAGATGCAGGGAGAGAGGCAGAACGGGAGATGGAGAAAAGGAGAGACCGCGCAGGCGGGCGCGCGCGCGCACGGGCCCGGGAGAGAGGCGCCCCCCCTCCCCGTGCCAAGCGAGGACTCCGCTCGGCGTTACCCCCTCTCCTCGGAAGAGGGTCCGGGCACACCTGGGCTTGGTGGGGGGACGCTATTCCGCGCTGCCCGAAGAATGCCTTGCTTCTCCGACCCCGTCTTGGCGCGGGCTTCAGATTGGTTGAGGGATGGCCCAGCTTTCTCTGCGCTCCGCTGTCCGGCTTTGCTTCCCACACCCGAAGCAGCAGCTTTCATAGGAAGGGAAGTAAGAGAGCAGGAGGCATGTGCTTAAAAAAGAAGCTGCGCCGAAAGTTTGGCAATTAAAGACGTCGGCAGGGAGGTATCTGCCAGGTATCCGAAAGAGGGCTTCGCGCAGCCTCTCGAGTTCATTCCCTGCAGTCTAAAGCATTTGGAAATGCAAATGTCCCGGGACGCAATTGCTGAAAAGGGCTTTGAAGACTAAATGTGCTCAAGCCACACAACAGCTCTGTGAGGTGTACTGGACGAGCCTCAAAGTGTTGTGCTTAAATGCCTCGCCCGTTCTTTCCCCATTTTTTAACGCTAAGCAAAATTCCCCGCCTGCGGCGCCATTTCTAATCTTTTGAAATCTATTTGGACCTGACAATTCTTCTTAGAGCTTTTCAGGATCTCTACGGCAGGCACATGCACACCTATGCCCACATTCCCAAGTTCTCAGTTGTTCCACTGATTAATTGTTCTAACTGTCAGGAAATTTCTCCTTAGTTCTAAGTTGCTTCTCTCCTTGATTAGTTTCCACCCATTGCTTCTTGTCCTACCCTCTGGTGCTTTGGAGAATAGCTTGGCTCCCTCTTCTTTCTGGCAGCCCCTGAGATATTGGAACACTGCTATCATGTCTCCCCTCCTTTTCATTAAACTAAACATACCCAGTTCCTGCAACCGTTCTTCATGTTTTAGCCTCCAGTCCCCTAACCATCTTTGTTGCTCTTCTCTGCACTCTTTCTAGAGTCTCAACATCTTTTTTACATTGTGGCGACCAAAACCGAATGCAGTATTCCAAGTGTGGCCTTACCAAGGCATTATAAAGTGTTATTAACACTTCACATGATCTTGAGTCTATCCCTCTGTTTATGCAGCCTAGAACTCTGTTGGGTTTTTTGGCAGCTGCTGCACACTGCTGGCTCATATTTAAATGGCTGTCCACTAGACTCCAAGATCCCTCTCACAGTTACTACTATTGAGCAAGGTACCACATATACTGTACCTGTCCATTTTGTTTATTTTTAAAACAAAATAATCTTCAATCTTAATGAAAAACAATAAACAAAATCATAAGTACAAGCTAAAAACACCCTAATTTTTATGGAAAAGAAGTGTGCATTTTTGGCACTGCTGGAAAGGAACGTTTCTCAATCTGATATTTTACATAAATATTATTTGTTTAATTTCCTTCACTTTTAAAAAGTGAAATTCCTAGATTTTGCAAACTAAGTTTCCTGAAGACTTGTCCAATCCGTTCTTCCTTGCTTCCTTTCTTTCTCTTTCTTTTCCTTCCTTGCTTCTCACCATTTCTAGACTTTCTAGCTGCCCCACTCTCAACAAAGTCTCATTGCAATAAAACAGCACTGCAATTACAGTAAAACAACAACAAAACTACTAATACAATTCCTATAAAATCCATTTATTAAAAGCCATTATAATGTCTCCCTTCAGGCAGAGTGGAAGAACAAATTTGTTTCATTTCCTTGCAAAAAACTAAGGTGGGCTACTGCCAGGCCTCTAGAGGGAACAGGTTTTACAGTTATCATAAGCGATACTAGTGAAGTGTGAAGTTTCTGAAAGATGCCCTAATTAATTCATGAGCCATGAGCCAAACTTCAAAAGAAATACAGTCATTTATTAGGAGCACCATTTCAGCAATATTCGGATGCAGTTAGAACTAATCCCACGTAGATTTACGTTCCCCTATGACCCTGTCTTTCCCCTCCTCCCTGGCCGTGTCATAAATCACATTCTCCAATTACCCACTTTGGCTGGCTGTGAAATCCAACACCCTTCTTTTAATTGCGGGAGAAAGCATGTATGGAATGTAGCTTCTGTTATGGAAATCAATTAGCTCTTATCAGTTCTCCCTCCCTCCTGCTCATGGCAACTTGAAAACTTTGCAAGTTGACATTCAGCTCCCCTCACTTTCCGAGGGTGACCTGCGCAAAGCAAAACAATTTTAGTACAGATGTAGAGTTTAGGGATGTGACCCCCCACCTGGCTTGTTTGGATTTTCCACGTGAAATTTGGCTATCAGACGATCAGCCTGGATGTTTCAACTCTTTACTCAAGATGCCTCTGATAAGGGGTAACCCTTCCACTTGATTAAATATTGGATTGTCTCCTGTGCCACCCCGAATTGAGGATTTGCTGCACCTCATAATGGGTCTGGCCCCGTATGACCACGGGGTCTGGGGGCTCACAGAGTAGTGGCCTCAGGGTCAATCCGACCACGGGTTTTAAGAAGCTACTATGGAATGCCGGGTGTATCTTCCCTAGCAGTCGGGGCAACTTCAATTGCACCGTGACCGGGTTGATTATCTTTATTATGGGGAATGGTCCCATAAACTTTGGCCCCAATTTCTTGCTAGGGAGTTTTAACCTCAAATATTTTGTGGCGTGGTAAACCTTCTCCCCCAATTGAAATGGCCTTTGGGGAGCTCGGTGTTTGTCTGCCTGTTTTTGTAGGTTTGTGCCGCTTTAGCTAGCGCTTTCTTGACATTCTCCCAGGTTGCTTTCAGTGTCGCCATCCAATTGGTCAAGCTGACTGAGGAGGAGGGTTCCCTTGGGTACTCAGGCATTGGGACGAAGTCCATGCCACTCACTACCTTGAACGGGGTTAGCCCCATGCTACTGTGAACAGCATTATTATACGCGACCTCAGCGAAAGTCAGGAGGTCCGCCCAATTGGACTGCTGATAGTTCACGTAGCACCTCAGGTACTGCTCTACCATAGCATTCAGTCTCTCTGCCCCCCCATTGGTGCTTCGATGAAAGGCTGAGCTAAGGCCCTGGGATGACCCAATGGACCGTAGGAACTCCCTCCAGAACTTAGCCGTGAACTGAGCCCCTCTGTCAGAGATAATTCTTCTTGGTACTCCATGGAGGCAGTAGATGTGTTTCAGGAACAGTTTGACCATCTGGTGGGCTGAGGGTAGTCCGCTGCAGGGTATGAAGTGTGCCTGTTTGGAAAATAAATCTATTACAGTCCAGATCACCGTGTTTCCCCCACTTTTCGGTAACTCCACTGTAAAGTCCATTGCATCTCTTCCCATGGTCTTGTAGGCTCTGCTACTGATTGTAGCAGTCCAGGGGGTTTTCCTGGTCACTTCTTCATCATGGCGAGATGTGTAGTCCATTTGTTTTTGCAATGTAGTAGTTGTAGATTACAGGATAATTTTTTTCTGAAACCAAATTATTTGTTAGAAAGTAGATTGTTTGTCTCTAGGTGGAGAGTAATAGATTGGTTAATGATTGATTCCATGACTTTGCAGGTGACTCAACATAAAGAGATTGGTCTGTAATTTTCAACTAGGCTTTGTTGTTGTTGCCCTACCAATAGTCCTGGTTTGTGACTATTGGTAGGGCAAGGTACTGGTACTGAAAGATTTTTCAAAAATTATGCTTAGAGGTTCTGCAATTGCAGTGGAAAGCTTTTTTAAGAAGTATGCACATAGTCCATCAGGTCCATAGATAGAGATGGTTTTAGATTGTGTAGTGCCTTTTCAACATTGTCTTCTGTAAAATCAATATGTAAAAGACTTTAAAATATGTCTAAAAGTCTTCTTCTAAACCTTTTCTGTCCTTGGGCCTTTTGTGCTGAGAACCAAAGCTATGTAAGAAACACTAACAATAAAAAAAAGGTACACAGAGTAAAAAATGATGAAATTTTAGCTGAACAATTTTATGCTGATCTATAACTTAGCTATTAGCCATGTGCTACAGAAGCTACTAAACCAGCGGTTCTCAACCTGGGGGTCGCGACCCCTTTGGGAGTCGAACGGCCATTTCACAGGGGTTGCCAAAGCCCTCTCTCGCCCCCCCTCCACGTCTTCACTTACCCTCACTCTCTGCTCTGTTGGATCGCTGGCCGTTCACTTACCCCGCCCACTCCCAATCTATTGCTGCCTCCGGAGTCCCAGCTGATGGCTAGAGGGGAAAAAACTTTAAATTCTTGCCACAGGACTTCAAAGAGCTGCCCTACTCTCAGCTGTTTTGCAGAGGGCTCTGTTGCTAGCTAGCTGCAAAGAGGTAAATTCCTGGAGCAGATTTTTTTTCCCCTAGCTATGCTGAAAAAGAGAAATTGAAAGTAAGCAGGCTCTTTGGTGCAACCTGACAAAATGAGGCACAGAGATTTCTTTTTCTTTTTCCTCACCAAAACAGGTAGGTGCAAAACTGCAAACAATGGGAAATTTAGGGCAAAAGAGGAGGTTCAAGATTTTAAAACACAAAAGAAAAAAAGCTCTATTTAACTAGGGAATTGTAATAATTGAGATACTATTAATTGTATATTGTGTTGAAAGCAGAAATGGTTAAGTTGTGGTTTGGAGGAATATATGGGGGAAATTATTTGGTTTATTATTATTGGTAAATATAATTAATTGATTTGTAAGAAATTGGATTGCATGGAAATAATTGGCATATTCATGTTCATATTGATTAATATACAAAAAAGATAGTTATATAATTAATTGATTTATATTAAAATGTTTAATTTGTATTAAACAACTGTATTACATAATTACATAATTAACCAATGTGAGGATGAATATAAAAATAGATGACAATGTGAAGGGGTATAATATAGAATAGAAGGGAAAAATTGAATTTGATTAAGATTAGAGATGAAGATGAAGGGTAATATTGGTTTTTTAAAAAATAGATGAGGAATAAATATGGTAAAAAGGAAATATAGAAATTGTAAATTTAATTGAAATGACTAAACACTGTTTTGGAAGAAATATCCTTCTGGGTTCTGCTCCAAGTGGGGAAAAAGTCACTGGAAACATGGAGACTGCTTGGAAAGATGGTTTAATGGTGGACAGGATCACATGTATTTTACATGTCTGTAAAATATGCTTCTCCATTTCTCATCCAGGGAAATATAATATTCTGCCTTTTTAATATTTCATTCTTCTAGGAAAGGGGTGGGTGCTAACCTCCTACAACTGTTTAAATTTGTGAACCGGCCAAATACTCTGTTCAAAGAAAATACGTTGTATGTTTGTATGTGTGTTTCTAATTATTGCTATTTATTGCTATTTGTTCTCTTTTATTTTTTAAAGTTTAACAATTCATTCTTTATCTTAATATCTTTATATTTGTTTGGGGTTGGCTTTCTTCCCTTTCAACTTTTTTATTGTACAGCAATCTTTCTCCTCAAACCTACCACCTCTTTCTTTTCTTTCCTTCTTACTTTCTCTCCCCCCCTCCTTCTCCCTACTTCCTCTTCCTTTCTCCTTCTCCTCCTCTCTTCCTCCCTCTCTTACCCTCACTCCTACTCTAATTTCCCTTCCCTTCCTTCATCCTTCTCTATTGCTGTATCCTTTTATGCATATGGACTACTCAGAGGGCTGAAAAAGTTATTTCTGACTGGTCCTCACACTTTTGACCAGTCCTCGAACTTACAACTGTCCTCCCAATTTATGTTTTTGCCCTATCTTGTCATCATGGTGAAGAGAAGCAGTTGTGAAATGAGTGACACGGTTGTTAAGAATGCTACAATGGGCATAAAGGATGACCAGTCATAACTGTGAAGACCAATCAAAAGTGCGAGGACCTGTCAGAAATCACTTTTTTCAGCCGTCCGGGTAGTCCTTTTGTGCACAGGGACTACTCAGAGGGCTGAAAAAGTTATTCTTGACTGGTCCTCGTACTTTTGACCAGTCCTCGAATTTACGACTGTCCTCACATTTTACGTTTTTTGCCCTATCTTATCACCATGTTGAAGAGAAGCAGTTGTGAAATGAGTGACATGGTTGTTAAGAATGCTGCACAGGCATAAATGTGAGGATGGTCATAAGTGTGAGGACCAGTCAAAAGTGCGAGGACCTGTCAGAAATGACTTTTTTCAGCCCTCTGAATAGTCCCTATACACATAGCCATGGCCACCCGGTCACATGACCTGCTAGCCACGCCCACCCAGTCACATGACCTCCAAGCCACGCCCACAAAATAAGCCACAGCCACAGAACCGGTAGTAAAAAAAGTTAGAACCCACCCCTGGTTGGGGGTCACCACAACATGAGGAACTGTATTAAAGGGCATTAGGAAGGTTGAGAACCACTGTACTAAACAAATTAAGGACAAATGATCGGGACCACAATGGAAAATATAATCAGATATATGAGGAATACTGTTCTTGCTTTTTCAAGCCGTGAAGTAGGAAAAATAGTCTCCAGCCTCTGTGATCTACTATTAATAGAAACTCAAAACTCATGTGTGTTTGTGATCTAGGGTAAGCACTCTTGCTTAGGAATGTAAGGAAATCCTTGCTGGATGAAACCAAAGACCAATGTTTTTTTGCAAGAGTTCCAACAAGTTTTAGAAGTTAAGCTGTTCATGAAATGTCTCTATAGACCAGGGGTCCTCAAACTAAGGCCTGTGGGACGGATACGGCTCACCCAAGCCATTAATCCAGCCCACGGGGGACTCAGAGGCTGCCCCGCCCACCTCACCCCACCCATTTGCTGGCCCCCACCCTTCAGCCGAGCGCAGGACTTACCTTAGCAAGCCCCGTGGCTTGAACTGGAAGGTAAGGCCATCAGAGTGCTTCTGGGGATAAGGGAAGGAAAAACAGGCCGCGCGGAACTCCCGGGAGGCCTTTGCACACCTCGTTTATGGCCGCCAGAGTGCTTGTGGGGATGAGGGAAGGAAAAACAGGCTGTGCAGAGCTCCTGGGAGGCCTTTATGCACCTCATTTATGGCTGGCAGAGTGCTTGTGGGGATGAGGGAAGGAAAAATGGGCTGCACGGAGCTCCTGGAAGGCCTTCGCACATCTTGTTTATGGCCGGCAGAGTGCTTGTGGGGACAGGGGAGAGAAAAATGGACCCAGGAGTCCTCCAAGGGACCCGTTTTTGCCTTCCCCCACCCCCAGAAGTACTCTGCCAGCCAATAAAGGAACATGCCTTTCGCCGAGGAAAGAGCTTGAAGATTTACCAGGGACTTCAGTCCACCATTGCTCTGCTGAGGGGGGGAAAGCTGAAGGGTCCTAATGGGAGAGGCTGTGCCTGCCGCGTAATTACGCATTGCTTCCAAGAGTTGCGCTTAGTGCCAGGTACCTGCGAGCATTCCATTCATCCTGGGTGAAGCAGAGCAAAAGCAGAAAAGGGCAGGAGGCCTGAGAGCACGCAGAGTTCCAGAGCGGCGCTCTTCCCGGTGACTGGACTTGCATGGAAGTGGCGCATCCCCCAGTCCTGGGCTGGATGCAGGGCCTGAGGCGGAGGGGATGGTGAGTGGGGGGCCCTCAGGGGAGAGCGCCACCATGGCACTAAGCGCGATTCTTGGAATAGATGCATAATTACATGGCAGGTACAACCTCTCGTTGGGACCCTTTGGCTTTTTCCCCCACGGTGGAGCGATGGTGGCAAATCTTTGAGCTCTTTCCTCAGCCGGTAGCTCTCTTGCCCTACAAGGCAGCCACCTTTTGCTCCTGGGGCCAATGGTGTCAGCTGCTCTGGATGAGCCTCCTTCCTTCCTTCCTTTCCCTTCCCTTCCCTTTCACAGCTGCACAGTGGGAGGGCTGAGCGAGTGATGCAATGCTGGGAGCTGAGCGCGATTCAGCTTCCCAGAAGAGGGGCTTCCCAGCCCCACCCTCATCTGGGTCCAATGGCAACCGCAGGGACTCATGCGTTGGGCAGCTGTGGTGTCCCTCTGCCTCTGCTTCTTAATTTGGGCTTCCTCCATCTCCAGACTCGGGGTGGGGATAAACCAGCACGCTCCAAGTGGCCAAGCCGCTGGCCCAAAAGAGGCTTCTACAAGCCAGCAGACACCTGTTGACGAAGTAGGGCTAGCAAGACGCAAGTGAGATAGGGAGCGGGCACCGCAACAGCCACCCCCACTGCTGTCTTCCCCTCCTGCTGCCAGCGCTTGGCTGCCCGCCTTTCTCCTACTTGGTGCTTGGCAGTTACAGGGCTGTGGCTGGTGAGGCTGCCGGCCCCCCAAAGGAGGATGGCCATCTCCACCCCTGGAAAGGGAGGCAGGAAGGGCTGTCTGGCTGGCCAGTGGGTCAGCACTGCTGAGCCCCCACCTTGGGGCTTCCTCGCCAGATCTGCTCCAAGTGATGCCTGCCTGGGCTGTAACCTGCCTGCCAGACGCGGGAATCCCTTGCCCGAATCTGTTGCACGCATTCGACACATGTGGAGGAAGCTCCGGGACAACTAATGATATCCCAAAAGCAGATTGAGACTGCCACAATGCAAATGGAATGGAATGGGAATAGGGATGGGATGGAATGGAATTCAGCAAGGTTTCTCTTCCCCATCCCCTTTGCTCTTCTAGCACACTTTTCTTTCCTGAGAGAGAGATGAGAGAGAGAGAGAGACTTGCTGATTGTAACCTTCTTGGGGCTGAGAAGAATTGCTGAAAAACTGAGTTTTCTGAAGTGGACCACTAGACTCGTAAACAAAAAATGATCTAGTAAAAAGAAAAGTCAAACAAAAGCAAATAACACACCCCCAGGAGGAAAACAAATTAAAATTTAATTTGTGTGTATTATTTAATGGGCTGCTAAATTGGCAAAATGGATTGATAAATTGGCCACATCCAGCCAGCCACGCCACCCAGTCACATGACCATTTAGCCACATCCACCTACCCAGTCCGGCCCCCCAACAGTCTGAGAGACTGTGAAGTGGCCCTCTGTTCAAAAAGTTTGAGGACCCCTGCTATAGACTATTGACCAGGGATTATAAATTCTTAAGAGGAACTGTGCTGAAGCATTTCAAGTCCTACCTACTTCAGCATTCAGTTTTCATAGGTTACTAAGAAGGTGCAGAGAGCTTACACCAGAATGTAAATGCAATACTGCAGTGCTCTCTCTCTCCTGACTAACAGTGACTGGTACTGAGAGAGTTGATTGCAATTAAATTCCTAGTAAGCTTGGAGCAGATTAAACAGAAAACCATAGCTTGAAACACAGCTAGATCTGAATTACTGTCATCCACGCACTAAGAATCAATCCCATTGGGAAATCTCAAACCACTTTTACTGAGAATGGTTCTAATAACACAATCTAGAACAGGGGTGTCAAATTTGCTGCCCGCAGCCCAGATGCGTCACATGATGGCCATACCCACCCCTGTTTTAGTGGAGGGGGGAAAAGTTGTGATACATCATGTGACAATGGAATGACATGAGTTTGACACCCCTGATCTAGAAGAACTGATTGTGCTGTGCCTCCCCTCCTGCTTATACCCATCTGAATTGGGGAGGTGTCTATCTGAGGTGCTTCATCATACTTCCTGCTTTTCCCCTTGTTACTTTAGTTACAGAGCAACAAGGGGAAAGCTATCTCCATCAAGGTTAAGAATTAACCTTAATTAATTAATTAATTAATTAAGAATTACCTAGTGGCAATAAGAGTAGAGAAGAGTAACTACTTTTCTGCTCTTATTGCGTCATCAGATAATCGCCCAGCCGCCCTGTTTAGGGTGACCCGCTCCCTGCTCCACCAAGGGGCGCGGGAAGATCCCTTGGAGGGTAGAGCTGAGGATTTTGTACAATATCTGTATGACAAAATCGCTCAGATTCGGGAACGGCTGGACTCTGACTGGATTGATCCAGGGGAGATGACAAGGTCAGGTCCTGAGAATATTATTTGGGAAGAGTTTGATCCTGTGACTCCCGAAAGCGTGGACAGGATACTGAACAGACTAAATGCGACCACATGTTTATTGGACCCGTGTCCATCCTGGTTGGTACTGGCCTCCCGGGAGGTGACGCGAGGCTGGCTCCAGGAGATTATAAATGCTTCTTTGAGTGAGGGTGTCTTTCCCACCGTCTTGAAAGAGGCGGTGGTGAGGCCCCTCCTCAAGAAGCCCTCCCTGGTCCAGTTGTATTAGCAAATTATCGTCCTGTCTCCAACCTTTGCTTTGTTGCAAAGGTTGTTGAGAGTGTGGTTGAATGACAACTGCCTCAGTACCTGGATGAATCGAATTATCTAGATCCGTTCCAGTCGGGATTCAGGCCCGGGTACAGCACTGAGACAGCATTGGTCGCATTGGTTGATGATCTCTGGAGGGCTTGGGACAGGGGTTGCTCCTCTGTCCTGGTCCTACTAGACCTCTCAGCGGCTTTTGATACCATCGATCATGATATCATACTGCACCGGTTGGAAGGGTTGGGGGTGGGGGGCACTGTTCTACAGTGGTTCTCCTCCTTTCTCTCTGACCGGTCGCAGTCTGTGTTGACAGGGGGGCAGAGGTTGACCCCGAGGCCCCTTATATGTGGGGTGCCACAAGGATCGGTCCTCTCGCCCCTTCTATTCAACATTTATGTGAAGCCGCTGGGTGAGATCATCCGTGGTTTTGGGGTGAAGTACCATCAGTATGCTGATGACATCTCCACCCCAGACCACCCCAATGTACGCTGTACATCTCCACCCCAGACCACCCCAATGATGTCCCGGTGCCTGGAGGCCGTACGGATCTGGATGGGGAGGAACAAACTCAGACTCAACCCATCCAAGACCGAGTGGCTGTGGTTTCCGTCGTCCCGATATAGTCAGTTGGCGCCATCTCTGACTATTGGAGGCGAGTCGTTGGCCCCCACAGATGGGGTTCGCAACTTGGGCGTCCTCCTAGACTCGCAGCTGTCTTTAGAACAACATATGACGGCCGTGGCCAGGAGGATTTTTATCAGGTTCGCCTGATTCGCCAGTTGCATCCCTTTCTGGATTGGGACTTGTTACGCACGGTCACTCACGCCCTTGTCACCTCACGCCTGGATTATTGTAATGCTCTCTACATGGGGCTCCCCTTGAGAAGCACCCGGAGACTCCAACTGGTCCAGAATGTGGCCGCGCAGGTGGTGACGGGAGCAATGTGGCGCTCTCATGTGACCCCCCTCCTGCACGAGCTGCACTGGCTCCCGGTGGTCTTCCGTGTGCGCTTCAAGGTTTTGGTTACTACCTTTAGAGCGCTCCATGGCTCAGGACCAGGGTACTTAGGAGACCGCCTCCTGCCACCAGTAGCCTCTCACCGACCAGTTCGCTCCCATAGAGAGGGGCTCCTCGGGGTGCCGTCAGCCAAACAATGTCGACTGGCGGCCCCCAGGAGGAGAGCCTTCTCTGTGGGGGCACCTGCCATCTGGAACGAGCTCCCCCCGGAGATACGGAGGATCCAAGACCTACGCATCTTCCGCCGCGCCCTAAAAACGTTTTTATTCCAACAGGCTGGTCTGGCCTAACTCTCCCTTTTAAATTGGCCTTTAAATTGCTTTAAATTGGGTTTTAAATCTCTTTTAGTTAAATTTGGATGCTTTAATCTTTGAACCTAATCCTAAATTATTTAATATTTTTTAATAGTTTTTAACTTTTGTATGTCTTTGTATTTATTTATGGCTGTTCACCGCCCTGAGTCCCTCGGGAGTAGGGCGGTATACAAATATGAAAAATAAAATAAAATAAAATAAAATAAGGTCATCCTCCTCTAACTATTAGAATAAAATATAATTCTTTATTGGCCAAGTGTGATTGGACACACAAGGAATTTGTCTTTGGTGCATATGCTCTCAGTGTACATAAAAAGACAAGATACACTCGTCAAGAATCACAGGGCACAACACCCAGTCATATGGTACAATAAACAATCAAATCATACTAGGAAACAATATCTATATAAATTGCAAGGTTACAAGCAACAAAGTTACAGTCATGCAGTCACAAGTGGGAAGAGATGGGAGACAGGAACGATGAGAAGACCAATAGCAATAGTAATGCAGCCTAACGTGAATAGTTTGACAGTGTTGAGGGAATATTTGTTTAGCAGAGTGATGGCGTTCAGGAAAAAAACTGTTTTTGTATCTAGTTATCTTGGTGTACAGTGCTCTATAGAGTCATTTTGAGGGTAGGAGTTGAAACAATTTATGTCCAGGATGCGAGGGGTCTGTAAATATTTTCACAGCCCTCTTTTTGACTCGTGCAGTATACAGGTCCTGAATGTAAGGCAAGTTGGTAGTAACTGTTTTTTCTGCAGTTCTGTTGTGGTCCACCAGCAGCCTGCAGAGCTGGCAGTAGAGTCAGACAGCGATGAGGCTGAGGAAGAAAATGGGCCAGTCCTGGAGGCTGGGGAAGGCCCAGATGAGGGCTCTGTGTTGGAGGCAGAGATGGGGCTAGGGCCATCGGGGAGTGAGGTGTGGACTCCGGAGCCTCCAGAGGCTAATAGTAGAGAGGCAGAGGAACAAGAGGAGCCTGTTCCTAGTGCACGTATGAGGAGAGCTGCCAGAAGGCAAGAGCAGCTAAAGCAAAGAGGATGACTCGGGAGTAGGGCCGAAAGATGATTGGCCCCTCCCATAAGGTTTAAAAGACCAACAACGGCTCTTGGGCTCTTTGTCGGAAAATAACGTTGATAGACTTGTTCTTGTCTTGCTGCACTTATCTCTGGTTGGCGTCTTCCGGTCGGGCGATCCGGTCCGAACCGGGAGCATTTCACCCCTGCTTGAGAGGTGTCCTTTCTAGGGCAGAGGTGCCAGAGCCCAGCACCTTCCATGAAACTGCAAGTCCCACAAGACAAAGAAAATCTGCTTGAATCCTCTCTAGCACATCCAAGGGAGGGGAGTTCAACGAGGCACTCCAAGAACAACCATGGGACTGCCCAACCCTGTGGACAGTCAATGCAAAGGTTTGGAAAAGAAGCCATAATGATTGGTGGGGAAGGAAACATGGAACCAGCTCCCCTGGGGTTCTTCCCATATGGAGGAGGCCCGGTCTTAAGAAAGAAATACCTAAGAGTTAACTCTCCATGCTGCACTTTCTATAAACTTGATTAGGGATGCTGTAAGTAAGATGGACTGGGAGAAAGGAAGAACGAGCTAGAAGACCAGGATACAACTGGGCTGATACGATCTCATAGACGACACTCACTCTGTCAAGGACCTAGGAGTACTCATTTCAAAAGATCTAAGCCTCAGAGCTCACTGTAACAGCATTGCCAAAAAAGCATTACAAGTTGTTAACTTAATTTTGCGAAGCTTCTTCTCCAGTAACATTGTACTGCAAACCAGGGCATACAAAACCTTTGCCAGACCAATTCTCAAATACAGTTCATCTGCCTGGAATCCACACTGTATAACAGACATTAATACAATTGAGCGAGTCCAGAGGTATTTCACAAGAAGAGTACTCTACTCCTCTGCTCACAATAGAGTACCTTATACTACCAGGCTTGAAATATTGGATCTGGACAACCTAGAACTACACCGCCTACGGTGTGACCTAAATTTAGTACACAAAATTGTCTGCTACAATATCCTACCTGTCAATGACTACTTCAGCTTCAACCGCAATAATACACAGGCAAACAATAGATACAAACTCAAAGTAAACGGCTCCAAACTCGATTGCAGAAAATACAACTTCAGCAACAGAGTGGTCAATGCCTGGAATGCTATACCTGACTCTATTGTTACATCCTCAAACCCCCAAAACTTTAACCTTAAACTGTCTACCATGGACCTCACCCCATTTCTAAGAGGTCTGTAAGGGGCATGCCTACCATCCCTGTTCTAGTGTCCCCATTTATTTGTCCCCATTTCTTATGTATATACTTATACCTGTTTATACTTATAGGTTTATATGTTATGTTCATACTTATACCTGTTTTCTCATACATGCTTGACTAACTGACTAAATAAATAAAAGCAAAACAAATAAATAAATAAAAGAATGGCTACACCTCAAATGTCCTATAATAAAACATGTTGGTAAAATGTGGATATTAGAAAAACAACATATTCTTAAACTGGGCTTAAATCTACATTTCTATGTAGAAGTGCAGTTGACCTTTATGCATTAAACTTCAATAATGCATTTCTGGAATTCAGATTTTTTTAAAATGTGGCATATGCTTAAAAACAAAAAGAAATGAACTAGATATTCATTTTAATAATTCCTGAGTCTGTTCTCATATTCTGCTGAGTATCCATCATATCATACATAGTGCACCATGCCTGATGTACCATGTATGATATTAATGGTCATATTAATTGATTAATATGACCATTAAACACTCCAATACCAAGAACACATCTTTTTTATTGGCCAATGAACCATCATAAATTTTTTAAAAGGTGGCAAAAATAATGAAATAATATTTAGGAATTTTTGAGTGATTATCATGCTGCATTACACATTCTGTTATGTCATATTCTGATATATGATATTGGCAGTGGTGGGATTCAAAATTTTTAACAACCAGTTCAGTGGGCGTAGCTTGGTGGGCGTGACTTGGTGGGTATGTCTTGGTGGTCATGTGACTGGGTGGGTGTGGCCAACTCAACATCACTCACGTTGAGGGGTGCTTCGCCTGGCCTCTCTCCTCCCAGCCACTCCTTGTCACACCCGGCCTCAACATATCTATAGTTTCGTAAAAACGTTGTTCACCTTTTTTCGATTTTATTATCTGTATCTACATACTATAGATGTACTTTCATGGACCACTGAAAGGACAAAATGGCTCACATGCTTTGCCCAAGAGTGTGATAGGCAGGTCACAAAACAGGCTTTTGAGGGGCTGCCAAAAAGAGGGGGGGGCAATATATTTTCCAAAGAAGCAGAAGGCAAAACAAGAAGCAATAGTTCAAAACTGAACAAAAAGTGAAGCAACCTAAAACTAAGGAGAAACTTCCTGACAGTGAGAACAGTTAACCAGTGGAACTGCTTATCTCCAGAAGTTCTGGGTGCTTGATCACTGGAAGTTTTAAAGAAAAGACTGGGTAGCCATTTCTGTGAAATGGTATAGAGTCCCCCCCCAAAATCCCTTCTAAGTATTATTCTGTTATTCTGACACCTTTCCCAGGCCCTCCACTCAGATTTTGGCATCTTCAGTTTTCCTGCCTAAGCAGCGGATTGGACTAGAAGACCTCCAAAGTCCCTTTCAACTCTGTTATTTCATTATTCCTGAGAAGAAATACACACACATACACTCAATTTAAGCAAATTCCCTTATTTTGGAGACTTTAGAATCAGAAGGTACCTTGGTGGTCTTATAGTTCAACTTTCTGCTTAAGGTAGAAGACCTCACAGATGTGCAAGTTCACAGACATCCCAACTTTGGCTGCAAGAACTGAAGGCAGCCTTCCCCACCACACACTTCCTCCTCCTGCTGCCCCATGAGAGGCGGGAGGCATCAGAGAAAGTTCCTAGTCTGGGCACACAGCCCTCCATGACGGAGCCCTTCCCAGGGAGCAAAGCAAGAACTTACTGATCCACCCCGAAGGTGAGCTCCAGAGTGGCAACGGCGGCAGTGGCGGTGGAAGGAGAGCTCCAGAGTGGTGGCAGCCTCCATCCATCAAGATGTTGCTTGATCTCACAGCCACTTCTTGCGGCCCTTGTTGGTGCTGAACGTGCCTTGGGTGCTCAGGGAGATGCTCCATGTACTCTCTGGGTTGGCAGCTGTTTCTCTCCGCCACTGCTCATGCTGGGAGAGCATCTTGTGCAGCACAGTGAAATTTAGCAACCATGAGCTGCCGCTTTCCTCTAGGTCCCATCCGGAAAGCATGGCAGCAGAGAGAAGCAGCCAGGTTGAATGCTCTTTCTCTCTGCTGTAGTGCTTTCTGGATGGGACTTACTACAGGACCCAAAGCAGCAGCTCACAGTTGCTAAATTTTGCTGTGCTGCACAAGACGCTTTACCAGCAAGAGCAGCAGTGGAGAGAAAACAGCTGCCGGCCTGGAGAATATGTGGAGTGGCTCCATGTGCTCTCTGGGTCAGCGGTTGCTTCCAACCAGACAGTCCAAGCCCAAGCTGGGCTGGGCTGGGTGCTCTATCCTCACCGGCGGCTGGGTAATGCTGCATAGGGCATTGAGTGGCTATCGGCCACACAGCTCTTTACTGGTGGCCAGCCAGGTGAGGAAGCGCACAGCCTTGGTTTTGTGCTCGGGGAAGGAAGGGGGGAGTGGTGTGACAGCGGCTTCCCTGCTCAGCCCCAACAAGCGATGCATGATGCCTGCACGAGCATCCCGAGAGCAGCAGAGAAGATTGCTGCTTGAAAGCAGACAAGCAGAGGCAGCAAGTATACGCCGCGCTGTGGGAAAAATGAGAGGCCCTGTTCTGCAGAGCCTGCTGCTGCTTGAGGGGGGGCAAGGAGAACAGTGAGACTCAGGGAGTAGGTCAGGTGGAGCTGGCTGACTGGAGGCAGGATCATGCTGCTCTGAAGCTGCCTCTGCCACTGCCAGCAGTTTGGATGCCTCGGCTGAAGCACGGATCGCTCCCTCCCTCCCTCCCCCCTCCCTCTGTCTCTCTCTCTCACACACACACACAAACAGAGGTTGGAGACTTCTCTTGCATGGCACAATGAAGCCACCATGGCTGCTACTTGTTTAGTGGGTCCTGGCTATAACGGGTGGTTTCATTTTTTTCCCCACGATTCCACCACTTGCCCCACCCACCACCAGCCAGATACCCTCACTTCCCCCAAGCATTGTTTTGCCTACCTGATTTCCAGCTCTGTTGCATTTTTTGCTATCATGTGCAGGAATACAAAGGTTTGTGGGACTAAAAAAAATTTAATTGATTCCAACTTCATGAGATTTTTTTCTTTCACAAGAAGTTGAAATTGATTGATTGCACTTTATTTTTAGTCCCACAAAGTTTTGTTTCCCTGCACACGATGGTAAGAAACGCGATGGAGAAACGCGATGGAGCTGGAAATCAGGTAGGCAAAAAAAAAAAAATGCTTTGGGGAAGCAAGGGCATCTGGCCGGTGCCGCCAAACTCTTCTGCCTACAAAAAGCTTGTCTTTGACGGCTGACACCAAAAGGCAGAGCAAGAGCTGCGGGGAAGAAGTCAGTAGGCCTGTGTTGTGGCTCCGTTGCCTGAGCCTGGGCTATCAACAGATACAGACTCTGAGAGTGAGGGAGAGGAGTTGGCAAGGCCTCCCTCTCCAGGACCCTCCTCTCTGGCAATGCCTCCGGAGGACACCGAAGGCCAAGAGATAGGCCCAGAGCCAAGCATGTCCCTGCAGCCACGGGTGGACAGCGACGAAGGAGATAAGTGCTGGCTGGATCCTCGACAGCGGCGCAGGGAGAAGCATGCGCAACAGAGGGGAAGGCGTGCCAGAGATTAGCTGAGTCACTGGACCACACCCCACAGGGTATAAATGTGGGTGTGGTGGCCAGTTCAGTTTGTGACAAGCAAAAACTAGAAATAATCATGATCTCTGTGTTACTGGACTTTTGCCTGCCTTGTCAGACTGCATTTGGACTAATCCTTGTATTGCTGAAACTTTGCCTGCTTTATCGGAATGCTTGCAGTCTAATCTTTGTTTTGTATGAGTAAAGTCTGAATTGGCAGCTAGCCATTGGGTTGCTGCCAGCTTTATCTTCAAAGACTTTGTCGTGTGGCTTATTAACTCCGGGCCGTCTATCGGGGTGCGTGTGTGGGATGGGGACAGAACAGCCTGGGAGTCTGGAATACCCTTCCTCGCCCACCCCACCTTTCCCCAACTTCCACACTACAGCAAAAGTGAGGGGCAGGAAGACCTGCCATGCCTGGCAGGGGGGGGAAGAGGCAGCAAGAGGAGTTCCATCTCGCTCCATGCACCCCGATGAAGGCAGCAGCAGCTCAGCTGCTTTCCTTCCCCACCCTGTCTGGCCCTGGAAGCCAAGTGCCAGCCACATGCACAGTCGCCCATGCAGAGATCAGGTAGGCCACAGCAAAGGCAGGCAAGCAGGCTGGGCTGTGTGAGAGGCAGCTAAGAGAGGAAGACTCACCAGGCAGAGATCAGCTGGGCTGCGGAGGCCACAATCGAGGCAAGCGAGGGAACCAGAGAGCAGCAGCAGTTGCTATGCCACATGCATGACTGAAGGCATCGGTCAAGGTGGACGGGGCGAGATTAGTGAGGGGTGGGGCAGGGCCAGCCAGCAATTTAACAATCAGTTCAGCTGAAGCAGTGCGAACTGGTTGAATCCCACCACTGGATATTGACTATATTGTTTTTCAACATTTTAGTTCACAGGTTGTTGTTGCTATTTTATATTTATATTTGACTGTGACCTTAAATAAATAAACCTAGGAACTTTGAAAATAAAAGAGACAACCAGCTAGTCAAATAGTAAATAGAAACAGGATAAAACACTGAAAGAGAATGAAAATTGCATCCTATTGCCTGATGGAAGACAAGCTGTTAGTGAGCCAAAGGGGAATGTTTGAGGAACCAATATTCAGGTTTATGTAAAGGATTTCTTTGTTGTTGTTAGTTGCGAAGTCATGTCCGACCCATCGTGACCCCATGAACAACATTCCTCCAGGCCTTCCTATCCTCTACCATCCTCTGGAGTCAATTTAAGCTCACGCTGACTGCTTCAGTGACTCCATCCAACCACCTTGTTCTCTGTCGTCCCCTTCTTCTTTTGCCCTCAATCTTTCCCAGCATTAGGCACTTCTCCGGTGATTCCTTCCTTCACTTTTTTTCTGAATAGAGCCGTGATGGCGAACCTATGGCACGCATGCCACAGATGGCACCCGGAGCCATATTTTTTTTTATTGAAAAGTTTTACAAAAAACAAAAATTTTCTTCCCCCCCATATTCCCCCCACCCTTTCCCTCCCCTCATCCCACCCTCCCCCACAGACTTCCCAGAGCAAAATACAAGGTGTTTCATTTAACAATCATAAACTAGATTAACCTACTTATCCTTAGACTACTAACTCCCCCCCTGAAACCTTAACTCCACTATAGATAACAAAATACTTCTAATACTTAACGTTCATTCATAAGCTATTTGATATTTTCTTGTCTGATACTTATTTTGAATATAGTCAATTCATCCTCTCCATTCCGATACATATCTTTCTTGTGTATAGTCCTTCAAGTACGCTGAGATTTTCGCCATTTCTGTTAGGTTCGTTACTTTCAGTATCCACTCTTCAATAGTAGGCAAAGAGTCCTTCTTCCAATATTGTGCTACCAACAGCCTAGCTGCTGATATTAGATTCAAAATCAATTTAGTCTCTGATACTGTACAGTCCATAGTTATACCCAATAGGAACAATTGAGGAGTAAATTTCAACATTCTTTTCAAAATATTCTGCATCACCCACCAAATTTTTATCCAAAATGCCTTGATTTTCTTACAGGTCCACCATATATGATAATAGGTTGCATCATCACATTCACATCTCCAACATTTAGCTTGCAAATTAGAGTACATACATGATAATTTTTTAGGATCTAAGTGCCATCTATAAAACATTTTATAAAAGTTCTCTCTCAAATTTTATGCTTGCGTAAATTTAACATTTCTGACCCAAATCTTTTCCCACGTTTCCATCATCACTGGTTCAAACCCTGTTAATCTCCGTAAATCTTCTCTTTGAGTTATGGACATATTTTTTGTTATCATCTTTGTCTTATGTAGATTTATTTTAAATCCAGATACTTTACCGTATTGAGCTATTATGTCCAGCATATAGGGAGCCGCCTCTATAGGTTGAGATAAAGTAACAACCAGGTCATCTGCAAACGCTCTTAACATATAATCCTGCTGTCTAATTACAATTCCTTTTATTTTATCAGAGTCCCGTAACTTATTCAACAAAACTTCTAAAGTTAGAATAAACAACAATGGCGGCAAGGGACAACCGTGCCTTGTACCTTTCTCAATTTTAAAGGCTTCTGTTAGGCCTCCATTAACTATTATTTGTGCTGTTTGTTCCTGATATATTGCTCTAATTGAATGTATAAAATACTCCCCAAAGTGCATTTTTTCTATTATCTTAAACAAAAATTGCCAATTCAATCGATCAAATGCTTTCTCTGCATCCAAAAATATGAACGCTGCAGGAACCTGGTTATTTTTTTCCAAATATTCCAATAAATTAATAATTTGTCTAACATTAGATTTCATCTGCCTCCCTTTTATAAAACCTGATTGGTCATTATGAATTGCTTGTTGCATAACTGGCATTAACCTATTCGCTAATATCTTAGCAAAAATTTTATAATCAGTATTCAAAAGTGAAATTGGCCTAAAATTTTCAGGTTTGATACAGTTTTGATCTTCCTTCGGAATCAATGAAACAAAAGCTGTTTTCCAAGCGGGTGGAATTCCTCCCCCAATTGAATTTTACAAAATAGAGCTCTAAGTGGCTCTACCATTTCAAGCTGTAAATTCTTATAATAAACAGCTGTTAATCCATCTGTTCCTGGAGCTTTCCCTGTTTTTAACTGCTTAATTGCCACAATGATCTCCTCAGAGGTTATTGGTTGATTCAATCCTTCCCTCTGTTCCAACGTTAATTCCGAAATGTTCCCATCCTTTAAATATCTATCTATATCTATACCTTGTATTGAGTCACTAGCATATAACTTTGTATAACTTGTCTTGTTGCTGATTAGGGGCATATATTCCAATAAAAAGCATTTTTCCAATCTGTGTTAATAATTCAATTGCAATATATCTTCCTTGATCATCTGCCTCAATTAAATTAGCTGATAGTCCTTTCCTTACATATATGACTAGTCCATTTTTCTTCTCTGGTGCTGATGCCACAAAATGTGTACCTAATCTTGAATTTATCAAATATTTTTGATCTGATAATCTGATATGTGTTTCTTGCAAGCAAATAACGTCATTGTTAAATTGTTTCAAGTAGTGAAATACTTTCTTTCTTTTTTGTGGTGAGTTTAGGCCATTGACATTCCAAGATAGGAATTTAGTTGCCATCTTTAGCCTTTCGAAGCCTTGTGAGCATCAGCTGAAGATCCTCCTCCACCTTACTCCTCGGCCTAGCCCACCCCCCCCCCCCACTGCTTCTGTTTTTTGAACTTCTTGAGATAAATCTTGAGATTGTTGCCTTTTTGATTGTTGTTCTTGAAGTTTATAAGTTGATCGGGTCAGTCGTTATACTTTCGGCTCTCCCTTCTTAGGTGGTTCCAAAGTTGGGGGTAAGCCCCCAAGATCCAAATCTTCTTCCATAATAATTCCTCCAGCTGCAACTTCAGCATAGGTTTGTATCTGTTTTCCATCTTTTTCTTGTTGTAACATCTCCGTTTTCTTCCTTCTCCTCCCTGGTGAGGGTGGGTATCCAGCCTTTAAAACATTTACATAGAAATCTTTTGCCTTCCAGACTGTGTTTAACCAGTATCTTTCTCCATTATAAGTCACTATTAGTCCAATTGGAACGTCCCATCTGTATGTCACTTGTTGATTTCTCAGCTCATTTACCAGGAAGCCAAAGTCTTTTCTACTTCTCAACATCTTTGGAGGAATCTCTTTCAAAACCACCACCTCTTGCCCAGCCACCTGGACTTTATTCTTGTAAGAAGCTTGTAGGATTTCATTTCTGATCCTCCTAGTTGTAAAATAGATCACCACATCTCTTGGCAGCTGTCTTTGTTTTGCCAACCAAGAATTAACCCTGTAAATTTTATCAATTTGGATTGCCACATCTTCTGGTCTTTCTTTAATTATCTCTGCCATAGCATCAGCACAAATGTCTTTTAAATTTTCTTTGCTATTTTCCTTCAGGCCTCTCAGTCTCAGAGCAAACTCCATGGATCTGTATTGTAACATTACCAATTCATCATCCACTTTCTCTGTTCTGGTCATGACATCACCCATTTTGCTTTCCAAATTTAAATTGGCTTCATTAATTTCTTCAACTTTCCCATCAAGCTGGATAACAAGGTTTGACAATCCTGATACAGCATAAACAATATCATCTCTTATTTCATCATGTTTTTCTGCAACCACCTCCTTGATTGAACTGATATCCTCCTCAACTTTCTTTAATTTCCCTTCCACAAGTAGTGTTAGATTATTCATTGCTGTGGCTTGATTATTCATAGCTTCTTTCATTGCTATTGTTTGATTATTCATAGCTTCTCTCATTGATGTTGCTTGATTATTCATGGCTTCTTTCATAAATTCTTTAAAATCATTAAGTGCAGCCTCCTGACTCTGAGTCTGAGTCTGTGGATCAACCAGAAGTTGTGCTTTCTGTGTCACAACTGACACAACTGGAGAACCTCCCCCTCCTTTAACAACTCCTGGTTTCACTTGTCTAGAAGCCTTTCCCCCCCCCTCCTCTTTTAAGGAGATCTTTGAAAGCCACAAAGTCTTTTAAACAACTTTAAAATGTTTGTAATTTATAGTCTCCAATTTATCAGGCAGGATAGTTTGGTTTTTTTTTTTTGGGTTTTCCACAAACACTCACTTCCCAGCAGTTAATAAGCAGATAGTCACTCTCCCAGCACAAAGTTCTCAAGCACTTTCGTTTCTGGCTTTCACTTTCAAAACCATAACAAAGACACCATCTTCAGCCTCCAGCTCAATGAAATTCAATTTGAAACAAAGTAACTTCAGAGTTAAGCTCTGTACTTTTAAAGCTTGTTCCCCTGTTTTCCACTCTGCCTGCGCTTGTAATCAGTCAAACTCACTTTTGAAAGCAGGATTGGATCGCGGCTTCTCGCTCTGCTTTCGCAGAGTCGTCCTGGCTCCAGAGCTTCTTGGCGGGCTGGCTGGGGAGCTCTCACCCTCCAAGCCTCTGGAAATGTTCCAGAGGGCTTTCGGGGAGCTCTCCTCTCGCCCACCGGCTCTCCTCTCCTTCTTTTCCTGAAGGAGAGTTTTTCAGCTGCCAGACAGCCGGTTTGCACTGTCAAAGCAGCTTTTACGAAGACGCAGGGCTGGCAGTCTTAAAAGACCGTCCACAGAGCCTGCGGTGCCGACCGGAAGTCCCGCACATGGAGCCATATTGTTGGGCACGCGAGCCTTGCCCAAGCTCAGCTCCAGCATGCATGCACGCATTGGCCAGCTGATTTTTGGGCCTTCTGGGCCTACTGGAAGTTGGCAAATGGGCTGTTTCCAGCCTCTGGAGGGCCTCCGGTGGGGTGGGGAAGGCTGTTTTCGCCCTCCCCAGGCTCCTAGAAAGCCTCTGGAGTCTGGGGAGGGCAAAAAATGGGCCTACCGTGCCCACCATGCTGTCACATGCCAAAAATGGGGGGGAACATGGGATCGTACGCGCATGCATTGGGGGGCAGGGCGCCTAGAATTATGGGTGTGGGCATGCGCACGTGTGACTACCCCACACTCCCCAAGCTTTTGGCACGCGATGGCAAAAAGGTTAGTCATCACTGAAATAGAGTATTGACCAAGTCAAAATTCATAAGCTTATTTTCTCCAAATTTACTATATATATATTTCAATTTCTGCCAATGTATTCTACTTTCCCCTTTTCTCTAATTTTTATTTACTATATAATATATAATCAATATTGCCATCTGCCCTAACCTCCTTATCTTAGCTTATTTCATCTTATTACTCCCTTTATCATATCTATTTTCCAAAGTTTTTCATTCTATTGAAACCCTGTACTTTAAACACAGTTATTTAATCATTTAATTTTTCACAATTATTTTCCTAAGGTGGACCAGTTTATCATATCATCGGTCCTTATTAATTTTATCATTTTAACCATATATTTCTTTGAATTTATTTTACATTACATTTATTTTATCTAATAATTAGTCATTTTGCCATTTTAGCAAAAACAATACACTTTTTCACATTTGTTATTCTAATTTCATTTAACTTTCCATCTCTTAACCCCTCCTAAATATATCATTAATATAATCACCAATATTACTCCTAATACCATTATTAAGACTATTACTATATTTATATATCATATTATCCTTCTTCTAGACCTCTCTTCCATTTCAATGTGATTCAAAATTTCCTTTCTAAATAAATCCTTTTATATTAAACCATTTATATTGTCATAAATTCAATTTTACAATCCCAATAGCCATTTTCTCCTGTCTTACTACCTTATCCATTATTTTACCTTTTTAAGCATAAATTTCTTTATATTTGTTTTACATCATTTTAATCTAAAAATTAATCATTTTACCATTTTACCAGAAACAATACAATTCTTCACATTTGTTTTTATAACCCCCTTTTTGAGTAAACCTAATTTCCATTTCGAATTCATTCCAACTTTCCCCTTCAAATAATTCATTTTGTATAATTCAATTTTTACTGTCCCGATATTAATAAAAATTCCTTTGCGCTTTCAGGGTTAGAAAATATATTTCAATTTATTCATATAATATAATCACCAATATTATTTCTAACACAATTATTAATAAAACTATTATTATACTTATATATAATTTCCCCTTCTAAAGAAATAATTTTATATCAAACCAATCAGTGGTGGGATTCTGCCAGTTCTAGGTGGTTCGGCCGAACCATTTGTTAAATTGCTGGCTCGCCCCGCCCCTTGCCCCCTCCTCCGCACCACTATTTATTGCCAATAAATAGTGGTGGGCGAGGGGTGGGCGAGCCGGCAATTTAACAAACGGTTCGGTGTTTTTTTATAATTTTATTGGCCTCACAGCTGCCGCGGGGCTTCAAAGGGCTGCCCTACAGCTGATCAGTGTTAAAAGAAAACAAATTAGTAGACTGGTGCCTGCAACAATAAATGGGTAGACCCAGTGGTGGGATTCTACTTCAGTAGAATCGGTTGTTAAGTAGTTAAGTAGTTAAGCCAGTGGTTGCCAAAGTGGGCGGTACCACCCCCTGGGGGGCGGTGGGATGCCTTAGGGGGGCGGTAAGAGGCAAGGGGGACAGCAGGGGGGCGCTAGAGGCAAAAGGGGGCGACAGGGGGGCTAAGTGGCAAGGAGGGTGGCCCCCACCCTTTGGCCTGTACCTCGCAGCAGTTACCTCCTTGCAAGCAAACAGCAAGAAAAAACAGCCCCTTTCAGCTTCAGCATAGGTTAATTAGCACAAGTTGATTAGATGAGCCTCCCTCCACCTCTTGTATTATCAATGTCCAGTTACTGAGAAAACAAACAAATCATCCTTACAAACTCTCACGGCTCGTTCCTCAAGGATGCAGTAAATTTCCTATATTTAAAGTGTTCACTGTACTGCTTTTTTCTGCCAGTAGATGGCGCTCTAGAATCCACCAGTAGCAAATCAACAATATAACAAAGTATCCAGTTTTGTGTATTAAATCCAATTAACTTTCTTTCTCTTTTTTTAAATAATCTTTATTTACATTTCATTTAAAAAGAAAGAACAAACAACATAAAATGACAAACATAACAATACAACAATAAATATACGTACTTCCATATAGTACCATAGTAAACAAGTATTTGGTACTATAACTCTAAATTATATTCCGGAGAAGGCAGAACATCTTATATCTCTTAGTGCATCACTTAGGTCTGTCCGACCACACTTACCTTATATAGTATAAATTTCTCTTCAAATACCAATCCTCAACTAATGTGGGTTATAGATTCCTCTTTTCTAACCATTTATAAAATTTGTCCCAAGCTAAACCTACTTGTGTTTGCTCTCTATCCTGTAATTTTTTAGTTAGCGTATCTGCTTCCGCACATTCCAATTTTTTTTTTATAATAGCCTCCTCTGTTGGGATATTTTGGTTCTTCCAAAATTGTGCGTATGTCAGTCTCGCCGCTGTAATGATATGTAATGCCAAATACCATAGGTCCTTTTTTATATTTTCCGGTTTGGAGCCGAGCAGGCATGTCTCTGGTCGCCAGTCGATTTTTAACATTAATATCTCATTGAGCCATTTTTTAATTTCCCCCCAAAATATCACTGCCTTCGGGCATGACCACCATTGGTGATAGTAAGTGCCACATTCCCCTCCACATTTCCAACAATCAGCCGACTGCCCTGAGAACATTTTAGCTAGTCTATTGGGAGGCAGATGCTACCTATATATCATTTTATAGATATTTTCTTTATAGGCCATGGATACTACTAATTTCATATTATCCCACCAGATCTCTTGCCATTTATCTAGGTGTATTGGGTACCCAAAATTCTTCCCCCAAGCGATCATAGAATCTTTGACTATTTCTTCACCTATCTCTAATTTCATAAGCAATTTATAAGATTTTGAAATCATACCCTTTTCTTGACCCATCAAAATTTTATCTAATTCTTGTAATTCTCCATCAATCCCTCTTCCATCCCTATCCTTTTGGTATTTAGACTGGATCTGCAGATAACTCCACCAATCCATTTGCACTCCTTGGACGATTAATTCCTGTTTAGACTTTAATCTCCCTTGTGCATTCAGTAAGTCTTTATATGTTAATTTTTTAGCCACATTATATAAATTGGGATATGTCACTGCTTCTAGAGGTGCTAACCAACAGGGCGTTTTAATGTAGTACTTTTTACTGACTTTTTCCCAATTTTGGATTAAAATCTTTCTTATATAATGTCGGGTAAACCATTTACTCTGTGGGATATTCTCACGCCAAAGTGCCTTATGCCAACCCTGTTGTATATCAAAATCTTCTATCTTTAGGAGCCGATTGTTACATAAGGTAATCTATTCTTTTACCCAAGTTAGTAAAGCAGCTGAATAATAATTCTCCCAACATGGTAGTCCTAAGCCTCCTCTTTCCTTTACTTCTTGCATCATCTTTCTTTTAATCCGTGGTTTCTTCCCCTGCCAAACAAATTTCGATATTATTTGATTCAACTCTATAAAAAATTTCTTAGATAGACTCACTGGTGCAGTCTGAAATAGAAAATTGAACTTTGGTAAAACATAAGATTTCACTGTTGTAACTCGTCCTAGTAGTGAGAGTTGTATTTTACCCCATCTATCTAGGTCTTTTTTAATTTGGATTAATAATTTATTGTAATTGTCCTCCTGTATACTCGAACATCTATTAGTTAGCCAGATTCCCAAGTATTTAACTTTATTGACTACTTTTAGTCCAGTTACCACCTGTAGCTCTCTCTTAGGTTCTTCTAGGATATTCTTAGTTAATATATTTGTTTTGTTTTTATTAATTAATTACACTGCTACAGCCCCAAATTCTTTGATTGTCTCTAATAAGTATAAACAGGATTCTATGGGCTCTTCCAAAATGAAAACCATATCATCAGCAAAGGCCTGGGTTTTATATACCTGTTGTCCAATTCTAAGGCCTTTAATTTTTTCTTCTTTCCTTATTTTATGTAATAGGATTTCTAATAATAAAATAAAAAGTAAAGGAGATAGGGGACATCCCTGTCTTGTGCCTTTGCCAATAACAAATTCTTCCATCAAGTCCCCATTTATCAATAATCTGGCCACTTGTTTAGAGTAAATAGCTTTAATCGCATTTATAAACCTCTGCCCAAAGCCCATATATTCTAGTTGCACTATTATAAAATCCCAATTAACTCTATCAAATGCCTTCATGGCGTCTATAAAAACTAATGCAGCCTGTTTGCCTGGGTGTTCTTCATAGTATTCCAATATATTTAACATAAATCTCATATTATCCCGTAATTGTCGTGATGGTAGGAATCCATTTTGGTCCATATGTATAAATTCATTCAAAAACCCTTTTAATCTATTTGCCAAAATAGTAGTGAAAATTTTATAATCTGAATTCAGAAGGGAAATTGGTCTGTAATTTTTTATATCTGATGGGGGGGGGATCTTCCTTGGGAATCAAGCTAATATTTGCCTCTCTCCACGAATGGGGAATTTCCACTTTTCCCACTACTTCATTAAATAGATCCTTCATATGCTCTCCCATAACCTCGAACATTGTTTTGTATAGTTCTACTAGAGAGTTAAGTTCTTGTGTCAACCAAATCATGTCCAGCCTGGACCACGATTTGTGTCTGGATGAGTAATAAGTAAATTGTTCTTTGGTCGGATTGTGCTCACGCCATGTGTCTTTCAGTCCTAATTCCTCTCTCATTTCATTGCAAATGACTGGTAAGATTATCCTATCTTGTCCTCCGTTTCTTTTTTGACTTTTCCCTGTTTTGTAGTCCTGTATCCTATTAACAACTGCATTGAAATCACCCAGAAGACATACTTGCTCATAGTCCAAGTCACGGATTTCTCTTTGTATTTTCCGGAAGAACAATTTATGTTTAATATTTGGGGCATAAATTCCTATCAGTAAGACTTTACTCTGAGATATTTCCACCTCTAACATTAATATTCGTCCCTCTTCATCTGCGAAGAGTTGTTTTGGGGAGAGATACTCCTTTACATACATTGCAACGCCTCTCTTTCTCTCCTCTGAGGCCGCTACAAACAATTTCCCAGCTTTAGGACATTTCAGTAAGTTAGCATGTGACAATTTGATGTGTGTTTCTTGCATACAGACAATATCCACATTAGTTTTCACAATTTTAGTTAATATACGTCTCCTCTTTGCCAGAGCATTGAGGCCATTGACATTTACTGTCAATAGTCTCACTCCTTGGTCCATCCCTATCTATTGGTCCCTTTAATTTTAGCTGCTAGATGAGTTTCAACCCCGTATTCTTCTATTTCTCCTTCTTCCCCCTTCCTCCCATTTCGTTTCACCTTTCCTTGGTATGCTTGTGTTTCTCTCTCATTTCTCCACTCCTCTTTCTGATCTTTCTGATTCTTTTTATCTATTTCTTTCTCTCTTTCCCTTTCAGTGGGTCCAAAGAAGTTTTCACAAAAATCCTATGCATCCTGTATGTTTTCAATTTTAATCTTTCGGTCTTGCCAGGTCACCAAAAGTCCTTCCGGCAATAACCATCGATAAGGCGCGTTGTGTTTTCTTAATTGCGAGGTTATAAACTGATAACTCTGTCTCTGTTCTCACACCCTTCTAGGGATCTGTTTTAAAAATGTAATTTGTCATCCCTTATATGTAATGTTCTGGTCTCTGGCCTTATGAAGGGTTTCATCTCTGAGCGCCTTTTTAGTAAGTCTTATGTGTAGTCTCTAGGTAAATTATGCCGTCTCGCGTAGTTGGTATAAACATGGTAGGCCTCATCTATCTCGCCACAGACTTCTTCCTTCTTCCTCCCCACTACTTCAGCAATCACTTCTCCTACAATTTCCTCCAACCGTTCCTCTCTGTCCTCCGCCACATTTTGCAAACGTAAGAAGAAAGCAGACTTCTCCATCTCTAAAAATACTACTTCCTCTTCGAGTTACCCAACCGCTTGAGCACATCTCCTTTCACAAATGTCTATTTGAGTTTCAACTCTTTCAGTAGTTTTTTCAACCTCAGTCAATCTCTCCTCGTGTTTCATCAGAGTTGATCTCATCTCTCCCAATGTCTCTTTGATTTGTTTCATCTCTCCTCTTAATTCACTCATCTCCGTTTTCAGATCCTCGAAATTTTTAGATGTAGCTTCTTGGTTCTTTTCAATTAGCTCTTGAATATTTTGGAACATTGTCTGCATTCCTTGCATTGTGATTGGTTTCTCTGCTGTTGGTAAATTTTCAGCTGATTTTCTTAAACCTGGAGGCGTTGTGATCAGTGAGGATGCCACTGTAGAGGCTATGTGCTTTTTAGTTACTTTGGTGGAGGTTACTGTGGTTGACATGTTTGCTAAACAAAGAAAGCTTTTCCAAATTATCATACACTACTATTATTATTATTATTATTAGATATTAGATATTAAATATTATTATGAAGTCTATTTAGATATACACATTCAGTCCACTTTCTCCCTTATTTCATTCCTATCAAAATACACAAGTAAAATCTATATGACTATATATGCAAATTATTATATCAGTTTATGTTAAGTAATAAATAACTCTAAATAAATAATTAATTACTCAAACTATTAGATCATAATTATTATATACACTTGTACTAAGAGTTGAATAAATCTTCAAAGAGAAAGGAAAGCTTCTTTAATCCCCACTCTTATTTCCGTTTGTCCAGCTAATTAATATAAACAGGAAAAGCGCTCACTGTCACGCTAAGTTACTAGTGAGGAAGGGGGGGTTCGGAGAAAAGAGATTCACCCCCAAATCATCCCTGGCTTTATAAAGTTAATCGTTATATATTGTTCCTTAATCCACTGAGTTTTAGTCCTTATCTCACTCGCCCTTCCGTTTCTCTCCAATTTCTCAGCAGCGAGATTGCCAAAAGCTTTGTAAATAAAAACTTCCTTCCCTTTCTTATCTGGGCTGCCGCTATTCTCTCCAGTCGCTGTACAGCCCCTACGATTCTCAAATCAATCTCTCTTTCCTCTTCTTCTCCTTTCACGTTCTGTCCTGCCTCCCCATGCCGGTCAAAACCGCAGCGTCATTGGCTTTGGGGCCACTTATACGCGGCCTTCTTGATCTCCGGATCTTCGGGGCTCACGTTTTGTTGCAGCGAGGGGGTCGCACACCCTCTCCTCGCCTCCAAAGGAAGTCCCTTTTTTCCCCCTGCCTCTCTGGGGCTGGAAGCGGCTAAAAACAGCCACGGAGCTTCAAGAAACTTGATCGGCACCACGGAGCTTGCACCACACCGATCCTCCGCCCTGAAGTCCAACTTTCTTTCTCTTCTAATTTTTTTTATGCTTTCCAATTTCCAACTTTACATTCCAATTCAAGTCCAATTTAAAATCCTTAACAGGGCTTTTCTATTGTGGATTTTTCTTTATTCTTTCATCTTCCTTTAAGGTTCAAATTTTTTCTTGCAGTTTATATCCAATCCTATTCCAAAACTATTTTCTTTTGAGTTTCTTTTTCTTATAATAAATTTAGTCTCTCCAAATTCAGTATCCACGTTTAAAGTTTAAACATCAAACTCCATTTTGGGCTTTTGTGTTTTTTACTTCCGCTTTCTCTCTTCTCTGTCAATTAACCTCCCCCAACGCTATTTAATTGCTGTTTCCATGCCAGGATAGCTTTAAAAGTTTCCAATTTTTTTTCTTTATTACCTGTGAGTTGGCCAATCACTCACCCGGTACCAATACTCTGTTCAAATCTCCGCTCCTGTAAAAAAAAAATTTCTTTTTTTAGACATACAACATTAAATACATCTTTTTAGAGCAAGGATTTGATCTGGTATAAAACAGGTACAATTACTCACATTTCCTCAACCAATTTTGTTCCAAATTTGTCAAGCATTTGCAAGCCATTGGCACATGTGTCATATAGACACCAGTGGAGGCAGAGAGTGTCTCCACCCCTATGTGGAAAGGAGGGGCTTACCCTGAGTATAAAAACCCCCTTAACGCTATCCATCAACAGGTCTTTTCCTTCCACCATTCATTTGAGTCTTTTTGCCCCAATAGTTTTCAGCCGCTGTTAAGGCTGGGGCACACTTATTGTAATCCAGCATTTATGGGCAGTTCCCACCTGGGCAGAAGTCCACTTACCCGGCTTTCAAACTCCCTGCTCCGCTCTCCGCTTCCCTTCCTGCGCATCCTTTCGTTCCTGTTGATGCGGTCTCAGGGCAGCCGCGATGGCTGCTGCATCCACCGCTGCCGGCGCAGAGGGCAATCCTCCGGCCCCAAGGAACCTGCCCATTCCTCTCGGCTGTCCGAGGGGTCCCTCTCTAACCCCCTGTCCCTACAGGACAGGGTAGGTCCACTGATCTGCTGGCGGCGGCTTAACAGATGGGGTTTTCGCGGGGCTCCAAGGAGCCCCGCTAATTCCCTGTCTGAATCACCATGGCGCCAACTGGAAGTCCTGTACAATTCTTATTCCAGATGCCCCAGCTTCATGACGGACACAATGGATGCTGCCCCCCGCCGTTGGATCAGAGAGCTTTCTCTGGCTTTCCGAGGAACTTGCCTGTTCCTCTTAGCTGTCCGAGATGCCTCTCCTTCTTTGCTGTCCCTCCAGGATGGTTCCAGTCCAAAGACCCCCTCGATAATGGTTCATCTGGCTGGGTTTCGCCAGACTCGTCAGAGCCTGCTATTTTCCCAGCCAGTCTCACCACGATGCTTCCGGTCTCTCCTGAGTCCTTCCTTCTCATTAGGTGGCCAAAGTATTTGAGTTTCATCTTCAGGATCTGGCCTTCTAAAGAGCAGTCAGGGTTGATCTCCTCTAGAACTGACCAGTTTGATTGCCTTGCAGTCCAAGGGACTCACAGGAGTCTTCTCCAGCACCATAGTTCAAAGGTCTCAATTCTTTGGCTATCAGCCTTTCTTATGGTCCAACTTTCACAGCCATACATTGCAACTGGGAACACCATAGCCTTGACCAGTGGTGAATCTTTTACTCACCAAATGTCGAACAGGTCAGTGGTTTGTGTGCTTTGTGCGCACGTGTGCCATCCGTGTAATGCATGGCTCCTCCCCCATGTGCTGCACATGCAACTGCCCCCACCATGCACTGCATGCACAACCACACCATCTGCGCATGCGCACAGCTTTTGTGTGTGTGCCCCACCATGCGCTGTATGCACAATCATACCATCTGCACATGTGTGTGGTTTTTGCACATGCAATGCACATGTGTGAATGCCGTCTGTGCATGCATGCACTGTGCACCAGTACTCCTGGGTGCTTGCTCAAACATGCACGCATGCGCAGGAGAGCTCCAAAGACCAGCTGGGTCCCTTGAATTGTGGAGACCTGAACAGCTGCAGGGCTTGCACATGCGCAGCTGCAGGTGAGTTGGGCAACAACTTGTGTACCTTGAAAAATGGCTCTGCATGCCATTTCCGGCATGCACACCATAGGTTCGCCATCACGGGCCTTGACTATACACACTTTTGTTGGCAGGGTGATGTGTCTGCTTTTTTGTATGCTATCTAGATTTTCCATAGCTTTCCTCTCCAGGAGCAAGGGTCTTTTAATTTCTTGGCTGCAGTCCCCATCTACTGTGATCTTGGAGCCCAGGAAAATAAAATCTTTCATTATCTCCATTTCTTCCCCATCTATTTGCCAGGAATTGAGAGGGCCAGATGCCATGATCTTAGTTTTCTTAATGTTGAGTTTCAAGCCAACTTTTGCACACTCTTTCTTCACCTGCATCAAGAGGCTCTTTAGTTCCTCTTCACTTTCTGTCATTAGAGTGGTATCATCTGCATATCTGAGATTGTTGATATTTCTCCCGGCAATCTTAATTCCAGCTTTTGATTCATCTAGCCCCACCTTTCTCATGATGTTCTCTGCATATAAGTTAAATAGGCAAGGAGACAATAAACAGTACACCCTTGCCGGACTCCTTTCCCAATTTTGAACCAATCAGTGGTTCTGTGTCCAGTTCTCACTGTTTCTTCTTGATCTGTATATAGGTTTCTCAAGAGACAAATAAGATGGTCTGGTACTCCCATCTCTTTAAGAATTTGCCACAATTTGTTGTGATCCACATAATCAAAGGCTTTAGTATAGTCAATGAAGCAGAAGTAGATATTTTTCTGGAACTCCCTAGCTTTCTCCATGATCCAGCGTATGTTGGCAATTTGATCTCTAGTTCCTCTGCCTCTTGGAAATCCTGCCTGTACTTTTGGTAGTTCTCGATCCACATACTGCTGGAGTTTAGCTTGTAGGGTTTTAAGCATAACTTTACTAGCATGTGAAATGAGTGGAATGGTGCGATAGTTTGAACATTCTTTGGCATTGCCTTTCTTTGGAATGGGAATGTAAACTGACCTTTTCCAATCCTGTGGCCACAAAGTTTTCCAAATTTGCTAGCAAATTGAGTGTAGCACTTTTACTGCATTGTTTTTTAAGGTTTTGAATAGCTCAGCTGCAGTGGTGAAATCTAAAATTTGTTACTACCAGTTCTGTGGGTGTGGCTTGGTGGGGGGGTAATGTGACTGGACGGGCGTGGCCAATTTTTTTTTTACTTTTAAAACCATTTTTACATGTAAAACCATGCTAAAAAATGCTTTCAAAAGGCTCTGACGATCCCAGCTGAGTTGCCTAATCGTCAGAGGGTTTTTAAAAAACCCTCTGCCAATCAAGCAACTTAGCTGGGATCGTCAGAGCTTGGATCATCAAAGCCATTTAAAAGAAAAAAACTTCTTTTCTTTTAAATGGCTCTGACAATCCAAGCCGAGTTGCCTGATCGGCAGGCAACTCAGCTGGGATCGTCAGAGCTTGGATCATCAGAGCTTGGCTCGTCAGAGGCTTTTAAAAGAAAAAAAGCCTCTGATGATCGCGCGGCTCAGCTGGGCATGGGGGGCGGGGATTTTTGCTACCAGTTCTCCGAACTGCCCACCGCCATCGCTACCTACTCGCCTGAGCCGGTCTGAACTGGGAGTATTTCACCCCTGCTCAGCTGGAATACTATCACCTCCACTAGCTTTGTTGCTCAGATTTCCTAAGGCCCATTTGACTTCACATTCTAGGATGTCTGGCTCGAGGTCAGTGGCCATGCCATCATGGTTATCAGGGACGTTAAGTTTGTTCTTGTATAGTTCTTCTGTGTAATTTTGACACCTCTTCTTTATCTCTTCTGCTTCTGTTAGGTCCCTGCCATTTTGGTCCTTTATCATGCCCATCTTTGCATGAAACGTTCCCTTCATATCTCCAATTTTCTTGAAGAGATCTCTGGTCCTCCCTATTCTATTGTTTTCTTCTATTTATTTACACTGTTCATTTAAGAAGGCATTCCTATCTCTTCTAGCTATTCTCTGGAATTCTGCATTCAATTGGGTGTATCTTTCTCTTTCTCCCTTGCCTTTCACTTCCCTTCTTTCTTCAGCTATTTGCAAAGCTTCCTCAGACAGCCATTTTGCTTTCTTGCATTTCTTTTTCTTTGGGATGGTTTTAGTTGCTACCTCTTGTACAATGTTGTGAACCTCCGTCCATATTTCTTCAGGCACTCTGTCTATCAGATCTAATTTCTTAAATCTATTTGTCACCTCTACTGTATATTCATCAGGGTTATGATTTAGTTCATATCTGGGTGGCCTAGTGCTTTTCCCTACTTTCTTCAATTTAAGCCTAAATTTTGCAATGAGAAGCTCATGATCTGAGCCACAGTCAGTTCCTGGTCTTGTTTTTACTGACTGTATAGAGCTTCTCCATCTTTGGCTGCAGAGCTCATAGTCAATCTGATTTTTGTGTTGACCGTCTGGTGATCTCCATGTATAGAGTCATCTCTTGGGTTGTTGGAAATACCATCGTATTCTCAGCCTGTGCCCTGCTTCATTTTGTACTCCAAGGCCAAACTAGCCTGTTATTCTGGTTATCTTTTGGCTTCCTACTTTAGCATTCCAATCCCCCATGATGATAAGGACATCATTTTTTGGTGTTAATTCTATAAGGTGCTGTAGGGCTTCATAGAACTGGTCAACTTCATCCTCTTCAGCACCAGTGGTTGAGGCATAGACTTGGACTACTGTGATATTGAATGGTTTGCCTTGGATTCGAACTGAAGTCATTCTGCCATTTTGGGGATTGTATCCCAGTATTGCTTTTCCTACTCTTTTATTGACCTTGAAGGCTACTCCATTTCTTTTTTTTTTTTATTTGATTTATATGCCGCCCTTCTCCGAAGACTCAGGGTGGCTTACAATGTGCTCAGCAATAGCCTTCATCCTTTTGTATATTTATACAAAGTCAGCTTATTGCCCCCACAACTGGGTCCTCAATTTACCTACCTTAGAAAGGATGGAAGGCTGAGTCAACCTTGAGCCTTGGCGAGATTCGAACCCTGCAGTAATTGCAGGCAGCTGGTCTTAATAACCAGCTTAATAACAGGGTGCCTTAAACCCCTGTACTACCAAGGCTCTTCTGAGGGATTCTTGCCCACAGTAGTATACCTGATGGTCATCTAAATTAAATTTACCCATTCCTGTCCATTTTAGTTCCATGATTCCTAAGATGTCGATGTTCAGTCTTGTCATCTCTTGTTTGACCACATCGAGCTTGCCTTGATTCATGAATCTTACATTCCAGGTTCCTATGGAGAATAGATCTTTACAGCATCGGACTTTCCTTTCACCACCAGATGCATCCACAGCTGAGCGTCCTTTCAGATTTGGCCCAGTTGCTTCACTCTTTCTGGTGCTACTAGTACTAGCCCTCTGCTCTTCCCCAGTAGCATATTGGACACCTTCCGACCTGAAGGGCTCACCTTCTGGCGTCATATCTTTTTGCCTTTTGGTACTGTCCATGGGGTTTTCATGGCAAAGATATTGGAGTGGATTGCCATTTCCTTCTCCAGTGGATCACATTTTGTCAGAGCTCTCTGCTATGACCTGTCTGTCTTGGGTGGCCTTGCACAGCATAGCTCATAGCTTCATTGAGCTATGGTAGCCCCTTTGCCATGACAAGGCAGTAATCCATGAAGGAGAAGGATTTCTACATCAGTACAATATTTAAAATCCCATCATACATTAGTCCTCTACTTACAACCATTCATTTAATGACCAATTTTTTTAATATTTTTTTTTATTTTTCAAAAACAAAAACAAAACAGAACATAAAAAAGCATTATCATTCCATACAATCAAAGACAGTGTTTCAGTCGGTGGCATTTTTTGTGCTCCTCCTCTCTTCAATTTATCACTAAACATGCTATCTTATTTCCAATGATTTCAACATCCATTTATATCATAATTATTTCCAATTCTTATTCTCTATCCATTGGTAAAATAAATCCCATATCAAATAATATTGTCTATCTTCCTGCTCTCTTATTTCAAATGTCAATTTACTCATCTCAGCACATTCCATCATTTTCTTAATAATTTCTTCATCATTAGGTAACTTTTCTCCTTTCCAATTTTTAGCAAATACAATTCTGGCTGCTGTCAAAAGATTCACCATTAAGTATTGCAGTTCTTTATTATATGTTTCCGGTATGATCTCTAATAAAAATATCTCTGGTTTAAAGTCAATATGTCTCTTTATCATTTTTTCCAACCACATGTGTATCTTAGTCCAATATCTCCTTGCTTCTACGCATGTCCACCACATGTGGTAATAGGATCCTGGGATCTAATGACATTTCCAACATTTCTCCGATTTATTCTGGAACATTCTGGCTATTCTCGATGGGGATAGATGCCACCTGTAAAACATCTTATACAAATTCTCCTTATGTGCTGTAGACATTGTCATTTTATAATTATGTGACCACAATTTTTGCCATTTCTCTAAATCAATACCATAACCAAAATTCTTCCCCCATGCTATCATTGATTCTTTAACTTGTTCTTCTTCCAGTTTAACCTCTAGCAAATAATCATATAGCTTTTTAATTACATGATCATCAGAATCCATCAAAATCTTATCTAAATTAGTCAATACATTATAGAAACCTTCTTGTTTAAGATCTTCTCGATATCTAGAGAGTATTTGCATATATGAAAACCAATCCATCTTATACCCTTGACCTTCTATATCTTTCTTTAATTTAAGTTCACCCTTTTCATCCAATAATTCCTTATATCTTATAATTTGTTTCTCTTTAAATGTCACTGGATATGAAAATGCTTCAATTGTGGATACCCAGACTGGTATCTTCAAGTAGTGATCTTTTTTTGTCTTCTCCCAATTCAACCATAAAGCTTCACGTATTTTATGTCTTTTAAAATACCCCTGTATTTTAGTTCCTTTATACCACAAAAAAGCATGCCATCCCAACAACAAATCATGTCCCTCCAGATTTAACAATTAGTATTTCTTAATGATATCCATTCTTTAATCCACATTAAACTAGCTGCTTGATAATAAAGTTCAAAGTTAGGTAAACCAAAACCACCCCTCATTTTAGCATCTTGTAACAACTTCATTTTTATTCTTGCTTTTTTCCCTGCCAAATATATTTCAATATCATTTTATTCAAATCTATAAAACATTCCTTGTCCAACTTTATCAGAATCGTTTGGAATAAATATAAAATTCTAGGCAAAATATTCATCTTAATAGTTGCAATTCTCCCAATTAAAGATAGTTGCAAATTTCCCCATTTTTCCAAATCTTGTCCTATCTGTCGCTTAACCTTATTGTAATTATTTTCCTTGAGAGAACTACACCTTGCTGTCAATTGTATTCCCAAATATTTTACCTTATTCGTAATCTGCATACTTGAAATCTCCATCAATTCCACTTTTTGCTTTTTCAACATATTTTTAGTCATTATCCTTTTTTTTCCCTCTTATCTTTTTAATTATAAACAATACATTTCATCTTATTCCATTTTTCAATTTTTTTCCCTTTAAATTTTTACCCAAACAATCTTCCAATCCTTTATCTTCTTTGCTTTGAACAATATGTTTTTTTCTTCTTTACTTCTTGCAAATATAACACTTAAATCATTATAGGGAAGTCAGGTTTGCTTAACAACCCCATTATTTTTTTTATTTTTTTTATTGAAAAAGTTTTCAATTACAAATTTTTCCCCCTTTTTCCACCCCCTCCTCCCTAACCCCCCCTCACCACCCCAACCCCCCTCCCCCCTGTGACTTCTTCAAAATAAAAACCTAATACATAACAGATTATATAATATTTTACCATCCCCTTACTCCCTCCTCCAAATACTGACCCTTACTTCTAGTGATATTATTAATATTATTACTTCCCCCTCTTACCATACACTTCAAAATAACATTCCATTATAACACTATGTAATAACTTCTAATTTAACACAGTAATATTATAACTCCCAATTTATCGATAATCTGCCCTTTTTTTTCTCCTCCCCCATACTTATGTCTGTATATTAATATAACATTTCAAAATAACCTTCCACTTTAGAACTATATAATAAATCCTACTTTAACATTTAATCTTTTGTGTATATTAATATAACATTTCAAAGCAGCCTTCCCCATATATTCTAATTTTACATTTGTTCTACTCTATCCATTTCCTCCACTCCCATAAATATATCTCTTAAGCATCCCTTTTCTTAATCTGTACAATCAATACACTAACCTGTCTCCACCCACTTTCCTACAAAATTACCATACACAACAATTCTTAATATCTTTGTTCTTCTGCCCATCCTACTAAAAAATATTTCCTTATATAAACAAAATCAATGACTTTAAACTTATAATCCATACAATATCTTCTTTAATATCTTTCCAGTGGATTGCTGACTCCATCATCCGAATTAGGGTAACATGACATCCCAGTTGCAACAGAATATTCAAAATCCTCAGTTATCATCTGCCCCCAACAATAATGAATATCTTCGTATATATATAAAAAAAAGAAAACAACCACCCGAGTGACTTTATAATTGTAATCCATATAATATCTGTAATAGTGGCTTTCTTCAGGATTATTAATTCCCATTCTCATAATGGGGTAACAGCCAGATCTTCTGCATGCCCCAGCATAACTCTCTTGCCTTATAGCTCAGCATACGTATAATACGTTGACCAATGAAAAAAAAAAAACAAAACCAAAAATAGATAATTCCAATCCAACAATTTAAGGCCCTTTTCACATCCAAAAATTACGGCATTGCAGAGGTCTGTCACTCTCCTCAGGATGATATTAACCACTACTTCGCCTCAACCATCTTTTCATATATTCAATCATGTATTTTTTTAAAAAAATAACTGGCTTCGCTGTTGCTTAATTTAGAAATTTTTTGTTTTTGTGAGACCTGTTTCTTTTTTTCCTTTCTTTTTGTGGGTTTGATCTCCATCCTAATTTACTTTCTGCAAGTTGTGTGTCAACTGATCGGTTTACATTCTGCTTTATAACTTGATCTTGTTGGTTTTGCTTTTGTGACTCATATTTCTTTTCTGTAAGTTGTATATCAATTAGTTGATTTACATGATTGTCTGTAACTTGGTGAGTCGTCATGTTAGAATCCAATACCACTTCTCTCTTATTTATAAATAATCCAGCTGAGGTGTCTGGAGAATCCAAAGGCAATTCATCTACAAAGGCCTCTGTAACTCGATATTTTTCCTTTATTTCTAACTCCTTCTGCTTGTCTTGTGTTGTGCATAAAGATGTTAAGTTCATTTTTAAAAATTTTTGATAAAATTCTTCTGCTTTTTCAACAGTATTTAATTGATATCTTTCTCCTTGATATCTCAATATTATACCAACTGGAGCATTCCATCTGAATAAAATATTTCTTTTTTTAAGCTCAGCCACCAGAAAACCAAATTTCTTTCTTTCCAATAACATCTTAGGCGGGAGTTCTTTATAAATCCAAATCTTTCTTCCAAACAGTTGCAAAGTAGACTTAAAAGATTTCTGCACAATATTATTTCTTATTTCTTTATCTGTAAAATAAATCACCACATCTCTAGGCAATTGCCTTTGCTTTGCAATCCAGGAGTTTATTCTATAAACTCTATCGATCCTACAAAATACCTCCTCAGGTTGAACCTTTAAAATCCCAGCCAGAACTTCAGAAGATATTTTCCTTAAGTCATCTCTGTTATTTTCCTGTAATCCTCTCAGTCTGATCGCATATTCAGTAAAATTATATTGCATCATTAAAACTTCCTTTTCAATACGTTGTTGTATATTTTCTACATTACAATCAGCCTCCATTTTAGGTTTTTCTTCTAAACTATTGTCTTGGATGTTTATCAAATCATTTTCAATTTTTTCTATTTTATTTTCCAAATTGTCCTCAATTTCCTCCATTTTAGACTCTAATAGATTAATATTTGTATCCAACCTGATCAAAAATTCTGAGAAACCATTAGCCATTTTTATAATCTTTTCTTTAGTTTCCTGCTTAAATTTCTCAAAGTTCTGATTCATAATCTCATCCCTTCTTACAGTCTCCTCCAGAAGAAATTCAATTATATTAAAATCAGTTTTCTGAGACTGTAGATTAAGAACTTGTTCATATAGTTTGTGGATGGGGGAATCCCCCCCCTGCTTGTTTGTCCAGCTTTGTAAGCCTAAACGCCATGTTTCCACACAGGCAAACTTTTTTAGAAAAGAAAAAAAAGCAAAGCTTCTTTCCAAACAAGACCAATATCAAATCAAATCAAATCTCCAGAAAGGAGAAAACACAAAAGTGGAGCTTTTTCTTCAATTGTAGCCCAGAGCATTTATTCCGCTACTTTGTGGCTTAATAAGAAACGGAAGGACTTTCCCTTTTCAGCTTCCCTGCTCAAATTTCGGCAGTCGCCATTTTAAAAGTTCTTTTTTACTTACCTTTGCAAAATAAGTATAAGTACTTGCAATTTAGGGTCTCTGTCTCTGCCCTTCTTTTGACAGTAGGAAAAGCTGATACTTTCTGCCCTTGATCTCCTACTGAATGGATTGGGGCAAAGTTGCAGTGGTGAAATCCAATTTTTTTTACTACTGGTTCTGTGGTCGTGGCTTGGTGGGCATGGAATGGCTTGGTGGGCATGGCTTGGTGGGCATGGCAGGAGAAGGATACTGCAAAGTCTCCATTCCCACCCCACTCCAAGGGAAAGATACTGCAAAATCTCCATTCCCACCCTACTCTAGAGCCAGCCAGAGGTGGTATTTGCCGAACTACTCAAAATTTTTGCTACTGGTTCTCCAGAACCTGTCAGAATCTGTTGGATTTCACCCCTGCAAAGTGGGGCAAGGGGAGTGATGCAGAATTTTTGTCCGCTGAAGACAGATTGATATCCTAGTGTTGTTAACACAAATGAAGGGCAAGCTGCTGGGGCTGGATCTCTTCTATTGTTTTGATAAACCTCTGGGAATGTTTTCTTCAAGGTCTAAGGGCTGTATGCCTGAAAATTTATATAATATGACTGAAAGCTACTTAGTCATAAAGACACCTTCTTAAAAAATTAACATATCTCAGCCAAAATTGACTATCCTAGAAACTTACTTCTTGGGCTTTGTTTTTATTTGTCCCTATAAAAACATAGGGATAAGTATTTAACTGAGGATTTAGACCAACAGGGGCATCTGCAAAGTTCAGATAGTCCTTGACTTATGACCCACAATTGGGACTGAAACTTTGGTCACTAAGAAATGCAGTTATTGTGTCATACAGCATTTTTGCAGTAGTTGTTAAATGAATCACATAGTTCTTAAGCAAATATGGATGTTCCCATTGCTTGTCTAAAGTCTCCTGGGAAGGTTGAAAATGGCAATCCATGACTCCAGGATGCTGCAACTATTGTGAATATATGCCAGTTGCCAAGCACCTAATTTTTAGGATATGATCATGGAGATGCTGTGATGGTCATAAGTGCAAGGACCAGTCATGACTCATTTTTTCCCTGTGTCATCACAACATTGAATGGTCATTAACAAATGGTCATAAGCCAGAAACTACCTGTAGTTTGGAAAAAGTCAACATGGGGGCCACAACATTGATGCACCCAAGGCAAGATTTTCTATCTTTCTACTATTCTCTCCCGCCTGACATGCATTCAAGTCAGAGATAGCAAGCAACTCTCAGTTTTCAGATTTCTGAAAACCTTGTGAGGATCTTCCCAGCTCAAAAACATGAGAAAACACTGACTAGATTCTTGCATATAACCAGTTTCCATATACTAGGCCACAGTCCAAAGATCTGGTGGAAATGAAAACCTATTCAGTTGGTCCTACTTGATAATATCTTCTCTTCTTCTTTTGCATCACAGTGATGTCTCAAATTTAAACTTTTGCAAAGTAGTGGGAGATTTTCTGCTGGGTTTTCATAGTTAAGGAGTTAAGCTCAACTCAGAAGAGAAAGTGTTTTTATCAGGGTAACCTGGTCTACCCAAATATGGGATGGAGCATACTACTTATGCTTTCGCCCTTCAGCTCCAATCCAAGAGCCTTTGCAAGCAGTCACTTTCGCGACAAACTATTTTTGTGTTAAATTTATATTTACCAACAAAGAAATAAAGGAAGACTAGTATAGATCCATTTCAAGCTATTTAGCTCTCATCAGCTAGCCATGTGCTTCTGGCAGCCTGGGTTCGAATCCCAGAAGGGTATGGCTAGCTGATGAGCTAAATAACTTGAAATAGATCTATACCACTCACTTTCTCCACTCCAGCACTGTCTTAAGTGTTCAGGCTTTCTTCAGCTTCATGGTAGCCATGTTTGCTGCCACTGCTCCAAGTCTTCGTGAAGGGGCTTTCCTAGTCAGGGAGGAGAGATGCGGCTCTCCTCGACCTGTCAGGCGGTCCCCCTTTACTTCACCACCCCTCCAGGACGGCTATGGCTCGATTTTGAGCCCTCTGATGAGGAGAGATCGGAGCGGGGCCGGAGAGGTCACAGTCCAGCTCCGAAGGTGCCGGAAGTATAACAGGAAGTTAGTATAGCTCTATAGTCTGTCAGTGGTCTATCACTTCCCCAGAGGCTCAATTATCTTTGATCTCAGAAAGTCGAGCTGAAAACCATTTACTCAATCCAGACATTTCTCGTCAGGGAATACAGTAATATAGTTTTTTATGTCCCACAGTTAGTCAATTTAGCACTTTTTAGGTAATCCAGAAAGATTTCCAAATGTCTCCTTAAGTCCACTTAAGTTCAATCATAACTGCTGATGTTTGAAAGTCACTTTAATTAGATGTCTTCTGTGTTTTCACCATTAGAACTCCAGTAGTCTTGGAGGAGATAAGTGTAGAGCAATAGATAGCACAGCAGTCCTCCAGGTGTTATTTCCACTTTGTCCTCTGTCTTAACAGTATTTTTCCCAGGGTTGTAGGAGTATACTGTCTATTTCATTCACCAGTAGATGGCGCCTTCAGCTCAACTTCAACATTGCACAAATTCTAACAGGTTCCATTTCTATTTATTCAAACAGATAATCAATATTCTGACAGGTAATTCCAGCATACATAAAAGGTTCCTTTTGAAATACAAAGTTTTCAAGAGTTTGTACTTTCTTGAAAGGGGAGGGGAGAAGCTGGTCCTTACATAAAGCAGGCTCTGCAATAGTGGTCAACCCAAAGAGAAAAAAATTTTCCCCTTAATTTCCACTCTACCGAGGGGACCCTGCAACAATGTCCGAACGAAGCAGTGAACAAGGGGAAGCCGAGTGCTGGGGAGAAACCTCAACAACTACCCACCCAGTCACCGGCTCCATATGTCCCATCAAGGACATCAAAGCTGTCCTTGAAAGCTCCATGAAGCCCCAATGGTCAATCGGCATAGGAAAGAAAGACATCTGGGATGGAAGAGCCAAGGGGGTGACTCTCACCCATGACACCCGCAAGCCTGGGTGGAAAAGGGAGCTGGAGGCCCTCTCCAATCAGGAAGAGCTGACCGAGGATCCCCTGGTGGATGATCGACTGAAGCAGTACATCAACCCTATCATGATGGAAACCCTAGAAAATCTCAATGTTCGAGGTGAACAGGGTCACCAACGAAGGAGAGCGGGTGGACCAGCAGCCAAGGAAAATCAAGCCATCACCCCTGACCCAGCCATGGCTGACCAAACAGATGACCAAGCCGGCGGAGCAGCAGCTGCACCAGGTACCCAACCTTCCACTGTCCCAGCCCAAGCAATCATCTTCGGCCAACCCAGGGGCCCACAGTTAGAGAAGAAGACCCCTCCCTTGGGGGTAAAATTTAATGGAGAACTCCAAAAGTTGGGATTTTTCCTGGCCCAAGTCCTCACCTACATGCAAGAGTACGGGCAGAATTTCCCAACCCAGGGGGCATAAGTGTGAGTCATTACCCTAACCCTAGAAGGGGCAGCTGCCAGATGCATGGTGAGGTTAACACTCATCGACTACCAAGGACACTGAATTCCTGTAGTGGGCACCAGCATGTTCAACGTCGCCTACAAAACTTTCAAAGCCACGCTACTTCTCACCATAGTGGACAGAGACAGACCCAGCCTACTGGGCCTGGAGTGGTTCGAGCCGCTAGGACTTGCAATTACTGGCATCGACCACATCGGAGATGACGGCTGGGAAGAAGACCTGATGAGAGAGTTTGAGGAAGTTTTTAACGGCGAGCTAGGCAAGTACAAGGGGTCCCCGATCTCATTTAGCTTAGACCCCCAGGTAGGCCCTGTCCGGATAAAGCCCCGAAGGGTCCCATTTGCTCTAAGGCCCAAGATAGATGAGCAACTAGACAAACTGGTTGCTCAGGGTGTCTTAGAACCTACAGATCAAGCAAAGTGGGAAACTCCTATAGTGACACCCATCAAGCCAGATGGGTCGGTACATTTGTGTGGGGACTACAAAAGTACCATTAACAAGGCACTTCAGCAAAACGCATACCCCGTGCCAGTGATGCAGCATCTGTTACACTCGTTGGGCCAGGGAAAGATTTTTGCAAAGCTGGACCTAGCACAGGCGTACCAACAACTTCCAGTAGACGATGCCACACCTGAAGCCCAAACAATCGTCACCCACAGGGGGGCATTTAAGTGCAAAAGGTTGCAATTTGGGGTTAGCGTAGTGCCCGGACTATTCCAGAGCCTGATGGAATGACTATTACAAGGAATCGAAGGAGTCGTTCCTTACTTCGATGATGTCCTTATATCGGCAATAGACCTACCCCAATTGAAGCAGCGATTATGAGAGGTACTGGCGAGATTCCAGAAGGTGGAGCTTAAAGTGAAGAGAGACAAATGCCATCTAGCAGAGAAACAGGTCGAATTCCTGGGGTATCTAATCGATGGGTCGGGAATCAGGCCCACAACAGGAAAGCTGAGAGCCATCAAAGAGGCCCCCACATCCAAGAATAAGACGGAACTACAGGCATTTTTGGGTGTACTTAATTTTTATAATATATTCCTGCAGCAGAAAGCTACTACTGCTGAACCACTCCACCGGCTACTGGACAGAATGGCGGAATGGAGATGGGGGAATCAGGAGAAGAAGGCATTTGAAGACATCAAAAGGCTGCTAACTTCAGACAGAATTTTGGTGCAATACAACGGGACATTGCCAATAAGACTAACGTGCGATGCATCACCTTTCGGCATCGGAGCTGTATTGAGCCATAGCATGCCAAACGGAAAAGAAGCCCCATTGCATTTTTCTCCTGAACTCTGTCAAAGCCAGAATGAAACTACAGCCAATTGGACAAAGAAGCATTGGCTGCAGTAGCCGGAATAAAAAGATTTCATGAATACCTCTACGGTCAGCAATTCGAACTCACAACCGACCACAAACCGCTACTGGGCATCATAGCGGGAGACAGACCCATGCCTCCTATCCTCTCGCCCAGAATGCTCAGGTGGATAGAATTCTTAGCAGAGTAAAGGGTCTAGAATCGTGATGGTGAACCTATGGCATGCATACCACAGGTGGTATGAGGAGCCATTTCTGCAGGCACACAAGCCATCACCCTCGATCAACTCCACCATGCATGCTCATGTGCCTCCCGCCAGCCAGCTGATTTTCGGGTCTCTGCCACGCATGCAGGAGATGTGCGCGCTTGCCCATCCTGCCCCACCCCTCCCACGAGTCTCCACACGGCCCGTTTTGGATGCCAGGTAAGTATAGGGCTCACACAGAGGCTCTGGAAGGACGAAAAACAGGCCTACCAGAAGTCCGGAAACAGGCCATTTCCGGCCTCCAGAGGGCCTCTGGAGGGCCGGCGGAGGCCGTTTTCACTCTCCTGGAGTTCAAGTAAAGCCTCCGGAGCCTGTGGAGAGTGAAAAACAGGCCATTTCCGGCCTCCGGAGGACTCAGGAGGCCCAGGGGAGTCTGTATTTGCCCTCCTGGAGGCTCCAGGAAAGCCTCCAGAGTGCCGGGGGAGGCTGTTTTCACCATCACTGGTCTAGAGGAAACTCTAACCACTCTGAAACTCAACCTACAAAATGAAAAACCCCAAATCTTGCAAGAAGAATATGCCCAAATTGAACATAATAATGATCAAACAACTTCTAAAAGAATTGACCCCTTAGAGAAAGAAGAAGACAGATGGAAACATGTCACTCATAGAAAAGAAACACAAACCTAGTACAAAACCCATGTCCAACCCAACCCATTCTGATGCAGCCCCACTGGTGCTAAGCAATCAATTTCATAGACTCTTGCTAGAAAACAATATGCAGACACATAGAAAAGAAGCATCATCAAATATCCCTAAAAAAGTAGCACCATCAAATGCTTCTGTGATAGATAGTAAAATATGACTCTTGGTGATAGGGGATTCAATTCTCAAGGGAATAGAACCAGCCATCTGTATTTTATTTATTTATTTATTTTATTTTATTAAATTTCTATACCGCCCTTCTCCCGATAAATACAAAAATTTAAAATAGATTAAAAACGAATTAAATAATTTGGCTGAATTTAAAATACCCCATAATTTAAAACAAATTAAAATTTATATTTAAAATTTATATTTAAAAGGGGAGAAGATTTAGACCAGGCAGTCTGTAGACCAGGCAGTCAATCAAGAGAGGTAAGCTGGAGCAAAAATCAAAGGATGTGGCTGAGAACTGAACCAAAATAATAAAGCCCACAGATTACTACCCTTTTATACTTCTACATGTAGGGACAAATGACACAGAAAAGGATTTGAAAACAATATTGAGTGACTGAGCAGCTAGGCAAGAAAATCAAGGACTTAGGTGCCCAAGTCATTTTTTCATCTGTACTGCCAATGAAAGAACATCTGGTAACAGAATAAAGAATTTCAGAAGAGAACCACTGGCTAAAGGGTTGGTGTTGCCAAAAAAATTTTGGATTCCTGGACAATGGTCTGTACGATCTCCATAATGGGCTTTTGGCAAGGAATGGGCTGCACCTCACAAAGACTGGGAAGAATGTTTTCTGAAAACGACTAGTTTAACTTATCAAGAGGGCTTTAAATTAAAATTGAGGGGGGAGGGTGACCAAACTTTAAGATCTCAGGGCCTAATTCCAAGCAAAAACCCCTAGAAAGCAAGTCAAATAATGATGTAAGGAGGGATGAGAAGGACATCAAATAGGAGACATAGGAAGCATACCCAGAATCAGACATAAAGATGTCAAGTCCCTATATACAAATACACAAAGTCTGGGGAACAAACAGGGTGAACTTGAATTATTAATACATGAAAGTAGATATGATATAGTCAGAATAACAGAAACTTGGTGGGATAAAACCCATGACAGGAACATACTGATAGAAGGATAAAAACTTCAAAAAAACCAGACCCCATAAAAGAGGTGAAGTTGCACTATATGTAAAGGACCACTATATTGCTACAAAAATGCATGAAACCAAAGACAAAAACTTCCTAGAATGTATATGGGTCAATATAAAAGAAAAAAAGAATGACACGGCTATAGGTGTGTACTATAGGCCACCCAATCAAGCAGAAAAAATAAATGTCCTTTTTGCTAATCAGCTAACAAATATATGTAGGAAACACACTAGAATAGTAATGGTTGGACTTTTCACCCCAGGGGTGAAATCCAAATTTTTTCCCTACTGGTTCTGTGGGCATGACTTTGTGGGCATGGCAGGGGAAGGATACTGCAAAATCTCCATTCCCTCCCCTTCTGGGGGAAGGATATTGCAAAATCTCCATTCCCACCCCACTCTGGGGCCAGCCAGAGATGGTATTTGCCGGTTCTCCGAACTACTCGAAATTTCTGCTACTGGTTCTCCAGAACCTGTTAGAACCTGCTGGATTTCACCCCTGAATTACCCTGACATCAATTGGAAGATTTAATTCTGCACCAAGTGAGAAATCAAATAGATTCCTAACCAACCTAGCTGCCAACTTTGTTGTCCAAAAGGTAGAGGAGGGAACTAGAGGGATAGCCATACTGGACTTAATTCTTACAAACAGAGAAGAGATGATGGGGTTGAAACTGCAGGAACCTTGGGTGAGAGTGACCATATCATACTAGAATTCAGGGGTGGGTTCTAAAATTTTGTACTACCGGTTCTGTGGGCGTGGCTTATTTTGTGGGCGTGGCTTGGTGGGGGGATAATGTGACTGGGTGGCACGGCCAACTTTTTTTTTTTTCTTTTAAAAGCATTTTTTCTACAACCTTAAAACGTTGCAGAAAAAAATACTTTCAGGAGGCTCTGACGATCAGGCAACTCAGCTGGGATTGCCAGAGGCTTTCAAAGGCATTTTTTTTTTCTACAACCTCTTCGGACGAAGAGGTTGCAGACAAAATGCTTTCAGAAGCCTCTGATGATCCCAGCTGAGCTGCACGATCATCAGAGCCTTTTTTTTTTTTAACTTTTAAAAGCATTTTTTCGGCCAAAGAGGTTGTAGAAAAAATGCTTTTAAAAGTAAAAAAAAAAAAAGCCTCTGATGAGATGGGCAGGGTAAGCGAGCAACGACTGGGCCGGGGACTGGTTCGGGGGCGTGGCCAGCCAATGTTATTACCGGTTCTCCGAACTACTACAAATTTTTACTTGCGAATCGGTTCAAACCAGGAGCAACCCACCACTGCTAGAATTCAACATAACCCAAACAGAAGCAATAGAACATAATGATACCAGAGTCTTAGATTTTAAAAGAGCTGACTTTAACAAACTCAGAGAGAACTTGGGAAAAATTCCTTGGATGAAAATCCTAAAGGGGAAAACAACTCAAAAAACTTGGGAAACTCTGAAAAATATGATCATAAAGGCCCAGACCAGCATAATACCACTGAAAAAGAAAAGCAAGAAATCTAAGAGGAAATCAGCATGGCTGCACAAAGATCTCTCTGACAAATTAAAAGACAAAAAGGACAAGTACAAAAAATGGAAAGAGGAACACACAACTAAGGCAGAATATCAGCAGACAGCCAAAATCTGCAAAGACGAAGTCAGGAAAGCAGAGGATCGGAAAGACTTGCAAAAAAAACAAAACAAAAAACCAGATCTGCCAACATCTAGAAATGAGTAAAGTAATAACTAGAAGTCAGCATGGGTTTGTTAAAAACAGATCATGCCAAACCAGTCTTATTTCATTCTTCAACATAGTGGCTTTAATTAGTAGACCAGAGAAATACTGTGGACATAAGCGGGTGCGCTTCAAGGTTTTGGCTACCACCTTTAAAACGCTCCATGGCTCAGGACCTGGGTACTTGTGGGACCACCTACTACCACCAATAGCCTCCCACCGGCCGGTACGCTCCCATAAAGAGAGGCTCCTCCGGGTGCCGTCGGCCAAACAATGCCGACTGGCGGCCCCCAGGGGGAGAGCCTTCTCTGTGGGGGCACCTACTATCTGGAACGAGCTCCCCCCGGAGATACGGAGGATCCTGGATCTGCGCACCTTCCGCCGCACTCTAAAGACCTTTTTATTTCACCAGGTGGGCCTGGCCTAATTTTCTCCCTCTTTTATAAAAGATTTTTAATTTTTTATATTTTTTAGTATTTTATATATTCAAATTTTAAAATTGGTTTTAAATTGATTGGGGTTTTAATTTGTCTGGGCCAAAACTATTTAATTTGATTTTAATTCCACTTTTTAAATTTTGTATGTATGTATTTTATTGTTTGGCTGTGCACCGCCCTGAGTCCTTCGGGAGTAGGGCGGTATAAAAATCAATCAAACAAACAAACAAACAAACAAACAAATAAATAAATAAATAAATAAATAAAATAATAAAATAAAGTAAAGTAAAATAAAATAAATAAAATAAAATAAAATAAAATAAAATAAAATATAAAATAAAATAAAATAAAATAAAATAAAATAAAATAAAATAAATAAAATAAAATAATAAAATAAAATAAAATAAAATAAAATAAAATAAAATAAAATAAAATAAAATACGTAGACTTCAGCAAGGCACTCCACAAAGTAGACCACAACCTACTTCTTGGTAAGCTAGAAAAAAGTGTGATAGATAGCATCATCATCAGATGGATTTGTAACTGGCTGACAAACCATACTCAGCAAGTAGTCCTTAATGGGTCTACATCTACATGAAGGGAAGTAAGCAGTGGGGTACCACAAGGTTCCATCTTTGGCCCAGTACTCTTCAATATCTTCATAAATGACTTTGATAGGAGAATAGAAGGGCAACTTACCAAATTTGCAGATGATACTAAGCTGGCAGGAATAGCTAACACCCTAGATGATAGGCTCAAGATCCAGATGGATCTTGACAGGCTTGAAAACTGGGCCCTATCTAACACAATGAAATTCAACGTAGAGAAAAGTAAAGTGTTACACTTAGGCAAGAAAAACCAAAAATGCACATATAGACTGGGTGAAACCAGGTTTAATAGCAGTAACTGTGGGAGGGATCTTGGAGTCTTAGTTGACAACCAGTTAAATATGAGCCAGCAATGAGCGGCGATAGCCAAAAAAGCCAATGCAATCTTCAGTTGCATTAACAGGGATATAATTAAGATCAAGTGAGGTACTAATACCACTCTATAAAGCCTTAGTAAGACCATACCTAGAATACTGCATCCAGTTTTGGTCACCACAGTATAAAAAATATATTGAGACTCTAGAAAAAGTGCAGAGAAGAGCAACCAGGATGATTAGGGGACTGGAGACAAAAACATATGAAGAACAATTACATGGCTAGTCTAGTGGAGAGAAGGACCAGGGGAGACATGATAGCAGTGTTCCAATATTTGAGGGGCTGCCACAGAGAGGAAGGGGTCAAGTTATTTTCCAAGACACCTGAAGACCAGACAAGGAATAATGGATGGAAACTGATCAAAGAGAGATTCAACCTAGAAATAAGGAGACATTTTCTGACAGTGAGACCAATCAACCACTGGAACAGCTTGCCTTTGGAAGTTGTGGGAGCTTCATCACTGGAGACTTTCAAGAAGAGATTGGACTGCCATTTGTTAGAAATGGTGTAGGGTCTCCTGCTTGGGTGGGGGATTGGACTAGATGACCTACAAGGTCCTTTCCAACTCTGTTAAACTGTTAATCTCAGGAGACTGCAAGTTCTAGTCTTGCTGTTGAACCAGTGACTCTCCCTCCCCTCCCTGCCCCTCTCCTTCCCTCTCCCTCTCTCTTGCCTAAGAAGGCAAGGACAAATACTGTTAAGAAAATGGCAGGGATCTATCCAAATAATCACCAGGTGTAAAAACTGACTTGAATGCATAAAAAAACCCAAATCATAAATACGCAGAGCACACATACACATGCACTTTGCACATTTCAGTTCATTCTGAGCTTTAACTTTATTTATTTTATTTATTTATTTATTTATCAAATTTGTATACCGTCCTACTCCCAAAGGACTCAGGGCGGTGAACAGCCAAACAGTAAAATACATAAATACAAAATTTAAAAAACAGGATAAAATCGAATTAAACAATTTGGCCCAGACAAATTAAAACACTCCAGTCGTTTAAAAACAGATTAAAATTTGCATGTTTAAAAAGAAAAGAGGGAAAAAGATTAGGTCAGGCCCGCCTGGTGAAATAAAAAAGTCTTCAAAGCGCGGCGGAAGGTGCGCAGATCCAGGATCCTCCGTATCTCCAGGGGGAGCTCATTCCAGACAGTAGGTGTCCCCACAGAGAAGGCTCTCCCCCTAGGGGCCGCCAGTCGACATTGTTTGGCTGATGGCACCCGGAGGAGCCCCTCTCTATGAGAGCGTACCTTCCGGTGGGAGGCTATTGGTGGTAGTAGGCGGTCCCGTAGGTAACCAGGTCCTAAGCTATGGAGCGCTCTAAAGGTGGTAACCAAAACCTTGAAGCGCACCCGGAAGACCCCTGGGAGCCAGTGCAGCTCGCGCAGGAGTGTTACATGGGAACGCCATGTCGCTCCCATTACCACCTGCGCGGCCACACTCTGCGCCAGTTGGAGCCTCCGGGTGCACCTCAAGGGGAGCCCCATGTAGACAGCATTACAATAGTCCAGGCGGGAAGTGACGAGGGCATAAGTGACTGTGCGTAAGGAGTCCCGATCTAGAAAGGGACGCAACTGGTGAATCACGCAAACCTGATGAAAAATCCTCCCAGTCATGGCCGTCAAATGCTCTTCTAAAGACAGCCGTGAATCCAGGAGGACGCCCAAGTTGCGAGCCCTCTCTGTGGGGCCCAATGATTCGCCCCCAATAGTCAGTGATGGTGTCAACTGACTATATCGGGACGTCAGAAACCACAGCCACTCGGTCTTGGATGGGTTGAGCCTGAGCCTATTCCTCCCCATCTAGATCCGCACGGCCTCCAGGCATTTCTGTAATAGTGTGTATATACTCTTCTTTAGATCTACCCCATCTATATGCACAGTATATAGGGATGCAGAAAATGTTACCTACTATCCAGACCAAACAGTCATTTGTATGAATAACTTTCAGTTTTGTCTGTCTTTGATTGTTCATTTTGAGATTCGCATCTAAATATCTTACATGCAAGAACTGACTAGGTTTACAATGTGCTAAACTATAAATATTTTGTTTGATTTTGGCTTAGTATGTTGTATTAGCTTAATCATTATGGTTTGGGCTCACTCAAAATTGTGGCTTATTCAAGAAATCATGAATAAAATAGTTGCCTAGTATCAATGGTGAATACAGCCAATACAGAGTGAAGAAATTGTAACCAGGGTTTCTTTTTTTTTAATTTTTTTTTTTTTAAATATAAACATAAAATACATCTTTTCAAAATGAAGCATTGATCCGGTCATAAATTGGTACAAATCACTAACAAATTTAATTTTCAATTAACACAACTTAATATTTTACTCAATTATTTCCCTAAATTCTGTCTATTTAATAATGCCATTATCCCAAAAATAATGGTTTGGTTAGGTTAAATCCTAACCAAATATCATTTCATTTTTCTTTTTCTTTTTGCTTAGATGAATGTATTTTAAAAATATAAATCATTACAATTATTATAAACATTTAAACAATATTTTAAATGTTGCTCCCAATATAATCATCTTCATTGCTGTTTATCCCAACATAATCATCCTAATTTTAATTATTAATCCCAACATAATCATCTTATTTTTACCACCAGTCCCAGCGCAATCATCTTTATTTTAGCTATTTATCCCAACACATCATCTTCATCTTAATCATCATCTTTTACTATTAATCTCAGCATAATCATCTTTATTTTTACTGTTGAATCCAGCATAATCATTTCATTTTAACTGTTAATCCCAGCATAATCCTCCTTATTTTTGCTGTCATACCCAGCATAATCCTCCTTATTTTTGCTATCATACCCAGCATAATCATTTTTGGGTTTTTTGCTGTTAATCCCAGCATAATCATCTTAATTTTACTGTTAATCCCAGCATAATCATCTTAATTTTACTGTTAATCCCAGCATAATCATCTTTGTTTTTACTGTTAAACCCAGCATAATCATTTTTATTTTTGCTGTTAATCCTAGCATAATCAACTTTTTTTTAATTTTAAAAACAAACTTTATTAAATTTAAAAATATTAAAAAAGAAAAAATATACAAATTTTCTCAATCATAAAATTACATAATCAATATACAACACCACAAACAAACTAAATACATGTGATTATATATACACATATATACAAACAGTGACTTATTACCTATTCTATCTTTCTGAGGTGCTTCTTTGTTACGTTAATTTCCCCTAATTTTTGTCTTTACCCTTTTTTCCTTTGATTTATCCACTTGTACCATCTATTCCATACTATAAAATATTTTGAGTCTTCCTTGTCTTTTAATTCTAAAGTTAATTTATCCATTTCTGCACATGTATAAATTTTTTGAATTACTTCCTGATCTGTTGGCAAACGATCTGTTTTCCACAATTGTTCTAGTGCCAGTCTAGCCGCCGTAATTATATGTAGTGTTAAATATTTTATGTCTTTACTAATATTCCCTTTAATCATGCCTAATAAGAAAACTTCTGGTTCTAATTCAATTTCTTGGTCTATTATTTCTACTATCCATGTTTTTATTTTTTTCCAATATTTCTTTATTTCTGGGCAAAGCCACCAAGCATGGAAGAAAGTACCCTGGGCTTATTTACATTTCCAACAAACAGGATTTACATTCGGGTACATTTTCGGTAGCCTCGAAGGAGCCAGATACCATCTGTACCACATCTTATAATGATTCTCCTTATATGCTTCCGATTTTGTCATACTGTAATTGTTTTCCCATACCCTTTCCCATTCTTCTAACTGTATGCTGTGCCCGATGTTCTTTGCCCATGCTATCATCTGTCCTTTAACCAGTTCTTCTGCCAAATCAAATTCTAGTAAGTATTTATAAATTTTTGAAATTAGTTTTCCTTCTTTGGATTCTAATAATTTGTCTAATCTGTTTGGTTTTGGATCTATTCCTCCCTCCTCTTGATCTTTTCTGTATCTTATTTTTATTTGTAAATAGGGCCACCAGTCTATTGATATTCCTTGTTCATTGAGTTCTTCCCTTGTTTTCAATACTCCTTGTGAATCTAATATTTCTCTGTATCTTAATGGTTTTTGTTTTGCTAATATGTTGGGGTATGTTATTGCTTCTATCGTTGATAACCAGCCAGGAACTTTCATGTAGTGTTTGCTTTTTATCTCTTGCCATATACCAATTAATGATTTCCTAATAATATGGTTATTAAAATGTTTGTATATTTTATTTCTAGGGCTCCATATAAAGGCATGCCATTCCTTCATTAAATCATGACCTTCTAAATTTAATAATCTTTGATTTCCCAGGGTTACCCATTCTCTAATCCATGTTAAGCTTGAGGCTTTATAATATTTTTCCGATGCCGGGAGTCCAAATCCGAATTCCAGGTGGTACTCCAGTTCCCATTCCACTAATATTGTGGAAAGTTGCAGTTCTGCTTCGATCTGGAGAGCCACTGCACCACCAAAGCATCTGTTCTAGCTCACTTCTAGAGACTGGAATCCACGTGCCATCTTTTTTTCCCCAGCAGAAGATAAATCAGGGCCAGCTAGGGGCGAGTGGGGCAGGGTCACATTGTGACCCCACATTGTAATGAGCTCCAGGAGGAGGAGGGGACCCCATCTCCCTCATTGTGACACATGCTGAACTTCACTGTGCTGCACAAGGCATTGTGTGAGCAGTGGTAGGCCACTTCACCCATGAGGTGGCAACAGCAGCAGTGTCAGCCACAGTGTGGGGCGGGCCGGTATCTCAGGGCAGAGAGCAGGTTGCATGTTTCCCCGAGTGACCAAATCACACCCATTAGCAACAAGGGCCAGAAGAATCTGCCTGCCATGTTGTGCTGCAGTCTGTCAGGCAGCGAGACCCAGCAAGAGATAACACACTGGAGAATCAACCCCAGCTGCTTCTCTCTGCTACAGTGCTTCTTGGATGCAGCTTACAGCTCCAAGCCTGAAGTGGTGGGAGGCAAGGGCTGCTTTGGCCACCACCAGCTAGAACAAATGTACCACAATGAAGGCAGAATACTGTTGCCTTCAAGACAAGTACAGGGGTGCTTCGCTCCGGCACACCAAGACTCCCGCCATTGCCACCATTGCTTTGGCCCACCTGCGCTGCCCCACCTTGCTGCAACTGCACCATTACCTTGCTCTGGCTGGCTGTGCTACTTCTTGCACCACTTCTTGTACCACCCTCTTCAGCTCCCCAAGGTGTCATGTGAGATGCATTTTCAGATGGCTCCATCCATCTGGTATGCCAGAATGGTTGACCTTGACTGGCTATCAATAAGTCCATTCAACTGCACAGAAGACAATGAGAGCATCCCTCCCTTTTCCTCCCTTTTCGGTCACATCATGAGACATCTCCACCAGCTCGCTTCCCCACACCCAAATATCTGTACATCCACCCCCCGTTACTATGGCAGCCAATAGCAAGCAAGCATCATAGAGGCTGACATTCAGCCCTCCTGCAGAAGAGACGTTAGTCCTAGAAGAAAAACAAAATAAAATGGACAGGGTAGATACCTCCCAAAAGCATCAAAACATAGACAATAATACAATCATAGAGAATAATATAATCAAGGTTTATCAGGGTATTTGGAGTGGAATAACTTCAAAAGCTTCCTTCTCCCAGATTGCCCATCTCCTTTCGATTTCAGTTAATTTACAGGTGTAGGCACAGGGTTGTAAAGTTCCAGCAGCATTTTCTTGAAGTAGCACTGCCCCCACAGCCACATCGCTGGCGTCAGCCTGGACTATGAAAGGGGCCTCCATGTTGGGATGCTTAAGGGCGGGCTCGGCTGCAAACAATCGTTTCAGTTTCTCAAAAGATGCCTGGCATTCCATGGTCCACTTGAGGGACCAGCTAGGCTTTGGCTTAGGCTCTCCCTTTGTTTTTAGGAGATTGGTAATGAGTAATGCAATTTTTGCAAATGTGGGAATGAATTGGCGATAAAAATTGGCAAAGCCTAAGAAGCGTTGCAGCTGCTGCGGGTGCGTGAAGGCCCATTCCAAGACTGCCCGGACTTTCTCCGAATCCATTTCAATTCCCTCATGCAATATGTGGTAACCCAGATAGTCAATCTTACTTTGATGAAACTCGCACTTTGACAATTTAGCATACAGCTCAGCAGCCCTGAGTTTTTTCAGGACTGACTGCACTATTTTCATGTGTTCTTCCATGGTCTCAGTGTAAATAAAATGTCATCTTGATAGACCAGGACCCCTTTGTAGCACCTCATTAATCGGTTGCATGAACACCGCCAGTGCCCCCTGTAATCTGAATGGAAGCACCCTAAACTGAAAACAACGCAAAGGGCAATTGAAGACAGTCTTCCATTCATCCCCTTCCTTAATTCGAACTCTGTAGTAAGCCTCTCTCAAGTCCAGCTTAGTGAAAATCTTCTCCTTGGCCAGATAAGTTAACATGTCCTTCATAAGAGGCAGTGAGTAAACATTTTCTACACAAATGGTGTTCAGGTTCTTGTAGTCAACACACAGGTGAAGAGAGCCATCTTTTTTCTCCCTGAACAGCACCGGGGTGGCCACTCATGGCCTTGCTGGTTGGATAAAGCCCCGTCTCAGGTTTTTATCAATAAAATTTTGCAACTCCTCCAATTCATGAGGGGTCATGGAGTAGATCTTTGGTTTAGGGAGTTTCACCCCGGGAGGATTTCTTTTTATATATAGAGAGAGACAAGTTTTATTTAAAAAAAATTTTTTTCATCATACATATTTTATGAACAGAGTGTTGACCAGGTCACATCTTATACATAATCAAAATCATCACTATAATATATCTTAATCTTCCCATTTTTTTCCAATATTCATCTCTTTTGTATATCCTTTATCACAAATTTATCATTTTTCTCCATATCTTCTTATTTCAACTTCTGCCATATTATTTTCTTTCCATTATTTTTTATCATTTTCAATTTTATATAAATAATATCACTTTATGCCTTATGCTTCTTCTCAGTTACAATTACTCCAGTTGTTTTCATTCTTTCTTCATTTCCAGAAGTGTCTCTCTAATTCCTTCTACCCAATCATTAACAATAAAATATTCATCTTAATTTATATTGTTATCAAAATTAATAATATCCTTAGATTACTTATTTTCACCTTTCCATCTGCTGTGGTTTATCACAAACATGTTCTATTTCAACACTGTTATTCTCTTTACAATTAACATTTTAAATGTCCATTTTAATTTACATTGATATCAAAATTAATAATATTGTCAAATTGCTTATTTTCACATTTCTATCTATTAAGATTTAGTGTAGACAAACTCTATTCATTCACCTTTATCATATATTCATTTATAATCATTGTCCGCCATATAATATTTTTTCAATTTCTACCATATTATTCTTACATATTTCTTTATCATTTCATTTTCAATGCTTTCATCTAGCTAATATCACAATATATCCTATAATTGTTCTCTTTTACCACTACTATAACAATTAAAATTCCATTCTAATTTTAAAAAACTGTCAAAAATACTATTATTATTATTATCTACTTTCCCATTCCCATTTATTAATCTATCTCATATATATTGGCCAATTTTACCCCATCATCCTTCATCTTTAACTATCATCTCTAAATCTTTTAGCATCCCCTTTTCTAATAATTTTTTGCACGACCCTTTATCTTGCTCTAACTTCCCAATTCTCTTTTTTATTTTTTTATGTATGTTATATTTCATCTTCTGTCTTCCTTTTATCTTTTTTTGTTGTATTATTTGAGCACCCCTCACCAAAACTTGTCTCGTCCAGATTTTCCCCTTCTTTCCTTTGGCCTGTTTCTTTTTTAGGGGGAATTTTCCCCCTTTCCTTTCTGCTCTTTTTACATTCCCAACCATTTCTATAATGCTCTCTATCTGATTTCTGTTTTTTAACATTTTCTCTTCAACATTGCTAATTTCTTGTTTCTAATTTAAATTTCCCTCTTCCAACTTCTTTTCATTTTCTTTTTCTGTATATTTAAATGAATTTTCTATTTCTTTTTTGCCTATTAAAGATTCACACATACTTTTAAACATCAAAAGTTACTCTTCATGCATCTGCAACTCCATTTTATGACAATTTAAAAGGTTACTAATACCTCCCCAATTGTATTTCTATGCACTTACCCAGAATTTTAAGTCAATATAGTTTGTATCTCCTCTTCTTTTCTTCTTTTCTTCTTCAATTATTCCTTTGTTCTTTAAGTTAAAATGTTCTTCTCAATTATTAATTATTGTCCAAATTCAGTAACAATCAAATCCAATTATAAAGCTATCTTCCAAAAGAGAAGGGAAATAAAACAACCACCCAGATGTAAAACACAGTCACTCCTTCAATATTTTCACAGTGTCCAAATTATCTTCTTCTATATGGCCAAGTACAAAATTTTCAGCTGCTGTTTCTTCTGTTTTGACTATTTGAATAGAATGTTACAGTACTTTTTCTTTCCTCCGGCAGATGTCACACTCTGTTTCTACTCCATTACAAAGCAGGCTATTTTATCCAATCGTTTGTCAAAATGTCCAATGATTTTTAAAAGTTCTCTTATAAATTATTGTTTTCTTCCGAAAATCATTTTTTTCCTTTTTAAAATATTTTGCTTTTCCCAATTTTCCAAATCCAAGACTCTCTCTTAGATTCTTTATATTACAGTCCGTGCCTTCTCTTTGTTCCACATATATGTTTTCCCCTCAAATGCCAAATAGCTGCTAATCAAGGCTCAGAAATTCTTTTAAAGCTTCAATTTCGATCTTTCTTAGTATAAATTGGCATTTATCTCACCCAGTTCTAGCACTCTGTCCAGTCGCCATTCCAGCACAATTTTTCAGTTCAGTTGTCCCAGCTTCAAGGTGGCCACCATAAGATGGTGAGCCACCACTGTCTCTGCGTTAAGTGTTTGCCAGCTGAGCTCCCATTCTAAGCAGTATGGTAGTTTGCCAGGGAATTTATCTGTAGCTGAGATAAGGCTGATCTTGTGAGACATTGGCTACTGCGCATGTCTGCATTCTTTCTTTTCTAACTTCCTGATTTTCTTCCTTTGTCCGGTAAGATGTAGTTAGCTAGTTTTGTACTTTTATAATAAAATGTTTCTTAGAATATATACTTCGGGTTTTCTTTTTCTGAGAGTATACTCCATGGAAAACAAGGTCCCATCACCTCTAATTAATTACAGTTTCCCCAGGGGGGGGGACGAAGCTGATTCACGCTTCGACAATGGTAGCAGAGGATGGTTTGATTTATTTTGTTTTCCTTGGCTGTTTGTTACTCAACTGATAAGCAAATAGGCTATTAGGCAATTAGTTTTCAGCGACTGCGGAACGCTGATTATTTATTTCAAATATGCCAAGAAAGAAAAAGAAAACAAAATACAGGACACTGTCTGCTGAAGACATAGATATCTCTGATCTCTCTTATGAAGTGGCTAAAAGAATTTTAAAGAGGCTTTCAACTTTTCAAACAGCGCTTGCTTCAGCAACCAGAATTGATGAAGGTGCTGTTGGGGGAGCTGCTCTTGAAGAAGATGTGCTGAGGTCAGTGACACCTTCTTATATTTCTTCAAGCCCCCAGTTAATTACTAAAGAATGTACTAAAGAAGCCCAGGAATTTGAAAGGTTTGGTGCCAAACCTAAAATTCCACAAGCGGCTGGGTTTTCTTTACCCACAGAGAGAGGTGATATTCATTATTCTCCTCCTACTCCTGAAGAAACTCTGCATGATAAGGCTGTGCGAAGTTATTGTGATCAAATGGAGTTTCTAGAACATGAGCTGCAGAAGGCAAAAGCGTTTGTTTCTATGCTCAAGCCAGATAAGAGGGACTCTCGTCTTTTTCAAATTCCTAAATCCTCCATCTTGTCTTCTCCTTCGAAGCCAAAGCCACTCCTCCAGGAGGGTTTTGTGCCAGGCAAATCAGAACAGAAAGCAGTGTCCACATCACATTTAACTCGTGATGCTGGACCTTCTCTGATTACACATGACTTTGCAATGCCTGAAACTAATGTTGCGCACCACCTGCTGGTGAAAGTAATTTACAAAATAAAGCTGAAATGCACTCCAAGATGCAACAGCAGTTAAGCAAATTACATCAAACTATTTCAACGATGTCTCTAAATCAATCAGTTCTTCAGGCTGCAACCGAGCCTCCACAGGCTCAATCATCAGCACCCCTTGGTGGTACTGATGACTTTTTTGTCCAAATTCCTAATTTAGATGGGGCACAGCAACGCTTAATGCAGCAAAGACAAGTGTCAGCGCCTCCAGCAGGCCATATTAATATTGCAGCTCAGGCACCAGTGGCAGCTGGAGCACACCAACCACAAGTCCAAATACATCAGCCTCAGGTTCAACTACAAATGCCTTTAGCTGCACAGCCTGCTCAGCCAGGACCAGCACCTGTTCCAATGGTACCACAGGTGTTTCCTCATGATCTGTCCCCGTCCACACACACACACAAACACAGCCAGCCGAGGGTTAAGGAAACACTTTGGCACACACCCAGTTTCTTTATCTCCAACTTGGCCACAACACCTCAAAGGCAACTTCTATTGTTCCACTGGCTGGTGATTCAAGATTAAAGCGTTCAGGACTAAATTATAAAGCATGGGTCAGTGAGGTTGGACTTTTACTCCGTAGAGAAGGTACCTATTGCATGGTGTTTAATCCTCCTGACCAGCCATGGACTCCTGCAATAAGAGACTTAGATACTAAAGCATGCACAACATTATTGATGTCCATGGATACTGAACTGCAGGTTACTTTTCCATCTGATGCAACTGCCCAACAAATTTGGGCCCACTTAGAAACATGCTACCAGCTTGTTTCAATTGAATCTACATATTTGCTCTTGTCTGAGTTCCATGGTTCGAGATTGAAACCTGGTGAATATATTGGAGAACATTTAACAAAAATGAAAGGAATGAGAAAGGAATTGGGCAAAAGAGGCTATAATATTGATAATTTTCAAATGATCAGCATTATTATTAACTCATTGAATTATGAATGGAAAGATGCCATTACAAAGATTAATCAACTGCCCATTCCTCAACGTACAGTGGATCATGTATGCAGAATTTTAACCAAAGAAGAGGCATTTATGCTTGCTGCACCACATTTGAGAGGACCACCCACATCAAGAGCTCCAGCGAGGCATCCCTTCTGAGGAAGAGCCTACGTTCCAAGGATGCCAGGATGCTACATCTGTAATCGTGTGGGACATGCCACCCGGGATTGTCCCCAACGATTTCCAGCTCCCGTCACGTACTAGCCCAGAGGAACAGACTCCAGAGGAGGCAGAAGCAGAGGCGGAAGACAAGGTCGTTGTGGTCCCTGGCGAGGAGGGCAAGGAGTTCCGACACCGAATACATATAATCATCAGGGGAGACAAAGTCCAAGGGTGGGGGGCCACCGATGTTACAAACATAGGGAAAATTCCAGTCTATGGTCAGGCCGCCAAGCTCCATTGTCTTCTCACGACAGTCTTCATTCGACCCCAGAAGTTTCCAGGGCAGCCGTCCTCTCACCTAGGCCGACCCATAGAAACTTTGATGGAAAACTTAGGGGTGAAGATAGCCATATTCCACCTCCAACCGGCCTTGCGTCCATAGAACCAGTATCCCTCCTGGGATTAGTAGCATCAGGGAATCCAACATCCTGCTCATAAGGAGGTTTAAGTTCGTAAATTTACGTCAGAGAAGTTTTACATGGCAGGGAATCCAGACAGGCTAGATAAAGGTGGGGAAAATTAGGAATAATTCAGCAGGCCAGGATAGATGGGTAGTTATAGCCGTAATAAGGCCAATAGGCCTAAACTCGGTCGAAAGAAAGGAGGAGGGAGGGGAAATTCAAACAGCATAAGTTTGTAGTCATTTTCCAACCCCTGTAAATCCCTCAACCTTCCATTCTGATGAATCGAGCTTTCCTATTTCGTTCCCCCCGTCCAGCTCACCCTGGGGGGTCTCTGGGTCTCCATGGAGGTAACCCTTCCCCCAAGGGTCAAACACTCTCCAATCACCCAGGAATCAGGTCTAAGTCTGCCGCTGAAGGGTCCTATGCCATCTGTTTTAAGGTCTGCAGGCCTTTGGGAGCCGCCCCGACATCAGCCACCATCACCGCGGCAGCCGCCACAGCCACCATCGCCATCGGCCCCCCCACGTACGTCCCCAACTGCCCCCTGCCTCCGCAGATCCACCTCGAGGCATCCAGGGGCGTGGGGAACCTCCGTAGGGGCCTCACAACGTCGACGTCGTCAAGGGGCCGCCACCGCCGCTACCATGATCACCCGTAGCTGCCAATGCCAGTGCTGCTCCCCGCAGGCCGCGTCCATTCACGCCATCACCCGCCACCGTCTCGACGTCGTCCTCCTCGGAGCTGGGGTGATCCAGAGAGCCAGCAAAGCTCCCAACGGGCTCCCCAGATGCTCCTTTACCCAGACGGGGGGTCATGGATGTTCAAAATGACCCCCCCGAGGCCCCCCAAGCCAAGGCATCGCCCCCTGAAGATCCGAGATTCAGCGCCGGAGCGCCATCTTGGACATGCGCAGAAGAAGCTTTCATATTCTGCCAACTCTTTAACTCTAAATCTGATATTATTATTGGTAGCATCCTAAAAGCAAAATTAATCTTTGCTAAAATCTTCATTTTTACTAAAGCAATTCTTCCAAACCATGATAAATTCAACCTTTTATATTTTAATCTATACCGAGATCAAAGCAGAACATGTAAAACTAGTCAGGGCAGTTTTAAACAAACTCCGCTCTGCCAAACTTTATGTTAAACTTTCTAAATGTAAATTCCACCAAGAGAAGATTGACTATTTGGGATACCGCATTTCACACCAGGGTATAGAAATGGACCCTCAAAAAGTGTAGGCTGAACTTGATTGGGAACCTCCACGCACACATAAACAGTTACAAAGCTTCCTGGGTTTTGCCAACTTTTATCACCAGTTTATCCCTGCTTTCGCTCAGATTGCCCTCCCCATTACCAAGCTCTTAAAAATGGAGGGCAACCCTAAACTGAAGCAGCCTTTGAACTGGACTATGGAATGCCAAGCGGCATTTGAAAAACTTAAATGGCTGTTCTCAGCAGAACCAATTCTAAAGCACCCAGACATGGAGAAACCATTTGTCATACAAGCAGATGCCAGTGATGTGGCAATAGGAGCAGTCCTATTTCAGAAAAATGAGCAAGACCAGCTACAACCATGCACTTACACATCCAAAAAGTTGAATGAGACTGAGCAAAGGTGGGCCATTTGGGAGAAAGAGGCTTATGCAGTTCATTGGACACTGTTAACCTGGAGACATTTCCTAGAAGGAAGTAAGACCCGTTTTGAAGTCTGGACTGACCATAAAAATTTAGAAGCCCTAAACACCCCAAGGAAACTCTCCCCAAAACAAGTACGATGGGCTCAGTCCTTTAAATGGTTTGATTTTACTCTAAAATACCTCCCAGGGGCAAAAAACTTTCTGGCAGATGCACTATCCAGAAAACCGCAATACAATAGTGTGAAGTCAGACATAATCAAACCCATAATACAAAACAATCAACTAGCTGCTAATCACCAGATCCCAGGCAAAACAAGAAACATTGATGGACAATGACACAACCCAAACTTTTAAACAAGCATTGGCCACCAATGAATGGTTTTTGAACCACAAATCCAGTTGTCTGATGAAAGAAGACTTGACTTGGGTGGGAGGGAAGTTGTATGTTCCAGCCAGCCAAAGACTATGCTTAATAGCAAGGTGCCACAACTCCAGATTAGCTGGACATTTTGGGTTTGTGAAAACTTTACACCTTATTAAAAGACAATTTTGGTGGCCATCATTAAAAAAGGACATAGAAAGCTATGTAGCTAGCTGCCCCATTTGTGCAGCAGCAAAAAGATATCAGGGGAAAAACTTAGGTCTATTGCAGAAAGTAGCTGAGCCTTCAGCACCATGAAGAGAAATTGCTATTGATTTCATTGTAGAATTGCCAAACAGTGCAGGAAATACTGTTATTTGGGTCGTGACAGACCTGTTTTCAAAAAAGGCACATTTTATACCTTGTCAAACGATCCCAACTGCTAAAAGTTTAGCCAAATTATTCCTAATACACATTTATCGACTTCATGGAACTCCACAAAGGATCATCTCCGACAGAGGGGTTCAATTCACCTCCAAATTTTGGAGGGCTTTTTTGGACTTACTTGGTACTGGCCAGAGGTTGAGCTCCTCACATCATGCGTGTACTAATGGTAATTCTGAAAGATTGAACTCAGTGCTACAACAATATTTAAGATGTTTTATTAATTTTCAACAGGATAACTGGACTGAACTTTTACCTTTGCTGAAGTTGCGTTTAATAATGCTGTACACTCAAGCACTGGTTTTCCCCCGTTTAGAGTAGTGAGTAGTTTTCCAGAGAAGGGCGGCATATAAATCAAATTTAAAAAATTAAATTTTTTTTTAAAAAAACATCTTCACATGTGTATTGGCTAAAAACTGCATTCTGGCTTAAGGGAGGGGTCTCTGCTGCTTTAATCCTACCTGTTTTGCCTAAGGATATTCAGACCTTGCTTTGAATTAATTGCTGTCACTTCTGCTTAATAAAAGGGTCCTTTTGAAATACTCCATTTCAAGAGTTTTTACTTTCTTAAATTGGGAGGAGAGGCAATCCTTACAGAGATCTTTCTTCCCTAACAATTTCACTGTTGTTAGAGCATGAAACAAAACAAATGACTCCCAAATGTAACTAAATGCAAAAATAAAAAGTAACCACTCAACTTTAATAGTTTTTTTAAAATGCCATTAAACATAATGGCTCTTTGAAATTGAAACAGCTCTACATTTAAAGTGATTTTCATTTTTAGAACATACTATTTTATTTACATTTTTAATATTGATAGTGTGTAACATTGCACTCAGATAGCAAAACGATAGCCAAAAGTAATTAATATGATTACAGTTTTAAGTCAGAATCTTTCGGCTCCCAGTTCTGGGGAGACTTCAAATAAAGGCAAAACATTTGCCTTTATTTCAGATAAGGTATTTATGCCTAAAGTGTAGAAGATAATATGAATAAGCAGGTAATTTTTTTTTTTTATTGAAAAAGTTTTATTAGCGGAAAAAAACCCCAACCCCCCCTCCCCCTCCCCTAAAGGAGAATTATAAACTTCTTCTTTTTTAAAAAATATTTTTTATTGTGATTTTTCCTTTTCCAAAACTCTAATACATAATCAAACAGACAGTGTCATTTTTATAGATGTTGGATTAAAGTTCATATGAGATCTACATTATATACATACATATGTACAACATCAACTTCCTTATAAACACTACCTATTTTTATTTCTATTGTCTATCCACCCATACCATTTTTCCCACACAGCATAATATTCTGAATCATTTTTTTCTTTTAATTCTAAAGTTTATTTATTAATTTTGGTACATTCAAATGTTTTTTGAATAATCAATCCCTCTGGTGGTAAGTTATGTTCTTTCCAATATTGCACGAATGCAATTCTTGCTACTGTAAGTACATGTAGAATCAAATAGCTTATTTTTTTTGTCATATTTGGGTTTTTAGTACACCCAGGAGAAATGTTTCCGGAATTAACTCAATTTGGCAGTTTGTTAAATCTTGTAACCAGTGTTGTATTTTGCTCCAATACTTCTTCGCTTCGGGGCATAGCCACCATGCATGAAAGAAGGTACCCTGGTGATGATTACACTTCCAACACTTGGGACTTAGGTTCAGGTATATTTTAGCCAGTCTTGCTGGTGCTAGATGCCAATGATATAGCATTTTATATTGATTTTCCTTATATGCTGCCAATTTTGTTAATGTATAATTTTTATTCCAAACAGTTTCCCATTCATCTAAGTTTATATTGTGTCCTATATTCTTGGCCCAGGTAATCATCGGTTCTTTTACCACCTCCTCCGCTCTGTCAAATTCTAATAAGTAATTCTATAATCTGGATATTAATTTTCTTTCGGGGGCCCGTCAGCAATTTATCTAAATGATTTGGTTCTATGGCAATACCAAATTCTTCCATATCTTTTTTATATCTGGATTGTATTTGTAAGTATGGCCACCAATCAATGGGCATTCCCTGTTCTTTTAATACCTGGTTACTTTTAAGTTTTCCTTGTTTGTCTAAAATTTCTGAGTATCTAAGCATTTTGCTAATATCTACTGAGTTGGGGTGGATCATAGCTTCCATGGTTGATAGCCAGCCCAGAATTTTCATATAATGCTTCCTTCTTACTTATTCCCAAACTCGTATCAATGCATCTCTAATTTTATGTCTAAAATAGTATGAATGTATCCTGTTCCTTTTGTCCCAACTAAAAGCATGCCACCCCTTTTGTAGGTCATGTCCTTCCAGAGTTAAAATTCTTCTATTCCTTAAATTGATGCAATCTCTTACCCAAACTAACGTAGCTGCTTTATGATACATTTCCCACGCTGGAAGACCAAAACCACCCCTACATCTACTATTTTGAAGCAATCGTAATTTTATCCTTGCCTTTTTCCCGGACCAGACGAATTTGGTACTAATTTTAATGAGTTCTATGAAGAATTTTTTATCTAATGGGATGGGTATCGTTTGAAATATATATAGTAGTTTAGATAGGATATTCATCTTAATAGATGCTATCCTACCTAAAAGCAATATTTGTAACTTCTCCCACTTTTCTTTTCTTTTTTTTTTAAATATATTTATAACAAACGTAGAAAAAACAAAACAAAACATAAAATGTCCATCATTCAAATACAATTACAAACAGTATGTTGATCATTTAAAAAAATTTTGTGCTCAGTCTGTCCTCCCAAATTTCAAGTTATTTAATTTCTCTCGTTTAACGGTATATATATTTGTTTTTCTTTCTTTTTCGTAGGTTTTATGTGTATGTCTCTTTAGCCAGGTTCTACCTACGTAAACCAAGATATTATTCACAATTCACAATTCAGTGAATTGTGATTTCACTGAACTAGGGCTGCATAATATCTTGGTTTATGTAGGTAGAACCTGGCTAAAGACACACACACACACACACACACACACACACACATATATATTCACTTAGCCATTATTGAACAGAAAGAAGAGAGAATAAAAACAAAAGGAATATCACTTCGTATATTTTTATCTTTATATTAATTCCTATTTCATTTTTTATCTCCATGTTTTATTATCTAGCCATTGATAAAACAAATCCCAAATTAAATAATATTGTTTATCTTCCTGTTCCCTAATTTCAAGTGTCCATTTACTCATTTCAGCACAGTCCATAATTTTCTTAATAATTTCATCTTCAGTAGGTATCTTTTCACCTTTCCAATTTTTAGCAAAAACAATTCTAGCCGCTGTTAAAACGTTCACAATTAAATATCTTAACTCTTTACTGTATATTTCTGGTAAAATCTCTAATAAAAATATCTCTGGTTTAAAGTCAGTGTGTTTTTTTTGTCATTTTTTCCAACTATGTGTGGATTTTAGTCCAATATCTTTTAGCTTCTACACATGTCCACCACATATGGTAATATGATTCTGGGGTCTGATGACATTTCCAATATTTCTCCGATTTATTATTGAACATTCTGGCTATTCTCATCGGGGGTAGGTGCCACCTGTAAAACATCTTGTACAAATTTTCCTTATATGCTGTGGACATTGTCATTTTATAATTTTGCAACCATAATTTTTGCCATTTTTCTAAGTCAATCCCATGCCCAAAATTTTCCCCCCATGCTAACATTGTCTCTTTAACTTGTTCTTCTTCCAATTTTACCTCTAGCAAATATCCATATAATTTTTTAATCACATAATCATCAGAACCCATTAAGATCTTATCTAAAGTAGTCATAACATTGTAAAAACCTTCCTGTTTAACATCTTATTCATATCTAGAGGGTATTTGCCAATAAGAAAACCAATCCATCTGAAAACCTTGTTCTTTCATTTCCTGTTTCGACTTAAGTTCACCCTTTTCATCCATTAATTCACTATATCTAACAATTTGTTCTCTTCTAAATATTACAGAATATGAAAAGGCTTCAATTGTTGAGACCCAGACTGGAATTTTCAGATAATGCTGTTTTTTCATCTTCTCCCAATTCAACAATAAAGCCTCCCATATATGATGTCTTCTAAAATACCCCTGTATTTTTGTCCCCTTATACCATAAATATGCATGCCACCCCATCAACAAATCATGACCTTCTAAATTCAATAATCTAGTATTCCTTAATGTTACCCATTCTTTGATCCGCATCAAACTTGTCACCTGGTAGTAAAATTCCCAATTCGGTAGGCCAAAACCCCCTCTCATTCTAGCATCTTGCAGCAATTTTAGTTTTATCCTCACCTTCTTTCCCTGCCAAATATATTTTAACACCATTTTGTTCAATTCTTCGAAAAAATCTTTCCCCAATCTAATTGGAATTGTCTGGAATAGATATAGAATTCTGGGTAAGATATTCATCTTAATGGTAGATATCCTTCCAATCAAAGAAAGCTGTAAATTTTCCCATTTTGCTAAATCTATCCCTATCTGTTGTTTAAGTTTATTATAATTGTTTTCTTTAAGTGTGCTACATCTTGCTCTTAGATATATCCCCAAATATTTAACTTTATTTGTGACCTGCAATTTTGAAATATCCGCCAACTCTTCTTTCTGCTTTATCAACATATTTTTAGTCAATATTTTCGTTTTATCTTTATTAATTTTCAAACCGGCCACCTTCCCAAATTCTTCAATTTTATCTATCAATGTAGTTATTGATGTTAGTGGATCTTCAAGAATAAAAACTAGGTCATCAGCAAATGCTTGCAATTTATATTCTTCTTTTCGAATTTCCATTCCTTTTATAACTTTTTCTTCTCTTATGCATCTATTTAGCACTTCTAAGGTTAATATAAACAACAGGGGGGATAGTGGACAGCCTTGTCTAGTGCCTTTTTTTATCTCAATGGAATCTGTCAATTCTCCATTTATCATTACTTTTGCTGTTTGTTTATAATATATAGCATCAATTGCTTGAGTAAATTTTCTTCCAAAACCCATCTGTTCCATTTGAAGCAACATGAAACACCAATTTACATTGTCAAAGGTTTTCTGCGCATCTAAAAATATCAAAGCCATTTGCTTTTTCGGGTGTGCTTCATAGTATTCCAAAGTATCCAGAATTATTCTCATATTGTCTCTAATTTGTCTTTTAGGCAGAAACCCATTTTGATCTGAATATATAAAGTTATTTAAGTATCTTTTAAGTCTTTCTGCCAGTATTAAAGCAAAGATTTTATAATCAGAATTTAGCAGGGATATTGGTCTATAGTTTTTGATTTGTTGTGGGTCTGTATCCTCCTTCGGTATCAATGTGATGTAAGCCTCAGACCATGATTGTGGTATTTTCTTATCATGCAAATATTATTATATTCCATTTCTATTATTTTCATGTGCAATTTTCTATAAAAGTCACTTTGATTATTATTTGGAGCATATATTGCTACTAAGAGGATTTTCATATTATTGTCCATAATCTCCACCATCAAAATTCTTCCTTCATTATCCACATATACTTGCTCGGCTGGTATTGTATTTTTAATGTATAAAACCACTCCTCTTTTTGTACATTGTGGTAATGATGTAAAGATTTTCCCTAATTTAGAATGTACAAGTATCTGTTCACATTGTTTTTTAATATGTACTTCTTGCAGACAAACTATGTCACATTTTAATTTTTCTAATTTGTGGAATATCTTTCTTCTTTTTACTGCCGAATTAAGTCCATTTATATTTATTGAAATTAATTTTCTTTTTTCCGTATTCATACTTTATATGTAGGCTTTGTTGCTGTAGTTGATATTAATTCCCTCTGTTCTTTTTGTTCCACAGCCCCTCCTACTGCCCCTTCTACTTTTTCCATCATTGCCAATTCCTCTTCTTGGAGTTGTATTGGAACAACAGTTGATTGAAATTCCATTTCTGTTTCTTTCTCTTTAAAAAAATCAGTATAGAATACTCTTGCCTTGTCTATTGTATCAATTCTATATCTTTGAAGTTGCCATGTTAATATAAGACCCTCTGGTACCAGCCATCTGTAGCTCACACCTTTTTGGAGTAATACTTTGGTCAGAAATTGATATTCTCTCTGCATCTCTCTCACTCTTCTGGGTATTTGTTTCAAAACCGCAATTTCTTTCTCTTTATACTTCAACATTTTTCCTCTGGCAATTTGCAGTATTTGTGTTTTAATTGATTTCTTAGTAAATCTTATATGAACTTCTCGTGGTAGCTTGTTCTGCATTGCGTACTTCGTATAGACTCAATATATCTCATCAACCCAGTCCATCTTCTCCTTGGTAATTTCTAATGCCTTAGCCAAAATTCCAATCATTATGTCCCCCAAATTCTCTCCTTTTTCTTCTTCCACATTTTGAAATCTGAGGTAAAAATCTGATTTATCCATCTCTCATCCAATTAATCCACTCCTATTCCGTTCAACTTCTCCCAATCTGTTGTCTATATCTTTAATTTTTTCCTCTTTTTGCTCCTCTTTTCTCAAGCTTTTGCAACCTCTCGTCATATTTCACCATCATTTGCTGCGTGTTCTCTACTTTTTCATCTATTTTAAGTATTTGTTGTTCCATCCTCTGCATTGTTTGAAAGATCATTTGTAATGTTACTTCTTTGTCTTTATCCTTTTCCTTGTCGTTCTCCTGCTGAAGCATCAACTGAATTGATCGCTGTCCTCCAGATGGAGATGAGGCCTCATTTTATCCAATAGTCGAAAACACCAACAGCCAGGGAAAAAATCCAAGAAAATAAACAATAACAAATAAAAAAAGGAAAAAAGGAAAAAGAATAAAAATGAAAAGCGTAAGAATGAAAAATCAATTCTTCAGATTCTTCAATACCCTAATCCACTTTTTTAAAAAAAGAAACATAGGAGAGAAAAGAGAAAAAAAATAAAATCAAAATATAAAAATCAGCAACAAAAAAAAATTAATCCAAATAGTAGCAAAATTACGCCAAAATTTCAATCAATTTCAAAAATAGCCAACTTGAGGAAACAGCAAAAGAAAAAGAAAAAAAAGAGAAGAAAAAGATCAATATTTCATCTTCAGACTCTTGTAGTCCTAATCCAATACAGTTATTTGAAACCAATTAAAGGAAGAGTGAATAAAAGTACCATCAAAAATATTTAAACTAAGGGAACTTACAGAGAGTTATCATTTAGCCAAAATATTAGAAAAAAACTCCCAAATATTAGAAGGTCAAAAGGAAAAAATATCTCACTCTCTACAGCAATACATTAACAAGCCTCTCTCATTTGCCTCAGTCTCCTGCTTCAAATATATCTCCAAAGAACACCTGAATAAACACAACCAATAACTCCAACTCTCTTAGATGTTCTTCCCACACTTCTTAACAGCAGTGAAAGTTCAGTTCAGCATCTCTACTTGGCAACAATGTTATGTAATTGTTTCAGCTTGTTACTAATAAAAACGGAAAGTTAGCAATGTTTCCGTCCAGCAGATAGCAGTAAATAGCAATGTTACACACTCTCCTAGTTCCCTTTTATAGTCCAACAATTCTTTGTTAAAAGAGAAAAAAGTCAAAAATTTTAACAAAACAATCCCCAAAAGAGAAGAAAAAAAATAAGAGAATTAAATCCAAGTAAAAAAGTTAACTCCAGGAGTAAAAATATTCACTTTTAAAACACAAAGGCTTACAAGTCTCAATTCAATCAGTTTTCTCAGTCTGGTCCCAGTCAGAAATAAAACTTTAAAACTCACTAACTTAACTAGGTAGAAGATAGAAAAAATAGCTCCTGTTTAAATTCGCCGCTTGGTTTCTTTTGAATCCAATTCTAAGTCCATTTCAAGTCAGGGTGTTGTTAATTAAGTTAAAAGTCTCTCACTGCATCGGCTTACTGTTATTTCTCTTCCTCTTCCAGAGCTTCTCCCAGCTTCAGCAGCTCAATGGCTGCTGCTCTGCTGTTAGGGACTTTGTGATGTCCCTGAGACCCACAGGATGTGCCCTCTGCTAACACAGTCAAAACGAGACTGTGTGGTCCGAAATGGACTGTCCAGCAGCGGAGATTTCGGCGGTGTCCCTAGAGCCCAGGAATCACCCGTCCATTTTGCCGCAATGTCAAGCCCCTCCCCCCCACTTTTCCAGATCCCTTTTTATTTTTTGGACCAAAGCCACATAGTTATCTTCCTTTAGGGATGAACATCTCACTGTTAACCATATCCCTAGGTATTTGATTTTTTTAACAATTTGTAAGTCCAATTCCTTTTCTAATTCTTTTTTCTGAGTTGCTGTTAAGTTCTTAACTAACATTTTGATTTTCCCTTTGTTGATTTTAAGTCCTGATACTTCCCCATACCTTCCTATTTCTTGTAATAAAACTGGGCCAGATTCCAGAGGTTCCTCAATGATAAATACCACATCGTCTGCAAAGGCCTGTGCCTTATATTCTTCTCTTTTAATTTTCATTCCCTTTACCTCACAATTTGCTCTAATTCTATTTAATAGGATTTCTAATGTTAGAATAAATAGCAATGGTAACAATGGGCACCCTTGTCGTACCCCTTTATTTATCTCAAACTCTTCTAGGAACTTGTTTCAAGGTGGTGATTTCCTTTCCCCTGTAAATCATAGGCTCTTCTCAGGTTATACTGTATATTACTGTATGTCACGGACCCTCTTTCTAACAAATCTGATATGGACCTCTCTGGGCAGTTTATGGCATCTGGCATAATTCATTTGAATTTGATATACCTCATTTATTTCCATCACAATTTCTTGTTTATCCCTCTGTAAAGATTCTGCTATAATCTCTGTCATTATCTGCCCAAGATCTTCATCTTTTGCTTCAATCACGTTTTCGAATCTCAGATAGAATGATGCCCTGTCCATTTCTAGCTGAATCAGAGTCCTCGAGGTCTTTATTTAAGGCCATCATCTTCTGTCAAGAGTGTTTCCAGGATTGCTGTGGCTACTTGCCTACTCACAAACAGTATGGTTTCAATCAAGCCATCTCCTGTTTGTAATTATCTGCAAGCCTTCCCCGCCCTAGTTAATTGCAGGTTAACTCCCTATATAAGCAAGGACCTTTTCGCTTGCTACTCGGTCCTAGACTCCTGGTTTAGGCCTAAATGCACAGCTCCTGCAGGAAGCTCAGTGCAACGCCGCAGATGGGAGAAGAATGCAGATAAGGACTCCAGACGCCGTTGCAGAGAAACTCCCACGGATGCTTGCCTTTTGCTGTTTTGAAGCACGCAAGCTATCATCGGGACTGCTGCTGGACCTTTTTCCTCCCACAAGCTTCAAGCAATGTTTGCTGTTTGAACTGTTTTTACTTCAGCTGACTTTCAGCTGTGAAGTTTGTGCTGCCCCCATTTTGATTGCCTTGATGATGTATCGACGCTGAAGCTGCTTACCTTCATGCTAGCTTTATTCTCTTGTGAACTGTTTCGGTACCCAGATAAGACTTTGTTTTTAATGTGCTTTCTTAAAGACATAGTGCTTTTTAAATGTTTTAAAGTAAATTATATTTTTACACAAGACGCCTCTGTCAGAATTATCTCAGTCTCAGTGTGTTTACTCATGAGCTGGTTCACGGTCCGGGGTACCCCTCAACCCCATTCCCTAACAGTTGGTAGCAGAGGATGGTTTAACGAACCTACGCTCATGTGGTAACACGCTAGACTGGAATGTCTGCAGTTGAACAGATGTTGATTGGGGCAGCAGCAGCAGCAAAAAGTATGCAGTCACAAACTGGACTGTCTGGGGCTCAGGCCAAAAATGTTTTGGCTGAAAAACCCCAAACTCTAATTGATTTAGAGAATAGTGGAGCTGTAAGTTTTGGAGCAGAGGCCTTAACTTCTGAAGGGCCTAAGATAGTGAGTAAACCATCATCACCTAAAGAAGTAGAGACTGGAAGAACACCACTTCAGGTCTTGAAAACAAATACTGAGGTGGATGATAATGAATTTAGGAAGGCAATCCTTCAGTTTTTAGGTTTGCCCTGATTCTAGCGAATTATTAAAGAATCCAGCCGTGAAAGGAAAGAAGCCCTAGAAAACACCGGATTGGTAAGAGACTTTCAATCTTTTCCTAAAACCCCTACCTCAGACCATAAGTGGAGAATGGGGGATAACAGACTGCCTGATTCGAGTGTTCCTGCTTCTTTGTTAAACCAGCATGGCCAAGTTGATATTGCGCCACCTGCTGTTGAAGCCATCATAGATCAGGCCATAAAGACTTTAGCTCCCTTGATGACGTCAGTGACTTCTGCTAAAAATTTAAGAGACTCTCATGTTGAGCGTAAGGTTGCAAGTGTGATAGAAACTTTGGCAACCATTTTAGGCGATGGTTTGCAGGCGCCATCGGCTCAACAAATAGTAGCTGCATGTACCAAAGTACCCTTGATGTCTGCGACTAATTCAGCGCACACCACGAGTGGGATATATCCATCCGTGACAACATCGACATCCAGGACGGTTCCGGAGGCTGCCTCAACTGAAGATGGGAATTTGGGACCGCGTCCAGAAATTCCTAGAGATGTGCACCAGAGAGGACCCTCGAGCTTTTGTGATCAAACCAGGATGAGCTTTGCATCTGCACAACGTGAGGTTTTAATCCCTCCCATTGGGGAGGAACGACCGTCAGAATGCCAGATGGAAGACACTGTGCTGTGTGCTTCCATTCCAATGCCTTATTGCCCGTTCCAAGATGGACCACATTTTGAACATCAATTAATGTCTGTTTCCATGTTTAATAATGTACAGGTCCTTCCTCCTAATTTTAAAAGTTTAAGTGTGGGTGGAGGAAATTTTAAGGAATGGGTTAAGAGTATCCAAGTAATCTTAATGAAAGAGAATGTTTTATCGTTGTTGTTAAAACCCCCACCTAGACCATGGTCCTTAGAAGTTGATCTTTTACATCATAAGGCCTTTTGTATTTTATTGATGTCCATTGACCCTGCACTATATCCCAGTATACCTAGTAACCTGACCGTAACAGAAGTTTGGGTGAAACTGCATAAGCTATTTTGTTCAAAAAGCTCCCATGTTACAAACAGAGTTTATAGGGAGTTCTATTCCGCAAGGTTGAAGGCGGGAGTAGATATTAATGAACACTTATGTGAGTTAAACAGGTTAAGGCAGGAATTGATGTTGAGGGGGGAAACAGTGTCTGAACAAACCCTCATTACTGTTATACTCAATTCCCTTGATTCTAGCTGGGATAATTTTATATCGCAACTGGATAATGTTAGTTGTAATAACTTATCTTTAGAAGTGTTATCTGGCAGATTGATTGCAGAAGATAATTTGCGAAAATGCAGGGTGGCTTTTCACAAAGAAGAAAAACCTTTAAGAAGGCCCGATAGTTCAGATAGAGCATATACTATCGGAGAATGCTTCAATTGTGGTTCAAAAGAACATTATAGAAGGGATTGCCCACAAAATGTGAATGCTAGGGCATGCTCAAAGGTACCTTCTGATAATAAATGTAAAAGGAGGCCATTACCTCCTGGTAGAAAGCCAAGTGTAGATGTTCCTAACCACAGAAGGGGTAAAAAGCCAAATAGAGGCAACTGTTGTAGCCCCGCCCTCTGAGCCTGTCCCATCGGAGGAAGAAAGCTCCAAGCATGGGGAAGAGAAGTCAGCCAGGCCTCCCTCTCCAGGCCCCTCCCCTCTGGCACTGTCTCAGGTGCCGGCCGAGGGAGAGGAGATTAGCAGGGAGACAGGTGGCTCGGATGAGAGCGAGGGAGAGACATCATTCCTGGACGCACGCCTCCGAAGGCGTGATAAACGATTGCAGCAGCTCAGGAGGCGTGCTAGGGATTAGAACTGAGTCACTGGACCACACCCCAGAGACTATATAATAGAGGGTGGTGGCCAGCGATCCCTGTGATGAACAAAAGTAAACCTTGGATAGTCACTAAAGCCTCATCCGGAAACTGCTGAGAGGAATATTATTCTGATTGGACTTTTGTACGCTAAGTATCTTATCTTTCTGTTTTGTGGAAATAAATGCACTTGGCAGACGGTGTGTAAATCGCTGCCAAGTTGGAGATAAAGACCTGGGTGTGTGCCAAAGTGTTTCCTTAACCCTCAGCTGGCTGTGTTTGTGTGTGTTTGTGGACGGGACAGATCAGCAACAAAGGGAACAATCCCAGGTTTAATGATAGCTCTGTAGGTATAGTGGAAACTACTGAGTCAGAGCTTACAAGGGAACAGCGAGAGCAACTATGGTTGATGGACAGTGGGGCCAGTAACTATGTTGTGAGTGACCAAAGGTTGTTTGTTAATATGAGAAGGCATCAATCCATGGTCAAAGTTGCAAACGGTAAAAAGGTGAATGTTGTTGGCATTGGAGATGTTTATATCCCTGGGATAGGAGAGATTCATGGAGCATTGTATGTACCTGAGATAGATCATAATTTGCTAAGCCTAATGAGGATATGTGAGAACCCCAGAATGGAGATTCTGTCCTCAGGAGAAACAGCTATGATCCAAAACAATAAATGTGTGATTGGGGTGGTTTTGAAGATAGGTGGCTTGCCTTGTTATTTCCCCAATACGAATGCTGAGACCTGCAGTGATAGCAATTATACTATCTCATTTGGTAGTAACAATGAATCACAGTTAGAACTAGGTGATGAGGATCAAGACTTTCACCAGAGGAAGCCTTGTAAAGACAAATGTAAAGTTAATAAAAAGTTTTTAAACTTTAACTTAGAGTCAGATAATAGGGAACCTGAAAATGCTAATGCAATTGCTATAGGTGAGCCGCTGCACAATGAATGTGCTCACTTGATGCATCGCAGGCTAGGTCATGTGAGTTTTCCTATAGTGAAAAAGGTAACCGAACACTCAAAGGGAACCAAGATCAATGATTGTAACACATTTCTAGATTGTTCAATTTGTAGGAGTGCAAAGTTGAAGGTGAAATCTGCGCCCAAGAGGTCTCAGAGGTACTCTGAACACCCATTTCAGCTCATCCACATGGGTTTGGTGGGTCCATTCGCATCTTCCGTGGGTAAGAGACGGTACTTTCTTACCATAGTAGACGACCATAGCAGATTTGGATTCGTTTTTCCCCTAATGTCCAAGAGTGAAACGTTGACTAATTTTAAGGAATTTTGTAACTTAGTCCAGAACCAGCACCAGGTCAGAGTTAAGAAGATCTTAACTGACAGGGGGACTGAATTTAATTCCAGGCAGTTCTCCAGCTGGTTGAGGAGTAAGGGCATAGTCCACTTACGCACCGCGCCTTACTCTAAGTTTCAAAATGGCATCGCAGAACAGCGCAGCGACATATTACAAACAATGATGCAGTGCGCCCTAGAGGATTCCGGACTAGACTTCGCGTACTGGGTAGAAGCAGTTAGATACGCGAATTACACCTTGAACCGAGTGTGGTCTAGCGTGGTGCAGAAGACCCCATACGAGGTGCTATACGGCCAAAAGCCTAGCTTGGCACACCTCCACATTTTCGGGGTGATGGCCGATGTTCATGTCCTGAAGGAGCTCAGGAGAAAGGGAGACCGGATCTCTGTTAAACTGAGATTCGTTGGTTACGAGCAGGGCTCCAAGGCATTTAGGTTTGCCTACCCTAACGGAAAACTGATGATATCAAGGTCTGCTACCTTTCATGAAGGGGCCAATTGGAGTAAGATCCATGCCAATGAGATTCTTACTCAGAACCCTTCCCGTAGTTGTCGTAGACGAGCGGAGGATATATCGGAAAACCTACCCGAGGATAGGGATACATCTGGTTCTGGGAAGCGTGCATCCCAGGCACCCTTGAAAGGGATATTGAAGCGTAAGATGGGGGTAGCCAGGAAGGATAGGCACCCAGCTTCTGAGACGCACAGTGATAGTCACGAGGTAGATGACTCATCGGACGACTCTGATGTCAGTGACACGCCCAGAGGCAGACCAGTAAGGGCTACTAGAGGCAATAAGCATAGGAGGTACGATGACTTTGTTACCTCAGTTGACCAGGTTTTGGCCACCCCTCAGAGATATGAGGATGTGCTGGCCTTACCTGACCATGAACGACAGAAGTGGCTGGCCACCATGGATACAGAACTAGACAGCCTGAAAAGGCTGGATGTATTCATGCCAACAAGATTGCCCAAGGACAAGAGGGTGATCGGCACCAGGTGGCTTTTCAAGCAAAAGCCCATTGAAGGTGGGGGCTTTATCTATAAGGCAAGACTAGTGGCGCAGGGATTCTTGCAGAGATTCCCTGACGATTACGAGGACACCTTCTCCCCCACGGTGCGCCCTGAGAGCATGAGAGCAGCTCTCACCATCGCTACCATGCGAGGCGAACATGTCTATCAGTTCGACATTCAGATCACGTACCTGCACGCCCAGTTAGATAAAGAGCTGTACGTGAGGATTCCTCAGGGAGTAAGCCATCGGGAAGACGATGTGTGGTTGTTGAACAAGAGCCTATATGGCTTAAAACAATCCGGTAAACGATGGTACAAGTGTCTCACAAAAAGCCTGAGAGAGATGGGCTTTTTACCATCGTCGGCTGACGAGTGTGTTTTTGTCAAGGAAGATCAGGGCATTAGGGAAACGGTACTGTTGTACGTTGATAACATCCTATATAATTGCAGATCAAGAACAGGCATAAGAAGTTCTCTGAGGACCTAAGTAAGAGTTTCGCCTTAAAACCATTAGGTCACATTAGCAAATTTTTAGGGGTGCAATTCGTAAAAACCGAGAATAATAATAGTAGTAGTAGTAGTAGTAGTAATAATAATAATAATAATAATAATAATAATAATAATAATAATAATAATAATAATAATTTTATTTCTATACCGCCCTTCTCTCGAAGGACTCAGGGCGGTGTACAGCCTATTTAAAAACACAGACAAAACAACAATATAAAATTTAAAATAATTAAATAAATTGGCTCAGATTTAAAACCCCAAAAAATATAAATACCCCAATTTAAAGCTATTGTGTTGATAGTCCGGCCTGGCGGAACAACAGGGTCTTCAATGCGCAGCGAAACACCCAGAGGTCGGAGATCTTACGAATTTCCGGGGGCAGTTCGTTCCACAGGGCTGGGGCTCCCACAGAGAAGGCCCTCCCCCTGGGTGTCGCCAGCCGACATAACTTGGCTGATGGCACCCTGAGGAGACCCTCTCTGTGGGAATGGACTGGTCGGTGGGAGGCTATTGATGGCAGAGGACGGTCTCGGAGGTACCCGGGTCCTATGCCATGGAGCACTTTAAAGGTGGTAACCAACACCTTGAATCGCACCTGGAAGACCACTGGAAGCCAATGCAGCTCACGCAGGAGGGGTGTCACATGGGCACAACGGGTTGCGCCCATAACCACCCGCTCGGCTGCATTCTGGACCAGTTGGAGCCTCCGAGTGCTCTTCAAGGGGAGCCCCATGTAGAGAGCATTACAATAGTCCAACCGGGAAGTAATAAGGGCATGAGTGACCGTGCGCAGGGCGTCCCGATCCAGAAAGGGCTGCAACTGGCGAATCAGGCAAACCTGATAAAAGGCCCCCCTGGCCACGGCCGACATATGCTCTTCTAAAGACAGCCGCGCGTCCAGGAGGACACCCAGATTGCGAGCCCTCTCCGTGGGGGGCAAAGATTCACCCCCAATAGTCAGCGATGGCACCTGCTGACTATATCGGGGCGCCGGAAGCCACAGCCACTCGGTCTTGGAGGGGTTGAGTCTGAGCCCGTTCCTCCCCATCCAGACCCACACGGCCTCCAGGCAGCGAGACATCACATCAAGGGCATCATTGGGGTGGTCTGGGGTGGAGATGTACAGCTGAGTATCATCAGCGTACAGATGGCACTTCACCCCAAAACCACGGATGATCTCACCCAGCGGCTTCACATAAATGTTGAACAGGAGGGGCGAGAGGACCGACCCTTGCGGCACTCCCCATGCGAGGCGCCTTGAGGTCGACCTCTGTCCCCCTGCCAACAGAACTGCGAGCAGTCGGAGAGGAAGGAGGAGAACCACCGCAAAACGGTGCCCCCTATTCCTAACCCCCTCAACCGCTGCAGCATGATACCATGGTCGATGGTATCAAAAGCCGCTGAGAGATCTAATAGGACTAGGACAGAGGAGCAACCCCTGTCCCGAGCCCTCTAGAGATCATCCACCAACGCGACCAATGCCGTTTCTGTGCTGTACCCCTGCCTGAAGCCCGACTGGTACGGGTCTAGATAGATAGCTTCATCCAGGTGCCGGGGAAGTTGTCGTGCCACCACGCTCTCAACAACCTTCGCCACAAAACGAAGGTTGGAGACTGGACGATAGTTGGCTAATTCAGCCAGGTCCAGGGAAGGCTTCTTGAGGAGGGGCCTCACTACCGCCTCTTTCAAGGCGGCAGGAAAGGCACCCTCACTCAGAGAAGCACCTATAATCCCCTGGAGCCAGCCTCGTGTAACCTCCCGGGAGGCCAGTACCAACCAGGAGGGACACGGGTCCAATAAACACGTGGCGGCACTAATCTTACCCAGAACCCTGTCCACATCCTCAGGAGTCACAGGATCAAACTCCTCCCAGATAACATTCTCAAGACCTGCCCCGGTCTCCTCCCGTGGACTCATCCAATCGGAGTCCAAGCCATCCCGAATCCGAGCGAGTTTATCGTGCAGGAATTGCACAAAATCCTCAGCACGACCCTGCAAGGGATCTTCCCGCACTCCCCCCCGAAGAAGGGAATGGGTCAACCTAAACAGGGCGGCTGGGTGGTTCTCTGCAGATGCGATAAGAGCGGAAAAATGGTTAGATTTTGCCGCTTTTATCGCCACTAGGTAGGTCTTGATATAAGACCTCACCTGTGTCCGGTCGGAATCGGATTGACTAGTCCTCCAAATGCTCTCTAGGCGTCTTTTCCGACACTTCATCTCTCTCAGCTCCTCAGAGAACCAAGGAGCTAATTGAGATCGGCATCAGGTCAGAGGTCGCAAAGGCACGACGCGGTCCAAAGCTCCAGCGGCCGCCCTCTCCCAGGCGGCCACCAGCTCTTCAGTCGAGTCGTGTGTTAGAGTCTCAGGAAACGACCCAAGCTCCGTCAGGAACCTTTCAGGATCCATCAGGTGCCTGGGACGGAACCATCTGGTCGGTTCCGTCTCCCTGCGGCGGGGGCAGGCGGTAGGAAAGTCTAGTTGAAGGAGTGAATGATCTGTCCATGACAAGGATTTAATATCTAGGTCCCCTCTACCAAGATCATTCAACCACTGACCAGAGATAAAAATCAGGTCCAGAGTGTGTCCCCCTATGTGAGTGGGGCCTTGAACTAACTGGGTCAGGTCCAAGGCCGTCATGGAAGCCATGAACTCCCGAGCCACCTCTGACGCCTCACCTGCGGATGGGAGGTTGAAATCCCCCATGACAATAAGTCTGGCACCCCGGCAATGACGTCGAGTAGCTCGGGCAGGGTCGCTGCCATGTGGCAGGGAGCCAGGTACGTAGTCAGCAAACCCATCTGCACCTCACGGCCCCACTTCACACAAAGGGACTCACATCCGGCTATCTGAGGAACAGTGGTCTCCCTCGGACAAAGACTCTCCCTAATGATCACTGCCACTCCCCCATCCCTCCCCTGGGCCCTTGGCTGATGAAATGCATGGAAACCTGGCGGGCACATCTCAACGAGGGGGACCCCCCCCCTCTTGGCCCAACCAGGTCTCCATAATACCTGCCAGGTCTGCACCCCCCTCCAAAATAAGATCACAGATGAGGGGGGCCTTATTAACCACCGACCTGGCATTACATAACATCAGCCGTGGACCCTGGGCCTGAGGCTCTACACAACCCAGGACACGAGTCACGCATTGGGGGCCGGAGTGCGCAATCGCTCGGAGACAGCGCGTGCGCACCACCAACACCTGATATGACCCCCTGTGCCCGTCATACCTGCCCCTCCCACTCATGATTTCAATTACACAGCCCTTTCTATCGTCTCCCTGCCCCCCGGTTAAATTTCCTTTCGCGACCCCTCTGCTGTAGCTAATCAACCCATCATCCCGCGCAGTCGCTATCTGGACCCCCCCAGGTCCACTTTTACAACCCCCACCCGTCCTCCCGGGTCCCCTTAAAATTTTCCTTAAAAATTTAGCTTAAAAACCCCTCAACCCCCTCTTTGCTGCATGCCATCTCTCGGGGTCCCAAAGCCGGTTATAAAGATAGGCCCTCGATAACGTGGAAGGCCAGGCCTGTGAGAGGGGGGAGTCTCGCAGCGCAAGAAGGTCGGTTTTTTGGAGCATCAACCGAACCAAAGATGGGAAAAGAAAAGCCAGTCCGGGAATCTGTCATAGTCCAAGGGATAACTGAGCATAAAGGTCACAAACCCCATTTTGTGGGGTTTCGGCTCTCTCAGGAAGATAAAATTCAGGAATTGCTTAAAAAGTGTAGCATGGTAGAGGCGAAGCCATGCGATATCCCTATGGCAACAGACTTCCTTAAGAATATGTACACTGAGAGTACGGAGTTTGAAGATAAGACCCTTTACAAGCCTGTGATTGGGTCGTTGTTGTACATTGCAAATTGGACTAGACCGGACATCAGTCTAAGTGTAAATGTGTTATCTAGACACTCTGAACATCCTACACAGTACCATTGGAGCGGAATCAAACGACTCCTGAGATATTTAAAAGGTACTGTGAACTATTCATTGTTATTGGAACCAGAAGCAACTAGAGAATTAAGATTGAGTTGTTTTTCGGATGCCGATTGGGCAGGGGATGTTAGATCTAGAAAAAGTACCTCGGGGTACATTGTATACCTAAATAGTAGCCCCGTGTATTGGTACTCCGGGAAGCAGGAGCTAATTGCAACCTCCACAGCGGAAGCTGAGTATGTGAGTTTGTCCAAAGCTTCCAATAACCTAGTTTGGTTTGACGATCTTCTGGTAAGCTTATGGAGGCAGCCCATGCAACCTATAAAAGTCTATGAGGACAACATGGCTGCCATTAACATATCGGAAGCTGATGCTGTGGGCCAGAGATCGCGCCATATTGATATACAAAACAAACATGTGAGGCAATTGGTGAAAACAGGTTTCATTAGGACTGTGTATTGTGAAACCAAGGAACAGGTAGCGGACGTGTTTACCAAACCGCTGCCCCGTGACCAACACCTCTATCTTCTGGGTAAAATGTCGATGGCTATGTGAATGTACTTACCATTGATGTGTACATGTACCCAATGTAGAATGTATGTTTGTTAACAAGTCAAATAGCCGCAGAGAAGGGGATTGTCACGAGTGTTTCCAGGATTGCTGTGGCTACTTGCCTACTCACAAACAGTATGGTTTCAATCAAGTCATCTCCTGTTTGTAATTACCTGCAAGCCTTCCCCACTCTAGTTAATTGCAGGTTAACTCCCTATATAAGCAAGGACCTTTTCGCTTGCTACTCGGGCCTAGACTCCTGGTTTAGGCCTAAATGCACAGCTCCTGCAGGAAGCTCAGTGCAACGCCGCAGATGGGAGAAGAATGCAGATAAGGACTCCAGACGCCGTTGCAGAGAAACTCCCACAGATGCTTGCCTTTTGCTGTTTTGAAGCACGCAAGCTATCATCGGGACTGCTGCTGGACCTTTTTCCTCCCACAAGCTTCAAGCAATGTTTGCTGTTTGAACTATTTTTACTTCAGCTGACTTTCAGCTGTGAAGTTTGTGCTGCCCCCATTTTGATTGCCTTGATGATGTATCGACGCCGAAGCTGCTTACCTTCATGCTAGCTTTATTCTCTTGTGAACTGTTTCGGTACTGTGGAGAGGGATCTAGGGTGATAGCCTTGCTTCACATACCCAGATAAGACTTTGTTTTTAATGTGCTTTCTTAAAGACATAGTGCTTTTTAAATGTTTTAAAGTAAATTATATTTTTACACAAGACGCCTCTGTCAGAATTATTTCAGTCTCAGTGTGTTTACTCATGAGCTGGTTCACGGTCCGGGGTACCCCTCAACCCCATTTCATAACATCTTCTGATCTACCTGATCCAATTTTTTTTCAGTTTGCTCAGCCTTAGCTTCAACAATTTTTATTTTTTGTTCATTCTTCTGAATTACTTCCTGGATTGAGTTCATTTTACTATCTAATTTTTGAATATTGGCTTTCATTTCGCCATGGTTGCTGAACATCATTTCTTGCATCTTTACCATTGTCTCTTGAATCAATGTCAGGGTCGCCTGCATTGTTTGCATATTTGGAGCCATTGTAGATTTTTCCGTCTTTGAAGGCCCCTCAGTCGATCATTGGTTTGAAGGAGACGCCATTGTTATCATTGGATTCAATGCTGTTTTTTTCCCTGCCTTTAAAGTTGTTGTTGTAAGACTGGTCATCTCTTTCAATACTCTGCTTTGCTCTCCCAAAACCTTATAAATATTTTTTCACACTGTCATCAACCAAATACTATCTACTTGTTGTTATTATTGTTATTATTATTAATATAGCTATAAATATACAAAAGTGCAGGTAGGATAAATAACAATATCAATATTCTATATTAATTAATCAAACTATCTTAGGTCACTGAACAAGTCTATATGTATATCAATTTCAGAATCAATACTAGCAATTAGGATTAGAGTATCTATTAGCAGTCAAGTAGGTATATATCCCAAGTTAATTCAAAAATATAAATCTCAATGTATACTAAATTAAACAAATTAATATCAATTATCAATACTTCATATATTCACAAAATCTATATTATCTATATCTAATATCTATAAACTGTTTACACTCTTTATAAGATATAAATTTTATCAATATTACTACTGTCTAATATTTGCAATTAATATAATTATAATATAATTATTATTACCAGATATAAATATAATTAAATCTTCTTGATTAATTCACAATTATTCACTTGGTCACTAAGAAAGTTATAAAATGGTTTAAGTATACATTAAGACAACCAATTTCTTAGGAGTATAAATCTTATGTCTTCTCCAGTGCCTTCTTTCAAATACCTCTCTTGACTCCTCCCAAGTCTCTTGTGCCTCAGTAGTGTAGTTGGTATATAATTTTATAGGTTTTATATAATTCCTTGGATCACTTTTCTTCCCCCTTGCACTTTAATTTCTCCTTAATGTCCTTTGGATCCTCTATTCCAGTGGTTCTCAACCTTCCTAATGCCGCGACCCTTTAATACAGTTCCTCATGTTGTGGTGACCCCCAACCAAGGATGGGTTCTAAATTTTTTTACTACTGGTTCTGTGGGCGTGGCTTATTTTGTGGCTGTGGCTTGGAGGTCATGTGACTGGGTAGGCGTGGCTAGCTGGTCATGTGACCGGGTGGCCATGGCTATATGTATAGGGACTACTCAGAGGGCTGAAAAAAGTCATTTCTGACAGGTCCTCACACTTTTGACTGGTCCTCACACTTATGACCATCCTCACATTTATGCCTGTGCAGCATTCTTAACAACCATGTCACTCATTTCACAACTGCTTCTCTTCAACATGGTATAAGATAGGGCAAAAAACGTAAAATGTGAGGACAGTCGTAAATTCGAGGACTGGTCAAAAGTGCGAGGACCAGTCAAAAATAACTTTTTCAGCCCTCTGAGTAGTCCATATGCATAAAAGGATACAGCAATAGAGAGGGATGAAGGAAGGGAAGGGAAATTAGAGTAGGAGTGAAGGTAAGAGAGGGAGGAAGAGAGGAGGAGAAAGAGAAAGAAAGAGGAAGTAGGGAGAAGAAGAAGAGGGGGGGAAGAGAAAGTAAGAAAGAAAGAAAAGACAGAGGTGGTAGGTTTGAGGAGAAAGATTGCTGTACAATAAAAAAGCTGAAAGGGAAGAAAGCCAACCCCGAACAAATATAAAGATATTAAGATAAAGAATGAATTATTAAACTTTAAAGAATAAAAGAGAACAAATAGCAATAAATAGCAATCATTAAAAACACACATACAAACATACAACATATTTTCTTTGAACAGAGTATTTGGCCGGTTCACAAATTTAAACAGTTGTAGGAGGTTAGCACCCACCCCTTTCCTAGAAGAATGAAATATTTTGGGAAATATTAAAAAGGCAGAATATTATATTTCCCTACCTGGATGAGAAATGGAGAAGCATATTTTACAGACAAAGCAGCTCCCACCTTCCTGCCCCCCACCCTTTGTTAATGGGCCAGAGGCAGAAAGTCAATCCTTTGTCAAAGGACATTTGCAACACAATAGCAACAGAAACTAACACAATGGGCCCCATCAAGCCATGTGATCCTGTCCACCATTAAACCATCTTTCCAAGCAGTCTCCATGTTTCCAGTGTCTTTTTCCCCACTTGGAGCAGAACCCAGAAGGATATTTCTTCCAACACAGTATTTAGTCATTTCAATTAAATTTACAATTTCTATATTTCCTTTTTATCATATTTATTCCTCATCTGTTTTTTAAAAAAAACAATATTACCCTTCATCCTCATCTCTAATCTTAATCAAATTCAATTTTTCCCTTCTATTCTATATTATACCCCTTCGCATTGTCATCTATTTTTATATCCATCCTCACATTGGTTAATTATGTAATACAGTTGTTTAATACAAATTCAACATTTTAATATAAATCAATTAGTTATATAACTATCTTTTTTGTATATTAATCAATATGAACATGAATATTCCAATTATTTCCATGCAATCCAATTTCTTACAAATCAATTAATTATATTTACCAATAATAATAAACCAAATAATTTCCCCCATATATTCCTCCAAACCACAACTTAACCATTTCTGCTTTCAACACAATATACAATTAATAGTGTCTCAATTATTACAATTCCCTAGTTAAATAGAGCTTTTTTCTTTTGTGTTTTAAAATCTTGAACTCTCCTCTTTTGCCCTAAATTTCCCATTGTTTGCTGTTTTGCACCTACTTTTTTTGGTGAGGAAAAAGAAAAAGAAATCTCTCTGCCTCATTTTGTCATGTTGCAGCCTGCTTACTTTCAATTTCGCTTTTTCAGCATAGCTAGGGGGAAAAAAATCTGCTCCAGGAATTTACCTCTTTGCAGCTAGCTCTTTGAAGCCCCGCGGCAAGAATTTAAAGTTTTTTTTCCCTCTAGCCATCAGCTGGGACTCCGGAGGCAGCAATAGATTGGGAGTGGGCGGGGTAAGCGAAAGGCGACCGGGCGATCCAACAGAGGCAGAGGGTGAGGGTGAGTGAAGGCGTGGGGGGGGGCGAGAGAGGGCTTTGGCGACCCCTGTGAAATGGCCGTTCGACCCCCAAAGGAGTCGCAACCCCCAGGTTGAGAACCGCTGCTCTATTCGAAGGTTCATTTGGAATAAAAGAAAATTCTTTCCTTTCTTTTACAGTTCAAGCACTTGTCCGATCAACTCCTCTTACTGTTGAAACACGGCAATGTCAGCCCTCACTTCTTCTCCTTTCGATTCTGATCCTGTCCTTTTCTGTTGCTCTACTATACCAGCTCTCTCTCCTTCTTCATCTTCTAGTTTCTTTTCTCACCAGTTATCAACAATCTTGCCGCACCTTCCCAGTCTTCACACATTTCTCCTCATCGCTGTCTTAACAGTTAGATGTAATATGCTGACTCATTTTACCTTCCACCAAATCGCCGCTCGCTCTCTCCCTGGAAATCTTTTAACCAGCTAAAACCGGACTCAGTTCTTCGAAATGATCTTTAATCTTGCTGTATTCAAATGACACCATCTGCTGTAAAAATCTTCTCTTCCCTATACTCACTGGCTCATCGCAGCCTCAGGTCTGCCATAACAAGCTGTCAGACACATTCACGCTGGTTCGACAGGGGTGTCCATTCGGGCAACGAGTGATCGCCCTTCACTTTGCCACGCTCTGGACTCTCCCTCTAGTTCGCAATGCCCTCCAGGCTTTCTGCACCCTGAAGGGTCCTCAAAATAAGAAAAAAAATTAATATTTCCTAGAATATTTCATTTTTCTAGGAGAGGGGTGGGTGCTAACTTCCTACAATGGTTAAAAAAAATCAAGATGGTGGCTATGATGATGCTTTGCTTCTTTTTATGTGTGGGGCAGGCAAAACAATCAAAGTTTTGATTGCACCATTGGAGCTTAATTTTTTTTACCACACCATACAAAAACCCCTGGGACCATTTTATGCTTTGCTTTGGGCTACCCGTGAACAGTTTTTAAAACTTTTCAGGATCCTTAAGAAAGATTTTACTGCCCACCTGTTATTTTATAGATATTGAATATTTATGTATATATTCAGAAAGAAATTGTGGATTCAGTTAATTGTAGAAGTGGGACTTTAAAATGCAACATTGGCTCATATGATGAAGTGTTGAATTACAGTGGCTCCCTTTTGAATCAACATTATTTCATATATTTATTTTGTTTTGGAAATCTTATTTCAGAGATGTTCAGACTGCTTTGACCTAAATATTAATAAATGAAACAACAGGGTTTAGGATTGCAAAAAGTCCACATTACAAGGAGAGAAGGCTCCCCATTTTCCCTGAACAACACAATGGTCTCAAAATGTACCTGTATGTACCCAGGTTCACTTCAGAGAGAGGCCTTGGTATGCACTGTCAGGGCATTTATTAATCCCATGTTTGGCTCTGGGACTAATTACCCTGGTTTAGATTAGAGGAGATGAATCGAGGCTTATTCCTTGTTGCAATAATCTGAAAAGAAACGCGAGAAAGGTTTCTAATAAAACTCATTTATTTGTTATAAAGAAAATAAAACACCTCACTAACTAAGAAAAATTAATCGTTACATTTTTAAAAATAAATCAGGCCAGTTGCTTTCCAGCAACCGGCACTCCTGGCAAGAGAACAAAGGAAGGAGTGAGTGGAATGTGGGTGGATGGACATGCGTAGCTTACTGATAAGAAGTTGGCAAAGCTACGGAGAGTCTGACAGTCCAGAAATAATGAGCTCAGCTGGTAAATAAAATAACGCAGTGACATTCCCCTTCTTTGCCAGTTGAGCGAATATCAGTACATCATCAAATAAGGCACATCTTCTTGCGCAGATACTCGTGTTGAGCTGCTGGAAGTGGTTTGTTGAGCATATCAGCAATTTGATCATGTGTGGATACATATTGCATTTTGACAAAACCTTTTTTCACTAAATGCTTTATGTTATGGTAACGAATGTCAATGTGTCTGGACCTAGAACCTGTAAAATGAGATTCAGAAATATAAACCACCGATTCATTGTCTTCCATCACGGTGATCGGTCGGATCGGGTGTGTCCAGATATCTGTGACTAAAGCATCAAACCAAGTTAGGGAATTACATGCATCTGAAACACAAGCATATTCAGCTTCAGTAGATGAACAAGAAACAAAATTCTGTTTACGTACTTGCCAATAAACAGGACATCCATTTAAGAACATCATATAACCTGAAGTACTTTTGCGTGATTTCTTATCACTTGCCCAATCAGAATCTGCATAACAACATAATTCTGCATAATCAGTATGTGTTGGTTCTAACAATAATTTCATGTGTTTGGTGTATTTTAGGTATCTCAGTAATTTCTTAATACATGTCCAATGAAACTGTTTTGCCTTACCTACGTGTCGAGATAAGAGATTAACACTAAGTGCAATGTCGGGTCTGGTCCAACTACTAATGTATAACAGTGACCCAATGACTGAACGATAAAGTGTTTGATCCTCGAACTCAGTACTTGCTTCTTGTGTCAAGTTGTGAAAATCTGTTTGCATGGGTGTCTTTGTTGTGTTAGCATCTTTCATGTTGCAATGATGCAAAATTTGTTCAATTTTATCTTCTTGTGAAAGACTAAACCCCTTCTGTGTCTTTTCAATCTGAACACCTAAATAAGTGCTAATGTGACCTAATGATTTCAATGTGAAGTATCTCTGCAAAGCTTTGGCAAAAATTTCACTCATTTGCTTATTTGGACCAATATAAACAATATCATCAACATAAACAAGAACTATCTCATATGCATTGTTAGATCTTTTTGTGAACACGCACTCATCAGTTTCGGACTTAATAAAGCCCATTGAATTTAGTTTGTCAGTAAGACATAAATACCACATTAAACCAGATTGTTTCAGACCATAAAGACTTTTGTTTAAGAACCAGGTATCCCCTTCTTGCTGTCGGAATCCTGGAGGACTTCTCACGTAGATCTCTTCGTCTAGGTCTGCATGTAGATAAGCCGTGTCAACATCAAACTGGAAAACTTCTAAATCAAGGATAGTTGCAGTTGCTAAAGCAATTTTTACACTCTCAGTTCTGACTGTCGGTGAGTAAGTATTTGTGTAGTCCTCAGGATAACGTTGAGCGAAACCCTGAGCTGCAAGTCTGGCCTTGTACAGTGACTCACCATTTGGTTTCTTTTTGATTCTGTAAACCCATCGAGTGCCAATGACCTTTTTGTTTGCTGGAGGTTTTGCAGGTGTAAATACTTTAAGTTTCTTTAGACTGTCCATTTCAACCTGCATTGCTTCATACCATTTGTCTTGCTCTGAATCAGGGAGCTGCTTGATTTGTGTGAAATTATCAGGTGGAAGTGTAACATTGCAAATCAAAGGCAAGGGTGCTTTTGTCAGTTGCCAAGAATATCGTTGTGGAGGGATCCCTTTTGTGGCCCTCTTGGAACGTCTCGGGACAACTGTCCAGTCTTCTTCTTCGTCCTCGTCCTCACTTTCGTCGCTAGCATCAGCATCTGCGGCTTGCAAAGACGGAACATCGGGTTGAGAAGAATCAGTGGAATCTTGATCATCAATCTGCGTAGCATCAGCAGTATCATCTCTGGGAAAATAAATTCCAGGATCATTGGAATGAATCCTGGACCAATCAATATCTTCTTCAAAATTAGCAGATTGGGAAATCGCAATTGCATGTTTAGAGTCAATAAATCTGCTCCATTTTGAGTTATCATCAATACCCATAAATCTCAGTCTCTTTGCTGCTGGACCTCCTTTTCTTCTTTGAGCTAAGGGAATGTTCACCATAGCATATGAACCAAAAATATGAAAGTTTTTAAGATCGGGCTTGTAGCCATACAACATGAAGAAAGGAGTCTGATTTGTTACACTGCTCCAAGTACGGTTGACAATGTAATTTGCATATTTTATAGCTTCACCCCAGTATATCATATCAAGGTTGGTGTCTTCTAGGAGACAACGCATCATGGTTTGCAGTACCTCTCCGTTGTGAGCCGATGTGTCAGGGGGTGAAGTCTGATGAATAATTCTATTCTTACGCATCCAGTCCTGGAAACGCTGAGACATGAATTCGGCACCACGATCACTCTGGATTCTGGAGATGCGAACTTGGTGTTGGGTAGAAACAAGGGTTGCAAAGTCTTTAAAGATCTGAAAAGTCTCTGATTTTTCTTTCATAGGATAGACATATCCATATCTAGAGTAATTATCAACAATTGTTAGAAAATATTTTCTACCACCAAATGATGGCGGGAATGGACCAACTATGTCAATGTGAACCAAATCAAAAATGCGTGTTGACAGGCGTGTAGCGCGTTTGGGAATGGCTGCTGCTTTGGATTTGGCCTTTTTGCATACAGCACAATCCAAAAACACCTTACACCCCTTTAGATCCAAACCTTTTGCGAACTCCGGCATCTTCCTAAGAACACAGAAACTGGCATGCCCCAATCTTCTATGCCATTTGTGGATACACCTGGAATGCAAAGGTTTACCTGTTAGTGAATTCTCAACATTAACATTTTTATGCGGAACCTCAGGCTTGCTCTGAGCAACCTGTTTACCAACTTTCTTTTTGTTGGCTTTAGGAGCCTTAGGGGTAGCAACAGGATCTCTCTCTGGAGCATCTCTATCTGGGCCTGTGCTCTCCCTTTTTGGAGTTTGCATACTTGCCTGTGTTTGTGTTTTAGGCTTTGGCTTTAAGTAATAAACACCACCAATTAATATGGTTTCAGCAACAATATCTCCATCTTTAACTATGTAACTTGCTTTTTCAAGGTGGTGAACTTGGAACTTTAACATTCTAGACAAGTGACACTGACTAAGCAAATTACTGGTTGCTGTTGGTATGTAATAAACATCAGGAATGAATGCATCGAGCTCTTCAACATAAACAGTTCCTTTTCCTTTAACCTGACAAGGATGATTGGAAAAAGAGTAAAGTTCACGTAGTTCTGGTTCAGGCTCGTGCATCTCTGTGAAAAGTTCCTTTCTGTAGGTAACATGCAATGCTGCACCACTGTCCAAAGTCCACAGGAGTCGTCTGTCATACTCTGGTTGAGGTTGTGGATCATTGGTTAAAGCCAACGTGGCGAGTGGAGTTTGTGGATCACGCCGGGGACCACGACGACCTTGTCTACCGCCTCTGCCTCTGCCTCTGGAATCTGTTCCTCTGGGCTGGTATGTGACGGGAGCTGGAACTCGTTGGGGACAATCCTGGGTGGCATGTCCCACACGGTTGCAGGTGTAGCATCTTGGCATCCTTGGAGCGTAGGTCCTTCCTCGGAAGGGGCGTCTAGCTGGAGCTCTTGATGCGGGTGGTCCTCTCAAGTGTGGCGTGGCCAACATGAATGCCTCTTCTTCAATTAAAAGTCTACAAACATTGTCCACTGTGCGTTGAGCAATAGGGACTTGGTTAATTTTTGTAACAGCATCTTTTCATTCATAGTTCAAAGAGTTAATAATGATGCTGATCATTTGAATATCCTCAATGTTATGGCCTCTTTCTCTCAATTCTGTTCTCAGACCTTTCAGTTTGGTCAAATGTCCTCCAATTTGTTCACCGGGTTTCAATCTCGAACCGTGGAGTTCAGACATGAGTAAACATGAAGATTCAATTGAGATAGGCCTGTAGCAATTTTCCAATTCAGCCCAAATTTGTCGGGCCGTTGTATTTGGTGGAAAAATGACCTGCAGTTCAATATCCATGGACATCAATAATGTTGTGCGAGCCCTTATCTCTAAATCTCTTATTGCAAAGTCCCATGGTTGAGCAGGTGGGTTAAATACCATACAGTGACTGCCTTCTCTAAGAAGCAATAGTGTAATCTCACTGACCCAGGCTTTGTAATTGTGTCCTGACATTTTTAGTTTTGACTCACCAGTTAGTGGAGAGACAGAAAATGCCTGGTAAGGAGCCTGTACTTGGTATGCTGGCTGTGCTGGCAGAAATGCCTGTGGTATTTGCTGTGCCTGTTGTGGACCTAAAAATGGTCTTGGTTGTGCCATTGGAGGTGGGCCAGGAGGTGGCCCTCTTTGCATTTGTGGCTGGGGCACATATGCAGGCATTTGTAGCTGCTGTGGCTGATGCACTGGAATCTGCTGTATTCCAGTTGCCATTTGTGCTTGATCTGCAATATTGGCATGACCTGCTGGAGATGCAGTCATTTGCCTTTGCTTCATTAAGTTTAATTGTGTTCCATCTAAAAAGACACCAACACCGCCAGGGGGTGTTTGAGTTTGGGCCTGTGGAAACACTTGTGGCATTTCAGCTTCCTGTAGTAAATTACTTTCGCCAGCAGATGGTGCTGCACCTTTGGGCAGCTTTGCATACGTGGCATTGTATGCTTTAGAGTAGGAGTGGTTATGTAAGACATGTGTAACTTGATCAGGGAGACTTTCATGTGACGTATGCAGTGCTCTCTGCCTTAATTGGCCTGACACAAAATCCACCAGGGGGAGTGTCTTTGGCTCTGGAGAAGGCGGCAATATGGCGCTTTTTGAAAAATTTAAATTATCTCCCATATCTTGCTCAAGCATAGATATAGCCATTTTTGCTTGGGATAGCTGCTGTTCATAGAGTTTTATACGGTCACAATAGGCTTTCATAGCCAGCTCATCCAGGGTGAGCTTAGAGCTTCGAGGAGAATAATGAATTGTTTCTCTCTCTGCGTGGGAGGAAATTTGCTCAGCAGTGTGCTTTGGCCTTGCATCGAGCGTTACAAATTCAGAAGGTTCTGGAAAGACTTTTTCAGAGCTTGGAAGATCAGAAGAAAATGTTACTGACCTCAGTCGTAAATCATCATCTTCAAAAACAGCTTCTGTCTTATCTCCCTCCATTTCTGTTCCCACGGCTTTTTCTTGTTCCAGGCGTGTGGCTGTAGTAAGGGGCTGGAAATCTGGAAACCTCCTTTCTGCCACCTTCTCAGCAAAATACATTTTGTATTTGTTTTACTTCTGTTTCAGCATCTCAGCAATATAATTAGCGTACCTCAGTAGCTAAAAACTAATTGCCTATGCGCTCTTATCAGAAAGTAACAAAACAAGGAAAAAAGCCATAAATCAAACTGTCCTCGTGCTATCAGATGTCAGGGCATTTATTAATCCCATGTTTGGCTCTGGGACTAATTACCCTGGTTTAGATTAGAGGAGATGAATCGAGGCTTATTCCTTGTTGCAATAATCTGAAAAGAAACGCGAGAAAGGTTTCTAATAAAACTCATTTATTTGTTATAAAGAAAATAAAACACCTCACTAACTAAGAAAAATTAATTGTTACATTTTTAAAAATAAATCAGGCCAGTTGCTTTCCAGCAACCGGCACTCCTGGCAAGAGAACAAAGGAAGGAGTGAGTGGAATGTGGGTGGATGGACATGCGTAGTTTACTGATAAGAAGTTGGCAAAGCTACGGAGAGTCTGACAGTCCAGAAATAATGAGCTCAGCTAGTAAATAAAATAACACAGTGACATGCACAAACTGTAATTTCTTTGCATGTAGCTCCTTGCACACCCATTTGAATGATCAAAAGCAAGGTCAGGGGAATACAAACAATGCAGGGCACATAGAGGCACATTTATTTATCATTCCTTTTTTGTATAAAAACTACTATAATTTCCCTTTAAATAGTACACAAAGCATATCAGATTAAAGCCCTGGGATAAGTGCTGGGATTCAGCCGGTTTGGGTGAACTGGTTGTTAAATTGCTGGCTGGCTCCGCCTCGCCCTGCCCCACCCCACCAGTACTTATTGGCCTCGCACGCTTTTACTGGTGCCTTAGAGTCACACCGTGGCATAGCTGCAGTTGCTCTTTGGCTCCCTTGCCTCGACTATGTGGCCAGCCTGCTTGCTGCCAACAATGCGGCCTATGATGCGGTGGCCTCCTGCTCATCTTGGCCTGCTCCCAAACACCCACCTCGGGCTGTTCCCAACAGCTCCAGCAACAGAACAGGTAAGTACAGCCTAGTGCCCCCTTGGGGAAGTGGGACTGGGAAGGGTGGTCATCCTGTGCCCACCCAGCCACCAGCTGCAGCCTACCTCCATCCAATTGCCTCGCCCTGCATTCAGTCCCACAGGCCTTCGCCCACCTCCCACCAGAGTGGTGGCTGTCTACCTTCGTTGGATCACCTCGCCCTGCAGCTGGCTGTATCCATGCCCGGCTGAATCCCGAGCAGCGATTCCAGCACCGGTCTGGAGGCCACCACCACCTTGCGAGCCAGCCAGCCTGCCTAGCCTAAGCCCAACAGATTCCTGGCCAGTCTCCTGGGAACCGGGTGATTCTCTGCAGCTGCTGGGTCTCACCTGCCAGTGGGTGGGGGGCAGGGGGTGACCAGGGAGCATGAGGCTATGTGTCCCACATCTCTCCTCTGCCACCCACCCCTCCCTCACCTGCCCGCCAGGCTGAACTCTTTGGCCAGGTGCGAGCCACAGCTGTGAGAACAGTATAAGCCCCATGGGCCAGAAGGTAAGGCTGATGGCGGGGTAGGAAGATCTGCTCCAGGCTTGCTGTACTCATCCAAAGGGCCACCTCGGGGGGGGGGACATAGTGAGGCTCAGCCATCTTTCGGGCCCAGCTTTGGCTTCTGCAGGGCCTCTGGGTGGGAGGCCTGAGAGAAAATGCCTCCTGTCGAGTGTCAAACAACCCCTTGACACAATATCCTGGGGAATATGAAACACCTGAACATGAGCATCTGTGCAGATCCAGAATGAGATCGGACAGACCCGGAAGAACACACACGGTGGAGGGGGTGTTATAGCATGTAGGATGGCACGGTGATATTAGGTGATGGACAGTATAAGGGAAAAGGGGGGGGAATAAATCCATCAACATCAAACAGATCCCAGTGACAGGAGAAGATAGTAAAAACCCGGAAGTAAGGGCGACCTGTAGGTAGCCAGAATGGGATAAGCAGCGCGGTTACTTTAAATTTGTAATAGAGCAAAGGAGGGGCTCTTGAAGGGCGTTCTATAAAGCCGGAGACACGGGAGAAACAGCCGTCTCCGACTTTGTTTCTCACCAAAGAACTTCAGCGCTTACTGTTTGACCATCGTGTAAGCTATGATTAAACCAGATAGATTCCTCTTCTGAGCGTGAGTGTGTGTGTTTATCCGGTGCAGCACAGGTGGTTCCAAGTGGGGCTGACACCTCCCTTAATTGTGTGTTGCCCGCTCACCCATCTGCCAACTGGGCTGGCCTGGAAGCAGCATGACCCCTTGTCACGGGGTAGATGCAGGACCAGAGGCAGAGCGGAAGTTAAGCAGGTAGCAGCCCAGAGCAGGGCCCGAAAGGCATCCTCGCCTCACCATGTCCCCCACCCCCCAACAAGGCAGCTCTTCAGCTGAGCGCAGGAAGCCTGGAGCGGATCCTCCTTCCCTGCCATCAGCCTTACCTTCCAGCCAATGGGGCTCACACCATTCTCACAGCGGCCAAAGTGCACAGGCCGGCAGTTGGGTGAGGGAGGGGCAGCTGGCAGAGGGGTGATGCGGATGGTGTAGCATCATGCTCCCTGGTCACCTCCCAACCCCCCACCCACTGGCAAGCAAGGCCCAGCAGCTGCAGAGAATCCGAGCAGGGGGCAAGATGTGGGTTGAGGGTAGCTGAGCAGTGACAGATCAGTCCTGGCTGGCTCACCTTCCCTTCTGCCACCAGCTGCAGGAGGAAGGTAAGGTTGCAGCCAGTTGGGAAAGCCGAACCATTGCCTAGCCCTTAGCTGCCGGCAGGATGGGCGAGGCTGCAGTGCATGCCTTGCTTAAAGTTCCCAGCCCTTTGTTTATAAATCTCCCCAAAAGAGGGAGGGGAGAAAGTCCCGCCCCCGACCCCTTTGTTGGACCTGGAAGCCTTGCTTGTCAGCCTTTCCAGGCAATGCGGGACTGGGCATGATCGTCCCTTTGCACCTGGTCCCCAGGAGACTGGCCAGGAACACCTGGCAGACTCGGGCTAGGCAGGCTGGCTGGCGGGCTAGCAAGCCAGTGATGGCCACCAGACCAGTGCTGGGATCACCGCTCGGGATGAAGCCGGGCCTGGATATGGCGGATCCTTTTCTTGCAAGTACGTACAAACATCATTAAAGGGAGAAATGATGAGTGAAGGAGAAGGGATGTTCTGTAACCAGAAAAACTGAGAATGAAAACAATGTATTCCAGTTAAATTAGAAGTGGTTCTTTGTTTTTTTTTCAAAAAAGTTTTTTTTTATTTTTATTTCTCATAAACACATTTACATGTACAGTCATTTATCCATCCTTTTTCATTCACCTTATCATTTTTAATTTTTCGGGGCTGCTTTTTTACCATTTAAATTTACTCCAACCTTTCTTCTTTTCCTCCCCTTCTCTTCCTTCCTCTTTCTCCTACTTTCTTCTTTCTTCCTCTCCTTCTCTTTCCTACTTCCCCTTCCCTTCCCCCACTCCTCTCTTCTTCCCCCCTTCTAACCTTCTCTTCTACTCCGCTTTCCCCTCCCTTTTCTTCCTCTCCTTTTCCCTTTCTTCTTTCTCCTCTCCTCTCTTCTCCCTTCCTCTCTCTCTACTCCTTCCCCTCTCTCTTGTTGTTTCCCTTTTCAGTTCAATCTAAAGTGGTATTCGAGCAGTCCCAATTTTCTAATTATCTTTATTCTCATTTCAATTTCTTATTCAATTAATATTTATTTTTATTTCATCATTTGTGTACATTTTATAATTCTCACCTTTTTTCCCTTTTACCCCCCCCCTTTCTCCTTTTACTTGGCATCATCTGGGTATTTATTTTTTTAGTTGTTTTCTCCCATCTGTTCTCTATCTATTTTACCTCTATACCCTTATTAATATTTCCTTTCTACCCAATCATAAAATTTTCCCATGTCTTGAAATACATCAACTCCTCTTTATCTTTTATTATCAATGTTTATCTATTCATTTCTGCAGTCTAAAATTTTCTTTATAATTTCTCCTTCCAACAGGATTTTATCTGCTTTCCAATTTTGTGCAAATACAATTCTAGCCACTGTTATTATATGAATAATCAAATATGTATCTTCTTTACTGTAATTCTCTGATAAAATTCCCAGTAAGAATATCTCTGGCTTTAACTCTTGGCACATGCCCCAAGATGGCGCTGTCCGTGTGAGCTACGCCTGATGATGGGATGGTTTCTGGTCATTTGGGGGCTTTGGTGGCTGATTTAACCATCTGCGGCTCCAGTCCCGGCTAGGGGAGTCTCTGCCCAGCCTGTTGAGGGCTTTTTTGCCCTCCGGAATGACATGGCTGGGTTGGAGCCGATGCGGGAGATGCTGTGGGATGGCGGCGGCGGCAGCCTGAGTGCAGCAACCTTCTTCAGCGCCAGAGGTTGCAGAGGCCAGAGCGGCGGTGGCTGTGGGTGTGGCGGCAGCGGTATGGAGCGGGGCCCCCCTCCCAGGCCCTGGATATTTTGCTGGTGGTCCTGGGATGTGCTGAGGGGCCTGGGTCCGGATGGCGTCGACGGCGGCAGCCGGGGCGGCAATGGCGGTGGCGGCTTGATGGCGAGATGATGGCAGTGGCAGCCTGGTGCCTAGCAGCCAAGTAGAGGGGGAGATATGGCTGGCTTATTTCTGGCCTTACCATACCTACCAGCGGGGACTGCAGGGATTTACAGGCCCCATTGTGATCTGGGGGCTGGAGCCTGGAAGTTGGGGACATGACTGGGAGGATTTATAAAGTTCTGGGGGTTGGAGAGGCTGGAGGGCAGCCAAGGACTGGTCATCTGGTCACCTCGGGTGCTCTCCCCCCCGTTTGTGGCCTGGTCTTTGGCTTATATGGCCATCTACCTCCAGATTGTGTCCAGATGCATGTTATCCCTCTCCTTTTTGAACATCTTTCCTCCCTCAAGGTCTAATATCATCTTGTCTCTACGGACCAGTCTCCTTTTTCATCTGAGCCCCAGCCGGAGGGTGTCTGGGCAATTGTTATGCGGGAGCTGAGGGAGCTGTTGCCTTTCACCAATGGAGAAACAGACTATCTGACTTTCCTGAGCCATTTCCATCCGGGCTAACCACCGTGAGAGGGTGGCTTGGATCCTTACCTCCAGTTTTGGCAAAATGACACGGGACTCCTCCTACTGCCGTGAGAGGGCAGTGGAGTCCAGCTTACTGACATTCAGATCCATCTTGCTCCAGTACTTTTAAACTTTTCATCATACCCCTGACCGGATTTTTTACCTCCCATCTATGTTTATGTTTATTGGATGTACACGGCAGCTGTCCTTCTTGCACTGCAAGACTCCCCCCTCTCGCAGGCCTGGCCCTCCACTCTATCGAGGGCCTACCTTGATGAAGGGTTTTGGAATCCCGAGAGATGGCATGTGGCAAAGAGGGGGTTGAGGGGCTTTTTAACTTCTTTTTTAATCAAAATTTTAAGGGGTTCTGGGAGGGGGGATAGGATTGTGGGTTTGGGGGATAACCCACTGAGGGGGAGGCCGGGTCCGACAGTGGGCTACGTAATGGGGGTGCGGGGTCCAGAGTCAATGAGGGGGTTAGAGTCCGTACTGAGGAGGGCGATACCATCAGTACTGTAAGTGGGAGGGGCAGATATGGTGGGAGCAGGGGGCCATATCTGGTTATAGGAGCGCGCGCCTGCTGACTCTGAGTGGTGGTGCGCTCCGGCCCCCAATGCTCCTCTCGTTCCCTGGGCTGCGCAGATCCTCAGGGCCCGGGCCTTCGGCTGATGTTATGCAACGCCAGGTCCGTTGTAAATAAAGCCCCCCTCATTTGTGATCTTGTTCAAGAGGGGGGAGCGGACCTGGCGGGTATTACGGAGATCTGGTTGGGCCAGGAGGAGGGGTTCCCCTTGTTGAAATGTGCCCACCAGGCTTCCAAGCATTCCATCAGCCGAGGGTTCAGGGGAGGGGCGAGGGGGTAGTGGTTGTTATAAAGAAAGGTCTTGGTCCGAAGGAGGCCACTGTGCCTCAGATAGCCGGATGTGAGTCCCGCTTTGTGAAGTGGGGTCATGGGGTGCAGGTGGGCCTTCTGATCACATACCTGGCTCCCTGCCACATGGCGATGGCCCTGCTTGAGCTGCTCAACCGGGATGGCGGTTGATACCCCCAGACTTATGGTTATGGGGGATTTCAACCTGCCGTCCATCGGTGAAACGTCTGCGGCAGCTCAGGAGTTCATGGCTTCCATGATGCCCATGGACCTGACCCAGTTAGTTCATGGCCCTACACACATAGAGGGACACACTCTGGACTTGGTTTTCATCTCTGGCCAGTGGCTGAATGGTTTAGATATAGGGGATGTAGTGATTAAACCCTTGTCATTGTCTGACCATTCTCTCCTTCAACTTGACCTTCAAACCACTACACCCCACCGCAGGGAGGAGGAACTGACTAGGTGGTTCCACCCCAGGTGCCTGATGGATCCTGATAGGTTCCAGACAGAGCTTGGGCCATTCCCTGAGGCTCTGGCTCACGACCCGGCTGAAGACCTGGTGGCCGCCTGGGATAGGGCGGCCACTGGAGCTTTGGACCGTGTTGTGCCTTTGCAGCCTCTGACCCGCCGCCAATCTCACTTAGCTCCCTGGTTCTCTGAGGAGCTGAGGGAGATGAAGCGCTGGAAAAAATGCCTAGAGAGCAGTCGGAGGGCTAGCCTTTCCAAATCTGACCGAACACTGGTAAGGTCTCATATTAAGACCAACCTATTGGCGATAAAAACGGCAAAGTTTAATTATTTTTCTGTTCTTATCGTGTCTGCAGTTAACCGCCCAGCCGCCCTGTTCAGGGTGACCCGCTCCCTGCTCCATCCGGGAGCGCGGGAGGACCTCTTAGAGGGCAGGGCTGAGGATTTTGTGCAGTATTCGCATAACAAAGTCACTCAAATTCAGGAAGGCCTGGACTCTGACTGGGTAGATACAGGTGGGGTGACGGAGACAGGTCTTGAGAGCATTATCTGGGAGGAGTTTGACCCAGTGACCCCTGAAGACGTGGACAGGATTCTTGATAGACTTAGCATGGCCACATGTTTATTGGACCTGTGTCCCGCCTGGTTGGTGCTGGCTTCCCAGGAGGTTACACGAGGCTGGCTCCAAGGGGTTGTTAACGCTTTGTTGAGAGAGGGCTACTTTCCCGCCACCTTGAAAGAGGCAGTGGTGAGGCCTCTCCTCAAGAAGCCCTCCTTGGACCCGGCTGTTTTAGCAAATTATCGTCCAGTCTCCAACCTTCGCTTTGTGGCGAAGGTTGTTGAGAGTGTGGTGGCGCGACAGTTCCCCCAGTACCTGGATGAAGTGGTCTATCTCAATCCATTCCAGTCGGGCTTCAGGCCTAGGCACAGCACGGAAACAGCATTGGTCGTGTTGGTTGATGATCTCTGGAGGGCTCGGGACAGGGGCTGTTCCTCTGTCCTGGTCCTGGTCGATCTCTCAGCGGCTTTTGATACTATCAACCATGGTATCATGCTGTGCCGGTTGGAGGGGTTGGTCCAGAATGCGGCCGCGCGGGTGATTATGGGAGCGTCATGGCGCTCCCATGTAACACCTCTCCTGCGTGAGCTGCACTGGCTCCCGGTGGTCCTCCGGGTGCGATTCAAGGTGTTGGTGACCACCTTTAGAGCACTCCCTGGCTTAGGGCCGGGATATTTACGGGACCGCCTTCTGCCACCAAGAGCCTCCCACCGGCCAGTACGCTCCCACAGAGAGGGGCTCCTCTGGATGCCGTCGGCCAAACAATGCCAACTGGTGGCCCCCAGGGGTAGAGCTTTCTCTGTGGGAGCACCTGCCCTTTGGAACGAGCTCCCCCCGGAGATATGGATGATTCCAGACTTACGTACTTTCCGTCGGGCCCTCAAAACCTTTTTATTTCATCAAGTCGGGCTGGCCTAATCTCTCCAATTGTGTATTTTAATTTGGATTTTTAATGGGGGATTTTAACTGTTGGGCCAAATTGTTTAATTCATTTTTAAATTTTTTTATATTTTGTATTTGATGTTTTTTGCTTCTGGCTGTTCACCGTCCTGAGTCCTTCGGGAGAAGGACGGTATATAAATTTAAATATTAAATTAAATTAAATTTAAATTAAACTGTATATGTGGCTGCAACATTCCCTCTAACCATGTTTGTATTTTCACCCAATAATGTTTTGCTTCTTTACACAACCACCACATATGATAGTATAACCCCGGCAACTGGTAACATTTCCAACAGTTAACTGATTTATCTTTAAACATCTTAGCTAATCTTTCTAGTGGCATATGCCATCTATAGAACATTTTATATACATTTTATTTATAAGCTGTTGCCATTGTTAATTTATAGTTTCCTTCCCAAAGTTGTTGCCATTTCTCCAATTCTATGGTGTATCCAAAATTCTTTGCCCATGTTATCATTGTTTCTTTTACTTCTTCATCTTCTAGTCTGATCCGCAATAAATAATTATATAATTTCTTAATCATTTTCTCATCTGTTCCTGTCAATATTTCATCCAGTTCTGATTTCCCCAAGTTAAAGCCATATTTTCTATGATCTGCTTCATATCTTGATTGTATTTACAGTCTTGTACACCAATCTATCTCAATCCCTTGACTCTCTAGTTCTTGTTTTTGTGTCAGTTCTCTCCGATTTGTCAAGATGTCCTTATATCTAACAATATTCCCCATATTCACAATATTTGGGTATGTCACTGCTTCTATTGTAGAAAGCCACATTGGTATATTCAGATAATGTTTTTCTTTCACTCTGTCCCACACTGATAACAAACCATTTTTTTATGTAATGTCTTTGGAAATATCCATTTATCCTTTGTTTCCCGTACCATAAAAAGGCATGCCAACCCAGTTGTAAATCATGACCCTCCAAAGTCAATAGTCTTGTATTCCTCAATGAAATCCATTCTTTAATCCATGTTAACACTGCCGCTTGATAATACAATTCCCAATTCGGTAAGCCAAACCCACCTCTAGTTCTCGCATCTTGTAGCATTTTTATGTTGATTCTTGCTCTCTTTCCTTGCCACACATATTTCCATGTTATTTTCTTCAACTCTTCAAAATATTTTTTCTCCAGTTTTATTGGTATAGTTTGAAATAAAAATAATATTTTTGGTAATACATTCATTTTTATTTTTAACTAATATCTTTGTCTTATCTTTACTGATTTTCAGACCTGCTACTTTCCCATATTCTTCTATTTGCTCTAAAAATTTTGGCGCAGTCTCTATTGGGTCTTCCATGATAAATACCAAATCATCCACAAATGCTTGTAGTTTATATTCTTCTTTTTTGATTCTCATTCCTTTTATTTCCTTTTCCTGTCTCACTTTTCTATTTAAAATCTGTAATGTCAATATTTTTTTAATTTAAAAATTTTATTAACATACATAAATCATAATATATAATATATAACAATATACACAATACAAACAATCAACGTGCTCCCCCACCTTGGGATCATTCCTGCTTCCAAAATCTTAAAGCTTCTTCTGGTGGTGGTATTCCCTTTCCTTCCATATATTAGGAACTGTTTCCAGATTCCATTGAATTCATTTACTTTCATTATGCCCCTCCTTACTTTAATATTCCTTCAATATTACAAGTCAGTTTATCATTTATGGTAATATCCCATACTTCCTTATACCATTCTTCCAAACAATAATCACCTCGTGTCTTCCAGTTCCTAGAAAACATTAACCTTGCTGCGGTCAACAAATTTGTTATCAACTCTTTAGTCTCTTTTTTACACTTTATATCTTCCAATAGTAAGAGTAATGCTACCTTTGGTGCCTCTTCTACCTTTATTCCTACAATTTCTTCAATCTCCTTAAACACCATCTTCCACAATTTTTGCACAAATTTACAATCCCACCACATATGTAAATACATTCCTTTTTCCCCACAACCTCTCCAACAGTTATCTGAATAGTGCTGATTCATATTGCTTAATCTAACCGGAGTTAAGTACCACCTCCATACCGTTTTATAATAATTCTCTTTTATTCTTACTGACATATTTCTCAACACTCTTTGTTGCCAAATTCTTTCCCAACTCTGTTGCCCTATTTGTATCTTCAAATCAGTTTCCCATACCATCTTTCCTAAATTTTCCCTCTCCTCTTCCTCCAACAATATTTTATAAATTCCACTCATTAAGCCTTTTATCCCTTTATTTTCTTCCTTTACAGTTTTATTTTTTTCAATTAATTCCTCGAACCTTGTTAACTCTCTACACTCTCCATTTTCTCTTATCCAGTTTTTAGTCCATTGTTCCACTTGGCTGTAATTTAACCAAGACAACCGTTTTCCTCCTAGAACCTCTTCCAATTCCCCACGTGTCCTCATTCCTCCTAACCATTCCCTTAGTTTCATTTTATTTTTCTCTTTTAAAATTTTATTCACTTTATTCTTCAAATTCCCTGGGAACTTTTCCAAGATTACTACCAGTGATAATGGAGAGTTCTTCGGAAGCAGCCTCCCTTTATATTTAATCCAAATTTCCCAATGAAACTTCAGGAGAGGATTGCTTATGCTTTCAGCCCATTTCTTTCCACCTTCCATAAAAAATATATTTTCCAGCTTCCATTCTAATTTGGTTTTAATTTTAGATTTATCTTCCAACCATTCCAATTCTCCTATTCCTAAAATTGCCTCTATAACATGTCTAAGCCTATTAGCGACATAATATAATTTAATATTTGGGAGTCCTAAACCCCCCTTTTTTGGGCTTAGATATCACTTATTTTTATTTATCCCCGCTTTCTTATTCCCATTACAACAGTTATTCAGTATATTCTTTTTTTTTTTATTTCCAATTTATATGCCGCCCTTCTCCCTGAGGACTCAGAGCAGTGTACAGCCAGAATTAAGAACATGAAATACAAATATTAAAAAACAATTAAAATATATATAAATTTGGCCCAAAAATTAAAAATCACAAACCAATTAAAACATTTAAAAATTTCTTCTTAAGCCAGCCCAGCTTGCTGGAAAAAATGGGTTTTAAGGGCACGGTGAAAGGCACTGAGGTCTTGGATTCTCCTTATCTCTGGGGGCAACTGATTCCAGAAGGTAGGTGCCCCCACAGAGAAGGCCCTCCCCCTGGGGGTCACCAGCCTACATTGTTTGGCTGATGGCACCCTGAGGAGGCCCTCTCTGTTGGAGCGCACGGGTCGATGGGAGGACGTCGGTAGCAGCAGGCGGTCTCGAAGATAGCTAGGCCCTATGCCATGGAGCGCTTTAAAGGTGATGACCAACACCTTGAAGCGCACCTGGAAAACCACCGGGAGCCAGTGCAGCTTGTGCAGGAGCGGTGTTACATGGGAACGCCATGCTGCTCCCGTCACTACCCACGCTGCTGCATTCTGGACCCGTTGGAGCCTCCGGGTGCTCCTCAAGGGGAGCCCCATGTAGATAGCGTTGCAGTAGTCAAGGCGAGAGGTGACGAGGGCATGAGTGACTGTGCACAGGGAATCCCGATCAAGAAAGGGCCGCAACTGGCGAATCAGGCGAACCTGACAAAAGGTCCCCCTGGTTACAGCCATCAGATGTTCCTCCAAGACAGCTGCATATCCAGGAGGACTCCCAGATTGCGAGCCCTCTCAGTGGGGGCCAAAGACTCGCCCCCAATAGTCAGTGATGGAGTCAACTGACTATATCGGGATGCCGGGAGACACAGCCACTCAGTTTTGGAAGGGTTGAGCTTGAACCTGTTCCTCCCCATCCAGATCCGCACAGCCTCCAGGCACTGGGACATCACTTCAAGGGCATCGTTGGGGTAGCCTGGGATGGAGATGTACAGCTGGGTGTCATCAGCGTACTGATGGTATCTCACCCCGAAGCCACGGATGATCTCGCCCAGCGGCTTCACATAAATGTTGAACAGAAGGGGCGAGAGGACCGATCCCTGCAGCACTCCACAGATGAGAGGCCTCGAGGTCGACCTCTGCCCCCCTGCCAACACAAACTGCGACCAGTTGGAGAGAAAGGAGGAGAACCACCTCAACACGGTGCCTCCCACCCCCAACTCTTCCAGCCGGTGCAGCATGATACCATGGTCGATGGTATCAAAAGCTGCTTGAGAGATCTAACAGGACCAGAACAGAGCAGCAACCCCTGTCCCGAGCCCTCCAGAGATCATCAACCAACGCGACCAATGCCATTTCCGTGCTGTGCCCAGACCTGAAACCCGACTGAAACGGATCTAGATGTTTCCTCCAGGAATTGTGGAAACTATTGCGCGACCACACTCTCAACAACCTTCGCCATGAAGCGAAGGTTGGAGACAGGACGGTAGTTGGCCAATATTGCCGGATCCAGGGACGGCTTTTTGAGGAGATGCCTCACCACCGCCTCTTTCAAGGCAGCAGGGAAGTGACCCTCACTCAACGAAGCATTGATAACACCCTGGAGCCAGCCTCGTGTAACCTCCCGGGAAGCCAGTACCAACCAGGAGGGACACGGGTCCAGTAAACATGTGGCCACACTAAGTCTCCCCAAAATCCTGTCCACATCATCGGGAGTCACAGCATCAAACTCCTCCCAGGTAACATTCTCAAGACTATTCCTTGTCACCCTGCCTTGATCTACCTAGTCAGAGTCCAAATCTCCCCGGATCTGAGCGATTTTGTCATACAGGTATTGTCCGAAATCCTCCGCCCTGCCTTCTAAGGGATCCTCCCGCAATCCCGGATGGAGCAGGGAGCGGGTCACCCTAAACAGGGCAGCCGGCTGATTCCCTGATGACGCAATAGAGGCGGAAAAGTAATTAAACTTTGCCGTCTTTATCGCCACTAGGTAGGCCTTAATATGCGACCTTACCAGTGTTCGATCAGATTCAGTGAGACTGGCCCTCCAACCGCTCTCCAAGCGTCTTTTCTGGTGCTTCACTTCCCTCAGCTCCTCAGTAAACCAAGGAGCCGCCCGGATCGGCACTGGGTCAGAGGCCGCAAAGGCACAACTCGGTCCAAGGCCCCACCATCCGCCCGATCCCAGGCGGCTACCAGGTCCTCGGCCGAGTCATGTGCTAGATCCTCAGGAAATGGCCAAGCTCCATCTGGAACCCATCAGGATCCATCAGGCGACTGGGGCAGATCCATCTAATTGGGTCCGCCTCCCTGCGGCGAGGGGTAGCTGTTCGAAGATCCAGTTGAAGTAGTGAGTGGTCAGTCCATGACAAGGGTTCCATGTCTATATCCCCTATAACAAGACCACTCAACCACTGGCCAGAGACAAAAATCAAGTCCAGAGTGTGACCTCCCCTGTGAGTAGGGCCATGAACTAACCGGGTCAGGTCCATGGCCGTCATGGAAGCCATGAACTCCCGAGCCACCTCAGACGTTTCACCAACGGATGGCAAGTTGAAATCACCCATGACTAAAAGCCTGGGTGTGTCTACTGCCACCATGGCTATCACGTCGAGTAGCTCAGGTAGGGCTGTTGCCATGCGGCAGGGAGCCAGGTATGTAAACAACAAGCCCATCTGAACCCCACAGCCCCACCTCACAAGGAGGGACTCACATCCGGCAGTCTGAGGCACAGTGGTCTCCCTCGGACCTAGATCATTGTTAATAATAACCGCCACCCCCCGCCCCTCCCCTGGGCCCTCGGCTGATGGAATGCTCTGAAGCCTGGTGGGCACATTTCAACCAGAGGGACACCGCCCTCCGGGCCCAGCCAGGTCTCCGTAATACCCGCCAGGTCCGCTCCTTCCTCTTGTATAAGATAGTGAATGAGGGGGGCCTTGTTTACCACGGACCTGGCATTGCATAGCATCAGCCGAAGGCCCAGATCCTGAGTATCTAAGCCACCTAGTATCCAAGCAGAGCCTTGGGGACCGGGGCAAGCAATTGCTCTCAGACAGCAAGTGCAAGCCCCCAACACATATGGTCCCCTGCTCCTGCCATATCTGCCCCTCCCATCTACCATGCTGATGGTACAACCCTCATAGGTGTTGTCCCCCATCCCTTTCCCAATCCCTCGTCCAGCGCCCCCCAAATCGTTACCGTGTGCCGGGCTCGGCTCTGACCCTGGTGGATTCCCCCCCCATCCACCATAGTCATCTTCCCAATTTCTCTAAAAAGATTATTACAAATCCCCCCCCCCAGAACCCCTTAAAATCTTTAAAAATTTCCCTAAAAAGTCCCACAAATTCTTCCTTGCTCCATGCCATCTCTCCGGACTCCAAAGTCCGTCATCGAGATAGGCCCTCGATAATGTGGAGGGCCAAACCTGCGAGAGGGGAGAATCCACTCGATTCTGCGCTTTTTCTTCCCTTCTGGCAGCCAGCAGGCCCGATGCTGCCCTATGCTGCCTAGTGAGAGACTTATATAGATCTATTCCTGGCTCGTTAGCCATCATCAGTAAGCCACACCCACATCTCATGTATCCTCCCTGTAAAGGTACAATATCTATTTTCTTACTTTTTCGTAGGCTTTATGTGTGTTTTTCTTTTAGTCAGTTTTTTCCTACGTAACCAAGATCTTTCTACATCCCTAGCTCAGTGGAGTCACATCCACTCGATTCTGGGCTTTTTTTTTTTTTTCCTTCTGGCAGCCAGCAGGCCCAATGCTGCCCTATGCTGCCTAGTGAGAGACTTATATAGATCTATTCCTGGCTCGTTAGCCATCATCAGTAAGCCACACCCACATCTCATATATCCTTCCTGTAAAGATACAATATCTATTTTCTTACTTTTTCGTAGGTTTTATGTGTGTTTTTCTTTTAGCCAGGTTTTTCCTACGTAACCCAGATTTTTCTACAGCCCTAGCTCAGTGGAGTCACATCCACTCGATTCTGAGCTTTTTTTTTTTTTCCTTCTGGCAGCCAGCAGGCACGATGCTGCCCTATGCTGCTTAGTGAGAGACTTATATAGATCTATTTCTGGCTCGTTAGCCATCATCAGTAAGCCACACCCACATCTCATGTATCCTCCCTGTAAAGATACAATATCTATTTTCTTACTTTTTCCTAGGTTTTATGTGTGTTTTTCTTTTAGCCAGCTTTTTCCTACGTAACCAAGATTTTTCTACAGCCCTAGCTCAGTGGAGTCACATCCACTCGATTCTGGGCTTTTTTTTCCCCCTTCTGGCAGCCAGCAGGCCCGATGCTGCCCTATGCTGCCTAGTGAGAGACTTATATAGATCTATTCCTGGCTCGTTAGATATCATCAGTAAGCCACACCCGCATCTCATATATCCTCCCTGTAAAGGTACAATATCTATTTTCTTACTTTTTCGTAGGTTTTATGTGTGTTTTTCTTTTAGCCAGGTTTTTCCTACGTAACCCAGATTTTTCTACAGCCCTAGCTCAGTGGAGTCACATCCACTCGATTCTGAGTTTTTTTTCCTTTTTTTTTCTTTTTTTTTTAAAATTTTTTTTATTATTAAAATATAAACACAGATATAAAGATAATACAATACAAAGACAAACAAAAAACCCACCACCTACAAACCCACCTAACATTTTACATTTACGCTTTTGTCATCAACAGAATATATGTCATTGAGCTTATATAGTTTAATAAAGAGTAATTATTAAATGTCTAATTCCAATGTTATAACTTTTCACTACAAATTTACATTTCTTATGGGTTCATCTCCTTGTGAAAGTCTTTACCCTAATTTCTGTCCTCTACATTTTTGTTGATTTTCCTTTCCAGCCATTGATACCATTGGTGCCATACAAGATAGTATTCGCTTTCTTCCTTTTCCTGGAGTTCCAGCGTTAATCTGTCCATTTCAGCACACTCTGTTATCTTTGCAACGATTTTATCTTTGGATGGGAGTTGGTCTGATTTCCAGTTTTGCGCGAACAGTAGTCTTGCTGCTGTCAAGATATGTATGATGAGGACTTCCGGGTTTTGCTGGCTCCGGTGAAGACGGTGCCTTTTTAAGGTCCGCCAGCCCCGCCGTTTGTAGAGCCGCTTCGATCGTGAGAAGCGGCTTGAAAACTCCAGAATCTGTAGGATTTGAAGGAGAGAGTTGGCAAGGCGCAGGTTGAGCCCCTGTGAGCCCCCAGGAATTTGCTACTGGGGAGGAAACAGGCGTGGCTCCCTTTCAACTTGCAAAGACTCCGGGCGGCGTGGGACGACTCTGTTTATTGCAGAGCAAGCCGGCAGCAGCAAACACAGCCGATTGAATTTAACCTTACTAATTAACGGAGAAAAAAAAAAAACCCGAACCCTGAAACCAAGGAATTGCAAGTATTTCCCTTTCTTTGTGACTTTTTGATCTGACTAAAAACTGAAGTGAGTGGGAGTGGCTTGAAAAGATGGCGCCGCTCCAGCGCTAACAAGTTAACAAGCTGAAAGGGAAAGTGACTCTTTGAAGCTATTCTAACAAGTTACATTGTAGCGCTGTTTGTTGCGAGTACAGGAGAAGAGGGGTGAGAAAAAAAAAAGAAATCCCTTTCTAAAACAAGCTGACTTCACACAAGTTTAAATTTACTTACTTCTAACCTGATTAAAACTGGGGGATTTTCTAAGAGGACTTTGTGGTGCTGGAAGAAGAAAAAGGATTTCTTTTTTTAGAAAATCTAACTCACGAGGTAAAATGGCCTCTAAAAAACAGGAAAGCAAGGCAGCAGGGGGGGGATCTCCCACACATAAGCCTGAAGAGCAGTTTGATTTTGAAAGTTTAAAAAAATTTATCACGCAGGCTTTGGATGATAAATTTCAAAAATCCCAACAGGAAATTAAGCAGGAAATTACTGAAATGAAAAATTTGGTGAAAGAGAATTATGACAAGGTGACTGATAAATTATCAAATGCAGTTTCTGGCCTGTCAGAAGTTATCATTAAAGTGGACTCTAAATTGGAAGAATTTAAATCAGAAGTGAATGTTAAAATAAAAGATACTGATTTTAAAATTTCTGATGTGGATAATAAAGTGCAGAGAGTTGAAGATGAAATCACGATGATGAAATTCCGATCCATGGAATTTGCTATAAGAATTAGAGGTATCAAGGAGAGTGACCGGCAAGATCTGAGACAGGTTTGTGCTGATGCCTTGGCTGTGTTGTTAAAAATTGATCCTGATGAGATTTTATGCAAAATAGATAAAATTTACAGAGTGAACTCGTGGGTGGCCAGACAAAGACAATTACCAAGAGACGTGGTGATTTATTTCACAGACAGAAGAATGAGAAATGATATTCTGCAAAAATCCTTTCTTTCCTCTGTGCAAGTTGAGGGAACTCAAGTTGGAATTTATAAAGAGTTACCGCCAAAGATGCTGAAAGATAGAAAAGATTTTGGTTTTCTAGTAAAGGAATTAAACAAATTACAGATTCCATTTCGGTGGGATGCCCCAACGGGTATAATTTTGAAGTACCAGGGGGAAAAACACCGACTGAATACTGTTGAAAAAGCGGAATATTTTTACTACAATGTTTTTAAAGAGAGGTCACCATCCCCACGCTCATCTACTGTACTGGAGATAAAGGAGAGTGAGAAGGAGAAGCAACCCCAGCAAGAATTGGAAGCGCAGCTTAAGCAGATTGAACTAGATCCAACGGAAGCGCAGGGTGCTGAAGGAGGTTTTCTGGATGAGCCCCTGTTAGAATCTTCTCCAATTCTGACTACAAGAGATGTGGCACTGGACCTAAAGCGTATGGCTGAAGCTAAAGACCAGCGAATAACTCGTGCAGTTTCAAAACAACTTAAAGAAAAACAACTGCAAGAAAGAGCTACGGCACAACAATATAAAAAAGGAGCTAAGAGTACTACAGATCAAAGGGAAGCCATGGGGAGAGCAACGTCGGTGGCCTCGGAAGACATCCGGCAATTCTGCTCGTCGCTTCAAAAAGGTATACATGATGGTTAAGTTTTTGTCTTGGAATGTGAATGGACTGAATTCGCCACAGAAAAGAAAGAAAATATTTACATATTTACAACAATTTAATAATGATATAATTTGTTTACAAGAAACTCATATCAGAACGCAAGATCAAAAATATTTGATAAACTTAAAGTTAGGAATACATTTCATAGCATCAAATTTGGAAAAAAAGAATGGCGTGGTTATTTATATAAACAAAAGATTTTCAGCTAAAATTATAGAAGCGGATGAAGGTGGTAGATTTGTAGCAATTGAACTGTGTACTCCATATGGTCAAATTCTTGTGATTGGGCTTTATGCTCCCAACCAACAGCAGGATCACTTTTATAAAACTTTGCATACTAAAATGTTGCAATGGGACTATAGATCAATTTTGATTATGGGAGATTGGAATGGAGTAATTGATTCCAAGCTAGATAAAAGAAGTCTGGCGAAGTCAAAGATTAGACTACCACAAACTTTTTTTGAAATGAAAGAAGATTTGGAACTAAAGGATGTCTGGAGAATACATAACTTAAAAGACTTGGATTATACTTTCTTTTCTGACAGACATAGATCTTTTTCAAGGATTGATTTTATTTTAGTATCAAATGATTTACTTGTCAAAACAAAAAGAACAAAAATTTTTCCAAGAACTTTATCTGATCATAGTCCAGTATGGATAGAAATTGAGACTGCAAAAATTGAGAGAAGATCATGGAGACTAAATGAAAATCTGTTTAGATATGAAAAAAATATAATAGAACTTAAGAAGCAGATGAAAGAATTTTTTGAAATCAATTTGAACAAGGGTACCCCTATTGAAATTGTATGGGATGCGAGTAAAGCATATATGAGAGGGGTACTCATTTACATGAACTCTAAGCACAAATTGAATAGACAAAAGAAAAGAATTGAAATTGAAGCAGAAATAAAGAAAAAAGAACAGTTACTTATTAAAAATCCAACAGATAAAAGAACACATAGTGCTATAAAACTCTTGAAAGACCAATTCCAAATGCTTATGGCGGACCAGGTTGCAACAAATTTACAATATGCAAAGCATAACACATTTTGTAATGCCAATAAACCGGGCAGATGGCTGGCTTACACCCTAAGGAAGAAGCAGAGTATGCGGACCATCGACTGTATTGACATTGGAGGGACAGAAATTTATCAACAAAAATTAATTAAAGAAGTTTTTGTAGATTACTATACTAAACTATATGCTAAAGATGACATACAGAATGGACTTATAGAAAAATATCTAGAAAATAAAAGAGTTACAAAAGTTACTAACTTACAAAAGGAAAGACTGAATCACCCTATAACAGCTGAGGAGATAATTGTAGCAATAAAACAACTGAAAACTGCCAAAGCTCCGGGAACAGATGGTTTGACTGCAGTGTATTATAAAACTTTGCAAGCAGAAATGGTGGAACAACTTAGAGACTTATTTTGTAATATACAACAAGGGGGTAAAATACCCCCATCATGGAAAACAGCTTATATTTCTTTGATACCAAAAGAGCAAGCGGGTCCTAAAAAACCGGAAAATTATAGGCCAATATCTCTTCTGAATAATGACTACAAAATTTATGCAAAAGTATTAGCCAACAGGTTGATGCCAGTGATTCAAGAGGTGATTCATGAAGATCAAGCGGGATTTATAGAGGGTAGATATATGAAGGACAATGTAAGGCAAGTGATAGATTTACTGGAATATCTTGAGAAGAATAAACAGATCCCTGCAGTGCTGGCTTTTTTGGATGCGGAGAAAGCCTTTGATAGAGTGGATTGGAATTTTCTATTAAAGACTTTGAAAAAAATGGACTTTGGGGATCAATTTATATTGGCGGTTTCAGCAATTTATCAAGAGCAAAAGGCACAGATTATTATTAATGGAAGTTTGACAACAGATTTCAAAATTGAAAAAGGAACAAGACAAGGTTGTCCGTTATCCCCATTGCTTTTTATTTTAACATTAGAAGTCTTGTTGAATATAATAAGGGATTCGATTAGCTTGAAAGGTATAGTGATAAGGCAAGAAGATTACAGAATAAGGGCATTTGCAGATGATCTGGTTGTTACCCTAACACAACCGGTGGAATCAATAATCCTGATGAAAGACATTATAAGAGATTATGGTGCAGTATCAGGATTCAGACTGAACCAGAAAAAAACTAAGATGATAGTCAAAAATATGACACAAGAACGAAAATATGAACTTGAAAGGAGGGCAGGTTTTGAGATTGTGTCAAAGGTTAAATATTTAGGAGTTCAGGTTGCAGAATCTAATATGAAACTGATTCAAAATAATTATGAGGTTTTGTGGCGAGAGGTGCAAAAAGACATGGAGACATGGAAAAAACTGCAGCTTTCTTTACTTGGAAGAATAGCAGCAGTAAAGATGAATATTTTGCCAAGATTTCTATTTCTGTTTCAAATGATTCCGGTGCTTAAAAGTGATAAACAACTGAAAGAGTGGCAAAGAGGACTGAATAAGTTTGTCTGGAATGAGAAAAAACCGAGAGTGAAATTGAAAATTATGCAAGATGTTCCAGAAAGGGGAGGTCTTAAACTTCCAAACCTACAGTTATATTATGAAGCAGCAGCTTTGACTCAAGCAAGTGACTGGTTTGGAAGGAAAAAGACTGGAATATTGAATATAGAAAGTTTTGATCTTGAATTTGGATGGCATGCTTATTTATTTTATGATAACAAAGTGGATAAAGTATTTAAAAGCCATATACTTAGAGACTCTTTGATGAGAGTTTGGAAGAAGCACCGACTCAAATGGGATTACAAAATACCGTTATGGCTGGATCTTGGTCATACTATGTGGAATACAAATATAATGTCACTCGGGGGGTTTTTATATAAAGAGATTCTTTTTACAGATGCGGGCAGATGGCAGTTGAAGACATTACAGACACTGTTGGATGAAGGAATTAATTTAACTTGGTTACAATATAATCAACTACAATTGAGATGGAAAGAGGACCAAAAAACTGGTATTATGTTGCATGAGGAAGAATTGGTCAGACATATAAAAGAGAAAGGTCCAATGCATATTAAAAGGCTTTATAATGTTTTGTTAGAAAGGGATTCAGAAACTGAATTGGTTAAAGATTGTATGATTAAGTGGGCACAAAATTTTGAAGAACCAGTGATGTTAGAAACATGGGAAAAGATATGGGTTCAGAATGTTAAATTTACACAATCGCAGAATTTGAGGGAAAATTTTTATAAGATGTTTTACAGATGGCATTTAGATCCCAAGAAATTATCCTGTATGTATCCTAATGTTCAGCCAAAATGTTGGAGATGTGATTGTTTAGATGCTACATATTATCATGTTTGGTGGAATTGTAAGAAAGTTAAGGCTTTTTGGATTAAAATATGGTGGGTTATGCAGAATGTTTTGAAGAGAAAAATTCCATTTTCCCCACAATTGTTCTTATTGGGTATAGTAAAGGGTTTTACACTGGATGAAATTAAGTTGATATTGTACATGATCACAGCAGCGAGGTTATTGATAGGTAAATATTGGAAAAATGAGTCTTTACCCACTATTGAAGAATGGACTTTGAAAATGGCCAGTTTTGCGGAGATGGCGAAGATTTCAGCATTTTTAAAAGATCGCCCACAAGAGACTTATGAATGGGAATGGAAAAAGTGGATAGATTATGTGCAGAACAAATATCAAGTTAGGAAATACCAAATAGCTTTTCATTGAAAGTATTATATAAAAATAGAAATGTATGAATACTGTGAGGGGGGGGGAATTTTTTTTTTTTTCCTAAGGGGGTTTGAGGGGTTCAAGTTTTGTAAAAAGGGGACTTTGATGGGATTATACTTCATGGAAGTCAGGGGGGAGGGTTAGGGGGGGTTTGAGGGGGGTTAGGGTGGGGAGCGGGGGGTGGGATGGGGGGGGGAAATGCGGTGAAAATGTAATTGTAAAACTTTTGCAATAAAAAAAAAAAAGATATGTATGATGAGATATTTCGTTTCCTTAAGATGTTGTGCCGTTATCATGCCAAATAGAAAAAATTCTGGACTGTTTTCTATTTGAATGTTCGTTATTTCTTCGATAATATTTTTTATATCTTGCCAATAGTGTTGGGCTTTCCTACATTTCCACCAAGTGTGATAATATGTCCCCTTTTTTGATTTACATTTCCAACACAACGCCGAAGTGTTTGGGTGTATTTTGGCAAGTCGGGCTGGTGGTAAGTGCCATCTATAAAACATCTTAATGAGGTTCTCCTTGTAGGATGTGGCTCTTGTCATTTTTATGTTCTGCTTCCATAATTTCTCCCAGTCTGCCAATTGAATATTATGTCCTATGTCCCTGGCCCACATTGTCATATTATGTTTAACTGTTTCTTCTATTAATTTGTCTCTCAAAAGGTAGTTATATGTTTTAGTAATCATTTTCTGGTCTGCTCCCAATAAAATTCTGTCCAGTTCGTTCAGATCTTTTGCAATTCCATATTTGATTTTATCCGCATTGTATCTTGAGTGTATTTGAGTGTAGTGCCACCAATCAATATTTATATCGCCATTTTGGAGTTGATGTCTTGGAGTGAGTTCTCCTTCATGATTCAGTAAATCTATCTCATCATCTTTCCGATTTCAAGGGTATTTGGAAATATCAATGCCTCCATCAGGGACCACCATTTTGGTATTTTAGTATAATAAGTTTTCTTAATTCCCTGCCAAATCTTGAAGAGTGAGGCTCGAATTATGTGTCTTTGGAAGTACATGTGTTGTTTGTCTGGTCCATCCCATAGGAACGCGTGCCATCCTCGTATGAGATCAAAGCCTTCTAGATATAACATTCTTTTGTCATCTAATCTCATCCATTCTTTGATCCAGGTCAATCCGGCTGCTTTATAATATAGCTCCCAGTCTGGTACTGCAAGGCCTCCTCTGTCTCATGTGTCTTGTAGCGCTTTAATCTTAATTCTGGCCTTCTTTCCCTGCCATATATAGGTCATTGTAATTTTGTTGAGATTTTTGAAGAAGTCCCTTCCTGGATGTAATGGTACTACCTGGTATAGATATAGTACCCTCGGTAATATATTCATTTTAATTGAACTGATTCTGCCCATCAATGACAATTGTAGCCTGTTCCAGATTTCCAGGTCTTTTTTAATTTCTTTTAGTAATTTCGTGTAATTGTCTTCTGTGATTGTGGTTGCTTTCGCCGTCAACCAAATACCTAAATATTTTATCTTCTTTACTAATTGGATTCCTAATTCTTCTTCTAATTCCGATCTCTGAGTCTGGGTCATATTTTTTGTCATTAGTTTTGTTTTTTGTTTGTTTATTTTGAGGCCCGCGACTTCCCCGTATTGTTCTATCATCGACATCAGTCTGGGTCCAGATCGTCTTGGGTTTTCCAAGTTGAAAATTACGTCGTCTGCAAAGGCGAGCAATTTGTACTCCTCTCCCCGGATCTTGAGTCCTTTGATTTCTTCCTCGTTCCTTATTTCGTTTAATAATACCTCCAATGCTATTATAAATATTAGCGATGACATGGGACATCCTTGTCGTACTCCTTTCTGAATATCAAAAATTTGTGTCATGTCACCATTTATTGAGATTTTTGCTGTTTGTTGGGAATAAATTTTTTTAATCAGATTATGAAATTTCTCTCCACAGTTCATTAGTTCAAGTTGTTTTGTGAAAAAAGACCAATTCAAATTGTCGAAGGCCTTCTGGGCATCAAGGGAGATTATGGCCATTTCTCTGTCTATCTTCTGATCATAGTATTCCAGAATATTTATAATCATTCTCAAATTATTCTTTATTTGTCTTTTAGGTATGAAACCGTTTTGGTCTGGATGTATATAGTTGTGTATTATTGCTTTGAGTCTCTGAGCTAGTATTGACATGAATAGCTTATAGTCCACATTGAGTAATGAAATTGGTCTGTAATTTTTAATTTGCGTCGGATCTGAGTCTTCTTTGTGTATTAATGTAATAATAGTTTCTGTCCAAGATTTTGGAATTTCTGCTATCAGTAGTGCTTCATTAAAAACTTGTAACAGTATTTGGTCTATCGATTGTTGACAAAGTTTATAGAATTCAGTAGGAATTCCATCCAGTCCTGGAGTCTTATTGTTCTTTTGTTTTTTGCGGGCTTCCATTAGTTCCAGCATTGTTATGGGCCGGTTTAACATCTCTCTGTGATCTTCTGTGAAGTGCATAAGATTGGTTTTTTGGAGGTATCTTTTTATTTGGTCTTCCGGGACCTCTTTCTGGCAATAAAGTTTTTGAAAAAAAAATTTGGCTATGTTTTTCTTCTCCAGATGTGTGTGGTAAAGAGTTCCTGATTCGTCTTGGAGTTGGTGTATAATTCTTTTTTCTGTTTGCTTTTTTAGCTTATATGCTAACCAGCGTCCAGTTTTGTTAGCATGTTCAAAATTATTTTGTTTTACCATTCTTATTTTCTGTGCCAATTCAGTTTTTGTGGTTAGATTCAGTTTATGTTTGGCCAAATTTAGCTTTTGTAGCACACTCGTGTTGTTGGGCTGTTGTTGTAATTTAAGTTCCTCTGTCTTAATTTCTTCCAATAATTCATTTCTGATTCTTTGTTTCTCCTTTTTCTTTCTTGCCATATATGCAATAGTTAGGCCTCTAATATAGGCTTTCGTGGTATCCCATAGGTTTTGTAATGATGTTGTGTCTTTTGTATTTATTTGTAGAAATATCTTGATTTCCTTTTCTATCATTTGCTGATATTCTTTTTCCTTTATTATACTTGTGTTCATTTTCCATCTCTTCTGTTTTCGGAAACCTTTCCAGACTATTTTGATAGGATTGTGATCAGCCCATATACTAGACATAATTTCTACTTCGTGTGTTTCTTTACTTAGTTGAGGTGTCATCCAAGCCATATCCAGCCTGGACCACGATTGATGTGGGCCCGAGAAATATGTATATTGTTTTGTTTTGATATTTAGTTCTCGCCAGGTGTCGTGTAGGCTCATTTCTTGTACTAAATCTTTGAATGTTTGTGGCAATGTCTTCCTTTTAATTTTATTCTTCCTAGTGCTGTGGTAATCTTCTCGTAAGTTTACTATCGCGTTAAAGTCGCCGACAATGCATACATTTTCGTAGTCCAACTCCTTTAGTTTGTCATGTAATTTTTTGTAAAAATCTAATTGGTTTCCATTTGGAGCGTAAATAGCTACTAACAATATTGTTTTTATTTCCAATTTTAGTTCTACCATTAAGACTCGGCCTTCTTTATCAGTGTAAATCAGTTTAGATCTTATATGATCTCTAATATATGTTATCACTCCCCTTTTTTTGCAATCTCCTAAAGATGTATATATTACTCCTAATTTTTTGTTTTCAAGTAGTTTTTTCTGTTGTTTTCTTATGTGTACTTCTTGTAATGTGATTATGTCTGCCTCTAATTTTTGCAACCTTGTAAACATTTGATGTCTTTTGCTTGGTGAGTTTAAACCATTTATATTTATGGAAATGAGCTTTATTTCTTCTTCCATTTCCGCTAGTGTTTATTTGTCTGTTATTTTGAGCTTTGTTGTGTTTCTTGTAACTCTTTGTGAGATCCCCGCTGTTTCCTCCTTCTCCAACCTTCCCTTCTTTTGTTCTTTGTCTTCCTTGTTTGTCATTTGTGTCTCTTGGTCACTTGGGTTATGTTCTTCTCTACTATCTCTGCTTTCCTGTTCTCCTTCATTTCCTAGATATTGGTCCATAAAGTCTTGAGCTTTTTCTATTGTATCTATTCTGATTTTCCTTCCTTCCCATGAAATAAGTAGGCCTTCCGGTATGAGCCATCTAAATTTTATCTTGAGTTTATTCAGTTGTCTACTTAAGAAATTGTAGTCTCTTCTCCTGTCTCTGGCTCTTCTCGGTACTTGTTTCAATGTTAGAACTTCCCTCCCTTTGTACATAACTGTCTCCTCTCTCATTCTTCTATATATTTCTTCTCTCATTGTTTTTTTTGTAAACCTAATATGGACTTCTTTGGGGAGTTTGTTTCTCCTTGCATAATTTGTAAAGGCTCTGTAAATTTCATCAATTCCATTTCTAATTTCGTCCTTATCTTTGTGTGTTGCCTTTGCCAGTATTTCGATCATAATCTCGCCCAGGTCTTCATCTCTCTGTTCTTCTATATTTTGGAATCTAAGGAAGAAGGATGCCTTTTCCATTTCAAGAAACGTGAGTGCATCTTCGGTGTCCCGGCTCCTCATCGTTTGTTGGTTCTCCATCCTCTCCAGCCTCAAGGCTGTAGCTTCTGTTTTTTCCTCCACTTTATGTATTCTCTGTTCATTTTCTATGATATTTTGCTGGATTTTCACTATCTTCTCATCTATATTTCTGATGTCATCTTTAATTTCTCCTACATCCAGTCGCAATTGTTCATGGTTTTTTCTAGTTTCATCGTGATTTAGCGTCATCTTATCTTCCATCCTTTTCATTCCCTCTTGTATCATTGCGAGGGCAGCCTGTATATTCTGCATGCCTATGATAGTATTGGTCTTTTCTTCTCCCGTCTTTTGCTGTATTGGGGAGGCTACTAGTAGTGTTTGAGTTTGAGGTACCTTTTTGGTTGTTTTAATAGTAGTTGATATACTTGAAGTAGCCATGTCTATTGTATGTGTTAGTCTTGTCCACAATTTCATATAATTATGTATTGCCTATTTTATGTTAATGGCTTAAATGAAACGTTCTTGTTGGGATTAATATTAGTGGAAATACTTCTAATCAGCAATCAGCAATATAATAATATATATAGAAAGAAGAGAAAAGCAGGGGGAGGGAAGGTAGAAATGGGGAAAACAGCGGGGAAAGGGCACGTTTCTAGCAATTCATAAATTACCTTATTCTTAAATTAATTGTAAGTTAAAAGATCTATTTCACTAGCAGTATTTGTAGTAATTCTAAAATCAATTCTATATCAATTTATATTGCTAGTTATCTTAATTGTTATAACTGTATTAAATTGTTTAAATTAATTAGCTTTCAATCAATATTTATCACACATGTAGTACTCTATGGTTGTTTGAGTGATCAACTTATTATTATTATAATCAACTTATATAGTCACCAACAGAAAAAAGAGGAAAGAAAAACTACTAAATTATTAAATATTCTTTTCAATTCTATTCCGTTCTAATATATTATGATAAGATTAAGCGACCATTAATAGCTATATTGTCCGTTTGTTCACCAGTTGTTTCGGTGGTTCAATAGTTAAATAGTTCGATATTTAACGGTTAGATCGTTATATATCCCAGTTTTTTAGAAGAGTGCCAGTGGAAATGGTGAAAATATTGGTAGCTTCTAAAAGTCCGCTCAAAGTACGTTGTATCAAAGTTTGTTTCGTCTCTGTCAATGCAATGTCCACACTCTCCTTCAGTCTATTTCACACTTGGTTTTCCAATTCAGTCCAATCTGCCCGGCCGAAACCAATAGAGTCCAATGCAATCAGTTTTTAGAAACTGTCCAGAATCCTCCTTCCGATCTCCGGCACACCGCTCTCCTCACACTCTCTTTATTTCCTTCAATCCTCCTTCCGATCTCCAGCACACCGCTCTCCTCAGTCTATTTCACACTCGGTTTTCCAATTTAATCCAATCTGCCCAGCCGAAGCCAATAGAGTCCAATGCAATCAGTTTTTAGAAGTCCGTCCAGAATCCTCCTTCCGATCTCCAACACACCGCTCTCCTCACTCTCTCTTTATTTCCTTCCGATCTCCGGCACACCAGCCTCCTCACTCTCTCTTTATTTCCTTCAATCTCGCAAGATCTGTTCTTATTCTTATTCTCAGTTTAGTCCTCTCGATCCAGTCCACCCCAATAAAATCCGGTTATATCGGAGTTAAATCCTCCGCAATTCTTGTCGCTCTCTCTTTTCTCTCGGCTGTTCAAAGTTTTTGCGCTGTCATCTCTGTTCAAAATGGCTCCAATCCGCTCGATCTTTTCTGCCGCCGCTTGTCTAATGTCTTTTCCCGGTATCTCTGCCACCAGCGTCTGCTTCTTCATCAAATGCTTTTTGGGTTTTTTTAGGTTAAAGTCCTCTGTTGATGACTTCTTTTCTTTTTTCAATCTTCGCTTCCCACTCACGGAGTTGTCAGCGCCTCCGGCCAGTCTCGAAAGGCTGGTTTTTCCTCACTCTGGATTAAGGGTTTGTCTTGTACCTTCGAGGGAGTTGCGGTCTCCTCCGAGGTCCTAAGACGTTCCCCTTTAAACTATCAATCCCTCCGAGATCGATAGCGCCTGTTTCGGCTCCAGATGTGGGATTGTTAGAGACTCAGGAACGGAGCGCCGTCCCTTTTGTCCCTAACCTGCTGAGGTCGCCGCCGGAAGTCCGAGTTTTTTTTTTTCTTCTGTCAGCCAGCAGGCCCGATGCTGCCCTATGCTGCCTAATGAGAGACTTATATAGATCTATTTCTGGCTCATTAGCCAGCATCAGTAAGCCACACCCACATCTCATGTATCCTCCCTATAAAGGTACAATAGCTATTTTCTTACTTTTTCCCAGGTTTTATGTGTGTTTTTCTTTTAGCCAGGTTTTTCCTACGTAACCAAGATTTTTCTAGAGCCCTAGCTCAGTGGAGTCACATCCACTCGATTCTGGGCTTTTTTTTTCCTTGTGGCAGCAAGCAGGCACGATGCTGCCCTATGCTGCCTAGTGAGAGACTTATATAGATCTATTCCTGGCTCGTTAGCCATCATCAGTAAGCCACACCCACATCTCATATATCCTCCCTGTAAGGGTACAATATCTATTTTCTTACTTTTTCGTAGGTTTTATGTGTGTTTTTCTTTTAGCTAGGTTTTTCCTATGTAACCAAGATTTTTCTACAGCCCTAGCTCAGTGGAGTCACATCCACTCGATTCTGGGCTGTTGTTTTTTTTTACTTCTGGCAGCCAGCAGGCCCGATGCTGCCCTATGCTGCCTAGTGAGAGACTTATATAGATCTATTTCTGGCTTGTTAGCCATCATCTGTAAGCCACACCCACATGTCATGTATTCTGGCAGCCAGCAGGCCTGATGTGAGGAAGGGGGACAGAACACACACATATATATATATCTTCTCAAGTTTTCATGGGTGTGTCTATGTAAAAGTTAAAATCTCAGGTGTTTTCCCGCGTCATTAGAAGTCTGTTGCTGAAATACTTAAAATCCTGGCTAAAATCCCAGCTTAAAATCCTCCAAAATCCCAACCAAACACTTTGTAAGGTCTTTTGAGACTCTGACTAAAATCCTAACCAACACTTTAAAAGTTTTCTTTTGGCAACATTTCGAAAAGCTCTCTAACTTTTTATCATCGGGCCCCTACTTTCAGTTTAGAAGCTGTGGGTAGGTTGCGAGATCGGAGTTGTCGCTTTTCTATGTTCGCTGCTGTTGACGTATGCCTGCAACTCTGTGTCCTGATTGAAGCTTCATAATAAATAAAATGTGACCCAAAAAATGGATAAATGGAAGGTAAAACCAGCATAAAGACCATTTCCCAGTGCAGGAAGTTCTGGTTGACGTCGCAGCAAGACAGTTGGGGAAATAGAGGGCTCTGATGACTCCCACGAAAACCCCGGCTGCCAAACTGCTGCCGATGGGTCTGTGGCCCGAACCTGTCCTGCAGGGACGGGGGAAGAAGAGGGGCGCTCGGAAGACCGAGAGGATCAGGCAAGTTCCTCGGAGGTCAGAGGAAACCCTCTGTGAGTCGTCGGCAGGGGGCAGCAGTCATGTCAGCTGCCACGAAGCTGGGACAAACGGCAAGAAAAGTGCTGGAGGAAAGTGAAGTAAAATGGAGCCTTTTGAAGCTGGCTGAGTGACAACACCCCAGGCTTGTAACAACGTTTGGAGCTATATCAGTAACTAGAAGACCCCTAGCGTAAAACAGCGGCTAAGTAACAAAGGAGCTTTGAAAAAAAAATTTAAACTGCAACTTTAAAGAACAAAGACCCGAGAAACAACTAATTTTGGAACAAGAATTAAGAGACTTAATTTAGAGATTTGGTAAAAGGACTAAGCACGTTAAAATCTGAATTGGACTGGGGGGGGGAGAAGATTTGATACTTTTTTAACCAAAAGAAGAAAATAAAGTAACAAAACAAAATTAATTTCAATAAATATAAATGGACTCAATTCAGCTGTGAAAAGAAGAAAGGTCTTTCATAAATTAGAGAAGCTAAATTTTGATATAATTTGTTTGCAAGAAGTTCACATTAAAAAGCAACACGAAAAATTATTGGCACAAACCAAACTTGGGAAAAAATTTTCATCATTATGGCAACACAAAAAGAGAGGCATTGTTCTATATATTAAAAATTCAATAAAAGCAGAACAAATATATGCAGATTCAGAGGGTAGAGTTTTGATAGTGGAGATAATTGATAATAACATGAAGATACTTCTAGTTGCAATATACGCGCCAAATAACAACCAGAGTGACTTCTTTCAAAATTTACATATGAAAATAATCAAAATGGACTATGATAATATATGCATGATGGGAGACTTTAATGGAATAGCAGATGAAAAATTGGACTATAAAACAACAAAAACAGGAAAGCATAATAGAAAGACACTGCCAAACTCTTTCTTTAAAATGACAGAGGAAATAAATTTGAAAGATATATGGAGAATCAGAAATGGGAAGAATAGACAATACACTTTTTATTCAAACAGGCACTTATCTTGGTCCAGGTTAGATATGATATGGACAACAATGGACTTAATTCCGAAAATTGAACAGGTGGAAATAGACACTAACTTATGGGCTGACCATAACCCAGTGATAGTAACTTGGAAAAGTCAAAAAAGGAAAGCCAGATGGACTTTGAATAATACAATTTTAAAAGAAAAAGAATTTGTACAGAAAATGCAAAGAGAGTTGGAGTTTTTCTTTAAGGAGAATAAAAAAGAAGATACATCGATACAAAACCGTTGGGATACAATGAAGGCCTATGCTAGAGGTATAATAATAGATTACATAAAGAAAAGGAATGTGAAAAAAAGACAAACTTTTACAATATTAAAGAATGACTGTTCACAAGAGACTTATGAATGGGAATGGAAAAGGTGGATAGAATATGTTCAGAACAAATACCAAACTAGAAAGTATCAAATAGCTTTTATTTGAAAATAATGTATTAGAAATATTTTAATGTAAAGAGACAAAGAGGAAAAATTATACAGGGGGAGGGATGGGTTCAAGCTTATATATCAGTGTTATTAGTTATGAGTACATAATAGGGAAGTCTGGGGGGGGAGGGTTAGGGGGGGTTAGGGAGGATGGGAAGTTTGGGGAGGGGGGGTGGAAAAAAAAGGGGTGAAAATGTAATTGTAAAACTTTTGCAATAAAAAAAAAAAAAGAATGAACATAAGAGATTTGAAAAGGAACTCCAGAAAGATCCACATAAGAAAGATGTTAAAATGAAAATGGATATGTTAAAACATAAAATGGACTTACTGGAGAAGGAAGAGCTAGCCCAAAAAATAAGAAGTGCTAAACAGAACTATTTTGAAAATGCAAATAAACCGGGAAGGTGGCTAGCATATAAATTGAAAAAAGAAAGGGAATCAAAAAAAATAACGCAACTGATTGATGATCAAGGACAAAGTAAATTTGGAAATAAAGAGATGGGAAAAATAATACAAGAATACTATAGGCAACTTTATAAAAGAGAGCAGGTTGAAGAGGAGAAAGTTAAAAAATACTTACAGAACGCAAAACTACCTGTGATCCCTAAGAACATTGAAGAAATGCTAAACGGGCATATAACAATGATGGAACTAACAGAAGCAATTAAGAAACAAAAAAATGGAAAGACACCAGGACCAGATGGATTGCCTGTTGAATATTATAAGACATTACAAGAATCCTTATGCCTTCCACTTTTGGACGTCATGAATGAAGTAATGACAAATAAAACAATACCCCAATCATGGACTGAGGCTTATATTACACTGATTCATAAAGAAGACACAGACTCACAGCAAGTCAAAAACTATAGGCCTATATCCCTGCTGAATTCGGATTATAAAATCTTTGCCTCAATACTGGCAGAAAGACTTAAGAGATACTTGAATAACTTTATTCATTCAGATCAAAATGGATTTCTTCCAAAAAGACAAATTAGAGATAATATAAGAATAATTTTGAATACTCTAGAATATTATGAAGCGCACCCTGAAAAACAAATGGCTTTGGTATTTTTAGATGCACAAAAAGCATTTGATAATGTGAACTGGCGATTTATGATGTTACAAATGGAAGAGATGGGCTTTGGAAGAAAATTTATTCAGGCAATTGAAACTATATACGAAACAGACAGCAAAGGTAATGATTAATGGAGAATTGACCGATGCTATTGAAATAGAAAAAGGTACTCGACAAGGATGTCCCTTATCCCCATTGTTATTTATATTGATGTTGGAAGTGTTGAATAGAAAGGTTAGAGAAGAAAAAGAGATAAAGGGAATGAAAATTAGAAAGGAAGAATATAAATTACAAGCCTTTGCTGATGACCTGGTTTTTATTATTGAAGAACCACTAATATCAATAAATAAATTGATAGAAAAAGTAGGCGAATTTGGGGAGGTTGCTGGTTTGAAAATTAATAAAGAGAAGACGAAGATAATGACTAAAAATATGTTAAAAAAACAAAAAGAAGAACTGATGGAGATCTCTAAGATGCAGGTCACAAATAAGGTAAAATACTTGGGGATTCAATTAACAGCAAGATGTAGTTCTCTTAAAGAAAATAATTATAATAAACTTAAGCAACAGATAGGACAGGAAATGGGGAAACTTGCAGTTATCTTTGATTGGTAGAATTGCAACTATTAAGATGAATATTTTACCTAGAATTTTGTATCTTTTTCAGACAATTCCTGTAAAGCTGGGTAAGGAATTTTTTACAGATTTAAATAAAATGGTTTTGAAATATGTTTGGCAGGGAAAGAAGGCAAGGATAAAACTTAAACTGTTACAAGATGCTAAGATGAGGAGTGGTTTTGGATTACTGGATTTTGAATTATACTATCAAACGGTTTGTTTAATGTGGATTAAAGAATGGGTGATATTGAAAAATACTAGATTATTAAATTTGGAGGGACATGATTTGCTGATGGGATGGCATGCTTTCTTATGGTATAAAGGAACTAAAATTCAGGGGTATTTTAGAAGGCACCAGATACGTGAAGCTTTGTTTTTGACATGGGAGAAGATCAAAAAGTACCATTATCTGAAGATTCCAGTCTGGGTATCCACAATTGAAGCTTTTTCTTATCCAGTGGTATTTGAAGGGGAACAAATTGTTAGATATAATGAATTATTGGATGAAAAGGGTGAACTTAAATTGAAACAAAATTTAGAAGATCAGGGAATTAAGATAGATTGGTTTTCATACATGCAAATACTTTCCAGATATCGAGAAGATTTTAAACAAGAAGGTATTTATAGTGTTTCGACTGGTTTAGACAAGTTATTAATGGGTTCAGATGACCATATAATTAAAAAGCTATATGGATATTTACTTGAAGCAAAACTGGAAGAAGAACAAGTTAAAGAATCAATGATAGCATGGGGAAAAAACTTTGGTTATAGTATTGATCTAGAGAAATGGCAAAAATTGTGGTCACATAATTATAAAATGACAATGTCAACAGCATATAAAGAGAATTTGTATAAGATGTTTTATAGGTGGCATCTACCCCCGACGAGAATAGCCAGGATGTTTAAGAATAAATCGGAGAAATGTTGGAAGTGTCATCAAACTCCAGGATTGTATTACCATATGTGGTGGACATGCGTGGAAGCAAGGAGATTTTGGACTAAAATACATACATGGTTAGAAAAAATGACAAAGAGACATATTGACTTTAAACCAGAAATATTTTTATTAGGAATCTTACCAGAGACATTTAATAAAGAACTACAATACTTAATTGTGAACATTTTAAAAGCGGCCAGAATTGTATTTGCCAAAAACTGGAAAGGAGAGAAGATAATTACCGATGAGAAATTATTATGAAAATGTTGGACTGTGCTGAAATGAGTAGATTGACATTTGAAATAAGAGAACAGGAAGATAAACAATACCATTTGATTTGGGAGATATTTTATCAATGGTTTGATAAAAAAGTATGGAGATGAGATAGCATATGTGAAATGTTTAAATATGTATTTTTAGTTTAAGTAAAGAATAATTGTTATATGAGGAGATTTGGAGAATTGTAAGCACGAAATGATTTTAACCGATTGAGATGCTGTCTATGATTGTTTGTAAGGATGATATTTTTATGTTATTGTTGTGTTTTTTTTTGTTTTTTTTTTATTTTATTTTTAATCTAAAATAAAACTTTTTTCAAAAAAAAAAGAAGAAAATAAAGTCAATGGTTATATAATAAGAAATAAAATGGAGTCTTGGATGACTAATGAGAAATGTGAATTATAGAGAGACACCATCTGGCACAAAGAGGAACTATGTAACCTCCCTTTGTTATGAGAACTTTGAGCTCTACAGAAAAAAAAAATTGCTGAACTGTGGAGGAAGATTTTTCTTTCCTGACTGCAAGCAGCTGGACTTGGGTGAAAAGAAAAGGAATTTACAATGGAACTCCTACAGTTGAACAAATAATAACTTGAATGTTGGCGCAGGAATAGAAGAAGGATTTAGCGCAGCCCCAAAAGAAAGAGATTTGATACATTATATCCGAAATAAAAATATGAAAAGAGATCTAATTGGATTTATGGAGAATAAAATTAAAACTTGGAAAATGGAAAGAAATTTATGTTTGCAGACGAGGAAATGAAGTTAATGTGATTAAAAATAAAGATGATTGTAATAAATTAAAGGGAGGCTTTTATAGAAATTAAGATTGTTAAATGAAACTAATTAATACATGTAAAGATATGTTTAATGCAAGAACTATGTTTTAATGGTAAAATGTCAAGATAAAGAATAAGGGTAAACATGATTAATTGAAAATGTTAAAAGAAATTTAAAAATATACTTAAAAATATGTTTTATGCAAGAACCATGTCTCAAGGTTAAAATGTTATGATTGCTATGAAAAAAGATAAAGAAAAATATGACTAAATGAAAAGCATTGCATAGATGGAGGGAAACAACACGGAAAGGTTTAAGTAGAGATGGTTAAACCAACTATGAACATGCTGTATTTAACAGCCAAAAAGTTATAATATGCTGTGTTCAACAGCCAAACAAAGGGCATGCTGGGTAACGGCCAAAAAATAAAAATATGCTATATTTAATAGCTAAAACAAAGGATTATGCTGTGATCAACAGTCAAGAAATAGAAATGATTGGTTTAACATCAAAGATAATAAAAAGAGGTGGAATGATCAAAACAAGGAGGTGGATGTTGAGAGTGATAGTTAAGATAAAACGCATGTTAGATTTAATAATAATTAAATAATTAATGAATGTTTAATTTGTCTAATATAATTGTATGATTTATATTGTCAAAATATCCATCTAAGCAAATGAAAGAGAAAAAAGAATTGTTAACTGAATAGGATTTAAGATTTAAGTAACGGGTTTTTGGGGATAATGGTATAGTTATATAGATAGATTTGAGGGAAATATCTGTTTAAAATATTGAATTGTGTTAATTGAAAATAAGATTTGTTAATGATTTGTTTCAATTTGTGACTGGAGCAAAAGCTTCGTTTTGAAAAGATGTGTTCTATTTTGTTTTATTTTTTTGTTTTAAAAAAAATATTAAAAAATTATCAAAAAAAAAAAAAAAGACCATTTCCCAGTGCTAAGGTATAAATCCTGTGAGTCTCTAAGCATCCTTAGCTAAAATCTTAATGGTTAGGTTATTGTTCAGCAAATTATATGAATTGATCAATACAGTTGATTTATAGTCAATGCATTTGGGGATATTGAAGGCAGAGTTAGGAATATAATCCGAGCAGTTTGCCTGCCCTCATTCTATCAGCAGATGTTCTCCTGCGGCCTTCTAGATCTAGACGATTAGGAGGATGCCCTTGTCTTTCTCAAACATTGCCTATCCTTTCAATTGTCCATGGTTCAGTCCACTGTGAATTACCATGTTGTGCACATGGCTCTAATCCATTTCCACCATCTGGAAATGGTTTAGGAATTGGAAGGGACAAGATAGATAACAAAGCCCCCAGATATAGAGTGGTTTTTTTTATAAACACAGAGCTGGTATGACCATCTAACCAGTGTGACAAATGGTCCTTAAACAGCCCATTACAAAAGAGCAAAACAAAACTCGGGATTTAATCCTTCGGGCATAAAAGCAGATCTTGGGCTTGTTGAAGCTGCTACAATCCTATTGAAGTCCAGTGCTTTACTTGTTCCTGATTGTAGAAAAAGGATTCATGCAGTGATCTGTCCTTTTGGTAGGTCCATTTCCCATGTTTGTCTTTTGTAGTCACTGGATGACCTACCATGTCTCGAGATGGATTATAAACTTTCTAATAGGAAGCAGCAGGTGAAGCTAGGGAAAATCACATTGAATACCCATTCAGTTAGCACAGGAACCCTCCAGGGCTGTGTGCTCTCTCCCTTACTCTTCTCTATAGATACCAATGACTTCATCTCAAAAAATTCTTCTATTAAAGTACTGATGTTCGTAGATGATACAACAGTTATCAGTCTCATTCGAGATAAAGATGAGTCTGCATATAATTAAACAAATTGGTCCTGCAATGCAGCCAGAAAAATCTGGAGCATTTCTCACCTTTTCTTCTTTCCTATTATCTTCTCTTATTGGTATCTTATGATTTATCACTTGTTGTTGCATCTTATGATTATTGAAGAACAAGTGGTAGTCCTGGTTAGGAGACCCTTTGCATAACTTCTTGTTATGCACTAGTTGCAGCCTTTCCTGGATCAGGATTCCCTGTGCTCAGTCATTCAGTTGCTAATCATCTCATGGCTGAATAATTGTAATGTGCTCTATCTTTGAAGGTCATTCGGAAGCTACAGCTCATGTAGAGTGCAACAGTGCGGGTACATTTGGGAGGCCCAAGAACAGTCCCTGTAACACCACTGCTCTGCAAATTTGCTTCCAGGTGCAATGCAAGGTGTTGGTGATCACCTTTAAAGTCCTTTATGGCATGGGTCCAGGTTACTTGAGGGTCGGTCTCACGCCACGGGGATTGGCCCATACCATTCGTGCCAGCAGAGGAGGCATGCTGCGGGATCTGTCAGCTCAATTATTCCAGTTGGGGGGGATCCAAGAGGAAGGCCTTCTGTACTGTTGCTCCTACCCTCTGGAACATCTTGCCCCCCCCCATGTGAGATTGGCCCCAACCCTCCTATCTTTTTGTAAGGGTCCAAATGATGTGACTTTGCATCGCTATCTCTCGCCTCTATGACTATCGCTGACACCCAGAGTTACCCTCTCCTACCTCATCACACTTGTATGGTTTACACCTCGGCGGATCTGCTTGCGCTGCGAGATATCCCCCTCTCGCGGCGATGGCCTTCCACTCTATCGAAGGCCTACCTCAAGGACGGGCTTTGGAGCCCCGAGAGGTGGCATGTTTTAAAGCAGGGATTGAAGGGTTTTTAAAAAGGGCTTTTAATGATTTTTTAAGGGGAATTGGGAGGACGACCAAGGGGGATGGGGGGGGGGGTAATCCACCAAGGTCGGAGCTGAGCCCGGCACGGGGTAACAGTTTGGAGGGTGCAGGATGAGGGGCTGGGGAGGTGATGGAGGGCCATCCTAATGAGGGATGCACTATCAGCACGGTGGATGGGAGGGGCAGATACGGCGGGAGCAGGGGGCCATACCATGTGTCGGGGGTGCGCACTCGCTGTTTGAGAGCAATTACACACCCCGGTCCCCAATGCTCCTCTCGGGTACTAGGTTGCACAGATATTCAGGCCCTGGGCCTTCGGCTGATGCTGTGCAACGCCAAGTCCGTGGTAAATAAGGCCCCCCTCATTTACGATCTTATACAGGAGAAGGGAGCGGACCTGGCGGGTATTATGAGACCTGGTTGGGCCCGGAGGGAGGGATCCCTCTGGTTGAGATGTGCCCACCAGGCTTCAGAGCATTCCATCAGCCAAGGGCCCAGGGCAGGGGCGGGGGGGTGGCGGTTATTATTAAAGGTCGTGGTCTGAGGGAGACCACTGTGCCACAGATTGCCGGGTGCGAGTCCCTCTTTGTGAGGTGGGGTCAGGGGGTTCAGATGGGCTTGTTGCTAACGTACCTGGCTGCCTGCCGCGTGGCAACGGCCCTACCCGAGCTACTCGACGTGATAGCCACGGTGGCAGTTGATACACCCAGGCTTATGGTCATGGGTGACTTCAACCTGCCATCCATTGGCGAAACGTCTGAGATGGCTCGGGAGTTCATGGCTTCCATGATGGCCACGGACCTGACCCAGTTAGTTCATGGCCCCACTCACAGGGGGGGGACACACTCTGGACCTGATTTTTGCTCTGGCCAGTGGTTGGGTGGTCTTTTTATAGGGGATATAGAGATGGAACCCTTGTCATGGACAGATCACTCGCTCCTTCGCCTGGACTTTTGAACCGCTACACCCCGCCACAGGGAGGAGGAACCAATAAGGTGGGTCCGCCCCAGGCAACTGATGGATCCTGATAGGTTCCAGACGGAGCTTGGGCCATTTCCTGAGGATCTGGCACACAACTCAGCCGAAGACCTGGGAGCTGTCTGGGAGCGGGCGGCTGGTGGGGCTTTAGATCGAGTCGTGCCTTTGCGGCCTCTGACCCGGTGCCAATCCCATGTGGCTCCATGGTTCACCGAGGAGCTGAGGGAGATGAAGCGCCGGAAAAGACGCCTGGAGAGTGGTTGGAGGGCCAGTCTCACTGAATCTGACCGAACACTGGTAAGGTCGCTTATTAAGACCTACCTAGTGGCGATAAAGGCGGCAAAGTTTAATTACTTTTCCGCTCTTATTGTGTCATCAGATAATCGTCCGGCCGCCCTGTTCAGGGTGACCCGCTCCCTGTTACATCCAGGAGTGCGGGAGGACCCTCTGGAAGGCAGGGCCGAGGATTTTGGACAATATCTGTATGACAAAATCACACAGATTTGGGGGGATTTGGACTCTGACTGGGTAGATTCGGGCAGGGTGGCGAGGAATAGTCTTGAGAATGTTATCTGGGAAGAGGTTGACTCTGTGACCCCTGATGACGTGGACAGGACTTTGGGGAGACTTAGTGCGGCCACATGTTTGCTGGACCTGTGTCCCTCCTGGTTAGTACTGGCTTCCCAGGAGATTACACAAGGCTGGCTCCAGGGAATTATCAACGCTTCGTTGAGTGAGGGTTACTTCCCCACGGCCTTGAAAGAGGCAGTGGTGAGGCCTTTTCTCAAGAAGCCTTCCCTGGACCCGGCAGTATTTGCCAACTACTGTCCCGTCTCCAACCTTCACTTTGTGGCAAAGGTTGTTGAGAGTGTGGTCGCATGACAGTTTCCACAATACCTGGAGGAAACGTCTTATCTGGATCCATTCCAGTCGGGTTTCAGGCCCGGGTACAGCACAGAAACGGCATAAGTCGCATTGGTAGATGATCTCTGAAGGGCTCGGGACAGGGGTTGCTCCTCTGTTCTGGTCCTGTTAGATCTCTCAGCAGCTTTTGATACCATCGACCATGGTATCATGCTGCGCCGGTTGGAAGAGTTGGGGATGGGGGGCACCGTGTTACGGTCATTCTCCTCCTTTCTCTCGGACCGGTGGCAGTTTGTGTTGGGAGGGGGGCAGAGGTCGACCTCGAGATGCCTCATATGTGGGGTGCCTCAGGGGTCGGTCCTCTTGCCCCTTTTGTTCAACATCTATGTGAAGCCGCTGGGTGAGATCCGTGGCTTCAGGGTGAAGTACCACCAGTACGCTGATGACACCCAGCTGTACATCTCCACCCTGGGCCACCCCAATGATGCCCTTGAAGTGATGTCCCAGTGCCTGGAGGCTGTGCGGATCTGGATGGGGAGGAACAGGCTCAGGCTCAACCCATCCAAAACTGAGTGGCTGTGGTTTCCGGCATCCCGATATAGTCAGTTGACACCATCACTGACTATTGGGGGCGAGTCTTTGGCTCCCACGGAGAGGGCTCGCAATTTGGGCATCCTCCTGGATACGCAGCTGTCCTTGGAGGAACATCTGACGGCTGTAACCAGGGGGACTTTTTATCAGGTTCGCCTGATCCGCCAGTTGCGGCCCTTCCTAGATCGGGATTCCTTGTGCACAGTCACTCATGCCCTCATCACCTCTCGCGTGGACTAGGGCAATGCTCTCTACATGGGGCTCCCCTTGAAGAGTACCCGGAGGCTCCAACTGGTCCAGAATGCGGCCGCGCAGGTAGTCAAGGGAGCTGCATGGTGCTCCCACATAACACCTCTCCTGTGTGAGCTGCACTGGCTCCCAGTGGTCTTCCAGGCGCGCTTCAAGGTTTTGGTTATCACCTTTAAAGCGCTCCATGGCATAGGACCTGGATATGTTCGAGACCGCCTGCTGCTACCAATGGCCTCCCACCGACCTGTGCACTCCCACAGAGAGGGCCTCCTCAGGGTGCCATCGGCCAAGCAATGTAGACTGGTGGCCCCCAGGGGGAGGGCCTTTTCTGTGGGGGCACCTGCCCTCTGGAATCAGCTGCCCCCAGAGATACGAAGAATCCAAGACCTCGGTACCTTCCGCCATGCCCTGAAGACCTTTCTTTTTCAGCAAGTCGGGCTGGCTTAACACATTTTTAAATGTTTTTAATAGGTTTATTGTTTTTTAATTATGGGGCCAAACGCATACATATCTTTTTAACTGTATTTTAATGTTTGTATTTATGTTTTTACTTTGGCTGTGCACCGCCCTGAGTCCTCCGGGAGAAGGGCGGTATATAAATCTGGTAATAATAATAATAATAAAAAAGAATAAACTTGGGGCTCCAGTGGGGGAACAGCACAATGGAGCTGGTTGATTAATAACAGATCCCACCTCCCCCCACTCCATTCCCGCTCCATGTGAACTTGGTTTTAATGTTTGATTTTAAGTTTTTATGTTTTAACTGAATATGTAACTGTAAGCCACTCAGAGTTACCCTATGATAAATTGGGCAGTCAATAAATTTTATAAATAAATAAATAATTGTAACTATGATTTATGATCTATAACCTATCACTCTGCTGTTTGCATGTACAATGAGATCTTATGCGCTGGAGACAATTCTCTCCTCTTCACTTCTGTCATGTTCTATTTCTTTGGAAGAGTCACAACAGCCTGTTTTGATGATGTCTCCACTTTGTCCCAAATATTGAAACACTAAAGTCGGAAGGCTCTCTCCCACTCACCTTGTCTCTCTTCTCTCTGCATGTTGCTTGAAATATTTGTTCCTTCCTCCTCTTTTTTTGGTACAGCTCATCCTTGTCACCTATAGGATCTAGGTACATTTATGCTTCCATACCCTAACAGTGACAACTGGTGGTTTAAAATAGCATGCGTTAAAAGTTATAGCATTTCAGTGAGAAAAGCTGATGTTGTTTGCACCAATACCCATTGAGACTGGGAGCAGGGAGGCTGTTGAAACAATCTAAGAGACTGTGTTGTACATGTATATAGAGCTCAAGTCTGAATAAAATATCTTGTTAAACTGTTAGCATAGCACAAATACCTTCTGGATTGGCTGAGTGAGAGGAAAGCAGTGTAATGCCAAGAGATGATCATCAATCAAAATATCAATCAAAATAAAATATGGGTATTTTAAATAATGGGTATTAATTCAGCCAAATTTATTTAATTCATTTGATTCGATTTTAAATTTTGTATATGTATGTGTTTTATTTTATGGCTGTTCACCGCCCTGAGTCCTTCGGGAGTAGGGCGGTATAGAAATTCAATAAAATAAATAAATAAATAAAATCACAAAAGATGAGGACAAAAAGTGTTTGGTTGGTTATACAAAATCTGTTGTCAGGGTTTGCCCTATTTCTGTTGATCATGAGTCTTTTGGAAAAAGAACAGAACAGCAGAGGAGGAGGAAAATAAATGTTGCATGTTTCAATGCCAAGTTCATTGTTTTTGTTTGAGAAAACCAGGCTGGCAAGATGTTTAAGATTCGCACAATTTAAGATTGATGAAAACCTGAAGAAGCTGTTATTTCCTACATCTACACATTTATTCTAATATAATTTGTGTCTACAGCAATATAAGAAATTATGCAGAATTAGCATCAGATTGGGGGGAACTATCTGAGAAATGCAGGATATTGGCTAGACTGAGGCACTCTTGGAGACCATTTCAAACCACCTCATGATCCTGTACATATCAGAAAGAAATAGAATTTAGATGACCAAGACTTTTGGGAAGCGGGCAATTATCTCTCCTTACTGGCATTTTCAAACTAAGGATTTTTTTTCTATTTTGCCTTCAGCATCACTACACAGAAAATTATCTAAAATCCTATTTGAAAAACATGTTTGTCTGTGTTAAACAGGAAATGTTGAAACAGTTGAACATGTTATTTTATTATATATCATCTATAAGGATATTCACAATGCTTATATACTGCCTTTTACATCAGTATCCTTGTGCAGTCTTACAATATTTATTCATTAAATAAATGTATTTAATACAAATACTTACATGTTTGTCATTTTGCAGATTGTAAATCATAAGAAATAGCTTATCCAATGTGAAGATAAATTTTCAAGGCGCATTTGAGGAAAAGCACCAAATAGCAATAGCATTTAGACTTATATACTACCCCATAGTGCTTTACAGCACTCTCTGGGCAGTTTACAATGTCAGTGTATTGCACACAGCAATCTGGCTCCTCACCCTCGGAAGGATGGAAGGCTGAGTCAATTTCGAGCCCTGTCAGGATCGAACCCCAGGCTGTGGGCAGTTAGCCTGCAATACTGCATTCTAACAACTGCACCACCAAGGCTCATAAAAGATCACAAAAGACCAATTAGACTTTCTCCTGTTAAGTATATTTATTCAGTATACATTCTATATGGCGATAACAATATTTTGACTATTTCACTCTTTTAAGGCTCAATTTTAAGTAGCTACATATTAGAGAGTATTCATTAAGTTGTTTGTGGATGGGTAGGCCCCACTGATTCTTATAGTTGCCCGGGGAGGTAAAAGTAGAAACTGCTGAATCTACAAGACACTTTAGGCTTGTCAATGTTGGAGGTTTACAATGAAGTATTATTAGAAGCCAAGATATCAAAGACTTGGATGGAAGCAAACCTCACTTTAATACTTAAAGAAGATTCAGACTTAACACAGATAAAAAATTATAGGCCAATATCATTATTAAATGTAGACTATAAAATATATGTGTCAATAGTAGCAGAGAAACTAAAAAGATTCTTGAATAAATGTATACACTTAGACCAGAATGGATTTTTACCTAAAAGACAAATTAAAAATAATATGAGAATTATCTTGAATACGTTGGAGTATTAGGAAGTACATTCTGAAAAACAAATGTTGTTGATTTTTTTAGATGCACAGAAAGAATTTGACAACGTGAATTGGCAATTTATGTTATTACAATTAAAATATATGGACTTTGGTGAAAAATTTACTAATATGATTAAGGCAATATATATTCTAAACAAACTGTAAAGGTGATGGTTAATGGGAACATGATAGAGAACTTTAATATAAAGAAAGGCAAAGACAAGGATGTCCTTTGTCCCCTTTACTATTTATATTAACATTGGAAGTGCTAAACAGAAACATTAGACAAGACTCAGAAATAAAAAGTACGGAATTTAAAAAAGAAAAAAAATTATAGGCATTTGCAGATGACCTGTATTTATTCTAGAAGAAACGCAAGAAACTGGACCCAAATTAATAAAAAAATAGAAGAATATGGTGAAGTTGCAGGATTGAAAATAAAGAAAAGACCAAGGTATTAGTCAGAAATGTTATAAACAACAAAAAGAATTGATGAAGACAAATATTCAGATAGTTAAGAAAGTAAAATACTTAGGAATTCAATTAACGCAAGATGGGCAACTATTAAAGAAGATACTTATACTAAGTTGTTGCAACAAATTAAACTAGATCTGGAGAAATGGAAAAATTTGCAATTATCGATGATAGGAAGAATAGCTACAATAAAAATGAGTATCTTGCCGAGATTATTTTTGTTCCAAACAATTCCGATAAAGTTAGAAAAGAAATATTTTGAGAAGCTAAATTAAATGTCAAAATACATTTGGCAAGGGAAAAGAACAAGATTGAAAATGTTACAAGACTCTAAAAACAAAGGGGGGGGTTGGGCTGCCAGACTGGGAGTTATATTATCAGGCCTCTGCATTTACATAGGTGAAAGGCTCTGTTTTAGGCCCAGTACTCTTCAACATCTTCAATGATTTGGATGAGGGGAAAGATGAGGAACTCATCAAATTTGCAGATGACACCAAGATAGCAGGACTAGCCAACAGTCCAGAAGATAGGCTTAAGATACCGAAGGATCTTGACAGACTAGAACATTGGGTGCTATCTAACGAAATGAAATTCAATGATGAAAAAAGTAAGGTTCTACATTTAGGCAAGAAAAACAAAATGCACAGGTACAGTATATGTAGTACCTCACTCAATAGTAGTAACTGTGTGCGGGATCTTGGAATCCTAGTGGGCAATCATTTAAATATTAGCCAGCAGTGTGCTGCAGCCGCCAAAAAAGCCAACACAATTTTAGGCTGCATAAACAGAGGGATAGAATCAAGATCACATGAAGTGTTAATACCACTTTATAATGCCTTGGTAAGGCTACACTTGGAATACTGCATCCAGTTTTGGTCGCCACGATATAAAAAATATGTTGAGACTCTAGAAAGTGCAGAGAAGAGCAACAAAGATGACTAGGGGACTGGAGACTAAAACATATAGAGAATGGTTGCTGGAACTGGGTATGTCTAGTTTGATGAAAAGAAGGACTGGGATGACATGATAGCAGTGTTCCAATATCTCAGGGGCTGTCATAAAGAAGAGGGAGTCAAGCTATTCTGCAAAACACCTGAGGGTAGAGCAAGAAGCAATGCATGGAAACTAATCAAGGAGAGAAGCAACTTAGAACTAAGGAGAAATTTCCTAACAGTTAGAACAATTAATCAGTGGAACTACTTGCCTCCAGAAGTTGTAAATGCTCCAACTCTGGAAGTTTTTAAGAAGAGATTTGATAACCATTTGTCTGAAATGGTATAGGGTTTCCTGCCTAAGCAGGAGGTTGGACTAGAAAACCTCCAAGGTCCCTTCCAACTCTGTTATTCTATTTTCTATTCTATTTTCTCTTCCCTTCTCTTCCTTCTGCCCTGAATCAAGAATGGTAGGGAACATGTAGACTTAAAAACCCTTAGCTACAATTTAGCAACATCACTGGTGTGGGTTGAAGAATTCATCTGAAGGATTACTCTCCCGAGAAATAATAATGTCAACAGCCTTCTGTATGCACATGATAACAGGAATATGCCAGATATACCAGCCCTGAGAACTGGCACTCTGCACTGACAATTTTTCATTGCTTTTAAGGCAAATGACAGTAACAATAATGTCCATGTTAAATGGGCTCTTCTAAATATCCCCTTCTTTCTGCATTTGTAAAGAAACTTCAGAAAGTATTTGGGAATGAAGAATTAAGTGACAGCACTTACATTCTCTAGGTTGTATTTAGTGAAATGGGAAAGTATTTTTTGTGAAATGGGAAGGTAGAATACATACTCTTGTTTTGTTCTTGGTTTTTGTGGAACCTCTTGACATAGTCATAGTTATTCAAAGACAGTAACTGTATTGCATCTTTGATCAGAATTACCGTATTTTTCAGAGTATAAGACGCTCCAGAGTATAAGACACACATTAGTTTTTGGAGATTCTGTCTCTGCCTACCAGCATCCATCGATATTCATCTGGCTAGCATCCTTATAGCAAACAGCAAACAGCCTGGTCAGCTTCAGCAACATTAGGTGTATAAGACGCACAATTTTCATTCACTTTTTTTGGGGAGGGGGGTGCGTCTTATACTCCAAAAAATACAGTAATATATGACAACTAAGCACAACATCTACCTGGGTAACATTCAAGATGGCCATTCACAGAAATACAACTATTCTACAAGAAGACGATTTTCCATTCACAGCATCCTCACCTATAAATGAGGGTAGGGATGCCCCAATGCAAGCCTCATTCTTCTGTACTTGCACACCAAGATCAGATACAAATACATAAGTTGTGGGATTTGCCACATGAGCCATGTTTTATCATTTGCTTCCCACCTGCTCTCTCTCCCTAGTTTTCATTCTGCAAAATTAAGCTATTAATCCATTTTGAAACTCATTTCTGCATTGATTAAATGCATGATGCCTTGCCCCTTTGAATAATTAAGTCACATTAAGCAAGATAAACACAACTGCAGATCTGGTTCCAAATAAAGCCAGATAATGGCAGGAACAGAAGGTGATCAAATACACTAGACCGATTTTATATCTTTATGATTTCACCCCTATTTGCACAAATGTCACTCTTGGGTCAGAGGTGGGCCAGTGAAAGTTCAGATTTTCCTCCAGTTGTTACCACTTCAATCAAACTTCCAGAGTCTGGCCGGTTTTTACCGATGATCCAGTCATAAAAAATTCTGGCAGAACAGATGGAAACAGAACAAGTACATGAGTTAGCTTCATTGTAAAGTTTCACATTCCAAATGCTCATTGAGTTTCCATAGTTATTCCATAATTCCCTTATCAATAACGTTCTGAGATAACAAGCTGAAAAGAAATTTGAGTCCCCCATTCAGAGGACCTTGTAAAAGATTGTAGTGCAGACGGTTCTATTTTAATGGGCTTGAGATGCATTTCTTTATTTTCCTGGAAAGACAAACGTCCTAAATCCAAAGATTTGTTAAGATGTAACATTATTTTTGTCATGCACAAGAACAACTGTTCTCAGCTTCATCAGGGCTACTACTAAAAGAAGCTAAACCACCTACTACATACAAGGAGATAAATCATAATTATTCCCAATCTACAATTTAAAAGAGGCACTATGAAGTTGAGGTTGGTTTGAGACATCTCAGCTAAAGGAGATCTCTCTTCTGTAGTTCAGCTTATTCTGCTTGCACAAGATAGAAAATATAAATAAATAGATCAGATAAACAAGGTGAACTTGAAGTCCTAGTACACAAGGACAAGTATGATATACAGTAATTAACATTACTGAAACTTGGTGGGATGAAACTCAGGACGAGAATGTACTGATGGAAAGATACAAATTGTTCAAAAGAAAAAAACCTAACAAAAGAGGCAGTGGAGTTGCATTATATGTAAGACATCATTACATCTCTATAGAAACGCATAAAATCAATAAGTTTTCCAGAATGAATATGGGTCAATATAAAAGGAAAAAAGAATGCCATTGCCATAGGTGTATAATACACACACACATACAACCAAGAAGAAATGGGTTGTGTTAGGCCCAGTACACTTCAACATCTTCATAAATAATTTAAATGAGAAGGGGAACTCATCGAATTTGCAGATGACACTAATCTGGCAGGAATAGCCAACAGCCCAGAAGATAGGCTAAAAATTCAGATGGATCTCAACAAACTTGATAGGGCCCAACAAACTGGGCCCTATCTAATAAAATGAAATTCAAAGTAGAGAAAAGTAAGGTTTTATACTTAGGCAAGAAAAATCAAATGTATATGTACAGTTTAGGTAAAACCTAGCTCAATAGCAGTAACTGTGAAAGAATCTTGGAGTCCTAGTGGACAAACACTTAAATATGAGTCATCAGTGTGCGGCAGCAGCCAAAAAAGCCAACGCAATCCTACATTGCATTAACAGCAGAATAGTATCAAGATGATGTGAAGTATTAATAACATTTTATAAAGCCTTAGTAAGACCACTTAGAATATTGAATCCAGTTTTGGACATCTTATTATAAAAAAGTTGTAGAGACTCTGGAAAGAGTGCAAAAAAAAGGAACAAAAATGATTAGGGAGCTGGAACTAAAACATATGAAGAACGGTTATAGGAATTGGGTTTGACATGATAGCAGTGTTTCAATATTTGAGGCACTGGCATAAAGAAGAGGAGGGTCAATCTATTTTTCAAAGCGCCAAAAGGCAAGACAAGAAACAATAGATGGAAACTAATCAAGGAGAGAAGCAACCTAGAACTAAGGAGAAATTTCCTGACAACTCTGTTATTCTGTTTTTCTTCTGCAATCATGGCCACCATAATGGCTTCCTCCCTCCCCCAACTCACTGTGGACATCCAAGACTCCAAGCATCAATTTGCAGGACACTGATTTGTGCAGAACACAGGTTTTGTTATTCCACAAATCTCTGAACCAAAATGCATACAACAGATGTTCAAGGTTTCAAACGACTGGGAGCTAGAAAACAGTTTTCTTTGCTCACCCTGCAATGAAATCTAGTGGTGTCCAGGAGCTGAAGTCAGCCTCTGGCATGGATTTCCTGTTCATCGGAGTATCCAAGGTAACCCTGGAACAGAAAAAGAGCGAGGGAGAGGGAAAGGGAGAGAGGGAGAGGGAGAGGGAGAGGGAGAGGGAGAGGGAGAGGGAGAGAGAGAGAGAGAGAGAGAGAGAGGGAGGGAGGGAGAGAGAGATAAACTCCTTTGGTCACTGTCTGGTTCATCTGATCAATTCTGCCATCATTTCTTCTGTGCTCTAACAAAAGCATCTGGCTCAACCCAGAATAAAGAGCATATTTTTTTTTCAATCCAGTCTCCAGGAAAATGCACTTTCATTCATTACAATCTTCTTGATTAAAGCAGACACGTTACCCAGAATAAAATATTACATCCAAACTTCATCAAAGGTCCAATAGTTTTTTTCTCCCCCAGATATGGAAAATACAGTTTTTCATAAACTATTTTTTCGCATCTTTGGATTCACAAATCCTGAGGAGATTAAAAATGTCAAGATTGCAGCAGAGACCACATTATCCAAGTCCCACCCTCTTTTTGTATGTGTGGCACATGCCTCTGGATCTAGGCCCAATATTCAAGCTACTTCTCTGTGAGGTTCCAACTCTGCAGGAGCTTGGCACCCAGTGAATTTCAGGCCATCCCTTGAACCACATAACTCCCATGTGATTCCAGAATGACTTACGGAAGGATCGCAACAGCTGCAGTGCCAGGGGGTAGGCCACTGTTTGAACCAGAAAGACTCTGGCAGAGTTGATGGACAGCTCCTTTGGCCATGCCATATGCAATCATTCCTAGAATACAGAATACAGAATACAAGAGTTGGAAGGGACCTTAGAGGACCTAGTCAAACCTCCTGCTCAAGCAGGAGACTCTATACCAGAGGTGTGAAACTCGATTTCTTTGAGAGCCACATGAGGATTGTGTTTGACCTCAGGGGGCCGGGGGTGGGCATGGCCATGGTGGGCATGCCATGGGACTCAAGTTGGGGGATCACCTGTGGTGGCCAAGTGCTCAAGCAGGACTTCCCTGAGACCCTTCCTCACTCTCATTATAATCTCCTTCCTTCCTTTTTTTCCCTTCCCTTCTTTCTAATTTCTTCTTCCTTCTCCTCTTATTTTTCCTTCCATGCACTCTTCCCATCTTTTCTTCTTATTCTTTGTCTTTCCTCTTTCCCTTTCTCCTTTCCTGTCTCTTCTTGCATGCTCAAATGCAAAAGGGGAAACATTTCTTTTGTTTTTAGTTTTGATAGCCCTCTGCCAGCCAAAACTGGTGCAGGTTCCCTCTGCACCCTGTTTTCAGCCTGGACGGCATCCTGCGGAACTCTGGCAGCTAAAACAGGGCATGGGCGGGCTGCACGCAACCCCCCCCCCGCCCTGTTTACAGCCTGGACAGCCTCCTGCAGCACTCTGGCAGCAAAAACGGGGTGCGGGCAGGTCATGCGTGGCCCTGTGCCCTGTTTTTGCTAGCAGAGCCACCGCGGGCCGGTCCTTTGCTAGTCCAGTCTCTTCTTAAAAGCCTCCAGTGATGAAGCATCCACAATTCCTGAAGACAAGCCATTCCGCTGGTTATTTGTTCTCAGTTAGGAAATTTCACCTTAGTTCTAGGCTGCTTCAACCCCGTCTATCTCTTCTCTGTCAGTAAGAATTAGATCCAGTATAGCTGTCCCTCTAGTTCCCTCCTCTAACTTATATCCCAGGATAATGTTGCAGGAGCCAATTGGGGTCGGTCAGCGGTACCAGAGGTTTTGTCTTCCAAGCTTTCAGACATGTGCTGGAGCCATCTTCAGAGAACTACTCTTTGTCTGTGTTATTTATAGTGCCTGTTGTATGTGGCTTTTTAGATGTTGATTGGAGTGTGTTGATGACTGGCTTTTAAGTCATTGGTTGTCATTTGTTTGTGCTGTCCAGCCCTTGCCTTCTACATACTTGATAGGCTGGTGGTAAATCAGCACTCCTGCTAACTGATGAGGGCTGTTTACTAGGTTTCAATCACTTCCCTGGCTGTTTTTGTGCCTGTTTGTCCAACAATCTTAGTAGCTGCAGCATTGAATGTATATCCTTGTTCATTGCGGTGTGAGGTTACCAATAACTTCAGGTCTCCTCGTCTGACTTCTTGCTTATATTCTTGCAATCTGGTGGTTAGCTTCCTTCCCATCTGTCCTACATAGTCACTAACTTAACAACTGCAATGATTCACTTAATAACTGTGGCAAAAAAGGTCATAAAATGGGGCAAAGCTCACTTAACAAATGTTTCACTTAGCAACATGAATTTTGGGCTCAATTGTGGTTGTAAGTTGTGGACTACCTGTATATTTAGAGCCGAGGTGGAACAGTGGTTAGAGTGCAGCACTCCAGGCTACTTCAGCTGACTGCTAGCTGCAGTTTGGCAGTTCAAATCTCACCAGCTCAAGGTTGACTCAGCCTTCCAACCTTCCGAGGTCAGTAAAATAAAGACCCAGATGTTTGGGGGCAATAAGATGACTCTGTAAACAGCTTAGAAAGGGCTGTAAAAGCACTATGAAGTGGTATATAAGTCTAAGTGCTATTGCTATTTCTTAACCGTTCAACCCCATGACCTTGGATTTTTCTGTTTTCCACAGAAATAGTCTTGATCACAACAATATCTTCCTCAGTCATTTCATGGTTAAGAATAAAGTTTGACTTTCAGCCTGTTATGAAATGCACCTTACTGTGGAATCCCACCACATCAGATGGCCTCTGGAAGCCCACCTGTCATTGCATCAGTGTGGGAATATAAGAGCAAGGTTAAGAAATGACTTGCAAATATGTTAATTTTAACTATCATTTTAATATATTATGGACTGTTTCATGTTGCTGTTTTAGTGGGTTTTTGTAACCCATTAAAAAGTAGTATTTAGCATTAAATATCAATGCTTCAAATTTTGTTTTACAGATAGTCCTTGATTTACAGCCATATTTGCTGTTAAGTAATCCAGTTATTAAGTAAGGAATCACTTGACCCATTTTTATAACCTTTTTTTTGCTATAGTTCTTAAGCAAGACATCATGTTACTGCAACTTGTGATCTCCACTGCCAGTTCCCCATTAACTTTGCCTTGTTGAAAGGGGAAGGTTGGGACGGTGACAAATATGATCACATGACTGCAGGATGCTGTAACTGTTATAAGATTGCCCAGTTGCAATCACATGCCTGCTGGGATGCTGCAACAGTTAGTATGAGGATCTATCATAAGTCATTTTTTTTCAGTGCCATCATAACTTCAAATGGTCACTAAATGAATGGATGTAAGTTGAGGACTATCTGTATTACAAAATGAACCAATGAATTTATTAAACTATTCCATATTTATGAATTTAGATTGGATTTCCCTTCCTTCCTTCCTTCCTTTCTACTTTCCTTCCTTCTACCTACCTACCTACCTACCTACCTACCTACCTACCTACCTACCTACCTACCACAAAACTGGTTTATGTATTCTGCTACTGAACCTGGATACTTTTTTTCTTAAGTGAAGGAAACAATGTAAATTGTAACCCAATTACAAATCTAAATTCATTTAGAATCAAAAACCTTATTTGATTGTGGATATCCTACAATATATTTCAGACACTACTCTATTAAGGAAAATAGGAATCCTTAATCCTCTACCTTTTCTTTGAGCTGGAGGTCTGTATACAAAAGCAGATTCCCTGGTCTGAACTAGAATCTGCCAATTCAGCAAAAGATAGTGAAAACTCCTAGCATTTCAAAGACTGGGCTTTTTTCATTTGCAATTTTTAAAATGTTATTAACATTGATTTGATTACAGAACTCACTGTTTCAATATTGAAAGCACAGCATTTCTGTAGACTTTATACAGACACAAAACTACAAATAGGGCCAGGTCTATTTTGTAAGGATTGAGTTAGAGGGTTGACGGTCTTTTGTCTTTGAAGCAAGAAAATACAAAGGTCTAATTCAAAGTAAACAAGCAGAATCAGCATTATTACTTAAGGAACAAAATATAAGCTTAGGTCTTAGCCTTTTTGCAGCTTATATTCAAGCTAAAGCCTTTCTGTACAAGTTAAAAAAAGCCTTTCATGAACATACATACATTCTTCTCCCAAATATTTTCTTAAACTATACACTCAACCCTAACAGAATTTTAAAATTGTCATGGAGGACAGAATTTCTACAACTGAAATTTCCAATCTGAGTATTAAAGGCTAAGGAAAATGTTGACCAAATGAACATGCACACACCAGGAACATTCCCATTTTACCTGGAGTTCCAGCTAATGCTGCTTTTGCACCTGTTAAAGTCAATAGCCCCCCTTCCTTCAGGTATTTGGTAGCCAAATGAGTAGAGATGGTTGATGTCCAAACACTTTGCTTCCACATCAGGTCACAGTTTTTGTATAAAGCTAAGGGAAGATATGAAAAACTTTAGACATCATGAAACATATCCACCTTCTGGAGAGAGCATCACCAACTGTTCTCTCTTAGCCAGATAAGGTCTTGTTCTGCAGAAGACAGTTGAGAACAGCTCCCTAGCTTAGCTGCCAGGTATGAAATAGGAATTTAACTCCAACCTGCCCAGTCAGATACCTGTGGGTTTAACAATGGGATGGTCATATATTAAAAAAAAACTGGTAGCATTCAGACACCTGTAGCATTCAAAGCAAGTCTCAGAACATCTAGATCACTCTCCCAGTTCAAAAATAAACTGTCAATTGCAATTTTATTTTGTTCATTTCACACCACTTCTTTTTAATCTGATTTAAATCTAATGAGACACCGATGACTCAATCCTGCTTCAAATTTAGACGCTCCCCTATTAACCATCTGGTTTCTCGATACGGACAGGAGTGAAGGACAGAAAACGTACACCAATGCCTTTGATCAACTTCATAGTTTGCTAACTCCATTTCCCATAACCTCCAAACTGGGCCTTAAATCTTCTTACAAACTACGATTTAAAGTTGAAGGAGGCAATTTTATTTTGCAGGAAGCACATTAAACAATCCCAAGTCTGCAGTTCAACCATTACACAAAAATTTCATTTAAACAATATGAACTGTTTCTACTCACATCAGATATGTAAAGGGAGGATCCACACTAACCTATTGCTGCCCTACAAGGCACACACAAATCTTTTTTCTTAAATATTATGCTTATGCCAAGGGTTTGGAATATAAACCACATCTGAGAGCCAGTGGTTAAGGTGCTGGCCAAGGAACCAGGAGACCTGAATTCTAATGCTGCCTTATGCATGAAAACTGGTTGCATGACTTTGGGCTAATCACCAGGAGACTTTAAGTCCTAGTCCAGGGGTCGGCAACCCACGGCTCCAGAGCTGCATGCGGCTCTTTGGGCCCTCTGTTGCGGCTCCCTGTCCCATCACTGGTTCACCCCTCTTATTTCTTTTTTTTACTCCAGCCCGAAATGGCAGGAAGCAAAAGCTGTCTTATGCACAAATGTGGCACGAAGGCAGATACAGGGCAGCTTCGCTCCTGCATTCTCCTCCCCCCGAGCCGAGAGCGTGCGCACGTGTGGGGACACACTCAAGTGAGTGCCAAAGCGCAGCAAAGGCACGTGCAAGATGGGCGGCCGCTCGCTTAGGAGGGTCTTAACAGGACGCGGCTTCTCTCCTGCACTAATGATCTGGCCATTACCGGATATCCTCCTCCCACTCTCGTGATGCCCTGGCTGTGGCTGAGCCGGGAGCGTGCGCACGTGCGGGGAGACCCTCCTCAAGGAAGCACCGAAGCTTGGGAAAGGTGCGCGTGGGGCAAGCAGCGGCTCGCTTGAGTGTCTCCCCACGTGTGCGCATGCTCCTGGCTCAGCCACAGCTGGCCAGGGCATCACAAGAGTGGGAGGAGCGTGCAGGAGTGAAGCTTCCCTGTATCTGCCTCTGTGCCACATTTGCACGTAAGGCAGCCTTCGCTTCCTGCCGCTTCGGGCTGGACTCCACACTTGGCTGAAGAGTTGCTGGGGGTGGGGGATGAAACGGCAAGGCGATGGCCAGAGCATTAGTGCAGGAGAGAAGCCGTGTCCTGTTAAGACCCTCCTAAGCGAGCGGCCACCCACCCTGTGTATGCCTTTGCTGCACTTTGGCGCTCACTTGGGGAGGGTCTCCCCATGCGTGTGCAGCCGGCTCAGCCACAGCCAGTCAGGGCATCACGAGGGGAGGAGGACGGTCACCCAAAGGGAGGGGGAGACACACACACACACATATACGGAGAGAGAGGGAGAGAAAGAGACATAGAAACACACAGAGTGATACATAGAGAGGGGTGAGAGAGGGAGAGAGAGATACAGTGGAAGAGAGGCATGGGGGGAGAGAGGGGGAGATAGGGAGAGAGAGAATGGTTTTGTGGCTGGGTAGACATGGCTAGGGGATCATGTGACTGGGTGGGAGTGAATGACATCGAGTCAGCCATGCCCACCCAGGTTTTGTGGCTCCAATGTGTTTTTTTTCTGTGGGAAACGGGTCCAAGTAGCTCTTTGTGTTTAAGGTTGCCGACCTCTGTCCTAGTCCCACATTAGGCATGATAGCCGGGCAGGTGACTTTGGGTCAATCACTCTCTCAACCACCTCATAACAGTTGTTATTGTGGGGAAAATAGGAGGAGGAAGGTGTATTATATATGTTTACCACCTTGAGTTACTTACAGTGCATTCAGAAAGTATTCAAACCCTCTTTACTTTTGTCAATTTTGTTATGCGAGAGCCTGATTCTGTTGAAATTCATTTTTTTCTGATTAATCTACACTTAGTATTCCATACTGACAAAGTGAAAACAGAATCTTAGAAATGTCTGTGAACTTATTAAAAAGAAAAAACTGAAATATCACATTGGCGTAAGTATTCAGACCCTTTGCAACAACACGTGAAATTTAGCTCTGGTGCCTCCCATTTCTCTTGATTGTTGTTGACATGTTTCTACACCTTGATTGAAGTCCACTTGTGATAAATTAAATTGATTGGATATGATTTGGGAAAGCACACACCTCTATATAGAAAACCTCACAGCTGACATATTGCACAAAGCCAAAGCCATGAGACTTTTTCAAAGGAACTGCCTGCAGAGCTCAGAGTGCAGGATTATTGCAAGGCACACATCTGGGGAAGGCTAGAATAAAATTTCTGCTTAGATTCCTAAGAGCACAGTAGCCTCCATAATTCTCAAATGGAAGAAGTTTGGCACAACTAGGACTCTTCCAAAACTCACCCAGTCAAACTGAGCAATTCAGGTGAAGGGCCTTAGTAAGAGAGGTGACCAAGAACCTAATGGTCTCTCTGACTAAGTTCCAGAGATACTGTATGGAGATGGCACAGAGTTCCAGAAGGACATCCATCATTGCAGCCTTCTACCAATCTGGGCTTTATGGTAGAGTGGCTAGACAGAAGTGTCTCCTCAGTGCAAAACACATGAAAGCCTGCTTGGAGTTTGCAAAAAAGCATCTGAAGAACTTTCAGATTGTGAGGTACAAGATTCTATGGTCTGATGAAACCAAGATTGAAGAGTTTGGCCTCAATTCTAAACATTATGTCTGGAGAAAATCAGGCACTGCTCATCACCTGCCCAATATCATCCCAACAGTGAAGCATGGTGGTGGCAGAATCGTGCTTGTGAGGGTGTTTTTCAGCAGCAGGGACTGGGAGACTGGTCAGGGTTAAGGGAAAGCTGAATGGAGCCAAGTACAGGGATATTGTCAATGAAAACCTTTTCCATAGTGCTCAAGACTGGGAGGTTCACTTTCCAACATGACAATGATCCTAAGCATACAGCCAAGACAATATAGGAGTGGCTTAGGGATAACTCTGTGAATGTCCTAGAGTGGCCCAGCCAGAGCCCTAACTTGAACCCTATTGAACATCTCTGGAGAGATCTGAAAATGACTTTCCACCGACAGTTGTCATCCAACCTGACTGAACTTGAGAGGATTTGCAAGGAAGAATGGCAGAAAATCCCCCAATCCAGGTGTGCAAAACTTGGGTGTGCATCATACCCCAAAAGATTCAAGGCTGTAATTTCTGCCAAAGGTGCTTCAACAAAGTACTGAGTGAATACTTATGCCAATTTGATATTTCTCGTTTTTTTCTTTTTAATAAATTTACAGACATTTCTAAAATTCTGTTTTTACTTTGTCATTATGGGGTAGATTAATGAGAAAAAAATTAATTTGAACAACTATAGAATCGGTCTGCAGCATAACAAAATGGGCAAAAGTGAAGGGGGTCCAAATACTTTCTGAATGCACTGTAGAAAGTAATAAAGGTGGGATAAAAATCAAATAAGTAAAATAAAAATCCCAAATGCTTTCTAGTCGCTATCTTTGCAATCATAGGCTTCAGGGCAGACTCAACTGTGCAACACATCCCTACTAAAATGCATTTAAATTTAGAAATCTGTTATAAAGTCTTCTATTTTTCCCCAACAGGCTTTTTTTCCAATGCCAGCCAGTCCAGGACACCACTGGAAGAGAGGAAGCTGATGTTATCCTACAGCTTCTATTGCATCAATGGAAATTCAGGGCTGGAGACATCAGGAAGACATTAAATGGGGGAGCTGCAGCACTCTTTGCTGAGCAGCTCCATCACAGACCAGAAATAGGCCATTCTGAAAGACCATGGGAAAGAGAAAGAAGAGAGCATTGTGTGAACTGCCACCCTTACATTTTGCCTTGGCACTGCCTCCAGCCCATCCACCAGCCACACACAGGATAGCATCCACCTTCTTTTCACCCAGGACTTTTCCAATGTCTTCTGTCACCTTTCAAAAGGCAGAGTTGGAAGAGCAGAGTTACAGAACAAGTACTAGCAACTTTGATTTATAAATATTTCAACCAGTCCTTACCAAAGTAGTACAAAGACTCTGTAAAACAAGATCGATAAATATTTCTCCATATGGAATCGTTAGAAGCCTGGCTTTGTTGGTGTTAAGCTTTCAGCAAATCTTAATCTGAAATCTGAAATCATCTGGCTTTGGCACAGATTTTATTAAACTAAAGTAGCTGGGCTTCTGTTTTCCTCTCTTTCTTCTCTTACTCAGGTATAAAGGAGTAGAAAGAGTTCTACTTGCCTGGTTAACAGAGAGAATTTTCCAAACTCCTTCCCTACCTGCAATAGAGAATCTTCATGCTTTTTTCACCATTTTGCTGTTATTAACAACATTGGGAATTAGTAAAATTACAAATATGAAAATAACAGAAAACGGGATTCTAAGGGAGGGAAGGGTGGTTTCTTTTCCTGGGGAGGGGTGGGGGGGAGGACTCAGGTGTCACTTTGGTATGAAGAAGATGCCTCAAAACTTGTTTGGGTGAGCAAGACTGAGCGAGTTACAAAACAGGTTTTGGAAAGCTACTGGGAAAAATAAGACTGACTGTTTTGGGAGTGAAATAGGACAGAAAGCTGCAGAGCAGATGCTAATGTTGTAACTAATGGAACTGGGAATTTTGCAAAACTTTTCATGGTCTTTTTTTCCTGAATTTTCATCTCATTAACATGCATGAACCATACTTCCCTACCTCTAAATAGGAGCAAGAATGCAAAGCATAATGCTTAATGTAAGCCTGTGTTTTGTAAGGCTGGTCTGGCCCTCTTTTTCCATTCTCTGTTGTGGATCTCTCACAAGCAGTGGCTGAGCATGCACCAAAAATATTACTTCCAAGAGGACTTTCAAAAAAATCAGGACAGCAACTTTGATGGCATCACAGGAAATCCTTTACATTTTAATAGGCACTGAAAATACAGGTAGTCCTTGACTTAGACCACAATTGAACCCAAAATTTCCATTGCTAAGCTTACAGTTAAGTAAGTTGTGCTCCACTTTATGATCTTTCTTGCCACAATTAAGTTAGTAACGTGATTGTTAAGTGAATCTGGCTTCTCCTTTGACTTTGCTTGTCAGAAAGTCACAAAAGGGATCACATGACCCTGGGATACTGCAACCGTCATAACTATGAACTAATTGCCAAGCGCCCAAATATTGATCATATGACCATGGGGAAGTGCAATGGTCATAAGTATGAGAAACTTCCCCAGTTTTTCAGTGCCACTGTAATTGAACAGTCACTAAACAAATGGCTGTAATTTGAGGATTACCTATATATCACATCTAAGGGAGGCCTATGTGGCACAAGTTGGACTCTGGCATGTGGTATTATGTTTTCCCTTTTCTCCAACATACCAATCAATGCAAAATTCGCAGGTTACAATAAGTCTAACTCCTGTAATGGAGTAAACAGTTGTGAAATGTTTCTTCAGGGTTTCCAACACTGGCACTTTACCAGCCACGTGACAGGCAAAACTTCAATCAGAATACTGTCCACCAATCAACGCCTTCTAATTCTTATGGATATTGTGGGAGAACAGAGATGTTATTTATGGTAGTCAAAAATGAGAAGTCTAGTAGTGTCTTTTCAGAATGATTTTTCATTTCAATGCCTTCATATTTGTTCCTCTGAAAAGATGCTACCAGACTCCACCTGATTTTGGAAAGATTTAGAACAGGGTTTCCCAACCTTGGCAACTTTAAAATGCACGGATTTCAATTCCCAGAATTCCCCAGTCAGAATGAGATTTAGGACAATTAGGAGAAGTGATTGATTATCTGCTATCAAGTTTGTGTCTTAACAGCTACAAAGATTTTTGTTCCTAATCTGGCAGAGATGGAACACATTTGTTGACCAATCCCAAATTTTTCAAGCTTTGCTTAGGAAGCTGAAGTCAACATTTCCGCTCTTTTCCAATCACAAAGCGCCTAAAAACTTGAGCTCGTTTTTTTTTTACCTGCTCTGCTTGTTCCACAAACGAATCGCCCATTTGCACCACGACGTTGGCGCTTGCCTCTTGGTTTTCTGCTAAATCAATGCTGAGCACCCACTGCGGGGGAGAACACAGACACACACACCAAGATTTTGTTTTGTTTTGATGTTTTCAAACGGGGCTGCATTTGCCCCAAACCTAGGAGGCAAGAGAGCGAAGCACTTCGTTGCAACCGCCTCTCCGCCCCCGGCCGCTCTTTTGCTAAGGGCAGCGCGGCTTCTCTCCCGGGCCAGAAGTGTGCAACACCTTTCCGTGTGCGTTCCTTCCTTTGCACAGCGGCCTCCCCATCACCGCCCCCCCCCTTGTATGCGAAGGTGTAGGAAAGCCGCCTTCTCCAAGGTTTCTTCCACCGAAGCCGGAGTCCACAGACCAACTTTTGCCAACCTTTCCGCACCCCCCAGCCCTTTACCCAATTCTTCGCACGCAGGTGCCGCACGCAGGCTGAGCCCAGCGCTCCCCTACCGCCGTATACCAACGCCCGGGAGACCTCTCCCGCTGCCATGACCGCTGCTCCGACGACAAGCGTTCGTGGTGAAAGGGAAGCAGAAGGCGGGCGCCCGAACTCTCCGCCCCCGATAGGTTGGTTAAGTGGCGGAAAAGGAGGCACGGCCCCTGCTAGGCGATCCTGGTTTCTCTCTTCCGTACAGTCAGGGAGGGGGGAGTGTCCAGACCTGTGCTTGTCAATCTCGCCAACTTCAAGCGGCGGGGACTTCATCTCCCAGAATCCCCCAGCCAGCACTGCTCCAGGGAATCTGGCAGGAAGCTGTGCACAAATCCTCCAAGGGTGTGAGGTTAATCCTGGCAAGAGCTTGCATCTGAGGGTAGGCAAGAAGTAATGGATGGAAGATCATTAAAGAGAGATCCAGTCCAGAACTAATGAGAAATTTCCTGACAATGGGAACAATTAAGTGGAATACCTTGCATTCCAGAGTTGTGGGTGCTCCAGCGCTGGAGGTTTTAAAGAAAATACAGAATAACAAAGTTGGAAGGAATCTTAAAGGTCTTCTAGTCCAACTCCTTGCTCAAGCAGGAGAATCTATCATTTTGAACAAATGACTATCCAGTCTCTTCTTGAAAACCTCCAGTGATGGCGCACTCACAACTTTTGGAGGCAAGCCATTCCATTGGTTAATTGTTCTCACTGTTAGGAAATTTCTCTTTAGTTCTAAGTTGGTTCTCTCCTTGATTAGTTTCCATCTGTAGCCATTTGTCCAGGATGATACAAGGACGTCTTGGTTGGATGAGAAAGTCCTATGATTCTAAAGAAATGTTGCCAATGGGGTCAAAGGTCAGGGAACTTAAGGGACTGGAGGCTAAAACATACGCTGAACAGTTGCAGGAACTGGACATGGCTAGTCTAGTGAAGAGAAGGACCAGGGAGATAGGATAACAGTGTTCCAATATTTGAGGGGCTGCCAGAGAGAGGAAGGGGTCAAGCTATTTTCCAAACCACCTGAAGGCCAGACAAGGAATAATAGATGGATGGAAACCTGGAAATAAGGATACATTTTCTGATAGTGAGAACAATCAACCAATGCCTTCAGAAGTTGTAGGAGCTTCATTCCTGGAAGCTTTCAAGAAGAGACTGGACTTCCATCTGTCAAAAATGGTGTAGGGTCTGGTGGGTGGGGGGTTGGACTAGATGACCTATAAGGTCCCTTCTGTCAGCTCTCCAAAAGCCTCTTTTTTTTCTGAGAAAGATTAAAGCTGCCTTGATTTTGAGTCATTACACCTCCTGAATTGAATTCAATTGGGCTGAATTAAGCTCCAGATATTTTGCCATATGTTGGTAACAATATCGAAATAATGTAGCTTTGCTTTTGTTCTAGGACAGTGGTCAGCAAACTCATTAGTCAACAGAGCCAAATATCAACAGTACAACCATTGAAATTTCTTTTGAGAGACAAATTTTTTAAACTTAAACTATATAGGTAGGTACATTGTTATTAACTTAATTAGTTCTTTTTAACTACAATTAAAAAGTAGGGGGAGGGGGATGCAACACGCAGAGGGCCAAGTCCGCTCCCGTTCACCTCCCCACACTTGTTTACCCGTCCCAGAGAGCTCGGGCTACGCCTCCCTCTGACCCAGCCGCCTTCCTTGCTGGTGTCGCTCCTGAGCGAACTCTTCTGTCCTCGGCTGTTGCAAAGAAGCGGCAGCTCTGGGTGCGCCATGCCTGCTTCGTTCTCTTTGAGAGCTGCTTTGCACCTTGTTTGCAAAGCAACTCTCAAAGAGAACGAAGCGGGCATGGCTCACCCAGAGCTGCTGCTTCTTTGCAACAGCCGAGGACTTTTTCCGCTTGGAGCTCCAAGTTGCGGGGAGGGGGGGGCGGCTGCAACGCTGGCAGCTTCAGTGGGCTCCTTCCCTCAGTGGTTTGTTTTCTTTTACCTAATTAAAGACTGCTCCACGCCTTTTGATCTTTCTATCCAGCCACTGGCGCACAGCGCCGAAAAGACCTCCGGTCACTGCCGCCATCTTTGCGCATGCGCAGCTTTCTTCTCACCGGCTGAAGGACTTTTCGGCACTTTGTGGACTTTTTGGTATTTTGTGGAAGAGCCACACTCAAGTGGCCAAAGAACCACATGTGGCTCGCAAGCCGCGGTTTGCCGACCACTGTTCTAGGATCCTTTTTTTAAAAAAAAAAAACTTGAGCCTATACAAGTGGGATTCCCTGAGGTCTCCCATCCCAGCACTAAATATTGCATGCTGTATTCTACTTTCCTGAAGTACACTATGATCTGCTACCTGGATTAACCTGCACAAAAGAAAAAGGAAGCAACCAATTAATGCTTTCTAGTTCTTGCTCATCTGATTAGCCCACGTATTCTTCATTTCAGCCCTTCACTTTAGGACAGAGATGCAACCTTTAAATAACAGCACTTCAAGATCGGGTTTTGCCTGGTTCCCACATGGATGCCTTCTCACTGAAACTCAGGTAGCTTGATTATCTCCTCCCCTCTGGCTCCAGGGAAATTGCATTACATATAATCTTTGACTTATAACCATTCATTTAGCAACCAAAGTTACAATGGCACTGAAAAAAGTCACGACTAGTCTCTGGCTTATGATCATTGCAGCGTTACTATGGTGACATGATCAAAATTCAGGTGCTTGGTAACTGGCATGTATTTAAAACTATTGCAGTGTCATGGGGTCATGTGATTGTCATTTGTGACCTTCCAAAGTTCACTTAAAAACTGCATGATTCACTTAACAACTGCAGTGATTTGCTTAACAGCCATGGCAAAAATATATTGTAAAATCTGGCACAATTTACTTAACAGCCACCTTGCTTAGCAACAGAAATTCTGGTCCCAATTGTGGTCGTAAGTGAAGGATTACCATATTCTTTTGTTACTATTGCATTGTTATTGAACCCTGCCTTTTCTTTGGGAGGCCAAAGTGATCCTCCACTGTACTCATAACAATCTTGGTGGGGCTGCAGGAAAGCAAGAAGCCTTGCTCACCAACTGGACCCTAAGGTTTGAGTCTAACCTCTTTCTCATGAAATGGTCTTGGCTTGCAGCCCCTTGAGACATCCAGAGATCAACCTAACAACTGAACATCTCAGCTGAGATTTCTTGCTCCTTACTTCTCCAAAAGTGGGAGGTTCCAGGGCAGCCTTGTTCAGGGCTTGTAAGGTGCTTTTTTGAAGGAGACAGAAGTAGGACCTTCATGGTTTTCATAAACAGTGCCTGCCATTAGCCAGAATGAGATAGGGGCATTTGGCCAGATAATACAGGTGGTCCTTGACTTACAACCATTTTTAGTGACCAAAGTTACACCATACAGAAAAAGTGACTTATGACTCTTTTTCACAATTATGTCTATTGCAGCATCCTGATGGTCACATGCTCAATATTCAGGTGCTTAGCAACTGGTTCATATATTTTTTTTGTAAAAGTTTTTTTTTTTTTACACAAATGCACAAAGAAACATACAATGCATTTTTTCTGAACAGAATATTGGCCGAGTCACATATTTATACAATTTTTGGTCATCTCCAACACAATTTATATATTTCACTTTTTGCCATAATAATCTTTCTCTCTAATTTTTATTAACCAATGTTACCCTTCATCCTAATCTCTAATCTTAATCAAATTCAATTTTTCCCTTTTTTCTCCAAATTAAAACCCTTAACTTTAAGATCTCACAACATAATGTAATTCCCCATATTTCCCTAGATTTCCTTATTCTAATCACAAATATTTTTCTTTGTCAACTTTTCCAAATATTACAATCCAATATTTTACTAAAAGTCACTTAAATATATAACATTACAATCATTCATTTCTTTTCCATTGCTTTTTCAAATATGTATCTGATCTCTTCTTATTAAACAATAAACCAAATTACTTTGCACAGTACATGTTCTTAAATCTTAAATACAATTTTCAATTATTTTTTCAAATATATATATTTATACCGCTTCAACAATATCTTCACTTCTAATTGAGCAGTAAATCTAATTATTCATAATACAATATAATTTCCAATTTTTTAGTTAAATTCCAAAATCACGATTAAAAATGTTCCAATTATTACAGTTTCCCTAGTTATAAAGATCTAAATCCTATTTCAATTCATTTATAAATCAAGGTAATTATCCATTGCTTTATACTTAATTTAAACAAAATTATAATTAGATACATTCCAAGTATTGCAATCTCAACTGTTGCATTTTCTAAAATTCATTGTATCTATAAATCTAAATGTATTTCTTTCTCCCTTTCTCCCATTTTCTTTTTTTTTCTTTTCTTCTTTTTCCCCATCTTTTTTTCTCCATTTTAAAATCCTGAACTCTTCTGTTTTGCCCTGTATTCCCCATTACTCTCCATCCCTTTTTCTTCCCACTGTTAATCCCACTGTAATCATTTGAGTTTTTGTTTTTTCCGTTCCCTCCTTTTTTCTTTCCTTGTCTCTTTCCACCCTCTCTAATTTTATCATTGTTAATCCCAATGTAATCTTTAAGGTTCACTTCTATTACTAAAGTTTTCTCTTTTCTCCCGATTCTCTTCTCCTTTTCATTATTACTACCCACGTGATCATTTAATTTTTCATGGTCAATATCTTTTCCTTTGTCTTTATCTTCAGTTTCACTTTCTTGCTTCTCATTTGTAGTTTCTTTATCCACTTATTTATTTATTTATTTATTTTTGAATTTTTGAGTATGTTCTAACGTGATTTCTGGTTCATCAGGTTTAAGTTTTCCATGCAGCATTATAATCATTTCATTTCATTCTGTTTTCAGTGATATAGACATCATTTTAACCATTTCAATAAGTTCCTGCGCCATTTTATTATTTCTGGATTGTTGTTATTCTAATTGTAAGTTTCGTTGTAATCCACCTTCTTTGATTATCAAAGTTGAGCAGCTTGCAGACAAACAAACCTTCCTTAAAAGTTCCCACTGCTCTTATCACTACAAAAGTCCTTCTCTTGTCTTCAAAATAAAAGTTCAATGTTGTAATGTTCTTTTTCCGCCTATAGATGTCCCTCTCCAATCCACAATTCCAATCAACAGCCTAAAGAAGTATCCATTTTGTTTAAAATCCATGTTACCAATCTTTGCCAATTTTTCTCTTCTTTTTTTCATTTGAGTTTTATTGGGTTTAACAATTAAACAATTCTTATTCAACTCTTGTGCATGACTGTGACCATTTACATATCATCACGCTAATTTTCTCCTATACTCTATATAATTTTACAAAATCTACTATCTGTTATTTCCCTTTTTTTCTATCTTCAATCCAATTATACCATTTCTCCCATATTACGTAAAAGTCCAAATCCATCTGTTCTTTAAGTTCCAATGTCATTTTATCCATCTCGGCACAATCTAATATCTTTCTGATTATTAGATATTCGGAGGGTGTGTTCGAACTTCTCCAACATTGTGCAAATGCCAATCTTGCTGCCGTTATCATATGTAGAATAATATATGTTGTCGTTTTTTCATATTTCTTTTTCATTATTCCTAGAAGAAACAATTCTGGTGTATATTCTATCTGGAAGCCTGTTACTTCCTGTATCCAACTATGTATTTCAATCCAATATTTTTTGGTTTCAAAGCATAACCACCATGTGTGAAAGACGGTACCTTGTTTTTGTCCACATTTCCAACAATTGGGGTTTAAATTTGGATATATTTTTGCCAGTCTAGAAGGTGCCAAGTACCAACAGTAAAACATTTTATATTGATTTTCTTTATATTTTGCCGATCTGGTTAATTTATAATTTTTGTTCCAAATTATTTCCCAATCCTTTAGTTCGATATTATATCCAATATTCCTAGCCCAGACTATCATAGCTCCTTTTACTATGTCTTCAGTTCTGTCAAATTCTAGTAAATAATTATAAATTTTGGTTATTAATTTTTCATCTGGGCCAATCAATATTTTATCTAATTGTTTTGGTAGAATTTCAATGCCATATTCATTTTTATCTTTTATATATCTTGATTTTAATTGTAGATAAAGCCACCAATCTATATTTATTCCCTGTTCTTCCAATTCTTGCCTACTTTTTAGATTTCCCTGGTTGTCTAAAATTTCACTGTATTTTACCATTTTACTTAAATTCAATGTATTAGTATGGATCATTGCTTCCATAGTTGAAACCCAATTTGGGATTTTCATGTAATGTTTTTTCTTAATTTCATGCCATGTTTGCATTAGAGCTTCTCGTATTTTATGTTGAAAAAAATTGGAATGAGATTTGTTCTCTCTGTCCCATAGGAAGGCATGCCATCCTTTTTTTAAGTCATGTCCTTCCAGTGTGAGTAATCTTTTATTTCTCAGGTTAATCCATTCTTTAATCCAAACTAGAGTTGCTGCTTGATAATAAAGTCACCAGTCTGGGAGCCCTAAGCCACCTCTGCTTCTACTGTCCTGAAGGTCAGATAATTTTATTCTTGCTTTTTTCTTCACCCATATAAATTTTGTTGTAATTTGATTCAGTTCTATAAAAAATTTCTTATCTAATTTTATGGGAATAATTTGGAAAAAATATAACAATTTCGGAAGAATATTCATTTTAATCATCGCAATCCGACCCAGTAAGGATAGGTTTAATGCCCCCCATCTTTCCAAATCAAATTTAATTTGTTGCATAAGCTTTATGTAGTTGTCTTCTTTGATTGAAGAACATCTCGCTGTCAGCCAAATTCCTAAGTATTTAACTTTTCTCACATTCTGTAATCCTAATTTCCCCTCTAATTCTCTTTCCTGTTGTATTGTTAAATTTTTGACTATCCTTTTTGTTTTTGTCTTATTAATTTTAAGGCCTGCTACTTCCCCATATTTTTCTATTTCCCGTAATAATATTGGTCCTATTTCCTTTGAGTCTTCCCAAAAAAATTCCAAATCATCTGCAAATGCCATTAATTTATATTCTTCCATTCTAATTTTGGTTCCCTAATCTCTGGGTTTGCTCTAATTTTCATCAATAGCGATTCTAAAGTCAAAATAAAAAGCAGAGGTGACAGTGGGCATCCCTGACAGACTCCTTTCTTTATTTAAAATGTTTTTGTAATTTCTCCGTTTATTATTATGTTTGCTTTTTGAAACGAATAAATTGCTTCAATCATTGGTCGCCGAATTTCATTTCTCTAATTTGACTAATCATATATTTCCAATTTAAATTATCAAATGCTTTTTGTGCATCCAGAAAAATAAGGGCAATTTGTTTCTCTGGATGTGCCTTGTAATACTCTAATATGTTCAATACTATTCTTGTGTTATCTCTAATTTGTCTAGAAGGGAGAAAACCATTTTGGTCAGAGTGAATAATTTCGCCATAATTTCTTTGGTGATTTGAATTCCTTTTCCTTTTTAAAAACCCCAGGAAGTATCTTGAAGGAAAAGTGAAGGGCTCAAAGAGAAGAGAGGAGAGTGGGGTGTGTGTCAGCTCTCCACCTTCAGCTGTTTAGTGGCGAAGAAAGTGGATTGGCTCAAGCAGAAGAAATGAATTAAAAGAAGTAACAAAATTGCTTTGGAAAGCAAGAAAATAAAAATAAGAAGCCAGATTGAGTATTTGCAAATTTTAGATCTGTGAACCTATATTAAAAAATGAGACTGAGTGAAAATTATTGAAGGAACTTTAGTTATAAAAAAATTTTTCTATTTTTTTTTCTCTTTTCTTTTTTTTCCTGGATCAAAGTGGTTGGCAGCGCCATCTAGAGATACAAACTAAAAGACATTGTTTCAAATAAATTGACTGAGAAGACTGGCCTTGAGATTGTAGGCTTGGACTGATAAGAAACAGCTGTGTCTGGCAAAGAGTTGTGTATTGAGATTGTTAGCTTTAACAGAAACATAAAAGAGTGAATCTTTGAAACTTTTGAAGCAAAAATAAGAACAAGACAATCAAAACAATATAAACAGCTTTGTCTGGGAATTTTTTTTTCTCTTGAAGTGGGCTTTGTCTTTACTCCTTTTTTGTGGGGGACATCTTTTTCTTACTTTTTTCCCCTCTTTTTTGTTGAATTCTTGATTTTTTTTTCTTTCCTCGCTTTGGGTTTAGGATTGTATCACTATTTGATTATTCTCAGTTATCTTTTCTATTTTTCCTTTATTTTTATTTTTATTGATTTATCTTCATCGACTGGATTAAATTTTGTACTCTTTTTTTTTCTTCATCTTTTTTTTCTTTATCCTTTTTTGATTGGTAGGTTTTTTGAATGTGGGAATTTTGATGATATATAAAAAATTGGATTAAAGTAAGAAGAACCTGAAGAAACAGAAGCTTTTGGGTTTTGTTTTTGGTTGGTTCCCCCCCCCACTTTTTTTTTCCTTTTCTTTTTTTTCTGCTTTTTTTCTGTTTTTTTCTTTTGATTGTTGGCAATGTGTTTTTGGAGAGTGATGGAACTTTTTGATTTTTATGTTTAACTAATTCATTCAATGGGGTGGATTAGTTATTTGGATTATAATTTAAAATAGCATTTTGATTACAAACCCATTTGATCACAGTGTACAAGGTGGGACAAGATGAAAAAGGCAACAACACAATTACCTTTCACAACACTAAGTTCAAGCCCTGCAGTGCAGAGGACATTGGATACTATGACCATGCAACTGGAACTAAAAAATATGATACAGGTCTTCCATGATGACTTTAAAGAAAGGATGGAAAAGGTGGAAGGAGAGCTTAAAGAAGTGAAGGTGATGATGGGTAAGAATGAAGAAAGGATACAGAAAGTGGAGGAAAAGGCAGACTCAACAGAAAAAAAACTGGAGAAATGGATGACAGACTCACAATTGCTGATAGAAACCAGGAAAAAACAATTATCTCTCTCGAAATGGACAGAGCAGAGTATTACCTAAGATTCCAAAATATAGAAGAGAAGGGAGAAAACTTGGTGGAAGTGGTGGCGGAGATACTGGCAGGAGTGATGGAGGAGACCAAGGAAAAGATACTAAATGGGATTGATGAGATATACAGAGTTCATACTCGATAGGCAATGAGAAATAAACTGCCATATTACAGTATAAAAAGAGGAAATAGTGAAAGATACTATGATTAAATGGGCAAGGAATTTCAACCATACAGTAGAATTAGAGAAGTGGGAAAAGATGTGGAGAATAAATATGAAATTGACAATATCAACAGCATACAAGGAAAACCAGATGAAAATGTTTCCTAGATGGCATCTACTGCCAGCTAGAATAGCAAAGATGTTCCCTAGTAATTCACCAAAATGCTGAAAATGTAAGAGTAACTATGGAACATACTATCATCTCTGGTGGACTTGCCCAGTGGCAAAGAAATTCTGGGCCAAAGTAAAAAAGTGGCTAGAGGAGATAACACAGAAATCAATAAAGGGAGAAACAGAGCAATTCTTACTAGGGATTCCCATAGAAAATTACACAAAGGAAATGCAATATTTAACATTACACATACTAACAGCAGCCTGCATAGTCTATGTGCAAAATTGGAAGAAGGAAAACTCACCAACAAAAGAAGATTTAATTTAAAAAATTTTAGAGTGCGCAGAGATGGACAAACTAACAAAAGAATTCAAGGAGAAAGCGGATACAGAATATTATAAAGTGTGGTGCAGATGGTATGAATGGTTGGAGAATAGGAAAAACGAGAAAGTGGAATAAAGGAGAGAGAAAAAATGTTAAAGATCAAGGTAAAATGTAGACGAAATAAGGGAAGATAGATAACAAGTGGAGTAAGATAAAGTTAAAATATGTGTAAATAGTAAGAAAGGACCACTTCGAAAGAGCTGTTTTTAAAAAAAGTGTATGTATATAAATGTTGTATGTTTGTGTCTTGTTTTAATGTGTTTACAATAAAAAACTTCAAAAAAAGAGTATGATAATATTTATATAATGGGAGATTTCAGTGTGATAAGGGAAGTAAACTGGGACTATAAGACGACAAAAACTAACAAGAAACCCAGAAAAATGCTCCCAAAGGCCTTCTTCACAATGGTAGAGGAAATAGGTATCAAAGATGTTTGGAGAGAAAGGCATTTGAAAGAAAAATAGTATACTTTCTACTCAAATAGACATAAGTCATGGTCCAGAATAGACATGATGTGGATGACAAATGATTTATTAGCTAATGTACAGGACATAAGTATTGAAACAAGTATTTGGGCAGATCATAACCCGATTATAACTACATGGAAGGGACAAAGAAAGAGATTAAGATGGACATTGAATCAGACAATATTAAATGAAAAAGAGTTTCAACAATCTGTAGAGAAAGAATTGCGTTTCTTTTTTAAGGAAAACAGAAAGGAAGATACTTCACTACAAAATGTGTGGGATACAGTAAAAGCATACATTTGAGGATTGGCAATGACTTATGTGGGAAAAAAATAAAAAGAAAAGACAAGCACAGAAAAAACTGGAAGAAGAATACAAGAAATTGGAGATGGAATTACAAAAAAACACACAAATTGAGAGGATTAAAAACCAAATGGATTTGAAAAAAACATGAAATGAATTTAATTGAAAAAGAAGATTTGGCCTATAAAATAAAGATGTCTAAACAAAACTTTTTTGAAAACGCAAATAAGCCAGGTAGATGGCTGGCATATAAAATGAAAAAGGAGAAGAAGAAATTAATTAATCAATTAATAGATGAAGAAGGACAACTATGTTATCGAAATGAGGAAAAGAAAAAAGTGGTACAGAAATACTATAAGAAACTCTATGAGCAAGAGACAATATCAGAAGAGAAAATATTTAGAAAAGTCTGAAATTCCGTTGACAGTTGCAAAACAAAATGGCAGCTCAGAGCTGAAACTCCGAGGCTAGGAGGGAGATCTTGCTCCCCACAGAGAGGGCCCGCAACTTGGGTGTCCTCCTGGATTCACGGTTATCTTTAGAAGATCATTTGACGGCCGTGGCCAGGGGTGCCTTTTATCAGGTTCGCCTGATCCACCAGTTGCGTCCCTTTCTGGATCGGGACGCCTTGCGCACGGTCACTCATGCCCTAGTTACCTCCCGTATGGACTACTGTAATGCTCTCTACATGGGGCTCCCCTTGAAAAGCACCCAGAGGCTCCAACTGGTCCAGAACGTAGTCGCGCGGGTGATTATGGGCGCAGCTCGTTACGCCCATGTAACACCTCTCCTACGCGAGCTGCACTGGCTCCCGGTGGTCTTCCGGGTGTGATTCAAGGTGTTAGTTATCACCTTTAAAGCGCTCCATGGCTTAGGACCTGGGTACCTACGAGACCGTCTTTTGCCACCAATAGCCTCCCACCGACCAGTTCATTCTCACAGGGAGGGACTACTCAGGGTACCGTCAGTCAAATTATGTCGACTGGCGACTCCCAGGGGGAGGGCCTTCTCTGTGGGGGCTCCAACCCTTTGGAATGAACTGCCCCCAGAGATACGGAATATCCCTGATCTCCATGCTTTCCGCCGTGCCCTCAAGACCCTGATGTTCCAACAGGCAGGGCTAAACATACAAACATGCGAATGGTTTTTTAAATGTTATCTAATTCTGGGTTTTATTTAATTGACCAAACTAAGTAACAATTTTAATTAGCAATTTTATGATGTTTGTGTGTCTATATTTTTCTTGACTGTACACCGCCTTGAGTCCTACGGGAGAAAGGCGGTATAGAAATATAATAAATAAATAAATAAATAAATAAATAAATAAATTTACCAAAAATACCAGAAGAGTATAAGGAAGCTTATACTCGTATAAGCGTAAGTATAAATATAGAGAAAGATAACGATGATGGAAGTCATAGAAGGCATCAAAAAACAAAAAAATGGTAAAACACCAGGTCCAGATGGATTACCAGCAGAACTGTATAAAACATTTCAGGATGTACTTAGTAATATGATGCTGGAAGTATTTAATGATCTTTTAGTGAATGCAAAAATACCTGATTCATGGAGGGAGGCGTATATTACGCTTATACCAAAGGGGGATTCAGACTTACAACAAGTTAAAAACTATAGACCAATATCTTTGCTAAATGCAGACTACAAAATATTTGCATCAATAATGGCGAATAGATTGAAGAGGTGGTTAAATGAGTTTGTACATGTAAACCAAAATGGGTTTTTACCAAAAAGACAAATTAGAGACAATATGAGAATGATTTTGAATATTTTAGAATACTATGAAGCACATCCAGAAAAACAAATGGCATTGATGTTTTTAGATGCACAAAAAGCTTTTGATAATGTGAATTGGAAATTCATGATAAAACAACTACAGATTATGGATTTTGGGGGAAGATTTATAAAGATGATTGAGACAATTTACAGTAAACAATTTGCAAAAGTAATAATAAATGGAGATATGACAGAGAAAGTTAATATTATGAAAGGAACAAGACAAGGATGTCCTCTATCCCCATTGTTATTTGTGTTGACTCTAGAGGTGTTAACTAGAAATATAAGTTTAAGTTTAAGTTTTATTAAATTTCTATACTGCCCTTCTCCCGAGGGACTCAGGGCCATGTACAGCCATATTAAAACACATGAATTTATAAAATTTAAAACCAATTAAAATCAGATATATGAAATTTGGCCATCAATTTAAAACACACATACACCCATTTAAAATTCATATTAGGACAGTCCGGCTTGCTGAAACAGAAGGGTCTTAAGGGTGCGGCAAAAAGTGCGCAGGTCGGGGCTAAGACGAAGCTCTAGGGGCAGCTCATTCCAAAGGGCTGGTGCCCTCACAGAGAAGGCTCTCCCCCTGGGTGTCGCCAGTCAGCATTGTTTGGCCGATGGCACCCTGAGGAGCCCCTCTCTGTGGGAGTGTATTGGCCGGTGGGAGGTTGTTGCTGGCAGAAGGCGGTCTCATATATACCCCGGTCCTAAGCTTTAAAGGTGGTAACCAACACCTTGAATCGCACTCAGAAGACCAACAGAAGCCAGTGCAGCTCATGCAGGAGGGGTGTTACATGGGTACGCCGGGTCGCACCCGTAACCACCCACGCGGCCGCATTCTGGACCAGCTGGAGCCTCCGAGTGCTCTTCAAGGGGAGCCCCATGTAGAGAGTGCTGCAGTAGTCCAGACGGGACGTGACGAGGGCATGAGTGACTGTGCGCAAGGCATCCCGGTCCAGAAAGGGATGCAACTGGTGTATCAGGTGAACCTGATAAAAAGCTCCCCTGGCCACGGCCATCATATGATCTTCCAAAGAAAGCCGTGCATCCAGGAGAACACCCAAGTTGCGAGCCCTCTCTGTGGGGGCCAAGGTTTCACCCCCAATAGTCAGCGATGGTGCCAGCTGACTCTACCAGGCTGCCGGAAACCACAGCCACTCAGTCTTGGAGGGGTTGAGTTTGAGCCTGTTTCTCCTCATCCAGATCCACATGGCCTCCAGGCACCGGGACATCACATCAAGGGCATCATTGGGGTGGTTCGGGAGATGTACAGCTGAGTATCATCAGCATACTGATGGAATCTCACCCCGAAACCACGGATGATCTCACCCAGCGGCTTCACATAAATGTTGAACAGAAGGGGTGAGAGGACTGACCCTTGCGGCACCCTGCATACAAGGCGCCTCGGGGTCAACCTCTGCCCCCCTGCCAACACAAACTGCACACGGTCGGAGAGGAAGGAGGAGAACCATCGCAACACTGTGCCCCCCACTGCCAACCCCTCCAATTGTTGCAGCATGAGACCATGGTCGATGGTATCAAAAGCCGCTGAGACATCTAATAGGACCAGACATCTAATAGAGGAGCAACCCCTGTCCTGAGCCCTCCAGAGATCATCGACCAATGCGACCAATGCCGTTTCAATGCTGTGCCCTGGCCTGAAGCCCGACTGGAGCGGGTCTAGATAATCGGCTTCATCCAGGTACTAGGGAAGTTGTCGCGCCACCACACTCTCAACAACCTTCGCAACGAAGCGAAGGTTGGAGACTGGGCGATAATTCGCTAATACAGTCGGGTCCAGGGAAGGCTTCTTGAGGAGAGGCCTCACCACCGCCTCTTTCAAAGAGGGGGGAAGTAACCCTCACTCAAAGAAGCATTAATAATCCCCTGGAGCCAGCCTCATGTAACCTCCCGGGAGGCCAGCACCAACCAGGAGGGACACAGATCCAATAAACATGTGGCAGCGCTAAGCCTCCCCAGAATCCTGTCCATGTCCTCGGGAGTCACAGGGTCAAACCCCTCCCAGATAACATTCTCAAGATTCCCCTCCATCAGTCCATCCAGTTCTACCCAGATGAGTAGACAAAATAAAGAGATAAAGGGGACACAAATCAAAAAAGAAGAGTATAAATTACAAGCATTTGCTGATGATTTAATGTTTATACTAAAAGAATTAGAGGTAGGACCTAAATTAATAGAACAAATAGAGGAATATGGAGAAGTGGCAGAACTGAAAATTAATAAAGATAAAACAAAGATATTGGTGAAAAATATTATAGAGAAACAGAAAAGAGAATTAATGGAGAAACTAGATATTCAGATTACTAAAAAAGTAAGGTATTTGGGAATACAATTAACAGCAAAGTGTGCAACGATTAAAGAAGATAATTATTACAAATTGAAAAATCAGATTGAAACATATTTGGGAAAATGGGGGAGATTGCAACTATCATTAATGGGAAGAATAGCAGTAATTAAGATGAATATATTACCTAGGCTGCTGTTCTTATTTCAGACAATACCAATAAAAGTGGAAAAGAAATATTTTGAAAATTTGAATAAAATGATATTGAAATTTATATGGCAGGGGAAAAAAGTGAGAATTAGCATGAAAATGTTACAGGATGCAAGATTAAGAGGAGGTTTTGAATTACCAAATTGGGTACTATATTATCAGGCAGCAGCATTATCTTGGTTAAAAGAATGGATTGTGTTGAGAAATATAAGACTATTAACTTTGGAGGGACATGATTTACAACTGGGTTGGCACGCTTTTTTATGGTATGGGAAGAATAAGATACATAGTTATTTTCAAAGACATTATGTGAGGAATGCATTATTATTAGTATGGGAAAGAATTAGAGAAAAACATTATTTGAAAATACCAATATGGCTTTCAACAATGGAAGCATTTGTACATCCAAATATTATGAATATGAGAAATATTATAAGATATAAAGATATCTTATCAGCAACAGGGGAATTGAAAATGAAACAAGAATTAGAGGAACAAGGGATTGAAATGGAGTGGTATACCCAGCTGCAAATACAATCAAGATATGAAAAAGATGCAAAATTATATGGAACAACTATGGGAAAGAAATTATAAATTAACAATGGCCACAGCATATAAAGAGAACTTGTATAAAATGTTCTTTGGATGGCACATGCCACCAGAGAGATTGGCAAAAAGATAAATCACCTAAATGTTGGAAATGCCATCAGATACCAGGATCATATTATCATATGTGGTGGTCATGTCCAGAAGCGAGAAAATACTGGGCAAGAATTAGAATATGGTTAGAGAAGATGATACAGCAACATATTGATTTAAAACCAGAACTGTTCCTGTTGGGTATTTTTTCAGAGAAGTATAGTAAAGAACATATATATTTGATAATACATGTTATAATGGTGGCAAGAATGATATTTGCACAAAAGTGGAAAGCAGAAAAAAACCCTACAAAGGGAGAAGTAATTAAGAAAATATTGGAATGTGCAGAAATGAATTGGTTGACATTGGCAATTAAAGGGAAAACAGAACTGGAGTATTACAACATTTGGGGGAAATTTTATCAATGGATAGAAAGTGAGTATAGACAATAAACATGGTAAGAACTTTGAGATGAATATGTTGTAGTATGTTAAAATTAAATGAAAAAAAGGAAAGATAAATATATGTTAAGAAATGATGATCAACTTTGAAGATGATGGCACAAAAGTTATACCGAGATGATACTGTACATGGATTAATTAATAATGTACAGGAATATTAGAAGAAGAAGAATTGTAAAGTAAAAAAGAAATTTGAAATGAAGATGTATGTAAATAGAAATCGGGTCTGCTCGAATACCATCTTAGATTGAATTAAAAAAGGAAACAAGGGAATGGGAAAGAGGGGAGGAGTAGAGAGGGAATAGTAGGGGAGTTATGAGGTGAGAAGAGAAGAGAAGAGAAGAGAAGAGAAGAGAAGAGAAGAATGGGAAAAGGAGAGGAAGAAGGAAGAGGAAAGAAGAGTAGGAGAGAGGGTAAGAAGGGGAGGAAGAATAGAGGAGAGGGAAGGAGGAGAGGAAGTAGAAAAGGAAAAGAGAGGAGGAATGAGGAAAGTAGAAAGAAAAGAGGAAGAGAAAAAGGAAAGGTTGTAGTAAAACAAAGGAAGGAAATGGTAAAAGAGCAGACCCGAACAATTCATTAATTAGCTAATAGAAATTAAAGAATAAGATGAATGAACGATGGATAAGGATGGATAAAAGACTGTACATTTAAATATGTTGATGAAAAAAATAAAAAATAAAAAAAAGAGTGAATAATTTCATTCAGTATTTATTTTATTCTTCCTGCCATAAAAATCTTGTAGCCTGCATTCAAAAGTGAAATTGGCCTGTAGTTTTGAATTTGGTTTGGGTCGGTACCTTCTTTCATAATCATTGTGATATATGCTTCTCTCCATGAAACGGATTTTTGCTTCTAACAAAACCTTGTTAATACAGTTCTAAAAGAATGGGATCTAATAGCTCCCCCATGTTTTTGTCAAATTCTCCTGGTAAACCTTCTGGTCCCGGGGTCTTATTATTTTTTTGTTTTTGAATCTCTTCTTTTAGCTCTGTCAATGTTATTTCCCTATTTAGCAGCGTTCTCTTATCTTCCTCTATGATGGGCATCTTTTTCTTTTTTAAATAGTCATTTATTTTTTCTATCTCAGTTTCCTCCTGTGTATATAAGTTCTCAAAATATTTTAATGCAATCCTTTTAATTTCTTCTTCCTTATTTTGTAAATCCCCTACCTCGTCCTGCAGTTGGTGTATTATTCTACTTTCCCTTCCTTTTCTTAATTTGTATGATAACCACCTCCCTAGCTTATTTGCGTTCTCAAATTGGTAATGTTGCACATATTTAATGTTTTTAACATGTTCTGCTTGTTCTATTAGGTTTAATTTATGTTTTACTAATGTTAATTCTTCAATTATTTATTTATTTTTATTTATTTATTTCCAAAAATTTATATGCCGCCCTTCTCCCTAAGGACTCAGGGCGGCGAACACAGGTTAAAACATACAATAATAAAAGGTAACGTAATTAAAGGTTAAAACATACAATAATAAAAGGTAATGTAGTTAAAACAACAACAATAAAATAATAAAATCCAAAGATCAGGGTCAGCCCATTAGTTGTACATCACCTGGTCTTATCTGAATTTTTTTCCTAGCTGTTCCAATTCTTTTACTAATATATCCTGTTGTTTCCATTTTTCCTTGTTTCTTTTTGCCATATATGCTACAGTTATCCCTCTTTGTGTATGCTTTTATTGTCCCATAGATTCTGCAAATGGATATTAAACCCACAGATACTACAAGAGAAGGAATACATACAAAAGATTAATCAGGAACTGACCTTATTTCTAGAAGTAAATAATAACACACTTCTTTGCAGAATTCTCTTCTTCTTTTTTATTTTGTATTTCCCCAAGTCAATTTAGAATCCAAATCCAAATTCCAAAATCCATTTTTTCTTTCTTTTTTCTTTTTTAAAAAAATCTTCTATTACAGGGCTAATTTTAAGTTTCTCTTTGTTCTTTCTTCAACGATCAACAGGGATTTTTTTTACATTCTTCCCAATCCTCTTCACACCTATTATGGGTTTTTGTTTCTTCTAATTTTTTAATTATCTCCACACATTTTAGTGTTGCATTCATTCTGATGGGCTTCTCATGAGGGTTCCAGTTTAGAAAAAACACAAGGACAGGTGTTTTCTCGTGATGAGAGAGCAGCGAACAAAAGGCTACCATCTCTTTTATTAGTTATCCAAATACAGAGTCATCAGAAGGCGTTATTATGGCTACACATCTCATATTACATACAAGAAATAGAAAAATATCCATATAGGTTTCACATTCTACAATTTACAGTAAATCACGTGAATTCTAGGAAAGCGATACTTAAGGTAAAACAAAACTTAATTCTGTCATGTTATCATATTTGGCTTTGTTCCCAGCATCCCATCACCTGCCAACAAAGAGGCCCCGTTCTGCAAGGAGATGTCTCTTCTATACAGGCACAGCCTATGTTCTGAACAAAGAGAGAACGAATAGGGCCCTTCAGAGAGTATCCAGCTGAACCCGCTTTTCATAGTCAGATTATTTCGGTGCCAAGCTCCATACAGTGTCCAACCAGTTAGACTGGTCTATACATGTACTATGGCCACCGCATTCCCACATTTTAGTCCAAAAATCAATTTTCTTTTCGGGCTTTGCCACTTTAAATTTCCGCTTTACTCTTCTTCCTTCATTGCCCCCACGCCCATTAGCTACTGTTATTTCACTGGGGCACCTTTAACAAATTTAAAAATCTTCCTTTTTTGCCTATGAGCTGGCAATCACCCGGCTTCAGTACTCCATTCAAATCACCGCTCCTGCTCAAAACTTGGTCCGGTTGCCCCAGCTTAATGATGGCCACAATGGCTGCCACACCCGCTGCCAAGTCGAAGAGTTTCCTCTGACCTCCAAGGAACTTTCCTGTTCCTCTTGGTTGTCTGAGATGCCTCTCCTTCTCCACTGTCCCTACAGGACAGATCTGGTCCAAAGACCCCTCGATAGCACCTTGTCAGCCCAGGATTTTGCAAGGCTCATCAGAGCCTGCTATTCCCCGACTGTCTCACCGTGACGCTTCCAGTAGAATCACAACTGGCTCATATTTATGACTCTTGCATTCTCCCCAGTTCAGGTAATCACCATTTTTAACCTTCCCAGATGGTTTCTGACAAGCATGGCAATGGGGGAAGCCAGGTTTGCTTAACAACTGTGGCAAAAAAGGTTGTAAATTTGGGCAAAGCTAATTTAACAACTGCCTTACTTAGTAATAGAAATTTGGGGCTCAATTGTGGTTGTAAATCAAGGACTATCTGTAACACAGAGGGGAACCTAGCACAGAGACTACTGATCACTTCTAACCTAAGACTTACTCCGGGTTTTAGGAGTAACACCTGGGCACCTAGTAGCACTTAGGACAAGACAGGACAGGACAGAACAGAAAATTGGAAGGAACTTTGAAGGTCTTCTAGTCCAACTCCGTGCTTAGGCAGGAAATCCTATACCATTTCAGACGAATGGTTATCCAATCTCTTCTTAAAAACTTCCAATGTTGGCGCAGTCACAACTTCTGGAGGCAAGTTATTCCACTGATTAATTATCAATTCCAGCAACTTTATATGTTTTTATGTTTTATATTTTACTTTATAGTCTTTATATGTTTTAGCCTCCAATCCCCTAATCATCTTTGTTGCTTTCTCTGCACTCTTTCTAGAGTCTCAACATTTTCTTTATGTTGTGACGACCAAAACTGGATGCAGTATTCCTAGTGTGTATACCTTAGACGTCACATGATCTTGATTCTATCCCTGTGTTTATGCAGCCTAGAACTGTGTTGATTTTTTTTGGCAGCTGCAGCAGATTGCTGGCTCATATTTAAATGATTGTCCACTAGGACTCCAAGATCCCTCTCACAGTTACTACTATTGAGCATATGTAGTACACATATACTGTACCTATGCATTTTATTTTTCTTGCCTAAATGTATTAATAGAAGAGATCTGTAGCTCAGGGTTGAACTGTGGGGTCCTTGGGGCTCTCTTAGCTTGATTGTTTCTTACAGACTTTAGATGTATCTTCATATTATCTATGTCAACTTCGAATCAAACCTGGTGGAAGCCATTTTCCTATTCCTCAGTTGCCACACAGAGTGGGGGGTGGGGAAGAAGAATGGAATACTTTGCTGGATACACACAGATCTTTCTCGTGAGAACCAAGATCATCTCTACAGGTGATGGATAGAGCCGGGGCAGAATGCCTGAAAAGCCTGCCAATTAATCTGATTGGCCAATGTGACCTGAGACTGTTGGGGAGGGAGTTATCTCTTAATTATACTAAAACCACAGGAAATATTTAGAGTTGGTTTTGCATTTGATTGTGCCAATATGATCTATCCAATAAAGAAGATTTTTGAGAAAGTCTCTAACCTCAGAGTTCTGATTTGCTTGGGTTTGTTAGTCGGAACATTGACATTAAACCAACTCTCTTAAATTTTGCTCTGCAAAAGGAGAAGCCCTCCGGGGTCCTGAGCCCCGGCCGCCTACCCGGCAACCCCGGGAGGACCGAGAAGACTCAGGGAAGATTCAGAGATGTAGAAGGGGGAGGTTGCTGCCAATCCTGGTACAACCCTGGTTGATGGAGCGCAACCAACAGGTCAGGCTGGAGAGGTAATTTCCCTCCTTGCAGCTAAACCGAAGATCTGCATGAAGAGGACTCAAAGGCCACTGGTATGAGGAGAAGCCCTAGCTGCTGAGGATCTCTACCAAGTGGAGGTGGACACCCCTCTCCTGAGATGCAAAGCAAAGAGAACAGCCGAGTGGGACAAGTAGAGGAGGTACCTGGCTGCCACCCACAGCCCATCGATCAAACAGCTGAGAGAGAGATTCACTGCTGGTGGAAACCATAGCCTGGGCAGTTTGGCCACTTCCTGTTTGCTGGAGCCCAAGCCCGGCTGCAGCAGCCCAAGTGGCTAACCTGCCTCCCCAACAGTGGCAGCAAGTCTGGGCCAGAGGCAGAGCCCTCAGTGGCAGCAGCGAGCCCAGCCGGCCAACCTTGGTTCCCCCCTGGATGGCCCAGCCACCAACCATGGCCCTACTATCCAGCCCCCAGTTGGTTCCCCGGCCCATGGGCACCTTCACCTCTGCCACTGATAGACCTTCCGCCAATGAAAGCCACGTTTGACAGGGACCCAGAGAAACAAACATTTTTTCTCAAGCAGGTGTAGGCTCACCTAGACCTGTTGTAGGTGGTGATTGTGAACACTGTAACCACTAAATTTGAGGGGAAAGCTGCAGAGTGGGTGACAAAACTCCATGATGAGGACACGCCAGAGCTGGAGACATCAATGTTTTCCTGGATGAACTGAGATTCAGATTCGAGGATGAGTCCCAAGCCTTGCAAGCTAAGGTGGAGATTTGGGACCTGAAGCAGAAAGGCCGACCGGCGAAAGAATTCATTCTGCAGGATTGCTGGCAAGCTGAGGTAGTGGCTGGAGTGGCTACTTGTCTACTACTTCAAAGAGGGCTTAGACCAAGAGCTGCTCCAAGGCTGCATTTACCGGGGGGGTCCCAGAGTGAATACATGAATGGTACCGGATGGCCATAGCACTGTACCTCAAGCTGAAACAGTGTAAGAAGCACAGCACAGCTGAGCAGAAACCAAAACAGAGCCAGGAGATGTGCCAGTTCAGACAATGACTCATCACTACTCTGACCACCGACTCCCCCACTGCTTCAGCCAGAGCCCCTATCAAATGCTTCAGGTGCAGCCAGCAGGTCATCAAGCAGCCAAATGCCTAGCACCCACTCCCCAGCCAAAGGGCAACCTGCCCACCACAGCCAAGCCAAAAAAGCTGCTGAGGAAGATTCTGGAGAAGTGTCAACTCTGAAGCGAACCTGACCAAAGCCATCTTTTGCTGCCTCGAACTCTGAAGGGAGGGGGGAAGGGAAGTAGATAGACTGGCTAGCAGTCATAACAAAAAGCTTTCTCATGGGAACCAAGAACAGATGGCTGCTGAAGAAGAAGAGTGACCAAGAGACCCGCCAAATGTTGTAATTGGACAATGTGATCTGGGACACTTGGGGAGGAGAGCAATTGCATATTTAATTGCATTACAAATGCAGGAAACCTCTCAGAATTGGCTTTCACAGGCTATGCCAATATGATGCATCTAATAAAAACGCTCTTTGAGGAATCTGCCTACCTCGGAGTTTTGCTTTCGATGGGTGCGTCACTTAGAATGCTGACATTAAGCCAACTCTGAAAACTTTCCACTCCACATGGAAGCAATCTCCAGGGTCCTGAGGCCCGGCTGCCCACCCAATTCATTCATGGGGTCAGATAAAACTCAGGGGAGATGGAGAAGATGGAAGGGCTGTCTGAGGCCGCCGCCAGCACCAGCATGACCCCAGCTGATAATGAGCCAGCTGCAGGAGTGCCAGCCAGGATGGCCCTACTAGCAGTGACCAGGCCAAAGGTCTGAAAGGAGATTTCAGTCATTGGAGAACTCTACCGGGCTGAGGAGGACCTTGGGCATCAAGGCCCTGGCCGGGAGATTGGATTTGACTTTCCCTTGATGTCCACGCGTGACTTGGCTGCCCTGGTGATGCAGTTGAGGGCGAGGAGATCAATTGAGCTGGATGAATCTGGAGAATGGTGGTACTGGATCACTCTCCCAGGCCAAATGGTGGAGCAACTAAGGAAGAAGTTCAACTGGATGAGCCTCAAGAGAATGGGGCAAGCACGTCTGTTCGAACTGCCTGGAGGACTCCTGACCTGAACCACTCAATCACTTCTGTCCTGGCGCAGTCTGAGCCCCACCGCTGGCTAGAGCAGCCAGCCCACTCCCCACCCAGTGGCAAGATCCAGCCTGGGGATCTTATGTTAACCTCTTCTTTTGTATTTTGTCCATTTTATTTTCCAGAGCATGGTCTTTCCATCGGGGGGTGGGGGTGGACATCTGTCAGCTTTGGAAACCATATTAGCACCAGATGCTTCCCTGCTGCCAACTTCTTGCGCTTGGGAAAATAGGAGTGGGGATTTAAAGGAATGATAGTTAGACATAATAGCATTCTTCCTTTCAGTCAAGGTCATGGTGTTTATGCACCTAGAGGAGGAGTGGTTGCAGGGATGGCTCAAGTTGAGACGGATGATGATTGGGCCATGTGACAGACTGATGGGTGCAGGGGCTGGATTTGGGTTTTTGTTTTACTGAGGGAAAACGAACTCTCAGATTCGGGTTTTCCCAGATGTGCCAGTTTACCTTCTCTAATAAATGGAACTTTGAGAAATGCCTGCCTCGGAGTTTTACCTGGAGTTGGGGACTTGCTGGAATGCTGACAGTATCTCTTATCTATCTCAATGGAGTTGGGGTTTTCTTTCTTGAGTTTTGAATGGAGGCAAGCCTGACATTAGACAAGATCTGCTTTATCTGCCAATCCGGAGGCCCCAGTCTACCGAGGGGGATGAGCACACAATGTCAACCCATGTCTCGGCTTTTCTTTCCTGCCTGTGCTGGCTGAGTTAAACACACGACTCAAACTATGATTTAACTCATTTAATGACAGCTACTCTGTCACTGCGTTATTTTATTTACCAGCAGAGCTAATTATTTCTGGACTATCAGACTTTCCGTACCTTGCCAAGAATTGTTATCAAAAGCTACTACGCATGTCCATCCACCCACATTCCTTCACACTCCTTCCTTTGTTCTCTTGCCAGGAGTGCCGGTTGCTGTGAAAAGCAGCTGGCCCGAATTATTTTCAAAATGTAACAATTATCTTTCTTAGTTAGTGAGGTGTTTTATTTTCTTTATAACAAATAAATGAGTTTTATTAGAGAACTTTTCTTTGGGTTTTATTTCAGAATATTGCAACTTGGAGAAGCCACGATCCATCCTCTAATTAATCAGGGTGATTTGTCCCAGAGCCAAACATGGGATTAATCAATGCTCTGACATTCTGGTAGCAGAGGAGGTTGATTTATGGTTTTTTTTTTCCTTGTTTGTTATTTCTGATAAGAGCGCATAGGCAATTAGTTTTTTAGCTACTGAGGTACGCTAATTATTTTTGCTAACATGCTGAAACACAAGAAAAAGGAAAAAATGAAGCCCAGAGCTTTATCCTCTTTGGAAGAAGAACAGGAGATAGTAACGCCTTCAAGGTTCCAGCCTCTTGCTACAGCTATGCAACTGGAACAAGAAGGCGCCATAGGTGAGGAAGATCTGAAAATGCTTTCGGAAACACATCAAAGGAGAGATATCAGAACAGCTGCTTTTGAAGATAATGAATTGCGACTGAGGTCAGTAGCTTTTTCTTCTCAATTTGCATACTATGAATCTATCCCCCCAGAGCCCACAGATTACGATGTGCTTGGTGCTAGGCCAAGAAAGTTTCCACAAACTGCTGAGCATTCTTCCTCACATATATAGAGAGAAGTAATTTACTATCCTCCTCAAGGGCCTGAAACCACCCAGTGTGAGATGGCCATCAAATCCTATCATGAGCATGTAAAATATTATGAAAATGAACTGTTTCGATTTAAGAGAGATTTGTTTATGCTGGAACAAGAAAAGGCAGAGCCCCATGACTTAAGTTTTTCAAAAAGCGCCATCTTGTCTTCTTCCTCAGAGCCAAAGACACTCCCCCTGGTGGATTCTGTGTCAGGCCAATTAAGACAAAGAGCACTACATACGTCACATGAAAGTCTCCCTGATCAAGTTACACATAAACCTGCCACGCAGTCATTTCTTGTAACTGCAAAGCTGCCCAAAGCTAAAGGTGCAGCACCATCTGCTGGCGAAAGTAATTTACTACAGGAAGCTGAAACAGAACGAAGCGTAGATGAACACTTTAAATTACTACAGCAGACCCTGGCAAACCTGTCTCTAACTCATTCAGAAATTCAAGCTGAAATGCCACAAGTGTTTCCACGGGCCCAAACTCCAACACCCCCTGGTGGTGTTGGTGTCCTTTTAGATGGAACACAACCACGCTTAGTGCAGCAAAGGCAAATGACTGCATCTCCAGCAGGTCATGCCAATATTGCAGCTCAAGCACAAATGGCAGCTGGAATACAGCACATTCTATATGTGCCCCAGCAACAAATGCCTGCATATATGCCACAGCCACAAGTGCAAATAGGGCCAGCTCCTGGTCCACCTCCAATGGCACAACCAAGACCATTTTTAGGTCCACAACAGGCACAGCAAATACCACAGGCATTTCTGCCAGCACAGCCAGCATACCAAATGCAGGCTCCTTACCAGGCATTTTCTGTCTCTCCACTAACTGGTGAGTCAAAACTAAAAATGTCAGGACACAATTATAAAGCCTGGGTCAGTGAGATTACACTATTGCTTCTTAGAGAAGGCACTCACTGCATGATTTTTAACCCTCCTGCACAACCTTGGAATTTTGCAATAAGAGATTTAGAGATAAGAGCTCGCACAACATTATTGATGTCCATGGATACTGAACTGCAGGTCACTTTTCCACCAAACACAACAGCCCGACAAATTTGGGCTGAATTGGAAAATTGCTACAGGCCTGTCTCAATTGAATCTTCATGTTTACTCATGTCTGAACTCCATGGTTCGAGATTGAAACCTGGTGAACAAATTGGAGGGCATTTGACCAAACTGAAAGGACTGAGAACAGAATTGAGAGAAAGAGGCCATAACATTGAAGATATTCAAATGATCAACATCATCATTAACTCTTTGAATTATGAATGGAAAGATGCTGTTACAAAAATTAACCAAGTCCCAATTGCTCAATGCACAGTGGACAATGTCTGTAGACTTTTAATTGAAGAAGAGGCATTCATGTTGGCCACGCCACATTTGAGAGGACCACCCGCATCAAGAGCTCCAGCTAGGTGCCCCTTCCGAGGAAGGACCTACGCTCCAAGGATGCCAAGATGCTACACCTGCAATCGTGTGGGACATGCCACCCGGGATTGTCCCCAACGAGTTCCAGCTCCCGTCACATACCAGCCCAGAGGAACAGATTCCAGAGGCAGATGCAGAGGTGGAAGACAAGGTCGTCGTGGTCCCCGGCGTGATCCACAAACTCCACTCGCCACATTGGCTTTAACCAATGATCCACAACCTCAACCAGAGTACGACAGACGACTCCTGTGGACTTTGGACAGTGGTGCAGCATTGCATGTTACCTACAGAAAGGAACTTTTCACAGAGATGCACGAGCCTGAACCAGAACTACGTGAACTTTATTCTTTTTCAAATCATCCTTGTCAGGTCAAAGGAAAAGGAACTGTTTATGTTGAAGAGCTTGATGCATTCATTCCTGATGTTTATTACATACCAACAGCAACCAGTAATTTGCTTAGTCAGAGTCACTTGTCTAGAATGTTAAAATTCCAGGTTCACCACCTTGAAAATGCAAGTTACATAGTTAAAGATGGAGATATTGTTGCTGGAACCATATTAATTGGTGGTGTTTATTACTTAAAGCCAAAGCCTAAACCACAAACACAGGCAAGTATACAAACTCCAAAAAGGGAGAGCACAGGCCCAGAGAGAGATGCTCCAGAGAGAGATCCTGTTGCTATTCCAAAGGGTCCTAAAGCCAACAAAAAGAGAGTTGGTAAACAGGTTGCTCAGAGCAAGCCTGAGGTTCCGCATAAAAATGTTAATGTTGAGAATTCACTAACAGGTAAACCTTTGCATTCCAGGTGTATCCATAAATGGCATAGAAGATTGGGGCATGCCAGTTTCCGTGTTCTTAGGAAGATGCCGGAGTTCGCAAAAGGTTTGGATCTAAAGGGGTGTAAGGTGTTTTTGGATTGTGCTGTCTGCAAAAAGGCGAAATCCAAAGCAGCAGCCATTCCCAAACACACTACACGCCTGTCAACACGCATTTTTGATTTGGTTCACATTGACATAGTTGGTCCATTTCCGCCATCATTTGGTGGTAGAAAATATTTTCTAACAATTGTTGATAATTACTCTAGATATGGATATGTATATCCTATGAAAGAAAAATCAGAGACTTTTCAGATCGTTAAAGACTTTGCAGCCCTTGTTTCTACCCAACACCAAGTTCGCATCGCCGGAATCCAGAGTGATCGTGGTGCCGAATTCATGTCTCAGCGTTTTCAGGACTGGATGCGTAAGAATGGAATTCTTCATCAGACGTCGGCCCCTGACACACCGGCTCACAACGGAGAGGTACTGCAAACCATGATGCGTTGTCTCCTAGAAGACACCAACCTTGACATGATATACTGGGGTGAAGCTATAAAGTATGCAAATTACATTGTCAACCGTACTTGGAGCAGTGTAACAAATCAGACTCCTTTCTTCATGTTGTATGGCTATAAGCCCGATCTTAAAAACATTCATATTTTTGGTTCATATGCTATGGTGAACATTCTCTTAGCTCAAAGAAGAAAAGGAAGTCCAGCAGCAAAGAGACTGAGATTTATGGGTATTGATGATAATTCAAAATGGAGCAAATTTATTGACTCTAAACATGCAATTGTGATTTCCCAATCTGCTAATTTTGAAGAAGACTGGTCCAGGATTAATTCCAATGATCCTGGAGTTTATTTTCCTAGAGATGATACTGCTGATGCTACGCAGATTGATGATCAAGATTCCACTGGTTCTTCTCAACTCGATGTTCCGTCTTTGCAAGCCGCAGATGCTGACGCTAGCGACGAAAGTGAGGACGAGGGCGAAGCAGAAGAAGACTGGACAGTTGTCCCGAGATGTTCCAAGAGGGCCACAAAAGGGATCCCTCCACAACGATATTCTTGGCAACTGACAAAAGCACCCTTGCCTTTGATTTGCAATGTTACACTTCCACCTGATAATTTCACACAGATCAAGCAGCTCCCTGATTCAGAGCAAGACAAATGGTATGAAGCAATGCAGGTTGAAATGGACAGTCTAAAGAAACTTAAAGTGTTTACACCTGCAAAACCTCCAACAAACAAAAAGGTCATTGGCACTCGATGGGTCTACAGAATCAAAAAGAAACCAAATGGTGAGTCACTGTACAAGGCCAGACTTGCAGCTCAGGGTTTCGCTCAACGTTATCCTGAGGACTACACAAATACTTACTCACCGACAGTTCGAACTGAGAGTGTAAAAATTGCTTTAGCAACTGCAACTATCCTTGGTTTAGAAGTTTTCCAGTTTGATGTTGACACGGCTTATCTGCATGCAGACCTAGATGAAGAGATCTACGTGAGAAGTCCTCCAGGATTCCGACAGCAAGAAGGGGATACCTGGTTCCTAAACAAAAGTCTTTATGGTCTGAAACAATCTGGTTTAATGTGGTATTTATGTCTTACTGACAAACTAAATTAAATGAGCTTTATTAAGTCCGAAACTAATGAGTGCATGTTCACAAAAAGATCTAACAATGCATATGAGATAGTTCTTGTTTATGTTGATGATATTGTTTATATTGGTCCAAATAGGCAAATGAGTGAGATTTTTGCCAAAGCTTTGCAGAGATACTTCACATTGAAATCATTAGGTCATATTAGCACTTACTTAGGTGTTCAGATTGAAAAAATACAGAAGGGGTTTAGTCTTTCACAAGAAGATAAAATTGAACAAATTTTGCATCATTGCAACATGAAAGATGCTAACACAACAAAAACACCCATGCAAACAGATTTTCACAACTTGACTCAAGAAGCAAGTCCTGAGTTCGAGGATCAAACACTTTATCGTTCAGTCATTGGGTCATTGATATACATTAGTAGTTGGACCAGACCCGACATTGCACTTAGTGTTAATCTTTTATCACGACACGTAGGTAAAGCAAAACAGTTTCATTGGACATGTATTAAGAAATTACTGAGACACCTAAAATACACTAAACATTTGAAGTTATTGTTAGAACCAACACATACTGATTATGCAGAATTATGTTGTTATGCAGATTCTGATTGGGCAAGTGATAAGAAATCACGTAAAAGTACTTCAGGTTATATGATGTTCTTAAATGGATGTCCTGTTTATTGGCAAGTGCGTAAACAGAATTTTGTTTCTTGTTCATCTACTGAAGCTGAATATGCTTGTGTTTCAGATGCATGTAATTCTCTAACTTGGTTTGATGCTTTAGTCAGAGATATCTGGACACACCCGATCCGACCGATCACCGTGATGGAAGACAATGAATCTGTGGTTTATATTTCTGAATCACATTTCACAGGTTCTAGGTCCAGACACATTGACATCCGTTATCAAAACATAAAACATTTAGTGAAAAAAGGTTTTGTTAAAATGCAATATGTATCCACACATGATCAAATTGCTGATATCCTCAACAAACCACTTCCAGCAGCTCAACACGAGTATCTGCGTAAGAAGATGTGCCTTATTTGATGATGTACTGATATTCGCTCAACTGGCAAAGAAGGGGAATGTCACTGCGTTATTTTATTTACCAGCAGAGCTAATTATTTCTGGACTATCAGACTTTCCATACCTTGCCAAGAATTATTATCAAAAGCTACTACGCATGTCCATCCACCCACATTCCTTCACACTCCTTCCTTTGTTCTCTTGCCAGGAGTGCCGGTTGCTGTGAAAAGCAGCCGGCCCAAATTATTTTCAAAATGTAACAATTATCTTTCTTAGTTAGTGAGGTGTTTTATTTTCTTTATAACAAATAAATGAGTTTTATTAGAGAACTTTTCTTTGGGTTTTATTTCAGAATATTGCAACTTGGAGAAGCCACGATCCATCCTCTAATTAATCAGGGTGATTTGTCCCAGAGCCAAACATGGGATTAATCAATGCTTTGACATTCTTCTGCGACTCCATTATGAGCAAGACAAATGGTATGAAGCAATGCAGGTTGAAAGACAGATGATAAGCAAATACCGGCTCCCTATACAAGAATAAAGCTGGAGCTGAGAATGGCCGCTACTCAGCTCCTTTTTATAGGCTATTCTGCCGGCTGCTTTGTAATTGCTCACAATTAGCGTCAGTTGATAAGCTGCATGCTTTCCTCCCTGCTTTGAAGTTGCTGGAGCTTTCCTTGGGTTGCTGGCATATGACATCATTGGTCTGTGTTTACAGCTTCAGGTTGGGCTGTTCCAACTATCCAGCACAGGATTCCTATCTCCCAATATCCCACAAACAGCTGTACCGAACCCCACTAATCCCACCACCAACATTGCTACTGCTATCGCCCCATTCTCACCACCATCACCAACACCAGTGTTTATTATTCTGGCATTAATATGTTCTGCCAGCTGGTTTTCCATGTGGAGTGCTCCTCTTATTTGGTAAGTTGTCGAGGGCGCTTGACACCATGGGAGCAACCAAGAAAAGTCCGGAACCCTGGGGTCGACCTCTCTCCAGCCACACCGGTGCCAGGAGGAGACAGAATGGTTGGAGGAGCTGCAGCTTGAGGGGATTCCAGTTCAAGCCAGATGGTCACTGGATGTAGGATTCATGGAAGACCCTGAGGAGAACCCCCCGTGGGTGACTCTCACCAGAGATTAACATGGAGACTACGCCCTGCCAGAATCTGACAAAGAGGACCTCCTGCTGACCCATGCTTTGCAACTACTGCATGAAGCAATTGAGAGTCGGATAGCTCGGGAGACCCTAGCATAGAAGCATTCCCTGCCAGTGCATGGAGAGGCAGGTGAGGCATGCAGGGGGAGTCGCCACCATCTCTGCAACCCCAGTGGCAGCCCCTATCATTCCGCAGGGGGCAGCTTTGGCAGCCGCTGCCCCAGCAACAACTGTTGCTGCTGTCAGAGTATATTCATGAACTGGAATAGGGCATAGCAACAGGTCAGCCAATGAGGGCTGTTTGGTAACTGAAATGTAGTATTTGTTGTATGGGACCATAAGAGACAGTTTGGAGCCTGGGTGTGACTTAACTGTTCTGTATATAAGCTTGAGGGCACTAGCGTCTCTCTTCTCCATTTGCCTTCTCCATTTTGTGCTTCCATTTTGTGCTGTGTTTGTACTTGCTATTTCTCTTCTCTACAACGTGGAAAAACCTACAAGGGTATTGTATGCCTTATGTGTTGGTATTGTATATAAAGACGTTTCTTATATAATTTGAATCCTGCTTAATAATCTGCTTGTGTGTGGTGCAACAAACTCTGACAGCTGCAGTCCAGGCCCCAAGAGGGGGTGGGGGATCCCCCGGGGCACCAAATTCCTAAGGTTCCTCTGCTGGGAATAAAATATGGAGGGGATCCCAAAGCCTTGGGATTCTTCCTAGCTCAAGTCTGAAATCACATGCAGGAGTATGGAGAAGACTTTGGATTGGAAGCAGCCAAACTGAGATGTGTCACCATGGCGCTGGAAGGGGCTGCAGCAGACTGGATGATCACTCTTCACAGTGATAATGCCCCCCAGCTAAGAGATTATTTATTTATTTATTTATTTATTTATTTATTTATTTATTTATTTATTTATTTATTTATTTATTGAATTTATATCCTGCCCTTCTCCCCGAAGGGACTCAGGGGAACAGCCGAAAATTAAAATAACATACAATATAAAAGTTAAGATAACTAAAAATAAATTAAATTAATCGGCCTCCCAATTTAAAACCCCAAGCTATACAATTAAAAAACTAACCCATAAACCCTATTCAGGCCAGGCCGGCTTGCTGAAATAAAAACATCTTCAGGGCCTTATGGAAAGTGTGGAGATCCAGGATCAGCCGTATTCCGGGAGGTAGCTCGTTCCAGAGGGCAGGTGCTCCCACAGAGAAGGCTCTCCCCCTGGGGGCCGCCAGCCGACATTGCTTGACCGACGGCACCCTGAGGAGGCCCTCTCTGTGAGAGCGTATTGGCCGGTGGGAGGTTATGGGTAGCAGAAGCGGTCTCGTAAATACCCTGGCCCTAAGCCATGGAGCACTTTAAAGGTGAGAACCAACATCTTGAAGCGCACCCAGAAGACCACCGGGAGCCAGTGCAGCTCGCGCAGGAGAGGTGTTATATGGGAGCGCCATGTCGCTCCCGTAATCACCCGCGCGGCCGCATTCTGGACCAGTTGGAACCTCCGGGTGCTCCTCAAGGGGAGCCCCATGTAGAGAGTGTTGCAGTAGTCCAGGCGAGAAGTGACGAGAGCATGAGTGACTGTGCATAAGGAATCCCGACTCAGAAAGGGGCGCAACTGGCATATCAGGCGAACCTGATAAAAAGCCCCCCCTGGCCACGGCCGTCATGTGCTCTTCTAAAGACAGCTGTGTGTCCAGGAGGACGCCCAAGTTGCGAGCCCCCTCTGTGGGGGTCAATGACTCGCCCCCAATAGCCAGCGATGGCACCAGCTGGCTATATCGGGATGCTGGCATCCACAGCCACTCGGTCTTGGAAGGGTTGAGTCGAAGCCTGTTCCTCCCCATCCAGACCCGCACAGCCTCCAGACACTGGGACATCACTTCAAGGGCATCGTTGGGGTGGTTTGGGGTGGAGATGTACAGCTGAGTATCATCAGCGTACAGATGGCACCGCACCCCAAATCCATGGATGATCTCACCCAGTGGCTTCACATAAATGTTGAACAGGAGTGGTGAGAGGACCGACCCTTGTGGCACCCCACAAACAAGGCGCCTCAAGGTCGACCTCTGCCCCCCTGCCAACACAGACTGCAACCGGTCGGAGAGATAGGAGGAGAACCACCGCAACACGGCCTCCCACCCCCAATCCCTCCAGCCGGTGCAGCATGATACCATGGTCAATGGTATCAAAAGCCGCTGAGAGATCTAATAGAACCAGAACAGAGGAGCAACCCCTGTCCCGAGCCCTCCAGAGATCATCAACCAACGCGACCAGTGCCATTTCCGTGCTGTACCCAGGCCTGAAGCCGGACTGGCACGGGTCTAGATAGACGGTTTCATCCAGGTACTGCGGGAGCTGTTGCGCAACCACACTCTCAACAACCTTCGCAATAAAGTGAAGGTTGGAGACAGGACGGTAGTTAGCCATAACAGCCGGGTCCAGAGAAGGCTTCTTAAGGAGTGGCCTCACCACCGCCTCTTTCAAGGCAGGCGGCAGGAAACCCTCCCCCAGAGAAGCATTTATAATCCTCTGGAGCCAGCTTCACGTAACCTCCCGGGTAGCCAGTACCAGCCAGGAGGGACACAGGTCCAGTAAACATGTGGTTGCGTTTAACCTCCCCAGAATCCTGTCCACGTCCTCAGGAGTCACAGGATCGAACTCGTCCCAGATAACATTCTCAAGAACCGCCTCAGCCACCCCGCCGGACTCTACCCCGTCAGAGTCCAGGCCTTCCCGAATCTGAGCGATTTTATCATGCAGATACTGTGCAAAATCCTCAGCCTGCCCTTGCAAGGGGTCCTCCCACGCTCCCTGATGTAGGAGGGAGTGGGTCACTCTAAACAAGGCGGTTGGGTGATTATCTGCCGATGCAATAAGAGCGAAAAAGTGGCGCTTTTATCGCCACTAAATAGGTGTTAATGTGAGACCTAATTAGTGTTCGATCAGATGTATTAATAATAAAAAGGAGAACTTTAAAAATTACATTGGGTTTAACAATGGAAAAAATAGAAAAAGGGAAAAGAAACAAAAAAAGAAAGGAGGATGGAATAGAAAGAATATAAAAAACGTAAAAGATTACACTGGGATTATCAGTGAGAAAATTTAAAAAAGGGAAAAGGGATGGAAAATAATGGGAAAGATACAGCAAAATATAAGAGTTTATGATCTTAAAAAACAAAAGATTACATTGTGATTAACAGTGGGAAGATAAGAAAAAGGGAAGAGAGAGATCAGGATTTTAAAATACAAAAAAGAAGAAGGGGAAAGAAAAAGAAAAAGAAAAAGAAAGTAAAGCCTTGGTGGAGCAGCGGACTAAAGCGCTGTTAAGTAGCACTTAGCTGCCAGCTGCCTGCAATTACTGCGAGTTGAAATCTCACCAGGCTCAAGGTTGTCTCAGCCTTCCATCCTTCTGAGGTAGGTAAAATGAGGACCCGGATTGTGGGGGCAATAAGCTGACTTTGTATTAAAAAAAAGAACACCGCTTGGGGGGGACGAAAGCCCTACTAAGCAGGTATATACAAAAGTATGAAGGCTATTGCTTAACGCATTGTAAGCTGCCCTGAGTCTCCGGAGAAGGGTGGAATATAAATCGAACAAATAAATAAATTTATATAAATAAATAAATAAATAAATATAAAGATAGAAAGGGAGAAAGAAATGGAGAATATGTGGTAAAGGAAATGAATACTAGGGAAAAGATGAAAATGTATTTTTAATGAAGTGATTTGAAAACCATATGGAAGTCAATATGCAGAAATGAACTGTATTTTGAATGAAGTGAGTTTAAATATATATGGATGGATGATGAATGTAATAATTGGAATATTTTTAATTAATGAAGGGTATTGTAACAAATGGAATATTCTTAATTATATAGTTGGAATTTAACTAAATAAGAAAAGAAAGTTGAAATGATATTGGATTATGAACTACTTAGATATATTTAACTGGTTTTTGATAAAAATGTTGAAGTGTACTATTTGGAACAATTGATAAAGAAAAAACTATTTGAGATTGGAACAAGAGAATTTAAGAAAATAATTGGGAATTGTATTATGTTATACGAATTTAAATGTAGAGATATTGGAGCAAGATTGATACTTAATTTTTATTGAATATGTTTAATTGTTGAAATGTATTATTTGGAATAGTTGATAAATGAATCATTGGTGATTGGAATAAGAGAATTTAAGGTAATAATTGCGGATTGTATTATGTTATGTGAAGTTAAATTTAGGGGTTCAAATTTTAAGGAGGGAAAAGAAAAAATGAACTATATTAGGATGAGAAGTTAAGATGAAGGGTAATATTGGTTTTTTAGAATTAGAGAAAATAAATGATATGAGAAAAATTGTATATAAAATTGTGTTAAAGATGAACAAAAATCTGTATAAATTTAAAACCAGGCCAATATTCTGTTCAGAAAAGATGCATTGTATGTTTGTTTGTGTGTTTAAAAAATTAAAAAACTTTACAAAAAAAATTGCCCTTTGGGCTGCTTCCAGTTCAGTGCTCCCATTTGGATTACAAGGGGCACCTGTTGTGTTCATGCAATTAATCAAAGAAGTGCTACATGAGCATTTTTACAAAGGGGTCCTGGTATACTTAGATGACAATCTTATATACACGGAAACTATGGAGGAACATGTGAAGTTAGTGTCGACAATCAAACAAACTCAGGGCCACTGAACCAGGGGTGAAATGCTCCCGGTTCAGACCAGATCTGCCGATCAGGTAGCAATGGTGGTGGGTGGTTCAGAGAACTGGTAGCAAAAATCCCTGCCCCCCCCCCCACGTCATGGCCAACCTATCGCCCGGTCGCCTGCTTGCCCACTTGCCCATTTGGCACTTCTTTCTGGCTCACTTACTTTTCCCACCACTTGGCGCTCCGGCTACTTGCTTTTCCTCCCCCTCATCCCCCGGCCTATATAAGTTCCCCTTTCTACATGGCCCAGCTACTTCGGCCAGAAGTTCGCTGGCGTCTGCCCGCTCGGACCTCACCTCGCCTGGACCTCACCTCGCTGACTGCTGCTCCCTCAAAAAGGTAAGCATTGCCGGTTGCGGCCTAGCCTGCCGCGCCCCCCCCCCAATCTCCGGGCTCACGTAGTTCGTGCAGTTCGTAGTTCATAGTTTGTGGGCCTTGTGCTGCCCTCCTGGTCCCCGGGTCCCAATGCTTGCCTGCCTGGCCTGGCTAAGCCGCCTAGCTAACCACCCATGTTCCCCCCAGCCTCCAGCTTGCTTACCTTCACTCTTCGGACCAAATCCCGAGCTGCTGGTCACAACGCCTGCCTTGCTTCACTTGCTGCAATCCCTGCAATCAATTGCATCAGTTAGCAACTGAATCTGCCTGCCTGCAATCAATCTCATAGGTGAGCAACTGAATCTGCCTGCCTTATGCCTTCAATTGGGTAAACAACTGGGGTTTTTTGGGGGGGGGAGCTTTAAAAAATAGTTAACTGGTGTTTTTTTTTAGGAATTTGGGTTTTTTTTAGACATAGCCATTTAAAGTTTAGGAAGTTTTAAATTTAGCTGCTTTTATCTAAAAATATAAATAAAATAAAATAAAATAATAAAATAAAATATTTGTGCAGATTTCTGAGATTTGGTGTGTTTCTGTAGTGTTTCACTCTAACTACACAAACACACAATCTCACAAAGCTGTATATGGCATTTTGTGTGGAAAAAGTATGAAAGTTGGTTTTTGAACTTTTTGTGTCTGTGTGAGGTTCCTGCTTGTTGCAGGGCCCATTTTGGGTCCAGCGCAGCTGCTTTTACATTGTGTGTGAGTCACTTGTGTTGTGTTGTGTGTGTGTAAAGTGTGAAAGTTGGTTTTTGAGCTTTTTGTGGCTGTGTGAGGTCCCTGCTTGTTGCAGAGGCCATTTTGGGACAAGCGCAGCTGCTTTTACATTGTGTGTGAGTCACTTGTGTTGTGTTGTGTGTGTGTAATTTAATTTAATTTAATTTAATTTAATTTAATTTAATTTCCAATTTATATACCGCCCTTCTCCCTGAGGACTCAGGGCGGTGTACAGCCAAGATAAAAAAACATAGAATACAAATATTAAAACATTTAAAAATATATATAAATTTCGGCCCGAAAGTTAAGAATCACAAACTAATTAAAAGAATCTAAAAATTTCTTCTAAGCCAACCCGGCTTGCTGAAAAATATAGGTTTTCAGGGAACGACGGAAGGCATTGAGGTCATGGATTCTTCTTATCTCTGGGGGCAACTGATTCCAGAGGGTAGGTGCCCCCACAGAGAAGGCCCTCCCCCTGGGGGTCACCAGCCTACATTGTTTGGCTGATGGCACCCTGAGGAGGCCCTCTCTGTGGGAGCGCACGGGATGATGGGAGGTCGTCGGTAGCAGCAGGCGGTCTCGGAGATAGCTAGGCCCTATGCCATGGAGCGCTTTAAAGGTGATAACCAACACCTTGAAGCGCACCCGGAAGACCACCGGGAGCCAGTGCAGCTCGCGCAGGAGCGGTGTTACATGGGAGCGCCATGTTGCTCCCATCACTACCCGCGCTGCTGCATTCTGGACCAGCTGGAGCCTCCGGGTGCTCTTCAAGGAGAGCCCCATGTAGAGAGCATTGCAGTAGTCAAGGCGAGAGGTGACGAGGGCGTGAGTGACTGTGCACAAGGAATCCCGATCAAGAAAGGGTCGCAACTGGCGAATCAGGCGAACCTGATAAAAGGTCCCCCTGGTAACAGCCGTTAGATGTTCCTCCAAAGACAGCTGCCTATCCAGGAGGACTCCCAGATTGCGAGCCCTTTCAGTGGGGGCCAAAGACTCGCCCCCAATAGTCAGCGATGGGGTCAACTGACTATATCAGGATGCCGGGAGCCACAGCCACTCAGTCTTGGAAGGGTTGAGCCTGAGCCTGTTCCTCCCCATCCAGATCCGCACAGCCTCCAGGCACTGGGACATCACTTCAAGGGCATTGTTGGGGTGGCCTGGGGTGGAGATGTACAGCTGGGTGTCATCAGCGTACTGGTGGTATCTCACCCCAAAGCCACGGATGATCTCGCCCAGCGGCTTCACATAAATGTTGAACAGAAGGGGCGAGAGGACCGATCCCTGCGGCACTCCACAAATGAGAGGCCTCAAGGTCGACCTCTGCCCCCCTGCCAACACAAACTGTGACCGGTCGGAGAGAAAGGAGGAGTGTAAAGTGTGAAAGTTGGTTTTTGAGCTTTTTGTGGCTGTGTGAGGTCCCTGCTTGTTGCAGAGGCCATTTTGGGTCAAGCGCAGCTGCTTTTACATTGTGTGTGAGTCACTTGTGTTGTGTTGTGTGTGTGTAAAGTGTGAAAGTTGGTTTTTGAGCTTTTTGTGGCTGTGTGAGGTTCCTGCTTGTTGCAGGGGCCATTTTGGGTCAAGCACAGCTGCTTTTACATTGTGTGTGAATCAGTTGTGTTGTTGTGTTGTGAAAGTTGGTTTTTGAGTTTTTTGAACTTTTTGTGTGCTTTTATATTGTGTGTCATCAGCTAACAAACCTCCTTTTTTTCTTTTTGCAGTAGCTGCCGCCTTTAAGAGGAAGGGTGAATAGGCAATAGACTTTGATGGATTTCTTGGCCAAGAAACCAAAACATGAACAACAACCAGCAGAAGTGGAACCAAAACCATCCCCAGCGCCACAAGCACCACCATCTGAAACCGGAGAAAGCAGCAAATCAAGTATAGAGTCACCCACCACACCTGAAATCGGAAGCATTCTTCCAGACTGCTGGACCATGCAACAGTACAGCTACTTCCAAGAGAAGTATGATGGGTTGGAAGTTTCAAACAAGAAACTAGGTTGTAAGTACTGTGCAAAACATGACTTTGTAATAGAGAGCAGTATTCATGTGTCCAAAGAGGGGAAGCTTTTCAAGATTGAGGCGGCTAGGAAAAACAAGGAAGTACACCAGGCGTCTCTAAGGAAGAAAATGAGAGAATATTTTGTATCAAAATCGCACATCATTTGTAGAGACAACGTAAAACAAGCTGAGCAGGAAGCCATGACAAAAGCAATGGACAAGATTTCTGAAAGGCAATTTGGCACCACTTCTAAAATGTTCAAAACTGTTTACAGCCTGGCAAAAGCATGCAGACCAATTTCAAGCATAGAGGAATTGACAGAATTACAAACTGAAAATGGTGTAGATCTGGGAGTAGGATTGCATTCAAGGTCAATGGTTGTGAAAATAGCTGAGTGCATTGCAAACAAAATTAAAACCCAAATGTTTTCCAGCATCATTGCACAGAATCTGAAAATATGTCTGATCATTGATGAAGCTTCAACAGTATCCTACAAACCAGTTCTGATAGTTTTCATAAAAGTTGAGGACTCAGAGGACCCATCAACAATTTTTGTCGAGCTTGTTGAATTGAAGAAACAAGATGCAGAGACAATATGTTCTGCAGTTTTTGAAAGTTTACATAAGGTTGGATTTACCCGGGACTTCCTACAAAAAAATGTAATAGCGTTCTGCTCTAATGGTGCCAGCATTATGTTTGGGAGAAAATCTGGAGTGAGCACCAGAATAGCAAAAGAGTTTCCAAACATCATCATATGGCACTGCTTGAACCATCACCTTCAACTTGTTTTAGATGATGCCATAAAGGAAATAAAGCAAGTAAATCATTTTAAAATATTTATTGATAAGATATGCTCCATTTTCCAGCAATCCAATAAAAACCAAATTGAACTTGATGAAATATCTGAAGAACTTGAAATTAACATCATAAGGATTGTTCGAGTTTTTGGACCAAGATGGGTTGTCTGTAGTTTACGGGCAACCATAGCTGTGTGGTGTGCTTATCCTGTGCTACATCAATATTTTCATGCGAATGCAAAATACTCAAGTATGGCTGCCCATCTGGAAAATAAACATTTTTTAAATGATTTGGTATTGATGATAGACATTTTGGAAGAAATTTCACTTCTTTAAACTGCACTGCAAGCATGCAATACAGACATAATAAAGGCTGAAAAACTGGTGAGAAGATCAATAAAAGCATTTGAACTGCTAAGAAAGGGAAAGGGCCCTTACGAAAGAAAAGTTGAAGGACTAATTACCTCAGAAACCTTCAGGAATATAAAATTCATAGAAAATCATCGATTTGTTGGTTTTCATCAAGAAAGACTTTTACAAAGTATCATAAAAAATTTGCAGAAATGACTGATGGACTGTGAACATTTAAAAACTGGGAACCAATTGCAAGACACCACAAATAAACTACAGTTTCTACAGTTTTTGGTGCCAGAGTACTGGGATTTTGACAAAATAGTCGTTCCATGGACAGCAGCTGAAAAACAATTGCGCACCTTTGGTGACATTTTCAACTACAACATTGACATCAACGACTATAGAGATTTTGTGGAGAATGTGTTAAAAGATTCGAAGAGCTATGCAATTCCTGACAGTATCAAAAAAGCAAAAGATATTGTCAGAACAATTGCAGTGAGTTTTGCAGAAGCGGAAAGGGGTTTTTCGAAAATGAACCTCATATGTTCAGAGAGCAGAAGTCGTCTAGCCATTTCCAATTTAACCAACCTCATGACCATCAGCGTTACCATACTACCTCTTCCAAAATGGGACCTTATTCCTGCAGTGAAAAAATGGTTCAGAGAACACCATCGCTCAGCCAATGATCCACGCATGAAGTGCAAGAAAAGTGAAAGTGAGGAGAGTGCCACTGAAATAGCTATGTGGAAACATCTTAAAGCTAAAGACAACTAACAGTTTTATGTAAGTATTTGTGTACCTCTTTTATTGGTTTTTTTATTGTTTTGTGTACTTCTGTTATCCTTATTTATGTATTAAATGGTTAAATTTGTATATCATGTTATATCTCCTTGTAGGTCATTATTATCATTGATGCAAGAAGTAACATTGAAGACAACACTTTTATTGCTCTTATATAAGTATTTGTGTACCTCTTATTGTTTTGTGTACTTTGTTTATTTAAGTATTGCATGAAATAATTGGTATAACTTTTTGTAGGGCAAAAAAAGGCAAAGAAGTGACATCGACTTGGCCACATCCACCTGCTCACCTGACCATCAACCCACGCCTACTGGGTCACCTGACCACCAAGCCACGCCCACCACTTAAGCCACGCCCACAGAACCGGTAGCAAAAAGTTTTAGATGTCACCCCTGCATTGAACTGTATACTAAATTGGCTAAGTGCAAATTCCACCAGAATAAAATTGACTCTATCAGTTATCATATATCTCATGAGGGGATAGAGGTGGACCCTGAGAAAGTGAGGGCAGTCTTAGAATGGGTGCCCCCTCACACCAGAAAGCAGTTGCAAAGTTTCCTGGTTTTGCAAATTTCTATAGACAATTCATCCCCTCATTTGCTAAGATTCATCCTGGCGGGCTTTGGCCCCTCACGGAGCCCAGAAACAGGAAGAATTCAGTGCAGGGGACAGAACTCCATTCTCCTGTGTCTGAAAGCTGCTGCAACGTCAATCAGAAATCTGGTTTATTGGCATTTTCAAAGTAGTTTTGTTTTTCTCTTTTAATCTTTTGTGCTAGTTCTTCTGTTTCCATTAAATTGAATTTATGTTTTATAGTTCCAATTTTTTTAATTTCTTTTTTGCGGTTCTTTCTGTAACTCTGTTTCCAGTCTTTTGTGTTCTTCTGTTCATCTCTTGTGTTTGCATCTTTTCCTTGTTCTTTTTTGCTGTATAGGTGATCCTGAATATATGCTTTTGCTGTATCCTATATGTTTTGTATGAGGTCTCTCCTTTTTTATTCTCTTTGAAAAAGAAGTCCATCTCTTTCTCCATTATTTGTATAAACTCTTTATCATTTAATATTGCTTGATTCAACATCCATCTCATGTTTTTCCTTTGACCTTTCCATTTTATTTTCGTTCTCTTTTTTTCCCATCAAGTTTTTACTTTTTTAAAATTTATACATATCATTATGTGGATGGTGTGGTGTTTGAGTATCATACATTTCAATACAGATAAACATATTCATAATTATTACATTCCATTTTCCTTATTCCATATTATTTACCCCTATCTTTTACACAAAATTTTTATTTTCATATAAATATTAACAAGTATGCAATAACATCTAAACCGATATGCTTTAACGTCCACCGTATTATCTTTCATTATAATTTCAATAGTATAACCCTCAAGTAGAAAAAAATACGAAATTGCTGGCGTGAGTCTTTTGAAACTCCTGTGGAGAAGGGGGAAGCAGACCCCAGGGGGGAGGCAGAAGAGAGAGCCTGCGGGGGAGAGGAAGAGTTTGAGGAGGGAACATCCCAGGCTTCGGCAGCTCGAGAAAGAGATGCAGCCGGCCAGAGAACCCCAGCCCTGCAGCCCCCCCCCCGCAGATGTAAAAAGCCAAAAATCCCCCCCCTTCCTGGAAAGTTTGATGGAAATCCTAAAACCTTGGGATTTTTCCTGACCCAAGTGTGGAACCACATGCAGGATTGGGGGGAGGACTACGAAACAGATGCGGCTAAAGTCAGAAGCGTTGCGAATGCCCTAGAGGGAGTGGCGGCTGAGTGGATGGTAGTTCTCCACAATAACAACTCCCTCCTGCTGAGAAATTACAACCAGTTCATGAGGGCCCTTAGAAGACGTTTTGAAGACCATTTAGCTGAACGAAAGGCGAGACTCAGAATGAAGAGCATTCAGCAGGGCCGGAGGCCGGTGGCAGAGTATATCCAAGAGTTTCGTGAACTGGCACCTTATATGACAGGCTGGTCAGAAATGGTGCTTTTGGAGAGTTTCAAGGATGGATTGAATGATGAGATATATCGAGATTGCAGGAGCATGGGGGTCCCCGATGATTTGGATAGATGGTACATAGTAGCTGAGGATGTGGAGATCGAGCTGAAACGGAGCGAACTCCGAGGAAGGCGGATGGGGGACCAGTCATCCTCTCTCTACCGTAAGGGGGCGGCCAAGATGACTGGCGGGAAGACCGAATTCAAACCCAAGTCAAAGCCCTTCACCTGTTTCAAATGTGGGAAGGAGGGTCACCGGGCGGCCGAATGTTTCTCCAAACCACCGCCAAAAGCCACCGGGGCCAGCCAAAAGAAAAGCGATAAAATACCCGCCAAAACCCGCGGCACCGCCCTGAAAGGAGAAGTCGTTGAGTTCACTCCCCGGAACCAGCGTGAGTTGGGAACTCCGACCAACGATGACGACAGCGAGACAGACTCCGACTCGGACACCGATGAACGGGTGAGTCACACGGAAGAACCCTTACTCATCCCCGTAGAAGTAAGGGTGCCCTCCACAGGAACTCACGCGCAATTGTTAGCCCTGTTGGACTCGGGGTGCACTAGGTGCATAATTAGCCCCAAAGTAGTGGAGGAAATGGGACTGAGACTGAAAACTTTAAAAAGACCCATTGCATTTTGTCAATTAGATGGGTCGATTGCAGGGGGGGGCCCAGCTAGTTTTATGACCGAACCCCTCGAACTACAGTTGGGGAATCATATAGAAAAGCTCAGCTTTATTGTAGCCCCTGGCATGGAAAGGCCCCTAATTCTAGGACTGCCCTGGCTTCGTAAATGGAACCCACGAGTAAATTGGAAAACGGGGGTCCTGCGCATCCGTACGGCAGAACCACCTCCGGAAAAGGAAGGCCCCTCCCTAAGGGACGACATAAGACCAGAAGGGGCCGCAGTAGCCATTAACTATATTGAGGGAGAAGAGAAAATTCCGAAGGAATATTGGGACCTCAAGGAAGTGTTTAGTGAAAAATCTTCTGATAATCTGCCTCCCCACAGGGCCACTGACTGCACCATTGAAATACTCCCAGGGGTGAAGCTTCCCAAACCAAAAATATACCCCATGACACCTCGAGAATTGGAGGAATTGCGGAATTTTATTGACAAAAACTTAGAACGGGGATTTATCGAACGAGCCAAACCCAAGGTAGCAGCGCCAGTAATGTTCTGCGAAAAGAAAGATGGATCCTTCAGATTAGTTGTTGATTATAGAAACATGAACGCCATTTGTGTGGAAAATGTCTATCCCCTCCCACTTATGAAGGACATGTTGGCCCATTTAGGAAAGGGAAAATTTTTTACCAAACTTGATTTAAGAGAGGCATACTACCGAGTGAGAATAAAAGAGGGAGATGAATGGAAGACAGCATTTAATTGCCCACTGGGGTGTTTCCAATTTAGAGTACTCCCTTTTGGACTACAGGGGGCCCCGGCCGTATTCATGCAGTTGATCAACGAAGTGTTGCATGAGCATCTATATAAGGGGGTGTTGGTCTATTTGGACGATATTCTAATTTATTCTGACAACATGGCCGACCATATAAGATTGGTTCGAGCGGTCTTGAATAAACTCAGAGCAGCTGAACTCTATGCCAAACTTTCTAAATGTGAATTCCATCAAGACAAAATCGACTATCTTGGATATCATATATCGCATGAGGGAATAGAGATGGACCCGGAAAAGGTCCGGGCAGTAATGGAATGGGCCGCACCATGCACCCGTAAACAGTTACAGAGTTTCTTAGGGTTTGCTAACTTTTATAGACAATTTATCCCCTCTTTCGCAAAAATCGCACTGCCAATTACAAACTTGCTCAAAACAAAAGGGGAAATAAAACCCAAACCCTCGAAACCACTAGAATGGACTATGGACTGTCAGGCCGCTTTCGAAAAACTGAAACGGCTGTTTGCAGCTGAACCTGTGCTCAAACACCCCGACATAGAACAACCTTTTGTAATACAAGCGGATGCTAGCGACGTTGCCGTAGGAGCGATACTTTTGCAAAAGAACGAGAATGGAATATTACAACCCTGTGCTTACACATCCCGTAAACTATCTGAAACAGAAAGGAGATGGGCCATATGGGAGAAGGAAGCGTTTGCAGTTAGATGGGCGCTGTTAACATGGAGACAATTTTTGGAAGGGGCAAAACATCCTTTCGAGGTGTGGACTGACCATAAGAATCTAGAAGCATTAAAAACACCACGCAAATTGTCACCCAAACAGGCACGCTGGGCCCAACATTTCAAGCGTTTCAATTTCACTTTACGTTACCTTCCTGGGGGAAAAAATTTCATGGCAGACGCACTTTCCAGATTGCCACAGTACAACAGCATAAAGAAGGAACTGGTTCAACCAATGATCCCCTTAACGCAATTGGCAACACCTGTCACTACCAGAGCGCAGAGTAAAACCGATCCAGAACTCTCAGGGGATTTACTCGAAAAGTTACGAGAAGCACTAAAAGCTGACGAGTGGTTTAAAATCCACTCGAATGAATGCACACTTCGCGATGGACTAGCTTGGGTTGGATCGAAATTGTATGTTCCGACCACATTAAGACCAACCGTATTGAAATATGCGCATGATGCCAAAGCCGCAGGACACTTTGCGTTTGTCAAAACTTTACATCTTGTTAAGAGACAATTTTGGTGGCCTGCACTAAAAAAGGACATACAGACATATGTGGCTAGCTGTCCAGTATGTGCCTCGGCTAAAAGACCTCCAGGAAAATCCCCTGGATTACTGCAAAGTGTGGCTAGACCGAACGCCCCATGGAAGGAAATATCTATGGATTTTGTGGTGGACTTACCTGACAGTGAGGGCTGCACTGTCATTTGGGTAGTAACTGATTTGTTTTCTAAACAAGTACATTTCATACCTTGCTCAAAGATCCCTTCAGCAAAAACCCTCGCAAAGTTATTTATTCGGCAGATTTACCGACTACATGGGTCTCCGAAAAGAATAATTTCTGATAGGGGTGTGCAATTTACTTCCAGTTTCTGGAGAGAATTTTTAAGATTGATAGGCTCCGCACAGGGGTTGAGTTCCAGTCACCACCCTCAGACAAATGGTGCTTGTGAAAGAACCAATGGGGTGCTCGAACAATACCTTAGATGTTACGTGAATTACCAACAGGACAATTGGGTGGACTTGTTGCCATTTGCAGAAGTGGCGTATAACAATTCTGTGCATAGTAGCACCGGATTCACCCCTTTTAAAGTTGCATCGGGCCAGGATTTTGTACCCATTCCCGAGTTACCTCAAGATGATCTCCAAAATCCCTCTTTGATAGATTGGATAGAACAATTAAGGAGCACCTGGACAGTGACTCGGAAGGCATTAGATGAGGCACACCGAGCTCATAAGGCACAAGCCGATAAGAAAAGGTCCCCAGCTCACATTTACAAAGTGGGGGATAAAGTCTATTTGTCTACCAAATACTTACAAACCACCCAGAGGTCTAAAAAGCTGGGGCCTAAGTATGTAGGACCATTCCGTGTGATCAGACTGATAAATCCAGTGACAGTTGAATTAGAATTACCAAAAACCTTGAGACGGATACATCCTGTATTTCATGTTAGTTTATTGAAACCTGAACACTCATCTCCCCTAAGGGTTGATCATAGCAACCCTCCAATTCCCATCCTCGTAGAAGGGGAGCAACATTTTGAGGTTAAGGAAATCTTGGACTCTAGAAAACACCATGGTAAAGTCCAATATCTGATTGCCTGGAAACATTTTCCACTATCTCAGACTGAATGGGTAAATAAACGGGATGTCCTAGCTCCCAAGAAAGTACAACAGTTCTATGCCAAATACCCTGATAAACCTTGATCATTGTATATATTCTGTTTCTCTTTCTCTTTTTCCTTTTAATTAGGACTAACGTCTCTTCTGCAAGAGGGGCCGAATGTCAGCATCAGCTTTCCTGCTTTAGCTGCCATAAGAAACGGGGAGGGATTAGGTATGGAGCAAAGGGGGGGAAGAGAGCAGGAGGGGGTTTGTCTTTGTAGGAGGGGACTTCGTGGGAATCGAAAGCTGGATTTCAGAAGGGGATGGCCGACCAACTGTCTCGACATTCCTGATGGATGACGCTGCCAGACGTGTTGCCACCTGACCTTTGGAAGACCTTTAGATTGGCTGAGAAACTATAAACACGAGGGGGGGAAGAAGCTTAGTAGATGCATTTCGCGCGTTTTGATCACTTCCAGCTTTTCACTGGGATGTTAATCTTTTCATATTCAGTAAAAGTACCAGATTCTTCAAAATGCTTGAGTTTGGGGTTTTCTTTCCTGGATACTGAAGGAAGCATACCTGACACCGTCTGTTTTCTTTTCTCCTGTACACCATATTTCACCCAATTTTACAACAACAATCCATTTCCTTTCCTCTTCTTTCTCCTCCCTCTTTTCCCTTCTCCCCTCTCTTTCTACTTCCCTCCTTCCTTCTCCTCTTTTTCCCTCTCTCCTTCTCTCCTTCTCTCCTTCATCTCTCCTTTATTTCCCCTCTTTTCTTCTCCGCTTCCCTTTCCTTCCCTTTCTACTCTTCTCCTCCCCTCCCCTCCCCTCCACTTCCCTTTCTCCTTTCCCCTCTCTACCCTTACTCTTTCTCCCTTCCTCTCCTACTCCCTTCCACTCCATTCCATTTCCCTCTCTTTTCGTTTATTTATTTATTTATTAGTTCAATTTATATGCCGCCTTTCTCCGGAGACTCAGGGCGGCTTATAATGCATTAAAAAAAAACCATTATAAAAACATTTAAATATTAAAATATTAAAACCCATTCACACCATTCATGGCCGGATCTCACAAGATCGCAATAGCGATAGAAGAGGATAAAGTGGCAAGATATTTACAAAAAGCTAAATTACCAAAAATCCCCAAAGAGGTTGAGGAGTTATTGGATGAAAATATAACAATGATGGAGCTAACCGAGGCAATTAAGAAACAGAAGAATGGAAAGGCACCAGGTCCAGATGCACTGCCAGCCGAATATTATAGGACTTTACAAGATCACTATCAATCCCAATGCTGGAGGTTATGAATAAAGTAATGATAAAAAAAAGAAATACCCAAGACATGGACTGAGGCATACATCACTTTGATTCATAAAGAAGAGACAGACCCACAACAAATAAAAAACTATAGTCCGATATCCCTGCTAAATGCAGATTATAAAATCTTTGCTATGATACTGGCAGAAAGACTTAAGAGATATTTGAATAATTTTATACATTCTGACCAAAATGGATTCTTCCCTAAAAAACAAATCCGAGACAACATAAGAATAATCTTGGACACTTTAGAATACTATGAAGCGCATCCTGAAAAGCAGATGGCTTTGATATTTTTAGATGCACAAAAAGCCTTCGACAATGTCAATTGGCAATTTATGATGTTACAGATGGAGGAGATAGGCTTTGGGAAAAAATTTCTTCAGGCAATTGAAGCTATATACTCAAAACAAAAGGCTAAGGTAATGATAAATGGAGAATTGTCCGAATATATTGAGAGAGAAAGGCACTAGACAAGGATGCCCATTGTCCCCATTGTTGTTTATATTGACATTGGAAATGTTAAACAGAAATATTAGAGAAGAAAAGGAGATAAAAGGTATGAAAATTCGGAAAGAGGAATATGTTACAAGCTTTTGCAGACGATTTGGTTTTTTTTATGGAAGAACCTTTAAAATCAATAAATAAATTGCTAGAAAGAATTGGAGAGTTCGGAGAAGTGGCTGGTCTAAAAATTAATAAAGAAAAGACAAAGATAATGACTAAAAATATGCTGAAAAAGCAAAAAGAAGAATTGATGGAGATTTCAAATATGCAAGTTATGAATAAGGTAAAATATCTGGGAATACAATTGACAGCAAGGTGTAGCTCTCTCAAAGAAAATAATTATATTAAGGTTAAGTGACAGATAGGACAAGATTTGGAAAAATGGGGAAATCTGCAACTATCTCTAATTGGGAGAATTGCAACTATTAAGATGAATATTTTGCCTAGAATTTTATATTTATTCCAAACGATTCCGATAAAGCTGGACAAGGATTTTTTTATAGATTTGAATAAAATGATACTGAAATACATTTGGCAGGGGGAAAAGGCAAGAATAAAAATGAAGTTGTTACAAGATGCTAAAATGAGGGTTGGTTTTGGCTTACCTAATTTTGAACTTTATTATCAAGCAGCTAGTTTAATGTGGATTAAAGAATGGATATCATTAGAAAATACTAATTGTTAAATTTGGAGGGACATGATTTGTTGTTGGGATGGCATGCCTTTTTGTGGTATAAAGAAACTAAAATACAGGGGTATTTTAGAAGACATAAAATACGTGAAGCATTATGGTTGAACTGGGAGAAGACAAAAAAAGGACACTATTTGAAGATACCAGTCTGGGTATCTACAACTGAAGCATTTTTGTATCCAGTGACATTTAAAGGGAAACAAATTATAAGATATAAGGAATTATTGGATGAAAAGGGTGGATTTAAATTAAAGCAAGATATAGAAGATCAAGGTATAAGATGGACTGGTTTACATATATACAAATACTTTCTAGATATCAAGAAGATCTCAAACAAGAAGGTTTTTATAATGTATTGACTAATTTAGATAAGATTTTGATGGGTTCTGATGATCATGTAATTAAAAAGTTATATGGTTATTTGCTAGAGGTTAAATTGGAGGAAGAACAAGTTAAAGAATCAATGATAGCATGGGGGAAGAATTTTGGCTATGCTTTGACTTAGAGACATGGCAAAAATTGTGGTCACATAAGTATAAAATGACAATGTCTACAGCATTTTTTTTTTTTAATTTGATTTATATGCTGCCCTTCTCTGGAGACTCAGGGTGGCTTACAATGCGTTAAGCAATAGCCTTCATACTTTTGTATATTTATACAAAGTCAGTTTATTGCCCCCACAAACTGGGTCCTCAATTTACCTACCTTAGAAAGGATGGAAGGCTGAGTCAACCTTGAGCCTGGGGAGATTCGAACTAGCAGTAATTGCAGGCAGCTGAATGATAATAACAGGCTATTAGTCTGCTGTGCCACCAGGCTCTTGACATATAAGGAGAATTTGTATAAGATGTTTACAGGTGGCATTTATCCCCGTTGAGAATAGCCAGAATGTTCCAGAATAAATTGGAGAAATGTTGGAAATGTCATCAGACCCCAGGTTCCTACTACCACATGTGGTGGACATGTGCAGAAGCAAGGAGATATTGGACTAAGATACACACGTGGTTGGAAAAAATGATAAAGAGACACATTGATTTTAAACCAGAGATATTTTTATTAGGGATCGTACTGGAGATATACAATAAAGAACTGCAATACTTAATCGTGAATCTCTTGACAGCAGCCTGAATTGTATTTGCTAAAAACTGGAAAGGAGAAAAGTTACCTAATGATGAAGAAATTATTAAGAAAATGATGGAATGTGTTGAAATGAGCAAATTGACATTTGAAATAAGAGAACAGGAAGATATACAATATTATTTGATATGGGATTTATTTTATCAATGGATAGAGAATAAGAATTGGAAATAATTATGATATAAATGGATGTTGAATTTTTTTGAAAATAAGAAATTGAAGAGAGGAGGAGCACAAAAAATGCCACCGACTGTTACACTGTCTTTGATGGTACGGAATGATAATGGTTTTTATATTGTGTTTTGTTTTTGTTTTTTGAAAATAAAAAACATTAAAAAAAAGATTGCAACAGCGAGATCAACGGCCCCAGGCCTGCCGGAAAAGCCAGGTCTTCACTGCTTTTCGGAAGGCCAATAGGGTGGAGGTGGTCCAGACCTCAGGAGGTAACTGGTTCCAGAGAGCTGGGGCAGCCACAGAGAAAGCCCTCCCCCGCAGGCCCGCCAGCCAGCATTGTTTAGCTGATGGGACCCGGAGGAGACCAACTTTATGGGATCTTACCAATCGCTAGGAGCCATGTAGGGCTTTAAAGATAATAACCAACACCTTGAATTGTGCCCGGAGACCAATAGGGAGCCAGTGGAGCTCGCGGAGAATTGGTGTAATGTGGGTGTATCTGGGTGCACCCACGATAGCTCACGCGGCTGCATTCTGGACCAACTGTAGTCTCCGAACACTTTTCAAGGGTAGCCCCATGTAGAGCGCATTGCAATAATCTAACCATGAGGTGATAAGGGCATGAGTGACTGTGAGGAGAGCCTACCAATCCAAGTAGGGCTGCAATTGGTGCACCAGGCGAACTTGTGTAAAGGTCCCCCTAGGCACAGCTGTCAGATCTTGCTCTAATCTTAGCTGTGAGTCTAGGAGGACACCCAAATTGCAAGCCTGTTCTGAGGGGGACAATTTCTCCCCCACCCCCAGAACCAAGGATGGACAATCGACATAGTCTTTAGGAGGCAATACCCACAGCCACTCAGTCTTGTCTGGGTTAAGTCTGAGCCTGTTGACTCCCATCCAGACCCTCACAGCCTCCAGGCACCGGCACATCACATCCACTGCATCACTGAATTGACGCGGGGTAGAAATATACAGCCGGGTATCATCAGCGTACTGCTGATATCTCACCCCGTATTGTCGGATGATCTCACTCAGCGGCTTCATGTAGATGTTAAATAGGAGGGGAGAGAGGACCGAGCCCTGAGGCACCCCGCAAATGAGGGGCCTAGAGGTTGACCTCCTACCAACACTGACTGTGACCGACCAGAGAGGTAGGAGGAGAACCACTGTAACATGGTGCCTCCCACTCCCAACTCCCTTAGTCGTCCCAGAAGGATACCATGGTCAATGGTATCGAAAGCCGCTGAGAGGTCAAGTAGCACCAAGATGGAGGATTGACCACCATCTCGGGTTCGCCAGAGATCATCCATCAGTGTGACCAAAGCAGTTTCCATGCTGTAGCCAGGCCTGAAGCCAGACTGAAAAGGGTCAAGATAATCCATTTCATCCAATTGAGGCAGGTAGGCCCAAATACCACTAAATTGATATCAAAGTATAGGTAGATTGACCTTTACTTGTTTCTATCTCTGTCACAAGATTAGGAAAGTACCAACTTCTTGCTAAATGTACTTGTATGCTTAATGACCTATGTATCATATTATTCTGTAACACAATATTTGGCACGTGAGGAGTTCTGAAACTAACAGATGGTGTAAGATATGCAAGATATAACCCTATATGGAATATGTACCGAAAGATAACTTCTTCTTTTCATATCCTGTTTTGATGTACTGTATCTCGATACGTATAAGAAAATGTAAAGCATCAGTAGAACTAGAATTGCAAAACCTAAAAAAGACCTTGCCAAACTATTACTCTGAACCTTTGCTAGCAAATAAACCTGTGTTCTCCAACTTTCGTGGTCTTGTCTCCTGATTTTGGGAACTTGGGTTTCCTGCAACACAATGACTGCAAGAGCTGAAGTGCCACCACTTTCTCTACAACCTTTCCCACAAAGGGTAGGTTGGAGACTGGATGAAAGTTCTTTAATTCTGCTGGATCCAGGGAAGGCTTCTTGAGGAGGGGCCTTACAACCGCTTCCTTCAATGGTTGCAGGAAGGACCCCTCCCTCAAGGACGCGTTAACTAAAGCCTGGAGCCAGCCTTGTGTCACCTCCCTGCTGGCCGAGACCAGCCAGGAGGGGCATGGGTCCAACAAACAAGTGGAGAAACTCACCGCCCCTGCAGCCTTGTCCACTTCCTCAGGAGTCACAGGCTCAAATTCATCCCACACAATAGGACTAAGACCTGCCCCCATCATCTCGGTCGGAATTGTCCAATCAGAATCCAGGTCCATCCGAATCTGAGCGACTTTATCCGACAGAAACTGTACAAACTCCTCAGCTCTACTCTGCAAGGGCTCCTCCACTCCCCCTACATCAAGGAGGGAGCGCGTCACCCTAAATAGGGTGGTTTGGCGTGAATCAGCGGATGCAATAAGTGCGGAAAAATGCGAACATTTTGCTGCCCGTATCGCCACTAAATAAGTCCTAATATAGGCTCTTAAGAGTGTTCGGTCAGATTCGGAGTTACTGGTCCTCCAGCATCGCTCTAGATGTCTCTTCTGGTGCTTCATCTCCCAGAGCTCCTCAGTAAACCAGGGAGCTTTCCTGGATCCACTGCCATGGAGAGGTCGCAAAGGCACAATCCGGTCCAGTGCCCCGGATGCCGCCGTATTCCAGGCAGCCACCAGGGTCTCGGCCGGACTGTGGACAAGGGAGTCAGGTTATCTCCCCAAGCTCCTTCTGGAACCCTTCAGGGTCCATTAGGCGTCTGGGGCTGAACCACTTAATCAGCTCCGCCTCCCTGCGATGGAGGAGTGGCGCCCTGAAGTCCAACCTCAGCAGGAAATGATCTGACTACGATAAGGGAGAAGCATCTATACCCCTTAATTCCAGATCATGTCTCCACTGCCCCAAGAGAAACACCAGGTCAAGGATGTGTCCCCCGCTATGAGTTGGACCCTGAACTACTTGGGTCAGGTCCATGGTTGTCATGGAAACCATGAACTCCTGAGCCGCATCTGAGGGTTCGCCAAGTGACGGCAAGTTGAAGTCCCCCAGTACCATAAGCCTGGGGAACTCCACCGCCAACCCAGCTACTGCCTCTAGCAGCACAGGCAGGGCTGTTGTAACACAGCTGGGAGGCAGGTACGTCAACAGCAAGCCCAACTGAACCCTTGAGTCCAACCTCAAGAGGAGAGACTCACACCCAACAATCTCCGGGGCAGGGATCCTGCGAGGACAAAGACTCTTACGGACAATAACTGCCACTTCTCTACCCCTTCCCTGGAGTTGCGGCTGATGCAATACCTGAAACCCGTCTGGGCACATTTCTGAGAGGGGAACACCCCCCTCCTGGCCCAGCCAGGTCTCAGTTATGCATGTCAGGTCAGCCCCCTCCTCCGGGATTAAATCCTGAACGAGGGGGGCCTTGTTGACAACAGACCTGGCATTTTTTTAAAAAAAAATGATTTATATGCCGCCCTTCTCCGGAGACTCAGGGTGGCTTACAATGCGTTAAGCAATAGCCTTTATACTTTTTGTATATTTATACAAAGTCAGCTTATTGCCCCCACAAACTGGGTTCTCATTTTACCTACCTTAGAAAGGATGGAAGGCTGAGTCAACCTTGAGCCTGGTGAGATTTGAACTTGCACTAATTGCAGGCAGCTGGTGTTAATAACAGTCTGCTTTAGTCTGCTGCGCCACTAGGCTCTTTTGCATTAAACAGCAGCAGCCTGAGGTCAGGGCCCTGACATCCCAAGTTACCAGGTATACGAAGCGAGCCCAGTGAACCAGAACCAGAGGGACCGGAACAAGTAATCGCTTTGAGACAGCGAGTCCTAGTTCCCCGAGAGCGGCCTACCCCTCGGCTCCCGCCATATCTACCTGTCCCAGTCATAACCGCAATACTCTGGCTCTCTAATACCCCAGAGATCCCCTCCCCCACCCTAACGCCCCCCCCTCCTCTCCGGCAGGCAAGGCATCCCACTCACACCAAGCTGGGGGTCATATCTGAACCCCCATCTGCTTCTGTTTATACACTCAGCAGGGGGGGCTCCATTTCTTGCCCCCGGCTCCCTCATTCCCCCCAAATTCAGCCGCTCCAAACCCACTCCTTCTATCCAATCCATCCTGATACACTCACACATACACACACACACACACCCTCCCCAAGATAAAATTTATAACTCTAGCAGAAGGTGTCAAGTAAGTTAAAACAAATCTAAAAATGCTAAAAAATATATCGAGCAGATATATCGTTGTATATAATATTCCCAATACCTACAGGATATTGTGTATTTTCCAATTAATATCTCTTTCAACTATAACTATACAACTTCTTAAAGTTACATTCAAAAATAAAAGCAACAGACTTAATCACTTAAACATGTGTTATTAATAATAATAATAATATCATCATAATATTGATTAATCTTCTTGTTAATAATTTTACACACATCATCATTCTAATCATATATATATATATGCAACTACAATATTATTCTTTTAATACTAACATCACTTCATTGTTCAAACAGCATACCGTCTGAATACCAGTTTCTTACATCCTAACATTTCAAGCTTACCACTATTTTCATTCTTTGTATCTATTTTTCATGTTTCTTTTCCTAACTTATTTGACTTTGTGATACATTGCTTTACACCCTTCCATTCTCAACTTCCACTAATATTTTTTCCCCTCCACATTATTATATTCAAGGACATGATACTCTGTTTTGTTATTCATATTTCCATTATTTAACTCTTCTTCTCTGTATATTTTAAAGTTTGTTAATACACATAAATATATCTACTTTCACATTACCTACATAATAGTCATATTTTATGCAGTTTAATAATACCATCATTCAACTTCTCATTTACAATTAATAATGAATTCTCATTCATAATTTTCCAGTTTCATATCTATTTGTGGTAATATTTATCCTAATATTTATTTATATTTAATACCAACTAATTGTCCAGCCTATATCATTCTAATATTAATACAATTATTAACATATTATCATGTCATATCTATAACTCTTTTTCTCCCCTTAACCATTATCTCTTATCCACATCCCATCCTTTAATCCTACCTTTTTTTTACTTGTCTCCCGTTTTCCTCTTAAGTCTTTTATTCCATCTACTTCTAAGTTTATATTCTGACTCCATAATTTAATTTTTTCTCCTTGCCCTGTCTTTTCCCACTGTTTAATTTGAAAAAGTTCTGCTCTAAATCCTATCGCTTCCCTCCAAACCTCTTCCTGTTTCTCCCATTTCTTTTTAAAATCTTTTAAAATGTTTACCTCCTGTTTTAATTCCTCAATTCTTATTAATTTTAATAATATCTCCTCCTTGTTATCTTCTTTTTGCTGGTTTCTCAGTTCTTTTTTTTTTTGTTTGTTTCTCAGTTCTAATTCCCCTTCTGTTCCAACTGATGATTCCATTCTTTCCTTCTTGTCCTGGTCTTTGCTCCTTGTCTCTTGTATACAATTTTCCTGTCTTCTATCTAACAATCATATATTTCCACCATGTCCTTATGTAGTTCCAGGATAAGATCCTTAATGTCCTTAATGTTTTGAATCATTAACTCCATTCTGTTTGAATCTCCACAATTGTCAGTTCATAAACCAAACCTCCAAGTCAAATTTAAATGTCTCATCAATGTTCAGTCAAATCAGTTAGTTACTTCAGGGATCCTTCACTCCTCAAGTCGTTTTTGTATATCCAATAGTATTTAGAGGTCCCCAGACATAAATCCTTTTTTAATATTCCAGTCTCCAGTGGTTAGAAGGTAAATATGTATAGTTCAACAGTTATTTCCCTTCATTTCAATATTTACTCCCAAGTTGCAAAAATTCACTGTCATCAGCAGATGGCACTCTTTATTTCACTCTGCTGCCTCTTTGCTTTTATTTTATTTATTTATTTATTTATTTATTTATTTATTTATTTATTTAATAATTCAATTTATATGCCGCCTTTCTCCGGAGACTCAGGGCGGCTTACAATGCATTTAAAAAAAAAAACATTTAAACATTAAAACATTAAAACCCATTCACACCATTCATGGCCAGATCTCACAAGATCGCAACAGTGAGATCAACAGCCCCAGGCCCGCTGGAAAAGCCAGGTCTTCACTGCTTTTTGGAAGGCCAATAGGGTGGGGGTGGTCCGGACCTCAGGAGGTAACTGGTTCCAGAGAGCTGGGGCAGCCACAGAGAAGGCCCTCCCTCGCAGGCCCGCCAGCCGGCAGTGTTTAGCTGACAGGACCCAAAGGAGACCAACTCTGTGGGATCTTACCGGTCACTGGGAGCTATGTGGTAGAAGGCGGTCTTGAAGATAATGACTCTGCTGCCACTCTGCTTTTATTTTGACAAGTCCAATTTATTTCTCTTGCATAGTTTAACTTATAACTCCATTAATATGCCTTCTTAATATCACACCTTTTGTTTTGGGGATTCCGTGTCCAACTTAATTTTCTTTTTAAACAAATATTTACTTCTTTAAATTTCCAATATGCTTTTTCACAATAGTTACATGCCGCTGTAACAAATTGTTCTAAAAGGTATTCCCCTTAAATTTTTTTAGGGTCCGGCTTCAGCTGTAAATCTTTTCTTACCCAGATGACACACCATTCACTGTTTCTCTGCTCCTGCAAAACTTATGGTTTCTGGCTGCTCCCCAGCTTCATGGCAGCCATTTTAACTGCCACTGCTCCTAGTCTTCGGATGAGGGGGTTTTCCGAGTCAGGGAGGGGAGGTGCGGCTCCCCTCAACCTGCAAGGCAGTCCCCCTTTGCTTCACCACCCCCACAGGGTGGCTGTGGCTTCAAGTGAAGCCCCCGACAGAGCTTGGAACGGACCCGTGGAGGTAGAGGAACTCGTTTCTGAAGGTGCCAGAAGTTCAACCGGAAGTCCCATCTCTTTTGTGTTTGCATCTTTACCTTGTTCTTTTTTGCTGTATAGATGATCCTGAATATATGCTTTTGCTGTATCACATATGTTTTGTAGTGAGGTTTCTTCTTTTTTATTCTCCTTGAAAAAGAAGTCCATCTCTTTCTCCATTATTTGTATAAACTCTTTATAATTTAATATTGCTTGATTCAACATCCATCTCACTTTTTTCCTTTGACCTTTCCATTTTATTTTCATTGGGTTGTGATCTGCCCATATATTTGTTTCAATTTCTAACTCTTGTACATTTATTCTTAATTCTGGTGTCATTCATATCATATCTATTCTCAACCATGATTGATGTCTATCTGAGTAAAATGTGTATTGGTTTTTCTCTAAGTTCATTTCTCTTCATGTATCTTGAAGTGATAGTTGTTCTATCATTTTAAAGAAGGTCCTAGGGGGTGTATTCCGTGCCTTTTACCTATTTTCCGGCTTCTATAGTCCAGTTTTGCACCCACAATAGCATTGAAGTCCCCTAATACAAAAATATTTTCTTAATCCATTTCAGTTATTTTCATGTGGCATTTTTTATAGAATTCTCTTGTTTATTATTTGGCGCATATATTGCTATAAAAAGTACTTGGCTTTGGTTTATTATTACCTCTACCATCAAAATTCTCCCTTCTTCATCTCTGTATATTTGCTTGGCATTTATTGTTTCCTTTATATATAAAACCACCCCTGTTTTCTTTTGTTGTGCTAATGAAATATATACTTTCCCATTTTGGGGTAATCTAAAAGGTTACTATATTGTTTTTGAATATGGAGTTCTTGGAGACAAATTAAATCAAATTTTAATTTTTGTAACTTTGTGACAGTTTTTTCCCCTTTCACTGGTGAATTCAATCCATTCATGTTAATTGATAGCATCTGTATTTCTTCTTCCATCTTCTCATTTGTATATAGGTTGTATTGTCCTAGTTGATCTTATTTCTCTCTGTTCCTTTGCTTTTGCTTCTTCTCATTCTGCTTATTCTGTTTTCTCGGACTCATTTTCTTCTTGCCATGTAGTCTTTTCCACATTTACTGGTTCTTGTTGTCCTTTACATTCTACTTCCTTTTCCCTTTCCTGTTCTTCAGTAGTTCCAAATTGATATTCATAAAATTCATGTGCTTTATCTAGTGAGTCCAGTCTATATCTTGAAAGAAATGATACATGATATGAATGAAAGAATAGGGAATTTCCAACAGATGATAGAAAAAAATAAACAAAGGATTCAGGAAATAGAAGAAAAATCAGAACAAGCCAAGAAAAAAATGGATGATATGAACCAAAGGCTTACATAGGAAAATAAACAGTTGGAGGAAAACATGATTTCATTGCAAATGGAAAAGGCTGCTTACTTTCTGAGATTCCAAAATATAGAAGTGGAAAAAGGAGAAGACCTACCTGATATAATGATAGAATTGCTGGCAAATGCTTTACAAATTACAAAACAGGAAATGCAAGCAGAGATTGATGTCATATTTCAAATACACACAACCTACGCGAGAAGACATAATCTCCCAAGAGAAGTTCATGTCAGATTTGTCAAGAAGATGATAAGAGTTGAAATACTCAAAAAAGCAAGAGATGAACCTCTGCAATATAAAGGCAAAGAAATTGTGGTGATCAAACAGGTGCTAAGAAGAGTAAGAAAACTAAGACAACAATATCAATTTCTGACAGGTCAGCTGATTAAAAACATTGTAAATTTCAGATGCCTGATACCAGAGGCAATTTTGGTAACTTGGGAGTTCTGCTTTCAATGGGCATATCACTCAGAATGCACCAGGCCATTCAGGTCTCCACCCCCTCAAGTGAAGGAGAGGGAACTCAGACAGAAGAGAACCGGCAACTGGCCCCCTATGACAGTGAAGGCAAAGGTGATTCGATGGTAAGTGAAGCCATCTGCCCCTTCACTATTCCTGTGAGAATCGTGGTGCCACAATCAGGGGTTCAGGGAGAGGTGGATGCCCTAATAGTCTCAGGATGTACCAAGTGCCTAATTAGCTTACCGATGGTGCTGAGGTTGGGGATTTGAATGAGGAAACTCCTCCAAGCCATGAGATTCAAGTAAGTTGATGGAGATCCCCCACCACATACCTAATTGAGCCACTGCGGCTAGAGATGGCCCAATTTTGGGAAACTATTTGCTTCGTAATAATCTCAAAAATGACTGAGGCAGTGAAACTGGGACTATCTTGGCTAGACATATGGGGCCCAATGATCTGATGGGAATGCAGAGAGAGGAATGGGTCCTCTCCCACCTTGAAATGACCCCAGAAAGGGGGCCATCCAGCAGACAGCAGGAACCAAAGAGAGCAAGCATCGGGGACCCCCCTCAATTCCCGGGAATACCAGGATCTGGCTGGGATGTTCAGTGAGAAGGAATGAGATGCACTAAACCCCCACCCCCACCCCACCGTCTGTGCAATTGATATCCTGCCAGGAGTAAAACTTCCCAAACTAAAGATGTATTCCATGACCCCAAGGGAGATGAAGAAGCTAAGGGAATACATGGACAAAAACCTATCCAGGGGTTTCATCCAACCAGCAAAATTTTATTTATTTATTTTTATTAATGAGATTTATATGCCGCCCTATCTCCAGCTGGACTCAGGGCGGCTCACAACAGTAAATCTCACGTGGTGGCCTCTGTGCTGTTCAAGGAAAATTAAAATGGGACTATGAGATTATGCATGGATTTTAGAAGAATAAACGGTGTATGCTTGGAGAACATGTATCCCCTCCCTCTTATGAAAGACATGGTGGCTCACCTGGCAAAAGGAAGGATCTTCACCAAGTTAGACCTGAGGGAGGCATACTACGGAGTAAGAATTAAAGAGGGAGATGAATGGAAGAAAGCATTTAACTGCCCCCTGGCTGGTTTCCAGTTCAAAGTGATGCCTTTCAGTCTCCATGGGGCCCCTGCGGTGTTCATGCAGTTGATTAACAAAGTGCTGCATGATCATTTGTATAAAGGGGTCCTAGTTTATTTAGATGACATCCTCATCTTTCCCAAGATGATGGAGGAACACATAAAATTGGTTTGTCAGGCACTGAAAAAACTCCTGGCCGCAAACCTCTATGCTAAATTGTCTAAATGTGAGTGTCACAAAACTGACCTTGACTACTTAGGTACCAAGTATTGAGCAAGGGGGTGGAGATGGACCCAGGAAAAGTGAAAGCCATCCTAGAATGGCAGCCCTTTGAACCAGCAAGCAATTACAAAGCTTTCTAGGGTTCGCAAAGTTATACCATCAGTTCATCCCCTCATTTGTCAAGATAGCCTTGCCGATCACTGAGCTGCTAAAGACAGGAAAAGGGGGGGGCAAGCTGCAGCCCAGTCAACCACTAGGATGGACTATGGAATGCCAGGGGGCATTCAAGACCCTTAAGTGACTCTTTGTGAAGGAGCCTGTCGTAAAACACACCAAACCCAAGGAGCCTTTTGTTATCGAGGCTGAGGACAGTGATGTAGCCATGGGCACCATGCTCATACAGAAAAATCAGAGGGGAACCTGAAACCATGCAGATATATCTCCAGAAACTCACTGACCCCAAAAGGAAATGGGCAGTGTTGGAGAAGGAGGCTTTTGTTGTCCAGTGGGCATTATTGACCTGGTGTCACTTCCTAGAGGGAAGCAAAGTGTTGTTCAAAGTATGGACTGATCACAAGAATTTGGAGGCACTTAGGACCTTTTGGAAGCTCTTGCCCAAACAGGTCCAATGGGCTCTATACTTTAACTGATTTGATTTCACTTTGAAGTATATCTTGGGGGGGGGGACACATCCTAGCAGATGCCTTGTCCCAAATGTCACAATACTAAAGCAATTACGAAGAAGTGGTCAATTCCATCATCCCCCTCCCTCAAAAGGCAGTGCTATGAGGCATCAAGCCTGAGGGAGGTCGACCGAGCCTGATGGAGAATTGACCCAGAAGCTCAAAGCCGAGTTACAGGCAGACCCCTAGTTGAGGGATAACAAACAGCTCCTGGTTTTCAGGGCAGGGTTAGCATGGAAGGTGCCCAAATTGTACATCCCCAGCACCCTCCAATCCAGGTTCTGCACAGAAGTCATGACACCAAGCAAGCTGGCCACTTTGGGGTTTAAAAAACACATCTACCGAATGCATGGAGTTCCAAGGAGAATCATATCAGATTGAGGGGTTCACTTTACAGCCAAATTCTGGAGGGAGTTCATAAAGCAAATTGGGTCCTCCCAGGGGCTTAGTTCAGCTTTCCATCCAAGTGCCAATGGGGCTGTGGAATGAGCGATGGTAGAGCAATATTTGAGATGTTATTACCAACAAACTAATTGGCCAGATTTACTGCCTTTCGCAGAGGTTGCATACAACAATACTGTGCACAGCAGCACTGGGCTTACTCCCTTTAAAGTGACTACTGGAGTTCAGTTCATTTCCATTCCTGAGTACCCTCAGGAGCCACCTTCCTAGTGAGTCTCACAGAATGGGTGGACACACTGTAGAATGTTTGGGGAAATGTGAAACGAGCACCTGGCAAAGCTTCAGAGATGCAAAAAGAACAAGCAGACAAAAGGCGATCCCCATAGAGACCCTTTCACATAGGAGAGAAAGTCTACCTTTCTATCAAGTACCTGAAACAAGTTGCCTTGCAAAAAACTGGGTCCTAAGTTTATTAGGACCTTTCCCCATTATAAGAATCATCAACCCAGTCACACTAGAGCTGAAACTCCCATGCCTACTAGGCAGGGGTGAAATGCTCCCGGTTCAGACCAGATCGCCCAATCCAGTAGCAATGGCGGCGGGTGGTTTGGAGAACCGGTAGCAAAAATCCCTGCACACACACACCCCCATGCCCAGCTGAGCCGCGATTATCAGAGGCTGTTTTTTTAACTTTTCAAAGCATTTTTTCTACAACCTCTCCAGCCAAAAAATGCTTTAAAATTTTTTTTTAAAAAGCCTCTGATGATCACGCGGCTCAGCTGGAATCGTCAGAGGCTTTTCAAAGCATTTTTTTCTGCAACCCCTTCAGCCGAAGAGGTTGTAGGGAAAAAAATGCCTTTAAAAGCCTCTGGTGATCCCAGCTGACTTGCCTGATCGCCAGAAGCTTCTAAAATCATCTTTCTCTGCAACCTCTTAAGGTTGTAGAAAAAATGCTTTTAAAAGTAAAAAAAAAAAAGTTGGCCATGCCCACCCAGTCACATTACACCCCACCACCACCACCAAGCCATGCCCACAGAAACGGTAGTAACAAATTTTAGATTTGTTACTACTGGTTACTAGGGAAAGTGCATCCAATCTTTCACAGCTGCTTATTGAAGCTGCTAATAAGATCGGCATTGAGGCCAATAGCTCAGGCAACCCCTGGTCCTATCATAGTGGAAAGGAAAACCCATTATGAACTAAGGATCCTAGACTCAAGACTACATAAGGGGAAGCTGCAATACTTAGTGCAGTGGAAGGGTTACCCCCTGTCAGAAGCTACATGGGTGAAGAGCAGAATTTAGAGCAGAGAGGTTAGTCAGGAAGTTCCATAAAAAAAATCCCCAGAAACCAAAGAAACCACCAGGTGATGGGAGGGGGAGATAATAGGAAATTAGCCTATCTATATTTTTTCCAGGTATTCCTCACTCACTAGGGGGAGATCCAACTGTCAACTTTGAATTGAATTTAGCAGAAGCCATTTTCCTATTCCTCAGTTGCCACACAGAGTGGGAAGTGGGGAAGGAGGATGGAATGCTTTGCTAGACACAACACAGATCTTTCTCATGAGAACCAAGGTCATCTCTACAGGTGATGGATAGAGCCGGGGAGGAGTGCCTGAAAAGCCCACCAATTAACCTAATTGGCCAACATGACCTGAGACTGTTGGGGAGGGAATTATTTCTTATTTTAATTATACTGAAACATTTAGAGTTGGCTTTGCATTTGATCATGCCGATATGATGTATCCAATAAAGAAGTTCTTTGAGGAAGTCTCTAGCCTCAGAGTTCTGATTTGCTTGTGTTCATTAGTCGGAACATTGACAATTTAGTTGGGTAATAAAACATCTGCAAGAAAACAACCAAGCTCAGAGGGCACTAAAGACCCCACAAACCTGATGCCTCAAGTAGCAAATTGTCTTGGGCAGCCCCATATTTGCAAATATAGAAATTAACGCTGCTTGCTGTTGGGTTTTTTTGCCAGATTTTTTTCTTCTTTTTGTGCACAGATTAGTATAGATGCTCCCATCAGCCATCAATAAATAAATAAAATAAAATAAATGGTCATTAAACAAACATTTGCAACTGGCATACCTGAGAGATGCCTCGTGAGGTTATTTTACATCCTGAGAATGTTGCAAGAAAAGCATGTGTTTCTCCAGGCTGCAATCAATTTGTATCTTCTTTTTTTTTTTTTCATGGCCTGAAAATTGTGCTAGTGGTGTGCCTTTTCATCTGGAAATATTATTTAGTCTTGGAAAGCAGAGTATCATCTGAGCAAGATGGCCAGGATGACATTTAAGAAACAGAAATTCTAGGTGACAGCGATTTGGTGTCCTAAAATCTAATAAATTCATCTTTCTTTGTCCAGAAGAGTCTTAGAAGCAGACTGTGAAGCTAAATACATTCCAGGTCAGACATAGGTGTCACTTCAATATTTAAAACCAGGGAGAAATTTGAACCTTTCAATGAAACATTAGTCATGTAATAGATCCTAGATTGTCCTCTTAGCAACAAGCATCCTCTTCCTGCAGAATTACGAGGCTTCTGTTGTCTGTCTCTGGATTATTGCAGATAAAAATAATCTTTCGGAGGTACTTTAAAGAAAAAAGAAAAAGAGTTAACCCATGGATTGGAAAGAGACCTTGTGGGTAGGCCTCACCATATGATTCCCAAAACTGTTAGGAATGTCCAGCTGCTTTCAAAAGGTTTTATTTGCTCTCAGTGCTATGTTGAGCTTTGCCTCTTTCATCCTGATCCTCGTGGCCATGGGCAGCCAGAAATGGATGATGGGAAAAATCCTTTGCAAAACTGGCGCTGAGCTGGTCAATGCCACAGACCCTGAGTTAGTCAAATTCATGGGGAAAATTTACTACGGGCTCTTTGGGGGCCACAAAATGCGACAGTGTGGACTTGGGGGTCGCCCTTCCGGATTCAGAAGTAAGTGCCTCTTTTGTTTCCATTTTTCCTGCATTTGCAAATAAACATATTCAAGTGAGGTTCTTTGATTATTAGTGATTATTCAGGTCATTATTTGCCCTAAAATTTTGTTTACCGGAAGTTCTGCTTGGGCTGGGAGTTGGACTAGAAGATCTCCACAGTCCTTTCCAGCTTTGTTATTCTGTATTCTCATCTTCTGAAGTTTGGATTGAAAAAGGAATTTTATTTTTCAATATAATTTGACCAAAGTGGCAACCATGGGAACTAATAAGGTGAAAATGATGTATCTTATTACAGAGAAGATGGCTAATTCACTTGCTGTGTTGACTAAGCAAAGGGACTACTAGAGGGCAACCAAGAGACACAGAAAACATGTCTTTGCTATTGTCTAGTGGTGGTCTATATCTTTGCAGACCAGATTTTGTTAACTGTACTTAAAATTATTATTCCCACCCAAAGAACAGAACACAGCCCTTCACTTATGATGATAATTGGGACCAGAATTTCCATTACTTGGAAAGACAAAGCAGTTGCTAAGTGAGTCATGTCTAGTTTTAAGATATTTTTTGCCATGGTTATTAAGTGAATCACTGCAGTTGTTAAGTAAAATGTGGTCATCAATCAAATCCAGCCTCCCCATTGACTTTGCTTGTTGGAAACCAGCTGGGAAAGTGCAAAGGGCAATTACTTGACCTCAGGAAGTTGCAACCATTGTAAATACATGCCTATTGCCAAACATCCAAAGTTTGATCACATGGCTGTGGGGATGCTGCAATGGTTATAAGCGTCAGGACCAGTCATAATTTTTTTTTTAGTGCTGTTGTAATTTTGAAAAGTTGCTAAATGAACGGTTGCAAATGGAGGACTACCTGTAATACAACTAGAATTGTTAGAGGGAAAGTAGTCCTCTCTGTTATGACAAAGGCCAAAATGTTGCCAGATCTTTTGCATAATTAGATTTAGAGTTCGGTTGCTTGCTGCAGCTGCCACAAAAGCTGATGTAGTCCTAGGGTGCATCAACCTAGGGATAATTTCAAGATCATGTACAGTGTTAGTATTGCTTTATACTGTACTAGTGAGACCACATTTGGAGTACTGCGTCATCGCAAAACTTTTGGTCACCATGATACAAAAAGATGTTGAGACTCTAAAAAGAGTGCAGAGAAGAGCAACAAAGATGATTAGGGGGCTGTAGGATGAATCATATGATGAATGGTTGCAGGAACTGGGTATGTCTAGTCCCGTGATGGCGAACCTATGGCACACGTGCGACAGGTGGCATGCATAGCCATATCGGTGGGCACACATGCTCAGCTCCGGCATGCATGTGCATGCTGGCCATCTGATTTTTGGGCCCACCAGAAGTAGGGAAACAGGCTGTTTCCTGCCTCTGGAGGACCTGGGGGGGGGTGGAGAAGGCCCGTTTTTCCTCTCTCCCCAGCCTCCAGAGCCTTTCTAGGAATCTGGGGAGGGCAAAAATGCCCCCCCGGAGGCCCTCCAGAGGTCAGAAACGGCCTGTTTGCCAACTGGAAGGCCTCTGGGGGTGAGGGGAAGGCCATTTTTGCCCTCCCCAGACTTCTAAAAAGGCTCTGGAGGCTGGGGACAGCAAAAAATGGGCCTACTGTGCCAGGAGCAGGGGTGCGGGGGGGTCGCATGCACATGCATGGGGGCAGGGCACAGAATTATGGGTGTGGGCACACATGCATGCAACATCCCCCCACCCCACCCCACCCCCACTCCTGCCATGCGATGACAAAAAGGTTAGCCATCACTGGTCTAGTCTAACAAAGAGAAGGACTAGGGATGACATGATTGCAGTCTTCCAATTTTTGAGACACTGTCAGAAAGAGGTGGATAACCTATTCTCCAAAGCATCTGAGGGCAAGACAAGAAATAAAGGATATAAGCTTATCAAAGAGAGATCAACCTGGTACTAAGGAGAAATTTCCTGGGAGTGAGAACAATTAATCAATGGAATGACTTGCCTCCAGAAGTGGGTGCTACATCACTGGAGGTTTTCAAGAAGAGACTGGACAACCCTTTGTCCAGCATGGTATAGGATCTCCTGCTTGAGCAAAGGGTTGGAGTAGAAGACCTCTAAGGTCTCTTCCAACACTATTATTTTATGTTCTATGTTCCCTAATACCAAACATGTATGGGTGTGCACATGACTTTAGGCAAAAGTAATACAAATCTGCATTGAATCCAAATGGAAAATCTGACAATATCTGCTCCATTTTCTGTAATATTGTTTATTTATGGGATCTGCTTACCTCCCCAATCTTTCTGGAGTTTGCTTTTTCCTCCCTTGTCAGTGTTTCCACACCTGGTGAAAAAGGTGAACGCGATGCTCCATGTGACAGTTATCTTCTCCCTGTCGGTGGCATTTTTCTTTGCTCTGGTCAGCTGCGGATTCTGCTTCTTGAACCTCCTAAAAGTCCCTTTTCGGGCCATTCAAGGACCAGCAGGAGTAGCTTTGTGGAACTTGGTGGCAGGTATAATGAACTTTTCTTTCTTCACACCAACAATCTTGAAATTTTGGGAAGATGTAATGTTAGAGTCTGAGATCTCCTTCCACAGTTCACAAATTCTGATCATCAGGGCTGTCCACCAGGTGTGGTCAGAAAAAGGCAGCCACAACACTGTAATTGGAACATCACTTGTTTATATGTATATCAATCACACTGCTATGCTGCCATCTTGACATTTTCTGATCATATCCTTCAAATATCTCTCCTAACCATGCAGATCTCATTATTTAAGGGTGAATTTCAGCCACCCCTTTTTCTCCCATCTCACCCTTTTCTAGTTTGTATATCTTGATATTAGAAACATTGCCCACAAAAAGATAATTTTTTTGTTGTAATTTTCCAAACCTAGCCTAATAAAAATATCACTGAGTTTGGTTTGAGGACTTTAATAATGAATACTTTGGTGAACAAATGCAGGTCCACTAGAAGCTTCTCTCATTGTAAACTATATATTTATAAACTATGCTAACCATGGATTTAAGTCTACCTTTTTAAGTGTAAACATACTTTTGCAGATTTTAGGGCTTTCATTGTAAATGGCTGGGAGGTTGGGTGTTGCAAAAATGCTACTAAAGTAAAATATGAACTGCTGAAAAATAATCACAAAGTATTTGATGTGGTGATACTGGATCTTCAGTAAAACCCACATGATGCAATTCACAAGATAACATCAGTTTCTAAAGTGTAATTTGAGTTGGTGAACTGCAAACTTCAACAGTTATAACATATTAAAACATTTTATGCTGATAAGTGATAAATGGAATATAATTTGATTACATGTGCCCTTTGAAATTACAGAGTCCGCTAATCAATGGTCTAGGAGGTACGTAAAAAGATAAAGACAATCTTGAGTCATGCTGAACTTCTGATGGATTCATGGTTATCTCTGTTCCTGTTCTTTTCTTGACCACAGCATAATCTTTGAAAAAAATTAACTAAAGCTAAAACATTTTATTAAAGTTTCTTTAATTTTCCAAATATTTTTCAATTATATATTTTAATTTTAAATGGAACCTAAAACCTAGGAAGTCTTAACAAGACCCAGTTCCATGCAGCTTTGGGAGGATCAGCTAAGCTTAGTATAATGCTTTACTGCAATCAAAAAGCCCAGCTCCATTCAGCTTTTTTAGAGTGATATGGAACTGGTTTGTTTTTCAATGAGGGCAACTGGATTTGCTTAACAGCCATAGTGACTTCCTTAACAATCATGGCAAAAAGGTCATAAAATCAGATGTGACTTTTTTTTTTTTTTGCTTTAATTTATATGCCGCCCTTCTCCGGAGACTCAGGGTGGCTTACAATGCGTTAAGCAATAGCCTTCATACTTTTGTATATTTATACAAAGTCAGCTTATTGCCCCCACAATCTAGGTCCTCATTTTACCTACCTTTGAAAGGATGGAAGCCTGAGTCAACCTTGAGCCTGGTGAGATTTGAACTTGCAGTAATTGCAAGCAGCAGATGTTAATAACAGTGCTTTAGTCCACTGTACTACCAAGGCTCTTTGTTTAATGACTGCATTGCTTAGCAATGGAAATTTTGATCCCAATTGTACATACCGGATTTCCCCAAAAATAAGACCTATCCCCAAAATAACCCTAGCATTATTTTTCATGCTGCTTGCAATATAAGCCCTACCCCCAAAATAAGCCCTAGTTCAGAGCCTCATCAACGAGGGGTAGGTGTAGCTAGCAAAGGAGGTGGAGAGCGCACGTGTGGGGGCTGATGGTGTCCAGAAGCAGCTGCAGCCCACACAGCGCAGTCCTTTCAAGCAGCAGGCAGAGACAGAGGCACAGGGGGGAGACACGTGATCCATCCCACTGTCTGTCTTTGCTTGCAGAGTGTGCAGAGGAGCTGGAGGACAAGGTTGGATTGTGGAGGCTGAGAGCACAGGGGAGGAGCCATGGCATGGTTCCATCCCCACCCCACCACTTGCCTCACCTCACAGCGGTGGCACCGGCAGAGGCGCAGGTGGAGGCACATGATCTGGCCTGCCAGATGTGCTGTGTAGCCACCCACCCACTCTGTCCATCTTTGCCCGTGGCTGCGATGGGGCAGGCAGACACACAGCATGTCCGTATTGCATGCCTCCCCCATTCCCATGTGCCTTTGCCTCCGCCTGTTGTTGGTGCCGCCACAGTGAGGCTAGGCAAAGCAGGCAGTGGGGAAGGGGCAGGGGCACACCATGGTCCCTTCATGCTCAGCTCCCACTGTCCAGTCTGATCCTCCAGCTCTACCACACTCTCTGCAAAGACAGATGGTGGGATGGCAGCTGGGAATGATGGGGCTTTTCAACCTTCACCTCAGAAGCAAAGGGAAAGAGAAGGATGGAAAGCAGTGGTGGGTTGCCCCCGGTTCAGACTGGTTTGCAAGAACCAGTAGTAAAACCAGTGGGAGGCCCCGCCCACTGCCCCGGATGTTGTCATCAGCTATCCCATTGTGAACTAGTAGTAAAGGTAAGTAGAACCCACCCCTGATGAGAAGGGAGAATGGTCGCTAGAGGGCTGTCTCTAGATCACTGCTCCTGGCTTGCTTGAGGGAACCTGGCATGGAAGGAAGGGTCTGTTTCTTGCAGATTGGTCTGGAGCCTCCCATCCCCTTTGAACCTGGCCTCCCTCCTTGGAGGGAGATGAAGGGCTAGGCTGGGCTGAAGCAGAGGAAAAAGAGGGGTTGAGAAGCCAAGCGACTAAGGATGAGGGGATCGCCCACATCTCCACAAGACCTCTCAGGAGACATGGTGTGCAAATGTAAAAGCCACCCCTTCCAAGTCAGCAGCAGCAACTGAATCAAAAGAAAGCACCATGAGTTTGGGTGCCCTTCCCATTTGTTCCTCTTTTTCAAGAAGTGTTTCAATATGGTAGCAGTTTGGTATTATTCAGGTCACTTCCTGGGCAATACAGTAGCAGCTGCGCCTCCTCCCTTCCAAAACACGTTGGGATGTGATCTGAATTAGACCTGGCTTGACCTACTACTGGTATTGAAATGCTTCCCAGCTCTTTCCCAAAATGTGTTTGCAGCACCTGCTGGACATAGAGTGGGTGGACCCATGCCTCTGCCTGCTGCTGGTGCCACCCAAGTGGTCCCAGTTGCTGCAAGCGAGCGCATCAAAAATGAAAAGTGGGACTCGCCCATTGCACTTTGCACAGCTGAAGGCAGCAAAATGTAGAGAAGAGCCACCATCCCTTTAGGAAAGAGCTGGCAGGTGTTTCAATAGCATGTCAAGCGAGGTCTAATTCAGATCACATCCCAGCATGTTTTGGAAGGGAGAAGGCACAACTGCTATTGCCCTTGCTGGGGTTTGCACGGTGGTGGTGAGAGACTGCAGGATTTATTTTTATCTCCCTTCCAGAACATGACATCTGAATAAGACCTGCTATTGAAATGCCTCCAGGCTCTTTCCCGAAGGGAGGGTGACTCTTCTCTATGTTTTCCCATCTTCTGCAGTGCAAGGAGTGGCAGATGAATCCCACTTTTTGCTTTTGATGTGCTTGCCACTTGCTTGCAGCAACTGGCACAAGTGACTGCCTGTGCTGCTGCTGGCCCCTTGGGGGCTCTTCACCCTCCTGGCAGTGCTGCTCTCGGCTGCCTTGCTGGGCTGTTCCTGCCTGGTTGGGGTGAGTTGGCCCATATCTATGACCTCTGGAGCACTCCCCAGCACTGCCAGCCTGCCAGGGCCCCTTCAACAGTGGCCACCGGTGGAGCCATACCACCTCACTAGCCACTGCCTTCGGGCTGCTGAGTGCAACCTGCACGTCTACTTGGTGCTGCAGGTGCTGGGCTACAGACTGAGCCTGGCGCTCTTTGAGCCCTGGCCTGGTGGGTGCTGCAGTTCTCGGGCCAGCTGTGCAAGGCAGCGCAGGCAGCACAGTTGCACTGGTGGCAGGGGGCACTCTGGTGGTCGTACTGTAGATGGACTGACTTGCCTTGCGCCAGGCAGGAGCAGGACAACAGGGCAGCTGGGAACATTGTTTCCAGGAGGGTGAAGAGCCCCAAAAGGCCAGCAGCAGCACAGGCAGCCGCTCAGTGGCCAGCAGCCAAGAAGTGTCCCAGCAGCAGCAGACGCAGCAGGCAGGGTGGGTGGAGGCCAGGGCATGCCAAAAGCCTGGCCCATTGTGGCCATAGGCAAGCAGACAGTGGGACAGAGAGGGTGGGATCAGCAGTAGCAGTGCTCCCACTTCCATCAGCCCTCATACTCTCCTCCTCTACATGAAAAAAAATAAGACCCCCCCCAAATAAGCCCTAATGCCTCTTTTGGAGGCAAAAATATATATGACCAGGTCTTATTTTTTGGGAAAACATGAGTACATGAGCTGCGGTGGCACAGAGGTTAGAATGCAGTACTGCAGGCTACTTCTGCTGATCACCGGCTGCCAGCAGTTTGGCAGATCAAATCTCACCAGGCTCAAGGTTGACTCAGCCTTCCATCCTTCCGAGGTGGGTAAAATGAGGACCCAGATTGTTGGGGGCGATATGCTGACTGCTCTCTAAACTGTTTAGAGAGGGCTATAAAGCACTGTGAAGTGGTATATAAATCTACGTGCTATTGCTATTGCTACATTGTACATTAAGGACTATCTGTAAGGAAAATAGAAACAATTTACAGGTCAATATCTGCAGCTATGGTACAACCGGTTGGTTTGTGCCTCTCCAGTGAGATAAATTCTGTGAGTTTCATGTCTTTTTGGAAGGAAATCTTTGTGCCACTGGAGATATTTGCAAGGCTTTTGGGGGGGGGGTATTAAAAGCAAAATCAACCTCTGGCCCCAGACATTTATGACCATTGAACCCCTTCGGCTCAAAAGGGATAGTTTAATTTCTCCAAAATCCAAGGGAAAAATGAAAAGCCCAACTCTGCTTATGGGATGAGGGGTCCTCTTTCACTTTGCATCAGCATCTTGCTCTCTGTAGCTTTGGCATCTCTTAAAAGGTTAGATGCAATCTTTGGCTGGTTCAACAACTCAAACATGAACAACTCTAGGATCAGCTTAGAAATGAGAGTCATCTGCTCTGTAGGGCATGTGCATAAATGATTTTTTTTTTTTTTTACATTTATTTCTAGGTGGATGTACTGTGTTGGCTGTGACTGCTTTTGTGGCAGCTGTTAAATTGCATCGGCTTACAGAAAGAATCACCAATTTTCGAGAAAACAGCTTCCAGTTTCTCATCCTGGAAGAAGAGTACATGCCTTCTTTCTGGCTTTGTGTAGCAAGTGCAACAATCCATGGGCTGAATTTGATCATTGTTGCCCTCAGCACAATTCGCTTCCCAACTCTGAAAACAAAGACAGAAGAAGCAAATGTTACAGCAGAAGATATTATGTACTAAGTTCTTTGTTTGCCATTTGCCTCTTCTGAACTTCCATGATCCTTTGATCATCTGCATACTTTAAAGCCACTGACATCAAGTAGAGTTTCTGGGTCTTAAAGGGGGAAAATTAGTATTACAAACAGGTTGATTTCAGCAAATGCTGATGTCCATTGATTGCTGTGTCCATACTCTGGAAGAGGATTGTGTCTCCCTCACAGTGTTCAAAATTTTAGGAGCCCTCCACCTTTTCCTGCTGGTTATAAGGTGTCATCCATAGATCTTCCAAAAGAGAAGTTTACATTACCTTTGCCCCAACATTGTATATTGGAAAATGGATTCCTTTGCTTCATGAAAACTAATTCAGTATATCATTAGCCTTTGTTCAGTACCACAGAAGCTAAAGAGGTCTGTATCACTGTTTCTTTAAAGGTGAGGAACTAAAGGAGAACTTTTCCTCCTGCCACATGATTATTTTTGAAGTGTATTAATTCATACTCCTGTTTTACTCTTGGCAAGATACCATAAGCCTTTGCTAAAGAATTAAAAATACATTGCCTTTTTTGAGGAGCAACAAAAAATTAGATGAAAACTAATTTCCTATTACAGTTTTTGACTCTCTCTTGGGTGACCTAAGGTATTTGCTTTCCCAGACAAGCATCACAAAAACTTTGGCCTAACATGCATAGCTGAGATTACAAGAAGTACACTAGTGTTTTGTTGGAAAACTTGTCAGATGGCATTCCCTATCCTATTGTGCAAGGAAATGGAATCATGGAACTATTGAGAGCTGTCAAGTCATGGGACTCCATGGGAATTTGTGGATTGAAGGTCCAAATCTTCAAAATGGAAAGTGTGGCATTGTGGTCCAAGTCTTGCTTCCATCTTACAGATTTTGACCACCTCTCAAATGCTGCTGTTGAGTTATTTCAATGATGTCATCTATAAGGCACTAAACATTTCATCCTTCTCTTCAGAATGAAAGGAAAATGGTGCTGATGAGCCTGTGGCACAAATCACTTCCTCTATGTCTCCTTTTATTTTTATTCATTTATTATTGTATCCAATTTTATTTTGCATCACTAGCTCATTTTTACTATTTTTACTGAGCCTTGAAGATAATTACCCAGTCACAATATCCTTAGCATTTTGGAATTTAACTCAAACTTCTCAGATAAATGGAATGCCAGAAAGGAAAAACCATAATACAAAAAAGTCTAAGTTCTTGGTCTGTGCCTATCAAAGCCACCTAAAACTGACAAATATACGCCAGATGAGATATGCATAAATAAAACTAGTGACAAAACAAAAGTGATTGCTATTTCTCTCCTGAATGATTTATTGTGGAAAGAACTATGGACTAGGACTATGTATGTCCAAAGGAAAAGCCTCAGTCTTCAGATTCTGCAAACTTCAATGGATGAGGCGGGGAAATACTTTAATTAAGGCACTACCTTGAATAATTCTGAACTGGGAAATTAGATATTTGTAAGTAACATATTCAGATGGTGCAATTTGTCTGTACCTGCAGGTATCAGAATTGTGCAAGCCATAGTTTTCTCTGTCATGCTCTTTGGAAGTGGTCTTTGAAGCAGCAAGACAGGAAGATGCTTTTGAACTTCATTCAAAAGATTCCTGAGAATACAATGGATAATCAAGAAAATAAATAAATGGATTATCAAACAAACCAACTTAAGACAAAAAATGACCAGGCTCAAATGATTCTATTTAGGAGACCTTATGTGAAAACCTACCGTAGTTTCTGGGAAAAGTGAAAGGAAAGAGAATACAACATCCAGCAGCAACTATGGATGTATCATTGAAAGATCTGAAAGACCAGGTTGCAGAAAGTCCAACCAGGTTAGAGAGTGTCCTGGAAAAGATCTATCTAAGTGGTCCCTAAGAGTTGACACCAATTTGATGGCACATAATCAAATAACAACATTCTCACTGAGGCATTCTGCTGCCCAAAGTGTGAGAATGACAAAGCTGCTGTTACCATTGATTGTACTGGGAGACTGTAGTTTTAAGGAAATGAAGAGAATCCAGGAGCCACAAGACTGAGATTGGCAGGTATTCCAGTCCCTCATCAAATTATAACATTTAATTTAACATATAACAAATCACGAAACAAAGCTGTGCTGTAATGAAAAAAGAAGAGAAGACAATATAACATTCTGTCTTGAGAGAGGTTGAGAGGTTGATTGAATCTTGTACCCAAAGCATTTGTAATTCTACCAATCCAGACAGTCATTTGTAACTGTGGTTTGGGCTGGACTGGCTGTGATTAGGAACAACCCATCAAAGGGAAGCTCCTCATCTTTCTCAGAACAACATGTGTTAGTTTCTCCAGCTGTAGACCTCTCAAGCCTTCAAGGGGCAACTCTTGATATCTGCTAAAGATCGTGCAGCCAATGAAATGTTGGCATCCCAATCAAATGAAATCTCTTTGTATATGAACATGAACAGGGATAGCTGGTCTTTTGAGACTTATTAATAGAATTGGCAATTTATATGTAATTTATTATAGGTTTGTTGTTTGGAACTCACTGGAATAAATTTCTGGAAGGAACACCAGATGTTTTGCAGTTCTAAGCAAAATCACCAATTGGGAAGAAAAATCACTTCTAAATGCTACTGTAGGAAGGCCCCTCTCCCCAGAATAAAATATTCTCTATTCTTAATTTTAAAAAGAGGCAGAATAGAATATTTCCCCTGAAGGAGAAGAGGAGAAATATCTTAAAAGGCAGAAAGCATCTCCAGTTTTCTTGCTATAGGAAAACAGCCTCAAGCAGAAACCTGAAAAGGCTAGTCTTTAGGAACAGATATTTTGTATCCATTCAGAAAGCTCAGTCAATCTATTCATAAGCAAAGAGCAGCCAGAAACTCCAAATAAGAACACTTTAGGCAAAGAATGGGATGCGATGGCTCAGGGGCTAAGATGCTGAGCTTGTTGATCGAAAGGTTGGCAGTTCAGCGGTTCGAATCCCTAGTGCCGCGTTAACGGGGTGAATTCCCATTACTTGTCCCAGCTTCTGCCAACCTAGCAATTCGAAAGTACGTAAAAAATGCAAGTAGAAAAATAGGGACCACCTTTGGTGGGAAGGTAACAGCGTTCTGTGTGCCTTTGGCGTTTAGTCATGCCGGCAACATGACCCTGGAGACATCTTCGGACAGCGCTGGCTCTTCGGCTTTGAAACGGAGATAAGCACCACCCCCTAGAGTTGGGAATGACTAGCACGTATGTGAGAGGGAAACCTTTACCTTTACCTATAGGCAAAGAGCTGAAGCTGACAAGTTCAGACAAACAAAACACCTAGGACAGTGATGGTTAACCTAGCCGAAAAGCCAGAGCGCCAGAACCTAGAAGAGAGCAGCTTGCCGGTGCACATGTGTGCTGCAGCCAGCTGCTCTTCCGGGTTCCATTGTGTGCATGCGTGCCAGCCAACTGATCTTTTCTGGGTTCTGGTGCGTGCATGTGTGCCAGCTGGCCTGCCGCATGTGCGTGACGGAACCTGGAAGAGCAGCTGGTGACAGTGCATGTGCCCACAGAGAGGGCTCTGTTATGACCCTTTCATGACCCCATAGGAATCTGGCATTACCTATAGTATGAATGAAGAAAACTTGGGGGGGGAAATAAAGGGTATGCAATTAATGAATAGTGTCTCTAGGTCCACATCACAAAATTTCTTTAGTGTAGTGACATTTTTACACCATCAGTTGTTAATATAAAAACTGATATCTCCTCCCTTCTTGTTTCTGCAATTCCATCTGCTCTTTGAATCTGAAATCCTGGGATTTGCAAGCAGTTATCACTCATTGATTCACTTAGCCAAGTTTCTATGAAGCAGAGGGCTGCTGAGTTGGAAAAGTCGGAGTTAATCCTATTTAAAAGGAGCAGTTCATCCATCTTATTTAAAAGTGAGCAAAGATTAGTTAAATGGAGCAAGGGAAGAGAATATTTTTTACCCCATGCTTTCTGACCCTGTGGAGGATTCCAGCTCATTTGCCCCTCTTCCTCCTTCTCTTCTTTTTTCTTTCTTTGTCCTGTGGTGCTGAAAGCAGCTGCTCCCTCAATCAAAATTTCCTCTGCATTTATAAAGACAGGAAGAGCAACAATCCCAGAAATTGTCAAGCATTGTGACAAGCCCTTTATGTTGACTGAGTGATTGAACCTTCCAACTCTATTAATCTGTTAAACCTCCTTGCAGTATTTCCTTGGGTCCCAAGATACTTTCCAAAAAAAGCAACATACTCCATGATAGGATGCGCTTTGAAGCTGCCCTTTGACAGTATTGGAATAAGAGATAAAACCAGTGTCTCTGACTCTCTCTCTCTCTCTCTCTGTAGGTGTGTGTCGCAGGGCCGGGTTAATATTATTTTCATTATTAGATAGGACAGCTAGAGGTTACCTTCTGTCTGACTTTACAGACAAGCTAAAGTTTCGTTGTCAATGTAGGAGCAGATTAAGTTGGTTTGTTTGCTGTAGGCCATTGTTTTCCATATTTGGCAACTTTAAGATGTGTGGACCTGAGTAGGACATAAGGTTCAACAGGGCACAGCTTTAAATGGAAGCCAAACATAAGAAAAGTGAAAATAAGATAAAAGTAGTAGATTAGGAGAATTAGAGAAGGAGAATCAAGGCACGGAGCTTTAGGAATTGTCAATCGCAAATATACGCATTAAAGAACAAGAGACACTCTGAAAGTGAGATGGACGATTTCTAAATTTGATTAAACAAACAAACAAGCAAGCAAGCAAGCAGAGTTCAGGAGAAGAAAAGAGAAACTCAACTTTTCGATGAAAAGAAATCTTTATTTTCCCATTCAAAAGGAAGTATGTGGCTCCGTGTCTCTGAGTAGTGAGACTACCTACCACAAGCTACAAATGGAGAAAGAAAATCTCAGGCTGGAAAGGCTGCATGTCAAACGAAAGAGAGGTTGTTAAGTGCTTTAACTGAGGGGTGGAATGCCTTTGCTCTTATTAATAGAAGTCAGTCCTGTCCAAGTCAAAGAAGGTCATGACTCTATCCTGTTCTGCATTAACTAAGCCTGTGATGACGAACCTATGGCATGCGTGCCCGAGGTGGCACGCAGAGCCATCTTTCCAGGCATGCGAGCTGTCACTCAAGAGCCTGAGTGGCGTAGGAGGCTAATGCCTCCTAAGGCAGCATTTAACATCCAGCTGCCTGCAATTACCGCGAGTTCAATTCTCACCAGGCTCAAGGTTGACTCAGCCTTCCATCCTTTTTAAGGTGGGTAAATTGAGGACCCAGTTTGTGGGGGCAATAAGCTGACTTTGTATAAATATACAAAAAGTATGAAGGCTATTGCTTAACGCATTGTAAGCCGCCCTGAGTCTCCTGAGAAGGGCGGCATATAAATCAAATTTAAAAAAAAAACACCTCACCTGCAGCTGTGCATGCGCGCATCCCTCAGCTGGTGTTTGGGCCTCTGATGCACATGCGCGCAATTTCGGAGACCCAGCTGGTCTTTGGAGTTATCCTGTGCATGCATTCGTGTTCGCGCATGTGCATTGTGTAGATAGTGCAATTGCACGCACAACGCATGGGGGAACTGCGCAAAAACCATGTGCAAGTACAGATGGTGCGGTTGTGCACACAGCACACAGGGGAGGCGAACAAAAGCCGTGTGCATGTGCTGATGCTGTGGTTGCGTGTGTAGTGCCTGGGGGAGGAGCCACGGGTAAGTGAAGGGCATACCTGTTTGGCACTCGGTGAGTAAAAGGTTCGCCACCACTGAACTAAGCCATATTAAGTCCAGGCCTGTGTTAGGAGTCACATACTGGAGTGGGATGTACAAGAAGCCAGAAGAGGGAAGGTCATGGCAAACAGGCTGGACTGGAGTCCCAAGAAGCAGGTGAGCCTGTTTGTCCCAGAGAAATTGAGGGGAGATTTGATGTCAAACTTGTAATAACAGCAAGGCTATTGCTTGACAAGGAGGAGGGACGGGCTGTAAATGCAGAGAAGCAGAGTCTAGCTGGACTTTTATATGTGGGTCTGCTTTTGACAGGTAATTTCGCAGACAAGGCTCTGCAGTTTTCTTGCTGCGTTTTACAAAAAAAGGTGACCCTTGACTGCTGCTTCTTCTTGGGCTGAGAAAGGGGTCTTGTCTAAAGTTGCCCTGCTGGTTTAGTGCCTAGGATAGGACTAGAACTCAGGCTCTCCTGGTTGGTAGAGAACTTCCCCAACTTGGCTCTGGACTGGAATTGGTTTTGGAGAAGAAACCAAATAACTTCCCATTCACACTGGACAGAATTTGCCTCCAGGGTCGGGGTATCCAGGTCTCTTTCCATTCCACGAGGGCCGGAATCTTAAATCCAGCAGGCTGGATTTCCTGGCGGACTCGCGTGCAAGAGGCGAGGGGGAGGAGCGGCCGCCTGGGGACCTCCTCACTCAACAAGGGAGAGAAGCGGAAGCTTTGCTCAGGGATTGATATCTGCCCAGCCGCCTGCGATTATTACTTTGTTCATGCATTGGTCAGCAAGCGTAGACCCTTGTAAGCAGCGCAGAGAAAGCGAGGTTGTTGCATAAAAGACGTCTCTTCCCACGATGGCTCCCCCCCACCCCTCATATGGAGCCTCGCCTCCCGCTCTCCCCCGCCCCGTTCCCGTCGTCCTCCTGGCCGTGGGCGGCGAGCATGCTTCTGCGGCTGCTGTTGGTGAGAGTTCGGTGCCCGCTGGTCGCCCATCCCCCGCGCGCCCTCCTCTTCCTCGCCGCCTCCATGACAGCCGGCACGCGCGCCGCCGCTCGGCAGGTAGGGCTCGAGCGCGCCTCCCGGGCTCTGGGAATCGGAGAGGAAGGGAGAGGCAGGTGTCAAGCCCTCGCGACGCTCGGCGGCAGATGCTCCGGGGCGCTGCGTCGCGGACAGCCTGTCCCTGTCCTTTCGAGGTTCCTCTGATCCTCGCAGTTGAGCTAGGGCAGAGGTGGGCAACTATGGCCCTTTTATGACTTGTGGACTTCAATTCCCAGAATTTCTGAGCTAACATGGCTGGCTCAGGAATTCTGGGAGTTGAAGTCCACAAGTCATAAAAGGGCCATAGTTGCCCACCCCTGAGCTAGGGGCTCGGCCGCCCCAGCGGTTGGAGTGCTGGCTGGCTGGCTGCGGAACTAGCGAGGGAAGATGGCCGGGGTGGTTTGCGTTTGCCGGTGATACTGTCCCAAGATCAAACCTTCTGGGTGACATTGTCCCAAGACCGCGACCCTCTGCTGCATTAGTGACCTGAATCTGATTTTGTTTTTGTGGGAAAAAAGACGCCTCTAAGTGGAGCTTGGTTGCCCACGATCATGACACAGGTTGGTGTGTTCCAGGGGCTCAGAAGCACTTTTCAGATCCCTTCAGGTGCTTAGTAATTTCCTGCTTCCAAGTTTTTTTGTGGAAATAGAACAGCGCAATAAGAATGTTTTATTTGTAATGTTATATTTCTATTTGTAACGCAGTGAAAATCTGTTCCCCTTGGAAGGAATGGCTTAAAGCCCCTGCGGTTTCAACTTTCAATATTTCTCACACTTAACACCACCAAAACTAAAGAATTTATAATTGACTTCAGGAGGAAGATCGATGTACATTTACCATTGTACATAAATGGTGAGGAGGTGGAGAGTGTGGGTAGTTTTAAATTTCTGGGCATTTTTATCTTGGAGGACTTCTCATGGACTATGAATGCTAACATGCTTGTGATGAAGGCACAGAAGAGTCTGTACTTCTTGAGAATGCTCAGGAAAATAAATCTATCTCAGCATCTACTTCTGTCCTACTATCGCAGCACCATTGAGAGTGTCCTGACATACGGCATTCTTGCATGGTATGGGAGCAGCTCTGTAGGAGACAAAAAAGCTCTACAGAGAATCATTAAAACTGCCCAGAATATCATCGGATTCCAGCTACCAGCCCTGTACGACATCTTCAAATCTCGCTGTTTGAGAAAGTTGCATAACATTCTCAGAGTCTCTTCCCATCCTGCTTACAATCTTTTTGGACTGTTGCCTTCTGGCAGAAGATACAGAACAATTAAAACTCGGATCACACATTTTCTGAATAGTTTTTATCCCAGAGCTATAATTGCACTCAACAATGAACTAAAGGGCCACCATCAGTGAGCTGTTGGACAGTATTACTTGGTCTGTTGTGTGGATGTTTGGGTGGTTTAGGGGTGGAGGATTGTGGTGGGTGGGAGTGTGTTTGGGGATTGTTATATGTGTTGGGCCTGGTCTTTGGGTGTTAAGTGAATTTCGTTGTATGGGTATATTGTGTATACATGTACAATGACAATAAAGTTATTTATTTATTTATTATTTATATTTCTGAACTGGAGTCACTATAACATGAATCGAGAATTCACTGAACTTATTTAAAACCTGCCTTGCTATGTTGATAGAACATAGGATAACAGAGTAGGAAAGGGACCTTGGAGGTCATCTAATCCAACTCCCTGCCCAAGCAGGAGACACATACCATTTTAAACAAGTGGCTTTCCAGTCTCTCCTAAGAAAGCCTCCAGGGATGGGACACCCACAACTTCTGAAGGTATTCCACTGATTAATTGTTCTCACCTAGGAAATTTCTCCTTAGTTCTAGGTTGCTTCTCTCCTTGATTAGTTTCCCTCCATTGTTTCTTGCCTTGCCTTCTGACTTTGGAAAATAAATTGACCCCCTCCTCTTTGTAGCAGCTTCTCAAATACTGGAATACTGCTATCATGTCTCCCCAAGTCCTTTTCACTGGACATACCCAATTCCTGTAACCGATCTTCATATGTTTTAGCCTCCAGCCCCCTAATCATCCTTGTCACTCTTCTCTGTACTCTTTCCAGGGTCGCAACATGTTTTTTTATATTGCGGTGGCCAAAATTGGATGCAGTATTCCAAGTGTGGTCTTATTAAGGCTTTGTAAAGTGGTACTAATATTTCACATGATCTTGATTTTATTTCTGTATTATTGCAGCCTAGAATTGCATTGGGTTTTTTTGGCTGCAGCCGCACACTGCTGGCTCATATTTAACTGGTTGTCCACTAGGATTCCATGATCCCTCTCACAGTTTCACCCAGTCTGTACCTATACTTTTTGTTTTTCTTTCTCAGTATAAAATCTTACTTTTATCCATACTGAATTTTATTTTGTTGTATAGGGCCTTTGTTATATTCTTGTCTGTCAATATTCTTCTGGATCTTGAGCCTATCTTCTGGGATGTTGGCCATTCCTGCTAGCTTAGTGTCACCTGCAAATATGATGAGTTCCCCTTCTATTCCCTCATCTAGATCATTTATGAAAATATTGAGGAGTACTGGGCCTAAAACGGAACCCTGGAGTACCTCACTGTCCACTCTCTTCATGTGGATTTAGTCTCATTAAGGACTACACATTGAATACGGTTTGTCAGCCAGTTACAAATCCATCTGGTGGTGATGCTGTCTATCCCCCATTTTTTTACTTTATCAAGAAGTAGGTTGTGGTCTACTTTGTTCAAGTTTGTCAAGATCCATCTGGATGATGAGCCTATGTTCTGGAGTGTTGGCTATTCCTGACAGCTTGGTATCATCTGCAAATTTGATGAGTTCCCCTTCTATTCCCTCATCTAAATTGTTTATGAAGATATTGAAGAGTACTGGGCCTAAGACAGAACCGTGGGTACTCAACGCTTTGTTTTCCTCCATGTAGATGTAGTTACATTAAAGACTACATATGGATTGCAGTTTGGCAGCCAATTTTGAATTCATCTGGTGGTAGTGTTGTCTATCCCACATTTTTCTAGCTTTCCAACAAGTAGGCTGTGGTCTATTTTGTCAAATGCCTTGGTGTAATCTAAGTATATTATCTCCACATCATTTTGCTGATCTAAAGGGTAGGGTAGGGTAGGGTGGGATAGGATTCTTTATTGGCCAAATGTGATTGGACATACAAGGAATTTGTCTTTGGTGCATAAGCTCTCAGTATATATACAGAAAACAAAGTGAAATATAGTCAAATATCATAAATCATAAAATACAATCCTAAACCATAAGATACAAACAACAAGTGATAAGAAGTACAAATGACAGACTCAATAATTCCTCTGTAGAACTGTATAAGCAGCTCCATGGGCAGTCTGCGCTAGTAGAATAGTAGAGCTTCTCCTAAAATCTACTATCATCTCTACAGTTTTAAGAGTGTTCAGCTGTATGCAGACTCATCATCATTTCGAATGAGACCAATGATTGTTGTCATCTGCAAACTTCAGTATTTTAACAGAGGTGTCCTTCAAGATGCAGTCATTGGTATATAGAGAAGAGAGTAATAGAGAGAGCACACAGCTCATGGAAGGCTCCTGTGCTAATTGAACAGGTATTCAATATGATTTTACCCAGCTTCATTTGCTGCTTCCTATCTGTTAGAAAGCTTATAATCTATCTGCAAGTATTTTTTGGAGTATAAGACGTCCCGGACAATAAGACGCACCTACCTTTTTTGGGGAGGAAAACAGGATATATGCTAGTGCATGGATATGGGAAATAATATGAAATTTTACCAGTTTGGAACTGTTTTAAGTTTTTTTCTTTGCATAGATTGGTATTGTAATCAGAATCAGTAAATTATTCAGCATGCAATCTATTAGATTTAAAGCTTCCCCCCCACCTCTTTATTTTCCTTCAGGTAACATTTTAATTAAGTTAGTGAAATGCTTTTTAAATTCCAGCTAATTGTTGATTCTAGACAGAAATTTTATAACAAAAGGACACAAAGAAAAAAATAAGACCATAAAACACCCACAATAACTCTGCCTCCCAGTTTGCCTCGTTGCAGCAAACAGCCTTGCTTTTCATTTTCAGCACAAGAAAAAAAAAAACTACCTCCCAGCAATTTGCCTGCTTGTGGCAAGCAGCGGAGGCCCGTGTGGCAATAGGCAATGGCAATCCCTGCAGCCTGAAATAGCTGAGGGTCGGGAGGCTCATCCAACTGACAATCAACTGCTTGTGCTAATCAGGCTGTGCTGAAGCTGAAATGGGCTGTTTTGCTGTTTGTTGCTTGCTGCAAGGAGGTAAATTGTTGGGAGGCAGAGGTCAAAGGGTGGGGGCCAGTGGTATAAGACACACCCAAATTTTCACCCTCTTTTAGGGGGGAAAAAGTGCATCTTATACTCTGAAAAATACGGTAGGTCAGGCATAGCTACCTGAATCAGAGAAGGATTTCAGGAATGATGGTATTCAATGCCGAGCTGAAGTCTACAGAAAGAACCCGTGCATACCTTACAAGATGTTGTAGATGTGGTGCAGTGCCATATTGACAGCATCATCTGCCAATCTATTTGCATGGTAAGCAACCTGCAAGCAGCAGATCCATGATGATTTTCAGGTAGGCTAACACTAACCTGTCAAAGATTTTCATAACTAAAGATGTCAAAGCAACTGGTCTGTAGTCATTCAGCTCCTTAATGGAGGGTTTCATGGGCACCAGAATGATAGTAGAGTGTTTGAAGCAAGAAGAAACATAGCATATCTCCAGTGATTTATTAAAGAAGATGGGGGCCAGTTGATCAGCACAGACTTCAAGCAAGAAGTTAGCCTGCCTTGGTCTGGTGCTTTTCTAGACTTTTGTCTGTGGAATAGACCCTGCATCTCTTTTTGTAGCCTCACCAGAGGGGCGGGGCAGAGAGACAGAGTGAGGTGTAGGAGACTTGGCTATTGTTGGTGTATCTGAGATGGAGAGGGTAGCAATAGTTGACTGTGATATCCTCTCAAATCTACAGTAGAACACATTCAGCTCATCAACCCTTCAGCAAGAGAGGTAGGTGTGCTATAGCCAGTGATATTTTTCAGGCTTTTCCACACATTTGCTGGTTCATTTGTTGAGAGCTGATTCTTTAGATTTTCAGAGTAACTTCTCTTTGCTGCCCTGACCTCTCATGCTAATACATTCCTGGCCTGATTGTAGAGCATTTTATCTCCTTTCCTTTGGCATGATGTAGTTGTTTAAACTTAGCTGTGAACCAAGGTTTATTATTACTGTAGATGCATAAGGTTTTGGTCAGCATCAGTGGTGGGTTGTTCCCAGTTCTGTCCGGTTCTTGCGAACTGGTAGTAAAAACGGCAGGAAGCTCCACCCACCCACCTGGACGTCATAATGGACGATCTGCACATGCAGATATAATTAATAATAATTATATTATTATAACTCAAACGACTGTATAATATAATAGTGAACCATAGAAATAGAACCTATGAAAATATGAATGTTATGGATGATATTGATACCGATATGGAAATGCTGTAATGAGTGAAAAATTGTGTTTTGTTTTTTAATGTTGAAAATGTCTAATAAAAATTTATTTAAAAAAACAACTTATGTATGATGTCACAGTGTGAGTTCATCCAAATCCTCTCAGGCAGCTTCAAAAATGCTCCAGTCTGCAGTTGAGGCAAGCCTGTAGGTTTAACTTTGCCTCTTCAGTCCAAGATTTCACTGTTTTAACTATCGGTTTTATGATGTTAGTCTTTGTCTATAAACAGGTACCAGGTGAATCATACAGTGATCAAAGTGTCCCACAGCCATTCTTGTTAGAGAACAATAGGAATTTTCTTAGTGTTGACTAGCAGTGGTCTAAAATATTCTTGCTTCTAGTGAGACAACTGACATGCTGAGTGTATCTTGGCAGCTCCTGGCTTAGATTAGAACAGTTAAAATCTCCTAACACAATGAGTAGGGAGTCTGGATATCTCTGTTCAGCCCACAGGATTTGGTTTGCTAAGGTTTGCAATGCCTTATTTATGCAAGCTTAGGATGTATGAAGACCACAACTACTGTAAATCAGGGGTGTCAAACTCAATTTCTTTGAGGACCACATCAGGGTTGTGTTTGACCTCGGGGGTGGGGGTGGGGGTGGGCATGTGGGTATGACACGGGACTTGTGTTGGGGGGGCACCTGTGGTGGCCAAGTGCTAAGGCAGGTCTTCCCTGAGACCCTCACTCACTCATTATAATCTCCTTCCTTCCTTCCTTCCTTCCTTCCTTCCTTCCTTCCTTCCTTCCTTCCTTCCTTCCTTCCTTCCTTCCTTCCTTCCCTACTTACTTACTTACTTTTTTCTTCTTTTTCCTTCCCTCTTCATTTTCCTTTCTTCTTCCTTCCCCTTTCCTTATTTTTCCTTCCTTGTTCTCTTCCCATCTTCCCATCTTTTTCTTTGTCTTTCCTCTTTCCCTTTCTCCTTTCGTGCCCCTTCTTGCATGCTCAAATGCAAAAGGGGAAACATTTCTCCTTTTATTTTGATTTTAGTTTTGATAGCCCTCTGCCAGTCAAAACAGGAGATGGAAATGCCTTTTTGGCCTGGGTGGCATTCTGTGGCACTCTGGCAGCAAAAACAGGGCACGAGCAGGCAGTGTGTGGCCCCCTGTGCCCTGTTTTCCCTAGCAGAGCCACTGCCTTTGCTATTTCCAGGCTGGCCCCACAGGCCAGATCGAACCCCCTACAGGCCAGATCTGGGCCGCGGGCCTTGAGTTTGACACCCCTGGTATAAATGAACAAAACTCATGGCAGTCATAGAAGAGTATTAAATTAATGAATAGTGTCTGTAAATCCATATGACAGAATTTCTTTAGTGTAGTGACATTTTTATACCATCGGTTAATATAAAAACAGACTTAACTAATTTAGTCACTTGGTACTCCAAGAACTTTAAGATATGGATCAGTGGTTCAGAGGTCATGTCTGACAGTTCTCTCAGAATTCTGGGATGTAATGCATCAGGATCCAGTGATTTGAATTTGTCTAGAGTTGAGACTCTTGAGAGGTATTCTCTTAGCTTATTTTTGCTTATTTTAATTTGCATTCCTATTCCATCTTTTACAGTTCTGTTTTTGGTAAGTTGGGTTGTATTATCTTTGTGCGTGAAGACAGATGCAAAGAATGAGTTAAAAGGTTTTGTTTTCTTTCTTCTGGTCATTACTTCCTTGCCATCATCTCCAATTAGTGGATTGCTGAAAGTTTTACTTTGTTCTGAGCCTTAGCTTTCCTAACTTTGTCTTTGCAGGTTCGAGCTATTTGTTGGTATTCTGCCTTAGTTATGTGTCCCTCTTTTCATTTTTTGTATTTATCCTTTTTTTCTTTCAGTTTGTCTAAGAGCTCTTTGTGCAACCATAGTGATTTCTTCTTGGATTTCTTGTTTTTCTTTTTCAGTGGTATTGAGCTGAACTAGGCTTTTATTATCATTTTTCAGAATTTCCCAAGCTTCTTGAGTTGGCTTCCCCTTTAAGATTTTCATCCATGGGATCCTTCCCAAGCTTTTTCTGAGTTTGTCAAAATTAGCTCTTTTAAAGTTCTAATGCACTGGTTTGAATATTGGTTCTGTTACTTGTGTCTGTATTGTATTCTGTTTTATAGTATTGTATCGTGTTTTATAGTATTGTAATTCAATACAATTTTATATTGTATTGTATCTGTATTATAGTCTGTATTATATCAGGTTGTTTTAATTGGATAGCCAAATTATTTAATGTTTTTAAATTGCTTTTAAATTTTATATGTTATGTTTTACCATGGCTGTTCACCGCCCTGAGTCCTGTTGGAGAAGGGTGGTATACAAATAAAATAAAATAAATAAATAAATAAAATAAAATATCTGATAACCAGCGTGTTTTGAGATCCATCTCTCATTATCCCCAACAATGTGGCCAGTGACCCGAGGGGATAGGAGTTGTAATCCAGTACATCAGGAGGCCAGGAGATTGCTCACATTGAGATGGGCCATCCTTTCCTGCCATGCCCTTGTTCCCAATGTTTGGGATCCAGCTGAGGCCATTCCAGCTTTGCCTGTAACTAGGTTGTATCAGAAATCATGTGGTCTTGATCCAATTTGTTCTTCTGTGGATGAACTGAGTGATTAAATTGTATTGATTTTGCATATGATCTCAGAGGACTAAATCATATCTAGATTGATATCGTCCTCAGTGACTGGCAGCAGCAGTTTTTCCAGCCTTAACTGCAGCTTTGGTTTTAGTCTGCCTACACTCAAAACATGGTTTAATTCAGAACAGCTTTGCTCTAAGTCTTAAGAGATCAGGTTTCTTAATCTTTAAATTATGGGGAACTGTCTTTTCAGCCACTTTTAGGGCAATAATAATAAAAAAATCTTTTGTATAGAGAAAGACAAGAAAAAAACTGGGAATATGTGACAAAATAGAAAAAAGACTAGATAGGTCTACTGTTGCCAGTCTCCCCAAAATTGAGAATACCCCCCCTTCCCCCCCCAAAAAAATCCTTTAAACCGCCTGAAGGGACAAGTGCCTTGATTTAGCAACTGGAAGCTTTTAAAGTGAGTAGACCAGAGTTTTCTAACATTGGTAACTTTAAGATATGTGGACTATGCTGGCTGGGAAATTCTGGGAGTTGAAGTCCATACATCTTAAAGTTGCTAAGGTTGAGAAACACTGGAGTAGACCATGAGTATTACATATGATCTTGGCACAGGTCAGGTGCTTTCTGAACCTGCTGAATCCTGCTTCTAGCTTGTTCCTTAGATTTCCCCCCAAGGCAAATTGAGATAAACAAAATTAAATCTCCTGGGAAGGCAGCACTGAGCACCTTGAGGGCTTGCAGTGGCTCACGCCCTGCTGTTCCTTCTGTTTTCACACTGGGCAGAATTAATTAAGCCTTGGAGGCGGGACCAAGATATCGTCCCTGCTATAAAATCTGCCCCGGTAGTGAGCTGAAAGTGCCAGAAGCAGCAGTTCTGCAGACAATGCCTCATCAACAAAGTGATAGTCCTCATGCTGGAAAGGTAGGTGAGTTCGGATCTTGGGGCAAGAAGAAGCCATCAAGGGCTGAGAATAGGAATTTGCAGCAATTACATGGTCTAAATAGGGATTTTGCCTTTTTCCCAATTTGTGTAGGATCTTTCACGGCATAGCTTTTTCTTTCAAAAGACTGGCCTGTCATAAGTATGTTTAAGAAGATGATAAGATTAGGTGAAATTAACCTATTAATTAAAAGTTAATATATCTCAGAGTGACCCTGGTTTCAGTAGAAGAGAATGTTGCTCCATCAAAATGATACAATATAAAACCTATGAGTTCGTGATGGAAATCTTTTGCCCTCCAATCTTGATCCTGTGGAAAGAATCTGCCATTGTTTTATGGATGTTACCTAATTTAACCCTCACTTTCTGTAGGGTCTCATTCTTGGAGCCTTTGCCAGCGACCGTGATGATGAACCTTCTCAATTGTCTTATGCAGGAGAGGCTTTTGACAAACAAGTCAACGGGAAGCTGAAGGAGTTACTGGCCCTGTAAGCAACTGGTTGCATTTCCTTCTCTTTATTAAACTGTTGCAAAATGACAGGAAAAACATTTGGCCTTAAGGATGTTTTGCAAGTAGCTGCAGAAGTTGTTGCAAGTTTGTTTCCTCCTTTCTCCTTTCTCCATTCCCACATTCATCTTTTTCCTTTTTGCCATTCAAATGATGTTGATTCCATTGCTCTCTTTGCAAGCAACCCCCCTTCCTTTTTTGGACTTCTCCAAAAGCCCATTTTGTCAGGTGTTCTCAATTTCAAGTAAGGAGCAGGTGACTAGAAAAGTGAGATGGCCTAACAGTCATAATCAAAAGGGTCCTGCAACACTTAATACTATTCCCAAAAGATTTGCATACAGGTTCCTGTATGAACCTGAATGTAACATTCATATAAATCAAGCAGCTCTTTTTCCAGGAGAATGTATGTACTTTTGTAGCTACCATGAAGTCCCAGGAAAAGACATGGCTGTTTTAAAACACTGATGTTTTATATGCATGGCCTTCTGAAGCACCTTTTGGAAGAGAGTCCAAAGTATGCATAGTTTTAATGGTTCACTAACTGGAAACAAGTGATTAGCAATATACTAAATGATACTAATGTCTTGGTCATGTTGTTTTTATAAAGTCAAGGGGCCACATCTGTGTGAGTGAGGATTTTAAAACTAGAACTTAGATAGGCTAAGTTAGAAAGGCATTATTGATGCAAATGCATTGGTGGAGATATTGATAGGACTGATTAGTTCAAACCTCTTGTAAGCCTGAGAAAACCACTTGATTTAAAGCAGTACTTCTCAATCTTGTCAACTTTAAGATGTGTGGACTTCAATTCCCAGAATTCCCCGGCCATAATTTTTCCCACTTCTCTAAGTCAATCCCATGACCCACATTTTTCCCCCATGCAATCATTGTTTCTTTAACTTGTTCTTCTGCCAATTTTACTTCTAATAAATGACTGTACAATTTTTTAATTACATGGTCATCAGAACCTGTTAAGATTTTCTCTAAGTTTGTCAAGTTACTATAAAAACCCTCCTTTTTAGAATCTTCATCATATCTAGACTGTATTTGCATATATGAAAACCAATCCATTTCAAGCTCTTGTTCTTCTAATTCTTGCTTCGACTTAAGTTCACCCCTTTCATTTAATAATTCACCATATCTAACAATTTGTTCCTTTCTAAATGTTATTGCGTGTGAGACTGCTTCAATAGGTGATAACCAGACTGGAATTTTTAAATAGTAACATTGTTTGATCTTCTCCCAGTTTAATAACAAAGGCTCTCGTATCATATGTCTTCTGAAATAACCCTGTACTTTGTACTTTTATACCACATAAAAGTGTGCCAACCCAACAGTAAATTATGTCCTTCTAAGGTCAACAATCTAATATTCCTTAGCGTTATCCATTCTTTAATCCACATCAAGTTACAAGATTGATAATACAATTCCCAATCCGGCAAACCAAAACCTCCTCTTGATCTAACATCTTGCATCAATTTTAATTTTATCCTTGCCTTTTTGCCCTGCCATATATATTTTAACACCATTTTATTTAAATCTTCAAAATATTTTTTCCCCAACTTAATTGGAATTGTCTGAAACAAGTATAAAAGTCTGGGCAGTATATTCATTTTAATAGTTGATATTCTCCCTATCAATGATAGCTGCAAATTCTCCCATTTTGTTAGATCTGTCGCTATCTGTTGTTTAAGCTTATCATAATTATTCTCCTTAAGAGTACCACATCTTGCTGTCAACTATATTCCCAGATATTTAACCTTATTCGTGACCTGCATCCTTGATACTTCCGCCAATTCTTCTTTCTGTTTTTTTAACATATTTTTTGTCAACATCTTCGTTTTATCTTTATTTATTTTCAAACCAGCCACTTTCCCAAAATCTCCTATTTTGTCTATCAATTTGTTTACAGATTGAAGTGGTTCTTCCAAGATAAACACCAGATCATCAGCAAATGCTTGCAATTTATATTCTTGATTTTGAATTTTCATTCCTTTTATTCCTTTTTCTTCTCTGATATTTCTGTTTAGTACTTCTAATGTTAACACAAACAACAATGGTGACAATGGACATCCTTGTCTTGTTCCTTTTTGTATTTCAATAGATTCTGTCATCTCTCCATTCATCATTATTTTTGCTGTTTGTTTATAATATATAGCTTCTATAGCTTGGACAAATTTCTCTCCAAAGCCCATCTGTTTCAATTGTAGTATCATAAATCACCAGTTCACATTGTCAAAGGCTTTCTGTGCATCTAAAAAGATCAAAGCCATTGCTTTTCTGGGTGCGCATCATAATATTCCAATGTATCCAAAATTATCCTCAAATTATCTCTAATCTGCCTTTTTGGCAGAAATCCATTTTGGTCCAGGTGTATAAAATTGTTTAAATATCTTTTAAGTCTTTCTGCTAGTATTCTAGCGAAGATTTTATAGTCTGAGTTTAGCAAGGATATTGGCCTATAGTTTTTGACTTGCTGTAGGTCGGTATCTTCTTTTGGAATAAGTGTAATATATGCTTCTAACCATGAGTTGGGTATTTCCTTCTGTAACATTACTTCATTCATAATTTCTAGTAATGGGAGACTCAGTGATTCCTGCAAAGTCTTATAATATTCTGCCGGTAATCCATCTGGACCTGGTGCTTTCCCACTTTTTTGTTTTTTAATTGCTTCTGTCAGCTCCATCATTGTTATATTCTAATTTTCTGATTCAGTTGCTGATAGTGAGTGGGCAACATCTGTTTTGTTGTGGACTACTGAACATCTTTGTCTCCTATTATAGTTCTGGACCACCTCTGAAGAAAGGGAAGACCCGCATCTTTCATGGTTTGCATCAGGTAGGGGGTAAATATTTAACTAATTTAACCTTGTGCTTCTTAATTTTTAAAGGGTTTTGTTTTGGTTTTTTTGCTGGAAGAATGTGGTGGAGCTTTGAGGATTTCCTGCTGAATTTTGAGGAAGAGAAAATATTACAATATTACATAAATATGACAGTGAACTGAAAATTCCCATAGTACTTTTTTATTTCTCTCTGATAAAAACAGATTCTTCAGAACTGTCTTTCTCATTGGCAGAGTTTATAGAACAGCACTGGAATAAAAATGTGTACATCCCATAGTTTTTCCAGTGTGGAGTTTGGCTTCTTTTCACAGCTTGCTCTAACCTCATAAGAAGACAGCAGATTCAGGATTGAAGCAAAGACTGAGAATCAAGTGATTATGGTAGTTAATGTTGAGAAGGTCATCTAGTGGTAGGAGATAAGATGGAAATTCCAAAGGTGCTTTTTCAAGAGGCAACTGGACTTTCTTGTTTTCTTTGAAGTCATTTCACTTCTGATCCAAGAAGCTTCTTCAGCTCTGACTGGATAGTGGGGAATGGAAGGATTTATATTCCTTGCACACAGTTGGAATAGAGAGTTTTAGAGAGTTGTTGAGGCCACCTGGAGGTTCATCTGTGTCATCAGGTCACCTGAGTAGTACAAATGGGTGTGGAGCTTTCTTGGAACTGCTGAAAAGACTGTGCCAGTTTCAGCAGTTCCAAGAAAGCTCCACACCCGTTTGCACTACTCAGGTGACCCAGTGGTGGAATTCAAATAATTTAACAACCGGTTCTCTGCCCTAATGACCAGCTGAGTAGGCATGGCTGGGTGGTCATGTGCCTGGGTGGGCGTGGCCAACTCGACATCACTCACATTGAGGGTTACTTCGCCTCGCCAGGCCTCTCGTGACTGTGGGGATGCTGCAACAGTTGTAAGTGTGAAAAACGGTCATAAGTCACTTTTTTCAGTGCCATTGTAACTTTGAATGGTCACTAAATGAACTGTTGTAAATCAAGGATTATCTGTACAGAAATACAAAAAACTTCTTTGCTTGCAAAAAAGCTGCCCTAAATACCAATCATTAGATTAGAAATGGGGGAATACACACTGAAGATCAATAACAGTCACAGCCATCATGAAACCTAAACCATTCTGTCTAAATACTTTCCTTTTTATCAGCAATAACTGCAACCCAGAGTTACAAATCAGGCAGGGTGTCAGAGCACCTTGAGGAATTAAAATAGTTAAAATGCAGTGATAACCGTCAGCAGCCAACTTTTGCTCATAAAGTGAAACCCTTTAGCAGAACCTGATTTAGACTACATGATTTACTTAACACCTTCAATGCTTCACTTAACTATGGAAAATAGTCATGAAATTAGACATGACTTACTTAACCACCACCTTGCTTAGAAATGGAAATTCTGGTCCCAGTTGTGGTAAGTTAAGGACTACCTGTATAGCGGCCTGTCTTAAAACCAGCTCTGGTTTGCTTACAACCAAGTTTCTTAGCCAGTGAGGAACCTGACCTTTTAGAAGGGAATTTCACTGTCCATTGGGACAGTGTTGGTACAGCTTTGGGTCATTCACTTGGGAGCACTCTGAATGCTGAGTTCCAGAGTACATTGAATGCAGCCCTAGGTTCCAGGGCTTCTTTTTTTAAAAAAAAAGTTTTATTGGATTTCTATTTTTAAATATACATCAAGATCAATACATGAACAATGTGGCCTCTGGGTATAATTCATTTTGATACAAACAGCAATAACAACAACAACAACAACAACAATAATAGTTGTTACATTAATCAAACTTCTATAATCCTAGTATTGATATACATGTTTGTGTTAGAGTAGTTATTCAATATTTCAATGTTCCATTTTAATGCCAATTATATTATTAAGCGTTCATAGTAATACCATCTTTCAACCTCCACTCTTTCCATCTAACTATTGCTTTATATAAAGGCGTATATTCTTATTTCTATCTCTATTCTAGTTTTTAGTCAGGCAATCATTATATTAGAAAAAAAGGAGAAAAAAGAAATAGTTCCTTTCTATCCATCATCTCTTGCTCGTTTTAATACTTCAATTCTTATTCATTTTTTAGCTTGCCTCCCATACTCCTCTCTTGGATCTTTGTCTCTATCAGCATCTGTGTCTTTACTATACAGTCTGAATATTTCTTCCATCTGTATCCTCCTAAGATGCCAGGTCTCCAGAGTGTCCACCCAAACCCCTATCTTCCTTTCAAAAGTATCTTCGAAGTTATCCAATTTCATTTTTAAATCTCTTAAGGCAGCGGTCTAGTGGTCCGTGGGAAAATTTTGGTGGTCCACAGTGCACCCAGGTGGAGGAGCTGCTCTGGGATGACCAATGGTCAGTCCTGTGACTAGAGCTTTGAAATATGGGACCAGCCAGGCAGTTTGTGGTGGGGCTGGAAATCTCTGCCGTAGAGGGAGGTACGTGCAACTTGCAATTTTGCAATCAGTGCAACGTGCAAGGAGTAGCATAGCCCTCGCTGGCCGGAACAAGGTAATGGTGCAACGGGGGTGGGGGTGGCACAGTCGGGCCGAAGCAACAGGTGTCGGCAACCCTCAGCTCTTTCTTCCCCCTGTTGTGGCTTCCTGTCAGCTGAACCCACCAGTGGCTGGCCCACCCCTTGACCTCCCCTCCCCGTCACTCCTCGCCTGGCCTGAGAAGGGAAGGGCAGGGGATGGAGATTCCAGAGCTGGAGCGAAGCTTCATCTCTTGTTGGGTGTCACGGGTGTTTCTCCTGGCCCTTGTTGGTGCTCCGCACACCTTGGTCTCTTGGGAAGACGCGCGACTTCCTCTCAGCCCCAAGACACTGGCCTGACCCGGCCATTTCTCTCTGCCACTGCTGTTGGTGCCTCCATGGCCTGCCTGCTGCTCTTGCAGCACAGTTAAATTTAGCGTGCTTCACAATGGAGGAGGCGGCGTCTCCTCCTGGAGTTCATTACAATGTGGAGCATCAGCTGCAGCTGGGTCAGGTGAGTGTCTCGGGACGGAGAGCAGGTCGGGTATTTTGAGCACTGAGGTGTGTCCAGTATCAACAAAGGCCGAAGAAGCACCTGTGAGACCCAAAGAGCGCCGGAGAATCAGAATGAGAGAGAGAGAGAGAGAGATGAGAAAGAGAGAGATAAAGAGGATGAGAGAGAGGAGAGAGAGAGGAGAGAGATATATATGAGAGATATATATGAGAGAGAGAGAGAGAGATGAGAGATATATGAGAGAGAAAGAGAGAGATGAGAGAGAGAGAAAGAGATGAGAGAGAGAAAGAAAGGGGGAGAGAGAGAAAGATGAGGGAGACAAAGGGGGAGAGAGAGGAGAGAGAGAGAAAGATGAGAGAGAGAGAAAGACAGACAGAGAGAGAGATGAGAGAGACACAAAGGGGGGAGAGAGAAAGAGAGATGAGAGAGACAGACAGAGGGGGAGAGAGAGAAAGAAAGGTGAGAGAGAGAGAAAGAGATGAGAGAGACAGACAGACAGACAAAGAGAGGGGGAGAGAGAGGAGAAAGAGAGATTTTTCTTTCTTTCTTAGGCCAAACTAAGTGCCTGAAGAATCCCATCCTGTCACTGGGAGTCCAGGCGCTTCAGCGAGTGGCGTGCTGGATTCATATTAGTGGTCCCCAGGATTTAAAATTATGAATTTAGTGGTCCCTGAGGTCCAAAAGGTTAGTGACCCCTGTCTTAAAGTACTTTTTCCTTGGTTTATTTCATCAGTCATTATTATATTTATTGTCTTCTCCTCCTCTTGCTTTATTTTCTGGTTTGTCTGTTCTCTCTTTTCCTCCATTCTTTTTGCTGTCTCCTCTCTTTTCTGGACTCTTTGATCTTCATTATCAGTTGTAGGATATTTTCTATTTTCCCATTTATGCCTTGCAATAGGTTCTTTATCTCTCTGTGATTCTTTTTCATAGTATCCCTAATACTTTGAAACATCAACGCCATTTCTTATAAAATCTCACTCATTTCCCCCTGATGGAGCATCTTGTCTTAGTTTAGTAAGCTCTTAGTCAATAGTCCAAAAACAATGTATTCAAGTCGAATGTTGCTCCTTAAAAGGTTCAATAATCATAGCTCTTTACATCTCAGGATTATTAATCAGTTCAATTTAAGTAGTCCAGGCAGCTTCCACAAATCAAAAGTCACTTTACTTTACTTAAGAGTCTTCCTTATTCTCACAATAGAGTCTCCAGTAATCATAAAGTAGATAGTTATAGTGTCACCACAGTCCTCCAGATGAATGTTGTTTATTTCTCTTATCAGGAATTTTCCTAGGCTTGTAGAGGTATAGTATATTTTCCATTCACCAGTAGATGGCACCCTCAGCTTAGGTTTCAGTGTTGTTTTAAGTCTGATAAATTGATTAATCCGATTTTAATTCAATTTAATTTATGAAAGCAAAATCGGCTATTCGATAGTCCCAGCATTTTATAATGCCTTTCCAAAACAACGCCTATCCAGTTTAAAAATCAAATTTTCTATGTTTTAAAAAGTCTTTAGCTTTTCTCCCCTTAGTTCCTTTCTTTCGGGTCTAGGATTTTTCTTTCTATGGTTGTTCACCACTTTAAGAAATAGTTCTAAGAGTCTTTTTTCCTGGATTTTCCTCTTTTTTTTTTAAATAAAAAAGGAATCTTCTCACCCAGCTCCAGTCACTGTTCATCTACACCGCTCCTGCACATTTCTTTGTTGCTGCGGCTGTCCAAGCTTCATGGCAGCCATGTTGGCTGCCTCTTCTCATCGTGGATGAGAGGGAAGAAGCCCTGGGTCAAGCAGGAGAGTTGCTACTCTACATGACCTGCAGGGCACCCCTCTTTTCTTCACCACCCTACAGGATGACTTTAGCTCCTTTTGGAACCCTCCAACAGGAGAACTCAGCATGGGAGCGCGGAGACCTGCTCCTCAAGTCTGATCTCACTTCTAAAATTGACTTCCAGTCCTTCAAATCTTGACTGTGAAACTCGATCTCTTAAATGACACTTGGGACGTTAGCTACGGGAATGTGGTAAACTGTTTTTGGGCATGAAAGCTCTGATGAAAGCCATGGGGCAGGTCCAAGGAAGCAATGTGGTGACTCAGTGTTCCAAAAAGAAAAGCATTGCAAAAATTGCAAACCTTTGACTAAAACTAAAACAGTTGAAATAGTTGAAACTAAAATAGTTGAAAATGGCATCACAGTTTTATTTGTGGAAAGCAGGCTAATTCATCTTACTGCCAGGAGTTCGATCCTCACCAGCTCAAGGTTGACTCAACCTTCCATCCTTCCAAGGTTGGAAAAGTGAGAACCCAGATTGTTGGGAGCAATATGCGACTCTGTAAACTGCTTAGCCTTAGAGAGAGGTGTAAAGCACTATGAAGTGGTATATAAGTCTAAGTGTATTGCTATCCTTGTTCAAAGCAATGAACCATCCCAACATCTGAGGTTGCAATTATGTGTTTAAAAGATCTGATAGCATGTACTGAATTAAATGTTTAAAAAACAAAATAGCCTTTTAGGGCTTTCTTGCAATTATACACCATCCTGTTGCTTATCCTTTTTGCATTAATGCATCAAGTTAGATACTGGATATTACAAAAAACATTTCTATTTCTTGGAATATTTTTTGGAGAGCATTTACTACATAATGCTAGTTTAGTCTCCCTCCATTTTAATATTTTAAAATGTGAAGAAAGTAAATACTAGATTTGCTCCAATCTTGAAAGACATTCTTTGAAATTCCAGTTGGTTGAGTTTTTTTAAAAAAAGGAAAAATTAATTGTTTTTCTCTTCTGTTTTGTTGCAGGCCTTTCCAAATGTAGTAGTTGTTGGGCTGGGAAAGAAAGCAATGGGAATGAACATAGATGAAAACTGGAATGAAGACAAGGAAAACATACGGGCAGCTGTGGCAGGTTAGCAAAATTAAAACACTACTTTTGTGTTAATGTATAATCTCTAATACTACTTCCATAATGAGTGCAATCTATATTTTAGAAGGTTGTTTCCATTTGTCAAGCTTAGTAGCTTAGATGGCTGTTGCTGGTCCCTCTTGCATTAAATTCTGCTGAACTTAGTGAATATTAAACATTCTGTTGTAAGCAGGATGGATAAAAGTCCATGGTTTTTTTAATTTACAAGAGATCAGACCTCTGCAACCATAAGATACACACTTAAGGGAATTTCAATAGGGCAGCTTGAATGGCAACTGATGGAACTGCCTGTTCCACACAAATGTGATGGGTATGTAAGGCCCTTGTCCTTGGCACCATGAGGGAAGCATGGCAGCAGAATCCAGCCCAAATGCAAAATGTCAAATCTCATATTTTCAACAACACCACTTTTTGCAGCCTTTAGAACCAACGCTGGCACAGCAATTGGTTTGTAATAGCTTTACATAAAAGAAAGTATGATCAAAGAGAGTCCAATCTAGAATTAAGGAGAAATTTCCTGACAGTGAGAATAATTAACAAATGGAACGACTTGCCTTTAGAGGTTGTAGGTGCTCCTTCATTGGAAGTTTTCAAGAAGAGAGCCTTTTGTCTGGAATGGCATAGGATTTCCTGCTTGAGAAGGGGATTGTATTAAAAAATATCCAAGGTCACTTCCAACTCTGTAATTCTGTAATTTTATTTTACTGTTACTCAATGGGCTGATAAAGTGGCCTTTGGCAGAATTGAGTTTTGAACATGGCTAAATAAAGGCACATATTGCAAAAATTGTTTTTTTAATGTATTGTGTACTTTGGCCAACTGAGGTTGCTCAGTCATCATTTTCTAACATGAGAAAGTTGGGTGCGGCACTTTCTCATTCTTGAATTACTTGTAGGGAGTAGCTTCTAGATAACTTGTCTAATTGTCCTATAATTAATCATTTTCACTTCAGAAAGCTTTGATTGCAGAAATGATTGTCTTGGCTGATTTTTACTCCTTATGGCAGGAGGTGTATTTGCTAGAAAACACCTCCTTGCTTCTGTCTTGGTCATAATTTTTCCAATGTGTATTTTATTGTTTAGCTGGATGCAGGCAGCTGCAGGACCTAGAACTCCCTTGTGTTGAAGTGGACCCTTGTGGAGATGCTCAGGCTGCAGCTGAAGGGGCTGCCCTCAGCATCTTTGAATATGAGGAGCTGAAGCAAAAAAAGAAACCCACTCTTCAAATTCAGTTACATGGCAGGTAACCGAGACATCACCTTGGTATGGTGCTTCTGTTGCAGAAATAATTTATTTGCTATGAAGTGTTGAGAAATAAAAGGCTGTTGAATGAAGTCTTTACTGAAAGTCACCCTAAAACCTTGCACTTAAATAAACAAATCATTTCCATATGCAAACATGGTTTATACTCCAGCAGTGATCAACCAATGAATCAAGAGCATTGGCAGAGTGGTTTGGTTTGTGCAGTCTTGTTAGGTTTGCTACCCCAAGGAGTCAAACTTAAGTAATTTGCCCTAGTAAAGAATAGCAGAGAATTGAATAATTGGGGACCAAGATAGACAAAGTTGCTGGAATATCAACTTGTTAGAAGAGAGGAGCAAATGAATAGTGCTTCCCTTAGTTGCGTGATGGAGGGGACCCAGTTTTAAGTCAGGGAAATATTATCCATTTTTAAAACTAATTTGTTAGCAAATTTACAAGTACAACAATAACTAATACAAATTAAAAAAAATTGAAAGAATAAAAAGGAAAAATAGGTACAGAAAAAAATAGAAAGAGAAATAGAAAAAAACAAGGAAGAATCTAGTAAGGAAGAAAAATCACTCCTTTTCATCAACACTTTTAGCAACATTGCATTCTCTGACTCTATATGTAAATAAAACAAATGATATCTTCTTTCTATATCCCATCTCTTATCTATAACAAATCCTTAAAGCATCATCATTTCAGTTCTGATGTCAAGAAAAGTCCATTAAGATTTACTAGAAATAGCATATCTGTTTTAACCTTGACCAATTCCTTCCTTTTACTTCTAACAATATTGATCGTTAGTCCCTTCAAATAATAGTAACAGTGACAGTGACAGAGTTAGAAGGGACCTTGAAGGTCATTTAGTCCAACCCCCTCCTCATACAGAAACCTATACTATTTCTGGCTGTCCAGTCTCTTTTTAAAACCCTCCAATGATGGGGCATCCAGAACTTCTGAAGGCAATTTGTTCCACTGATTGATTGTTCTCACTGTTAGGAATTTTCTCCTTAGTCCTAAATTGCTTCTCTCCTTTATTATTTTCCATCCATTGTTTCTTGTCTTGGCTTCAGGTTCTTTGGTAAATAAGTTGGCTTCCTCTTCCTTGTGGTACCCCTTCAAGTATTGGAAGACTATTATGTCACCCCCGGTTCTTTTCACTAGACTAGGCATACCCAATTCCTGCAACCCATTTCTTTGTATGGTATAGCTTCCAGGCCCTTAATCATATTTGTTGCTCTTCTCTGTACTCTTTCTAAAATCCCAACATCTTTTTATATTGGGGTGACCAAAACTGGATGCAGTATTCTAGGTGTGGCCTTATTGGGTTTTAAAGCAGTACTAATGTTTCATGTGATCTTGATTCTGTTTTTCTGCTAATGCAACCTAGTATTGTATTAGCTGTTTTGCCTGCTGCTGCACACTGTTGGCTCATGTTTAGATGGTTGCCCACTAGAACTCCAAGATCCCTCTTGCACTTACTACTATTGAGCTATGTTTCACCTGGTCTGTACCTGTATTTGGGTTTTTTTACTAAGATTTTTGCCTAAGATCTTGCTTTTCTCTATGTTAAATTTCATTTTGTTGGATAGGGCCCAGTGTTCAAGTCTATCGAGATCATCTGGATCTTGAGTCTATCTTCTGGGGTATTGGCTATTCCTGCCACTTTGGTGTCATCTGCAAATTTGATGAGTTCCCCTTTTATTTCTTCATCTTAGTTGTTTATGAAGACCTTGAAGAGTCCTGGGCTTAATACAGAACTTTGGGAACCCCATTACTTACTTCCCTTCATGTAGATGTAGTTTCATTAAGGACTACATGTTGAGTGTGGTTTGTCAGCCAGTAACAAATCTATCTGGTGGTGATGCAATCTATTCCACATTTTTCTAGCTTAACAAGAAATAAGTTGTAATCAACTTTGTCAAATGCCTTACTGAAGTTCAAGTATACTATGTTCACTGCATTTTGCTGGTCCACTAATTTAGTATTTTGTCAAAGAATGAAATAAGATTTGTTTGACAAGCCCATATTGACTACTAGTTATAACTCTGCTTGCTTTATGTTGTTTGCAGATGTGTTGCTTGATTAGCTTTTCTAGGGTCTTCCCAGGTATTGATGTCAGACTGATTGGTCTATAGTTTCCTGGATATGTTTTCCCCCTTTTTTTGAAGATGGGGATCACATCAGGTCTTTTCCAATCTTCTGGTAGTTCTCCAATTCTCCAGCATCTTTGAAAGATATTTAATGGTTCTGGTATCTCGTCTGCTAGCTCCTTCAGTACTTTAGGGTGTACCGTATTTTTTACACTATAAGACACATTCCCCCCTCTCCCCAAAAAGTGGGTGGAAATGTCTGTGTGTCTTATAGAGTGAATGTTGCCAAAGCCCTGCACACCCAACAGTCCCCACCCTTCAGCCATTTTTGGCCTCTGCACGTCCCATTTTTGGCCTCCACGTGCCCCGCTTTTGGCCTCTGTGCATCCCATTTTTGGCCCGTTCTAGGCGGTGGCAATTGCCGCTGCAGCCAATTGTCACTGCTGATCACCACTGCTGCCTATCACTGCCGCCGCCAATCTCTGCCGGCAATCTCTGCCGGCAATCGGTGCCGATAGGCAGCAGTGATCCCCACCACCTGGAATGGGCCAAAAACAGGTCACACGGAGGACAAAAATGGGGTGCACGGAGGCCAAAAATGGGATGCATGGAGGTGGCGATAGGCGGTGATTCCCTGCAACCTGGAACAGCTGATTGGTGGTATTCCGGGAGGCCGATCCAATTGCCAATCAGGTGCTCATGCTAAATCAGGTTGCGATAAGATGCTGAAAGTGACCAGGCTATTTGCTGTTTGTTGGTTGCTGCAAGGATGCTAGCCAGATGAATACCAATGGATGTTGGGAGGCAGAGGCAGATTTTTTTTTCATGTTTTCCTCCCCAAAAGCTAGGTGTGCCTTATGGTCCAGAGCGTCTTATAGACCAAAAAATATGATAATCCATCAAGTCCTGGTGATATGAACTCATTTACAGCAGTCAGGTGTTCTTTTACTATTTCCTTGCCTATTTTAATTTGCATTACTAGACTGTCTTTTGCAGTTATGTTATTGGCACATTGAGCTATATTTTCTTTTTGTGTAAAGACAGATGCAAAGAATGGATTGAGAAGTTCTGCTTTCTCTCTATTACCTGTCACTTTCTTACCATTTTCTAAAATTGGTGAGGCGATTATTTCCTTGACTTTTTGTTACTATTAATATGTTGAAAGAAACTTTTTTACTATTATTTTTGATACAGTCAGGTCCAGAAATATTGGGACATCGACACAATTCTAACATCTTTGGCTCTATACACCACCACAATGGAGTTGGAATGAAACAAACACAATGTGCGTTAACTGCAGACTGTCAGCTTTAATTTGAGGATATGTACATCCAACTCAGGTGAACAGTGTAGGACTTACAGCAGTTTGTATATGTGCCTCCCACTTGTTAAGGGACCAAAAGTAATGGGACAATTGGCTTCTCAGCTGTTCCATGGCCAGGTGTGTGATATTCCCTCATTACCCCAATTACAATGTGCAGATAAAAGGCCCAGAGTTCATTTCAAGTGTGCTATTTGCATTTGGAATCTGTTGCTGTCAACTCTCAAGATGAGATTCAAAGAGCTGTCACTATCAGTGAAGCAAGCCATCATTAGGCTGAAGAAACAAAACAAACCCATCAGAGAGATAGCAAGAACATTAGGCGTGGCCAAAACAACTGTTGGAAACATTCTCAAAAAGAAGGAATGCACTGGTGAGCTCAGCAACACCAAAAGACCCGGGAGACCACGGAAAACAAGTGTGGTGGATGACCGAAGAATTCTTTCCCTGGTGAAGAAAACACCCTTCACAACAGTTGGCCAGATCAAGAACACTCTCCAGGAGGTAGGTGTATGTGTGTCGAAGTCAACAATCAAGGGAAGACTTCACCAGAGTGAATACAGAGGGTTCACCACAAGATGTAAACCATTGATGAGCCTCAAAAACAGGAAGGCCAGATTAGAGTTTGCCAAACAACATCTAACAAAGCCTTCACAGTTCTGGAACAAGATCCTATGGACAGATGAGACCAAGATCAACTTGTACCAGAGTGATGGGAAGAGAAGAGTATGGAGAAGGAAAGGAATTGCTCATGATCCTAAGCATACCACCTCATCAGTGAAGCGTGGTGGTAGTGTCATGGCGTGGGCATGTATGGCTGCCAATGGAACTGGTTCTCTTGTATTTATTGATGATGTGACTGCTGACAAAAGCAGCAGGATGAATTCTGAAGTGTTTCGGGCAATATTATCTGCTCACATTCAGCCAAATCCTGCAGAACTCATTGGACGGCGCTTCACAGTGCAGGTGGACAATGACCCAAAGCATACTGCAAAAGCAACCAAAGAGTTTTTGAAGGGACAGAAGTGGAATGTTATGCAATGGCCAAGTCAATCACCTGACCTGAATCCCATTGAGCATGCATTTCACTTGCTGAAGACAAAACTGGAGGGAAAATGCCCCAAGAACAAGCAGGAACTGAAGACAGTTGCAGTAGAGGCCTGGCAGAGCATCACCAGGGATGAAACCCAGCGTCTGGTGATGTCTATGCGTTCCAGACTTCAGGCTGTGATTGACTGCAAAGGATTTGCAACCAAGTATTAAGAAGGGAAAGTTTGATTTAAGATTATTATTCTGTCCCATTACTTTTGGTCCCTTAACAAGTGGGAGGCACATATGCAAACTGCTGTAAGTCCTACACCGTTCACCTGAGTTGGATGTACATACCCTCAAATTAAAGCTGACATTCTGCAGTTAACGCACATTGTGTTTGTTTCATTCCAACTCCATTGTGGTGGTGTATAGAGCCAAAGATGTTTGGATTGTGTTGATGTCCCAATATTCCTGGACCTGACTGTATTTATTGCAAATCTTATTTCATTCTGAGCCTTAGCTTTCCTGATTTCATCTTTGCCAGTTCTTGTTATTTGTTGGTATTCTGTCTTAGTTATGAGTCCTTCTTTCCATTTTCTGTATTGATCCCTTTTGTCTTTTAGTTTGTTAGAGAGATCTTTGTGCATATTTGTGATCTTTGGATTTCCTGTTTTTCTTTTTCAGTGGTATTGTGCTGGGCTAGGCTTCTTTGATTTTTCAGAATTTCCCAAGCATCTTAGGTTGTTTTCCCCTTTAAGAAATCCTTCTCACATTCTCTCTTTGTTAAAATCAGCTCTTTTAAAGTCTAGGACACTAGTTTGATTATTCTCTGTTGCTTGAGTATGTTTTATGCTGAATTCCAATATGGTATGGTCACTCTCACCCAAAGTTCCAGTAACAACTTCTTCCTCTATCACATCTTCTCTGTTAATGGCCTAAAACTTTATTTCTTTTCATTTCATTTCTCTTTCTCCTTCTCAAAACATTCTTCAAAGCTTTAAGAAGCCTTGTAAATCAAGGAAAAGAAAATTATCCCAGTCAATCTCTTGGGTTTTTTTTTTATTTGTATATCCCTTTTAATTATTAAGACATCAGCCAGTTTCTCTTGTACGTCTAGTCCAGTGGTTCCCAAAGTGGGTGGTACCACCTTCTGGGGGGCAGTGGGATGCCTTAGGGGGGCGGTAAGAGGCAAGGGGGGTGGCAGGGGGCGCTAGAGGCAAAGGGGGACGGCAGGGGGGCGCTAAGTGGCAAGGAGGGTGGCCCCCACCCTTTGGCCTGTGCCTCGCAGCAGTTACCTCCTTGCAAGCAAACAGCAAGAAAAAACAACTCCTTTCAGCTTCAGCATAGGCTAATTAGCCCGTTGATTAGATCAGCCTCCCGACTCTCAGCTGATTTGCTCTCAGCTGTTTTGTGCAGGGCTCTGCTGCTTGCTGCAAAGAGCTAAATTGCTGGAGCAGATTTTTTTTTCTCCTTGTGCTAATCAAGCAGAAAATGAAACTGAAAGTAAAGCAGGCTGTTGGCTGTTTCTGCAAGGTTGGAAAATTAGGCAGAGGCAGATTTCTTTTTCTTCTTTTTCCTCACCAAAAAAGGTAGGTGCAAACAATGGGAAATTTAGGGCAAAAGAGGAGAGTTCAAGATTTTAAAACACAAAAGAAAAAAAGGAGAAAGAAAAAGGCAAAAATGGGAAGGGAGAAAAAGAAAAAGAAATGAAAGTGAAAGATGTTATACATATTTAGAATTGAAATATGAATAGTAGTAAGAAATAAATGGGAAATCATGATTGTAAAAATGAAATGAATAATAATTGGAATATTTGTCTTTGTATTTTTGAAATCTAGACAATGATAAGTTTTTATTTTTTTATTTTTTTAAAAAATATGAATAAGTATAAACTGTAACAATTGAAATACCCTTAATGGTATATGGTGGTGAAAGTAAAAAGGATTAAGTTGTAGCTTGGATAACAGCTAGAATATTTTTAAATTTAATTAGGGAAATTGTAACGATTGAAATATTTTTAATTATATATTGTGATGAAAGTAGAAATGATTAAGTTATGATTTGGAGGATTATATGGGCGAAACTATTTGGGTTATTGGGAGAATTTAAGATGTAAAAATGAGTAACAAGGGGAAAACTATTTAATTCGGGAATTGTAATAATTGAGATACTATTAATTGTATATTGTGTTGAAAGCAGAAATGGTTAAGTTGTGGTTTGGAGGAATATATGGGGGAAATTATTTGGTTTATTATTATTGGTAAATATAATTAATTGATTTGTAAGAAATTGGATTGCATGGAAATAATTGGAACATTCATGTTCATATTGATTGATATACAAAAAAGATAGTTATATAACTAATTGATTTATATTAAAATGTTGAATTTGTATTAAACAACTGTAATATCACATAATTAACCAATATGAGGATGGATATAAAAATAGATGACAATGGGAAGGGGTATAATATAGAATAGAAGGGAAAAATTTGATTAAGATTAGAGATGAGGATGAAGGGTAATATTGGTTTTTTAAAAAAATAGATGAGGAATAAATATGGCAAAAAGGAAATATAGAAATTGTAAATTTAATTGAAATGACTAAACACTGGTTAAATTTGTGAACCGGCCAAATACTATGTTCAAAGAAAATACATTGTATGTTTGTATGTGTGTTTCTAATTATTGCTATTTATTCATATTTGTTCTCTTTTATTCTTTAAAGTTTAACAATTCATTCTTTATCTTAATATCTTTATATTTGTTTGGGGTTGCCTTTCTTCCCTTTCATCTTTTTTGTTTTACAGCAATCTTTCTCCTCAAACCTACCACCTCTCTCTTTTCTTTCCTTCTTACTTTCTCTTCCCCCCTCCTCCCTACTTCCCCTTCCTTTCTCCTTCTCCTCCTTTCTTCCTCCCTCTCTTACCCTCACTCCTACTCTAATTTCCCTTCCCTTCCTTCCTCCCTTCTCTTTCTTCCATCTCTCTCCTTCCTTCTTCCATCTCTCTTCTCCTTCCTTCATCCCTCTCTATTGCTGTATTCATTTTCAATTTTATATTTTCCATTGTGGAGTTCAGGCAACCCCGGTCTTTCTTTCATTTATCAAGTATATTTCTCAAAATTTCCCCTCATCTTTTTAATTATTAGCAGTATATTTCATCTTATTCCATTTTTTCTTTTAAATCTTTACTCAAACAATCTTCCAATCCTTAGACTTTTTACTTTTAACAATATATTTTTACTTTACTTCTTACAAGTATATAATTTGAATCATTTTTGCATTTCAATTTCACTCAGTTTTACATTTAATTTCCATATTCCATCTTATTCAATTAATTCTTATATTATAATTTATTCTCTCCTTTTAGTGCTTCTTCCAATATCATTCTTTCTTTCACATTACATTGTTCTATTTTTCATTTAACAGCATTTTCACATATAATTTCTAAAACTAGCATCCTTCTCTTTATTGACAAATTAACATTTTCACTGACTCTTAACCATTTTCTCTTGGTCTCTCCACAGTTCTTTTTCTTGATGTTTCCCTCTCTTTCTCCCATTTCTTTACCTTCTTCTTTTTCCTGTTCTTATATCTCTCCTTCAGCCTTTTTCCTTTAATTTTAACTCTATTACTTTTCATTCTCAATCTTACCCCATTTATTTCTCTTTTCCTCATATTTGAGATGTATTTTCCCATATCCATTTTTATTCTATCACTATTGAACCCAATGTAATCATCTTTATCTTTTTTTTCAGTTATTTCCTTTTCAATATTATCTCCTTGTTTTTCTTGCTTCTCATTCATCTTTTCTCTCTTTTTTTTTTTTGCAAGCTAACCAATTCTCTGCTTCTTTATTTCTCTTAAATGCCTCCCTTACTTTTTGAAACATCTCCCTTAGTGTCATATTCATCCTCCCAATTCTCCATATTTTCAATTTTAAAAGGTTAGGATTTTTAAGCTTATTCTTTTCATTTACATATGGGGGGGATGCTTTTCAAGGAGCCACAAGGGGGGCTGAGAGCAGAGTCATTCTGACAGTGTCTTTTAAAATTGCTGGGAAGACCCATTTTTTCCCTAACAATAATGGTTTGTATACTTTGGAATAAAACATATACCTGGAAAAAGTACTTGCAAAACTTGGACAGAAGGAAAAGAAAGGCAGGACTGGACTCATTATCAGTAGCTAGTAATTCATTGTTATCAGTGACTCCCACTGGTTCTAAACTCATTTTAAGACTGGGATTGGTGACTACTGAAATTTAAGTATTCAACATTGGTCTTAGAAATCTTTGATTTGAACGATCAAATCTTTGATTTGAACTTTGATTTGAACTATCAAATCTTTGATTTGAACTTTGATTTGAACTATCAAATCTTTGATTTGAACTTTGATTTGAACTATCAAATCTTTGATTTGAACTTTGATTTGAACTATGGCAAGAAAAATAGTAAAATGGGGCAAAACTCAACCATAATAATTTCTAGATATTTTAAGTGTAGAGAATTCAAGTGTTTAGAATGACCCATTATTTCATCTCTTTTTCCGCACTAGGTACCACTATTTGATTTCTTTTCATTTTATTCAAATAACAACAGAAAACCCAATATAGTTCAGTATGAGTTGGCTTTCCAGTCCTTTTTGCACTTTTGCACTTTTTCACATTGGTTATCTAGTTTAAACGCCAAAAAAAATCAATGATATATTTTTCAGACCTGTGGAGGATCACACTGTCAATTGTTCACACTGCTCAAGCAAAACTAACAGGTGTGAATTAAGTTTTAGCTAAAAAATGGAGCTTTAATTCCAGAAGTCCATTCTTTAAACTTGGACTTCTGGAATTAAAAGGCTCTGGATTAAATGGTACTCAAGACAAAAGATGGAGAAGAGTATCTTGCTTTTAGACATGATAATAGTTGTCTAGAAAGGTGAGTTATGAGCTATTTTTACATCATCAGAAATTTAATTTATTACCTGTTAAAAATGCAAAGACAAGGAGTACAAGGAGCAAATAAAAGACCTTCATGTTGGGGTTCTGGACCAAATCTTACTTGTGGGACAGAAACCAACTCTCAGCCCTCCTTGTGACTTCTTGAAAAGCATCCCCCCCACACACATGCTCCACCACCTGAGGAAGCAGGGGAGGGCTGCAGGTTGATTCCAAGGGGGTCTGTTCTGTCCCCTCCCACAAGTGGCCTTGCAGAGGCTCAAATAGCCCGGGAGTAACAAATGCAGGGTAGAGAGGCTGAAGCTGGCCCTTTAATAAATAGTTCTCTTCCAAAGAGTATATCAGTCCAATAGTTACCGGGCAATGTTCCAAAGGTCTTGGCAGACGGCTAGCAGGCTAATGCAGGAATGCAGATTCTTGTCAAAAAAACCTCCAAACTAACAGTTGTAAATCCACTGCATCCAAAACGCCAACAAATTGTTCACCACGCCTTTCCAGCCCAGTCACACCCCTTTTATACTTTGTAGGGTGTGGCCCTACATCTCCTGACCACACCTCTTGGGACGTGGCAATAGCTGTTCTCTACGACCTCTCCTACGTCTCTCTCTTGCATCCAATAGGGGCTCCCCCTCGTCGTTACCGGCCTCTGCTTCCTCCTCAATTTGGCTGGGGTCCAGAGGTACGTCAGCAACTGTCAGTTCTTGCTGACTCACCAGTGAAGACGGCCCCTCCGGCACATAGCTCGTAACAGTTTCCTCCTCCTCCATATCATCCTCCAACTCAGCATGCGAAGATATATCAGTCTCCGGGGCCGGGGTCACAACAGGGTCTCGGAGTGGGTGTGAATTCATCCCACAGCCCTCTCCATCCCCTCCTCTGTGAAATTGCTTTCTTCCACTCGCTGATGGTCAGCAAATTCAAAAGGAACCCCTAGCTGAGAATCACTGCAGGCCTGTTTTTCACAAAAACGGGACATGCGGGAGGTCAAAAATGGCTGTATTCCGTGTATTTTACTGTTACTATCTTCCTTAGTGGGTCGTGCAAACCGCTATTCCGAACAATGCTATTTATAGGGGGTGGGGGTGGGGGCAGTGGTGGGTTGCCCCGGTTCTCACCGGTTCTTTAGAACCAGTAGTAAAACCAGCAGGAGGCCCCGCCCACCGACCCCGACATCACCAAAACGCTTCTGCGCATGTGCAGAAGAGCATGTGCATGCACGAGCGAAGTGAGCACCCACGCGCGGCCCTGCTGCAAACCGGTAGTAAAGGTAAGTAGAACCCACCCCTGGGGGGGGAGGCAGTGAGGATGAGTTTGTAGTACCAAGGGGGTGGTGGGCTGAAAAAGTTTGGAAACCACTGGTATATATGGTATGAGTGGTTGGAGGAAAGGAAAAATGAAGAAGAAAAATAAGGGGAAGATAAAGAAATGTCAAAAATAATGGGAAAAATTGTTAAAATATAATTTAGTGGTTGAAATGAAAAAGAGAATCATATTGTAAATGAAATGATGGGGATAGATAGTAATTTGGAATAAGATGAAGTAAAATTGGTGGAAATAGTAAATAATAAGGAAGGACCACTATGAAAGAGCTGTAAAAAGAGTTTTGTATATATGTGTTGTATGTCTTGTATTGGTTTAGTGTGTTATAATAAAAAAAAAGAAAAACGTTGAAATCTATCTATATATATATAAAAGGATGTATGTATGTATGTATGTATGTATGTATGTATGTATGTATGTATGTATGTTCAAGCATAACTCTGGAACACCTTGAGCAATTTCAACCAAACTTGGTACACAGATGACTTACCCTCCACAGACAAGCACTGTGGGGGTAAGACACCCCTGGGGTGTGTGTGTCTGTCTGTATCTGTGTGTTCCAGCATAACTTTGGAAAGCCTGGGCCTTTATGGAGAGCGAGTGCAGCATCCTAGAGTGTTGCAGAAAAATAAAAGAGATGAATTTTGAAATCAAGAGAAACGTTATTTTTGGCCAAAAATGGTTCAGACAGATTAATTAATCTGTTATATTCTGAACAATATTTTGATTCAGACATGCATTCTTATAGTCTTTCAATAGTAGCAAAACAGGAAGTATGTGAAATAAACCTCCTACGTAATAGGCTCACCCCCTTCCCTTATTGACATGGCAAGAGAAATTAGCTAACTCTGTGATTTGACTTTTTGAACCCAGCAACTGTCTCTTTGCCTGCTGTTTGACTTCTTGAACTCTGCAACTGTCTCAAGTCAAAGGGGTCCTTCAGAGATCATCCAGGCTGACCCCGTATTATTTCACTCCTATATTCAAATTTCACTTTACGTCCTACTTTATTCCCCCCTTTAAGGCTCTATTTTACTTAGTTACAATTGAGTCTTACCTATTACAGAGCTTAAATCAGCAATGCAAGCATATAACATTTGGCATAACATAATCAATTCAGGATAAGATATATAGTAATGCAAAGGAAAAGACAAGTAATACATATGACTGTCAAATCTTATTCTCTGAAGGCATTTTCTCTAGTCACCTGGTTGAGAGTTGTACATATGTTCCTGCATCAGAAACTTCATTTTCATCAAAGAGATCGGAGTCAATTTTACGGTCAATAAGGCTTTCCAGCAAAATCAACTCTTTCTCAACTCTTATCTCCTTTACTGCTCTCATAGCTAGTTGTCTGAACAGAGGTATTGCACAAGGAATAAAAGCCAGGCCTGCCGCAGTACATAGCAACAGGAATAACATCTGTTTAATCCAGCCGGACCCAGGCAACCAAGAGAACCACATTTCTGTAGCTTGTAACTGCTGACCCATTTTAGATGCCCGGTCCCGTAAATCCTTGGCAATCTCTCTGACCACACCTGACTTGGGGAAAAGATGTACCAAAGTGCATGTTCCAGTCCAGTTTGTAGGTAAACACAAATACACATTTTTCCCACATAAGAACCTTGATAGTACAGGGGTTTAGTGCACCCTGTTATTAACACAGCTGCCTGCAATTTCTGCTGGTTCGAATCTCTCCAAGGCTCAAGGTTGACTCAGCCTTCCATCCTTTCTAAGGTAGGTGAAATGAGGATCCAGTTTGTGGGGGCAATAAGCTGACTTTGTATAAAATATACAAAAGAATGAAGGCTATTGCTTAACGCATTGTAAGTCGCCCTGAGTCTCCGGAGAAGGGCGGCATATAAATCAAATTTAAAAAAAAAGAAGAAGAAGAAAACTCCATTTTTCCCTACACACACACCTATATTCATGGAAAAGGCATGGGCCCGTTGGTTTTTCTCATTAGTCCAGACTCCCAAAGTCCCTGCCACTAGCATGCCAGTCAGCGGCTGCAATGGGACTTCTAGTGTTGGGTCCTTTTGCTTATCTCTGAGAATTGGGCCTTCAAAAAGATAACAGGAACTTGCATTTCCAGGGAGAAATAGGACACATAAGCCTGTGCTGGACCTAAGGGAGAGCCAGACTGGAAATTGGGATGGCTGAAATGGTCTCGAGCACTTTTCCTGAGACATATTCCATCCTCCCCATTTTTTAATGGAAACGTGGTATTAAGAAAGTGATCTTCTGTAGAAATAAATAGTGGGCATAAGGAGAAATGCCACTAGATAGTTTTATATCCATAAGTGTCTCTTTAGGGCCAAGATGTATTTCTGATGGACATTGTTCTCCCTTCAGGGATCCTACAGGAATACCTGGTTCCTGATGTTGCTTTACACACAAGGAGGGTGACCCTAGGATTTCCACACCAATGACTATAGGGCCAACAATAGGGAGGTGGCTCATCCGCAGCCTTTTGAATGCATTATAACAGTCTCCTTGCAAATTGGCTACTGCCACTTTGGTTCTCCATCTAATATCTTTCTCAAGGACTATTGTGGCCCTGAGCCTGACCCAAAGATCTGGTTCAACTGGAACAGCATTGTAAAACCAGCAGACAAACACAACCAGCATTTTTTTTGACCTAGGGCAGGGTCAGACTGATTAACTAAGCTTTGACTCAATTCCAGTATTCTTAACATGTAGTTCCCTTTTCTCAATTGTTGCAGGGGCCCATTTTCCCTTTGTTCTACCCCACTCTGTATCAGGATTGTCAGATGCTTATCTTTAGGTCTTGGGGTTGGCTTAGGTCCAGGGCACCGACCCCACCTATTGATGATACGTCGTTGGTGGGAGTGGACCTGTTTCAAAGTGTCCACACCTTGTGACCTGTTCCTGCCCTGTTCTTCGGGGTTCTCAACTTTCCCGGAACCTTTCTCAAGGGCAAGGGGGGTCCCTCAGGCATTCTCACAACATTGGGAACTACTGTTCAGGATGTTATCACTCATTAGGCCCTTTGACAATAATAGCCAAAGCCACAATAAACTCATAATTGTCCTCTACACAGAATCTATCCAATCACAATTCCCTCAATCTACAAAATCACCACGTCAGGAAGAAGGTTAGGGTTATATGTGACTTGGGAAAAAGGCAATATCAGTCTTAGGTATCCCACAGAACCACCCCTTATTTGTTAAATACAATATCCACAGTCTTAGAGCTAGAGCAGCATCACAGAGAGCCCACTCCCAGGCTTAAGTATCTACAGGAGTTTCGTACTGCTCTCTGTCACTGTCAATGATTTTAGGCTCAGCACCTGTCCTTCTGGGGAGAAGGTGATTCCAGCAAAATGAATAGCCAATACAGCAATTCACAATAAGGACAAGCATGCTCACTAAAGCAAGAGATAGTGTAACTATGGCTATATATGTTCAACCTTATATATTTTACTTCTAACAAATAGAATGTTCTCTTTCTCCTCCAAATCTTCAGCCGTACGTGGAGGGTCAGCTTCCGGTGTGACACCAGTAAGGCCTCTTCTGCCCCGTATGTTGCCTGCCCGTTGCTGGTAGGACAGTTATAGGGGGCGCTTCTTCAAGCGTACCACTAGGGGTTGGGCCTGGTCCTGTTCTGCCTCCCAATATTCCTCAGCTGCGGACTTAACTCAAGTCCAGTGAATCCAAGACTTGGATTCCAACATTTTTACTGCAAGCGGGGAACACATGACCACAGTATACGGGCCCTTCCACCTAGGCATTAAATTTTCTCCTTTCCAGTGTTTTACCCATACAATCCTCCAAATCACAATTTAATCATTTCTACTTTCATCACAATATAAATTTTAAAAATATTTTTAATCGTTACAATTTCCCTAATTAAATTTAGAAATGTTCTAGCTGTTATCCAAGTTACAACTTAATCCTTTTTACTTTCACCACCATATACCATTAAGGTATTTAAATTGTTACAGTTTATACTTATTCATATTTCTAAAAGAAAAACTTATCATTGTCTAGATTTCAAAAATACAAAGACAAATACTCCAATTATTATTCATTTCATTTGTACAATCATGTTTTCCCATTTATTTCTTACTACTATTTGAATATTATAACTAGAGGTGATCAAAAATGGTGGGCTAAGGGACACACAATATTGTTGTATTTCTTGTATTTGCTTATTTAATTCTCCCACCAGCTGATTCACCCACTTAGTTCCTATCTGGCTTAAGTCCCCTATATGATTTTCAAGTATTTCAAAAGGAGTTAATCTAATTCCTTTACGTGGAGTACTTTGCACAGACCAAAGTGCTAGTGCCGTGATGGCGAACCTATGGCATGCGTGCCACAAGTGGCACGAGGAGCCATATTGGTGGGCACGCGAGGGTTGCCCTAGCTCAGCTCCAGCACGCATGTGCGCGGTGGCCAGCTGATTTTTGGGCCCAACAAAAGTTGGCAAATGGGCAGTTTCCAGCCTCTGGAGGGCCTCTGGGGAAGTGGGAAAGGCTGTTTTTGCCCTCCCCAGGCTCCTAGAAAGCCTCTGGAACCTGGGGAGGGCAAAAAACGGGCCTACCGGGCCCACCAGGCCATCACATGCCAAAAGTGGGAGAAGCAGGGGGGGATCACGCATGCATGCATGGGGAGGGCAGGGCGCATAGAATTATGGGTATGGGCACACACGTGTGAGACCACCCCGCACTCCCCCAGCTTTTGGCATGCAATGGCAAAAAGGTTAGCCATCACTGTGCTAGTGTAATGCATCCACCCACTTAAGGTTATTTTCAAGGCACACCTTTGTCACCTTTTCTCTTATAGTTCTGTTCATTCTTTCAGCCCTTTCATTCAAAAGCAAATAATTTCTGATTATCCTTTCTTTCATGTCTGCTTGGTGGTAAGGCTGGTCAGTCAGGCTTGGGAAGGTCTGCTCCACTCTGGTTGCTGTGATGACCTGCATACAGTTGTGTTCATGGGTGGATTAAAGCATTTATTTATTTCAGGGTCACTCGTGGGTTCTGAATGAGGAGAGCTTGATGCTTGTAAATTCTGGGGTTTGTCAGACATAAATGGCCCTTCGTCTCTAAAACTCCCTAAATCGCATGGCTGGTGTAAATGGTTCTGCAATTCAACAGACAGCTTCCTTCCTCGCATGTCCTGGTGGGTTATCTTCTGCCCATAACTCCGGTACTTCAAACTCCTGCCAAGTATTGGGGATTTGATCCTCTTGAGCCAACATTATTCGCCATATTTCATCTGGCGGGGTGCCTCATTATTAATGGTAGTTGGCTGCCCAAAGGTTAATTTATTAGCTTCCGCTGCTCCTAAAATCCCTGCAATTCTCTCCTATTAGTTGACATCTTGTCTTCTTCAAAGGACAGAATAGTTCCCATCTCACATAGGATGTCACAACCCAGGAGGGAAACTGGACACTCAGGCATATAGAGAAACTGGTGTTCTATATTTCTTCCATCTAGGGAACATTTCAGGGGTTTCAGCATGGGGCGACGGTTTATGAAGCCATTAACCCCTTGGATATTTACTACATCATTAGAAAAGGGAGCCAGCAGCTTTGTAATTACAGATCTAGATGCCCCTGTGTCTATTAAGAAGGTTACATTATTGCCCCCTATTTTCATTCGGACCAAGGGTTCAGGGGTGGCTTGACTGAACCTTGGTCCCCTTCAGTCTTCAGGCCTCTCATCTACTGTGGCCAGGCCTATGGCTTCCTTTCTTTACAGAATGCCTTTGCAACTTTTATTCAAATGCAGATTGAGCTCACTAGGCTGAGAAAGCAACTTGTATCATGCAATTTCAACTTTCACGGAGGCCATGTGGCTCTGCTTACTTTGTGCTAAAACAAGGCCTTTCTCGTTTTACTGCCAAGGTAAACTTCTAAAACAGCGATTCTCAACCTGGGGGTCGCAACCCCTTTGGGGGTCGAACGGCCATTTCACAGGGGTCGCCAAAGCCCTCTCTCCCCCCCACCTTCACTCACCCTCACCCTCTGCCTCTGTTGGATCGCCGTTCACCGTTCGCTTACTCCGCCCACTCCCAATCTATTGCTGCCTCCTGAATCCCAGCTGATGGCTAGAGGGAAACAAACCATTTCAATTCTTGCCGCGGGGCTTCAAAGGGCTGCCCTACAGCTGATCAGTGTTAAAAGAAAACAAATGAGAAGACCGGTGCCTGCAAAAATAGAAAAAAACAGCCCCTTTCAGTTTCAGCATAGGTTAATTACCATAAGTTGATTTGATCAGCCTCCAGACTCTCAGCTGATTTGCTCTCAGCTGTTTTGCGGAGGGCTGTGTTGCTAGCTGCAAAGAGAGGAGCAGATTTTTTTCCCCCTAGCTATGCTGAAAAAACAAAACTGAAAGTAAAGCAGGGTCTTTGCTGCAACGTGACAAAATGAGGCAGAGAGAGATTTCTTTTTCTTTTTCCTCACCAAAAAAGGTAGGTGCAAAACTGCAAACAATGGGAAATTTAGGGCAAAAGAGGAGGTTCAAGATTTTAAAACACAAAAGAAAAAAAGCTCTATTTAACTAGGGAATTGTAATAATTGAGATACTATTAATTGTATATTGTGTTGAAAGCAGAAATGGTTAAGTTGTGGTTTGGAGGAATATATGGGGGAAATTATTTGGTTTATTATTATTGGTAAATATAATTAATTGATTTGTAAGAAATTGGATTGCATGGAAATAATTGGAACATTCATGTTCATATTGATTGATATACAAAAAAGATAGTTATATAACTAATTGATTTATATTAAAATGTTGAATTTGTATTAAACAACTGTATTACATAATTACGTAATTAACCAATGTGAGGATGAATATAAAAATAGATGACAATGGGAAGGGGTATAATATAGAATAGAAGGGAAAAATTGAATTTGATTAAGATTAGAGATGAGGATGAAGGGTAATATTGGTTTTTTAAAAAAATAGATGAGGAATAAATATGGCAAAAAGAAAATATAGAAATTGTAAATTTAATTGAAATGACTAAACACTGTTTAAATTTGTGAACCGGCCAAATACTCTGTTCAAAGAAAATACATTGTATGTTTGTATGTGTGTTTCTAATTATTGCTATTTATTCATATTTGTTCTCTTTTATTCTTTAAAGTTTAACAATTCATTCTTTATCTTAATATCTTTATATTTGTTTGGGGTTGGTTTTCTTCCCTTTCATCTTTTTTATTGTACAGCAATCTTTCTCCTCAAACCTACCACCTCTCTCTTTTCTTTCCTTCTTACTTTCTCTTCCCCCCGCTCTTCTTCTCCTTCTCCTCCTCTCTTCCTCCCTCTCTTACCCTCACTCCTACTCTAATTTCCCTTCCCTTCCTTCATCCCTCTCTATTGCTGTATCCTTTTATGCATATGGACTACTCAGAGGGCTGAAAAAGTTATTTTTGACTGGTCCTCGCACTTTTGACCAGTCCTCGAACTTACGACTGTCCTCACATTTTATGTTTTTTGCCCTATCTTATCACCATGGTGAAGAGAAGCAGTTGTGAAATGAGTGACATGGTTGTTAAGAATGCTGCACGGGCATAAATGTGAGGATGGTCATAAGTGTGAGGACCAGTCAAAAGTGTGAGGATCTGTCAGAAATCACTTTTTTCAGCCCTCTGAGTAGTCCCTATACACATAGCCATGTCCACCCGGTCACATGACCAGCTAGCCATGTCCACCCAGTCACATGACCTCCAAGCCACGCCTACAAAATAAGCCACGCCCACAGAACCGATAGTAAAAAAATTTAGAACCCACCCCTGGTTGGGGGTCACCACAACATGAGGAACTGTATTAATGGGTCGCGGCATTAGGAAGGTTGAGAACCACTGTTCTAAAACAACATACGCACAACTTTGCAAGGGTGATTCAAACATGCAGCCCTGGGCCCCTTTATTGCAGGGCAATCTTCTTAGTTAACACAAGAACTGTCTTTCCTCTTTCTGTCCTTTTACTGCTGAGCAGAATACTTTACTCAGTTAAATCCAGTGGCTCCGCAAAACGCTGACGGAGCTCCTTTTAGGAGCTCCAGCCCCGTGACTCCGTATAGTCACTAGAACAGCGAAAATCAGCTGTCTAGCGGCTTTAAAACTCTCCCTCAGGGAAAAGGGGGAGAGAAGAGCAGAAGGGTCTGGGTAGAGCTCCCCTAGATCCCCAGGCTTTTTTTTTTTAAGCCTGGGGTTTGCAGGGTGAGAGCTCCCTGAAACCCTCCAAATCTCCGGAGCCAGGATGAGTCTGTTTAAAGCAGACCGAACGTCACGACCACACCAGCAAGCAATTAAAAGGATTATAAAGAAATTGGATTTTGGATTTTGGATGCTGGCAGAGTTAATCCAGGAGACTAAAAATGCAAGTATTGTACGTTAACTCCGTTTAAAAAAAGATGGCGCCTTAGGGTGTGAAAATGAAACTTATAAGTGAAAGTCCTTGTTAACATCAGTAACATTGTTAAAGCTATTGGGTTATTCAAGAAAAAGATTTAAAGTGGAACTGGAATGGAAAAGACTGTGGTATTGATTTTAACTAACTTATATCTCTAATTTGCTTGAAAATAATTGGAGTTATGACCTGATAGCTGAATTAATACAAACATAAAGAGACAATTGAAAAATGGCTGAAATTAAAGATGGATTATATGAGTCAGCAAACTTACAAGCAGTGACTGCGAAGGACTTAAAAGACTTTTTAAAATCTTTTACTGCTGAGATAAGACAGATAATTAAAAGAACTATTCAAGATTTTAAATTGGGGAATAATAATGACTTGCTGGCTGGAGAAGAGGAAGAAATTAATCAGGACAATGCGCCTTTGGAGGATAGAAGAGACATTGCTGGGGCTAAAATGGAGGTTATTATATTGAAAACACAGGTTCTGGAAGTTCAATTAACTGAGAAACAGCAAGAAGACTCTTTACTGCAGGTTGATAAATATTTTGACAAGTTTTGGCTCTACAGACAGAATCAATATATAAGGAATGAACTGAAGGATTACAAATGCAGGAAGAGTCGAAATGGGGGCTTCAAATTAAAGGAAACAATCCCAAGAAGAGAACAAATTCCCAAGACATACCAACTACAATTTCAACCCAAAATTTTTTGAAAATAAAAGCAGGGGGAGGAGCAATGCTGAAGAAGAAAGTAGTATTGGAAAAGGACTGGAAAAAATATAGAAAGAAAGAAAGATTGGTCATATTTTGGAGATTGTCTCATGATGTTAAAAGATTTAATTAAAGTTGGATAACTTGAATTTTACGGTAGTTTTAAAGTATTAAAGTTTAAAGGTGGATAACTTAAAATTTAATGGATAACTTTTTGAAAGTCTTGAAACTTATATTTTGGAGAATGTTCTGCTAATGTATTAAGAGATTTTAAAATGTTTAAAATAAGATTACGATGTTTTTTTTTTACAAATGTGAAATGTGATAAGAGAATTTATAAAAGGAAGGTTGAAGTATAATTTTTAAAAAGGGAGTTAACAAGTGTGAGAGAGTTTTGAATTCTGTAATAATTAGCATATTTTAGCTTATGTTTGTTAAATGCTCTATCCTGTTTTTGCTCTGGGAAGTCGGGGGGGGGGAATTGGGGAGGGGGGGTTGGGTGGGGATAAAATGATGTATGATAATTGATTGTGTAATGTTTAGTTGTTTGAATATAAAAAATAAAAAACTTTTGTTTAAAAAAAAAATCCAAATGGAATTTGGGATGCAAAGAGAAGGAAAGCAAGTTTTGTCACTTTTGTGGCTAAGCAAAGGTCTCAATTAGATGCAAACAAAGTTTTTTTATAAGTTGTGCGCAGAGAAGAGATGCATTTTCACTCAAACAGAATATCCATCAATGCTCCAAGAGAAAGAAAGGGAGGGTCCGTTTTTGGAAGCGACTTTGCCTTCTGCCTTGGAAACCACGGGGACGCACTCCTCTCTGAAAATCATAGATCTTGACCTCCCGAGTCAATTGACCACAGCCTTTTCCTCTGGAGTTTCCACTTTATGTCCGGGGCACTCTGGGATATGAAGGCCAGGGCTAACATGTGGGCATTCTCAGAATCCAGGGGATTGATTGGAGTGTATGTCTTATAAGTCTCAACAAGCCTTTTGAGAAAGCCTCGGGGCTTTCCTCAGTCTTTTGTATTACCAAGGAAGGCTTGGACATGTTTACTGGAGGTTTAGCAGCCTGCTCTAAGCCTTGAAGGAGCGATGCTTGATAAGCTTGAAGGTTGACCATGTTATTATAGGGATCCCACTGTGGATCCCGTCTTGCAAACCGTTGGTCTAATATAGCCTGGAGGTTTCCCCCTCCGTGGGTTTTAAGCTCTTACTAATGGCATTACTTAATCTCTCTCTCTCTTCACCATTAAGGAGAGTAGTCATCAGCTGTTCCAAGTCCTGCCAGGTAGGATTGTGAGTCTTTATAATGACTTGCTGGAAGGAAAAAAGAAGCTTTTCCTTTTAAGGATTGTTGGAAGGCAGAGCTTCCTTTTTTCTTGAATTCAAAACTCCCGGCTGGGAGATTACTTCGAAATGATTGGAGGTCAGCTGCTTGAGAACAGAATTAGTTTATTGTTTATAGGAAGGCAGGCAAGAAACAAATACAAGCACAGCGTTCCAAGGCTAGCCTGTTTGAGCTGTAAGAAAAACCCTTTTTATATCCTAAAAGGTATTTTGATTTTTCTATGTGACCCTTTAAAGTCTTTTGAAATTCTTTTGATTTGGCATGTGAATCCTTTGATTTGTGTGTGTGATTGTTTTATGGTGTTTAAATCCTGCTTTTTTTTGTGATTGGGTTCTTCCGTCCTGGATCTGGCAAATAAGTAATTGTTTTATAGTCCAATCTCTGTTTTTCCTAGCCCTTTCCAACTTAGGTGTCTCCCTCTGTCTATTTCACCTTGCCCCTTCTGATATCCCTTGCAATGCATCATCGCTTCTGTCTTTGGTATCTTGACAGTGACTATGAGTCTCTCGATTAGAAAGGGATGTTTAATTTCTTTTTGTTTGATGTCTTGTACGAGTTTTTCATTTTCAGCTATTAATTTGTCTAAGAACTTCTATCTCTTCCTTGAGGTTATTTATCCAGAAGCATCATTTCTTCGGAGATAGTAATTACTGTAGGTAAATCTTTTAGTCTTGCTATTTCTAATGTAATTTGTTTCTGATTTTATTATTTTTTTTATTAAGTTGTCATTTTCGAATTGCTTAGCTTCTAATTTTTTTTTTCATTGTGCAAATCATCTAATTGCTGTTTAGCTTGCATAGTCATATTATCTTTAAGATTTTCAATATTTATTTTGTGTCCTATTTGTAAATCATCTTTCACTTTTGATAATTCTTCATGACTGAATAAAAGCTGAGTCCTCAATCTCTCTAGTTCTGCTTCCACAGATCTGAGTCATCCTTGCAGGGCTAAAAGACATGAGAATGAGGTCCCCTCCCCACTTTCCGGGTGAGGAAAGGCATTGCAGGATTAGAAAAAAAGAAAAGTGGGGGGGATAGATAGCTTACAGGCAAAGTTTGAAAGAACACAACTCATCAGTATTGTAGTTAAGTGAACTTAAAAAGTTTCCTCATAAACTTGAGCTTATCTTAAAAGCACAGAGGAGTAGGAAAAGTTTAACTCTGTTCTTCACCCCGTCTAAATGGCCAGACCAAACTGGGTGATTCATTTTCCTTCCTCTTGGCGCCTTCAACTCTTTTTTTTTTTTAACAATTTAAAATTCATATCTCTAGAGATCAGGCATTTAACAATTGCAGTTACCCTGAAGGTACACAACGACTTAGACATACACACTAGGCATTATAGATGCACATCAACAAAATAATTTTTAACAGAAATCACATCATATTAATCAATTCAAATTATCTGAGTCTTCCCATTTAGACAGGCTTTACCTGCTAAACCCCAGGTGGGAAGAACAATTAAACAATTTTCTTCTCTATTCTTAGTTCTTTCAGAGTTCTCTGGCTCTTTTTAAGAATGGTAAATTGTCAGAATCTTTATAACACTGCAGTATTTCTTTTCTCCTACTCTGGGTTCCTCCTACCACACATAACAGCATAAACTAACCATATCTTCTTTGGTCAGCCCCAACGTCTGAATCATTTTACTGTATGGTGGGCTTCCCAACTTCTAAATATTTTTCCTTTAAGGACTAGTCGGGTCTATTACAGTTTGGGATTCTTTCTAATTGTTTTAGTGAACTTCTCACTTTTTACTCAAAGTTACATCCGTTGTTCAATCTCCTCAAGCACTGGATTGTCTCTGCCCTGGGGATGTTCTGTCTAGCTCTTTCTATTTTAGATCTCCCAGCAGGCGCTGGCCTATTTTTAAAGATCCAAAATGTATACAGATTTTTGTTCACACATCATTTGCACTTAGCCAGGGCTCTCATGAGCAAGTTTGAACTCCACTTTTCTTTTAAGGACCTTTATTTACCCAAATTGGTTTTCCTCTGTCATCCCTCAGCAAGGCCCATTTACTACATCTGTTTTCCTCTCTCTTCTTCAGGCTGGCCAGGACAGGCATCTGCCTCTCGTCCCATGCCTCAGACAAGTTTCCTTACCACCCTCTACAAGTATCTACCACCCTAGGGCTGCAACTTCCCATGTTTCCCCTTTCGATGTGGGGTTTTACACTTTGGTTCAGCTGGGCTACACAACATCAGCTCTGCCACTGATTTTCAGACCCCTCTTATAACGGAAATCTGGGAGGACCTGGTACCCCCAACACAGACTACGGACACCACCTACACTTCACAGCTTCACAATTTCCTAAAAATCCTGGGGTTTGCTTTTGGGATTTTCACAGGATTTCTTTAAGTCACCTGAATTAGCCTTGGGGTCTTCATAATCCCCACTAAAACCTTTCTTAAAATTCTTCAACATACATTGAAGAGTTGTTCAGGGAACACTCCCTTTTCCAGCCATTTTCTGAGACACTGCCACTGACCTACGGTGCCGGATGTTCCAATGGTCACCAATAGGAACTGCAATGGCTTAACCACCCACACAATTCTAGAGTCTCATTAGGACACGCCGGTTCCATTAGGAAGGGACGTTTCCCAGACCCAGGGAGGTGATCAGGCTCCCTCTTCCACTCTCAAGGAGTGGGCCTACAATTCCCACAATACTTGCCTGCAGGAGTCTTCTTTTCTCTCAGCTGGCGTTATTTGTTAGCTTGTCTTGATTTCGTCTAGTTCTTGGATCGGTGGAAGCCATCGAGTGTCCAGAGGGGCCATCTGCTTCCTTCCAGAGAAAAACTCTCAGTGACGCCTGAAGTCTCACCTGGGCACTGACTGCTCCGTTCCATCCCTTAGCGAAATCTCGCTTCATCTCCTGGCTGGCTCATCAAAAAATGTCGCAGAAAAATAAAAGAGATGAATTTCGAAATCAAGAGAAACGTTATTTTTGGCCAAAAATGGTTCAGACAGATTAATTAATCTGTTATATTCTGAACAATGTTTTGATTCAGATATGCATTCTTATAGTCTTTCAATAGTAGCAAAACAGGAAGTATGTGAAATAAACCTCCTACGTGCTAGGCTCACCCCCTTTCCTTATTGACTGGCAAGAGAAATTAGCTAACTCTGTGGTTTGACTTTTTGAACCCAGCAACTGTCTCTTTGCCTGCGGTTTGACTTCTTGAACTCTGCAACTGTCTCAAGTCAAAGGGGCCCTTCAGAGATCATCCAGGCTGACCCCGTATTATTTCACTCTTATATTCAAATTTCACTTTATGTCCTACTTTAAGAGAGACATTTGTTCATGACATTTATTCATGCTTATTGACGAGGAGGGCGCGGACCTGGCCTGCATCACTGAGACCTGGTTGGGCCTGGAGGCACGGGTTCCTCTCTCTGATCTATGCCCGCCGGGTTTCCATGCGCTGCACCAGCTGCAACTCCGGGGAAGGGGTGGGGAGGTGGCGGTTATTATTAGAGAAAGTTTTAATCCCAGGGAGGTCACTGTCCCTCAGATAGGCAGGTGTGAATTTCTACTGTTGAAATGGAGCCCTGGAGGACAGTCGGGTCTGTTGATTACGTACCTGTCTCCCAACTGCGTGTCTTCAGCCCTGCCCGCACTGCTTGAAGTCTTAGCGAACTGACGGTTGAGCTACCCAACCTGATGGTAGTGGGAGATTTTAATCTCCCGTCAGCCGGTGAGACATCTGAGCTGGTTCGGGAGTTCATGGCCTCCATGATGGCCATGGACCTGACTCAGGTTGTACAGGGCCCAACTCACAGTGGCGGACACACACTTGAACTGATTTTTGTCTCTGGGCAGTGGATAAATGTTCAGGGTAGGGGGGAATTATCTATTCAACCCCTGTCATGGACTGACCATTACTCCTTAGGCTGGACTTTCTATCCGCTAACCCCCATGCTGGGAAGCAGGACCAATACATTGGTTCCACCCCAGGCGCCTGATGGATCCTGAAAGATTCCTGACAGAGCTTGGACAGTGGGACATTTCCCACATTCCTATCCCGCGATTCGCCAGAGGCCCTGGTGGATGCCTGGGAACAGGCTGCCGCCGGGGCATTGGATCGAATCGCCCCCTTGCGGCCTCCTTCGACAGGGATCCTGTGCAGCTCCATGGTTTACCGCGGAGCTCAGGGAGATGAAGCATCAGAAGAGACACCTAGAAGGCTATTGTAAGACGCCTAGAAGGCTATTGTAAGGATCGCCTCTCCTTCCAATTTAAGAAAGTACGAACTCTTGAAACGTAGTTGTTCAAAAGGATTCTTTTATTAAGCAGAAGTGAAAACCATCCAGCTAAAGCACAATCTGAATGCCCTTAGGCAAAGCAATAGGATTAAAGTGGTAGAGACCCCTCCCTTCAGGTCAGAATGCAGATTTCAGCCAATACACAAGTGTGAAGATGTTTTCTTTACTATTTCCTTTGAGAACCCGAACAAACATGCATTCCCACCACTTCCCTTTAAAGTGAGACAACCCACATGGCTATCATATAAATTCCTGCAGGTAAAGGGAATCTCAGGCTTCCTTGGCGCCAGGATATAGGTTGTAAAATATCTGATGACACAGGCCATGCTAGTAAATCGAATCCACATCCCCCCTTCCTTCACTTGAATGGCAGTATCACTTTTAGGGATCTGACATGCTACCCTCCTTAGAAAACAAAAGGGTCCACCTGTAAAAAAAAACAAGAAAAAACAAATATACACAAGATTTCATGATAGTAGATCAACAAGGTTTGTTAGGATATTGGGAGTGAAATTTTCTCAGTAAGATTGGAGCCCTAACGTGGTGTTTAGTGACCCATTCATTGTGTGCTGATGGTAAATGTTTCCAAGCAACTAAGTATTGGACTTTCCCTCTGTGGATCCTAGAATCAAGGATTTCCTTGATTTCAAAGTGTTGTTCACCTTCAATCATGATGGGAACAGGTGGTGTAGATGCAGGTGGTCTGAGGGATGAGATTACTTCTCGTTTGAGTAAACTGATATGGAATACTGGATGGATCTGCCTGAGTGTCTTTGGAAGAAGTAGTTCAACTGCTACTGGATTGATGATTCTAGTGATGGGGAAAGGTCCAATGAACTTTGGCCCTAGTTTCTTTGATGGTTGTAATGATTTCAAGAATTTTGTAGATAAGTATACTCTGTCTCCAATATGAAAAGGTTTGGGTTCCATCCTTGTCAGCTTGAATCTTAAAAGCTTCTCTAGCTTCCTGTAAGGCTAATCTAACCACTGGCCACGTGTTTTGCAAATTATCCATCCACTCCTTAAGTGAGGGGATGGTGGGTTTTTCTGTGGGTAGTTCAGGCATGGGGCTGAAATCCTGGCCTGTTGCTACTCTAAAAGGGGTAAAACCAGTGCTTGAATGGACAGCATTATTAAACGCAACTTCAGCAAAAGGCAAAAGTTCGGTCCAGTTATCCTGTTGAAAATTAATGAAACATCTTAAATATTGTTCTAGTACCGAGTTCAAAATTTCAGAATTGCCATTAGTACACGGATGAAAAGATGTGCTCAACCCCTGGCCAGTACCAAGTAAGCCCAAAAACGCCCTCCAAAAGTTGGAGGTGAATTGAGCCCCTCTGTCGGAGATGATCCTTTGTGGAGCACCATGAAGTCGATAAATGTGTATTAGGAATAATTTGGCTAAACTTTTAGCAGTTGGGATCTTTTGGCAGGGTATAAAATGTGCCTGTTTTGAAAATAGGTCTGTCACAACCCAAATAACAGTATTTCCCTCACTGTTTGGCAATTCCACAATGAAATCCATAGCAATCTCTCTCCAAGGCGCTGAAGGTTCAGCTACCTTCTGCAATAGACCTGGGGATTTCCCCTGGCGTCTTTTTGCTGCTGCACAAATGGGGCAGCTAGCTACATAGCTTTCTATGTCCTTTTTTAGTGATGGCCACCAAAATTGTCTTTTAATCAGGTGTAAAGTTTTCACAAACCCAAAATGTCCAGCTAATTTGGAGTCATGGCACCGTACCATTAAGCATAGTCTTTGGCTTGCAGGGACATACAACTTCCCCCCCACCCAAGCCAAGTCTTCTTTCATCAGACAGCTGGATTTGTTGTTCAAAAACCATTCATCAATGGCCAATCCTTGTTTAAAATTTTGGGTGGTGTCATTGTCTGTCACTGTTTCTTGTTTTTCCTGGGATCTGGTGACTACTTTAGCGGCTAGTTGACTGTTTTGTACTATAGGTTTGATTACGTCTGACCTTGCACGAATGTATTGTGGTTTTCTGGATAGCGCATCCGCCAGAAAGTTTTTCCCCCCCGGGAGGTATTTTAGAGTAAAATCAAAGTACTGAGCCCATCGTACTTGTTTTGGGGAGAGTTTCCTTGGGGTCTTTAGGGCTTCTAGATTTTTATGATCAGTCCAGACTTCAAAAGGGGTCTTACTGCCTTCTAGGAAGTGCCGCCAGGTTAACAATGCCCAACGAACTGCATACGCCTCTTTCTCCCAAATAGCCCACCTTTGCTCAGTCTCATTCAACTTTTTGGATGTGTAAGCGCAGGGTTGTAGTTGGTCTTGCTCATTCTTCTGAAACAGGACCGCTCCTATTGCCACATCGCTGGCATCTGCTTGTATGACAAATGGTTTCTCCGTGTCCGGGTGTTGTAGAATTGGTTCTGCTGAAAACAGCCGTTTAAGTTTTTCAAATGCTGCCTGGCATTCCATAGTCCAGTTCAATGGTTGCTTTGGTTTAGGGTTGTCCTCCCCCTTTGTTTTTAAGAGCTTGGTGATGGGGAGGGCAATCTGAGCGAACGCAGGGATAAACTGGCGGTAAAAGTTGGCAAACCCCAGGAAGCTCTGTAACTGTTTACGTGTGCGTGGAGGGTCCCAATCAAGTACAGCCTGCACTTTTAGAGGATCCATCTCAACCCCCTGGTGTGAAATGTGGTATCCCAAATAGTCAAACTTCTCTTGATGGAATTCACATTTGGAAAGTTTGGCATAAAGTTTGGCAGCACGGAGTTTGTTTAAAACTTCCCTGACTAGTTTTACATGTTCTGCTTTGGTCTCGGTATAGATTAAAATGTCGTCCAAATAGACCAGAACCCCCTTATATAAATGCTGATGCAGCACTTCATTTATTAACTGCATAAACACTGCAGGAGCTCCTTGTAACCCAAAGGGGAGCACCTTGAATTGGTAGCAGCCGAGGGGGGTGTTAAATGCCGTTTTCCACTCATCCCCTTCCTTAATTCTGACACGGTAGTAAGCCTCCCTTAAATCCAGCTTTGAAAAATTTTTCCCTTTAGCGAGGTATGCTAACATATCTTTCATAAGGGGGAGAGGATACACGTTCTGCACACTGATAGTATTAAGGTTTTGGTAGTCAACGCATAAGTGTTTTGAACCATCTTTTTTCTCTCTAAACAACACTGGGGCTGCAATTTTTGGTCGGGCTGGCTCGATGAAACCCCTTGCTAGGTTTTTCTCAATTAATGTTCTCAGCTCTTCCAACTCCCTCGGTGACATGCTGTACATCTTGGGTTTAGGGAGTTTCGCGCCGGGTAGGATTTCTATTGCACAGTCAGTGGCACGGTGGGGGGGGGGGGGAGCTCATCTGAGGCTTTTTCGCTAAAAACCTCAGCTAAATCCTTGTATTCTATGGGTATGCCCTCAGTTGGTATGGCATGACCAGGCATGGCTGTTTCTCGATTCTCTCCCCCCTCAAGTCCTTTATGTGGATACTCAGCAAAAGTCACCTTCCTCTGAAATTTTATGATGCCTTGTTTCCAATTGATTTGTGGGTTCCATCTTTTTAGCCATGCAAGGCCCAGAACCAACGGCCATTCCATGCCAGGTGCCACTATAAAGGTAAGCCTTTCCTCGTGGCTTCCAATGCCTATATGTAGAGGCACGGTGGCCAGAGAAGCTGGCTCCCCTCCTGCTATTGACCCATCTAGTTGGCAGAAAGCAATGGGGGTTTTCAGCTTCCTTACGTTAATCCCTAACTTCCCTACTAAGGTTGGGCTGATCAAACAACAGGTGCACCCCGAATCCACTAGGGTGGGGATACTTATCTCCCTGTCCTGGTTTGGGATAAATAGTCTTAAGGGGAGGGTAAGCGGTTTAATTGGTTTGCTTACCAGTGGCTCATCATCTGGATCGCTTCCAAACGAGTGTGATTCCTCCTGTTCAGATGCCAGGGTTTCTTCCCCAAAGAGGGGAGGGGATGGGACTTCTATGGCCTCCCTGCTCCTCAGAGCAGTCTCCTTCCCACGCCGACCCGGTTTTCCAGGACCCTCCCCTGGTGGGTGGTTCCGGGCGGGTGTTTGTGAACGACACTCTGCAGCTCGGTGCCCTTCTTTTCCACACTTGAAACAGGCTGAAGATCTCGGGGAGAATGCGGTTTGTGGTTTGTGGGGCTCTTGCTTCCATTGGGGTGAGGATTTCTTCCATGCTCGCCCCGCTCGATACTGGTTTCTGGCCATATCGATCTCAGCTTCTTCGGCGGTGACATACCATTCATGTAGGTCATTCGGTGCCCCTCGGGCCACGCAGGCATTGTATAGATCATCACTCAGTCCGTCCTTAAAACAGCTCACCAAAATATCTTCCGGCCAGTGCACATGACACGCGAGGCTCCGGAATTCTTCAGTATACTCTCCTACTGGCCGTCGCCCCTGCCTCACCACCTTAATGCGGTCACGTGCTTTGCGATCTGCCAGTGGGTCCTCAAACCGACGTCGCAGGGCCATCATGAAATGGTCGAAATTCCGCAGTTCTGGTGCGTTGGCATTATGTAGGGTCACCATCCATCTGGCTGCGGCACCCTCTAGGGCTAGGGTCACAACTCGCACTCGGGAGCCTTGGGTTTGGAAATCACGCCCATACTCTTGCATGTAGGTGAGCACATGTGCCACAAAGAATCCTAATTGTTGCAGATTCCCATCAAACTTCACCCCAAGAGGGGGAGTTTCTCTTTCCAGCTGAGGAGCCCAGGGTTGATTGGGAATGGGCGCCGGTGTGCGTGCTGCCTGGGGGGGAGGGTTTGCTGGGTCTTCTCCCGTAGCTGCTGCACCATCTGCTCGATAGGCGGCCTCCAGGAGGGGGGTGCCTCCACTGGCATCATCCATGACTGCTGCCGTTTCAGTGGTCTTTGGTTGTTGTCCTGGCTCCCTTCGGATGTTAAGATTTTCCAAAGTCTCCATCACCAATTGGGTTATATGCCTCTTCAGATAGTCCTCCCTCAGGGGTGCTTCGGTCAGCCCCCCCTGGTCAGTAAGGGCTTCTAGTTCCAGTTTCCACCCCGGTTTTCGGCTGCCACGGTTGAGGGTGACTCCTCTGGTTCTCTCATCCCAGCCATCTTTCTTCCCGATGCCAATCGACCAGCGGGGCTTTTCAGGATTCTCCAGGGTTACCTCATCCTCTCCGATGGGTTGCCCAAGACAGGCATCCGACTGGGTGGCGGTTGCTGTCTCTCTCCAGCAATCGGTTTCTCCCAGCTCTCTGCTTTGTTCAGACATGGTTTGCAAGGTCCCCTCAGTAGAGCAAAGATTGCTTCTCTGGGTTGACCGTTTTGCAGATTGTGCTTTCTGTGAGGATCGCCTCTCCTTCCAACTTAAGAAAGTACGAACTCTTGAAACGTAGTTGTTCAAAAGGATTCTTTTATTAAGCAGAAGTGAAAACCATCCAGCTAAAGCACAATCTGAATGCCCTTAGGCAAAGCAGTAGGATTAAAGTGGTAGAGACCCCTCCCTTCAGGTCAGAATGCAGATTTCAGCCAATACACAAGTGTGAAGATGTTTTCTTTACTATTTCCTTTGAGAACCCGAACAAACATGCATTCCCACCACTTCCCTTTAAAGTGAGACAACCCACATGGCTATCATATAAATTCCTGCAGGTAAAGGGAATCTCAGGCTTCCTTGGCGCCAGGATATAGGTTGTAAAATATCTGATGACACAGGCCATGCTAGTAAATCAAATCCACATCCCCCCTTCCTTCACTTGAATGGCAGTATCACTTTTAGGGATCTGACATTCCCATTCCGAGTCTGATCGAATAAAGTTAAGAACTTATATTAGGTCTTATCTTGTGGCGATGGAAGCGGCGAAGCATGATTACTTCGCCGCTCTCATTGCGTCTGCAGAGAATCGCCCAGCAGCCTTGTTTCGAGTCACCCGCTCCCTTGGGAGGACTCCTTGCAGGGCAGTGCTGAGGATTTTGCTCAATTCCTGCAAGACAAAATCGCTCAGATCCAGACGGGTTTAGACTCTGACTGGATGGGGTCTGACGAGGAGACAGGAGCAAGTCTTGAAGGTAACATCTGGGTTGACTTTGACCCTGTATCCATAGATGCAGTGGACAGGATTATGGGTAGATTGGGGGCCTCCACATGTTTGTTGGACCCATGTCCCTCCTGGCTTGTTGCAGCAACCAGAGAGGTGACTAGAGACTGGATCCAGGCGATTGTCAATGCTTCGTTGAGGGATGGGGTCTTCCCCGCCACCCTTAAGGAGGCGATGGTTTGACCCCTTCTCAAGGAGCCTGCCCTCGATCTGGCCTCCTTGAACAACTTTCGTCCCGTCTCCAACCTTCGCTTTATAGCGAAGGTTGTTGAGTCCGTGGTGGCGTACCAACTTCCACAATTCCTGGAGGAAACGGATTATCTAGACCCATACCAATCGGGTTTCAGGCGTGGACACAGCACAGAAACGGCATTGGTCGCTCTGATGAATTATCTCTGGTGGGCCCAGGATGGGGGTTATTCCTCCATCCTGGTCCTACTTGACCTCTCAGCGGCTTTTGATACCATCGACCATGGTATCCTACTGCGACGACTCGGGAGGTTGTGGGTGGGGGGCACTGTTTTGCAGTGGTTCTCCTCCTATCTGCTGGTCGTACACAGTTTGTCTGGACGGGGGGTCAGAGATCGTCTCCGAAACCCCTTACGTGTGGGGTGCCTCAGGGGTCGGTTCTCTCCCCCTTGCTCTTTAACATCTATATGAAGCTACTGGGTGAGATCATTCGCAGTTTTGGGGTGAGGTATCATCAATATGCTGATGATACCCAGCTTTACATCTCCACCCCGGACCAATCTAGAGATGCCCTTTCCATAATGTCTAATTGCCTGGAGGTGGTGCGGGTCTGGATGGGTAGGAACAGGCTCAGACTCAACCCTTCCAAGACGGAGTGGCTGTGGTTGCTGGCATCTCATGATGTAGTGGCCCCACCTCTTTTGATGGGAGGGGAATTGCTTACTCCCTCTGAAAGGGCGCATAACTTAGGCGTCCTCCTGGATTCGCGGCTGTCTTTAGTGAACCATCTGACGGCCGTGACCAGGGGGGCTTTTGCACAGGTTTGCCTGGTGCGCCAGTCACGTCCTTCCCTAGACAGGGATGCCCTCCGCACAGTCACCCAAGCTCTCGTCATCTCTCGTTTGGACTACTGTAATGCCCTCTACATGGGGCTGCCCTTGGGGTGTACCCGGAGGCTCCAGCTGGTCCAGAATGTGGCTGCGTGGGTTGTTATGGGAGCTTCCCACTACTCCCGTGCAACACCTCTCCTGCGCGAGCTGCACTGGTTACCGGTGGTCCTTCGGATTCGCTTCAAGGTACTGGTACTTATCTATAAAGCCCTACATGGCACGGGCACGGGATATTTACAGGACCACCTTCTGCCTGTCTCCCACCGCCAGGTGCCATCGACCAGACAATGTCGGCTGGTGGCACCAAGGATGTGGGCGTTCTCTGTAGCCGCACTGACCCTCTGGAATGGGTTACCCACGGAGCTCCGGACGGCCCCTGACCTCCGCTCTTTCCGCTGACAGCTGAAGACATGGCTTTCCGAACAAATTTGCTGATCTGATGGGTGGTTTTAATTGGATGGATTTTAAATTGATTGTCTGTGTAGTTAGTTTTACTGTTTTATCGTTTTTATTGTCTTAATTTCTGTAAGTCGCCCCGAGTCCTTCGGGAGAAGGGCGGCATAAGTATAAAATAAATAAATAAATAAATAAATAAATAAATAAATAAATAAATAAATAAATAATAAATAAATAAATAAATAAATAAATAAATAAATAAATAAATAAATAAAGTAAGTCATGGGAGGGGGAAGGGGACAGGAGCCAGATTAGGCCAGTACAGAGGCCTTTGATTGAGTGCTTCACGGCCTAAGCGGATTGTCCGCCCCCACCTCACAGCTTCGGCCCATTTTCCCAGGATCGTCCTTCACTCATTGCACAAAGGACAGGACCACACCAACCGAGGTGAAACAGGTATGGAGGCCACAGTGGAGACCCAGCCTATTTCAGAAGGGGTGGAGGAGGTGCAGCATGGCCCATACCATCTATATACCAAATTTTATAGTATTCTGTGTCCTCTTTTTCTTTGAGTTCTTTTGTCAATTTATCCATCACTGCGCATTCCAATTTTTTTTTTTATTAACTCCTCCTCTGTTGGTGTGCTTTCTTTTTTCCAATTTTGGGCATAAGCTATGCGGGCAGCTGTTAGAATATGTAATATTAAATATTTTATTTCCTTTGTGTAATTTTCTGTAAAAATCCCTAGCAAAAATGTCTCTGGTTCTCCCTTTATTGATAGTTGCGTTATTTTCTGTAGCCATTTTTTGACTTTGGCCCAAAACTTCTTTGCTGCTGGACAAGTCCACCAGAGATGATAATATGTTCCATAATTGTTTTGCATTTCCAGCATACTGGGGATGTGCTCGGAAACATCTTGGCTATTCTGTCTGGTGGTAAATGCAATCTATGGAATATCTTCAACTGGTTTTCCTTGTATGCCATAGACAATGTTAATTTCATATTTATTTGCCACATCTTTTCCCACTTCTCTAATTCTACTGTATGATTAAAGTTCCTTGCCCACTTGATCATGGTTTCTTTAACTGTTTCCTCTTCCATTTTATACCATAATAAGAATTTGTATATTTTGCTAATTAATTTCTGTTCCATCCCATATATAATTTTATCTAATTCATTTTGCTCCAATTGTACCTCATTCGTCTTTGTATCTTCTTTATATTTTGACCAAATTTGTGACTATGTCCACCATTCAATTTCCTTATTCAAATCCTTCCAATTCTTGCTTTGTTTTTAGTTTTCCCAAATCATTTAAAATATCCCTATATCTGATTATCTTGGTCCAATCTATTAAATTTGGGTGTGTTAGTGTTTCAGTAGGAGAGATCTAGGTCAGTATCTTCGTATAATGTTTTTTAATTTTAATCCAAATTGATAGCAGTGCATTCCTGAGACTGTGCCTTCTGAAGTATACATGTGTTTTACATTTCTCATCCCACAGAAATGCATGCCATCCTACCTGTAGATCATGCCCTTCGATTATTAATATTCTTTTACTTCTCAGCTCCATCCATTCTTTCAACCATGTTAGGCATGCTGCTTGATAATATATCTCCCATTCCAGGAGTGCTACTCCTCCTCTTTTGCTGGTATCTTGCAGAACTTTTAATCTAATTCTGGGCTTTTTCCCTTGCCATATAGATTTTGAAATCAATTTATTTAATGAATCGAAAAATATTTTGTCTAATTTTATCGGTATAATCTGGAAGAGGAATAAAATTTTAGGCAAGATATTCATTTTAATTGCTGCGACTCTTCCCATGAATGAAATTTGTAAGTTCTTCCAATTATCCAAATCTTTATTAATTTGCTGTATTGATTTATCATAATTATCTTTTTTAATTGAGGAACCTCTTGCAGTGAGCCAGATCGCTAGATATTTTATTCTTTTAGTTGTTTGGATCTTCATATTTTCTTCTAATTCTTCCTCTTGATTTTTGTGAGATTTTTAGTTAATAATTTAGATTTACTTTTATTTATTTTTAGTCCAGCCACTGCACCAAATTCTTCTATTTTTTAAATTAATTTTGAACCTGATTTTAAGGGTTCCTCCACAATGAAGACCAAATCATCAGCAAAAGCTTGCAATTTATGCTCTTCTTTTTTTATCTTCAGTCCTTTTATCTCTCAGTCTTCTCTGATTTTGTTTAAAAGCGGTTCCAATGATAGTATAAAGGGAAGTGGGGAAAGTGGGCTTCCTTATCTCACACCTTTTGTTATCTCAAATTTATCGGTCATATCTTGGTTCATAATTACTCTTGCAGTTTGTTTTGTATATATTTTCTCAATCATTTTTTCAAATTTAGTCCTGAATTCCATACTTTTCAATTATTGTACCATAAATTTCCAATTCAAATTATCAAAAGCTTTTTGGGCATCCAGGAAAACCAGTGAGGCTTGTTTTTCCGGGTGCGCCTTGTAAAACTCTAATATATCATCCGTGTATTATTTTTGATTTGTCGGCCTGGTAGGAAACTATTTTGATCTGGCTGTATATGTTTATTTAAAACTGTTTTTGTCCTCTCAGCTATAATTGACATGAATATTTTGTAATCAGTGTTTAACAAAGAAATTGGCCTGTAATTCTGTATTAATTGATGGTCTGAATCTTCCTTAAGTATGAGCGTAATTAAAGCTTCTGTCCAGGTTTTTGGTATATTTGTTTGTTCTAAAGCTTCGTTGAATATTTCCAGCATTAATCCTCCTGTCTGTTCTTGTATAATCCTATACAGCTCCACTGTTATTCCATCTGGGCCTGGCGTTTTGTTATTTTTTTGTCTTTTCATTGCAATTCCAGATTCTGTTTCTGATATTGGTCGATTTAATATTTCCTGTTGTTCCTCTGTAATTTTACATATATTTATTTCCTCTAAATAATTTTTAATCTTTGTTTCTGGTATTTCTTCCTGTGTATATAATTTAGAAAAGAACGTATATATAATTTGCTTCTTATCTTCTCTTTCATGTTGGATTGTTCCTTTATCATCTTTCAATTGATATATCATTCGTTTGTCTCTCTCCTTTTTAATTTGTAAGCTAACCATCTGCTCACTTTATTTGCGTGTTCGAAATAATTTTGCTTTGACATCTTTATTTTCAATGCTACTTCTTTTTGGGTTATTAGATTTAATTTATGTTTAATTCTTCTCCATTCCTCTTTTATTTTTTTATTTTGGGGGTCTTTCTGTAAGTTTTCTTCTAATTTTGTAAGTTCTTCCTGAAATTTTCCTTGTTGGGACTTTTTTTCTTTCTTTTTTCTTGCCATATAGGTTATTGTCACTCCTCTAATGTATGCCTTTAACGTGTCCCAGAGATTTTGAATTGACGTATCTTCTTTTTTATTTATGCTTAAAAAAGTCTTCAACTCATTTTCCAGCAATTGCTTATACTCTTTCTCTTTACATATGTTTTGATTTACAGTCCATCTTTTATATTTTTTTTGTCCTTTCCAATATATGATTATCGGGTTGTGGGCTGCCCATTCATTTATTCCTATTTCTATTTTTTCTAAACCTAGTTATAGTTGTGCTATCATCCAGGCCATGTTGATCCTAGACCATGATTGATGTGGGTAGGAATAAAACGTATATTGTTTCTCTTCTTTATTTATTTCTCTCCATGTATCTCTTAACTTTAATTCTGTTATCATATTGAAGAATTCTTTAGGTAATATTTCCTTCTTTTTTATTCTTTTTGTTGCTAATATAATTTTTTTGACTATCTATTATGGCATTATAATCACCTACTATGCATATATTGTCATGGCCTAATTCTAATATTTTGTTATGTAGTTTCTTAAAATATTCCTGTTGGTTTTTATTTGGGGCATATATTACTACTAATAGGATTTGTTTCTGTTCTGTGTCTAATTCTATCATCAAAGTTCTACCTTCTTCATCTGCGTAAACTAATTTTGAGTTTATTCTCTCTTTTATATATACCGCAATTTCTCTTCCTTTCTGTTGTGTTAGTGATGCATATAATCTTCCTAGTGTCGCGTTTTCTTATAATTTCTGGAATCTTTTTTTTATATGTACCTCTTGCAGGCAGGTCACATCTACCTCTTAATTTTTTTAATTTCATAAAAGTTTGTGTTCTCTTTTTCAGTGAATTTAGGCCGTTAGTATTCACTGAGAAGAGATTTAATGTCTCTTCCATTTCTTACAACAGTTGTTTCTTGGTGTTTCTTGTCTCTCTTTTTACTCTTCCTCTTGCTCCTTCTTTTTCTTCTCGCTCTTTTTCTTGGATTTTTCTTATTTCTCTCTCTCTTTCTATTTCCTCTTGTTGGTCGTCTTCCTGTCTTTTACTCTCTGATTCATCTTTACTTTCTTGTTCTTCTTGTAGGAGATAACTTTTATAAAATTCCTGTGCCTTTTCTATCAAATCCACCTTATATTTCCTATCTTGCCAAGTGATAAGAATGCTCTCTGGAATAATCCATCTGAACATCACTTTGTGCTTAATGAGTTGAGATGTAAGGAACTGGTACTGTTGTCTTTGGGTCTGAATTCTTCGTGGAATTTGTTTTAAGATTATGATTTCTTTACCTTTATATGTTATGGTTTCTTCCCTTGATTTCTTGTAAATTTCGTCTCTTACTGGTTTTTTTGTGAATCTTATATGCACTTCCCTTACCAATCGGTGTCTTCCTATGTAATTATTGTGTACACGGTAGATTTCATCTATGGTGTCTTTTATCTCCATCTTATTTCTTTGTGTTAACTCTGCCAATATTTCGACCATTCCCCCCCCACCCCGCCCCCAGATCTTCCTCTTTCTCCTCCACAACATTCTGGAAGCATAAAAAATACGAGGCTTTCTCCTTTTCCAGGAATATGATTGAATCTGACAGTTCCTTATTTGACTGTAATGCTTTCTGTTCCATCATTTCTAATTTAAGGTCTATTTGATCTACTTTTGTTTCCATATTTTTAATTTTTTGCTCATTCTCCAAAATCGTTTGCTGTATAGTTTTCATCTTTTCCTTCATATTTTTAAAGTCTTCCTTTACTTCTCCCATCTCATTTTTAATCTCTTTGTGATGTTCTCTCGCCTCTTCATGGTTATTGGCCATTTTTTCTTGTGACTTCATTAGGGTTTCTTGTATCATTTGGAGCATGCTATGCATATTATTCATTGTCAGCTCTGTTTTATCTTTTTCTTTCCTCAACATGTTTTCTATTGTCCGTTGGTTTGACAAGGAGGCCATAAGTGAGGGGTTAGTAATAGGTTTTTTCCCCATTTTGACTACTGTTGCTGTGGATGACATTGTTAAACTTCTAGTAAAATTCTTCCACAGTATCATAAAAATAAAGTGTTCCGTTTGGTTTTAATCGTTCTTCTATGTTTCTTAATTGCTATCTCCACCTTCTTCTCTTTTTTTTGAAATTTTTTATTTATTTATTTTAAAACATAAAACATAAAACAACATCTTTTTGGAGCAAGAGTTTGGCCCGATATAACATAAGTATAAATTCCCAATTTCATCGATTAACATCTTAAGACAAACAAAAAATAACAAAAAAACAAAAAAACCAAAAAAAACCACAACCCAAATCTAAACCCAATTTTTATCATCCAATCTAACATCTTATTCTAACATTTAAGTTTTTATTATGTAGTCACCCTAACTCTTAAACTTAAAATCCAAACAGCACTTTATAGTATTCATTTATCATTTTAAACAATCAGTATTTCATGTATTTTCTATACTTCAAAGACCCAAATCAAATCAATGTTTCTTTTAGAACATATCTAATAACCAATATAAAATATTTCATTCCTCTCTGAAAAACATTTTAAAGTCAATATCCATTCTTCAGAAGTATTTCCTTCATTCCTCCTAGGTTTATTTTTAGCTGGATTACAGCTTAATTAGCTGGTTTCCAGGGATGCTTTCCTCCACTCGTAACCTTATTTATTGGCTGGATCACAGTTAGTTTTAACTGCTTCCAACATTTTCTCCTTCACTCCTCCTAGTTTTATTTTTAGCTGGATAACAGTTTTTCAGCTGTTTTCCAGGGATGCTTCACTCCACTCCTAACCTATATTTCGCTGGCTCACAGTTTAGCTTTAACTGCTCCCCAGTATGTCTCTTCCTCTCCTCCTAGGTTTATTTTTACTGGATCACAGCATAATAAACTTTTTTCCAGGGATGCTTTCCTCCACTCCTTACCTTATATTTAACTGGTTCACAGTTTAGCTTTAACTGGTCCCCAGCATTGCCTCCTCCACTCCTCCTAGGTTTATTTTTGGCTGGTTCACAGCTTAATTAGCTGTTTTTCAGGGATGCTTACCTCTACTCCTTACCTTATATTAACTGGTTCGCAGTTTGGCTCTAACTGCTCTCCAGCATTGCCTCCTCCACTCCTCCTAGGTTTATTTTTAGCTGGTTCACAGTCTAGTCAGCTGCTCTCCAGGGATGCTTTCCTCCAGTCCTAACCTTATATTTAACAAATTCACAATTTAATTTTAATCATCTAATTCCTAAAATCATACTTCTTTAGCAATTTAAGATAATAATACGTTTTGAAATATATCTTCTCTTCTACTCTCTCTAGGCCAGTGGTGGGATTCAAATAATTTAACAATAGGTTCTGTGGGTGTGGCTAAGTGGGCGTGGCTAAGTGACCACGTGACTGGGCAGGTGTGGCTAAGTGACCATGTGACTGGGTGGGCGTGGCTAGGTGGCCATGTGACTGGGTGGGCGTGGCCAACTCGACATCATTTCTTTTCCCCAATTACTGTTTTAAATATAAAAAAGATATACCAAAAGGTTGTTTATTTATAAGTATTTAATACTTAAGAATAAGAGGTACACAGAACTAGATTTTGTTATGAGTTTTATAATATGAATGAAAAACTATACAAAACCATACAAGTTTTACAATATGAATAAAAACTATTTATTCAAAACTATACAAGTTTTACAATATGAATAAAAACTATACATAGCTACACAAGTTTTATAAAATAAATAAATAAATTTAAAATTAAACAAGGTGGCACCTGGCTGTGTTTACCTTTTCTGCTGCTGGAGCAGTTGGAGGCAGTCCGAGGTGGGCGTTTGGGCCGGCTGCAGGGCAAGGTGATATAACCAGGGTAGATAGGCTGTTGCTGCCCAGGTGGGAGGTGGGCGCAGGCCTACAGGGCTGGCTGCAAGGTGAAGCAATGGGGTGGGGTAGGTCAGGGGTCTGCAACTTTAAACACTCAACCTAGAGGGAAAATTGGCCCAAATAGTATCTATTCTAGTCACAAGTTTGAACATAGTTGTCATTGCAACAGGAATGGCTCAAAGGGCAGGGTGTGGAGTATAAATGTTGTCCCTGGCAGATAAGGCCTTGTTCCACCAAGCCGCTACTTACTCGGCAACAGCAGAATAGTAATGGAAAACTGTTTAAGAGGAAATGTAGCTATTGTCAGCTCTGTGACTTTTACATTAGATTTTCTGATATCTTAGCAGTAAACTAATTCCTACTCCAAAAAAACCAGTTTTACTGTAGCTGATTTTTATCTCCGATTTTCCATATTTTCCCCCAAGGCCAATGGAAAATTATCTTTTTATTACAGTCCATTATTGAAGGTCTAAAGGGTTTTTTCACAAAATGAAATCTGGATAATTATGATGTCCACATTAGGCAGATACATTTTTACATGGCTGCCCCATGCAGTTTTCTTATGCACCTTATTCAAGTACTCAACTTATGACCATTCATTTAATGACCATTTAAAGTTATGATGGCATTGAAGAATGTGAATTCACTTACAACCTTCCCAGGAGACCTCTGGCAAGCAAAATCAATAGGAGAAGCCAGATTTGCTTAATGACCATGGTGATTTATTTAACAACTTCTGCAAAAAAAGTCATAAAATCAGGTGCAACAAACTTAACAACCACAATGCTTAGTCATAGACATTATGGTCCCAATGCTGGTTGTAAATCAAGGATTGCCTGTATATTCACCTTTCCTTGCTTACTTTTATGATGTATTCTGTATTGAAAGAAAATAAGCTCTTGTGTTGTTTGTGCCTGAAGCACCATCTCTATAGAGTATCTGTGAGGATTTGCAAAATGCTTCAAGTTCTCATGTGAGTAAAGTTAAAAACAATTTGTAAATAGTGTCCCCTTATTGTTCAAAATGTCCTTTTTAACAGTAGACAAAACTCAGGAGTCATCTGGTAGCCCCTTTTCAGAGTAACAAAAAACTCATCCCGCCTTTTAACTTAATCCATACAGTATATCTGCCCTATTCAGCTGTTCCAATGGAACAGCTCTGCAACCAGAGGTTCTGGAATGCATTAAAGCTGTTCTACAGTGCAGCTCTTACGATGACAGTAGATTTGGTTTAAATAAACTTTAGAAAAAAAGGAGTAGATCCACCATTTTTTAGAATACTGCCACATACTCTAAAATTAGAATAATTTAAAGCAATGGAAATCAACCACACATTCATCGCAAGCTCAGTCTTGCTTTTAAAAGCATATTGTCTGTGGAATGTATTCCTACCAAGTTTATCCTTGAAAAATATTTGTTCAGAAAAATAGGTAACATGGTAACCTTGCTTTTACAGAAAACTCTGGAGCTTACAAATAGCTTTTTTAGAACGTATCGGGCAATATTTTAGGTAACAAAATGGCCTTTTCGTGTCTGACAAAACAGGGAATAGTGTTATGTCTTTTTTTTCTTCAATCTAGCTATGACCAGTTCTCAATATACAACTATATAATGCCAACATTACCATAACAGTGTTAAGAGCGTACAACAAGTTGCCACCACCGCCCCTTCCACCTTGCCGAGTCTCTGCTTCTGCCGACAACCCTTCCTTTCTCGAGGGCGTTCGGGAGTTTGGTGCTTGGCACTGGCACCACCCATGACAGGGGAACAACCTCCCCATGACCACAGCAAGACACACACCTGCACAACTTCACTTTGACCCACACCCGGAGCTTAGTCTCAACGTCACATGCCGTCCAATCAGGACCGGCCAGTAAGTTTTTTCGGGAGCTGCTCTCGGCGGCATTAGAATTTGCTGAGAAGACCCAGGAGAAGCGTTTGATTGGCCCCTCCGCGACTGGATGGGGTAGGGTAGCCGGCGGCCCTGTGGCCAATGAGGCTTGGGTGGAGGAAGCCGGCGAGGCACTTGGGTGGAGGAAGCCTCCAACCAAGAGCCTCGCAGGCTTCCTCCACCGTCCACCCAAGCGCCTCGCCGGCTACCCCCATCGTCCACCCAAGCGCCTCGCCAGCTACCCCCACCATCCACCCAAGGGCCTCGCCGGCTCCCTCCACCCAAGCGCCTCGCCGGCTTCCTCCACCCAAGCGCCTCGCCAGCTACCCCCGCCGTCCACCCAAGCGCCTCGCCGGCTACCCCCACCTGAGCGCCTCGCCGGCTACCCCCACCCAAGCGCCTCGCCGGCTTGGGTGGACGTAACCGGCGAGGCGCTTGGGTGGTGGTAAACGGCGAGGTGCTTGGGTGGGGGTAGCTGGCGAGGCGCTTGCTTGGAGGTAAATGGCAAGGCGCTTGGGTGGGGGTAGCCGGTGACACGCTTGGGTGGAGGTAAACGGCGAGGCGCTTGGGTGGAGGTAAACGGCGAGGCACTTGGGTGGACGTAGCCGGCGAGGCGCTTGGGTGGAGGTAAATGGTGAGGCGCTTGGGTGGGGGTAGCCGGCGAGGCGCTTGGGTGGAGGTAAACGGCGAGGCGCTTGGGTGGAGGTAAACGGCGAGGCGCTTGGGTGGACTTAGCCGGCAAGGCGCTTGGGTGGAGGTAAACGGCGAGGCGCTTGGGTGGGGGTAGCCGGCGAGGCGCTTGGGTGGAGGAAGCCGGCGAGGCGCTTGGGTGGACGGTGGGGGGAGCTGGCGTGGCCAACGAGGCTTGGGTGGGGCTACCTCCACCCAAGCGCCTCTCTGGTTATCCCCACCATGGAGATCACGAATCAAAAAAAAGCCAAAATATAATTTTATTATCCTGTCCAGTTCACCAAGATTCTGCTCCTACATTTTTAAAAAGGGTAGGCCGCGGCCGGTAGCTGGGCGGCTGCAGGTCGACCACCTTTCCCAGCCCCGCTTCCCCGAGGGCAGCACTCGGCTGTACTTGCCTGTTCTGCTGCTGGAGCGGTCGGGGCAGTCCGAGGTGGGCGTTCGGGAACAGAGTGAGAGGCCGCCGCGGGCAAAGGTAGGAAAGCAGGCTGGTTGAGAGGAGCCAAAGACGAAAAGAAGCTATGCCTCGGTGTGTCACAAAGGCAAGCTTTGCAACACAGCGAGGGAGGCTAATAGTGGTGGGGCGGGGTGAGGGGCGGGCGCCGGGCGGGCCATCAATTTAACAAACGGTTCGGTGTGCTGCCTGGCCAATAAATAGTGGTGGGGCGGGGTGAGGGGCGGGTGAGCCAGCAATTTAAAAAACGGTCCGGTGTGCTGCGGGGCCAATAAATTGCAAAAAAACACCGAACCGTTTGTTAAATTGCTATTTATTGGCAATAAATAGTAGTGCGGAGGGGCAGGGCAAGGGGCGGGGCGAGCCAGCAATTTAACAAAGGGTTCAGCCGAACCCCCTAGAACTGGCAGAATCCCACCACTGCTCTAGGCCAATTCACCATAGTCATAGAATTTATAAACAAATCTTATTTATTCCCATTCTCTTGTTTGCTATAGAAAAACAACATTTTAAAACAACTTTCAAATCCATTTTCTATAACCATTAAAACACTTATTAATATTTTTTAGAGAATTCTTTCAAAGTATTCACATTTTTCTATTAATCACATTTCTCGCTTTAAAAATGAGCGTGTATAAATAGTTCTTAAGAGTATTCAAAGCTTCATTCACATTTTCTTATTTTCTATAAAGCACAATATTTTTAACCATTTTAAAGAAACAATTTTCTGTAATTGTTAAATCTATCAATAATTCTTATTGGTAATCAAAGATTCATTCATAATCTTCATATTTCTTATAGCTTACAGCATTTTAAACCATGCTTATTAATTAAAATTTTTTTTTAAAGAAATTTCTTTCAAAGTATCCACATTTTTTCTATAATAATAATCCTCGCTTTAGAAATTATCATCTATAAATAGTTCTTAGCAATATTCAGATATCCACATTTCCTTACTTTCTATAAAAAAGCAAAAGAACAGTTTTCTGTAATTATTAAATCTATCAGCAATTCTTATTAATACTCAGAAAGTCATTCATAATCTTCATATTTCTTGTAATTTTTTCTATATTCCCATTTCCCCCCCTTTTTAAAAAAAATGATTCTTTTAATAATAATAAAGAAAGGTAAACTTAAGAAAGAGAAAGGGAGAGGAAAAAAGAAATAGAAGTATGACAAAAAATATCAAAGGAAAAGATTCGAAAGAAAAAAGAAGGGAAAAAGGAAAAGCAAAAAGAAAGGAATGAGGTAGAAAAATAATACAGAGCAAAAAAGAAAAAGGTAAAAAGAAGAGAGAGAGGAAAGAGAAACTCTTCCTTGCATTGTTTAGGAGTCAAATTACATAAAAAACATTTACATCCATTTTAATCAAACTATGGTGTTTTTTTCATTCTGTCCAAACTCTTTCTTCTTTTTTCTTCTCCTTTTTCCAGTTCCAATATCCATAAAGTTATAAAGACTAACAGATTTAGTTCTTTTGTATTCCATATATGGTATCATCATGTCCTCTTCTAGGGGTACGCCTTTCTTCTTCATTACAACACCATTAATCAGCAGTTTTAACTGTTCCAAATAGCTTCTTCTTCCCAACTGTCCATAAGTAGTTCAAAAACAAATTGAATACATCCAAAATCAGACCTCCTTAGTTTTTCCTCACTATACTCCAGTTCGAGAAATAAGAGACAAAGTTTCTTCTTCAAACAGGAAGGAATACACAATTTGCAGTTTCCACTTTCACTTCTGTTAACAAGCGTCCATCTTAAACTTCCTCCACTTATCCTCGCAGCTTTTAAAAAGACATTCCATTTCCTCTTCTCCTTCTTTCTCTTTACAGCTAATCCATTCTCTTTAATAACCAAAAATCCATCTAAAAAAACATTTAATTCCAAAAGCAGATAGTAGATATTATCGTCCTTTAAAGGGTCTTCTCTTCTCCTTGTTAATTATTTTAAATCTTTCGCCCCAATAATTCTTAGCCGCTGTTAGGGCCAGGGCATTGTTAGTCCCAAATATTTGAAAGCTGTTCCCCCCTGGGCTGGTCTTACTCACCCAGCATTCAAACAGCTTGCTCCAGTGTCTCCTCCTGCACTTCGCTTGTCCTGGCTGCTGTGGTTTTGGGGCAGCCGCCATGGCTGCCTCTCCTGCCGCCGCCAGCGTAGAGGGTTATCCTCCGGCCTCAAGGAACCTGCTCCGAGGAGGTCCCTCTTTGTCCCCCTGTCCCTACAGGACAGGGGAGGTCTGCAGACCTACCGGCGGGGGCTTGGCAGACGGGATTTTCATGGGGCTCCGAGGAGCCCTGCTATTTCCACGTCCGAATCGCCGCAGCGCCAACTGGAAGTGCTATCTCCACCTTCTTCTGCCACCTTCTAATTTAATTATCTAATTTCTTACACACTTAATTAATATCACTCTTATTTACTTTTTAAGTACTTATGATATTCAATGTGTGTGTGTGTGTGTGTATTCCCCCCTTTTTTCTCTTTCTTAGACTCTAACAGCAATTGCCTTAATCAATGTTTTATATTTGCCTTTTACCAATAACACATATATATCAATATATATCAATCACTTTAGTTCATTCACCACAGCTCCAATCAATTCTTTTACAATTCGTTAATTCTTTAACAATCGTTCCTTTTTTTCTTCCCTTCCAAATCCAGTCAATACATTAATTAAATGTTTTTCTTTTATTATTATTATTATTATTATTATTATTATTATTATTATTATTATTTCATTTATATGCTGCCCTTCTCCGGAGACTCAGGGCGGTTTACAATGCGTTAAGCAATAGCCTTCATACTTTTGTATATTTATACAAAGTCAGCTTATTGCCCCCATAGTATGGGTCCTTTTCAAATAGATTCTCTATAATTATTGTGAAGTACCAAGTAATACAAATATACCAATCCCTTTAGTTCATTCAGCACAAATCCAATCAATTCTTTTACACTTCATTAATTTTTAACAACCTTTCCTATTTCCCCCCCCTTTTCAAAACCAATCAACAAATTAATTTCTTTCAGTTTACACTTTCTATTGTTTTAAATTCCAACCAATTTTTTTCTTTTTTAAATTTCTTTTCTATTATTTTCTCTCAAGTCTTTATTGCATCAGGCTCCTTCTATCACACAGTACAAGCTTAGTCACCTTCTATTCCACAGTACCATCTCTAAGTCCTTCAAGATCTTCTCTTTGTATTCTATTTTCTTCTGTGTTTCTTCTTTTTTTTCCTCTTCCCACTGCAATTTTGTAATCTTCTTAATATATCTCAAGTTTATAAATCCATAATTGTCCACAGAAATAACCGTAAGTTTATTTATACTTTCTGAGTTTACTTCCTCCTTAGTCCACCAGTCTATAGTCTCTAATCTCTTCATTTATTTATTTAGTCCAAAGTTTATGTATCCCTTCCTTTCCGTGCCATTTTCACTTTCCTTTTCAAGTTATGCCCTTAGCTTGAGTCCAAGTATCTCTCTTTGTTACTTTGTATCCCCTTTATGGGATCCTTCCTCCCATCGCACTAACCTCTCCACTCAATCATCTCTCCGTTTTGCGCTTTTCTTTTCAATCGCGCTTTCCTTCCTCTCCATGTCTTACTCCTCTTGTGCCTCTACTCGATAGAATTTCGTCTTTTCTTCTTTTAGATCCTCCTCAACCACCAATGCTGGTTCCACTTTTTGCTTCCTCACTGTGCGGCCATCGCTCTTGGTCCATCTTGAAGACGGACTTTTTCCCTGCAGGATTTAAGCAGTTTGGTCTTGTCATCCAGGACGATAGCGCATTGTCCGAAGTCTTCCAACTTTCCCCTTTAGTTTTCTGATCCCTCCAGGATCAGAAATGCCCTTAAAGGGCTCCTTATCAGGAATTAATTAGGATTTCGGGAGCTATAAATCACACCTCACCCACTCTGCTCTGACGTCACCGCCGGAAGTCTCAATCTTTTTTCTGATCTTTCTGGCTCTTTAGTCCATTTATAACTTTCTAAAAAGTTCTAATCATTGCTGTTTATTCCAAAATAAAAATTTAAAGTTCTTAAACTTGTATTTAAAACTTATTTCACTAAGAATTGAAGGAAATTCACCCAGTGCTGTAAAATATGTTGCTCTGAAGGTTCCTAACAGCTGAAAAATAATTAACAAGCAATTTCCAAAAGTAATTAGAAAAGGAAACATGTGAATCCAGTGTCCTTAAAGTTGCTGGCCATGGTTTAAACAAGATGGTTATTTCTTCTTCTCCCAGAGAAATAAAGCTACTAGAGGCTATTATCTTGTGATCTCCTCACAAAGACTGTCTGGAACATTTATGGGCAATCCCAAATCCTCTCCTTGTCTGGAGAGGAATTATTGAAGAGCCTGCACCTGTCAGCTCTTTGTTCCACCACAGTCATAAGTCTTATCTGCCATTTCTTCTCTGGAAGTCCAGGCCAATATTATTTTGTGTGAGCTGTCCAGCTTGAAAAAATCAGCTGTCTTCCTTAGAGCCCCTTGTCATTCAGAGCTCTTCCTTAGAAAGAAATAATCCTAGCAGAAGCTGCAATCCTTTGGATATGATCCTGCTCCCACCCTGTCCTCTAGGCATCTGTTGTCTTTGAAGACTCTCCAGCCCACTCACATTGTTCCCAGACTGGGTTTTTGAGCTTGATCTTCTCTTTCATGAATGTAAAGTTCTACAGTTCTGTTTTGTTTAAGAAAACTTCAGAGTAGTACTTTATAGCTAAACATTCTGTGTCTCTACTTAGTGATGGAATTGATGCCTGGCAGAAAGGGATTCGCTATGCAGAAGGCCAGAACCTGGCCAGATATCTTATGGAAGGCCCTGCAAACCATATCACACCAACCAAATTTGCTACCATCATTGAGGACAAATTGAAAAGCTTCAGCAGCAATGTGACTGTTCATAAAAGGTAAGTTCCGTTTAAGAGGTTGTTAGTTGGTAGCATATTTCTGAGAATGATTAAATAGAGCTGGACCTCAGTCACATTCATGTGACCCGTGCTAGCTTAGCATTTGAGGTACCAGTGTTGCATGGGCTTAACATTATCTCCAGTATTATGCTATGCATCAAATACCTTACACCAGTACTTCTTGTCTTTGACAACTTTAAGAAATGTGGACTTCAACTCCCAGAATTTTCCAGCCAGCGTTGGCTTTAAGAAGTCCACACTTCTTTTTTTTTAAATATTTTTAATTTTTTTTCAAACATAAACATAAAATATATCTTTTAAGAATGAAGTCTTGATCCAGTCATAAATAGGTATAATCGCTTACATTTTTTAACAAACTCCATTCAAAATTTCCTCATTGCATCTTTTAAAATTACAAATCAAATCAAAATTTTTAACATAAATTCCAACATCTTAATTTAGGCCATACTATTATATCACCACAAATCTTAATTCCCAAATAAACTCCACTCATTTTTATATCCAAATATAAATCAAAGTTCATTCTAACTCTTTCCTAAATTTTCTCCACTACTTCTTTTAACATCAATATCAAAACACAAATTTAAGAAATATTATAACCTCTTGATCTAAGTATTTACCTTACTATTTTATCACCACAAATCTTAATTTCCAATATATACAACTCTATTTTTATTTCAATTTATAAATCAAAATTCTATCTGTATTTCTTAATGTCTGGACCCATTTCATCCAATCTTTAGATCTTAAACTTTGTCAATTTACACTTAATTTTCTTGAGTTTATCATCTATTATGCATTTCATTTTACACAGAATAATCTCAAAATTGTTTCACTTCATTTTAATTGTCTTCCAACATATTCTTTTTCACCCCATATTAATTTGATTATTTTCCAATATATTCTCCTCTATATCTATTCTCCTCTATTGTTTGGCTGATTTCCAGCAATTTTTATTTTAGCTGAATTTCAGCATATTCTCCTCCATAACTCCAACTGTTGTTTGGCTGGTTTCCAGCATTTTTTTTTTGGCTGATTTCCAGCATATTTTCCTCCCTACCTCCAACTATTGTTTGGCTGATTTCCAGCATATTTTATTTTGGCTGATTTCCAGCATATTCTCCTCCATACCTCCACCTATCGTTTGGCTGATTTCCAGCATATTTTATTTTGGCTGATTTCCAGTCACATTACCACCACCACCAAGCCACATTCACAGAACTGGTAGTAACAAATTTTACATTTCACCACTGGTACAGACCTAACAAATTGGCTGTTTGATTGGTCTGAGAATAATGTTTTGTTGGTCTACAGCTTTCCATGAGTTCCTGCAAAGAGGAAGGACAGGATGGTGTCACTTGTTGCCAAAGGCATTCATGAAAATGTCCATGCTTTACTGTAAAAGAATTAAAAAAGGTTACTGTAAAAGCAACTGTTGCAGAGGAGTTTTTCCACATAATAGTTGTAAAAGGGAAACCTGGTTAATATATATATGTGTGTGTGTGTGTGTGTGTGTATACATATACATATACATACACACACACACACACACACACACACACATACATACATACAGTCAGGTCCAGAAATATTGGGACATCGACACAATTCTAACATCTTTGGCTCTATACACCACCACAATGGAGTTGGAATGAAACAAACACAATGTGCTTTAACTGCAGACTGTTAGCTTTAATTTAAGGGTATGTACATCCAACTCAGGTGAACGGTGTAGGACTTACAGCAGTTTGCATATGTGCCTCCTACTTGTTAAGGGACCAAAAGTCATGGGACAGAATAATAATCATAAATCAAACTTTCCCTTCTTAATACTTGGTTGCAAATCCTTTGCAGTCAATCACAGCCTGAAGTCTGGAACACATAGATATCACCAGACGCTGGGTTTCATCCCTGGTGATGCTCTGCCAGGCCTCTACTGCAACTGTCTTCAGTTCCTGCTTGTTCTTGGGGCATTTTCCCTCCAGTTTTGTCTTCAGCAAGTGAAATGCATGCTCAATGGGATTCAGGTCAGGTGATAGACTTGGCCATTGCATAACATTCCACTTCTGTCCCTTCAAAAACTCTTTGGTTGCTTTTGCAGTATGCTTTGGGTCATTGTCCATCTGCACTGTGAAGCGCCGTCCAATGAGTTCTGCAGCATTTGGCTGAATGTGAGCAGATAATATTGCCCAAAACACTTCAGAATTCATCCTGCTGCTTTTGTCAGCAGTCACATCATCAATAAATACAAGAGAACCAGTTCCATTGGCAGCCATAAATGCCCACGCCATGACACTACCACCACCATGCTTCACTGATGAGGTGGTATGCTTAGGATCATGAACAGTTCCTTTCCTTCTCCATACTCTTCTCTTCTCATCATTCTGGTACAAGTTGATCTTGGTCTCATCTGTCCATAAGATCTTGTTCCAGAACTGAAGGCTTTGTTAGATGTTGTTTGACAAACTCTATTCTGGCCTTCCTGTTTTTGAGGCTCACCAATTGTTTACATCTTGTGGTGAACCCTCTGTATTCACTCTGGTGAAGTCTTCTTTTGATTGTTGACTTTGACACACATACACCTACCTCCTGGAGAGTGTTCTTGATCTGGCCAACTGTTGTGAAGGGTGTTTTCTTCACCAGGGAAAGAATTCTTTGGTCATCCACCACACTTGTTTTTTCCGTGGTCTCCCGGGTCTTTTGGTGTTGCTGAGCTCACCGGTGCATTCCTCCTTTTTGAGAATGTTTCAAACAGTTGTTTTGGCCACGCCTAATGTTCTTGCTATCTCTCTGATGGGTTTGTTTTGTTTCTTCAGCCTAATGATGGCTTGCTTCACTGATAGTGACAGCTCTTCGGATCTTATCTTGAGAGTTGACAGCAACAGATTCCAAATGCAAATAGCACACTTGAAATGAACTCTGGGCCTTTTATCTGCACATTGTAATTGGGGTAATGAGGGAATATCACACACCTGGCCATGGAACAGCTGAGAAGCCAATTGTCCCATTACTTTTGGTCCCTTAACAAGTGGGAGGCACATATACAAACTGCTGTAAGTCCTACACCGTTCACCTGAGTTGGATGTACATACCCTCAAATTAAAGCTGACAGTCTGCAGTTAATGCACATTGTGTTTGTTTCATTCCAACTCCATTGTGGTGGTGTATAGAGCCAAAGATGTTAGAATTGTGTCGATGTCCCAATATTTCTGGACCTGACTGTGTGTGTGTGTGTGTGTGTGTGTGTGTGTGTGTGTGTGTATTTTTTTTATGTGTTTGCTTTTTTGTCATCTTAAAATTTGAGATATTATTTTGTTGATCAGCTGGCATTCGGGAATGCAATGTATGTCCTTTTTCAGTAACTGAGAAAGAAATAATGGAAATTGTTCCCTGCCATTACAGAGATAAATCTTGGATACAGGAGCAAGCAATGGGCTCATTTTGGAGTGTGGCAAAAGGCTCGGATGAACCCCCAGTCTTTTTGGAAGTCCACTACCAAGGCAGCAGCAACCCCAAAGAAGCTCCATTGGTATTTGTTGGAAAGGGGATAACTTTTGATAGGTGAGCATCTTCTTCGGAGCATTTTTGGAGCAGAATTTAATTTCTCCCATTCCCAGGATATGTGCTTTGAAAGTGCAAATGAATGCAATGCAAACTCTGTTGAAAGGAATTGTAGGAAAGATGGTTTCAGCTCATTCATCTTCCCAAGGTCGTGTGGTTTCTAGAGAAAGAAGCTTTCCAGTTCTGGTCTCATGTCTTAAAGGGAGAAAGCTGTGCAGCTTCAGATATGGATCATGGAAGGACCATTCAGGATTCATGGAATAATTGGAAAGTTTTTCTTTCCACCTGTATATAAAGATACAAATGAATAAATCTCCTAAATGAAGAATCCATTGCAGAGATTATTCTCTATCTTATCAATAAGAGAAATACAAGGAGACAGGGCTATATTTTTTGAATGCTGAGGCTGTCTAAGAGTGAGGCTTTCATGGCCTGGGAGTAGGATAGGAGAAAATTCCTGAAATTGTGCTGGAAAAATGGGCTTCTGATAATGGGATTCATTTTCAGAAAGAAGGTGCATAATGAGTCTAGACAAAGGGAACTTTACAGCAGTAGTGAAATCTGAACTGGTTTACTACTGGTTCGTTGGCTGAGCATGTGCAGTGCGCAGTGCGCACCAAATGCAAGGTGCACGTGCATAGTGCACACCAAAAGGAGCCATGTGGTAAGTAGAACAGTGCACAAGGGTGATCAGCTGTGGCGCGCAATCTTTTTTTTTACTTTTAAAAGTTACCAGTTTTAAAAGTAAAAAAAAAAAACCTCTGATGATCGCGCTGCTCAGCTGTGATTGTCAGAGGCTTTTTTTTACATTTTAAAAGCATTTGTTTTACAACCTAAGAGGTTGTAGAAAAAATACTTTTAAAAGGTTCTGATGTCAGAGGCTTTTTTTTTTCTTTTAAAAGCTTTATGCCTCTGACAATCAGGCAACTCAGCTGGGATCGTCAGAGCCTTTTAAAAGCATTTTTTTTACAACCTCTTCAGAGGTTGTAGAAAAAATGTTTTTAAAAGTAAAAAAAAGTCTCTGATGATGGCGTGGCTCAGCTGGACATGGGCGAGGAGGGCAGGTATTTTTGCTACCAGTTCTCTGAACCACCTGCCACCATCACTACCAGATCAAATGATCTGGTCCGAACCGGGAGCATTTCACCCCTGCTTTACAAGCACCTATTAGGGAATCATGGTGCTAAAGTATTTTTTACCATCAGATGGATTGTAATTGTTCTGCTTACCTACAATTTCAGCCTGTGGACTTCATTTAATTCTTCTCCAGTATTATTCCAGAAGACCTGAATTGAATGTTCCTCTATGTTGTAGAACCTTCCTGTCAGATAATAGTGCCATATTTTCCATGCTTTTTCAATTATTATAACAAAAAAATTGTGGCTTGGCATCTGAGCAAAGTTTTCTCTTGATATTGAAAGTTTTGTGGGGTCGGGTGGGCAAAGAGACCAATCTTTGTGGTATCTCTTATATTTTTTCCCAGCGGTGGCATTTCCATCAAGCCTTCAGCCAATATGGATGCCATGAGAGCAGATATGGGAGGAGCAGCCATCATTTTTTCTGCTATTGTTACAGCTGCAGAGTTCAAGTTACCCATTAATCTAATTGGTAAGTAGATTGTAGAAGAATAAATTCACAAAAGTTATTTGAATTGGAAAGAGATGTCAACAGACCTTCAGTCAGCCCATCTTGATTCTCCAAGGTCTGTGGTACAGAAGTTATCCCATGATTTGCTTCCTGAGCTGGATATAGAACCTACTAAACCTAAGAACTCAAACAAACTGAATTAGCTGCTGAAATTGAAGGCTGGATTGCCTTGTCCCTCTGGCTTCTTCTCCAAAACAAAATCCGGTAATTTTGACTGGTTAGATTCCATCATCAAGAGTCTTCCAGTTCAGACATTCCAGTAGATGTTCCAGTTTTGGGGTTTGTCACTTTGTAAGGATTCCCAGTTGCTCTACCTATTCCCTTCTCCCATGGTGTTTTAGATTAGAAGATATCCTTTGCCTAATTACCAGTGGTCCTGCTTAATACTCATTCAACAACCATTCAAACTTGTGATGACACTGAATGAGAGATACTTACTATTAGTCCTCCTAGTTTCAACCACTGCAATGTTTCCATGATTGTGATTGGCTTGTAATTATAACATTGCAGTATCCTGCATTTGTGATCTTCTTTTTTTTTTTTATTGAAAAAGTTTTCAAATACAAATTTCCCCCCCTTTTTTTCCCCCTCTCCCTCCCCCTCCCTAACCCCCCTCCCCACCCATCCCCCCCTGTGACTTCTTCATAACAAAAAAAAAAACCATAATTCATAACAGATTACTTACTCCCTCCTCTAGATATTGACCTTTACTTACTAAAAATATTATTAATATTATAACATCCCCCTTTATCCATACATATCAAAAAAGAGAAAAGAAAGGGGGAAAAAAAAGACATTATACTATGACATTATAAAATAACTTCTCCACTTTAAAACTATACGATAAGTCCTACTTTAACATTTAATCTTCTATATATATTACTATAACATTCCAAAGCGGCCTTCCCCATAAAATCTAGTTTAACATTTATTCCACTCTATCCATTTCCTCCACTCCCCTAAATATAACACTTAAAAATCCCTTTTCTTAGACTAATCAATCTACTAAATAGCTTATTCACCCACTATCATGCAAAATTGCCATACACAACATTTCTTAACATCTTTGATTCACTGCCCACACTTCTTAAAAATATATGTCTATATTTTCCATTATATCTAAATAAAAAAAAAGAAAAGACAATGACTTTAAATTTATAATCCATATAGTATCTTCTTTGAGGTCTTTCCACTGGATTGGTAGAACCAACATCCATAATCTGGCTACATTTGTAGACAAAACTTTGCTCCTGTGTCTTTTTCTCTTTTTTTTTCCCTTGGAGACCTGATATTGTTGTTGATTGGAAAGAAGTCCCTTTTTTTTTTCTTGCTTGCTTTTTTTTTTAACAAAGCCTGCCTGGGCGGAAACATGGCACTGAGACTCATAAAGTCAGATAAACAAGAAGGGGGGGGGATCCCCCCACCAACAACTTAAAGGAACAAGTCTTAATTCTTCAGTCTCAGAAACCTGACTTTAATATAATAGAATTTTTTATAGAGGAGATTGAAAGAAGGGAGGAGATTGTGAATCAGCAATTTGAAAAATTTAAGCAGGAAATTAAAGAATTGGTGAAATCTAAGTTTGATTTTTTGGAGAAAAAACTCTCAAAAGTGGTTAATGGTTTTACAGGATTTATGAAACAGTTGGACGCAAATACTAATGTACTAGAGTCTAAAATGGAAGAAATTCAAGATAAATTGGACAATAGAATTCAAAAAATTGAAAATGATTTGACAAACACTCAGGATAATAGCTTAGAAGAAAAACCTAAAATGGATGCTGATCAAAAGTATGGTAATGTAGAAAATCTGCAACAGAAGATTGAAAAAGAGACTTTAATGGTACAATATAATTTTACAGAATATGCGATAAGATTAAGAGGTTTGCAGGAAAATAATAGAGATGATTTAAGGAAAATATCTTCTGAATTTCTAGCTGGGATTCTAAAGGTTCAACCTGACGAAGTGTTTTGTAGGATCGACAGAGTTTATCGAATCAACTCCTGGATTGCTAAACAAAGGCAATGGCCTAGAGATGTGGTGATTTATTTTACAGATAAGGAGATTAGGAATAATATCGTTCAAAACTCCTTCAATTCTAATTTGCAATTGTATGGAAGAAAGATTTGGATTTACAAGGAACTTCCACCTAAGATATTGATGGAAAGGAAGAAATTTGGTTTTCTGGTGAATGAGTTAAAAAAGAGAAATATCTCCTACAGGTGGGACGCCCCAGTGGGTATTATATTTAGATACCAAGGAGAAAGATATCAGCTAAATACTGTTGAAAGAGCGGAAGAATTTTATCAAAATAGGTTGAAAATGAACTTAACATCTCCAGGTATAATACAGGATAAGCAGAAGGAGCCGGAAATAAAGGTAAAATATCGAATTATAGAGACTGTACCAGATGAATTGCCATTGGATTTATTGGATACCCCAGCTGGACTATCTACAAATTTGAGAGAAGAGGCATCTAATCCTAATGTGATGACTTATCAAGGCAAGGATAAACATGGAAACCAATTAGGGGATATACAAGGGATAAAAAAGAAATATGAGATACAAAAGCAAAACCAACAAGACCAAACCACCAAGCAGAATAAAAACCGACCAGATGATACACACTTTATAGAAAGGGAACCAGGATGGAAACCAAACCCACAAAAAGAAAAGAAAAAAAGAAATAGGTGGCATAAAAACAGAAATTTCTAATCAGGCAACAGTGAAGCCAGTGATTTTAAAATATGAACGATTATGGGTAAACACAGAAGAGGCGACGTATTGGTTAATATCATCCTGAGGTTTGTGGCAGATCTCTGCATGGCCGTAATCCGGGGACGTGAAACGAGCCTTAAACTGATGGATTTGAATTATCCATTTTGGAATTTCTTTTTGTGTTGATAAACATATTATATTATCTTGAATCACAAGGCAAGAGAATTATGCTGGGGCATGCAGAAGATCGGGTTGTTACCCACTACGATGATGGGAATTAATAATCCTGATGAAACCCACAATATTACTATATGGAATATAATTATAATGTCACTTGGGTGGTTGTTTTTACTTTTATACATATAAGAAGATATTTACTATTGATGGGGGCAGATATGATTGAAGATCCTGAATAAACTGTTGCACTAGTAAGCTATGTTACCCCATTTGTGACCTTCTTTGTTGGCTTCCTACAAGCAAAGCCAATGGGGAAGCTGGCAGGCAGTCACAAATGGTGGCCATGTGATGTCCTCATTTTGTGACACATGGCGATTCACTTAATGATGCCTTTGCTAAGAGGTACCATCATATGATATCGCACTTTATGACCGCATTGCTTAGCAGTGGAAATTCCAGGCCAACTTGGAATGTTTACCTGTATTTTATTTATTTATTTGTATGAAGATTACCTGTATTTTATTTTATTTTCAAATATTTTTCTTTATTTTAGAAGAATGTAAAAAATAAAGAGCACCAAACTGAACAATAATAACAATTAAAACTAAATAAATCCAACAACCATTTTAAGACTAATATAATTTAACAAATTTCATAGTAAAGGGTTAAAATTAACAGAATTGTACTAAAATGTAATTCTAATGTTTATGATTAACTTATAGTCTCTGCTTTATAAAAAATACCATATAGTACTGTCTATTATAATTAAATGCAAACATAAAATGAAATTACCCAATGATATCACAGTGTTATTGTAAAGTATCATAAAATCTATACTAAAGAAGAACATAACTGCTTCATTTGTTGATTTGTTGAAAACACTGCCATTTGCAGAACAGAAAAATTACCCATTTCCAAAATCAAAATATCTATAATAATATGACTTTTTCCATTTTTCCCTACCCAGGGTTTTGCCATATATATCAGACCTGTCCAAATCCGATCCCTTAGGAAAGAAAAGCCTTTGACTCCATTTGATTAAAGCAAATGGTTCTTTTACTAAGTGTTGGTTGCAGTAATGTCAAGCAAGCTCTGAAAGTTTTGTGCTCACTGGATGCAAAAATATGGTGTAGGTTTGCCCCAGCCCATCCCTCCCCCCTTCCCCTATGACCAGTCCATTTCCAGCCAACCGAAGCTCCCCAAGATGTTTGAAGGACTCTGAGATGTTTGGGGGTAATCCACATATTTCTCAGGGTGCCTAGCTATGGGATGCTGATACAAACAGGATCTGACTACTCTGGTCCTTCTCACCTGTCATCCCCCCTCCCAATTTTCTATCATGTACATACAAAACTTTATTCCCCTTTTATCTTTCCCCCTTTCATCCTCCCCCCTTCTCCCTTTCATCCTTCCCTCTCCCCTTCTTCTGTTTATGGCAGGATGCCTGTGAGATCCCTCAAGCCAAGCCAGGCAGATCTGACATTCAACCCCCTTGACAGAGATGTTAGTCCTGCAAAAGGAAAAAAAAAAAGAGGGGAGAGAGAAATACACAAAATTTCTCAATTAGCAATCAGTTAAATGTGGCTTATCTGGATATCGGTCATGGAATTTTTAAAGCAGTTTGGGGGCTTTAATATGTTGGAAGTTGACCCATTCAGTTTCTGAGGGGGAAAATCTTTTCAGACTACCAAATACTGAGTTTTTCCCTGATGTATGTGAGAATCCAAAATGTCTTTGACCTCAAAGTGCTGCTCTCCCTCGATCATAATGGGGTCGGGAGTGGTTGTGATTCGGGATGCAAGGAAGATGTGATTTCTGGTTTCAGTAAGCTACAGTGAAATACCTGGTGTACATGTCTGATCATTTTTGACAGCTCAAGTTCTACAGTTAATGGATTAATAATCCTTTTGATGGGGAAAGGTCCAATGTATTTCAGCCCCAATGTTTTTGATGGTTATCTAGATTGTAGGAATTTGGTAGAGAGATAGACCATGTCTCCCACCTTAAAGTCCTTTGGCTTGATGACTTTTTATCAGCCTGTTTTTTGTATGCTTCCATAGCTTCATCCAAAGTGGTGAACACCACCAGCCAGGTGTTCTGTAACTGGGCAACCCAATCTTTCAGTGATGCAGTCAATGGGATGGCCTAAGGTAATTCAGAGATAGATACAGTCTTGTCCTGTGGCCACTTTAAATGGAGGGAACCCAGTGCTACTGTGCATTGAATTATTGTAGGTGACCTCTGCAAAAGGGAGAAGGTCCATCCAATTATCCTGTTGGTAATTAATATAGCATCTGAGTTACTGTTCCAGGATGCCATTGTTCCATTCATACCCTCCATTAGTAGCCAGATGATGTGAGGAGTTGAGGCCTGAGTTGAGGCCCCAAACGTTTTAACAACTCCTACCAAAGCCGCAAAGTGAATTGCATTCCGTGATCTGAGATTATTCTTTCTGGAGCACCATGCAGCTGATAGATGTGCTGCATAGTTTAGCCAAACTGTTTGCTGAGGGGATTTTTTGACAGGGTATAAAGTCCACTTGCTTGGAGAACAGATCAGTTACCACTCAGATCAGGTATTCCCCCAGCTTTCAGGCAGTTCTACAATAAAGTCCATTGATATCTCTTTCCATGGGGCTTTGGGCTCTGCTAATGCCTGGAGAAGCCCAGGTATTTTCCCTTGTTGCCTGTTGGCAGAGGCACAAATGGGGCAGCTAGCCACATAGCTCTTTATATCCTTTTTCAGTGACGGCCACCAAAATTGCCACTTGATTAGGTGCAGGGTTTTTATGAAGCCAAAGTTCCCCGCCACTTTTGAATCATGGCTTTTTTGTAGAACCATTAAATGTTAGCTTTGTGGAATATATAGTTTAGCTACCACCCAAGCTAGACCATCTTGCATTGTACATTCTCCCTTGTGCATTTTGGAATTACTCATCCTCCTCCAAAGCTGCCTTTAGGGTGCCCTTTAAAACATCAGCTACTTGGGTTTTCATTTTGGCTTGTGCCCGGGTGGTGACTAGGGCCGCCAGTTGCTTGGAGGGGATAACTGGTTTAATCACATCTGGCTTTGAAATATTGTATTGCAGCAGCCTGGATAAAGCATCTGCTAGAAAGTTCATCCCCTCCCTGGGAGGTACCTTAATGTCAAGTTGAATTGGTTAAAGTACTGGACCCAGCGAGCCTGTTTGCGTGATAGTCTCTAGGCTTTTTTTAAAGGCTTCTAAATTTTTATGGTCAGTCCATAGTTCAAATGAGGTTTTCCCTCCTTCTAGAACAGCGGTTCTCAACCTGGGGGTCACGACCCCTTTGGGGGTCAAACGGCCATTTCACAGGGGTCGCCAAAGCCCTCTCTCGCTGCCCCCCCATGCCTTCACTTACCCTCACCCTCTGCCTCTGTTGGATCACCGGTCGCCGTTTGCTTACCCCGCCCACTCCCAATCTATTGCTGCCTCCGGAGGGAATTGTTTCCCTCCAATACTGGAGGGAAACAAACCGTTTAAATTCTTGCCGCGGGGCTTCAAAGGGCCGCCCTACAGCTGATCAGTGTTAAAACAAATGAGAAGACCGGTCCCTGCAAAAGTAGAAAAAAACAGACCCTTTCAGCTTCAGCATAGGTTAATTACCATAAATTGATTTGATCAGCCTCCAGACTCTCAGCTGTTTTGCTCTCAGCTGTTTTGCGAGGGCTCTGTTGCTAGCTGCAAAGAGAGGAGCAGATTTTTTTTCCCCTAGCTATGCTGAAAAACGAAACTGAAAGCAAAGCAGCAACGTGACAAAATGAGGCAGAGAGAGATTTCTTTTTTTTCTTTTTCCTCACCAAAAAAGGTAGGTGCAAAACTGCAAACAATGGGAAATTTAGAGCAAAAGAGGAGGTTCAAGATTTTAAAACACAAAGGAAAAAAGCTCTATTTAACTAGGGAATTGTAATAATTGAGATACTATTAATTGTATTTTGTGTTGAAAGCAGAAATGGTTAAGTTGTGGTTTGGAGGAATATATGGGGGGAATTATTTGGTTTTTTATTATTATTGGTAAATATAATTAATTGATTTGTAAGAAATTGGATTGCATGGAAATAATTGGAATATTCATGTTCATATTGATTGATATACAAAAAAGATAGTTATATAACTAATTGATTTATATTAAAATGTTGAATTTGTATTAAACAACTGTATTACATAATTACATAACTAACCAATGTGACGATGGATATAAAAATAGATGATAATCGGAAGGGGTATAATATAGAATAGAAGGGAAAAATTGAATTTGATTAAGATTAGAGATGAGGATGAAGGGTAATATTGGTTTTTTAAAAAAATAGATGAGGAATAAATATGGCAAAAAGAAAATATAGAAATTGTAAATTTAATTGAAATGACTAAACACTGGTTAAATTTGTGAACCGGCCAAATACTCTGTTCAAAGAAAATACATTGTATGTTTGTATGTGTGTTTCTAATTATTGTTATTTATTCATATTTGTTCTCTTTTATTCTTTAAAGTTTAACAATTCATTCTTTATCTTAATATCCTTATATTTGTTTGGGGTTGGCTTTCTTCCCTTTTATCTTTTTTATTGTACAGCAATCTTTCTCCTCAAACCTACCACCTCTCTCTTTTCTTTCCTTCTTACTTTCTCTTCCCCCACCTCTTCTTCTCCTTCCTACTTTCTCTTCCTTTCTCCTTCTCCTCTCTTCCTCCCTCTCTTACCCTCACTCCTACTCTAATTTCCCTTCCCTTCCTTCATCCCTCTCTATTGCTATATCCTTTTATGCATATGGACTACTCAGAGGGCTGAAAAAGTTATTTTTGACTGGTCCTCGCACTTTTGACCAGTCCTCAAACTTACGACTGTCCTCACATTTTACGTTTTTGCCCTATCTTGTCACCATGGTGAAGAGAAGCAGTTGTGAAATGAGTGACACGGTTGTTAAGAATGCTACAATGGGCATGATGACTAGTCATAAGTGCGAAGACCGGTCAAAAGTGCGAGGACCTGTCAGAAATCACTTTTTTTCAGCCCTCTGGGTAGTCCTTTTGTGCACATGGACTACTCAGAGGTCTGAAAAAGTTATTTTTGATTGGTCCTCGCACTTTTGACCAGTCCTCGAATTTACGACTGTCCTCACATTTTACGTTTTTTGCCCTATCTTATCACCATGGTGAAGAGAAGCAGTTGTGAAATGAGTGACATGGTTGTTAAGAATGCTGCACGGGCATAAATGTGAAGATGGTCATAAGTGTGAGGACCAGTCAAAAGTGCGAGGATCTGTCAGAAATGACTTTTTTCAGCCCTCTGAGTAGTTCCTATACACATAGCCATGGCCACCCGGTCACATGACCAACTAGCCATGCCCACCCAGTCACATGACCTCCAAGCCATGCCCACAAAATAAGCCACGCCCACAGAACTGATAGTAAAAAAATTTAGAATCCACCCCTGGTTGGGGGTCACCACAACATGAGGAACTGTATTAATGGGTCGCGGCATTAGGAAGGTTGAGAACCACTGTTCTAGAATATGCCTCCAAGTTAGGAGCACCCAGTGCACCATATAGGCTTCCTTCTCCCAGGCTCACCACCTCTGCTCCATCTCATTTAGCTTTTTAAAAACATAGGCATAGGGCTGCAGGACCCCTTGCTCATTTTCCTGTAAAAGCACTGTGCCCACTGCGACATCACTGGCATCAGCCTGAATGACTAAGGGGATGTTGGGGTCTGGGTGTTTTAGCACCGGTTCTGCTGCAAACAAGCTCTTAAGCTTTTCAAATGCAGCCTGGCATTCCATAGTTCATTTAAGCAGCTGGATGGATTTGGGTTTCCCTTCTCTTTTTGTCTTTATCAAGTTGGTGATGGGGAGGGCTATCTAGGCAAATGAGGGGATGAACTGGCGGTAAAAGTTCATAAATCCCAGGAAACTTCGTAGTTGCTTTTGGGTGTGGGGATGAGCCCATTCTAGAATTGCCCGTACCTTTTTGGGGTTATCTCTATCTCCTTGTGGGGGATGTGGTAGCCCAGATAGTTGATTTTACCCTGGTGGAATTCACATTTGGACAGTTTGGCATATAGTTTGGCTGCTCAAAGCTTCTTGAGTACAGCTCTAACTAGTTTTATGTGTTCTGCCATGGTCTTAATATACATTAAAATGTCATTCAGGTAAACTAACATTCCCTTATACAGGTGTTCATGTAGCACTTCATTTATTAGCTGCATAACACAGCAGGGGCCTCTTGTAGTCCAAAAGGGAGAACCTGGAACTGGAAGCATCCTAGGGGGCAATTGAAAGCTGATTTCCATTCATCCTCTGCTTTGATCCTGACTCGGTAGTATGCCTCCTGCAAATCCAAGACCTTTCCTTTGGCCAAATGGGCCAGCATGTCCTTCATAAGGGGAGTGAGTAAATGTTTTACACACACAACATTAAGTCCATTATAGTCAACACATAAACAAAGGGGCCCATCCTTCTTCTCCCTAAATAGTACCGGAGCAGCCACCCTCGGTTTGGTGGGTTGGATGAATCCAGGTTTTTGTCTATAAAAGCCTGCAATTCCTCCAATTCCCTAGGGATCATGTAATATAGTTTAGGTTTGGGTAGTTTGGCCCCCAGTAGGATTTCTATGGCACAGTCAGTTGGCTGGTGGGGTCTGACCCCTATTCACTGAAGACATCCAGTAAGTCCCAATACTCCTTGGGGATCCAAGAGTCACCAGGGGATTAATTTTTGGTGGCTACTCCAATCTCCCTTTTTAGTTTTGCCTGCTGCAGCTTCAAAGTAGGTTTTTGATGCCCCTTTCCCCTCCCCCTTCATAGCTGGCAAGCCAGATTTTTAGCAGCCCCCTCCTCCAGTTCACACAGGGTTTCCATTTCTGGAGCCAAGACAAGGTTCCTTTCCATTCCAGGGGCTACGATGAAGCTCATGGTCTCTGTGCGCGCGCCTATCCTCATCTCTATTGGTTCGGTAACAAATGTTGCTGCCCCTCTGCTACTGAGCCATCCAGCTGGCAAAAAACTATGGGCACTTTAAGCTGTTTGAGTCTCACATCCAGTTTCTTGACCAGGGCAGGGTTGATCAGGCATCTGGTGCACCCCAAGTCCAGTAAGGCTACTAGGCTCCCTTTTCGCTCCGAGGATTGAACCACCAGTTCTATCGAGATGGTCATTGGGTTGACCAGGCAATTTACCAAGGGATCATCATCGTAGTTTGACTCAACCGGGCTGCCCACTGGGTCAGTCAGAGTTCTCTCACCCTCTTTGGAGGACTCTACGACTTCCACTCTCTTCAGGACAGTTTCATGGGCTCACTGTTGTGGTTTCATTGGTTTTTGAGCAGGATCCTGAGTTGCCTTCTGGGCTGGGCATGCAGATCAGCAGTCAGCAGCTCGGTGCCCCTCCTTCCCACACCAGAAACAGCTAATGGATCAGCGGCAAGGGCTACTCACGCGCATGTGTTCTTTCTTTTCAAAGGGTGGGGGAATCTTCACCATCCATGGCTTGGCCGGTATCTAGATCAATCCAGGTGGATTTCCACTTCCTCTGCTAGGACATACCAGCCATGGAGGTTGGGTGGGGCACTTCTGGAAATGCAGGTGTTGTAGAATGCATCACATCTGATTAAGATGTCTTCTGGCCAGTCAGTCAGTTGGCAGGCCAGGTCCCGAAACTCCTGGATGCACCCAGCCATCCCCCTGTGCCCTTGGCTGATGGTTGCAATCTCTGGCTTTGCAATCAGCTAAAGGACCTTTCAAGCACTTCCAAAGTACAGCTATGAAGCAGTCAACGTTTCTCAGCTCCAGGGCATCATTGTTGTGGAGTTTGACCATCCATTCAGCTGTGGCCCCCTCTAATGCCATGATCACACATCATACCTTAGCCTCTTCGGTAGCTATTTCTAGACCATATTCTTGCATGTATGTCCAAATTTGTGCTAGGAAGAACCCCAAATGCTTGGAGTCTCCATTGAACTTTACTTTCAGGGCTGGTGTCTTGCATCCTCTTCACCTTGCTGGCACTGCTCCTGCAGCCAGTTCAGGCTAGGCTGTGGGGCTAGGCACTGGGATGGTTGCGGTTGCCAAGGAGCTCACTGCTGCTGCCCTTGCAGTGGCAGAGATACTTGCCCTCTCACTTGTCATGGCTGGAGTTGGCTGGTCAGTGGGATATGCCACCCAGGCTAGGGCTTCTTGAGCTTTGAGATTACCAAAAGCCCCCCCTCAGGAACGTTATGGCTTCCTCCAGCATTCAGTCCTCTTGCTCTGGCTCATCTGTGCTCGATTCTTCCTCCAGCTCCACTCAGGTCTCTCGCGGACGGCTGCCTCAGCCCCCACAGGTGAATGTCACTCCCATGGGTTTCTCTTCCCATTCTTCCTTTTTCTCAACCCTGAGGGACCATTGGGGTCTTTGTAGGTCATCCTCTCCCAGCCATCCAGATAGATCTAGCTCTCCAGGAGGGGGTTTCGAGGATGTTTCCCCCGAGGCTTCGATCTCTTCCTGGTCACTTCCGTGAGCTGACATTGTTCGCATGGTCCCCATGATAGAGGGTGTTTCCTCTCTGGGTTGACCACAACTGCAGAGCTGGCTTAATGTCAGACCTGCCCCAATCCGATCCCTTAGGAAAGAAAAGCCTTTGACTCCATTAAACCAAAGTGTTCTTTTACTAAGAGTGTTGGTTGCAGTAAATTCAAGCCAGCTCTGAAATCACCATGCTCGCTGGATGCAAAATAAGGTGTAGGTTTGCCCTCCTCCCCCTCCCCGAACACTCTGTTTCCAGCCAACCAGAGCTCGCCATGATGTTTTGAGTACTCTTGAGATGTTTGGGAGTAATCCTCATATTTCTCAGGGTACCTGGCCGTGGGATGCTGGTACAAACAGGATCTGGCTGCTTTGGTCCTTGTCACCTGTCATCCGCTCCCCTCCCCCATTTCCTATCATGTACACACAAAACTTTATTGCCCTTTCATCTTTCTCCCTCTCATCCTTCCGCCCCTCTCCTTTTTTTCTTTTGATGGCAGGATGCCTATGAGGCTCCCCAAGCTGAGCCAGGCATATCTGACAATATAATTTAGTATCACTTTAATATCTTAATGTTTATGTACATTGAAATACTATTCTAGAAGTCTATCAGACATTCACAAGACCATATCATATGGATCAGTGGACCCTCAAACTTTTTACAATCTCTGACCCAATCTTTAGTTGGTTTAATTCCTCTAGGAAAAAAAAATTGGGTGAGGGTTTACCCTTTTCCTTCGAAACATTGACAAACACCAAACAGGACACAGGATGGAGAGAAATTTTCAAGGATATCTATTTTGTAAGGAATAAACCCTCTCATCTGGCATTTGTACAAATTTGCTTATTGAGTGGGTGTCGAGCCTCGGTTGGGTCTCACCATCAATGGGGAGGATGATGAGGAGGGGGCGAGCTGCTGGACTCTCCAGGGGCGTGTCATCAGCTGTTTGAGAAGTCTTTACCACTCGCGCACAAAATGAAGCAAACGCTTTCATCGGAGATCGGGGGGGCGTGGAGTATGCAGATGATGCTGCCTTGTGATGTAACAGAGGCATGCTCCTCCTACAGGCCAGCTAGGGGAAGGAGGGATGATGTTGACTGTTTGATTGCAAATTGATTTATTGCGCTCCTCCTACAGGCCAGCTAGGGGAAGGAAGGGGTGATGTTAACTTTTTGATTGGAAATTGGTTTATTGCGCTCCTCCTACAGGCCAGCTAGGGGAAGGAGGGGTGATGTTAACTGTTTGATTGCCAATTGATTTATTGCTGCATATATAAAAGGCGCTACACTGCGATTGCGTGTAGCGCTAACTTTAAACCTTGTTTCCGGGTGTGCCTTTCTCCTGCCTGTGTTTGCTGTGCCGAACCTGATTAAAGAAATTGCAACCACTTTATTCCGTTCTGGTGGTGGCTTGTTTCCAGTGCAGTTGGGTGGACTAGCCGAGAGAAAGTTAGCACTCCACCACCCACCAATTTCAACTGCCTATGTTCCCTAGTTGTGGTCCAGTGAGAAAGGCTGTCAGAGATGGCAGAAGGGACGGCGCTAGGTGATTCGGAGTTGGAGGCCACTCGAGAGGCTGACGTGGAGGAGGTGGTTGTGGAAGAGGAGAAGCTACAAACCGTAACCCCTCACCAACCGGTGGTCAGACCCAAGTTGCGCCAGCTACGTGAGGAGGACTGTGTGGAGACAGCTGGTGCGCAGAGTCAAGGGCTAGACCCTTCAGGACAGGTTTCCGGTGGGGGCTGGTGGCCAAGTTCTACTCATACCGAGTCCCAATGGCCACCTACCCCCCCCCATTGGGTCCGTCATTTAGAGGTTGGCGGGAGACAACAAGGACAGACAACGAGGAGGCGGACTGGGGCTATGATACTACAGGTCCGGAACCCAATGCTATGGATGCCATAAGAGACCGGTTTGGAGAAGGAAGTTTCTGGGACGCCCCGTCTTGGCAACCCTGGGCCACTGGGGCGGAGCTGTTATAGGGCATGTCTTGGCAGGATGAGGGCCTTTCCAGGTCAGAAGTTCGGTTTCGCATTGCTAGCCCCAAACTCCGAAGGGAACAGGAAACAGGAAAAAGAAAGGGCCAGATCTAAGACCGGGACTACCACCTGCCTAAGAGGGAGGATAGCACCAGGGGTTCCGAACAACCACCGAACAGAAGAGAGGTAGGAGCTGGAAGGAGGGCACAACGTCCTGTGGGGGAACGGAGGCCCGTTGGAGACCTAAGGAGAGATGGGGAGAATAGACCGCCTGTACCACCCCCAGCATGGATCCCGGTTCCTGGGATGTGGGCACCACCTCCAATCTGGGGCCCTCCTGCACTGCAAGCCACCTTTGACAGGAGCCCAGACCGTGTGGCGTTATTCTTAAGCTAGGTGGTCAGTCATCTAGACCAGTATGGTCGCTGGTATCCATCACAATGGGCCATGGTGGTAGCCATTACGGCTGTGTTAACTGGCGATGCAGCAGATTGGGTGGCGGGATTACATCGCAACCATGCTAGAGAACTGGTGGACGTGGGTAGGTTCTTAGAAGCTCTCCGGTCGGCTTTTGAGGATGACTCCAGTGTACAAATCATGGAAGGAGATCTTGTGGCCCTCAAACAGCGGGGTGTTCCTGCAAAAGACTATGTACGTGATTTCCGGAAAATTGCTAGTCGTTTAAGGGACTGGCCCGAACGGATGCTAGTCCAGCAATTTTGGATGGGGTTGGACCATGAGTTATGTCAAGCCTGTGCGTACCGAGGCCTGGCTCCACGCCTAGCTGTTTGGTTTAAAGCCGCTATTGAACTGGACATTACCCTCCGGGAGTTTAGGCCTCGGTCGGAAGTTAATGTGGGACAGAGATGGGTTCCCACGGAAAGGGCCTCAGAAAAGCCGCCAACAATGCGGGTTCAAATACCTCTGCCCAGCGTCGTCCCACCTGAAAGGTCTCAGCGACCGGCGTTTCGTTGTTTTCGCTGCAATCAGGTAGGACACAGAGCGGCTGAATGCCCTGTACCTCCGTTACGAGTACAGACCCAAAAGCCGGCTATGGGGGTAGCGACCAGAGGTCGACCATGGCAGCCACAAGACCGTACACAAGCACTTCAAGGACCAAAGTCCATCGTAGACCATCAGGCTCGTGATATTACACCAACCACTGTGGTGGAGAAATTCCCGGTGGTATCGGGCAACAGTGATGACGACGAGCCAGAGGACCCTATGGTGAGCAAAACTGTGTTCCCTTTTGTCATACCTGTGGTGCTGAGGAATCCCCGAAGCACAACGGGTTTTCAGTATGGTGCTTTAATAGACACTGGATGTACCTGTTGTCTGGTGCGGAGAAGTGTGGTGGATACTCTGGGCTTACAGATAAAAAAGCTAAAAGTTCCTGTGAAGTTCGAACAGATGGACGGGTTGTTATTGGGGGGGGGGCGCCTGCTAACCACGTAACCGAACATTTGTTGTTGGCGATAGGTGAACATCAAGAGTCCATCCAGTTTATTGTGGTTGAAAAAATGATAGAACCAGTTATTCTGGGTCTCATGGTTAGATAAATGGCAGCCTCACATCTGGTGGGAGGGGGGTTATTGTAAGCTTAGAATCCCTTTGGGACCTGCTGTCCCATCCCCTGCTTCTTCAGTGGGACAGTCGAGTGAGGGACAGGACAATAGCTGTGCCTCCACAGAGGTGCCGCATACACCGGACTTTCCTATTGTTTACCAAGACCTTTCAGCCGTATTTAGTGAAGAGGAATGCAAAGTACTACCCCCCCCCCATTGGACTACGGATTGAGCTATCAAGTTAGTGCCTGGGGCTAAGTTACCGAAACCTCGAATGTATTCCATGACCCAACAAGAATTAACCGAGTTACGACAATATATCGACAAAAATTTAGCTAGAGGTTTCATCGTCCCTAGTAGATCTAGGATGGCCGCCCCAGTTTTCTTCAGGGAGAAGAAGGACGGCGGGGTTCGGTTATGTGTTGACTTCTGAGGTTTGAACAGAGTGTGTATAGAACATTTATACCCCCTTCCGCTTATGAAGGATTTGTTAGCTGCGCTATCTACAGGACGGGTCTTTACAAAACTCGATTTAAGGGAAGCGTACTACCGAGTACATATCAAACAGGGCGATGAATGGAAGACCACTTTCAACTGCCCTCTTGGTAGCTACCAATATAGAGTTATGCCGTTTGGACTTCAAGGCGCTCCAGCGGTGTTCATGCAGCTTATCAACGAAGTTTTGCATGAACATTTGTATAGAGGAGTTCTTGTTCATTTAGATGACATTCTAATATATACGCGCACCTTGGAAGAACACGTCGTGTTAGTCCGTCAGGTCTTAGAGAAGTTGTTAGCTGCTAAACTGTTTATAAAACTCTCGAAATGTGAGTTCCATAAATCAAAAATAGATTACCTCGGGTATAGGATCTCAAGCGACGGGATAGAAATGGATCCACGTAAAGTCCAAGCTATAGTTGAGTGGCAAGCGCCGAAAACCAGGAAACAACTCCAAAGTTTCCTTGGTTTCGCGAATTTCTATCGCCAATTCGTCCCCGCATTTGCTGCTATAGCACTACCGTTAAGAGACCTGTTACGCACTAAATCCACTGTGATAAAACCAAGACCAAACCAGTTATTGCAATGGACAGCTCAATGTCAAAGTGCGTTTGAACAGTTGAAATATCTTTTCACCAGAGAACCGGTACTTAAACACCCTGATCTGTCTCGTGAATTCATCGTTCAAGCCGATGCTAGTGATGTTGCTGTGGGAGCTGTGTTGCTGCAAAAAGATGAACAGGATAGGATACGCCCTTGTGCTTATACATCACGCAAATTAAACACTACAGAGTGAGGGTGGGCGATCTGGGAAAAGGAGGCCTTCGCTGTCCATTGGGCTCTACTTACGTGGCGTCACATCCTGGAAGGGGCTACTATCCCATTTGAAGTATGGACAGACCATAAAAATTTAGAGGCATTACAAACGCCTAGACGTCTGTCTCCAAAGCAACTACGCTGGGCACAATATTTCTGAAGATTCAATTTCAGGCTCAAATATGTGCCAGCAGGAAAGAACTTCCTCGCCGATGCACTTTCTCATGTGTCACAATATAACAGTAAGCGCGAGGAAGTAGTGGAATCTCTTATACCACCCATTGAGAGTGGGCATGCGGTTGCAGCAGTGTTACGGAAAGAAGAGTCCTTCTTAATGAATCTTCGGATAGCTATCAGCCAGGATACGTGATTAAATCAAAACCAAACGTCAATAGTCCTACGAGATGGATTAGGGTGGAATGGGGATCGTTTATACATTCCAGAACCGCTTCAGGCTACAGTCTTACGCCGGTGCCATGATGCCAAACCAGCAGGTCACTATGGTTTCCTTAAAACACTTCACCTGATTAGAAGTCAATTTTGGTGGCCACGAATGCGTGGTGAAATTGAACGTTACGTAAAAACGTGCCCAACATGCGCGGCAGCAAAACCATGGTCAGGGAAACCACTCGGTCGATTACAATCGGTGGCTGATCCTAGTCGTCCATGGGAGGAGGTGGTGATGGATTTTATAGTGGACCTTCCGCCCAGCAATGGACATACCGTTATTTGGACAGTAGTAGACTTATTTTCAAAGCAGGCGCATTTTATACCCTGTCGGAGTTTACCATCTGCCCGACGATTAACAGACATGTTTATACAACATATCTACCGCCTTCACGGGGTCCCGAAGCATATTATATCAGATCAGGGTGTCCAGTTCACCGCCAAGTTTTGGAGGTCTTTCATTCATAGGATAGGGTCTACTCAAGGATTAAGTTCAGCCTTCCATCCCAGTACAAATGGAGCAGCCGAACGGGCTAATGCCGCTGTGGAACGATATCTACGTTGCTACGTTTCGTATCAGCAAACTGATTGGTCCACCTTACTCCCGTTCGCTGAAGTCGCGTACAATAACATCAGCCACCCTAGCACGGGATTTTCTCCTTTCCAAATCATCTATGGAAGAGAATTCCCTGCCATACCTGAAGTAGAACCTCCAGCTACAGGTGTATCTACGCATTCCGGTTGGGCCGACAAGATCCGACAAACGTGGCCAGCGGTAAAAACGGCGCTTCAAAAAGCAGCAAATGAATACAAACTTTATGTCGACAAAAAAAGAGCCGACCCAAAACCGTTTTCTGTAGGGGATCACGTGTATCTATCAACCAAATACTTGAAATTACGATTATCTAGTAGGAAACTAGGTCCCAAATACATAGGTCCTTTTCCTATAACACGTGTGATCAACCCTGTCACTGTCATGCTTAAACTACCTTCACTGTTAGGAAAAATACATCCTGTTTTTCAGAGCAGCCTCCTTAAACCTGTCAAGGAGGAAAGACCCGCACATCAGACTGTTTCCCCGGGACCGAGTCATTCAGATCAATATGAGATAGATAAAGTGTTGGATTCACATCTACGTAGAGGCAGGTTACAGTACTTAGTACGGTGGAAGGGTTATCCACTTGCACAAGCGTCTTGGGTGGCAGCTCCAGACATTCATGCCGACCAGTTGCTCCGTCGGTATCATCGTAAATATCCAAATAAACCAAGTCCCAGTGGGTAGAACGGTTGCTATACTAACATCTTTATTTTGTTTCCTGCAGGTGGACTCCTGGTAGAGAGGAGCCGCCTGTCGAGCCTCGGTTGGGTCTCGCCATCAATGGGGAGGACGATGAGGAGGGGGCGAGCTGCTGGACTCTCCAGGGGCGTGTCATCAGCTGTTTGAGAAGTCTTTACCACTCGCGCACAAAACGAAGCAAACGCTTTCATTGGAGATCGGGGGGGCGTGGAGTATGCAGATGACGCTGCCTTGTGATGTAACAGAGGCACGCTCCTCTTACAGGCCAGCTAGGGGAAGGAGGGATGATGTTGACTGTTTGATTGCAAATTGATTTATTGCGTTCCTCCTACAGGCCAGCTAGGGGAAGGAGGGGGTGATGTTAACTGTTTGATTGCAAATTGGTTTATTGCGCTCCTCCTACAGGCCAGCTAGGGGAAGGAGGGGTGATGTTAACTGTTTGATTGCCAATTGATTTATTGCTGCGTATATAAAAGGCGCTACACTGCAATTGCATGTAGCTCTAACTTTAAACCTTGTTTCCGGCTTGTGCCTTTCTCCTGCCTGTGTTTGCTGTGCCGAACCTGATTAAAGAAATTGCAACCACTTTATTTCGTTCTGGTGGTGGCTTGTTTCCAGTGCAGTTGGGTGGACTAGCCGAGAGAGGTGAGCAAAGGAATTGTGTCTTGGTATCAGGTAACTAAATACCAATTAAACAATACCACTGCTGAGGAATTTTTGATTCAAGTTTTGAGAATACCCAATAATGTTATTCTATGCATAAATTCAGTTGGAATTCTTTATATCTAAGGTCTGGCCCCCCTTTGTGAAAACTTGCCCAGTGGGACAGCAAATAAACCCGGAGATGTTGTGACAGCCATGAATGGAAAAACGATTCAGGTATGTTTTAAAATGCTTGCTCAGCACAGGTTTTAATAAAATAACATGAGGTTGGGTTGGACCTGAAGTTTCATCTAGTAACATAATTTCTAGCTAAACAAATAAACTTTGAATCAACAGTTGCTCGCAAAAGCCCCATGGAAAGGCCTAGAGGCCAACCTTGCTAACATTTCTAATCCTCGTTGAAGGTCATCAGAGTTGAGGGAATGTTAGCAATCTCATATTTAACAGAACAATTACATACTCCTAATGTGGTCCTGTGCTGGCTGGGAAATTCTGGGAGTTGTATCCACATATCTTAAAGCTGCCTAGATTGAAAAACATTGGTTTAGACTATTTATATTAATCATTAGTCTTTCAGGATTGCAATACCATTGCACTAATAAAAGAATTGCAGTCTTTCATATTTGCCAGTCTAGATAGGGGATTCCTCCTGATTACCCTACAAAATGTGGTGCAGGAGGTAGCTGCTACAGAGAGGAAATGGTGGAAAGGCATGTCTTAGTGGCAAATAAAATATTTTCACAAATATTATATTCTTTTGAGCTTTGTTTGATTCTATTGTATCCATTATTTGATAATAGTAATTTTATTTACTTCGGGTTTAGAGTTATAATACATTAAATTTTACAGTTTTAAACTGTAGTATTGCCCCCCCCCCCCAAAAAAAAATTAGCTATTGATGATATAGGCAAGCTTTTTAACCCATGCTGTTATGTAATTTTCTCTTGCTGATTTTCTGATTGCTTCATAAAAGATTGACAATACAGATGCAGAGGGAAGATTGGTGTTGGCTGATGCTCTTCACTATGCACACCGTTTTAATCCAAGGGCAATTTTAGATGCTGCAACATTAACAGGTAGCCCTTTTTTATTTGTCTGAAGCTTCTATATTCCATATTCCCAAAATATTAGGAATACTATGAAAAGTGCCCCTTCCTATGCAGAATATTTTAATAATGTGATGTCTTGCAGACCCTCCAAATTGCATGGAGAGGATTTGTATTGTCTTAAAGCATAATGGATTTTTTTCTTTTTTACTACTTAGAGCCCCCACTCCCCCCCGAAGAATAGGTTACATATTCAGATACAAAAGTATAAGCTTTGATGTTTAAAATAATGTTGACCATAGCACTATTCTGATTACTGGGAGAGGATTATTTTAAATAAAGATTCAGCTTTTCATCAAGGTTGTGCACTTAAGCAGTTCATTGTGAGTAATTGAAGCAATTAAAAGCAAAGCAAAACAAAAACAGGTGCCGATATTGCAGATAATAAAAAGGTTGAAACATCAAAAGTAAATGGAAAACCATCTGAATAAAATTATCTTTGCTTGGCAATAAACACTAAAAAAGAGTTGGATGGATCAAACAAACTTTTCATAGGACACTTCCAACAAGTGGGGTGGAACTGCATAACAATATCTCTTGTGCATCTGATAGTAATGCTGGTGTGCAGGAAAATGATCCACTTTCTTAGAACATAGAACAAATGTATTGAATTTTAAACATTTTCTATATATTATAACCTTGCAAATAAAAGAACAAAGATATTTTTAGTAATGTGAATATAAATTGTTAGCTGATGAGCAATTTGCTAGTTGACATGGAAAAATGGCTGGATAATCTGTATTTTATAAACTTTATAGGTGCCATGGATGTAGCATTAGGATCAGCAGCTACTGGAGTTTTTACAAATTCACAGAAGCTGTGGCATCACCTGTATGAGGTAAGTGATGCTACTAATAATTGATTTCAAGATACGTTTTGATTTAGAGCATGGGTATCAAACTTGATCTCATCATGTGATGTATCGTGACGTATCATGACTTTTTTACCTTTGGAGAGCCAGGGTAGGCATGGCCTGTGTGTGACACATCTGGCCTGCAGGCCACCAGTTTGACACCCCTGAATTAGAGGGTTTTTAAGAAAAGATTCAACCCTTTTTATTGAGAATCCAAGTCATGACTATTGGCTACGAAAGCTACAGTAGTGGCCAAAATTGTGGAAACCTTTTGGGAAAAGTGTACTTTTGAGGTTTGATGGCTAATAACACCACTGTTTTGAGTTTCAAGATAATCATATTCCACTGCTGGAATGCCCTGGAAATAACACAGACTTTAACCCAATTGAAAATCTATGGAGCTGACTAAAGAAACTTGTTAGTCAGAAGCAACCCAGCAATAAAACCCAGTTAATAGAAGCAATCATTCAATCTTGGTTTCACATTATAACAGCTGCAGAACTAAAAGACTTGGTTCACTCCATGGGAAGACATTGTAAGGCCATAATTCATGCTAAAGGTTACCCAACTAAATATTAACTGACGTGATAATTTTTGTATATCTCATTTTTTCTATGGTGATAACTTTTGTATATCTCGTTTTTTCTGTTTCACTTTTGTTCTTTATACTGTAACTGCTATTCTAATAGCAAATCCTTCATAAAAGTTATTGCATTACATTCTTGACTAAAGTATCTTTCCATTGATATATAATTTTATGGTACTACTCCAAAAAAAGGTGGTGTTATTAGCTAGTTTTAGAAAATACACTTTTCCCAAAAGGTTTCCACAATTTTGGCCACTACTGTAAACACAAAACCTTGGCTTTGGAATTGATAATACTTTTGTGAACTAGTGATAATCTTCTCACCTTGTTTTCAACATTCCTAGAGGCTTCTGTCTATTCTGCTACCTAAAGTAAGCCACCTGGAGACAAACAAACAACACAGCAATGCAACTGAATATATTTGATCCTGCCTCTAATATTTATCAGACAGAAAACAGAAGAGAACTAAGTTTGGATTTATTAATTGTTAACTGTGAAAATGGAAAACAGTATTTTTGATGTTCCTAATTATTTCAACAATTTATGTTATAAATTTCTAAAATACTGTCAGACTGATCTTGTCAATACAGCACCTATGTAGCCAGGATACATATTTTCTGTAGGTGGCAGATGAAATAGGCAACCAAGTTCTTTAGCCAAGTGAAAGTTTCAAGAGTCATACCCTTTGATCAGGCATGGATGTCGGACATGATCTGAAAGCAGGCATGAGAAGTGGCTTAGTTTGCAATGAGAACAAATGATTTAGTTGGATAAAGCAAAGATTAAAGAATATCAAGATAATGTCTCAAAGAGAAGAAATGAGCATTGGAAGGGTAAAAGTGTTCAGTTTAAGCAACTATAAAATGATGCACAAAATCCTCAACTTCATTTATAAATTTAATAAATAATAACTTCATAGATACACTGTCAGGCCTGAGCTTGTAGGGATCTTGATGCAGATAGTTTAATATTGCCCGAATCTGGGATTGCTATGAAAAAGGCAGGTTGGTTGTGAAAGTCATTAGGAAGAAAATTGAAAGTGTCAGTCCCACCTTTCCATGCCAATTCCTGAGATCAGTTCTGTTTTATTATTCTGAAGCAATATATATTTTTTTTTAAAAAAGGGATTTTGGTAGAAGAGTGAAACTTAGAACTTAATATCTGTATTTCATAGTCTCTACTTCAGCTTAAGTCTAGCTATTGGGCTCAACCATTATAAGCAAACTAAAGACGGTAGAGAAATGTATGGAAATTTGATATCTGAATAGATTCTTTTCTCTACACTGACAGGCTAGCATTCTGACGGGGGATCGAGTTTGGAGAATGCCTCTCTTCGAACATTACACAAAGCAAATGACAGACTGCCACCTAGCAGATATCAATAACATTGGAAAATATAGGTAACATTGCTAAGCTGAAATGAAATGCTGCTGCTATGCTTTATGTTCATATTACTTTTTCCAGTGCCTACAGAGAACTTGGGCAAATAGGAGTTAAAGGAGGGACCTACCTGAAAATATTTCAGATCTCAGATCTTGTTTATTTGGGCAAAGATCCAATAGAACAACAAGCTATGGCCAAGTTCATGAGGGTATGACTAGGCAGAGGAAGCATAATTGGACCTTCCACTTTGCTGAGGACAACAGACACTCGTTTGCTCAGAGAAAATTCTTCACTAATTTGCTTCAGCTTTTTGTTGTGATGCAGAAATGGATTGTTGTTTTTCTGAATTCAACCAATGGAGAATTTTGTTGAAGAACAAAATTATAAAGAAATAATAATGCAACTATGCTACTCCTTCTGTAAGTGTTATTTTTCTAAGTAAGTGTGACTCCACATGAGTCCAGGAAAATGTGCCAAAGACAAGTAGAGAGACAGTGCTTGTACCAGATTAAACACTGCACATTTCTTTTGGCTTTTGTTTGTATCAAGTTGAAATCATAGCTTAGAGTCTGATTTCTGGTTATGTGAATCAAGGTTTGGTGTAGTATCAAATCATGTTTTCGCTTTCATAGCCTCCCCCTGGAAGAAAATATACAGACACTCTCAAAAGAACATTCATCAATAGTTTCTAAAAAAAGAGGCACAACCCAGCATTCCTTCAACAGGAAGAAATGTATTGCAGACTTCCCTAGGGGGGAAAAAGGTTAATATTGATAATAGGAGATTCAATTCTTAGGGGAATAGAAACTATAGTCTGCAGACCAAGCACTCAATCTAGGGAGGTATATGGTCTCCTTGGAGCAAAGATGTAACTGAGTACCTTACTAAAGTAATCAACCCACGGATTATTACCCCTTTCTTCTCCTACTTGTGGGGACCAATGACACAACAATGAATCTGAAAAAAATAACAAGAGATTACAAACAGCTAGGGAAGAAAGTTAAAGAATTAGGAGCACAAGTGGTGTTTTCCTCTATACTTCCAACAAAAGGCCAACATCCAATGAGGGAGCAAAAGATTTTAGAAACTGGCTTAAAAATCTGGTGTCAACAGAACTTTGGCTTCTTAGAGCATGGTCTGCATTACCTAGATCAGGGTCAGCAACCTGTGGCTCCAGAGCCGCATGCGGCTCTTTGGGCCTTCTGCTATGGCTCCCTGTCAGGTGATCCCACCACTGGCTGCCCCCCCACCCTCCCCCCCCAGTCACTCCTTGCGTGGCCTGAGAAGGTAAGGGCGACAGTGTGGGATAGAGAAGCGGCCAGGGCAGAGACAGGGAGATACAGAGAGAGGCGGAGAGAGAGAGACATAAAGAGATACAGAGAGAGGGGGGAAAGGGGGAGAGAGAGAGGGAGGGGAGAGAGAGATGTCAAAAGGATTTTGTGGTTCCGGTGTTTTTTAACAACTGGTTCTCTGCCCTAATGACTGGCTGGGTAGCCATGGCTGGGGGGGGGGGTTCATGTGACTGGTGGAAGTGAGTGACATTGAGTTGGCCATACCTACCCAGGTTTTGTGGCTCCCGGTGTTTTCTTTTCTGTGGGAAATGGGTCCAAATGGCTCTTTGAGTGTTTAAGGTTGCAGACCCCTAACCTAGATCAAGGGCTAATTGCAAGGGATGGACTGGACCTCATAAGAACTGGAAACAATATATTCAGAAAATGACTGGCTCATCTTATCCAAAGGGCTTTAAACTAAAATTGAGGGGGAAGGGGGGGCAATTTTCATGACCTATAGAACCTAATTCTAAGGAAAAGCCACTAGATAATCAAAGGGCAGAAGGAAGTAAGAGAAAAAAAAAGAAAAAAGAAAAACATAATGAAGTAGAGTGTGATGGAAAGGATGGAAATCCCAGCTACAGAGTAGGAGATATAAGAAACATACCCAAGACCACTAAAGGATTGAAATGCTTACACACTGATGTTCAAAGTTTAGGGAACAAACAGGATGAACTTGAAATATTAGTACATGAAGGCAGATATGATATAGTTGCCATTAATGAAACTTGGTGGGATGAAACAGATGACTGGAATGTACTGATAGAAGGATACAAACTGTAAGAGAATGCCTATCTGACCTTGATGAATATAAATCACCAGGACCTGAGAGATTACATCCCAGAGTTCTGAAGGAGCTGACAGATGTTATCTCAGAACCATTGTATATCTTAAAAAAATCTTGGAGCACTGGGAAACTACCAGAGTTTTGGAAAAGAACTGATGTGGTTCCCACCTTCAAAAAAAAGAAGAAAAACAAAACTACAGACCTATCAGCCTAACACTAATACCTGGGAAGATACTGGGGAAAAATAAATTTAAAAACTAGATCTGTGAACATATAGAAACAAAAAAAGTTATAATAGCCAGCACAGGTTTGTTAAAAACAGATCATGCCAAACCAATCTTATTTCATTCTTTAACAAAGTGACTAAACTTTATCTTTCTCCCATCAGGTCTGGTGGTGCATGCACAGCTGCTGCATTCCTGAAAGAATTTGTGACTGCTCCTCACTGGGCTCATTTAGATATTGCTGGTGTAATGGAAAATAAAGATGAGGTTCCATATCTGCGAAAAGGCATGGCGGGAAGGCCAACACGTACCCTGGTTGAGTTTATTACTCGACTGGCCCTAGACAAGCAAAGCTTCTAGAAAGCAGCTTTGTGAGGATCACCACTGGCTTTAAAAATGGTTAATTTGAACTTGGAATCAGCCAGTGTACAGATAAAATTCGAAAGGGCCATCCATCTTTTACTTTAATTTTGGGAGGCTACTTTGAAATGATCCAAGTGATAGACTATAAATTCATTCCATAGAATTCTACTAAATCACATTCACTTGTTATAATCTTCATTTCAGAAGCCTGTCCTATATTTGGTATTCAAAGAGTGATCAGTCTAAACCAACAGGAGTTATAATATGGATTGAATAATAGATACACAGCTATTACATATAATAAATATATCATCTGACACTTCTGGCTGTTGAGGTTTTTGTCTTTTGCAGAATATGCCTTCCAAAAGGATTTGTTTCATAGATGGTTGGGCAGAATATTAAAAAGAGGCGAAGCCTTATGCCAGCATGAATAAGGCTCCCATTTCTGCATGCCAGCTGGTGAAATTTGAATTTTATAGAGGATGCTATATAAGTGTTGGAAGAAATCTCCTTCTAGGTTCTGCTCCAAGTGGGGAAAAAGACACTGGAAACATGGAGACTGCTTGGAAAGATGGTTTAATGGTGGACAGGATCACATGGCTTGAGTTCCTGAACAGAAAAGGGCGGAATACAGCGAGTCCAAGGGTTTTTATGCTCTTTCTGGCTTTGCATTTCGTGGGCCCCCGAAAGAGTATCCTGATTGGTTGTCAGACTCCAAGGGGGTGGGGGTCTTAGCTAGCCTTGCTGGCTGATGGTCACATGTGCTTCCCAGGTCACATGCTTCCCAGGTCACATGTGGTGAGTTTCTGCCTCTATTGTGAGGGCTAATCCTATCTTTGTTGGATCTTTGGCAATTCCTACTATGGCTCTGCCTGAAGAAGGTAGATCTTTGTTATGTAGAATAGACTGGCCCAAGCCTTAATGGCCCATTGACAAAGGGTGGGGGCAGGAAGATGGGAGCTGCTTCAAAACATGCTTATCCATTTCTCATCCAAGGAAATATAATATTCTGCCTTTTTCATATTTCCTAAAATATTTCACTCTTCCAGGAAAGGGGTGGGTACTAACTTCCTACATAAGGATATGACTTGTCCTACAATGGGGTTTTGGTGAAAAATGAGCTTTGTGGAAAACAGCCCTGTGCTTCTAATGGGTGCTGGAAGGACTTGGCAGTCCATCATTCCTAGCAGGAGAGTGTGTACTGGGGGTCAGCAACATGCAGCTTTAGAGCTGCATGCGGCTCTTTGGACCCTCTCCTGCAGCTCCCTGTCAGATGATCCCACCACTGCGTGGCCCCTCCCCTCCCCGTCACTCCTTGCCTGCCCTGAGAAGAGAAGGGTGACTCCGATGGATTGAGACTTGCTCCATATTCCAGAGTGGGAGCGAAGCACCCCTCTACTTGCTTCTTTTTCCGGCCCTTGTTGGTGCTGTATGCATCTTAGCCGCTGGGGGAGATGCGCCGAGACACTGGCTGGGCTGCCTGGTTGCAGATGCTCCATGTCATAATGGGCTCCAGGAGGAAGAGGAGGAGGGGATGCCGTCTCCCCCATTGTGCAACGCACTAAGTTTAAGTGCAAGTGCAGCAAGGAGTCATGGAGGTGGCGGGAGGAATATGGGGAGTCACACGACTTTCTCCGCCCCGAGACACCAGTTTCCCCATATTCCTCTCGCTGCCTCCATGGCTGCTTGCTGCTCTTGCACTTAAACGTAGCACGCTGCACAATGGGGGAGACGGCATCCCCTCCTCCTCCTCCTCCTCCTGGAGCCCATTATGATGTGGAGTATTGGCTGCAGCTGGGCAGCCCAGCCAGTGTCTCAACGCGGAGAAAAGTCGCTGTCTCCCAACAAGGGCTGGAAAAGGAGGCAAGGAGTGGGGTGCTTCGCTTCCGCTCTGGAATACGGAGCGAGACTCCATCTGCTACCGTCGCCCTTCTCTTCTCAGGACAGGTGGGGGGGGCAGCCAGCTGACAGGGAGCCACAGCAGGAGGACGAAAGAGCTTCATTTATCTGGGAACCTGAAATGACTCTTGATTTAAATCATATGGTAAAAAGCACCCAAAGAAGAAAGAACAACATCAGCAAAAATACAACAACCCTCGCCTGTTTTTGGAAATGGTTCAAGAGGGAACCCGCACGTGCACACATACACACACACGCACACACACGAGAGAGAGAAAGGGGGAAAAAGAAGGAGAAAGAGAAAGATGAGGGGGAGAGAGAGACGAGAGACAGAGAGGGCTGCCTGCCATTTCCTGCTGCAGTCGGGCAGTGAGAGAGAGATTCTCCCAGCAGCAGAGTCTGCTCCCCTCGAGGCAACCTCATGGCACTGTGCTGTAACAGCCTTAGAGTCACTCGTTTTCCAATGCAATGTTTATTTTTGTATCTTTCCAGAGACAGAAAGAACATGGCCGAATTTCCTTACAATTATTCCCTGGGGGTGGGGAAATGGGGGAGAGAGAGGGAAGGAGGGAGAGAGAGAATAAGAATCTATTCCCCCTAAAATCCTTGATTTGTTTTATCTAATCTACTGAGCTGCAGAACAAGAAGATGCACAAGGAAGACAAAAAACCTGACGGATTTATAAAATTTGTAACACAACAATCCATGTCTTGCTATTTATTCTTCATTTGGCATTTTACATTAGAATAGTTTCTCCCAAACTTCATGATGCTCTCTGTAAAGGATAAAATACAGCTCCTATGATTTTTAATGACTATGACTGGAGATGATAGTTACTACATGAGGAATGAGTGACTTTGAGATGAGAGAGAGAGAAAGAGAGATGAGGGAGGGAGGGAGGAAGAGGGAGGGAGAGAAGGATGAGGAAGGGAGGGGGAGGGAGAAAGAAAGGAGCGGGAGAGGTAGAGGGTGAAAGAGAGATTTCTGTGGGAAACTGGTCCAAATGGCTCTTTGAGTTTTTAAGGTTGCAGACTCCTGGTGTGTGCAGTAGAAGGGGCAAAGGGGCTTGTGGCATTATACTTCCTACAGGGCTGGCTGAGCAATTCCAGGTGACAGACTGCCTTGAAGCAGCATCTCTGGGTGCTTTTCGGACAGAGAGGCTGGTTTGCATCAGAAATAAAGATTATTTTCTTAGGAAATGGCTCATTTTAACAACTTTCCTGTCTCTGAACTGGCTAAAATCAGGATACCCTTAGGAAGAATTGTCTTCCTCCCTTTTTGGTAGTTTGGAAGCACATTGGTTTAATATTGTAAGGTCCCAAAATATACTTGAGTCACCAGAATGCCAAAGAGACTCAAGATGAGGCTTGCAAAAAGCAGCAGATTTTATTTATGAGAAAACCAAAATACTGAGTGGGACTATATCCAGAACATATAGATACAATGCATGTGAGGAGATAGCCACACCTTGGGGAAGATTTGGCATCCTTTTTATACCCTCAGAGGAATCAGTTTAGTACCCAATTCTGGCCTCGTAGTTTAGTATTTTATATTCCTTGTTGCCTGTAAAAGTTTTATTTACTTTTCACTCACTTTTGACCTTTATTTTGGTCATTTAAATTTAAATCAATACAAATTGTACCAATCGTTTTCATTCAGGTGTAAAATATGGAAATTGGGTCTTTTAAAAATAATGTTGCAAATACTGTTTGATTTTAGTTACTTTTATAGACTGCATTTTTGTAAACTTTTTCTTGGTTTTGCTCTTGAATTTTCTATTGTTAAACAAAGTTATAATTTATTTTATCCTTCTGAATCTCTTGCAAATTTGCCTTTTTCATATTTGTCCTTTATTTTTTCAAATAAAATATCGTCACCTCACTTAGAAATCAAACTCCTGGCAGAAATGGGTGTATTGGCGGGAAAAATGGGAGGGATTATCATGAAAATAAGCTAATAACAATAACAATAACAATAACAATAACAATAATAATGAGGAGGAGGAGGAGGAGCAGCAGCAACAGCAGCAGCAGCTTGGTTGCTGCACTGAAGGGTACGGGATAACGCCCCAAAAACTTGCTCCTGCTCATTACTGATAAGTTTTGCACTTTTTAAATGTATGCACACATGCATGTATGGTATGTATTTCCATGGAGGCCCAAAGAAAATGCCTTTTCCGCCTTCGAGACCCAACCCGAGTCTTCGTCTCGCGATGTCGTGACGTACCAGCGCGGTTTCGTTTCCTCTTGCGCCTGCGCAATCGCTCCTTCAACTTTCTCTCAGTTACTATGGCCACTGGACTGAGTGGCATGTTTGGGAACCAGGGCCCGGTGCCCCCCCCGCCCCCTCCCCCGCCGCCCCCTCCGGTGGCCTCCGGAGGTCAGGGACTCGCGGGACTCCTTCCGCCGAACCCCACGGGTCCGCGAAACCCCATCGGTACCCTTGTGGATGATCTGGAGGCTTCTTTTGAGGTAGGCTCTGCAGTGCGAGCGGCCTCTCCTACCATAGAGATGACGGAAAGATCGACACTTGAAGTGGGGGAAACGCAGGACTATTGCCATCCTCTTTGGCAATTTCTACAGAGATGAAGTAGCTCGCCCGAGAAGTTCCTTCATCTTGATTTCCGTTTCTGTGTTTAAATGGCCGCCTGCTTGAATAGCGATGCCCGTTAATCCCATATTAACAAAATATATTTTCTGATCAGAATAAGGAAACATTTCATTCTATAATAAGCCAGCGTGGGTTGATAATGGCCGGGATCTCCCTTGGCTTGTGGAATTTTGTGGATTACCTTGGGTCCATCACTTTCAGCCTAGTGTACCTCGCTGGGCGGTGGTTATGGGGATAAAAAGATTCTCCTGGATATTCGCAAGAAAGGGAGAAAATTTGCTAAATTGAATCATACTTATTTTCCAGAAACATATCATTGCAGCCAGAATAAACCATGTTTTAGGGGCAATACTTTTGTTTAAGAGGGATTCCTTTCTCTAAAAATAATGCTTTATAAAATGGCATGTGAAATGTCTATATTTTGTAAGGATTTGAATTTTTGTAAAAAAAAAAATCTTTAAAAATAGCTTGTTAGTTAAAAATTAATGAACTTGTAACTCTTATAAGAAAATAGTTTATTGACATTGCAAATTGTATTGAACAAGACACTGTAAAGAGTTAATTTTGCAGACCTTCTAATTTTATCTCCAGCGTCATCTATTTATTCCATCCAGTCAAATGAGTTCTTTTGTTTGGAACCTACTAAATATTGTATGTCATTTTTAATAGAGCAAAGAATTGGAAATAAATATTGTAGAAGTATATTTTTCAAGAAAGTAAAAAATATACTTTAGTATAGCTTTATGTGTGCCAAAATATAAACTTCTTAATATTAACTGCTTTTGTAATAAATGGTTTTTGTAATTATCTAGGCTTGCTTTGCATCCCTTGTAAGCCAAGATTATGTAAATGGTACAGATCAAGAAGAAATTAGAACTGGTAAGTTTGGATGTCTATCTTCAATTTAATTTAGAATACGTATATGCAGAATGCTCATCTCTTTTTCTCTTTCTCTGTTTTGATCATGCTGGAGTTGAATTACCCATCTATGAAATTGTGCTGATAAATATTAGTGAAGGCTTAACAGCCAATAGTGACCAATTGAACCAGCAGTGTGCAGCAGCAGCCCAAAAAGCTAATACAATCCTTAGTTCTATAAACAGAGGCATAGAATCAAAATCATGTGAAGTATTAGTACCACTTTATAAAGCCTTAGTAAGGCCACACCTGGAATACTGCATCCCGTTTTGGTCACCACATTACAAAAAAGATGTTGAGACTTTGGAAAAAGTGCAAAGAGCAACTAAGATGATTAATGGCCTGCAACCAAAAACAAATGAAGAACAGTTGCAAGAGCTGTGGTGGCACAGTGGTTAGATTGTAGTATTGCAGACTAATTCTGCTGACTGCCAGCAGTTTGGCAGTTCAATTCTCACCGGCTCAAGGTTGACAGCCTTCCATCCTTCTGAGGTCAGTAAAATAAGATTGTTGGGGCAATATGCTGACTGTAAACTACTTATAAGCCTTTGTTAATTAGAGAAAGACCAATTAGAAAACGAGTGTGTGGACAGCAGAAGCTAGGGAAGCTCTAAAGATTGCTTCAAGTCTGCAAAATATTTAAAGAGGCTACATCGAATGGACAACATACTGATGTGAACAAATATGACAACATACTGATGTGAACGAATATGCTTCTACTGTTTCTGCTTATATTCAAAAGTGTATGGACAATGTTCTTAGAAATATTGTCATGACAGCAAATGAGAAACCTTGGATGTCATAGAAGGTTCATGCAATGTTGAAGGTGAGAAACACCGCTTTCAAATCAGGTGATGTGGCAGCACTTAGAATAGCAAGAGCTGATTTGAGACATGCTATAAAAACAGCAAAGTGGGCCTATAGTCAGAAAGTACAGAATTTCTTTCAAGATCCTGTGGACCCGAGACGCATGTGGCAAGGTATTCGGGTCATTACTGACTGTAAGGCAGCTTTCCAGACATATAAGGGTGACACGGATTCTCTAAACAAGCTAAATTTGTTTTTGGGACAGTTTGAGGCCACGGTATTCCAGCAAGGAAGGCTGTTTCCCTCCCAGATGAGCAGGTGCTCAGGTTTGATACAACTGCTGTTTGGAAGGTCCTTACATGTCTTAATGATTACCGTCCAGTTGCACTTGCTTCCATTATAATGAAGTGTTCTGAGAGACTGGTAAAGGACTATATGGTTTCATGCCTTCCCCCTACAATTGACTCATTACATTTTGCCTATCAGAAGAACTGCTCTATAGATGATGCACTTTCCTTTCTTGCTTCATCTTAGCTTAGTGCACCTGGAGGAGAAGAATACTCCTGTGCAAAGGCTGTTTATTGATTTTAGTTTGGTGTTCAACACAATCATTCCTCAGCATTTGATGAACAAACTGGGCCTATTAGGTTTTAATACTCCTGGCAGCTAGCCTGCTGCTTGCTGCCATGGAAAAGGGGGGAAGGTTCAGTAGAGAATTTTTCATTGCAACTTTACAATTAGGATCTGGGCTTTGCTTATCTCTCCAAGGTCATTTCTTCTAACTTTGATATGCAGCAGCCCTCTGGTTGCCTAGCTACAAGGGGGTGGGCTCTACGGTTTGTTTCAAGTTGCTGTTTCGCATACTTTGCCTCAGATCTTACCTGAAACTTGTTGCTTTCAGTTCGTTCCTAGTAAAAGTCCTTTTCTCTGAATATATAGAGCCAAGGGCTTTTCTTTCCTAGGAAATGGACAGAGGCAGCCCTGACATTAGGCAAGATCTGCTTTAATTGTCAACCCGAGATGGCAGTCTACCGTGGGGACCGAGCATCCAATGTCCAACCATGGGAGTAAGTTGGAGGAAACTGGAGTTACAGCCAGCTCCCCACTAGACCATACTCTGCTCGAGACGAGGCGGAATGGCAAGAGGAACTGGAGTTCAATGAGAAGCCCATCAGGCTCAGATCAGCATGGGGTAGAGGGAAGACCCCGCTCCCTGGAAGGAAGCCCAGAGGAAGTCATATTGAAACAGCCCCTGTTCTTGATACAACAAGTTAGGGGGAGTCAAAGAGCCCAAGAAACTCTTGCACATATAACTACCTGAGGTTCCTGGGTCACCCCAGGCAAAGCCATGGATAGAGCTACTACGGTGGGGGTTACACCCACTTTACCTAAATTGGCGCCAGCACAAGTGATGCTACCCCAGGCAGTGGCTGCTGCACAAGCCACTCAGCCTGTGGGGACCGTCCTCAAAGGCAGCGGGCCCCAAAGGTCCCAGCCTTGGGGCTAAAGTATGGGGAAGACCCTGAGCAAATAGGGTTCTTCCTGGTGCAAGCCTGGAACTACATGCAGGAGTATGGAGCCAAACTGGAGATGGGAGAAGCCTGAATAAGACAGGTAACCATTGCTCTGGAGAATGCAGCAGCCGAGTGGATGGTCTCCCTCCACAATAACTATGACCACTTTATGGCAGCCCTTCGCCAATAGTTCAAAGACCCACTGGCAGAGCGCAAGCCTCTGACCCAGATGAAGACAGTCACCTAATGGCAACAGTCAGCTGCATACACCCAGGCGTTCCGAGAATTGGCTTGCCAGTTAGCCACATGGCCCGAAGACATCCTCATTGACTGCTTCAAAGATTGCCTCAACAATGACGTGTACCACACCTGCATCTCATGCGGGGGCCCATGCACTCTACAATGCTGGTATGTGTTAATGGACAAAGTGGAGATCGACTTTGCCCATGACTGATGCTAGTGGATGGGGCAAGTCCTTCCCTCCCACACGTAAAAAATACTTCAGGACCACAAAAGGCGATGCCAAACCTAGACTGAAGTCCACGACATGCTTCAGATATGGGAAGGAGGGTTACTGAGCTGCAGCATGCCGATCCAGCAAGTCCAACCTCAGTGCCACAACAACTCCATGGAAGAAAGCAACAAAGCCAGCTCCAAATATCCGAGAGACAGCACTCAAAGGCATGGAGATCACAGAATTTGCCCCTCCTGGATCTGAGGGGTTGGGAGCTCCGACCAGCTCAGGGGAGGCTGAAAGTGACAACGACACCTGGTAAGTTGACATTTAACCATCCCTGTGGAACTAAGGGGGCCCTCCTCAGGGACCAAGGGGAGGATATTGGCTTTATTGGACTTGGGCTGCACTAGGTGTGTGGTTAGCCCTGAAGTCATTGAAAAGCTGGGACTGAGATTCAAATGGCTCAGGGTGCCTGTAGCGTTTTGCCAGCTAGATGGGACCGTGGCTGGAGGGACCCCAGCTCATTTTATAACTGAACCAGTGAAGATGAGAATGGGAAAGCATAAAGAGACTCAGTTTCATAGTGGCGCCAGGGATGGAGAGGCCCCTCCTACTTGGACTGCCTTGGCTGCAGAAATGGAACTCTTATGCGAATTGGAGGAGAGAGCTTTTAAAGATTTGGCAAAAAGTGGTCAAGAAAGAGGAAAAGATCCCAGAGACTGGGGGTAGAAGAAACAAAAAGCAGACGGTGCTGGGGGCAGTGGCTTGGAAACACCCAATCAGTGAATCCAGAATCCCGAAGGAGTATTGGGATTTATGAGATATGTTTAGTGAGAAAGGCTCCAATGTGCTCCTGCCTCATTGCCCCACAGACTGCAGTATTGAAATCCTTCCTGCGGCTAAGCTCCCAAAGCCTAAACTTTACTTGATGATTCCACATGAGCTAGGACAGCTTCATACCTTCATAGACAAAACATGGATTTATTCAACCAGCAAGGCCACGAGTGGCAGCCCCAGTTTTGTTCCCTGAGAACAAAATGCATTGACTAGAGGACTAAATGCGGTGTGCATAGAAAATATCTATCCCCTGCCTTGATGGACATGCTGGTGTGTTTAGCCAAAAGAAAAATCTTCACTAAATTAGACTTGTGGGAAGCTTACTACCAGGTACGAATCAAGGAGAGCGATAAATGGAAAACTGTGTTTAATTGCCCTCTAGGATGTTTCCAATTTTGGGTGCTCCCTTTGGGTCTATAGGAGGCCCCTGCGGTATTCAAGCAACTGATCAATGAGGTGCCTTACGTAATTGGATACTGGATTTTCTTATTAGGCCCCAGTTTCTGCGAGTTGGAAGAAAAGTTTCCAATTCCGTTTCCTTGAGTACAAGTTCCCCACAGGGCTATGTCTTGAGTCCGCTACTGTTCACCTTGATGACCCATGACTGCTGTGCCAAATCTGCTATGAATCAAATTGTGAAGTATGTGGATGATACTGTTCTGACTTAGCCTTCCTGAGTCAGCAAAACATATGAGTAGTCCCCAAAACCTCTTTTATTGCAACAGCTGTGAATTCTGTTCATTCACAGATGAGTCCCAAATAGTTGTAAAGAGTCCTTTAGGATAAGGCTGATAATCATCCACCTTTATCTCTCTTGACACGCTGCCAAAGACCTAATTGGCAAAGCCACACGGAGTCCAGAATCAAACACAGCTTCAGACTTTAAACTGAACAGAATTAACAACTGTGCTTCTTGCAAAGGCCCACGTACGTGCCTTTGCTCCTCTTTTAAGTCTTATGGGAGGGGCCAATCATCTTCAAGCCCTACTCATGCGTCATCCTTTTTGTTTTAACTGTTCTTGCCTTCTGGAAGCTCTGCACATGCGCGCACTGGGAAAAGGCTCCCCCTGTTCCTCTGCCTTGCTCAGGTCCGACTCTGGAGACAGCACGTACCTTCCAGATGGCCCTTTGTCTGCCTCTGATGCAGAGCCCTCGTCTGAGCCTTCCCCAGACTCCAGCACTGGCCCATATTCCTCCCCAACCTCTTCACTGTCCGACTCTGCTGCCAGCTCTGCAGGCTGCCAGTGAACCACAACAGACACGGCAGTGGTGGGTCTTACCCGGGATGACAATGAAGATGCTTATAGGGAAGAGGTGAAGGCTCTGGTGGACTGGTGCAATAAAAGTAACCTAATTCTAAATGTTAATAAAACAAAGGTCATTGTAGATTTTAGAAAGAGCTAGGATAGTCATACTCCACTGATTGAGAGTTTTTTTAACAAACTGCATCACTATTTGGTTTGGTGGCAGCAGTGCCTCTGATAGAAAGTCCATACAGAGAGTGGTAAGGACAGTCAAGAAGATTATAGGAAGCTCACTTCTTGTTATGGTTAGAGTGCAGTATTGCAGGCTATTTCTGTGGCTGCCTGCAATCTGGCAGATCGAATCTTGCCAGACTCAAGGTTGACTCAGCCTTCCATCCTTCCAAGGTGGGTAAAATGAGGACCCAGATTGTTGGGGGCAATGTGCTGACTCTGTAAACCACTTAGAGAGGGCTGTAAAAAGCACTGTGATGATATATAAGTCTAAGTGCTATTGCTATTTCTAGCAGGTCCATCAGATTCTGTAACAGCTTTGTTCCCTATGCCATCCATCTGGTAAACTCACAAGATTAGTTTTTAACACCATGAACATGTATACATCTGAACGACTATTGTTCCTCTGTGTCATATTTGTGGGTATATACATAATTTTGTATTTATTTATTTTGTCATGTTTATGTAATGTATATCGGGATGGTGACCCTTTGAGAGATGTATGCAACGAAATTTCATTTTAATGTTTGCCACTTAGTGTACTTTCAAAGTTGACAATAAAGTTATTATTCTATTCTCTATTCTACTCTATTCTCTATTCTCTCTTCTCTCTTCTCCGACACCGGCTGGCAGTCATATGCCATGATCACAAATCCTTAATCTCTGTATACCAACACCAAACAGCATCTGTTCAGTTGGAACAACACAATAATCATCGCCCCTGCTACCATCCGCCACTCGAGAATTCATTGAAGCCTGGCACTCCACAAGCAATTCCATCAATAGACACTTTAATCTACAACCAGCCTACGAACCCCTCAGAATGCAAACCAACCGGACAACCAACCAGAGACCGCACCAACCCTCAACGAATCCATGTAAGCCCTCCCCATCAGCAGTTCACCTCCCAATGACCCTTGTTTGATGTAACCTCCCTATCACAAGACCCATCACAAGACTCTGATGACTCACAGCTGACCCATCACAAGACCCTTACTTGACATACCCACATCTGAAACCCTTATAAACAGAAGAACAGTGACATTCACATCTCCTAAACTCTCTTGAAGGTGTTAGCTAGCCTGGTAATGAAATGTTTGGAAACCAACCCATTCGGAGAATGAACCTTACCCTTTTTGACCCTTGAGAGATGGGTAAAATTAGAGGGATTTTTAAATATCTGTTGTTAGATATCTATGGAGATTCTCAGTTATCCTGGTCATGGTTGTCCCAAAGGTGATTTTTCAAGAAGCAACTGGGACTTTCTTGTTTTTCTTTGAAGAAGTTTCGCTTCTCATCCTTTAGGACATCCATGATCTGGATCACTGAGAATCTCCATAGAAATTTAGCTATGCAGTTTGGGATGAACACCCTTAGAATGATGTGGAGTGTGAACAGATTTCCAGAAAAATTGCAGACTACAGGAACCATTTCCACTTCAGTTCGAGATGAAGACAACTCAGACTCATCCCCAACAGCCTGTGCCTGTGCTCAACAGTGAAGGGACACAGGACAGAAAACATCCTGCAGAAAGCACAGTTCCACAACACAATCCTTTCAGCAGTTCCAAGAGGCTTCACAACCATTTGCACTACTCAGGTGATGTAAGGCAAATGACCAGCTGTCTGCAAGGAATATAAATCCTATTCCCCACCATCTATTCAGAGCTGAAGAAGCTTCTTGGATGAGAAGCGAAATGTCTGCAAACAAAAACAACAGTCCTGTTACCTCTTGAAAAGCACGAGGTTCTCGCTTAAAGACTGCAACTGGGACTAGTGGAACAGCAGTTGCAAAGTGTGCTCATGTACTGTTTCATCTAATGACTGCATGACCACATTATTTTGTGACAAATTCTAGTCCTAATTAGAATAATTAAGCAAGGACTACCTGGTTATAATTTCAGGTTTTAAATTGGGGCTTGGGGAGGGAATGCTGTGTAGCCCTGAGCTTTTATGTTTGACTGGGATGGTATAAGGCAGCAGTTCTCAACCTGGGGGTCGTGACCCCTTTGGGGGTCGAACGGCCATTTCACAGGGGTCGCCAAAGCCCTCTCTCGCCCCCCCCTGCCTTCACTCACCCTCACCCTCTGCCTCTGTTGGATCGCTGTTTGCCGTTCGCTTACTCCGCCCACTCCCAATCTATTGCTGCCTCCTGAATCCCAGTTTATGGCTAGAGGGAAACAAACCATTTCAATTCTTGCCGCGGGGCTTCAAAGGGCCGCCCTACAGCTGATCAGTGTTAAAAGAAAACAAATGAGAAGACCGGTGCCTGCAAAAATAGAAAAAAACAACCCCTTTCAGTTTCAGCATAGGTTAATTACCATAAATTGATTTGATCAGCCTCCAGACTCTCAGCTGATTTGCTCTCAGCTGTTTTGCGGAGGGCTCTGTTGCTAGCTGCAAAGAGAGGAGCAGATTTTTTTTTCCCTAGCTATGCTGAAAAAACGAAATTGAAAGTAAAGCAGGGTCTTTGCTGCAACGTGACAAAATGAGGCAGAGAGAGATTTCTTTTTCTTTTTCCTCACCAAAAAAGGTAGGTGCAAAACTGCAAACAATGGGAAATTTAGGGCAAAAGAGGAGGTTCAAGATTTTAAAACACAAAAGAAAAAAAGCTCTATTTAACTAGGGAATTGTAATAATTGAGATACTATTAATTGTATATTGTGTTGAAAGCAGAAATGGTTAAGTTGTGGTTTGGAGGAATATATGGGGGAAATTATTTGGTTTATTATTATTGGTAAATATAATTAATTGATTTGTAAGAAATTGGATTGCATGGAAATAATTGGAACATTCATGTTCATATTGATTGATATACAAAAAAGATAGTTATATAACTAATTGATTTATATTAAAATGTTGAATTTGTATTAAACAACTGTATTACATAATTACGTAATTAACCAATGTGAGGATGAATATAAAAATAGATGACAATGGGAAGGGGTATAATATAGAATAGAAGGGAAAAATTGAATTTGATTAAGATTAGAGATGAGGATGAAGGGTAATATTGGTTTTTTTTAAAAAATAGATGAGGAATAAATATGGCAAAAAGAAAATATAGAAATTGTAAATTTAATTGAAATGACTAAACACTGGTTAAATTTGTGAACCGGCCAAATACTCTGTTCAAAGAAAATACATTGTATGTTTGTATGTGTGTTTCTAATTATTGCTATTTATTCATATATTCTTTTATTCTTTAAAGTTTAACAATTCATTCTTTATCTTAATATCTTTATATTTGTTTGGGGTTGGTTTTCTTCCCTTTCATCTTTTTTATTGTACAGCAATCTTTCTCCTCAAACCTACCACCTCTCTCTCTTCTTTCCTTCTTACTTTCTCTTCCCCCCGCTGCTCTTCTCCTTCTCCTCCTCTCTTCCTCCCTCTCTTACCCTCACTCCTACTCTAATTTCCCTTCCCTTCCTTCATCCCTCTCTATTGCTGTATCCTTTTATGCATATGGACTACTCAGAGGACTGAAAAAGTTATTTTTCACTGGTCCTCACACTTTTGACCAGTCCTCGAACTTACGACTGTCCTCACATTTTAAGTTTTTTGCCCTATCTTATCACCATGGTGAAGAGAAGCAGTTGTGAAATGAGTGACGTGGTTGTTAAGAATGCTGCACAGGCATAAATGTGAGGATGGTCATAAGTGTGAGGACCAGTCAAAAGTGTGAGGATCTGTCAGAAATCACTTTTTTCAGCCCTCTGAGTAGTCCCTATACACATAGCCATGGCCACCCGGTCACATGACCAGCTAGCCATGCCCACCCAGTCACATGACATCCAAGCCACGCCTACAAAATAAGCCACGCCCACAGAACCGATAGTAAAAAATTTTAGAACCCACCCCTGGTTGGGGGTCACCACAACATGAGGAACTGTATTAATGGGTCGCGGCATTAGGAAGGTTGAGAACCACTGGTGTAAGGTCTGCCTTCAGCAAGGGGTTGGACTAGAAGCTCTGTGATTCTGTGTTCTATGTTTGTAACATTGAAACATCCCACTCTCTTAAACTGCCTAAAGTATGTATTTTACCTCTTAAACTCACATAAAATGAACTACAAAATTTCAGTTCTACCCACTCCAGTGATGGTATAGTTCTACTACCCATAACTCGAACAATAGATCCCAAATATACTTTCTGCCCTGCCACTCTCCTCTCCATTTCAACTCCCCTTGCCCATCTCCTCTTCCCCATCTCTGCTGTTTTGCTCCCCTGCCTTCTACCATCCCTACTGACCTTTGCCATCTTCTGCTGCTGATGGGACAGCTGGTGGCCTTTTGTTTTACATCATTTTACACATGTAGATCCAAGTATTTTACACTTCTCTTAACTAGGTTTGTTAAAGTTACATAGTATTTATCTTTACTTTAATTTTTTAATAGTGTTAAACTTGTTGCTCATTTCCTAGGTGTTGATCAATGTATCCAGAAATTTTTAGATGTTGCACGACAAACAGAATGCTTTTTTCTACAGAAAAGGTTACAATTATCTGTCCAGAAACCAGACCAAGTAATTAAGGAGGTAAGGATATGGTTTTCTTTAGACTTGAGCATGATATCTGATTCTATGCTAAATTACAACACAGTAATTGGAATACAGTAATTGGAATATTGCTATGAGGCATAAGTGGGATTAAAACCATTTATTACATAAATTAGGGCTGAATCTCCCCCATCAGAGTATTTTAATGTACTTGGTGAAGAAGTGATTGATCATTGTATTAGGATGATGGTTTGCTATCTCTAATCTCTTAAATTTATTTGCTGCCTATCTTGCCATGTGGCTACTCTAGGTGGCTTACAATAATACAAGGGAAGAAAATGAAAGGAGCGTAAATGGAAGTAGTAAGATAATAGAACAATAAAATAAACAATGAAAACAATACAATGAGAATAATACATCGATATAATTAAAAAGATGGATGGGTGGAGAGCAGTACAGAGCAAAACGGGGGAGGGGGGAGAAATGTGTAGTTGGCCATCAATCCAGCACTCATCCAGCCTCCCACTTGGTCCCCAGGCTAATCAGCAGAGCCAGGTCTTTAGGCTATTGTGGAAAAATAGGAAGTATTTTTATTTTATCTGTTAAATTTATGTTAAACGAGATTTTGAAGAAAACCAGTTGTTTTTGGAATGTTTTCCCCTCTGCCCACCCACCTTGTGTTCTTTTTTCTACTAAAATTCAGCCATTAGTGCTCTGACTAGTATTGTTTGTATCATCTACACAGCAATGGAATTATTTTGCTGTATAATAATATAAATTTTAATTTGGGTAAATGTCCACTGAATTCATGATGATCTAGGTAAAATCGTAAAAGTTCATAGGCACATCCATAAACTTGAAGCTTAAACTTTATTATGGCCAAAGATTAGCCTGGTGATACCCATAACCATAATTCATCATGTTCTTGATGAAAAATGAAGAAAAAAAATCACTTTATTTTTGTGCAACACATAAGAACTAGTGTGAGACTATTGTAATTAAAAATGAGATAGAAATTCATCACGAGGAGTTAATTGTTTAAGGAAAGGAAGCAGCTATTAGTGTAATTCAGATAATTTATTGGAACACATTATACTTATTTTTCTAAGGTTTTGTAGTTATTTTTGTTCAAATGCAAATGTTTTTCCAAGGAGAGATTCTTAGTTTCTTTCATGTATGCTTCTTTTTCATGTAGGATGTTTCAGAACTGAGAAATGAATTGCAGCGGAAAGAAACACTAATTCAGAAACACTTGGGAAAACTTCGTCATTGGCAACAAGTTTTAGACGATATTAATATCCAGCAGAAGAAACCTACTGAGATGCCTCAGGGACCTCTAGCTTATCTAGAACAAGCTTCAGCCAATATTCCTGCACCTCTCAAGCAAACGTGAAAAGAAGCATCATTGAAATGCTGGAATAATTTTTGCTAGACCTTCATAAATAACATTGTACATTTTGTATTGAAAATATGTTGTTTTTGAAAAACTAGACAGCAAGGAGCCTAACATAAATGAGGCTACTGCTGTCATTGTATGGATCAGAAAGTGTGATTCTTTTATTCTATCTCCTGCAAACAACACTGTCTCCCTGGCTATGGAGATATTCTAAGGAACAAGAACAGTCTATCCCATGAGCTTCCAACATAATTTTACTTCTGTAAATCAAGTGATTGCCGTTAACATTATCTTTTGTAATCATGGTGCTTTTAATATCCTTGGGACAGTTGCTTCTGGTTCTGTGCTTAAACATTCTTGTGACACTATAAAAAAATGCCTATGAGAAATATGTCACAATCTGAATTGTTTTAATACAAACCAAAATTACTTTCTGAATCTACTTTTTGAGTTGGGCAGCTGTATGCTTTTAAGTAAATTAAAAAATGCACATGGACAAATTAATGTTTATCTTTATTTTAATGATGTTACAAATGAATATCTGGTGAAAGTAGTTTTTATTTTTGTGTGATAAATTAACTTTATATATACAAACATAGGTGTTACTTTTTTACAGACCACTTACGAGAATTCTATTTTCCTAAGAAGGTTCTATTACATATTGCATAGTGATAATAAAAGTTGGCATTTTAAAAATTGTTCTTAGTTTTCTTCCTCTTAAAATTACTTTAATACTCTAATAGTTGGCACTTACTGGTAATTATGTCACAATTCAACATAGAAATCGTCACTAAATCTGAGCTGAACTGTGGTAATGATGTCAAGGCCATTGCAAGTGCAGAGAATGCAAATATACTATTATTTTGTTTAAACAGATGTTATAAGAACATTTCAGATAATGTAGATATGTACTAAGATTTTTTCTGAAATCTCTAAAAAGTAAACCTGAATTCAAGTGGAATTGGAGTGGAATGCTCCAGCCATTTTGATACTGGTGTGCTATCATTTTGAGATTACACATACATATATATTTGATGCATGAATCCCAATTGGTATATTCTTTCACTGAAATTTTTCCACTAGTAATACTGGGAAAACTTTTTTTCTTCTTTGCTGACTCTCACACATCCTGAAAATGTGTTTTGGCAGTTGGGGCAGGCAAGGAGAATGTCCAATAGGTAAAATGGCAAAATACATGACTTTGCCCAGGATGAATTTAAATGCTCAGTTCTAATTTAAATACATAACATTCAAATATATTGAACACAGCACTTAAAACCTTTGTTTATTTTTAGAAATAAAAAAATCTGGGTACATCACAGGTGTGTGCAGATTCATGGTTGACTAGAACCATTTTCTCCACTTATGTGCCTATGTTTTAGACCAAGGTTAAGAGCTCAGCTGTGACTGAGCATAAAAACATTCCACTTCTAAATACAATATGCATTTAAAGTATATATTATAGCAAACTACATAGCAAGTTAACTATCTTTGAGTTGTCAAAGTCTTATTTACTAATAACTGGGAAAATTAACTTTCAATGTTTCAAAGTGTATATGTTGCTATTAGTATTTCAAAGTGTCAAACGGTTTAAGATTGGGAAACATTTAAGCACAACCTCTTCATGTCTTATCTGTCTGGCTTTATTTTTCTATTTTGTTGGTTTTTTATAAGTAAATGCCCAGAACCAGCATTTCTTATATGTATGTAAATAAATGAAATATGTTTACTTCTGTAGTGAGATCTTCCTTGTAGATTTTACTTGCATCGGATTACATATAATGGGGCCTTTACAGTGACAAATTCCTAGCTCTAAAATATTCTTCTAAGGTTATTAGTTTAAGATTGATGTCTTTTTAGTAAGTTATATTTATGTTTCCTAGACCGCTAAAACAGCCAGTTTTGTTCTGCATAAGTATCTTTGTAAGTTGCATGGCTTAAATACACTAGTCTTGATGTTATTGCTGATATAGTGTTAAAATGTAAGTCCAGTAAGATATTTGTACTAAGAATCCAAAAGGTGCTTTTTCAAGAGGAAACTGGACTTTCTGGTTTTGCTTTGAAGACGTTTCACTTCTCATCCAAGAAGCTTCTTCAGCTCTGACTGGATGGTGGGGAATGGAAGGATTTATACTTCTTGAAGACAGCTGGTCATTTGCATTCTTATAGTGAGTCGTTAAGGCCACTTGGAGGTTTAACTGTCATCAGGTTCACCTGAGTGGTGCAAATGGGCCATGCATGTGCGCCACGCACCAAACGCATGTTGCACGCATGTGCAGTGCGCACCAAAAGGAGGCTTGGGAAAGTAAGTAAAAGTAAAACAGCGCAGGGGGTGGGGTGATCAGCTGTGGTGCGCAATAGTTGGAACCTTTTTAAAAACTTATTAAAAGCATTTTTTACTACCTATTCGCCCAAACTGGTAGTAAAAAAATGCTTTTAAAAGGTAAAAAAACTGCTGATGATTGTGGGGCACACCTATGATCGTCAGAGCCTTTTTTTAAAAAACTTTTTTAAAGCATTTTTTACTACCTTGTCAGCATTCCAGAAAAACCCCCAGCTCCAAGTAAAGACTCTGAAGCAAGCATTTTCAAAGTTCTATTTACTAGAATAGGTAAATTGGCACATCTGGGAAAACCCGAATCTGAGAGGTAAATTTTACCCTCAGTAAATCAAAACCTCCAAAACCATCTCCTCAGTCCTCAGTCGATCACATGTTCCAATCAACCACCATCCCATCTTGAGACATCACTCCGACCACTCCTTCTCCAGATGCAGGACTGCCCTGACCTTGACCAACAGGAAGAATGCTATTATGTCCACAGACAACCCCTCTACTAAATCCCTCCTACTTTCCCACACATGAGAAGGTGGCAGCATGGAAGCTTCTGGCCTAATATGGCTTCCAAACTGACAGGCGTGCCCCCCTGCAGAAAAAAACACACCCTGAAAAATAAAACAGATAAAACACAAAAGAAGGGGTTAACACCTTGTACAGGACCCCTTAACCCCCTCTCCCCCCTCCAGGCGGACCTTTTGGTTACTCAGGGAAATTATGAAATTGCTTTACTAGAGTATCAGCATTCACATCCCAACTTTTCACCCAAGTAGCTTCAGACAACGGGTACCCTTTCCAGTGTACCAAATATTGTAACCAACCCCTGTATAGTCTAATATGCGAGGGAGGCTAAATTGGACAGTCACTGGGTTAATCGCTTTCACTATAGGAAAGGGACCTATGAATTTGGGTCCAAACTTCTTGCTAGGTAACCTCAATCTTAGGTATTTGGTTGACAAATACACCTTATCTCCTATTCGGAAAGGTGGTTGGAGAGACCGGCGTTTGTCAGCCTGGGCCTTATATTTTTCTGCTGATTCAGCTAAAGCTTTCTTAGTATTCTCCCAACCCTTTTTTAATGAGGTCATCCATTTTGTTAGGGACATGGAAGTGGATGGCTCTCTAGGCAACTCAGGCATTGGCACAAAATCCATGCCCGTAGTTATCTGAAAAGGAGTCAACCCAGTGCTGTTGTGTACTGCATTATTGTAAGCCACTTCCACGAACGGTAATAAGTCTGTCCAGTTTTCTTGTTGATAATTTACATAACATCTAATGTATTATTCCACCATTGAGTTCAATTTTTCAGCTGATCCATTAATCAAAGGGTGGAAAGCTGAGCTAAGCCCCTGGGACAACCCAATGGACCACAGGAACTCCTTCCAGAACTTAGCAGTAAACTGGATCCCACAATCTGATATTATTCTCCTTGGAACCTCATGTAGTCTGCAGATGTGCTTCACGAAAAGCTTTGCCAGCTTCTTGGCTGAGGGTAGTCCGTTGCAGGCAGTGAAGTGTGCTTGTTTGGAGAATAAATCAATGACAGTCCAAATCACCTTGTTCCCCCCGCTGTCAGGGAGTTTGACTATGAAGTCAATTGCAATCTCCTCCCAGGGTTTGGTGGGTTCGGCCACAGTCTGGAGAAGCCCAGGCGGCTTCCCTGGTCTGGACTTCCTGGTGGCGCAGCTTTTCACATAGTCTTCTACATCAGCTTTCATTCTTGGCCACCAGAATTGTCTCCTAGTCAAATGGAGGGTTTTTTAAAAATCCAAAGTGGCCCCCTAGTTGAGAATCATGACCCCTCCTTAGCACCAGGAGTCGCATGCTGCTGGGCACATAAATCTTACTCCCCTTACTAGTCAATCCCTCTCTTAGGATTAGGTTCGTCTGGTTTTCCTTGAACCAGGAATCAGTTGAGAGCGCTGTTTTTAGCTCTGCTGTCAACTTGTCTTCAGGGAGGTTGGAACCATGGCATGGCTTGCGCCAGGCTTGGGCTGCTGGCTGAGTTTCAGAGATCATGGCATGAACTATCACTTCTTGTTGGCTGTCAAACTGGGGCTTATGGGAGAGAGCATCGGCTAATAGGTTTTTCCCCCCCGGAATGTATTTCAGGTTAAAGTTAAAGTGTTTGAAATACTGAGCCCAGCAAACCTGCTTGGGGGAAAGCTTCCATGGGGTCTTCAGCACCTTGAGATTTTTGTGGTCAGTCCACACTTCAAAAGGCTCATTAATTCCCTCTAGGAAGTGTCTCCAGGATAGGAGAGCCCATCGCATACCACCCATCTGCACTCAGTGTCCGTTAACATTCTCGATATGTAAGCACACAGCATTAGTTCGTTTTGGGCATTCCTTTGCAATAGAATAGCAGCCACCGCCACATCACTCGCGTCAGCCTGGACCACAAAGGATTTATTTGGGTCAGGGTGCTGGAGGATCGGCTCCACTGCGAATAGGCATTTTAATTGTTCAAAGGATTTTTGACAGTCCATTGTCCAAGCTAGGGGTTGGCTAGGTTTTGGCTTGGTGGGAGACGGACCAGTTTTTAGTAATTCTGTCAAGGGGAGAGCAACCTCAGTGAAGGAAGGGATGAATTGTTTGTAAAAATTTGCAAACCCCAGGAAGCTTTGAAGTTACTTACGGGTTCATGGGGGTTGCCAGTCCAGCACTGCCTTCAACTTCCCCAGGTCCATTTCGATTCCTTTATTTGACACCCTGGATCCCAGGTAGTCCAAGAATTCCTTATGGAACTTGCATTTTGACAGCTTTGTCATTTTGACACCTAGTTTGGCCACTAGGAGTTTTTTCAGCACTTGCCTGACTAATTTGACATGTGCTTTCATATTTTCGCTGAATATAAGAATGTCATCCAGATAAACAAGGACCCCCTTATACAGGAGCTCATGCAGAACTTCATTGATCAGTTGCATGAAGACTGCGGGGGCCCCTTGTAGTCCAAAAGGCATGACCCGGAATTGGAAGCTCCCCAGGGGGCAGTTAAAAGCAGTCTTCCATTTGTCTCCCTCCTTTATGCGAACCCGGTAGTAGGCTTCCCTTACATCTAACTTGGTGAAAATCTTGCCTTTTGACAAATGGTTCAGCAAGTCTTTCATTAGTGGTAGGGGGTAGGTATTCTGTATGCAAATGCAATTTACTCCCCTAAAGTCGACACACAATCTCAGCCCCCCATCTTTCTTTTCTTTAAACAATACGGGAGTAGCCACCCTGGATTTTGCAGGCTCGATGAACCCTTTGGTTAGCTGGTGTCAATGTACTTCCTCAACTCGGTCATTTCAGCAGGTGTCATGGAGTACATCCTGGGTTTTGGCAACTTGGCTCCCGGTTCTAATTCGATGGCATAATCCATGGGCCGATGAGTGGGGAGGAGGTTACTTTCCTTCTCGCTGATCACTTCAGCTAAGTCTGCATAAACCTTAGGAATTTGAGGTTCGCCTGGAGGCCTGTCTGAACAAGCTACTGCTGTTTCTGGCAGTTGGCCCTTATGGGTGGGCTATTCCTGGGGAGGAGGGGCAGGGGGTAGTAGGCCAACCCCCATTATGATTTTCCGGTATCCATCTTCCCATTTGATGGTGGGGGCCCATTTGTCCAGCCAAGCCAGGCCCAGTATGACAGATTCTGACATCTTTGGGGTTACTATAAATCATATAAATTCATGATGTCTTCCGATTTCTAATCTAACCAGTTCTGTAATTTGGGTGGTGGGGACCCCTCCAATTAACGTCCCATCCACCTGGTGAAATTTAATTGGGCGCTTTAAGGCTGTTGTTTTGATCCCCAATTGTTCAACAATTGGAAGTCCAATTAAACATCTGGTGCAGCCAGTATCTATTATTGCTGGCAGTTCTCCTTGCTTCCCTTTCTCTGGCACCACCAGTTTCACTTTAATTGAAAGGGGGGGATGAGTGAACTCACCATCGGGTCTTCATCTCTGCTAGCCTCACCGGGAGCGGTTTCTTTGGCCGGAGGTTCCTCGCTCTCTTCAGTGGGGAGGGAAACCTCTACGTCTTGTCTGGTGAATCGACTGGTGTCTGGGGCCTTCCTTGGAGCCCTTCTGCCTTGTGCAGCTGTGGCAGGACATTACTGTGGAACTGGGTCAGGGGTCCGGCACTCAGAAGCTCAATGTCCTGGTTGTCCACACTGATAGCATTTAATCACCCCTGCCGGTTGAGGGGAGGTGAATTCAGCAGGCTTTGAAAGGGGCCGTCTAGCTAAAGCTCTCCAAGGATGCTTCTCTGCTGGGATTTTGTGGTGGGGGTGGATTTCTCTGTCTAGAGCTATGGACATGGTAAACCAGTCGTGCAGTCGCTCAGGCACCACCCGGACGCCATAGGCTGTTCTGACTTCTTGGTCAATGGCCTCTTTAAAATAGTATAGGAGTATGCAGTCTGGCCAATGCCCCAGGTTCCCTGCTATTTGTCTAAAGTCCCATACAAAGTCTTTTATGGGTCGATTACCTTGCTTCATCACCTTTAGTGTGGCTTCATTTTCATTTATTTGATATGGGTCTTCAAATCTGGCCCGGAGCAGTGCAACAAACCCATCGCCATCATTTAGTTCCACAGCGCCCTCATTGTGCAGTTGGGCTATCCATTCAGAAGCCTCCCCCTCATTCATCCCATCAGAAATCACCAATACCAAGTCCCGGTCTGACTCGTATTGGTCTCCATATTGATCTACATGAGCCCAGACCCTGCTGAAGAAGTAAGCCAGTTTGGCAGGCATACCATCAAAGATTGCTCTGAAGCAGGGTGGCATTGGCCTCATGGGTTGAGGGGGCCTGGCAATGGGTGGCTGAGCTGGAACCTGTGGCGGAGCTGCTGCTGGTTGCCGGACTCCAGCTGGCTGCTGGGGGAGGGGGCCCAGCTGCTGAGCTGCTTGCTGGGCTGCAGAGAGTGGGGGGGACTCCACTCAGCTGCTGGATTAGTCCCCCCTATGGTGCCGGGATCATTGGGCCACATTGAAGCCATGGGGATCCCTGGAAACTTGGAGCAGACGGTGCTGGATACCACTGGCACTGGACCCACCCCTGGTTGGGATAAAATCCCCAGCCTGGGGGTATGCATTCAGCAGAAGGTAGCACAAAGGCAGGCTTTTTTGAGATTTGATGAAGGCCCACTTGGGATAGCCACACATTCTGAAGGCTTCTTTGATATGTTTTAGTTCTTTTTCTTTTCCATCTTCCATTCGGTGATGTAGGGTTCTGATGACTCCCATTTTGTGCTCCAGTGGGTGGCGAGAATCAAAATGTAAACATTGATCTGTATGTGTGAGTTTTCTGTAAACTTGAACGTTAAGGCTTCTGTCTTCCTTAATGTCTACTGCACAGTCCAGGAAGGCTAGACTATTTTTCTTAACATGTTCCTGTGTGATCTTAAGGAAAATAGTCTAGCTTTCCTGGACTATGCAGTACACCTTAAGGAAGCCTCAACATTAGGGAAACAAAATGACTACTTCATAAATGCATGGCACAATATAGGAGAACAAACCCATCAGGGCAAGATTCAACAATCCATCTGCATTTAAAAGACAAAAGCCACTCTTTTGAAGACAGCAAAGTACACATTTTTGGACAGAGGACCACTGGTTTGAAAGGGGTCAAAGAGGTCATTATGTCAAAATTGAGCAGCCTTCTCTCAACAGAGGGGGAGAGATACAACATCATCTATCTCCAGTCCAATCTCCATTTGCACCACTCAGGTGACCCTGATGAAACAGATAAACCTCCAGATAGCCTTAACAACTTGGTAAAAGAATGCAAATGATCAACTGTCTGCAAGGAGTATAAATCCTTCCATTCCCTACTATAGCAACAGCAATAGCACTTATATAATGCTTTACAGCAGCGATTCTCAACCTGGGGGTCACGACCCCTTTGGGGTCCGGCCATTTCACAGGGGTCGCCAAAGCCCTCTCTCACCCCCCCCCCCACACACCTTCACTCACCCTCACCTCTGCCTCTGCTGGATCACCCGGTCGCCATTCGCTTACCCCGCCCACTCCCAATCTATTGCTGCCTCCGGAGTCCCAGCTGATGGCTAGAGGGGAAAAAAACTTTAAATTCTTGCTGCGGGGCTTCAAAGAGCCGCCCTACTCTCAGCTGTTTTGCGGAGGGCTCTGTTGCTAGCTAGCTGCAAAGAGGTAAATTCCTGGAGCAGATTTTTTTCCCCCTAGCTATGCTGAAAAAGCGAAATTGAAAGTAAGCAGGGTCTTGGCTGCAACGTGACAAAATGAGGCAGAGAGATTTCTTTTTCTTTTTCCTCACCAAAAAAGGTAGGTGCAAACTGCAAACAATGGGAAATTTAGGGCAAGAGGAGGTTCAAGATTTTAAAACACAGAAGAAAAAAAGCTCTATTTAACTAGGGAATTGTAATAATTGAGATACTATTAATTGCATATTGTGTTGAAAGCAGAAATGGTTAAGTTGTGGTTTGGAGGAATATATGGGGGAAATTATTTGGTTTATTATTATTGGTAAATATAATTAATTGATTTGTAAGAAATTGGATTGCATGGAAATAATTGGAATATTCATGTTCATATTGATTAATATACAAAAAAGGTAGTTATATAACTAATTGATTTATATTAAAATGTTGAATTTGTATTAAACAACTGTATTACATAATTAATCAATGTGAGGATGGATATAAAAATAGATGACAATGGGAAGGGGTATAATATAGAATAGAAGGGAAAAATTGAATTTGATTAAGATTAGAGATGAGGATGAAGGGTAATATTGGTTTTTTTAAAAAATAGATGAGGAATAAATATGGTAAAAAGGAAATATAAAAATTGTAAATTTAATTGAAATGACTAAATACTGTGTTGGAAGAAATATCCTTCCGGGTTCTGCTCCAAGTGGGGAAAAAGACACTGGAAACATGGAGACTGCTTGGAAAGATGGTTTAATGGTGGACAGGATCACATGGCTTGATGGGGCCCATTGTGTTAGTTTCTGTTGCTATTGTGTTGCAAATGTCCTTTGACAAAGGATTGACTTTCTGCCTCTGGCCCATTAACAAAGGGTGGGGGGCAGGAAGGTGGGAGTTGCTTTGTCTGTAAAATATGCTTCTCCATTTCTCATACAGGAAAATATAATATTCTGCCTTTTTAATATTTCCCAAAATATTTCATTCTTCTAGGAAAGGGGTGGGTGCTAACCTCCTACAACTGTTTAAATTTTTGTGAACCGGCCAAATGTATTTCAAAGAAAATACATTGTATGTTTGTATGTGTGTTTCTAATTATTGCTATTTATTGCTATTTGTTCTTTTTTCTTCTTTAAAGTTTAACAATTCATTCTTTATCTTAATATCTTAATATTTGTTTGGGGTTGGCTTTCTTCCCTTTCATCTTTTTTATTGTACAGCAATCTTTCTCCTCAAACCTACCACCTCTGTCTTTTCTTTCTTTCTTACTTTCTCTTCCCCCCTCTTCTTCTTCTCCCTACTTCCTCTTTCTTTCTCCTTCTCCTCCTCTCTTCCTCCCTCTCTTACCTTCACTCCTACTCTAATTTCCCTTCCCTTCCTTCATCCCTCTCTATTGCTGTATCCTTTTATGCATATGGACTACTCAGAGGGTTGAAAAAGTTATTTTTGACTGGTCAAAAGTGCGAGGACCTGTCAGAAATCACATTTTTCAGCCCTCTGGGTAGTCCTTTTGTGTACAGGGACTACTCAGAGGGCTGAAAAAGTTATTTTTGACTGGTCCTCGCACTTTTGACCAGTCCTCGAACTTACGACTGTCCTCACAATTTATGTTTTTGCCCTATCTTGTCACCATGGTGAAGAGAAGCAGTTGTGAAATGAGTGACACGGTTGTTAAGAATGCTGCACAGGCATAAATGTGAGGATGGTCATAAGTGTGAGGACCAGTCAAAAGTGCGAGGACCTGTCAGAAATCACTTTTTTCAGCCCTCTGAGTAGTCCCTATACACATAGCCATGGCCACCCGGTCACATGACCAGCTAGCCACGTCCACTCAGTCACATGACCTCCAAGCCACGCCCACAAAATAAGCCACACCCACAGAACCGGTAGTAAAAAAATTTAGAACCCACGCCTGGTTGGGGGTCACCACAACATGAGGAACTGTATTAAAGGGTCGTGGCATTAGGAAGGTTGAGAACCACTGCTTTACAGCCCTCTCTAAGCGGTTTACAGAGTCAGCATATTGCCCACAATAATTTTGGTCCTCATTTTACCCTCAGAAGGATGGAAGGCTGAGTCAACCTTGAGGCTGGTGAGATTTGGGCTGCTAAATTGCAGGCAGCCGGCAATCAGCAGAAGTAGCCCTCAATACTGCACCCTAACCACTGCGCCACAGTGGCTTATTCTGCACCATCGAGTCAGAGCTGAAGAAGCTTCTTGGATGAGAAGCAAAATATCTTCAAAGAAAAACCAGAAGCTCCAGATGCCTCTTGAAAAAGCATATACCATATTTTCCGGCGTATAAGATGACTGGGCGTATAAGACGACCCCCAACTTTTCCTGTTAAAATATAGGGTTTGGGCTATACTCGCCATATAAGACTACCCCTCTTCCAATGCACACCAAATAAAAATTAAAAAACATCAACTGGCTCACCTACAATGTAAAAGCAGCTGTGCTAGACCCAAAATGGCCCCTGCAACAAGCAGGAACCTCACACAGCCACAAAAAGCCCCCCCAAAAAACTTTCACACTCTAAACACACACAACACAACACAACTGGCTCACCCACAATGTAAAAGCAGCTGTGCTAGTCCCAAAATGGCCCCTGCAACAAGCAGGAACCTCACACAGCCACAAAAAGCCCCCCAAAAAACTTTCACACTCTACACACACACAACACAACACAACTGGCTCACCCACAATGTAAAAGCAGCTGTGCTAGACCCAAAATGGCCCCTGCAACAAGCAGGAACCTCACACAGCACAAAAAGCCTCCCCAAAAAACTTTCACACTCTACACACACACAACACAACTGGCTCACCCACAATGTAAAAGCAGCTGTGCTAGACCCAAAATGGCCCCTGCAACAAGCAGGAACCTCACACAGCCACAAAAAGTCCAAAAAACCAACTTTCACACTTTACACACACAAAATTCCACATACAGCTTTGTGAGATTTTGTGTGTTTGTGTAGTTAGAGTGAAACACTACAGAAACACACTAAATCTCAGAAAGCTGCACAAATATTATTTTATTTTATTTTATTTTTATTTTTATATGAAAGCTAAATTTAAAACTTCCTAAACTTTAAATGGCTAGGTCTAAAAAAGAACAACTAAAAATACCCAATTGACTATTTTTTTTAAAGCTCCCAAAGGGGAAAAAAACTTACCCAATAGAACAGGGGTCTCCAACCTTGGCAATTTTAAGACTTGTAGACTTCAACTCCCAGAATTCCTCAGCCAGCTTTGCTTTGCTGGCTGAGGAATTCTGGGAGTTGAAGTCCACAACTCCCTGCTTGCTTGATTGCTGATTGCTGATGGAATAGATTCAGGCAAGCGAAGCAAGGCGTTGGGACTAGCAGCTGAGGTAAGCAAGCTGGAGGGGGAAAACTTTTTATCTTTTACCTGGCTCTGGCCATCCCAGCTGAGTTGCAGAGAACTCAGCTGGGATGGGATCGACCGTCAGAGCTGGGACCGTCAGAGCCATGGTTCTGGCGATCCCAGCTGAGTTGCAGGGAACTCAGCTGGGATCGTCAGAGCTGGGATCGACCGTCAGAGCTGGGACCGTCAGAACCATGGTTCTGGCGATCCCAGCTGAGTTGCAGGGAACTCAGCTGGGATTGTCAGAGCTGGGATCGCCAGAGCTGGGATCGCCAGAGCCATTTAAGGCTCGTCAGAGCCTTTCGGGCTGGTCTGCCTGGTTACAGGAGAACGACACCTGGCGTATAAGATGACCCCCGACTTTTGAGAAGATTTTCATGTGTTAAAAAGTCGTCTTATACGCCGGAAAATACAGTATTTGGGACAACCATATCCTGGATGTCTGACAATCTCCATAGACATATACTAAGAATCCATTTTACCTGGAATTTGCTGAATACCAGATTAGTTATAAATTAATCATTTAAAAATATTTTTTTCTTTATGGCAATGTTAACAGTTACTATTGAATCTCTTATTTTAGCTGCTTGTTACCTATGATTCTTTCCTTGTTATTCTGTAGGATATCACTTAAACATATTGTTTAATAACAATATGTTTAATAATGGCAATGTTGATTATTGTAGAAACAGTTTCCATCAGAAAGAAAAATATTTTGTAAACCATTCTTGATGCCATGAGTCTGGTTTCTGAGTGTCTTTGAGTTTTGATGTTTCATTATTTTGCAGACTGAAAAAAGTTGAAAAAAATATTCAATGCAGTGATACTTGTCTGACTCACTGTTTTCTAAGATTTTGTTTTGGAAGGAGTGAGATTAGTCTTGAAACATGTTTGCTGCAAACACCTCATTAGCTGAATCAATCAATCGAGGAACTGGAAATCTAAGTGAAAACCTAACAAATACTGGGGCAAGCATAAACAATAAGGGAAATGTTTGCTGCCTCTTAAAATGCATCACATTTTGAAGAAATTACAGGCTGCCAGAGTCAGTTGTAAACAAACTATAGTTTGGCCTTCCAGAAATAAAGCTGGCACATCACAGTTAAAAGCAGGGGTGAAATTCTCCCAGTTCGGACTGGATCGCCCGATCCGGTAACGATGGCGGTGGGTGGTTCGGAGAACCGGTAGCAAACATCCCTTCCCCCCACATGCCCAGCTGAGCCACGCAATCATCAGAGGCTTTTTTAATTATTATTTTTAAAAGCATTTTTTCTATAACCTCTTCAGCCGAAAAAAATGCTTTTAAAAGTAAAAAAAAAAAAAAAGCCTCTGATGATCCCGCGGCTCAGCTGGGATTGTCAGAGGCTTTTAAAAGCATTTTTTTTACAACCTCTTCAGCTGAAGAGGTTGTAGAAAAAATGGTTTTAAAAGTTAAAAAAAAAAAAGTTGGCCACACCCACCCAGTCACATTACCCCCCTCACCAAGCCACGCCCACAGAACCTGTAGTAACAAATTTTACATTTCACCACTGGTTAAAAGCTATTTATTCATTTTTCCCTACACCCTGCAATTAATGACTGTTGATTCCCTGTTTCAAGAGTTATGAACTGCAGGGTCATAAAGCAAAACTGGAATTTTAGGAAGAAAACCCAATCATCATCAAGATTACAGCAAATCCATCACAAGCTTAATGTAGCACAGGGGTCTGCAACCTTAAACACTCAAAGAGCCATTTAGCCCCATTTCCCAGAGAAAAGAAAACACAGGGAGCCAATAATTTAACAACCAGTGTGACTGGGTGGGTGTGGCTAACTTGACATCAGTCACTACCACCCAGTCACATGACTCACCCCAGCCACGTCTATCCAGCTGGTCATTAGGGCAGAGAACCAGTTGTTAAATTATTTGCCATGCCCAAACCCACCTCATCCCTCCCCTCCCAGCCACCTTTTGCCACACCTGGCCTCAGATGTGTTGTTCACCTTTTTCTCTCTGTCTCTGTCTCTCCCCCCCCCCCACTATTCTCTCTGTGTTTCTCTGTCTCTGTCTCTGTTTCTGTCTTTTTCTCTCTATCTCTCTGTGTCTGTCTCTCTCTGTCTCTGTGTTTCTCTCTGTCTCTCTGTGTGTGTCTCTCTGATGCTGCTGCTGTTGCCAGGGGCAAGTGGGACAGGGTCACATTATGGCTCCGCATTGTAATGGGCTCCAGGAGGAGGAGGGGACCCCATCCCCCCTATTGTGAAGCACGCTAAATTTCACTGGGCTGCGCAAGGTGTTGCAAGAGCAGCAGGCAGGCCATGGAGGTGGCAACAGCTCTGAGCCTGAAGCAGCTTACAGTGCTGAGCCCAAAGTGGCAGGAAGCAAGGGCTGCCTTGAGCGCAAATGTACCGCAACAAAGGTAGAATGCTGTTGCTGCATAAAGGCAAGTAAAGAGGTGCTTCACTCCTGCTCTGGAATATGGAGTGAGTCTCCATCCACTGCCATCGCCCTTACCTTCTCAGGCCAGGTGAGGAGTGACTGGAAGGGGAGGGGTGGGGCTAGCCAGGGGTGGGATCAGCCAACGGAGCCACAGCTGAGGGCTGAAAAAAGCCACATGCAGCTCCAGAGCAGTGGGTTGTAGACGCCTGGCATACATATTCTATGTTTGTAACCTGGTGTTTTCTTCATGTTTTTTTAAATTACCGTAATCAGTTGCAAGCTACCTTGATGGATGGATGAATAAGGAGGTGCAAAACTCTCCTAAATAAAATCAATGATTACAACTGTGGTTTTTCATGGCAATAACTTACCCCATTTACTATATGGTGCCATCTTTTTTAAAAAAACATTTTTTTTATTAAGTTTTTACTTAAAGACAAAACACAAAACCACACCCAGTGTATAATACAAAATAGGGAGAAGCGGAGTGTCAGCCTCAGCTTTGCCTGCTTCAGCTGCCATAAGAAACGGGGGGAGGGATTAGTTATGGGGCAAAGGGTGGGAAGATGCAGGAGGTGTTTTTTTTTCTTTGTAGGATGTGTCTTCATAAGAAACGAAAGTGGATCTTCAAAGGGGACGGCTGACCAACTGCCCTACATTCCTGATGAATGACGCTGCCAGACGTGTTGCCACCTGACCTCTGGAAGACCTTTGGATTGGCTGATGATTGATGGACACGGGGGGGGGGAGAAGCTTAGTAGATGCATTTCACGCATTTTGCTCACTTCCAGCTTTACCTGGGTTGCGATCTTTTCATATTCAGTAAAAGTACTATTCTCTTCTAAATGATTGAGTTTGGGTTTTCCTTTCCTGAATACTGAAGGAAGCATACCTGACATTAAACTGGAAGTCACATCCAGTCATCCCGGACAAAAACCGAGGGGACTGTAAATCCAAAATATGTCAGATCGAGAGACTGATGGAGAAGAGCAAAGCGGGGCAGCGTTTTCAACAGCAATCGCTCTTCAAACAGAGAAAGAGACAGCAGAATGGTTGGAAAGAATCCGCTTAGAGCCAGAGGAAGCTAGATGGTCGAAAGGAGTGGGGAGGCTGCCAGACTGGGGGGAAGACCCCCGGGGAGTGACGACTTCCAGACCCCGTAAAAAAGAGGCAGTGTGGATGCAACAGCAGAAGGAACGTCTCATGATAGACCAAGCCTTGCAGCTTATCCGTGATGTAGAAGAAAGCAGAAAAAAACGTGAGTCTTTTGGGATTTCTGTGGAAAAGGGGAAGGCAGGCCCCAGGACAGAGCCAGAAGAGACAGCCTGTGGGAGAGAGGAAGAATTTGAGGAAGAAAAATCCCAAGCTTCGGCAGCCCAAGGGAGAGATACAGCCTGTCAGGGCATTTATTAATCCCATGTTTGGCTCTGGGACTAATTACCCTGGTTTAAAGGAGGAGATGAATCGAGGCTTATCCTTGTAATATTCCAAAAAGAAACGCGAAGGAAGGTTTCTAATAAAACTCATTTATTTGTTATAAAGAAAATAAAACACCTCACTAACTAAGAAAAGTTAATTGTTACATTTTTGAAAGTAATTCGGGCCGGCTATCTTTCAGCCGGACCTTGCTGGAAAGAGAACAAAGGAAAGAGTGTGTGAAGGAATGTGGGTGGATACGGAAAACACGTAGCTTACTGATAAGAAGTTGGCAAAGCTACGGAGAGTCTGACAGTCCAGAAATAATGAGCTCAGCTGGTAAATAAAATAACGCAGTGACATTCCCCTTCTTTGCCAGTTGAGCGAATATCAGTTCATCATCAAATAAGGCACATCTTCTCACGCAGATACTCATGTTGAGCTGCTGGAAGTGGTTTGTTGAGCATATCAGCAGTTTGATCATGTGTAGATACATACTGCATTTTGACAAAACCTTTTTTCACTAAATGTTTTATGTTTTGGTAACGAATGTCAATGTGTCTGGACCTAGAACCTGTAAAATGAGATTCAGAAATATAAACCACCGATTCATTGTCTTCCATCACTGTGATCGGTCGGATTGGGTGTGTCCAGATATCTGTGACTAAAGCATCAAACCAAGTTAGAGAATTACATGCATCTGAAACACAAGCATATTCAGCTTCAGTAGATGAACAAGAAACAAAATTCTGTTTACGTACTTGCCAATAAACAGGACATCCATTTAAGAACATCATATAACCTGAAGTACTTTTACGTGATTTCTTATCACTTGCCCAATCAGAATCTGCATAACAACATAATTCTGCATAATCAGTATGTGTTGGTTCTAACAATAACTTCATGTGTTTAGTGTATTTTAGGTATCTCAATAATTTCTTAATACATGTCCAGTGAAACTGTTTTGCCTTACCTACGTGTCAAGATAAGAGATTAACACTAAGTGCAATGTCGGGTCTGGTCCAACTACTAATGTATAACAGTGACCCAATGACTGAACGATAAAGTGTTTGATCCTCGAACTCAGGACTTTCTTCTTGTGTCAAGTTGTGAAAATCTGTTTGCATGGGTGTCTTTGTTGTGTTAGCATCTTTCATGTTGCAATGATGCAAAATTTGTTCAATTTTATCTTCTTGTGAAAGACTAAACCCCTTCTGTGTCTTTTCAATCTGAACACCTAAATAAGTGCTAATATGACCTAATGATTTCAATGTGAAGTATCTCTGCAAAGCTTTGGCAAAAATTTCACTCATTTGCTTATTTGGACCAATATAAACAATATCATCAACATAAACAAGAACTATCTCATATGCATTGTTAGATCTTTTTGTGAACACGCACTCATCAGTTTCGGACTTAATAAAGCCCATTGAATTTAGTTTGTCAGTAAGACATAAATACCACATTAAACCAGATTGTTTCAGACCATAAAGACTTTTGTTTAGGAACCAGGTATCCCCTTCTTGCTGTCGGAATCCTGGAGGACTTCTCACATAGATCTCTTCGTCTAGGTCTGCATGTAGATAAGCCGTGTCAACATCAAACTGGAAAACTTCTAAACCAAGGATAGTTGCAGTTGCTAAAGCAATTTTTACACTCTCAGTTCTGACTGTCGGTGAGTAAGTATTTGTGTAGTCCTCAGGATAACGTTGAGCAAAACCCTGAGCTACAAGTCTGGCTTTGTACAGTGACTCACCATTTGGTTTCTTTTTGATTCTGTAGACCCATCGAGTGCCAATGACCTTTTTGTTTTCTGGAGGTTTTGCAGGTGTAAATACTTTAAGTTTCTTTAGACTGTCCATTTCAGCCTGCATTGCTTCATACCATTTGTCTTGCTCTGAATCAGGGAGCTGCTTGATTTGTGTGAAATTATCAGGTGGAAGTGTAACATTGCAAATCAAAGGCAAGGGTGCTTTTGTCAGTTGCCAAGAATATCGTTGTGGAGGGATCCCTTTTGTGACCCTCTTGGAACGTCTCGGAACAACTGTCCAGTCTTCTTCTTCGTCCTCGTCCTCACTTTCATCGCTAGCGTCAGCATCCGCGGCTTGCGAAGACGGAACATCGGGTTGAGAAGAATCAGTGGAATCTTGATCATCAATCTGCGTGGCATCAGCAGTATCATCTCTGGTAAAATAAACTCCAGGATCATTGGAATGAATCCTGGACCAGTCAATATCTTCTTCAAAATTAGCAGATTGGGAAATCACAATTGCATGTTTAGAGTCAATAAATTTGCTCCATTTTGAGTTATCATCAATACCCATAAATCTCAGTCTCTTTGCTGCTGGACCTCCTTTTCTTCTTTGAGCTAAGGGAATGTTCACCATAGCATATGAACCAAAAATATGGATGTTTTTAAGATCGGGCTTGTAGCCATACAACATGAAGAAAGGAGTCTGATTTGTTACACTGCTCCAAGTACGGTTGACAATGTAATTTGCATACTTGATAGCTTCACCCCAGTATATCATATCAAGGTTGGCATCTTCTAGGAGACAACGCATCATGGTTTGCAGTACCTCTCCGTTGTGAGCCGGTGTGTCAGGGGGTGAAGTCTGATGAATAATTCCATTCTTACGCATCCAGTCCTGGAAACGCTGAGACATGAACTCGGCACCACGATCACTCTGGATTCTGGCGATGCGAACTTGGTGTTGGGTAGAAACAAGGGTTGCAAAGTCTTTAAAGATCTGAAAGGTCTCTGATTTTTCTTTCATAGGATATACATATCCATATCTAGAGTAATTATCAACAATTGTTAGAAAATATTTTCTACCACCAAATGATGGCGGAAATGGACCAACTATGTCAATGTGAACCAAATCAAAAATGCGTGTTGACAGGCGTGTAGCGCGTTTGGGAATGGCTGCTGCTTTGGATTTGGCCTTCTTGCATACAGCACAATCCAAAAACACCTTACACCCCTTTAGATCCAAACCTTTTGCGAACTCCGGCATCTTCCTAAGAACACGGAAACTGGCATGCCCCAATCTTCTATGCCATTTGTGGATACACCTGGAATGTAAAGGTTTACCTGTTAGTGAATTCTCAACATTAACATTTTTATGCGGAACCTCAGGCTTGCTCTGAGCAACCTGTTTATCAACTCTCTTTTTGTTGGCTTTAGGAGCCTTAGGGGTAGCAACAGGATCTCTCTCTGGAGCATCTCTCTCTGGGCTTGTGCTCTGCCTTTTTGGAGTTTGCATACTTGCCTGTGTTTGTGTTTTAGGCTTTGGCTTTAAGTAATAAACACCACCAATTAATATGGTTTCAGCAACAATATCTCCATCTTTAACTATGTAACTTGCTTTTTCAAGGTGGTGAACTTGAAAATTTAATGTTCTAGACAAGTGACTCTGACTAAGCAAATTACTGGTTGCTGTTGGTATGTAATAAACATCAGGAATCAATGCATCGAGCTCTTCAACATAAACAGTTCCTTTTCCTTTGACCTGACAAGGATGATTTGAAAAAGAATAAAGTTCACGTAGTTCTGGTTCAGGATCGTGCATTTCTGTGAAAAGTTCCTTTCTGTAGGTAATATGCAATGCTGCACCACTGTCCAAAGTCCACAGGAGTCGTCTGTCGTACTCTGGTTGAGGTTGTGGATCATTGGTTAAAGCCAATGTGGCGAGTGGAGTTTGTGGATCACGCCGGGGACCACGACGACCTTGTCTTCCGCCTCTGCCTCTGCCTCTGGAATCTGTTCCTCTGGGCTGGTACGTGACGGGAGCTGGAACTCGTTGGGGACAATCCCGGGTGGCATGTCCCACACGATTGCAGGTGTTGCATCTTGGCATCCTTGGAACGTAGGTCCTTCCTCGGAAGGGGCGCCTAGCTGGAGCTCTTGATGCAGGTGGTCCTCTCAAGTGTGGAGTAGCTAGCATGAATGCCTCTTCTTCAATCAAAAGTCTACAAACATTGTCCACTGTGCGTTGAGCAATTGGGACTTGGTTAATTTTTGTAACAGCATCTTTCCATTCATAATTCAAAGAGTTAATAATGATGCTGATCATTTGAATATCTTCAATGTTATGGCCTCTTTCTCTCAATTCTGTTCTCAGACCTTTCAGTTTGGTCAAATGTCCTCCAATTTGTTCACCAGGTTTCAATCTCGAACCGTGGAGTTCAGACATGAGTAAACATGAAGATTCAATTGAGATAGGCCTGTAGCAATTTTCCAATTCAGCCCAAATTTGACGGGCTGTTGTATTTGGTGGAAAAGTGACCTGCAGTTCAGTATCCATGGACATCAATAATGTTGTGCGAGCCCTTATCTCTAAATCTCTTATTGCATAAGTCCAAGGTTGAGCAGGTGGGTTAAATACCATACAGTGACTGCCTTCTCTAAGAAGCAATAGTGTAATCTCACTGACCCAGGCTTTGTAATTGTGTCCTGACATTTTTAGTTTTGACTCACCAGTTAGTGGAGAGACAGAAAATGCCTGGTGAGGAGCCTGCACTTGGTATGCTGGCTGTGCTGGCAGGAATGCCTGTGGTATTTGCTGTGCCTGTTGTGGACCTAAAAATGGTCTTGGTTGTGCCATTGGAGGTGGGCCAGGAGGTGGCCCTATTTGCACTTGTGGCTGGGGCACATATGCAGGCATTTGTAGCTGCTGTGGCTGATGCACTGGAATCTGCTGTATTCCAGTTGCCATTTTTGCTTGAGCTGCAATATTGGCATGACCTGCTGGAGATGCAGTCATTTGCCTTTGCTTCGTTAAGTTTAATTGTGTTCCATCTAAAAAGACACCAACACCGCCAGGGGATGTTTGAGTTTGGGCCTGTGGAAACACTTGTGGCATTTCAGCTTCCTGTAGTAAATTACTTTTGCCAGCAGATGGTGCTGCACCTTTAGCTTCGGGCAGCTTTGCATACGGGGCATTGTATGCTTTAGAGTAGGAGTGGTTATGTAAGACATGTGTAACTTGATCAGGGAGACTTTCATGTGATGTATGCAGTGCTCTTTGCCTTAATTGGCCTGACACAGAATCCACCAGGGGGAGTGTCTTTGGCTCTGAGCAAGAAGACAATATGGCGCTTTTTAAAAAATTTAAGTTATCTCCCATATCTTGCTCAAGCATAGATATAGCCATTTTTGCTTGGGATAGCTGCTGTTCATAGAGTTTTATACGGTAGGCTTTCATGGCCAGCTGATCCAGGGTGAGCTTAGAGCTTCGAGGAGAATAATGAATTGTTTCTCTCTCTGTGTGGGAGGAATTTTGCTCAGCAGTGCTTGCACCGAGCGTTACAAATTCAGAAGGTTCTGGGGAGACTTTTTCAGAGCTTGGAAGATCAGAAGAAAATGTTACTGACCTCAGTCGTAAATCATCATCTTCAAAAACAGCTTCTGTCTTATCTGTCTCCATTTCTGTTCCCACGGCTTTTTCTTGTTCCAGGCGTGTGGCTGTAGTAAGGGGCTGGAAATCTGGAAACCTCCTGTCTGCCACCTCTTCGTTGGAAAGATCAATCAAATCATTTATGAAGAGTGGTCTTGGTTTCACTTTGCCTTTTTTTTTCCTGTTTCGGCATCTCAGCAATATAATTAGCGTACCTCAGTAGCTAAAAACTAATTGCCTATGCGCTCTTATCAGAAGTAACAAAAACAAGGAAAAAGCCATAAATCAGACCATCCTCGTGCTACCAGAATGTCAGGGCATTTATTAATCCCATGTTTGGCTCTGGGACTAATTACCCTGGTTTAAAGGAGGAGATGAATCGAGGCTTATCCTTGTAATATTCCGAAAAGAAACGCGAAGGAAGGTTTCTAATAAAACTCATTTATTTGTTATAAAGAAAATAAAACACCTCACTAACTAAGAAAAGTTAATTGTTACATTTTTGAAAGTAATTCGGGCCGGCTATCTTTCAGCCGGACCTTGCTGGAAAGAGAACAAAGGAAAGAGTGTGTGAAGGAATGTGGGTGGATACAGAAAACACGTAGCTTACTGATAAGAAGTTGGCAAAGCTACGGAGAGTCTGACAGTCCAGAAATAATGAGCTCAGCTGGTAAATAAAATAACGCAGTGACACAGCCGGCCAGAGAACCCCAACCTTGCAGGCCCCCCCCCCGCAGACGTAAAAAGCCAAAAATCCCCCCCTTCCTGGGAAGTTTGATGGGAATCCTAAAGCCTTGCGATTTTTCCTGACCCAGGTGTGGAACCACATGCAAGATTGGGGGGAGGACTACGAATCAGAGGCTGCTAAAGTCAGAAGCGTCGCGAATGCCCTAGAGGGAGTAGCTGCTGAGTGGATTCTGGTTCTCCACAATAACAACTCCCTCTTGCTGGGAAATTACAACCAATTCATGGGGGGCCTCAGGAGGCGTTTTGAAGACCACTTAGCTGAACGAAAGGCGAGACTCAGAATGAAAAGTATTCAGCAGGGCCAGAGGCCGGTGGCAGAGTACATCCAAGAGTTTCGTGAACTGGCACCCTATATGACAGGCTGGTCAGAAATGGCTCTTTTGGAGAGTTTCAAGGATGGGTTGAATGAAGAGATATATTGGGACTGCAGAAGCATGGAGGTCCCCGATGATTTGGATAGATGGTACATAGTAGCTGAGGATGTGGAGATCGAGCTGAGATGGAGCGAACTCCGAGGAAGGCGTATGGGAGACCAGTCATCCTCTTTCTACCGAAAAGGGACATCCAAGATGACTGGGGGGAAGACCGAATTCAAACCCAAGACAAAGCCCTTCACCTGTTTCAAATGTGGGAAGGAAGGTCACCGGGCTGCTGAATGTTTCTCCAAGCCACCGCCAAAAGCTACCGGGGCCGGCCCGAAGAAAAGTGACAAAATACCCGCCAAAACCCGCGGCACCGCCCTGAAAGGAGAAGTCGTTGAGTTCACTCCCCGAAACCAGGGTGAGTTGGGAACTCCGACCAACAATGACGACAGCGAGACGGACTCCGACTCCGACACCGACGATCGGGTGAGTCACACGGAAGAACCCTTACTCATCCCCGTAGAAATAAGGGTGCCCTCCACAGGGACTCATGCGCAATTGTTAGCCTTGTTGGACTCGGGGTGCACTAGGTGCATAATTAGCCCCAAAGTGGTGGAGGAAATGGGACTGAGACTAAAAACCTTAAAAAGACCCATTGCATTTTGTCAATTAGACGGGTCGATTGCAGGAGGGAGCCCAGCTAGCTTTATGACCGAACCCCTTGAACTACAGTTGGGGAATCATGTAGAAAATCTCAGATTTATTGTAGCCCCTGGTATGGAGAGACCCCTCATTCTAGGACTGCCCTGGCTTCGAAAATGGAACCCACGGGTAAATTGGAAGACGGGGGTCCTGCGCATCCGCACGGCAGAACCAACTCCGGAAAAGGAAGCCCCCCCCGAGAGACGACATAAAATCAGAAACGGCGGCAGTAGCCATTAATCATATTGAGGGAGAAGAGAAAATTCCAAAGGAATATTGGGATCTCAAGGAAGTTTTTAGCGAAAAGGCATCGGATGTTCTACCTCCCCACAGGGCCACCAACTGCACCATTGAAATCCTTCCTGGGGTGAAGCTTCCCAAACCAAAAATTTACCCCATGACACCTCGAGAATTGGGGGAATTGCGGAATTTCATTGACAAAAACTTAGAACGGGGATTCATCGAACGAGCCAAACCCAAGGTGGCGGCGCCAGTAATGTTCCGCGAAAAGAAAGATGGATCCTTTCGTCTTGTAGTGGATTATAGGAACATGAACGCGATTTGCGTAGAAAATGTCTACCCCCTCCCACTCATGAAGGACATGTTAGCCCATTTAGGGAAGGGAAAAATCTTCACCAAACTTGATTTAAGAGAGGCATACTACCGAGTGAGGATAAAAGAGGGGGATGAATGGAAGACAGCATTTAATTGCCCATTGGGATGTTTCCAGTTTAGAGTACTCCCTTTTGGACTACAGGGAGCCCCGGCTGTATTCATGCAACTGATCAATGAAGTATTGTATGAGCACCTGTACAAGGGAGTGTTGGTCTATTTGGATGACATTCTGATCTATTCTGACAACATGGCCGACCATGTAAGGTTGGCACGGACGGTTTTGAAGAAGCTCAGAGCGGCTGAACTCTATGCCAAACTTTCTAAATGTGAATTTCACCAAGACAAAATCGACTATCTTGGATATCGTATATCGCATGAGGGAATAGAGATGGACCCTGAAAAGGTCCGGGCAGTGCTGGAATGGGCCGCACCGCGAACCCTCGAAACCACTAGAATGGACTGTGGACTGTCAAGCTGCTTTCGAAAAATTGAAACGACTGTTTGCGGCTGAACCTGTGCTCAAACACCCCGACATGGAACAACCTTTTGTAGTACAAGCTGATGCCAGCGACGTAGCTGTAGGAGCAATACTCTTGCAAAAGAATGAAAACGGGATATTACAACCCTGTGCTTACACATCCCGTAAACTATCAGAGACGGAAAGGAGATGGGCCATATGGGAGAAAGAAGCGTTTGCAGTTAGATGGGCGCTGTTAACATGGAGACAATTTTTAGAAGGGGCGAAACACCCTTTCGAGGTGTGGACTGATCATAAGAATCTAGAAGCATTAAAAACACCACGCAAACTATCACCAAAACAGGCTCGCTGGGCCCAACACTTCAAGCGTTTCAATTTCACTTTACGTTACCTTCCTGGTGGAAAAAATTTCATGGCGGACGCACTTTCCAGATTGCCACAGTACAACAGCATCAAGAAGGAAGTGGTTCAATCAATGATCCCCTTGACACAATTGGCAACACCTGTCACTACCAGAGCGCAGAGTAAAAACAAACCAGAACTCTCGGGGGATTTGCTCGAAAAATTACGAGAAGCGCTAAAAACTGACAAGTGGTTTAAGAATCTGAGGGAAAATTTTTATAAAATGTTTTATAGATGGCATTTAGATCCTAAAAAGTTGTCATGTATGTACCCTAATGTTCAGCCAAAATGTTGGAGATGCGAATGTTTGGATGCTACGTATTATCATGTTTGGTGGACCTGTAGGAAAGTTAAGGCTTTTTGGATAAAAATATGGTGGGTCATGCAGAATGTTTTGAAGAAAAAAATTCAATTTTCTCCACAATTGTTTTTATTGGGTATAGTTAAGGGTTTTACACGGGGTGAAATAAAACTAATATTGTATATGATAACAGCAGCAAGATTGTTGATAGGTAAATATTGGAAGAATGAAGTTTTGCCTACTATCGAGGAATGGACTTTGAAGATGGCAAGTTTTGCAGAGATGGCGAAGATCTCAGCATATTTAAAAGATTGTTCACAAGAGACTTATGAATGGGAATGGAAAAGGTGGATAGAATATGTTCAGAACAAATACCAAACTAGAAAGTATCAAATAGCTTTTATTTGAAAATAATGTATTAGAAATATCTTAATGTAAAGAGACAAAGAGGAAAAATTATATAGGGGGAGGGATGGGTTCAGGTTTATATATCAGTGTTATTAGTTATGAGTACATAATAGGGAAGTCTGGGGGGGAGGGTTAGGGAGGGTTAGGGAGGACGGGAAGTTTGGGGAGGGAGGTGGGGGGGTGAAAAAAAAGGGGTGAAAATGTAATTGTAAAACTTTTGCAATAAAAAAAAAAAAAAAGAACCACTCGAATGAATGTACACTTCGTGACGGACTAGCTTGGGTTGGATCAAAATTGTATGTTCCAGCCACATTAAGGACAACCGTTTTGAAATATGCTCATGATGCCAAGGCCGCAGGACACTTTGCATTTGTCAAGACTCTACATCTTGTTAAGAGACAATTTTGGTGGCCTGCACTTAAAAAGGACATAGAGGCATATGTGGCTAGCTATCCAATATGTGCCTCAGCTAAAAGACCTCCAGGAAAATCCCCTGGATTACTGCAAAGTGTGGTTAGACCGAACGCCCCATGGAAGGAAATATCTATGGACTTTATTGTGGATTTACCAGAGAGTGAGGGCTGCACTGTCATTTGAGTAGTAACTGATTTGTTTTCCAAACAAGTACATTTCATCCCTTGCTCAAAGATCCCTTCAGCGGCTTCCGGTTTGCTCTTCGTAGCCGCCAGACGGTCCCTCGGGACCGCCAGCCCCTTCGCCTGTAAAGAGCCGCCTTTACAATGGAAAGGCGGCTCGAAAAACTCCATTTCCAGGAGGAAATGTGAGAAAGAGCAGGTGAGTGTAGGTAGAGCTCTCCGCGTAGTCCCCAGAGTTTTTTTTTACTCTTGGGGGCGAGCGGATGCGCCTCCCTATAGCACTCGCCGTTTGCTCCGGGCGTTGGGAGACCTCTGCTTTTTTGCAGAGCAAAGCTACGAAAACAAGCTTTTCAAGATAACTAACAGATTAACCAAAGAGGATGAGATCTGGATCTGGACCTGTGACCCTAAATTGCAAGTATTAATACTTATTTCGCAAAGGATATTCAATAAAGTAAAAAAGATCTTCTAAAATGGCGACTGCCGAAACTGGAGCAGGGAAGCTGAAAAGGGAAATTCCTTCCGTTTCTTATTAAGCCACAAAGTAGCGGAATAAATGCTCCTGGCTACATTTGAAGAAAAAGCTCCACTTTTGTGTTTTCTCCTTCCTGGAGATTTGATTTGATACTGATCTTGTTTGGAAAGAGGCTTGTTTTTTTTTTTTTTTTTTTCTAAAAAAGTTTGCCTGTGTGGAAATATGGCGTTTAGGCTTACAAAGCTGGACAAACAAGCAGGGGGGGGGATTCCCCCATCCACAAACTATATGAACAAGTTCTTAACTTACAGTCTCAGAAAACTGATTTTAATATAATTGAAATCTCTTCTGGAGGAGATTGTAAGAAGGGATGAGATTATGAATCAGAACTTTGAGAAATTTAAGCAGGAAACTAAAGAATTGGTGCAATCAAAGTTTGACATTTTGCATCGAAAGATTATAAAAATGGCTAATGGTTTCTCAGAATTTATGATCAGGCTGGATACAAATACTAATCTATTAGAGTCTAAAGTGGAGGAAATTGAGGACAATTTGGAAAATAAAATTGAAAAAATTGAAAATGATTTGATAAAAATTCAAGACAATAGCTTAGAAGAAAAACCTGAAATGGATTGCAATGTAGAAAATATACAGCAACGTATTGAAAAGGTAGTTTTAATGATGCAATATAATTTTACTGAATATGCGATCAGACTGAGAGGATTACAGGAAAATAACAGAGAGGATTTAAGGAAAATATCTTCTGAAGTTCTTGCTGGGATTTTAAAGGTTCAACCTGAGGAGGTATTTTGTAGGATCGATAGAGTTTATAGAATAAACTCCTGGATTGCAAAGCAAAGGCAATTGCCTAGAGATGTGGTGATTTATTTTACAGATAAAGACGCCTTGCGCACGGTCACTCACGCCCTTGTCACCTCCCGGTTGGACTATTGTAATGCTCTCTACATGGGGCTCCCCTTGAAGAGCACTCGGAGGCTCCAACTGGTCCAGAATGCGGCCGCGCGGGTGGTCATGGGTGCAACTCGTTGCGCCCACGTGACACCCCTCCTGCGCGAGCTGCACTGGCTCCCAGTGGTCTTCCGGGTGTGATTCAAGGTGTTGGTTACCACCTTTAAAGCGCTCCATGGCATAGGACCCGGGTACCTTCGAGACCGACTTCTGCCACCAATAGCCTCCCACCGACCAGTCCGCTCCCACAGAGAGGGTCTCCTCAGGGTGCCATCGGCCAAGTTATGTCGGCTGGCGACACCCAGGGGGAGGGCCTTCTCTGTGGGAGCCCCAGCCCTGTGGAATGAACTGCCCCCGGAAATACGTAAGATCTCCGACCTCCGGGTGTTTCGCTGCGCTCTGAAGACCCCGTTGTTCCGCCAGGCCGGGCTATTAACATAACGTTTTAAATTAGGGTATTTTAAATTTCTGGGATTTTAATTGGAGCCTAATTATTTAATGATTTTAAATTTTAACTGTTGTTTTTCTTTCTGTGTTTTTAAATAGGCTGTACACCGCCCTGAGTCCTTCGGGAGAAGGGCGGTATAGAAATAAAATTATTATTATTATTATTATTATTATAAGAAATAATATTGTGCAGAAATCTTTTAAGTCTACTTTGCAACTCTTTGGAAGAAAGATTTGGATTTATAAAGAGCTCCCGCCTAAGATATTATTGGAAAGAAAGAAATTTGGTTTCTTGGTGGCTGAGCTTAAAAAAAGAAATATCTTATTCAGATGGAATGTTCCAGTTGGTATAATATTGAGATATCAAGGAGAAAGATATCAGTTAAATACTGTTGAAAGAGCAGAAGAATTTTATCAAAAAATTTTAAAAATGAACTTAACATCTTTATGCACAACACAAGACAAGCAGAAGGAGTTAGAAATAAAGGAAAAATATTGAGTTACAGAGGCCTTTGCAGATGAATTGCCTTTGGATTCTTCAGATACCTCAGCTGGATTATTTATAAATAAGAGAGAAGTGGCATCGGATTCTAACGTGACGACTCGCCAAGTTACAGATAACCATGGAAATCAACTAATTGATATACAACTTATAGAAAAGAAATATGAGTCACAAAAACAAAACCAACAAGATCAAGTTATAAACCAGAATGAAAACCGATCAGTTGATACACAACCTGCAGAAAGGAAATCAGGATGGAGATCAAACCCACAAAAAGAAAGGAAAAAAAGAAATAGGTCTCACAAAAATAAAAAATTTTAAATTAAGCAATAGCGAAGCCAGTTATGTGGTTAATATCATCCTGAGGAGAGTGACAGACCTCTGCAATGCCGTAATTTTGGGATGTGAAAAGGGCCTTGAATTGTTGGATTGGAATTATCTATTTTTGGTTTTCTTTTTATTGATCAACGTATTATATCTATGCTGAGCTATAAGGCAAGAGAGTTATGCTGGGGCATGCAGAAGATCTGGTTGTTACCCCATTATGAGAATGGGAAATAATAATCCTGAAAAAAGCCACTATTACAGATATTATATGGATTACAATTATAAAGTCACTCGGGTGGTTGTTTTCTTTTTTTATATATATATATGAAGATATTCATTATTGATGAGGGCAGATGATAACAGGATTTTGAATATTCTGTTGCAACAGGGATGTTATGTTACCCTAATCCGGAAGATGGAGTCAGCAATCCAGTGGAAAGATATCAAAGAAGATATTATATGGATTATAAGTTTAAAGTCATTGATTTTGTTTATATAAGGGAATATTTTTTTTAGTAGGACAGGCAGAAGAACAAAGATATTAAGAATTGTTGTGTATGGTAATTTTGTAGGAAAGTGGGTGGAGACAGGCTAGTGTATTGATTGTATAGATTAAGAAAAGGGATGCTTAAGAGATATATTTATGGGAGTGGAGGAAATGGATAGAGTAGAACAAATGTAAAACTAGAATTCATGGGGCAGGCTGCTTTGAAATGTCATATTAATATACACAAAAGATTAAATGTTAAAGTAGGATTTATTATATAGTTTTAAAGTGGATGGTTGTTTTGAAATATTATATTAATATATAGACATAAGTATGGGGGAGGAGAAAAAAGGGCAGATTATCGATAAATTGGGAGTTATAATAATGTTACTGTGTTAAATTAGAAGCTATTACATAGTGTTATAATGGAATGTTATTTTGAAGTGTATGGTAAGAGGGGGAAGTAATAATATTAATAATATTACTAGAAGTAAGGGTCAGTATTTGGAGGAGGGAGTAAGGGGATGGTAAAATATTATATAATCTGTTATGTATTAGGTTTTTATTTTGAAGAAGTCACAGGGGGGAGGGGGGTTGGGGTGGTGAGGGGGGTTAGGGAGGAGGGGGGGGGAAAAGGGGGAAAAAATTGTAATTGAAAACTTTTTCAATAAAAAAAAAAGATCCCTTCAGCAAGAACTCTCGCAAAACTGTTTATTCGACAGATTTACCGACTACATGGATCTCCAAAAAGAATAATTTCTGACAGGGGTGTACAATTTACTTCCAGTTTCTGGAAAGAGTTTTTGAAGTTGATAGGCTCCGCCCAGGGGCTAAGTTCCAGTCACCACCCCCAGACAAATGGGGCCTGTGAAAGAACCAATGGGGTGCTAGAACAATACCTGAGGTGTTACATAAATTACCAGCAAGACAATTGGGTAGACTTGTTACCATTTGCAGAAGTGGCATATAATAATTCCGTACACAGTAGCACCGGATTCACTCCTTTTAAGGTCGCGTCGGGCCAGGATTTCGTACCCATTCCCGAGCTACCACAAGATGATCCTCAGAATTCCTCTTTGATGGATTGGATTGAACAATTAAAGAGCACATGGGCAGTGACTCAGAAGGCATTAGATGAGGCACACCGGGCCCATAAGGCGCAAGCCAATAAGAAAAGGTCCCCAGCTCACATTTATAAAGTGGGTGATAAAGTCTATTTATCTATTAAATACTTACAGACTACCCAGAAGTCCAAAAAGCTAGGGCCTAAGTATGTGGGACCATTTCGTGTGATTAGACTGATTAATCCAGTAACAGTTGAATTGGAATTGCCAAAAATGTTGAGACGTATACATCCTGTATTTCATGTTAGTTTATTGAAACCTGAACACTCATCTCCCCTAAGGGCTGACCAAAGCACCCCTCCAATTCCCATTCTCATAGAGGGGGAGCAACATTTTGAAGTTAAAGAAATCTTGGACTCTAGAAAACACCATGGTAAAGTCCAATATCTGATTGCCTGGAAACATTTCCCTTTGTCTCAGGCTGAATGGGTGAATAAACGAGATGTCCGAGCTCCCAAGAAAGTACAGCAATTCTATACCAAATACCCAGATAAACCATAATTATTGTACATATTCTGTTTCTCTCTCTTTTCTTTCCTTTTATTTAGGAATAACGTCTTTTCTGCAAGAGGGGCCAAATGTCAGCCTCAGCTTTGCCTGCTTCAGCTGCCATAAGAAACGGGGGGAGGGATTAGTTATGGGGCAAAGGGTGGGAAGATGCAGGAGGTGTTTTTTTTTCCTTGTAGGATGTGTCTTCATAAGAAACGAAAGTGGATCTTCAAAGGGGACGGCTGACCAACTGCCCTACATTCCTGATGAATGACGCTGCCAGACGTGTTGCCACCTGACCTCTGAAAGACCTTTGGATTGGCTGATGATTGATGGACACGGGTGGGGGGGGAGAAGCTTAGTAGATGCATTTTGCGCGTTTTGCTCACTTCCAGCTTTCCTTGGGTTGCAATCTTTTCATATTCAGTAAAAGTACTATTCTCTTCTAAATGATTGAGTTTGGGTTTTCCTTTCCTGAATACTGAAGGAAGCATACCTGACACGGAGGGATTTTTTCTTCATCTTCAGGTCTTCCAAAATTCTCTTTGCATTGGCACTGGCATTATTTCTTCCAAGTTCCCGATTGCGTAGTCCACAAATGGTTGCCATATCCTCCAAAATATATTTTCTTTCAATAGTCCTTTTTTGAATTTTATATCACACGTTAACTTATCATTAAGAGCAATTTTCCAGACTTCTCTGAACCATTCATTTATTTTGTATTCAATATTCAATTTCCAGTATCTTGCAATCACAATTCGTCCCATAATGACCAATATCCTTACAAGCTCTCTTTCATCAATTGTTAACACCTTGTCATTCAACTTTAATATGAGGATGGTATCTACTCCCAACTTTACCTTCTTTTTAATTATTTTACTAGATTCTTCTTCTATTCGTAACCAAAAATTCTTCACTTTATGACATCCATACCACATGTGTTCGTATGTCCCATTCTCCACTTTACATCTCCAACATAAGTTGCTAGCACTTTTATTCATTTTATATAATCTTATTGGGAACAGGTACCATTTCCAGATAACTTTATAACTATGCTCCTTTATTCTTATTAATAAGGTCCTCATCATTCTACTATTCCAATTCAAAATCCATTCCTGTTCTGTAATATCTGTTTCTAAATCTTTTACCTAATTATCTTTCCTCACCATTTATAAATTACTGTCCAAATTAATAATTTTATATATCTTACTAACCAATCCATTAATTCCAATTTCTTACATTCTTAATTGGGATACTATTTCTTCAAATTCCGTTTTTAACCTTTCTACCCTCGTTCTATCCTTATATTTCTTATTCCAATTATTAACCTGTATCTTCTCCCACCAATTCAATTTCCGCTTTTCATATATTTCCTCTTTTTTAAAATCATCTCTTACCATGTTTATCCATTCTTTTATTCCTTCCAGATTTTCCTCTTTTAACACCTGTTTCCTCTCCCTATTTAAATTTATGGGAAAATCTCCATCTTCCAAATTCCCCAATTGTAATCTGTCTGGAATCAATTTTCTGTCAAATTTACTCCAAGTTTTCAACAAACTATTTAACAAATCATTTCTAACTTTAATTTTTTCCGCTATATTCTCCATAAAATATATTCTTCCCCATTTTTCAATTTCTCCCAACTCCAATTTTCCCCATAATTCGTTTCGACCAACAATTATTTTAACTACAGTCCTCACTTGAAAGGATCTATAATAATTAATCAATTTAGGTATCCCAAGACCTCCTTCCTTTTGATTTTGATACCATAATTTTTTAACTATCCTAGACGTTTTATCACCATTACAAAATTTGTCAATTTTCTTTTGATATAATTCCATATCCTTTTCAGAGATATATATTGGGAGCATTTCAAATAGGAAATTGAATTTCGGTAATAACATCATTTTACTTAATGCCACTCTCCCAAACCAAGAGAAATTTAATTTCTTATACTTCCCGATTTTCTCATCAATTTCTCTTATTAGTCTGTCATAATTCAACTTTTTCATTTCATTTATCTTTGTTGATAATATTATTCCTAAATATCTTATATTTTCTTTAACTTTTATTCTGAATTGATTTTTAAATTTCTCTTTTCCTTTTTTTATATCCCAATTTAATAACATTTCTGATTTAGCCCAATTTATAGATAATCCAGTAAACTCTTCAAATTCCTCTAAATGCATCTTAATCTTTTCAATATCTTTTTCTGGATTTTTCATTACAATCAGGGTGTCATTGGCATACAAATTAATTTTAACACCTTTATATCCAATAATATCTTCGTCTTCTTCTATTTTTACTGCTAAGATCTCAATAGCTAGTAAAAACAGTACTGGGGATAGAGGACACCCTTGTCTTGGACACCCTTCCAGAATTATCTCTTTTGTTAAAATCCCATTCACTTTTACTCTGACAACCCCCTTTTGATATAATTTTGAAATAACTTGAGTAAATTTATCTCCAAATCCATAAGCCTTAATCAATTCTATAATCGTTTCCCATTGAATTGAATCAAATGCTTTAAATATATCCAACGCTAATATTCCTATTCTATCCTTATTATATTCTGCAATATTTATAATATTCAAAACTCTCCTAACTATGTCTGACATATATCTACCTTTCACAAAACCTACTTGATTACCATTTATATATTTGTCTATAAAGCTATTTAATCTATTCGCTAAAATAGCTGTAAATATTTTTGCATCCTGATTTATTAGGGAAATAGGTCTATAAGATTCTACCAATTCTAAATCTTTTCCTGGTTTGGGAATCAAAGAAATCAGTGATCTATTCCAAGACGCTGGAATATCCGCACCATGCAAAATTTTGTTATACAATTTTTCCAATTTTGGCACTATTATGCCTTTAAATTCCTTATAAAATTCTGCCAGCAACCCATCCTCACCTGGTGCCTTCCCCAATTTTAATTTTTGGATCGTTTCAATAATTTTTTGCTGGGTTATACTTCCCTCCATTTTTTCCTTATATTCCATTTCTATTTTTCTATGTTCATATTTTTTCAAAAAGTCCTTCAATTTCTTACTATCTATTTCCTTTTTAGAGTAAAGTTTTTGAAAAAATTTCTAACAATCTCACATTTATCTTTTTTCTTATTACATCTTTTACCTTTTTCATCTATTAATATTCCAATTTCTCTTCTACATATCTTATCTTTAGCCATCCTTGCCAATAATTTAGAGTTCTTATTACCAAATTCAAAAAATTCTCTTTTCAAATACATTAAATTCTTTTTAACAACTTCAATATCTTCAATTACCTGCTTATCTTTTAATTGTCTCAATTCTTCCCCAATTTTTTTATTTTTAGTTCTTGAAAATTCATTTTCTAATTCTTTATTCTTTTCCCTTCCATTTCCATTTTTTTATAATCTTTATATTTTTTACATGACAATTTTATACTTTCACCCTGAAAAATCGCCTTCATTGTATCCCATACCACATTATAATTCACTTCATCATTATCATTCCATTTCCAATTTTCCTCCCAAATTTCAATCATTCTTTTTTTGTCTTCTTCATTTTTATACAATTTAGCATCATACCTCCAATTATTTTCTTTTTTCTCAGTATATACATTCAACTCCATAATTACATTTGCATGATCTGATTCTTTAAATATCCCTACATCAAGTTTTCCAACTCTACTAAGTAAATCTCTTGACACCATAATATAATCAATCCTTGAATATGTATTATATACCTTAGGATAGAAAGTATAAACCCTTTCTTGACCTTTAATTTCCTGCCATGTATCAAATATTCCGTTTTCTATCATCCAATTATCTAATATACTCATTTGAACATTATCACCATACCGGGCTACATTAGTAGTATCATATTTACTTCGAATAAGATTGAAGTCACCCGCCACAATCAGTCTGCCCTTACTTTCTTTCCGCAGTATTTTTGATATTCTCATCAGGAATTCATTTTGTTTTTCATTAGGTGCGTAAATATTAACCAATGTTACAGTTTCTTCGTTAATATTACCAACAATTATCAAATATCTACCTTCAGAGTCCACTACACTTTTTAATTTTTCAAACTGAACTCTACTTGAAATTAAAGTTACGACCCTTCTCGATTTCGAGGTTCCAAATGCTTTCTCATAAAACTGTATTCCTTTTATATACAACTTATTTGAGTCCTCGGACTTTTGATGAGTCTCTTGCAAAAAGATTATATCAGGTGACTCCCTTCCCATTTTTAATTCTAAGCGTTTTCTTTTAATTTGATTCCCAGTGCCTTTAACATTCCATGATATAATTTTAATCACACCCATCATTATATTCAATATTTTCCATTTCTTCCTCCTCCTCCCTACTGTGAATCTTTCCCCAACCCACCACCAATAACAAATTTAAAAAAAAACAATTTTTCTTCTTCCCCCATCGCCTTCATTCAATTCCAGCCACTTTGTCTTCCAAGAATGAGGGAGAGGGAATGTGTCTGTCAATCCAGCCATCTCTAGCTCCAGGCATTGTTCTTATGCTTCTTTTCTTTCTATTGCTCTATTACTTCTTTTCCGCACTCAGATCCATCACTTGAGTCAGGCCCAGAACCGAGTTGATCTTCCATCTCACTTTCTTCACCAACATTTTCTCCTCCATTTTCTCTACTTTTTTTTTGAAAATCCAACCGCTCTTTTGTTGGTTTTCTTTTACGTTGTGGTTTAGCTTTAAGTTCTGGGCCCTCTCCAGCTGCAGCTCCTTGTTCCTTATCCAGATTTAATTCCTTCCTCACTCCATATCCACCCATCTGAAGCAATTCAGCTTTCATACTAATAACATCATCTTCTTTCTCAATCAGCCCAAGTTTATGCAAATAATCAACAGGATCAATTTTAGTATCAATTGCATGCATTCTTCTATTATAAAATTTTTTTAATTGTTGTGGGAATCTCCAATTATATTTAATGCCTTTATTTCTCAATAATTTTGTAATTGGCTTTAAAATGTGCCTCCATATACGTTCCTCCCGAGAAATATCCTGGTAAACCTCTATCTTGTCCCCTTCTATTTGAAGAATCTTATCTCCATCCTCTCAATTTTTGACATCACTTTCAATTTATTGTTTATACTTGCAAATTTAACCAGAACGTTTCTCTTCTTTCCTTTATTACGTCTCATTCCAATTCTGAAGTCACTTATTAAATCCTCCACCATCATCATTTTGTCCATTCCAATTGAGTTTAGCCAGTCCAGTACTCTCTTTCGTATATTATCCACAGTTTGTTCAGAAATTCCTTGTATGACCAGATTGGCTTTCCTTACTCCTTCCTCCAATAGGCATAATCTCTTATCTTGTTGACAATATTTATAAATGAGATCCCCGATTTTTCCATTTTTTTAGTATGTATTTGCAATTGATTAATGTCATCTTTTATCATAGCTGTCTCTGCTGCATATTTTGCAAAGTTATCATTAATTTCACCCATTCATGGGGGATTTCAACCTGCCGTCTGTGGGTGAGATGTTTGAGGTGGCTCAGGAGTTCATGGCTTCCATGACAGCTATGGACCTGACCCAGTTAATTCATGGCCCTACCCACACGGGGGGAAACACGCTGGATCTGGTTTTTGTCTCTGGACAGTGGTTGAGGGATCTTGAGATAGGGGATATAGTTACCGAACCCTTGTCATGGTCAGATCACTCTCTCCTTCGTCTCGACCTTTGAACCACTGCACCCCGCCGCAGAGAGGCGGACCAGTAAGATGGTTCCACCCCAGACACCTGATGGAACCTGACAGATTCCAGATGGAGCTTGGGCCATTTCCTGAGGCTCTGGCACACGCCTCGACTGGAGACCTAGTGGCCGCCTGGGATAGGGCGGTCGCTGGAGCTCTGGATCAGGTCGTGCCTTTGCGGCCTCTGACCCAGCGCCGATCTCAATTGGCTCCTTGGTTTACCGAGGAGCTGAGGGAGTTGAAGCACCGGAAAAGATGCCTAGAGAGTAGTTGGAGGGCCAGTCTTTCTGAATCTGACCAGACACTAGTAAGATCCCATATTAGGAATTACCTAGTGGCAATAAAAGCAGCAAAATATAGCTATTTTGCTGCTCTTATTGCATCATCAGATAACCGCCCGGCCACCCTCTTTAGGGTGACCCGCTCCCTGCTCCACCAGGAAGCGTGGGAGGACCCCTTGGAGGGTAGAGCCAAGGATTTTGTTCAGTATCTGTATGACAAAATCAGTCAGATTCGGGAAGATTTGGACTCTGAATGGGTAGTCTCAGGGGGAGAGACTGGGGCATGTCTTGAGAATGTTATCTGGGATGAATTTGATCCTGTGACTCCTGAGGACATGGACAGGATTCTGGGCAGACTGAATGCGACCACTTGTTTATTGGACCCGTGTCCTTCCTGGTTAGTGCTGGCTTCCCGGGAAGTGACACGAGGCTGGCTCCAGGGGATTATAAATGCTTCCTTGGGTGAGGGTGACTTTCCTGCCGCCTTGAAAGAGGCCTCCTCAAGAAGCCTTCCCTGGACCCGGCAATGTTGGTAAACTATCGTCCGGTCTCCAACCTTCGCTTTGTGTCGAAGGTTGTTGAGAGTGTGGTTGCGCGACAGCTTCCCCAGCACCTGGATGAAACATCATATCTGGATCCGTTCCAGTCGGGCTTCAGGCCTGGGTACAGCACGGAAACGGCATTGCTTGCGTTGGTTGATGATCTCTGGAGGGCTTGGGACAGGGGTGCTCCTCTGTCCTGGCCCTGTTAGATCTCTCAGCAGCTTTTGATACCATCGACCATGGCTTAGGCCCGGGGTACTTGCAGGACCATCTCCAGCCGTTCTCCCATCGTCCTGTGCGCTCTCACAGAGTCGGCCTCCTCAGGGTGCCGTCGGCCAAACAATGTTGGCTGACGACCCCCAGGGGGAGGGCATTCTCTGTGGGAGCCCCGACCCTCTGGAATGGATTGCCCACTGAGCTCAGGACAGCCCCCGACCTTCTTTCCTTCCGTCGCAAGCTGAAGACGTGGCTCTTCCGCCAATTAAACTGATCCGTTTGGGGGTACACTGGTATAATTTTAAATCGTTTTTTTTTTAATTTGATTTATATGCCGCCCTTCTCCGAAGACTCAGGGCAGCTTACAATGTGCTCAGCAATAGCCTTCATCCTTTTGTATATTTATACAAAGTCAGCTTATTGCCCCCACAACTGGGTCCTCAATTTATCTACCTTAGAAAGGATGGAAGGCTGAGTCAACCTTGAGCCTTGGCGAGATTCGAACCCTGCAGTAATTGCAGGCAGCTGGTCTTAATAACCAGCTTAATAACAGGGTGCCTTAAACCTCTGTACTACCAAGGCTCAATTTTAATTGGGTTACTGATTTTAATTTGGTATTGTATTGTGATTTGTATTGAAGTTGTCATTTTGTAAGCTGCCTTGAGTCCCTAGGGAGAAAGGCGGCATATAAATCGCAATAAATAAATAAATAAATAAATAAATAAATAAATAAATAAATAAATAAATAAATAAATGGTATCATGCTGCACCGGTTGGAAGAGTTAGGGGTGGGAGGCACTGTGTTGCACTGGTTCACCTCCTTTCTCTCTGACCGGTCACAGTCTGTGTTGACGGGGGCAGAGGTCGACCCCGAGGCCCCTCATATGCGGGGTGCCGCAAGGGTCGGTCCTCTCACCCCTCCTGTTCAACATTTATGTGAAGCCGCTGGGCGAGATCATCCGTGGTTTCGGGGTGAAGTACCACCAGTACGCTGATGACACCCAGCTGTACATCTCCACCCCAGACCACCCCAACGATGCCCTTGAAGTGATGTCTCGGTGCCTGGAGGCCGTGCGGATCTGGATGGGGAGGAATAGGCTCAGGCTCAACCCATCCAAGACCGAGTGGCCGTGGTTTCCGACGTCCCGATATACTCAGTTGGTGCCATCACTGACTATTGGGGGTGAATCATTGGCCCCCACAGAGAGGGCGCGCAACTTGGGCGTCCTCCTGGATTCACGGCTGTCTTTAGAAGAGCACTTGACGGCCGTGACCGGGAGGATTTTTCATCAGGTTCGCCTGATCCGCCAGTTGCGTCCCTTTCTGGATCGGGACTCCTTACGCACAGTCACTCATGCCCTTGTCACCTCCCGCCTGGACTATTGTAACACTCTCTACATGGGGCTCCCCTTGAGGAGCACCCGGAGGCTCCAACTGGCGCAGAGTGCGGCCGCGCGGGTCATAATGGGAGCGACATGGCGTTCCCATGTAACACCCCTCCTGCGTGAGCTACACTGGCTCCCGGTGGTCTTCCGGGTGCGCTTCAAGGTTTTGGTTACCACCTTTAAAGCGCTCCATGGCTCAGGACCTGGGTATTTGCGGGACCGCCTACTACCACCAATAGCCTCCCACCAGCCGGTACGCTCCCATAGAGAGGGGCTCCTCTGGGTGCCGTTGGCCAAACAATGCTGACTGGCAGCCCCCAGGGGGAGAGCCTTTTCTGTGGGGGCACCTACTATCTGGAACGAGCTCCCCTTGGAGATACGGAGGATCCCGGATCTGCGCACCTTTCGCTGCGCTTTAAAGACCTTTTTATTTCACCAGGCGGGCCTGGCCTAATTTTCTCCCTCTTTTATAAAAGATTTTTAATTTTTAATATTTTTTAGTATTTTATATATTCAAATTTTAAAATTGGTTTTAAATTGATTGGGGTTTTAATTTGCCTGGGCCAAAACTATTTAATTTGATTTTAATTCCACTTTTAAATTTTGTATGTATGTATTTTATTGTTTGGCTGTGCGTCCTTTTTTTGCTGTGAGTCCTTCGGGAATAGGGCGTATAGAAATCAAATCAAATCAAATAAATAAATAAAATAAATTTTTTATACGTTTCTACATTTTGAGTTTTAATCTGTTCCAATTGTTCAGCTCTTTCTTTCTTTTCCTCCTCCATTCTTTTATTTAATCCTTCATCCATTGTATTTAATCTTTCAGTAATTTTATTGAGAGCCAATACTATTTGTGCCATATCAGTTGTCATCTGGGCTGAAGATTTTATACTCATATGATCAATAATCAATAGTCAATAATCAAATTTTATTTGCTTAGAGGGTCTAACAAGGGACCATGTGCTGCTTTCCAATTTCATATAAAAAGTCTGAGACAGCTTAAAATATTGGAAAAAGAAAATCTGAGATTCCAAATCACTTTCATCCACTTTTACCATAATCTTTACAAAAAAAGAAATTTTCATCTTATTTTTAATTCCCCAGTCGTGTAATATTTCTGTTCAACCATCCGATGGAAGCATCCACTAAAAAACAGAATCCACTCTCTCCTATGACTTCCTTCTGTATCCAATCACAATAAGCTTATTACAACATGCTATCATCCACCTTCACTTTTAACTTTATCGCCATTTTTACTTGCAAGTCATTGTATAAATAATAAATTTCAACAATTTATCTTCCCTTCTTCCACCTAATCTTTCATTTCTACTTTTTTCCAGTGAGAGGAATTTTATTTACTGAGCAAAGTTTCAAAAGTTCCTCATTTAAGTCTTCATCCTTTCTCTCTCCTCCCCCCCCCCCGGTTTTAACAACCACAATTGGAGTGCTTGATGTAATTCCAAACTTTACTTACTCCTCGAGTGTTACAAACTCCGTAACTCCGCAGGACTGATCCCCTTGGCTTAAAACTATCGTTATCGCCTCTTTAATGTCTTCAGACTGCTGGTTATGCATTTATCTCAATCCCCTTCCCCTACTCCCCTCCAGACGGTTGAGCCCCCTGGAGAGTTTGCAGGGTTTTCGGGAACCGAGATGCAATCCAAACCAATCCTTAAAATCAGAACGCTCTCTGCTCACTTTTAAACTTCTTCTCAGCTTTTCTTTTACCGTGCTATTTCAAGTTCTTCATCGCTTTCACTTTACTATGCCAGAGTGAAACATTGGAGATGTTACTACGCTGGCATCAGGCCACACCCCCTATATGGTGCTATCTTAAAATTTTTTACAACACGATAGTTTGGAACCAAACTGCAATTGCTTCTATATTCTGGAAGCAGGAAGCACAAAATTCATGGATGTCAACAGGGGGTCAAGTGATATCATAGGCTTCATAAAATCACACAATTCATACAAATAACTCAATTGCTTCTATGGACTAACTATGGATGAGATTGGCAGGAGAAAGCCAAACCATGCAGGCATAAATAAATTAATGTTGGCAGTCTAGGAAGAAACTGTCCAGGATCAGGAAGTCAAATGGTTTTATTGGCTGCCCATGATTGCAAAAATGAGACGCAGGACTCCTGGCAAAGTGGCATTCTGTTTGATAAAGATTCATGGTAAAAAATATTATAGTAAAAGATACACTCAAATACTTCTAATAGAAAATCATGAGTATCTCTGAGCTTATAATACCAACTGTTTTAAGTAAATGGAAGTCACTGAACAAAAAAGCCAGCTTTGATATTGTTTCTTCTGTAAGAAGCCATTACTGAAACTAGAAAGCTTTGGTTACAATCACAGTTGGTAAATAATACACCAATAATTGGGATACACAGAAAGTATTCTTACTAGTTTTGAAAAATAGAATACATCTCATAATGATTTTTAACAAACTGGGCTTTTTTAGCAACTTTAAACCCAGTGGGGATCATTATGGTTAAAAATAAACAATTTACAATACATTCTCTGGCTTCATGTTACTCATAACTTTCTAACTAGGAATACCTTCAATGTTCTATGAAAGAAAGGAAAAGAAAGTTAAACTTATGACTAGATGCTTGTGAGTATTACATAGGTATTTGGTTGTTTTTAGCTGAAACAAAAATGAAATCCGATTTGACCGGAAGCGTTGCAGCAAGACAGTCAGGGAATAGCAGGCTCTGATGAGCCTTGTGAAATCCTGGGCTGACAAGCCACTGTCGAGGGGTCTTCGGACCAGATCTGTCCTGTAGGGACGGAGAAGAAGGAAAGGCACTTTGGACGACCAAGAGGAACAGGCAAATTCCTCGGGGGTCAGAGGAAACAAAGAGACTCGGCAGCGGGGGCAGCAGCCATTGCGGATGTCATTAAGCTGAAGCAACCAGACCAAGTTTTGAGCAGGAGTGGTGAATTGAATGGAGTACTTATGCTGGGTGAGTGACTGCCAGCTCATAGGGAAAGAAAGAAAGAAAGAAAGAAAGAAAGAAAGAAAGAAAGAAAGAAAGAAAGAAAGAAAGAAAGAAAGAAAGAAAGAAAGATCTTTAAATCGATCCCTAGTGAAACAACAGTGACTAATAGTAGTGGGGAAAATAAAAGAAAAGTAAAGTGGAAGTTTAAAGTGGCAAAGCCTGAAAAGAAAATTGATTTTTGAACTAAAATGCGTGGATATAACTAAAAAATTAGAAGAAACAAAAACTCGTAATAGGTGTGAAGAGGACTGGAAAGAACTTAAAAAGATCTTTGGTGATTGTTATAGAAAGAACAAAGAGATTTTAAAATTAAAGCCCTGTAATAAAAGATTTCAAAAAAAAAAAAAGGGTACTTTGAAACTTGGTTTTGGATTTTAAATTGACTTGGGGAAATACAAAATAAAAAAGAAGAGAAAAATTGGTAAAGATTGGGTAACGTGGATTTTAAACAAAAAGGATACTTTTTTAGGCTGTTGATTGGAACTGTGGATTGGAGAGAGACATCTAGAGGTGGAAAAAGAATATTACAATATTGAGCTTTTGTAGTGATAAGACCAGTGAGAACTTTTAAGGAGGCTTTGTTTATTTGCAAGTTACATAACCTTGATAATCAAAGAAAGTGGATTACAACGGAACTTAAAATCAGAATAACAACAACCCAGAAATAAATAAAATGGCGCAGCAACTTATTGAAATTATTAAAATGATACATATATCATTGAAAACAGAATTAAATGAAATGGCTATAATGCTGCATGGAAAACATAAAGCTGAAAAACCAGAAATCACGTTAGAACATATTCAAATGGATAAAGAAACTACAAATGAGAAGCAAGGCAGTGAAACTGAAGATAAAGACAAAGGAAAAGATATTGACCATGAAAAATTAAATGATCACGTGGGTAGTAATAATGAAAAGGAGAAGAGAATCAGGAGAAAAGAGAAAACTTTCATAATAGAAGTGAACCTTTAAGATTACATTGGGATTAACAATGATAAAAATAGAGAGGGTGGAAAGAGACAAGGAAAGAAAAAAGGAGGGAATGGGAAAAACAAAAACTCAAATGATTACAGTGGGATTAACAGTGGGAAGAAAAAGGGATGGAGAATAATGGGGAATACAGGGCAAAACAGAAGGGTTCAGGATTTTAAAATGGAGAAAAAAAGATGGGGAAAAAGAAGAAAAGAAAAAAGAAAATGGGAGAAAGGGAGAAAGAAATACATTTAGAATCAAAAGTGAATTGAAGTAAGATTTATAGATATAATGAATTTTAGAAAATGCAACAGTTGAGATTGCAATACTTGGAATGTATCTAATTATAATTTTGTTTAAATTAAGTATAAAGCAATGATAATTATTTTGACTTATAAATGAATTGGAATAAGATTTAGAGACAAAAAAGTTTATTATATGAGATTGTAATATTTGGAATATCTTTAATTGTAACTACGGAAAATGCAACAATTAGAACATTTTGAATTGTAATCTTGGAACTTAATTTAAAAAATTGGAAATTATATTGTATTATGAATTAATTAGATTTACTGTTTAATTAGAAGTGATTAAGATATTGTTTGAAGTGGTACAAATATATATATATATATTTGAAAAAGTAATTGAAATTTGGATTTAAGATTTAAGATGTACTGTGTAAAATAACTTGATTTATTGTTTAATAAGAAGGATCACATATAAATTTTAAAAAGCAATGGAAAGGAAATGAATGATTGCAGAGTTCTATATTTAAGGGATTTTTAGTATGATATTGGATTGTAATATCTGGAAAAGTTGACAAAGGAAAATATTTAGGTTGTGAGATTTTGAATTTAGGGGTTTTAATTTGGAGAAGGAAAAAAGGGGAGAAATTGAATTTGATTAAGATTAGAGATTAGGGTGAAGGGTAACATTGGTTAATATAAATTAAAGAATTATTATGACAAACAGTGAAATATATAAATTGTGTTGGAGACAATTTTTACTGTGTTCTTTACTACCGGTTCTGTGGGCGTGGCTTATTTTGTGAGTGTGTCTTGGTCATGTGATGGTGGGAGTGGCTTCATGGTCATGTGACTGGGTGGGTGTGGCCAACTCAATGTCACTCACATCAAGGGGTCCCTCGCCTGGCCCCTCCCCTCCCAGCCATTCCTTGTCACACACAGCCTCAACGTATCTATAGTTCTGTAAAAATGTTGTTCACCTTTTTTCAACTTTATTATCTACATACTATAGATGTACTTTCATGGACCACTGAAAGGAGGAAATGGCTCACATGCTTTGCCCAAGAGTGTAATAGGCAACAGGTTTTTAAGGGGCTGTCAGAAAGAATGTATAGGCAATGTATTTTCCAAAGCACCAGAAGGCAAAACAAGAAGAATGGATGGAAACTGAACAAAGAGAGAAGCTAATTTTTCTCCTAAAACTAAGGAGAAACTTCCTGACAGTGAGAACCAATACAGGTGCAGAAATATTTCAGTCACAATTTCACATATAAAATAGCCATTCGTGCATATTGTTCAAAACAGTAATTAGTATTATGGCTGATGTTTGACAGCAAGCGTAAAAGTCAAAGATCACAAGAGTGCTTCTTTCTCTGTATGTATACAAAACATCACATACCAGGAATAGCATATTAAGATGGATTTATGCAACCTGATGTACAAAATAAACACACACATACAGTATTTATGCTCTGGACTATAGACATTGAATGCATGTAAATCCCTGAAAAATATGTGGTAGCCCTGGGCAAAAGAAAAGCAGTAAAATCATTCTAGGTGTAGGGACAATGTAAAATATTAACACATGATAAATAATGGAACAATTAAATCTCTCTCTCTCCCTTCCTTCCTCTTTCTTTCTCTCTTTCTCTGTCTTTTTGGGGGGAGGGTGTTTGTGGCTATGGCAACTACTTTCAAAATTGTTACTGGATATTTCCTGTTACATGAAACTGCTAAAAGGCTTTTGCAGTCATATAATGCAACAAAACATTTTTTAATGGTAAAAGTAAACTGACATATGAAGCTACTTCTAACTATGTAAGAGAGGAATAAATCTTTTTCTGAAAATTACTGGCGCAAATACACAAAATTAGAGCTGTAATGCGTGGTGATATTATTTATAATAGAATTTTGGCGGAGGAAATAGAGTAGCAAGGAGATTGACATTTTGAGGTAGAAATGAGGTAATTAGTAGCAAATAAGGTGAATAAAAGAAATAATCATTCCAAGTCAGATAACATAAAGTCAGATCAAATATATGAACTTTGAATAACCTTCTCTATTGAACTTTGAGAGAACCTCTCTATTCACATGAGTATACGTGCTGGTTAGAGGCAGCTGAACTCCATTATTGGTAAATATATCTTCTGATGAGGCCCAGCTGTCATCCATCCGGTCATGGATTTCCCCCTAATTACTTGACCTATGGCACGGGGTCAAACACACTGATTCTATACATCTTCTTAATAGAATCAGAAACTACGGAAATTCAGATACATGGGAACATCTGAAAGGATACAGAAGGTTACTTATTGTTTAAAGTATAGCCATAATTTCTGCATTTAAACATTACAGCACTTAAAGGACAGTTGTAAACTATAAAGTGATGGGTTAGTAAAAGTTGTAATAGTTTAATAATTAGTAATTGATGGAGTAGTGAAAATGTGTAGCCACAATAATTTTATTAACTAGTATGTAATGGTTTGGTAATTAGTAAAGTGTAATGTAAGTATAATGTATTTTAATGTAACCATATATGGAAGCCGGAAGGGCTCATAGAACCCTTTGTCTTGAAAACATATTTAAATCGTGAAATCATAATTCGTCTTTGTTCAGATTTGCTAGAACCAAACACTGCACTGAACCTTTGCGCAAATAAATGAATCTGTCTGACCCAGGAATGTGTTTCAGCCTTTCATTTTCCACAACACATTGAGAACTACATGAAAGGAACACAAAAGTGATAAAGTCACTGTATATGAGTTGGGTAGCTATATAAATTTGTTTAATAAATACAATGGGAAAGGTCTTTGGGGATTCCAGAATTTACACGGCACTAATTGGATTTTTGATCTCCCTTTTATTTTGAGACATAATAGACTAGTTTTACACTATAACTAAATTACACAAGAGAATGTAGTATATATACCAAAAATAATTCAATAACAATTTAATCTGATACATTGGGTTAAGTGATGTAGGGCTTGATCTAATTTCAGGCAAGTTCAAGCCTCTGTTAAGAGATACTTGCATTCTCTCTCTCTCTCCCTTCCTTTTCCTTTTCCTTTTCCTTTTCCTTTTCCTTTTCCTTTTCCTTTTCCTTTCTTTCTTTGTCTCTTTCTTTTTTCTTCTCTCTCTCTTTCTTTCTTCCTTTCTCCCTCCCTTTCTCCTTTCTCCCTTTCTGTGAAGAACCCCAGAAGGTCTTTGGTAGGAGGAAGAAAAGCCAGGCGTTTTGAAACTCAGAACATGCCCATTGATCATCTGGCATTCTTAAAGCTCCACTATTGATTAGCTTAGCCTGAGCAAGGATAGCTAGCAGCCAATTACAATAAGCTCTCAAGTCAAGCTCAGTGCACATGGGGATCCCCAAACAGTGAGGATGAAGTGTGAGTAAAAGGGTTTACCCTTCCCTCCCTCCCTCCCTCCCCACCCTCTCTATTTCTTTCTTCCTCCCTTTCTCCTTTCTCCCTTCCTGTGAAGACCTTCCCAGAAGGTCTTTGGTAGGAGGAAGAAAAGCCAGAAGTTTTGAAACTCAGAACATGGCCATTGATCATCTGGCATTCTTAGAGCTCCACTATTGATTAGCTTAGCCTGAGCAAAGATAGCTAGTGCAGGACTTACAATAAGCTCTCAACTCAAGCTGAGTGCACATGGGGATCTCCCTAAACAGTGAGGATTTCTTTGTTTCCTTCTCCCTTGAAGTCCCCACCCCCCCGGCAGCCTGTTTTTACTTCCAGGGGGCTGCAGGGAGTCTTGTTAGGCACCCCCCTCATGCCCCATTTTGGCTTTAGCAAACCTCCCTGCAGCCCCTGGGAGCCAAACAGGGCATAGGAGGGGGGCGCGCCACACCCCCACGCCCCATTCTGGCCTTAGCAAGCCTCCCTGCAGCCCCTGGGAGCCAAAACGGGGCGCGGGGGGGGGTTCCTGTAAGGGGTGGGGAAGGTAAAGTCGTGAGCCCGGTGGGGGTAGCGCAGCATGCTCTGGGGGAGGTAGCGCGACTTACCTATAGGCAGGAGGCGGCAGTTCAGTTGGGGCACAGGGCAGGCACCATGTGGGAAGGCAGCTTAGGCAGGCAAGCTGCCCAGGTGGCAAGGAAGAAAAGGAAGTGACTGGGTGGGGTGGGGACCGGTTCGGGGGCGTGGCCATCCCTCAATTAATACCGGTTCTGCGACCCTCACCAATTTATCGCTACCAGTCCTCCCATACCGGTGCAAACCAATAGCAACCCACCACTGAATGCCTCCCTTCAAAAGAAAATAACTAGAAATATAATGGAAATGTAGTTGACTTTTACTTGCATAAACTTGAAACAATATGAAAGTTGCATAGTTTGAACTTATACAAAAAGTTGTCTGAATTTCCCCTTTTCTAGCTCAAACCCTCATTGCAGACTTTAGTAGGTCCCAAGCCAGCAAAGGAAAAAGCCATTCTTTTTAACAGTGATATACAGGCAGTCCTCAACTTACACCTATTTCATATGATGACTGTTCAAAGTTGCAACAATGCTGAAAAAAGTGACTTATGACTATTCCTTGCTTTTATGACTGAAGCAGCATCCCTATGATCACATGATCAAACATTGGAAGTTTAGCTCTCCCCAGGAAGCTTTTTTTAGAAAAGAAATGGTGGCGAAGCCATACTGGTGAACTTATGGTAAAATAATATCTTTCAATTCTAGTGACCCTACCCTAAAGTCAAGGGAAGAGCTTGAATTAGAAGGTTATGTTTGCCATTGGTTTACATATCAACAACTGAAAGAAAGATTTAAACTAGATAAAAAGAATCATGGGTTTGATTTTGTTAAAAATGAATCGGAAATCTTACTGTGTGGTAGTGATGAACATATTAATGCTAAGGTTTATAAAATGTTACTGAAACTGAATTTGGAAAGTGAACTGAATTTTGGAAAATAAAAACATTGTATGATTCAGTGGGCAAGGAACTTTGGATATAATGTGATGCTTGAAAATATGTGGACAAAAAGTTTAAAATTCACACTAAACTATAATTTAAAATAAAAATTTAATTAGATGATGTATTGCTGGTATTTAACATCGGATAAGTTATCTAGAATGTACATTGGTATTTCAAATGAATGTTGGCAATGTAAAAGTAAAGAAGGGATCTTTCATCATTTATGGTGGACATGTGATAAAGCAAAGAAATTTTGGAGTAAGATTCATATTTTAATACAGAAAATTCTTAAAATGAAGATAAAGATAAAAGCAGAAACTTTTCTGGATTTAATGGAAAAAGACTTGGTGGGGGGGAAATTGGAATTTTGATCTTATATATGTTGACAACAGCAAGACTACTGCATGCACAAAAATGGAAAGACACTTCAATTCCCACCATGGACGAATGGCTACAGAAGTTGGCAGAGATGGTTAAATTGACCATTTTGTCACAGAAAAGAATATACCGTATTTTTCAGAGCATAAGACACAGTTTTTCCTCCTCAAAAAGTGGGTGGAAATGTCTGTGTGTCTTATACAGTGAATGTTGCCAAAGCCCCGCCCACCCACTGGCCCCGACCCTTTGGCCTCTGCCACCCAGCAATTTGCCTCCTTGCAGCAAACAGCAAACAGCGTAGTCAGCTTCAGTGCAGCTGATTGGCAGTTGGATCTGCCTCCTGGAATACTTATCAGCTGTTCCAGGCTGTGGGAATCGCCATCGCCCATCACCGCTGCCATCTATCGCTGCCTCTGCACGCCTCATTTTCGGGCTCTGTGCATCCCATTTTCTGTCTCCACATGCCCCATTTTCAGCCTCCACACATCCCATTTTTGGCTCATTCCAGGCAGTGGGGATAGGCGGTGGTGGCGGCAATCTCCACCCCCTGGAATGGGCCGAATATGGGACATGTGGAGACCAAAAACGGTGTGCACAGAGGCCAAAAATGGGGCACACAGAGGTAGCAATAGGTGGCAGCGGCGATGAGTGGCAACAGTGATCCCTGCAGCCTGGAACACTGGATAGGAGATATTCCGGGAGGCAGATCCAACCACCAATCAGCTGCTCGTGCTAAATCAAGCTGTGCTGAAGCTGACCATGCTGTTTGCTGCAAGGGGGCTGTTAAGGAATTCGCAGAGTAACCCTTGAGTAGCAAGGGTGTACACATGAAAGCGATTGAGAGTAGTTACGAATAAACACAGCCAACACACAGATACACTGAGTTGTATCTGTATTTGTATACAGTTGTATCTGAGTTGTATTTTCAGGAAATAGTAAAGCACAGTCCAATAAACAGTCCAGGTCATACACATATAAAGCAGGAAATAGCAAAACAATAGTCCAGGGATAATCCAATAACAAAGTTTTCTTACCAGTTGTCATAGTCATACACAATAAACAGTTGCAAACAGTAGCATACAGATATATCAGAGAGCATAAACAGCAAAGAACAGCAAAGAGCAGTAAAAAGAAACAAACCATGTTTCTAGCTCCCTCTTAAGGACATTGGCTACAGAGCTAACCAATCAGGACACAGTATGATGCAATACAGCAGTCTTAAAGCTATATTGAGGGTTTATATATTGCCAACCCAACAAGTTAGGTAATAATTATTTCCTAACAGAGACAAATTGCTGGGAGGCAGAGACAGATTTTTTTTCCTCCCAAAAGCTAGGTGTGTCTTATACTTCTGAGCATCTTTTAGTCCAAAACATACAGTAAGTACTTTTGTTGCTACATGGAGACTGCTTCTGGACTTTGTGCTTGAGGTGGGAAAAAATGAAACTTTGGTTTTGGGTTTTAATGATTAGATTGATTTGTTGTTCTAGAAATGGCTAGTTTATATTATTATGGAAAAGCAAAAAGGTGAGGTTCAATGCTAATGCTTTATTCTACTGCAACAGAGAGAGTTGGAAGTTAACACTTTTTTTCTTTTCTTCCTCCCCTCCTCACTTTTCTTTCCCCTTCTCCTCCCCACTGTGTCCTATTATTTGCTTTTGTATTTTATTCTATAATCTAATCTTTAAAATTTAAAATAAAAAAATTGGAATTTAGCAACCAGCATCTATTTATGATGATTGCAACCAGCATGTATTTATGATGATGGTCATATGGTTGCTATATGCAACCTTCCCAGCCAACTTCCAACAAGCAAAGTTAATGGGGAAGATAGCAGGTGGTCACAAGTCACAGTCACATTGTCAAAACTGACTTGCACCTACATTTTGCTTTACTCGCAGATGACAAAAACGGGAAGGGGTGGAATGGAATGCGAGGGTGGGAAGAATGGCATCCAAACATCTGTTGGTTCCCGTGAGACATTGCTCCCACTTCAAGGACACACTGAGCAGATGTCCCAGCATGGATGGCTGGTTCCCATAACAAAATGAACAGAAGTGATTGGTGGACTTAATGGACTGTGGGTGGCCTGTAGGGAAAGGGGGAATTAACTATGCTTGCTTTTGCATGGGAAACCCAGAGCTTGTTTTGCTTCTTCTGTGCCAATGCAGTTTGTCATGGAGTCATGATGACCCAGGGGAGTAGATAGAAGGCTAGGCAAGCAGCTGAGTGGGATGCCCCAACTGAGTGGAAGTTCCCAGCTGCAGTTTACAGCCTGTCAATGGAACAGCTGAGGGAAAGGTTTGACGGACTGGAGGTCTAGCGAGCCACCTCATCGAGGGCAATGATCATGGAAGTCAGGACAGGGGCCATGAAATTGTTGTCTACCCCATCTCCTCCCCTCCTGCAGCCAATGCTGCCAACCCCCCTCAGGACCGGTGGAAGCCCTCCAAGGGACGGCGATTCCCATTCCTGCTGCTACCGTGTTGATGGGGCAGGGGCCGGCACACACAGACCCAGTCACCCCTGGCAGTAGTGGGGTTACCGTCTGGGTATGTCTCAATATGAGAGGACCAAACATTTCCTCTCCTAGAGGTCCATTTCAATAGGTGACCCAACAACACAGCCTACTTCCTGACCTAGGTCTGGAACTATATGGAGCACCATGGAGCAATGTACCCGGATGAGCGCGCCTGGGTCAATGCTGTTACATCCAACATGGAGGGGAATGCAGCAGGATGTCTGGTTTCACGATGAGGGGGCTCCAGAGTTACAAGACCTGGACGCTTTCATGCAGGTATTGAGAGACAGATTCAAAGACCCCATAGCAGCCCAGTGTGCAGAGATATCCATCTGCTCCCTACAGCAGGTCAAGTGGCCAGTGGCAGACTACATCCAAGATTTTTATAGCCTGACAGCTCACTTGAAAGATTGGCCCAAGTGTATGCTGGTCTACCAATTCTGGGAGGGGCTGAACAAGGAGTTGTATCACAACTGCCTGCCCCAGGGGGTGCCCCGCAACCTTTGAGTGTGGTACCAGTTAAGACACAAATGTAGAGCTCGACCCGATGGGAGTAAAGGAAGTACACTGCGCATGAGAATCAGCCCCGCCAAATGCCCAAAAGATGCCCAGTGCCCCATGGCAGAAGAGCGGGTGCACCCCATGTCATGGTTGAGAAGCCCCGCCGGAACCTGGGAGTGTGTTTCCAATGTGGTAAGGAAGGCCACTGAGCGGCTGAATGCCTCGTGCCACAGCCAGCATCTGTGCTGTGAACCCCAGCCCAACAGAAGCTGAACCCCGCCCAAAACCAAAGGAGAAAATGCAGGTGGCTCAACATGTTGTGTTAGTATCTCTCCAATCCAGCAAAGGGGAGGGAACTCTGAGCCACAAGCCCAGCTTCATCTTCTACGAGAGTGACAAAGAAGTGGAAGATGACCTGATGATAAGTGGCACCATCATCCCTTGCCCTTCTTGGGAGTAAGGGGGGTCCTCATGGCCTTGCTGGACTTGGAGTGCGCTCAGTACCTAATTAGCCTTCAGAAAGTGGAGAAACTAGGACTGAGACTGAGGAAGTAAAAGCAGCCCAGTTAGATGGTTTACCCAGTTAGATGATTCACCCAGTTAGATGGTTCCCTTATGGGAGGGGCACCAACAACTTGCAGAATAGAATAGAATAGAATAGAATAGAATAGAATAGAATAGAATAGAATAGAATAGAATAGAATAGAATAGAATTCTTTATTGGCGAAGGAATTTGTCTTTGGTGCATATGCTCTCAGTGTACATAAAAAGACAAAGATACACTCGTCAAGAATCACAAGGCACAACACTCAGTGACAGTCATACGGTACAATAAGCAATCAAATCATTTCATTTTCATTTTCATTTATTCGAATTTCTATACCGCCCTTCTCCTTTCGGACTCAGGGCGGTGAACAGCCAGTTAAAAAACATCTATACAAACATCACAGTTAAAAATAAAGTTAAAATAATTTATAAATTTGGCCCATAATTTAAAACTTGTCAATTAAAATAAATATTAAAATTTTAAAACTAACCCTAACATCAGGACAGACCGGCTAGCTGAAAAAAATGAGTTTTTAGGGCCCGACGAAAAATCCGGAGGGCGGAGATCACTCGTATCTCTGGGGGTAGATTGTTCCATAGGGTAGGTGCCACCACAGAGAAGGCTCTCCTCCTGGGGGTCGTCAGCCGGCATTGTCTGGCCAACGGCACCCTGAGGAGGCCCTCTCTGTGGGAGCGAACCGGCCGGTGGGAGGCTATTGGTGGCAGAAGGCGGTCCCGTAAGTACCCTGGCCCTAAGCCATGGAGCGCTTTAAAGGTGATCACCAACACCTTGAAGCGCACCCGGAAGTCCACCGGAAGCCAATGCAGCTCGCGCAGGAGAGGAGTCACATGGGAGCACCCCGTCGCTCCCATAATCCCCCACGCAGCCGCATTCTGCACCAGTTGGAGCCTCCGGGTGCACCCCAAGGGGAGCCCCATGTAGAGAGCGTTACAATAGTCCAGACGAGAAGTGACGAGTGCTTGAGTGACCGTGCGTAGGGAGTCCCGGTCCAGAAAGGGGCGCAACTGGCGTATCAGGCGAACCTGACAAAAAGCCCCCTGGCCACGGCTGTCATATGCCCTTCTAAGGACAGCCGCGCATCCAGGAGGACACCCAAGTTGCGGGCCCTCTCCGTGGGGGCCAATGATTCGCCCCCAATAACCAGCGATGGCGTCAGCTGGCTATACCGGGACGCCGGCAGCCACAGCCACTCGGTCTTGGAAGGGTTGAGTCGAAGCCTGTTTCTCCCCATCCAGACCCGCACGGCCTCCAGGCACTGGGACATCACTTCCAAGGCATCATTGGGATGGTCTGGGGTGGAAATGTACAGCTGAGTATCATCAGCGTACTGATGGAACTCCACCCCAAAACCACGGATGATCTCACCCAGCGGCTTCACATAAATGTTGAACAGGAGGGGCGAGAGGACCGACCCTTGCGGCACCCCACAAACAAGGCGCCTTGGGGTCGACCGCTGCCTCCCTTCAACACAGATTGCGACCGGTCAGAGAGATAGGAGGAGAACCACCGCAGAACAGTGCCCCGCACTCCCAGTCCCTCCAGCCGGCGCAACATGATACCATGGTCGATGGTATCAAAAGCCGCTGAGAGGTCTAATAGGACCAGGATAGAGGAATAACCCCTATCCCGGGCCCTCCAGAGATCATCCACCAACGCGACCAATGCCGTTTCCGTGCTGTACCCAGGTCTGAAGCCGGACTGGAGCGGATCCAGATAAATCATACTAGGAAACAATCAATATAAATATAAATCACAAGGATACAAGCAGCGGTGAAATCTAAAATCTTTTGCTACCGGTTCTGTGGGCATGGCTTAATTAGTGGGCGGGGCTTGGTGGTAAGGTGACTGGGTGGGTGTGGCCAAGTCAATGTCACTTCTTTGCCCTTTTTTAACCTACAAAACACAACACAACACAACTGGCTCACCCACAATGTAAAAGCAAATGTGCTAGACCCAAAATGGCCCCTGCAACAAGCAGGAACCTCACACAGCCACAAAAAGCCCAAAAAAACAACTTTCACACTTTACACACACAAAATTCCACATATAGCTTTGTGAGATTTTGTGTGTTTGTGTAGTTAGAGTGAAACACTACAGAAACACTAAATCTCAGAAAGCTGCACAAATATTATTTTATTTTAATTTATTTTTATTTTTATATAAAAGCAGCTAAATTTAAAACTTCCTAAACTTTAAATGGCTAGGTCTAAAAAAAGAACAACTAAAAAAACCCCCAATTAACTACTTTTTTTAAAGCTCCCAAAGGGGAAAAAAACTTACCCAATAGAACAGGGGTCTCCAATCTTGGCAACTTTAAGACTTGTGGACTTCAACTCCCAGAATTCCTCAGCCAGCTTTGCTGGGAGTTGAAGTCTTAAAGTTGCCAAGGCAGGAAGGCAGGTAGGCATCTCATCACCGATGAGCTTGATTGCAGGCAGGGAGATTCAATTGCTTGCTGATGCAATGGATTGCAGGTATTACAGAAAGTGAAGCAAGGCAGGCGTTGCGACCAGCAGCTAAGGTATGCAAGCTGGAAGCTGGCGGGCAGGGGGAGAGGGATTTTTGCTAGTTAGCAGGCAACTCAGCTGGGATCATCAGAGCTTGGATCGTCAGAGCCATTTAAAGGGGGAAAAAGGCTCTGATGATTACGCGGCTCAGCTGGGCATGGGGGGGCAGGGGCAGGGATTTTTGCTACCGGTTCTCCGAACTGCCCGCCGCCATCGCTACCTACTCGCCCGAGCTGGTCCGAACTGGGAGCATTTCACCCCTGGATACAAGCAACAAAGTTACAGTCATGCAGCCACAAGTGGGAGGAGATGGGCAACAGGAACGATGAGAAGACCAATAGCAATAGTAATGCAGCCTAATGTGAATAGTTTGACAGTGTTGAGGGAATTATTTGTTTAGCAGAGTGATGGCATTCGGGAAAAAACTATTTTTGTATCTAGTTGTCTTGGTGTGCAGTGCTCTGTAGCATCTTTTTGAAGGTAGGAGTTGAAACAATTTATGTCCAGGATGCCAGGAGTCTAAATATTTTCACAGCCCTCTTTTTGACTTGTGCAGTATACAGGTCCTCAATGGAAGGCAGGTTGGTAGTAATTGTTTTTTGCTATAGTTCTAATTATCCTCTGAAGTCTGTGTCTGTCTTGTTGGGTTGCAGAACCAAACCAGACAGTTATAGAGGTACAGATGACAGACTCAATAGTTCCTCTGTAGAACTGTATCAGTAGCTCCTTGGGCAATTTAGTTTACTTTATTGTCATTGCACATGGCACAATGAAATTAAATGCCATCTTCAGTGTACATTATAACTATAAAAATAAAAACACAAACATACATCCTTTACATTATATATAATTGAAATTGAAAACCCAATATTGCACTATACTGTAGAATTCAAAATGGTTATTGCCCTGAAATAGAAGCTGTTTTTCGGCCTATTTGTCCTTGTTTTTATTATCCTGTTAGATGGTAATAGTTCCAAAAAAGGATGAGATGGATCTTTAAGAATGTTTTGAACTTTCTTAAGGTAGCGGGAGCTATAAAGCTCTTCCAAAGAGGGGAGAGGGCAACCAATGATCCTCTGGGCAATGACGTTGACCCTCTGGAGTGCTGTCTTATCTGCCACTGTGCAATTTGCAAACCATACACAGATGCAGTAAATTAAAATACTCTCTATGGTGCAGCGGTAGAAGGCCACCACCAGTTTTTCATTCAGTTGTTGTTTCCTGAGAAGTCTCAGGTAGTATAATCTCTGCTGGGCCCTTTTGACCAGTGCTGCAATGTGAGTGCCCCAGGTCAAGTCCTCTTTTCTAATAACACGCAGAAACTTAAAACTGGCCACTTGCTCCACTCGGTCTCCATTGATAAGCAAGGGCTGGATGTCTGATCTATTCCTTCTATAGTCCACTATAAGCTCCTTGGTCTTATTTGTGTTAAAGATCAAGTTATTGTCTCCACATCACGAAAGCAATCGTTCCACCTTATCTCGATAGGCAGACTCATCCCTCCCCCTGGAGAGCAGTCCCACCATTGTTGTATCATCTGCAAATTTAGTAATAATATTACTAGTGTGAGCGGAAATGCAGTCATGCACATAAAGAGTATAGAGCAGTGATGGCTAACCTTTTTGCCATCGCGTGCCAGGACGGGGGGCGGGAGAGGGTTGCACGTGCACGTGCCCATGTGTGCACAACCCCCTCCCCCCTCCCCCCCGCTCCTGGCACATGATGGCCTGGTAGGCCCGTTTTTCTTTCTTACCTGGTTCCAGATCCTCTCTGTGTATCTGGGAAGGGCGAAAACAGCCTTTCCCACTCCCTTGGAGGCCCTATGGAGGCTGAAAGGGCCCATTACCCAACTCTCGGTGGGACAGGAAGTGACATTTTTTGCTGTCCCCAGCCTCCAGAACCTCTCTAGGAGCCTCTCTAGGAGTCTGTAGGAGCCTCTCTAGGAGTCTCTGGAGGCTGGGGACAGGAAAAAATGTCAGTTCCTGTCCCACCGGGAGTCGGGAAATGGGCCCTTTCAGCCTCCGTAGGGCCTCCAAGGGAGTGGGAAAGGCTGTTTTCACCCTTCCCAGATACACAGAGAGGATCTGGAGCCAGGTAAGAAAGAAAAACAGGCCTTCCCCACCCCGCCCCCAGGCCCTCCAGAGGCAGGAAACAGCCTGTTTCCCTACTTCTGGTGGGCCCAGAAGACCCGAAAATCAGCTGGCGTGCCCACTAATATGGTTCCGCATGCCACCTGTGGCACGCGTGCCATAGGTTCGCCATCACGGGTATAGAGTAAGGGACTCAACATGCAACCCTGTGGTGTACCAGTGTTAAGAATAAGGGCTGAAGAGATATGATTGCCTAATCTGACCCTCTGAGAGTGGCCAGACAGGAAATCCATGATCCAAAGGCAGATTGAATAAGAAATCCCAAGATCCATAAGTTTAGACATTAGTATATATGGAATTATTGTGTTAAATGCAGAGCTAAAATCTACAAAAAGCATCCTCACATAGCACCCACCCCCCACCCTGTTCCAAATGAGTCAGAGCAGTGTGAAGAGTTATGGCTATAGCATCCTCTGTAGACCTATTTCTTCTGTATGCAAACTGGTGTTTATCAAATGTATGCGGAAGACCAGAGATGATGTGCTGGCAGACCAATTTCTCAAAGCACTTCATGATGATAGGAGTGAGTGCCACTGGTTTGTAATCATTGAAGTTATTGATAGGAATAGGTTATTTCTGTTTTCCTCTTAGGTTTTCTTACTGCTTTTTAAAAATTGTTTTAATTGTTTTAACCTGTAAAAATGAAGTGTTTTAATATTGTATGTGACCAGCCATACACTAAATAAATAAAATAAATAAATTGATAGGAAACTTCTTTGGCAGTGGCACAATGGAAGCCTTCAAACAAGATGGAATAGTGGAGTGGGATAAAGACCGATTGAAGATTTTGGTAAAGACTCCAGCCAAGTGATCAGCACAGTCTTTAAGCACTCGGCCAGAGATACCATCAGGACCGGCAGCCTTTCTAGGGTCCACAGCCCTCAGAATGCTCCTCACCTCCTCTTCCTCCACAATGAGGTGGGGGCTACAATGGGCCGGTGGCTGTATTTTAGCTGTCTCTCATGTCCCAACTTCAAAGCGAGCAAAGAAATGATTCAGTTTGTCTGCCAATGAAGCATCCCTCCCCCCCAGCAGGGATGACATTGGTTGGTTGATGGTTGGTAATTTGTTGAATCCCTCGCCATACCTGACTCACATTATTACTATAAAAATTATCCTCAATCTTCCTCTTATAATCAGTCTTGGCCTTCCAAATACTTTTCTTCAGACTAGCTCTGGCAACACGCTATATTGCCCCATCACCAGATCTAAAGGCCTTGGTCCTGTCATGCAAGAGACACTGGACTTCCTTGGTCATTCAGGGTTTCTGATTGGGATAGATTCGAACACGTTTATCCATAGTGATAGTATCTGTGCAGTGTTTGATATAGCACAGAACAGTTGCAGCGTGCTCCTCTAGATCAGGGTGGTAAAAGATGTTCCAATTTGTGTTCTCAAAACAATCTTGAAGTTGTTGGGAAGTATCTTCTGGCCAAGATTTCACTGTCTTTATTATAGGCAGAGCCAGTCTCCTAAGAGGGATGTATGCTGGTGCTAAAAGAAGTGATATATGGTCTGATTGTTCCAAATGTGGTAATTTATAACCTTATAGCCATGTTTAATGTTGGTGTCAGGTTCCGAGTCAGGATGTAGAAGAAAAACACCAGACCACAAGAAGGAGTTTGTAGTAAAGGTTTATCTTCCTAGATTCAGCATGTTCCAACAATCACCCAGCATTTCTGTGAAATATTGTCAGCTCTAACCCTAGTGTGCTCCCAACCCCGTTTTTATCCTCTGTGCACCGCACCCCTCTAACTCCACCCCATAGTCCAGTGTTGATTGGTGTGTTCCGGCTGCCCCGCCCCCCCATCCAGGCATGGATCGCAATCCCTTCAGACCCCACGTCAACTCTCGCCCAAACAGGTCAGATGGGCTATGTACTTCCAACAGTTTAATTTTAATCTGAAATACATCCCTGTAGGGAGGAACTTCTTGGCGGATGCCTTGTCCCGTAAACCTCAATATTCCAGTGAATGGGAACAGATAGTACAGGCCATCATCCCGAAGATATCACCAAAGGGCTTCCAGATTTTTGTGGTCAGTCCAGACCGCAAAGGGTAACCCCCACTTCTAACAGATGTCGCCATGTCAACAAGGCCCACCGAACCACAAATGCCTCTTTCTCCCAGATGGCCCATCTGCAGTCAGTATCACTTAATTTTCAGGGCGTATAAGCACATGGTTGTAACATACCCCTAAACCAATGAATGAGTCACAGTGGGGTTGGCTGAACTAAAATTAACAAAGCCCTCCCCTCCAGGTTTCATTGAGTGTTCTCCATTGTGGGTGAAGACAGCAACCAGGATGGATGGGTTTCACTCATCTGTTCAGATTGGAGGACTGAGTCTGTCAAAGTTTTTAAGACCTGCCCCTGTTGCTAGGGGCTCCAGCTTTTGACTCAGTCCTCAGTCTGGACAGGCATGTGGGACTGTTTCTCTGCTTAGTGACCTTCTTCTTTTACCTATTTTTGGACTGTGTTTTTTGATCCTGATCGTGAGTGCAGGTTTGCCTGCTTTCTGTGGTTTGTGGATTGCCTTATCCTCCTTCAGCAGTTGATCTGTCTGGGTAATTTCCAGGTTCCTATACTGTTACGCATATAGCTCTCTGTTGATCAGGCAGGAGTTCCAGAGTGGCATGGAGCTTCGCGCTCCCTATGATTTCTACCTTGCGTGGAGCTTTGCACTCCCAAGAGCCGGTGACAGTGTGGAGCTTTGGACTCCCTGAAGGCTGTTCGGGCAGCTGTGGAGGAACTGGCTACATCGACTGACGAGTGGAGCTTTGCGCTCCCCCTCCCTCTACCTGTCATTTGCCACCTGACTTTTTTCTCAGCCATCTGGAGCTTTGCGCTCCTCGTAATCGCCTTCCTGCTTTGTTCAGTGTTTGGACCGCTGGTGATTTATTCCCGGCTCGGCGGCTGCGGATTTAGGAGCCCTGTGCTCCCCTTGGGCTTTAGCGGCGGCCTTTAAGTGGAGCTTTGCGCTCTGGATAACAATTTCTTGCCGTTCGCCATTTTGTTTGCCGCCAAAAATTCCTCAGAGTGAGGAAGCACGCTAATTGAATAGCCTCCAGGTCCAGACCTGTGCTTTGCTGATGGGAGTTGCTTGTGCTGCATTACTGACCTCCCGGTTTTGGCCCTCATCCCAGACTTAGTCTCCTGGGACTCTTGACTTGGTGATTGCGGCTGCATTGCCTCCAAAGTTGGTCAGTCCAGTGGCCATTTTGTTGACTGTGATTTCCCCGCTGCCACCATTTTGTGACTAAGAGCAGCTTGTCAGACGTAGATCCCCACAATCCTTGCTGACTTTGTCTCCCTTCTGCAGTTTCTTCACATCAGTGACTATGTGACTATGTCAACTTGCAAAGCTTTCAAGTTGCCTGATTATACCCAAGGTCATATCTATATCCCAACATGGCCGGAAGGCTGGGACTAGTGATCAGTTGGGCCACAGTTCAGGGGATTTTGTTCCCACAAATTCTCAGGGCCCTGGTCCTTTGAGTAAGGACACTGCTGGCAAGGAGTCTCGCCCTGGCCACAAGTCAGGCAAACATTCCTCAGCTTCCTTAAGGGATGAGAGGAGATGGGACAAGACCTTAAAGAGGTTATCTGATAAGGCCTCTGGCCATCTGACACTGTCAGCGGCTCCTGTGGCAGGGGTTTGTCCTGTGGCTGCTGAGACATATAGACTTGGGTATACAGATCTGGCACCGGATCAGATGTCTCTCCAAGATTGCCCTGTCACCATTCAATCTTCTGCCTTGTGGGGGGCTACCGTACCTCCAATTCCTTCGGTGGTGCCAGATGCAGGTCTTGTACCCAATGTACCTCCGGGACCTTCTTCCTCTTCTGTGGTCCAAGATTCAACTCATCACCGTGTTGCCACTATGTTGTCTACAGAGGACATTCGTCAGATGATTGACAATGCGGTTCAACACTCTCTATCAGCCAGATTCCTACCCGCTAACAGGGAACCTTCCATGTGCTCCTATGCACCGTCATCTCCTGAAAGGGATGGGCAGGAGGACATCTTGTATTCTGTACACCCACCGTCCCTGACCTCTTCTCATGTCAGCCGTCCATCGTATCTGGATGAGGTTGAGACCCACAATCCAGATCTCTCTGAGGATGAGGTCTCTCCCCAGAACAACTGGCTTTCACTGGCCTGTTCCCTCAGGTGCTTTTCAAATCCTTGTTGTTCAAGGCAGTTAATGCAGCTCAATTTGGCCCCAGCCCTTCTGAGGTGGTTCCTTCTTCTTCTCAGGGGAGTCTGAACTCTATGTTTGCAGAACCTGCCAGGCCACTGGACGCCATTCCATCTCCGCCTTTGTTCCTTGATGTGGTTCGGAAACTGTGGTCTTCTCCAGGGTCAGCCCCAATTCCAACCTCCACCAACCGCAAGAATTTCAATGTGGCACCTGAGCTGGCGGCACTCCTCCAGGTGCCTACTGTGAACCCCCCTGTTGCCGCTCTACTGCCTAATGCTGTGATTCCTGGGGATCTGAATGAAGGGCTGCACCCAGAGGAGCATTGGGCAGACCAGGTTCTTCAATGTGCTCATCAAGGGGCTGCTTGGGCGATACGATCGGCTACCATGGCCTCATTTTTCAATAGAATGACTCTATTGTGGTTATGTCACCTGCAAGATAAATTGTCTCCTGAAGATGCCAGACTGCATCAGGATTTAAACAAAATCATCACAGCGGTCCAGTTTTCAGCCGACGCCACCCTCAACGCCTCCCATTTTGTGGCTAAGTCTTTGGCCTCCTCAGTGGCAGCTCGTCGTTTGGTCTCACTTCATCATTGGCAGGCAGACACTATACACAAATGGCGCCTGGCGTCTGTCCCCTTTACGGGATCCAAATTATTTGGGGAGTCGTTAGAGCCTTTCCTTATTGAGACCAAGGACAAGCGAAAGGTCTTACCCTTTGCACACCATAGGGGAGAGTCCCGTTTTATTCCATATTCCCAGCGTTCCTGGTTTCAAGGACCCGAAGGGGGTATGGGTTCTTCTCGTTTTACAGGGGCGTTTACGGCCAAACAATGGGGATTCCAGGACAGGTCGTCACTGGGCAAACCCCTTTTGAGTAAATAGCCCTTTCGAGGGGGAGGAGGTCGTTCACTCCGATGCCGTCGCTAACTGCATTTTTCAGCCTCTCATTGGTGGCAGATTGGCCCTTTTCGCCAACCTTTTGAAGAGAACTACATCTGATCCGTGGGTTCTGGCCACAGTAAGATTGGGATTCGCCATAGAATTCCTTTCTTCCCCTCCGATGTTTTTTGTGTGCTGTCCTCTCTCTGGTAGCAGTGAGAAACGAGTCCTTATGGATTTGGTGATACAACACCTTTTGTCAATCAGGGCTATCCAACGGGTGCCTGAGATTCAAGTGGGGCAAGGGTTTTATTCTCATGTATTCCTTGTCCCAAAGACATTGGGGGGTGGGGTGGAAACCTATTCTGGACCTTAAATGTTTGAACCATTATGTAGTATATCGCTGGTTCAAAATGCAGTCTTTGCGTTCCATTTTAGATGGCGTCAGGAAGGGCAATCTCCTCTCCTGTATTGACCTCATTGAGGCATATGTACATATGTACATATCCTCCCCTCTCATAGACAGTTTCTTAGGTTCTGTTATGCGGGAACCCATTATCAATATAGGGCTTTGCCCTTTGGGCTTTCTTCCGCTCCCCGATGTTTCACCAAGGTGTTAGCAGCCTTGGGGGCCTCTCTCAGAGTTAAGTCAGTTCATCTCCAGTATTATCTGGACGACATTCTAATTTTGTCTACTTCTACTCAACAGGCCCACAGGGACCTCCAGTTAGTCCTTCAGACCCTGGCTGCCCATGGATTCTCCATTAATGTGGAGAAGAGCCATCTCACTCCGGCAACCCAACTCCTCCATTTGGGACTCGGTTGAGGGCAGAGTTTTTTTGTCCAAGGAGCATCAGGATAGCTTGGTGGCCCTTGTGTCCAGGGTGGAGGGGTGCAAGAAAGTGTCCCCTTTCGTACTATCACAGCTCCTGGGCAAAATGATTTCAGCTATTTCCATCATGCCCTGGGCCTGATTGCAATCTAGAGACCTCCAATGGTTCCTTTTACCATTTCAGAGGGTGGGCAGAGGCACATCATCAGTCAAGGTTCCTGTTCCCAAGGAGGTACTCAGATCCCTCAGATGGTGGTGGTCTCCAGCCATTGCCAAAGGTTGTCAGTTCTGCGAACCTCAGAGACTGGTGGTAACAACAGATGCCAATCTCTTTGGCTGGGGGGCCCATTGTCAATCTCAGGTGGCGCAGGGCAGGTGGTCTCCCAGCAAGAGCCGTCGGAACATCAATTGGCTGGAATTGAGGTGTTTCTGGTGCTCCTTGTCTTTCAGAGTCTGCTTGCAGGCACTCATGTCCTGGTGCTAATGGACAATGTTGCGATGAAGGCGCACACCAATCAACAAGGTGGGACCAGGTCCAGGTCTCTCATGTTGGAGGCCAAGAGATTGGGGCTTTGGGTGGAACTCCATCTTCGCTCCTTGAAGGCGGAACACATCTCCGGGGTGGCCAATGTGCAGGCAGACTGGTTAAGTCGACAGGATATCCTGCGGAATGGCACTTGCACCTGACGATTTTCAAGGACCTAACGGCCCGGTTCGGCACCCAGGAGGTCGACTTGTTCGCAACCCACCGGAACCCACAGCTCCAGCGGTTTTTCTCATGTTTTCCGACACCACAAGCGGAAGCTGTCAATGCTCTTTGTTCCCAGTGGCCGCCAGGCCTTCTCTATGCCTTTCTGCCCATTCTTCTCATCCCCAGGGTGATTTCCAAACTTCTGCAGGAACGAGCGGAGCTCATTCTTCTGGCTCCGCACTGGCCATGGAGGCCTTGGTTGGCGGACCTCATCTCTTTGTCCGTGGCTCCTCCCTGGAGGATTCCACAGGGCATGGCCATTCTCAGCCAGGGTGCAGTGGTCCACCCGGACCTTCAGTGGCTCCAACTGACCGCCTGGCAATTGAGCGGTGCGCCCTGAGTAGAGACAACATTCCGCCCGAGGTGATCTGTACCATTCAGGTGTCGCAGCAACCATCCACGGATCACATTTATTTGGCTACTTGGCGGGCCTTTTGTAATTGGTGTGAAGGGGTTTCGGCCCTTCAGGCCTCGATTGTCAACGTCCTAGATTTTCTCCAGGATGGCCTCAACAATGGCCTCTCACCCAATACATTTCAAAGACAGGTGGCGGCACTCTCAATGGTACTGACTTATGGGTCCCTTTCCTCTTTGTCCCAACACCCTCTTATACACAGATTTCTGTGAGGGGCTATGAACTTATGCCCCCCTGTGGTGCACAGGTATCCCACCTGGGACCTATCTATTGTTCTGAATTCCCTTACGGGTCCTCCGTATGAGCCCTTACGGACAGCTAGCCTCCGTCTTTTATCGTGTAAAGTCACCTTTCTGGTGGTTATCACCTCTGCTAGACGAATCTCGGAACTGGCTGCTCTATCGGTCCACAGTGACCTCTGTATGTTCCATGCTGATTGAGTGGTCCTTCATCTTGACCCTACCTTTGTCCCTAAGGTCAATACCCCTTTTCACCCTGGGCAGTAACTCATCTTACCTGACTTCTGTCCTCGTCCTACTCACCACCTGGAATGGTGGTGGCATATGTTAGACGTCGGGAGGGCTTTCCGGGTGTACCTTAGGAGAACTGCTGACTTCCGCAGGACAGAGTCTTTGTATGTGTCGTTTCTCCCAGTATCTTTAGGTGGCAGGGTGACTTCTTCGATCATCGGACATTGGATCCGGCAGACGATTGCTAAGGCATACGAAATGCGTTCCTTGCCCAGGCCTGCTAACCTGACGGCACATTCTACCCGCAGTGTGGCGACATCGGTGGCTTGGGCCGAGCAAGCGTCTTTGCTGGAGATCTGCAGGGCAGCGACCTGGACTTCCCCTTCCCCCTTTATCCAGCACTACAAGTTGGACAAGTTTGCCTCTGCTGAGGCTGTGTTTGGACATAGGGTGCTGCAAAGGGTTCTTCCGGGGGCGGGGGGAGACTTCGGACCAGCCTGGTCCCATCCGTACCTAGGGACAGTGAACTTTGGTATGTCCCATCTTGGCTGCTGTCTCCACCCACAATGGAGAAGGGGCATTGGTCCTACCTGAGACGCACCTTCTCGTTGGGTGGAGACAGCAGCCAGACCCACCCTTATTCAGTCTGGTCCTTCTCTGCTAAATTTTTGTCTTTGCTCCTACACGCCGAGTCTGTTTCTTTGTCTTTGCCAAAAGCTGGAGCCCCTAGCAACAGGGGTGTGTCTTAAAGACTTTGACAGACTCAGTCCTCCAATCTAAACAGACAAGTGAAACCCATCCATCCTGGCTGTTGTCTCCACCCAACAAGAAGGTGCATCTCAGGTAGGACCAACGCCCCTTTCCTGTGAAATCTAACTCCCAATTGGTCTGCTGCAATGTTGTGGTGTGGAACCCAGGAGGCTTCCGCTACTGAATACCCCTTCCAGAGTACAAGATACTGAAGGTGGCCGCTACGGCGCCCAGCATCTAATATGTCTTCCACTTTGTAATGTTGTTCTCCGCCTACATCCACGGGTGGAGGCGGAGGAGGTGGGGTTCCCCATAACCTAAATGTCTCCACTGGATGTAGGAGGCTACTGTGGAAAACTGGGTGGGTTTTCCCCAAGAGAGGGGGTAACCGTAATTGTACAGTAACAGGGTTGATAATTCTGACTATCGGAAATGGGCCAATATATTTGGGGCCGAATTTCTTGCATGGTACTTTGATGTTTAGATACTTCGTGGTAAGGTAGATCTTCTGGCCTAGATGGAAAGGTGGTTGTGGGTGTCTCTTCCTGTCCACCTGGGTTTTGTATTTCTCTGCTGCCTTTTGCAGAGCATCTTTGATATGTCCCCACACTCCTGTCAATTGTGTCACCCATTCCTGTAACCCTAACTCTTTGGGCTCCAGGCGGGGCACTCGGGTATTCAACTCCTGAAGTAACATAGAACGGGGTATATCCAGTAATACTATGTACAGTGTTATTGTAGGCTACAACATAAGCCATAGGGCTGATCTAGTGTGGAAAGGATCCAAAATTTATGTCCTGTGCAGTGTAAGACTTGAAGTGTTGCGACGGTGTCATGATATACATACAGCCATTTCAGATTCCTTAAAACATTGCACCTCACAAATCATCAATTCTGGTGGCCCCAGTTTAAAAAGGATGTTGAGTTTGTACGCAGTTGCGTGACATGTACTATGATGAAAAAACAACCTGGCAAACCTCCAGGCCTCTTACAGCCAGTGTAAGCTGGGGTGAGCTACTTTGACCATTTTATCAGTTATTTCCTTAATGACCTTGCCACTTTCATCGGTCTCAATACAGCAATTAAACAAATTAAATTTACCACACACCCCTCCTTCCTTGGCTAGGAGGTAATCTAAGACTAAGTGGTTTTGCATGATATACGTTTGAGACTTCACGCTCTCAGCAGCTAATTTGGTGAGGCCTTTCACAATTTCATTAGTAATTATTTCTACAACAGCCTGTAGCCTAATCAAGCAGTTTAACAGGTAGATGGGGGATCCGATACCTGTAGGTGCCATCCTCTGCCCAAGTGGCTGGTCCATACACCTCAATGATTCTCTCCGGTAGCCATTCATCATCCTTCCAATGACCTATTTTAACCTTTTCAATCAAGGTTCAGTCAATGGCTGCCCTCTTGGACCGGATGTTTCCAACTTCATCATACACTGGTACCCTGGCTGAATTCCGAGGACAGAGGTTTACAGGGACCCAAGGAGTATGTAGGAGGTGACACCTTATAGTGGAATTATATGCCAGTCTCGAATCCCTTCATGCTCACAGGGGGGAGATTATTGGAAGAGCAGTTAGGGAGTTTGGTACTGCTATAAACAAAATGCCTACCCGAGGGTAAGGCCACAAAGCATTCAGTACACAGAGGTATCTTGGAGCTCACCACTATACCACATGTTATGGATCCCCCCTTGCGTACTTGAAGGGGTGTCTGGGCTCCAATATTCCTTATGCATTACCTCTGGGTAATTTACAGTGGGAGTAGCGGCAAGCACTCTTTCCATATTCTGACTATCGAGTGTAGCTTGACACCAGTCTAGGGGTTACTCCCTCATTCCCCCCTACTCCTGAGTCTCTGCCCTCTCCTACAAGGCCTACAATACATATAGCTACACAGATTCTGTCAAGTTGTTCAGTTGTGGGATCACAATGTCCAGGATAAGTTCCTTTCGTTGCCCGTGCGTTGGGTGTTAGCCTCTGGAGTAACACCTGCAGGGGTTTTCTTCACCTCTCCCATTCGTAGAGGGACAGCTCCCGTGGTGTCACCAGAAGGGGAGAGGTTCCCTCTAGTCCTTTGAAGAGTTAGTTTCCAAATAAACTTGGGCTTTTTCTTAAAAGCACAGACAGGAAAGAAAAGTTGACTCCATTCTTCACTCTGTCTAGATGGCCATACTAGACTGGGTAAGTAATTTTCCTTCCTCTCAGTAGTGTCAACTCATTTCTAACAATTTAAAATTCATATCTCTAAAGATCAGGCATTTAACACTTGCAATTACCTTTGAAGGTACACACAGACTTAGATATATACACTAGTCATTATAGATGCACAGCAACAAATAATTTTTAACAGAAATCATATCAAATTAGTCAATTCAAATTATCTGTGTCTTCCCATTTAGATAGGCTTTACCTTTTTATTACCTGCCAAACCCCGGGTGGGAGGAACAATAAATGATTTTCTTCTCTATTCTTAGGTCTTTCAGAGTTCTCTGGGTCTTTTAAGAATGGTAAATTATCAGAATCTTTATAACACTGCAGTATTTCTTTTCTCCTATTCTGGGGTCCTCCTACCACACATAACAGTATACACTAACCATATCTTCCTTGGTCAGCCCCAACTTCTGAATCATTTTACTGTATGGTGGGGCTTCTCAACTTCTAAATATTTTTCCTTTAAGGACTAGTCAGGTCTATTTGCAGTTTGGGATTCTTTCTAATTGTTTTAGTAAACTTCTCACTTTTTACTCAAGGTTTCATCCATTGTTCCATCTCCTCAAGCACTGGATTGTTTCTGCCCTGGAGATGTTCTGTCTAGCTCTTGCTTGCTTGGATCTCCCAGCCGACGCTGGCCTATTTTTAAAGAGCCGAACACTTCTCCATCCATTTTAGATCTCCCAGCAGGTGCTGGCCTATTTTTAAAGATCCAAAATGTATAGAGACTTTGGTCCACACATCATTTGCACCTTGCCAGGGCTCTCATGAGCAAGTTTGAACTCCACTTTTTCTTTTTAAGGACCTTTATTTAGCCAAATTGGTTTTCCTGTGTCATCCCTACTAAAACCTTTCTTGGTCCTTGTTGGTATGCACTCAGGCCATCCAGTATATGTGCAAATAAGAACTAACATTGCACGATGTGGACCTGACCTTGGCATATCTGTAAAGTCAATTATCAGGGTATCAAAAGGATCACTTCCTGTGGGTTGATGTCTTTGAGGCGGTTGGGGCCCTTGTCTGGGATTATTGGCTGCACAGATTTCACATCTCATACAGACATTGGCAGCAATGCTGTGTATCTTATTGATGTATACTTCTCGTAGCAGGGCCTTGGCTAATGCAGTCTTTCCCAAATGTAATTGCTTATGGACTTGTCACACAGCATCCCATGCCATGTGTCCCGGGACCAAAACGCGCTGGTCGGGAAGAATCCACCATCCATCTTTCAACGTCGCCTCAAGTTCCTTAGCTTGTTGCAATTCCTCCTTAGAATAATTAGATTTAATTTGTTCATCAGGAACCCATAGAGTTAAACAGTTAGCCTGTATAGTTAAAGGCTTCAGCGCGGCTTGACGAGCTTCCTGGTGGCCTTATTATTGCCTTGCTGTGTCTCTGATGCTATCTTCTGGTTTCCTCTACAGTGCATAACAGCCACTTCCTTGGGGGGGGGCAGACGCTGTCCAACCAGTGTAGGATCTGAGGTCCATTCTTAATGTCTTTTCCCCCTGCCGTTATAAGGCCCCTCTCCTTGTATATGGCCCCATGCACTTGCACTGTCAAGAAGGCATATTTAGAGTCTGTATAAATGTTGACACATTTGCCTTTCCCAAGTTCCAAAGCTCGAGTCAAAACATGCAATTCTGCCAGCTGAGCACTTCTTCCGGGAGGGAGGGACTCAGCTTCCCATACATGTTCAAGAGTTACAACAGCATACCCAGCTTTCCGTATTTCCTCCTGCACAAAACTGGTGCCATCTGTGTATGGAGTAAAGTCGGGGTTGGAAAGCGGAACATCAGTCATATCTGGACGGCTGGCATAGGTTTCCTCAATAGTCTAAATACAATCGTGAGTAGCTTTTAAATCTGGTTCAGGCAGCAATGTGGCTGGATTCAATGTAGTAAATTGTATTAACTTGATCATGGGGTTGTGCGTAATTAAACCTTGGTATTTCAGCATGCGGGGGTTGGTCAACCACAAATGTCCTTTGGTTTCTAAGATGGCTTTGAGGGCATGGGGGGGTGTAGATATCCAATTCCTGGCCAAAAGTTAATTTACTAGCTTCTTGTGTTAACAACGCCGTGCCTGCCAGGGCTATCAGATAGCCAGACCACCCTCTTGCTACAATATTCAGCTGCTTCAACAGATAAGCAATGGGGCGATGCCAAGTTCCCATTTTCTGGGTGAGAACCCCCACTGCTACATTCTGTTTAGTGTCGACAAACAGCTGAAATGGCTTATCTAAGTCGGGTAGTCCTAAACTGGAAGCTTGCATTAAAGCGTCTTTTAAAGTTGTGAAACTTTTCCCATCGCAGAGGTTCCTTATTACTTCCTCTTATAACTTCATAGAGAGGTTTTGCAATTAAACTGAAATTGGGGATCCAGATGCAACAGAAGCCTGCAGCACCCAAAAATCCCAAGTCTTTTCTATTTCTGGGTATGGGGAGTTGACAAATAGCTTCCCAGAGTGTCCCAGAGTCCTCTTCCCAGGCTCAATGTCGTATCCCAAATATCTGACCTTTGTAAAACTAGTTATGCCTTTTTCCTGAATGCCTTGTAGCCCAGCTCTCACAAGAGATAGAGCGGGTTGTGGGTGTTTCACCAACAGTCGTTTTCCATCTGGCCTGTAACTAACAAATCTGTGGGGGCACCCACCATCTGGAACGAGCTCCCCCCAGAGATACAGAAGATTCCGGATCTGCGCACTTTCCGCCGTGCCCTCAAAACATTTCTGTTTCAGCAGGCCGGCCTGGCCTAACTTTCCCTTTATATTGCTTTTTGATTTTATTTTAAACTGGGATATCTTGAATTATCTAGGACCAGAATGTTTAGTATATTTTAATTGGTTTTTTATTATTAACGTTTGTATTACATGTATTTTTATCGTTCGCTGTTCACCACCCTGAGTCCCTTAGGAATAGGGCGGTATATAAATTTAATAAATAAATAAATAAATAAATAAACAAATCATCTATGTATTGCAACACGACATCTGGGTAGGGGATTTCCAGGGCTGTCAAATCTTTTCCCAATGTAGCCCCGAAAAGAGTTGGGGAGTTCTTGAATCCTTGGGGTAACTGTGTCCAGGCATACTGTTCTTTTCTTCCCCATCACTCCTTGGATATTGGTGGAATAGGGGGAGGCTTGGCTCAGAGACTGGGTTAGGACTGAACAAGTGGCCCCAGTATCCACAAGGAAGGAGATAGGTTTGCCTCCTATTTTAAACTGACCACAGGTTCCAGGAGGCGGGCTGAACCTGGTCGGTCTCAGTCCCATTCCTCCACTTCTGCCAGGCCTATGAGAGGGGGCTTTTGAAAATCCTTCTCTTAGTCCTCTCCCTCCCTGACTTCTCCCTAGGCCACCTCTGTAGTTCTTCACAAACCTGCCTCTTCTTCCTTCTTGTCCTTCCTCCTTATCCTTTTCCGGGCACTCACTCTTCCAGTGCCCTTCTTTCTTACATATGGTGCACTGATTACGTCCTAGACCCATTCCATACCCTTTACCTCTGCCACCTCCTCTTCCTCTTGGTTCACCCCATCATAGCAGCAGCCAGCAATTCAGCTTTCCGTTGCATTTTTTTTTTCCTGCTTCCTTTCCTCCACCTTGTCACAATTGACAAAAGTCTTCCATCAATTCACTCATAGGCTTTCCCAGGGCTCCCTCCAGTCTTTGTAACTTTTTACGTATATCTGGAGCACTTCGTGATATAAAGGTCATGGCAAGCATTCGAGCATTTTCAGGCACTGTTGGATCAATAGGAGTATACATTTGGTATACCTCCAGCAACCGAGTATAAAAAGCTTCCAGACTCTCAGTGGCTTCTTGCATCACCAGGGAAGGCTTGGACGGGTTAACGGATGGTTTTCCTGCTGCATGGACTGCCTGCACCACCAAATGTTGATAGTCCTGAATTGTCCGTAATTGGCCATTTGGACTCCACAAGGGATCCTTCGTAGGGAAGCATTCCTCGACATATGCTTCAAGAGTGCGACCTTGGGGTAGATCAGGCTTCACTATCTTTGATACTGCAATCCTAATCTTTTCCCTCTCGGGGTGGCAAGGTGCGTGAGACTAGGAATCTACATTGTTCAATGTTGCATTTCTGGATCCAAGGCGGAGGTCTTTGAAATAAGCTGAGCCACACATTAATGCAGGGGGCTTGGTCTGGGTGTCCTAATGTGGGGTGGAACACTAACTGGAGTACCTTTAAAGCAATAGAGGGATGTAATGTTCCTTTATCAGGCCAGCCTAACTCACAGAAGACCCTCAACCTCTGTTTGCTCCACTTAATGCTGTAGTCTCGACTGACATAAGCAATTTTGAAACGCTGCAACATGCACTCTAATGGAGTGAGGGACACACTTCCTCCCCCTCCCATGTTCCTCCCGTGGCACCAGACAAGACAAATGAGGAAAAGGGATGAAAGGAAGGTAAGGGGTCCTTCCTCTCGGGATAACTCAGAGGGAGTTACTTCACACACTCATGTTCGACCCAGGGAGCCGGAAAATCACGGTCTCTGATGGGAACTGCGAATGCCAATTACTTCCTACTGGCCCAAGGCGCTGGACACTCAACAGTCACCATTGGGAACCGCAGTAGACACTCACATCAAGAGCACTTGACAACCTTCCCCCCCTTTTACCTCATAAGAGAGGGTACCTTTACCTCTTAAGAGAGGGTGATCAGTCCTCCCCTCCGTCCCTGCTTTACAGGGAGAGATTATTCTATTCCCCAATACTTGCCTGCAGGCTTGTTCTCCTATCCTCTGGCCGGCTGTAACTTGGCCTGGTCTCCGTTTCCTTTCCAAGTGATTCTTGGAGGCGTCAACTGCCACTGCAGGGGTCCTGAGTCACCGGGAAGTCCCACGGAACAAAGTGTCCGATGGCGCCTGGGAATTTCCCTTTAACTAAACAAGGCCCCTGGCAGAGGGGTGACCCTCCAGAGAGTCCCAATGACTCGTTGTGTCCCATCTGGGGTGCCAGAAATGAAGCGGGAAAACCAACATTCCCAAATGCAGGAGACAAGACCACAAAAGTTGGAGAACACAGGTTTATTTGCTAGCAAAGGTTCGGAGCATTCACATGTCAGATTCCGAACCCCAGGCTATGCCCGAGGTGTGCCTTTTATACATTTTGCAATTCTAACCACACCAGAGGCGTTACACTTCTGACTCTATTTCCATATATGGATACTATCTTACACAGTCTTTTACTTTCCATGAACACTTCTGCTAATATGTTTCTTAATATAAGTTCATTACAGGGATGATATAGAACATAGGTCATTAAGCTCATCGGTACATTTAACAAGTTCCTTATTTCTGTTCCTTGTACTTTCCTGAAGTTTGCAACATAACTTCTGCTCCAATGTCAGTACCTCAGAAAACAATATAATACTGTGCATGATACAATACTTAGATTAATATGATTTATAGTATAAGACCCTTCTGTTTCACTATAAGGCCCTGGGAGGAGATAGCCATGGATTTCATCATGGACTTACCTGAAAGCCGGGGTAACACGGTAATATGGATGGTAATCAACCTTTTTTCAAAGCAAACTCATTTTGTGGTGTGCCCGGGCTTACCTTCTGCCAGGAAGTTAGCTAAACTGTTCCTAACCAACATATACCGCCTCCATGGAGTACCCCGATGGATTATCTCCGACCGTGGGGTACAATTCACTGTGAAATTCTGGCGGCAGTTTTTAGCAATGATAGGATCGTCACAGGGACTTAGCTCTGCCTTCCATCCATCCACTAACGGAGCTCCCGAGAGGGCTAACGCAATGATACAACAGTATGTCAGGTGCTATGTCAAACATCAACAGGGCGATTGGGCAGACCTACTGCCTTTCGCTGAAGTAGCCTACAATAACACCATACATAGTAGTACCAGATATATCCCGTTCTATGTTACTTTAGGAGTTGAGTTCGTACCAATACCCAAGTGCCCCTGCCTGGAGCCCAAAGAGTTAGGGTTACAGGAATGGGTGACACAATTGACAGGAGTGTGGGGACATATCAAAGATGCTCTGCGAAAGGCAGCAGAGAAATACAAAACACAAGCAGACAGAAGAGACGCCCATAACCACCTTTCCATCTAGGCCAGAAGAACTACCTTTCCATGAAGTATCTAAACATCAAAGTACCATGCAAGAAATTCAGCCCCAAATATATTGGCCCATTTCCGATAATCAGAATTATCAACGCTGTTACTGTACAATTACGGTTATCCCCTCTCTTGGGGAAAACCCACCCAATTTTCTACAGTAGCCTTCTACGTCCGGTGGAGACCTCTAGGTTACGGGGAACCCCACCTCCTCTGCCTCCACCTGTGGATGTAGGCAGAGAACAACATTACAAAATGTAATGTAAAAATGTAAAAAAGTTGTCCGACAGTGCTGGAGGACACAGAACACCCCGGAAACGGTGGGGAGCGTCTGGTTTGAGATGCAGTCATTGGTGTATTTAAAGAAGTAGAGAAAGCACATCCTTGGGTGGGGGTGGGGGGCTGTGGTAATTGTACAGGCATCTGATGTGATTTTGCTTAGCTTCACCTGCCGCTTCCTGTCTGTTAGGAAGCTTGTGATCCACTTACAAGTGTGTTCGGGTACCACTAGCTGATTTAGTTTAGTTAGAAGAATGTCCGGTATGATGGTATTAAATGCTGAACTAAATCTACAAATAGGACCCTTGTGTAGGTCTTTGGAGATTCAGGATGTTGTAGGATGTAGTGCAGAGCCATATTAACAGCATCATCTGTTGATCAATTTGCTCAGTATGCAAATTGCAGGGGGTCTAACAGCGAATGGTGATGGTTTTCAGATGGGACATCACTAGCCTTTCAAAGGTTTTCATAACTACAGATGTTAGAGCAACTGGTCTGTAGTCATTCAGTTCCTTGATGGAGGGCTTCTTCGGTGTTTGAAGCAAGAAAGAACATGGCATATCTCTAGTGATTCAGGTGAAGATGGGGGCCAATTGGTCAGCACAGACTTTTAAGCAAGGAGGAGTTATCTTGTCTGGGCCTGGTGATTTTTCCTGGCTTTTGTCTGTGAAATGGATCTTGCACTTCCTTTTCTGTGATCCCAGGGGTTGTGAACCCAATGGGATGGGGTCAGTTCAGTGGTGAGTTCCTCCCAGTTCTGCCGAGCCAGTAGCAGTGACGATATGATGTCACCGAACCGGTTCTGCCCCCACCCCCACCCCCCACCCCTCCCACGTTATTCTTACCTTTTATTTGGCCCCACCCCCAATCTATTGCTGCCTTCTGAGTCCCAGCTGATTGGCTAGAAGGAAAAAAACTGTTTAAACTCTTGCTGCGGGGCTTCAAAGGGCCGCCCTACAGCTGATCAGTGTTAAAAGGCAGTATGGTGGTAGACCAGTGCCTCCAAAAACAAATGAGTAGACCGGTGCCTCCAAAAATAAATGGGTAGACCAGTGCCTCCAAAACAAATGAGTAGACCGGTGCCTGCAAAAACAAATGGGTAGACCGGTACAGCTCTGCAAGTAGTTAAAAGCCTGGTAGACCAGTACCTCTGCTAAATCCTAAAGAATTGTCACATGACCATCAAGCCACACCCACAAAATAAGCCAACCCCACAGAACCAGTAGTAAAAAATTTTAGAACTCACCTCTGGGTCAGTTGTAGGAGATTTGGCTGTTGTTGGTGTGTCTGGGATGGGGGTTGTGGAGATAGGTAGCTGTAGTTTCCCTTCAAACCTGCAGTAAAACACATTCAGGTCATTTGCCAGTTGTTGATTTCCTTCAGCCTGGGAAGGAGGTTTGCCCTAACCAGTGATACTTTTAAGAGTTTTCCACATGTATTCTGATTCGTTTGTTGAGAACTGATTTCTTAGCTTTTCAGAGTTGCTATTCTAATCTCCCTTGATAATATGTTTCTGGACTGATTGTACAGCATTCTATCAGCTTTTCTGTAGGCTTCCTCATTGGTACGACGTAACTGCTTAAGTATAGCTGTGAACCAAGGTTTATTATTACAGTAAATTCGCAAGTTCCTGGTCGGTACACATAGGTCTTCACAGAATCTGACATATGATGTTACAGTATCTGTGAGTTCATCTAAGTCTGCAGAGGTATTTTCAAAAACATTCCAATCCGTGCAGTCAAGGCAGGCCTGTAGCTTTAACTTTGCCTCCTCAGTCCATGTCCTCACTGATTTAATTGTTGGGTTCATGGTTTTAAGTCTTTGCCTGTAAGCAGGTACAAGGTGAATCATGCAATGATTAGTGTCCCACAGCTGCTCTTGGTAAGGACCGATAAGCATCTTTTAGTGTTGTGTAGCAATGGTCTAAAGCAGTGGTTCCCAAAGTGGGCAGTACCGCCCCCTGCGGGACGGTGGGATGCCTTAGGGGGGAGGCAAGGGGGGCGGCAGGGGGCCGTTAGAGGCAAAAGGGGGTGGCAGGGGGGCACTAAGTGGCAAGGAGGGTGGCCCCCACCCTTTGGCCTGTGCCTCGCAGCAGTTACTTCCTTGCAAGCAAACAGCAAGAAAAAACAACTCCTTTCAGCTTCAGCATAGGCTAATTAGCCCGTTGATTAGATGGCCTCCCGACTCTCAGCTGATTTGTTCTAAGCTGTTTTGCACAGGGCTCTGCTGCTTGCTGCAAAGAGCTAAATTGCTGGAGCAGATTTTTTTTTTCTCCTTGTGCTAATCAAGCAGAAAATGAAACTGAAAGTAAAGCAGGCTGTTGGCTGTTTGCTGTTTCTGCAATGTTGGAAAATTAGACAGAGGCAGATTTCTTTTTCTTCTTTTTCCTCACCAAAAAAGGTAGGTGCAAACAATGGGAAATTTAGGGCAAAAGAGGAGAGTTCAAGATTTTAAAACACAAAAGAAAAAAAGGAGAAAGAAAAAGGCAAAAATGGGAAGGGAGAAAAAGAAAAAGAAATGAAAGAGAAAGATGTTATACATATTTAGAATTGAAATATGAATAGTAGTAAGAAATAAATGGGAAATCATGATCGTAAAAATGAAATGAATAATAATTGGAATATTTGTCTTTGTATTTTTGAAATCTAGACAATGATAAGTTTTTATTTTTTTATTTTTTTTAGAAATATGAATAAGTATAAACTGTAACAATTGAAATACCTTTAATGGTATATGGTGGTGAAAGTAAAAAGGATTAAGTTGTAGCTTGGATAACAGCTAGAACATTTTTAAATTTAATTAGGGAAATTGTAACGATTGAAATATTTTTAATTATATATTGTGATGAAAGTAGAAATGATTAAGTTGTGATTTGGAGGATTATATGGGCAAAACTATTTGGGTTATTGGGAGAATTTAAGTAATGAGTAACATAAGGGAAAAGCTCAATTTAACTTGGGAATTGTAATAATTGAGATACTATTAATGTATATTGTGTTGAAAGCAGAAATGGTTAAGTTGTGGTTTGGAGGAATATATGGGAGAAATTATTTGGTTTATTATTATTGGTAAATATAATTAATTGATTTGTAAGAAATTGGATTGCATGGAAATAATTGGAATATTCATGTTCATATTGATTAATATACAAAAAAGATAGTTATATAACTAATTGAATTATATTAAAATGTTGAATTTGTATTAAACAACTGTATTACATAATTACATAACTAACCAATGTGAGGATGGATATAAAAATAGATGACAATGGGAAGGGGTATAATATAGAATAGAAGGGAAAAATTGAATTTGATTAAGATTAGAGATGAGGATGAAGGGTAATATTGTTTTTTTAAAAAAATAGATGAGGAATAAATATGGCAAAAAGGAAATATAGAAATTGTAAATTTAATTGAAATGACTAAACACTGTTTAAATTTGTGAACCAGCCAAATACTCTGTTCAAAGAAAATACATTCTATGTTTGTATGTGTGTTTCTAATTATTGCTATTTATTCATATTTGTTCTCTTTTATTCTTTAAAGTTTAACAATTCATTCTTTATCTTAATATCTTTATATTTGTTTGGGGTTGGCTTTCTTCCCTTTCATCTTTTTTATTGTACAGCAATCTTTCTCCTCAAACCTACCACCTCTCTCTTTTCTTTCCTTCTTACTTTCTCTTCCCCACCCCATTCTTCTCCCTACTTCCCCTTCCTTTCTCCTTCTCCTCCTCTCTCCCTCCCTCTCTTACCTTCACTCCTACTCTAATTTCCCTTCCCTTCCTTCCTCCCTTCTCTTTCTTCCCCCTCTCTCCTCTCTCCTTCCTTCTTCCATCTCACTTCTCCTTCCTTCATCCCTCTCTATTGCTGTATTCATTTTCAATTTTATATTTTCCACTATGGAGTTCAGGCAACCCCGGTCTTTCTTTCATTTATCAGATATATATCTCAAAATTTCCCCTCATCTTTTTAATTATTAGCAGTATATTTCATCTTATTCCATTTTTTCTTTTAAATCTTTACTAAAACAATCTTCCAATCCTTAGACTTTTGACTTTTAACAATATATTTTTACTTTACTTCTTACAAGTATATCATTTGAATCATTTTTTGCATTTCAATTTCATTCAGTTTTACATTTAATTTCCATATTCCATCTTATTCAGTTAATTCTTATATTATAATTTATTCTCTCCTTCTAGCGCTTCTTCCAATATCATTCTTTCTTTCACATTACATTGTTCTATTTTTCATTTAACAGCATTTTCACATTTCTACAACTAGCATCCTTCTCTTTATTAACAAATTAACGTTTTCACTGACTCTTAACCATTTTCTCTTAGTCTCGCCACAGTTCTCTTTCTTGATGTTTTCCTCCCTTTCTCCCATTTCTTTACCTTCTTCTTTTTCCTGTTCTTATATCTCCCCTTCAGCCTTTTTCCTTTAATTTTAACTCTATTACTTTTCATTCTCAATCTTACCCCATTTATTTCTCTTTTCTTCATATTTGAGATGTATTTTCCCATATCCATTTTTATTCTATCACTATTGAACCCAGTGTAATCATCTTTATCTTTTTTTCAATTATTTCCTTTTCAATATTATCTCCTTGTTTCTCTTGCTTCTCATCTTTTCTCTTTCTTTTTTTTTTGCAAGCTAACCAATTCTCTGCTTCTTTATTTCCCTTAAATGCCTCCCTTACTTTTTAAAACATCTCCCTTAGTGTCTCATATTCATCCTCCCAATTCTCCATATTTTCAATTTTAAAAGGATTTTTAAGCTTATTCTTTTCATTTACATATGTGTGTGTGGGGATGCTTTTCAAGGAGCCACAAGGGGGGCTGAGAGCAAAGTCATTCTGACAGTGTCTTTTAAAATTGCTGGGAAGACCCATTTTTTCCCTAACAATAATGATTTATATACTTTGGAATAAAACATATACCTGGAAAAAGTACTTGCAAAACTTGGACAGAAGGAAAAGAAAGGCAGGACTGGACTCATTATCAGTAGCTAGTAATTCATTGTTATCAGTGACTCCCACTGGTTCTAAACTCATTTTAAGACTGGGATTGGTGACTACTGAAATTTAAGTATTCAACATTGGTCTCAGAAATCTTTGATTTGAACTATCAAATCTTTGATTTGAACTTTGATTTGAACTATGGCAAGAAAAATCGTAAAATAGGGCAAAAATGGGGCCTGGTGGCTCAGCAGACTAAAAGCATTGTGATTAACACCAGCTGTCTGCAATTACTGTAAGTTCGAATCTCACCAGGCTCAAGGTTGACTCAGCCTTCCATCCTTTCTAAGGTAGGTAAAATGAGGACCTAGTTTGTGGGGGCAATAAGCTGACTTTGTATAAATATACAAAAGTATGAAGGTTATTGCTTAACGCATTGTAAGCCGCCCTGAGTCTCCAGAGAAGGGCGGCATATAAATCAAATTTAAAAAAAACAACAACTCACTTAACCATAATAATTTCTAGATATTTTAAGTGTAGAGAATTCAAGTGTTGAGAATGACCCATTATTTCATCTCTTTTTCTGCACTAGGTACCACTATTTGATTTCTTTTCATTTTATTCAAATAACAACAGAAAACCCAATATAGTTCAGTATGAATTGGCTTTCTAGTCCTTCCTTGATGCCCTTTTTCAAATTGGTTATCTAGTTTAAATGCCAAAGAAAAATCAATGATATGTTTTTGAGACCTTTGGAGGATGACACTGTCAATTGTTCACACTGCTCAAGCAAAACTAACAGGTGTGAATTAAGTTTTACTTAAAAAATGGAGCTTTAATTCCAGAAGTCCATTCTTTAAACTTAGACTTAAAACTTGGAATTAAAAGGCTCTGGATTAAATGGTACTCCAGACAAAAGATGGAGAAGAGTATCTTGCTTTTAGACATGATAATAGCTGTCTAGAAAGGTGAGTTATGAGCTATTTTTACATCATCAGAAATTTAATGTATTACCTGTTAAAAATGCAAAGACAAGGAGTACAAGGAGCAAATAAAAGACCTTCATGTTGGGGTTGGTTCTGGACCAAATCTTACTTGTGGGACAGAAACCAGCTCTCAGCCCTCCTTGTGACTTCTTGAAAAGCATCCCCCCCCCACATGCTCCACCGCCTTAGGAGGCAGGGGAGGGCTGCAGGTTGATCCCAAGGGAATGGGTGTGAATTCATCCCACAGCCCTCTCCATCCCTTCCTCTATGAAATTGCTTTCTCCCACTCGCTGGTGGTCAGCAAATTCAAAAGGAACCCCCAGCTGAGAATCACTGCTCTAGATTGGTTGATTCAGGGATTTCTTTAGTGTTAACTAATAGTGTTAGCTATTTTTGTTACAGGGATAAATTTGTATTGGAGCAGCCTGCAGGCCTCCCAAAGGCTCTGCGCACCCTGTTTTTGAGAAAAACGGGCCCGTTTTTCACAAAAACGGGACATGCTGGGCAAGGCTTCAGGAGGCCAAAGTGGCTGTATTCCATGTATTTTACTGTTACTATCTTCCTTAGTGGGTCGTGCAAACCGCTATTCCGAACAATGTTATTTATAGGGGGTGGGGGTGGGGGCAGTGGTGGGTTGCCCCGGTTCTCACTGGTTCTATAGAACCGATAGTAAAACTGGCAGGAGGCCCCGCCCACCGACCCCAACATCACCAAAACACTTCTGTGCATGTGCAGAAGAGTGTGTGCATGCGCGAGCGAAGTGAGCGTGTGTGCGCGGCCCTGCTGCAAACCGGTAGTAAAGGTAAGTAGAACCCACCCCTGGGTGGGAGGCACTGAGGATGAGTTTGTAGTACCAAGGGGGTGATGGACTGAAAAAGTTTGGGAACCACTGCACTATACCATAGAATTCAATATGGTTATTGCCCTGAGATAGAAACTGTTTTTCAGCCTATTTGTCCTTGTTTTTATTATCCTGTACCGTCTGCCAGATGGTAATAGTTCCAAAAAAGGGTGCCCAGGGTGAGATGGATCTTTAAGAATGTTTTGAACTTTCTTAAGGCAGCGGGAGCTATAAAGCTCTTCCAAAGAGGGGAGAGGGCAACCAATGATCCTCTGGGGAATGACATTGACCCTCTGGAGTGCTGTCCTATCTGCTACTGTGCAATTTGCAAACCATACACAGATGCAGTAAGTTAAAATACTTTCTTAGGTGCAGTGCTAGAAGGTCACCAGCAGTTTATCATTTAGTTGTTGTTTCCTGATATTTCTTTTACTCAGATGCAACTCTGATTTTCACAGCATAGCTACCCTATGTTTTATTGAAACCTGGTTAGATGATGATATTGATGACAACAACATGCAAATTCCAGGGTTTCAGATATATAGAGCAGACAGAATTGCAGAATCATCAGGTAAAAAGATGGGAGGAGGCTTATGCTTATCCTTCGAACCGCTACACCCCGCCGCAGGGAGGCGGAGCCGGTAAGATAGTTCCGCCCCAGGCGCCTGATGGAACCTGACAGGTTCCAGATGGAGCTTGGGCCATTCCCTGAGGCTCTGGCACACGCCTCAACTGGAGACCTAGTGGCCGCCTGGGATAGGGCGGCCGCTGGAGCTCTGGACCGGGTCGTGCCTTTGCGGCCTCTGACCCGGCGCTGATCTCATTTAGCTCCTTGGTTCACTGAGGAGCTGAGGGAGTTGAAGCACCGGAAAAGACGCCTAGAGAGTAGTTGGAGGCCAGTCTTTCTGAATCTGACTGGACACTGGTAAGATCTCATATTAGGAATTACCTAGTGGCAATAAAAGCAGCGAAATGTAGCTATTTTGCTGCTCTTATTGCGTCATCAGATAATCGCCCGGCCGCCCTGTTTAGGGTGACCCGCTCCCTGCTCCACCAGGAAGCGCGGGAGGACCCCTTGGAGGGTAGAGCCGAGGATTTTGTTCAATACCTGTATGACAAAATCACTCAGATTCGGGAAGATCTGGACTCCGACTGGGTAGTCTCAGGGGGAGGGACTGGGGCAGGTCTTGAGAATGTTATCTGGGATGAGTTTGATCCTGTGACCCCTGAGGACGTGGACAGGATTCTGGGTAGACTGAACACGACCACTTGTTTATTGGACCCGTGTCCCTCCTGCTTAGTGCTGGCTTCTCGGGAGGTGACACGAGGCTGGTTCCAGGGGATTATAAATGCTTCGTTGGGTGAGGGTGTCTTTCCTGCTGCCTTGAAAGAGGCGGTGGTGAGGCCTCTCCTCAAGAAGCCTTCCCTGGACCCGGCAATGTTGGTAAATTATCGTCCGGTCTCCAACCTTCGTTTTGTGGCAAAGGTTGTTGAGAGTGTGGTTGCGCAACAGTTCCCCCAGCACCTGGATGAAACGACGTATCTGGATCCGTTCCAGTCGGGATTCAGGCCCGGATACAGCACGGAAAAGGCATTGGTCGCGTTGGTTGATGATCTCTGGAGGGCTCGGGACATGGGGTGCTCCTCTGTCCTGGTCCTGTTAGATCTCTCAGCGGCTTTTGATACCATCGACCATGGTATCATGCTGCACCGGTTGGAAGAGTTAGGGGTGGGAGGCACTGTGTTGCGGTGGTTCTCCTCCTTTCTCTCTGACCGGTCGCAGTCTGTGTTGACAGGGGGACAGAGGTCAACCCCGAGGCCCCTCATATGTGGGGTGCCGCAAGGGTCGGTCCTCTTGCCTCTCCTGTTCAACATTTATGTGAAGCCGCTGGGCGAGATCATCCATGGTTTCGGGGTGGAGTACCATCAGTACGCTGACGACACCCAGCTGTACATCTCCACCCCGGATCACCCCAACGATGCCCTTGAAGTGATGTCCCGGTGCCTGGAGGCCGTACGGATCTGGATGGGGAGGAACAGGCTCAGGCTCAACCCATCCAAGACCGAGTGGCTGTGGTTTCCGACATCCCGATATAGTCAGTTGACGCCATCACTGACTATTGGGGGCGAATCATTGGCCCCCACAGAGAGGGCTCGCAACTTGGGCGTCCTCCTGAATTCACGGCTGTCTTTAGAAGAGCACTTGACAGCCGTGACCGGGAGGATTTTTCATCAGGTTCGCCTGATTCGCCAGTTGCGTCCCTTTCTGGATCAGGACTCATTACACACGGTCACTCATGCCCTCGTCACCTCCCGCCTGGACTATTGTAACGCTCTCTACATGGGGCTCCCCTTGAGGAGCACTCGGAGGCTCCAACTGGCACAGAGTGCGGCCGCGCGAGTGGTGATGGGAGCGACGTGGCGCTCCCATGTAACGCCCCTCCTGCGCGAGCTGCACTGGCTCCCGGTGGTCTTCCGAGTGCGCTTCAAGGTTTTGGTTATCACCTTTAGAGCGCTCCATGGCTTAGGACCTGGTTATCTACAGGACCGCCTGCTACCACCAATAGCCTCCCACCGACCATTACGCTCCCATAGAGAGGGGCTCCTCCGGGTGCCGTCGGCCAAACAATGTCGACTGGCGGCCCCCAGGGGGAGAGCCTTCTCTGTGGGGGCACCTACTATCTGGAACGAGCTCCCCCCCGAGATACGGAGGATTCCGGATCTGCGTACCTTCCGTCGCACGCTTAAGACGTTCCTATTCCAGCAAGCCGGCCTGATCTAAACTTCTCCGCTTTTAAATGGGAATTTTAAATTTGGTTTTAAATTATTGGGGTTTTAAATATGGTTCAGCCAAATTTATTTAATTTGTTTTATCTCTATTTTAAATTTTGTATTTATATGTTTTATTTTATGGCTGTTCACCGCCCTGAGTCCTTCGGGAGTAGGGCGGTATACAAATTCAATAAAATGACAAAAATATATATATATATAAATTCTGTGGTGAAAACTTAGAGACTTTACTTATCAACTAAACCATTTTACTGTCCACGCGAGTTCTCCTCATTTCTCCTAATTGCTGTTTATGTCCCTCCACAAGCCTGTATAAACAAGGCATTATGAACTCTAGCTGATCAGATATTGGACGCTGACGCCAAATACCCCAATTCACTGGCCATTATTTTGGGAGATCTAAACAAAGCAAACTTAAGGAAAGAGCTACCAAAATACTTTCAGCATGTCAATTGTCCCACTAGAGGCAAGAATACTTTAGACCATTGCTACACAACACTAAAAGATTATCGGTCTTTACCACGAGCAGCTGTGGGACACTGCAATCATTGCATGATTCACCTTGTACCTGCTTACAGGCAAAGATTTAAAACCACAAAACCAACAATTAAATCAGTGAGGACCTGGACTGAGAAGGCAAAGTTAAAGCTACAGGCCTGTCTTGACTGCACTGATTGGAATGTTTTCAAAAGTACCTCTGCAGACTTAGATGAACTCACAGATACTGTAACATCATATGTCAGATACAGAAAGAGATGGACAAGTGGAAAAAACTACAATTGTCTCTGTTGGGAAGAATAGCAATAAAAATGAATGTTTTGCCTAAGTTTTTATTTCTTTTTCAAATGATACCAATACTTAAAAAAGATGCAAATTTGGGGGAATGGCAGAAGGGTATTAATAATTTCGTTTAGGCAGGGAAAAGACCGAGAATAAAATTAAAGATAATGCAAGATATACGTGAAAGAGGAGGTCTCAAAATGCCCAATTTAAGATTATATTACGAAGCAGCTGCCCTATCAGCAATTAGTGATTGGATTAATTTAACAGAAGGAAGAATTTTGAATATTGAGGGATATGATTTATTATATGGTTGGCATGCTTATTTATTATATGGTTGGCATGCTTATTTATTATATGACAAGAAGGTGGATAAGACTTTTAAAAGCCATATATAAAGGAATGCTTTATTGCGTGTCTGGAGAAAGTATCAATACAAATTAAATGATAAGATACCTATATGGACAGTACCCAGACATGCGATAGAGAATATAAATGTAGAACAAAAACAAGATGTGATTACATATAAAGAGCTTCTCAATATGGAAAGAGGTATATTACAGTTAAAGTCTTTGAATGTACTAAAAGAAGAAAGGATAATTCAAACTTGGTTTCAGTACGGACAGTTACAAGCTAGATGGAAAGAGGATCAGAAAATTGGTATCATGCAAATGGATGAAAACTTGGTAAAACAAATCAGAGACCAGAGTCAAATGCATATAAAAAGGTTGTATAATACATTGATAGAAATAGATTCAGAAACGGAGTTAGTTAAAGATTGTATGATAAAATGGGCACAAAATATTGAGGAACCAATAATGATGGAAACGTGGGAAAAAATATGGGTTAGAAATGTAAAATTTACGCAAGCTCAAAATATGAGAGAAATTTTTTATAAAATGTTTTATAGATGGCACTTAGATCCTAAAAAGTTAGTTTGTATGTATCCAAGTTTACAATCTAAGTGTTGGAGATGTGAGTGTGATGAAGCCACGTATTATCATATATGGTGGATATGTAAAAAAATCAAAGCATTCTGGATAAAAATATGGCGGATTATGCAAAACATTCTTTAAAAAAAGATAAAGTTTACTCCACAGCTGTTTTTGCTGGGTATAATTACAGATTGTACGGTTATAGAGACTAATTTCATTTTAAACTTAATAACCGCAGCAAGACTTTTGGTGGCGCAGTATTGGAAGAAGGAAGATTTGCCTACTATTGAAGAATGGACACTAAAAGTAATGAACTTAGCAGAGATGGCCAAAATTTCAGCGTATTTGAAGGACCATTCAAATGAAAGATATATTTTGGAATGGAGAAAATGGATTGACTATATTCAAAACAAATATGGGATTAAAAAGTTTCAAATATTTTATGAATGAATAAAGAGTCTTTAGAAAGTATTTAAATTTAGTCATGTAAAAGGAGAGTTAAAAGTACAAGAGGGAGATAGGAGTCTATAGATAGTTAGCATATGTTAGTATATGATTGTTAAATGCTATACCCTGTATTTTGCTCTGGGAAGTCGGGGGGGGGAGGGGGAGGGAGGGGGGAGGGGGATGGGAAAACATTTGTAAAAATTTTTTAAACTTTTTAATAATAATAAAAAAAAGATTCAGTGGTGGGTTGCTCCCGGTTCGGGCTTGTTCGGGCGAGCCAGTAGTGATGATATGACATCACCGAACCGATTCTCTTTGACTGGGAGCTGGGCCCTTCCGCCCGCCCCCACGTTAAACTTACCTTTATTTCTCATTTTTTAGCCCAGCTGATAGGCACAGCAGAGTTGATTGCTGCACCTCAGCTGGGCAGAAACCTAATGCGCTTGCATGGAGTGCAAGTTTGGCACACGTGCGAGTGAAGTGAGCATGCACGCGGCAATCGTGCGCAAAGCGCATGCGCAAAGAGAACCGGTGGTAACACCGGTTGGAACCCACCACTGGTCAGATTCTGTGAAGACCTATGTGTGCCGATCAGGAACTTGCAAATATGCAGTAACAACAAACCTTGGTTCACAGCTAAACTTAAGCAGCTATGTCGTACCAAAGAGGAAGCCTACAGAAAAGATGATAAAATGGTGTACAATCAGGCCAGAAATGTATTAACAAGGGAGATAAGAGCAGCAAAAAGAAGCTGCTCTGAAAAGCTAAAGAATCATTTCTCAACAAATAAACCAGCAAACATGTGGAAAACTCTTAAAAATATCACCGGTTATGGCAAACATCCTTCCCAGGCTGAAGGAAATCAAAAACTGGCAGATGACCTGAATATGTTTTACTGCAGGTTTGAAAGGAAACTACAGCCACCTATCTCCACAAGCCCCATCTCAGACACACCAATAACAGCCAAGCCTCCTACAACTGACCCCATACCAATGGGTTCACAACCCCTAGTGATCACAGAAAAGGAAGTATAAGACCTATTTCACAGACAAAAGCCAGGAAAAGCTCCAGGCCCAGACAAGATAACTCCTTGTTGCTTAAAAGTCTGTGCTGACCAATTGGCCCCCATCTTCACCCATATCTTCAATAAATTGCCAGAGATGTGCTATGTTCCTTCTTGCTTCAAACACTCTACTATCATCCCAGTGCCGAAGAAGCCCACCATCAAGGAACTGAACAACTACAAACCAGTTGCTCTAACATCTGTAGTCATGAAAACCTTTGAAAGGCTAGTGCTGTCCCACTTGAAAACCATCACGGATCCGCTGTTAGACCCTTTGCAATTTGCATACCGAGCAAATAGATCGACAGATGATGCTGTTAATATGGCTCTGCACTTCATCCTACAACATCTTGAATCTCCAAAGACCTACACAAGGGTCCTCTTTGTAGACTTTAGTTCAGCATTCAATACCATCATTCCAGACATTCTTCTAACTAAGCTAAACCAGCTACAAGTACCTGAACACACTTGTAAGTGGATCATAAGCTTCCTAACAGACCGGAAGGAGCAGGTGAAGCTAAGCAGAATCACATCAGATACCTGTACAATTAGCACAGGGGCCCCACAAGACTATGTGCTCTATCCACATCTCTTCTCTCTGTATACCAATGACTGCATCTCAAATGATCCATCTGTTAAACTACTGAAGTTCGCAGATGACAACAGTGATTGGTCTCATTCAAGACAATGATGAATCCACATACAGATGGGAGGTTGAACAACTAGCCTCCTAGTGCGACCAGAACAATCTGGAACTGAACACACTCAAAGCCGTAGAAATGGTGGTTGACTTTAGGAGAAACTCTCCCATACCACCACCTCTTACAATACTACACAACACAGTATCAACAGTAGAGACCTTCAAATTTCTAGGTTCTATCATACCTCAATGTCAAAGCGTGAATCAGCTTCATTTCCCCCCCTGGGGAAACTGTAATTAATTAGAGGTGACTGGATCTTGTCTTCCATAGTGCATACTCTCAAAGAAATAAAACCCGAAGTATATATTCTAAGAAACATTTTATTATAAAGAAGTAAAAACAATCTTCATAGCTATTAATTACATCTTGGCAAACTTCCCTGCCTTGCCGGCAGAAGTTCTGGCAGACGAGCAAAAGAAAGAAAAGAATGTGAACATGCGCAGTAGCTGAGAGATAAGGTGCTCAGCATCTACCATAAGTCTTAGAATTCAAGCACAGCTGGCAAACACAAAAAAACACAGTGACACTCAAGACCTAAAATGGACACCTAACATCAAAAACGTCATCAAAAAAGCACAACAAAGAATGTTCTTTCTGTGCCAACTCAGAAAGCTCAAACTGCCCAAGGAGCTGCTGATACAATTCTACAGAGGAATTATTGAGTCTGTCATCTGCACCTCTATAACTGTCGGGTTTGGTTCTGCAACCCAACAAGACAGACACAGACTTCAGAGGATAATTGGAACTGTAGAAAAAATGATTACTACCAACCTGCCTTCCTTTGAGGACCTGTATACTGCATGAGTCAAAAAGAGGGCTGTGAAAATATTTACAGATCCCTCGCATCCTGGACATAAACTGTTTCAACTCCTACCCTCAAAACAACGCTATAGAGCACTGCACAACAGAACAACTAGACACAAGAACAGTTTTTTCCCGAATGCCATCACTCTGCTAAACAAATAATTCCCTTAACACTGTCAAACTAGTTATTAAGTCTGCATTACTATAAATCTTCTCATCGTTCCAATCACCCATCTCCTACCACTTATGACTGTATGACTGTAACCTTGTTGCTGGTATCCTTACGATTTATATTGACTGTTTCCTAATATGATTTGATTGCTTATTTGTTCCCTATGACTATCATTAAGTATTGTACCTTATGATTCTTGACAAATGTGTCTTTTCTTTTATGTACACTGAAAGCGTATGCATCAAGACAAATTCCCTTTTTTTAAAGACAAACAAACATTTAATACATCAGTCATCCCTTCCCTGTGACATCTCGGTGTTATCTTCCAAAATTCTTCTTCTTCTTCTATAAGTTTCTTCTATCTTGATCTTCATCCAAACCATTATAACAATTCATTGCTAAAACAATATTCTAGTCATCGAGTTTTTATACATAATTATAAAATTAATCATTTATATCTCTTTTCCAACCAACAATAAAAGTAATTCCATATCTTAAAATATTCTAACTCTTCTCTATCCTTAATCATCAAAGTTAATCTATTCATTTCTGCACAATCTAAAAAAAATTTATTACTTCTTCTTCCAAAGGTATTTTCTCTGCTTTCCAATTTTGAGCATAAACTATTTTTGCAGCTGTTATTACATGTATAATCAGGTAAATATTTTCCTTACTAATTTTTTCAGGAAGGATACCCAATAGGAACAACTCTGGTTTAAGTTCAATACGTAACTGTACCATTTCTCCCAACCAAGTTTTAATTTTATTCCAATAATTTTTTGCTTCAGGGCATGTCCATCACATATGGTAATAAGATCCTGGTAATTGGTGACATTTCCAACATTTAGCTGATTTATCTTTAAATATTTTTGCTAACTTCTCTGCTGGCATATGCCATCTATAAAACATTTTATATTGATTTTCCTTATATGCAGTGGACATCATTAATTTATAGTTCCTTTGCCATTTTTCAAAATCAATTGAATATCCAAAATTTCTTCCCCAAGCTATCATTGTTTCTTTTACTTGCTCCTCCTCCAATTCAATGGTACAGCAAGAAATTGTAAAAAAATTTTTATTAAATTTTCCTCTGTTCCTGTGAATATCCTATCCAACTCAGTCTTTTCCAAATAAAAACCATATAATTTAGCATCTTTTTCATATCTTGTTCATATCTGCATATGCATATACCAATCTGTCTCAATCTCCTTTTCTTCCAGTTCTTGTTTCTCTTTCTTTCTTTTTTTTTAATAAAATTTTTATTGGTTAAAAAGTACAAACAGACATACAAACAATAGTAAAACATACAAAACAAATAAACATAAATCAAGTCTTTGCGACTTCTTTTTAAACTTGTCGCATCAATAGTCTATATTTATATTTATACTTATAAATCTATATGCTTATATATAAAATAAAATATATCTATTTATATTTTTTCTAACATATCTTTTGTCTCTCCATTCCTAGTACATCGTCTCTTCGGATTTTCTTAATCTACGTATTTAATTTACTATGTTCCTTAATTGGTACTTAATTTTTATCTATAATTTTTGTCCTCTCATTTGTATCCCTATTCTTGTTTTCCTTTCTTCTTCTCCAACCAGTTATACCATTTCTGCCATACTAAATAATAGTCCATTTCTTCCTTTTCCTGTATTTCCCTTGTAAATTGTCCATTTCTGCACATTCCATAATTTTACTGATTATTTTATCTTCTATTGATATATCCTCATGCTTCCAATTCTGGGCAAAGACTATCCGTGCTGCCGTTAGTATATGGATAATTAAGGTATTTTATTTCTTTTTTGTAGTGTCCTGTGATTATTCCTAATAAAAAGGTTTCTGGCCTCATTTCTATTTTCTGGTGTATGATTTCCTCTATTTGTGTACTGATTACCTGCCAAAATTGTTTTGCTTTCTGGCAAGACCATCACATATGGTAGTAGGTTCCTTTTTGCAGTTTGCATTTCCAGCATATTGGGGAGGTGTTCGGGAACATTCTTGCCAATTGGGCAGGAGGGAGGTGCTACCTATAGAACATTTTGTACATGTTCTCTTTGTAGGGTACAGACATTGTTAGCTTATAATTTACATTCCATCATTTTTCCCATTTTTCCAATTCAATATTATATCCGAAATTCTTCGCCCAAATTATCATATTTTCTTTAACCACTTCTTCTAATTTATATCTTAAATAATTATAAATTTTGGTTATCAATTTATCATCTGTCCCTTGTAAAATTTTATCTAATTCATATGGCTCTTTTTGGAATCCAAATTGCACCAAATCTGTCTTATACCTAGATTTTATTTGTAAATATGGTCACCAGTCAATGTCTGTACCCTGTTCTTTCAGTTCTTGTCTTGATCTTAGTTCCCCTTTGCTGTTTAACAAATCTTTATAGGTTTTCATTTTATCATTTAGCATTGGGGTAGATCTGTGCCTCCATGGTCGATAGCCACTCTGGAATTTTGTTATAAGTGTTGAGGGTAAAACTGCCCTCTGCAAAGTGGTGCAATGGACCAGACAGCGAATAGATACGTCGCTTAGAAAAACACACAGATACTCACAGATTCTGAACATTGATAGAAAAATAAACAGTCTTTACTTGTAGTAGAAAAAACAAACTTGGCTCCTCAAAACAAAGATAACACTTCTTCAAATAATCATGGTTCAACACAAAAAACATTGTTTGCTTACAATTCCAGTTCTCTTCAGTAACACAGACACAGTTCCTTTCAGCAGTTCAACCTTCTAATAGCAGGAGCAGAAGTGAATGAACTTCCTGCCTTCTTTTATGTCTGCTTAGCACAGCCAATTAGTCATCTTGTAGCAGTTAAAGTTACAGAACATAGTTTTCTATATATTATCTACCCAACCGTAGGATAAGCATCCAACAATAATATATTTTTTTAATCTCTTGCCAAGTTTGGAACAATGCTTCTCTAATAATATGCTGTTGGAAATATCCATGTTGTTTGTCTTTTCCCTCCCACAAAAATGCATGCCAGCCTCTTTGTAAATCAAAACCTTCTAATGTCAATATTCTTTTATTTTTGAGTTCATATTTTTTAAGCACTGTTAACAAATTGTCTCTTACTTGTTGCTTATCTTTATTTTTCTTCACCATGTATGCAATTGTCAAACCTCTTATATAGGCTTTGCCATATCTCATAAGTTTTGGAGTGAGGTTTGCTCTTTTGTATTTATCTTAAAGAATATATTCATTTCTTTCTCATTCATTTGTGAATAGTCTTTATCTTTTAGTATTTCCTTGTTCATCATCCATCTTCTCTTTCTTCGATATCCTTTCCATGTTACTGTTACTGGACTATGGTCCACCCAAGTATTTGTCAATATTTCAATTTCCTGCACCTCTTTTCTGAGTTCTGTCATCATCCAAACCATATCTATTCTAGACCATGATTGATGTGGGCTAGAATAGAATGTATATTGTTTTTTTTTCTTTTTTCACCTCCCTCCATACGCCTTGCAGCTGTAATTCCTGTGTCATGTCTTTAAATGTATCTGGAAGTGTCTTCTTCTTAGTTTTGTTCTTCTTATTACTCTGGTAATCTTTTCCATGTCGGTAATCGCATTAAAGTCCCCTATAATACAAATATTCTCGTATTCCAAATCTTTTACTATATCATGTATTCTTTTGAAAAATTCGTTTTGGTTTCCGTTTGGTGCAGATATCAAAATCAATAATATTGTTTTTGATTCTGTTTGTATCTCAATCATCAAGACTCTTCCGTCTTCATCTGTGTATATTTGTTTTGTTTTCAGGTGTTTCTTAATATAAACTGTGATTCCTCTCTTTTTTTGTTCTGCTAGTGAAGTGTATAGCTTTCTTAATCTTTGGTTCTCTAATATTTTTTGATGTTGTTTTTTGATATGGACTTCCTGTAAATTTATAATATCCATCTCCAATTTTTGTAATTTTTTGAATATTTGGGTTCTCTTGGCTGGTGCATTTAGTCCATTTATATTGATTGAGATCATTTTTATTTCCCGTTCCATTTTTATTCTTATCTATTCATTGTCCTTAGTCTTCTTGTGTTTCTTGTTATTATTTGTGTTTTTTCCCTCGCTCCCTTGATTCCATCCTTTCTCTTTCCAGTCTTCTCTTTTCCTCTTGCTCTCCTTCTGTTTCTTCTGTGGAGTGTTCCTCTTGGCTTTTATTCTCTGGTTCTTCTCTACTTTCCTGATCTTCCTCTAGCACAAAATGATGATCAAAAAACTCCTGGGCTTTTTCCAAACTATCAATCCTATATTTCTTCTCTTGCCAGGAAATTAAGATGCCTTCCAGTGGAAGATGCCAGCAGAACATCAGTTTGTATTTGTTTAGTTGTGATGTTAGGAAATTATAGTTTTTCCTCTGGTCCCTTACTCTTCTTGGGATCTGCTTGAGTGTTATTATCTCCTTTCCCTTATATAAGATTGCCTTGTCTCTCATCTTCTTATAAATATCCTCTTTTATAATTTTTTTAGTGAATCTAATGTGCACCTCTTTTGGCAATTTGTGCCTGTGGGCATAATTTGTGTGCACTCTATAGACCTCATCATTGTCCCTTCGGATATCTTCCTTGTCTCTCTGTGTTGCTTCTGCTAAGATTCCTGCCATTATCTCTCCTAGGTCTTCATCTTTGCTTTCCACTATGTTCTGGAATCTAACATAGAAAGACACCTTCTCCATCTCCAGATACATGATCGACTCTTCCAGTTCTCTTTGATTGACACCTGGTTTTGTTCCAACGTTTCCATCCTCTTATCCGTTTGTTCCATTTTTACCTCCACCTTTTGAATCCTTTGTTCATTTTTTGCAATATTCTGTTGTATTTTTTTTCTATTTTGTCATCCATTCTCTTGGTGTTGTCCTTTATTTCTCCCACATCTAACTTCAGGTCCTCATGGTTTCTTCTTGTTTCTTCATGGTTGTTTGCGATAGATTCTTGTGTTTTGTTCATTCCTTCCTGGATCATTGCTAGCACTGACTGGATGTTTTGTATACTAAAAGTGGAGGTTGTCTTTTCTTTCTCTGTCCCTAACATGGTGTCAATTTTTCTTTGTTGTGCAGGGGATGCTGTAAGCGATGTCTGGTTTGAGGTTATTTTCTTGTTTATCTTAGTTATAGTTGTTGTGCCTGTGCTTGTCATTTTTATTCTTTGTTTTACGTTTTCCCAAAATTTCATACACTAGCTTACTTTTAATGTCTATGTTGATACTTAACTTATATAGTATACAAGTCCAAAAATAACAATCGATATTTATAATATTGTGAATTTATCTGTACTAATATCTTTGTCCCTCTAGTACATAAATTCCTTTAGTGCGTAATTTAACCACTCTATCACACAATATATACTTCTATATATCTTTCTGTATAGTTATTCAAGGTTTTGTAGGCTTAAACTTTTCAATATCCTTATATAAGGGGACAGGAAAATAAAGGGAGGGAAATGAGGGAAAAATTAGGATTTCAGCAATTCATTGATTTGTTCTTGATATAATTAACACAATCTGTATAATCAATCTAAGGTAATAAATAGATAATACTAAACGTTACTAATATTAATATAAATAGCTAAGCAAATAAATAGATCAATGAATAAATAGAAGACTAAGTAAATAATTAATATAGGTAACACTAAAACAAATTTATCTCAAGCTTTAGGTACTGATTAGCAATTGCACTCCAACAATCAATTGTTCTAAGTAGTTAATAAATAATTCTACTCCGATTAAACAATTGTATATATATTTCGTTATACGTTATTCTTTTGCCTTGCAGTCTTCTTTCACTCTTGCATCATTTCATCTTCTTTCCTCTGAACAGTTATTTTTAATGTCCCTGGTCTGAAATATCCAAGTGTCCAGAAGTCAAAATATCCAAATATAATACTTTTAAGTCGTTAGTTCAGTCTTTCCAGTTCGTTATTTTCCAAATCTGTTCTGTTTATCACTCCGTTACTATCACTACCTCTCCAATTGCCGTTCTGGATCAGTCACTCAATCACTGTCCCCAACTTTAGAAGCTTCCGTCAGTCTCACCGTACTTGTTCTTGAAACACCATCCTCTTTTACAGTCTGTTTCTTTTAAAGTCCAAATCTCTTTCAAATGGAATATAACTTTCTGTCTCGGCCACTCACACGCCTTTCGCGCTGTTACTGTCTGTCAGAGCCACCTTCCGTCGCTCGCTATTTCTTCCACTCTCTAATTTCCCTCGTCACACCCACAGTTCTAATCCAAGACAGTGTTCCCTGCTTTCTCTGCTTATTTTATAATCCACACCTCTTTTACTGGTATAGCTTCTGGAGTTTCTTTATTTCCACCGCTTTTTCTTTTTTTGCGCTGTCACTGTCAGTCTGAAATGTTTCTTCTGCTCCTCTCACCTTTTTGTCACCGCTTATCTGGCAGTCGTTTTGCTGCTTACTTGGACTCTCGATCTCTCCGCTCTCTTCTCCCACTCTATAACTGTACCACACTCGATTCTCTCGTTCGTTCCTCTTACCGATGCGATCTCTTGTTTCGATTTTCGTTTCTTACTCTTCGGTTGTCAGCGCTACAGGCCAGCCAAGATGGCTGGCTTTTTCTTAACTGGAATTAAAAGGTTTCTCCTGAACCTTCAAAGAGATTGCTTTTCTCTCCGAGGTCCTTGAAGACTCCTCTTTTTTCTATTGATCTCTCCGGATCAATAGTGCCTGGATCGGCTTCCTGGTTAGGAATATTGGAACTTCAAGAATAGAGCTCCGTTCTCTCGTTCCAGACACGTTGACGTCACCACCGGAAGTCCCAGTTCTCGTTTCTCTTTCAATTCCCACTTATCCGTTAATAAATCTTTATATGTAACAATATTTCCAAAGTTAAAAACATTTGGGTGTATTAGAGCTTCCATTGTTGATAACCCTGTTGGTATTTTCACATAATAGTTATCTCTAACCTTCTCCCATACCAATAACAATGCATTTCTTATATAATGTCTATGAAAATATGTATGTATCTTATTTCTACCATACCACAAAAAAGCATGCCATCCCAGTTGTAGATCATGCCCTTCCAATGTTAACAACCTTGTATTTCTTAATTCAATCCATTCCTTCAACCATGTCAATGTTGCTGCTTGATAATATAGTTCCCAATTTGGTAAACCAAATCCCCCTCGTAATCTTGTGTCTTGCATTTTAATACTTATTCTTGTTTTTTTCTCTTGCCATAGAAATTTCCTCATTATCTTATTAAGATATTGAAAATAAATCTTTTCATGGAGGCAACTTTGCCAAGGAATGATAGAATGATGTAATTTAATCCAAAATTCTAAGTCTTTTTCTATTTGTTTGGCCAATTTATTGTAATTATCTTCCTTGAGAGTTGATATTCTATTAGTGAGCCAGATCCCTAGGTATTTCACTTTCTTTGCTATTTGTATTCCTAGTATATTTTCCAATTCTTCTTCTTGATTTTTGGTAAGGTTCTTAGTTAACATTTTCATTTTTTGTTTGTTGATTTTCAGGCCTGCTACCTCCCCATATTGTTCAATTTTTGTCAGTAATTTAGATCCTGATTGCAGTGGTTTTTCTAGGATGAGTACTATGTCATCCGCAAATGCTTGCAGTTTGTATTCCTGGTTCTTTATCTTTAATCCCGTTATTTCTTTATCTTCCCTAATTTCTTTCAATAGTATTTCCAATGTTAGTATAAACAATATGGGGGATAGGGGGCATCCTTGCCTCACTCCTTTCTTTATATCAAATTGTTCCATTGTCTCTCCATTAATCAATATTTTGGCTGTTTGGGTATTGTATATCCTTTTAATCATATTTAGAAATCTTTCTCCGAATTTCATCATTTCCAATTGTGCTATTAAGAATGTCCAATTAAGATTATTGAACGCTTTTTGTGCATCCAGGAAAATTAATGCTAATTGCTTATCTGGTCGTTGTTCATAATATTCAAGAGTGTCGATAATTGTCCTTGTATTATTTTTAATTTGTCGTCTGGGGATGAAGCCATTTTGATCTGGATGTATATAATGATTGATGAAATTTTTTAGTCTCTGTGTTATAATAGATGTAAATAATTTGTAGTCCACATTAAGAAGAGATATTGGTCTATAATTCTTAATTTCAACCGGATCTGAATCCTGTTTTGGTATTAATGTGATTATTGTTTCATTCCAAGATTGTGGGGTTTGAGCTTCCAGTAATGCATCATTAAATACCTGTATTAGAATATCATCTAGTGATTGCTGGAATGTTTTATAAAATTCAGATGGTATGCCATCTAGTCCAGGTGTTTTGTTGTTTTTTTGTTTGTTCCTTGCTTCTATTAATTATGACATGGAAATCAGGCTGTTCAATGATTCGGTATGGTTTTCTTTTAATTCCTGAATATTTATTTTACTTAAATAGTGCCTCTCGAATTTCTTCTTTTGCATATAGGTTTTGGAAGAAGTCCTTTACAATTCATTTTTTGTCTTTATTATGATATATTTGTCCGTCTTCGTCCTTTAATTGCTGTATCATTTTCTTTTCATTTGTAGGCCAGCCACTGGCCAGTTTTATTTGCGTGCTCAAAATGGTTTTGTTTGGCCATTTTAATTTTCCTTGCTATCTCCGTTGTTGTCATTAAGTTTATTTTGTGTCTTGTAAGATTATTTTTTTCTTTAATTTCTTTATTGTGTGGCTCTTCCTGTAATTCTGATTCATACTGTTGGAGTTGGGTCAATAGGTTGTCTTTTGTTTGTTGTTTGTCTTTATTTTTTTTGGCTATGTAAGTGATTGTTAAGCCTCTTATGTAAGCTTTGGTTGTGTCCCATAAATTTTGCAGACTGGTATGTTCTTTTACATTAATTTGGAAAAATATTTTCAATTCTCTTTGGATCATTTCCACATATTGTTTGTCTTTTATGATATCTTTATCCATCATCCATCTTCTCGTTCGATGACCTTTCCAAGTTATTACAATTGGACTATGATCTGCCCATGTATTTGTTGCAATTTCTATTTGTTTGATATCTAATATGAGCTCTGGTGTCATCCAGGCCATGTTGATTCTGGACCATGATTGATGCGGATTTGAATAAAATGTAAATTGTTTTTTATTTTGATTAATTTCTCCCCAAGCGTCTTGTAGTTGGAATTCTTGTACCATATCGTAAAATTTATTTATTTTTATTTTATTTTTTATTTTATTAAATTTCTATACCGCCCTTCTCCCGAAGGACTCAGGGCGGTGAACAGCCACAAGATAAAACACATAAATACAAAAAATTTAAAATGAATTAAAAATGAATTAAATAATTTGGCTGAATTTAAAATACCCCATAATTTAAAACAAATTAAAATTTACAGTTTAAAAATTTACATTTAAAAAGGGCTTGATGGAATAGGAAAGTCTTAAGCGCGCGACGGAAGGTGCACAGATCCGGGATCCTCCGTATCTCCGGGGGAGCTCGTTCCAGATCGTAGGTGCCCCCACAGAGAAGGCTCTCCCCTTAGGGCCGCCAGTCAACATTGTTGGCTATTGGTGGTAGCAGGCGGTCCCGTAGATAACCAGGTCCTAAGCCATGGAGCACTTTAAAGGTGGTAACCAAAACCTTGAAGCGCACCCGGAAGACCACCGGGAGCCAGTGCAGCTCGCGCAGGAGAGGTGTTACATGGGAGTGCCATGTCGCTCCCATTACCACCCGCGCGGCTGCACTCTGCGCCAGTTGGAGACTCCGAGTGCACCTCAAGGGGAGCCCCATGTAGAGAGCGTTACAATAGTCCAGACGAGAGGTGACGAGGGCGTGAGTGACTGTGTGTAGAGAGTCCTGATCTAAAAAGGGACGCAACTGGCGGATCAGGTGAACCTGATGAAAAATCCTCCCAGTCACGGCCGTCAAGTGCTCTTCTAAAGACAGCCGTGAATCCAGGAGGACGCCCAAGTTGTGAGCCCTTTCCGTGGAGGCCAATGATTCGCCCCCAATAGTCAGCGATGGCACCAGCTGACTATATCGGGACATCGGAAACCACAGCCACTCAGTCTTGGATGGGTTGAGCCTGAGCCTGTTTCTCCCCATCCAGTTCCGTACGGCCTCCAGGCACCGGGACATCACTTCAAGGGCATCGTTGGGGTGGTCCGGGGTGGAGATGTACAGCTGGGTGTCATCAGCGTACTGATGGTACTTCACCCCGAAACCACGGATGATCTCGCCCAGCGGCTTTACATAAATGTTGAACAAAAGGGGCGAGAGGACCGATCCCTGCGGCACCCCACATATGAGGGGCCTCGGGGTCGACCTCTGCCCCCCTGTCAACACAGACTGTGACCGGTCGGAGAGAAAGGAGGAGAACCACCGTAGTACGGTGCCTCCTACCCCCAACTCTTCCAACCGGTGCAGCATGATACCATGGTCGATAGTATCAAAAGCCGCTGAGAGATCTAACAGGACCAGGTCAGAGGAGCAACCCCTGTCCCGAGCCCTCCAGAGATCATCAACCAACGCGACCAATGCCGTTTCTGAGCTGTACCCAGCCCTGAAACCTGACTGGAACGGATCTAGATACGACGTTTCATCCAGGTACTGGGGAAGCTGTCACGCAACCACACTCTCAACAACCTTCGCAACAAAGCAAATGTATATCCAGTAGTGTTTTTTTCCTGGATTTATTTTTTTTACTACTTTGATAGTCTTTGTCTATATCTGCAATTGCATTGTAATCTCCAATGAGACATATATTTTCATAGTCCAATTCTTTGATTTTATTATGTATTTTTTGAAATAATCAGTTTGGCTTCCATTCGGCGCATAGAGTGACACTAATAGTATGGTTTTTGTTTCTGTTTTGATGTCAATCATCAGGGTCCTGCCCTCCTCATCTGCAAATATTTGTTTTGTTTTTATGTGATTTTTAATATATATTGCAATGCCTTTCTTTTTTTGTTCTGTTAATGCAGTGTAAAGTGTTCCCAGTCGTTTATTTTCTAGTAGTTTTTGGTGTTGTTTTTTGATGTGGACTTCTTGTAATGTTATAATATCTGTCTTCAATTTCTGTAAGTTTTTAAATATCCGAGTTCTTTTAGATGGGATGTTTAAGCCATTTATATTAATTGATATTAATTTTAATTCTTTTTCCATTCCAATTTTCTATTTCTTTGCTGTCCTGAGTTTTCTTGTGTTTTTTGTGATGATTTGTGTTTTTTCCCTTGCTCCCTCTCTTTCCATCCTCTCTTTCTCCATTCTTGTTCTTCCTTCCCGTCCTTCATCTGCTGGGCCCTCCTTGTTGATAAAGGCTTGTTGAACTTCGGTTTCTTGTTCTTCTTCTGATACAAAATGCCTGTCGAAAAATTGTTGTGCCTTTTCTAAGGTGTCGATTCTGTGTTTTTTATCTTGCCATGAAACAAGGATCCCCTCAGGTGTCAGCCACTGGAACATTATTCTGTGTTTATTCAATTCTGATGTTAAAAAGTTATAATTTCTCCTTGTTTCTCTTATTCTTCTCGGTATTTGTTTTAATGTTATTATTTCTTTATCTTTGTAAGTAACTACTTCCTCTCTCATTATTTTATATATTTCTTCTTTCACCAATTTCCTTGCAAATCGAATATGAATCTCTTTAGGTAGTTTATTTCTCCGGGCATAATTTGTATATACTCTATAGACTTTGTCTATTTCTTTGTTAATTTCCTCTTTATCTTTTTGGGTCACCTCTGCTAGAATCCCCACCATCAAGTCTCTCAGATTCTCTTCTCTATTTTCAGCAATATTCTGAAATCTTAGATAGAAGAATGCCTTTTCCAGTTCTAAATACGAAATTGAGTCTTCCAATTCTTTGTTCAATGCAATTTGATCACTTTCCATTTTATCCAATTTTTTTTCTGCTTGATCCATTTTTGTTTCAATATTTTGGATCCATTGTTCATTTTTTGCAATGTTCTGTTGGATTTTTTCCATCTTATCATCCATTTTTTTAAAGTTATCCTTTATCTCTCCTACATCTGACTTCAGTTCCTCGTGGTTCTTCCTGTTTTCCTCATGATTATTAGCTATTGATTCTTGTGTTTTGTTCATCCCTTCTTGTATCATTGCCAAGACCGAATGTAAATTTTTAAATATTAAATGTTGGTGGAGTTTTCTCTTTTTCTATAGTTAACATTGTATCTATCATTTTCTGTTGTATTGATGATGCAGTGAACGATTTCTGATTGGGGATTGTCCTTTTAGTTGTTTTGATTATCGCAGATGGGCCTGTGGATGTCATTCTTGATTTTCTGTTTTAGTGCTTCCCAAATTTTCATACACAGTCCACGTTAAAAAATCAATTTGTGGGGGTTTCTTATTGATGAATTATTTGTTTGTGTTGATTGTAGGAACAGAATGTAGTTATTTAACTTACAAATCAATTATCCCGGAGTTCACTTTCATATCGTTGTATAAGGATCTGAGAATTTTTAATGAGGGGCAAGGGAAAAATCAACTATTTCAGCAAATCATGTATCTATTCTATCCTAAGTACTCTATCAAATTTTAGCTTATTTATTTACACCTACCAACATTAAATATCAATTCTTATCTTAACCAATAGTATATATATGATTATTACAAATTATAAATATGATAGACACAGTTTATGTATTTTAGTAATTTACTCTATTTCAATTTATCAATATAATAGGATATCAATTAGTCAGGTTTATAATAATTTATATTGGAAGGAAAGAGAAAATAAAAAAATAAGATATTGTTATAATACTATTATCTATTCAATTCCTAAAATATTATCAATCTATTACTATATTCAAATACTATTCTTTCTTCCTTGTATATCTATAAATAAATATGTACTTATTTTATTATTCAATTCAATTTGCTTATACTATAGATTTAGGCTTGTAAATTATAATACAATATAATATAAGTATAGAAAATTAGAAGAAGTTAGAAAAGATTTGACTAATTTAATTGGTTAGTTAGATTATATCACTAAATCAACTTTAGTTGTATTTCAAATACAAATCTTAGTGGTTTAATTCAGCTTCCAAAATTGTGGTCATTGTAAGCTCAGCTAGACTTGCATCATTCAAAGTTGGCTCCCAAAAGAATTGTTACAAGTGTCCTTTGATTTACTTCCCAGTAGTCTTAATATCGCAATATCACAATATCAAAACCGCAGTGTCATTTATTTGTTTCAGGGTAAATACCCTAACGTAATTATTTAAGTCCACAGTTCATTCGTTAATTCCAAGTGTAAAAATTAGGTAAATCCACTCTCGCTTTCGGTAATTACCTCTCCTCTGTTACCTCTGCTCCGTTTCCGTTCGTAATGAGTTCAATGTTTCCCTTTTCTATGTTGGCTCGATAAACCCAAAGTTTAGTTCAATGATCAATAATCTTATCTTAATTGCTGTTCTTATAGTCTCTTATGGTCTCTTGTTCCAGTCGCTTTAAAATATTCTTTAGTATTCCCGTTTTTCTTTTCGCAGTCCAAAAAAAATCAATCCAATCAAACAGTCCCAATCAAGCCAAATTCAATATATTTTATAATCCACGACTCTCCAGTGTATATTCTTTAAATCCACGTTGGATCCGTCGCCTGTCAGTTCCGCTTAGTCACCCTCTGGTTGGTTTCTCCGCTCCGCTCCATTTACTTTCACTTCACCGCTTTCTTTCTGACTTCTTTTCGTCAATTAGTTTGGAGGCTCCCTCTTATTTATATTCTTTTTCCTCCATTCTATTATTGTACCTTTCGAAGTTTTGCTTTCTTCTTGTTTTTTGCTGATGTCTTCTTTGCTTGATTTTCGCTTCCTACTTATACAGTTGTCAATGCTCAGGCCAGCACGAATGGCTGGGTTTTTTCTGATTGGAATTAAGGGACCTTCCCTGAACCTTTGGGGCAATTGCTGTCGCCTCCGAAGTCCTCAGGACTTCCCCTTTACTCTATTGACCTCTTCGTGGTCAATAGCGCCAGAAATCGGCTTCCAGATCGAAAATTTTGCCTCCATTAAAATTAATATCCTCCCAAGGATGCTGTATTTATTTCAGGTGATACCAATAAATCCAGGAAAATCCTATTTCAAAGATTTGGATAAGATGATATCAAAGTATATCTGGCAGGGGAAGAAGGCATGAGTTAAACTGAAACACATACAGGATAAACGAGAAAGAGGAGGAATGGGGTTCCCGGATTGGCAAACCTTCCACAAAGCATCATCATTAACATGGATCAAAGAGTGGATTGAACTCAAAAACAAACATCTATTAACATTAGAAGCCTTTGATTTGACGAAAGGATGGCACGCATATCTATGGGAAGAGAAACCTAAAAAACATGAACAATTCCGAAGGCATATTGTAAGAGACACATTACTAAAGATTTGGACTGGAATTAGGAAAAATCATTATGATAAAATCCCACGGTGGATTTCAACAATGGAAGCACAAATATATCCAAACACTATGGACACAAATAAAATGAAAACATATCAAGAACTCTTAAACGATGAAGGGAAATTAAAAACCAGAGAAGAATTAAAAGAACAAGGTGTGGAAATTGACTGGTGGCCATACCTACAATTAAAATCCAGATACAAAATGGACATGGAGAAGTATGGGATTCAAAAAGAACCAAATCAATTGGATAAAATACTATTGGGTCCAAACGAGAAATTAATAAGTAAAATTTACAATTTTTTACTTGCATACAAATTAGAGGAAGAAATAGTAAAAGAGAATATGATTACATGGGCAAAGAACTTTGGGTACAGTATTGAATTAACCAAATGGAAAAAACTATGGAAAGTTAACAGCAAATTGACACTATCAGTATCATATAAAGAAAATGCCTACAAGATGTTTTATAGATGGCATCTTCCCCCTGCCCAGATTTCAAAAATGTTTCCCAACACTTCTGCACTCTGCTGGAAATGTAAAAAACAAAAAGGAACATACTACCACATGTGGTGGTTATGCCCAAAAGCAAAACAATTTTGGAATAAAATCAAAACCCAATTGGAAGAAATAACAGCACAATTTATTTTATTTATTTATTTATTTTTGAATTTGTATACCGCCCTTCTCCCTGAGGACTCAGGGCGGTGAACAGCCAAATAAAAACATCAAATACAAATATTAAAACACAGTTAAAAAACATATATATAGATTTGGCCCCATTAATTAAAACGATAAACAAACAAAACAATTAAAAAAAACCCTTAAAAAGAAATTAAGCCAGCCCGGCTTGTTGAAAAAAGAAAGTTTTAAGGGCACGGCGGAAGGCACTGAGGTCATGGATTCTCCTTATCTCAGGGGGCAACTGATTCCAGAGGGTGGGTGCCCCCACAGAGAAGGCCCTCCCCCTGGGGGTCACCAGCCTGCATTGTTTGGCTGATGGCACCCCGAGGAGGCCCTCTCTGTGGGAGCGCACGGGTCGGTGGGAGGTCGTCGGTGGCAGTAGGCAGTCTCGAAGATAGCTAGGCCCTATGCCATGGAGCGCTTTAAAGGTGATAACCAACACCTTGAAGCGCACCCGGAAGACCACCGGGAGCCAGTGCAGTTCACGCAGGAGCGGTGTTACATGGGAGCGCCACGCTGCTCCCGTCACTACCCGCGCTGCTGCATTCTGGACCAGTTGGAGCCTCCGGGTGCTCTTCAAGGGGAGCCCCATGTAGAGAGCATTGCAGTAATCAAGGCGAGAGGTTACGAGGGCATGAGTGACTGTGCACAAGGAATCCCGATCAAGAAAGGGCTGCAACTGGCGGATCAGTCCCCCTGGTTACAGCCGTCAGATGTTCCTCCAAGGACAGCTGCGTATCCAGGAGGACTCCCAGATTGCGAGCCCTCTCTGTGGAGGCCAAAGACTCACCCCCAATGGTCAGTGATGGAGTCAACTGACCATATCGGGATGCCAGGAACCACAGCCACTCAGTCTTGGAAGGGTTGAGCTTGAGCCTGTTCCTCCCCATCCAGATCCGTACAGCCTCCAGGCACTGGGACATCACTTCAAGGGCATCGTTGGGGTGGCCTGGGGTGGAGATGTACAGCTGAGTATCATCAGCGTACTGATGGTATCTCACCCCAAAGCCACGGATGATCTCGCCCAGCGGCTTCACATAAATGTTGAACAGGAGGGGCGAGAGGACCGACCCCTGAGGCACTCCACATATACCACTACACAAAAAATACCATTAAGACCAGAAACATATTTATTAGGTATATTCACAAACAACTATGAAAAAGAAACAATATATTTAATTACTCGTATTTTGACCGCAGCGAGAATCATTTTTGCACAAAACTGGAAATCAGAAGAAATCCCAACTCAAGATAAAATAATATCGAAAGTAATGGAATGTGCCGAGATGGATGTGAGAAAAATAGGAATTATTCCTGTAAAAGCATAACCTGAGTTACGCCATTTTGAAATCATGTTAAGGTTTTGTTTTACTTTGTATAACCTGATTATATAATTTAGCTGACATTTAAGAACATGAGAAAGGAAATGTGTAATTCCTGTTTTTGAGAAGATGTTTGTTTTGCAGGAAATATGTTCCTGGGTTAACTTGCCCTTATTAATTAAAGGAAGTACGCAATTGATGTTTTTGAGGGGTATTTCTGTTGGGAATTGGGGAATTTCCAGGGTGGAATTATGTACTGCATATGTTATGTAAGATCTGGAACTGATTCCCAAGGTACTTTATTGACGTGTATTCTGAATGTCCTGAAGACTATAAAAACTTGTGTAAATTGTTTTATTTCCGTCTTTCTCTACTTTAGAGAGAAAGTCCCTTTGCAAAGAATAAACTCTGTTACAGGATTATTTCGGTCTTTGTCTCTTTAAAACGATAATGGGATTTACCTGTCGACCACAATTGGCGCCCGAAGGGACTGAAAACATTCTGTCTGGAAGGGATTTCCCTGCGTGCGCACATAACACTGATTTCAGTGAGATGGGGTTATTTCCTTTCCAGCCGGAATTGCTTTTCTATGAACCTTGAGGCAGAGACCTGAATGCCTGGACAGAGAGGAACGTTCCTGAAGACTTTGGTGCACCAGGAGTGAGTATATGTTTTCTTTTTGGTGGTTTGGATTTGTGTATGTTTGTGTGTGTATGGCCTGTATGATTTGTGTGTATAATTAGTGTAATACAGGTTGGGGAAAGTATGGGGACTTTACTAGGGAAAAGTGCTGCTGAGACTGAAATATCCTCCATCCCCCATATCTCCATTAGTGGTTAGAGGGTTGGTTGGAAGCTTGTACAAAGGTATTAGATAAGGTGACTATGATTAATTATTGTAAGGAGGTTTGGCTGACGTTTGTGTAGATACAGCCTAATTATAGGTGGAGTAAGTTTGGGGAGTCAGACTCATATTGGATCAATGCTTTGAAGAAAGTTTTGGTGAAAGAAGAAGTTGAAAGTTCAATTGTTATATGTTGAACCTCAGTTCCATGTTCAGTAGTTTAACTCCTCTTCCCCGAGAAGTTCTAGAGTTTTGTATGGGAAGGAAGAAGAGGAAGGTTGGGATCCTTTATCTTATGCTACATGCCCACCTCCCACTCCTTCGTATAATCCAAGTTGTGGGTGAAATTGATGTTGTTGCTGGGAGCCGAAAGGAAGAGACTTTAGCAGGGCAGTAATATAGGCAGTTGGAAAAGGAGTTGGGTGAATTGTTAGTAACTGTGAAACAGAATCCATCCACTTCTCCTCATGTTACATGTTCACAAACTAAAGGAATGTTTCCTTTAAGAGGAATGCTGAATGGTATTGCGGCTTTTGTGAATGAGTCTTTGACATCTTCTGATCTGGAAGATTATAAAAGAAATATGCCGTCTTTCTAAGCGGATCTGATTAAGTTGTCTGAGTCATTGGATTTGTTCTTGAGACCCAATCTGTATACTTTTGCAGAGTTACAGTGTATATTGGGTTATTTGTTCTCCCCTGGGGAGAGGTCACAAATTCGAAAGGCAGCTATGGTTTTTTTTTTTGATAAAAACCCAAGTGGGGGCTGTTCAGCCCGTTGCTGCAGATGTTAAGTCTCCATTAGTTGATCCTGGTTGGAATAATAATAATTTAGCTGATCGGGAACAAATGGAGGGAGTTAAGACAGCTGTACCTCAAGGAAGAAACAAAAGTTTTTGAGGTGGAACAGTTGTGGGAAGAAACACCGTCTGTGTTTCTGGAAAATATTAAGGACAATTTGAATAAGCACACTGGTCTTTCTCCTGAAACGCCGGCTTATGAGTCCTTAATGAAAATGAAATTTGTGACAAAATCATGGCCAGACATACAGAAGCTACTACTGATATTGCTGCTCTGTTGAAAGAAGCTTAAAAGGTCTATGTGAATAGGGATGAGGCCAAGACTAGAAGAGGAAAAGGTTTTGTGAAACTTCGATTGCAATGTGGCGACAGTGTCCTGGAATTGGGAGAGGATTACACCAGTGGGAAAAAAGTCTAGTGTTGGTGGATTGGAAAGCAAAAAGTGTATTATACGTTTGGATGTGATATTTGTTCTAGAAGTAGGTCTTAATCTGCTTGGGAGAGATGCATTGTCTCTTCTGGGATGTGAGCTTGGTATACAGATCTTTATTGTTCTTGGATGAGGCAGAAAACTCTGTAGGAATGTAGTAAGGAAGGTTTATTGTTCTTCTTACCTGAGGTTGAATGCGAATATTTTGTCTTTGATTAATGTGATGAGATGGTGATATGTGTGTGCTGGCTAATTAAGTGACCTTCTTGGCTTAAGTCTGGAGCTGTGGAGGACAGGTGTGGTTAGGGCCCAAAATCAAGTTTTTGATTAAAAACCGCATCCTGAAGTTTTCCACTGCTTGGGGAATGGGCTACAAGATGTCAAGGGTAAAACTGAAATGGGTATCTGAAGGGATGGAACCTTTCCAGGTTTTATTCCAGGTTTGCAAATGTTGTTAAATGGTATGTGTGTGTAATGAGAGTTGTTTAGGCAATAGAGCTCATTGTCTTGTAGAAAAAATAATAATAATGAGAATGATAATAAAGCTCCCTGAAGTATTTGTATTGGTAGGGAAAAGGCATGTGTGCGTTGGAATACACTAAAAGGTCTGATTGCAGAATAAATATGAGTGTATGTGGTAAGCCCTTAAATGGGGGTGGTAAAGTGATCCTGATATTTGTGAATGCCTGTGCATTGAACCCCTGAGAAATTTCCTTTTGTATATTGAAATAGTGAGTGGCAAGAGTTTGTTGTTGTAGTTGTTGTTATGTTGTAATAGCAAGTGTGTGAATGAGCAAGTGAGAGATGAGAGAGATCCTATGGAGAAGTAGGATTAGGTAGAGGTATTTGCGATGTTAATTAGAGACAGGAGTAGTATTTTTCTTCTCTATATTTCCCCCGTCTTTTTGTTCTGAATAAGAGAAGTAAGAAAGGGGGGAGGGAAGGTGCGGTTTGTTTTCCCTTTTACACATTTTTTTTCCTTTGTTGAGTTTGTCTGAGAGAAAGGAGGGGCGAATGGGTGATTTGATCCTGCATTGTTTCTGACTGCATTGGCAGCTATGCAGATGTATTTCCTGTTCTGCTTTAGAGAAGTGACATTGAAAGTTTGAAAAGTTTTTGGGAGTAGAGACCCGGAGTACCTCTATTAGGTGATTTTCTTTTGCTTTTTGAAGTTTTTTATTACCCTCTTTTATGTTTTTGTGTCTGTGTATTTTGAATGATTTTGGATGCTGAGAAGGAGATTTCTAGATACTAGATACTGGATAGTCTGGGGAATAGTTGACTATGTTATTTTAGCTTAGTGTTGTCTAGGTAAAGGATGTTTCCTTGAGGGAAGAATTACTGGTAGAAGGTAAAGATGACTTTTGGTCTGGTTAGCTAGGAAGTTACTTGTAAGTTTGTCTGTATAGACTAGTGAATTTAGATTAAGCTTTGCATTTCTTTGAAGCTTGTGGAAATAGTTTAGCTAATTTTTGATAGAAGTGTGGTGTGATTCCTCTGAAGTGGGGAGAGTTGAGTATTTATTGAGACTCTATTGATTTATTGATAGTTAATTTTAAACTAAGTTGTTTGGAAGAAAGGTTGAAGGTTGAAGAGTTGAAGAAAGTAAAAATATAGTGTTGCTCCAGTGTTATGTTTGCCTGGTTTAAGGAAAAATTTCCACTTGTTTGTAGTAGTGGAAGGTGGTATAGCCAAAGGAATGTTGGTTTGCATGTGAACTGGGAACTAAAAGGTGGTGCACAAATGTTAGGTTTTTAAAATTGTCTCAAGAGAGTTTGGTTCTCTTGACCAATAGGAGAGAGAGATGGGAAGATGTGGAATGAAATTGTGTGGTTATGAATAAATGAATTGAAAATGGGATGAGACTGGATGAGATGCAGTTGTGAATGGAGACACTATTGAGATATTGGAAGGTGGAAAGTTACCGTTTGAATGGTCAGTGCAGATATGTGAGGTTTTTGCTTTATTGTAAGCATTGCACATATTAATTAATGAGGTAGGGAATATTTATGCTGATTTAAACTATGCTTATGGTATCTTACATACTTTTGGGAAAATCTGGATTGAAAGGGGGTTGATATTTAGTAAAAGGAATTGCGATAGGTGGAAATTATCACAGCTGTTTTAAAGGCAGCTGGGGATCCTTCTAAACTTGATATTATATAAATAGTGGATGAAGGGGTGTGTAAGTGAATGGGAAATGGATTACTAAAATGGAGTGCAAATTTTTACTAAAGTTGTGATGTGGAATGTGATTGAATGAGTGCATGAGGGAACCTATTGGGGAACGCAAGCACTTATTGATTTTATTAAATGTATATGCATATATGTGTCTAGGGGTGTGTATACAATAGTTATACGAATGGTACGGAAATGAATACATTGTGTATGTAAAAAATATGTAGAGATTTGACCATTTGGCCTTTTCAATGAATCTAAGTAGATTACATTGAAATGCTGGTGGTGTGACCATTGATATATGTAATAATAATAGTGGATTATTTTATTGGATAGGTTGAAGCCTTTCTTTGTGTAAAGATAGGTGCTCAGAAGATTGTTAAATCATATTAGAGCGAATAATACCCAAATATAGTGATAGGGGTATACATTTCATTGTCCAAGGTGATGAAGGTTATGGAACAATTAGGAATTGATTGGCAATTACATTTATTGTTTATGCAAAGTTCTATAGGGTGTTGTGAATGTGCTAATCAGATAAGTAAATCTATGTTATAAAAATTAATGTTAGAGTTTCAACTACTTTGAATGAAGTGTTTGCCTTTAGCTCTATTAAGAATAGGAACTAGTCCTAGGAAAGATCTGGGGATATCTATGTATGAAATGATGTTTGGATGGCCATATGTGGGGAAAGTTGAGATGCCTAGGATAGAATTGAAGGATGTTTTTTCTGAAAGTATATATACAGGGACTGTCCCAGTGTTTTTCTCATTTAAGGTAAAAAGGACAGAATCTACCTCTTGATTTCCAAGCACATGAATACAAAAGTGGAGACTGGGTCCGATAAAAGCCATTACTGAGAAGAAGTTGCAGCTGGTGTGGAAAGGACCGTTCCAAGTTTTGCTGACTACTGAATCGGCTGTAAGGACTAAGGAACAAATTTGGGTATGCTATTCCAGAGTCAAGGGATTGGTGGCTTTGCCTTATGGAAAGACAGTTGCTACGGAACCTGCAAACCCTCTTAAATTGACTTTTTGATGACAAACCTTTAGACGATTGATGACCAATGGATGGAAGAAGAGTTTTATGAAGAGATTTGTATTTGGCTAGGAGTGGTAATAATTCTTGTTGTGTTTTTGATTGTATTGAGGAAAGATATTATTGATTGGTGTAAATCTATGTTTTGATATCCAGTGGATGTAAGTTCTCCTTGATTGATTGATGTTGGGGGAGCTAGTTCACTAGGAATAATGGGGTTTTTTGTGGTAATGTTTGTTATTCTACAGGTGTGGATAGGAATGGGGATTTTGGCTGTGTTGCCTAGTTACCCTATAACATGGTAGCAGCTATGTTTCCATACTGAATTCGAGCACCGTTATTCTTTTATAGAAACACCACTAACTCTAATAGACACCACTGAGGAAGCTGAGATATGTATTAAGTCATCTTTTGAAGATGGTGTGTGCCAAGTGCAAACGTACATATGAGATAGTTCCTCAATACATTGGCCTTACAAATAGGATGGAATTTTTATATAAGCAATGTACTGAGCTATTTGGTAATTATATACCTTCATACAAGAAGTTTTGGATTTTGGAGGAAGGGTTACATTTTCTATGTCTAAGGATACAAGTTCCCTCCAAGTTAATGTTTTTATGTGGTAACATGGTATTGACCAAATTACCTATTGTATGGAGAGGAGTTTCTATACTGTTACAGGATATTCTTAGTTTACAGAAATAAAAGATAATGAAGAGGAGAATTGGGGATTGTGAGAAAAATAGGAATTATTCCTGTAAAAGCATAACCTGAGTTACGCCATTTTGAAATCATGTTAAGGTTTTGTTTTACTTTGTATAACCTGATTATATAATTTAGCTGACATTTAAGAACATGAGAAAGGAAATGTGTAATTCCTGTTTTTGAGAAGATGTTTGTTTTGCAGGAAATATGTTCCTGGGTTAACTTGCCCTTATTAATTAAAGGAAGTACGCAATTGATGTTTTTGAGGGGTATTTCTGTTGGGAATTGGGGAATTTCCAGGGTGGAATTATGTACTGCATATGTTATGTAAGATCTGGAACTGATTCCCAAGGTACTTTATTGACGTGTATTCTGAATGTCCTGAAGACTATAAAAACTTGTGTAAATTGTTTTATTTCCGTCTTTCTCTACTTTAGAGAGAAAGTCCCTTTGCAAAGAATAAACTCTGTTACAGGATTATTTCGGTCTTTGTCTCTTTAAAACGATAATGGGATTTACCTGTCGACCACAATGGACAAACTCACTAAAGAAATTCAAGAAAAGGAAGAATCTGAATACTACCTGGTTTGGCATAAGTGGTATCAATGGCTGGAGAAAAGGAAAACCAAATAAAAAATGATCCTAAAAGATTAGAACCAATTTGCGTACCAAATGAGACATATTAGAGTTAAAACAGAACTTTAAAAAATATCGTTATATAAGGTGAGATGTGGATATAGATATTGAGGAACGTAATATACCGATGTACGATCTTAAAAAATAAGTCATTATGTTTAAATGTTATATATGTTGTGTATTGTTTTATTTGTATTTTGTCTTTTTCTGTGTGTGTATGTTTTTAAAATTAATAAAAAAAAGAAAAGAAAATAAGTCTTTTCAATTGGCACAGTTTGGAATAGAAATAGCAATCTTGGTAATATGTTCATCTTTATCAATGCAATCCATCCCATAAGTGATAGTTGAAGATTCTTCCATTTTTCCAAGTCTTTTTCAATTTGTTGTTTTCATTTGTAATAGTTTTCTTCTTTTATTGCACATCTTGAGGTTATATATACTCCCAGGTATTTAACTTTTTTCACCACTTGTATGTCTAAATTTTCTTTTATCTCTCTGTTTTGTTTTTCTGTTGTATTTTTCACCAAGATTTTTGTTTTATCTTTATTTATTTTCAAGGCAGAAACTTTTCCATATCCTTCTATCTGTTCTAGTAATTTAGGGCCTGTTGTTTGCGGTTCCTCTATAATGAATACCATATCATCTGCAAACGCTTGCAATTTGTACTCCTCTTTTTTAATTTTCATCCCTTTTATCTTATCATTTCGTCTAATATTTCTATTTAAAACTTCTAAAGTCAGGATAAACAGCACTGGTGATAGAGGACATCCATGTCTAGTACCTTTCATTATATTAATATTTTCTGTCATTTCTCCATTCATCATTATCTTGGCAAATTGTCTGTCATATATTGTTTTTATAGTATTTATAAATCTCTCCCCAAAATCCATTCTCTGTAATTGTTTTATCATAAACTGCCAGTTCATGTTATCAAAAGCTTTCTGTGCATCTAAAAACATCAGCGCCATTTGTTTTTCTGGGTAAGTCTCATAATATTCCAAAGTGTTCAAAATCATCCTCATATTGTCTCTAATTCGTCTTTTTGGTAAGAATCCACTTTGATCAGTATGAATATATTCATTTAGCATTTTTTTCAACCTATTTGCCATTATTGAAGCAAAAATCTTATAGTCTACATTTAATAATGAAATCGGTCTATAGTTTTTAATCAATTGTAGATCTGTATCTTCTTTAGGTATGAGTGTCACATATGCCTCTTTCCATGAATCTGGCAATTTGGCCTTCAATAATAAGTCATTAAATAAGACCAACATTACATTACTAATCGCTTCTTGTAGTGTTTTATACAGCTCAGCTGGTAAACCATCTGGTCCTGGTGCTTTTCCACTTTTTTGTCTTTTTATTGCTTCTGTTAGTCCAATCATTGTTATTCTTTCTTCTAACATTCCTTTATATTGTTCTGATATTTTAATTAAATATGATTTTTCCAGGTAACTTTATATCTCCTCCTCGGAGATCTTCTCTTGAGAGTAAAGTTTTTCATAATATTCTTGAATTACTTTATTTTTTTCTTCAGTTTTTTCTTCAGGTAATTTCCCTTCTCCATCTTGTAAATATTTTATAGTTTTTTTCTCCTTCTCTTTTCTTAATTTATATGCTAGCCATCTTCCTGGTTTATTTGCATTTTCAAAGAAATTCTGCTTCAATGCTCTCTATTGGTTTGCTAATGATTCTTGTTCATTTAGAGTTATTTCATGCTTCTTCAATTCCATCAATTTCTTAATTTTTTTTATTTTGAACATCTTTCTGGAACTCTTTTTCGAGGCTTTTATACTCTTCTTCCAATCTTGCTTGCTTCTGCCATTTCTTTTTGTTCTTTTTTACCAAGTATGTTATTGCCAGACCTCTGATATATGCTTTCATTGTATCCCATACATTGTGAAGTGATGTATCCTCCTTTTTGTTTATTTTAAAGAAAATTTCCAATTCTTTTTCCACAAATTTCTGAAATTCTTTTTCATTTAATATTGTTGCATTCAAAATCCATCTTGTCTTTTTTCTTTTGCCCTTTCCATATTCTTGTCATTGGGCTATGATCTGTCCAGATATTTGAGCCAATATTTACTTCTTGCATCACTTCTATAAGTCCAGTTGACATCCATATCATATCTATCCTTGACCACGATTAATGTCTATTTGAATAAAATTATATTGACTCTCTTTCAAGTGTTTTTGTCTCCAAATATCTTGAGTGCTTAGTTCTTCTATCATAAAGAAGGATTTTGGCAGTGTTCTTCTAGATTTTTTATTTATCTTCACTGTTTTGTAATCCAAGTCTGCATCTGTTACAGCATTGAAATCACCCATTATACATACATTTTCATAATCCAATTCTATAATTTTCCTGTGTAATCACTGATAGAATTCTTCCTGTTTTTCATTTGGTGCATATAATGCTATCAAAAGTATTTGTTTAAAGTTCATTTTTATTTCGACCATCAAAATCCTGCCTTCCTCATCTTCAAAAATTAATTTAGGTTCTAATTTTTCTTTAATATACAATACCACACCTCTTTTACTTTGTTGTATCAATGATGTGAATCGAACTCCTAGTTTTGGGTATTGTAATAATTTTGGATGTTGTTTTCTAATGTGAACTTCTTGTAAACATATAATGTCCATCTTCAAGCTGTTTTTAGTTTTTAGCTACTGAGGTACGCTAATTATTTTTTGCAAAAATGCCGAGAAAGAAGAAAAAGGGCAAAATGAAGGAAAAGGGCAAAATGAAGCCCAGAGCTTTATCCTCTTCGGATGAAGAGCAGGATATAGAAAGACCCTCAAGATTTTAGCCCCTTGCTACAGCCACACACCTGGAACTAGAAGCCGTGGGAGAAGTAACAGATGAAATGCTCTTAAAAAGGCATCAGGAGAGAGATAAGAGAGAAACTGCTTTTGAAGATAACGTGCTACAACTGAGGTCAGTAGCGTCTCCTTCTGAATATGCATGCTCTCAAACAGTCCTCCCAGAGCCTTCTGATTTTGTAACACTTGGTGCAAGGCCAAAACATTTACAAACGGCCGAGCATTTTCACCCCCATGCAGAGAGAGAAATAATTTATTATTCTCCTCGCACCCTTGAGCTCACCCTGGATGAGCTGGCTATGAAAGCCTATCGTGACCGTATAAAATTCTATGAACAGGAGCTATCCCAGGCAAAAATGGCTTTATCTATGCTTGAGCAAGATAAGGGAGAATCTCGTGACCTCAAAATCTCTAAAAGCGCCATTTTGGCTTCTTCTTCAGAGCCAAAGACACTCCCCCTGGTGGATTTTCTGTCAGGCCAGTCAGAACAGAGAGCTGTGCACATGTCACATTTGTTACATGATGGTCACTCCTACTATCAAATTACAAGTGCCACATCTGCAGAAAGAGCTGAGCTGCCCGAAACTAAAGGTGCAGCACCATCTGCTGGCGAAAGTAATTTACTAGAGAAAGCTACAATGCAACAAGTGTCTCCACAGGCCCAAACTCAAGCACCCCCTGGTGGTGCTGGTGTCCTTTTAGATGGAACACAACAAAGCTTAATGCAGCAAAGGCAAATGACTGGGTCTCCAGCAGGCCATGTCAATATTGCAGCTCAAGCACTAATGGCAGCTGGAACACAGCAGATTCCAGTGCAAATGCCACAGCAACCACAAATGCATGCACAGGTGCCTCCAGCTGTACAACCAGGGCCAGCTCCTGGTCCACCTCCAGCGCAACAAGTGCCTTTCTTCCACAGCCAGCACCTCAAATGCACATTCCTCAACAGGCATCTTCTGTTGCTCCACTGGCTGGTGAGTCAAAATTAAAGATGTCAGGACAGAATTATAAGGCCTGGATCAGTGAGATTGGATTGCTACTTCGCAGAGAAGGCACTCACTGTATGATTTTTAATCCGCCTGCTCAGCCTTGGTCTCCTGCAATAAGAGACTTAGAGACTAAAGCTTGCACAACATTATTGATATCCATGGATACTGAACTGCAGATTACCTTTTCGCCTGATGCAACAGCCCAACAAATTTGGGCCCAATTGGAAAATTGCTACTGGCCTGTTTCAATTGAATCTTCATGTTTGCTCATGTCTGAGTTCCATGGTTCGAGATTGAAACCTGGTGAACAAATTGGAGGACATTTGACCAAACTGAAAGGACTGAGAAGAGAATTAAGAGAAAGAGAAATATTGATGATATTCAAATGATCAGCATTATCATTAACTCTTTGAACTATGAATGGAAAGATGCCATTACAAAGATTAACCTAGTCCCTATTGCTCAACGCACAGTGGACAATGTATGCAGACTTTTAATTGAAGAAGAAGCACTCATGCTAGCTACTCCACACTTGAGAGGACCACCCGCATCAAGAGCTCCAGCTAGGTGCCCCTTCCAAGGAAGGACCTACGCTCCAAGGATGCCAAGATGCTACATCTGTGATCGTGTGGGACATGCCACCCGGGATTGTCCCCAACGAGTTCCAGCTCTTGTCACGTACCAGCCCAGAGGAACAGACTCCAGAGGCAGAGGCAGAGGCGGAAGACAAGGTCGTTGTGGTCCCCGGCGTGATCCACAAACTCCACTCGCCACATTGGCTTTAACCAATAATCCACAACCTCAACCAGAGTACGACAGATGACTCCTTTGGACTTTGGACAGTGGTGCAGCTTTGCATGTTACCTACAGAAAGGAACTTTTCACAGAGATGCACAAGCCTGAACCTGAACTACGTGAACTTTATTCTTTTTCAAATCATCCTTGTCAGATCAAAGAAAAAGGAACTGTTTATGTTGAAGAGCTCGATGCATTCATTCCTGATGTTTATTACATACCAACAGCAACCAGTAATTTGCTTAGCCAGAGTCACTTGTCTAGAGCATTAAAATTCCAGATTCACCACCTTGAAAATGCAAGTTACATAGTTAAAGATGGAGATATTGTTGCTGAATCCATATTAATTGGTGGTGTTTATTACTTAAAGCCAAAGCCTAAACCGCAAACACAGGCAAGTATACAAACTCCAAAAAGGGAGAGCACAGGCCCAGAGAGAGATGCTCCAGAGAGAGATCCTGTTGCTGCTCCAAAGGGTCCTAAAGCCAACAAAAAGGAAATTGGGAAACAGGTTGTGATCTGTCCCCGTCCACACACACACACAAACACAGCCAGCCGAGGGTTAAGGAAACACTTTGGCACACACCCAGGCCTTTATCTCCAACTTGGCAGCGATTTACACACCGTCTGCCAAGTGCATTTATTTCCACAAACAGAAAGATAAGATACTTAGCGTACAAAAGTCCAATCAGAATAATATTCCTCTCAGCAGTTTCCGGACGAGTCTTTAGTGACTATCCAAGGTTTACTTTTGTTCGTCACAAGGATCACTGGCCACCACCCTCTATTATATAGTCTCTGGGGTGTGGTCCAGTGACTCAGTTCTAATCCCTAGCACGCCTCCTGAGCTGCTGCAATCGTTTATCACGCCTTCGGAGGCGTGCGTCCAGGAATGATGTCTCTCCCTCGCTCTCATCCGAGCCACCTGTCTCCCTGCTAATCTCCTCTCCCTCGGCCGGCACCTGAGACAGTGCCAGAGGGGAGGGGCCTGGAGAGGGAGGCCTGGATGACTCCTCTTCCTCATGCTCGGAGCTTTCTTCCTCCGATGGGACAGGCTCAGAGGGCGGGGCCACAACAGGTTGCTCAGAGCAAGCCTGAGGTTCCTCATAAAACTGTTAATGTTGAGAATTCACTAACTGGTAAACTTTTGCATTCTAGGTGTATCTATAAATGGCATAGAAGATTGGGGCATGCCAGTTTCCGTGTTCTTAGGAAGATGCCGGAGTTCGCAAAAGGTTTGGATCTAAAGGGGTGTAAAGTGTTTTTGGATTGTGCTGTCTGCAAGAAGGCCAAATCCAAAGCGGCAGCCATTCCCAAATGCGCTACACGCCTGTCAACACACATTTTTGATTTGGTTCACACTGACATAGTTGGTCCTTTTCCGCCATCATTTGGTGGTAGAAAATATTTCCTAACAATTGTTGATAATTACTCTAGATATGGATATGTATATCCTATGAAAGAAAAATCTGAGACCTTTCAGATCTTTAAAGACTTTGCAGCCCTTGTTTCTACCCAACACCAAGTTCGCATTGCCAGAATCCAGAGTGATCGTGGTGCTGAATTCATGTCTCAGCGTTTCCAGGACTGGATGCATAAAAATGGAATTCTTCATCAGACGTCGGCTCCTTACACATCAGCTCACAACGGTGGGGTATTGCAAACCATGATGCGTTGTCTCCTAGAAGACGCCAACCTTGATATGATATACTGGGGTGAAGCTATAAAATATGCAAATTACATTGTCAACCGTACTTGGAGCAGTGTAATAAATGAGACTCCTTTCTTCATGTTGTATGGCTACAAGCCCGATCTTAAAAACATCCATATTTTTGGTTCATACGCTATGGTGAACATTCCCTTAGCTCAAAGAAGAAAAGGAAGAAAAAGAAGAAAAAGTAGTACAGGGGTTTAAGGCACCCTGTTATTAAGCTGGTTATTAAGACCAGCTGCCTGCAATTACTGCAGGGTTCGAATCTCGCCAAGGCTCAAGGTTGACTCAGCCTTCCATCCTTTCTAAGGTAGGTAAATTGAGGACCCAGTTGTGGGGGCAATAAGCTGACTTTGTATAAATATACAAAAGGATGAAGGCTATTGCTGAGCACATTGTAAGCCGCCCTGAGTCTTCGGAGAAGGGCGGCATATAAATCAAATTAAAAAAAAAAAAAAGTCCAGCAGCAAAGAGACTGAGATTTATGGGTATTGATGATAACTCAAAATGGAGCAAATTTATTGACTCTAAACATGTAATTGTGATTTCCTGCAGTGCCATCTAGTGGCAGAAGAAGAAGCAAAAGAAAGACATATATTTTGGAGAAAACTTAACAAATAACTGACCTTGACATCTTGACTAGAAGATAATAGAACAGCTGTGGAGAGTGAAGACTTTTGGGAGCCCCCAAAGAGTCCGTTGTACTGCCGCAATGCTGGCCACGCCTCCAAGACAAATTCCTTGTGTGTCCAATCACACTTGGCCAATAAAGAATTCTATTCTATTCTATTCTATTCTATTCTATTCTATTCTATTCTATTCTATTCTATTCTATTCTATTTCTATTTCTATTTCTATTTCTATTTCTATTTCTATTTCTATTCTATTCTAAGAAGTCTCGGTTAATATAATCTCTGCTGGGCCCTTTTGACCAGTGCTGCAATATGAGTGCCCCAGGTCAGGTCCTCTTTTATGATAACACCCATTATTGTAAAACTGGCCACTTGCTCCACTCGGTCTCCATTAATAAGCAAGGGCTGGATGTCTGATCTATTCCTTCTATAGTCCATATAAGCTCCTTGGTCTCATTTGTGTTAAGGACCAAGTTATTGTCTCATATTTAGAGTGTTGGCCTATATTTAGGTGATTGTCCACTAGGACTCCAATATCCCTCTCATAGTTACTGGTATTGAGCCAAGTTTCATCTAGTCTGTACCTGTACAGTTGTTTTTCTTGTCTAAGTGTAAAACGTTTCTTTTATCTATATTAAATTTAATTTTGTTAGATAGGGCCCAATGTTCAAGTCTGTCAAGATCCTTCTGGATCTTGAGCCTATCTTCTGGGGTGTTGGCTGTTCCTGCCAGCTTGGTATCATCTGCAAATTTAATAAGTTCCCCTTCTATTCCCTTATTGGATCGTTTATGAAGATATTGAAGAGTACTGGGGCTAAAATGGAACATTGTGGTACCCCACTACTTATTTCCCTCCATGTGGGTGTAGTTCTGTTGAGAACTACATGTTGAGTATGGTTTGCAGCCAGTTATCCACCTGGTATCCACCTGGTGGTGATACTATTTATCCCACCTTTTTTTTAAGCTTATGAAATAGTAATTTGATTTACATTTGGTTGCTTGACAACTGATTCACATTTATGAGGGTTGCATTTGTGGAAAAAGAATTGGCCTGGGGTCATGTGATCACCTTTTACAACCCTCTGAGAAGCAAGGTCAATGGGGAAACCAGATTCACTTAACAACCATTAACTCGTTGCGCCCATGTGACACCTCTCCTGCGCGAGCTGCACTGGCTCCCAGTGGTCTTCCGGGTGCAATTCAAGGTGTTGGTTACCACCTTTAAAGCGCTCCATGGCTCAGGACCTGGATACCTTCGAGACCGACTTCTGCCACCAGTACCTCCCACTGGCCAATTCGCTCCCACAAAGAGGGACTCCTCAGGGTGCCATCGCCCAAGTTATGCCAGCTGGCGACACCCAGGGGAAGGGCCTTTTCTGTGGGAGTTCCTGCCCTGTGGAACGAACTGCCCCCGGAAATTCGCAAGATCTCCGACCTCCGTGTGTTTCGTTGTGCCCTTAAGACCCTGCTGTTCTGCCAGGCAGGGTTATCTATGTAAATGATTTTTAAATTGGTGTTTTAAATTTTGGGTTTTAAATTCTGCCCGAAATTGTTTAATACTTTTAACTATTTTAAAACTGTTGTTGTATTTTGTGTTTTTAATTGGCTGTACACCGCCCTGAGTCCTTCGGGAGGGGGGCGGTATATAAATTAAATTATAAATAAATAAATAAATAAACCATTTACTAATTTAACAACTGCAGTGATTCACTTAACAAATGTGGCAAGAAGAGTCATAAAATGGAGCAAAACATGTGTAACAAATTTCTCACTTAGCAACATAAATGTTGGGCTCAATTGTGGTCATAATTTGAGGATTACCTGTACATTCTTCTCAGTACTTGTGAGGTGCAGCCCATTCCTTGCCAGGATGCCTTTCATCTAGGTCAGTGATGGCTAACCTTTTTGCCATCGCGTGCCAGGAAGGGGGGAGGCGGCGGAGGTTCACGGGCATGTGTGCCCACACCCATAATTCTATGCATCCCACCCCATGCATGCAACCCCCTCCCCCCCACTCCTAGCACACGATGGCCCATTAGGCCCGTTTTTCTTTCTCACCTGGCTCCAGATCCTCTCTATGCATCTGGTGAGGACAAAAATAGCCTTCCCCACCCCCTCAGAGGCTCGAAACGGCCCGTTTCCCAACTTCTGGTTGGACAGGAAGTGACATTTTTTGCTGTCCCCAGCCTCCAGAGACTCCGACACATGCGCACCGGAGTTGAGCTGGCATGCCAGGCGACATGGCTTTGCGTGCCGCCTGTGACACGTGTGCCATAGGTTCGCCATCATGGACCTAGGTAATGCAGACCATGTTCTAGGAATCTGAAGTTCTGTTGACGACATCAATTTCTAAGCTATTGGTTAGTTTCTAAAATCCTTTGTTCCCTCATTGGATATTGGCTTTTGTTGGAAGTATAAATGAAAACACCACTTGTGCTCCTAATTCCTTAATTTTTGTCACTATCTGTTCCTAATCTCGTTATTGTTTTCAGGTTCATTGTTGTGTTATTCATTCCCACATGTAGGAGAAAAAAGGGATAGTAATCTGTAGGGTTTATTATTTCAGTCACATCTTTGATTTTTGCTCCAGGGAGACAACATACCTCCCTAGATTGAATCTGATCTGCAGATTAAAGATTCTGTTGCCCTGAGAATTGAGTCTCCTACCACCAATACTTGCCATTTTTACCCCCAGGGAAGTGTGAGATATTTTTCTTCCTGTCACAGGAACATTAGGAGATGCCTCTTTTCTATAAATGACGATGCCTCTTTTATTATTTATTTATTTATTTTATTAAATTTTTATACCGCCCTTCTCCTTCTGGACTCAGGGCGGTGAACAGCCAAGAATAAAAACATCACATACAAAATTTAAAGTTTTAAAAGAATTAAACAAATTTTGGCCCAATAAATTTAAAACATCCCAACTAAAATCAATTTACAGTTAAAAATATCTAAAAATATCTAAGGGGGGATTACGCCAGCTCAGCTTGATGAAATAAAAGTGTTTTAAGGGCACAGCAAAAAGCACAGAGATCTGGTATCCTACGTATCTCCGGGGGCAGGTCGTTCCAGAGGGCAGGTGCTGCCACAGAGAAGGCCCTCCCCCTGGGGGTCACCAGCTGACATTGTCTGGCCGACGGCACCCTGAGGAGTCCCTCTCTGTGTGAGCGTACTGGCCGGTGGGAGGCTATCGGTGGCAGAAGGCGGTCCCGTAAGTACCCAGGCCCTAAGCCATGGAGTGCTTTACAGGTGGTAACCAACACCTTGAAGCACACCCGGAAGACCACCGGAAGCCAATGCAGCTCACGCAGGAGGGATGTCACATGGGAGCGCCCCATCGCTCCCATAATCCCCTGCTTGGCCGCATTCTGCACCAGTTGGAGCCTCCGGGTGCTCCTCAAGGGGAGCCCCATGTAGAGAGCATTACAGTAGTCCAGGCGGGAAGTGACAAGTGCCTGAGTGACCGTGCGTAAGGAGTCCTGATCCAGAAAGGGACGCAACTGGCGAACCTGACTTTTGTCTGCTTACTTTCTTCTGGGGTGAAGTTATGCAAATGAGTGTTCAGCTCTAGAGGGGCTTCATTGAAGTGGGCTGGAGTAGATAGTAGGGACATTGGCCTTGGTTGTTGATTTCTTCTATAAGTGACATGATTCCATTAGTCTTCCTATTTATATGGGGTCATATTTTAGGGAGCTGTTTGTTCCCTATTGTGTTCAATTTGGGAGTAGTCTTCTTGCTTAGGTTAGAGTTTTTTGCTTTGTAAGTTGAGTTTTAGAATGGCTAGAGTTGACCCTTTACAGGTAGATGAGTTACGAATTAATGGAGCCTGCCCATTCCATGCGTAACCTGAGGATTCATGGGAGTGAATCTCATACATTGAACGTGATCACTCCCTCATTTCGCCCACGCATTTGCTAATCGAATTTGTGGCTCGTTAAGTGCACGAGGTATTTCAGGATGGGGAAGGCCATGGGGGGAGGGGCTAGTGATGGAACAGGCACCTGCCTAAAACCACCCAAGGCATTCCCAACCCACTGAAATACCCCATATGCCCCACAATTGCTTTCCCCAACACCAGGGGTGAAATGCTCCCGGTTTGGACCAGATCGCCCAATCTGGTAGCGATGGCGGTGGGTGGTTCGGAGAACCAGTAGCAAAACCCCCTGTGCGCCCCCCGCCCATGCCCAGCTGAGCTGCGCAATCATCAGAGGCTGTTTTTATTTTACTTTTAAAAGCATTTTTTTCTACAATCTCTTTGGCTGAAAAAATGCTTTTAAAAGTAAAAAAAAAAAAGCCTCTGATGATTGTGCGGCTCAGTTGGGATCGTCAGAGGCTTCTAAAAGCATTTTTTTCTGCAACCTCTTCGGCCGAAGAGGTTGTAGAAAACAAAATGCCTTTAAAAGCCTCTGGCGATCCCAGCTGATTTGCCTGATCGTCAGAGGCTTCTAAAAGCATTTTTTTTCTGCAACCTCTTAAGGTTGTAGAAAAAATGCTTTTAAAAGTAAAAAAAAAAAAGTTGGCCAGGCCCACCCAGTCACATTACCCCCCCACCAAGCCACGCCCACAGAACCGGTAGTAACAAATTTTAGATTTCACCCCTGCCCAACACCCAGTGAATACCGGCTGCATCAGGTCACTTACTTTTTGAAGATCTGACAAGCAGTGTCCTCTTCAGCCTCTCAGCTGTGTGCGCCCCTCTGAGACTCCATTCAGGCCTCCAGAAGCCTCGCCAGGCATGTTGCCAGCCAAAATGGAACGTCTAAGGTGTAGAAATCAGGATCCAAACTTTTGCTCTGTCCGAAGATGTCTCTCTCTGCTTTCACAGAGTCTTTTATTTTTTATACAGTTTTTTTACAAGCAGACAAAAGGCAAGACAGCAACAGGGCTCTAATTGGCAGATACTCCTCCCTGTTCTCCCACTCAGAAGGAAGGTGAGATAATACACACCAGAGCCAGAATGAGATCATACAGGAAACAAGATACATGACACCAGAAGCGAGGCAGTTTGCTGACACACGGCTCGATCTCATGACCTTCAACCTCTACACTGAGGGACGGATCTGCCCCTTAGAAGCTCCATTTCAGCCGGCAACTTGTCAGGTGAGGCCCCTGGAGCCTGAACGGAGTGGAGGAGTTGCAGATCTGCCTCCCAGAAGCTCCATTTTGGCCAGCAATGTGCAGGACGAATGTTGCAGAGCCTCTGCAGTTGTTCATAATGGTGAACAACTGCTGTGGTGCTGAAAGATTCATAGTTTTGGGACTTGTTCTTGTTTACGAACAAGAACTAGGTGGTTCTTACCCAGGGGTGAAATGCTACCTGTTCAGGCTGGTTCGCCTGAACTGGTAGTAAAAAATGTAAAAAAAAAAAAAAGTTCCGACGATCAGGTGAGCAACCCGCTATCATCGGAACTTTTTTTTTTTTTTAACTTTTTTAGCATTTTTTTACTACCAGTTCTCCGGAACTGGTAGCCTTTTTTTTACTTTTTTAAAGCATTTTTTACTACCTATTCGCCTGAGCCGGTAGCAAAAAAATGCTTTTAAAAGGTAAAAAAAAGGTTCTGATGATCGCGCGGCACAGCTCTCATCTTTGGGACCGTTTTTTTATCTTTTAAAAGCATTTTTTTACTACCTATTCGCCCGAGCTGATAGTAAATGCGCCCAGCTCGCATTTGGTGCGCACTGTGCGTGCGCATGCACAACCATTGAACCGGTAGTAAACTGGTTCAGATTTCACCACTGCTCTTACTGTGTAACTTTGAATCTTCACTAAGGAAATGCTTGTAAATCGGGGATTACCTGTACTCTTTCTTCTAATAATTCATTTAATTTACATTTGGTACATATATAATTAGGGTCTGCTGTGGGCATAAGCTTAAACATATTTTGCAAGTCACGTCAGTCTCTTTTTCTATGAGCTTTTTTTTCTAAAAATTAAAAATGTATTTTGTTTAAAAAAAGAAAAATTAAAAACTTTTAATTTAAAATTAAATTTACATTTTTTTAAAGAAAATTAAAATTGTAGTTTTTAAAATTTTAAAAAATCCCATCTTTTAAATCATTCTCTCCTTCACATGGACTTTCAAGTCACTTTCACCCACCGCAGGGAGATGGAACCAACCAAATGGTTCCGTCCCAGGCGCCTGATGGACCCCGAAAGGTTCCTGATGGAGCTTGGGCCATTTCCTGAGACTCTGGCTCACGACTCGACTGAGGACCTGGTGGTCGCCTGGGACAGGGCAGCTACTGGGGCCTTGGACCGCGTTGTGCCTTTGCGGCCTCTGACCCGATGCCGATCTCGTCTAGCTCCTTGGTTTTCCGAGGAGCTGAGAGAGATGAAGCGTCGGAAAAGACACCTGGAGAGCGATTGGAGGACAAGCCGATCTGAATCTGACTGAACACAGGTGAGATCTTATATTAAGACCTACCTAGTGGCGATAAGGGCGGCGAAGTCTAGCTACTTCTCCGCTCTTATTGCATCTGCAGAGAACCGCCCAGCTGCGCTGTTTAGGGTGACCCGCTCCCTACTTCAGGTGGGGGTACAGGAAGACCCCTTAAAAGGTCGAGCTGAGGATTTTGTACAATTCCTGCATGATAAAGTCGCTCAGATTCGGGAAGGCCTGGACTCCGATTGGGTAGATCCAGGGGAGGAGACGGGGGCAGGTCTTGAGAGCGTTATCTGGGAAGAGTTTGACTCTGTGACTCCTGAGGACGTGGACAGGATTCTGGGCAAGCTTAACGCTGCCACATGTTTATTGGACCCGTGTCCCTCCTGGTTGGTACTGGCCTCCCGGGAGGTTACACGAGGCTGGCTCCAGGGGATTATAAATGCTTCTCTGAGTGAGGGTGTCTTTCCCGCTGCCTTGAAAGAGGCGGTTGTGAAGCCCCTCCTCAAGAAGCCTTCCCTGGACCCGGCTATATTATCAAATTATTGTCCAGTCTCCAATCTTCGCTTTGTTGCAAAGGTTGTTGAGAGTGTGGTGGCGCGACAACTACCCCGATACCTGGATGAAGTTGTCTATCTGGATCCATTCCAGTCGGGCTTCAGGTCACGATACAGCACGGAAACGGCATTAGTCGCGTTGGTGGATGATCTCTGGAGGGCTCGGGACAGAGGTTGCTCCTCTATCCTGGTCCTATTAGATCTCTCAGTGGCTTTTGATACCATCGACCATGGTATCTTACTGCACCGGCTGGAGGGGTTAGGAATAGGGGGCACCGTGCTTCGGTGGTTCTCCTCCTTCCTCTCTGACCATTCACAGTTTGTGTTGGCAGGGGGGCAGAGGTTGACCTCGAGGCACCTTATTTGTGGGGTGCCGCAAGGGTCAGTCCTCTCACCCCTTCTGTTCAACATTTATGTAAAACCGCTAGGCGAGATCATCCGTGGTTTCGGGATGAGTGTTCATCAGTATGCTGATGACACACAGCTATACATCTCCACCCCAGACCACCCCAACGATGCCCTTGCTGTGATGTCCCGTTGCCTGGAGGCTGTGTGGATCTGGATGGGGAGAAACAAGCTCAGACTCAACCCCTCAAAGACCGAGTGGCTGTGGCTTCCGGCGTCCCGGTATAGTCAGCTGGTACCATCACTGACAATAGGGGATGAGATCTTGCTCCCCACAGAGAGGGCCCGCAACTTGGGTGTCCTCCTGGATTCACGGCTATCTTTAGAAGATCATTTGACGGCCGTGGCCAAGGGTGCCTTTTATCAGGTTCGCCTGATCCGCCTTTCTGGATCGGGACGCCTTGCGCACAGTCACTCATGCCCTAGTTACCTCCCGTATGGACTACTGTAATGCTCTCTACATGGGGCTCCCCTTGAAAAGCACCCAGAGGCTCCAACTAGTCCAGAATGTAGCCGCGTGGGTGATTATGGGCACAGCTCGTTACGCCCATGTAACACCTCTCCTACACGAGCTGCACTGGCTCCCGGTGGTCTTCCGGGTGCAATTCAAGGTGTTAGTTATCACCTTTAAAGCGCTCCATGGCTTAGGACCTGGGTACCTACGAGACCGTCTTTTGCCACCAATAGCCTCCCACCGACCAGTTCGTTCTCACAGGGAGGGACTACTCAGAGTACCGTCAGTCAAATTATGCCGACTGGCGACTCCCAGGGGGAGGGCCTTCTCTGTGAGGGCTCCAACCCTTTGGAACGAACTGCCCCCGGAGATACGGAATATCCCTGATCTCTGTGCTTTCCGCCGTGCCCTCAAGACCCTGATGTTCCAACAGGCGGGGCTAAACATATGAACATGTGAATGATTTTTTTTTTAAACGTTATCTAATTCTGGGTTTTATTTAATTGACCAAACTAAGTAATAATTTTAATTAGCAATTTTATGATGTTTGTGTGTCTATATTTTTCTTGACTGTACACCGCCTTGAGTCCTACGGGAGAAAGGCGGTATAGAAATATAATAAATAAATAAAATAATAAATAAATAAATGTGCCTTGCTTTCATTCCAAATTATTTCACTAGAGAACAATGGTGCCTTCTGTAGAATGTTTGCACACAAACTGAAATATTTGCTTGGGAGACCAGAATTGAGAAAACTCTTGTTTTGAGGTGAAGTAAACTATTAATCCAGAAATTTCAGAAATACAGCAATTGAGAGATGCATGGGAAACAAGCTGTTAAGGCAACAATTTTGTTATATGTTGGAAATGTTGCAGAAGTGGTGTATAACTTTTTACTTTATTAGTTAAGCAGGACATGATATAATGACAAAAAAGAAACCTTGTTTTGTTAACGGTGTTCATTATTTATTTATTTATTTACTTTTTTGCAGCATCCTCGATAGCAAAGCCGCTGGACATAGATTGTCTCGTACTTTTTCAAATTTGAAGTGAATAAAACTCAGTTCAATCCATCCGACAATGGAGTCCTCCGTGCTGAATGCCGAAATATCCGCTTTGAGGCATTTTCTGCCATAAAATAATGCATAATAGCTACCGAAGCCTTCCTTGACGAAGTTTTACAAACTTTGAAAATGTACGAATTGGGACACTTTAACTGGAGCCACACTTCATGGCAACATAATTGGTTTGGCTCAATAGTTCAGTTCACAGCCCGGTCACCATTCCCGCCCACAGCCCCTGGCCTTTGCCATAACAGAGGAAGAATGATTTTAACCATGCAAAAATAACATTTTCAACCACGCATCTCTGCGCCCGTCCTTCCTCAACAACCGCGGCCGCGCCACGCCGGCGCGCTGTTGCAAAATCCAAAAGACCTCCGCCAACGGCAGCAGTTATTCCGCCCGGAACCTCCAGCCTCTCGCGAGACTCTCAGCTACGGTTGGGGGCGCGCAAGATTTGAAGGCAGCCTGAGGGCGCGAGGAAGCTGGCGCGAGTGGCGGAAACAGATCCGTTGGCGCAGGTGAGACGGTTGGCTTTGTGGCGCTGCGCCTCCGCCGGGATCCAGCCTGCGCTGCGGTCTCTGGGCCTGAGGGTAGCAGGGGATCCTCTCCAGCCTTTCGTGGGAGCGCAGCAGGGTTCGGAGGGCGGGCGTATCCGCGGGCCGGCGGGGTTTTGGAAAGAGGCCAGAAGCGTCTCCGCAGTCCCCCCCCTCCAAACTGTCCATTAGGGGCCTCTCAGCTTAAGTAAAGGAAATACATTTCGATGCCCCTTCCATTAGTTTGTTGATGTTTCTCTGCTACCATATTAGGATCTGGACCATTTTTAGACCCAAAACTACTGCTTTGGGTTTGGTTTCATGAAGGTCCTTTAAATTAGCTGCAACTGTTCCTGGGATCATGTGACTATCATTGGAAAGCAGTTCTGTGGCTTTGGCAGAACATGCCTATAGCCATGCCTTCTAAAACACTACCTTGGAATTAAATTTAAAGTAGTTTATAGCCTATAACAGAATTAAATCATTACTGAAGGTATTTTTCTGCCTGGGAGACTACAGATGGCCTTTGTTTTGATTTTAAGGAGTTTGACATAAGGTTAGATGTGGACCTTCTGCGATGCTTTTCTGAAAACTAGTCTCCATTATGGATTAATTTTGCTACGACTAAGCTGTCAAGATGAACTATTGTTTATTAGATGAACCAGCCATAATGGGATGAACTGTCTTCATGAAGGAAAGAATTGGAAGTAATGTCTTCCATATTTGTGTCACCTTTGGTCATTGTGTTTTCCAAATATTCATATCAAGGAAATGCACTGAACAAAGAAAACTTGCAAAAGGTGAAACACCACCAAGGCTGGGCACTGCAGAAGCAAGGAACTAGTTAATGGAATTGATACAATAAGTGTTCTTTGTTTTCCACATTTTTCCTTCTCATTGCAGCTATGAAAGGGGAAAAGTTGTTTGATATTAGGAAGGCCTTTGAGGAAGCTCAAAAACTTCACCAAAATCAGGCCAAATTGGTGGCATCTTTAAAGCATACCTATAATGAGGTAAGTATTGTTTATCATTCCTTCTTGTGGGAGTTCCCACATTGGTTTGCAAAAGTCATTATACAATCATTCTGTTACTTATCAGAAGACTTCAGATGTGAAAAACATGAAGCCTTTAAGAAAGCATGGAAAAACAAGGTGGCAAAAATGGGGAAAAATAATGAGGAAAATAGTAGTACTTGAGAACAAGAAGGTCAAAATCCTATGGGATTTTCATTTAGCCCATAATAAATCAGACATATTTGCAATTCCAAAGAAACAGTATGGATATTTGACATTGCAGTAGCTAGAGAAAGATACCCATCAATAAGAAAGAACTAGAAAAAAATTATTGTTCAATCATGAAATTGTGTACAACTGTTTGCAATTCCATGGACCATAGTACACCAGACCCCCCTGCCCTCCACTCTGTCCCAGAGTTTGCTCAAATTCATGTTCATTGCATCAATGACAATACCTAACCATCTCATCTGCAATCAAGATAGCAAATGTGGAAAAACAAAGTGCTGGAATGTCTCCTAAAATTGTAGTATTATTTTGTGCTCCTCCAGTAATTGTGGAAGTAACTTCCAGCATTCCTCATGCTGATCTATGCTTTCTGGGATTAGCAGAGTTATGTTGACATGTAGAAATGTCTGTTTAAAAGCCAGTTTAAGGAGAAATACTGTTGAGAAGAATATTTTGAATGGGATGTATCATTAAGAAGGTCTGCAAATGTCTTGACTGAATTCTTTGGAGTTTGACATTTGTTTGATGTATCTAGCCTTTTCTCCAAGAACTTATAACTTAATTTTTGCTCCTAGTTACAAGACAAGGACTATTTTCATGAAAAGTTTGTTCATTACCTGAAGTATGCCATGGTAATCTACAAACGAGAACCGGCAGTGGAACAAGTGATAAATTTTGTGGCCAAGTTTCTGGCTTCGTTGTATAATTCAGAGAAAGAGGATGCTGAAGAGGAAGAAATGGAAAATCCCTTTCTAAATTACCTGTTCACCTTTCTCCTTGAGGTACTATATCTGCAAAGTAATAAGAAATAATTGGTACTACATAGATAAAAACTTTCATTAAAATGTGTATCCAGCACCATCTGAAACTGAAAATAATGGCCCAATACATCTATGTGTATTAATATGACATTGTGTGTGTGGGGGGGGGGGAGAGCTTTATCTTTTTCTGCCTTTGTTAAGGAAAGCAGTACAAAGCAATTGATTAGTTTTTCTTAAGTTAGAGTTTCTGAAATTCATTTATACAGGAGAGTCATTTGTATTCAAGTCTCTGTGTTACGCTTAAATCTGTGGCTTCCACATATTTGTTCCACAAATGAAAATTGCTGTCTTTGCACAATAACCTTTGCTAAAATTGCTGTCTTTAATGAAAGGTTATTGTGCAGAGCATTTCTGGACAGGGGCAGATTTTCTGTGCTTAAGAAAGGGGACATAAATTAATATACATAAGGATCTGAGCATAAGGGTTGGATTTTTTGTCACTGTAAACAAAATAGTACAATTTGTACCTCAGTTACTATTGTGTGACCAGAGCTATATAAAAGCTGAAGCACAAATTTTAAAATCTATAATTGTGTATAATCACAGTAACACTGAATGTTTAAAAATATCTCTTTGTCTTTAAGTCCCACCCCGCTAACAGCAATGCAGTTAGATTTCGTGTGTGCCAACTTATTAATAAACTTTTGGGAAGTCTGCCAGAGAACGCCCAGATCGAAGATGAATTGTTTGATCAGATTAATACTGCTATGCAGCTCAGAGCAAGAGACAAAGTACCAAATGTGAGAATCCAAGCTGTGTTGGCTTTGTCTAGGCTTCAGGATCCCAAGGACGACCAGTGTCCAGTTGTTAATGGTACATTCCTTGCCAATTCGTGTGGTTTATTAAATTTATTTCTGCTGTTCTTTAAAAGAAAAAGCTGCAATATTTTAATTTTAGTATTTAATATGGCAGAAACTCTTCAAACTCAGATTGTTTTTGATTTTTATTATTTTATTATATTTTGAAATTATTAATCATAGTTAACTCGGGAGGAAGGCTTGGTGGACTGGCAGTGTGAATTTATTTGTTAGATTTGTGTGCTGCCCATCTTATCTATATTCTATATGAATTGTTAAAATAGTTTCCTTAAATTTTGTTTTGTTCTCTTCATGTTGAAAGAGATGCCTAGTAGAACAAAATTGCTACCAAAAATCCTATGAATGTTGTGAATAAGTTTAAAAGGTTTTTAAAAATCTGGGGGTAAAATGTATGTTAAGATTCTCTTAACTTTTGTTATTATTTTTCTAGAAAAAGGACTTTTGTTTGTAAAGAAGGAGCTTAACTAGTAGCAAATCGGGCTCCAACAGTAGTTGGTAGTGAGCATTTCCTGTGGGAATCATCCAGCTTTACACAACAGTCAGAAGCTTTTGGCTGCAAAGAATTTATTAATAGCAATCCTATGAAGTGTGGAGCTACAGACTGTCGTCCTGAGTTACTTAGATAGCTGCTGCTGAGCTTTAGCTAACCAAGCTTGTAAGGCTGAATGTTTTGGAGAATTTCTGCATTTCAGCTTCTCTGCACTCTGTTTTATTTATGTTGATATTCCTATCAGTAACAAACCTGTCATAATAATTTTTCTTCTCAGTTTACAACAGTTTAATTGAGACTGACTCCAACTCAGAAGTAAGGCGTGCTGTGTTGTTCTGCATTAGTCCATCAGTTAAAACTCTACCCAAAATTATTGGTCGTACCATGGATGTAAAAGAGACAGTCAGGAAATTAGCATATCAGGTGAATAAATATCTGGTAATGTCACTTGCTATTTATTCTCTGTGTTAAAATTATATAAACTGTTGGAGAATTTAGCTGGTAGAAGAATATGTCTTTATATATGGATCACACTCTGTAAGAAAATACTTTAAATTTAAGAGAAACGTTTGTTTTTATCTATCAGTATCTGCAGAAAGAACTGTTCAGGTGAGCTGTGCTGAAGTGCTGAAAATTTCCTTTGGTTTTATTTGGAGATCTTTCTTTGAAATGGCCCCAAATAGATGGGGGCCAACCCCATTTTTGTACTGTTTTCTGTGGATGTAAACGCATTAATATTATCATTGGCTATTAAGTTAATTTCATATTGCTGAGAACTTACGAGTTGAAGTTGAGTACTGGCTATGTCACATGCCATGCTTCATCCACTGTGATTTTATATGACATTCTGGATTCTAGATTCATCAGAAACATAAATGTTGGAGTGTTATTTTATTACCTGTTTAATACGATTGCCAACCATCATACCATTCAGACAGTTATAGGTAGGAACTAGCAGAACACTCACATCAAAATATATGCCCAGTCTGTTTAAAAGAACAATCCTATCAGCCAAATCGGCTGAAGTGGTACAGCTAACAAATCTTCATTCCTGGACTTGGATTTATGCACTGGTTAAAAAGATTCTCTATTAATAGCAACTTTTGAGCATCAACTTTTGAAGATCTTAGGGGTTCACTTTGAGGGCACAAAGTCACCATAAGAATACATGATTTATTTTTAAATGGCAGGATACAATAAAACAGCTATGGTCTTAAGTTGCATTTTAGTCAGTGTATTGGGATGTAGTAGTTGTTTTTTTTTTCAAAAAAAGGCAGTTTTGCAGAATGTCTTATTCTACAGTTGTGTTAGCTTTGTGACTTGTCTGTTTACAGTTTCAGAGGCAATTGCCAGTTGTGTTGAGTATCCTTCAGTGTATTTGTCTTTATATGCTATTAATCCATATTATTCAAAGGAAAAATTATGTGAAAATTTTTTTTTAAAGGTACTGGCAGAAAAAGTTCATGTCAAAGCTTTGACAATAGCCCAGAGAGTAAAACTTTTGCAGCAAGGACTTAATGATAGATCAGGTAAAATGTTTTCATTTTAATTTAAATGTTTTAAAGCAGTTTTCTTTTTTCCAATACATGCTTAATATATGTCTAGATACTGATGGGAGACAGGATTCCAATTTAAAACAACTTGGGATGTTCGTACCATGTTTCCCCGAAAATAAGACCCTGTCTTATATTTTATTTGAACCCTGAAATAAGCACTTGGCCTTATTGCCATGAGCTCAAAAGCCTGATTGGGCTTATTATCAGGGGATGTGTTATTTTGGGGGAAACAGGGTAGGATTAATAATACTGTGTGTCCCTGAAAATAAGACCCGGTATTATATTTGCCACCAAAAAAGGCACCAGGTCTTATTTTGGGGGAATGTCTTCCACTGACTCACTTCATGGCGGTGGCACCGACAGCCCAGGCCAGCAGTAGCCTGCTGCCAGCTCACTACTTCTGCTGCCGGTTGCAGAAGTTGTCCCCAACCTCCATTTTGCCTTCAGGAAAGGCCTCTGCACCTGAGAAATGGGCTCTGGATTGATGCACTCGGGTTTGTTTCGCCATCAGAAGCCTTCAAGGAAAGGCCTCTGGAACAGATAAAAGAGCTCTGGATCAATTGGTTCACCTCTGACAGCGAAATGAGGCCGGGAGGACACTGCGCGTGTCAATCCGGAGCCTGTTTTGCCTGCAGAAATCTTTCCTGAAGGCCTTTGATGGCGAAACAAGGACGGGGGGGCACCACATGTGTCAATCCGGAGCCCCTTTCTCGGCTGCAGAGGCCTTTCTTGAAAGCCTCTGATGGCAAAACGGAGGCTGGGGGCAACACACGCGAGCGATGGTAAGCGGCCGCAGAAGAAGTGGGCTGGCAAGGCGAGGCAGGTGTTGGGGTATGCGAGGCCTGGCTGCAACTGTCTGAAGGTAAGCAGCTCAACCCTCCCCTCCCCATCCTTGCTTGATTTTTACTTGTGCGCCTTGCCCCACCCCGTGCAACCAGGTGCAGGGGAGTGGGTGGGGTCTTAACTTTGGCTTATTTTGGGGGTATGAGTTATATTGGGCGCACATGTAAAAATCAAGCTAGGGCTTATTTTTGAGATAGGTCTTATTTTCAGAGAAACACAGTAGTCAATTCAGAACTTACCATGTTTTCCCTGCAAATAAGACATCCTGAAAATAAACCCTAGCCTGATTTGTAAGTATGCCCCAATATAAGCCCTACCCCCAAAATAAGCCCTAGTGAAGATCGTCATCAGTTGGGTGTGTGTGTGTGTGTGTGTGTGTGTGTGTGTTGGGCATGGCCAGCACAGGTGGTGGTGAGTGTGCGGGGGCCGACGGTGTCTGGCAGCAGCCATGGGCAAGCAGAGAGACAGTGGGAGGGAGTGGGCGGGCATGACAGATGTATGAACCTCCCAAACACTTAGACCTACGGGCAGAAAATAAAACAATGGGAAAAAAAGTAAGTAATGGGAGGATGTTCTTGCTTCTGAGTATACCAATTCAGAAGCTCACATATATTGAACGCCTGAGTCAAAACTGTAAACCTCCATCGGCTGAGAAGGGGCAATGAAGCTAGAGGAGAAAACCTATCCTCCCCCCTCCCCCCCACGCCCTAAGGGCTGGGAACAACCAACGACCACCTGCCCAACCACTTGTCCCCTCACAAACAAGGGCAGCGATCCATGAGGTGTTTAGCACGGCGGCTCCTTCCCTTCTCCGGTCACCTTATGGAGGCTTGGCCCCTTCCCTCCCCACCAATATGACTCCAGTGGCCAGGTCTTGGTGCCTGTGTGTGAGAGGGTGCAGGATAGTGGCACTTAGTGGCAGCGTAGTGGCGGGATCAACAATGTGGGTAAAGTGCCACCCTGAGCTCAGCCTGGAGCTGACTCAGCTTCTTAATCACTGCCTTTTGTTCCATCTCTCTGGGTACCTGGAGGTGTTTCTGGCACACTCTCCCCAGTCCCGGCCCTCCTGTGGCACCAAGCAACCTCACCACCAAGGCCCCTCTCCCCAGCCCATCCTGGGCTGCCTGGTGGGCTGCTCCTGCTCTCAGCTGCCCTGTTGGGCTGCTCCTGCCTGGCGCGGGGCCAGTCACCCAGATCTATGGCCTCCGGAGTGCCTCCCCCTGCTGCTGGCCTGCCAGGGTCCATTCACCAGTGGTGGCCAGTGGAGCCATGCCGTTGATTGATTGATTGATTGGTTCGATTTATATGCCGCCCTTCTCCGGAGACTCAGGGCGGCTTACAATGCATTAAGCAATAGCCTTCATACTTTTGTATATACGTGCTTAGTAGGGCTTTAGACCCCCCCTACGTGGTATTCTTTTTTATACAAAGTCAGTTTATTGCCCCCACAATCCGGGTCCTCATTTTACCTACCTCGAAAGGATGGAAGGCTGAGTCAACCTTGAGCCTGGTGAGATTTGAACTTGCAGTAATTGCAGGCAGTGGTGCTACTTAACAGCATGCCGCTTCGCCCACCATCACCTTCGGGCTGCGCCCTTCCGCTGCCCTGCATTGATTCGGTGGGTGTCTGGCAGATGGAGGGAGGCAATTCCACACACACACACCAGCCTGGCCTCATCTTGTGGTGGCACTGCCCCACCAGCCAGGCTGGGCTGGGTGAAAGACAAGGCAGTGGCAACAGAGCAGCTGCAGGTGAGGTACAGGCTGAAGGGAGCCATGGGCAACCCTATGCACAACCAGCACAAGAGCATGGCTGTGGGCTGGACAGAGACAGCCAAAGGGCTAGATAGTACCTATTTCTGGTGTAGATGAATATAGGAGCCTTTAAGGCAGGAGAAACATGAATTTAGCCTTGGAAGAGAAAAAGACATAAGACTCAAAAGGACCCCACCTTGATTCTGTTGGGTATAAAAGGGGACAAAGAGAAACATATTCAGGCTTTAAAGATTCATTAACATGATAGTCATTAAGAGAATCACATGGTGGTTAAGTTTATGTGGGCTCCCTCCCCATGAATTTTGTTGGAAGCTCTCTGGGAATGCTGCAAATCATGATCATGTGATCACAGGACACTAACTGCTGTAAATTTGAGCCAGTTGCCAAGCACCCAAATTGCAATCATGTGGGAGTGGTGTGACAGTCGTAACCTCCAGGATGGTCTGTAAGTCACTTTTTAGCACTATCATAACTCTATTTCTCTCCCTCCCTCCCTCCCTCTCTCCCTCCTTCCCTCCTCTCTCTCTCCCTCCCTCCCTCTCTCTCTCTCATTTATGTATGTATGTGCATCTGATGTGGAATTCATTACTGTCCCTAATAGAAAGCGTGAAAGAAATGGTACAGAAACAACTTCTCCAAGCTTGGTTACATCTAGTTGAAGGAAATGTCTTAGAATTGCTCCATCATCTGGATGTGGAGAGTTGCCCTGAAGTGGGTGTTCTAGCCCTTAATGCTATGTTCCGGCTGTCTCCCCACCAGGATCTGATTAAAAATTTTTCCGAACTTGATGACAGGTAGGGATAATACAGCTGTGGCTGTCTTTTTACCTGGGTCAGAGTAATATATACTCTCTAGTAGGAACATAAGGTAGTCTTCTACTCTAAAATTGTATCCCATGATGCTTCAGTTGGATTTAGTAGCTGTTTGTTTTTAATGCACCCATAATTTCCTGCCCATATTTTTCATGAAATTTGTGCAACCATGTGTTTTGAGCATTCCGATGCCAAAGTTTCTGAACCTTAGCAACTGTAATATGTGTAGATTTCAACTCCCAGAATTCCCAGCCAGCAATGCTGATATTTGTCTTTTAAAAATGTATACAAAATTAATTCTCCCAACATGTTACCAAAATACTATTAGGTCTTCTTGTAGTGGTAGGTTCAGAACGCCCTCGAATAGTCAACCATAACTTAAGGTTTAAACATGTTGCATGAATCAACCAATTGTGATATGTTTATTTTTTAAAAAAGGTTAAGCTCATGAAACATGCGTATAAAGGAAATGGACTGGGAAATGAGTTATAATTGGAGAATATGTTTCTAAATCTATACAGTGTCATATTTTACTTTTATTTGTTTTTATTAGTTCTTAGTTCAGCTCTTGTAGTGGGACTAAGTTTGTTTATTTATATAGCAATCAAACATAGGTTTATAGGCTCATTTTGTTGATTTTTTAATTTTGCTATATTATAGATTATAAACCACCAAATCTTGCTAGATTATAATGGATATAAAAGAAACACAAAAATAAATAAACAGGCAAATATTAGAGAACAAAAACTTTTCTTTAATTTTTCATCAACAGTATACTCACATGACATTATTTCTTAAAGATAAATATCAAAACGTAGTATGTTTCAGAAACTTATTTTAATGTAAATGTTTGGTTTTCATAGGTATATTAGCTTGCGGTAATTGCTTTCTGAAATTTCCTGGTTTATATAATTAACACAAGAAAAGAATTGGGGTTTTCTTTTTATGGAAACTTGATAGCGCTCAATGTGCTTCATTTGAAGGAAAACCATTCCAATAGAAAAACTGACTGCAGAGAGTGCCTTATATTGGAAAGCTCTTTGTGAGCACTTGAAATCCAAAGGAGAAGAATTCTTAGAAGAATTCTTGCCAGAGCCTGCTATCTATGCGGATTATCTGTTGAGGTAAATTAACATAATTAATTCAAAAATTGCAATGTCAGTTCAATATGCTTTAATCTTACAGTTATCATTCTTACTAGTATTGGTGTTAAGGTTCTCTGATGACAATTTAGAATAAGCATTTTGGAATAACTGATTTTTAGAAGATATGTTAATAATGAAGGTATCTGATGGGCAGGAGATGCTGCAGAAATAATAAGGGAATTAAAGCAGATTGGTTGAGTTGTGTAATCAAATTCACAGTACCATGCTGTGTAAAGGAGAAATTTTTTCAGATGTCTTGCGATTTTGCGTTGTCCATCTAAAAATTTCTAAATATTCAGCCATTGACAAAATTCAGGAGAAAATCCAACACCACATTGCTGTCTGTGGGAAGTGTGTTGAGCTGTAGTTTGAAAGGGCTGTGAATTAATACAACAGTCTGGGATTGGCAAATAGATAAATCTTAATCCCTTTTGACCAGTGGTGAAATCTAAAATTTGTTATTACTGGTTCTCTTGGTGGTGGTGGGGTAATGTGACTGGGTGGGCGTGGCCAATTTTTTTTTTTCTTTTAAAACCATTTTTTCTGCAATCTCTTCGGCCAAAGAGGTTGTAGGAAAAAAAATGCCTTTAAAAGCCTCTGACGATCCCAGCTGAGTTGCCTGATCGGCAGAGGCTTTTTTTCTTTTAAAAGCCTCTGCTGATTAGGCAACTCAGCTTGGATCGTCAGAGGCATTTAAAAGAAAAAAAAAACCTCTGCCGATCAGGCAACTCAGCTTGGATTGTCAGAGGTTTTTAAAAGAAAAAAAGCCTCTGCCGATCAGGCAACTCAGCTTGGATCGTCCAAGGCTTTTTTTAAAAAAAGCCTCTGCTGATCACACAACTCAGCTTGGATGGTCAGAGGCTTTAAAAAAAAAAGCCTCTGCCGATCAGGCAACTCAGCTGGGATCATCAGCTGACGATCCCTTTGATGATCCCAGCTGAGCTGCGCAATCATCAGAGGCTGCTTTTTTTTACTTTTAAAAGCATTTTTTCGGCCGAAGAGGTTGTAGAAAAAATGCTTTTAAAAATTAAAAGAAAAAGCCTCTGATGATTGTGCGGCTCAGCTGGGCATTGAGGGTGGGGGGGGCAGGGATTTTTGCTACCAGTTCTCCTAACCACCCACCTCCATCGCTACCGGATCAGGCAATCCGGTCCGAACCGGGAGCATTTCACCCCTGCTTTTGACAGAATAATCATTTTCTTATCCTTAAGCTACTTTCAAAGTATTCCAGTACTCAATCAGGAAGAAAAGGAAGATCTGGCCTGCATTGAGCAATTGATGACCAAGGAATTTATAGGTCAGCAGTTAATTCTAATAATCGGTTGCATGGATATCACCGAAGAAGGAGGCAGGTAAGACTGTAAAAAAACAACAACCCATGCAATTGTTTTATGCAATTGTGAGGGATAATTTTTTTTTACAAGATATATTTTAAAATGCGTATAGAAAGGAACAGGTTGACTTGGAGGGATATAATCTGATGATATCCATTTGAGCAAACCAAGTTAACATATTAACATGAATTCAAGTGGTTTGTAAATTTTCCACTCATAGTTGTTTTGAGCCAAAGGGGTAGAGTACTTCTTGCAATCACATGATATAAATGTTTTATAGTAAAAAATAAAGTAATGGTTGCATTAATTTTAAAAATGGGGGAGAATCTGGGAGGCAGCAGGAATGAGTAGCATCTGGTCTGAGATGTCTATAGGTCAGTGGTGGGTTGCTCCCGTTTCGCACCAGATTGGGCGAACCGGTAGCGGCTGTGGCGGGTGGCTCCACACACCCGCCCAGACGCTTCTGTGCATGCGCAGAAGCACATGCACATGCACAAGCAAACCAGTAGCGATGGGATTTGGAATCCGCCCCTGCTATAGGTGGTCTAAAAACAGGTCTTCAGAACCTCAGTTGCATACCTCATCCACAGTGAAGAGGGTGATGTTGCTTTTTCCATGTAGAGAAAACATGCCTTAGGTCATCAACAATACAATCTCCCAATACTTCTCTGCTTGTGTTCCTTGTCAGGACCCAGGGGTTCATATAATGACATTAACAATTCATGCTTGACATTTTTTTTCATTGGGATTTATATTTTTGAGGCCCATTCCCTAGTGTTATCCAGTCCTTTGGAAGGACAACAGGGAAAATTGCTGTTCAATTTAGATCCTCTTCTCAGAGAATCATCAGATGTTGAGGGAAAGGATCACCCAGAAAAAATGGATTCAAAAATATAAATGGAGCAGAGAGTAGGCGAACATCAAGAGAAATAGTTGAGATTTAAGAATAACCAGTTGACCATCTAGTCTGGGCATTTGTAGTCCAGCCGCAGAATATTTTGACTCTAAAATGTTTCCCTTTTCCCAGAATTTCAGGGAGTGAGAGCTGGAGTGTATAGTAGAAGCAGATAGCACTGTAGCCAGATACTGTAAGCTTTCTTCTCTGTTTCAGTCTGAGCTTGTCTCTTAAGTCTTGCAGGGGAAGGGTTTTTCCATGTTTTACAATATTCCTAAGCAGAGAAGAAACCACAATTGTAACATTTGGGATTTGAAAGTTTGTTCATTAGCAGGAAATAGTGATGTATATATCTATATATCAGGAATACACGCACCAACCCACCCCCAATAATGATTCCTTGGATTTTAAACTCAAAAAAAGTATATATTTTTTAAAGGAAGAAAATGCTGAGTGTCCTACAAAAAATTCTTTTGATTCCAACCACGTCAGCATCTCTTGTATCCCATCTTATGGAAAAGTTGCTCTGCCTTTTGAAGGATGATGAGCGAAGAATCCAGATGGTATGTTCTTGTGGTATATATGCAACCATACAAAAGTTCTTTCGTATGGTATTCAACTTTGAAAGTTTAATCCTTTAAGGAAGTCTTCAGAGCAATTGTGTTAACCAAAGTACCTGTTTTGAATCCATTTCTCCTTTGTAAATAGTTTGCTTTCTTTGGATGTTAAAAAAAGTCAGTTGAATAGAATTGTCCCTGACAAGTTTTGAATGTAAATATTCATACATTTAGAAAAATTACAGAATACAGAATAACAGAGTTGGAAGGGACCTTGGATGTCTTCTAGACCAGCAGTCACCAACTGGTGGTCCGTGGACCACTGGTGATCCGTGAGAAAATTTTGGTATTCCGCAGAAAAATTATTTGCATTTTTTTATATTGTACTAAATCAGAGGTCCTCAAACTACGGCCCCTGGGACAGATATGTGCAATGAACGTTTGTGTTGCTGCAGAGAGCCTCCCCCTTTGGGGTCTTCTTGTGTGAGTTGGAGGGGGGCAGAAATTCCGACTTGGGGTCTGCTTCAGCCTCCTGATGAGGGTCTTTGGGTGAAGGCTGGAGGGAAGTGCTGCTGATGGCAAAGAACGGAGGGCCTTGTTCCAGTGGGACTGCATCATGGTCTGGAACTGGCTGACCATCTCAGCCTGCTGAGCCTCCAGGTGCTCAGCCTTGCATTCCTGCAGGTCTTCCCTCTGCTTGGAAAGGCTATGCTCCTAATCCTCAGTGAGGTGCTTCTGCTGAGCCTCCTTCTTGGTCAGATTCACTTTGAACTGAGCCAGCTGTTTTGCCAACTCTTTCCCGTGGTGGCTGCTTAGCTCCAAGAACTGTTTCCTGTTGGGGCCCTAAGGAGCCCGGGTAGGCAGGCAAGGCATGGCTTGGAGGGAAGGGGCGAGTAGAGGCTGGCGAGGCGCCCCTTGACGTGAGTGACATCAAGTTGGCCACACCCATCCCGTCACATGACTACCTAGCACACCCACTCAGCCAGTCATTAGGCCGATCATATTAGTGGTCCGCGGGATTTAAAATTATGAATTTAGTGGTCCCTGAGGTCTGAAAGGTTGAGGACCCCTGTTCTAGACCAACCCCTTGTTCAAGCAGGTGACTCTATACCCTGGGCCATGGATTGGCACTGGTCCACGGCTTGCTAGGAATTAGGCTGTGCAAGTAAGCAAAGTCCCATCTGTGCATGCATGGGACCTAGTCAACATATGAAACCCCCACCTCCACCCTAGTCCACAGAAAAACCGCCCTCCACAGAACCAGACCCTAGCACCCAAAAGGTTTGGAGCCGCTAGACAAGTGGTTGTCTAATTTTTTGAAAACCTCCAACAATTGCTTAACAGATTGTAAGCCGCCCTGAGTCTCCGGAGAAGGGCGGCATATAAATCAAATTAAAAAAAAAATGGAGCACCCATGACTTCCGGTGACAAGCTGTTCCATTGATTTATTGTTCTCACTGTCAGGAAATTTGTCTTTATTTCTATTTTGGTTCTCTCTTTGATTAGTTTCCATCCATTGCTTCTTGTTCTGCCTTTAGTTGCTTTGAAGAATAGGTTGATCCCTTCTTTTCTGTGACAACCCCTCAGATATTGGAAAATTGCTATCATGTCACCCCTTTTGAAAAGCTTGGCTAGTTTGCAAGTATGAGTGATCAACTAGATTTTTCTACACATAATCTCACCATATCATATTTGTTTGCCCCCTCAACAGATGAGAGACACTACTAGTTTTCCTCCCAGTACTAAAGGTTTATATTCCTGATTTGGAAATCAAACTAGATAGGCTCAAGACCACCATGCTTGTTCTTCCTCATTGAAAAGTCAACATGGGAGAGAATTTGGGGCACAGAGGTCCAACATGGTTTTAGGATGCTCAAAATAAGTTTTACTAAACTTTTACTGATCCTTCTAAGGATCAAGGAATGCTATTTTCCTCAAAAGCACCAGCAATGAGAAGGCTTCACATGAACTTTTGTGGCTGTGTAAAGATTAGGGAGATTTCTTTTAATTATATAAATTTCTCCCAAAGGACCTCCAGAAATGAGTATTGTTTGTTTAGCTTTATGACAGGAATAAAATAAGTTTGCCAGACTTGTTTCAATTTCAGGTTGGTGCTTATTTACATTTTCAGGTTGCTGAAATAATTTCAGAGGCACGGGAAACCGTTATGACAGTAGACAAGCAGCAAGATGCAAGTGAGATAAGAAAACAAGAGCTTAAGGTATGGAGGGATTGTGCCACTTCTTTAGTAATTTAATTTTTTTTAAAAAATGAAAGGATTTATAACTGAATTATTGCATTTTTTCCTGCAGCTTCTGAAAAATCTGAATGTTATTTCTCAGAAATGCAGAGAATTAAATTAATAGGATTGGAGAGGGCAAATTTTCAAATTCATTTTTATAAATCTTGATAAAGATGGCAGTTGATTTTGATTTCCTCTGGTGTATGTAAGTACAAGTTGAAATAGAAGAAAATAAAATAGAAAGATGGAGAGGGTGTTCAGGAGGCCTCCTTCGTTGAGGACACCTTCTAGCACATTGGGTTGATCTCCCAGCTGCAAGGAGAGCCTTGGCTATTGTTGTGTACATCCTGTTAACCTCAGTGTTAGTTTGAGTTCCCTTCACCAAGCCACCCTTGCACTCGCTTTGAAAAAGGCAGTTGATCCAGATCATGGTGACCAAGTTGTAGGGTGGGTCACCTGGCCATGGACATGTTCCCTCCATTGAATCAATATTTGGCTGCTCATTAGCTGAGCCAAATTGAGATTTGCTTTTGCACAGGGAGTGCTCTAAAACTATATTAAATAAGATGTTACATTAGTTTTCTTAGTCTTTTCAAAATGGTAAGCTCAACTGTTGTATTGTCCACTGAAATGGTTACTCTCAGTGGTTTTTTTTTTTATTATTATTTTTATTACTTGAAGACTTCTTCATCCAGGTCTTTGCTGAGAAACCGGTGAACAGTTTTTGTATCTACTTTAGTTTCTTTTCCTCCCTTTTTTATATTGTTTTAAAACACCTTTATTATATACTTTACTGTGTTTTATTTTATTTTTATGCTACTTTATATATGCTATTGTATACTACTTTATATCTTACAAAGTATTTCAAAGGACTATTTTCACTGAGAGAAGCACGAAGTCATATGAAATGATGGTATTTTTAATATTCATGTTGCATAGATTTCATACCAGTAGAGGTTCCTGATTCAGATTCTGATGAGGTAACAGTATTTATCCAATCTTAGTTGATTTCAGGAGCTGAGAAGCATCTAGTTCTTTTGATATGAGCATGGGAGACCAGAAAATTCCAAGCTTATGGACTAGATTGGAAAGACAAAAAATACTTTTTGCAAGTAGGCAGTGATAGAATTTATTTATTTATTTTTCAATTTATATACCGCCCTTCTCCCTAAGGACTCAGGGCGGTGCACAACCAGAATTAAGAACATGAACTACAAATATTAAGAACAATTAAAATATATATAAATTTGGCCCAAAAATTTAAAAATCACAAACCAATTAAAACATTTTAAAAATTTAAAAATTTCTTCTTAAGCCAGCCCGGCTTGCTGGAAAAAGTGGGTTTTAAGGGCACGGCGAAAGGCACTGAGGTCTTGGATTCTCCTTATCTCTGGGGGCAACTGATTCCAAAGGGTAGGTGCCCCCACAGAGAAGGCTCTCCCCCTGGGGGTCACCAGCCTACATTGTTTGGCTGATGGCACCCTGAGGAAGCCCTCTCTGTGGGAACGCACGGGTCGATGGGAGGTCATTGGTAGCAGCAGACGGTCTCGAAGATAGCTAGGCCCTATGCCATGGAGCACTTTAAAAGTGATAACCAACACCAATTCATTGCCACTGTCAAGAAAATGGGATGCATGCAGGAATCAGCAGTCAGGGTGATTGAGATGTCTGCTTTTTGTAAAAGCCATAATATAATACCCAGTATCTCCAGGGCATAATTTCTGTTTTCTTTCCAGCTGGCAGAAATAAAAGTGAAACTCATGGAAGCAAAGGATATTCTGGAGAAGTGCATAGCCATGCAAGACTTCAGCCATGCTTCTGTGTTAAAGGAGAAGATTATAGAGCTGGAAGGTATAAAGAGTGGCTTGTTGAAAGAGGCGGAAGAATCCGAAACTAAAGAGATATGCATGGAAAAGGTTCTGTATTTTACACTTCTAGTCTTTTCAGTGTTTTCACATTTACATGTTAAGAACTGTGTATGTGATGAAATGTCTTTTTTCAAACTGTTTGAAATGGCTTTTTAGAAGAGGAAGAGAATATTTGTAGTTTGGACTTGAACTGTGAAGTCCTTGATGTGGAGTACTTCAGCACTGAAGATATTACTTAGGTAATGAAATGTCTTGAAGAAAACAATCAAGCTCAGAAAACAGCAAGGATTCCACAGGAAGAGAAACCTGAAAATCCTACTATGACCTCTGATGCTAATGGTCCCTATTAAAAAAGAAATGACCCAGCATATTTCTGTATCTACCTATGTACAATACCTAGTTTTCTACACATGGGTTATTTCTCATGTACAAGGGCTAGGAAAAAAATCCAAACTCTGTATCATTGCAGAACAAAACTAGATGTGAAATATGGGAATTAGAGTAATTGTTGCTGGAAGGAGGCTCTTGCTTTGGAATAATCTGCAACTAGAAAGGATCTTAAGCTAGCCCATAGATTGAGCAGACCATTTTCTTCAGTTGGAGTCAATGATAAATATAGGGTCAAATTTTGCTTGATTTCCTGTAGAAACAAATTGTTAATTCTGTTGAATGTTGCTCACTTTTGTTCTTGGTTACTAGAAAGCATCATAGATATTTGGACAGACTGAAATCCTGAACTAAACTATGATGCTTTTATTTTAAAAGAGTGATCCAGAAACACTTCTGAAGTGTTTGATGATGTGCAACCAACTTCTGAAGCAGATCTCACTTTCCAAAGGGTTAGGACCTACACTGGATGGAATAATTGAATCCCTGGTATGTGGCAACCTTATGATATATATCACAATATAGAAGATCTGTGTTGAGCAGGAACAGGTATATGTGGTCTCGAATACTTTTTTCTATCTCAGGTAGCTATTCTTGTTCTGCATTTTATTGTGCATGTATATCCACAAGAGACAGCTAAGGACCAAAAATGAATTAGCTTGAACTGGATAGAATTTCACCTTGCAGGCACTTCACACATCTTTTCTACTTCAGCCCTCCATTGGATTACACATGGAATCAGTTTTAGTTTCTGAGCAGTTCCAGGTTTTATATCAGTTAGAGATTCACTATTTTTCCATTTATGAAGTTAGATTGTGTCCTTTTCTTATATAGTTCTTTCAAACAAATCTGAGCAAACCATCTGTCTACTTGACCACCAGTGTGAGCGTTTGTTAAAATCAGTTCATGCTTTTTTGTTTGCAAAAGCATCCTCAAGAGGAGGTTAAAGAAGTTTGCCCCTCCATCCTGGCTTTTTAAACATCCCCTGTGGTTATCCTGATCTCTTCAGTTACCAATATATCTTAGCTAGCAAGCAGCTCAAGGTTCTCTTTAATCAATATGTCTTACTATGTTTGTTCTTCTAGATAATCCCAGGAATTACTAATATCCATCCTGCTGTGCGAAACATGGCGGTGCTGTGCTTGGGCTGCTGTGGCCTGCAGAGCAAAGAGTTTGCAAGTCAGCGCCTCACTTTGCTGTTGCAAGTAAGTAGGTTTCAGTTCTCATGAAATGTCTGATAGACATTGGGAACCCTGAGGAAAAAGAGTTCCTGTTGCCACAGGTATTCTTGAGTCCAAAAGAGTAGTAAAATGTGTGAAGGGGGCCCAGAGAAACTCCACTTTGCTTTCAGTAGGCATACATTGATTTGGTTGGCTTTCAAGTTCAGTGTCAGGTCCTGCAATGCTGGCGAACTAAGCAAAACATTAGTACCTTGGAAAGATCTTTGTTGCTAGGAGAGTCTGATGTACCAGACTCTTTAAAACCTATCAAGTAACACTCCAAATAACCTATTGTAATTAAAGGGAAGTTACTTAGAGTCTCTTTCTCACACTTCTTCCCTCCTGGGATTGAGAGATCTGTCTCGTAAATAGATGGGAGCCACTACGTTGGCATCCTGGAATTTTAAAGAACGACCAGTGTTGCTTTATACAGAGGCAAGTGGATGGGTGGGCTGCAGAGGAATAGTCAGCTTGTAGAAAACATTTGCCATTTACAATTGGCCACAAGTTCTATGTAATGATCTTGCTGGGAATTATAACTGGGAAGTGGAACTTCTAACTAAAAAGAAGGCAAACCTGGACCACCAAAATGCTGCAAACAGCTGTGGTCTTCATTTCCTACCTTCTCACTTTCACATTCTGTTTAAAATAAATCCTATGCAGGAAAACTCATACTTTTCAATTGTAGCATCAGCATCTATTCAAGTCCTGATGTTCTGAATGTTGGAATTGAAACATTGGAAACATTTCTTTCAATTGCCCTACATCAGGGGTCTCCAAATTTGGCAACTTTAAGACTTGTGGACTTCAACTCCCAGAATTGAATTTTGGGAGCTGAAGTCCACAAGTCTTAAAAGTTGTCAAGTTTGGAGATACCTGTCCTATATCCATGGTAGAACATATTCTGGAGGGTGTAATACAGGGTAGAGTAGTTTCCTAGGGTTGGGGCTGTGACTTGTTCCCTCAACCCAGGGGTGGGCAAATGTGGCTCTTTTACAACCTGTGGTCTTCAACTCCCAGAATTCCTGAGCCAGCTTGGCTGTGTCAGGTTGAAGCCCACAGGTTGTAAAAGAGCCACATTTGCCCACCCCTGCCTCAACCAGTTTGAGGCTGCAGAGGCATTAGCAAAAGGGGTTGATTGGGAAACAACGGAAAAAGATTGGGGGGGGGGATGCTAAGGATGGGAATAGAAGAAAAAAGATAAAACTCCAATTTCTATTCTGAAATAACTTTCCAGATAGCCAAACTGCTGGCAACATTTCTTGGCAGTATGACCAAATGCTGACTGCCCAGTTCTAGGCTACTTTGAGGGTCTGTGGTTGGAGTATTGAGACACATGGAAGCTCCTTGTGTATTGGAAGTCCCCTGCTTCAGTTTCTATCTTCAATTTTTACATTTCACTAGAAATTGGCTATTTTGCTTCTGTCTTGATTGCATGCTTGAAGGAACATGCAGGTTTTGAAAAGGCCATTCGTCAACTTCAGATTTATAGCCTAATTTGGAACTGCTTTAAAGAGTCTGAGAAGCGGGTCAAAGTGGCTTTTTTTATGCTCAACCAATGAATTATAGTTTAAATTATATGAATTCATAGGTCCTGTTTGGTCTTTCTAATCCTATTCAGGTATTGCAAATTGATGAAATGAAGGTAAAATTGAGTGCTTTAAAGGCACTGTTTGACCAGGTAATGATATTTGGAATAGAACCATTCAAAGACAGAAAAGTTCAAACTGGAAATGAAGAAAATGAGAGTGAGAAAACTAAGGAAACAGAAGAAGAAACAGCTACCACTCACAACCTTCTTCAGCTTCTTTCTGGGTTTCTAGATAGTGAGGTATGATTGAAACTAGCAAATATGGATGTAAATTTTAATTTCATGTGTGGAAGAATATAAAGAGAAAATTTGAGCAAAATATTTCCCTGACTGGTACTAGCAACATAAAAAATGCATGAAAAAACTAAGAATGCTAACAATGTCAGTTATACATCACTCATCTGATGAGAGACATGTTGAAATAATCATGAGAGCTTTTTTAATTGCTTCAGCTTAACAACTTCTAGTGACTGTTCAGAGGTATAACTGCACTGAAAAAAGTGACTTATGACTGATTTTCATACTTAAATTGCAACATCCCCATGGTCACATGATCAGAATTCGAGCACTTGGCAATTGGCATGTATTTATGACCATTGCAATGTCCTGGGGGCATGTGATTGCCATTTGTGACCTTCCCATCCAGCTTCCAACAAGCATTGTCAATGGGGAAAGCCAGATTTGCCTAATGACCACATGATTCACTTAACAACTGCAGTGATTTGCTTAATAACTGTGGCAAAAAAGGGTTGTAAAATGGAGCAAAACTCACTTAACAATTGCCTTGCTTAGCAATGGAAATTTTGGGCTCAGTTGTGATTGTAAATTGAGGACTATCTTTAAATGCAGTCTTGCAGAATGAAACTTAGGGTAGGTGTTGCAGCTCCAATTTCCTGTGGAATAATTACTGGAATACACTTGTGTAAATCTCTTCTCCAGTTTTCAGAACTTAGAACTGAGGCTGCTGAGGGACTGGTGAAGCTCATATTTTCTGGCCGGCTAATCAGTGCTAAGCTTCTTTCTCGACTGGTTTTGTTGTGGTATAATCCAATGACAGAAGAGGATACACGTCTCCGACATGCCTTGGGAGTTTTTTTCCCTTTATTTGCATATTCAAATAGGTATAGTCTGTGTATTTGTATATATCTGTGTGTAGTTTCTTTTTCTATACAGGTAGTCCTCCACTTACAACAGTTCATTTAGTGACTGTTCGAAGTTACCACGGCACTAAAAAAAAATAACATGACAATTTTTCACACTTATGACCATTGCAGCATCCCCATAGTCATGTGATCAAAATTCAGACACTTGGTAACTGACTCATATTTATGACAGTTGCAGTGTCCTGGGGTCATGTGATCACCTTTTGCCATCTGACAAGCAAAGTCAATGGGAAAGCCAGATTCACTTAACAATTGTGTTACTAACAACAACTGCAGTGATCTACTTAACTGTGGCAAGAAAGGTCGTAAAAGGAGCCTTGGTGGTGCAGCGGACTAAAGTGCTGTTAAGTAACACTTAATTGCCAGCTGCCTGCAATTACTGAGAGTTCAAATCTCACCAGGCTCAAGGTTGACGCAGCCTTCCATCCTTCCGAGGTAGGTAAAATGAGGACCCGGATTGTGGGGGCAATAAGCTGACTTTGTATAAAAAAGAACACCGCTTGGGGGGGGCCAAAAGCCCTACTAAGCAGGTATATACAAAAGTACGACGGCTATTGCTTAACGCATTCTAAGCCGCCCTGAGTCTCCGGAGAAGGGCGGCATATAAATCGAACCAATAAATAAAATGGGCAAAATTCATTTAACTTGTCTGGCTTAGCAGCAAAAGTTTTGGGTTCAGTTGTGGTTGTAAGCAGAGATGGTATTCAGCAGGTTCTGATCAGTTCTGTAGCAGAAATTTTGAGTAGTTCGGAGAACCAGTAAATACCACCTCTGACTGGCCCCGCCCCCATCTATTCTCTGCCTCCTGAGTCCCAACTGATCGGGAGGAAACGGGGATTTTGCAGTAACCTTCCCCTGGAGTGGGGAGTAAATGGAGATTTTACAGTATCCTTCCCCTTCCACGCCCACCAAGCCATGCCACGGCCACAGAACCGGTAGTAAAAAATTTTAAATCCCACCATTGGTTGTAAGGTGAGGACTACCTGTATTTTAAATAGCTCAAAGTGAATTTAATTGAAAAAAAATACAATGAGGTTTTTTAATTTGAATAATAACAACTGCTTAACCATGTGATTTGCTATATGTTTTCTTAAAAACAATCTGTTGAATTTTTTACTGGGTATACATCAATCTTATCGTCCAGATACTTCTAAATATTTTTTTACATGAGCAGCTTACTGTGGTTTAGTTTGTAAGGCTGTTGGGTATCTGTATACCATATGCTATATAAAAGCAGAAGGACCCACAGTAAGATTTATATTAATTACTGTTTTTAGAATATTAGACTATCTTTTTGCTGTTTGCTGTCATTTGCATCTGATGCCACTTTCACAAGAGACCTTATTCTTTCATCTGGACATAGAATTGGTTTCTCTTATGTTAATTGGAAAATTGATGCAGTTGGGTGCATTTGATGTTGTGTTGTGTTGTGTTAAAGCCTCACCTGTTACATTTTAAAAATGCAGAACCAATCAGGAATGCTTTGAAGAAACTTTTCTTCCAACGTTGCAAATATTATTTAATGCTCCAGCTTCATCACCATTGTCAGAGGTTGATGTAGCTAACGTTGCTGAACTTCTGGTGGATCTAACAAGGCCTAGTGGATTGAATCAACACTTTCAGAACTGTCAGGTAGGGTAAATCGTATGTGAGGAGGCTGTTTTGTTTGATCTGAGATTAGAAAGCCCTCAAAATCTGGGTTAAAGCCTCCTACTCCTTGCAGTAATGCTTTTGTTGAAATTGTGGACAATTTATACTTGGACAATTACCATATTGTAATGGCTTTTTCAGGGTTTGACAGTTCATGATAATTTAGCGCTGAAAATATGCAATGAAATTTTGACGGATCCAAGTGCGCCAGATGTCCGGATATATGCAAAAGCTCTCTGTTCCTTAGAATTCAGTAAGGATTTCACAAAAGACCTCATGGATTTATTTGAGGATATTCTTGTGGTAAGCCATAGCCTAATGATCCACAAACACAGATTTAGTGGGTTTCTTGTAAAATTTCTGAGACATGTCTTAGAGTGAGTGTGTGAGAAGAAACAATATTTGCCCTCTAAAATTTAATGTCTCCATTCTCCAAAAACTTGAGTTTGCAAAAACTAAGAATTAAAAATTATCCTTCTTTGGCCACCAGGTTTTCTTATCTTCTAACTTTTTCTGAGGAAAAACCCTGAAGCCAAAGTTTATCAAACATTCTGGTGCCATGATCCTGTAAAATAATAAATTTGTTTGAAGTTCATTTATCAATATGCTAGACGTCACACTGGAAGTCACCAGCACACCCTGGGAAATTTAAAATTATCTCTCCCTCCCCTTAAAAATATGTTGATTTTTTAAAAAATCCAAAACAAATATCTTGTTCTCATTCCACATTTTATCAGCCTAGATTGCCAGTTTCCCAAAACTCTGCGGGTGTCACACTTAGAGAATCCATAGCACACTCTAGAAAAAAAATGAAAGTTCTCCCTGCCCTCAGAAACTTGAATAAGTGACAAAATGGAAAGTTTCACAAACTGGAAGGAAGTCAGCTTCGTGGTTCATGAAACAAGAGCAGGGAGGAAGCAAGTAGTCAGCAGGAAATGTACATAAGTGTTTCCTCAGATACAAAAATGCACAATACTTTTATCCAGAGCAAGCTGGGAGATACAGATATAATGCTAGCAGCCACAGAAATAAGAGGAAGACAAGTATAAAGTCAAATAATATATCAATGTGAATAAATGATAAAATGGGAATGATAGGGGAAGAAAAAGTGCAGATTAATTTAGTCATTTTCTATAGGATGCATCCTCAATCTTTATGCAGCCTTAGGTAGACATTACCCTCCCCTCTTCCATGGTTCTAAATGAAGAAATAGGGGCACTCACTCCAGTGTCAGATCTCAGATTCTTTTGGCCTGATTCTTAAGAGCTGGGTGTTTTGCAGCAGGGTCTACCTTGACTCTTTTTGAGCCCTTCCCCAATCCGTATGGACCCTGGTGTAGTCTTGTTAGCCTTCTATGTTGTTATCTTCTCATCCTCTTCCTCATCCTACTATCTCTTGGGGAATTTGTCAGAATGAGCGGAGGAGAACTTGAGTGAGCCTAAGTGCCAGGCACTCTGTTGAAAACTTCTCCGGTGCCTATCCTTTGGAGGCAATGGGGAGTCCTTGGACTTAATAGTGTTGAGATCCCTGTCAAACTTTTGTGGGGCAAAGTTGAGAAAGAAACAGAAGTCATAGTTGCTGGATTCTTGACTCCATCTCTATGGGCCGAAGGGGTTGCTGTTGGCCATGAGGCGCTTCAACCCATTCCATTCAAATTTGCTTGCAACACCCCCCCCCCTCCACAGTTCCTACTCTCAGTTTGAGAAGGCCATAAATCAGGGAATCACATGAAAAAGCTAAAAATCTTCAATGGGGAATCATATTTATTTCTTAACAGCCTCTGAGTGTATTTCACAGATTCAGTTTCCAAATATTAATAAAATTACCCCATGTTATTTGCAGTAATATACTATTCATAGAGAGAGATTATTTGCGTTTCTATTTGTTAATGAACTTCTTAGCCCAACATTCAATTCCAGCACCAACACATGTATAGGATCAACAAATGCTCATTATGTATACTTCTAAATAAGCTGTTCTTGACTTCTCTATTACAGACAGTAAAAGATAAAATGTCTTTAAAAATGGTTGAAAAGGTGAAGAACAACTTAAACAAAGGAAACCCTGTTGATGGACATGTTTCAAAAGAAAAGGACACTGCAGAAGTAACTGAAAACAATTTGGACTGCAATAAATCATGTATGTCCACTGATCAAAATAAGGAAGGTAACACAAAGAACATACTGTACTATATTTTTTGAATTCTTTAGAGGATAATCTCTAGATAGGGTGGGAAATGGGGTATGGGAGAATTGTGTGCTATGGTTGTATTACAGGGGTGGAGGAATTGCTCAGTTTTTACATAATACCCTAATCATGTGAATTCATGGATGACTTTTATGTTGGCATTAATATGTTGCCCTGAATATTGGAACTGGAAGCCCTGGTCCAGGTATGTTTCACTTCTGTCCCTTCTTTAGTGGTTGTCCTGAAGCCCTGCCTTCCAGGATTGCTGAACACAGCACTGTTTATGCTCCTTTTAAGTGTGTGTGGGGAGGGGGGGGAGGAAAAATGAGTCTGTCAGATCCCTATCGTGATACTGCCATTCAAGTAGGGAGGGAACCCTGGATTCTTTTACTCACTTATTCCTGTAATTCCCTAGTTTATAACTTTTACCCTGTCACATATTCTGCCCTGTGCTTTGATTTACCTTGGGGGATGTACAAGGGCGGAGGACCATCTGTTTTCTCTCAATTTAGAAGCCTCAAGAAGAAACGCATGGGAATCCACAATATCTTTGCACCTGTGGATTAGCTCATTCAACATCAAACTGAGAGGAGGGGTTTCTAATCACTTTATCCTAACAGAATTGCCTGGGGGGAACTCAGACCCTGCTTTGCATTGTCTTGCATTCATTTCCTTTTACAAAAAGTTTCTTTTGAAATGCTAGTTTTCAGAGTCCATGCTTTCTTGAACAGGAGGGAGAGGCAGGACCTTACAGAGTCATTGACTCATATGTTGCTTGGGAAATAGGTTGTTTAGATAGAATAGAATAGAATAGAATAGAATAGAATAGAATAGAATAGAATAGAATAGAATAGAATAGAATAGAATTTTTTATTGGCCAAATGTGATTGGACACATACGGAATTTGTCTTGGTGCATATGCTCTCAGTCTACATAAAGGAAAAGATACGTTCATCAAGAATCATGGTACAACACTTAATGATAGTCATAGGGTACAAATTAACAATTGGGAAACAATATCAATATAAATTGTAAGGATACAAGCAACAAAATTACAGTCATACAGTCATAAATGGAAGGAGATGGGTGGTGGGAACGATGAGAAGATTAATAGTAGTGCAGACTTAGTAAATAGTTTGACAGTGTTGAGGGAATTATTTGTTTAGCAGAGTGATGGCATTTGGGAAAAAACGGTTCTTGTGTCTAGTTGTTCTGGTGTGCAGTGGGTAGGAGTTGAAACAGTTTATGTCCAAGATGTGAGGGGTCTGTAAATATTTTCACAGCCCTCTTTTTGACTTGTGCAGTATACAGGTCCTCAATGGAAGGCAGGTTGGTAGCAATTGTTTTTTCTGCAGTTCTAATCCTCTGAAATCGGTGTCTGTCTTGTTGGGTTGCAGAGCCAAACCAGACAGTTATAAAGGTGCAGATGACAGACTCAATAATTCCTCTGTAAAACTGTATCAGCAGCTCCTTGAGCAGTTTGAGCTTTCTGAGTTGGTGCAGAAAGAACATTTTTTTTTAAAAAAAGTTTTTTTTTATTTTTTAGACAAACACACATACAAACATACAATGTATTTTCTTTGAACAGAGTATTTGGCTAGTTCACAAATTTAGACAGCATTTAATCATTTCAATTAAATTTACCATTTCTATATTTCCTTTTTGTCATATTTATTCCTCATCTATTTTTTAAAAAAACCAATATTACCCTTCATCCTCATCTCTAATCTTAATCAAATTCAATTTTTCCCTTCTATTCTATATTATATCCCTTCCCATTGTCATCTATTTTTATATCCATCCTCACATTGGTTAATTATGTAATATTACAATTGTTTAATACAAATTCAACATTTTAATATAAATCAGTTAGTTATATAACTATCTTTTTTGTATGTTAATCAATATGAACATGAATATTCCAATTATTTCCATGCAATCCAATTTCTTACAAATCAATTAACTATACCAATAATAATAAATCAAATAATTTTCCCCATATTTTCCTCCAAACCACAACTTAATCATTTCTACTTTCATCACAATATACAATTAAAAATATTTCAATCGTTACTATTTCCCTAATTAAATTTAAAAATGTTTTAGCTGTTGGCTTCCGGTTTGGCTTCCGTCATCGCCAGACGGTCTTTCGGGACCGCCAGCCTCGTCACCCGTAAGAGCCGCCTCTACAGCTGAGAGACGGCTCGAAAAACTCTGTCTCATTGAGGAGACGTGAGAGAGCCGGCGAGAGCAGGTAGAGCCCTCTGCGAACTCCCCAGTGTTTTTTTTTTACTCTTGGGGAGGAAGCAGAATGTGGCTCCCTATCCAGCTCGCCGCTGCTCCGGGCTTCGGGGGAACTCTGCGCTTTGCAGAGCCAGACGATGGGACCAACCCAATCAGCGAAAACTAACAGACTGTCTGAACAAGCAGGATGAAATCCGGATTTGGGACTCTAAATTGCAAGTATTTCTAACAACCCTATGATTGATTTTAAAAGTGAAGAAAGTGAAAGGGGAAAAAAAAAGTTTAAAATGGCGACTGGCTGAGGCTTGAGAAGAAAGCTGAAAGCGAAAGTCCTTCCGTTTGAACAGTTTAATACGTTACAAAGTATCTGAAACAATAGCGCTGGCTAGAAGTGAAGAGAAAAATTCCTATTTCATGCTTCTTCCTTCTTAGAGACTTGATATTGATATTGTCTGGAGAGAAGTCTTTTTCTTTAAAAAGAGTCTGTTTGTGTGGCAGGATGGCGTTAAAACTGACAAAGCCAGACAACCAAGCTGGGGGGGGGCTCCCCCATTTATAAATCACATGAACAAGTTTTGAGCTTGCAGATGCAGAAGAATGGCTTTAAAGACCTAAAGGAATTTGTTTTGGAGGAGATGGCAAGACATGATGAGATTGTGAACCAGAATCTTGAAAAATTTAGACAGGAAATTAAAGAGTTGGTACAACAAAAGTATGATAACCTGAAACGATATATTGTAACAGCTTTGAAAAGCTTTTCAGAAATAATTATAAAGATGGGTAAAGATATCAACTTAGAAATAGAGTCTAAAATGAAGGAAGCTGGTTATAAAATTCATAATCTGGATAATAAAATACAAAGAATTGAAAATGATTTGATAAATATTCAAGAAAATAGCTCAGAAGTAGAGTCTAAAATAAAGAAAGATGATCACAAGACTTACAATGCAGATAATATAAAACAAAGGATTGAAAATGAAGTCACAATGATACAATTCAGATCTATGGAATTTGCGATCAGAATGAGGGGAATACAGGAAAACAACAGAGAGGACTTGAGAAAGATGTCTGCTGAAGTTCTGGCTGTGATTTTAAAGGTTAGTCCTGAAGAGGTATTCTGTAAGATTGATAAGGCCTACAGAGTAAATTCTTGGGTGGCAAAGCAAAGGCAGTTGCCCAGAGATGTGGTGATTTACTTTACTGATAAAGGAATAAGAAATGATATTGTGCAAAAGTCTTTTCACTCCACTCCATAAACGAATGGAAGGAAGATCTGGATATATAAAGAGCTGCCGTCCAAGATGTTAAAAGATAGAAAGGACTTTGGATTTTTGGTGACTGAGCTAAAGAAACAAAACATCCCATTTAGGTGGGATGCTCCAGTTGGTATAATATTGAGATATCAAGGAGAAAGATATCAACTAAATACTGTTGAAAAAGCGGAAGAATTTTACTATAAGGTTTTTAAAATGGGCCCAACATCTCCATGTATGTTACCAGTGTCAGGAACACAGGAGGGGGATAAAGAAAAGCAAAATGAACAAGAAATTGAAATTCAGGATAAGCAGATGGAGATGGAGGTAATGGAAAAACAACAAGTTACAGAGGGCTTTTTGGATGAGCCGCTTTTGGATTCTCCTTCAGAGGCTATAGCTGGATCACCTATAAACATAAGAGAGGCGGCTTTGGACCTCGATTTGATGTTTTATCAAGCTATAGACTAGCATGTAACTCAATCAGCTGATATACAAGTCCTAGGAAGGCAACCAGGATGGAGATCTAAACCACAACAAGTTAAGAAAAGAAGAAGCAGGTCCTACAAAACTAAAAAATTTTAAACTAAACAAACAATTTTTTTTTCTTTTTTAGCCAACAGATTAATGCCAGTTACTTAAGAGACGATTAAACATAATAAGCGGGATTTATAGAAGGCTGATACATGAAAATATAACTGAGGCAAATTATAGACTTATACTATTTTGAGAAGAATAACAGATCTCTGCAGTGCTGGTGTTTTTGGGATGTGGAAGATGGCCTTTGATTGAGTGGATTGGAACTTTCTATTTTGGACTCTTTGAAAAATGGATTACGTATATGTTGAGTTATAAGGCAAGAGAACTATGGAATTGGGGCATGCAGAAGATCTGGTTGTTACCCTAACGTGGTGGTTGGAATTAATAATCTAGACAAAAGACCCTACAGAAGATACTACATGGAATATAAATATAAAGTCACTCGGGTGGTTTTTTATATACAGAAACATTTATTATTGATGGGGGCAGATGGTAATTGAAGATACTGAATATACTGTTGGAAGCAGAACTTGATGTTACCCTAACATGGGCGATGGAATTAATAAACTAGTTGAAAGACATTACAGAAGATACTATATGGATTACAAATTTAAAGTTATTTGAGGATTTTATTTATATATGGAAATATCTTTTAGTGGTGCGGGTAGAAGAACAAAGATATTAAAAATATTATGTATGGTAGACCTGTAGGATAGTGGGTGGAGATAGGTTAGGTTACTGATTGTTTAGTTTAGGAAAAGGGATGTTATGTTCAGATATTAATATACTTAAAAGATTTGAATTAAGAGATATATGTGTGGGGATGGAGGAAATGGGTAGATTATGAATTGAATAAATGCTAAATTAGGATTTATTATATAGTTTTATAGCTGAATATTGCTTTGAAATGTATAGTATAGGGGGGATATAATAATGTTAGAAAGAAATGGTTAGCACATAGGGGGTGGTGTAAAAGGGTGGTAAAGTATTATATAATGTGATATCAATTTGGATTTTATCTTGGAGAAGCCATGGGGGGAGGGGAGGGTGAAGGGGGGTTAGGGAGGGGGGGGAAGGGGGAAAAATTTGTATTTGAAAAACTTTTTCAATTAAAAAAAAATGTTCTAGCTCTTATCCAAGCTACAACTTAATCCTTTTTACTTTCCCCATCATATACCATTAAAGGTATTTCAATTGTTACAGTTTATACTTATTCATATTTCTAAAAAAAATAAAAAACTTGTCTTTTGTCTAGATTTCAAAAATACAAAACAAATATTACAATTATTATTCATTTCATTTTTACAATCATATAATTTCCCATTTATTTCTTACTACTATTCATATTTTTTTTCTCAGGTGGCACAGACCCTCAGGCCCTGGGCCTTCGGCTGATGCTATGCAATGCCAGGTCTGTGGTAAATAAAGCCCCCCTCATTTGTGATCTTGTTCAGGAGTGGGGAGCGGACCTGGCGGGTATTACGGAGACCTGGTTGGGCCAGGAGAGGGGGGTCCCTCTCGTAGAGATGTGCCCACCCGGTTTCCGGGCATTTCATCAGCCAAGGTCACAGGGGAGGGGCGGGGGTGTAGCAGTTATCATTAAAGGGGGTCTTGGTCCGAGGGAGGCCACTGTTCCTCAGACGGCCGGATGTGAGTCCCTCCTTGTGAAGTGGGGTCATGGGGTGCAGATGGGCCTGCTGCTTACGTACCTGGCTCCCTGCCACGTGGCAGCGGCCTTGCCTGAACTACTCAACGTTATAGCCGCGGTGGCGGTTGATACCCCTAGGCTTATGGTCATGGGGGATTTCAACCTGCCATCCGTCGGTGAGGCGTCTGAGGTGGCTCAGGAGTTCATGGCTTCCATGACGGCCATGGATCTGACCCAATTAATTCATGGCTCTACTCACACGGGGGGAAACACGCTGGACCTGGTTTTTGTCTCTGGTCAGTGGTTGAGTGGTCTCGAGATAGGGGATATAGCGATCGAGCCCTTGTCATGGTCAGATCACTCCCTCCTTCGCTTTGACCTTCGAACCGCCGCACCCCGCCGCAGGGAGGCGGAACCGATGAGGTGGTTCCGCCCCAGGCACCTGATGGACCCGGATAGGTTCCAGACGGAGCTTGGGCCATTTCCTGAGGCTCTGACACACGGCTCGACTGAAGACCTAGTGGCCGCCTGGGATAGGGCGGCCGCTGGAGCTTTAGACCGGGTCGTGCCTTTGCGGCCTCTAACCCGGCGTCGATCTCACTTGGCTCCTTGGTTCACTGAGGAGCTGAGAGAGATGAAACGCCGGAAAAGACACCTGGAGAGCAGTTGGAGGGCCAACCATTCTGAATCTGACCGAACACTGGTAAGGTCTCATATTAAGACCTACCTGATGGCAATAAAAGCGGCAAAATGTAACTATTTTACCGCTCTTATTGCGTCTTCAGATAATCGCCTGGCCGCCCTGTTTAGGGTGACCCGCTCCCTGCTCCACCAGGAAGCGTGGGAGGACCCCTTGGAGGGTAGAGCCGAGGACTTTGTACAATATCTGTATGACAAAATTGCTCAGATTTCCTTGATGAGGGTGTGACATTGTCCAGATGAGGGTTGTATCAGTCGGATCTGATGCTGGCTGAGTCATAATTTTTGACCACTCCCCTTGCTCCTCCCCTTTCATGCCCAGTTTAGACTCAGTCGGCCTGAGAGAAACATCTCCTACAGATCTGGCTATACAGCCAGGGTCTGTTCAATATCACAGAATTGTAAGTCTTTTTGACCACCTTTTTATTTCTCTAGTTTAAAATTGTTACTTCCCCTTTAAATTTTTCTAAGGTACCGGTCTACCAGGATATATATATATATGTCAGAAATTTTATGTTGTTTCTGGGATAGCACTATTTATAGTCACAAAATATGGGTGTGTCTGGCTGAAGAGGCCTAAAAAGGCCGAAATAGTGCTATCCCAGTCTCCCATAAGTCACAGAAGAAACAACATAAAATTTCTGACAGGTCTGAAAGTGATGAATAGAGATTTCATCCCACCATGGCCATTTTAACATCTTTCAACATAGGAAAAAACCCTGATTGCAAAAATATCGCACATTTATACCTATGAATCAAAAGAAATAAATATTTGACCTCTACAGGGAGGAGTCACAAAATATGGGTGTGTCTGGCTGAAGAGGCCTAAAAAGGCCGAAATAGTGCTATCCCAGTCTCCCATAAGTCACAGAAGAAACAACATAAAATTTCTGACAGGTCTGAAAGTGATGAATAGAGATTTCATCCCACCATGGCCATTTTAACATCTTTCAACATAGGAAAAACCCCTGATTGCAAAAATATCGCACATTTATACCTATGAATCAAAAGAAATAAATATTTGACCTCTACAGGGAGGAGTCACAAAATATGGGTGTGTCTGGCTGAAGAGGTCTAAAAAGGCCGAAATAGTGCTATCCCAGTCTCCCATAAGTCACAGAAGAAACAACATAAAATTTCTGACAGGTCTGAAAGTGATGAATAGAGATTTCATCCCACCATGGCCATTTTAACATCTTTCAACATAGGAAAAAACCCTGATTGCAAAAATATCGCGCATATATATATATATATATATATATATATTTCCCCTTTCTATTGTAGGCTGCTGGTCTTGCCTTGCTAGAGCGTCCTGAGCTGCCAGGCTTTGCTTCGCTCCTGGCGGCGGCCATTTTGAAAGCCCCATTTTAAAAGGGAACTTTTTTCCTTTTTCTTTTTCCTGTCTTTTTGGGGGGGGATTTTTTTGATCTATCCCACCAACGATTGTTTAAGGGGCCCTAGACCACAATACCACCAACAATAATAGCGATTCCCTAATTTTAAGGGAAATCGCCAAATTGGGCCGCCGCCCACGCTACAGCGATCCCAAAACCGCTGATCAGCTGTAGAGCGGTTAATTGAAGCGCCGCGGCAATTTTAAAAGGAGTTTTTTGCCGCTTTGCCACCAACGAGTCTGCAAGTTTGGGGGGGGCAGCAAGCTTCTTCTTGCCTCTCCCTGTGGCATTTCCAGCCAGAATCTATTTTTATTTATTTATTTATTTATTTATTTATTTATTTATTTATTTTTTTTCTCATCGTGGCTGTGGGGGCGCTGAGGAGGTCCGTTTCTAGGCTTGCCTAGACAGATACCTCTGGAGCAGAGTTTCCTCCTGCTCAAGTGTGACCTGGCAGCCATCGTGCTTAACGCCAGAGTCGTTGCCATCTCAAATTTCAACCATGTGGCGAAACTGAAACCAAAAGCTATTTCTCCAGTCGACATCGTGGTCGCAGTGAGTATACTAAAGATGGCGGATCGCTCTTCCCATGGGGAGGAAAATACTATGTACACTGGGAAGAAATCAACTTCCAAACGTAAGCACCTTTCTAAACCTGAGGAGAAGGATTTAACAAAGAGGCATAAATCTCTAGAAAAGCAAGCTAGTGAGGTGCCTGCAACTGAGCCTGGTAAGGGGACCCCCCCCCCCATCTTCCCCCCATCCTCCCATTTCAACTGTTAGCCAGGCCTGGTCTTCGGAGGGAGAGGGTAATGTTCTTCAACAAGACCAAAGCAATTTGCAAAACCCCTTTGCAAGTCAGTTAATGACCCCTGCAACTCCTGTATTTGGTGGGCATGCAGCTACAGCTGCTTCAACAGGTGAATCCTCTATGCCTGTGCTAACCCCCGAAGATACTTTAAAAAATGTGCCAGAAGGATTGAGAATTATGATTGAACAGGCCATTGCTTCTAGAATGGCAGCCAATATTCATGGTCACCACTCTGGCTCTGCTATTTCAGAGCGATCTGCCCGTATTAGAATTTCTCCTGCAGTCAGCCTTACTGGCTGTCATTCTCCTGCAGCCTCCAGAGTTAGTGAAGCCTTTGTGTTTGAGGAAGAGAGACATTCTGACCTATCAGATGATGAGGGGATAATCCAAGATCAACCTGCCTTTACAGGCTTATTTCCCCCCAATAAATTCAAGTCTTTATTGCATAAGGCTCGCTTAACAGCCGCCTTAAAGGAAGATGAATATTTTCAAGAGATGCAGGAGGCTCAACAGGGTGGACTACAGGGACCTTTTTCTGAGCCCCCCCCCCTGAACTTTGTTATGTACCAACTCCACAACTGTTCATAGACGTGGTAAAGAAACAGTGGGCTGGGCCTGCAACCATGGCATCTGCACATGGTTCAGATAAGAAATATTATGCTGTTGCTCCAAAGTTTGCTCAACTCTTGCAAGTTCCACCTGTAGACAGCCCTGTAGCGGCCCTTTCCTCTTCTTCTTCATATGTAACTGGGGATACTTCTGAAGGTCTAAGGCCAGAAGACAAAAAGTTAGAATTTCTGTTTAAAAAGAACCATCAGGCCTCAGCATGGGCAATTCAATCAGCTTCATCAGCCTCATTTTTTAATAGAACTACCATCCTTTGGCTTCAACAGTTACAGGCAAGGGTACCCCCCAGTGAGGTTCGCCTTCATCAGGATATTAATAAAATCATTGCTGCCACTCAATTTTCGGCTGATGCAACCTTGAATTCAGCCAAATTTGCATCCAGAGCCTTAGCCTCTACAGTTTCAGCCCGCAGGATGCTCTGGCTTCGCCAGTGGCCTGCTGACCTTAAGGCCAAATGGCGCTTGGCTGCAGCTCCATATTCTGCAAACAAACTATTTGGGGAATCACTTGACCCTCTTCTTGTAGAGACACGGGATAAGCGAAAAATTTTGCCCTCAACATACAAACGGGCTGAAAGAAGACCCTCTCCATATTACAGAAAGCCTTCCTTTCGTTCCTACCCCCAGGGAGGCCCCTCCAGGCAGGAATATCTTCAGGGATCCTATCGATCCTCGGACCGTCAATATTTTCGGGACAGGAGCAGACAATTCCAGCCCAAACGGTCCTTTCGGGGTTCTGGTTTCCGCCAGTCCCGCAGTCGTAAGTGACTCACTACCAAATCCTCCAGTAGGGGGTCGCCTGTCCCTCTTTGCGGACAGGTGGGAAAGGTCATCTTCAGACCTTTGGGTTCTTTCAGTTGTGAAATTCGGCCTCCCCCTGGAATTTCTCTCCAGGCCTCCAACCCGCTTTCTTCAATGTCCAACTTCCAAAAGCGAATCCAGACGTCAATTAATGAACCAAGCAGTTCAGCACCTACTACAGATTCACGCCATAGAGGAGGTCCCCCACGATCAATGGAAACGGGTATTATTCCATCCTGTTCGTAGTTCCAAAGCGGTCAGGGGGGTGGAGAGCCATTCTGGACTTAAAAAATCTCAACTCATACATAGTGTATCGCAGATTCAGAATGTGTTCACTAACCTCTATTCTTCAAGGGATTCGTCCCAACGATTTTCTAGTTTCCATAGACCTCATGGAGGCTTATCTTCACATTCCCATCCTGCCAAAGCATCGACAGTATCTCCGATTCAGCTATGCAGGAAAGCATTTTCAATACCGGGCTCTTCCCTTCGGACTGGCATCTGCACCAAGGGTCTTCACAAAGGTCCTGGCGGTCGTGGCGGCTCACCTGAGACAACAACCGGTGAGGATCCAGGCTTACCTGGACGATATTCTGATTCAGGCTCACACTCAAGAGCAAGCCTTACACGACCTACACCTCACGATTCAAACCCTGAACGACCATAGGTTCTTGGTCAACTACAAAAAAAGTCAGTTAGTGCCAGTCACCAGGATCACCCATCTTGGCGCCATCATAGACGCAGCCCAAGGGACCGTCTACCTAACCTTGGAACGACAGTCAGACATCAGGGACCTAGTAGCTCTCATTCGCAGAACTCCATCAGTTCCATTGGCCACTCTGTCCAAGCTCTTAGGCAAGATGGTCTCCTGCGTTCAGATCGTTCCATGGGCACACCTTCACGCTCGCCACTTGCAGTGGTTCCTGCTTCCTTTTCAAAGGAAACGCCAAGCTCACACCATGTCAACAGTCAAAGTTCCACTCTCAGTCAGGCGATCACTAGGTTGGTGGACATCGCCTTCTCTCGACAAGGAGTGTCTCTTCATGAATCACGACCGACTTGTACTCACTACAGACGCCAGCCTTCATGGATGGGGGGCTCATCTTGCATCACACGTGGCTCAGGACCGTTGGTCTGCATCAGACCTCGCCAACCCTATCAACTGGCTGGAGCTGAAGGCCATTCGTCTCGCTCTCACGCACTTTCACCGGTTTGTGCAACACCGTCATGTTCTGGTGTTGACAGACAATATGGCGGCGAAGGCACATGTCAACCGTCAAGGGGGCACCCACTCAAAGCGCCTCATGGAGGAATCATTTCGCCTGGGCAAGTGGGCAGAACAACACCTCCTCTCCATCAGAGCGGACCACATTGCGGGGTCGGAAAACACACAGGCGGATTTCCTGAGCAGGACAGAGGTGGACAACAGCGAGTGGCAGATTCATCCCGACATATTTCATCAGATTTGCAACAGGTTCGGCATCCCAACCATAGATCTCTTCGCCACACACCTGAACAATCAGCTTCCTTGCTTCTTCTCGAGGTTCCCGACGCCAGGGGCGGAAGGGGTCAACGCTCTCCGTCTCACCTGGCCGCCGGGTCTTCACTACGCCTTCCCGCCGCTGCCTCTGATTCCGGCCCTGATTCGGAAGGTCATCGCCGACAGAGCAGAAATTATCCTCGTGGCTCCCCACTGGCCACGCCGTCCGTGGTTCGCAGATCTGATCAGTCTCTCCACATCTCACCCTTGGAGGATTCCACCAGACGAGATTGTACTGCGTCAGGGGAACCTTCTTCATCCGGACCCTCAGTGGCTCCATCTGACTGCATGGCCTTGAAGGGGCCCGTCTAAGGCAGGACAATTATTCAGATAGGGTGATTCACATTGTTCAAGCCTGCAGACGTAAATCCATAGTCAGACTCTACAATATCTCCTGGCTCGCCTTTTATAGGTGGTGCCATTCCCGGCAGATAGATCCTGTTTCAGCCTCACCTGCCCAGATCTTGGAGTTCCTCAGAGATGGGTTTGACCGTGGTCTGGCCCATAGTACCCTTCGGAGACATGTGGCGGCCCTGTCTATGGCCTTGTCCAGTCCATCCGGCCGACCACTCACTCAGCACCCTGTGATAAAAAAGTTCCTGCAAGAAGCCAGGCTCTTGCGGCCCTCCTCGATTCATAGATACCCTACTTGGGATTTGCCCAAGGTCCTTAACGCTTTAACTGAGACTCCCTTTGAACCCCTCCGCACGGTTCATCTTCGCTTTCTCACCCTTAAGGTGGTTTTCCTTATAGCCATAACTTCAGCCCATCGCATTTCGGAGCTGGCAGCCCTCTCAGTTAGGGAGGATCTCTGTGTTTTCCGGCCGGACACAGTTATTTTGAGATTGGACCCTTCATTTATTCCCAAGGTTAATTCCCCCTTTCACAGGGCCCAAGAGGTTATTTTGCCCAATTTCTGTCCCCGGCCCTCTCATGCCTTGGAACGAAGGTGGCATACCTTAGATGTACGGAGGGCCCTAAAGATTTATATCAAAATGACTGCTCCCTTCAGGAAGTCAGAGGCTTTGTTTGTTTCCTTTTTGCCAGGCTCCCTAGGGCTCAAAGTCTCTTCTGCCACAATTGGTAGATGGATCAGGGCTTGCATCGCCTCGGCATATCAGGCTCAGGCGATTCCTGTTCCACTCCACTAGGAGTGCTGCTACCTCAGCAGCTTGGGCGACTCAGGCCTCCCTTGAGGAGGTATGTAGGGCAGCCACCTGGTCTACCCCCTCGCCATTTATTCGTCACTACAAGATAGATACCTTTGCTTCTGCTGAAGCGTCATTTGGCAGGAGGGTTTTGCAGCAGGTGCATCGTGCGAGGGTCTCTCCAGGCCCTTCGACATCCCGCCCTTGAGACAGCCAAATCTTTGGTATGTCCCTCATCTGGACAATGTCACACCCTCATCAAGGAAATTGGGCATTGGTCTTACCTTAAATGCCAGATTTCTTGAGTGGGGTGACATTGTCCAGCCCCTCCCTCTGTCTCAGTGCCTGTACAGTTTATTGTTCTTGTTCAGTAGTTTTTTTCCAGTTGTCCCGTTGGACCGATTTACTTCCTCCTGATAACGGTGGTTCCTGTTGGAGATACTTCTGGTGGCCTTCCTTCGTCAAAACTGAGCATGAAAGGGGAGGAGCAAGGGGTGTGGTCAAAAATTATGATTCAGCCAGCATCAGATCCGACTGATACAACCCTCATCTGGACAATGTCACCCCACTCAAGAAATCTGGCATTTAAGGTAAGACCAATGCCCAATTCGGGAAAATTTGGACTCTGACTGGGTAGATTCAGGAGGGAGGATGGAGGCAAGTCTTGAGAATATTACCTGGGAAGAGTTTGATTCTGTGACTCCGGAAAACGTGGACAAGATACTGGGCAGACTGAGCGCGGCCACATGTTTATTGGACCCGTGTCCCTCCTGGCTGGTGCTGGCCTCTCGGGAGGTTACACGAGGCTGGCTCCAGGGGATTATAAATGCTTCCTTGAGGGAGGGTGCCTTCCCCGCCGCCTTGAAAGAGGCGGTGGTGAAGCCTCTCCTCAAGAAGCCTTCCCTGGACCCAGCAGTGTTGGCTTATTACCGTCCAGTCTCCAACCTTCGCTTCGTTGCAAAGGTTGTTGAGAGTGTGGTAGCGCGACAGCTTCCTCAGTACTTGGATGAATCGGCTTATCTAGATCCGTTCCAGTCGGGCTTCAGGCCTGGATACAGCACGGAAACGGCATTGGTCGCATTGGTAGATGATCTCTGGAGGGCCCGGGACAGGGGTTGCTCCTCTATCCTGGTCCTATTAGACCTCTCAGCGGCTTTTGATACCATCGACCATGGTATCATGCTGCACCGGTTGGAAGAGCTAGGGGTGGGGGGCACCGTGTTGCGGTGGTTCTCCTCCTTTCTCTGATCGGTCGCAGTCCGTGTTGACGGGGGCAGAGGTCGACCCCGAGGCCCCTTGTATGTGGGGTGCCACAGGGATCAGTTCTCTCGCCCCTTCTGTTCAACATTTATGTGAAGCCGCTGGGTGAGATCATCCGTGGTTTTGGGGTGAAACAGCTATACATCTCCACCCCAGACCACCCCAATGATGCCCTTGAAGTGATGTCCCAGTGCCTGGAGGCTGTACGGATCTGGATGGGGAGGAACAGACTCAGGCTCAACCCATCCAAGACCGAGTGGCTGTGGTTTCCGACGTCCCAATATATTCAGTTGGTGCCATCACTGACTATTGGGGACGAGTCATTGCCCCGCACGGAGAGGGTTCGCAATTTAGGCGTCCTCTTGGACTCAAGGCTGTCTTTAGAAGAGCACTTGACGGCTGTGGCCGGGAGGTCTTTTTATCAAGTTCACCTGATTCGCCAGTTGCGTCCCTTTCTGGATCGGGACTCGTTAAATACGGTCACTCATGCCCTCGTCACGCCTGGACTACTGTAATGCTCTCTACATGGGGCTCCCCTTGAGGAGCACCCGGAGGCTCCAGCTGGTCCAGAATGCGGCCGGGCGGGTAGTTATGGGAGCAGCATGGCGGTCCCATGTGGCTCCCCTCCTGCGCGAGCTGCACTGGCTCCCGGTGGTCTTCCGGGTGCGCTTCAAGGTCTTGGTTACCACCTTTAGAGCGCTCCATGGCTTAGGACCGGGGTACTTACAAGACCGCCTTCTGCCACCAATAGCCTCTCACTGCCCAGTACGCTCCCATAGAGAGGGGCTTCTCAGGGTGCCGTCAGCCAAACAGTGTCGACTGGCCGCCCCCAGGGGGGGAGCCTTTTCTGTGAGGGCACCCACCATCTGGAACGAGCTCCCCCCAGAGATACAGAAGATCCCGGATCTGCGCACTTTCCGCCGTGCCCTCAAAACATTCCTGTTTCATCAGGCCGGCCTGGCCTAACTTTCCCTTTATATTGCTTCTGATTTTGTTTTAAATTGGGATGTCTTGAATTATCTAGGACCAGAGTGTTTAGTATATTTTAATTGGTTTTTTTAACGTTTGTATTACATGTATTTTTATCTTTCGCTGTTCACCGCCCTGAGTCCCTCGGGAATAGGGTGGTATATTAAATAAATAAATAAATAAATAAATAAATAAATAAATAAATAAATAAATAAATAAATAAATAAATAAATAAATAAATAAATAAATAAAAAAATAAAAAAATAAAAAAATAAAAAAATAAATAATAAAAAAATAAAAATAATAAAAAAATAAAAAAATAAAAATAAAAAAATAAAAAAATAAAAAAATAAAAAAATAAAAAAATAAATTTCAATTCTAAATATATATAACATCTTTCTCTCTCTTTTCTTTTTCTCCCTTCCCATTTTTATTTTTGCCTTTTTCTTTCTCCTTTTTTTCTTTTGTGTTTTAAAATCTTGAACTCTCCTCTTTTGCCCTAAATTTCCCATTGTTTCCCATCTCTTTTTTCCTTTTCTTATCTCTCCACTATTTATCCCATTGTTTATCCCAGTGTAATCATTCTGTGTTTCACAGATCTATTTTGCCCTGCATTTCCTGTTGTTTTTCATCCTTTACCTCTCTTTTTTTTCTTTTCACTGTTAATCCCAGTGTAATGATCTGAATTTTTTGAGTTCTTTATATGCCACCCTTCTTTCCTTCTTTGTCTCTTTCCGCCCTTCCTGTTTTTCCCATTGTTAATCCCAATGTAATCTCTAAAAACATCCTTTTTATTATTACTATTTACATATTCAATTATTTTTTCAAAATTAATCTCATTGTCTTTGTCTTCTTTATTTTCAGTCTCTGTATCTTGCTTCTCCGTCTTTGTTTCCTTGTTAGCTTGAGCATGCTCTATCTCAATTTTTGAATCCTCAAGTTTCGATTCTCTATGTAACATTGTAATTATTCCTCTTATTTCCGCTTTCCATGATGAGTACATCATTTCCATCATTTCTCTAATTTCCTGCACCATTATGTTGTTGCTGTGTTAATATTGTTCCAGTTTTAAAAGTTTCATTTTTTTTCCAAAGTCAAGCCGCTTACAGACAAAGCAATCCTCCCCAAAAGTTCTCACGACTATTATCACTGATGTAGTTCAAAATTTTCCAAAACAAAGATTTCAAATTGCAATGAACTTTTTTCTCCTGAGGATGTCTCTCTACAATCCACAGTTCTCTTAATTGTTTAACAGTATCTATTTGGTATCAATCCACGTTAACAATCTAGCTTCTTTTTTCTTCTTTTTAACTTTGAAAATCCCAAGTCAATTTTATAGTCCAGTCCAAATTAAACAATACTTTTCCCCTCTTTTTCCCCCCCTCCTTTATTTATCTTTAGGTATACAGCACTTCTGTTGCAGGGCTTAATATCCAATTGTCTTTTATTTTTCTTAGCATTTAAAAAGAAAGGATCTATTTATTTTCTTTCCAATCCTTTAGCTAATTTTGGAGTTACTTCTAATTCTTAAAATTTTCCAGATAATTTTGTTCAAAAGTCAATTTTTTTTCCGGGTTTTTGTCCCTTTAAATTCCGCTTACTTCCTCTTTTCTTTCCCCGTGCCCGTTAGCCGCTATTTCTATGCTGGAGGTTTCAGGGTTAAAAATATTTTTGTTGTTGTTCCGCCTGTGGGTTGGCTGTCACTCACCCAGCTTCAAAAACTCTGTTACAATCACCACTCCTGCTCAATACTCAATACTGGTTGCCCCAGCTTCTTGACAGCTGCAATGGCTGCCACCCGCGCTGCGGAGTCGGAGAGAGATTCCTCTGACTTTCGAGGAACTTGCCTGTTCCTCTTGGTCTTCTGAGGTGCCTCTCCTTCTTCTCCGTCCCTATAGGATGGTTCCGGTCCGAAAACCCCTCGGCAACGGTTCGTCAGTCCAGGTTTTAGCGGGGCTCATCAGAGCCCACTAATTCCCCAACTATCTCACCACGATGCTTCCGGTCGAATCAGAAAGAACAGAAAGACTTTCTCCTAAAGTCCACCTCCATTTCTACGGGTTTGAGTGTGTTCAGTTCCAGATTGTTCCGGTCACACCATGAGGCTAGCTGTTCAACCTCCAGTCTGTATGCGGATTCATCATTGTCTCGAATGAGACCCTGTTGTGTCATCTGCGAACTTCAGTAGTTTAACAGATGGATCGTTTAGAGATGCAGTCATTGGTATATAGAGAGAAGAGAAGTGGGGAGAGCATACAGCCTTGGGGAGCCCCTGTGCTAATTGTACAGGTATCTGATGCGATTCTGCTTAGCTTTACCTGCTGCTTCCTGTTTGTTAGGAAGCTTATGATCCACTTGCAAGTGTGTTCAGGTACCTGTAGCTGGTTTAGCTTAGTTAGAAGTGTGTCTGGAATGATGGTATTGAATGCTGAATTAAAGTCTACAAAGGACCCTTGCATAGGTCTTTGGAGATTCAAGATGTTGTAGGATGTAGTGCAGAGCCATATTAACAGCATCATCTGTCGATCTATTTGCTCGGTTATGAACCTGTTGTGGCCCGCCAGCGGCCTGCGTGGATTGTTTCTGATCCCAACGACGAGGCTAGTGTGCTGCGCCAGCAGCCTGTGCAGCCGGCGCTCGAGTCAGACAGCGAGGAGGCTGAAGAGGATGTGGTGCCAGAGGCAGGGATTCAGTCAGGGCCTTCAGAGCCTCCAGAGGCTCCTTTAAGTGAAGAGGATGAAGAGGAGGAGCCACTTCTCAATGCACAGCACGCAGAACTGCCAAAAGGCAGGAGTGGTTCCTCAGGAGGAGGTCTCCTCGAGAGTAAGGCTTGGGGTTAATTGGCCACTCCCTTAGCCTATTTAAGAAAGTACCAGCTGGTAACAAGCTGCAGGAAATAACTTTCGTTCGCTAATCATCGCGTTGGGATGTCTCTGCAATCTTGCTTCTGGGCTTTCTGCTAACTCCAGTAAGACTCTGAATATCTTATCTGTGGAATTCTGGCAGGCTGTTAAGAATGCTTTATTAACAGCCAGCATTTGCTAAAACTGAGTTATTTAAGTAAACTAAGTTTTGTTCAGAGTTTGTGTGTGCTGTGTTCTTTGAGATCCGTAGCTGGGGCAGAACAGAATCCAATGGGGTGGGATCAGTTGTAGTAGGCTTGGCTGTTGTTGGTGTGTCTGAGATGGGGGTTGTGGAGATAGGTGGCTGTGGTTTCCTTTCAAACCTGCAGTAAAACACATTCAGGTCATCTATCAGTTGCTGATTTCCTTCAGCCTGGGAAGGAGGTTTTTTGCCATAGCCGGTGATATTTTTAAGAGTTTTCCACATGTTTGCTGGTTCATTTGTTGAGAACTGATTACTTAGCTTTTCAGAGTAGCTTCTTTTTGCTGGAGGTGGAACAAATTATGTCATTCATTCATATATTTGTGTGCCCTTCCACCAATCACCCTGGGTCAACACATAGTGATGAACTCAGTGGGGTTGTTCTAAAGTTGCTGACTAGGAATATGGTTGCTATTCCTTTAATTAACAGAATAACTTGTGCAGACTGCAAATGTTGTTTTTCTTGATATTAGAAGAGGTACAGTACTCTGAATAACTTCAAATGACTCACTTAGCCTTGACTGGTACCCTTGTCTCAGAAGCTAGTGAAAGGGAGAAATTTCCTTTTATTTACATTCCCAAAATCAGGAGCTATGTTCTGCATTATAATTAGCATGAGATGCTCTGATTAGAATAGCAACATAGGCATTAACTTTGTCCAAGTTGTTTGATGATATGTTGTCCTAAATAGGTGATAAAGTAATCACTCCTACTGAAGACACAGAGAACACACCTCTAAAGCCAAGATCTACAAGAAACAGAACAACAAAAGGTAATAATCCTCTGAAACTATTGCTGAGCACATTGTAAGCCGCCCTGAGTCTTCGGAGAAGGGCGGCATATAAATCAAATTTAAAAAAAAAAAAAAGAAACAAATATACTTTTGCTTTGTAAAGCTTTCTCACAAGTGTTTTTCAGGCTAAAGAAAGGGCATATGTGACTGTATGCATACGCTGAACTAAAAAAATGGACACTCAGTTTTGGAACTACTTTGACTTCACTGAAGTGACTTGTGTTATGTTGGCTTTCTCAAGTGCAGTGCCTTGCATTTTGTTGCAATAAGGGCTCCTTGACCAAGAGTATCAACTTACAACAATAATTCCAGTACCAATTGTGTTCATAAATTGAGGACTACCTGCATTTTCAGGACATACATCCAATAACACTGGACACTTAGGAGATTCATTGGGGGTAGAGGGAACTGTAATCAGAATCAAGTTGGAACGTACCTTGCAGGACTTCTAGTCCAACCCCCTGCTCAAGCAGGAGATCCTATACCATTTCAGACAAGTGACTGTCCAGTGTTTCCTTAAAACCTCCAGTGATGAAGCACCCACAACTTCTGACGGCAAGCTGTTCCACTGGTTAATTGTCCTCACTGTTAGTGCCCTTCTCCTTAATTCCAGGTTGCTTCTCTCCTTGATTAGTTTCCATCCATTGTTTCTTGTCCTGCCCACTGGTGCTTTGGAAAATAAATTGACCGCATCCTCTTTGTGGCAACCTCTCAAATACTGGAATACTATCATGTCTCCCCTAGTCCTTCTTTTCTCTAGACTAGCCAAACTCAAATCCTGCAACCGTTCTTCATAATCTCCAGGCCTTTAACTATCTCCAGGCCTTTAACTATCTTAGTGCTCTTCTTTGCACTTTTTCCAAATTCTCAACATCTTTTTTGTAATGTGACCAAAACTGGATGCAGTATTCCAGCTGTGGCCTTACTAAGGCTTATAAAGTGGTAGTAATACTTTATGTGATTTTGATTCTATGCCTGGTTATACAACTAAGGATTGTATTAGCTTTTTTTTTTTTTGCTGCTGCCGCACATTGCTGATTCATGTTTAAGTGATCATTCACTAGGACTCCAAGGTTCCTCACAGTTACTGTTTTGGAGCCATGTTTCGCCTAATCTGTACTTGTAACTTTGGTTTTTTCCTGCCCAGGTGGAAAACCCTGCTTTTCTTCACATTAAATTCCATTTTGTAGGCCCATTGTTCAAGTTTGTCAAGATCTTTTTGGATCCTGAGCTTGTCTTCTGGGGTGTTGGCTATTCCTGTCAGCTTGGTGTCATCTGCAAAGTTAATAAGTTCCCCTTCTATTCCCTTATGTAAATCATTTATGAAGATATTGAAGAATACCAGGCCTAAGATGGAGCCTTGTGGTACACCACTGCTTACTTCCATATAGATGTAGTAACATTAAGGACTATTTGTTGAGTATGGTTTGTCAGCCACTTACAAACTCATCAAGTGGTGATGCTGTCTAAGCAATGGGATACCACAAGGTTCCGTCTTAGGCCCAGAACTCTTCAATATCTTCATAAATGACTTAGATGAGGGAATAGAGGGGGAACTTACCAAATTTGTGGATGATACTAAGCTGGCAGGAATAGCTAACACTCTAGATCAGGGGTGAAATCCAGCAGGTTCTGACAGGTTCTGGAGAACCGGTAGAGGAAATTTTGAGTAGTTCAGAGAACCGGCAAATACCACCTCTGGTTGGCTCCAGAGTAGGGTGGGAATAGAGATTTTGCAGTATTTTTCCCCTGGAGTGGGGTGGGAATGGGGATTTTGCAAGGAGTGGGGAGGGAATGGGGATTTTGCAAGGAGTGGGGAGGGAATGGGGATTTTGCAGTATCCTTCCCCTGCCATGCCCACCAAGCCACACCTACCATGCCACACCATGCCCACCAAGCCACGCCCACAGAACTGGTAGTAAAAAAATTTGGATTTCACCACTGCCCTAGATCATGATCAGCAAACCACGGCTCACGAGCCACATGTGGCTCTTTGGCCCTTTGAGTGTGGCTCTTCCACAAAACACCGAAAAGTCCACAAAGTGCCGAAAAGTCCTTCAGCCGGTGAGAAGAAAGCTGCGCATGCACGAAGATAGCGGCAGTGACCAGAGGTCTTTTCGGTGCTGTGCGCCAGTGGCTGGGTAGAAAAGAAGCCTCTCGGCTTCCAAGTTCAGCAGCAGGCTCAGTCCCTTCACACAGGGTCGCTTTTCTCCGTGCCCGAGAAAGATCAAAAGGCGCGGAGCAGCCTTTAATTAGGTAAAAGAAAACAAACCACTGAGGGAAGGAGCCCACTGAAGCTGCCCGCGGTGCAGCCGCCCCCCCTCCCCGCAGCTTGGAGCTCCAAGCGGAAGAAGTCCTCGGCTGTTGCAAAGAAGCGGCAGTTCTGGGTGAGCCATGCCCACTTCTTTCTCTTTGAGAGCTGCTTTGCAAACAAGGTGCAAAGCAGCTCTCAAAGAGAACGAAGCGGGCGTGGCACACCCAGAGTTGCTGCTTCTTTGCAACAGCCGAGGACAGAAGAATTTGCTCAGGAGCGATGCCAACAAGGAAGGCGGCTGGGTCGGAGGGAGGCATAGCCCGAGCTCTCTGGGACAGGTAAACAAGTGTGGGGAGGTGAACGGGAGCGGACTTGGCCCTCCACGTGTTGCATCCCCTCCCACTACTTTTTAATTGTAGTCAATTCAACATACATATTCAACATACCTATAGTTTAACTAAGACTTAAAACTTTGAGTAAAGTTTATTAAGTTAATTTTAGGGAACGTTGAGTGAAAGAAGATGTAATGTTGAGGATTGAGAAAGGTATGTTGAGATGGCTTGGACATATAGAGAGGATGAACGAAAGGAGATAAATGAAACAAGTATACAAGATGAGTGTGGATGGGAGAGTTGGAAGGGGTCGGCCTCAGTGAACGTACCTCAATCAGATTGAGCAAAGGCCAGCGTAGGAGTACCCTAATTAAGTTAATAACAATGTACCTACCTATATAGTTTAAGTTTAAAAAATTTGGGCCTCAAAAGAAATTTCAATCGTTGTACTGTTGATATTTGGCTCTGTTGACTAATGAGTTTGCCGACCACTGCCCTAGATGATAGGCTCAAGATCCAGATGGATCTTGACAGACTTGAACACTGGGCCCTGTCTAATAAAATGAAATTCTATATAGAGAAAAATAAAATCATTTTGCTGCTCTTATTGCGTCATCAGATAATCGCCTGGCCGCCCCGTTTAGGGTGACCCGCTCCCTGCTCCACCAGGAAGCGTGGGAGGACCTTGGAGGGAAGAGCCGAGGATTTTGTTCAGTATCTCCATGACAAAATCACTCAGATTCGGGAAGGTCTGTACTCCGACTGGGTAGGTCCAGCGAGAGTGACGGAGGCAGGTCTTGAGAATGTTATCTGGGATGAATTTGATTCTGTGACCCCAGATGACGTGGACAGGATTCTGGGTAGATTGAACGCGACCACATGTTTGTTGGACCCGTGTCCCTCCTGGTTAGTGCTGGCTTCCCGGGAGGTGACACGAGGCTGACTCCAGGGGATTATAAATGCTTCATCGGGTGAGGGTGCCTTCCCCGCCGCCTTGAAGGAGGCGGTGGTGAGGCCTCTCCTCAAGAAGCCCTCCCTGGACCCGGCAGTATTGGCTAATTATCGTCCAGTCTCCAACCTTCGCTTTGTGGCGAAGGTTGTTGAGAGTGTGGTTGCGCAACAGCTTCCCCAGTACCTGGATGAAATGTCGTATCTGGATCCGTTCCAGTCGGGTTTCAGGCCTGGGTAAAGCACGGAAACGGCATTGGTCGCGTTGGTTGATGATCTCTGGAGGGCTTGGGACAGGGGATGCTCCTCTGTCCTGGTCCTGTTAGATCTCTCAGCGGCTTTTGATACCATCGACCATGGTATCATGCTGCACCGGTTGGAAGAGTTGGGGGTGGGAGGCACCGTATTACAGTGGTTCTCCTTTCTCTCCAACCGGTCGCAGTCTGTGTTGACGGGTGCAAAGGTCGACCCCGAGGCCCCTCATATGTGGGGTGCCACAGGGATCGGTCCTCTCACCCCTTTTGTTCAACATTTATGTGAAGCCGCTGGGCGAGATCATCCGTGGTTTCGGGGTGAAGTACCATCAGTATATGCTGACGACACCCAGCTGTACATCTCCACCCCAGACCAGCCCAACAATGCCCTTGAAGTGATGTCCCGGTGCCTGGAGGCCGTACGGATCTGGATGGGGAGAAACAGGCTCAGGCTCAACCCATCCAAAACCGAGTGGCTGTGGTTTCCGACGTCCCGATATAGTCAGCTGGTGCCATCACTGACTATTGGGGGCGAATCATTGGCCCCCACGGAAAGGGCTCGCAACTTGGGCGTCCTCCTGGATTCACGGCTGTCTTTAGAAGAGCACTTGACGGCCGTGACCGGGAGGATTTTTCATCAGGTTCGCTTGATCCGCCAGTTGTGTCCCTTTCTAGATCGGGACTCTCTACACACAGTCACTCATGCCCTCGTCACCTCTCGTCTGGACTATTGTAACACTCTCTACATGGGGCTCCCCTTGAGGTGCACTCGGAGGCTCCAACTGGCGCAGAGTGCGGCCGCGCAGGTGGTTATGGGAGCGACGTGGAGTTCCCATGTCACACCTTTCCTGCGCGAGCTGCACTGGCTCCTGGTGGTCTTCCGAGTGCGCTTCAAGGTTTTGGTTACCACCTTTAAAGCGCTCCATGGCTTAGGACCTGGTTATCTACAGGACCACCTGCTACCACCAATAGCCTCCCACTGGCCAGTACGTTCCCATAGAGTGGGGCTCCTCTGGGTGCCGTCGGCCAAACAATGTCGACTGGCAGCCCCTAGGGGGAGAGCCTTCTCCCTGGGGGCACCTACGATCTGGAAAGAGGTCCCCCCAGAGATACGGAGGATCCCGGATCTGCGCACCTTCCGTTGCGCGCTTAAGACTTTTTTATTTCATCATCTCCCCTTTTTAAACGTAAATTTTAATTTGTTTTTAAATTATGGGGTATTTTAAATTTGTTCAGCCAAATTATTTAATTCGTTTTTATTCTATTTTACATTTTTTATTTATGTGTTTTATCCTGTGGCTGTTCACCGCCCTGAGTTCTTCGGGAGTAGGGTGGTATAGAAATTTAATAATTAAACAAAAGTCTTACTACGGACACGGAGGCTCAGTTGCTAAGATGCTAAGGTTGTTGATCGAAAGGTCAGCAGTTCAACAGTTTGAATCCCTAGTGCCGTGTAACAGGGTGAGCCCCCGTTACTTGTCCCAGCTTTTGCCAACCTAGCAGTTCGAAAGCACATAAAAAATGCCAGTAGAAAAATAGAGACCACCTTTGGTGGGAATGTAACAGCGTTCCATTCACCTTTGGCATTTAGTCATGCCGGCCACATGACCACAGAGACATCTTCGGACAGCACTGGCTCTTCGGCTTTGAAATGGAAATGAGCACCGCCCCCTAGAATGACTAGCACATATGTGCAAGGGGAACCTTTACCTTTAAAGTCTTACACTTAGGGAAGAAAAACCAAAAGTACACATATAGACTGGGTGAAACCAGGCATAATAGCAGTAACTGTGAAAGGGATCTTGGAGTCTTAGTGGACAATCAATTAAATATGAGCCAACAGTGTGCAGCAGCAGCAGCCAAAAAAGCCAATGCAATCCTAAATTGCATTAAAAAGGGATACAATTAAGACCAAGTGAGGTACTAATACCACTCTATAAAATCTTAGTAAGACCACACCTAGAATACTGCATTCAGTTTTGGTCGCCACACTATAAATAAGATGTTGAGACTCTAGAAAGAGTGCAGAGAAGAGCAACCAAGATGATTAGGGGACTGGAGGCTAAAACATGGATGAATGGTTGCAGGAACTGAGCGATGGCTAATCTAGTGAAGAGAATGGACATTGGTCTTACCTGATACGTCCGTTCTCTATGAGGAGGAAACAGTAGTCAGGCATGGCATGGGAATAGACTCCTCTGTGCAGCATAGGATCGAGTCTGCAGATTTGAATAGCTCCACCCTCTGCGAGTGATTCCCAGTGTTTCGGCAAAGGCGCTGAAGCAGACTGGCGTGTCTTCCTGGAATGAGAGAGAATTAAAACACCACCCACCCCACCATGAAAAAACAGGGCCTTCTTGAGAGGGTGGGGCTGGCTGCTGTTTCCTCCTCATAGAGAACGGACGTATCAGGTAAGACCAAGTATCAAGTATCCATTCTCCTCATCTGTTTTAGCCAGAGGAGCGATGCCCGGTTGAAGAAGGATGCCAATGTGGTGGTTCGGATGGCCCAGGCCGCAGATTGATGAGCTTTGATGAGGGTCTTTTCGGCCCGCTTGTCTTCTGGGCGCAGATACTCCTCCAGTGAGCCCGTAACCCGAGAAGACGATGTCAAAGCTACAATTGGGCCATCCACTGGTGGCACCTGCAATAAGTTGGAAAGAGCCGGAGCCGTTTGGTAAATGCGCTTGTCCAAGCCATTGGGCGCCGGGCCAGATCCAGGCAGAGACCATTGTCTTTGAATGCTATTGGTGAAAAGTTTTGGAGCCGGGATAAGATCAGGCTCAACTGCTGGTTCAACAAATAAGGATGTAGCCGGATCTGAACTCCCAGATGGACCCATCCCAGGTGGAGAGGGGCTCCCCATTCGCATGACAGCTAGGGCCTTGTAAAGCAAAGACCTGAAAAGTTGGGGCTAAAATGTCCAATGAAGGCGGGTTGGTCTGGGGCCAGACCCTCGTCGTCTGAAAGGGTCAACTCCCTGGATTCTTCCTCTTCAGACATGGACCCCTGCTCGGAATGCTCTGGTGAATAGTGTTGTTCTTCAGACAGTTCCTTCTGAGCCTGATAATGCTGAGGATGGGCGACCTGAGGAATGGGTTGGAGAAAGCCCTGCTGCAAACCCTGTGCCAGACCTTGCTGGATGGCTCTGGCAATAATGGCCTCCAATGTGGCCTGAAGATCCTTGGCCTGTGGACCCTCTTGAGGGCGAGGAGGGATCTGGGGCTCAGGATCCGGACTTGCAGGATCAGGCCCATTGGGGTCCCTGGGATCTGGCATGGTTTGAAAAAGAGGCTCTGCACCAGGGGGAGGAGGAGGACCGCATGGGGTGGGATGGTCAGGAGATAGCTCCCTCCTATGGTGAGGAGCAGTGCCCTGAGGAGAATTGGAGGCTGACGACGTAGTTAAAATGGCGACCGGCTGTTGCTGGGCCTTGAGAACTGAAGTAGCCAAAATGGCGGCCGGCTGTTTTTGTTGGGCCTTAAGAACTGCCTTCTCTAGTGCCTTGTGGCGCCTGGGTTCCTCTCTGGAAGGCTTGGGGGGCTTAGAGGTGGTAGAGGCTGGAGCCTTAGCCGGTGCCCTGCCCTGGCGACATGGCCGTCTTGAAGGACCCTCCCCCGGGTCGCTAGAATGCCTGTGGTGCGATGCTGAGGCAGCCGAGGTTGAGTGGTTGTGTCTCATGGCATCTGCCATTTTAGAGAAACTGCCTCGGGCGTTAGGGACCAAAAGGGCAGGAAAATAGTAATTTGAAGCACTTATCTTGGAACGAATCAGCAAGGAACTCCTCTGTAGTCGTCTTGGAGTGTTCGAAGGCAAGTGCCAGCAACGAGGAGAAAACACTCCCACACGTGTTGTTAATGAAGCCGCTAGCTGCCGGCAGTAAAAGCGGCAGGGAAGGCGCGTTTTGAAAAGGTGCATTCAGCACCAAGGAAGCTGCTGGGCAAATGCCTTAGAAACTCAGCAGATTGAGCTCTCCCGATGACAAGGGGAGGCTGAGGGGAGCCTGCGCTCTGACCCTGTAAGGGATCTGCCGGCTGGCAGTCCCACGCCGCTCTGTGGCCTTCGGCTGAAGTCTAAATATACTATGTGCACAGCATTTTGCTGGTCTACTAATTGAGTCACTTTGTCAAAGAATTAAATAAGATTGGTCTGGCATGATAATGCTAGGGTGCATCTTTCTGTGGAACACCTCTGAAGAATTTACAGGTTCATGGTTTTAAACATTGACATGTGTGTTGTGTATCCCTTTTAGGTCTGAGGAAAATAGAAATGCAGACTGAGCACCAAAGTGGGTGCTCTAGAACTAAAGGATCTGAAAGTGACAGGTAATTTCCTTGAGTTATCTGATAATTCCTGCTGTTTGGACTAGACATATGCTTTCAATTTTTTTCTTTCTTTGTGATTAAAAATTATGTTGGGTTATTCAGTGTAGATGATGAGACTGAACTCGAGGGTGGGGGTCAAACACATCATCAGCCTGAGTCCCTACGACCCCAAAGGAGAACCTGGTGTCTTGAAGACCTTGAAGTCCATTGACTCTTACCTGGCACCAATTTCTCATGTTCATTAGTAGATCAGATTCTTGTGTATAGGTTGCATGGAATAAACACAGTGCTTTCTGAACTCTAAACTGGCTCCTGGTTTCTTGTGCCTGACATCAAGTACTATTCTGTAGTAAACTGGATGATCATTTGCACATTATACATATTTATATCTATACATTTTTTTTCTGTAGAATGATGGCAAAGTGCAATTGGCTAATTTATTGAAGAACATTAGGTAGTGTCAAATAGGACTATTTAATTGGATATTGTTTCTTCCCTTCAGTATCATCTGGATGCAGGACTAAATTTGACTGCCTATGGCTGCTCCTTTGGCTGATCAGCCATGATAAAAATCTCGGGCAGGGGACAACATAAGACTTTAGTTCATCCATGGTAAAGGAGGCTTTTGGAAGAGACTCACTGTCAACATTGCCAGTTCATGGACTAGTGTAGTCTTACTTCCATCCTTCCTATAGTAACATGGACTCCCTGGACACTAATGTCCAAAGCAGCTGAAGGAGAGGGGGCAGGAGTGGGAACTGTGTTGATGGGAAGAATGGGGGAGAAGGTGGTGGTGTTGGCAACTTCTCATGGAGGAAAAGTAAAAGAAAGTGTGCTCAGGTGAAAATTAAAATAAATAGTGGAAAGATCTGGAGATGGGTTCTTTCCACTTTATCTATTTTGATATTCCTTTTTTTTTTTTTTTTTTGAGAAGGAACTAGCTCCCACAAAACCCAATCTGGTAACTATCAAGCACATTCTCTTACGGTTTTAAAGGTTTGTCAGAAAATGTCAATTTATTAATGAGACTTGACAGAAATGTAGTTTTAAAAATGCATGTATAATTTTGAGTAAATTAGGGAAAAGAAAGGTTTGAATGTTGCTTGAGCAAGCTGGTTTATTTACCCGGTTGCACTTTAATCTTAAAACAAATTCTAAGAATTACATCCAGGCAGGTGATTATCAATATACTTAAACCGCCTTTAGATCTGTATGTACCTTCCCCAGCTACAGAATTTTATGGAGTAAGCTGTATATCTGTCAAGTCACTTGAGAGCCAAGTTTCTTGCAGAAAGATGACACTGAATGTAACTAATTAGACTTCATGCATCCTCCTCTTGCAGCTCTAGATATGGGGTTCTCCTCAGAGTTATAGAGAGGATTGGCATTAAGTCTACCAGAATAAAGATACTCTAATTAATTGGAACATGAGTAGTTCATTCTCAAAATGCAGAGATAACCAGGTTTCATAACTACATTTATGTCATCTTGCTGTAAGAAACCTAAGAGAAATCCAATATAAGCTTGTCCTTCATTAGAATTGGATACCAACATAATCAGAGTAACTGCTTTTAGATCTGGCCCTTAAGCAATCGATAAATTGCCAAAAGCATCTACAGCAAATTGTCTGTTATTATTTACTGGAAAAGCAATGAAAAGCATGTCCACCTAGACAGAATTTACTGCTATAAACCAATTTAGGACTTGATTTCCTGTGTACACACACACACACACACACACACAAAAATTAACTCAGGCACTGATGGAGGGTGGCTTCTAATTAAGAAAAATACTGCTTGTGTCCTATTGAAACCATTACATCTCAAACATCTTTCTTTCCTGGCAGAAAAATTCAGCAACCTGTTTCCATAACATATTCGAAATCATCCTGCCGAATCAAAACAACAGCTCTTGCAAAAACGAAAATGGATCTCTCCAAGCTTCTAGACAAAGAATAGGTTAACCAAATCTGATGGTCACTAAAATTTGCTTTATGTGCTGCATAATAAAGATAAAACCTTTTTAATGTGGTATATTTCATACAAAGATGTCTCTATTTTTTTATAGTGCCCATTAAGTATGCTTGAGAATTATACTTAATTACAACCTATTGCATATACAGTTCAAGCTAAAGTTCAAACTCTAAAAGCTGTCTTGGATGGTTAAATCAGTTTTGTTTTTCAAAATGTAAATGTATTTTGAAATTTGTCCTTTGAAATGTAATAAAATGATGTAGATTGTCCATAGTATTTATTAATATGGCAGATAAATTATTTTTACTTCAACAAAAGAGTGACTGCTATACATATTCCGTCCTCCAACTTCTCAATTAAAAGTTTGGAAGCTTTTAGCCTTAAGAATTTAAAAATGAAAATCATTCTAATGCAGAACTGCATCAATAAAACAGCCATATGTATTATTATGAATTATCAGAAGTACATTGCAAAGTGCATGCTAACTTTTTGAACTATAAAAGTAAGCATTTTAGTGTCTTCCCACCAAAGACTAGTAGTATTAGTAATGCGAAGAGGGTTTAGAAGGATGCAGACTGCCCAAAGCTGAATGTATTTAATCATAAAAATATTGATTTTTTGCGCTGAGCAAATGAATATTCATTATAGCTCTTCAAACTTGATAGTGGTTTCTTCTCTTAATAGCACCTCAGAACCAAAACCATGGATCCTAACATGTCTTGCAGTGCCAGTAGTTTTACAAACATGCAGCATCCATGTATGAAAATGTAAAGGGGGTTGAATTAGACGACCTTCAAGGTCCCTTCAACTCTTATTCTATGTACTAAACTACCGTATTTTTGCTCCATAAGACGCATACCTGCTCCCAAAGTGGGTGGAAATGTCTGTGCGTCTTATGGAGCGAAAAATACGGGCCGTGGCGATGGGGTCCTTTTACAGTCCTGAATCCCGCCTCTCCTGTCTGTCATTGCCTGTTTTCCTCCTCTAAACCTAGGTGCATCTTATGGTCAGATGCATCTTATAGTGCGAAAAATATGGTACGTTCATTGATAGAATATACCTACCTGCTATGAGATATTCTTGGGTATCTCTTGCATATGAGTCACATTCATATACAATGTGCACCAGGAGAAATTGTGTTACCCATTGCACTTGATTATAGTCACTAGCAGCATCCCACGGTCACATGACCAATTTCTGAGATTTATCTTTGATTTCCAGCAAAAAACACTAAGTATAATGCATTCGTTAAGGACCATGGTGTTTACTTAATAATCACTGCATTTGCTTAATGACTGTGGTGTTGAACCACCACCTCTTAATGACTGGTGTTGAACCACCACCACAAAAATGATAAAATTGGTCATGGTCAAATCATGACTGCCTTAATGACTGCCACGACTAATTCTGGGCTTGATTACAGTTATAAGTCAAGGACTAACTGTATTCTTCATTAGCTGACTATCATGAATCAAATACATCCAAATTTTTCTTCAGTTGGAAATTTAATCTACCAAAAGTGATCAAAGCGGAATTTAAGTCACTACACAAGTTTCTTCCTAACAAGAAGTGCAAATTAGGATGAATCCAATTAGTGTTCAACTGAACTTTTTTCTCCATTGCAATTCTGATGTCTTTCAAAGCATTTTGATAAGTGATATATAGGATTAGATGCAGATCCTAGATGGCTTATTTTTAAAGCAAACTGGACAACTGGAATAGTAAACAACAAATTCAGAAAAGAAAAAGCAGGAGATAGGTTGCAACCATTTTAATCTGAGTGTAGTGTAACTTCCCACAAAATGTCACCCCACTTCCCAATATTTAATAAAATGTTGATAAAGTGAAGGCTGGTTAAGTGACTCAAAGGGTCTCCTTTACAATCAGTGGCCTTTCAGCATTTTTTTTTTAAAAAGACATTTCATACAATAAATGAAAATTATGATTTAGAAAGCATAGCATACATTCTGATCATTATCATCTGAAAGATTTTACAAACCCTTTGCATTTTTATACAGCTCTGCACCAAGATAAAACTATTCAATTTCTGAATAATTTTTACACATCACGTTACATAAATATATTAACATCTGTGCGCAAAATTAAACTAGAGAATATATAATTAGCGGCAAAAAGATGGGGAAAAATACAACATACTGTTAAAAAGATAGCCTCTGCTTCATACAGGTCTTAGAATGAAGATATTTTTTGTATTTACATGCAAAGAATACAGCGAGTGATCAATATTCACGATTATGGAACTATAGTATGTTATTTCATGATCAAAATGCTTATTTAGCAGGAAAAAAAATCCACATAATGTACAAAACAATAGTGCAGGAAGAGCTTCAAACAACTGTTCTCTTCGTTTTTGAGTTTTTGGTTTAAAAACTATACATCTGACCAAAGATGCTGCTGTGAAACTTAGTTTTTACTCCACAGGTAGATTTAAGGCACATAATCATTTTCAAAGGTTGGTTCTTTATGTCAAATATGTTCCAGTTTTCACATTTTTAGGGCCAGGAATACTATTTTAATAAATTATTTTGTAAAGACATAGTAGATGCATTTTCTGACTGCTAGTGTACTGTTAATAAAAATGTCGTTGGCTTATACAAATGTTAGCCTTGTTGGAACATAGTTCTATTGTAGTAAACTATATCTAGTACACAGATGCCATTTAATTATATTACAAATATTTTCTGATTGAAAAAAGTGTAGCCTCTTTCTATACCTATTTAAACAGCAGTCACAATTTTGCTTAAATTTTTAATTTTGAAGCAGAAAAAGCTAAAGCTTGATATGTCTAGAGATAATGTTACAGTCAATCCCTGATACAGGAATGCTCTTCATTAGCCAAAAGTTGATTCCTTTATTTTCAGTAAACTTAGATGCTCACCTCTAAAGTGACGTCTAAATTTTGGGATTCTTATTACACGTTCCAATAGTTTTCATGTCTACACATTCTTGCATGATGGTATTCAGGCTGGATGCCCCCAAGTCTTTTAGTTTCAACAAGATGAATGCACCATGTATCTTCTAATCAAGGTTTTGGCCTTATGTATATATCCTGAATGTGAATTTCTTCACAAGTTCAGATTCTCAAACCTCTTTTAAGGTACAGAAGAAAAGGACAAGATTTATAGCAAGGGACAGGTTTGTATGTTTATACGGTATATCCTCGTCTCCCAGCAAACTGGACAATTCACTGGAGCTAGAGAATCACAAATGAGAGTGCTTGTGATAACTTTCCCAACCTCTCTTTCCCTGTTCTCCAAATGCTCCAAAATACACCAAGTGCACAGGGATGAAATAATAAGTTGGACAAAACCAGTCTAAGATCTGAATTTTACTTCCTCAAGGGAGTCTTTCTAATGCAGCTTTATAGGTAAAGGGGAAAGAAATTCGTCAACAATAGGAGCTAAGCAATCTTTTGTTAAGCATAAATACTAAATATATTTTGTTCTCAGCTAAATTCTAAAATCTGACTAAATTGCTGTACAGATGACCAGGCAGAGCCCTTCGTGCCCACAAGAGATCCAAGTCCAGCCCATCTTGGATTCCTGTGACTCTTATCAACCGCCAATTTGGATGGGCATTAGTAATTCAGATTCTTGTAGAGATGTTTAGGCTTGCAATAAATCTTTACACCCATTTGAACTGCCTAGATCTCCTGATTTTACTGGTGCTTGACAATTGCTCAATTTGCAATTCTATTAATTATATCTCAAAAATAACTAGCCTCATATCTGAACTTTTGTAGGAGAGAACAAGTGAGCAGTAAGTTGGTTTTTGCTCATTTGTTTGGGTGCATCTATAAATAAATCAACTATATATAGACAGTTATTCAAGTGCTAATTCAGGGCTATCAGATAGTATGCTATACAACTGTACAACTGAAGCCCATGATACAACCTAAGAAATAGAAAATGTATTACATTGACTGCCATGGAATGAGTTTCCTTTTTATTAGAAAACATTAGACAAAGCCAGAACTTATTCAATAGAGCAGGGGTCCCCAATCTGTGAGCTGCAGCCCATTACCGAGCTGTGGCTTATTTGCAATTGGGCCGTGTGAGTGGTGGGCTGGTGCACACACGCACAGCCCAATTTGTGTGATTGACAGGCACTGGCACTTGCCGTCCAACTTGCGAGAGCAGTGGACACTAGCACTCGCAGCCACACTCACGTGTGCGGCAGGCACCGTGCTCACAGCTCCACTTGCACAAGCAGCACCCACACCCACCCACTGCTCACACAAATGAAGCTGTGCGACTTCCGCCGGCACCGCCGACATTGCTGGACGCTCTTTTTTGGAGCGCCAGCCCTGTGATCTTGTTAGCCATTCTGACAGCGCAAATCAGCTGTCCGACGGCTGGAAAACCTTTCCCTTGGGAGAAGAAGGAAAGGAGAGCAATCGGATGGGGGTAGAGCTCCCCAAAAGCCCCTGAAATAGCTTTGGGGGCTAGGAGGGTGAGAGCTCCCCAGGAAATCCGGTGAAACTCGGAGATCCAGGGCGCTTCTGCTTTAAGCAGAAAAAAACGTCACAACCGTCTCTGCAATCTTTATTGAGATTTAAATTGTTTATCTATGCAGACGGAGTGAAGACAGGAGAGCAGACAATTGCAAGTAACAAGCCCTTAATTCCATGCTTAAATTGTTACTTTTGGAAGTTGATTGAAGGAAGGGAGAAAATGGTGCTTGTGCTTAATAGGGCGTGAAACTGAAACTTAACTCTCGTTAAAGCTGTTAACATCCAGCATTCTTCAAGGTGGTTGGAGAAAAAGAAAAAGAGAAATGGCTGGCTTTATTGAAAGTCTTGAAGGTTCACTGTTACAAACATAATTAAAGACACAAATACTGATTGGGGATCTCTTTAAAGAAATATTCGAATCATTTACCTCTGTGATAGTGGAGAGAATTGAAGGACTTTTTAAAAAGGATTTTATTCAAGTTCGAAACAAAGAGTCAAGCGAAGATATTGTACCGGAATTTCAATTGCTAAATAACAGTGATTTGCTGAATGAAGAAATTCAGTCTAATGTGCCTCCGGGAAATGGAATGGATGTTTCTCAAATTAAGAAGGAAAGGCTGAGAGGCTTGAAGAAGCGTAATCAGGAAATACTGAGTGAGATTTCCCCAAAGGCTTTGTTACAGTCAATTGGAAAATTGTCAGGTGGTGTTGGGATTCCTAATATAAGAAAGAAGATTCGAAGTGGAACTTTACAATTTCTTTACAAAAATGGATTCTTAATTGCAGTTAAGGAGATGTGTTTACTGAGAGGAACTACTTTGCGAAGAGAACAAGATGAAGGTGGAGGAATAAGACTGAAAAAGAAAGTTCGCAAAAAAGTTAGGAAAAAATGGAGATGGAAAAATTACAATCTTTTTGTTGGGGGAGGATAGTAATAGTGAAAATGAATGATTATACCTGCATTTAGGGATATTATTTGTTTTGAAAAGTTATACTATAGTGAAAATGAATGATTTACTTATATTTAGGGATATGATTTGTCTAGAAAAGTTATATTAAATAATGTTATGTTTGTATTGATATGGATTACTGACCAAATCTTTACCATTGTTTTGAAGCATATTAATACTAAAGTTGTATGTCAAGGAATGTTTTGTTGAAGAATCTATATAAGCTTATGGGTTAAAAATGGTGCAAGGGTTGAGGGAAGGTTTTTATAATATTTTTTATAGACTTTAAATAGTGAAGATGTTATTTAATTATACGTAATGGATTTGTAGAGAACAAGATCAATAAGTTTGTATAAAGTTATTAAGCAAGGAATGTTTCTAGGCAGAATCAATATAAGTTTGTGGGGTAAAAAGTAAAAATAAGGTTTTTTACAATATATTTTGAGATTGGTTAAAATATTTTGCTAATGTGTTAATATATGTAAGGGTTGGAGATGTGATGGTTAATCGTAACTGGGTTCTGATTGTGTAATGCTGGAAGTTAAGGGTTTTTTTTTCTCTTTCTTTTTTTTATATATGTTTGTTAGATGCTATATCCTGTATTTGCTCTGGGAAGTCCGGGGGGGGGGAGGGTTGGGGTAGGAGGGGGGGAGGGGGGAAGGGAAAATATGTGTAAAGAATCTGGAGAGGTTCTTGGAGTTTACGTAACTGTTTCTTTTTAAAGAGGTTGTTAAATTGCAAATGTGACTGTATAATCCATATATGGAAAGATGGCAAAGGGTTTATATTTTTCTTGTAAAAATGTTTTTTTGCCTTGTAAAACTCTTTAATAAAAAAAAAAAAGTAGCTCAAGGGCTCACAGACAAATGAAGCTGTGCATGGGCACTTGTGCAAACCTGCCCCTCAAACCCTTCCCCTCTTCACCCCCTCCCCATGCCAGGCTGCCAACCCGGAAAGGTTGGGGAACGCTGCAGTAGAGTTCAAACCTTCTACAGATAATTGAACTTAATGACTTTTGCATTTTAGATGATTGCATATAATCCATCAGTTTGGAATTAGAACATAGAATTTAGGATAACAGTTGGAAGAGACCTTGAAGGTATTCTAGTCCAACTCCCTGTTCTAGCAGGAAAACCCATCCCATTCCAGACAAATGGCTGTCTAGTTTCTTCCTGAAAACCTCCAGTGATGAAGCATCCACAACTTCTGGAGGTAAGCCACTCCACTGATTAACTGTTTCCATTGTTAGGAATTTTCTTAGTTCTAGGTTGGATTTCAATTTGATAAATTTCCATCTGTTGTTTCTTGTCCTGCTTTGGAGAATAGGTCAACCCACTTCTATGGCAGCCCCTCAAATACTGGAAGACAGCTATCATGTCACCACTAGTACTTGTCTTAGTTAGACTAGTTATACCTAGTTCCCTCAATCATTCATCATATGATTTAGCCTCCAAACCCTCTTATCATCCAGGTTCTGCTGCTTAGCAGTGTGACCAGAAGAGATATATAGATACTATCAAAATGATATATAGTATTTACTATATGATAAAGGGTTTGAACCCTATAATAATTGGGCTCCATAGGTCTGATGATTCCCAAGGAGGATGAAAATGGTCATATATCGCTTCCTGGTGGTCAGTGTAACCTAATGAAGCACACAATGTAACCCATAGGATATGGATTGTGTAACCATGGGAGAAATGCCTCCTCCCCGCCAAGAGACGGGGGTTGGAAATTAAAGGTAATCATTAACTTTCAACCACAATTGAGCCCAACATTTCTATTGCTAAGCAAGACAGTTGTTTTGCCTCATTTTATGACCTTTTTGGTCACAATTGTTAAGTGAATCACTGCAGTTGGTAAGTTAATAATATGGCTGTTAAGTGAATCTGGCTTTCCCATTGAATTTGCTTGTCAGAAGGTTGCAAAAGATGATCATATAACTCTGGGACACTGCAACAGTCATGAATACATGCCAGTTGTCAAGAGGGTGAATTTTGGTCACATGACCACAGAGCTGCTGCAATGGTTCTAATACATATATTAGAACCATATATATGTATGTATGTATGTATGTATGTATGTATGTATGTATGTATGTGTGTGTATATATATAGACTACCTGTATCTATATTCTGATAGATACAGGTAGTCCTTGACATACAACATTTCATTTAGTGACGATTTGAAATTACAACAGCATTGAAAAAAGTGACTTGACCGTTTTTCTTACTTATGTCTGTTGCAGCATCCCCATGTTCACATGATCAAAATTTGGACGCTTGACAACTGATTATTTATGACAGTTGCAGTATTTCAGGCTTGTGTGATCACTTTTTGTGACCTGAGAAGCAAAGTCAATGGGGAGAACTGGAAGTGTTGCAGTGAAAGCGGCTGGAAAAAAAGGGGCTCTGATGAGCTCCGTGAAAATCCAGCCAGACAAACCACTGTTGGGGGGGGGGGTCTTTGGATCGGAAATGTCCTCTAGGGACAGTGAAGAAGGAGAGGCATCTCGGAAGACCAAGAGGAACAGGCAAGTTCCTCGAAAGGTCAGAGGCAGCTCTTCGGACCAGCAGCGGGGGTGGCGGCCATTGTAAAATGACTGCTCTGAAGCTGGGGCAACCAGATTAAGTTTTTGTGCAGGAGCAGTGTTTGAACGGAGTGCTGGTACTGGGTGAGTGATTGGCCAACTCACAGGTAAAAGATAATTTCGAATTGGATTAAAAGGTGTCCCGGAGCTGAAATGAGCGGCTAATTGGCACTTGGGAAATTCTATGGAGGGAGAAGAACAAAGAGGAGGCTAAAATACTAAAGCCCAAGAAAGTTTTTGTATCTATAATTGGATTTGGAGAAACTAAAAATAATAAAGGAACCCAAGGAAAAGTATTTTTTACATGGATTTAAATATTTTTGACAGCTTTGACATTTAGTTGGTTTGAAAATATTGTGGATTTGAGAGAGACATCTGCTGGCTGAAAGAGAGTACTGCAATATTTACTGGAAGGAAGAAGGGAAAGTACAGCTGTGACCTAAAAGATAATTTGGAAACTCTGAGAACTTTTAAGGAGTATCTGTCTTTCTACATTGCTTGGTCTCGATTCTCAATGGCTATGGAAGATACAAATATTTAACTTGAAGTGGACTGGATAAATACTTAAATTGGACATTATCTGAAAACAAAAAAAGACTATATGGATTTTAAATTTTAATTAAATGTGACATTTAAAAGTTTTAACACTTTCTTCAATTGGCAATATGAAGTCTTGGATGTATGAGGAATTAATTGAGATGTTTAAAAATATGCATGAATCATTAAAGGGTAATAAAAAGTCAGAAATTTTGCTGGAACACACAGAACAAGAAATAGGGGAGAAGGTGGCAGAAGAGAGCATAAATGAGGAGCAAGAAAATAATATTGAAGGAAAAGGAATTGAATGCAAAAAGCAGTTAGATGATTTCATTGGGATTTACAGTGGCAAAAAAAGAGTGGATGGGGGGAACATCTCCCAAAAAAGAATCAATCAAAGGGTAAAGAGGGAAAGAGTGGAAAGAGATTAGGAGAAAACTTGGGGAGAACTATTTGAATAATATAACTAAAAGTGAGAAAAAGGAGTCAGAAGAAAAGATATAATAAATATTAAAAAAAAGAAAAAAGAAAAAGAAGAAGTTAAGAGAGTGGGAAAAAAGAAGAAAATTATTAAGAAGTGGAATTTTGGAGAGACCAAGAGAAAATGGTTAAAGAAGGGAAGATTAGTGGAAAGGAGGAAGGGAAATAAGATAAATATTAGTAGATTTAAGGGAACTGTATTAATGTTATTAATTGTGGATGGTCAACTAAATTAAAGGGTTTTAATGTAAGATTTGAATATGATGATGTATATTGTTTATAGTAAAACAGAATAAGAAATGAAATATGAAATGGTAATTTGGTTTAATTTTGAAGACAATTTTAATTAAGAGACAAAGTTGAAATGTTAAAAAGTGGGATGGGGATTTTGAGAAATATATTCTGTAATGGAGAAATAAGATAATTAATTGATGTTATTGTAAGAGATTAGGAATTAAGGGTGGATAGTGATACTGTTTATGTATTATGTATTAAGAGAAATTAAGATAAGACAAAGAAGTATGGAAAAAGAATATTATGGATGAAATTGGAAATATGTAAAATGGACTTGGGAAAAAAAAGAACAATGTGGTAGAAGTTGAAATAAGATATGGTGAAAAATGATTAATTCGTGATAAAGAACTATATGAAAGAGATGAATATGGGAAAAATGGGAAGATTGGAATAGATTATAAAGATTAATATATATAAAATATATAAGATGTGACCCGGTCAACACTCTATTCATAAAATATGTATGAAGAAAGAAAATTTTTAATAAAACTTGTTTACTAAAAAAAAAAAAGAAGCAAAGTCAATGGGGAAGCCAAATTCACCTACTTCCTATTGATAGGAATCAATATTATAGTAATGTATTAATTATTATTCAATGGGGGAGGTAATATGTGTGCATGCATTGGTTTTTTTCTTTTATTTTTGATCTACTTTTTAATGTCTTGATAGTTTTGTGTTTGCCTTTCTGTTTTGTCTCTTTTGCTTGTTTGGGAGTTTTGTGTTTTAGCTTTCTTTAGAATAAAATAAATAAAATTTAAAAAAGAAGTGAAAATAGTAGCTAGGTAACTTAACAACTACAGTGTTTCACATAACAACTGGGGCATGAAAGGTTGAAAATGGAGGAAACTCACTTAACAACTGTCTTGCTTAGCAACAGAAATTTTGGGCTCAATTGTGGTCGTCAGTCAAGGACAACTTGTAAAGCCAAGCAGTTCAAAACAGAATTAACAAATACATCCTTAGAATCATTCAGTGTCTTTCAAAGTCTATTTCTGCATTATGCAAACTAAAACTAATCTCTTCTTTCCTGAAAAGATGCACTACTAAAACAGAGCAGTGTTCCTCAACCTTTGCAACTTGAAGATGTGTGGACATCTTCAAGTTGCAAGTGAACTCCCAGAATTCCCCATCCAGCATAAATTGTCCTCCTCTTGCCAATTTTGGCCTGGCAGGGAGGGGTTGAACTTTTCTGATACACTCAAGTGCAACACTACCAAGGAATTGCTAGTTTAGACAGATAATATAATTGTCTTTTTTCACTGGAATGCACAGTAGGAATAACCTTGAGGACCAGGAAGAAGAGCCACAATCAAGGCAATGGTCAGATAAAAGAAATATGAGTCTAGAGTACACATGTAATTTGAATAACAAAACAACAGTGTTGGAAGGGACCTTGGAGGTCTTCTAGTCCAACCCCCTGCTCAAACAGGAAACCCTATACTATTTCAAACAAATGATTGTCCAATCTCTTCTTAAAAACTTCCAGTGTTGGAGCATCCACAACTTCTGGAGGCAAGTCATTCCACTGATTAATTGCTCTGTCAGGAAATTTCTCCTTAGTTCTAGGTTGCTTCTCTTGTTTAGTTTCCATGCAATGCTTCTTGTCTTGCCTTCAGGTGCTTTGGAGAATAGGTTGGCTCATCTTCTTTGTGGCAGCCTCTTAGATATTAGAACACTGCTGTCATGTCACCCCAGTCCTTCTTTTCATTAAACTAGACATACCGAATTTCATTAAACTAGACATATCCAATTAAATTAGGTATACCGAAATACCACTGGTGAAATCCAATTTTTTTTTACGATCAGTTCTGTAGGCATGGCTTGGTGGGCATGATAGAGGAAGGATACTGCAAAATCTCCATTCCCACCTCACTCCAGGGGAAGGATACTGCAAAATCCCCATTCCCCCCCCACTCTTGGGGGAAGGATATTGCAAAATCTCCATTCCCACCCCACTCTGGGACCAGCCAGAGGTGGTATTTGCCAGTTCTCCGGCAAATTTCTGCTACCGGTTCTCTGAACTACTCAAAATTTCCACTACCAGTTCTCCAGAACCTGTCAGAACCTGCTGGATTTCACCTCTGCAAAATACCCAATTTGGTCTCAGACAAAACCTCTCTACTACTCAAAAAGATAGATGGAGGGAGAGGGAAAGTCCATTGAGACTTAAAAGATTCTGTTACTGCAACCTTCTAACAAAAATAGCATTAGTACTCATATAGGGTGAAATCCAGCAGGTTCTGACAGGTTCTGGAGAACCGGTAGCAGAAATTTTGAGTAGTTCGGAGAACTGGCAAATACCACCTCTGGCTGGCCCCAGAGTGGGGTGGGAATGGAGGTTTTGCAGTATCCTTCCCCTGGAGTGGGGTAGGAATGGAGATTTTGCAGTATCCTTCCCCTGCTATGCCCACCAAGCCACACCACGCCCACAGAACCGTATAGTAAAAAAATTTGGATTTCACCACTGTATTCATAACTCTGGTTTCCTAGTCTGGTTTACCCTGAAGGGCTGATATTAGCATATTTTTATCTTATGGTACAAATATTTTATATCACTCCTGGAATATATATTGTAGAAACAAGTGCAATGAGATTGCTTGCCTTGCAGTTAAATTTTTGCCAAATGTAAATCTATACAATCCATCTGGTCCTCTTATATTGAATCTATTCAAAGTCTTAAAAGTCTGGCATTTAAAATGTTCTTTGAAAATGAACTTATAAACATGAAATAATTTGCCACCTATGGTTACATACTGTAAAATTGGCCATGAACTTAAAAAGTCAGTTTCTTAAGCAAAGTTAACACAAAGTACATTGCATTACTCCTATACTAAAGAAACACTATCCAAGAAATAGGTATGTGCATTAGCCCCTCTTGCTCTAGTCTTTCTGATGTGTCTGTGCAGATATCTCAGGAGAGAAGAGTAAGACCTCTGCAAAGTACAACACCAATGAAGCTCTGTATAATTGACTGGCCATCTGATGACAGTCTGGCAGGCCCGTCTCTGGAGAGAGGACAAATAGGGTTAGCTTTCATCCTCCACAGTGGTGACACTCCTTTTTCCCTTGTGCCTAAACCATATTTTCCAAAGCTAAGTTCTTTTGAGATCTGTGCAACCCACCAAAGGATACCATTTAATCAAGAGAAAGTACAAAATATGACTAGGAATTGGATGTAGAGGCAGATTTCTTACTAGAAATATCATTGATAAACCCTACAAGTTTTAAGTGGTACACATCAGCCTCCATACACCTGGGACAAAATACTTTTAAAAACATCTAGCACCTTCCAATTGTATCTTATACTTTCTAGAACTCTGATGTAACAAAAGAAATCTGAAAATAGAAACAGGCTGCCACTGCCTATTGCAGAAATAGGCTGCAACATACCAAGAGAAAGTTATCATAATGTTCATTTGAACTCATTGAATCTCTTGGCTTGAACTTTAGGCTGGAGAAACCTCATCCATAACTGTGCTAAATGTTTCTCTAGACTTTAGGTCTTATATTAGTTTTCTCTTCTTTTTTTTCCCAGAACGCTAATGCCTGTCTTGCTCTTGGTAACTCATTATCCCTGTAAGCCTATTTCAGATAAAATACAGGGCCTCAAGGACAAATTATCACTTGTGCTGTCCACCGGAGGGGCAGTTTTTAGGACACTCTGCAAATTATAATGGAAAAATAAGGCAATGCCAAGGTTTCTGAATTTGCTTTGATATATTCTGCAAAATGGATTCCCTTTTAGTCTTCTTTGTTGAATCTTAAGATGGATATCTTAACATGCATGCAACTTGTCACAAATAAAGAGAAAAGAAGTTCCATTGTACTATTACTCACTGGGGGTGGGGATAACATTTGGAAGTCAATATGCAACCATATGATTGGAATGGTTAGCATTCTTGAGATATTTTGATAGGCACGTCCCAAGGAACCAGTCCTTAGATCCTTCACATCAACACGGACACCATCCTATATGCAAGTTTGTCACTAATTTGTGCATCAACAGAAATAACTCTTAGCTCATATTGCAACAATTTCAATTAAATGCAACCTCCAGAAAGGAGTTTGAGTTTTTAGCTCTTCAAAGCAGTTTTGTTTAGTTAGTACAGCAATGACTTGCTCAGTTTGACAATCATTCACAGTACTGCATGCTTCTCTGGGATGATGACAGATGAATTCATTTTAACAATTCATGGGATTTACTTGAGAGCTTCCATGGAGAGGCAATTGGAATGGGATCATGGAGAATTCAACAGCTCTGCTAGCAAGTCCACCCAGCAAAGGCAGCCCAACAGGTTTAAGAGGACCTAAAAGAAAGGAAGATGCCATGATAACCTAATTTGCAATCTCTTCACATTACAAATCTGGCAGGAAAAGTTGAGATGATACAAATTGAGAATAATGTATTTATAACTTTAATTGAGAATAATGTTTAATTGAGAATAATGTATTTATAACTTCTGTTCAATGCAGGTTTTTTCTTAAAGAAATGTAGTTGCAATTTAGCACAGTTCCAACCTTTTCAAAGACAGAGATTTTAATCAGAAATTTAAGCATGCTTTTATTTCTCCTACTGACATCAATGGCAAAACCTGTCTAGATGGCCAAAACTCACTTTTTTCATTGGGAATATTTATAAAACTGTAAGATGATGCCAAGAGTAATTGTCACCTGTTTATTAACTAAGGTGCATGAATATATAGTACAACTCATCTTAAATCACAATGAATTTAAATAAAAAGTCTAAATAGTTTGCTCTGTGTTCTGAGTGAACAATGTTGTGTGGGGAGGAATGTAAAAAAAAAAAAGTAAACTGTAGAGGGTACCTAATGAAAACGCCTAGAAGCAAGCAAAGTTATAACCAGAAGCCAATACAGGTTTGTCAAAAACAGATTATGTCAAACAAATCTTATTTCATTCTTTGACTACATTAGTGGACCAGCGAAATGCAGTGGACATTACATACTTGGATTTCAGTAAGACATTTGACATTTGACAAAGTAGACCACAAATAATTTGTTGGTAAACTAGAAAAATGTGGGATAAATAGCATCACCATCAGATGGATTTGTAACCGGCTGACAAACTTCACTCAACATGTATGCAGGTTGCAACTACATCTACATGGAGGGAAGTAAGCAGTGAGGTACCCCAAGGTTCTGTTTTAGGCCCAGTACCCTTCAACATTTTCATAAATGATTTAGATGAGGGAATAGAAGGGGAGCTCATCAAATTTGCAGACAACACTAAAGTGGCAAGAATAGCCAATACCCCAGAAGATAGACTAAAGATAAATCCAGATGGATCTCGACAGACTTGAACACTGGGCCATATCTAACAAAATACCTACTTCTTGGTAAGCTAAAAAAAGTGGGATAGATAGCATTACCATCAGATGGATTTTATAACCGTACTCAATGAGTAGTCCTTAACTGTATTATGTCTACAAGCAGTGGGGTACCACAATGTTCCGTCTTAGGTCCAATACTCTCAATATCTTCATAAATTATTTAGATGAGGAAATAGAAGGGGAACTTATCAAATTTGCAAATGATACTAGATTGGGAAAAACCAGGCTTAATAGTAGTAACTGTGAGAGGGATCTTGGAGTCTTAGTGGACAACCAATTAAATATGAGCCAACAATGTGCACCGGCAGCCAAAAAAGCTAATGCAATCCTAAATTGCATTAACAGAGGGATTCAATTAAGTTCAAGTGAGATGCTAATACCACTCTATAAAGCCTTAGTAAGACCACACCTAGAATACTGCATCCAGTTTTGGTCACCATACTATAAAAAAGATGTTGAGACTTTAGAAAGAGTGCAGAGAAGGGCAGCAAAGATGATTAGGGGACTGGAGGCTAAAACATATGAAGAACGGTTACAGGAACTGGGCATGGCTAGTTAGCGAAGAGAAGGATCAAGGGAGACATGATAGCAGTGTTCCAGTATTTGAGGGGCTGTTACAGAGAGGAGGGGGTCAAACTATTTTTCAAAGCACCTGAAGGCCAGACAAGGAATAATGGATGGAAACTGATCAAGGAGAGATTCAACCTAGAAATAAGGAGAAATTTTGTGTGAGAACAATCAATCAATGGATTGCCTTCAGAAGTTGTGGGAGCTTCATCACTGGAAGCTTTCAAGAAGAAGCTGGATTGCCATTCTGTCAGAAATGGTGTAGGGTCTCCTGCTTGGGCAGGGGATTAAACTAGACTAGATGACCTACAAGGTACCTTCCAACTCTATTCTTCTGTTAAAATGAAATTCAACGTAGAGAAAAGTAAGGTTTTACACTTAGGCAAGAAAAACCAAGTGTACAAGTGCAGATTAAGTGAAACTTGGTTCAATAGCAGTAACTGTGAGAGGTATCTTGGAATCCTAGTGGACAATCACTTAAATATGAGCCAACAGGTCATATTTACCTAATCCTAGGTTGCATTAACAGAGAGATAGAATCAAAATCACATTAAATATTAGTACCACTTTATAAAGCCTTAGAATATTGCATCCAGTTTTGGTCACCATATTATATAAAAAAATGTTGAGACTGGAAAGAGTAGAAAGACAAGACAAGAAGAAATGGAAACTAATCAGCAGGTCAGTTTTCTTTGTATAAATGAAAAAGGTATCTTTGAAAAAGTAATTAGATGGGAAAGAGAACTCCATAGGCACCAATCAATTTACACTGCTTACACAGTGACATAATGGGTATTAATATCAGGTATCTTTTGAAAGTGTATCATGAGGCATGATTTCTTTTTCAAAAAAGAAATTACATTAACAGAGAGAAAAGTGTTACAATAAGGGGGGCAGACATGCCCTGAGTAGTAAGAGATTATATACAATCAATGATAAACTGAATAGAATATAGGTCAAATTGACAGATGTCTCCAGTTTTTACTATTCAACCTCCTCCTGACTGCAATTATCAAATATGAATTGGGGTATACTGATCAGTAGAACATCTGAAACATCAAATAGATTACACTAATGTCCAGAAAATGAACATCTAGAACCCTCAAATGCTGAAAAGCTTCAATCCTAAATACAGTTTACAAATAAATCCTTCTGAATTCAGTAACATATATATTTATTTCGTATTTCTAAACCACCCATCTCCCTGGATTAAATTCAATACTGAAACAATTTCCTTAATATTTATGTAGTCAGTACAATTATATCTATGCCCACTTTATATAAAGTATAGATACTTGAAGCTGAGGCTGTTTTATTGTCATGGAATGCAGCATGAGCAGAAGAAAACAGGGAAAGAAAATGAGATGTATCCAACAGGGAGACTCATTTTTGGTGAAGGGAAGCAACACAAGGAGGAATGAGTGTCTTCAAATCTTTTTAACCAAACATAATAAGGAGCTATATGGATGGATCTCTTGCTGTAATCTTGGTACAATTACTGTCAAACTGAACCTTTATCTTGACCTAGATTAGTTTCTCTCCGCATCTTCATTAACTGCAGGGTCAAGCTGAGGATTTTGTGCAGTATCTGTATGACAAGATCGCTCAGATTTGGGAAGGCCTGGCCTCTGACTGGGTAAGTCCGGACGGGATGACTGAGGCAGGTCTTGATGGGATGACTGAGGCAGGTCTGGGAGGAGTTTGATCCTGTGGCTCCCGAGGACGTGGACAGGATCCTGGGACGGCTGAACGCGACCACATGTTTATTGGACCCGTGTCCCTCCTGGTTGGTACTGGCTTCCCGGGAAGTTACACGAGGCTGGCTCCAGAGGATTGTTAACGCTTCTCTGAGTGAGAGGGTCCTGCCGGCTGCTTTGAAAGAAGCGGTGGTGAGGCCCCTCCTCAAGAAGCCCTCTCTGGATCCGGATGTATTGGCTACCTATCGTCCAGTCTCCAACTTTCGCTTCGTTGCAAAGGTTGTTGAGAGTGTGGTGGCGCGGCAGCTTCCCCAGTACCTGGATGAAGCTGTCTATCTAGACCCGCTCCAGTCCGGCTTCCGGCCTGGACACAGGACGGAAACGGCATTGATCGTGTTGGTGGATGATCTCTGGAGGGCTCGGGATAGGGGTTGTTCCTCTATCCTGGTCCTGTTAGATCTCTCAGAGGCTTTTGATACCATCGACCACGGTATCATGTTCTGCCGGTTGAAGGGGCTGGGGGTGGGGGGCACCGTTCTGTGGTGGTTCTCCTCCTACCTCTCTGACGGGTCGCAATCTGTGTTGACAGGGGGGCAGCGGGCGACCCCGAGGCGCCTTGCTTGTGGGATGCCACAAGGGTTGGTCCTCTCGCCCCTTCTGTTCAACATTTATGTAAAGCCGCTGGGTGAGATTCCATCAGTACACTGACGACACTCAGCTGTACATCTCCACTCCAGGCCACCCCAACGATGCCCTTGAAGTGATGTCCCAGTGCCTGGAGGCCGTGCGGCCCTGGATGGGGAGAAACAGGCTCCAACTCAACCCTTCCAAGACCGAGTGGCTGTGGCTTCAGGCGTTCCGATATAGCCAGCTGGTGCCATCGCTGGCTATTGGGGGCGAATCACTGGCCCCCACGGAGAGGGCTCGCAACTTAGGCGTCCTCCTGGATGCACGGCTGTCTTTAGAAGAGCACATGGCGGCCGTGGCCAGGAGGGCTTTTTATCAGGTTCGCCTGATACACCAGTTGCGCCCCTTTCTGGATCGGGACTCCCTACGCACGGTCACTCAAGCACTCGTCACTTCCCGCCTGGACTACTGCAATGCTCTCTACATCGGGCTCCCCTTGGGGTGCACCCGGAGGCTACAGCTAGTCCAGAATGCGGCCACGCGGGGGATTATGGGAGCGACGGGGCGCTCACACATGACACCTCTCCTGCGTGAGCTGAACTGGCTTCCTGTGGTCTTCCGGGTGCGCTTCAAGGTGTTGGTGACCACCTTTAAAGCGCTCCATGGCTTAGGGCCGGGGTATCTGCGAAACCGCCTTCTGCCGCCAATAGCCTCCCACTGACCGGTTCGCTCGCACAGAGAGGGCCTCCTCAGGGTGCTGTCAGCCAGACAGTGCCAGCTGGCGACCCCCAGGGGGAGAGCCTTCTCTGTGGCAGCACCTGCCCTCTGGAATGACCTATCCCCTGAGATACGCACGATATCAGACCTCCGAACTTTTCGTCGGGCCCTGAAAACACACCTATTCCATCTAGCCGGGCTGGCTTGATCTCATCCTCTCAGTTTTAATTGAATTCGGTTTTAATTGGGTTGTTTTTAAATCTTGGGCCGAAATTATTTAATTGTTTTTTAAACTGTTTTTAAATTTTATATGCAATGTTTTATCTCAGCTGTACACCGCCCTGAGTCCCGCAGGAGAAGGGCAGTATAGAAATAAAATAAAATAAAATAAATAAAACTACCTTTATACAAAAGGGTATTGACTTGACTTTATTACAAAAATGAGTATTGCCAGTCAAAATAAAGATTTGAGTTCATTTATAATCAATTCCATGTTAATCTGGATTAGAAGTTTTGAAAGCCAAACTAGAGCAAATGGATGCAACCAACTAAAAGAATTAAGATATTATATTTGCCTCTATGTGTCAGATCCCTAAAAGTGATACTGCCATTCAATTGGGAGAAGGGGGAGACTTGGATTCGATTTACTAGCATTGCCTGTGTCAACAGATATTTTACAACCTATATCCTGGTGCCAAAGAGCCCTGAGATCTCCTTAACATGGAGGAATGTTTATGACAGCCATGTGGGCTGTTTCATTTTAAAGGATAATGATGTGAATACATATTTATTCGGGTTCTCAGGGCAGCTAGTAAAGAAAACATCTTCACACTTGTGTATTGGCTAAAATCTGCATTCTGGCTTAAGGGAGGGGTCACTACTGCTTTAATCCTACTTGTCTTGCCTAAGGATATTCAGAAGTTGCTTTGACTCCATTGCTGTCCCTTCTGCTTAATAAAAAGGTTCCTTTTGAAGTACTACGTTTCAAGAGTTTTTACTTTCTTAAGTTGGAAGGAGAGGCAATCCTTATAGAAAGCAAGGTCTGCAAAATGGTCAACCCAGAGAAGCAATCTTCGCTCTACTGAGGGGACCTTGCAAACCATGTCTGAATGAAGTAGAGAACTGGGAGAAGCCAAATGGTGGGGGGAAAGAGCAACCACCACCCAGTCAGATGCCTGTTTCATACACCTCATCGGAGAGGATGAGGTAACCCTGGAGAATCCTGAAAAGCCCTGCTGGTTAATTGGCATCGGAAAGAAAGATAGCTGGGATGAGAGAACCAGAGGAGTCACTCTCAGCTGTGACAACCGAAAACCGGGGTGGAAACTGGAACTAGAAGCCCTTGCTGACCAGAGGGAACTAACTGAAGCACCACTGAGGGAGGATTGTCTGAAGAGGCATATAACCCAATTGGTGATGGAAACTTTGGAAAAACTCAACATCTGAGGGGAGTCAGGATGACAACCAAAGAACGTTGAAAGGGCTGATGCCAGGGGAGGCACCCCCCTTCTGGAGCCCGCCAATCAAGCAGATGACGCAGCAGCAGCGGGAGAAGACCCAGAAAACCCTCCCCTCCAGGCAGCAGGCACACCAGCGCCCATCCCCAACCAGCCCCGAGTCCCGCAACTGGAAAGAGAAACTCCCTCCCTTGGGGTAAGGTTTGATGGGAATCCACAGTAATTAGGATTCTTTGTGGCACACGTGCTCACCTATATGCAAGAGTACAGGTGTGATTTCCAAACCCAAGGATCCTGAGTGCGAGTTGTAACCCTAACCCTAGAGGGTGCCACTGCCAGATAGATGGTGACCCTGCATAATGCCAATGCACCAGAACTGCAGGATTTTGACGGTTTCATGATGGCCTTGCATATACGGTTTGAGGACCCACTAGCAGATCTCAAAGCATGTGACTGCATTAAGGTGGTGAGGCAGGGGCGATGGCCAGTAGCAGAGTATACTGAAGAATTCCAGGACCTCACGTGTTGTGTGAACTGGCCAGAAGATATTTTAGTGAGTTGTTTCAAGGATGGGCTGAGTGATGATCTATACAATGCCTGTGTGGCCCGAGGTGCACCGAATCACCTACATGAGTGGTGGTACATCACCGCCAAAGAAGCTGAGATCGATATGGCCAGAAACCAGTACCGAGCAGGGTGAGCATGGAAGAAATCCCCACCCCAATGGAAGCAAGAGCCCCTCAAACCACAAACTGCATTTTCTCCAAAATCCTCAGCCTGTTTCAAGTGTGGAAAAGAGGGGCAGTGAGCTGCAGAGTGTTGTTCACAAACACCCGCCTGGAACCGCCCACCCCCACCGGGGGGGGAAACCTGCAAAACCTGGCCAGCATGGGAAGGAGACTGCCCTGAGGAGCAGGGAGATCGTAGAATTTCCATCCCCCCCTCTTTGAGGAGGAAACCCTGGCATCTCAGCAGGAGAAATTACACTCATTTGAAAGCGATCCAGAAGACGAACCACTGGTAAGCAAACCAATTAAACTGCTTACCCTCCCCTTAAGACTATTTATCCCAAACCGGGACAGGGAGATAAATATCTCTGCTCTAGTGGACTCAGGGTGTACCTGTTGTTTGATCAGCCCAACCCTAGTAGGGAAGTTGGGGATTAACATAAGAAAGCTGAAAAACCCCATCGCTTTCTGCCAACTAGATAGATCAATAGCAGGGGGGAAGCCAGCTTCTTTTGCCACTGAGCCTCTACATATAGGCATCAGAAACAATGAGGAAATACTTACATTTATAGTGGTACCTGGCATGGAATGGTCGTTAGTTTTGGGCCTTGCATGGCTGAAAAAATGGAACCCCAAAATCAATTGGAAACAAGGCATCATAAAATGTCAGATGCACGTGACTTTTGCTGAGAATTCACATAAAGGAACCAAGGGGGCAGACAACCGAGAAATAGCCATGCCTAGTCATGCCATGCCAACTGAGGGCATACCCATAGAATACAAGGATTTGGCTGAAATTTTTAGCAAAAAAGCCTCAGACAAGCTCCCTCCCCACTGCGCCACCAACTGTGCAATAGAAATCTTACCCAGCACTAAACTCCCTAAACCCAAGATGTACAGCATGTCACCAAGGGAATTGGAAGAACTGAAAACATTTATTGAGAAAAACCCAGCATTGAGGTTTCATTGAGCTAGCCCAACCAAAAATCGCAGCTCCAGTGTTATTTAGAGAAAAAAAAGATGGCTCAAAACGTCTCTGTATTGATTTTAGAAACCTGAACCGATCAGTGTGGAGAACATGTATCTTCTCCCCCTTATGAAATATATGCTAGCACACCTCGCTAAAGGGAAAGCTAGACTTAAGGGAGGCTTACTACAGTGTCAGAATTAAGGAGGGGGACGAGTGGAAAATGGCGTTTAACACCCCCCTTGGGTGCTACCAATTCAAGATGCTTCCCTTTGGGTTACAAGGAACCCCTGCAGTGTTTATGCAGTTAATAAATGAAGTGCTGCATCAGCATTTATATAAGGGGGTCCTGGTTTATTTGGACGACATTTTAATCTATCCCGAGACCAAAGCAGAACATGTAAAACTAGTCAGGGCGGTTTTAAACAAACTCCGCTCTGCCAAACATTATGCTAAGCTTTCTAAATGTGAATTCCACCAAGAGATGATTGACTATTTGGGGTACCGCATTTCACACCAGGGCGTAGAAATGGACCCTCAAAAACTGCAGGCTGTATTTGATTGGAAACTTCCATGCATGCATAAACAGTTACAAAGCTTCCTGGGTTTGCCAACTTTTACTGCCAGTTTATCCCCACTTTCGCTCAGATTGCCCTCCCCATTACCAAGCTCTTAAAAATGAAGGGGGAGGGCAACCCTAAACCGAAGCAGCCTTTGAACTGGACTATGGAATGCCAGGCAGCATTTGAAAAACTTAAACGGCTGTTCTCAGCAGAAACAATTCTAAAACACCCGGACACCGAGAAACAATTTGTTATACAAGCAGATGCCAGCGATGTGGCAATAGGAGCAGTCCTACTTCAGAAAAATGAGCAAGACCATGCACAACCATGCACTTACATATCCAAAAAGTTGAATGAGATTGAGCAAAGGTGGGCCATTTGGGAGAAAGAGGCTTATGCAGTTCGTTGGGCACTGTTAACCTGTTTAACAGTGCCCTTTTGAAGTCTGGACTGATCATAAAAATTTAGAAGCCCTAAAGATCCCAAGGAAACTCTTCCCAAAACAAGTACGATGGGCTCAGTACTTTAAACGGTTTGATTTTATTCTAAAATACCTCCGGTGGGGGGGGGGGACTTTCTGGCAGGTGCATTATCCAGAAAACCGCAATACAATAGTGCAAAGTCAGACGTAATCAAACCCATAGTACAAAACAATCAACTAGCCGCTAAAGTAATCACCAGATCCCAGGCAAAAAAAGAAACATTGACGGACAGTGATACCACCCAAACTTTTAAACAAGCATTGGCTACTGATGAATGGTTTTTGAATAACAAATCCAGCTGTCTGATGAAAGAAGACTTGGCTTGGGTGGGAGGGAAGTTGTATGTTCCAGCCAGCCAAAGACTACGCTTAATGGTAAAGTGCCACAACTCCAGATTAGCTGGACATTTTGGGTTTGTGAAAACTTTACACCTAATTAAAAGACAATTTTGGTGGCCATTACTAAAAAAGGACATAGAAAGCTATGTAGCTAGCTGTCCCATTTGTGCAGCAGCAAAAAGACGTCAGGGGAAAACCCCAGGTCTATTGCAGAAAGTAGCTGACCCTTCAGGGCCATGGAGAGAGATTACTATGGATTTCATTGTAGAATTGCCAAACAGTGAGGGAAATACTGTTATTTGGGTCATGACAGACCTGTTTTCAAAATAGGCACATTTTATACCTTGCCAAAAGATCCCATCTGCTAAAAGTTTAGCCAAATTATTCCTAATACACATTTATCGACTTCATGGAGCTCCACAAAGGATCATCTCTGACAGAAGGGTTCAATTCACCTCCAAATTTTGGAGGGCATTTTTGGACTTACTTGGTACTGGCCGGGATTGAGCTCCTCTCACCATGCGTGTACTAATGGTAATTCTGAATGTTTGAACTTGGTGCTAGAACAATATTTAAGAAGTTTTATTAATTTTCAACAGAATAATTGGACCGAACTTTTACCGTTTGCTGAAGTTGTGTTTAATAATGCTGTATACTCTAGCACTGGTTTTACCCCTTTTAGAGTAGCGACAGGCCAGGATTTCAGTCCCGTGCCTGAACTACCCACAGAAGAACCCACCATCCCCTCACTTAAGGAGTGGATGGATAACTTGCAAAACACATGGCCAGTGGTTAGATTAGCCTTAAAGGAAGCTAGAGAGGCTTTAAAATTCAAGCTGACAAGAAAAGGATGGAACCTAAACCTTTTCATGTTGGAGACAGAGTATACTTATCTACAAAATTCCTGAAATCATTACAACCATCAAAGAAACTAGGGCCAAATTTCATTGGACCTTTCCCCATCACTAGAGTCATCAATCCAGTTGCAGTTGAACTACTCCTTCCAAAGACACTCAGGCAAGTCCACCCAGTATTCCACATTAGTTTCCTCAAGCGAGAAGTAATCTCATCCCTCAGACCATCTGCATCTACATCACCTGTTCCCATCATGACTGAAGGTGAACAACACTTTGAAATCAAGGAAATCCTTGACTCTAGGATCCACAGAGGGAAAATCCAATACTTAGTCACTTGGAAACATTTACCATCAGCCCACAACGAATGGGTCGCTAAACACCATGTCAGGGCTCCTACCTTACTGAGAAAATTTAACTCCCAATACCCTAACAAACCTTGTTAGTATACTATCATGAAATTTTGTTTATATTTGTTTTTTACAGGTGGACCCTTTTGTTTTCTAAGGAAGGTGGCATGTCAGATCCCTAAAAGTGATACTGCCATTCAATTGGGAGAAGGGGGAGACTTGGATTCAATTTACTAGCATTGCCTGTGTCAACAGATATTTTACAACTTATATCCTGGTGCCAAAGAGCCCTGAGATCCCCTTAACGTGGAGGAATGTTTATGACAGCCATGTGGGCTGTTCACTTTAAAGGATAACAATGTGAATACATGTTTATTCGGGTTCTCAGGGCAGCTAGTAAAGAAAACATCTTCACACTTGTGTATTGGCTAAAATCTGCATTCTGGCTTAAGAGAAGGGTCACTACTGCTTTAATCCTACTTGTCTTGTCTAAGGGTATTCGACCTTGCTTTGACTTCATTGCTGTCCCTTTTATTTAATAAAAAGGTTTCTTTTGAAATAGTTTTTACTTTTACTCAAGAGTTTTTACTTTCTTAAGTTGGAAGGAGAGGCAATCCTTACATTTACTACATTTACATTTATTAGGAATAATTATTTGGGCCAGGTTCACTGATCTGAATATGGCAGTGCCATTTTACAGAAATGAAGATATATTTTAGACTGTCTCAGCCATGGCTAAATAAATGGGTATAAATTGCTAGTGTAGAAATGGGGAGATCCTCCCCAATGGAATCTTCATGTGAAGGTCAGAAGGAGCTCTAAAAAGAACTCTGGAATTTATTTATGCCATTAGGTCTTGGCAGGAAATCCAAAGAAATGATTTGCAATTTGTGTTTACTTTTTTCTTGAAAATATAGCACTGCCTGGCAGAAAAAACCAGCAGAGAACGGGTTCTTTGAATTGCACTTAAAGAAGCTTAATGACATAGAAGTAACCAGTTCCTTACTGCCAACTCAGTCATTAACAAATATGATCAATTTGCTGCTTACCTGGAAAATATTAGCTCTCATAAAGTTAGAGGAAATGGTTGCTCTCACAAAGGAAGCCTGTGAATAAAGCCTACTGTGGCAGATTAAAAAAAAACCTAAAACAACCTTGGACTAAAAGAATACATCAGGGCACAAAATCAACCTGCCTCTATACATAGTCAAGGAGAGGCAAGGAGCTGCTTGCAATGCACAAAACTCCCCCATTTACCTGTAAGGTCATATTTTATGATACCCATGGAAGAGAAGTTGGTGAATGTTTATAGTCAAGCAGCTCAGAAGCTCAAATAGGGAAGTCATCAACTCAGAAAAATGAACAAGAAGTTCCATGTCAGTACCAGCAAAGAATATGGAGGGTACCAATGCAATCGTTAAATTTTTATCTCTGTGTTTAAAGATACCTGCAATCAACAGGAAGATGCACGAGTTGTCAAACAGACTGAGAGCTAGGACAAGGTTAGTTCCCATTACTTCAGTGTAGGAGAAAGATTAAAATGTATTTAATTAGAGGATGGAGTCTGCAGGATCAAGCCCAATACAGCCTATCACAACTCAGAAAATAATCTGAAAAGAAGGGCCATATGAAGACAGCTGTGTAGCACCTGATCACCCTTGCTGGAACTCCTCAGACTAAATTTAGATTATATTGGACACAAATATGGGAGATGGTGTCTGTAGATGCCCACTGGACCTCCCACCACATGTCCTAAAATATCATTGTTGATAAACAGTGACTTCAGTTCCACAGTTGAAGGTTGAATTGCAGTACTGAGGCCAACTTTGTACTACCTTGTTTGTTAATGGAGTGATACAGTTTGGAAGTAACGTATGCCATCTTGAAAACCTCAAGGAGCTTGTATGTGTTGATATGACTGTTACAAGAACTATCCAGAATGGAAGGGCAGAGGACATTTTGCCCAGTATGAAGGCATCAGTAGTCAGAACCTCCATAGGCAATGGTGTGTAAAGGACAAACATTTTGGAAGTTTGTATAAATGAGAGCACTATAGCAGTGACCACTTGATCCTAGGATAGAGAGAAAGCAGGGGCCTTTCCATGCTTGAGTTCAGTTAGATATAGTGATACATTAGGTGCATCTGAAATTGAGTCTAAAGTGTGGCAGTGCTGGGTTTGATTGTGACGGTATGATTCTGCTGTTGATGTTCAGTGAGTGTCTGAAGATAGGGAGCTTGTGGTAAAGAGGAAGGCTTTGACTTGGCTGGCCTTGTTTTACTAGAGAAGATGGTGAGGATTTTTCAATGTTAATGTCAAGGGGGTAGATACATTCAATTGTTGACAAATGGACCAGGCAGATGAGGCCTGATCAAAATGGGTCAGGACTGATTTGAATACTGAAAAGCACTGAACGTTTGCCCTAGTGTAGCAAGTTAGATGGGCAGGGACACAACTGCCAAGATAGAGCAGCTTTCAAACAACTGCATGAGCCTGCAGAAAGCTATGGCTGGTTTGAAAAGTTTTAAAAATGTTTTTCATATATGCTGTTGCATTTTGAAGCACTTCTTTTAATCAATTCAGACAACCAACTCTACTTCTGTTAGTAGGACATACTCTTGGCACTATATCCCAGCGATGTTTGAAAGGGTCCTTGTGAAGTAGCGACCAGTGGTTCTCTGGGAGTTTGGAACAGCAGCAAATGGAATGGGAAGACAAAAGCCATAGATATATGATCTAAACCAGGGGTCTCCAACCTTGGCAATTTTAAGCCTGGCGGACTTCAACTCCCAGAATTCTGGGAGTTGAAGTCCTCCAGGCTTAAAGTTGTCAAGGTTGGAGACCCCTGATCTAAACCACGGGTTCAAACTTGCGGCATCACGTTGCCATCATATGACATTTTATTTTTATTTATTTTTATTTTATTTCAAATTTATATACCGCACCTTCTCCCGAGGGACTCAGGGCGGTGTACAGCCAAATAAAAACATACAATACAAGCATTAAAAACAATTAAAAAAAATATATATTAATTTGGCCCAGTTTAAAAAGACAAACCAATTAAAATATTTAAAAATATGTTAAGCCAGCCCGGCTTGCTGAAAAAAGAAAGTTTTAAGGGCACGGCGGAAGGCACCGAGGTCTTGGATTCTCCTTATCTCTGGGGGCAGCTGGTTCCATAGGATAGGTGCCCCCACAGAGAAGGCCCTCCCCCTGGGGGGTCACCAGCCTACATTGTTTGGCTGATGGCACCCTGAGGAGGCCCTCTCTGTGGGAGCGCACGGGTCGATGGGAGGTTGTCGGTAGCAGCAGGCGGTCTCGAAGATAACTAGGTCCTATGCCATGGAGCGCTTTAAAGGTGGTAACCAACACCTTGAAGCGCACTTGGAAGACCACTGGGAGCCAGTGCAGCTCGCGCAGGAGTGGTGTTATGTGGGAGTGCCATGCAGCTCCCGTAATTACCCACACGGCCGCATTCTGGACCAGTTGGAGCCTCCGAGTGCTCTTCAAGGGGAATCCCATGTAGAGAGCATTGCAGTAATCCAGGCGAGAGGTGACGAGGGCATGAGTGACTGTGCACATGGAATCCCGATCAAGAAAGGGTCGCAACTGGCGAATCAGGCGAACCTGACAAAAGGTCTCCCTGGCTACAGCTGTCAGATGTTCCTCCAAGGACAGCTGCGTATCCAGGAGGACTCCCAGATTGTGCGCCCTCTCCGAGGGGGCCAAAGACTCGCCCACAATAGTTAGCGATGGAGTCAGCTGACTATATAGGGATGCCGGGAACCACAGCCACTCAGTCTTGGAAGGGTTGAGCTTGAGCCTGTTCTTCCCCATCCAGATCCGCACAGCCTCCAGGCACTGAGACATCACTTCGTTGGGGTGGCCTGGGGTGGAGATGTACAGCTGGGTGTCATCAGCGTACTGGTGGTACTTCACCCCAAAGCCACGGATGATCTCACCCAGCAGCTTCACATAAATGTTGAACAAAAGGGGTGAGAGGACCGACCCCTGAGGCACTCCACAAATGAGAGGCCTCAAGGTCGACCTCTGCCCCCCTGCCAACACAAACTGCGACCGGTCAGAGAGAAAGGAGGAGAACCACCGTAACACGGTGCCCCCCATCCCCAACTCTTCCAACCGGTGCAGCATGATACCATGGTCGATGGTATCAAAAGCCGCTGAGAGGTCTAACAGGGCTAGAACAGAGGAGCAATCCCTGTCCCGAGCCCTCCAGAGATCATCAACCAACGTGACCAATGCCATTTCCGTGCTATGCCCAGGCCTGAAACCCGACTAGAATGGATCTAGATAAGACGTTTTCTCCAGGAATTGCGGAAACTGTCGCACGACCACACTCTCAACAACCGTCGCCACGAAGTGAAGGTTGGAGACAGGACAGTAGTTGGCCAATACTGCCAGGTCCAGGGAGGGCTTCTTGAGGAGAAGCCTCACCACCGCCTCTTTCAAGGCAGTGGGGAAGTAACCCTCACTCAACGAAGCGTTAATAATTCCCTGGAGCCAGCCTCGTGTAACCTCCCGGGAAGTCAATACTAACTAGGAGGGACACAGGTCCAATAAACATGTGGCCGCACTGAGTCTCCCCAAGATCCTGTCCACGTCATCCGGAGTCACAGAGTCAAACTCTTCCCAGATAACATTCTCAAGACTGTTCCTCGTCACCCTGCCTGAAACTACCCAGTTAGAGTCCAAATCCCCCCGGATCCGAGCGATTTTGTCATACAGATATTGTCCGAAATCCTCAGCCCTGCCTTCCAATGCCTTTTGCAATGCCTTTTGCAATGTTTTTTCCCTTTGCGGAGCTGGGAGTAGGCGTGGCCTATGCATCTGGCCCATGGGCCACCAGTTTGACACCCCTGAAAAGCATGCAATGTCTCAGAAGGTTTTAAGATTGCTTCCAAAATATGATGTTTAGGTTACCAGTTCTAGAAAGAATCCACCAAAAAAAATGCAAATAAAGCTAAACTATGTCTGCTGAAAGGGAGACGTTTACTCCAGCGTGAAAGAAGGCTTCAAAACCATAAAGCCAAGGTTAAGCTAGAAACTCAGTAAGGTGACTCAATACTGCTTAAGAACTCATTACGTTGGACAACACCAAAAAACACAACATTGGATGAAGAAAAATGGAAGGTATTGAGAGATATAATGCATATAGATCAATGCTCCCACCAAATTTCAAAGCCCTGGAACGTTCTGACTGGAACTCCGTGTGAGGGCCAAACCTTTGATTCAGAAACTCTCAATGAAGAAACCTGGTCCAGTTCCAATCTGTACTCAAAAAGGATTTCACTGACCAACAGTTTAATGCTTCATTCATATTTTTCTTGGCATAAAAAACAAGCTCACAACAAGTATAACCTACTATAGGTGTCTGGGGTAAAAAAAAAGAAGTCAAAATGGGAAATCACATCCAACGATTAAAGGGCAAGACTTCAATTGCAGAGTTAGGACTCCTATTTTTATTTATTTTTTACTCCTTTTCGTGTTCCCCTAAGTATCCTGATTTCATGTTGACTTCCAGCAGAACATAACTATTGTTTTACTTCTTAAAAAGCAATAATTTGTTGAGAAACAAAAGGTATTATATAGCTGTTTCCCCATGCATGTTTGCCTTTTATAAATTCTCATAGTTTTAAAATAATTTACATAACAAATTGTCAGTGAATATTACAATAATATTCTGCATTTCATTTCATATTCAGGAATATGTTTAGAACATTTTTTTCATCTTCTCTTACAGTGGCAGAATATTAATCAGCATTTAATTTTAGATATCTGAAGGTTTTTGAAAAATCTTTCAATTCTACAAAATATCAAAATCTAACTATTTTAGATTTTGTCCAAGACCATCTGAAAATTCCTGCTCTCTCTTTTCAAATGATGAAACAGAATGAGACAGAAAGAAAATACCAACTAATATGAATGGTGTGCATTTGTGTACATATGTGTAAGGGATGCTATGTTGCTGGTGCAAGCAAAGAGGCAGATATTAGGCATATGCGGTTGCCTAATGTAAGAGTATGCCTGAGTACACAAGGGTGTAAATTCTGCCACAGGTCTGTTCTCACAAAGAGGAATTGTTTTCAGTATTAAGTGAACTATATGCTAACTCTCAGTTCCTCAGAGAACCAAGGAGCCAATTGAGAACGGCGCTGGGTCAGAGTCGCAAAGGCACAACGTGATCCAAAGCCCCAGCCCCTCTCCCAGGCCGCCACTAGTTCTTCAGTCGAGTTGTGAGCCAGAGCCTCAGGGATTGGCCCAAGCTCCATCAGGAACCTATCCGGGTCCATCAGGCACCTGAGACGGAACCATCTAACCAGTTCCGTCTCCCTGCGGCGAGGGTTAGCGGTTTGAAAGTCCAGTTGGAGGAGTGAATGATCAGACCATGCCAAGGGCTCGGTGACTAAGTCCCCTATTTCTAGATCATTCTGCCACTGACCAGAGATAAAAATCAGATCCAGAGTGTGTCCCCCCGTGTGTGGGGGGCCATAAACTAACTGGGTCAGGTCCAAGGCCATCATGGAAGCCATGAACTCCCGAGCCACCATAGACGTTTCACCGACCGATGGCAGGTTGAAATCCCCCATAACCATAAGCCTGGGGGTATCAACCGCCACCCTGGCTATCACGTCAGGCAGCTCGGGTAGGGTCACGGTTGCATAGCAGGGAGCCAGATACACAATCAGCAGGCCCACCTGCACCCCCTGACCCCCTCTTCACAAGGAGGGACTCACATCCGGCTATCTGAGGAACAGTGGCCTCCCTCAGACATAGACTTTCATTAATAATAACCACCACCACCCCGCCCCTTCCCTGAGCCCTTGGCTGATGGAATGCCCGGAAACCTGGCGGGCACACTTCAACAAGGGGCACCCCCCCTTTCCGAGCCCAGCCAGGTCTCCGTAATACCCACCAGGTCTGCACCCCCCTCCTGAATAAGATCGTAAATGAGGGGGGCTTTATTTACCACGGACCTAGTGTTGTACAACATCAGCCGGAGGCTCGGGCCCTGAGGATCTGAACAACCTGGGGAACGAGAAAAGCATTGGGGACCGGAGTGCGCAATCGCTCGAAGATAGCGAGTGTGCACTCCCTGAACATATGGCCCCCTGCTTCTGCCATATCTGCCCCTCCCTCTCACAGTACTGATAGAACAGCCCTCCCTAAGTCGAGCCCCGGCCCCCTCCCTAACATCCGACCCTGTGTCCCTATTGCCACAGCCCCTCGCAGGGCCCGGTCTTGACCCAGATGGATTATCCCCCCAAACCCACCCTGGTCCCCCCCCAAACCCCTTAAAATTTTAATTAAAAACCCACTTTAAAAAACCCTCAGTCTCTTCTTTGCCGCATGCCATTTCTCGGGGTTCTTTTCCCAGTGTGCAATGTTCAAGGATGCTGGATAGGAAGCCACTGAAATCCAGAGATTCCTTCTTATTATACATAGTTTTATTGAACTCAGTGGAACTTTCTTATGATCTGCCATGTACAAGGTCCATCTTATTTATTTAAGATGCAATGACATTCTAGGTTGCTAATAATAATAAAAAGGGCTTATGCCTGTGGTTGTTAATCTCTGGAAGCAAAAATGTGTGAAAAACAGAAGTATTCCTGAGAAATAATCCACCAGTGCTTTGAAATACTACATGGAAGAATAAACTCTCTTGCTTGAAATACTGTACATATGGAAAATTTGGTAGGAGGATTCCATATGGTAATGCCTGAAGTGTCTTATTTGGACCACATTCTTATGTGCTACATTCATGCAATTACTTACACTTGTGATTGAAGAATCCATTGTACAGACTGCCCTGAAGTGTGGACATTTCCTCGTGATTTGTTGGAAGAGGAAAATGAACTCTTAATAATGCAACTATAACAGCTTTGAAAGAAAATGAATGCAGGGTTATCATGGTTTTGGAATTGTCCACTAAGTGTTGGTATATTTTCTGTAAATGCTTATGTACTGGAAACTTTGAACAACAGAGAAAATAACATAACAAAAAACTGAAATAAACAATGAAAAGCTATGAAAAAGTTATCAGGGTTGGTTTGTTTGAAAGATGCATGACTATTAGAGGTTTGTGCACTGCCTAGCACTCAGTCTCCCAAAGTTGCAAGATCTAAACCTCTGGGAGAGCAAATCTGAAGCACTGCCAAGCCGTATTGTCTTAAACTACCTTTTTATCTGTTTTTAAGAGGTGCTGTCTTTGTTTGACAGCTGTGAAGGCTAAATTGGCCAGGTCGTTCTTGTCTCTCCTTTCATTTTAGAGTATATAGGCAGCAGAGTAGCAGTTACATGGGCGTCTGCTGGTCTCTTGTCCCCCCACTTCCTTTTGCTGAAGTGGGGGAACGGGCTATACAATGGGGCCCAGATGCAGCTGGAATCCTGTTGAAATTTCAGGGATATCAATGAAAGAGGCACCATCTTTGGGTGGCAATCTAACAATCCTAGCCTTGAAAAAAGTAGACAGTCATGAGAGAGCTCTTTGTACACATTAGAAATAAATCCATGGGCATTCCATGTTCTGACAGGGGATCCTGAGTTGGATTTGAATTTAAGGTATTTGAAGGACAGAGTCCAAATTGAAATATCCCTCTCCTCTAATAACCCTGCATGCTTAAACAATACTGCTGCTCTTCTGAAAAGAAAAAGAAAAGGCAATCAACTCCATACAGCAGTGATTCCCAACCTTTGCAGCTTGGTGGATCGGGGGTGGGGTGGGGAGAGGAGTACTGGGCCATGTAAATGACAGGCCAGTATGTACGCAAACACTTGCACTATTGCATGAGTGGCAGGCCGGTGTGCACAGCTCAACTTGTGCAAACAGCAGGCTGGTGTGCACATGCAGGAGTGCCTGCTGCTTGTACAAGTTGAGCTATGCGTGAGCACGCACACATGCGCTCCAGCCAGCCAGTCGCGGGGTCCTATTCCCAACAGGCCAAAGCCCGGTAGCGGGCCACAGCCCAGGGGTTGGGGACCCTTGCCATACAACATTTCTTTTCTTCTATTTCTGGAGGGCAAAAGCAACCTGATATTTTGCACTGCTGTTTTAAATTGTTTTATTTAACAGCATCATTAAGCGAAACACAGGACAGAACATTCTACTTTCAATTTAATCACTACTAGATGCAAATTTTATTGCAAAACAACTAGTCCTTTCCCCAGTTGGGCATAATGTAGTGTTTTTAAAGTTTGCTTTCCATATTTTTTTTAATGAACTTCCATCCCATCTACACATATCACCAAGTCAGTCAATGTGGCACTTAGCCTACTGTATTTCTTTCCCTCTTTTTAAATTATAGGCCAAAAATATAAGGAATATGCAATTCAATAAGAAATATGTTTCAGCCTTGTGGTATAGTCTTTCCCTGATCAGCAGAATGGAGAACTTGGTAATACATTAACAATTATTATGAATTAAATAATAAAATATATAATTTTTGCATAATACTGGCTATTGGAATAATTAATTGTCTCACCCCCCCCCCCCCAGACAATTGAGGCAGAAAGGAAGCCTACTCTACCCCCTCAAATAATCCTTTGGGGTGAATGACACCCATTCAGATGTATTAAACTTTTCTGGCATAACTTTTCTGGACTCTATTCAGAATGCAGTATTCATAAAAATGAACAGAAAATCTTTTGAAAACACTATTTAAGCTGTGTGATCAGCAATGGGAAGTTTCAGACTATTGCCCTGGTTTTGTTAAATTTATTTTCCTATATTTAGCTTTTTCTTGAATTATTTCATGCGCATGTAAAGTTAATAGAATTTTGTCAAGGGATGAGAGGGAGATGAAAGAAACTTACCCAGGTGGTATTTTGGGTAACAGTTTGATATTTGGCCAGTACTACATAATGGCTTCTTATTCCTTTTCTTTCTGTTCAGCTCAGTGAACTTGCATTGTGTCTTCTTCATTTTTTTAGGGGTCTCCATTGGGCCATCCTGAAAAGCGGCACGTTTGCTTGACTTCTTGACTTCAGTAAGCAAGCTGGAATGCCTGCTTCTGTTAGAAGCCCCTCTGTTCCTTTCACCATTATCAGCCATGCTCTGCTGAACAGAGGGGGACCTCAAAGGACAACCATTGTTTTCTGGGGAGTAGATGTGGCTGCTGCAATGTTCCATAGATTCTGAAGTACAGATGGCAAAGTTCTTATTAAACACATGCTGTTTATCCACTGGATTAATTTTCTTCAAAAATATTCGACAATCCTTAAAGGTTTGCTCTCTCCATGCACTTTCATTACATTCATTAGGGGCATGTGCTTGTCCAATACTTTGCTGATTGCTGTACATGGATTTACTACTTGGCCTACAGTTTGAGACTGAGTCACACTTTGTGCTGAGGTCAGACAATTGTGCATCTTGTTGAATAAATGCATCTCTGATTTCATTTCCAGTTGCTGAAGTGATTCTGTAAGATTCCAACAAAGTTGTTGGTTGAGTTTCTACTGGGTCATTCTCAAGGCTTGTACATATTTTGTTAAGTTTCCTACTTGAATTAGTCAACCACTGACTTTGGCAGAAGAATCGCAAGTTTTTCTTTTTTGATTTCCAGTCAGATGTTCCATGATTATACAGTTTTTTCACTTGTTGCCATCGATCGTGTTGCAAGTTCTCAAATTTAGTTCTCAATTTAGCTAAGGTGAAGCTATGCTCCTTGCTTAAGACTTGAGATCTGACAATTTTATGTAGAAGCTGCAATTTTCCTGTTGATTTTGAAGGTGTGGACAGTGCAAATTTTTTAAAGTGCTTTCTCAAAGGACTAGTATTACAATCATATTGTCTTGTTCCCATTTTGAACTGCCTTGTACTAATTACTTCAAAAGGATCACGAGCATTTGCTTTTCTGACTAGTGATAGTGATTGTGTTTCTGTTGTTTGCATAAACCATGCACATAGATCATCTATACTGCATTTTTTCTGGAAAAGCATTCTTATAGGTGAATTTTCCAGTTCCAAAATGCAGGAGTCCAAAGGATTTGATACTTCAATGTTACTATCTTGTTCAATATGACATGTTCCATTATATGGCCATTTCTCATATTCTTCTCCATTCACATGCAACCAAGTCTTAGTTATCTGGTCATATCTACTGTTTAGTTCTTTTAACAAAGAATCATTAGAAATAGAAGGATCCCACCATCTAAGGGAATTGGATGAAATTATGGGATCCAAAGTCATTTCACCGACGGATCTGGATTTACTATTCTCAGAACTACTTTTTGCATTGTCTGCCCTTGTACTTATTGAGGTATGTTTGGGTGGCATTTTTGAATGCTTTACTTTGTGATCTTTACCATTTTTCAAGCAGGGTTTACACGGTTTATGCAAAAAGGCACGTTTACAAGAAAATGAGCTAGAAGATGCTAATGAATGTACAAAAGGCAATGATGGTCTTCTAAGAGAGTGTCTCAAATGAGTTTCAGACCTTTTTGAAGCAATGATAATCTTGGGTGAAAAATTCCCTGCTTCATCATTGCGAAGGTTTTTAAAATCATATCTTTTATTGCATTGCTTAGCATCCTTCTTAAATGGTTCATTTCTTTCTGACACAGCTTCTTGCTCTAAGGGAGGCAGGCAGCTGTTGACACACACTTTTCTTTCCTGAGATGAAATCTGATTAATAGTCACTGATATGCCAGATATTTTTACTTTTGCTGGCCTACCAGGTTTTCTAATTATATTTAAAGGCTTTTGGTTTGGTCTGATATTGCTGCAATGAGATGGTAGAACAGGGCTGCTTTCTAGTGGTCTAACATCCTCATAGCCACATTTAGATGCCTTTTCTGTTGTAGAATATTGCATAATTTTAGATTTTGGCAAGTTGTTCCTGGCATCTGAGCTCAGTGTTATTTGATCAGGGTCACATACAACACTGCAGTAGCTGCGAGGTTCTGGTGCAGTTTTAACTATATTTAGGTTACTTTCTGAAACACACCTCTTAATCCTTCGAGACCTTCCAAAAACAACAGTCACTGTAATATTTTTGTAAATGTTCTCTTCCTCTAGGCATTCCATGTTACAGTTGGCATTTTTTGCAACACCAATGGAGTCTTTCCTATGACTACCATTATTACTCACATCAGCTTTTGGTTTGGGAGGTCGTCCAATCGGACGTTTAATTTGTTTTACAACCTGGGGACCAATTTTTTTGGGTCTCCCAGGTTTTCTTTTCAGGGAGGATCCAGTGTTGCCTTGTTCCACAGGTTCTTCCTTAAGCTTAGGATTGGTTACAGTGGCAACTGTTGTAGGAAAACCAGTTCTTATTTTATTTTTATCTGTATTTTCATTATAGCTGCATTTATTAACAGATGCTTTTTCATCAGAATCCTTTGCCTCCAACTGTTTTCCCAACAGCTTATTTGTTTTCTCCTGAAGGGAATAAAGATCTATGTTTAATTTGGATGAATCATTTAGTGTGTACTTGACTCCTTCACTGCTATTAATCTTGGAAAGGAACATAAGTTTTATAGGGCTAGTGTAATTCAATGTTGATGAATTATCCCCCAAATGAGAATTTCCTTGGGAAATTGAGGGTTTCAAAAGTCTTTCATATTCTTCTTCACAAGATACATTTTCTTTTTTGGGCACAAAATCATTTTTGTTGCTACTTCTACCTGTTAAATGACTCTGTGGTAACACATGTTGTCCCTTACTTCCAGTTTCACTCATGCTAATAAGGCCACTTTTAGATTTACTGTTGGCATCAGAATTTTGAAGGTCTTTCATTTTGCCCAATATTTTATAACCATTACACATGGGCTCTGTGGCCTTTTGAGCCATATTCATTGTATCTTCCAAACGCTTTATAACAACATGTAGATTGGTTTTCTGCATAATCTTATTTATATTTTCATTGCTACATGACTTAGCTTGAAAATCTTTGAGAATTTTATCCCCTTCTATGCTAGCAGCAGATTTTGATTTTATGTTTTTCCTTAATAAAAAATTGTTTGCTACATACAAAGAGCACCATCTAGGAGAGAAAATGTTATGTCTGGTTCTTTCCAGGCCTCTATCATAATTTCCTTTCACACCAGCTGGATCCACATGTAGTTCAATTCCACATTGTGTTTTAGCCAAAACCGTTTGAGAGATTGTAGAGCTGTTTGCTGCAAATGTTACAAAATCAGAATTAATTTCTGAGCTGATGAGAGGTAGTTCTATAGTTTCTTCTTGATCTAGTGGCAAAAGCTTTGACTTAGAAGAATATGTCCCATCTTTATTTTCGTAGCCTTGTAAATCAAGCTGTTTTAATGTATTGTATTTGTCATTTTTTGTATATTTTTTAACTTTTCTCTGTGAGATTGCCTTCTTTCTTAAGAAAGTTTCATCAAAGCTAGCCAACTCTCTTTTAATTTGCAAAGACTTTTGTCTAAATAGACATGAATTGGGAAAACTATGCATTGCAAACAAAGTTTCTTGTCGTTTACGAAATCTTGTTTGTATAATTTTATTTTCCACTTGCTTATCATGTTGATTCAGTAATTCTGTAAAATTATAATCATTGGCCTTAGCATCATGTAAGAGAGATGTAATGAAGTTCCGTAATTTAGAATCGGCTTCTATTCTCCCATCACTCTTAAGTAATTTTCCCAATATTTCTGTATCAGTAGTTTTTATTGATTTCAACTTCTCATTGATTCGATCCATTAAATCCTGAAACACATCAGCATTTTCAACCTTTTCAAGCTTATCAGAAATTGTAAGGCTATTTTCTTGATTCACACTTACAATGCCTTCCTGCAGGTTATTGGGCACTTCTGCAAGATATATTTGATCTTTCTCTAGTTCAGCGGGAAACAGTGAAGGAGGCTGGTTACAGGTTTTTTCAGGTCTGTTATCTTCAGCTAATTCCTTCAGAGAATTGTACCCATCAGCTTCCACAGGAGACAATGGAGGTGGTGAAGGGCTGCGCCCTTGGCTACCCTTATTAATTTTTTGCCCTCTTGAAAAGAGGTATGTATACAAATCTGCCCGGGTAGAATAGATTTTACACAGTTGTAGCTGTTTGGGACAACACCCATGAGGATGGCAAAGCAAAGAATTTTCTTTGTTCATCACTGTGTTAACAAAGTCTGGGGTCATTGAGTGGCATGTCAAACAATCCTTATCTGGTCTTACATTTTGTGAACGGCACCTTTTCATCAGCACGTTGTCATCACAACTGAAGCCTGGAATATGAACCTCATCTTCCTCTCTCTCAGAATATTTAGGGTAAGACAGTTGACTACTGCAACCTGAATAACATGATTCTTGGATGAAAAATTTCAACATGGCTAAAGTCTGATGCCAATGATATGAACATAAGGAAGCCAACACCTTGTTTAGAGTAGAGTTTCCTCTTTCCAATTTAGTTGTTTCCTCTAGTTTTGCACCAGCAGCTGTACTTGAACTGAAAACATAAAGCAGATCGAAACAAAAAGTAAATTACAATTAAATATGGAACATATGATAAAACCTAATGAAAATATGGTATCATTCAAAGCTTATAAAAATGTTCTATTTATAAAAACTTCCACTCAATGCATTTTGTAAACACATTGTAAAAGAAAAGGGAAAAAAAACTTAACAAAAAGATTTAGCAAGATGTGTTTTTCCATGTAATGCATTCAGTAGCATCCTGTTTACTATTTTAAGAGCAATTAAAGAAATATTTTTTTAATTCAACATTTAAATAAAGAAATTATGGTTGTGATCCTAACTATATTTTAATCATACACAAATTATATTGAAATCAGCAAGGACTCAGATGTCTTCTGTATAAATTCCACTTTAAAATAAGAAGTCCCATGTATCTTAAAAATACATTTTGGACTACACATATACCCAGCACGGAGATGACATCATATGTGCAAGGCACAATTTTTGTACTTAAGTGTCATATTTATGGAGGAGACTGACAGTTTGTTGAGCAGCCCCTTATTTTTTAATAATGATATTTAGGATTACGGAGGAGTACATATACAAATTAAATGTCATTTGAAGCTTTTCTATGAAAGGTCCAATGGAATAAAAACCAATTCCTTTTTATGAATTTATTTTAGAGGGCAAGTATATAATTAAGCAAATTAGTATATTTAATTCTCTTATTACATTAATGAAAATAAAAATGTGCTTAACTTGATCTACCTACGTGCTTAACTTGATCAATTTCTTTTTAATTGAAAGTAAGCTATCTTCTCAGAGAATCATTTCTTTTTAAGTCTTTGCCACAAATTTATTTCCTTGTCTTTCTCTTGTGTATAATTAGAATTTAACCCAAGTGGACTTCCTAGGACCTTGAGGGACAAGGTTAACAAACTGCAATATATAATGGATACTTTTCTTGTAAACTAAACTATATACAGAGCTCTATTTTATTAATTATTATAATGGCTTTCAGATGGCAGATATATATTTATCTGTATATATTTTAGTTTATAAAAAACTATATACACACAGTGATTACACACACACACACACACACACACACACACCACTATGTGTATAAATATGTGTCTTCCTCTAGAATTATTCAGTGAAGTAAGATATAACTAAGAATTCACCTACAACACCTACTGCTTGAAATATTCCAACTACAAAATATTAAAAATTGTTACTACTTACCAAGTCATTAATTCAAACTGAAAAGTTAATTGTTCACAACAAAAAGTAAATAGTGATTTAAGGGGGGAAATTGCATAATGCAGCCTCAAATATTAATGTCTATCAATACTTTTAAATGTATTAATATACAATTCTGTTTCAGAAAAGTAATGTATTTCAAACAGATCACCAAACTCTGAACATGACACACTATCCCAGCAATAAAGTGCAATCTACTCCAAAATTACAACCATATGATAGTAATATATCAGGTTTCCTGTCTAACCAGTTTAAGAAATGACTGTTTTGATTCCTGCCTTTCTGAAGAAACCAATTAATATGATGCAACATCAATAACATGTCTATGTAAAAGCATATTAAATATCCATTATCTCCAGCTAAATTATCTCAGGCTTCTACCCATTTGGTTGACAAGTCACTGGTAATCTGAGAATTAATAGGCATTAGATGGCTAAATGATGTGATCCTTCCAAGGGCAACTCCATCTACAAAGTATGTAAGTTTCTTTGCAATGGAAGTACTGACCATAAAGAGTTCTGCAAAGCAGGGCTGATGAAACTATTTGGTAACTATACTGTAAGCAAAAGTGATAAATCTTGCTCTTAACTCTGCATGTATAACTATATGTATGTTTAGCCCTGTTCACACAGTATGCAAGCTTTTAGTATGGAAAGTGATATCTCTTCAGTAATCTGTCCCTTCACAATCTTTATTAAGGTTTACTTGCTGATCCCCAGTGCACACATTTAATAGACATGCATATACTATGGTATATATGTACCAACAATTTAAACTTTGTAATCTTTTCCTCTCATATATGATAATAGAAAAATTGTAACATGATTAAATAGAATGTGTTTATTAACATATTTTGTACCATAAAAGTCACATAATTCTGAAGTCCTGGAAACTGAGGCTCAATTGAACTATGCAGTCTGCAAATGAAAATTTATGAACATAATTTAGCATTAATTATAGCATTAGCATTAGTTATAATGCTACAATTCAATTCCTTAAACTTAACAAACCAAGGGCACAATCATGAGGTCTTACTGCACAAAGAAATATGTGGCTGTGCAAAAAAGCAGCACTTTATCTATTAAGTATCTTTCCTGGTATCTAATGTGTCTTACTTTATGGTTCAGTCTGCACTGCCATTTTACCAATAAAATTAGGCTCATAGAGTAAATCAAGTAAGCCAACATGAAGAATTTTCCTTTTACTGAATGACAAATCAATCACACATTAGTGTTGTAAATTTATGTGCAAAAGCATTGAAGTGCTTTACTAAAAATTACAACATAGAAACACATTAACAAATTCATACAATCAGATCTGGAAATACAACAACACAAAGAGGAAACAGAATTACAGTACATGTACAACACAAGACAAATACATGGAATTCATTAGAAAATATTGTAATAAATAATTCATGAATTATAGTGCAATTGATTTATGCATAAATAGAACTAATTGCCTAGATATCAGTTATTAACAAAATCTGTCAAAAATCAAGGCAGCCACAGAGTTTTACTAAATTACTGCAACAATGAAAATACTGCAATTTAAAATAAAAACAAAACACAAATACAAATATTTGTACTGTAAACAACTAAAAAAATCAGTCTCACTAAAGTTATTATACAATTTAATTTAATATAAAATAGTCATTAGCTACCAGAAATGGTTTAATTTACTGAGCAGTAGTTCTAAAAACAGAGGCACTGTTTTTTTCTTTTTAATATAAAATACTTGAGAAACATTCAAATAAGTAGAAAGCAAGAAGGCCTGCTTTCATCTTCATTTAAAAGTCTACTGAAATATGAATTTTCAGAAACTTGTCAATTTCTAAGTAGTGACTGGTAACTGAATCTGAAAAGTAGTTTAAAATTATAATTTAAATAGCCTTTTGAATGGATATAATGGGGCGGATGAGGGGGGAGTTTATGTATTTCCCTGCCTTTCCTCAGTTGTATAATCAAAGGTTCAGCCTATTCATTACAAATAATTAACATTTCTTTTTAAAACTTACAGGTTGAACATTATCTACAAACTATCAAAAAATATTTTAATATACTATTTCTGGCCAAAAATAAATACAATTACGAAAACGCTGTAAATTAATTATAACATTACATACAAAACTACCACAGTTAAAGTCAATAGCAAAATGATCCCTGATTTTATGAATCCTGTTACTTTTTGGTCAGGCCACCATTTAAATGATATTAAAAGAGTACTGCAATTTGTCTTTGATATAGACATGAATTTAATATTGTCTAAAACATTTAAAAAACAGACTGGGGACAAACAAGTCCCAGTCTTGAATGGGTGTATTCTTCTTCCTTCCCTGCTCATCCTATCCTTATCTCATACCCTGGGGAAGTAAGGAGTTGTAACAGGAGGTTGGATGTAAAAGCTCTGTATCCCAAGTCCACACATCAAGCAATGAACCATAGGTCCTAGCAGTCCTCCAAATAAACCTGAAATCTTGTTTTCTATTGGGGAAATATATTATTAATGAATAATCTTAATCCTGATGAACATATGGCTTAGTTCTTTAAAATTAAGGATGACTTTGACAAATGTTAATCTCATCTGTGGTATGACTTTTAATTTTTTAGTTTGTTTCCCATGCAGTTGAGCTGAAGAAAATTCAGCACAGATCATATAAATTCTCAATCAACTGATTACATGGTTGTGTTGTAAGTAACCCCAACTTATTAGGGGTCAAATCTCTTCCTAGTCTACTCTGAAATTACCAAATTGAATGACATTTTCAAAAAGTATCAAATGTGAATATACTATAGACAGTACAATTCACAGAATTTAAATAATGAACTCTTATATTAAGTGTGAGTGAAACATATTCAGTCATCCATATATGGGAAAAATAACAATTTTGGAAATATTAATTTTCCCCATAAAAATCTAATTTTTTCAATGAAAAATTGATGTCTTCATTCATATGCAGAAATGGTAGGAAATTATAAAGTTATGTAATATATAAAATCAAATGAGTATGGTCCTTCTAGTAAGCAATTGCTTACCCACAGTGAAACTGCTGTAGAGCTCCAGAGAAATTTACTCCTCCCTTTGCTCCCTAACTAAAGATGCATTGAGGCGTATGATCAATCAATCAATCACTCAATCAATCAATTGATCAATCAGTAAGTAATTGCAAGTTTTTGAATTCCCACCCTGATAGATATTTGATAAAGATAACACAAATGCCAGAGCTTATATAATTTTAGTAAGTAGTGCAATTGCCTAGGAATACAAGAAAAGCATGCAAACTTTTTAATCCCCTTAAAGCTCAGAGGTCTGTTAGCACATTTGTAAGGTGAGCACATTTCTTTGTGAACCCTACTGGATTTTTTCTGTGAGAAGGATCATTTCCAATTATGAGTAATCTGAAGATCATTCAAAAACTGTAATATAAAGAACTGTCCTCTGAGGTATATTATATTATATTATATTATATTATATTATATTATATTATATTATATTATATTATATTAATTATATTAATTATATTATATTATATTATATTATATTATATTATATTATATTATATTATATTATATTATGTATATATATCTCCTCAAAAGACAGTTCTTATATTATAAAATAAATAAAATCCAGCTTCCAAATAGTAAATATACAAAGAATTTCTAGTACTGAAAATTCAAAACAGTTTTTACTGTTTTTTAAATCGGTAATTCTATCAAGACCCTGAACTGCAAGATTTGGTTATTAGCAAAATAATGATGTGTCGGCCCACCAAAATGAAAACCTGATATTCATTTTGATAAACTGAAAAAGGTTTGAAATGTCACAGCAGCGAAAACGTTACTGTTATTGTGAGGTTTTTCAATAGGAGTGTTAAACAATCCTTAAATAAATGTAAGTAGTCATAAAACCAACTAACTACCAGTACACTTAAATCAATATAACCATTTTCAAGCTCATTCTGTGCACATTATGAAACATGCTCTAATATGCATTCCAACTTTTCTCTTCAACCCTTATGTTAGCTTATTTTCCATACTAAAGGAAAACCATTTTATGTATGCCTTTAGTATTCCATCTCATTTCATAGTTATTCTATAGCTACAACTAAATTTGTCAGTTTTTACAAGCATATATTTTGTAAACACCAATTTCTTGCTAAACCAACAATAACATTTTAATAAACCAGTTTTGTTGCTAACACGCTTTTAAAAATGAAATATTTACTTTATATCCAATGTTACGCTCTAATGTACTTTCTTTTCCAATGTCTGGTTTTAACTAATACTTCATATCAGTTTCCACATTAAGAAACTAGAACTGTCCTCTTCTCTTGATTTGCTTATTTTCAGTTGCGAGCAACTTCTGAAAATATTTTGAGAGGATAAATGCCCTAAAAGCACAAATCATGTATTTCCTTAATAGGATGGATTACTTAGCTAGGGTCAATCTTCACCAGTAAAAAGTAATATTTCACATGACAAATAGAAGTTCCCAACATTTTATGCTGACAACTAAATAAAACCTGAATCCTTTTCACTTATTTGTACAAGGATTATATTAAATGCAAACTATCACAATTGTGATCAATTCTATCATATTGTCCACAGTGAAAACCCTGAATAAGATTATTCTTCAAAAAGGCATGTATGTGGTTTCTGAACTGCAAAATTTCATTTCTTCTAAGTGAACATGTTTCTCCTGCATATATGCTTACACCTGCACACGCGCACACACATGTACACTCACACACACACACACACACACACACACACACAGAGTGTTTCTAACAAATTAACTACATAGGCTTGCTGCTGTTTTTGCAGGTGCCAGTCCCTGAATCAGTGATATTAAACATCCCAGTGTCTGGTAATCGGAGCTTCTTCTTCGGAGGTGTCTTCAGAGTTCCAGATCTCTCTTTAACTTTGTATTCTAAAGTGCTGTGAGGTACCCCATAGATCCCTTGTGCTTTGGAAACGCTCATTTTCCCGCTCATTACCATTGCAATAGCTTCCTCCATTATTTCATGATCATATTGCCGGTAGCGACCACGTTTTTTCCTTGGTTGTTTATTATCCTTACGGTCTAAGCCGTCTTCTGTGGATTCGGAGGTGCCATCAACAATGCCGTTCTTAGTATTAAGACACAAAGGAGAGAGGTCCCCATGCAGAAAATAGGTGTCCAGACTTGAAGGAGTTACAGATGCAGAACATTCCACTTTGCTCTGTTTGGGGAATATAGTTTTCAGTTTTTGAAGAGCTGATCCTTCTAAGACTGATGAGGTTTTGGAAACATGGTACATGACATCCAGAAGTCCAGCATTCTCATGCTGTTTGGGAACAGCACTCATCCTCAGCTGAGGAATTTTTAATTGCACAGCTGGAGCTGACATTTCATATTGTACACTTTCATTTTTTTCTTTAAACTGAGTGACCATTCTTTGCAAAGTTAATTGGTGGAGGTAATTGGAAGCTGTTGGGAATCTTAATTCTGAGGTTTCAAGTAGACTAAGTTTATTTTTTTCTGTGCACTCTGCTTGAGCTTTTGCCCACAAGGCTACTTTTTGCAGCACGGCACAGGGCTCTGGACTGTCCTTGTAAGAACAGATGTCCTTGAAATCTCGAGTTTTGTTTTTAAAGAGTGCAGGGTTTCCTGCTGGTAAGGCTTCTAAGTGGAGAAGTAAAGTTTTTTGAGGTATGCCATAAAGGATGCCTGCTTTATTAATGTCCAGTGCTCCAGACTGAACGTCTTTCAAGGCTTTTGAGAGCAAACCATCTGCAAACTCAGCACTTCTTTCCACAAAGTCCTCTCTGTTTCTGTGGAGTCTCCTGGATGGATGGAATGAAACGATGGTGAACTGATGCATGAGAGACTCTCACACAGCTATGGAAGGGAAGGGTCCACTCCTTTATTATACTCCTTGCTTAGGTAACATCACTGCTTCTGACACTTTTAAGGCTTTGAGTTGTGGTAGCTATTGATTACCATAGCAAATGTTAGAGTTCTGGTAGGACCATGTGAGAAAATGATAGCCCAGCTTCTAGAGCAGCCCTTCCAAGAACTTTAAATCCTAGCTCAGGATTTGGTAACTTTGTCATCTGTTTTCAATTCCCTTTTGACAAATGCTCGCAGAGTAACACTTAAAACTTCTTTTTTCACAATCTAACATCCACTGAATGTCCCCATCCTAAAGGAATTTTGTTAGTAGAAACGTGACGTTACCGCTAAACAAGTAATAAAAGAGTCAACCCCTTATAGAAACGTTGTTTATAACTATTAAAAAGAACCTTAACATATCCAGTTTTTGTAAAAATGCAATTAAAAGTCCTAAAACTACTTCTAATTTCTAGTAAAGTTAGAAATGTGTGTGACTAGTAAGGGGACAGGGAGATAGAAAGAAAGATATGTAATGCAAGCAGTTTTTCTGGGTTTTTTTTTTCCAAAGGAATAACTCTATTACACAAATGATAAGTGACTGTTATGACTGGAAAGATGTCAGAATTATAACATGTTACTTCAATGTAATTTCAGTAAATATTTATTACAGCAGCATATTAACCATTCATAAATGGTATCTTGGTAGCATGACATCACATACCATAGTAAAATAAAAATGCAAGAGCACTCTCTTTTTGGGGTACTAAAATTGTAGTTCCTTTAATTTTCTTCTAACATCCAAAATCTATTAAAATGTAAAATATTTTTCTTTTTCCAATGGTTTAAATTCATATCAGATAGATTTGATTCTATTACTTAGTTTCCTAATTGCATTATGTACATAAGCATTTTTTTTTTAGGAACATGAACTAAAGTTTGGTGATTGTTCTGATAACTTTTCTTTAACAGAAAAAAGTGAAAAACACAAAATGAATTATATGAGTTATACACAAACATACAATTATGAGTGAAACCCTGGCATAAGCAAAGAAGAAGAGTCAAATGTATCAACATACATTTTATATAAGTCAATTACAAAATAAATCTTCACGTTTGTCTTACTTCCACCTACTCCCTTTAAAATAAAGCAGAATAATGCTTATTATGCTTACCCAGACAATGAATTTTCAGAACATGACCCATCATACTGTGACTGTTCCAAGTTTGTTTTCTTCGTAGAGAGATCTAGCACTCCATCCCCTATTATAAAAATGAAGCATGAAAGAGTAAAAAACATATACTATTATAACAACAAAATGAAAAAGAGCAACTACTAAGATACTCTCATGCTATACATCAATTTCTGTTATTAATCTTTATGTCTTGTGCTGTGCAACTCAAGGATGATGAGAGTACTATTATTGCAAACACCCATTACTTTTAAAAAAAAAATTCAGTTGGTCTCTGAAACCTGCAGGTGCCTGCGAATGTTACCCTTTTGATTTTTTAAATACTTGCTAGTAGCAAGACAGCACTAAGTATATAAACCCTATCCAGCAGAATCACATTGTGGAGTCTGAATTAGATTAGAACAGTATTGTGCTATTTTTCAACAGTTCCCAATATTAAAAAACATCTGGACAATAAAATCAATTCCAGGATTTAAAAATTAAAAAGATTTAAAAATTGTAATTGTGGGAATATTCCAACAGGGAAATATTTCAAAATGTAATGTTCATCTAATGTGGAACAACGTATCATAGAACAGAAGCACTGAGAAATATAAGTGTAACTAGATATCTTTCACAATCACCAGCAAACTCAGATTGAACAATAGGCACAAAATAAAAATGTCTCTTTACTACCACAAGATCTATTATCCAATTGTGCAGAGATCCTTACAAAAAAATCCCATAGCTGAGAATTGTATATATTTCTTATTTTTCAAAGTGGCTCTTTGGTGAAGAAGATGATAACTTAATTTCAAGAAGATTTACTTAAGCAGAAAATTTAAAAAATCTCAGTAAAATGTCAGGTATTAATAATGAATTAGAATCTTGTATTAAGTCACAGTTTAATAAGTTTCCATCATTGTTAATTCCTGGTATTACCAAAAGAAAACTGAAGGAAAAAGTAATCCACACATTACGACAGTTCACTTAGCAACTGTTCGAAGTCACAACTTACCACCCCCCCCCCCGTACTTACAAACCAGTTCCGAAATTACGAATGTTGTAGCACCGTGGCTATTGTTCACACTTAGGAACAACAACAGAGGCGCTGCAACATTTGCCCTGCCTATTCCACCACACCAGGCCGGGTTTTCATAGGAACTTCTCCTCTTGAGACTCACTTACCTTGCAAAGATCTGTCATGGTTTCTTTGCCTGCTTCGTTGCTTCAGGCCTTCAGTGCATTCACAGAGAACAGAGGCCTAACGTACCACAAGATCAGGCAAGATCAGTAGCGCAAGATCTCATGCTATTGATCTTGTGTAATCTCACACTATTTTAAGCCTCTGTTCTCTGTGAATTGAGGCCTGAATGTTTGCAAATAGAGGGAAAACTTAGGTCCTTCAGGCCTTCCCTCGGTTTCCCATTTCCTTACCAAAGTCTACAGGGAAATTACATTCCTGTAAGCTTTGGCAACCCTTTGCAAAATGCCTTTATTGGCACCACCACCATCCCTCCGAAGGTCTGTTCCTATCAGCAAAGGCTTTTTACAAAGGGCTGCTGAAGCCTACAGGGATGCAATCTTCAAGCGCTTTGCCGAGAGAAACGAGGCACAGAGGAGGGGTGCGTGTATCTCTGAGCTTCCTTTCTCATTGCCGAAGGCTACTTGAAGTGTTGCCGAAGGCCTCCTCAAGCACTTTGGCAACAAGAAAGGCAGCCTAGAGAGGCATGCACATCCCTCCAGGCCTTTTTCATCGATGAAGGCCTCCTCAGGTATCACCAAAGGCCTCCTCAAGTGCTTTGGCGGCAATAAAGAAGGCCTGGAGGAGCGTGTGCATCCCTCTGGGCCTCCTTTTTCATCACCAAAGGCCTCCTCAAGCATCACCGAAGGCTGCCTCAAGTGCTTTGTCAATGAGGAAGGAGGGAGCAGGCAAAGAAACAGAGAGGCTGGAGAGGAGACAGATCTTCATAAGATAAGTGACCCAGCATGGCAGAATGGGGGGGAGCACTTGTGGGGACCCCAGAGGAAGGAGAATGAGGTATCTCAGTTGGTCAGGGGAGGTCTTGGTTGGTCTAAAGCAGGTGGCCTGTTCTATCGCTAGGCCCCCTTGGCCTTCCCCACCCTGAAATACCTCATGTGCAGTTAACGATCCGTGCATTCGATTAGCGAATGCATGGGCGAAAGGAGGGAGTGATTGTGGCCAGGTCACTCCTACGAATCCTTGGGTTATGAATGTAATTGACAGGCTGCATTACATTCGTTACTCAAGGATTACTGTAATTTCTGCAATATAGCAGAAACAAAGATTTTTTCTGCAACAGATTTCATTTCTCCTTTGATGGAAATGAACATTGACTGAAGAGTACTTTGTTTCTATGTTTCCTATTTTTTTCAGACAATTAGAAAACAGAATGAAAATTTAACAGTGTGTTCATGTGTGTATATGGTCCAAAACAATTTAAAATTATAATCATTTTTTTTAAAAAAATTGATTTATATGCCGCCCTTCTCCAGAGACTCAGGGTGGCTTACAAGGTGTTAAGCAATATGCCAAGAATTTAAATCATTCTTCACATAATTTCAGTTAAATAAGATGTACAATTTAAATAACTCCTAGTCTAATATATCCCATTAAATCACAATATTAATGCTAGCTAACAGTTTTTTACAACTTATTTTACATATGATTAGGCATTAAAGTCTAATTTGATTATGAATTTTAACTTTGACCACAATTTTTAAAAAATAATTAAAATAGGATTCAAACTCAACTAACATAAAAGATATACACTATGTAAGATGTTTGGATTCAAGGGCAGTTCTGGGTTGTACAATTTGCCTTCTTCCTCAGCTTTTTCCTTATATTACCTACTGAACATATTCATCCTTTTCAGCTATATTAAGATGTGAAGTTGCATATTTTTTCTGTATGCTTTTCTACACTAAGAGAATGCATGTATTTTTACTTATAATATGTATTTTTACCTTTTCTTTCAAATATACTGCAAAGAAAACTTAACAGAAAAAAATTCAAATGCAGCAGGAAACTGCAAACACAAACTGCTAAAAGCAGTAACATCTATAAAATGGTTATGGTAAGTTTAGAATTTGGGCAGGCACAAATGGAAACAGTTGAATTAAAAGGTATTCTACTCTTAGGTATGAAATTTATTAAAAGGTTGGAACACTACTAATTTGATCTCAAATACTATTAGTGGTCCAAAAACTCTGCATTAATAAAAAGTACAGGATTTTTTTTAAGGAAATGTATTAGGATTAGTAGACCTCAAAAATCTTGGCTATTTGATGATAACACCAATAGTAGCACTTACAGTAGTTCCAAAACAATAAAGGCATATATGCCTTTACTTTTCAGTAAAGGAGGAGGATGAGCAACAGCTTCTTTTGATGAGCAGCAGATGAGAAGATGCAGTTTGCTGGAATGTTTGTTTTGCTGATCCTTATTTTAAAAAATTCTCAGTAAGATTACAAATAAGGTAAGGTGTTTATTACTCAGGTAGGAAATCTTCTTTGCAACAATACAAATCTACTGACATCAGCAAGATGGAGTCGTTTCATTGAAGCACCCTTCTTAAAACAAAGCTGACTCATAAGACAAGGTGGAATGGTCACTTGGCTGATGGCCACGATACACTAAAAAAATCTGTAGTTTTATTCCAAAGTACATAAAAGAAAAAAAAAACCCAATCTAGTTAAAGCTAGATTAATTACATGAAGTTCTATCATAACATTTCATAATTTGAAAGAAAAACCATTAAAGAAAAAAAATCTATTTTAAATATTCTTTTTTGTATATCGAAAGGAAATGTATACATAAAGTGTTTTCTAGCTATCCCTGAGATGCAAGCTGCTTTAATAAACAAAGATAGTCTGCATCCTCTGACAATGTTTTCAAAATATACTTGAGGAACAAGTTGTAGAAACCTCTATCAAATGCACTCTGCTCATGTTCAATCTGTCAATATTTTCAGCTCACAAGAGATTTAGCTGGAATTAATGGCAGCTACAATATCATAAAGGTCTTATTTTAACAGACATTTGAATATCAAACAATGAATCCCAAAGGATTTGAAAGTACATGCTATCATGTTCCATATTTTATTCAAACATGAGCGATGTTGTCAGAAAATATAAGCATCCCGTATATTCTCAGTAAAACTTTTTTTAGCAACTGAAAGTCCTGTGGCCAAGGTCTTCATGTGTCATGAATTCAGATGATGATGGACTGCAGTAAGCAAAGATATAGGTTGCTAATTCTTATAACACTCTATGACTACCGTGTTTTCCCCAAAATACAACCTATTCAAAAAATAAGGCCTAGCCCGATTTTTTGGGATAGGCCTAATATAAAATAAGCCCTATTGAGGTGGGTGGACATGGCCAGGACAGGAGGCAGCCCTTCCCTTCCCTTCCCTAGTCACCTCAGGGCTGCTTGGCCCCTTAATCAGGGCCCACGGATCAGCTGAGCCGCTCTAGCCGCTGCCTCCAGTAAGGATGGCCACTTTTACTGCCAATTGCGGCCGCAAAAGAAGCCGGAGGCCAAGTGACGCACCCCACACGCCTCGTACCCTCTGTACGTAATGGTGACAGTCACAGCAGGCAATTCCTTCCACAGAACAGCTGCCTCATGGGTGCCACTCCGGCCACTGCCTCCAGCAAGCGTGGCTGCTTTTGCCATCAATTGCGGCCTCAAAAGCAGGAGGCCAAGCAATGTGCCCCACACACCTTGCACTGGCCTTCTGAAGGGTACTATAGCAGCAGTTATCCACAATTTTTTTACTGTTATTTTGTCCCGACCCAGGTGGCTCAGTATGGTGTTAAAAGTTAACGTTTCAGAAATGTTACCGTAGCTGCAGAGGTTGCCTTGTGCAACGCTCTGCCGCTGCATCTTCGGAGCAAATCTCTGCCTTCCCTGCACAGAATTGCAAGACTGGAAGCTCCAAAGCCATGGAGGGAGCATTTTTGGATGTGCGTCTGTACAGGGCTCCTCTTTGAAAGAACGATCTGTAGGTGATGGTGGTGGTGGTGGTGAGGATTTACTGCACATTGTCCTTTCCTGTGCAGCTAAGGTAACATTTATGAATGTTAACTTTTAACATTGTACTGGGCCATGTGGGTCGTGATGAAATAACAGTAAAAAAATTGTGGATAGCTGCTGCTACAGCACTTTTTGGAAGGCCAGTGCGAAAGGCAAAGGGCGCGTCTCCTGCTACAGAAGTGGCTGTGCCTGAGGAGCGCTTTTAGGAGAAAAGGCAAAGATCAGCTTCACCTTGCTCCTTGCCCTCAGCCCCCCTTCAGCTCTCCAAAGGTCTCTCCCAGAACCAAGCTCTGGCGGAGCTCAACCAAGGAAGTGGCCTGCAGGTGTTCAGGAGCAAAGTTGAGGCTGAGAGGAGCCAGGGCAGGGGGAAAGTCCAGTGCCACCCCAGTGGTCTTCTTTCCTTGGAAATGGAGTCTTGGGAGGGGGAAACGGCAGCCCCAGGCAGGGTGAGTATGTTGGTATGTGTATAAAAAGCACAAAGCGAGGGAGCCAGGAGCCGGGGGTTGAAAGAAAATAAGACCCGGTCTTATTTTCGGGGAAACACGGTAGCACCATGGCCGCATTTTCTTCCTTTTTCCTTCTCTGGATGTTTTATCATCTTGCCAAAGGAAGAGTTCCTGAAAAGGGGGATGCTTGCAACCATTTGATGAATCATGAGTGAGAACCCTTATGACAGCCCATTTAGCAGTAGCATTGTATCTCAGTCTTGTAATCAGCCGCTTGCCTCTAAAATTGTTGGCACTGTTCATGAGCAGACATCTAAATGATTCTAACTCCTTGCCAGAAGAGCATCTAGGAAGTCAAGAACCAAATCAAAACTGGTTGTACAATGTTTCCTTTTTATTGTAAAAATAATTTGCCATTTTAGGCAGCAATTGCAGAGTCTGATACAATGGGCTATGAGACTTTGCTGAAGTTGTGTATCAAGGGAGTTAGCAACAGGGCAGGATCTAAGGCTTTGTACAGAAACAAAAGCCTAAATATCAGCTCTTAGCATGAGACCCTCAGGTCAGAAAAAAAGACCCATGCTAACAACCAGAAGTGCAGAAGAAACTTTCATTTCCCAGCAACTCTATTTAGCAAAATGCTGTCCTTGATACTGAAAGTAGCAGACAATCTAGCACCCCATTTCTGGTGTCAGGGGCAGGATATAAACTGCATGCACAATTATTAGGCAAGTGAGTATTTTGACCACATCATCATTTTATGCATATTTTCCACCTTCAAATTGTATAAACCTGAATGCTTAGTGGATATAAGCATATCAGATGACATGTATTTGTGTATGGAGGGAGGATGTGGCCTAAGGAGATCAACAGCCTATATCAAGGTGTGCATAATTATTAGGCAGCTTCTTTTTCTTAGGCAAAATGGGCCAAAAAAGAGATTTAATTGCCTTTGAAAAGTCAAAAATTGTAAAAGGTCTTCCAGAGGGATGCAGCACTCTTGAAATTGCTATGATATTGGGGCATGCTCACAGAATCATCAAATGTTTTGCTGCAAATATTCAACAGGGTTACAAGAAAAACGTTGAGAAAAAAAAGATGCACATTAACTGCCAAAGATTTGAGAAGAATTAAACATGAATCTACCATTATCCTCCAGTGCTGTCATATTCCAGAACTACAACCTACCTGGAGTGCCCAGAAGTACAAGGTACTCAGTGCTGAGAGACAGGTAAGGAAGGCTGACACTCGACCACCACTGAACAAGACCGTATTTTTTGCTCCATAAGACACACTTTTTTGTCCCCCAAAAGTTGAAATGGCAAGACTGGCCAAGAAATATCTGAAGACAGTCACAAAGGTGCTTTATTTTTATTTTTCTTTCAAGAGGCAACTGGACTTTCTGGTTTTTCTTTGAAGATGTTTTGCTTCTCATCCAAGAAGCTTCGTCAGAGCTGAAGAAGCTTCTTGGATGAGAAGCGAAACGTCTTCAAAGAAAAACCAGAAAGTGCCTGTTGAAAGGAAAAAAAACCACATTTAGGACAATCCCTGGATGACTGGTAATCTCCATAGATGTCTGAAGACAGATTTTTCAAAGGTTTTATGGACTGATGAGATGAGAGTGACTCTTGACGGAACAGATGGATGGGCCAATGGCTGGATCAGTAACGGGTACAGAGCTCCACTTTGACTAAGACACAAGCGGGGGTATTGGTATGGGCTGGTATTATGAAATATGAGCTAGTTGGACCTTTACGGGTTGAAGATGGACTCAAAATCAACTTCAAAACCTATTTCCAGTTTTTAGAAGATACCTTCTTCAAGCAGTGATACAGGAAAAAGTCTGCATCTTTCAAGAAGACTATAATTTTTATGCAGGACAATGTTCCATCGCATCCATCAAAGTACTCCACTGAATGGCTAGCCAATAAAGGCCTTAAAGATCAAAGAATAATGACATGACCCCTTCCTCACCTGACTTAAACCCTATTGAGAACTTGTGGGTCCTTCTTAAACGGGAGCTTTATGGTGAAGGAACACACCTCTCTGAACAATGTTTGGGAGGCTGTGGTTGCTGCTGCAGTTGATCGTCAACAAATCAAGAAACTGTTAAGACTCCATGAATGGAAGGCTTATGACTGTTATTGAGAAGAAGGGTGGCTATATTGGTTACTTTTTTGGGGGAAATGTCAGAAATGTTTATTGGTACACTTTGAATAGTTTGTTTATTATTATCACTTTAACAAATGCAAATAAACAAGTGAGATGAGCATATTTTCATTTTTCATTTAGTTGCATAATAATTCTGCACACCAATAGTTGCCCAATAATTGTGCAGATATTCTCCTAAGAAAGCCAAAAACCTCACTTTTACCTTAATATTCAGGTTTGAGGTTTATTAATATTTTGGATTGACTGAGAGCACTGTAGTTGATCAATAATAAAATTAATCCTCCAAAATACAATGTGTCTAATAATTGTGCACATAGTGTATAGCTAATGAAAGCACTGAAAACAGTAATCACCTCTGCAGGATCTAGTTCCAAAACGTTAGCAATTGTTTTTAACAGAGATTTCATTGCTTCAGCAATTATTTCAAAGTCACAGAAATTATTCACCCCATGGCTAAAATCATCAATCATTTCAACTGCAGATTCAGCGAGCAGAGTGAAAAAATGCTACACTAAATTCATATCCATACGTTCCTGGTTGGCACTAAGTGCAATCTATAGGTATTCAAAACAGATTTTCTAGTCTCAAGTCTAATCTAACAGCAATACCAAAATTTTCAACACTGCTTTCAGATACATTATACATTCATCTTCAACAATATCAAATGAACAACTCAAAAGGATTACCTTGCTGAGTATCCTGTGTTCGATTCACAGTGAGGTCTAGAGGGCTATCTTGTTCTTCCTGAAGTGGATTTTCGGTTTGGTTCATTTGGAAATCTTTACATATCAGACTCATTTCATATGACGAACCGTTTCGATTTTCTTGCAGTTTACTATTTTTTGAAATATATTCAATTGCAAATTGACGGATCATCTTTTTCATTAATTCCTGAGCAACTAGGGGAATGTTAGGATCACAGTTCTGAGGAAGATCTGTGGGAAGAAAAGAGTACCATTCACATACACATTAAAATATATTCCAGCATACCTTTAACAACGCAGAATAACAAAAGGGACCTCGGAGGTCTCCTGGTCCAACCCCGTGCTTAAACAGGAGACCCTATACTATTTCAGACAAATGGCTGTCCAGTCTCTTTGTAAAAGCCTCCTGTAACGGAGCACCCACAATCTCTGAAGATAAGCCATTCCATTGGTTTATTGTTCTCACTGTCAGGAAATTTCTCCTTAGTTCAAGTTTGCGTCTCTCCTTGGTTAGTTTCATCCATTGCTTCTTGTCTTGCCCTCTGGTGCTTTGGAAAATCAGGTGGACCCCCTCTTCTTTGTGGCAGCCCCTCAAATATTGGAACAGTGCTATCATGTCACCCCTAGTCCTTCTTTTCACTACTAGACATACCTAATCCTGCAACTGTTCTTCATATGTTTTAGCAGGTCTAGCGCAGACATCTTGGCACAGCCATCTCGCCATCACCAAGTTGCCTCTGCCAATTTACTACTGTCAAGTCGTCGCAGGACAAATCAACACAGCCAATTCGCCATGGGGACAGCTCACCGTGGGCAGCTGGAGGGAGAGCCAGGCGAGCAGGCGAGCGCGCAGAGCGATGGCTAGGAGCTTCCCACAGAGGGAGAGCTGAGCAAGCAGGTGGGCATTGCAAAGCGCAGCTGGGGATTGTCTATTTTCACACCCTCTGTCACTGCTGCCAAGGGCCATTTGGCAGCAACAGCAGTGATTGGATCATTCAGGGGCGGTGGGCAAGGGGGGCAGCAGGGGGGCAGTGGAGGCTGGACATATCTCATTTTCACACACCCTCATTGCACCAAGTTCAACCATTTGCTCGAGTTCGGTACAGTGGCAGCAGTGAACTGTGTCTCTGCCACCTCTCCTGGTAGCCCTCGTCTCTTAGCCCCAAATGTTTGCCCATTTCAGCTTGGTGATACACCAGCAAGTATTTCATTGCATCTGAATGATAATTTATTCCATATGAAAGAGCCAAATTAACATAGATGTAACTGTTTTACTGCATCAAATTCAGAAGAAGCTTCTTTGGATATTTTATTGTTTTGGTTTTTTTTTACAACTGAAAGAACATAGATAGTTCTTTGTGCAAATCTCCATCAATGCATTCTGAATTATTCCTATAATTCCTTTTGTGCTTTTCAGGACCATTCACAAAAAGCAAAACAAAAATAACACAAGAGCTAATTTCATCAACAATTAAAGCACTGCATGCCAAAAAGAGCTTACTTTTCAGCCTATCAAGCAACTTGCATTATTGCAGAAAACCACAAGGAGTAGAGGAGTCCAATTAAACGTCTGTGGAGTCCAGCTGAAAAGTTCCTACTGTATTAGAAGTGGCTACTTTTTGGAGGGTTATTTTTTCTTGTAAATATACCACAGAGTACAGGTAATTCTTGTTTACCAACTGCCTTGTTTAGAGACCATTTGAAGTCACAATAGCATTAAATAAATAAATAAAACTAGTTTTGCAACCAATTTTCCCAATTCGTTGCTTCCCAACGAGTTTGTGACAATTAAGTTAATGGAGAACAGTTCTAGACATGAAAGTTGTCTGGGTGACCTTGGGCCAGACATTGTCTCTCAGCCCAACCCATCTTACAGGGTTGTTATTGTAGGGAAAATAGGAGGAGGAATGAATATTATCTATGTTCGCCCTTACTTACAAGGTAATAAAGGTAGGATAAAAATCTAACAAAATAAATAAATAAAGTGAAATTGTAAGTTGCAGTTACGCAATGTTTTGCCTACAACTATAGTGACTCTCTTAATGATTAAATGGGAAGTGAGATTGCAAGCCTATCGTGATATTATTTTTTGTTTGCCAACTGCGAAATTTAGCTCTACAATTACTGGTCCCTCTTAAGGTTGCTAAACAAGGACTACCTGTGTATCTTATATATATCATAAAACAGTGTCTCCCCAACCATTTGGGCACCAGGGACCAGTGGCTTTGCTTGTTTGCACGGACCAGTTTCTGGCACCCAGTCTGCAGCCCAGGGGTTGGAGATCCCTGGCATAGAGTATAAAAATAAAACTTTGGAACTAAGAATTTGACTTCAGTTATGGCAAATAGGAATATTACCTGTTTGCCATAAAAAATGTAGCTCAAAGTATTTCAACTCAGTTTTAAGTCTTGATATCTTTTCATGATAAAATTGCATTAATTCTATGCTTCTTTTATTTAAAATCATTTTCCATTTTTCTCCTACCAAAACATTTTGCAAACTATGAAGAAAACAAACCAGCTGACATTGTAACAGAATGTAAAAAATTACATAGAGTTGGTAAATTAACATAAATTAACCATATAACATGACATTTGAAATATAAAATTCCTGGGCAAATACATAGGGTTGTTTTCTGGTGCTAAAAAGAATATAATGTTACACCTCTGAACCTCCAAGGGCAGAAGGTATTAGCATTTGAGTTTGAGATGCTTGTTATGCAAAAATAAATATGGAAAATATTCTGTATAATCTATGAGTAAAAGCCCTATAAATGTTCTATGTCCTTTTCCTAATGATTTATACAGAGTTGGTTTTATTTTTTTTGCCCCATGTTCTATGAAATTAATTCCAAAGGCATTTATATATAAAAAATAAAACCACAAAAAGAACCTAACCAGCCGACTCCTAATAGTGCATGCAGTATGCAATTAAATTTAAATACTCTTCTGAGTATTTGTGTTCATACATTACCTTTGGTTTTTTTAAAACATGCAAAGAAGGAACTGTTTTAAGAAGAAATTGTCAACCTTAAAATGTGGATTTTTAAGATTCAGTTAATTTAATGTTGCTTGACTTAACAACTCAAGCTCAATAAAGGACCCTGCATCGCAAAGTTAAAAGAGAAACAAGTTTATATACCAAACCAGATTTGCGGACAGAATACTCATTTCATACCTCCTCACCAGGGGTGAAATCTAAAATTTGTTATTACTGGTTATGTGGGCGTGGCTTGGTGGGGGTGGTGGTAATGTGACTGGGTAGGCGTGGCCAATTTCTTTTTTTTACTTTTTAAACCATTTTTTTCTACAACCTCTTTGGCTAAGAGGTTGTAAAAAAATGTTTTCAAAAGGCTCTGAGGATCCAAGCTGAGTTCCCTGAGGCTTTAAAAAGCCTCTGCCGATCAGGGAACTCAGCTGGGATTCTCAGAGCATTTAAAAGAAAAAAACCCTTGTTTTCTTTTAAATGCTCTGACGATCCAAGCTGATCAGGGAACTCAGCTTGGATCGTCAGAGCATTTAAAAGAAAAAAAGGGGGGTTTTCTTTTAAATGCCTTTGATGAGCCGCACGATCATCAGAGGCTTTTTTTTTTACTTTTAAAAGCATTTTTTCGGCAGAAGTTGTAGAAAAAATGCTTTTAAAAGTTAAAAAAAAAGCCTCTGATGATTGTGCGGCTCAGCTGGGCATGGGGGGGGGGTGTGTGGGGATTTTTGCTACCCGTTCTCCGAACCACCCGCCTCCATCGCTACCAGATTGTGTGATCCGGTCCGAACCGGGAGCATTTCACCCCTGCTCCTCACCTTCAAACACTAATCATTACCCCCCAAAAATGAATCTTTTTCTTTGTGGGATAATTTAAAACGACTGTCTCTAAAACTGGATGCATGCTTCCTGCAAGTATTCTGTGAGGTAGGGATACAGATTTCTTGCAAATTTTCCTTCACTGCGTTCCAAAATATTATGTGCAGCACATGAGCATGGAAAGATGTAGAATATTATACTAAACTGGTGCTCAGTTTAAATTACTTGAAATGTTACAAGATTTTTAAAAATTGGAAAATAAATCAGTTTTTCTTTCTTTAAAAATTAATTTCCTCATAAACTAAATGCATACGAAGAGCTCAACTAGAGAAAAGTTATTTCAACTGCAAAATACCTTACAGAAATTAAACTAGAGCTAAAGAAGAAAGATTTTTTTAAAAAAAGAAAAAAAAGTTAAATTTTATGTAGAATTTCTGCTGAGCATTATATAGCACAATATGAAGTCAAGTCTTACCTTCCTTACGAAAGAGTGCATTTAGATAATTCTCTGCTTGGCACTCAATTTTATCAGTGTTGGACTGGCCCTGAGACGCCTCCTCTGTAGGCGTTGACTGCAAAGAACCAAGAACCATTGAGGGATCCTAAAATGAATACAGAACTCTCAATTTTCTAAGTAAAAGCAAATCTTAATAGAGGTGAGCAAGAAAAAAGTTCCATTATACTGTATATTTATCAATGTTTTATATAGCATAATAGTTTAAATAACATTGGAAATTTGGACAAAATGTGTGTCAAGAGTTAAAAGATCATATACTCACGCTGACTATTTCTTTATGCAAATTACAAAAGGAACATTTTTCATCCATAGACCAGTCAGTTACTTCTTCTGGTTCACAGTCTGGAGAAGAGGAAGAGAGAGGATGACAAAAATTAAATATCATTCCAACACCTAAACTGTAACCACAACTTCAAATTTGCTTCCCTGCCAAAAATGAGCCAAGCAGGAGATGTTTTAGATCCTCTGACTAAGAAACTGGATGCTAGATCAGGATAAACATAGTTCTGCTCAAAATTTCAGATCATTCTTATTCAAATACAAGGCCAATTTATCTTCATAAGACAGTGAGCACCTACAAGTAGACTAGCTCATAAGATAAACTATAATAGACTAAAAGAACGTAAGAACTATCATTCCATGTGCTAACACAAATGCAAGGTCCTCTGCACACCGTCTTACTGTTACAGTAAATTGATTTATTTCACTTTTCTATGCTTAGTAAATAATAGATTTTCCTTGTCATTAAGATCTTATTTCCTTCTCCAACTTTAGTAGGAAGGTTTTAGGACTTTTCAATTATCCTAGATTATGTTTTCTATAAATTTGCTTCTTGGTGGATTCTGCATATATTGCTTGAAAAATAATTGCCTTGACAGAAGCTATCTAGCTATTTGATTCCTGAGAAGGGGTAATGATCTGCTTCACTAACTTTGCCTAATGCTCTGGTCCTCCATCACAAATCTCTCCATATACTACCATGTTTCCCCAAGAATAAGACCCTGTCTTATACTTTTTTGAACCCTGAAATAAGCGCTTGGCCTTATTGCCATGTGCTCAAAAGCCCAATTGGGCTTATTATCAGGGATGTCTTTTTGGGGGGAAACAGGGTAATAACATACATGTTTAGGGCTTTTTTAAAACAACAACAACACTGTCAGAAATGCAGCTTTAATTTCTGTGAAAAGAGTTCCTGGTGTCCTACATTAACTCTTTCTAGAAAATAAAGAACCTTTATTAAATTGAATTGAACTGAATTGCTGCCCATCATCAAATACATGATTCTGGATAACAAATCTTACAATTGTATCATACTATGGAGATAGCAACATCCTGAGAATGTTCTATACAAAGAGTCTCGCCACATCTAAAGGTATGTCACTGATTCCATCGGGTTTGGGTGTACAATTAAAGTGTACAAATTCACTTCTAAACTTATTTTTATGTACAGTGAATATATTACCATGGGATTACAAGTTTAAAAGTGTCTCCCATTCCAATAAAGTACTGTTGCATCTTGTAACAAGTGTCTCCCATTCCAATAAAGTACTGTTGCATCTTGTAACTTAAATGATCTTTTCATTGACAATATTGGCTTAGGTTGCCTTTATTACTTTTTTATATTGCCATCTCCAACGATTCTTGGTAGTTAACAATGCTAACATCAAAAACTCAACAATACATTTGACTAATACTATTAGAATTATCCACCTCCTCCTTTAATCCAAATGTGTTAGTTCATAAAGGTGCTCCCCTTCCATTCAATTCAATCCTTTAAAACAGGGGTTTCCAACCCCCAGTCTGTGGATCGGTACCAGGCTGTAGCATGCCAGAAACCATCCCGCGCAAACAAGCAAAGCCCCATCTGCGGGATGCAGGCAGCATATGAAACCACATCCCCTCCGGTCCATGAAAAAACCTCTCTCCATGGAACCGGTCCCAGGTGCCCAAAAGTTTGGGGGCCGCTGCTTTAAAACATCTAAACTGAAGAATCATTACTTCACGCTAAACCATGGTTAATGTTATAGGAATACCCAGAATCTCAGATAGGTCAACTGGCATGGCCAAAGAATTCTCAGCTTCTATAAGAGAACAACTGCAGGTTGAAGGAATATTTAAACATTAAACAGTAATTAATTTTAATTGTAATTGTTGAAACAAGAAGCTCCATTAATTATGACTTGAATTTTGGCTGATCATGTTCTGATGGCAGAATAAGCTGGGGATTTCTAACTCTTTCTCAGCTCAACCTATTTCACAAAGTTGCTATTATGAGAAAAACAGGTGGAGGAGTTTTATGTATCCCATCTGGAGCTCCTAAATGAAAGGTAGGATAGAACTGTAATAAAAAAAATTAATAAAAACTGAAGTAGAAATTTCAAAACTCCTATTTGTTGAAGTGAGGGAGCATATGGGCAAAAGGTTATACTGCAACACAAATATCTTTTAACTAATCCAATGGATTTAACTGGACTTATGATTGCAGTAATTCTAAGGTACATACTAAAGCCAAAGGAATTCATTACAGTCTATTCCAACAACTATTTTTTTTTTAAAAAAAAAACGTATACAGTGGTTAAGAAATCTATGGTACAGTGTCACACTAGCAAATCTCACATGTCCATTAGTATGACCTTAATTATGAAAACATAAATGTCATTGTATTGTAATTAGTTCTGATGGAATATGTATGATACACTTTGCTATTTTAAGTATTTATGATACTAAGCATTATGCCAAATTTTCAATTGATCATAATCCAGCTAAAATAAAAATCTCAAAACTGTAAATTAACAAGACATATTTATATCTTTCCAACATAAATCAGCTGAAATGTGTACCTGTCTCATTTGGGATTCACACACATGCACATGCACACACACATACACGTTAAATAAATATGTGTGTACAATTAAGCAAATTACATCTTTAGAGTTTCATTTTAAATTATGCCACTGCAGGTTAATGACAGATAAGTAGTAAACAAAATGGTAATTAAGAACAATTTTAAGCATTAATCAGACATAAAATTTTATAACAATGATGAACAGGTTTTGGTGGATATTTAAAAGTCAACACATTTAGTGCTAAATGTATTTTTATGCATAAAGCACTTTATAATCTTGAAGATTTTGTTGAAAAAGATCCTATAACAAATATAGCCTGCACACATATGAATACTGTCCTTTTTTCCCCCAAGAACCTTTTCTATTCTTTTCTTTTATATTCTTACAATGGAAGCAAACAAAAGGTTAAGATTTCCCAGGTACAGTGGGATTCAAGCTCTGATCTCTTAACAATTGACTCAAAAATAATCTGTATGTTATATCAGCTATTCTTTGAACTCATCCAAACTGAAAATTTATTTATTTATTTATTTATTTATTTATAAAATTTGTATGCAGCCCTATCTCAAGGACTCAGGGCGGCTCACAACAACAATCGACCAAGCAACTGTTAAAAGCAACAAATATACACAAAAATATGAAAAGTTTAAAAAAATTTAAAATATACTACCCCATCAGTCCAGGCTGTGGGACATAAATAGCCAGGTTTTCAATTCACGGCGGAAGGTGCGAAGGTCAGGGGCCAACTGGAGCCCCAAGGGAAGTTGATTCCAAAGGGTGGGGGCGCTCACAGAGAAAGCTCTACCCCTGGGGGGTCGCCAGCCGACATTGTCTAGCCGACAGCACCCTGAGTAGGCCCTCTCTGTGACAGCGCACCAGGCGATGGGAAGTTGACGCTGGTTGCAGATGGTCCAACAAATAGCCTGGGTCTAAGCCATGAAGGGCTTTATAGGTTAACACCAGCACCTTGAATCTCACCCGGAGGGCAACCGGCAACCAATGCAAGCCACGCAGGAGAGGTGTAATATGGGAGTATCTGGTCCCTCCCGCAACAACCTGCGCGGCCACATTCTGTACCAGCTGAAGCCTCCGGGTGGTCTTCACGGGCAGCCCTAGGTAGAGAGCATTGCAGTAGTCGATCCAGGAGGTGACTAGCGCATGAGTGACTGTGTGTAGGGCATCTCGGTCCAAGTATGGTCGCAACTGGTGGACCAGGCGAACCTGGGCAAACACCCCCCCGGTCACGGCCATGATATGACCCTCCAAACTCAGCCGTGAATCCAAGAGGACGCCCAGGTTGCACGCCCTGTCTACGGGGGGGCAACACCTCGCCCCCAATAGACAGCGTTGGAACTTCTCGCTCGGCCCGAGATGCCGGTATCCACAGCCACTCAGTCTGTGGCTGTGGAAGTAAGTACAAGTAGTCCTCCAGTTATGACAGTTCACTTAGCAATGATTCAAATTTACAACACCGCCCCCAAAAGTACTTATGACAGTCCCGAAGTTATGAATGATGCAGCACTATTGTAGCTGTTCACCCTTAGAACCAATCGCACAGATACTGCAACAATCCCCCTGCCTATTCCCCCCCCACAATCCCATCACTGATCGCTCACTTATATTTTGAAGATCTGAAGAGTCAGGGCCATGTGGCAGAAAAGTGGCTGTGTTCATACATACCCTTCTGTCCCCTTTGCAAAAGGCTTTTGGTGCAAAGAACCACAGGGGCACGATCTTCTGCTCCTTCAGGCCTCTGTCTTCCGCACCAAAAGCTTTTTGCAAAGGGGACAAAAACCTTTCGAGATGTAATCTCGTGCTCCTTCAGGCCTCCGATCCATTTGCAAAAGCTTTTGGCAAGGAAAACAGAGGCCTGAAGGTGCGCAAGATTGTACTCCTTCAGACTCACCGAGGCTGCCTGGTGTTCCAAAAGCGGATTGGGTGTCCTGCACAGGCAGCCTCAGTGAGTCAGCCAAGCTGAGCAGGGTTGGCTGGTCCCACTCTGTCACCGCTCCAATTTTGGAGCATTGGGAGTGGACAATTAAACCACAACAGAGTGTCTGAAGACGAGAAAGCTCACTTGATCATCCAGATCTCTGAAAGGTAAGTGAGTCTCCACAGGCCCAGTGCCTGTGGAGACCCAGTAGGGCAGGAGGGAGGGAGTGTAGTATGAGATATCTCAGTGGGTCAAAGGAGGCCTTGGGTAGTCAGAAGCACTAGCCCCTACCGTGGTTATCCCCTGCCTGAGATAACTCATGTGCACTTAATGACCTATGCATTTGATTAATGAATGCATTGGGTAAAGCAGGGAAGAGTCACATTCATTTAATGTGATTCAATTAATGAATCCTCAGGTTACGAATGTAATTGACAGGCTCTATTACTTTCTAGGATTACCTGTATTCTGTGAGGGAGATGGGCAGTTTTAAAATTTGATGAACAAATAAGTAAATAAATAAAAAATTAACAGGATTGATTAGACATAGGGAAGATTACACAGGCCAAAATGAAACCCGAATTAAAAATGCTGCTTATTAATATGTTTGCAAAAGATCCTATTTAAAAGAAACAATAAAGTTTGTGATTCAAATTACTCTCCCAAACTTCTAGAAAGTTTGACATCATTTTCTGACGTCATCTATACAGCCCAGATTGCATAACTTCCATGAGTTTATGGCAAACATGAGATTTAAAAAATTGCATTTCTGGCTTTCTCTCTTAAGCAGAATTTTACATCCTAGTCCCATGATGGCGAACCTTTGGCACGCGTGCTACAGGTGGCATGCAGAGCTGTATCTGTGGGCACATGAGCTGTTGCCCTAGCTCAGCTCCAGCGTGCATGCACACACTGGCCAGTTAATTTTTGGCTCCCCTCCCATCCCAGGAGTCTCTACGTGGCCCGTTTTGGATGCTAGGTAAGTACAGGGCTCATGCAGGCTCTGGGAGGGCATTTTCGACCTCCAGAGGGCCACCGAGGGGGTGGGGGAGGCCGTTTTTGCCCTCCCTAGGTTCCAGGGAAGCTTCTGGAGCCTGGGGAGGGCAAAAAATGGGTCTTCCGGGCCCACCGGAAGTCAGGAAATGGGCTGTTTTCAGCCTCCGGAGGGCCTCCCGGGGGGGGGCAGGGAAGGTTATTTTTGCCCTCCCCAGGCTCCGAGAAAGCCTCTGGAGCCTGTGGAGATTGAAAAACAGGCCTACCAGGAATCTGAAAACGGGCCATTTCCGGCCTCCAGAGGCTTCAGGGAGGCCTGCCAGGCCCAAAATGGGGCGCGGGGTAGTCATGTGCACATGGGCGGGTGAGTGGGTCACACACGCATTCATGGGGGGGCACACGACTCCCTCACTCCCCCCGCTTTTGGCACGCAATGGCAAAAAGGTTAGCCATCACTGTCCTAGTCTCTACCATTTCGTACTCCAAACTGGAGATCACATATATAAAATGTTCCATATGAAGTATTCCTTTCTGTTTGACATTTTTCCTACTTTAATTTTTAGTGTGTTTCTGTTATCAATTCTGCTCAGTGACCATGATAAAAATTCTTTTTTAAAGGATGTGTTTGTCCTTCCTTTAAGATCCTTCTTTTCTGAATTTATATGAAAATTAAATTACAAACTCATGCAAGTGTCTTTAATTTTAATTGACTATGTCAAACACTGAGTCTCTTTTCAATAGAGAGGCCTCCATTTAGTTATTTACTCATCAAATTTCTAAGCCTCCTGATATCTCTTGACAATTCTGGACAGATTCACAACTAAAAATAGATAGAAAACAGTATCACAGAAGAACAGAACAGGAGTCAACCATAGGGAATAAATTAAAAAGAACATCTGCTCCATCCTCCAATTGAGATAGGCCAACTATTCACTAACCCAAGGCCTGGGGGACGAGCCAAATTTAAAGGCCAAGAGCCTTGGTGGTGCAGCAGACTAAAGTGCTGTTAACTAGCACCAGCTACCTGCAATTACTGCAAGTTCAAATCTCACCAGGCTCAAGGTTGACTCAGCCTTCCATCCTTTCGAGGTAGGTAAAATGAGGACCCGGATTGTAGGGGCAATAAGATGACTTTGTATAAAAAAGAACACCGCTTAGGGGGGGCCAAAAGCCCTACTAAGCAGATATATACAAAAGTATGAAGGCTATTGCTTAACACATTGTAAGCCGCCCTGAGTCTCTGGAGAAGGGCGGCATATAAATTGAACCAATAATAATAATAATAATAATAATAATAATAATAATAATAATAATAATAGTACAATTATCCAGGGAGACCCTGTTCCAGAAGGCAGGTGCAGCAACAGGGAAGGATTGCTTCCTGGGTCCTGGTTGTTTAGTTAATAGAACCCAAAACTAGCCAACTCTGTTGGATTGTATGGACTCTATGGGAGGCAGATGAGCATTTTGATAATTAGGTCTTCTGCCATATATGGTTTTAAATGTAATAATGCAGCATAGGTATTACATGGGCAGATGTTTACACCATCTGTAGCGTCTGATTATCTCTTTAAGAATAACCCCATATACAATCTACTGTAACAGTATATCTGCAAGGTGGTGAAGAGTGACTGGAAGGAGGGACTCTCTGTTTAAGAATCGGCACAACTCCCAAATAGGCTGATCCTCTGCCACCTGCTCCTTGAGCTGGAAATGACAGTCACCCCAGATTACACTAGTTCTGATTGGGGCAATGCAATCCCATTCAGGACTAGAAGATTCATCGAACCAAACCAAGTGATTGAAGGAGAAGGTTGTCACAAGTACCTTGAGTGCTTTTAAGCAAGCTCACCAGACTCCTTTCTCACAGGACCTATTTAGGGAAAATATAGCCAGCGGCCAGTTGAAGACCATACCAAGAATCTACATTCTTTGACTGCTCCTATTCCAAGGCAGGCAATGGCAGATTTTCCTATCTGACTCTGTATTCCAAAGTTTTGATGGCTTGCCATGTTCAATAAATGTCACTGCCATTGGCAAATAACTTTTTCAAATCTTGCATAAATCATACTATTAAGACTCAGTCAGATCATTAATCTATTACCACTAAAGTACAGTAACTAAAAAAAACCAACCAAATAAAATATTTCTGTCTGATATAAAAATTTATTCTTCTGCAAATCCTGAGATTGTTCCAAGGCTGCTAAAATTTCTATTTTGAGAATACCAATGCTGTTTGATTAATTAAGAACTGATGCATAGAGAATTAAAATCTGAGAGATCAGTCAAAATAGAAAGATCGCTTAATTTTTAATAACTAATACCCAAATGGATCAGAAAATTGATAATATAGAACTGGACAATTTCCTTCAACTCTAAGTTTGACTGCCATGTGTTAGAATGGAACATAGCTAGATTCTGGGATTTGTAATAGTGGAAGTTGAAAGGCTTTTATAAAACATGAATGGAACTGCTCTTCCACTCCTATTTGCCTACTATAAGTAACAAGGAAAAGCAAAACTAAAGTATACAACTGATTAGTCTCATAACTCCAAATATTCTGCCCACATTTTCAGGTAATGCAAATCAGGGAACATTCAGCTTATGATATATTTCTCACAGATAATCCAAAATTATTATGCCATCTCCAATTAACACCATTATGTATGTTTAACTGGTCACAGAAAACTATGAAGGATCTTTTATCTCTGTCTGAGGCTCATGATACAGACCCTTGTGATACCAACTATGCTGAAAAGCTACATGGCAAATAGTATACATACACAAAGGGAGAAAATTTGAAACATATCCTAGTTTCCTTCATTCAGAATCATCACAGGTTTTCCTCTAGCATCATTATTATTTCCAGAACATCCAAGTCCCCTGAATTCAGGCTCCAATAAGACTCAGAGATTATCTTGTCAATACCCCAGCCATTTCCTCATTACAGACATCATTGAGAATTTAGTAACATCAGCATTTTCTAAATAAGGAATTGGCAATGTTGATCCTTCAGGTGTTAAACTCCAGGTTCTAACAGCCCCAGCCAATGTGGTAAACTATGAAAGATAATGGGAATTACAATCCAACATGTCCACAAGGACATACATTGCTTATCACTGATATCAGTCTTCAGTTAACTCAAAGGTGGGGAACTATGGCCCCTTTATGACTTGTGGACTTCAACTCCCAGAATTCCTGAGCCAGCATCAAGTTCAACTTCAACTTCAGAGTTGAAGTCCAAAAGTTGTCAAGGTTCTAAGTAATAGCCCCATAGAAAGAAGAATTCCGAGGCAGATTCCTCAAAGAACAGTTTTATTGGCGATATCATATTGGCGCAAACTGGTGAAAATGACTCTGAAAGTTCCCGCGGTTTTCACCTGATTAAAAAGGTGAAAGTTCCCCCTTTCCCCAAATAATCAGTCACATTGTCCAATCAAGGTGCTGGCTGGTTGCCTGGTTACATCACCACCCCTCTTCTCCAGTCACCTGTTGGAATGTCCTTGGTTCCCACAAGAAACTATTTTGTTTTGGCTACCAAAACCCCATCTAACTATGTTCCCCCTCCCTATCCCTGCTTCGCATTGTGGCAACCCTGAAGCCTCCAAAATGGCCCCAATCGTGTTTGCTTCAGAGTTGACACGTCATAAAAGAGCCATAGTTCCCTACCCCTGAGTTAACTAATCTAACTCTGGTAAATAATCCTGGTAAAACTAAAAAGATTTTAGATTTTATTTGTCTATGTTAAAGAACTATCATAGTTACCCATCTATAGATTGGGTATCTCTCATAAAGATATCATGGAAGTCATAAAATCATGAGGCATGTTTATCAATTGACTTTTAATATTCTCTAAAATCATACATCTGCAGTAGTCCAAGAGCACCTATATCTATTTTGGCAAGAAGATCCTTGGATTGTGGAAGAAAACAAATACCACCAGAATCACTATCTTGACACTTATCATTCTGGTGATTGCTGATGGGACACTTGAGATGAAAGAACCTCAATCCTCCTTATTAACTGCAACATAAAACAAAAATAAAACAAAATCACACTCTAGCACTAGCACTGAAAGGTTAAATATGTGCCTCTCTTTATGTTATTGTGCTCTGAACTGCCTCTTAGCACCATCTTTACCATACACCAGAGGTGGGTTTCAACAGGTTCTGACCAGTTCTGAAGAACCGGTAGTGGAAATTTTTAGTAGTTCGGAGAACCGGTAAATACCACCTCTGACTGGCCCTGCCCCCATCTATTCTCTGCCTCCCGAGTCCCAGCTGATCAGGAGGAAATGGGGATTTTGCAGTAATCTTCCCCAGATTGGGGAGGGAATGGAGAGTTTACAGTATCCTTCCCCTGTCACGCCCACCAAGCCATGCCCACAGAACTGGTAGTAAAAGTTTTTGAAACTCACCACTGCCATACACCACTAATGATCAAGATGATACTGATGGGCTGTATGCTAAAATAAAGCCAGATCATGATACACACTTGAAAGTAAATCAGGAAGCCTGTAATTGCAGAGTTTGTCTGGCAAGAACAAAGAATGCTTATCTACAGGAAATATGCATGTGTAAATCTTGTAATAATTCTCGGTAGTTAGAAAGCTGACAACTTGCAGATCTCAGCTAACAGTTAGGAATAGTGATGGCCTGCAGCCAATTAAATGTGTATTAGATAACTCCTGGGGCATTCATTAGCCAAGGTTTAGGAATAGGGACAGCTAAAGATCAATAGAACAAATTGTAGAATTATTACTAAAATGCTTATTATTATCTCGCCTTGTCCTGCCTTTTCTTTTAGTGAAAATGTATAAATCTTACTTAATCCTTTGTTCTTGGTATTTTGGCCAGGAGCCCTTTTCCTTGGAGTACTCCAATAAAAAGCAAACAGAAAACCTGCACCTCGTGTTTGGCGTCCATCATTGGCTTCGGCACCAGGCTCAGACCCGAATTGGGGACAACAATCCTGTCTGGGAGATTGTATCCCCCAGGGAAACACTTAAAATATAAATATCTACTGAGAATTCTAAAGTTTCAGCCACCCCCAAAAGGTCTTGTCTGATTCTACTGACACTGGGTAGATAAATCAATTCTCATTAAAGAATTGTCCTGTTATGTTCCAAAGAAATGCCATTCTTTTACAAGAACAAAAGAATCAAATTACCGTATTTTTCAGAGTATAAGATGCACCTTAGTTTTTGGGGAGGAAAATAAGAAAAAAGCTGATTGGCGGGTGGATCAGCCTCTCGGAATATCCCCAATCAACTGTTCCCAGAGATGAATTTTAGCAACAGGTTCTTTTGTTGTGAGGTCTGTGCCTTGCTTTTTTTTTCAGCCTCTGAAACTCTGTTTCAGAAAAAACTTTTTTTTCTGCCTCTGAAAGCCTCCGAAACAGAGCTTCAAAAAAAAAGAAAAGCCTCTGGAACTTTGTTTTTTTCTGAAGGTCTGTTTGGAGGCTTTTTTTCTGAAGCTTCATTTCTGAGGCTTTTTTCAGCCACTGAAACCTCTGTTTGAGAGGCTGGGCGCGGCTACATTCGGAGTGTAAGACACACCCGTTTTTCACCCTCTTTTTTTGGGGGGGGGGAAAGGTGCATACTCCAAAAAATAAGGTACATTGCAGGACATATTAAACAAGAGAAAATTAATATGAAATCATTGTACTTTTCAGGTTTAATCAGTTTCTACACAATTCAATGCTATTACTATATTTCATTTTCTAAGATTCCTAATGAAAGGAATAAGAGTTTTAGTACTCCAAATGAGGAAAACTCTAGATTGACTTAATTAATTCAAGGACTTCATAGATTAAAAATCTAACTGCATGTTTGCCATTTTAAGCAATAACTTTGAAAGAAAGTGAACATGAACCAATGTTAAATCATAAAATTTACATTAAAATGATCCAGTAAGATTTCTCAATGTTAAAAATGTTTTAAACATTTAACCCACAGCCAAGATGTTTGTTTTTTAAATAGTTATTTACCTTCAAATAAACTGAGGTCTCTTCGTAGCCTTGGTCCATAAAGCCCTTCTAAAATACTTTCAAAGCCTAACAAAAAACAAAAATTAAACATTTTACTGTACAGTATATCAAATAGTTTCACAAATGTAGCAGCTGAAAATCATTGCATATAAGCACATTGTTACAGAAAAGGAAATGTTTCTGGATACAGGTAGTTCTTGGTTTACAATCACATTTTCAGTTGCTAAGTGAGACATTTGTTAAGTGAGTTTTGCCCCATTTTACTACCTTTCTTGAATCACTGCAGTTGTTAAGTTAGTAACATGGTTGCTAAGTGAATCTGACTTCCCCATTGTCTTTGCTTGCCAGAAGGTAGCAAAAGATGATCAAATGGCCCTACAGCATTGCAACCATCATACACGTGTCAGTTGCCAAGCATCTGAATTTTGATCAGGTGGCCATGGGGATGCCACGATGATCATAAGTATGAAAACCAGTCATAAGTCACTTTTTTCAGAGATATTGAAAGTTTGAACAGTCACTATATGAGCTGTTGTAAGTTGAGGATTACCTTTACAGAGATTTCAAAGAAAAACTCAATGATCTAAAACAGGGGTGTCAAACTCAATTTCAGACAGAGCCGCATCAGCATTATGGTTGCCCTAAAAGGGCCAGGTGCATGTAAGACTATGACTACTCACGCAGCCAAGTGAGCATTGCTGGATAGGCCAGGTCACAGCCAGGTCACTCCAACACTCCAGATGGGTGTAGCATGATGGGCATGGCCAGCTCGACGCTGCTCACTGGGCGCAGCTGACTCGGGATGCCTGGGTTGGGGTGGAACAAGTTGTACTGGCTAACTCGACGTGAGTTAGTGAGTTAATGCGTGCACACACACATATTGCATTCTAAGTTTCGGGACTTTTATTCATAGAGGAAGGAGGGGCCCTTCTCCCCAAGTCCAGGCATGATTGGTAGTTTGCAAGCTCAGATGTGGATGAAAGTCTTCAAGCTTGGAATTGTGTGTTTGTGTGTATGCATGTGAACACCATGCCAAAGGAGATGTTCTTCTCCCAATCCCAGACACTGTTGGACATTGTTTCCCTGTCCGGTGCCCAATCCCAGCAAAGCAGGAGGCCGAGGATGCTGCTGCATGTAGAAGTATGGAAGAGAAAGTTTTCAGGAAGCAGTTTCCTCTGAATCCAAGTTTTACCATGACAGATCTCTGGAGAGCAAGAGGAGGTGGCAGGTGTTCTGACCTAGGCTCCCTTAAAAAGCAGGAAGCAGGAATTGGTCCCGGCAAAACATCTTTTATATACACGACTGTGAATTACTTTCATTCACAGTCAGCAAGGTTTGTCCAAACAGTTTTTCAAAGGAATATTTATCAACACACCTTATCTCATTTGGCAAGCTGCCACATAACTTGCTTCCAAATGCAGAGTAAGGCAAAACTTGGCAGTCTCTTAGCATCACGAACAGAACTTTCCACTCTTGAAACTACCGAACGAACAAACTGTTTCCTGCAAAAGCCCCCTCCCCGTTTGCTCTTTTGTTTCCTATGGGAGGGGCCAATCATCTCCAAGGTGTGGCTTTACTCCCAAGTCGACCCTGCTTTCTGAGTTGTTCTTGTCTTCTGGCAGCTCTGCACATGCACACACTGGGAACGGGCTCCAGCTGTTCCTCTGCCTCGCTGCTGTCTATCTCCCTCTCTGCGTCTGATGCAGAGCACTCATCCGAGCTTTCCCCAGCCCCCAAGGACTGGCCCATGTTCCTCCCCAATTGCCTCACTGTCTACTCTGCTGCCAGTACTGCTGACCCCTGGCGGGCCACAACAGCAGGAGAGCAGTGCTCCACAGGCCAGCATGGAGGCTGGCCCTTCTTGAAAGGAAATCCCCATTTCCAATCGTGTGTGGTAAAGATGCTGTCTTTTGGGGGCAGTCTTACCTCACGCAGCTCTCCCGCCACCCACTCCTCCTCTCCAGAGATCTGTCAAGGCAGAAATTGGACTTGAAGAAAACTGTTTCCTGCAAATTTTCTCCTCTGCACTTCCACACACAGGGTCATCCTCTGCCTCCTGTGGGGGGCCAGGCAAGGGTGGGAGGGGGGATCCAGAGGTCTCCATTGGAGGAAGACAAGACTAGGGTGAGTGCCAAAGTCTCATCCACCAGAGGAGCCTGGTCATCCCTCTCAAGACATGCAGAGGACCACCGGAGGGCAGTGCAGGCTACCCAGAGCCCTGGGCAGTGGAGGGCAAGTGTCCAGCTTGGCCCTCAAGCTCCCAGAGCACCAGGACCTGCAGCCCAGCCCTGCTTCCTCAAGGGGGTGCTTGGCCGTGGTTACCTCCTCCTCGAGGCTGCTGTTGTTGTGCTTGCTCTCCTTGGCCAGGATGCTCATGGTGGGTGCGGGAGGGCAAACAGCATGGGTCAGAGGGAGGCCCACTGCCTCTCTATGCAAGGAGACTCAGCTTTGTAAGCAAAGCATCCTCAGTGATAGGATGGGAGACCACCAGAAGAGGCCAAGATGGGATGGTGATAGGGCAGCAGGGCTGCTGGTGGCCAAGTGCTAAGAGACGACTTCCCTCAAACCCTACCTCCCTGTCATTCCAATCTCCCTCCCTCTTTCTTATTCCCATATCCTTCCTTCCTTCCTCCCTCCCTCTGCGCGTAGGAAGGGATGAAGGGAGGGAGTGAGGGCAGCAGGTGGCCAGGGAGTCCCCTAGGACAGGAGACCACCAAGAAAGCCCGGAAGGAGGGGACGTAGGGAGGATGAGAAGGTGGCAGCAATGCTGTTGGCCATGGCTTTCCCATACAGGGGTGGGGCGGGAGCCGTCCTGGTGAAAGGGAAGCCCTCATGGGCTGCAGGGCCAGTGGATGAGGTCGGGTCAGCTAATAGGCCATGGAAGTGGCAGAGGCGCTGGTGGCAGGTGCAGCACTGCAGTCAGTGCTCTACGTGCTGCTCTACAATTTTGTGGCAGCCACTCAGTGCTAGAACATGGTCAGCCTGCGGGATAAGACAGTGCTCATCACAGGTCAGCTGCACACCAGCCCCCACATGCTCGCTGCCTCCTGTGTGCACACACAGGGAGAACGCCTGGCTGGGATGGGGCCAAACAGTGGGGACCAGCCCCTTGCTGTCACCAGGACAGCCCCACAGGCCAGATCTAATCACATTGCAGTCTGGATATGGCCCGTGGGCCTTGAGTTTGATATGTCTGAACTAAAGGCGCTGATATACATCTTCTCCCCAACACACATATAGTCCTTGAGTTACGAATGTAATGGAGCCTGCCCATTCCATTCATAACCTGAGGATTCGTGGGAGTGAATCTCGTACCTTGAACAGGATCACTCCCTCCTTTTGCCCACGCATTTGCTAATCAAATACGAGGCTTGTTAAGTGCACAAGAAGTATTTCACTGTGGGGAAGGCCATGGGGGCCTACTGATGGAACAGGCCACCTGCCTAAGACCACCCAAGGCCTCCCTGACACACTGAAATACCTCATGCTCCACACAATTGTTTCCCTCCAACCTGCTGCGCTGGATTCGCCCCGCCGGAAGCTCCATTTCGGTCTGCAAAGGGCTGAGTGAGGCCACAAAGGGCCGAACAGCGTGTCAGAGGGGTGGATTCACCCCTCAGAAGCTCCATTTTGGCCTGCAACCTCCAGTCAAGGTCTGCGGAGGCCCGAACGAAATTGCAGAGGGCTCTGGAAAGGAGACTGCTTGCTAGATCTAAGGTAAGTGACCTGGTGCAGCAGGTTGGGGGAAAAGCAATTGTGGGGAGCATGAGACCCAAACGGAGCTTCTGAACGGATCCACCCCTCAGAAGCTCCATTTTGGCCGGCAAACTTCAGGACAAATGTTGCAGAGCCTCTGTAGTTGTTCGTAAGGGCGAACAACTGCCATAGTGCTGCAAGATTTGTACTTTCTGAACTTGTTCACAAACGCTAGGCGGCGCTTATCACATAACATCAAATGTTCACTAACAGAACGCTCGTAACCCAGAGACTAGGTTCACACACTTTCTACTGTACCTCGTGCCTTTATATAAATGGGATTTATGTGAAAAGTGATCCCATTCATACCACTTTCTATTTAAAAAATGGCAAACTCAGAATGGACTGAACTGATTCAACAAATAGTCTAAGATATAAAGTTTATCAGAAATACACTTTGTATATTCAGGGCTGTGTGAAAATTGAACTAGTTTTCAAAATAGTGAATATCTAAAGCCTCGGTTGCCAATGAGAATATAAGGAGATATTTTCTAGAAGAACTATGAACAGGGTAATTTGTAAAGAATGAAGGTGCCGGTAAAATTCAAAAAGATGAGATGAATCGGAAGAAAATCCAGTCTAAAGGAGCCACTAATCTAGGGGGGTCAAACTTGCAGCCCGTAGGCTGGATGCATCATGTGCTGGCCATGCCCACTCCTGGTTTAGCGAAGGGGGGGAAAGTCATGCTATGTCACGTGACGACATGAGTTGGACACCTCTGCATAATCTATCAAGTTGCAATGTGCTGTGATTTATCATTTTAATAGGGAATATGATTTGTTAAAAACTCTCTAAATATAATGTAACATAATACAATATAATATATAAAAATATGATAAAATGAAAGTATCTCTGTTCTGATTACATTGAATTACACGACTCATTAATAACAGCCTCTTAAAATTTGTTATAAAAATTTGCAAACTTGTGTAATGTACAGATGCTAAGGGAATAGTAATACAATCACTGACATATAAACCAGAAATGCAGCTGTCCAGCATCTTTTTTATGCTCTTCTACTTGCAAAGCACTCTAAAGCACTTAATGTCAAAGAATTTGCCTTTTTTACAGGATCATCTTTGAGGGCGTCACTTAAGAAAAAATTGAACACCTTGTGGCTTGCAAAAAGATAAAGTGTTATGTTAGATTAATATTAGAAAAACCTTGATTCAAGTCTAATCTTAGTTATGGAAGCTCACTGGGAAACTCTGGACCTGTGACTATTTTTCTCAGCCCAACTACTTTACACAGTAGCGTGAGGAAAAATCAAATGACTGAGTACTTTGAATAATACTTGGAAAGGCTGGATGTAAACTTAATAGATACATGTTGCATCAAATCAATCACTGTGGTTTATCCAGCAAACTTCTAATAACAAATCATGACATAAAAATATTATATTTGATAACAGAAGTCCTGAATAATTCCTACAGATTCCAATGAAGCCCTAAAAAACCTGCTGCATCATAGAATTTTGCATTGGAGTGTAGATTTAAAATACAGTTAAAACCTCTGAAAGTTGACCATCTAAGACAGTGGTCACCAATTGGTGGTCCATGGACCACTGGTGGTCCATGAGAAAATTTTGGTGGTCCACAGAAAAATTATTTTCATTTTTTATATTGCACTAAATCACGGGTCCTGTCCCTGGAACAGATACGTGCAATGAATGTTTCTGTTGCTGCAGTCTCCCCATTCAGGGTCTTTTTGTGTAGGCCGGAGGGTAGCAGAAATTCCGATTCAGGGTCTGCTTCAGCCTCCTGGTGTGGGGCTTTAGGCGAAGGCTGGAGGGAAGTGTCGCTGGTGGCAAAGAGCTGGAAGGCCTCGTTCCAGTGGGACTGGTTCATGGCCTGGAACTGGCTGACCATCTCAGCCCGCTGAGCCTCCAGGTGCCGGTACCTGGCCTTGCACTCCCGTAGGTCTTCCCTCTGCTTGGAAAGCCTATGCTTGTAGTCCTCAATGAGGTGCTTCTGCTGAGCCTCCTTCTCGGTCAGATCCAATTTGAACTGAGCTGTTTTGCCAATTCTTTCTCATGGTGGCTGCTTAGCTCCAAAAAATTGCTTCCTGTTGGTCCCTAAGGAGCCGGGTGGGGAGGCGGGCAGTGGGTGGGAGTAGAGGCTGGTAAGGTGCCCTTTGATGTAACATTGAGTTGGCCATGCCCACCCAGTCACATGACCACCTAGCCACGCCCACCGTCATTAGGCAGATCATATTAATGGTCTGCAGAATTTAAAATTATGAATTTAGTGGTCCCTGAGGTCCAAAAAGTTGGGGACCCCTAACCTAAGGGACTCGACAAAAGTAGTCAACATACGGAACTGTATTAATATTTACACATGGCTCATTTTATTGTACAGCTTTTATTAAAGAATGTCATACAGAAACACGGATGGTGAAAAGAGAAAAATCATACAATACTGTATCATACAAAATCAATACATTTACATATGTATTGTTTTCTCCTAATTTAATCATTCTTTTTGGAAAAAAAGAGTCAATTTTAGTCTGTTTCTTATTCTTGTTATGAAGGTAAGTGGAGAAAGCACTCTCAACGCTGGCTACACCACTCAGCATATCTGGGCATTTTTCCACAGCAAATGACATTTAACTGCATTATCAAATGACTGGCATCCTCTTCTTTCGGAATATCTGAAATTTCTGTGTGTCCTCCTCACTTAATTCTTCTGCTTCATCAGTTGTTTCCAGCACTTTTCCACTGGGTTGTACCATGATTAGTACTGATTGGAAAATTGCTCCCGAGTCAGGGTTAGGGTTAGGATTTTGCTTTTGCAAATGGATCATAGGTTTGCATTTTAGCAATGACCCACTGCAGAAGCTGGGCTTGGTAATGAATTTTGAATGTTTTGATTATGCCTTGGTCAAGAGGTTGAATTTTTTGATGTAATGTTTGGAGGCAAAAATTTCAGTTTCACATTTGTAAGATGATTCATTTGGGGACGGCTAGGAAATTGTCCACTACAAGGCAAATGGACCATTTCTTCTTAATTTCTTAGTGAATATCTCTTATTCACTCCCCAAATAGGACACTGGGCATCCATGCAGAATTCTTAGATTTCCAGGTAACTGGAAAGTCTTTGGGCTGCAGGTTCTTGAATGAGCGTGGCTTTGCCGATTTGCCAAGATTTTAGTTTCTCTCTGGTTAAGCTAGCACACAGAACTGTGAAACGTTCTTCAGAAAATTTTCTACTCATATTTGTCACCATTCATAACGAGGCTACTGTCAGGTATCGACTTGAAAAAGAGTCCACAGTCATCAGCATTAAAGAAGCTGTCATCTTTACTGCCAAATCAAAGTAAAAAATATTGTATTCTTTGATATTCTTCTTGAAAGAAATTCATGCTACCAATTCTGCATTTCACTTTTCTTGCCCTTGTAGACTGAACTCAACTGGTCAAGTTATTGAGAGTAAATTAATACCATGTATCAAAGTCCAGCTGGTCAAGATACAACCTTCAGAGGTGGTCAATATAGAGAAGTTGGCTTTCTATTATGTACATATAGTGTATGTCAAGTTTATGAAAATAAGATCAACTTAGGGAGGTGGTCAACTATGGAGATTTTACTTGTATAAGAATAGCTTACAAATAAGTAAGGCAGTAGTTCTCAATCGTTTCTTCACCCTTTAAATACCTTTTATGGCCAAGGGCCATGGTCACGGACCTGCAAGCCTTAACTCAAGATTTGAATCACAACATTTCTTCAAGCCTTCAGGGACACCCTATGATGACATCATAGACCCTCAGGGTTCCGTGGACCACAGGTTGAGAACCACTGAGATAAGGTATTCAAAGTTTTTATAAAACATTTACAAAACAGAACAGAGTTGGAAGGGACCTTGGAGGTCTTCTAGCACAACCTCCTGCTCAATGGTATAGGAAACCCTAGACCATTTCAGATAAGTGACTGTACAGTCTGTTTTTAAAAGCCTCCAATGATGGAGCACCCACAACTTCTGAAGGCAAGCCATTCCACTAGTTTATTGTTCCGTGTCAGAAAATTTCTCCTTATTTCTAGGTTGAATATCTCCTTCATCAGTTTCCATTCATTGTTCCTTATCTGGCCTTCATTCTAGGTTACCTCTCTACTTGGTTAGTTTCCAAAGATTGCTTTTTGTCCTACTTCTGGTGCTTTGGAAAATAGGTTGACCCCCTTTTCTTTGTGGCAACTCCTCAAATATTGGAATACTGCTGTCATATGTCTCCTAGTCCATCTTTTCATTACCCTGTTTCCCTCAAAATAAGACATTCCCTGATAATAAGCCCAATTGGGCTTTTGAATGCATGGCAATAACACCAAGCTCTTATTTCAGGGTTCAAAAAAATATAAGACAGGTCTTATTTTTGGGGGAACACGATAAGTTTTAGCATCCAGCACCCTAATCATCTTTGTTGCTCTTCTCTGCACTCTTTTCAGAGTCTCAACATCTTTTTTATCTTGCGGTGACCAGATCTGGATACAGTATTCCAATTGTGATCTTACCAAGGCCTTATAAAATAATATTAATACTTCATGTGATCTTGATTGTATTCCTCTGTAAATGCACCCTAGAATTGCATTGGCTTTTTTGGTGGTTGCAGTACATTGCTCACTCATATTTAAGTGATTGTCCATTAGGACTCCCAAGATCCCTCTTGCAGTTATTGCTATTGAGCCAAGTTTCATCTAATCTGTACCTGTACAGATTTTTAGACAAGTTTTTCTCACCTACCCCTAACTCTAGTTCTTAGCCCTGACTCCAAGAAGACCTAACTGTAAGCCTAGCCCTAATTAAATTTTCATTGGTAAAGGGATTTTCCCATGTATTTTCTTGCATACATATAAAATCTTACATTTCTCTACATTGAATTTCATTTTGTTAGATAGGGCCCAGTGTTTTTGTCGATAGGATCTTGAGCCTATCTTCTGGGCTATTTCTGCCAACTTGGTGGTATCTGCAAATTTGATGAGACCCCTTTCTATCCCCTCATCTAAATCATTTATGAAAATATTGAAGAGCACTGGGCCTAAAACAGAAACTTAGGTACCCCTCTACTTAGTTCCCTCCATGTAGACACAGTTCCATTGGGGACTACATGTTGAGTGCGGTTTGTCAGCTAGTTACAAATCCATCTTGTGGTGATGCTGTCTATTCCACATTTGTCTAGCTCACCAAGAAGTAGGTTATGGTCTACTTTGTCAAATGCTTTACTGAAATCCAAGTATACTATGTCCAAAATATTTTGCTAATTTAGTCACTTTGTCAAAGAATGAAATGATTTGTTTGGCATGATCTTTTTTTGATAAATCCGTGTTGGTTTCTGGTTATAACTTTGCCTGTTTCTAGCTGTTCGCAGATCTGTTGCTTGATTATCTTTTACAGGATCTTCCCAGGTATTGATGTCAAGCTGATTGGTCTATAGTTTACTGGATCTGTTTTTAAGATGTGGACCTCATCAGCTTTTTTCCAGTCCTCTGATAATTCCCCGGTGCTCCAGTATCTTTGAAAGATATGATTCAATGGTTCCAAGACCACCTCTGCCAGTTCCTTCAGAACTCTGGGATGTAATCCATCTGGTCCTGGTGATTTGAACTCATCTAGAGTAAACAGATATTTTCTTACCATTTTCTTGCCTATTTTAATTTGAATTCCTAGTCTATCTTTTATGATTCTGTCTTGGTAGTTTGGGTTATTTTTTCTTTGTATGAAGACAGATGTAAAGAAAGAATTTAGCAGCTTTGCTTTCCCCCTGCTGCCCATCACTTCCTTGCCATCTTCTCCCATTAGTGGACTGATTGTTTCTTTGACTTTTTTCTTGTTTTTTATATGTTGAAAGAAACTATTACTATTATTATTAACATTTGTTGCAAGTCTTACTTTTTTCTTGTTTTTATATGTTGAAATTATTATAATTATTTACTTTATTCATTAAACATGAAACTCAGTCAACTGAACATTCAAAAATGCATCACAAATACCATTGACTGGTGCTAATGGTTGATATGGGTTGCTGCCAGCATCCTAGGTATCAACCAAGTACCTTCTTAAGATGTACGATGTTCCAAGTAGTGCAGTTTTTTTGCAGTTCCGCTGGTGTTATTGCAGGAAGCTGCAATTTGTTGATGTATCTTACAAAATTCTTGGACATGGTACCAAGTGCCCCGATGACAATGGGTATCAGTGTTATTATTAACATTTGTTGCAAGTCTTACTTCATTCTGAGTTTTAGCTTTCCTGACCATCTTTGCAGATTTGGACTATATGCTGATATTCTACCTTAGCTATGTGTCCTTCTTTCCATTTTTTATACTTATCCTTTTTATCTTTTGTTTTATCAGAGAGTTTTTTCTGCATCCATGCTAGTTTCTTCTTGGATTTCTTATTTTTCTTTTTTAGTGGTATTGTGCTGGTATTTTTCAGTGGTATTGTGCTGGACCGGGCTTTTATAATAATATTTTTTAGAGTTTCCCAAGCTTCTTGAGTTGTTTTCCCCTTTAAGATATTCATCCAAGGAATCCTCCCCAAATTCTAAGTTTGTTGAAATCAGCTCTTTTAAAGCCTAAAACACTGGTTTGATTAAGTTCTTGTTTATGTCTGCATTATGTTGCATTCCAAGATGACATGATCACTTTCCTCCAAAATTCCTGCAACTTCAACCCCCTCTATCATTTCTTCTCTATTAATAAGAATTAGGTCCAGTATAGCTTTTCATCTAGTTCCCATCTCTACCTTTTGGATGACGTTGTCAGCTAGGTTCATCAGGAACCTGTTCGTTCTCTCATTTGATGCAGAATTTGTATCCCAGTTGATGTTAGGGTAATTAAAGTTCCCCATTACTACTGTGGTGTGATTCTGATGTACATTTGTTAAATGATAAATAAAAAGATAATCTACTTCTTCTGTTTCGTTGAGTGGCCTGTGGTAAATACCTATGGCATGGCAATGGCCTTCTTTTTTCCTTTTATATTAACCTGTATGCATTCTAGGCGGCTTTCATTCTTGGTTTTATGCATTTCTGTACAGATGTAGTGATCTCTTACATATTTTTTTTAAAATTTGATTTATATGCCGCCCTTCTCCGGAGACTCAGGGCGGCTTACAATGCGTTAAGCAATAGCCTTCATACTTCTGTATATTTATACAAAGTCAGTTTATTGCCCCCACAAACTGGGTCCTCATATAATGCAACTCTGCCTCTTCTTTTGTTAGATCTGTTTCTTTTATGCAGTTTATAGCCTTCCAGTTGTGAGTTTCATCCCACCAAATTTCTGTAATGGCAACTATATCATACCTGCCCTTGTATACTAGTATTTCAAGCTCTCTCTGTTTGTTCCCCAAACTTTGAGTATTGTTGTATAGACATCTGAATCCTTTATGGCTGACCCTGTAAATGCTTCCTAGACCTCCTAATTTGTATCTGAGTTTTTCTTCCTTCCCATCACTCTCTACCTCCTTACTTGATTGGTTGTTTTGGGATTTATGCTTGGGATTATGTCTAAAGATTTAAATAAATTGTTATTCCTCAAATTGTAATCTGAAGAACATAAAGGCTATGCTTACTTATTTCTATTTTAAATAGTTTATTTCCAGTAAGCTTTTTTGAATATTGCTTAATTTCAGACAGATACCACCTGATATCTTAGATTCATCTTTTAACTCTATTTCATGTAAATACATATTCCAAGGATATACAATCCATTTGTTAGAGTTCCATCTGGTGGGAACTGCAGTCTGACTACAAACCCCCTTTTCATCTTTGTAATTATACTGGTTCTATTTCTTCTCCATGAATTTGTAATTGGAGAAGAAGTTAGGAGTTTGTATTTAAAAATTAGTTAAAATTTAATCAGAGCTTTCCAACCAATCAAAATAATTATATTTATTGCAGTTTTCTATTTTGTACAGGAAGCAGCATCATGCTTTAAGATTAGCCTTCTTATGTTCCCCAAAATATTCTGGACTCACAACTCTGATTAGTTTTGCCCTCTATGGCCAAAAGCCAGCAAATGTAGACATTGCAAATGAAAATGCCTGAAGTAACCAATCTGGCACTAAGTGACAATGATGAGAAATGTACTTTGCATCATCCAATAGTTGTCTGGACTCTGGCAATTCAGATATGATAATTCTAAAATTCATACGAAACCTCTCTCTCTCTCTCTCTCTCCCCCCTCCCCTCCCCTCCCTCTCAGAGATTAGGTATAACTAAAGTCCTCTTTTAAATGAGTTGAGTAAACATTAGGAAAATATTATACAGGGCGAGACAATGGTTTAATTGTGTGCAAATTAATGCTTTCTTAGATAATTAAAAATTAATTAGCATAGGTTTTTTAAGTTTACAAAGTGAGCCCAACATGATATCTGGGCAGCTGACTGAAGTAAAAAAAGTCATTTAGTGGAGGTTTATTTCAACTTTGATTTCATGAAGAAAGAGAAGCAGCTGTTTTATCACAGGTTTTAGATTATTATGTTAATACAGTATTGGATAGGATAGTGCTATTTTACTTTGCTCTATGATCTAATTCCGTTAACTGTTGATTCTGGTTTCCAGACTCAACATTGAAAGGAATCATTTAGGCCATCAACTTCAGTTCTTTGCTAAGCACAATAAACCAAAATAAAGCATCCCTCCCCTTCATGGATTACTGCCTTGTCGTGGCGAAGGGGCTTGCATAGCTCAAGGAAGCTATGAGCTATGCCGTGCAGGGACACCCAAGACGGACAGGTCACAGCAGAGAGCTCTAACAAAATGTGTTCCACTGGAAAAGGAAATGGCAACCCACTCCAGTATCTTTGCCATGAAAACCCCATGGACAGTACCAAAAGGAAAAAAGATATGACGCTAGAAGATGAGCCCCTCAGGTTGGAAGATGTCCAATATTCTACTGGAGAAGAGCAGAGGGCTAGTACTAGTAGTCTAGTACCACAGAGAGCCTTCTCTGTGGGGGCACCTATGATCTGGAACGAGCTCCCCCCCAGAGATACGGAGGATCCCGGATCTGCGCACCTTCCGTCGCACGCTCAAGACTTTCTTATTTCATCAAGCTGGCCTGGCCTAAATCTTCTCCTTTTAAATGTAAATTTTAATTTGTTTTAAATTATTGGGTATTTTAAATTTGTCTCAGCCAAATTATTTAATTCGTTTTTATTCTATTTTAAATTTTTGTATTTATGTGTTTTATTCTGTGGCTGTTCACCACCCTGATTCCTTCGGGAGTAGGGCAGTATAGAAATCTAATAAAATAATAATAATAATAAATAATAATAATAGTGCCAGAAAGAATGAAGCGACTGGGCCAAAGCCGAAAGGACGCTCAGCTGTGGATGCATCTGGTGATGAAAGGAAAGTCCGATGCTGTAAAGATTTTTTCTCCATAGGAACCTGGAATGTAAGATGCATGAATCAAGGCAAGCTAGACGTGGTCAAACAAAAGATGAAAAGACTGAACATCGACATCTTAGGAATCAACAAACTAAAATGACAGGAATGAGTGAATTTAATTCAGATGACCATCAGGTATACTACTGTGGGCAAGAAGAAGAAATGGAGTAGCCTTCACAGTCAATAAGAGTAGGAGAAGTAATACTGAGATACAATCCCCAAAATGATAGAATGACCTCAGTTTGAATCCAAGGCAAACCATTCAATATCACAGTAATCCAAGTCTATGCTCCAACCACTGGTGCTGAAGAGGATGAAATTGACCAGTTCTATGAAGCCCTATAGCACCTTATAGAATTAACACCAAAAAAAGATGTCCTTATCATCATGGGGGATTGGAATGCTAAAGTAGGAAGCCAAAAGATAACTGGAATAACAGGCAAGTTTGGCCTTGGAGTACAAAATGAAGCAGGGCACAGTCCTAACAGAGGCAAAAGAGATTAAGAAGTGGTGTCAAAATTACACAGAACTATACAAGAAAGAGCTTAACATAACCACGATGGGGTAGTCACTGACCTCAAGCCAGACATCCTAGAATGTGAAGTCAAATGGGCCTTGGGAAATCTGAGTAACAACAAAGCTAGTGGAGGAGACAGCATTCCAACTGAGCTATTCAAAATCTTAAAAGACGATGCAGTAAAAGTGCTACACTCAATATGCCAGCAAATTTGGAAAACTCAACAGTGGCCACAGGATTGGAAAAGGTCAGTTTACATTCCAATTCCAAAGAAAGGCAATGCCAAAGAATGTTCAAACTATCGCACTATTGCATTCATTTCACATGCTAGTAATGTTATGCTTAAAATCCTACAAGCTAGGCTCCAGCTGTAAGTGGATTGAGAACTACCAGAAGTACAGGCAGGATTTTGGAGAGGCAAAGAAACTAGAGATCAAATTGCCAACATACGCTGGATCATGGAGAAAGCTAGGGAGTTCCAGAAAAACATCTACTTCTGCTTCATTGACTATGCTAAAGCCGTTAATTGTGTGGATCACAACAAATTGTGGCAAGTTCTTAAAGAGATGGGAGTACCAGACCATCTTATTTGTCTCTTGAGAAACCTATATGAGGGTCAAGAAGCAACAGTGAGAAATGAACACGGAACCACTGATTGGTTCAAAATTGGGAAAGGAGTCTGGCAAGGCTGTATACCGTAGCCCTGCCTATTTAACTTATATGCAGAGCACATCATGAGAAAGGTGGGGCTAGATCAGCGGTTCTCAACCTGGGGGTCGCGACCCCTTTGGGGGTCGAACGGCCATTTCACAGGGGTCGCCAAAGCCCTCTCTTGCCCCCTCCACGCCTTCACTCACCCTCACTCTCTGCTCTGTTGGATCGCTGGCCATTCGCTTACCCCACCCACTCCCAATCTATTGCTGCCTCCTGAGTCCCAGCTGATGGCTAGAGGGAAAAAAACTGTTTAAATTCTTGTCGCGGGGCTTCAAAGGGCCGCCCTACAGCTGATCAGTGTTAAAAGAAAACAAATGAGTAGACCGGTGCCTGCAAAAATAGAAAAAACAGCCCCTTTCAGCTTCAGGATAAGTTAATTAGCACAAGTTGATTAGATCAGCCTTGACTCTCAGCTGATTTGCTCTCAGCTGTTTTGCGGAGGGCTCTGTTGCTAGGTGCAAAAAAATCTGGAGCATATTTTTTTCCCCCTAGCTATGCTGAAAAAACGAAACTGAAAGTAAAGCAGGGTCTTTGCTGCAACGTGACAAAATGAGGCAGAGAGAGATTTCTTTTTCTTTTTCCTCACCAAAAAAAGGTAGGTGCAAAACTGCAAACAATGGGAAATTTAGGGCAAAAAAGGAGGTTCAAGATTTTAAAACACAAAAGAAAAAAAGCTCTATTTAACTAGGGAATTATAATAATTGAGATACTATTAATTGTATATTGTGTTGAAAGCAGAAAAGGTTAAGTTGTGGTTTGGAGGAATATATGGGGGAAATTATTTGGTTTATTATTATTGGTAAATATAATTAACTGATTTGTAAGAAATTGGATTGCATGGAAATAATTGGAATATTCATGTTCATATTGATTAATATACAAAAAAGATAGTTATATAACTAATTGATTTATATTAAAATGTTGAATTTGTATTAAACAACTGTATTACATAATTAACCAATGTGAGGATGGATATAAAAATAGATGACAATGGGAAGGGGTATAATATAGAATAGAAGGGAAAAATTGAATTTGATCAATATTAAGATCTTGATGGGAGTATATTCTGTGGAAGTCCGGGGGGGAGGGGAGGGATAGGGGAGGGATAGGGGGGGTTAGGGAGGGTTAGGTTGGGGAATTTGGGGTGGGTTGGGGGGGGGAAATGGGGTGAAAATGTAATTGTAAAACTTTTGAATAAAATAAAAATAAAGATTAGAGATGAGGATGAAGGGTAATATTGGTTTTTTTAAAAAAATAGATGAGGAATAAATATGGCAAAAAGAGAATATAGAAATTGTAAATTTAATTGAAATGACTAAACACTGGTTAAATTTGTGAACCGGCCAAATACTCTGTTCAAAGAAAATACATTGTATGTTTGTATGTGTGTTTCTAATTATTGCTATTTATTCATATATTCTTTTATTCTTTAAAGTTTAACAATTCATTCTTTATCTTAATATCTTTATATTTGTTTGGGGTTGGTTTTCTTCCCTTTCATCTTTTTTATTGTACAGCAATCTTTCTCCTCAAACCTACCACCTCTCTCTTTTCTTTCCTTCTTACTTTCTCTTCCCCCCCACTCTTCTCCTCCCTACTTCCTCTTGCTTTCTCCTTCTCCTCCTCTCTTCCTCCCTCTCTTACCCTCACTCCTACTCTAATTTCCCTTCCCTTCCTTCATCCCTCTCTATTGCTGTATCCTTTTATGCATATGGACTACTCAGAGGGCTGAAAAAGTTATTTTTGTCTGGTCCTCGCACTTTCGACTGTCCTCACATTTTACGTTTTTGCCCTATCTTGTCACCATGGTGAAGAGAAGCAGTTGTGAAATGAGTGACACGGTTGTTAAGAATGCTACAATGGGCATAAATGATGACCAGTCATAAGTGTGAAGACCGGTCAAAAGTGCGAGGACCTGTCAGAAATCATTTTTTTCAGCCCTCTGGGTAGTCCTTTTGTGCACATGGACTACTCAGAGGGCTGAAAAAGTTATTTTTGACTGGTCCTAGCACTTTTGACCAGTTCTCAAATTTACGACTGTCCTCACATTTTACGTTTTTTGGCCTATTTTATCACCATGGTGAAAAGAAGCAGTTGTGAAATGAGTGACATGGTTGTTAAGAATGCTGCATGGGCATAAATGTGAGAATGGTCATAAGTGTGAGGACCAGTCAAAAGTGCGAGGACCTGTCAGAAATGACTTTTTTCAGCCCTCTGAGTAGTCCCTATACACATAGCCATGGCCACCCGGTCACATGACCAGCTAGCCACGTCCACCCAGTCACATGACATCTAAGCCACGCCCACAAAATAAGCCACACCCACAGAACCGGTAGTAAAAAAATTTAGAACCCACCCCTGGTTGGGGGTCACCACAACATGAAGAACTGTATTAAAGGGTCGCGGCATTAGGAAGGTTGAGAACCACTGGGCTAGATGAATCAAAAGTTGAAGTTAAAATTGCCGAGAGAAATATCAACCACCTCAGATATGCAGATGATACCACTCTAATAGCAGAAAGTGAAGAGGAACTAAAGAGCCTGTGATGTGAATGAAGGAGGAGAGTGCAAAAGTTGGCTTGAAACTCAACATTAAGCCTTGCAATGTATGGTTATGAAAGTTGGACCATAAGGAAGGCTGAGCATCAAAGAACTGAGGCCTTTGAACTATGGTGCTGGAGAAGACTCCTTTGAGTCCCTTGGACTCCAATGTGATCAAACCGGTCAGTTCTAGAGGAGATCAACCCTGATTGATCTTTAGAAGGCCAGAGCCTGAAGATGAAACTGAAATACTTTGGCCACTTAATGAGAAGGACTCACTGGAGAAGAGCCTAATGCTGGGAACAATTGAGGGCATGGCAGAGAATGAGGTGGCTGGATGGAGTAACTGAAGCAGTTGGTGTGAGCTTAAATGGTCTCCGGGGGATGGTAGAGGACAGGAAGGCCTGGAAGAAAGTTGCCCATGAGGTTGCAATGGGTCGGACACGACTTCACAACTAACAACAACAATCTTTTACTTGTTCCTCTTCTATTCTAATAGTCGATAGATAATATATAATTTTTTAGTTTTTCCTCCAGTCCCGTTAAGATTTGATCCAATTTTGTTTGTTCTTTATAAAAACCATATGTTTTAGCATCTTTATAATATCTAGATTGTATCTGTACATGCAGCCACCATGCTAAGTCTATCCCTTGGTTATTCAATTCCTATTTATTTTTTAATTCCCCTTTCTCATTCAAAGTATCTTTGTATCTTACAATTTTTCCCATATCCATCACATTTGGGTGTATTAGTGCCTCCATCGTGGAGAGCCAGACTGATATTTTCAAATAGTGTTTTTCCTTGATTTTTGCTCATATTGAGAACAGAGCGTTTTTAATATACCGTGTTTCCCCAAAAATAAGACCATGTGTTATATTTTTTGAACCCCGAAATAAGGGCTTGGCCTTATTATTGGGGAGGGTCTTATTATTTTGGGGGTGCAGGAGGTGGTGAGCATGGTCACCTTATGGCTGCTACTGTGTTGTGCTGTGTTGCTGACGCAGAGAGTCTTCCGGCATTGTTTTTATTGTTTATTTATATATTGGTTCGATTTATATGCCGCCCTTCTCCGGAGACTCAGAGCGGCTTACAATGCGTTAAGCAATAGCCTTCATACTTTTTGTATATACCTACTTTCGCCCCCCTCCCAAGCGGTATTCTTTTTTATACAAAAGTTTTCTTCTATTTCTTTGCACTGTTCATTTAAGAATGCATTCTTATCTCTTCTAGCTATTCTCTGGAATTCTGCATTCAACTGGGTATATCTCTTTCTCCCTTGCCTTTCTCTTCCCTTCTTTCCTCAGCCATTTGCAAAGCTTCCTTAGACAACCATTTTGCTTTCTTGCCTTTCTTTTTCTTTGGGATGGTTTTAGTTGCTACCTCTTGTACAATGTTGCAAACCTCCATCCATAGTTCTTCAGGCACACTATCAGATCTAATTCCTTAAATCTATTTGTCACCTCTACTGTATATTCATCAGGGATATGATTTAATTCATACCTGAATGGCCTAGTGCTTTCCCCTACTTTCTTCAATTTAAGCCTAAATTTTGCCACAAGAAGCTCATGATCTGAGCCACAGTCAGCTCCTGGTCTTGTTCCTGATCAACCTAGAAGTCCCCATTACTATTGTAGTGTGTTTCCTACATATATTTGTTAGTTGGGAGGTCTTCGAGCTGTACTTCTGGCGCCTTCAGAAGTGAGGACTACGAGTTCCACGCCCCGTTCCGAGCTCTCCCCTATGGAGCCATAGCCAACTTGGAGGGGTGGTGAAGTAAAGGGGGACTGCCTTGAAGATTGAGGAGAGCCGCATCTCTCAAGCCCCCTCATCCAAAGAACAGCAGCAGCAAAAATGGCTGCCATGAAGCTGAGGACAGTCAGAAAACCTAAGACAGTGCAGGAGCAAAGAGAGCAGTGAACAGAGACTGTGTTGCTGGGTGAGATGATTCTTTTTTCATTATAAACTACCCCATGGATTAAAAAAAAACCCTAGAGAAGAGACTTTAAAAATATTGTTTAAGCAGCAGAAGAAAATATTTTTAAAAGATATTTATGGTGAAAAGTAAATCAAGAGCTCCATCTAGTGACGAAAGAAAAAATGACTCCCAGACTCCTAAAATTTGGTGGCTGTGATTTTTAGTTGTTTATTGTCTTATGCTCACTAGTGGTAGAAATAAGAAATAAACTTTATAAAAGAGATATTGGGAAGCTATAACAAAAGATTAAAACCACAGAGTACATTTAAAGAATTTGGAGAACATATTGGACTATCAAAACATTGAGTAAATGCTGGAATGGATTTATTTAAACAATCACCCCTGTTTTGAAAGAATTGGAGATTGAGTGAAATAAATATCTGCTGGAAAAAAGGCAGTATGGAAATTGGAGAGGAGAGTTCCATTTAACAAACCATAATTTTAGGGTTTTGGAACCTTTGAATTTGATTGAGGTGTGATTGTTTATTCTACTTGTATTGTTATTATGACTGGAGCTGAAGGAACAGCTGTGGAAATGAGAGGATTTCTCAATGAGATCACTTTCTTGTTTCAAGATGTTATGAATTTAGTCAATGGTATGGATCAGAAAATGGAAAACATTCTGCAAAGAACATGGAACAAAGACCAAACTGCCCACAAACTGGTGGAAGCAACAGAAAGAATGGATGAAATGGATTATTTAAGACAACAAATGGAACATTAACAGGGAAAAATATGGATAAGAAAAATCAGCAAATAAAGCAACAGTTGGACAAAGAGGAGGAACAAATAAATGATAAGCAAAAAAAGTGGAAAGTAAAGAGGGATTGGTCACATCAACAAATGAATCAAGGACTGGAGCAAAAAATAGGATTGACAAATCAGCTGACAAAGGAAGAAAGACTGAAGAAAAAGGGTGTTGGTCCTACCTGAACACCTCTTCCACTGGAGGCTGCAAGAGAGAATCCAGGATGAGTGTTGCTCTGTTCTTCTTCTGCCTGGAGACTGACCATGTGATCTAATTTGCATGTTTAGTCCCTCCTTCCTTGCCTGGTGCTTCCCCCGTTTAGTGAAGTTGTAGCCAAGAGGTATGATCTGAAAAATAGGAGCCCTTCCCGGACTGTGGACTAGACATTAGTAAAGATGGGGCTGGATTCTCTCTTCCAGCCACCAGTAGAAGGTAGGACCAATACCCGTTCTCCCTGGAGCTGGATCAAAGGAATCCAAGATGGGACATACCAAAGCCTGTCAGTCCCTGCAATGGGTGGGTAGCCGTCTGGTCCTATGTCCCTTCTGCTGTATGAACCCTCTGGAGGACTCACCTCCCAAAGGCCGCTTCAGGCGAAGTGAATGTGTCTAATTTATAATGACAGATGAATGGGGAAGGGGAGGACCAGGTGGCTGCCCGACACACCTCCTCAATGGAAGCCTGTGTCGCCCAAGCCGCTGTAGTGACCGTACTTCTGGTAGAATGCGCCATGATCCAGCCAGGGACTGGGAGGGCCTGAACCTCATATGCCTTAGCTATGCAGGTCCTAATCCATCTTCCCACCATGGAAAGAGACTCTATTGCCCAAGGTTGACAGTTGAAAGGAAACAAATAAGGATTCCGTCTTCCTGACGGAAGCTGTCCACCTGATGTAGTTATGGAGAGCCCGTCTGACATCCAAGGCATGCCACTGTTGTTCAAGAACATGTTCCAGACCCGGACAGAAGTTGGGAAGAACAAACTCCTGAGCCCTATGAAACCATGTATTGATCTTAGGTATGAATGAAGGGACCAGCCTCAGCACCTTTAAGGGGAGTCTTATCCTGTCCTGGTGAAATATGCACAAGTCTTTTCTGACTGACAAGGCTGCCAACTCAGAAATCCTCCTAGCTGATGAAATTGCTATGAGGAAAGCCACCTTGAACGTCAGAAGTGGAGTGTGGCCGTTCTCAGGAGCTCAAAGGGAGCCCCTGTGAGAGCTCGTAAAACAAGTGACAGGTCCCAGGTAGGATACCTGTGTACAACCGGGGGAAGGATGCTTGGAAAGGGACTCCCACTTCCCTATTACTAACACCAATGACAGTGCTGCTACTTGTCTTTTGATGGTACTAGGGGTGAGACCCCTGTCCAACCCGTCCTGCAAGAAGTCAAGGACCTAGGCTAGCGAGGCTGTAGTTGAATCAGCCGGCAAGCTGGAATACCAGGTATAGAATGCCCTCCAGGTAGCATTGTAAATTCTGGTAGTGGACTGTCATCTGGATGCCTGTATAGTGCGAATCACCCTGGGTGATAATTGCCATTGTCTCAGGGTCCGCCACTCAACTGCCAAGTGGTCAGTTGGAGCCACTGAGGCTCCGGGTAGATCACGACCCCCTGGCAGAGTGAGATTTTGTTGTGTGGAATTCGCCAGGGCCAAGTCATGGACAGGGTCACCAGGTCCGCGAACCATGGTTTCCTGGACCAATGAGGCGCTATCAAGATCACCTCTGCCTTCTCTTCCCGCATCTTCCTTATCATTGCCGAAATTAATGGAAGCGGGGGGAAGGCGAGGCCACTGGATGCAAAGGGCATTCACCCCCTCCGCGCTTTGAGCCCTGTACCTGCTGAAAAAGCGTGGAAGCTGGGAATTTGCTGGAGATGCGAACAGGTCCAGGACCGGGGCCCCAAATCTCTGAGACAGCTGGTGAAACAGAGAGGGGTGCAGTTGCCATTCCGCATGGTCCATTGTCACCCTGCTGAGACTGTCTGCCTGCACATTCAGGGTCCCTGATATGTGTTCCACTCCTAAAGATAGCAGGTGCCACTCTGCCCAGCGACCCAGCTCACCTGCCTCCTTCATGAAGGATCTGGAGTGTGTCCCCCTTGCCGGTTGATATGAGATTTGGCCATCACGTTGTCGGTGAAGACCAATATGTGCTGCCCTGAGATGGAGTCCTTGAAGCTCCTGAAAGCCAGATGGACAGCTCGAAGCTCCAACCAACTGTGGACCCAGGTGGACTCCCTGGGTCCACCTGCCCTGGGCTATCAAGGATTGGCTGTGTGCCCCCCAACCGAAGAGGCTGGCATCTGTTGTGATGATAATACATGTCGGTTCTTTGAACAGACAGCCCTTCCTGAGAGCTCGTGAAATCCCCCAATGAAGGGACTGCTGCACCTTTAAGGGGGTCTTACCCTGTCCTGTGAGTTGCTCCTGCCAGATCTTTGGTGGGGCAGGAGGAACCATTGCAGTATCTTGGCATGCAGTCATGCCCATGGCGATGCATGACATCACCTTCCCCACGAGCTGCGACAGGCGTGATAAATGGCCATGATGTGCTTGGCCAGTTGTTGAAGGCTGACTTGTCTCTCCAGAGAGAGGAAGACATGGCAGGTCAGGGTATCTATCATGGTTCTCAAAAGGAGCAAATTGGTAGTTGGAATGAAATGTCTCTTCTTGTTGTTGATAGAGAAGCCCTGTGCCTGCAGCGTCTGGATCGTAATCCGGAGATCCTCCTCTGCCTGGATGTTTGATGATGACTGGATGAGGATATCATCCAGATAGCACTGGACTCTTATTGGGAACGATCGCAGGTGGGCTGCCAGAGCCGCCAATGTCTTGGTGAAGGCCCTCGGTGCTGATGAGAGCCCGAAGGGCATGGCTCTGTATTGGTAATGATTGTCCAAATAGGCAAGTCAAAGGAACTGCCTGTGTGCAGCCCTGATTGGAATGTGAAGGAAGGCCTCTGTTAAGTCTATTGAGGTGAAGAAGTCACCCACACCTGTACTGTCCAATATTGATTTGAGTGACTGCATTTTGAACTTTTTGAACTCCAGACACTGGTTGAGCCGTTTTAAATCTAAAATTGCCCTCCACCCCCCTGAACTCTTTTGGATCACAAACAGGATTGAATAGAACCCTAGTCCCCATTGGTCTGGAGTGACCGGTTTGATGGCCAGCAAATGCTGGATGGCCGTCTCCATCAGGCCTCGTTTGTGTGGGTCCCTTGACCTGGGACATGTTAGAAAGAATTTGGGGGGAATGGAGAGGAACTCCAGTGTCAAACCCGAACTCAGCTCACATGGTGAGGACCCATGTGTCTGAAGGTGTGGCCTCCCACTGATGGGTGTGGAGGCTGAGCCTTCTACTAATTGGTGGTGTGGCCCTGCAATCACTTGGCACATCGGTAAGGACAACTTCCTGCGCCTCAAAAGGGCCATTTGCCTTGAGATGGGTGACGACTCCTGAAGTCTGATCTATCAGGTTATCTATCCTGTCGGCTAAGGTACTGCTGTTGTTGATAGTTGAAGGGCGGGTCTTGGGCACGAAAGGGCTGCCTCCTGTAATATGGAGAGGGCCTGCGGTCCCCCCTTTTGTAAAGGGAGGGCATGGCCTTGCCCTTGTCTCTGGTCTCTACCAGGATAGGGTCGAGAGCGTCTCCAAACAACGTGTTGCCCATAAATGAGGCTGAGGCTAATTTCCATTCGTTTTTATTATCTGCCTGCCAATGCTTAAGCCAAAACAGATTGATGGAAGATGCAATGGATCTTGAAATGAACTTGGCCTCATTCAATGTCACATCTGCTGAAAACTCAGCAGCAGCTATTAATTTATTAATGTCTTAGTGTACCCTGATATCTTCTGGTGGAATGCGTTCCTGTATCTGACTTCGCCAGAGCAGGGAAGCCTGGTTGAAGAATGAAGTCGAGGTGGCGGCCTTTACTGCCCAGGAAGCCTCCTAGTGTGATTTACATAATGATAACTCAGTTTTTTTGTCTCAGGTCTCAGGCAATCCATTGCATCCGTTGGAAGAAGAGCAATCGATGCCAATGCTGTCACCGGCTTATTCACTGTGGGTACCTGTAAGATATCAGCCAAATCTGGAGCCACATTATAGAGCTGCTGCTCTGACCTGGATGGGGAAGTCCTGAGCTCGGATTGCTCCACTGATGTTGTACCACGTCCAAAAATAATTTGGGAGATGGAACCGCCTCCGCTTCAACCGCTGGCTCTGTAAAGAGTCCATGGCCAGAATACCCTTTGCTGGGAGCAGCGTCTGGAACAGCCTCAGGTTCCATATTCGTAATGGACTTGGCTTTACGAAGCAATGGTTTAAATAGATCTGGCTTGAAAAGGCCTGTAAACGGGGATGGTTCTGCATCCATCCCTTATCCTCAGAAAAGGCCAGAGTCTTCCTCCTCAGCCGAGGAGTCCCCACTTCTGAGGTAATGGACCCCAGAAGGAAGGCTCTGAGGGCCCATCCAATTTTCTAAATGTATAGGCTGCAACAATGGAGGCTGGTGGATTTGAACCCCTTGGGAAGGTTGGTTCCTTTGCTGTAAGCCTATGGCTATACCCTGGGTAATAGCCTGAGATTTTAGTTGTTGCAAATGATCAGACACTGCTGACACAGCTTTCTCCTGTGGGTGGACCCCGCTGCAGTAGGAGTGGTGCCTGCAGACAGTTTGCCTCTCTGCTCACCTCACTTCGATGGGCCTCTGGTCTCTTGGGTAGGCCTCTCGGGTGCAAATGGGCTTCCCTCTATTTTAATTTCGCCAATCTTCCTCTCCTTTTACTTTCTCTATTCTTCTTTCTTTTTCCGCCGTGCGGGTCTGGATGGGGAGGAACAGGCTCAGACTCAACCCCTCCAAGACCGAGTGGCTGTGGCTTCCGGTGTCCCGATATAGTCAGCAGGTACCATCGCTGACTATTGGGGGTGAATCTTTGCCCCCCATGGAGAGGGCTCGCAATCTGGGTGTCCTCCTGGACGCACGGCTGTCTTTAGAAGAGCATATGACGGCCGTGGCCAGGGGGGCCTTTTATCAGGTTCGCCTGATCCGCCAGTTGCAGCCCTTTCTGGACCGGGACGCCCTGCGCATGGTCACTCATGCTCTTGTTACTTCCTGGTTGGACTATTGTAATGCTCTCTACATGGGGCTCCCCTTGAAGAGCACTCGGAGGCTCCAACTGGTCCAGAATGCGGCCGCACGGGTGGTTATGGGCGCAACTCATTGTGCCCATGTGACACCCCTCCTGCGCGAGCTGCACTGGCTCCCAGTGGTCTTCCGGGTGCGATTCAAGGTGTTGGTTACCACCTTTAAAGCGCTCCATGGCATAGGACCCGGGTACCTCCGAGACCGTCTCCTGCCACCAATAGCCTCCCACCGACCAGTTTGCTCCCACAGAGAGGGTCTCCTCAGGGTGCCATCGGCCAAGTTATGTCGGCTGGCGACACCCAGGGGGAGGGCCTTCTCTGTGGGAGCCCCAGCCCTGTGGAACGAACTGCCCCCGGAAATACGTAAGATCTCCGACCTCTGGGTGTTTCGCTGCGCACTGAAGACCCTGTTGTTCTGCCAGGCCGGAAGTTAACTATCAACTTAATAGTTTTAAATTGGGGTATTTAAATTTTTGGGGTTTTAAATCTGAGCCAATTTATTTAATTATTTTAAATTTTAAATTGTTGTTTGTCTGTGTTTTTAAATAGGCTGTACAACGCCCTGAGTCCTTCGGGAGAAGGGCGGTATAGAAATAAAATTATTATTATTATTATTATTATTATTATTCTATGACTTATCTTTCCCTCTCCACCTCCTCTCCTACCGTTTTATTTTATTTTAGTGGCAACTTTTCTGCCCGGGATGTAACTATGTTTACTCCATTGCTGTCATCTTGGACCTTCCCTCAAAAGTGTCTTTTCCATCCCCCTTGCAGAAGGAACTCCTTTGAGGAGCTCCTAAAAGACGATGGGTTCAAACTATTTTCCAAAGCACCAAAGGCAAGAAACAATGGGTGGAAACTAACCAAGGAGAGAAGCAACCTAGAGCACTAAGGAGAACATTCTTAACGGTGAGAACAATCAACCAATGGAATAACTTGCCTTCAGAAGTTGGGGGTGCTCCATCACTGGAAGCTGTCAAAATAGCCACTTGTCTGAAATACTATAGGGTTTCCTGCTTGAACAGGGGGTTGGATTAAAAGATCTCCAAAGTCCCCTCCAAATCTATTATTTTATGTTCTAGAAGGGGAGTTGTCTTACGTGAATGCCTTTTCTCAGTGGCTGCGGAATAGTCCAGGAATGGAGTATTGCTACAGTCGGATCTGTCCAGAGACTGAGTCATAAATCTTTAGACACACCCTCCTGCCTCTCTCTCTCTCCCTTTTTCGGTGATGTTGCAGCTGAAAGGCTTTCCAAAATGTTAGTGACATCTGGCTCCAGAACGCCTGCCAAGAGGTATTGACAACTGGCTCCAGAGCTACGATCCTAAGGGTGGGGCTGGACTACTCCACAGCCACTGAGAAAAGGCATTCAGGTAAGACAATGCCCCTTCTCCAGTGTAGCTGCGGAATACTCCAGGAATGGGACATACCAAAGCCTGGCTGTCCTAAGGGTGGGTAGCCGTAGGGCCTGGAGCCCCCAAGGCCAAATGTACCTGTTGTAAGACCCACCTGCAAAAGGACGCCTCTGCAGATGCAAAGATGTCCAACTTATAATGGTGAATGAAGGGCGAGGGAGACGACCAGGTAGCCGCCCTGAAAATCTCAAGGGAGGCTATGTGGACCACGCAGCTGTGGTGGCCGCACTTCTAGCTGTGTGCGCAGTTAGCCGTCTAGATATGGGAAGTACTTGCACCTGGTATGTTGTGGCGATACACACCTTTAACCAATGACCAATGGTTGATGAGGATATCTTGGTGGCTAAGGAACTAGGCTGAAAGGAAACAAATAATGCCTCAGATTTCCTGGTGGGTGTCATCCTTTTAAGATATATCTGGAGAGCTCGCCTTACATGCAGGGTATGCCACCTTCTCTCCAGGGCGTGTGATGGCCATGGACAGAAGTTTGGCAAGATGACCTCCTGGGCCCGGTGGAACCAGGAGTTCACCTTGGGGATGAAGGAGTGATCGAGTCTTAGGACCACCTTGTCCAGATGAAAAATGCAAAGCCCTTACTGACAAGAGCTCCCATCTCAGAAATGTGCCTTGCAGATGTAACTGCCACCAGGAAGGCTACTTTAAGAGTCAAGTATCTGAGGCTTACTGTCTGCAAAGGCTCAAAGGGCGGTGCCGTAAGAGCCTGCAACACTTTAGGCAAATCTCAAGTGGGATATCTGTAGATGGTAGGTGGACGTAAATTAGTCGCCCTCGAATAAATCAGCAGATGATAGGGTGACGTGGAAGAGGGCCTTGGTTGTCGTCTGACAGCACGGTGAATAAGGTTGCCACTTGCCGTCAAATGGTACTGTGTGACAACCACTTGTCCAGACCCTCCTGTAGGAAGTCCAGTACCTGTGGGACAGGAGTGGTGTGATTGGTGCTGCACCACTAGACAAATCCAGCCCAGATAGCATTGTATATTCTAATGGTCGATGGTCTCCTGGCCGCTTGGATAGTTTTAATGACCTTGCCAGAGTACTTATCCCTCCTTAGGAGGACCCCTTCAAGTGCCAGGTGGTCAACTGGAGCCACTGCGGTTCCGGGTGATCCAAGACCCCCTGGCTGAGCGAGATCCTCTTCGGAGGGATTCTCCAGGGCTGTGAGATGGACAGGCTGACGAGGTCTGCGAACCATGGACGCCTGGGCCAATGAGGAGCGACCAGGAGAACCTCTGACTCCTCCGAAATTTATTTATTTATTTAATTTATATGCCACCCTATCTCCAACAGACTCAGGGCGGCTCACAACAATAAAATCCACAATAACCACAGTACAAAGTTAAAATACCTAATTAAACCAGATAGAAGTTAAAAACCCATATAAACACCATCAGTCCAGGCCGGGGGACTTGAATAACCAAGTTTTTAATTCACAGCGGAAAGTGCGAAGGTCAGGGGCCAACCGGAGCCCCAAGGGAAGTTGATTCCAGAGGGTGGGTGCGGCCACAGAGAAGGCTCTATCCCTGGGGGCCGCCAGCTGACATTGATGGACTTTCCATACCATCCCCAGTATGAGGGAAAGTGGTGGGAATGCATGAAGGAGACTAGGAGGCCTCGCGCAGCGAAGGGTGTTGGTCCCCTCTGCTCCTGGAGTTGGAAATCTTGTGAAAAAGCGAGGAAGTTGGGAATTCGTCCATGAGGCAACAGGTCTATGTCGGCTGTCTGAACCTGTCGCATATGTCCTGAAAAATCTCCAGATGGAGACGCCATTCGGTGTTGTTCACTGTGATCCTGCTCAGGTAGTCTGCCTGAGCGTTCGATGTCCCTGCGATGTGTTCCGCCTTGAGGGAGAGAATGTTCTGCTCCGCCCACTTCCCTAACCTCAAGGATTCCTCCATGAAGGGCCGGGAGTGGGTTCCTCCCTGGCGGTTGACATGTGCTTTTGCTGCTGCAGTGTCTATTAACACAAGGACATGTTTCCCTTTTACCGAGTCCTGAAAGTGACGAAGGACAAGGTGGATTGCCTCAACTTCAACCAATTGATGTTGTTGGCAAGGTCCTTGGGAACCAGTGGCCTTACGTCACTCTGGGGTGGAGGGGTGGAGGTGTGCCCCCCAGCCAAAGAGGCTTGCATCAGTTGTGAGTGTTATCTGGGCGGGCTCCCTGAAGACACTCCCCTTGTCAAGTGCTGAGGATACCCATCAGTGGAAGGGCTGTAGGACGGACAAGGAAACAGCGACCTTGGTCAGTGAGTTGGATTGTTTTCCTGTCTGATATGGGAGCGTGAACCATTGTAGGCCCTGCGCATGTAAGTGGGCCCAAGGCACTATCGCCATACAAGAGACCATTTTGCCCAATAGTGTGGACAAGGTGGCTATGGGAACCCTGGGGTCCTGCTGAATCTGAGCTGTTAGGGCACTTATGCTGTCGCCTTTCTGGTGAAAGGAAGACCTCCCCCTGATTGGAGTTGATGATCGCCTCTAGGTGTGTGATGACAGTGGATAGATCTAGCTGGCTCTTTTTGTGATTGATTAGGAAGCCATGGTCCTGAAGACCCTGAATCATTATGTCTAGGTCCTCTCTTGCCCTAGGAAGGGAGGACCAGAATATTGTCTAGATAGGCTTGTATTCTTACAGGGATTGATCTCAGGTGAGCAACGAGGGCAGCCAGGACCTTCGTGAAGCTCCTGGGGGGTCGATGCCAGGCCGAAAGGCAGGGTCCTGTATTGAAGGTGCCTCCCTGTGTAGCAGAATCTGAGGAACCTGCGATGTGCCAGAAGGATGGGAATGTGGAGGTATGCCTCCGATAAGTCGACTGATATCAGGAAGTCCCCGGACCGAATTCCCTCCAGGATGGACCGGAGGGAACTCATCTTGAACTTCCTGTAGACCAAGTGGGAGTTTAGGGAGTCCAGGATCGCTCTCCACTCCCACCCCCCCGAAGACTTTGGTACAATGAAGAGAATTGAGTAAAACCCGTCTCCACTGGGCCTCTGGAACAGGCTCGATAGCCTGGATCTCGAAGAGGTGACAGATAGCCTCCACCATGAGGCCTCATTTGATGTTGCTATGGGAGACAGGGCATTGTACAAAGTAGTTCAAGGGAATGAAGAGGAACTCCAGCGAGAGGCCTAATCTTACGGTGTTCAAAACCCAATTGTCTGTTGTTGTCTGCATCCACTGGTCTACAAAGAGGCTCAAGCATCCTCCTATGGAGTCACTTTTGCCAACAGAACTGATGGTTGCCAGTGGCCACTTGTTGGGAAAGAATTGATGTGGTCTGTCTCACAAGCCCTGCTTCTCATGCTGGCGGTCTGCACATTGGTGATAATACCTCTGCTGGGATGGGATGGACCCTCCTGCTCAATGGTCCGAAAGAAAGACCTTCAGTAGAAAGGGGTGGAACGGTGGTCCGCCCTCCTCGCCGCCGAAGGCAGTACCTTCCTTTTATCCCTGTTCTCAATGAGGATTGGGTCTAATTCGCCAGAGTGCCCCCTGTGTAGGGGGTGGATGCCAACCTCCATTTTGACTTCATGTCAGCTTGCCACTGACAGAGCCACAATAGCCTCCTGAACGTTATTGAGGTGGCTAGGGCTCTAGAGGCGTATTTAGCGGCATGCAGAGTTGCATCCACAGAGAATTGAGTCTCTGCAATGATCTTATTAAGATCTTGATGCAAGTGAGCCTCTTGGGGAGCTAGCCTAGCCTGAAGTTGGCATTGGTGGGTCAGACCAGTAGCAATGCCTTTATATATTGCCTGAGAGATTAATTGAAGCAGGTGATCAGGCAAATCTGACAGGTGGGCCTCAGTTGAAGGGAAATTAGAAGCTGTGGGCATGTGAGATGCCCCTGGGGCCAAATCCCTGGCATAGGCAGGTTGAGATTCTGCTGCAGCTATCTGGCATGCAAAAGGGTCATTCTCCAGTTCCATCCCCCTAATATCCAGCAAGGTTGGAGATGGGGAGACCTCACCAGCTCCCTCTGGTGACTAGGCAGAGGGGAGTGAACTGCAGGGTCTGGAACAAAAGGGCGGGAAACAGATGGCTCACTTTCTCCAGCCTGACTGTTACTTCTTAGCTCTGGAAACCAGTTTGTCCAGAGCTCTCTGCCTCCGTTCCCTGCCCCTAAGTTCTACCCTAGAACCTCTGGCAGACTTACAGGTCGCCTTTTTGCCTGCTGAAGCTTCAGCACTCTGTTTGGAAGCCATTTTAACTGAGGCTATGCAGAGTGATTGTCTGCCCTCAGAATGTTGGCAGGGATCTTGGCTGAATAACGGCCCCAGGGCAGGGAGGAGAAAGGTGGTGGTGGCAGTTGCCAGAGAAACTCTGGGTTAGCCAGTGCACACGCAGTGGAATAGTCCGCTCCTGAGGGGCAGCGTTCCCAGGGTGAACCTAGCATTAGCCAGCACCCAACGGCACGTTATTACCCTTGAATACCAGGGACTAGCAACCCAACACGATATCTGAGCGCCGCCAGTCAAACCTGAGGTGACCAGGAAGGAAATTCCACTCCAAAAGGTCTGCAGGCTTCCTCCTGTGCTCGCAGCGTGGCCCTTTCAAAATGGTGGCCGCCGGGCTGAGAGCTTGGGAAGCAGCATCCAGGCTAGCAAGGAGCGCTGCTCCAATCGTTGTGAATCCAGGCGCCCTGCTGAGCCGCCGCGGCGGCAAAGCCAAATTTTGGCTGCTAGGTCAGCCAACAGCCCTCCAATGTGCTCTCCTCAACCACGTGACACCCAGCTAGCCCAGAGGGGTTAAAATAGTGGCGACGTGTCAGTGAAGCTGAAACTAGCCAGCACGCCCAATTGGGAATTGCAGAATGAACCGAAGCAATTCCCAAACTAAGTGAAATCTGCTATAAAATAGTCCAGGAATGGTAAAGTACACAGAAATGTACCAAAAGTCTCTCTCGGGCCAACTGAGCCGAAAAACTGGAGGGAGAGGCAGGAGGGCGTCTCTAAAGATTTATGACTTAGTCTCTGGGCAGATCCGACTGTAGCAACACCTAATTTCTGGACTATTCCACAACTACACTGGAGAATAATGACCAGAAGCCTATCACCTCTGAACCCCACTATCAAACTAACTTGAATTTTATAAAATATACAAGCTTAAAAGAACTGAATTATGCAGTATTAACATTTGATAAGATTGTCTTTTCTATTAAAATCAAACTTGGTCACTTAATCCTTCTTCTTACACATAATGGTTGGAATTAAGAACTTCTGGCATCCAAACCAGTTCACCTTTATGAAGGGAAAGAAGCTATGATGAAATTTGTCTGCCAGTAGTGTCTTGTCATTATTAAATTATATAAAATAAATATTATTTTGTTGATCTCAATTTAAGAAGAATTCTATCCAGCTTGCAAGGGCATGACACATGAAGTATTTAAATATTTGAATTTAAACCAAGCAAAAATATAGTCAACTCAACAGTTGCCCCCAAGCATTTTGTGGATAATGTCCACAATCTAGTATCTCTGCCATTAGTTATGAAATCATTAATTTAAAGTTTATATAATTTATAATCCCATTATATATTTTCAAAAAACTGGTAAATAGTAATATTTATGAATTTATTCCTCATTTTGACAAATCTATATTAACTGCTAACTTTGAAAGTTATTCTGCTCTTTTTCGTTTGATACAGATAAAGGCCAGAATACTTTTTTTCCTTTTTCAACAATACTGATGATTTCTTTTTTTTTAGTGTTAACTGTGTGTTGCTATTGCTTTCAACAGATAATCATGCAGCTACTTTCAGAACCCAGTAACTCCACTTGTAAGAAAAATTAAAAATAAATTTTTGAAATAAATTCATTAAAATGACTTTCTAAATTAACCAGACAACCCATGACCATTGCGTTATCTTTTCAGAGATATTTCCTTACCTAAACAGAAAAACAGAATGATTGAGTGGACTGCTATTGTTTTGGTTTCAAAAGAAAACAACTGTTTATTAAAGACACATAGTAAAACAAATATGGATGCTTTTCATTTAACAAAGAACACTTTTGATGACTTTCCTAGTTGATCTGCCATCCTTTAAGAATATTATTAATGTTTTCCTTTCTTTTTTTTCGGCTTAAGCAACAAGACAGTTGACCATGCTGGAAGATTCAAGTTCTTCCTTAAAATGATGAGACAGCCTATTGTCAATTTCATTTTATGTGGTGGCAATTCAGAGAGTTCAAGTGAATCAGAGAATTCTTTGGAAAATGAATGCATTAAGTCCTTCACTGTTGGCTTTGAAGTAACGTTATTCTTCCACAATTCTAGTGCATTCAAGCCTAATGCACACGAAACTGATTTTTTTCATCATTTCATTGAGGAGCACCAAGATCAAGTTCCATGAGAACTATTCTGCAGGTCTGCTAACTGTTGAGTAGATAAAATCAATACATTATCCCATAGTTCTTGCTGGCAGAATTATATCTTCAGGTAATTCTATTTCATAATTTTCATTTTTGTGAATCTTGTCTTCTCTAACGTTCAATAAGAACTTATAATAAGATGGGCAGCAGTTCATAGGGCCGTGATGGCAAACCTATGGCACGGGTGCCACAGGTGGCACGCAGAGCCATATCGGTGGGCACGCAAGCTCAACTCAGACACGCATGCATGCGCCAGGCAGCTGGTTTTCGGGCTTTCTGGGTCCACCAGAAGTCAGGAAACACACTGTTTCTGGCCTCCGGAGGACCTCCAGGGGGGGAGGCTGTTTTTGCCCTCCCCAGGCTCCTAGAAAGGCTCTGGAGCCTAGGGAGAGCAAAAAAATGGGCCTACCGAGCCCACCGTGCCATCACATGCCAAAAGTGGGGGGAGTACTGGGGGGCAGGGCACATAGAATTATGGATGTGGGCACAGGTACGTGTGACCCCACCACGCTCCCCCCACTTTTGGCACGTGATGGCAAAAAGGTTAGCCATCACTGTCATAGGGTGTGTGCAAGAGGGTGCAGGGGTTGGTATATGTGTGAGAGTGTGGCATGGGTCTGAAAGAGTACATGGGATATGCAAAAAGTACTGCTGAGGGGCAGGGAGGACTTGTGAGAATGTGACGTGTAGGAGAGAAAGAGAATGGTTTTGAGGGACATATTCTCACAACCATTGTTGAAGTTTCTTTGGATTCCTGTAATAGCAAGGTACATTCATCCTTTTTTGTCTCCCAATTATCACCTTCAATAGTGAAATGAACTATAAAGGCAAGTATCCTACACAGATAAGATTCTACATAAGATGTTATGTGGATAAAAAGAATTCACAGGGAAAGAAACCAGGTGGGCAGGGAGCAAGAAGAAACTTGAGAAATCCAAGAGAATCTCCTGGTGCAAAATAATAGGTTAGAAATGATGGAAGATTGAGTCAACACCTTTTGACACCCACAATTATCATGGAGGACTACAGGAAAAGGAGAGAACTGGATTTTGAGATAGTGATATTTAAGGCATGCTTTCTAGGAAATTCATGAGCTATCTTGCTAATGATTCCTCAGAAGCTAAAGAAAGGAACAAGAGGATAGTTGATCTTAAACAATAGAAAAACATTTCAGAAAAAGTTGATCTATTAGAGATTTTGTGAGAAAGTGAGCAGATATTGGTAGAATTTTTGATATTAAGGGCAAACTAAATCCAAGTGCAACTGAACACATATCCTGCATTTAATAATATAACAACTATAATAAAATTATCAAATTGAGCTTAATTGCTGGTGACTGTGGACCCATCAGTTTTCATAATACCTTGAACTTAACATACTTAGAGCAATGGTAAGGAGCTCCACTGTGGAAAGAGAAGCAAAGGGAAAACGAACCTCAAGACTGGTGAAGTTTATCAAAATGGACGTTGCTTACCTGAACATCCCTTCTAGGCGCGCTGCTGGAGAATCCAAAGCGTGGGTTTTCAATAGTGTGTTAGCCAGAGACTGAGTGTATGTTCCTTTAAATTTTGTCTTGGTTCCGCCTCCTTCGCTCAGCTGGTGTCAGTTTTGTTCACGAAGATGGAAGAAGTAGTCTAACGAAAGGTCATAGTCTGAGGCAACCGGACCTGCGATGCAAATTGTACAGGGTGGGTTGGATTCTCCAGCAGCGCACCTAGAAGGGACGTTCAGGTAAGCAACATCCGTTCTCCAGCGCGCTGCTTGGAGAATCCAAAGCGTGGGATATACCCAAGCAAGTCCTATCAGGGAGGGACAGCAGAAAGGTCTGGGATAGCCGCCGCAGATGTAACCGATTAGAGAACACGGCGACCAAAGGATGCTTCAGCCGATGCGAAGGAGTTGACCTTATAATGTCTGATGAATGGAGACAGTGTCATCCAGGTGGCTGCCCTGCAGATTTCTAAGACTGAGGCCTGGGTTGCCCAAGCCACGGTAGTAGAGGCGCTCCTCGTTGAGTGCGGTAGAATCTACCCAGGTAGTGGTTTGCCCTTCATGGTGTAGGCCTTACAGATGCACGCCTTCAGTCATCTCCCTATGATAGTAGGAGAGACCTTCTTGCCCAATGAAGCCGAGAAGAAGGAAATGAACAGGGCTTCAGAGCGACGAAACAGAGCTGTGCGTCTGATGTACCTACAGAGGGCCCTCCAGACGTCCAAGGTGTGCCACTGTTCTTCGGAAAGATGCCTCGGGTTGGGGCAAAAATCCGGAAGGACCAGCTCTTGTGCCCGGTGGAATAGTGAGTTAATTTTGGGCAGAAAGGAAGGATCCATCCGCAGGACGACCCTATAATAGGTGGAAGAGGCACAGATCGTCTCTCACTGACAGGGCAGCTAGCTCTGAAATTTGATGCACAGATGTTATCGCAATCAAGAAGGCAACCTTGAGGGTCAGGAGACGGAGCCCAATGGAGCCCAACGGTTCGAAAGGCGGTGATGTAAGTGCCTGGAGCACCAGCGGAAGATCCCATGTGGGGTATCGGTGTACCACCGGAGGGCGCAGGTTGGAGGCGCCTTGCAGAAAAGACCGGATCCGCGGGTTGCGAGAAAGAGGGCTGTCATGGTGATCAGAAAGAACTGTGTCCAGGGCTGCCACATGTCTGCGTAAGGTGCTGGGGGCTAACCCTTTATCGAAGCCAGCATGGAGGAAGTCCAAGACCTCTGAGATGGAGGCAGTAGTTGGATCAGTGTGTTTGGAGGTGCACCAGGTGCAGAAGGAACACCAGGTAGCGTTGTATATCCTTGTCGTAGAAGGCCCCTGGAGGCCTGGATGATGGAAATTACTCCCCCCGAGAGGCTGTCCTTAGTTAGGAGGATCCTCTCAAGTGCCAGACGGTCAACTGCAGCCATTGTGGCTCTGGATGCAGTATGACCCCTGGCTGAGAGAGATCCTGTCTCCTGGAATCCTCCAGGGAGGGTCGACCGAGAGGTTCACCAGGTCCGCAAACCACGGTCTGCAAGGCCAGTATGGAGCGACAAGGAGAACGTCCGCCTTCTCTACAAGGATCCTTAGAATTACCCTTGGAAGGAGTGGGAGGGGACGGAAGGCATAAAGCAGCCCGAGGCCAGGGGCAGTGGAGGGCATCAACGTCCTCTGCCGTGGGACTGTGGAAGCAGGAGAAGTATCTAGGCAGTTGGGCGTTGTTCGGATGCGTGAACAGGTCCAACACCGGAAGACCGAAACTGGTCGACATTTCGCAGAAGATCGATGGGTGAAGTCTCCATTCCGCATGATCGATTTGTTGTCTGCTGAGCCAGTCTGCTTGAAGATTGTCGGTTCCGGATATATGTTCTGCTGCCAATGACTCCGTGTGTTACTCTGCCCAGGTAAGTAACATTGTCGCCTCTTTAATAAGGGGTGCAGACCACATTCCTCCTTCGCGATTGACATGCGCCTTCGCTGTCACGTTGTCTGTGAGTATCCGGACATGGCGACCCTCTAAGAGGGGCTGGAAGTGAAGTAGGGCAAGCCTGATTGCCCAAAGCTTGAGCCAGTTGATGTCGTAGGCTAACTCCGCCGGGGACCAGCATCCCTGTGCCACGTGGGATAGAAGATGGGCACCCCACCTCAGCAGACTCGCGTCTGTGGTGACCGTTAATCGAGGCGGATCCTGGAATAGACAGCCGCTGAGCATGGCTGGCGAGTCCCACCAGTGGAGGGAACTGTATACCTCCGTTGGGATGTGAACTCGAGACCTGGAGTTGCTGCGGCGAGCTTTTTGGAAGGGCAGAAGGTACCACAGCAGAGGTCTGGAATGAAATCTCGCCCACGGGATTATGGATAAACAAAATATCATTTTCCTGAGCAACATTGACAGGAGGATCAGGGGCACCGTCGGGAGCGACAACACGTGACACACCAAGAAGCGAATGCTGAGATGCCGGTCCTCGGACAGGAATACCATGCCCCGCTGCGAGTCCACGATCGCGCCCAGGTGCAGTATACGGGTGGTCGGGTGAAGATGACTCTTCTCAAGATTCAGTGTAAAGCCATGGATTTGTAATGAGTGGGTCACTGCTGCGAGATCTAGCTTCGCCTGGTTGGGAGAGGATGACAGAATGAAAATGTCGTCCAGGTAGCAATAAAGCCATACTGGAACCTGTCTCAGAGATGCGGCGACAGCTGCTAGCATTTTCGTAAATGTTCGGGGGGGCGATGAAAGGCTGAATGGCATGGCCTGGTACTGAAAATGCTGGTCGGCATAGGTGAAACGGAGGAATCGACGGTGCGCTGTATGGATGGGGATGAGCAAGTAGTCCTCCTTAAGGTTGATAGATGTCATCAGGTCCCCCAGATGGATGCACTCCAGTATTGATCGCAGAGATTGCATCCTGAACTGGTGATAAACTAAGAACTTGTTGAGCTCTTTCAGGTCCAGGATGCCTCTCCAACCTCCGGAACTCTTGGTTACAAGGAAAAAAATGCTGTAGAAACCGGTCCCTTGGTGTTCTATAGGAACCGGCTCTATAGCTCGAATGTCCAGAAGGTGGCGGATTTCCGCCTCCATCAACCGCCTCTTCTCTGGGTTTTTGGATACAGGGCACTGGACGAACCTGTGCAGAGGGATCGACCTGAGTTCCAAGGTAAGTCCAAGACGTACGGTCTGTAAGACCCAGGCGTCCGACGTAGTCAACTCCCATTGGTCCTTGAAAAGGTGAAGGCGCCTGCCAATGGGAGGTAAGGAGGGATAGTCACTTCCCTCTGCAGAAGGGACAAGAGTCCGTTCCCTGAAAGGGCTTCTTGTAGGACGGTTGTCTGCGGCCCGTCGCAAAAGCTGGATCTATCAGGTGGTCGGTAGAAGCCTTGGTTCGTAGGACGGTATTGACAGGACCCGCTGGGCCCCGAGTCAGCCCAAAAGGGCGGCCTTTGAGGATATGGTGAGTAACGCCGGTCCCCTCGTCGGTATGAAGATGGCATCACCTTGCGTTTATCCTTATCTTAGACAAGGATGGGGGTCAGTGCATCTCCAAACAGATTGGTACCTTTGAACGGTACTGAAATCAGCTGACACTTTGATTTGGTGTCAGCTCTCCACTGACGGAGCCACAAAAGTCTGCGGGAGGCTACGGTGGCAGCAAGGGACCGGGAGGCGAACTTAGCGGCGTCCAAGGACGCATCGGCCAAATACTCCGCGGCTTCCACCAACTTGTTAATGTCTTGGTGCAGCCGTTTCTCGTCTGGGGGAAGGCGGTGTTGCAACTGGCGAAGCCAGATGAGTGAGGCCCGGTTAAAAAAGGAAGCCGAGGTGGCAGCTCTGATCACCCAAGCGGCTGCTTGGTGGTTCTTACGCAAGAGGATTTCCGCCTTCCTGTCCTCAGTTCGCAAACCATCAGCAACATCGTTAGTTAGGAAAGAAGACGATGTCAATTGGGCCACGGGAGCGTCCACAGAAGGCAACTGTAACATGTCCTGGAGGTTTGGGGCAGAGCAGTACAACAGTTTATCAAGGCCATTGGGAGCCGTCAGGGACCCGGGTAGACCCCATGGCCGCTGGATGACTTCCGAAAATAGTTGAGGGCAAGGTATGAAGTCTTGCGTGGACGTCTGTATGTTGAATAGACCGTCAGAGGGAAGCGATGAAGTGGACGCTGCCTGTTGGTCCGAAGGCATTGCCAAGTTAGTTGAAACCTTGGCCTTATGCAGCCGTGATTTAAACAGTGATGGACAAAAAAGCCTGGTAAGAGGTGGCCAGTCTGGCAAAAGGCCTTCATCCTCAGAGAATTCCAAGACCCTATGGTCGTCGTCCTCCCAATTCGATTCATCACTGTGATCAGAGTCCTGATCAGAGTCCTGATAATAGTCATAGTCCTAGTAGTGGCCGGAAGGAGCTGCAGCCTGAGGTTGAGCTGGCGGCTGTGAAGCTACTGGCTGAGTAGCAGGTAATGAGCCAGTAGCAAGTAGATACGCTCTCCGTCATGATACTGAACTTCCAGAGGCAAATTGAAGTGCTACCCCTCCACTGGGTGGAGCCCCGCGGCAGTGGGGGTAAAGGTAGCCTCAGGTCTGGGTCGGGAAACAGGCAACTGGGACTGAGGGGGCAGCAGTGGCTGTGGAGACGACATTGCTGAAAGTACCTGATCAGCCTTGGCAGCCGCATGGCGAACAACCCTCTCGCGACCACTTGTTTATTGGACCCGTGTCCTTCCTGGTTAGTGCTGGCTTCCCGGGAAGTGACACGAGGCTGGCTCCAGGGGATTATAAATGCTTTGTTGGGTGAGGGTGACTTTCCTGCCGCCTTGAAAGAGGCGGTGGTGAGGCCTCTCCTCAAGAAGCCTTCCCTGGACCCGGCAATGTTGGTAAACTATCGTCTGGTCTCCAACCTTCGCTTTGTGGCGAAGGTTGTTGAGAGCGTGGTTGTGCAACAGTTCCCCCAGCACCTGGATGAAACGACGTATCTGGATCCGTTCCAGTCAGGCTTCAGGCCTGGGTACAGCATGGAAATGGTATTGGCCGCGTTGGTAGATGATCTCTGGAGGGCTCGGGACAGGGGGTGCTCCTCTGTCCTGGTCCTGTTAGATCTCAGCGGCTTTTGATACCATCGACCATGGTATCATGCTGCACCGGTTGAAAGAGTTAGGGGTGGGAGGCACTGAGTTGCAGTGGTTCTCCTTTCTCTCTGACCGGTCGCAGTCTGTGTTGACAGGGGGGCAGATGTCGACCCCGAGGCCCCTCATATGCGGGGTGCCGCAAAGGTCGGTCCTCTCGCTCCTCCTGTTCAACATGTGAAGCCCCTGGGCGAGATCATCTGTGGTTTCGGGGTGAAGTACCATCAGTACGCTGATGACACCCAGCTGTACATCTCCACCCCAGACCACCCCAACGATGCCCTTGAAGTGATGTCCCAGTGCCTGGAAGCCATGCGGATCTGGATGGGGAGGAACAGGCTCAACCCATCCAAGACCAAGCGGCTGTGGTTTCCGACGTCCCGATATAGTCAGCTGGTGCCATCATTGATTATTGGGGGCGAATCACTGGCCCCCACAGAGAGGGCGCGCAACTTGGGCATCCTCCTGGATTCATGGCTGTCTTTAGAAGACCACTTGACGGCCGTGACTGGGAGGATTTTTCATCAGGTTCACCTGATCCACCAGTTGCGTCCCTTTCTGGATCGGGACTCCTTACGCACGGTCACTCATGCCCTCGTCACCTCCCGCCTGGACTATTGTAACGCTCTCTACATGGGGCTCCCCTTGAGGAGCACCCGGAGGCTCCAACTGGCGCAGAATGCGGCCGCGCGGGTGGTAATGGGAGCGACATGGCGGAACCAAGACAAAATTTAAAGGAACATACACTCAGTCTCTGGCTAACACACTGTTGAAAACCCACGCTTTGGATTCTCCAAGCAGCGCGCTGGAAAACCAGAATTGCAAAACAATTCAATGGCAGAAAATCTGATATAACCACATGAAGAATGCAATTAAAATAGGAAGATCAAAATAGACAGTTGGCTCCCCAATAATTATTTATTGGCAGTTCTGGTAAAGGAAGGTCTCGCCCCAAGGGAGGCCACTGTACCTCAGATAGCTGGATGTGAGTCCCTCCTTGTGAAGTGGGGACAAGGGAGGCAGATGGGCTTGCTGATTACGTACCTGGCTCCCGCCATGTGTCGGCGGCCCTGCCCGAGCTCCTCAACGTGATTGCTGAGGTGGCGGTGGAGACCCCCAAGCTTATGGTCATGGGGGACTTTAACCTGCCGTCTGTCGGCAAAGCTTCTGAGGCGGCTCGGGAGTTCATGGCTTCCATGACGGCCATGGACCTGACCCAATTAATTCATGGACCCACTCACACGGAAGGACACACTCTGGACTTGATTTTTGTCTCTGGACAGTGGATGAATGATCTTGAGATAGGGGAGTTAGTGACTGAGCCCTTGTCATGGTCGGATCATTCCCTTCTTAGGTTTGACTTTCTAATCGCCACACGGAGGCGGAACAGACCAGATGGTTCTGCCCGAAGCGCCTGATGGATCCTGATAGGTTCCAGATGGAGCTTGGGCCATTTCCTGAGGCTCTGATTCATGGCTCGGCTGACGAGCTGGTGGCTGCCTGGGATAGGGCGGCTGCTGACGCTTTGGACCGAATCGTGCCTGTGTGGCCTCTGACCTGTCGCCGAGTCTACCTTGCTCCTTGGTTCTCTGAGGAGCTGAGGGAGATGAAGCGCCAGAAAAGACGCTTAGAGAACAGTTGGAGATCTAGTCGCTCCGAACCCGACCAAACACTGGTAAGATCTCATATTAAGACTTACCTAGTGGCGATAAAAGCGGCAAAATGTAACTATTTTTCCATTCTTATCGCATCGGCAGATAATCGCCCGGCCGCCCTGTTTAGGGTGACCTGCTCCCTCCTCCATCTGGGAGCGTGGGAGGATCCCTTGCAGGGTCGTGCTGAGGATTTTGTTCAGTATTTGCACGATAAAATCACTCAGATTCGGGAAGGCTTAGTCTCTGACTGGGTAGGTACAGACGGGATGATGGGTGCCGATCTTGAGACTGTCATTTGGGAGGAGTTCGATCCTGTTGCTCCCGAGGACGTGGACAGGATACTCAGGCGGCTGAACGCGACATGTTTATTGGACCCGTGTCCCTCCTGGTTGGTGCTGGCCTCCCGGGAGGTTAGGTGAGGCTGGCTCCAGGGAATTATCAACACTTCCTTGAGTGAGGGCGTCTTGCCATCCGCCTTGAAAGAGGCGGTGGTGAGGCCTCTCCTCAAGAAGCCTGCTCTGGATCCGGCTGTTTTGGCTAACTATCGTCCGGTCTCCAACCTTCCCTTCTTGGCGAAGGTTGTTGAGAGTGTGGTGGCGCGACAGCTTCCTGGGTACCTGGATGAAGCTGTCTATCTGGATCCGCTCCAGTCCGGCTTCAGGCCTGGACACAGGACGGAAACGGCATTGGTCGCATTGGTGGATGATCTCTGGAGGGCTCGGGATAGGGGTTGCTCCTCTATCCTGGTCCTGTTAGATCTCTCAGCGGCTTTTGATACCATCGACCATGGTATCCTGCTGCGCCGGTTGGAGGGGTTGGGAGTGGGGGGCACAGTCCTGCGGTGGTTTTCCTCCTATCTCTCCGACCGGTCGTAGTCGGTGTTGGCAGGGGGGCAGAGGTCGACCCCGAGGTGCCTTGTTTGTGGGGTGTCTCAGGGGTCGGTCCTCTCACCCCTTCTGTTCAACATTTATGAGAAGCCACTGGGTGAGATTATCCGTGGCTTTGGGGTGGAGTTCCATCAGTACGCTGATGACACTCAGCTGTACATCTCCACCCCAGGCCATCCCAACGATGCCCTTGAAGTGATGTCCCGGTGCCTGGAGACCGTGCGGATCTGGATGGGGAGTAACAGGCTTCGACTCAACCCTTCCAAGACCGAGTGGCTGTGGCTTCTGGCGTCCCGATATAGCCAGCTGGTGCCATCGCTGGCTATTGGGGGCGAGTTATTGGCCCCCACGGATAGGGCTCACAACTTGGACATCCTCCTGGATGCACGGCTGTCTTTAGAAGAGCATATGACGGCCGTGGCCAGGGGTGTTTTTTATCAGGTCCGCCTGATTCGCCAGTTGCGTCCCTTTCTGGATCGGGACTCCTTACGCACAGTCACTCAGGCACTCGTTACTTCCCGCCTGGACTACTGCAAAGCTCTCTACATGGGGCTCCCCTTGAGGAGCACCCGGAGGCTCCAGCTGGTGCAGAATGCGGCCGCGCGGGGGATTATGGGAGCGAGGGGGCACTCCCATGTGACACCTCTCCTGCGTGAGCTGCATTGGCTTCCAGTTGTCTTCCGGGTGCACTTCAAGGTGTTGGTTACCACCTTTAAAGCGCTCCATGGCATAGGACCTGGGTATTTGCAGGACCGCCTTCTGCCACCGATAGCTTCCCACCGACCAGTACGCGCCCACAGAGAGGGACTCCTTAGGGTGCCGTCAGCCAGGCAATGTTGGCTGGTGACCCCCAGGGGGAGGGCCTTCTCTGTGGCAGCTCCTGCCCTCTGGAACGATTTGCCCCCGGAGATACGAAGGATATTGGATCTCCGGGTCTTTCGCCGTGCCCTGAAAACTTTTCTTTTCCATCAAGCGGGGTTGGCGTGAACCCCCTCCCCCTTTTTTAGTCTTTTTAGTTTTTTAGTTTTAAATTGTCATGGGGCTTTAATTGAATTGTTTTAAATTGGGCCAGTTATGTAATTCTTTTAACAATTTTAAATTTTGTATCGGCATGTGTTTTAGTTCTGGCTGTTCTCCACCCTGAGTCCACTAGGAGAAGGGCAGTATACAAATTGAAATTTAAAAAAAAAATTATTTAAAGCAGAGAGATTCACACATATACAATCCCAAGAAATCTCAAGAATTAGCTTGGAAAGAATGCTTTGAACCATAAAATATGCTCAGAATAAGTTATCAGTATATCTGCTGCTCATTGAAGATGGCAAATAGTAAAAAATGGTAAACAAATAAGAAAAAAGGGTAACTTCCTTGGTAGATTGTCAGAAATGTGTCGATATAATTTAACTGTATTTCAGCAAAGCTGAATGCCTCTTAAGGTTGTTTAACAATACTCACCAGTAATTTATTTAATTGAAATTAACTACCAAGTGTGAAGCCATGTAGTTTGGACTCAGTATACTTTAACATTATTGACTTTGATGAAAATAAGGTGAATGAAACAGGTGGACTAATTACAGGTAGTCCTGGATTTATGCAGCTTGCTTAATGATTATTCAAAGTTACAACCTCCCCCCCCCCCAAAAGCTACTTATGACCAATTTTGAAATCATGATGGCTGCATCACCCGCTGCAGTCACATGATCACATTTTTTGGTAACCAGGTCGCCTGATTTATGTGAGCATGTTTTTTCCAGTTTCAGGCAAAAAATGCCCATTGAGTAAAATGAATTCACTTAATGAGCATCGCAAAAAATACCAAAAATACTGAATCTGCTCAAGTGATGTCTCAACTTATCACTGTAATTCTGGACTCAATTACCAACTGTCTCCAACTGCTGGCGTTTCTCTGATTGATGAGGAATGGGACAGGGAATGAAACGGTTGGGGGGCCTGGTTCTGAATTCCAAAGTAAGACCTAGTCTCACAGTCCGAAGAACCCAATCCTCGGACATGGAAGCTTCCCACTGACTGACAAATTGGCCAAGTCATCCGCCGATGGGAGACAGGGGAAGCGAGTCACTTGCCTCGCCTTCCGGGTCTGGACCCAGAACCCCTATAGGGTCTCCTGGAGGCGAACTGGAACCTGCCTCTGTCTCTAAAAGACTGTCTGTCAACTGGTCTGTCGAATCCCTGAGAGTATGGTCTAGCAGCATAGGACCCACTGGGTCCTGGGTCCTGACAAAAGGGCTGCCTCTGAGATATGGTGTGAAGCGGCGTTCCGTCCTCCAATAGGACACCGGCAGCACCTTCTTTTTATCTTTTCCCTCAACTAGAATGGGATCTAATGCTGGGCCAAACAAATTAGTACCCTGATAGGGAGTTGATGCCAACTTCCACTTAGCTTTCAAGTCGGCACTCCAAGGGCGAAGCCAGAGGAGCCTGCGAGACCTCACTGAAGACGCCATTGCCCTGGCCGCAAACTTTGCGGCGTCAAGAGAAGCATCAGCCGAATATTCGGCTGCTGCCACCATCTTATTAATGTCCTGTTGAAGACGCAGGTCTTCTGGGGGCAGACGGTCCCTAAGCTGCTTGAGCCAAACCAAATTGGCCCGATTAAAAAAGGAAACTGAAATGGCGGCCTTCACTGCCCAGGCAGCCACCTGGTGTGACTTCCTAAAAGCGACCTCTGCCTTCCTATCCTCAGACCGGAGCACCTCCATGACATCTGAGGAAAAAATAGTAGAAGAAGACAAATTAACCACTGGAGGATCCACAACTGGAAGAGTCAATAGATTCTCCAAGGAAGGGTCTACAAAGTAGATTTTCTTATCATGCCCAGAGGGAGCAGAGAGTGCCCCTGGGTGTTCCCATTGTTTTTTTAATGACTCCAGAAAATAATTCTGGACAGGGGATGAAGTCCTGATCCAGAGAAGTGACAGGAAACAATTCACTATGAGACTTTTGACTGTCTATATCCTGGCCCTGCGAACTGGTCTGGGAACCCATGTTGGCAGCCAACTTTGCTTTACGTAGTAACGTTTTAAACACAGCCGGCCTAAATAAGGTAGTAAATGCAGGCCTATCTGGCTCAACCCCCTTGTCATTTGAAAACTCGGGTTCCTCAGCCTCCCCTTCAAGCTGCCCCGTTTCCTCACTATCAAGTGGTTCCTGCCTACTAGGCCTAGCCAAAGTCTGGTTGGCATGAATATGGCAGCTGGCAGAGGCAGAGGCATCTGGTTGGCATGTAACTGGCAGGTAGCAGAAGCAACAGGCATCTGCATCTGTTGAGTAAAACCTGAAGCTAATGCCTGGGCTAGGGCATTGGTCAGAATAGTTTGAAAGTTAACAGGTTGGTTCAAATCCATAGCCTGTACCCCTGAGACCGAGTCCTGGACAGCACCCAGGCCACCTTGCTAAGAGCCCTGCGAGGTAGAAGGAGGCCTAATAGGATCTAACAGAGTCACGTCATCCTCCACCTCACACTGAGGAGAAGGTGGAACCAAGGAGGCTTGAACCTTCTTTTGGGCTCTCTTGCATTGCCTTTCCAAGGCATTATGTCGTCTAAGGGCGTCTCTGTCCATTGAGGCAGAAGGGAGAGGTCTGGATAATGCAGTCTCTGGAATCTGCCTAGCTGAAGCTGCAGAAGTTTTAGACTTGGAATTCTTAGTCTTCTTAACTTTAGGAGGGGACTGGGGTTGGTCAGAGTCAGAGGAAAATTCCTGGTCTCCCATTTGAATTTAACAATAAACCCCAGATAAGCAGAAATAGTTTTGGCGGCAAAAATTAGAGTCCCCAAATGGCCGCCCACGCCAACTGTCACTGAGAAAGATACCTCAGTCAGAATGAGGAGTCCCTTGAATGGGCGTTGCTCTCTGTCCCTTTCACAGCAGGCAGGCAAACAAGGGTGGCCGAGATTAATAATCCCCTCACACCGCCGACACCTCAACTGTCAATCAAATTTGAAAGAAAATGGGCATGAAAAAGATCCCAACACCCCGTAGCTGCTCCAGTAAGATCAGCGCAGTTAGTCCTCCTGGATCCTTAAATTTCCAGTTTCCCAGCAGAGACAGTGAGGTCAAAATTCCTCGGAGTTTGAATTTGCTAGGCAAACAGGAACTTCGGAGCTGCCCTACACTAAATGGAGCCTTAAAATGGTGGCCGCGGTTAACCAGGCTCACCCGGAAACCAACGCGCTCGCCGGCGGCTAAAGGAACGGCTCGAGCCGTTTGGAGCTGCCCAGCCGGGTCAAACTTCGATTGCTGACAATTTAGGAAGCATGGGTGATGGTCTGGAGCCCCAGAGCCACTCACCCACCACTGGCAATGAGGAACAGCCGCAGCCGTGAGCTGTCCTAATGTGAACCTTTGGCTCCACTAGTACAGCCAAACGCACCACGAAAATAATAAAACCTAAAACTCACTACTGATTTCACTGAAAACTAGAGCAGAGCAAAAAACAAAAAACAAAAAACAGGTCCCTACAGTTAGACTGAGTGAAATAACTGAGGATAAGAGGAGCAGAGAGGGCGTGGCTAAAAGATTTGAAGAAACTCCACGCTCAGTCCCTGACAGGAAGATGACGAAATCCCATATGTAAATGAAGTGACTTAGCAGCGCAATGGAAAACTGCCTATATACTCAGACACTACTTTTAACTGCCTATATACTCAGACACTACTTTAATAGGTCTTAGGTCCTTGGTTAGACCTTGAACTTCCTGCAATAACAACAGCGGAACTGCAAAAACTGCTCTACTTGGAACATTGTACATCTTAAGAAGGTACTTGGTTGATACCTAGGATGCTGGCAGCAACCCATATCAACCATTAGCACCAGTCAATGGTAATTGTGATGCATTTTTGAATGTTCAGTTGACTGAGTTTCATGTTTAATGAATAAAGTAAATAATAATAATAATAATAATAATAATAATAATAATAATAATAATAATATCCCCCCACCCCAGGAGCTTTGCCTTGTCGGGGTGGGAGGGCTTGTGTACTCTGTTGAAGAGTCAAACTAAACTTGCTCCAAACCCATTTAAAGTATGGTTAAAACACATCAAGTGAATTCTATCCCGGATTGACTATCACCCAGATCAACAAGACTTGCATTGAATGTATGGCTCCTGGGTGTTCGGCAAAAAATATGCTCCAGGGCTCAGCTCCTTCTGCTGGGAAACCAGGGCATGAAGTTGACAGGTGACTGGAAGACAATGAACAAAGCCAAAAATCTGGACAAAGGAAGAAAATTACTCAATCATTGAAGTTTATTATCAACCTGACCCAACAAAATGTGGCTTTCAAAAGGACATGTTCAAGTTTTGGAAGGAGAATCACATGTACCTGGAAATCAATGAACAAAAACTTATGGACCAAAGGTGTGTTATTTTGTTTTTTTTTTTTTTATTATTTTTTTTTTCTTTTTTTTTTTTACTTTTTTCTTTTTTTATTCTTTTTTTTTTTTATTGAAAAGGTTTTCAAATACAAATTTTTCCCCCTTTTCCCCCCCCCTCCCCCCCCTCCCTAACCCCCCCTCCCCACCCTTCCCCCCCTGTGACTTCTTCGTAACAAAAAAAAACCCTAATTCATAACAGATTACTTACTCCCTCCTCAAAATACTGACCTTTACTTACTAAGAGTATTATAAATCCCCCTTTATCCATACATTTCAGAAAAGAAGAGAAAAAAAAAACAAAAAAAAAACAAACACATTATACTATAACTATTATAAAATAACTCTAATTTAGCATAATAGTGTTTTATATCTATGCATTATTGCAACAATTCAAAACCACCTTCCACTTTAAAACTATACAATAAGTCCTACTTTAATAACATTTCAAAGCGGGCTCCCCATAAAATCTAATTTAACATTTATTCCACTCTATCCATTTCCTCCACTCCCCTAAATGTATCACTTAAAAATCCCTTTTCTTAAACTAATCAATCTGTAGCTAGCTTATTCACCCACTGTCTTACAAATTTACCATACACAACAATTCTTGATATCTTTAATTCACTGCCCACACTACTTAAAAATATATATATATATATTCCATTATATCTAAATAAAAAAAGAAAAGACAATAACTTTAAATTTATAGTCCATATAATATCTTCTTGAAGTCTTTCCACTGGATTGTTAAAACCAACATCCATAATAGGGTGACATAGCTTGCGGATGCAACAGTTTATTCAAGATCTCCAATCATATCTGCCCCCATCAGTAGTAAACATCTTCTTATATATATAAAAGTAAAAACAACCACCCGAGTGACATTATAATTGTATTCCATATAATAATAATTGTGGGTTTCATCAGGATTATTAATTTCCATCATCGTATTGGGTAACAACCCGATCTTCTGCATGTCCCAATGTGATTCTCTTGCCTTATAATTCAAGATAATTATAATATATTTATCAACACAAAAAGAAGTTTCAAAGTAGATAATTCAAAACCATCAATTTGAGGCTCTTTCCATGTCCCAAAATTACGGCAATGCAGAGATCTGCCACTATCCTCAGGATGATATTGACCAATATGTCGCCTCCTCTATGTTTTCACATAATCATTCATATTTTAAAATCACTGGCTTCACTGTTGCTTGGGTTAGAAATTTCTATTTTTGTACAACCTATTTCTTTTTTTGTTTTCTTTTTGTGGGTTTGACCTCCATCCTAATTTTTTGTGTCTCGCATTTCTTTTTTATCCCTTGTATATCCTCTAATTGGTTTCCATGCTTGTCCTTGCCTTGATAAGTCATCACATTAAAATCAGATGGCACTTCTCTCAAATTTGTAGATAATCCAGCTGGGGTATCCGATAAATCCAAAGGCAATTTATCTGGTACAGTCTCTGTCTTTAGTTCCAGCTCCTTCTGCTTATCCTGTATTATATCTGAAGACGTTAAATTCATTTTCAACCTATTTTGATAAAATTCTTCCGCCCTTTCAACAGTATTTAACTGGTATCTTTCTCCTTGATATCTCAATATAATACCAACTGGGACGTCCCACCGGAATTGAATATTTCTCCTTTTTAACTCAGACACCAGAAAGCCAAATTTCTTCCTTTCCATTAGTATCTTAGGTGGGAGTTCCTTGTAAATCCAAATCTTTCTTCCATACAATTGCAAATTAGAATTGAAGGAATTTTGCACAATTTTATTCCTAATTTCTTTATCTGAAAAATAGATTACCACATCTCTAGGCAATTGCCTTTGCTTGGCAGTCCAGGAGTTTATTCGATAAGCTCTATCAATCCTACAAAACACTTCCTCAGGTTGAATCTTTAAAATCCCAGCTAGAAATTCAGAAGATATTTTCCTTAAGTCATCTCTGTTATTTTCCTGCAAACCTCTAAGTCTTATTGCATATTCTGTGAAATTATATTGTATCTTTAGAACCTCTTTTTGAATCCTCTGTTCCAGATATTCTACATTACCAGACTTTTGGTCAGCATCCATTTTAAATTTTTCTTCTGAACTATAATCCTGAATATTTAACAAATCATTTTCAATTTTTTGAATTCTATTGTCCAATTTATCTTGAATTTCATCCATTTTTGACTCTAGTAAATTAGTATTTGTATCCAACCGAATCATGAATTCTGACAATTTTAAAATTTTTTGCTGCAAAAAGTCAAACTTGGATTTCACCAATTCCTTAGTTTCCTGCTTAAATTTTTCAAGTTGCTGATTCACAATCTCATCCCTTCTTTCAATCTCCTCTAAGAGAAATTCTATTATATTAAAATCAGGTTTCTGGGACTGAAGAGTTAAAACTTGTTGCTTTAAATTCTTAGTGGGGGAATCCCCCCCACCTATTTGTTTGTCTGACTTCACAAGCCTCAGTGCCATGTTTCCGCCTAAGCAGGCTTTGTTAGAAGAAGAAAAAAAAAAAAACAAGACAAAAGACTTCCAGCCAGCAACACTCAAGCCTCCAGGGAAAAAAGAGAAAAACAAAAACAGGAGCGGAGTTTTGTCTACAAATGTAGCCAGTGGTATTTATTCCGCTACATTGTAATAATAAAAAACGGAAGAACTTTCCCTCTCAAACTCTTCTCCAGCCGCGGCAGACGCCATTTTAAAAAGAAACTTTTTTCCTCTTTCTCTTCCTCTATTCTCTTAAGTAATTTTTAAAAGATAAGTAAAATACTTGCGCTTCAGTATTACAGGTCCAGCTCACATTTTCTTTGAGTAATCTGTCAAATTCGCAGGCTTGCTTTTGACGCCTGGCTCTGCATTAGCAGAGGTCTCCCAAAGCCCGGAGCAGCGGCTGGGGATATGGGGCATCTCATCCGCTCCATCCCAAAAGTAAAAGAAAAACTTTTGGGACTCTGCAGAGAGTTCTACCCACCCCTGCCGGCTCTATCTCCGTTTCCTCATGGGAACGGAGTTTTTTCGAGCCGCCGTTCCGTTGTGAAGGCGGCTCTGACAGGCAGTGGAAGCTGACGATCCCAAAGGAACGTCTGGCGGCGGCCAGCAGCAAACAGGAAGTCTCAAAGGTGTGTTATTTTGAACAAGCTCTTCACTAATGCAGAATTAAAAGAGATTGCAACGAGAAACAGCACAAGATCAAGGCTCGAGTGTAACTGATAATAGAGATAATTTAGAAGTGGAGAAACAAGTAGCAGAGAAAAGGACGGAAATCGGAGAACAACCAACAGCTAGAGCCAAATTAGCTGAGAAGATGGAAAACATGAAAAAAGTTCAATTGCCAAAACTGAATCAAATTAGTAAGAGATGTTTGGCTAGATTATTGATGAATGTGAATGAATCGGATGTTGGTTTACCTGAGCGTCCATTTTCAGGGTGCTGCGACTCCAATCCATGGACAGGTTGACTCTCCTTAGTTGCTGTGAAGTACTGAGTGCAGATCTCCTTATACTTTTGTCTGGCCACACCCACTCTGTCACGTTGGCTTCAGTCTTTCCTCAAGAAGGCGCAGGAACCGAATAGGCTACAACAGAAGAAACACACACACAACCGGAACCAGACAGATTAGCCAACAGGAGCAGGAAGCCCAACAGGGTGGGTATGTATTGGAGTCACAGTGCCCTGAAAATGGACGTTCAGGTAAGCCAACATCCGTTTTCCATTGCGCTGCTCCTCCAATCCATGGACGGGATGTACCCAAGCTTAAATGACCCGGGTGGGAGGCTGACTGCTCCCTGGGTCCTGGGCAATGTCCACTTGTTGCAGAATTCTGCGACCAAACAACTCTTCAGCTGAGGCATACGAATCAATTTTGCAGTGCCTGATGAATGATGAAGCTGAAGACCATGAGGCAGCACGACAAATGTCTAGGATAGAAGCACGAGACGACCAAGCTGCAGTGGCCGCCGCACTGCGAGTAGAGTGTGCAGAGATCTTGCCAGGTCGTGGTTTGGCTCTAACATCATATGTGGACGAAATGCAGGCCTTAATCCACCGGGCCACCGTGGAAGAAGACACTTTACAGCCCATGGAAGCAGGATGGAAAGACACTAGCAATGCTTCTGTCTGACGAAAGGACTCAGTGCGTTTGATGTAACGGCGAAGAGCCCGCCGTACGTCCAACGTATGCCATTGTATTTCTGATGGATGTCGAGGATTCGGACAGAAATCCGGAAGGATGAGCTCCTGGGCCCGGTGGAACCAGGAGTTCACCTTAGGTAAAAATGCTGGGTCAAATCGCATCACCACTCTGTTGGTATGAAACACGCAAAGGTCTTTGCGGATGGACAAGGCGGTGAGTTCAGAAACACGTCTCGCCGTTGTAATGGCGAGAAGAAAGGTGAGTCTGAAAGTCAGACATTTGAGGGAAATGGAGCCCAAAGGTTCAAAGGGTGGAGAGGTAAGAGTCTGAAGCACCAATGGCAAATCCCAGGATGGATAACGATGGACCACCGGAGGAGATATAGTGGTTGCTCCCTGTAAAAAACTCCGAATCTTCGGGTTTTGAGATAGCGTGCGTTGCTGCTCACATGAAAGCACGGTAGCCAGAGCAGCTACCTGGCGACGCAAGGTCGATGGGGCAAGGCCTTTAGCCAATCCATCATGCAAGAATTCTAGGACATCCGGAATGTCAGAAGTTGGGTCGACATGATGACGTAAACACCATTTCAAAAACGCCTGCCACGAGGCCTCATAAGTCCTCATCGTTGAAGGATGTCTGGCCGACTGAATCACCCTGATGACCTCATCAGACAACCTGTCCTTCCACAACTGGACCCGCTCAAATGTCAGACGGCCAACCGGAGCCACTGAGGTTCTGGGGGGGGCGATGGCCTCCTGGCGGAGCAAGGTCTTGTGAAGGGGAATTGTCCATGGCGGTTGAGTTGACAGCCCCACTAAGTCGGCATATCAGGGTCTGCAAGGCCAAAGGGGAGCGACTAGCAGGAGCTCTGCGCCCTCGGCTAACAGTTTCCGAATGACTTGTGGAATCAGTGGCAGGGGAGGAAACGCGTAGAGCAGGCCGGATGGCCATGGGCAGCGCAGAGCGTTGCAGCCTTCCACCCCTGCGCTTGGGTAACGAGAATAAAACCTTGGCAGCTGGGCGTTTTGAGCGGCAAAGAGATCCACCAGGGGCTGGCTGAATCTCCAAGAGAGAGGTCCTGGAAGATGTCCGGATGCAGCTGCCACTCTGCAGGGTCGATGCGCTCTCTGCTGAGCCAGTCTGCGTGGACATTGGACTGACCCGAAATGTGATCCGCCACCAGCGATGCCGTGTGGCGCTCTGCCCAAACGAGTAGTTTCTCTGCCTCGATCATCAGGAGCCGGGATGGAGTGCCCCTCCCGATTTATATGGGCTTTGGTGGTGATGTTGTCCATCAGGACCAACACGTGCTGTCCCTCCAAGATGTGACGAAAATGGCGTAATGCGAGACAAACAGCCTTCAACTCCAGCCAGTTGGTGCTGTTCGTCCGCTCCGCCGGGGACCACTGACCTTGAGCCACCTCGTGCAGGAGATGCGCCCGCCAGCCATGGAGACTGGCATCCGATGTTAAAACAAGATTCTTGGGTTCAAGCAACAGACACCCTTTCAGGAGAGCTGATGACTCCCACCATGTGAGTGACAGGCGGACTTGAGGTGGTAATACAATCGGTGTTTTGGACATACTGCGTTTCGATTTCTGAAAGGGAAGAAGAAGCCACTGTAGGGGACGGGTGTGTCTGCGTGCCCAGGGAACGATAGTGATACAAGACACCATTTTCCCTAACAATTGAGAAAGTGACAGAAGTGGAACTTGTCTCTGGGCTTTCACATGTGCCACCAACGACTTGATGTCGTGACTGCAGTCTGGGGACAGAAACACTTGACCCAGTCGTGAATCGATTACCGCCCCCAAGTGTTGGAGCCGGGTCGTTGGAGACAGATGGCTCTTTTGACGGTTGATGGAGGAAACTGTGACGGTGAGGACGATAGGACTAGTATGTCATCCAGGTAGCAAAGCAGACAGATAGGCCGAGCACGGACCGTTGCAGATACCACCGCCACCATTTTCGGAAACGTTCTGGGTGCCAAGGAAAGCCCGAAGGGCATCGCACAGTACTGGAAATAATTGTTGTTGTACTCGAATCTCAGGTACTTGCGATGCGCTGGATGTATCGGGACATGCAGGTAAGCCTCTCAAAGGTCCACTGACTGCAAAAGGTCTCCTTGTCTGACACATGTCAGGATCAACCTGAGGGACTGCATCTTGAACCTGCGATATAGAATGTATTGGTTGAGACATTTCAGGTTCAAGATGCCCCTGTGGCCCCCTGAGGACTTGGGCACCAGAAATAAGGTAGGGTAAAATCCAGTCCGGTCCTGTCCCTTGGGCACCGGCTCTATTGCCCTAATCGAGAGGAGATGAGAAATTTCCGTCTCCATCAGCAGTCGTCGTCCCGGACACTGGGAGATGGGGCAACGTAGAAATTGGTTGGGAGGGATGGTGTAAAATTCTAGGCAGAGACCATGTCGAATCGTGCGACAAATCCAGGCATCCGATGTTGATAGATCCCACTGTTGGTAAAATTGCTGGAGACGACCTCCAATGGGACCCAACTCTGGCAAGTCACTTGCCTCTCCGACCGGACCTGTAGCCACCGCCCCTGAAGGGGCGTTTGGATTGAGCCTGGTTTCTAGCTCTGTCACGAAAGGGCTGCCTGTCGGAGTTACGCTCCGTGCTTTGGTTGTAAGAATGCTGGAAGGGCCCACCTGACCCAGAGTAGGACCGAAAGGGCTGGCGTTGTGAATAAGGAATGTATCTTCTCTCTGGTCTGCGATAAGGAGATGGAAGGACTTTACGCTTATCCTGATCCTCCACTAAAAGAGGATCCAAAGCGGTGCCAAACAGAGCCAGGGCCTTGAAGGGCGCCGAGGCCAGTTTCCATTTGGCCTTGGCATCCGCTTTCCAACTGCGGAGCCAGAATAGATGACGATTCATCACAGATGAAGCTAGAGCCCTTGAGGCAAACTTTGCCGCAGTCAAAGAGGTGTCGGCAGAGTACTCCGTCGCAGCCAACAACTTATTAATATCCTGATGCAATCTAGTATCATCAGGAGGCAGCCTCTCCTGGAGTTGATGCAGCCAGATCAAGGACGCTTCATTGAAGAAAGAGGTGGCAGTGGCCGCTTTGATCGCCCAAGCAGCTGCTTAGTGCGTCTTCCGGAACCTGAGTTCCGTCTTCCAGTCCTCGGCTTTGAGGCCATCGACAATGTCTGTGGACACCAAGGAGGAAGAAGATAGGCTGGCTACAGGAGCATCCACAGTAGGCAATGACAACAGCTCCTCAAGGTTGGAGGCCGAAGCATACAACTTTTTGTCGAGCCCACTTGGGGCTGTCAATGAGCCAGGCTGACCAAAGGCATTTTGGATGACATCAGTAAACAAAGGTGGGCATGGAATCACATCACGGTCAGGTTTAGAGACCTGGAACAGAGCATCATGTGGAGCAGAGGATTGACCAACACTGCCAGGATCGGTCTCCGTAATACCAAATTTAGTGGTGACCTTCGCCTTATGTAACAAAGATTTGAAGACCGACGGTCTGAAAAGACCCGTGAACACCGGTTTGTCTGGAGGAAGTCCTTCGTCCTCAGAAAATTCAATGTCCTCAGGACAGTCATCCCCACAATCAGAATCTTCAGAAGAGGCACCCTCAGCATGAGAGGAAGCAGCGGTCGCCACCCTTGATTTGTCAGGAACCTGGGTCTGAACAGGAAGAGTGGAAGTCTGTGAGGGCCCAGGCCCTTGTTGAAGACCCGCAGCCAGAATCTTAGCCAATGCATCAGACAGCATGGACTGAAAGTTTAACTGGGCGCCTGCTCCCTCGGGACGGAGCCCCGCAGCTGTGGGCGTAAAGGTGGCTTCTGGCAATCGATCGAGCTCCGAAGGAGGTCTGACAGCTGTTGCCGCGGACACATCAGGTAGTGAAAGAGACACCCCTTTGGACCGGCGTAAATTAGTATCGGCGTCCAAAACAGTCCCGCTGGCAACGGATCTGGAATGGGCGCTACAAGAAGACCTTGCCCCATCTTCTGACCGGGAGGATGGTCCCAGATCCGCGGCTTGCCGCTTAAGCTTTTTCGAACTCTCTCTCCAGGGCCTTATGTCTTCTCTGCTCATCCCTGTTCTGCGTCAAGGTTTTGGAAGACCCATGATGAGCCTTGGATGTCTTGGTCCTGGCCCTCTTTGAGGTGGGCCTTTGCTGAACCTCCGGGGGGCTGCTCTCTTGCTCCAAATCCAAAGATAGCGAAGAATCCGCCATCGTGGAGCATTTTTTTTTTCAGAGAGGGGCCACAGGGGTAGAGTAAAGGGCCAACAGACAAGTAAGTGGCAGTTCAGCAAGAAAGGACGCGAGAGATACGGCTCTCCAAGCACCAGAAATTCGGCCCGAATCCAGGCAAGAAAACGCGCAGGCTGAAAGCAGCCAAACTGCGCCACTTCGCCAATCACCTTCCCAAGGTAAAGCACTCACAGTAGATGTTAATGGTGAAAACACGCTCGTGGAGTCCAGAAATTGGCGGCCGCCAGGCAAACAATGTCCCGAAACAAAATGGCGGCCATCAGGCAGGCAGACCTAATGACAAAATGGCGGCTGCAGCAAGAATCGGCAGCCACAGAGCCCATCAGCTGCTCTGGTTGTAACGGCGCTAGGTCAATCAGTTTGAAAATGGCGCGAAAGCAGAAAGCGCTCCCAGCGCCGCGAAGCTCGCCCCGACCTCGGAGTATGCCACAGACAGCTGAGCAGCAACTCCGGAGCTGCCTATGGTATTTGGAGCTGAGGCGACTGCAGTTTTGCCAGCTCACCAGTAAACTAGCATGTCGCCAGTGGCTGACAGTTCACGGATCCGCCCAGCCAGGTCGAAATCCGGATGGCTGAAATAATCAAGACAAAGCGAAGCGGAACGGCCTGGAGCCCCAAGCTCGTTACCGCTCACTAGTGGCACCAGAATATCCCTCGTAGCAGCTCCGAGCTAAACTAAACTACTTAGAAATTAAAATACCAGAACTAAAGGTAAAATAAAGAAAGGGAGATCTAAGTAACAGAATATTTTCCTCACTAGCAGAGAACTCAGAAAAGACAGTTCTCTCAGCAACTGAGTGAGAACGACTGAAGCCAACGTAACAGAGTGGGTGTGGCCAGACAAAATTATAAGGAGATCTGCACTCAGTACTTCACAGCAACTAAGGAGAGTCAATCCGTCCATGGCTTGGAGGAGCAGCGCAATGGAAAACTGTCCAGACTATTCTAACATTAGCTCAAACAACAGCTTATGTTACTACTGAAGACTTGGACTTGAAAATTAAAAAGAATAAAGCAATTAAGAAGGGAAAACCAAACGGGAAAATCTGCCTGAAGTTAAAAATTAAAAAAAATTCAATTGGATTTTAGTAATTTGAAGAATTTGAGGCAAGAAAAGAAGAATAAAAAATCAGAATTAGCCTGACAGCAAGATATGACCTGGAAAACAAGGAAGTTGTAGTTGAACAGCTGAAACAAATAGTTGTGCCTATTACACAGAAAATAAAGCGTTATGATAAATGAATAATGCAGTTTCAACAAAATTCCCAATTTTGAGTGAATTAGCATCATTTCTATAAGACCCTTGAAAGTGGACATGGTGCTACCACAAATCAGGGTGGATAAAAATCAATGATTTTTTTGATTTAAATCGGATTTTTTTAAATAAAATGCTTTTTGAGGAAAATATATTACCATTCAAAGGTTATTCCATCATGAAATAAAGATTAGTTTTTTAATTATGTAGAATAAGGCTGTATATGTTTAAATTTTTTTGGTAAATAAATTCCATTAATCCATTCACAATGTCATGCTCTTCCAGAGGTTTTTGTAAGATTATTGGGCAGTTTCTCTGCCTACAAGATATTATCATAGATGCTTGGTTTACTTTTGCAGTTCTCAAAACTGAATTTGACTCAGCAAAGATCACATGCCTCTTCTTCACAGCAAAAATGTTATAACATGAACAGAGTTGAGAAAAAGACCTTAATCCTATTGTTCTACAAACCTATGAATACAGAATCAACCCCTTCAGTGCTAAGTTTCAAGAAGTTCAGTGAATAGAATAGAAACAATATTTTTCTGATTGTTTGGAGTGGAATAGATCTGCACAAGAAGAAAGTGAAACTAAGTGTGAGGAGGAAGGGGCAAGCAGACAAGCAGTACAAAATGAAAGTGAAACTTTCTGAGCACAATACTGCACAGCCACAGACAGACAAGTCTTTGGATCTTTTTGTGTGTATGACCTAAGGTTTATCACATTCTTTCCTTGGAGGAAAAAACCTATAATGGCAGCAGGCTGTAAAAGAGACCCAGTTTGACAATATTTTAATGAAGTTCCTTTACCTATCGGTAAGACAGGCATGCATGCAAACTGCAAACACTGCAACAAAGAAATGCAAGGCCTGGTGGCCCGAATGAGGCAACATCATGAGAAGTGCTGTGATGAAGATGACCAAAGAAACACATTTGAACAGGCAGGATCTTCAGGTTGGTAAACATTTTTATTGAATCATATTTCTAAAGACTGCCTTGAACTGTCATGTTTGAGCAAAATTATATTTCTTATTATTACTGCATGTTACTGTCATTTGGTACAGTTATGAAGAAAAGCAAATATTCCTTTGGGGCAGTGCTGTGTACAATAAGCAGAAATTATATAAACAATAAAATAACAGCATTGACTTTTTTGTTTAGGGGAATTCATGGATTCTGGAAACTATCCACCTTCAAGATCACCATCCTCCTGTTCTACAGTTTCAGAGTTATCCATCCAGGATAGTGCTTCATTAGCATCATCATCATCAGACACCCACAGCCACATATCACTATCACCTAAAAGAAAGAAAAAAACCCTTCCCTCCTGGAACCACCATAAATAAGTTTGTGATAAAAACTAGCAGATTAGAAAAAGAGTTAATTGATGAAAAAATTGCCCCGTTTGTTTATGCAATGAACTCTTCTTTCCGTCTGACTGAGAACCCACATTTCATTAATATGGTTCAGTCACTGAGACCAGGATACAGTCCACCCAGAAGAGCAGATGTTGCAGGGAAACTGCTGGATAAAGTGTATGACAGAGAAATGGAGCAATGTGCAACAGCTCTGGAGGGTAGAATCGTTAACCTAAGTATTGTATGTGCTTGTATAACAACAGAAGAAGGGAAAGTCTTCCTTGCACAAACAATTGATATGTCAGGAAATGCACACACAGCAGAATACTTACCAAGAAGTGGCAGTAAAAGCTATAACGTGAACAAAAATTCAAATGTCTAGTACGCAGTTTGGTCACAGACAATGCTGCAAATGTATCCAAGATAAGAAGAAATTTAGAACAGCAGGAAGGGAATACAAAGCTAATAACATATGGTTGCAGTGCTCATTTGCTGCACCTCTTAGCCAAAGACTTAAGTGTTCCAGAAATAAAGACTAATGTTGTTGAAATTGCTAAATACTTCCGTAACAATCATTTTGCTGCAGCAGCTCTGAAAAGGATGGGTGGAACCAAGCTAACGCTCCCACAAAATGTTAGATGGAACTCTGTGGTGGATTGTTTTGAGCAGTATATCAAGAACTGGCCTATTCTGATGACAGTTTGTGAAGAAAATAGAGATAAAATAGATGGCACTGTCACGGCCAAAATCCTCCACATTGGGCTTAAGAGAAATGTTGAACATATGCTGAGCATCCTGAAACCCATCTCTGAAGCTTTTAACAAAATACAGAAAAATAGCTGTTTTATTGCTGATGTTGTTGAAATTTGGAAGGAACTGAGTGAACACTTAAAAACAGAACTACACATGGACAGAATTAAATTACAAGCATTAAAAAAACAAATGGGACAAGTACTGTCTCCAGCTCATTTTTTGGTAAATATTATCAATATCCAGTATCAGGGTCAAAACTTAATAGCTGAGGAAGAGGAGTTAGCTATGACATGGGTATCCAGCAATCATCCATCTATAATGCCAACTATAATAAAATTCAAAGCTAAGGGGGAACCATTCAAGAAATATATGTTTGCTGAAGATATTTTAAAGAAAGTCACACCAATGAACTGGTGGAAGTCACTTAAGCACTTGGATTTAGAGACGGTTCAAGTAATGATTTCACTTTTAACAGTAGTAGCTTCTTCTGCAGGCGCTGAAAGAATATTCTCTTCCTTTGGACTCATTCATTCTAAATTGAGAAATCGTTTGGGACACGATAAAGCAGGAAAGCTTGTTTTTCTTTTTTTTTTTAAATTAAATTTTTATTAGAGTATAAATATTTCCAGGGCTGGCCCTATGGGCCAGATTTAAGCACCCCACAGGTCACATCTCGTCCCTGGGCCTTGAGTTTGACACCCCTGTTCTAACCTGTTGCACAACCAAGTCAAGAAAACTACTTTAACAAAATACAAAAAAAAAAACTGAGTCCAGAAAATCTGGAGATCAAAGCTGAGTGGAGGAATTATCATAAAGGCAATTAACACCTGGACAATGCGTGTAATACAATAGTCAGCTGGAACAATTGATTGGACTCTGTTAGAATTTGATAACTTGACTGAAAGACAAGAAAACTAATGACAATGCACCATGCTCTGCATTCAAAAAACTATATTGATCGATTGTACTTGCCAAGATCTCAAGGTGGCAGAGGACTCTTACGGGTGAAATGAACTGTGGAAGAGGAAAAACATGGCTTAAATGACAACATAAAAACAGTGAAAGCGCCTTTGCTGAAGGAGGTGAATCCTAACTTTACAAAATCCTGACTTCACAAAAAACCACCCTACTTGGAACTGCCTATACACTCAGATGCTACCTTAACAGCTCTTAGGACGTTGGTTAGGACTTGAACCATTAAGTTTTTACAGTCCCAGACTGTGAATCGAATTGAAGATTAAATCAACAAAACAATTCGAAGACAAAGAACTGGAAAAAAATATTGTGACCTGGCCATCGAAACTACGTGATTATGGATGAAATGAATGTTGGACTTACCTGAACATTCGTTCTATGTGCGCTGTGTGAGAGTCCAAGCAATGGGTAATTACCTCGTCTGATTGGCCAGAGACTGAGTTAAATTTGTTTGTTTGGCCACGCCTCCTCTTCCTGACTAGGCTCCAGTTTCTTTAACGATGAGATAGTCTGGAGAGGCGTAACCTAAAAAAGAATTTCATCCACTCTGATACCCTGGACCCTGACGGAACCAGGGTGGGGTTGGACTCTCACGCAGCACACATAGAACGATCAGGTAAGTCCAATGTTCATTCTCCTATGCGCTGCTTAAAGAGTCCAAGCAATGGGATATACCCAAGCTAATTATCTCCCAGGGCGGGAAACTAGCGGGTCCAGGGTCCCTTCAAGTGAAAGAACCTGCTGTAGAATCCTCCTGCCAAACGCTGCCTCAGCCGAGACAAACTTATCAATTTTGTAGTTCTTGATGAAGGGAGATGGTGAAGTCCAGGTAGCTGCCCTGCAAATTTCTAGAATAGAGGCTTGTGCCCCCCAGCCGCCATAGTGGCACCGCTCCTAGTTGAGTGTGCCGTAATGTATCCAGGTCGCAACCTGGTCTGATGTTCTTAGGCCAACGCTATGCACACTTTGAGCCAGCAACTTATGGTAGATGGAGTCACCTTTGAGCCCATGGATCTGGGCTGGAATGAGACAAAAAGCAATTCAGTTTTTCTGAAAGAAGCCGTTCTGATATATTTACACTGGGCTCTGCGTACATCTATGGAGTACCACCGAGGTTCCCTGGGATGTCTGGGATTCGGACAAAAATCTGGAATAATGACCTCCTGTGCCCTGTGAAACCATGTGTTGATTTTCGGCATGACTGTCAGATCCAGTCGAAGAATGACTCTATCTGGATAAAAGATGCACAAGTCTTTACATACAGAAAGGGCTGCCAGTTCAGAAACTCATTGAGCAGATGTAATTGCGACAAGAAAGGCAACCTTGAAGGTGAGTAGCTTTAGACTGGTGGACCCTAATGGCTTGAACGGAGGTGAAGTCAGTACCTGCAATACCAGTGAGAGATCCCAAGAGGGGTATCTGTGGACTGTTGGTGGCTGTAAATTGGATGCTCCTTTAAAGAAGCTGCTGACCCTCGGATGTTGGGAGAGGGTCAATGTGCTGTCACAGAACAGGATAGTCAAACAGGTAATGCAGCTACCTGTCTGCAGAGAGTGTCTGTGGCTAGTCCTTTATCCAGGCCCTCCTGAAGGAAGTCGAGGATACGGGGTACCGACGCTGACATAGGAACTATTCTTTTCTTGGTGCACCAGTGACAGAAAGAGGACCATGTAGCGTCATAAATGTGGTTCGTCAATGGATGACGAGAAGCCTGGATGGTAGAAATGACTCTTTTAGAAAAATGGTCCTTCTTTAGGATCTCCCTTTCAAGTGCCAGATGGCCAATTGGAGCTACTGGGGCTCTGGGTGTCTAATGGCCCCCTGGCAAAGGGAGATCCTGTCTGAAGGAATTCTCCAAGGTGGAGATATGGAAAGATTCACTAGGTCCACAAACCAGACTAGTCTGGGCCAATGAGGGGCCACGAGCAGGACCTCCGCACCCTCCATCAGGATTTTCCTGATGACCTGAGGTATTAGAGGGGTCGGAGGGAAGGCATATAACAGGCCCTGTGGCCACAGACAGCGTAGGGTGTTCATCCCTTCGGCACCTGGTGACAGCACTGGCTGTAGAACCTCGGTAGTTGTGCATTCTTTGGGCTGGCAAAGAGGTCTATGTGTGGTTGTCCGACTTTGGTTGACAGTTGGCGAAATAGTTCTGGCTGTCGTTGCCATTTGGCCTGGTGGCCCTGCTTAGCCAGTCCATCTGGGTGTTGGAGGTCCTGGAGCTGTGTTCTGCTTGCAGGAATAGCAGATGTTTATCTGCCACAAACTCAGATCCACTGCTTCGTGCATCAGTGACCTGGAGCGTGTGCCCCCCTGAAGGTTCACGTGCACCTTGGTTGTAACACTGTCCATCAATAGTAGGACATGGTGGCCCGACAACGGTTGTTGGAAGTGTCGGAGTGCCAGGTGCTCTGCCCTCAATTCCAGCCAGTTGATGTCATTTAAGAGTCCTCTGAAGTACAGCAGCCCTGGGTTATGCGGGATTGCAGATAGGCGCCCCAGCCAAAGAGGCTGGCATCCATGGTCAGGATCAGATGTGATGGCTCCTTGAAGAGGCAGCCCTTCTCCGTGGCTGCTGACGTCCACCACTCTAAGGATCTGATCACCTTCTGGGGAACCCTGAGCAGTGTGTTGGTGTTGCTGAGGGCTGCTTTTTGACTCGGCAATAGGAGCCACTGAAGGGGCCGGGAATGTAGCCTCGCCCAAGGTACGATTGATAAGCAGATCATCTTCCCCAATAACTGAAAGAGGACCGCCAATGGCACTCATTGGAGGGATTTGATTTGTTTGATTTTAGAATGGCTGCTGGTCAGGCGTTCTGTGGAAAGAAATATCTGACAAGTCAGGGTGTCGATCCTTGCTCCTAAGTGGATGGGATTGGTGGAAGGGGTCATGTGGCTCTTCTCCAGGTTCACAGAAAATCCGTGTTCCTGTAGGGTTTGTATAGTAATTTGGAGATTCTGTCTCGCTTGTTGGGGGTAATGACGACTGGATCAATATGTCATCCAGGTAACATTGAATTCTGACGGGTTTGACCCGCAGATGAGCTGCCACCAGGTCCAACAGCTTGGTGAAGGTCCTTGAGGCTGATGAAAGCCTGAAGAGCAGGGCCCTGTATTGTAAGTGGGCTACCGCATAGCAGAATCTGAGGAAGCATCAGTGAGATGTCTGATTGGAACATAGAGGTAGGCTTCCTTGAAATCTATAGATGTTAGGAGATCTCCCTGTCTGATACCTCCAAGGATGGAATACAGAGATTGCATTTTGAAGCACCTGTACTTTATGTACACATTCAGTTTCTTCAGATCCAGTATGGCCCTGCTTCCTCCCAACTTCTTTTGAACCCAGAAGAGGATTGAATAGAAATCGAAACCCTGATGTTGAGGTGGGACCAATTCTATGGCCTGAATGGACAGTAAATGCCGAATTTCGGTTTCCATCAGAGATCTCTTGGTGGCATCCCTTGACACCGAGCATTGGATAAACCGCCGTGGGGTCTCAGAACAGAACTCTAGAGTGAGTCCCAGAGTTACTGTTTGCAGTGCCCAGGAGTCGATGGTCGTGTTCCGCCAATGGCTGGCAAACCTCCCAAGACAACCGCCAATGGGACTCACAGTGGGACAGTCACTTGGTCTGATGGGAAGGCCTATAGCCAGCGCTCCGAAAGGGACGCCTGGCCTGTGGTTGTCTGGTATGATCCCAGAAGGACTGTCTGTCCACTGATCTATCTGCGCCCTGAGAATAGACCCCTGAGGGGACTGGGACCTGGGGTCTGGCACTCGAAAGGACTGTCTGCGATAGGGAAAGGAGGACCTCCTCTCCACCCTCCTCTAGATGTGAGGAAGGGCCTTCCTCTTGTCCTTCCTTCCAGTAGTATGGTATCTAGGGCCTCCCCGAAGAGATTGATTGCCTCCTTTAAAAGGAGCAGAGGCTAGCTGCCATTTTGTTTTCATGTCTGCTTGCCAATAACAGACATCTGGATATGACGTTTGACGCTAGAGCCCGCGAGGCAAACTTTGCTGTGTTGAGGGTAGCATCAGCGTCGGCTGCTGCAATCAGTTTATTTATATTCTGATTCAATCAAGTGTCCTTGAGGGATGCACGAGACTGCATTTGGCGAAGCCAGATCAAAGATGTTGTAGTAAAGGATGCCACTGTGGCATATCAAATTGCCCAGGCAGCTGCTTGGTGAGTCTTGCACGCAGCTATTTCCGCCCTCCTGTCCTCGGTTTTCAAGCCTTCAGCTGAATTTGCAGGATGTTGGAGGTAGCCAGATTGGCCAGAGGCACATCAACGGTTGGCAGCTTTAGTAACTCCTCAAGTTCTTGTTCCACCGTGTACATTTTCTTATCCATCCCACTAGGGGCTGGAATGGTTCCAGGTTGATTCCACTGGATGACACAAACAAAGAGTTTGGGCGATGGAATGACGTCCTTCTCTGTCACCGGCTCAATGAAAGGGAGACAAGTGGGATCTTTAGGATACGTACAGCCCTCCGACTGCCCAAAAAGCACCTCCATGTTGACTGTTGTGTTTGCCTTGAACAATAGGGTTTTAAATAGATCATGGCGGAAAAGCCCAGTAGTGGTAGGTTTATCAAGCAGAACACCTTTGTCTTCAGAAAGATTAAAATCCGCCATGTCTTCCTCACTCATGAGCGATAAATTGCTATGAGGTGAGGGTAAAGGAGATTGAGACCCGACTACCTTCCCTGTTGAGATGACTCATAGTGATGGATCCATTGTGATGGATCCATTGACTGGGTTCAACCAATGGTAATGGGGCCAGAATGCCCCTCTGGGTAAGGGCTGCATCAATACCTAGTTGTGGGGGCAATAAGCTGACTTTGTATAAATATACAAAAGGATGAAGGCTATTGCTGAGCACATTGTAAGCCGCCCTGAGTCTTCGGAGAAGGGCGGCATATAAATCAAATTAAAAAAAAAAAAAACCCCGTGAGATAGATTGTGCAATTATGTCACACATTTCCTGTGATAATTCAGGCCTTTGGCCTTCCTCCGGGTGGAGCCCCACCGCAGTAGGAGTGAAGGTGGTCGAGGCACGGGAGGACCCGTGGCGAGAGGAGGACCCCTGTTTGTAATTGACTGCTCCGGCAGGTAACCCCGAAGTCCTGGGAGTGTGCAGATGCATAAAGCACCTGACTGCCTTCGAGACCGCCTTCTGCCGCATAGCTCCCAGCGACCGGTAAGATCCCACAGAGTTGGTCTCCTCTGGGTTCCGTCAGTTAAACAATGCCGGCTGGCGGGCTCGCGGGGGAGGGCCTTCTCTGTGGCTGCCCCAGCTCTCTAGAACCAGTTACCTCCTGGCCTTCCGAAAAGTGATGAAGACCTTTTTTAAGGTCTTTTTTAAGAAAAGAAAAATTGGTGAAGTCAGACTGGTGGACTTCAGACTGGTGGACTTATTTATGATCAAATAATATTTTTTTAATTTCGGTGATCCTATCCTTAAGTCTAAAGAGGAGTTAGAATCAGAAAGACGTGTCTGCCCTTGGTTTACATATTTACAATTGAAAGATTTAAATGGATGAATGACTGCAAAAGTTGATGGAGTTAGCAGAGATGGCTAAACTGACTACCTTGATTGAAGAAAAAATACTTTTGTTTCTACTTGGAAATTGCTTCTGCACTTTGTGCTTGAAGTGGGGAAAAATGAAACTTTGGGTTTTGAGTTTTACCGATAGGTTTGTTATAGAAATGGCTGGTTTATATATTATGTAGAAGTAAAAAGTTGAGGTTTGATGTCATTATCTTATTCTACTACACCAAATGGAGTTGGAAATCAACGCCTTTGCTTTTTTCCCTTTTTCCTTCCCTTTTCCCTCTCCATCTTTCCTACTGTTTTCTTTTGTATTTTACATTATAATAAAAAACTTTTTTTTAGAAAAAATAACAGTAATACAGCCTACTACATGGGTAAATAGAAATAAGACAGTATTATGGAAATTAGGTGTTCAGCAGAGTGATGGCATGAGGGAAAACAGTCTCTATGACTAGTTATTTTGGCATGCAATGCCCTGTAGCAGTGTCCCGAAGGGAAGAGTTGAAGCAGTTTATGTCCAGGATGTGAGGGGTCTGTAGATATTTTCTCAGCTCTTTCTGACCCATGTAGTACATAGTACATAAAACCAACAACAATTGGTTTGTTTGTTTGTTTGCGGTCCTAAATATCTGTTGAAGTCTGTACCTGTCCTGTTTTAATTGATGTACCAAACCAGTCAGTTACAGAAGTACAAACAACACACTCAATAATTCCTCTGTAAAACTGTATCAACAGCTCCTGGGGCAATCTGAATTTTATGAGTTGATGCAGGAAGAAAATTCTTTGTTGTGCCTTTTTAATGATGACTCTAATGTTTGGTGTCCATTTCAAATCCTGGGAGATTATAAAATCCAAAAACTTAAGGACCCTACTGTTGATACTGTATTGTTGAATATAGTAAAAGGCAATAGAATAGGAAGACTCCTCCTAAAATCCACTCTCATCTCTATAATTTTAAGTGTTCAACTCTGGATTATTCTGGCTAACCCACAGAACCAACTGTTCAACCTCCCATCTATATGCAGATTCATCACTTGTCTCAAATGAGACTGACTGTTGTATCATCTGAAAACCTATGTACTTTAATAGAGGGCTCCTTCGATATGCAGTCATTGGTATAGAGAGGAGTAATGAAGAAAGCACACAGCCCTGCGGGGCACTTGTGCTAATTGAATAGCTAATTGAATTCAATGTGATTTTACCTAGCTCCACCTGCTGCTTTCTATCTGTTAGAAAGCTTATAATCCACCTACAAGTGTGGTCAGGCAGTTAGCTGAATCAGTTTAGAGTCTAAACTTTAGACAGAAAGATTTCTGGAATGATGTTATTGAATGCCAAGCTGAAGTCTACAAAAAGGACCTGGGCATAGCTCCCTGTGGATTCAAAATGTTGCTACATGTAGTGCAGTGCCATATTAACAGCATCATCTGCCAAACTATTTGCACGATAGGCAAATTGCAAGGGATCTAGCAGCCTATCCGTGATGATTTTCAGGTGGGTCAGCACTAACCTTTCAAAGGTTTTCATAATTACAGATCTCAGAGCAACCAGTTTGTAGTCATTAAGCCCTTTGATGGAGGGTTTTCTGGGCACTGGAAGAAGGAACATAACACATCTCCAGTAATATGTTAAAGATGTGGGTGAAGATGGGAGCCAGCTGATTAGCACAGACTTTCAAGGAAGAAGTTATTCTGGGCCTGCTGCTTTTCCAATCTTTTGTGTATGAAATAGACCTCACACATCTTTTTGTAGGATCACCAGAGGTGGAGGACCCAGAGGGATGTAGGAGATTTGGCTATTGTTGGTGTATCTGAGATGGTGAGGGTAGTGATAGTTGACACTGATCTTCTCAGATGTACAGTAGAACACATTCAGATCATCTGCCAGTTGCCAATTCTCTTCAGTAAAGAAGGGAGATCGGCTGCAGCCAATGAGATTCTTCAGACTTTTCCCCACATTTTCTGGTTCATTTGCTGAGAATTAGTTCCTCAGACTGTCAGAGTAGCTTCTCCTTGCTGTCTTGATCTCCCTTGTTAATACATTCCTGGCCTAATTTACAACTGTCTCCATTCTATCTCCATTCCTGTAGGCTTCCTCTTTGGCATGATGTAACTGCTTGAGTTTAACTGTGAACTAAGGTTTATTATTATTGTACAGTAGTGGCCTAAATTGTGGAAACATTTTGGGAAAAGTGTATTTTTGAGGTTTGATGGCTAATAACACCACTTTTTTTTTGAGTAGTACCATAAAATTATATATATCAATGGAAAGATAATTTAATCCAGAATGTAATGCTTTTCAACTTTTGTTTGAGAGATAAAAGTGGCTTTTCGTGGAATTCTAGATTTTAGGCCAAATTTCTACAGTCTGCGTAGAACAGTCCTTGCACTTAACTTCACATTGCATTGCGCCATTTCATCTTGTATATACCCAGATGATTTTCTTCTGTCACGTAGGCACAGTCTCTTAATTCTTCTATCATCACTTGCTGTTGTGCACCTTTTCCTGCCTTTACCAGTGTGGTTTTGTAGTGACTGACTCTCCTTATACCTCTTCAAAAACTTAACAATGCCATCTTTGGTTAAGTTTCCACCAATTTTTCTTCTAATTTCTTTATAACTGTAGCCTTGTTCACTTAATACTACTACTTTATATCGCTTTCTGGGCGACCAGTCAATTTTTTGCACCATTACTTTAATTTTATTACGTTTTATAAGCTCACTAAATGAAAGAACACAAAAAACCCCAACCAACTTGGGACTTCCTGTTGGCACCGCAGGTTCCGTGGATGGTCATTTATGACCACCAGCCCTGTGTCTCCGTAAAAGCCGTTTTGACAGTGCAAATCAGCTGTCAAACGGCTGAAAAAACTCTCCTTCGGAAAAAGAAGGAGAGGAGAGCAGGTGGGTGAGAGTAGAGCCCCCCGAAAGTCTTCTGGATCACTTCCAAAGGCTTGGAGGGTGTGAGCTCCTCAGGCAGCCTGCCAAGAAGCTCTGGAGCCAGGACGTCCCTGCAAAAGGAGGGCGAGAAGCCGCGATCCGATCCTGCTTTTAAAATGTGAGTTTGACTGATCCCAAGCACAGGCAGAGCGGAAAACAAGAGAACAAGCCTTAAAGATACAGAGCTTAACTCCAAAGTTACTTTGTTTCGATCTGAATCCTGAGCTGAAGGCGGAAGATGGTGTCTTTGTCAGGGCTTTGAAAGTGAAAGCCTGAAACGAAAGTGCTTGAGAACTTTGCGGAGAGTGGATTAGCTGCCTATTAATTGCTGGGAACGGAGAGTGCGGAGGGAAGAGAACAAGGGGAAAAAAACTATTTTGTTTTCAAGTACGCTGCTCCTCCAATCTATTGATTGGGAAGCTCTCCTCAGGTTGCTGGGGAACTGAGTGAAGACTTTCTTGGCTGGTCACGCCCCCACTGTGTCATTCCCGTCACTCTTTCTCACTCAGTGACTGAGGGAACGTGTGTTTTTTCGCCTAGCTCTTGTTAGATTACTAATCATCCTTGGCTGGTACCTTAATTGTTTTTATTTTAGTTTGTTATTTTTTTCGTCCCTTATCTGTGTCAGTGGAGCTGCAGCGTGGGATTGTGAGGCTGCTGGGGGAGCGATAACGCGCCTGGGGCGCCAGGGCGTTCCGTTCCTCCCCCTTTCAACATCTTCAAAGCAGCTATCCGGATCCGACCCAGCTGGGCGGATCCGCGATTACCCTTAGCCGCCGGCGCTTCGTTGGCCTCCTGGCGAGCTGGGACAACCACGAGCGCCTCAGCTCCGAAAATTCTGGGCGGCTCCGGAGCATCTGTCTATGCCTCTGACAGGCTCTAAAGTCCAGGCTTCCCCCAAGCCGTTAATTGCCTGTTATCGCCGATCGAGCTGCCAGCCGCCATTTTGATTCGCCGCCAACCAGCACGGCCGAGCCAGTTCAGCGCCACCAGCCTCAAGTTCTCCCAGGCGCTTTCAGAAGCAAGCCTACGGGACCGAAGCCTCCAGCAACTATAGGAGTCGGCGCCCAGCTTCTTCTCGACAGGAAGCCCAGGATCAGGCCCCATTCACAGCGGTCGCCATTTTGGGAGTGCTTTCGCGACCACCATTTTGAGGCTTCAATTGGGCGTGAGTAACGGCGTTTTGGGGGACAGACTGATCTGACCTTGTAAGGCCAGACTGATAAGACCTGGAAGTTGCCGGGACGCAGGGCTTGAGGACAATTTCTACTAAGTAGTATATCTACTAGCTGGCCCTGAGATCCCTTGAAGGCAATTTATTGTTTCCCTGGCCACCTCTGTTAGGCACAATTCCTGCAGCTGGTGTTTCATAATGGCAGACTTGGAGTTATCATCCGATGGAGAACAGGATGTGGCTCCACCCCGAGACAAACCAGAAAAAAGGGGGGAAGAAGCGCTCTAAGACTAAACATATTGCATCATCCCAAGTATCTCAGGCCGCAAAACTCGACAGTCGGCACAGATCTCAGTTACAACGTCACAAGGCACTTGAAAAACAATTTGCCAGAGCGAAAAAAGCCAGGGATCAGTCTGCCGGCCCCGCGGCTTCAACGGGGTCAGATTGTTATCGAGACCATTCCAGTGCCTCTTCAGTTTGTTCGGAGGTCTCTGGGGCCACGGGCCATCACCCTTCTGCTTCTTCCAATTTGGAAACTGTGCGTGGGGTTTCTATCTCTTTGCCCAACATATCCTTGTTGGATCAGACGGCCCAACCGGATCGTTTCAGACCAGGTCCGTCTACTACAGCGGCTGGACTGAGACCTGGGGAACACACTGGCCAAATGGACTTACAGTCTATGTTGTCTGACGCATTGGCCAAGATCTTAGCGGCCGGATTGCAACAAGGCATGGGCATTCTTCAAACAGCTTCCAGTTCATCGAAACCACTGAACCCTCTTCCTAAAGCGAAGAGCTTATCCCAAATCGAATGTGTCTCTTCAGAGGAGTCTGACCAGGAGGAGGAGTGTCCGGAGGACATGGAATTCTCCGAGGACGAAGGTCTTCCGCCGGAGAAGCCATCGTTTACGGGACTGTTTCGTCCTTCTATTTTCAAATCGCTTTTACACAAAGCTAAAGTGACCACTCAATTTGGTCTGTTGACTGCTCCTCCCTCTGACACGGCTACTACATCTTCATCTACTCATGATGCTTTGTTTCAGGTGGCTAAGCAGGAGAAAGACGCCATTCCTTGCCCGCCACTTTTTGCGGATGTCATCCAGGGTGCCTTCGGTCAGCCAGGTTCCTTGACAGCTCCTAGCAACCTGGACAAGCGACTTTATTGCGCGGCGACGGAGTTGGACGACTTACTAGCATTACCAACGGTAGACGCGCCAGTGGCCAGCCTTTCTTCGTCCTCAGTGGTATCAGCGGACGCTATGGACGGTTTAAAGGCTGATGAAAGGAGAACTGAAATGGGATTTCGCAAAGCCCATCAGGCAGCCGCTTGGGCGATTAAAGCTGCAACGGGAACATCTTTTTTCAATAGAGCAACATTGATTTGGCTCAAACAGCTACAGGAGCGCCTTCCCACTGCTGAGAAGCGCATACATCAGGATATTAACAAGTCGCTGCTACGGAATACTCGGCTGATGCATCTTTAAACGCCGCAAAATTCGCAGCCCGCACTCTTGCTTCGACAGTGTCTAATAGGCATATGTTTTGGCTTTGCAATTGGAAAGCCGATTCGAAGTCAAAGTGGAAGCTAGCGTCGTCAACCTTTAAAGCTCCAGCCTTGTTTGGCGCCGCCTTAGACCCCCTTTTGGTGGAAGATAAGGAAAAACGTAAAATTCTTCCTTCTTCCTTTCGCAGGCCAGAACGCAGGTTTGCGCCTTACGCTAGCCGGCAAACATTTCGATCCTATGCTGGATCAGGGGGCTCCTATGCGCAACGACAATTTGGTCACGGCGGTGACCGTTTCCAGGAGCGCCAGTCCTTTCGAGACAGACAATGCTCACAATCATCATCCAAGCGTCCCTTCAGGGGTGGCGGCCCCCGTCCCACCAAACGTGGCAAATGACTCGCAACATCCAGATGCCATTGGTGGTCGCCTCCAGCTGTTTCATCACCAATGGCAAGTTTCGACGACCGAGGAGTGGATCCGGCGCACCATTCGTCATGGCCTTTGTCTCGAGTTCGTCGGGATCCCGCCCAGCCGCTTTCGTCGCTGCCCGGTGTCTCCTGTCTTACTGCAAAGACAACTGATGGAGGCGGAGATTGCCCACCTCTTAAACATCAAGGCCATAGAACCGGTGCCCGAGGCCCAAAGGACGAAGGGGTTCTATTCCATCTTGTTCCTGGTCCCCAAGGCTTCGGGAGGACACAGGGCTGTCTTGAACCTAAAGCACTTGAACGAGTACATTCTGTATCGCAGGTTCAAGATGCAGTCCCTTTCGTCAATTCTGGCAGCTATCCGGCCGAACGATCTGCTACAGTCGGTGGATTTGCGGGAGGCCTATTTGCACGTTCCGATCCATCAAGCGCATCGCAGGTTCCTACGATTCGAATACAACTCTCGCCATTTTCAATACTGTGCGATGCCCTTTGGGCTCTCTTCCGCCCCCAGAACCTTTACAAAACTTGTCTCGGTAGTAGCCGCGTCCCTGAGAGCTCTACCTATTCGTCTTCTATGTTACCTAGACGACATCCTTGTCCTATCATCTTCTCCGCGTCAAGCGTCGAGCGACATAGAGACAGTGCTAAGAGTTTTTCAGAGTCACGGCTTCACAATAAACCACAAGAAAAGTCATCTGGTTCCAATGACACGGATTCTCCATCTGGGGGTGATGATAGATACATCCAAAGGCCAAGTATTTCTGTCGCCGGATTGCATCAAGGACATCAAATCATCGGTCTCTCAAATTTCGACCAGCCGGAAGGTTCCACTTCTTCGTCTGTCCCAGGTCTTAGGGAAAATGGTGTCCTGCTTCAAGATCGTTCCCTGGGGACGCAGGCATACGAGACCGTTGCAGTGGTTCCTTCTCCCATTTCAGAAAACCAATCGCAGCAATTCCCAGTCGTCGGTTCGGATTCCACCTCAACTTCGGTCATCTCTGATGTGGTGGACCTCTCCCGCTCTTCTCAAGGGATGTATCTTCCTCGAAGTCGACCGACTGATCCTAACATCAGATGCCAGTCTGGAGGGCTGGGGGGCTCACCTGCTGGAGCATGTAGTCCAAGGTCGTTGGTCACCGTCGGAGAAGGCGAACAGCATCAATTGGCTGGAGTTGAGAGCGGTTCGCCTTGCTCTCCGGCATTTCCGTCCCATCTTGGAGGGCCGTCACGTGTTGATCCGGACGGACAACATGACAACCAAAGCCCACATAAACCGAGAGGGAGGCACTCGATCCCGAAGTCTCATGATAGAGTCGGAATTGCTCTTGACCTGGGCAGAGCGTCACACTGCATCTCTAAGAGCAGATCATATTTCCAGAATTTCCAACGTGCAAGCGGACTGGCTCAGCCGGGAACGTATCGACCCGGCCGAGTGGCAACTCCATCCGGACATTTTTCAGGACATAGTTCAACGTTTTGGAAGGCCGCTCGTAGATTTGTTCGCCACTCCCAGCAACGCACAACTACCAAGATATTTCACCCGTTATCAGTGCCAGGGGGCGGAGGGTTGCAACGCGTTGAGGTGCCAGTGGTCAGACGGGCTTCTGTACGCGTTCCCTCCGCTTCCCTTGATATCACAGGTAATCCGGAAACTGTTGTCGGAACAGGCGGAAATCTTGTTGGTAGCTCCTTGTTGGCCGCGCAGGCCGTGGTACGCGGACCTGTTGAACCTTTCAGTGTCACCTCCATGGACAATACCTCAGCATGTCGTCTCTCTCCGCCAGGGGGTCATCGCCCATCCAGAGCCTCAGTGGCTCTGATTGACCGTCTGGCACTTGAGAGGCGGCTGCTGAAGAAGGACCGACTTTCTGACCCGGCCATTGAAATTATCCAATCTGCCAGACGACCTTCAACGTCTCGTATATACCAAGCTTCTTGGAAGGCCTTCTCGATCTGGTGCTCGAGACACCATGTGGATCCGACTTCGGCCGACATCACTGAAGTGTTGGACTTCCTCGTGGATGGGTTGAATAAAGGGTTAAAGCCTGCCACTCTGAGACGCCAGGTGGCGGCACTTGCAACTGTGCTAGTGTGTGAACCTCATTGTTCCTTGACACAGAACCCTCGTATCAGAAGTTTTTTGCATGGTGCCTCCAATATTTCACCGCCGGTAGTCCATCGTTTCCCAACTTGGGACTTACCCCTAGCCCTACAAGCACTCACATCGCCTCCCTTTGAGCCGCTGGCTTCTATTCCGCTGAAGTTCTTAACCTTCAAACTGACATTTCTAATTGCGATAACTTCAGCGAGGAGGATTTCCGAACTGACCGCCTTATCAGTTAGAAGCGATCTTTGCCAGTTTTTCCCGGATAGAGTAGTGCTGAGGTTGGACCCTTCCTTCTCACCTAAGGTGAACTCCTGGTTTCACCGGGCCCAGGAGCTCATTCTGCCGAATTTTTGTCCGGACCCTCGGAACCCTAGGGAGAAAACTGGCATACTCTGGATGTACGACGGGCCCTCCGCAGATACGTCAGAAGAACTGCGTCCTTTCGTCGAACTGAGGCCTTGCTCGTTTCATTCCACCCATCCACTATGGGAAGTAACACCATCCACTGTAGGTCGTTGGATCAAAGCCTGCATCTCGACGGCATATACGAGCTCGGGCAGGACCGCTCCGGGGAGCATTTATGCACATTCCACCCGCAGTGCGGCGGCTTCTGCGGCCTGGGCGACTCAGGCCTCAGTTCTTGACATATGTCGAGCGGCATCTTGGACGTCCGTTTCAACATTTATTCGACATTACAAAATTGATTCGTTTGCGGCTGCGGAGGCATCCTTTGGCCGAAGGGTTTTGCAACAGGTGGCAGAATCCCGGAGCTCAGGGAACAGTCAGCCTGCTGCCCAGAATTTATGAGCTTGGGTATATCCCAATCAATGGATTGGAGGAGCAGCGTACTTGAAAACGGACGTTGACTTACCTCTGAACGTCCATTTTGAGTACGCTGCGACTCCAATCCATACCCGCCCGTGGTTGGGCTTCCTGTTCTGGAGTTAAATTTTTTTCCTGTTTTCTTGTGTGGGTTGAGATTCTAGTTGACATTGGAGTTCCTGTTTCTTCGTGAGGAAAGACTGACGGGAATGACACAGTGGGGGCGTGACCAGCCAAGAAAGTCTTCACTCAGTTCCCCAGCAACCTGAGGAGAGCTTCCCAATCAATGGATTGGAGTCGCAGCGTACTCAAAATGGACGTTCAGAGGTAAGTCAACGTCCGTTTGGCAACTCAGAGACTTTAAATTAACATCTTTAAAGACTTTTTCGCTTTTAAAGAAAAGAGGGGGGGGGGGAAAAATGGCTTCTAAGCAAGTGAAACCAGGAGTTGCTAAAGGAGGGGGAGGCTCCCCAGTTGTGTCAGTGGTGACACAGAAAGCACAACTTCCAGCTGATTCATAGAGCCAGACCCAGAGTCAAGACGCAGCACTTAATGATTTTAAGGAAGCTATGAAAGAAGCCATGAATAATCAAGCAACAGCAATGAGAGAAGCAATGAACAATTTAACTTTACTTGTTGAAGGGAAATTTAAGAAAATAGAGGAAGATATAGGTTCGATCAAGAGAGCAGTTGCAAAGGAGCATGATAAAATAAGAGATGATATTGTCTTTGCTGTATCAGGACTCTCAAATCTTGTTATCCAGCTTGATGGGAAAGTTGAGGAAATTAATGAAGCCAATTTAAATCTGGAGAGCAAAATGGGTGATGTCATGACTAAAACAGAGAAAGTGGATGATGAATTGGTAATGTTACAATACAGATCTATGGAGTTTGCCTTGAGACTGAGAGGCCTGAAGGAAAACAGCAAAGAAAATTTAAAAGACATTTGTGCTGATGCTATGGCTGAGATAATTAAAGAAAAACCAGAAGATGTGGCAATCCAAATTGACAAAATTTACAGGGTTAATTCCTGGTTGGCAAAACAAAGACAGCTGCCACGAGATGTGGTGATTTATTTCACAACTAGGAGGATCAGAAATGAAATTTTACAAGCTTCTTACAATAATAAAGTTCAGGTGGCTGGGCAGGAGGTGATGGTTATGCAAAGATTCCTCCAAAGATGTTGAGGAGCAGGAAAGACTTTGGCTTTTTGGTAAATGAGCTGAGAAATCAACAGGTGGCATATAGATGGGATGTTCCAACTGGTCTAATAGTGACTTATAAAGGAGAAAGATACCGATTAAACACAATTTGGAAGGCAAAAGATTTTTATGTAAACGTGTTACAGGCTGGATATCCACCCTCACCGGGGGGGGGGGGGAAGGAAGAAAATGGAGATGATACAACAAGGAAAAGATGGAAAACAGATACAAACCTACGCTGAAGCTGCAGCTGGAGGAATTATTATGGAAGAAGATTTGGATCTTGGGGGTTTAACCCCAACCTTGGAACCACCTAAGAACGGAGAGCCGAAAACACAACGACTGACCCGAGCAACTTATAAATTGCAACAACAACAACCAAAAGGGCAACAATCTCAAGATTCATCTCAAGTAGTACAAAAAACAGAAGCAGTGGGGGGAGCTAGGCCGAAGAGTAAGGTGGAGGAGGAGCTTCAGCTGATGCTTACAAGGCTTCGAAAGGCTAAAGATGGCAACTAAATTCCTATCTTGGAATGTTAATGGCCTAAACTCTCCACAAAAAAGAAAGTATTTCACTACTTGAAACAATTTAACAACGATGTTATTTGCTTACAAGAAACACATATTAGACTAACAGACCAAAAATATTTGATAAATTCAAGATTAGGTACAAACTTTGTGGCATCAGCGCCAGAGAAGAAAAATGGATTAGTCATATATGTAAGGAAAGGACTATCAGCTAATTTAATTGAGGCAGATGATCAAGGAAGATATATTGCAATTGAGTTATTGACACAGTCTGGAAAAATGCTTCTTATCGGAATATATGCCCCTAACCAGCAACAAGACAAGTTTTATAAATTTTTACATACTAAAATTATACAGTGGGATTATAAATCTTTTATACTAATGGGTGACTGGAATGGAGTAATTGATATGCAGAAAGATAAAAAAAGCTTATCAAAGACTTCAGCACGTGCAAAACTACCTAAATCTTTTTTTGATATGATGGAAGATATAGAATTGAGAGATATCTGGAGAGAACGTAACCTGGAGGAAAAAGATTTTACCTTTTTTTCTGATAGACATCAATCCTTCTCCAGGATTGATTTTATACTAATCACAAATGATTTTATTTCCAGGGTGAAGACGACGAAGATATTTCCAAGAATTTTAACTGATCATAGTCCAGTCTGGATTGAATTTCAACAGGAGAGGAACAAATAGGGCCTCCGTCTTTCGGTGAACCGCCGTCCGGGCGATATAAATTTTTAACGCCCGGCGTACATCCAGCATGTGCCAAGATCTGTCTAGCCGATGAAAAGAGCGAGGACAAAAGTCCGGGAGGACGAGCTCCTGTGCTCTGTGAAAGGGTGAGTTTACTTTGGGCACAAATGATGGGTCCAGCCGGAGAACCACCCTATCGTTATGGAAGATGCATAAGTCCGCCCGCACTGAGAGGGCTGCTAGTTCTGAAATCCTGCGGGAGGAAGTGATTGCTACTAAAAATGCAACCTTCAAGGACAGGAAGCGCAGGGAAACAGAGCAGAGAGGCTCGAAAGGAGGAGACATGAGAGCCTTAAGGACCTTATTCAGGTTCCATGTAGGAAAACGATGTACTGTAGGGGGCTGTAAATTCGTAGCTCCCCGGAGGAAACTAGTGATGATAGGATGATGGGAGATGGAATCCCTTGAGCCGCAAGACAAAACGAAGGCAATGGCGGCAACTTGGCGTCGTAACGTGTTGGGCCGAAGTCCTTTGCGAAGACCAGCCTGAAGAAAGGTCAACACGTGGATAATTGAAGCTGAAGTAGGCAACACCGGAACTGAGGAACACCAAGAAACAAAGGACCTCCACGTGGCCTCATAAATTCGGACCGTAGAAGGGCGGCGAGCTGCCTGAATAGTGGAAATGACTTCCGGCGGAATCCTGGCCTCCGTTAAGAGGAACCGCTCAACCGCCAGACGGTCAAGCGAAGCCAACCCGGGTCTGGGTGGATGAGATGCCCTTGCGACAAGATGACTTTGGAGACAGGGATCTGCCGAGGAGGAGCCACAGAGAGGTTCATCAAGTCCACAAACCACGGACGCACTGGCCAGAATGTGGCCACCAGGAGCAGTTGGGCCCGTTCTTCGAGTAACTTCCTTATGACCCTGGGGATCATAGGGAGGGGAGGGAAGGCATATAGGAGACCCGATGGCCAAGGGCTGCGGAGGGCGTCTGTGGCTTCCGCCTGAAGGTCCAGAAACCTGGAAAAATAACGGGGAAGACGATGATTTGTACGAGAGGCGAACAAATCCAGAACAGGACATCCAAATCTCGAAACAATGTCTTGGAAAAGATCCTGGGAAATCGACCACTCGCCCTGATCCACCTGTGAACGACTGAGGGAATCCGCCTGGATGTTGTCGGATCCCAAAATGTAATCTGCCGTGATGGAAGCCAGGTGCTCCTCTGCCCACACGCCCAGCAAATGGGCCTCGTCCATTAGGGAACGAGATCTTGTACCCCCCAATCTATTCACGTGGGCTTTAGCTGTTGTGTTATCAGTTAGGACTAAGATATGTCTACCTTCCACTAAATCTTGGAAATGCAACAACGCGAGCCGAATGTCTCGCAATTCCAACAAGTTGATACTGAGGTGAGCTTCCTGAGAAGTCCACCGACCTTGGGCCATTTGATGTAGAAGATGGGCCCCCCATCCGGAGAGACTCGCATCCGTGGTAAGTTGGAGTCTCTGAGGTTCCCTGAAGGAAGATCCCCGGAACAAAGCCAGCGAAGTCCACCAGTGGAGGGAGCGGAGAACCGGTTCAGGCAGCCGAATGCGACGGGAAGAGACCTCTAGATTCGCACGTTGAAATGGCAACAAAAGCCACTGAAGCTCCCTACTATGCAGCCGTGACCAAGGTGTAATGCCGAAGGTGGACACCATCATGCCCAACAGACAGGAAAGAACTAGAACTGTTGCCGTGCCAGCTGACAGACATTTAAGGGCCAAGGAACGGAGATTGGACTGGCGTACCGGCGACAGGCAAACCGTAGTAGAAACAGTGTCAATAGAAGCACCTAAGTGAAGGATACTAGTGGAGGGAGACAGGTGGCTTTTGGACCAATTTATTGAAAAACCATGGTTTTGAAGGGAGGCCAGGACCAGGGACAAGTCCTCTTGAGCCACCCGAAAGGAAGGGGACATAACTAAAATGTCATCTAAATAAAACTGAAGGCGAACCGGATGGGATCGGATGTGTCCTATCAAAGAGGTCATAATCTTTGTAAATACCCTAGGGGCCGAAGACAGCCCGAAGGGCAAGGCCTTATACTGGTAGTGCGCTCCCTTGAAGGCAAAACGGAGGAATTGGCAATGAGAGGGCAAAATAGGGACATGGAGATAAGCTTCTGTAAGGTCGATGGAAGAAAGAAAATCGGACGGGCGAATAGATTCAAGGATCGACGAAAGGGACTGCATTTTGAACCGGCGGTATTTAATGTGCCGGTTCAACGACTTCAAGTCTAAAATGGGCCGCCAGCCCCCAGAAGCCTTCTGGACAACAAAAAGACGGGAATAGAATCCATGGCCCTGTTGAGAAACAGGGACCCATTCGATGGCGGCAATCCGTAAAAGATGGTCAATAGCCTCTGAAACTATCCATGTCCTAACCGGGTCCCGAGAAATGGGGCATGGAATAAAACGGGAGGGGGGAGGAGACAAAAACTCTAAGGCTAAACCAAAGGAAATGGTGTTAAGAACCCAGGTATCGGAGATGGAGGAGGCCCATTGCTCCCGAAATAATGAGAGACGACCTCCAATAGGCAATTGAAAAACCTCCCTATCGAGCCCTACGAGCCCAACGACCCCCCCTACCTCCCTGGTTTGCCCTGCGAGGGGGAAATCTGGACCCTTGTCTAACCTGGGGGTCCGGCTGAGGTCTGGAGGAAAAGGATCGTTGGACCCGAGGTTGGAAAGTGGAAGAACCAAAGGCCCAAAAGGACTGAAATCTTGAAGACGAAAAACGAGAATCAGAACGACGAGTAGCCGGAGGAAGAATTTTCCGTCAATCTCTGGTCTCGACAAGCAGAGGCTCCAAAGCCGACCCAAAGAGGGCCCCACTGGAATAAGGTGCTGAAGCGAGTTGCCATTTACTACGCATGTCGGCCTGCCAGTTTCTGAGCCACAAGAGACGGCAGGATGCTACATTGAAACCCAAGACCCTAGCAGAAAAATGCGTAGAATTCAGTGTGGCATCTGCTGAATATTCAAGAGCTGCAGCAATCTTATTCAGGTCCTGGTGTGATCTTGCATCCGAGAGAGGAAGCCTGGCCTGTAGTTGTTTAAGCCACAGCAGGGCCGCCCAGTTAAAAAAAGAGGCCGATGTTGAGGCCTGTATGGACCAGGCCGTAGTTTGGTGCCCTTTTAGAAGGGTCTTCTCTGCCCTCTTGTCCTCAGGACGAAGAGAATCTTCGGGGGCCCCCGTGGGATGAGAATAATCCGTTAAGGCTACGATGGGAGGATCCACCATTGGAACCTGCAGAATATCCAACAGAGGGGAAGCTGAATTGTAGAGACGCTTGTCCAAGCCATTAGGACTATGGCCAGCCCCCGGTAATGCCCACTGACATTGAAGCATGTCGGTAAACAACTTTGGAGCTGGAATGGTTTCGGGGTCACTGGTGGGTTCCGCAAACATGGCTGCCGCTGGATCCGTTGCAGATGAAGGAGCCGCCGAGGGAGGAGATCCCAAACGAGTGATGGCAATGGCTTTAAACAGCAGAGAACAGAACAGCTGTGGCTTGAAAAGGCCAATGAAGGCCAGTTGGTCGGGTCCCAAACCTTCATCATCTGACCAGGCTTGATCTTGATAATCCTCGCCCTCTGACACCGAAGCCTGGTCCAGGGTAACCTGGAAGTCAGATTGCTCCTGATCCAGCCAGGCACTCCCCTGAACCCCCGAATGTGGTTGAGAAGAGGTCGCTAATGCAGGAGAAGCTGGAGCCTGGTTAAGGCATTCAGAAATAGTTTGGCGGATAGCCCTAGAGATAAACGCCTCTAAAGAATCCGCCATGGGAGTAGTTGGCAGCGGGGGTGGAGGTGGAAGTGGAGGAACAGGAGGCAAGGCTGGAGACTGTTCCGAATCCGGTAGAGTCTGAAAAAGTCTCTGGGGTTCTGAAGGAGAAACCGTCTGAGGATTCCCAAGAACATCTGGGGACAAGTCCCTCACCGAACGAGGTGAGCGTGCCACAGAAGGCGGTTGAGAGACAGACCGCTCAGAATTCAAGGCATGAGATTGAGCCTTCAAAAAGGCTTTTTCAATGGCTTTGTGACGGCATTGCTCCTCACGAGAAGCCCCAGGCTCTGATGATTGTGTATTATTCCGTTTCGAACGGGATTTTTTGTTTGGAGGGGGCAGCGATGAAGCTGATTCCTCAAGGGGATCGCTAGGATGACGCCTGCAGGATGTGGAGGAGGAATGTCCTTCGGAGCTCCACATGGCAGCTGCCATTTTGGGATTAATTAGAGCAGCCGAGAATGGCACCAAACGTCAAATGAAGGGAAACGCTCTCAAAGTGGCAAAAACCCCAGATCAAAGGGACGATCTGTCACATCGCAAGACCTCAGGCTATAAGCGACTCCTGGGAATAAAGGCGAGCCTCCGCTCCAGCCGTAACGATTGTATGACCCCCGGTTGAGCTGATCAGATAGTAATGACGTGCTCTTCCGTTGCTAGCCGTCCGGCTATAAACGCGACTCTGGGGACTGGCGAGCAGCCACAGGCGCCAGTAAATAGCTGCTAGGCAAAGGCCGTTTACACGCAATAATTTAAGTGAAAAAAACGTTCTCGCTGACAGGCGCGAAGCCTGCAGCCAGAGATCACTTGCCGGTCGAGGCGAAGATCGCAAACAGCGAAATTAGACCAATTGTGGCGTGAGGAAATTGTTCTTCAGAGGAGGACACGTCCTGTCAGGCGAAGACCGAGACGAAGAACTGGGGCAGCCTCGAGGGGTGGAGCCTTAGCTTTGAAAGGACTCGGTCACTGGCTGCACTGGACGTATCCCCACTCTGACTGACGTTTTTCCCTCTCGATGGAGAAAGGAGGTAGGTTGAATGAAAATTTATTTAGATATGAGGAAAATGTAAAGGAGCTTAAAAAACAGATGAGAGAATTTTTTGTTATTAACATGAATAAGGGTACTCCTATGGAAATGGTTTGGGATGCTAGTAAGGCTTATATGAGGGGTATCTTAATACATATGAATAATAAATATAGATCAAAACAACAAAAGAAGTGTAAAGAGATAGAGGAAGAAATAAAAAAGGAAGAACAATTACTTATATCTAATCCAGGGGATAAGAAAGTAAAAGAAACAATAAACATACTACGAGGGCAATTCAATATGTTAATGGCTGATCAGGTGGCAACTAGTTTACAATATGCTAAACATAATACATTTTGTAATTCCAATAAACCAGGTAGGTGGTTGGCCTACATGTTGAGGAAAGAACAGAAAGCACGAGTCATTAGTAAGATAGAATATAGAGGTAAGGAAGTTTACCAACAGAATTTGATTAAAAAGGCTTTTTTGGAATTTTATACAAAGCTATATGCTAGTGACTCAATACAAGGTATAGATATAGATAGATATCTAAAGGAAGGGAATATTTTGGAACTAACGTTGGAACAGAGGGAAGGATTGAATCAACCAACAACTTCGGAGGAGATTGTTGCAGCAATTAAGCAGTTAAAAATAGGGAAAGCTCCAAGAACAGATGGCCTAACAGCTGTTTATTATAAGAACTTACAGCTTGAAATGGTAGAGCCGCTTAAAACTCTATTTTGTAAAATTCAATCAGGGGGAGGAGTCCCACCCTCTTGGAGAACAGCTTTTGTTTCATTGATTCCAAAGGAAGATCAAAATTGTACCAAACCTGAAAATTTTAGGCCAATTTCACTTTTGAACACGGATTACAAAATTTTTGCTAAGATACTATCGAATAGACTAATGCCAGTTATGCAACAAATTATTCATAATGACCAATCAGGTTTTATAAAAGGGAGACAGATGAAATATAATGTTAGGCAAATCATAAACTTATTGGAATATTTGGAGAAAAATAATCAGGTCCCTGCAGCGTTTATATTCGTGGATGCAGAGAAAGCATTTGATCGATTGAACTGGCAATTTTTGTTTAAAATAGTAGAAAAAATGTACTTTGGGAGTATTTCACACATTCAATTAGAGCAATATATCAGGAACAAACAGCACAAATAATAATCAATGGAGGTTTAACAGATGTGTTCAAAATTGAGAAAGGTACGAGGCAGGGTTGTCCATTGTCGCCATTGTTGTTTATTTTAACTTTAGAAGTCTTGTTGAATAAGATACGTAATTCTGACAAAATAAAAGGAATTGTAATTAGACAGCAGGATTATAGATTAAGAGCGTTTGCAGATGACCTGGTTCTTACTTTATCTCAACTTATAGAAGTGGCTCCCTATATGTTGGATAAGGTAGCTGAATATGGTAAAGTATCTGGATTCAAAGTAAATTTACACAAGACAAAGATGGTAACTAAGAATTTATCTATAACTCAAAGAGAAGAGTTAGGGAGGATAACGGGGTTCGAAGTAGTTAAAAAGGTTAAGTATCTAGGGGTATATATTGCAGCCTCAAATACGAAATTGTATAAAAACAATTATGAAATTCTTTGGCAAAAAGTACAGAAAGAAATGGAAAAATGGAAAAAGTTACAACTATCACTACTGGGGAGGATAGCAGCAATAAAAATGAATGTATTACCTAGGTTTTTATTTTTGTTTCAAATGATACCAGTGCTTAAAAAAGATGGAAATCTGATGGAATGGCAGAAAGGGGTTAATACTTTTATTTGGGCTGGGAAGAAACCAAGAGTGAAACTGAAAATTATACAGGATATACGTGAGAGAGGAGGCCTTAAAATGCCTAATTTAAGATTGTATTATGAAGCTGCAGCTTTATCACAAATTAGTGACTGGTTTAACTTAACTGAAGAAAGAATGTTAAATATATAAGGTTATGATTTGTTATATGGATGGCATGCTTATTCATTGTATGAAAAAAAAGTGGATAAAGTGTTCAAGGGTCATATACTTAGAAATGCATTGTTGAGGGTTTGGAAAAAATACCAATATAAGCTGAACTACAAGATACCTATATGGGCAAACCCCAGACATGTAATAGAAAATATAAGTACAGAGCAAAAAATAGAGGTGATTACTTACAAAGAGCTTCTTCTTTTGGAAAGGGGCAAGTTGCAATTGAAATCTCTAGATAAATTAAAAGAAGAAGGGATAATTCTTACTTGGTTTCAGTATGGTCAGCTCCAAGCTACATGGAGGGAGGATCAAAAAATTGAGAGTTATGCAAAATGAGGAAAATTTGATGAAACAGATTAGAGATCAAAGTCAGATGCATATTAAAAGGTTGTATAATGCATTACTGGAAATAGACTCAGAAACTGAATTGGTTAAAGATTGTATGATTAAATGGGCACAAAACTTTCAGGAACCAGTGATGATGGAAACGTGGGAAAAGATTTGGGTCAGAAATGTTAAATTTACGCAAGCACAAAATTTGAGAGAGAATTTTTATAAAATATTTTATAGATGGCACTTAGATCCTAAGATCCTAAGGGAAATCTTTTCTTTTTTGTAAAACTTTTCAATAAAAAAAAAAAACCAACCAACTTGATAGCAATCACATAACACACTGACAAATGTCCTCCTCTCAGCTTCAATACATGACATCAATAAATGAATCCTACTGTGAACTGATTGGCTCATTGCCAAAACAAGATGACACCTGATTGGCTCTCAAAACACTCATGCTCATTGACTACAATCAGATGAAGGAAAGCTACCTGATATCAACCTAAGCAAGTTGTGCTTCCTTTTTCTGGTTATTTGGCGATAACTTTTCATAGAATACAGATAATCGAACAAACTTTCATTACATTCTTGATTAAATTATATTTCCATTGATATATAATTTTATGGTACTACTCCAAATAAAAGTGGTGTTATTAGCCATCAAACCTCAAAAGTACACTTTTCCCAAAAGGTTTCCACAATTTTGGCCACTATCGTATATGTGCAAGCTTTTGGTCGGCACACACGTCCTCACAAAAAATGTATGTTACAGTATCAGTGAGATCATCCAAATCTTCTGAGGCAGCTTCAAAAACACCCTAGGTGTGAGATTGAGGCAAGCCTTTACATTTTAACATGTTTGGTTAAGCTTCCATATGCAGTCCCTCATTTTGTCTGCCTCATCTTATCCCAGCACTTAGGGGAAAAGGTCAAGGGCCTTTTGGAAAGTTAGGAGGGTAGAAGCTTGCCAAACTTCAAAGGGAAGGGTGTTTCATTTTAGGAAACAAATCTTATAGAATATATGAATAGAATAGAATTCCAATATATAGCTTACGACAGTGGTTCCCAATCCCTGGGTCATGGCCTACTACTGGGCCTTGAGCCATTCAGAACCAGGCAGTGGAAGTGGTGGGCAAGCGTGCGTACATGTATCCCCACTTGAACGAGCAGCAGGCAAGTCTGCTCTATTTCTGTGAGCAGTGGAGTGAGTGCATGCATGCACGCTCCATTTTTGGGAGCAATGGGCGTGCATGCCTGCAGCTCACACAAATGGAGCTGCACACATGCGCTTGCCCTCACTTGCATGGAATCATCTCCTTTCCCCTGTTCACTCTTGCTTAAGGTATCCTTTATTTCTGGCAGAATTAATAAGTGTTGAATTCTTAACTTCTCTTTAATTAAACACAACTCTATATCATAGTATGTGTGTGTGTGCATGCACATATACACAAATATCTGCACCCATCCACAGTCATTTGAAAAAGTTAATCCACCTCCACTGATTTTTACTTTTTCTACATACATATATTTGATTTCATTTCAACAATATTGCTATATAAAGGGAATATAAGAGATATCATTATTTACATTTTGTAATCCATTGTGTAATTTAAATACAAGTTGTCCCTGCTTAATTATCTTTTGTATAGCGACTGTTCAGTGTTACAGTGACACCAGATGGTAGTTATGCCTGGTCCCTGAAATTATGGCTATTACAGAACCCTCATAATCATGTGATCAAAATTTGGTTGCTTTGGCAGTTCACCCAGTTATTACTACATGGCCACTTCAATTGCTCCCCACCTATCTCCTCCCTCATCTCTGCCCTTTTGGCTACTTTGCCACTCTGTGATCCACTGGCCCTGTCGTCCTCAGCTGGTGTTCACCATCTTCTTCCTGCTGCTGCTAAGACATGGATAGCTTGGACCTTCCTGTGCTGGCTGGGCCAAGCTTTTCTCTGAAGGCCGTGTACTCTTGTCCAAATCACCATGAAGGGCCAAGCCAGATGTGTACCAGTACCAAGAGGAAGACAGAGAAGGCTAAGTGATGTGGCAGGGCCAGCGGAACAGAGGGCAGCAAAAGCAGTGGGGAAAAAGTGCAAGATGCCCCAAAGGATAAAGATGGGAGAAGACATATGAGGGAGTTGAAGAAAAGGTTGCCCCTTACCTTATGGCGGCTTGGAGCTGAAAGCAACCAAAATAGGAATGGATTAGATCAGGATGGACCCTTGCCTAACTACCATAGTAACTATGGCAACTCAGACTGACAGGATTGCTGTTGCTAAGTGATGTGGCCATGTGATACTACACTTTATCACCTCATTGCTTAGTGATGAAATCCCAGTCCCAATTACCATCATAACCCGAGGACTACCTATAAATATAAATGCAAATTCTGCATTTGGAAAAAGAAGAACATACTTGTATTTTTACTACCTCCAATACTAGAATTATACTCAGGTGCACATATCAAGGGTAGATGATTTCTACATTATTAGAGAAGATCTGGGAGGAACCTCTCTAATTCAAACCTCAGACATTTATTTGCTCCTTAGCTGTGTGGTATCACTATGCTTAGATCAAAGGAGATAAGATTTTTCAGAAATAAGGCTATAGATACCACTAAGTCTGGGAACAGATTTAAAAATCAATCAATCAGATTGGTTTTTGGAGGTCTTCTAGTCCAACCCCCTGCTCAAGCAGGACACCCTATACCCGTGATGGTGAACCTATGGCACACGTGCCACGCCAGCTCAGCTCTGGGGTGCATGCACACGCTAGCCAGCTGATTTTGGGGCCTTCTGGGCCCACCAGATGTAGGGAAACAGGCTGGTTCCTGCCTCTGGAGGGCCTGGGGGGTGGGGAAGGCCCATTTTTCTTTCTTACCTGGCTCCAGATCCTATTTATCTGGGAAGGGGGAAAACAACCTTTCCCACTCCCTTGGAGGCTTGAAAGGCCCCATTTCCCAATGGGACAGGAAGTGGCTTTTTTTGCTGTCCCCAGCCTCCAGAGGCTCCTAGAGAGGCTCCTAGAGATTCCTAGAGAGGCTCTGGAGGCTGATGACAGCAAAAAATGTCACTTCCTGTCCCACCGAGAGTTGGGAAATGGGTTGTTTCAGACCTTTCAAGCCTCTGAGGGAGTGAGAAAGGCTGTTTTCACCCTTCCCAGATAAAGAGAGGATCTGGAACCAGGTAAGAAAGAAAAACGGGCCTACCAGGCCATCATGTGCCAGGAGCGGGGGGGAGGGGGTTGTGTGCGCATGCACATAGGCACGTGCGCGCACGACCCTCCCCCCCTCTCCTGGCACGTGATGGCAAAAAGGTTAGCCATCACTGCCCTATACCATTTCAGACAAGTGACTGTCCAGTGTCTTCTTAAAAACCTCCAGTGATGAAGCACCCACAACTTCTGACGGCAAGCTGTTTCACTGGTTAATTGTTCTCTCAGTTAGTGCCCTTCTCCTTAATTCCAGGTTGCTTCTCTCGATTAGTTTCCATCCAGTGTTTCATGTCCTGCCCTATGGTGCTTTAGAAAATAAGATGACCCCCTCCTCTTTGTGGCAGCCTCTTAAATACAATACTGGAATACTGCTATCGTGTCCCCCCTTGTCCTTTTCTCTAGACTAGCCAAACTCAAATCCTGCAACTGTTCTTCATGTTTGTCTTCAAGCCTTTAATCATCTTAGTTGCTCTTCTCTGCACCTTTTCCAAAGTCTCAACATTAATATTAACTAACAATATTGTTTCTAAACAAACAATATTGCTAAACAAATGATATCAATCTGTCCGAAAAATTATATGCAAATAGAGAGTTCAAAGAACAGCTAACTTTCCTAGGGCAAGCAACTCCAGCAAATTCAGCTCAAGAACAGACTGCAAGATGATGAAAGAAATCTCTCAGAACCCCAGTATTTCATGATGTGCAGCTTTGCCACTATGATGCTGAAATGCATGACTGTACTATTAGAAGGAAGTTTCATAAATCAGATTCTACATGAGGTGTGTGCCAGAAGGAAACCTTTATTGACTACAGACTAAAGTTTGCTCATTGATACCCAGATAAAGACCAGGACTTCTGCAACAATGCTTTGGACACAGCAGGGATGATGGAGTATATTTGGTGAAAATTAAATACAGCATTTCACCAAAAGAACTTGATACCAACTATAACCCATGGTGGTAGAAATGTTACAGTTTGGAGCTGCTTTGCTGCATCAGGATTCAGGCAGCTCATATTCACAGAATCTACTATAAATTTGTCACTGTACCAGGGGATCTTTGAGAACATAAGACCATGAAGACTGAAACTTAACCAAAATGACAATGACTAAACCAGGGTTTCCTCAAACTGTGAGATGTACTTCCCTTGGGGAGATGCAGTGCGTGTCCAGGCAAAGTGAGAAGCAAATTTTAATTACATTGTTATAATAAATCTCTATTTTCCAGTTTCATTGTTTTGTTCTCATGGTTCATTTGTGTTTATTTTGGTGTTTGGATTTTTAGAGGAGATGTGTACATTAAAGATTATACTAAATGGAGGTGTGATTGCAAAAAAAAAAAAATCTATAAAATTGCAATGTTTTACTTTAATCAAATGGAACTCTCTGCTAATATTTCAATTTTCCAACTCCTGAAGTTTCATAGCCTTAAAATTTAGCAGAAACGCATTAAGGTAAGTGCAGTGTTTCAAGGTTCCAAATATAGCAACAAATCCTCTGTCCTCCATCTCCATTATTTATCTAATGTAATGTAAGTTCAATTTAATAATAGAATCTATCTAAAGGCCAAAGTATTCAATAAGCTGCCAGCATACCACTCTAGTAATTTTAAAGAAATGTTATTCTTTATTATAGCCTTAGAATTTGTTAAAGATATGCAAAAATATATCAAATAAAGATAAAGAATTGACAACCATGGTCATTATGCCCCCAAAACAGATAAAAGCAAATAATGTAATAAAATAGATTTAATAAGTTCTACCTGGAGAACAAGTAGAATGAAATGAAACCACAGGTCTCAATATTGATTTTGTTGTCTTATTCACGAACTCTTCAATCACAATTTGAAATATTTTATACAAAATACTATGAGATAAATAAAGTGCAGCTTTATAAACCAACAGTAATCCAGGTTTCCACACCGAAGAGAAAGGAGTTAGATGAAAAATGAAATTTGGAACAAACAACTACCTTGGTAGGAAAGGACAAAACAGATAAATGCAAAAGATAAATGGGACTATAAGGTAGTTTATACATAGGAAATAAGATGAGGCATTCAAATAGAAAAAAAGCTACTTGAATCCTGAGCTATTGGAAATGGAGAAGAGATTAAAAAATTAATGCCGGGGGGGGGGGGCAACTGAGAAACAATTAGTGATGAATCAGGGTGCATTTGATTTAAATCAAGTCTCTTTAAATCATGCTTTAAATCACTAGTAAAAAGGCTTGATTTCGAGTTGATTTAAATCATAATTTTTAAAGAGCAACTGTCATCTCTGTCCCACAGTGGCTCCTCCTTTGACCCGCTGTTGACTCACCAACAATACCATTCACTTTAATGGGACGGCTGGTGATGCAGCAGTGACACAAGAAGGTGAGGGACGTGGCAGGCAGCAGGTGAGCGGATGCCCGCTAATAGGCGCTGCCATGATGGATCTGAATACTTTATTTGTAAGTTGCTTAGAAGTTTTCACTTTTATTTTTACTGCTTGCCCTTCCTCCTCACACTTAAGAGCCTGGTGGTAGATGCATTTCTCTTCAAACAGCCATACAGTTTGTAGTGTACATAGATTTGCAAAACAATGGGATAAAGGAATGTTCCTGAACTTTGTTTTTTGATTTATCTTATGGTTACTGTGAAATTGTGTGAATGCACTAATGCAGTGCATGTACCTCAGCTTGTAGAGCTTGGATTCATTGAATGAGTTTACCAAAAATGTAAATATTGCAGAATATACAGCCTCATACTACATAACTAAGATCCATTTCAGGTTGAATAAACTAGATTATTAATGTATCTTAAATAGAAAACTATCTGTAGATTTTTACTCCAAAAGCATTTTATTAAAATAAATTTGATAAAAAAAAAATCCTATTTAAATTTTAAAAATCCATTAAAAAAATCGATTTTTATCCACCCTGGAATGAATATAAAACACAACAGATAGGGACAAATTCATTTTACAAATTTAACTAACTTGCATCCTAAGAAAAGTGCAAACTTAAATCATATACAGACAATAACCATTACAATGATGTGAATGAATTTTGGAAGATTTTTATTATCAGCAAAAAAATACAATGAAATTATCTAACAGGAAGAGAAACAAAAACTGAGTGAAATCAAATTTGACTAGTTCATGCATTTCTAATTAAACACCACTCAGAAATAGAAGGAGTCTGTTCACTATAAGAGCTATTGGAATTTCAAGATGAATTAGTCTCATCATGTGTATTACCATCAACTATTTGTGTAAGCTGCAAAATATATATATTAGTTGTACATCCCTTTTTGGAATTGTTTCTTCCTATTTTTAGCAATATCAAGGTATTATTGTTACCAAGCAAATAAGTCCATGAGTCAACAGTTGTCAAGCTTAACAAGATGACTTTTTGCCTTGATTTCTGATTTGTAAAAAAGTACTGCTAGCCTCCTTTGCGAAGCAGACAAGTTGCCCTCAAAAGATATGTTTATCAGGGGCTATGAATCATTTGCTGCAAAACCAAGATTTACCAGTCACACAGAAAATACCCATTTACTTAATCAACATCATGACATGGTTCAACATGTGTTCTGAATACTGTGAAATGTATTCTAAATCTTCTGTTAATATGTACTCTGTTTCCCCTAAAATAAGATCTCCCCTGATAATAAGCCCTCCCTGAAAATATTTAAATGCATGCGCAGCCGGTCCCTGCCATTTCCTCTGGTTTCCTCCATGCACCCCAAAACAATAAGACCTCCCCAAAAATAAGGCCAAGTGCTTATTTCGGGGTTCAAAAAAAATTAAGACAGGGTCTTATTTTCGGGAAAACATGGTAACACTACTTGGAAGACAATTTCAACTAGAACTTTTCTCCAGATTTGTGAAGTCTGTAGTAGAATATACAGTGAATTATATTCACACCACATCTCATTTGTCAAAGGGATATGACATCTCATTTAGAAAGCGCACTATAAACAAGTGGTTCTTCTCTGCTTGTAAATAACAATTGTATGCCTTTTCAAAGCTTGAAATAAAAATGTCAGATATACAGAAATCAAGTAAAATTTGCATCCTGCACAGAATTGGTTCTAACGCTAAATGTATACTTTCATCTTTAAGCAGCATACTGTGCAAGAGATAAGAATCTCCAGAAGCAGATTGGAGAATGAAAATTCCTCCTTTCCCCCGCTTCTGTAGTCTTCCTTTCAGAAAAAGACTACTAGATAGGCAAATGCTAAAAGTAATGGTTGGAATTTTTAGGCCCATATGTACTACCATTACTGATTTTAAAAAAGCATTATTTACAAAGCAGAGTCCATTTGTCAATATAAAGTCATTCCAGAAACCCTACATAGCCAGATATATAGAAGAAAGGCATCTCTCTTAAAAACCATACAAAATTGTCTTTTCTGAAAACGGGGAAGGACAGAGTGCTGAATAATGATACTCTCTGGAAGCAGGGCAGACTCTAATGTGCAGCTGGGCATGATTACATTCTAGAATTAAATAAGTCCAAGGTTGCACGCGCTGGGGAACGTTTGGATGAAAACACAACCCCTAGGCCACGCGCGTGGGGACGTCTCCATTGTGTTGGAGGGATGGAAAAAATCTGCAGGTGGAAAAAGAGGAACAAGAACGGACTTCCGGCTAGAGACCAAGGCGATCGTTACAGGCCGAGGACGATGGCCTTCTCCTGCCCCCCATCCCTTGCAAACCATTCTGGCCGAGTGCTGGATGGAAAGTTCTCCCTGGACTCGGAACTTTGCAAAGTGAGATCCCTTTTTCTCCCTCTCATCCGGGGACGGCTCTCTGTTTGCAGCCGATCTCATTACCTGCTCTGGAGCCCGTGGGCTGGAAGGGAGCCATAAATGTCCGCGGCTGGTCTCTGCAGGAGAATCTCGACCCAGACTAGGCTCTTTCCTAGGCTGCCTGCCCACCATCCACTCGGGGGAAGCCCCCCCCACCCCGCCGCTCGGAAAAACCAGAGCGCGCCCGCGTTGGGGAAGACACACACAGGCACAGCAAGAGAGGGAGCCGGGACAGTAACTTCTTTGGGCCGCCGCCGCCATCCGCTTCCAGGCCGGAAAGTTTTGGAAGCGGCGAGAAGGGAGGCGCAAGAGCCCCGCCGGACGCTGGCGGGGAGGGAGGGAGGGCAGCGAGGACCGAGAACAGCCGTTGTTATGGCAACACCGAGGGGAGGGAGGGGAACTTCAAATCCCAACCGTCAACGCCGAGTGGCTTTCCTTCTTAAAGGGGCCGCCGCACTCTCGTCCGGCCGCCCAGGACAAAAGGGATAGCGCCTAAACGGAGGCAGCCGAACCGAGTGCCGTAGACTGGATTGGGAACGGCCGCCTGCCTTCCTCGGCCCGGTTGCGGAGAATGACCGCAGCGGCGGCGGGGTCAGTCCCTATGCTCAGCCCGCGTCCGCCCTCCCGCGCCGGGGTCAGCCCGGCCTTCCTTACCCACACAGTGCATAAGCCGGTGCCGCCAAGAGTCGAGCTCGCGGCGGACGCCCCGGCGCTCCGCCGTGCAGCGGGGGCTCCGGCACTGCGAGGCGCCCGGAGCGGGAGCCGAGGCGGCCATTCCGTTTGTTCCCTTTTCCAACTGCCGCTGACCTCACGCCCGCTCATTTGCATGCAGGAGCGCGCGCGCCCCTGCAGGCCACGCCCCGCCCGGCGCGCGCGTATCCCCCTCCCCCCGCAGGGAGAGGCTGTTCCGGCTGCTGGCGCAGACGAGCGGGAGGCTAGCAGGAGCTGGACCAGGGTCGAGGGGCGCCAAACAGAGCCAGGTAGACCCTGGCGGAAGCTTCATTCATTGATGGGACACTTAATTAGGGGCGACTTTCCCTACCCTGTAGACGCAGCCACTCCGGGACGATCTTTCCCCAGCCTGGTCTTTTCCAAGGTGAACCCCATCGCCCGTGTCACCTGAGCCATCCACCTTCTTGCTGTGAATCATCTTCCTTTCCTTCTGCGTTTCCCAGAATATACACTGATTCTTCATGCTGATTTATGTGCCGTCAAGTCGTGGCCGACTCTTAGCAACGGGATCGATTTTCTCCATCCCTAATCTGGTCCTTCGGGTATCCCAAAAATGCACTCATCACCCCTGTAACTGAGTCCATCCACCTCATCCTCTTCTTCTCTTCCACCTTTCCCAGCACTATAGACTTGTCCAGAGAGCTGGCTCTTTGCATTGATTGATTATGTGCCACCAAGTCATCTGGTGGTAGTAACCTACCAACCACATAGATTTTGTCCAGGACAATCGGTCCCTAACACTGCCCTAACATGATCACTGTAATTGAATCCCTCCGCCTTGCTGCTAGTTGCCCATTTCATTTCTTTCTCCCATCTTTCCCAGCATTATGGACTTTCCAGAAAGTTAGGTCTGGAGATTGATTATATGCCATCAATTTGAGGTCAACTCTTAATGACCACATAGTTAGCTTTCCTCCATATGATTTGTCACTATTCTGGTCCTTCATATCTTCCAACTGTGCCCTAATTGCCCCTGTATCTGAATACATCTACCCTGCTGTTGGTGGTCATCCTCTCCCCTTTTCTATTTTTTTCCAGCATTAGAGCCTTCCCTGGAGCAATAGGATTAGTCCATGAATTTTAGTTCCATGTTAGCTGTGAAAACCAGCTGGGTGACTTTGGGCTAGTCACTCTCTCTCACCAGCCTCACAGGAGTTGTGGGGAAAATAGGAGGAAGATGTGATGAATATGTATACCACCTTGAGTATTTGTAAAAATAATACAGTTGGGATATAAATAAACAAAATAAATGAATCTCTCTGCAATGCAATAAATCAGGGGTGTCAAACTCATGTCATCACAGTGACTTCATGTGATGTATCAGGACTTTTTTCCCTTTCGCTAAACTGGGTGTGGGCATGGCCAGCACATGACACATCCAGCCCATAGGCCAGGAGTTTGACAAGCCTGGCATAGATAGATTTGATAGGATAATATATCCCTAATCTGGTCTTTTGGGTGTTCCAGTGATGCACTCACTGCTGCTGCAAACTAGTTTCCCTTGATGCTAATGGTTATATTCTCATTTCTTCCAGGACATGCTTCTCCAGAGAGCTAGGTCATTGTATAATGGGGTCCAAAAGTTAGGATAATTTGAGCCTGGTCAAATTATTAGAAAAAAATCAATCTCTAACAGAAAGCACCACTGGATGAAGTTAACCAAGAAGCTAAAAGGAATGGATTCATACCAGGCTGCTTGCAGCTCTAAAGCTGGTAGCTTTGACATGAGAACTCTTCTCGTTTGTCCCAAAGTTGCTTTTTCAAGAGGCAACTGGACTTCTTGATTTTTCTTTGAAGATGTTTTGCTTCTCATCCAAGAAGCTTCTTCAGTTCTGAAGCTTCTTCTCCTCTTGTTTGTATCCTTTTTTCTCCAGAAATTGATGGTACTTAGATTAAGATTGGAGCCCCCAGCAAGCTTCCAATCTATTCGTACCACAAAGCTTGAAGAAGGGCAGGCAGATCCAGTCAGAAGAGATGGTCTTAGAGAGACAGAGTTTCAGTTGCAGTTGAAAGCCTCTTGATAACCTCTGCAGTGCCCACAGAAGCAGGTTCAGACAGCTTAAGTGGCTTTCACCAACCAGCAAGCAGACTGCTATGTTCTGCACCAGTTGGACTTTCTAGGTAGTTTTTAAAGACAGCCATTACTATAGAATAGCAAGGACAAGTTAGGTCAATCATAGAGATGGTTAGCAATAATACCTTTTCGCTTGCACAAAATTCTAGCTTCAGGACAATTCCTGTTTAAACAGTATTGAGACTCATCCTCACAATCCTATGTAACAGGTCCTAGTTACTGGTTTTATAATGAGCCCTTATGACATTGTCTTTGTCTTATTTCTAGCGGTTTCAGGACAGTTAAAGTGAGCTTGAGCTATGCCAGTTTCTGTTTCTTCTTTGATATGAATGATATCAAATGATCAATGATATCATTGTGATCAGCTCATATTACTGTAGTTACTTCAGTATATTCAGTGGTGGGCTGCTGCCAGTTGTAACAACTGGTTCGGCTGGAACCGAAAATGTGAGCGTGCATGCTCCCATTTCCGTGCATGCATGCGGCATCGGAAAACTGGCGATTATATAGGACGTGATAGCGGCAAGGCAGGTGGGCAGGGCCAGCCACTGGTCGGAACTACCGGTTCGCCTGAACCAGTCTGAACCGGCAGCAGCCCACCACTGAGTATATTACAAGGACACCGTCTGCCTTCCATTTTATAGGTGCTGCCTTCCATAGTCATTGTAAATTGGACTGCAGAAGAAACCAGACATCAATTTTCTATAGAGCCACCTGTCTTCCATAATACCTGGCAGATGGGCCTGGCCAGCACAGGACACATCCGACCCACGGGCCGGGAGTTTGATAGCCCTGGTTTAGCCCCAAACCTTCTGGTCTTACATAATGTTGAGTATCCAAGTGATCTCATTCTGATGAGTTGTTTGGGCAGACATCTTCATTCTGAGGTGTCTTTGGGGAATTTGTTCATTTTTAATGTATGTATTATTTGTTCCAAATTTATGTTTGTTTATATTGTATGAGTTCATAAAAGTTATTTTTTGTAAATTTCTTGAAGTCATCAAGATTAGGTGTCATACAAGCTATTATAAGTTAGTAACTAAACATATGAAATAAATATTGTGTTTATTATTAAACTCATAAGACCAAGCTCCAGCCTTGTACAGGGACTCACTCATGGCTCCAATGTTAGCCAGATCTTTAAATAGGTCAGTGGATAAAGATAAGAGGCTATTAACAAGCCTATTTTGAAATGATCACAGCAACTATGAGAATTGCTTCTTAGCAATGGGACATTGGATTGAGATGTCAGGATAGCTTACTATAGAATTACTTGTAATAAGAATATTTGCATTGCAGATGGCAAAGTACATTTCATGGGGTGGGTTCTACTTACCTTTACTACCGGTTCACAACGGGATCACACAGATCGCCGATGATGACATCTGGGGCAGTGGGCGGGGCCTCCCACTGGTTTTACTACTGGTTCTTGCGAACTGGTCCGAACTGGGAGCAACCCACCACTGACATTTCACAGGACTACACATTTTATTTCGGCTGAAGAGGGGAAAAAGAATCAAGTTACTTTAAGTGTAGATCTCATGCAGCAGTTACACCATTATGTTGTGAGATTGAGCCTCCTATAATGGGATATTTTTCAGGTACACCTGTATCTTTGAAACATGCCCTTATTTGTGCACCTGCTCAGTCTTAATATTCTCATCTGGTGTAAAGTAATTCCATTTTCTTTAAGGTGACTCCTTCAGTAGGATTCTATGTTTTCTTATGGTTCAGTTGGGCTTGAATAATGAATAATAATAATGAAATCAGGTTCCATGATTTCATTATTAATTGTGGCTGTTTTCTTTGGTTTTTAAGCTTATTTTTGTCATCCAGCCTCCAGTTGCAACATGGGTGGCTATACAAATTAAGTACATAAATAATGAGGTAATGCTGTGAATTTCAATGCAAATGATACTTTAGAGCATGAGTGTCAAACTCGATCACGTGACATATTGTGATTTTTTTTTTTTGCCTTTGCGGAGCCAGGGTGGGCGTGGCCTGCGTGTGATGCATCTGCCCTACGGGTGGCCATTTTGACACCCCTGCGCATATGCGGATTATACATGGCATCTCCTACAGCCCTTGAAAGCAGTTGTGTCCCTTATATTACATGCAACTACAGAGGGATTCTGATAGTAAAATAGGCGGCATAAAAATATAATGAACAAATAAATCCTGTGAAGAAATGCAGCATCTACCTTAAGATATTGTAGACAATACTTTGCTAGCTGTCTTCTCTGCTTGCACCACTTTTTCTTAAGTATTTTGAAAATGTAGCACATCCCTTGTATGTGACCAGGATAATTAAAGAATCACCTTATTCAATACACTCTGTGCACAATTATTAAGCAAGTTGTATTTTGGAGGATTAATTTCATTATTGAACAACTACAGTGCTCTCAGTCAATCCAAAATGTTAATAAACCTCAAACCTAAACATTTAAGAAAGTAAAAGTGGGGTTTTGGCTTTCTAAGGAAAATATCTATGTGTGAACAATTATTGGGCAACTATTAGAGTGCAGAATTATTATGCAACTAAATGAAAAATGAATTTTTCATTCAATAAATTTTCATTTATTTGCATCTGTTAAAGTAAAAATAATAAACAAACAATTCAAAATGTACAAATAAACATTTCTGACATTTCACACAAAAAAATCAGTGACCAATATAGCCACCCTTCTTTTCATCAATAGTCATAAGCCTTCCATTCATGGAGTCTGTCAGTTTCTTTCTTTCTTTCTTTTTGTAATTTTTTTTTATTTTTTCAAACATAAACATTTTTTTTTCCCAAGAACGAAGTCTTGGTCCGGTCACAAATAGGTACACTAGTTTTACAAATGAAGACAGATATTTTTAACATAAATTCCAACATCTTAATTTAAGTCTTTCTATTATCTTTTTTTTTTAATTTTAAAACAAACTTTATTCATTCTTAAAAAACATTTAAAACAAATATAAAAAAAACCATACAAGTTTCTCTTAATCAAAAACAAAATTACATATACAGTGCATATACAGTACTCAACTTCATCTATTGACTACTTTCTATTATTATATATACATATATACATACACACAGTGACTTATTTCCTTTTCTATCCGTCTGACAGTGCTGTTTTTAATTGTGTTGATTTCTTCTAAATTTCATCTTTAACCATTCCCCCTCCTCTGGTTTATCCACTGATACCATCTATTCCATATTGTAAAGTATTTTGAGTCTTCCTTGTCCTGCAACTCTAAAGTTAGTTTGTCCATTTCTGCGCATATATAGATTTTTTGTATTAGCTCCTGGTCAGTTGGCAAACGATCTATTTTCCAGAGTTGTGCTAATGCTAGTCTAGCCGCTGTAATAATGTGGAGTATTAAATATTTTATATCGTTTCTAATATTCTTTTTAATCATGCCTAATAAAAAGACTTCGGGTTTTAATTCAATTTCGTAATCTGTTATTTCTAATATCCATGTTTTTATTTTGTTCCAATATTTCTTAATTTCTGGGCAAAGCCACTAAGCATGGTAAAAAGTTCCCTGTGTTTTTTTACATTTCCAACAGGCCGGATTTACGTTCAGATACATTTTTGCTAACCTTGCAGGGGCCAGATACCATCGGTACCACATCTTATAGTGATTTTCTGTATAAACTACCGATTTTGTCATGCTGTAATTGTTTTCCCATGCTCTTTCCCAGTCTTCTAACTGTATACTGTGCCCAATGTTCTTCGCCCATGCTATCATCTGCCCTTTAACCAATTCTTCTGCCAAATCATATTCAAGTAAATATTTATAAATTTTTGAAATTAATTTCCCTTCTTTAGATTCTAGTAATTTGTCCAATCGATTTTGTTTTAAGTCTATTCCTCCCTCCTCTTGGTCCTTTCTATATCTTATCTTTATTTGTGAATAGGGCCACCAGTCTATTACTATTCCTTGTTCTTTAAGTTCTTCCCTAGTTTTCAATTTCCCCTGTACATCTACTATTTCTCTATATCTTAAGATTTTTTGTTTTGATATTATGTTGGGGTGAGTTATTGCTTCTATCGTTGATAGCCAGCCGGGAATTTTCATGTAGTGTTTGCATTTGATTTGTTGCCATGTGTTGATTAAAGATTTCCTGATAGTGTGGTTATTGAAATGTTTGTATATTTTATTTCCTGAGCTCCATATAAAAGCATGCCATCCCTTCATTAAGTCATGTCCTTCCAGATTTAACAGTCTTTGGTTATCCAAGGTTATCCATTCTTTGATCCATAATAGGCTTGCAGCCTTATAGTATTTTTCCCATGCCAGGAACCCAAATCTGCCTCTAATTTTGTCGTCTTGTAATATATTTAATTTTATTCTTGATTTTTTTCCCCTCCCACACAAATTTTATCGTTATTTTGTCCAAATTATCAAAAAAATTTCTTATCTAATTTTATTGGAATTGTTTGGAATAAATAAAGGAGTCTTGGAAGTATGTTTGATTTTATCGCTGCTATTCTCCCCAGCAAGGACAGTTTTAATTTCCCCCATTTGTCTAAGTCCTCTTTTATTTTCTGGACTAAAAGTTCATAATTATCTTCTTTTATTGTTGCCATTCTAGCCGTCAAATTTATCCCTAAATATTTTACTTTTTTAACTGCCTGTAGTCCAGAATCTTTTACTAATTTCTCTACTTGTTTTGTTGTCATATTTTTTGTTATCATTTTTGTCTTTTCTTTATTAATTTTTAGGCCTGCTACCTTTCCGAATTTTTCAATCTCTTTTATTAATTTCGGGGTTGTTTCTATTGGATCTTCTATGAAGAAAACAAGGTCGTCCGCAAAAGCTTGGACCTTGTAATCCTCTCTCTTAATCTTTAATCCTTGTATTTCTTTATTTGCCCTAATTCTAATTAACAGGTTTTCCAGCGTTAAAATAAAAAATAGGGGTGACAGCGGACATCCCTGCCTTACTCCTTTATTTATTCCAAAAAATTTTGTTGGATCCCCATTCACCAAGACGCATGCTTTTTGGTTCTGATATATTGATGTTATCATTTTGGTAAATCTCTCTCCAAAATTCATACTTTTGATTTGCTGTTTCATAAATTGCCAGTTTACTTGGTCAAACGCTTTTTGTGCATCCAGAAAGATCAGAGCTAGCTACCTGTCTCTCTGGATGCACCTCATAATATTCTAAAACATCCATTACCATCCTTAGATTATTTTTTATTTGTCTTGTGGGCAAAAAACCGTTTTGATCCTGATTTTGTTATGTAATAATTTTTTCATCCTATTTGCAATTATAGTCATGAAGACTTTGTAATCGGTATTCAATAAAGAAATCAGCCTATAGTTTTTTATTAATGTGGTATCTGCCTCCTCTTTGGGTATTAGGGAAATATATGCTTCTTTCCATGTATTTGGTAGTTTTGCCTCCATTAAAGCTTCATTATATATTTCTAATAGTATTCCATTTAATGATTTTCCAAATGTTTTATAAAACTCCGTTGGTCCCCAGAGTTTTATTATTTTTTTGTCTCTTCAGCACTTCTTTTAATTCCCCTATCGTAATCTCCTTATCTAATAATTCTTTTTCTTCCTCTGTTAGTGTTTGCAATCCCTCCCCTTTTAAGTAATGTTCAATTTCTTCCGCTGTTACTAAGTCTTTCTATTATGTCATCATACATCTTAATTCCCTACTAAAACAAAGCTCATTTTTATATTCAATTATAAATTCAATTATAAATCAAAATTCAATACCCCTCTAAATTTTTCTCCATTGCTCCTTTTAACATCAACATTAAACACAAAAACAGTCTAATCTGTTAATCTATATATTTACCTTACAATTTTATCACCATGAATCTTAATTTCCAAATGTATACAACTCAACTTTTATTTCAATTTATTAATCAAAATTTCTTTCTATTTTTCTCGTTTTCTAGACCCAATTCATCCAATCTTTTAATCTTAAACTTTTACACAGACATCTCAAAGTTTTTCATTTCATTTTAATTATCGCCCAACATTTTCTTTTTCACCCCTTATTAATAATTATTCTTCAATGTATTCTCCTCTATACCTCCAATTATTATTTTGCTAATTTCCAGCATAGTTTATTTTAGCTAATTTTAGCATTCTCCTCCATAACTCCACCTATTATTTGGCTGATTTCCAGCATTACATTATTTTGGCTGAATTTTCAGCATGTTCTCCTCCATAACTCCAATTATTATTTTGACTGATTTCCAGCATGCTTTATTTTGGCTGATTACCAGCATTCTCCTCCATAACTCCACCTATTATTTGACTGATTTCCAGCATTACATTATTTTGGCTGAATTTTCAGCATGTTCTCCTCCGTAACTCCAACTACTATTCTGCTAAATTATTTAAAAAATTTCTTTTTCAATATGTTGTCTATTAATCCACTGTTTCCAGCTATATTCTTCCAGGATGTATCCCCATCTATTTCTTAATATTAATCATTTCCAACATGTATTAAATTCAATCTCAGTTATTACTTCCATCTGTGTACCTTATTATATCATTTATAATCATTAACAGTTAATCATAATTATCATCCACCACTTTGTTATCAAATTAAAACTAAAACATATTACATCAAATTATGCTTTTATGAAAATATCACTTTTAGTCACCTTGACTTCCCACTTCTATTTTAATTATCTTTTATTTTTTATTTTCTATATTATACCATAAGCACTTCTTGTTTTATTTAAAGCTCACTTAAACTTTGAACCATTTAAATAATTAAGCATTCAAACATTGCTATCTGATTTATCTATTTTGCTTCTTCATTTCCTTATCTGACCATAAGCATTTCAATTCAAAGTCAATACTTCCATGCTTAAAACTCTGCATATCCTGAGACTTCCGGCGGCGATCTCAGCACGTTAGGGATGAAAGGGGCGAAGCTCCGCTCCTGAGTCCCTAACAATCCCGCATCTGGAGCCGAAACAGGCGCTATTGATCTCGTAGTGATCAATAGTTTAAAGGGGAACATCTTAGGACCTCGGAGGAGATCGCAACTTCTCCAAAGGTACAAGATAAAGCCCTTAATCCAGAGTGAGGAAAAACGGAGGAGAACATGCTGAAAATTCAGCCAAAATAATGTAATGCTGGAAATCAGTCAAATAATAGGTGGAGTTATGGAGGAGAATGCTGGTAATCAGCCAAAATAAAGCATGAGGAAAGAGTGAGGAAAAACCAGCCTTACGGGGCTGGCCGGAGGCGCTGATAACTGTATAAGAGGGAAGCGAAGATTGAAAGCTATAAGAGGTCATCAACAGAAGACCCTTAGCTAGAAAAACCCAAAAAATCACCTGATAGTAAGAAGCAGCGCTGGTGGAAGAGAAACCCGAAAAAAGAAAGAGGATAAGCGGCGACGGAAGATAGATCGGAACGGAGCCATTTTGAAAGCAAAGTGACAGCGCAAAAATCCGAACAGCTGAGTGTACAGTGAGAGCGGAAGAGCGGAAGGAGGCAATTCCTATGAATACTGCGACGAGAATAGAGAATAATTTAAAAAGACTTGGATATTAGTATTGGATCTTATAAATGTGGACTGGATTGAGTGGAGAGAATTGGATAAAAAATAAAACAAGAACGGGCCGTGCAGCATCGGAGTGAGCGGAGAGAGCGTGTGCAGCGTGGAGTGCTGGAGATCGGAGGAGAGGAAAGGAACTTGGACGGACCTTTACAAACTGATCATATTGGATTTTACTGATGTGGAGTTGCCAGAGTGGATTGAACTAGATAATTCGAGAGAGGAAAAGCTTGTGGGAGAGTGCGGAGTGCGGGACAAACTCCGGTAAATTTGATTGGAGTGGATTCATACAAACTATCTTTTAGTGATACTTCTTGCAAAGAATAGGATACAAAACTGATACAAAGTGTGAGGGACTTTGACTACTTGACTACCAGAGACTGAACTGTTTGGATTGAACAATTTAATTATTGACTAATAGCTGATGAACCAGACGATAAGGACTTAAACAGAGGATACAACATTACACCTTTGGGACCGGACGTGGATTTGAATAATAGGAACACAGAGGACTATAGATTAAATTGGATGGTGGAATAATCAAGTGAACAGGGTGATCCAGACCTTTGGAACCGTATTTGGTTGGAAGAAAGATAAGTTTACATAACACCAAGAAAGATAAAAACTATAGTTAATGGACAATATATATACGCTTGATTCGATTTAAGTTTATTCTACTATATATCGTAAGATACTAGATCCGGAAAATAACCCTTAATAACTTATTAGTTTTTCTCTTAAGCAGTTTGTCTAATTTGTCTATTTGAAGTTAATTAAACAATTATAGCATATTATGTTTAATTATATTTAATCAATTTATTCATATACAGTAAATTAATTTAAATAATTAGATAGAACTATAATAATTAAACTGATATTGATTCTATTTTAGAACTATTATAATAAGATACATTTTATTCTGTAAGCAATTGAAGAATAAGGTAATTAATGAATTGTTAGAAGCCTATATTTTCCCTGTTGTTTCCCCCTTCTCTTGCTTCCCCCCCCCCCCCGCTTTCCTTTTTGCTGTTTTCCCAATATCGTATTATAAATCAGAAATATTCTGAAAAAACCTTGTAAAAATAATCCTGCATCCAGGTTATAAACATTATATGTGAGAATTTTATGAAATTGTGGGAAAAAATAATAAGCATAATAGATATGGCAACCTCAAATATACCAACTACTATTAAATCAACCAAGAAAATACCCCCAACCCAAACACTATTGGTGGCTTCCCCGGAAGACAGGGGAAACAACAGATAAAGAAAAGACTAACATAGGTATTCAAAACATCCAAGCTGCCCTTGCAATGATCCAGGAGGGAATGAAAAGGATGGAAGATAAGATGACCCTCAATCATGATGAAACCAAAAGGAACCATGAACAAATGCGATTGGATGTAGGGGAAATTAAAGATGAGATTAGAAATATAGATGAGAAAATAGAGAAAATTCAACAAAATATAACCGAAAACGAACAGAGAATCCATAAAGTTGAGGAAAAGGCGGAAGCCACAGCTACCAGGTTGGAACAGATGGAGAATCAACAAGTGATAAGGAGTCGAGATACAGAAGATGCATTGACATTTCTTGAAATGGAAAAGGCATCTTTCTACTTAAGATTTCAAAATATAGATGAACAAAGAGATGAAGACCTGGGTGAAATCATGGTTGGAATCTTGGCAGAGGCAACACATAAAGATAAAGATGAAATAAGAGGTGGTATCGATGAAATTTACAGGGTCTTCACCAACTATGCAAGAAGAAACAAACTCCCTAAAGAAGTACACATCAGATTTACGAAAAAAACAATGAAAGAAGAAATATACCGAAAGATGAGAGAGGAGACAGTTATGTACAAAGGGAGGGAAGTTCTAACACTAAAACAAGTACCGAGAAGGGCCAGGGATAGGAGAAGAGAATATAACTTCTTAACCCGACAGTTAAATAAACTTAAGATAAAATTTAGATGGCTTATACCAGAAGGAGTACTCATTTCTTGGGAAGGAAGAAAATTTCGAATTGACACCATAGAAAAAGCCCAAGACTTTGCAGATCAACACTTAGGATATGAAGGAGAACAGGAGAGCAGAGGAGGCAGAGAAGATTCAAACCCCAGTGACCAAGAAGAGCAACCAATAAACAAGGAGGACAAGGAACGGAAGAAGGGAAAGTTGGGGAAGGAGGAAATGACGGGGATTACACAAAGAGTCACAAGAAACACAACAAAACTTAAAATAACAGACAAATAAACAACAGCAGGAATGGAAGAAGAACTAAAACTCATTTCTATAAATATAAATGGTCTAAACTCACCAAGCAAAAGACATCAGACATTCACTAAACTGCAAAAATTAGGAGCAGATATAATTACGTTACAAGAGGTACACATAAAAAAACAACAGAAAAAATTACTCGAAAATAAAAAATTAGGAGTAATGTACACATCCTTAGGCGACTGTAAAAAAAGGGGAGTGGTAATATATGTTAGAGACCATATAAGAACAAAGCCAATATATGTGGACAAAGAGGGCCGAGTTTTAATAATAGAAGTAAAACTGGAAACAAAAATAATACTGTTAGTAGCCATTTACGCTCCAAATGGAAACCAAATAGATTTCTATAGAAAATTACACGATAAATTAAAAGAGCTGGATTATGAAAATATCTGCATCGTCGGAGATTTTAATGCAATTGTTAACACACGAGAAGACTACTATAGTAACAGGAAGAATAAAATCAAAAGGAAGACACTGCCACAAACATTCAAGGATTTGGTACAAGAAATGAGTCTACATGACACTTGGCGAGAATTAAATACTAAAACCAAACAGTACATATACTTTTCAGGCCCACATCAATCGTGGTCAAGACTGGATATGGCTTGGATGACACCCCAACTAAGTAAAGAAACACACGATGTAGAAATTATGTCTAACATATGGGCCGACCACAACCCCATTAAAATAATTTGGAAAGGCTTCCGGAAACAAAAAAGATGGAAAATGGACACAAGTATTATAAAGGAAAAAGAGTATCTACAAATGATAGAAAAGGAGATCAAGATATTTTTCCAAATTAACACAACGGACCAAACGTCGTTATAAAATTTATGGGACACGACAAAAGCATATATTAGGGGCTTAACCATTGCATACGTGGCAAAAAGGAAAAAAGAGAAACAAAAAATCAGGAATGACTTATTGGAAGAAATCAAGATAGAGGAAACTAAATTACAACAGAACCCTAATAATAAGATAGCACAGCAAAAACTTAATTTGGCTAGACACAAATTGAATTTGACTACAAAAGTTGATTTGGCACAAAAAATAAAAATGGCAAAACAGATCAACTTTGAACATGCAAACAAAACTGGACGCTGGTTAGCTCATAAATTAAAAAAACAGACAAAAGAATTATACACCAACTCCAGGACGAATCAGGAACTTTATTCCACACACACCTAGATAAGAAAAACATAGTCAAAACATTCTTTCAAAACCTCTATCAACAGGAAGATGTCCCGGAAGACCAAATTCGAAAATACCTTAGTAAAGTAAATATTACACAATTCGAAGAAGAACATAGAGAGATCCTGAACTGCCCCATAACAATGATCGAACTGACCGAAGCTCGCAAAAAACAAAAGAACAATAAAACCCCAGGACCAGATGGAATTCCCACTGAATTTTATAAACACTCCCAACAAGAAATAGATGAAATATTGCTACAAGTCTTCAATGCAGCATTATTGACAGCTGAAATTCCAAAATCATGGACAGAAACCATTATTACGTTAATACACAAAGAAGACTTAGATCCGACCCAAGTTAGAAATTACAGATCCATTTCATTACTCAATGTGGACTACAAACTATTTATGTCAATATTAGTGCAGAGACTTAAAATAATAATTCATAAATACATACGCACAGACCAAAACGGCTTTATACCCAGGAGGCAGATCAAAAATAATTTGAGAACGATTATAGATATCCTGGAATATTACGATAAGAAGATAGACAAGGAAATAGCTTTAATATCTCTCGACGCCCAGAAGGCCTTTGATAACTTAAATTGGTCCTTTCTTACAATACAACTGGAATCGATGAATTGCGGAGAGAAATTCCTTAAATTGATAAGAAAAATCTACTCCTGTCAAACAGCCAAAATTGCAATAAATGGTGACACGACACAAACTTTTGACATTCAGAAAGGAGTACGACAAGGTTGCCCCATGTCACCTCTATTATTTATAATCGCACTGGAAGTTTTATTAACGGAAATCAGGAAGGAGGAAGACATAGAAGGCCTTAAGATCCGGGGAGAGAAGTATAAACTACTTGCCTTTGCAGACGATGTGATTTTCATACTGGAAAACCCAATACGATCTGGAACCAGGTTGATGACAATGATAGAGGAATACAGGGAAGTTGCGGGCCTCAAAATAAATAAGCAGAAGACGAAAGTATTGACGAAAAATATGACCCAAACACAGAAGTTGAAATTAGAAGAAGAATTAGGACTTCAAATAGTAAAGAAAATAAAATACCTAGGTATTTGGTTGACAGCAAAAGCAACTACAATTAAAGAAGATAATTATACCAAATTGTTAAAACAAATTAAAAAAGACTTGGAAATTTGGAGTAGATTACAACTCTCATTGATGGGCAGAATTGCTTCAATAAAAATGAACATATTACCCGGAGTATTATATTTATATCAAGTGATACCGATACACCCCGGAAGAGATTTCTTTAAGAATCTCAACAAAACAACAATGAATTACATATGGCAGGGAAAGAAGGCCAGAATTAAAATCAAAGCTCTACAGGATTCACGAGACAAAGGAGGCCTAGCAATACCGGATTGGGAACTCTACTACAAGGCATCAGGACTGACCTGGATTAAAGAATGGATGAAACTGGACAACAAAAGAACCCTATATTTAGAAGGCTTTGACTTAATAAGAGGATGGCACGCTTTCCTATGGGACGGATCGGACAAACGACACACGTACTTCCAACGTCATACAATTCGAGCTTCACTATTCAAGATTTGGCAGGATATTAAGAGAACTCACTATACTACAATACCAAAATGGTGGTCCCCGATGGAAGCATTGATATACCCGAATACTCTCGAAATAGGAAAGATGATGCGGTACCAAGACTTATTGAATCATGAAGGCGAACTCATCTCAGGACAGCAACTTCTAAATTCTGGCATAAATATCGATTGGTGGCCCTATACTCAAATTCACTCAAGACACATAGCAGACAAAAAGCAATATGGAATTTCGAAAAATTTGAACGAATTGGACAAGATTTTACAAGGCCCAGAACAAAAGATGATAACCAAAATATATAACTATCTTCTTAGATATAAATTATTGGAAGAAACAGTAAAAGAAAATATGATAAGGTGGGCCAGAGACATAGGGCACAACATTCAACTGGCAAACTGGGAGAAATTGTGGAAACAGAACATCAAAATGACAAGAGCCATACCCTACAAAGAAAACCTCATAAAAATGTTTTACAGATGGCACTTAACACCAGCCAGATTAGCCAAAATATACCCGAACGCCTCCCCACACTGTTGGAAGTGTAAAATAAAAAAGGGGACATACTACCATGCCTGGTGGAAATGTGTAAAGGCCCAACAATATTGGAAGGACATAAAGGAAACTATTGAAGAAATAATAAATCAACAAGTAGAAAACACTCCAGAATTCTTTCTATTTGGAATGATAACAACACAACACAATAAAGAGACAAAATACCTCATCATACACATTCTGACAGCAGCATGGCTACTGTTCGCGCAAAATTGGAAATCAGACCAACTCCCAGCCAAAGACAAATTAATCTCAAAGATAACAGAGTGTGCCGAAATGGATAGATTGACGCTGGAACTCCATGATAAGGAAGAAAGTGAATTCTATCTTGTATGGCACCAGTGGTATCAATGGCTGAAAAGAAAATCAGTACAAATATAGATGAAAGAAAATAGGGTAGGAAATCTAAAATTGGAAATGAACAAAAAGGAGATGCAAGATTATTTCTAATTTAAAACACCTGAATTGACAATGTATCACTTATATATCAACATACAAAGTAACATATATTCTGATGATGACCAAAACATATATGTAAAATATGGTGTGGGTAGGTTGGTGGTGGGAATCTGTTTGTCTTTGTAATGTCTTTGTATTTTTTTCTGTATTGTCTTTATTTCTTTGTTTAAACTCCAATAAAAAAAAAAAACTCTGCATATCCTTTGTAATTCTATTGTAAAGTCTGTTTCCAGCAAAATCCATCAGCTTCTCCACTTCTGTTCCTGCGCCAGACCTTTTGTTGCTGCGCCAGTTAGTTAAAAGTTTATTAGTTCCATTATGTTTCTTCTTTCCTTGTAAAGCCATTAGAAGACAGAATAGGAATATCCAAAGTTCAAAAAACCATAGTTCTTTTCAAAGTAACCCACAATATGTAACAAGTCAAATAGGTTCTTTTCAGGAAAAAACAAGTTTCCGCAATCAACACTTTCACTTAGTCACAGCTTCAATCGCCATTTTGAAACATTTATGTAGCTGTCCGTTTAATCTCTTTGTCTGGCTTTTTAAGATGCCAAATCCTTAATTAGCGCTTTTCTCTTTTCCAAAAGTCAAATCCATTTCAATTTTAACAAGAAAGTTCGAATATCCAGCTCTATTTGGTTAATAAGCAATTCATTCCAATCAATCAGTGCTAAAGTAAATTGCTTAAAGGGTCTTTAACTCCTTTCCTTATTTTGCAAAATCTTCAAGCCCCTCAGATCTTCAGCTGCTAGGTAAGGCTGGGGGTCTTATTTGTAAATATCCTTATTCACACGTTGTTTCTCGGCTGGGTTGGTGTCACTCACCTGGCTCCGAAGCACATCGTCCTTTCTTCCTTCCTCCGCATTTCTTGTCCTGATTTGTCGCAGCTTTGTGGCAGCCGCCATGGCTGCTGTCCTCCACAGCTGACTCAGAGGGTTGCCTCTGGCCTCCAAGGAACTTGCCTGTTCCTCTCGGCCGCCCAAGGGGTCCCTCTCTTTCCCCTGTCCCTTCAGGACAGGATCAGTCCGCAGACCTGTCAGCGGCGATTTGGCAGTCGGGGTTTTGCGGGGCTCATCAGAGCCCTGCTATTTCCCCGACTGCATCGCTGCGACACCAAACCAGAAGGAGTGGAGTCTGTCAGTTTCTTGATCTGTTGACAATCAACTTTTTGTGCAGCAGCAACCACAGTCTTCCAGACACTGTTCAGAGAGGTGTACTGTTTTCCTTCACCATAAATCTCCCATTTAAGAAGGGCCTACAAGTTCTCAATAGGGTGTAGGTCAGGTGAAGAAGGGGGCCATGTCATTATTCTTTCATCTTTAAGGCCTTTACTGGCTAGCCACACAGTGGAATACTTTGATGCATGAGATGCAGCATTGTCCTGCAAAAAAATCATGGTCTTCTTGAAAGATGCAGACTTTTTCCTGTACCACACTGCTTGAAGAAAGTGTCTTCTAAAAACTGGCAGTAGGTTTTGGAGTTGATTTTGAGTCCATCTTCAATCCGAAAAGGTCCAACTAGCTCATCTTTAATAATACCAACCCATATCAGTACCCCAACTCCACCTTGCTGGCATCTGAATCGAAATGGAGCTCTGCCTGTTACTGATCCAACCATGGGCCCATCCATCTGGTCCGTCAAGAGTCATTCTCATCTCATCAGTCCATAAAACCTTTGAAAAATCTGTCTTCAGATATTTCTTGGCCCAGTCTTGCTGTTTCAACTTATGTGTCTTGTTCAGTGGTGGTCGGGTTTCAACCTTCCTTACCTTGACCATGTCTCTGAGCACTGAACATCTTGAACTTCTGGGCACTCCAGGTAGCTGGCAGTTCTGCAATATGACAGCACTGGAGGATAATGGGTTCCCGGTAGATTCATGTTTGATTCTTCTCAAATCTTTGGCAGTTAATGTGCATTGTCTTTTTTTCTCAATACATTTCTTGCGATCCTGTTGACTATTTGCAACAAAATGTTTGATGGTTCTCTGATCACGCCTCAATATCATAGCAATTTCAATAGTGCTGCATCCCTCTGAAAGACTTTTTACAGAATTAGATAAAAATTTTTTGCCTATTTTGCCTGAGGAAAAGAAGCTGCCTAATAATTATGCACACCTTGATATAGGATGTTGATTTCCTTAAACCACACCCTCATTATACAATACATCACCTGATATGCTTATATCTACTAAGCATTCCAGTTTATATGCTTGGAGGTGGAAAATATGCATTAAAATGATAATATGGTCAAAATACTTGCCTAATAATTGTACACAGTGTATTTTGATTCCTGTCATGCACTCTGTAACAGAAGGGAATTGATAAACAATGGTTGCTGTTCTGTCATGGGATCATCCAGACATCAAAATTGTGCCTGGTCCTGATCCATCAGGTCTGGGGAAATAGCTGAGAGCTGAGTTTTTCCAGAGGCTAAGATGTAAGATGAGGTAATATACAGAATCTATCATGGCAAGGGATGTTGGGGGAGAGGAAGTTGAAATGGGCTAATGACTGGCAGGGAAAGATCTGTGATGGGAGTTACATTGATGGAGAAGATAATGGCAAGCAAACCAAATGGAATACAGGCATCTTTGACTGTTGAAGAACTACATGTTCCAGGATGGACTCAAGACCACCAAAGAGATTATCTGAAGATCACCAGAGATCGATAAGGACCACACTGAAGAAGATACATTTATCCTCTTCAGTGTTTTTACTGTTTTTATTGCATTCTAACCATTTTAAAATACTTCTGTCAAAACAAGATAGAGATCCGAAAACCTGATCATTTATTCACTTTAGCTTCATGCCCCTTACAGAGCTATTCTAGCTGTAAAAGTCACATATGGATAAACCAAAGTCCCTTATCTTGCAATGTTAGGAATAACAACAAAATTTAAGCTGCTTTCCAAGATATTTCTTGTATGCTGCGTTCTCTTCAATCCTGGGTACCTCCTTCTCCCATTGTAAAATTACTGCCCCAAATAAAGCCCGAGGAGGTGCTCAAAATAAACCATCTCCAGCAGTTAATAACAAAACCAAAACTCCTTGTATTTCTTGTGCCAAACATAAATGTCCAAACTTTACTCCTGCCACTGAAGGCTTTTATATGCATTATATGCTGATCCTTCAGAACAATGCTTTGCCCATTGTTTTGGTTTTCTGTATATGTTCATGCAGTTACAAAGAAATAGATATGTTGAACATCCTTTGGGAAGATGCTGCTACCTCAATGCTTTGAGGAATAGCATTTGCCTTGCAATGCGCTGAAAGCAAAGCACTCCATGGAATAGTTTGTCCTGTCCTGTTCTGTCCTGCTCTGCTTTGCTTGGTCCCTTAACTCCGCACTACTTTAGCTTGATGCAAGGAGCCTCTAGAGCCGTGATGGTGAACCTATGGCGTGCATGCCACAGGTGGCACACAGAGCCATATTGGTGGGCACGCAAGGTCAGTGCCGGCCAGCTAATTTTTGGGCCTTCTGGGCCCACTGGAAGTCAGGAAACACACTGTTTCCGTCCTCCGGAAGGCCTCCGGTGGGGGGAGACTGTTTTTGCTCTCCCCAGGCTCCTAGAAAGGCTCTGGAGCCTAAGGAGAGCAAAATATGGGCCTTCCAGTCCCATTGGAAGTCGGCAAATGGGCCATTTCTGGCCATCACTGCTCTAGAGTTCTCCAGTGCGCTGCTTGGAGAATCCAAGCATGGGTTGATTTGCCAGAGACTGAGTGTAGGTTTTTTTTATTCTTTCTTGACCATGCCCTCTCTGCTTGGCTGAGCTCCAGTTTTTTGACTAAGTCTAGCTAGAGAGATGTGTGTTAGCTTGCTCTGGCAATTAGATCAGAGTTAGCATTTTCTTAGTTCTTTTCCAGCTTGGATTTTTCTAACAGTGCAGGAGCTGAAGATATTGGAGCAAAAAAAGGGAGCATTTACAACATCAGCATTCAGGCTACCTAAAGGCTCCACTGCTGCTGGTGTGTGTGCTGGTCTCCCCTGGGGCTCCAGGCTGACTGCCAACCCCTTAGATCAACAATAGGCAGCTCCCGGAGTTCAGTTCCACTATTTGGGCTCCTTCGGATAGAATGGGTGATTGCTTCCCCTGTTTCTCTCTCCCGCCAGTGTGTGTGCTGGTTTTCCAGCCTCCTAGCACAACTGCCACCACCATTTTGCTCCAAGTTTCAGGGCGATTCCAGAGTCACTGCCCAGTGCGCTGCGGCAAACTCTGACAACGTTGTTTACATCACGGCACCGGGAGAGTGGATTCGGCTTTCGCACCATTTGTTGGCTGGCTACAAGCCGCGGAGGCACTGGGAGAGTCGGATTTCCGCTCTTGCACCGTTTTTGATCGAAGCCAAGCCGCAGCGGTGCTCAGAGAGCTAGATTTCCGCTCTCTTGCCAAATTCAAAGGCGATTAGGCGGCGGTGGCACTGGGAGAACTAGATTCCCGCTTTTGCACTAAATTTAACAGCCAAGAAGCCGCAGCGGTGCTAGGAGAGCTGGATTCCCGCTCTCGCGCCAAAAAAATTGCAGGCAAGACGCAGCGGAGCTGGGAGAGTCAGTTTCTCACTCTTGTGCCATTTTCTTGCAACGAGCAAGCCGAGGAGAGTTCTCCGGCGCTGAGTGGGACCGCTAGCGCACCCTTTACTCTCATACTGTTGTAAGGGTGCTGGAACCTCCCTATTGCAAGAGTCCACTGCCACTCTCTTGCATCGTAGACCAGCTCTGGACTGAAGACAGCTGACTGGTCTGTATAACTGGGTGATTACACAGGGAGACAAAGATGGCGGACCCTGCTCTGTCTTCGGACATTGAGCAGGCTGATATCCCCCTCCCCCAGATCTCACAGGGCACACAATCCTGGCCCCAGGAGTTCCAGGGCAACTACTAGAAGTACTGCAGGGAAGAGCGATGTCAGCGCTTCAATGCTGGCATAGAGAGCAGAGGAGAGAGAGATAAGCTCTGAACTTTTGCCTGCTAAATCCCTTTGAAGTCGGGTTGTCGTGGAAATGAGGGGGGGCATTCCTGGGAAATGACGAGACAAGAAGTCTGAAGAATGACTTGGAAGATAGCCAATGAGAAGCAGAGATTTGGGGATCGGAAAGGGAGGGATTGGGGGGCAAAAGGTCAGTCTTGTCCGTCATTTCCCAGGAATGTCCCCCCTCCTCATTTCCATGACAACCCGACTTCAAAGGGATTTAGCAGGCAAAAGTTCAGAGCATATATCTCTCTTCTCTGCTCTCTATTCCAGCGTTGAAGCACTGACAAGCAGACTCCTAACACCCCTGCCTACTAAAGCATCCTCAGCTTTTGACAAGAATGCTAGGAGGCGCCACAAGGCATTAGAAAAACATTTCTCTAAAGTCCAAAAAAAAAGGCACAAACTGAGGAGGATCAAATGGCTTCCCTTACAGAAGCAGTATTTTCCCGATCTGCACAATCTGCTCACTTGTCTCAACCTATGGAGGCTGAGCAGCAGAGTTGGTCACCAGAGGGTGCTGCTGGGCCACAGTCTCCCCTCTCAGATTGTCTTCAGGAGGATATTATTCCATTGTCCTGCATAGCAATATCTGGGTTCCAATCTGCACCCCTTACTAGATGCTCAGCCCCTGAAGCAGTGGTGAAATATAAAATTTGTTACTACTGGTTCTGTGGGCGTGGCTTGGTGGTGGTGGTAATATGACTGAGTGGGCGTTGCCAACTGTTTTTTTTACTTTTAAAACCATTTTTTCTATAACCTCTTCGGCTGAAGAGGATATAGAAAAAATGCTTTTAAAAGCCTCTGATGATCCCAGCTGACTTACTTTTAAAAGCATTTTTTCAGCCAAAGAAGTTGTAGAAAAAATGCTTTTAAAAATTAAAAAAAAGCAAAAGCAAGATAAGATTACATATAAGGAACTCCTTTATAAGGAAGGAGTCAGACTACAGTTAAAATCCATGGAACAATTAAAAGAAGAAGGGATTATTAAGACTTGGTTTCAATATGGACAGCTGCTGGCCAGATGGAGAGAAGATCAAAAAATTGGTATTTTGCAGCAGGATGAGAATTTGATAAAGCAAATAAGAGATGAAGGTCAAATGCACATAAAAAGGTTGTACAATGCATTATTGGGAATAGATTCAGAAACAGACTTAGTCAAGGATTGTATGATAAAATGGGCACAAAATGTAGGTGAACCAATAATGATGGAAACATGGGAAAAGATATGGGTTAGAAATGTAAGATTTACACAAGCACAAAATTTAAGGGAGAATTTTTACAAAATGTTTTATAGATGGCATTTAGACCCAAAAAAACTAGCTTGTATGTATCCAAATTTACAACCCAAGTGTTGGCGATGTGAGTGTGAAGATGCTACATATTTTCATATATGGTGAACATGTAAAAAGATTAAGGCTTTTTGGATAAAAATATGGTGGATTATTCAAAATATTTTGAAGAAAAAAATTAAATTTACACCACAGTTTTTTCTGTTGGGAATAGTTACGGATTGTACTGTAATAGAGACTAAGCTGGTTTTGAACTTAATAACAGCTGCCAGGTTACTGGTGGCACAGTACTGGAAGAAGGAAGATCCACCTACTATTGAGGAATGGACATTAAAAGTTGTGCATTTGGCGGAAATGGCAAAAATTTCATCATACCTTAAAGACCATTCAAATGAGAGATATATATCGGAATGGAGAAAATGGATTGATTACATACAGAAGAAGTATCCGAATAAGAAGATTCATATAGCTTATGAATGAAATAATATTAAGTAGTTTATGTTTGTTTTTTCTGAGTTATAAGGAGTTAAGGACCTAGGGAGAATATGAAATGTAATAATTTGTTAGCACATTTTAGTTCTTGGTTTGTGAATGCTATACCCTGTGCTCGTTCTGGGAAGTCTAGGGAGGGGGGTGGGGGGAGGGAGGGGAAGGGAGGATGGGAAGGGGAGGGGGGTTGAGGGGGGAAGGGTGGGGGGGTGAAAATGTTTGTATTTTTCATAAAACTTTTCAATAAAAAAAAAATTAAAAAAAAGCTTCTGATGATTGCACGGCTCAGCTGGGCAATGGGGGGGGCAGGGATTTTTGCTACTGGTTTTCTGAACCACCCGCTTCCATCGCTACCGGATCGGACGATCCGGTCCAAACCGGGAGCATTTCACCCCTGCCCTAAAGTGACCTTTACCCCTACAGCAGCAGGGCTCCGCTTGGGGAAAGGTCAATGGCCTGGTTTATCCCAGGACATTCAATACTGTTGGACAGTATTACTTGGTCTATGGTGTGGATGTTTGGGTAGTTTAGGGGTGGGGAATTGTGGTGGGTGGGAGTGTGTTTGGGGATTGTTGTGTGTGTTGGACTTGGTCTTTGGGTGTTAAGTGAATTTTGTTGTATGGGTATACTGTGTATACACGAACAATGACAATAAAGTTATTATTATAAAACCACATTTCAGAGGCTATATCAAAAGGCATAGCAGCAGGGTTGCAACAGAGAAACCAATACCTTTCCATGCCTTCTCATCTACCTTCCCAGATCCCAGCTCACATTACATCATTGCCGGGAACTCCTTCTCCTCAGGTTTCTCTGCATAGTGCAGATTCTATGTGTGGAGAGGAGGACCAAGGAGATCAGGAGCTCTCAGATGACGAAGGGATGATACCTGACAAGCCATCTTTCACTGGCCTTTTCCGCCCTTCTCTTTTCAGGTCGTTGCTCCATAAGGCCAAGACAACAACTAATATGGGCATAGCAGGTGATCCTACAGAACAACCCCAGGGTCTTTCCACATGAAGGACTGTTCGCAGTTCCAACGACTGAACATGAAGTCATTCCTTCTCCTATTTTGTTCATTGACGTAGTTCAACAACAGTGGATCCAACCAGGTTCTATTACAGCCCCAAGCAGACATGACAAGAGACTTTACAGTACAGGCCCAGACCTTGAAGAGCTACTCCATCTCCCCTCAGTGGACACTCCAGTAGCAGTTCTAATGTCCCCACTATTCTTCCCACAGACATAGTGGAAGGACTAAAAGCAGAAGATAGGAAAGCAGAAATGTCTTTCTGCAAAACTCACCAGGCGGCCGCCTGGGCAATCAGAGCAGCTACATCTGCTTCATTTTTTAATTGTGCTTTCTTAATCTGGCTTCGCCAGTTTCAGGAGAGGCTGCCCCCTGAGGACACCAGGCTGCACCAGGATGTAAACAAATTGGTGGCAGCTACTGAATTTTCTGCCGACGCAACTCTGGATGCAGTGAAATTTGCCTCTACAGCCTTGGCTTCAACTATTACATCTCACCGCCTCCTCTGGCTTCGCCACTGGCAGGCTGATATGAAGTCCAAGTGGCAGTTAGCTTCGGCCCCATACAAGTGTTTCAATCTTTTTGGGGAGGTTCTCCAATGCGCTGCTTTGAGAATCCAAAGCTTCGGGTTGTTCAATAGTCGAATAGCCTACACTGAGTGTGTTCCTTTAAATTTTCTTCTTCAGACAAGCCCACTTGCTCGGCAGAGCCTCAGTTTAGTTCACTCAGTCGAGCCTGTGACACTGTCTGAATTTTTTCTCCACTTACTGACTTGACTATTGTTCCTTCTGAAGCTTTGGATTCTTCGATAATAGCAGCAGGGGTGAGTGCTGGGGTCTCCAAGTTAGCCGCAAGAAGATCAGTGCTTCGAAACAAAGAGCCCCGTCCCTCTCCTGCTTGCCACCGGCGTGCGGGTTGGTTCCCCAATCTGCCGGCAATACCGCCCCCGCCATTGACTTTGCCTTCCCCTGGGCGGCTTGGAGTAAATGCCCTGCTCTCAGCGGCACACTCCTCTTCTTAATGACGCTCGTGGGCACGGGGATCACTTGTGAGTGATTAAGCGCTTTAAAACATCAGAGGATTTTTTTCGCCCGCCGCTTCGCTCGCAAGCTCTGGCCGCGACTAGTGTTTTCTCGTCCGTCTCTGTCATACGGAACTGCGGGAGGCGCTGGGAGTGCCTTTGGGCTCGCGCGCCATCTATATCCCTTGGGCGCTGGGAGCGGGACCTTGACTGCTCACGCCTCTCGTCTACTCCTCAATTGCTGTCAGCTCGTTGTGAATTGCTGGGCGAGGGATCGCAAGCCTCATCCTCCATTCCAGGCTTTTCCTGTCATCAGATCCTCGCGCCATTTTTTCCCTGTCAGACCGTCGGGCGCGCTAACAGCTGCCATAATCTGCCTGGCAACTCCCCTGCACATGCGCATTGGCCTGCTAGAGTCAGATTGTCAAACTCCTGTCAGGCCACCTTTTCAGCTGCCTTTATTTCTACTGTGCCTGCCTTTCCGTTGGCAAGGTTTAGAGACTGACTGTTTTACTTACCTTCCTCATTTGCTTATTGTTGATCCTTCATTACTTTAAAAACAACAACAACAACAAATAAAATAGTGCAAAATAAACCCCTGCTATGGCGGAACGTGAGTCCTCTTCCGACCTTGAGGATGCTCAAAGCTCTCCAGAGCGGCCCCTGCAGGATAGACCGCACAGGACATCTCGGAAATGTTCTCATCGCACGTCATCTTCCTCTGTAGCTACATCCTCTAAAAGATCAAAGTCTTCTACTGCTGCTGCTAAAGACACCTCCAGGAGACATAAGGCTCTGGAGCGACAATTTGAAAAAGCGCGTAAGCAGTCGGACAAGGCTAGGGCCACACACCTGCCGCCTCCTCCTTCACCTGTGCCGGAAGCTGAGGACCTGCCTTCACAAGAAACAGCTACACAGCAGGAACCACCTCTCTCCATCCAGACTGAATATCATACAATTTCTGCTCCGGCTTCGGTCCACCATCTGGGCCCCGTGGACCTTTCTCGCAGTGCCTCTCTTCCTTAGAGAGCCCAACCGGAGGCGACATTTACTCCAACAGCTGCAGGCTTGCATGCTGTGGACTCAGCGCCTCCTCCCCCCATTACCTACGACATTCAACGGCTGATTTCTGACACTGTGTCCCGGACCTTAGCGGCAACCGCTCAGCAGCCGACTTGTTATGCGACCTGGCCTCAGGCGCACTATCTTCCTCTTCCTCCTCCACCTCACACGACTCATCAGATGGCCAGTCATTACCAGTCCATGATGCGCCCGGACTCATCCCATCACGACTACAGGCGCAGTGGTGAGTCGTCCTCGGAGGATGGTGATGCAGAACTCCAAGACATGAAGTTCTCTGACGACGAGGGTATGCCTCCAGACAAGCCCGCTTTTCCTGGCCTCTTCAGACCGTCGTTATTTAAGTCCCTTCTACATAAAGCCAAACTAACTACAAAAATGGCGGATCCGTCGGTGCAGGTGGAGCAACCGGGGCCTTCTAACCAACATGAGGCCCTGTTTACGGCGCCTAAGGCTGAAGCAGACTTCATCCCTTGCCCGCAACTATTCTTGGAGGTGGTTCAGCGTTCCTGGGCTTCACCTTCTTCTCTGCCTGCCCCTACGGGACTTGACAAAAAGCTATATTGCTCAGCTCCTAGCTTACAGGACATGCTCCAGTTACCAACCGTAGATGCTCCGGTTGCCAATCTCACCTCCTCGTCTGTCATCTCGGGTGATGTGGCTGATGGTCTACGCTCCGAATATCGTAAGGCGGAGTTTACCTTCTGTCGCACACATAATGCTGCGGCATGGACCATCAGTGGCTACCTCTGCCTCTTTCTTCAGCTGAGCATCGTTAATATGGCTCCGCCAACTTCAGGAGCGCCTTCCTCCAGAGGACACCCGCCTCCACCAGGATGTTAACAAACTGGTGGCGGCTACTGAGTATACGGCGGATGCCTTGCTTAATGCCGCAAAATTTGCATCTTGGGCCTTAGTGTCCTCAGTTACTTCACGCCATTTACTGTGGCTGAAAAATTGGAGAGCTGACGCAAAGTCCATATGGCACCTGGCCTCAACGCCATATAATGGATCACGTCTCTTTGGGGACGCCTTGAATCCCATCCTTGTCGAGGACAAGGATAAATGGAAAGTCATGCCGTCCTCCTATAGGAGAGCTGATCGCAAGCCTTCGCCATACTCTACCAGGCAGCCCTTTCGGGCCGACGCCGAGCCCTCAGGGTCCTTTACATCCAGATCTTACTCACAAGGATTCGACCGTTTGTTCGATAAACCCTCATTCAGGGACCACGGACGGAAGCCTCCAGCGACCAAACGGCCCTTCCGGGGAACTGGTGCCCGTTCCTTCAGAAGAGGAAAATGACTACATACATCTTCCCATCGGTGGCCGTCTGCGACATTTCCTCTCTCAATGGGAGGCCTCGACGACGGATGCCTGGGTGCTCCAAACGATCCGCCTAGGTCTCACCCTGGAGTTCCGTTCTCATCCCCCTCCTCACTTTGTACAATGCCCTCTCTCATCCAATTTCACCAAACGGCAATTGATGGAGGCAGAGATCCATCACCTGCTCCATATTCGGGTCATAGAACCGGTTCCCCCTCAACATCGGGGGACCGGCTTCTACTCAATCTTTTTTCTGGTCCCCAAGGCCTCGGGGGGTTACAGGGGCATATTGGACCTCAAGAGGTTGAACGAGTTTATCATCTATCATCAGTTCAAAATGGAGTCTCTCCGCTCAATTCTGGCTTCCATTCAACCTTCGGACTGGATGACTTCCATCAATTTGAAGGAAGCATACCTCCACGTGCCCATACAACTTTCTCATTGTCGTTTTCTCCATTTTGCCTACAACAACAGGCATTTCCAATACAGGGCCATGCCCTTCGGACTCTCTTCTGCCCCCAGAACCTTTATGAAGCTCCTGGCAGCAGTGGCAGCCCACCTACGTCAACAGCCGGTACGGCTCCACTGCTACTTGGACGATATCCTGGTGCTTTCCCCTTCTCCGATCCGGGCCTCCCGAGACCTGGAGATAGTATGCCGCTGCCTTCATCAACACGGCTTTTCCCTCAACATTCCAAAGAGCCACTTGCAGCCCACTACGTGGATCCTTCACCTAGGGACAGTAATAGATTTGGTGAAGGGCCAGGTGTTCTTGTCAACAGATCGCTGCTCCAGTCTCCAGTCCTTGACATCTCAAGTCTTGTTCTCCCGGAGGGTAGCTTTGCTTCTCCTGTCCCGCCTACTCGGGAAAATGATATCTGTCTGTCGTCCCTTGGGCGAGGTTTCACTCCCGCCAGCTGCAATGGTTCCTCCTCCCCTTTCAGAGGGCCAGGCGGAGCAACTCTTCCACATAAGTATCCCTTCCGCCAGAGGTCACACAGTCCCTCCACTGGTGGTCTTCACCGAGCCTGCTGCACGGCTGTTACTTTCGGAACCTGACGTGTCTTATAGTGACAACGGATGCCAGCCTGTCAGGATGGGGAGGTCACCTTCACTCTCACATCGCCCAGGGTATCTGGTCACCAGAGGATCGCCGCAACGGGATCAACTGGCTGGAGCTCCACGCGATCCGCCTCTCTCTCCTTCGGTTCCAGCAGATCGTGGCAGGGCATCACATCCTAATACGCATGGACAATGTAACAGCAAAGGCACATGTGAACCGCCAAAGGGGGACACGCTCGGGACCGCTTATGGAGGCGACGACACTGCTTCTGACCTGGGCAGAAGAGCATGTCCTGTCTCTTGCAGCAGAACACATTGCTGGGACCATGAACATCGAAGCGGACTGGTTCAGCAGGCAACATCTGGACCACGCCGAGTGGCGTCTTCATCCGGATCTGTTCGCCAAAATTGCTCGCTGGTTCGGCATGCCTCTAGTTGACCTATTCGCCAGCCGTGACAACACACACCTTCCCAGGTTCTTCACCAGGTACCTGTGTCCTCAAGCAGAAGGAGTCGACGCACTCACCTCTCCCTGGCCCAGCGGTCTCCTCTACGCCTTTCCTCCCCTGCCACTCCTTCCTCGCCTGATTCGCAGGATAATAGCGGAAAGGGCCAAAGTCATTCTTATTGCACCCCATTGGCCACGGAGGACCTGGTTTGCGGACTTGGTGGACCTGTCGGTGGCACGACCATGGCGGATACCAGAGGACAGGATCGCTCTCAGCCAGGGGGTCATACTGCACCCAGAGCCTCAGTGGTTGCAGTTGACTGCCTGGCGCTTGAGAGGATCCTGCTGAGGAGAGTCAATGTGCCCAGCAGTGCGATCCCCACTATACAGGCATCCAGACGGCTGTCTACTTGCCGAATTTACAACGCGAGTTGTAAACTTCTGCTCCTGGTGTGCCAAGTCTCACCTGGATCCTACGTCTGCCTCCGTTCCTGAGGTTCTGGGATTCCTCCAGGAAGGCCTCGATAAGCGTCTCGCTCCTAACACGCTTCGTCGCCAGGTTACCGCGTTGAGTACTGTTCTATCTACTCTTGCCAATCTGCTCCTTTCACAGGATCCAACGATTCGTGCCTTCCTCCAAGGGGCAGCCAACCTGCGTCCACCAGTCATCCATCGCTACCCGTCCTGGGACCTGACTTTAGTCCTGCAGGCCCTCATGCATCCTCCATTCGAACCTCTTGCCTCCGTCAGTCTCCGATTCCTGACACTCAATGTGGCTTTCCTAGTCGCAATTACTTCGGCTCTGAACTTGTGGCCTTGTCGGTGAGACGTGACCTCTGCGTTTTTCACACAAACCACGTCGTAATGAGACTAGACCCCTCATTCCTGCCTAAGATAAATTCCTCCTTTCATCGGGCTCAGGAATTGATCCTCCTGGACTTCTGTCCGGAACCTCGACTTCCTCTGGAGGCAAACTGGCACCTTTTGGATGTCCGCCGAGCTCTTTGCAGATATATTAAACGAACAGAACACTTCCAAAAATCAGAAGCACTCTTTGTTTCCTTTCTGCCTGCCACTATGGGCCGGAAGGTTTCTTCCACGACAATTGGGAGATGGATGAAGTCTTGCATCTCCAGGGCATATTCATCTAGGAACAGACCGGCTCCGCCTAGGATCCTTCCTCCACCAGGAGCGCCGCCACCACGGCTGCTTGGGCCACCAACGCATCCGTCTCTGACATCTGCAGGGCGGCTACCTGGTCATCCTTGAATCCCTTCATCCGGCACTACAAAGTGGACTCCTTCGCCTCGGTGGAAGCGTCATTTGGTCGCCGTGTGCTCCAAGCTATGTGTAATTCTTCAGACGCCATACAGCAGCCAGCCTCCCTCCCTGACTGAACTTGCTTGGGTACATCCTGAAGCTTTGGATTCTCCAAGCAGTGCGTTGGAGAACGGACATTGCTTACCTAAACATCCCTTCTCGACGCGCTGCTGGAGAATCCAACCCACCCAGCCTGGCTGCTGAGGATTCTTCCCTGACGCTCTACTGCTACTTCCTTTGTGAACAAAACTGAGGCTCTGCCGAGCAAGTGGGCATGTCTGAAGAAGAAAATTTAAAGGAACACAGTGTAGGCTACTCGACTATTGAACAACCCGAAGCTTTGGATTCTCCAGCAGCGCGACAAGGGACGTTCAGGTAAGCAACGTCCGTTTTAGACCCTATTCTAACTGAGAACAAGGATAAGAGAAGGTAATGTCCTCCACTTATAGGATGGCAGATCATAGATACACCCCTTACTCCCACAGGCAGTCCTTTTGAGCTGACACTGGCTCTAACGTGCTACAGTTTCAGTGGCCCTACTCCCAGGGGTTTGATCGTTCTTCAGACAGGCCTACCTTCAAGGACAGAGGTAGGCGTCAGCACCAGACAAAACAACCATTTTGAGGGACCATCAATAGGTCCGTTCATCGAGGGAAGTGACTACCAATCCATTTTTCCCATTGGTGGGCGGTTACAACACTTCGCAAGTCAATGGGAATCGTCCACAACTGACTCTTGGGTTCTCCAGACTGTGAAGCTATGCCTCACATTGGAGTTCCTCTCGAGCCCTCCCAACTGCTTCATCCAATGCCCCATTTCCAGGAATCTTGCAAAAACACAACTGATGGAAACCAAGATCCAACATTTGTTGGATATTTGGGCCATCGAACCTGTCAGCCTCCGACTTTACTGCTTTGGCTGCCATAAGAAATGGGTGGGAGAGAATTAGAGAGTGTGGGGGGGGAGTGTGCTGGAGGATTTTGAAGAAACGAAACCTAATCTCTGAAGTCGCTATCGGGTCAACCGTCATCACGTTCCTGATTGATGACGATGCCAGACGTGCTTCCACCTGACTTCTGGGAGACCTTTGGATTGGGTGATTGATGATGGACAGTGGGAGGGGATGCTTTCTATATGCAACTTTCGTGCCTATTGCTTTAGTTTTAGCTTTTCCTTGGTAGCGTTCATTTCATTTTCCAGTAAAAGTACATTACTCTATAAATAATGGAGTTTGGCTCATTCTTTCCTGGACTTTGAAGGAAGCACACCTGACATTAAACTGAAATTCACTCCAGTCATCCCAGATAACCACCGAGGGGACTGAGATCCAGATCATGTCGGACCAGGAAAGTGAAGAAGGACAGATGGGAGCATCAGGTTCTACGATACCTTCACTTCAAGCAGAGAAAGAAGCTGCCGAATGGTTGGAAAAACTCTGGCTGAGAGAGGAGCCTGAGGAAGCCAGATGGTCGAAAGGAGTAGGAAGGCTGCTGGACTGGGGGGGGACCCCCCAGGGAGTAACCAGCTCCAGACCCCGTAAGAGAGAGGCAGTGTGGCTGCAAGAGCAAAAGGAAAGCCTCATGTTGGCACAGGCATTGCAACTCCTCCGTGATGTTGAAGAAAGCCGGAAAAGCCATGAGTCTTATGGGCTCCCTGTAGAGAAGGGAGGAGACGGCCCCAGGGGAGAGCCGGAAGAAACAGCCTGTGGGGGAGAGGATGAGGAAGCTGAGGAAAGAACATCTCAGGCTTCTGGAGCTCAAGTGAGGGATGCAGCAGGTCAGGGACCCCCAGCCTTGCAGCCCCTCCCCCGCAGACGTAAAAAACCAAAGATTTCCCCCCAACCGGGAAATATGATGGGAATCCGAAGACCTTGGGGTCTTTTTTGACTCAAGTGTGGAACCACATGCAGGACTGGGGGGAGGACTACTTATCAGATGCCGCTCGAGTGAGATGCATCACAAACGTATTAGAGGGAGCAGCAGCTGGATGGTGGTCCTCCACAATAATAACTCCCCCTTGCTGAGAAACTACAACCAGTTCATGGGGGCTCTTAGGAGGCGGTTTGAAGACCACCTAGCTGAACGGAAACCGAGACTTAGAATGAAAGGCATCCAGCAACACCGGAGATCAGTGGCAGAATATACCCAAGAATTCCGTGAGCTGGCACCCTATATGACAGGGTGGTCAGAAGCGGCTCTACTGGAGAGCTTCAAAGATGGGCTGAATGAAGAGATATACAAGGACTGTAGAGGCCAGGGGGGTCCCCGAAGACTTGCAGAGTTGGTATATAGCAGCTGAGGATGTGGAGATCGAGCTGGCCCGAAGCCAACTCCGAGGGGGGCGTGCTGGAGACCCGTCATCCTCCTTTCACGTAAAGGAGCACCTAAGATGGCTGAGGGGAAGGCGGAATTCAAACCGAAGTTGAAGCCCTTCACCTGTTTCAAATGTGGGAAGGAAGGACATCGGGCTGCCGAATATTTCTCCAAACCAGTACCAAAGACCACCGGCTTGGGACCAAGGAAGGCCGACAAACCACCCGCAAAAACCCGCAGCACTGCCCTGAAAGGAGAAGTTGAGTTCGCTCTGCGAAACAAGAGTGAGCTGGGAACTCCGACCACCGACGACGACGACAGCGGGACGGACTCTGACTCCGATGATCTGGTGAGTCACACAGAGGACCCCATGCTCATCCCCGTAGAAATAAGGGTGCCATCCACAGGCACACAAGTGCAGAGGTTAGCCCTACTAGACTCTGGGTGCACCAGGTGCATAATCAGCCCGAAGGTGGTGGAAAAGACAGGCCTGAGACTAAAAACCTTAAAAAGGCCCATTGCGTTCTGTTAGTTGGACGGATCAATTGCAGGAGGGGGCCCAGCCAGCTTTGTGACTGAACTCATTGAAATGCAGTTGGGGGATCACGTAGAGAGTCTCAGATTTATTGTGGCCCCTGGCATGGAACGACCCCTCATACTTGGGCTGCCTTGGCTCCGTAGATGGAACCCACGGGTTAATGTCAATGTCGTGACCAAAATATAATACCATCTTGCTTTAAATTGAAATTCCATACCCACACAACATCTATCCAACGTATTCTTAAAAGAACTGAAATGGCATTACTTAGAAATGAAATCCATAGCAAAAGATTCCTATTGGATCAAGTAAACAAGGATCTATTAGCTTCATACTTAAAGATAAGCAATATTATTCACCCCATATTATGGGACAAAATAAAACAGCTTGCCACCTGGAGATCTGAAATAGAAACCACTCATAAAACTTACAGACATTTAAAGAAACTTAAGAAATTAGAACATAAAAAACCTCCAACCACAACACAACATCATTTAAAACAAGTAGTATACAATGCTTCCGATAGAAAACTAACAACAGCAGAAACAAATGTCTTAGCAAAGGGCTTTAATTTTGCAGTGGCACCCAATAAAATTCCAATAGAAACCATCATATGCGAAGTTGAAACCAGCCTAAAGAAACTCAGTGCTGACGATGCTGATAAAGTCAGACATGACGTCACCAACATTCTATGTACTAGTAAACCACCTAAAAGCAACTTATCAAAAGAAGAACAAAAAGCACTGCAAGTTTTAAAAAACGATAATAGCATAATGATATTACCAGCAGATAAAGGCAATGCAACAGTAGTAATGAACACAGTGGACTATGAAAAGAAACTGTCTGACTTACTTCAAGACGCCACATATAAACCCATAAACACAGACCCAACAACATATCTAGAAAAAACCACGAAGATAAAGATAAAATCAAGTACTATAAGTAAAGAAATCCAACAAAAAATTATTCCCAGAGAAAAATCATCAAAATGCCCAAAACTGCATGGCCTCCCAAAAATACACAAAGATGGAATACCTCTCAAACCCATAGTAAGTTCCATAGGCTTCATGTATGGATGTTTAAACCCCTCCAATCCATACATGAAGCAGACTGACACCCACCATGAAGAGCTCGCACGGCCACAAACACGAAGCCAAACAACAACAACGCAGCTCACCAGCTCAAATCCCCCTGCAACTCAGACTAAGCTGAGCACAACCAAGCCCCCACCCAAACAGAACACACCCCCAGCCAATCAGAGCACAACCAACCCCCCATCCAATCAGAGCACAGCCAAGCCCCTAACCAATCAGAACACACCTCCACCCAATCAGAACACAGCCAAGTTCCCACCCAATCAGCTCACACCCCCACTAGCAGTTAAAAGGAAGAGACAGCTGCAATCTCACATTGCTCCTGGAAGCACGAAGCCGAGAACACCAGCCTGAAGATGACGAATGAGACTTCGTCGAAACGTCGCCAAGACACTTCCAATTTTACGCGGGAGAAGACCCGAATAACCAAAGACCTACATACATACATACATACATACATACATACATACATACATATATATATTGATTTATATACTGATCTATATATATAGATCAGTATATAAACTTGAGAAGACGTGTATGTATATGTATAATATGTGTGTGTGTGTGTGTGTGTATCTTTTTCATAGGTTTATATGTGTATTATTGTTTTAGCCAGGGTTTTTCCTACGTAAATCAAGATGTTTATATAGCCATAGTTCAGTGAAATCCCAATTCACTATTTTCTAGGCTTTATCAGACATTAACCGGTATTTTGCTGTCTGTTGAAAAACCCTGGCTAAAACAATAATACACATATAAACCTACAAAAAAAGAACAAAATTAATATTTGACCGTTACAGGGAGGAGTCATAAGATGAGGGTGTGGCTAACTGATGAAGACAAATAAATCAGAAATAGATCTATTTTAGTCTCCCTTAAGTCTTACAATAGACAGCAAAATGCTGGTTAATGTCTAATAAAGCCTAGAAAATAGTGAATTGGGATTTCACTGAACTATGGCTATATAAACATCTTGATTTACGTAGGAAAAACCCTGGCAAAAACAATAATACATACATACATACATACATACATACATACATACATACATACATAAATATGTCCACGCAGGTGTGAGCAGAGACTTCTTCTGTCATGCAGGTGTGGGACATATTTTAATGTTATTGGTTAAAGGCTGATAGTTTTCCTTTAAAAGGGGCTATCAGCCGGAAATTGCATGTTGGTTTCACTGAGTCATTATCTGCAATAAACGTTGCTGCTGGAAGTTTGGCTTCTCATCTGTGTTCCTATTCCCACACATTCCATTGGCGATGAAGGAGGAATTGCTGGGCCCTGAGCCAACGTAGAGATAAAAGAGGCACGCGTGAATGGAGACTGTTTTGGAAAGAGAATGGCTAATTCACCACAGTTTGTTCTGTTTGATCCTGAAACACAGACATCGGATTCTTATCTAATCCTTTTTGACTGTATATTGGAAGCTAATGACTATACCAATATCACAGACAATTGTAAATGAGCGCTTTTTTTGAGCATTTGTGGAAAAGAAGTGTTTGAGACAGCGAGGGCCCTCATTGTACCCCAATCCCTGCAGACAGTTCCTTGGGACATATTATTAAGCAAATTGAGGGAACATTATGCTCCTTGACTATCTTGCATTGCTAGAAGACATGCTTTTTACCATAGGGACCAAGCGAAGGGTGAGTCTATCAGTTGTTATATGGCAGCCCTCAGGAAAGCAGCTATCTATTGTGAATTTAGCAACTTAGATGAAGCCCTTCGAGACAGATTGGTCTGTGGGGTTTGGGATGTTTAGTTACAGAGACGATTATTGGTGAAACCAATGTTAATGCTACAGACAGCAGTAGAGGAGGCGCAAGCCGCTGAATCATCGAATAGATTGACAGAAGAGATACAGAAGTCGGGCAGCCCCCTGGTGGCTAGAAGGGGGGAAACCGTCCATCTGGGAGAGGTGGAATTACAGGATACTAAAGATGAGAGAAATAATCATGATGATGTCCATCGGTTGAGAGCGGCTAGCAAGGAGCATAGATGGACAGAGGATCGAAAGTTGTTCTCCTCGTGTATAGGGTGCAGCGGACTGCCCCCCCAACTGGACAGACTTCAATTCAAAATGGGGGGAAATGTGGCCCACCGAGGCTAAGAACCCCAGAGGACGAGTGTTTTACTATTAACACAGATGCTTGTCATTCAGAGAGGGTCAATCAAACCAGGATTCCAGGAAGTAGTAAAATTTACATTACTGTCCTTATTGTGGGATCTCCCTGCTGGATGGAAGTGGATACAGGGTTGGCAACAACAATTGTATCCTGGCAGACTCTACAGAAATTGGTGCCACACGGAGCTGAGTGGAAGCTTATGTTTAGTCTTATTCATTTGAGAGATTATCAAGGAAATAATATCCCCATTAAGGGTAGCAGAAAGTTCCACATAGAATATAATGACTTCTCCGGGCCACTTAAATTGATTGTTGTTGAAAGTGCACTGCCTAACCTCCTGGGACTGGATTGGTTTGCAGCATTGGGGTTAGAGAGTACTGGGGTTCATAAAATCCAGGGAGAAACCATCGGAGAGTTGAGTAAAGAGTTTGCCGATGTGTTTGACAGAAAGTTGGGAGAATATAGGGGTACACCGATATCCTTCAGTTTGGACCCCAAGGTGGCACCAATAAGAATGAAACCGAGGAGGGTGCCATTTGCACTAAAGCCCAAAGTTGACAAACAACTAGATAAATTGATTCAGCAAGGCGTACTGGAACCGGTGGACCACACCAAATGGAAGACCCCTATTGTGACACCAGTGAAACCAGACAGGTCGGTCGAATTTGCACGGATTATAAATGTACGTTGAATATGGCTCTTCAACATAATACTTATCCATTACCAGTGGTGCAGCACTTGTTACATTCGTTGGTGGGGTGGGGTAAGATCTTCACAAACTTAGATCTTGCCCAAGCGTATCAGCAGCTCTCTGTAGATGACGCCACTGCTGAAGCCCAAACAATCATAACGCATCGGGGGGCATTCCGTTGTCACCGCCTACAGTTTGGGGTGTGTGTGGCCCCAGGGTTGTTTCAAAGCCTGATGGAACATTTGTTATATGGCATCCCTGGGCCTGTGTCCTATTTTGATGACGTGCTCATATCTGCTACCAATAAAACGGAATTATTTGAACGACTATGACTAGTGCTACAAAGATTTCAAGAGGCTGGACTAAAGGTAAAGGAAGAAAAGTGTAAAGTAGCAGTAAATCAAGTCGAGTTCCTGGGATACCTGGTCAATGCGTCCGGATTGCATTCCACCAAGGAGAAAGTACAAGCAATACAGGCTGCGCCAACACCAAGGAATAAGATGGAACTCCAGGCCTTTTTAGGGCTCCTCAATTTTTATAGTGTGTTTTTGTGACAAAAGGCATCTGTCGCTGAACCACAACATCGACTATTGGGGGAAAAGGTGCTGTGGGTATGGGGGCGCAGAGAAGCAGCTGCATTTGTGGGGGTATCACTACCCAATTCCCCCACAATAGGCAATCCTTCTGCACTGAAAGTTCGTATTGCCTTGCCCGGAATGGCTTAAACTCTACACTCCCTGTCTCTTTAGGCCATCCCCTCCACACCCAGTTTAACACTTGCATGATCATTCGGTCTTTTCTCGACTGGGTTGCCACTTCCGTTGCCATAACAAGAACGGATGGCATGGTCTCAATCAGCAGTACTGATGCTGCTGAAGCTGGATCCTCCATTAGATTAAGTACCCACAAGGCTAAGGAAATCATTATTAGAGACTCTACACGAAGGCCACCCCAGAATTGTAAGGATGAAGGGGTTGGCCCGTAGTTATCTGTGGTGGCCAAATATAGATAGAGATATTGCGGAGTGGGTGGCGTTGTGTCAAGCATTCCAGGAATTGAGACCGGCACCTCCTGCAGCACCACCATGGGACTGGGAAACACCGAAAGGCCCCTGGTCTAGAATACATCTCGATTTTGCAGGGCCAATAAAGGGGTTGTCCCTCCTAATTGTTGTGGATGCATATTCCAAATGGCTGGAGGTAGCCATAATGAGGTCAACCACGACGGATGCTGTTGTGAGAGTATTAAACAAAATGTTTGCAACACATGGGTTCCCGGACGTGTTGGTATCGGACAATGGGCCGCAATTTACGGTAACGGCATTCAAGGTATTCCTAGTAAACCGAGGAATATGTCATGCCCTGGTTGCGCCATTTCACCCCACGAGTAACGGGCATGCAGAGCGAATGGTGCGAATGATGAAAGAGGCCTTGACTCGAATGGGTCAGAAACTTGAACAAGTATTTGTTCAACCAACACGTCACTCCCTGTGTAGCCACCGGAAAGAGCCCAGCCAAATTACTTATGGGTCGCTGGCTGAGAACAAATTTAGATAGAATACACCCCGATTATTTGACAGAAACCCTCACAGACTGGGAAAGTACGGTCAGAACCTTTGAGCAAGGCGATCTAGTATATGCCCGGAATTATACTGGTCAACCCATATGGGTCCTGGCACAGATTACAGATGTTACGGGTCCCCGTTCATACCGGGTGGAGCTCAAGGATGGGCACCTGTGGCGCCGACATATCCTTCAGCTTCGGAGACGATTGAGGGGGACAGCCATTAGGGAGCTGGAAGAAATAAACCAGGGTGGGAATCCGGAAGAGTGAGAGGGACAACAATGCAGTGAAAGGGTATCTGAAGGGCTGAGGCCAGTGCAGAATGAAACACCTGTTATTGAGGGTCCATTGCCATGGAGCTCGTCTCGCTTTTCCCCATCTCCAACTGAGGGATATGTTCAGCCCCTCCCCCCGAGAGTATTTGTAAGCCATCTGATGTAGTTGAAGAATCGTCAAGAATGACGATTGAAGCCATATACTTCAAACAGACGGCAAAAGTAATGATAAATGGAGAACTGACCGATCCTATCGAAATAGAAAAAGGTACTAGATAAGGCTGCCCATTTAAAAGTGATATAGGCCTATAGTTCTTTGGCTGACTATGGTCTTGATCCTCTTTTGGAATCAAAGAAATAAATGCTGTTCTCCAAGATGAGGGTACATCTCCTTCAGATTGTATTTTAATAAATAATTCCTTAAGTGGTTCCACCATTTCTAACTGCAAATTTTTATAATAAACAGCTGTCAATCCATCTGTCCCAGGAGCTTTACCCACTTTCAACTATTTAATTGCTAAGACAATTTCTTCCGAGGTTATCGGTTGATTCAAACCTTCCCTTGCTCTTCTGTAACTATAGAAATATTCACCTCCTGTAGATATCTATCTATACCTTGAATTTTATCATCAGCATACAACCTCGTGTAAAATTCTAAAAATGCTTTTTTAATCATGTTTTGCTGATACACCTCTTTACCTTTATATTCTATTTTCTCTATACTACGTAGCTTTTGTTTTTTCCTTAACAAATATGCTAACCATCTACCTGGTTTGTTAGCATTACAGAAAGTATTATGTTTAGTATATTGCAGACTAGTTGCAGCCTGATCTGCCATCAACATATTAAATTGCCCTCGCAATAAATGAATTGCTTCTTTTGTTTTCCTTTCTGCTGGGTTCAGTGTTAATACTTGCTCTCTCTTTTTTATTTCCTCTTCTAAATCAATCCGTTTTTTTTCCTGTCTATGTCTGTGTTTATTATTCAAATATATTACAATACTTCTCATATATGCTTTGCTTGCATCCCATACCACTTCCATAGATGTACCTTTATGCATATTCATAACAAAAAATTCTTTCAAAAATTTTTTACATTCTTTCACATTTTCCTCATATATAAACAAATTTTCATTTAACCTCCAGGACCTCCTGGGTCCCTTTTCATGTTCCAATTCCATCCAAACCGGGCTATGATCTGTTAATGTTTTTGGACATATCTTCGTCTTCTTCACCCTAGAAAGAAAGTCATTAGTAATTAATATAAAATCAATCCTAGAAAGGGATTGGTGTCTATCAGAAAAAAAAGTAAAGTCTTTTTCTTCGACATTCCGTTCTCGCCAGATATCTCTCAACTCCATATCTTCCATCATATCAAAGAAAGATTTAGGCAATCTAGCGTGCATTTGAATATTTTGCGAAGGTCCTTTTTTGTCTTTTTTAGTATCCAAAACTCCATTCCAATCACCCAATAATATACATGATTTGTAATCCCATTGTATTAATTTGGTATGTAAAAGCTTGTAAAATTTTTCTTGTTGTTGGTTAGGTGCATATACTCCAATTAAAAGTATTTTTCCCCCTCTATTAAAATTTCAATTGCTATATATCTTCCTTGATCATCTGCTTCAATTAATCTAGCTATTAAGTCTTTTTTTAAGTATATAACTATGCAATTTTTCTTTTCTGGTGCAGATGCTACAAAATGTGTTCCCAATCTTGCGTTTATCAAATATTTTTGGTCTTTCATTCTAATATGTGTCTCTTGCAAACAAATTACTTCATTTTTGTACTGTTTCAGATAATGAAATATTTTCCTCCTCTTTTGTGGTGAATTTAAACCATTGACATTTCAAATTAAAAATCTAGTTGCCATTCTTGGCTCCTTGAAGCTTTTGGAGCATCAGCTGAAAATCTTCCTGCATTTTCCTCTTCGGCCTTGCTCCTCCCACTGCTTCTGTTTTTGTGATTTCTTGAGTTTTCGTCTGGATTTGCCACACCTTTAATTCTTCTCTACGCTTAGTTGCCGCTCAGGTCTGTCTCTGATCCTTTGGTTCCTCTATTTTTTCCAATAACACCGGAGCTTGAACAATGCCCGAGAGTTGTATTAAGTCTTCTTGAGTAATCAAAACCCCTCCTTGGGCCTGTGCCTGCATTTCTTCTTTCTCCCCCTTTCTTGCCTCCTCTGCTTCCTTTCTTCTTCTAACTTCTGGGGGCGGTGGGCATCCAACCTTTAATACATTTGTGTAAAAGTCTCTTGCCTTCCAAACTGTATTGAGATGATATCTTTCTCCTAAGTAATTCACCACTAATCCAACTGGAACCTCCCATCTGTACTGTATCTGGCGATTTCTAAGTTCTTCCACCAAAAAAGCATAGTCCTTTCTGGTTCTCAGAATTTTGGGGGGAATTTCTTTCAATATTAAAACCTCCTGCCCTGCCACTTGAAGTTTATTTTTGTAGGAAGCTTGTAAAATTTCATTTCGTATCCTCTTGTTGTAAAGTAGATTACAATATCTCTTGGTAAATGTTTCTGTCTGGCAACCTATGAGTTAACACGATAAATTTTGTCAATTTGCCATTCAAGATCTGCCTTTTGTTCTCCAATTATCTGTGCAAGGGCTTCTGCAAAGATCTCTCACAAATTCTCTTGATTATTTTCTCTCAGGCCTCTTACTCTCAGGGCAAACTCCATCACCCTATATTGTATCATTGTCACTTCTAAGTCTGCCCTCTCCATCTTTGTCTGGACCTCGCCCATTTTATTTTCCAAATCCATATTGGATTGATTAATTTCTTCCACTCTTTCCTCCAGCCCTTCAATATGGCTTGCCAGACCCTGAAATGCCAAAACAATATCTTCTCTGATTTCCTTATTTCAAATTTGAATCACCTCTTTAATTTCTGCCATCTCTTCAGCCAAATCCTGCATTTTTTCTTCAAAGACAGAAGTAATTTTTTCCTCTAAAACAGAGGCTTGTGTCTTTAAAGCTTCCTGTAAAACTTCCAGTGTTAATATTTATGGTTCCGTTGGAGCTGACAAAGATTGCAATTTAGGTAGTTGGACTGGTGATCCCCCAGCACTTTTAGCCGCAACAGTTTTTATTTGCCTTGAAGCCATTTTCTAATTTTCAATTTTAATTTTAAACTTTTGCAACAGCCAAAACAATAAGTCCACTAAATCAAGTTAATTTCCAGTCCTCGGTAATTTTTTGATTCGTCTAAAGTCAATTTTAAATCTTCATTCTTTTGAAGTAAAATCCAATAATTTTAAACGGGCTGTCAGCGCTAGACAATACTTTGCTTTTAACTTTCACGCCCCATTAAGGCTCCGGCGCCATTTCCTTTCTCTTTCTTCCCTTAATAATCCAGAAGGAAGTATATAATACACATTCAAAGTTAAAGTTTGGTACTTGCAATTATGATCACTCCTGCCTTTGCTCTGCCTGCTTTTGTATCCAGTATTTTGAAAGATTGTTGCAGGGCTGGTCGCAGCATCTTGTTCTGCTTAAAGCAGAAGCGTCCCAGATCCGGAGCTCTGTCGGGCTTCCAGGGAGCTCTCACTCTTCAAGCCCCAGAATTACTCCTGGGGCTCTGGGGGAGTTCTACCCACGCCCAGCTGCTCTCTTTCCCCCCTTTTCCCGAGGGGAAAGTTTCCAAGCCACTAGACAGCTGATTTTCACTGTTCTAGCAGCTTTAACGCGATCGCGGGGCTAGCGCTCCGAAGGGAGCGACCATCAACGCCTATGGTGCCACCGGAAGTCCCTTTATATTGACTTTAGAAGTCTTAAATAGATTAGAGAAGAAAAAGAGATAAAAGGCATGAAAATCCGAAAAGAAGAATATAAACTACAAGCCTTTGCAGACCATTGGGTTTTTATTATTGAAGAACTATTAATAACAATAAATAAATTGATAGAAACTATTGGAGAATTTGGGAAAGTAGCTGGCTTGAAAATTAATAAAGATAAAACGAAGATAATGACTAGAAATATGTTGAAAAAGCAAAAAGAAGAACTGATGGAGGCTTCAAAAATGCAGGTTACAAATAAAGTAAAATATGTGGGGATATATTTAACACCAAGATGTAGCGCACTTAAAGAAAATAACTATAATAAGCTTAAACAACAGATAGGCCAAGATTTGATGAAATGGGGAAACTTGCAGTTATCTTTGATCGGTAGAAACTCAACTACCTACCTACTGAGGTGGAATCGATTAAGTGGTTCCGCCCCAGGTGCCTGATGGAGCCTGACAGATTCCAGATGGAGCTTGGGCCATTTCCTGAGACTCTAGCTCACAACTCGACTGAAGACCTGGTGGCAGCCTGGGATAGGATGGCCACTGGTGCTTTGGATCGGGTTGTGCCTTTGCAGCCTCTGACCCGGTGTCGAAATCGCCTGGCTCCTTGGTTTTCCGAGGAGCTGAGGGAAATGAAGCGCCGGAAAAGACGCCTGGAGGGTAATTGGAGAGCCAGTCGTTCCGAATCTGACCGAACACTGGTGAGGTCTCATATTAAGACCTACTTAGTGGTGATAGCAGCGGCAAAATATAATTATTTTTCTGCTCTTATTGCATCGGCAGAAAATTGCCCAGCCGCCTTGTTTAGGGTGACCCGCTCCCTCCTCCACCTGAGAGCTCGGGAAGACCCCTTACAAGGTCGAGCTGAGGATTTTGCACAATATCTGCACAATAAAATAGCTCAAATTCGGGAAGGTTTGGACTCTAACTGGGTTCAGATAGGGTGATGGAGGCAGGTCTTGAAGATGTTATTTGGGATGGGTTTGACCGTGTGACCCCTGAAGACATGGACAGATTACTGGGGAAGTTGAATGCGACCACATGTTTATTGGACCCGTGGCCTTCCTGGTTAGTACTGGCTTCCTGAGAGGTCACACGAGGCTGGCTCCAGAGAATTATAAATGCTTCTTTGAGTGAGGGTTTCTTGCCTTCCACCCTGAAAGAGGCGGTTGTGAGGCCCCTCCTCAAGAAGCCCTCTCTGGACCCGGCTGTGTTAGCAAACTACCGTCCAGTCTCCAACTTTCGCTTTTTGGCAAAGGTTGTTGAGAGTGTGGTAGCACAGCAACTCCCGCAGTATCTGGATGAAACTGTCTACCTAGATCCATTCCAGTCCGGCTTCAGGCCTGGTTACAGCACTGAAACGGCATTGGTCGCATTGGTTGATGATCTCTGGAGAGCTCGGGATAGGGGTTGCTCCTCTATCCTGGTCCTATTAGATCTCTCAGCGGCTTTTGACACCATTGACCATGATAACTTGCTGCGCCGACTGGAGGGGCTGGGAGTGGGAGCACTGATCTATGGTGATTCTCCTCCTATCTCTCTGACCGGTCACAGTCTGTGTTGGCAGGAGGGGTGAGGTCGACTTCAAGACACCTTATTTGTGGGGTGCCACAAGGGTCGGTCCTTTCGCCTCTTCTGTTCAACATTTATGTGAAGCCGCTGGGTGAGCTCATCCGTGGTTTTGGGGTACAGTGCCATCTTTACGCTGATGATACTCAGCTGTACATCTCCACCCCAGACCACCTCAATGATGCCCTTGCAGTGATGTCCCGGTGCCTCGAAGCCATGCAGATCTGGATGGGGAGAAATAGGCTCTGACTCAATCCTTCCAAGACCGAGTGGCTGTGGCTGCCGGTGTCTCAATATAGCCAGCTGATACTCGTTGACTATTGAGGGCGAGTCATTGGCCCCCACAGAGAAGGCTCACAACTTGGATACGCGGCTGTCTTTAGAAGAGCACATGACGGCCGTGGCCAGGGGAGCTTTCTATCAGGTTCACCTGATTCACCAGTTGCACCCCTTTCTAGATCGGGACTCCTTACGCACAGTCACTCATGCCCTCGTCACTTCCCGACTGGACTACTGTAATGCTCTCTACATGGGACTACCCTTGAGGTGCACCCAGAGGCTCCAACTGGTCCAGAATGCAGCCGTGCGGGTGATTATGGGAGCGACATGGCGCTCACATGGTGCTCACATGTAACACCTCTCCTACGCGAGCTGCATTGGCTCCTGGTGGTCTTCCAAGTGCGCTTCAAGGTGTTGGTTCTTACCTTTAAAGTGCTCCATGGCTTAGGACCTGGGTACCTACGAGACCACCTTCTGCAACCGATAACCTCCCACCAACCAGTACGCTCCTACAGAGTGGGCCTCCTCAGGGTGCCATCAGTAAAGCAATGTCGGCTGGTGGTTCCCAGGAGGAGAGCCTTCTCTGGGGGCACCTGCCCTATGGAACAGGATACCCCCAGGGATACGAATGATCCGAGATCTCCGTACTTTCAGTCGTGCCTTGAAGACCTTTCTATTTCACCAAGCCGGACTGGCATAAATTTTCAGTTTATCTAAATTCTACGCTGAGGATCTTAATTGATGAGCCAAATTGGTTTAATTATTTTAAATTAAATTATTTTTATTTCACATTAGATGTATGTTATTCTGACTGTTCACCACCCTGAGTCCTTTGGGAGAAGGGTGGTATAAAAATTAAATAAATTAAATAAATAAATAAACTATTAAGATGAATATTTTGCCCAGAATTTTGTACTTATTTCAGACAATTCCAATCAAGTTGGGTAAGGAATTTTTTGTAGATTTAAATAAAATGATATTGAAATATATTTGGCAAGGGAAAAAAGCGAGAATAAAATTAAAGCTGTTACAAGATGCTAAAGTTAGGGGTGGTTTTGCTTTGCTTAATTTTGAATTGAATTACCAAACTGCAAGTTTAATGTGGATTAAAGAATGGATAACTTTGAGAAATACCAAATTATTGAATTTGGAGGGACATGATTTTTTGATGGGGTGGCATGCCTTTTTATGGTACAAAGGAACAAAAATACAAGGGTATTTTAGAAGACATCAGATACAGGAAGCTTTATGGTTGAACTGGGAGAAGGTCAAAAAATAGCATTATTTGAAGATTCCAGTCTGGGTATCTACAATTGAAGCTTTTTCATATCCAGTAATATTTAAAAGGGAACAAATTATTAGGAATAGTGAACTATTGGATGAAAAGGGTGAACTTAAATTAAAGCAGGATCTAGAAGATCAGAGATGTAATATGGACTGGTTTTCATACATGCAAATATTTTCTAGATATCGAGAGGATCTCAAACAAGAAGGTATTTATAATATTTTGACTAATTTGGATAAGATTTGTTAGAAGTAAAACTGGAAGAAGAACAAGTTAAAAAAGCACTGATAGCATGGGGGGAAAATTTTGGCTATGGTATTGATTTAGAGAAATGGCAAAAATTGTGGTCACATAATTATAAAATGACAATGTCAACAGCATATAAGTAGAATATGTATAAGATGTTTTACAGATGGCATCTACCCCCAACAAGGATAGCCAGGATGTTCCAGAATAAATCGGAGAAATGTTGGAAGTGCCATCAGACTCCAGGATCTTATTACCATATGTGGTGGACATGCGGAGAAGCAAAGAGATATTGGACTAAGATACACATGTGGTTGGAAAAAATGACAAAGAGACATACTGACTTTAAACCAGAGATATTTTTCTTAGGGATCTTACCAGAGACATATAATAAAGAATTGCAATGTTTAATTGTAAACCTTCTAACGGCTAGTTAGTAATTCTAGCAGCTAGAATTGTATTTGCTAAAAATTGGAAAGGAGAAAAGACACTTACTGATGAAGAAATCATTAAGAAAATGATGGATTGTGCTGAAATGAGTAAACTGACATTTGAAATAAGAGAACAGGAAGATAAACAATATTACTTGATTTGGGACTTATTTTATCAATGGATGGACAATAAAACATGGAGATAAATATATAGGAAGTAGATATTGAGATAAATTAAGTGGAATATTTTTTATGAAAATAAGCTTTGGATGTATAGTGATATTTTGAAGAGAAGAGGGAGCACAATAGGATATTAACCGATCGATACACTGTAATTATTTGGAATGATGAAGTTTTTATGTTTTATTTTTGTTTTAAAATAAAAAAAAAGTGATTTGGAAAAAAAAAAAGAATCGTCGAGAGTGCAGTCGACGTGTGACGGCCTGACAGAAATACAGGAGAGCCGCCAGTCGACGCGAAGCCGCTGTAGACCAATGTATCTGGATTATTATGTTTGTGGTATATGAAGTTTCCCCGAGGAAGGGGAAAGGGGTATTATGTCCGTGCAGGCATGAGCAGAGACTTTTCTTCTGCCACGCAGGTGCAGGACATATTTTAATGTTATTGGTTAAAGGCTGATAGTTTTCCTTTAAAAGGGGCTATCAGCCGGAAATTGCATGTTGGTTTTACTGAATCATTATCTGCAATAAACATTGCTACTGGAAGTTTGGCTTCTCATCTGTGTTCCTACTCCCACACATTCCAGTATATACTGATATACAGTATGTGTGTGTGTGTCCTCTTCATTTATGGAACTCTTTAAATAAGTGTATGTATATGTATCACTGGTTCCCAACCTTTTTTTGGCCATGCCCACCTAAGCATCTCTAAAACCCTGATGCCCCCTCTGTCACATATAATTCTTACTATTCAAAAAGTGAATTCCTACTCATGTGGAGGAAGCCTAAAAGGCCATTAACTTGGTTTAAACAAAGTTCAAAAGAACATGGCATCCATGAAAGAGAAAAATAAAAGAACAAAAGACAGTAGAAGTACTGAGGAACTTAAAAAATAATAGTATGAAGGGATATGAAAAAACAGCAAATAAAGTTTCAAAACATATAATAGAGAACTGAAATGCATAAATATAAAATAATTTTAATGAAAGCTTTTTCTGTAATACTTTGATCATATTAATTACTATACATATTAAAGTAAAGGTACCTAACAAATGCAAAATACAATTTGAGCCAGTGATGGGATTCAAATTTTTTTACTACCAGTTATGTGGGCATGGCTTGGTTGGCATGGCTTGGTGGGCATGGCAGGGGAAGGATACTGTAAAATCTCCATTCCCACCCCACTCCAGGGGAAGGATATTGTAAAATCTCCATTTCCTTCCAATCAGCTGGGACTCGGGAGGCAGAGAATAGATAGGGGCAGGGCCAGTCAGAGGTGGTATTTACTGGTTCTCCGAACTACTCAAAATTTCCGCTACTGGTTCTCCAGAACTGATCAGAATCTGCTGAATACTACCTCTGATTTGAGCTCACCTCAAGATCATATTTACCCCACATTGGGAACCACTGATATGTATCCTCTTCATATACTGTATGGAACTCTTTAAATCAAGGCAATAATTACTTTGGGGGCTTTGAGCTATAAATAAAATTGAGTTGATTTGAAGACAATGCTTATTAATTAGAAAATGCTGTTTGGGAGCAGGGAAATCCAATTGTCCTCTTCTTTTTTGTAAACAATGAGCTTCATTAGGGCCTCTGTTAAGGCACTCTAATAGTAACAGATCTCCAGTGAAAAAGGAAGTTAATGGCACATACAACCAACGTTCTGACTTTAAAACTATCGGAGAATGCTGTTTATTGCATGGTGTAAAGGGTCTTGAAGGGTCTTTTATTTTGGTTTAAGCTTGGCTTGTGGCTTCAGTGCTGTTCTGTCAAATGGAATGGTGCTGATGCAGCTCTCTGTTGCATCCCTGAAAACTGACTCCTGCCTATGAGAAAAGGCTACTTTTTCACAAAGTGAGGTATCTGGTGGATTATTAACCTTACCTTGACAGGATCTAAAAGGAGGTCCAAGGTGGATTGTGTTAACTCTTTATTGTGGCTTCTTGGTGCACTGGGACTTTGCTAAATACAGAATAATAGAGTTGGAAGGGACTTGTGAGGTCTTCCAGTCCAACTTCCTACTCAAGCAGAAGACCCTATACAATTCCAGACAAATGGCTATCCAATCTCTTCTTGAAAACCTCCGGTATTGGAGCATCCACAACTTCTGGAGGTAAGCCATTCCACTGATTAATTGTCCTCACTGTCAGGAAATTTCTCCTTAATTCTAGGTTGGATCTCTCTTAATACATTTTAAAATAGAACGTGTTCTTAATGTAACATTATTATTATTGTTATTATTATTAATTAATTAATTAATTAATTAATTAAATTTCTATACCGCCCTTCTCCAAATAGGACTCAGGGCGGTGCACAGCCAAGGTAAAAATAGAGCATACAAAATTTAAAAACAGTATTAAAATAATTAAATATTTTGGCCGTAAATTAAAACAACCCAATTTAAAATCAATTTAAAATTTAACTCAAGCCAGCCCAGCTAGTTGAAATAAATAGGTTTTCAGGGCCCGACGAAAAATCCGGAGGTCTGTTATTGTACGTAAGTCTGGGGGGAGGTTGTTCCAGAGGGTGGGCACCGCCACAAAGAAGGCTCTCCTCCTGGGGGTCGCCAGCCGACATTGTCTGGCGGACGGCACCCTGAGGAGGCCCACTCTGTGCGAGCGTACTGGCCGGTGGGAGGCTATTGGTGGCAGAAGGCGGTCTCGTAAGTACCCCGGCCCTAAGCCATGGAGCGCTTTAAAGGTGGTCACCAACACCTTGAAGCGCACCCGGAAGACCACCGGAAGCCAGTGCATCTCGCGCAGGAGAGGTGTCACATGGGAGCGCCTCGTCGCCCCCATAATCTCCCACGCGGCCACGTTCTGGACCAGCTGGAGCCTCTGGGTGCACCCCAGGGGGAGCCCCATGTAGAGAGCGTTGCAGTAGTCCAGGCGGGAAGTGACTAGTGCCTGAGTGACTGTGCGTAGAGAGTCCCGATCTAGAAAGGGATGCAACTGGCATGATATCTATTGGCAAGATAGGCTTTTACATGGCCCCAATACATACAAATGTTTAATCAGACCAAAGAGGATTCCTCTACAGTGTAGAAGAATATCTGAGTAACTCTGTTGAGAGAAGAAAACCAGAAACCTGCTTGCTCCTTTACTGTTTACTAAGACTTTATTGTATATAGGCAATGCATAATAGCTGCTCAACAATTTTGACATTTTTTGAATAATAACTATATATACCTGCAACAGATGGATATAACAAAAGTTCCCTCTCTATCAGTCATGTGCACATTCAGTCACTCACGTAGCTAGATGTCTGAGTCTGGTTAGGCTCCCTTAGGTGACAAAGAACCAGATCAGGCACAACTCTTACCTTGAATTCCAGATCATCTCTTGACCTATATTTTATTTTTTGTCCATGGATTACAGTAACTATAGTATCTGTTCAGACCACTTCTATCATATTCTCAAAACTATTCCTACATAATTTGAAGGGGAACTAATCCCAACCAGTAGAGGCATAAAAAACACACAGATTCCCGTCTTTTTGCTGGCTATTGCAGCTTCAGGCCCGCCATCAAATGACCGGCTCACCACGTTGGATCGACAGAGCCACCCGGTCTTGCAAGAATTGGTTGCGCCCCACTTTCTCGCTCGCCTGGCTCTCTCTTTTGTTCGCAGGGCTCTCCAGGTCCCGCGCCCCCAAAGGGATCCCCAAAACGCGGTGACAAAAGGTGTTGAGGAATAGCGATCACTCACTCGACACCATATCGCCGCAAGTCACCAACTGGAAGTCGGGACGGGAGCTAAGAAGAAGATTGGAGGTGCCGTGTCAGATCTGAAATCACATTTCCCATACCTTGGAGCGATTTAACATCGAGAGAGGAGGTCGGTGGAGTCGGGAGAGGAGTGCTCGGTGCGGTGAGAGGTGGCAACGGAGAGTGTAGAGCAGATCGTAAAGGCGAAGACCCGACAAGCCAACGTGAGATACGGAGGGAGCAGATCGTTTGCATAAAGAGCTCTGGAGGGTGCGGTGAGAGGGAAAAGAAAACGAATATTGGTGTGGCTGGCGCTGTGATTGATAAGCGAGGGGGAAAGCAAGCAGGAGATTGAACTATTGAACTATCTTTGAGTGCTTCAGCGAAACAGGAAGTGTGGCCATCATTGAATCGAAGAAGTGAGACAGCAGAGGACTGACAAGGAGACGATCTAGCAGCGAGATCCACCATAGAGTAGTGTCGGAACTCATTAGGAGCGGAGAGGAGAAGACTCACGACTTCGTGAACACTATCTTTTACGTTTATATACTCATAACCAAAGGAAAAAAGAAAAAAAAAGAGAAGAAGAAGAGGATCTCTATACCCTTACTGTATATATAATTCTGATACTCTGATACTCATTCCTCCTCCCCTTCCTTTGAGTAATTGTGTTTCTAACACTTGAATTTTGGTTTCTTAAATACTATTATTAATAAGAACTGCTAATTGTTAAGGAATATAGAATATAGAAATATATAAATTAAGTGCTGATTCTACCTTGTTGTCATCAGGCATATTTACATATAAGGATTTAGATTTATAATTAACCAATTAATTATTTTATCATATTTAGTCATATTTATTTAGTCACATTTATTTATTTCAGAATATTTATTCTCACGGGTAGTATTTATTAACTTATTTATTTATATCAACTTTTCATATTAAGGTTTGAATTTAGCTATATAAGAATCACAGGTAGTATTTATTAACTTATTTATATCAACTTTTCATATTAAGGTTCGAACTTAGCTATATAAGAATCATAATATTTATTGGAATATATAGGTATAAAAATCCTGGTTCTGTAATTATATGTGAGAATTAATTTGGAATCTGGTAACGTGATTTAACCTATAAGCTTTAAAGTATTAAGGAAGTTTGAGAATCTTGGTGTGTTATAAGGATTTGATTTAAGAAAGAAACTTTGATGAATTGATCCCTTCTAGTTAAGATAGCAAATTTTTTAAATAGGAACTTAAGAAGTGGAACTAACAGGAAATAGGGGCAAAGCCATTGAATGATCATTTGGAAAAATATTGAGAATATTATAAGAGAACAAAAGCTAACTCTGAAAGAAATGGCAACAATAACTTCAACAATCTTGAAATCTGGCAAAAAGGCTCCATCTAACCCTACTTTAACAACGATGTCCCCTGTGATTCAGAAGTCCTTAGAAGGCATACAGAAATTAGACAAGCCACCAACACCCCAACTCTCCAAACAGTACAATCTTCTTTGTCGTTAATCCAAGAGACCATGCTAGCAATGCAGGAGAAATTGCTAAACAGTCATTCCAAATTAAAAATGGACATTCATGTTTTGGATTCAAAGATGACTGAGATTCAAGCCTCTATTGCGAACAATGAGAGAAGAATTCAAAATGTAGAACAAAGGATGGAACAAAGCGAGAAAAAATTAGATATGGTGGACCAGACCTTCGCGATACAGAATAAAGGAATCGAAGAGTCTCTGATACAATTGGAAATGGACAAGGCTTCATACTACCTTCGCTTCCAAAATATCTGCGAAGAAAAGGAAGAGGATTTAGGCGACAAAATAGCTGAGCTGATAGTGGACGTCCTTCAGCAAGATAAACAAGACATTATTAAAGAACTTGATGAGGTTTATAGGGTTCAAACAAATTACGTGAGAAGAAACAGGCTCCCTAGGGAGGTCCACGTGAGGTTTGCCAGAAAGAAAGTGAGGGATATCCTATATAACATAGCGAGAGAAGATCAGATTGTATTCAAAGGAAAGGAGGTGAATATTCTGAAACAAATACCAAGAAGAGTGAGGGAAGTGAGGAAAAATTACAGGTTTCTGGCGAGCCAACTGAACAGAAGAAATATCATATTTAGATGGATCCTGCCGGAGGGGATGCTAGTCTCATGGCAGGGAAGAAAAATCAAAATTGATAGCTTAAGTGTAGCACAAGATTTTTTAGACCAACTAAGAGGAGGGGAAGAAGAGCAAATTAGCAAGGAAGAGATTGATATGGTAAATACAGAAGAAGAAACCTCACAAGAGCAAAGTACAAAGGAAGAAATAGAGGAGGAGAAGAAAAAAGAAGAAGCAGAAGAAAAAGGAAAGAAGACTAGACCAGTAAGAGCAGTAACGTTAAAGACAAACAAGAACTAGAAACCGGACATAACAGTAGGAATGGATGGCTTAAAAATCTTATCCTTAAATGTTAATGGTCTAAATGACCACAAAAAAAGGAAGATAATTCTATCAAAACTGGTAAAACAGAACCCAGATATAATTTGTATACAGGAGGTTCATATAAAAAAAGATGAGGCAAATTGTCTAGAATTTACTAAATTTGACAAAGTATTTATGTCATTAGCAGAGAAAAAGAAAAGGGGAGTGGCTATGTATGTGAAAAAAGGAACTGAGGCAGAATTAAAATATAAAGACACCAAAGGGAGAATTCTAATGGTAGAAATTAAGAGAGGTAACTCAAAAATGATGTTGGTGGGGGTATATGCCCCGAATAAAAAACAAGGACAATTTTACAAAAAATTACATGAACAATTAGGAAATTGGGCCCACGTTGAAATATGTATGTTAGGTGACTTTAATGGTATTGTCAATCCAGATAAAGATTATAAAAGTGGGGAAAGGAAAAAAAATAAAAGGTTACCTCTGCCAAAAAGTTTTTTCGATCTGGTGGATGAAATAAATTTAATTGATATGTGGTGTACTCTACACCCGTATGATTCCCAATATACTTTTTATTCAACTTCACAGAACTCTTGGTCTAGAATTGACATGGTATGGACCACTAGAAAATTAGGTTTAGAAATTAAGAAAGCGGATATATGTACAAATACCTGGGCAGATCATAAACTTCTTGAAATAAATTGGCATTATACAAATAAGAGAAAGCAACAGAGATGGAGTCTAAGGACTAACCTTTTGAATGAAAAAGAATTTATAATAAAATTGAATGAAGAAGTCAAGCGTTTCTTTATTGAAAATGGCAAGCAAGGCACGGCGAAGGAAATTGTATGGGATACCATGAAAGCGTATTGAGAGGAGTAGCGATATCGCATATGGCGTTCAAAAATAAGGAAAAAAAGGAAAGCTAGGGAGGCTTATAATAGGAAGCTAGAAGAAGCGGATAGTAAATTACAACAAAACCCGGGAGACGAGGTGGCTAAACAAAAATGGATGATGGCAAAGCATAATCTTAATATCCTGGATCAGGAGGAGTTAGCGCAAAAAATTAAGAGAATAAAACACTATCATTTTGAGAACGCTAATAAGTCTGGAAGGTGGCTGGTTTATAGATTAAAAAAACCAAATTCTTACATTAGAAGATTTCAGAGGTGATATTTTGACAAAAGAAGAGGATAAATTAGAAAGAGCGAGAGAATTCTATGAAGCCCTATACAAAGATGAAGGGATCAACCCAGACAAAACTGAACAATACTTGATGGAAGCTAACCTGCCACATATAACCGGAGAAGAGAAGGAAATGCTGAACAATAAAATTACAATAGAAGAACTCAAATCGGCCCTTACCAAAATTAAAAAAAAACAACACCAGGCCCAGATGGTCTTCCGGGGGAAATATATACAAAATTTGATGAAGAATTACAATTAGAATTGTTAGAAATATTTAATGAGGTTTTAGTTGGCACAAGAATCCCAGACTCTTGGAAGGAAACATACATTACACTCATATTGAAAGAAGGTGCTGACCCGAAACAAATAGCAAATTATAGGCCCATTTCTTTACTAAACTCAGATTACAAATTATTTACAAGTATAATAGCCGAAAGACTAAAAAAAATTCTAAATGGCTGGATTCATAATGATCAGAAGGGATTCCTCCCAGGGAGACAAATGAGAGATAATCTGAGGACCGTAATAAATGTCATAGAATACTATGAGCAGCACCCGGAAAAACAGCTGGCGTTAGTGTTTTTGGATGCCCAAAAGGCGTTCGATAACCTGAACTGGAATTTTATGGTCAATCAAATTAACTTAATGGGATTTGGAACAAATTTTAGAAAGATGATCGAAAATATCTATCATAAACAGAGGGCGAGCATTCTAATAAATGGGGACAAGATGCGGACATTTTGGATACAAAAGGGAGTTAGACAGGGATGCCCCTTGTCCGCTCTACTTTTTATAATGGCGATGGAAATTTTACTTAGAAAGATCAGAGACAATAAAGAAATTAAAGGACTTCAAATCAAGAAAGAAACATTTAAAACACAAGCCTTTGCAGATGACGTGGCCTTAATAACAGAAGATCCCTTGCAATCTGGCCCTAAATTACTTCAGGAAGTACAACAGTATGGAGAAGTTGCTGGCTTTAAACTTAATAAAACAAAAACTAAAATATTAGTAAGAAATGTGACAGAGGCAAATAAGAAAGAGCTAGAAAAGTCCTTAGATCTTCAGATAGTGAAGAAAATAAAGTATTTGGGAACATGGATTACCTCAAGATATTCCTCTTTAAAGGAGGATAACTAGATCCCATTACTACAAAAAATCTGTTTTATTTTTTGTAGTAATGGGATCTAGTTATCCTCCTATAGATGGATGGAAGAAGTTAAAATTATCCTTCACAGGTAAGATTGCAGCAATTAAGATGAACATTCTCCCCAAAATTATTTTTTTATTCCAAACTATACCCGTGAATCTCGACAAAAAATTATGGGAAGGGAAGAAGGCGAGGATTGCATATAAGACACTGCAAGGGAAAAGAAACATGGGTGGCTTTGGATTACCTGATTGGGAAGTATATCAGAAGGCGGCTAAACTAGTATGGATTAAAGAATGGGTCACATTACAAAACAAGACTTGACGTTAGAAGGCCATGATCTACAGGAAGGCTGGCACGCCTATCTATGGGATTTAAAGAACAAAAAAAAATCATATTTTCATAAACACAAATTAAGACCCTTATTCAAACATGGGAAGAAATTAGGCAACGATTTTATGTGAAAGTACCAAATTGCCTTTCAATTATGGAGGCCCTGACTGCCTCAAATAAAAGAGATATTCTAAAATTCGGCACGTATAAAGACATATTAGATGATAACGGAATCCTTAAATCTCGGGAAACATTAAGGCTTTAATTTAGACTGGTGGAGCTACTTACAGATAAGCTCAAGATATCAAAAAGATAGGGAACAATTTGGTATAGAGGCGAAGCACAACAATTTGGATAAAATTATGTTGGGGATTGAAAAGAAAATGTTAGCGAAATTCTACAACTTTCTACTAGGCGAGGACAGGGCAGAAGGAATAGCCAGAAATCAATTAAATATTTGGGGAAAAAAACATTGGTTATAGGTTAAATTTCAATGACTGGGAGGAGGCCTGGAACAGAAATTACAATCTGACTAAATCAGTAACCTATAGGGAGAACCATTACAAAATTTTCCATAGATGGTATCTAGCGCCAGCTAGATTAGCAAAAATATTTCCCAGTGCTTCAGCAACATGTTGGAAGTGTGGAAAGGAGGTTGGCACTTTCTATCATATGTGGTGGTCCTGCCCCGAGACAAAAAAGTTTTGGACAAAAATACGAAACTGGTTACGAGAAATAGTGGAAGAAGAAATAGAATTATCCCCTGAAATCTTTTTATTAGGAATGATCGGAGATGGATTTTCTAAAGATAAGATACATCTTATAATACATGTTACAACAGCGGCCAGGTTAATTTTTGCAAAGTATTGGAAGGACAAATCAACTCCCCCAGAGGTAATACTAATAAACAAAATTTTAGAATGTGCAGAAATGGCAAAATTAACAAGTGATCTTAATAATGATGTGAATTCAAAATTCAATGCAGTATGGGAAAGGTGGTACAAATGGTGGAATAATAGAATGAGATTGTAAGGTTATGTTTATCTTCAATAATGGTAGATTCGAATGTACTTGATATGTATATAATGTAAATATGTAAATACACGACACCTCAGATATTAACAGAGATTTGATGTTTTTTATAATTTTAAAATCAATAAAGTATATTATAAAAAAAAACAGAGATTTTTTTAAAACAAATACTAATAACAAATAAACCCAGTAATCAGATACTACACAAAAACCAAAAGGGGGGAAATCATTTGGGAATAGGTAAAGAAAGATACAAATATTAAATATTCACATCCAGTATTCCTAACCCAAATGACATTTGTTTAGACCAGTGGTTCCCAATGCCCATGCCCCATAGGGGGGCAATTTGATTTTTAATGGGGGCAATTAGAAAATGAGCTATTAACTGAATTTTTGAAAGCCCGCTAATTGTTTTTATATATTTGTGATGAAACAACTGTGTTTCATTTACCTATTGTTACCTATTTCCTAAGGCCTGAAAAGGATATCCCAACCTGGGGGGGGGGGAGCAACTGTCAGCCAATCAGATGTGTTCCCACTAAGGATCATGGGACAGCAGAGTCTCCTGTGTGCTTTGCTGCTAGGTGGTTTGCAGGAAGACCGGCTCTGTGGGGAGACAGAGTGGATGGCTGCTGGGGGAAGCCCAGCAATGAGGATACAGAACCAGGACCCAAGTTTAAGTAAGAAATTGTTAGATTTACAGTTGTTTTTAGTTTGTGTTTTCCCATGCTATGTTTTACAAGAGTTTTCCTCTCAGAGCAATCTGGGGCTGGGCCACGCATGTATAGGCCTTGCCAGGGCTGTGTGATTCATCTCCACTTACTGAACTACCAAAGAATTTCCCCACTAAGAATCAACTCTGAGAGTCAATGAGGCCGTATTGCTAACCTATGCAAGATATATTGATAAAGGTGGATTTGCTGAAGAAATTTTATTCTGCAAATCATTAGAGACCACCACAACCGCTACTGATATATATAATAAGATAAAAAATTACTTAGATGTCAATAATATATTTCTGACAAAAATTTTGACATGTTTCATTGGCTAAAAAAATGTGAGGTGCTGATGCTGCTGTACTTGACATTGTGGATCATTTGAAAATATTGGCCTCTGATTTGAAAGAAAGGTTTTCTGAATTAAAACAAATTGATTTTCCAACATGAGTAGTGCAGCCAGTGCTGGTGGATCTATCTGATGTTTCAATGCAGTACCAAGAAGAACTCTCAGAAATGCAAAATAATGAGTCATTTAAAATTTTATTCAATATAAAAGGAGTGATGGCATGGCTTTGTGATGAGACAGAAACTAAATATCCAAATTCAACCTACTTTGCAAGAAAACTGCTGTTACCGTTCCCATCTTTATATTTAGCTGAATGTGGCTTTAGTGCTGTAAATGATGTGCTACCGAAGAAAAAAAATTGAGTGGATATCACTGAACGAGGAGACTTGAGAATGAAGCTGACTAAATTGGAGCCTAATATAAAATCTCTCTGCAACAGGCATCAAGCACAAGGATCTCTAATTTAAGTAGACTAAAGCTGCAATCCTAGAACATTTTCCTGGGAGTAAGCCCCATTGAAGACAATGGTAGTTATTTCTGAGTAGACATTCATAGGATTGCATTGTAAATATGATCTTGAGGTGAGCTCAAATTTTGAATTTGTTAGGTACCTTTATTTTAATATGTATAGTAATTAATATGATCAAAGTATTACATAAAAAGCTTTTTTTTAAAATTTGATTTATATGCTGCCCTTCTCCGGAGACTCAGGGCGGCCTACAATGCGTTAAGCCTTCATACTTTTGTATATTTTATACAAAGTCAGCTTATTGCCCCCACAATCTGGGTCCTCATTTTACCTACCTTAGAAAGGATGGAAGGCTGAGTCAACCTTGAGCCTGGTGAGATTTGAACTTGCAGTAATTGCAGGCAGCTGATGTTAATAACAGTGCTTTAGTCTGCTGCACTACCAGGGCTCTTATCTTTCATTAAAATTATTTTATATTTATGCATTTCAGTTCTCTATTATATGATTTGAAACTTTATTTACTGTTTTTTCATATCCCTTCATACTATTCTTTTTTAAGTTCCTCAATACTTCTGCTGTCTTTCATTCTTTTATTTTTCTCTTTCATTAACCAAGTTAATGGCCTTTTAGGCTTCCTCCATGTGAGTAGAAGTTCACTTTTTGAATAGCAAGAATTATATGTGGGGGGAGATCAGGATTTTAGAGATGCTTAGGTGGGGCATGGCCAAAAAAGGGTTTACTAGTTCTTTGCAGTAGTTAAAGTGACAACTACTGTAATTCCAGACACTGAACTCATTTCTTCTATTGTAGGATTTTATATATTCTGAGCAGTGGTGAAATCTAAAAATTTTCCCTACCGGTTCTGTGGGTGTGGCTTTGTGGGCATGGCTTGGTGGTCATATGACTGGGTGGGCATGGCCAACTCAATGTCACTCACATCAAGGGCTGCCTTGCCTGGCCCCTCCCCTCCCAGCCATTCCTTGTCACACCCAGCCTCAACGTATCTATAGTTCTGTAAAAATGTTGTTCACCTTTTTTCAAGTTTATTATCTGTTAAGTATGGGTGCAATAGAAGGACTGGACACAACGTGTGAATAAACTATTCAAGCTCCGTAACTGCAATACAATCTCAGCCGCGGCAGCCCCTTTTATAGCCCGGAATTGTTCGCGGCTTCAGCCACTGACGCTTGCTTAAACTTTCCCGCTCCTGAGTCTCGTCTCCTGATTGGTCCATTTGAATTGGTCACTCAATATACAACACCCTTCCCCTTTAGTTGGTGTGACCAATCCTCGGCTGTTAAAGTACGTAGTCCCGCAAGTAGACGGGTCGTCTTTGGGCGCGGCTGGACCTGCGCAGATCAATCTGTCCAGGGTTCTCCGAGTGTCAGGTCGAGTTCTGTTGCTGCTCCGGTCCTGCCTCTGGAACTCCCTCGATCTCGGAAGTCGCTGGTGACGTTTCCACAGTTTCTTTTTCCTGGATGTTGACTCCTTCCTCCCCGGCCTGGACTGGGCTGTTGGCCTGTGCTGGACCGCTGTCCTGGACCCTCGGTTCTTCTCTCCGATTCTCAGGTAAGCGTCTATGGCCGTTTGTCTGGTCTCGTATGCTTGGCTCTGGTGTGGGGTTGTGTTCGTCTGGGGGTCGATTCTCCTTGTGTTCGATGGTTCTTTCTGTTGGTTCGGCATCTGTTCTTGTGATCCACCCCCTCAGTTGGTCTATATGCCTTTTCCACTGTCTGCCGTCTGTCGTGGATAGCCTGTATGATAGAGGCCCGGTGATCTGTGTGATCTCTGCCGGAATCCAGAGGGGGTTTCCGCTGAAGTTTTTTGTGTAGACCTTATCCCCCACCTGGAATTGCCTAATTTTACTTGTAGAGTCGACGGGCTTTTCTGTGCTAAACTGTGAGTGTAGCCTGTCTAGTGTGGATCTCAGTTTCCTCCCCATCAATAATTCGGCTGGGCTCCGGTGCATGGTCGCGCTGGGTGTAATGTGCTGGATGCTCAGGATTTTATCGATTTTGGCTTGTACGTCCCCTGGGCCCAGTCTGGTCAACGCTTCCTTCGTTGATCTCACCATCCGTTCAGCCAATCCGTTGATCGATGGTTTTCCCGGTGCTGACAGCGCATGTTGTATGCCCTGGTTGGCGAGGAACATCTCGAAGACGTTAACCGTGAACTGGGGTCCGTTATCCGAGACTAGTAGGTCGGGCAGTCCATGGGTTGCAAATAGTCTCCTGAGGACTCTGATGACTGCCTCTGCCGTGGTTGATGGCATCAGGCTGACCTCCAGCCACTTCGAGTAGGCATCTACAATGATGAGGAACATGTTCCCTTGGCACGGGCCCGCGAAATCTATGTGTATGCGGGACCACGGCATCCCCGGATTTTCCCAATCGTATGTGGGGGCGGAGTGTGGTGCTGGTCGGGTTTCTTGGCATGGTTCGCATGTCCCCACCCAGTTCTCTATCTCTTTGTCCATTCCTGGCCACCACACGTAGCTCCTGGCCAGTGCTTTCATTCTTACTATCCCTGGGTGGCCCTCGTGTAATGTGTGTAAAATGCCTCGTCTTAGAGATTCGGGAATAACTACCCTGTCTCCCCACAGCACGCATCCCCGTAACCCCGAAAGTTCTGTTTGCCTCATCTTAAATGGCTGAAATTCTTTGCTGGGACTTCCATCCGGCCATCTCCTCCAAATCCAGTTCAAAACGCGTGCCAGTGTTCCATCTTTCGCGGTAGCCCTTGCGATGTCTCTTGCCAATATCTGCGCATTTTCCATGGTCTCGATTAGCAGTGTATAGGTAGCGGGTGCTGGGTCTTCTACGCCATCCGGCAACGGGCACCGGCTGAGGGCGTCGGCGTGGGAGATGGTTTTCCCGGGACTGTAGACTAACTGGTAATCGTATGCAGCTAGAAATTTTAACCCCTGGAGCATGCGTGGTGATAGGATGGGGGTGTGGATTTGTCCCCCGCGATCAGTCCTAATAGTGGTTTGTGGTCGGTGATGAGCTGAAATCGGCGACCGTACAGATATTCATGGAAGCGTTTTATTCCCGCAACTGCAGCCAGCGCTTCCTTGTCTAACTAGCTGTAGTTTCTTTCCAGTTTGGACAAAGTTCGTGAGTAAAAGGCGATGGGGGCTTCCCTTCCGTCCGGCATGCAATGGCTCAGAACCGCCCCAACTCCAAACAGGGATGCATCGCAGGTTAATCTGACTGGTAGAGTCCCATTGTATTGGACTAAGACTCTGTCGGATGTCAGCGTGTCCTTTACTTTGTTGAATGCGGTTTCTTCCGGTCGTCCCCATTTCCACTCCGTCGCTCTGTCCAGGAGCCGGTGCAGCGGTTCAGCAATTGAAGCCTTCTGTGGTAGGAAGATGTTATAAATGTTCAAGAGTCCCAAAAAGGCTTGCAGTTCCGTCTTGTTAGTGGGGATGGGTGCTTCCCTAATCGCCTTCAGTTTGCCCGGGGTGGGACGTATTCCGTTGCCATCTATCAGGTAGCCTAGGAATTCTATCTGCGTTTCTGCTAATTAGCACTTATCCTTTTTTACTTTAAGTCCCACCTCTTCGAAACAGGTTAGCACTGCTCTCACTCGCTCTTTTAATTGTGTAAGGTCTTTCGCAGTGATTAGGACATCGTCAAAGTACGGGACGACTCCTTTTATCCCTTGTTGTAGCCGCTCCATTAAGCTCTGGAATAGTCCGGGGGCTACACTTACTCCTTGGCAAAATGTCAGCCAGGAAGTTTGTTTCTCCTGGTAAGTAGTGTAGAGTAAAACTGGGCACATCGCACTTGCTTATGGGATAGCTTTCAAGGAGTTTTTAAAGCTTCCAAGTTTTTGTGATCAGTCCATACCTGGAATGGGATTTTGCTCCCTTCTAAGAAATGCCTGCAGGAGAGGAGTTCCTATCTAACAGCATACGCTTCAGGGGTGGAATTCGACCAGATCAGACTGGATTGCGCGTATCGGTAGCAGTGATTTTAAATGGTTTGCTGAACCAGTAAAAACCACCCCTGGTTGGCCTTGCCCCCGCCCGCTCACCTGGGCACTTGCCTGCCTTTACAAGCTGGCCATGGGGACCACTGGGAAGGCTGCATGGAAGGCAGACAAGAAAGCATGTCGGGGCCACCTGGCTGCGGGGAGGGGAGCTAGCAGCCTACTCCCTTCCCCATGGCCCTGTCATGCTTGCCTGCCTTCCATGCGGCCTTCCCAGCAGTCCCCCATGCCCACTTGCCTTCCGAGGTCCGGTCCCACATCCAGCCTGTGACAGGAGACACACCAGTTCCAGGCTGGGCTGAGCAGCAGGTGGGTAGCTGGCCCTTGGGGGAGATGCAGCCGCTGCGCTGGGGCTGAGAGGGGTGGCAGCAGTGGCGCTCTGAAAGGGCAGGTCAATGTCCCAGGGCTGCACATGTGCATGTGCAGCCCCGGGACATCCACCCTCCTTCCTGGAGCACCACCGCTGCCACCCCAGAGCTTGCCTTTGCCTCTGCAGCCCACTGGCCCCTTGGGGCAGCGCAAATACCACTTTTGCCCTTCTCTTTCTGGATGCAGCACTTCTGCTTGTTGGGCCACTTCCCCAAAGCCAGCAGCTCGGTGGCCAGCTGCTTTGCTTTTCCCCTCTTTTTGGGAGGCTCGCAGGAGGCTTGCGCAGTGCCACCAGCATGGGGCAGGCAGGCAATCCAGATGCCCCGTGCTGGTGCTTCTTCGGTGCAGCTGCAGGCAAGCCAAGAGACAGTGGGACGAAGGGGCTGGTGCATTGGGATTGCCTTTGCCTCCCCCATGCCTCTGCCTCCACTTTCTGCTGGTGCCAAAGCCATTCTGCGCTGAAGCAGAGGCATTCTGAGTATTCAGCATATCCCAGGATTGCAATGCTGAAGGCTCAGAATGGAGCTGTTTTCATGAAAGGCAGGAAAATGGGGAAGGGGATTTTCCTGCCTGTCATCCATTCCTGAAGCTCAGCACAGACTAAGGGAAGGATGGTAGGCAGGAAAATTCCCTCCCCATTTTCCTGCCATTCACAACAAAGAGTGGCTGGGAGGGGAGTGGCTGGGTGGGATGCCCCTTGACGTGAATGATGTCAAGTTAGCCATGCTCACCCAGTCACATGACCACCACCACCACCCCAGCCAGCCATGCCCACAGAACCGGTAGCGAAAAATTTTGAATTTCACCACTGATACGCTTCCTTCTCTTACACAGCCCATCGTTGTTCAGTTTCAGTTAGTGCAAACACATGGATGCAACTGTCCTTGCTCATTTTCCTGCATCAGAATGGCCCCCACCACTACATCTCTGGCATCAGCTTGGATGACAAAAGGTTTCTTGGGATTGGGTTGCTTTAGTACTGATTCAGCAATGAAAAGTCACTTGAGCTTTTTGAATCCCACCTGACATTCCATAGTCAATTTTAGTGGTTGGCTGGGTTTTGGCTTGTCCCCGCCCTTCATTTTCAGCAGATTTACAGTATGATGGAGAGGGCTATTTGAGTGAAGGAGGGAATGAATTGTCTGTAAAAGTTGACAAACCCTAAGAAGCTTTGCAGCTGCTTCCTAGTACATGGGGTGCCCATTCTAGCACTGCTTGCACCTTTTCTGGGTCCATTTCAACCCCCTCATGGGAAATTTGATAGCCCAAATAATCAATCTTGTCTTGGTGGAATTCACACTTAGATAGCTTGACATATAATTTAGCAGTATAGAGCTTCTGTAGAACAACTCTCACCAGTTTCACATGCTTGGCTTTTGTTTCCATGTAGATCAAAATGTCATCTAAATATACCACCCCTTTGTACAGGTGTTCATGCAGCACCTCGTTAATCAGCTGTATGAATACTGTGATGCCTCTTGCAGCCCAAAGGGGAAGACTTTAAACTAGAAACAGCTGTGTGCAGTTAAAAGTGGTTTTCCATTCATCTCCCTCTCTAATTCTTTACCCTTCTCAGATATATTCCCAACTTCTCTCCCAGGGCTGGGCTCACTAAGCATCTGGTGCATCCCGAATCCAAGAGAGCTTTTAGGGATGCCCTCTATCGAGTGCCCGAGAGGTGTAACTCTATGGGCATGGTAACAGGTGTTCAGGCCACTTACCATAGAGTTGTCATCAAAGTTGGTATCGGTTTACCCTTGGTCTCTCTCCCTCATTTAGATGAGGGGGTGAACTCTATGATCTCCAAGCTCTTCAGGGCCATCTCCTTCACGTGGGATTGCTGTCTCATGGATTTTCCTCCCAGCGTCTGGTCCCCTTTCTTGGCTGGGCAGTTAGGTCAGCACTCTGCTGCTTGGTGTCCCTCTTTGCCGCATTTGAAGTAGGCGGTGGAACGCATTGGCTGGGCTTGGGCTTTAGTGATCTCTCTCTCTCCAGAGGTGACCTTTTCCATGCTTTGCTGGTGCAGTACTTGTTTTGGGCTTGGTTGATCTCTACTTCTTCGGCCAGCATGCACAAGTCATGGAGACAAATTGGGGCCCTTTTCACTATGCAAGTGATGTACAGGTCATAGTTTACCCCATCTTTAAAACAGCTCACCAGGATGTCTTTCAGCCAGTCAAGGTGGCAGGCTAAGTCTTGAAACTGCTTGGTGTACTCTGCTACCTGCCAGCGCCCCTGCCTCACAGTTTTTGTATGGTCTCAGGCTTTGCAATCAGCTTGGGGGGTTTTCGAATTGCTGTCATAAATCAGTTGAAATTTCTCAGCTATGGGGCACTTGCATTATGGAGGGTCATCATCCACCTGACTGCAGCCCATGCTAGCGCCAGCATGACAACTCTAACCTTGGCTCCTTTGGTAGGGATTTTGTGGCCATACTCTTGCATGTAGGTGAGAATGTGGGCCAGGAAAAAACACAGCTGTTGAGGGTCTTCATCAAACTTAATGCCAAGGTGGGGAGCCTTCCATTTTCGGGGAGCTGTGCCATCCCCCATTCTCAGGACATTCACTTCCCATGCAGCCCTCTGAGAGGTCCCCAGAGCCGCCACCTCCCCTGCCAGAGTTGCAGCTACCACCACTGTGGTGTCCATGGATGAGACTTTCCCATCCCTATCCTCTGGTCAGACCCTTTGGATGTTGTCTCCTGACATCTGAGCCAAAGCTGCTCACATTTTCAGATTCTGTAAAGCATCCATCATTTATCGTATGGCTTGTTTCATGAGGAGGTCGACATGGTCAGTCTTGTCCCCTTCCTCCTTGTCCACCAGCACCTCCAGCTCTTTCCATCTCTGCTGGCAACTCCCTCAGGTAGGGGTGACTCGCTTTGTCCTCCATTCCCAGTCAGCATTCTTTTCAATGCCTATGGACCACCTAGGCCAGACATGTCAAACACAAGGCCAGACCCAGTCTATGATGTGGTTAGATCTGGCCCACAGGGCCGCCCTGGAGACAATGAGGGGCTGTGCCCCGCTGCCTTGGCCCTGGAGCATCCCAGCCCAGGGAGCAGTGAGATCTAAGGCCAACCATGTTCCGGCCTGGGAGGCCGCCACGAAGTTGTTGTAGATTAGTACGGGGCAAGCAGCAGCACACTACCCACCACCAGTGCCTCTGCCACCTATATGACTCACTTGCCAGCATGGCCTCGCATGCTGGCCCCATTTCACTTTCATCCAAGCAGCCCACCCCCCACCCCATCCTTCCCCCCCATTTTCTGAAAAAAAATGGGCCAAAAAAAGCTTCAAAAACAAGCTAAAAAAGCCTCAAAAAAGGGCTGAAAAAAGGCCCGAGTGTGCGGAGCCCAAAAAATGGCCAGCGGGTGGGCAGGGCTTCGGCAATATTCAGTCTATAAGATGCACAGACATTTTCACCCCCTTTTGGGAGACAAAAAAGTGTGTCTTATAGTCTAAAAAATATGGTATTCATTTTTCCCTCTTAACGTATCTTCTAATAAGTATAATAATAATATTAAGCATAATAATCATCATAATAATTATCATATTGTTTACATCTCTATCTTAACATATTTTCTACTCTTCTTCAATCTCCTTTTATTTCCAACTTCCATTTTTATTCTCTAACCATTAATAAAATAATTCCCATATCATATAATATTCAGTTTGTTCTTCTCCTTAATAGCAAGCATTAATCTATTCATTTCTGCACATTCTAATATTTTCCTAATCACATTCTCATCAGTAGGAATCTCTTCACTTTTCCAATTTTGTGCAAATACAATTCTAGCTGTGGTTAATATATGAATAATTAGATATGTGTTCTCTTTACTATAAATTTTGGGTAAAATCCCCAACAAAAATATTTCTGGTTTTAAATCAATGTGCTCTTTTATCATCTTTCCAGCCATGTATGTATTTTATCCAGTATTTTTTTTGCTTCTACACATGTCCGCCACATATGATAGACCCAGGTATCTGGTGGCATTTCCAATATTTGGCTGACTTATCTTTAAACATCTTTGCCAACCTCACCGGTGCAAAGTGCAATCTATAAAACATCTTATACAGATTTTCTTTATATGCAGTTGACATAGTTAATTTGTAATTCCTGTCCCACAGTTTCTGCCATTTATCTAATTTTATTGTATGACCAAACTTTTTTTTCCATGCTATCATTGTCTCCTTCACTTGTTCATCTTCCAATTTTATGCCCAATAAGTAGCTGTACAATTTGTTTATCAATCTTTCTCCTGTTCCTGTTAATATCTTATCTAATTCTGTTAGTTCTTTATAGAAACCATATAATTTAGCATCTTTCTCATATTTAGAATGTATCTGCACTTGTGAATACCATGCCATATCAAACCCTTGATCACTCAGTTCTTGTTTAGTTTTGAATTCCCCCTTTTCATTCAAAATATCTTATATCTAACGATATTTCCCATGTTAATAACATTTGGGTGAATCAGTGCTTCCATTGTTGAAAGCCAAACTGGTATCCTCAAATAATGTTGCTCTTTAATTTTCTCCCATACTAACATTAATGCATTTCATAGAATAGAATAGAATAGAATAGAATAGAATAGAATAGAATAGAATAGAATAGAATAGAATAGAATAGAATAGAATAGAATTCTTTATTGGCCAAGTGTGATTGGACATACAAGGAATTTGTCTTTGGTGCATATGCTCTCAGTGTACATAAAAAGACAAGATACACTTGTTAAGAATCACAAGGCACAACACCCAGAGACAGTCATATTGTACAATAAGCAATCAAATCATACTAAGAAACAATAAATATAAATCTCAAGGATATAAGCAACAAGTTGCAGTCATGCAGTCACAGGTGGGAGGAGATGGGCAACAGGAACTATGAGAAGACCAATAGCAATAGTAATGCAGCCTTAGTGAATAGTTTGACAGTTTGAGGGAATTATTTGTTTAGCAGAGTGATGGCGTTCGGGAAAAAACTGTTCTTGTATCTAGTTGTCTTGGTGTATAGTGCTCTATAGCGTCATTTTGAGGGTAAGAGTTGAAACAATTTATGTCCAGGATGCGAGGGGTCTGTAAATATTTTCACAGCCCTCTTTTTGACTTGTGCAGTATACAGATCCTCAATGGAAGGCAGATTGGTAGCAATTGTTTTTTCTTCAGTTCTAATTATCCTCTGAAGTCTGTGTCTGTCTTGTTGGGTTGCAGAACCAAACCAGATAGTTATAGAGGTGCAGTTCACAGACTCAATAGTTCCTCTGTAGAACTGTATCAGCAGCTCCTTGGGCAGTTTTAGCTTCCTGAGTTGGCGCAGAAAGAACATTCTTTGTTGTGCTTTTTTGATGACGTTTTTGATGTTAGGTGTCCATTTTAGGTCTTGAGATATGATAGAACCTAGAAATTTGAAGATCTTTACTGTTGATACTGTTGTTCTGACCTAGGCTTCCTGAGTCAGTAAAACACACGAGTAGTCCCAAAAATCTGTTTTATTTTAACAGCTGTGAATTCTGTTCATTCACAGATGAGTCCCAAATAGTTGTAAAGAGTCCTTCGGGATAAGGCTGATAATCACCCACCTTCATCTCCCTTGACACTCTGCCAAAGACCTAATTGGCAAAGCCACATGGAGTCCAGAATCAAACAGAATTTCAGATTTTAAACTGCAGAGAATTAACAACATTGCTTCCTGCAAAAGCCCACATGCCTTTGCTCCTCTTTTAAGTCTTATGGAAGGGGCCAATCATCTCCAAGCCCTACTCCCAAGTCGTCTCTTTTGTTTTAACTGTTCTTGCCTTCTGGCAGCTCTACACATGTGCGCATTGGGAACAAGCTCCCCCTGTTCCTCTGCTTCGCTGAGGTCCGACTCTGGAGGCTCCGGAGGCAGCACGTACCTCCTAGATGAACCTTTCTCTGCCTCCAATGCAGAGTCCTCGTCCGAGCCTTCCCTAGACTCCAGGACTGGCCCATGTTCCTCCCCAGCCTCCTCACTGTCCGACTCTGCTGCCAGCTCTGCAGGCTGCTGGCGGACCACAACAACTGTGTTGTCTAGTATTGTAAGAGGTGGTAGTATGGGAGGGTTTCTCCTAAAGTCTACCACCATTTCTACGGTTTTGAGTGTGTTCAATTTCAGATTGTTCCAGTTGCACCACGAGGCTAGTTGTTCAACCTCCCGTCTATATGCGGATTCATTGTTGTCTTGAATGAGACCAATCAATGTTGTATCATCTGCAAACTTCAATAGTTTAACAGATGGATCATTTGAGATGCAGTCATTGGTATATAGAGAGAAGTGGAGAAAGCACACATCCTTTGGGGGGGGCTGTGCTAATTGTACAGGTATCTGATGTAATTTTGTTTAGCTTCATCTGCTGCTTCCTGTCTGTTAGAAAGCTTGTGATCCACTTACAAGTGTGTTCAGGTACCACTAGCTCAGGGGTGGGCAATTGTGGCTCTTTTACAACCTGTGGACTTCAACTCCCAGAATTCCTGAGACAGCTTGGCTGTCTCAGGAATTCTGGGATTCCAGAATTGCCCACCCCTGGGATTCCAGAATTGCCCACCCCTGCGCTAGCTGATTTAGTTTAGTTAGAAGAATGTCCGGTATGATGGTATTGAATGCTGAACTAAAGTCTACAAAGAGGACCCTTGCGTAGGTCTTTGGAGATTCAAGATGTTGTAGTTTAGTTTAGTTTATTCATACTTATATGCCGCCCTTCTCCCGAAGGACTCAGGGTGGCTCACAACAATAAAACAACAGAACAATAAAAATTAGCACTAAAATAATCCAATTAAAATCCCAACAGGTTAAAACTAACAACTCCCAGCAGATCAGGAGATTTGTTGGAAAAGCCATGTCTTCAGGTCACCCCGGAAAGAGCGGAGGTCGGGGGCCGTCTGGAGTCCAGTGGCTAATTCATTCCAGAGGGTCAGTGCGCCCACAGAGAACGCCCTCATCTGACATTGTCTGGCCGATGGCACCTGGAGGAGGGCAGTCCTATGTGAGTGCGCTGGGTGGTGGGAGGCCAGTAGGAGGTGGTCCTGCAAGTACCCCGGGCCCATGCCATGAAGGGCTTTATAGGTAAGTACCAGCACCTTGAAGCAGATCCGAAGGACCACCGGTAGCCAGTGCAGCTCGCACAGGAGAGGTGTAACATGGGAGTAACGGGAGGCTCCCGTAACAACCTGCGTGGCCGCATTCTGGACCAGCTGGAGCCTCCGAATGCACCACAAGGGCAGTCCCATGCTTTGCAGTAGTCCAGACGGGAGATAACGAGAGCATGAGTTGTAAAATGTAGTGCAGAGCCATATTAACAGCATCATCTGTTGATCTATTTGCTCGGTATGCAAATTGCAGGGAGTCTAACAGTGGATCCGTGATGGTTTTCAGGTGGGACATCACTAGCCTTTCAAAGGTTTTCATAATTACAGATGTTAGAGCAACTGGTCTGTAGTCATTCAGTTCCTTGATGGAGGGCTTCTTCACCACTGGGATGATAGTAGAGCATTTGAAGCAAGAAGGAACATGGCACATCTCTAGTGATTTATTGAAGATTCGGGTGAAGATGGGGGCCAATTGGTCAGCACAGACTTTTAAGCAAGAAGGAGTTATCATGTCTGGGCCTGGTGCTTTTCCTGGCTTTTGTCTGTGTAATAAATCTTGCACTTCCTTTTCTGTGATCACCAGGGGTTGTGAACCCAATGGGAGGGGGTCAGTTGTAGGAGGTTTGGCTGTTGTTGGTGTGTCTGAGATGGGGTCAGTTGCAGGAGGTTTGGCTGTTGTTGGTATATCTGGGATGGGGGTTGTGGAGATAGGTGGCTGTAGTTTCCTTTCTGTGAGAAATATAAGAATTATTCCTGTAAAAGCATAACCTGAGTTACGCCATTTTAAGTGCCTTATTTTACCTTGTATAACCTGATTATATAACTAGACAAAAAGTACATAATAAGGATTTTCTGAAATGATTACCTTGAAGGAAATATGTATCATGCAGTTGTTTTGACGGAAGCTGATGTTCTGGGAAAAGTACTGAAATGAGATTGTTTTGAGGTTTGTCTGTTCTAGGAAAAGGGAAGTACGCAATTGATGTTTTTGAGGAGTATTTCTGTTGGGAATTGGGGAATTTCCAGGGTGGATCATGTACTACATATGTTATATAAGATCTGAAACTGATTCCCAAGGGACTTTATTGACGTGTATTCTGATGTATCCTGAAGACTATAAAATCTGTGTAATTTGTTTTATTTTCGTCTTTCCTCTCCTCCAGAAGAGAAAGGCCCTTTGCAAAGTGAATAAAAACCTCTGACCCAGGATTATTTTAGTCTCTGTATCCTCCTTAAAACGGTAATGGGGTTTTCCTGTTTTTCACACTTTCAAACCTGCAGTAAAACACGTTCAGGTCATCTGCCAGTTGTTGATTTCCTTCAGCCTGGGAAGGAGGTTTGCCGTAACCGGTGATATTTTTAAGAGTTTGCCACATGTTTTCTCCCATACTAACATTAATGCAATTTCTTATATAATGTCTTTGAAAGTAACCATGTATCTTATTTTTCCCATACCACAAGAAAGCATGCCAACCCAGTTGCAAGTTATGTCCTTCCAAAGTCAATAATCTTGTATGCCTCAATACAATCCATTCTTTCATCCATGTTAATACTGCAGCCTGGTAATACAATTCCCAATTTGGTAATTCAAAAGCTCCTCTACTTCATGAATCCTGCAACATTTTAAAGCTAATTCCTGCTTTTTTCCCTTGCCAAATATATTTCAATATTGTTAAGTTCCTCAAAGTATTTTTTCCCCAACTTTATCGGAATTGTTTGAAATAAGTACAATAATCTCGGCAATATATTCATTTTGAGTGTAGCTATTCTTCCTATCAATTGCAAAGTTTTCCATTTTTCCAGCTGTTTAATTTGTTGCAACAATTTATAATAATTATCTTCCTTAATCATTACACATCTTAGTGTCAGCTGAATCCCTAAGTATTTTACTTTCTTAGTAATCTGAATATCTATTCTCTTCATTAACTCTTTTTTCTGTTTATCTGTAAGATTTTTCATTAAAATCTTAATTTTCTCTTTATTTATTTTCAGACCTGCCACTTCACCATATTCTTCTCTTTTTTTTTTATTAGTTTAACCCCTGTTTCTTGTGGAACTTCCAAGATAAAAACTAAATTGTCTGCAAATGCCTGTAGTTTGTACTTTTCCTTTTTTATTTCCATGCCTTTTATTTCTGTATCTTGTCTAATATTTCTATTTAATACTTCCAATGTCAATACAAATAATAGAGGAGACAAGGGGCATCCTTGTCTTGTACCTTTCAAAATGCTAACCTTCTCATTCATGTCTCCATTTACCATCACCTTTGCAGTTTGCTTATAATATATTGCCTTAATCATATTAATAAGTCTCTCCCCAAGTCGATATCTTTTAGTTGTGCTAGCATGAATTGCCAGTTCACATTATCAAACGCTTTCTGGGCATCTAGGAAGATCAACGCCATCTGCTTCTTCGGATGCGCTTCATAATGCTCCAATGTATTTAAAATTATTCTCATATTGTCTTTAATTTGTCTCTTAGGTAAAAAACCATTTTGATCTGGATGTATAAATTGATTTAAAAATCTTTTTAGTGTTTCTGCAATTATTGAAGCAAATATTTTATAACCAGCATTCAGTAAAGATATTGGTCTATAGTTTTTTATCCGTTGAGAATAATATATGCTTCCATCCATGAATTTGATACTTTTGCTTCTAACAAAAGTTCGTTGAATACTTCCAACATTGGGATACTTAAAGTACCTTGTAAGTCTTTATATAATTCTGCTGGCAATCCATCCGGACCTGGTGTTTTACCATTCTTTTTGCCTCTTGATTTCGTCTGTTAATTCCATCATTGATATACAGTAATCTAGTATTGCTTTCACTGTTTCAGGTATTTTAGATAGTTCCGCTTTTTCTAAATATTGTTTTATTTTATCTTCTGGGATTAACTCTTGATTATATAGTTTACCATAGTAGTTTTGAATCGCTTTCTTTTTATTGTCATTTTGATGGTGAAGAGTTCTTCATTGTCCACTAGTTGGTGTATCAATTTGTTTTCTTTCTCCTTTTTCAATTTATATGCCAGCCATCTTCCTGGTTTATTTGCGTTTTCAAATAAATTTTGTTTAGCACTTCTATTTTTTTGTGCTAGTTCTTCTTTATCTATTAGGTTCAGGTTATGTTTCGTTAATTCCATTTGGTTTTTTACATTCTTTTTTTGTGGATCCTTTTGTAGTTCTACCTCTAGTCTCTGGTATTCTTCTTCTAGTATCTTTTGACTTTGTCTCTTCTTTTTGTTTTTCTTTCCCATATATGTTATAGTTAATCCTCTAATATATGCCTTAGCTGTGTCCAATACGTTTTGTAATGACGTTTCTTCTTTTCTATTCTCTTTAAAGAAAAAGTCTAGATCTCTTTCCATAAATTGAATAAATTCCTTTTAGCATTGCTTGATTCAATGTCCATCTTAATTTCCTTTTTTGTCCCTTCCATATAACTTTTATCGGATTATGATCCACCTAGTTACTTGTTTCTATATTTATTTCTTGTATATTAGATTTTAACTCTGCTGGCATCTATATCATGTCTATTCTTGACCAAGATATATGCCTATTTGAGTAAAATGAATATTAGTTTTCCTTGGGATGTATCTCTCACCATGCATCTTGGCTGCATCTTCTGCCATTTTAAAGAAAGCCTTAGGAAGTGTCTTCTTGGTTTTTTTATTTCCCTTTCTAGTTTTGTAATCCAATTCCACATCCACAATTGCATTAAAGTCTCCGAGTATACATATGTTTTCATACTTCAATTCTATTATTTTCTTATGAAGTTTACCATAAAAGTCTTCCTGATTAGTATTTGGTACGTATATTACTACTAAGAGTATCTGTTTATTGTTCATTGTTATCTCCACCATCAAAATCCTCCCTTCCTCATCCATAAAAATGTGTTTAACATTTATTGTCTCTTTTACGTAAAGGACTATTCTCCAGCGCGCTGCTTGGAGAATCCAAATCTTGGGAGTTCCTCAGCTTGATTGCTAGACTGGGTGAATGTTTCTTTAAGAAACGTCCTTGGCCACTCCTCCCTTGCTTGGCTAAGCTCCAGTTCATTCACTCAGTCAAGCAAGAGACTGTTTTTTTTCCCTTGGCTCTGGCAATTTGGCTGAAGAACTCTTCATATTTGGAATTTCCAAGTTAAACTTAGCTAAAATTCTTCAATTTCTGAGAGGTGTGGATTTGTTTATCTTCGCATCAGCTGTTCATCGGGCTTCCTGGCTCTGGAATTGCCGCAGTGGGTGAGTTAGCCCTGGGGCTCTACCAAGGGGCTCCCCCCCTACTCGCTTCTGCTTTAATTTCCTCGGAGCAATACCTTTTGAGGCATCTCCGAGACATAAGATTTGCCACCGGCGGTTGCGTTGGGTTCGGACCTCCGGAAAGTCCTACAGCCGCCGTCCACACCGCTCCATCTGTAGTTGGCAGCCAGGGGTCCCTGCATTTCACCGGCAAACCCCTATTTTACTAAGCTTCTCTGCGCCGATTAAACAGCTTAGTTCAACACGCTGTTTTTCGGTTTCTTCATTTGGCTGAGGCGCCGGGCAGCTAAAACTCAAGCCGCACGCCATTTTGTTTGCCTTCTGTCAGTTTCCTCACACCGCAACGGCGCTGGGTGGCTAGATTCGAGCCGTGCGCTATTTTGAACTGGATCAAAGCCGCCCGCCATTTTCTTCAAAGAAACAAAGGAGATATAAAGGACTGTGAATTGTGGCTTGAGAAGATTCTTTGCCTGCCTTTTATACTGCGGTTGTGAGTGGATGCGAAGCGGCGGTTGGGGTGTTCTGACACCTTCTTGGCCATCTCTGACTTTGTGTTCATAATTTGTTGGCTATTATTTCACCGTTTGACTTACCTTCATTCCTGTTTTTTAAAAAAAAAAGAAAAAAAAAAGAAGGAAAACAATTAATTAATTAATTCTTTAATCAATCAAATTTTGCCATTATTCTTCATTGACTTACCTTGACTGAATTGTTCACATGGCGGAGTCTGATGTTTCCTCTGAACTTGAGCAGGCCTATAGTCCTACAGAGGCCAGAAAACGTTCAAAGGCCCCTTCCAAGGCTTCTAAACAACGAGATGTCCGGGCAAGATCTGCCAGCCCTCATCCAACCACTCGCTCTGCTGCTTCTGATAGGGCTGAGGAGAGGAAGCACAAAGCCTTTGAGAAACAATACCTTCTTGCTCAGCAGAGGGCTCAATCTTCTAATCGCCAGATGTCACCTGACAGGCCTACTCAGGTGACACAAGATCATTCTGTGGCTGCTCAATGCGTTTCTGATGTTCAACACCTTAGGGAGGCTGCCTTTCCATCTGTTGTCCCCGGACCCAGTGTTCCAGCTACTCATCCTTCTGGTCGGCCGGTACCTGAGGCAACTTTTACACCTACGTCCGCTGGGCTCCGTTCTTCAGAGGGCCTTCAACCTGCTCTATCTTGGGACATTCAGGATCTCGTGTCTCAGACTATTTCTCACATCCTGACTTCAGCTCCTCCCCAGAGGCCTCAAGCCCTTTCCATGGCGCCTTCTCATCCACCATTGACTCAACTGTACGACAACCCGCATCGTGGCTATTCCCATCGTTCTGAATCCCTTCTGGCTGAAGATTCACTCTGGGAAGAGGAGGAGCCTGATGAGATGGAGTTGTCGGAAGACGAGGACCTCGCTCCTGAACGGCCCTCTTTCACGGGCCTCTTCCATCCTTCCATGTTTAAGTCCTTGCTCCACAAGGCCAAAATTACCACAAATATGGGTCTGTCTACCACTCAGACATCACAACAGTCAGATCTTAATTCTCATGACGACTTGTTCCACTTGCAAAAGCCTGATCAGGACCTTATTCCATGTCCGGAGTTATTCACAGACGTGGTCCAAAGGTCTTGGTCCCAACCTGCCTACATTTCTGCTCCTACCGGACTGGATAAGAGATTGTATTGCTCAGATCCTTCATTACAGGATCTGATCCAATTGCCTTCCGTGGACGCTCCTGTGGCCCAGCTGACATCCTCTGCTGTTATTTCTAACCATGTACTCGACGGTCTCAGGACCGAGGACAGGAAGGCTGAATTGTCTCTCCGTAAGATGCATCAATCGGCTGCCTGGGCCATCAGGTCAGCTACGTCTACTTCATTCTTTGCTCGCGCATCTCTTATTTGGTTGCGCCAATTACAGGAGCGGTTACCACCAGATGACAGCAGGCTCCACCATGACATAAATAAAATTGTGGCAGCCACGGAGTACTGTGCAGATGCATCTTTGAATGCTGCTAAATTCTCCTCACGGGCCCTTGTCTCCAATGTTACTTCTCGGCGCCTCCTTTGGCTCCGCCACTGGAGAGCAGATCTTAAGTCAAAGTGGAAGCTGGCATCTGCTCCCTACAAGGGTTCTCTTCTCTTTGGAGAAGCTTTAGACCCTATACTGGTGGAGGATAAGGATAAACGGAAAGTTATGCCTTCCTCTTTCAGACGCCATGATAGGAGATTTACTCCTTATAACCAGAGACAGCCCTTTTGGACTGAGTCCGGGCCCAGTGGGTCCTACTTCTCCAGACATTATTCCCAGAGAGTCAATCGGCCCACTGAACGATCTGCCTACCGGGATCGGGGCAGAGGTCAATCTAACACCAAATGACAATTCCGTGGGGCTACTACCCGGCCATTCAGGAGGGGCAAGTGACTATCCCACAGAGCTTCCCATTGGTGGTCGCCTTCTCCATTTCTTGCCCAATGGGTCTCCTCCACGACAGACACTTGGGTTCTCCAGACTGTGAGGCTCGGCCTCACATTGGACTTCCTCTCCAGCCCTCCGAACCGCTTCCTCCGATGCCCTGTACCTGGCAACCCGGAGAAGAGAGCGTTGATGGACACAGAGATACAATATCTGATCGACATCTACGCCATCGAAACTGTGACGGTGGAACAACAGGGATCCGCTTTCTACTCGCGCCTCTTTCTCGTGCCAAAGTCTTCCGGGGACTGGAGAGGGATTTTAGACCTGAAGGCACTGAACAAGTTCGTCAGATATCACCACTTCAAAATGCAGTCGCTCAAGTTGATTCTGCAGGGCATCCGATGAGGTGACTTTATGACATCAATCGACCTCAAGGAGGCTTACCTGCATGTCCCGAGCCATCCTTCACATCGACGTTTCCTTCGGTTTGCCTTCTCCAATCGACACTTCCAATATCGGGCCATGCTGTTTGGCCTCTCGTCCGCCCCTTGTACCTTCACGAAGCTGCTGGCAACCTTGGCTGCTTCTCTGCAACAGGTCCTGATCAGGGTGATGTGCTGTCTGGACGACATCATTATTCTATCTGCCACTCGGGATCAAGCTGTGACCGATCTCAGGACAGTCTCTCGTCTTTTACAACAGCACGGGTTCTCGCTGAACCTCGACAAAAGTCAGCTTCTGCCCACCACTCGCATTCTCCATCTTGGAGCTGTCATAGATTCGGTCAGCTGTCATGTTTTTCTGTCTCCCAACAGGATTCGGAGCATTCGATCCTTGGTGACTCAGGTGTTGTCGGTCAGATACGTTCACTTGATCACCTTGTCCCAGCTGCTCGGCAAATTAATTTTGTGCATCGCGATTGTCCCGTGGGCCCGTCTTCACAGTCGTCCTCTTCAATGGTCACACTATGCAGTCCACCAGGGGTGCTTCAACAAACCGTATCTACAACGCCACCTGGCGCTCCTTTTGCACCTGGTGTTCCAAGAACCATCGGGACCCTACAACAACGTCTCCCTCTGATATTCTCGTGTTCCTGCAGGAGGGTTTGGACCATGGCCTCGCTCCTAATACCCTGAGGCGTCAAGTAGCGGCCCTTAGCATGGTTTTATCTTCTGTCGACGATCGGCCTTTGACCCAGCATCCCTGTATACGGACATTCTTACGGGGGACATCCAATCTCCGTCCTCCTACTGTCCATCGATACCCAAATTGGGACTTGCCATTAGTACTTACTGCTCTCATGTCACCTCCCTTTGAGCCCCTGGCATCTATATCTCTTCGATGTCTGACTCTCAAGGTTGCCTTCCTAGTGGCGATTACCTCGGCAAGACAGGTTTCTGAACTGGTGGCTCTGTCTGTGTGACCCGACCTTTGTGTTTTCCATCCCAATAAAGTAGTGCTCCGTACAGATCCTTCTTTTCTGCCCAAGGTAAACTCTCTGTACCACGGAGCCCAAGAATTGATTCTACCTGACTTTTGTCCGGCTCTGAGTCATCATCTTGAACACCAATGGCACACCTTGGACGTTAAGAGGGCTCTCTGTTGGTATATCAAGCGGATAGCATCGTTCCGTAAGTCTGAGGCTTTGTTCCTGTCCTTCAATCCATCTACATTGGGCATGAAAGTCTCCTCATCCACGATTGGTCATTGGATCAAGGCCTGCATCGTGACGGCGTATCACACCAGATGGACTCCTCTGCCGGGGAGGATCCTCCCTCACTCTACCCGTTCAATTTTATCTTCTTGTGAAAGACTAAACCCCTTCTGTGTTTTTTCAATCTGAACACCTAAATAAGTGCTAATATGACCTAATGATTTCAATGTGAAGTATCTCTGCAAAGCTTTGGCAAAAATTTCACTCATTTGCTTATTTGGACCAATATAAACAATATCATCAACATAAGCAAGAACTATCTCATATGCATTGTTAGATCTTTTTCTGAACACGCACTCATCAGTTTCGGACTTAATAAAGCCCATTGAATTTAGTTTGTCAGTAAGACAAAAAATACCACATTAAACCAGACTGTTTCAGACCATAAAGACTTTTTTTTTAGAAACCAGGTATCCCCTTCTTGCTGTCGGAATCCTGGAGGACTTCTCACGTAGATCTCTTCGTCTAGGTCTGCATGTAGATAAGCCGTGTCAACATCGAACTGGAAAACTTCTAAGCCAAGAATAGTTGCAGTTGCTAAAGCAATTTTTACACTCTCAGTTCGAACTGTCGGTGAATAAGTATTTGTGTAGTCCTCAGGATAACGTTGAGCGAAACCCTGAGCTACAAGTCTGGCCTTGTACAATGACTCACCATTTGGCTTCTTTTTGATTCTGTAGATCCGTCGAGTGCCAATGACCTTTTTGTTTGCTGGAGATTTTGCAGGTGTAAACACTTTAAGTTTCTTTAGACTGTCCATTTCAACCTGCATTGCTTCATACCATTTGTCTTGCTCTGAATCAGGAAGCTGCTTGATTTGTGTGAAATTATCAGGTGGAAGTGTAACATTGCAAATCAAAGGCAAGGGTGCTTTTGTCAGTTGCCAAGAATATCGTTGTGGAGGGATTCCTTTTGTGGCCCTCTTCGACTGTCTCGGAACAACTGTCCGGTCTTCTTCGTCCTCGTCCTCACATTCGTCGCTAGCGTCAGCATCCACGGCTTGTGAAGACGGAACATCGGGTTGAGAAGAACTAGTGGAATCTTGATCATCAATCTGTGTGACATCAGCAGTATCATCTCTAGGAAAATAAACTCCAGGATCATTGGAATGAATCCTGGACCAGTCAACATCTTCCTCAAAATTAGCAGATTGGGAAATCACAATTACATGTTTAGAGTCAATAAATTTGCTCCATTTTGAGTTATCATCAATACCCATAAATCTCAGTCTCTTTGCTGCTGGACCTCCTTTTCTTCTTTGAGCTAGGGGAATGTTCACCATAGTGTATGAACCAAAAATATGGATGTTTTTAAGATCGGGCTTGTAGCCATACAACATGAAGAAAGGAGTCTCATTTATTACACTGCTCCAAGTACGGTTGACAATGTAATTCGCATATTTTATAGCTTCACCCCAGTATATCATATCAAGGTTGGTGTCTTCTAGGAGACAACGCATCATGGTTTGCAGTATCCCACCATTGTGAGCCGGTGTGTAAGGAGCCGACATCTGATGAAGAATTCCATTCTTACGCATCCAGTCCTGGAAACGCTGAGACATGAATTCAGCACCACAATCACTCTGGATTCTGGCGATGCGAACTTGGTGTTGGGTAGAAACAAGGGCTGCAAAGTCTTTAAAGATCTGCAAAGTCTCTGATTTTTCTTTCATAGGATACACATATCCATATCTAGAGTAATTATCAACAATTGTTAGAAAATATTTTCTACCACCAAATGATGGCGGAAAAGGACCAAATATGTCAGTGTGAACCAAATAAAAAATGCATGTTGACAGGCGTGTAGCACGTTTGGGAATGGCTGCTGCTTTGGATTTGGCCTTTTTGCAGACAGCACAATTCAAAAACACCCTACACCCCTTTAGATCCAAACCTTTTGCGAACTCCGGCATCTTCCTAAGAACACAGAAACTGGCATGCCCCAATCTTCTATGCCATTTATGGATACACCTAGAATGCAAAGGTTTACCAATTAGTGAATTCTCAACGTTAACAGTTTTATGAGGAACCTCAGGCTTGCTCTGAGCAACCTGTTTCCTAATTTTCTTTTTGTTGGCTTTAGGAGCCTTTGGAGTAGCAACAGGATCTCTCACTGGAGCATCTCTCTCTGGGCCTGTGCTCTCCCTTTTTGGAGTTTGTATACTTGCCTGTGTTTGTGCTTTAGGCTTTGGCTTTAAGTAATAAACACCACCAATTAATATGGTTCCAGCAACAATATCTCCATCTTTAACTATGTAACTTGCATTTTCAAGGTGGTGAACCTGGAATTTTAACATTCTAGACAAGTGACTCTGGCTAAGCAAATTACTGGTTGCTGTTGGTATGTAATAAACATCAGGAATGAATGCATCGAGCTCTTCAACATAAACAGTTCCTTTTCCTTTGACCTGACAAGGATGATTGGAAAAAGAATAAAGTTCACGTAGTTTAGGTTCAGGCTCGTGCATCTCTGTAAAAAGTTCCTTTCTGTAGGTAACATGCAAAGCTGCACCACTGTCCAAAGTCCACAGGAGTCGTCTGTCGTACTCTGGTTGAGGTTGTGGATCATTGGTTAAAGCCAATGTGGTGAGTGGAGCTTGTGGATCACGCCGGGGACCACGACGACCTTGTCTTCCGCCTCTGCCTCCGCCTCTGCCTCTAGAGTCTGTTCCTCTGGGCTGGTACGTGACGGGAGCTGGAACTCGTTGGGGACAATTTTGGGTCGCATGTCCCACATGATCACAGATGTAGCATCTTGGCATCCTTGGAGCATAGGTCCTTCCTTGGAAGGGGCGCCTAGCTGGACCTCTTGATGTGGGTGGTCCTCTCAAGTGTGGCATGGCTAACATGAGTGCTTCTTCTTCAATTAAAAGTCTGCATACATTGTCCACTGTGCATTGAGCAATAGGGACTTGGTTAATCTTTGTAATGGCATCTTTCCATTCATAATTCAAAGAATTAATGATAATGCTGATCATTTGAATATCATCAATGTTATAGCCTCTTTCTCTCAATTCTCTTCTCAGTCCTTTCAGTTTGGTCAAATGTCCTCCAATTTGTTCACCTGGTTTCAATCTTGAACCATGGAATTGAGACATGAGCAAACATGAAGACTCAATTGAAACAGGCCTGTAGCAATTTTCCAATTGGGCCTAAATTTGTTGGGCTGTTGCATCAGGCGAAAATGTAACCTGCAGTTCAGTATCCATGGACATCAATAATGTTGTGCAAGCTTTAATTTCTAAATCTCTTATTGCAGGAGACCATGGCTGAGCAGGCGGATTAAAAATCATACAGTGAGTGCCTTCTCTGCGGAGTAACAATCCAATCTCACTGACCCAGGCCTTATAATTCTATCCTGACATCTTTAATTTTGACTCACCAGCCAGTGGAGCAACAGAAAATGCCTGTTGAGGAATGTGCATTTGAGGTGCTGGCTGTGGAAGTAAAGGCACTTGTTGCGCTGGAGGTGGACCAGGAGCTGGCCCTGGTTGTACAGCTGGAGGCACATGTGCATGCATCTGTGGCTGCTGTGGCATTTGAGCTGCAATATTGACATGGCCTGCTGGAGACCCAGTCATTTGCCTTTGCTGCATTAAGCTTTGTTGTGTTCCATCTAAAAGGACACCAGTGCCACCAGGGAGTGCTGGAGATTGAGCCTGTGGAGACACTTGTGGAATTGCAGCCTGAATCTCTGAGTAAGTTAGAGACAGGTTTGCCAGAGTCTGCTGTAATAATTCAAAATGTTCATGTAGGCTGCGATGCCTTTCAACTTTCTCTAATAAATTACTTTCACCAGCAGATGGTGCTGTACCTTTTGTTTCGAGCAGCTCAGATAATCTCTCTGCATATGTGGCACTTGGAACTTTACAGTAGGAGTGATTATGTAAGACATGTGACGTGTGCACTGCTGTCTGTTCTGATTGGCCTGACACAAAATCCACCAGGGGGAGTGTCTTTGGCTCCGAAGAAGGAGCCAAAATGGAGCTTTTAGAGATTTTGAAGTCACGAGATTCTCCCTTATCTTGCTCAAGCATAGATAAAGCCATTTTTGCCTGGGATAGCTCATGTTCATAAAACTTTATATAGTTATGATAGGCTTTTATAGTTTGCTCATCCAGGGCGAGCTGAGAGCTTCGAGGAGAATAATGAATTATTTCTCTCTCTGCATGGGGGTGAAAATGCTCGGCTGTTTGTGAATGCTTTGGCCTTGCACCAAGCGTTACAAAATCAGAAGGCTCTGGGAGGACTGTTTGAGAGCATGCATATTCAGAAGGAGACGCTACTGACCTCAGTTGTAGCACGTTATCTTCAAAAGCAGTTTCTCTCTTATCTCTCTCCTGATGCCTTTTTAAGAGCATTTGGTCTGTTTCTTCTCCCACGGCTTCCATGGCTTCTAGTTCCAGGCATGTGGTTGTAGCAAGGGGCTGGAAGTTTGAAATCCTCCTTTCTGCCTCTTCTTCGTAGGAGAGGTTGAAATCATTAATAGGGAATGCTCTGAGTTTCATTTTTTCTTTTTTCTTCTGTTTCGGCATCTTAGCAGATAATTAGTTAGCATTCCTCTGTCGCAAAATAAATATCTGTCTAATTAGCCTAGAGGTCTTATCAAAGTAACGAGCAAGGAAAAAAGCCATAATTTCGACCATCCTCTGGCTACCAGATGTCAGGGCGCTGATTAATCCCATTCTGCCTTTGGGATAATTGTACCTTGATTACGAGGGGTGGATCGACACTTTTCCTTGCAAGTATACTTTAAGAAAACAAAACCCGAAGATATTTTCTAAGAAAACTCATTTATTTATTATAAAAAAAATAAAACAACTAACTGATCTAATTGGTTACATTTTGAAATAAAGTTCGTGCCAGCTGCTTCTCAGCAGCCGGACCTTTCTGGCAAGAGAACAAAAAGAAAGTGTGAAGAAGAAATGTGGGGTGGACATGCACAGTTTAGCTTACTGATAAGGATTCTTGGCAAGCTACGGAAAGTCTGATTGTCCAGAAATGAGAGCTCAGCTGGTAAATAAAAAAACACAGTGACAGGGTATATCCCAAGATTTGGATTCTCCAAGCAGTGCGCTGGAGAACGGACGTTGTCTTACCTGAACATCCTTTCTCAGCGCGCTGCTGGAGAATCCAACCCATCACTTCGGCTGCTTTTCTGGCCAGGACTGTTGTGTTTTCTTATTGTTTTGTTGTTGACAGCACCATCTTCTGTTTGACCTCGTGAATGAACTGGAGCTTAACCAAGCAAGGGAGGAGTGGCCAAAGACGTTTCTTAAAGAAACATTCACCCAATCTAGCAATCAAGCTGAGGAACTCCCAAGATTTGGATTCTCCAGCAACGCTCCAAGAAAGGACGTTCAGGTAAGACAACATCCGTTCCCCTCTTCTTTTGTTGTGATAGAGAAGTTTATAACTTCCCAATTTTGGGATATTCCAATATTTTATTATGTTGTTTTTTAATGTGAACTTCTTGCAAGCAGATTATGTCTAATTTAAATTTTTCTAATTTATTGAAAATCATTTCCTTTTTATTGCCAAATTCAGTCCATTTATTTATTGACATTAATTTTATTTCTTCTTCCATAATTTATTTATCGATGGGTTTTGTCGTTCTAGTCGCTCTTATCTCTCTCGGTTCTTTGACTTTGCCTCTTCTCTTTTTGCTATTTTCTTCAAATCTCTTTCATCTTCTTTTTGTTGCATATTCCTCTCTCCTGTAGCTTCCTCTCGTCGCTTGTCCTCTTCTTTTCCTCTTATTCTTGTTTCCTCTTGTGGTCCAAAGTAGTGCTCATAAAATTGTTCTGCTTTTTCTATGGAATCCAATCTATGTCTTTGCTCCATCCAAGTCACCAATATTCCCTCCAGTATCAGCCATCTGAAATTCACTCCATTTTTTTTTGTAAATATTTTTTTTTATTTTTTTCAAACATAAACATAAAATATAACTTTCAAGAACAGAGTCTCGATTGGGTCATAGATGGTTACCATGCTTACATTCCTTTAACAAGCTCCATTCACAATTTCCCATTACATCTTTTAAAAGTAAAAATTCAAAACATAAAAAGAACAAATTTTAACATAGATTCTAGCATCTTCATCTAAACAAGTCCATTATATCAATACAATTTTAGTTTTAAATTTAGCTCATTTTTATATCTATGTATCAATCCTGATTATATCTGGTTCTTCTCCACATTGTCTTTATTATATCTTTTACCATCAGTGTCAAAATGATTTTTAACAATATTCTAAGCTCCTATTCTAATTATTTACCTTACAGTTTTATCACCACAAATCTTAATTTCAAATTCAATACAACTCCATTTTTATTACACTTTATAAAGCAAAATTCTATCTATATTTCTTAGTCTCTTGACCCTTTTCCTCAAATCTTAATATCTTAAACTTTATCAATTTGTCTTTGATTTTGTCCTGCTTATCATCTATTACACATTTCATGTTACACAGGTTTATCACAAAAACATGCTTTATTTAGACTAATTTCCAGCATAATCTCCTCCATACCTCCCTCTATAATTTGCCTGTTTTCCAGCGTATTATGTTTGGCTGATTCCCAGCATAATCTCCTCCAGAGCACACACTATTTTTGGCTGATTTACAGCATAATCACCTTCGAACCTCCCACCATTATTGGCTGATTTCCAGCATATTATGTTAGGCTGATTTCCAGCATAATCTCCTCCAACTTTCCTCCTATTACTTGGCTGATTTCCAGCTTCTTATATTTGGCTGATTTCCAGGATAATCTCCTCCAAAGCTCCCACTCTTGTTTGTCTGATTTCCAGCATAATCTCCGCCAACTCTCCTGCAATTGTTTGGCTAATTTCCAGCATTTTAACTAGTTTCCAACTTATTTCCTCCAAGTCTCAAACTCTTATCTAGTTGGTGCCCATCACCTCTTATTTTAACTTTCCCTTGCAATATAATTATCTATTTCATGTCAGTTTCCCAACATACTCTTTCAAATTGATTCTCAATGTATTTTATAATAATCATCATTTCCAGCATATATTAAATTAAATCACAGTTTGTTGCTAAAGTCTGTGTATCTTATGGTTTCATTCATTATGGTTAATCAATCATATTCACCAATCTAACATTTGTTTACAAATTAAAATTAAGACATATTACATCAAGCAATAATTTTTCTTAAAGTTGTCTCACATTAGTATATACTCTTCTTTATTATTCTTAACCACCTATACATCAATCCTCTATTTTAATTACCATCTCTTATTTTCTATCTTTATTATTCCAAAAACCCTCCTGTTTTTATCCAAAAATCATTTATACTTTTAGGCTTTTAAACATTACATTACATTTTAATTTAATTACATTTAATTTTATCTGCTTTCTTTCTTTCTTTTCCTATCTGTCCATAAATGTTCCACTAAAATCCATCTGTTTGAATTAAAAAATTCTGTATGTCATTTTAATGCTTTCATAATGCCTATAATGCATCAACTTCCTCTCTTTTGTTCCTATGCCACACCTTTTTTTTTTTTGCTAGGCTTGTTAGTTTCCATTGTAAAAGGTCCAAACTGTTCCTTCTTTCTTCATAAAATCACCCAACGACACATCCCTGCAAAAGACCGACCAGACAGTGGTTTGTCAGTCGGGGTTTTCGCGGGCTCATTAGAGCCCGCTATTTCCCCAACTGTAGTGCCGCGGCACCAGACCAGAAGTCTGAAATTCACTCCATTTTTAATTAGTTGTTTTGTCAGTAATTGGTATCCCTTCCTTATTTCTCTAACTCTTCTCAGAATCTGTTTTAAGACTACTATTTCTTTCCCTTTGTATTTTAAAAGATCATATCTCGCTCTTTGTAGAATCTCTGCTTTCATTGCTTTTTTTGTAAATCTCACATGTACCTCTCTGGGAAGTCTGTTTCTTGCCACATATCTAGTATTAACTCTAAATACTTCATCAATCTCTGCAAGAATTTTTTCTTTGGTCACCTCTAAGGCATCCGCCAGCAGCTCTGCCAGTGTCTCACTAAATTTTCTCCCCTTTCTTCCTCAATATTCTGGAACTATCAGCCCTATCCATCCCTAATGATATTATTGTTTTTTCTTTATTTTTGTCTCCTAACATAAGTCTGTTATCAACTTCATCCACTCTTTTTTCCATTTGTTCAACTTTCTCTTCTACTTTCTGCATGCGTTGTTCACTATTTGCCATTATTTGTTGAACATTCTCTAATTTATATTCTACTTTCCCTATTCTTTCCTTGAAGTCACCATGCAGGGTTTGTATCATCCCTTTTAAATCTACCTGCTTCACATTCACCTTCTCTTGCTGTAACATACATCCAAAGTCCTCTGCCTCAATGGGCTAGAAGTTGCTGATGATGATGCTGAAGATGGTGTAAATGGTGTTTTCCTCATTTTAAAATATTTTCACTTTTTGGGTTTCGGAAATGACGCCCCATTTCCTCCTCTCTTCACGATGACATCACCACTGGAAGTCCTGAAACTCTGTATCAGAAGCCCTTTTAGGGCACTCTCGATCCCGTAGAGATTGGGAAATAAAAGGGGAAGTTCCGAAACCCCTGGGTGACACGCTATCGACAAACCCCTTTAAAACTGGTGGAGAGGAAGTCGGCCTGCAAGGCAGATAGGAGTGATGGCAGCTGTATAGAAGGAAGCAGAGTGAAGAAAGCAGTTTCGAGTGGCAGACGAAATAGACCCAGAAGAAGGAAATCGGAAAACATGGAGAAGCATGGAGTGAGGAGAGCGCAAAAGAGACAGACAAACAAGCAGCGGTGGACTAAAAGGGAAGTGTAGCAGGGACAGAAAAAGAGACCAGTGTGAGTGAAGGAGGATCCCAAAGAGGGAGACAGCAGAACCGGAGGAGGAACAGCGACAGAGTTAAGACCCGGAGACGGAGAGAACTGGAGAAGGCGAAAAATCAGAGAAACTAAACAACTCTAAGAGGTAAAGAAGAAATTAAGGAACTTAATCTTGAAAAATTTGTGGGACTTAAATTGTGACTGGTGATTGTAAAAGGAAGATATAAAACTAAAAACTAAAAAAAAGGAAAGACGAGAATTTATAGACAGAGCTAAGGGGAAAGACTAAGACTTGAAAGAGGACTGATGCAATAGCACAACAGAAAACAATTACAATTACAACCAGAAGCAAAACTAGAGAAGGGAAGGAGCCACAAAGAACAACAAAAGAAGAAGAAAATATATATTCTTATATACAAATATATATATACAAACAGTAAAGTAAGGGGGAAAAGATCATATTACAGTTATAATTAATTATTGCATTGTTAATTTATAGAGTTTGAAAGAGTGGAATGTTATAGATTATAAGGAATTAATGAACGAATAAGATATTAAGTGAGATACAGTAATATACTAAGCAGTAAAGTAAGAAATGATATCTATTAATTCTATAATTAATGATTGTATGGTTAAATTTCAGCAAGCTGGCCTGGCCTAACTCCCATCTTTTAAATTTTTAAATTTTTTAATTCGTGATTTTACAAATTGGGTGTTTTAATCTGTGTTTTGGCCGAAATATTTAATAATTTTAAGGGATTTTTTAATATTTGTATTATCTGTATTTTATCTTGGCTGTTCACCGCCCTGAGTCCTTCGGGAGTAGGGCGGTATAGAAATTTGATTAATAAATAAATAATAATAAATAATAAATAATAAATAAATTACGGAATATAAAAACAAAAAAGTAAATTAAATACAACTACACTGATTAAAAATATTGTAAAGTAATAATTGATAATTTGCAAAGTAACAATTGATTATATTGTTATAGTATTATAGTGTTATATTATAGTGTATATTTACATAATAGATAAATTTAGAGTAAGTTGAAACGTATATAAGATATAAGTAAAGGTGTGTGTATCTAAAACTGTTTTTGAATAAACAAAAGGTACAGAAATAAGTATAAGTATATCCAAAAAAAAAAAAAAAGAGGGGGAGAGAGAAAACAAGAATTAAAGATCAATATTTATATGTTAGTGTGGGAAAACTTCACACGAGCTTTAAAAATGTCAACTATAACCACTATAGCGAAAACAGGAAAAAAAACCAACTACAAATCCTACAATAACAGTGGCATCACCACTACAGCAAAGAACAATAGACAATATGATAGGAAAAGAAAAAGAAAAGCCGGAAATGCTTTGCAAAACATGTTTCAGATGATTCAAGAAACTCTATTAAAAACACAAGAAAAAATGGCGGATAATCATGAAGAAATGAAAATGTTTCATGCAGAAATTAAAAACGAAATAGGAGAAGTAAAAGAGGACATCAAAAATATGAATGATAAAATTGGGAATATCCAACAATCAATAACAGAAAATGAACAAAGAATTTTAAAAATTGAAGCAAAAATGGACCAAGTAGAGATAAAAGTGGAGACAATGGAGCAAAAATCTTTCCAACTAAACAAGGAATTGTCTGACTCAATAGCGATGCTGGAAATGGAAAATGTATTTCTTGCGCTTTCAAAATATAATAGAAGAAAAAGATGAAGACCTGGGAGAAAAAATGGCAGAGATAGTGTCAGAAATAATACAGAAAGACAAGTCAGAAATAAAAGACAGATGGACGAAATCTACCGGGTACACACTAATTACATAAGAAGACATCGATTGGCGAGGTCTTCAAATGTCAGATTTTCAAAACGAATGATTAGATATGAAGTATATAAAAAATCAAGAGAAGAAACTTTGACATATAAGGGTAAAGAAATTATAATTCTAAAACAAATACCACAAAGTATTAGACACCAACGCCAACAATACCAGTTCTTAACAACCCAATTGATTAGATATAAAATAGATGGGATTCTAATCACATGGCAAGACAAAAAGTATAAAGTAGACACAGTAGAGAAAACAAGATAATTCTATAGCTTACATTGTACACAGGAAGAGGAACAGGAAAGCAAAGGAGAAACAGAGCGTAAAAGCCAGGAAGAAGAGCAAATAGAAGAATTGGAGCAAGAAAGAGAAGTAAGAAAGAGTCAAGAAAAAGAATGAGAGGAAAGAGAAGGTGCGAAAGCACAAAGGGGGGTGGAGACAAGACACACCAAAAAACAATTACACTAGGCAATGGAAGAGGCAATTAAACTTCTCTCAGTAAACATAAATGGATTAAATGCACCGAAGAAAAGAATGCAAACATTCACAAAATTACGAAAAATTGGAAACAGATGTGATGTACCTTCAAGAGGTACATATCAAAAGAGGATAACAAAAACTATTAGAAAACCCAAAATTAGGAAAACTATATACATCTTTGATACCAAAAAAAAAAAAAAAAAGAGGAGTAGCTGTCTATGTAAAAGAAAGGATAAAATTGAAACTAATATATGCAGACAAGGAAGGAAGAACTGTGATGGTTGAATTAGAAATAGAAAGGAAAAAAATCACTATTAATAGTAATATATCCCCCTAACCAAAATCAACATGAATTTTTTAAAGGAATACATAATAAAATATTAGAATTAGAATATGAAAATATCTGTCTAGTTGGAGATTATAACACTATAGTAGATGCCAAAAAAGATTATAAAAGTGGTAAGAAAAATAAAAAAGAGAAAGAAATACTACTAAAAGAATTTTTTAATATGACCGCGGAAATAAACCTGAGAGATGTTTGGAGGGAGACGCATGAAGATGAGAATCAAAATATATTTTACTCCCATCCACACCAATCCTGGTCTAGAATTGATATGGCCTGGATGACTGCGGATATCAGCACAGGTGTAGAAACAATAGAGATAGGAGTAAATGAATGGGCAGATCACAACCCAATACTTATAAATTGGAAGGGGGAAAAAAGATTTAAGAGATGGACAATGAACCAAAATATATGTAAAGAAAAAGGGTTTAAACAAATGCTGGAAAAGAAATTAGAATCGTTTTTTAAGATAAACAAAAGAGACGATACTTCTTTACAAAACACTTGGGATACAACAAAAGCATATATACGAGGATTGACGATTGAATATATAGGGAAGAAAAATAAAGAAAGGAGACAACAGCAAGATAAACTATATGAAGAATTAAAAAACTCTGAATACAAATTACAAAAAGATCCCCAAAACAAAAAAGTAAGAGAGGAATGGAATATAATCAAACTTAAAATAAATCTGATAAATCAAAAAGAAATAGCCCAGAAAATAAAGATGGCAAAACAAAACTATTTTGAATTTGCGAACAAAACAGGCAGATGGTTGGCATATGAAAAAAGAAAAAGATAAAAGAATGATATACCAACTCAGAGACAAAAAAGGGGTAATTCAATATAGTAGAGAAGCTAAAAAGGAAATTATTCAGACATTATTTTCAAACTTATACAAAAAGAAGAAATAGAGGAGGAAAAAGTAAAACAGTATATAGAAAGATCAGAAGTGGCAAGAATCACAAAAGAACAAAGAGAAATATTAAATGGACCGATAACTAAACTTGAATTTGAATTGGCACTGAAAAAACAACAAAACAACAAAACACAAGGGCCAGATGGGCTACCGGTTGAACTATATAAAAGCCTACAGGAAATATTGGGAGAAACCATGTTAGAATTATATAATGAGGCGTTGGAAAAGGCAAAAATCCCGACAACCTGGACAGAGGCAATAATTATTATTATACCCAAAGAAGATATGGACCACCAGTTAATACAAAATTATAGACCAATCTCCTTGCTAAATACAGATTACAAGGTATTTGTAGTAATTATAGCTGAAAGAATTAAAAAAGTATTAAATAACCATATACACTCAGACCAAAATGGATTTCTGCCAGGCCGACAAATCAAGAATAACATGAGAATAATAATAAATACATTAGAATTTTATGAATCACACCCAGAAAAACAAGCTTCACTGGTTTTCCTTGATGCCCAAAAAGCATTCGATAATCTAAATTGGAAATTTTTAATGGGGCAACTAAAATTTATGCAATTCGGGACAAAATTTGAAAAAATCATAGGAGAAATCTATACAAAACAAATGGCAAGAGTAATTATGAACAATGGCACTACAGACCAATTTGGCATAACAAAAGGGGTTAGACAGGGATGTCCACTCTCTCCACTATTGTATATTTTAAAGTTGGAGATCCTTTTAAAAAAGGTCAGGGAAGACCAAGAAATTAAAGGGTTAAGGATAAGGAAAGAAGAATACAAGGTTCAGGCCTTTGCTGACGATCTCGTGTTTATAGTAGAAGACCACTTGAGTCAGCACCAAAACTGTTTAAGAAATTGGAAGAATTCGGAGAAGTGGCGGGACTAAAGATTAATAAAATAAATCAAAATTAATAACAAAAAATCTCACAAAGGAACAGGAAAAAGAGTTGGAAAACATTATACAAATTCAAACAACTAAGAAAATAAAATATCTAGGGAAGTCTTGTCTTCTTTGCTCCTGGAAGCACGAAGCCGAGAACACCAGCCTGAAGATGACGAATGAGACTTCGTCGAAACGTCGCCAAGACACTTCCAATTTTACGTGGGAGAAGACCCGAATAACCAAAGACCTACATACAAACACCCGCGAAAACCTGAGAAAACAAATATATATATTTGTTTAAATATATTTAAACAAGATTTAATTTAAAAAGACCAGAACTATCGCCAAAACTGAACACTTTAACAACAGAATAATCAGAGAAGCCATTGAGATAGAAAAACGCCCACACAGCATGAACAAACGAGACGATACCTCCCGCCTACCAGCCATTTGGAAACCCGCCCTTATTGACAAACGAATCCCTAACACGACGAATGATACCAGACCCACACTCACGAGAGCCACACAGGATGTCACCACCACACATCCACGCAGAAAGCAGACTCAAACCCACACTGATAATGAGCCACGACCAAGGACCAGAAGCCAGACCGCAGCTGCATCATTAGCCACTTTAAACCCCTCCAATCCATACATGAAGCAGACTGACACCCACCATGAAGAGCTCGCATGGCCACAAACACGAAGCCAAACAACAACAACGCAGCTCACCAGCTCAAATCCCCCTGCAACTCAGACTAAGCTGAGCACAACCAAGCCCCCACCCAAACAGAACACACCCCCAGCCAATCAGAGCACAACCAACCCCCCATCCAATCAGAGCACAGCCAAGCCCCTAACCAATCAGAACACACCTCCACCCAATCAGAACACAGCCAAGTTCCCATCCAATCAGCTCACACCCCCACTAGCAGTTAAAAGGAAGAGACAGCTGCGATCTCACATTGCTCCTGGAAGCACGAAGCCGAGAACACCAGCCTGAAGAAATTAAGCTTGTTAAAGCTAAAAAACGGGTTTTTTTGGGGGGGAGGACAATGCGGGGGGAAAGAAGAAGAAAGAAATGAAGACATAGGGGAAGAAAGATAAAATAACAGAAAGAAGACACAAAGAAACAATGCTTTAAAATGATAATCTATGTATATGTTGTATGTTATGTGAATGTCATATATGTGTTATAATAAAATTACAAATTTTATTAAAAAAAATATTTTGGTATTTGTATTCCACAAAAAGTAAAGGGTAAAGTTATCAGTTGTAATCCAAGAGTAAAGAAAAAAGAAAAAAAAAGCAAAGAAAAATATAGATTATAATCCAAAGGTTATCAGTATTTTAACCCCATCCTTCTTGTTATTTTCTTCAGGTTCTTCAAACCCTAATCCTTTGTTATCCAAAAACAAGGGATAATAAATTAATAAATTATAATCCACATTGGCCCACCAAGCCCTAAAATTCAATCACCAATTGTTTTGTATCCACAAATAGAGAGTTCATAGAGCAGAAAAAATAAATAAAAGAAAGGGAAGTATTTTACTGTTTATATTTCCATTTGAGTTCCAAGAGTTACACTGTTTAAAAATAACAAATTTCAGTATTTCACTCTCTATCTTAGTTATTCAGTCTAAACAGCTTAAAGCACAAGAATTGTTTTTCTGATAGTCAGATCTTATCTTCAATCTCACATTCTCTCAAGGTTATGTATTTTAGGAACTTCCAGTTGACGTTGCAGCAATACAAACACAGAAGAATGGGTCTCCATGTTCCCTGTGCTGAATTCTTCATGTTTGTGTGCCCAAGAGGGAGCCTAAGCCGCCCTGCAGAGGCAGTGAAAAAAAGAGGGGCATCCTGTGAGGTCAGGGAGAGTCGCAGCTCTCCTGTCTGACTCAGAGTCTTTTTTCCCTCTCAGCCATGGCAAGAAGAAGAAGCCTAAGGATGGCCGTTACAAAGCTGGGACAATGAAGAATAACAGCTAAGACTGGTGCAGGAGAGAAGAAGGTGAGCCGTGGTGGAACTGGGGGAGAGAATTTTTCTTTGTTTTAAATTACCCCAAGAAATAATTCAGAACTATTTGCCCAGAACTATGTGTTAAAGAGGCGCCTAAGCTTTTTGGGGTGCCCTAAAGAAATACCTAACCAGAAATGAAAGGTGCAGGAGAATAAATAATAGACTTGAAATAACAGAAAATTGACTCCTAAACTGGAAAGAAGCGGTACTGGGAAGGCATTTTTAAATATTGGAATTATCTATATACAATTATCTATATACAAAACTTATTCTGCTTTTACAAACGATGATGGACTAGTAAACTGAAATTTAAGTGGAGAGTGTCACCTGCTGACAAAAAGGGAAACTACAACGACGTGATTCAATTAAAGAGACATTTGAACATTATATCAGAGGATTGAATTTGCAGAGAGGACATAAGTGATTTTTGATAACCTCTGGGTATACTCAAATGGAACTGAGTGTTAACCTATGAAATATAAAGAATTGGAATTAGTCTAGTCCTTTTTTTTTGAATTTTTATTTTATTTTAAACATAACAAAACATAAAACAACCATCATCCATTACAATCACAGAAAGTGTGTCAATCGGTTAAAATTCTTTTTTTTTTTTTGAAAACCTTTATTAACACTTAAAATCCAAAAATACAAGTTAAAATACCTCTATAACAAAAATACATCCGTAATATGGCTTAGGCCCAGGCTATTTGTCGGACCACCTGCAACCAGTGTCAACTTCCCATCGCCCAGTGCACTCTCACAGAGAGGGCCTACTCAGGGTGCCATCGGCTAGACAATGTCAGCTGGCGACTCCCAGGAGTAGAGCTTTCTCTGTGAGCGCCCCCAGCCTTTGGAATCAACTTCCCTTGGGGCTCCGGTTGGCTCCTGACCTTCGCATCTTCCGCCGTGAATTGAAAACCTGGCTATTTATGTCCCTCAGCCTGGACTGATGGGGTAGTATATTTTAAATTTTTAAATTTTTTTTAAAAACTTTTATTTTTTTGTTGTATATTTGTTGATTTTAATAGTTGTTGGTTGATTGTTGTGTGAGCTGCTTTTAACACTGATCAGCTGTAGGACGGCCCTTTGAAGCCCCGCAGCAAGAGTTTAAACAGTTTTTTTCCCTCTAGTCATCAGCTGGGATTCAGGAGGCAGCAATAGATTGGGGGTGGGACCAAATAAAAGGTAAGAATAACGGGGGTGGGTGGGGAGGAGGGCGGGGGGGAGAACCGGTTCGGTGATGTCATATCGTCACCGCTACCGGCTCAGCCAAACCGGACCGAACTGGGAGGAACCCACCACTGCCGATGTTCCATATGGAGGCATGCCACCCCGTCTGAAGATCATGTCCTTCCAATTTTAAAATTCTCCTATTCTTTAAATTAATCCATTCCCTAACCCAGACCAAATTCGCTGCTTTGTAATAGGTTTCCCACGCAGGGAGTCCAAGCCACCTCTGCTTCTTCTATCCTGAAGTGAGATTATTTTTATCCTCGCCTTTTTTCCTGCCCATACAAACTTCATAATCATTTTATTTAACTCTTTAAAAAACTTTTTATCTAATTTTATAGGAATCATTTGGAATAAATAGAGTAGTTTTGGTAAAATATTCGTTTTAATTGTTGCGATTTTCCCTAATAGTGATAACTGTAATTTCCCCCATCTTTCTAAGTCTTTCCCTATTTGTTGTATTAATTTCATATAATTATTCTTTTTTAATGCTGAACATCTTGCTCTTGACCAAATACCTAAATATTTCACTTTTTTAATGATTTGAAATCCCATTCTTTCCTCAAGTTCTTCTTTTTGTTTTTCCGTTAAATTCTTAACTACCATTTTAGTTTTTCCTTTATTAATTTTAAGGCCTGCGACCTCCCCATATTTCTCTATCTCTTGCATAGAATTGGTCCAGATTCCAATGGGTCTTCTATAACAAATACCATATCATCTGCAAATGCCTGCAGACTTTAAATTCTTCCTGTTTAATTTTGGTTCCTTTTATTTCCGTTTTCTGTCTAATTCTCTGTAATAATATCTCAAGGGTCAGGATAAAAAGCAGAGGCGACATAGGACAATCCTGTCTAACTCCTTTTGTTATCTTAAATGAATTTGTAATCTCCCCGTTTATTATTACCCTTGCCTTTTGCTTGGAATAGATCAATTCAGTCATCTTTTTTTTTTTTAATTTGATTTATATGCCGCCCTTCTCCGGAGACTCAGGGCGGCTTACAATGCGCTAAGCAATAGCCTTCATCCTTTTGTATATTTATACAAAGTCAGCTTATTGCCCTCACAACTGGGTCCTCAATTTACTTACGTTAGAAAGGATGGAAGGCTGAGTCAACCTTGAGCCTGGGGAGATTCGAACCTGCAGTAATTGCAGGCAGCTGGTCTTAATAACAGGGTGTTTTAGACCACTATTCTACCAATGCTCTACCAAGGCTTTTCATATTTATCTCCGAATTTCATGGCTTTAATTTGTTGATTCATAAATTCCCAATTTACATTATTGAAGGCTTTTTGTGCATCCAGAAAGACAAGGGCAACTTGTCTCTCTGGATATGCTTCGTAATATTCCATTATATTAATCACTATTCTGGTATTGTTTCTAATTTGTCTCTTAGGAAGAAATCCATTTTGATCTATGTGTATCTTATCATTTAGTATTTTTTTTAACCGTTCCACCATAATGTTCATAAATATTTTGTAATCTGAATTTAAGAGTGAGATAGGTCTATAATTCTGTGCCTTCTTTAGGAGCCTGGATAGCTCAACGGACTAAAAGCCTGTTATTAACATTCAGCTGTCTGCAATTATTGCATGTTCGAATCTCCCCAGGCTCAAGGTTGTCTCAGCCTTCCATCCTTTCTAAGGTAGGTAAATTGAGGACCCAGTTGTGGGGGCAATAAGCTGACTTTGTATAAAATATACAAAAATATGAAGGCTATTGCTTAACGTATTGTAAGCGCCCTGAGTCTCCGGAGAAGGGTGGCATATAAATCTAATAAAAATAAATAAATAAACAAATAAATAAATAAATAAATAAATAAATAAATAAATAAATAAATAAATATAAATATAAATAAATAAAATAAATCAAAGTAATATATGCCTCCTTCCATGATTCTGGTGACTTTGCTTCCCTTAGGGCTTCATTACATACTTCCAATAATAATAATTCTACCGAATCTCCTAAGTGTTTATAAATTTCCCCTGGCAACCCATCTGGTCCTGGGGTCTTATTATTTTTTTGTTTTCGAATTGCTTCTTTAATTTCCAATAATGTTATCTCCTTTCTCCATTGAGAGTGGAGACAGCAGCCAGTGTGGGTAGTGCTAGTCCAATCAGCATGAAGGACTGTGTCTGCCAATCATTGTTAGTTCCGCCCTTGTTGCCGGGCAGGCCAGCTTTTGACTCAGTCCTTCAGTGGACAGGCGTGTGGGTCTTAGCTGTCTCTTTTAATTAATATTATCTTCTCTACGGTTGGAAATTTGGTATTTAACTTGGATTTTCCCTGACTACTCTCTTCTCTCTCTGCGATGGTGTATTGACTGACCTTGGACTGTCTGACTTAGTTGTGAGTTTTGCGTTTTAAAATTTGTCTGCTGTTTTGCCTGGCTGCCTCTGGCAATTGAACTGCTTTCCCTGCCTTCCTCCTTCGTGGAGGGCAGCTTTTAGCTGCTGACCCCTGGTTTTTTTGTTGTTGGAGGGCTCGTTAGCATTTCCCTAGTCCAGGAGCCCTCGTTTCGCTCATCTGACTGCCGGATCGCTTCGGAGGCGTTTTTTCGCACCGTGGCTGTGGCAGCCGCCATTTTGGGCGCCTTTTTCAAACCGCTGCAGATCTCTGCTAGCTTTACTCGCCAGGAAGCCTTTTGGACTTTGTTCTATTGGTGTCTCCTCTGATCCTTCCTATCAATCCTGCCTTCGCTTGCTGCCCAGCCTCATTGGATATCCCTGGAACAATCATTCACAGTTCTCCCTCTGCGCTTCTGCCTCGCTGCCTGTAACTGATCTACGCCTCTGTATTCTTAATTACTGCTTCGCCTGCTAGTGGAGTTTAACGCTCCCGTTTGTGACTGGTGGCGGCCATTGGGGCCTTTCTGGACTTTTTTCAGCTTATTACCTGTAACAGCCCCTTATCAATAGTGGAGCTTTGCGCCCCCCTGTTCTCAATTAGCAGCACATTGAACTATATTTCCTTCTGTGTTTGCTATCGGCCGCCATTTTGTGGACTGGACTTTGTGCATCGGCAGCCATTTTGTGGAGTGATAGCGCTCCCATTTCGGGCCTAGTTTACATTCTTCTATGCCCCAGCGTTTGCCTGACCTCCCCTCACTGGACTTGCCTGTTAAGAGGTCTGTTAGCCGCCGTGATGCCAAAAGCCGTGGCGAAATCTAAGCACGGCCGGAGGGCCAGTGCTACTGACCAGGGTAAATCAGACAATTTGTCTGCTATCCCCCCTCTTGCCCGGGAGGCCTCCAAGGAACCATCCTCGGCCTTGCACTTGGCTCGTTCCCATCACAAGTCTCACGACCACCGTGTTTCTTCTTCCAAGGCCGAGAAGCGACGTGACAAGGTCCTGACAAAATTGTGCACCAAGGCTAGCGCTAACCTTTCTGCGGTGTCTCCTGCTCCGGTGTCCGTGTCCACTGAGGCCCCTGTAGCTGTTCCACACCCTGTTACTCCTGACCAGCTGTCACTTCAGGATTGCCCCGTGACCATTTCAACAACCAACCTGTGGGGCTCAGGTTCCCCTCCACCGTATCCTGCTTCTCAGCCTGATCATCCGCCTGAGTCAGCGCCTCAGCCTGATCCGTCGCTTTCAGCGGAAGCCCATGCTTCCATTGCCTCGCCTCAACCTGTGGCGGTGACTTGCCAACTTCTCCCAGAGCAAATTCAACAACTTATTGAGGCAGCAGTGCAAAGATCCTTGGTGGCAGCGCATCACCCTTCTGGCGGGCTTGGCTCCGCTCGCTCGGTTGTTTCTGTTTCACCGGAGCGGGAAAGTCAGATCAAGCACAGTTGGACCTAGCACCTGACTCTCCTTCTTGCTCTCACTCGAGCCGTCGCTCGGTCCTGACAGAGGACAATTATAGTGATTCTGGTCTCTCGGAGGATGATAATCTCCCTCCGGATCATCCCTCCAGATCTTTCCACAGTCCTTGTTTAAATCCTTGCTTTTCAAGGCCGTTAATACCGCCCGCTTGTCTTCGCCTCATGCTGATCCAGCGCCTACCTCTTCCACATCGGCTTCTGCATCCTTGGACCCCATGTTTGCGGAGCCCTCGAGGCCAGTGACTTCGATTCCTACTCCTCCTCTCTTTCTGGACGTGGTGAGACGACAGTGGTCTTCTCCGGGATCTGCTCCGCTGCTGTCTTCCAATGACCGTAAGAACTTTCAGGTGGCCAAGGAGTTGGACTCTCTTCTGCGGCTCCCCTCTGTGGACCCCCCTGTCACCACTCTGCTGCCTAACGCCGGTGTTCCAGGGGATCCGGAGGAAGGTCTTCGACCGGAAGAACGACGATCAGATCTGGTTCTCCAGAGAGCTCACCAGAGTTCGGCTTGGGCTATTCAGGCGGCCACCACGGTGTCCTTCTTCAATCATACAACTCTTTTGTGGTTGTGCCAACTGCAGGACAAGTTACCTCCTGGGGACTCCCATGCCAGACAGGACTTAAACAAGATCATGGCCGCATTACAGTTTTCGGCGGACTCTACCTTAAATGCCGCTCGCTTCGCTTCCAAGGCTCTGGCTTCTTCCATCGCAGCTTGTTGTTTGGTCTGGCTCCGCCACTGGCAGGCTGACGCCCGTCATAAATGGCATCTCGCATCGGTTCCCTTTGGAGGGTCCCGCCTCTTCAGTGATGCGTTAGAGCCCTTCCTTTCTGAGACCAAGGACAAAAAGAAAGTGCTTGCTGTGGTGTACCATAGAGGGGACTCACATTTCGCTCCGTATCCGTCTCGATCACAATTCCAAGGTTCTGACTCCAGAGGGTGTTCCTCCCTTTCTTCCCCTAGGCCATTCCATCAAGTTAACAGGCAACAGGTTTATCAGGATAGATCCTTCAGGGGCAAGCTCTTTGTTTCTAAATGGCCCTTTCACCTCTCACCCTCCACTAGTCTAGTACATTTGGGCGCCTTGATTGACACTCTTCAGGGCAAGGTGTTTCTCTCTCCCGATAGGCAGAACAGCCTGTGGAAGTTAGTCTCCCAGGTTGAAGGGTGTCGGGTTGTTTCTCCTTACGTCTTGTCGCAACTCTTAGGGAAAATGATATCTGCTATAGCCATAGTTCCCTGGGCACAGCTGCACGCCAGGGAACTCCAATGGTTTCTCTTGCCGTTGCAGAAGGCGGGCAGAGGCACATCGTCGAGGCCGATTCCGGTCCCTCCTGGGGTGCGCCGGTCTCTCCGGTGGTGGCGTTCCCCTGCTCTCGCTGCGGGTTGCTTCTTCCCTGAACCGCCAAGGGTGGTAGTGACAACAGATGCCAGCCTCCTGGGCTAGGGAGCCCACTGTCAGGGCCACCTGGCTCAGGGGACATGAACTTCCTCAGAATCACGTCGCCCAATCAATTGGCTGGAACTACAAGCGGTCTTCCTTGCCCTGAAGGCATTCCGTCATCTGGTTTCCGGAGCTCACGTCCTCATCCTGACGGACAACGTCGCCACCAAGGCGCACCTGAACAGATTGGGGGCACCAGGTCGAATTCTCTCCTCGCGGTGGCAATGAAATTGGGACTCTGGTCAGAGCGCCACCTCTGTTCCCTCCGGGTGGAACACATTTCCGGAGTGCAGAACATTCAAGCAGATTGGCTGAGTCGCCGTCGGATAGACAGTGCGGAGTGGCGCCTCCACCCTCGCATTTTCCGGGACCTGTCACTTTGATTCAGCACTCCAATAGTCAATCTTTTCGCGACTCACGAGAATGCTCAGCTTCCGCAGTTCTCCTGGTATCCGGATCCTCGTGCGGCCGGAGTTAATGCTCTACGGATTCCATGGCCATCGGGCCTCCTGTATGCCTTCCCCCCGACGTCCCTCCTTCCCAGGGTCATCCGCAAAATTTTATTCGAGAGGGCAGAAGTGATCCTTGTGGCTCCTCATTGGCCCCTGAGACCCTGGTTTGCCGACCTCGTGTCCCTATCGGTGACCCCATCGTGGCGCATTCCTCTCGAGAATGACACACTCTCTCAGGGCGCTTTGAGTCACCCGGACCTAGCCTGGCTCAACCTGACCGCTTGGAGGTTGAGCGGAGCATGTTGAGGGCGGCGGACATTCCGGCGGATGTTATTCGGACATTACAGACCTCCCAATGTCCCTCCACAGACCATATTTATTCTGCCACCTGGCGGGCCTTCTGCAGCTGGTGTAACCGAAACGACGTTCCGTCTCTACAACCATCCATTGTACACATTCTGATGTTTTTGCAGGAGGGCCTGTCCCAGTGTCTGTCTCCTAACACTCTACGGCGGCAGGTAGCCGCGTTATCCTCTGTGCTTACCTGCGGTTCCTTGTCGTCCTTGGCCCAGCACCCTTTGATCCGCCGTTTTCTCTGTGGTGCCAAGAACTTGTGCCCTCCCGTGCTGCATCGATACCCTACTTGGGATCTTCCCCTGGTCTTGGAGTCACTTACGGGTCCTCCATATGAGCCTCTACAGACTACTAGTCTCAGGCTTCTCTCCTGCAAGGTTGCCTTCTTGGTGGCCATAACTTCGGCCCGCCGCATCTCAGAATTTTTTATTTTTTTTAAATTTGATTTATATGCCGTCCTTCTCTGGAGACTCAGGGCGGCTTACAATGCGTTAAGCAATAGTCTTCATACTTTTGTATATTTATACAAAGTCAGTTTATTGCCCCCACAAACTGGGTCCTCATTTCACCTACCTTAGAAAGGATGGAAGGCTGAGTCAACCTTGAGCCTTGGAGAGATTCGAACCAGCAGAAATTGCAGGCAGCTGTGTTAATAACAGGGTGCACTAAACCACTGTACTATCAAGGCTCAAATTGCAGCTTTATCCACGCGTTCGGATCTTTGTATTTTCCACACGGACCGTGTTGTCCTCCGCTTGGACCCTACCTTCGTGCCAAAGGTCAACTCTGTGTTTCACCGTTCACAGGAATTTATACTGCCTAATTTCTGCCCCCGTCCTGCTCACCCACAGGAGCGACGCTGGCACGCCCTGGATGTCAGGCGGGCGTTACGAATCTACCTGAAGATGACGGCTCCCTTTTGCCGTTCAGAATCTCTCTTTGTCTCCTTCTTACCTACCTCCCAAGGATGTAAAGTCTCCTTGTCTACCATCGGTCGCTGGATTAGACAGACTATTGCCTCGGCCTACGACCTTCGGTCACTTCCGTGCCCCTCGAGATTGACAGCTCATTCCACCCGCAGCACGGCTACAACAGCAGCGTGGGCTACCCAGGCTCCTTTACTCGAGATTTGTAGGGCGGCTATGTGGACTTTGCCTAGTCCTTTCATACGGCACTACAAATTGGACAAGTTTGCATCAGCAGAGGCCTCGTTTGGCCGCTGGGTCCTTCAAAGGGTCGTTGCCGGGGAGGGTGCTGCGGTCCAGCAGGATCCCCCCCTGGCTCCGGAACAGTGAACTTGGGTATGTCCCACACTGGCTGCTGTCTCCACTCTCAATGGAGAAGGAGTGTTGGTTCTACCTGATACGTTCCTTCTCGTTGAGTGGAGACAGCAGCCAAACCCTCCCTTTCTTGGCTGGACCTTGCGTATTTGCTGTCTTCTCTGTCTTCTGGTATTTCTTCTTATCCCACACGCCGAGTCTGTCTTTGATTCTTCGCCAAAAGCTGGCCTGCCCGGCAACAAGGGCGGAACTAACAATGATTGGCAGACTCAGTCCTTCATGCTGATTGGACTAGCATTACCCACACTGGCTGCTGTCTCCACTCAACAAGAAGGAACGTATCAGGTAGGACCAACACCCCTATTCAATATTTTTTTTTTTTAATTTGATTTATATGCCGCCCTTCTCCGGAGACGCAGGGCGGCTTACAATGCGTTAAGCAATAGCCTTCATACTTTTGTATATTTATACAAAGTCAGCTTATTGCCCCCACAAACTGGGTCCTCATTTCACCTACCTTAGAAAGGATGGAAGGCTGAGTCAACCTTGAGCCTTGGAGAGATTCGAACCAGCAGTAAATTGCAGGCAGCTGTGTTAATAACAGGATGCGTAGACCACTGTACTATCAAGGCTTTTTTCCTTTCTTCTTCCAGTGAAAACCCAGTCCCTTCCTTCAAATAATCACTTATTCTTTCCTGTTCTATTTCTTCCTGTCTATAGAGCCTCTCAAAGAATTCTTGTGTGATTTCTTTTTTCTTCTCCATATCACTTTCCACAATTCCATTTTCATCCTGTAGTTGGTGTATTATTCTTTTTTCTCTCTCCTTTTTTAATTGATAAACCAGCTACCTCCCTGGTTTATTTGCATGTTCAAAATAATTTTGTTTTGCAAGTTTTAAGTTTCTTGCCATTTCTGTTTGGTCCAAGATATTCAATTTATGCTTAGCTAGGGTCATTTTGCTTTTAATTTGTTCATCCTCCGGATCTGTTTATAGTTGATCTTCTAATTTCTTAATTTCCCCTGACAACATGTTATGTTCTCTCCACTTATCTTTTTTTCTTTTTGCACTATATGCTATTGTAATCCCCCTTAAATAAGCTTTTGTAGTGTCCCAAAGATTTTTTAATGAGGTGTGGTGTTTTTTATTGTCTCTGAAAAATAATTCCAATTCTTTCAGAATCTTTTGAATATATTCTTTCTCTTTTAAAATTTGTGGATTCAATGTCCACACCTGCTGACAAAAAGGGAAACTACAAGGAAGTGATTCAATTAAAGAGACATTTGAACATTATATCAGAGGATTGAATTTGCAAAGAGGACATAAGTGGTTTTTGATAACCTCTGGGTATACTCAAATGGAACTGAGTGTTAACCTATGAAATATAAAGAATTGGAATTAGTCTAGTCCTTTTTTTAATTTTTTTTTATTTTAAACATAACAAAACATAAAACATCATCCATAACAATCACAGAAAGTGTGTTGATTGGTTAAAATTCTTTTGTGCTTAATCCCATATCCACAATTTACAAATTATTTAATTTCTCTTATTTAACAATTTTATATATTTCTTTATGTTATTATTCTCATTTAACAATTATTTAACAAAGGTTTGACTCCCATAAAAAAAAACCACTTCATATATTTTATCATTACATTAATTTCACATTTCATATTTCATTTCCATGCCTTATTATCTAGTCATTGATAAAACAAATCCCATATCAAATAATATTGTTTGTCTTCCTGTTCTCTAATTTCAAACGTCAATTTACTCATTTCAGCACATTCCATTCTTAATGACTTCATCTTCATTAGGTATTTTCTCTTTTTTCCAATTTTTAGCAAATACAATTCTAGCCGCTGTTAAAACATTCACAATAAGATATCTCAGTTCTCTATTATACATTTCTGGTAAAATCCCTAATAAAAATATCTCAGGTTTAAAGTCAATGTGTTTCTTTGTCATTTTTTCCAACCATATGTGGATTTTAGTCCAATATCTTTTAGCTTCTGCACATCTCCACCACATATGGTAATATGATCCTGGGGTCTGATGACATTTCCAACATTTCTCCAATTTGTTCTTGAACATTCTGGCTATTCTTGTCGGGGGTAGATGCCTGTAAAACATCTTATACAAATTCTCCTTATATGCTGTAGACATTGTCTACAGTGGCTATTTTGCCAGTAATAAAGCTGTTGCCTTGACGTTGGTAATTTTAATCTTTCATATGGTATGGGCATAATTATGTTTCTTTAATTGGAGCCATCTTGATGTAATAATTACCATACATATATGAATTTTCTGGGCTATAATGAAGTCTAGTAGATTCTTGAAGGCATTTTTATAACCCTTTAACAATATCAATATTTTAAAAAGCTGACTTTAATCTTGTTAGACAGATAGAACAGAACAAAACAAAACAAAACAAAACAGAACAGAACAGAGCTGGAAGGGACCTTGGAGGTCTTCTAGTCCAGCCGCCTCACTATACCATTTCAGATAAGTGACAGTCTAGCGTCTTCTATGAGACCTCCAATGATGGAGCACCAACGATTTCTGGAGGCAAGCTGTTCCACGGTTAATTGTCCTCACTGTTAGTAAATTTCTCCTTAATTCCAGGTTGCTTTTTTCTTTGATTTGTTTCCAATCATTGTTTCTTGTCTTGCCCTCCAGTGCTTTGGAGAATAACTTGACCCCCTCTTCTTTGTGGCAGCCCCTCAAATACTGGAATACTGCTATTGTGTCACCCCTAATTTTCTTTTCTTTACACAAAACCTGCAGCCGTTCTTCATATGGTTTAGTCTCCAGTCCTTTGATCATCTTAGTTGCTCTTCTTTTGAACTTTTTCCAAAGTCTCAACATCTTTTTTGTAGTATGGTGGCCAAAATTGATTGCAGTTTTCCAGGTGTGGTCTTACTAGGGTTTTATAAAGCGAAACCAATATTTCATGTGTTCTTGAGTCTATGCTTCTGTTTATACCATCCAGGATTGTATTAGCCTTTTGGCTGCTGCCAAACACTATTCTCTCATATTCAAGTGATCATCCACTAGGACTCAAAGGTCCCTCTCACAGTTACTGTTTTTGAGCCTGGTCTTGCTTAATCTGTACTTATACCTTTGATTTTTCCTGCCTAAATGTAAAATTTTGCTTTTCTCCACATTAAAATTCATTTTGTTGGATAGGGTCCATTGTTCAAGTTCGTCAAGATCTTTTTGGATCCTTAGCTTGTCTTCTGGGGTGTTACAGCCCAACACTGCAAAAGAGGCAACTGAGAGCAGTGAACCAGTGGCTGAACAGTGGATAAGAAGGGAGGCTGTTAGAGGCAGCGAACCAGTAGGTCACAGTATATTCAGTAATTGCCTATACTCATACTCAAATCTAGATGTATCTAGACAGCCCGGCTCAAGGGAGAAGCCAGGCATCGCAGGCTCTGGGGCCTAGCAAATTTGAGGCAGCCTGAGTACCACAGACCTCCCCCTGTGAACTTCCATCCTGTCAGCCTCTCCAGTGTCCTGTCCCAGGTGGAGGACTTGATCAATATTCCCTCCCCAGTGAGATCAGCAGCCCCCCTCACCTCCTGCTATCTCGGCAGCCCTTCCCAGCAGCCCGTCTGGTGGAGGACAAAGAGCCTGGAGCAACACATCCAACAAAGGGACCCAGTAGCTATGAGAAATTGGGGGTGGCAGAATTGGAGGAGGGGAGAAACATATTTTGCAAAGAGTGGGAACCAGTATCGCAGTAATGTATTCAATTAGGGGGGATAATATGTGTATATGTGTTGGGGTTTTTTGATGCACTTTTTAAAAAATGTCTTGATTATTTTGCTTTTTTTTTTTTGTCCTTTTTTGGGTTTTTTGAGAGAGAGAGGGAGGGAGGGAGGGAGGGAGGGAGGGAGGGAGGGAGGGAGGGAGGGAGGGAGAGAGAGGTTTGCTATTCTTAAAAAAACCCAAAATTTATAGGCCATTCATATGTATGTTTTACATATTTTTTGTATATATATATGTTTGCTTATTAATGCAGTTTCTCTGTCTTTCAAACACATGACCCTGAATTATAGATAGGTCCCTTTTTGATTTCTTGCAATCCTCTAGCAATTCTGTCCAATCAATCTAAAGGGTATAGTCAAAATAGTCAAGATGTGACACACATAAAAAACAACTGGAGGCTTGATCAAACCATTGTCAACATCTTCTTGACTCTTTTGAATTGAGGTAGAAATTATCAGAGGAAAATTAGAGAAATTATAAGATTTTACAAATTATCAGCATATAAACAAGTTGGTCCAATGTTGGTTATCCATTGAAAGACCATGTTTTCCTCTCGCTCTCCAGAAGCCTTTATATACACTCTCCATGGCAGCTTTAAAGGGCTTTGTATAGAACATTGAGGTCCTCCATGGGTCAACAACTATAGAAGAAGAGGGGGCATAGCCAGTGGTGGGATTCAAATAATTTAACAACCAGTTCTCTGCCCCAATGACCAGCTGGGTAGGTGTGACTAGATGGTCATGTGACTGGGTGGGCGTGGCCAACTCGGCACCACTCACATCGAGGGGTGCTTTACCTTGCTAGGCCTCTCATGACCGTAGGGATGCTGCAATGGTCGTAAGTGTGAAAAATGGTCATAAGTCACTTCTTTCAGTGCCATTTTAACTTTGAATGGTCACTAAATGAACTGTTGTAAATCAAGGATTACCTGTAAAAAAATACAAAAAGCTGCTTTGCTTGCAAAAAGCTTCCCTAAATACCAATCATTAGATTAGAAATGGGGGAATACACATTGAAGATCAATGATAGCCACAGCCATCATGAAACCTAAAGCATTCTGTCCAAATACCATCCTTTTCATCAGCAATACCTGAAACCCAGAGTTACAAATCAGGTAGGGTGCCAGAACACATTGAGGAATTAAAATAGTTTAAATGCAATGATAACTATCAGCAGCCAACTCTTGCTCATAAAGTGAAACCCTTTAGCAGAGAGGTTATTTAAACTCTCCAGAAAGTGGGTGGGCACACTTGGGCTACAAAATGCCAAGCTAAAGAGACAAATTAACAAAGTATATAGGGGACCCAGGTTCAAGCCTCCCAAACTAGTCAGGATCACAATAAAATTAGTACATGCCACAGACATCTAAATAAACTTCAAGCCTGGCTTCAAGCCTTATTATCATGAGAGAAAACTAAAGCAAATTGGAGGATCCACACCCCTACCTCTTTTTTTTTTTTAAATCTTACTATCAGTGAGCAATCATGTGCCTTGGCCACTCCAAGCAATGCAAGAGACTCCTGTCCGAAAGGTGCTTTTTCAAGAGGCAATTGGACTTTCTGGAAACCAAGAAAGTCCAGTTGCCTCTTGAAAAAAAGCATCTTTGGGACAACCATGACCAGGATGACTGAAGAATCCCCATAGACAAGAGACTCCTGTGCTCAGTGAACTGACAACGCATCTTTTCCACCCAGGAGAAGCAATCCTTAGATCCATTTGCACCATTTAAAGATGGTCTCACTCACCTCACAAGATATCCTACAGAAATAATCCAGATTTAAGGAAAGATCACATGCCCCCAGAAAGACCGTAAAAAAAATCAGTGCCAAGCTTGCATCCTGCCTCTTGGAAGTACAGCCCAAAAGGACAGTGCCAGGAACCACTAAAGCAATGTAAAAAGCTTAAAACAACCCTTCCCCTTTAAGAAAGTCAAGCCCCTCCAGAGAAACAGAAAGTCTGGGCATACTGCCAAGAACCATTAGCTGTTAAAATGTAACAAAGCTTAACCAGAGAGGCAGTTTCTATAAGCAGGGCAATAAAGATAAGGATTAGGCTAGAAACAACACAGAGGCATACCAGAATGTTTCTTTCCTGCTTTCCTGACAGGATTAGCCATGTAAAGTAGAAAAAAAAAACAAAAGGCTGTTGGAAGGAGATTTCTTCCAACAACCAGTTCTCCGAAGTGCTCAGAAAGTTAACAAATGGTTCTCCCAAATAGGTGCGAACCGGCTGAATTCCATCATGGGCATAGCACAGTATATGTTCTCTCTCCTTTCTGTGGTTGCTAGATGTTTTTCTTTGCTACTGGACTTCAAAGCCTCTAATGCAAAGCAAACCAACCAGATTCTCAGACTCTGAACCTCAAAGTCCACAAAATCTTCCTAGACACTTGACATATGTAGTGCATTAAGACGATGATCTTGAAGGAGATGTGCAGAAACCCTAATTCACTGGAGTATAAAAGGCAGGAGAAGGTGCAGCAGAATCAGACATGTTATTATAAAAACTCATCTGTTGAAGAAAATGAAAAAAAAATTAAATAACTGAAATCTTATGAGATCTCCAAACTGTGTGAAATTTTGGTAATGTTACCTGCACAATCTTGCCAATTTTTGAGTCAAAACTTTATAAGATTCTCATAAGAATCTGACAATTTACATATTTTTTCCCAAATGATTTGATTTGGGGGTTCTGGGATGTGCACCACAGATATGGCTGATGCCTTTAAATCACCCCCTTGCCAAAATCCTGCCCTATCTGTTATCTGTGTTACTATATGCTTTGGTTAGCAATAGTTTAAAAAGGTTTTGATCCAACTTTCTCAAAGTCTTGCCTAAATAAAATAATAATATAAAAATAAAATAATTAAATAAAATATTTTTATGTAATATGGACATATTTGTGGCTTTCACACCATGTTTGATCCAACAAGTACAAATAATGAGCTCCAGTGTTTTTTACTGACTCATTAATTTCTTTTGCAGAGATATTAATATATTTATGTATTGCATTGATATTCCTCCCAGCTTTTCTCAGAGACCCCAAGGTGGCTTAAATAGGCAGAGGTCAATCTTCAACATATCATTCAAGAAAATGGAGCAAAACACTTTGGTTGGGTTGCCTCATATGATCAAAACACACTTGCATCAGTAGAGGGTTTCAATTTAGTTTGCTACCGGTTCGCTCGTGCTCTCACATGCGCATGCTACACTTTTGTGCATGTGCAGAAGCATCCGGGCTGGTGGGCGGAGCCTCCTACCACTGCTACCGGTTCTCCCAAACCGGGGCGAACCGGTAGCAACCCACCACTGACTTGCATGTGTGTGTATATGCAAATGCGTGCGCACACTTTCACACATACATATACGGCAGTTTAAGATGCAGTTTATGTTACCCACTGAAGAAGTGACTTTGCCCTGGAGAACTTTAACATAAACAATTTACCTGAGGCCTGAATTTAGATTTTAAATTCTCATAAACCAACCCAATATGTCAAGGTAAACCATTGGCAAATTAATGTTTTCCAAACTTACAAAGCAGAGGTAGGAATAGCTGAGATAATGTGTGAAGAAATTTGAATGCACTTCTGGTTGTTCAATAGTAGAGAGAGAGAGAGAGAAAAAGAGTGTATTTGCATAAAGCAACAAACTCAGAGTTTATTGCAAAACTACCCATCAAGGGATGTAGTTGAAAACAATTCACCTAGCCAAAATATTCTGGGGTTTTTTTAGCCATAAGGACACAAAATCAAACATTGATCAGTTGGGAGAATTGTAGAAGGATTTGACAATGACCTCTTAAAAATCTTAGCATTTTCCGCCAATAACTTTTATGAGGCAATCCCAGAAAAATAAAGCATGTGTTGTAACCATTAGGTCTTATGGGCAGATAGTGTGCTAAGTATGTAGCAGTTCTAAGAACCAGTTTATGTTAACAGCAGACCCAGTTTTGTCATCTATTTACTTTTTAGAAGGGAAGCTGAATTAAAAGAGGACAACTGATGAAACAGTTGGCAGAAGATCTGGGTGGAACAAAAACAGGAGAAAGAGAAGGGCGGGGGGAGAGAAGAAACCAAAATAACATGGTTTGATGGTAAGTCATGTCCAACCCTAGTTAGCTGGGCCAGAGTCCTGAGGACCCAGGACAGAACAGTTGTTACAATAGTTGTGACACAGTGGAAAACTCTGAACCTTTCAGAGTACAGTATTCCTATAAAAGTAGATTGTTCCCCCATAAATGCTTGTTTTGAGTACTTTTTCACAACCACTCTTTTCCACACCCGGATGTCTCCTTGATCCTAAAGCCTAGCCTTGAAGTTCCCGCTGTATCATTTTTAATGAGGCAATCAAATAAAATATATATTATTTCTGCTGAGTTTAGTTCTCAACCATGAGGAAACTGGGGAGGGGGGGAAGCTTAGGCAGGTTGTCAGGAGTGGAGAAAAGGGAGCACCAACAATCTAGGGGGTCCTCACCAAACTGTCCAAAACTTTAACTTTAGGTAGTGTCTGTGGAGTTTGCAAGATGATAGATATGGTGTTTCAGCCAAGCCCCACCTCTTTTGTACACATGGTACATACAAAAATGGTGAGACTTTGATCTCAACACCATACTCTCCCTCTTGCAAATTTTGATACATCCCACTGTGGATATCTGTGCTCGCTTCTTTTCTGATTTGACATATTGGCTAGTTGAGCTGAAAAAAAGAGTTTGGTTTGTGTGCGCAGTAGAAATGTGGGGATCCAACGTTCCAGGCTATGGTACTCTTTGCATATAAGCCAAGCTGGTGATTATATTAAAATGATACCAGTGGATTTTGGAGTTGGACTTTGTTAGAATATGCACTGGACCATTTCCAACTGAATTGTTTGTCTCTCTTTTTCCAAAGATCTAGAGCATGGGTGTCAAACTCAAGGCCAGTGGGCTGCATCCGGCCTGTGGGGTGCTTGGATCTGGCCCGTGGGGCTGGCCTGGAAACAGCAAAGGACTGGCTCTCGGTGCCTCTGCTAGCAATAATGGAGCTTGGGGGGGGGCATATGTGGGCCCCCAGGCTCAGTTTTTGCTGGCAGAAGGCTTCAGGAGGCCGACCAAGCCAAACATGGAGTGTAGGGGACCGCGCATGAGCCCCCTGGGCTCTTTTTTCACTGGCAAAGGGCTGTAGGAGACCATTCAGGCCAAAAACAGGGCACAGAGGGCTGCACACAGCCCCCCTGATCTCCATTTTCACTGGCAGAGGACTATCAAAACAAACTAAAAATAAAACAAAAGGAAAAATATTTCCCCTTTTGCATTTGAGCATGCAAGAAGGGACAGAAAGAAGAAAGGGAAAGAGAAAAGACAAAGAAAAAAATGGGAAGATGGGAAGAGAGCAAGGAAGGAAAAATAAGGAAAGGGGAAGGAAGAAGAAAGGAGAATGAAGAGGGAAGAAGAATGAAGAGGGAAGGAAAAAGAAGAAGGAAGGAAGGAAGGAAGGAAGGAAGGAAGGAAGGAAGGAAGGAAGGAAGGAAGGAAGGAAGGAGATTATAATGAGACTGAGTGAGGGTCTCAGGGAAGCCCTGCCTTAGCACTTGTCCACCACAGTTGCCCCCGACACAAATCCCATGTTAGGCCCACCATAGTCATGCCCACGCCCACCCTCCTCCCGGCCTTCTGAGGTCAAACACAACCCTGATGTGGCCCTCAATGAAATTGAGTTTGACATCTCTGATCTAGAGGGTTTGTAAATATAAGGAAGAAATGATAAGTTTAATGCTGTGTTTCATGTTGTTGCCAATAATTTGGTCGTGTTTGAATCTTATTTGTTTCTGTTTGCTCTTCTGCCACAACAACATTTATCCAGTAGAAACAGAATTTATTATCCCACGAATCTATAGCCGGCACTCTTGTTCTTTGAGCCCTGGAGCTTCAGAATGATGAAGAATGTGTGTGATAGGTAGCCAAGCCAGAAAATATTGCATAAATGCAATGAAATTACCAAGCTGGGCAGTGCTTTAGAAATATTAATTACAATCATGATGGAGCTTGATTTTAATTCACTGCCTCTTCTGGCTACTTCATTTTGCATAAGGGTCAATCTCATCTTGCCTTGCCTGAGAAACAAATTAATTTAGATTTCTCTCATTCTAAACTGTTTCCATTCCATTTTGGGATTATTAAATTCCTCTCTGCAAAATTAAGACTTGATGGTGAAGTTGATTTCTTTTTGATTTTTCTTTTCTTTTACAATAAACTTGCAGAAAGCTCCAGAACAGAGAAAGAGAAATGCTTGAGAGATCTGACTTATAATGAGTGGCAGTGGTGATGATGTTGAGGAGGAGGAGAAAAAGGAAGAATTTTTGTAGATAAGCCAAGGAAAAACTTATAATAGACATTACTATTTAAGAAACATACCTACCGAAGAATAAACACCATCCTTCTTATCCGTTGCATAATATGGAGATAACCAGTCTTTCTTCTAAGCCACAAGAAGATGGTTTGAGAAGTAAAGGAGACTTGGAGCCATGAAAAAACAAGGGCACTTCTTTTGAAAAAAAGAAAAGTATACCACTATTCAAGAAAGTGTGGCAACAGTAACAAATAGAATAGAATAGAATAGAATAGAACAGAACAGAACAGAACAGAACAGAACAGAACAGAATAGAATAGAATAGAATAATTCTTTATTGGCCAAGTATGATTGGACACACAAGGAATTTATCTTGGTGAATACGCTCTCAGTGTACATAAAAGAAAAGATACATTTGTCAAGAATTATAAAGTACAGCACTTAATGATAGTCATAGGGAACAAATAAGCAAATATATCATATTAGGAAACAGTCAATATAAATCATAAGGATACCGGCAACAAGGTTACAGTCATACAGTCATAAGTGGTAGGAGATGGGTGATAGGAATGATGAGAAGATTAATAGTAATGCAGACTTAATAACTAGTTTGACAGTGTTGAGGGAATTATTTGTTTAGCAGAGTGATGGTGTTCAGGGAAAAACTGTTCTTGTGTCTAGTTGTTCTGGTGTGCAGTACTCTATAGTGTCGTTTTGAGGGTAGGAGTTGAAAAAGTTTATGACCATGATGGGGTGTGTGTGTGTGTCTGTAAATATTTTCACAGCCCTCTTTTTGACTTGTGCAGTATACAGGTCCTCAATGGAAGGCAGGTTGGTAGTAATTGTTTTTTCTGCAGTTCTAATTATCCTCTGAAGTCTGTGTCTGTCTTGTTGGGTTGCAGAACCAAACCAGACCGTTACAGAGGTGCAGATGACAGACTCAATAGTTCCACTGTAGAACTGTATCAGCAGCTCCTTGAGCAGTTTGAGCTTTCTGAGTTGGCACAGAAAGAACATTTTTTGTTGTATTTTTTGGATAACGTTTTTGATGTTGGCTGTCCATTTTAGGTCATGAGATATGGTAGAACCTAGAAATTTGAAGGTCTCTACTGTTGATAGTGTGTTGTCTAGTATTGTAAGAGGTGGTAATATGGGAGGGTTTCTCCTAAAGCCCATCACCATTTCTACGGTTTGAGTGTGTTCTGTTCCAGATTGTTCCGGTCACACCACAAGGCTAGTTGTTCAACCTCCCATCTATATGCGGATTCATCATTGTCTTAAATGAGACCAATCACTGTTGTGTCATAGTAGTTTAACAGATGGATTGTTTGAGATGCAGTCATTGGTATAGAGAGAGAAGAGAAGTGGAGAGAGCACACAGCCTTGTGGGGACCCTGTGGTAATTGTACAAGTATCTGATATTCTTGTTCTGACAATTATACAATAAATAATATTGGACACAAATATTTAAGATAGCTATTTATTTGCATTTCTTCTTAAAATTGCCTTTAAATTCCTACACACATGCACACAGAGAGATTTTTCTTTTAAAAATTTATTTTAGTTCCTTTTTATTTGTTATTGTTTAGTTTTCTAATTCTTCCTTAAGTATTTGTCTTTTCACTTTGCAAAATACATTAAGATAGATTCAATAATAACAACAAATAATCAAATAAATAAATAAATATTTATTACAGTCAAAGACCAGTAACAACAAATAATATGAAAATGAAGAATGATAATCCACTTCAAAAAACCCAGGTATTTTAGAGGTACAATTTGACCTATAATAGAATTTGTAAACATTTCACATTTCATCTGTGCTTTTGTGTCAAAAATAGTTAAACTTCTAAAGGACATCTGTAGATTACTAATGACTGAAATACAATTTGGCTGTTTTCATGAAGTGCTCTGCGGGATGTCAGAATATTTAATTCAGGATGTTAAAAACATCCTCAAATGTCACAATAATTATATCACAGCAGGCAATTAAAACACAAGAAAATGCCAACTGACTAAGAGGGATCCTTGTTATTTAGAAAACTCATGAGAGGCTGACACTTACAAGAAGAAAATGGAAATTATAACTACATATTCCTGGGCACACATTCATTTTAACAGAAAATATACCTTAAAAGTAAACAAAATGTTTATTGATTTAAGTTATTCAATTATTATCATAATAAGAATTAAGATAATAATTATCTTCCAACATTCTTAATATGTTTTCCCCCTGGTTTAATTCATCAATCACTATTATTTACATTGTTATCTCCTCTTTGTCTTCTTCCTTCTTCATCTCTTCTTTTGACTCCTCCCTTTTCTGGGCGTCTTGGTCTGTACTCATCATCCCTTGTATAGTATTTTCCATTTTTTTCCATAATGTCCTTAAATCCTTTATCCATAATGTCTTTTTTATTTTGAAAGAGTAAATCCATCTCCTGCACAATTCCACTCATTTCTCCTTAAGTATCTTATTTTGTTTTTTAAAGAAAGTTGATTTTTATCCAACAGTCCAAGAACTATTTATTTGGTCTTTGAATTACGCTTCAAGAAGTACATTAGTCCCAGTTCTTTATGTCTCATAGGTTAACACTCAGTTCCATGTGAGTAGTCCCAGAGGTTATCAAAAGCCCCTTTATGTCCTCTTTGCAAATTCAGTCCTCTAATATAATATTCAAATGTCTCTGGCCGAATTACTTCCTTGTAGTTTCCCTTTTTGTCAGCAGGTGACACTCACCACTTAAATTTCAGTTTACTAGTCCATCATCCTATGTAAAAGCAGAATAAGTTTTGTATATAGATAATAATTTTAAAATGCCTTCGCGGTACCGTTTCTTCCCAGTTTTGGAGTCAATTTTCTGTTTATTTCAAAGTCTGGTATTTATTCTCCTGCACCTTTTATTTCCAGTTAGGGCACCCCAAAATGCTTAGGTGCCGCTTTAACAAATAGTTATGGGAAATGGTCCTGAATTATTTCTTGGGGTTAAATTTAAAACAAAAGAAAAATCCTCTCCCCCAGTTCCACAACGGCTCACCTTCTTCTCTCCTGCACCAGTCTTAGCTGTTATTCTTTGGTTGTCTCAGCTTTGTAGTGGCCATCTTTAGGCTGCTCCTTCTTCTTGCCATGGCTGAGAGGGAAAAAAGACCCCGGACAGTAGAGCTGTGACTCTCCCTGACCTCACAGTGTGCCCCTCTTTGCTTCACCTCCCCTACAGGGCAGTTTAGGGTCCCTCCAAAACCCACAAACATGAAGAATTAAGCACTGGGAATGCAGAGCTGGTTCCTCTGTGTCTGTATCACTGCGATGTTAACCAGAAGTTCTTCTGAACCCAACATTTCTATTACACATTTGTTAAGTGAGTTTTGCCCCATTCTCCATTGTTGGTGGAGACAGCAGCCAGTGTGGGTAGCACTCGCCCAATCAGCTGAAGGACTGAGTCAGCCAATAACATTAAAGCCCGCCCTTGTTGCTGGGCAGGTCCAGCTTTTGACTCAGTCCTTTCAGTTGGACGGGTGTGTGGGTCTTTGGCTCTGTCTCCTATACCCTTCTCCTATTGCTATACATCGTGTTTTCTTTGCTGGCTTTGACTTTGGATTGCTTGACTTCGTTTGCGTTCTACTGTGCTGGTTATTTGGACTTTAGACTGCTTGACTACGTTTTTTTCTGCCTCCCTCGTAACTTGACTGACTCTGGACTGGTTCATTTCGACGTAGTGAGTTGTTTCTGCCTTTTGACTGTCTCCTGTGAGTACTGGGATCTTCGTTTGTCCAGCTTCCTCCCCTCCGGGGGGGGGGGGATGTTTCGTCGTCCCATTGGGAGGCTGATTGGAGCCGCTTCCCTGCCTCGGCAGCTATAGTTGCAAACAACGGCAAATTCCCTCAGTGTTTGCGGCAGCCATTTTGTTTCGGCTGTCAAACCGCCCCGTTTTTTTGGCGCCGTTTTGTACCCTCGCTTCGGCAGCTGCCTGCTCTAGCCTCTGTGACTTTTTCGCCGCTCTGCAAGGCCTTTGACTGCCGGGAGGTTCTCATTTCATCGGCGTGGAGCCTTGCGATTGCCCTCCTGACAGCTGGGTGTGTTTCTGCCTTTTGGCTCCTATCTGCTTCATCTGACCGCCTCATTTATTGGCAGCAGACTCTGCTTGATGACGCGCAGCCTTGCGCTCCCCCCCCATCGCCTGTCAGCTGAGATTGTTCCTTCTGCTGGTACTGGTTTATCTGCCCTCCTCGCCTGACCGGAGTCTTCGTGCATTGACTTTTCGGCTATCCTCCATTTGTGCCCAGTCTGTCTTTGCAGCAGCCATTTTGATTGACTGAGAAGGACTTAGGAGTTTCTACGCTCCCCCAAACTGATCAAGGGCTAGATTGTGGAGTTTTTTATGCTCCCTCACTTGTCATCCAGTACTGATTTGTGGAGCTTGGTGCCCCCTTGGTTGATTAACGGAACGCTGGTGCAGCTGGTTACTGATTAGTGGAGTTTTTGCGCTCCCACCTTATATTCCAGCGTGTTGTTTGTGGAGCTTTTATGCCCCCATTGTTTCACTTGCATAACCATCAGTAACTTCTGGTGGAGCTCAATTGTGCCCAATCAAGACCTTGATTACAGCTATGCCGAAAGCCCTGGCAAAATCTAAACATGGCCGTTCGGCCAGTACTGTTGCACTTGCCCAGTCGACTTCTGCCTCTCATGACAGGCCTCATAACTCTGTGTCATCCAGGGAGTCGGTACCATCGTCTGACCCAGCACGGCCTCACCAAAAAGGCCACAAGCATGGGGCATCTTCTAAATCTGAGAGGCAAAGGGACAAGGTCTTGACAAAGCTCTGCGAAAACGTGAGCGCTGATATGGCTGCAAAGAGTGCTGTGACCGCACCTATTGCTGATAATCCGACTCCTGGATCTGCACCTAGGCCCGATAACCCGGATCAGTTATCCCTATTGGATTGCCTGTGACCATTTCAATTTCTGCCTTGTGGGGCTCTTCTGATCCTCCTCCACCGGCTGCTTCTGTTCCGGAAATTACACAGCCGGTCGCCTCTGCACCTACGACTTCATCTCCTACAGCAGCTGTCCCTTGTCAATTGTTGCCTGAGCAACTTCAACTTCTTATAGAACAGGCTGTGCAGAAGTCTTTAGCCGCGTGAGAACAATCACATAGCCACCCTGAATCGGTACGGTCGGTTTCTTCTATTTCTCCTGAGCGACGGGCTAGCGAGGAACCCCAGACCCAGGCTCCTGATTCACCTACTTGTTCTCACTCCAGTCAACCGTCAGTCTTGACAGAGGTGGACTATGATGACTTCGCCCTGTCAGATGATGAGAACTTGCCTTAAGAACAACTGGCTTTTACTGGACTTTTTCCACAGGCTTTATTTAAGTCCTTACTATTTAAGGCCGTTAACACCGCTCGCTTGTCTTCACCCGTGGCAGACCCTGTTCCGGCTTCTGAGGCATTGGATCCCATGTTCACAGAACCTGCCAGGCCTATTACTTCCATTCCAATACCTCCTCTATTTGTAGATGTGGTGAAACGGCAGTGGGCGTCACCAGGTGCAGCTCCTTCGCCCTCGTCCAATGATCGCAAGAACTTTCACGTCGCTATCGAACTAGATTCTCTTCTTCAGGTGCCATCGGTGGACGCTCCTATTGCCGCCCTTTTACCCAACGCCAACGTTCCGGGTGATCCTGATGAGGGTCTTCAACCGGATGAACGTCGCTCGGATTTGGTTCTCCAGCGTGCACATCAGAATTCCACCTGGACTATTAGGGTAGCCACTATGGCATCGTTTTTTAACCGTTCTACCTTGCTTTGACTGCGCCAGCTTCAGGAGAAACTGCCTCTGGAGGACGCTCGAGTTAGGCAGGACTTGAATAAGATTGTAGCAGCCTTGCAGTTTTTGGCAGACTCCACACTAAACGCTGCTCGCTTCGCTTCCAAAGCATTGGCCTCCTCAGTCACTGCCCGGCGCCTTGTCTGGCTCCGCCACTGGCAGGCCGACGCCCGCCATAAGTGGCGTTTGGCCTCAGTTCCCTTTGGGGGGTCCCACCTATTTGGTGATGCCTTGGAACCATTCCTCACTGAAACCAGGGATAAGAAGAGGGTCTTGGCTCCGGTATTTCGATGGGGAGATTCAAGATTTGCCCCTTATACCCCTCGCTCTAGTTTCCGAGGTGCTGATGGCATGGGGTTGGCTCCCTTCTCTTCCCCTAGACCTTATAGTAATTTTAACAGGCAGCGGGGATCTCAAGATAGGACCTCCCGGGGAAAGCCCTTTATGTCTAGGCGACTCTTTTGAGGGGGAGGAGGTCATTCCTACCGGCACCGGTGCTGAGTGCATCTTGAATCCTCCCATCAGCGGCAGATTAGCTCTCTTTGTCGCCGCTTGGGAGAACTCTACTTCCGATAAGTGGGTCCTGGCTACCTTAAGATCAGGGTTGGCCATAGAATTTCTTTCTCCTCCCCCGAGCACCTTTGTTTGCTGTCCACTTTCTCGCAATCCTGAAAAGAGGGCGCGTATGGACGCTGCGGTACAGCATCTCCTTTCCATCAGGGCTATCCAACCTGTTCCGCCCAAGCAAATCGGGTCGGGTTTCTATTCCCGGGTTTTTCTAGTCCCTAAATCCTCGGAGGGGGGGTGGAGACCCATTCTGGACCTAAAACGGTTAAATCGGTATGTCGTATACCGTAAATTTAAGATGCAGTCATTGAAATCTATCCTTGACAGTGTTAGGAGGGGCGATCTCCTTTCTTCTATCGACCTAACTGAGGCTTACTTGCATATCCCTATCCTCCCTTCCCATAGAAGGTACCTGAGGTTTTGTTACGGGGGAGTTCACTATCAGTACAGGGCCTTGCCCTTTGGGCTTTCGTCTGCCCCTCGTACATTTACTAAGGTGTTGGCGGCTTTGGCTGCTTCCCTCAGGGTTCAGTCGATTAGACTCCTTTGTTACTTGGACGACATCCTGGTGTTGTCCTCTTCCACTCACCAAGCTATCCTAGATGTTAGACTTACTCTAGAGACGTTGGCTTCCCATGGGTTTTCTGTGAATCTGGAAAAGAGCAACTTTGTTCCCTCCACCTCTCTAGTTCATTTAGGAGCCCTAATTGATTCTGTTCAGGGTAGGGTGTTTCTCTCCCCTGACCGCCAAAATAGTCTGCGGGACTTGGTGTCTCGGATTGAGAGATGTCAGTCCAGTTCACCTTATATTCTTTCTCAGCTCTTGGGGAAGATGATTTCGGCCATTGCCATTGTTCCCTGGGCTCAGCTCCACGCCCAGGAGCTTCAATGGTTTCTCTTACCTTTACAGAAGTCGGGCAGAAGCACTTCAACCAGGCTGGTCCCTGTTCCCTCCTCAGTCCTCAAATCCCTCCGGTGGTGGTGGTCCCCAGCAATATCAGTGGGCTGTCTCTTCCTAGAACCCCAACGGGTGGTGGTGACTCTGATGCCAGTCTCCGGGGATGGGGTGCCCATTGCCAAGGTCAACTGGCCCAAGGGACGTGGAGCGACTTGGAGGCCCGTCGTCCGATCAACTGGTTGGAGTTGCAAGCTGTCTTCCTAGCTCTCAGAGCCTTCCGCCATCTGGTCTCTGGGTCTCATGTCCTTGTGCTGACAGACAATGTGACAGCCAAGGCACATTTGAACAAGTTAGGGGGCACCAGGTCCAAGTCCCTCTTGTCTCTGGCCATGAAACTGGGTCTCTGGGCAGAACATCATCTCGAATCACTCCGGGCGGAGCACATTTCCGGGGTCGCCAATGCTCAAACAGATTGGCTGAGCCGTCAAGCAGTGGACAATGCAGAATGGTGTCTTCATCCCAGGATATTTCAGGACCTGGTTAATCGGTTCAGAGCTCCAATTGTGGATCTTTTTGCGACACATTCCAATGCTCAGCTGCCCCGATTCTTTGCCCAGTTTCCGGAAACTCTGGCGGAGGCCATCGACGCACTTCGGGCCCCATGGCCAGAGGGACTTTTGTACGCCTTCCCTCCGACCTCCTTGCTTCCCAGGGTCATCCGCAGGATTCTGGTTGAACAGTGGAGGTGATCCTCTTGGCTCCCCACTGGCCACGCAGAGTATGGTTTGCGGACTTGGTCTCCCTTTCTGTCGCTCCCTCCTGGCGCATTCCTCTCAAGACGGACACTCTGACACAAGGGTCATTGAGCCATCCAGACCTTCCTTGGCTCAGTCTGACCGCCTGGAGGTTGAGCGGCTCTCTTTGACAGATGCTCGGGTTCCGGGTGATGTTATTCGGACGATCCAGGCATCTAGGCACCCCTCCACGGACCGTATCTATTCTTCGACCTGGCGGGCCTTTTGTTCATGGTGTGACCGAGCCAGTGTGAATGTCCTCCAATGTCTATTGTGGACATTCTTGTGTTTCTACAGCGAGGTCTCTCCAACGGTCTATCCCCAAACACCTTGAGTCGACAGGTTGCTGCCATGTCTTTGGCACTTACCTGCGGTTCGCTGTCATCGCTGGCTCAACATCCTCTGATTAGACGCTTTCTTCGGGGTGCCACGAACCTGTCGCCTCTGGTCCTGCATCGATACCCTACCTGGGACCTTCCGTTGGTTCTCGAATCCCTCATGGGTCCTCCTTATGAACCGCTGCGATCGACGTCTCTTCAGTTGCTTTCTTGTAAAGTCGCCTTTCTGATGGCCGTGACCTCGGCTCATCGTATTTCAGAGGTGGCGGCCTTATCCACCCGAACCGACCTCTGCGTGTTTCACGCGGACCGCGTTGTTCTATGCTTGGATCCTACGTTCGTACCGAAGGTCAACTTCCATCGTTCACAAGAACTTATCCTACCAAACTTCTGCCCACGACCGTCTCGTCCCCGTGAACGCCGTTGGCACACCTTAGACGTCAGGCGAGCGTTGCGGATTTACATCAAGCGTACTGCCAACATTCGCAGGTCGGAAGCTTTTTTTTTTTTATTGCAAAAGTTTTACAATTACATTTTCACCCCTTTTTTTTTCACCCCCCCACCTCCCTCCCCAAACTTCCCGTCCTCCCTAGCCCTCCCTAACCCTCCCCCCCAGACTTCCCTATTATATACTCATAACTAATAATACTGATATATATACCTGAACCCATCCCTCCCCCTATATAATTTTCCCTCTTTATCTCTTTACATTAAAATATTTCTAATACATTGTTTTCAAATAAAAGCTATTTGGTACTTTCTAGTTTGGTATTTGTTCTGAACATATTCTATCCACCTTTTCCATTCCCATTCATAAGTCTCTTGTGAACAATCTTTTAAATATGCTGAAATCTTCGCCATCTCTGCAAAACTGGCCATCTTCAAAGTCCATTCCTCGATAGTAGGCAAAGCTTCATTCTTCCAATATTTACCTATCAACAATCTTGCTGCTGTTATCATATACAATATTAATTTTATTTCACCCCGTGTAAAACCCTTAACTATACCCAATAAAAACAATTGTGGAGAAAATTGAATTTTTTTCTTCAAAACATTCTGCATGACCCACCATATTTTTATCCAAAAAGCCTTAACTTTCCTACAGGTCCACCAAACATGATAATACGTAGCATCCAAACATTCACATCTCCAACATTTTGGCTGAACATTAGGGTACATACATGACAACTTTTTAGGATCTAGATGCCATCTATAAAACATTTTATAAAAATTTTCCCTCAAATTCTGCGACTGTGTAAATTTAACATTCTGAACCCAAATTTTTTCCCATGTTTCCAACATCACTGGTTCTTCAAAATTTTGTGCCCACTTAATCATACAATCTTTAACTAATTCCGTTTCTGAATCCCTTTCTAGCAAAACATTGTAAAGCCTTTTAATATGCATTGGACCTTTCTCTCTTATATGTCTAACCAATTCTTCCTCATGCAACATAATACCAGTTTTTTGGTCCTCTTTCCATCTCAATTGTAATTGATTATATTGTAACCAGGTTAAATTAATCCCTTCGTCCAACAGTGTCTGCAATGTCTTCAACTGCCATCTGCCCGCATCTGTAAAAAGAACCTCTTTGTATAAAACCCCCCCGAGTGACATTATATTTGTATTCCACAAGGTATGACCAAGACCCAGCCATAGCGGTATTTTATAATCCCATTTGAGTCGGTGCTTCTTCCAAACTCTCATCAAAGAGTCTCTAAGTATATGACTTTTAAATACTTTATCAACTTTATCATCATAAAATAGATAAGCATGCCATCCAAATTCAAGATCAAAACTTTCTGCATTCAATATTCCAGCCTTTTTACTTCCAAACCAATCACTTGTTAAAGTTAAAGCTGCTGCATCATAATATAACTGTAGGTTTGGAAGTTTAAGGCCTCCTCTTTCTGGAACATCTTGCATAATTTTCAATTTCACTCTCGGCTTTTTCTCGTTCCAGACAAACTTATTAAGTCCAGTTTGCCAAACTTTCAGTTGTTTATCACTTTTAAGCACCGGAATCATTTGAAACAAAAACAGAAATCTTGGCAAAATGTTCATCTTAACTGCTGCTATTCTTCCAAGTAAAAACAGTTGCAGCTTTTTCCAAGTCTCCATGTCTTTCTGAACCTCTCGCCACAACACCTCATAGTTATTTTGAAACAATTTCATGTTTGATTCTGCAACCTGAACTCCAAGATATTTTACCTTAGGTACAATTTCAAAACCTGCCCTCCTTTCAAACTCATGTTTACGATCTTGTGTCATATTTTTGACTATCATTTTAGTCTTTTTTGAGTTCACTCTAAAACCTGAAACTCTACCATAGTCTTGTATAATGTCGTTCATCAAGATTATTGATTCCATTGGTTGTGATAGGGTAACCACCAGATCATCTGCAAATGCCTTTATTCTATAATCCTCTTGCCTTATCATTATGCCTTTCAAAATTTTTGAGTCCCGTATTATATTTAGCAAGACTTCCAATGTTAAAATAAATAAAAGTGGGGACAACGGACATCCCTGTCTTGTTCCTTTTTCAATTTTAAACTCTGTCGTCAAACTTCCATTAATAATAATCTGTGCTTTTTGCTCTTGATAAATTGCTGAGATCGCCTGTATAAATTGGTCCCCAAAGCCCATCTTTTTTAAAGTCTTTAGTAGAAAATTCCAATCCACTCTATCAAAGGCCTTCTCCGCATCCCAAAAAACCAGCACTGCAGAAATCTGTTTATTCTTATCAAGATATTCCAATAAGTCTATTACTTGCCTTACATTGTCCTTCATATATCTGCCCTCAATAAATCCCGCTTGGTCCGCATGAATCACCTTTTGGATTACTGGCATCAACCTGTTGGCTAATACCTTCGCATAAATTTTATAGTCTGTGTTCAAAAGAGATATTGGTCTGTAGTTCTCTGGTTTTTTAGGACCAACTTGTTCTTTTGGTATCAAAGATATATAAGCAGTTGTCCAGGATGGGGGTATTTTACCCCCTTGTTGAATATTGCAAAATAAATCTCTAAGTTGTCCCACCATTTCAGCTTGTAAAGTTTTGTAATACACTGCAGTCAAACCATCTGTGCCAGGAGCTTTGGCTGTTTTTAGCTGTTTAATTGCTGCTGTTATCTCCTCCTCTGTTATAGGATAATTCATTCTTTCCTTTTGTTGATCAGTAATTTTTGTAACTCTCTTATCCTTTAAATATTTTTCTATAAGTCCATTCTGCACCTCTTCTTTGGCATATAGTTTAGTATAATAATCCACAAAAGCTTCTTTAATTAGTTTTTGTTGAAAGATTTCTTTCCCTCCAATATCAATACTATCAATAGTCCGTATACTTTGTTTTTTCCTCAATGTGTAAGCCAACCATCTGCCCGGTTTGTTAGCGTTGCAAAATGTATTATGCTTCGCATATTGTAAACTTGTTGCAACTTGTTCCGCCATAAGCATTTGAAATTGGTCTTTCAAAAGTTTTATAGCACTTCGTATTCTTTCATCTGTTGGATTTTTAATAAGTAACTGTTCTTTATTCTTTATTTCCATTTCCAACTCAGATCTTTTCTTTTGTCGGAGCAGTCTATGTTTAGAGTTCATGTAGATGAGTACCCCTCTCATATAAGCTTTACTTGCATCCCAAACAATTTCAATTGGGGTACCTTTATTCAAATTTATTTCAAAAAATTCTTTCAAGTGCTTTTTAAGTTCTATTGTATTTTTTTCATATCTAAACAAGTTCTCATTTAATCTCCAAGAACGTCTCTCAACCTTATCCATCTCAATTTCTATCCATACAGGGCTATGGTCAGTCAGAGTTCTTGGAAAAATCTTTGTTCTTTTTGTCTTAACAAGTAGATCATTTGACAACAGGATAAAATCAATCCTAGAAAAAGATCTATGTCTATCCGAAAAAAAAGTATAGTCCAATTCATTTGGATTATGTATTCTCCAAACATCTTTTAATTCCATATCTTCTTTCATATCAAAAAAAGTCTGTGGTAATCTAATTCTAGACTTTGCCAAGCTCTTTTTATCTAGTTTAGAATCAATTACTCCATTCCAGTCTCCCATAATTAAAATAGATCTATAGTCCCATTGCAATATTTTAGTATGTAACATCTTGTAAAAATAATCCTGTTGTTGGTTGGGAGCATAAATTCCAATCAAAAGAATTTGACCATTTGCTGTGAGCAATTCAATTGCTACAAACCTACCATCTTGATCTGCTTCTATAACTTTCGCTGTTAATTTTTTATTTACATAAATAACCACACCATTCTTTTTCTGCGAAGTTGAAGATATATAATGTGCTCCTAGTTTTGAATTTATCAAATATTTTTGATCTTGAGTTGTGATATGCGTTTCTTGTAAACATATTATATCATTATTAAATTGTTTCAAATATGTAAATAATTTCTTCCTTTTCTGTGCTGAATTCAACCCATTGACATTCCAAGATAGACACTTAAAGGTCATCAGCCTCTTTCTGGAGCACAGAGCAAAATATTTGAAGTTCATCCGAGAGCTTCGATCTCACTCCTCCCATAGCTCCACTCTCTTGTACGATACTCTTAACTGCCTTCTTGTCTTGTCTTTCCTGTTGTTGTTGTTGCTTTTGTTTAAGTAGCTTGGATTGGGCTCTAGTTATACGTTGATCTTTAACTTCTGTCAACTGAATCAAATCCAAAATTGGAGAAGAATCCAACAAGGGCTCACTCAGAAAACCTCCTTCTGCACCTTGCACTACTTCTAATTCCTGCTTGGACTGTTCTTGCAATTGCCTCTCTTCACTCTCTTTAATCTCCAAAACTGTGGATGTACGTGGAGATGGTGTTCTTTCCTTAAGAATAGTAGTGTAAAAGTGTTGTGCCTTCTCCACGGTATTCAACCGATACCCTTCTCCCTTGTATCTAAAAATTAACCCAGCTGGTGCGTCCCACCCGAAGGGTATCTGTAAATTTCTCAGTTCCTTAACAAGAAAACCAAATTCTTTTCTGGCTTTCAGCATTTTAGGAGGTAATTCTTTAAAGATTTGAAGTCGTGAACCCCCCACTTGTACAGAAGTATAAAAAGATTTTTGCAGGATATCATTTCTAATTCCTCTTTCTGTAAAGTATATGACCACATCTCTAGGCAGTTGTCTTTGTCTGGCCACCCAAGAGTTCACTCTATAGGTTTTATCTATTTTGTGAAATACCACATCAGGATTAACTTGTAGAATCTTGGCCAAGGCTTCAGAACAAACTTGTCTCAAATCCTGTCTCTCCTCCTCTCGAATTCCCCGAAGCCGTATGGCGAATTCCATCGCCCGGAATTGTATCATAACAATCTCATCATCAATTCTCTGCATTTTATTATCAACTTCATCAATTTTATAATCATTGTCTTTCATCTTGACATTAACTTCTGATTTGAATTCTTCAACTTTATAATCAACTTTCCCAATAAATTCTGCCAGGCCAGACGCCACTTCTGATATTTTTTTGGTCACCTTATTTTGATTCTGTTTCACCATGTCTTTGACTTCATTAATTTCCTGCATAAGTTCCTGATGTGATTTTTGAAATTTATCATCTATCTCCTGTTGACATTTTTGAAATTTGTCATCCAGAGTTTTAGAAATAAATTCTTTTAAATCTCCCACATCAAATTCTTTTTTCTGAGTTTGTAGCTGTTGAGCAGGGGGAAGTTGCGTTTGCTGTTTGTGTGTGGGGAATCCCCCCCCTAATGCCTTCCCTTCCTGCTTCTTTGAAGCCATCCTGGCTCGTGATCTAGTTTTTCTAAAGAGGGAAGTTCCTTTTCCTTTCCCTCCTGCACAAAGACTTCTAAAAAAGTCCCCCAGATTTGATCAAACAAGGGTTAAAATAAAGCAGAGTCCAATATTGAAAAGGGAAAAAAATTTCCCAGTTATTTCTCTTATAACAAGCAAGGCAGCTTAGTAGCAACTTGGAAACTTTGTAGCAAAACAAAATAACTTCACCAATCCACACTCGCTGGCTCGTTAACTCTGAAGCTAGGCGCCATGTTTTTTCAAAGCACTTTCACTCATTCGCATTGTCTCAGATTGAAAAGTCAACAAAGTGCTAATACTTGCGTTTCCAAATTTCAGGATTCAGGTAGTTTCGCTGTTTATTAAAGCTGGTTCTTTCGCTTTAAGTTTCCTGCAGCCGGCTTGTTCTGCAGGAGCAGAATCGTCCCACGCCGCCCGGAGTCTCAGCAGGTTGGAAGGGAGCCGCGCCTGTTTCCTCCCCAGAAACGATTCCCTGGGGGGTTACAGGGGCTCGACCTGTGCCCTGCTATCTCTCCTCCAACAATCCTCAGGATTTTGAAGTTTTCGAGCCGCTTCTCGATCACGAAGCGGCTCTACAGGCGGCGGGGCTGGCGGAGCTTCAAAGAGCGCCGCCGTCGCCGAAGACAAGGAAACCGGAAGTCATCCGCAGGTCGGAAGCTTTGTTTGTCTCATTCCTTCCTGTTTCCTTGGGTCTCAAAGTGTCGTCTTCTACAATAGGCCGCTGGATTCGACAGACCATCGCTTCAGTTTATGACTTTCGTTCCCTGCCACGCCCTTCCCGGGTGACGGCTCATTCCACATGCAGCGCGGCCACGTCGGCAGCCTGGGCTACTCAGGCTCCCTTGTGGGAGATTTGCCGAGCGGCTACCTGGACCTCACCAGCGCCGTTTATCCAGCATTATAAACTGGACAAGTTCGCTTCTGCTGAGGCTGCTTTTGGACGTCAGGTGTTACAGTGGGTTGTGGCCGGGGAAGTTGTTTCGGACCAGTCTGGCCCCTCCCAGAACTTGGGACAGTGAACTGGGGTATGTCCCACACTGGCTGCTGTCTCCACCAACAATGGAGAAGGGGCGTTGGTCCTACCTGAGACGCTCCTTCTCTTTGTGTGGAGACAGCAGCCAGACCCTCCCTTTGCCTGTCTGGTCCTGTTATTGGTTTCCTCTTGAGCCTTTCCTTCTTGCCTACCCACACGCCGAGTCTGCCATTATAGTCCATCGCCAAAAGCTGGACCTGCCCAGCAACAGGGGCGGGCTTTAATGTTATTGGCTGACTCAGTCCTTCAGCTGATTGGGCGAGTGCTACCCACACTGGCTGCTGTCTCCACACAACAAGAAGGAGCATCTCAGGTAGGACCAACACACCTTTTACGATTTTTCTTGCCATAGTTGTTAAGTGAATCACTGCACTTGTTAAATTAGTAACATGATTGTTAAGCAAATCCCCATTAACTTTGCTTGTCAGAAGGTTGCAAAAGGTGATCACATGACCCTGGGACACTGCAATCATCATATAAATGACTCAGCTGCCAAGCATCTGAATTTTGATCATGTGACCACAAGGAATGCTGTAACGGTTGTAGGTGAGAAAAACGGTCATAAGTAACTTTTTCAGTGATGCTTTAACTTCAAATGGTCACTAAATGAACTGCTGTAGGTTGAGGATTTATTAGTTGCGAAGTCGTGTCTGACCCATTGCGACCCCGTGGACAACTTTTCTCCAGGCCTTCCTGTCCTCTACCATCCCCCGGAGACAAGGGTGCGTTCTACTTACCTTTACTACTGGTTCACAACAGGGCCGCGTGCGTGCTCACTTTGCTTGCGCATGCGCAGAAGCATTTTGATGACATCGGGGTCGGTGGGCGGGGCCTCCCACCAGTTTTACTACTGGTTCTATAGAACCGGTGCGAACCAGGGGCAACCCACCACTGCCCGGAGACCATTTAAGCGCATGCCAAGTGCTTCAATGACTCCATCCAGCACCTCATTTGCTGCCGTCCCCTTCTTCTTTTGCCCTCAATCGTTCCCAGCATTAGGCTCTTCTTCAGTGAGTCCTTCCTTCTCATTAAGTGGCCAAAGTATTTCAGTTTCATCTTCAGGATCTGGCCTTTTAAAGAGTTGATCTCCTCTAGGACTGACTGGTTTGATCACCTTGCAATCCAAGGGATTCAAAGGAGCCTTCTCCAGCACCATAGTTCAAAGACCTCAGTTCTTTGACGCTCAGCCTTCCTTATGGTCCAACTTTCATAGCCATACATTGCAACTGGGAAAACCATAGCCTTGACTATACGCACTTTTGTTGGTAGGGTGATGTCTCTGCTTTTTAGTATGCTGTCTAGATTTGCCATAGCTTTCCTCCGCAGGAGCAAGCATCTTTTAATTTCTTGGCTGTAGTCCCCATGTGCTGTGATCTTGGAGCCCAGGAAAATAAAATCTGTCACTACCTCCATTTCTTCCCCATCTATTTGCCAGGAATTGAGGGGGCCGGGAATCATGATCTTAGTTTTCTTAATGTTGAGTTTCAAGCTAACTTTTGCACTCTCCTCCTTCACCCGCATCAGAAGGCTCCTGTTCTCTTTCTGAGTGGTATCATCTGCATATCTGAGGTTATTGATATTTCTCCCAGCAATCTTAATTCCAACTTGTGATTCATCTAACCCTGCATTTCTCATGATGTGCTCTGCATATAAGTTAAATAGTCAGGGCGACAGACAGTATACAGCCTTGCCTAACTCCTTTCTCAATTTTGAACCAATCAGTGGTTCCGTGTCCAGTTCTCACTGTTGCTTCTTGACCCGCATATAGATTTCTCAAGAGACAAATAAGATTTTATTTATTTATTTATTTATTTATTTATTTATTTATTTATTTATTTATTTATTATATTTCTATACCGCCTTTCTCCCGTAGGACTCAAGGCGGTGTACAGTCAAGAAAAATATAGACACACAAACATCATAAAATTGCTAATTAAAATTATTACTTAGATGGTCTGGTACTACTATCTTTTTGAGAACTTGCCATAATTTGTTGTGATCCACACAATCAAAGGCTTTAGCATAGTCAATGAAGCAGAAGTAGATGTTTTTCTGGAACTCCCTAGCTTTCTCCATGATCCAGCATATGTTGGCAATTTGATCTCTAGTTCCTCTGCTCTTCGAAATCCTGCCTGCACGTCTGGTACTTCTCAGTCCACATACTGCTGGAACCTAGCTTGTAAGATTTTGATTATAACTTTGCTAGCATGTGAAATGAGTGCAATGGTGCAGTAGTTTGGCATTTCCCTTCTTTGGAATTGGAATGTAAACTGATCTTTTCCAATCCTGTGGCCACTGCTGAGTTTTCCAAATTTGCTGGCATATTGAGTGTAGCACTTTTACTGCATCGTCTTTTAAGATTTTGAATAGCTCAGCTGGAATACTGTCACCTCCACTAGCTTTGTTCCTAAGGCCCATTTGACTTCACATTCCAGGATGTCTGGTTTGAGGTTGTGGTTATCAGGGATGTTAAGCTCGTTCTTGTATAGTTTTTGTGTGTAATTTTGCCACCTCTTCTTAATTTCTTCTGCCTGTGTTAGGTCCCTGCCATTTTGGCCCTTTATCATGCCCATCTTTGCATGAAATCTTCCCTTCATAACTCCAATTTTGTTGAAGAGATCTCTGGTTCTTCCTATTCTATTGTTTTCTTCTGTTTCTTTGCACTGTTCATTTAAGAAGGCATTCTTATCTCTTCTAGCTATTCTCTGGAATTCTCCATTTAATTGGGTGCATCTTTCTCTTTCTCCCTTGCCTTTTGCTTCCCTTCTTTCCTCAGCTATTTGTAAGGCTTCCTCAGACAGCCATTTTGCTTTCTTGCCTTTCTTTTTCTTTGGGATGGTTTTAGTTGCTATCTCTTGTACAATGTTGCGAACCTCCGCCCATAGTTCTTCAGGCACTCTGTCAGATCCAATTCCTTAAATCTATTTGTCACCTCTACTGTATATTCATCAGGGATATGATTTAGTTCATACCTGAATGGCCTAGTGCAGTGATGGCTAACCTTTTTGCTGTCGCGTGCCAAAAGTGGGGATCATGTGGGGGGGGGTCACGCATGCGTGTGTCCATACCCATAATTCAATGTGCCCCACCCCCCCACACGTGTGTGTGACCCCCCCTCGCTATCCCCACTTTTGGCACATGATGGCACGGTGGACACGGTAGGTCCGTTTTCCACCCTCCCCAGGCTCCAGAGGCTTTCTTGGAGCCTGGGGAGGACAAAAACGGCCTTCCATCCCCCACCCGGGAGGCCCTCCGGAGGCCGGAAACAGCCCATTTCCCGACTTCAGGTCGGCCCAGAAGGCCCGAAAATAAGCTGGCTGGCACGCATATGCATGCTGGAGCAGAGTAGGCCAACGCTCGTGTGCCCACAGATATGGCTCCGCGTGCCACCTGTGGCACCCGTGCCATAGGTTCGCCATCACGGGCCTAGTGCTTTTCCCTACTTTCTTCAATTTAAGCCTAAATTTTGCAACAAGAAGCTCATGATCTGAGCCACAGTCAGCTCCTTGTCTTGTTTTTACTGACTGTATAGAGCTACTCCATCTTTGGCTGCAAAGCACATAGTCAATCTGATTTCTGTGTTGACCGTCTGATGATGTCCATGTGTAGAGACGTCTCTTGGGTTCTTGGAAAAAAGTTTGCTATGACCATTGTATTCTCTTGACAAAATTCTACCAGCCTATGCCCTGCTTCATTTGTACTCCAAGACCAAATTTGCCTGTTATTCTCGTTAACCTTTGAATTCCTACTTTAGCATTCCAATCCCCCATGATGATAAGGACATCATTTTTTGGTGTTAATTATAAAAGATGTTGTAGGTCTTCATAGAACCGGGTCAACTTCAGCCTCTTCAGCACTAGTGGTTGGGGCATAGACTTGGACTACTGTGATGTTGAATAGTTTGCCTTGCATTCAAACTGAGATCATTTGTCATTTTGGAGATTGTATCCCAGTACTGCTTTTCCTCTCCTTTTATTGACTATGAAGGCTACTCCATTTCTTCTGAGAGATTCTTGCCTGTAGTAGTACACCTAATGTTCATCTGAATTAAATTCACCCATTTCTGTCTATTTTAGTTCGCTTATTCTTAAAATGTTGATGTTCAGTCTTGTCATCTCTTGTTTGACCATGTCCAGCTTGCCTCCAGGTTCCTATAGAGTATAGATCTTTACAGCATCGGACTTTCCTTTCACCACCAGATACATCCACAGCTGAGCATCCTTTCAGCTTTGACCTAGTTGCTTCACTTTTTCTGGCACTACTAGTACTAGCCCTCTGCTCTTCCCGAGTAGCATATTGGACACCTTCTAACCTGAGGGGTTCATCTTCCAGCATCATTTTTTTTTTTTTGCCTTTTGGTACTGTCCATGGGGTTTTCATGGCAAAGATTCATGGCCATTTCCTTTTCCAGTGGAACACATTTTGTCAGAGCTCTTTGCTATGACCTGTCCATCTTGGGTGGCCCTGCACGGCATAGCTCATAGCTTCATTGTGCTGCACAAGCCCCTTCGCCATGACAAGGCAGTGATCCATGAAAGGGAAGTTGAGGACTACCCTGTACATATATCATTAGAAAAACAGAGATTTAGAGCTAAAATGAGAGTTATATTGGCCAACAAACTATTTAACTTAACTTTGAGATGTAATTTAACTTGAGATACACCTTAAGGGCACAGTGGTATATATTATGTTTTCCAAGTTGGAGAGGTGTGAATGTTGGGTTGCAAAGATTTCTCTAGCGAACCATGTTTCCATAGAATGGCATGAGTATGCTTTGGGTAAACTGAGTTTTGACTGCACTGACGCTCTAATTCTGCTGACAGTGTACACACTCTTTATTTTACTAAAAATAAAATTATGTCAAACCAGGGGTGAAATGCTCCCGATTCGGACCGGCTCAGGCGAGTAGGTAGTGATGGTGCGGGCAGTTCGGAGAACCGGTAGCAAAAATCCCTCCCCCCGCCCCCCATGCCCAGCTGAGCCATGCGATCATCAGAGCCTTTTTTTTTCTTTTAAATGGCTCTGACCAGCCAAGCTCTGAGGATCCCAGCTTGGATCGACAGAGCCATGTAAAAGAAAAAAACTTTTTTCCTTTTAAATGGCTCAGAGCAAAAATCCCTCCCCCTCCCACCCTCAGTTTGCTTACCTTGGCTGCTGGTCACAATGCCTTGCTGTAATCCCATTGCAAATCCATTGCATCAGCAAGCAACTGAATCTCCCTGCCTGCAATCAAGCAGGCAGGAAGTTGTGGACTTCAACTCCCAGAATTCCTCAGCCAGCAAAGCAAAGCTGGCTGAGGAATTCTGGGAGTTGAAGTCTACAAGTCTTAAAGTTGCCAAGGTTGGATACCCCTGTTCTATTGGGTAAGTTTTTTCCCCTTTGGGAGCTTTAAAAAAATAGTTAATTGGGGTTTCTTTTAGTTGTTCTTTTTTTAGACCTAGCCATTTAAAGTTTAGGAAGGTTTTTTTTTTTTTTTTGGAATTTTTTTTTATTTTTAAACAAAACTTAAAACATAAAACAATTATCATCCATTACAATTACAGAAAGTGTATTGATCGGTTACAAATCTTTTGTGCTTAATCCTCTATCCAACATTTTCTTATTTAACAGTTTATTACATTATTATTCTCATTTACCAATTATTTAACAGTAAATTGTCCTCTATAAGGGAAAATAAAAAAAACCCTTTATATGTTTTATTATCTTATCCATTTCATATTTCATTTCCATTCTTTCTTGTCTAACCATTGATAAAATAAATCCCATATCAAATAATATTGTTTATCTTCTTGTTCCCTAATTTCAAATGTCAATTTACTCATTTCAGCACACTCCAAAATTTTCTTGATAATGTCGTCATCCGTGGGTATCTTCTCACCTTTCCAGTTTCTAGCAAATACAATTCTAGCCGCAGTTAAAACATTCACAATTAAATATCTCATTTCTCTATTGTATATTTCTGGTAAAATCCCCAATAAAAATATCTCTGGTTTAAAGTCAATGTGTTTCTTTGTCATTTTTTCCAACCATTTGTGGATTTTAGTCCAATATCTTTTAGCTTCTGCACATGTCCACCACATATGGTAATATGAGCCCGGAGTCTGATGACACTTCCAGCATTTCTCCGATTTATTCTTGTACATTCTAGCTATTCTCGCCGGGGGTAAATGCCACCTGTAAAACCTTATACAAATTTTCGTTATATGCTGTTGACATTGTCATTTTATAATTCTGCAACCATAATTTTTCCCATTTCTCTAAGTCAATCCCATGACCCACATTTTTCCCCCATGCAATCATTGTTTCTTTAACTTGTTCTTCTGCTAATTTTACTTCTAATAAATGACTGTACAATTTTTTAATTACATGGTCATCAGAACCTGTTAAGATTTTATCTAAGTTTGTCAAGTTACTATAAAAACCCTCCTTTTTAGAATCTTCATCATATCTAGACTGTATTTGCATATATATGAAAACCAATCCATTTCAAGCTCTTGTTCTTCTAGTTCTTGCTTCGACTTAAGTTCACCCCTTTCATTTAATAATTCACCATATCTAACAATTTGTTCCTTCCTAAATGTTATTGCGTGTGAGACTGCTTCAATAGGTGATAACCAGACTGGAATTTTTAAATAGTAACATTGTTTGATATTTTCCCAGTTTAATAACAAAGACTCTCGTATCATATGTCTTCTGAAATAACCCTGTACTTTTGTACTTTTATACCACATAAAAGCGTGCCAACCCAACAGTAAATCATGTCCTTCTAAAGTCAACAATCTAATAATTCCTTAGCATTATCCATTCTTTAATCCACATCAAGTTACAAGATTGATAATACAATTCCCAATCCGGCAAACCAAAACCTCCTCTTGATCTAACATCTTGCATCAATTTTAGTTTTATCCTTGCCTTTTTGCCCTGCCATATATATTTTAACACCATTTTATTTAAATCTTCAAAATATTTTTTCCTCAACTTAATTGGAATTGTCTGAAATAAGTATAAAAGTCTGGGCAGTATATTCATTTTAATAGTTGATATTCTCCCTATCAATGATAGCTGCAAATTCTCCCATTTTGTTAGATCTGTCGCTATCTGTTGTTTAAGCTTATCATAATTATTCTCCTTAAGAGTACCACATCTTGCTGTCAAATGTATTCCCAAATATTTAACCTTATTCGTGACCTGCTTCTTTGATACTTCCGCCAATTCTTCTTTCTGTTTTTTTAACATATTTTTTGTCAACATCTTCGTTTTGTCTTTATTTATTTTCAAACCAGCCACTTTCCCAAAATCTCCTATTTTGTCTATCAATTTATTTACAGATTGAAGTGGTTCTTCCAAGTTAAACACCAGGTCATCAGCAAATGCTTACAATTTATATTCTTGATTTTGAATTTTCATTCCTTTTATTCCTTTTTCTTTTCTGATATTTCTGTTTAGTACTTCTAATGTTAACACAAACAACAATGGTGACAGTGGACAACCTTGTCTTGTTCCTTTTTGTATTTCAATAAATTCTGTCAGCTCTCCATTCATCATTATTTTTGCTGTTTGTTTATAATATATAGCTTCTATAGCTTGGACAAATTTCTCTCCAAAGCCCATCTGTTTCAATTGTAGTATCATAAATCGCCAGTTCACATTGTCAAAGGCTTTCTGTGCATCTAAAACATCAAAGCCATTTGCTTTTCTGGGTGCGCATCATAATATTCCAATGTATCCAAAATTATCCTCAAATTGTCTCTAATCTGCCTTTTTGGCAGAAATCCATTTTGGTCCGGGTGTATAAAATTATTTAAATATCTTTTAAGTCTTTCTGCTAGTATTGTAGCGAAGATTTTATAGTCTGAGTTTAGCAAGGATATTGGCCTATAGTTTTTGACTTGTTGTAGGTCGGTATCTTCTTTTGGAATAAGTGTAATATATGCTTCTAACCATGAGTTGGGTATTTCCTTCTGTAACATTACTTCATTCATAATTTCTAGTAATGGGAGACTCAGTGTTTCCTGCAAAGTCTTATAATATTCTGCCGGTAATCCATCTGGACCTGATGCTTTCCCACTTTTTTGTTTTTTAATTGCTTCTGTCAACTCCATCATTGTTATATTCCCTTCTAACATCATCTCAACATCTTTTGGAATCTGAGGTAAATTCGCCTTATGTAAATATTGTTTAATATTTTCCTCTTCTATCTTTTCTTTTTCATATAGCTTTTTATAATAGTCTTGTACAATGTTCTTCTTCTCCTCATTTCCAAATCTAATTTGTCCTTGATCATCTATTAACTGTGCTATTTTCCTTGAGTTCCTTTCTTATTTCAGTTTATATGCTAGCCATCTGCCTGGTTTATTAGCATCTTCAAAATATTTCTGTTTAGCGTTCCTGATTTTTTGTGCTAGCTCTTCTTTCTCTAATAATCCCATTTTATGTTTAATCGTGTCCATTTTCATTTTAATGTCTTTTTTTTGTGGGAACTTCTGCAGTTCTTTTTCCAATGTCTTATAATCATCATCTAGAATTTTATATGCTTGCCTTTTCTTAATATTTCTTTTCCTTGTATAGTCAATAATCAGGCCTCTGGCATAAGCTTTCATGGTATTCCATCAATTCTGCAGTTGTCAAACCCCCGTATGTTGCAACGCCCGAGATGGAAGAATAACTTGAATGCCAGCTCCTGGGTGCATGAAGTGTTTAATCCATCCAGACCACAACGGTATCGGTAAGTGACATTAGTGTGATATACACAAAGTCGGCGTTGGGAGCGGCTGCCTCCCAACGCCTTTTAAATACTCACACCGCTGAATCACACGCCCTTCCGGGTAGGGCGGCCACAGCGCATGCGCCATGGCTCCGCAGGGGCGGAGGGCGTCAGAGTTCAGTCCCTATCCCGGCCGCAGCGTGACCGGCCGCCTAGTGCTGGTCGTCAACACCCGCCTTCACCAGTGTGCATTTGCATCGCCGCCCAGCCCCCCCCCCGTTCTTTGCCGCTGACATTTAGCGAGCCCCGGCTGCATATTCCAGGAAGTTGAGGCCAGGATTGTTGCTACTCGGTAAGGTGTCGAGGGGCTCTCGACAGGCGGCTCCCCCTATCAGGGCTGCTCCTGGAAGACAGAAACGGAAGTGTCAACAGCAGTTTTAAGTAATAGACACCCCCCCTTGCGGTCCGGGTTTATGTGGATGGTGAGTATGGAAGTGCCTAATCAACTGGTTGGCTCTCACTGTCACTGTGTTATTTTATTTGCCAGCTGAACTCATCATTTCTGGACTGTCAGACTCTCCGTAGCCTGCCAACTTTTTATCAGTAAGCTACGTGTTTCCGTATCCACCCACATTCCATTCCTTCACTTGCTTCACACACCTCTTTCCTTTGTTCTCTTTCCAGCAAGGTCCGGCTAAGATAGCCGGCCCAAATTACTTTCAAAAATGTAGCAGTTAACTTTTCTTAGTTAGTGAGGTGTTTTATTTTCTTTATAACAAATAAATGAGTTTTATTAGAAACTTTTCCTCGCGTTTCTTTTCAGAATATTGCAACTTGGAATAAGCCACGATCCATCTCCTCTAAACCAGGGTAATTAGTCCCAGAGCCAAACATGGGATTAATAAATGCCCTGACATCTGGTAGCACCCGGACGGTTTGATTTATGGCTTTTTCCTTGTTTTGTTACTTCTGATAAGAGCGCCTAGGCAATTAGTTTTTAGCTACTGAGGTACGCTAATTATTTTGCTAAGATGCCGAAACAGAAGAAAAAAGGAAAAATGAAGCACAGAGCTTTATCCTCTTTGGAAGAAGAACAGGAGATAGTAACGCCCTCAAGATTCCAGCCTCTTGCTACGGTTACGCAATTGGAACAAGAAGGTGCCATGGGTGAAGAAGATCTGAAAATGCTTTCGGAAACACATCAAAGGACAGATATCAGAACAGCTGCTTTTGAAGATAATGAACTGCGACTGAGGTCGGTAGCTTTTTCTTCTCAATTTGCATGCTATGAATCTATTCTACCAGAGCCCACAGATTACGATGTGCTTGGTGCCAGGCCAAGAAAGTTTCCACAAACGGCAAAGCTTTTTCACCCCCACGCAGAGAGAGAAGTAATTCATTATTCTTCTCAAAGCCCTGAGCTCACCCAGCGTGAGATGGCCATCAAATCCTATCGTGAGCATGTAAAATATTATGAAAATGAACTGTCTCGATTTAAGAGAGATTTGTTTATGCTTGAGCATGATAAGGAAGAATCCCGTGACTTAAATTTTTCAAAAAGCGCCATATTGTCTTCTTCCTCGGAGCCAAAGACACTCCCCCTGTGGATTCTGTGTCAGGCCAATTAAGACAGAGGGCACTGCATACGTCACATGAAAGTCTCCCTGATCAAGTTACACATAAACCTGCCACACAATCATTGCTGTCCGAAGTTAAAGGTGCAGCACCATCTGCTGGCAAAAGTAATTTACTACAGGAAGCTGAAATGCCACAAGTGTTTCCACAGGCCCAAACTCAAACACCCCCTGGCGGTGTTGGTGTCCTTTTAGATGGAACACAGCCATGCTTTATGCAGCAAAGGCAAATGACTGCATCTCCAGCAGGTCATGCCAATATTGCAGATCAAGCACAAATGGCAACTGGAATACAGCAAATTCCAGTGCATCAGCCACAGCAGCTACAAATGCCTGCATATGTGCCACAGCCACAAGTGCAAATGGGGCCACCTCCTGGCCCACCTCCAATGGCACAACCAAGACCATTTTTAGGTCCACAACAGGCACAGCAAATACCACAGGCATTTCTGCCAGCACAGCCAGCATACCAAATGCAGGCTCCTCACCAGGCATTTTCTGTCTCTCCACTAACTGGTGAGTCAAAACTAAAAATGTCTGAACTCCACGGTTCGAGATTGAAACCTGGTGAACAAATTAGAGGACATTTGACCAAATTGAAAGGACTGAGAACAGAATTGAGAGAAAGAGGCCATAACATTGAAGATATTCAAATGATCAGCATCATTATTAACTCTTTGAATTATGAATGGAAAGATGCTGTTACAAAAATTAACCAAGTCCCAATTGCTCAACGCACAGTGGACAATGTCTGTAGACTTTTAATTGAAGAAGAGGCATTCATGTTAGCCACGCCACACTTGAGAGGACCACCCGCATCAAGAGCTCCAGCTAGGTGCCCCTTCCGAGGAAGGACCTACACTCCAAGGATGCCAAGATGCTACACCTGCAATCGTGTGGGACATGCCACCCGGGATTGTCCCCAACGAGTTCCAGCTCCCGTCACATACCAGCCCAGAGGAACAGACTCCAGAGGCAGAGGCAGAAGACAAGGTCGTCGTGGTCCCAGGCGTGATCCACAAACTCCACTCGCCACGTTGGCTTTAACCAATGATCCACAACCTCAACCAGAGTACGACAGACGACTCCTGTGGACTTTGGACAGTGGTGCAGCATTGCATGTTACCTACAGAAAGGAACTTTTCACTGAAATGCACGAGCCTGAACCAGAACTACGTGAACTTTATTCTTTTTCCAATCATCCTTGTCAGGTCAAAGGAAAAGGAACTGTTTATGTTGAAGAGCTCGATACATTCATTCCTGATGTTTATTACATACCAACAGCAACCAGTAATTTGCTTAGTCAGTGTCACTTGTCTAGAATGTTAAAGTTCCAGGTTCACCACCTTGAAAAAGCAAGTTACATAGTTAAAGATGGAGATATTGTTGCTGAAACCATATTAATTGGTGGTGTTTATTACTTAAAGCCAAAGCCTAAAACACAAACACAGGCAAGTATGCAAACTCCAAAAAGGGAAGGCACAGGCCCAGATAGAGATGCTCCAGAGAGAGATCCTGTTGCTATTCCTAAGGCTCCTAAAGCCAACAAAAAGAGAATTGGTAAACAGGTTGCTCAGAGCAAGCCTGAGGTTCCGCATAAAAATGTTAATGTTGAGAATTCACTAACTGGTAAACCTTTGCATTCCAGGTGTATCCACAAATGGCATAGAAGATTGGGGCATGCCAGTTTCCATGTTCTTAGGAAGATGCCGGAGTTCACAAAAGGTTTGGATCTAAAGGGGTGTAAGGTGTTTTTGGATTGTGCTGTATGCAAAAAGGCCAAATCCAAAGCAGCAGCCATTCCCAAACACGCTACACGCCTGTCAACACGCATTTTTGATTTGCTTCACATTGACATAGTTGGTCCTTTCCCGCCATCATTTGGTGGTAGAAAATATTTTCTAACAATTGTTGATAATTACTCTAGATATGGATATGTGTATCCTATGAAAGAAAAATCAGAGACTTTTTAGATCTTTAAAGACTTTGCAACCCTTGTTTCTACCCAACACCAAGTTCGCATCGCCAGAATCCAGAGTGATCGTGGTGCCGAATTCATGTCTCAGCGTTTCCAGGACTGGATGCGTAAGAATGGAATTATTCATCAGACTTCGGCCCCTTACACACCGGCTCATAATGGAGTCGCAGAACGAAGACAAGGGGTACTGCAAACCATGATGCGTTGTCTCCTAGAAGACGCCAACCTTGGTAAGATATACTGGGGTGAAGCTATCAAGTATGCAAATTACATTGTCAACCGTACTTGGAGCAGTGTAACAAATCAGACTCCTTTCTTCATGTTGTATGGCTACAAGCCCGATCTTAAAAACATCCATATTTTTGGTTCATATGCTATGGTGAACATTCCCTTAGCTCAAAGAAGAAAAGGAAGTCCAGCAGCAAAGAGACTGAGATTTATGGGTATTGATGATAACTCAAAGTGGAGCAAATTTATTGACTCTAAACATGCAATTGTGATTTCCCAATCTGCTAATTTTGAAGAAGATATTGACTGGTCCAGGATTCATTCCAATGATCCTGGAGTTTATTTTCCCAGAGATGATACTGCTGATGCTACGCAGATTGATGATCAAGATTCTACTGGTTCTTCTCAACCCGATGTTCTGTCTTTGCAAGCCGCGGATGCTGACGCTAGCGACGAAAGTGAGGACGAGGACGAAGAAGAAGAAGACTGGACAGTTGTTCCAAGACGTTCCAAGAGGGTCACAAAAGGGATCCCTCCACAACGATATTCTTGGCAACTGACAAAAGCACCCTTGCCTTTGATTTGCAATGTTACACTTCCACCTGATAATTTCACACAAATCAAGCAGCTCCCTGATTCAGAGCAAGACAAATGGTATGAAGCAATGCAGGATGAAATGAACAGTCTAAAGAAACTTAAAGTATTTACACCTGCAAAACCTCCAGCAAACAAAAAGGTCATTGGCACTCGATGGGTCTACAGAATCAAAAAGAAACCAAATGGTGAGTCACTGTACAAGGCCAGACTTGTAGCTCAGGGTTTCGCTCAACGTTATCCTGAGGACTACACAAATACCTACTCACCGACAGTCAGAACTGAGAGTGTAAAAATTGCTTTAGCAACTGCAACTATCCTTGGTTTAGAAGTTTTCCAGTTTGATGTTGACACGGCTTATCTACATGCAGACCTAGACGAAGAGATCTACGTGAGAAGTCCTCCAGGATTCCGACAGCAAGAAGGGGATACCTGGTTCCTAAATAAAAGTCTTTATGGTCTGAAACAATCTGGTTTAATGTGGTACTTATGTCTTACTGACAAACTAAATTCAATGGGCTTTATTAAGTCCGAAACTGATGAGTGCGTGTTCACAAAAAGATCTAACAATGCATATGAGATAGTTCTTGTTTATGTTGATGATATTGTTTATATTGGTCCAAATAAGCAAATGAGTGAAATTTTTGCCAAAGCTTTGCAGAGATTCTTCACATTGAAATCATTAGGTCACATTAGCACTTATTTAGGTGTTCAGATTGAAAAAACACAGAAGGGGTTTAGTCTTTCACAAGAAGATAAAATTGAACAAGTTTTGCATCATTGCAACATGAAAGATGCTAACACAACAAAGACACCCATGCAAATAGATTTTCACAACTTGACACAAGAAGCAAGTCCTGAGTTCGAGGATCAAACACTTTATCGTTCAGTCATTGGGTCGCTATTGTACATTACTAGTTGGACCAGACCCGACATTGCACTTAGTGTTAATCTCTTATCACGACACGTAGGTAAGGCAAAACAGTTTCATTGGACATGTATTAAGAAATTATTGAGATACCTAAAATACACTAAACACATGAAGTTATTGTTAGAACCAACACATACTGATTATGCAGAATTATGTTGTTATGCAGATTCTGATTGGGCAAGTGATAAGAAATCACGCAAAAGTACTTCAGGTTATATGATGATCTTAAATGGATGTCCTGTTTATTGGCAAGTACGTAAACAGAATTTTGTTTCTTGTTCATCTACTGAAGCTGAATATACTTGTGTTTCAGATGCATGTAATTCTCTAACTTGGTTTGATGCTTTAGTCACAGATATCTGGACACACCCGATCCGACCGATCACCGTGATGGAAGACAATGAATCGGTGCTTTATATTTCTGAATCTCACTTCACAGGTTCTAGGTCTAGACACATTGACATTCGTTATCAAAATATAAAACATTTAGTGAAAAAAGGTTTTGTCAAAATGCAATATGTATCTACACATGATCAAATTGCTGATATGCTCAACAAACCACTTCCAGCAGCTCAACATGAGTATCTGCGTATGAAGATGTGCCTTATTTGATGATGTACTGATATTCGCTCAACTGGCAAAGAAGGGGAATGTCACTGCGTTATTTTATTTGCCAGCTGAACTCATCATTTCTGGACTGTCAGACTCTCCGTAGCTTGCCAACTTTTTATCAGTAAGCTACGTGTTTCCGTATCCACCCACATTCCATTCCTTCACTTGCTTCACACACCTCTTTCCTTTGTTCTCTTTCCAGCAAGGTCCGGCTAAGATAGCCGGCCCGAATTACTTTAAAAAATGTAGCAATTAACTTTTCTTAGTTAGTGAGGTGTTTTATTTTCTTTATAACAAATAAATGAGTTTTATTAGAAACTTTTCCTCGCGTTTCTTTTCAGAATATTGCAACTTGGAATAAGCCACGATCCATCTCCTCTAAACCAGGGTAATTAGTCCCAAACATGGGATTAATAAATGCCCTGACACTCACATTATCAGCACTAACCCACGAGGCATCCTCGAATGGGTACCCTTTCCACTTAACCAGGTATTGTGTCTTGCCTCTCCTATGTCGTGAATCTAAGAGTTCTTCTATTTCATAATGATCCCCCTCCACTGGCCCAGGCCTGGTTAAGGTGTCTCAGATAGCTTCAAGTGGTTTCAGGAGGCTGCTATGGAACACAGGGTGAACCTTACCCAATAAAGGTGGTAGTTTTAGTTCCACGGTCACTGGGTTAATAACTCGTACTATGGGAAAGGGGCCCAGGTACTTTGGTCCCAACTTTTAACTAGGGGTACGCATCCTTAGATACTTTGTAGATAAATAAACCTGATCTCCCACTACGAACGGCTTGTAGTCAGCTCTTTTTTTATCCGCCTGGTGCTTGTATGTCTCTGTTGCTTTGTCTAACGCTGTTCTTATGTGTGGCCACTGTTCCCATATGTGAGTAGCCCATTTATCAGGTGATAGCTGCTTCTGTTTCTGTAGGTCTAATTCGGGTATCGCGGGAAGCTCTTTACCCGACACGATCTGGAAAGGGGTATATCCAGTACTACCGTGGACAGCATTATTGTAAGCTATTTTTTTTTTTAATTTTGATTTATATGCCGCCCTTCTCCGGAGACTCAGGGCGGCTTACAGTGCGTTAAGCAATAGCCTTCATACTTTTGTATATTTATACAAAGTCAGCTTATTGCCCCCACAAACTGGGTCCTCATTTAACCTACCTTGGAAAGGATGGAAGGCTGAGTCAACCTTGAGCCTTGGAGAGATTCGAACCAGCAGTAAATTGCAGGCAGCTGTGTTAATAACAGGGTGCTTTAAACCACTGTAGTACCAAGGCTCTTCAGCAAATGGGAGTAATTCAGACCAATCAGACTGCTGATACGACACGTAACAGCGTAGGTATCGCTCTACCAGTGCATTCGCTCTTTCGGCTGCTCCATTGGTGCATGGATGGAACCCTGAACTCAACCCCTGCGATGACCCTATCAATTTTATGAACATACGCCAAAACCTCGAGGTGAATTGAACGCCTCTATCCGATATAATACGCTGAGGAGCTCCATGTAACCGGTAGATGTGCCATATAAACAACTTGGCTAATTTGCGAGCTGACGGTAGTCCAGGGCATGGGATAAAATGGGCCTGTTTCGAAAAGAGGTCCACCACAGTCCATATCACTGTGTTACCACTACTCTCCGGGAGATCTACGATGAAGTCCATGGCGATCTCATCCCAGGGTCGTGTGGGTTCTGCTACGGGTTGCAAAAGGCCGAGGGGTTTTCCCGTCCAGGGTTTTGCCACAGCACATATCCTACAACCCTTCACATATTGCTCAACGTCTTTTCTTAGGCGTGGCCACCAGAATTGGCGCACTAGATGCAAAGTTTTTTGAAAGCCAAAGTGCCCAGCCGCTTTAGTATCATGACACCTGTGTAAAACAGATTGTCGCAAGGCCTCGGGAATATATAGCTTATCCCCCACCCAGGCAAAACCATCTCATTGGGTTATCGATTGTTTGTGTTCCGTAAGCCAGGCATCAGCGGCTAGTTGCCACTGTAGCTCCTCTTTCCACGTAGAGTCTAGCCCAGTATGGAACGTCTGGCATGCCCGTTGCTTCCCTGGCACCATCGCCTGTACCACTTCTTCCCTTTTACTGTCAAATTGCGGTAAACGGGACAGTGCGTCTGCTAGAAAGTTCCGTCCTCCCAGAACATACCGCAACTGGAAGTCAAAGCGTTGGAAGTATTGTGCCCACCGAACCTGTTTCGGGGACAACCGTCTGGGATTTTGTAAAGCCTCTAAATTCTTATGGTCCGTCCATACCTCAAACGTGATACCACTGCCTTCTAACAAGTGTCGCCACGTAAGTAAGGCCCACCGTACCACAAATGCCTCCTTCTCCCAGATCACCCAGCGTCTTTCAGTAACGGAGAACTTGCGTGATGTATCTGTTGTGGTTTTTCCTTAGGACGAACCGCCGGCAGCTCTACCTCGTCCTCCTGGGTGTCTGTCACAGGCCCTGCCGTAGCATCTTCTGTTGCACTTCCGGTGAACCGACTGTCATGCCTTCCGCCATGCTCAGCACGCCCCAGCCGCTCGTACCGGATTAATGAGAGAATGCCGACTTTCCTGTCAAACCCCCGTATGTTGCAACGCCCGAGATGGAAGAATAACTCGAATGCCAGCTCCTGGGTGCATGAAGTGTTTAAGTGTTTAATCCATCCAGACCACAATGGTATCGGTAAGTGACATTAGTGCGATTAGTGCGCTATTCACAAAGTCAGCGTTGGGAGCGGCTGCCTCCCAACGCCTTTTAAATACTCATGCCGCTGAATCACACGCCCTTCCGGGTAGGGCGGCCACAGCGCATGCGCCATGGCTCCGCAGGGGCGGAGGGCGTCAGAGTTCAGTCCCTATCCCGGCTGCAGCGTGACCGGCCACCTAGTGCTGGTCGTCAACACCCCCCTTCACCAGTGTGCATTTGCATCGCCGCCCAGCCCCCCCGTTCTTTGCCGCTGACATTTAGCGAGCCCCGGCTGCGTATTCCAGGAAGTTGAGGCCAGGATTGTTGCTACTCGGTAAGGTGTCGAGGGGCTCTCGACAGCAGTGATGTATCCTCTTTTCTATTTTCTTTGAAAAAAAAAGCTAATTCTTTCTCCATGTTCTGTAGGAAATCCTTTTCTTTTAATATTGTAGTGTTTAAAGTCCATCTAGACCTTCTCCTTTGTCCTTTCCATCTCATCATCATTGGATTATGATCTGCCCAAGTATTAGCCTCTATGGCTATTTCTTCTGTGTTCGAGGTCAAGTCCATTGTCAACCATATCATATCTATTCTGGACCATGATAAATGTCTATTGGAATAAAAAGTATATTGTCTATTTTTTGCATTTCTTTCTCTCCATATATCTTTTAAATTTATTTCCTCTATCATCTTAAAAAAAGATTTCGGCAAAGTTTTCCTATTTGTTTTGTTGTCTTTTGTGTATTAGAGTCTATTTTCTCATCTACTATTCCATTGAAATCTCCCATCATACAGATGTTGTCATAGTCCAGCTCTATTAATTTCAAATGTAATTTTCTATAAAAGTTTTCTTGATTGTCACTAGGAACATATATCGCTGTTAGCAATATTTTCCTGTTGTTGTCTGTCATTTCCACCATCAAAATTCATCCTTCTCCATCTTCATAAATTTTTTCCGCTAATATTGTATCTTTGATATACAAAACCACTCATCTTTTCTTACATTGTGGCAGTGAAGCAAATAATTTCCCTAGTTTAGGCTGTACCAAAAGTAATTCATGCTGCTTTTTAATATGCACTTCTTGTAAACAGATTATATCCATTTTCAATTTCTCCAATTTGTGAAATATTTTTCTTCTTTTAGTTGCTATATTAAGTCCATTTATATTTATTGTAATTAACTTTTTCTCCTCTGTGTTTATACTTTGTGTGTTGGTTTTGTTGATCTATTAGGTCTCAATTCACGTTGTTCTTTGTATTCTATAGCACCTCCTACTACGCCTTCTAATGCACTCTCCTACTTTCCCATCATCAGGAAATCCTCTTCTTATAGTTGGAGCAGTGTCTCTTCCCTTCTTGGCTCAGCATCTTTTTCTCTTATATATTCCACAAGGAATGCTTTAGCTTTGTCAATTGAATCTATTTTAAATCTTTGCATTTGCCATGTAAACACCAATCCTTCTGGTATCAGCCATCTGTAGTTCACTCCTTTCTGGAGCAGTATTTTTGTCAAAAATTGATACTCTCTTCTCAGCTCTCTTACTCTTCTCGGTATTTGCTTCAGCACCATAATTTCCTTGCCCTTGTATTGCAACGCCTTCTCTTTTGCTATCTGCAATATTTGTGTTTTAATTGATTTTTTGGTAAATCTTATGTGGACTTGTTTTGGTAGATTATTTCTCATTGCATATCTAGTATATACTCGGTATATTTCGTCAACACCATCAAACATTTTTTCTTTAGAAATTTCTAGAGCTCCTGCAAGAATTTCTATCATTTTTTCCGCCAAATTTTCTCCCTTTTCTTCCTCCACATTTTGGAATCTTAAGTAAAATTCTGATTTATCCATCTCCCATCCTAAGCCGCTTCTATCACGTTCAACTTCTTCTAATCTATTATCCATATCTCTGATTTTTTTATCTCTTTGTTCCTCTTTTTCTTCAATTTTTTCAAGTCTGTCTTCATATCACCTCTTCTTCATCACCTTTCCTGCGCGAGCTGCACTGGCTCCTGGTGGTCTTCTGAGTGTGCTTCAAGGTTCTGGTTATCACCTTTAAAGCGCTCCATGGCTTAGGACCTGGTTATCTACGTGACTGCCTGCTACCACCAATAGCCTCCCACCGGCCAGTACGCTCCCATAGAGAGGGGCTCCTCCGGATGCCGTTGGCCAAACAATGTCGACCTGCGGCCCCTCAGGGGAGAGCCTTCTTTGTGGAGGCACCTACGATCTGGAACTAGCTCCCCCCAGAGATCCGGAGGATCCCGGATCTGCGCACCTTCCGTCGCGCGCTTAAGACTTTTTTATTTCATCAAGCTGGCCTGGCCTAAAACTTCTCCCCTTTTTAAATGTAAATTTTAATTTGTTTTTAAATTATGGGGTATTTTAAATTCAGCCAAATTATTTAATTCGTTTTTATTCTATTTTAAATTTTTGTATTTATGTGTTTTATCCTGTGGCTGTTCACCGCCCTGAGTCCTTCGGGAGTAGGGTGGTATAGAAATTTAAATAAATATAAAAAATATAAAATAAAATATATTTCTTCATCGTCTGTTGTATATTCTCCACTTTTTCAATCTGTTTTCTCTATTTTTGATTTTATATCATGTATTCCTTGCAAAATCATCTGCATTGTCACATCCTTTTCTTTCCCACGTTCTTTCTCTTTTTCCTGCTGAATCATTGTCTGTATTGATCGTTGTCCTCCCACTGATGATGAAGAGGGGGTCGATCTAGCAGAGCTAATAACTGCTGCTTTTTTGCTCATTTCCATAAGTAATCCAACTCGACACAGTAAGATAATATATCTTCAGGTTCTTCTCAACCCTAATCTGTTTTGTAGATGACAGGAGATTACAAAAGGATAAAAAGAAAAAACAGAAAAGAGACCAAAAAAGGGAAGAAAGGAAAAAGAAGCAAAGAAAAGAAAAAGAAATACCCCCCAAACCCCAACACTCTTCAGGCTCTTGTGTGCCCTAATCCAATCATCTGGGATAGCCAAAAACAAATTCAGGTAAGAATCTCCAATCAGCAAGTAAAAAAAGAAAAGAAAAAGAAAAGAAAAAGGGCCAAAAGAGAAAAACGAAAAGTTTCTTCAGACTCTTGTATGTCTTAATCCAATTGTGTAAAGTAGCCAAAAACAAATTCAAATAACAATCTCCAATCAGTAAATTAAAAAGATCTTATGTGCCTTAATCCAATTAAGTAAACACTTATTGTGAAGGAATAAAAGAATAAAAGAAAAAGAAAAAAAGGGGAAAAAATATGTATATATCTGTTCCAATGTTTTAAAAATTAAAATATTAGTGAAGTGGAAAGATAGAACTTGATAGTACAGTGGTCTAAGCACCCTGTTATTAACACAACTGCCTGCAATTACTGCTGGTTCGAATCTCTCCAAGGCTCAAGGTTGACTCAGCCTTCCATCCTTTCTAAGGTAGGTGAATTGAGGACCCAGTTTGTGGGGGCAATAAACTGACTTTTATATTTGTATATTTATACAAATATACAAAAGTATGAAGACTATTGTTTAACGCATTGTAAGCCGCCCTGAGTCTCCGGAGAAGGGTGGCATATAAATCAAATTAAAAAAAAAAAAAAAAACTAGAAAGGGAAAGAATTTCCATCTAATATAAAAGTCCACAACTGTGTAACATTCAGAATCTCTTTCTTGTGCACACTTAATCTAACAGCTCTCTTTTCCAAAGCCGCTGTTATTTTCTTCTTTCCAGTTTTAATCGCCTTTCAACAATGCTTTTCTCAGCAAGACACCTGTATAAACAGACTTGTAGACACTCTTTGATGTCCTTTTTAAATTTTATCTGTAAGTTAGCCAATTGACCTTGGAAAATAACACAGTTGCTACTTTTTTCCCCTTTCCCCTCAGTTAAAAAACAACAAAAGGAAAATACAATGTTTCAATCCACTAGATGGCAATATCTCTTATTTCTTCCACTTTCACTTCTCCTTTCAATTAGCAATATAGCAGAAAGAATGTTAAAAAATAAAAGTCTGCCAAAAACAAAAATAACAAATCTAATTCCAAAATTAATAATCTCAGTCAACATCAAAAATTTAATATTTAAGCAGATAAAAAAGTAAGTCTCCTTTCCAGTCCAGTCCAGTCAAGTTTAAGGTAAAACTTTCCACTGATATCCACACATAGGAATAGTTTATATTTTAGGAAAATTAACTTAAATTCAGGCTCAATTCCGCCGCTGAGTTACTTCTATATTGAATCCTAATTGCATTTGCTCTTCAGGGTGTTTTTAAAATCAAATTAGAAAAAACTCTCACCAGATCGTAACACTTTCACTCATTCTCTTCCGTTCGGGGCTGTCCCAACTTCAGCAGCTTAATGGCTGCCTCTTCAGTGCCGGAAAAAAGAGGTTCTCCTGGATCAACCAGGGACTTTGCGATGTCCCTGGGATCAACAGAATGTGCCCTCCTCTATCACTCGCTCAACAGGATCCAATTTGGATCATCCCATGGTGGAGATATCGGCGGTAGTTCCGGAGCCCCGAAAACTTCCTACCGTCTCATTGCGATGCCAGCCCCGCCCCCTTAGGAAGTTTTAAATTTAGCTGCTTTTATATAAAAATAAAAATAAAATAAAATAATATTTGTGCAGCTTTCTGAGATTTAGTGTGTTTCTGTAGTGTTTCACTCTAACTACACAAACACACAAAATCTCACAAAGCTGTATGTGGAATTTTGTGTGTGTAAAGTGTGAAAGTTGGTTTTTTGGGCTTTTTGTGGCTGTGTGAGGTTCCTGCTTGTTGCAGGGGCCATTTTGGGTCTAACACAGCTGCTTTTACATTGTGTGTGAGCCAGTTGTGTTGTGTGTGTGTGTAAAGTGTGAAAGTTGTTTTTGGGGGGTTTTTGTGGCTGTGTGAGGTTCCTGCTTGTTGCAGGGGCCATTTTGGGTCTAGCACAGCTGCTTTTATATTGTGGGTGAGCCAGTTGTGTTGTGTGTGTGTAAAGTGTGAAACTTGTTTTTTGGGGCTTTTTGTGGCTGTGTAAGGTTCCTGCTTCTTGCAGGGGCCATTTTGGGTCTAGCACAGCTGCTTTTATATTGTGGGTGAGCCAGTTGTGTTATGTTGTGTTTTGTAGGTTAAAAAAGGGCAAAGAAGTGACATTGACTTGGCCACGCCCACCTGACCAACAAGCCATGCCCTCCCAGTCACCTTACCACCAAGCGCCGCCCACTAATTAAGCCATGCCCACACAGAACCGGTAGCACAGAACCGGTAGCAAAAAATTTTAGATTTCACCCCTGTGTCAAACCCTCCATAGATTAAAGTTATAATAGACAGTGAAGGGACATTGGTCTTACGGTGATACGTTCCTTCTCGTAGTGTAAAATGGGAGGTGCCAGGCTGGGTTGTTCTATGCTCTAGCTCCATGATGGCGAACCTATGGCACGGGTGCCACAGGTGGCACACGGAGTCATATCGGTGGGCACGTGAGCTCAGCTCCGGCACGCATGTGTGTGCCAGCCAGCTGATTTTCGGGCCTTCTGGGCTCACCAGAAGTCAGGAAACACACTGTTTCTGGCCTCCGGAGGGCCTCTGGGAGGGTGGGGAAGGCCGTTTTTGCCCTCCCCAAGCTCCTAGAAAGGCTCTGGAGCCTGGGGAGAGCAAAAAACGGGCCTACCGGGCCCACCGTACCATCACATGCCAAAAGTGGGGCGGGGCACATAGAATTTTGGATGTGGGCTCGCGTGCATGTGACCCCACCGTGCTCACCCCGCTTTTGGCACACGATGGCAAAAAGGTTAGCCATCACTGCTCTAGCTCTATGCTCTGAGTTGAAAACTTCTGAAGATCCGCCTCCCTGGTGACATTCCTTCAGTTTTGACAACAAAGCCGAAACAAATGGAAAGCCCTCTGAAAGACAGAAACAGACACGCCCCACCAAGAGAGTCGGCCCCGACAGACAGAGCCAGGGTGGGGCTGGCACCTCCCATTTTACACTACGAGAAGGAACGTATCACGGTAAGACCAAGGTCCCTTCTCCATAGTGTAGAAATGGGAGGTGCCAGGCTGGGATATACCAAAGTTCGTCCAGCACTACGGGTGGGAACTGTCGAGGGCCGATGACCCTGGCTCCTCGTGGACCCGCTGCAACACTCTTCTCCCAAATGCCGCCTCCGCTGATGCATAGGAATCAAGTTTGTAGTGGCGTATAAAGGGAGAGGGAGAAGTCCAAGCAGCCACCTTACAGATGTCTTAGACGGAAGCCTAAGTAGCCCAGGCTGTCATTGTGGCTGCGCTGCGGGTAGAATGGGCCGTTATCCCCTGAGGCACTGGGAGAGCCTGAAGCTCGTACGCAGATGCTATACATGTCCGAAGCCAACGCCCCACCATGGAAGGAGTCACCCTGTGACCAAGAGTTGACGGCTGGAAGGAGACAAAGAGTGCCTCCATCTTCCGGAAAGAAGCGGTCCGAGATATATAAATACGGAGGGCTCTCCTAATGTCCAATGTATGCCAGGTCTGCTCCAAGGCGTGCCGAGGCCTTGGGCAGAAGTCTGGCAGGACCAACTCCTGCGCTCGGTGAAACAAGGAGTTGACCTTTGGAAGGAAGGTAGGGTCCAGCCGCAGGACCACCCTGTTGGAGTGAAAAATGCACAGGTTGTTCCGCACCGATAAGGCCGACAACTCTGAGATCCGTCGGGCAGACGTGATGGCCACAAGGAAAGCAACCTTACACGAGAGTAGACGAAGGCTAGCCTCCCTCAATGGTTCAAAAGGTGCCTTGTTCAAAGCCCGTAAAATCTTGGTTAGGTCCCAAGTGGGATAACGATGAAGCGTAGGTGGTTTTAAATTAGTCGCTCCATGTAGAAATGTTCTCACCCTTGGATGGTTAGCAAGGGAGCCCCACTCTTTACATGCCAATATGGAGCCCAGCACAGCCATCTGTTGTCTTAGAGTATTAGGGGAAAGCCCCATATCCAAGCCCTCCTGTAAAAACTCCAGCACCTCCACCACAGATGCTGAAGTAGGGTCCAATTGTCTTGTAATACACCAACCGGCAAACTTGTTCCACGTGGCCATGTATATGTGCGTGGTGGAAGGCTGCCTGGCCATCTGCATCATCCAGATGATCCTGGCCGGGAAGTTCTCCCACCTCAAGAACCCCTGCTCAACCTCCAAATGGCTAACTGTAGTCTTTGTGGGTCGGGGTGTAGTACCGGCCCCTGGCTGAGGGAGACTCTGTCCGGGGGAATCTGCCAGGGCTTGGCAACTGACAGATCGACCAGGTCGGTGAACCATGGCCTCCTGGGCCAGTGAGGGGCCACCAACACAATCTCTGCTCCCTCCAACAACACCTTCCGGATGACAGCTGGGATGAGGGGTAGGGGAGGAAAGGCATATAAGAGGCTCCTGGGCCATGGCGTCCTCAGAGCGTCCACCCCCTTTGCTCCCAGGACAGGAAACCAGGACAGGAAACGGGGAAGGTGGGTGTTCGTTGGGGAGGCAAAGAGGTCCATAACCGGGTGACTGAACCGGTCGACTATGTCCGCAAACAGGCTGGGATGTAGCCTCCACCCTGATGGATCCACAGTGGCCCGACTCAGCCAGTCGGCCTGGACATTAGCTGTCCCAGTGATGTGGTCTGCTGTCAGGGACAAAAGGTGAGTCTCTGCCCATTGGCAAAGGGTCTCCGCCCCTAGCATCAGAGACCGTGAACGAGTCCCCCCTTGCCTGTTTATATGGGCTTTTGTAGTTGTGTTGTCTGTGAGGAGGAGCACATGCTGCCCCCTCACCAGTGGTAGAAATGTCTGAAGGGTCAGACGGGCAGCCCGCAGTTCTAGCCAATTGATCTGCTGAGAAAGTTCCAGCTGAGACCAGCGTCCCTGGGCTACCTGAGACCCGCAATGACTCCCCCAGCCAAACAGGCTGGCATCTGAAGTCACTAACACCCTTTGAGGCTCCCTGAAGTAGCAACCCTTGTGGATGGCCTCTGATGTCCACCAAGCTAAGGAGCGAAGTACCCGCGGAGGCACCCGCACCCGGGTCCTGATGAGCTGGTGCCCGCCCGCTGGAATGGGAGCAAGAACCACTGTAGTGGTCTTGCATGATACCGTGCCCACGGGACTATGGACAGACAGGAGATCATTTTCCCTAACAGTTGGGACAACTGGGCCACAGGCACCCTCCGTTCTAGATGAATCAGCTGTACCAATGCCCTTATGCTCTCCTGTCATTCACAGGACAAGAACACCTGACCCACCCGGGTGTCTATCAGGGCCCCTAGATGCACTAGCCTCGTTGAGGGAAGAAGGTGACACTTCTCTAAATTTACAGAAAATCCCTGATCCCTCAGTGCACCTATTGTAGTAGCCAAGTCCCATTCCGCTAGCCGTTGAGAAGACGCCTGAATGAGCAGGTCGTCCAGGTAACACTGAATCCTGATGGGTAGGGACCTGAGGTATGCCGGCAGGACAGAGACGATTTTGGTAAACGTTCGGGGAGCCGAAGCCAACCCGAACGGCAGGGCGAGATACTGGTAGTGCCTTCCCGCGTAACAAAACCTCAGGTACTGGCAATGTTCCTGCCGAATAGGGAAAGCTCAAAACAAAGTACTTCAAAGCATTCACAAGTAGGTAAATAAAAAGGCTAATCACCCCCCAAAAAGGATAATAATAATAAAAGATTAAAAGCCCCCAAAAAAGAGTTCAAAATCCAGTCTTTTCTCTTGCACATCTGTTTTATTTATCACTCAGCCAGAATGTCAAGGTCAGCTATAGTCAAAATTTCTTCCAAGTCAAAATCTTTTTTTCTTCTGCCATTAGATGGCACTGCAGACTAGCTTTCAATAAAGCACAGGACTTTCAATCCTTTGAACTCTTTAGTAAAATATTCAAAGTTTCCTCTTGTCAATTACCACCATTTCAACATTTCAACAGAATGAGATTTGATCTTCATAGTTTCATTAATTTGTTAGTCCCAATTTCTTATTTTTTAAAGGATTCCCCAACTTTTCTTTTCTCAATTAAAAAAAAAGTAAAGAAAAGGCTTTTACTTTCTCTCGCCGCCAAGTTACCGGATATGAGAGCGAATCACACCCATTCTCACTCCTCGCTCTCAGCCAGTCTTTTTCTCCTTATTTATTTTCCAGGTGGATTTGAAGGGAAAACTTTTTTTGTAAAAAATCAAAGTCTCTCTCATCTCAATGTCACACATTGTCTCCTTTCTTCCTCTTTCATTGTGGCCGCCCCAGCTTCCTAGCGACTTCTATGGTCGCTTTCACTGCTATCTGGTTTGAGGAGCTTCTGGTTCAGCCAGGGAGTTTGCGATTCCCCTGTGCTGATCAGCCCGTGCTCCTCTTGTTTGTCATCCCTACAGGAGGACTTAGGTCACTTGGGACTCCCGGAAAGCAAAGACATTGACGGGTCTTTAAGAGACCTCAAAGGACCCGTCGTACCGCAGTGGCACTGGACACGCCTCCATCTTGTAATGTTTTATATTACTCTGCTGGCAATCCATCTGGGCCTGGCGTTTTACCATTCTTTTGTTTTTTAATCCCCTCTGTTAGTTCCATCATCATTATTCTTTCCTCTAATGCCTTTTTATAATCTCCCGGTATTTTAGGTAGTTTCAAAGTATTGTTTTATCTTTTCTTCTGATATTGTCTCTTGTTAATAGAATTTCTCATAATAGTTCTGTACTATTGTTTTCTTCTTTCTTTATTTCGATAACATACAGTTCCCTCCTCATCGGTTAGTTGTTTAATTAACTTTTTTTCTCTCTCCTTTTTCATTTTATATGCCAACCATCTTCCTGGCTTGTTTGCATTTTCAAAGAAATTTTGCTTAGAAGCCTTTATTTTGAGTGCCATTATCCTTTTTCTTTTCCATTATCCTGTTCCTCCTCTTCCTCGGTCCTCCTTTCCGTTCTTTCTGTCGCTTTTGCCTTCACCCGTTCTCATATTATCCTCTTCCTGAGACTCCTCCAAACTTCTACTTTCTTCCTCCTCCTCCATATCCAAATCCGCCATATTAAGTTGTTGTTCAAAAAACTCTTTCGCATCCTTCAGGTTCCTTATTCTAATTCGTCTATCTCGCCAAATCACCAGCAGTCCTTCCGGTAGGAGCCAACGGTAGGGGATTGCATTCTTCCTCAGATATAAAGTGAGAAATTGGTACCTCTTTCTCTGCTCTCTAACTTGTCTCGGAATTTGCTTTAGGATTGTCACATGATGGCCCCTGTAAGTAATAGTCTGGTATCTCGTGCGTCGGAAAAGTTCCTCGCATAAGGCCTTCTTATTAAAATGCACATGAACTTCATGGGGGAGATTGTGCCTCTTCGCGTAACTAGTGAAAACCCTGAATACTTCATCAATATCACATTGTACTGAGGCTCTGTCTACTTCCAGGGCTCCTGCTACCATCTCCCCCACGATCTCATCCAGTCTCTCTCCCTTATCTTCTGCGACATTCTGGAGCCTAAGGAAAAAGGAGGATCTTTCCATCTCTAGAAAGATGCCATCACTTGTTTTTTTCCCATCCATCTATCCATTGTTCTGTCCTTGTCTCCACCTCCTGCATCCTTTCCTCCTGTTTAATTATTGCCTGTTGCAGTTCTCCAAGCTTCTCACCCATTTGTTTAACCTCTTCTCTGACTCCTCCCATCTCACACTTAACATCCGTTCTCAAGTCTTCAAAATTCCTAAACATCATTTCCTGATTCTTGGTCATGGAATCTTGGATGGTCTGGAGCATAGCCTGAAGAGCCTGCATAGAGGGAGACTTTCCAACCAATGACATTTCTTCAACAAATCTTGTTGAAGCTAATGGAGATAAGCTTGGAGATGCAGATGCAGAGAAGGATAGGATCTCCTTATTCACTTTAGTAACTGTGGACGTTGTGGACATTTCTGAGTCACACCAGAATTTCTTCCAAATCAGCATAGGCTATAACCCTTAAAAACTATTTCTCCTTTACCTCAATAATCACCTATTATCAACGACAGCAAAATTAATTATTAATTATCTAATGGGAAATAAGTAATTGATCATTCATTCAGTAATTCCTAATCTTAAGTAATTGATAACACTAATACAATAGTATTAATAATACACAATTACAGTATAACACTATAATACCCAATTCCTAATTGATAACAAGGACAGCAATATTCAGATTTCACAAGCCAGTTAATTCACTTTCTCAGTGATTCAGAATTTCAGATTCAATTTTTTCTCTTCCCTGCTGTACCAGCTTCAGTCACAAGGTGGAGAAAGAGCACTTCCAGTTGTAGACAGCTCCAACAATAATGGTCAGAAAGCGAAAGGGAAAAATGTCAAGTCACTATATACAGTATCCCTCAGTCTGGCTCGCACCAGGAGTTCTAAACAGAGAAATCTCAAGTGAGTCTCAGATAGGAAGCAGCCAAATGATCACCAAACGTCTCCAATCTTTAACACACAAAGAGAATGTTTCCAGAAACCCAAATAAAAACCAAAAGGAAATATCCACGGCTAACTCCAATCACTCCACCGCCGCTGTTCCAAAAGAAAAGAAAAAAAAAAACAGCTGGCTCCACACCACAAAAGTCAGAAATGGCCAGTCTCCACTCCAGCCACTCACTTTCACTTGGCCAAAACAGTTCAAAGAGGCTAATATCGTTCTCTTCACTCCCACTCACTCAGCACAGCAATCTCAGTCCAATAGTTTACACCGTGACAGATTGGCTTCTCTTTCCAAAAAGAACAGTCACTGCTTTGGAGTGACCATTTGCTGCCCTCTTCCTACAAAGGCACCCTTGGGGGGGGGGTTCTTCAGCATGTGGAAGATGCCACCTCCACACATGCCTCGGTATCCCCTCTCCTTCGCAAACCTACCAGAGCCTTGGTAGTACAGTGGTTTAAAGCACCCTGTTATTAACACAGCTGCCTGCAATTACTGCAGGTTCAGATCTTGCTAGGCTCAAGGTTGACTCAGCCTTCCATCCTTTCTAAGGTAGGTTAAATGAGGACCCAGTTTGTGGGGGCAATAAGCTGACTTTGTATAAATATACAAAAGTATGAAGGCTATTGCTTAATGCATTGTAAGCCGCCCTGAGTCTCCGGAGAAGGGCGGCATATAAATCAAATTTTTTTTTAAAAAAAACACCTCTCTGCAACTTGCAATGGCTAAATAAAGCCGCCATTTGTAGAAAACTGAAAGCTGGGTACAGAGCTTTCACTCTGTCCAGCCATCCATTGCGATGACATCACCGGAAGCCCATTATTCTTTTTTTTGTTAAACTTAAAATGTTAAATTTTTCTTTGGAAGAGGCCTAATCTTGTCCCACACAGATGTCTGCTCTATTAATTAGAGAAACTGTTGTGAAAACAGGGTAATTTCAGCATATTAAACTTTGATGCAGTCTATTGCATGATCAATGAATTGATAAATCATCTGACTCACAATTGAGAATCCATCCTATCTAGAAGAAATGCAGGCAGTTTTGTCTACAAAGGACTCAATCTGCCCAGAATCAGAGAAACTGAAATTTTCTGAGGTTCTTCAAGAAATAAAGATGCCATTGCTAGTCTAGTTGTTGTTGTGTGATGAGGCCCCCCCAACGTCTGATTGTGTGATATCAATAACAGGGCAAAAAAATGAAACTGGAATCAGTAGACTGTATCAATACTCCACAGTACACTGAGGTACATCTTATGTAGAAGAATAAGTGGGGGTCTGTTCATCAAATCTGTCCTAAGGACTCTAATGCCATGGGAGGCTCTAGAGAACCATTTCATTTATAGTCAAAGAGGTACTGTAGAAGAACACATGGGTTAAGCAGAATCTTGCCACACCCAAGGAAAACAGAGAAATTTTTATTTTTCTTCCTCCAAATTTCTTTTCTGCATTTTTTTCCCAGAGCTTCTTTTGCATGCTCAATCCTATTACTAATTTATAAATTTATTAATTTTAGATAGTGTCTATAAGAAAAGTTCAATTTCTTGCCTCTCTCAAGAAATATTTAAAAGCACAACACACCCATCTGCATACTTTGTTTCAACATTGATCATGAACAATACATAGCAAAAATAATTATATTTTGATAAATACCTTGTTTAACATGAATTTCAAGAACTGAATTATAAAATCATGTATTAAACACTTACCTAACACTTACCTAATTAACCCAAACTGTTAAAAATGCACACTATTTCTTATGAAAATTGACTTGTTTTTCAGCTGCATCTCATACAAAATTCACACTATTCATCAATAATGAGTATTTGTGCAATACTGTAATATGGCCATTAAAATGCCATTTTACAACAGCAATGAAGTTTTGATCTCAAAAAGTGATCTCAAAAAATCTGAATGTGCTACAAAAAAACAAGGAACAACGTAAAAGTTACCTACCGAGCTCCTTATGGCTCCTGATCTCCGCTCCTTCCATCATGACCTGAAGACTTGGCTGTTCAAACAAATGGGCTGACTATGATTCTGGGTTTTAATATTTTATTATGTATTACTTATTTGGTTTTAAGAGGATTTTATTGTTACATGCTTTTTAACTTGTGTTCGCCGCCCTGAGTCCTTTGGGAGAAAGGCGGCATATAAATACATTAAATAATTAAATAATTAGATAGATAGATAGATAGATAGATAGATAGATAGATAGATAGATAGATAGATAGATAGATAGATAGATAGATAGATAAATGGCATCTTGCTTGCTCTGGCTGAATTTTTCATTGCCAAACATGTTAGCAACTGGGAATATTCTATTGAAAGCCCATAAGAAATGTAAATTTGTAACAAAAAGAAAATTGGGAGAAAAGGCTTCCATTTGCTTTATTACACAAATATTAGGACTTAGGAAATTAGAAATGACATCACTTTAGTCCAATAATTAAAAGCTATGAATGATGTTGCAATCAGTTGGGATCAAATCAGTTTCAGCTTTAATAAATTGATTGGAAATCCTCACTGAGCTTGAGACAGCAATTTATTCTGAGAAAAAGCCATGTAAAACAGTTGTGTATACCCTGCATAGGGTTTATGGTGCTGTGATACAGGTGAAATTTGATAACCACCATTAGTATTAAATTTGCATTGAAATGCCACATTCTTAATAGAACATGTATGAATAAAAGGATGCTTAATTTACAGAAAGCACAGATTAAACAACTGATCTGTTTTTGCTCCTAAAATGGACCAGAAAGTGTAAAAATACTAGCAGTCTATTTTTATATTTTATATTTAGACTAAACACAACTAGTTCAAAAAGATGCTCTTTATCAACCCATTGCCCAAATTGGCCTCTAATTATATTTTTGTGGGATGTAAAATGGATGCATGTTGTGCAAAAATGGCAAAATGCAATTTAGCTTGAGAGAAAGGGAGGGAGAGGGAAAGAGGGAGAGGGAGAGAAAGAAAGAGAGAGAGAGATCATAACTGTATTTACAGTGCACTGAGCAGTAGATATTATCATGAATCCATCAGAGTAAATTCTTTCTCTGCTCATGTATATTGATTATATTCCACTGCTCGAATGCTACTGCAAATCCTAAAGATTACAATGGCTCAAAATTGTTATATGTACAATCAAGGTTTCTTCAAACTCCAAGTAGTTGAAAGTTATCATCCTGGAATCACTATCAATCTATATTAATTTCCAGAAAAGTAGCCATGTTATGTTCTTTCCTAGAGTGTAGCTCACTTCATCAGATTACTGTCTTTAAAATGTGTATTTGACATAGTGGTTGTTGTGGTGGGAGAAAAGTAAAAGGAATGGACACACAGAGAATCAGGTATAGATGACATAGGCTTTTTTCTATAGATGACAAACTGTAATGTTCATCTAACAACACTTTATTAATCAAATTTATATACTGCCCATCTCACTATTGGAGTGACACTTCTGTGATTTACAGGTAAAAATATGGATTAAGTAGAGAAGAAGAGGGCTAAGCATTGGTAAACTTAGTTAAAGAGGTTAGATTTAATCCCGAACAGTCCCAGGTCACTACAGTCCCCAGCCAGATATGTCCTGAAAGAAGAGTAAGCATAGAACTAGCCTTCCCTTCCAACTGCTCTAGGGCAGGGATGTAAAACTCAAGGCCTGTGGGCAGGATCCAGCCTACAAGGTGTTTAAATCTGCTAGGGTTGCCAGGTCTGCTTCCAAAAAATAGCGGACAAGCGGGGTGTGTGTGTGTGTTTAAGTAGTAAAAAAATAAAAAAAAATTTACAATTAAATTATATATTTTCTTACAAACATTTTAACATGTATTAAAATAATCACTTCAAAACTTTACTTAAAATTCAAAACATTAAATATATTATAATAATATGTAAAATATTAAATTACATTTTACTTTGCTGTCATGTGTATTTTTTATTTGACTGCGCAGCTTTGATCAATTCTTTGTGTTTAAGGAATAATTCTTTAATTTCAGTACAATGTTGAGAAATATTAAAAAATATACAAAGTTCACTTCAAACTGATACAAGCAGTCGGTTACATTCGTCAGTCCACAAATTTCCCATGACGCTGAAAATTCGTTTGCATTTGATACCGGAATTGATGCACAATACTGGAACAGTTTCAGTAAACTCGGAGCTGGCTCTTTCTTGAAAAAGTATGTCCACTTATCAAGGGATGAATCACCCTGCAGATGAACATAAACTTCTTCTAAGGCAGAAATTTCATCTAAGAGAGTGTTGGGTGGAAGTTCTTCTCGCCATGGTGATAATAACCAGATGTTCGTCATTTCTTTTAAAGTTGGAGGATTATTGCGATCAATTAGATTGAAACAACTTAGCGTCTCATATACTGAATCGGTGAAATTATACCACTTTTCTAGGTACGCAATGGCTCTTTGATACACGTTGATGGCTTCTTTCTTGAACTTTTGCACGGCATTCTCAGGCAAATGTTTTTTACGTAAGGCAAATAAAACTTTCATTCCAAAAAACTGCTCATCGAATTTTTTTGGAAAGAATCACGCAGCTTACACATGATAATGTGAAGATCATATGCAAGAATTTTCTTGCTTTCCAGCTTCAGTAGGGTGTCTTGCATTATTGACATGAAGAAGTGCATGAAATATAAATACAATTCTGAAATTGTTGGTTCACCGTCCTTTGCGAGTTCATTTTCCTGATCCGAAATAAGGTTCCAGATAACCTTATGGCACTCATCAGATCCAAGAGAAATAAAATACGATTTTAGAGGTATCCAGTTTAAAAGAAGTCTTTCGACCATTTTAAACAAACTTAACCAACGTGTTGGAACATGGCGCAAAACTTCATGGAATTCTGACTCGCAAAACTCAAAAAATGATTTCAACTCTTCTCGTTTCTTCGCAGAATTCAAAAATTCAGCAAAAACCTTCAGCACTACATTTTCGATATCAAAAGATAACTGCTTTAATGCATTTTTTGCGCTGTTGTGTAAAATGTGATTATTGCAATGAGCATTCGATCTTTGTCTCATTCTAACTTATGAAAAAAAAGACAAAACACGATTCTCCTATCCTTATTCTCTTAGACTGTACAGTTTTAGATTACGTACCATTTCATCATAAAGCTTTTGAATAAAAAAAATGTCCACTATTTTGTGAAAAAAAATAGTGAACATAATATGAAAAAAGTGGACTGTCCGCTCAAATAGTGGACATCTGGCAACCCTAAATCTGGCCCATAGGGCCAGCCTGGAAATATCAAAGGACTGGTCCATGTGCCTCCGCCAGTCAAAATGGGCCATGGGGGACTGCGTGCAGCCCCCGTGGCCCATTTTTGGCCTTGGCCTCGAGCAGCCAAAAATTGGCTGCGCGAAGGGCTCACGTGGCCTCTGTGCAGCCTGTTTTTGCCTGGCAGAATGCTGCTGGAGACCATGGAGGCTGAAAACAAGACACATAGGGGCATCTGTCCCATCTCCCCCCCCCACTCCCCCCTGCTGGCCCACGGAGAACTACAATGCTGACCTGGCCCATGAAGAAATCCAATTTGACACCCCTGCTCTAGAGTTTCTTAACCTCAGTTTTTATAGATATATTTGTTAAACCACAAGGAACAGTGGCCCAAAATAAATATCACCAAGATCCCATACCACATTTTGCTAAAACAACTTTTCCTTGCTAAGGTTGGTTTTCATTAGTCATCCATTGTCAATTCACCAGCCTAAGTTCTTACTTCTTATTTTTATTTATTTATTTATTTATTAAATTTCTATACCGCCCTACTCCCGAAGGACTCAGGGCGGTGAACAGCCACGAAATAAAACACATACATACAAAAAATTTAAAATCGAATTAAATGAATTAAATAAATTTGGCTGAATTTAAAATACCCTTAATTTAAAATACCCATATTTTAAAACACACTAAAATTTAAAATTTGCACTTAAAAGGGAGAAGATTTAGATTTTTTCTTACATAAAAAAACAGCACACAGTAGCCCATATCAGGTATACAAACATTTAGTCTCAATGAATTTTAGCTTAGGAAATGAATCTTTGTAATGTCCTTTCAAAGATGCATCTGGAACGCTATGATTCAGCTGCAAACAGAAATAAACAGCTTTGATGTGACACCTTCCATTTTGGAGTAGGCTTCTCTTTCAGAACCAATAAATAATGGGTACGGGAAAAGAATAAGAGGCCCAGTTGGTTAAAAAAAGTTCAGGAGTGGGAGTCAATATAGTGCCAGCATCTCAGAATAATCTTGGGACAGCATTAAACTTAATTTTGATTTCCCCATTCCCCATTCCCCTGCTCCCTCGCCCCACCCCATAGTTTATGGCAGATGGCCATCTAGTAGGGCATCTACTAGTGAAGTAGGGTTGGTGTGAGGGATGGCAGTTCTGACATTTGCCCCCCCCCACTTGAAAAAGGGCTAGTCCTAAGGAAAAACAGAAGAGAGTATTAGAGATTCAGTGAGGTTTATCAGAGTATTGGTTGTGGAATTTGTGAAGTAGGCATGGGGATCGCACCTGTTGGGCATTGACCCACTCAGACTCAAAGGGCGGAAAATCTTTCCAGAGGATCAGGTACTGGAGTCAGTGCCAGTGGACCAAAGTGTTGTTCCTTTCAAAGGGCCAGTCGTGGCATTATTGCAGGGTGCAAGCATGACACAACTGTGGGCTTTAAAAGGCTACAATGGAAAACAGGATGAATGCACCTGACGTTTTGGGGCAACTTTAATTTAAGTGTTACTGGATTGATGACCTTGGTGATGGGGAAAGGGCTGACATATTTTGATCCCAATTTCTTTGAAGGTTGTCTGGACTGCAGGTACTTGGTGGGGAGGAACACCTCCTCTCCAAATTTGAATTCCCTTTAGGGCAATCTCTTTTTGTTGATGTATTTCTTATGAAATTCTCTTGCATCTTCCAATGCTTTGTGAACAATTGGCCAAGTGTGTTGTAGTGACTTAATCCATTCAGCCAGGGTTGTGCATTAGGGTGTTGTTTGGGGTAGTTCTGGCATGGTAATGAAATCTTGACTGGTAGCCACTTGGAATGGCATGAATCCAGTACTTCTGTGTATGGCATTGTATGTCACCTCTACAAAGGGAAAAAGCTCGGACCAATTATCCTGCTGATAATTGATGTAGCAATGAAAGTATTGTTTGAGTACACCATTCATATGTTCACAAGCTCTATCTGTCTCGGGGTAGTGAGAGGAGCTGAGTCCTTGTGAGGTCCCCAGGAGCTTTAAATTTTTTTGCCAAAAGTGAGAAGTGAACTGCACTCCTCTGTCTGAGATGATTCTGGTTGGAATTCCATGGAGCCGATAAATCTGTTGCACAAAGAGATTTTCTAGAGTCCATGCTAAGAGAATCTTGGGACAAGCCACGAAATGAACTTGTTTGAAGAAGAGATCACTGATGAACCAAATCACAGTGTTTCCCGAGCTGTTAGGTAGATCTACAATAAAATCCACTGAAATCTCCTCCCAAGGAGCAGTGGGGTTGGCCACCAGCTGTAGCAAGCCTGGGGCTTTCCTGGGCATCCCTTCCCTGAAACACATATGAGGCAGCTCACTACATAGCTCTCTATATCCTTCTTCAAACTTGGCCACCAGAACTGGCATCTCACCAGGTGTAAACTTTTTGTCAGAGTGCACACAGTATGACTATGTGAGACAACCCAGGATCTAATACAGTAAACAGAGGTTTGTATGTAAATAGTGGTTTTATCTACAAAGAATATATACATACACATACTTTAGTCAGACCTCAAGCAAACAGAAATCAGCAATTACAACACGAAAGCACACACGGAGAGAGAGATACGCCCTAACGGCCTCTTCTTATTACAGGCTCTTAAAGTGATATCAGCCCAAAAACCTTACTGACTCATCCCAAGCATTACCTCATTGTAGCAGGTGGTCAGCTCTTAAATCATTATCCTGACACTTTTGAGAAATCCAAAGTGCCTTGCCATTTTGGAGTCATGACTGTATTGCAGAATCAATTCCCCTTGACTTGCTGGTAATATAGTTTAGTCCAAACCCAAGCGAGGCTGTCATGTAGTGTGAGGTTGGACTTGTGGTAGACAAACCAGTCATCCTCTACCAGAGCCGCTCAAAGCACTTGTGTGAGGTCATCACCCACCTTGGGATCTGCTTTACTCTGTGCCAGTGGTGGGTTACCCCCAGTTCGGACCGGTTCACAAGAACTGGTAGTAAAACTGGTGGGAGGCTCTGCCCACTGCCCCGGATGTTGTCATAGGCAATCTGCACATGCGCAGAAGCTTTGCACGTGCGCAGAAGCTTTGCGCATGTGCAGAAGCTTTGCGCATGCATGATCCTGTTGCGAACTCGTAGTAAAGGTAAGTAGAACCCACCCCTGCTCTGTGCCCTGGTGATGACGAGAATTGCTATCTGTATGAATAAGATGATGGCGTTGACAATCTCCTTCCAGTTGGTATTATACTGAGGTAGCCTGGAGAGTACATCTACTAGGAAGTTCTTTCACCCAGGCAGATATCGGAGGGTGAAATTGAAGTAATTGAATTACCATGCTCATCTCACCTGCTTGGGTGATAGCTTTTGTGCCTCCGAATTTTTATGGTCTGTCCACACCTCAAAAGGAGTTTTATTGCCTTCCAGGAAATGTCTCTGGTTGAGGAGCACTGTGTAGGCTTCCTTTTCCCACACTGTTCACCTGCACTTGGCTTTTGGGAGTTTTCTGGAGGTGTAGGCACATGGGTGTAGGAAACCTTACAAATTCTTTTGAAGGATAATGGTGCCTACTGCAATGTTGTTGGCATCTGCTTGGATGAAAAAAGTCTCATCCAGATCAGGGTGCTTAAGGATTGTTTTAGCAGCGAACAGTCGTTTGAGCTTTTCAAAGGCTGCCTGACACTCCATGGACCATTTAAGCAGTTGGTCTGGTCAGGGTTGTCCCCCCACCACCCCTTTGGTCTTAAGCAACTTGGTGATAGATGGAGTAATTTGCATGAATGCCAGAATAAACTGCCGGTAAAAGTTTGCAAGGCCAAGGAAACTTTATATCTGTTTTCTCGTGCATAGTCCAAACTTTTTCTCCACCCCTTTGTGAGAAATGCCGTGTCAGGTCCCCATAGATCCCTATTGGGATGATGCCATTCTGCTCCTTTACAACCTTTTCCTGTTTCTGGTCTTTCTGCCACTCTAATGTACCTTCTTGGGATAGGGAGGGGGTGGGATAGGCCTGGGGCCATCTGTTTTGTCTCAGCTCCAAAGGCACAGGCAAAGCAGTGCCTGAGAATAACTTCTTATCACCTTCTCAGCTTGAGTTCTCACAACAACTTTGCACCTGTAGATTGGCTCACCTCAGACTGGACATAGGGGAGGGGTTTCTGCAACATTTAATCTACTGATTCTGCAGGAATTTCAGATCCTGCCTTCCTCTTCTTGCTATCGCTATTTCCCAATAAAAGTTTCCTTATGAAATGTTACTTGTTTCAAGAGTTCTGCTTTCTTGAGGCGAGAGGAGAGGCAAGTCCTTACATGAAGTATCCTAAGTAGTCCAATTTAGTTTTGTGAAATTCAATTTTGAGAGCTTCACATACAACTGCACTGCTTAGAGTTTTTCAAGGACTGTTCTCACAAGTTTTACATGCTCTTCCATGTCTTGGTGTAGATTAGAATGTCAAGCAGGTAAATCAGAACACCTTTATACAAGTATTCATACAGCACTTCATTTATTAACTGCATAAACATAGACAGTGCTCTTTGTAAGCCAAACAGGAGGACTTGGAACTGGAACTGGAAGCAGCCCAGTGGACAGTTGAAAGCAGTTTTCCATTCATCTCCCTCACTGATTTGTACCTGCTAATAAGCTTAAATCGAACTTAGTGAAGATTTTTCTTTTTGCCCAATGGCTCAACATGTCTTTTATCAGTGGCAAGGGGTACATGTTTTCTACACAAATGATGTTTAACCCATGGTAATTCACACACAATCTTAGAGAACCATCCTTCTTCTCTTAGAATAACATGGGGGCTGCCATGCGGAATTTTGCCAGTTGGATGAAACCCCGGGCTGGATTTTCATCAATGAAGGCTCTGAGTTCCTTTAGCTTTCTTGGTGTCGTGGAGTAAAGTCTAGTTTTTGGCAATTTGGCTCCAGGCAATATTTCGATAGCACAATCTGTAAAACAGTTGGGGGTGGGAGGAATATGTCTGCCACTTCTAGCCCCAGTATTCATTTGGTTTAATGTTAGCTACTTCCTCATGTTCCCTGGCTGATGCCGCATCCTCTCCTTTCACATTGTTAACAAGCAGTGGGTGGTAGCCCAGTTCTGCTTTCACTGCGGCTCTGTCCTCTGGGCTTTTCTGGCAGATTCTCAAAAAAATATTTCTTCCAGTTAATAGAAGGATTACACTTTTATAGCCAAGCAACACCCAGCATGATGGTCTCCTCATGAGGCCCTATTTTCATCTGCTCTGGTTCTGTTCTGTTACTGTTCTGTTATTGGTTCTGTTACAAAAGTTGTGGAGGCTGCCCCCACTTGGGTGCCATCTAGTTGGAAGAATGCTATTGGGGTCCTGAGGCACATCCCAAGTTTCTCCACTATGCTGGGACTAACTAGGCATCTGGTACATCCAGAGTCCAACAGAGTTGTCATTGTGCCCTTGTGCCCTGAGGAACCCACCAACAATTCTACCTGGGCTACCATCAGTATTACAGGGCCACTTTCCTGCAGGTTGTCATCTCCTCCACTGTCACCTTCCAGGGTTGGCACCAGGGTTTTGATCAAAGTTTCTCACCATTGCTGAATGATGGGGCGAACTCTACAGCCTCAATCCCCTTGCATAATCCTTCCTTAGGCTTGGGGTCTGCTTTGCCCCTCTTTGGGAGTCCCCATGGTATAACTGGCACTGATTGCGAGGGGGGGGGACAGTCAGCTGAACAGTGGCCATCCTTGCCACAATGGTAGCCTCCCATCAAGTATTGCCCGGAACTGGAGCCCCTCCTTGCCAATCTTTGAGGCTCTCTCTTCTCTGGGCTGCAGGGGGTCATGATTCCCAGCTGGTGGATTTGTGGAATGCCACCAGGTCAATTTTCACCTCACCTGCCAGTACATACCACTGCAGAGGATCTTTGGTGACCCCCGTGTAGAGCATTTCGTGGTTCAATCCGTCTTAGAAATACTTGATCAGCATCTCCTGGGGCCAGTGCATCAGCTGTCCAGCCAGGCTCTGGAATTTTTGCCATGAGACTTTGATAAAGAACTCTGTCAATAGCTTTAGGAAAGTCCAGATATACAATGAGAACTGGATCATCTCTATTTCAGTGCCTTTTCACAGCTTCTGATAATGCTGTCTCTCTCTGTGTGTGTGTCTGCAGAGAGCTTTTCCTCTCAGTGATTTCTGTGAGGACTCCAGAACTTTCTCAGGCAAAGATGGTGATGACAACAAGGCCCTCACCTTCGACCACTTGCTGTCTTAACATTAGGGTTCTGTGAATTAAGGAGGATATTAGGCACAGATAGATGTTGATCATGTGGAGGGATATATGAGTGATGACAGGGTCCTCTTTTCTCAAGATGAACATAACCCACATACCAACAGCAGATTTCTCCACACCACACTCTAAAGAAATGGTAACCTTAGAACAAGTTATAATGTAGAGAAGGAAAGAAGAGTTAACTGCTTGGTCTGAAACTCTACCATGGCAGTGAGATGACCACCTGGGCACATAGGAACCGCAGCACACAGCAAAGCAAAAGTCAAGCATGGCCTTGAACAATGCTGAACATGCAACTTCTTGATGGAACTTTTTTTCAGTAACAGGTCCTATATTCAGCCTTCTGTAGTAGTACTGCCAGATTTGTTCCACAAAACTCCAGACACCACTTAGAGGAGAAACAAAGACAGGCAGAAAGCTGACTCTTTGCTGCCATCTAATAGTGAGATAGAGCTTGGCAGCCCAGATTAGCTGAAAATGAGAGATAGTTTGGGTAATGTAAGGTCACTAGGCTAGAAGCTCGCTGGCTTACACTTGCGGCTTCATGGGGTGTTTGTTGTGAGAAAAATAGAAGGTAGGAGCATTAGGTATTTACTGTATTTTTCGGACTATAAGACACACTTTTTTGTCTCCCAAAAGTGGGTGAAAATGTCTGTGCGTCTTATAGACCGAAAATTGCCAAAGCCCCACCCACCCGCTGGCTGTTTTTTTGCCTCTGCACACTCCATTTTTGGGCCTTTTTTTCAGGGTTTTTCCAGCCCCTTTTTGAGGCTTTTTGTCCCTTTTTGAGACTTTTTTTGGCCCGTTTTCAAGGCTTTGGGGGCTTTTCTAGGCTTCTTTGGCCACTTTTTTCAGAAAAAATGGCCTGCAAAAATCCTCCAAAATGGGCCAAAAAAATCCTCCAAAATAGGTCAAAAAAACCCTTGAAAATGGGCTGAAAAAAACCTTGAAAATGGGCCAAAAAAGGTTCAAAAATGGGCTGAAAAAAGCCTCCAAAACGGGCCAAAAAAAAGGCTGGAAAAGGCCTGGAAAAAAGCCCAAAAATGGGGCATGTGGAGGCCAAAACTTTTTTTTTGTTGACTTCCTCTTCTAAATTTAGATGCGTCTTATAGTCAGGTGCGTCTTATAATTCAAAAAATATGGTACCCTACCTTGAGTTGATAAAAAATAAAGGTGGGATAAAAATCTAATGAATAAATGATCAGTTAAATAGGTTAAAGGCTATTTAAATTAAAGGCTACGTAATTAAAGCCTACTTAAAGGCTATTCAGTTCAAAGTAATATTTTCTTGCCATCTCTGGAATAAGGAAAAAAATGTTTTCTGTCTTACATAGTTACCATAGTTTCTTGTTACCTTAGTAACTATTTTAGAGCATTCTTGTGTTGATGTCTGTACAAAAATATGTGTTAAGTGTGGGAATTGCAGGACGATAGCAAGTAACTTCAGCTCTTTATTTCAAGTTAGTTGACTTCTGCAATCTAAAGCCAGCAGCTCTCCCCTTTTAAAGGGAGCTGTTCGCCTGTTCAGCCACTGACATCGCTTTACTTTTCCCACCGCTTGAATCCACCAATCAGCGGCAGGTATGCTAATGTCCGGCTAAACCCGGACCTGAGTGAAGCCTACCTTCCTGGCTTCACTCCCTATTTACATATTCAACAATATGTACACAATTTTAAAAAATGAACCGAGACGTCTTGGTCTCTCCTGCTAGAGAACCTCTGTGAATCAGCTGCATCAGAAAGTGTGAAATGGTTGCAAAATGATGCCAGTTTCAGATTCAGAAAAAGTAGGTTCAGTTCTACACCCACTTTATTGAGCATTAATGTCAGAGTGGGACTTCCTTTGGAATAGGCACAAAAAAGTAAGGAATTAATTTAAGCGTTTTTTCCATGTGAGTTTCTTGCCAAGAACCATCAAGCCATGATTACTATGAATATCTACTGATGGCTGATACATCCAAGAATTACTGCTCTGTTTATTACAATTATTTTGATTAATATAATCCATGTAAGAAACAGTTGGTCTCATATTCCAAATAGTTATAAAAACCTAGATTAGAATGGCTTTTCCATGTAGGAGGCCCCTAGCAGAGGAGTCTCAAAAATGCTTATAAACTCAATCACACCTATCCCAAGTAGGTATTTATTTTTCTGCTGATATGCCTCCCAATTCTCACTTGCCTATAGCAAAATGGGCAGAAGTTCTTTCTCATACACAGCCATGATGTTTATCAACAAACATTCATTTTTTGCCACCAACAACTTTCTAACAAAATGCCCTTTCTTTAGTATAAACTACCAAAGCACAGAAACTTACCTCTTCTGCCCACCTTCATTCTCCATCTTCCCCCAAACCTGTAAACCTGTAAACTTATAAATCATCCCTCTATAAATCTGTGGCCCTATTGAATGATAAAACACTGTGGTTGTGATAGAGTCAAATTTGGATGTAAAAATGTTATCCAGCATTTGACCTCTAATTTGATAAAGGCAAAGGAATCTCAATACAGGTAGTCCTCGACTTATAACAGTTCATTTAGTGACCGTTCAAAGTTACAACAGCATAACAATAAGTGACTTATAACCATTTTTCACAGTTATGACCTTTGCAGCATCCACATGTTCATGTGATTAAAATTCAGACGCGTGGAAACTGGTTCATATTTATGACGGTTGCAGTGTCCCAAGATATCATGTGACCACCTTTTGTGACCTTCTGACAAGCAAAGTCAATGGGGAAGCCAGATTCACTGAACAACAGGGTTATTAACTTATCAACTGCAGTGTTTCGCTTAACAACTGAGGGAAGAAAAGTAATAAAATGGGGCAAAATTCACTTAACAAATGTATGTCTCACTTAACAACAGAAATTTTGGGCTCAATTGTGATCATAAGTTGAGGACTACCTGTATCTATGTGACCAAAACTCTGCTTACCCCACCTTTTCATATCCTGACATACCCACCTTAACTGAGACCCGGTAGAACTGAAAAAGTAGTTCGATAAAACACAATTTTATTATTAGAACCCAATCTTCAATCAAATCACAACACATTTCCAACATTTCTCCACTCTTGTCAGCTTTAAAGCATGCGCAGAGTGTTTTTGATGACATCTGGGCAGGTGGGCAGAGCCTCCCGCCACCACTGCTACGATTCGCCCACCCCTGCTGATAGCAGCAAATGCTGCTATAAGATAGCAGCAAATGCTGTTTCTAAAGGAAATAGTTCTTACCTGGCAGCTTTACCATTAATGACATGGGGGGAAGCAGCAAACTGTTATTTTTTTCAACCACCTCAAGTTAGGACTTAATTTTTGGATGCACCAAGCAGTCCAAAACTTTGCTAAGGTCTAAGTCTAAGTGCTATTGCTATTGCTATTTATTCTATTCATGAAACTGCTCAAATGCAGCTGCCTGAGAATTTCCTTATTTCACATTTATATTCTGGATATTTTTTTACTTTGCTCGAGTTGCTTAATCACTATTCAACCTCTGCCCATTGGGCTTTGATCATTTCCCCCATTCACTGATCACAGGCTTGTAAAGCAACAGAACCTAGCACTTGAGTGCCACATGCCCAGACTTCTGTCTTCTGACCTCGCCTTTATTTACAGAGAAGATAAATAGTCAGTCAGGAGCTGGTACCCAGAGTACTTAGTGTTGAGTCCGCGCAGTCGCGGTTCCGCCCTTGCAGAATTGTTACTAGCCAGCGCAGATTGGCTAACACGCGAGCAGGGAATTCGCGGGAGATTCCTGCTCACGTATTGGCTCGTCCTGCATGACAGGCTCCTATTTAAGGAGCTGTCAGATGGAATTGTTTTTTGCTTGTTGTCTGACGTTCGAGTAGTGCAAGTTCCTCTGTTATTCAATAAAGTTGTTCATTCTCGCAGTCAAGCATCCGCTGTTATTGCCTCACAGTCAGATTTAATACTGGCGACAAGGATGGGATGCGCCTAGGTGATGGCTGCTGAGACACCCTGTTAGATTGCGGATACATTCATAGTAACAATGGCCACCCCGCTTCCAAATTTCACATCGTATGATCCAGCCACCGAGATGTGGGACGATTATCTTGAGAGATTCGAATGTTTTCTGCAAGCAAACTATCTCTCAGATTTGCCTAGCGCCAGGAAGCGGGGATATTTCCTCAGCTCATGCGGAAGGGAGGTTTTTGCCACTGCGAGGGCTCTCGCAGCCCCTCAGCCTGTCTTTACGGTGCCATGGGAGGTTCTGATTCAGAAGCTCAACAACCACTACGCTCCAGCTCCCTCCCGAATCGCGAGGCGACACGCTTTCTACCAAAGATCGCAGGCTGAGGGAGAAAATATTAACAAATATATGGCTTCCCTGCGCACGGCGGCGCGCCATTGTGAGTTCCCCACGCTAGATGATGTGCTGCTTGACCAACTCGTGTGTGGAGTCAGAGATTTGAAGCTCCAGAGACGATTACTAGCTCGCTCTGAACTGACTCTGGCAGTGGCCATGGACGAAGCCAGGGCATCCGAAATGTCGGATAAGTCATCCGCCGACATTCGGCGCGGTTTGCCGGCGATGGCCCCTCTCAGCAAGCCCCTTTCTGTCCATCATGAGGGAATGGAGCTGACTGACTCGTCTGAGGAGGACGAGGAGGTGAGCCGTCTCAAGGCTGTGAAGAAGAAAAAACGGCCTCCGCCATCCACTAAAGCTACAAACAGCTGTTTGGGTTGCAGCGGATCCCACAATAGAGCCGACTGCCATTTTAAATCTGCTATTTGCCGCCGCTGCGGTAAACGGGGCCATCTCTCCAGAGTTTGCAGAGCTGCGTGCCCAGCCGCCGCTGGAACCGCTGAGCCTGAAAATAAGCGGCGAAAGTCATCTGGCTGCCGAGATGGTTGTTTCGCAATTGAACACGATCTTAATTCTCCACTTGTGGCCATAAACCATGCCTCCATCTGGACCCCGGCGAACAAGATCTACCTCACTGTTCAGTTGGAGGGCAAACCATGTAGAATGGAGATCGATACAGGGTCCCCAAAATCCTTGATGGCCTGGAATACCCTCAAGGGGTTATTGCCTAAGCTCACGTTACAGCAGCTGCAACCTTGTTCCGTCAGGCTGAAAGATTACCAAGGGACTCCCATTCCTACCGTGGGGTGCGGAACATTTCTCATTTCCCATGGCGATTTCTCCGGCCGCCTGCCTCTGATTGTTGTTCGTGACAAGCTTCCCAGTCTAATAGGCCCTGATTGGTTTGCTGCCCTGCGCCTCGGCGTGTCCGGCGTCCACGCTACCAGCCCTGATGTGCCATCCCTTCTATTCCACGAATTCGCTGATGTTTTTGATACCAGCCTGGGTAAATACACCGGCAGCCCCATTTCCTTTAATCTGGACCCCCAGGTAGTGCCCATCCGGCTGAAACCTCGAAGGGTGCCCCTCGCCCTCCGGCCCAAAGTCGACCAAGAAATAGATAAACTTATTGAACAGGGAGTGCTTGAGCTGGTGGACCACTCAAAGTGGGAGACACCAATTGTTATTCCCCTTAAAAAAGACGGCTCAATTAGAATTTGCGGTGATTTTAAGTGCACATTAAACCGGGCGTTGCAGGCAAACCCCTATCCCGTGCCTGTAGTGCAACACCTACTTCATTCCTTAGGCCAGGGGCGCGTGTTCGCGAAGCTGGATTTGGCGCAAGCCTACCAGCAGCTCCTGGTGGACGAGGCCACTGCATTAGCCCAAACGATAGTCACCCACCATGGAGCTTTCAAATGTAACCGACTACAATTTGGGGTGAGCGTGGCCCCGGGAATCTTTCAGTGTCTCATGGAGCGGCTGCTCCATGGACTTAATGGGGTGGTGCCTTATTTTGACGACATCCTGATCGTGGCCGCCAATCAGGATGACCTCATCGTCAAATTAAGGGCTGTCCTTTCGCGTTTCAGGCAGGCGGGGCTTCGGCTCAAAAGGGACAAATGCTGGGTGGGTGTGCCACAGGTTGAATTCTTGGGGTTTTTAATAGACTCACAGGGTATCCATCCGGCTCCTGCGAAGGTGGAGGCCATAAAGAACGCCCCCACCCCGTCCACAAAGGCCGAGTTGCAGGCTTTCCTTGGTCTTCTTAATTTCTACGCAGTGTTCTTGCCACATAAAGTGTCTCTGGCAGAGCCGTTGCATCGGCTCTTAGACGCTAAAACGCCATGGCATTGGGGCCACAAGGAGGCAGCAGCGTTCAGGGCTGTCAAAGACGCCCTCACCTCGGATGCTGTTTTAATCCAATATGATGCCAGCCTTCCGCTCTCCCTGACGTGCGACGCCTCTCCGTACGGGGTGGGGGCCGTCCTTAGCCATGTCCTGCCCAACGGCTCGGAGGCCCCCATCGCGTATTACTCTAGGACCCTATCAGCCGCAGAGAGGAATTATAGTCAACTCTATAGGGAGGCATTGGCGGCAGTAGCTGGAATCAAATGATTCCATGACTACATCTATGGTCGTTTTTTCCACCTCGTCACCGACCATAAGCCTTTACTAGGCTTACTGGCTGGCAACCGCCAAATGCCTCAAATCCTCTCTCCGCGCATGGGCAGAGTTTCTGGCAGCTTATTCCTATCAGCTTCTGTATAGGCCGGGCAAATCGATCGCCCATGCTGACGCTTTAAGCCGTTGCCCTCTCCCAAAGACCGTCCAAGACCTGCCCCAGCGGTTCCTGTTCTCCTAATTGACGAGCTTCACTCGCCTATTACCGCTACGGACATTCAGGCCCTTTCTGCTGCTGACCCCACTCTCTCTAAAGTCTTGGACTAGGTCCGCAGGGGGTGGCCGCAGCAACCGGCTACCGGAGAGTTTTTACCATTCCACCGCAGACAGCATGAGCTGTCTATCCTTAGGGGGTGCCTGCTTTGGGGAAACAGGGTGGTCGTACCCCCCATACTCAGGCCCCAAGTCCTGGCACACCTTCACGATGCCCATCCGGGCATCGTAAGGATGAAGGCCCTTGGGCGTAGTTATGTCTGGTGGCCACAGATGGACAGGGAAATAGAGGATTGGGTGACTAATTGTCAGCATTGCCAATTAAATAGGCCTATTGCACCTGCCACTCCCGTAAGGGAGTGGGAATCCCCCAGAACTCCGTGGGCTCGAGTCCATGTGGACCTCGCCAGCCCGTTCTGTGGCAAGACCTTTATTATTGCAGTCGATGCCTTCTCGAAGTGGGTCGAGTTGGCACTTTTGTCATCCACTACCACGGATTCCGTAGTCAGGGTACTCGAAGGGTGGTTCGCATCCCACAGGCTGCCAGACGTCTTAGTGACCGACAATGGGCCACTATTCACCTCGGCACCCTTTCAGACGTTTCTAGCTAGATTGGGTATTCGCCATGCCCAAACCGCTCCTTTTAATCCGGCCGCTAATGGTTTGGCGGAAAGGACCGTCAGATCCGCCAAGGACACCCTGCGCCGTTTGGGTCCCACAAATTGGCACCATGACATCTGCTGGTACCTATTGGCCCAGCATACCACTCCTTGTGCCACTACCAAACACAGCCTGGCGGAATTACTAATGGGCCGGCGCCTCCGGACCACCCTCGACTGGTTACATCCAGACTACGTCTCAGACCCCTTCCACGAGACACAACAACCCACCAGGGCGTTCCGGGTCGGGGATTCCATCTATGCCCTGAATTTCGGATCCAATGAAAGGTGGGTCCCCGGGCATGTCATTCAACTAACAGGACCCTATTCTTATAGAGTCCAGCTTGCCGACGGGCGCACATGGCGACGACATATAAACCAACTTAGGTGGAGGATCGACCGTCTGTTAGACCAGAGCCAGCCTAATGCGACTGCCAGTGTTCCTACAAATAGTCCTACTGTTGCACCTGACCCACCAGACCAAGACCAAGCTCCAACCGATGCGTTCTCGTCGGCAGATTTACCTGAGTTCCCTGTTGCTGTGATGCTGCCGAGTCCAACCAACGCAGATCCTGCCCGATCTCCAACAGTTCCACCCACCGCCGTTCCAGCTCCTCCTTCGACGCAGTCCTTTCCCATTCTGAGACGATCAGGGCGGAGCCGACGACGTCCGGCGTATCTGGCAGATTACGCATGCGCTATCCAGATGGAGAGGGGTGTTGAGTCCGCGTAGTCGCGGTTCCGCCCTTGCAGAATTGTTACTAGCCAGCGCAGATTGGCTAACACGCGAGCAGGGAATTCGCGGGAGATTCCTGCTCGCGTATTGGCTCGTCCTGCATGACAGGCTCCTATTTAAGGAGCTGTCAGATGGAATTGTTTTTTGCTTGTTGTCTGACGTTCGAGTAGTGCAAGTTCCTCTGTTATTCAATAAAGTTGTTCGTTCTCGCAGTCAAGCCTCCGCTGTTATTGCCTCACAGTCAGATTTAATACATAGAATCTCTTAATTAATTAATAAATAATAATAATAATAATAATAATATTAATAATAATAATAATAATAATAATAATAATAATAATAATAATAATAATAATAATAATAATTTTATTTCTATACCGCCCTTCTCCCAAAGGACTCAGGGCGGTGTTAGCAGTATTGGAAGAAATGTCCATCTGGGTTCAGTTCCAAGTGGGGAGAAAGACACTGGAAACATGGAGGCTGCTTGGAAGAATGGTTTAATGGAGCAGAACCATTAAGCACATGGTCCTGGTGGAGAGAGAGATATATTTATACCCTCTCTTGGGCCTGCGCACTTTCCGCCATGCCATCAAAACATTTCATTTCCAGCAGGCCAGCCTGGCCTAACCTCTCTTTTAAAACTGTTTTTTTAAATTTTTAAAATTTAAAATTTAAAATTTGTCTTATGAATTGGGGTGTTTTAAATTTTGTTTTCTGGGCCAATTATTTAATTGTATTTTAATGGTTTTTTAACATTTGTATGATACGTATTTTATTTGGCTGTTCACCGCCTTGAGTCCTTCGGGAGTAGGGCAGTATACAAATTCAATTAATAATAATAATAATAATAATAATAATAATAATAATAATAATAATAATAATAATAATATCCAATCTGTCTATTGGAGACTTTATTGATGAAAAGAAAAAGAAATAAAATGGAACAATTTAAAACTGAATTAATAGGCGCAGCAACAAAAGAAGGGCATGGTAACAAAAGAAGAGATGATGATATTATACAAGGAACTGATACTACAAAAGAAATAAACTTTATAGAATTTTTAACTCTGATAATAGGGAAATTGAAAAGGAGCTTTTCTTTGGACAGATTGGAAAAAGAAGAAATGGAATATAATGGGTAGCAAGATAATAAAAATAATACACTCTGATTAAAATGGAAATGCAATGTTTAATACCTATTTGAAATTTGAATACTGATAGGAGTCTTTTTATTTTCATTCCTTTTAAATTTGACTATATAAATACACATAAATTAATTTGGTTATGAAATAAGACTACAAATGATTGAATGAAAATTTGATTTCTTAAATGTCTTAATGCTTAAATGAAATTTTGAATTTCAACAAGGGTTATCCATAGATTTAATAGTTGGATTGATATGAGGTATTTTTTTCCCTTTGTTTTTTTTTCTTTTTTCTTTTCTTTCTTTTGCTATTTTCTTTGCTCTTTATTTTTATTTTCTCTCTTTTCTCCCTTTTTGTTTCCTTTCTTCCTTTCCTCCTTTTTACTTCCATTCCCTTTAAATTTGACTTTACAAATACACATATTTGATCATGAAATAAGATTACAAATGATTGAATGAGAATATGATTTTTTAAATGTTTGAATGCTTAAATGAATTTTTGAGTTTTAAAATAAATATGAAGAGAGATGATTTTAAAGGAAATTTATAATCCAGGAGAAACTATGTGAGAAGATATCTGTTAAAATTTAGATTGAGTTAAAAATTGTGCGATAATGTGTTGAAAAAGCAATTTACATAATATGTTGTGAATTAGTTAAAATAAAACAGCCAAAATAATAGATGTAGGCATGGAGGAAAGCATGCTGGTAATACCAGCCAAATAAGAGAAGGAGATTTGGAGGAGAAGATGCTGGAAATCAGCCAAAAAAAAAAACACATGCTGGAAATCAGCCAAAACACAATATGCTGGAAATCAGCCAACAACCGGTGGAGGTATGGAGGTGATTATGCTGGAAATCAGCCCAAATAAAGCATGCTGGAAATCAGCCAAACAAAAGCTGGAGGTATGGAGAATATGCTGGAAATCAGCCAAAACAATAATATGCTGGAAATCAGCCAAACAACAGGAGGAGATATGGAGGAGGATATAGATTTTGAGATAAATTTGTGTAATATGAAATATGTAAAACTAAAGGTAAACTGATAAAGTTTAACATTTAAAGATTTGATGAAGGGGTCTAGAGATTAAGAAATATGGATAGAATTTTGATTTATAAATTGAAATAAAAAACAGAGCTGTACTTAATCTGAAATTAAGATGTGTGGTGAAAATTGTAAGGTAAATAATCAGAGCAAGAGGTTAGAATATTTTTTGTCTATGTTTTGATATTGATGTTAAAAGGCGTAATGAAGGGAGCTTGGAAAAGAACCAGAAATAATTGAATTTATAAATGGGCATAACAATGAATTAAGCTTGTACTTGGAAATTAAATTGGTGGTGATATAATAGAATGGTTCTGATCAAGATACTAGAATTTATGTTTAAAAATTCTTATGTTTTGATTTTTAAATTTAAAAGATGTAATGGAAAATTGTGAATGGAGCTTTTTTTAAAAAAAAATTTTTAAGCGATTGTACCTATCTATGACCGGATTGAGACTTCGCTCTTGAAAGAGATATATTTTATGTTTTATGTTGGAAAAAAAAATATTTTGGAAAAAAATCCAAAGGTTTGGGGGTGCTTTCCAAAAGTATATTTTGCCTTTTCTCATCCAGGAAAATATAATATTCTGCCTTTTTAATATTTCCTAAAATATTTCATTTTTCAGCAGCTTCCAAAGATCTGTTTATATTTGTCCTTCTAACTTGGCAGATGGAGCTGGCTTGATTGACATCTGCTCCCTCAACATGCTTGCAGGCCCTTCAAAAAATGACTTGTAATGTAATGTAATGTAATGTAATAACGATTACAACCGTTTCTTCCAGCTTAGGAGTAAAGTGCTAAGTGGAACAATGGGGCCGGGGGTGGGGGAGGGTTGGAAAAGAAATTATGGATTCTTCTTGGTTTATAAGTGGGACTAATGCAGGCTATCCTCTATTCCTTGCTTTCTTTGTTTTGCTCATTACAACAGGGTTTATACCAAACCAATGCCAATTTTATCTAGGAAAATATGCTTCCAAACTTCTAGAGGACCCTCTGCAACTCAGATTTGTTTTCATTTGTTCTGTTTATTTGATTTTGAGAGCAAATCAGTATATATGCTATTTTTATGCAGTTTTAAATGAGTTGTACCTGAATGCAGTACCTCATTGTCTCTGTTTGGATACAGAAATGTCGTAAAGCAGTGGTCCCCAACCTTTCCAGCTTGGCAGTCTGGGGGGGGGGTAGGGAGAGGACATGGTCCTGTGTGAGTGGTAGGTGCACTCACAAGTGCATGCAGCTTCATTTGCACTAAATGAAACCCCACTAAAATCCAAGACAGAGAACAAGTAAAAGGCAAAGCCCTCCTCCCATACATAAAAGGCACCACAGACAGAATCAGCAAGATCCTCCACAAACACAACGTCAAGACAGCATTCTGCACAAACCGAAAAATATCCACCATCCTAAGAAACCCCAAAGACAAAATTGAGTTAGAAAATCAAGGAGTATATGAAATCCCATGCACCGCCTGCCCCACCACATACATTGGACAAACCAACAGAAGAATAAGTGCACGCATTGAAGAACACAAGAACTCAGTCAGAAAAGAGGAACCAACTTCTTCCCTGGTCCAACACTTCAAAGCCACAGGACATGATATTGACTTTAAAAAGACCAGAACTATCACCAAAACTGAACACTTTAACAACAGAATAATCAGAGAAGCCATCGAGATAGAAAAACGTCCACACAGCATGAATAAATGAGATGATACCTCCTGCCTACCAGCCATTTGGAAACCCGCCCTTATTGACAAACGAGTCCCTAACACAAAGAATGACACCAGACCCACACTCACGAAAACCACACAGGATGTCACCACCACACATCCACGCAAAAAGCAAACCCACACCGATGAGGCATGACCATAAACCAGAAGCCAGACCACAGCTGCATCATTAGCCACTTTAAACCCCTCCAATCCATACACGAAGCAAACTGACACCCACCATGAAGATGTGGCATGACCATGAACATGAAGCCAAACAACAGCAACGCAGCTCACCAGCTCAAATCCCCCTGCTACTCAGACTAACCTGAGCACAACCAAGCCCCCACCTAAACAGAACACACACCCATCCAGTCAGAGCACAGCCAACCCCCCATCCAATCAGCACAGCCAAACCCCCAACCAATCAGAACACACCTCCACCCAATCAGAACACAGCCAAGCTCCCACCCAATCAGTTCATACCCCCACTGGCAGTTAAAAGGAAGAAACAGCTGCGATCACACACATTGCTTCTAGAAGCAGGAAGCCGAAGACACTAGCCTGAAGATGACGAATGAGACTTCGTCGAAACATTGCCAAGAAACCTCCAATTTTACGCAGGAGAAAACCCGAATAACCAAAGACCTACATACAAACACCCGCGAAAACCTCAGAAAACAAATATAAAAAAAAACAATTATAAACCCCATACCTATAACAGCGTTGCCTTCAAGTCAAAGAACAATAGAGACCATGCTGGGAAAAGAAAAACCAGAGTCGGCATTGAATGTTCAGAGTATGCAGGTCACCCTGCAAATGATTCAAGAAACAATGATGAGGAAGCAAGAGGCAATAGCAGACAACCATGAAGAAATGAAAATATATCATAAAGAAATCAAGAATGAAATCAGAGAAATGAAAGGTGATATTTAAAACATGAATGACAAAATAGGGATTATCCAGCAAGCTATGATAGAAAACAAGCAGAGAATAAAAAAGTGGAGACAAAAATGGACCAGGTTGACTGTAAAATGGAAATGATGGAACAGAAGTCTAAGCAAGTGAACAGAGAATTGGCCAAGTCAATAGCCTTCCTTGAGATGGAAAAGCATCTTATTATTTATGATTTCAAAATATTATGGAAGAAAAAGAAGAGGATTTGGGTTGAGAAAGTGGCAGAGATACTTACTGAGACGTTGCAAAAGGATAAACAGGAAATAAGAGATATAGATGAAATTTACCGAGTGCATACGAATTATGCACAAAGACACAGATTGGTGATAGAAGTTTACGTAAGGTTCACTAAATGAACAATAATGGATGAAATATATAAAAAAACAAGAGAAGAACCGATAATATACAAGGGCAAAGAAATCATAACATTGAAACAAATACCACGTAGGATACGAAACCAGAGAAGACAGTACCAATTTTTAACAACCCAATTAGCAAGATATAAGGTTATGTTCAAATGGCTGGTGCTGGAAGGCATACTTATAACTTGGCAAGAAATTTTTTTTAAGGTAGACTCACCGGGAAAAGCTCAGGAGTTTTATGAACATCATTTTGCACAAGAAGAAGACCAAGAAAGCAGGGAAGAGTTGGTGAGTAGAAGTCAGAAAGAAGATCAAATAGAGGAAGTAGAGCGAGAAAGAGAAGCAAAAAAGACACAAGAAAGAGAATGAGTAGAAAGAGAAGGCACAAAAGGAAGATATTAAGAGAGACAAGTAACACAAAAAAGCAGCTTAAGTAAGAAATGGGAGAGGCAATTAAACTCTTTTCTGTAAATATAAATGGATTAAATATACCAAGAAAAAGAACACAAACATTTGCTAAATTACGGAAGTTGGAAGCAGATGTGATATGCATACAGGAAGTGCATATTAAAAAAGAATACAGTAAATTGTTAGACAATGCAAAAATAGGCCTGGATGACATCAGAATTACGAAATGGGATAGATGAAATAGAAATAGGAATTAATGAGTGAGTAGATCATAACCCAATAAAAATAAAATGGAAAGGCCAGAAACAGAAAAAGAGATGGACAATGAATTAAAGCCTGTGTAAAGATAAAGCATACAGACAGATGTTAGAAAAGGAATTGACATTATTTTTTAAGGTAAATAAAAAGGAAGACACTTTGACACAAAACTTATGGGACACTACAGAAGCTTATATACATGGATTAACAATAGCATATAAAGCGAGGAAAAATAAGGAAAGGAAATTTCAACAAGAAAGATTTCAAGAGGAACTTAAAAGAGCAGAATATGAATTACAGAAGGACCCCCAAAATAGTAAGATAAAAGAAAAATGGGACATTATAAAACATAAAATTAATTTGACAACACAAGAAGAAATAGTACAGAAAATTAAGATGGTGAAACAAAATTATTTCGAACATGCGAATAAAACCGGCCAATGGTTAGCATTTAAACTAAAAAAGGAAAAAGAATAATACACCAACTACAAGATGACAGTGGGACAGTACAATATAGAAGGGAAGAAAAAAAGAAAATAATACAAAAATTCTTTTCAAAGCTATATTTTCAAGAGGAGATAGCAGATGATAAAATTAAACAATATATAGAGACAAAAAATATGAGTAAAATTATCGAAGAACAAAGGGAGATGCCAAACAGACCAATAAATGCAACAGATGCATTTGAACAAATGCATTGAAAAAACAAAAAAACAATAAATCACCAGGCCCAGATGGACTCCCCGTTGAGCTATATAAAAACGTGCAAGAGATATTAGAATGGATAATGCTGGAGACATTTAACGAGACTCTTGAGAAGGCTAAGGTACCAGTAACGTGGACAGAAGCAATCATTATTCTTATTCCAAAGGAGGATACTGATCAGCAACAAATTCAAAACTACAGACCAATTTCATTATTAAATACAGATTATAAAATCTTTGCATTGATAATAGCTGAGAGAATCAAAAAAATGCTGAATAATTATATACATCCAGAACAAAACAGATTTGTAACAGGACAACAAATAAAAAACAAAATGAAGATTATAATGAATACTCTGGAATTCTATGAAGCACATTCCGTAAAACAAGCCACAGTGGTTTTCCTTGATGCCCAAAAAGCATTTGACAATTTAAATTGGAAATATATTATAATGCAATTAAAATGTTTGAAATTTGGGATGAAATTTGAAAGGATGGTTGAAAAAGTTTATACCAAACAAACAGCTAGGGTAATTATGAATGATGATATTACAGAAAAATTTGACATAACCAAAGGAGTAAGACAAGGATGCCCACTTTCTCCTCTTCTATTTATTTTAACACTGGAAACACTTTTGATAAAAATTAGAGAAAATCAAAATAAATCAAAAATCAAAATCAATCAAGGAGGATAACTATGATAAAATATTACAGCAAATAAAAAAGAACTGGAAAAATGGAGAAATTTACAGATTTCATTTCTTGGGAGGATTGCAACTGTCAAAATGAATATACTGCCGAAAATATTATTTTTGTTTCAAGTTATTCCAATAAAACTAGGGAAAACATTCTTTGAAGACCTAAATAAATTAATTACTAAATTTATATGCCAGGGGAAAAGACCTAGAATTAAATTAAAACTTTTACAGGACACTAAAGATAAAGAGGGCTTGGCATTACCGGAGTGGGAAATATACTATCAGGCATCTATTTTAACTTGGTTAAATGATGATGGAATTAAGAATAAAAGGGTTTTGGCTATAGAAGGACACGACCTGCAAGCAGGATGGCACACATTCCTTTGGGATGAAAAGTTCAAAATACAGCTACTTTCAAAGGCATATATTAAGAAATGCTGTTTTATAGACTTGGCAGAAAATTAAAAAAACAGCACTTTATAAAAATCCCAACATGGTTATCCACAATGGAAGCATTGAAACATCCAAATTTAATTGATATAGATAAGGTAATTAGATATAAGGATTTGTTAAATGAACAGGGAAATTTATAAACAAAACAAGAATGAGCAAAATCTAGGCAGGGAGATAGACTGGTGGACACATACACAAATTTACTCTAAATACAAAGAGGATATAAAACTATATGAAATTCAAAATGGTCAACAAGAATTGGATAAAATTATACAAGGAATGGAGGAAAAATTAATTAGCAAAATATATAAATATATAAATATTTATTGAGATACAAGATGGAAGATGAGGTCATCAAGGAGACAATGATAAAATGGGCAAAAAAATTTAGATATAATATAGAATTGGAGAAATGGGGAAAATGTGGGAAACCAATATAAAATTGACTATGTCTGCAGCATTCAAGGAAAACCAGATTAAGATGTTTTATAGATGGCATCTCCCACCAGCAAGGCTTGCCAAAATGTTTTTAAACGTTTCACCAACATGTTGGAAATGTAAAAAGGCATATGGAACATATTATCATTTATAGTGGACATGCCCATCCCCAAAAAGGTATTGGACCAAAATTAGAAAATGGTTGGAAGAGATAATCGAGCAACCCATAGATTGGAAACCAGAGATTTATTTATTAGGAATATCCACCAGGAAATATACCAAAGAAATACAATATCTAATATTACATATAACAACAGCAGCAAGGATATCATATACACAAAATTGGAAAAATAATAATTTACCAACTGAGGAAGAACTGATAAGAAAAATTCTGGACTGTGCTGAGATGGGCAAATTAACGAAGGAGATAAAAGAAAAGAAGGATACATAATACAATGCAGTATGGAACAAATGGTATAATTGGCTGGAGATTAGAAATAGTAAATAAGAATGAATGGGAAAATGTCACAAAATGGATAATATTTGTAAAATAATGTATAGTTATAATATGTGTGAAGAATTATATACAGAAATAAGAAATAAAGGGACTATAAAGACAAGTATAGTTAAAGAAGAGCAGGGGGGAAATGTAAATAATAGAAGAATACCATTATGAAACTGTTGTAAAAAGGAAATACATGTTTTATGTTTGTGTTTGTCATGTTCTGTCTTCTAAAAAACAATAAAAAGATTTTTTTTTAAATTAAATATGTGAAAAAGATGGTTACAGAAAGATGCAATTGATGCTGCCATTTGAATCATAGAATCGTAGAGCTGGAAGGAACCTTGGAGATCTTCTAGTCTAGCCGCCTGCCCAAGACAGGAGTCCTTATATCATCCTAGACAAATGGATGTCCAGTTTTTTCTTGAAAACCTTCAGTGATGGAGCACCACAACTTTGGGAGCCAAGCTGTTCCATTGATTAGTTGTTTTCACTGTCAGAAAATTTCTCCTTAGTTCCAGATTGGATCTCCCTCTGATAAGCTTTCACTTATTGCTTCTTGATCTGTACTCAGAGGCTTTGGAGAGTAAATTGACTCCCGTCTTCTCTGTGACAGCACTTCAAGTATTGGAAAACAGCTATCATGTCATCCCTAAGCCTTCTTATTGTTAGGTTAAACATATATGCTTCCTGGAAGCATTCATTGTACAGTTTAGTCTTTAATCCCCTTATCTTTGTTACTCTTCTCTGTACTCTTTCTAGGACCTCAACGTCTTTTTTTTATTGTGGTGACCAAAATTCATTGCAATATTCCAAATATGATCTTACTAGTACAACATAAAGTAGTACTGTCACTTCTTGTGATCTTGATGCTATCTCTTTGTTGATGCAGATAGAACCTTTTTGTCAACTGCAGCACACTTCTACTCATACTTAAGCAGTAGTCCAGTAGAACACATAGATTCCTCTCACAGGCACTACTGCTGAACCAGATACTACCTATTCTATACTATCTATTTGTTTTTTTCTGTCTAAGTGTAGGACTTTACTTTTCTCACTACTGAAATGCATCTTGCTGGATAGGACCCAGTGCTCAAGGCTATCAAGATCCTTTTGATTCTTACGTCTATCTTCCAAAATGTTAATAATTCTTACCAGCTTGGTATCATCTGCAAATCTGATAAGTGCCTTTCAGTCTTCTGGTCTAGATAATTTATGAAGATGTTGAAGTCTCTCTTTTTTGGTAAAGGTTGATTTTTTTTAAAAAAGTTACTGATTGGGTTGGCATTCATATCACAGAGTGTGGGCTAAATCTTTGGGGCTACATGAATTTCCACCCAAGTGGCTTTGGGTGGCTTTCATGCCTCCTAAAATGGGACTAGAACTCACCTCCTGCTTTCTAGGCCAATAGCTTAACCACTATACCAGTGGTTCTCAACCTTCCTAATGCCGCGACCCTTTAATACAGTTCCTCATGTTGTGGTGACCCCCAACCAGGGGTGGGTTCTAAATTTTTTTACTACCGGTTCTGTGGGCGTGGCTTATTTTGTGGGTGTGTCTTGGATGTCATGTGACTGGGTGGGCGTGGCTAGCTGGTCATGTGACCGGGTGGCCATGGCTATGTGTATAGGGACTACTCAGAGAGCTGAAAGAAGTCATTTCTGACAGGTCCTCGGACTTTTGACTGGTCCTCACACTTACGACCATCCTCACATTTATGCCTGTGCAGCATTCTTAACAACCATGTCACTCATTTCACAACTGCTTCTCTTCAACATGGTGATAAGATAGGGCAAAAAACGTAAAATGTGAGGACAGTCGTAAATTCGAGGACTGGTCAAAAGTGCAAGGACCAATCAAAAATAACTTTTTCAGCCCTCTGAGTAGTCCCTGTGCACAAAAGGACTACCCAGAGGGCTGAAAAAAGTGATTTCTGACAGGTCCTCGCACTTTTGACCGGTCTACTCAGTTATGACTGGTCATCATTTATGCCCATTGTACCATTCTTAACAACCGTGTCACTCATTTCACAACTGCTTCTCTTCACCATGGTGACAAGATAGGGCAAAAACGTAAATTATGAGGACAGTCGTAAGTTCGAGGACTGGTCAAAAGTGCGAGGACCAGTCAAAAATAACTTTTTCAGCCCTCTGAGTAGTCCATATGCATAAAAGGATACAGCAATAGAGAGGGATGAAGGAAGGGAAGAGAAATTAGAGTAGGAGTGAGGGTAAGAGAGGGAGGAAGAGAGGAGGAGAAGGAGAAAGGAAGAGGAAGTAGGGAGAAGAAGAAGAAGGGAAGGAAGAGAAAGTAAGAAGGAAAGAAAAGAGAGAGGTGGTAGGTTTGAGGAGAAAGATTGCTGTACAATAAAAAAGATGAAAGGGAAGAAAGCCAACCCCAAACAAATATAAAGATATTAAGATAAAGAATGAATTGTTAAACTTTAAAGAATAAAAGAGAACAAATAGCAATAAATAGCAATAATTAGAAACACACATACAAACATACAACATATTTTCTTTGAACAGAGTATTTGGCCGGTTCACAAATTTAAACAGTTGTAGGAGGTTAGCACCCACCCCTTTCCTAGAAGAATGAAATATTAAAAAGGCAGAATATTATATTTCCCTGGATGAGAAATGGAGAAGCATATTTTACAGACAAAGCAGCTCCCACCTTCCTGCCCTCCACCCTTTGTTAATGGGCCAGAGGCAGAAAGTCAATCCTTTGTCAAAGGACATTTGCAACACAATAGCAACAGAAACTAACACAATGGGCCCCATCTAGCAACCCAAACTCACCACACGTGACCTGGGAAGCATGTGACCTGGGAAGCACATGTGACCATCAGCCAGCAAGGCTAGCTAAACCCCCCACCCCCTGGGAGTCTGACAACCAATCAGGATACTCTTTTGGGGCCCCAAGAAATGCAAAGCCAGAGAGAGCATAAAAACCCGAGGATTTACTGTATCTGCCCCTTTTCTGTTCAGGAACTCAAACCATGTGATCCTGTCCACCATTAAACCATCTTTCCAAGCAGTCACCATGTTTCCAGTGTCTTTTTCCCCACTTGGAGCAGAACCCAGAAGGATATTTCTTCCAACATAGTGTTTAGTCATTTCAATTAAATTTACAATTTCTATATTTCCTTTTTACCATATTTATTCCTCATCTATTTTAAAAAAAAACCAATATTACCCTTCATTCTCATCTCTAATCTTAATTAGAGATGATTAAAGAATTGAAAAAAAAATCAATTTTTCCCTTCTATTCTATATTATACCCCTTCCCATTGTCATCTATTTTTATATCCCTCCTCACATTGGTTAATTATGTAATTATGTAATACAGTTGTTTAATACAAATTCAACATTTTAATATAAATCAATTAGTTATATAACTATCTTTTTTGTATATTAATCAATATGAACATGAATATTCCAATTATTTCCATGCAATCCAATTTCTTACAAATTAATTAATTATATTTACCAATAATAATAAACCAAATAATTTTCCCCATATATTCCTCCAAACCACAACTTAACCATTTCTGCTTTCAACACAATATACAATTAATAGTATCTCAATTATTACAATTCCCTAGTTAAATAGAGCTTTTTTTCTTTTGTGTTTTAAAATCTTGAACCTCCTCTGTTGCCCTAAATTTCCCATTGTTTGCAGTTTTGCACCTGCCTTTTTTGGTGAGGAAAAAGAAAAAGAAATCTCTCTGCCTCATTTTGTCACGTTGCAGCCAAGACCCTGCTTACTTTCAATTTCGCTTTTTCAGCATAGCTAGGGGAAAAAAAATCTGCTCCAGGAATTTACCTCTTTGCAGCTAGCTAGCAACAGAGCCCTCCGCAAAACAGCTGAGAGTAGGGCGGCTCTTTGAAGCCCCGCAGCAAGAATTTAAAGTTTTTTTCCTCTAGCCATCAGTTGGGACTCAGGAGGCAGCAATAGATTGGGAGTGGGCGGGGTAAGTGAACGGCCGGCGATCCAACAGAGCAGAGAGTGAGGGTGAGTGAAGGCGTGGGGGGGCGAGAGAGGGCTTTGGCGACCCCTGTGAAATGGCCGTTTGACCCCCAAAGGGGTCGCGACCCCCAGGTTGAGAACTGCTGCACTATACCATACTGGCTCTCTGATATGTCCCTTTGAGAATTTATTCCATTTTTTTTCTTTCCTGGTGGATTTTTTATTTTACCTTATCCAAAGTGGCAAGACAATTACTAAAGTTATCAAATTATTTCCTGATGTTTTACCAAACTTCCTTCCTTCTTTTCAATGCACAGTTCATTCAAAAACTGCCCATTTACTTATTACTATATACTGATATATTCAATTCTCAAACTGATGTCATAATCTCTATACAAGTTATAAATAAAGTAAATTCCAGGGAGATTTCATATTTGTAAACCACCCGGGTAAGGTGTTTCATAATTATTTTGTCAGATGAATGAATTCTGAATTTTAATTATATAGTAAATAATGTACTGATTGCTTTGAGGGGCAGGGCGAGCCAGCAATTTAACAAATGGTTCAGCCGAACTGCCTAGAACTGGCAGAATCCCACCACTGGAAATAGGGATGGCCCGGAGCAAATAGAATGTGTATTAGATAAATCCTGGAGCATTCATTAGTTAAGGTTTAGGAATAGGAATGGCTAGATTGAACCAATTGAACAAATGGTTAGATCATTATTAAAATTATTAATTAAAATTAGATGATATTTCTTATTAAAGGGGTGGGCAAGCCAGCAATTTAACAAACGGTTCGATGTTTTTTATAATTTTATTGGCCTCGCAGCTGCCGCAGGGCTTCAAAGAGCTGCCCTACAGCTGATCAGTGTTAAAAGAAAAGAAATGAGTAGACCGACGCCTGCAAAAATAAATGGGTAGACCCAGTGGTGGGATTCTACTTCGGTAGAACCGGTTGTTAAGTAGTTAAGTAGTTAAGCCAGTGATTGCCAAAGTGGGCGGTACCGCCCCCTGGGGGGCGGTGGAATGCCTTAGGGGGCAGTAAGAGGCAAGGGAGGGGGCAGGAGGGGCTAAATGGCAAGGAGGATGGCCCCCAACCTTTGGCCTGTGCCTTGCAGCACTTACCTCCTTGCAAGCAAACAGCAAGAAAAAACAGCCCCTTCAGCTTCAGCATTAGTTAATTAGCACAAGTTGATTAGATCGGCCTCCCGCCTCTCAGCTGATTTGCTCTCAGCTGTTTTGCCAGAGCTCTATTGCTCTCTGCAAAGAGTGCTCGAGCAGATTTTTTTCCTCCTAGCCTACCTATGCTGAAAAAGCGAAACCGAAAGTAAAGCAGGGTCTTTGCTGCAACGTGACAAAATGAGGCAGAGAGAGATTTCTTTTTCCTCACCAAAAAAAGTAGGTGCAAACAATGGGAAATTTTGAGCAAAAGAGGAGAGTTCAAGATTTTAAAACACAAGGCTTCCGGTTGGTGCCGCCGTCATCGCTAGACGGTCTTTCAAGACCGCCAGCCCTGCCGCCCGTAAAGAGCCGCCTCCACAGCTGAGAGGCGGCTCGAAAAACTCAGTTTCTTTGAGGAAACGTGAGGAGAGCCGGCGAGATCAGGTAGAGCCCCTGTGAAGTCCCCAGAGTGTCTTTTTTGCTTCTGGGGAGGAAGCAGGATGAGGCTCCCTATTCAGCTCGCCGAAGCTCCGGACTCCGGAGGAACTCTGCATGTTGCAGAGCCAGACGACACGACCAACGTAATCAGTGAAAGTCAAAAGATTTATTAAAAATAAACAGGATGAAATCTGGATCTGGAATTCAAAACTGCAAGTATTTATAATAGCCCTGTGATTGAATCTAAGAATTGAGAAAGAGAAAGAGTGAAAGTTTAAAATGGCGCCCGGCTTTAGTGGCTTGAAAAAAGTTGAAAGCGAAAGTGGATTTGCCTGACTGTCTTAGTACGCTACAAAGTATCTAAAGCAACGACGCTATTTAGAAGAGAAGGGAAAAGTTTTTTTTTCCAAAGTGTTTTTATGTTCTTTCTCCCTTAGAGACTTTTGTGATGGTGAAAAGGGAGAGAAGACTTCCTTCTTAAAAAGAGTTTGTCTGCATGGCAGAATGGCTTCAAAGCCAGACAACAAAGCTGTAGGGGGGGGGGTTCCCCCACTCATAAGTCACAAGGGCAGTTTTTAAGCTTGCAGACTCAGAGCAAGAGACAGGAGATTGATTTTAAAGACTTGAAGGAATTTATTATTGCGGCTCTGATGAAACAAGATGCGCTTATGGACCAGAAGTTTGAAAAACTTCAACAGGAAACTAAGGAGGTGGTTCAAGAAAAGTATGACAAGATGAAGCGAGATATTTTGACAGTTCTGACTGGCTTCTCAGAAGTAATTGTCCAGATTGATAAAAAAGTGGAAGAAATTAATTTAGAAGTAGAGTCTAAAATGAAGGAAGCTGATTATAAGATTTATAATGTGGATAATAAAATGCAAAGGATTGAAAATGAAATGACAATGATGCAATTCAAATTTATGGAGTTTGCTGTAAGACTGAGGGGGATAAAGGAAAATAACAGAGATTTGAGAAGGATTTGTGCTGATGCTTTGGCTGTGATGCTAAAGATTAGCCCTGAAGAGGTCTTGTCCAAAATTGACAAGATTTACAGAGTGAATTCTTGGGTGGCAAGGCAAAGGCAATTGCCCAGAGATGTAGTGATATACTTTACAGATAGAAGAATAAGAAATGACATCTTGCAAAAGTCTTTTGTTTCTACCCTACAAGTGGATGGAAGGGAGATTGGGATTTATAAAGAGCTGCCGCCTAAGATGCTAAAAGACAGAAAGGATTTTGGATTTTTGGTGATTGAACTAAAGAAACAACAAATTCCATTTAAATGGGATGCTCCAATTGGCATAATATTGAGGTATCAAGGAGAAAGATATCGATTAAATACTGTTGAAAAAGCAGAAGAATTTTATCTTAATGTTTTTAAAATTGGCCCGACATCTCCACGTATATCTTCAGTGTTAGGAATACAGGAGGGTGATAAAGAAAAGCAAATTGAACAAGAGATTGAAGTCCAGTGGAAGCAGATGGAGATGGAGCCAATGGAAATACAAGGAACCACAGGGGGCTTTCTGGATGAGCCGTCCCCGGATTTTCCTTTAAAGGTTATAGGTGGACCACCTAAAAATACAAGAGAAGTGGCTTTGGATCTTGATCTGATGTCCTACAAAATTAAAGATCAGCGTACAACTCGATCAGCCTACAAACAAATTCCAGAAAAACAACAACAGCAAAGGTCTAAGCCAGCACAAAGCAAGAAAAGAAGCAGGTTCCACAAAACTAGAAAAATTTAGATCAATATCTCTTTTGAATATGGATTATAAATTTTTTGCAAAATTATTAGCCAACAGATTAATGCCAGTTATCCAAGAACTGATTCATGATTAAGTAGGATTTATAGAAGGCAGATATATGAAAGATAATGTGAGGCAAATTATAGATTTATTGGACTATCTTGAGAAGAATAAACAGATCCCTGCAGTGCTGGTGTTTTAGGATGTGGAGAAGGCCTGTAATCGAGTGAATTGGAACTTTCTATTATAGATTTTAAAAAAAGATGGATTATTTTTACGTTGAAGGGAATAGCCATGAGGCAAGAGGTTTACGGAACAAGGGCATTTGCAGTTGATCTGCTTGTTACCCTAACATGGTAAGTGGAATTAATAATCTAGATGAAAGACTTTATAGAAGATATCATACGGAATATAAATATAAAGTCACTCGGGGTTTTTTTTTATATATAGAAGTACTCTTCAATGAGGGGGCAGATGGCAACTAAAGACATTAAATACACTGTTGGAAGAAGGATTTGATGTGTTTGTTTAGATGCTATAAATTATTATATATGGTGGACCTGCGGGAAAGTGGGTGAAACAAAAGGGATGTTATGTTTATTATTGAAGAACGGACTCTGAAGGTGGCCAGTTTTGCAGAAATGGTGAAGATCTCAGCATACATAAAAGACCGGACCCAAGAGATCTATGTATGGGAGTGGAGGAAATGGATAGATTATGTGCAGAATAAATATTAAACTAGGAAGTACTAGATAACTTTTAGTTGAATGTTGTGTAGAAATGTATAGTACATGGGGGATAGAATACTAGAATGTCAGGAAGAAAGGTGTACTACACAGGGGGTAGAGTAGATGGGCGGTAAAGTATTACACAATGTGATTTGGATTTGGATTTCATCCTGGGGAAGCCATGGGGGGAGGGAAGGGTAAGGGAGGGCTAGGGAGGGAAAGGGGGGAGGGAAAGGGGGAAAATTTGTATTTGTAAAACTTTTTCAATAAAAAAAAAAGATTTTAAAACACAAAAGAAAAAAGCTCTATTTAACTAGGGAATTGTAATAATTGAGATACTATTAATTGTATATTGGACCACCCCAACGATGCCCTTGAAGTGATGTCCCGGTGCCTGGAGGCCGTACGGATCTGGATGGGGAGAAACGGGCTCAGGCTCAACCCATCCAAGACCGAGTGGCTGTGGTTTCCGACGTCCCGATATAGTCAGCTGGCGCCATCGCTGGCTATTGGGGGCGAATCATTGGCCCCCACGGAAAGGGCTCGTAACTTGGGCGTCCTCCTGGATTCACGGCTGTCTTTAGAAGAGCACTTGACGGCCGTGACCGGGAGGATTTTTCATCAGGTTCGCCTGATTCGCCAGTTGCGTCCCTTTCTAGATCGGGACTCGTTACGCACAGTCACTCATGCCCTCGTCACCTCTCGTCTGGACTATTGTAATGCTCTCTACATGGGGCTCCCCTTGAGGTGCACCCGGCGGCTCCAACTGGCGCAGAGTGTGGCCGCGCGGGTGGTTATGGGAGCAGCGTGGAGCTCCCATGTAACACCTCTCCTGCGCGAGCTGCACTGGCTCCCGGTGGTCTTCCGGGTGTGCTTCAAGGTTCTGGTTACCACCTTTAAAGCGCTCCATGGCTTAGGACCTGGTTACTTACGGGACCGCCTACTACCATCAATAGCCTCCCACCTACCAGTACGCTCCCACAGAGAGGGGCTCCTCCAGGTGCCGTCGGCCAAACAATGTCGGCTGTCAGCCCCTAAGGGGAGAGCCTTCTCTGTGGGGGCACCGACGATCTGGAATGAGCTCCCCCCAGAGATACGGAGGATTCCGGATCTGCGCACCTTCCGCCGCGAGCTAAAGACTCTTTTATTTCATCAAGCTGGCCTCGCCTAAATCTTCTCCCTTTTAAGTGTAAATTTTAAATTTTTACTGTATTTTAAAACATGGGTATTTTAAATTATGGATATCAATTCAGCCAAATTTATTTAATTCATTTTATTTGATTTTAAATTTTGTATATGTATGTGTTTTTTTTCATGGCTGTTCACCGCCCTGAGTCCTTCGGGAGTAGGGCGGTATAGAAATTCAATAAAATAAAATAAAATAAATAAAATAAATATTGGGTTGAAAGCAGAAATGGTTAAGTTGTGGTTGGAGGAATATATGGGGGAAATTATTTGGTTTATTATTATTGGTAAATATAATTAATTGATTTGTAAGAAATTGGATTCCATGAAAATAATTGGAATATTCATGTTCATATTGATTAATATACAAAAATGGTAGTTATATAACTAATTGATTTATATTAGAATGTTGAATTTGTATTAAACAACTGTAATATTACATAATTAAGCAATGTGAGGATGGATATAAAAATAGATGACAATGGAAAGGGGTATAATATAGAATAGAAGGGAAAAATTGAATTTGATTAAGATTAGAGATGAGGATGAAGGGTAATATTGGTTTTTTAAAAAAATAGATGAGGAATAAATATGGCAAAAAGGAAATATAGAAATTGTAAATTTAATTGAAATGACTAAATACTGTTTAAATTTGTGAACCAGCCAAATACTCTGTTCAAAGAAAATACATTGTATGTTTGTATGTGTGTTTCTAATTATTGCTATTTATTCATATTTGTTCTCTTTTATTCTTTAAAGTTTAACAATTTATTTTTTTATTTTATTTTATTTTATTTTATTTTTATTTTTTTATTTTATTTGATTCATATGCCGCCCTTCTCCGGAGACTCAGGGTGGCTTACAGTGCATTAAGCAATAGCCTTCATACTTTTGTATATTTATACAAAGTTAGCTTATTGCCCCCACAATTCATTCTTTATCTTAATATCTTTATATTTGTTTGGGGTTGGCTTTCTTCCCTTTCATCTTTTTTATTGTACAGCAATCTTTCTCCTCAAACCTACCACCCCTCTCTTTTCTTTCCTTCTTACTTTCTCTTCCCGCCCTTCTTCTCCTCCTCCCTACTTCTTCTTCCTTTCTCCTTCTCCTACTCTCTTCCTCCCTCTCTTCCCCTCACTCCTACTCTAATTTCCCTTCTCTTCCTTCATCCCTCACTATTGCTGTAACCTTTTATGCATATGGACTACTCAGAGCGCTGAAAAAGTTATTTTTGACTGGTCCTCGCACTTTTGACCAGTCCTCGAACTTACGACTGTCCTAACATTTTATGTTTTTGCCCTATCTTATCACCATGGTGAAGAGAAGCAGTTGTGAAATGAGTGACACATTTGTTTTCTTCTTCTTCTTTTTTTATTATTATTATTACTATTTTTTATTGCAAAAGTTTTACAATTACATTTTCACCCCATTTCCCCCCCCAACCCTCCCCTACCTCCCCAACCACCCTAACCCTCCCCAACCCCCCCTAGCCCTCCCCAACCCCCCCTAACCCACCCCTCCCCCCCGGACTTCCACAGAATATAATCCAATCAAAACCCCCTTTTTATAAAACTTGAACCCCTCCATCCCCCATATAATTTTTCATCTTCACAAAGTTCAAATATTTCTATCTTTATATAATACTTTCAGTGAAAAGCTATTTGATACTTCCTAGTTTGATATTTGTTCTGCACATAATCTATCCACTTTTTCCACTCCCATTCATAAGTCTCTTGTGAGCGATCTTTTAAGTATGCTGAAATCTTCGCCATCTCTGCAAAACTGGCCATCTTCAAAGTCCATTCCTCGATAGTGGGCAAAGCTTCATTTTTCCAGTATTTACCTATCAATAATCTCACTGCTGTTATCATATACAATATCAACTTAGTTTCATCCAATGTAAAACCCTTAACTATACCCAATAAAAACAATTGTGGAGAAAATTGAATTTTTTTCTTCAAAACATTCTGCATGACCCACCAAATTTTTATCCAAAAAGCCTTAACTTTCTTACAAGTCCACCAAACATGATAATATGTAGCATCTAAGCAGTCACATCTCCAACATTTTGGCTACATTAGGGTACATACACGACAATTTCTTAGGATCTAAATGCCATCTATAAAACATTTTATAAAAATTTTCCCTCAAATTCTGCGACTGTGTAAATTTAACATTCTGAACCCAGATTTTTTCCCATGTTTCCAGCATCACTGGCTCTGCAAAATTTTGTGCCCACTTAATCATACAATCCTTAACCAATTCAGTTTCTGAATCCCTTTCTAACAAAACATTATAAAGCCTTTTAATATGCATTGGACCTTTCTCTTTTATATGTCTAACCAATTCTTCCTCATGCAACATAATACCAATTTTTTGGTCCGCTTTCCATCTCAGTTGAAGTTGATTATACTGTAACCAAGTTAGATTAATCCCTTCATCCAACAGTGTCTCTAATGTCTTCAGTTGCCATCTGCCCGCATCTGCAAAAAGAACTTCTTTATATAAACCCCCCCCGAGTGACATTATATTTGTATTCCACATAATATGACCAAGATCCAGCCATAGCGGTATTTTGTAATCCCATTTGAATCGGTGCTTCTTCCAAACTCTCATCAAAGAGTCTCTAAGTATATGGCTTTTAAATACTTTATCCACTTTGTTTTCATAAAATAAGTAAGCATGCCATCCAAATTCAAGATCAAAACTTTCTATATTCAATATTCCAGTCTTTTTCCTTCCAAACCAATCACTTGCTTGAGTCAAAGCTGCTGCTTCATAATATAACTGTAGGTTTGGAAGTTTAAGACCTCCCCTTTCTGGAACATCTTGCATAATTTTCAATTTCACTCTCGGTTTTTTCTCGTTCCAGACAAACTTATTCAGTCCACTTTGCCATTCTTTCAATTGTTTATCACTTTTAAGCACCGGAATCATTTGAAACAAGAAGAGAAATCTTGGCAAAATGTTCATCTTAACTGCTGCTATTCTTTCAAGTAAAGACAGCTGCAGTTTTTTCCAGGTCTCCATATCTTTCTGTATATCTCGCCACAACACCTCATAATTGTTTTGAAACAATTTCATATTTGATTCTGCAACCTGAACTCCTAGATATTTAACCTTTGATACAATCTCAAAACCTGCCCTCCTTTCAAGTTCGTATTTTCGATCTTGTGTCATATTTTTAACTATCATCTTAGTTTTTTTCTGGTTCAGTCCTGATACTATGCCATAGTCTTTTATAATGTCTTTCATCTGGATTATTGATTCCATCGGCTGTGATAGGGTAACAACCAGATCATCTGCAAATGCCCTTATTCTGTAGTCCTCTTGCCTTATCACTATACCTTTCAAGATATTTGAGTCCCATATTGTATTCAACAAGACTTCTAGTCTTAGAATAAATAACAATGGCGATAACGGACAACCTTGTCTTGTTCCTTTTTCAATATTAAAGTCTGTTGTCAAACTTCCATTAATGATAATCTGTGCCTTTTGCTCTTGATAAATTGCTGAAACCGCCTGTATAAATTGATCCCCAAAGTCCATCTTTTTAAAAGTCTTTAGTAGAAAGTTCCAATTCACTCGATTACAGGCCTTCTCCACATCCTAAAACACCAGCACTGCAGGGATCTGTTTATTCTTCTCAAGATATTCCAATAAGTCTATAACTTGCCTTTCATTGTCCTTCATATATCTACCCTCTATAAATCCCGCTTGATCATCATGAATCACCTCTTGGATAACTGGCATCAACCTGTTGGCTAGTACTTTTGCGTAAATTTTATAATCATTATTCAGAAGAGATATTGGTCTATAATTCTCAGGTTTTTTAGGACCTGCTTGCTCTTTTGGTATCAAAGAAATGTAAGCTGTTTTCCATGATGGGGGTATTTTACCCCCTTGTTGTATGTTACAAAATAGGTCTCTAAGTTGTTCCACCATTTCTGCTTGCAAAGTTTTATAATACACCGCAGTCAAGCCGTCCGTTCCAGGAGCTTTAGCTGTTTTCAGTTGTTTAATTGCTGCAATTATCTCCTCAACTGTTATAGGATGATTCATTCTTTCCTTTTGTTGGTTGGTAATTTTTGTGACTCTTTTATTTTCTAAATATTTTTCTATAAGTCCATTCTGCGTATCATCTTTAGCATATAATTTAGTGTAATAATCTACAAAGACTTATTTAATTAATTTTTGTTGAAATATTTCTTTCCCTCCAATATCAATGCTATCAATAGTCCGTATACTCTGCTTCTTCCTTAGTGTGTAAGCCAGCCATCTGCCTGGTTTATTAGCATTACAAAATGTATTATGCTTTGCATATTGTAAATTTGTTGCAGCTTGTTCCGCCATAAGCATTTGAAATTGATCTTTCAGAAGTTTTATAACACCACGTATTCTTTCATCTGTTGGGTTTTTAATAAGTAACTGTTCTTTATTCTTTATTTCTACTTCCATTTCAGATCTTTTCTTTTGTCGATTCAGTTTGTGTTTAGAATTCATATGAATGAGTACCCCTCTCATATACGCTTTACTCGCATCCCACACAATTTCAATTGGGGTACCCTTATTCAAGTTTATTTCAAAAAATTCTTTCATCTGCTTTTTAAGTTCTATTATATTTTTTTCATATCTAAACAGATTTTCATTTAATCTCCATGATCTTCTCTCAATCTTTCCAGTCTCAATTTCTATCCATACTGGGCTATGGTCGGTTAGAGTTCTTGGAAAAATCTTTGTTCTTTTTGTCTTGACAAGTAAATCATCTGATAATAAAATAAAATCAATCCTGGAAAAAGATCTATGTCTATCAGAGAAAAAAGTAAAGTCCAATTCCTTTGGATTATGTATTCTCCAAATATCTTTTAATTCCAAATCTTCTTTCATGTCGAAAAAAGTCTGTGGTAATCTAATCCTTGACTTCGCCAAGCTCTTTTTATCTAATTTGGAATCAATTACTCCATTCCAATCTCCCATGATTAAAATAGATCTATAATCCCATTGCAGTATTTTGGTGTGCAAAGTTTTGTAAAAATGATCCTGTTGTTGGTTAGGAGCGTAAATTCCAATCACAAGAATTTGGCCATTTACTGTATGCAGTTCAATTGCTATAAACCTGCCGCCTTCATCCGCTTCTATAATTTTAGCTGACAGTCTTTTATTTATATAAATGACCACACCATTCTTTTTTTCCAAGTTTGAAGCTATGAAATGTGTTCCTAGTTTTGAATTTATCAGGTATTTTTGATCTTGTGTTCTGACATGAGTTTCTTGTAAGCAAATTATATCATTATTAAATTGTCTCAAATATGTGAATAACTTCTTCCTTTTCTATGGTGAATTCAATCCATTCACATTCCAGGATAGAAACTTAATCGTCATGTAGACTTTTTTGAAGCGACGAGCAGAATTGCCGAATATCTTCCGAAGTCTTTGGCTTTGCTCCCCCCATGGCTTCACTTTCTTGTGTAGTACTCTTGACTCTCTTTTTGTATTGTTGTGCCTTAGGTCTTTCCTGTTGTTGCTTTTCTTTGAGTTGCTTAGAAATTGCTCGAGTTACATGCTGGTCTTTGGCTTCAGCCATCCGGGCTAGGTCCAGAGCCACATCTCTTGTAGTCAGAATGGGAGAAGGCTCTATCAGGGGCTCCTCCAGAAAACCTCCTATAGCACCCTGTATCTCCGCCTCTGATTCAAACTGCTTAAGCTGCTCTTCCATCTCTTGCTGAGGTTGCTTCTCCTTGTCACTTTCCTTTATCTCCAACACAGTGGATGTACGTGGGGATGGTGATCTCTCTTTAAAAACAGTAGAGTAGAAATGTTCTGCCTTCTCAACAGTATTTAATCAATATCTTTCTCCATTGTACTTCAAAATTATGCCAGCTGGGGCATCCCACCGAAATGGTATTTGTTGTTTTTTTAATTCATTCACTAAAAAGCCAAAATCTTTTCTATCTTTTAACATCTTAGGTGGTAGTTCTTTATAAATTCCAATTTGAGCTCCCTCCACTTGCACAGCAGAGAGAAAAGACTTTTGCAAAATGTCATTTCTCATTCTTCTGTCTGTAAAATATATCATCACATCTCTAGGCAATTGTCTTTGTCTGGCCACCCATGAATTCACTCTGTAAATTTTGTCTATTTTGTAAAAAATCTCTTCAGGATTAATTTTTAACAACACAGCCAAAGCATCAGCACAAATCTGTCTCAGGTCTTGTCGATCATTCTCTTTAATACCTCTAAGCCTTATGGCAAATTCCATGGACCTGAATTGCATCGTCGTAATTTCGTTTTCAACTCTCTGCATTTTGTTATCAACATCAGAGATTTTGTAATCAGTATCCTTTATTTTAACATTCATTTCTGATTTGAATTCTTCCAACTTAGAATCCGTTCTAATAATAAGTTCTGACAGGCCAGAGACCACATTCACTAATTTATTAGTCACCTTGTCATATTTCTCTTGCACCACCTTTTTAATTTCATTAATTTCCTGCTTAATTTCCTGTTGTGATTTTTGAAATTTATCATCCAAAGCCTGAGTAATAAAATCTTTTAAACTTTCAACATCAAAATCTTTTTTTTGACTCTGCTGGCTGGGCGGAGGCTGCTGCTCAGGTTTACGTGTGGGGGATCCCCCCCCCCCCTGCTGCCTTTCCTTCCTGTTTAGGCTTGGAAGCCATCCTGCCACGTAGACTAGTTTTTCTGAAAAAGGATATCCTTTTTCCTTTTCCACCACCACAAAGTCCTCTAAAAAACCCCCCCAGGATTAATCAGGGAAATAGAACTTAAATTGAAGCAATCTCAGGCTTACTTGAAAAAAATTTTTTTTTTCTCTTTTCTTTTTCCTCCTTGTTACAGACAGCGCAACTTTGTAGCTGGTTAAAATAACATTAGAAATTCACTCTCACTTTCTGCCTGTAACGCTGAAGCCGAGCGCCATTTTTGAAGCCGCTTCCGCTCAATCACGCTTGCACTTTAAGTCAGAAAGTCACAGAAATAATAATACTTGCAGTTTAGAAGTTCAAGTTATTATCTTCCGATGATTATTGAAGTTAATTTCATTTGAATTGAGGGTTGCTGCAGCCGACTTGCTCTGCGCTGGGCAGAGTCGTTCTACGCCGTCCGGAGTCTCAGCAAGTTGAAAGAGAGCCGCACCTGTTTCCCCCCCAGTAGCGATTTTCTGGGGGCTCACAGGGGCTCAACCTGTTCCTTGCCCACTCTCCTCCTCAGATCCTAAGGATTTGGAAGTTTTCAAGCCGCTTCTTTAAATCGAAGCGGCTCTACAGGCGGCGGGGCTGGCGGTCCAAGGCAGGGACTGTCTTTCATCGGAAACAGACAAACCGGAAGTCCTCGAGTGACACATTTGTTAAGAATGCTACAATGGGCATAAATGATGACCAGTCATAAGTGCGAAGACCATTCAGAAGTGTGAGGACCTGTCAGAAATCACTTTTTTTAGCCCTCTGGGTAGTTCTTTTGTGCATATGAACTACTCAGAGGGTTGAAAAAGTTATTTTTGATTGGTCCTCGCACTTTTGACCAGTCCTCGAACTTACGACTGTCCTCACATTTTACGTTTTTGCTCTATCTTGTCACCATGATGAAGAGAAGCAGTTGTGAAATGAGTGACACGGTTGTTAAGAATGCCGCAACGGGCATAAATGTGAGGATGGTCATTAGTGCAAGGTCCGGTCAAAAGTGCGAGGACTAATCAGAAATGACTTTTTTCAGCCCTCTGAGTAGTCCCTATGCCCCACGCCCATCCAGTCACATGACCAGCTAGCCACGCCCACCCAGCCACATGACCAGCTAGCCACGCCCACCCGGTCACATGACCACCAAGCCACACCCCCAACTAAGCCATGCCCACAGAACTGGTTGTTAAAAAAATTGAATCCCACCACTGCCTATTTCTAACTTTTAGCTGAGCTATGCAGGATGTCTAACTCTTTGTTACTGTTATCAGTCCTCTAACTACCTAGGATTGTTACAAGTGTTACATGTGCATATACTCTGTGAATAAGCATTCTTTGTTCTTGCCAGACTCACTCCACAATTACAGGCCTCCCGGTTGCCTTTCAAATGTATGCCATAACCTTGTTTTGTTTTAGCAGCCTGCCCATCACCATGGTTTACAAAAACACAATCGTAACACACAAAGATAAGGTCAAAAAATTCAAATCTTAGCTTAGTCTGTTGGGTGTTCTGTATAAATATGTAGTTTCTGTCCCTAAACAACTTCCAAATGCAACAAATGGTTGCTTAACATCATACATTTTTATGCTTACAATATTCTTGTTAGGTGGCTTAATTGAAATGTACCTAACCCAGGCACCAAAACAACTTCACATTTACTCTGTTCATTCCTAATGATAATAGAATGGTAGAATGTATGAATATGAAGGGGCCTTGGGAGTCATTTAGCCCAAAACCTTGTTTAGTGCAGGGATCTATTAAACCAGGTATTAGCAACCTGCAGCTCTGGAGCCGCATGAAGCTCTTTCATCCCTCTGCTGTGGCTCCCTGTTGCCCTATCGTGGCAGAGGGATGAAAGAGCTGTTGCCCTGTCGCAGTGGTGGCAATGGCCAGATCCTTAGTGCAGGAGCGAAGAGCCCCTGTACTTGCCTTTGCACGGCAACAGGATTCCGCCTTCATCGTGGAACATTTGCTGTTGCCACTAGCAAGGAGGACTGGGAGAGAATGGCAGGGGAGATCTTGCAGGATGGGGGCCATCCCCCAAGCCTGGCATTCCTCCTACCTTGTCGGTGGGGCCAAGAGAAAGAAGGGGGCAATGTGGGGAAGCGCTTCCCTCCCCCGGCCGAGTACCAAGCACAAAAGCCCAGTGGGGGGGGGACTGGCCCGGCAGAAGCCCCCCCCCCTTGACAAGTCAGATGGTGAGAGGCCTGGTCCGGCTCTCACAGTGGGACACTGTTCAGCAACTCCAGACGTGAGCTGCCACCTTTGAAATGCGCCGCACCTTTAAAGAAGCTGGGCAGTGATGGCTGGGGCTGGGGGGGGGAAGCAGAGGCATCAGGGCTGTTCCCCCCCTACACAGCAAGCCAGGCCTGGAGGAGCACAGAGAGCTGCAGGCCGAGTGACAAAGGGTCAGAAGGCACACTCCGACGTTGCTCCAACATGTGTTTCCAGTGCAAGCTCCTCTGTCCTGAAGTGGGATTGAGTGGAAGGTAGGGGGAAGGGAGCAGGGATAAGGGTAGGGGGGCTTCTAGGAGAAGAAGCCTGTCTGGCTTTCTTTTTGGCATGGGATGGGGGGAAGACCCAATAAAAATCCAATTTCCCCCAATAAATGGGGAAAATAAAGGCCTGGAAGTCCAGAGTCCAAAAAGGGGGGTGGGGTCTGTTTGTCAGAGGATCAGAGAGGAAATCAGTTGAAATCCCCTAGATTTATCGGAATGGCATGGGACTCCTCCCACTGTCATGAGAGGACAGTGGAGTCCAGTTACCCACGTTTTTGTTGCTGCCTTTTGTCCTCAGGACCTTTAGACTTTATGGAACCCTGGCCAGATGCCATCTTCACCCTTTCCCATTCTGTGGATGTATTCAACCATTGAGCTTCTTGTGCTGCGAGACTCCCCCCTCTCGCAGGTTTGGCCCTCCACATTATCGAGGGCCTACCTCAGTGACGGGCTTTGGAACCCAGAGAGGTGGCATGCCGCGAAGAGGGGGTTGAGGGGTTTTTAAGTAAATTGGGTAAATTTTTAAGGGGTCCCGGGGGGGGAGGGAAAAATTGGAACTAGGGTTGTGGGTTTGGGGGAAGACCCACCAAGGGGAGGGTCAGGCCTGGCCACTATGCACGGCGGAGGGGATGGGGGATCCGGAGGTGATGGGGGGGGTCGAGCTTGTCCAGATTGTGTTTCTATCATCGGTACTGTGAGTGGGAGGGGTAGATATGGCGGGAGCAGGGGGCCATATCATGTTAAGGGAGCGCGCACCCACTGTCTCCGAGCGGTAGTGTGCTCCGGCCCCCAAGGCTCCACTCGTTCTCCAGGTTGTACAGACCCTCAGGGCCCGGGCCTTCGACTGATGTTGTGCAACGCCAGGTCCGTAATAAATAAAGCCCCCCTCATCTGTGATCTGGTTCAGGAGGGGGGAGCGGACCTGGCGGGTATTACGGAGACCTGGTTGGGCCCGGAGGGAGGGGTCCCTCTGGTAGAAATGTGCCCACCAGGCTTCCTGGCATTCCATCAGCCGAGGTCACGGGAGGGGCGGGGGAGTAGTGGTTATTATTAGAGAAGGCCTTAGGCTGAGGGAGGCCACTGTTCCTCAGACGGCCGGTTGTGAGACCCTCCTTGTGAAGTGGGGTCATGGGGTTCAGAGGGGTTTGGTGATCACGTACCTGGCTCCCTGCCACGTGGCAGCAGCCCTGCCCAAGCTACTCAACGTTATCGCCGCGGTGGCGGTTGATACCCCCAGACTTATGGTCATGGGGGATTTCAACCTGCCGTCCATGGGTGAGACGTCTGAGGTGGCTTGGGAGTTCATGGCTTCCATGACGGCTATGGATCTGACCCAACTAATTCATGGCCCTACGCACATGGGGGGAAACACACTGGACCTGATTTTTGTCTCTGGACAGTGGCTGAGTGATCTCGAGATAGGGGACATAGTCATCGAGCCCTTGTCATGGTCGGATCACTCTCTCCTTCGCCTTGACCTTCGAACCGCTGCACCCCGCCGCAGGGAGGCGGAACCGATGAGATGGTACCGCCCCAGGCACCTGATGGAACCTGATAGGTTCCAGATGGAGCTTGGGCCAATTCCTGAGATTCTGGCTCACGCCTCGACTGGAGACCTAGTGGCCGCTTGGGATAGGGCGGCCGCTGAAGCTCTGGATCGAGTCATGCCTTTGCGGCCTCTGACCCGGCGCCGATCTCACCTGGCTCCTTGGTTTACTGAGGAGCTGAGGGAGATGAAGCACCGGAAAAGACACCTAGAGAGTAGTTGGAGGGCCAGTCGTACTGAATCTGACCAGACACTGGTAAGATCTCATATTAAGAATTACCTAGTGGCAATAAAAGCAGCAAAATGAACTTATCTTGCTGCTCTTATTGCGTCATCAGATAACCGCCCAGCCGCCCTGTTTAGGGTGACCCGCTCCCTGCTCCACCAGGAAGCGAGGGAGGACCCCTTGGAGGGAAGAGCCGAGGATTTTGTTCAGTATCTGTATGACAAAATCACTCAGATTCGGGAAGATCTGGACTCTGACTGGGTAGATCCAGCGGGGATGATGGGGGCAGGTCCTGAGAATGTTATCTGGGATGAGTTTGATTCTGTGACCCCTGAGGACGTGGACAGGATTCTGGGTAGACTGAATGCGACCATATGTTTGTTGGACCCGTGCCCCTCCTGGTTAGTGCTGGCTTCCTGGGAGGTGACGCGAGGCTGGCTCCAGGGGATTATAAATGCTTCATTGGGTGAGGGTGTCTTTCCCGCCGCCTTGAAAGAGGCGGTGGTGAGACCTCTCCTCAAGAAGCCTTCCCTGGACCCGGCAGTATTGGCTAACTATCATCCAGTCTCCAACCTTCGCTTTGTGGTGAAGGTTGTTGAGAGTGTGGTTGCACGACAGCTTCCCCAGTACCTGGATGAAACGATGTATCTAGATCCGTTCCAGTCAGGTTTCAGGCCTGAGTACAGCACGGAAACGGCATTGGTCGCGTTGGTGGGTGATCTCTGGAGGGCTCGGGACAGAGGTTGTTCCTCTGTCCTGGTCCTATTAGATCTCTCAGCGGCTTTTGATACCATCGACCATGGTATCATGCTGCACCGGTTGGAAGAGTTGGGGGTGGGAGGCACCGTATTACGGTGGTTCTCCTCCTTTCTCTCCGACCGGTCGCAGTCTGTGTTGACAGGGGGGCAGAGGTCGACCCCGAGGCCCCTTATATGTGGGGTGCCACAAGGATCGGTCCTCTCGCCCCTTCTGTTCAACATTTATGTGAAGCCGCTGGGCGAGATCATCCGTGGTTTCAGGGTGGAGTACCATCAGTACGCTGACGACACCCAGCTGTACATCTCCACCCCAGACCACCCCAACGATGCCCTTGAAGTGATGTCCCGGTGCCTGGAGGCCGTACGGATCTGGATGGGGAGAAACAGGCTCAGGCTCAACCCATCCAAGACCGAGTGGCTGTGGTTTCCGACGTCCCGATATAGTCAGCTGGTGCCATCGCTGACTATTGGGGGCGAAGCATTGGCCCCCATGGAGAGAGTTCGCAACTTGGGTGTCCTCCTGGATTCACGGCTGTCTTTAGAAGAGCACTTGACGGCCGTGACCGGGAGGATTTTTTATCAGGTCCGCCTGATTCGCCAGTTGCGTCCCTTTCTAGATCGGGACTCGTTACGCACGGTCACTCATGCCCTCGTCACCTCCCGTCTGGACTATTGTAACGCTCTCTACATGGGGCTCCCCTTGAGGAGCACTCGGAGGCTCCAACTGGCGCAGAGTGCGGCCGCGCGGGTGGTGATGGGAGCGACGTGGCGCTCCCATGTAACGCCTCTCCTGCGCGAGCTGCACTGGCTCCCGGTGGTCTTCCAAGTGCGCTTCAAGGTTTTGGTTATCACCTTCAGAGTGCTCCATGGCTTAGGACCTGGCTATTTACGGGACCGCCTGCTGCCACCAATAGCCTCCCACCGACCAGTACACTCCCATAGAGAGGGGCTCCTCCGGGTGCCGTCGGCCAAACAATGTCGACTGGCGGCCCCCAGGGGGAGAGCCTTCTCTGTGGGGGCACCTACGATCTGGAACGAGCTCCCCCCGGAGATACGGAGGATTCTGGATCTGCGTACCTTCCGTCGCGCGCTTAAGACGTTCTTATTCCATCAAGCTGGCCTGACCTAAACTTTTCCTCTTTTTAAATGGAATTTTAAATTTGGTTTTAATTAATTGGGGTTTTAAAATGGTTCAGCCAAATTTATTTAATTAGTTTTATCTCTATTTTAAATTTTGTATCTATATGTTTTATTTTATGGCTGTTCACCGCCCTGAGTCCTTCGGGAGTAGGGCGGTATACAAATTTAATAAAATGAAAAAAAATGAAATGAAATGAAATCTGGGTAGGAGGCTATTGAGAGAGGGATCTGCCTAGGTCTCTTCTTCCCTCCCCCTTAGATTCCCCCTTCCCAGCTTTCTTCCCTAGCCTCATTTTAAGGGGAGGGGGAAGCAAGGTGGGACAATAGTAGCTAAAAGGCTGCAGGGGGGAGTGGATAGAGAACCCCCTCCATGGTATCGACTGGCTCTTTGTCTCCCCACCCGCTTTGTAACATTTTCCATGGGGAAGCAAAGAGTCTTGGTTGGAGGCAATGGGCATAAAATGCAGCAACTCCAGTGTTGTAGAAATAAGGAGCTGAAGCACATTCCTGGGTCAAACAGATCCGTTTATTTGCGCAAGATTCAGGGCTATGTTTGATAGTTGCAACCTGAATAACGATTGGTCATTATTCTATTACTTAAATATGTTTTCAAGACAAAGAGTTCCATGAGCCTTTTCCGGCTTCCATATATGGTTACATTAAAAATACATTTCACTTACATTACACTTTACTAATTATCAAACCATTACCTACTACTTAATACAATTATTTTGGCTACACATTTTCACTACTCCATGATTAAACCATTATAACCTTAACTAACCCGTCACTTTATGTTTTACAACTGTTCTTTTAAGAGCTGTAATGTGTAAATGCAGAAATTATGACTATACTTTTAAACAATAAATAACCTTTTGCATCCCCTGTATCCATCCAGATGTTCACATTTGATTCTGTTAAGAAGATGTATAGAATCAAAGGGTTTGACACAGGGCCATAGGTCAAGTGATTATGGGGACATCCATGAACTAATTACTTAGTTCTATTCACCAAACTCCACTCTTAACTTTTCTGCTGGATGACAGTTGAGCCTCATCAGAAGATATATTTGACTAATAAGGCAGTCCAGCTGCCTTTAGCCAGCACGTATCCTTAAGTGAATAGATGAGCTCATTGAAAGGTTGCTTAGAGTTCATAGGATTTGATCTGACTTTATATACCTGACTTGGAATGATTATTTCTTTTATTCACCTTTTATCTTCTCTTATTTACCTTATTTCCATCTCACCAGAGCGCACCAAGTTCTCAGACAGGTAGGCCCCTGACCCACCCCCTCTCTCCACTCCCCCAAGTCCAGAGGGTACTCCCCCGTAGGTTTCCTGGTTCACGTTTCTGAATCCTGATTTTTTCTGGGTGAGGGAGAGGAGAGACACTCCGCAAAATGAGAGAGAGAGAGAGAGAGGGGGGGGAGGGAGGGGCAGGGCTGGGTGAGGCAAATAATTTAACAATTGGTTCTCTGCCCTAATGGCTGGATGGATAGGGGTGGCTGGGGGGGGTCATGTGACTGGGTGGGAGTGAGTGATATCGAGTTGGCCATGCCAAACCAGATTTTGTGGCTCCCGGTGTTTTCTTTTCTATGGGAAATGGGTCCAAATGGCTCTTTGTTTAAGGTTGCTGATCCCGGTATTAAACCAACACAAGTTAACCACTATCATTTCTTTGACCCTCTTTTCAAGTTCTGGAACATTGTCAGTTTCTATATTATTTTTATATCCTTTCTTTTTTGCACAGTGTACTTAGCACCTCATGTTCCAAAATCATGCTTAGAAATGGGATAAACTGAGAGATTATGAATAGCGAAAGATTATCTCATAGGGATTTGAAACTGAATCTGCTTTGCTTCAGCCCTGTATGCCTTATACTGTACCATAACAGCTCTCAAAATGAAATGCTCTGATTGTTATAACTCTCTGGGATATAGTCTACTAGCATCCCAAAGATCACTAAAAATAGTTTTGCAAGCTGGTGCCCTCCAGATCAAAAGGCAGAACAAGGGAACCTATCATTGCATTAAATTTCAGCCAATTTAAATAATAGGATTTCATGCACATTGTGAAGTAAAAATGAATTGATGGCATTAGCAGCTTAGTGCATTATACAAATCCTAGTCATTTTATTGTGTATCTCTTGAATTTGTATACTATTTTATGAGAAAATGAACACAAAGAAAAGACTAATTTTATAATTACAAAGTTTAATCATTGTAAATATTTTAAATACCATTTATCAATAGCAATTTAATAAGTAATATTTAATAATCCTTTAAATCTTGATTAGAAGCTTCATGATACTTATTATAATAAAGCATATGACTACTTTCTTCAGGAAAGAAATGACCTGGTGAATTTGAAATCAGTAGTTTGATGCTTTCTCAGGAGTAAATTCACTTACATTCATTAATTAGCTATAGAACCACAGACAGACTTTGCTGGAGGTAATAATATGTATCTGTTGATTCTATAACATTTTAAAACAACAGTATCCAATCATTTCGTGAAACGTTTAGTAAAACTTTAGTGAAAAAGAAAGAAAAGGACAGGCAATTGTGGAAGATTGTGGGAAGCGCATGCTTACGATAGAAGCAAAGCCCAGCTTGTCCCTTTCTCAAGCGATCAAATGTTTGTGTGTGAGAGAGAGAATGAGAGAGAGAGAGAGCAACGATGGAGGAGAGTAACAAGAATTGCAAGCAACACTGTTTGAAAAGGTTTCCTCTCTGCCATTTCTCTCTCTCTCTCTTTCACACACACACACACACACACACACAAACACACACACTTTCTCTCTCACTTACACACACACATTTGTTGAGAAATGATGGAGGGCAACCAGGTAAGGGGACTGACCCTCACTCACCTCCAGCTTGGCGCCAGCTCGGAGTGGTGCCCCGAAACCCAGCTTCTGCGTGGGTGACCCCCCGCATGGTCAACATGAGAAATGGGCTTCCTTGCAGCGTGAGACTCATCGTGTCACCATCGCAGCCTCTTGGAGCAGAATGCTGCAAGGCTCGCTGTGCCGTTACGCACATGAATGGCAGCACCGCTACGAGGTTCAACATACTGGTGCAGCTGCGAGCGGCAGGATGCCAGCTGCGCCGGTGTGATGAAGCTTGTGGCGGTGCTACCATTCATGCATGCAACATCACAAGCCTTGCAGGGTCCTGCTCCAAGAGGCTGCAGTGGTGTGTCGAGTCTCACAAAGACTCATTTCTGGTGGAGTTTGGAGGAGAGAAAGAAAGGCTTCTGCTGCTTTCCTTGCATGCAGCCAAAAGTTTGCAAAAGGCAGGAATGTGAAATGCCAAACTCAACCCATACCCATACCTCTTGTATGAACAGCACTGGGGGTTGGGAGGCCATTGAAGGAGCCCCATATGGCCCCCACCTGCTTCTGCTTCGCTTTTGCCAGGGCAGTGGGCGCTAGATGGGTGCTCTCCCAAAGCCTCCCAGCTCCTTGATTTGGGGTGGATGGTGCCCGGCAGGCCCAGGTGTGGTGGGCGGGCAGGCGGGTGAAGCGGCTGCGTGGCTCACTTGAGTTGTGAAAAACCCAGGGATTTGGGTGACATTTACATGGCCAGGATGCCTGTGCTTCTGAGGCAGGAGAGGCCCAGAGAGGAGGTGGTGCAAGGCAGCCCATTTCTCACATTGGCCGTGTGGGGGTCGCCGATGCAAAGGCTAGGCCTCGGGGTGCCATCTTGAGCAGGTGCCGAGCTGGAGGCGGGGAAGGGTCAGTCCCCTTATCTGGTTGCCCTCCACCATTTCTCAACAAATCTCTCTCTCTCTCTCTCTCTCTCTCTCTCTCTCTCTCTCTCTCTCTCTCTCTCTCTGTGTGTGTATGTGTGTGTGTGTGTGTGTGTGAGAGAGAGAGAGAGAGAGAGAGAAAGAGAAACGGTGGAGAGGAAACGCTTTCAAACAGCGTTACCTGCAATTCTTGTTACTCCCCTCCATCGTTTCTCTCTCTCTCTCTCTCTCTCACACACACACACACAGACACACAGACAGACAGACATTTGATCACTTGAAAGGGACAGGTTGGGCTTTGCTTCTATTGTAAGCGATTCCGATGGGTCGCATGGCTTTCTGCCTCGTCATAGCAGCAGCCTAATGCAACACCCAAGCACCAGCCTGGCGGAGCACAAACTGTGCTCGCCTCTACTCCATAGCCACAACTGCGGAACAGAGGGACCCTCGGCTGCAAGATAGCCTGGCAGGGCTGGGGCTAGCAAGAGTGCACTGGAAATATCTCCAGGCACCCAGAGAGAAAGAACTCCCAGCCCTCGCTGGATCAGCTGATCTGCAGACTGTGGTTAAGGGGCCCAGCAGCCATGAGGTGACTGTGCTCGCTGCCTCCTGTACCTCAAAAAAAAAAAAAAAAAGACCTCCCTGAAAATAAACCGAAGTGCTTATTTTCAAGCCTAAAAGAAAATAAGACCCTGTTTTATTTTCGGGGAAACACAGGTATTAATAAAGCTATTTCTCTTCTTCTCTCAACTCAAAATAACCCAGAGAGGGTAAGGGTTAGCCTAAAGGCAAATGATCAAAAGTGAGATAGAAATCAATATTTTATTTATAAAAGGAATATCCTTTTACTTCTGCCTGTTAAGAGTGATTTTCTATAGCCAGTTATGTAATTTAAGCTTTTTGCTCAAGATAAAATATTCAGATTTTGAATTGCTTTTTTTTCCCAGATGGAAAACCATTATAAAAGGTTTGTGATGTTGCAAAGGTACAAGACTGTCTATTAATTATTTGAGCCTAAGGGAGGCCCAGGGATCCCCAAACATCTCAGTTCTTTTCATTTCATTTCCATTTTGAAATTTTCATGCTTTATTCCTCAGGATACCTGTGGTGGGACCAGGCTATCTTCTGCCAAGATATAGATGATCTTGGCTCCCTTCAAGGTCATCTTTATATGTTATGTTTTACTTTGTCCTGAGGCAAATAAGGCTTAAATCTCTCCTGTATAACAAGTGAAGCAGTTATCTGCAACAGGTTCGTCCTTCCGCACTGTCTTTCAAAATACAGTGTGTCCTGAAGGACTCTGTGGGGATTAGCTCCATATCACCTCTTTGCTTTCTTTGTCTTGGAAATTTTGTTCCAGTGGGAGAGATTTTTCTTTCTGTGGGCAAATTAAATTGGAAACTAACAACCAAGCACAATAAGTATATTATTTTTCTGTTTCCCAAGTATGAAATGTGCCTTAATTGACCCATTCTTGCCATTCTTGTAATAATTCTTCACTCAATTAAATTGCTGTCTTGAAATAATGGATTCACTTGTATGGTGAGATGCCATGTGCTATGAATTATGATGCCAAAATAAATGAAGCTTTTTAAATTAGTATGTGTAGGCTAAGGCATTTGACAGTCTCTGGAAAGAAGGGGGAAGCCTGTTTTACTTATACAGTGTATGTTTGAACCCAGTATATTATCTACCAATTAAATATTTTTTTAGAATGAAATAAAACTTTAAATTACTTGCACATTAAACAGATGACTCTCAGTTTTGATGCATTTGATTCTGCTTATAGACAATATAATTTGCATATTTAATGTATAAGCTTCAGTGTGGATTTGCATTTTCTACTGGAATCATAGATTAATAAAATTTATCTTAAAACAGTTTTAGTTTAAACAAAGAAATGTGAGATGTCTTCAAACCTTGGTGCGCTACTTTAGCTGTATAGAAGAAATTGATATTTCTCTATCTCACGATATTGATATGATAGTATAATGAAGATGATATGAACTGCTCTAGGTAAGTGACAAAATCTTTGTAAATGCAGTTCATAGGAACATGATTTATTTTACATGCACTGAAAATATGTCTTGAGCCCCTTTCAGATGCTTGTTTTTGGATGCAAAAATGGTTGGTGGAACTCACTTGGATTTGCTTATTTTTTTATTTATTTGTTTGATTTTTGATACTGCCCAACTCCAGGCAATTCTTGCTAATGATAAAATTATGAATTCTTTCTTAAATGAAAGGATAACAGAAATATCCTATAATATTCTGTATTACAGAATACATCCTGGATAACAGAAATGGGATTTTTAAAAAGCAACTCTGGCTACTGTTCCTTTATCCTTAAACTGGGTGGTCAGCTCTTTTTTTAAAAAAATATCTCCATAACTGTCCAAAAGTTGTATAGTTAAATTGTCCTTTTTTCGTATAGTGGTGTAAAACTCTATAATACTGAGAGTGAATAAATAAATTCTATAACACATTCTGAATTGTACATTTCATAACTGCTATTATTAGACTGCATTCATTCATATGTGGTGCAGATATGAAAAGATCTCATGGAGGTACCAACTTATTACTGCATTTCTATAAAATGATGTTCAAGATTACCTTTTTTTTTTTTTTTAATTTGATTTATATGCCGCCCTTCTCCGAAGACTCAGGGCGGCTTACAATGTGCTCAGCAATAGCCTTCATCCTTTTGTATATTTATACAAAGTCAGCTTATTGCCCCCACAAACTGGGTCCTCATTTCACCTACCTTAGAAAGGATGGAAGGCTGAGTCAACCTTGAGCCTTGGCGAGATTCGAACCCTGCAGTAATTGCAGGCAGCTGGTCTTAAGCAGCTTAATAACAGGGTGCCTTAAACCCTTGTACTACCAAGGCTCTTAGCGGGGATCCCCCTTCATGTTATTTCTACAACCACAACCCTTTGAAGTAAATTCTACATAGTTAGACTACATAACAGGCAGGGGGGAAAACATTCTCCATAAACTATATAGAGTAACATCAGATGATTCATATGCCTACACGTACCTTTGTTTTGTTGCAGGAAAAAAGAAGTTAGAAGACCTGCATACTGCAGAGCATAGATATCTCTCCATTTCCATCCCTCTATTTAAATCCAAATCGTTTTCCTCAGCCCTTTCTAGTCAACCAACTTTCACCATTCTATTTCTAGTCTGGAGAATTGGAGACCTTTGTCCATGTTTATACAGTAATTTTGTATGGTCTGAGAATTCCCACCTTGCTAGATTCAGCTCTTAGAAACTGAAGGAGAGTGATTAGCCCATGTCACCCACAGATTCCCATGATAGAGGATGGATTAAAACTTGCCCTCTCCTATTGTCGTCCAATGGATTTACCATTACAACATACTGTCTCTCTGTCCCTTTGCGTCTTTCTTCAGCACTACTTACATCTATCTTAAATGAGAGGCATTCTCAACATACACTTTCATCTTTTTATCAACTTTTTGTGCCTATCTTTATAGGATGATGATGGCAGAGGACACAAGATATAGCTAGAGAACCAAATAAGATTATCTTTCTCATTGGCGTCTTGTTTCCACAGTATTTAAAGCAATTGATTTAATTCCTAACCTAACAAATTTCCACTGAAATGAGAGAGTGATTTATAAATAAACAAGTTTAGTCATAGTACAGTTATCTAATATCTATCATATGTAAGCTAGATCACAAAGTTATTTAGCTGGCTAATTAATTTTAGTCTTTCTATTTTATTCTTTTATCCCTAGTCTCATAAAATGGTGGTAATAAATCCTTCAGATTACCATTACTGAATTATTTAATTTATGTTCCCTAACAAAGGTCAAAGTAAGTGCAAAGAATCCAGAAGTCTGGATTGATGAAGAATGGACTACATTATGGAAACATCTATCTTGCTACATAATGCAAGATAAGAAAACCAATCTCTTTGCCTTGTTTTCTGATGCTAAAAAGAGAATATTACACACTGACATTTGCAAGGTACAACCAATATGATGCATCATTCTCAATATATTTTGAAAAGCTGCAGACTCTCTTCAAAGGCCACCAGGCCAAACTTAACTTTAAGCAAAATGAGATGGCTGTCTGAGGACACAGAGGGGGCCAGGCAGCAACCAAGTATTGGAGAAGAAAACTTTTGTGGTCCAGATGTGTCTGAGAGCAGATGTGGGAAACTACTATCAGATATTGGAATGGTATATTGGAATGATCCCAGGAGGTAGAAAGAAGAGAACTGTCAAAGAAATGTTGAGACTCTAGAAAGAGTGCAGAGAAGAGCAACGAAGATGATTAGGGGACTGGAGGCTAAAATATATGATGAACAGTTGCAGGACCTGGGCATGGCTAGTCTAGTGAAGAGAAGGACTAAGGGAGATATGATAACAGTGTTTCAATATTTGAGGGGCTGCCACAGAGGGGAGTGGCTCAAGCTATTTTCCAAAGCACCTGAAGGCCAGACAAGGAATAATGGATGGAAACAGAACAAGGAGAGATTCAACCTGGAAATAAGGATAAATTTTCTGACAGTGAGAACAATCAACCAGTGGAACAGCTTGCCTTCAGAAGTTGTGGGAGTTCATTACTGGAAGCTTTCAAGAAGGGATTGGATTGCAATCTATCAAAAATGGTGTAGGGTCTGCTGGGCGGGGGGTTGGATTAGATGACCTACAAGGTCCCTTCCAATTCTGTTAATCTGTAAATAGAAAGAAAAAAAGCAGCTGAACCCATAGCTGAAGTGTGGGTGGAGAAAGCAGCCAAACCACCTAAAAAGGTGGTTAGAAATAAGAAATAATGGGTGGAAGATTATTAAAGAGAGATCTAAAATGGAACTTTCTTCTACAATTTACAGTATTTCCATGCTACTGCCATTCCTTCACCTTCCAAATCTTAAAAAGAGTTTAAAATTTGAGCCACAAGGGCTCCTACCACCACCAAGCTCAAAATATGAAAAACGAGTATGAACTGATCCAGTTGACCAACAGGGAATTCCAAAATGGATGCTCCTCAGTATTCCACCCATGCCCAAGAATCTCATTGATTCTCTTTGTGAGGAAAAGCTGGTACATTAAAACTAGATATGAGCTTTCAATTTGAGATATAGAGACCTCAGGGTCAGAGCTTTCTATGGGGCAAGAAATTTTAAATTGATGTCTGTTGCATGTTTAACAGACATAAAAACTGAGCAGAGCTTTGACACCCTGTAATTATAATATTATTCATGTATGATTCTGGATAATGATTCAGTCAGTTTACCCTACTTGGCAGGCTTTGTTGTGAGAAAAAGTAGGAAAGGCACTCTCCACTCCTTGAGCTCCTGAAGGAAAAGGGAAATATGAAAGTACTAGCCCCCCCCCAAAAAAAACACAACAACAGATAAGTGAATGGCATATTTTCCAACTTGCAAATGACATAAAAGTCAAAATTAAAACTCGGGAGCTAGATGCTTATCTTTTATTTTGACTATGATGTACTTTGCAATTTGACTCAACTGAACACTTTGCCTGTTCAGTTCTGGGAACACCCACCATTTAAAAGGGGTGCAGAAGAAGTTACCTCAGGTTTTTTCAAAAGATTAAATTGTTGCACTACTGTGCAATAATTAACTGAAATTCTCATATGTATGACTTAAAGAATGACAAAGGCACTTTAATCATATATGATTTACTACAATTTGAGTCTGGGAACCCATTTGGGAATTGCTTTGGCCTTTTAATAAAAGTGAGATTAGATTAAAAAGTAAAGATTCCCCAACATTGGGTAATTTAATAGATTTGAACTGTATGAAAACTTTCTAATCAAAATGGCATTTGTAAATTTATTCATCATTGTTTTTGATGTAATTATATTTATTGGCTTTTTCTTAAATGATTTTAGTAGTTCTGAAAGAAAGGCTAAATGAAAGGGGTGTAACTATGTCATTAAATTAGCTGAATACTAGTTTGATTTTTTTTTAAAAAAAAAAAAAGTCATTTCATGGACTGTGCCAGGTATGATAAAAATGTTTTATAATGAACAAGGAAAAGTTGGTATATAAGAAAGTATAGGATCAAATAAATCACAAATTTCTATTCTTTCTGTAAACCTTCACCCACATTTCTAAAAGGGATACATTAATAAATTGTACATAACATCCATTATATTTCATATATTCATTTATTTACAGTTCAAGACCTTGTCACAAAATTTAAAATACAGCACATCATTAAAACTTACTGTATATACAGATAATGCATACACATATAAGAGGCAGAAACCCAATAAAATTAGCATTTCATTGGAGGTATAGCTAAGGGTATAGATTAAAAAATTGCTACTTCTTTCAGAACACCTGGGTATTGATTGTTTAGTAAGAATACTTCAATGTCCTCTTCATATTTCATCATATTTCATTTTTGTTATGCAAACATCTTGAATAAGAAAGCTAGCATTTCAAGGCAAAACTCCAGTTCTTCCTTTGCTGTGTTAGTTTTCTGTATGCAAAGATTATCTTTCACTCACGGGTGAAATCTACTTACCTTTCTTACTGGTTCAGAAGTGCATGTGCTGCATGTGCGTGTTCGCTTCGCTCATGTGTGCGCACATTGATGCACGCGCAGACCTTCAGAAACACATTACTTCCTGGTGTCAGCCATTTTATTTGAGACGACATCAAAACCTGACACCTGGTTGGACTTCCGGTTTGCTGGCCTCCGGCGAAGACGGTCTCTTCTTAAGGACCGCCAGCCCCGCCGCCTGTAGAGCCGCTTCGATATCGAGAAGCAGCTTGAAAACTCCGAAATCCGTAGGATTGCAGGAGGAGAGAAGGCAAGGCACAGGTTGAGCCCCTGTGAGCCCCCAGAGAATCGCTGCTGGGGAGGAAACAGGAGCGGCTCCCTTTCAACTTGCCAGACTCCGGATGGCGTGGGATGATTCTGCTTCCTGCAGAACAAGCCGGCTGCAGCAAATGTCTAAATTGAATGAAACCAACCTTAACAAACAGTGGAAATATCAACTTGAACCCTCAAACTTGGAAATCGCAAGTATTAATGCTTTGGTGACTTTTTAACTTAAGAGAAAGTACGAATGAGTGAAAGTGATTTGAAAAAAAAAATGGCGCCCAGCAGCAGAGTTAACGAGCTAGCGAGAGTGATCTTGTGAAGCTACTTTGATCTGTTACAAAGTTGCTCTGCCTGTAATAAAGAGGAACAGGAGAAGAGGAAAAAACTCTTTCTTTAAAATCTGAGCCTGCTTCAGTCTAGTTTCTATTTGATAAAACCTGGGGGACTTTTTCAGAAATCTTTGTGGAGGTGGAAAAGGAAAAAGGATTTCTCTTTTCAGAAAATCTAACTTACGTGGCAGGATGGCTTCAAAGAAGCAGGAAGGAAAGGCAGCAGGGGGGGATCCCCCACACATAAACATGAACTGCAGCTTCCTCCCGCCCAACAGACTCAGAAAAAAGATTTTGATTTTGAAAATTTAAAAGAATTTATCTCTCAGGCTTTGGATGATAAATTTCAAAAATCTCAACAGGAAATAGATGATAAACTTCAAAAATCTCAACAGGAAATTATGCAGGAAATCAATGAAATTAAAGATATGGTGAAACAGGATTATGGCAAGGTGACTAAAAAAATATCGGATGTGGCGTCTGGCCTCGCAGAATTTATTATTAAAGTGGACTCCAAAGTGGAAGAATTCAAATCAGAACTCAATGTTAAGATTAAGGACAATGATTATAAAATTTCTGATGTTGATGATAAAATGCAGAGAGTTGAAAATGAAATTATAATGATGCAATTCAGGGCCATGGAATTCGCTATAAGGCTCAGAGGAATCAGAGAGGATGATAGACAGGATTTGAGACAGATTTGTGCTGATGCCTTGGCTGTGTTATTAAAAATTAATCCTGAAGTGGTTTTTTATAAAATAGATAAAATTTACAGAGTGAATTCCTGGGTGGCCAGACAAAGACAATTGCCTAGAGATGTGGTGATATATTTTACAGACAGAAGAATAAGAAATGATATCCTGCAAAAATCTTTTCTCTCCTCTGTGCAAGTGGGGGGGGGGGGCTCAAATTGGAGTTTATAAAGAATTGCCACCCAAAATGTTGAAAGCTAGAAAACATTTTGGTTTTCTAGTAAATGAATTGAAAAAACAAGAGATATCATTCCGGTGGGATGCCCCAACTGGTATAATTTTGAAATACAATGGAGAAAGACATCGGTTGAACACTGTTGAGAAGGTGGAATATTTTTATTCTACTATTCTTAAAGAGAGAACACCATCTCCACGTACATCCACAGTGTTGGAGATTAAGGAGAGTGATAAGAAGCAACTCCAGCAAGAGCTGCAAGAACAGTCTAAGCAGGTGGAGCCAGAGGAAATGCAGGGTGCTGTAGGAGGTTTTCTGGAGGAGCACCTGTTAGAATCTTCTCCAATCTTGGACCCGGCTTGGATGGTTGAAGTCAAAGACCAGCGTATAACTCGTGCAAATTCTAAGCAACTTAAAGAAAAGCAACAACAGGAAAGACAATACAAAAAGGGAGCTAAGAGTACTACACAAGAGACTGAAGCCATGGGGGGAGCAAAACCAAAGATTTCGGAAGATCTTCGGCTATTCTGCTCGTTGCTTCAAAAAGATAAAGATGACAATTAAGTGCTTATTTTGGAATGTGAATGGGTTGAATTCATTACAGAAAAGGAAGAAGTTGTTCGCATATTTGAGACAATTTAATAATGATATAATTTGTTTACAAGAAACTCATATTAGAACTCAAGATCAAAAATACTTGATAAATTCTAAATTAGGAACACATTTTATAGCTTCAACTTTGCAAAAAAAGAATGGTGTGGTTATTTATGTAAACAAAAGATTGACAGCTAAAATTATAGAAGCAGATGAAGATGGTAGGTTTATAGCAATTGAATTGCTTACAGTAAACGGCCAAATTCTTTTGATTGGAATTTATGCTCCCAACCAACAACAGGATCACTTCTATAAAATGCTACACACTAAAATACTGCAATGGGACTATAGATCTATTTTAATTATGGGAGATTGGAATGGAGTAATTGATTCTAAATTAGATAAGAAGAGTTTGGCGAAATCTAGGATTAGACTAACACAGACTTTTTTTGATTTGAAAGAAGATTTGGAATTAAAAGATATTTGGAGAATACATAACCCCAAAGAATTGGACTATACTTTTTTTTCTGATAGACATAGATCCTTCTCTAGGATTGATTTTATTTTGTTGTCAGATGATCTACTTGTTAAGACAAAAAGAACAAAGATTTTTCCAAGAACTTTGACCGACCATAGCCCAGTATGGATAGAAATTGAGATGGGTAAAATTGAGAGACGATCATGGAGATTAAATGAAAACTTGTTCAGATATGAAAAAAATATAACAGAATTTAAGAAGCAGCTGAAAGAATTTTTTGAAATGAACTTGAATAAGGGTACCCCAGTTGAAATTGTGTGGGATGCGAGCAAAGCTTACATGAGAGGGGTACTCATTTATATGAATTCTAAACACAGACTGAATCGACAAAAGAAAAGATCTGAATTGGAAGCAGAAATAAAGAATAAAGAACAGTTACTTATTAAAAATCCAACAGATGATACATGGTGCAAATACATGGTGCTATAAAACTTTTGAAAGATCAATTTCAAATGCTTATGGCGGAACAAGTTGCAACAAACCTACAATATGCGAGGCACAATACATTTTGTAATGCCAATAAACCGGGCAGATGGTTGGCCTATGCATTAAGGAAGAAGCAGAGTATACGGACTATTGATAGTATTGATATTGGAGGGAAAGAAATCTTTCAACAAAAATTAATTAAAGAAGCTTTTGTAGACTATTATACTAAACTATATGCTAAAGATGATATGCAGAATGGACTTATAGAAAAATACTTAGATAATAAAAGAGTCACAAAAATTACTAATCAACAAAAGGAAAGAATGAATTATCCTATAACAGAGGAGGAGATAATAGTAGCAATTAAACAATTAAAAACAGCTAAAGCTCCTGGAACGGATGGTTTGACTGCAGTGTATTATAAAACTTTGCAAGCAGAAATGGTGGAACAACTTAGAGATTTATTTTGTAATATTCAACAAGGGGGTAAAATACCCCCATCATGGACAACAGCTTATATTTCTTTGATACCAAAAGAGCAAGTAGGTCCTAAAAAACCAGAGAATTATCGACCAATATCTCTTCTGAATACTGATTATAAAATTTATGCAAAAGTACTAGCCAACAGGTTGATGCCAGTAATCCAAGAGGTGATTCATGATGATCAAGCGGGATTTATCGAGGGCAGATACATGAAGGACAATGAAAGGCAAGTAATAGACTTATTGGAATATCTTGAGAGGAATAAACAGGTACCTGCAGTGCTGGTCTTTTTGGATGCGGAAAAGGCCTTTGATAGAGTGGATTGGAATTTTCTATTAAAGACTTTAAAAAAGATGGACTTTGGGGACCAATTTATACAGGCGGTTTCAGCAATTTACCAAGAGCAAAAGGCACAGATTATTATTAATGGAAGCTTGACAACAGAGTTTAAAATTGAGAAAGGAACAAGACAGGGATGTCCGTTATCCCCATTGCTATTTATTTTAACACTAGAAGTCTTGTTAAATACAATACGGGACTCTAATATTTTGAAAGGTATAATGATAAGGCAAGAGGACTACAGAATAAAGGCATTTGCAGATGATCTGGTCGTTACCTTAACACAACCAATGGAATCAATAATCCAGATGAAAGACATTATACAAGACTATGGTAAAGTTTCAGGTTTTAGATTGAACCAGAAAAAAACTAAGATGATAGTTAAAAATATGACACAAGATCGTAAACATGAGCTTGAAAGGAGGGCAGGTTTTGAGATTGTACCAAAGGTTAAATATCTAGGAGTTCAGGTTGCAGAATTAAATATGAAACTGTTTCAAAATAATTATGATGTGTTGTGGCGAGATGTGCAGAAAGATATGGAGACCTGGAAAAAACTGCAGCTGTCTCTACTTGGAAGAATAGCAGCAGTTAAGATGAACATTTTGCCAAGATTTTTGTTTCTGTTTCAAATGATTCCGGTGCTTAAAAGTGATAAACAACTGAAAGAGTGGCAAAGTGGAGTGAATAAGTTTGTTTGGAACGAGAAAAAACCGAGACTGAAATTAAAAATTATGCAAGATGTTCCAGAATGGGGAGGTCTTAAACTTCCAAACCTACAGTTATATTAGCAGCTTTATCTCAAGCAAGTGATTGGTTTGGAAGGAAAAAGACTGGAATATTGAATATAGAAAGTTTTGATCTTGAATTTGGATGGCATGCTTACTTATTTTATGAAAATAAAGTGGACAAAGTATTTAAAAGTCATATACTTAGAGACTCCCTGATGAGAGTTTGGAAGAAGCACCGACTTAAATGGGATTATAAAATACCGCTATGGCTGGATCTTGGTCATATTATTTGGAATACAAATATAATGTCACTCGGGGGGGGGGGTTATACAAAGAGGTTCTTTTTACAGATGCGGGCAGATGGCAGTTGAAGACATTGGAGACACTGTTGGATGAAGGGATTAACTTAACTTGGTTACAGTATAATCAATTTCAATTGAGATGGAAAGCGGACCAAAAAACTGGTATTATGTTGCATGAGGAAGAACTGGTTAGACATATAAAAGAGAAAGGTCCAATGCATATTAAAAGGCTTTATAATGTCTTGTTAGAAAAAGATTCAGAAACTGAATTGGTTAAAGATTGTATGATTAAGTGGGCACAGAATTTTGAAGAACCAGTGATGTTGGATACATGGGAAAAATTTGGGTTCAGAATGTTAAATTTACACAGTCACAGAATTTGAGGGAAAATTTTTATAAAATGTTTTATAGATGGCATTTAGACCCTAAGAAATTATCATGCATGTACCCTAATGTTCAGCCAAAATGTTGGAGATGTGATTGTTTAGATGCTACATATTATCATGTCTGGTGGACTTGCAAGGAAGTTAAAGCTTTTTGGATAAAAATTTGGTGGGTTATGCAGAATGTTTTGAAGAAAAAAATTCAATTTTCTCCACAATTGTTTTTATTGGGTATAGTTAAGGGGTTTACATTGGGTGAAACAAAGTTGATATTGTACATGATAACAGCAGCGAGATTATTGATAGGTAAATACTGGAAAAATGAAGCTTTGCCCACTATCAAGGAATGGACTTTGAAGATGGCCAGTTTTGCAGAGATGGCGAAGATTTCAGCATATTTAAAAGATTGTTCACAAGAGACTTATGAATGGAAATGGAAAAAGTGGATAGATTATGTGCAGAACAAATATCAAACCAGGAAGTATCAAATAGCTTTTATTTGAAAATGTTAGATTAAGATAGAAATATTTTAATGCAATGAAGATGAAAAACTATAAGGGGGATGGAGGGGTTCAAGTTTTATACAAAGGGTTTTTTTTTCTTGATCTGAGTATATTGTGTGGAAGTCCGGGGGGAGGGGAGGGTTAGGGAGGGTTAGGGAGGATGAGGTTGGGAAGTTTGGGGTGGGTTGAGGGGGGGGAAGGGGTGAAAATGTAATTGTAAAACTTTTGCAATAAAAAAAAAAACCTGACACCTGGTTAAAACCAGGAAGTAACGACATCCGGGCAGGTGGGTGGAGCTTTGTTCCACCATCGCTACCAGATCGCCAAACCAACCACGACGATCGCTAAAGGATCACCCAATCCGGTCCGAACCAGGAGCATTTCATCCCTGCTTTCACTGATCTTACCCAGCAGATCAATGAATTTATCACCTATTGACCAATATTTTAGGATTCCAAGGATTGGGGTAAGCCTGTGAAGAAGTCGACTGGCCTATATTCTCTACTTGCATATTTTGAACCACAGGATGATACAATGATCCAATGCAATCTTGGGGCAGTCATCCTTCTGATACTGTAGTTGCCATGGAGACTGGTTCATTGGTTTTGGATCCAGCCCCTTAAAAGTCATTTAGATCAATTTGATAGCTTGGAGCTCTCAAGCATTTTGTCTCTGTTAATACGGAAATAACTTCAAAATTAACAACATACTTAACATTAAATCAGGGTATGGAAAAACACTTTGATGTCATTCAAATAGCTAATGACTTGCTTCTTTACTGAAAAACTGAAAATTAGAGCTATGGAAAACAATTATACTTGTTCAATAGCACTTGTAGGCACTCCCTAAACTTCAATAAGAGAAAATAATACTAAAACTAATGCTCATAAAATGTAAAATAGCTTTTGTCCTGACTCGCTGCTCTGACATTCCTAAGTGTGGGAGGGAGGGAGAGAGGGAGAAGATCACTCTAATTGGTTTGACTGCCAATCATTTTCCCTCTGCAGTTGGGGTCATGCCTCCACCATCCCATCTCTAGCAGTCTTTTCACTCAGTCAATTGGATCAGACTTGAGTGCCTTTTGCTCTTTAGTTAATTTCCTTTTGGACTGATTTCTACGTTGTTTTTGTGGCACTTAATAATATTTGGTTGAGGGTTACGCGACGTGGGACTAGCGATATACGCTGCGCCGGGTGAGTTGGTGTTCCTGGGCTCCGGACGCCAGCCACCACCATTTTAACTTTTTTTACGGCGCTTCTGAGGCTTGACTTTTATTATTACTGCAACCTCTTGTAGCCATTAGCCGTGGGTGTGAGAGCTGGTTGTCTGGTGTGCCGGCAAAACCGCCTCCACCCTCGCAGCCCTCGGCGCCTGACAGTGACTTTAGAGTTCCTGCCTGGCTGGCATACTCAAACATCGGGAGGACGCTTTGTGGCGGTTGAAACTTCCCGCCTAAACTTTATTGCTTCCCTGCCTGTCAGTTGGTGGCGCAGAGGGAAAGCGGAGCTCGTATTCCATTCTTCGGTGCTGGGTGGTTCTTTTCTGGTGTTGCGGTATGCTGAGGGGCTCTCCTATTCACTACCGCCCTTTTTTGGTGCCGGCTGTTGTCCTTTTCTGTGACTGCAGTGCGCTGAGGGGATCTCCTGTTCGCAACCGCCATTTTGAGCTGTCTTTTCGCATGGCCACCATTTTTGTAAGCATCACCTTGAGCTCCTTCTGTCATAGCTTCTGACCCGACTCTACAGAGCTGTAACTGAAGCGATGGGCTGCAGACATCATTCTTGCAGTGATCAGCCTCCTGCCATCATTCTACACTTCGCTATGGGGACTACGATTCAGGGAAGTGTTATATTTTTATTACGTGTGGTGTTTTGTGGGAAATTTCTTTAAAAAAAAATCTTTTAATTAATATTGTTGCTGGCAATGGCAGACGGAGACCTGTCTTCAGACCTTGAACAGGTTCCTTCCCCGCCCAGGGTTCCTTCGCCCAAGCCCGCTAAGAAAAAGAGAGGCAAGAGTCATGCTGTGGGTCAGCCTCAACTACCTGGACCCTCTCAACCAGCCACGGCCATTCCAGGGGTGGATAAGGCAGCTCTATGCAGGCACAATGCCCTCGAGCGCCAATTCAATAGGGCACAACGCCAAATACAGTCTGGCCCTTGCCCTAGTTTCTCTCAATCTGCTGTGGCTCAGCAGTCTGTCATTGATGCCTTCGCTACTCAGGAGACTGATAATGTGACATGGCCACAGAACAACCTGACCTTTGGGCCACAGGACCAGCCTGAGATTGCTGTACAGGAAGGATTTGATCAGCAGGGACACGCCCAATCTGGTTCTATGCTCCTGCATCCCTAGAGGCCTCCTACTATACCTGAGGCCACGTTCACCCCGACAGCTGCGGGTTTCCCGGTGGGGGAAGGTCATACCGGTGGACAACCCTTTGACTTTCAGTCATTGATTTCTCAAGCTATTACCCGCATCTTTCAGGCAGGGTTACAACAAACCAGCTATCTTATACCATCTGAGGTCTGTGCTAGCTCAATTTGCCCTGCCCCCTTGGCCCCACCTCAACCTTCAGCTCAGGCCTTTGGTCACTTGGAGGAATCTCTCCAGGATGAGGTTTACCTTGAGGACTTTAAACTCTCAGAGGATGAGGAAATGATTCCGGATAAACCGGCCTTTCTGAGGTTGTTTAGACCTTCATTGTTCAAGTCACTCCTGCATAAGGCTAAGATGGCCACAAATATGGGCCAAGGACTTGACCAGCCTTCAACTTCTCAATCACAGCCTGATCCCAATGGAAACTTATTTCTGGTACCCAAACCTGATTATGACTTTGTACCGTGTCCAGACCTTTTCTCACAGGTAATACAATGGCCGTGGGAGCATCCCGGATCTCTTCCGGGACCCAATAGTTTCGATAGAAAACTATATTGTTCAGGACCTGAGTTTGATGCCTTGCTTCAAGTACCATCTGTGGACGAGCCTGTGGCTAGCCTGACGTCGTCTTCGGTTCTTGTCAGTGAGGTTGGTGAAGGTCTCAAATTAGAGGACAAACGGGCTGAGTTGGCATTTCGCAAAACCCACCAGGCGGCTTCTTTACTGAAAAACTGAAAATTAGAGCTATGGAAAACAATTATACTTGTTCAATAGCACTTGTAGGCACACCCTAAACTTCAATATATGAAAATAATGCTAAAACTAATGCTCATAAAATGTAAAATAGCTTGTTGTGACATCTCAGTGGACATCTGCGCAAGTGGCAAATTTCGCCCTAAAAACAGCTATCTCTAAGATTCTGGATCTGGGCTCTTTTGGAGAAGATGGAGGGGTGAATAGCTAGGTTGGCTTTGGCTACTCTTGATGTGAAAATGTATGTTGATCCATCTGGTGGGTCATGAATAATTTAATAAATGGTTTAAACCAGATGTTGTGAACTATTGAGGCTGATTTTTTAAATTTCCTCTTCCACATCAAAAGGTGAAGATAACCAGTTCAACTGATATAAATGGACCTAATCTGGCCATTTGCATTGGTTAAAACAGAAATGGGTGCCACAGGACCATTTGTATTTTTTAACGCCCCTTTGTTCAATCTTCAAAATTTCTCTTGCCATCATTGCTATAAAAAAAAAAGATGAAAATGACTGTATAGGCCCTAAAATATTGGCTCTTTTTTTAATAAAAGGATCTCCTAATTGTCTCCAAAAATGCACCCTTTCCAAACTATTAAATGCAGTCCTTGATCTATAACCATAATCTACAAACACACATCTTGATGAAGGTTGGACATGGAATGAGTATAAAGTTTTTCCACCCATCCTTGACAGCAAAAACTAAAATTGACATTTCAAATGTCATTCCCAATGCTATTCTTCATTCTGCCTTAGTCTTCTTCTCAATCAGCAGCTGTAGAGGAGGTCAAAACAGGGAAATTAGTGTTTGAGACATGAAGAGAGAAGCCCTGATCTTTGAAAGTTGCTCTCCTAACAATCTGGGCTGGAAACAGTGCTCAGAAGAAGTCTTACATTAGAACAAAAAATTCCAATATATGCTGTACATTCAAAGGAAAATGTTACAGGCAAGCAATGTAAGGCAACAATATCATGGCCTGTTTTCTCATGTGTTTTCATGGCAAATGTGGGGAACCTTGTCTCAATGAGGAAAATGGGAGGGTCTGCATCTACATATAACTGTAATTAATCCAGGAGTCATTGTGGTTGTAAATTTAGGCATTGCATGATTGGATTTGAAGTTATGACCATTTTTTATTTCAGTTTTTAAAGAAAAAAAAATCTTTAAAGCAGTACTGCATTGTACAAATAGAACCATTTAGTCTATTGAGGCTCAAAATCAAATCAAGCTGCTAGCAGCTTTTCCAACTAACATATTTTATTAAATTATTAAAATTATTGAATTCACAAAAATGTTTGCCTTTGAATAAAATGCATTAGTCAGAGAAAGCCTCCTTCTAATCATACTGTAATAATTCAACCAAAAGCTATCTAAATCTATTTTGTGTAGTTGGATGCTCCTAACTGACCTCTCCCAAATCATTTTGTGTGTGTGTGTGTGTGTGTGTGTGTCTGTCTGTCTGTCTGTCTGTCTGTCTGTCTGTCTATCTATCTATCTATCTATCTATCTATCTATCTATCTATCTATCTATCTATCATCTAGATGTATAGATACACACACAATATATACTATATATATGTATGTATTTGTTTATGTAAGTTTTTTGTTTATGTAAGTTTTCACGGGTATGTATGTGTGTATAGTTAATATTTCGGGTTTCTTCCCGTGTAATTGTGGATATATCCCTAAAAGGGTAGAAGCGACGTTTCAGCAGAATCCCATCTGCCATCTATATATGTATGTATATATATGTGTGTGTGTGTGTGTGTGTATGTGCGCACATACACACACACTAAATTAGTGATGTCTATGAGATTCTCAGTCATCCAGGTCATGGTTGTCCCAAAGGTGCTTTTTCAAGAAGCAATTGGACTTTCTGGTTGTTCTTTGAAGACATTTCGCTTCTCATTCAAGAAGCTTCTTCAGCTCTGACTGGATGTTGGCAATGGAAGGATTTATACTCCTTGCAGACACCTGGTCATTTGCATTCTTTTAGCCAGTCGTTAAGGCCACCTGGAGGTTTATCTGTGTCATCATGGTCTACTGAGTGGTGCAAATGGGTGTGGAGCCTTGTTGGAATTATTGAAAGGACTGTAATGTAGACTGGAGATAAATGATGTTGTATCCTTCCCCCTCTGTTGAGAGAGGGCTGTTCAATTTTGACATAGATGGCCTCTTTGACCTCTCTTTCTTTCTTTTTTTAATTAGTTTTTTATTTTTAAATATACATCAATATCAATACATGAACAGTGTGGTCCCTGGGCATAATTCATTTTGATACAAACATCAATAATGATAAGCATAATAATTGTTATATTAATCAAACTTATATAATCCTAGTATTAATATACATGGTTTTTTTTAAAGTAGTTATTCAATATTTCAATATTCCATTTTTAATGCAAATAATGTTGTAAGCATATATGGTAATACTATTTTTCCCCCTCTAATCTTTTCCATCAAATTATTACTTATATTCTATTATATAAAAATATATATCTGCTAATATTCCTCCTATTTCTTATTTCTTCCTCTATTCTAACTTCTAATCAGCTCATTATTGCTAATCCTAATATTAATACACATGTTTATATGAGGCATAGCCCTTCATTATTTAATTGTTCAAAGTCACAATACACCATTCAAGTACCAATCTTCCCATTATTTAAACATACTTTATAGTACCTTTTTCCAACCTCCGATCTTTCCATCTAACTATTGCTTCATATAAAGGTGTGTATTCTTATTCCTACCTTTATTCAAATTTCTAATCAGACCATCTTTATATTAGAATATATATGTATATGTCTTTGGTTATTCGGGTTTTCTCCCGCGTAAAATTGGAAGTATCTTGGCAACGTTTCAACGAAGTCTCATTCATCATCTTCAGGCTTTGTGCTTCTAGGAGCAATGTGTGATCACAGCTGTTTCTTCCTTTTAACTGCCAGTGGGGATGTGAACTGATTGGGTGGGAGCTTGGCTGTGTTCTGATTGGGTGGAGGTGTGTTCTGATTGGTTGGGGGCTTGGCTGTGCTCTGATTGGATGGGGGTTGGCTGTGCTCTGATTGGTTGGGGGTGTGTTCTGTTTAGGTTGGGGCTTGGTTGTGCTCGGGTTAGTCTGAGTTGCAGGGGGATTTGAGCTGGTGAGCTGCGTTGCTGTTGTTTGGCTTCGCATTCGTGGTTGTGCCATATCTTCATGGTGGGTGTCAGTTTGCAAGCCAGACCACAGCTGCATCAATAGCCACTTTAAACCCCTCCAATCCATACATGAAGCAAACTGACACCCACCATGGTGTCTTCGGCTTCGTGCCTGTGTGAGCAAAGCGTGATCGGAGCTGCCGTCTCTCTATAAATACTGGTGGGGAGATGTGGGGTGCTGGCTTTGTTGCAACCAACCCGCTCACAGCAACAAACATACATACATACATACATGTATGTATGTATGTATGTATTCTAGCCATCAACTCTTGCCCATTTTAATACTTGGATTCTTATTCATTTTTTGGCTTGCCTCCCATATTCCTCTCTTGGGTCTTTATCTCTATCAACATCTGTATCTTCACCATTCTGACTGAATATTTCTCCCATCTCTATCTTCCTAAACTGCCAGGTCTCTAGAATATCCACCCAAGCCCCTATCTCCCTTTCAAAGGTATCTTCCTGGTTATCCGATTCCATTTTTAAATCTCTTAAAGTGCTTTTCCCTTGGTTTATTTCATCAGTCATTATTATCTTTATCATCTTCTTCCCATCTTCTTGCTTTGTTTGCTGATTTGTCCATTCTGTCTTTTCTTCCATTCTTTCTGCTCTCTCCTCTCTTTCCTGGACTCTTTAATCTTCATTCATCATCAGTTGTAGCATATTTTCTATTTTTTCATATATGCCTTTATCTCTCTGTGATTCTTTTCCATAGTACCCCTAATGCTTTGAAACATCAACACCATTTCTCTTGAAAACTCACTCCTTTCCCCCTGATGGAGCATCTTGTCTTAATTTAATAAGTCCTGCTCTTACTAAAGTCCAAAAGAAATATATTCCAGTCCAATGTTACTCTTCAGAAAGTTCAGTGATCATAGTCCTTTACATCTCAGAATTATTAATCAATTCCATTTAAGTAGTCCAGGAAGCTTCCACAAGTCAAGTTGCTTTACCTAAAAGTCTTCCTTATTATCATAACAGAGTCTCCAGTAATCATAAAGTAACTAGTTATAGAACAGTAAGTGTCACCACAATCTTCCAGATGACTGTTATTTCTCTCATCAAAAAGTTTTTCTAAACTTGTAGGGGTCTGGTATATTCCATTCACCAGTAGATGGCACCCTCAGCTGAGGTTTCAGCATTGTTTCAAGTTTTATAGATTTTAATCAATCCAAATTTAATTCAGTTTATGGAGGCAAAGTCAACTATTCAAGTAAATTCATGTAGATAGTCCAGCATTTTTAATGCCTTTCCAAAACAATGCCTTCCCAATTTAAAAATCCAATTTTCTGTTTTAAAAGGTCTTTAGCTTTTCTCCCCTTAGTTCCTTTCTTTTGGGTCTAGGATTTTTCTCTCTATGGTAGCTTGCTGCTTTAAAAAATAGTTCTAAGAGTCTCTTTTCCTGGATTTTCCTCTTTCTTTTTTTCTTTAAAGTTAGGGTCTAAATAAAAAGGAATCTTCTCACATAGCTCCAATCACTGTTCATCTGCACCACTTCTGCATGTTTCTTTGTTGCCTCAGCTATGCCAGCTTCATGGCAGTCATGATGGCTGCCTCTTCTTCTCATCACGGGAGAGGGAAGAAGCCCTGAGTCCAGCAGGAGAGTTGCTACTCTCCCCAAACTACAGGGCTCCCCTCTTTTCTTCACCATCCCTACTGGGTGGCTTTAGCTCCTTTGGAGCCCTCCAAAAGGGAGAACTCAGGGTGGGAGTGCGGAGAGCTGCTCCTCATGTCCAATACCACCACAGCATCAGCCAGAGGTCCCCTCTTTGACCCCTCTTTCAAACCAGCAGTCATCATGTGGACTTTGCTGTGTTCAAAAGAGTGGCCTTTGTTTTTTAAATGCAGATGGACTGCTGAATCTAGTCCTGATGGGTTTGTTCTCCTATGTTATGCCATGTGTTTATGAAGTGGTTGTTTTGTTTCCCCAATGTACAGATCTGCACAAGGCTCACTGCATTGTACTGCATATACCACATTGCTCAGTTTGTGTCTGGGTATTTTATCTTTGGGATGGATAAGCTTCTGCCTTAGTATATTCTTGGATTTGAAGTGTGCACACATGTTGTATTGGCTGAAGATCCTCCTGAGCTTTTCCGATATTCCTGCAATGGAATGACAAGGTTGCTTCATTTATTGTTCTCTTTGTTGTCTATTATGGAAGAACTCCTGTAGTTTTTTGAGATTTGATGAAGGCCCACTTGGGATAGCCAGACATTCCTTGAAAAAGGGAAAGAAAAAGAACTAAAACATATCAAGGAAGCCCACCTGCTGCCTTCTCCTACACCCCCACACCCCTTCCCCTCTCTCCTACACATTGACACCCCTTTCCTATGTTCTACACACCAACACCCCCTTCCCTCTCTCTTACACCCCCACACCCCTTCCCTCTTTCGTACACCCCCATGCCCCCTTCCCTCTCTCCTACACACCCACACTCTCTTCCTTCTCTCTTACACAAATTACCCTCTTCCCTCTGTCACACACACCACCAACTTTCCCAGCTCTCTGTCAATTTTTCTAGCCATCTTTCTCTGCTGACTGGGGAGAGTTTTTAAAGATGGAGAACAACAACTGCATTTATATTGTGTTCTTTAAATTCAATTAAAAATTTTTTATCAGGGTTTGTTGTTTTGATGGATTGCCCTGAACAGCAGACAGACAAGAAATATTTTAAATTGATCAATAAATAAAACATGCTTTTCAACATGCACCCTCCCGCCATAGACACGCTCCTGCCATAGACAAGAAATGATTCCCAACTTAGACATTACATGGAACTATGCCTTGTTGAATATTTTCCCTTTTTTGCTTTGCAAACTTGCTAGAGGAAAACAAGTGACAAATGGGTTGACTCATTAGGGAAAGATTTATAAAGATCCTTTTCTGTTTTTGCTCAAAATAAGTGGAGTCTACCAGAGATTAAAAGCACAGTTTGTAGGGTGCTGTTGAATCTAGTCGGTCTCAGCTCTTAGTGATCACACAGGTAGACCTTCCCCAGCATGAACCGTCCTCAACTGACTCTTTAGGTAGTCAAATGCTGCACCCACCGCTGTTGTAACTGAATTCATCTATCTTGCTGTTGATCATCCTGTTTTCCTCCTCTGTCCTTCCACCTTTCCCAGTGTTTCAGTTGTATTATGGATGCAGGTACATGCCTATTTAAATATCATGATTTTAATATGGAATCTGAGGGCTGTGATTTTGGAGATGATGGTATGGATCTGCAAAGCCACATTTTGTCCACACTTTACTAGATGATGGCTTAAAGTGTGAACTAACCCAAGGTTATTTGGGTTGTTTTGTTTAGCCTTTGTCTTACATGTTTAAGGGTTTTTAATGTGTTTTTTTACCTTGTGTTCACCTAGCTTTTATAGCAAAGCTATTTGTTCATGGTGTAATGAGGTGGCTCATGGCTGATTTGGGTTGGGGATTGACTGGCCCAAAATCCTCCAGCTCCTGTATCTAAGGGTGGGCTAGGACCTGGCTCACCTGACTTTTCCTACATTCCCACATCATGGTTGGTGGGTCTAGGACATTCAAGCTCCCACCCTTGCCCACACCTCCTTCACCTCCAGCCTCCCACCTCAGCCAATTTACTGCTAACTTTCCTCCGTTGGCCCTCCCCCGGCCAGTCTCCCTCGCAAATGGGCCTCTGGCCCTCCATCCTGCACCTTTCAGCCCAGCCCATTCGCCAAGACACCATTGGTCCTGGGCCCTTGGCTGCACAGGACAAATAGCCACCATCCAATTGGGTGGGAGGCAGAAACCATGGTACTGCATGGCAGCATATGATTGATAATCACAGAGGCTGTAAGGTTATGGGGGCGGGGGCGGGCCAACTGCACATTCAGTGTCAGGCAGGCAGGATCAAGTGGGAGGAAGGGGTAGGGGGTGGCAGGCCAGAGTCCATGAGCAGAGGCAATGGAGGAAAGGGTAGGAAAAAAAGGAAGCCACTCCTTAGCAAAGTTTTTTTTTAAAGCTGTCACAGGCTCCGGGCAGAGGGGACAACAGGCAGGCAGCAGTGGGCAGAGGGCTTTCTATTTTGACCCCTCCCCCATGTCATTGCCTCCATGCCTGGACTCTGGCCTGATGGGCCTCTGCATGACTGTCAGCTCACCTCTCCCAGCCCACTTCCCGTTTTTCCCTCTGTTCATGCCAGTCTGGTTTCAGTGCCCCTTCCTCCTAATGCCTGTTGTGACTTGGTCCCCTGTTGTACCCACTCCACTGAGTGAATCTTGGGAAGGAAGGAAGGGAGGGAGGGAGGAAGGAAGGAAGGATAGCTGAGGGCCTGGGTGTGGTGTCTGGCACCAGGGATCTCTGCGGTGCTGAGTGGGACCTTGGCAGCAGTTGGATCTTGACATGTAGGCTTTGTTCAAAAAGAAAATAAAAGATACTAGGGTAAAAAATTGTCACAAAAGGCTGCAAGAGGGGTGGTGAAGTGAAAGACAGAGGCAGTTGTGACATTGGGGAGGAAAAGAAGGAGAGAGACAAGAGAAGCTGGGATGGGAGTTTCTTGCAGCCTTCCACAGGGCTGGGAGCAGAAGATTGCCATGGACTTCATTGTGGAGCTCCCTGAAAGTGGGGGGGAAATACAGTCATTTGGCCTGAAGATGGCGGTTTGTGACTGAGGCTCCTGAAGCCTGGGGCAATGTAGGGCTGTTTTGGATTCTTCGAGGGCTGAATTTTCTATCTATGAGCCCCGGCCCAGCAAGAGAATACTGAGGACAGCCTGTTGTGATCTTTTTCGGCTGCTCTGGGTCACTCATGTGGCGGTTTGGACCCGAAGAGCGCTGCGGGATTGTAGCGACACTGACGAGAGGTTCAGGTACGGCTGGGCGGTGCTTCCTGCCTTGGTGTCTCCCCAGCGGTCCCCTTGTGATGGCCGAAATGGGGGTGGGAGTGTGGTGGCGATGGCGTTGGAGTGTCGCTGCCCCCCCTTGGAAGAACTAGCAGCGGCGGGGACGGCGTTGGGACAGCGTTGGGGCGGCGTTTCTTTCACCTCGATGTCCCCCCAGCAAGGGCCGGAGCGTCACTGCCCCCCCCCTTGGAAGAACTAGCAGCGGCGGGGACGGCGTTGGGACGGCGTTGGGGTGGTGTTTCTTTTGCCTCAATGTCCCCCCAGCAAGGGCCGGAACGGTGGGGGGGGGGTACGGAGATGATGGTGGAGCATCGCCCCCCCGAAGGGAAGGCTACCAGCAGCGATGGTGATGTAGGGCTGCGGTGGCAACGAGTAAAATGCTGTCCGCTGGGGTGACGCCGAGGGAGGACTGCCGGGCCCCGCCTGAATCTCTTCGAATCTAGACCTCTACAAACTAGGTCTATTGTCAGCTGTGAGGGAGAGAGTGCAAACCATCGATTTGGAGCTCTCTGGTTGGAGGCTTTATTGAAGATCTGGGAGTTAAAGGGGGGAAGAAGATCTGGTGGAGACTGGGGGAGCTGGGAAGAGCTGGAAGATGGTGTGGACTGTCCCGCCCCCTCTTGGTTTGTCTCCACCCCCCCTTCCTTCCCTCTTTCTTTTTTCCACCGCAGCCTGGTTTGTGGGTGCGGCCTGGACTTCTATCTCCCCGACCAGATTTTTCTTGCACCCGGACTTAATAGCTCCTTGTATGCCCACAGCTGGCCCCAGTTTCCGGCAATTCCATCGGCCCTATTGACATTAACATCTACTTGCTGTGAGGAGAGATGTGAGCCTGGGTGGGGGCACCGAGGGAGTCATCTTGTTGCAGCTGCCACTGTATAAGACCTGCTGACACTGGCCACCGTGCGAGGGTGACCAGGTCATTGCCTTCTGGGACAGCTGCCTGAGACGCCTCTCCACTGTCGTGGGAGGACAGTGGAGTCTGGTTTGACCCCCGGCCGAAATGGTGGACTCTCTCCCCTGGACTTTTCTTTAAACCATCATTAAGAATCCTTGGCCTCTTTCCATCTTTCCCAGACAGACTTTTGGAACCTTAAGATGTATTCATCCGCCGATCTCTGCACTGCGAGACTCCCCCCTCTCGCAGGCCTGGCCCTCCATGTTATCGAGGGCCTATCTTGATGACGGGTCTTGGAACCCCGAGAGATGGCATGCAGCGAAGAGGGGGTTGAGGGGTTTTTTACGTAAATTTTTAATGAAATTTTTAAGGGGTGGGAATAATGATTTTTTAAGGGGAACCGGGAGGAAGACCAAGGGGTTTGGGGGGATGAACCCACTAGGGTCAGAGCCGAGCCCAGCACAGGGGGACGGTTTGGAGGGTGCAGGTCGAGGGATTGGGGAGGGGCTGGAGGACTATCCGGAGGAGGAATTTTCCATCAGCACGGTGAATGGGAGGGGCAGATATGGCAGGAGCAGGGGACCATATCATGTGTCGGGGGCTCGCACTTGCTATCTGAGAGCAATTGCTTGCCCCGGTCCCCAAGGCTCCGCTCGGACACTAGGTGGCTTAGATACTCAGGATCTGGGCCTTCGGCTGATGCTGTGCAATGCCAGGTCCGTGGTAAATAAGGCCCCCCTCATTCACGATCTTATTCAAGAGGGTGGAGTGGACCTGGCGGGTATTACGGAGACCTGGTTGGGCCCGGAAGGCGGCGTCCCTCTGGTCGAAATGTGCCCACCAGGCTTCAGAGCATTCCATCAGCCGAGGGCCCAGGGGAGGGGTGGGGGGGGTGGCGGTTATTATTAACGAGGATCTGGGTCCGAGGGAGACCACTGTGCCTCAGATAGCCGGATGTGAGTCCCTCCTTGTGAGGTGTGGTCATGGGGTTCAGATGGGCTTGTTGCTTACGTACCTGGCTCCCTGCCGCGTGGCAACAGCCCTACCTGAGCTACTCGATGTGATAGCCACGGTGGCAGTAGATACACCCAGGCTTTTAGTCATGGGTGATTTCAACTTGCCATCTGCTGGTGAAACGTCTGAGGTGGCTCGGGAGTTCATGGCTTCCATGACGGCCATGGACCTGACCCAGTTAGTTCATGGCCCTACTCACAGGGGAGGTCACACTCTGGACCTGATTTTTGTCTCTGGCCAGTGGTTGAGTGGTCTTGTTATAGGGGATATAGACATGGAACCCTTGTCATGGACAGACCACTCACTCCTTCGCCTGGATTTTCAAACCGCTGCCCCCTGCCGCAGGGAGGCGGATCCAATTAGATGGATCCGCCCCAGGCGCCTGATGGATCCTGAGAGGTTCCAGATGGAGCTTGGGCCATTTCCTGAGGTTCTAGCACATGACTCGGCTGAGGACCTGGTAGCCGCCTGGGATCGGGCGGCTGGTGGGGCCTTGGACCAAGTCGTGCCTTTGCGGCCTCTGACCCAGTGCCGATCCCGTGCGGCTCCTTGGTTCACTGAGGAGCTGAGGGAAATGAAGCACCGGAAAAGACGCCTGGAGAGCGGTTGGAGGGCCAGTCTCGCTGAATCTGATCGAACACTGGTAAGGTCGCATATTAAGGCCTACCTAGTGGCGATAAAGACGGCAAAGTTTAATTACTTTTCTGCCTCTATTGCATCATCAGGGAATCGTCCGGCCACCCTGTTTAGGGTGACCCGCTCCCTGCTCCATCCGGGAGTGCGGGAGGATCCCTTGGAAGGCAGGGCGGAGGATTTTGGACAATACCTGTATGACAAAATCGCTCAGATCCGGGGGGATTTGGACTCTGACTGGGTAGATCAGGGCAGAGTGACGAGGAATAGTCTTGAGAATGTTATCTGGGGGGACACTGTGACTCCCGATGATGTGGACAGGATTTTGGGGAGACTTAGTACGGCCACATGTTTACTGCACCCGTGTCCCTCCTGGTTGGTACTGGCTTCCCGGGAGGTTACACGAGGCTGGCTCCAGGGTGTTATCAACGCTTCGCTGAGTGAGGGCCACTTCCCCACTGCCTTGAAAGAGGCGGTGGTGAGGCCTCTCCTCAAGAAGCCATCCCTGGATCCGGCAATATTGGCCAACTACCATCCTGTCTCCAACCTTCGCTTCATGGCGAAGGTTGTTGAGAGTGTGGTTGCGCGACAGTTCCCACAATTCCTGGAGGAAACATCTTATCTAGATCCATTCCAGTCGGGTTTCAGGTCTGGGCACAGCACGGAAATGGCATTAGTCGCATTGGTTGATGATATCTGGAGGGCTCGGGACAGGGGCTACTCCTCTGTTCTGGTCCTGTTAGATCTCTCAGCGGCTTTTGATACCATCGACCATGGTATCATGCTGCACCGGCTGGAAGAGTTGGGGGTGGGAGGCACCATTTTGCAGTGGTTCTCCTCCTTTCTCTCCGACCGGTCGCAGTTTGTGTTGGCAGGGGGGCAGAGGTCGACCTCGAGGCCTCTCATCTGTGGAGTGCCACAGGGATCGGTCCTCTCGCCCCTTCTGTTCAACATTTATGTAAAGCCGCTGGGCGAGATCATCCATGGCTTCGGGGTGAGATACCACCAGTACGCTGATGATACCCAGATGTACATCTCCACCCCAGGCCACCCCAATGATGCCCTTGAAGTGATGTCCCAGTGCCTGGAGGCCATGCGGATCTGGATGGGGAGGAACAGGCTCAAGCTCAACCCTTCCAAGATTGAGTGGCTGTGGCTCCCGGCATCCCGATATAGTCAGTTGACTTCATCACTGACTATTGGGGGAGAGTCTTTGGCCCCCACAGAAAGGGCTCGCAATCTGGGAGTCCTCCTGGATATGCAGCTGTCCTTGGAGGAACATCTGACAGCTGTAACTAGGGGGACCTTTTGTCAGGTTCGCCTGATTCGCCAGTTGCGGCCCTTTCTTGATTGGGATTCCCTGTGCACAATCACTCATGCCCTCGTCACCTCCCCTTGAAGAGCACCCGGAGGCTCCAACTGGTCCAGAATGCAGCAGCGCGGGTAGTGATGGGAGCAGCATGGCACTCCCATGTAACACCGCTCCTGCGCGAGCTGCACTGGCTCCCAGTGGTCTTCCGGGTGCGCTTCAAGGTGTTGGTTATCACCTTTAAAGCGCTCCATGGCATCGGGCCTAGCTATCTTCGAGACCGCCTGCTGCTACCGACGACTTCCCATCGTCCCGTGCGCTCCCACAGAGAGGGTCTCCTCAGGGTGCCATCAGCCAATCAATGAAGGCTGGTGACTCCCAGGGGGAGGGCCTTCTCTGTGGGGGCACCTATCCTCTGGAATCAATTGCCCCCAGAGATAAGGAGAATCCAAGACCTTAGTGCCTTCCGCCATGCCCTTAAAACCCACTTTTTCCAGCAAGCTGGGCTGGCTTAAGAAGAAATTTTAAATCTTTTAATTGGTTTGTATTTTTAATTTTGGGCCAAATTTATATATATTTTAATTGTTTTTAATATTTGTATTTCATGTTTTTTAATTCTGGCTGTACACCACCCTGAGTCCTCAGGTAGAAGGGCGGTATATAAATTTAAAAATAAATAAATAAATAAATAAATAAATAAATAAATAAATAAATAAATAAATGATATATTTATTCTCAAAACAAGCCAATTTCACTGCTTGTCCAGGGCTCCCATCAGCAAAAAAGCTGGCTAGGTTGTTTATAAAGCAGATTAATAGGTTTCATGTCATTCCCTGAATTATTTCTGATAGGGGTGTCCAATTCACTGCTAAATTCTGGAGAGAGTTCGTTAGGTTCATTGGATCCTTACAGGGACTTAGCTCAGCTTTTCATCCAAGTACCAATGGGACCTCAGAACATACGAATGCCATGGTAGAGCAGTAATTAAGGTGCTATGTCAACAATCAGCAGTCTGGGACTTCCGGTTTGTTTGCCTTCGGTGAAAGACGGTCCTTTAAGGACCGCCAGCCCCGCCACCTGTAGAGCCGTTTCAATTTCGAGAAGCGGCTTGAAAACTCCAGAATCTGAAGGATTTGAAGGAGAAGAGTAAGCAAGGCGCAGGTCGAGCCCCTGTGAGCCCCCAGAAGATCGCTACTGGGGAGGAAACAGGTGCGGCTCCCTTTCAACTTGCTGAGACTCCGGACGGCGTGGGACAACTCTGCCTGTTGCAGAGCAAGCCGGCTGCAGCAAACATCCAAATTGATTGAAATTAACTTCATTAATTAGCGGAAAAAACAACCTGAACCTTTAAACCAAGAAACTGCAAGTATTAGCTTTTTTGTGACTTTCTGATCTAAGCAAAAATCAGAGCGAGTGAAAGCGGCTTGAAAAAATGGCGCCCTGCTCCAGCGTTAACAAGCTGAGAGTGAGAGTGGTCTTGTAAAGCTATTTTAACAAGTTACAAAGTTGCACTGCTTGTAACAAGCAGGAACAGGAGAAGAGGGAGAAAAAATCCTTTTTAAATAAGCCTGAGCTCGCTTCAGTTTAATTTTATCTCCAACTTGATTAAACCTGGGGGATTTTTTTAGAGAACTTTGTGGTGCTGGAAAAGGAAAAAGGATCTCCTTTTTCAGAAAATCTAATCTACGTGGCAGAATGGCTTCTAAAAAACAGGAAGGCAAGGCAGCAGTGGGGGGATCCCACACACACAAGTCTGAACAGCAGTTTCCCCCTGCACAGCAGAGTCAGAAAAAAGATTTTGATTTTGAAAGTTTAAAAGAATTTATTACTCAGGCTCTGGATGATAATTTTCAAAAATCACAACAGGAAATGGATGATAAATTTCAAAAATCTCAACAGGAAATTAAGCAGGAAATTAATGAAATGAAAAAGCTGGTGAAAGAGAATTATGGCAAGGTGACTGATAAATTATCGAATGTGGTGTCTGGCCTGTCAAAAATTATTATTAAAGTGGACTCTAAATTGGAAGAATTTAAACCAGAAGTGAATGTTAAAATAAAGGATACTGATTTCAAAAATTTTGATGTGGATAATAAAATGCAGAGAGTTGAAAATGAAATTACGATGATGCAATTCCAGTCTATGGAATTCGCTATAAGAATTAGAGGTATTAAGGAGAATGACCGACAAGACTTGAGACAGATTTGTGCTGATGCTTTGGCTGTGTTGTTAAAAATTAATCCTGAAGAGATTTTTTACAAAATAGACAAAATTTACAGAGTGAACTCGTGGGTGGCCAGACAAAGACAACTGCCTAGAGATGTGGTGATATATTTTACAGATAGAAGAATGAGAAATGATATCTTGCAAAAATCTTTTCTTTCTTCTGTGCAAGTGGAGGGAGCCCAAACTGGAATTTATAAAGAACTGCCGCCTAAGATGTTGAAAGATAGAAAAGATTTTGGTTTTTTAGTAAATGAATTTAAAAAATTACAGATTCCATTTCGGTGGGATGCTCCAATTGGTATAATTTTGAAGTACAATGGAGAAAGATATCGATTGAATACTGTTGAAAAGGCAGAACATTTCTACTATACTGTTTTTAAAGAGAGATCACCATCCCCACGTACATTTACTGTGTTGGAGATAAAGGAGAGTGATAAGGAGAAGCAACCTCAGCAAGAGATGGAAGAGCAGCCTAAGCAGGTTGAATCAGAGCCAGTGGAAATGCAGGGTGCTACAGGAGGTTTTTTGGAGGAGCCCCTGTTAGAATCTTCTCCAATTTTGACTACAAGAGATGTGGCTTTGGATCTAGCTCGACTGGCTAAAGCCAAAGACCAGCGTATAACTCATGCAATTTCTAAACAACTCAAAGAAAAGCAATTACAGGAAAGAGCTAAGGCACAACAATACAAAAAAGGAGTCAAGAGTACCACACAAGAAAGTGAAGCCATGGGGGGAGCAAAGCCGAAGATCTCGGAAGATATCCGGCAATTCTGCTCATCGCTTCAAAAAGGGATACATGACGGTTAAGTTTTTATCTTGGAATGTGAATGGATTGAACTCACCACAGAAAAGGAGGAAGATATTTACATATTTGAGACAATTTAATAATGATATAATTTGCTTACAAGAAACTCATGTCAGAACACAAGATCAAAAATATTTGATAAATTCAAAATTAGGAATACATTTTATAGCTTCAAATCCGGAAAAAAAGAATGGTGTGGTTATTTACATAAATAAAAGACTGTCAGCTAAAATTATAGAAGCAGATGAAGGCGGCAGGTTTATAGCAATTGAACTGCACACTGTACATGGCCAAATTCTTGTGATCGGAATTTATGCTCCTAATCAACAACAGGATCACTTTTATAAAATTTTGCATACTAAAATATTGCAATGGGATTATAGATCTATTTTGATTATGGGAGATTGGAATGGAGTAATTGATTCCAAATTAGATAAAAAGAGCTTGGCGAAGTCTAGGATTAGACTACCACAAACCTTTTTTGATATGAAAGAAGACTTGGAATTAAAAGATATATGGAGAATACATAACTCAAAAGACTTGGACTATACTTTTTTCTCTGATAGACATAGATCTTTTTCTAGGATTGATTTTATTTTATTATCAAATGATTTACTTGTTAAAACAAAAAGAACTAAGATTTTCCCAAGAACTCTATCTGATCATAGTCCAGTATGGATAGAAATTGAGACTGGAAAGACCAAGAGAAGATCATGGAGATTAAATGAAAATTTGTTTAGATATGAAAAAAATATAACAGAATTTAAAGAACAGATTAAAGAATTTTTTGAAATAAATTTGAATAAGAGTACCCCAATTGAAATTGTGTGGGATGCGAGTAAAGCGTATATGAGAGGGATACTCATTCATATGAATTCTAAACACAAACTGAATCGACAAAAGAAAAGATCTGAACTGGAAGTGGAGATAAAGAATAAAGAACAGTTACTTATTAAAAATCCAACAGATGAAAGAATACGTGGTGCTATAAAACTTTTGAAAGATCAATTCCAAATGCTTATGGCGGAACAAGCTGCAACAAATTTACAATATGCGAAGCATAATACATTTTGTAATGCCAATAAACCGGGTAGATGGTTGGCTTATACATTAAGGAAGAAGCAGAGTATGAGGACTATTGATAGTATTGATATTGGAGGGAAAGAAACTTCTCAACAAAAATTAATTAAAGAAGCTTTTGTAGATTATTATACCAAATTATATGCTAAAGATGACATGCAGAATGGATTTATAGAAAAATATTTAGAAAATAAAAGAGTTACAAAAATTACTAACCAACAAAAGGAAAGAATGAATTATCCTATAACAGTTGAGGAGATAATTGCAGCAATTAAACAATTGAAAACAGCTAAAGCTCCTGGAATGGATGGCTTGACTGCAGTGTATTATAAAACTTTGGAAGCAGAAAGGGTGGAACAACTCAGAGACTTATTTTGTAATATACAACAAGGGGGTAAAATACCCCCATCATGGAAATCAGCTTATATTTCTTTGATACCAAAAGATCAAGTAGGTCCTAAAAAACCGGAGAACTATAGACCAATATCTCTTTTGAATAATGATCATAAAATTTATGCAAAAGTATTAGCCAACAGATTGATGCCAGTAATTCAAGAGGTGATTCATGATGATCAAGCGGGATTTATAGAGGGTAGATATATGAAGGACAATGTAAGGCAAGTTATAGATTTATTGGAATATCTTGAGAAGAATAAACAGATCCCTGCAGTGCTGGTTTTCTTGGATGCGGAGAAGGCCTTTGATAGAGTGGATTGGAATTTTCTATTAGAGACTTTAAAAAAGATGGACTTTGGGGATCAATTTATACAAGCGGTTTCAGCAATTTACCAAGAGCAGAAGGCACAGATTATTAATGGAAGTTTGACAACAGAATTTAATATTGAAAAAGGAACGAGACAAGGTTGTCCGTTATCCCCATTGTTATTTATTTTAACACTAGAAGTCTTGTTGAATACAATACGGGACTCGAATATCTTGAAAGGTATAGTGATAAGGCAAGAGGATTACAGAATAAGGGCATTCGCAGATGATTTGGTTGTTACCCTAACACAGCCGATGGAATCAATAATCCAGATGAAAGACATTATAAAAGACTATGGCACAGTATCAGGATTTAGACTGAACCAGCAAAAAACTAAGATGATAGTTAAAAATATGACACAAGATCGAAAACACGAACTTGAAAGGAGGGCAGGTTTTGAGATTGTACCTAAGGTTAAATATCTAGGAGTTCAGGTTGCAGAATCAAATATGAAACTGTTTCAAAATAATTATGATGTGTTGTGGCGAGATATACAGAAAGATATGGAGACTTGGAAAAAACTGCAGCTGTCTTTACTTGGAAGAATAGCAGCAGTTAAGATGAATATTTTGCCAAGATTTCTTTTTTTGTTACAAATGATTCCGGTGCTTAAAAGTGATAAACAACTGAAAGAATGGCAAAGCGGAGTGAATAAGTTTGTCTGGAACGAGAAAAAACCGAGAGTGAAATTGAAAATTATGCAGGATGTTCCAGAAAGGGGAGGTCTTAAACTTCCAAACCTACAGTTATATTATGAAGCAGCAGCTTTGACTCAAGCAAGTGATTGGTTTGGAAGGAAAAAGACTGGAATATTGAATATAGAAAATTTTGATCTTGAATTTGGATGGCATGCTTACTTATTTTATGAAAACAAAGTGGATAAAGTATTTAAAAGTCATATACTTAGAGATTCCTTGATGAGAGTTTGGAAGAAGCACCGACTCAAATGGGATTATAAAATACCGCTATGGCTGGATCTTGGTCATATTATGTGGAATACAAATATAATGTCACTCGGGGGGTTTTTATATAAAGAACTTCTTTTTACAGATGCGGGCAGATGGCAACTGAAGACATTAGAGACACTGTTGGATGAAGGGATTAATCTAACTTGGTTACAGTATAATCAACTTCAACTGAGATGGAAAGCGGACCAAAAAATTGGTATTATGTTGCATGAGGAAGAACTGGTTAGACATATAAAAGAGAAAGGTCCAATGCATATTAAAAGGTTATACAGTGTTTTGTTAGAAAGGGATTCAGAAACTGAATTGGTTAAAGATTGTATGATTAAGTGGGCACAAAATTTTGCAGAACCAGTGATGCTGGAAACATGGGAAAAAATATGGGTTCAGAATGTTAAATTTACACAATCGCAGAATTTGAGGGAAAATTTTTATAAAATGTTTTATGGATGGCATTTAGATCCTAAGAAATTATCGTGTATGTACCCTAATGTTCAGCCAAAATGTTGGAGGTGTGATTGTTTAGATGCTACATATTATCATGTTTGGTGGACCTGTAAGAAAGTTGAGGCCTTTTGGATAAAAATATGGTGGGTTATGCAGAATGTTTTGAAGAAAAAAATTCAATTTTCTCCACAATTGTTTTTATTGGGTATAGTTAAGGGTTTTACACTGGATGAAACTAAGTTGATATTGTATATGATAACAGCAGCGAGATTATTGATAGGTAAATACTGGAAAAATGAAGCTTTGCCCACTATTGAAGAATGGACTTTGAAGATGGCCAGTTTTGCAGAGATGGCGAAGATTTCAGCATATCTAAAAGATCGTTCACAAGAGACTTATGAATGGGAATGGAAAAAGTGGATAGATTATGTGCAGAACAAATATCAAACTAGGAAGTATCAAATAGCTTTTTATTGAAAGTATTATATAAAAAATAGAAATATTTGAATTTTATGAAGATGAAAAACTATATGGGGGAGTGAGGGGTTCAGGTTTTATAAAAAGGGGATCTTGATGGGATTATATTCTGTGGAAGTCAGGGGGGAGGGTTAGGGGGGTTTGGGAGGGTTAGGTTGGGGAGTTTGGGGTGGGTTGGGGGGGAAAATGGGGTGAAAATGTAATTGTAAAACTTTTGCAATAAAAAAAAAACAATCAGCAGTCTAACTGAGCAGAACGACTGCTGTTCACTGAGGTGGCATACAATAATACCGTGCATAGCAGTACCAGCCTGACCCCTTTCCAGGTTACCAGTGACATGGAATTTGTTCCCATGCATGAGCTCCCCAGGGAACCCCCTTCATCTGTATCGCTAAATGAATGGATGGAGTCCCTGAAGGAGGGTTTGGAAAATACCAAGCGGGCTTTGCGAAAAGTGGCAAAACCCCATAAAGTACAAGCTGACAAGTGCCGCAGCCCCCAACAGCCGTTCTGGGTCAGAAGCAAAGTTTACCTCTCGACAAAATATCTAAAATTAAAACTCCTGTACAAGAAGCTAGGACCAAAGATTATAGGGCCTTTCCCTATAGTGAAAATAATTAACCCTGTTACAGTACAGCTGTCAGCTTTGGAAGCCATATTAGGCCAGAAGCTTCCATGCTGCCACCTTCTCATGTGTGGGAAAGTAGGAGGGGGGATTTAGTAGAGGGGTTGTCTTTAGATATAATAGCATTCTTCCGGTCGGTCAAGGTCAGGACGATCCTGCATCTGGAGAAAGAGTGATCAGAGTGCTGTCTCGAGATGGGACGGATGGTGATTGGAGCATGTGATCGACTGAGGAGTGAGGGGATGGTTTTGGGGTTTTGATTTATTGAGGGAAAACCTGGACATCTCAGATTTGGGTTTTCCCAGATGTGCCAGTTTACCTATTCTAGTAAATAGAACTTTGAAAAATGCTTGCTTCAAAGTTTTTACTTGGAGTTGGAGGTGTTTCTGGAATGTTGACATTAACCCGAATCTGCCTTAAAGCATAACAGCACCCCGAAAGGGGGCTGTCAGGGGTGTTGAGCCCCAGCATCTACCTAAACCTCGGGTGGTGCAAAGATTCATTGAAAATGGAAGAGAAAGAAGAGATTGCAGAGCGGGCCATGGGGACGGATACTCAAGGATTTATCGACACCCTGTTTTCTCCTTCTGAAGAAATGGTGCAATCCATTGAGGCTACAGAGGAGGCCTGAAGGCTAGGCACTCGGCCCAAGGAGTCGGATTCCTGGAAAAGTTGCCAACTCCAGAAAGGGGACCAGAGGAGAGACCGCCTGGCTGTTGTTATGCTCCTAGCCCAATGAAGTCACCCCATGAGCCAGAGTGGAGGAGGGGGACAGCTTTGGGATCTGGAGATTCCCGGGACTGGAAGCTGTTGCCCCCATCATGAAGCCAATCATTAACCGGGCTCCCTGAGCATTTTGAACAGATGGAAGTGGGAAGTTATGCACCCCCCAACCTCCTCAAGTGAGATGGAGCTTAGCGCAACCTACGTTCACCTTCCGCGATCCAGTACCTGGCAGAGGAATTAGCAGGGTGCAGGCACCTTTCTACCTGGCCAGGGACGAAACGAGGAATGGCTCAGTTCAGCATGGCCATCCCACAGCTGGGAGACATCAGACGCAGCAAGCATGGGGTATGCAACCCCCCCTACTGGCCCCCCTCATCAGCCTGCCTTTGTGCTACCTCCTGCTGAATGTATCCCCCCAGACTGGGGATTCTATCCCGGCCAGGGGTGGGTCCAGCACCAGTGGTATCCAGCTTCATCTGCTCCAATTTTCCAGGGATCCCCATGGCCCCAATATGGCCCAATGATCCCAGCACCGCAGGGGGGGGGCTAATCCAGCAGCAGGCTGGAGTTCCCCCCCTCTCTGTAGCCCAACAAGCAGCTCAGCCGCTGGCCCCTCTCCCTCAGCAGGCTGCCATCCAGCAACCAGCAGCTGCTCCGTCACAGGTTCCAGCTCAGCCACCCGTCACAGGCCCAATGCACCTGCAAGGCCAATGCCACCTTGCTTCGGAGCAACATTTGATGGTATGCCTGCCAAACTGGCTTACTTCCTCAGCAGCGTCTGGGCTCATATAGTTCAGTATGGAGGCCAATACGAGTCAGATCGGGACTTGGTATCAGTGATTTCTGATGGGATGAATGAAGGGGAGGCTTCCGAATGGATAGCCCAGCTGCACAATGAGGGTGCTGCGGAACTAAATGATGCCGATGGGTTTGTTGCACTGTTCCAGGCCAGATTTGAAGACCCAGACCGAATCAATGAAAATGAAGCCACAATAAAGGTGATGAAGCAAGGTAATCAATCCATAAAAGACTTTGTATGGGACTTTAGATGGGTTACAGGGAACTTGGGGCATTGGCTGGACTGCATACTCCTACACTATTTTAAAGAGGCCATTAATCAAGAAGTCAGAACAGCCTGTGGGGTCTGGGGGGTGCCTGAGCGACTGCATGACTGGTACACCATGTCCATAGCTCTGGACAGAGAAATTCACCCCCACCGCAAAACCCCAGCAGAGAAGCCTCCTTGGAGAACTTTAGCTAGACAGCCCCTTTCAAAGTGCTGAAGTCTCCCACCCCCTCAATCGGCAGAGGTGATTAAATGCTATCAGTGTGGACAACTGGGACATCGAGCTTCTGAGTGCCTGGCCTCTGCCCCAGTTCCACAACAACGTCTGGCCATGACGGCCCAAGGCAGAAGGGCTCCAAGGATGTCCCTAGACACCAATCGATTTGCCAGACAAGCCATAGAAGTTCTCCTCCCCACTGAAGAGACCAAGGAACCTCCAGCCAAAGAAGCCCCTCCTTACAAGGCTAGCAGAGAAGACGACCCAATGGTGAGTTCACCCATCCCCCCTTTTCAACTAAAGTGAGACTGGTGGTGCCAGAGATGGGGGAGCAGGGAGAGCTGCCAGCAATAATAGATACAGGCTGTACCAGATGTTTAATTGGACTTCCAATTGTTGAACAATTGGGGATCAAAACAAGAGCCTTAAAGCGCCCAATTAAGTTTTACCAGGTGGATGGGACATTAATTGGAGGAGTCCCAGCTACCCAAATTATAGAATTGGTTGGAATTGGAAGACATCATGAACTTATACGATTTATAGTAACTCCAAAGATGTCAGAATCTGTCATACTGGGCCTGGCTTGGCTGTACAAATGGGCCCCCACCATTAAATGGGAAGATGGATACCGGAAAATCATAAATGGGTATTGGCCCCCTGCCCCCTGTCCCTCCTCCCAAGGAACAGCCTACCGATAATGGCCAGCTGCCAGAAACAGCAGCTGCTGGTTCAGACAGGCCTCCAGGTGAACCCCAGATTCCTAAGGTATATACAGACTTAGCCAAAGCATTTAGTGAGGAGGAATGTAACATCCTACCCCCTCATTGAGCCATGGATTGTGCCATTGAATTAGAACCGGGAGCCAAGTTGCCAAAACCCAGGATGTACTCCATGGCATCTGCTGAAATGATCGAGCTGAGGAAGTACATTGACACCAACCTAGCCAGAGGGTCCATCGAGCCTGCGAAATCCAGGATGGCTGCCCCCGTATTGTTTAAAGAGATGGGGGGACTGAGATTATGTGTAGACTTTAGGGGTGTGAACTGAATTTGCATACAAAATACCTACCCCCTACCACTAATGAAAGACTTGCTGAACCACTTGTCAAAAGGCAAGATTTTCACCAAGTTAGATCTAAGGGAAGCCTACCTGGTTCGCATAAAGGAGAAAGATGAATGGAAGACTGTTTTTAACTGCCTCCTGGGCAGTTTCCAATTCCAGGTCATGCCTTTTGGACTCCAAGGGCCCCCCGCAGTCTTCATGCAACTGATCAATGAAGTTCTTCATGAACACCTGTATAAGGGGGTCCTTGTTTACCTGAACAACATTCTTATATTCAGTGAAAATATGGAAGAGCATGTCAAACTAATCAGGCAAGTGCTGAAAAAACTCCTAGCAGCCAAACTTTATGCAAAGCTATCAAAATGCGAGTTCCATAAGGAGTCTTTGACTACCTGGGCTACAGGGTGTTGAATCAGGGAATTGAAATGGACCTGGGGAAAGTGAAGGTGGTGCTAGACTGGCAACCCCCACGAACATGTAAGCAACTTCAAAGCTTCCTGGGGTTTGCAAATTTTTACGGACAATTCATCCCTTCCTTTGCCAAGGTTGCTCTCCCCTTGACAGAATTATTAAAAACCGGTCCATCTCTCACCAAGCCAAAACCTAGCCAACCCCTAGCTTGGACAATGGACTGTCAAAAATCCTTTGAACAATTAAAATGCCTATTCGCAGTGGAGCCAATCCTCCAGCACCCTGACCCAATTAAACCATTTGTACTCCAGCTTGATGCTAGTGATGTGGTGGTGACTATTCTACTGTAAAGGAATGCCCAAAATGAACTAATGCCATGTGCTTACGTATCGAAAAAGTTAATAGACACGGAGCGCAGATGAGCGATATGGGAGAAGGAGGCTTTTGCGGTGCGATGGGCTCTCCTATCCTGGAGACAATTCCTAGAGGGGGTTAAGGAGCCTTTCGAAGTGCGGACTGACCACAAAAACCTTGAGGCACTGAAGACCCCTTGGAAGTTTTCCCCCAAGCAAATTCGCTGGGCTCAGTATTTCAAATGCTTTAACTTCAACCTGAAATACATTCCAGGGGGGGGGAACCTATTAGTTGATGCTCTATCAAGGAAACCTCAGTTTGACAGCCGACGGGAAGTGGTAGTTCACACCATGATCTCTGAAACCCAACCAGCAGCCCAAGCATGCACTAGAGCACAAACGCACCATGGTTCCAACCTCCCTGAAGACAAGTTGACAGCAGAGCTAAAAGCGGCACTCTTAACTGATGCCTGGTTCAAGGAAAACCAGATGGACCTAACCCTAAGAGAGGGATTAGCTTGGAAGGGGAGTAAGATTTATGTGCCCAGCAGCACGTGACTCCTGGTGCTAAAGCAAAGTCATGATTCTCGACTAGGAGGCCACTTTGGATTTTTAAAAACCCTCCATTTGACTAGAAGACAATTCTGGTGGCCAAGAATGAAAGCCAATGTAGTTGGCGCCACCTGTGCCACCATGAAGTCCAGACCAGGGAAGCCCCCTGGCTTCTCCAGACCATGGCTGAACCCACAAAACCCTGGGAGGAGATTACAATGGATTTCATAGTCGAACTCCCTAACAGCAGAGGGAACAAGGTGATTTGGACTGTTGTTTATTTATTCTCCAAACAAGCACACTGCCTGCAATGGACTACCCTCGGCCAAGAAGCTGGCAAAACTTTTTGTGAAACATATCTACAGACTATATGGGGTTCCAAGGAGAATAATATCAGATCGCGGGAAAGAGTATTTTGAGGAGTTAAATAAAATAGTGTTGAAATATATTTGGTAGGGTAAAAAAGCGAGAATAAAACTAAAATTGTTGCAAGATGCTAGAATACGAGGAGGATTTGGCCTGCTAGTTGGGAATTATATTATCAAGCGACAAGTTTGATGTGGATCAAGGAATGGATAATGCTAAGAAATACTAGATTACTGACTTTAGAAGGACATGATTTGTTGTTGGGATGGCATGCTTTTTTATGGTATAAGGGTATATGGCAGGGGCATTTTAGAAGACATTTTATATGAGAGGCTTTGTTACTAAACTGGGAGAAGATCAAAAGACAACACTATTTTAAAATTCCAGTCTAGTTATCATCTATTGAAGCATTCTCTTATTCAATAACATTTAGGAAGGAACAAATTGTTAGATATAATGAATTATTGAATGAAAAGGGTGAACTTCAATCTAGGCAAGAACTAGAAGAACAAGGTATAAAAATGAATTGGTTTTCCTATTTGCAAATACAATCTAGATACTGTATGATAAAGATTTTAAGACAGAAGGTTTTTATAATAAACTGACTAATTTAGATAAAATTGTAACGGTACTGATGAAAACATAATTAAAAAACTATATGGATATTTATTAGAGGTTAAGTTGGAAGAAGAACAAGTTAAAGAAACAATGATTGCTTGGGGGAAAAATTTTGAATATGGAATTGACTTAGAGAAATGGCAAAAACTGTGGTTGTTAAACTATAAAATGACAATGTCAACTGCATATAAAGAAAATTAGTATAAGATGTTTTACAGGTGACATTTACCCCTGACGAGAATAGCCAGAATGTTCAAGAATAAATCTGAAAAATGTTGGAAATGTCATCAGATACCGGATTCATATTACCATATGTGGTGGACATGTGCAGAAGCTAAAAGATACTGGACTAAAATCCACACATAGTTGGAAAAAATGACAAAAAAACACATAGACTTTAAACCAGAGATCTTTTTATTGGAGATTATACCTGAAATATATAATAAAGAATTGAGATGTTTGATTGTGAATGTATTAACAGCGGCTAGGATTGTGTTTGCTAAAAATTGGAAAAATGAGAAAATACCAACGCAGGATGAAGTCATTAAGAAAATAATGGAATGTGCTGAAATGAGCAAATTGACATTTGAAATTAGAGAACAAGAAGATAAACAATACTATAAGATATGGGATCTATTCTATCAATGGTTAGATAAAAAAAATATGGAAATGAAATATGATAGAGATTTTTACAATACAAGAATTGTAGAACTATGTGAAATATAACATAGATGTATTATTATTGGATAGATACAGGAGGATGAAATGAATGTTATAAAAAAAAGTAATGCAAATTTTAGAATATTTTGAATGATAATGAGGGAATAAATAGTCACAATCAAATAAATGATCAATGAGGATAACAAGATAAAGATACATGTTAGGTTGATGATATGAGAATCTAGATAAATTGTAAATTGTAAACTGTGAATTTGGTGAATGATGCACAAAAGACTTGTAACAAACCGACACACTGTTTGCAATTGAAGATGGTTTTATGTTTGTTTAAAATTTAAAAAAAAATTTAAAAAAAATATATGTCAGATCGCGGGGTCCAGTTTACTGCTAAGTTCTGGAAGGAGTTCCTAAGGTCCATTGGGTTGTCCCAGGGGCTTAGCTCAGCTTTCCACCCATCTACTAATGGATCTGCTGAAAAATTGAATGCAATGATGGAACAATACATTAGATGTTATGTAAATTATCAACAAGAGAACTGGGCAGAGTTATTACCATTTGCAGAAGTTGCTTATAATAATGCAGTACACAGTAGTACAGGGTTGATTCCTTTTCAAATAACTATGGGCATGGATTTTGTGCCAATGCCTGAGTTGCCTAGAGAGCCATCCACATCCATGTCCCTAACAGAATGGATAACCTCATTGCAAAAGGGTTAGGAGAATACTAAGAAAGCTTTAACTGAAGCAGCGGAGAAATATAAGGCCCAGGCAGACAAATGCCGATCCCTCCAACCATCTTTCTGAATAGGACATAAGGTGTATTTGTCAACCAAATACCTAAGATTGAGATTACCCAGCAAGAAATTTAGACCCAAATTCATAGGTCCCTTCCCTATAGCGAAAGTGATTAACCCAGTGACTGTTCAACTTAGCCTTAAGGGAAAGTGCACCCAATTTTTCACAGTAGCTTATTGAAACCAGCAATAGGATCCAATTTAAGGCCCTTACCAGCTGCTCCCCCCCCTCCTTGGACTCATCCAGTTACAAATCTATCTGATGGTGACTTCTAGTTATTACTTTACTCGTTTCTAGATCTGTTTTTTTATTATCTTTTCCAGTATCTTCCCCAGTATTGATGTTCGGCTGATTGGTCTGTAGTTTCCTGGGTCTGTTTTTTCCCCCTTTTTTTGAAGATGGGAACCATGCCACCTCTTTTCCAGTCCTCTGGTAGTTCGCCAGTGCTCCAGGATTTTTGAAATATGTGGTACAGTTATTCTGAAATGACATCTGCCATCTCCTTTAGATCACTGGGATGTAATCCATCAGGTCCTGGTGATTTGTATTCATCAAGATCAGACATGTATTCTCTTACCATTTTTTTTTTTTTGCTTATTTTAACTTTTATTTCTAGTCTGTCTTTTACAGTTATTTTTTTGGTAGGTTAAACTATTGTTGCTTTTTGCTTGAAGAGCAATGCAAGGAATGAGTTAACCACTCTGCTTTCTCTATGCTGTCTATTACTTCTTTGCCATCTTCTCTCTTTAGTGGACCAACTGTTTCCTTGATTTTTTTCTTGTTATTTATATGTTGGAAGAAACTTTTATTATTATTATCTTTGACGTCTGTTGCAAGTCTTTGTTCATTCTAAGCCTTTGCTTTCCTGACTTCGTCTTTGCAGATTCTGGCTATATGCTGATATTCTGCCTTAATTGTGTGTCCTTCTTTCCATTTTTTGTACTTGTCCTTTTTGTCTTTCAGTCTGTCAGAGAGATCTTTGTGCAGCCATGCTGGTTACTTCTTGGATTTCTTGTTTTTCTTTTTCAGAGGTATTGTGCTGGTCTGGGCTTTTATGATAATATTTTTCAGTTTCCCAAGATTCTTGAGTTGTTTTCCCCTTTCGGATTTTCATCCAAGGAATCTTTCCCAAGTTCTCTCTGAGTTTGTTAAAATCAGCTTTTTAAAATCTGGTATCATTATGTTCTACTTCTTGTGTTTGCATTATGTTGAATTCTAGTATGACATGGTCACTCTCACCCAAGGTTCCTGCAGTTTCAACTCCCTCTATCACTTCTTCTCTGTTTGTAAGTATTAAGTCCACTATGGCTGTCCCTCTAGTTCCCTCCTCTACCTTTTTGGACAACAAAGTTGTCAGCTAGGTTGATCAGGAACATATTCGATTTCTCACTTGGTGTGGAATTAATCTTCCAAATGATGCCAGGGTAATTGAAGTCCCCCATTACTATTGTAAGTGTTTTCTACATATGTTTGTTAATTGGTTGGCAAAAAATACATCTATTTTTTCTGCTTGGTTGGATGGTCTGTAGTATAGACCTGCGGTAATGCCATTCTTGTTTTCTTTTATATTGACCCATATGCATTCTAGGAGGTTTTCATCTTTGGTTTCATGCATTTCTGTAGCAATGTAGTGGTAATTCTACCTCCTCTTTTATGGGGTCTGGTTTTTTTTTGAACAATTTGTATCCTTCTATCAGTATGTTCCAGACATGGGTTTCATCCCACCAAGTTTCTATAATTCCAACTATATATATCTACTTTCATGTATTAATAGTTCAAATTCACTTTGTTTGTTCCCCAAAATTTGTGCATTTGTATATAAGCACTTGAGATCTTTATGTCTGACTCTGGGTATGTGTCCTATGTCTCCTATTTGGTATTTGAGTTTGTCTTCCTTGCCATCCCTCCTTACTTCATTATTTGATTTGTTTTCTAGGGGTTTTTGAAGTCCAAAGGACTCGCAGGAGTCTTTTCCAGCACCATAGTTCAAAGGCCTCAATTCTTTGGCGCTCAGCCTTTCTTATGGTCCAACTTTCACAGCCATACATTGCAACTGGGAAAACCATAGCCCTGACTATACACACTTTTCTTGGAAGGAAGATGTCTCTGCTTTTTAGTATGCTGTCTAGATTTGCCATAGCTTTCCTCCCCAGGAGGAAAAGTCCCCATCTGCAGTGATATTGGATCCCAGGAAAATAAAATCTGTCATGTTAGGATATGGTGTATGCCTAACAGGTTGTCCAGGCAATATATGGACAATATATGTGTTCTATGACTTTAACATGAATATGTATTCTATGACTTTAAGAGGTACTGCTGAGTCATTGTAATGCTGAGTCATTGTATCCTAATTGGATAAGCTCTGTTTTAACAGTATTTAAGAAGGGAGCTGAAATGTAGTGATTGATGATATGCTACCATCGTGTGTGGAGAGGCTATCATCGTGGATGGATATGCTACCATCGTGATCTGTTACCAGCGTGTATGTGCTGTTTATTACCTACTGCTGTTTTGTATGGTAAGAAGACAATTTTGTATCACTGGACTGATTTGAATGGCTAAGACTTGGATTGATTAAAGACTATGAGCTTGTTTCTCACTACAAAGTAAAAACTTTGATAAATCAGTTTGTATGTATTTTATTCATCGCTCTCAGAACCGTTTCCCTGTGATCTATGCTCTGCTGGTTGGTTAACACAACAATACCCTTAACATTGGTTATGGGCCCAGAGCCAACCAGAACTAACTAGGATTGCTCAGAGCTAAACAGAGCTATATAGTGAACTGAGAGTTAATGTGAATAATACAGAAAACTGTGTTTGCGATATATAATCCAAGTGAAGATGGCACAAGAGCAAGTATCAAATATCTCCATGATAATCTGGTTGGATGGAACAAACTGTATCCTGGTCTACTAAATGTAATCTACTTTTGCGTAAAGAAGGACTGTGGGACGTGGTAAATAATCCACTGGATGTAACAGCATGGGATCCTGATGACGATGAAGATGCGAAGAAATTGGCCAAGTTTAACTCTTTGCATAATTAGACTGACACTGAATGACCAGCAGCTTGTCCATATTCATGGCGAGGAATCTGCTGCTAGGTGTTGGACCAAGTTGAAGAGATTATATGTTCGTGACAGTGTGGGTGCTCATATATATCTCACACGGAAATTGTTTAGACAACATATTCTTAAAGGAGGAGACATGATGGCTCATTTGGAATCCATGACCAGAATTTTCCAGAGCTGCATGAAAAGGAACTTGTTTTCTCAGAACTACAACAAGTTTATATAATCCTTTCTTCTTTGGACGATAGTTATGATGACTATGTTTCTTCACTGGAGGTTTTGACCAGAGATGAACTCACATTGACTGGCATAACCAGTAGGTTATTGGAAGAGTCCAGAAGAAGACAAGAAAGGGATCAATTGAGAGTAAAACAACCAAAAGAAGAAAAAATGTATTCAACTACTTATTTTGTAAAACGATGTTTTGCTTGTGGGGCTAAAGGGCATATAGCTAAGTATTGTAAGAATAAGAAAATGTCTGTTGGGGACAATAATAGACCCAAGAAGTGTTGTAATTTAGCTATATCCAGTCCAACTACCAAAGTTAACCAGGATTGGTGGGTTGCTGATAGTGGTGCTTCTCAATCCATTACTAGGAATAGAAAATTTTTTGTGGAATTGAAGAAGAGTAACCAACATCTTAAATTAGCCAATGGTTGGAAGGTTAAGGTAGCTGGAGAGGGTGTTGCATGTTGGTCATTTATTAACGAACCTTTGCCAATGTTATACATTCCTGGGTTAAAATTTAATTTGCTATCTGTTAAATCTTTATTGCAAGTTGGGTTTACAGTAACATTTAAAAATGATAAGTGTTTAATTGAGAAAAATGGCAATGTTGATACTGCAATATTAGAAAATGATTTATTCATTTTACGTGAGAACCCAGCATTAGTGGCTAATTCTAAGTCAGTTTATAGGAATGATAAACCACATGATGAATGTATTCACCTGTTGTATCGGAGACTAGGGTATATAAATTTCAGGACGTTAAAGAAAACAGTTCAGTTATCTGAAGGGATAAAACTACAATCATGTAGTAAGTATTTGAATTGTAACGCCCGTAGTCAGCAAAAAAGTAGGGTAACCCCAGCAAATTGTATCAATGGTTTTAAAACCAAAAAGCCATTAGAGGTAGTGTTTGTAGATTTGATTGGACCCAAAAAACCCAGTATAGGAGGAGCCTGCTATATCCTAAGCATAGTAGACCATTACTCTATACAGATTCTGTTATCTAATGAAAACGAAATGTGAAACATTCCAGCATATAAATAACTGGCTGCGGTTTGTAGAAAGGAAACAGGAGTTTAAAGTAATGTGCTTAGTAACTGATAATGGCATGGAATTCACTAACCAAAGGTTAGAGAAATTTTTGCAAGAGGCAGGAATACAGCATAAATGGTCGGCACCGTATAGACTACAATGCAACACTTATGTTGAAAGAAGGGGTCAAACATTACAAGCCATGACTAGAACAATGTTGGCAGATGCTGGTTTGCCTGAAACCTTATGGGGTGAGGCTGTTATGTGTGCTAATCATGTACTAAATAACATTGTACATTCATCTACGGGTGAAATACCATTTACATTATGGCACGGGAGGAAACCAAACCTTAGTTACTTTTACACATTTGGAGCCCCTGCTTGGGTACATATTCCATCTAATGTGAGGAGGAAGGAACAACAGAGAGACAGAAAAATGTTTTTTGTTGGCTATGACTCAAATCATCGATCCTTTAAATTTTGGGCACCAGGAACTACTAGTGTTTACTGTAGTGCAAATGCAAAATTTCTGGAGCACGAAGGATGGGAGAAACTTGAGCGTGCAGATTACAGACAGGATGACAATAATGTTAGTATTGAGCATCAAATGTTTAACGATACCCCTGATGAGGATATAGACAATGTAGAGGTCTCTATTAAGGATGAAGAACAGGATGTAGGTTTAGGGGAGGAGATACCTGCAATGAGTCCTGTATTGCCTAGGAGATCTAATAGGGAAAGACATCCCTATGTTTTTACCATGGCTGTTCACCGCCCTGAGTCCCTTGGAAGAAGGGCGGTATATAAATATAATAAACTAACTAACTGACTGACTAACTAACTAACTAACTAACTAACTAACATCCACCTGATAGGTATAAAGCAACCGTGGTTTGTCAGGTTAACATAGAACCTTCAAATTATGAGGACATGAGATGTATCCTGAAAAGGAGCAGAATGCTTGGAAGGAGGCAATGAGTAAAGAAATCAACTCATTAATTGAATTAGGAGTTTATGAAAATGTTAAATTACCACCTGGAGAGAAATTGATTGGTTATAGATGGGTGTATAAATTAAAGAAAGGTATAGATGGGACTGTAACCCATAAAGCTCACCTTGTAGCTCAAGGTTTTGCTCAAACTGAAAAAGATTTTGATGAGGTGTTTGCTCCGGGTTTAAGAGCTAGCACGCTAAGAACAATGCTAGTGTGGGCAGCAAAGAATAAGTATATAATTAACCATATAGATGTGGAGACAGCATACTTGCATGCTCCATTACGACATACCATTTATATGAGAAAGCCGTTAGGAGTTAAAACAAATAATCAAACTGATTGTTGGAAATTAAAAAGAAGCCTTTATGGTTTAAGACAATCAGGGTTTGAATGGAACCAGTGTATAGTTAAAGAGCTGAATAATATTGGATTTCAGGAAGGTGTAGCAGACAAATGTCTCTTTAAAAGAGAGAATAATGGTTTAATATCATTTTTGCTATTATTTACTGATGATTTAGCAATAGTAACTAAGACTGATAAAGAAGCAATGGAGATTATTAGAAAGTTGCAAGATAAATCTAAGATCAGGAATTTAGGTCATATTAAACATTATTTGGGTCTTGATATCATTCGAACAGCTAGAGGATATAAACTGTCTCAGTCTAGCAAGATAAGTCAGATGTTGAAACGCTATAGTATGGAGCTATGTAAACCAGCTAAAATGCCTATGGCACAGGATTTTCAACATGGAGAAATCCAAAGTCCTGGATTTAGTAAGGAGATCTATCAATCCTTAATAGGAAGTCTATCATATATTAGCAATTGGTTGAGACCTGATATTTCATATAGCGTAAACCAATTAGCAAGATATAATGCAGAGCCAACAGATCGGCATTGGCAGGCCGCAAAGCGGATATTGAGATATTTTAAAATGACAATGCAATATGCATTATATTTAGAACCTAACCATGATCTAATACTGAGCGCATATGCTGATGCCAGTTTCGCTACTGATTTGACCACCAGAAAGTCTACATCAGGTATTGCAATAATGTTAGGTAACTGTCTAATCGGATGGAAATCAATATGGCAGAAACATATTAGTCTATCCACTATGGAAGCAGAATTCTCCTGTTTGTCACTAGTATGTACTGGTCTGATTTATTATAAACAACGAATGATGGACGTCGGCTTGAAGGTAGATTATCCAATCGTAATTTATGAAGATAACCAAGCTGCTATAAAAATGGCGACCAATTTAGTGGTTAAAACAAGGTCTAAGTATACTGATATTCGTTATTTAAATGTTCGTCAGAGTATTCAAAGCGATATGGTCCAGCTGGAATATTGTATGTCCAAAAACAATATTGCCGATAATTTCACCAAAGCGCAGGGTGCAGTCAAACATAAGATGTGTTGCTAAAGCTATGGCTTGAGAATATGAACCGGTATATATTGGCCTGTCCAAAGGGGAGTATGTTAGGATATGGTGCTTGCCTAACAGGTTGTCCAGGCAATATATGGACAATATATGTGTTCTATGACTTTAACATGCATATGTATTCTATGACTTTAAGAGGTACTGCTGAGTCATTGTAATGCTGAGTCATTGTATCCTAATTGGATAAGCTCTGTTGTAACAGTATTTAAGAAGGGAGCTGAAATGTAGTGATTGATGATATGCTACCATCGTGTGTGGAGATGCTATCATCGTGGATGGATATGTTACCATCGTGATCTGTTACCAGCGTGTATGTGCTGTTTATTACCTACTGCTGTTTTGTATGGTAAGAAGACGATTTTGTATCACTGGACTGATTTGAATGGCTAAGACTTGGATTGATTAAAGACTATGAGCTTGTTTCTCACTACAAAGTAAAAACTTTGATAAAAAAAGTTTGTATGTATTTTATTCATTGCTCTCAGCACCGTTTCCCTGTGCTCTACGCTCTGCTGGTTGGTTAACACAACAATATCCTTAACATGTCACTACCTCCATTTCTTCCCCATCTATTTGCCAGGAATTGAGAGGGCCGGATGCCATGATCTTAGTTTTCTTAATGTTGACTTTCAAGCCAACTTTCGCATTCTCCTTCTTCACCCGCATCAAGAGGCACTTTAGTTCCTCTTCACTTTCTGCCATTAGAGTGGTATCATCTGCATATCTGAGGTTGTTAATATTTCTCCCGGTAATCTTAATTACAACTTGTGATTCGTCTAGCCCCACCTTTCTCATGATGTGCTCTGCATATAACTTAGATAGGCAGGGTGATAGTATACAGTTTTGCTTGACTCCTTTCCCAATTTTGAACCAATCAGTGGTTCCGTGTCCAGTTCTCACTGTTGCTTCTTGACCCACATATAGGTTTCTCAAGGGACAAATAAAATGGTCTGGTACTCCCATCTCTTTAAGAACTTGCCACAATTTGTTGTGATCCACACAATCAAAGGCTTTAGCATAGTCAATGAAGCAGAATAGATGTTTTTCTGGAACTCCCTAGCTTTCTCCATGATCCAGCGTATATTGGCAATTTGATCTCTAGTTCCTCTGCCTTTTCGAAATCCTGCCTGTACTTCTGGTGGTTCTTGATTCACATACTGCTGGAGCCTAGCTTGTAGGATTTTAAGCATAACCTTACTGGCATGTGAAATGAGTGCAATGGTATGATAGTTTGAACATTCTTTGGCATTGCCTTTCTTTGGAATTGGAATGTAAACTGACCTTTTCCAATCCTGTGGCCACTGTTGAGTTTTCCAAATTTGTGGGCAAATTGAGTGTAGCACTTTTACTGCATCATCTTTTAAGATTTTGAATAGCTCAGCTGGAATACTGTCACCTCCACTAGCTTTGTTGTTGCTCAGATTATCTAAGGCCCATTTGACTTCACATTCTAGGATGTCTGGCTCAAGGTCAGTAACCACCCCATCGTGGTTATCAGAGATGTTAAGTTCGTTCTTGTATAGTTTTTGTGTGTAATTTTGCCACCTCTTCTTAATCTCTTCTGCCTCTGTTAGGTCCCTGCCATTTTTTTTTATTGCAAAAGTTTTACAATTACATTTTCACCCCTTTCCCCCCACCACCACCCACCCCAAACTTCCCAACCTCCCTAACCCTCCCTAACCCTCCCCTCCCCCCAGACTTCCCTATATTATACTCATATCTGGTAAAAAAAATAAAAAAAAAACCTTAATATAAAACTTATGTAAAAACTTGAACCCCTCCCTCCCCTTTATAATTTTTCTTTTTACCCTCATTACATTAAAATATTTCTAATACATTATTTTCAAATAAAAGCTATTTGATACTTTCTAGTTTGATATTTGTTCTGAACATATTCTATCCACCTTTTCCATTCCCATTCATAAGTCTCTTGTGAACAATCTTTTAAGTATGCTGAAATCTTCGCCATCTCTGCAAAACTGGCCATCTTCAAAGTCCATTCCTCAATAGTGGGCAAAGCTTCATTTTTCCAATATTTACCTATCAACAATCTTGCTGCTGTTATCATATACAATATCAGTTTTGTTTCACCCGATGTAAAACCCTTAACTATACCCAATAAAAACAATTGTGGAGAGAATTGAATTTTTTTCTTCAAAACATTCTGCATGACCCACCAAATTTTTATCCAAAAAGCCTTAACTTTCCTACAGGTCCACCAAACATGATAATACGTAGCATCCAAACATTCACATCTCCAACATTTTGGCTGAACATTAGGGTACATACATGACAACTTTTTGGGATCTAAATGCCATCTATAAAACATTTTATAGAAATTTTCCCTCAAATTCTGTGACTGTGTAAATTTAACATTCTGAACCCAAATTTTTTCCCATGTTTCCAACATCACTGGTTCTTCAAAATTTTGTGCCCACTTAATCATACAATCTTTAACTAATTCAGTTTCTGAATCCCTTTCTAGCAAAACATTATAAAGCCTTTTGATATGCATTGGACCTTTCTCTTTTATATGTCTAACCAATTCTTCCTCGTGCAACATAATACCAGTTTTTTGGTCCTCTTTCCATCTCAATTGTAATTGATTATATTGTAACCAAGTTAAATTAATCCCTTCGTCCAACAGTGTCTGCAATGTCTTCAGCTGCCATCTGCCCGCATCTGTAAAAAGAACCTCTTTATATAAACCCCCCCCGAGTGACATTATATTTGTATTCCACAAAATATGACCAAGATCCAACCATAGCGGTATTTTATAATCCCATTTGAATCGGTGCTTCTTCCAAACTCTCATCAAAGAGTCTCTAAGTATATGGCTTTTAAATACTTTATCAACTTTGTCATCATAAAATAAGTAAGCATGCCATCCAAATTCAAGATCAAAACTTTCTGCATTCAATATTCCAGCCTTTTTCCTTCCAAACCAATCACTTGTTAAAGTTAAAGCTGCTGCATCATAATATAACTGTAGGTTTGGAAGTTTAAGACCTCCTCTTTCTGGAACATCTTGCATAATTTTCAATTTCACTCTCGGCTTTTTCTCGTTCCAGACGAACTTATTCACTCCAGTTTACCAGACTTTCAATTGTTTATCACTTTTAAGCACCGGAATCATTTGAAACAAAAAAAGAAATCTTGGCAAAATGTTCATCTTAACTGCTGCTATTCTTCCAAGTAGAGACAGCTGCAGTTTTTTCCAAGTCTCCATGTCTTTCTGCACCTCTCGCCACAACACCTCATAATTATTTTGAAACAATTTCATGTTTGATTCTGCAACCTGAACTCCTAGGTATTTTACCTTTGGTACAATCTCAAAACCTGCCCTCCTTTCAAGCTCATGTTTACGATCTTGTGTCATGTTTTTAGCTATCATTTTAGTCTTTTTTGGATTCAGTCTAAAACCTGAAACTTTACCATAGTCTTGTATAATGTCCTTCATCAGGATTATTGATTCCATTGGTTGTGATAGGGTAACAACCAGATCGTCTGCAAATGCCTTTATTCTGTAATCCTCTTGCCTAATCATTATACCTTTCAGGATATTAGAGTCCCGTATTGTATTTAGCAAGACTTCTAGTGTTAAAATAAATAAAAGTGGGGACAATGGACATCCCTGTCTTGTTCCTTTTTCAATTTTGAACTCTGTTGTCAAACTTCCATTAATAATGATCTGTGCCTTTTGCTCTTGGTAAATTGCTGAAATCGCCTGTATAAATTGATCCCCAAAGTCCATCTTTTTTAAAGTCTTTAGTAGAAAATTCCAATCCACTCTATCAAAGGCCTTCTCTGCATCCAAAAAGACCAGCACTGCAGGAATCTGTTTATTCTTCTCAAGATATTCAAATAAATCTATTACTTGCCTTGCATTATCCTTCATGTATCTGCCCTCGATAAATCCCGCTTGATCATCATGATCCCTGCCATTTTGATACTTTATCATGCCCATCTTTTCATGAAACGTTCCCTTCATATCTCCAATTTTCTTGAAAAGATCTCTGGTCCTCCCTGTTCTATGGTTTTCTTCTATTTCTTTGCACTGTTCATTTAAGAAGGCATTTTATTCATATATATATATTGTAATTTTCTTTTTCAAAACTCTAATACATAATCAAGCAGACAGTGTCATTTTTTAAAAAAGTTGGATTAACAGTTCATATGATATCTACGTTATATACTTATATATATACATCTTCAACTTCCTTATAAACATTACCTATTTTTATTTCTGTTTTCTATCCACTCATACCATTTATCCCACACCACATAGTATTCTGAATCCTCTTTTTCTTTTAATTCTAAAGTTAATTTATTCATTTTGGCACATTCGAATATTTTTTGAATAATCAATCCCTCTGGTGGTAAATTATGTTCTTTCCAATATTGCACAAATGCAATTCTTGCTGCTGTGAGTATATGCAGAATCAAATAGCTTATTTTTTTGTCATATTTGGTTTTTAGTATACTCAGGAGGAATGTTTCCGGAATTAACTCAATTTGGCAGTTTGCTAAATCTTGTAACCAGTGTTGTATTTTGCTCCAATACTTCTTCGCTTTGGGACATAGCCACCACGCATGAAAGAAGGTACCCTAGTGATGATTACACTTCCAACACTTGGGACTTAAGCTCGGGTATATTTTGGCCAGTCTTGCTGGTGCTAGGTGCCAATGATATAGCATTTTATATAGATGTTCCTTATATGGTGCCGATTTTGTTAACGTATAATTTTTATTCCAAATCGTTTCCCATTCATCTAAATTTATATTGTGCCCTATATTTTTGGCCCATGCGATCATCGGTTCTTTTACCACCTCCTCCGCTCTATCAAATTTTAATAAGTAATTATATAATCTAAATATTAATTTTCCTTCAGGGCCCATCAGCAATTTATCTAATTGGTTTAATTCTATATCAATACCAAATTCTTTCATGTCTTTCTTATATCTGGACTGTATTTGTAAATACAGCAGCATTCTCTGTTCTTTTAATACTTGGTTACTTTTAAGTTTTCCTTGTTTGTCTAAAATTTATTTGTATCTAAACATTTTACAGATATCTACTGTGTTGGGGCGGATCATAGTTTCCATGGTTGATAGCCAGCCCAGAATTTTCATATAATGCTTCCTCCTTACTTCTTCCCAAACTCGTATCAATGCATCTCTAATTTTATGTCTAAAAAATATGATTGTGTCCTGTTCCTTTTGTCCCACATAAAAGCATGCCACCCCTTTTGTAGGTCATGTCCTTCCAGGGTTAAAATTCTTCTATTCCTTAAATTGATCCAATCTCTTATCCAAACTAAAGTAGCTGTTTTATGATATATTTCCCACGCCGGAAGACCAAAACTACCCCTACATCTACTATCTTGAAGCGATCATAATTTTATCCTTGCCTTTTTCCTGGACCAGACAAATTTGGAGGTAATTTTATTAATTTCTGTGAAGAATTTTTTATCTAATGGGATGGGTATCGTTTGAAATATATATAGTAGTTTAGGTAGGATATTCATCTTAATAGACACTATCCTCTCTAAAAGCGATATTTGTAATTTCTTCCACTTTTCCAGATCCCTTTTTATTTTTTGGACCAAAGCCACATAATTATCTTCTTTTAGGGATGAACCTCTCACTGTTAACCATATCCCTAGGTATTTAATTTTTTTAACAATTTGTAAGTCTAATTTCTTTTCTAATTCTTTTTTCTTGGTTGTTGTTAAGTTCTTAACCAACATTTTGGTTTTCCCTTTGTTGATTTTAAGTCCTGATACTTCCCCATACCTTCCTATTTCTTGCAATAAAACTGGGCCAGATTCCAGAGGTTCTTCAATACCACATCGTCTGCAAAGACCTGTGCCTTATATTCTTCTCTTTTAATTTTCATTCCCTTTACCTCACAATTTGCTCTAATTCTGTTTAATAGGATTTCTAATGTTAGAATAAATAGTAATGGTGACAATGGGCACCCTTGTCGTACCCCTTTATTTATCTGAAATGTATTTGTAGTATCCCCATTCACTATTACCTTTGCCCTTTGTGATTTATTTATTGCCTCTATCATATTCTCAAATTTAGTTCCAAATTTCATTAATTTAATTAGCCTAATCATAAATTGCCAATTCAAGTTATCAAAGGCTTTTTGGGCATCCAGAAAAACAAGAGCCACTTGTTTCTCTGGATGAACTTCATAGTATTCCAGGGTGTCCACAATTATTCTTGTATTGTCTCTTATTTGTCTAATGGGGAGAAAACCATTTTGATCAGGATGTATAGTAACGTTTAGTATTTTTTTCAACCTTTCTGCAATTATGTTCATAAATATTTTATAATCTGTATTTAAAAGGGATATTGATCTATAATTTCTAATTTGACTCTTATCTGTACCTTCTTTCGGAAGTAGGGTGAATTCCCTCCACAATTCTGGTATCTTCGCTTCATATAATGCTTCATTGCAAATTTCCAATAATATTGGTTGTATAATTTCATCCAATTTTTTATAAATTTCTCCTGGGAGACCATCCGGTCCTGGTGTCTTGTTATTCTTGAGTCTTAAATTGCTGCTCTCAATTCTTCTGATGTTATTGCTTTATTCAACAGTTCCCTTTTTTCCTCCCCTAATGGTATAATCTCTTCTTCCATTAAATAATTATCAATCTTCTCCATTGGTATTTCTTCCTTTTTATAAAGATCTGCGTAGTAATCTTGTGCTATTTTCTTTCTCCATTGAGAGTGGAGACAGCAGCCAGTGTGGGTAGTGCTAGTCCAATCAGCATGAAGGACTGAGTCTGTCAATCATTGTTAGTTCCGCCCTTGTTGCCGGGCAGGCCAGCTTTTGACTCAGTCCTTCAGTGGACAGGCGTGTAGGTCTTAGTTCCTCCTGATTTCTGGCTATTTTGGCTTTAATCTGACTTTGTTCTGGCTTTTTGACTTCGGATTTCCTGACTACGAATATTGGCTTTATTCCCTCATCGGTTGACTGACTCTCGGACTGTTATCTACTTTGCATATGGTATTGTGGACTTTGTTCTTTTGAACGGCTGGGGATAGTCAGCTTCGTTTACCTCCCCTTGGGGGGGGGTGGATTGCCCTGCGCGTTGTTGGGATCGCTTGGCTGCCTGACCCTTTTGCCTTCAATTGCGCTCCCTTTGGGCTTCTTGGACTGTTCCACTCAGCTACAGTGCGACGTTTCATCTGTGGTAGCCATTTTGCCTTGCAATTTGCCTCATCAACGTCTTCGTTGACTGCGTCGGCCATTTTGCTTTCCAGTACTGTCTTGGCTTCACCGTAAGGGTGGTGGCCATTTTGGATGCCCCTTTTTTCACCACGACGCCTCTCAGCCATCCTTGCAAGCCACGTTTGATTGATTGTGAAGGTGGTGGCCATTTTGTTTCTGCCAGTACTGTCTTGGCCTCAAAGTAAGGGCGGTGGCCATTTTGGATGCCCTTTTTTCGCCGCTATGAACATCAGCTGTTCTTTCTAGCCGTTTGGATTGCCTTTATTGTTGACTGAGTTCCAGCTTGAAATTGTTTGCGACAAAGTGCAGCTACTTGGCCCGGTTACCAGCAGACCTTCCCAACTGCCTTGGGGGCCAACTTAGAACAGCTTACTTGCCTTCTGGCCCTTTGAGTATTTCTGACTGTGAGCCTTCAATTACAATTTGCTGGGCCATTGACACTGGGTGCTTCTGAACTTGTGGAGTTTTCACGCTCCCTAATCCTTTCTATGAGGCTGCGATTATCTAAGGGCTGTCTAGTGGAGTGTTTGCGCTCCCATTGTATTTTCATCACCGCTTCCTCTGCGCTGTTCCCTGTGGAGTTTCCTATGCTCCCGCCAGTGCAGCTGTGGTCTATCTTACCAGTGACATGCCCAAAGCCCAGTCTAAATCTAAACATGGCCGGAGGGCCAGTAATTCTTCCAATGAGCAACCTATCTCTGAACCAGTTTTGCAGCCTTTAGCCCGGGAGGCCTCTCAGGAGCCATCCCTGGTTACAACTTCGACTCGACCCTAACACAAGTCACATTCCCATGGCTTGACTTCGAAGGCGGAGAAAAGGCAGGACAAAGTCTTGATCAAACTCTGCAACAAGGCTTCTGCAAATATTGCCTCTGCTATGGCTAAGCCTTCCTCTGTGGTGGAAGTTCTGGTCCCTGCGACTGTTTCTAGGGCTGTCACTCCGGATCAGCTGTCGCTCCAGGATTGCCCTGTGATTGTCTCCACAGCTGACTTATGGGGTTCTGAAGCCACTCTTCCACCGGCTCCTCCAGATCCAGACACTTTGCAGGATCCTGTTTTACCTCCGCCTCCTGCTCCAGCCCCTGTACAGGTTCCAGCCCAGTTGTCATCCGAACAACTTCAATTTATGATTGAGGCTGCTGTGCAGAAGTCTTTGGCCACCCGTTCCGGTCTTTCCAGCTGAGCAGGGTCCGTGAGGTCCCTTTCTTCTATTTCCCTGGAGAGTACAGCTCATGGGGATGTTCAGGCCAGGGAACTGGGCTCTCCTTCATGTTCCCATGCCAGCCACACCTCAACTATAGTGGATGCTGAGTACAGTGACTCAGGCCTGTCTGAGGAGGAAAATCTCCCTCCAGAACAACCGACCTTCTCTGGGCTGTTCCCACAGTCATTATTTAAATCTCTTCTATTCAAAGCGGTTAATACGGCTCGCTTGTCGTCTCCTGTTGTGGATCCGCTTCAGGCCTCCGCAGCGGGATCCTTGGATCCCATGTTTACTGAACCTGTCAAGCCTATCATCTCTATTCCAACTCCACCGCTCTTCCTGGATGTAGTTAAGCGACAGTGGTCTTCCCCGGCGACGGCCGTCCTCCCTTCTGCTAACGACCGTAAACATTTTCAGGTTGCTATGGAATTGGACTTTCTTCTGCAAATTCCCTCGGTGGACGCTCCTATCGCTGCTTTACTGCCAAATGCTACCGTACTGGGCGATCCCGACGAAGCCCTTCATCCTGATGAGCGTCACTCCGACTTGGTGTTACAGAGGGCCCATCAGGGTGCTGCTTGGGCCATCCGAGCAGCGACCACTGCTTCCTTCTTTAATCAGACCACCCTCCTCTGGTTACGGCAACTACAGGAAAAACTACCGCCGGACGATATACGCGTTAAACAAGACCTTAACAAAATTGTTGCGGCCCTACAATTTTCAGTGGACTCTACACTTAATGCCTCTCACTTTGCTTCCAAGGCTCTGGCTTCCTCCATCACGGCTCGCCATTTGGTCTGGCTCTGACACTGGCAGGCTGATTCCCATCATAAATGGCATCTCGCATCCGTTCCCTTTGGTGATGCGTTAGAGTCTTCCTTACCGAGTCTAAGGACAAGAAAACAGTGCTGGCTCCAGTTTACCATAGAGGAGAATCCCGTTTCACTCCATATCCACCTCATTCACAATGTTGAGGTCCTGACACTGGAGGGTCTTCTTCCCTGTCGTCCCCTAGGCCTTTTACTTCTGTTAACAGGCAATGAGGTTACCCAGATCGGTCCTTCCAGGGCAAGCCCTTTGTTTCTCAATGGCCCTTTTGAGGGGGAGGGGGTTGTTCTTACCGGCGCCATCATTGATTGCATTTCTGACCCTCCCATAGGCGGTAGATTGGCCCTCTTTTCCACCATTTGGGAGCGGTCCACCTCAGACAAGTGGGTCCAGGCCACTCTAAGATCAGGGCTGGCCATTGAATTCGTGTCTACTCCCCCCAACACCTTTGTTTGCTGTCCGATTTCTCGTAATCCCGAATGGAAGTCCCTTATGGACTCAGCGGTTCAGCACCTCCTGACTATAAACGCTATTCAGCTGGTTCCTCCTGGTCAGGAGGGTACGGGGTTCTATTCCCAGGTGTTTCTAGTTCCTAAATCGTCGGGGGGGGGGTGGAGGCCTATTCTGGATCTGAAGCAGTTGAACAGGTATGTGGTGTACCGTAAATTTAAAATGCAATCATTAAAGACCATCCTTGACAGTGTCTGGAAGGGCGATCTCCTCTCATCCATTGACCTTACAAAGGCCTATTTACACATCCCTATCCTCCCTTCCCATAGACAGTTTTTGAGGTTTTGTTATGGTGGAGTGCATTACCAGTATAGGGCTCTGCCCTTTGGCCTCTCCTCTGCCCCCCGTACCTTTACGAAGGTCCTGGCTGCTCTGGCGGCTTTCCTCCGCCTCCGTTCAGTTAGACTTTTGTGTTACCTTGATGATATTTTGGTTTTGTCTTCCTCTGTCCAGCAGGCTGCCGTTGATGTCCATCTTACTGTTGAGACGCTAGCTGCTCACGGCTTCTCAATTAATTTGGAGAAGAGCCACCTCTCACCCTCCACTAGTCTAGTACATTTGGCTACCTTGATTGACACTCTTCAGGGCAAGATGTTTCTCTCTCCTGATAGGCAGGACAGCCTGTGGAAGTTAGTCTCCCAGGTTGAAGGGTGTCGGGTTGTTTCTCCTTACGTCTTGTCACAACTCTTAGGGAAAATGATATCTGCTATAGCCATAGTCCCCTGGGCACAGCTGCACGCCAGGGAACTCCAATGGTTTCTCTTGCCGTTGCAGAAGGCGGGCAGAGGCACATCGTCGAGGCCGATTCCGATCCCTCCTGCGGTGCGCCGGTCTCTCCGGTGGTGGCGTTCCCCTGCTCTCGCTGCGGGTTGCTTCTTCCTCGAACCCCTAAGGGTGGTAGTGACAACAGATGCCAGCCTCCTAGGCTGGGGAGCCCACTGTCAAGGCCACCTGGCTCAGGGAACATGGACGCCCTCAGAATAACATCGCACAATCAATTGGCTGGAACTACAAGCGGTCTTCCTCGCCCTGAAGGCGTTCCGTCATCTGGTTTCCGGAGCTCACGTCCTCATCCTGATGGACAACGTTGCCGCCAAGGCGCACCTGAACAGATTGGGGGGCAGCAGGTTGAAATCTCTCCTCGTGGTGGCAATGAAATTGGGACTCTGGTCAGAGCGCCACCTCCGTTCCCTCCGGGCAGAACACATTTCCAGGGTGCAGCACGTTCAAGCGGATTGGCTGAGTCGCCGTCGGATAGACAATGCGGAGTGGCGCCTCCACCCTCGCATTTTCTGGGACCTGTCACTTCGATTCGGCACTCCAATAGTCGATCTTTTTGCGACTCACGAGAATGCTCAGCTTCCGCAATTCTTCTCCCAGTATCCGGATCCTCGGGCGGCCAGTGCTGATGCTCTACGGATTCCATGGCCGTCGGGCCTCCTGTATGCCTTCCCCCTGACGTCCCTCCTTCCCAGGGTCATCCACAAAATTTTATTCGAGAGGGCAGAAATGATCCTTGTGGCTCCTCATTGGCCCCGGAGACCCTGGTTTGCTGACCTCGTGTCCCTATCAGTGACCCCATCGTGGCGCATTCCACTCGAGAACTACACTTTCTCTCAGGGCGCTCTGAGTCACCCGGACCTAGCCTGGCTCAACCTGACCGCTTGGAGGTTGAGCGGAGCATGTTGAGGGCAGTGGACATTTCGGCGGATGTTATTCAGACATTACAGGCCTCCCGCCGTTCCTCCACGGACTGTATTTATTCTGCCACCTGGCAGGCCTTCTGTAGCTGGTGTAACCAAAACGGTGTACCTTCTCTACAACCATCCATTGTACACATTCTGATGTTCTTGCAGGAGGGCCTGTCCCAGTGTCTCTCTCCTAACACTCTACGGCGGCAGGTAGCCGCGTTGTCCTCTGTACTTACCTGCAGTTCCTTGTCATCCTTGGCCCAGCACCCTTTGATCTGCCGTTTTCTCTGTGGTGCCAAGAACTTGTGCCCTCCTGTGCTGCACCGATACCCTACTTGGGATCTTCCTCTGGTCTTGGAATCGCTTACAGGTCCTCCATATGAACCTCTACGGACTACTAGTCTCAGGCTTCTCTCCTGCAAGGTTGCCTTCTTGGTGGCCATAACTTCGGCCCGCCGCATCTCCGAAATTGCGGCTTTATCCATACGTTCGGACCTTTGTGTTTTCCACATGAACCGTGTTGTCCTCCGCTTGGACCCTACCTTCGTACTGAAGGTCAACTCTGTGTTTCACCATTCACAGGAACTTATACTGCCTAATTTTTGCTCCCGTCCTGCTCACCCATGGGAGCGACGCTGGCATGCCCTGGATGTCAGGCGGGCATTGCGTATCTACCTGAAGAGGACGGCTCCTTTTCGCCCTACGGAATCGCTCTTTGTCTCCTTTTTACCTACCTCCCAAGGATGTAAAGTCTCCTTGTCTACCATAGGTCACTGGATTAGACAGACTATTGCCTCGGCCTACGACCTTTGGTCACTCCCACGCCCCTCCAGATTGATTGCTCATTCCACTCGCAGCGCGGCTACAACGGCAGTGTGGGCTCCTTTACTCGAAATTTGTAGGGCGGCTATGTGGACTTCGCCTGGTCCTTTCATACGACACTACAAACTGGACCAGTTTGCGTCAGCTGAGGCCTCGTTTGGCTGCTGGGTCCTTCAAAGGGTCATTGCCAGGGAGTGTGCTGCGGTCCAGCAACATCCCCCCCTGGCTCTGGGACAGTGAACTTGGGTATGTCCCACACTGGCTGCTGTCTCCACTCTCAGTGGAGAAGGCGCGTTGGTCCTACCTGATACGTTCCTTCTCGTTGAGTGGAGACAGCAGCCAGACCCTCCCTGTCTGGCTGGACCTTGCGTATTTTGCTGTCTTCTCTGTCTTCTGGTATTTCTTCTTACCCCACACGCCGAGTCTGTCTTCGATTCTTCGCCAAAAGCTGGCCTGCCCAGCAACAAGGGCAGAACTAACAATGATTGACAGACTCAGTCCTTCATGCTGATTGGACTAGCATTACCCACACTGGCTGCTGTCTCCACTCAACGAGAAGGAACGTATCAGGTAGGACCAACACTCCTTTTCTCTTCTTCATTATTCTGAATAGTCCCCATCGCATCCTCCAGTTGTTGGATAATCCGACCTTCTCTCTCTTTTTTCAATTTGTAGGCCAACCACCTTCCAGTTTTGTTAGCGTGTTTGAAATAAAATTGTTTAGAATGTTTTAAGTTTTTTGCAATTTCCTGTTTGTTTGTTTGTTTGTTTGTTTGTTTCAATTTGTATACCGCCCTTCTCCAACAGGACTCAGGGCGGTGAACAGCCAGAATAAAAACAAAATATACAAACTTTAAAAACAGTGTAAAATAATTAAATATTTTTGGCCGCAGTTTAAAACAAACCCAATTTAAAATAAATTAAATTTAACCCAAAACTGTGGGATCAAGCCAGCCCGGCTAGTTGAAATAAATAAGTTTTCAGGGCCTGACAAAAAATCCGGAGCTCTTACTCTGATAAATTTAGTTTATGTCTTGCAATGGTCAAATTCTCTTTAATTAATCTCCTGGTTTTACTTGGAGTCACTTTTCCAAATTTCCAATTTCTTCCAATAGAATATTGCACATCTTCCATTTTCCCTTATTTTTCTTTGCGTTGTAGGCTGTTGTTATCCCCCTTATGTAGGCTTTCATAGTATCCCATAAATTAATTAGGGAGGTGTGATGTTTTTTATTTTCTTTAAAAATAATCTCAGTTCCTTCATTATCCTTTCTATATACTCCTTTTCTTTTAATATTTGAGGGTTTAACATCCATCTTCTAATTCTTTTTTGGGGGGGCCTTTCCGTGTTACCTCAAGGGGGTTGTGATCTGCCCACATATTATGGGAAATCTCAATTTTTTCTATTCCTAATCCTAGTTCCCTATTCATCCACAGCATATCAATTCTGGACCAAGATGCATGAGGGTTAGAGTAAACGATATATTTATTTTCTTTTGGGTGACGAATTCTCCACATGTCTATTAAATTTAGTTCATCTACCATATTAAAAAACATTTTGGATAATATATTTCTTTTCTTCTTATTATCTTTACCACTGGCATAGTCTTTTTTGGTATCTACTATCCAATTATAGTCACCCACAATGCAAATATTCCTATGACCTGTCATAATTATCTTTTCATGTAATTTCTTATAATAGTCCCCCTGATTTTTAGGCGCATAAATAACTACTAACAAAATTGAAGTATACCCTCTCTTTATTTCCACCATTAACGTTCTTCCTTTTGAGTCCACATAGATTTGTTTAGCTATTATTCCTCCCTTAATATATTTATTTATTTATTTATTTTATTTTATTTTATTTTTGAATTTGTATACCGCCCTTCTCCCTAAGGACTCAGGGCAGCCACATAAAAACATAGACTACAAATATTAAAATACCATTAAAAGATACATATAAATTTGGCCCCATAATTAAAAACAGTAACAAACCAATTAAAACATTTAAAAACTGTTAGGCCAGCCCGGCTTGCTGGAAAAAGAAAGTTTTAAGGGCACGGCGGAAGGCACCGAGGTCTTGGATTCTCCTTATCTCTGGGGGCAACTGATTCCAGAAGGTAGGTGCCCCCACAGAGAAGGCCCCCCCCTGGGGGTCACCAGCCTACATTGTTTGGCTGATGGCACCCCGAGGAGCCCCTCTCTATGGGAGCGCACAGGTCGATGGGAGGCTGTCGGTAGCAGCAGGCGGTCTCGAAGATAACTAGGTCCTATGCCATGGAGCGCTTTAAAGGTGATAACCAACACCTTGAAGCGCACCCGGAAGACCACTGGGAGCCAGTGCAGCTTGCACAGGAGAGGTGTTATATGGGAATGCCAGGTAGCTCCCGTGACTACCCGCGCGGCTGCATTCTGGACCAGTTGGAGCCTCCGGGTGCCCTTCAAGGGGAGCCCCATGTAGAGAGCGTTACAGTAGTCCAGGCGAGAGGTGACGAGGGCATGAGTGACTGTGCACAGGGAATCCCGATCAAGAAAGGGCCGCAACTGGTGTATCAGGCGAACCTGACAAAAAGTTCCCCTGGCAACAGCCGTCAGATGTTCCTCCAAGGACAGCTGCATATCCAGGAGGACTCCCAGATTGCAAGCCCTCTCCGAAGGGGCCAAAGACTCGCCCCCAATAGTCAGTAATGGAGTCAACTAACTATATCGGGATGCCGGGAACCACAGCCACTCAGTCTTGGAAGGGTTGAGCTTGAGCCTGTTTCTCCCCATCTGCTGGATGGTCTCTTTATTTCCCCTCGCTCAGAAGGCAGCAGAGTAGCACAACATGAGGCCATGGAGGCTTTATAGTGTTTCTGGGACAAGCGGAGCTGCTGCTGCCATTCCAGAGGGCAGGGAGCAGCTGGGAGACCAGGCATTTCCACAACCTGACCGGGCAGGCGTGCTCGGGTTGGCTGATAGAGGGCAATCATTCCTTCACTTGTGGTCCTCAGGGGACTGACCAGGAGTGCCCAGTGGGCTTGGGCTAGGCTGGCTGGCTCACGTGGTGGCAGCAGCAGGGATCACCGGTGGGGGGGGAGATGCCGCTGGGCCTGGATGTGTCCTCACCTGGGCAGCTCCAAAATTAAATGCGGAAAGCAGCATACCATGGGAGGGAGACCTGCTCCAGATCTGCCCACTTGGCCAAAGAGCTGCCTTGGGTGCAACATAGCAAAGCTTGGCCTCCTTTTGGGCTTGGCTCTTGGCTGCCACCTACTCACCCTCCCCTCCACCTCAGGTCCTGCATCCAATCTGTGACAGGGCAACTCACCACTTCTGGGCGGCGGTCAAGCAATCCTTGGGAACAGCACTGCACTGGGGCGCTGTGTGCCCGGTGGGCCTCCTACCGGAGCTGGGCCCAAAAGACAGCCGAGCCTCATTGTGTCATCTCCCCCCCCAGACCCTTTGGACAAGCACGGTGGGCCCCCTTTCCCACCAGGTGAAGGGCCAGGTGAAGGATGGCCGCATGGGAGGCAGCTGGATAAGGAGCGGAGATCGGCAAAGGAAGGCTTACCACCTATGCTGTGAGTGTGACTCTATGCATCACCCAGGGCCAGCAAGGCGCGATAAGGAGTGAGTGGGAGGGGCAGGGAGGGATGGGATGGGTGGAAGGGGAGGGGCAGGCAGGGAATTTAACAACTGGTTTGCCCAAACTGCCCCAAACTGGCTGAATCCCACCTTTGATGTATTTCCTCCTTCATCACTGCTGTTCTTGAACTGTCCCCAGAAAAACACTGTTGCTTCTGAAAATATTGCCACAACTCACTTCTATGATTGTTATCCTTATGAAAATAAGTCAAAATGGTGCCTTTCTACCCTGGACATGAAACGAAGGCTATGAAGGAGAGTGAGACAGCCCTCCGAACTGAACCTTTTTTGACTCCCCCAGTTTCTTTAATACAGACTAATTCAACCATTTTTAGAAAAGTCTGTGGCCATTAATCAATATCCTTATATTCAGTGGTGGGATTCAGCCAGTTTGCACGGTTCACCCAAACCGGTAGCTAACTTTTTGTGCAGTTCAGCGAACGGACTGAAAATAAAGTGCAAGAGAGAGATTTTTCTTCTCTCTCCGTTCAGTTAATAGCTCAAGGCAGACAGCCAAGAACCACCTAACAGGTGAATACTTAGTTGCTATAACAAATAAGTACATGTCTTGAATAAACAATAGAAACTGACAGGATTAGGACAGGGAAACATCCAGGAAACCCATCTAAGAATGGGATTAACCTCTTCCCTTCTGGAAATGAAACATTTTCATTATAAAGGATATTAAGTAACACGTCTGTGATCAGTGGATACTCGCTGGAGTTCCCCAAGACTTTTTATAGCTGCTTCAGTGTTGGCTACTTCTTGTTTCTTCCTGGGGGAAAAAGATACAGGATGGGACAATGATGCAGCTTGATCATACAGGCCCTGAATTTAATGCAAGTGTGGTCCAACCAGCTGTATTGCTTCTGCTGTGAAGCACCCATTTTAGAACATAGAGATCACAGAATAATAGAGTTGGAAGGGACCTCAGAGGTCTTCTAGTCCAAATCCCTGCTCAAGCAGGAGACCCTATATCATTTCAGACAAATAGTTGTTCCATCTCTTTTTGAAAGCCTCTAGTGATGGAGCACCCACAACTTCTGAAGGTAAGCTATTACATTGGTTGATTGGTCTCAACCTTAGGAAATTTCTCCTTAGTCCTAGGTTGCTTCTCTCTTTGGTTAGTTTCCATCCACTGTTTCTTGTGCCTTTTGGTGCTTTGGAAAATAGATTGACTATTATTTTTGTAGGACCCCCTCAAATACTGGAACAGTGCTATTTTATTGTGAGTTATGAGCACTATTTTATTGTGAGTTGGGGAGATTTTTGGCAAACTTTATACATCTTCTTTTCAACATCTTCGCATCAGTAATCCATATTGCTACATTTTCTATTTCTTATCTTAATATATCTTTTGTACATATATTTCTAGTACATCATATATATACCGTTATAATATATTCTGTTGTTCTGATTATTTTATGTACATTTGACATAAACATGTACCTAATTTCCTTTCCACAATTTTTATATCTTCCCCTTTAATTCTATATTTCTCCACCTAATTTAACCATTATTTAGTCTTCCTTGCCCACCCCCTTTTTTTCTCTCCTTTTCCTCCAACCATTTATACCATTTCTCCCAGACTAAATAATATTCTGTTTCATCTTTTTCTTGTATCTCCTTCGTGAGCTTATCCATTTCTGCACATTCCATGATTTTTCTAATCACATTGTCTTCTGATGGTATGTCATTGTTTTTCCAGTTTTGGGCAAAAACTATTCGTGCTGCTGTAATTATATGAATGATTAAATATCTTATTTCTTTTTCATATGATCCAGTAATTATTCCCAGTAGGAAAGTTTCTGACCTCATTTCTATTTGTTGATTTATAATTTCTTCCATTTGTGTTTTAATTATTTGCCAAACCTAATAGGTTGGGAAACCTATTATAAAGCAACCTCATTGATATGAATTAAGGATTGGATGGAACTGAACAATAAAAGAATATTAACATTAGAGGGGTACGATTTACAAAGAGGGTGGCATGCTTTCCTGTGGAAGGGAAAAAGTAAACAGCACGGATATTTTCAAAGCCATTTAATTAGGGAAGCATTGCTACATACATGGCAGGGGATAAAAAAGAACCATTATGATAAAATTCCGGAATGGCTATCCACTATGGAGGCACACATTTATCCAAATGCTCTAGATATTGGTAAAATGAAAACTTACAAAGACCTGTTAAATAATCAAGGGGAATTAAGAACAAGACAGGAATTGAAAGAACAGGGTACAGACATTGATTGGTGGCCCTATATGCAAATAAAATCTAGATACAAGACAGATTTGGCACAATTTGGATTTCAAAAGGAAACATATGAATTAGATAAAATTCTCCAGGGAACAGAGGACAAATTGATTAAAAAAAATTATAACTATTTATAACATAATGCATTTAACAACTAATTCAGAGGCCATCTAAATAGAACAAAATATATACGTATATTCATTTTCATATTTTGGCAGCAATGATCCATTCCTCCTTGTGGTGCCGCTGGATACAGCCCATCCATTTTGTGGGGTGCTAAACCAATCATGGAACCTGACGCCAGGCCCGGGTGACAGGCCGGTCAGACATTTTGTCGCAACAAATAGATCGAAGCCACTAGGGCATCCCTCGCAGATGACACACGATGGTCCTGCAAAGTGGCAGTCAGTGATCCGAAAAGTGGACTGTGCACTTGTGGGAATATGCTAGGAAGAAGAAGATTCATTTTCATAGCTCATATTCATTTTCAAATGAACATGTTGCAGGTAAAATATACATGTTTCAAATAAAGTTTAGTTTGCATCATAGACTACAAAGAAACATAAAGTGTCATCTATGACATCATGCTTCTTCACTTTCATAAAACATAGAACATGTTCTATTTTCATCTCTGACATAATCCTTCATTTTCCATGTTATAACATTTAATTTAATTTAATTTAATTAATTAAATTTATATGCCGCCTCTCTCCGAAGACTCAGGGCGGCTCACAATACATTTTAAAAAATAATTATAAAAAAAACATTGAAAAATTAAAAACATTAAAAACTCATCCACGCCATTCATGGCCAGATCTCGCCACATCACAAGAGCGAGATCAACGGCCCCAGGCCTGCCGGAAAAGCCAGGTCTTCGCTGCTTTTTGGGAGGCCAACAGGGTGGGGATGGTCCAGACCTCAGGAGGTAACTGGTTCTAGAGAGCTGGGGCAGCCACAGAGAAGGCCCTCCCCCACAGGCCCGCCAGCCGGCATTGTTTAGCTGACGGGACCCGGAGGAGACCAACTCTGTGGAATCTTACCGGTCACTGGGAGCTATGCGGCAGAAGGCGGTCTCGAAGATAACCTGGCCCTGAGCCATGTAGGGCTTTAAAGGTAATAACCAACACCTTGAATTGTGACCAGAGACCAATAGGGAGCCAGTGCAACTCGCGGAGAATTGGTGTAATGTGAGTGTACCTAGGTGCACCCACGACAGCTCACGCAGCTGCGTTCTGGACCAACTGTAGTCTCCGAACACTTTTCAAGGATAGCCCCATGTAGAGCGCATTGCAATAATCTAACCGTGAGGTGACAAGGACATGAGTGACTGTGAGGAGAGCCTCCCGATCCAAGTGGGGTCGCAATTGGTACACCAGGCGAACCTGTGCAAAGGTCCCCCTAGCCATAGCTGTCAGATGTTGCTCTAATCTTAGCTGTGAGTCTAGGAGGACACCCAAATTGCGAGCCCGTTCTGAGGGGGACAATTTCTCCCTCCCCAGAATCACGGATGGACAATCGACATAGTCTTTAGGAGGCAATACCCACAGCCACTTGGTTAAGTCTGAGCCTGTTGACTCCCATCCAGACCCTCACAGCCTCCAGGCACCAGCACATCACATCCACCACATCACTGAATTGACGCAGGGTAGAGATATACAGCTGGGTATCATCCATGTATTGCTGATACCTCATGCCGTGGCGTCAGATGAACTCACCCAGCAGCTTCATGTAGATGTTAAATAGGAGAGGAGAGAGGACCAAGTCCTGAGGCACCTCGCAAACGAGGGGCCTAGGGGTCGACCTCTATCCTCCTACCAACACCGACTGAGACCGGCCAGAGAGATAGGAGGAGAACCACCGTAACACGGTGCCTCCCACTCCCAGCTCCCTCAATCGTCCCAGAAGGATACCATGGTCAATGGTATCGAAAGCTGCTGAGAGGTCAAGTAGCACCAAGATGGAGGAATGACCCCCATCTCAGGCTTGCCAGAGATCATCCATCAGCATGACCAAAGCAGTTTCCATGCTATAGCCAGGCCTGAAGCCAGACCGAAAAGGGTCTAGATAATCCGTTTCCTCCAATGACCGCAGGAGCTGAAGTGCCACCACTTTCTCTACAACCTTTCCCACAAAGGGTAGGTTGGAGACTGGACAAAAGTTCTTTAATTCTGCTGGATCCAGGGAAGGCTTCTTGAGGAAGGGCCTTACAACCGCTTCCTTTAATGGTTGCGGGAAGGCCCCTTCCCTCAAGGATGCATTAACTAAAGCCTGGAGCCAGCCTTGTATCACCTCCCTGCTGGCCAAAACCAGCCAGGAGGGGCACAGGTCCAACAAACAAGTGGAGGAACTCATCGCTCCTACAGCCTTGTCCACTTCCTCAGGAGTCACAGGCTCAAATTCATCCCACACAATGGGACTAAGACCTGCCCCTGTCATCTTGGTCGGAATTGCCCAATCGGAGTCCAGGTCCATCCAAATCTGAGCGGCTGAGGTGGCTCGGAGCCAAAGAGTGGCTGCTGGGGAGTGAGGGGTGACAGGGAAGAATGTTCTCATCAGTGAAGCCATATGAAAACTAGCGGTATTCAACTTTGAAGAAGGACTGTCAGAGGAAGAAAATCTTGTTTGAAGATCCGCTCTTTCCAGCCAACGATGACTTGCTCTTCTACAAGTCTCGGATTCAGGGGATCCAATGGAAGTGACCCAAAGAAAAAACTGGAGGTTTCTGTGAAATCCACAGGGTTCCGAAGGCAAGATGGTGGAGTGGCCATCGGCTTTTGGAAAGGACTGGATGGGGTCAAGGTTCAATGGCTGGAGGGCACCCGCTGTTTGCTGGGATACCTCAATATGTGGCTCCTCTCAAGCCATCAGTGGACTCTCCAGAGCATTTTTAGATTTGTTTTAACTCACCTGATACCTTTTTGCTCAATACATTAATTTTATCTTGGGGAGGGTGTGTGTGTGTGTATGTGTGAGGGTGTTGGGATGGATTGGATGGAAGGAATGGGTTTGGAATGGCTGAATTCGGGGAGAATGAGGGAGCCGGGGGCAAGGTATGGAGCCCCCTCTGCTGAGTGTGCAAACAGAAGCAGATGGGGGCTCAGATATGACCCCCAGCTTGGTATGAGTGGGGTGCCTTGCCTGCCAGGGAGGAGGAGAACCATTGAGGTGGGGGAGGGGATCTCTGGGGTATTGGAGAGCCAGAGTATTGCGGTTATGACTGGGAGAGGTAGATATGGTGGGAGCCGAGGGGTAGGCTGCTCTTGGGGAACTAGGACTTGCTGTCTCAAAGCAATTACTTGTTCCTGCCCCTCTGATTCTGGTTCATCGGGCTCGCCTCGTATACCTGGTGACTTGGGATGTCAGGGCCCGGGCCTCAGGCTGCTGTTGTTTAATGCCAGGTCTGTTGTTAACAAGGCCCCCCTCATTCGGGACTTAATGCATAACTGAGACCTGGCTGGGCCAGGAGTGGGGTGTGCCCCTCTCAGAGATGTGCCTAGATGGGTTCCAGATATTGCATCAGCCGCAACTCCAGGGAAGGGGTGGAGGAGTGGCAGCTATTGTCCGGAAGAGTCTTTGCCCTCGCAAGATCCCTGCCCCTGAGATTGTTGGATGTGAGTCTCTCCTCTTGAGGTTGGACTCAGGGGCTCAGTTGGGCTTGTTGTTGATGTATCTGCCTCCCAGCTGTGTTACGATAGCCCTGCCTGTGCTGCTAGAGGCAGTAGCCGGGCTGGCAGTGGGGTTCCCCAGGCTTATGGTACTGGGGGACTTCAATTTGCCGTCACTTGGTGAATCCTTAGATGCGGCTCAGGAGTTCATGGCTTCCATGACAACCATGGACCTGACCCAAGTAGTTCAGGATCCGATTTATAGGTGGGGTACACACACTTGACCTGGTGTTTCTCTCAGGACAGTGGAGACATGATCTGGAATTAAAGGGTATAGATGCTTCTCCCTTGTTGTGGTCAGATCATTTCCTGCTGAGGTTAGACTTCAGGGCACTACTCCTCCATCGCAGGGAGGCGGAGCCGATTAAGTGGTTCTGCCCCAGGCGCCTAATGGACCCTGAAGGGTTCCAGAAGGAGGTTGGGGAGATACCTGACTCCTTGTCCACAGTCCGGCTGAGTCCCTGGTGGCTGCCTGGAATAGGGCGGCATCTGGGGCACTGGACTGGATTGCGTCTTTGCGACCTCTCCATGGCGATGGATCCAGGAAAGCTCCCTGGTTTACCGAGGAGCACCGGGAAATGAAGCGCCAGAAGAGACGTCTAGAGCAACACTGGAGGACCAGTAACTCTGAATCTGACTGAACACTCTTAAGAGCCTTTATTAGGACTTATTTAGTGGCAATACGGGCAGCAAAATGCTTGCATTTTTCTGCACTTATTGCATCCACTGATTCGCGCCCAGCCACCCTATTTAGGGTGACTCGCTTCCTCCTTAATGTAGGGGGAGTGGAGGAGCCCTTGCAGGGTAGAGCTGAGGAGTTTGTGCAGTTTCTGTTGGATAAAGTGGCTACTGTTGACCTCACCCCTTTCTTAAGAGATCTGTAAGGGGGCATGCATAAGCGCACCAACGTGCCTACTGTCCCTGTCCTAATGTCCCTTTTTATTCATATCCATTTCATGTATTCATAATCATGTTTATACATTTTATGTTTTCATAATCAGGTTTATACTTTTACCGTGTTTCCCCGAAAATAAGACCCTGTCTTATATTTTTTTGAAACCTGAAATAAGCACTTGGCCTTATTGCCATGTGCTCAAAAGCCCGATTGGGCTTATTATCAGAGATGTCTTATTTTGGGGGAAACAGGGTATCAGTAATCTTATATATGCTTGACAAAAATAAATAAATAAATAAATAACCTACATGGAGGGAAGTAAGCAGTGGGGTACCACAAGGTTCCGTCTTAGGCCCAGTACTCTTCAATATCTTCATAAACAACTTAGATAAGGAATAGAAGGGGAACTTACCAAATTTGCAGATGATACTAAGATGGCAGGAATAGCTAACAGCTATTAATAGCTCCTTGGTTTTCCGAGGAGCTGAGAGAGATGAAGCGTCGGAAAAGAGGCCTGGAGAGCGATTGGAGGACAAGCCGATCTGAATCTGACCGAACACAGGTGAGATCTTATATTAAGACCTACCTAGTGGCGATAAGAGCGGCGAAGTCTAGCTACTTCTCCGCTCTTATTTCATCTTCAGAGAACCGCCCAGCCGCGCTGTTTAGGGTGACCCGCTCCCTACTTCAGGTGGGGGTACGGGAAGATCCCTTAAAGGGTCGAGCTGAGGATTTTGTACAATTCCTGCATGATAAAGTCGCTCAGATTCGGGAAGGCCTGGACTCCGATTGGGTAGATCCAGGGGAGGAGACGGGGGAAGGTCTTGAGAGCATTATCTGGGAAGAGTTTGACTCTGTGACTCCTGAGGACGTGGACAGGATTCTGGGCAAGCTTAACGCTGCCACATGTTTATTGGACCCATGTCCCTCCTGGTTGGTACTGGCCTCCCGGGAGGTTACACGCCTCGGGGGATTATAAATGCTTCTCTGAGTGAGGGTGTCTTTCCTGCCGCCTTGAAAGAGGTGGTTGTGAAGCCCCTCCTCAAGAAGCCTTCCCTGGACCTGGCTATATTATTAAATTATCGTCCAGTCTCCAATCTTCGCTTTGTTGCGAAGGTTGTTGAGAGTGTGGTGGCGCGACAACTACCCCAATACCTGGATGAAGTTGTCTATCTGGATCTGTTCTAGTCGGGCTTCAGGTCACGATACAGCACGGAAACGGCATTGGTCGCGTTGGTGGATGATCTCTGGAGGGCTCAGGACAGAGGTTGCTCCTCTATCCTGGTCCTATTAGATCTCTCAGTGGCTTTTGATACCATCGACCATGGTATCTTACTGCACCGGCTGGAGAGGTTAGGAATAGGGGGCACCGTGCTTCGGTGGTTCTCCTCCTTCCTCCCTGACAGTTCGCAGTTTGTGTTGGCAGGGGGGCAGAGGTCGACCTCGAGGCACTTTATTTGTGGGGTGCCGCAAGGGACAGTCCTCTCACCCCTTCTGTTCAACATTTATGTAAAACCGCTAGGCGAGATCATCCGTGGTTTCGGGGTGAGTGTTCATCAGTATGCTGATGACACACAACTATACATCTCCACCCCAGACCACCCCAATGATGCCCTTGCTGTGATGTCCCATTGCCTGGAGGCTGTGCGGATCTGGATGGGGAGAAACAAGCTCAGACTCAACCCCTCCAAGACCGAGTGGCTGTGGCTTCCGGCATCCCGGTATAGTCAGCTGGTACCATCACTGACAATAGGGGATGAGATCTTGCTCCCCACAGAGAGGGCCCGCAACTTGGATGTCCTCCTGGATTCACAGCTATCTTTAGAAGATCATTTGACGGCCGTGGCCAGGGGTGCCTTTTATCAGGTTCGCCTGATCCGCCAGTTGCGTCCCTTTCTGGATCGGGACTCCTTGCGCACGGTCACTCATGCCCTAGTTACCTCCCGTATGGACTACTGTAATGCTCTCTACATGGGGCTCCCCTTGAAAAGCACCCAGAGGCTCCAACTGGTCCAGAATGTAGCTGCGTGGGTGATTATGGGCGCAGCTCGTTACGCCCATGTAACACCTCTCCTACGCGAGCTGCACTGGCTCCCGGTGGTCTTCCGGGTGCGATTCAAGGTGTTAGTTATCACCTTTAAAGCGCTCCATGGCTTAGGACCTGGGTACCTACGAGACCGTCTTTTGCCACCAATAGCCTCCCACCGACCAGTTCGTTCTCACAGGGAGGGACTACTCAGGGTACCGTCAGTCAAATTATGTTGACTGGCGACTCCCAGGGGGAGGGCCTTCTCTGTGAGGGCTCCAAACCTTTGGAATGAACTGCCCCCGGAGATATGGAATATCCCTGATCTCCGTGCTTTCCGCCGTGCCCTCAAGACCCTGATGTTCCAACAGGCGGGGCTAAACATATGAACATGTGAATGATTTTTTAAATGTGATCTAATTCTGTGTTTTATTTAATTGACCAAACTAAGTAATAATTTTAATTAGCAATTTTATGATGTTTGTGTGTCTATATTTTTCTTGACTGTACACCGCCTTGAGTCCTATGGGAGAAAGGCGGTATAGAAATATAATAAATAAATAAATAAATAAATAACACCCTAGATGATAGGCTCAAGATCCAGATGGAGACTTCCGGTTGGCGTCACTGGGACACAGACAGGGAAATGGCAAGCTCCGCTGAGCCCTGCCAAATCCCCTCTGCTAAGCTGCCGCCGATAGGTCTGCGGACCTCCCCTGTCTTGTAGGGACAGGGGGACAAGAAGGAATGCCTTGGGTGGCCGAGAGGAACGGGCGGGTTCCTCGGGGCCGGAGGCTTCTCCTTCACGTCGGCGGCAGCAGTACGGCAGCCATTGTGGCTGCCCTGAAACTGCGGCAACCAGAACAAGGATTGTGCTGGAGGAAGAAGATGAAGAAAGAGCAAAAATCAAGAAGCCGGGTGAGTGACACCAACCCAGGCAATAACGTACCTATTTGGAATTATTGGAAAATAAGACCCCAAAATTAAAAGCGGCTGTTGGACTGCGGGGCTTAAAGATTGAAAAGGAAAAAAAAATGGGCAAAAGACCCAAATTGAATTTTGTTGCAGTAAACTTAAACTGGATGATTTGGTATTAATAAATTTCTGAAATTTGACTGTGCCTTTAACTGGAGTGGAGAGGAGAAATGGATATTCCTGAGAATTAATGCCTCTAAAAGAAAATGAAGCTAATGAAGATAGAGAAATAGCCATGGAGTCTGCAGTGATTAAACAGAGAAGTGGATTAAAGAGATTTCCCTTTCTGGGTGGAAAAGAAACATGTTAATTGGCTTTTTACCTTGGATTACTTGAAATTAATATTGGATATAAGGATTTTGGAGATTCCTACTCTGTCCCAGATGATTTTAAGAAAGAAGAAAGAAGAAAGAAAGAACATTTTGGATTTTAACAATGGAGACTGACAAAACTAGGTGTGGCGTAGTTAACAAAGACAGGAAGCTGATGCATTACGCTTGGATCAGACATTTTAAAAGTTTTAAAGGGACATACAGAAATTCTTTACTTTGAACTGATGAACCTTGAAACAGAGCACTTTGGACAGAGAGGAAAAGGAAGAAAAGGAAGAATTAAAGTGGATAAATTTAAATGTGACTAACTGAAATGTAAAGTTTAAAAGCCTATGTATATATGATAAAGTTTAAAAGCCTAGGTATATATGATTTTTGGATAAAAACAGGAAGGGTTGTGAAATAATAAAAATAGAAAATAAGGCTATTAAAATAGTGGATGATAGCAAGGGGATAAAAATAATAAAAAATGTACTGTTTGATGTAATACGTTTTAATTTTAACTTGCAAACAAATGTTAAACTGATGAATAAGGATTGATTGAACAAAATACAAGATACACAGATGCTAGTGATTGAATTAAGGTAATACAAGTTGGAAATGATGACTATTATGACATATACTGAGATTTAAATTGAAAGAGCAGGATGGAAAAATGATATAAAACAGATAATTATATTACAGTTAAAATGTGTGGGATGGATACCAACTAGATAAGAGTTTGAGACTCGGTGGAAATACTTTGGAAATTAATTCAAAATGCTGGAAACAACCAAACAAATAGGAGGAGAGTTGGAGGAGACTATGCTGGTAATCAGCCAAACTGTCAGCCTCAGCTTTGCTTGCTTCAGCTGCCATAAGAAACGGGGGAGGGATTAGTGAAGGGGGGCGAAAGGGTGGGGAAGGCGCAGGAGGTGTTTATCTATTGTAGGACGTGTCTTCCCAGGAATCGAAACTGAATCTTCAAAAGGGGCTGGCTGACCAACTGCCCTACATTCCTGATGAATGACGTTGCCAGACGTGATGCCACCTGACCTTTGGGAGACCTTTGGATTGGCTGAGGGTCAATGGACACGGGGGGGTGGGGGAAGCTTAGTAGATGCTATTTCGCGCGTTTTGCTCACTTCCAGCTTTACCTGGGTTGCTATCTTTTCATATTCAGTAAAAGTACTAAATTCTTCAAAATGCTTGAGTTTGGGGTTTTCTTTCCTGGATACTGAAGGAAGCATACCTGACATTAAGCTGGAAGTCACATCCAGTCATCACGGACAAAAACCGAGGGGACTGTAAATTCAAAATATGTCAGATCGAGGGAGTGAGGGAGAAGAGAAGATGGGGGCAGTGAGTTCAGCCGCCCTCCAGTCGGAAAAGGAGACTGCAGAATGGTTGGAAAAACTCTGCTTGGAGCCGGAGGAAGCCAGATGGTCGAAAGGAGTGGGGAGACTGCCGGACTGGGGGGAGGACCCCTGGGGAGTGACAACTTCCAGACCCCGAAAAAAAGAGGCAGTGTGGATGCAGGAACAGAAAGAACGTCTCATGATAGAACAAGCCTTGCAGCTTTTCCGCGATGTAGAAGAAAGCAGAAAAAACCATGAGTCTTTTGGAATTCCTGTGGAGAAGTGGGGAGCAAGCCCCAGGGGAGAGCCAGAAGAGACAGCCTGCGGGGGAGAGGAAGAGCTTGAGGAGGCAACATCCCAGGCTTCGGCAGCTCGAGGGAGAGATGCAGCCGGCCAGAGAACCCCAGCCTTGCAGTCCCCCCCCCCCGCAGACGTAAAAAGCCAAAAATCCCCCCCTTCCTGGGAAGTTTGATGGGAATCCTAAAGCCTTGGGATTTTTTCTGACCCAAGTGTGGAACCACATGCAGGACTGGGGGGAGGACTACGAAAGAGAGGCGGCTAAAGTCAGAAGTGTCGCGAATGCCCTAGAGGGAGTAGCTGCTGAGTGGATGGTGGTTCTCCACAATAACAACTCCCCCTTGCTGAGAAATTACAACCAGTTCATGAGGGCCCTTAGGAGGCGTTTTGAAGACCATTTAGCTGAAAGAAAGGCGAGACTCAGAATGAAGAGCATTCAGCAGGGCCGGAGGCCGGTGGCAGAGTATATCCAAGAATTTCGTGAACTGGCACCCTATATGACAGGCTGGTCAGAAATGGCTCTTTTGGAGAGTTTCAAGGATGGATTGAATGAAGAGATATATCGAGACTGTAGGAACATGGGGGTCCCCGATGATTTGGATAGATGGTACATAATAGCTGAGGATGTGGAGATCAAGCTGAAATGGAGCGAACTCCGAGGAAGGCGGATGGGGGACCAGTCATCCTCTTTCTACCGTAAGGGGGCACCCAAGATGACTGGCGGGAAGACCGAATTCAAGCCCAAGTCAAAGCCCTTCACCTGTTTCAAATGTGGGAAGGAAGGTCACCGGGCGGCCGAATGTTTCTCCAAGCCACCACCAAAAGCTACTGGGGCCGGCCAAAAGAAAGGCGACAAAATACCCGCCAAAACCCGCGGCACCACCCTGAAAGGAGAAGTCATTGAGTTCACTCCCCAGAACCAGGGTGAATTGGGAACTCTGACCAACGATGACGACAGCGAGACGGACTCCGACTCCGACACCGACGAACAGGTGAGTCACACGGAAGAACCCTTACTCATCCCCGTAGAAATAAGGGTACCCTCCACAGGGACTCACGCGCAATTGTTAGCCCTGTTGGACTCAGGGTGCACTAGGTGCATAATTAGCCCCAAAGTAGTGGAGGAAGTGGGACTGAGACTAAAAACTTTAAAAAGACCCATTGCATTTTGTCAATTAGACGGGTCGATCGCAGGAGGGGGCCCAGCTAGCTTCATGACCGAACCTCTTGAACTGCAGTTGGGAAATCATGTAGAAAATCTCAGATTTATTGTAGCCCCTGGCATGGAAAGACCCCTCATTCTAGGACTGCCCTGGCTTCACAAATGGAACCCATGAGTAAATTGGAAGACGGGGGTCCTGCGCATACGCACGGCAGAACCAGCTCCGGAAAAGGAAGCCCCCCCCCGAGAGACGACATGAAATCAGAGAGGGCGGCAGTAGCCATTAACCATATTGAGGGAGAAGAGAAAATTCCAAAGGAATATTGGGATCTCAGGGAAGTTTTTAGCAAAAAGGCATCGGATGCTCTACCTCCCCACAGGGCCACCGACTGCACCATTGAAATACTCCCTGGGGTGAAGCTTCCCAAACCAAAAATTTACCCCATGACACCTCGAGAATTGGGGGAATTGCAAAATTTTATTGACAAAAACTTAGAACGGGGATTCATCGAACGAGCCAAACCCAAGGTGGCGGCGCCAGTAATGTTCCGCGAGAAGAAAGATGGATCCTTTCATCTCATAGTTGATTATAGAAACATGAACGCGATTTGCGTAGAAAATGTCTATCCCCTCCCACTCATGAAGGACATGTTAGCCCATCTAGGGAAGGGAAAAATTTTCACCAAACTTGATTTAAGAGAGGCATACTACCGAGTGAGAATAAAAGAGGGAGATGAATGGAAGACAGCATTTAATTGCCCACTGGGATGTTTCCAGTTTAGAGTACTCCCTTTTGGATTACAGGGAGCCCCAGCTGTATTCATGCAACTGATCAATGAAGTATTGCATGAGCACCTGTATAAGGGGGTGTTGGTCTATTTGGATGAGATTCTGATCTATTTTGACAACATGGCCGACCATGTAAAGTTGGTACGAACGGTCTTAAAGAAACTCAGAGCAGCCGAATTCTATGCCAAACTTTCTAAATGTGAATTTCACCAAGACAAAATCGACTATCTTGGATATCGTATATCGCATGAGGGAATAGAGATGGACCCTGAAAAGGTTCGGGCAGTACTGGAATGGGCTGCACCGCGCACCCGTAAACAGTTACAGAGTTTCTTAGGGTTTGCTAACTTTTATAGACAATTTATCCCCTCTTTCACGAAAATCGCACTACCAATTACAGACTTGCTAAAAACCAAAGGGGAAGTAAAGCCCAAACCCTCGAAACCACTGGAATGGACTATGGACTGTCAAGCCGCTTTTGAAAAATTGAAACGGCTGTTTGCGGCTGAACCTGTGCTCAAACACCCCGACATGGAACAACCTTTTGTAGTACAAGCTGACGCCAGTGACGTAGCTGTAGGAGCAATACTCTTGCAAAAGAATGAAAACGGGATATTACAACCCTGTGCTTACACATCCCGTAAACTATCAGAGACGGAAAGGAGATGGGCCATATGGGAGAAAGAGGTGTTTGCAGTTAGATGGGCGATGTTAACATGGAGACAATTTTTAGAAGGGGCGAAACACCCTTTCGTTGTGTGGACTGATCATAAAAATTTAGAAGCATTAAAAACACCACGCAAACTATCTCCAAAACAGGCTCGTTGGGCCCAACATTTCAAACGTTTCAATTTCACTCTACGTTACCTTCCTGGTGGAAAAAACTTCATGGCAGACGCACTTTCCAGATTGCCGCAGTACAATAGCATCAAAAAGGAAGTGGTTCAACCAATGATCCCCTTGACACAATTGGCAACACTGGTCACTACCAGAGCGCAGAGTAAAACCGAACCAGAACTCTCGGGGGATTTACTCGAAAAATTGCGAGAAGCGCTAAAAACTGACGAGTGGTTTAGGAACCACTCGAATGAATGCACACTTCGTGACGGACTAGCTTGGGTTGGATCGAAATTGTATGTTCCAACCACATTAAGGACAACCGTATTGAACTATGCTCATGATGCCAAGGCCACAGGACACTTTGCGTTTGTCAAGACTCTACACCTTGTTAAGAGACAATTTTGGTGGCCCGCACTTAAAAAGGACATAGAGGCATATGTAGCTAGCTGTCCAGTATGTGCCTCGGCTAAAAGACCTCCAGGAAAATCCCCTGGATTGCTGCAAAGTGTGGCTAGACCGAACGCCCCATGGAAGGAAATATCTATGGATTTTATTGTGGACTTACCAGACAGTGAGGGCTGCACTGTCATTTGGGTAGTAACTGATTTGTTTTCCAAACAAGTACATTTCATCCCTTGCTCAAAGATCCCTTCAGCAAAAACCCTTGCAAAACTGTTTATTCGGCAGATTTACCGACTACATGGATCTCCGAAAAGAATAATTTCTGACAGGGGGGTGCAATTTACTTCCAATTTCTGGAAAGAATTTTTGAAATTGATTGGCTCCGCCCAGGGGCTAAGTTCCAGTCACCACCCTCAGACAAATGGGGCCTGTGAAAGAACCAATGGGGTACTAGAACAGTACCTGAGATGTTACGTAAATTACCAGCAAGACAATTGGGTAGACTTGTTGCCATTTGCAGAAGTGGCATATAATAATTCCGTACACAGTAGCACTGGATTCATTCCTTTTAAGGTCGCGTCGGGCCAGGATTTCGTACCCATTCCCGAGTTACCACAGGATGATCCCCAAAATCCCTCCTTGATGGATTGGATTGAACAATTAAAGAGCACATGGGCAGTGACTCGGAAGGCTTTGGATGAGGCACACCGGGCCCATAAGGCACAAGCTGATAAGAAAAGGTCCCCAGCTCACGTTTATAAAGTGGGTGATAAAGTCTATTTGTCTACAAAATATTTACAGACCACCCAGAAGTCCAAAAAGCTAGGCCCTAAGTATGTGGGACCATTTCGTGTGATTAGACTAATTAATCCAGTAACAGTTGAATTGGAATTGCCAAAAACATTGAGACGTATACATCCTGTATTTCATGTTAGTTTATTAAAATCTGAACACTCGTCTCCCCTAAGGGCTGACCAAAGCACCCCTCCAATTCCCATTCTCATAGAGGGGGAGCAACATTTTGAAGTTAAAGAAATTTTGGACTCTAGGAAACACCATGGCAAAGTCCAATATCTGATAGCCTGGAAACATTTCCCTTTATCGCAGGCTGAATGGGTGAATAAACGGGATGTCCGAGCTCCCAAGAAAATACAGCAATTCTATACCAAATACCCTGATAAATCATAAATATTGTATATATTCTGTTTCTCTCTCTCTTCTTTCCTCTTATTTAGGAATAACGTCTCTTCTGCAAGAGGGGCCAAATGTCAGCCTCAGCTTTGCCTGCTTCAGCTGCCATAAGAAACGGGGGAGGGATTAGTGAAGGGGGGCGAAAGGGTGGGGAAGGCGCAGGAGGTGTTTATCTATTGTAGGACGTGTCTTCCCAGGAATTGAAACTGAATCTTCAAAAGGGGCTGGCTGACCAACTGCCCTACATTCCTGATGAATGACGTTGCCAGACGTGATGCCACCTGACCTTTGGGAGACCTTTGGATTGGCTGAGGGTCAATGGACACGGGGGGGGGGGGAGAGAAGCTTAGTAGATGCTATTTCACGCGTTTTGCTCACTTCCAGCTTTACCTGGGTTGCTATCTTTTCATATTCAGTAAAAGTACTAAATTCTTCAAAATGCTTGAGTTTGGGGTTTTCTTTCCTGGATACTGAATGGAGGGAGTCAAGGAGGAGACTATGCTGGAAATCAGCCCATAAAATGCTGGAAACAGCCAAACAAATAGGAGGAGAGTTGGAGGAGATTGAGGAACTATTCTAAAATCAACTAAATAGTTGGTGTTTTGGAGGGGATCAAGCTGAGAATTAATCAAATAGAATAAGCTGGAAGATAGTTAAATATTAGAGGGAGATATAGTGGAAAATATATTAGAAAATGGATTAAATAAAATATGCCTTTGAGAGAAATCTGTGTAATATGTAAACTGGGAGGAAAAAAAAAACCTAAGGTAAACTAATTTGAGGATAAGGGTCAAAGGATTAAAATTAGATAAAATGTTGTTTTATAAAATACAATAAAAATGGAGTGGTATTGAATTGAAACTAAGAATAAATGGTGATAAAATTGTAAGGTAAACACTTAATAAGAGGTTAGAATATTATAAAAATTATTTTGATATGACTTGTATAAGATATAAGGTAAAGAAGAATAAAGATATGTTTAGAATTGTTATGCAGATGTAAAAATGAGTGAAAGTGAATTTGAAACTAATTTTGGATAGATATAATGGATTTATATAGATGAAAATGTGAAATTTGAGGTAAAATTGTTTTTTTTCTTAAGTTTTGAATTTCTTTTTTATCTTCTTTTTTTTTCTTTTTTTGTTTACTTATAAAAGATGTAATGGAAATTGTGAATTGAGCTTGTGAAAGGAATGTAAGCGTGGTAACCATCTATGACCGGATCGAGATTTTTGCTCTTCAAAGTTATGTTTTTATGTTTAAATTTGAAAAAATAAATAAAAAATATTTACAAACAAATAAGATCCAGATGGATCTTGACGGACTTGAACACTGGGCTCTATCTAACAAAATGAAATTCAATGTAGAGAAAAGTAAAGTCTTACACTTAGGTAAGAAAAACCAAAAGTACACATATAGATTGGGTGAAACCAGGCTTAATAGCAGTAACTGTGAGAGGGATCTTAGAATCTTAGTGGACAACCAGTTAAATATGAGCCAGCAGTGTGCAGCAGCAGCCAAAAAAGCCAATGCAATCTTAAACTGCATTAACAGAGGGATACAATCAAGATCAAGTGAGGTACTAATACCTCTATAAAGCCTTACTGTAGTAAGACCACACCTTCAATACTGCATCCAGTTTTGGTCACCATATTATAAAAAAGATGTTGAGATTCTAGAAAAAGTGCAGAGAAGAACAACCAGGATGATTAGTGGACTGGAGACTAAAACCTATGAATAAAGCTTACAGGAACTGGGCATGGCTAGTCTAGTGAAGAGAAGGACCAGGGGAGACATGATAGCAGTGTTCCAATATTTGAGAAGCTGCCACATAGAGGAAGGGATCAAGCTATTTTCCAAGGCACCTGAAGGCCAGACAAGGAATAATGGATGGAAACTGATCAAGGAGAGATTCAACCTAGAATTAAGGAGAAATTTTCTGAGAACAATCAACCAATGGAACAGCTTGCTTTCAGAAGTTGGAGGATTGATTTTATATTAATTACTAACGATCTTTTATCTAGGGTGAAAAATACGAAGATTTGCTCAAGAACATTGACAGACCATAGTCCAGTTTGACTGGAATTGGAGTATGAGAAAGGGCCTAGGAGGTCCTGGAGGTTAAATGATAATTTGTTTAGGTACGAAGAAAATGTAAAAGAGTGTAAAAAATTTATGAAAGAATTTTTTGTTATGAATATGCAAAAGGGCACATCGATGGAAATGGTATGGGATGCAAGTAAGGCATATATGCGAGGAATTTTGATATATTTGAATAATAAATATAGAAAGAAACAGGGGACAAAAAGAAAAGAATTAGAAGATGAGATTAGTAAACAGGAACGGGCTTTAGTAGCTAATCCAACAGATAAGAAAATTAAAGAGGCAATCAATTTATTGAAAGGTCAATTTTATATGTTAATAGCAGATCAAGTGGCAACTAATTTAAGATATGCAAAACATAATACTTTTTACAATGCCAATAAACCAGGCAGGTGGTTAGCATATTTGTTAAGGAAAAAGCAAAAATCAAGGACAATAGAGAGAATAAAATATAAGGGTAAAGAGGTTTATGAGCAACAATTGATTAAAAAATCTTTTTTAGAGTTTTATTCGAGGCTGTATACTGGTGATAAAATTAAAGATATAGATATATTTGCAGAAAGAGAATATTTATACAATTTCAAATGAGCAGAGGGATAGTTTAAATCAATCGATAACTTCTGAGGAAATTGCGTTAGCAATTAAGCAGTTGAAAGTGGGTAAAGCTCCTGGGACGGACGGTTTGACAGCTATTTACTATAAAACCTTACAGGAGGAAATGATAGAACTGCTGAAAGAATTATTTAACAATATACAACAGGGAGGAGAGGTACCTCCAACTTGGAAGACAGCATTTATTTCGTTGATCCCAAAAGAAGGGCATGATGATACAGATCCTAAAAATTATAGGCCAATTTCATTATTAAATACAGACTATAAGATATTTGCAAAAATTTTGGCAAATAGATTAATGACAGTCATGCAGCAAATGATTCACCATGATCAAACTGGTTTTATAAATGGTAGACAAATGAAGGGTAATGTAAGGCAAATTGTTAACTTATTAGAGTATTTGGGAAGGAACAACCAGGTCCCCGCAGTGCTTGTGTTCTTGGATGCTGAGAAAGCCTTTGATAGATTGAATTGGCAATTTTTATTAAAACTAATAGAAAGGATGCAATTTGGAGAACAATTTGTACAATCTATTAAGGCAATATATCAAAAACAAACAGCGCAAATAATAGTTAATGGTGGTTTAACAGATGTTTTTAACATAGAAAAAGGAACAAGGCAAGGCTGTCCCTTGTCCCCGTTATTGTTTATTTTGACGCTGGAAATTTTATTAAACAAGATACGCGAGATGAATACAATTAAGGGAATTAAAATTAGACAGCATGAATACAAGGTACGAGCATTTGCGGATGACCTGGTTGTTACCTTAACCCAACCGGTACAATCGATTACAGCCTTGATGGATATAACCTGCTTATATGGACAAGTATCTGGTTTTAAAATAAATGCAGCTAAAACAAAAATAATAGCTAAAAATATGGTTAGGAGCCAAAAAGAAGAGATAGAAAGGTTAACAGGATTTGAAGTAGTTAAGAAGGTTAAATATCTGGGGGTCTATATTATGACTGCAAATACGAAATTATATCAGTATAACTATGAACCATTATGGCACAAAATACAGAAAGAGTTGAACAACTGGAAAAAACTACAACTGTCTTTGCTGGGAAGGATAGCTGCTGTAAAAATGAATATTTTACCAAAATTTCTATTTCTTTTTCAAATGATACCTATACTTAAAAAAGATGAGAACTTAAAGGAATGGCAGAAGGGCATAAATAAATTTGTGTGGGCAGGGAAGAAACCACGAGTCAAACAAAAGATATTGCAAGATACTAGAGAAAGAGGTGGTCTTAAGATGCCCAATTTAAGATTGTATTATGAAGCTGCTGCCCTCTCAGCAATCACAGATTGGATAAACTTAACGGAGGAAAAGATATTGAATATTGAAGGATATGGTTTGGTTTATGGCTGGCATGCTTACTTAGTGTATGATAAGAAAGTAGATAAGACTTTTAAAAGTCATATATTAAGAAATGCTCTATTGCGTGTCTGGAAAAAGTATAAATATAAACTAAATGATAGGTTACCAATATGGACAGTACCCAGACACGCGATAGAGAACATAAATTTAGAGCAAAAGCAAGATAAGATTACATATAAGGAACTCCTTTATAAGGAAGGAGTCAGACTACAGTTAAAATCCATGGAACAATTAAAAGAAAAGGGATTATTAAGACTTGGTTTCAATATGGACAGCTGCTGGCCAGATGGAGAGAAGATCAAAAAATTGGTATTTTGCAGCAGGATGAGAATCTGATAAAGCAAATAAGAGATGAAGGTCAAATGCACATAAAAAGGTTGTACAATGCATTATTGGAAATAGATTCAGAAACAGACTTAGTCAAGGATTGTATGATAAAATGGGCACAAAATGTAGGTGAACCAATAATGATGGAAACATGGGAAAAGATATGGGTTAGAAATGTAAGATTTACACAAGCACAAAATTTAAGGGAGAATTTTTACAAAATGTTTTATAGATGGCATTTAGACCCAAAAAAACTAGCTTGTATGTATCCAAATTTACAACCCAAGTGTTGGCGATGTGAGTGTGAAGATGCTACATATTTTCATATATGGTGGACATGTAAAAAGATTAAGGCTTTTTGGATAAAAATATGGTGGATTATTCAAAATATTTTGAAGAAAAAAATTAAATTTACACCACAGTTTTTTCTGTTGGGAATAGTTACGGATTGTACTGTAATAGAGACTAAGCTGGTTTTGAACTTAATAACAGCTGCCAGGTTACTGGTGGCACAGTACTGGAAGAAGGAAGATCCACCTACTATTGAGGAATGGACATTAAAACTTGTGCATTTGGCGGAAATGGCAAAAATTTCATCATACCTTAAAGACCATTCAAATGAGAGATATATATCGGAATGGAGAAAATGGATTGATTACATACAGAAGAAGTATCCGAATAAGAAGATTCATATAGCTTATGAATGAAATAATATTAAGTAGTTTATGTTTGTTTTTTCTGAGTTATAAGGAGTTAAGGACCTAGGGAGAATATGAAATGTAATAATTTGTTAGCACATTTTAGTTCTTGGTTTGTGAATGCTATACCCTGTGCTCGTTCTGGGAAGTCTAGGGAGGGGGGTGGGGGGAGGGAGGGGAAGGGAGGGTGGGAAGGGGAGGGGGGGTTGAGGGGGGAAGGGTGGGGGGGTGAAAATGTTTGTATTTTTCATAAAACTTTTCAATAAAAAAAAAAGAAGTTGGGGGAGCTTCATCACTGGAGGCTTTGAAGAAAGATTGGACTGCTGTTTGTCAGAAATGGTGTAGGGTCTTCTGCTTGGGTGCGGGGTTGGACTAGATGATCCACAAGGTCCCTTCCAACTCTGTTAATCTGTTAATCATATACATGGAAATATTTTTTCTTCAGAACAAACACCCTAAAAAGATTCACAATCAAAACAATGCCTTTAACACAAAACTGAGCATTGCCAAATAAATGCATACAGCAGCAGAGAGCAGGCACATATGGATGTCTTCATATGTTTTGCATGTTCAGAAATAGAAGATTAGGGATCTCTGCCAGCAAAGAAGACAATAGTCTTGGATTATTTTTAATGCTTAGTGTCTAATGCTGACTTCATAATCTGATTTTAAACATATTTATTTGGAATAAGGTCACTGAGTCCATAAAGTAAGATATAACAAACCACAGTTCACACTAGGGCTCATCTGGTTTCTAACCAACTAGCTGGTTTGAAACCTCCTCTCTGCCATATCTAATGTCTACTGCAAAATTCTTATCCTGAAGTAGATGCCAACATTTTTAGTCAATGGTCACAAGGGAGATGTACACAGGAAAAGTTGGTTTCCAAAATATTCAACACTCCCATGAAAATTGTTATAGATTTTATAGTGTGTTATAGTTCAACACTTATGGCAGTGAAGTCACAAAAGGATTGCTAAGAAGAAAAATGAAAAGTGCTAATTTGCCAAAAACTGTAGAAGTAGAATACATCAGGCTAGCCATCAGGTTAATTTAATTCATGGGTTCTGATCTGGCCTTCTGAAGCTATAGAGACAAGTCCACTCCCACCTGTATAGGACCGTGATGGCGAATCTATGGCACGCGTGCCACAGGTGGCACGTGGAGCCATATCTGTGGGCATGCGAGCATTGCCCTAGCTCAGCTCCAGTGTGCATGCGCGCGCCAGCCAACTTATTTTCGGGCCTTCCGGGCCCGCTGGAAGTCGGGAAATGGGCCATTTCCAGCCTCCAGAGGGCCTCCAAGGGGGGTGGGAAGGCCGTTTTTGCCCTCCCCAGGCTCTAAGAAAGCCCCTGGAGCCTGGCAAGGGCAAAAAACGGGCCTACTGGGCCCACCGTGCCATCGTGTGCCAAAAGCAGGGGTCATGCAGGGGGGTCGCACATACATGCATGGGGGGTGGAGCGCATTGAATTATGGGTGTGGGCACGCACGCGACCCCTCACGCTCCCCTTGCTTTTGGCACGCGACGGCAAAAAGGTTAGCCATCACTGGTATAGGACAATCCTTTAGATCAGGGTGTCCAACCTTGGCAACTTTAAGACTTGTGGACTTCAACTTTCAGAATTCCTCAGCCAGCCTGGAGAATTATGGCTGGTTGGCTGTGGATTCTGGAAGTTGAAGTCCACAGGTCGTAAAGTTACCCAGATTGGACATCCTAGCTTTAGATATTGGAAGATGGCAATAAACCTTAGTCATCTCTTCTATCGAACCAATAAATGATTTCACAATGATATTATATTTATTATCACCTAGGGTGAGAGACAAATAATGTCACACACATCGTAATATCATTGTGCAACTAATATAAATAATGTGATGCCATTTGTAGTCTGACATCAGAAAACATGTGAATTCATCATGGCTTGTATTAAAGTATATTTACTTGGCAGAAAAGTTAAAACATTTGAGCCCTTGGACAACGTGTGCTCTTTTTTGGATTTCCAAACACTTGGGTTTTTTTGTTTGTTTGCTTATTTGTTGTTTGTTTCAAAACATCAATTAAATTAATATAAATGGCGGGGGGAAATGTGGCAGTTAAAGAGGGGGAATGTGATGTAGAAAAGGATAGTAAAAATAAGGAATTCGACATTTTATGTAGAATTCTGTATCTTCTATGTAAGTGGAAAGAAAACAACACCTCAGATATCAAACTGGGTGGAGTCAAGAGTTCCATACTTCTTTGTTGATTTTTAAAAATGTCTTTATATTGTGAACATGAGAAGATGGAATACAGTGTTTCCATATAGATTTGGATTTGCTGCATCAGAAAAGGGGTGGAGCTTTGATTGAACAGTGATGCTCTCTATTTCACATTTATGACCAGCCTCATCATGAATGTCCTAGTAATTCTTTTTCCCTCAGAAAATATTACTCCCTTGAAGATTCAGTTTTCCTTTTCTATAAATTAATGGATAGGTTAAAAATGATGATGATGTTGATGTTGATGTTAATGATGATGATGATGACATTGAGTCTTTCAAAGCATTTACAAAACAAGTCTGTTTATTTTATATATTTTATTTATTTATTTTATTGAGTACATATTAGATAATATACTGCTCAAAAAAATAAAGGGAACACAAGCAGAAGACATCCAGGATCTGAATGAATGAAATAGCCTTATTAAATACTTTGTTCTTTACATACAGTAGTTTATACACTGCTCAAACAACTAAAAGGAACACAAAACTACTGTATATAAAGAACAAAATATTTAATAAGGCTATTTCATTCATTCAGATCTCGGATGTCTTCTGCTTGTGTTCCCTTTATTTTTTTGAGCAGTGTATATATGTATAAGCATGAATTGAATACATAAAATGAAAAAAATTAAAGGGAACATTAGGACAGGGATGGTAGGCACGCTGGTGCTCTTATGCATGCCCCTTACAGACCTCTTAGGAATGGGGTGAGGTCAACAGTAGACAGTTTTAGGTTAAAGTTTTGGGGGTTTGGGGATGAGACCACTGAGTCTGGTAGTGCATTCCAGGCATTAACAACTCTGTTACTGAAGTCATATTTTCTGCAATCGAGTTTGGAGCGGTTCACTTTAAGTTTGTATCTATTGTGTGCTCATGTATTGTTGTGGTTGAAGCTGAAGTAGTCATTGACAGGTTCTAGTCCCGCCTTAGAATTTTTGGATTGGGGGTATGAAACTTGGAAATATTTTCTCAGATTAATGTTAGATACCAGAATTAGGGATTCCTAGAGTGTCCAATATTGTGTGGTGTGATGGAGGAAAGTGAAATTGTGGGAAAAGACCAGTTCCATGTTGAGCAAAGCCATAAGTCTCTGCCTTTTGCTTGTGGGAGAACCAGAGATATTTGTGTGGTTACTGTGAATCTGTCAGTTTCTTACAAAAATCATATCCAGAAGAACACAGAAACTGATTCAGCTGGATTCATTAACTTCTTTATATTCACAATAATACTGTACATGAAGTAAATTTACAATACCAGCAGCAGATTCACAGTTTCATTTCAGCTCAGAACAGCAGACAAGTTCACACACTGGTTTCAGTTTCTTTTCTCTGCACAGACTCAGAAGCTGCAGACTAAGACATGCCCTGGATCCAGTCTGTCTCAGCTTTCAATTGGCTGACTTAGTTGCTACGCCTATTCATTGGCTGACTTTGTTACCATGTCTTCCCAGTCATGAATATTCTGACAGAATCTTAGACTGACCTTGGTCTGATGCCATCTGAGTGTATCATTGTAGCAGATGATTTTATGAGCTATGCTTATACTGAAGGCGGTGTAGTTCTAAATTTTCTAAACCCAGAATTTCAAGTCTGGTGGCATAGGGTATTTTGTTACGAGCAGAGGAGTGGAGGACTCTTCTTGTTAAATATTTCTGGATGCTCTCAATTTTATTAATATCCGATATGCAGTGCGGGTTCCAGACAGATGAGCTGTATTCAAAAATTGGTCTAGCAAATGTTTTGCATGCTCTGGTTAGTAGTGTAATATTACTGGAGAAGAAGCTACGCAAGATTAGGTTTGCAACCCTTAATGCCTTTTTGGCGATGTTGTTACAGTGGGCTTTGGCACTTAGCTCATTTGATATGAGTACTCCAAAGTCCTTGACAGAGTGAGGGTCATCTACAAGGTCGTGTCCACTCAGCTTGTATTTTGTGTTCTGATTCTTTTTGCCAATGTGTAAGACAGAGCAGTGTTGGTTGAGATTTGGAGTTGACAATTTTTTGACCATTCCAACACAAAGCCAAGGTCTTTTTGAAGGGTAGCAGCATTGTTGGTAGTGTTAAATAGTTTAACATCATCAGCGAAGAGAACACAGTTACTCATAATATGATCACAAAGGTCATTAATGTATAGTATGAAGAGTGTTGGTCCTAGAACACGGCCTTGGGGGACACCGCTATTAACAGGTGCAGTATTTGATAGGGCGTTCCCTATTTTGACCACTTGTTGTCTGTTTGACAGGAACGCAGTTATCCAATTATGGAGGGGTCCAGAGATGCCATAGGATTTTAGTTTTAAAAGTAGTTTGTCATGTACCACTGAATCAAAGGCTTTACAGAAGTCTATGAAAATTGCATCTATTGCTTTGCCCTGATCAAGATTTGTAGTCCATATGTTTTTGCAGTGTAGAAGTTGTAGATTATAGGATAATATTTTTCTGAAACCAAATTGTTTATTAGAGAGTAGGTTGTTTGTTTCTAGGTGGAGGGTAATCAATCAATGATGATTTATTCCATGACTTTGCAGATGACGCAGCATAAAGAGATTGGTCTGTAATTTTAGACTAGGCTGGGGTCTCCCTTTTTGAAGATAGGGATGACCGTGGCTAGTGACTATAGGTTGGGTAGGGAGCTGGTCCTGAAAATTTTTTCAAAGATTATGCTTAGGGGTTCTGCTATAACAGTGGAAAGCTTTTTTAAGAAGTATGCACATTTAATCTAGCATTTGATTTATCCTGGAAAATTCTACCAAAAATGACTCAAGGACACGACATTAAAAGCATCACTGAAGACTCCAAGATGTGGAAGTTTTCCCTTAAGAAAAGGAAATTTGCCTTCAATTTTGAAAGTAAGAATCTTTCTGGGAAATTAAAGACAGTGTCGGCTGGTGGCCCCCAGGGGTAGAGCCTTCTCTGTGGGTGCGCCCACCCTCTGGAATCAACTCCCCTTGGAGCTCCGATTAGCACCTGACCTTCGCACCTTCCACCATGAATTAAAAACTTGGCTTTTCAAATCCCTTGACCTGGAGTGATGGGGTTTTAAGGGTTAAATTTTTTAGATTTTAGATTTTATTTTGTATTGTGGCTTGTGTTTTTATTATTGTGAGCCGCCCTGAGTCCATTGGGAGATAGGCGGCATATAAGCCGAATAAAATAAATAAATAAATAAATAATTGGCAATCCTCAAGCTGTAACACCAGAGAAATAATTAGAAGCAGGGGCAAGAGCCCTGCAGGAATTATTCCTTGAAGAATGAAGGATGCTATCTTTCTCACTGCCATCTCTGCAAGTGATTTAATCTGCAGAAAAGGTCAGAAGATTAACAGATGTTTAAGAGTCAAGAAAAAACTTAAGTAGCAGTTACCCGGGTAACACGGAAGAAAGAGTGACATTAAAAAGTGTATTTTCAGCAAAGAGTGAGAGTTTCTAGGCAATGGACTCCAACACATTCTTTCTGGGGAGAAGATACCATGGGAACATTACAGAACATCATCTACATGGAAAAGATACATCACACAGAAAAATGAGTTGGTTTCTTCTGGCAATGAATCCTGTGGGATAGCAGTGAAAGTTGTTTGGAGATTCAGTTTGACAAAGTTCAGCTGAGGCAACCAAACTGGATTGGAAAGATCTGAGTGCTTTAGTAGGTGCTCCAAAATGTCTTTGTTATCAAGTTGGATAACTTGCGTAACCAAGTTGGGGATGTACATATCCAAATCCAATAGATTCAAACAATCAAATTGGCTTAATCTTCAAAAATGAGATTGATTCAGATTAGGATTTGTCTGATTCATTCATACTTACTTCTTATGCTCTTATAATAAATAAAATACTGTATATTATTGAGGTGAGAAGATGAGAATAAGCAAAGCAAATGAGTCCTTTGTTGAGTAAAAAAAAACACCATATTTTTTCTCTCTCAAAAAATCTGCAGACAGCAGATTTATAAGGGATCAGACAGAACTGATCTGATTCAGGCAGGCAGACAGTCAAAAAGTGAATAGAATCACTTCATGCAGAAGACATCGGAGGTAGGGAGGAGAACTTGAGACCACCAGCTATGATAACTAGTTTCTCATCATATATAAACTATTTACAGTTCTTTTAGTGGGTTTATAGCATTCATAAATCATAAAATAAGATGTGCTACCTGGTTCCCCATCAGGACTTCTGTTTTCTTCTATTTATGTCTACTTAAGAGAAAAATGAGGGGGAAATGTGGTAGCTGTTTTCAAATATTTTGAGAGTTTTCACAGAGAAAACTTGAAATTATTCTGGTTCAGACCACACATCAGGAGGTACCTCATGACTGTATGAATGTCAGACAATAGAACAGGCTGCCTCATAAAGGGTAAGTTCTTCTTTGCTAGAGGCCTTTAGACAGATGCTAGATGATCATCCCTCAGTTATGTTCTAGTCTAGTGGATCCTGTAGCAAGCAGTATGTTGTATTTCTGCAACCTTTGAAGTCTCTTAGATGACTTCTAAGATTCTTTCAGGTTCTATGAACTGGAAGGGTATGGTATTCCAATGTACCTATAATTTCTCTTTACAATCTCTCTTTGTTCCAGTATAAAGGAAGAGAACTTGTTTGGGTGTAGCATGACAAGGTAAAATAACCTAGGGAAGGAAGGAGACAGGATTCAGTCTTCTCGCCTATAAACACCTTTCCATATTAAAGCCACCTTCTTTATAATATCTCAGGAAAAATGGAAAGACAGCAGATATCATTGCTGTCTATAGAACACACTAGCATGGATCTGAATCAGTTACCATCCCATCAAGTAACATTCAACAGTGTACCTGATCAGTTTCAGATGTGGAAATGGGGGGACAGCAATAAATTGTCTTGAACTAATTTTGGGAATGTCATGTTAACTGAGTCATCATGAGTCTTTTCATTTGGGTTGTTAGAATAATGAAATATCTTTCCCTTCTAATGGTGTTCCTCTTCCATATTTTGTTCTTTTTTTTTAAAGATTTTATTAACAATAAACAAACATACATATACAAACATACACATATAAAAACAAACTATACATAAACAAACTGTACATTAAAATCAAGTCATGCAACTTGAGCTTTGTGAATGGAGCTACATCGGTAATTTGTATATCCATATATCTATATCTATCTATCTATCTATCTATCTATCTATCTATCTATCTATCTATCCTTCATTAAAAAGCGATATTTATGTAGTGATATTAATGTTGGTTCCTCATTTTTGTGTCCTTGAGTGGTATTCCCTTATTTCGTCTTCTTTTTCTCTGACCAATCGTACCATTTTTGCCAAATCAAATAGTAATCTGAGTCTTCTTTTTCTTGAATTTCTTTGGTAAATCTGTCCATCTCTGTACATTCCAATGTTTTTTGTATTGTTCTCTCTTCTGATGGCGTGTCTTCCAATTTCCACATTTGTGCGAAAGTAATTCTGGCTGCTGTAAGAATATGTATTATCAGATATTGTATTTCTTTTTTGTAGTCTTTTGTCAATATTCCTAATAAATAAGTTTCTGGTCTAAGAGGCACTTTCTGTGTAGTAATTTCTTCCAGTTGTTTTTGGATCATTTTCCAGAATGTTTTAACCTTTGGGCATGATCACCACATGTGGTAATAGGTCCCTTTGTGTGTTTTACATTTCCAACAGTTCTGTGTGGTGTTTGGGAACATCTTTGCTAGATGTGCAGGGGGGAGGCGCCACCTGTAGAACATCTTGTATGTGTTTTCTTTGTAAGGTACGGACATTGTCAATTTGGTGTTTACTTTCCATATTCTCTCCCAATTTTCTTATTTGATATTGTATCCAAAATTCTTGGCCCACGTAATCATATTTTCCTTCACTACTTCTTCCTTTAATTTGTATTTTAATAAATAATTATATATTTTGGTTATTAATTTATCATCAGATTGCAGTATAATTTTGTCTAATTCATTTCATTCTTTTTGGATTCCAAATTTTTCCCTATCCATTTTATATCTTGATTTTATCTGTAGGTACGGCCACCAATCAATGTCCGTACCTTGCTGTCTGAGCTCTTCTCTTGATTTCATTTCTCCTTTTGTATTCAACAATTCATCATATGTTTTCATTTTATCTATATCCATTGTATTCGGGTAAATTTGGGCTTCCATGGTTGATATCCATCTTGGGATTTTGTCGTAATGTTTTCTCCTTATTTCTGTCCAGATTTTTGCCAATGCATCTCTAATATAATGTCTCCTAAAATGTTCATGTTGCCTGGGTTTTTCCTCCCATAAAACTGCGTGCCATCCTTTTAAGAGATCGAATCCTTCTAATGCTAACATGCGTTTATTTTTGAGTGTTATCCAGTCCTTTATCCAAGTTAATGCTGTTGCATTATAGTAAATTAGCCAGTCCGGTAATCCTAGACCACCCCTCTCTCTGGTATCTTGCAGATGTTTCAATTTAATCCTAGCTCTCTTTCCTTGCCATATGTATTTTAAGATCATTTTGTCAAGATCTTTGAAATATGATTTTCCTGGATTTATTGGTATTGTTCTAAATAAATATAATATTTTTGGTAGGACTGTCATTTTAATCGATGTGATTTTACCTAAAAATGATAGTCTCAGTTTAGTCCATACCTCTAAGTCCTTTTGAATTTGTTTGGCCAGTTTGTTGTAATTATCTTCTTTAAGAGTTAAAACTTTATTGGTGAGCCAAATTCCAAGGTATTTTATTTTGGTTGTTGTTTGCATTTCTAACGTCTCTTCTAATTCTTTCTCCTGTGTTTTCGTCAAATTTTTAGTTAATAATTTTGTTTTCTGTCTATTAGTTTTCAGTCCTGCCACTTCACCATATTGTTCTATTTTCCTTAATAGTTTTATTCCTGATTGTTTTAGGCAGTCTAAAACAGTGGTGGGATTCAATTTTTTTAACAACCGGTTCTGTGGGCGTGGCTTAGTTGGGGGTGTGGCTTGGTGGTCATGTGACCGGGTGGGCATGGCTAGCTGGTCATGTGACCGGGTGGGCGTGGCTAGCTGGTCATGTGACTGGATGGGCGTGGCTAGCTGGTCATGTGACCGGTGGGCGTGGCTATCTGCATAGGGACTACAGAAGGCTGAAAAAAGTCATTTCTTACTGGTCCTCGCACTTTTGACCGGTCCTCGCACTTATGACCATCCTCACATTTATGCCCATTGCGGCATTCTTAACAACCGTGTCACTCATTTCACAACTGCTTCTCTTCACCATGGTGACAAGATAGGGCAAAAACGTAAAATGTGAGGACAGTCGTAAGTCCGAGGACTGGTCAAAAGTGCGAGGACCAGTCAAAAATAACTTTTTCAGCCCTCTGAGTAGTCCATATGCACAAAAGGACTACCCACAGGGCTGAAAAAAGTGATTTCTGACAGGTCCTCGCACTTTTGACCGGTCTTCGCACTTATGACTGGTCATCATTTATACCCATTGTAGCATTCTTAACAACCGTATCACTCATTTCACAACTGCTTCTCTTCACCATGGTGACAAGATAGGGCAAAAACATAAAATGTGAGGACAGTCGTAAGTTCGAGGACTGGTCAAAAGTGCAAGGACCAATCAGAAATAATTTTTTCAGCCCTCTGAGTAGTCCATATGCATAAAAGGATACAACAATAGAGAGGGATGAAGGAAGGGAAGGGAAATTAGAGTAGGAGTGAGGGTAAGAGAGGGAGGAAGAGAGGAGGAGAAGGAGAAAGGAAGAGGAAGTAGGGAGGAGAAGAAGAAGGGAAGGAAGAGAAAGTAAGAAGGAAAGAAAAGAGAGAGGTGGTAGGTTTGAGGAGAAAGATTGCTGTACAATAAAAAAGATGAAAGGGAAGAAAGCCAACCCCAAACAAATATAAAGATATTAAGATAAAGAATGAATTGTTAAACTTTAAAGAATAAAAGAGAACAAATATGAATAAATAACAATAATTAGAAACACACATACAAACATACAATGTATTTTCTTTGAACAGAGTATTTGGCCGGTTCACAAATTTAAACAGTGTTTAGTCATTTCAATTAAATTTACAATTTCTATATTTCCTTTTTGCCATATTTATTTTTATAAATTGATTGCTATATCTATTTTTGTAAAAAACCAATATTACCCTTCATCTTCATCTCTAATCTTAATCAAATTCAATTTTTCCCTTCTATTCTATATTATACCCCTTCCCATTGTCATCTATTTTTATATCCATCCTCACATTGGTTAATTATGTAATATTACAGTTGTTTAATATAAATTCAACATTTTAATATAAATCAATTAGTTATATAACTACTTTTTTGTATATTAATCAATATGAACATGAATATTCCAATTATTTCCATGCAATCCAATTTCTTACAAATCAATTAATTATATTTACCAATAATAATAAACCAAATAATTTTCCCCATATATTCCTCCAAACCACAACTTAACCATTTCTGCTTTCAACACAATATACAATTAATAGTATCTCAATTATTACAATTCCCTAGTTAAATAGAGCTTTTTTTCTTTTGTGTTTTAAAATCTTGAAGTCTCCTCTTTTCCCCTAAATTTCCCATTGTGTGCACCTACCTTTTTTGGTGAGGAAAAAGAAAAGAAATCTGCCTGCCTAATTTTCCAACTTGCAGCAACAGCAAAGCCAACAGCCTCTTTACTTTCAGTTTTGTTTTTCAGCATAGCTAGGGGGGAAAAATCTGCTCGAGCAAGCAGCAGAGCCCTGAGCAAAACAGCTGAGAGCAAATCAGCTGAGACTCGGGAGCCGATCTAAGCAAGCGCTAATTAGCCTATGCTGAAGCTCCGCGGGCCAATAAAATTACAAAAAAACACTGAACCCTTTGTTAAATTGCTGGCTCACCCGCCCCTCGCCCACCACTATTTATTGGCAATAAATAGTGGTGCGGAGGGGCGGGACAAGGGGTGGGACCCCCTAGAAGCGGCAGAATCCCACCACTGGTCTAAAATGAATACTACATCGTCGGCGAACGCTTGTAATTTGTACTCTTGGTTTTTTGTTCTTAATCCTTTTATATCCTTATCATTCCTAATTTTGTTCAACAATGTTTCCAATGCTAATATAAATAATATAAGGGATAGAGGACATCCTTGTCTCACCCCCTTAGATATTTTGAATTGGTCTGTTGTCTCTCCGTTTATCCATATTTTCGCGAATTGATTGGAGTATATTGTTTTAATCATATTTAAAAATTTGTCGCCTGTTCCCATTTTTTCTAATTGTAATATTAAGAATGTCCAATTAAGGTTATCAAACGCCTTTTGTACGTCGAGGAAGAGTAAGGCCATTTGTTCATCTGATTTTTGCTCGTAATATTCCAGAACGTCAATTATTGTTCTTGTATTGATTTTTATCTGTCTGTTTGGAATGAATCCATTTTGATCTGGGTGGATATAATCAACAATAAGATTCTTCATTCTCTGTGCCATAATTGATGTAAATAGTTTATAGTCGACATTCAGAAGCGATATGGGTCTGTAATTTTTAATTTTGGTGAAGTCTGAATCTTCCTTGGGTATCAGTGTGATAATCGTCTCTGTCCATGATTTCGGGATTTTGGCTTCTAGAATTGCTTCATTCAGGACCAGTAGTAAGATGTTATCTATTGACTGATTTTCTATTTTGTAAAATTCCGCCGGAATGCCGTCTGGACCTGGTGTTTTATTGTTATTCTGTTTCTTCCTTGCTTCAATTAACTCTAACATCGATATTGGTCTGTTCAGTAGATCTCTTTGGATTCATTTATTTCTTGAATATTAGTTTTATTTATATACTCTTTAACTTTCTCTATGTGGATTCTTTCCTGTGCGTATAATTCCTGATAAAAACTCTTAGCAATTCGTTTCTTTTCCTCATTCGTATGTTGCATTTGCCCTTGTTCATCTTGTAATTGATATATTAGTCTTTTTTCCTTTTCTTTCTTTAATTTATATGCCAACCACCGTCCTGTTTTATTGGCATATTCAAATTGGTTTTGTTTTGACATTTTAATTTTCCTCGCTATTTCTGTTGTTGTTATTAAATTTATTTCATGTTTAATGAGGTTTATTTTCATATTTTGTTTTGTTTTCTTCCATATTTTGTTCTTAATCACCTCCATCCCTTGTTCCTTGATCAGAAAAATGATTTTTTTCCACAAAATTCTAAAACAATTCCTAAATAAATAATTTAGGAACTAAACCAAGGTCAGAGTTTAGAAATCTAGTTATATTATTAAATTAAAATATTGCATATTTTAACAACTGAATATATCTTACATGCTGCTATGACTGAAAAAATGTACACCAGTGAACAAAAGCATAAGTAAAAATGCATCGAAGAAACTGGGCCAGATAATATTTTATTTTACTTTATGAACCCTCCATTTTGCAAACAATTAAAGGGCATCCTTACTAAAATAATACAAATGTGCAACAGATACTCATCTTCGTGCTGCCTGGAAGAGCATTTTCTATCCACCTGTCTGCAAGTATTATATCAAATTTATCTCTTTTCTATTATAGTCATATAATTCCAGCAGGTCATTCTTTGCACAGCCTCTCCTGATTAATTAAAGTTTTATTTCAAACCTTTAATAGACCAATCAATAATTTAGGTAGCAAAGAAATCGTTTTATGGGAAGATTGCAGGATAGACTTTTCTAAAATCAGAAGGTTGCTTAAATCTTTTGCTTGATGCAATAAAAGGTGAGATTTCAAACAGAATGGCAGGTTGGATTTCATGTGACAGGTTAAGCAATATCTATGAACATAGAACATGGAAGAGAACATAGAGCTCTTCTGGTGGATTTAAACTTCTTTTTTGGTGGGAGTACACTGTATATTCATATGGCACATCCTAGATTATTCCAGTTTTGTAATTTTCTGTCCTGGGTATCAGCCCCCCACCCCCAAACTGAATGTCAGAAGTAGGTAACCTTGGGTATTTGAAGTAACATCATAAAATGGATGCTGTCTCATTACAGATGTGGGGAAGAATGGGATAAAGAGAGGAATATTCTTTAGGGGTTTTTTTGGTAACTGGTATCTGCATATGGTATGATTGTACCATTATAAAATTTATCTTTTCTCCACCTTAAAATGACAGGAAGGAACTAGGAAGACTGGTGGGCCAAATGCTGGAGCCGATGATGGGGTTTAAGAGGAAGGACAATTGAAAGCACACATCAAAGACCACTTTGAATATCTTGCTCCCATGAAAGCATTATAAGTAGTATATTAAAGTAGTAGCATGTCTTGTTTTCCCAGAGTTGTGTCCAACACATGTAGTCCACATGGATATATCAGTTTTCTTTGCAACAATTTTTCAGCTTTACCAGAGTACATGTTTTAACTTTTATTTCTTTTTGAAATTTAGATAATTAATTAAAAAAACATCATGGGTGAACCAGGAGCACTACTCAGGTAACCCTGAGGACACAGATAAATCTTCAAGTGCTTTAATGACCCTCTAAAAGGATGCAAATGACCAGCTGTCTGCAAGAAATATAAATCCTTACATTCCCCACTATCCTGTCAGAACTGAAGAAGCTTCTTGGATGAGAAGCAAAACATCTTCAAAAGAAAAATCAAGAAAGTCCAGTTGCCTCCTGAAAAAGCACCTTTGGGACAAACATCATGGGTGCACTTACAAAGTTTTTAAGAGCTCCTTTCATAACACTAGTGTTTCTCATCCTCAGCAATTTTAAACTGCGTGAAATTCAGTTCCCTGGTGACTTGGGAATTCTAGCAGTTGAAGTTCACACATCTTAATGTTGCTAAGGTTGAGAACCACTAATATAGGGCAGCAGTCCCCACTTTTTTTGGCACCAGGGATCGTTTTCATGGAAGACAATTTTTCCATGGACTGGTGTGGGGGATGGTTTTGGTTTTGCTCGCTGGCCCCTGCTCACCTCCAGCTGTGTGGCCTGGTTCCAACAAGCCGGGGACTGGTACCAGACCATGGCCCAGGGGTTGGGGACCCCTCATATAGGGGTTATTTACCAAAGACTCACTGTTCTTTTTCATTCTTGGATCACTGAATGGCTGAATCATTTTTTTCTGTACTTCCATCTTCTTCTCACTTATTCAAGCAGAATATCAAGCTGGGGAGTTCTGGGACCTGAAGCTCACACAGCTTGAAGTTGTGAGATTGAGAAAACTTGCATAACATGTGGTGAGAGTGTTGTTTCTTGTTCACTCAAAAATCTATTATAGTTCCAGCGCTGAAAGTTGCAAAAGATCTTTGGACCACCCTGGGAAGTGAGTGTGATTTTTATCTTTATTCACATAATAAGATTTTGGGTAAAGATAATCTCATTTTGAAAATTGCAAACAACTAGTTTCCGCTCATAGTAAAATAGGTTCATCAATACTTTAGAGAAAATTAACTGCTATCTAATGTTTAAACTATTTGAGCTATTGTACAAAAAATTTGAATTGCCAAAATACAGAATGGAAATTGTACCAAATTAAAACATCTGTTGATTTTATAATTTGGTCCTAAAACCCTTGAATTATTACTCACATGGAAAGATCTTTTGAATGAATTCTAATCTACGGATCTTCTAATAGATAATTAAATAATGCTTTAAGTTTTTTTTAAAAAGAATTTTAAAAGAGCTGGAATTTATTTATCTATTTATTGAATTTATATACCACCCATCTCACTGTCAAATGACTCTTGGCAGCTTGCAACATCATAAAACAGCAATATAAAAATTAGAATGTTGAAATGTTAAAAACATTGAATATTAAAAGTTAATTTAAAAGCTAGTTAAGAAGGAACCAATACACAAACAGTGGAGGTGGGATCTTCTTCTTAGTCTAGTAACTACCTCTGGACACCTGAATAGCCTGAATAGCCAAATATTATGGAATACCTAAAATATTAAGTTCCTTCTGTTCTTAAGATAAATTTAACAACCTTAACAAATATTTTCATGTTTCTTAGACCCCCTCCCCCCAGAAAATACTTTTTAAAAAATTACTCTCAACTACACTGTAAGAAAACATTTGCACATATGGCAGGCTTTTAAAGTTTAAAGATATGAACCAAGCTTTGAAGATTATACCAGGAATTTGGAATTTATCAAAGTGTAAAGAGCCATGAATTTTCAGAGGAAAAAAAAGATGATTCTGGTAGGATAAAAAAGATTACATCATTCTGACTTTACAGTCTTGGATTGATTATATATATTCAGCTTTCACTTTTGAACTAGCTCTCTGACAAGGGTCTAGGACCCTGATGGCGAACCTATGGCATGCGAGCCACAGGTGGCACGTGGAGCCATATCTGTAGGCATGCGAGCATTGCCCTAGCTCAGCTCCAGTGCGCATGCGCACACCAGCCAACTTATTTTCGTGCCTTCTGGGCCCGCTGGAAGTCGGGAAATGGTCATTTCCAGCCTCCAGAAGGCCTCAGGGGGGGGGAGGCCGTGTTTGCCCTCCCCAGGTTCTTAGAAAGGCTCTGGAGCCTGGGGAGGGCAAAAAAACGGGCCTACTGGGCCCACCGTGCCATTGCGTCCCAAAAGCAGGGGTCATGCAGGGTGGTCACGCATACATGCATGGGGGCAGAGCGCATTGAATTATGGGTGTGGGCACACGTGCACGCGACCCCTCGCGCTCCCCTCGCTTTTGGCACACAACGGCAAAAAGGTTAGCCATCACTGGTCTAGGACAAATCACTATGGCCAACTCACCATACCTAACTTGCCACAGTTAATTTGCCATGACCAACTTGCTACTGCCAACTCGCTGTGGGACAAGAGTTACACTAATATCAAAGAAATATGAAATAGAATAATTAAAGAAAGGATTCAAAAGGAGGGAGAGAATGAAATGTGCATGGCAGAAAGTAAAATAATTTTATAATTTATTTACTTTAAATAAATAAATAGAATTGCCTTGCAGCAAACTGTCCCATGATGAGTTGGCCATGGTGAGTAGTCCTGCAGTAAGTTGGCTACGGCAAGTTGGCCGTGGCGAATTGGCCATGGCAAGTTGGCTGCAGCGAGTTGGCTATGGCAAGTTGTCCCTTTCCACTCTGACAATCAGATGGAAAGACTGATCAATATCTTTTTGTGCATCAAAGTTTAAAAAAAGAATCTCACCTAGGCACTCCACTGAGATAGGTAAAACCTTGGTCTGAACCATTGTCAGAATATAGTAGGCCTGAATTCTTAGCTCAAGAAATAATGTTCTTCATTGTCAGAAAAATTGCTGTATTGGCTAGAATGTATTTTTATCTTACTGACCCAGACAGATGCATCCTATTATTCTCCTATATGCTGTCTCAGATGTCACATGAAGATAACATATGATACTCCCTTTCTGTACTATCTCACCCCCAATGTCTGGAAGAAATGGTTTAGTTCCTTATCTTACCATATATGTTATGTATAACACCCCTGGGTGGTCGCTCCTGAACATTCTCCAGACGCCACGGGGGCTTGGACCTCTGGGGGATGGTAGCGGCAACCCTGTGGTGCCGATGGTGCTACAAGCGAGCCCAAGAACCCTGCACTGTAGGAAAGGAGGTCTGAACAATTCCTGGCCAGGACATGAGGAGTGAACATGCCTCAGGCGAGTATACATTAAAGTGTGTGGTACCTGTCTCACTTGAAGACAGAAGAGGGGGACTGATCACCCTCCTGGACTCAGGGCAGAGGCCCTAAAATAGTCCGTGTTAGTTGTGTGGGTGGTTAAGTCACTGCAGTTCTCGTTCGTGACCGTGAGCTCTGGGGCGGCGAGTCAGTGACAGTGTGATAGGATGGGGGGGGAACAGAGCGTGCCCAACACACCATTGGCATGTATGTTAAAAGGATTTGACACTTATTTTAATGACCCCTCATATCCAAAAGGGACAAAGGATAGGTTGAAGTTTTTGTGTGAAACTGTGTGGCCGCGATTGGGAACAGGCTGGCCGCCTCAAGGTTCCTTCAAGGAGGAGATAGCGGGTGACCTGTGGGGTGTAATAGCAGTAAATCAGGATAAGTACCCTGACCAATTCCCTTATATAGACCAATGGGTAAATGCTTTGACTGAAAGGGCAGATGATTTGTTGCTATGTCAGGCAGAGATGGTTCGGCTATGCGTAGCCCGACCAGGGAATAGATGATTGAGGGTGAAGCCCATGAAGGGAGGAGATGTGAAGGAAAGAAAAACTGAGAGATATACCATGAGGAAGAAAGTTTTTGTAGAGGAACAGGAGGAAGTTATGAGACCCCCTCCATGTGCTCCACCGTTGCCGCCCTTGATACCTCCACAGGCACAGGCACAGGGACCGGTTGAAAATGGAGATGGGCATCAAAGAAGAGCCAGTGATGGTGCCACGGGAGTGAAGGTTAAGTCGGGTCCCTCAGCCGATGGTAGTGGGCAGAGTGAAGATGATGAAGAGACTCTAGGGGCTGTGGGTGGAGAGGAAGTCGTAGGAGTTCAGACCCATTTGACTATGGCAAAAGCGGAAGCTGCCAAACGAGAGTTTCTTGCACCACTACGCCAGGTAGATCAGCAAGTGGTTAATCAGCAAGGGCAGGTGGAATACCGACCCCTTTTTCAATATGTGCCATTTACCACTACTGATCTCTTGAATTGGAAACAGCACTATGGGCCGCTAACCACTAAGCATACGGAGATGGCAGATTTATTCCAGACTATTATGCAGACACATAACCCGACTTGGCAGAATGTACAGCAGTTGCTGAATACTTTATTGACCCCTGAAGAAAGGGAAAAATGGAAGGCAGCTGTTCGGAAGTGTGTGAAAGCTAGATTTCCGAATGTCGAGGACATTCAGCCGCAATTGTTGGAACTGGCTCCAATAATCAATCCAGGATGGGATCCCAGGGACCAACAACACATGACCCATATAAAGGAATATCAGAATTTGGTAATAGAGGCTCTTAGACAGGCAGGAAAACCCCCGGTGAACATGTCCAAACCTTCGTTGGTAACTCAGGGAGCAGATGAAAGTCCGGAAAGTTTTCTTCAAAGATTGATTGAGGCATATGAATTGTAAACGCAGGTAGATCCGAGACATGCGGATAATGTAAGGCTGCTGAATGAGAGGTTTATAGCCCAGAGTTATGAAGATATTAAGAGGAAGCTGCAGAGATTGGAAGGGGCTCTGGGGAAGAATACAAGTGAGTTGCTGGAAGTTGCAAGGAAAGTATATGCGAATAGAGACAAGGTGGAAAAGAAGGAAAAGGATGCAAGGATGCAAAAGAAGGCGGAGTTGTTGGCTGTGGCATTACAAGGAGGGATGACTATAGGCGCCACTCAGGGTGAATCCCTGGGCCCCAATCAATGTGCTTACTGTAAAGGAGAGGGACATTGGCAGAGGGAATGCCCAAGGAGAATGATGAGGGGCAGAGGAATAATGCGAAGACCAGGGGTGAGACCAGATTTTGGATCTGGACCACATGGAAATATGGTGCCAGGAAGGTTTCCAAGTAGAGGTGGAGAACGAGGCTGGCGAGGAGGTAGAGGTTTTGGCAGAGGTTTTAGTAGAGGTTTTGAAAACTCTGAGTGCAGGAGGTAGAGAGCATTGGATTGGCTGAAATGGGCTGGTCAGACTGATGGGGACCAGGCTTGGAAGAGGCCCCACCCGAGCCATTGGTTACTGTGAATATAGGGGGCCAACAAACAACATTCTTGGTAGATACTGGAGCAGGGAGATCAGTTGTGAATAAAAAAATTTCAGCGCCTGGGCCACATAGGCTTCAGGTCCAGGGCATATTTGGACAGGTCCTGAGGCACCAGGTCCTGAAACCCATTACTTGTGATTTCAAAGGGACTGAAGTCCAACATGAATTTCTTTACGTCCCTGAATGTCCAATTCCATTGTTAGGTAGGGATTTGCTTTGCAAGTTGGGTGCAACCATTTCATTTGATGAAGGTCGTCAGAGGGTGACTGTAAGGCATTCACCAGAAGAAACTTGGAGGTTAATGGTGGGGAGGCAGGTGGGAATGGAAAAACAGGAAGAGAAGTGGCGTCAGTTTAATGTGCCTGGGTTATGGGCAGAGGATAATCCACCGGGCTTTGCGACTCATCATCCCCCTCTGGTGTTGAGGTGAAGCCTGGGGCTATTCCTGTGCGTATAGGCCAACGACCTGTCTCTTGGGAGGCTATTTGTGCTGTATACAAAAGTATTCAGAAATATTTGAAGGCTGGTGTTTTAGTACCCATCCAACCCCCCTGGAATACTCCAATCATTCCACTTAAAAAGCCTGATGGGTCTTATCGCCCGGTGCAGGATCTGAGACCCATAAATAACCTGACTGTGACCCTGCACCCTGCCGTACCAAACCCCTATATGCTCCTCAGTTTAATTCCCCCACAAGCTGACTGGTTCTCAGTAATTGATCTAAAAGATGCCTTTTTCACCATTCCTGTACATCCAATTAGCCAGCCCCTGTTTGCTTTTGAGTGGGAACACCCTCGCACAGGAACAAAAATGCAATATACTTGGACTCGGCTTCCCCAAGGGCTTAAGAATTCCCCTACTTTATTTGGGACAGCATTGGCCACTGATCTGCAATATTATGTCCCCCACCAGCAAGGGAATACAGTTTTGCAATATGTTGATGATGTATTAATAACAGGGCAGTCAAAGGATTTGTGTTGGGACAATATGAAGGTATTGTTGGACTTATTGTTAGAGTGTGGATACCGAGTCTCAAGGAAGAAGGCCCAGTTGGTGCAACAGCGTGTTAGATATTTAGGATATGATATTGAAAAGGGACGTTGGGCATTAAGACCAGAGCGGAAGCAGGCAATTCTAGCTTTAGCCGAGCCCCGAACTAAAAGACAATTGAGGAGTTTCTTAGGATTGGCAAGCTTTTGTCGCATTTGGATACCTAATTTTGCTTTGATGGCAGCTCCTTTATATGCTGCCACAAAAGGAGCTAATGTGGAACCCCTTGAGTGGGGAGGGGAACAGAAAAGAGCTTTTAAAGACATTAAAACATTAACACAGGCGCCGGCTTTAGCACTGCCTAACTTGCAGAAGTCTTTTAATCTGTATGTTGATACCAGTAAAAACATCACTTTAAGGGTTCTTACCCAGCCCTTAGGAAGTTGGCAGCAGCCGGTGGCTTATTTATCAAAACAGTTGGATGGAGTAGCTAAAAGTTGGCCCCATTGTTTGAAGGTGCTGGCTGCAATTGCAGAATTGATACAGGATTGCAATAAGCTTACCTTCTCTTGTCCTATAAATGTGCATTCCCCTCATGCTGTACAGTCCATATTGGATACTAAAGGTCATTTGTGGATAAGTGGTCAGCAATTGGCAAAATATCAGGCAATAATGATTGAAAATCCTCAAGTACGACACATGACTGTTTACAGGTACTTGATAAGGTTTATTCCACCCGGCCTGATTTAACTGATATTCCATTGGCTAATGCACAGTTAAATTGGTACACTGATGGGTCTAGTTATGTTATGGATGGTAATCGGCTGTCTGGATATGCAATTGTGGATGATGATAAAGTGATAGAAAGTGGCCCATTAAGTAAAGTTTATAGTGCGCAAGTAGCTGAATTGTGGGCATTGATACGAGCTCTGGAGTTGGCGGAGGGAAGAAGCTTGAATGTGTGGACTGATAGCAAATATGCATTTCTCACGCTGCATGCACATGGAGCGGTATACAAAGAGAGAGGTTTTAAGGATTCAGCGGGGAAAGACATCCTACATGGACATCTTATCAGCCGCTTGATTAAAGCTGTTAATAAACCAAAGAAAGTTGCTGTCATGCATTGTAAAGGACATCAGAGGGGAGATGATAGAGTGGTGTTGGGAAATAGAGCTGCTGATGTGGAGGCCAGAGAAGCCGCAAAAAGGGAAGGGCCGACCCAAGATTTGTTTATTCAAGTTGCTATGGTTTTGGGAGTTTTACCTCCTTTACACAGCAGGAAAGTGTGAAGGCAGTCACTGATTTAAAAGCTAAGATTGAGGAAGGATGGTATGTGTTACCAGACAAAAGGATCTTTGTACCATCGTCAATGGCTTGGACGCTAGCACAGCTAGCACATAATACCATTCATATGGGAAAAACGGCTTTAGAAGCAGCATTAAGACGGGATTATTACATCAATGGTCTTGCTGGTATTGTTGCAGGGACTGTTGCTAAGTGTGTAACCTGTGCAAAGGTAAATCCAAGACAAGGACCACTATTGACCCCTGGAGCAATACCACAATCCTATATTCCCATGGATTATGTTACGATAGATTTTACTGATATGCCAAGGTGTGGATTCTATAAAGCAATGTTAGTCATGGTTGATATGTATACTGGGTGGCCGGAGGCATTTCCTACCAAAACTAAACAAGCAAGGGAAGTGGCTCGGATTTTGCTCAAATAAATAATTCCCAGGTTTGGAATCCCTGGCCATATATCTTCAGATAATGGCCTTGAATTTGTCCATCACATTAATCAAGCTGTGGCTAATGCAGTGGGGATCCATTGGAGGTTACACGGTGCGTTTCACCCCCAATCTGAAACTCCTGCAGAACGAATGAATCGCACCTTAAAGGAAAGGATCACTAAGATATGTGCTGAAAGCCACCATAAATGGCCAGATGCCCTTCCATTGGCTCTTTATGCTATTAGGAGCTCTCCCCGCAGCCAACACAAACTATCACCCTTTGAATTGATGTTTGGTCGCCTTCCAAATCTGTTACCTAAGAATTTAACAGGTTGGCCTGATTTGGGACATAAAGGGGGTGTTTGGAATTTAGAAATGGTGCAAGAACTCAACAAACAAGTTGAGAAGCTTCAACACTATGTGATGGAACAAGTGCCCCCTAGGCTGGTTACACGCTGTCATCCATTTAAACCAGGGGATAGGGTCTGGATAAAGCACCGAAAAAAGGAACAGTTAGAAGGTAGATGGAAAGGACCATATACTGTTGTTATGGCCTCCCCGCTTGCTATTAAAATTGCAGAATCCAAGTTGTGGATCCATTGGACACGAGTCAAGGCTACTGCTGACCTGGATTGGACAGTGATCATTGACAAGCAGAAACCGACTAAGTTGACTTTTAAACACAAATAGTTTTGCATAAGTGTGCAGTGTAGGAGGCAGGCTGCTCTGCTGGAGCCTTACCGGCAATAGGCTTCTCTACGCACAGCAGTGAAGAAACCCCTGTTAAGCCACTCCGGAAGCTGGCTTTCAACGCACGGGTGAAGAATTGAACAACGATGGAGCTGCAAGTAGTTATGCTTTTTAGCTTATTATATGTATTGAATGTGCAGAGTAATAATATATGTATTAGTAACTTGGGTCAGTGGAGTAATCCTAATGAATGACCCCGCATTGTGCAGGCCTATACTATAGGATCTGGTAGCTGTGATGGGAATCCATCCTTGTCTTTTTAAAAAAATTTATTTTATTAATATATTTATTTATTTATTTATTTATTTATTTATTTATTTATTTATTTATTTATTTATTTATTAGATTTCTATACCGCCCTACTCCCGAAGGACTCAGGGCGGTGCACAGCCAAACAATAAAAACACATACAATACAAAATTTAAAAAATAGAATAAAATCAAATTAAATAATTTTGGCCCCGACAAATTTAAAACCCCAAACTTTTAAAACCAATTTAAAATTGAATATATAAATACTAAAAAATATTTAAAATTTTAAAAATCTTTTATAAAAGAGGGGGAAAATTAGGCCAGGCCGGCCTGGTGAAATAGTAAGGTCTTTAAGGCGCGGCGGAAGGTGCGCAGATCCGGGATCCTCCGTATCTCTGGGGGGAGCTCGTTCCAGATAGTAGGTGCCCCCACAGAGAAGGCTCTCCCCCTGGGGGCCGCCAGTCGGCATTGTTTGGCTGACGGCACCCGGAGGAGCCCCTCTCTATGGGAGCGTACCGGCCGGTGGGAGGCTATTGGTGGTAGTAGGCGGTCCCGCAAGTACCCGGGTCCTAAGCCATGGAGCGCTTTAAAGGTGGTAACCAAAACCTTGAAGCGCACCCGGAAGACCACCGGGAGCCAGTGCAGCTCGCGCAGGAGAAGTGTTACATGGGAACGCCATGTCGCTCCCATTACCACCCGCGCGGCCGCACTCTGCGCCAGTTGGAGCCTCCGGGTGCTCCTCAAGGGGAGCCCCATGTAGAGAGCGTTGCAATAGTCCAGGCGGGAGGTGACAAGGGCATGAGTGACCGTGCGTAAAGAGTCCCGATCCAGAAAGGGACGCAACTGGCGAATCAGGCGAACCTGATGAAAAATCCTCCCGGTCACGGCCGTCAAGTGCTCTTCTAAAGACAGCCGTGAGTCCAGGAGGACGCCCAAGTTGCGAGCCCTCTCCGTGGGGGCCAATGATTCGCCCCCAATAGTCAGTGATGGCGTCAACTGACTATATCGGGACGTCGGAAACCACAGCCACTCAGTCTTGGATGGGTTGAGCCTGAGCCTATTCCTCCCCATCCAGATCCGTACGGCCTCCAGGCACCGGGACATCACTTCAAGGGCATCGTTGGGGTGATCCGGGGTGGAGATGTACAGCTGGGTGTCGTCAGCGTACTGATGGTACTCCACCCCGAAACCACGGATGATCTCGCCCAGCGGCTTCACATAAATGTTGAACAGGAGAGGCGAGAGGACCGACCCTTGCGGCACCCCACATATGAGGGGCCTCGGGGTCGACCTCTGTCCCCCTGTCAACACAGACTGCGACCGGTCAGAGAGAAAGGAGGAGAACCACCGCAACACAGTGCCTCCCACCCCCAACTCTTCCAACCGGTGCAGCATGATACCATGGTCGATGGTATCAAAAGCCGCTGAGAGATCTAACAGGACCAGGACAGAGGAGCACCCCCTGTCCCGAGCCCTCCAGAGATCATCAACCAACGCGACCAATGCCGTTTCCGTGCTGTACCCGGGCCTGAAGCCCGACTGGAACGGATCCAGATACGTCGTTTCATCCAGGTGCTGGGGGAGCTGTTGCGCGACCACACTCTCAACAACCTTCGCAACAAAGCGAAGATTGGAGACCGGACAATAATTTACCAACATTGCCGGGTCCAGGGAAGGCTTCTTGAGGAGAGGCCTCACCACCGCCTCTTTCAAGGCGGCAGGAAAGACACCCTCACTCAGCGAAGCGTTTATAATCCCCTGGAGCCAGCCTCGTGTCACTTCCCGGGAAGCCAGTACTAACCAGGAAGGACACGGGTCCAATAAACAAGTGGTCGCGTTCAGTCTACCCAGAATCCTGTCCACGTCCTCAGGGGTCACAGGATCAAACTCATCCCAGATAACATTCTCAAGACCTGCCCCTGTCTCTCCCCCTGAGACTACCCAGTCGGAGTCCAAATCTTCCCGAATCTGAGTGATTTTGTCATACAGATACTGAACAAAATCCTCGGCTCTACCCTCCAAGGGGTCCTCCCGCGCTTCCTGGTGGAGCAGGGAGCGGGTCACCCTAAAGAGGGCGGCCGGGCGATTATCTGATGACGCAATAAGAGCAGCAAAATAACTACATTTCGCTGCTTTTATCGCCACTAAGTAATTCCTAATGTGGGATCTTACTAGTGTCCGGTCAGATTCAAGAAGACTGGCCCTCCAACTACTCTCTAGGCGTCTTTTCCGGCGCTTCAACTCCCTCAGCTCCTCGGTAAACCAAGGAGCCAATTGAGATCGGCGCCGGGTCAGAGGCCGCAAAGGCACGACCCGATCCAGAGCACCAGCAGCCGCCCTATCCCAGGCGGCCACCAGGTCTCCAGTCGAGGCGTGTGCCAGAACCTCAGGAAATGGCCCAAGCTCCGTCTGGAATCTGTCAGGTTCCATCAGGCGCCTGGGGCGGAACCATCTGACCGGCTCCGCCTCCCTGCGGCGGGGTGCAGCGGTTTGAAAGTCGAGACGAAGGAGAGAGTGATCTGACCATGACAAGGGTTCAGTAACTATATCCCCTATATCAAGATCCCTCAACCACTGTCCAGAGACAAAAACCAGATCCAGCGTGTTTCCCCCTGTGTGGGTAGGGCCATGAATTAACTGGGTCAGGTCCATAGCTGTCATGGAAGCCATGAACTCCCGAGCCATCTCTGACGTCTCACCCACGGACGGCAGGTTGAAATCCCCCATAACCATAAGCTTAGGGGTATCAACCGCCACCGCGGCGATGACATTGAGTAGCTCGGGCAGGGCTGTTGCCACGTGGCAGGGAGCCAGGTACGTGATCAGCAAACCCATCTGAACCCCATGACCCCATTTCACAAAAAGGGATTCACAGCCGGCCGTCTGAGGAACAGTGGCCTCCCTCGGTCTCAGACCTTCTTTAATGATAACCGCTACCCCCCCGCCCCTCCCCTGTGACCTCGGCTGATGGAATGCTTGGAAACCTGGCGGGCACATTTCAACGAGGGGAACCCCCCCCTCCTGGCCCAACCAGGTCTCCGTAATACCTGCCAGGTCCGCACCCCCCTCCTGAACAAGATCACAGATGAGGGGGGCTTTATTTACTACGGACCTGGCATTGCACAGCATCAGCCGAAGGCCTGGGTCCTGAGGGTCTATGCAACCTGAGGAGCGAGTAGAGCCTTGGGGGCCGGAGCACGCCACCGCTCGTAGACAGCGAGTGCGCACTCCCCTAACACGATATGGCCCCCTGCTCCCGCCATATCTACCCCTCCCACCTACAGTACTGATGTTCAAAAAACTATCCGGACAAGCTCTAACCCCCCCCTATATATATTCTATACATCAATACACAAATGAAATATACAATTCTGCCACCATGGTGTAATGTGAGTACATTGTCCATAAATATAAAGTCATTCCTTTATACATACATACTTGCCATCATATATCTATTCTATCCCACCTTTTCTGGACCCAATCGTACCATAATTTCCAACTGTTATAAAATTCTGAATCTTTTTTACCATTGATCTATCTAGTTAATCTATCTGATTCCGCACACTCATTAATTTTATATATTATTTTCAAATCCATCGGTAAGTATTGATTTTTCCACTCCTGCGCAAACGCTAATCTTGCTGCAGTAATAATATGAATCAACAAGAACCATACACCTGATTTAACATTCAAAGGTTTTGCCCACAACAGGAAAGTCTCGGGCCTCAATTCCAAATTGATCTGTGTAATTTCCAAAATCCACTGCCGTATTTTTTTCCAATATTTAACCGCCTGCGGGCAGGTCCACCATTGATGAAAGTAAGTTCCATTACTGTAACCGCATTTCCAACAGCAGGAAGATGTCCCGGGAAACATTTTAGCTAGTCTTGCAGGGGGGAGATGCCAACGGTAGACCATTTTATATATGTTTTCTTTATACGAGGAGGCCATGGTTAATTTCATATTTTTCAACCAAATCTGTTCCCATTGCTGGAAGTCAAGGGGATATCCAAAATTTCGCCCCCACACTATCATACAATCCTTCACTTCATCCTGTCCTATCTGCAGAGACGATAAATATGCATAACATTTAGATAGTACCCCTTTCCCTCCTTCTAATAAGATCTTATCCAATTCTTGTCTTTTACGGTAAATTCCTTCACTATATAAATCTTTTTTATACCTGGAGTGTACTTGGGAATAAGACCACCAGTCTATTTTATATCCTTGGAGAGTTAATAATTCTCGTGACTTCGGATTACCCTGAGCATCCAAAAAGACTTCATAAGTCAAAGTTTTCCCCCCTTTATACAATGTTGAGTAGATCTGAGCTTCCTGCGTCGAAATCCAACATGAGACTTTTAAATATACTCTTCTTCTAATCTTTTCCCAAGTGTACCCAAGAGTCCTACGTAAATAGTGATTGTCAAAGTGTCTGGGGCAGCCGGACGCTCCCGGCCATAAAAAATAGTGCCAGCAATGTTGAAGACCGGCTCCCTCAAATGTCAAAAGTTGTCTCTTTTGTAGGGTCATTCATTCTTCCACCCAAATCAAGTTCGCTGCTTGGTAATAAAGCTCCCAATTTGGGAGTCCAAGTCCTCCTCTGTTTTTAGGTTCTTGTAACATTTTAAGTCCAATCCGTGGCTTCTTTCCCTGCCAGATAAACTTGGATATACTCCTATCCAAATTTGTATAAAACTCTTTGTTCAACCTTACCGGGGCTGTTTGAAATAGAAATAGCCATTTGGGTAACACGCACATCTTAATGGTTGCCACCCTTCCCAAAATTGATAGCTGGAGATTTTTCCATCTTTCTAGATCTCTGAGTATCTGGTTGTAAAGGGGAAGATAGTTATCTTACCTTGTCTTTTATTCCTGAATGTTGGAATGGCATTTTACCACACCTGTGCCAACATCCTCAAGCATTTGATAAAATCGCAACAATAGCTTGCCAGATCCGCGGTTATTCCAACCCTAGGGCTTGTCATTATGTAGGTTATGCATTTAGAAAAGGGATGTGTGTTAGAGGCCCTCACAAAGGGGGGAGTCCTCCAGTAACTTTAAAATGTGGTAATCCCTTATATTGGGGCTGGGAACAAGTTAGTACTATCTCCCAGTTAAAGCCAGGGTGGCAGGGCACCTGTATTTTGCATATGAATCCGGTAGAACATGGAGTTACTTTACAAACCTCCAGGAAGGGTAACAGAAAACTACGGAAAATCAGAGAAGTAAAGTTGGGACAGGGCCCCTGTATTCCCTGTACTCGGGAAAATCATTCAACCATCCACTTATGCATTGGGAAACCAGAGTCATGTATTCATTTTGACCTTACTACTTGTCTTTGGGGAAGGAAGTCTGAAGTGATTTACAGATGTAATGGTATGGAAGGGGTTCTATGTTATAGATTGGAGAGTGATAAAACTGGCACTCCTACCCCTAGTAAAGTAGTTAATACTTTCAGAGTCTCGAGAGGAATTGAGGACCATGAAGATGGATGAAAAGCCATGCAGGACAAAGATGTATGTGCCCCCTGTGTAACAAAGGCAAGGGTGGGGGAGAGAGTCATGAATACATTGATATACCATACTCAAGCACCACAAGGATGTATAGGTATAGGGACTACATGTGTGCATAATCTTACCATGTATAGCTTATGCTTGCTAAAAAACAAAACTATATGTTACAACCTGGCTGTGCCCATCCGTTTGAATGTAACTTTATGGGTAGCTTTGGCTAAGGATGGAAGTAGTCAGATGCCTGAAGGTGAGGGACATTTATATTTGTTAAATTACACCCTCCAGCTTAAACAAGGGAAACAGCCTTTAACATTAGTTTTTGATGCATGTGCAGCGATGAACAAAGGGAAAGGAACCCCATGTGGAGATCAAACATGGGTTAATACATACATTCATAACCATAAATATCTATGTCCATCCAATCTCAATTGGGCATATGGTAACCCAAATCAATGGCTCCCTTATGCTGGAAATACACAGTGTTCTGGCTGGAAATGTGCATGTGACTACACAGGAGGTGGCTATGAAGGATGCAAATATATCAACTCATTTCATAGAGGCCATGGTAATACAGTGGAGATGGAAGTAGCTCGCACACATCCACTGGTAGCAAGTTATGGATTTGGAACTGATGGCACAGGAAAAGACCCACAGACCTATTTAACAGTTAAAATAGTACAAGTTTTTGATGGAGAGGTGAGATCACTGGGATGGTCAGTATATGATAGCCTACAGAAATTGCATAAGCCATTGCTTGTACTAAAGCAAACAATTTATTTGTAGAGATGGCTGAAGAAGTAGCAAAAACATTGATGGTTAAAAATTGTTTTGTATGTGGGGGAACAAATATAGGAGAGCAATAGCCTTGGGAAGCAATGGAGGCCAATCCTATGATTTATAACAACCTCTCACGTGCTGGGAACATTACAGAAAGAGTACAACTCTCAGGTATTGTTTGGACACTCACGACCAATTTAGTGGAAAGAAATTGTTTTGTCAGAAAAAGTTTGGTGTATGTAGGAGAATTGATCTGCTTAGGATCCTGGGATGCAGGGTATCAGCAGTGGAAGTCTCCTAGTGATTTATCTGAGCCTGAAAAAAATGATACTACCTTCTTAAGCTATCTCGATGATGTACAACCTGGTCAAGAATGGATAGCTCCTAACAACATGTATTGGATTTGTGGTAACTTGGCCTATGAGGAACTTCCTTATAATTGGTCTGGATCCTGTGTTTTAGGATGGATAAAACCTTCCTTCTTCCTTCTTCCTATTCAATCCAGGCAAATTTTGGGGGTTCCCCTGTATGAGCAAATCGGACATAGAAAAAGGAGGGAAATCTCTACTGCTTTTTCGGACTTCCCGTGTAAGGAACTTTCTGCCTATGAGAAGGTAGAAGAGGGATGGACTAATGAATGTATAGTCTGTACGTATGGTAGAGCAACCTGGGCTGAAGATGGGTCATGGGGATATAGAACACCAATCTATATACTAAATCGTATAATCAGGCTTCAGGCAGTATTGGATTTAGCAGGAATCAGAATTGATAAAGCTCTTAATATTTTATCAGAAGCCACTGATAGGATTAGGACAGCTGTATACCAAAATCGATTAGCTCTGGATTATTTATTGGCCAAAGAAGGAGGCGTATATGGAAATTTTAATTTGTCTAATTGCTGCTTACAAATCGATGAAACAGGAAAGGTTGTTAAACAACTCACTACCGAGATTAGGCAATTTACACACAATCCAACTCATATATGGAAAGGTTTCAACCTCAGAGAGGCATTTGGTGAATGGTTTCCTAAACTTTCGGGCTTACAAGCCGCAATGGCACTTATTGGCCTAATTGCAGCCAGATGTGTTATCATACCTTGTGTGTTACCTATCATGATTCGAACCCTCTCCAATAGTTTATCTATGGTGGTAGAAAGGAAAGCCACTGCTCAAGTAATGACCATGTGGGAATATGAACGTCTCCAAAGGGAAGACCCTGAATATGTGACTCTTCTGGAAGTTTCAGATGAGTCACAAAGGGGGGAAATGAGATAGGTAAAACCTTGGTCTGAACCATTGTCAGAATATAGTAGGCCTGAATTCTTAGCTCAAGAAATAATGTTCTTCATTGTCAATTAGAAAAATTGCTGTATTGGCTAGAATGTATTTTTATCTTACTGACCCAGACAGATGCATCCTGTTATTCTCCTATATGCTGTCTCAGATGTCACATGAAGATAACATATGATACTCCCTTTCTGTACTATCTCACCCCCAATGTCTGGAAGAAACGGTTTAGTTCCTTATCTTACCATATATGTCATGTATAACACCCCTGAATACGCCTACATCTTCAATAGTATAAAAATCTGCTTATGTAAACCCTTCAGGGTTCAGACATTTTTGCCTGCTTGGCTGTTTGAATCTGCGCAAATCAACTTTCCTACAATGAAGAGCTTGACCTAGTCCTGTCTTTCCTACAACACCACTTCATAAAAACTGTACAGGAAATAAAAAAAGGTATACATCAGAAAAGTGGGGAGAAATGAGCAATGAAATTATAGAGGTATTAAATTATTTGAGGCATTTTTAACATTCCCACTGAATGACAAGAGAAAGAATAATTTGATTGTGGAACTAAGGACTCATAATGATTGGGGTTTCTCCCTTACTAGATATGCTCTACTGAAGCCAAACAAACATTTGTCTGGGATATTTTCATATGAATCATTGTACTAAGCTTGCAGTTGGACTCAGTGAATTCAATAAGCCATCCCAACTCCATGATGGTATGAGTCACTGAAAGGACACCATTCTTCTAGCCCAACACAAGGATTCTCGCAATACTGCTGATAGGACGGGGATTTGCGGCAGAGAGGATTCAACTCAGCCAACACTGCATGTCTGGATAGGTCCATATACTGAATCAAATTAAGCCCAAGGGCTAGCAATTGGGTCTAGGACAATTGGCCACAGCTGCATTGCTCCACCCCATTCACCCAGCTTCCCCTTGCCCCAGCCAAACCACTGCAGCCACCCTTCTCCCCCACACCACCTTGGTCACCATGCTTCAGGCCTTCATCCTCAGATGCTCCTCCTCACTGTTTCTCTGCCATCGCCTTGGCCCAGGTGATTCACCTTGGGACAAATAGCCATGGCATGGTTGCATAGGACAATTAGCCCAGACAAGGAGGAGGAAGAGGAGGTAGTGGCAGTAGGCGGGAGGCAGTATGACCCTCCTTAGCTCTGCTCCAAGGCAGCTGCAGGAGGCAGGAGAAGCAGTTGCAGCATTGGGGGCTCTACAGTGCTGCTGACAGAGCTGCTCTTCATGTGCGAGAGGCACAGGTGGGGCAAGGGGATAGAGGTGGGGAGGCACCCGGAGGGGATCCTTCTAAGGTGATTGTCTCAGTTCCAGGCAGCACCAACGCAGCTCCATGTGCAGTTGCGGGGAAAGTACAGCCAGAAGGGGCATGCAGCAGCAATCCACACCAAAGCATTTTTACCACCAGCCAGGTCAACAGCCAAGGCATTATGTGTGTCTGCATGTGTGTCTGTCTGATTGTCTATATGTATGTACTGTATGTTTGCCTGCCTGTTTCTGTGTGTGTCTGTGCCTCTGTGTGTGTGTGTGTCTCTGTTTGTGTCTCACTCTGTGTGTCTGTGCGTGTTTCTCTCTGTGTCTCTCAGTCTCAGTCTCAGTCTCAGTCTCAGTCTCTGTCTCTGTCTCTGTCTCTGTCTCTGTCTCTCTCTCTCTCTCTCTCTCTGTTTGTGTGTGTGTGTAGGGGATTCCCCCCTCCATCAAGACCCTCATGGAAGAAAATTGGCTCCTGTTTGGGAAGTGGAGCAACTAGCCAAGTGGCATCCACACATTTCAGAGCCAGGACCCCAGACTCCCTACTAGAGTTCCTATTGCCACCCAGGCCATCCCGGCCCCTCTACCTCCCCTCTGGTTCTGGCTTGGGACTTGCCAGGTGGTGCAGACTGCTCCAAGCCCACTAGAGTTGCCCGGTCACCCACCTTCTCTGCCTGCCCACTTGCAGCTCTGTTTTGCAGTGGTGGCAGCAGCAATTCATCTGATCAGGGTAATGCTACTGGCAACAGCAGCTGTGCAGGGCTTCTTTATGCCCAGCCAGAGTTGAAGCAGAAGCAGGAGCCTGAGCAGACCCAGATATAGAGGAGATGGAAGGGTGGTAGCAGCAGGCAGGGCAGCAGTAGGACTCTCCTCAGCTTGGCTCCAGGATGATTGCAGGAACAGGAGACAGGAGAAGTGACGGCAGAATCGGTGGCACCATGGCACTGCATCTGGGAGTGTGAGAGCCATGAGGGGGAAGGGGACAGAGCAAGGAGACACCAGGAGGGGCTTCCAAGGACTTCATCTCAATCCCAGGACAGCACCAGGGCAGCTGCATGTGCAGCAAGTCCCACAGAAGAAGCAAGCCTATGTACATAAACATAATGTTTCCCCTTCTGGAATTGTCTCTTCAGTCTTCTTGGCAATCTCTCTCTCTCTCTCTCCACCTCCTTGCCCCCTTCATGACCCTCGCACTGCTGCAGCTGCTCCCTGCCAGGCAAATGGGAGCATTCTGTGTATGCCCAGAGGCATTCTTCCCACTTTCCCTTCTGCAAAGTACAACTCCCAGAGTCCTTTCCCTCCCTCTGTCCCTTGCCTTGCACTCTACACACCTCTCACACCTGTTCCAGGCTGCAGCTGCACCCTGCCTAAAAAATGGAAGTGCCCTGCATATGTCCAGAGGCATTCTTCCCACTTTCCCCTCCACAAACTACAACTCCCAGAGTTCTTTTCCTTCCATCACTCACTGCCTCCCCTTGCCCCTCTTTCACCTGAGGAGCAGCATCACCAGCAGCACTATGGAACCCCCGATCCTACAGAGTTTTACCGTGCCTCCTGTGTCCACAAGTGCCCTGGGCTGAGCTAGAGAGGGTCCTGTTGCTACCCCAACTGCCACCACTGCCCCCTTTTTCTCCTCCTTGCTTGGGCTAATTGTCCCATGTGGCAAATCAGCCATGGCTATTTGTCCCACAGTGAATTGCCCAGGCCAAAATGGCAGGGGAGGAACAGCAAGGGGGGAGGAGCAGGTGATGGAGTTACAAGGCATTGAAACCTGGGTGGTTCATTGGGGGAGGGGCATATGGGGCCTTGTGGCAGGGGACGGGTAGCTGTGGTGGCTCACCTGGTATTAGAACAGGGTGAAGGGGGCAGGACAGGGGTGAAATGCTCCCGGTTCCGACCGCATCGGGCGTTCCGGTAGCGATGGTGGCAGGTAGTTCGGAGAACCGGTAGCAAAAATCCCTGCCCCCCCATCCATACCCACCCAATCGCCTGGTCCCCACTTGCCCCCTTGGCAGCTTGCTGTTTCTTTCGGGCTCGCTCGCTTCTCCTGCCTTGCTTTGGCTGCTGCAATCCATTGCATCAGCTAGCAACTCAATCTGCCTGCCTGCAATCAATCCAATCGGTGAGCAACTCAATTTGCCTGCCTTGTGCCTTCAATTTGGTAAGTAACTGGGAGCTTTAAAAAAAATACTTAAACTTAAATAATAGCTAAAATTGGATTTTAAAAATATACTGTTAGTAGTAATATATGCCCCAAATAGTAAACAATTAGAATTGTATAATAAAGTGCATGAGAAATTATCGAACAAAAAATGGAAAATGTATGTATGATTGGAGACTTCAATGCAATTTTTGATCCAAGAAAGGATTATAAATGTGGCCAGCAAAACAAAAATAAGAAAAATGTTCTTCCCAGGGCCTTTAGAGATATGGTAGAAGAATTAAATATGATAGATGGCTGGAGATTTTATAACCCCGAGATCAGAAACTTTACATATTATTCAAATCCACATAAGTCGTGGTCTAGGTTAGACATGGCATCCAGTACTTTAATGACAGAAATAGAAGCGGTAGAAATTTTATCAAATGATTGGGCAGATCACAATCCAATAATGATGACGTGGAAAGGGCAGCAGAAAAGGAAAAATAGATGGACAATGAACACACAGTTGACGAGAGAAAGAGAGTATAAGAATTATATTGAAAAGGAGTTAGAATTGTTTTACAAGGAAAATACAAAACAACACACCTCCCTACAAAACCTATGGGACACAACTAAGGCATATGTAAGAGGCCTTACAATAGCATATAATGCTCCCATAAGTCAAAGTGGATAGATTATGTGCAGAATAAATATCAAACCAGGAAATATCAGATAGCTTTTAGCTGAATGTATTATGTAGGGATAGCTTAATTGCGTTTTATGAAGGTATAAATAGTATACAGGGGGTGGAGGGGTTTAAGTTTCATAAAATGTATTTTTGATTAGGATTTTATCTTGTGGAAGCCTTGGGGGGGAAAGGGGAGGGTTAGGGGGGGTTTGGGGGGTGAAACTGGGGAGAAAATGTATTTGTAAAACTTTTCAAATAAAAAAAAATAGCATATAATGCAAAAAGGAGAAAAGAAAGAGAAAAAGAATACAATAAAATACGAGATGAAATTAAAAAGTGGGAAAGTAAATTGCAAAGAAACCCAGGAAATGAACAAATAAGGGTAAAATGGATAGCGGCAAAACACAAGCTGAACATATTAGAACAAGGGAAATACGCAATTACTTTAAGGTACATAAGGCAGAATTACTTTCAACACGCAAACAAACCAGGGAGGTGGCTGGCATACAGACTGAGGAAGGAAAAAGAAAAGAAAACAATTCAGAAGTTACAAGATGATGAGGGAAGGATCCATCAGAGATTAGAGGAAAAAAAGGAGATAGCAGTCCAATATTATCAAAAACTCTATGAGAAGGATATAGTAACAACAGAGGAAATTGAACAATATTTAAAAGGAAAGGGAGTGCAAGTATTATCAGAGGAAGAGAAAGAATTATTAGACAAGGAGATTACAATGGGGGAATTAAAAGAAGCGCTGAAGAGACAAAAAAATAATAAAACTCCGGGGACCGATGGTCTTCCAACGGAGTTTTATAAAACATTTGGGAATCACTAAATGGAATCTTATTAGAAACATACAATGAAGCGCTGAGGGAGGCAAAATTACCAAATTCATGGAAAGAGGCGTATATATCCCTAATACCAAAAGTGGGGGCAGATACCACATTAACAAAAAACTATAGGCCGATTTCTTTGCTGAACACCGATTACAAAATCTTCATGAGTATAATTGCCAACAGGTTGAAAAAAATATTACATAACAAAATACATCAGGACCAAAATGGTTTCTTACCCACAAGACAGATAAGAAATAACTTAAGGATGGTAATGGACGTTTTGGAATATTATGAGGTGCATCCAGAGAGACAGGTAGCTCTGATCTTTCTGGATGCACAAAAAGCATTCGACCAAGTAAATTGGCAATTTATGAAACAACAAATCAAAACTATGAATTTTGGAGAGAAATTTACTAAAATGGTAACATCAATATATCAAAACCAAAAAGCAAGTATTCTGATGAATGGAGATCCAACGAGATTTTTTGGAATAGATAAAGGAGTAAGGCAGGGATGTCCGCTATCACCCCTACTTTTTATTTTAACCTTGGAAAATTTGCTAATTAGAATCAGGGCAAATAAAGAAATACAAGGACTAAAAATTAAGAGAGAGGAGTACAAGGTCCAAGCTTTTGCCGATGACCTTGTCTTCTTTATAGAAAACCCATTGGAAACAACGGAAAAGTAGCAGGTCTAAAAGTCAACAAGGAAAAGACAAACATGATATAAAAAACATGACAACAAAACAAATAGAGAAATTAGTAAAAGATTCAGGATTACAGGCAGTTAAAAAAGTGAAATATCTGGGGATACAGTTGACGGCTAGAACCATAACAATAAAACAAGATAATTATGAACCTTTAGTTCAAAAAATAAAAGAAGACTTAGAGAAATGGGGGAAATTAAGACTATCTTTGCTGGGGAGGATAGCAGCAATAAAATCAAACATATTGCCAAGGCTCCTTTATCTATTCCAAACAATACCGATAAAGTTAGACAAGAAATTTTTTGATAATTTGGATAAAATAACCACAAAATTGGTCTGGGAAGGGAAAAAATCAAGAATAAAATTAAATATACTACAAGATGATAAAACCAGAGGGGGATTTGGCTTTCCGGCATGGCAAAAATACTATAAGGCTGCAAGTCTACTTTGGATTAAGGAATGGATAACTTTGGAAAACCAAAGGTTGTTAAATTTGGAGGGACACGATTTGATGAAGGGTTGGCATGCCTTTATTTGGAATACAGGGAATAAAATATATAAACACTTTAATAATCATACCATTAGAAAATCTCTAATTAATACATGGCAACAAATTTGGCACAAATACTACATGAAAATCATGAAAATGGGAAAGAGTGTGGGAAAATAACTATTCCATGACAAAATCGGTGGCCTACAAAGAAAATCACTATAAAATGTGGTATCGATGGTATTTGGCCCCCGCACGATTAGCAAAAATGTACCCAAATGTAAATCCGACTTGCTGGAAGTGTAAAACAGCACAGGGAACCTTTTACCATGCTTGGTGGCTCTGCCCAGAAATTAAGAAATATTGGAATAAGATTAAAACATGGATAGTAGAAATAACAGATTGCGAAATTGAATTAGAACCCGAAAATTTTCTATTAGGTATGATCAAAAAGAACATTAGGAATGATACAAAATACTTAATACTCCACATAATAACGGCGGCCAGACTAGCAGTAGCACAACTTTGGAAAACAAATAGATTGCCAACTGATCAGGAGCTAATACAAAAGATATATACATGCGCAGAAATGGACAAATTAACTTTAGAATTACAAGATAAGGAGGACTCAAAATATTTTAGAATATGGAATAGATGGTATCATGCTTGGTGGCTCTGCCCAGAAATTAAGAAATATTGGAATAAGATTAAAACATGGATAGCAGAAATAACAGATTGCGAAATTGAATTAGAACCCTAAATTTTTCTATTAGGTATGATCAAAAAGAACATTAGGAATGATACAAAATACTTAATACTCCACATAATAATGGCGGCCAGACTAGCAGTAGCACAACTTTGGAAAACAAATAGATTGCCAACTGATCAGGAGCTAATACAAAAGATATATACATGCGCAGAAATGGACAAATTAACTTTAGAATTACAAGATAAGGAGGATTCAAAATATTTTAGAATATGGAATAGATGGTACCAGTGGATAAATCAAAGGAGACCAAATGGGTAGAGATGAAAATGAGATGAAATTATTATAAGTAAAAGGAATGCACTGTCAGATAGATAGAAAATGAAATATGTCACTGTAGGTTTGCATATCTGTATATATATAATTAGTTAGTAGTGGAAGTTAATTATTGTACATGTATATGCAAATTTGTTTCTTGATAAGTTAACGTTTAACTTAATCAAGTCTTTGTATGTTTTAAATGTTTTTCTTTTAAGAATGAATAAAGTTTTGCTTTTTAAAATTAAAAAAAATACTTAATTGGGGTTCTTTTTAGGAGCTTTATTTTTTTTAGACAGAGCAATTTAAAGTTAAGGAAGTTTTAAATTTAGCTGCTTTTATCTAAAAATATAAATAAAATAGAATAAAATAAAATAATAAAATAAAATATTTCTGCAGCTTTCTGAGATTTGGTGGGTTTCTGTAGTGTTTCACTCTAACTACACAAACACACAAAATCTCACAAAGCTGTATGTGGCATTTTGTGTGGAAAAAGTGTGAAAGTTGGTTTTTGAGCTTTTTGTGGCTGTGTGAGTTCCTGCTTGTTGCAGAGGCCATTTTGGGTGAAGTGCAGCTGCTTTTACATTGTGTGTGAGTCAGTTGTGTTGTGTTGTGTTGTGTGTGTGTAAAGTGTAAAAGTTGGTTTTTGGTACCTCATATTGTTTTGTGTACTTTATTTATTATTTTTATTATTTATTATTATTGGCCATGCCCATCCAGTCACCTGACCACCAAGCCATGCCCACTAATTAAACCACACCCACAGGACCGGTAGGGGAAATTTTTAGATTTCACCCCTGGGGCAGGGTAATGTGGCTGCAGCGAATTGTCCCATTCTGCTAGTAATTCCCCATCCCAACTTCCAATCTAAATTCAACCGGACTATCATTGCAGTTTACTAAGCTGTTAAACCTTTGAAGGTGCTGAACCTTAGAAGAACAACTTTGGTGGCCCTTTTTCTTCGACTCCTAGCTGTTCCTCCAACCCATTTTCAGGGGTGTAAACCAATGGTGGGTTGCTACCAGTTCACCCCGGATTGGGTGAACTGGTAGCGGTGGCAGCGGAAGGCTCCACCCACCTGCCCAGACGCTTGTGCGCATGTGCAGAAGCATTGTGTGCATGCGTGAGCGCGCGCCAACGAGCAAACCGGTAGTGACAAATTTTGAAACCCGCCCCTGGTGTAAACTATTATTATTCTCCATTAATTCAAGTTGCAATGCCTCTTCATGCACAATGCATATGCCACCTAATTTTATTTGAATGCATTGGTTCACAGGGAATCACCTTGTGGGTCCTCACATGCTGTCTCAGTTATGTTGCTATTTAAGATGTTATTATTTAAGCTTTGTAACTAAGGTAACACAGTGCCTCAATCTGACTGACATTCTGCAATTATAAAATTGTATATTGAAGACAATGGATGCTAAAGACAAATGTTCCAACCATTGTCATTTTAAATCAATGTAATGTGTCTGGAGAGGTGGGTAGGTTGTACTTAAGGATTCTATGTGTTTAAGTACCTGATCAGAATGAAATGTACAGGACGCAGCACTTAACTCCAATACAATACAGTCAGGGCCGGATTTTCCTATAGGCTAACTAGGCTTCAGCCTAGGGCCTCAAGATCAAGAGGGGCCTACATTCCCTACATTCAAATTGTTAGCAAAATTAAAATTACACTTTCACTATAGGTGAAAGGGCCTCATAAGTGGAATAGCCTAGGGCCTCTTTTCATCTAAATCCGGCCCTGAATACAGTGTATTAAAAACAAAATATGCACCCCTCAATAAGGATTTAGATTAGTGAATTTGAGATTGACTTCATCGTCCCCAGCTTTCAGTTTCAAATAATCATGGAGGCAGAGGAAGGAAGGGAGGGAGGGAGGGAGGGAAGGAAGGAAGGAAGGAAAGAAGGAAGGAAGGAAGGAAGGAAGGAAGGAAGGAAGGAAGAGATATTAGCAAAATGGACACTTATTTTTCCTGGAAATGTGTTTACTTAGCAGCACTTAATTCAAATTTACTTATTGATTTATTATTGTCTCACTTCCCCCTCCATTTTGAAGTGTGGCTTGTGGCAGATACACATGTCCAGAGAAGCAGAAATACAAGTGTGATGTAGACACAGAGATTTGAAAGGAATTACATAGCAGGGTTTGAAAATAAAATTCTGAATGCTTTAAATCAAGAGCGCAACATCATAATGAGGTATTGTTTCCCACTGCAAGAACTATTAGCTATTGCTCCCTAGGCCTCTTTCTGTTCTCTATAGGCACTCACTTACTGCTGTTAAGTATGAGACCATCAGGAATTTTAAAAATGAGTAGTTTTCATATTGTGTATCTCTATCTAACTATCTGGGAGCCTAGGTCAGCAATAATGTAGAGCATCCAGAAATATCATAGTCATCCCCCCCAAAAGAACCACTAGGTGGCATCCAAGAACCATGAAAACTTTTTAAATGAATTAAAAAAACAAGCAAAATCTTGATACTAAATTTCAAAAGCTATCATATAAGATTTGGGACAATTTTAATTTCTTTTATAATCACTCATTAATATTGTTATGCTTACGGAACTATATGAACTATACTGTCAGGTCACTATAGATCCCTATTGGGATTCTGCCATTCCTGTAGGAAGGGCCTGGATCAGGGGTGGATTCTAAATTTTTTTACTACCAGTTCTGTGGGCATGGCTTATTTTGTGGGCATGGCTTGGAGGTCATGTGACTGAGTGGGTGTGGCTAGCTGGTCATGTGATCAGGTGGCCATGGCTATGTATAGGGACTACTCAGAGGGCTGAAAAAAGTCATTTCTGACAGGTCCTTGCACTTTTGACTGGTCCTCACACTTATGACCATCCTCACATTTATGCATTTATAAGTCCACTAGGAGAAGGGCAGGATATAAATTGAATAAATAAATGCCCGTGCAGCATTCTTAACAACCATGTCACTCATTTCACAACTGCTTCTCTTCACCATGGTGGTAAGATAGCGCAAAAAACGTAAAATTGTGAGGACAGTCGTAAGTTCAAGGACTGGTCAAAAGTGCGAAGACAAGTCAAAAATAACTTTTTCAGCCCTCTGAGTGGTCCATATGCACAAAAGGATACAGCAATAGAGATGGAAGAAGGAAGGAGAGAGTGGGAAGGAAGAGAAGGGAGGAAAGAAGGGAAGGGAAATTAGAGTAGGAGTGAGGGTAAGAGAGGGAAGAAGAGAGGAGGAGAAGGAGACAGGAAGAGGAAGTAGGAAGGAGAAGAAGAGGGGTGGGGAAGAGAAAGTAAGAAGGAAAGAAAAGAGAGAGGTGGTAGGTTTGAGGAGAAAGATTGCTGTACAATAAAAAAGATGAAAGGGAAGAAAGGCAACCCCAAACAAATATAAAGATATTAAGATAAAGAATGAATTGTTAAACTTTAAAGAATAAAAGAAAACAAATATGAATAAATAGCAATAATTAGAAACACACAAAGAAACATACAATGTATTTTCTTTGAACAGAGTATTTGGCCGGTTCACAAATTTAAACAGTGTTTAGTCATTTCAATTAAATTTACAATTTCTATATTTCCTTTTTGCCATATTTATTCCTCATCTATTTTTTTAAAAAACCAATATTACCCTTCATCCTCATCTCTAATCTTAATCAAATTCAATTTTTCCCTTCTATTCTATATTATACCCCTTCCCATTGTCATCTATTTTTATATCCATCCTCACATTGCTTAATTATGTAATATTACAGTTGTTTAATACAAATTCAACATTTTAATATAAATCAATTAGTTATATAACTATTTTTTTGTATATTAATCAATATGAGCATGAATATTTCAATTATTTCCATGCAATCCAATTTCTTACAAATCAATTAATTATATTTACCAATAATAATAAACCAAATAATTTCCCCCATATATTCCTCCAAACCACAACTTAACCATTTCTGCTTTCAACACAATATACAATTAATAGTATCTCAACTCAATTCCCTAGTTAAATTTCTTTTGTGTTTTAAAATCTTGAACTCTCCTCTTTTGACCTAAATTTCCCATTGTTTGCACCTACCTTTTTTGGTGAGAAAAAGAAAAAGAAACCTCTCCCTGCCTCATTTTGTCATGTTGCAGCCTGCTTTACTTTCAGTTTTGTTGTGTATTCGGATTAAGCACACTGAGGCGGGCGTCGAATAACAGCTGTTTATTAACGTAACGAGAGTATTAACTAGAACACACAATAATAACAGCACAGCGAACGAACCAACTCTCCTCAGATGGAGGTTTATATAGCGAGCTGTCAGATTGAGTAGCCAATCTGACAGCCGGCGGCTCCCGCTACTTTTGTTGCTAGCGGCTGCTCCAATCAACATTCGAAATGCTAGTTAGGCTGAAGACTCAACACTCCTTCCCATCCGGACTGCCCATGCGTAATCAGCCAAGTACGCCGGCCGGCGTCGGCTCCACCCTGAATGATGAAAGACCAGTTTAGATGGAGGTGTGTCTGCAACGTCTGATGCTGGGATCAGTGGAGGCTGCAAACTGGCAGGTGGTGGAACATCCAGATCAGTGACCCCACTGGGTGTCGGTGGTAAGGCAGCAAACAGCTTGGCAGGGTCTTGACAGTTGGGGCCCGGATGAATTGGTGGCAACCCTTGCACGGTGACAGAGGGACAAGGTGGTGCATCTGGGGCCAACCGGGGGTCGTTTGCATCAGCTGCGCGTCGCATTAATTGATTAATGTGGCGCCTCCACACTCTCCCATCAGTGAGCTGAACCCTATAAGAGTAGGGGCCCATTAATTGTATTATCCTGCCCGGTAGCCACCTTTCCCCCTGGTTAACATTGAATGCATAGACCAGATCCCCTATAGCAAAGGATCTTGCGGGCAACTGGACCTTAGGCCATCCCGACTGAACATAGTTGGGGTGAAGGCGGTCCAAAGTGATCTGGAGCCGCTGGCCCATCAATAGTTCGGCCGGGCTGAGCCTAGACGTGGGAGTAGGGGTAGAGTGTTGCGCCAGGAGATACTGATATACCCTATGGTGCCAATCGGACCCCATTAAATGGTATAAGGCTTCCTTCGCTGACCTCACTGCCCTCTCCACAAGGCCATTCGCGGCCGGATGGGACAGGGCCATACGGGCGTGACGAATGCCCAGTCTGGCCAGAAACAACTGGAAGGGGGCAGACCTAAACTGAGGGCCATTGTCAGTGACAATGGTGTCCGGAAGGCCAAGGGTTGTGAACAACCCTTCCAGAACTCTCGTAACAGCATCAGTTGTGGTAATAGGCATGAGGGACAGCTCCACCCACTTAGAGTACACATCTACCACAACAAGGAAGGAACGGCCCAGGAAGGGGCCAGCGAGATCAAGGTGTAACCTCGCCCAAGGGGCCTTGGGCGTATCCCACTCTTGAACAGGGGCGGCGGACGGGGCTGACCTAGACTGTTGGCATGTGTGACACCTAGCAACCCAGTTCTCGATATCTTTATCTAACCCGGGCCACCAGATGTAACCCCTGCCCAAAGCTTTCATCCTCACCACTCCGGGGTGGGCGTTGTGGAGGCAGGACAGAATACTATTTTGCAGAACGGGGGGAATTACAACTCTATGGCCCCAAAGGAGGCAACCGGCCTGAACTGATAACTCGTGTTGCCTGTGGAAGAAAGGCAAGAATTCAGCCCCTGGGTGGCCCTCCAGCCAGCCCCATCGGACCCAGTCCAGAACCTGAGACAGAACCGGATCGGACACAGAATGCGCCCGCACCTCGCTAGCGGTCACCAGGGCAGGAAATTCACTGATCAAGAGGACAGACCCCATGGGAGCTGGATCCAGGACCGGTAAAGGGAGGGAGCAACGGCTGAGGGCATCCGCATGCCCAATGGCCTTCCCTGGCTTGTACTGCAACTGGTATGAATAAGCAGCCAGAAATTCTAACCACCGCGACATGCGCGGGGACAACACCGTCGGTGTTTGGCGGTCAGCTGCTAACAAGCCCAATAAGGGCTTGTGGTCAGTCACTAGGGAGAAAGAATAACCATATAAATAATCGTGGAATCTTTTGATTCCTGCCACCGCCGCCAGGGCCTCTCTATATATTTGACTATAATTTCTTTCCGTTGCCGAAAGCATGCGGGAGTAATAAGCAATTGGGGCTTCAGCCCCATTTGGTAATAGATGACTCAAGACTGCCCCCACTCCATAGGGGGAAGCATCACAGGTTAAGGAGACAGGCAGGGAAACATCATATTGAACAAGGACGGCATCAGAAGTGAGCACGTCCTTAACTGCCTGGAAGGAGGCAGCCGCCTCCTTTGACCAGAACCACAGCATTTTCTTATCTAGGAGTCTATGGAGGGGCTCTGCTAAGGAGGCCTTATGAGGTAAGAAGACTGCATAAAAATTGAGGAGCCCGAGGAATGCCTGCAGTTCAGCCCTAGAGGTTGGTGCAGGGGCATTCTTAATAGCTTCTACCTTGGAAGGCGCTGGCCGGATACCGGCTGCGTCGATAAGGAAGCCCAGAAATTCCACTTGGGACACTCCTATGTGACATTTGAGTTTCAGCCCAGCCTTTTTAAAACGGATGATCTCGCCCAGTGGCTTCACATAAATGTTGAACAGGAGTGGCGAGAGGACCAACCCCTGCAGCACCCCACAAATAAGGTGCCTCGGGGTCGACTGCTGCCCCCCTGCCAACACAGATTGCGACCGGTCAGAGAGATAGGAAGAGAACCACTGCAAAACAGTGCCCGCCACCCCCAACCCCTCCAACCAGCGCAACATGATACCATGGTCGATGGTATCAAAAGCCGCTGAGAGATCTAACAGGACCAGGATAGAGGAGCAACCCCTACCCCAAGCCCCCCAGAGATTATCCACCAACGCGACCAATGCCGTTTCCATGCTGTGCCCAGGCCTGAAGCCAGACTGGAGCAGATCTAGATAGACCGCTTCATCCAGGTACTGCGGAAGCTGCCACGCCACCACACTCTCAACAACCTTCACGACAAAAGGAAGGTTAGAGACTGGACGATAATTAGCCAAAACAGCCGGATCCAGAGAGGGCTTCTTGAGGAGGGGCCTCACCACCGCTTCTTTCAAGGCGGCCGGCAAGACACCCTCACTCAAGGAAGCATTAATAATCCTCTGGAGCCAGCCTCGTGTAACCTCCCGGGAAGCCAGCACCAACCAGGAGGGACACGGGTCCAATAAACAAGTCACATTCAGCCATCCCGGAATCCTGTCCATGTCCTCGGGAGCCACAGGATCAAATTCCTCCCAGATAACACTCTCAAGACCTGCCTCAATCATCCCATCTGAACTTACCCAGTCAGAGGCCAAGCCTTCCCGAATCTGAGCGATTTTATCATGCAGATACTGCACAAAATCCTCAGCTCGACCCTGCAAGGGATCATCCTGCGCTCCCAGATGGAGGAGGGAGCGGGTCACCCTAAACAGGGCAGCTGGGCAGTTATCTGCTAATGCGATAAGAGCAGAAAAATAGCTAGATTTTGCCGCTTTTATCGCCATTAGGTAGGTCTTAATATGAGACCTCACCAGTGTTCGGTCAGATTCGGAATGGCTGCTCCTCCAACCGCTCTCCAGGCGTTTTTTCTAGAGCTTCATCTCCCTCAGCTCCTCGGAGAACCAAGGAGCTAGGTGAGTTCGGTGCCGGGTCAGAGGCCGCAAAGGCAAGACGCGGTCCAAAGCCCCAGCGGCTGCCCTATCCCAGGCGGCCACCAAGTCTTCAGCCAAGTCATGAGCCAGAGTCTCAGGAAATGGCCCAAGCTCCATCTGGAACCTATCAGGATCCATCAGGCGCCTGGGATGGAACCACCTAATCGGTTCCGCCTCCCTGTGGCGGGGTGTAGCGGTTAGAAAGTCAAGTCAAAGGAGAAAGTGGTCAGACCATGACAAGGGTTCAATGACTATATCCCCTGTATCAAGGCCACTCGACCACTGACCAGAGACAAAAACTAAGCCCAGAGTGTGCCCGCCCATGTGAGTGGGCGAATTAACTGAGTCAGGTCCATGGCCATCATGGAAGCCATGAACTCCCGAGCCACCTCAGACGTTTCACCGTTTCACCGATGGATGGCAGGTTAAAATCCCCCATGACCAAAAGCCTGGGGGTATTGACCGCCACCCCGGCTATGACATTGAGCAGCTGAGGCAGGGCTGTTGCCTCATGGCAGGGAGCCAGGTACATGATCAACAGGCCCATCTGCACCCCACGACCCCACTTCACAAAAAGGGACTCACATCCGGCTATCTGCGGTACAGTGATCTCCCTCGGATCAAGACCTTCCTTTATAATAACCGCCACCCCGCTGCCCCTACCCTGAGCTCTCAGCTGATGGAATGCGTGGAAGCCTGGTGGGCACATATTCATGAGGGGAACCTCCCCTCCTGGCCCAACCAGATCTCCGTAATACCTGCCAGGTCCGCTCCCCCCTCCTGAATAAGATTGCAAATGAGGGGAGCTTTATTTACCATGGACCTGGCATTGCACAACAACAGTTGAAAGCTCGGGCCCTGAGAGTCTGTGCCTTGCTTTTCTTGCTATCACTATCTCCCAATATAAGTTCCTTTTGAAATGATTCTGGTTTCAAGAGTTCTGCTTTGTTGGGTGAAGAAGACGAAGATATGTTCAAGAACTTTAACTGATCATAGCCTGATGTGGATGGAATTAGAGCAGGAAAAGGGAGCTAGAAAGTCTTGGAGGATAAATGAAATTTTTTTTAGATATGAGGAAAATGTGAAAGAATGTAAAAAACAAATGAAAGAATTTTTTGTTATGAATATGCACAAGGGTACACCTATGGAAATGGTCTGGGATGCAAGTAAAGCATATATGAGAGGAATCTTAATACATTTGAATAATAAATATAGATGTAGACAAGAAAAGAAACGGAGGGACTTAGAAGAGGAAATAAAAAAGAAAGAGCAGGCACTTATATTGAATCCAACAGATAAGAAAATAAAGGAAACAAGGGCAGTTCAACATGTTGATGGCAGACCAAGTGGCAACTAATTTACAATATGCTAAACATAATACTTTCTGTAATGCGAATAAACCAGGTAGATGGTTAGCTTATTTGTTAAGGAAAAAACAAAAGCTACGTACCATAGAAAAAATAGAATACAAAGGTAAAGGGGTATATCAACAAAATACGATTTAAAAAGCTTTTTTAGAATTTTATACAAAGTTATATGATAGTGATACAATTCAAGGTAAAGACATAGATAGATATTTACAGGAGGAGAATATTCCTGTAGTTACACCAGAGCAAAGGGAAGGACTGAACCAACCAATAACTTCGGAGGAAATTATTTTAGCAATTAAACAGTTAAAAGGGGGTAAAGCTCCAGGCACAGATGGACTGACAGCTGTTTATTATAAAAATTTGCAGTTAGAAATGGTGGAACCGCTTAAGGAATTATTTAGCAAGATTCAAGCTGGAGGAGATGTACCCTCATCTTAGAGAACAGCTTTTATTTCATTGATCCCAAAGGAGGACCAAGATTGTAGTCAACCTAAAAATTATAGGCCAATATCGCTTTTAAATACTGATTATAAGATTTTTGCTAAAATATTAGCAAATAGGTTAATGATATTTATGCAACAAATTATTCATAATGATCAATCTGGATTTATAAGTGGGAGACAAATGAAATGTAATGTAAGACAAATTGTAAATTTATTGGAATATTTGGAAAGAAACAACCAAGTCCCTGCAGCACTTATTTTTTTGGATGCGAAGAAGGCATTTGATCTATTGAATTGGCAATTTTTATTGAAAATAATAGAAAAGATAAAGTACTTTGGAGAGTACTTTATACAATCTATTAGGGCAATATATCAGAGACAAACAGCACAAATAATAATTAATGGTGGTTTAACAGAAACTTTTAAAATTGAAAAAGGAACAAGACAGGGATCCCCTTTATCACCATTATTGTTTATTTTAACTTTGGAACTTTTATTGAATAAAATACGAGGGTCAAATAAAATAAAGGGAATTAAAATTAGACATCATGATTATAGACTAAGAGCATTTGCAGATGACTTGGTTGTTACTTTAACTCAACCAGTACAATCAGTTACAGGTTTAATGGATATAATTAGCCAATATGGACAAATGTCTGGATTTAAAATAAACAAACAAAAAACAAAGATAATAACTAAAAAGATGACGGTAAAGCAAAAAGAAGAATTAGAAAGATTAACAGGATTTGAAATAGTAAAAAAGGTTAAATATTTAGGGGTATATATTACAGCTTCAAATGTAAAATTATATAAAAATAATTATGAATTGTTATGGCAAAAAATACAGAAAGAGATGGAGAATTGGGGAAAATTACAATTATTTTTGTTAGGAAGAATAGCAGCAATAAAAATGAATGTTTTACCCAGGTTTTTATTTTTGTTCCAAATGATACCAATACTCAAGAAAGATGAAAATTTGAGGGAATGGCAGAAGGGTATTAATAATTTGTTTGGGCAGGGAGAAGACCGAGAATAAAGATAAAAATAATGCAAGATATACATGAAAGAGGAGGTCTTAAAATGCCTAATTTAAGATTATACTATGAAGCAGCTGTCCTATCAATAATTAGTGACTGGATTAATTCAACAGAAGAAAGAATATTGAATATTGAAGGATACGATTTGTTATATGGTTGGCATGCTTATTTATTATATGATAAGAAGGTGGATAAGACCTTTAAAAGCCATATATTAAGGAATGCCTTGTTACGAGTTTGGAAAAAGTATCAATATAAGTTAAATTATAAGATACCTATATGGGCAATACCCAGACATGCGATAGAGAATGTAAGTGTAGAACAAAAGCAAGAGGTGATTACCTATAAAGAGCTTCTTAAAATGGAAGGGGGTACATTGCAGTTAAAGTCTTTAAATGCATTAAAAGAAGAAAGGATAATTCAAACTTGGTTTCAGTATGGACAGTTGCAAGCTAGATGGAAAGAAGATCAGAGAATTGGTATCATGCAGAACGAGGAAAATTTGGTAAAACAAATTAGAGATCAAGGCCAAATGCATATAAAAAGATTATATAATATATTGATATAAATAGATTCAGAAATGGAATTAGTTAAGGATTGTATGATAAAATGGGCACAAAATATTCAGGAACCAATAATGATGGAAACTTGGGAAAAAATATGGGTTAGAAATGTGAAATTTACGCAAGCACAAAATTTAAGAGAAATTTTTTATAAAATGTTTTATAAATGGGATTTAGATCCTAAAAAGTTAGCTTGTATGTATCCGAATTTGCAATCTAAGTGTTGGAGATGTGATTGTGATGATGCCACTTATTATCATATATGGTGGACTTGTAAAAAAGTTAAAGCATTTTGGATTAAAATATGGTGGATTATCCAAAATATTCTTAAAAAGAAGATAAAGTTTACTCCACAGTTGTTTTTGTTGGGTATAATCACAGATTGTACAGTTATAGAGACTAAATTGATCTTAAATTTAATAACTGCAGCTAGACTTTTGGTGGCGCAATATTGGAAGAAGGAAGATCTGCCTACTATTGAAGAATGGACATTAAAAGTAGTGAATTTAGCAGAAATGGCGAAAATTTCAGCTTATTTGAAAGATCACTCACAATAAAGATATATATCGGAATGGAGAAGATTGATTATATTCAAAACAAATATCAGACTAAAAAGCATCAAATAGCTTATGAATGAATAGAAAAATTAAGAGTATTCATATTTAGTTAAGTAAAAGGGGAGTTAAAGTGTGAAGGGGGGGGATAGGAATCCATAGATAGTTAGCTTAGTTTAGTATATGATTGTTAATTGTTATACCCTCTATTTTGTTCTGGGAAGTTTGGGGGAGGAGGGGGGAGGGGGAAATATTTGTATTTTTTTATTTTTTATTTTTTGTAAAACTCTTTAATAATAAAAAAAGAGTTCTACTTTGTTCAGGAGAGAGGAGAGGCAAGTCCTTATGTTAGGCAGGATCTACAATTGTGGTCAATCCAGAGAAGCTTTGCTCTACCGAGGGGACCCTACAAACCATTTCTGACCAGGGCAGCAAGCACAGAGAAGCAAAGTGCTGGGGGGAAACCTCCAGAATGACCCAAGCTGATGCGGCCTCCGGATGCTCGGTGGAGGAACCAGCTGCACTGGAAGGCTCTGTAAAGCCGAGTTGGTCTGTCAACATTGGGAAGAAAGACCACTGAAAAGGAAGGACCAAAGGAGTCACCCTCACCTGAGGCAGTCAGCAACAGGGCTAGAGGCACAAGCTGGTAGCCCTGTCAGATCACAACAACCTAGATGAGGAGCCAGAATGAGAGGATCACCTCAAGAAGCATTTAAGGGCCTGGTGGCTTAGTATTGTGATTAACACCAGCTGTCTGCAATTACTGTAAGTTCGAATCTCACCAGGCTCAAGGTTGACTCAGCCTTCCATCCTTTCTAAGGTAGGTAAATTGAGGACCCAGTTTGTGGGGGCAATAAGCTGACTTTGTATAAATATACAAAAGTATGAAGGCTATTGCTTAACGCATTGTAAGCCGCCCTGAGTCTCTGGAGATGGGCGGCATATAAATCAAATTAATTTTAAAAAAAAACATGTCATGTGCTTCGTGCTGGAGGCTTTCTAGGACCTTAGGGCCTTACGTGCCATGGACCACTTAGATGGAGGCGACAATAAGCAAGGGGAAACCAATGGGGGAAGAGTGGATTCTCCCACCCCGGGAGCATCTGGAAATACCACTGGGACAGATGGGGCAACTGCCAACTCTGCCACCCCTCCATGCCAAAATCCATGTCCAGTGAACGTCCCCAGAGCGGCAGCCAGGAGAGCTCCCCAGCAGGAAGGAAAAGCACCCCCCTGAGCATCAAGTTTTATAGAGATCCCCGGGATTCTTCCTCAGCCATCGTAGGTGTCCTCATAGGTGTCCTCACCTTTTTCATAGGTGTCCTCACCTACATGCAGGAGTATGGCCAAGACTTCCCAACCTAGGGAGCCCAGGTCCAGGTCATCACCCTGGCCCTGGAGGGAGCAGCTGTGAGGTGGATGGTGACCCTCCATAATGCAAATGCTCTGGAGCTCTGGAAATTTGATCATTTAATGATGGCCCTCTGGCTGAGGTTTGAGGACCCTTTAGCTGACCACAAGGCCAGAATATCTGAGCTGAGCTGAGGGATTGGGAGGGGGGATTAGAGATAGCTGGGGTTTTGTAGCCAAAATAAAATACTTTCTCTTGGGAACCAAGGACATTCTCACAACTGTCCCAAGGAAGGAGGAGTGATGTCACTAGGCAACCAGACAGCATCTTGATTGGACCATGTGACTCAGAGATCACATTAAGAACATGAGACAAGGCCGCCAGCCAGTGGCTGAATACACCGAGGAGTTCCAAGACCTGACCTGTTGCATGGACTGGCCGGAGGACATCCTGATGAGCTGCTTCAAGGATGGGCTAAATGCCAACCTCTACCACACCTGCATTGCCCATGGGGCACCGAATGGTCTTCATGACTGGTACGTCCTGGGGGAAGAGGCCAAAATCAACCAAGCGAGGAATCAGTACTGGTCCAGCAGTGTCTGGAAGAGATCACCACCTGAGAGGAAGCAAGAGCCCTACAAACCACAAGCAGAACTCCACACTCAACCACCTGTTTCAAGTGTGGAAAAGAAGGCCACCGGGCTGCCGAATGACAATAAAAGACACTGATCAAGAAAAGTGATCACTTGCTTGCAGGAAACTCGGCCAAGTCTACCCCATGCACCAAAGACACTGCCCTGAAAAGCAGCAAGGTCAGAGAATTCTGTCCATTCCCAAAATCCAGAGAGGGAATTCCAACCCCATCCAAGGAAGGCCCCAGCCAATCTGACAGTGATCTGGTGGATGACCCCTTGGTAAGTGGGCCGATCAAACCCCTAGAACCCTGGTGACGAACCTATGGCACGCATGGCAGGGGTGGCACACAGAGCCCTCTCTGTGGGCAAGCGCACTGTCGCCCCAGCACAGTCTGCCATGGGGTGGGTGTCGGCAAGCCACAGGCTTTTTCATCCCTTCGCTGCAGTTCCCTATTGGGTGAGCCCACCACTGGATGGCCCCGCCCCTTCCCCCCTCCCAGTCACCCCAAAGGAGTCTTTGAGGGCTGAATGCCAAGAGGCACGGATTTCCTCCACCTTCTGCATTCCCACCCCGTGCTGAAGTGAACCAAATGGGCCAGTGTCTCCCTCCCTGCTAAGTGGCCCCGCTGAACTCACTTGCAAACTCCGCCAAGCCCAGCTCTAAATGTTCAGTTCGCACGTTCCTCCCAGCCAGCGCCAGCACCATGGCAGCAATGGGGAAGGTGAACCCCCTGCCTGCTCCGCTCTCACCGGCCAGAGGTGGGGCTCTGCACCACTGCCTCCCAGTCAGAGCACCACATTTGTTTGCTTGCTGGTTGCCTCCAAGGAGGGAGTTGTGCTCAGGCTGCCTGGGACCCTACTGTGGGGGGAGAGGGGAAGAGGGGTGTGTGTCTCCGCAACAGGATCCAGGTTGGAGATGCCTTATTTTGCGTGGATCTCTAACACTTGGCTTTGCCTGCCAGCCTTCACTCCCCCTCTACAGCCCAAGTGGTTGGATTCACATGACTCATGAAGCTGGGCAGGAGAGCACGGATAGATGGAGGGAGGGAGGGAGTGTTGCATGTTGAAAATACCTAACTATATGTACATATTTAAAGTCATGTAAGGGTTAATCATCTATACATCAATTGTCCCACCCACTTACTCCTCCTTACCATTTGACTCCTCCTACTGTGTATATATTCTGATGTCCTGCACAGTTCCCTTGCCTTGCCTGATGATCTCCTGCAATAGAAACAAAGAAATAAATACTGTTTATGTTCTCATGACTTGCATCCTGATTATTGGGCCTATATAAAAGAAATAAAAGAATCAAGTTGGTAGCAGAGGATGGTTTAAAGGCCCAAACAATCCAAAAGATGCAAGAAACTCCAAAGCTGGATGAAGGCAAAAGAAGACCTGTTATCAGATCAATCAAAAAAAGAATGGCAGCTCAACTCCTAACTCCTACAGAAAACACACTGAAAGAAAAGACAGAGAAAGAAGAGAAACTTTCCAGTAATGAGATACTGCCAGATACCAAAGAACAACAAACCAAAAATGAAGATATCCCATCAGTCATCAAAAAGGAGGAAGATATGAAAAAGAAAATAATTAAACTGATAGAAGAAATCCCGAACGATCCAAATCTGTTAGCGAAACTCCACAATCTCATAGAAAATAACGGAGCAGCAACAGATGAGGAGGAAGAGGAATCCAGCCAAGATGAAGAAAGCGAGGTAGGAAAACCAAATAGTGACTATATAACTGATGATGAAGCCGGTGACAATTTCGCACCTTTTTCATGACGGCCATCTTGCATGACTAATTCATTAAAGATGGCCGACCAGCAGCCAATGGGATTTCAAGATTCGAATCCCAAGGCAGGAAACAGGGCCTACAAAAAAAACATCCATCAAACAACAGAAACAAACGATAAACCATTAAAAGATGACTTATCTAACCAGCCTTCCACACTAGAAATAAATAATGCCATGCGAGTATTAACCACGGCATTTGGAAAGAAATTAAAATTACCGGACCCACAGCCAGACAAGCAGAAAAAATCCAATAAATCTACCTACAACAAACAACAAACTGAATTAAACTACATAAAAGATGAAGCCGCCACACGCAAAAAGATTTACAAGCCGCCACCCACTGAAACCAGTCACCAGGCACACTCGCGAACCTCACAAGAACCCAGAAATAAAAGATCATACTCACCAATCAGAAGACATCACACTGAGCAGTCAATGTACTCGGACAGCGATGATCCAGACCAGGCTCAGTTCTGCAGCCGCGCAGAGGAACAGAGCCACCGGACCCTCCGAGATGACTCCGATGACCAGCAGAACAGCAGGAATACCCCGGCGACTCGAATGACCTCCCAGGCGACCATCGACTACTCGAGGCCTCCCAGAGTCGAGGCAGAAGAAAATCCTGAAGATTGGGGCCTTCTCCCGAGAGCCACGAGCACAGGATCCTTCATCGGTGACTGCTGGAGAAAAATGAGATCCAAGCATGCGCAGAACACCCCTGTAAGAAAAAATGCAGAAAACATAGACTCAAGTCAGTACAGATACGCCTCTAGCATCCCAACGCCATATTGGAGTCTACCAAGAGCCTTGGTAGTACAGGGGTTTAAGGCACCCTGTTATTAAGCTTATTAAGACCAGCTGCCTGCAATTACTGCAGGGTTCGAATCTTGCCAAGGCTCAAGGTTGACTCAGCCTTCCATCCTTTCTAAGGTAGGTGAAATGAGGACCCAGTTTGTGGGGGCAATAAGCTGACTTTGTATAAATATACAAAAGGATGAAGGCTATTGCTGAGCACATTGTAAGCCGCCCTGAGTCTTCGGAGAAGGGCGGCATATAAATCAAATTAAATAAATAAATAAATAAATAAATAAATAAATAAATAAATAAATAAATAAATAAATATTGTGAGTTCACTAAAGACCTAAACCATGGACAGCGACAGACTGTAAGTACTTCTTCACACAACCCAGGGGCTTTACCAGCAGACTTTGTAAAATTAAAGTTAGATGGATCAAATTTATTGGATTGGAGTCAACAGCTCCAAGTTATATACTTAAGAGAAAACATGTTATTTTTTAATTAATGATTCACCCAGCAAACCATGGACTTATGAACTGGACTGTTTACATCATAAAGCTTATTACATTCTCATTGCCACTATATCACCTAGCATTTACCCTAGCATTGAACACAACTTAACTGTTTCTGAAATATTTCAAAAATTGTTTAACATGTTTCATAGTAAGAGTGTTGCCACAACAACTAGGATTTCTAGGGAGTTCCACTCTGCCAAGCTAAAAAGTGGAACGCCCATGAGTGAACATATTCTAAACTTAATTGCCACCAGAGCTGATCTCATTCAAAGAGGAGAAAATATTTCAGAAGGAAGTTTAAAGAGTATTATAATCAACTCATTAGATTCTAGCTGGGATAACTATATCACCCTGCTAGACAGTCTCAGTTTAGAGAACCTATCACTAGAAACACTTACTACCAAACTTATATCAGAAGATAATCTAAGAAAGGAACGTTCCATGAGCCACAGAGAAAGTAGAACTACAAAGAAGGTAGAGTTCCAAGGCAGAGGTAGATATACACCTGAATGTCACACATGCAGTTCAAGAAATCATTTTATGAGAGACTGCCCAAGGTATGAAAGAAATAGGGACCAATCATATTGCAGAGAGAGGTCAGATAGAAGAGTTAACTTCACAGACAGACATTCACCTGATTACAGATACAAACATAGAGATTCATCCATCACTAAAGATAGAAAAAGTTACAGTGGCAATTATAAGGAAGATAGATATGGGTCATTATATGGACTAGGAGATAACAAATCCACACCAACAGAATCAAGTAACACGTGGCTTATTGACTCTGGAGCCACTAACCATACCACCAATAATAAGGAACTTCTCAATGATTTCATAGAAAAGAGTTACTATGTTAATGTGGCTAATCAAGACGAAGTCCTAGTGAAAGGAATAGACAACATATATATCAAAGGCATAGGAAAAATAGAGGGGGTATTGTTTATTCCTGAAATCCCACATAACATATTAGCTACTCTTAAATTAAGTGAAGAAAAGGAGATAGAAATTACATTCAAAAATGGAAAGGTGTATATGACTAAAAACAAAAGGGACATAGGAAATATTATTACCAAAGAAGGATTGACATACTTTCAACCAAAAGATGATGAAGGAACACACACAAACATACTGTCAGGAAATAAAAAATGTAAGACAGATAATCATGAAGGTATTGAATCTGACATGAAATATAACCACATTAATGATGATGTTTCTACTGAGAAAATATCCAATGGTAAGCCAATGCACGATGAGTGCGCACATTTACTCCATAGAAAGTTGGGACATGCCAGTTTCCCTGTTATTCAAAAAATGTTAGAATGTTCTGATGATGTAAAAGTAAAAAATTGCAAAAATTATTTAGAATATTCCATGTGCAAATCTTCAAAACTCAAAAACAAACCTAGGCCAAGAAAAGCCACACGCACCACACACTCAATCTTCCAATTGGTACATATGGATCTAGTTGGTCCCATGACACCATCAATTAAATATAGAAAAAGATACTTCCTCACCATAGTTGATGACTTCAGTAGATATGGTTTTGTATATACGCTCAATCACAAAAACGAAGTGTTTAAAAAGTTTAAAGAATTCCACAAAAGAGTAGAGACCCAACATAATATAAAAATTAAGCAAATAATGACAGATAGGGGATCAGAATTTTTGTCAAAGGAATTCTCTAATTGGCTAAGAATGCAAGGTATACTTCACTTCAAAACTTCTCCTTTTTCTGCATTCCAGAACGGGGTCATAGAATGCAAAAATGGTTTGTTACAAACCATGGTTAGATGTGTGTTAGATGATGCTGGACTAGGAAAAAATGTTTGGGCCGAAGCACTTACATATTCAAATTATACCATAAATAGACTATGGTCTAAGTGTAATTGGGAAAACACCTTACAAAGTCATGTATGGCAGAAAACCAAAGATTGGCCACCTACATATATTTGGTGTCACTGCTGATGTATATGTTCCAAAACAATTAAGACACAAAGGGGAAAAGGTATCAAAAAGATTAAAATTCATGGGATACGAATCAGGAACCAAAGGATATCGATTCATAGACAAAAACAATAAATTCATAATATCTAGAACGGCTGTATTCCACGAGCACGCAAATTGGTCTAAAATACATCTAAATGAATTGAACCCTAAAGTTGAAAACTCAATAGATAATCTTAAAAAACACATACCATATAAAACCGAACCCAAAACATGACAAATTGGCATACCCAGACACCAAGAGATTTCAAATAGAGAATGGAATAAAAATCATCCCAACCTACAAGTAGATGCATTAACAAAAAAGGAAGCAAGGTATATGCATGATGCTGAGACACCCCCAAATAGACCCATCAGAACCAACAGAAACAAAGTACCAAAAAGATTAGAAGATTACATACTGTCTATCAATGCATACAATAAAATACCCAGTACATATGAAGAAATACTAAAATTACCACAAGAGGAGAAGATCAAGTGGGAACAAGCAATGAAAAAGGAAATGGATAGCTTAAAGGAGTTAAATGTATATACACACGCAAAACCACCTGCAGGTAAAACTCCCATAGGGACAAAATGGATATTCAAAATTAAGGAACTAGAAAATAATGAACTCCTATACAAAGCTAGACTTGTGGCTCAAGGTTTTGCACAACGGTTCCCAGATGACTATGTAGATACGTACTCTCCCACAGTAAGGTCAGAGAGTGTTAAAAGCACACTAACAATAGCATCCATTCTAGATTTAGATGTGTACCAGTTTGATGTACAAACTGCTTATTTACACGCTGACCTTGACAAAGAAATATATGTGAAGGCGCCCCCCGGAAATAATACACAAAAGGGAGAAACTTGGTTATTAAATAAAAGCTTATACAGATTAAAGCAATCTGGGAAAAGATGGTATGAGTGTTTGGCAAAGATACTTAGAGAAATGGGCTTCTCAGCCACATCCGCTGACTTATGTTTTTTTATCAAAAAAGGAGAAAATTCCATTGAATATGTACTCATATATGTTGACGACATTCTATACTTTGGACAACAAAACATGAGTGTGATGAATTCGCTGAAAAATTAGGCAAACATTTTACATTGAAAACCTTGGGGAAGGTAAATAAATATTTGGGTGTTCAAATAGACAAGACCAAAGGGGGATTCAAATTATCTCAAAAAGAAAAAATAATAGAGCTCTTACAAAAATGCAATATGATTGATTCAAAACCATGTGAGTCTCCCATGCAAACTGATTTTATAAAGAACATGAATAACGAAGGTGATTCATTTAAAGACAATACTTTGTACAGATCAGTCATTGGGTCGTTACTATATATTTCTAATTGGACTAGGCCTGATATCACTCTCGCTGTTAACCTCCTGTCCAGACATGTAAGTAATCCTAATACATATCATTGGGAAGGGGTAAAAAGAGTCTTTAGATATCTAAAATTCACCACTGATGTTTGTTTATACTTAGAACCTGTACATTCAGAAAAACCTATTCTGTCTTGCTATGCTGATGCGGATTGGGCCGGAGATTCAAAAAGTAGAAAAACCACATCTGGTTATGTCTTCCTTATAAACAATTGTCCCGTTTATTGGTACACCGGTAAACAAAATTTAATTGCAACCTCTACAGCTGAAGCTGAATATATTTGTCTATCGAAAGCGACCAATAATTTAACGTGGTTTAACGACCTGCTATCTAACATCTGGTCTGAACCCTATTATCCCATAACCATCCATGAGGACAATAAAGCAGCCATAGAAATTTCAACTTCTGAAGCAATAGGTCAAAGGTCGTGCCATATAGATATAAAATATAAACATGTCAGACAGCTACCTAATATGGGATTCATTAAAGCTATTCATTGTGATACGAGTGAACAAGTTGCAGACATTTTAACAAAACCTTTACCTGTTAAACAACATACTTATCTAACTTCGAAATTGAATATATGTATATAAATTGTAATATTGATAACCATTAGGTATTTTAGAGGGGGATTTGTTGCATGTTGAAAATACCTAACTATATGTACATATTTAAAGTCATGTAAGGGTTAATCATCTATACATCAATTGTCCCACCCACTGACTCCTCCTTAGCATTTGACTCCTCCTACTGTGTATATATTCTGATGTCCTGCACAGTTCCCTTGCCTTGCCTGATGATCTCCTGCAATAGAAACAAAGAAATAAATACTGTTTATGTTCTCATGACTTGCATCCTGATTATTGGGCTTATATAAAAGAAATAAAAGAATCAGGGAGGGAGGGAGGGGGATGCAAAGAGAGAGACACACCCAGAGAGAGACAGAGAGGGAGGAAAAGAGAGAGGGAGGGAGGGAAAGAGAAAGAGAAAGACAGATAGATGGGGAAAGAGAGAGATAGAGACAAGAGAGAAAGAGAGGGAGGGAGGGAGGGAGGGAAAGAGAGAGGGAGGGAGGGAAAGAGAGGGAGGGAAAGAGGGGGGAGGGAAAGAGAGAGAGAGAGAAAGAGAGGAGGGAAAGAGAGAGAGGAAGGGAAGGAGAGAAATTATATTACAAAAGTTTTTCTTTTTTATTGTTGCTAACCGTAATATTTCAAAAGCAGAAAAAAGCATTTATCACTTTTTTTAAAGAACAATTAGCTAAACTCTGCCTTGTTTATTATTATTTTAGGTAGTAAAACCTCATTATTCAGGTTAAATTGCCCTGTTGGCACTTTGCGATAAATAAGTGGGTTTTGGATTGCAGTTTGGGCACTCAGTCTGTAAAAGGTTCGCTATCACTGCCCTAGAACTTGCTTTCCCTTAGGAGCCCCTTGCCCCTAGAACTGCTAATCCCCAGTTTGGGGAGAAGAGTAAAATTAAGAGCCCTGCTAGACTCTGGGTGCACCAGGTGCTTGATCAGCCCAATCCTAGTGGGGAAACTGGGTGTCCGCTTGAAAAAATTAAAGAACCCGATCACATTTTGCCAACTTGATGGGTTGGTCGCAGGCAGAGTCCCAGCTACATTTGCCACTGAGCCACTAGAACTCACCATGGGGAGCCACAGTGAGACTCTAATCTTTATAGTGGCAGCCAGCAGCAGGGTGGTGGCAAAAGGAGGAAGCAACTGCCCCTCTGAAAGACGAGCTGTCAGGTGTGCCTCCTTTTAGTACTCAAGAAAGAAAAACCCTGACTCCATTTTCATAGAGAAAGGTACTTTTACTGAGTATGAACTGAATGCAACAAAAAAAAAGCAAGGTCTGAGGCAATAGGCGCGAAAATCACATATAGAAAGCATTCTTAAAACCCTCCCCCCAATCTTCCAGTCAGGATTATCCAATCCACATCCCCTCCAGGGGTCATGTGGGGTGCAGCTTCCGATGGTGCCATCCTCCTGGTATGCCATGACGGTGACCTTGAGTGGTTATCAGCGCTCTTCCCAGCTTCAGAAAAAACACTGAGGAATACTTTCTCCCCTGTTCTCCACATGCTCACTTCTCCCCTCCCAGACATTCAAACAGCTCCCCCCTTTCCCCCATTACAATGGCAGCCAAGCAAGCAAGCAATAAAAAGGCAGAAGCTGAAATTCGGCCCTCCTGCAGAAGAGACATTATTCCTACAAGAAAAACAGAATAAGGGAAAATAGATAATTACATAACCAGGAACATGAGTACAGCTCCAAGATTAAGGTTTATCAGGATATTTGGAATAAAATAACTGCAGCTGCTTCGGAGCACTAATATCTCTCTTATTTACTCATTTAGACTGAGCTAAAGGGAAATGTTTCCAGGCCACCAAGTACTGCACCTTACCGCGATGTTTCCTCAAATCCAATATTTCTTTGACCTCAAAATGCTGTTCCCCTTCAATGAATATGGGGACAGGAGGAGGTTCTTCGTCAGGACGCAAAGGGGACGAACGCTCTGGTTTCAGCAAACTGACATGAAACAACGGATGAATCCTTCGCAAGGTTTTAGGCAACTCTAATTGCACTGTAACTGGGTTAATTATGCGTACGATAGGGAAAGGACCCATGTATTTGGGCCCAAGTTTTTTCAACTTTTGGGTAGTTTGCAAGTATTTGGTGGAAAGGAAAACCCTATCTCCTACTTTATAATCCCTACCCTGAAGTCTTTTCTTATCAGCTTGGACTTTATGAGCTTGGTGAGCCTCGTCCAGGGTCTTATGTGTTACCGACCAAGTACCACGTAGCTGTTCAATCCTTTCAGCCAAAGAAAGTATCTGTGGGTTTTCCTGAGGTAACTCCGGGATGGGCACAAAGTCTTGGCTGGAGGCTACCTTAAAGGGGGTAAACACAGTACTGCTGTGTATAGAGTTATTATAGGCAACCTGTGCAAGTGGCAACAAGTCCGCCCAGTTATCTTGCTGATAATTTATGCAACATCTAAGGTATTGTTCCAACACCGAGTTAGTTCTTTTACAAGCCCCATTGGTCTGAGGGTGGTGGGCAGAGCTTAATCCCTGGGCGGAGCCTAACAACGCCAGGAACTCCTTCCAAAAATGGGAGGTGAACTGGACCCCTCTGTCTGAGATTATTCACTCTGGAGCCCTGTGTAGTCTGTACACATGGTGGACAAACAATTTAGCCAGAGTTTTACCCAAAGGGACATGGGATAAAATGCACTTGTTTAGAAAACAAATCAGTAGCCACCCAAATGACTGTATTCCCTCCACTTTTGGGCAACTCAACAATAAAATCCATGGAGATTTCCTTCCATGGGACTCCCGGCCCGGCTACACTCTGAAGCAGCCCAGGTGGTTTCCCAGGAGGTCTCTTTGCTGAAGCACATACAGTATGGGGCAGCTTGCCACATAGGCTTCTATGTCTTTCTTCAGCGCTGGCCACCAGAATTGCCATTTAACTAAATGTAATGTCTTCACAAAGCCAAAATGCCCAGCGATTTTAGTATCATGGGCGTATTGCAATACTGTCCCCCTCAGGCTGGTGGGGACATACAGTTTGGCTCCCACCCAGGCGAGACCTTCCCGAAGTGTACACTCATTGGAGTGGGCTAAAAATCACTTGTCAGTTTTTAGTGCTTCTTTCAACTGCTTGCTCAAGTCTCCGGACAAGGTTAGATCTACTTTTGCCTGGGCTCTGGTAACCACTGGTGCCCCCAGCTGTTTTGAGGGTATAACCAGACGGATTATTTCCTCTCGAACACTATTGTATTGAGGCAGTCTCGAGAGGGCATCTGCCATAAAGTTCTTCCCTCCAGGAAGGTAGCACAGGGAGAAATTAAATTGATTAAAGTGTTGGGCCCAACAGACTTGCTTAGGTGACAGTTTTCGTGGTGTTTTTAAAGCCTCTAAGTTTTTGTGATCAGTCCACACTTCAAAGGGGTGTTTCGCCCCTTCCAGGAAAAGACTCCACGTTAACAGTGCCCAACGAACAGCAAAAGCCTCCTTCTCCTATATGGCCCATCTCTTCTCGGTCTCAGATAATTTCCAAGAGGTATAGGTGCAGGGTTGCAAATTCCCCTTGGCATTTGCTTGGAGTAACACCGCCCCGATGGTCACATTGCTGGCGTTGGCCTGAACAACAAATGGGGCTTCCATGTTTAAGGACCAGTTCAGCAGCAAACAGTCATTTCAGTTTCTCAAAAGCCACCTGACAGTCCATAGTCCACTCAAGAGGCCGGGAGGGTTTCGGCCTCTCCTCTCCTTTTGTTTTCAGAAGGTTAGTAATCGGTAAGGCAATTTTTGCAAACGAGGGGATGAACTGTCGATAGAAATTTGCAAAACCCAGGAAACTTTGTAGTTGTTTGCGGGTGCGTGGGGGAGCCACCAGGCTGACACGAGCGGTGGTGAGGCATCCCCCGAGAATACAGGGACCAAGCTGAAGTGTTCAGTGAAGAGGGCTAGGATGAACTTCCGCCCATCAACCCACAGACTGCACCACTGAAATCCTCTCCAGGGCTAAGTTGCCAAAATTGGAACTGTATTCCATGACCACTAGGGAGCTGGAGGGACTAGGCACTTTTATAGACAAAAACTTGGCTTGGGGTTTCGTCCAGCTGACCAGACCCAAAGTGGCTGCCCCAGTTCTGTTCCAGGAGAAGAAAGATGGGTCTCTTCTCTTATGTGTTATCGTGGTCTGAATGCAATGTGCATGGACAATCAATATTCCCTCCCACTCATGAAGGACATGCTGATCCATTTAGCTAAAGGGAATTTAAAAAAAAAATTGGACTTGCGCAAAGCCTATTACAGGGTAAGGATTAAAGAAGGGGATGAGTGGAAACCATGTTCAACTGCCCATTTGGATGCTTCCAATTTAACATGCTCCCTTTTGAACTGCAAGGGGCCCCTGCTGTGTTCATGCAACTAATAAATGAGGTACTTCTTGAGCATCTTTACAAAGGGTTTTTGGTGTACCTTGGTGACACAGAGACAAAAGTAAAGAATGTGAAACTTGTCCATGTGGTCCTAAACAAACTCCGAGCCACAAAGCTCTACACCAAATTGTCCAAATCCAAATTTCACAAAGAGAAAGTAGACTATTTAGGCTACCGCATCTCCAACAAGGGAGTAGAAATGGAACCAGATAAGGTTTGGGCAGTAACTGAGTGGCCCCGCCATGCACAAGAAGACAACTACAAACCTTCCTTGGCTTTGCTAATTTCTATAGGCAATTCATCCCAGCTTTTGCCCAAATCATGCTTCCCATCACTAACCTACTAAAAACCAGAGGAGGAGACAAATCAAAACCAAACTAGCCCTTGAACTGGACCATGGAATGCCAGATGGCATTCAAGAAATTAAAGAGGCTTTTTTCCCACTGAGCTGGTGCTAAAACACCCGGACCCGGAAAAACTTTTTGTCATCCAAGCAGATGCTACGATGTGGTTGACAGGGCTGTCCTACTCCAGGAAAATGAACAGGGCCAATTACAGCCCTGTGCACATATCTCAAAAAAATTGACAGAGCAGTGATGGGTGGTGTGGGAAAAAGAGGCCTATGCAGTCTCTTGGGCTCTCCTGTCATAGCCCTGTTGGAGACTGAGTCTTCTGAGGAGGATGAGACAAAGTTAGGGCCAGTGGTGAAATCCTCTGTGGATTGCCACCAGTTCGCTGCCCGCACATGCGCAGTGCACACCAAACATGCATTTTTCATGGAAAAATGAGGCTTAACAAGGTAAATAGAACAGTGAGGGGGAACAGCTGTGCCGCACGATTTAGATTAGCTAGAAAGTAGGATTTCCTGCTTTCTGGCAAATATAAATCATGCAGCACAGCTGATCATAGGAAATACCGGTTCAAACTGGTAGCTTTTTTTACTACCGGTTCATCCGAACCGGTAGCACTTCACCACTGGCTAGGGCCAAATGGAGGAACAACCAGAGGAGGAGGAGGAGGCAGTCCTGGGTCCCTTGTGCCTGGAAAGGGTTGCCAGCAAAGGAGAGGGGGTGCAGGAGGACCAAGCAAGGGGGGAGGACAGGGCAGGTAGTGGTGTAGAGGAGCTATGGAGCTCCAGCAATGAGCATTTGCCTCCCCCCAATCCCCGAGGACAAAGAATGGAGAGGAGGCAGGATCAGCACAGGGCAATCCAACAATTCAGAAGGCGGGCACCCCACCCCTCTTCACAAGGCTCACCTGGGTAATGAGATTTAAAGAGACACTATTGGGAAGGGCATTCGTCAGAAACAAGTGTTGTTTTTTCTAATCTCATGTGATGTTACTGACGTCTGGATATTTGATGTGTTTTGTCTTGTTTGCCTTGTTTGCTGGCCTGGCTATGTGTGAGGTCGCAGTGACACAGTTATACTCCGGGTGCTGCTGCAGTCCCAGGGAACTCTTCTTGTGACAAGGACTCTCTGAAACCAAACTCTTAGAACTGTGCTGCTCCTCTGGACTAATAGCAGCCAGGAACTATTGGAGGTGTATGTTTAGAGGTTGGCTCCTGGTCTTTCAGGAAATGGTGGGACTTTTGGGGGAAAGTTGGAACAATAAAGGGGAGTTAAGTCTTCATTCTGGCTGTGTTGTTTCCGTGCCTAGCCCTGGGTTATCACATTTCCACATTTGGCGTCACTTCCTAGAGGGGAGTAGAATTCTATTCCAGGTGTGGACTGACCATAAAAATCTGGAAGCCCTAAAAACGCTGCGGAAATTATCTCCCAAGCAAGTGCGATGGGTTCAATACTTTCAGTGATTGAATTTCACCATCCAATACATACCAGGAGGGGAAAAAAATCCTGCCAGATGCTTTGTCAAGGCTGCCACAATACAATAGCAGCAAACCAGAAATAGTTAAACCTTTGCTCTCAACAACCCAACTAGCTTCAAGGGTGATCACTAGAACACAAGTGAAAGGGGATGATCCTCCAGACAACGCCACTACCTAGGCTTTTAAGCAGGCATTAGTTGACGATGAGTGGTTCTTGAACCACAAGGATTCCTGCTCCATGAAAGGTGGCTTACTCTGGATGGGGGGTAAACTGTATGTTCCTGAGAACAGAGACTTAAAGTTATACAGACCTGCCATGACTCAAAAACGGCAGGACACTTTGGGTTCATAAAAACACTACACTTAGTAAAAAGGCAGTTCTGGTAGCCATCCCTAAAAATGGACATTGAAAGCTATGTTGCCAGCTGCCGTATTTGTGCAACAGCAGAAAGACAACAAGGAAAAATACCTGGAGAGAGATTTCCATGGATTTTATCATAGAATTGCCCAAAAGCATGGGAAATACTCTCATTTGGATAGTGATGGACCTGTTCTCAAAAGAGGTCCATTTCATCCCATGTCAGAAAATTCCTACGGTCAAAACCTTAGCCAAAATGTTTCTGCACCATATCTACCATTTGCATGGTGCCCCACAGAGGATAATTTCAGACTGTGGGGTCCATTCACCTCAACATTCTGGAGGCCATTCTTAACCCTCCTGGGGACTGATCAGAGGCTGAGTTCTAGTCACCATCCCCAAATGAATGGTGGATTGGAATGAGCAAACTCATTCTGGAACAATACCTAAGATGCTTCATAAACTATCAGCAAGGTGACTAGACCAATCTCCTGCCCTTTTCAGAGGTTGCCTACAACAATGCAGTCCACTCCAGCACAGGTTTCACCCCTTTCTGTGTGGCTACTGGTCAAGACTTTAACCCCATGCTAGAACTCCCAGCCGAAGAACCCACCATAGCATCCCTAAAAGAGTGGATAGAACAATTACAAAACACATGGCCAGTAGTAAGAAAAGCATTAGTGGAGGTGAGAGCAGCTTACAAAGTGCAGGCAGACAAAAAGCAGATAGAGCCAAAACTTTTTAAATTTGGAGATAGGGTTTATTTGTCTACTCAGTTTTTACAGTCCTTACAGCCTCAAAAAAACTAGAACCAAAATTTATAGGTCCGTTCCCAATCACACACATTATAAACCCAGTTACAGTAGAGATCCAGCTACCAAAAACACTAAAACAAGTACACCTGGTGTTCCATTGTAGCCTTTTGAAACCAGAAATAACCTCCCCTGTTAGACCTAAGATGGCTACACCACCACAGCCCATTATGGTTGAGGGTGAACAACATTTTGAGATTAAAGAGATACTTGACTCAAGGAAATATCATGGGACAACCCAGTACCTACTGGTCTGGAAAAACCTCCCTTCGTCTGAAAACGAGTGGGTGCATAAAAAGCACATTAAAGCTCCTAAATTGCTAAAATGTTTCCATGCCCAATACCCTGATAAACCTAACTAATCATTTGTATTTTCTTCCTCCCCCTCCTTTCTTGTCTCTTCCAGGTGGAGTTCTCTTTCTCCTAAGTGGGCAGCATGTCAGGTCCCCATAGATCCCTATTAGAATGCTGCCATTCTTGCGGGGAGGGCCTGGATGTCAGTTTACAACCTTTCCTTGTATCTGGACTTTCTTTTACTTTGATGTATCTTCCTGGGAATGGGAGGGGGGAAGGAATAGCCTGGGGCCATCTGTTTTGTCTCAGCTCTGAGGGAATGAGCAAACGGCGCCTGATAACAGCTTCTTATCACCTTCTCACAACAACCTTGCACCTGTGGATTGGCTCCCCTTCGGACTGGATGGAGGGGAGGGGTTTCTACAACTTTTAAGCTAATGGTTTTGAGTGGGAATTTCAGATCCTGACTTGCTTTTCTTGCTATCATTATCTCCCAATAAAAGTTTCTTTTGAAATGATGCTGGTTTCAAGAGTTCTGCTTTCTTGAAGAGAAAGGAGAGGCAAGTCCTTACACATACAGTGCAACTTATAACTAGAAAAAATTGCTGACTCTTCAACAAGGATGTTTACTTCTATCGAGAGTTTATTGTTAATATATTTATATGACTATTTAAAATATTAACATTTCTGTCATTAAATTGGCAACCACAAAAAATACCTTTTAGAGTCATTTTAAGCAGAGTTAAGGCAAGTAACTTTAATTACTTTAATTATATTAAAAGAGAAATCACCAGTTAATGAAATTTGGAAACAGAGAAAAATAAAAAATCCAATTCCAAATAGCAAACTGTTAACATATATACCACAAGTAATTTTAATTGTTATTGACTGAATCTATCTATACAGTCCATGTGTCAGGGTTCCAAGTAATAGACCCATAGCAAGCAAAACTCGGAGGCAGATGGATTCCTCAAAGAATAGCTTTATTGGATACATCATATTGGCAAAGATCTGGTGAAAACCGACTCTGAAGGTTCCTGTGGTTTTCACCTAATTAAAAGTAAAAGTTTTCCTTCAACCCCAAACAATCAGTCACATGGTCCAATCAAGACGCTGTCTGGATGTCTGGTGACCTCACTCCTCTTTCCTTGGGCCATGTGTGAGAATGTCCTTGGTTCCCAAAGAGAAAGTATTTTATTTTGGCTATAAAACCACAGCTATCTCTAATCCCCCCTCCCTATCCCTCAGTTCCAGGGTAGCAACACTGAAGCTCCAAGCTGGCTTCAGTCAGGTCAGCTTCAGGGTTGACAGGCTGCCCCCCCCCCCAGTTGAAGAGGATTTCCTGCAAGACAAAAATATACAGGGAGAAGTTAGTCAAGGCTCAGCCCACACACCCTCTTCCTCCCCCAGGAGGTCTCTTAGGTTTCTGGGGGAACTTGTCATTAAACTGTTTGACTAACCTATCTGCCTTCACATCCCAGCTCTTGACTCATGTGGCCTCAGAAAGTGGACACCCCTTCCACTGCACAAGGTACTGCAATCTGCCCCTATGCAATTTTGAATACAGAATCTTCTTTACATCATAATGCATCTTCCCCTGCATCACTCTTGGTTTTGGGGCTGCTCGGTCTGATCAGGGAGCCTACCACCAGCTTTAGCAAACTTCTGTGAAAGACCAGATGCACTTTCCTTAGCAGGCGAGGGAAGCTAAGCTGATGTCAGCATTCCAGAAAAACCTCCAACCCCAAGTAAAAACTCTGAAGCAAGCATTTTTCAAAGTTCTGTTTACTAGAATAGGTAAACTGACACATCTGGGAAAACCCAGATCTGAAAAGTCCAGATTTTCCCTCAGTAAATCAAAACTCCCAAAACCACCCCCTCACTCCTCAGTCGATCACATGCACCAATCACCATCCATCCCATCTCAAGACAGCACTCTGACCATTCCTTCTCCAGATTCAGGATCGGCCTGACCTTGACCGACAGGAAGAATGCTATTATATCTAAAGACAACCCCTCTACTAAATCCCCCCCTCCTACTTTTCTACACATGAGAAGGTGGCAGCATGGAAGTTTCCGGTCTAATATGACATCCAAAGCTGACAGGCATCCCCCCGCCTCCAGAAAAAAACACACCCTGAAAAATAAAGCAGACAAAACACAAAAGATGGGGTTAATGCCTCTTAACCCCCCCTCCCCCCTCCAAGAGTTCCCTTTGGCTTCTCAGGGAATTGATAATGAAATTGCTTTACTAGAGTATCAGCATTCACATTCCAACTTTTCACTCAAGTAGCTTCAGACAACGGGTACCCTTTCTATTATACCAAATACTGTAACTGACCCCTGTATAGTCTAGAGCCGTGATGGCGAATCTATGGCAAGCGTGTTACAGGTGGCATGCGTAGCCATATAGGTGGACACATGAGCTCAGCTCCAGCGTGCATGTGTGCGCTGGTCAGCTGATTTTGGGGTCTTCTGGGCCCACCAAAAATAGGGAAGGCCCTTTTTTTCTCTCCCCAGGCTCCAGAGACTTTCTAGGAGTCTGGGGAGGGCGAAAACGGCCTCCCCCACCCCAATATGACCAATTCTGACATCTTTGGCACTATTATGAAACATATACATTGATGGTGTCTTCCAATTTCTAATCTAACCAGTTCAGTGATTTGGGTGGCTGGGACTCCTCCAATTAATGTTCCATCCACCTGTTTAAACTTAATTGGGCGCTTTAAGGCTCGTGTTTTTATCCCTAATTGTTCAACAATTGGAAGTCCAATTAAACATCTGGTGCAGCTGTATCTATTATTGCTGGCACTTCTCTTTGCTCCCCCATTTCTGGCACCACCAGTCTCACTTTAATTGAAAAGTGGGGGATGGGTGAACTCACCATCGGGTCGTCTTCTCTGTTAGCCTCGTCGGGAGGGGCTTCTTTGGCTGGAGGTTTCTAGCTCTCTTCAGTGGGGAGGGGAACATCTATGGCTTGTTTGGCAAATCGACTGGTATCTGGGGTCTTCCTTGGAGCCCTTTTGCCTCAGGCAGCTGTGGCCAGGTGTTGTTGTGGAACTGGTGCAGGGGCCAGGCGCTCAGAAGCTCGATGTCCTGTTTGTCCTCACCGATAGCATTTAATCACTCCTGCCAGTTGAGGGGTGGGGGGAGACTTCAGCAGGCTTTGAAAGTTTCTAGATGGTCCCTTCTAGAGGAGGCTTCTCTGCTGGGGCTTTGCGGTGGGGGTGAATTTCTCTGTCCAGAGCTATGGACATAGTATACCAATCGTGCAGTCGCTCAGGCACCCATTGGACTCCACAAGCTGTCCTGACTTCCTGATCCATAGCTTCTTTAAAATAGTGTAGGAGTATGCACTCCAGCCAATGCCCCAGGTTCCCTGCAACCTGTCTAAAGTCCCATACAAAGTCTTTTATGCATTGATTACCTTGCTTCATCACCTTTATTGTGGCTTCATTTTCATTGATTCAGTCTGGGTCTTCAAATCTGGCCTGGTGCAGCGCAACAAACCCATCAGCATCATTCAGTTCAGCAGCTCCCTCATTGTGTAGCTGGGCTATCCATTCAGAAGCCTCCCCTTCATTATTTCCATCAGAAATAGCTGATACTAAGTCTCAATCTGCTTCATATTGGTCTCCATACTGATATATTTGAGCCCAGACCCTGATGAGGAAGTAAGCCAGTTTGACAGGTGTACCATCAAATGTTGCTCTGAAGCGGGGTGGCGTTTGCCTCATGGATGGATTGGGCCCGCAGGCGGGTGGCTGAGTTGGAACCAGAGCTGCTGCTGGTTGCTGGATGGCAGCCTGCTGAGGGAGAGGGGCTGGCAGCTGAACTGCTTGTTGGGCTGCGGAGTGGGGGGGACTCCAGCCGGTTGCTGGATTAGACCCCCTGTGGTGCTGGTATTGTTGGGGCATATTGGGGCCATGGGGAATCCTGGAAAATTGGAGCAGATGTTGCTGGAGGCCACTGGCACTGGATACACCCCTGGCCGGGATAAAATCCCCAGCCTGGGTGGGATACATTCAGCAGGAGATAGCACAAAGGCAGGCTGGCGAAGGGAGCCAGCAAAGGGGTTTGGCATTCCCAATGCTGGCTGCATCTGATGTCTCCCAGCTACTGGATGGCCATGCTGCACTGAGCCGCTTCTCCTGTCATTTCTGGCTGGGGAGAATGGTGCCTGCGCCCCGCTAATTCTTCCGCCATTTTCTGGAGCGGGGAAGGTGAACGTAGGTTGTGCTAAGCTCCAGCTCACTTGAGGAGTTTGAGAGGGGAGTGCATAACTTCCCACTTCCATCTATTCAAACCAGAGCCCGGTTAACAATTGGCTTCGAGACGGAGGCCACAGGTTCCAGTCCCGGGAATCTCCGGATCTCAAAGCTGTCTCCCCTCTGCACTCTGGCTCATTTTTATTTATTTTTTTTATTTTATTTTGAATTTGTATACCGCCCTTCTCCCTGAGGACTCAGGGCGGTGAACAGCCAAGTAAAAACATTAAGTACAAATATTAAAATACAGTTAAAATATACATATATAAATTTGGCCCCATTAATTAAAAACAATAAACAAAACACTTAAAAACACTTAAAAAATTAGGCCAGCCTGGCTTGCTGGAAAAGGAAGGTTTTAAGGGCACGGCGGAAGGCACTGAGGTCTTGGATTCTCCTTATCTCTGGAGGCAATTGATTCCAGAGGGTAGGTGCCCCCACAGAGAAGGCCCTCCCCCTGGGGGCCACCAGCCTGCACTGTTTGGCTGATGGCACCCCGAGGAGGCCCTCTCTGTGGGAGCGCATGGGTCGATGGGAGATCGTCGGTGGCAGCAGGCGGTCTCGAAGATAGCTAGGCCCTATGCCATGGAGCGCTTTAAAGGTGATAACCAACATGGGGTGACTTCATTGGGCTGGGAGCAGCATGATATCCAGGTGGTCTCTCCACTGGTCCCCTTTCTGGAGTTGGATCAGACTGGCAACTTTTCCAGGAATCAGTCTCCTTGGGCCGAGCGTCCAGCCTTTGCGTTGCCTCTGCAGCTTCAATGGCTCACACCATTCCTCAGAGGGAGCGTACAGGGTCTCACAGAATCATTCAGTATTCGTCCCAATGGCCCCCTCTGCGATCTCCTCTTTACCCTCCATCTTCACTGAGTCTTCACACCATCCGAGATTTAGGTCAATGCTGGGGCTCAACACCCCAGACAGCATCCTTTCAGGGTGCCATTAGGTTTTTTAGGGGATTCAGGTTAATGTCAGCATTCCAGAAACAATCCCTCTCCAATTAAAAACTCTGAAGCAAGCATTTCTCAAAATTCTTTTTAATTGAGTAGGTATACTGGCACATCTGGGAAAACCCGAATCTGAGAATTCCGGGTTTTCCCTCAGTAAATCAAAACCTCCCAAACCATCCCCTCAATCATCAGTCAATCACATGCTCCAATCACCATTCGTCCTATCTTGAGACAGCACTCCAACTACTTCTTCTCCAGATGCAGGATTGTCCTGACCTTGACTGAAAGGAAGAATGCTATTTTGTCTAAAACCAATCCCTCTATGAAAATCCCTCCTCCTACTTTCCCACCCAGAAGAAGGTGGCAGCATGGAAGCTTCTGGCCTAATATGACTTCCAAAGCTGACAATACTGAGAGGCAGTGGGCCATCTGCAAAAGCAGGCTTGCGTGGTTTGATGGGCTCTTCTCACCTGGAGGCAGTTCGTAGACGGCAGTAAGATTCCATTTGAAGTGTGGACAGACCACAAGAACCTGGAGGTGTTAAAGACCCCGAGGAAGCTATCTCCTAAGCAGGTCCAAAGGGTTCAGTATTTTAACCACTTCAATTTCACTCTTTGCTACTTGCCAGGTTGGAAGAATTTGTCAGCCAATGCCCTCTCTCACATGTCCCAGTACAGAAATACAGAAGTACCCAAGAGGAAGTAATTAATTCCATTATCCCATCCAGGCAACTCGCAGCACCAATATTTGTGAGCAGGGTGGATAAAAATCAATGATTTTTTTAAAAAAATCAAAACAATCAGATTTTTTAAAATTTAAATCGGATTTTTTTTATTTTTATTGAATTTATTTTAATAAAAAACTTTTGGGGTAAAAATCTATCGTAAGATAGTTTTCTATTTAAGATACATAAATAATTTAGTTTATTCAGCATGAAATGGAGCTTAGTTATGTAGCATGAGGCTGAATATTCTGCAACACTGGGACTATCGGTGAGTCAACAGTGGGTCAAAGGAGTAGCAGAGAGGACAGTTGCTCTTTAAAAATTATGATTTAAATCGAGTTGATTTAAATCAAGCCTTTTTACTAGTGATTTAAATCATGATTTAAATTGTGATTTAAATCAAATCCACCCTGTTTGTGAGGCAGCAGAAAACAGTCTCCCCACAGCCAACTGGGGACTCGGTGATGCAATCGCTCAAAGATGCCTTGGGGATGGATGAGTGGTTCCAGAGACATTAAAGATGATTTGTTGATAAAGGAGGGCTTGGCATGGAAGGGAGTAAAGTCTAAGTCCCAGCCAGCCAGAGAACCTTGGTCCTGCAGGGGAGCCACAATGCAAAATCTGCAGGGCATTTTGGCTTTGTGAAGACCCTTCACCTGGTAAAGAAACAGTTCTGGTGGCCAAAGATGAAAAAGGACATAGAAGCTTATGTGGCCAGTTATCCTGTGTATGCCTCCATGAAACACCTACCTTGGAAGCTTCCCAGCTTGCTACAGTCAGTAGCCAACCAGCTAACCTGTGGTAGAAGATATCGTGGAGTTGCTTGAGAGTGCTGAGAACACAGTAAATTGGACTGTCATCGACCTGATCTTGAAGTAAGCACACTTTGTGACATGTCCAAATATTTCTTCCACCCAGGCCCTAGCCAAGATGTTTGTGCAGCATATATACAGACTACATGGGGTCCCAAAGAATAGTATCTCAGAGAGGGGGGTGCAATTCACTGCAAAATTTTGGCGGGAATTTTAAAAAAATGATAGGATTCTCCCAGGACTTCACTGCCTATCATCCGAATACCAGTGGAACTTCTGAATGCGGCAACTCATTAGTAAAGCAATACATGTGCTGTTATGTAAACTATCAGCAGACTAAATGGGCCAAGCTCCTGCCTTTCTCAGAGGTGGCATACAGTATAACATAGCAGCACAGGTTTTACCCCTTTCAAAGTGGCCACACAGACCGAGTTCATGCCCATACCAGAGCTCCCACAGAAAGCTCCATCTTCAGTGTCATTAGCCGACTGGATAGCTTTAAAAGCTATGTGGCCCACCATGCGCAAAGCGTTAAATAAAGCTAGGCAAAGCCAAAAAGGCAAGCAGATTAGAACCCCCCCCCCCACAAAGGGAATTTAGAATGGGGTATAAAATGTATTTGTCCACCAAGTATCTAAGCCTGAGGCAGCCCTGTAAAAACTTAATTCCCAAATACATAGGGCCTTTCCAAATCATACGGATCGTGAATCCAGTGATGGTGGAGCTGAAATTGCCAAGAAGCCTCAGGTGAGTTCATCTGGTATTTCATTGCAGTCTTTTAAAACCCTTTCAGGGCTCTGGCTTAAGAACAATCAAAGAACCACCTATTCCTCCCATCCTAGTTAAGGGAGAGGAGCACTATGAGATCAAAAAGATTCTCAACTCCAGATATCACAAGGGAAAATTACAATATGTATTACTGTGGAAAGGCTACCCGTTAGCAAATGCTGAATGGGTGGCTGCTCCAGATGTTAGGGTAGTGAGGTTAGTTAAGAAGTTTCACACTAGATACCCTCAATGGCCCAATAAGGAATGTGGCAGTAGTTGGGATATAAGTAATAATGTGTAGGTATGTTTATTATTGTTTCAGGTCTACCCTTCTTCCGGGGGTGGGGGCAGCATGTCAAGACTTATTCACACTTTCACCTACATTCTGCTTCGCTCACGGCTTGAGAAAGGGAGGGGGTGGAAGTGAGTGCAAGGGTGGGGGCAATGGCATCAAAATATCGTTGGTTCCCATGAGACATTGCTCCCACCTCAAGGACAGCCCAAGCAGATGTCCAGTGTTACCAGCTGGTTCCCATAACAAAATGAACAGAAGTCATTAGTGGACATAATGGAATGTGGGTGGCCCATGAGGAAAGGGGGAATGAATTATGCTCACTTTTGTGTGGGAAGCCCAGAGCTGGTTTCACTTCTTCTCTGCCAATGTGGTTTATTCAGTAAAGTTTTATACTCTTGGTAACTTTTTCCGGATTCGCCAATTAGACAGTTGACGCCAGGGCTGATACATTCTGGCCAATGATGGAGATCGACCTAGCAGGTTCTGCAATAGCCCCATCCATGGATAGTGGAGACCCCTCCTTGAAAAAAGAAGAGAAGCCTCGAAGCAAGAGGGACAGGACCTTAGCCCATGGCACCGCTCAACTGGTTGCTTCAAATGTGGGAAAGAAGGGCACAGAGTAGCCAACTGGTTCTTTTTTGGAAAAAAAAATTATTTTTATTTTTAAACAAACATACATAAAAACATCTTCAATTACACACAGTGTGTCGGTTGGTTACAAGTCTTTTGTGCGTGTTTACCATATTCATAGCTTACAGTTTACCTAAATTCTTATATTATCAATCTAATATATATCTATGTATTATTGTTCTCATTAATCATTTATTTGACTATAGCTATTCTTCCCTCATTTTGTACAAAATATTCTAAGATTTAAGTTAATTTATATTATAACATTCATCTCATCATCCTAAATCAATCCAATAATACATCTTTATATTATATTTTATATAGTTTTACAATTCTTATATTATAAAAATCTCTATCATATTTCATTTCCATATTTTTTATCTAACCATTGATAAAATAAATCCCATATAACATTGTTGATCTTCTTGTTCTCTAATTTCAAATGTCAATTTACTCATTTCAGCACATTCCATTATTTTCTTAATAACTTCATCTTGCATTGGTATTTTCTCATTTTTCCAATTTTTAGCAAATACAATTCTAGCCGCTGTTAATACATTCACAATCAGATATCTCAATTCTCTATTATATATTTCAGGTACAATCCCCAATAAAAAAATCTCTGGTTTAAAATCTATGTGCTTTTTTTTCATTTTTTCCAACCATGTGTGGATTTTAGTCCAGTATCTTTTGGCTTCTGTACACATCCACCACATATGGTAATATGAACCCGGTATCTGATGACATTTCCAACATTTTTCAGATTTATTCTTGAACATTCTGGCTATTCTCGTCAGGGGTAAATGCCACCTGTAAAACATCGCATACAAATTTTCTTTATATGCAGTTGACATTGTCATTTTATAATTTTTGCCATTTCTCTAAGTCAATCCCGCGTCCAAAATTTTCCCCCCAAGCAATCATTGTTTCTTTAACTTGTTCTTCTTCCAATTTAACCTCCAATAAATATCCATATAATTTTTTAATTAAGTTTTCATCAGTACCTGTTAAAATTTTATCTAAATTAGTGAAATTACCATAAAAACCTTCTGTCTTAAAATCTTTATCATATCTAGAATGTATTTGCAGGTAGGAAAACCAATTCATCTTTATAACTTGTTCTTCTAATTCTTGCATAGATTTAAGTTCACCCTTTTCATTCAATAATTCACTATATCTAACAATTTGTTCCTTTCTAAATGTTATAGTATTTCTTAACATTATCCATTCCTTGATCCACATCAAATTTGTCGCTTAATAGTATAATTCCCAATTAGGCAAGCCAAATCCTCCTCTTATTCTAGCATCTTGTAACAATTTTAATTTTATCCTCGTTTTTTTTTCCTGCCAAATATATTTCAACACTATTTTATTTAAATCTTCAAAATAATCTTTCCCCAATCTAATTGGAATTGTCTGGAACAAATATAGAATTCTAGGTAGTATATTCATCTTTGAATGTACTACATCTTGCTGTCCATATACAAGTGTACATATACTTGCTGTCAAGTATATCCCCAAGTACTTAACCTTATTTGTGACCTGTATCTTCAATACTTCCGCCAGTTCTTCTTTTTGTTTTATTAACATATTTTTTGTCAAAACCTTCGTTTTGTCTTTATTTATTTTCAAACCTGCTACTTTTCCATATTCTTTTATCTTGTCTCTCAATTTAATTGCTGTTTCTAATGGATCTTCAAGAATAAAAACCAGGTCATCTGCGAATGCTTGCAATTTGTATTCTTCCTTTTGAATTTTCATTCCTTTTATATCTTTTTCTTCTCTAATATTTCTGTTTAGCACTTCTAATGTTAACACAAACAACAGAGGTGACAGTGGACAACCTTGTCTTGTTCCTTTTTTTATTTCAATAGACTCTGTCAATTCTCCATTTATCATTACTTTTGCTGTTTGTTTGTGATAAATTTTCTACCAAAGCCCATCTGCTCCAGCTGTAATAACATAAATTGCCAATTCACATTGTTGAAGGCTTTCTGTGCATCTAGAAATATCAAAGCCATTGAAGTCTCCCATCATGCAAATATTATCATAGTCCAATTCAATTATTTTCGTATGTAATTTTCTATAAAATTCTTCTTGATTATCATTTGGAGTGTATATTGCTATTAGAAGTATTTTCATATTATTGTCTGTTATTTCCACTATCAAAATTCTTCCATCATCATCTGAATAAATTTGCTCCGCTGGGGTTGTGTCTCTAATATATAAAACAACACCTCTTTTCTTACATTGTGGCAATGAAGTAAATGTTTTCCCTAATTTTGGCTATATCAATATTTGTTCATGCTGCTTTTTTTTTTTATTATTGAAAAAGTTTTCAAATACAAATTTTCCCCCTTTTTTTCTCTCCCCCTCCTCCCTAACCCCCCCTCACCACCCGTCCCCCCTGTGACTTCTTCAAAATAAAAACCTAATTTATAACAGATTATATAATATTTTACCATCCCCTTACTCCCTCCTCCAAATACTGACCCTTACTTTCTAATAATATTATTAATATTATTACTTCCCCTTTTACCATACATTTCAAAATAACATTCTACTATAACATTGTATAATAACTTCTCATTTAGCACAGTAATATTGTTATGACTCCCAATTTAGTAATAATCTGCCCTTTTTCCTCCCCTATACATATATCTACATATTAATATAACATTTCAAAACAACCTTCCACTTTAAAACTATATAATACATCCTAATTTAACATTTACTCTTTTGTAACATTTACTCTTTTGTATATATTAATATAACATTCCAAAGCAGCCTTCCCCTATAAGACTATATAATAAATCCTAATTTAACATTTATTCAATTCTGTCCATTTCCTCCACTCCTGTAAATATATCTCTTAAACATCCCTGTTCTTAAACTAAACAATCATTAAACTAGCCTGTATCCACCCACATTCCTACAAAATTACCATGTGTAACAATTCTTAATATCTTTATTCTTCTGCCCACCCTACTAAAAAAAAAATATTCCCTTATATAAATAAAATCAATGACTTTAAACTTATAATCCATATAATGTCTTCTTTGATGTCTTTCCACTGGATTGTTAACTCCATCACCCATATTAGGGTAACATAACATCCTGATTGCAACAGAATGTTCAAAATCCTCAGTTATCATCTGCCCCCATCAATAATAAATATCTTCATGTATATAAAAAAAGAAAACAACCACCCGAGTGACATTATAATTGTATTCCATATAATATCTGAAATAGTGGATTTCTTCAGGATTATTGATTCCCACCATCCTAATGGGGTAACAACCAGATCTTCTGCATGCCCCAGCATACCTCTCTTGCCCTGTAGCTCAGCATAAACATGATATATTTATCAAAAAAAAAAAGTCCAAAATAGATAATTCCAGTCCAACAATTTGAGGCCCTTTTCACATCCCAAGATTACAGCATTGCAGAGGTCTGTCACTCTCCTCAGGATAATATTAACCAATACTTCGCCTCCCCTATCTTTTCATGTATTCAGTCATTTTTTAAATAACTGGCTTCACTGTTGCCTATTTTAGGAATTTTTGTTTTTGCGAGATCTATTTCTTTTTTTCTTGACTTTTTGTGGGTTTGATCTCCATCCTAATCTCCTTTCTACGAATTGTATGTCGTCTGATCAGTTTTCATTCTGATTTATAACTTGATCTTGTTGGTTTTGCTTTTGTGACTCATATTTCTTTTCTATAAGTTGTGTATCAACTAATTGATTTCCATGCTTGTCTGTGACTTGATGAATCATCACGTTAGAATCCGATGCCACTTCTCTCTTATTTATAGATAATCTATAGATAAGCTATTGTCTTGAGTGTTTATCAAATCATTTTCAATTTTTTGTATTTTATTGTCCAAATTATCCTCAATTTCCTCCATTTTAGACTCTAATAAATTAATATTTGTATCCAACTTGATCATAATTTCTGAGAAACCACTAGTCACTTTTGCAATCTTTCGTTGCAAAGTATCAAACTTTAATTGCACCAATTCTTTAATTTCCTGCTTAAATTTTTCAAAGTTCTGATTCACAATCTCATCCCTTCTTACAATCTCCTCCAAGAGAAATTCAATTATATTAAAATCAGTTTTCTGAGACTGTAGGTTTAGAACTTGTTCATATAATTTGTAGATGGGGGAATCCCCCCCCCCACTGCTTGTTTGTCCGGCTTTGTAAGTCTAAACGCCATATTTCCACACAGACAAACTCTTTTAAGAAAGAAAAGAAAAGCAAAGAAAGGGGAAAAAAAGCTTCTTTCCAAACAAGATCAATATCAAATCTCCAGGAAAGAGAAAACACAAAAGAGGAGCTTTATCTTCAATTGTAGCCAGGAGTATTTATTCCGCTACTTTGTAACTTAATAGGAGACGGAAGGACTTTCCCTTTCAGCCCCTTCTCAAGCCTTGGCAGTCGCCATTTTAAAAATTCTTTTTTCCTTCTTCAGTAACTTTTATAAAATAAATGAAAATACTTGCGATTCGGGGTCACAGGTCCAGCTCTCATCCTCTTTAATTGATCTGTTAGTTTTCTTTAATAGGCTTGTTCTCGTCGCCTAGCTCTGCAAAAAAAGCAGAGGTCTCCCAAAGCCCGGAGCGGCGGCAGGGGAAAAAGGGAGCCTCATCTGCTTCGTCCCCAAAAGTAAAAAAAAAAACTTTTGGGGCTTCGCAGAGAGCTCTACCTACCCTTGCCGGCTCTGTCTCGCATTTCCTCATGGAAAGGGAGTTTTTCGAGCCGCCTTTCCATTGTAAAGGCGGCTCTTTACAGGTGATGGGGCTGGCGGTCCCAAGGGACCGTCTGGCAGCGACGAGGGGCAAACTGGAAGTCCCGAAGAAGCCATGTTCATGCTGCTTTTTAATGTGTACTTCTTGCAAACAGATTATATCAAACTTTAATTTCTCTAATTTATGAAATGTCTTTCTTCTTTTAATAGCTAAGTTAAGTCCATTTATGTTTATTGTAATCAATTTTTTCTCTTCCATATTTATATTTTATAATAAGGATTTATTGCTCTAGTAGATCTCGGTTCACATTGTTCTCTATATTCCACGTTGCCACCCACTGCGCCGCCTTCTTTTTCAGTTGTTGCAAGGCATTCCATGTATAGTTCAATCAATGTATCTTCTCTTGGTCTCCTCTTCTTTCTCTCTAAAGTATTCTGCACAGAATAATTCTGCTTTCTCAATTGAATCTATTCTATATTTTTGTTGTTGCCAGGTAAACGCAAGGCCTTTTGGTATCAGCCATCTGTAATTCACATCTTTCTTAAGTAATATTTTGGTCAGAAAATGATATTCTCTTCTCATCTCCCTCACTCTTCTCGGTATTTGTTTCAGAACCACAATTTCCTTGTCTTTATATTTCAATGTTTTCTGTCTTGTAATCTGCAGTATTTGTGTTTTAATTGATTTCTTAGTAAATCTTATGTGGACTTCTCTTGGTAGCTTGTTTCTCATTGCATATCTTGTAAAAATACCTTGTCTATGTCATCTATCATTTTTTCTTTAGTAGTTTCTAGTGCTTCTACTAAAATTTCTATCATTTTTTTTCTGCCAAGTTTTCTCCCTTTTCTTCTTCTATATTTTGAAATCTGAGGTAAAATAGAGCCTTGGTGGTGCAGCGGACTAAGTGCTGTTATGTAGCAGTTAGCTGCCAGCTGCCTGCAATTACTGCGAGTTCAATTCTCACCAGGCTCAAGGTTGACTCAGCCTTCCATCCTTCCGAGGTAGGTAAATTGAGGACCCGGATTGTGGGGGCAATAAGCTGACTTTGTAGAAACACCGCTTATGGGGGGCCAAAAGCCCTAATAAGCAGGTATATACAAAAGAATGAAGGCTATTGCTATAAGTGCATTGTAAGCCGCCCTGAGTCTTCGGAGGAAGGCAATATATAAATTGAACTAATAAATAAAAAAAATTCTGATCTGTCCATCTCCCATCCCAATATTCCACTCTTATCTCGTTCAACCTCATCCAATCCACTGTCAATATCTCTGATTTTTTTTGTCCCTTTGTTCTTCCTTTTCTTCAATTTTTTGGAGTCTATCCTCATATTTCTCCATCATTTGATGTATGTTCTCCACTTTTTCATCTGTTTTTTCTGTTCTTTGTTCAATTTTTTCTGTTCTTTGTTCAATATTTTCTGTTCTCTGTTCAATATTCTTTACTCTTGATTGTATTTTTTGAATTCCTTGCCAAATCATCTGCAACTTCACTTCCTTTTCCTTCTCTCATTCCTTCTCCTTTTCCTGTTGCAACATTGTCTGTATTGATCGTTGTCCTCCAGATGGCGAAGAGGAAGGAATCGATGTAAAAGAACCTATAGCTGTTGCCTTTCTACTCATTTCTGTGTAGTGGTTGAAAAAAAATTCAAACAAATAAAAAAACCTTCAGGTTCTTCTATACCTTAATCCACATATGGAGGACAGATATTGTCCCAAGTAACAAGCAGAAAAAGGAAAAGGAAAAGGAAAAGGAAAGAAAAGGAAAAGAAAAGAAAAGAAAAGAAAAGAAAAGAAAAGAAAAGAAAAGAAAAGAAAAAAGTTCTTCAGGCTCTTGTATGCCTTAATCCAATTAAGTAGAGAGATATTGACCAAATTAACAATCTCCAATCAAAAAAAGAAAAAAGCCAAGAGTTAAACTGAAAATTATGCAAGATGTTCGTGAAAGGGGTGGTCTTAAACTTCCAAACCTTAGATTATATTATGAAGCTGCAGCGTTTACACAAGCAAGTAATTGGTTTGGAAGGACAAAGACTGGAATATTGAATATAGAAAGCCACGATCTTGAATTTGGTTGGCATGCATATTTATTTTATGAAAACAAGGTGAACAAAGTATTTAATAGCCATATACTTAGAAGCTCCTTGATGAGAGTATGGAAGAAGCACCGATTCAAATGGGATTACAAAATACCGTTGTGGTTGGATCTTGGTCACATTATACGGAATATAAATATAAAGTCACTCGGGGGGGTTTATATAAAGAAGTACTTTTTAATGATGGGGGCAGATGGCAACTAAAGACATTGAACACACTGTTGGAAGAAAGGATTAATTTAACTTGGTTACAGTATAATCAACTTCAATTGAGATGGAGAGAAGATCAAAAAACCGGTTTAATGTTGCATGAAGAAGAATTGGTTAGACAGATAAAAGAGAAAGGCCCAATGCATATTAAGAGGATTTATAATGTTTTGTTAGAAAGAGATTCAGAAAATGAATTGGTTAAAGATTGTATGATAAAATGGGCACAAAATTTTGGAGAACCAGTTATGATGGAAACATGGGAAAAAATATGGGTTCAGAATGTTAAGTTTACACAGTCACAGAATTTAAGGGAAAATTTTTATAAAATGTTTTATAGGTGGCATTTAGATCCTAAGAAATTGTCATGTATGTATCCTAATGTTCAACCGAAATGTTGGAGATGTGATTGTTTAGATGCTACATATTATCATATATGGTGGACATGCAAGAAAGCCAAGGCTTTTTGGATAAAAATTTGGTGGGTTATGCAAAATGTTTTAAAGAAAAAAATTCAATTTTCTCCTCATTTGTTTTTACTGGGTATAGTTAAGGGTTTTTCAGTGGGTGAAACAAAATTGATATTGTATATGGTGACAGCAGCCAGGTTACTGATTGGTCAATATTGGAAAAGGGTTGATATGCCTACAATTCAAGAATGGACTTTGAAAATGGCCAGTTTTGCAGAAATGGCGAAGATATCAGCATACTTAAAAGACCGGACTCAAGAGACTTATGCATGGGAGTGGAAGAATTGGATAGATTATGTGCAGAATAAATACCAAACCAGGAAGTACCAGATAGCTTTTAGCTGAATGTTGTGTAGAAATGTATAGTATATGGGGGCAAAATAGTTTATTGTTATGTAGAAATTTATAGTGCACAGGGAGGAGAATAGAGGGCTGGTAAAGTATGATATAATACAATGTGGATGGATTTCAACTTGGGTAAGTCATGGGGAGGGAGGGATGGGGGGGGAAATGGGGGAAAAATTGATGTTTGTAAAACTTTTTCAATAAAAAAAAAAGAAAGAAAAAAGCCAAAAAAGAAAAGGGGAAAAAGACAATAGGAAAATATCTATGTGTGTATAAAAAGTTAAAAATCCTCTAAAAGGCCACAGTCCAGCTAAGAATAAGAATAATTGAATAATGGGGAGGTGGAGAAGTAACACCAATAAAAGTAAAAAAAACAAAAAACAAAAACAAAAAAAAACCCAACAATGAGCTTTCTGTCCAGAAGGAAGATCTACCACTGTATAATAACCAAAACTCTTTTGTTAAATTTCAAATAATTATTTACAGCTCTCTTTCCAGAGTCACTGCAATCTTCTTCTTTTCAATCTCAGATTCCTGCCACTGATAGTTTCCCAGAAGAGCACCTGAATAAACAATCATGTAAAAAGTCTTTGATGCTCTTCCCACTATCTTATCTATAAATAGGCTCAGAGTCCTTGGAATGTAACACAGTAACACAGTAGTTACTTTCTTAAACCAGAGGGGGGGGGGAAAGAAACAATATTTCCAGTCCACTAGATGGCAGTGTTACTTATTACCTCCACTTTCCCTTCCCTTCTTATATTCAATGCACCATAAAACAAAAAGAGATAGAAAAAAGTAAACAAAAAGTAGAACAAAAGAAAATTTGTACAAAAAGACACCAAGAATTTAGTAGTTAAGTAGATAAAATGGAAATCTCCAGTCCAATCCAAATTAAAAAATAAAAGCATCCATAAACATCCACAAGTAAAAATATGTTAAAAAATAGGGAGAGCTACCTTAGACTCAGGCTTAATTCCACCACTTAATCTCTTCTGTCTTCAATTTTAATTTTCTTTTAACCTCAGAGTGTTCTCTCAGATAATATATTTAAAAATTATCTCACCAAGCCAACACACTTTCTTCCCGACTTCCGTTTTGGAGCTGTCCCAACTTCAGCAGCTTCAATGGCTGCCTCTTCACTGCCGGAAAAAAGGGCTTCTCCTGGACTTTGTGGTGTCCCTGGGATCAGCAGGATGTGCCCTCCACTATCACCGTCTCTACAGGACGGTGAGGTCCAAAACGGACCGTCCAGTGGCGAAGATATCAATGGCGATCTTGGAGCTTCAAGATTGCCCACCGTACCATCGCGATGCCAGCAACGCCCCTCCCAGAGCAGCCAACTGTTGAGCACTATGTCTGATACAAAAACCAGCCTCTGGTCCCACAAAGAAGGTGGGGAAAGTGCCGGCAAGAACTCAGGAAGCAGCCTTAAAAGGAGTAGAGGTTATTGAGTTCACCCCACTTCAGCTGACTTGTGCATGCTAATGTGGGCACCTGTTCTTCCTTCCAGTGTCATTTCTTCTTGGGCTGTAGGTCTGCCCACCCTTTCAAAAAGAACCTTCCCAGTGGTGGGTTGCCTCCGGTTCGGACCGGTTTGCAAGAACCGGTAGTAAAACTGGCGGGAGGCCCTGCCCACTGACCCGGATGTTGTCATCAGCAATCTACGCATGTGCAGAAGCTTCTGTGCATGCGCAGAAGCAAGGCGCGCGCATTCGCTTTGCTCATGCACGCAATCTACTTACCTTTACCGGTAGTAACGGTAAGTAGAACCCACCCCTGAACCTTCTCCCATATAGTTTCACCTTTTTTATTTTTCAAGGAATTTCTTAGGCCTCACTTGAATTCCTGAATACACTGGTGTTTTGTCAAGGAAGGCACCAACCTGTAATTGAATAATTCAAGAATTTAACCTGGTCTGAGGATGTAATGATAACTTCTTTCATGTACTTGTCCCTGCTTGTCCTACAGAAGAATATCCCATGCAAATAACATGACACAGTACATCTTGCCTACTTGGACACCATTTTATGTACTCCATGAGCTATTTCTAAGTGTTGTAGCTGCTAGGCAAGCATTTTCTTGCAATGCTTACAAATTCCAAATATTAAAAAGGTTGTGTAAAATTTTCAATAATTCAGTTTCCCCTTCTAACGTAAGTGAAGAAAAGAACTATAGAACTATCCAGCTGTCTTCTGCAAGACTAGTAAATCTCTGTTCAAAAGTAGCCCATCTGACAGGCCACTGATTGAAAGAAGAAATAAAGAGACTACTGAGTCCTTTTGAAATTAATATACTGAAATAAGCACTGATATCTCTTCTTGTAATGCCTCTTTATTATAAATACGTAATATTTCAATTTAATTTGAGCAGCATATATTGACGTTTTTAAAAAGGTGAGTTTTATTTCCAATAAGTTAAAATGTAACTTATTTCATTCAAGTGGTAGCATATCATGAAGCTCCATATAAAATACTTCGAAACAGCAATCCTATACTCATCAGTAAATTTCATAGGGATTATTTCTGAAAGGACATGGATAGGATTGTACAACATTCCGATTTGGCTCCATCTATTTACCGTAATACTTCATGAGGAACGTAGTTTTTTGAGTCTCAAAATGTAATCGACCCGTTTTCATAGACGCTAGGAAAAACAGAGATCGCTCAAGCTACCGTATATACCCCAGGACGAACTATTTCTTTTCGACTTCTTTCTGCCTTCCGTTCGGAAAACAGGAAAGCCTGCAAGTTCATTGGCGGAGAATACTGCCAATCTGAATTAATTATCCGTTGGAATAATATTAAGAGGCGGGGAGAAAGGAGTTTGAACGCTAACGGTTTCATTTTCTTCTTAATTGGCTCTTTACTGGGATAAGGGGGTGGGACGTGGTCTGAGAATGGTAGTTCTCAGTAAATGACAAATAGAGGAAAGCTGGGCGTTTGTTTATTGGCGGAAGCTTGAGTAGAGTTGGGGGAAAGTCCTTCTTTCTTGGAAGGACTGTTTAGAACACCAAACGTCCATCTCGACTCTCATTTGGTGAGACTCTGGCAACGCATGTGCAAATGGAGGCCAGCCTGACGTGTGCGGTGTGTCTGTCGCTCTTCGAGGATCCGGTCACGCTGCCCGTCTGCTCTCACAACTTCTGCCGCCATTGCGTCGTCGAGTATCTCAGTCAAGCTGCAAGCGTCGTATTGCCCTCTTCCTCTTCCTCTGCATCGAGGCCCTCTTCTCGAAGCCGTGACTCGCTCCAGCAGAGCCCTCGGGCTCCCGGCCGCCCATCACGGGACGGAGGCTCGATTATTCTGTCATGCCCGCTGTGCCGCAAACTCTGCTCGCTTCCTTCCGATCGCGGGGCCTCTGCATTACCTGTCAACACCACGCTAGCCGAGGTTGTGAAACTGTTCAGGGCTGCTAGCCCGGCGACGAAACCTAGCCTGGAAGCGATAGCGGAGGTGGACTCGTCAGCTCTCGTCCCTCAACTGGCTGCCCTGGGCGGGATCTGCAAGAAACACCCGGGACGACTTTTGCAGCTCTACTGCCGGATGTGCCGCTCTGGAGGCTGCGGGCAATGCGTATCAGAAGACCATCGCGGCGTCTTCCATTCAGTCAACCTCATCGACACGGTGTACCAGGAGGAAAAAGTACGCGCTTATCTGTGGAGTGGAGTGGAGGGAAGGGAAGGGAACGACCCTGGAAAAGTGACGTGGGCTTCCCAAGAGAGACTAACATATACGCAGTTGTAGGAGTGCCTATGATGCTTTCCAGAAGTGTTAAAAAGGCCTCTCTTAAGGCCCAACCCATTTGAAGACAATCAGATACAAAGAAAACTAATAAAAGAGAATAGAGTTCTCTGTGATCCTAGGACACACTTCACACATAAATCAATACAAGCTGTTGAGAAGTAGATGAAACTTTTACAAACACAAATCCAATACCATAAAACATTCTAGAATAAGAAGATAGGGTTTTGTAGCAAGTTTTTTTAGTACTACAGGTATCCTCCACTTAGAACTATTTGTTTAACAACTGTTCAAAGTTACAGTGGCACTGAAATAAATGATTTATGACTGATCCTTGCCCTTAACCATTGCAGCATCCCTATGGTCACATGATCAAAATTAGGACACTGGCAACGGGCATGTATGTATGATGGTTGCAGTATCCTGTGATTGTGTGATCAACCTCTGCTGGCTTCCAAAAAATCTGGGGAGGAAGCCAGATTCACTTAACTACTGCAATGATTTGCTTAATAACTATAGCAAAAGAGGTCATAAAATGAGGCACAATTCACTTAACTGCCTTAGCAGCAGAAATTTTGGTCCCAATTGTGGTCGTAAGTCAAAGACTATATGTAATCTGTTCACAGTTTGATTTAGTGTATTAGAATGTAATATGTACATAATTACATAAATGGTGTATATAAAATATATACAGCAAAATGCTTGTGCAAATATAGCAGTAACTTAATTTGAGATAATCCAGCTATTCAATCATCATAGTTAAATTTTATACAAAGATAGGAATACCTAAAAGGTATGGACCAGCAGATCTTAAGCATGGATGGATGGGTAGGTAGATGGGTAGATAGATAACATTGAGAGCATGATAGGTCCATATATTTATTTTATTTATTGGAATTTGTGAAATAAATGAGAACAAGAATAAGAATAAAAATATAATGACAGGGACGATAGGCATGTTAGTGCACTTATGCAAGCCCCCTCTACTGACCACTTAATATAAGGATATTACTTTTCAGGTAAATTGTTTAGTTGCTCCTAGAAGTGTGTGACATTTATCACTGCTGATGAATTACTGGTGTGCAGTGGAAGAGCAAAAACTAAACAGCAAACTATCAAACTGGGAAGTGAAAATTTAAACCAAATTCTCCGCATATATCATTTACTAATGTAAATACTAATAGGTCTTGTTTGATTGCCATCTTGGCCATTGTTTTTGTTATGTATTTTAGCCCATCTTTCTATTATACTAAATAGAAAGATACTACTAATAATGATACTATACTACGTATCATTTGCAGCACTAAAAATGCATAGTATAAGAAAAGCGCTGGTTTGGTGAAGTGGTTAAGGTATGGTATACATACTAGCTCTGCCTTAGGCTCGAAGCTAGCTGCATGGCCTTGAGCAAGTTACTCTCTCTCAGCCTTAGCAATCGAGCAATGGCAAACCACATTTGAACCACATTTCCAAGAAAGGTTCATGGACTTACTGACTGAAAGGCACCAAATAAATAAGCAAAAGAAAATTGGAATAAAATGTAAATAACGAGTTCATTAATTTGCGCTCTCCCCTTTTTCTTATTAGTTTTTCTTATTAGAACTTATTAGTTCTTATTTACTTTTACCAAACCTGTTGATCTCAGTGGAATATAAATCTGATTGAGGACCTTAATTAAAATTGTAACTCGTAAGCCAAATTCTAAGAAAAAAACAGTAAAATTAATAAAATTAGGAAATAGACTCCTATTTCTGAATATATTTTTGGAAATCTAAACCAGGCATCTTTCTATATGAATCTTTCTATATTAGCTAAACAACATAATACTAACATTAACACTGGAAAACATTTTTGCTGATATTTTTTTAGTTTAAGCAAAATTATTCAAAATGTTTGAAAATTAGAAATGATGTTTAAATAAAGTATTGTGCATCTCAAATTTGTTTAACTTTTAAAACTACCTTTTTTACAGCTAGCCTTCTTTAGTAACCTGAAGAAAATAAGAGAATTGCAATTGAAAATGATGAATGAAATCTCAGTATCTCCAAAGGATGAAAAGGTAAACTGAATTAACAAGTTGAGAATCAACTGAGAAAAATATTTTACTAAATGAATTATGTTTGTACATATATACAGTGAAAATACTATTTTTTTCTCAATTCTGTTCTAAGCATAAATGGTATACAGATAGTCCTCGACTTACAATGGTTCATTTAGTGACCTTTCAAAGTTACAATGTCACTGAAAAAAGTGACTTATGACCATTTTTCACATGATACTGATAAACTTTTTGATCCTTTTGTTTCTGTTGGAATTGAAAACAGTCAGAAGCTTTTCTGAATATATGTGTTTTTCCTTTCCTTTTTAAAAAATATGACATAGATTGGGAGGTTTTCTTTTAAAAGAAATAAAAGCTGCTTCCCATGTTAGTTTTTTTCTAATATAGCCAATAATAATCTAATACTGAAACTTAACTAATTAACTATTGTTAATTAGTTAAATGCGCTAAGCAATAGTTAAACTATTGCTTAGCGCATTGTAAGCCGCCCTGAGTCTCCAGAGAAGGGCGGCATATAAATCAAATTAAAAAATAAATAAATAATAAATTACTTTTTTTTTCAAGTATGCAAACACTTTTTGGTTGGGATTAAAATTCCAGGAAAAGTAATCCAAACTAACTTTTCCAGACTTTGAATTGAAATAACTGGAAAACCTCTATCAGTGATCTTATTTATTGGTAATTCTGAAAGTTGGGCACAGTAATGTTTGAACAAACTAAAATGGGTGTAAAAACATAGTAACTCCAATAGAGTGCTTACAGCATTTAATTTTGGTCATAGTTGCAACCTAGTGACAGAATAAAGTAGGAAAACCTCTCAAAACCTCTGAAGGATCTGAAATGTTCCAGCTTTTGGCACATTTTGCATATTTTAGTTAGGTAGAGGTGAGTGCTGAGAGCCTTGCATAGAATTAAAGCACATGATTTACCTTTTAAAAATCTGGCATAGCCCTTTTGAATAGTGATGGTGAAGTAGGGGATAATGTTCAAATTAAAACATCTTAAATATCTGCAAATTTATGTTTATAGTTTATAAACTATAGTTTATCAGTTAGTCTCTTGTGATCCTCTTCTCCTAGGCTGGTTTCAAAAAGAAATTGCAATCCCAAAGTCAAAATAGATTGCCCACCTCAGACATGCAGACTTAACATTTTTGGGGTTTGTTTTTTTTAAGTCAGTTGCCAGAAGTCAGCACTGACTTAAAAGCATGTGCATATATGTGCGCACGCAAACTCACACACACACAATTCTAGTGCTTTGAACTGCTTTCTGGTATTTTGACTTCTGCATGGATAGGAGCATTTCAGTGCTCATACATTTTGTCTTTGTCACTGTTACTGTAGGCCCTAATGCAGAATGAAGAGGAATTGATTAAAACTGAATTTGAAAAACTCTATAATGCTTTGGAAACCAGAAAGAAGGAGTTGCTTAAAAACCTTGAAAGCCAGAAGAAAAGAAAAGAGAAAGAGCATCTTATATGGAAGAATATGAAAGAAGCTCACCGAAAAACAATTGAAAATATTCTGATTGACTGTGAAAACCTTTTAGATGAATGTGATCCACAGCATTTCTTAGAGGTAAACACAGTTAGTTTTGGATTTGCTATAAAGTGATTTGTTTTTTGTCCATATTGTTTAAAACAGTAATTAATGTATTTTAAATATGATTTTGGGTGTGTGCTAAACAGTAGCTAAATTATTTTCTACTTGGATGTACACGGGGGCAATCCCAATAAAAGTGTCTTTTATTTTCTGCATGCATGCTCAGACAATTTCAGTAGATTATCTAAGCAGTTGAGTCATAATCTTTCAAGATGCCAACTCAGTGTTTAGTGGATTCAGAGGTGTCTTCATAAAGCACAACTAAATATGTATTCTGAGAGAAATGGGGGGCATTCAGAAGGATGTGTTCTATATGTACATGACTTCTACTACTGCAAGACAGACTGACATTGATTATTCATCTTGAAACATCTCCTTTCCTTTCAAGATGCACCAAGACAAATTCCTTGTATGTCCAATCACACTTGGCCAATAAAAAATTCTGTTCTATTCTATTCTAAGATATCCAAACAGACTAATTTTATTAAAATCGGTGTAGAAAACAATGCATAGAATGTTAGACTTATCAAACAATAAAATATAGCTAATAAAACAAAGCAAGACTAAATATCAAAAAATTGATTCCAAATAAATCTTAATGGAAAGTAAGAAATGAGATAAACTGAAAAGCAACATAAAATGACACAGAATGAAAGTAATTTTCCATGATTTAAAAGGTCCAAACTAATTTTTTAGCTCTGAATCAAATGTGCAACATAGTTTGTTAGTTGGAGGAGTGATTGGGCATTGAATACTCAGACATGCAGACTTACATGACAGTATACAGACTTTTGGATGGTAGAATTACCATATTTTCCGGTGTATAAGACGACTGGGCGTATAAGACGACCCCCGAATTTTCCTGTTAAAATACAGGGTTTGGGCTATACTCGCCGTATAAGATTACCCCTCTTCCAACGCACACCAAATAAAAATTAAAAAACATCAACTGGCTCACCCACAATGTAAAAGCAACTGTGCTAGACCCAAAATGGCCCCTGCAACAAGCAGGAACCTCACACAGCCACAAAAAGCTCAAAAAAAAAAACAACTTTCACACTTTACACACACACAACACAACACAACTGGCTCACCCACAATGTAAAAGCAGCTGTGCTAGACCCAAAATAGCCCCTGCAACAAGCAGGAACCTCACACAGCCACAAAAAGCCCAAAAAAAACAACTTTCACACTTTACACACACACAGCACAACACAACTGGCTCATCCACAATGTAAAAGCAGCGGTGCTAGACCCAAAATGGCCCCTGCAACAAGCAGGAACCTCACACAGCCACAAAAAGCCCCAAAAAACAACTGTCACACTTTACACACACAAAATTCCACATACAGCTTTGTGAGATTTTGTGTGTTTGTGTAGTTAGAGTGAATCACTACAGAAACACACTAAATCTCAGAAAGCTGCACAAATATTTTATTTTATTTTATTTTTATTTTTATATGAAAGCTAAATTTAAAACTTCCTGAACTTTAAATGGCTAGGTCTAAAAAAGAACAACTAAAAAAACCCCAATTGACTTTTTTTTTTAAAGCTCCCAAAGGGGGAAAAAACTTACCCAATAGAACAGGGGTCTCCAACCTTGGCAACTTTAAGACTTGTAGACTTCAACTCCCAGAATTCCTCAGCCAGCTTTGTTTTTCTGGCTGAGGAATTCTGGGAGTTGAAGTCCACAACTCCCTGCCTGCTTGATTGCAGGCAGGGAGTTGCTTGCTGATGGAATGGATTCAGGCAAGCAAAGCAAGGCAAGCATTGCGACTAGCAGCTAAGGTAAGCAAGCTGGAGGGGGAAAACTTTTTTTCTTCTACATGGCTCTGGCGATCCCAGCTGAGTTGCCTGATTAGCAGATCGTCAGAGCTTGGATCACCACAGCCATGTGAAAGGAAAAAAAGTTTTTTCCTTCTACATGGCTCTGGCGATCCCAGCTGAGTTGCCTGATTAGCAGGCAACTCAACTGGGATCGTCAGAGCTTGGATCGCAAGAGCCATTTAAGGCTCGTCAGAGCCTTTTGGGCTGGTCTGCCTGGTTACAGGAGAACGACACCCGGCGTATAAGACGACTCCCGACTTTTGAGAAGATTTTCATGTGTTAAAAAGTCGTCTTATACGCCGGAAAATACGGTAGAAACAAAATATTTGAGGATTTCATTGAATAGATTCCCAAAATGCCTTCATTTCAAGCAGTATATCAGATCTTCAAATTTTTTCTTGATTTTACATGTTGAAACAATCAGTATAGTCTATACTATTGGTTAATTATCTAATTTCTGAAAAATATTGTGATAATATGGTGGGTTGTAATGAACTTAATTTTCATTTTTCTTAATTCACAGGTTGCATGCAATTTGAATCAAAGGTAAGTTAAAGTTGATTAAGCTCGTTAGTTAATTGTAAAATCTTGAAAATATTTTTAAGTGTGAAAGGTACTTTATGCATAAAGCTAATTGTATGTAATTACTTTCAATAGAAGAAAATGATTTTGTTGCTTTTTTAAAAAATCACCAGATACTTTACTATTTGATTTTCTTTATCAGATTTTTATGTGCTGATTTGTGTAAAAATTTCTGACTATATTAAGTGAAACATCTAAGGAAAATTATGCTTATCGAACAGTGATAAGTTCAATATTGGAACTTACTGTTTTGAGGCAAGTAAAAGTGTAACCTTTTGTCTTAAGTATATTTTCATAGACAAATATTAAGGGATTTTGAATTTTTATTCTGAAAAAAGTCACATAACAAGCTTCCTTAACTGGTCAAATTCTGATTATGATTTATGTTCTTAAGTCAAGAAGTCTTTCTTATGTGAAATGTTAATATTAGCTACATAGTTAATAAATATAGTTTAAAATTAGATTGGTACAGTTACCAATCAGGTAGACAAATCCCTGTTCACAATGTAAAAAATAAGTAATTTTATGAATTTTTTTTGATGATCACAAACCTACTTAGTTCTTATCTTCTTTCAATAATTTCTCCTCATTTGGTTGTCTGGGTTTTATTTTTCCTATTCCTTGAGCTATTTGTAAATTCCAGGATTTTTAAATTAGTTTTCGACCAATGTTTTTTTCTGACAGTAACTCCATAAAAATCAAGTTGTTTTTCACTTAGTTATTTTATTTCATTTAGATCAGTTGTGCTTGACACAAATAAGTTTCTTTAATTAAATGTTTCATTTGTATTGTGTTCTACATTTATAGATGTTTTTTATATACTACTGCTCATTTTTTTAAAAAAATCAGCAAGAGGGAATCCCATATAATTGTATTTTTATTATTGTACAGAATGAAGACTCAACTTGAGCTGATGCAGATGGCATCTGGTCATGAAGATCAGCCAGAATGCAAACAAATACAGCTAGATATCAAATCTATAGTTAAGGATATTTCAGCCTTGACTATCACTGAAGTTAGTTTGGATATTCCAAAAGGTAGGATGATACAGCTGTTGAAATGATTCATACTTATTTTAAAAGCTTTTCTTTATATAAATAGGGAACTTTTTCCTTTGTAGTTATGTTTCATTTGCTCCACTAATTGTAAACATGGAAGTTATGGCTAAAACTATTTCACTGTATTTAATATAGTCTATATAAAATACATTTAATATAGTCATCAGTATATAAGACAATGCACTTTTCTCTCTTACCTTTCATCTTAAAAGCTGACATTCCTTCAGGAAATAGTGAACCTTCTACATCTGCAAGTCCTGAAAATAAATGGGAAGATAAAATTGAACAAGATAAGTTCCATGTAAGTTACCATATGTAGAAGATGGTAATAGATGTTTCAGTTGGACTATCAAAACATTTTTTAATTTAAATATCTTTTTTTAGCCAGTGCCAGGAAAAGATGTTTTGGAAAATGGTAAGAATATTCCAACTCAGTATATGTCAGTGTCAGCAACTACTAAATTTCAAAACATAAGTCATGAGGTAAGATTACATGTTTAGTCTTAATGCCTTTGTAATTCAAATGTAAACTGGGCGGCTCGGATACTTGAAGGTTTCCTGTATCTGGCTGGATACTATTCTTTTTAACCCAATTGCAGTGACCTCACAAATAGAGACAGACTTCAATAAAATATTCATATCTTTTCTCTTTTCATCTTGAAACACATTTGTTTATTTGTGTCAGAAGCATCACAATTAAAATAAGCATACTATACAACATAACATTTAAAATATAAAAGATTAAAATATGTACAAATTAAACAAATCTCACCTAGAAACTAGCAATACTAATTATGTTCTGTCGTGCTGCCATGAGCTTCTCAAGTGTACACTGATCAGGACAAAAATGGCAGGTATACATATGTATATGTATATCTACATGTCACCAGAGTCGCAAAAGTCAGAAGGCACCCGATAGCCCCATTTATTCAGCGGGTCTCTGGATCTTGTTCCCATGGACATTCTATTCAACAATTTCCATACTTTCCAGCTTTCATCAGACCCAGCTCCTCCATTGGTTCCATCCAGATTGGTTTTTTGTTGCTTTCCATAAGTCCATTCCGCTTTCAAATTCTTTAAAGTCTTTTGTTGACCTAAGAAAGTTTTTTTCTGGATTTTACTCTCTCATGAACTGGTTGTAGGACATAGAGAGGGTGTTGTCTAGATATAGAAGATTTAAGCCTCTCTCTGTATGCTGCTGCTTCTCTGCAAACAGCAGGCGGGTCAGTGTTGGCTAGATCTTATCTAGAGGGTAGTTTTCAGGCATCAGGTAATAAATCTGCTAGCTTTATTCAGAGCAACATCTACTTTCCCAATGTGTGCTGATTTATACCAAGTAACAAAGAACCAGAGGTATTGTCTTAAGGAACCTTGGTAGATAGAGCTCATTAATTTCCTGAGGATGTTGTTTCATCCACTGACCTTCATTTTAATATTGGTTCAGTGCTGCTTATATGATCTAGCCCTATCTAGAGTGACCCCTAAATATACAGGGCTGTAGCAATTCTCCAATAACTTCCTATTCCATATAATATGCAGTTTCCAGCAGCCTACTTATTTCCAAGATGGAAGGCACATATCTGAGTTTTTGCTGGATTTGGTCTTAACTGGTTATCACAATAGTATTGATCCAGCTCTACCAGGGTTTCAGTTAAACGGTGTTCAATCCCCTCAAATGTTTCTCCCTGTACAGCCATTGCCTGATCATTAGCATATAATTGTTAGTACTTTCAGGGAGTGGTTGATCATTTGTATAAATATTAAAAAGAATTGGAGCCAATACACTATCTTATGGTAAGCTGTTTCTTTGGTTCCTCCATCTACTTCGCCTTCCCCCTGGAACTCCACAAAAAATATACGGTTGTCAAGCAGATTCCTGATGATATTTATATTTAAAATCTTTAGTCATATCATGAACTTTTTCCTTCAGCTTCCTAAGATTGATGGTATCATATGTAGCTGTGAGATCTATGAATGAAGTTCCTGTAACATTGCCTTTTTGGAATCCATCTTTGATATAGCGGGTTAAATTCAGGATATGAGTGATGCAACTTTTTTTAGAGCAAAATCCAGCCTGCTGTGGTATGAGAAAGTATTCTACAGCTACAGTAAGGCGATTTTGTATCATTCTTTCAAAGATTTTGTAGGTATGGCACGAGAGAAGTTGGACTGTAGTTCTTAGGGTTATTGGCCTCTTTCCCTAGTTTTAAAACTGCTACAACTGTAACCTTTTGCCAGACACTAGGAATCTTACATTGTTCCAAGCATTCAATTAAACATTTCTAGTAGCCACTGTTTTGCTTTTGGCCCCAATTGCTCTATCTGTTCAATAAGGATGTCATCCAAACTAGCAGCTTTCTCTTAGTTCTTCCATAATAAAGGAGGACGATAAGTTAGTCGTTTCATCTTCTTCATTTCTATTGATCTTGATCTTCTGTTTTGGTGGCCTTTGATCTGGGTTGCCATTCTTAAGAAGCCGATTGGCTATTCTGTCTGCAATCATGTTGGCATAATCTCTAGAGCAATTTGGGTCATTATTCAGGCAGCTCAACAATCTCCAAACTTTATGGCTACTTATGTGTATGTCCAGTTCCTCTATTGTTTTAATCCAGCTTCAGCTATAGAAGTAATTAACTGTTGGCCTGCATTCACTGTGTCCTCTGCCATAGAATCCACTTCAAAAAGAGAGAGATACTTCTGTGGTTTTTCGTTTGTTTCCACTGTAAGGCCTTGGATATAGTTGGTTTTACAACCCTGTAGGACTGATAGCAGCGAACATTTTTTAATGGCCTCCACAAAATTGTTTAATAGCAATAGCACTTAGACTTATACATTACTTCACAGTGCTTTACAGCCCTCTCTAAGTGGTTAAAGTCAGCATATTGCCCCAACAATTTGGGTCCTCATTTTACCAACCTTGGGAGGATGGAAGGCTGCCTCAACCTTGATGAGACTTGAACTGTCGGCAGTCGGCTGTCAGCAGAATTAGCCTGCAATACTGCATTCTAACCACTGCACCACCATGGCTCTTTAGTTTGGTTTAGGTATTAATTGAATAATAGCACTGTCCAACAGTCTTTGAAATTTAGGCCAGTTGGCTTTTTTAAAATTAAAGTTATACCTACATCTAAAGGGGATACTGTGAAGCTGAACTACAGCAGTAAACTGACACATAATTTGGCCAGTGCTGAGGATTTGGAATAGGTGACATTGTTGGATTATACAATCATTCACAAATATCAAATCTGGGTTATATCTTCTGTGCCACTGTTAAATGAAGCTGGTAATTAGTTGTCATGTAAAAGAGTCAGGTTATTCAAATCCACCCAGTGTATTACAGCCTCCCTGTTTCTTTCATCTTTTATACGAAGTATGTATACTGCTAATATTACTTGGATCGCATTTTGGGGGGAAAAAATTATGATTCACCCTATAATATAACCTTATTTTTCCTACTGTGCTATTTCTGGATATTTATTTAGTAATATCTAACTAAATTTAAGTACCGTAACATGTAACTTACTTAGTAATATAAACAATCCATCAAGTCAGTTTTGACTCCTGTTGACTATGTGGGTACTCCATGTAGTTTTGGGGGGCAATAACACAAAATTGGTTTGGCATTGTTACCTTCCAGAATATTTTTTTCAACTTAGGGTATAACCTACAGTAGAGATTTGGGATTTCCTGGTTTATTAACAATGTTCAGCATTGTTCATCTTTTTTAAGATCACCCAAAGTTGGTTCAGTCAGGTCTGCTACATTTTAGATAAATCTAAAATGCTGGTAGAAAATAATTATAAAACCAGCTAATCATTTTGGGAAATTTGCAATAAGTATGGTATCCTCTTCTATTTTAGGAGCTGCGTTATATACATTACATGAAACGTGAAGTACATTCAGATGAATTACATGCAGAGAATTTACATGAAAGAAATACATTGCCAAAATTTTGGTTTTCAAAAAAGGTAATTTCAGGAAATGGCTTGTTTTGCCTAGATGTTGAAACACATAATCAGAAGAAACAAAATTCGCAAATACTACGACGACAAAGCACCGATAAATGTAGTTTATCTAATTCCCTTGGTTTTACATTCAAAACACAAACCCCAAACTTCAATTTTTATAGCTCAAATACTAGTTGTAATGTATTAGACCCAAAAGGCACTCAAAATGACACCAAGAAAACTAACTTGTTGGAAAATACCAATAGATATCTTAAGACAGAAAAACCTTTGCCAACTCCTGTAGAAATGTATCCTTCTAAAACCCTGTTCTCATTTACTGCATGCCCAAATGTATCTGAGACAGCTATACAACCAAAAAAGACTTTAAAACCAGTCTCAACAGAAGTTATGGAGTATTTTTCAAATTTTGGTGCCAACTTGAAAGTGTCATCTACTTCATCTTTCCAAAAACAAAAGTTAGTGTTGTCCACTTCCTTTCTGGAAAATCCTAAAAGCAAAGTTTGCAACCTGAGAAATATAAATGGGAAAATCTCTTCATCCTTCTCTACAAAAATTGCTGCTACTACTACTATTAGTACTAACACAGCCATCAATTTTAATCCAAATGTTACTGGAAAACATTTTTCCTCAGATTTATCTTCTGAAAGTAATTATTTTGAGACATCTAAACAGAACATTTCAAAGCAGTCACCAATACCTAGAAGTTTATTTTCAAATAATTGTACTTGGACAGGAAATACTCCATATATATATTGTGTCAAAAAAGCTTCCAGAAATAATTATGAGACTTTGATTTCTCCAGCAATGTCTTTCAATAAAACTCAATATGCTTATAATAAATCAGAAGTTAACTCAAAAGCTAAAATTGCATTTGAAAAAAAAACCTGTTTCATTCAGAAAAAATGGACCTGTGTATCAAAAACAAAAGGCAATATGTCATTCGTCATTATTCTGCATGGGCACATGTCTAAAATCTCAAAATGATAATATTGTTTCTCAGCAAAATTTAGTCTGTGATTCATATGCAAGCAGCACTTCAGTTTCCATTGATCATAATGAAAATAATTTTTTAGAAAGTCATCCATTAGCTGTCCAAGAATATAGATCTCCTTCAATACTTAATGAAACAAATTGCACAGCAAATTCAGATCCTGATGTTGAAGATGTAAATCAAGTGTCCACTGCTAGTGACCAAAGCACTCTATCAGAATATTTTTCTGTTTCTGAAGATATAACAACCCAGCCGGAAACTGAACATGTGTAAACAGAATGAAGCAGTTTACCAAGTATAAAAATACATATTAATTTTCCTTCAGAGGAACATGATCAAATTAAATTTCTTTCCTGATGTTTTAGTAGAATCAGATACAATATTTTGAAGCATAGTGCCAGCATTTTTTTTATTACATGTAGAATATTAGCATTCTCATTCATAATAATCATTTGGGCAAATAGTTACAAGAATTTTTACTTATATATTTTGTAAAACATATAAAACACTAGGTCTGGTTTTGAATATGAATTCATCTTCAAAAAATCAATTATTTATAAAAGCAATAATGAACATTTTTCTTGTGAGTTGGCTTTACTGAGTCATTTTTTTGTTTCTAGAGCTTGTGGCGTAATGTTACTTTCCTTGTGATTAAAGTCCAAGGTAAATCAACATTAAACCTCATGTCCATTTCCAGTACAGGAAATCATGTTTCATAGTAATGGATTGAACTTTCAAAGCCACTTACAATAGCATTTACATTTGTTTCCCATTCCAAGGTTTAGAAACCATGGTCTCTAAAGCTGGAATATATACATCTAATGTAAAACAATATAACACTTTAATTTTTATTTTGTATCTGTTTCTACCATAGAAAGATCTTCCTTTAATAATTATTTAATAATTCTCTATTTAATAATTATGTATTTAGATTTTTTATTTATCTGCAAATATCGCTTCCTAATACAATATGGGAACTTTTTTTTTTTTTTTAATATATGCCGCCCTTCTCCGGAGACTCAGGGTGGCTTACAGTGCGTTAAGCAATAGCCTTCATACTTTTGTATATTTTATACAAAGTCAGCTTATTGCCCCCACAAACCGGGTCCTCATTTTACCCACCTTAGAAAGGATGGAAGGCTGAGTCGACCTTGAGCCTGGTGAGAATTGAACTCGCAGTAATTGCAGGCAGCTGGATGTTAAATGCTACCTTAGTAGGAGGCATTAAGCCTCCTACGCTACTCAGGCTCCTTGTTAATAGAATTCTGCTAAAATCTGTTGTAATTAATAATCTATCTTGGACAGCTGCAGAAATAATATACCCAGAACATGAGATAATAGTTCAATTAATTTAGAAGATAAGGTACTAAAATAAACTGCTTTATATACAGTATCCCATAATGTATTCCCTATGTCATGTTGACCACATTAATACCATATGGAAAAAGTACTTAATTTTACAAAATAAATTCTAAAACTTGAATATCACTAGTATATTCTATAATTTTTAAAAAATGCATGTCTTTCAGGAACAAATGTACCCTTTTATCAAGGCATTAATTGTAAACAATAAGATTGTAAATTCTGTTTTCTCCCTCCATGTTTTTGTATCTTTGGCACTGATCCCACAAATTGGTTACAGGGCAACATTCTGAAATTTTCTTTTCAGTCAGCTAATTTTGATACAATTGGCTACATTACAGTATTTAAAACATCCCAAACATACAAACCATTCCTCGTTTTGAGGCCCTTGCTTATTTTGATTCTGTTAGGTGTGATCTTTTATGTATTAATTTGCACTGAAGAGAGTTAAGAATTGCTTCCAAATAAACCTGTTTTAAGCCTGCACTGCTAAGAGACATAGCTGGTATTCCACTTGTCTCTCTTGTGTATTCTAGCTCAGAGGCCGTTCTTTGAAAATCACACTGCTTAATCATATTTAATTCTTTTGTAAGGGTCAATGAATACCTTACCTGCTCTTTTCCTCAAACTGCATCCTTAGAAGTCATATTCTGGAGTAATCGGCGTGTCATAAGAAACAGTTAGTAGGTAGTAATAATGGGTAGAGCAGGATGATGCTAAATAAAGCTGACATCCTTATGTGCCCATAATTTTGTTTGTTGTTTGATATAGCACCAAACTGACATTGGTTGATCTTTAAAAAAAGTAACGTAATTTGGATCTGTTTGGTATTAAGATGGAAGACAGCCAAAATATTCCAGAGCTGTATACTGGGAAGGAAAAGCATACTTATTTTCATATAAATGCTAAGAGAGAAGGAAAAACGTATATGTCCATGTAGTCACAAGGAGTCAAACTTGACTTGAAGGACTAAAAATCCTTCTGAGACTGCATTTTTTCTTTTATGTGTTACAATGATTAAGCAAGTATTTTAAGGAATAATGTTCCAGCCTGTTATGCAATTGAACCCAGTATTTTTCAGCGTGATGTTTTTTCAGATATTTTTGCACTGTATAGTATTTAGTAAATTTAGTATTCCACGTTGTTCTCTAAAATTGAAAATCAAAAACATATTTTCAAAACTCAGTTGATTCCACAGGATTTAGAAATCCAATGTACTATGGTAACTTTAAAACTAAAAAGAGCCAAAAATGGGAAGAGGGGACAAAATAGATTATCCAAAAATCAATTACTAAGCTTATTCCTTCCTATAGATTCATTGAAGTACAGTGCAACATGATTTTGTATTTGGAAACGAAGCAGTTGGACAAAAGACAGCAGCATTTTTATTTTCAAACCATTTCACAGTTGACATCCAGAAGAACAAAGTAAGCAGAATGCAAAAGCAACAGAAATGGGTGGGAACTTTGCTGTTGGTCCTCCTCACGCAAGAAGGTGGGCAGCACTTAACTGAATGAATAATAAAATGTACAGATACAGTTGGCTAGATCTTATATTCCTTTCTGTCACAATACTCTTATTCAATGATGTACAGTTTATTTTTATGCTACCTTTTAGTTCCTTCAACAGTTAATTAGATTTACAAAAACAACAGTTACAAATAAAAATCAGTAAATAAAACACTGGTAGATGATCAAAAAGTCACATTTACTACACTCTTCCAAGCAAAAATTTTAGTCATCCTGATCCCAATGCCCAAAAAACAACCCAAGATTTTAAGTGCCTTTCTAAAAAGCCAAAAGGTTTGGGGCAACCATTCATTGAGGGGGGGGAGGAGATCATTCCAAAGGGCAGGCACCACAACTAAAGGTACACCTCGTAGGTCCCTTCAGATTATTGTGTTTCCTTGTAGGACATGTGGGCAGGCAGATAATATTGAAGAAAGGCAATCCTGTTAATAGCCTATCCATGGTAGACCTTTACAGGTAATAACATTCTGAATTGTATCTGGAAGCTTGTAAGAAGGCAGTGCAGGTGGTTAGTGGGGTTTATAGGTGTACTGAAGTATGCTAAACATATCCATGCCACTGCATCATGGACTATTTGAGACTTCAAGGTAGTCTTCAAGAGTAACCTCACATGAAGTATATTTCAATAGTGTAACAGAGAGGTAATAAGACGTGTGACAGAAAGCTGGGATTCCTGGTCTAAGAATGGACATAATTGGGCAAGATGAAATTGGGCAAAGATCATCTGGTTGTAGGTGCCATCTGCTCTTTGAAAAGAAATTGAATCCAGGAGAAGACACCACATTGCACACTGGATTTGAGCAGGATAATGTAACACCATTCATATCCAAAAATATTCACCAATCCCTGGTATCCTGATATACACGTGAAATAATTTTTGCCTACTACGGGTGATGTCCACTGATAATCCCAATTGAAAACAACCAGCTTTATTTTTGTTAAAGTTCTTTCATCCTTATTCATCAGTACAAAACCCATCAATTTATGCCTCAAAGGCAAACAAATACCTTTATACATTATAGTTTCATTTGAAATCTATAAATGAATAAATTACATTTGGCTTACCACTTGTGAGACTGACAGAATACCCTGTAATTATTTGTTGCCTTGTCATTCCTGATAAGAATTCAGATGATGTTATGAGGCACCACTGTAGTATGCTGCTTTTAAATTCCTGAACATATATTACACACTACGTCAAAAACAATTTCTATATAACCAATTTTTTTTGCAAGTACAGTCCAAAGTCTGTCCCTTCTAATTGTGGAAATGGGAATGTAGAAAAGATTTTGTATCCAAAATACACTTTCAAATCAACTATAAAGTACGGTACTTGAAAGAAAGATGGAAAGATTAAAAACATTTAAGTGGTCTTTATGGTGTATAGAAGGAAACCTATGAATGTTTCTGAGGTACAAGAATTTAGCAAGGAAAGAAAGAATAGAATAGAGAGACTTTTACCTGCCTATAGAAAACATTTGGAAGCTGTTGTTTTCACGGTAACAGAATGAAGATGCTGAAAGATAATAGTTAATAGTTCACTTTCTTAATTAAACAACTGTATACAAATATCCTCCATTTAGATTTGCAGAAATATATTTGTTTACCTTTGTATTGTGCACAACGTGTCAATTTTATTGAATCATACAGCTGGATCAGGATATCTAAACTTTCGCATGCCTATATCAATAATGCCTACAGTATATTGTTTTAAAATGATTAGCATATTGGAATTTACCAGATTGTCTCGAACTAGATAAATCTAAGTGTGGGTCCAGTAAATGTGGATCCACACCAGGGGTGAAATGCTCCCGGTTCGGACCGGATCATCTGCTCCGGTAGTGACGGTGGGTGGTTCGGAGAACCGGTAGCCCCCACCACCACCATGCCCAGCTGAGCTGCACAATCATCAGAGGCTTTTTTTTTTAACTTTTAAAAGCATTTTTTCTACAACCTCTTCCGGCAAAAAAATGCTTTAAAAGTAAAAAAAAAAAAAAAGCCTCTGATGATTGCGGCTCAGCTGGGATCGTCAGAGGCTTTTCAAAGTATTTTTTTTCTGCAACCTCTTGGTCGAAGAGGTGGTAAAAAAAATGCTTTGAAAAGTCTCTGATGATTCCAGTTGAGTTGCCTGATCAGCAGAGGCTTTTCAAAACATTAGAAAAAATGCTTTGAAAAGTTAAAAAAAAAAAAGTTGGCCATGCCCACCCAGTCACATTACCCCCCACCAAGCCACGTCCACAGTACCGGTAGTAATAAATGTTACATTTCACCCCTGATCCACACTATTTTAAAGACCAAAGAGACAAAGTGCTGTTTTAAATCCAGTGATCTATTATTTTTCATACCTGATTGCAAAGTCTCTCAGCAGTGTAAAAATTTCTTTTTCATTAAAAAAAAAATATCCTCACAATGTTAAATTCTCATGTACTTTTAAACTCAGCAATTACATTCATTATAGAATTAGGAACATGAGATCTCCCTGTTTAATTTGAGCTCCAAATGGAAAATTTCTGAAGGCAAAGAAATGGCACCATCATGAGTATTAATAAATTGGCATACACGTGGGGCTTACATCACTGGTGGGTTCCTCCTGGTTCAGCCGAGCCGGTAGCGGTGATGATATGACATCACCAAACCGGTTCTGCCCCCCCCCCGCCCCTTCTTACCTTTTCTTTGGCCCCACCCCCAATCTATTGCTGCCTCAGTCCCAGCTGATGGCTAGAGGGAAAAAAACTTTAAACTCTTGCCGCGGGGCTTCAAAGGGCCGCCCTACAGCTGATCAGTGTTAAAAGAAAACAAATGAGTAGAACGGTGCCTGCAAAAATAAATGGGTAGACCCAGTGGTGGGATTCTACTTCGGTAGAACCGGTTGTTAAATAGTTAAGCAGTTCGGAGAACCAGTTGTTAAAAGAAATCTCCTTTTGTTTTTTTCCACTTTACAGGGTTAATCCTGTAAGGATTAATTACAACATTTGGTGGTGTTTCCTAGCCTAATCTTTATTACAGAAACTGCCTCTCCAGCAGTATGCCCAGACTTACTGTCACTTCCGGTTCCGGAGGCTATTTTTTTGCTTGACTTTCTTAAAGGGGAAGGGTTGTTTTAAGCTTTTTACACCGCTGTTGGGAGGAAATACTTCCCTGTTGGAGTTCTTCCAGCCAGGGTGCAATCTTCAGCACTTTGAAGAAATAATTGAATCCTTTTATGCATATGGACTACTCAGAGGGCTGAAAAAGTTATTTTTGACTGGTCCTCGCACTTTTGACCAGTCCTCGAACTTACGACTGTCCTCACATTTTACATTTTTTGCCCTATCTTGTCACCATGGTGAAGAGAAGCAGTTGTGAAATGAGTGACATGGTTGTTAAGAATGCTGCACGGGCATAAATGTGAGGATGGTCATAAGTGTGAGGACCAGTCAAAAGTCAGAAATGACTTTTTTCAGCCCTCTGAGTAGTCCCTATACACATAGCCATGGCCACCTGGTCACATGACCTCCAAGCCACGTCCACAAAATAAGCCATACCCACAGAACCGGTAATAAAAATTTTTAGAACCCACCCCTGGCTTACATGTTGTTATAATTAGTCATAATCAAAAAGAAAATTAACTATAAACTATAACTATAACTAACTACAACTATATCATATACTGAAATGATGAAAAATTAGGGTTATGCCACATTCTTAGCTCCAAAAATAGTAGTAATCTCACTATATCTGTCTGTCCATCCATCCATCTCTAGATTAAAATTTTACTATTTTTCCTAATGTTTTGAATGTCCCAAAAGTGATTTTTCAGGAGGCAACTGGACTTGCTTGTTTTTTCTTTGAAGACATTTCACTTCTCAACCAAGAAGCTCTGACTGGATGGTGGGGAATGGAAGGATTTATATTCCTTGCAGAGTTGGTCATCTGCATCCTTTTAGAAGGTCTTTGAAGCACTTGGAGGCTTATCTGTGCTAATGATTCCTGTAGTCTGCAATTTTTTTCTGGAAATCTGTTCATTCTTCCACACCAGGGTGTTCATCCCAAATTGCATAGCTAAAAGCAATGGTGTAATTCAAATAATTTAACAACCAGTTCTCTGCCCTAATGACCATTTTGTATTTGTGTGTGTGTGTGTTCGTGTTCCCCCACCCCGCACAACATGCATTGCAAATCCAGGAGCTCAGAAAAAGTTCCCAGAGAATATACAGTGCAGCAGACCCTCATGGGGGTCCCAGGAGGCCCTGCATGGATGCCCTCCAAGTGCCCCGCTCACCCAGCATGCCCAGGTCCTCCTTGCTTGGCCTCATCTTGACTCTCTGGCTGATACCCACCACTGGCTGCACCACGTCAGTGCAGGTAGCTGACTGGCGCGGACCTCAGCTCCTGTCTTCCATAGCTGGCTAGGGCCAGCCCATCTGGAAGGGCGCCACAGGTGGAGCATGGGGGAACGCTCCGGAGAACATGAGCTTGACCACCCAGTACACGGTGTGCATCTTCCACAAGTATCTGAGTGAGAAAGCCCAAAGCCACTACCTCGAGACCATGGACAAGGGGGCGCTGTGCTCCATGTTACACTCTTTGTACACCAAGGCACGCTCCAAGAGCAGGCAGCACTACTCGAGTCATCGCTCATCAATATCCACAGCTCGCTCAACTGTTACCTCAACAAACCTCCTTATTGCCACACCCGCGACTTCACCAAGGATCCAGAACTGTGCACCGCTAACCTGACTGGCCGCCGTCATCCAGAAGCTGGAGGAGCAGGGCGCTGAGTTGGTGGTGCAAAAGCAAGCCATTACGTGCACTGATCTTCAGAAGCTCTACACCTGCAAAGTGTTCAGCACGCAAAGCTCCTTCGGGCTCCTGAACAATGTTTGCTTTGAGACGTGCATGTACTCCTGCACACGGGGCTGTGAGAACCAGCATGAGCTGGAGGAGGACTCCTTCAGATTGGCCATGGACAAGGACAGGTGCAAGTTTGTCTACTTTAAGGCCCTGGGGCCATATCATAAGTCACACTCATCATCTTGGAGCAAAAAGCGCGCCAAGAGCAGCAACGAGGAGAATTTGCCACACATGTACAAAACCAGCATGGAGTTCTGCCCTTACGCCAGTTTTGTGTAATATGTGGGGAAGCGTAACTCGTTCTGTAAGGCCTTTTTTGTGAATGCATGGGACAGGGGATTAGTAATAGCAAAAATAGAACTGCTTGATTATCCTTTTGGAATTACAGTCTAGTATTATGTAGATCAGTTCAGGAGTTTTCGGAGGGTGGAAAATACTGGCCCCTGAGAATGGTTTCATTATTGCTCCATAAGAACATTATATTCTATCTTTATTATATATATATATAAAGTAGGAAGCCTCCATCATGGTAAATACTATTAGTGTCTTCCCCAACAAAAAATAACATGGTGGCACAGTTAGAATGCAGTTTTGCAGGCTAACTGCATTCCCACTGCCAGGGGTTCTATCCTGACTGACTCAAGGTGACTCAGCCTTCCATCTTGCCAAGGTCCGTAAAATGAGAACTCAGATTGTTGGGGGCAATATGTTGACATTTGTAAACCGTTTAGAATGGGCTGTGAGGCACTGTGAAGCTGTATATAAGTCTAAGTGCTATTGCTATTCAAGGCATTAACATGCTTCCTTGAAAATAAAAAAAAATCTAAACTACATGAAGATGCATTTTTGCTAGAAGCCAAAAGATATTGGGATAAAATGTAACCAATATAAGGAGAGTCTGGAAGGAAAAGCTTATAAAGAAAAGTTAGAGATACTATGTCAAGACTGAACCGCTTTTGAAACTTTTATCGCTATTCAACTTGCTAAAGAACTGTGGGGAGGGAAGGGTAAGAAAGAATGCAGATGCTCCAGGGATAGACCATGAGACCCAAGAACCCACCAAGGTCACTGATGCAGGTGTCTGACAAGTGAACTGTTCTCAAAATAAAAGGACAATTCATAATTGGACATTATGACCCGATCCAAAGGGTGAGCGGAGAAAGCAGAGCAGCCACTGGTGTGAGAGGAAGGAGCTGCAGCCAGGACCTCCCTCCTTGAAGGAGCTGTGGCAGGATAAAGTGGAAAAGGCTGCGAAGGCATTTGCTCTGATCCCACTGGGGGTTGCTGTGATCCAAGGATCAAAGTTGGAAGCCAAAAAACGTGGATTAGGAAGAGCTGGTAGATGAAGTACCTGACTGTATCCTGCAGCTGAGGGAGAGGTTTGTTAGGATGGAGGTGCAAGGTGTGGTGTACCTGGTAGCCCTGGGACCAGGAGCGGGAGCTGGCCAAGCCCAAGCCTCCACAAAACCCTCGCTGTCACAGCCCCAACTCGCAACATTGGGGTCTGTGGCTCAGACTGCGAGTCCCCCCAAAAAACCATCCCTCCCCAGATAGCCCTGAGAAAACCCCAAGTGCCTCAGGGTATCACAGGACTCCAGGCACAAGTGATCCTATAGGTGGTGAGGTGCCGCTGGGTTACATGCTGGTTACAACCAAAACCCCCATCTCTTGAAAGCCACATTCGACAGGAGGCCAGAGAAGTTAGCCTACTTCCTGAGCCAAGTGTGGAGCCACATGGACTGGTAAAGGACTGCCTATCCAGATGATGTCACATGCATGAATGCCATCACTGCGAGCCTGAAGTGGGAGGCTGCAGACTGGGTGGTGTTCCTCCACAATGAAGGAGCTCTGGAGTTGGGGAATGTTGATGTCTTCATGGAGGTGCTTTGGACCCAATTCAGGGACCACTCACAGACCCACTGAGCAGAAGCAGAGATTTGGACCATAAGACAGGGAACCAGGTCAGTGGCTGAATACATTTGAAAGTTCTGAGGCCTGGTGGGGAACCTGAGAGGCTAGCCAGAGCAATTGCTGGTCTACCAATTTCAAAGTAGGCTGAATCAGGAGCTGTACCAAAACTGCCTGCCCCAAGGAATCCCAGATGAGCTCCACGCATCGTACCAACTGGTGACTACAAGTAGAGTTAGACCTGATGGAGTACAAGCATCATGCTGGGCTCGAGAACTGACTAAGGAGGAGCCAAGGGGATGTTCACTGGGACGGAGAATCCTGGTAGCCCTGCCTTGACCTCGAGGGAGACCCACGGCGCCCAGCAGGAGCCAGTTTCCAGTATGGGAAGGAAGGCCATCGGGCCGTGACTTGCCCAGTGCCACAGACGGTGGCAGCCCAGAAAGCCCCTAGCCAACCAAAGGCCAAGAAAGTGCCAAAGAAGGTGAAGGAGAAGATGCAGATGGCACATCAGATCATGGAGGTCTCTCCCCAGTCCAGCAAATGGGAGGAAACTCTGATCCCCAGCAAATCCAGCCTGGTCTTCTAATGAAAGAGACCCAATAGTAAGTAGAGCCATCACCCCTTTCACTGACTAAGTGGAGATTGTCGTGCCCCACTCAGGAACCCAGGGAGGTTTCACTGCCCTAATAGAGTTGGGCTGCACCCACTGTTTGATCAGCTTACAGACAGTTAAAATGTTGGGAATAATAGTAAGGAGATTGAGACAGCCTATGAAGTTTGAGCAAACTGATGGCTCAATCACAGGGGGGAGGTGATGCCTGCCACATGCCTGACAGAGCCAGTGAGCATGAGAGCAGGGAGCCACAAAGAGACTATCTGATTCATAGTGGCCCCATAAAGGCAGAGACCATAATACTGGGATTCTCATGGTTGAAGAAATAAAACTCAGTGATGGATTGGGGAAGGGACCAGTGGCACTTAAAGGAGGGAATGAAAAAACTAAAGCTAGCAGGAAAGATGCACAGAACAGGCCAGGCGTGGCTGAGAAAGGAAAAGAGGATTGAGCCAATGAACACCCTAGCAGAACCTGAACCAGGGAAGCTATCCATCCCAAGACAGTACAGGGACCACACAGAAGTGTTCAGTGAGAAGGAGTCCGATATACTCCCTCCCCATCATCCCATGGACTGTGCGATTGAGATATTACTGGGGGCAAAGCTGCCTAAGCCAAAGATGTAATAATAATAGCCTTTATTATCATTATACATCATGTATACAAAGAAATTGATTTAGCCTCTACTGGTGCAATCCATAACAGAAAATACAAGACAATACAATTCCCAATTTATACAAGTAATTGGGGAAAGAAAAAAACTAGTCATACATTTCCATATGAACGTGGAATGATTGTGATTGTGTTTAGGAGTCTGACAGCCCATGGGTAGAAGCTGTTTTTAAACTGTTTGTCCGGCTGGCTATATGTCAATGTCTTCTGCCTGATGGTAAAAGTGAAAAAAAACACTGGCCAGAGTGTGAATCATCCCTAAGTATCTTCCTTACTCTGCTGAAACAGCGAGACCTGGTGATGTCATCCAGTGGTGTTAGAGGGCAACCAATGGTTTCTTGTGCCAAATTGATTACTCTCTGTAGTGTCTTCTGTCCACAGCTGTTAAACCAGTGTACTATACTGTTATACAGTATGGGAGGACACTTTCTATCGTGGACCGATAGAAAGAAGTAATCAGCTGTTATTCCACCTGATTTTTCTGCAGGACTCTAAGGAAATGAAGTTTCTGTTGAGCCTTACTATCCACCAGGGATGTGTTGTTTTTCCAGGTGAGATCTTGACTAATGAGCACTCCCAAGAATTTAAAAGAGGAAACCCTCTCCAGATGGCCCCCGTGATATACAATGGGGCAGGTTCCTCTCTGTGCTTCCAGGAATCCAGTACCATCGCCTTTGTCTTGCTAGTATATAGATGTAAATACTAAAGATGTATGTGATGACCCTGAGGGAGATGGAGGAGCTGTGGAGTTTCATGGATAAGAATCTGGCTATAGGATTCATTTAGCTGATGAAATCTTGAATAATAGCCCCCATACTTTTCAAAGAGAAGGAGGATGGGTCCATGAGACCGTACATGGATTTCTGTGGGATTAATGATGTTTGCATCAAGAATATGTACCCTTATGAAGGACATGTTGGGGTACCTGTCCAAAGGGAAGGAATTTATCAAACAATTTGAGGGAAGCATATTACCGAGTAAGAATTAAAGAAGGAGATGAGTGGAAAACAGCGTTCAGTTGCCCCTTGGGATGCTACCAATTCCAAGTGTTGTCTTTTGGACTGCAGGGGGGGCCATCCATGTTCATGAAACTGATAAACGAGGTGCTGCACAAGCATTTGTACCTGGAGGACATTCTTATCCCGAAACAATGGAGGAGCATGTGAAGTTAGTGCGTGAGGTGCTCCTAGACTCTAAACTCTATGCTAAGCTATCAAAATGTGATTTTCATAAGACTACCCTGGACTATTTGGGGTACTGAATATTAAGCAAGGTGGTAGAGATGGACCCTGGGAAGGTGAAAGCAATATTGGAGTGGGAGGCCCCCCCAGATTAGAAAACAGCTGCAAAGTTCCTTGGGCTTTGCCAACTTCTATAGACAGTTCATTCCATCATTCGCCCAGATCGCTCTACCAATCACAGAGCTGCTAAAGACCGGAGGCAAGGGAATGAAGCCTAAGCCCTCTGAACTAGACTATGGAATACCAAATGGCTTTTGAGAAACTCAAGTGGTTGTTTGTGGCAGAGCCAGTGCTTAAACATCTGAACCCAGATGAACCATTTGTCATCCAAGCCGATGCCAGTGATGTGGCAGTGGGGACTATCCTACTTCAAAGGAACACTGAAGGGAAGCTGCAGCCCTGTCCCTACACATCCCGTAAACTCACCAATACAGAAAGGTGGCAGTGTGGGAAAGGAAACTTGTGCTGTTCAATGGGCACTATTAACAGTGAGGCAGTTTTTGGAAGGTAGTACGAGCCAGTTTGAAGTAGGGACAGACCACAAGAACGTGGAGTCCTTGAGGACACTGAGAAAGCTGTCTCCAAAACAAGTACGATCAGCTTAGTACTTCAACTGATTCAATTTCATGCTTAAGTACTTGCTGGGGAGGGGGATTTCTTGGCAGATGCACTCTCCCAGATGCCCCAGTACAAGAACACCCAGGAAGAGGTAGTCAACTCTATCATCCCCTCCAAGTAATTAGTATCCCAAACCTCTGAGTAGCATTGATCGCAAACCGCTCCCCCATGACCCTACGAAGGGTTGGCGTGACAAGTAAGGGAAGCCCTACAGGAATATGAGTGGTTCAAAGCCTGTTTGAGAACTCAGGTCTTATAGTGGAGTCATGATATGAAACCAGTTGGTCACTTCAACTTTGTACAAACCTGGCTAGGACGCAGTTCTGGTGGCCCAAGATGTGAAAGGACATAGAGAGCTATGTGGTGAGCTACCCGGTGTGTGCGTCCATGAAGCAAATGCCAGGAAAGATCCCTGATTTACTGCAGTCGATGGCTAACCTTAGCAGGCTTTGGGAAGAGATCACCATGGATTTCATCATGGAGTTGCCAGAGAGTCGAGGGGCACTGTGATTTGGATAGTAGTCTACTTGTTCTTGAAGCAGGCTCATTTCATCGTGTGCTCTAAGCTCCCCTCAGCCCAGAGACTAGCCAAGTTGTTCATGCAACATATCTACTGGCTGCGTGGAGTCCCGAGGCAGATCATTTCAGATCAGGGGGTACAATTCACAAAAGTCTGGCAGGAGTTTTTGAAGCTGATAGGTTCCTCCCAGGGGCTTTGTTCAGTGTTCCATCCAAGCATTAATGGATGGCAGAACAGGCCAATGTGATGGTGGAGCAATATTTATGTTGTATGTAAACTATCAGCAAATGAACTGGGTGGAACTTTTGCTGTATCCAGAGGTGGCCTGCAACAACTCAGTTCATAGCAGCACTGGATTTACCCCATTCAAAGTGAATACATGGATGGAGTTTGTACCCGTGCCTGAATTCCCAAGCAAGCCCCCCTCCTCAGTAAAACTGACAGTAGATGAACACCCTAAGAGAAGCCTGGGGAAATGTGATGAAAGCTTTAGGGAAAACAGGGGAGTCTCAAAAGAAACAGGCAGATTGGAGGAGGGCTCCACAAAAGGAGTTTAGGATTGGGGATAAAGTATTTATCCACAAAGTACTGAAACTTAGGCAACTCTGAAGGAAACTGGGCCCTAAATACATAGTTTTCCCAGTGGTGCGCATCATAAACCCAGTCACAATGGAGGTAAAATTGCCAAAAATGCTTGGGAAAGTCTACCTGGTGTTCCACTGAACTTTGGAACCCACAGCTCCAATTTAAGACAAGCAGAAAGCAAGCCTCCAGCCCCCATTTCTGTGAAAGGGAAGGAACTCCAGAATGAAGAATACCATGTTTCCCTGAAAATAAGACCCGGTCTTATTTTCTTTTGGGCCTCAAAATAAGCACCAGGTCTTATTTTGGGGGGATGTCTTAACTGCTTACCTTAGGACCACCGCAGCCAGGCTTCCTATGTCCTGACATCTGTCACACCGCTGCTTGACTTCTGCGGCCACTTGTGGCCAGACACTGTATGGCTCATCATGCCAATGCCCTCACACACAGCAGGAGGCACACACAGCAGGAGGCACAATTGCACCATTGTGCACATGAGCAGCAGCACTGTTGCGATGTGCCATGTGGGGTCCTGCCACAATCAGCGGCACCAGTGCAACGTACTATGTGGGGTCCTGCTGTAAGCAGCGGCATTGGCATGACCAGCCTTGCAGCATCCTGCCATGAGTGATGGCACCAGTGTAATACAGCCTCCTGCTGTGAGCAGTGGTACCAGCATGATGAGCCATACAGCCTGCCATGAGCAGCAGAACCAGCACGATGCGCCATGTGGCATCCATCCACAAGAGACCGCAGAAGAAGTCAGTGGCGCAACAGATGTCGGGATGTGAGAGGCCAGGGTCTGGCAGTCCTAAGGTAAGCAGGTGCAGAGCGCGTGGGGCAGCTCCATCCCCCCACCCCTACCCTAGCTTGGTTTTTATGCACGCACCTCACCCCACCTTGTACAACCACATGGTGGGTGGGGCTTAACTAGGGCTTATTTTGGGGGATAGGACTTATATTTAGTGCAGGCATGAAAATCAGGCTAGGACTAGTTTTTTGGGTAGGTTGTATTTTTGGGGAAACATGGTGTGAAAAAGGGAATATCTTTCAGAATTTAGGCACCATTTTTTAACTGGTTGTTTACATTGCTTTTTAACAGCTATCTACCAGCATACATTATAAAAATGTTTGTCCATAATTCCAATGCCTGTAATACTGTAAGGACCAGCTTCTCCCCCTCTTCCAAGAAAGTACAAACTCATGAGAACTTTGTATTTCAAAAGGAATCTTTTATTGAAAGGGATGAGAGCAAGTCAAAACTCAAAGCAGGCTCTGGGGTCCCTCAGGGCATGCAGTTCAGGATAAAGGAAATTAGGAACCCTGTCCCCACCTTCCCATGTGGATTCTGACCAATCCGCCGGTGTGAAGATGAATTGTACCATCCTCTCTGAGAAACAGCTACAAAGAGCTTCTCAGGGTCATTTTTACAATCCACTCGTTTTCCCCCTCCCCTTTCATTTCCCAAGGTGTGAGAATTCTCCAGGCATTCCTGGCGCCAGGCAACGGTTATAAATCAGGTTAACGTTTATACGAAGAGGACCAGGCAAGAAATTGGATACTTAGGACACATAGGAAAAGAACTAAATGTGACAACTCCAAATCCCCCACCTTCTTTCACGAAGAATGGCAGATACACGGATCTGATAAATACAGCAATTCCATACCATAACATTTCCCCCATCCTATGAGGGAAAGAAAATGTGGAGGAGGAAAATGTGTTCCTTAGATAGTATATGAACAAGAAAATAATTTGTTTTGCCAGGAAGCCAGGAAAAGTAATAGAGTGAGAATTTATAGAGGACAAAGTCAGTCCCTAAAAAAAAAGCAAACTACATTGTGCCTGATTAGCATAAAACCAGACTATTTCTAACTTCACTGGCCAGATTAGACATAACCAGTTTTTAAAAAATAAAAGGAATCTATTTTAAATAATGTCTTGAGTCATATCATACTCTAAGACAAAAAACAAATCAATTGTAGCTTAGCATGCTATAAACCCAAAAGTTACTTAATGGTTACTTGTCTCATAAGAACTCCTGTAACTGAATTGATTGAACAAGCTTACCGTGGTAAGTATGCAGGCAACACAGATGTAATATAGTTTATTAAATAATATACTAGGAAGCCTGGAATACTCCTGCCATCACCTTCTGGAGCACCTGTCTCTTGGCCAATCAAAGGGGATGATGAAGAAAAAAAGATTGAAGACTTTCCAGCTCTGGAAATTCTGTTCCCAAAATAGTCTCAAGCTAAGTGCCTCTTTGCTTCACACATACTTTCCTGTTCACTTCCCTGGGTTGTGCCAATTTCCCTTTCTTCATTTGATTTAACAGTCCATTAAATATTACACACTTTGGGGGAATCCCTATTGCACTTGCTCTTTTGTTTTATCTTGGATTGAAACTTCCTTTCATTTAGCAGCAATGTTTCTGTCATCAAGGTACAGCTATTGAATGGCTTTTATTCCTTCAAAGTAGAGGTAGTCCTCGACTTACAACAATTCATTTAGTGACCGTTCAAAGTTACAACGGCTTTGCAAAAAGTGACTTATGACCATTTTTCACATGATCATTGCATCATCCCCATGGTCATGTGATCAAAGTTCAGACGCTTGGCAATTGATTCATATTTAGGATGGTTGCAGTGTCCCAGGGCCATGTGACCACCTTTTGTAACTTTCTGACAAGCAAAGTTAATGGGAAAGCCAAATTCACTTAACAACCATGTTACTAGACAACAGCAGTGGTTCACTTAACAACTGGTTGTAAAAAGGGACAAAATTCATTTAACAAATGTCTCACATAACAATAGAAATTTTGGGCTCAATTGTGATCGTAAATCGAGGATTACCTGTTAATAACCTGAAATAGTTTGTTGGTCCTTTGATGAAAACTCATAATTTAATGAAGTAGGAAAAAATATAACTTTTATCATTGTCAGCACATTTAATGGCATTAGATTCATTGAACTATATTTTAAAAAATAACTAGATTGTACACACATACTGTTTTTAAATTTCAACAAGATGCAAAAGAGTAGGACTAAAAGACAATAGTATGAATATATATATATACACTGTTGATTGTGTTAATATATTAAAATTGCTCTCAGACCCATGCTTAACTTATTTTTGAATGCAAACAATACATAGATATCAAAATCACTAAAACAATAGATTACAAATTTACCCAGCAATGTTTATATTTCTGCTTAATATATCTGCTAAAAATGGAAAAACAAAAACATAGAAATAATATGTGCAAGTAATTGTTTCATAGGAGATGTGGGCATGTAATTAATCTATAATCTACCTTGTGCATTATGTACATTACATGCATATTTTCTGCTGTGACAAACTTTGTGCACTCTTTTATAACTCAGTAGTTCTCCACCAACTGTCAAATAAAAAAGTTTAAAAAGATGTTACAGATGGAGGAGATGGGCTTTGGGAAAAAATTTCTTCAGGCAATTGAAGCTATATACACAAAACAAAAGGCTAAGGTAATGATAAATGGAGAATTGTCTGAATATATTGAAACAGAGAAAGGCATTAGACAAGGATGCCCACTGTCCCCATTATTGTTTATATTGACATTGGAAGTGCTAAACAGAAATATTAGAGAAGAAAAGGAGATAAAAGGTATGAAAATTTGGAAAGAGGAATATAAACTACAAGCTTTTGCAGATGATTTGGTTTTTATCATGGAAGAACCCTTAACATCTATAAATAAATTGCTAGAAAAAATTGGAGAGTTCGGAGAAGTGGCTGGTCTAAAAATTAATAAAGGAAAGACAAAGATAATGACTAAAAACGTTGAAAAAGCAAAGAGAAGAATTGAGGGAGATTTCAAATATACAGGTTACGAATAAGGTAAAATATTTGGGGATACAGCTGACAGCAAGGTGTAGTTCTCTTAAGGAAAATAATTATAATAAGGTTAAATGACAGATAGGACAAGATTTGGAAAAATGGTGAAACTTGCAACTATCTTTAATTGGGAGAATTGCAACTATTAAGATGAATATTTTGCCTAGAATGTTGTATTTGTTTCAGACAATTCCGATAAAGTTGGATAAGGATTTTTTTACAAATTTGAATAAAATGATATTGAAATACATTTGGCAAGGGAAAAAGGCAAGAATAAAAATTAAGTTGTTACAAGATGCTAAAGTGAGGGGTGGCTTTGGTTTACCTAACTTTGAATTATATTATCAAGCAGCTAGTTTAATGTGGATCAAAGAATGGGTAACACTGAAAATTACTAGACTTTTGAATTTGGAGGAACATGATTTGTTGATGGGGTGGCATGCCTTTTTATGGTACAAAGGAACTAAAATACAGGGGTATTTTAGAAGACATCAGATACGTGAAGCATTGCTTTTGAATTGGGAGAGGATTAAAAAATATCATTATTTGAAGATTCCAGTCTGGGTATCTACAATTGAAGCTTTTTCATATCCAGTGATATTCAAAAGGGAACAAATTTATTTATTTATTTTATTATATTTCTATACCGCCCTTCTCCTGCGGGACTCAGGGCGGTGTACAGCCAGAATAAAACATAGCATATAAAATTTAAAAACATTTTTAAAAACAATTAAATAATTTTGGCCCGAATTTAAAACAACCCAATTAAAACCGAATTCGATTAAAAAACTGAGAGTATGGGATCAAGCCAGCCCAGCTAGATGGAACAAGTGTGTCTTCAGGGCCCGACGAAAAGTCCGGAGGTCTGATATCGTGCGTATCTCAGGGGGCAGGTCATTCCAGAGGGCAGGTGCTACCACAGAGAAGGCTCTCCCCCTGGGGGTCACCAGCCGGCACTGCCTGGCCGACGGCACCCTGAGGAGGCCCTCTCTGTGCAAGTGAACCGGTCAGTGGGAGGCTATTGGCGGCAGAAGGCGGTCTCGCAAATACCCCGACCCTAAGCCATGGAGCGCTTTAAAGGTGGTCACCAACACCTTGAAGCGCACCCGGAAGACCACAGGAAGCCAGTGCAGCTCGCGCAGGAGAGGTGTTATATGTGAGTGCCCCGTCGCTCCCATAATCCCCTGCGTGGCCGCATTCTGGACCAACTGCAGCCTCTGGGTGCACCCCAAGGGGAGCCCCATGTAGAGAGCATTGCAGTAGTCCAGGCGGGAAGTGACGAGTGCTTGAGTGACCGTGCGTAGGGAGTCCCGATCCAGAAAGGGACGCAACTGGCGTATCAGGCGAACCTGATAAAAAGCCCCCCTGGCCATGGCCGTCATATGCTCTTCTAAAGACAGCCGTGCGTCCAGGAGGACGCCTAAATTGCGAGTCCTCTCCGTGGGGGCCAGTGATTCGCCCCCAATAGCCAGCGATGGCACCAGCTGGCTATATCGGGACGCTGGAAGCCACAGCCACTCGGTCTTGGAAGGGTTGAGTCGGAGTCTGTTTCTCCCCATCCAGGCCCGCACGGCCTCCAGGCACTGGGACATCACTTCAAGGGCATCGTTGGGATGGCCTGGGGTGGAGATGTACAGCTGGGTGTCATCAGCGTACTGATGGAACTCCACCCCGAAGCCACGGATGATCTCACCCAGCGGCTTTACATAAATGTTGAACAGAAGGGGCGAGAGGACCGACCCTTGTGGCACCCCACAAGCAAGGTGCCTTGGGGTCGACCGCTGCCCCCCTGTCAACACAGATTGCGACCGGTTGGAGAGGTAGGAGGAGAACCACCGCAGAACGGTGTCCCCCACCCCCAGCCCCTTCAACCGGTGCAACATGATACCATGGTCGATGTTATCAAAAGCCGCTGAGAGATCTAACAGGACCAGGATAGAGGAGCAACCCCTATCCCGAGCCCTCCAGAGATCATCCACCAACGCGACCAATGCCATTTCCGTGCTGTGCCCAGGCCGGAAGCTGGACTGGAGCGGGTCAAGATAGACAGCTTCATCCAGGTACTGGGGAAGCTGCTGCGCCACCACACTCTCAACAACCTTCGCAACGAAGCAAAGGTTGGAGACTGGACGATAGTTAGCCAAAACAGCCGGATCCAGAGAGGGCTTCTTGAGGAGGGGCCTCACCACCACTTCTTTCAAAGTGGCCAGCAGGGCACCCTCACTCAGAGAGGCATTAACAATCCTCTGGAGCCAGGCTCGTGTAACCTCCCGGGAAGCCAGTACCAACCAGGAGGGACATGGGTCCAATAAACATGTGGTCGCATTCAGCTGTCCCAGGATCCTGTCCACATCCTCGGGAGCCACAGGATCAAACTCCTCCCAGATAACATTCTCAAGACCTGCCTCAGTCATCCCGTCTGGACTTACCCAGTCAGAGGTCAGGCCTTCCCGAATCTGAGCGATCTTGTCATGCAGATACTGCACAAAGTCCTCAGCTCGACCCTGCAAGGGATCATCCCGCACTTCCAGATGGAGGAGGGAGCAGGCCACCCTAAACAGGGCGGCTGGGCGATTATCTGATGACGCGATAAGAGCGGCAAAATAGCTAGATTTTGCCGCTTTTATCGCCACTAGGTAGGTCTTAATATGAGACCTCACCAGTGTTTGGTCGGATTCGGAGCAGCTGGTCCTCCAACCACTCTCCAGGCGTCTTTTCCGGCACTTCATCTCCCTCAGCTCCTCGGAGAACCAAGGAGCTAGGTGAGTTCGGTGCCGGGTCAGAGGCCGCAAAGGCACGACACGGTCCAAAGCCCCGGCAGCCCCACTGTCCCAGGCGGCCACTAGGTCTTCAGCCGAGTCATGAGCCAGAGTCTCAGGAAATGGCCCAAGCTCCATCTGGAACCTATCAGGATCCATCAGGCGCCTGGGGCAGAACCACCTGGTCGGTCCCGCCTCCCTGCAGTGGGGTGCAGCGGTTAGAAAGTCTAGTCGAAGGAGCGAGTGGTCAGACCATGACAAGGGTTCGATGACTATATCCCCTGTATCAAGACCACTCGACCACTGACCAGAGACAAAAACTAAGTCCAGAGTGTGTCCACCCGTGTGAGTAGGATCATGAATTAACTGAGTAAGGTCCATGGCCGTCATGGAAGCCATGAACTCTCAAGCCACCTCAGACGTTTCACCGATAGATGGCAGGTTAAAATCTCCCATGACTAAAAGTCTGGGGGTATCAACCGCCACCTCGGCTATGACGTTGAGCAGCTCGGGCAGGGCCGTTACCACGTGGCAGGGAGCCAGGTACGTGATCAATAAGCCCATCTGTACTCTACGGCCCCACTTCACAAAAAGGGACTCATATCCGGCTATCTGTGGAACAGTGGTCTCCCTCGGATCAAGACCTTCCTTTATAATAACTACCACCACCCCGCCCCTGCCCTGAGCTCTTGGCTGATGGAATGCATGGAAGCCTGATGGGCACATATCTACGAGGGGGACACCCCCCTCCTGGCCCAGCCAGGTCTCTGTGATACCTGCTAGGTCCACTCCCCCCTCCTGAATAAGATCACAGATAGATATATTGTTAGATATAGTGAATTATTGGATGAAAAGGGTGAACTTAAATTAAAGCAAGATTTAGAAGATCAGGGATTTAAGATGGATTGGTTTTCATATATGCAAATATTTTCTAGATATCGAGAAGATCTCAAACAAGAAGGTTTTTGTAATGCTTTGACTACCTTAGATAAGATACTGATGGGCTCTGATTACCATGTAATTAAAAAGTTATATGGACATTTGCTAGAGGCAAAATTGGAAGAAGAACAAGTTAAAGAGACAATGATAGCATGGGGGAAAATTTTTGGTTATAGTATTGATTTAGAGAAATGGCAAAAATTGTGGTCACATAATTATAAAATGACAATGTCTACAGCATATAAAGAGAATTTGTATAAGATGTTTTACAGGTGGCATTTACCCCCGACGAGGATAGCCAGAATGTTCAAGAACAAATTGGAGAAGTGCTGGAAGCGCCATCAGACCCCAGGATCCTATTACCATATGTGGTGGACATGCGTAGAAGCAAGGAGATTTTGGATTAAGATACACACATGGTTGGAAAAAATGACAAAGAGACATATTGACCTTAAACCAGAGATATTTTTATTCTGGTAAGATCCCTTTACCAGAGACATTTAATAAAGAACTACAATATTTGATTGTGAATATATTAACAGCGGCTAGAATTGTATTTGCAAAAAACTGGAAAGGAGAGAAGATGATTACTGATGAAGAAATTATTAGGAAAATGTTGGACTGTGCTGAAATGAGTAGATTGACATTTGAAATAAGAGAACAGGAAGATAAACAATATTATTTGATATGGGAACTATTTTATCAATGGATAGATAATAAAGCATGGAGATGAAATATATATGAAATGAAATTTGGATAAAATTGTTAAGCACTTGTTTTTTTTTCTGATAGAGGTAAGAATATCTGTCATATAATGAGAGTTTGAAAATGTTGAGAGCACAAAATGATTTTCATCGATCGAAATACTGTCTGTAAGCGTTTGGAAATTTGATGTTTTTATATTGTTTTTGTTTAAAAAATAAAAAACTTTTTGGAAAAAAAACGTTTAAAAAGTCATCTGCTTGAATTTTGTTTTTTTAATTTTAACCTTTGCTATCCTATCCTTCAGCCAAAGAATACCTTATATCTATTCAATAAAAAAGTCAATCCCTGCTTTACGTTCTTAGAGTCTAAAATGCATATCAACAAATAAGAACAGAATGAAGAGGAAGATGAAAAATTAAAGAAGCCTAATTAAATTTAAAAATTAATTTTACATAATAACCATTGCAAGAAAAAGATAAGGACCTTGCCTTTCAATAGCCTTATGGAATAGTCTTGCTTCCCATGTCATCTCCCTTGGCTGCAGGCTGATTAAATGATCTATTTTTAACACATTTTTCACAGCAACCCATCTAGCTGGAACCAGGTGACTTTGGTAATACAAGTTTAGAATTATTAAAAGCAACTCATCTAATTCAAGAATATAGTAATGTTCTCTCAGATCCTCCTGTCTGTTACAAATTTAGTTTGTTCTTTGAAGACCAAGGTTCTATTAAAGTAGGTAGGATAAGAAATATTTTATTTTTTCTTTACAATGTGTTCTGTTTGATTGTTAATGTATCTCATTATATTTTCCTTGCTCCCCTTTATTAAGGAAAATCTGCCTTAATAAATCTGCCAGTCTAACTAACAAATTTGCTACTGCGCATGTGTAAGATGGCAGTCCTCCGGAGTATTGGCTGAGGGAGGATGGTGAGGGTTTTTCGACTATTAGGGGTGGGAGGCCGATTTTCATCTTCTGCCCCCACCCATTCCGGTCTGCTGAGACCCTGGCGAGTTGGATGAGCCGCCCCTGATAGGGGACAGGCTCCTGGATGGCCCTGAGACACCGTTGAGGGATTGCATCACCTGGGCGCCACTGGGAGGGCAGCGGCAGTCTCTGCGATGGCGCTCAGGCCGCAGAGAGTTTGCGGCCGGGTTAGCGCTCCCCTGTCGGCATGGAAGCCGCTCCTGGCCATTTTGGAACTCCTCAGCGCGCTGGCAGCTTGTAGAAACGTCAGGCACCTTGAGGGGACGAAGGTGGCAGATGGCGATACCGGCGGCGGGCGAGGGTGGAGCTCCGTATCATTTGGCAGCTGGCTCTAGCTGAAGGCTGAAGGGGATGCTTTCCTGGATGGGACTGTATTGGGTTTCTGTAACCCCCCAAGCAACTTGTGGCCTCGGAAGATCTGGGCAAAATTGCCCTGAGAGGACAGGACATGACTGCAGGGTGAGTGGGCCCAGAGAAGAACTGGGGGTGATGAAAATGGGCCAGAGGGGGATTGGCAATTTCCATTCCTGTCTCCTCCTTGGAATCCCTCCTCATCCCTTTTTTGTGGCCTCCCTTGACTGCTGCCCTGACCTGCTTCGGCCAGACCATTCTTGCCAGCCTCAGCTGTTTTGGGACCTTATTATCACCCTCCCTATTTGTGTTGCCACCTGATCTCCTTCCCTCTGGTACTGTGTCTGTTACATCTTGGCCTCCTTCCATCGCCTTTTATCAGCCTCAGCATTGTGGAGAGGATCAGCGGGCTATGGGCTTTGGTGTTGAAAGTCTTGGACAATTTCTGCTGCCTCATTCCGGAAGGATGAACCATGACTCTGCTGGCGGCTCTTCTGCCACCTAGTCGCCTTGAGAGGGCAGTTGCGGCTAATTCCCTCCGGACTAAATCGTTGCAGCTGCTTGTTGACTTTCCATCGTGGTGAGAGAGCGGTAGATTTCCCAGTTGCCCTGTGCTCAGCTGTATTACATCTACTCCTCCCGGCATTACCAGCTCCGGCACCCATAGTCGCCCTTAACCACCTCCCATGTTTGTGAACTGGCCTATACCTTGGCAGACCTCCTCTCACTGCGAGACTCCCCCCTCTCGCAGGTGTGGCCCTCTACTCTATCGAGGGCCTACCTTTATGACAGGCTTTGGAACCCCGAGAGGTGGCATGTCGCAAAAAGGGGATTGAGGGGTTTTTTGGGGAAATTTTTAGACAGATTTTTAAGGGGTTCTGGGAAGGGGGAGGGTTGTGTGGGTTTGGGGGATAACCCACGAGGGGAAGGGTCTGGCCCGGCTGCTAATTGGGCCATGGGGGGTGCGGATTCTGGGGGTAAGGGGGTATCAGAGTTCACTCTACTGAGGGCTTTTCTATCAATACACTGAGTGGGAGGGGCAGATACGGCGGGAGCAGGGGGCCATGTCACGTGGTGGGGGCACGCACTCGCTATCTTCAAGCGGTGGCACGCACCGGTCCCCATAGCCCTTCTCGTTCCCCAGGTTGCACAGACTCTCAGGGCCCGAGCCTTCGGCTGTTGTTGTGCAATGCCAGGTCTGTGGTAAATAAAGCCCCCCTCATTTGCGATCTTATTCAGGAGGGGGGAGCGGACCTGGCAGGTATTACGGAGACCTGGTTGGGCCAGGAGGGGGGAGTTCCCCTCGTAGATATGTGTGCACCAGGCTTCCGGGCATTCCACCAGCTGAGAGCTCAGGTCAGGGGCGGGTGTGTGTGTGTGTGGCGGTTATTATAAAGGAAGGTCTTGAACCAAGGGAGACCACTGTTCCACAAATAGCCGGATGAGAGTCCCTTCTTGTGAAGTGGGGCCGTGGAGTGCAGATGGGTCTGTTGATCACATACCTGGCTCCCTGCCACGTGGCAACGACCCTGCCTGAGCTGCTTAACGTCATAGCCGAGGTGGCGGTTGATACCCCCAGACTTTTGGTCATGGGGGATTTCAACCTGCCATCCATCAGTGAAACGTCTGAGGTGGCTCGGGAGTTCATTGCTTCCATGATGGCCATGGACCTGACTCAGTTAATTCAGGGCCCTACTCACACGGGCGGGCACACTCTGGACTTAGTTTTTATCTCTGGTCAGTGGTCTTGATATAGGGGATATAGTCATCGAACCCTTGTCATGGTCTGACCACTCGCTCCTTCGACTTGACTTTCTAACTGCTACACCCTGCCGCAGGGAGGCGGGACCGACTAGGTGGTTCCGTCCCAGGCACCTGATGGATCCTGATAGGTTCCAGATGGAGCTTGGGCCATTTCCTGAGACTCTGGCTCATGACTTGGCTGAAGACCTGGTGGCCTTCTGTTCAACATTTATGTAAAGCCGCTGGGTGAGATCATCCGTGGCTTCGGGGTGGAGTGATGTCCTGGTGCCTGGATGCCGTGCGGGCCTGGATGGGGAGAAACAGGCTCCGACTCAACCCTTCCAAGACCAAGTGGCTGTGGCTTCTGGCGTCCCGATATAGCCAGCTGGCGCCATCGCTGATTATTGGGGGTGAATCATTGGCCCCCACAGAAAGGGCTCGCAACCTGGCGTCCTCCTGGATACACGGCTGTCTTTAGAAGAGCATATGACGGCCATGGCCAGGGGGGCTTTTATCAGGTCTGCCTGATACACCAGTTGCATCCCTTTCTAGATCGGGACTCCCTACGCATGGTCACTCAGGCACTCGTCACTTCCCGCCTGGACTACTGCAATGCTCTCTACATGGGGCTCCCCTTGAGGTGCACCCGGAGGCTCCAGTTGGTCCAGAATGCGGCCGCGCGGGGGATTATGGGAGCGATGGGGTGCTCCCATGTGACACCTCTCCTGCGTGAGCTGCACTGGCTTCCTGTGGTCTTCCAGGTGCACTTCAAGGTGTTGGTGACCACCTTTAAAGCGCTCCATGGCTTAGGGCCGGGGTATTTACAAGACCGCCTTCTGCTGCCAATAGCCTCCCACTGGCCAGTTCGCTCACACAGAGAGGGCCTCCTCAGGGTGCCGTCAGCCAGACAATGTCGGCTGGCGACCCCCAGAGGGAGAGCCTTCTCTGTGGCGGCACCCACCCTCTGGAACAACCTACCCCCAGAGATACGCACGATACCAGACCTCCGGACTTTTCATCGGGCCCTGAAAACACATCTATTCCATCTAGCCGGGCTGGCTTGACCCCATCCTTACGGTTTTAAATTTATAATTGGTTTTAATTGGGTTATTTTAAATTGATGGCCAAAAGTATTTAATGTTTTTTAAATTGTTTTTAAATTTTATATGTTGTGTTTTTACCGTGGCTGTTCACCGCCCTGAGTCCTGTTGGAGAAGGGCGGTATACAAATTAAATAAATAAAAATAAATAAATAAATAATAAAATTTCATGCTGATCTATATTTTTTTTTTGACACCCAAGGATGGCTGCATAGCACTGCAGGAAAGCAGAGAGAAATGGGCCAGAGATAAGCTCAGTGGTAAAGGTCCCCTTTTAGGAATAGAAGGGAATGATGAGATTCACCCCATAACATGGCTTTTTGGCAAATGGACATTTTGAAATTGATCATGTCCATCAAAGTAGCAATTTTATAAGGATATCCATGACTTGTTTTTGAAATTCCAAATGTGCTCCCCAGCTTGTAAAGTTTAAGATTTTTGACTATCCCTGAGGGTCATATATAAGCAGTTTGAATGATATGGAGTGGGAAAAGACAACTTGTCAGGTATGCCTCCTTTCAACACTCAAGAAAGAAAAACCCCGACTCCATTTTCATAGAGAAAGGTATGAACTGAATGCAACAAAGAAAAGCAAGGTCTGAGGCAATAGGTGCGAAAATCACATATAGAAAGCATCCTTAAAACCCTCCCCCCAATTGTCTAGTCAGGATTATCCAATCCACATCCTCCCAAGGGGTCATATGGGGTGCAGCTTCCGATGGCTCCATCCTTCTGGTATGCCACGACAGTTGACCTTGAGTGGTTATCAGCGCACCTCCCAGCTGCAGAGAAACACTGAGGAAAACTTTCTCCCATTTACTCCACCAGCTCACTTCCCCCCCCCAGACATCCAGATAGCTCTCCCCTCCCCCCGTTACAATGGCAGCCGAGCAAACAAGCAATATAAAGGTGGAGGCTGACACAACTGTTGTTTTTAAGTTCATCCTGATATGGAAATTGTCATATGTTAAAGCATTCCATATAATGCATTCCTGGGTACTACTGGAAAAAGTAGACAATATACAGTAATTGCTCTACACCAGGAGTGTCAAACTCGATTTCATTGAGGGCTGCATCAGGGTTGTGTTTGACCTCAGGGGGTGGGGAGGCGTGGCCATGGTGGGTGCAGCCAGCTCAACGTCACTCATGCCAGGGGTGCCTGTGGTGGCCCGAGCGCTCTGCCAGCTAAAACCTAGCTTGGGAGGGCCACATGCCACCCTCCCGAGCTCTGTTTTTGCTGGCATAGGATTGCAGGAGGCCATCGTAGCTGAAAAAGGAGGTCAGGAGAGCATGCAGCTGACCTCCGTTTTTGCTGGAAGAGGCACTGCGGGCCAGTCCTTTGCTGTTTTCAGGGTGGCCCCTTGGACCAGATCTAAGCAACTTGCAGGCCGAATCCAGCCTGTGGGCTTTGAGTTTGACACCCCTGCTTGACTCCTATCCTTAACAAAACAGCAATGTGCTACACACATTTACCCTTGCCAGATGTCCACTATTTGAGCGGACTGTCCGCTTTTTTCACATTATGTTCACTATTTTTTTTCACAAAATAGTGGACATTTTTTTTATTCAAAAGCTTTATGATGAAATGGTACGTAATCTAAAGCTGTACAGTCTAAGAGAATAAGGATAGGAGAATCACGTTTTGTTTTGTTTTTTCATAAGTTAGAATGAGACAAAGATCGAATATCCATTGAACTCGATTCTCCGAAAAAATTAATGATGAGATTAAAATAAAAATATATTATAAAATTATGTACAGTTCACATTTTTAAAATGTATTGTAGCTTGTGTCGACTGACCTAAAATGGCGTTGAGTGATGAGAGTGACAGCGGCGAGATTTTGAATTCTTTAAAACAAAAGAGAGGAGTGTGCAAATACACCAAAGACTGGGAAGCTACTTTTGCATGGATTACCAACAACGAAACTGACAGAACAAATACAACAGCCTACTGTAAATTGTGTAAGAAATCATTCACAATTGAATATAATGGTATAAAAGCTGTCACACAGCATGCAAGCACAAAAAATCATTTAGATAAGGAGAAAATAGCTTCCAGCAACAAGCGAATCAATTAGTTTTTCATTGTTAAAGACTCCTCTTTCAGTGAGAAAGTGACTGTAGCTGAAATGGCTGAAATTTACCATGGGATCAAACACCATATTTCTTTCCTGGCTCAAGATTGCGGTATTAAGTTAATGAAGCAAATTTTTGATGATTCAGAAATTGTAAAAAAGATGTCTTGTCGAAGAACCAAATCATCAGCTATTGTCAATGAGGTTTTGTATCCTTTTTCTATTGAGTTGGTTCTCAATGATCTTAAAACTGTAATTCCATTTTCTCTCTCCACTGATGCATCAAACAAGGGAAATCGCAAAATGTATCCCGTTGTTGCACAATATTTTACTTGTGAAGAAGGACTGTGTGTGAAAATTTTAGACTTTTATGAGGATGCTTTCGAAGATTCTACATCAATAAAAAATCAGCTATGTCGAATTCTTAGTGATAACGAATTGGAAATAAATAATGTTTCAGCTTACTCAGCAGATAATGCATCGGTCAATTATGGAGTAAACAAATCTGTTTACCAAAAATTATTGCTGGAAAATGACAATATTGTAGCTGCTCATTGCAATAATCACATTTTACACAACAGCACAAAAAATGCATTAAAGCAGTCATCTTTTGATATCGAAAATGTAGTGCTGAAGGTTTTTACCGAATTTTTGAATTCTGCGAAGAAACGAGAAGAGTTGAAATCATTTTTTGAGTTTTGCGAGTCAGAATTCCATGAAGTTTTGTGCCATGTTCCAACACGTTGGTTAAGTTTGTTTAAAGCGGTCGAAAGACTTCTTTTAAACTGGATACCTCTAAAATCGTATTTTATTTCTCTTGGATCTGATGAGTGCCATAAGGTTATCTGGAACCTTATTTCGGATCAGGAAAATGAACTCACAAAGGACGATGAACCAACAATTTCAGAATTGTATTTATATTTCACGCGCTTCTTCATGTCAATAATGCAAGACACCCTACTGAAGCTGGAAAGCAAGAAAATTCTTGCATGTGATCTTCACATTATCATGTGTAAGCTGCGTGATTCTTTGCAAAAAAAATACAATGAGCAGTTTTTTGGAATGAAAGTTTTATTTGCCTTACGTAAAAAACATTTGCCTGAGAATGCCGTACAAAAGTTCAAGAAAGAAGCCATCAATGTGTATCAAAGAGCCATTGCGTACCTAGAAAAGTGGTATAATTTCACCGATTCAGTATATGAGTTGTTTCAATCTAATTGATCACAATAATCCTCCAACTTTAGAAGAAATGACGAACATCTGGTTATTATCACCATGGTGAGAAGAACTTCCACCCAACACTCTCTTCGATGAAATTTCTGCCTTAGAAGAAGTTTATATTCATCTGCAGGGCGATTCATCCCTTGATAAGTGGATGTACTTTTTCAAGAAAGAGCCAGCTCCGAGTTTACTGAAACTGTTCCAGTATTGTGCATCAATTCCGGTATCAAATGCAAAAGTTGAACGAATTTTCAGCGTCATGGGAAATTTGTGGACTGACGAACGTAACCGACTGCTTGTACCATCAGTTCAAAGTAAACTTTGTATATTTTTTAATATTTCTCAACGTTGTACTGAAATTAAAGAATTATTTCTTAAACACAAAGAATTGATCAAAGCTGCGCAGTCAAATAAAAAATACGACAGCAAAGTAAAATGTAATTTAATATTTTACATATTATTATAATATATTTGATGTTTTGAATTTTAAATAAAGTTTTGAAGTGATTATTTTAATACGTGTTAAAATTTTGTAAGAAAATATATAATTTAATTGTAAAAAATTTTTTTATTTTTTTACTACTTAACCCTCCCCCCTCCCCCCCCCGCTTGTCCGCTATTTTTTGGAAGCAGACCTGGCAACCCTACACATATTTCCTTTTGCTATGTTCATTTTACAGACATTGGGTAGGTTGCAAGGAGGAGAACTAGCAACTTAATCACTTCAAAGGAAAATCTAATATGGAATGTTTTTATGCAACATGCTATAGTATATATGATTCAGTAAGGTGTTTCAGTAAAGTGTCTTCATGGACCCAAGTATAAAGTTAGATTTTCTGATCTGGTTATATTGTTTAAAAACTCTTGAAGATGAGATCTCATTGAAATGCTAGAATGTATGGTATTTACTTACAAAAAGCTGTGATCAACAAAAAATCCAAAAGAGTCACCCTATGATCTTAACACTATTTAGCTATGACAGATTTCCATAGTATCACTTTCACCCCTTGGCCAGGACATTCTTTGGATTTAAAAAAATCTCATTTCTCAAATTAGTTTGTGCTTTTGAACCGAATATCTAAGTCTTGCTGCATTTTGCTTTTTAAGTATCAGGGATATGGGATCATTAAAGAAATACATTCTGATTCCATACATCTTCAGATTTTCATTGAAATCCACTAATGTTACTGTTGCAATATTTTCAGGATCAGACTCAATAAGATTAGTAAGAGTTAAAGATTTAAATATATTTCCTTTTATTTACAATAGGCATTCTATATTCACTGAATATTCACAGATAGAAGCAAGGAAAAAGGGTGCATGTAGCTCCTTATATATACAATGGGTGGAGCTATATGTGGGAGTGGTGAATTATGAATACATTAACAAGTGAAGAATAAGTTAACCCCTGATACCCCGTTCATATACTATTTACACATTAGAGAATAAGGCATTTACATCTGACAAATCCCCCTCTAAATGCCGATTCGTTATGCAACACCAATTACATTCAGATTCAGGACAATACAAAACATACAACTTAGAAGTTAAATATTTATGTTGCTTAGAAGGTAAAGGCTTTGTCAATATGTCAGCTAATTGTTCTGAAGTATCACAATGCACTGCTTTGATAAATCCATCCTGAGATAGTTGTCTCACATGTTTAAATTTTATATCTATGTGTCTGGACCTTTGTCCAATAGCATCAGATCTAGATATTTCAATAGCTGCTTTATTGTCTTCATGCATAACAAAAGGCAAAGCAGGTTTTTTCCAAACATCTGAAATTAAATCATTAAACCATACAAGGTTATTTGCAGCTTTGGATAAACAAACATATTCCGCTTCTGTCGTTGAAGTGGCCACTAGTTCCTGTTTACCAGTGTACCAGTAAACTGGACAGTCATTTAATAGGAATATATAACCAGATGTACTTTTTCTACATGAGGTGTCTCCAGCCCAATCCGCATCTGCGTAACATGTAAGCTTTGGTTCTTTATTGTCATTAGGTTCTAACATTAAACAAAAGTCTAGTGTACTTTTCAGATATCTTAGAATTCTTTTAACAGCTTCCCAGTGATACATTGTTGGTTTGCTGACATGTCTGGATAATAAATTGAGTGGTAAGGCGATATCTGGTCTTGTCCAATTAGATATATAAAGAAGTGAACCAATGATTGATCTATAAAATGTGTTATCCTTGAATTCGGGGGAAGATTCATCAGTATTTCTTAGAAAATCAGTTTGCATAGGAGTATCACAAGGTTTGGCATTGTTTAAATTGCATTTATTTAAAAGTTCTATGATCTTATCTCTCTGAGTAAGTTTGAATCCCCTTCTAGTCTTATTAATTTGAACACCAAGATATTTGTTTACTTTGCCTAGGGATTTTAACGAGAAATGTTCATTTAGCTTAGTTACAAAAGTTTCTCTTCTCTCTTTATGTTTTCCTATGTATAAAATGTCATCCACATAAATCAATACAAATTCAATGTAATCATCACCCTTTTTGACAAAGAAACAGTTATCAGCAGTGGTAGCGTTGAAGTCCATGGTTTTAAGTACTTTTACTAAACAATCATACCATCGTTTACCAGATTGTTTTAACCCGTATAAACTCTTGTTTAACAACCAAATCTCATTTTTGTTTGTGTATTGACTGTGAGGTGCTCTTACGTATATTTCCTTATCTAGTTTTGCGTGTAGATACGCATTCTGTATGTCATATTGAAATACATCAAGATTGAGTGCTGATGCTACCACTAGAGCTGTTTTGACACTCTCTGTTCTTACTGTGGGGGAATACGTGTCAGTATAGTCCTCCGGATATTTCTGTGCATAACCTTGTGCAACTAGTCTAGCTTTGTATAGAGTATTGCCCCCCTCTAAGTTCTTAATTTTATATATCCACCTGGTACCAATAATTGTTTTATCTTTAGGTGCAATTGCAGGTGTAAATACATTTAATCCTTGTAAACTTTCCATCTCCTTTTTCATCGCTAATTCCCATTTTTCTTTTTCTTCACGAGGGAGTTTTAACACTTCCTCATATGTATTAGGTGTTGTTGGCTCACCATCCATGTGCATTATATAATCCTTGTATTTATTTGGCATTTGATTTCTGGTGTTTCTAATAGTTTTTTCAGGTTTACTATCGTTATCATGCAAATATCTTGCTTCCTTTTTTGTTAGTGTGTCTGTTTTTATTTTGTGTTGACTATTTGTCCAAGTTTTGTTTTTGTTTTTATATTTGTTGATATTTTGCTTTTCTATGGTCCCTTTCTCATGGGATTTTGTATCTTTGTATTTATTTGGAAATATTTCATTAAGATGTAATTTAGACCAGTTGGCCTGTTCATGGAACACAGCTGTTCTGGAGACTATAAATTTGTTATTATTATCAATGAATCTGTACCCTTTAGTGCCAGTCTCATATCCCATAAATCTGAGCCTTCTGGATACGTTTTCTCCCTTCCTTCTTAATTGCTTAGGTATGTGTACGTCTGCAGTGACTCCGAATATGTGCATGTGTGCTAATTTTGGTTTCCTATTATACATCACTTCATATGGTGTCTTATTTACAATGCTGGACCAGGTTCTATTTTGTGTGTAATTTGAATAATGTAAGGCTTCTGACCAGAATTGTTTGCTTAAGCCAGCATCTTCCAATGTGCATCTAATCATGGTTTGTAATGTTGAATTCTTCCTCTCTGCAATCCCGTTCTGGAACGCAGAAAATGGACTAGATGTGTAATGTAACATTCCTTTGTCTTTTAACCATTGGGAGAATTCTTTAGACATGAATTCACATCCCCTATCTGTCATGATTTGTTTTATTTTGATATTGTGTTGTGTTTCTATGCGTTTGTAAAATTCTTTAAATTTTTGAAAGGTTTCATCTTTGTGTTTTAATGTATAAACAAATCCATAGCGGCTATAATCGTCTACTATTGTCAAGAAGTAACGTTTTCTATAAGTGATTGATGGAGTTAATGGACCAACTAAGTCCATGTGTACTAAATCAAAAATTTTGTTAGTTGATCTAGTAGATTTTCTTGGCCTGGGACTAGTTTTTAGTTTTGTAGATTTACATACTGAGCATTCCAAATAGTTTTCACAATTTTTTATTTTAACACCTTCTGCGTGTTCAGTCATTTTTTGTACTACAGGAAAACTGGCATGTCCTAACTTCCTATGTAAGATGTGAGCACACTCATCATGAATTGGCTTACCTATTTTTGGTTTTTTTTCATTGTGTGCATCTATGTGATCATGAGATATTTTACATTCATCATTATCACTGTTGCTAATATTTTCATCATCTACTTCAATACAATCTCCCATATTTGAATCAATGTTATGCAGCCATTTTTCCTTTGTTATCAGATAAGGTAGGCCTCCTTTAATCATCACAGTGCCTATATTTATTTTATTCTTCTCTAAAGTCGCTTTTCCTTTTGAAAAAACAATGTTAATGTCAGAATCTCTACTTAGTTTTATGGCACTTAGTATGTTATGAGGTATTTCAGGTATTAGCAATACCCCCTCTATTTTTCCTAGACCAGGCAGGGTTACATTCCCTCTACCTAATACTTGAACCTTTTCTTGGTTAGCTACCTTTATTACAAATTTATCTTCTGTAAATGAAGACAATATATTTTTGTTATTAGTGGTGTGATTGGTTGCTCCAGAATCAATAAGCCAATTATTGTTCTCATTTTGCTGTATGTTAGTGTTGTCTTGTTTATTTAACCCATTCAGTGAACCAGATTTTCTATCCTTTGAATTATCTCTGCCCCCTCTATTCTCTTTGTAATTTGGTGGGCTTCTATATCTATGTCTATCTATGGAAGACTGTCTATAATTGTATTTGTCTCTATATTCTGACCTATGTCTTTCCTTTGAAATTTTGGGGAAATCTCTTCTATTGTGTTCCCTGGATCCACAATTGTGACATTTAAATGTTTCATTATATTTTTCTTGGAAAACTACTTTCCTATATGGTTTGTGTTCTGTGTGATTGTTAGAACGATTTCTTCTTGAATTGTCTTCTGCTATCAATTTATTGGATAGACTTTCTATGGATAAGTATCCTAGATTGATTGTGTCTAAATGTGACATAAAATTGTCCCATGATGGATCAAGTGAGTTGATAATAACACTTTTCATTGTTTGGTCTGAAATCACCTCCCCCCTCAAATGCAGCTCAGCTCTTATTTTGTTTAAAGATATTAAATGCTCACTTATGGAAACCCCTGGTTTTATCCTAGATGAAAAGAAATCTTTAGACATCCTTGTGGTGGTAGCTACACTATCACTGTGAAACAAATTAAACATGCATTGAATAATTTCTGAAACAGTCAGATTTGTCTTAATGCTGTGATACATTGCAGGAGACACACTAGATATTATTAAGAAAAATGCTCTATGGTGTAAACAATCTATTTTTATAGTCCAAGGTCTTTTTGGGGGACTAGTGATAAAAAATAGTAAGCTTTCCTTCATAAAGACAACCTGGAGCTGTTGATACCATTCTTGCAAGTTAATGCCATCAACCCTTAGCTTCGGGAAGTCACTGGGTAAATTTCCGACATTATTGGGCCCATTACTCACAACCTGAGGTAGTCCGTGGTCTCGTAAATGCAGAAAATTGCAAAACGGCGTGGGGATGCTCGCAACGAGTCTGCGCGGTCTCCTCGTCAGTTCATGTCTTCCCGGGCCGTCTGCGTAGTCTTGCGCATGCGCGTTGTCCATTTCTTCTTTGGAGTCGTCGTGGAAGGTTCTCCCCATTGCGGCTCGCTCGTTCTGCTCCTCCTCGGACGAATTGGTCTCTGGTTCGATTTTGGGAGTCCTGACGACGGCGGCTGTTCTTCCTCTTCTTTTGAGGGCGTTGGTGCTTGCTTCGGTCTGTGGCGTAGGGCGGTATCGGCAAGGCTCTCTGGGTTCGGGCGTCAGCGCTCTCGCAGTCAGGATGGGAGCGGGCAGGTCTTGAGGCATTGGCTTGCTCGCTCGCTTCTTCGTTAGCTTTTTAGTAATTTTTAGTTTTGGCCCAAATGCGGCAAAAAGCGTTTTCATTGCTGATTTTATTTGGTAGTTTGTTGAATCACCTTCACTTTCTGATTCTGATTCTTCTGAGGTGTTTGAATCTTCTTTTTCATTTTCGTTGTCTGGTAATGTTTTTCACGCCAGAAATTTTGAATTGAGCTTTTTGATTGGCTCTGCTTCGCTCATCTTGGAGGCCTGTTGAAACCAAGATGGCTGCCGTTCAAAATTTCACGCGGGATCACCGTTTTTCTTCTTCGCAATGATTTTCTCTGCAGTCATATCACTCACTATTTTTGGGTCTTTAGACTTTTCATTAGTGATGTTTTTCTCTCTCGCTGCTCCGCTGTTCTTCAGCATATCTTGGAGGTTCGCGATGAGGCTTTCATCATTCTTCTGGCTCTTTAATAATTTTAATATCTCTGACCTGAGTTCGTTATTCTCTATCTCGATTTCCTCCTGGTCATCATTTTCATCTATTATTTCTTCGTCTTCAGTGGTGTATTCTTCGGATTCTCTCGAAATTGCGTTTGTGGATTCGTTGATTATTTCTTGTTCTGTTTCCATTTCTTTGCTGTAGGCCCTGGTGTTGGGCCTATCTTTCTTAGACATTTTTAAGTTTTTATTGAGTCAATTAACCATCCTCTGCTACCAGCTTGTTGCAATATTTTCAGGATCAGACTCAATAAGATTAGTAAGAGTTAAAGATTTAAATATATTTCCTTTTATTTACAATAGGCATTCTATATTCACTGAATATTCACAGATAGAAGCAAGGAAAAAGGGTGCATGTAGCTCCTTATATATACAATGGGTGGAGCTATATGTGGGAGTGGTGAATTATGAATACATTAACAAGTGAAGAATAAGTTAACCCCTGATACCCCGTTCATATACTATTTACACATTAGAGAATAAGGCATTTACATCTGACAGTTACCTTCCACATAATGTACATCCCATATAAAACATTGTCTAACATCATAAATTGCTCATTGCCCAGCTCGTTGTGAAGTCTTCAATGAAACCCATTCAGAAGAATGAAATTTATCTCATAAAAAGACAGATAAACAGATTAGTTAAGTGGGTTCTGCACTTTATAAATATATTTTCCTTTTTAAATGTATTTTTGTATTAGATTTTGTATTAATGTAATTTTGTTTAATGTAATTTGGTTTACTTGTTTAATATTGTATAATTCTTAATAAAAAGAGATATTATTTGTAGATAGTGGAAGCTTGATGTGCTACAATTGTATTATTTCTTAATATTAAGGCCTCAAATCTGCATCCACATATTAATGGATTTGTAAACCCTTTTGAACTGAATAGAAATTTCTTCTGAATATAAAATGCCATTAGTCACTTAAGTGATGTTAAAGCATTCTGTATATTTACTTTTGATTATCTTCTTCTCTTTTGGAAGCAATTTCAAATTCAAATAGCTCAAATTAATTAAGAATATATAGCAATCTGGAGGAAGTGGATTATCTGGACTCTTGCAGTCAGGTTTCAGACCAGATTATAGTACAAAGGCAGCACTAATTACATTTGTCAGTGACTTTTGGTGGCCTCAGGCTTGGGGTGGTACATTCATTCTGGTCATTCTGGATCTCTCAATAGCTTTTGATACCATCAAGTGTAATATCCTTCTGGACTAGATTAGGGGATTAGGAGTGGAGGGTGTGATTTTACAATGGTTTTCCACTTTCCTTTGATGCCAGTTCCATTAGTGTTGTCTTTTGTAATATATTGGCATATTTTAAAGTAATGTTAGCTGCCCCAGTCATTATGTTGAGATGGGCAGCAGTGTAAATCTTTTAAATAAATAGAATGAAATAAATATATGTTATATTTCACTTTCTCCAAACTGGGCATCTCCAAATATTCAGATGTAAACTTTCAAATAGGTGATTTCTCTAATTAAAATCCAATAGAAAAAGGGGGACAACTTCCTGCTAATATAATTTGTTTTCCTATTTCCAATCCCCTTTTAGCATTGCTTTTCAATAGCATTCTCAACTGAAATAATATTTTTTTGAGTGCATATTTACTGTCAACACAAATTATGGAGCTGAAATCCTCTGGCAGTTCTGCACGAAGCTGAAATTCTTTGATAGGCAGATCTCTTGGTCAACCAAGAAGTTTGCATAACAACTGCAACTGGCAGTAATAGGATTGTGGTTACTGAGTGAAGCAATCATGTGGGCATCTTGTTTAACGATCAGTTTGCTCAGTGACTGAGATTTCAATCCCAATTGTGGTCATAACTCGCTTCCACCCTAAAGGACGAATTAGTTTATCAGTTATTTTTATTACCTTTTTTTGCATCTTTGCTGATTAATAAAAAGAACTGAAGATTTAGAAATCATAGAAAATGGGGTGAGATATAGAATGAAGAGGTGTTTGGTTGCATTTTAAGAGATAGTGATAAATTGTTAGTATTGAATATACTTTTTGGGTATGAAGGGGAAAGTTTATTTTTTTCCCTTTTTTCCCTTTTATGGGGGCGGGGTTGTTCTGCACTTTATAAATATATTTTCTTTTTAAAATATATATTTTTGTATTAGGTTTTATATTTGTTTTAGTTGTTTATTGTAATTTGTTTACTTGTTTAATGTAATCTTTAATAAAAAAAATTATGCTAAAAAGAGAGGAAAATGCAAAAGGAATAAATACGTTAAAAATGCATTTTTCTAAAATAAATTCCAGTATGGGATTTTTTTCTCAGGTATATAAGACTAGAGATTCAGAAATTAAAATGAAGTCATATGGTGTACATTAGTGTTAAAGAAGAGATACAGCCAGGGGTGAAATTCAAAATGTTTCCCTACCGGTTCTGTGGTCATGGCTTGGTGGGCGTGGCAGGTGAAGGATACTGCAAAATCTCCATTCCCACCCCACTCTGGGGCCAGCCAGAGGTGGTATTTGTCAGTTCTCTGAACTACTCAAAATTTCCGCTACTGGTTCTCCAAAACCTGTCAGAACCTGCTGGATTTCAACCCTACATACATGTCAGGGTAAATGTCTAATCCTCCCAGGCAGGGGCTGGCACCTCCCCATATCCCATCATACCCCCTTACCTCAGACTCCTCCCCTGGTGTATAAAAGAGTCCTACACGTGGGCATCCAGTTGTTCCAGAAGTGTACCTGCAAAGGCAAGACAGAGGTCAGTGACCTTTTATCCTGAATGGGCCTAGGACCACTCCAGGCCTAAAATAAAGAATTGATGAAGAGATTCCACTGTCTCCTGTGAGTTATTGGGTTAGATCCATCCATCATTAACAAGTTGGTAGCAGAGGATGGTTACCCATAACTCTAAATAATGACCAAACAAGCTGCTTACTCTGATAAGAAGAGCAGAGTAAACACCAGGGCATTTACCAAGAGGATGGCTGCTCAACTGACACCCAAAGGTGCCATGCCAAGAGCCACCCCAGCTGAAAGTGGACAGGACATCGAGCCGGACCCACTCATCTGCAATGAGATACCACAAGAGGAAGCAGATGACCACGAGAGAGAAGAGCCAGAAGAGGAAAACGAATTAAGAATGGCCCTGCTGAAAGTGATGGAAGCGACCATCAGCAATGGAGAGCTCATCGCGAAACTCCAAGGCCTCCTAGAAAACCATGGAGCAGCAATGAGCACCCAGGAACAAATCCAAGAAGCCGCCAGTCCGGTAAGGGAAAGGGATTCCCTCGCAGAGGTACCGGACATAGACGGGCTCAGTTTCGCACCAATTTCCCAGCGGCCATCTTGGAATGGCCAGCAACCAATAGAAGGCCGGGGTTTGAATTTAATGGCGGGAACCAGCCAAGGCCCTGAAACAAACGAGGGGCACCTCGAAAACAGCTATGGGGAACAGACCCAATGCAACAGGAGCTCGCCTACCAAGCTCGAAATAGAAAAAGCCATGGAGACCCTAGCAGCAGCATTCGGCCCCGCATTCAGGCCTCCCGCACCAGCCTCAGGCTGCAGGAAGGCCTCCAGCGACCAGGGAGATCCCAGGCCTGCCACTGAAGCCGCAACACTGGCCCTGCCAACCACCAGAAGAGGGACACACCTACACGATGGACACGGGGCATCGACTGCCTATGGACAGACCTCGCAGCAGGATTCAAACCTGCCACCCTTTCTACTGCCGGAACGGGACCCGAGGGAAGAAAATCAACCCAGCTACTTACCAACACTGCGATATCTGCCAGGCCTTCCTGCATCTCCAAGGACCAGCGCTCACCGATCCGGACCAGCCGCCGCTGCCGCCGTCACCGCCAAGCCGCCGATCTTCGGGACTCCTCGGTTAACGACCGCGAGGCCTCCGCAGCCCCCATTGATGTCCGCCGGGGATCCAGTCGCCCAGCAGCAATCCACAATGCCCAGCGAGGAACCCAGGCAAGCCAGGGGTGAGTCCAGCACCCACCTGGCCGGCCTAGGCCTGGGCCTAGGAGCCACGACCGCAAGCTCCTCACCCGACGACTTCCAGAGACAAATGAGCCTCGCGCATGCCCAGTTTTCACCTACAGAGAGAGAGAGGAAAGAAACAAAGAGACACATCAGTACAGAGTGGGAAGAAACATAGATACACATCAGTACAGAATAACAGCATGCATACCCGTGCCTTATTGTGAATTCCCTCACTTACAAAACCATGGACAGCTACCCTCAGTAAGTAACCATTCTAACAATTCTGGGGCTTTACCTGTTAACTTTCCCAAACTACAAATAGACGAAAAAAATCTTCTAGAGTGGAGTCAGCAGCTGCAGATAATATTTATGAAAGAAAACTTACTTTTCCTAATCTCAGACCCACCCCAGAAACCTTGTACTTTTGAAATTGACTGTAACCACCACAGGGCTTTTTGTATTCTGTTAACCAGTATTTCTCCCACTATGTACCCAAGCATAGGGAATCACATGACGGTGCATGAAGTGATGCAAAAACTTTATAACCTTTTTTACAGCAGAAGTAGAGCAACCACAACCAGAATTTCCAGAGAATTCCATTCTGCCAGACTTAGACCAGGGGTCCCCATGAGTGAACACCTGTTAAAACTTAACGCAACCAGGGCTGAATTAATGCATAGGGGTGAAGCAATCACTGAGGAGAGTATGATGAGTATAGTCATAAACTCTTTAGACAATAGCTGGGACAACTTTGTGATGCAGCTGGACAGCCTCAATCTGGAACACTTAACATTAAACACACTCACTAACCGCCTCATTGCAGAGGATAATCTAAGAAGGTACTGCCATATATCAAGAAGGGACCCCAGGCCTACCAAAAGAGTTGAGTTCCAGGACAGGGGAAAGGTTACCCCAGAATGTTTTTCCTGTGGGTCCAGGAACCACTTAAGGAGGGATTGCCCCAGAGGTGATAGGGACAGGGGATATAGAGAGAGACGGTCACCAGACCGCAGACATTTCAGGGAACAGGGACGTGGGTGGTCACCCAACCCTAGAAAAAACAATGAACGCAGGGATGCTTCCAGGGATAGCAACCCAGGGGCCATGTACGGCTTCAGGCATGGTAAAGCGGGCCCCAAACAAGGGACAAATGAGAACATGTGGCTTCTGGACTCAGGAGCCACCAACCACACAACACACAACCCCAATCTATTCACCTCCCTCGTAGAGACAGACTTCAAGATCAGAATGGCTAACCAGAGCACAGCCAAGGTCATAGGGAGAGGGAATGTACATATATCAGGGGTTGGAAAAATAGAGGGGGTACTGTACATACCAGAGATACCCCACAATGTCTTAGCCATCGCAAAGCTCACAACAGACACAGACACAGAGGTAACATTCAAGGAAGGCAGGGTACAGATACTCAACCAAGGAAAAAGGGTTGGCAAGGTAACCACACATGATGGATTACTGTACTTTACACCCAGAGAGAACAGCAAGGGAAGTATAAACACAAGCATCACTCATGAGCAGGAGGGAAACACCGAAACAAGAGGGGGACTCCAGAGGGAAACAAACACTGTGTCACCAGGCAAAAACAAGGTATCCATGGGAAAACCCATCCACGACAATTGTGCCCACCTCCTTCACAGAAGACTAGGACATATCAGCTTCCCGGTTGTAGAAAAAATGCTTGAATGTACCAAGGGTTTGAAAGTAAAAAAATTATTTGGAATGTTCAGTGTGTAAATCTATGAAAATTAAGGTCAAAGCGAAGCCCAAAAGGTCAGAGCGCACAACTGACTCCCCATTTCAGCTAGTACACATGGATTTAGTGGGACCACTGAGGCCCTCCATTGGACATAGAAAAACCATAACCATACTAGACGACTACAGCAGGTATGGCTATGTATACTCACTCAAGCATAAGAATGAGACATTCCAAAGGTTCAAAGACTTTTATAAAAGGGTGGAACTGCAACATGGGGCGAAAATCAAACAGATAATGACTGACCGGGGTACTGAATTCATGGCCAAGGACTTTGCAAAATGGTTAAGGGAAAGGGGCATATTGCATTTTAGCTCCAACCCTTTTTCCCCATTTCAGAATGGGGTTTCAAAACGAAAGAACGGCATACTCCAAACGATGATGAGGTGTGTACTGGAGGACGCTGGAATGAACCAATCATTCTGGTCAGAGGCATTGCACTATTCTAACATTCTCACTATTCTATTACACGCTGAACAGGTTGTGGTCAAGCTCAATCAATAAAACCCCATATGAACTAATGTACAAAAGAAAACCCAACCTAGCCCACCTCACGTATTTGGTGTCCCAGCTGACGTCCACATTCCCCAACAGCTAAGGAAGAAATGAGAAAAGGTGTCAAAAAGGCTAAGGTTCGTGGGCTATGAGCCTGGGACAAAGGGTTTCAGATTTGTGGACAGCAATAACAAATTCATTGTATCCAGGTCTGCGGAATTCCATGAGCATTCGAATTGGTCAAGGCTCCATTGCAATGACATTTTCCTTGGCAGAGATATGCGCCCACATAACCAAAGCGACAAAGAACTGACCACCGGAGGACCAGAGGAAACTGAACCAAACAGGCCCAAACACCAAGAACTGAGAGCCGAGGAATGGAAAGAAGGACACCCCACACTGAACCTAGATAGCTTCACCGAAAAGGAAGCCGAACGCCTGCATGAAGCAGATACGCCTCCTGACAGTCCAGCTAGATCCAGTAGGAACAAATTACCAAAGAGACTAGAGGACTATGTCATGTCCATACACACAGAGCATCTCACACCCAGTTCCTACGAAGAGATACTCGGCCTCCCCCAGGAAGAGAGAGAAAAGTGGAGACAAGCCATGGAAAAGGAGATGGAGAGCCTCCGGAACCTAAAGGTATACTCACCAGCTCGAGTTCCTGAGAACAAAAAGCCAATTGGGACCAAGTGGGTGTTCAAGGTCAAGACACTCGAAGACAACAAAGCACTCTACAAAGCAAGGTTGGTCGCACAAGGCTTCGCCCAAAGGTACCCGGAAGACTACACGGACATCTACTCCCCCACAATCAGGGCTGAGAGTGTCAAGAGCACCCTAGTAATTGCCACCATCCTGGGGCTGGAAGTATTCCAATTCGACGTGCAAACCGCATATCTACATGCAGAATTGGATAAGGAAATCTATGTTAAGGCCCCACCAGGATACAACGAAGGGAAGGACAACACATGGCTTCTGAACAAAAGTTTATATGGACTCAAACAGTCTGGCAAGAGGTGGTACAACTGTCTAGCCAAAGCTCTCAACACCATGGGCTTCAAAGCCACCTCTGCAGACAAATGTTTTTTTCACAAAGAGAGAGGGAGGAGCATTTGAAGTCGTCCTTGTGTATGTGGACGATATATTGTACATAGGGAAGCAAAGGACCAAATGCGATAAATTTGCCACCGAATTAGGAAATCACTTCTCTCTGAAATTGCTAGGGAAGATAGACAAGTACCTAGGAGTCCAAGTAATTAAGATTGATAAAGGCTTCCGGATCTCACAAAGAGAGAAAATCATGGAACTGTTATCCAAATGCAACATGTCAGAGGCAAAACCCTGCGAGACACCTATGCAACCGGACTTCATAAGGAGCATGTACAATAAAGCTGAACCCTTCGTTGACAACAATGTTGTTGTCTTGGTAGTGCAGTGGTTTAAAGCACCCTGTTATTAACACAGCTGCCTGCAATTACTGCAGGTTCGAATCTTACCAGGCTCAAGGTTGACTCAGCCTTCCATCCTTTCCAAGGTAGGTTAAAGGAGGACCCAGTTTGTGGGGGCAATAAGCTGACTTTGTATAAATATACAAAAGTATGAAGGCTATTGCTTAACGCATTGTAAGCCGCCCTGAGTCTCCAGAGAAGGGCGGCATACAAATCAAATTTTAAAAAAAATGTTGAAAGACATTTACAGGCATAGCCAGTTTCATGCATTAATTCACTTATGTACTCTCTGATATCATAAATTAAGATTTTATTAAGTCATTTTTATGGCAAGAGTGTTAACACAATCTAAACTACAGATGTAAAAGGTTGTTTAGAATAATAATGCATACAAGGCTAATATTATTTCCTTCTTTTGTTTTCCAAAAAGACATGTTGGTAAAGAAGCATGAAGGATGAATTATTTTCTAATACCAGAAATATCCAAAACATTTCTTATAGATAGTTCTAATTGTGTCACATTTTAAAATTATTTAATAGTAAATAAAAATATGGTTATCAGCAAGAATATGGTAATACATTGTAATCAGCAGCAATTCAAGTTTTCTTGAATGTTTAAATTTGAAACATATAGAAGTTGTTCGTTCTTCTAGGCTCAAGTCTATTATGCTGAAATCCCAGATAGTGGCAGTTCACTGAAACATGAGTTCAGTTGCCAAATATAGATGAGAAGGACAGGAATTACATAGTCAGAGAAGACAAATGTAACTCCAGGGCCATGATTATCTCAACACTTATCATGGACCAAGCTTTCTTGAATGAATAGTTAAAGCAGCTCAAACTTCCTATTTTCTTAGGAAAAAAGGCTGAAGAGTTCTTATTATCCTACATGAAATTCTTCACTATTTGTCCTGAAGATTTGAAGGGTTTGTATGATCTATTTTGATTCTTCATTGAATATATTTCTTTATATTTATTTAATATTAAGCATTGAGAAATATTATTTAATATTTTGCATTTTTAAAAGCTCCTACTGATTAGTATCATTCTTTTTAATAAATTTATTTTATTGTTAAAGACTTTTATTAATGGAATACTTATACTTTTATCTATTTCATTCCTCTTTCTTAATTATCCCCAAAAATAGTTTACCCAAGTATTTACTTGTGCTCAGAATATTTATTTTCCGCCTTATTTTCACGGGATATCAAATATTCTCTTAACATATCTGAAGTTATGTAGAATTCATGGTTTCTCTCAGGATATTGTCTGAGGTTTCTTTGACAGATAAGTATTTCTGCCAAAATATTGGTTGCAGATTTACTAATATTAGAAAAATTGAGAAAAAAAGTCTGTAGTGTCTCTGTGTGTGTGTGTGTGTGTGTGAGAGAGAGAGAGATATGGTAAAACAATATATTGAACAGCTTGTGTGTATATTCAATACATTGTTTTACCATCATTATTAAACTTCTTTGTAATATGAGAAAAGCATTTATAAATATGCTGGTGTCTAATCAGAGAGGTCTAGAAATAACTCATAGACTAGTTCTAATTATGATCATGTCTGCTATTTGAGAGGGTTCAAGTGTTATTTTAAGTAGATTAGCTATCATTTAAATAAGCAGAGTTCTGGCAAAAGAAATCTAGATTCCCTGTATTGCAGTTCTCTGTATCCTGGCTCCTCCCCAGTTCAGCAAAAATACAGTGGATAGACAGAGGGTTTTGAATTCAAAACAGATTTAAAGGTATTGGATTGATACTAAATTACTAAATTATAACACAAAAACTGCTAGCCAGACCTTAAAAGTAATGGAACAATTGTAGCCCTTGAATGGTAAATACCCCTCCATTCCTTCATTATTAAAAATTATCTAGTTTCTACTTACGGATTTCAATGGTTGCAAGATGTGCAACTATTGAAGCACCTGTGAATAAATTGACAAGGGTGACTTTGAACTCAGCCTCTTTCACTGGAATTATTGAATGAACTATTTAAAAATAGCTTAAGAGATACTTTTGCCTGTTATCTTTTACTAAGCAATAGATTTCTACAGAGATGCAAAGGGATTTCTGCGAGATTGATGCACACTTAATGCACACACACTTCCCCTCCCCTCCTGTATTTTCTGCTTTGTTGGAAGGAACAGATATTCATAAAGAGAATGTTCATTGATTACATACAGTAGACTTTCTCAGATTTAAGTTATTTGTCACAGTGATGACAAAATAATGTTTGCAAAATATTAACCAAGGGGTATAATAAAGTCTGAAAAATGCACAAAATTAGTAAGGAAAAAATTATAATCTATATACTACTAAAATACTAGTATCTGATACTTTGTAAACTTCAATTGGGCAAAATGCTGAATCCTAGGACAAAACTTTGTCAACAAAGGTACCTCAAACAGATTATCTTTCAGAATGCCAGGACCCATTAGTCCCAAGTTGCTTCAGCCCCGCTACACTACTGCTGTTCAACATTGCCATAGTCAGGCATAATCATGTGATCTGTATTTTCTAACATTCCCTGACAGCTTTCCACAACTCAACAGGGAACCTGGAAGGAACTGATATGATTGCCAAAATTCCTTACTACTTTCCCACTAGCAAAGTCTTTGATTGTGAAAAGCTTGGAAGGACAAAGTAAATGAAAAAATGTGCACTCTCTGCCAGTCCCTCGGTTTCAATGTTCAATGTGAAACAGACAAAGCTTTTGCTTTCTTCCACAGTTAATAATTGCAATAATTGGAGAGCTAGTTCTTTGCTTTCACTTCTAGCGGAAAAAGTCTTGCACTGCCCAAAAGGGAGGGAAAAAGGGAACATGCTCACATTTTCATTCTAACCAAAACTTGCTAACTTGCTTTTTGATTTTCAAAATTGCTCTTTGATTTTCATTTCAGGGTTGCCCCACGCAGTTTTCTTTTCTGACATGATTTGGTCCCTTTACAGACCATCTCACATTTCTCTTGGACTCCTCAGCTGTCTCCTGCAGACATTTCCTGATCCTCTTCAACCCTATCACCATAGATATTCTTGGTCCACTGCTCATTGGCTACCACTCCATCTTGTTCTCCCCTGCTTGTTCAGTCACTCCTCTCTTTATCAGTATCTCATGTAGCCCATTTCTCTTGTCTATTTTCTTTACTATTATAAATATATGTACCAGATTACAGGTGCTCAAAAGAATCAGGATTTTTCCAACTGTCTATATGCCTTGAGCCTTGCATTTGATTCCTACACCACCCAAAAAAATAACCTTGGTCCTTACAATGTTGAGAAGAACAGATTAATTTTTTTTGCAACATACAGTAGCAGCTCATCCTTCTATTTATTCTCTTTTATTAGTGAAACCTGGGAGAAATAGCCTTTGTATAGGTCAAAATATTTTAATTTTCCCAGCATACAACTTTAACCGTCCTTTCAGTATCTATACAAAAAATCTGCCACCTGATGACATTTGTGAAATTGATGTTGTATTTTAAACCTGTAAGATTGAACAGTTAAGTACCATCTAGTTATCTCCAATTGGTATTTTTCAATTTTTATAACCATACAAGAAATTTTCCCTAGCAATATAAGGCAGACATGTCAAACTCAAGGACCCTGGAAAAAATGAGGGCCCGCCCTGGGCATTCCCCCTGGATGCATGCACAGGAGGCAGCGAGTGCGGGAGGGCTGGCGGTGGCTGGCAACAGCTTCAGCTCATTGACCCTTTGGCCGGTCATTGGCCGGCAATGAAGGCCAACTGGATGTGAGCCAGGGTGTCCAATAAGCCACGCTTGGCCAGCCCTGCCTGCACCGCACTTGTGCACTTCGGTGCTCCGCAGTCAGGCGACACACATCATCACCTTCCTCGCCTCACCCTGCAGCAGCAGCAGCCCTGTTCAGTAGGAGCCCCACCAGCCCTCCACTCTCCTCCAGCCCGGGAAGCCCATGAGCCCGGAGGGGAAGGGGGCCAGGGCTGGGCTGGGCTGCAGGGTCCCAGTGCCCTGGGAACTCAAGGACTAGGAGGCAATAGCATTTTCTATGAGAAAAGGGGCAGGAGAAGGAAGGAGGAGAAGGAGAAAAAGGCACTGGCCAGATACAACAGTTGCAGGGAGCTGCCACTGTTCACACAATGGAGGCATTGCAGCAGGATATAGTGGCAACTATATCATATTTGCCCTAGTACTTCAATATTTGCCCTCGTGTACTAGTACTTGTTTGTTCCCCAAACTTTGAGTATATATAGGCATTTAAGCTCTTTATGGCTGACCCTGGGTATGCTTCCTATATCTCCTACTTTATACCTGAGTTTTTCTTCCTTTCCATCACACCCTACCTCATTGTATGATTGGTTGTCTTGGGTTTATGCTTGGGATTAGGTCCTAAAGATCCTAAGGATTGTTCACCCTCCCCCCTCAATTTTAATTTAAAATCCTTCTGATAAATTGAGCCAGTCATTTTCCAAATACATTCTTCCCAGTTTTTGTAAGCTGCAGCCCATCCCCTGTCAGAAGCCCTTCATGTAGGTAATGCAGACTTTTAAACCAGTGGTTCATTTCTAAAATTCTTTGTTCCCTCATTGGATTATTGACCTTTCATTGGAAGTACAGATGAAAACACCACTTGTGCTCCTAACTCGTTAACTTCTTGCCTAGCTGCTCGTAATTTCTCAATATTGTTTTCAGGTTTATTGTCGTCATTTATCCCTATGTGAAGGAGAAGAAAGGGATCTGTGGGCTTGATTATTTTGGTAAAGTTCTCAGCCACATCTTTGATTTTTTTTTCTCCAAGAAGACAACGTATCTCCCTATATTTAATGTCCAGTCTATGGATGGATGGTTCTTTCCCCCTAAAATTGAATCCCCTATCACCAATACTTGCCTTTTTTTCCTAGGGAAATCTGAGCTAATTTTTTTCTTTCACGGGAGAACTTGATGATGCCTCTTTTCTAGGGACACTTGATGATGCTTCTTTTCTAGATGTCTGCATCCTTTTTTGCAGGGGAAGGCTATGAAAGTGAAGGCTCAAAAGGGGCTGGACTAGACAGCAGGGGCATTGTTCTTGGTTGCTGTTTTCTTCTATGAGTGACATGTTTCCATTAGCCTTCCTCTAAATGTCAGCATTCCGAGTAATGCATCCAAAGAAATCAGAATCCCAAGGCAGGAATGTTCCTCAGAGAACATGTTTATTGGATACATCATATCAGCACAGCCAGTGAAAACCAACCCTAAAAGTTTCCCATGGTTATCATGTAATTAAAAGAGAAAAAGTTTTCCTCCCCATGTGTCACAGGTAACATTGTCCAATCAAAGCAGATGACAGACTCCCTTGATCACTTCAGCTCCTTCTCCAACTGTCACCTGTTGGGATGACCTTGGTTCCCATGGAAGAGCTCTTTGTTTTGTCTACGAGATGGTCTAGCTATTGTGTGGCAACTATGAAGTATTACAAGATGGTTTCAGCCAGGTTCAATTCAGAGTCAGATCTCCCCTCTTAATAATAATAATAACTTTATTGTCATTGTACGTGTATACACAGTATACCCATACAACGAAATTCACTTAACACCCAGAGACCAGGTCCAACACACATAACAATCCCCAAACATACTCCCACCCACCACAATTCTACACCCCTAAACCACCCAAACATCCACACAACAGACCAAGTAATACTGTCCAACAGCTCACCGATGGTGGCCCTTTAGTTCATTGTTGAGTGCAATTATAGTTCTGGGATAAAAACTATTCAGAAAATGTGTGGTCCACGTTTTAATTGTTCTGTATCTTCTGCCAAAAGGCAACAGTCCAAAAAGATTGTAAGCAGGATGGGAAGATGTTATGCAACTTTCTCAAACAGTGAGATTCGAAGATGTCATCCAGGGCTGGTAACTGGAGTCCGATGATATTCTGGGCAGTTTTAATGATTCTCTGTAGAGCTTTTTTGTCCACTACAGAGCTGCTCCATACCATGCAAGAATGCTGTATGTCAGGACCAGGGGTGGGTTCTAAATTTTTTTACTACCGGTTCTGTGGGCGTGGCTTATTTTGTGGGTGTGGCTTGGAGGTCATGTGACTGGGTGGGCATGGCTATGTGTATAGGGACTACTCAGAGGGCTGAAAAAAGTTATTTCTGACAGGTCCTCGCTCTTTTGACTGGTCCTCACACTTATGACCATCCTCACATTTATGCCCATGCAGCATTCTTAACAACCATGTCACTCATTTCACAACTGCTTCTCTTCACCATGGTGACAAGATAGGGCAAAAAACGTAAAATGTGAGGACAGTCGTAAGTTCGAGGACTGGTCAAAAGTGCAAGGACCAGTCAAAAATAACTTTTTCAGCCCTCTGAGTAGTCCATATGCACAAAAGGATACAGCAATAAAGAGGGATGAAGGAAGGAGAAGAGAGATGGAAGAAGGAAGGAGAGAGAGGGAAGGAAAAGAAGGGAGGAAGGAAGGGAAGGGAAATTAGAGTAGGAGTGAGGGTAAGAGAGAGAGGAAGAGAGGAGGAGAAGGAGAAAGGAAGAGGAGGTAGGGAGGAGAAGAAGAGGGGTGGGGAAGAGAAAGTAAGAAGGAAAGAAAAGAGAGAGGTGGTAGGTTTGAGGAGAAAGATTGCTGTACAATAAAAAAGATGAAAGGGAAGAAAGCCAACCCCAAACAAATATAAAGATATTAAGATAAAGAATGAATTGTTAAACTTTAAAGAATAAAAGAGAACAAATATGAATAAATAGCAATAAAATAGAAACACACAAAGAAACATACAATGTATTTTCTTTGAACAGAGTATTTGGCCGGTTCACAAATTTAAACAGTGTTTAGTCATTTCAATTAAATTTACAATTTCTATATTTCCTTTTTGCCGGATTTATTCCTCATCTATTTTTTTATAAAACCAATATTACCCTTCATCCTCATCTCTAATCTTAATCAAATTCAATTTTTCCCTTCTATTCTATATTATACCCCTTCCCATTGTCATCTATTTTTATATCCATCCTCACATTGGTTAATTATGTATTTATGTAATACAGTTGTTTAATACAAATTCAACATTTTAATATAAATCAATTAGTTATATAACTATCTTTTTTGTATATTAATCAATATGAACATGAATAATCCAATTATTTCAATGCAATCCAATTTCTTACAAATCAATTAATTATATTTACCAATAATAATAAACCAAATAATTTCCCCCATATATTCCGCCAAACCACAACTTAACCATTTCTGCTTTCAATACAATATACAATTAATAGTATCTCAATTATTACAATTCCCTAGTTAAATAGAGCTTTTTTTCTTTTGTGTTTTAAAATCTTGAACTCTCCTCTTTTGCCCTAAATTTCCCATTGTTTGCACCTACCTTTTTTGGTGAAGAAAAAGAAATCTCATTCTGCCTCATTTTGTCACATTGCAGCAAAGAGCCTGCTTTACTTTCAGTTTCATTTTTTCAGCATAGCTAGGGGGAAAAAAATCTGCTCCAGCACTCTTTGCAGCTAGCAACAGAGCCCTGCGCAAAACAGCTGAGAGCAAATCAGCCGAGAGTCGGGAGGCCGATCTAATCAACTTGTGCTAATTAACCTATGCTGAAGCTGAAAGGGGCTGTTTTTTCTTGCTGTTTGCTTGCAAGGAGATAACTGCTGCGAGGCACAGGCCAAAGGGTGGGGGCCACCCTCCTTGCCACTTAGCCCCCCCTGTCGCCCCCTTTTGCCTCTAGCGCCCCCCTGCCGCCCCTCTTACTGCCCCTAAGGCATCCCACCGCCCCCTGGGTGGTACCGCCCCTGGGGGGCGGTATCACCCACTTTGGCAACCACTGGCTTAACTACTTAACTACTTAACAACCAGTTCTACCGAAGTAGAATCCCACCACTGGGTCTACCCATTTATTTTTGCAGGCACCAGTCTACTCATTTGGTTTTTTTTACACTGATCAGCTGTAGAGCGGACCTTTGAAGCCCCGTGGCAAGAGTTTAAACAGTTTTGAATAGAGGCTCGGCTTCTGGTTGGCGCCGCCGCCGTCGCCAGATGGTCTTTGAAGACCGCCAGCCCCGCCGCCTGTAAAGAGCCGCCTCCACAGCTGAGAGGCGGCTCGAAAAACTCTGTTTCTTTGAGGAAACGTGAGGAGAGCCGGCGAGAGCAGGTAGAGCCCCTGTGAAGTCCCCAGAGTGTCTTTTTTGCCTCTGGGGAGGAAGCAGGATGAGGCTCCCTATTCAGCTCGCCGAGGCTCCAGACGCGGGGGAACTCTGCATGTAGCAGAGCCAGATGACGCGACCAACGTAATCAGCGAAAGTCAAAAGATTTATTAAAAATAAACAGGGTGAAATCTGGATCCGGAACTCAAAACTGCAAGTATTTATAATAGCCCTGTGATGGAATTTGAGAATGGAGAAAGAGAAGAGTGAAAGTTTAAAATGGCGTCCGGCTTTAGCGGCTTGAAAAAAGCTGAAAGCGAAAGTGGATTTGTCTGGCTGTCTTAGTACGCTACAAAGTATCGAAAGTAACAGTGCTGTCTAGAAGAGAAGCGAAAAGTTTTTTTTTCCAAAGTGTCTTTATGTTCCTTCTCCCTTAGAGACTTGCTTAATTCTGAGAGGATTTTGTGGTAAAGGGAGAGAAGACTTCCTTTTTAAAAAGAGTTTGTCTACGTGGCAGAATGGCTTCAAAGCCAGACAACAAAGCTGTAGGGGGGGGGGTTCCCCCACTCAGTCACAAGAGCAGTTTTTAAGTTTGCAGATTCAGAGCCAGAGACAGGAGATTGATTTTAAAGACTTGAAGGAATTTATTATTCTGGCTCTGATGAAACAAGATGCGGTTATGGACCAGAAATTTGAAAAATTTCAACAGGAAATTAAGGAGGTGGTTCAAGAAAAGTATGATAAGATGAAGCGAGATATTTTGACAGTTTTGACTGGCTTCTCAGAAGTAATTGTCCAGATTGATAAAAAAGTGGAAGAAATTAGTTTAGAAGTAGAGTCCAAAATGAAGGAAGCTGATTATAAGATTTACAATGCGGATAATAAAATGCAAAGGATTGAAAATGAAGTGACAATGATGCAATTCAAATTTATGGAGTTTGCTGTAAGACTGAGGGGGATAAAGGAAAACAATAGAGATTTGAGAAGGATTTGTGCTGATGCTTTGGCTGTGATGCTAAAGGTTAGCCCTGAAGAGGTTTTGTCCAAAATTGACAAGATTTACAGAGTGAATTCTTGGGTGGCAAGGCAAAGGCAATTGCCCAGAGATGTGGTGTATACTTCATAGATAGAAGAATAAGAAATGACATCTTGCAAAAGTCTTTTGTTTCTACTCTACAAGTGGATGGAAGGGAGATTGCGATTTATAAAGAGCTGCCGCCTAAGATGCTAAAAGACAGAAAGGATTTTGGATTTTTGGTGACTGAACTAAAGAAACATCAAATTCCATTGAGATGGGATGCTCCAATTGGCATAATATTGAGATATCAAGGAGAAAAATATCGATTAAGTACTGTTGAAAAAGCAGAAGAATTTTATCTTAATGTTTTTAAAATTAGCCTAACATCTCCATGTACATCTTCAGTGTTAGGAATACAGGAGGGTGATAAAGAAAAACAAATTGAGCACTGCTTCTTTTCTTGCCTTGTGCTGGCTTAGACCTCTGCTGTTGTTGTTTTTCTGGAATTTGTTTATAGGCTGATCGAGTTATGCGCTGGTCTTTAACTTTGTAGGACATCAGATCAAGATCCAAAGTCACTTCTCTTGTATTTTTAGGTGGTCCACCTATAACCTTTAAAGGAAGATCCAAAAAGCCCCTAGTGGTTCCTTGTATTTCCATTGGCTCCATCTCCATCTGCTTCCAGTGGAAGGGGAAGGGGGCTTTTTGGATGAGCCGTTCCCGGATCTTCCTTTAAAGGTTATAGGTGGCCAGTGTCGCAGAAATGGTGAAGATATCAGCATACATAAAAGACCGGACCCAAGAGATCTATGTATGAGAATGGAAGAAATGGATAGATTATGTGCAGAATAAATATTAAACTAGGAAGTACAGATAACTTTTAGTTGAATGTTGTGTAGAAATGTATAGAACAGGGGATAGAATATTAGAATGTCAGGAAAAAATGTATACTACACAGGGGGTAGAGTAGATGGGCAGTAAAGTATTATATAATGTGATTTGGATTTGGATTTCATCCTGGGGAAGCCATGGGGGGAGGGGAGGGTAAGGGAGAGCTAGGGAGGGAAAGGGGGGGGGGAAGGGGGAAAATCTGTATTTGTAAAACTTTTTCAATAATAAAAAAAAAAGAGTTTAAACAGTTTTTTTCCCTCTAGCCATCAGCTGGGACTCAGGAGGCAGCAATAGATTGTGGGCGGGCTGGGTAAGTGAACAGCAACCGGACCGAACCTGTTTGGGGGCATGGGCAGCCAATCTTATTACCGGTTCTCCAAACTATTAAAAAATTTTACTACTGGTTCTTGCAAACCGGTGCGAACTGGGAGCAACCCACCACTGGTCAGGATACTCTTAATGGTGCTGCAATAATAGGACAGAAGTAGATGCTGAGATAGATTTATCTTCCTGAGCATTCTCAGGAAGTACAGCCTCTTCTGTGCCTTCTTCACAAGCATGTTAGCATTCATAGTTCATGAGAGGTCCTCCGAGATATAAATGTCCAGAAATTTAAAACTACTCACCCTCTCCACCTCCTCATCATTTATATACAATGGTAGATGTACATCTCTCTTCCTCCTGAAGTCAATTATATTTTTTTTAGTTTTTGTGGTGTTAAATGTGAGATTATTTTCATTACACCACAATGTCTCCCCCTGGAGATACGGAGGATCCCGGATCTACGCACCTTCTGCCGCGCTCTTAAAACCTTTTTATTCTATCAGGCTGGCCTGGCCTAATTTTTCCCTTTTTTCCTTTTAAAATACAAATTTTAAATTGGTTTTAATTTATTGGGGTGTTTTAAATCGGTCTTCAGCCAAATTATTTAATTCGGTTTTATTCTGTTTTAATTTTTGTACTAATGTGTTTTTATCTTGTGGCTGTTCACCGCCCTGAGTCCTTCGGGAGTAGGGCGGTATATAAATCAAATAAAACAAACAAACAAACAAAACAAACAAACAATGTCAGCCCTTGTACTTCCTTCCTGTAAGCAGACTCATTATTCTTATTAATGAGCCCCACCACTGTTGTGTAATCCGCAAATTTAATAATTGCGTTGGTGTTATACAATGGGGTGCAGTCATGTGTGTACAAGAAATAAAGGAAAGGGCTTAGCACACAACCCTGGGGGGCTCCTGTGCTTAGTATCAGAGTAGAGGAATGGTGAGATCCCATCCTTACTGATTGCGGCCTACCTGTCAGAAAATCCCTTATCCACAAACAAATCCTCTTATACCCAAATTGGACATTTTAAAAAACAACCTGTTGGGTAAAATGGTGTTAAAGGCAGAGCTATAATCCACAAATAACAGCCTCACATATGTTCCCTGTTGTTCCAAGTGATTCAATACAATATGGACAACAAGAGACATAGCATTGTCAGTTGATCTATTACCCCTGTATGCAAATTGGTATGGGTCCAAAGTATTATTATTACATGTATTTATATGCCGCCATTCTCCCAAAGGACTCAGGGTGGCGAACACAAGTTAAGAAACAAGTACAATAAAATCATAATTCAATCCAAATAATTAATTAGTAGTAAATAATAAAGCCCGGAATCAGTCTCAGACTATTTGTTTGAAAAGCCAAGTCTTCAAGTCCCGACGGAAGGAGCGGAGATCAGGAGCCGTCTGGAGCTCAGTAGGTAATTCATTCCAGAGGGTGGGAGCATCCACAGAGAACGCCCTACCCCTGGGCACAGCAAGGTGACATTGGCTCGCCGTTGGAACCCTGAGGAGAGCGGCCCTATGTGAGCGAACAGGATGGTGAGATGCAGGCAGGAGAAGGTCATGCAAATATCCCAGACCTAAGTCATGAAGGGCCTTATAGGTGAGGACTAGCACCTTGAAGCGGACCCGGAGAACCACTGGTAACCAGTGCAGCTCATGCAGGAGAGGTGTTATATGGGAATAATGAGGGGCTCCCATAACAACCCGTGCAGCTGCATTCTGGATCAGCTGGAGTCTCTGGGTGCATCTCAGGGGCAGGCCCATGTAGAGGGAATTGCAGTAATCCAAGCGGGAAGTAACCAGGGCATGAGTGACTGTGCGAAGGTCATCTCGGTCCAGGAAAGGGCGCAACTGGCGCACCAGGTGAAACTGTGCAAAGGCCCCCCTGGTCACGGCCATTAGATGGTCTTCTAGGGATAGCCGAGCATCCAGGAGGACACCCAAGGTCCGAACCCTATCAACAGGTACAAGTTTTTCCCCATCTATCAAAAGTGATGGAGCTTCTGAAACCCGAGATGCCGGCATCCACAGCCACTCAGTCTTAGAGGGATTGAGTTTGAGTCTGTTTCTGCCCATCCAGGCTCATACCTCCTCCAGGCAATGGGACATCACGGAAAGGGCATCTCTGGGGTGGTCTGGGGTGGAGATGTATAATTGGGTATCATCAGCATATTGATGATATCTCACCCCAAAGCCATGAATGATCTCACCCAGTGGCTTCATATAGATGTTAAAGAGCAGGGGAGGCCCCACAATTAAGGGGCCTCGGGGTGGATCTCTGCCCTCCCACCCATACAAACTGAAAGCGACCCAAGAGGTAGGAGGAAAACCACCGTAAGACAGTGCCTCCCACCCCTAACCCCATAAGTCGCTGCAGTAGGATACCATGGTCGATGGTATCAAAAGCCGCTGAGAGGTCAAGTAGGACCAGGATGGAGGAACAACCCCCATCCCAAGTCAGAGCCCGAGATCCCCCATCCCGAGCCAGAGCCAGAGCCAGAGATCAGAGCCAGAGCCAGAGCCAGAGATTCACCAGAGCAACCAATGCCGTTTCCGTGCTGTGACTGTGTCGGAAGCCTGATTGGTACAGGTCAAGGTATTCCGTTTCCTCCAGGAATTGTGGGAGCTGTTGAGCCACTACAGTCTCAACAACCTTCGCAATGAAACAAAGGTTGGAGATGGGACGATAGTTATTAAGTGAGTCTGGATCCAGGGAAGGCTTCTTGAGGAGAGGTCGAACCACCGGCTCCTTAAGAGAGCCAGGGAAGTTCCCCTCTCTCAACAAAGCATTGACAATTGCCTGGATCCAGTCTCTAGTCACCTCTCTGGCAGCCGAAACCAACCAGGAGGGATAAGGGTCCAATAAACAAGTGGAGGAACTAAGTTTGCCCAAAATCCTGTCCACTTCCTTGACAGAAACAGGGTCAAACTCAATCCAGATATTATTCTCAAGACCCACCCTAGTCTCCCGATTGGATTCTGCCCAGTCAGAGTCCAATCCGATCCGGATCTGAGCGATTTTATCATGCAGAAACTGTACAAAATCCTCAGATCTGCCCTGCAAAGGGTCTTCCCTCGCTCCCTGATTGAGGAGGGAGTGGGTCACACGAAACAGGGCCGCTGGGCGGTTTTCTGCAGATGCAATGAGGGCGGCAAAGTAGTGACGTTTCGCCGCTTCCATCGCCACTAGATAAGACTTAATATGGGTTCTTAACTGTGTTCAGTCAGATTCAGATCGGGAGGACCTCCAACTCTCCTCTAAGCATCTTTTCCGATGTTTCATTTTCTGGAGCTCCATGGAAAACCAAGGAGCAATCCGGGATCTGCATCAGGTTAGAGGCGGCAAAGGTGCGATTCTGTCCAAGGCGTTGGTAGCCACCCATTCCCAGGATGCCACCAGAGCCTCAGCTGAATCGCAGGATTGAGAGGTGGGGAATGTCCCAAGCTCCTTCAAGAACCTTTCTGGGTCCATCAGGCGCCTAGGGCGGAACCATTTTATGGGTCCCATCTCCCAGCGGCAGGGGTTGGCAGATTGAAAGTCTAGTCTAAGGAGGGAATGGTCAGTCCATGACAGGGGAGTGATGGAAAGTTCCCCCTTACTATGACCATTTATCCACTGCCCAGAGAGAAAAACCAGGTCGAGTGCGTGTCCTCCCCTATGAGTTGGGCCCTGAATAACCTGAGTCAGGTCCATGGCTGCCATGAGGCCATGAACTCCCGGACTGTCTCAGATGACTTACCAATCGAAGGCAGATTAAAATCTCCCACAACTAAAAGGCTGGGTAGTTCAAGTGCCACCTCAGACAAGACATCGAGCAGTGCGGGCAGGGCTGTGGCAACATAGCTGGGAGATAGGTATGTGACCAACAAGCCCGACTGAACTCCAGGGTCCACTTCAATAGAAGAGACTCACACCCACCTATCTGAGGGACAGTGACCTCCCTAGGACTCAGACTTTCTCTAACAACTACTGCCACCCCCCCGCCCCTTCCCTGGTGTCGCGGCTGGTGCAGGACACGAAAGCCTGAGGGGCATAAATCAGAGAGGGATTCCCCCCTCTTGCCCCAATCAGGTCTCCGTGATACAGGCCAGGTCCGCACCCTCCTCATCAATAAGATCTCGTATGAGGAGAGCCTTATTCATCACGGACCTGGCATTCACATATATCAGATGGAAACCAGGGTCCTTCGCTCTCATATCCCCAGGAAAGCAGGGTGAGCAGGAGGTATGGGAGCAAGTCACCATCCGAATGCATCTGGTGTGATGCTCCCCACCCCTACTTTGATTTCTTGTGCCCCTTCCCACCATCACAGGTAAAGCTTGTCCCACCCTCCTCCGAGCATCTCCTACGACTCCCAACCTCCCCAACCCGCTGGGACTGTCAAAATGGCATGGCTGCTGATCCTTAAGAGACCCCCCAGTCTCATTTTTATTATTAAAAACCACCCTCCTCGCGGATCCCCTTAAAATTGGATCTAAAAATCTATTTAAAAAACCCCAGAGTTTCCGTTTTTTAGCATACCACCTCTCAGGGTTCCAAAACCCATCATCAAGGGCAGCCCTCAATAGTTGAGAGGGCCAAATCTGTGAGAGGGGGGAGTCTCGCAGTGCAAGGAGCTCCGCAGTTGAATACATTAAAGAATAGTAATGAGCTGAGAGTGATGAAGGATCATTTTCTATTAAAGGGTGTTAGAGATGGTAAAAACAGGTAGATTAAATAAGGGAGGAAAAGATGTTAAAGAGAAGACAATATGCTAAAAACATCAGAACATCGGGACATCATCGTCCTATCATGACAATGGTAAGTCTTGTGATTATAATAAGTCTATTCAATGGTGGGGAAAAAAGTCTCAAAGGCCGCCCTTTCAAGGTGACCCAAATCAGAGTCATGAGGTCAAATGAGAGATGGTCCGTCCCACCATAGTCCAAGACTCTCGGTGTCTGTGCCTCCTCCTGTTCTCACACCAGCGATAGCCGAGGCTTAGTTCAGAAAAAAGCAAGGTGTAGTCATAGGATGGAATAAATGATTGAATAGTTGAATAATCCGGGTAACCCAGGGAGGACAAGATGGTCAAATAATGGTCAAATAAGGCTGCGGATCAATCAAAAGTTGTAAATTTATGCTGAGTGGCCCTATTAGGCCTAAGCCTAATAAGGTGGGGGGGAAGCAGTTAAGGGAAAGACCAACCGTCATCCCCAACTGACAATTCTCAGTTCCTTCCCCATAAGCTTGATCTTCAGGCCATTCAGCCTATTAAGCCCCTTCCATGCTTCAGAAAAAAGGGGGGGAGTGTCCAGATCCCTCAAAAACTGAGGGATCCTAACATTTGTAATGCTGCCTTCTTCTCCACCAACAACGGGGGCGTCTTTGCAGCCAAGCCTCCAGGTACTGCCGCCGTCCTCTAACCTCCTCCCCGAAAGTCAGCTGTTCCTCGGGCTCCATCCACGGCTCTATCGAGTCGGCAACACCTCGGCTCGCTGGGAGGGGGTCAAAGATGGTTAACTGACCCCCGACACCCCTGAAAATGTCGAACATCGCCTCCCTAAGCTCGGGGTTCAATGCGGAGCCGCCATTTTGGTTTGCTGCCCAAGTAGATGGAAGACTAGCCTTAATATACAGTAGTTCAACACCAGCCTCTCAAAACATTTCATGACAACAGATGTTAAAGCTACTGGTCTATAATCATTAAGGGATACCACTACTGTCTGCTTAGGGACTAGCACTATAATAGATGTCTTCAGGCAGGTAGGGATAGAGCACTGCGACAGGGATAGATTGAAAATATCCGTGAACACTCCAGCTAGCTCTGTAGCGCAGACCCTGACAACTCGTCCCAGAATTCCATCAGGCCCAGCAGATTTCCAGATAGTAACATTCTGGAAAGTGCGTCTTACATCAGAGATCTGCAGTAGAAGTGGTTGTCTATTGATGGTAGATGTTAATGGTGCACTATCAGTGGTAAATGTTGGAATGATGGTAGTTCTTGTGTCCACCTCAAAATGGCTGAAGAATTGATTTAGCTGCTCAGCCAAAGAGTCACTACTGCTAGACAAACTATTTTTATTGCTTTGTCCTGTGATTTGTCACAGACCTTGCCATATCCAACCAGAGTCTGAGTTCTCAAAAAGATGTTCAATCCTCCGTCTGTATGTAGCTTTAGCATCCTTGATTTAGCTCTTGCCTCGCTATACTGTAGCACATCACCAGAATGGAAAGCAGCATTTCTTGCTCTTAATAAAAGACACACTTCTCTATTTATCCAGGGCTTGTTGTTAGAGAACACCCGTACTTGTCTGGTGGTAGTGACAACATCAATGCAGCTTTTAATATAAAACAGTACCGTTGAAGTATAAGTGTCAATATTGTCTTCCTCAAATAGTGCCCAATCAGTGCTCCCAAAGCAATCTTGAAGTTGCTCCAATGCACTGCTGGCCACGCTTGTATTAACTCAGGAGAAGTTTATTATTTATTTATTTATTTATTAGTTCAATTTATATGCCGCCCTTCTCCGAAGACTCAGGGCGGCTTACAATGCACTTATAGCAATAGCCTTCATTCTTTTGTATATACCTGCTTATTAGGGCTTTTGGCCCCCCATAAGCGGTGTTTCTACAAAGTCAGCTTATTGCCCCCACAATCCAGGTCCTCAATTTACCTACCTCGGAAGGATGGAAGGCTGAGTCAACCTTGAGCCTGGTGAGATTTGAACTTGCACTAATTGCAGGCAGCTGGCAGCTAAGTGCTACATAACAGCACTTAGTCCGCTGCACCACCAAGGCCCTTATTTCCAAGTTCCTGGAAAGACAAACATAAACATTATTAGTTCTCGCTTAACCACCCCTCCCCTCCCCCAGCGGTTCATTGGGTTTTTGTGGATATGTCATGGAATTTGTTAACCACTCTGCTCTCACACCTGTGCTCTTCACCCAGGTAGCTTCTGAGAGTGGGTAGCCTTTCCACTGCACTAAATACTGTAGTTTCCCTTTATATAATCTAGAGTCTAAAATTATTTTTACCTTGTAATGGGTCTCTCCCTGCACCATGATGGGTATCGGGGCTGCACAGCCTACAATCTCAGCTGGGATCAGTTTCAACAGACTGCTATGAAAGACTGGATGCACTTTCCTTAATAGGCAGGAAAGTTTCAGCTCCACTGTAACTGGATTAATGATTTTTACAATGGGAAATGGCCCTAGCAATTTTGGTCCTAGCTTCTTACAGGGTAGTTTCAATCATAATTATTTGGTGGACAAGTAAACCTTGTCCCCTACTTGGAACAGAAGTTGTGGGGACCAATGCTTATTGGCCTGGGCTTTTGGGGATTCTGCGGTTTTGTGAAGGGCCTGTTTCACGTTCTCCCAGGCTTTCCTCAAGGAGTCCATCCATTCGGTTAGAGTAACTGAGGAGGGTGGCTCCCGGGGAAACTCAGGCATGGAGACAAACTCCATCCCTGTGGTGATTTGGAACAGGGTGAATCCTATGCTGTTGGGCACTGAATTATTGTATGCCACCACAGTGAAAGTTAGTAGGTCTGCCCAATTAGTTTGCTGGTAGTTGACACAACACCTTAAGTATTGTTCTATCATCGCGTTAGTTTGTTCTACCACCCCATTGGTACTTGGATGAAAAGTTGAACTGAGCCCCTGGGAGGATCCAATTGACTCAATGAACTCCCTCCAGAATTTGGCAGTAAATTGAACCCAGTGATCTGAGATGATACTCCAGGGCACCCCATGCAGCCAGTAAATGTATTTTAGGAATAACTTGGCTAGCTTATGGGCTGACAAGAGACCAGAACAGGCTATGAAATGGACTTGCTTAGAGAAGAGGTCAATCACAGTCCAAATGACTGTGTTTCCCCCACTCTTCAGAAGCTCTACTATGAAATCCATGGCAATTTCTTCTCATGGACAGGATGGGTCAACAACTTGTTGGAGGAACCCAGGAGGCTTTCTGGGTCATTTTTTAATTGCAGCATAAGTTGCACAACTTAGTTTTCAATGTCCCTTTTCATCCTCGGCCACCAGAATTGCATCCTTGCCAGATGCAGAGTTTTCAGAAACCCAAAATGTCCCACTTGCTTCACATTGTTTATTTTCTCGAGCACTAGAATGTGGAGGGTGTTAGGACATACAGTTTTGAACCCTTCCATGCTAGCCCCTCCCCAGAGGTTTGTAGTCCCCTGTTGTCCCTGTACCAAGGGTTGGATGGCAGTTCAGCTTTGAGTTTCTGAATTAGATCCCCCCCTTCTATGGCTTGCCACCGTTGCACCTGCTGCCCGCTTGTGTCTCTCTCTGGGGTGGAGAAATCATGGCATGGACTACCTCCTCACATTTGCTGTTGTATTGTGACATCTGTGATCCTGAGTGCATTGGCCAAAAGGTTTTTTCCTCCTGGGATGTACTTCAATGTGAAGTTAGAATGGTTGAAGTATTGGACCCACTGGACTTCCTTAGGCAACAGTTTCCATGGGGTCCCAAGCGCCTCCAGATTTTTATGGTCAGTATATATTTCAAATGGCATTTTGGCTCCTTTAAGGAAATGGCGCCATGTAAGCAGTACCTACTGGGCTGAGTATGCTTCCTTCTCCCACACTGCCCACCTTCTTTCAGTCTCAGTGAGCTTGCGGGAGGTGTATGCATAGAGCTGCAAATCCCCCTCCACATTTTTTTAGGAGGACCGCAGGCACTGCCATGTTGCTGGCATCTGCCTGGATGGTGAATAGCCGCTTTGGGTCCTGGTACTTGAGAATCGGCTCTTCAGCAAAGGGTCTTTTGAGGGTCTCAAAAGCTGCTTGGCATTTGAGTGTCCATTGTAGGGGCTGGCTTGGTTGGGGTTTCACCCCTCCCCCTCCTGTTTTTAGTAGTTTGATGTTTGGGAGGGTGATCTCAGCAAAAGAGGGAAGAAACTGCCAATAGAAGTTTGCAAACCCAAGAAAGCTTTGGAGTTGCTTGTGGGTTTGAGGAGGTTGCCACTCCAGGACAGGTCTGACTTTCCCTGGGTCCATCTCAACACCCTCACTGGACACTTGGTATCCTAGATAGTCTAGGCTGGTCTTGTGGAATTCGCATTTGGACAGTTTGGCATACAGGTTTGCCGCTAGCAGCTTCTTGAGCACCTGGCAAACCAATTTAATATGCTCTTCCATGGTCTTTGTTAAGGAATTTGCAGAGCAACCCTTGAGTAGCAAGGGTGTGCACATGAAAGTGATTGAGAGTAGTTACGAAATAACACAGCCAATACACAGATACACTGAGTTGTGTTTACTTTCAGGAAATAGTAATAAGGCACAGTCCAATAAACAGTCCAGGTCATACACGTATAAAGCAGTAGATAGTAAAACAATAGTCCAGGGATAATCCAATAACAAAGTCTTCTTACCAGTCGTTGTAGTCATACACAATAATCAGTCCTTTGTATTTGCAAACAGTAGCAAAACACAGCAGAGCAGTAACGATCAGCAAAGAGAAACAAACCATGTTTCTAGCTCCCTCTTAAGAACATTGGCTACAGAGCTAACCAATCAGGACACAGTATGATGCAATACAGCAATACAGCAGTATCTTAAAGCTATAATGATGGTTTATATATTGCCAACCCAACAAGTTAGGTAAAATCATTTCCTAACAGTCTCAGTAAAGATGAGGATGTCATCTAAGTATACAAGGACTCCCTTGTACAGGTGCTCATGTAGTACTTCATTGATCAATTGCATGAACATGGCAGTGGCTCCCTGGAGGCCAAAAGTTATCACCTTGAATTGAAAGCTTCCTAGCAGACAGTTGAATGCGATTTTCCAGGCACCCCCCCCTTTAATCTGCACCTGGTAGTATGCCTCATGCAGATCTAATTTGGTAAAGATTTTTCTTTTTGCTAGGTGGGCCAGCATGCCCTTTATTCGGAGGAGTTGGTACATATTTTCCATGCATATGGCATTAATCTCTCTAAAGTCTATGGACAATCTCATCGTTCCATCTTTCTTTTCTTTAAACTATACTAGCATGGCTACTTATGACTTCGCTGACTGTATGAACCTTCTTGCCAGGTTCTTATCAATGTATTCTCTTAGTTCCTTCATTTCTCTAGGGGTCATAGAGTATAGTTTTGGGTTGGATAGTTTGGCACCGGGCAGGATCTCAATTGCGCAGTCAATAGGGTAGTGCATTGCATTCTGCCTTGCTGAAAACCTCCTTTAGGTCCCAGTATTGGGATTTAGGATATAGCCTTATTGGTTCAGTAAGGAATGTGGTGGGGACTCCCTCTATCAATGATCTGTCAATCTGCTCAAACCTCATGGGTTGGGGTAACTTTTTAGCTCTGATGCCCAGTTTCAGAACTGTCTGCAAACTGGTTAGGCAGTGGGTGCAGCCTGAATCTATTAAGGCATCCACAGCCCCTGGGCCCTGGATTTTGGCACTACGAGTCTCATGGAGAGGGTGAAGGGGTGGATGGCCTCACTTACCATCAGTTCATCCTCAGCCTCCTTTTTGCTGTTGTAGGGAGCAGACTGCTGGATGTCTTGGGCCAGAGTTCTCCCTCCCTCAGGAGGGGGAGGAGAGACTTCAATGGCTTGGAGAGCAAGCTTCCCCTTCTCTCTCACCTTTCATTGGAGCTTCTTCAATTTGGTGGCATCTGGTGGTTTTCCCCTCAGCTGGGGGGCTGAGGCTACACACTCGAGTGCTCGATGCCCTTGCTGGCCACAATGGAAGCACTTGATGGGCAGTTCCGAGGCTCCACTGGAGGGGTCTGTGGCTTGTCCAGAAGTTGATTGCTTGCCAAGTTGGCACTTCTCCTGGCTGGCCTTCAGTTTTTGCTCTGCGGCACCACACTTCTTGTACTACTTAAGTTCGAGGTCCATTGCCACCATCATCCAATGCCACTCATGGATCTGATCAGGGACTCCTCTGTAGATGCACACATGAAGTAGCTCATGATCCAGGCCCTCCTTAAAGAAGTAGACCAGTAGTCTCTCCGGCCACTCCCACAGCTTGCTAAACACTCTCCAAAATTCCTGGACATACTCCTTGGTGGGTCTGTCCTCTGCTTGAGCTCTCAGATTTCTATTTTGGCCTGTAGGGCCTGGGAATCATCTTCAAACCTAGCCCTCAATTCTTGAAGGAAGATTCTGATGTTTCCCAGCTCTGGTGCACCCTCGACATAGAGCTGGGCACCCACTCTGTTGCCTCCCCCTCCAGATTTGCGGTCACTGTCTGAACCATCACCTGGTTGCTTGGGTAGTCTGGTGCGTGGTCATCCAGGTGAGCCTGCACTTGATTTAGAAAGAATGCAAGCTTCTCTGGATCTCCGTTGAACATTGCCTTCATTGGGGGAGGGGCTGCTAGCCAAGGAGAAGGAGGTTGTGGTGGTGCCCAAACTGGAGGCCATTGCCCCAGGAACCAGCCAGCTCTGGGGTAGTACGGCCATGGTGGGGGTCCCTGCCACCCCAGAGGGTTGTGTGGGTGGCCAGGTAAGCTTACCACCTGTCACTGGCTCAGAAGATTTCATTGCAGGGTCTGGTGGCTCAGCAGACTGATAGCATTGTGATTAACACCAGCTGTCTGCAATTACTGTAAGTTCGAATCTCACCAGGCTCAAGGTTGACTCAGCCTTCCATCCTTTCTAAGGTAGGTAAATTGAGGACCCAGTTTGTGGGGGCAATAAGCTGACTTTGTATAAATATACAAAAGTATGAAGGCTATTGCTTAACGCATTGTAAGCCGCCCTGAGTCTCTGGAGAAGGGCAGCATATAAATCAAATTTAAAAAAAAATTGCAGCCCCGGGCTTGACCTTGCTGACAGCACCAGGGGCGGGCTAGCCGACCAGGCTGCCGCAGCTGGACTTCAGCCATGGCAGGGTGGAAATGATAGGGTGGGCCAGCTAAGGATCACTTTGGGCGGTTAGAACTGGCACACCTGTCTCATTCCCTTGATGCTCATCTGGTCGAACCTCTCCCACAGGTTCTCTACCGTCTGGCCAGGGAGGGCCATCAGGTATCACCATTCCCCTGATTCATCCAACTCGATGGGTCTCCTCGCCCTCCAGCATGGAGTGAGAGCAATCAAGTCCTGTGTGGATGTCAACAGGAATCCCACTCCAAATCCCTAGGCTGAGGCCTTGTGTCTGAGATCCTCCTCGGCTCAGTACAGGTCTCTGGTGCCTCCTTCTGGACCTTCAGCTGGATCCCCTCTGAGAGTGCATCCTCCTCAAGTGGGATCGTGGTTTGTTGGCTCTCAGTAGAGACCGGACTGGCACTGTTGGGCCCCTCTCACTCCTTCACCATCTTCTTGGTCTTCCCTGATTCTTCTCTGCCCCCTTGAAAGCCGGGCAGCTGGGGCTCAGGACCCTGGAGAGTGGCTCCAGATTGAGCTATTTCCCCCTCATCCTCCCCCTCATATTATGTGGCAATTATAAAGCAGTACAAGATGGCTTCAGCCAGGTTCAATTCAGAGTTGACACTAAGGTTTATGTACAGGGTCAATTTTTTTAGAAGTTTTTTGTTTCGTTATTATATTCAATTTGGATATAGTCTTCTTGTTTCAATTGGAGTTTCTCATTTTGTAGGTTGAGTTTTAGAATTGCTAGAGTTTCCTCTAGACCAGGGCTGTCAAACTCCTGGCCTGCAGGCCGGATGCATTACATGCTGGCCACACCCACACTCAGTTTAGTGAAAGGGAAAAAAGTCCTGATATGTCATGTGACAATGCCATGACATGAGTTTGACACTCTTGCTCTAGACCCTTTACTTTCTCTTCCAGTACAGATAGTCCTTGACTAATGACCACAATTGAGCCCAAAATTTATGTTGTTAAGTGAGACATTTGTTAAGTGAGTTTTGCCCCATTTTACGACCTTTCTAGCCACAGTTGTTAAGTGTACCATTGTGGTTCTTAAGTTAGTAACACAGTTGTTAAGTGAATCTGGCTTCCCCATTGATTTTGCTCATCAAAAATTTGCAAAAGCTGTTCACATGACCCCAGGACATTGCAACCATCATAAATATGAATGCCAAGATCCAAATTTTGATCACATGACCATAGGGGTACTGCAATGGTCCTAAGTGTTAAAAATGGTCATAAGTCACTTTTATTCAGTCCTGTTGTAACTTTGGTCACTTAATGAACTGTTGTAAGTCGAGGACTACCTGCAATTCATTTAGTTTACATTTGGTACATGTGTAATTTGGGTCTTGTATGGATATAAATATATACATGACAACAGTGTAGTCTCTTTTTTCATGACTATGTTTCTTTTTGCTAGCTCATTTAAGGATTAAAATTTGTAAAGGTTATAAATGTTCAAAATGTAAAAGATTTAACCACAGATTTAGAAGAAAATCTAATTTAAAAATTTTAAATTCTAAAAGTTCATTAAAAAAATATAACAATATGTAAAATATGCATTTTGTTATACACTTCTTTTTGCAGGAAGTCTCTGGCTGCTTTCTAGGATACAAAGATAAAATCCCAGTTCTTTCTGAGAAAAAATTTCATTTTTTGTTCCAGCATGCAGGACAGAAGTTGTGAGCAGCCTATCCCTCTCTCTGTAATTATGAAAGAGCCTCATCCTTTTGAGAAAAGCACTTATGTTGGAAACTATGAAAACAATTCTGAGGATTCATCATGTTATGAACTCTTTTATGATTCCCTATCAGATATACAAGATGGGGACTTTTCACATGAACTATCTGCCTTTCTCAGTGAAGATGAGATAAACAAAAGCCTTGAACTTGCTCATCAATCCATTAATTCTGTTGAAGAAGAAGTTAAGCAAGAGTATACTTACTTTAACACTTCTCCAAACTCACCAGAAAATGCCTCTTTTGGGCAAGCCAAAGCACATGACAGTTATCCTTCCAAGAGAAATTGCTCAAGGCCTTCATCTCAAACTCCCATAGAGCAGCAGGATCAGAATGCATATCCTCAAGGAAAAAATGGTATTTTAGATGTTACTGGTAAACAAGCAAATGCTTTTCCCCTACTGCCTGCAAGACCCAGCTTTATCCGAACTCTCAAAAATGCTGAAAGGTTTAGTTTAAATGGTCAAAAGGTGAGCCCTAAATCTAAATCAGTTTTGACCAATAATGTCCCCTTCAAGAATAAGCTATGTGATAAAGCTGCCACTTTGATTGAAGAACTGTCTGCTATTTTTCATGAAGCAGCCAAGATGAGAGTTGAGAGTCCAAATAGAAACTCTTCGTCTCCAGATAGTGGATATCTTTCTCCTAAGAGCAAGCAATTAGCTTTGTTAAATTCTTTAAAGAATTCAGTACTTGAAACAAGTTTAGAAATCACACCAAAAAATGAGATCCCAGAAGTCACTCAGGTTAAAGAATGTGTGCGCCAAAGAAAAGAAGACTCTCGAATTGGTGAGACTGTCTCTCAAAATGAAGTTGCAAAAGAAAGTCTGAATCAATTATCTCCCCCTCGATTTATCCAGAAACTCAGAAGTCAAGAAATTCTTGAAGGAAGCAAGGTTCTACTTCAGTGCAGGGTGGCTGGAAACCCAGTACCTCAGATCAGGTAAGTTTTAGTATTCATCTTAGAGTAAGTATTCATTGATATACCTTTTGTATGATCTTCTACTTCCTTTCACTTGACACTTTCCATCTGGCACATCTATCAGTGGATCAGTAAGAAAAAAAGCACATACACTCAACAGTTTCATATTCCATTCTGTCAGTTAGTTTAAATTCAGTTTTGCCTCCTGGGAGAAAGGAAAAAGTATCCACCTGTGTTGTTGTTGTTGTTGTTGTTGTTGTTGTTGTTGTTGTTGTTGTTGTTGTTGTTGTTAAAGTGGTTTCCTAGTGAACTAATTAAAAAAAAGATTCTGCATTTCAACAACCCATGATAGGAAAACAGACAACCTAGTAATTCAGGATGTGGAGTATTGTGACTATTGCCTGGAGGAGATGGGGTGTTTCTACCACAGCACCCAATAGCCAATTGGAGCAGATTCATTTGCATATGATGAATATGTTGAGCAGACAGACCACAGGGTACTGTTTATTTTGGCAGAGCGAAGAACCTATTTTGGATATGGAGCAAGACAGTATAAACTTTGCAATGGATGGGTGACAGTTTGAGAGTGCCATTGTTATTCCAGTTCTCATGAAATGGTGAAAAGACTGTGCTTGTAATGAGGCAAGCAGGATGGCAGATGAGCTTACCTGAACCTTAATGCAATTACAGTATACTGTTGTTGGAAGAAATCAGGCTTGCTCACCCAGCTGGGAGAGCAAAAGTTGTCACAATCAAATGAAGCTGCGAAGCCAGTTGCTGAAAGGGAGGTCTTTATTTGGGGTTCAGACAGATTAACAGAGTTGGAAGGGACCTTATAGGTCATCTAGTCCAACCCTCCCCCCCCTGCCCTGCTCAAGCAGGAGACCTACACTATTTCTCACAAATGGCAGTCCAGTCTTTTCTTGAAAGTCTCAAGTGATGAAGCTCCCACAACTTCCGAAAGCAAGCTGTTCCATGGGTTGATTGTTCTCTCTGTCAGAAAGTTCCTCCTCATTTCTAGGTTGAATCTTTCCTTGATCAATTTCCATCCATTATTCCTTGTCTGGCCTTCAGGTGCTTTGGAAAACAGCTTGACCCCTCCTCTCTGTGGCAGCCCCTCAAGTATTGGAAGATGGTTATCATGTCTCCCCTGGTCCTTCTCTTCACTAGATTAGCCATGCCCAGTTCGTGCAACCATTCTTCATATGTTTTAGCCTCCAGGACTTTATAAAGTGGTATTAACACCTCACTTGAGCTTGATTGCATCCCTCTGTTAATGCAGTTTAAGATTGCATTGGCTTTTTTGTCTGCCACTGCACACTGCTGGCTCATATTTAACTGGTTGTCCACTAAGACTCCAAGCTCCCTCTCACAGTCACTGCTATTAAGCCTGGTTTCCCCCAGTTTATATGTGTGCTTTTGGTTTTTCTTACCTAAGTGTAGGACTTTACTTTTCTCTACACTGAATTTCATTTTGTTAGATAGGGCCCAGTGTTCAAGTCTGTCAAGATCCATCTGGATTTTGAGCCTATCTTCTAGGGTGTTAGCCAGGGGTGAAATCCAGCAGGTTCTGGAGCAGAAATTTTGAGCAGTTTGGAGAACCGATAGCGTAAATTTTGAGTAGTTCGGAGAACCAGCAAATACCACCACTGGCTAGCCACAGAGTGGGGAGGGAATATGTTAGATCAGGCACAGGGGAAGAAGATGCGACCAGCGTTGGTCCATTCAGCACTTTATTTCATACAGAATAAGACTGGCGGCTGCGCTGCCGGAGCTCTCCTTTTAAGCGCTCCGGCAAGTCGCACTGCCCAGAGACAGCATTTCGAATTTCCCGCTGGTGGATTAGCCAATCCCCAGCGGATGTCCTTATAAGGACATAACACCCCTCCCCTCCTAGTTTGTAGTCCGTCCATCACAGTTAATGAATGTTACGTAGTCGTGCAGGTACGCGGGATGTCTGATGGCTCTATTTGACCTGTGCAGTCCCATTTGAGCTTCGCCGCCTACCAGAGCAGGCGGAGCTCCTGTTTCCCCCAGTTCCCACCTTGGAACCAACCGGGGGTCGGCCGTCGAGTGTACGGGCCCTGTCCCAGCACCTCTGGCTGGGTCTCACACTTCATCTTGCTGGTGACGCTGGTCTTCTCCCTGTCCTGGGTGTCGGGTGCCTCACGGCTGGCCATTGCCGCTGGTTGGTGGGGAATGGCTGAAACCCAGTAAGACCCTGGTTTTTCCTCTTGGCTTGGTGGCTTGTGAGGTGGAGGGGTCTGGTTGGGTTCTCGGCTCCCTTTGCTGTTGTTGTTGTTGTGTTTGTTGTTGTTGTTGTTGCTGTTGTTATTGATGTTATTGTTGCTGTTGTTGTTGCTGGTCGTCTCCGCCGGGGGGTCATCCTTCCCCCTTGCAGGGCTGTCACAGGCCCCCTTGCCGGGGTGGTGGAGGCCTCCCTCGCCTGGGTGATGGTGACTGCCTTCGCCGAGGTGTTGTTGGTCTGCCTCAACGCGGTGGCGGAGGTCTCCCTCGCTGGGGTGGCGCAGGTCGACCTCGCTGGAGCGTTTCCAGCCTCCCCTCTCCTGATGTCCCCGGTCTACTGCCGTGTGGTGGTGGAGGTCTCCCTCGCCAGGGTGGCATAGGCTGGTCTCGCTGGGGGGTTGCAGGTCTCCCTTCTGTGGTCATCCCCAGTCTACTCCCTTGTAGCGGAGAAGGTCTCCCTTCCCGGGCGGGTGAATGCTGGCCTCGCTGGGGTGTTGCGGTTCTTCCCCCTCAGGATGTCGCTGGTCTACCCCGTGGAACACCGATGGCCCGCTTCGCCAGGGTGGTGTAGGCCTACCTCGTCGGGGTGTTGCAGGTCTATCTCGACGGGGTGTTGCAGGCCTACCTCGTCAGGGTGTTGCAGGCCTACCTCGTCAGGGTGTTGCAGGCCTACCTCGTCAGGTTGGTTCCGTCCTACTTCCTTCCACCTTTTCCGGAGCTGGTCGATGTGACGTCTACAGACCTGTCTGTCTTCCAGCTCCACTCTGTAGGACTTTGGGCCAGTTATGCTCTCTAACTTCCCCTTCAGCCATTTCGGAGACCCATGGAAATTCAATGCAAATACCGGGTCTCCTATGGTGAAGGCGCGAAGTGGGCAGCTGGTGTTTGGTGGCACCTCCGAGTTGTACTGAGGGTGCAGTCGATCCAGAAGTGAACTCAGCCTTCTGCCCATCAACAGCTCTTGTGAGTGGTGGCATGTGGCATGATGTCCTGGGTGAGGAGGAACTGGTCTATTCTCTCTTGCCAGTCGGCCGTGCCCATCTTGGTGAGTGCTTCCTTGGTGAGCCTCACCATTCTTTCCGCCTGCCCATTACCAGCCAGTCTGTAGGGTGCCGTCAGGGCATGACGCATGCCCAGGCCTGCCAGGAATGTTTCCATGGGCTTGGACGTAAGCTGGGGCCCATTGTCGGAAACTAGCACATCCAGTAGCCCGTGGGTTGCGAAAAGCCTCCGGAGCGCCCTGGTTGTTGCTTCCATTGTGGTTGTTGCCATGGGAACTACCTCCAGCCACTTCGAGAACGCATCCACAACTATCAGGAGGTACTTCCCTTGCATCGGACCCGCGAAGTCAATATGGATTCTTGACCAGGGGTTGCTGGGCGTCTCCCACTCCGACGGCTGGGCATGGGGAGGCGCAGGTCATACCTCCTAGCACGGGTTGCATCTGGAGACCCATTCTTCGATGTCTTTATCCAGGGTTGGCCACCAGACGTAACTTCATGCCAGCCCCTTCATCCTTACTATGTCTGGGTGCCCATTGTGGAGGGTTTCCAGTGTCTTCCATTGCAGGGCACTGGGTATCACCACTTTGTCACCCCAGAGGAGGCAGCCCTTCATAGTGGATAGCTCTTGCTGCTTCCTGGTGAATGGGCTGAAGATTTCTGCTGTCTTTCCCGTGGGCCAGCCCCGCAGAACCCATGATGTCACTTGTTTGAGGGTTTTGTCCTTCTGGGTATGGGCTGCCACGTCCGCGGAGGTTATTGGGCAGGCTTGGTCGTGGTCTATGTGGAAGAGCCCGAGTGTGGGGGCTGGGTCTTCCACCGGCTCTTTGGAAGGGCATCTGCTCAGGGCATCCGCGTTTCCTATGGTTTTGCTGGGTCTATGGATCAGTCTGTATGAGTACCCGGCTAGGAAAATTGCCCATCGCGTCATCCTGCGGGACATGTAAGTTGGTGTCGGTTTATCCCCCACAAGTACACCTAGCTGCAGCTTGTGATCCGTGATGATGATGAACCTCCTGCCATATAGATATTCGTGGAAGGGCTTGATGCCCGTGACGAAGGCCAAGGCTTCCTTGTCCAGCTGGCTGTAATTGTGTTCAGTGCTGGACATTGTTTTAGAAAAATAAGCGATGGGTGCTTCTGTGCCATTTGGAAGTTCGTGGCTGAGCACCGTACCGACTCCGTAGGGTGAGGCGTCGCAAGTCAACATCAGGGGAAGCGTCTCGTGGTATTGGATGAGCACGCTGTCTGAAGAGAGCAGTCCTCTGATGGCTTTGAATGCTGCTTCCTCTTCCTCCTCCCATTTCCAGGGCGCCGCTTTCCCCAATAGGCGATGGAGTGGCTCAGCAGTCGTGGTTTTCTGCTTTAGGAAAACACTATAAAAATTCAGTAATCCTAAGAAAGCCTGAAGCTCTGCTTTGTTTTTGGGGCTTGGAACTTCATGAATGGCTTTGACCTTGTTTTTGGTGGGGTGGATGCCCGTGCCATCAATGAGATAGCCCAGGAACTCGACCTCCTGGACTTCAATGATGCACTTATCTCTCCTGACTCTTAAACCCTTTGCCTTGAACCGCTGCAGGACAAGCCTGAGTCGCTCAATTAGTTGGGTTTTGGAATGCCCGGAGATTAAGACATCATCAAAGTAGGTCACCACCCCTGGAATGCCTTGGAGAAGGCATTCCATCATAGATTGGAAGATGCCTGGGGCTGTACTGACTCCGAATTGGAGGCGGTTGCATTTAAATGCGCCCCTATGGGTGACAATTGTTTGAGCCTCTGCTGTTTTTTCATCCACTGGCAGTTGCTGGTAAGCCTGGGCCAGGTCCAGTTTCGTGAATATTGACCCACTCCCAAGTGAATGCAGCAGATGTTGCACCACTGGAACTGGGTATGCGCTCTGCTGTAATGCCTTATTAATTGAACATTTATAGTCAGCGCAGATGCGCACAGATCCATCATGCTTCATTGGGGTCACAATGGGGGTCTCCCATGTTGCATGATCAATTGGTTCCAAAATGCCCTGGCAAATAATTTGTCCAGTTGGGCATCTACTTTGGAACATAAGGCGAATGGAACCCTGCGAGGCTTGAGCCTAATTGGTGTAATTGACTTATCTAAATTGAAGGAAATGGGTTTCCCCAAATATTTACTCAGCTTACCATCGAAGACTTCCTTGAACTCTTTGATGAGTTTGTCGAGTTCGTCCTGACGGATTTGGTGAATCCCTCCAATTGAGAGCCCTAATAGCTTGAACCACTCCACTCCCAAAAGGTTCGAGCGGCTGTGCTCGACGATGGTGATGGGGAGGTCGCCATGGAAGTTGTGATAGGTGACCAGGAGTGAGGTTCTTCCAAGGACTCCAATTGGGTTTCCCCCGAAATCAATCAGTCTTGACCGTAGGGGTTTCAGGTCCTTTTTACTGAAGCCCGGTTTTAAACGCTTCAGCTGATGCCAGTCCATGATGGAGTAGATTGATCCGGAATCTACTTCCATGGAGCATGGTGTCCCTTCCACGTGCACCGTCACGTGGTACTTGGTGGCGCTGTTGTCGTTGGTATGGGCAATGGTGGTCTGATGGACTGTCCTGCTCCTGGGAAACTCTTCTTCCCCACGTCTGGGTTGAAAAGAGGACAGTCTAGATGACCTCTGGTTATCTTTGCGATTTTTGAGATTCCGGTGCTTGGGCGGTTCTGGGGCTGGATCTGCAGCTCTGCAGGGTTCAGCAATGTGACCCCTTTTCAGGCAACAACTGCAGGTCGCATCTCTCCACCGGCAATTGGCCCTCGCGTGGTCTCCTCTGCAGCTGCCGCAGCGCTCCCCCAGTTGCCATTTTGAACAGTTTCCCACCTTGGGGGCCTGGAGACCTTGTGGATGGCCATTTCCTCTTTGGACTCAGATCCAGTGGTGGAGTCGTCGGTGGAGCTTTGGGAAGCTTTTTGGATTTTATGGACTGCTTTGACTTGCATCATTGTGGCCGCCCCTTTCTCTGAGGTTTCCACAGCCGTGGCTTCTTCGACAACGTTCTTGAGTGTAATTCTTTTTCTGCTCAAGAACTTCTTCTGGAGTGCCATGTCCCTCATTCCAAACACGATGCGGTCTCTGAGGGCATTCTCCACGTTGTCGAATTCGCAGTTGGCTGCGATTTGGCACAAAGCTGCCACAAACTCCTTGATGGACTCTCCTTCCAGCTGGTTCCTCTGCTGGAAGGTGAAGCGGTTGGTGATCGGGGTTCCAGTCGGGGCATAGTGCTCTTGTAGGACCTCTTGGAGGTTAGTCCACGACATCTCCTCGATGTCTCTTGTGGCCACGAGGTCGATGGCCATTTCCAGGACTTCAGAGCCGCAGTGGGCCAGGAAAAGGGCTCGCTTGTGGTCATCTGTGAGACCTTGAAAGTTATTACCCCTCAGGAATTGTAGGAACTGGATCATGTACGATCTCCATTTCTCCTTTCCGGGGTTGAAGGCAGCAAGTGAGACTAGTGGGGCTTGCAGCATTGCCATGCTTCTCGGTGGCTTCTGTTCAGTGACTTCAGCTCAGATGTTTCTTGTTGGTGTGCCATGAGGTTCGTCGCTGTGGTTCTTTGTGTCCTTCATCGCCAGTGTAAGATCAGGCGCAGGGAAAGAAGACGCGACCAGCGTTGGTCCATTCAGCACTTTATTTTGTACAGAATAAGACTGGCGGCTGCGCTGCCGGAGCTCTCCTTTTAAGCGCTCCGGCAAGTTGCACCACCCAGAGACAGCATTTTGAATTTCCCGCCGGTGGATTAGCCAATCCCCAGCGGATGTCCTTATAAGGACATAACAGAATGAAGATTTTGCAATATCCTTCCCCTGCCATGCCCACCAAGCCACACCATGCCCACCAAGCCACGCCCACAGAACCGGTAGTAAAAAAAAAATGGATTTCACCACTGGTGTTAGCTATTCCTGCCAGCTTAGTATCATGTGCAAATTTGGTGAGTTCCCCTTCTATTCTCTCATCTAAGTCATTTATGAAGATATTGAAGAATACTGGGCCTAATATGGAACCTTGTGGCACCTCACTGCTTACTTCCCTCTATGTAAATGTAGACCCATTAAAGACTACTCATTGAGTACGGTTTGTCAGCCAGTTGGGAATCCATTTGATGGTGAAGCTATCTATCCCACTTTTTCTAGCTTACGAAGAAGTAGGTTGTGGTCTACTTTATCGAATGCCTTGCTGAAGTCTAAGTATATTATATCGACAGTATTTCATTGGTCCACTAATTTAGTCACTATGTTGAAGAATGAAATAAGATTGGTTTGGCATGATCTGTTTTTAACAGATAACTGCAAGTTATTACTTTACTCATTTCTAGGTGTTGGCAGATCTGCTTTTTTATTATCTTTTCCAGTATCTTCCCCGGTATTGATGTCAGGCTGATTGGTCTGTAGTTTCCTGGGTCTGTTTTTTCTTCCTTTTTTGAAGATGGGAACCACATCAGCTCTTTTCCAGTCCTCTGGTAGTTCCCTTGTGTTCCAGGATTTTTGAAAGATGTGGTGCAGTGGTTCTGAGATGACATCTGCCAGTTCCTTTAGAATTCTGGGATGTAATCCATCAGGTCCTAGTGATTTGTATTCATCAAGATCAGACAGGTGTTCTCTTACTATTTTTTTTGCTTATTTTAACTTTTATTTCCAGTCTGTTTTTTACAATTATGTTTCTGGTAGGTTAGGCTATAGTTTCTTTTTGCATGAAGACAGATGAAAAGAATGAGTTAAGCAGCTCTGCTTTCTCTCTGTTGCCTGTTACTTCCTTGCCATCTTCTCTCTTTAGTGGACCAACTGTTTCCTTGATTTTTTTCTTGTTATTTATATGTTGGAAGAAACTTTTTTGTTATCTTTGACTTTTGTTGCAAGTCTTTGTTCATTCTGAGCCTTTGCTTTCCTGACTTCGTCTTTGCAGATTCTGGCTGTATGCTGATATCCTGCCTTAGTTATGTGTCCTGCTTTCCATTTTTTGTACTTGTCCTTTTTGTCCTTCAATTTGTCAAATAGATCTTTGTGCAGCCATGCTGGTTCCTTCTTGGATTTCTTGTTTTTTTTTCTCATTGGTATTGTGCTGGTCTGGGCTTTTATGATCATATTTTTCCGAGTTTCCCAAGATTCTTGAGTTGTTTTCCCCTTTAGGATTTTCATCCAAGGAATCTTTCCCAAGTTGTCTCTGAGCTTATTAAAATCAGCTCTTTTAAAATCTAAGACTCTGGTATCATTTTGTTCTACTGTTTGTGTTATGTTGAATTCTAGTATGACATGGTCACTCTCACCCAAGGTTCCTGCAGTTTAAACTCCCTCTATCACTTCTTCTCTGTTTGTAAGTATTAAGTCCAGTATGGCTGTCCCTCTAGTTCCCTTCTCTACCTTTTTGGACAACAAAGTTGTCAGCTAGGTTGGTCAGGAACCTATTTGATTTTTCACTTGGTGCAGAATTAGTTTTCCAATTGATATCAGGGTAATTTAAGTCCCCCATTACTATTGTAGTGTGTTTCCTACATATGTTTGTTATTTGGTTGGCAAAAAGAATATCTATTTTTTCCTGCTTGATTGGATGGCCTATAGTATACACCTATGGCCATGTCATTCTTTTTGTCTTTTATGTTGACCCATATGCATTCTAGGAGGTTTTCGTCTTTGGTTTCATGCAATTCTATAGCAATATAGTGGTCCTTTTCATACAGTGCAACTCCACCTCCTCTTTTATGGGGTCTGGTTTTTTTGAAGAGTTTGTATCCTTCTATCAGTATGTTCCAGTTGTGGATTTCGTCCCACCAAGTTTCTGTTATTCCAACTATATCATATCTACCTTCATGTATTAATAGTTCAAGTTCACCCTGTTTGTTCCCCAGACTTTGTGCATTTGTATATAGGCACTTGAGGTCTTTATGCCTGGGTATGCTTTCTATTTCTCCTATTTGGTATTTGAGTTTGTCTTTCTTCCCATCCCTCCTTACTTCATTATTTGCCTTGCTTTCTAGGGGTTTTTGCTTGGAATTAGGTCCTGAAGATCCTAAAGACTGGTCACCCTTCCCCCTCAATTTTAGTTTAAAGCCCACCTGATAAGTTGAGCCAGTCATTTTCCAAAAACATTCTTCCCAGTCTGTGAGGTGCAACCAATCCCTTGCCAAAAGCCCATCTTGGGGTACAGACCATGATCCAGGAATCCAAAATTTTTTTTGGCGACACCAACCCTTTAGCTAGTGGTTCACTTCTAGAATTCTTTGTTCTCTTGCCAGATGCTGTCCTTTCGTTGGCAGTACAGATGAAAAAACTACTTGTGCACCTAAGTCCTTGACTTTCTTCCCTAGCTGCTCATAATCATTCAGTATTGTTTTCAAGTCCTTTTTTGTGTCATTCGTCCCTACATGTAGTAGTAGAAAGGGGTAATAGTCTTTTGGTTTTATTATTTTGGTTAGGTTCTCAAGCCACATATTTGATTTTAGCTCCAGAGAGACAACATACCTCTCTGGATTGACTGTCTGGTCTACAGACAGCAGGTTCTGTTCCCTTGAGAATTGAATCTCCTATCACCAACACTCGCCTTTTTTTCCTAGGGAGGTTTGTGCGGTTTTTCTATCTATCACATTTGGTGGTGCTACTTTTTTAGGGACATTTGATGGTGCTTCTTCTCTATGTGTCTGCATGTTTTCTTCTAGTGAGAGTCCATGATATCGATTGCTTAGCACCAGTGGGGCTGCTTCAGAGTGGGTTGGTTTGGACAGGGTTTTTGTACTAGGTTTGTGTTTTTTTCTATGAGTGACATGTTTCCATCTGTCTTTTTTGTCTAAGGGGTCAACTCTTTTAGAAGTTGTTTGGTCATTATTATGTTCAATTTGGGCATATTCTTTTTGCAAGATTCGGGGTTTCTCATTTTGTAGGTCGAGTTTCAGAGTGGTTAGAGTTTCCTCTAGACCCTTTACTTTTTCTTCTAGTAACTTGATTAATTTAAGTTTGGTACAGATGTAGTTTGTGTATTCTATGGTTCAGAAATGATACAGGCAGCAACGCTCGTTACTTGGACAGCTGACAAAGTAACCTGATGAGTGCATGGATTTTTATATAATTAAAGAGCTTTGAAATATTTTGGGTTGTAAAATGTTTCTTGAATGTGTGTGTGAAAATGTGTCAGATTGTCGCTATCTTTTGTATTGTGGCTAAGGTATTATTCCCTGTCTTTGAAGGCAGATGGGAATATAAATTTAAAAGAGTCTTTTATCTTTCTGTTTTAATCTGCTTTGTAAAAGACTGTGGCTATCAGAAGTTTGTTTGTGGATTTGGATAGTCAGTTTCCTGAATGAAAACGAAGTATTCATTGCCGCTAGAGGTATGAATAATGTCTGCGGCTGTTTAGTCCTACTGCTGATAGAGAGGGACCAGACATGAATTGTTTCTTATTTTAGGAAAGTTTTCCTCTTTGATAAAGACATCTTTCTATTGTTAATTTTTTGAAGGGTAAATTCTTTGGGGAGGGAGTGCCTTCTTACACTGTATTTACCAGACAGGAAGAAAATCCGGACACTCGGCTACATTACCATATTTTAAGTTGGGGTGTCAAACTCAAGGCCCACAGGCCGAATCCAGCCTGCGGGATACTTAGATCTGCCCTTGGAAACACGAAGGACCAGCCTGTGGTGCCTCTGCCAGAAAAAACAGAGCTCAGGAGGGCCGCCTGTGGCTCCGTTTTTGCTGGCAGAGGGTTGCAGAAGGCCGTTGCAGCCAAAAACGGAGCTCAGGAGCCTGTTATCACTGGCAGAGCGCCCGGGCCACCTGCCCACCTCTCCCTGTCTGCCTGAGGCCAAACACAACCCTGATGCAGCCATCAATGAAATCGAGTTTGACTCCCCTGTTTTAAGAGAATCTAAAATAACCCTTTCATTTTAAATCTAAATTTGATAAATAAAGAGGATTCTTTTCAGATGCATCTAGTGTTGTTATAGGATATTTGATATAGTCCATTTATCTGAATTATCTATGTTAACAGGAATACAATGCCAAAATCATCTTCTCCTCTGATTGTGTGTACACACACACACACACACACACACACACACACACACACACACGCTGACAGAGAGAAAGTGTGTGTGAGTGATAGGGTCAGTATCTCATTTATTCTGAATATTTCTTAAACACTGGCACAAAATAAATCAATGGTTTGTCACCCATCACCCTTTCTAGCTAATCTCTTTTACCATTTCAGGTCTTTCTTGATGTTTGGTTTTAATTAACTTTAAGCTAGAAGTTCTGATTCAAGAAGCATTGCTTTATTGAAAGGATCCACAGTCATTGATGCATTGCCAAATATTATTAGGTGTAATGCCATTTCTTCTGCAACAATAAGCAACAAGTGGCACTGCTTGGGTGACTGTGAACCTTTTTCTCTTGTCACTAATTTTATCTGACTTACTATTTTACCCTAGAATGTCTTTTGTTACGACGGACAGCTTTTAAAATCGCAGAAAATTGCACAAAGAAAATCTTCCCATATAATAACACCGATTGTTTTTTTTTAAGTTTTTTTATTATTTTTAAAAAACATAAACATAAAACACATTTTTTCAAAACAAAGCTTTTGATCCGGTCACAAATTAATACAAATCACTAACAAATCTTAATTTTCAATTAACACAACTTAATATTTTACTCAGTTATTTCCCTCAATTTTATCTATTTAACTATGCCATTATCCCCAAAAACCCATTACTTAAATCTTAAATCCTAATCAATTATAATTCCATTTTTCTCTTTCATTTGCTTAGATGGATATATTTTAACAATATAAATCATCACAATTATTATAAACATTCATAAAGTAATTAATTCCAACATAATCATTTTATTTTTACTAATGAACTCAACATTTATAGTCTTTATTTCTGTTATTAAACCTAACTTATTCATTTCATTTTAACTATTAATCTCAATGTAGTCCTCCTTATTTGGCTATCCCACCTCATTTTATTTTGCTATAAAACCCAACATCTTTATCTTCATCTTTATTGTTAAACCAATCATTTTTATTTCCTGGCTGTTAAACACAGTATAACCATTTTATTTTTGGCTGTTAAACACAGCATACTCATTTTTGTTTTATGGCCGTTACACAGCATAACCATTTTTGTTTGGCTGTTGAGACACAGCATACTCATTTTGTTTTTTGGCCGTAACACAGCATATCCTTTTATGTTTTGGCTGTTACACAGCATATCCATTTTGTTTGGCTGTTAAACACAGCATAGTCATTTTTGTTTTCTGGCTGTTATACAGCTTATCTATTTTTATTTTTTGGCTGTTAAACACAGCATAATCATAGTTGGTTTAACTATCCCTACTTAATCCTTTCTTTGTTGTTTCCATCCATCTATACATTGCTTATTTTCAGTTAATCATATTTATCCTTATCCTTTTTCATAACAATTTAACATTGAGACATGGTTCTTGCTTAAAATATACCTTTAAATATATTTATAAATTCCTTTTAACATTTTAAATTAACCATATTTATCTTTATCCTTTTTCATACCAATTTAACATTAACACATAATTCTTGCTTCAAACATACCTTTAGATATGTTTATAAATTCCTTTTAACATTCTTAATTTCTGTAAAAACCTCCTTTTTATTACTACAATCCACCTGTACATTGTTTTATTTTTAATCACATTGTTTCAATCTTCTTTTTTCTTTTTCCAGTCGTGTTTATCTTATTTCTTCATCTCCTCACCTGCAAACATATATTTCCTTCCATTTTCAAAGTTTTCAATTTTGTCCTCCATAAATCATATTATATCTTTTTGTTATTTTTATTCTGGATATAATATATCAAATTTTCTCTTGGGCCTGCGCTTATTCCTTCTTTTATTCCTGCGCCAATTTTTTAAGTTATTATTGTTTCAACTATAGGAGTTCCATTATAATTTCCTTTTCTTTTCACAATAATCAAGCTGCCTGCAGACAGGGAAAAAAAACCTCCTCCACAAGATCCCACGACTTTTATCTGTAGGACTCAAAATTTCCCATAGCAGAAAAGAGTTACAAAGTTCCTTTTTGAACCAGATGGTGTCCCTCTACAATCCACATTTTCCATTAGCCATATGAGTATCCATTTTGTGCTATTATGTAACAATCCAATTTATTTCTTCTTTTTTTAATTTTAAAAGTATCCAATCTTCTTTTTTTTTAAATCCAATTCAAATTTTAAAATATCCCGTCTTTGTCCCATATCTCAATATTTAATTCCTTTAGTTCTATTCAAAGCTTAGTTGTTTATCAGGTCTTTGTTTCTTTAAGATAACATTTTAAACTTTCAGCCCTTTGTTATTCAGCCGCTATTTTATAGCTAGGGATCTTATTTATTTATTTATTTATTTATTTATTTATTTATTTATTTATTTATTTATTTATTTATTTATTTATTTAAATTTCTATACCGCCCTACTCCCGAAGGACTCAGGGCGGTGAACAGCCACAGGATAAAACACATAAATACAAAATTTAAAATAGAATAAAAACGAATTAAATAATTTGGCTGAACAAATTTAAAATACCCCATAATTTAAAAATTAAAATTTACATTTAAAAAGGGGAGAAGATTTAGGCCAGGCCAGCTTGATGAAATAAAAAAGTCTTAAGCGCACGACAGAAGGTGCGCAGATCCGGGATCCTCTGTATCTCCGAGGGGAGCTCGTTCCAGATCGTAGGTGCCCCCACAGAGAAGGCTCTCCCCCTAGGGGCCGCCAGTCGACATTGTTTGACCGACATCACCCGGAGGAGCCCCTCTCTATGGGAGCATACTGGCTGGTGGGAGGCTATTGGTGGTAGCAGGCGGTCCCGTAGATAACCAGGTCCTAAGCCATGGAGCGCTTTAAAGGTGATAACCAGAACCTTGAAGCGCACTCGGAAGAGCACCGGGAGCCAATGCAGCTCGCGCAGGAGAGGTGTTACATGGGAACTCCACGTCGCTCCAATAACCACCCGCGTGGCCGCACTCTGTGCCAGTTGGAGCCTCTGAGTGCACCTCAAGGGGAGCCCCATGTAGAGAGCGTTACAATAGTCCAGACGAGAGGTGACGAGGGCATGAGTGACTGTGTGTAGAGAGTCCCGATCTAGAAAGGGACGCAACTGGTGGATCAGGCGAACCTGATGAAAAATCCTCCCGGTCACGGCCGTCAAGTGCTCTTCTAAAGACAGCCATGAATCCAGGAGGACGCCCAAGTTGCGAACCCTTTCTGTGGGGGCCAATGATTTGCCCACAATAGTCAGCGATGGCACCAGCTGACTATTTCGGGATGTCGGAAACCACAGCCACTCGGTCTTGGATGGGCTGAGCCTGAACCTGTTTCTCCCCATCTAGATCCGTACGGCCTTCAGGCACCGGGACATCACTTCAAGGGCATTGTTGGGGTGGTCCAGGGTAGAGATGTACAGCTGGGTGTCATCAGCATACTGATGGTACTTCACCCCAAAACCACGGATGATCTCGCCCAGCGGCTTTACATAAATGTTTGTTGTGGCCCTGCCCTCTGAGCCTATCCCATCGGAGGAAGAAAGCTCCGAGCATGAGGAAGAAGAGTCAGCCAGGCCTCCCTCTCCAGGCGCCTCCCCTCTGGCACTGTCTCAGGTGCCGGCCGAGGGAGAGGAGATTAGCCGGGAGACAGGTGTCTCGGATGAGAGTGAGGGAGAGACGTCATTCCTGGACGCACGCCTCCGAAGGCGTGATAAACGATTGCAGCAGCTCAGGAGGCGTGCTAGGGATTAGAACTGAGTCACTGGACCACACCCCAGAGACTATATAATAGAGGGTGGTGGCCAGTGATCCCTGTGACGAACAAAAATAAACCTTGGATAGTCACTAAAGCATCGTCCGGAACTGCTGAGAGGAATATTATTTTCTGTTGGACTCTTGTACGCTGAGTATATTATCTTTCTGTTTCTGTGGAAATAAAAGCACTTGGCAGACGGTGTGTATATCGCTGCCAAGTTGGAGATAAAGACCTGGGTGTGTGCCAAGTGCTTCCTTAACCCTCGGCTGGCTGTGTTTGTGTGTGTGTGTGGACGGGGACAGATCAATGTTGAACAAAAGGGGCAAGAGGACCAATCCCTGCAGCACCCCATATATGAGGGGCCTCGGGGTCGACCTCTGTCCCCCTGTCAACACAGACTGTGACCAGTCGGAGAGAAAGGAGGAGAACCACCATAGTACGGTGCCTCCCACCTCCAACTCTTCCAACCGGTGTAGCATGATACTATGGTTGATGGTATCAAAAGCCGCTGAGAGATCTAACAGGACCAGGACAGAGGAGCAACCCCTGTCCCAAGCCCTCCAGAGATCATCAACCAATGCGACCAATGCCATTTCCGTGCTGTACCCAGGCCTGAAACCCGACTGGAACGGATCCAGATACGACGTTTCATCCAGGTACTGGGGAAGCTGTTGCGCAACCACACTCTCAACAACCTTCGCCACAAAGTGAAGGTTGGGGACTGGACGATAATTAGCCAATACTGCCGGGTCCAGGGAGAGCTTCTTGAGGAGAGGCCTCACCACCGCCTCCTTCAAGGCAGCAGGGAAGACACCCTCACCTAATGAAGCATTTATAATCCCCTGGAGCCAGCCTCGCGTCACCTCCTGGGAAGCCAGCACTAACCAGGAGGGACACGGGTCCAACAAACATGTGGTCATGTTCAATCTACCCAGAATCCTGTCCACGTCATCTGGGGTCACAGGATCAAATTCATCCCAGATAACATTCTCAAGACCTGCCTCTGTCACCCTCGCTGGACCTACCCAGTCGGAGTCCAGATCTTCCTGAATCTGAGTGATTTTGTCATGCAGATACTGAACAAAATCCTCAGCTCTTCCCTCCAAGGGGTCCTCCCGCGCTTCCTGGCGGAGCAGGGAGCGGATCACCCTAAACAGGGTGGCCGGGCAATTATCTGATGATGCAATAAGAGCAGCAAAATGAGTACATTTTGCTGCTTTTATCGCCACTAGGTAATTCTTAATATGCGATCTTACCAGTGTCCGGTCCGATTCAGAAAGGCTAGCCCTCCAACTACTCTCTAGGCATCTTTTCTGGCACTTCATCTCCCTCAGCTCCTCAGTGAACTGAGGAGCCAGGTGAGATCAGCGCCGGATCAGAGGCTGCAAAGGCATAACTCGATCCAGAGCTCCAGTGGCTGCCCTGTCCCAGGCGGCCACTAGGTCTCCAGTCGAGGTGTGAGGCCAGATCCTCGGGGATTGGCCCAAACCCCATCTGGAACCTATCAGGTTCCATCAGGCGCCTGGGGCAGTACCATCTTATCAGTTCCACCTCCCTGCGGCGGGGTACCGTGATTCGAATGTCAAGGCAAAGGAGAGAGTGATCCGACCATGACAAGGGCTCGATGACTATGTCCCCTATCTCGAGATCACTCAACCACTGTCCAGAGACAAAAACCAAGTCCAGTGTGTTTCCTCCCGTGTGCGTAGGGCCATGAATTAGCTGGGTCAGGTCCATGGCCGTCATGGAAGCCATGAATTCCCGAGCCACCTGAGACGCCTCACCTATGGATGGCAGGTTAAAATCCCCCATGACCATAAGTCTGGGGGTATCAACTGCCACCATGGCGATAACGTTGAGTAGCTCGGGCAGGGCTGCAGCCACGTGGCAGGGAGCCAGGTACGTGATCAGCAAACCCATCATGGCCCCACTTCACAAGGAGGGACTCACAGCCATCCGTCTGAGGGACAGTGGTCTCCCTCAGCCTAAGGCCTTCTCTAATAATAACCACTACTCCCCCGCCCCTCCCCTGTGGCCTTGGCTGATGGAATGCATGGAAGCCTGATGGGCACATTTCTACCAGAGGGACCCCTCCCTCCGGGCCCAACCAGGTCTCCGTAATACCCGCCAGGTCCGCTCCTCCCTCCTGAACAAAATCACAAATGAGTGGGGCTTTATTTACTACAGACCTGGCGTTGCACAACATCAGTCGAAGGCCCAGGCCCTGAGGGTCTGTGCAACCTGGAAAACGAGTGGAGCTTTGGGGGCCGGAGCACCTTACCACTCAAAGACAGTGGGTGCGTGCTCCCTTAATATGAAATGGCCCCCTGCTCCCACCATATCTACCCCTCCCACTCACAGTACCGATGGTGAAACCACAGTCTGGACAAGCTCGACCCCCCATTACCCCCGGATCCCCCCCACCCCCCACCATGCATCATGGCCAGGCCTGACCCTCCCCTTGGTGGGTTATCCCCCAAACCCACAACCCTAGTTCCCATCCAACCCCCCTCTCCCTTCCCCAGACCCCTTAAAAAATTAAACAAAGACAATTTTAAAAAACCCCACAACCCCCTCTTTGCGGCATGCCACCTCTCGGGGTTCCAAAGCCCGTCATCGAGGTAGGCCCGCGATAGAGTGGAGGGCCAAGCCTGCGAGAGGGGGGAGTCTCGCAGACCAAGAAGCTCCGCTGCTAAGTACGTCTTGACCATAATGGGTAAACATGACCATATCCTAAGGGTCCATAGAAAAAGGACCAGGGGAGAAGACAAAGAAATGGGGGGTCTCAAAGACATGTCCGGGACAAGGTCCGGATCCAAGACGACCACAATCCAAGGGGGGCAATAGATCCCACCACCCTCTCACGGTGGTTAGGTCAGCTGGTCAGCCCCCTCTTGTGGTGAGATGGCAGCAATGAACCGATGCAAACAGACAGATAGATGTTAATTTTGCTCTAGGCGTTGTTCTAGCCTGGGTTGATTGTCACTCATCTGGCTTCAAAGAGCTCTGTTTCTATCCATTTTCCTCCAGCACATTTCTTGCCTGGTTGTCCCAGCTTCGTGGCAACCGCTATGGCTGCCGCCCCCCACCGCCGACTCACAGAGGGTTCCCTTTGATCTCCAAGGAACTTGCCTGTTACTCTTGGTCGTCCGAGGTGCCCCTCCTTTTCCCCCGTCCCTGCAGGACGGTTCCGTTCTGAAGACCCATTGGCGACAGTTCGACAGCTGGGGTTTTCGCGGGGCTCATCAGAGCCCGCTATTTCCCCAACTGTCTTACCGCAATGCCAAACCGGAAGTCTCAATAACACTGATTGTTGAATTACATTGCAACTTGTAATTCTATTTGAAAAAAGGAAATTCACCGTTATCATATGAGGTGGCAAAACAGCCAACTTTAGTTAATCTGGGGGGGGGGGGACTAAATGGAATCAAACCTGGTTAGTATTTGAAAGTCCACCAAGAAATCCCACAGCTATAGGCTGAATTGGGAAATTGAGAAAATATTCTGGATAAAACCATTTCTCCCTGTTGTCATCCAAATCAGGCTTAAATCCAGGGATACTTTACATAAATTGGTGCCAATAATTAGTAATTCATATAAAAACATCAGGTTCTTATCCAATGAAGTTAATCCTCTATAATATCTAGTATTTTAGATATTATAGAGGATTAACTTCATTGGATAAGAATCTGATGTTGAGAAAGATTGAAGATAAAAGGACAAGGACATGGCAGAGGATGAGATGATTAGATAGTGTCATTGACACAATGAACATGAATTAGAGCAAACTCCAGGGGATAGTGGAGGACAGAGGGGACTGTTGTGCTAGGGTCCATGGGGTTGTGAAGATTCAGACACAACTTAGTAACTGAACAACAAGGGGGTTAACTGGATATAACATTTAATTTATTCTTTTATATTTTTCCTTTTACAGCTCACTCCATTTTGAAGTAAAAAACTTTTAAAAAATGAATAAAAAATGGTTACTTATCCATCTTCAGTCCTAGAGCATTTATAAAACAGTATATTACTTTGCCAAGTTTTTAAAAGTTCTCTTTCACTTTAAGGAGTGCTCATTTATTCCCATTCTATATTTGAATCCATAAGAGGACTAATGTACTCTATTTCTCCAGTTGTTTAGAGGAAAATTATATATGCTACGCCTATTTGCCCCATTCTGATTTGTTAAAATTCTTCAAATATAGCAAACTGCTGACAAAAATAATTTCCTCTCGTTCGTGTGTCTATGTGTGTACATACACTTATATACAGGTAGTCCTCAACTTACAACAGTTCATTTAGTGATCATTCAAAGTTGCAACGGCCCTGAAAAAAGTGACTTATGACCATTTTTCACATTTACAACCATTGTGTCATCCCCATAGTCACGTAATCTAAATTCAGATGCTTGGCAACAAACTCATATTTATGACAGTTGCAGTGATGCAGGGTCAGGTACTGACAAGCAAAGTTAATGGGGAAACCTTATTCACTTAACATGTTACTAACTTAACAACTGAAATGATTAATTTAACAACTGTGGCAAGGAAGGTCGTAAAATGGGGCAAAACTCACTTAACAAATGTTTCACTTAGTAACAGAAATTTTATTTATTTATTTATTTATTTATTTTTGCGATTTATATGCCGCCATTCTCCCGAAGGACTCAGGGCAGCTTACAACAACAATCAATAATACAAATCACAAAATAACAAAAGTTTAAAAAGTTAAAAAAAGTTAAAAAACCCTTAAAAACCATTATTACAGTTTGTACAACCCCTAGCAGATCAAGTTATTTGACGGAAGAGCCACGTCTTCAGTTCACGGCGAAAGGAGAGGAGGTCCGGGGCTATCCTGAGCTCGGTGGGCAAATCATTCCAGAGGGTTGGCGTTCCGACAGAGAATGCTCTCCCCCTGGGGGCCGCCAGTCAACATTGTTTGGCCGACGGCACCCTGAGGAGGCCTGCTTTGTGGGAGCGCACGGGATGGTGGGAGGAAGGCAGAAGATGGTCTTGCAAGTACCCCGGGCCTAAGCCATGTAGGACCTGAAGAGCAACCGGCAGCCAGTGCAGCTCACGCAGGAGAGGTGTTGTATGGGAGTAATGAGGAACTCCCATAACTACCCGCGCGGCCTCATTCTGGACCAGCTGGAGCCTCCAGATGCATCCCAAGGGCAGCCCCATGTAGAGGGCGTTGCAGTAATCCAACCGAGAAGTAACAAGGGCGTGACCGTGGCGAGGGCATCTCGGTCTAGGAAAGGGCACAACTGGCGCACAAGATGTACTTGTGCAAAGGCCCCCCTGGTTATGACCATCAGATGGTCATCCATGGACAGCCGAGAATCCAGGAGGACATCCAGATTGCGAACCCTAGTGGAGGGGGGTAAGAGTCTCCCCCCCCATCACTTGTTCTGTCCCCGTACCACGCACACACCCAACCAGCCAGCCAAGGGTTAAATAAACTCTTCAAACACTCAACGTCAGTGATAAGGAACTTGGCAGCAACTCCATGGCTGCCTGCCAAGAACTTTTACTCCGATAACACAGACAAAAATACACACAGTTTGAATAGTCCAGTTTGTAATTAAATCCACAGCAAATAGGTGTGTCCGAAGGTTCAAAGTGCCTCGCCAGAGATTAGCTTTGTCCGTCACAGAGTCTGAATGGCCACCACACTCCCTTTTATAGCCTGTGGGGTGTGGTCCAGTGACTCAGCTTAATCTCTGGCATGCCTCCTTTTCTGCTGTGCCCACTTGTCTTTCCGACGCTGGCGTGGGTCCAACCACAATGTTTCTTCGTCACTATCCGATGGCTTGGAAACACCTGGCTCCTGGCCAATCCCTTCTCCTTCGGGAGACACCTGAGGCATTGCCAGAGAGGAGGGACCTGGAGAGGGAGGCCTGGCTGTCTCCTCTCCTTCATGTTCGGAGCCTTCTTCCTCCGATAAGATAGGCTCGGAGGACGGAGCCACAACATCACTAAAGAAGGTGCCTCTAGATCCCGAGATGCTGGCATCCACAGTCACTCAGTCTTGGATGGGTTGAGTTTGAGTCTCTTCCTACCCATCCAAGCCCGCACCGCTTCCAGGCAATGGGACATCATGGAAAGGGCAACCCTAGGGTGATCCGGGGTGGAGATAAAAACCTGGGTATCATCTGCATATTGGTGATACCTCACCCCAAAACCACGAATAATAATAATAATAATAATAATAATAATAATAATAATAATAATAATAATAATAATAATAATAATAATTTTATTTCTATACCGCCCTTCTCCCGAAGGACTCAGGGCGGTGTACAGCCAGTTTAAAAACACAAGACACAACAATAATTAAAAATTAAAATAATTAAATAGATTTGGCCGATTTAAAACCCCAAAAATTAAAATACCCCAATTTAAAATTATTATATTGACAGCCCTGCCTGGCGGAACAACAGGGTCTTCAGTGCGCAGCGGAACACCCGGAGGTCGGAGATCTTACGTATTTCCGGGGGCAGTTCATTCCACAGGGTTGGGGCTCCCACAGAGAAGGCCCTCCCCCTGGGTGTCGCCAGCCGACATAACTTGGCTGATGGCACCCTGAGGAGACCCTCTCTGTGGGAACGGACTGGTCGGTGGGAGGCTATTGGTGGCAGAAGACGGTCTCGAAGGTATCCGGGTCCTGTGCCATGGAGCGCTTTAAAGGTGGTAACCAACACCTTGAATCGCACCCGGAAGACCACTGGGAGCCAGTGCAGCTCGCGCAGGAGGGGTGTCACGCGGGCACAACAAGGTGCGCCCATAACCACCCGCGCGGCCGCATTCTGGACCAGCTGGAGCCTCCGAGTGCTCTTCAAGGGGAGCCCCATGTAGAGAGCATTACAATAGTCCAGCCGGGAGGTGACAAGGGCATGAGTGACCTTGCGCAAGGCGTCCTGGTCCAGAAAGGGCTGCAACTGGCGGATCAGGCGAACCTGATAAAAGGCCCCCCTGGCCACGGCCGTCATATGCTCTTCTAAAGACAGCCGTGCATCCAGGAGGACACCCAGATTGCGAGCCCTCTCTGTGGGGGGCAAAGATTCACCCCCAATAGTCAGCGATGGCACCTGCTGACTATATCGGGACGCCGGTAGCCACAGCCACTCGGTCTTGGAAGGGTTGAGTCTGAGCCTGTTCCTCCCCATCCAGACCCGCACGGCCTCCAAGCAGCGAGACATCACATCAAGGGCATCGTTGGGGTGGTCTGGGGTGGAGATGTACAGCTGAGTATCATCAGCGTACAGGTGACACTTCACCCCAAAACCACGGATGATCTCACCCAGCGGCTTCACATAAATGTTGAACAGAAGAGGCGAGAGGACCGACCCTTGTGGCACTCCCCATGCGAGATGCCTCGAGGTCGACCTCTGCCCCCCTGCCAACACGAACTGCGAGCGGTCGGAGAGGAAGGAAGAGAACCACCGCAAAACGGTGCCCCCTACTCCTAACCCCTTCAACCGCTGCAGCATAATACCATGGTCGATGGTATCAAAAGCCGCTGAGAGATCTAATAGGACTAGGACAGAGGAGCAACCCCTGTCCTGGGCCCTCCACAGATCATCCACCAACGCGACCAATGCCGTTTCTGTGCTGTGCCCCTGCCTGAAGCCCGACTGGTACGGGTCTAGATAGATAGCTTCATCCAGGTGCCTGGGCAGTTGTCGTGCCACCACACTCTCAACAACCTTCGCCACAAAACGAAGGTTGGAGACCGGACGATAGTTAACTAATTCAGCCAGGTCCAGGGAAGGCTTCTTGAGGAGGGGCCTCACCACCGCCTCTTTCAAGGCGGCGGGAAAGGCACCCTCACTCAGAGAAGCAGTTATAATCCCCTGAAGCCAGCCTCGTGTAACTTCCCGGGAGGCCAGTACCAACCAGGAGGGACACGAGTCCAATAAACATGTGGCGGCACTAATCCTACCCAGAACCCTGTCCACATCCTCGGGAGCCACAGGATCAAACTCCTCCCAGATAATATTCTCAAGACCTACCCTCGTCTCCTCCCCCGGACTCACCCAGTCGGAGTCCAAGCCTTCCCGAATCCGAGCGACTTTATCGTGCAGGAATTGCACAAAATCCTCAGCTCGACCCTGCAATGATCTCACCCAGCGGCTTCGTATAGATATTAAAGAGCAGAGGGGAGAGAACCGATCCCTGAGGCACCCCACAAGTGAGGGATCTCTGGGAGGATCTCTGTCCCCCCCGCCGATACAAACTGCAAGTTGCCCGAGAGATAGGAGGAGAACCACTGCAGAACAGTGCCTCCTATCCCCAACCTCCCGAGTCGCTGCAGTAGGATACCATGGTCGATAATATCGAAAGCCGCTGAGAGGTCAAGAAGAACCAGGATGGAGGAACAACCCCCATCACGGGCCTGCCAGAGATCATTCACTAGGGCGACCAATGCCGTTTCCGTGCTGTGACCGCACCTGAAACCAGATTGGTAAGGATCCAGGTAGTCAGTTTCCTCCAGAAATTGAGGGAATTGCTGTGCCACCACAGACTTGACAACCTTCGCTAAAAAGCGGAGGTTGGAGACTGGACGGTAGTTATTAAGGGAGCCAGGGTCCAGGTTGGGCTTCTTGAGGAGGAGGCGAACCACCGCCTCTTTGAATGCAGCAGGGAAGACCCCCTCCCTCAGTGAAGTGTTGACAACAGCCTGGATCCAGTCTCCGGTCACCTCCCTGACTGCTGAAACAAGCCAGGAGGGACACGGGTCCAATAAACACGTGGAGGTCCCCAGCCGACCCAAAATCCTGTCCACTTCATCCAACGAAACAAATGTCCCAACCAAGACAAGCCCCAGTCTCCTCAGTGGATTCTGCCCAATCAGAGTCCAGCCCGGTCCAGATCTGAGCAATTTTATCTTGCAGAAACTGTGCAAAATCCTCAGCTCGGCCCTGCAAGGGGTCCTCCCTCGCTCCAAGATTAAGGAGGGAGTGGATCACCCTAAACAGGGCAGTTTTCTGCAGATGCAATGAGAGCGGCGAAGTAGTGCCGTTTCGCTGCTTCCATTGTCACAAGATAAGACCTAATATGGGTTCTTAGTTGTGTCCGGTCAGATTCCGATCGGGAGGACCTCCAACCACCCTCCAGGCATCTTTTCCGATTTTGGGCAATTTTGGGCTCAATTGTGGTCACGTTGAGGACTACCTGTATCTACGCATATAAATTGTTACAAATATAATACCAATATTTTAGTTTGTTTACGCCTCTATTTTTGTAAGGATTTCCGTCAATTTAACTGTAAAAAGTTGAGTTTCTACAATATGGTAGCCTATAATGTAATTGTGTTGTACAAACCCACAAAATTGGCTAATTTAGGAAAACATGGTTAAGCATGCTTAAGTATAAACATTTGGGTTTTTTGCAATTTCTTAGTTCCTCTCATTGGTTGTGAGAAGAAACATTTGTAGTTAAAATTATTCCATAGATATTAACTATTAATCCACTAGAGCTGTGATGGTGAACCTATGGCACGCGTACCAGAGGTGGCACGCAGTGCCCTCTCTGTGGGCACGTGAGCCGTCGCCCAGTTCAGCTCTGCTGCACATGCGCGTCCGCCTCCCACCAGCCAGCTGGTCTTCGGGTCTCTGCTACGCACGTGTGGGGGGCGGGGCATGTGCGGGGGGTGCACACATGCACGGGGGGCACGCTGTATGTGGGGAGTATGCACACATTTGCAGGGGGATGGGGCACATGCACAGGGGCCACAGGGGCATTGTATTTTGGGGGTTTGGGGCACTCGATCCAAAAAAGGTTAGCCATCACTGCACTAGAGATTATACTTTATCTCTTCCTCACAAACAATTGTAATGGAAATAGTGTTTAAACATGCATCCCATATATGAACCTACACAATATATAATTAATGTATTGGTCCTTGCCAAGCATGGGAAGTTGAAAAAAAAAAAGAATCTAAATGTCTTGGTACTAAAAGTGTCCTAACTCTTTAATTCAGCAAAATAGGTTTGAATTGGTTATTGTGAGCATAAACACAGGTACCATGTGGGACTTAGTAACAATGAAGATAATGCCTTCTGAAGCTAAACATTTTGGTTTCATTTTCATATCAAATGTATTCCTTAAATGAGTGTGAAGTCAACAGAGCTGTCAATCATCCTTTGGTAGACTTTATTTTTAAATTTATAGTATTTAGTTTCACATACAGGCATTCTTACCATTCTTATTCTCCTCCTTTTTACCTTAATTATATATAAGTCATCATTTTCAATCATGCCTTCCCAATGTGTTTTTTCAGAGCTATAAAAATTCAGGCAGCCACTAGTTGACATAAGAAGAGATACACCCCCCCTCCCTTTGGTACCACTTTTTCATCCCAACTTGTACTTCTGCTTCACCTTCTGACTTGCTTCTTGACAATACCCCATGTTTCATCCATTGGTTCTGATTTGCTGTTTGACTTTACCACTCTTTTTCCCATGGCTCCTGCTTCACTAAAATCTGCTAAACATAGTTCAGACCTGATATACATCAACCAGGGTTGCCATATTGTGTTAAGTCATAATATGATTTGTTTGGGTTTTGTTTAGCAAACTGTGCAAATGAGGTGTAGGTTTTTTTGAGGATTCCTAACATATTTTGTGATGTATATTCAAGCCTATATCCCATTACAACATGGACTTTACAAAAAAGAGGAAAAACAAACCAATAATTGGTGAAAAAACTTCATCTCTGAATTAGAATAGAATAGAACTAGAAGGGACCTTGGAGGTCTTCTAGTCCAGCCTCTGCTCAAAAGCAGGAGAACCTATACTATTTCAGATAAGTGACTGTCTAGTCTCTTCTTAAAAACCTCCTGTGATGGAGCACCCACGATTTCTGAAGGCAAACTGTTCCACTGGTTAATTGTCCTCACTGTTAGGAAGTTTCTCCTTAATTCCAGGTTGCTTCTCTTTTTGATTAATTATCAACCTTTGTTTCTTGTCCTGCCCTCTGGTGCTTTGGAGAATAATTTGACCCCCTCTTCTTTGTGGCATTTCCTCAAATACTGGAATACTGCTATCACGTCACCATTAATTCTTCTTTTCTTTAGACTAGCCTGGGTGTCAGCAACCCACAGTTCCAGAGCTGCATGTGGCTCTTTGACCCCTCTGCTGTGGTTCCCTGCTGACTTGGTCGCACAACCTTCTCTCCGCCCCAAGAAGGCACGAGCCTCTCTGCAGAACCGTGTGGCTGAAGCACACCTAACATTTTCTCCACACTGCCCGTGACTGGCTGCTTTTTGTGATTCTGCGTCCTTCACGGGCAGCTCAGCACCACCTGTGATCCCCTTCATGTCGATTCAGGAAGAAGGGGAACGGGGAGGAGTAGCCGCCACCGCCAGATGCAGGGAAGGAAGAGCTCTGGTTCTCTTGCACAGAGCAGACAGCTACACACCTGAGCGCACAGTGGCGGTTGCGGGAGGAGGAGTCATGGTCACCGCCACCACCATGATCCCGACCCAGGAGACTATCCTGCTTGTGCGTGTGCGCACAGAGAGAGAGGGGAGAGAGAGAAAAGGAGAGAAAGAGAGAGAAAGAGAGAGAGAATGAGGAAACGATGGAGGGAGAGAATGAAAAAAGAGGAAAGAAATAAACAAATGAAAGAGGGGGAGAGGGAGAGAGAAATGAGAGAGAGCTGGAGGGAGAGAATGAGAGAGGGAAAGAGAGGGAAACAAATGAGAGAAGGGGGAAAGAAAGAAAGAGAGAGAAAAACAGAAATGAGAGGGAGAGAAAGAGAAAGAGAGAGGGAGAGGGACGGAGGGAGACGGAGAGGGACCCATTTCCCTATCCAGGTGTGGCTGGGGAGGGTCATGTGACTGGGTGGGAGTGACAGTGAGTTGACCATGCCTACTCAGGTTTTGTGGCTCCCAGTGTTTTCTTTTCTGTGGGAAACAGGTCCAAATGGCTCTTTGAGTGTTTAAGGTTGCAGACCCCTGGACTAGCCAAACCCAAAACCTGCAGCCGTTCTTCATATGTTTTGGTCTCCAGGCCTTTGATCATCTTAATTGCTCTTCTCTGAACTTTTTCCAAGGTCTCAACATCTTTTTTGTATTATTGTGACCAAAATTTGTTGCAGTTTTACAGGTGTGGTCTTACTAGGGTTTTATAAAGTGGCACTAATATTTCACGTGATCTTGATTCTATGCCTCTGTTTATACAGCCCAGGATTGCATTAACTTTTTTGGCTGCTGCTGCACACTTCTGACTCATATTCAAGTGATCATCTACTAGGACTCCAAAGTTCCTCTCACTGTTACTATGAGGTCTCACCTAATCTGTACTTATACCGTTGATTTTTCCTGCCTAAATGTAAAACTTTGCTTTTCTCCACATTAAAATTCATGTTGTTGGATAGGGCCCATTGTTCAAGTTTGTCAAGATCTTTTTGGATCCTGAGCTTGTCTTCTGGGGTGTTGGCTATTTCTGCCAGTTTAGTGTCATCTGCAAATCTGATAAGTTCCCCTTCTATTCCTTCATCTCATTCATTAACGAAGATATTGAAGCATACTGGGCCTAAAACAGAACCTTGTGGTACCCCACTGCTTACTTCCCTCTATATAGACGTAGACCCATTAAGGACTATTCATTGAGTACGGTTTGTCAGTCAGTTACAAATCCATCTGATGGTGACACTATCTATCCCACTTTTTTCTAGCTTATCAAGAAGTAGGTTGTGGTCTACTTTGTTGGTTTTTTTTTTAATTTTTATTGAAAATTATTTTAAAAATACAAAAGAAAAATATAGCAATATGGATAGAATTGCAGAGAGTAACATAATACATATAGAGTTTAGAACATCAGCTTTCACCTGATAATAGCACAAACCTCCATTAAGACAAAATCATCAGAATAGAAGGATATCTCCTGGATATCAGGAGAGAGAATTCCCAACTACAGCCAAGCATACCACCGGTCCCAACTCATATACATGCCCGATTCTTGTCTATCTCATAAGAGACCGGTAAGTTTGTCTGCCTCTGCACAGCTCATGATCTTTGCAATTAACATAGCCGCCGATGGTATATTTTTGGATTTCCATTCTTAAGCGAACGCGATCCTGGCTGCAATGATGATGTGGAGAACAAGATACCAATTAAATTTATTTAAATTATCTGGTTTCATGCCTAATAAAAACGTTTCCGGGTTCAATTTTATCCTACACCCTATGATTTCAAAAATCAATTTTTGGATTCTATCCCAATAATCTCTTGCTCGGGGACAGGTCCACCAAGTATGAAAATAAGTTCCCATAGCAGCCTTGCATTTCCAACAAACTGGGGAGGTTCCCGGGAACATCTTCGATAATCTAGCCGGAGGGAGGTGCCATCTATACAGCATTTTATATGTATTTTCCTTATAGGGAATTGACATTGTTAATTTTAGAGTTTTTCCCCAAATTTCTTCCCACTTTTCGAGCTCAATCGAGTATCCCAAATTTCTCCCCTAGGCAATCATCGAGTCCTTAATAACCTCCTCTCCAATCCAACCCATTAAGAGGAATTGATACAGTTTGGATAATACCTTCTCATCCTTCCCCAACAAGATCTTATCAAGTTCTTGTAGGGAATTATAGATTCCTCCCTTGTTTTTGTCCTGAGCTGTTCTGGATTGGACCTGGTTATATGTCCACCAATCTAACTCATAGCCGAGTCCCGCCAGCTTACTTTGAGGCTTTACTCTGCCTAAAGGGTCTAACAACGCTTGATAAGTTAAAGGTTTATTTCTGTTATAAAGGGTCGGGCATATCATTGCTTCTAGAGGGGAAAGCCAGATTGGAGTCATCAGATAATATTTATTTTTTATTCGATCCCAGGTAGTCATCAAAATCTTTCGGATGAAATGGTCCATAACATATTTATGTTTTTTGGACTTTTCCTGACTCAGATAATAATGCCACCCCTGTTGCAGGTTGTGACCTTCCAGTATAAGGATTCTCCTCCTTCTCAGAGCAATCCAGTCTCTGATCCAATTTAAGATAGCCGCTTGGTGATAAAACTCCCATTTTGGTAAGCCAAATCCTCCCCTGGAAGGGGATTCTTGAAGCATTTTCAATTTGATCCCTGGTTTTTTGTTCTGCCAAACAAATCTACGTATACTTTGGTCTAAGGATTGAAAAAAAATTGCATCTAATAAAACTGGTGTCAACTTGCAAAGCTTTCAAGTTGCCATGAGCAGGAGGGAGGGAGAACTGAAGTGAAATCCATACATTTTTCTGATCGCAATCAGAAGGAGGGTGTTAGGTTTAACAGCCAGCCAAAGTGGTTAATTGGAGAATGTGATTTATGACATGGCCGGGGGGAGGGGAGAGACAGAGTCATAGGGGAACGTAAATCTACGTGGGGTCAGTCCTGACTGCATCCGAGTATTGCTGAGGAATGGTGCTCCTAATAAATCAGTATATTTCCTTTGAAGTTTGGATCATGAATTAATTAGGGCATCTTTCGGAAACTTGACAACTGGAGCTGTCTGAAAGAGAAAAACCCATTTGGGCAGAATATATGCCTTAACTACTGCAATTCTACCCAGTAATGATAACTGTAGTCCTTTCCATCCTTCAAGCCTTTCTTTAGTTTGACTAAGGAGTTTCAGGTAATTGTCATCTTTAATAGTTGAACATTTGGATGAGAGCCAAATACCTAAATATTTCACCTTTTTAACTATCTGAATCCCTAGTTCTTCCTCTAACAGCGCTTTTTGATCCTTCATCACATTCTTAATTAAGATCTTGGTTTTATCTTTATTTAATTTGAATCCCGCTACTTTCCCGTAAGCCTCCAACTCCTGGAGTAAAATTGGTCCCGATTCCAAAGGTTCTTCCAATACAAATATCAAATCGTCCGCAAAGGCTTGAAGCTTAAACTCTTCCCCTCTGATCCTTAGTCCTTTAATTCCTTGGTTCCTTCTAACCTCGTTCAATAATGACTCAAGAGTTAAAATAAATAAAAGTGGAGATAGTGGGCATCCCTGTCTAGTACCTTTACCTATATCTATCTTTTCAGACTCCTCCCCATTAATAAGTATTTTTGCTGTCTGTTTCGCATATATGGTCCGGATCGCTCTGATAAATTTTCCCCCGAATTCCATTTCACTCAACTGTGCAAACAGAAAACTCCAGCTCACTCTATCAAAGGTTTTTTTGTGCATCCACGGAGACCAGGGCCACCTGCTTATCAGAATTACATTCATAATATTCTAATATATTCAATATGATTCTCATATTATCTTTAAGTTGTCTATGAGGCAGGAAGCCGTTCTGGTCCCCGTGGATGTACTCATTCAAAAAAAAATTTAGTCTCTTCACTAAGATCGCAGAGAATAATTTGTAATCGGCGTTGAGCAGGGAGATCAGCCTGTAATTATTAATCAGAAGCAGATCAGTGCCTTCCTTTGGGATTAATGTAATATATTCGGACCAGGAGGGTGGCATTTGACCAAAGGCCAGAACCTCATTGAACAATTCGGTCAAAATTTCCCCCAAGGTCTCAAGGCGGGCCATATATATTTCTACTGGGAGACCATCCTTACCTGGGGTCTTCCCCCCTTTTGTTCCCCTAATACTAACTCTACTTCCTTCAAGGTAATCTCTGCATTCAATATTTCTTTCATTGGGAGTGGGACTTTTCGGGGGTCAGCTCTAGCCAAATACTCTCTAATCTCCTGGTCTTGTTCATCTCCAGCAGTATATAAGGCAGCAAAATATTATTTTCCCTTTCCCTTCCTTATCCGAGACACATCTTCCAGTTTGGTCCCTCAAACAAACTATCCTATTTCTCTCCTGTTGCTTCTTCAGTCTATAGGTAAGCCATTTTCCCGCTTTATTTGCATGTTCAAAGTGCCTTTGTTTTGCCCATCTAATTTTAGTAGCCAATTCTTCCTGATCTAATAAATTTAACTGGTGCTGCGCTATTTTCTTCTCCTCTGCTAATTTTAGGTCCCCTGGGTCAGCCTGCAACTTAGCTTCCACTTTCTCCAATTCACACACCAATTTACTCCATTTCAATCTCTGACCCTTCTCTTTTTCAATTATATGGGATGCTACTAATCCCCTGATCACTGCCTTCGCCGTGCCCCAGATAATCTGGGAACTAGTATTTTCCTTCCTATTGACTCTAAAGAAAAAATCCATCTCCTTCTTTAGCTTTTGAAGTAAATCTTTATCTTTTAATACCTCTGCATCCATCTTCCATCTCTTTATTCTGCGAGTTCCCCTCCATAATATCTTCAACGGGCTATGGTCCGCCCAGTCATTGACATCTATTTCCACATCCAACACCTGATCACATAACTCTGCAATCATCCAGGCCATATCCAATCTGGACCAGGAATGATGTCTGGAGAGAAATAAGTACCCTGCTTCTTACCCGGGTTTCTGTCCCTCCATACGTCTCTCAACCCAATTATCTCTCTAATTTGTTTACAAATTTTTGGCAAGAGCTTCCTCCTCTTTTTCCAGGCTTTGCCTCTCTCTGGTATATAATCCCAATTTGAATCTACTACCTCATTAAAGTCCCCGAGCAGACAGATATTGGCATAGTTTAACTCTAATAACTTATTATATAATTCCCCATAAAAGTTTACTTGGTTTCCATTTGGGGCATAGATTCCAACCAACAAACATTTCCTTTGGTCCATTGTTACCTCTACCATCAGGACTCTACCCTTTTTTCCTGCATAAATTAATTTCGATTCTAAGTGTCCTTTTACATATATCGCCACTCCCTTCTTTTTCTGATCTGCCAAGGTAACATACAGATTTCCCAATCTTTTATTCTCCAGTATCGCTTTCTGGTTTCCCTTTACATGAACCTCCTGTAAGCATATCACATCATAGTTTGCTTTGGCCAACCTGTTGAAAACTCTCTTTCTCTTACATGGGTTATTTAAACCATTAATATTGGCTGAAAATAAAGATACCCCCACTTCTCCCTTTACCATCTTCCTTACTACTTCCTTATTACTTGCCCTCTGTTTTCTTTCTAGTCTGTCGGGTTTCCCTTGGGGCAAGGGGTTCTTTCCTTCCTCCAGCTCCTCCCCTCTCTATCTTTCTCCCCTTCACATCTGCTCATTCCTTGGATTCTTCATCCTCCTGTGGGTCTTCTGGACTTTCACTCTCTGATTCCCCCTCGGCTTCCAAGTCATTCACCTTAAAATTAAGCTCATAAAAGTCTCGTGCATCTCTCAAGTTCTCAATTTTGATCCTCTTATCTCGCCAGGTTATCAATAATCCTTCCAGTATCAGCCATCTATATAGAATTGCATTTTTCCTTAATTGCATTGTCAGAAATTGGTATCTACACTGCTGTTCTCTAACTTTCCTAGGGATTTGCTTTAGGATCCTAATTTGTTGTTCTTTATATGATATCACCTGATCCCTTACTTTCCTATAAACCTCCTCCTGTATGTCCTTCTTACAAAATCGAATGTGAATTTCTTGTGGCAAGTTATGGTGTTTTACATATCCCATAAATATCCTATAAGCCTCATCAATATCTTTCATTATTAACTCCTTATCTTTTTCCAAGATTTCAGTTAAAATATCTGCAACTACTTCTCTCACACATTCTTCTTTATCTTGTACCACGTTCTGCATTCTTAGAAAAAAGGAGGAGCGTTCCATCTGTAAGAAAATTATTTCTTCTTCCATAGCCCTCGTGATTGCGGCTTGCTCATGCTCCAAACCCGCCAAGCGTCTTTCATATCCTTTGATACGAACTTCCACTTCATGGAGTCTCCCCTCTTGTTTAACCATTGCCTCTCGCACTTCTATCAGTTGATCTTTTAGTACTTTAATGTCTCCCTGCACCACTCCCATTTCACTTCTCAAGTTCATCGTTAAATCCTCAAAATTCTTCATCATTACCTCTTGCATTGTCTGCATCATTCCCTGTAGATTCTGTAGCAAGGGGGACTTTCCCAATATATTTGCATCTTCTGTAGATTTAGATGACATTGAGAGCGATAGCACCGGCGATGATGCCGAAGGGGACAACAATACTTTCTTGCCCCCTTTAGTAGCAGTTGTAGTCGGAGCAATGGACAGTGCTCTAAAAGTAGCAGTGATCTACTTTGTTGAATGCCTTGCTGAAGTCTAAGTATATTATGTTCACAGTATTTTGCTGGTCTACTAATTTAGTCACTATGTTGAAGAATGAAATAAGATTGGTTTGGCATGATTTGTTTTTAACAAACCCGTGCTGACTGCTAGTTATTACTTTATTCATTTCTAGGTGTTGGCAGATCTGTTTTTTTATTACCTTTTCCAGTATCTTCCCCAGTATTGATGTTAAACTGATTGGTTTATAGTTTCCTGGGTATGTTTTTTTCCTTTCTTGAAGATGGGATTTTCCAGGGCTTTTCTTCTCCTATAATCTTATCCAATAATTGTTAAATATTTGACCTATCAAGTGACAAAATTGGGAAATTTTCTGGTTTTGAATTTACAACTTCTTAAAGTATGTTAAGGCATTCATAGGAGAAAATTCTTATTTTTTATAACTTCATCATCCTACAATAACTCCTCAAACTTTACATACAGATTTATGAACAATATTTGTTGAAGATATACAACATTGCATCTGTCAGGGTTCCAAGTAACATACCCATAGCAAAGAAAACTCTGAGGCAGGTAGACTCCTCAAAGAATAAGTTTATTGGATATGTCATAGTGGCACAGGCTGGTGAAAACCGACTCTAACCATTGCCACGTTTTTCACCTAATTAAAAGTAGAAGTTTGTCACTTTCCCAAAACAACCAGTCACATGGTCCAATCAGGATACAGTCCAGTTGCTAGATGACCTCAGTCCCCTCCTTTCAAACACCTGCAGGAATGTCCTTGGTTCCCAAGAGAAAGTATTTTGTTTTGACTATAATACCCCAACTATCTCTACTCCCCCTTCCCTATCCCTCAGCTCCAGTGTGTCAGCACTGAAGTCTAAAACTGGCCTCACTCAGGCCAGCTTCGGGGCCGACAGCATCTGGGATTAGTAATTTATTTCTAAATATATAATTTCTCAGTTTTAGCTAGTTGCCTTTCCCTTTGGTCATCTTCTCAGGGCTTCATCATATGATGCAAAAGAAAAGAAACAAGAAAAGAAAAGAAAAATCTGTTTATATCTACATTGTAGCCATATCTAAAATATATCTGCTAATTATTGCTTTTATTCTATTGTATAAAAAATATGTGTGCTAATATTCCCCCTATTTCTTATTTCTACCTCTATTCTGGCTTCTAGTCAGGCCATCATTGCTGATCCTAGTGTTGATACACATGTTTATATTAAGATATAGTCCTTTATTATTTAATTATTCAATGTTTCAATGCATCATTCTAGTGCCAATCACCATATTATTTAAACATACTTAATAATATCATCTTTCGACCTCTAATCTAGCTATTGGAAAATCTAGCTATTACTTCATATAAGAGTGTGTATTCTTATTTCTACCTCTATTCTAGTTTTTAATCGGGCCATCATTATATTAAAAAAAAAAAAGTGGAAAAAATATTTTCTTTCTATCCATCATCTCTTGCCCATTTTGATACTTCAATTCTTATTCACTATTTGACGTGTCTGCCATACTCCTCTCTTGGATCCTTATTTCTATCTACATCTGTGTCTTCACTATTCAGTCTAAACATTTCATCTCGATCCTCCTATGTTGCCCGGTCTCCAGAGTATCCACCCAGGCCCCTATCTCCCATTTATGCCATGCAATAGGTTCTTTATCTCCCTGTAATTCTTTGTCATAGTGTCCTTAATGCTTTGGAACATCAACCCCATTTCTTTTGAGATTTCACTTATTTCCACCTGCTGGAGCATCTTGTCTTATTTTAGTAAGTCCCACTTTTACTCAATAGTCCAGATACAATATATTCAAGCCTAATGTTGCTCCTCAGGAGGTACAATACTCATAATTCTTTATATTTCAAGCTTATTCAATCAGTTCCATTTAAATAGTCCAGGAAGTTTTCCAAACATCAAAAGTCACTTTGCTTTACTTAAGAGTCTTCTTTATTCCCACAGTTGAGTCTCCAGTAATCATAAAATAGATAATTATAGAACAGTAAGTATCACCACAGTCCTTCAGATGGGTCTTGTTTATTTCTCTTATCACAAACTTTCCCAGGCTTGTAGGGGTATGGTTCCATTCATCAATAGATGATGCCCTCAGCTTAGGTTTCAGCATTGCTTACAATGTAACAAGTTATTTAATCCAATTTTAATTCAATTTGTAGAAGCAAAGTCAGTTATTCAAGTAGATAGTTCCAGCATTTTAAAATGCCTTTCCAAAACAATGCCTACCCAGTTTGAAAGTCCAATTTTCTATGTTTTAAAAGTCTTTAGTTTTTCTCCCCTTAGTTCCTTTCTTTTGGGTCTAGAGTTTTTCTCTGTATAATTGTTCACAGCTTCAACAAACATTCAAAGAATCTCTTTTCCTGGATTTTCTTTTCTTTTTTTCTTTTCAAAGTTAGGGTCTAAATAAAAAAAAAGGAATCTTCTGGGGCTTCCTGTCTGGCTTCTGGCGCTGCCAGACGGTCCTTCGTGACCGCCGCCCCGTTGCCTGTAAAAGAGCCGCCTTTACATCTGAAAGGCGGCTCGAAAAACTCCATTTCCTGAAGGAAATGTGAGTCTGAGCGGGCGGGGGCAGGTAGAGCCCTCTGCGAAGTCCCCAGAGTCTTTTTTTAAGACTGGGGGTGAGCAGGTTGGAGCTCCCTCTTGTCCCTTGCCACCGCTCCGGGCATTGAGTGCACTCTGCTTTTCTGCAGAGCTAGGCGCTGGAACCGGATTAACTAACGAAACTAACAGATGGACTTATTAAAAAAGATGAGACTTGGATTTTGGACCCTAAATCACAAGTATCCTTAATGAATTTACAAGCATTTTAAAGTGAAAGAGGAAAAAAAAAAGCTTTAAAATGGCCGCTGAGGCTTGGGAAGTAGAAGAAAACTGAAAGTAAGAGTCCTTCCATAATAGATACAAAGTAGCAGAATATATAGTGCTGGCTACAATTTGAAAGAAAAAGAGTTATTTTAAGTTCCTCTCTTCTTGGAGATTTGTACTTGATCTTGTTTGGAGGGTAAAAAAGAACAATTTGCTGGAAGGATGGCATTACTAATAAAATCTGATAGACAAGAAGGGGGGGTGCTCCCCCACTCACAACTGTTTGAACAAGCTCTGAGCCTACAGACTTTGCAGAATGGTTTTAATTTAAAAGAATTTATCCAGGAGGAAATGGCAAAATATTATGAGACTGTGAACCAGAAATTTGAAAATTTAAGGCAGGAAATTAAAGGAATGATACAACAAAAGTATGATAATTTGCAACAAAAGATTGTAACAGTGACTAATGGTTTTTCAGAAATTGTTATAAAGTTGGATACAAATATTAAATTGCTAGAGTCTAAAATGGAGAAAATTGATAATTTGGATAATAAAATATTAAGAATTGAAAAGGACTTAATAAATATTCGAGATAATAGCTCAGAACTAAAGTCTAAAGAGGAAGCTGGTCACGAGACTTATAATGCAGAAGATATAAAGCAAGGAATTGAAAGAGAGGTTGTAATGTTGCAATACAGGATTACAGAATTTGCGATCAGAATCAGAGGTTTACAGGAAAATAACAGTGATGACTTAAGAAAAACATCTGCTCAAGTTTTGGCTGGGATCTTAAAGGTTCATCCTGAGGAGGTATTCAGTAAAATTAATAAGGCTTATAGGGTGAATTCCTGGATTGCAAAACAAAGGCAACTGCCTAGAGATGTGATTTACTTCACAGACAAAGAGATTAGAAATGATATTGTGCAAAAATCTTTTAATTCTACTTTACAACTGAATGGGAGAAAAATTTGGATATATAAGGAATTACCGCCTAAGATGGTAAGAGATAGAAAGAAATTTGGACTCTTGGTGACTGAGTTAAGAAGACAAAATATTCTATACAGGTGGGATGTGCCAGTGGGTATAATACTGAGATATCAAGGAATAAGATATCAGTTAAATACTGTTGAAAAAGCGGAAGAATTTTATTATAAGGTACTTAAAAAGCAAAATCAACAAGAGACAGAAACTCAAGAAAAGCAGAAGGAGATGGAGACAATGAAGAAACAACAAGTTAAAGAGGTTTCCACAGATGAGCCGCTTTTGGATCCTCTTTCAGAGGTCTCAGCTGGATTATTTAATATAAGAGAGGCGGTTCCGGATCCTATTGCAATGATTTGTCAAGCCACAAACCAGCATGGAAGTCAATTAGTTGATATACAATTTACAGAACCAGAAAGATCTCAGCCACAAAAGCAAACCCAAGAGGATCAAGTTATACATCAGCAAAACCAAACAGTTGACACACAACCTACAGAAAGGAATTTAGGATGGAGATCCAACCCACAAAAAGTCAAGAAAAGAAGAAGTAGGTCTCACAAACATAAAAACTTTTAAACTAAACAGCAGTGTAATGCCAGTTACTTATGAAAGGACTGAATATATGAAAAGATAATTGGCAAAGTATTGGTTTATTTTATCTTGAGGATAGGGCAGATCTCTGCAGTGCTGAATTATTTTGGGATGTGAAAAAGGCCTTAAATCGAATGGTTGGAAACATCTTGTTTGTTTTTTGGATTTCCGGATAAATATATTACGTGTATGTTGAGTTATATGGCAAGAGATTTACTGGATTGGGGCACACAGAAGATCTGGTTGTTACCCTATTATGATGGCTGGAATTAATAATCGGGATAAAAGACACCTCCATAAACATTATACGGAATATAACTATAAAGTCACTCGGGTGGTTGTCGGGTTTTGGTTTTTTTTCCTTTCTTCCAATATGAAGATATTTGTTACTGATGGGGGCAGATGGTAATTGAAGATATTGAAGATACTGAAAATACTGCTGGAATAAGGATGTGATGTTACCCTAACATGGGTGATGGAGTTTATCATCCAGTTGAAGGATATTACAGAAGATGCTATATGGATTACAAGCTTAAAGTTTTTTTCTTTTAGGATTTTATTTACATAAGGGAATATTTTTCTAGGGGAGTGGGCAGAAGAATAAAGATATTAAGAATAATTATGGTAATTTTGTAGGAAAGTGGGTGGAGATAGGTTAGGTTATGGATTGTTTAGTTTAAAGAAAAGGGATATTATGTTTAGATGTGAATATATGTAATGAAGGGGGGGAAGGAAATGGGTAGTTGAATTGAATAAGTGTTAAATTAGGATTTATTGAGTAGTCTTAGAGTGGAAGTATGTTTTGAAATGTTATAACGTATGGGGGGTAGTAAAAGGGTAGATCACGAGCGGAAATTGTTAAATTGGGAGATATAATAATATTATTATGTTAAATCAGGAGTTATTAGACATTGTTATAATAGAATGTCACTTTGAAATGCATATTATAGCATAGTATAAGGGGGGTATGATAATTTTATTAGAAAGAAAGGGTCAGTATATGGAGATGGAGTAAGTGGATAGTAAAGCATGATATAATCTGTTATGAATTTGGGTTTTATTATGAAGAAGTCAAAGGGGAAGGGGGGGTGAGGGGGTTAGGGAGGAGGGGGGGGGAAAGGGGGGAAAATTTGTATTTGAAAAACTTTTTCAATAAAAAAAAAAGGAATCTTCTAACCCAGCTCCAGTCACTATGCATCTACACCACTCGTGCACTTTCTTTGTTGCCTCGGCTGTCCCAGCTTCATGGCAGCCATGATGGCTGCCTCTTCTCCTCATCGTGGATAAGAGGGAAGAAGTCCTGAGTCGAGCAGAAGAGTTGCAGTGCCCAGCAACCTACAGAACAGCCCTGTTTTCTTACCATCCCTACAGGGTGGCTTTAGCTCCTTTTGGAGCCCTCCAATGGGGAGAATTCAGCACAGGAGCACAGAGACCCACTCCTAAAAGCAATAACTAGTGGGAAAGATTAGAGGTTGAAAGATGGCATTACTATGTAAGCTTAAATAATATTGTGATTGGCATTAACATGGAACATCGAAATATTGAATAACTACTTCAAAATAAACATGTGTATTAACATTAGGATTTCATAAATTTGATTAATGTAACAAATAATATTAATATTATTATTGCTACTTTCCCCAAATGAATGTTATCCAGATGCCAATAAAATAAAATAAAATAAGATATATCTGCTGTTTTCCTTTCACTAAGAAGGGATTGATGAAAATATCAGCTGTGTCTCGATGTTGTTCACTTTGCCTTAAAGAGCTTAATTGGGACCCATTATGAATAAACAACAGCAGCTTTACTATATGACTACCATATTTCCCTGAAAATAACACTTTTCTTTTGAACCCCGAAATAAGGGCTTGGCCTTAACACTCATAGCCGAGAGTCTGGCAGAGAGAAGCTACCTTCACATGCTGCCATCAAGCCCCTCCCCTCCTGTGGTGTGTGTGTATAGAACGTGAGCAGCCCGAAGGCACCAAGCCTATCCCCACCCCCCACTCACATGTCACCCAGGCCTCACCACATCGATGTGTGGGTGAAGCTGGTGAGCACCAAGTCCTTGAGGAGCTTGTAGCCAGTGCCGCTGGCACCCACCACCAGCATCCGCATGGAAGCCACAGCCTGAGCCAGCTCTCCCTGCAGAGTCCAGCTCCAGCTATCATCATAGAGTGGGAAGCACATTCTCAGAGTGGCCACTGCCCTGGCTGAGGTTTGGAAGCTGCAGAGGCAGAGTTTGGGGGAGAGAAAGAAAGACTTCTGTTGCTTCTGCTTTTGGCTGCATGCAAGGAAAGCAGCAGAAGCAGCAGAAGTCTTTCTTTCTCTCCCCCAAACTCTGTGTCTGCGGCTTCCAAACCCCAGTGGCCACTCTGGGAGTGTGCTTCCCACTCTATGGTGATGTTGCCAGAGACCTCCCCTTCCCCCCTGCTCCTCTCCACTCCAATCGCCCCATGATCCCCCCACCTGAGCACTGACTGACCGGAGCACAATGTGACCAGTGCTGCAATGTGAGTGCCCCAGGTCTGGTCCTCTTTTATGCTAACACCCAGAAACTTAAAACTGGCCACTTGCTCCACTCTGTCTCCATTGATAAGCAAGGGCTGGATGTCTGATCTGTTCCTTCTATAGTCCACTATAAGCTCTTGGTCTTATTGGTGTTAAGGACCAAATTATTGTCTCCACATCACAAAAGCAACAGGTCCACCTCATCTCAATAGGCAGACTCCTCCCCCCCCCGGAGATGAGTCCCACCACTGTTGTATCATCTGCAAATTTAGTAATAGTATTACTAGCGTGAGTGGGAATGCAATCATGCACATAAAGAATAGAGAGTAAGGGACTCAATATGCAACTCTGTGGTGTACCAGTGTTAAGAATAAGGACCGAAGAGATATGATTACTTAATCTGATCCTCTGAGAGTGACCAGACAGGAAATCCATAATCCAAAGGCAGATTGAATAAGAAAGTCCAAGATCCAGAAGTTTAGACTCTAGTCTATGTGGAAGTATTGTGTTAAATGCAGAGCTAAAATCTACAGAAAGTATCCTCACATAGCCCCCCACCCCACCCCCGTTGTTCCAAATGAGTCAGAGCAGTGTAAAGAGTGATGGCTATAGTATCCTCTGTAGATCTATTTCTTCTGTATGCAAACTGGTGTTTATCAAATGTATGCAGAAGACCAGAAATGATGTGCTGGCAGACCAATTTCTCAAAGCACTTCATGATGATAGGAGTTAGTGCCACTGGTCTGTAATCATTGAGGTTATTAATAGGGAACTTCTTTGGCAGTGGAACAATGGTGGAAGCCTTCAAACAAGAGGAAGTAGTAGACTGGAATAAAGACGGATTGAAGATCCTGGTAAAGACTCCAGCCAACTGATCAACACAGTCTTTAAGCACTTGGCCAGAGATACTGTCAAGACTGGCAGCCTTTCTAGGGTTCACAGCCCTCAGAATCAGAGGTGGGATTCACTTACCTTCCCTACCGGTTCGCAAATGTGACCACCTCTGTGCATGTGTACAGCCTTCCATGCATGATCTTTGCTTGCGCATTACACCCAGGCGGGTGGGCAGAGCCTCCCAAAGTCGCCACTACTGGTTCACCCAAACCAGACAGAACTGGCTGAATCCCACCTCTGCTCAGATTGCTCCTCACCTCCTGTTCCTCCAGGATGAGGTGGGGGCTACAATGGGCTGGTGGCTGTATTTTAGCTGTCTCTGATGTCTCCACTTCAAAGTGAGCAAAGAAATGATTCAGTTCCTCTGCCAACAAAGCATTCCCCTCAGCAGGGATGACATTGGTCAGTTGATGGTTGGTAATTTGTTGAATCCCTCACCACACGTGTCATGTTATTACTATAAAAATTATCTTCCTCTTATAATCAGTCTTGGCCTTTCAAATACCTTTCTTCAGACTAGCTCTGGCAACACTGTATCTTGCCCCATCACCACACCTAAAGACCTTGGTGTTGCAACAATAGTAACTTTGGGACTGGGTCATAAGTACTTTGGGGGAGATCGTAACTTTGAATCGTTGCTAAAGTGAACTGTCATGCAGGACTACCTATATGCATATAAAGTGCTAGTTCAGGTTTCTGCTGTGACATTGAAATATGCAAAAGTTGGAATTCTGTAGATATTTCATACATTCTAGCATTTTCAGCCAGTGTATCCAGTTATGAAAGATGCTGGGAGTTTTAGTGCAGTAGCATTAGGAAAACTATATGTTCTCTGTCCCTAACATTACTCTGGCAGAGAGTAGAAATTTAGTGGTATAGATATGAAGAAAATAATCTTACTTTTCTTTAGAAATAAATATCAGTTGTTGGTAACAGAATATTTCAACTGCATCATTACACAGACTTGAAATAAAATGTAGTTTATGCTGATTATAATATAATAAATACTATTATAATTTTTAAAGTGACTTGAAAATGCTACTGATAAGAATTTTCTACAGTAAACAAAAACTGTCCAGTCTCACCAGATTCTTGTTTTGGCATAGGGTCCTCCTAATACAACAATATAATATGTAAATCATATCTATGCAGTATATAATAGTCTTCTAGGTCAGGTTGGATAAGTATTCTGGGATATCTGAGACACTACCCAGGGGGAGGCAAATAGGGCAATGATATTACTGCTGATGAAAAGTAAAGTATTGAAATATTAATACCCTGGAAAAAGAAGTTAAAATGTGTAACACAGGAATTGTCTGACAGTGAATAGAGTATCTGAGCAACAACAAAAAATCATTATCTGTTCATAAGTGGCACTTTGAAGTTTATTCTGACAGCTGACCTGGCCACACCATCACCAAACTGTCCCTGAAATTTGAAACAATTTTATAAGCAGCATTCTCCAATTTAGGATGAAAAGCTGCTGTTGTTAGCAATCTGTTTACAAATCACTTTGGTTACTAGCCAATTAAATCAGGCCATCATTTAGAATACTTTTTAAAACTGATTTCATTGCATTCTGGTTGGAATATGCTGGGAATATAATAACCTGTTCAATTCAATGTCATTTCTGGAAATTTCAGAAAGTTCAATTCAATGTCATTTCTGGAAATTTCAGAAAGTAAAAATTAGGATCTAAAAATTTCTAACTAGGATGTTCCTTAGGGAGAACTATTATTGCAAACAAACTTTGTCTATGTTTGTGGGTCAGACTAGCATAAAATCTCTTAGGTTCTCCTGCTTGAGCAGAGGGCTGGACTAGACCTCCAAGGTCCCTTCCAGCTCTATTCAAAAGATGTTGGTGATCATCTTTAAAGTCCTTCGTGGCCTTTATGGTGTTAGAAGAAATATCCTTCTGGGTTCAGCTCCAAGTGGGGAAAAAGACACTGGAAACATGGAGACTGCTTGGAAAGATGGTTTAATGGTGGACAGGATCACATGGTTTGGGTTCCTGAATAGAAAAGGGCCGAGATGCAGCGAGTCCCTGGGTTTTATGCCCTCTCTGGCTTTGAACTTCCTGGGCCACGAAAGACTATCCTGATTGGTTGTCGGACTCCCAGGGGGTGGGGGTCTTAGCTAGCCTTGCTGGCTGATGTAATCTTCCCAGGTGCCATGTGGTGAGTTTTTGTTGCTAGATGGGTCCTATTGTATTGCAGATGATGGCCCATTGACAAAGGGTAGGGGGGCAGGAAGATGGGAGCTGCTTTGTCTTTAAAACATGCTTCTCCATTTCTCATACAGGGAAACATAATATTCTGCCTTTTTAATATTTCCTAAAATATTTCATTCTTCTAGGAAAGGGGTGGGTGCTAACTTCCTACAATCCCTAATTTTATTTTATTTTTCAAAACGTGAGTTTTAAAACATGTTCTTGGCAAAAGATTAAACTTGATCAGGCCAGGGAGGCTTGATGGGTGCTTTTAATTGTTCTGATGCAAAGGGGAAGGCATTGATAGAGGCAACAGAAAAGGATTTCTTCTGTGGCTCCCAAAAGGAGAGCTTTCAACCATGAAGGTCTAGCAGCCAGGGCAAAAATTCTGAAAAGAAATTTACAATATCCAATTTCTATACCAATTAATTTCAGATGTCAGATATCACTTTCTGTGAGCTTCCAGTCAGGTTTCAAGTAAGCACATGTCCGAAAATTTTTCACAGCCATGGTTTTTCTTTAAATTATAAATTCCTTTAAATTATAAATTATAGGCTGCCCATTTCATGGGTTGGTTACTGAACCTGCCCTAACTCTTACTTTAGTGCATCCAGGATTTGTGAGTCCAAATTGAGGTTAGCCAGTGTACAATCCAGGCTTTTTTTTTTCTTTTTTAGTATTTTAGTTTTTTTTTTTTAATTACACACAATGAGCCCTGGGACTTTTACTCTTGAGACCACCAGTGCAACATATCTTTCTTTTTTAAACTAAAGTTTATTTTATTTTATTTATTTATTTATTATTAATTTTACTTCTATACCGCCCTTCTCACGAAGGACTCAGGGCGGTGTACAGCCTGATTAAAAGCACAAAGACAGACAAAATTTAAAATTATTAAAATTATTAAATGATAGGCTCAATTTAAAACCCCAAATTTAAAATCCTATTTTTAAAAACCCAATTAAAATCTTTACCTTGATAGCCCAGCCTGGTGGAACAACAAGGTTTTGAGGGCACAGCGAAATATACGGAGATCAGAGATTTTACGAATTTCTGGGGGCAGCTCATTCCAAATACAATACTTTACATATATACATACAAGGTTATTGCAATTAACGTACACAAATCTGCGCCTATACCACTAATACAATCCATTTCATTTCCCTCTCTTTTCTTTCACCCAATTATACCATAAATTCCAACATTTGTAATAATCAGAATCTTTTTGGTTCCTAAGTAGTTTCGTTAACCGGTCTGCCTCTGCACATTCTGTAATTTTCCAAATCAATTTATTTTCTGTGGGTATTAATTCATTTTTCCATTCTTGCGCATATAGTATCCTAGCTGCAGTAGTGATGTGGAGGATCAAATACCATTTTTCCTTAGTTATTTTGTCTGGTTTCATTCCTAATAAAAAAATCTCTGGTTTCAGCTCTATATTATATCCTGTAATTTCCACCATCCAGTTCCGAACCTTAGACCAATATTTGCCTGCTTTGGGGCATGTCCACCATTGGTGGTAGTACATCCCACAACCATTCCCACACTTCCAGCATGCCAGAGAAACTCCCGGGAACATTCTTGCGATTCTTGCCGGGGGGATATGCCAGCGATAGACCATTTTATAAATATTTTCCTTGTAGGGGGTTGACAAAGTAAGTTTCATATTCCTATTCCATATCTCATCCCATTTATCCAGATTTGGAGAAAATCTGAGGTTCTTCCCCCAGGCAATCATAGTGTCCTTGATCACCTCCTCGCCAATCCATTGTGATACTAAAAACTGGTAGCACCTTGAAAGTAATTTCTTTTTAATTCCCAATAAGATTTTATCTAACTCCTGTAGTGATCTATATATTCCCTCCTTTCTTTGGTCCCTTCTGGCTCTCGATTGTATTTGGGCATACGCCCACCAGTCTACCTTTTTGCCCTGTTTTGTAAGCTCCTCTTGGGTCTTCAATTCCCCTTGAGGGTCAAGCAAATCCTGATAAGTCAATGGTATTTCCTTATTATATAGTGTCACATGTGTTACTGCCTCTAATGGGGCAAAGCAAATCGGAATCATTGAATAACGCCTGTTCCTAACTCTTTCTCAAGAATCTAATAATATTCTCCGAAGGTAGTGTCTCTTAAACTGTCCACATTTCTTGCCCCTCTCCCTCCATAGAAAATGGTGCCAACCTTGACACAAATCATAACCCTCCAATGTAAGAGTCCTCTTCCTATTTAAAAGCATCCAGTCTCTGATCCAAGTTAAATTAGCCGCTTGGTAGTAAAACTCCCATTTTGGTAGACCAAATCCCCCTCTACATGGAGCCTCTTGGAGCATTTTAAGTTTTATCCAGGGCTACTTCTTCTGCCACACAAATTTCCTCACATAACTATCTAGCAGTTAAAAAAACCCACTATCCAGTCTCGCGGGGGCAGTCTGAAATAAGTAGTTCCATTTCGGAAGTATGTGGGTTTTAATCGTAGCTATCCTACCAAGTCAGGCGAGTTGCAGGTGTTCCCACTTTTCTAGGTCTGTCTTTGTTTGGGATAACAACTTTGTGTGATTATCTGCCATAATGGACGTATTTTTAGAAGACACCCAAATACCCAAATATTTTATTCTTTTAGTCACTTGAAGGCCCAATTCTCTCTCCAATTCATTCCAACGATTTCGTGTCATATTCTTTATTATAATCTTCGTCTTGTCTTTGTTGATTCAGAGACCTGCAACTCTACCATACTTCTCTATCTCCTGAAGCAACATATCTTTCTTTACTGGGCAACTGGGCAGCATCATTTGTGAGTCATGGTCAGGGCTTGGGTTTTGGATATCACTTTTCTGCTATCTCTTCAAGTAAGGGGATTGCCTAAGGGGGATTGCCCCCTCCCCCATGGAATTAGCAGGGAGATATGACTCCTTGGGCTTTTAGTGCCACAGAGCAAAAATCAACCTAGGAGAAGCTTTGTGTGGAGGTAAGTGAAGGGAATAGTTTAAGTCTAATTCTGAATGGTGTGTCTCTCTGTGTGTGCATGTGTATGCAGCTTGTTAGGTTCAGCTTGTAGCTTACTCCTAACTTGTTGGTCAGGCAATATATCTGTTTCTTTAAGAAACAACTGAACCACATAATCAGGGTTTGCTGAACCCTGTAATTAGGCTACAGTGCATAAATAAGCAGCACAGAGAAGCATTCTTTCTTCCTGATTGTTGCTTCCTGCGTCTTTCTGCTGATTGTTATATGGTACTGTATACCAAGAGTTACTAAAGTCTGTTTGCTTTGGTAAGGGACTGATATTACTGTTTATGACCTTGGACTGTTTTACCTACACCGAGACTGCTTCTTATCTTGTATATAAAGTATTTTTCTCACACGAGCTGAACGTTTATCTCCTTCCCTGTGTGTTTCTGCTCTGCTCGTTGCACAAGCAACAAATACTTTTTACACACACCCTAACACAGCTACTTTTACAATACAGGCAATACAGACATTTTGGACATATTTCTCCTCCCCACCAGACAGGTGTACATAACTTGCTTGTGCCAGCCACTCTCAAATACAAGCCTTACATGAATACATTAGACTGATTACTATATAAATGAGACAAGAAAAAAACCTTACAATGAATTTCCACCGTCCGTCCCCCCCTAGTCTTTCCAGCTGCCTTCTGGGGATTGAAAAGAGTCTTTTGGTCTTTACTTGTCCATCTCAGGGTCATTTCTTTCATGTCTCCTGGGTGGCGTGCTTGGTGGTAAGGTTGGTCAGTCAGGCTTGGGAAGGGCTGCTCCACTCTGGTTGCTGTGATGACTTTCAGTGAAGACTGGATTCAAACCCAATTCCTGGCTCAAACAGATGGAAGGTCTCCTCTGGAGGCAGCATCTGGATCCATGTGCTCTGCTTTCACAGGTTGCAGAGTCCTTTGTGCAGGGCTGAAAGACATTAGAACAGGGTCCCCTCCCCCCTTTTGTGGGTAATCTTCCCAGGAAAGGCATTGTAACAGGATTAGAGATGGGAGGGGGGTAGATAGCTTGCAGGCAGAGTTTGAAAAGAAACAACACAACAGTATTGCAGTTACTAAACAGATAATGCAGTTTCAACAAAATGGAGACGCAACAGATAAGAAAAAACTGGATTCACATGCTTCAGGAAAGAGATGAACAGGTAAACCCATTTAAACACATACAGTAAATGCAAGACTGATTTTTTTTTCTTGTAAATGAACTTAAACGTTTCCTTATAAACTTGAGTTGTTACTTTAAGATACAGAGAGGGAAGGAGAAAAAAATAGAAATAAAATGAAAAGTTCTATTTACTCTGTTCTTGTTGGCCAGACAAACACAGGGCAAAGGCTCTTTCTTTTTTTTTCTCTCTCTCTCTCTCCCCCATTTTTCATTGCTTCAACCTTTTTTTTTCTAACAATTTCAAATTCTTGTCTCTAGGGATCAGATACATTTTACAGTTACAATTACCTCGAGGGTGCACAAAGACTTAGACATACACACATAAAAACAAGGAGGACAAAGAGAGAAAAACAGAACTCTGAGATTTACACACACATTGATCATTCCCACCATAAATCTCAGTTGAATTGGGGAAGGCACAAATCTTAACAAAAATACCACATGATTGCATAGAAGATAGAAAAAGAGACAAACAAACAAAACAAACAAAAACCCCAACATTCCTATTTATATATTTCCCTTTTCTTTTAAGTACCTTTATGTAGCCAAATTTGTCTCTCGGTGTTATCTCTTAGCATAGCCCATTTCCTGCACAATTTCTGAGCTTTCCTTTTGCTCATGCCAGGTAACACTGGCATCCGCCTGGTGTCCCAGGCCACAATCAACATTTCCAGGGGATTTTCCCTCACCTTCGAGCTACAGCTTCCCATGATCCTTGAAATATAAGATTCACTTTGGCTCAGCCAGGTGAACCTCCTTTGTTTCAGAAAAAAAAGTTCTGAGAAGGACACAGATTCCCTTTTATGGAATCTGCCTGGGTTTGCAGATCAAAAAGGGATCCCGGAGGGCCTCACTGCCCCTACAGCTAGTACCAGTACCTCCCCATGCAATATACATACACTGGGCTGCTTTCCTTGGAATACTGTGGACTCCCTTTACTACTTTTAATACCCCTTTCACTTTTGCTTGGCTTTTGCTCGGCTTCCGTTCCTTTTAAACACAAAGTTCCACATTTGGCGACCCCCCCTTGCTTTCTCTATCCTACCAGTCACAGCTCGGTGGAGCTAGCAGTAGGCAGAGGTGCGGCTAGAGGTCACTCAAAGAGGTGAAATCAGACTGTTTTCCAGATGGAATCCCACACACACACTTTGTCCTTCCCTAACAGAAGGTCCTGGCAAAAACCCCATGCTCTCCAGATTGTTGGTCTTTCTGCGGTCAGGAAATGCACAGAGGAAGCAAGATCCAGCTGTGATTGGGAAAAGGGCCCTCACACACATACATGCAGGCATTCATACATTTCCCATGTTTTTCCATGCTTTAAAATTAAAATTTAGAGGTACTCACATTCTTTCCAAGCAGCCTTTGAGCTCAACACTCAAAACCCCTTTAAAACCTAGTTCCAAATGGCCAAGGTCCATGAAAACATGCCTACAGACTCAATGGGTCTGCTGCTAGCAAGGGAGGCTTACCTGGGCCAGGTCCATTGGTTAGGTTAGCTTGGAGTCCCATCTGTGGGGGCCAAATTGTTAGAAGAAATATCCTTCTGGGTTCAGCTCCAAGTGGGGAAAAAGACACTGGAAACATGGAGACTGCTTGGAAAGATGGTTTAATGGTGGACAGGATCACATGGTTTGAGTTCCTGAACAGAAAAGGGCCAAGATGCATCGAGTCCCTGGGTTTTATGTCCTCTCTGGCTTTGAACTTCCTGGGGCTCCGAAAAAGTATCCTGATTGGTTGTCAGACTCCCAGGGGGTGGGGGTCTTAGCTAGCCTTGCTGGCTGATGTAATCTTCCCAGGTGCCATGTGGTGAGTTTTTGTTGCTAGATGGGTCCTATTGTGTTGCAGATGATGGTCCATTGACAAAGAGTGTGAGGGCAGGAAGGTGGGAGCTGCTTTGTCTTTAAAACATGCTTTTTCATTTCTCATACAGGGAAACATAATATTCTGCCTTTTTAATATTTCCTAAAATGTTTCATTTTTCTAGGAAAGGGGTGGGTGCTAACTTCCTACAATGGCATGGGTCCAAGTTACTTGAGAGACCATCTCACCCCACTGGGATTGGCCCATACTACTCTTGCCAGCAGAGGAGGGAAGCTGCAGGTCCCAGCAGCCAGAGTATTTTGACTGGCAGGATCTAGGAGAAGGACCTTCTCTGCTCTTGCTCCTGCTGTCTGGAATATCTTGGCCCCCGATGTGAGGTTGGGCCCCTCCTATCTTTTCATAAAGGCCTAAAGATGTGGCTGTGCCAGTCGGCTTGGGGGCCCAGTGGAGGAACTACATAATGGAGCTGGCTGATAAAAAACAGATCCCATCTCCCACACGTACATATACACTCCACCTGCACCCTCCCCATGAGTTTTTGGTTTTAAGGTTTGATTTTAACATTTTATGTTTTAACTAAGACGTAACTGTAAGCCGCCCAGAGTTACCCTATGGTAAGATGGACAGCCAAAAATTTAAATCAATCAATCAATAAATCTGCAGCATGCTCCTTCTGCCAGAGTGAGTGGGGCAAGAATGTTTATTTATTTATTTATATCTCACCCTTATTATTTTTAGAAATGACTCAAGGCAGCGAATGTATCCAATATACTTTCCTCTTCCTATTTGCCCCACAACAATAATCCTGTGAAGTGGGTTGGGCTGAGAGTGATTGGCCCGAAGCTGAATTTCAGGGCTTGAATTCAGACCTCCACTTTCTAGCCTGGTGTCTCAACTACTAGTCCAAACTAATTTTTAGGTAGCCATTAAGCACTTTAAAGCTGATAACCAGCACCTTAAATTGGACCCAGAAACAAACCACCAGCCAGTATAGCTTGAATTGGTAGCAAGATTTTATGCTTTGGTTTTGATTTACCTTCCTCACATCCAGTCCCAATAGCTCAAGTAATGCAAATGATAACTGAAAGAAATGACTTTTATAACATTTGTGACAATCTTTGTGTTCATAATTTATCCATTAAAATCCTCTCATGGTAATCTCCTAGACTGAGAAATAATCAAAGGGATGTGCCCTTTTATCAATCCTTTTTAAAAATAGGGAAAGCACTTAAGAACATTAGATGTATCATTAATACAGTCTGTCACGATAGCAGATGTGAAATGTTTCTTTTTATTTTCCCCCTCAAGAAGTAACATTAATTGGATATATATTTTTAGGAAAAACTGCTGTACTCTGTAGTGCAGGGAATAGATAGCAATCCCCATTTGTTCTTACGTGCTTTTATTTCACATGTACTTAAAATGTGAGCACTTTTTCTGACTGCAACTGATTATTTTGTTATATCAGAAAAGGTAAGATTTCTCCTTTTTAAAATGTACAGTATAGCATATGTGTTTTTTACAAAGTTATTCTAGAATTTATTTCTATTAAAAATTCTGGAACTATAAAATAAATTATATTTAATGAGATCAGATTCTACTGAATACAGATTATATATAACGATTTGTAATACACTGTCAAAAAAGAGAGGAAGCAGAGAACTTAGGAGAAGTGAGCAGAGTAGCCAACAGGAGGATGTTCTGATAAACATAAAACTATAATAAAATATCAATTTTTGCTAAAAAATAAAAATAAGAGAAATTAAAAAATCTCACACCCCTCCTTTTAAATTTTAACGATCACCATGTGTCAAAATTTGATTTTTCTCCATCTTCTGCAAAAAGTCCACAAAGGGTTTCCAATTATAAATGGTTTCTTCAGTTGTTTTTCTCTCATAAGAGCTGTTTATTTGGCCATAGTTGCCAGTTCTGTCATCTTTATTATCCATTCCTCGATTGTGGGTATTGTAGAATCTTTCTAATGTTGTGTGTATAAAGTCATGCTGCTGATAATCATATGTAACAATAAGACACCATGTGATTTTTCCATAAATCCATACAAAAAAGGTTCGTCTAAATTTTAAACAATTTTTTAAATTTTAAAAAAATTACATTACTAATTTCAGGAGGGGAAAACCATCCTGATATACATCAGATTTTTAAAAACTGTAAACTGAAAATAGGTAGATTTTGTATGCAAGGAGCAATTTAAGGTCAGAAATCAAAAGCATAAGAACGGGGGTCCCTTCGCTGCGGCCCATTCGTCGCAGTACAGTTCACATTGGGCTTTTGGGTGTAGAGGACAGTTCGAAGCCAGCCAATTGGTGCAGGGGCTCGGGGGCTTTGGGAGTAGAACGGGGGCTGAACTGTAATGCAAACTGTACTGCGACAAATAGGCTGTGGCGAAGGGACTGGGACGGAGGGGCCGTTGCCCAAAGTGCCGAGGCGTAATAACACAGAGGCGAAACCCTGGTGGAGAAACAGGCAGCACCAAGAGTTCGAGCCGAAAAGTCCCATTCCATAAGAATGGTGGGTGATTAGTGCTAAGGGATTGTGTAGTCAGTCACAATCTGACATCAGCCCCCCCTCCCTTCTTTCTTGTATAATAGTCAATGAAACCCGCTTCCCAAAAGTAAGGAGAAAGCTCCCTCTTGCTAAGAGCCGACTCACATCCTCCCACTAATAGGAAATCGACCAGAGCAGTTTTTGCAATAAGCCAAAGCACCTGTGAATGGAAAACCTGTATCCATTCATAAAAGCAGAACACTCTGTGAATGAAAACTAGGTAGCTGGACAGTTCCATTTATTTATTTATTTATTTATTTATTTATTTATTTATTTATTTATTTTTAATTTATTTTATTCAATTTGTATATCGCCCTTCTCCTAGTGGACTCAGGGCGGTGCACAGCCAGAACTAAAACACATACCAATACAAAATTTAAAATTATTAAAAGAATTACATAACTTTGGCCCAAATTTAAAACAATTCAAATTAAAACCCATTGACAATTTAAAAGCTAAAAAACTAAAAAAGACTAAAGACAAACAAGTGCTACAGCCAGCATAGAGTGATGAAACCTAGTAGATTAAGCATATAAAGACAATGCCACTCAAATTTGCATCGCCCCACCCAACCTCAAGGATAGGGCATGACCTCCCAGCCACAATGGAAACCAAGCCACCACAATAATATAATAATCAAAGACACACACTTGAAATGTATTGCCCAACAAGCCCTGAAATCACAATCACAGCCCCAAAACAATATAACATCCACTCACCAGACCAGGTTTTCAGTTGTCCCAGAACCAATTGCTATGTAATTTCACTTTTGATTCCTAAATAAATGGAGACCACCTTTCCAATTGCAGCTTGCCTCCAAATTCATTGCCTCCTGCATCTTTCTCCCAGCTTGGAACCAGACCAAATTTTACTTCCAACAATTTGGCACCCCAGATTGGACTCCAATCTAACGTGACCAATGACCTGGCCCGGGTAAGCCTCCACCTTGTTGGCAGCAGACCCCTTGTGTCTGTGGGTGGATTTCCCAGATCTTGCCTGTTTGGAGCAAGGGTAATAAAGGAAGTTTTGAGTCTTGTGCTCAACAGCTGCTTGGAAAGGAGATGAGTACCTCTAATTTTTTTCATTTTAAAGCCCAGGAGAGCAAGGGAAATGTGTGAGAGTGAACGAGAGGATCCTTCTTCCAGTCACAGCTGGATCATGCTCCCCCATGCCTTTTGTAGCTGCCCCCAGGCAGTTCACTAGTCCCAAAGGACTGTGACCAACAGACTCTGGAAAGCAAGGAGATTTGGATCTGGATCAAGTCATTCACTGGATAATCACTACTACAGCCCAAGTGGAAAGGACCCTTCCAGATCCTCCTGACAACCAAGGCAACTGTAAAGATAGCTGAGAGAGACACTTGGATCCATTGAACTCATGTCAAGCCAGCCGTCCTCAATCACAGCGCTGAGCTAACCCTGACACTGAAAGTCCCACGCATAAGATTAAAAAAAGACCCATAACAGACAAGTGGACACTAAAGGGTCTTTTTAATGACCAAGACGATGGGGAAGACTGTGGGGGGAGGCTGGAAATTTGTTCCGACATCTGACTTGCCTTGTGTTTCACCTAACTGATGGGTTTATTGAAACAAGTTTATTCCCTGACAAGGAAAATATTGGAGAATACCTAGTGTGGGAGGTACTGAACTACAGATTTTTCTCTGAAGGGAGGAAGGTGTCAGGGTTCCAAGTAACACCCCCAATCAAATAAGACTCTGAGGCAGGCATTCCCTCAAAGTTCCATTTTATTAGAGATGTCATATTGGCACATCTGGGAAAACCTGAATCTGAAAGCTCACAGGTTTTCCCCACCCAAAGGAAAGTCAAAGACCCTTCCCCTGCACCCACATGTCCATTACATGGTCCAATCAATCCACCGTCCCAACTGGAGATGTTTTCTAATCACGCCTCTCCAGCTTCAAGCTGAACATCCTCGACTCCCAGAGAAAAGAATGTTGTTGTGACTATATCTCTCTACCCACTCCATGGAACCCCCCTCCCATTTTTCTACAGCAGGTCTGTGCACTAAAACTGACAGCCCTGAAGATCCAAAGGGAAAGATGGCCTCAAGGGCTGACAGGTGCCCCTCCCTTCAACTGAAGAGCATGTCCTGAAATGAGAGGAACATAGGAGGTTAATTCAGTCAGTCCCTAACCACCTCTTCCCACCCCCCAGGGGACCCCTTGGCTTATTAGGGAATTTATCATGGAATTGCTTTACTAGTCTATCTTCTTTCACATCCCAACTCTTAACCCAGGTAGCTTCGGACAAAGGGTATCCTTTCCAATGGACCAAATATTGTAATTGACCCCTATGTAATCTAGAATCTAAAATCCTCTTAAATTCATAATGGGTTTCCCCTTGCACCACTATCGGCTTGGGTGCTAGTCAGGGCTGTGGTCTCAATCTTGAACTAAATGCAGACTTTAGCAAGCTGCTATGAAAGACTGGATGCACTTTCCCTAATACGCATGGGAGGTTAAGATGAACTGTTACAGAGTTAATTACTTTCACTATCGGAAAGGGTCCTAAGTACTTAGGTCCTAGCTTTTTGCTGGGCAATTTCAATTTTATGTATTTGGTTGACAGGTAAACTCGATCTCCCATACAAAAGGGGGGCTGGAGAGATCAGTGTTTGTCAGCTTTTTATTTTAATGCTTCTACTGCTTCTGCTAGTGCTTTCTTGGTGTTTTCCCATTTTTAATGACTCCATCCATTCGGCTAGAATCATGGAGGAGGGTGGCTCTCTCAGCAGCTTGGGCATGGGAACGAAATCCATGTCGCTGGTGACCTGAAAGGGGGTCAATCCGGTGCTTCTATGCATGGCGTTGTTGTAAGCCACTTCTGCAAAAGGCAGCAGGTCTGCCCAGTTTTCTTGCTGGTAATCCACATAACATCTTATGTAATGCTCTACCATGATGTTTGTTTGTTCTGCGGCTCCATTTGTACTCAGATAAAAAGCCGAGCTAAGCCCCTGAATCGATCTGATGGATTTTAGGAATTCTCTCCAGAATTTAGCGGTGAATTGGACGCCTCTGTCTGAGATCACCTGGCGGGGCACTCTGTGCAGCCGGTAGATCTGTTTGATGAACATCTTAGCCAATTTCTTGGCTGAGAGTAACCCCGAGAAGGCAGTGAAGTAGGTTTGTTTGGAAAATAAGTCAATCACAGTCCAGATGACTGTATTTCCCCCACTCTCTGGGAGTTTGACTATAAAGTCCATAGAGATCTCCTCCCAGGGTTGGCTCGGGTTAGCCACTTGTTGGAGAAGTCCAGGAGGTTTTCCTGGCCTCATCTTCATAGTGGCACAAGTGGCACAACTCTTTACATAGTCCTCCACATCGGCTTTCATCTTCGGCCACCAGAACTGCTTTCCAGCCAGGTGGAGGGTTTTTAAGAATCCGAAGTCTTCTGGTTGGCGCCGTCGTCGTCGCTAGATGGTCTCTTCAAGACCGCCAGCCCTGCTGTCCATAAAGAGCCGCCTCTACAGCTGAGAGGCGGCTTAAAAAACTCCACGATCCAGAGGAATCGGGAGGAGAGCCGGCGAGACAAGGTAGAGCCCCCTACAAAGTCCCCAGACTGTCTTTTTTGCTTCTGGGGAGGAAGCAGGGTGAGGCTCCCTATCCAGCTCACCGAGGCTCCGGACTCCGGGGACGACTCTGTTTTTAGCAGAGCCAGACGTCGCGACCGACATAATGAGCGAAAGCCAAGAGAATCTCCAAAAATAAACAAGGTGGAATCTGGACTTGAAATTCAAACTGCAAGTATTTTTATTAGCCCTGTGAATGAATTTAACAACTGAGAAAAAGTAAAAGTTTGTTAAAATGGCGTCCGGCTTTAGCAATAAGGAAAGCTGAAAGCGAAAGTGGATTTGCCTGAATGTTTAATGCATTACAAAGTAACAAAAAGTAACAGCGCTGGCCAGAAGAAAAGGGGAAAGTTTTTTTAAAGTGATTTGATCCGTTCCCTCTCCCTTGAGACTTGACTAAAGCTGGGGAAATTTCTGAAAGGATTCTGTGGTGAAAAGGGAGGGAGGACCTCCTTCTTAGGAAGAGTTAGACTGTGTGGCAGAATGGCTTCAAAGCAGACAAAGCCAGCCAAAGCTGCGGGGGGGGGGGAGTTCCCCCACTCATAAGCCACAAGAGCAGCCTTTAAGTTTTCAGACACAGAGCCAAGAACAGGAGATTGGTTTTAAAGATTTGAAGGAATTTATTGCTGTGGCTCTGAGGGATCAAAATGAAGTTTTGGACCAGAAATTTGAAAAATCTCAACAGGAATTTAAGGAGGTGGTTCAAGAAAAGTATGACAAGATGAAACGGGACATACTGACAGTTGTGACTGGCTTGTCAGAAGTAATTGTCCAGATTGATAAAAAAGTGGAAGAACTTAGTTCAGAAGTAGAATCAAAAATGAAGGATGCTGATCATAAAATTTCTAATCTTGATAATAAAATGCAAAGGATTGAAAATGAAGTGACAATGATGCAATTCAGATTTATGGAGTTTGCTGTAAGACTTAGAGGAATAAAATAAAACAATAGAGAGGACTTGAGAAGGGTTTGTGCTGATGCCCTTGCTGTGATGTTAAAGGTTGACCCTGAGGAGATTTTGTGCAAGATTGGCAAGGTCTATAGAGTGAATTCTTGGGTGGCAAGGCAAAGGCAATTGCCCAGAGATGTGGTGATCTACTTTACAGATAGAAGAATAAGAAATGATATCTTAGAAAAGTCTTTTGTTTCTACTATTCAAGTGGATGGAAGGGAGATTGGGATCTACAAAGAGTTGCCGCCTAAGATGCTAAGAGTTAGAAAAGATTTTTGATTTTTGGTGACTGAATTAAAGAAACAACAAATTCCATTTAGATGGGATGCTCCAGTTGGCATAATATTGAGGTATCAAAGAGAGAGATATCGATTAAATACTGTGGAAAAAGCAGAAGAATTTTACTTTAATGTTTTTAAAGCTGGCACAACATCTCCACGCACATCCTCAATGTTACGTATAGAGGAGGGTGAGAAAGAGAAGCAATTTGAACAAGAGCTTGAAGAGCAACGGAAACAGATGTAGGTGGAGGCAATGGAAACTCAAGGAGCAACAGGGTTTTTTTTAGATGAACCGCTGCTGGATCTTCCCTTAGAGCCTATAGGTGAACCACCTAAAAATACAAGAGAAGTGGCAGCGGAGCTTGACCTTATGTTGCACAATGCTAAAGATCAGCACATAACTCAAGCAGCTTACAAACAAATTCTAGAGAAACAACAGCAGCAGAGGTCTAAGCCACCACAAGACAAACAGGGAGTCAATGGTAAAGCACAAAAATCTGAAGCCATGGGGGGAGCTAAGCCGAAGACTACTAGTTTGGAACAGAAACTTCAGCAAATGCTCTTAACGCTTCAGGAGACCACAAATGACAATTAAGTTTTTATCTTGGAATGTGAACGGACTGAACTCACCACAGAAAAGAAGGAAGATATTTCATTATTTGAGACAATTTAATAATGATGTTATTTGTTTACAAGAAACTCATATTAGAACACAAAATCAAAAATATTTGATAAATCCTAGATTAGGAGCACAGTTTATAGCCTCAAATATGGAGAAAAAGAATGGTGTAATGATTTATATAAATAAAAAATTGCCAGCAAAAATTTTAGAAGCAGATGACTGTGGAAAATATATAGCAATAGAACTTTTTACAGATAATGGTCCAATTTTGGTGATTGGAATTTATGCTCCTAATCAGCAACAAGAAAATTTTTATAAAATATTGTATTCTAAAATATTACAATGAGACTATAGATCTATCCTACTTATGGGAGATTGGAATAGAGTAATAGATTCTAAAAAAGATAAAAAGAGCTTGGCAAAGTCATGTGTTAAATTACCACAGCTTTTTTTTTGATATGAAAGAAGATTTGGAACTGAAAGATATATGGAGAGTGCATAACCCAAAAGAATTGGACTTTACTTTTTTTTCAGATAGACATAGATCCTTCTCTAGGATCGATTTTATTTTACTTACAGCTGATTTACTTTTAAAAACAAAGAAAACAAAGATATTTCCAAGGACTTTATCTGACCATAGCCCGGTATGGGTAGAAATAGAAAAGGGAAAGAATGAGAGAAGATCGTGGAGAGTAAATGAAAACTTGTTTAGATATGAAAAGAATGTAAATGAACTTAAAAAACAAATGAAGGAATTTTTTGAAATGAACTTGAACAAGGATATCCCTATTGAAATTGTTTGGGATGCGAGCAAGGCGTATATGCGGGGGGTACTGATTTATATGAATTCTAAACATAAATCAAATCGACAAAGAAAAAGATTAGAACTGGAACGGGAGATAAAGAAAAAAGAGCAGTTGCTTATAAAAAACCCAACAGATGAAAAATTACAAGGAATTATAAAACTTTTGAAAGATCAATTTCAAATGCTTACAGCAGAACAAACAGCAACTAATTTACAATTTGTGAAACATAATACATTTTGCAACGCCAATAAACCGGGCAGGTGGTTGGCTTACATACTGAGGAAGCAGCAGAGTACTCGGACTATTGGTAGTATTGAGTATGGAGGGAAGGAAGTGTTTCAACAAAGATTAATTAAAGAAGCCTTCTTAGATTATTATACTAAACTATATGCTAAAGATGATATACAGAATGAACTTATAAATAAATGTCTAGAAGAAAAGAGAGTTATAAAAATTTATAGTGATCAAAAGGAAAGAACGAGTCTACCAATAACAGTTGAGGAGATTATTGTTGCTATTAAACAACTGAAAACAGCTAAAGCTCCAGGAACGGATGGTCTAACTGCGGTGTACTATAAAACTTTACAAGCAGAAATGATTGAACATCTTAAAGACTTATTTTGTAGCATACAACAAGGGGGTAAAATACCCCCTTCATGGAGAGCAGCTTTTGTTTCTTTGATACTGAAAGAGGAAGCAGGTTTTACAAAACCGGAAAATTTTAGACCAATATCTCTCCTGAATACGGATTATAAAATTTTTGCAAAAGTATTAGCCAACAGATTAATGCCAGTTATTCAAGAGGTGATTCATCATGATCAAGCAGGATTTATAGAAGGCAGATATATGAAGGATAATGTGAGGCAAATTATAGATTTATTGGAATATCTTGAGAAGAATAAGCAGATCTCTGCAGTGCTGGTGTTTCAGGATGCGGAAAAGGCCTTTGATCGAGTGAATTGGAACTTTCTATTAAAGACTTTAAGAAAGATGGACTTTGGGGATCAGTTCATGTAGGCGGTTTAACCATTTTATCAAGAGCAAACAGCACAAATTATCATTAATGGAAGTTTAACTACAAATTTCAGTATAGAAAAAGGCACAAGACAAGGTTGTCCGTTATCCCCGTTGTTGTTTATTCTAACTCTAGAAGTCTTGTTGAACACAATACGAGACTCGAGCACTTTGAAGGGAATAGTTATAAGGCAAGAGGATTACAGAACAAGGGCATTTGCAGATGACCTGGTTGTTACCCTAACACGGCCAATGGAATCAATAATTCAGATGAAAGACATGATAGAAGAATATGGTATGGTATCAGGACTCAGACTGAATCAGAAAAAAAACAAGATGATAGTTAAAAATATGACAGTTGATCAAAAGAAGGAACTGGAAAGGAAGGCAGGCTTTGAAATAGTACCAAAGGTGAAATATCTAGGAGTTCAAGTTGCAGATTCAAATATAAAACTGTTCCAAAATAATTATGAGGTGCTGTGGCGAAAGGTACAAAAGGATATGGAAACCTGGAAAAAACTGCAGCTGTCTCTACTTGGAAGAATAGCAGCAGTTAAAATGAATGTTCTACCTAGATTTTTATTTTTGTTTCAAATGATTCCGGTGCTTAAAAGTGATAAACAGTTGACGGAATGGCAAAAAGGAGTGAATAAGTTTGTCTGGAATGAGAAAAAGCCAAGAGTGAAACTGAAAATTATGCAAGATGTTCATAAAAGGGGTGGTCTTAAACTTCCAAACCTGCGACTGTATTATGAAGTGCAGCGTTTACACAAGCAAGTGACTGGTTTGGAAGGACAAAGACTGGAATATTGAATATAGAGAGTTATGACCTTGAATTTGGTTGGCATGCATATTTATTCTATGAAAACAAGGTGGATAAAGTATTCAACAGCCATATGCTTAGAAACTCCTTGATGAGAGTATGGAAGAAGCACCGGCTCAAATGGGATTATAAAATACCGTTGTGGTTGGATCTTGGTCACATTATACGGAATATAAATATAAAACTCAGGGGGGGGGGTATATAAAGAAGTACTTTTTTGTGATGGGGGCAGATGGCAACTAAAGAGATTAAACACACTGTTGGAAGAAGGGATTAATTTAACTTGGTTACAGTATAATCAACTTCAACTGAGATGGAGAGAAGATCAAAAAATTGGATTAATGTTGCATGAAGAAGAATTGGTTAGACAGATAAAAGAGAAAGCCCCAATGCATATTAAGAGGGTTTATAATGTTTTGTTAGAAAGAGACTCAGAAAATGAATTGGTTAAAGATTGTATGATAAAATGGGCGCAAAATTTTGCAGAACCAGTTATGATGGAAACGTGGGAAAAAATATGGGTTCAGAATGTTAAACTTACACAGTCACAGAATTTGAGGGAAAATTTCTATAAAATGTTTTATAGGTGGCATCTAGATCCTAAGAAATTATCGTGTATGTATCCTAATGTTCAACCAAAATGTTGGAGATGTGACTGCTTAGATGCTACATATTATCATATATGGTGGACCTGCAAGAAAGTAAAGGCTTTCTGGATAAAAATTTGGTGGGTTATGCAAAATGTTTTGAAGAAAAAAATCCAATTTTCTCCTCAATTGTTTTTACTGGGTAAAGTTAAGGGCTTTTCAGTGGGTGAAACAAAATTGATATTGTATATGGTGACAGCAGCTAGGTTACTGATTGGTCAATATTGGAAAAGGGATGTTGTGCCTACAATTCAAGAATGGACTTTGAAAGTGGCCAGTTTTGCAGAAATGGTGAAGATATCAGCATACTTAAAAGACTGGACTCAAGAGACTTATGCGTGGGAGTGGAAGAAATGGATAGATTATGTGCAGAATAAATACCAAACTAGGAAGTACCAGATAGCTTTTAGCTGAATGTTGTGTAGAAATGTATAGTATATAGGGGGTAAAATAGCTTAATGTTATGTAGAAATGTATAGTACACAGGGGGGAGAATAGAAGGGTGGTAAAGTATGATGTAATATAATGTGGACGGATTTCACCTTGGGGAAGTCATGGGAGGAGGGGAAGGTTAGGGAGGGTTAGGGAGGGAAAGGGGGGAGAATGGGAAAATTTGTATCTGTAAAACTTTTTCAATAAAAAAAAAAGAATCCAAAGTGACCGGCCAGTCAGAAGTCGTGGCTGCTTTGCAAAATTTGCAGCCTCAAGATGGTGGGGAGATATAATTTGGATCCCTTCCAAGCTACCCCCTCTCTCATAGTGTCCCAGTTCTCATTAAGTGTCCCATAGTTCTCATAGTGTCCCAGTTCTCATTAAGCCATTAGTCGGCTGGCAGTGCAGTCTTTAATGCCACTGTCAGTCCACCACCACCACCCCCGGTGGGGTCATTTTGGTGTTTGGCTTGGTCCCCTGGTGGTGATTTGCACTGCTTGTTGTGAGGGGAAGATGATAGCATGGACTACTTGCTCTCTCCAACTATTGAATTGTGATTTTCTTGATAGTGTGCCAGCTAGTAGGTTTTTCCCTCCAGGGATGTATTTTAGCTCAGTTAAACCACCAGAAATACTGTGCCCAGTGGACTTGTTTGGGGGAGAGTCACACAAATTTCCTCACATAACTATCTAGCAGTTTAAAAAAACCACTATCCAGTCTCGCGGGGGCAGTCTGAAATAAATAATTCCATTTCGGAAGTACGTGAGTTTTAATCGTAGCTATCCTACCAAGTAAGGAGAGTTGCAGGTGCTTCCACTTTTCTAGGTCTGTCTTTGTTTGGGATAACAACTTTGTGTAATTATCTGCCATAATAGATGTGTTTTTGGAAGACATCCAAATACCCAAATATTTTATTCTTTTAGTCACTTGAAGGCCCAATTCTCTCTCCAATTCATTCCAATGGTTTCATGTCATATTCTTTATTATAATATTCATCTTGTCTTTGTTGATTCGGAGACCTGCAACTCTACCATACTTCTCTATCTCCTGAAGCAAGTTTTTACCTGATTCTAATGGATCCTCTACAATAAAAACCAAATCATCCGCGAATGCCTGAGTTTTATATTCTTCAGATCTCACCTTCAGCCCCTCTATTCCCTGATTCTTCCTAATTTCCCGTAGAAGAGATTCTAGTGTGAATATAAATAGAAGTGGGGACAGTGGGCATCCTTGTCTTGTGCCTTTTCCAATTTCAATCCTACCCGTTTCTTCCCCATTAATTAAAGCTCTAGCTATTTGAGTTGAGTAAATCGATCTTATCGCCCGTATATAATTGTCTCCAAATTCCATCTTATCTAACAAGGCAAACATAAATTTCCACCTAACCCTATCGAAGGCCTTCTGAGCATCTAAAAAAATAAATGCTACTTCCTTATCCGAAAACGTCTCATAGTACTCCATTGCATCTATTATTGTCCTCACATTATCCCTTATTTGTCTATGTGGCAAGAACCCATTCCGGTCTCTATGTATGTAGTGGTTTAAAAAAATTTTCATTCTCCCTGCTAAAATTGAAGTGAAGATCTTATAATCAGTATTCAAAAGGGATATAGGCCTGTAATTGTGGATCAGCGATGAATCTGTTTCTGCCTTGGGAATCAAGGAAATATATGCCTCTGTCCAGGAATTTGGGATCCGACCCTCCACGATGATTCCATTAAAGACTTCGGTCATATATTGTCCCACTATATCAAGAGTTTCCTTATAGAATTCCATAGGAATCCCATCTGTCCCTGGAGTTTTCCCTAATTTCTGCCTCCCAATTGCCTCTTCCACCTCCTTCTCTGAAATTTCCCTGTTAAGTATTTGTCTTACCTCTTCCGGCACTTTTGGAAGATCCAGCCCCTCTATATATTTCTCCATCTCTTGTTCTGACCCTTCCTCTCTCTTGTATAAATCCATAAAGAACTTCTGTACGATTCCCTTCATACCTTCCCCGTCAGTTACCCATCTTCCATTCACATCCTTCAAACCACCTACTTTACTTCTTTCCCTTAACCAAGCTGTGGTATTTAGGGGAAAACAGATTTCAGTGCTGAGGCAAGTTCCAAGATGGGTTAGGGAAATCAGGAGGAATTACCAGCCTTTAACGCTACATCTGAGGAAGAATGGGATTATGTATAGGTGGTTATTGCCGGAAGGTCTCATGTTTACGTGGAACGATAGGAAAGTGAAAATAGAAAACCACCGGGATGCTCAGGATTTTTATGAACACAATTTTAAATCTACACAACTAGAGCTGGAACTAGAAAGGGAGAAGGGGAGTAGAAGTTCAGAGGAATTGCAGGAAGAAAATAGTGTGGGAAACCAAGAAGAAAGGAAGACGGAGGGGAAATTAGAGGAAAAAGGAGGGGGAGGCAGAGAGATGGTGTTATGAGAAACCTGGCAAACCAAGAAAATATGAGCCTGCAAAATAATTGGGATACTTATAAGTCATTAATTAGGGGATGGGTAATAAAATATACAATAAAAAAGCGAAGTCTGGAAAGGAAGGAACGATCAAATCTAATGGATGGTTTAGGACAGATGGAAATGGGACTACGAAACAAACTGATGGACCAGGCATTATTAGAAGAAAAAAACTCAATTCACCACAAAATAAATTTAATTGACCAAAAAGAAGTAGCTGAAAAAATTAGGTGGGTTAAACAAGGCTATTTCAAAAATGCACACAAGCCGGGAAGATGGCTAACCTATAGAATCAAAAAGTTAAGGGAAAGAAATAAAGTAGGTGGTTTGAAGGATGTGAATGGAAGATGGTAACAGACAGGGAAGGTATGAAGGGAATTGTACAGAAGTTTTTCACGGATTTATATATGAGAGAGGAAGGGTCAGATCAAGAGATGGAAAAATATATAGAGGGGCTGGATCTTCCAAAAGTGCCGGAAGAGGTAAGACAAATATTTAATAGGGAAATTTCAGAGAAGGAGGTGGAAAACTCCGGGGACAGATGGGATACCTATGGAATTCTATAAGGAAATTTCTGATACAGTGGGACAATACATGACTGAAGTTTTTAATAGAATCATTGTGGAGGGCTGAATTCCAAATTCCTGGACTGAGGCATATATTTCCCAGATTCCCAAGGCAGAAACAGATCCATTGTTGATCCATAATTATAGGCCTATATCCCTCTTGAATACTAATTATAAGATCTTTGCCTCAATTTTAGCAGGAAGAATGAAATTTTTTTAAAATCATTATATACATAGTGACCAGAATGGGTTCTTGCCGCATAGGCAGATAAGGGACAATGTGAGGACAATAATAGACACAATGGAGTATTATGAGATGTTTTCGGATAAGGAAGTAGCATTTATTTTTATAGATGCTCAGAAGGCCTTTGATAGGGTTAGCTGGAAATTTATGTTTGCCTTGCTAGATAAGATGGAATTTGGAGACAATTATATACGGGCGATAAGATTGATTTATTCAACTCAAATAGCTAGAGCTTTAATTAATGGGGAAGAAACGGGTAAGATTGAAATCGGAAAAGGCACAAGACAAGGATGCCCACTGTCCCCACTTCTATTTATATTTGTATTAGAACCTCTTCTACGGGAAATTAGGAAGAATCAGGGAATAAAGAGGTTGAAGGTGAAATCTGAAGAATATAAAACCCAGGCTTTTGCAGATGATTTGGTTTTTATTGTAGAGGATCCATTAGAATCAGGTAAAAACTTGCTCCAGGAGATAGAGAAGTATGGCAGAGTTGCAGGTCTCCAAATTAACAGAGATAAGGCGAAGATTATAACAAAGAATATGACATGGAATCGTTGGAGTGAATTGGAGAGAGAATTGGGCTTTCAAGTGATGAAAAGAATTAAATATCTGGGTGTTTGGATGTCTTCCAAAAACACGTCTATTATACTAGACAATTACACAAAGCTGTTAGTCCAAACAAAGATAGACCTAGAGAATTGGGAGCACCTGCAACTCTCCTTACTGGGAAGGATAGCTATGATTAAAACCCACGTGCTTCCGAAATAGAATTACTTATTCCAGACTGCCCTCCCAAAACTGGATAGTGGTTTCTTTAAACTGCTAGATAGTTATGTGAGGAAATTTGTTTGGCAGAAAAAGAAGCCCCGGATTAAACTTAAAATGCTCGAAGAGATTCCATGTAGAGGGGGATTTGGTCTACCAAAATGGGAGTTTTACTACCAAGCGGCCAATTTAACCTGGATTAGAGATTGGATGCTTCTAAAAAGAAAGAGGACTCTTACATTGGAGGGTTATGATTTGTGTCAAGGTTGGCACCACTTCCTATGGAGAGAGAGGGGCAAGAAATGTGGGCACTTTAAGAGACACTACCTTTGGAGAATCCTATTAGAATCTTGGGAAGGGGTTAGGAACAAGCACTACACAATTATTCCGATTTGGTTCGCCCCATTAGAGGCGGTAACACACTCAACACTATATAACAAGGAAACATCTTGGATTTATCAGGACTTGCTTGACCCTCAAGGGGACTTGAAGGCCCGTGAAGAGCTTATGAATCAGGGCAAGAAGGTAGATTGGTGGGCGTATGCCCAAATACAATCGAGAGTCAGAAGGGATAAAGGAAAGGAGGGAATTTATAGGTCACTACAGGAGCTAGATAAAATCTTATTGGGAATTGAAAAGAAATTACTTTCAAGGTGCTACCAGTTCTTGGTATCACAATGGATTGGTGAGGAGGTGATTAAGGACACCATGATTGCCTGGGGGAGGAATCTTGGATTTTCCCCAAATCTGGATAAATGGGATGCGATATGGAATAGGAATATGAAACTTACTTTGTCAACCCCCTACAAGGAAAACATTTATAAAATGGTCTATCGTTGGCATACCCACCCAGCAAGAATAGCAAGAATGTTTCCAGGAGCCTCCCCGGCATGTTGGAAGTGCGGGAATGGTAGCAGGACATACTATCACCAATGGTGGATGTGTCCCAAAGCAGGCAAATATTGGTCCAAGATTTGGAATTGGATAGTGGAAATTACAGGATATAACATAGAGCTGAAACCAGAGACTTTTTTTATTGGGAATGAAACCAGATAAAATATCTAAGGAAAAATGGTACTTGATCCTCCACATTATTACCGCAGCTAGGATATTATACGCGCAAGAATGGAAAAACGAATGAATACCCACAGAGAATAAATTGATTTGGAAAATTATAGAATGCACAGAGACAGATCGGTTAATGAAATTACTTAGGAACCAAAAAGATTCTGATTATTATGAATGTTGGAATTTATGGTATATTTGGATGAAAGGAAAGGGAGGGAAATGAAATGGATTTCATTAGTGGGATAGGCGCATATTTGTATACATTAGTTGCAATAATTTTGTATGTATATATGTAAAGCATTGTTTTTAAAAATGGAAATAAACTTTGTAAAAAAAAAAAAAAGAAGAAGAACAAGACCACATTCCCCGTTTCTGGATGACCCTCCCAGAAGAAACATTGTTAGTCTGACATGAGAAATGGAGAACAGAGGATAAGAGATGGAGTGGTGGAGTGGGATTGATAGCTTGCAGGCAGGGTTTGAAAAGACATCAGTTAACATTACAGTTGTTAAAGAAGAGATAAACCAGTCACAACAAAATGGGGATACCACAGATGAGGAAAAAAGCTGGATTCTGGTAAGAAGGCAAAAGATGTTTGGTGTCGGCCGCTTTCCCTCTTTCCTCTCCCCACTCCTCCTCCTCCTTCAGACAAAAGCTGCGCTTTTCATCTGTCCATTGCAGTGCTCTGCCCGGGATTTACTTTGACAGTGACTGGGCTTTATGGATGGTCAATCCCCGTTCATGGTACGGTGGAGAAGGTGGAAGGCAATCCCCCCACCAGACCAGACCAGACCAGACCAGACCAGACCAGACCACTTGGTGTGGGAGAGGTGGGAAGCTGAGCAGTGCCGAAAGCAAATCCCCCCCTCTCTAACAGACACAGGTTTGATAAGATTGTTCTCTCACTCTTTGACGCCATCTCATGGCGGCAGTACCACTCATGTTCTCCTTGGTGGCCTGTGGCTGATCCGCCCTCCCCCCCATCACTTTGCTTCATTCGTCTTCATTCTTCACCACTTCTTCTCCTTGCTCACCACTGTAATGGAGCAGGAGGCTGGGGTCCTGGATGGGGCTGCTGGAGCAGCCACAAGATGAGGCAGTTGTCAGGATGTTGATGGCCTGGCTGATGGCGGGGTACTCAAGTAAGCCAGTGTGGGGCATGGGGGCAGCTCTGCAACCCCTATCTTGCTTCATCCTCCAACCCCCACCACCTCGCTTTGTGGCTACCACACCAGTGCATTGCTCAGCCTCCTGCTCCGTTACAGTGATGAGCAAGGAGAAGAAGTGGTGAACAACGAAGAAGAACGAAGGCAGTGGAGGCTTGGAAGATGAATGGCCTTACCTGATGGCCCTTCAGCCAAGCACCCATGCCAAACCCTCATCCCCATCCCCCCAGGACAACCACATCCCTTCACTAACCTGCTTTCCAATCCTGTTCACTGCTGCCGTGTGCAGGGCAACAAAAGTAATCTGTGAGACTATGGTAAAAAAAAAATAGTTCAGACCTTCCAACTTCTCACACAAAAAAAAGATCTCGTGAAGTTGGAAGGTCTGAACTATTTTTTTTACCGTAATCCCACAGACTACTTTTGTTGCCCTGCATGCAGCGGCGGTGAAATGGACCTGTGCGTGCATGCACCTGCTGCCTCCTGTGCACACGCTCCCCTGTTGGGATGGTGTGGGCCAGGCCAAAGCGATGCAGGCCAGCCCCTTACCATTTCCAGGATGGCCGCGCGGGTTGGATCTGACCGAGTGGTGGGATTCAATTTTTTTAACAACCAGTTCTGTGGGTGTGGCTTAGTTGGGGGTGTGGCTTGGTGGTCATGTGACTGGGTAGGCATGGCTAGCTGGTCGTGTGACTGGGTGGGAGTGGCTAGCTGGTCATGTGACTGGGTGGGCGTGGCTATGCGCATAGGGACTACTCAGAGGGCTGAAAAAAGTCATTTCTGACTGGTCCTTGCACTTATGACGATCCTCACATTTATGCCTGTTGCGGCATTCTTAACAACCGTGTCAGTCATTTCACCACTACTTCTCTTCACCATGGTGACAAGATAGGGCGCAAAATGTAAACTGTGAGGACAGTCGTAAGTTCAAGGACTGGTCAAAAGTGTGAGGACCGGTCAAAAATAACTTTTTCAGCCTTCTGACTAGTCCATATGCACAAAAGGATACAGCAATAGAGAGGGATGAAGCAAGGAGAAGAGAGATGGATGAAAGAAGGACAGAGAGGGAAGGAAGAGAAGGGAGAAAGGAAGGGAAGGGAAATTAGAGTAGGAGTGAGGGTAAGAGAGGGAGGAAGAGAAGAGGAGAAGGAGAAAAGAAGAGGAAGTAGGGAGGAGAAGAAGCGGGGGGGGGGAAAGAAAATAAGAAGGAAAGAAAAGAGAGAGGTGGTAGGTTTGAGGAGAAAGATTGCTGCACAGTAAAAAAGATGAAATGGAAGAAAGGCAACCCCAAACAAATATAAAGATATTAAGATAAAGAATGAATTGTTAAACTTTAAAGAATAAAAGAAAACAAATATGAATAAATAGCAATAATTAGAAACACACATACTGTACAAACATACAATTATTTTCTTTGAACAGAGTATTTGGCCGGTTCACAAATTTAAACAGTGTTTAGTCATTTCAATTAAATTTACAATTTCTATATTTCCTTTTTGCCATATTTATTCCTTATCTATTTTTTAAAAAAACCAATATTACCCTTCATCCTCATCTCTAATCTTAATCAAATTCAATTTTTCCCTTCTATTCTATATTATACCCCTTCGCATTGTCATCTATTTTTATATCCATCCTCACATTGGTTAATTATGTAATATTACAGTTGTTTAATACAAATTCAACATTTTAATATAAATCAATTAGTTATCTAACTATCTTTTTTGTATATTAATCAATATGAACATGAATATTCCAATTATTTCCATGCAATCCAATTTCTTACAAATCAATTAATTATATTTACCAATAATAATAAACCAAATAATTTCCCCCATATATTCCTCCAAACCACAACTTAACCATTTCTGCTTTCAACACAATATACAATTAATAGTATCTCAATTATTACAATTCCCTAGTTAAATAGAGCTTTTTTTCTTTTGTGTTTTAAAATCTTGAACTCTCCTCTTTTTCCCTAAATTTCCCATTGTTTGCACCTACCTTTTTTGGTGAGGAAAAATAAAAGAAATCTGCCTGCCTAATTTTCTTTTCTTTTTTTTTTTTATTGAAAAGTTTTACAAAAAGTTTACATATTCCCCCCCCCCTTCCCTACCCCAACCTCCCCCCTCACTCCCTCCTCTTCCCAGAACAAATTACAGGGTATAACCTTCAACAATCATAATCAATCCTAGTCTAAATAATTATAACATTCCATATCTCTTGTTCCTTCAATTCCCTAATTACCCACCTAGCTTAATTACTTAAAGACACACCAAATATCTATATAATCATTCATAACCTATCTGCAATTTCTTATTCCGGTATTTATTTTGAATATAATCTATCCATCTTCTCCAGTCTTTTAAATATCTTTCATTTGAATGATCCTTCAAGTACGCTGAAATTTTTGCCATTTCCGCTAGGTTTGTAAGTTTCATTGTCCACTCTTAGATTGTAGGTAAATCTTGTTTCTTCCAATATTGTGCCACCAACAGTCTTGCTGCAGTTATTAAGTTCAAAATCAATTTAGTCTCCATAACTGTACAATCCGTAACTATACCCAGCAGAAACAGCTGTGGTGTAAATTTCAACCTCTTTTTAAGAATATTTTGTAAAATCCACCAAATTTTTATCCAAAACGCTTTAACCTTTTTACATGTCCACCAAATGTGAAAATAAGTGGCATCCTCACAATTCCATCTCCAACATTTTGGTTGTACATTCGGATACATACGAGATAACTTTTTTGGGTCTAGATGCCATCTATAAAACATTTTATAAAAGTTCTCCCTTAAATTTTGCGCTTTGGTAAATTTCACATTTGTCACCCATATTTTTTCCCAAGTTTCCATCATTATTGGCTGTTCAAAATTCTGCGCCCATTTTATCATACAGTCCTTAACTAACTCTTTCCGAGTCCATCTCTATCAATATATTATACAACCTTTTTATGTGCATTGGGCTTTGGTCTCTAATTTGTTTAATTAAATTTTCATCATTTTGTATAACACCAGTTTTCTGGTCTTTTCTCCATCTGGCTTGTAATTGTACATATTGAAACCAAGTTTGAGTTATTTTCTCCTCTTTCAACACGTTCACAGGTTTTAATTTTAATATACCTCCCTCCATAATGAGAATATCTTTATATGTAATTACATCCTGTCTACTTTCTATACTCGTATTCTCTATTGCGTGCCTGGGTACTGTCCATATAGGTATCTTTTCGTTTAACTTATATTGATATTTCTTCCAGACACACAATAAAGCATTTCTCAATATATGACTCTTAAATGCTCTATCCACCCTTTTTTCATACACTAAATAAGCATGCCAACTATAGACCAGGTCATGCCCTTCAATATTCAATATCCTTCCATTTGTTAGATTAATCCAATCACTAATTGCTGATAAAACAGCTGCTTCATAGTACAATTTTAAATTTGGCATTTTCAATCCTCCTCTTTCTCGTATGTCCTGCATTATTTTCAGTTTTATCCTTGGTTTCTTACCTTGCCATACGAACTTATTAATACCTTTCTGCCATTCTTCCAGGTTGGCATCCTTTTTTAGTATTGGTATCATTTGAAAGAGGAATAAAAACCTAGGTAAAACATTCATTTTTATAACTGTTATTCTACCCAACAAGGACAATTGTAATTTTTTCCATTTATCCATTTCAGCTTGTATTTTATGCCATATCAATTCATAATTATGCTTATACAATTTACCATTAGAAGATGCAATATAAACTCCTAAGTATTTAACTTTTTTAACTATTTCACATCCCGTTACCCTTTGTAACTCCTCTTTTTGATTTGTTGTCATATTTTTAACTATCATCTTTGTTTTTCCAATGTTTATCTTAAACCCAGATACTTGACCATACTGTTTTATTATATCCATCAAAACCTTTGCTGATTCCACGATGAGTTAAGGTCATAACCAAATCATCTGCAAATGCCTGTACCTTCTATTCATAGTCTCTAACTTTGATTCCCTTTATCTCATCTATATTACGTATTTTGTTTAACAACAATTCCAAAGTTAATATAAATAATAATGGCGATAAGGGACATCCCTGCCTCGTACCTTTTTCAATTTTAAAAGTTTCTGTCAAACTACCATTAATAATTATCTGAGCTGTCTGTTCCTGATATATTGCTTTTATGGACTGCATAAAGCAATTCCCAAATTGCATCCTATTAACCACTCTCAATAAAAATTGCCAATCTAATCGATCAAAAGCTTTTTCCGCATCCAAAAATATAAGCACCGCAGGGATTTGGTTATTCCTTTCCAAATATTCCAATATGTCAACAATTTGTCTTACATTATTTTTCATTTGTCTACCTTGTATGAAACCAGTTTGGTCAGCATGAATCTTTTTTTGCATTACTAGCATTAACCTATTTGCCAATATCTTAGCAAATATTTTATAATCTGTATTCAATAATGATATGGGTCTATAGTTTTTGGGATGTGTCAAATCTTGATCTTCTTTTGGAATTAACGAAATAAAAGCTGTTTTCCATGAAGGTGGTACCCCTTCACCCAACTGAATTCTATTAAAGAATTCTTTAAGAGGTACAACCATCTCCAGTTGTAAATATTTATAATACACAGCTGTTAATCCATCCGTGCCAGGAGCCTTACCAGTTTTTAACTGTTTAATTGCTGAGAGGATCTCCTCCTCTGTTATTAATTGGTTTAACCGTTCTCTTTGTTCCTCTGTAACTATAGGAATATTCTGTCTATCCAGATATGTCTCTATCTCTGCACCTTGTATTTTATCTGCAGTATACAGTCTTGCATAAAATTCTAAAAATGCCTTTTTAATCATATTTTGGTGATACACCTCTTTACCTTTATACTCTATTTTCTCTATGGTACGAGATTTTTGTTTTTTCCTCAGCATGTATGCCAACCATCTACCTGGTTTATTTGCATTACAAAAAGTATTATGTTTAGCATATTGTAGATTGGTTGCCACTTGATCTGAAAGCATCATATTAAATTGCCCATGTAATAAACTGATCTCTTCTTTGATTTTCTTATCCCCTGGGTTATCAATTAACACCCTTTCTTTTTTCTTGATCTCTTCTTCTAATTCCCTCCTTTTTTCCACCTGTCTACGTCTATATGCATTATTCATATTTATCAAAACTCCTCTCATGTATGCTTTACTAGCATCCCATACCATATCCATAGATGTTCCCTTGTTCATATTAAAAACAAAAAATTCCTTCATTAGTTTTTTACATTCTGTTACATTTTTCTCATATCTGAAAAGGTTTTCATTTAACCGCCAAGATCTCCTAGATCTTTCCCCACACTCCAGTTCCATCCAAACTGGACTATGATCAGTTAAAATTCTGGGACAAATCTTTATCTTCTTTACCCTGGAAAAAAAATCATTTGTAATTAATATAAAATCAATTCTTGAAAAGGATTGATGTCTATCTGAAAAAAATGTAAAATCTTGTTCTCTATAGTTCCGTTCACGCCAAATGTCTCTTAATTCCATATCCTCCATCATATCAAAAAAAGTCTTAGGCAGTCTGGATCGCAATTTAGTAGATTGTATTAATCTTTTCTTATCAATACTAGGGTCTATCACTTCGTTCCAATCTCCCATCAATATACATGAATTATAATCCCAATGTAGTAATTTTGTATGTATCAACTTATAAAATTTCTCTTGTTGTTGGTTAGGAGCCTATATCCCCAATAAGAGTGTTTTCTTTCCTTCTATCATTATCTCAATTGCCAGGAATCTTCCTTGTTGATCTGCCTCAACTAATTTAGCCATCAAATCTCTTTTCAAGTAGATCACTATTCCATTCTTTTTTTCTGGGGCTGATGCAACAAAATGTGTTCCCAATTTTGTATTTATTAAATATTTTTGATCAATTGTCCTTATATGTGTTTCCTGCAGGCATATTATTTCATTTTTAAATTGTCTCAAGTGGTGAAATATTTTCTTTCTTTTTTGTGGTGAGTTTAAACCATTAACATTCCAGGTTAAAAACCTAGAAGCCATCCTCAGACTCTCGAAGCTTGGTGAGAACCGCTTGATAATCCTCTTGGAATTTTCTTTTGGGTCTCGCCCCTCCCACAGCTTCTGTGCCAGTATTCACTTCTTGTGATAAAGCCTGCTCTTGTAACTTTTTTAACTCTTCGACTTTACATTTAGTAGCTGCTCTGGTTTGTCTTTGATCTTTGCCTTCTTCTTGTTTTTCAGCTATATCCCATGCTTGGACAGCACTTGAAAGTTGCAGTACCTCCTCCTGCATACCCATAGCTCCGCCTTCCAATTGCTTCTGCAGGTCCTCTTTCCTTCCCTCTGTCGCCTCTCTTGCTTTTTAAACTCCCGACACTGGTGGTTGTCCAGCCTTTAGTATGTTACTATAAAAATCTCTTGCTTTGCATATTGTATTGAGACGATATCGCTCTCCTGCATAGTCCACCGATAATCCAACTGGGACTTCCCATCTGTATTGTATCTGTCGATTCCTCAGCTCATCTGCCAAAAAAGCATACTCTTTCTTGGATTTCAGCATTTTGGGTGGTATTTCTTTAAATACTGCAACTTCTTGTCCTGCCACTTGCAACTTATTTTTTATAAGCAGCTTGTAAAATCTCATTTCTAATCCTTCTGGTGACAAAGTAGATCACAACATCTCTTGGTAGTTTCCTTTGTCTAGCTACCCATGAATTAACACGATAGATCCGGTCAATTTGCCATTCAAGTTCACCTCTGGGCTGTCCTATAAACTGTGCCAGAGCATCTTCAAAAATCTCTTTCAAATTTTCCTTAGAATTTTCTTTCAGGCCTCTTATTCTCACAGCAAATTCCATCATCTTGTATTGTGTCAACAACATTTCAGCTTCTGTTTTGTCGATCTTAGTTTGTGATTCCTCAATTTTACCATCTAAAATCTCATTGGCTTGAACAACCTCATCAATTCTATCTTCTACATGACTAACATGTTTTGCCAGTCCCTGGAGTGCAAGAACTATATCTTCCCTTATATGTTGATTTCTTGTCTTAATTATGTCCTTCATTTCTTCCATTTGTTCTGAGACTCCTTTAAATGCAAATGCAATGTCCTCTTTAAAACCTTCTTTAATTTCTTTCATAGCTTCCTGAAACATCTCAAGTGTTAACATTTGTGCTTGTGGTTGTAATTGTGGTTGTAATTGAGCTTGTGTATCTGCTGGAGGCAATAAAGTTTGCAACCTGCTAGTTTGAGCTGGGGAGCTTCCCGCACTCCCTGCTTTAGGCAGCACCAATTTTGTCTGCTTTGAAGCCATTTTAAAATCACACAGTCTCAGCAACAGTTCTTAAAGTTCTTATAGCCAGCGAGGAAAAATCAGAAAATCTTTAAAATCTTTAAATTTTGATTCCCAAAGTCCAAGATATAAGGTTAAATCCAAAAAGTTTTAAGCGGAGTTGTTAGCTGATAGGCATTAATGAGTTAACAAGTCTGTAAGAACTTTCTTCTTAACTTTCACTTTCGTCTCTTTGTCTTAACGAGCCAGCGCCATCTTCCCCTCCCTTTCCACTCCAGCTCCGCTCTTAGAGGCTCGAAAAGAAGCGATGTTCAAAGGAATTAAAGTATAAATACTTGCAATTATGTAGTCTCCTGTTTTTGTTCTGCCTGCTTCAATTTTCACTTTGTATCAATTTGTAGCAGGGGCGGATGTGGCGTTTTGCTCTGCCTTCTGGCAGAAGCGTCCCAGCTTTGGAGCTTTCCCAGATTCTTGGGGAGCTCACACCTTTCGAGCCCCAGAATTAATTCTAGGGCTCTTATGGAGCTCTACCCTGCACCTGGCTGCTCGCTTCCCCTTCTTCTCCCAGGGGGGAAGGTACTTTGCCGCTAGACAGCTGATTTTCTGCTGTTCTAGTGGCTAACAAAGTCGCGGGGCTAGCGCTCACCCAGGGAGCGCCCTCAACGTCCTACGGAGCCGCCGGAAGTCCAGCGCCTGCCTAATTTTCCAAGTTGCAGCAAACAGCAAAGCCAACAGCCTGCTTTACTTTCAGTTTCATTTTTCAGCATAGCTAGGGGGAAAAAATCTGCTCCAGCACTCTTTGCAAGCAAGCAGCAGAGCCCTGAGCAAAACAGCTGAGAGCAAATCAGCTGAGAGTCGGGAGGACGATCTAATCAACAGGCTAATTAACCTATGCTGAAGCTCCGCAGGCCAATAAAATTACAAAAAAACACTGAACCGTTTGTTAAATTGCTGGCTTGCCTGCCCCTCGCCCACCACTATTTATTGGCAATAAATTGGCGGGGTAAGGGGCGGGGCGAGCCAGCAATTTAATAAAAGGTTCGGCCGAACTGCCTAGAACCGGCAGAATCCCACCACTGATCTGACCTTATCACGGCCTGGATCTGGCCTGTGGGCCTTGAGTTTGACATCCCTGCTCCAGGGGGATGTGCAATGTAGTGAGCCTTCTGTCTTTTGCTATTCTAGTGATGGTGGGTAAATCCTATTATGTCCTAAAGATCATGTCCTGTCCTTAGAGCTGGGTGGGGAATGCAGATTTTAGGAGTCTTTGTTTTTCTATTTTAATCCCTTCTGGGAGAGCTGGCATGAAGACGTTTTGTTTATGAATAGGCTGGCTTGGATTTCTTAATGGGCACAAAATATCCATCACTAAAGACTTCAGGCATCTGTTGGAGGTTGCTTCCTATAGCAGGAAGACTGGGGCTGCTTTCTGCCTTTAAGAACATGTTTCTCCATTTCTCCTTTGGGGAAATATAATATTCTGCCTCTTTTAATATTAAGAATACAAAATATTTTAATCTGGGTAGCGGGGGCCTTCCTACATCAGCTTTACCAGTGGTAGGTTCCTCCCGGTTCGGTCCGGTTCGGCCGAGCCGGTAGCAGTGACGATATGATGTCACCGAACTGGTTCTCACCCCCCCGCCCTCCCACCCCTACCCCCCACGTTATTCTTACCTTTTATTTGGTCCCACCCCCAATCTATTGCTGCCTCCTGAGTCCCAGCTGATGACTAGAGGGAAAAAAACTGTTTAAACTCTTGCCGCGGGACTTCAAAGGGCCATCCTACAGCTGATCAGTGTTAAAAGCAAACAAATGAGTCGGGTCGTACGTGCGAGGACTGGTCGTAAGTGCGATGACCTTCCAGAAATGACTCTGACTAGCTAGCCATGCCCACCTAGTCACATGACCTCCAAGCCACACCCACAAAATAAGCCACGCCCACAGAACCGGTAGTAAAAAAAATTTAGAACCCACCCCTGAGCCTTACCCAATATTGCCAGTGGTGACAGATCATAGTGGTTATAATCCTTAAGCATTTGGAGGATCCACATGTTTTACAGTTTTACAGAGCTATGCTCTGACATGCTAACTGCCACTGGCAGCTAAACCTGCTCAGGAATGTAGGAAGATTAATATATGAGTAAAACACATAATAGGCTTTTCAAGTTCATCTAGGAAGAAATGCTTAGGGAAACATTATTTACACAATTGCTATCACATAATGGGGATCATAAGTATAAAAAACTTCAGTAGATGTCAATCCTCTACTCCAGGGGTCTCATACTCAAGTCATCACGGTGGTGTCACATGACGTATCGGGACATTTTTCCCCTTTGCTAAACCGGGCATGGGTGTGCCCACACGTGATGCAGGTCGAGAGTTTGACAGCCCTGCTCTACTCAGATCTGAAAGAAAGTCTTGCCTAGTATTACATTAGGTGGTGGTTTCTGAATAGATTTAAAAGCACAGCTAGGAGGCAGTACACATTTAAAATTTTCTGAGGGAGAAAGTATACCTCTAAACTAAGCACTGGTGAATAAAATTACCTATCCCTCACATCTTTCTTGAATATGGAGATTTTATATGGCAGTGATGACTAACCTTTTTGCTGTCGCGTGCCAAAAGTGGGAGCGTGGGGGGGAGGGGGTCACGCGTGTGCGTGCCCATACCCATAATTCAATGTGCCCCACCCCCCTGCGCATGTGTGTGCAACCCCCCACGATCCCCTCACTTTTGGCATGGAGGGCCCGGTAGGAGGGCCCATTTTTTTTGCCCTCCCCAGGCTCCAGAGGCTTTCTAGGAACCTGGGGAGGGCAAAAACGGCCTTCCCCACCGCCCTGGAGGCCCTTTGTAGGCCAGAAACAGCCCGTTTCCCAACATCTGGTGGGCCCGGAAGGCTGGAAAATCAGGTGGCCAGCACGCACATGGACGCTGGAGCTGAGCTAGGGCAACGCTTGCGTGCCCACAGACATGGCTCTGCGTGCCACATGTGGCATGCGTGCCATAGGTTCGCCATCATGGTTATATGGCATCAATCCTGGCTGGCTGGTGTTAGACAATGCTAATAAGTGACAATGGGGAAATAGCATAAATGCAGATTGCAAGCAATATTAAGAATGGGAAAAATGTCACCAGGCCTGGAGATCTGAGGAAACTAGAAATCTGTCTCAATGATTCCACTATTGGAGTGGACACAGAACCACTGATTGGTTCAAAATTGGGAAAGGAATCCGGCAAGGCTGTATACTGTCACCCTGCCTATTTAACTTATATGCAGAACACATCATGAGAAAGGCGGGGCTAGATGAATCAAAAGTTGGAATTAAGATTGCCGGGAGAAATATTAACAACCTCAGATATACAGATGATACCACTCTAATGGCAGAAAGTGAAGAGGAACTAAAGAGCCTCTTTTTTTTAAAAAAATAGATCTTTATTAATTATTTACAGATAAAAAAACATATTGTGTAATTTTTGAACAAATATAAGTTATATATGGATATACAACACAACACATAAAGACAACCACAGAGAAGGACTAACCGGGGGTCGTATCAATACTTATTCATAGTTATTCATAGTTACATCCCGGTAAATCCTTTTGTTCAATTAGCGTCGACTATTTTAAATACTAAACGCTATCTCATTATAATTAAATATATATTTAATACTATGTTATTTATTCTATATTTGTCCTCTTCCTTAACTATAAATACCAGTGTTCCCAATTGCTGTAATAGATGGATTCTTTTTTGTCTCTTAGGATATACGTTAATTTGTCCAGTTTGGCACAATTCAATATCTTGTTTATTGTAAATTGATCTGATGGTGTATTTACATTTTTCCAATGTTGGGCAAGTGCCATTTTCGTAGCTGTTGTAATATGGATGAATAAATGCCAGTCTTGTTTGCCCACGTCTTTTAGTTTGATTCCAAGTAAGTAAGAATCTGGAGTTAGGGGGAAACTTGCACCTATTATCTCGTTCAACCATTTTTGAATCTTTTCCCAAAATTTCCTGATCTGAGGGCAGGTCCACCACTGGTGAAAAAAAGTACCCCTGGCAGAATTGCACTTTCAACATTTATCCGAGGATCCAGGGAACATTTTAGCTATCCTATCTGGTGGGAGGTACCACCTATAGATCATTTTATAGAAGTTCTCCTTAAATGCCACTGATAATGTCAATTTCATTGAACTATTCCATATTCCCTGCCATTCTTCAAGTTGCATCGGTCTTCCTAAGTTTCTTCCCCAGGCAATCATCGTATCTTTTACTATCTCCTCAGCTGTATAACTTGATAACAAAAGATTATAGGTCTTAGGTATAAATTTTGTTTCAACACCCAGAAGGAGTCTATCTAACGGTTGTGTCGTTTGGTAAATACCATAGTCTTGTTTGTCTTTTCTGAATCTAGCTTGAATTTGGGCACCAATCTATATCTATTCCTTTTACTTGGAGTTCCTTTCTTGATATTAAGTTCCCTCCTCCATCCATCAGGATATTGTAGGTCCAATTTCTTTTTATATTATAAAACCGTTGGGTAGGTTGTCATCTCCAGTGGGACCACCCATTTAGGAACTTGGGTATAAGTTTGTTTCTTCACCTTTTCCCATATTTTTATTAAAATTCTTCTAATATAGTGGTTAGTAAAATATTTAGATTGTTTTCCTTGTTGTGCCCACAAAGCTGAGTGCCAGCCTTGGTGAAGATCAAATCCCTCGAGACTTCCTGTTTGCTGCTGGCCGCCGCCAGACGTTCCTTTGGGATCGTCAGCTTCCACTGCCTGTCAGAGCCGCCTTCACAACGGAACGGCGGCTCGAAAAAAACTCCGTTCCCATGAGGAAACGGAGATAGAGCCGGCAGGGGTGGGTAGAACTCTCTGCAGAGTCCCAAAAGTTTTTCTTTTACTTTTGGGATGGAGCGGATGAGATGCCCCATATCCCCAGCCGCTGCTCCGGGCTTTGGGAGACCTCTGCTAATGCAGAGCCAGGCGTCAAAAGCAAGCCTGCGAATTTGACAGATTACTCAAAGAAAATGTGAGCTGGACCTGTAATACTGAAGCGCAAGTATTTTACTTATCTTTTAAAAATTACTTAAGAGAATAGAGGAAGAGAAAGAGGAAAAAAGTTTCTTTTTAAAATGGCGTCTGCCGCGGCTGGAGAAGAGTTTGAGAGGGAAAGTTCTTCCGTTTTTTATTATTACAATGTAGCGGAATAAATACCACTGGCTACATTTGTAGACAAAACTCCGCTCCTGTTTTTGTTTTTCTCTTTTTTCCCTGGAGGCTTGAGTGTTGCTGGCTGGAAGTCTTTTGTCTTGTTTTTTTTTTTTTTTCTTCTAACAAAGCCTGCTTAGGCGGAAACATGGCACTGAGGCTTGTGAAGTCAGACAAACAAATAGGTGGGGGGGATTCCCCCACTAAGAATTTAAAGGAACAGGTTTTAACTCTTCAGTCCCAGAAACCTGATTTTAATATAATAGAATTTCTCTTAGAGGAGATTGAAAGAAGGGATGAGATTGTGAATCAGCAACTTGAAAAATTTAAGCAGGAAACTAAGGAATTGGTGAAATCCAAGTTTGACTTTTTGCAGCAAAAAATTTTAAAATTGTCAGAATTCATGATTCGGTTGGATACAAATACTAATTTACTAGAGTCAAAAATGGATGAAATTCAAGATAAATTGGACAATAGAATTCAAAAAATTGAAAATGATTTGTTAAATATTCAGGATTATAGTTCAGAAGAAAAATTTAAAATGGATGCTGACCAAAAGTCTGGTAATGTAGAATATCTGGAACAGAGGATTCAAAAAGAGGTTCTAAAGATACAATATAATTTCACAGAATATGCAATAAGACTTAGAGGTTTGCAGGAAAATAACAGAGATGACTTAAGGAAAATATCTTCTGAATTTCTAGCTGGGATTTTAAAGATTCAACCTGAGGAAGTGTTTTGTAGGATTGACAGAGCTTATCGAATAAACTCCTGGACTGCCAAGCAAAGGCAATTGCCTAGAGATGTGGTAATCTATTTTTCAGATAAAGAAATTAGGAATAAAATTGTGCAAAATTCCTTCAATTCTAATTTGCAATTGTATGGAAGAAAGATTTGGATTTACAAGGAACTCCCACCTAAGATATTAATGGAAAGGAAGAAATTTGGCTTTCTGGTGTCTGAGTTAAAAAGGAGAAATATTCAATTCCGGTGGGACGTCCCAGTTGGTATTATATTGAGATATCAAGGAGAAAGATACCAGTTAAATACTGTTGAAAGGGCGGAAGAATTTTATCAAAATAGGTTGAAAATGAATTTAACGTCTTCAGATATAATACAGGATAAGCAGAAGGAGCTGGAACTAAAGACAGAGACTGTACCAGATAAATTGCCTTTGGATTTATCGGATACCCCAGCTGGATTATCTACAAATTTGAGAGAAGTGCCATCTGATTTTAATGTGATGACTTATCAAGGCAAGGACAAGCATGGAAACCAATTAGAGGATATACAAGGGATAAAAAAGAAATGCGAGACACAAAAAATTAGGATGGAGGTCAAACCCACAAAAAGAAAACAAAAAAAGAAATAGGTTGTACAAAAATAGAAATTTCTAACCCAAGCAACAGTGAAGCCAGTGATTTTAAAATATGAATGATTATGTGAAAACATAGAGGAGGCGACATATTGGTCAATATCATCCTGAGGATAGTGGCAGATCTCTGCATTGCCGTAATTTTGGGACATGGAAAGAGCCTCAAATTGATGGTTTTGAATTATCTACTTTGAAACTTCTTTTTGTGTTGATAAATATATTATAATTATCTTGAATTATAAGGCAAGAGAATCACATTGGGACATGCAGAAGATCGGGTTGTTACCCAATACGATGATGGAAATTAATAATCCTGATGAAACCCACAATTATTATTATATGGAATACAATTATAATGTCACTCGGGTGGTTGTTTTTACTTTTATATATATAAGAAGATGTTTACTACTGATGGGGGCAGATATGATTGGAGATTTTGAATAAACTGTTGCATCCGCAAGCTATGTCACCCTATTATGGATGTTGGTTTTAACAATCCAGTGGAAAGACTTCAAGAAGATATTATATGGACTATAAATTTAAAGTTATTGTCTTTTCTTTTTTTATTTAGATATAATGGAATATATATATATATATATTTTTAAGTAGTGTGGGCAGTGAATTAAAGATATCAAGAATTGTTGTGTATGGTAAATTTGTAAGACAGTGGGTGAATAAGCTAGCTACAGACTGATTAGTTTAAGAAAAGGGATTTTTAAGTGATACATTTAGGGGAGTGGAGGAAATGGATAGAGTGGAATAAATGTTAAATTAGATTTTATGAGCAGCCCGCTTTGAAATGTTATTAAAGTAGGACTTATTGTATAGTTTTAAAGTGGAAGGTGGTTTTGAATTGTTGCAATAATGCATAGATATAAAACACTATTATGCTAAATTAGAGTTATTTTATAATAGTTATAGTATAATGTGTTTGTTTTTTTTTGTTTTTTTTTTTCTCTTCTTCTTTTCTGAAATGTATGGATAAAGGGGGATTTATAATACTTTTAGTAAGTAAAGGTCAGTATTTTGAGGAGGGAGTAAGTAATCTGTTATGAATTAGGGTTTTTTTTTGTTACGAAGAAGTCACAGGGGGGGAAGGGTGGGGAGGGGGGGTTAGGGAGGGGGGGGAGGGGGGGGGAAAAAGGGGGAAAAATTTGTATTTGAAAACCTTTTCAATAAAAAGATCAAATCCCTCAATCGTTAATATGCGTTTTCTCGAAAGGGATACCCAGTCTCTTATCCAAAGAAGGGACGAGGCTTGGTAATATAACTCCCAATTTGGGAGCCCCAAGCCCCCCCTCGTTTTGTGTTCCTGTAACATTTTTCTCTTAATTCGTGGTTTTTTCCCTTGCCAAATAAATTTGCTTATTGCCTGTTCCAATTTCCTAAAGAAATTTTGATCCAAATTTACAGGAGCCGTTTGAAATAGAAAAATCCACTGTGGGAAGATATGGGCTTTGATTGCAGCAACCTTGCCCAAAAGTGAAAGCTGTATATTCTTCCATCGAACTAAAGAGCCTCTTGATGCTGGTGAAGAAGGAGAGTGCAAAAGTTGGCTTGAAGCTCAATATTAAGAAAACTAAGATCATGGCATCCGGCCAGGGTGAAATGCTATTGGTTCGGACCGGTTTGGCCAAACTGGTAGCAATGGTGGTGCGTGGTTTGGAGAACCGGTAGTGGCAGCAGCACGAGGCTCTGCCCACCTGCCTGGACATGGTTACTTCCTGGTTTTAACCAGGAAGTAACCTGTTTTTGACATTCTGCGCATGGGGCTGCTCAGCCAGAAAGGGGGGGAGGGGGCGCCCAACGGAGGCGGTGGTGGTGGGGTGAGGTGCCTTTAAGATGAGAGGAACCGCAGCGGAGCTCCAGGTTGGGCACCCCCTCCCCCCTTCCAGGCTGAGCAGCCCCTGCAAGAGAAAAGAAATGCATGCTTGCTCCTGGCATTTTTCCATTTGGAGGAAGCTTTTGTACCTGTGAAGGCAAGTCTGGCTTCCTGCACTGCTCGCTAAAAACCTCACCAGTACTGCTAATGTGAATAAGGTAAATAAAATAGGAATCATACAGAGTCAGCTACATGGACTCTAAAGGACCCTCTCTATTCACATTATTATAAGGGAAAAACATGCTTAGCCCCATGAACTCTAAAAGACCCTCTCTATTGTAAGAAAGAAATGTGCTGGTTTGGAAGAACAATATTTGTTTGGAAGATTACAGTAAGTCAGATAAATTACATCCTGGATAATATATATATCTTCTGAAGGGATTTAGTTGTCAAGGACATCCTGGGTAATATATATATATCTTCTGAAGGGGCCTAGTTGTCAAGGATGTAAGGACATCCATATGGAACCAAGGAAGACATAAATCTATGCATCAGCAATCACAGAACTAATAAAGGATGTTTAGCTACAATAATCTTATGAACTAGAAAATAATATAGGAATTTAGTAATTAGGAAATGTCAATTATCTTATAATGGATGTATGTTAACCATATATGGAAAACTGCTGTGCCAGCAAAGTCCTTTGTCTTGGATATGTATAAAAGCAGTCCTACCAGGGCTCTTTCTTTGTTCAGATAGCAAGAACCAATCTGCCTCTGAACCTTGCGCAATAAAAACTGTCTCTGGCTGACCCAGGAATGTTGTTTGGTCCTATCATTCCATATCATTTGTGGTGACTCTGGTGGGACTAAGGAACAGAGACCTTTGCTCTGCCAAGACGGCCTGCCCCAGTGGGGACCGATGCCTTCCCAAGGAAAGTCCATCGGCCGGCCACCAGGACTCCATTGAAGTCTACGGAACCTTTCGGTGAGGAGGTGTTGTAACCCGCTGGAGAAGCAGATCAGTCAAGGGTCCACAGGTCAGCCAGACCCAGAAACCTCAACAAAAGTCCAGGAAGAAGACGCCTGCAGGCAAGTATAAGTAATAGGGGTACCCACCAATTTAATGGTGGAGAAGGGGGCCTGATCACCCCCCTAGGCGACAAGGCGTCGTCCTAAAGTCTCTAGTGAGGAGTTCAAGTCTCCTGTTGAGAGTTCAAGTCTCTCTGTTAGGATTGTGTGGGATTGTGTGGGTGGTTAAACCGCTGCAGTTCCCATTGGTGACCTTTGAGTTTCAGGTGCCGTGGGTCAGTGGTAGTGTGTTAGGATGGGTGGTCATAATAGTGTCCCCAGGATACCGTTACAATGTATGTTAGCCAATTTTAAGAGTGCCTTTAGCAGAAACTATGGTGATTCCCCATGTGATCCAGATACCTTGAAGATGTTTTGTATAAATATATGGCCTACCTTTGGCATAAGGTGGCCAGAAGAAGGATCATTGAATCCAATAGTGATATTCAAGGTACATCAGATCATCACACAGGATGGCTATTGGGACCAATACCCATACATAGATCAGTGGCAGATTGCTCAAAAGGCAGCCCCCTCTTGGCTTAAGAAATGTCAGATAGAATGTGTGAAAGTATGTATGATGAAAGAGAAAAATAAGACCAACAGAAAGATAGTTAAAACTAAAGTTTTCAGTCAGGAGGATGAGGAAGAAGTTAGTCGCCCTCCCCCATATGCACCACATCCCATACCCCCAAGACAAAACCCTTATCCACCCTTGCCTGTCCCAAGACAAAACCCCTATCCACCCTTGCCAGCGGATATGGTGCCAAAGACCATCCCACCCTGAAGACGCCAACCGCAAGCCAAACGGGAAGGTAAGAGTGATGGGGAGGAAGAGGCAGAAGAAGAATCTAAACCCATTAGTTCCCGAACTCGAAGCCAGACAAGTTTAAAGAAGACAGGGACTCTGGCCCCCTTGAGGGAAATTTTGAGTCATGGAACTGATGCCCAGGGACTGCCCATCATTCGTCCCTTGTTTCAATATCAGCCATTTACAACTACAGATCTACTTAATTGGAAACAGCAATATGGCCCATTTAGCAAAAAGCCTATCGAAATAGTAGATCTATTTAGTACTATAATGCACACACATAGACCCACATGGGGAGAGATTCAGCAATTATTAAATACCTTACTCTCCCTGGAAGACAGAGAAAAATTCAAAATTGCTAAAGAAAAGGTCTTAACCCGTATGTATCCAGACGGGGCCAATGCCATGCAAAAGGCCATAGCAGCTGCAGAAGTAAATCCAAACTGGGATCCCAATGTTAACCAAGACCAAACTTTATTAGCTGCCTACCGCCTCCTATGCATAAACAGTTTAAGGGAAGCAGCAAAAGGTCCCGTTAATTATGCCAAAACCGCTACCATACACCAAGAAAAGGATGAGAGTCCTGAGGCCTTCTTGACTAGACTAGTAGAATCCTATAAGATCCATACTGGGATAAACATAGAAGATCCAGCAAATAGATACCTGTTAAATGAATGATTTATCAGTCAGAGTGCCATGGACATCAGGAGAAAACTGCAGAAGTTGGAAGGAGCTCTAGGGAAGAATACCAGTGAACTCCTAGAAGTGGCCAGGAAGGTCTACCTGAATAGGGATAGAGAGGAGGAGAAAAAGCGAGATATTAAAGAAAGAAAGAAAACTGAAATGTTAGCTTTGGCCCTGGGTGGAGTTACCTTAGGATCCAACCAATGTGCCATCTGTAAAGAAGAAGGACATTGGCAGAGAGAGTGCCCCGATAGAAGGACGGAATCAAGAGGAGTATCCTACGGGCGTGGACAGCCTGCGCTTAGAGGAAGAAGTTTTAGAGGAATCCCGAGAGGAGCATTTAGAGGGAGAAGAGGTGCTGACAGGCGACAACCTAGCCAGCCATACCAGAATGAAGAGGTGATTGGCCTAGCTGAAATAGAGTGGGATGACTGAAGAGGCCAGGGCCCCACGGACCCATCCCCAGAGCCCATGATGGATTTATGGGTGGGAGGACATCAAGTCCGCATGCTGATCAATACCAGAGCCAGTCGATCAGTCCTTAATAAACCAGTGGCCCCCTTGTCAACTAAGAAAGTCAGAGTTCAAGGAGTGTCAGGCACAGCTGCCACACACAGCTTCCTGAAACCTGTCAAATGCAAGGTCGGGAATGGCCTAGTAGAGCACCAATTTTTGTATATGCCTGAATGCCCTGTCCCACTATTAGGAAGGGATCTACTTTTTAAAATGAGAGCCGCCATTTCTTTCAACGAGAATGGACAATACCTGACAGTTTCACACCCAGTAGATGAGACTTGGCAATTGATGTTAATGCAAGACACAACCCTCGAAAGTAATTGGGGGAAATTTAATGTTCCCACCCTGTGGGCAGAGGACAATCTCCCGGGCTAGCTAAATTTGCCTCCCCAGTAGAAGTCAAATTGAAATTAGGATACAAGCCCATCAGAGTACCCCAGTATTATGTCCCTCAAGAAGCGGCAGAAGCCATTAAAGTTTTAATTGACAAATACTTAGCCACCGGGATGCTTAGAGAAACTCAATCCCCATGGAATACCGCAATTTTGCCCATAAGGAAACCAGATGGGGGTTGGAGGCCGGCACAAGATCTGAGACCCGTAAATAATGCGGTGGTCACACTCCATGCGATCATCCCGAACCTCTACATTTTGTTGGGGACCATCCCTCATTCAGCCGCATGGTTCTCCGTCATAGACCTGAAAGACGCTTTCTTCACTATACCCTTACACCCTGATAGCCAAGACTTGTTTGCCTTTGAGTGGAAAGACTCTAAACTGCGTAGACATTGTCAGTATACCTGGACAAGATTACCCCAAGGCTTTAAGAATTCTCCTACCCTTTTTGGGCACGCCTTGGCTTTGGACTTGCAGTACTTCCAACCTGTTCAGGAAGGGGACTGTCTCCTTCAGTATGTAGATGATGTGTTAGTAACAGGAACTACTCAGAAGAACAGTTTCCAAAATTCCCAGACCCTCCTTGAGTTACTGAGAGACTGTGGTTACAGAGCTTCAAGGAAGAAGGCTCAATTAGTAAAGAAAGAAGTTACATATTTGGATACATTCTGTCTCAGGGTCAGAGGAATTTGGGCCTTCCTCGTAAACAGGCAATTTTACAACTGCCCCCGCCAAAGAATCGGAAAGAACTGCGGGGCATTCTGGGAGTCATGGGCTTTTGTCGCTTATGGATTTCCAATTTTGCCTTACTTGCCAAACCCCTGTATGCATCAACCCGTGGAGCAGAAACAGACCCTTTTGAATGGGGCAAGGAACAAGTAAATTCACTAAGAATTTTCATTAAATTCATTAAGAAGAACATATGACGGCCGTGGCCAGGGGGGCTTTTTATCAGGTTTGCCTGATCCGCCAGTTGCGGCCCTTTCTGGACCGCGACGCCTTGCGCACAATCACTCACACCCTTGTCACCTCCCGACTGGACTACTGCAATGTTCTCTACATGGGGCTCCCCTTGAAAAGCACCTGGAGGCTCCAACTGGTCCAGAATGGGGCCGCACGGGTGGTTATGGGCGCAACTCGTTGTGCCCACGTGACACCCCTCCTGCATGAGCTGCACTGGCTCCCAGTGGTCTTCTGGGTGCGATTCAAGGTGTTGGTTACCACCTTTAAAGCGCTCCATGGCATTGGACCTGGGTACCTTCGAGACCGTCTTCTGCCACCAGTAGCCTCCCACCGGCCAGTCCGCTCCCACAGAGAGGGTCTCCTCAGGGTGCCATCAGCCAAATTATGTCAGCTGGCGACACCCAGGGGGAGGGCCTTCTCTGTTCAAGCCCCTGCCCTTTGGAATGAACTCCCCCCAGAAATTCGTAAAATCTCTGATCTCCGTGTATTTCGCTGTGCCCTCAAAACCATGTTGTTCTGCCAGGCTGGGCTATCAATATAAAGATTTTAATTGGTTTTAAATGGGATTTTAAATTCAGGGTTTTATAAATTGGGCTTATTATTTAATAATTTTAATTATTTTTAAATATTGTCTGTCTTTGTGTTTTTAATTAGGCTGTACACCACCCTGAGTCCTTTGGGAGAAGGGCGGTATAGAAATAAAATTAATAAATAAATAATAAATAAATAAATTAAGTCATTTAAAAGAAGCACTTGTATCCTCTCCAGCGTTAGGATTGCTAGATCTTTCCAAGCCCTTCCGTCTTTATGTAGATGTTCGTCATAATGTGGCATTCATAAGCCTCTGATTACTTATCCACAAGTGTCCTTTATTTTCCAGAATGGTTTGCAATGCATGGGATGTGAAGACCCATCATAAGTACCAAGCGCTGCTGTTAGAAAACCCCCAGATAAGCCTTCACCAATGTGCAACTATCAATCCTGCCACTCTTATGCCTATACCCAATGCATCCCTTCCGTTACATGACTGCCTACATGTACTAGACCATCAGTATTCTTGTAGACCAGACTTAGCGGACACTCCTCTTCCATATGCCCACTTACGTGGTTTACTGATGGCTCCAGTTTTTTGGAAGGTGGTGCTCGTTATGCAGGGTATGCTATAGTTAGCCAACACACAGTAATTGAAAGTGCTCCTCTTCCAGTGGGTACCAGTGCTCAAGCAGCTGAGTTGTGGGGACTCATCCAAGCATTAGAGTTAGCCACAGACAAGACTATTAATGTGTACACAGACAGTAAATATGCCTTTTTGACTATTCAAGCACATGCAGCCATTTACAAGGAAAGGGGCTTCACTGATTCTGCAGGCAAACTAATCCAACATGCCCCTCTAATTAAAAGATTGATTTTTGCGGCACAATTCCCTAAATCCTTAGCTGTCATCCATTGTCCAGGTCATCAGAAGGCAGACACTCTCATTGCACAAGGCAATCGATTTGCTGATAGAGAGGCCAAATTGGCAGCACACCGTCCCCTAGATAAAAATGATTGCTATCTTTATCTGGCACAAGAAATAGAGTCATACATTGAAATATCGCATCCCACCTATACTCATGTGGAGAGGGACAAGGCCGAAGGAGATCTAAAAGCCACTCTTGTAAAGGGATGGTATACCCTGCCAGACAATCGCCTAGTGATACCAGTTTCACTTGCCTGGCCTTTAGTATCAGAGGCACATCTGACCTCACATATTGGCAAGACTGCTTTAGCCCAACAGTTGCAAGCAATGTTCTACATACCTAACTTGCAGAGCCTGGTTGCCAAAGTAACTTACCAATGTCCTACGTGTGCGCAAGTGAATGCTAAGCAAGGACTGCATTTACCACCAGGACAGCAGCCCATCTCCTACTTGCCCATGGACTACTTAGTTGTGGACTTTACTGACATGCCCAAATGCAATGGTTATAAAGCCCTGCTCATTTTCATTGACACTTACTCAGGATGGATCGAGGCCTATCCTACTAGAAATAAATTAGTTATACAAGTGGCACGCTTTCTCTTAAAGGAAATAATCCCTAGATTTGGATGTCCATCTACCATTAGCTCTGACAATGGCCCAGAATTTGTGCAACATATAAATCGCCACCTAGCTGAAGCAGCGGGCCTGAAATGGAGATATCATTGTGCATTTCGGCCCCAATCTGCGGAAAAAATTGAAAGGACTAATCGATCATTGAAAGCAATTATTACTAAACTGTGCTTAGAAACCCACTTGCCACGGCTTCAAGTTTTCCCCATGGCCTTGTACATTTTTCGAACAGCCCCACGGACTAAATACCAGCTGTCTCCTTTTGAACTCCTGTATGGTAGGCCCCCTGCTTTGTTTAAGCACCACTTTCAAGGCTGGCCAGACCTAGTTCAAAAGGGGTGTGTGGAAGCGAGGAAATTACTTTTACAGCTACAACAGCACAACAATCATGTCAATCAACTGAGGCAATATATGCAAGAATGTAGACCTCCCCCTATTATGACTGCAGGTCACAACTACAAGCCAGGTGATAGGGTATGGATAAAACATTGGAAAAAAGAGCCTTTAAAACCTAGATGGAAAGGACCATATACTGTTGTGATGTGTTCACCTCTTGCTGTTAAGACATTAGAAGGAAGATCCTGGGTCCACTGGACGAGACTGAAGCCTGCAGACCAGAGTGATCTGGTCACATACCAGGTGACAAAAACTGACAAGCCATTGGTGCTAAAGTTCAAGAAGAACACACCCTACCGGCAACGGACTCTCAACGCACGGTGGTGATCGTCAGCCTTGCTGAACCACCCCGTAAGCTGGTTCCCAGCGCACGGCCGAAGCTCTGTATGGAGAAAGACAACATTCCATGACTGTAATTTGTAATGTAAAACCCATTAACTGTGATAGAATCCAGTAAGAAATTTTTAAGGATTCTAATGCTTGTGGAAGATTGGATGCAGGGACTCTGGGCCACTGCTATCCTACTCTGGGCAGCTGCTATCCTAGCCCTGCTGTTATTGTATTATATATATAAGGACCAGTTCTGTGGGAAGCCTAGGACTGAGGTTGATACTGCTCTTTCCCAAGTTACACATACCCCTAACCCTCTTCCTGACGTGGTGAGTTTGTAACATAAGGGTGTTGTGATATTAAGGCCCTGTGTGTGTTGAAAGGAAGTGATTATGTTTCTTTGGCTTTGGATGGTTTTAGCAAAGGGGCTATTAATTGATACTATCTTGAAGAATAGTTCCCACTATTGTGAGAATGCCCAAGAAATCCCTCTTGTCCATGAGGAAGGATCCAGAGATGTTGAGAACCCCAAGGAACCAAGCAGCATCAGGTCACTAAGTAGAGACACATTAGGTCAAGTCCGCTCCTGCCAACGACGTATCATCAGTAGATGGGGTCGTTACTTTAGACCTGAGCCGACTCCAAAACCTAATGTCAAACAATTGACAATCCCGGTAAAGGGGAATAGAAATAGAACAAAGAGAGAACGGACCCCTGCAACAATTGAAAAAAGGAAATTACATGTCGAGGATACTGGAATTAGGTCAAAGCCTCGTTAATCAGTCTGATTCTACCTTGGGTCAAAACTGCTGGTTGTGTTTGTCTGCTAGTCCTTCAGCTTATCATGCTGTCCCAGTTGAGCAAGATCTCTGGGAAAGGACAAAAGCTACCCTAGTCCTTAAAAAGGATATTAGATACAAAGCAGCAACCTCAAAGTTGCAAGGAGATTTTTATGATGCATTCAAAAGACTGGGAATAAGCCACCTTCCAATAGCTGGCCCTATAGCCACTGGTGTAGAAATCATAGGAACACCCTCTATGTGCATAAAGAGACATCAAATATCTGGTATTCCTGTAGGGTCCCTGACAGAAGAACAATGTCCGTCAGAAATATACCTTGGCCCTAGAATGGACCTTATGGATGTAAAATTAACCAGAAGTATTTCTCCTTCTGCCCACCACTTGTTTCAACAAAAAGTCACTTTCTCAATACCACCAGATATGACCATTAAAAAAGGAAAGTGGGGAGGATGGAATATATCTTTTGAAAAATGTCCGAGGCCATTTCGGCCAGCACGATTTCCATTCTGGTTCACCTTAAGGTCCAAATCAGGTGTATGTGCTCTCTTTCCCCCTGGAAATATAACCTCCTGTTATCTTCTTGAAGGCCCAACTCTCAGAGATAAGCAAAAGGACCTTTCCCTAGAAGTCCCATTACAGCTGCTGACTGGAATGCTTGTGGCAGGGACTTTGGGGGTCTGGACTAATGGAAAGAACCACCGAACTCATGCCTTTTCCATAAATATAGGTGTGTGTCTAGGAGAAACTGGAGTTTTCTTCTTGTGTGGAAAGGATGCGTATTTGTGTTTACCAACAAACTAGACTGGGACGTGGACATTAGTACACCTTTTTCCTAAAATAGGTGTTGTCAGTGGAGAACATACCATCCCTGTTCCTCTCATGGGACATGTTCAGAAATGGGCACCAATCCTAGTCCCACTATTAGTAATCATGGGGATAGGAACTGCAGTTGGAACAGGTATAGGTGGAGCGACACACTCCATAATACAGTTTCAACAATTATCAGAAGAGCTTCAAGAGAGCCTGAATCAAATTGCTGGGACTTTGATAGAAGTCCAAGACCCGATAGATTCTTTGGCAGCAGTGGTCCTACAAAATCAACGTGCCATAGACCTCCTAACAGCCGAGAAAGGTGGTTTATGTGTATTTCTGGGAGAAGATTGTTGTTTTTACATGAATAAATCAGGTGTGGTCAGAGACGTTGCCAAGGATTTACAGGACAGGGCTTCCAAGATGAGTCAGAGGTTACGAACAACTGACATGTGGTTTTCTTGGTTGCCTGGATCCGGCTGGATAAAACAAATGTTATTCTTGTTGATATGTGCTGTAACAGGCCTAGCTTTTATTCCTTGTATAATTCCTCTGCTCAAACAGCTATCAAAGAGAGCAGTAAAGGAACTGCAATCTGAAAAGGAATTAGTTTTGATGGAGAGCCTCATTGATCATCAGGTTAGCCCCAATTCCCTTGATGAAGATAAAGACTCTGAGGCAGACACATATGTAGATATTGAACCTGGGAAGGAATGGAGAGAGTACCTCCAAGGATTAGGGGAATGAAGATCAAGAAAAACCTATCCCTTGCATGAATTAGTCATATTTTGCTAGATATTATATGTTTGCTTTGTTTAATTAGAAAGTATAGAATGTTATCTACTATGTAGGGAATGGTTGAAGTTTCTGCATGGAAAAACTTCAAAAGGGGGGAATAATGTGAATAAGGTAAATAAAATAGGAATCATACAGAGTCAGCTACATGGACTCTAAAGGACCCTCTCTATTCACATTATTATAAGGGAAAAACGTGCTTAGCCCCATGAACTCTAAAAGACCCTCTCTATTGTAAGAAAGAAATGTGCTGGTTTGGAAGAACAATATTTGTTTGGAAGATTACACTAAGTCAGATAAATTACATCCTGGGCAATATATATATATATATCTTCTGAAGGGGCCTAGTTGTCAAGGATGTAAGGACATCCATATGGAACCAAGGAAGGCATAAATCTATGCATCAGCAATCACAGAACTAATAAAGGATGTTTAGCTACGATAATCTTATGAACTAGAAAATAATATAGGAATTTAGTAATTAGGAAATGTCAATTATCTTATAATGGATGTATGTTAACCATATATGGAAAACTGCTGTGCCAGCAAAGTCCTTTGTCTTGGATATGTATAAAAGCAGTCCTACCAGGGCTCTTTCTTTGTTCAGATAGCAAGAACCAATCTGCCTCTGAACCTTGCGCAATAAAAACTGTCTCTGGCTGACCCAGGAATGTTGTTTGGTCCTATCATTCCATATCACTGCTGTGTGCATGGGTTGTCTTTGTGTGTGTGTGTGTGTGTGTATTTTTATATTTCTATTTCTGTAGTTTTTAAAATCTTTATACAATCTTATTTTAATAAAATTATTCAAACAAAATAGAGAAAGAGAAAAGATGAGAAAGCTGGGTCTGTCCAGAATTATTCATTTGCCTCACTGAGGTCCCAGACAACAGTCAATTGTTAAAAGATGAATGAATTGTAAAAAGGATCCAATTCAACCCATAAAACAGAATCCTTACGGATTAACAAACACCGGTATAGAATAATTCTCAAAATCTACTGCCCTTTAATGATTTTCAAAATTACCGGGAACCCTGTTTAGCAGAAGACAGCAGAACCTGGGAGAAATGTACATCGGAGCAAACAGGTTCTTCCTAAACACCAGACAGAAATCAGGAAAAGGAAAACCCGGTTAGGGAGCATGCATCAGACTCTCTGATGAAGAGAGGTGAAAACTGTTGGAGATGCCTATTTCGCCCTTCACTTCATGTAAGAAGGAAGTGTCTGCCTCTGGACACAAAGCGTGTTTTTGGCGTGCAAGGCATTTTGTCTGATAGGTATTCATCTGGTGCAGAGAAATTGAGCTTTGTTCCTATCCACGAAAGCCTCTGTTTTGCTTAGTTCACTAGGAAATCAGTTGACCTAGTGCCGGTTCTCTAGACAACAGGTTTCTCTTCTGTTCTATTTTGACTGAGAAAATATGGATACTTCTACATAGTGGTGAAATCTAAATTTTTTTGCCACCTTTGAAGGCAAGTCTGGCTTCCTGCACTGTTCACTAAAAACCTCACCAGTACTGCTGTGCACACGGATTTTGTGCGTGTGTTTGTGAGACTTTGCTCCTAGTCTTTCGCAGCAGCCCATCCCCAGCTGCTCATCTTAAAGGTGCCTCACCTCACCCCTGCTGCCCCAGGAAGGGGAGAGGGCACCTCAGCTGCTCCGGCTACCCCGGAGACCCCCGATCAGCCTTCCCGGGAGGCGCAACAGGTGAGGCGGTCATTGCCCCCAGCAGGCTCAGAATGGCAGTGCCTAGATCCGCTCCAGGGCCTTTAAGAGCAATGGAAATTGGCCATCACGCCGCATGACCCACAGCCCAAGGAGTGCAATCTGGGGGTGGCTTCCGCCAGCCTGGCCCACGCAAGGCCAGAAGGGGTGAATTCCCCAACTCCTGTTCGGCTGGCTGGGGACAGGACGTCGAGCACAGGCTGCTGCGAAAGACCAGGAGCAAAGTCACACACACACACACACACACACACACACACACACACCGCACTTCCTTCAAATGGAAAAATGACAGGAGCGAGCGTGTGTTTCTTTTTGTGCTTTCTCCTCGCGTTTTTCCATTTGGAAGACAGAGAGGAGGAGAAGGAGGAAGACAAAGGTGACGATCCCAGGCGCGTGAAGCAAAGCATGAAAATCCACAGCAGGAAGCTCGGGGTGAATGAAAAGGGGGAGCAGCCGAGCACTTTGTTTCTCTCTCCCCCCCCTCCTCCATCATCTCCCGGACTGGGTGGCCGAGGTGGAAAGGCAGGCAATCTTCAGGTCTAGGAGGCGTTGGGTCTGGCTGGGCAAGGAGGGTCAGGCTGGTCAGGTGCTGATCATCGGAACCTTTTTTTTTTTTACTTTTTAAAGCATTTTTACTAGTTAAAAATGTTTTAAAAAGTAAAAAAAAAGTTGGCCATGCCCACCCAGTCACATGACCACTACCAAGCCATGCCCACCAAGCCACGCCCACAGAACCAGTGGCAAAAAATGTAGATTTCACCACTATATCCAGTCCTCTCAATTCCTGACAAATAGATGGGGAAGAAACGAAGGTAGTGAAAGATTTTATTTTCCTGAGCTCCAAGGTCACCACAGATGGGGACTGCAGCCAAGAAATTAAAAGACACTTGCTCCTAGGGAGGAAAGCTATGGCAAATCTAGACAGCATACTAAAAAGCAGAGACATCACCCTGCCAACAAAAGTGTGTATAGTCAAGGCTATGGTATTCCCAGTTGCAATGTATGGCTGTGAAAGTTGGACCATAAAAAAGGCTGAGTGCCAAAGAATTGAGGCCTTTGAACTACGGTGCTGGAAAAGACTCCTGCAAGTCCCTTGGACTTCAAGGCGATCAAACTGGTCAGTCCTAGAGGAGATCCACTCTGACTGCTCTTTAGAAGGCCAGATCCTGAAGATGAAACTGAAATACTTTGGCCACTTAATGAGAAGGAAGGACTCACTGGAGTAGAGCCTAAAGCTGGGAAAGATTGAGGACAAAAAAAGAAGGGGACGAGAGAGAATGAGGTGGCTGGATGGAGTCACTGAAGCAGTAGGCATGAGCTTAAATGGACTCCAGAGGATGGTAGAGGACGGGAAGGCCTGGAGGAACATTGTCCATGGGGTCACAATGGGTCGGACATGACCTTGCAACTAACAACAACAATTGGAGTGGATATATTCATTTTTTCTCTGCCTGGGGTTTGCAGATTTTTTGCAATCTACATTTAGGCCATACTTATTAGTATGTTCCAGAAAACATCTACTTCTGCTTCATTGACTATGCTAAAGCCTTTGATTGTGTGGATCACAACAAATTGTGGCAAGTTCTTAAAGAGATGGGAGTACCAGACCATCTCATTTGTCTGTTGAGAAACCTATATGTGGGTCAAGAAACAACAGTGAGAACTGGACACGGAACCACTGATTGGTTCAAAATTGGGAAAGGAGTCCGGCAAGGCTGTATATCACCCTGCCTATTTAACTTATATGCAGAGCACATCATGAGAAAGGTGGGGCTAGATGAATCAAAAATTGGAATTAAAATTGCCAGGAGAAATATCAACAACCTCAGATATGCAGATGATACCACTTTAATGACAGAAAGTGAAGAGGAACTAAAGAGCCTCTTGATGTGGGTGAAGGAGGAGAATACAAAAGTTGGCTTGAAACTCAACATTAAGAAAACTAAGATCATGGCATCCGGCCCTCTCAATTCCTGTCAAATAGATGGGGGGGAAATGGAGGTAGTGACAGATTTCTGGACTCCAAGATCACCGCAGATGGGGTCTGCAGCCAAGAAATTAAAAGACGTGTGCTCCTGGGGAGGAGAGCTATGGCAAATCTAGACAGCATACTAAAAAGCAGAGACATTGCCCTGCCAACAAAAGTGCGTATAGTCAAGGCTATGGTTTTTCCAGTTGCAATGTATGGCTGTGAAAGTTGGACCATAAGAAAGGCCTTTACGGTGCTGGAGAAGACTTCTGCGAGTTCCTTGGACTGCAAGGTGATCCAACCGGTCAGTCCTAGAGATCAAACCTAACTGCTCTTTAGAAGGCCAGATCCTGAAGATGAAACTCAAATACTTTGGCCACCTAATGAGAAGGAAGGACCAGGGGTGAAATCTAAAACTTTTCCGTACCGGTATTGTGGACGTGGCTTATCTGGTGGGTATGGATTAGTGGTCATATGACTGGGTGGGCATGACTTGGTGGTCATGTGACCGGGTAGCGTGGCTTGGTGGTCATGTGACCGGGTGGGCGTGACCAAGTCAACGACACTTCTTTGCCCTTTTTTGACCTACAAAAAGAAAATATACCAATTATTTCATGCAATTAATACTTAAATAAGAATAAATGAAGTACACAAAACAATAAGAGGTATACAAATACTTACTCTGTTCCCCCCAAAATAAGATAAAAGCCTGATAATAAGCCCAATCAGGCTTTTAATAACTTTATTGTCATTGTACGTGTATACACAGTATACCCATACAATGAAATTCACTTAACACCCAAAGACCAGGTCCAACATACATAACAATCCCCAAACACACTCCCACCCACCACAATTCCCCACCCCTAAACCACCCAACATCCACACAACAGACAAAGTAATACTGTCCAACAGCTCACTGATGGTGGCCCTTTAGTTCATTGTTGAGTGCAATTATTGCTCTGGGATAAAAACTATTCAGAAAATGTGTGGTCCAAGTTTTAGTTGTTCTGTATCTTCTGCCAGAAGGCAACAGTCCAAAAAGATTGTAAGCAGGATGGGAAGAGTCTCTGCGAACGTTATGCAACTTTCTCAAACAGCGAGATTCGAACATGTCGTCCAGGGCTGGTAGCTGGAGTCCGATGATATTCTGGGCAGTTTTAATGATTCTCTGTAGAGCTTTTTTGTCCGCTACAGAGCTGCTCCCATACCATGCAAGAATGCCATATGTCAGGACACTCTCAATGGTGCTGCGATAGGACAGAAGTAGATGCTGAAATAGATTTATTTTCCTGAGCATTCTCAAGAAGTACAGACTCTTCTGTGCCTTCTTCACAAACATGTTAGCATTCATAGTCCATGAGAGGTCCTTCGAGATATAAATGCCCAGAAATGTAAAACTACACACCCTCTCCACCTCCTCACTATTTATGCACAATGGTAAATGTACATCTCTCTTCCTCCTGAGGTCAATTATAAATTCTTTAGTTTTTTTGGTGTTAAGTGTAAAATTATTTTCTTTACACTACAATGTCAGCCCTTGTACTTCCTTCCTATAAGCAGACTCATTGTTCTTATTAATGAGCCCCACCACTGTTGTGTCATTTGCAAATTTAATAATTGTGTTGGTGTTATACAATGGGGTGCAGTCATGTGTGTATAAACGCTTATTTCAGGGTTCAAAAAAATATAAGACAGGGTCTTATTTTCGGGGAAACACGGTACATAAGAGCAATAAAAGTGTTGTCTTCGACATCGCTTCTTGCACCAATGATAATAATGACTTACAAAAAGAAGATATACCATGATATACAAATTTAACTATTTAATATGCATATAAGAATAAAAGAAGTACACAAAACAATAAAAAAAACAATAAAAGAGGTACACAAATACCTACATAAAACTGTTAGTCATCTTTAGCTATAAGATGTTTCCACATAGCTATTTCAGTGGCACTCTCCTCACTTCCACTTTTCCTGAACTTGATGCCCGGATCATTGGCTGAACGATAGTGTTCTCTGAACCACTTTTTCACTGCAGGAATAGGGTCCCATTTTGGAAGAGTTAGGCCAGTAACGCTGATGGTCATGAGGTTGGTTAAATTGGAAACGGTTAGGCGACTTCTGCTCTCTGAAGTTCATTTTCGAAAAACCCCTTTCTGCTTTTGCAGAACTTACTGCAATTGTTCTGACAATATCTTTTGTTTTTTTAATACTGTCAGGAATTGCATACCCCTTCGAATCTTTTAACGCATTCTCCACAAAATATCTATATTCGTTGATGTTAATGTTGTAATTGAATATGTCTCCAAATGTGTGCAGTTGTTCTTCAGCTGCTGTCCATTGAACGACTATTTTCTCAAAATCCCAGTACTCTGGCACTAAAAAATGTAGAAACTGTAGTTTATTTGTGGTGTCTTGCAATTGGCTACCAGTTTTTAAATGTTCACAGTCCATCAGTCATTTCTGCAAATGTTTTATGCTTCCTAAAAGTCTTTCCTGATGAAGTCCAACAAATTGATGATTTTCTATGAAGTTTATATTTCTGAAGGTTTCTGAAGTAATTAGTCCATCAACTTTTGTTTCGTATGGGCCCTTTCCCTTTGTAAGCAGTTTAAATGCTTTTATTGATCTTCTTACCAGTTTTTCAGCCTTTATTATGTCCAAATTGCGTGCTTGCAGTGCAATTGAAAGAAGTGAGATTTCTTCAAGAATATCAGTCATCAACGCCAAATCATTTAAGAAATATTTATTTTCCAGCCCATCTTGGCCCAAAAACTCTACCAATCCTTATGATGTTAATGTCAAGTTCTTTCAGATATTTCGTCAAGTTCAATTCGGTTCTTTTTGGATTGCTGAAAAATGGAGCATATCTTATCAATAAATATTTTTAAATGATTTACTTGCTTTATTTCCTTTATGGCATCATCTAAAACAAGTTGGAGGCAATGGTTCAAGCAGTGTCATATGATGATGTTTGGAAACTCTTTTGCTAATCTGATGCTCACTCCAGATTTTCTCCCAAGCATAACGCTGGCACCATCAGAGCAGAACGCTATTAAATTTTTTTGTAGATAGTCCTGGGTAAATCCAACCTTATATAAACTTTCAAAAACTGCAGAACATATTGTCTCTGCATCTTGTTTCTTCAATTCAACAAGCTCAACAAAAATTGTTGGTGGGTCCTCTGAGTCCTCAACTTTTACGAACACTATCAAAACTGGTTTGCAGGATACTGTTGAGGCTTCATTAATGATCAGACATATTTTCAAATTCTGTTCAATGGTGCTGGTAAACATTTGGGTTTTAATTTTGTTTGCAATGTACTCAACTGTTTTCACAATTGTTGGCCTTGAATGCAATCTTACTCCCAGATCTACTCCATTTTCAGTTTGTAATTCTATCAATTCCTCTATGCTTGAAATTGGTCTGCATGCTTTTGCCAGGCTGTAAACAGTTTTGAACATTTTAGAAGTGGTGCCATATTTCTTTTTAGAAATCTTGTCCATTGCTTTTGTTATGGCTTCCTGCTCTGCTTGCTTTATGTTGTCTCTACAAATGGTGTGTGATTTTGATATGAAATGTTCTCTCATTTTCTTCCTTAGAGATGCCTGCTGCACATCCTTGTTTTTCCCAGCCGCCTCAATCTTGAAAAGCTTCCACTCTTTGGACACATGAATACTGCGCTCTATTGCAAAGTCATGTTTCACACAGTACTTGCAACCTAGTTTCTTGTTTGAAACTTCCAACCCATCATATTTCTCTTGGAAGTTGATGTACTGTTGCATAGTCCAGCAGTCTGGAAGAATGCTTTCACTTTCAGATGTGGCGGGTGACTCAATACTTGGCTTGCTTTCTCTGGTTTCAAGTGGTGAAGTTTGTGGTGCTTGGGATAGTTTTGGATCATCCAAGGCCACTTCTGATGGTTGTTGTACAAGTTTTGGTTTCTTGGCCAAGAAACCGATCAAAGTCTGTTGCCTTTTCATCCGTTAAAGGCAGCTGCTACTGCAAAAGGAAAAAAAAGGAGCTTTGTTAGTTGAGGACACACAATGTAAAAGCACACAAAAAGCTCAAAAATCAACTTTCACACTTTACACACACACAACACAAAAGAACACAACTGACTTACACACAATGAAAAAACAGCTGCACTTCATCCAAAATGGCCCGTGCAAGAAGCAGGAACCTCACAGAGCCACAAAAAGCTCAAAAACCAACTTTCACACTTTTTCCACACAAAATGTCACATACAGCTGTGAGATTTTCTGTGTTTGTGTAGTGAGAGTGAAACACTACAGAAACAAACAAAATGTCAAAAAGCTGCAGAAATATTTTATTGTATTATTTTATTTTATTTATATTTTTACATAAAAGCAGCTAAATTTAAAACTTCCTAAATTTAAATGGCTATGTCTAAAAAAAAAATTCCTAAAAAACCCCCAATTAACTATTTTTTAAAAAATCCCACCCTCAAAAAACCAGTTACTTACCCAATTGAAGGCACAAAGCAGGCAGGCAGGCAGATTCAGTTGCTTGCCGATGAAATTGTTTGCAGGGATTGCAGCAGGTGAAGCAAGGTAGGCATTGCAACCAGAGGCTTGGGATTCAGTCCAAAGAGTGAAGGTAAGCAAGCTGGAGGCTGGGGATAAGGTGGGTGGTTAGCAGGCCAGGCAGGTGGGCCCGGGGACCTTGGGGGCAGCATGAAGACCCTTGGACCCTTTTCAGTCTGGCTTCAGACCTGGCTACAGCACGGAAACTGCTTTGGTCACACTGATGGATGATCTCTGGCAAGCCCAAGATGGGGGTCATTCCTCCATCTTGGTGCTACTTGACCTCTCAGCGGCATTGACCATGGTATCCTTCTGGGACGACTAAGGGAGTTGGGAGTGGGAGGCACCGTGTTACGGTGGTTTTCCTTCTATCTCTCTGGTCGGTCACAGTTGGTGTTGGTAGGAGGACAGAAGTCGACCCCTAGGCCCCGCATTTGCGGGGTGCCTCAGGGCTCGGTCCTCTCTCCCCTATTTAACATCTACATGCAGCCACTGGGTGAGATCATACAATGATACGGGGTGAGATATCAGCAATACGCAGATGATACCCAGCTGTATATCTCTACCCTGCATCAATTCAGTGATGCAGTGGATGTGATGTGTCGGTGCCTGGAGGCTGTGAGGGTCTGGATGGGAGTCAACAGGCTCAGACTTAACCCAGACAAGACCGAATGGCTGTGGGTATTGCCTCCTAAAGACTATGTTGATTGTCCACCCTTGGTTCTGGGGGAGGGAGAAATTGTCCCTGTTGTGTCTTGGGATCGGCTTGCCTGTGCTTCCGGGTTGCAACGGCCCCACCCTGTGGTTATTTGTTCTACTAACAGCTGGCCGGGGTTTTAGGCCCAATCAGCTTTGCTGGTCAATTACTCCACCCAGCGGCCAGCCTGTAGCAGCAGCCTTAACAGTATATATTCTTGGTCTGTTTCTGGTTAAGTAAGCTTGTTCTAGCCTTTTACTACTTGCTTTTATCATGTAATAAAGAGATGCTGAAGTCGCTTGGAGTTGCCTGGCTCATTGGAACCACTACATTTCACTGGCGACGAGGATGGGATGTTGAAGGAAGCGGCTTCCTTCCATCCAGCAATTCAGAGCTGGCGGTTGCTCCAGGCTGAATGGCCATGAGCTCCTCGAGGGAGACTACGAGCACTTCCAGTAACACTGGTACGTCTGCCACCTTGCATGCAGGTGCCCTTGCCATCCCGCCCCCCCAGTTGGGGTTGGCTGGTGCGGCGGCATTGTTGGAGTTTGACATACGCCGCCTGGATACGTGGGAAATATGCCAAGCGCGGCTGGAGTCCTTTTTCCGGTGCTATGGCATTATCGATGAGGGTGCATGGCGAGACTGGTTCCTGAATTGCTGCGGAAATGACTTGTGTGGGCTAGCGGTGAGACTTGTGCACCCAAGGAAAGTGGATCAGCTCCCCTACTCTGACCTGGTGGGCGTTATTATGGCCCATTTAGCACCTAAACCAACGTTGGTGTTTCGGCGGGTAGAGTTTTTTAATCGTAGGTGTTTGGTTGCTGAGCCAGCCACAACGTTTTTGGCAGAGTTGCGCAAATTGGCTCGCTGGTGTGAATTTAATGACTTGAACGAGGCTTTATTTAACCAGTTTATATGTGGACAGGCAGACAAGAAGTTGTTGAGGAAATTTTGTTAAAAAAAGATCTTAAATTGGAAGATGCCCTGGCCATCGCTATCGCGGCTGAGGAGACGGCCCCAGAGGCCCGGAAGGGGGGAACCACGCCAACACCCAGTTGGGTGGGGTTTCATCAGGAGAGCCCCGCAGAGGATTCCGACTCGGGAAGGGAGGACGTGTGATTGATGAGGCGTGGGAGTGCCCCTTGGGCCGGCGGAGGAACGGTTCGGAACAACGCGTCGGAGGCCATTGGACATCAGTGTGGCAGCTGTGGTGGGGATCATCTACGGAGGACTTGCTGGTTCTGGAACGCTAAGTGTCGGCGATGCGGGAAGTTGGGACACATCGCCCGCACATGTCGAGCTAAGGGGGGTCGAGAGCAGAGCCCACGACAGAGACAGACGGCGAACGTCGAAGTGGACACGGCCTGGCCTCAGTATGATCTCTTGCAAGTATACAGCCTTAGCTCAGAAGCCCCGAGTTCCATCAGGGTAGTAGTTAACATTGAGGGCACAGCGTGTCCCATGTTCTTGGACACGGGATCCCCCGTGTCCATTATTTCGGCTAAAACACTCCGGAGTATCTGCCCCAGAAAGTTGTCCTCACTTGAAGCCCCCCCCATTCAAGTTAAGAGACTTCCAGAAAAATCCCATAGCGTTGAAGGGGGTTGGAACATTCGAGGTTGGATTCAAGGGGGTCCGACAGAACCTCGAATTGTTTATAACTGAAGGGCCGTATACAAGCTTATTAGGCAGGAATTGGATGGGCCCTCTAGGCATTGAGGTGACCGGGGTGAACATGATTAGAACTGCAGACCCGGACTTGGTAAAGGTCTGCGTGGAGTTCTCGACTGTATTTGATGGCTCGTTGGGGTTATATAATGGCCCTCCAATCTCCCTTTGGTTGGACCCGGCTGTGAGGCCCATCAAACTTAAGGAACGCCAGGTCCCCTTTGCCTTGAAGCCTAAGATCGACGCTGAGTTGGATCGGTTAGTTGCCCAATGGGTCTTGGAAGAGGTTCCTCACGGGTCTTGGGAAACCCCAATTGTGACCCCAGTGAGGCCAGATGGGGCGGTCCGCCTCTGTGGGGATTATAAATGCACCCTCAACAAGGCATTGCCCGACCACGCCTATCCAGTTCCGGTCATACAACACATCCTGGCTACGTTAGCGGGGGCTAAAGTCTTTGGCAAGCTGGACTTGGCCCAGACATATCAACAGCTGCAGGTCGATGAGGCAACGGCCGATGCACAGACGATCGTTACACACAGGGGTGCTTTTAGGGTGAAAAGACTACAATTTGGGGTTAGTGTCGCACCCGGGATTTTTCAGAACTTAATGGACTCACTTTTGAAAGTGTTGCCGGGAGTAACGCCCTTTTTCGACGATGTGCTAATCTCCGCCCCGACGTCGTCAGAATTCGTCACCCGACTAGGAGCAGTGTTGCAAAGGTTTCAGGCGGCAGGGCCGAAAGTTAAACGAGAAAAATGCCTTTTGGGGGTGGAGCGAGTGGACTTTCTGGGGTTTACGGTTGACACCAGTGGTATCCACCCGGCACCGGAGAAGATACGGGCAATCTGCGACGCACCTGCCCCCACAAGTAAGGCAGAATTGCAAGCATTCCTCAGCCTTTTAAACTTTTATCATGCTTTTCTACCTCACAAGGCGGGGGTCGCGGAACCCCTTCATAGACTCCTGGACAAACAGGCCAAGTGGACTTGGGGCCCGCGGCAGGAAGCAGCGTTCTGGGCGGCCAAGAAGTTATTGATTTCTAACAACGTGTTGGCCCATTTTGATGAGTCGCTCCCGGTGGTTTTAGCGTGTGATGCATCCCCTTATGGGGTAGGGGCCGTTTTGGGCCATGTGTTGCCGAATGGGAAGGAGGTTCCGGTAGCGTATTTTTCACAGACCTTCTCGGCAGCTGAATGGAACTATGCCCAAATAGATAAGAAGGGCCTAGCGATAGTAAAGGGGGTAAAAAAGTTCCATGATTTCCTTTACGGCAGGCCCTTCACCATCTTAACTGATCATAAACCGTTGTTGGGACTTTTCGCATCCGATCGCCAGACGCTACAGGTACTCTCACCCCGGGTTCTTAGGTGGTCCATATTTCTGGCTGGGTATCAGTACTCTCTGGTATATCGGAAGGGCAAAGCCATGGGGCATGCTGATGCGCTGAGTCGCCTTCCATTACCAGAGAGTGGGCCTGACCCCGCCCCGGCTCATGTCGTAATGCTCCTGGAGGACCTCCCAGATGCGCCCCTCCACGCCAAGGACATTGCAAAATACTCATCTAGGGATCGAGTCATCTCCCGGGTCCTGGACTGGGTGGGGAGGGGGTGGCCGGAGGCCAAGCCGGGCCCAGAGTTTACGGCATATGTTGAGAAGCAAGGGGAGTTATCAGTGCACAAGGGGTGTCTGTTGTGGGGGTGCAGGGTGGTGGTTCCACCCCCGCTACGCAAACGGGTCATGGAAGCGCTGCATGAAGCACACCCCGGGGTAGTGCGAATGAAAGCCCTTGCCCGAAGTTATGTGTGGTGGCCCAAGATCGATAAAGAAATTGAGACGTGGGTTCGGGGTTGTGTGCCCTGTCAGGAGTCACGTCCTGTTCCGCCCTGCGCTCCAGGGCAGACATGGGAGGACACCCGGAAACCATGGTCCCGTCTCCATATAGATTTTGCTGGGCCAGTACGGGGACAAATGTTCTTTATAGTGGTGGATTCCCACTCGAAATGGTTAGAAGTTGTCCCTGTTTCCACCACGTCTACGGCCGTTACGGTCAGAGCTTTGAGAAAGCTGTTTGCCACTTTTGGGCTGCCTGATACGCTTGTGTCAGACAATGGTACAGCTTTCACGTCAAGGGAGTTCTTAGAGTTTATTCAGAAGTACGGTATCCGACACATACGGTCGGCGCCGTTCCATCCTGCCACGAATGGTCAGGCCGAACGTATGGTGCGTACGGCCAAGGAGGGGCTCAGGCAATTGGGGGATGGGGACTTACAACATCGTTTAGCCCAATTTCTAATTGCACAGCATATCACCCCCTGTACACCCATTCTAAGGCCCAATATGGGGAATAGGAGAGCACCCAGGGGGTTCTTCCCTGGGGACCCAGTATATATTCAGAACTATGGAATTGGCCCAGTTTGGTTGCCTGGCTATGTGGTACAGGTCAAGGGGCCCACCTCATATGAGGTTTCCACAGAGCGGGGGGCCATCTGGGGACGTCATATTGATCAGTTGAGGCAGAGGGTAATACCTCCAGAGGAGGAGACGGAAGTGTTGGAGCATCCGCACCTCCCAGAGCCACAGCGGGAACTTGCCCTACCCAGCCCTGTAGGGCTGGAGCAAGAACTGGCAAGGTTGGAGATCCCCGCTAATTTGGAGGCCAGTCGATCTCAGCCGGAGACGGGGCCGGTGGATGTGATCGTGGAACCCCCAGTGGCTAAAACTCCAACTATTACTGGGGAGGGGGCCACCTCCCCAGAAAAGATCTTGCCACGCAGGTCGTGCCGAGAACGGCGGTTGCCCACATACCTTAAAGACTATGTCTGCGGGGCAATTCGCACTTAGAGGGGAGGAGTGTTGTGTCTTGGGATCGGCTTGCCTGTGCTTCCGGGTTGCAACGGCCCCGCCCTGTGGTTATTTGTTCTACTAACAGCTGGCCGGGGTTTTAGGCCCAATCAGCTTTGCTGGTCAATTACTCCACCCAGTGGCCAGCCTGTAGCAGCAGCCTTAACAGTATATATTCTTGGTCTGTTTCTGGTTAAGTAAGCTTGTTCTAGCCTTTTACTACTTGCTTTTATCATGTAATAAAGAGATGCTGAAGTCACTTGGAGTTGCCTGGCTCATTGGAACCACTACATTTCAGTCCCCCTCAGAACGGGCTCACAATTTGGGTGTCCTCCTAGACTCACAGCTAAGATTAGAGCAACATCTGAGCTGTAGCTAGGGGGACCTTTGCACAGGTTCGCCTGGTGCACCAATTGCGACCCTACTTGGATTGGGAGGCTCTCCTCACAGTCACTCATGCCCTTGTCACCTTGTTAGATTATTGCAACGCACTCTACATGGGATTACCCTTGAAAGGTGTTCGGAGACTACAGTTGGTCCAGAATGCAGCCGCGCGAGCTATCGTGGGTGCACCTAGATACACACACATTACACCAATACTCCGCAAGCTGCACCGGCTCCCTATTGGTCTCCGGGTACAATTCAAGGTGTTGGTTATTACCTTTAAAGCCATACATGGCTCAGGGCCAGGTTATCTTTGAGACTGCCTTCTACCACATAGCTCCCAGTGACCGGTAAGATCCCACAGAGTTGGTCTCCTCCGGGTCTCATCAGCTAAACAATGCCGGCTGGCGGCATTGCTACCAGTTCAGCAAACAAATGGCAATCATCGCTACCGGTTCGGCTGAACTGGTCCAAACTGGTAGCAATTAACCCCTGGAGAAGAGCCTAATGCTGGGAAAGATTGAGGGCAAAAGTTGAATGGGACGACAGAGAATGAGGTGGCTGGATGGAGTCACTGAAGCAGTAGGTGTGAGCTTAAATAGACTCCAGATGATTGTAGATGACAGGAAGGCCTGGAAGAACGTTGTCCATGGGGTTGCAATAGGTCGGACATGACTTCGTAACTAACAACACCATCACCCAGCCAGGGCTGATGGCATATAACCGTGATGGCAAACCATAGGTGGCATGCGTAGCCATATCAGTGGGCACACCAGACTCCTAGAGAGACTCTGGAGGCTAGGGATAGCAAAAAACATCACTTCCTGTCCAACCGGAAGTTGGGAAATGGGCCATTTTTGGCCTCCGGAGAGCCTCAGAGGTAAGAAAGAAAAAAAGAAGAAAAGAAAGAAAGAAGAGAAAGAAAAACGGGCCTACCGGGCCATCACATGCCAGGAGTGGGGGGGAGGGGGGTTTTGCACACATGTGCAGGATGGGGCGCATAGAAGTATGAGTGTGGGCATGCGCAAACCTCCCCTGCCCCCCCTCCTGACACAATGGCAAAAAGGTTAGCCATCACCGGCATATAACATTTGCCCTGTCCCCGTTCCTGTTATATTGATATACAACTTAGTACAGCCAGTGGTATTCATGCAACTAACTTGGGAGCTGGAGGTAGGTGACTGGTGGCCAAGTCGCATGAGTAAAACCCATCTGATCAAATGATCAGAACCAGCCTTATTCAGCCATTTGTTCAAATGTCATCTTTTGAACCACCTGCCTTTAAAACAAGCCAGTTTTCTTCATGAGGGAATTGAGGTGAAAAAGACTAGGTTGATATGTATTCATTTAATACAGTTGTAAGAAATCCCAAGCGGCGGGAAAAGGTAATAGTTGGGAGAGTATCACCGTCAGGTGACAAAGGAAACGCTCGAACTCTACTGCGCTGGGGAGAAGGGGCGGGAGGGGTAGACGGCTGGGTCAAAATAAAGCCTGGTAATTGAGTGTTAATTGACCCTGAACACTCCCTTTTCCCAACTTCCCCTGTAAAATAATCCTCCGATTAGAATACAGCAGGTTGGGGGTCCTGCCCCCGTGGCGGGTGGAATAGAGTTAGCGGAATTTTCCCCGTTCCGGTAACCATCTGTGGTATTTCCCACTCTCCCCCCCCCCCCCGCCGATCTTCCCTAAAAGTTCCCAAAGCCCCCGAGGAAAGAGACAAAGCACGTTATTCTGCACCACCGCCGAGGAGAGGACGGGCCGAAGGGAGGCAGAGCGCGCGGGTGGTTTACTCCGGTGTGGTTTTTTTTGGACAACCTCCACATTCCGCTTACCGACACCCTCGCTTTCCCACCCTCAGCTCCTGCCTGCTTTACGAGTGCGCACACGCAAACGTCCGCTGCTTCTGGGGAGCAATAACGGGAGCGACAAGCTGACCGTCCACCAGAGGACTTCAGTTCGCTTTCCTCGCTGCAAGCAGCCTTTGTTCTCGGGCCGGATTCCTTGCCGGTGAGCGGTTGCCTTCGTTTGCTGCTGCTCCGTGGAAGTAGCTTCTCTGCTGTAGGTAGTTCCCCGCTTCCTCAGTCTGCAAAGTAGTCTGAATTTAGTGGAACGCGACTAGCCGAGAGATAGAGAGCTGTAGATAGATAGCCGCCGAAGAAAGACCCGAGGGGGCATTTTCTCATCACAACGTAAGTTTGTACATCCAAAGTCTGAGCGAAGTGATGCAGGGGGTAGAGAACTCACGCGAGGTATTTACTCGGCATTTACTTAAAGGGATAGCAGACTTGTACTACCAAGTAAGAAAAGTCTAGCTGTGCTGTGTTATTTTTAAATTTCCACTTATTTTAATGAGAGACAGTTTCACCTCTGCTTGATTTTTTTTTCTTGAAATTGCTAAGTTTTAACTATCTGCCTTATAAAATGTAAAGGCGTGTGTGTGTGTGAGAAACTAAATCTGCGAACTATATCTCTAAGATTTGAACTGGTGTCATTTAAATGGTCTTCCAGTCAATAAAACTGTTGTTCATACACTGCTTTCAATTATGCAAGAAAACCACTAACAGTTGTGTTTATAGAATGTTTCTGTCATATGAAATGAGCATTAGGAGCTGCTTTTAGCAACAAAATTGGCTCTTGGGTTAATAATTAAGCTACATCTGTGAAAGAAGAATTTTCCTTAAGATAGTTTTCTTCATAATAAATTTAATCAATATTTTCTTAATAAATGAAGAAATCTTCTGATTTCTGTTAAGGCACATGCTGAATTTCCATTAATCTAAACAGCTGTTTGCTAACCAGGATTATAAATTTTCTTCAGATGTGCCTAAACTTAAAGTTTCATTTTGTTTTTTGTACAATGCTTACTTTGTGTCATCTTTGTATTAAAAAAGCCTCTCATTGTGCATGCTGTTTAGTCTATTTATAAAAGAGAATTTGCTTAGATGGAACTGAAGACTAGGACCAAAGATTCTTCAGATCTAAAATTGGAATGGTGCTTTGTGGAATTGTGCTCCTAGTATAATGTTCAATGTTATTTTAGGGTATTTTCATATCCAGAGCTGTTTGGAGCTAGAAATATACTTCTGTTCTTCAGGTTCTAATGACAATTGTTTGTGATTACAGAGTATCTTTTCTAGGTTGTATGAATGCTTAATTCCAAGTAAGGACACATATTGCTATAAATGTACTTAGAATTCCAGAAGTGGTTTAATTAGAAAGGACCAGTGTGACACATTACCTGAATAATCTTGGCACCATGCAAGATCTCTCATAAATTGATTCCTTACAGACTGTCAAATGTATATGTGATATTGAATCATTAAACAGCATGTAACAAATTGAAAATGAACCAATGTGCAAAATTCAGCCCAGTTCAACCAGAAAACCCTCTTCTGACCCAAGTTATAGGAAAAATGTAATAAACTAAAATCTAAAGCTGAACCATTTACAGAGGTGAGACATCATGCAAGTGCCTTCTTGTCTATGGAACTCATGGGATGTCTTGGATAACACATATCAGTTGTCCTTGTGAGTTCCTGAAATCAAACAAGGTAAAATATATATTAAATGATAAAATAGTCTCTTGAGAAACTTTAGTAAGAACTCAAGATCTTACTTTCTTGCCATATGCCCTAGTTAAAAGAAACCAAACAGATAAAGTACATAGCTGGAAAACCTTTTAAATAGAAAAAAAAATATTGTTTTCTCTCTTAGTATACATTGAACAGTTGGAGAAATTTCCCCTATATCAGAGTATATTAGCATTGCATTTCATACTTTATCAATAATATGCCTTACTCATCTGGGAGCAGGTGCTAACCACTTAAGTAGAGTTCAATTGTATAAATGATGGGCTTAATTATATACTAGTAAAAGTTACTCTATCTCAGGTTAAAAGTATGTGTGCATATATTGGGACTAATATGTAAAGTTTTAGATGAATTTTTGACAACTAAACAATTATTCATATATCTTGAGAGAGCATTAGCAATCTGGCTGTAAGAGTGAGAGTTTTTTGGGTTTTGGTCCAAGTTGATAGTTCAGTTCAATGTTCATTAAAAAACAGAAAGAGCTTGCAAAATTAGGAAGGTATGCCACATATATCTTTGATTTGTAACTAAATGAATTCTAAAAGTCCAAGGATTGTTGGGTAAATCACCTGTCTTTGTCATCTTTGATCCAAATATTTACAGATAGTCCTCAAGTTACGACCACAATTGAGCCCAAAATTTATGTTGCTAAGTGAAACATTTGTTAAGTGAGTATGCCCAATTTTATGACTTTTCTTGCCAGAGTTGTTAAGTGAATCATTGTGTTAAGTAAGTTAACATGGTTGTTAAGTGAATCTGTCTTCCCATTGATTTGGCTTGCCAGAAGGTTGCAGAAGTTGATTGCATGACCACGGAACACTGCAACCATCATAACTATGAACCAGTTGTCAAGCGTCTGAATTTTGATCATATGACCCTGGGGATGCTGCAATGGTTATAAGTGTGAAAAACTGTCATAAGTCACTTATTTCAGTGCAACTTTCAACAGTCACTAAATGAATGTAAGTGGAGGACTACTTGTACTTGTTATTGTCAAGGAAGTTCAAAATGGTTTGGCAGTATCATTGTCTAAATCAGGGGTGTCAAACTCAAGGCCCATGGGCCAGATCCCGCGGGGTGCTTAGATCTGGCCAATGCGGCCACCCTAGAAACAGTGAAGGATCGGCCCTCAATGCCTCTGGCAGTGAAAACAGAGCTCCATTTTCGCTGGCAGAGGGTTGCAGGAGGCTGTTACAGCCAAAAACGGAGCTCGCAAGGGCCGCTCATGACCATCCAAGTTCTGTTTTCACTGACAGAGGGTTACAAGAGGCCATCGGAGCTGAAAATGGAGCTTGGGGGCCTGTTTTCACTGGTGGAGTGATTGGGCTTCCACAGGCGACCCTGACATGAGTGATGTTGAGCTGGCCATGCCCACCTGGCCTCGCCTACCCCAGCCTCCCAAGGTCAAACACAACCATGATGCGGCCCTCAATGAAATCGAGTTTGACACCCTTGATCTAAATTATTTCTGTTGTGGCTCTGTCCTCCGAGCCTATCTTATCGGAGGGAGAAGGCTCCGAACATGAAGGAGAGGAGTCGGCCAGGCCTCCCTCTCCAGGCCCCTCCTCTCTGGCACTGCCTCAGGTGCCGGCCGAGGAAGAGGAGATTAGCCAGGAGCCAGGTGTCTCCGATGATAGCGATGGAGGCGATCTGTCGTTCCTGGATCCACGCCAACGAAGGCGTGATAAACGGTTGCAGCAGTTGAGGAGGCGTGCCAGGGATTAGGCTGAGTCACTGGACCACACCCCAGAGACTATATAAGAGAGTGTGGTGGCCATTTAAGACTCTGTGACGGTCAAAAACTAACTCTGGCTAGTCACTTTGAACAACGCTTAAATCTGCCGAAGGTTTCTTGTTTTGAACTGGACTATTTGCAAACTCTGCCGAAGGTTTCTTGTTTTGAACTGGACTATTTGCAAAATGTGTGTATTTCTGTTTATCTGGTGAAGGGATATTAAGTAAAAAGCACTTGGCAGTCGGTGCTCGTATTGCTGCCAAGTTTTTGATAACAAACTGTGCATGCTAAGTGCTTCCTTTAACCCTCGGCTGGTTGTGTGTGTGTGTGTGTGGAGATGGGGACAGAACAATTTCATACTTGAAAGTATGTATATATGTTACATATGCAGGACATAATTTGAAGAGCACAACATTTTAAAAAAGCATCTATGTAATAAGACTTTATCTCATCTTTTTTTAATGAAGTCACTAGGGCCCATGTTCTTCATCAATTGGCTGTTTTATATATAGCTGGGTTTAGAAATATAAAACCATCTTTGGTTAATGACATCGTTCAGTGTATTTGCCAAATAATTGTGGTATCTATGTATTTCAGTTTAAAAAATTGTTCTGTCTGAGCAGTATTGAACAACTGTGGTTTGTGGTATCTTGTGATGACTTTACAACAGTTCAGATTCTTTCCATTCTGGGGTGAATGAACAATGATGTCATTTTCTGCCTTCAAAGCTTTAACCTTTAAGGTATTCTTAACCCTGGGGAAGTGGAAGTTTCCCCAAAAGTCCATTCTAGCATGGAACTGTTGATTCAAGCACATTCCAGTGTTTAAAAGACCAAATGTCTTTTTGTGGTCAGAACTAGCTAGAAATGATATTTTAAGGAATAGGGAACAGACATTTTACAGAATATCATTTTTTGTGTTAATTTCTTTTCCTTATTGAGACCACATGTCTCTGATATGGCATATTTTAATACATACTGTATTTGGCTAGAAAGCTTAAAATGCATTGTTTTTAATTCTTGGATAGGGCTTTTTCAGAAGGTATGGGTCAGGTTTATGTACATTATAATAGTCCTTTTGAACCAACAATGATTTCTTACGATGGACATGTATATGAACCAGAAGAGCTATTGGTCTTTGTTCTGATAAGGCAGCCTGAGATTTAGGGTACAGTGTGCATAGACACACATACATGTTGGAATTGTGGCTGCTTAAGGGAAAGAGAACAGTAGTCTCTTTATTTCTCACAAAAACTGATTAGCCTTTGCCTGGAGGAATATATATACTGAATTATATTTTTTTAAAAAAAGATTTGAACTACCATTCTTTATTGTAATTGATCTTTCTTTTGGACTTGGATTTTCATTTCTTTGCATATGTGTGTGCAGTAGAAAGCAGGGAAATGAAATACCACATTGCTGATTTGGTCAAGGCAAAAGACAGATTTTTATTCTTTCCCACTATATGATATTGAAAAGCAGAACATGTATATGACTTCTGGGGAGAAATGGTGAACTGAAGATAGCTCTGCTAAAAGCATGTAAGTTGGCTCTTTCTGACAAAAGGGATTTGAGATTGCCTCCAAGTGCTTTAGATGGTTACTCTTCACAAGGAGAGCACAGACTGAGGTCTCTATTGGCTTTAGAGGTCTGGGCAAGCCATCTTGCTCAAACCAAGGTTGGCACCTTTACACTAGCTTGGCATATTTACTTTTATAATTACTTTCAGAAATTGTTAATTGCTTTTTAGCTATTTTTCAGGAAGAAATTGGACTTCGTTTTTTCTTTGAAGACATTTTGCTTCTCATCCAAGAAGCTTCTTCAGCTCTGACAGGATAGTGGGGAATGGAAGGATTTATATTCCTTGCAGACATTGCAGTCATTTGCATCATTTTTGAGGGTTGCTGAAGCACTTGGAGGTTTATCTGTGTCCTCAGGGTCACCTGAGTAGTGCTCCTGGTTCCTGTAGCCTGCAATTTTTCCTCTGGAAATCCATTCCATTCAAATTGCTAAAAGTCTGTAGAGATTCTCAGTCATCCAGGTCATGGTTATCCCAAAGGTGCTTTCTTTTTTTTTTTCTTTGAAGATGTTTCGCTTCTCATCCAATAAGCTTCTTCAGCTCTGACAGGATAGTGGGGAATGGAAGGATTTATATTCCTTGCAGACAGCTGGTAAGAAAAAAACAAAGTCCAGTTGCCTCCTGAAAAAGCACCTTTGGGACAACCATGACCTGGATGACTGAGAATCTCTACAGACTTTGGATGGACAAGCTTGAATGCTGTGAGTTTGCTTCACTGTGAAGCAAAAGAAGTTTTAAATACAAATTTAAGGGTTTAATTTTTTTTTGAACTGCAAAAGTGTGATTAGAACTTTAAAGTTACAAAGTTACAAACGGGCTAAGGGTCCAGATGGATTTGATGGGTCCAGATGGATTTGAAATAAGATTTTGGAATTAATTCTAGAATCTTTCCTAAGGGAAAACTTATTTTGTTTTGAATTCTTTCAAAACATATTAGGATGACTTTATGAAGATTGGATTCTAGAGGAAGCCGTAAAGAACTAAAGATTACAAATAAAGGAGAACAGTTAATTCTCTGAGTGTGCTGAGGAGAACACAAGGAATGGGTTAATTCTGCCTTCCTGCTTGTTAGACTGAGTCAATCTTGTCTTTGTAGCCATGTCTCATGTCTACTTCCCCCAGTTTTCGACTCAGTCTTCAGCTCGACGGACGCCTTTTTCCTTAACTCTGATCATTCAAACTCAGAACCGAGAATTTAAGACCCCCCCCCCACTTCTACAAGAAGGAGGTCAAGCACAGCAGGAGCAACATGACAGGCAGGCTCCCTGGTCTGACTGGCAAGGCCGCCCTTATCCGGCTCATTCCCTGTAAAGCCGAGGTCCCTTTTGAACATCCCACAGTCCTGTGGAGGGGATTCGAGTCACTGCCCGGGGCTCCGGAGCATACTCATCTTGTGGCAATGCAACAGCTGCGGCAGCCGTGTTTCCAACTGAGACCTGTCTGCCTCTCCAAGGGACCTGATCCCGGAAATGGAGCCTTCTGTGGTGGGAGACAGCCGCGAAGAAAACATGAGTGGGGAAAGGGTTGAATTTACCAGCCCCCAAGCCCCAGGTTTCAAAGAAACGCTCCTCCATGCCCAATTTGACTATTACAGGAGCAGCAGCCAGAATCAGGGCAAAGACACTATCCTCCAGAAAGACCACTAAGGCTGAGGATGTGCGAAGGTGCCAGAAGGCCTTAGACAGAGAAGTTGCAAAGGCAGAAAGGGAGGCAGAGCAATGCAGGCAAGAGAGTCTCCCCGTGGAAGAACCTACCATTTCCCGCACTTTTCAACCACAGCTGTTACAACCTCTAACTGAGGTCGGTCAGATGGCTAGCCCGACTACCCAATCTTGGTCACCAGATGGCGCCAGAGAACAACTTTCTCAGCCACAGCTTCCAATGATAGAACACAATGAGCTGTTCCTTCCTTCTGTTTCAAATCTACTCCCACCAGGAAAGACCTTGGGAGTCGGCTCCTAAGAGGGCAAAGCCTACCCTAGAGGCTACCTTCACTCCTACAGCAGCGAGACTCCACCCAAGGGAGACACAGGAACCAGAAATTTCCCCACGAATGTGACTAATAATCTCAGAAGCTAATGTCCAGGCCATTGCCACAGGAATGAACTTCGTCTCAACCCTTCCAAGACCGAGTGGCTGTGGCTTCCGGCGTCCCGATATAGCCAGCTGGTGCCATCGCTGGCTATTGGGGGCAAGTTATTGGCCCCCATGGATAGGGCTCGCAATTTGGGCGTCCTCCTGGATGCACGGCTGTCTTTAGAAGAGCATATGACGGCCGTGGCCAGGGGGGCTTTTCATCAGGTTCCTGATTCGCCAGTTGCGTCCCTTTCTGGATCGGGACTCCTTACTCACAGTCACTCAGGCACTCATCACTTCCCGCCTGGACTACTGCAATGCTCTCTACATGGGGCTCCCCTTGAGGAGCAGCAGGAGGCTCCAACTGGTGCAGAATGCGGCCGCGCGGGGGATTATGGGAGCCAGGGGGCGCTCCCATGTGACACCTCTCCTGCGTGAGCTGCATTGGCTTCCAGTTGTCTTCCAGGTGCGCTTCAAGGTGTTGGTTATCACCTTTAAAGCGCTCCATGGCATAGGACCTGGGTATTTGCAGGACCGCCTTCTGCCGCCGATAGCCTCCCACCGACCAGTACGCGCTCACAGAGAGGGACTCCTCAGGGTGCCGTCAGCCAGGCAATGTCGGCTGGCGACCCCCAGGGGGAGGGCCTTCTCTGTGGCAGCTCCTGCCCTCTGGAACGATTTGCCCCCGGAGATACGAAGGATATCGGATCTCCGGGTCTTTCGCCGTGCCCTGAAAACTTTTCTTTTCCATCAAGCAGGGCTGGCGTGAACCCCCTCCCCCTTTTTTAGTCTTTTTAGTTTTTTAGTTTTAAATTGTCATGGGGTTTTAAATTGAACTGTTTTAAATTGGGCCAGTTATATAATTCTTTTAACAATTTTAAATTTTGTATCTGCATGTGTTTTAGCTCTGGCTGTTCACCGCCCTGAGTCCACTAGGAGAAGGGCGGTATACAAATTGAAATAAATAAATAAATAAATACAACAAAACTGATTAGCAGCCTCTCCAGCCTCTGACAACTCCTTACACCAGGGGCAGTCTACTGCACCTGATAATCCAAGGGATTTACCTGTTCTTCACAGGCCTCATTCCCCTACCTCTTCCATACACAGCCGAGAATCCCTCTCGGACAATGAGGAACATAAAGAGTTAATGCTGTCTGACGACGAAGGGGTGACTCCAGACCCCCCAGCCTTCACAGGACTCTTCCACCCTGCCTTGTTTAAGACACTTCTCTACAAAGGCAAGACCACAGCTCTGATAGGAGCGGACCCAGCCGCGTCAGATCTGGCCTTGGGCTTATCTGACCCCAATAATTTTTTGTTCTCAGAGCCTGCCAGAGATAATGAGATCCCCTCCCCGATATTATTCCTGGATTGTTGTCCAGTGATGATGGGCCCTACCAGGGGCATACCCATCCCTGAGCGTGAGTGACAAGCAGTTCTACAATGTGGCCCAGAATCTCAATGCGACATTACAAATGCCAATAATTGATGGGCCCATGGTGGCCTTCGCCTTCTCCACCATTATGTCCAATGACAAGGAGGATGCCTTAAAAACAGAAGATAGGAGAGCAGAACTAATGGTCCGCAAAGCCTATCAGGTGGCTGCCTGGGCAGTTAAGTTGGCTATGGCTGCCTCCTTCTTCAATAGAACTTCCTTGCTCTGGCTCAAACAGATGCAAGCAAGAATCCCAGCCACCGACCTCCACACTCATCAGGACATCAACAAGCTGGTAGTGGTGGCAGAATTGTCTGCAGATGCCACACTGAATTTGGCCAAATTCGCTTCCAGGCCCATCGCCTCATCTTTGACAGCCTGATGACTGCTGTGGCTCCGTCACTGGCAGGCAGATATGAAGTACAAGTGGAAGTTGGCTTCTGCCACCTTCAAAGGTGACAAGCTATTCGGAGAGGCCTTAGAACCTATACTCATAGAGATCAAAGACAAAAAGAAAGTCCTACCCTCTATGTCCAGACGCGCTGACCGGTGATCCTTGCCCTACTTTTGGAAGCCTTCCTTCAGAGCAGCAGACACCGCACACACCAAACAGTCGTTTTGAGGCAACCCTTCGTCTAAGTTTTTTCGCTGCTCAATGGGAAGAAATGACCACAGATGTATGGGTCCTAAATACCATCTGACTAGGCTTTGCTCTCAACTTTCTCTCTACACCCCCAAGGTTCTTTATTCGCTGCCCCATGTTAAGAAACGAAACAAGAAAATCCCTCATGGAAGCTGCAATCCAACACCTGTTGGACATTTGAGCCATCCAGCTAGTTCCAGAAGCAGTGACTGGGATTCTACTCCATCCTGTTTGTAGTCCCAAAGACTTCGGGTGGTGCTGGTGGAGAGCAATTCTTGACCTAAAAAGTATATAAGAGATTCAAAATGCAGTCCGTCCAGTCTATACTGGAGAGCATCTGAGAGGGCAACTGCCTGACATCAATAGATCTAACAGAAGCATACCTACACATCCCTATATTGCAGGCTCACCAACGATTCCTACAGTTTTGCTACGCAAACCAACACTACCAGTACAGGGCCCTCCCATTTGGCCAATCTTCAGAACCCAGAACTTGCACAATTCTAGCGACTCTCTCAGCTCACCTCAGAACCATCCCTATTCATGTCCAATGCTATCTGGATGACATATTGATCGAATCCTCTCATCCCTAGGCCACAGAGGACCTCCGCTTCACGATCCAGGTCCTTCAGGATCACAGATTCTCAGTAAACTATGACAAGAGCCACTTCTCTCCTACCAACAGGATATTCCACCTAGGAGCATATTTAGACACAACAACATGCATAGTCGACCTGTCCCAGGACCTCCAGGATAGCATCAGAGCTCTGGCGAACCGAATCTGATCGGGCCAAACAGTGCCCTTGGTCCTCCTCTCACAACTCTTAGGCAAGATGGTGTCCTGCCTCTCCATCGTTCCCTGGGCACATTTGCATGCCAGGGCCTTGCAGTGGTTCTTCCTGCCTTACTAGAAACCTGGCAGGAGCAATTCAGTCCAGGTCCACCGGAAGTCCTCCAGCCCTTCCGGTGGTGGATGTCCCCGGCCACAGCCAAGGGATGCACATTCAAGGAGCCGAACTGTCTCACCATCACCACGGACGCCAGTTTGTTCGGCTGGGGAGCCCACATGGAGACCCAGATGGCACAAGGCCAGTAGTCACAGGAGGACTTAAGAAACAACATCAACTGGCTAGAGCTCAAAGCAGCCCACTTAGCCCTCCGACAGTTCCAGGCCCTCATCTCCGGCCACCATGTACTTATCCTAACAGACAATGTAACCATCAAGGCTCATATCAACCACCAAGGAGGCACCCACTCCAGGTCCCTCATGCGAGAAACTGGGCACTTGGGGCACTGGGTGGAATGGCATCTTCTATCCCTGTGAGCAGAACATATCTCGGGAATATCCAATATACAGGCGGACTAGCTAAGCCGAGCCACAGTTGACCATGCAGAGTGGCACCTGCAACCCAGCTTGTTCAAGACATTGTCCGAAAGGTTCGGCTCTCCAATCCTGGACCTGTTCGCCACCCCATCAAAAGAGCCAGCTACCCAGGTTTTATGCCCGGTTGGCGATACCGGGGACAGAAGGGGTCAATGCACTCTGCATTGCATGACCCCGGGGGCTGCTATACGCCTTTCTTCCGCTTCCCTTCATCCCTGGGGTAATCAGGAAAGTACTGGTGGAGAGAACATAGTTCCTACTATTGGTTCGCCGATCTAGTCAACCTATCAGTGTCCAGACCCTGGAGGATCCCACCAGACAAAATATCTCTGTCAGGGAGTTCTCCACCCAGACACACAATGGCTCCAACTAACTGTTTGGCATTTGAACGGAAGGCTCTTGAGGCTGGATAACTTCTCTGTCTGGGTGATACAGACCATTCAAGTCTCTAGGAGGCCATCTACCGACAGGATTTACGATTATACCTGGAGAACCTTCTGTGGTGCTCCAAAGCCTCTATTGATCCCCTCTCAGTATTGGTGGCTCAAATCCTGGACTTCCTGGCTAGACAAGGGCTTAATGCCCAATACAATATGCAGACAAGTGACTGCCTTGTCATCTGTGTTATTTTGTGGGGAACTGGAGTTCCTCACACAGCACCCTATTGTGCTCAGCTTTATCAGAGGTGCGACTAACTTAAAGCTTCTGACGGTACTCCGATATCCCACCTGGGAACTACCTGCAGTCCTCTAGTTTCTATCTTCTATACCCTTCAAACTTTTGCATTCCATCAGGTTTTGTTTCCTCACCTGCAAGGTCTCCTTTCTTGTGGCTATCACCTCAGCAAGACGAATCTTCAAGTTAGCAGCCCTATCAATAAGGAAGGATCTATGCATTTTCCATTCCAACAGTGTTATTCTGCACTTGGACCCTTCGTTCCTTCCCAGGGTCAATTCCTTATTTCACAGGACACAAGAACTGTTTTTACCAGACTTCTGCCCTGGTCCAACCCATGCCCTAGAGAGGAAATGGCACACCTTGGACGTCAGGAGGGCTGTCTGCATCTATATCGATAGGACAGCTTCCTTTCGGAGATCGGAGTCCCTGTTCGTGTCGTTTCAACCCTCCACGTTGGGTAATAAAGTCACAGCATCAACAATAGGCTGGTGGATACGGGCATGCATCACCAAATCATATGAACTTCAGGCTCTTCTGTTGCCTCGGCGAGTGACAGCCCACTCCACTAGAAGCATGGCCACTACAGCAGTGTGGGCCAAACAGGCCTCCATTGAGATATGTAAAGCAGCAACGTGGTCTTCCCCATCCCCATTTATATGGCATTATAAGCTGGATGCCTTCGCTTCCGCTGAAGTGGCTTTCGGCAGATGAGTGGTGTACGCAGACTTGGGGATCTGGACCAGACTGCTGCCTACCCTTAGGACGTGTTGGCTTTGGTATATCCCATTCCTTGGATTCTCCTCAGCATACTCGGAGAAGGGGTGTTGGTCTTACCTGACATGCTCCTTCTCGGTGTGCTGAGAGAGAATCTAACCTCACCCTGATGGCCGTCTGGACCAGAGTCCAGGGGTGATCAAGTCAAGTCAAGCATCACGATCAAGTCAATCATCACACCTTTGTTGAAAACTGGGGAAGTAGACATGAGAGGCGTGGCTACAAAGACTTGATTGACTCAGTCTAACGAACAGGAAGGCAGAGTTAACCCATTCCTTGGATTCTCTCTCAGCACACCAAGAAGGAGCATGTCAGGTAAAACCAATGCCCCATTTAATTTATTAAAACAGAATGGAAGAAAATATTTTAATATTGGACATTTTGAATGATATTTTTGAACAATGGACCCAGAAATTAAGATTGCCTACCTCTATAGATGGATTATATTTAAAATGTTATTGAAGAGGAACAAGTTTTACTGGACAAGATATCTTAGTTTATTCCAAATATGTGTTCTTGCATGTCACCCATATAAAAAAAAAAGTATTGCAAAAATTATAAGAGCGCAAACTTTTTGCCAAGCTAGAAAAATGTCAATTTGATCTGCCTCAATTAGACTATTTGGTGTACAGAATTGCAACATATAAGGCATAGATGGATCCAGAAGTGGTACAATCTGTTCTATTTCAGTAGAGGCACACCCCTCTCCTGACGTGAAAGAGGTGCAGCGTTTTATGGGCTTTGCTAACTTCTACTGGAAATTCATCCCTAATTTTGTTGATCATGTAAAACTATTGTCTTAATTTTTAAGAAAGAGTGGATGGTTCTCTTTATTGACTCAATAGGAAGCAGCATTTCAAGAACAACTTTGGGAGATAGGGGAATGAAATACAATCAAGGACAAAGAGTTAGATATAAGATTAGAGCAGAATATGGATACAACAGGAGGCTCAGAGGAAGATCTTAGTATTTTTGGGCTGTAAAAGGAACTGGCAGGAGAGAATTTATTTTCAGACTTGCAAGATTCTGTAATAGTGATGTAGAATTAACCATTTCCTCTGTGATCCACCTTGATAGACTGTCACTGTTCAGGAATAGGGTAGAAAGAGATGGGAAAAGAAAATGTGGAGAGGATTGGAATTGATGGTCTGATACACTTGTTTGAGAGCCCATTAAACAATTGTGTTCATCTTGAAAGGTGGTGAGTGGCCTCTGGCTATGTTTTGAACTGCTATTGTAGATTCTATTTGTCAGCAGTTTTAACTATCCTCTAAGAGCTTAAATTGCATTGCCCAGACAATACAAAATAAAACTTGACAGAATCCTAGTTATCCTGTCTTTACATATTTTATATACTATGTATAATATGTCAGTTATAAAACAGAGAGTAAAAGGCATTTGTCTTATCTTCCAAAAAGATTATAACCATTAATAATTTTAGAGTCACATTACCATGGTCACCACAAAACAGTTGGAGTCATCATTATTTATAAAATGTTATTGGATGTCCAGATGGAAAATTTATAACTTAACTGGAGAATGAATTATTAATTTTATCCATTATTTTTACATTTGTGACTTTTAAAATATGTGTATTAATCATGGTTCCTCTAAACCTTTGCCCTAAGTTTGATTAATATATTTATGTTGTTTCTAGTTCTCAAATCAGGATAAACTTTGTTTTTATTCTGTAGAGTAAAAATTAAATTTCTAATTTAAGTTTTACAAGACTGACAAGAACATAGTTTAGCCAAGCCTATTAATGTCCATTTGGAGTATTGGCACTGGAAGCTGTTCAAAAACATATCAGCTTCTGTGGGGTAAGTTGAGATACAATGACCTACTACCAAATGGATAACTGGATAAAACTGAACACATGAAGGCTGTGTGAGCTTATTAAGCTTCTTACCTTGTATTTACTACTGGTATAGAAGTTTGATAAGCATTCTGATTTAAGTTTTAGTAAAAGTATGCTTAATGTTATTTAATAATAAATCAGTACTTATGAAAGGGCATGAGGTTTCAGATTTGGCATCAACAATGAGAGTACAGCAGGATAACTGCTGTGACAGTTATTTCAGCTCAAGACCAAAATTGACAATGCTACTGTTACTAAGTTCCCTGCTTGAGGTCTTAACTTCATCACAGAGTTAAGGGGGGGGGGGTTTCCCACAGGCTGATGGTGCTGGGCAATTTCAACCTAACTTCCTGGGATAGGTGAGGGTTTAGGAATTTGTGGCCACCATGACAACCAGAGATGTGACTCAGGTTTTTCTGGGGACAATTTATATTGGAGACAGCATACTAGATCTGGTTTTCATCTTGGGGCTGATTTTAACTGGTCTTCTCAGTTAAATCTTTATTTAAAATAATGTGGCAGCAGGGCTGAGCATTTAAGGTATAACTTTGAAAGTTCTAAACCTTCTGTTCCAGAAACTATTGCATACTTTCCTCAGTATGTAAAGGGGGAGATAAAGGAGGAGATACAAAAGTTAGACGATAAAATTTGTACAATGCAGGAGACAATAATTAAAAACGAACAAAAGATAAAGTCGGTTGAGGCTAAAACGGAACATATGGAAAAAAAGATGGACATAGTAACAAATAAAATGATGGCGGAACATAGGGAATTGGAAGGGAGCCATAATAAATTTGGAGATGGAGAAATTGATGGTATATCTCCGCTTTCAAATATCCCGGAAAACAAGGAAGAAAATCTTCCTGCACTGATGGCTGAGCTACTAGCTGAAATATTGCAAAAAGGTAAACAAGAATTGGAAAATGAAATTGAAGAGGCATATAGGATCCACACGAATTATGCACGGATGAATAGACTTCCGAGAGAAGTCCACATCAAATTTGTCAGGAAAAAAACGAGATGAAATATATAGTAAAACACGAAGACCCATTGATGTTCAAAGGAAAGGAGATTACTGTACTGAAACAAATTCCCAAAATAGTAAGAGAGCAAAGACAAAGTTATCATTTTCTCTCTACACAATTACTAAAATATAGAGTGATGTTTCGATGGCTCATCCCGGAGGGGATGTTGATAACGTGGCAGGAGAGAAAAAATCAGATTGACACATTAGAAAAGGCTCAGGAGTTCTATGATCATTATATAAGCAGGGAAGATGAACAAGACAGGAGGGAAGAAGAAGGAGAAAGTAAAAAGCCAGGGAGATCAGATTTCGGAAGAAAAAAATTGTAGAACAAGACACAAGAGACCGTAAGGAAGTAGAGCGTCAAGTGAGGGAAGGAGCCAGAACCAGAGCACAGACCGAGAACAAAGCGAGGATAGGACTGAGATCAATGGATAAGTAAGAAGATGGAAAATGAAATAAAGATGCTGTCACTAAATATAAACGGCATCAACTCAGCTACTAAATGTAAACAAATATTATCAAGATTACAGAAAGAGAAAATGGATATCATCTGCCTCCAGGAGGTACATATTAAGGAAAAACATAGTGCTCATAAAATGTCCTAAATTAGGGGAAGTATTTTTGGCATTGGCACAGAATAAAAAAAGAGGGATTGCTGTATATATAAAAGATTGGCTAAATCCTAGGAAAATATTTAGTGATAAAGACAGAAGAATTTTAATAATGGAAATAAGTACAAATTATAGGAAAATTCTGCTAGTAACAATTTACGCACCAAGCATAAAACAAGAAAAATTTTATAATAAATTACACAGGAAATTAATTAGAGGGCGAAAATATTTGTATAATAGGGGACTTCAATGGAGTGGTAGACAATAAATTGGATTATAAAACAGTGAAAGAAAACCAAAATAAAAGACAAAAATTACCAAATGCATTTTTTGAATTGGCAAAAGAGTTTAATCTAAATGATGCATGGAGACAATTAAATATACAGAAAAGACAATACACCTTCTTCTCTCATCCACATAACTCATGGTCCCGCATAGACATGGCTTGGATGAATCCAGAATTGATCAGTAATCTAGAAGAGATGGATATCATGCCGAACACCTGGGTGGATCATAGTCCCTTAATATTAAAATGGAAAGGTAGGGGCAAAAAGAAGAGATGGACATTAGATCAAAGAATTGTAAAAGAGAAACGTTATTCACAAATAATAGAGAAGGAATTAAAGATGTTTTTCAAACAGAATAGGAATGAAGATACTACAATACAAAATCTATGGGACACTGCCAAAGCTTATATGAGGGGGGGATAACTATTGTGTATATGGAGAGGAGAAACAAAGAGAAGAAGGAGCAACGAATGTCAACATTGGAGAAGGTGAAAAAATTAGAACTATCACTTCAGAAAGATACCCAAAGCAGGGAAATCAGAAAGGAAATAGAGTTAATGAAACATAAAATTAATGTACTACAACAGGAAGAAATGATAAGGAATATAAAATTGGCAAAACAAAACTATTTTGAATTGGCAAATAAACCAGAAAGATGGCTCGCCCACAAATTGAAAAAAAAAAAAAAAGCTAAAAAATTGATACAATATTTAGGAGACGAGCAAGGAAATTTACACTATAGAATTGAGGGGGGAAAATATTATTCAAAATTATTTTCAAATACTGTATAGTCAAGAAAACATTAAAGAAGAAAATATCATAAATTACCTACAGGAGAGGAACTTGCCAAATATAACAGATGAAGATAGGGAAATGTTGAAAGGGGAACTTACATTAACAGAGTTAAGAGAGGCAATTAAAAAACAGAAAAATAACAAAACACCATTCCGGCGGAAGTATATAAAAAATTTCAGGAAGTTTTGGAAGAAATTATGTTGGATATATATAACGAGATATTAGAGAAAGCCAAAATGCCAAATTCATGGATGAAGGCATATGTAGCATTAATTCCAAAGGAAAGTACAGACAATTCATTCAAAACTATAGGCCAATCTCGCTATTAAATGCCGTCTATAAAATCCTGGCAGAAAGATTAAAAAAGATATTAAATAAAATAATTCATTTGGATCAAAACGGGTTTTTACCCAAATGACAAATTAAGAACAATACAAGGATTATCATGAATATTTTAGAATACTATGAGGCTCATCCAGAAAAACAATTGGCAGTAATAATGATAGATGCACAAAAGGCGTTCGACAACTTGAATTGGCAGGTTTTAATTAATCAATTAATCGGGATGAAATTTGGCAAAAAATTTATAGAAATGATTAAAACAATTTATTCTAAGCAAACAGCAAAAGTTATGGTCAATGGAGATCTTACAGAAAAGGTCAATATAAACAAAGGGATTAGACAAAGATGTCCATTGTCCCACCCTCTTATTCATCCTTTCATTGGAAATATTATTGGCACAGGTAAGGGGAAATAAAAGGGTTAAAAATTAGAAGAGAAGAATATAAAACACAGGCCTTTGCAGATGACATGGCATTTATATTAGAGGACCCTTTGGAAACAGGAGAAAAACTCCTACTAGAAATAGAGAAATTTGGAATTGTAGCAGGCCTGAAAATAAATAAAAACAAAACAAAACAAAGATAATTACCAAGAATCTCACGCAAGGCCAAAACAAGAAATTAGAGGAAAATTAGAAGAATTCAAATTGTCAAAAAAGCAAAGTACGTGGGCATTTGGCTCACGGCAAGAACATCTTCAATAAAGGAAGACCACTACTTATAATTATTGCAATAAATTCAAAAAGATTTAGAAAATTGGGCAAAACTACAAATTTCTTTGATTGGGAGAATCGCCACAATAAAGATGAATATCTTACCTAAAATTTTATATTTGTTCCAAACAGTACCTTTAAAATTGGGAAAAACCTTTTTTTGACAAATTGAATAAAATTATTAGTAAATTTATATGGCTAGGGAAAAAGCCAAGAATCAAAATTAAAATGTTACAAGATGCCAGAAGTAAGGGGGGCTTTGGCCTTCCAGACTGGGAACTGTACCATCAGGCACCAGTAATGTCATGGCTCAGGGAATGGATAAATCTAAAGAATGGAAGAATGGTAAAGGATTCTTAATATATCTGTATGAAATTTATAGTTAATCCATTTTTTTATGTAACTGGAACTTGTTAGCTAAGATGTAATATAGATAATACTAAATATTGTTATATAATTTTCACTATATGTGTTTCCCCTCCCTTCTTTAACATTTGATGATCCTATTGCTTTATTGTTTTAACTTTTCTTTCCTTTTCTTCTAGATATTGTTCAATAATTTAACTAATTTAATAATAGGAATTACATTTACTTTTTTATTGTATAGACCTGAAATTAATTGTGAACTGATATTATTGATAATTGCTATTGCTATTGATATTGAAAATTCTGTATTCTATATTGATTTAAGATTAAGAAGAAAGATTAGAAATAGAAAGAAATATAGATACGGCTTGGGGTAAAATTTTAGATATATATGGTGTTGTGGGATACCCTTCTACAAAAAATTAAAATGTCAAACACAGCTACAATTACAAAAATAGTAAAAAAGACAACCCCTGTGACAGCTTCACCTGCAGGGCAGAAATTAATAACAGATATGCCATCTACTGAAAAATTAGGAACAGCAGCAGCTGTGCAAAACATGCAGACCTCTTTGAATATGATTCAAGAGGACATGATGAAAATGCAGGAAACAGTGCAAAACAATCATGAAGAAATGCAAAACAATCATGAAGAAATGAAAAGGATATGGGTGAGGTGAAGGGAGACATAAGAAAATTGGATGACGACTTCTGCTTGGCACCGCAGGCATTGTGGAGGGTCTCCTTAGACCGCCAGCCCCACGATCTCATGAAAGCCGCTTTGACAGCGCTAATTGGCTGTCTGGAGGCTGAAAAACCTCTCCATCGGGAGAAGAAGGAGAGGAGAGCTGGTGGGTGCGGGTAGAGCTCCCCGAAAGTCCTCTGGAATAATTCTGGTGACACAGAAAGCACAACTTCCGGCTGATTCACAGAGTCAGGAGGCTGCTCTCAATGATTTCAAAGAGTTTATGAAAGAAGCCATGAATAATCAAGCAACAGCAATGAAAGAAGCTATGAATAATCAAGCCACAGCAATGAATAATTTAACAGTACTTGTGGAAGGGAAATTAAATAAGGTTGAGGAGGATATAAAATCAATTAAAGAAGTGGTTGTAGAAAAACACGAAATAAGAGATGATATTGTTTTTGCAGTATCAGGATTGTCAAAACTTGTTATTCAGTTGGATGAGAAAGTGGAAGAAATTAATGAAGCCAATTTAAATTTGGAAAGCAAAATGGGAGATGTTATGACCAGAACAGAGAAAGTTGATGATGAATTGGTAATGTTACAATACAAGTCCATGGAATTTGCTTTGAGATTGAAAGGCCTGAAAGAAAACAGCAAAGAAAATTTAAAGGATATTTGTGCTGATGCTATTGCAGAGATAATTAAAGAAAGACCAGAAGAGGTGGCAAGCTGAATTGATAAAATCTACAGGGTTAACTCCTGGTTGGCAAGACAAAGACAGCTGCCAAGAGATGTGGTTTATTTTACAACCAGGAGGATCAGAAATGATATTTTACAAGCTTCCTACAAGAATAAGGTTCAGGTGGCTGGGCAAGAAGTGGTGGTTTTGAAAGAGATCCCTCCAAAGATGTTGAGAAGTAGAAAGGACTTTGGCTTTTTGGTAAATGAGCTGAGAAATCAACAAGTGGCATACAGCTGGGACGTTCCAACTGGTCTAATAGTGACTTATAATGGAGAAAGATACCGGTTAAACACAGTCTGGAAGGCAAAAGATTTCTATGTTAATGTTTTAAAGGCTGGATACCCACCCTCACCAGGGGGGAGCAGAAAGAAAATGGAGATGATACAACAAGAAAAAGATGGAAAGCAGATACAAACTTATGCTGAAGTTGCAGCTGGAGGAATCATCACGGAAGAAGATCTGGATCTTGGGGGTTTACCCCCAACTCTGGAACCACTCAAGAAGGGAGAACCGAAAGCACAACGACTGACCCGATCAATTTATAAACTTCAACAACAACAGTCAAAAATGCAACAATCTCAAGATCTATCTCAGGAAGTTCAGAAAACAGAAGCAGTGGGGGGGGGGGCTACGCCGAAGAGTAAGGTGGAGGAGGATCTTCAGCTGATAATAATAATAATAATAATAATAATAATAATAATAATAATAATAATAATAATAATAATAATATTTTATTTCTATACCGCCCTTCTCCCGAAGGACTCAGGGCGGTGTACGGCCTATTTAAAAACACAAGACAAACATCAATTTAAAATTTAAAATTATTAAATTAATTTGGCTCCATTTAAAATCCCAGAAATTTAAAATACTCCAATTTAAAATTATCATGTCAATAGCCCGGCCTGGCAGAACAACAGGGTCTTCAGTGCACAGCGAAATACCCGGAGGTCGGGGATCTTACGTATTTCCGGGGCAGTTCATTCCACAGGGCTGGAAATGGTTTGGGATGCTAGTAAGGCTTATATGAGGGGTATGTTAATACACATGAATAATAAACATAGACTAAAACAACAAAAGAAGCGGAAAGAGATAGAGGAAGAAATAAAAAAGAAAGAACAATTACTTATACTTAATCCAGGAGATAAGAAGGTAAAAGAAACAATAAATATATTATGAGGATAATTTAATATGTAAATGGCTGATCAGGTGGCAACTAGCTTACAATATGCTAAACATAATACATTTTGTAATGCCAATAAACCAGGTAGGTGGTTGGCCTACATGCTGAGGAAAAAACAGAAATCACGGGTCATTGGTAAAATAGAATATAGAGGTAAGGAAGTTTACCAACAGAATATGATTAAAAAGGCTTTTTTAGAATTTTATACAAAATTATATGCTAGTGACTCAATACAAAGTATAGATATAGATAGATACTTAAAGGAAGGGAATATTCCGGAATTAACGTTGGAACAGAGGGAAGGATTGAATCAACTAATAACTTCTGAGGAGATCATTGCTGCAATTAAGCAGTTAAAAACAGGGAAAGCTCCGGGAACAGATGGATTAACAGCTGTTTATTATAAGAATTTACAGCTTGAAATGGTAGAATTGCTTAGAGCTTTATTTTGTAAAATCCAATTAGGGGGAGGAGTTCCACCCCCTTGGAGAACAGCTTTTGTTTCATTGATTCCCAAAGAAGATCAAAACTGTATCAAACCTGAAAATTTTAGGCCAATTTCACTTTTGAACACTGATTATAAAATTTTTGCTAAGATATTAGCAAACAGATTAATGCCAGTTATGCAACAAACAATTCATAATGATCAATCAGGTTTTATAAAAGGGAGGCAAATGAAATATGTTAGACAAATTATTAACTTATTGGAATATTTGGAAAAAAATAACCAGGTCCCTGCAGTGTTCATATTTTTGGATGCAGAGAAAGCATTTGATCGATTGAATTGGCAATTTTTGTTTAAGAAAATAGAAAAAATGCATTTTGGGGAGTATTTTATACATTCAATTAGAGCAATATATCAGGAACAAACAGCACAAATAATAGTTAATGGAGACCTAACAGAAATCTTTAAAATTGAGAAAGGTACAAGACAGGGTTGTCCCTTGTCGCCATTGTTGTTTATCTTAACTTTAGAAGTTTTGTTGAATAAGTTACGTGAATCTGATAAAATAAAAGGAATTGTAATTAGACAGCAGGATTATAGATTAAGAGCGTTTGCAGATGACCTGGTTGTTACTTTATCTCAATTTATAGAAGTGGTTCCATATATGTTTGACATAATAGGTCAATATGGTAAGGTACCTGGATTTAAAGTAAATCAACATAAGACAAAGATGATAATTAAAAATATGTCCATATCTCAGAGAGAAGATTTAGGGAGAATAACGGGGTTTGAAATAGTTAAAAAGGTTAAGTATTTAGGAGTATATATTGCAGCCTCAAACACGAAACTGTTTAAAAACAATTATGAAGTTCTTTGGCAAAAAGTACAGAAAGAAATGGAAAATTGGAAAAAGTTACAACTATCATTACTGGGAAGGATAGCAGCAATTAAAATGAATGTTTTACCTAGGTTCTTATTTTTGTTTCAAATGATACCAGTGCTTAAGAAAGATGGAAATTTGTTGGAATGGCAGAAAGGGGTTAATACTTTTATTTGGGGTGGGAAGAAACCAAGAGTGAAACTGAAAATTATACAGGATGTACGTGAGAGAGGAGGCCTTAAAATGCCTAATTTAAGATTGTATTATGAAGCGGCTGTTTTATCACAAATTAGCAACTGGTTTAACTTAACTGAAGAAAGAATGTTAAACATAGAAGGCTATGATTTGTTATATGGATGGCATGCTTATCTGTTATATGAAAAAAAATGGATAAAGTGTTTAAGGGTCATATACTTAGAAATGCATTGTTGAGGGTTTGGAAAAAGTATCAATATAAGTTAAACTATAAGATACCGATATGGGCAAATCCTAGACATGCAATAGAAAATATAAGTATAGAGCAAAAAACAGAGGTGATTACTTATAAAAAGCTTCTTCTTTTGGAAAGGGGTAACTTGCAACTGAAATCTTTAGATGTACTAAAAGAAGAAGGGATAATCTATACATGGTTTCAGTATGGTCAGCTTCAAGCTAGATGGAGGGAAGATCAAAAAATTGGTGTTATGCAAAATGAGGAAAATTTGGTGAAACAGATTAGAGATCAAAGTCAGATGCATATTAAAAGGTTGTATAATGCTTTATTGGAAATAGATTCAGAAACGAAATTGGTTAAGGATTGTATGATAAAATGGGCACAAAACTTTCAGGAACCAGTGATGATGGAAACATGAGAAAAGATTTGGGTCAGAAATGTTAAATTTACGCAAGCACAAAATTTGAGAGAGAACTTTTATAAAATGTTTTCTAGATGGCACTTAGATCCTAAAAAATTATCATGTATGTACCCAAATTTGCAAGCTAAATGTTGGAGATGTGAATGTGATGATGCAACCTATTATCATATATGGTGGACCTATAAGAAAATCAAGGCATTTTGGATAAAAATTTGGTGGGTGATGCAGAACGTTCTGAAAAAAAGGTTGAAATTTACTCCTCAATTGTTTTTATTGGGTATAACGACGGATTGTACAGTATTAGAGACTAAATTGATCTTGAACTTAATATCAGCAGCAAGGCTGTTGGTAGCGCAATACTGGAAGAAGGACTTTTTGCCTACTATTGAAGAGTGGATACTGAAAGTAACGAATTTAGCAGAAATGGCGAAAATCTCAGCGTATTTGAAGGACTATACACAAGAAAGATACGTATCGGAATGGAGAAGATGAATTGATTATATTCAAAATAAGTATCAGACAAGAAAATATCAAATAGCTTATGAATGAACGTTAAGTATTAGAAGTATTATGTTATCTATAGTGGAGTTAAGGTTTCAGGGGGGGGATTTAGTAGTCTGAGGATAGATAGGTTAATTTAGCTTATGATTGTTAATTGAAGTACCCTGTATTTTGCTCTGGGAAGTCTCGGGGGGGAGGGGAGGGAAAGGGTGGGGGGAATATTGGGGGGGGAATTCTTTTTTTTTGTAAAACTTTTCAATTAAAAAAAAAAGAAAATTGGATGACAAAATGGAAAAGATTCAGGAATCAATAGCAAACAATGAACAAAAAATAAACGTAATAGAGGCTAAGGTAGAGAGAACCAAAAAGAAACTGGAAGCTGCAGAAGAGAGATGGGAAATGGAGAAAAAGGAGTTGGAGGAGACAATGACCCATCGAGTTAGAGAGATCCTCCTATTACTTAAGATTTTGAAATGTGGTAGAAAACAAAGAAGAGGATCTATGTAAACTCATAGTGGAATTACTAGCAGAACCCCTACATATAGATAGACAGGAATTAAGGAACAGTATTGATGAGGCTTACCGAATTTATACAAATTATGTGAAACGACATAGACTATCACGTGAAATCCATGTCAGATTTACAAAGAAATCAATTCGTGATGAAATGTATAGATAGGCAAGGGAAGATAAACTGATGTTTAAAGGGAAGGAGATCATAACATTAAAACAATTACCCAAAAGAATCCATCTCCTGCCGCTTGGGACTCGGAGCGGTAAACAGCGTCTGGTTCGGGGAGCAGCCGGATTTTGCTCTCCATTTCTCTCTCGGCCCCCTGCAAGCTCTCGTCTCTCGAGGAGCGCTCCCTGAAGTGGTGCGGGAAACTTTGGTTGGGCTTCTCGAGAGATGAGAGCTTGCAGGGGGCCGAGAGAGCAGTGGAGAGCAAAATCCGGCTACTCCCCGAACCAGACACTGTTTACCGCTCCGAGTCGGCAGGAAACAAGGGCTGCCTTGCGCCGCAAATACACCAAGGTGGAATCCTGATGCCGCACTTACAGCAGAGAGAAGAAGCTGGATTTTGCTCTCCATTGCAGACACCAGATTGGCCCCCTGCAAGAGAATGAGAAAGAGAAAGTGGGGGAGAGTATGGGAGAGAGAGAGTATGGGAGAGAGAGAAAAAGAGAAAGAGGGGGGGAGAGAGAAAGAATGAGAGAAAGAGGGGGGAGAGAGAGAAAGAGGGGGGAGAGAGAAGGGGAGAAAGAGTGGGGGAGTGAGAGAAGGGGGAGAGAAAGAGAATGAGAGAGAGAGTGGGGGAGAGAAAGAGAATGAGAGAGAGTGGGGGAGAGAGAGAAAGGGGGAGAGAAAGAGAATGAGAGAGGGTTAGGGTTAGGGTTAGGGTTAGAGAAAAAGAATGAGAGAAAGGGAGTGAGAGAAGGGAGAGAAAGAGAGAGAGAGAGTGGGGGAGAGAGAGAAAGGGGGAGAGAAAGAAAGAGAGGGTTAGGGTTAGGGTTAGAGAGAGAAAGAATGAGAGAAAGGGGGAGAGAAAGAAAGGGGGAGAGAAGGGGAGAAAGAGTGGGGGAGAGAAGGGAGAGAAAGAGAAAGAGAGAGAGTGGGGGAGAGAGAAGGGGAGAGAAAGAGAATGAGAGAGAGAGGGGGAGAGAGAAGGGGAGAGAAAGAGAAAGAGTGTGTGGGGGAGAGAGAGAAAGGGGGAGAGAATGAGAGAAAGTGGGGGAGAGAGGGAGAGAGAAAGGGGGAGAGAATGAGAAAGAGAGAGAGTGGGGGAGATGGAGAGAAAAGGGGGAGAGAGAATGAGAGGGAAAGAGTGGGAGAGAGGGAGAGAGAGAAAGAGGGGAAGAGAGAAAGAAAGAGGGGGAGAGAGAAAGAGAATGAGAGAAAGAGTGGGAGAGAGAGAAAGAGGGAGAGAGAAAGAGAGAGAAAGAGTGGGGGAGAGAGAAAGAGGGGGGAGAGAAAGAGAAAGAAGTGGGGGAGAGTGCCTGAAGGACCCTATCCCGTCACTGGGAGTCCAGGTGCTTCAGCAAGTGGCACGCTGGATTCATATTAGTGGTCCATGAAATTTAAAATTATGAACTTGGTGGTCCCTGAGGTCCAAAAGGTTGGGGACCCCTGCTCTGGAGGATTTAAGTAGCTTAACTGTGCTTGCTTGCCAATACCAGAATTACAGAGTTGGAAGGGACCTTTGGAGGTCTTCTAGTCCAGAGATCTCCAACCTTGACAACTTTCTCTGCCTGGGCCTGATGCTTCCTGAGAGCCAGGGGGTCTCTGCAAATGGGACTCCCTCCCCAAAAGGCTGGCCCCAAAGCCCTAGCTCAGAGGTCTTCAAACTTGGCAGCTTTAAGACTTGTGGACTTCAATTCCCAGAATTCTCTAGCTAGCATAGCTGGCTGGGGAATTCTGGAAGTTTATTTATTTATTTATTTATTTATTTATTAGATTTTTATACCGCCCCCTCTCCCGAAGGACTCGGGGCGGTGAACAGCCAAAATTAAAAAACATACAATATAAACAATTAAAATACATTTAAAACAGAATTAAATCCAAAATGGCTCCCCAATTTAAAACGCCTTACCCATGCCCCTATAAATAAGACGAATTTAAAATTTAAAAATTTAAAATTTCCACATTTAAAAAGGGGGAAGATTTAGGCCAGGCCAGCTTGATAAAATAGAAAAGTCTTAAGCGCGCGGCGGAAGGTGCGCAGATCCAGGATCCTACGTATCTCCGGGGGGAGCTCGTTCCAAATCGTAGGTGCCCCCACAGAGAAGGCTCTCCCCCTAGGGGCCGACAGCCGACATTGTTTGGCCGACGGCACCCGGAGGAGCCCCTCTCTATGGGAGCGTACTGGCCAGTGGGAGGCTATTGGTGGTAGCAGGCGGTCCCATAAATAACCAGGTCCTAAGCCATGGAGCGCTTTAAAGGTGATAACCAGAACCTTGAAGCGCACTCGGAAGACCACCGGGAGCCAGTGCAGCTCGCGCAGGAGAGGTGTTACATGGGAATTCCATGTCGCTCCCATCACCACCCGCGCGGCCGCACTCTGCGCCAGTTGGAGCCTCTGAGTGCACCTCAAGGGGAGCCCCATGTAGAGAGCATTGCAGTAGTCCAGACGAGAAGTAACGAGGGCATGAGTGACTGTGTGTAGGGAGTCCCGATCTAGATAGGGACGCAACTGGTGGATCAGGCGAACCTGATGAAAAATCCTCCCGGACACGGCCGTCACATGCTCTTCTAACGACAGCCGTGAATCCAGAAGGACACCCAGGTTGCGAGCCCTATCCATGGGGGCCAATGATTCGCCCCCAATAGTCAGCGATGGCACTAGCTGACTATATCGGGACGTCGGAAACCACAGCCACTCGGTCTTGGATGGGTTGAGCCTGAGCCTGTTCCTCCCCATCCAGGTCCGTACGGCCTCCAGGCACTGGGACATCACTTCAAGGGCATCGTTGGGGTGGTCCGGGGTGGAGATGTACAGCTGGGTGTCATCCGCGTACTGATGGTACTTCACCCCAAAACCACAGATGATCTCGCCCAGCGGCTTTACATAAATGTTGAACAAAAGGGGCGAGAGGACCGATCCCTGCGGCACCCCACATATGAGGGGCCTCGGGGTCGACCTCTGCTCCCCTGTCAACACAGACTGTGACCGGTCAGAGAGAAAGGAGGAGAACCACCTTAGTACGGTGCCTCCCACCCCCAACTCTTCCAACCGGTGCAGCATGATACCATGGTCGATGGTATCAAAAGCCGCTGAGAGATCTAACAGGACCAGGACAGAGGAGCAGCCCCTGTCCCGAGCCCTCCAGAGATCATCAACCAACGCGACCAATGCCGTTTCCGTGCTGTACCCAGGCCTGAAACCCGACTGGAACGGATCCAGATACGACGCTTCATACAGGTACTGGGGAAGCTGTCCCGCAACCACACTCTCAACAACCTTCGCCACAAAACGAAGGTTGGAGACTGGACGATAATTAGCCAATATTGCCGGGTCCAGGGAAGGCTTCTTGAGGAGGGGCCTCACCACCGCCTCCTTAAGGGCGGCGAGGAAGACACCCTCACCCAATGAAGCATTTATAATCCCCTGGAGCCAGCCTCGCGTCACCTCCCGGGAAGCCAGCACTAACCAGGAGGGACACGGGTCCAACAAACATGTGGTCGCGTTCAATCTACCCAGAATCCTGTCCACGTCATCTGGGGTCACAGGATCAAACTCATCCCAGATAACAGTCTCAAGACCTGCCTCCGTCACTCTCGCTGGATCTACCCAGTCAGAGTCCAGACCTTCCCGAATCTGAGTGATTTTGTCATACAGATACTGAACAAAGTCCTCGGCTCTTCCCTCCAAGGGGTCCTCCCGCGCTTCCTGGCGGAGCAGGGAGCGGGTCACCCTAAACAGGGCGGCCGGGCGATTATCTGATGACGCAATAAGAGCAGCAAAATGCGTACATTTTGCTGCTTTTATCGCCACTAGGTAAGTCCTAATATGGGATCTTACCAGTGTCCGGTCCGATTCAGAAAGACTAGCTCTCCAACTACTCTCTAGGCGTCTTTTCTGGCGCTTCATCTCCCTTAGCTCCTCGGTAAACCAAGGAGCCAGGTGGGATCTGCGCCGGGTCAGAGGCCGCAAAGGCACGACTCGATCCAGGGCCCCAGCGGCCGCCCTATCCCAGGCGGCCACTAGGTCTCCAGTCGAGGCGTGAGCCAGAACCTCAGGAATTGGCCCAAGCTCCGTCTGGAACCTATCGGGTTCCATCAGGCGCCTGGGGCGGTACCATCTTATCGGTTCCGCCTCCCTGCAGCGGGGTGCCGCGGTACGAAGGTCAAGGCGAAGGAGAGAGTGATCCGACCATGACAAGGGCTCGATGACTACATCCCCTATCTCAAGATCACTCAACCACTGTCCAGAGACAAAAACCAAGTCCAGTGTGTTTCCCCCCATGTGCGTAGGGTCATGAATTAGCTGGGTCAGGTCCATGGCTGTCATGGAAGCCATAAACTCCCGAGCCACCTCAGACGTCTCACCCACGGACGGCAGGTTGAAACCCCCCATGACCATAAGTCTGGGGGTATCAACCGCCACCGCGGCGATAACGTTGAGTAGCTCAGGCAGGGTTGCTGCCACGTGGCAGGGAGCCAGGTACGTGATCAGCAAGCCCATCTGAACCCCATGGCCCCACTTCACAAGGAGGGACTCACAACCAGCTGTCTGAGGTACAGTGGTCTCCCTGGGCCTAAGGCCTTCTCTAATAATAACCGCTACTCCCCCGCCCCTCCCCTGTGACCTCGGCTGATGGAATGCGTGGAAGCCTGGTGGGCACATTTCTACCAGAGGGACCCCTCCCTCCGGGCCCAACCAGGTCTCCGTAATACCCGCCAGGTCCGCTCCCCCCTCCTGAACAAGATCACAGATGAGGGGGGCTTTATTTACTACGGACCTGGCGTTGCACAACATCAGATGAAGGCCCGGGCCGTGAGGATCTGTGCAACCTGGCAAACGGGTGGAGCCTTGGGGGCCGGAGCACCCTACCGCTTGGAGACAGCGGGTGCGTGCTCCCTTAACATGATATGGCCCCCTGCTCTCGCCATATCTACCCCTCCCACTCACAGTACTGATGGTAAAAACACAGTCCGAACAAGCTCGACCCCCTCCATTGCCCCCGGGTCCCCCACCCGCCCTGCCGCGGGTTGTGGCCGGGCCCGACCCTCCCCTTGGTGGGTTATCCCCCAAACTCACGACCCTAATTCCAATACCACCCCCCTCCCCCCTCCCCAAACCCCTTAAAAGATTAGACATAGACAATTTTAAAAAACCCCGCAACCCCCTCTTTGCGACATGCCACCTCTCGGGGTTCCAAAGCCCGTCATCGAGGTAGGCCCTCGATAGAGTGGAGGGCCAAGCCTGCGAGAGGGGGGAGTCTCGCAGACCAAGAAGCTCCGCTGCTGAGTACAGTTTGGTCATAGTGGATCCTGAGGGTCCTTAAAAAGGACAGGGAAGAAGATAGGGAAGTGGGGAATCTCACACATAATTCACAGGACCAAGTCCACTGTCCCCTCACAACAGAGGACACAGTCACAATCCACAACGACCACAATCCAAGGGGGAAAATCGATCCAACCACCCTCTCACGGTGATTAGGTCAGCTGGTCCGTCCCCATTTGAGGTGAGGTGGCAGCAATAGAGTCAGTACATCCAAACAGTGTCCAGGGATCAGGTCCAAAAAACCGCCGTCTCATGGCGGTTGGTCCGATGGTCGGGTCCCCACCGCTGGTAAAGTGCTTATGTGTGAACACATCCTGATTCAGCCCTCAGGAGGCCCCAACACCAGGCCACCCTCTCACGGTGGCCAACTGGTGTCCAGCCCCCTTAGCCGAAGGGATGCAGCCATGAGCCGACCTCCATTTTCCATAGCCCTCTCCACAGTCAGGGGGTTCAACTGGTAGTGAGAACATAGCGAAAGTGAGTCCCACAGGCTAAAGTTGGTCCGAGTGGGCCCGGTCTTGAAAGGGAGCGCTGGAGGAGAGACAAATGGGGCGGAAGTGGGGCAGTTGTTTCAAGTCCCCAATCCCCGCACAACCACAGTTTGAGGCCACCTGAGACCTGGGAAAAAGTCACACCAGGTCCTTTTCGCCCCAGCCATGGTTGCAGGTCTCCCGGTCTTATTTAGTTCTCGTTGGTTCATTGCCCCCCCAACTCCTAAACTCCGACTCCAGCTCCAAGGGGGGTGTCGCCAACGCCCTCTGACCACCAGGCAGCCTCCACCGCCATCGCCATTGCCGCTGCGCCATCGTCACCAGACTAAAAAAGCCTGGCGACGCCCCAGAGATCTTCGGGGGTGCCCAGCACGTCTTGTAACTCTTCGGGCAACCCGCCCCCGGGCTTAAGAACTTATTGCGCAGTGGCGCCCCGGCGCAATGCCGCCCTGGCGCTTGGATGGCCTCCGGCTTCGGAAAACGCTGCCGACGCCCAGCTGATCAGCCCGGCACTCCCGGCACTCCCGACATCGCGCTGTCCTCTCTGCTCAGTCACGGAGGAGAAAAAACCCTCTCCGTGCTGGCAGAGAGCTCCCCTGACCAGTCCTGGGGGTCATAGCTCTTCAAAACGACCCCAAAGGACCCAAAAGGTAGGTCGGCGCCCCATCCTCAAATCGCGGTCCCAGTGGGCGCCGCCATCTTTGAGTTGAAGTCTGCCAGGCTTAAAGTTGCCAAGGTTGGAGATCACTGGACTAGAAGATAAATGATGGCATAAATGATGACTGGTCAAAAGTGCGAGGACCTGTCAGAAATCACTTTTTTCAGCCCTCTGGGTAGTCCCTATGTGCACATGGACTACTCAGAGGGCTGAAAAAGTTATTTTTGACCGGTCCTCGCACTTTTGACCAGTCCTTGAACTTACGACTGTCCTCACATTTTACGTTTTGTGCCCTATCTTGTCACCGTGGTGAAGAGAAGTAGTGGTGAAATGACTGACACGGTTGTTAAGAATGCCGCAATGGGTATAAATGTGAGGATGGTCATAAGTGCGAGGACCGATCAAAAATATGAGGATCAGTCAGAAATGCCTTTTTTCAGCCCTCTGAGTAGTCCCTATGCACATAGGCATGCCCACCCAGTCACATGATCAGCTAGCCACGCCCATCCAGTCAATGACCACCAAGCCACACCCCCAACTAAGCCACTCCCACAGAACCGGTTGTTAAAAAAATTGAATCCCACCACTGGAGGAAAGCATAGGCTGGCTAACAGTTAAAGCAAAACTGTAAACTAGCAAAAAATAAAAAGGCGTGGAGGAGACTATACCTGGGGATCAATGGAAATAAAGTTGTGAACCAGTTAAAAATAGGGGTAGGGGTGGAGGAAAGCATTGCTGGAAGACAACCATCTGAGTTGTGAACTAGTTTTACATTAAATTTAGGAGGAGTAAAGGAGAAGATTGGTATGCAGTTCAAACTATACTGTGAACTAGCCAAAATAATTAAGGTAAGGAATGGAGGAAGTATTGCTGGAAAGCAGCTGATTAAGATGTGAACCAGCTTAAAAATAAACCTAGGAGGAAGTGGAAGAGACATTATTGGAGAATAGTAATTGAACTATGAACCAGTTAAATAAATGGAGAAAGGAATATTGGAAATTATAACTGGGAAATAGATATTTAAACCATGAATCAGTTAAACAGCTAGTCTAATAGAATTTGAGAATAAATTTGAAGTATTAAGGTAAAATATTTTGGAAGTAATAAAATATAGAAAGAAACATTGATTTATTTTAAAATGATTTTAAGAGAGGAGGAAAATATTTTTTGTCAAGAATTGGATATCTGTTGTCATTTAAGAGAGATAAAATATAGTTTTGAGGCAATGGGTCTTAGGATTGAGGAATATATATGAAATATTAATTGTTAAAATGATAAAGATTTAGAATCGTGTTTATTGTTTAGAATTTTGGGTGTTATAGTAGAATGATAAATGTTTAGAATAAGAATTTTGTCCTTTTTTGTTGTTGTTCTTTTTAAAGATTTTAAAATTTGGAACAAAATTGATTGAGGGAATGTGAATAATTGTACTTATTTTAAGCCGGACCAAACCCCTGCTCTAAAAAGATGTGTTTTATGTTAAAAAAAATAAAAAAAATTGGAAAAAAAAAAGAAAGTCCCAGTTTGGTTGTCTACAATGGAAGCAATGATACATCCAAATACCACAGACCTAGATAAAATGGTGAGATACGCAGATTTATTAGACACAAAAGGAGAATTAAAATCAATACAAGATTTGAAAAAACAAGGAATAAATTTGGAATGGTGGCCATATTTACAAATCAAAACTAGATTTAAAAAAGATAAGGAACAATTTGGCATAAACAGGAAACAATTGGAATTAGATAAATTAATGTAAGATCGGGAAGAAAAATGATTACAAATATCTATAATTACCTATTAGGATACAAATTGGAAGAAGAAACAGTAAAGGAAACAATAAATTGGGCTAGGAATTTCAGACATACCATAGAATTGGATAAATGGGAAAAATTGTGGGAGAAAAATTATAAATTGAATACGGCAGTATCATACAAAGAAAACAGCTATAAAATGTTTTATAGGTGGCATTTAGCACCAGCGAGACTGGCAAAAATATACCCCAATTTATCACCCCAATGTTTGGAGATGTGGTCACAAACTAGGGTCATACTACCACATGTGGTGGATGTGCCCTAAGGTGAGGAAATTTTGGTATAAAATTAAAGGGTGGTTGGAAGAGATTACGCTCGAAAAGATAGATTTTAAACCAGAGATGTTCCTCCTGGGAATGATTGATAGAAAAATGGAAAAAAGTTTCTATTACATTATATTGCATAGTCTAATGGCGGCCAGAATTACTCTAGCGCAAATGTGGAAGTCGACCAATACCCCATCGGAAGAAACAATAATGAGGAAAATCCTTGAATGCGCTGAAATGAATAAATTAATGATGGAGATTAAAGAAAGACTCGGATTATTATAAAGTGTGGAATAGGTTTTATACATGGTTGGAAAACAGAAATTAAATTAAGAAATAAGAATATAAAATTAAACTGGATATTAACATACATGGATATAAATGTAAATAATGATCCTGATAACAAAAGTTAATTATGAATATTTAAAAATAAAGAGAAGGAGTGGGAGGATAAAAACTAAGAGTAAAGACAAAGTCGATGCAGAAAGTTGTAAAATTGTATATATCTGTTGTTAGTAGTATATTTTAACGTCTGATGTGCGTGTGTTTTTGTTTTTTGTTTTTGTCTCTTGACTTCTATTGCTATTGTGTGTTTGGTTTTAAAAAGTGAAATACTCAATAAAAATTATTTTTTTTTAAAAAAAATAAAATGTATGTATATATAGTTGGTTATAGATATTATCAAAGATGCTGGTATCGGAAAGCTGTAAAAATGTAACAATGATGTTAAAGATGTAAATGTTGAATAAAAATTATTTTTTTTAAAAAATGCATAATTTTTGCTAATTAAAAGCAGAGCTGTTTGTTTTAAAAGCAACTTTTAATTTATTTGTCTCTTAGTTATTTTATACTTCAACATTTGTCGTTAAAGTATCACATTCTTAGTATTTTACTTCTGAATTCCAATGTTAAGTAAATTTATCATGCAGCTATTCAGCAAAATTAACATCTGTTTATATACACAACTATCACTTCTATTCTTCCCCCAACAGTTATAGTCTTTTATTAGATCTGGATTTTTTGCATGCTTCAGTTAAAACATGCAGCTACCATGTTTTTTCTTCCCCCATCCTCTCATATTTATGAGAGATTTATATCTGTGGGATTTGTTTTAGCAGTAACGAGAATATGCTATCCTGCTTAAACTTGTTTTTTAAAAATATATAACTGGCTATGACTCATGGTCTGATCAGAAAACCTGAGATATATTCAGATTTTCATTCTTCTTCTTGGGCTGGGTGCAAGGAAGGAATAGTAGCCACAATTAAATATTGTTAAAATATCAGCAATTCTACATATATAACACTAAATCTAATTCTGTAGAATGTAATAATGCAAAGAGTGGTCTTGTAGTTAAATGCAGAACTTTGAGTCAACTTCAAAGGTCTCTTTATATTCTCCAAGCTGTCAGAATAGAAGCAGAGGGTTTAGCCTTACTTTTTCATGGGAACAATGTAACAGGGAAACTTACCTTGTCTTTTTTGCAAAGATAATAAGATACCCTGAAAGAAAATGATATAATGTGTCTTTCTCAAGTCGAATGGCACTAGCAGGCAAATACAATTAGGATTCATTGGGTAGAAAACCTTAAACCTTTTCCAGAACTGCCTGCTTAAGAAATTTTTCAGTATTCTATTTCGTTATTTGTCTTAGTATTGAACTTAAATAATAGTAGCAGCAACTATAACAAAGTTGATAATGTGTTTTCAGTGCAAATGCACTCTTTGTTGTCTCGTTAATTTTAATTTTGTATTCATAACTCAGGCTTCCCAATCAAATTCCTCTTATTGTGTTGGACTATTTCCCCTTCTTCTCAAAACTATTTAGGAATGATGGGAACTCCATCAGCCTAAGAATACCAGATTGACGTAGCCTGTTTTCCAAAATCAAAATAAAGGTGAAGTTTTCCAGGAAAGAGAAATAATTGATCAATCTTTAAGAATATGTTGGTAACTATTTTGGTGAGATAGGAATAGAAAAAAAAAAGCTTGGTATTTGTCTATCCAGTTGCTGTTTTTATTCACAATTTAGGAATGTTCTTGTTTAAAATAATGTATTGCACACAGGCTGCATTTCCACAGCCTGCTTTATTGATATGATAGCAGTACATTTTGCACCACTTACAGCTCACTATTACTGTTATTGTTTTAGGGATCCTCATGGACCATGATAGCCCAGATCTTCAGGGCTACCTCAGGGTGTAACACTAGCAATGCATCTCCCAGTTATACAAATTATAAAGCTCTCTCAATTGCTACTGAGAACTGATACACAGACGTTACTTATTTAAATGCTTCCAATATATAAACAAAGTTTCTTCAATATTATGGTATGAGTTCTTAGATCTATATCCGCATCTGAAGAGCAGTAATTGTACTGTGAACATGATTTGGAGAGGGATTCATACTGCTGGATACATGTTTACTTTCCTCCATAGTTTTCTGTAAGATTTATAATATTCCATTTATATTGTGACTAACTAGTTAGTTCTTACAAAGTCTAGCCATAAAAGTAGGTTTTAAACAATTCTACCATATAGGTCACATCACATTACTTTCCCAGTTCTTTTCCCAACAATTTAATTTCTAATCATCATATCCTAATGGTGAGCAAATGATGGTAAATTACTCCATGTGATGATACTAATTATAGGAATATTTAAATTGTGCAGAGCTTGTACACATGAGTTGGGGCATATGTCTATAGGAATCCATTGTAAATTACCATAATCAGTATATTGATATAGAATGTCAGGAAAGATATTGGAAGCTATACTCAAACATGGCCTTGCTTTTGCTGAAATATTCTAGGAATATGTAAGTAGAATGACAAAGAAAATTAAGAAACACTTAGACGTTTTATACTTCAGTCTGTCTGCCCCTCTTTTCCTTTTTTTGGCATGACAACAGAGGCAAATAGGAAGAACTCTGAAATGAATTAGTGAAATGACTTGAAAATATAAATAAGCTTTGTCTTCAGGGAAAAACATTCCACCCAGAAGGAGAAAACTGGAGATCATTACAGATAAATAATGATCACACAGATAAATAACAATAGCAGCCTGCAAGAAAAATCAATTCTATGTGGACATTGTTTTACATTTCCTTTAACATGAATATCACACAATAAATGTAAATACAGTTTAATTCTTAGGGTGCTCATCTTATCATGCATCCTTCCCCAACCTGCTGCCTCCAGAGTGTTGTTTAATGTATTTATACTGCTCAATATGCCAAGCATCCTGAGTTAAAAACAAAGCACAATACTTAAAAAAAATCTTTCTTAGAGATGAAGATTTGTAATCTTGCGATAATATAGATACTGTATACTGTATATCATCTATATTATATATAATACAGATAGTCATCTGCTAAACAGAATGCGGCCGTGCTGGTGGTTACAGGAGCTCCCCGTAAGCCTGGCCAGATGTGAGGCAACATAACATGAGGCAAGGAGAGGGGAGACCGGCAGAGGAGCCTGGAAGAGCCAGCAACATGAGCATCAACCAGCTTGTGTGAGCTAGTTCGTCCCCTGCGATGCATAGGCATGCAAGTGCCAAACAGAATAAACTAGCAATTTAGGCTATCAGGACTGCATTGTGTCTAGAATTTGTAGATTTTCCTGACATTGTATGCCATATGCTAAATAAATAAACTATGGAAATATTTTTGAGGTCGTGCATATTGAAAAGGCTATGTTTGTCTATGACCATAATAAATTTTTGATTTGATACAGAAAAACAGATAACTAGTATCCTTGTCTAATGGAATTAATGGAACTACTTTATTTTGAACTTATTCCCTTATTAATTAAAAAAAAGATAGTGGCATTTCACAAGATACGAATAATTTTTTAAAACAATATACACAGTAAATAAAAATCTGATTTTTTAAAAACATGTTCAGTTTATTCTATAATGGAACATGAGCTGGTTCATGTAAAGTTAATGTGACAAAACTGAAACTCAGCATATTTAATAAAAAGTAAACTTTTTTAAAAATTTATTTCAATCCCTGGGAAGTAGAAACCTAACTGAAGTAAAAATATTCACGTGTCTGTTATAGTGCAATCTGTAAAAAGGAGACTGTTTGGATTAATAGCATAATAAGCTATATTTTGTTCCAGGCTGTAATATTTAGGTCAATAAGCACCATTTGAATAACTACACCATTTGATACAACCCTTTTGTATCCTTTTAATTTTTCTTCCTCTACTTCTCACCCCTCTTTTATGGATTAGCATATTATTTGTTTGTTTTTATTTGTTAACCAAATTTATATAGTCAATCATCTCACCTGGGGCAGGTGAGAAATCGGAAAACACAACAAATAATGGCAAAAAGATAAAATATTACATGATCCCGGCTAATGTATCCGTCGTTTATGGCTTCATGTTGCATATGAAATAAGCCATTGTTGTAGTAAATCCTAGTTAAAATCAATCATAGTACAGCATACTGTGTGAACCTAGACTTTAAGGCAGCTTTCTGTATACAAAAAACTTAATGTATAAATCTTTTCTATTCCAAGTCAGATCATCAACCAACCCTATATAGTACTGTTACATTGCTGTTTTCCATAACTTAATGCCACAGTATCCTTTCCAGTCTTCCCTAAAAATGCTTGGTATGTTTTGTATGCTATGTATGTGTTCTGCTTTGTTGGGAAGGAGGAGAGAAGGTTGCTTTGTATGCAAAAGATTTCAAGTTTCATTTTCAGTTTGTCTGGTATGGCTGTCAGTAACTCCTCATGAGCCTCTCTGGAAAACTGCTGTCAATGGTATACTCAGCAATGAGCTTGAAGTTTGACTTCGTATAAGGCAGCTTCCTATGTTTCTATATTCTTCTGACCATCACAGTTCCAAAAACTATTATAGTCATATTTTATGTTGGAAGTAACCCAATCTTTCCAAAAGTTTTAGCTTAATACATTCTTGATAAAACATTTGCTTCTCCTATCCTGCTGCAGAGTGGGTCATTAATGGGTTAATGGAATCTGATCTGTCAGGAGACTGAGTCAGAATTTTGTGGCCATGCCTCCATGCCTCTGCTTCCTGTCCCAGTTTTCGACTCAGTCCGTCTGAGAGAGACATCTTTGGCAGTTGCTCTCCATTCAACTCATTTTTGAACCAACTACACTACAGGTTTTTATTATTTATTTATAATTTATTCTGGGGGTTAGTGTGCTGGCCACATCAGTCTAGGCTGATAAAGCCGCCACTACTAAGAAAAAGGGGGTGGCTACCTCTTGGGGCCCAGGCCTAATAGGGCTTGCCAGTTTTGCTTGGCATTCCCCCCCTCCCCCCCAAAGAAGCCCTCCCTCACCCCTCCACAGCCACTATCACCAACACAGCTTCTAGCCACCACCGCTGCCACTACCACCAACGATATTAGTACCATATTGCTTCGCCACTGCCCCCATATTAGCGGCAAAGTAATCAGCCGCAAGGCAGTCTTTTGCTGCTGAAACCATTTGAATTGAACAGCTGGGAGGCGGCTTGAAATTCGCTGCCGATTCCGCCACTGCCACTGCAATAGGCTTGGTTCGGAGCCTTCTCAGAGGAGAAGCGCTCCACTGCGGTTGGCTCCGCTGCCGTTTTTGGGGTGCCCTGGTGCCTTGGGAGCCTTCTCCCTTACCTTTGAGAGGTGGTGGCCATTTTGGGCAGGCCATGAGGCTTGATTCAGCTTTGGTGGCCATTTTGGATTCTGGCGGCGGCCATTATGGGAGGCTATTCTATGTCTCTATAGAAGTGCCTAGTCAGGGGGCGGCCATTACAAGCATTGCCAGTGGGTGTGTCAAGGGCTGCGGTGGCTATTTTGTTTCACAACAAGAACAGATATTCCTCTGGACTTCTGCAATTCCTAGTGGTACCAGTTTAAAGCCTGTTTTTCTTCTGCTGCACTTTGGCAAGTATTGTCACAAAAGGGCCTGGCACAATGTGGGGGGGGGGCAGGCGCAAGCAGCACTGTCCAGGTCTAGTGATCAGCCTGTTGTTTAGCCATCTCCTCAGATCCTTCAGCAGCCTCTCCCCAGCCTTCCCTTCAGGGTGAAGTTGGAAGGCTTTCTCCAAGCCCCACTATTTCTGAAGCACAAGAGCTGCTTGTTGCCAGGGAACAACCTAAACTGCCCAATCCATTTATTTGTGATTCTCACTCTGAGACCCCTAAGTCCAGCAAGGCTCCAGATCCTGTTGAGCTTCAGCTGGACAATTTACCAGACAATGTTCAATTATTAATATCTAGAGCCATTTCCTCAGGCATTGCTGCAGGCATCCGCAGCCATAGGTCCTCATCTGTGGTTTCTGAATATCTCAGTAAACAGGCTCATTCCTCTCCCCAAGGCAGTCTTACTGAACATTCCCATCACTCTCCTTCTCCTTCAGAGGGCAGTGACTTGTCTGAGGATGAAGATTCAGCCTTACCAGATACACCGGCCTTCACTGGGCTTTTTCCAGCTGGCCTTTTTAAGTCCTTACTACACAAGGCTATAGTCACAGCGGGGCTTCAAGAAGAAGTTCCTACTGACCAAGTTCCTGCTCCTAGGAAAGGCCATGACATTTTTTCAGAACCTGTTTTAAAACAATTGTTCATACAAGCACCCAAGCTTTTGGGGGACGTGGTACAAAATCAGTGGAATAGCCCTTCCATCCTCCCCACTCCCAGTACTTCAGATAAAATTTTTTATAACATGGCTCCTTCCTTCAGTCAACTACTACAGGTTCCTACAGTAGATGCTCCAGTGGTGGCCCTACTATCTCCAGCGCCTTATGCATCCGGAGATCCCACTGAGGCTCTCAAGCTAGAGGATAAAAAATTTGAGGCCTCATTCAAAAAGACCCATCAAGCTGCCACATGTGCCATCAAAGCTGCTACTGTAGCATCGTTTTTAATCGCTCAACCATCCTCTGGATACAGCAGTTGCAGGCCAAATTACCTCCTTCGGAGGCTCGGGTCCATCAGGACCTTAATAAGATCCTAGCCGCCACTCAGTTCTCTGCTGACGCCACACTCAATGCAGCAAAATACTGTTCTAGAGCCCTAGCCTCCTCCATTACCTCCAGAAGGTTTCTGTGGCTTAAATCTTGGTCAGCTGAGTTTAGGGCAAAGTGGCACCTGGCCTCAGCACCGTATAGGGGAACCAATTTATTTGGGTCAGCCCTGGATCCTCTCCTCATAGAGGACAAGGATAAGTGCAAGATCTTGCCTTCCATTACCAGAAGGGCAGATAGGAGGGCCACTCCTTATTCGCGCAGGCAATCGTTCGTTTAACTATCCAGAGAACCAATTGCCACAACGTTCCTACCAGCAAGGTCAGTTTAGGCAACAGGACAGGCAGTCCTTTCATTACAGGGGCAGACAGGGCAGAAATCAGAAACGCTCCCTCCATGGAACTGGTGGGCCAATTCCGTAAACAAAAATGTTGCCCCCCCCATAGGAGGTTACTTGAGCCTCTTCACAAACCAGTAGGCACAGACGACAACAGACCCATGGGTCCTCCAGTCCATCAGATTTGGTCTTCATCTGGAGTTCCTGAGCAGCCCGCCAAACCACTTTCGTGCCATGCCATGTTCTCCAGAGACCTTGCCAAGCAAGCTCGCATGGAGGAGGCCATCCAGCACCTCCTGCACATCAGAGCCATAGAACCTGTTCCTCCAAATCAAAGGAAACAGGGTTATTATTCCATCATCTTCGTGGTGCCGAAGCATTCAGGGGGCTGGAGGGCTATCCTCGATCTAAAAAAACCTAAACTCCCACTTGGTTTACAAGAGGTTCAAGATATGTTCCCTCAAATCCATCCTAGAGGGAATTCGCAAGGGGGATTATCTGGCCTCGATCAATCTCACCGAGGCCTATCTTCACATTTTGATTGCCCAGGCACATTGGAAATACCTAAGATTCAGTTATGCGGGAAAATATCTGCAATACTGTGCCTTGCCATTCGGGCTGGACCGGCTCCCCGCTGTTTCACAAAGATTCTAGCTGTCTTGATTGCCCATTTAAGATCAAAACCAGTAAGGCTTCAGGCATACCTAGACGACATTCTAGTACAGGCCCCCTCCCTTCAAAGGGCCCAAGAGGACATTCAATTGACACTAAATACTTTGAAAAGCCACGGCTTTCTGACCAACTTTCCAAAAAGGCAACTAGAGCCAGTCACGAGCCTGATACACCTAGGCCCTCTCATAAACACCACCATGGGGGAAGTCTCCTTGTCTCACGACAGGAAGATAGCCATCAGGGTGCAGGTAGCCCAGGTTCTGCGAGATCCCACGGTCCCTCTGGCGACACTGTCATCATTACTAGGGAAGATGGTTTCGTGCATCCAAATAGTGCCCTGGGCCCATCTATACCATCGCAAGCTCCAGTGTTCCTCCTTCCCTTCCAATGAGTCAAGGTTTCCAACTCCCGGACTCCGGTGCGGGTTCCTCTCGTAGTTCGGCACTCACTTCAGTGGTGGGCCTCCCCCAGCCTAGACAAGGGGACGATCTTCCAAGAGCCCCGAAGACTCACCATCACTTCAGACACCAGCCTCTACAGATGGGGAGCTCACCTCAACCACCAGGTGGCTCAAGGTCGTTGGTCTCCACAGGACCTTCGACACAACATCAAATGGTTGGAGCTACGGGCAATTCACCTCGCCCTGCGCCACTTCCATCAACTAGTTCAGGGTCAACACATCCTCGTGCTGACAGACAACAGCATGGCAAAAGCTCACATCAACCGCCAAGGGGGCACTTGGTCAAAGCAGCTGATGCAGGATGCCCTCCGCCTCGAGAGATGGGCGGAGGCTCATCTCCTATCGCTAAAGGCGGACCACATCGCTGGTGACTCCAACACGCAGGCGGACTTCCTCAGCAGGACCACAATCGATAACTCCGAATGGCGTCTCCATCCAGACCTCTTCTGGGACATCTGCAGTCGCTTCAATGAACCGCAAGTAGACCTCTTTGCATCTCATTTCAACACGCACCTCCCTCGCTTCTTCACGAGGTTTCCAACTCGGGGTGGAAGGAACCAACTCACTTCGCTGCGAATGGCCTCCTGGTCTCCTGTACGCCTTTCCGCCCCTGCCTTTGATACCAGCAGTCATACGCAAGATCATCGAGGAGGAGGCAGAGGTGATCCTGGTGGCGCCGCATTGGCCTCGAAGACTGTGGTTCGCGGACCTCGTCGCTCTCTCCATTTCCCTACCATGGAGGATCCCCCTTGGAGGATGTCCCTCAGCCAGGGGGTTCTTCTTCATCCGGAGCCGCAGTTGCTCCATCTGACCCCCTCAAGTGGCACTTGAGGGCGTCATTTTAAGGCAACATGCTTACTCCAACAGGGTCATCCGGACCATGCAGGCAGACCGCAAGAAATCTACGATCCGGATTTACAATCACACCTGGCAGGTATTTTCTCGCTGGTGCTCGGCGCATGGGACTAATTCTTTTTCAGCTTTTGTTCCACAGGTGATGGAGTTCCTGCAACATGGTCTGGATAAGGGACTGGCCTACAGCACCATCAGGCGTCATGTAGCTGCCCTTGCCACAGTCCTGATGGGCAGGGAAGGGGAGTCCCTGGCCCTACATCCCAATATCCGTAGGTTTCTACGGGGAGCCAGTAACCTTCGCCCCCCTGTCATTCATCGTTGCCCCACATGGGACTTACCTAAGGTCCTGAGGGCGCTCACGGGACCTCCCTTCGAGCCTCTGAGAATGGCTAGCCTTCGCCATCTCTCCCTTAAGGTCATCTTCCTGGTAGCTATCACTTCTGCAAGGTGTATCTCAGAACTTGCGGCCCTTTCTGTTAGGTCAGACCTCTGCATTTTCCATCCAGACAAAGTAATCTTACGTCTGGATCCAACCTTAGTTCCCAAGGTTAACTCCTGGTTCCATAGGGTACAGGAGGTCATCTTGCCTAATTTTTGTCCTCGGCCTTCCCATGCCTTGGAAAGAAAATGGCATACCTTGGATGTGCGGAGAGCCCTAAAATATATATCTCCAGGCTTAGGGCCTGGTTATTTACGGGACCGCCTATTACCACCAATAGCCTCCCACCGGCCAGTACGCTCTCATAGAGAGGGACTCCTCCGGGTGCCGTCAGCCAAACAGTGTCGACTGGCGGCCCCTAGGGGGAGAGCCTTCTCTGTGGGGGCACCTACCATCTGGAATGAGCTCCCCCCGGAGATACGGAGGATCCCGGATCTACGCTCCTTCCGCCGTGCTGTGAAGACCTTTTTATTCCATCAAGCGGGCTTGGCCTGATCTCTTCCCTTTTTAAATATGTAAATTTTAATCTGTTTTTAAATTATTGGGGTATTTTAATTTGTCTGGGCCAAAAAGTTTAATTTGATTTTATCGGGTTTTTAAATTTTGTGTATTTATGTATTTTATTGTTGGCTGTTCACCGCCCTGAGTCCTTCGGGAGTAGGGCGGTATACAAATCAAATAAATAAAATAAAATAAATAAAATCTCCCGCACTGCGCCTTCCAGGAAGACGGAGGCTCTGTTTGTTTCTTTTCAACCTACTTCCCTTGGGACCAAGGTAACTTCTTCCACTATTGGCCACTGGATCAGGGCGTGCATCGCCCGCGCCTACGAGAGCAACACTGTGCCACCACCTAACGAATCACAGCACACTCCACTCGCAGTGCAGCAACCACAGTTGCTTGGGCCACGCAAGCCTCCCTTGAGGAGATTTGTCAGGCGGCCACCTGGGGCTCTCCTTTGCCCTTCATCAGACACTACAAGCTGGATGTGTTTGCATCAGCAGAGGCATCCTTTGGGAGGTGAGTTCTACAACAGGTGGTCATTGCCGGAGGTGATCCAGGCCCTTCAGCTTCCTGCCTGTGACTCTGCTGGCTTGGGTATGTCCCATTAATGACCCACTCTACAGCAGGATAGGAGAAGGGGCGTTTGTCCTACCTTAAATGCCGATTCTCTCCTGGCTGCAGAGTGGGTCAGCCCCACCCTTTCCATTGGGGCCTGGATCAGGAATTACTGATATTCTGGTCCAGATTCTCTTCCAGGTCTTTCTTCGCTGAAAACAGGGACAGGAAGCAGAGACTTCCTGTCTTGTGGAGGCGTGGCCACAAAATTCTGACTCAGTCTCCTGACAGATCGGACTCCATTAACCCATTAATGACCCACTCTGCAGCCAGGAGAGAATCGGCGTTTAAAGTAGGACAAACGCCCCTTCTTCCTAATCTTCTCTTGCTTTATTTTAACCATGTCCAATTGAGGAAAGATACAGGATGCTCCTCATTAAATTCAGGTGCTTGTGTAAGTCAGCACTGTTGCACAATATTTATGTCTATTAAAATACTTCTGTATCATAAGGTCCTTGGTACTCTCTTGAGTTTGCTGGTTTTCTTGCAGACATTTCATACCAGACATCAGCGCTAGAAGGTAATGGGGTTTGCTCTCATTTTTATATACAAGTGGCTTGCTGGTATGATACTTCTGTATCATTTCTCAGTAAAGAGTTGTGTACAATGTGCACATACTTATCCATTTCATTCAATACATTTCACCACATATGAATCAATGTAAAACATGACCAAAAATTGCAAATGATGATCAGTTAGTCAGCAAGTATCTGATAGTAATTTATTTAATAAATGTATAGGGTCACTCATCTTATATTCATGACTCTGGGTGGCTAACAATAGTTAATACAACCAATGATTAAAAATATGGATTTTATACTAATATAAAATACTTATACTTATGTACTAATATTAATTAATTAATTAATTAAGCATACAAATAAGAAATATCTGTCAATTCCAACTAATATAGAGAGATTCTTAATTTCTCCCATGCAAATAAACCATGTGTAGGATGTTTCATGGAACTAATCCATATGGAATATTAAGACCCATTGAATCTAGTATGTTTTAGCATTCCCAGCTCTGCATAGTACAAGGTCATTGATGCTTCTACAATGGTTTAGTTAAGGTCCAGATTAAGCCAGAATTTGGAGTAAGTGCTAAATATTGGCAGAGATACCTTTCCAATACTACATTGGCAATTTACAAAGCAATACATTGGGGAAAATATATACCACAGCATCTTCATGTGGCAAAGATTGTGAGATATAGTAGCTTCCTTGTTAGTTTCTAATGGAATCAATACTGAGAAGGGAAAAAAGAGAAACACACATAACTTTATTTGAAATGTATTTTATGGCCCAACAATGCATGAAAGCTGCTAGGATGTTGAGGGAAGGAACAAAAGGAAAAAACAACAAGCCTTTTTTTTTTTTGTAAATATTTTTTATTTATTTTTTCCAAATGTAAACATAAAACATAACTTTCAAGAGCAAAAATCTCGATCTGGTCATAGATGGTTACCACGCTTACATTCTTTTCACAAGCTCAATTCACAATTTCCATTACATCTTTTATAAGTAAACAAGAAAAGAAAAGAAGATAAAAGAGAAATTCAAAACTTAAAAAAACCAATTTTAACTCAAATTTAACTTTTTCATCTATATAAATCCATTATATCTATCCAAAATTAATTTCAAATTCACTTTCACTCATTTTTACATCTGCATAACAATTCTAAACATAACTTTATTCTTCTTTACCTTATATCTTATACAAGTCATATCAAAATAATTTTTACAATATTCTAACCTCTTGTTAAGTGTTTACCTTACAATTTTATCACCATTTATTCTTAATTTCAATTCAATACCACTCCATTTTTATTATATTTTATAAAACAACATTTTGTCTAATTTTAATCCTTTGACCCTTATCCTCAAATCAGTTTACCTTAGTTTTTTTTTCTCCCAGTTTACATATTACACAGATTTCTCACAAAGACATATTTTATTTAATCCAATTTCTAATATATTTTCCACTATATCTCCCTCTAATATTTAACTATCTTCCAGCTTATTCTATTTGATTAATTCTCAGCTTGATCTCCAAAACACCAACTATTTAGTTAATTTCAGAATAGTTCCTCAATCTCCTCCAACTCTCCTCCTATTTGTTTGGCTGTTTCCAGCATTTTGTGGGCTGATTTCCAGCATAGTCTCCTCCAACTCTCCTCCTATTTGTTTGACTGTTTCCAGCATTTTATGGGCTGATTTCCAGCATAATCTCCTCCTTAACTCCCTCCATTGTTTGTCTGATTTCCAGCATAATCTCCTCTAATCTCCCTCCATTGTTTGGCTGGTGTCCAGCATAATTCCCTCCAGCACTCCTCCTATTTGTTTAGCTGATTTCCAGCACTTCTAATTAATTTCCAATGTATTTCCACCGAGTCTCAAACTCTTATCTAGTTGGTATCCATCCCACACATTTTAACTGTAATATAATTGTTATGTAAATAGGTTTTCTTAGCGGGAAGTTTGAACTAACTGACCATCAGCTGATTGGCTGACCACCAGAGCTGTAAGGTATATAAAGGGAGCTGTTTTCCTAGGTCAGTTGCTGGGTTCTCACCCTACAATAAAGAGCTGTTGTCACTCACTGCCTGGCTTGCTGTGTCCTCATTCACCCAATTTAACATTGGCGACGAAGGTGGGATTGAGGCCAGAAGCCAAGGAAAGAGCTGAAGCCACAACCGAAAAGAGCTGAAACCACGTTCCGAGAAAAACGCGGAATGCCTGAATCCAGAATCCAGCCAGGCGAGCGAGCGGAGCACCGGAGAATCGCGAACGATGTCTGCCTACACTCTGCCAGCGCCTTTCAACCCCAAGGAAGAGAAGTGGGGATCCTACATGTCCCGGTTCGAGTGCTTCATGGTGGCCAACGACCTGCAAGGGCTACCGGACGTGCGGAAGAAGGCCCTGTTCCTGAGCCACTGCATACCCCGGGTGTTCGACACAGCCGAAGCTTTGTCAGAGCCAAATTCGGTCCACACCATATCATGGTCAACGCTGCAGACCCTGCTGAAAGACCACTATGCCCCAACGCCTTCCAAGTACGTCCAGCGGTACGAATTCCGGCAAAGGCTGCAGCAGGACGGCGAGTCGATCAGCGAGTACGTCGCTGCCCTGCGTAAGGCCGCAAACCAGTGCGAGTACTGAGACTTGGATGAAATGCTCCTAGAGCAACTAATTTGCAGAGTGAGGGACGGCCGACTACAATGGAGGCTACTCGCGAGATCAAACCTGACTCTGCACATCACCCTAGATGAAGCAAGAGCACAAGAGTCATCCGTAAAGGCCGCCGAGAGACTGCAAGGGACCATCCATGGCCGGACAACACAGAGGTCGGCGACCGTGCACCGTGAAGCCGTAAGTACCGAGAGTGAAGGGGAGTCCAAGGAGGAGGTCTACCGCACAGAGCAGTCCAGGCCAGACCGACGGGGACTCAGGGATGACTGCACCAGTTGCAGAGGACCCCACCCCTGCCACAACTGTAAGTTCCAGGATGCGATCTGCCATTTCTGCTAGAAAAAGGGCCACATCGCTCGAGTCTGCAGAGCCAAGCAAGCACAAGGCTACAAACCATGAGGCCAAGCCAGCCAATCTGAGACAGTGCCGTGCCGGAGGCCCAATAAAGATGGTGGAAGCTGGAAGGGCGCAAAACTTGAAGACGTCGAGGCCTACACTATCCGCATCGGCCAGACCTGCACCTTTCTCAGAGAAAAGACCTACACCACGGTCGAGATCGAGGGACATGAGTGCCAGATGGAGATCAACACGGGATCACCCATCTCCATCATGTCGTGGGACAACCTAAAGAAAGCCATCCCCAGCGCACACAAGCGGCAGCTTCAACCACAGCGGCGCTAGCTAAAGGACTATCAAGGAAACCGCATCCCCGTAGAAGGAATAGGCGATTCCAAGTGCGATACGGGGAGTTCAGCGAGAGACTGCCCCTCACCATTGTCAGCGGCAAGCTCCCAAGCCTCCTGGGCATTGCCTGGTTTCGAGCCCTGGGCATGGGATTCACCGGAGTGAGGAACATCCAGAGCACCCTGAGGGATGACCTGATGCAGGAGTTCCAGGACGTGTTCGACGAATGGCTTGGCAAGTATGTGGGGACCCCCATTTCATTCAACCTCGACCCCAACGTTGCCCTGATCCGTTTAAAGCCTAGGAGAGTACCATTCGCCCTGAAACCCAAAATAGACGTCGAGCTGGACAAATTAATCAAGCAAGGGGTGCTTGTGCCAGTCGACCACGCCAAATGGGAGACCCCAATTGTGACACCCGTGAAACCGGACGGGTCAGTGCGCATATGCGCCGATTATAAGTGTACAATTAATAAGGCCCTGCAACAGAGCGCTTATCCGGTCCCAATTGTACACCATCTGCTGCATTCCCTAGGCCCCGGCAAGATTTTCGCTAAACTTGATCTTGCGCAGGCGTATCAGCAGCTGCCGGTAGATGGCGCTACCGCAGAAGCACAAACTATCGTAACTCATAGAGGGGCGTTCAAATGCACCCGCCTACAGTTTGGAGTTAGCATAGCCCCCAGACTTTTTCAAAGTACCATGGAGCGGCTGCTGCAAGGGATCCCCGGGGTGGTCCCCTATTTCGATGATGTACTCATCACAGCGGAAGACAAATAACAACTGGGGGGGGAGGCTGAGAATGGTCTTAGAAAAATTCAGAAATGCAGGACTCCGGGTCAAATGCAACAAATGCATGATCGCAGTCCCCTCCGTAGAGTTCCTGGGGTACCAAGTAGATGGCACCGGCACACACCCCACCGAAAGTAAAATCAGGGCAATCCAAGAGGCCCCCACCCCTAAAGACAAGGCGGAACTACAGGCATTCCTGGGACTGCTTAATTTCTACGCAATTTTCTTAAAGGACAAGGCAACAGTGGCTGAACCCCTACACAGACTGTTAGCCAAGGAGTCCACCTGGAAATGGGGGAAGGCCAAGGACAATGCATTTGCGAGCATTAAGAAATTGTTGTCAGCTGAGAGTTTTTTGATACAATACAACTCTACGCTTCCCCTGGTTTTAGTTTGTGATGCGTCTCCTTTTGGCGTGGGAGCCGTCCTGAGCCATAGACTCCCGAATGGCCTAGAGGCACCCATTGCCTACTACTCCCGAACTCTGTCAAGTGCCGAGAGAAATTACAGCCAGCTTGACGAGGCCCTCGCCGCCGTCTCGGGAGTAAACAAGTTTCACGAGTACCTATTCGGGAGGGACTTCGACCTGATCACCGACCATCGCCCACTCCTGGGTCTCATCGCAGGAGACCGACCAACACCAGCAGCCCTATCGCCCAGGATGACGCGCTGGGCCATCTTCCTCGCAGCATACTCGTATCGCCTGGTACAACGACCAGGGGCGGACATGGGCAACGCCGACGCACTCAGCCGTTGCCCATTACCAGACAAGCTGGAAGACCCCACACCCGGCATCCCCATCCTGCTGATAGACGTTTTGGACTCGGGGCCCATTACATCAGCAGAAGTAGCGAGAACCTCAACCAAAGACCACGTGATCTGGACGGTCACAAGTTGGGTGACGAGGGGGTGGCCGGAAAAGACTGCAGGCGGGGAATTTAAACAGTACGCGAGCAAACGGGACGAGCTAACCATGCAAGGGTGGTGTTTGCTATGGGGAGACCTGGTTATTGTTCCCTTGTGCCTAAGGGAAAAAGTCTTAACACTGTTGCATGAGGGACACCCTGGGATTGTACAGATGAAGGGACTAGCCAGGAGCTATGTATGGTGGCCCAACATGGATGTAGACATTACCGAGTGGGTGGGGAGATGCCAGCCTTGCCAAGAGTCTAGGCCAGATCCACCGACGGCACCGGTGTGGGAGTGGGAAAGACCCAAGGGGCCCTGGTCCAGGGTCCACATAGATTTCGCTGGACTGTTTCACGGACAGACATTTATGGTCATAGTAGATGCCTTTTCGAAGTGGCTAGAGATTAAGCTCATGAGGGCCACTACTACTGACGCGGTTATCAGGAAACTGAGACAGTTGTTCGCCACCCATGGGTTACCAGACATCCTAGTGTCAGACAATGGGCCCCAATACACGGCAACACAATTCGAGGGGTATTTAGCAGATTTGGGGATCAGACACGTCCTCTCGGCCCTGTTCCATCCGGCTAGTAATGGTCAGGCTGAGAGATTTGTAAGAACAGCCAAGGAGGCCCTCTCACGCCTAGGCCCCGGGGACTGGCAGGAAAGAATAGATGGATTTCTAACAGCCCAGCACTCCACACTTTGTACAGCCACAGGCCGAAGCCCAGCAGAGCTATTAATGGGGAGAAAGCTCCGAGGGGTACTGGATAGGCTAAATCCCAACTATTCCCCCGAGGTTTTCAAAGGGGGGGAGAGGAAGCTCAGGGAATTCACCATAGGGACTCCAGTCCACACCAGGAACTATGGGAAGGGCCCACTCTGGGAAGCAGGAACAATCACAGAAATCACGGGGCCCAAATCATATAGAGTAGACATGGGGGACGGGAGAGTTTGGCGCAGGCACATAGATCAACTGAGAATTGCGACAGACGCCGAGGAAAACTTCAATGAACCGCTCCCTGACTACCAGCCAGAACCACAGACTACGTCAAGCCCAAGTGCAGCGGAGGACTTAGCTGACGATCCTGGCATCCAGAGCCGCCCCAGCGAAGAGAATCCATCGGCCGGAGAAGTCACCGCCCACAAAGAGTTCTCGGAGGTTCCATTGGCGGAGCAGGGAGAGACAGGGAGTCCCTCTGACCTGCTCGACGCCGCCCCTCCAACTGAACTGCGCAGGTCGACCAGGATATGTACACGCCCTGGTCACCTGAGAGACTTTGTATGTAAATAACACCCAAAGTGACTTCTGGGAGGGGAGGAGTGTTATGTAAATAGGTTTTCTTGGCGGGAAGTTTGAACTAACTGACCATCAGCTGATTGGCTGACCACCACAGCTGCAAGGTATATAAAGGGAGCTGTTTCCCTAGGTCAGTTGCTGGGTTCTCACCCTACAATAAAGAGCTGCATCCTCATTCACCCAACTTAACAATAATTATCTGTTTTATATCATTTTTCCATCCTACTCTTTCAATTTAAATCTCAGTATATTTCATAATAGTCATCATTTCCAACATGTATTACCTTAATTCAAGACTAATCACTAACATCTGTGTATCTTGTATTTTATTCAATCAATCCTTATTCATCAGTTTAACATTTGTTTGCAAATTAAAATTAAAACATATTACATCAAACAGTACATTTTCTTAAAATTTTCCTGCCTCAAAATATATTCTTCTTTATTATTTTTATCCCCTTGATATCATCCACTATTTTAATAGCTCTTATTTTCTATTTTTATTATTTCACAACCCTTCCTGTTTTTTATCCAAAAATTATATATACCTAGGCTTTTAAACTTTATCATATATACATAGGCTTTTTAACTTCACATTTCAGTTAGTTACATTTAAATTTATCCACTTTAATTCTTCCTTTTCTTCCTTTTCCTCTCTGTCCAAAGTGCTCTATTTCAACGTTCATCAGTTCAAAGTAAAGAATTTCTGTATGTCCCTTTAAAACTTTTAAAATGTCTGTTCCAAGCGTAGTGCATCAGCTTCCTGTCTTTGTTAACTACGCCACGCCTACCTTTTGTTTACAGTTTTGTCAGTCTCCATTGTTAAAATCCAAAATGTTCTTTCTTTCTTCTTTCTTAAAATCATCTGGGACAGAGTAGGAATCTCCAAAATCCTTATATCCAATATTAATTTCAAGTAATCCAAGGTAAAAAGCCAATTAACATGTTTCTTTTCCACCCAGAAAGGGAAATCTCTTCAATCCACTTCCCTGCTTAATCACTGCAGACTCCATGGCTATTTTGTAGCCATTCATCTGTCTATCTTCATTAGCTTCATTTTCTTTTAGAGGCATTAATTCTCAGGAATATCCATTTCTCCTATCCACTCCAGTTAAAGGCACAGTCAAATTTCAGAAATTTATTAATGCCAAATCATCCAATTTAAGTTTACTGCAACAAAATTCAATTTGGGTCTTTTACCCATTTTTTTTTCTTTTCAATCTTTAAGCCCCACAGTCCAGCAGCCACTTTTAATTTTGGGGTCTTATTTTCCAATAATTCCAAATAGGTACGTTATATTGCCTGGGTTGGTGTCATTCACCCGGCCTCTTGATCTTTGCTCTTTCTTCATCTTCTTCCTCCAGCACAATCCTTGTTCCTGGTTGGCGCGGTTTCAGGGCAGCCGCCATGGCTGCCGTTCCGCTGCCGCTGACGCAAAGAAGGAGCCTCCGGCCCCGAGGAACCTGCCCGTTCCTCTCGGCCTTTCAAGGTGTTCCTTCTTGTCCCCCTGTCCCTACAAGACAGGGGAGGTCCGCAGAACTATCGGCGGCAGCTTAGCAGAGGGGATTTGGCAGGGCTCCGCAGAGCTCACCATTTCCCCGTCTGTTTCCCCACGGCGCCAACCAGAAGTTCCCCCAACAACAAGCCTTTGATGCCATATTCTGGATTCCAGAATATATTCAGTGGAAATCTACAAGCTTATTATATTGTGAACCCAGTTGTTCTGACCTGGCTCTGAAGCATGACAAGCCCTTTGTATTTAACAAAACGTTCTCTTTATTAGGAGCCCCTCTCTCACAGCAGACTACAAGTCTCTTAAATCCTGTGGAAAGTGACGCTCGCTCCCTTTCCCCCTGAAATGGCCCCAACACACCAGGAGTCTCTCTCTTCCCACACTTGCAAAGGAAGTCCTGGAAGGTGCACTCGTTTTCTTCCAGCAGCAGAGACACACACACACGCTCAGAAGGTGCTGCAGATTGAAAGAATTCTGATAATTTCCAAACACGATTCGGAAGTGCAGGCTATCAGTGGTTTACCACCAGGGAGATGAATAGTTATCTGTCACACCTATTCATCTCCGCCCCCTGCCTTTTATCCCCACAGCTAGGGTGGGGCTTCACTAGCAGCAGTGGCTCTTCTGTTCCAAGGACCATCCCATAGATTTCCCTCATCAGCCACCTCCAGACCTGGGAACTGTTGACTTTCCATCTGAGGGCTGATGGACGGCCCAAGCTCCACCTCTGTCTCTATCTCTGACAGCTCCATTCCCTCTTCCCCCTCAGAGCTCTCAGATTGCCTTGATGCTGGCCCTAACTCCCACACTGCCTCATCTTGTTCGGTTGTTGGAGAGGCCGATGGGCCACAACACTAGTGTTTTCATATTGGGAGGATATATCCCTTCCAAACGGCTAGAAAATTCTTATCTGTATAATTATGAATGGAATTTTTAATATAGGTTCACATGTTACTAGGAAAAGGATATATAATTTTATAAGAAATTGTGTTGCAAAAAGATTTTTGTTATGAGTGTACTTTCAAAGAACTTCAGGTGATCCTCAATAATACTATTCACCTCCAAACAGAGCTTGGGAAGGTTTCCATGGATGAAAACCTTAGAGGAAAACAATTCAAGAAGCTTGGGAAACTGAAAAATTTGATTATAAAAGCCCAGTCCAGTTTGATACCACTGAAAAAGAAAAATAAGAAATCCAAGAAGAAAATAGCATGGTTACACAAAGAACTTTCTGATAAACTGAAAGACAAAAAGGATACATTCAAAAAATGGAAAGAGGGACACAAATCTAAGGTAGAGTACCTAAGCTTGCAAAGATGAAGTCAGGAAAGCTAAAGCTCAGAACAAAATAAGACTTGTAACGAATGTCAAATATAATTTTTTAAAAAAATTTCAACATACAAAAAACAAGAAAAAAGTCAAGGAAACAATTGGCAGTAGAGAGAAAGCAGAGCTGCTTAATTCATTCTTTGCATCTGTCTTCATGCAAAAAGATAATACAGATAGTCCTCGACTTATGACCATAATGGAACCCAAAATTTCTGTTGTTAAGTGAGACATTTGTTAAGTTAGTTTTGCCCCATTTTACAACCTTTCTTGCCACAGTTGTTAAGTGAATCAATGCAGTTAATAAGTTAGTGGTGGTTAAGTGAATCTGATTTCCTCATTGACTTTACTTGTCAGAAGATCACAAAAGGTGATCACATGAGCCTGAGACACAGCAACGGTCATAAATATGAACCAATTGCCAAGCATCTGAATTTTGATCACATGATAATGGAGATGCTGCAAAAGTTGTACCTGTGAAAAACAGCCATAAGTCACTTTTTTCAGTGCTATTGTAACTTTGAATGGTTCACTAAATGAATGTTGTAAGTTGAGGACTACCTGTCAAAAACAGATAATGCCAAACACTTTAAAAAAGTGACTAAATTAGTGGACTAGCAAAATGCTGTGGACATAGTATATTTGGATTTCAGTAAGGCATTTGACAAGTAGACCACAATCTACTTCTTGGTAAGCTAAAAAAATGTGGGATAGACAGCATCATAATCAGATGGATTGCTGACAAATTGCACTCAACATGTAGTCCTTAATGAAACTACATCTACATGGAGAGAAGTAAGCAGTGGGGTTCCCCAAGGTTCTGTTTTAGGCCCAGTACTCTTCAACATCATCATAAATGATTTAGATGAGGGAATAGATGGGGAACTCATCAAATTTGCAGATGACACCAAACTGGCAGGAATAGTCAACACTCCAGAATATAGGCTCAAGATCCAGCTGGACCTCAACAGACTTGAACATTGGGCCCAATCTAATAAAATGAATTCAATGTAGAGAAAAGTAAAAGTTTACTTTACTTTCATATTTAGGAATGTTTTTCTTGCAAGTTGATATAGTTGTGCAGAAATAGTTTTCCTTTAAGTGAATACCGTTGGAAATTAGACATGTTTCTGCTGGGCTTATATACTCCTCAGTTTTAGGAACAACCCTGGTGGAAATGAAACAGTTCCTGGTATTTGTTGGTAAATAATTATTGGAATGTTTGCTGTCCTAAATTGCACTGACAAATATTTTGTTTTAGTTTCTGGAAATGATTCTACTGCAATAATAAGAAATTAGTCACTAAATAAAAAACCTCCTTCTGCTACACTATACTTCCTGACAAAGTACTCCACCCAAGAGAATCTGGTCCTTTATTGCAAGGGGATTCGTCCATGTTTTTGATAATTTTGAAATACTTGAAACTTAGCCATTTGATTTTTCCAGAGGCATTCTGTGAACTCAACCCGCCTTCTCTGAACCTTTATAACATGCACCATTAAATACTGTATTTCTGATCCTTTGGTTGGTATGAAATTGTTATCTTCTATGGCAATTGAATAATCAAATGCCATAATAGAGAATAAAAAATATTATATTAGCAAGAAGAAAAATAAAAAAAAGAAGGAAATATTACCTAAAGAATTCTTTAATATGATAACAGAATTAAGTTAAGAGATACATGGAGAGAAATAAATAAAAAAGAGAAACAATATAGGTTCTATTCCCACCTGCATCAGTCATGGTCTAGGATCGACATGGCCTGGATGACAGCACAACTACAACTAAGTTTAGAAAAAATAGAAATAGGAATAAATGAATTGCCAGACCATAACCCGATAATCATATATTGGAAAGGACAAAAAAAATACAAAAGATGGACTGTAAATCAAAACATATGTAAAGAGAAAGAGTATAAGCAATTGCTGGAAAATGAGTTGAAGACTTTTTAAAGCGTAAATAAAAAAGAAGATACGTCGATTCAAAACCTTTGGGACACGTTAAAGGCATATATTAGAGGAGTGACAATAGCCTATATGGCAAGAAAAAAGTAAGAAAAAAAGTCCCAACAAGGAAAATTTCAGGAAGAACTTAAAAAATTAGAAGAAAATTTACAGAAAGACCCCCCAAATAAAAAAAAGAGGAATGGAGAATAATTAAACATAAATTAAATCTAATAAGCCAAAAAGAAGTAGCATTGAAAATAAAGATGTCAAAGCAAAATTATTTCAAACATGCAAATAAAGTGAGCAGATAATTAGCTTATAAATTGAAAAAGGAGAGAGACAAACGAATGATATATCAATTGAAAGATGATAAAGGAACAATCCAACATTAAAAAAAAGATAAGAAGCAAATTATACATACGTTCTTTTCTAAATTATATACACAGGAAGAAATACCAGAAGCAAAGTTTAAAAATTATTTAGAGAAAATAAATATATGTAAAATTACGGAGGAACAACAGGAAATATTAAATCGACCAATATCAGAAACAGAATTTGGAACTGCAATGAAAAGACAAAAAAATAACAAAATGCCACGCCCAGATGGAATACCAGTGTAGCTGTATAGGATTATGCAAGAACAGATAGGAGGATTAATGCTGGAAATATTCAACGAAGCATTAGAACAAACAAATATGCCGAAAACCTGGACAGAAGCTCTAATTATGCTCATACAAAGGAAGATTCAGATCAGCAATTAATACAGAATTACAGGCCAATTTCTTTGTTAAACACTGATTACAAAATATTCATGTCAATTATAGCTGAGAGGACAAAAACCGTTTTAAATAAACATATACATTCAGATCAAAATGGTTTCCTACCAGGCCGATAAATTAAAAATAATACACAGATAATAATAAATATATTAGAGTTTTACGAAGCACGCCCAGAAAAACAAGCCTTGATGGCCAAAAAGCTTTTGATAATTTGGATTGGAAATTTATCATACAACAATTTAAAAGTATGGAATTCGGGACTAAATTTGAAAAAATGATCGAGAAAATATATACAAAGCAAACTGCAAGAGTAATTATGAACCAAGATATGACCGATAAATTTGAGATAATAAAAGGTGTGAGATAAGGATGCCCACTTTCCCCACTTCTCTTCATACTGTCATTGGAACCGCTTTTAAACAAAATTAGAGAAGACCAAGCGATAAAAGGATTGAAGATAAAAATGAAGAATATAAATTGCAAGCCTTTGCTGATGACTTGGTCTTCATTGTGGAGGAACCCTTAAAATCAGGTCCAAAATTAATTTAAAAAATAGAAGAATTTGGTGCAGTGGCTGGACTAAAAATAAATAACAGTAAATCTAAATTATTAACTAAAAATTTCACAAAAAAGCAAGAGGAAGAATTAGAAAATAATATGAAGATCCAAACAACTAAAAGAATAAAGTATCTAGGGATCTGGCTCACTGCAAGAGGTTTCTCAATTAAACAAGAAAATTACAATAAATTAATACAGCAAATTAATAAAGATTTGGATAATTGGAAGAACTTACAAATTTCATTCATGGGAAGAGTTGCAGCAATTAAAATGAATATCTTGCCTAAAATTTTATTCCTCTTCCAGATTATACCGATAAAATTAGACAAAATATTTTGATTCACTAAATAAATTGATCTAAAAATTTATATGGCAAGGGAAAAAGCCCAGAATTAGATTAAAAGTTCTGCAAGATACCAGAGAAAGAGGAGGAGTAGCACTCCCGGAATGGGAGATATATTATCAAGCAGCATGCCTAACATGGTTGAAAGAATGGACGGAGCTGAGAAGTAAAAGAATATTAATAATTGAAGGGCATGATCTACTGGTAGGATGGCATGCATTTCTGTGGGATGAGAAATATAAAACGCACGATATTTCAGAAGGCACATTCTCAGGAATGCACTGCTATCAATTTGGATTAAAATAAAAAAGCAACATTATACAAAGATACCGATCTGGATCTCTCCTACTGAAACACTAAAACATCCAAATTTAATAGATTGGACCAAGATAATCAGATATAAGGATATTCTAAATGATTTGAGAAAACTAAACGCAAAGCAAGAATTGGAACAGGATTTGAATAAGGAAATTGAATGGTGGAGATATTCACAAATTTGGTCAAAATATAAAGAAGATACAAAGACGAATGAGGTACAATTGGAGCAAAATGAATCGGATAAAATTATACAAGGGATGGAACAGAAATTAATTAGCAAAATATACAAATTCTTATTATGGTATAAAATGGAAGAGGAAATAGTTAAAGAAACCATGATCAAGTGGGCAAGGAACTTTAATCATACAGTAGAATTAGAGAAGTGGGAAAAGATGTGGCAAATAAATATGAAATTAACATTGTCTACGGCATACAAGGAAAACCAGTTGAAGATGTTCCATAGATGGCATTTACCATCGGCCAGAATAGCCAAGATGTTTCCGAGCAAATCCCCAGTATGCTGGAAATGTAACAGCTGCCCGCATAGCTTATGCCCAAAATTGGAAAAAAAGAAAATACACCAACAGAGGAGGAGTTAATAAAAAAAATTTTTAGAATGCGCAGAGATGGATAAATTGACAAAAGAACTCAAAGAAAAAGAGGACACAGAATACTATAAAATTTGGTATACAGGTGAAACTCAAAAAATTAGAATATCGTGCAAAAGTTCATTTATTTCAGTAATGCAACTTAAAAGGTGAAACTAATATATGAGATAGACTCATTACATGCAAAGTGAGATAGTTCAAGCCTTGATTTGTCATACTTTTGATGATTATGGCTTACAGCTCATGAAAACCCCAAATTCACAAGCTCAGAAAATTGGAATATTGTGAAAAGGTTCAATATTCTAGGCTCAAAGTGTCCCACTCTAATCAGCTAATTAAGCCATAACACCTGCAAAGGGTTCCTGAGCTTTTAAATGGTCTCTCAGTCTGGCTCAGTAGGAATCACAATCATGGGAAAGACTGCTGACCTGACAGTTGTGCAGAAAACCATCATTGATACCCTCCATAAGGAGGGAAAGCCTCAAAAGGTAATTGCAAAAGAAGTTGGATGTTCCCAAAGTGCTGTATCAAAGCACATTAATAGAAAGTTATGTGGAAGGGGAAAGTGTGGAAGAAAAAGGTGCACAAGCAGCAGGGATGACTGCAGCCTGGAGAGGATTGTCAGGAAAAGGCCATTCAAAAGTGTTGGGGACTTTCACAAGGAGTGGACAGAGGCTGGAATCAGTGCATCAAGAGCCACCACACACAGGACTTCCGGTGGCACCTCAGGCGCTGACAGACACTCCTTTCGGACCGTCAGCCCCGTGATTTCGTTAAAACCGCCAAGACAGCGCAAATCAGCTGTCTGGCGGCTTGGAAACCTTCCCCTCGGGAGAAGAGAGGAAGGCGAGCAGATGGACTAAGGTAGAGCTCCCCAAAAGCCCTAGGAGCAATTCTGGGGCTTGAAGGGTGAGAGCTCTCTGGTAGTCTGGCTGAGCTCCGAATCCGAGGCTTTTCTGCTTTAAGCAGAACAAGACGCCGTGACCACCCTGCAATCTGTCAGACTTCAATGCTATCTCAAAATAAATGAATTTCCAAACTGCCAATCTTTAAGGAAATCTTCTCTTTATTTGAGCACAACAACCGGATCATGACTCGATGTGGACAAGACTGACCTTTTGCCCCCCAATCCCTCCCTTTCCGATCCCCAATTATCTGCTTCTCATTGGCTATCTTCCAAGTCACTCTACTGACTTCTTGTCTCGTCATTTCACAGGAATGTCCCCCCTCCCTTCATTTCCATGACGACCCAGCTTCAAAGGGATTAGCAGGCAAAAGTTCAGGGCTTATCTCTCTCCTCTCTATGCCAGCGGTGAGACGCTGACACAATCAACATTCAGATTCAAAATAAGCTCAAAGCAGGCAGAACAAAAACAGGAGTCCTAGCAACTGCAAGTACTGAACTTTAACTCTGTGTCTATACTTCTTCCTTCTAAGACTTTTAAAACGAAGCAAAAATGGTGCCTGAACTGTAACAGAGCGTGAAAGTGAAAGTTATAGTGAAAGTGATAGTTAACATCATTAGCGCTTCCAAGGCTTCTAAGGCTATTTAAGATTTTGGATTCTACACCAAAGAAAGAAAGATTTAAAGTGGAAAGACTACAGTTTGGATTTTAAATAAACTATAATATTTACAAAAGATTTAAAAACATTTGGACTTACTGATTTGGTTGCTGTAGGAAGTATAAATTGAAAGCTAAAAATGGCTTCTAAGCAAATAAAATCTGGTTTCAAAAGTGCTGGATCGCCAGCACAACCATCAAAATTACAATCTTTGTCTACTTCAAACCCACAAATATTGACTTCGGAGGTTCTACAGGAATCTCTGCAGGATTCTTTGAAGCAACAAACTTCTTTTTTAGAGGGGAAAATTAAGGGAGTGTCTGAAGAAATGGCTGAAATTAAAGAAGTTATACAAACTCGGAATAAAGAAATAAGAGAAGACATAGTAATGGCATTTCAGGGTCTGGCAAAACACATTGAGTTGTTGGATGAAAGAGTAGAAGAAATTAATCAGTCCAATTTAAATTTGGAAAATAAAATGGATGAAGTTCAGACCAAGGTGGATAGGGCAGACGACGAAGTGGTGATGTTACAGTATAGAGCGATGGAATTTGCCCTGAGAGTAAGAGGTTTGAGAGAACACAATGAGAGAATTTGAGAGAGATCTTTGCAGAGGCTTTTGCAAAGATAACTGGGGAGCAACAAGCAGATCTCTCATTGCAAATTGACAAAATATATCGTGTTAATTCCTGGTTTGCCAGACAGAATCAACTGCCAAGAGACATTGTGATTTACTTTACAATGAAGAGGACCCGAAATGAAATTTTACAAGCTTTCTATAAAAATAAACTTCAAATTGCAGGACAAGAGGTTTTCAGTTGCAAGTTAAATGGAAAGAAGATCAGAGAATTGGTATCGTGCAGAACGAGGAAAATTTGGTAAAACAAATTAGAGATTAAGGTCAAATGCATATAAAAAGATTACACAATGTATTGATAAAAATAGATTCAGAAACGGAATTAGTTAAGGATTGTATGATAAAATGGGCACAAAATATTCAGGAACCAATAATGATGAAAACTTGGGAAAAAATATGGGTTAGAAACGTAAAATTTACGCAAGCACAAAATTTAAGAGAAAATTTTTATAAAATGTTTTATAGATGGCATTTAGATCCTAAAAAGTTGGCTTGTATGTATCCGAATTTACAATCTAAGTGTTGGGGATGTGATTGTGATGATGCCACTTACTATCATATATGGTGGACTTGTAAAAAGGTTAAAGCATTTTGGATTAAATATGGTGGATTATCCAAAATATTCTTAAAAAGAAGATAAAGTTTACTCCACAATTGTTTTTGCTGGGTATAATCACAGATTGTACGGTTATAGAGATTGAATTGATTTTAAATTTAATAACTGCAGCTAGACTTTTGGTGGCGCAATATTGGAAGAAGGAAGATTTGCCTACTATTGAAGAATGGACATTAAAAGTAGCGAATTTGGCAGAAATGGCGAAGATTTCGGCATATTTGAAAGATCACTCACAAGAAAGATATATATCGGAATGGAGAAGATAGATTGATTATATTCAAAACAAATATCGGACTAAAAAGTATCAAATAGCTTATGAACGAATAGAAAAATTCTATGCACCCATAGAAGTTTTAGTTTGAGTAGTCCCTGAATTGAAAAGGAGAAAGAAAGAAAGAAATACAGGCAGCCTAACTTGGAAGATGTATTTATTTGCAGTGTAAATCTAAATCACACGTGTAAGTAATAAAAGTGGTTTTGTGCAAAAGTGTTATGTTTTGTTTTTTGACATAATAGAATAACAATTGATTAGATTTTAATTAGAAGAAAATAACTTCTTGTAGTGCCAAAATAATTTCCTAGCCTCAAGGATTATATTTTTTTTTCGGGTCTTACATATGTAGTTTTCACAAGTATCAATGGGAATCACTTGGTATCCATAAGCTCTACTGTGATTCATTAGACAAAGCAATGTTCTACAGTTTAAAATATAAATAAATACGATTTCACTGTACATTTTTTGTCTGAGTGGATATTGCTATTTTATTTATCTCTTGCAAAGAAAAGATGGCATGCCAGATGGCATTTTCTTTGTAGAGATTCTTGTTTTGGGGACTTGTCAATGACTTGCATAGTTAACATTAGTTAATAGTGAGATGATTTCATAAAATATATAATCACTAAAGCATAAGACAGTGTGTTCACGGACAAGTAACTTTGATATTTGAAGGATGGATCAAAGCTGATATATAAAATATATAACAAATATATAATTTCATAAACAAAATTGGGTACTGTGAAACTCTTAATTTATTTGCTCAGCCTTCCCAGGTGTTCCCAAACATCTGATAACCTCGAGATGTTTGTAATTTTCAGAATTTCTAGCCAATATTTCTAAGAATTATAAGCCAAATGTATTTAAATGAACACTGTTAAGCCTGCCAAGTTTTCCTAACCATGTCAGATATATATATAGGGGGACACGGTTTGGGATATCGGTTTCAAGCTCTCCTCTGAAATGTATAAGTATGCCTATTTCTATCTAAATTGTCTCACACCTTCTTACACAAGTATGTTCTATGTAATAGAATTATTGGAAGGACTATTTTGTAGTAGAATTAATTGCCATGTCTATTAATAAGGTTACATTAAAAAAAGTTTAAAGGTTTCCTCTGTCCAGTCATGACCGACTTAAGGGCGCAATACCCCTCCCTGATTCTCAGTCAAGTGAATCTGCATAGTCTGCAAACGTTTCTGTCATCATGGCCAGCATGAAAATACAGAACACAATAACCTCCCCACCAAAGTGGCATCTATTTATTTACTCACATTTACATGCTTTCAATTCATTAGGTTGGCAGGAGCTGGGGCAAGTAATGAGAGCTCAACTCATCGTATGGCATTCAGGTCTCTTGATGTCATATCTTATAATGGTTCCAGAAACAATCTGGTATTTGGGCAGAACTGAAATTCCCATACGTTGTTTGTGCCGTTTATTATACCTGTTGTCTTGTGATCACAAAGTAAATTTTCATGTTGAAAAATGGGTCATTGATTAAATATCACTACAGATCATTTTCTGCATGCAAACTAACAGCCTGTTTGGGTCTTATTTAAATAGATTAACTTCATGTAGTTATCTAATCTTGGAGCTGGTTTTTATTTGCAAAGGGTTATTCAAAATGGTTTGCTATACGGCATATTGTATGATAAAAAGGTTGTTTAATATATGCTTTCTTTTGATCTTTGATTAATCTTTAAATGATTGAAGCTATAATATATATTAAATTTACATTTACATGGTCTTACTCAATTTATATTCACTGAAATATTTCCCTACAAAATCAAAATTAGCAAGCCACTCAAATAAATAAATTAGTATTTATGGTTACACTCAGTGGTGAAATCCTCCGTGGGTTGCCACTGGTTTGCTGCCCACGCATGTGCGCTGTGCACCAAATGTGTGCTATGCGTGTGCGCCAAACACATGCTGTGCATGCACACATGAGCAGTGCGTGCCAAATGCACGTGTGGGCATGCACAATGCATGCCAAATGCATGCTGCATGTGCGTGTATGCACAGTGTGCACCAAATGTGCGCTTTGCACAGAAAAAGGAACCGTTCGAAGGTAAGTAGAATAGGGGGGAGAATAGCTGTGCCGTGCGATTTAGATTTGCTAGAAAGCAGGATTTGCTGGTTTTTAGCTAATATAAATCGCATGGCACAGCTGATCCTCGGAAATACCTGTTCGGTATTTTTTTACTACCGGTTCACTGAACCGGTAGCTTTTATTACTACCGGTTCACCCGAACAGGTGCGAACTGATAGCATTTCACCCCTGGTTACATTGCTACAATACCGAGCAACAAATTAAAAGAAAATTTGTTTCAGGCACTCTAAAACATCCCACCAATGTCTTCATGCCCAGCTTAGGGAAACATTTTGGAGTTCTTTCTCCAAATTAATATATTGTATTAATTATTTGAATGCCTTTGGGAATTGCTGTAATAGTAATTTTATTTAAAATGTTAATTACAAAAACTAAATTAATACAAACTAAAATAATAAAGTAAATAAAGTAATAAAAATAAAATAATAAAAAAAACAAAGAGCAGAAAAAATAGAAAAATATCTATTACTTTTAACAATCTTGATCTTTCGTCCCTTCAGATAATGTTTTAAAACTTGATTCCTTTTCATTTCACAAATTGAAGGCAAATATATGTGTCTGAGGATAATATTGCAGGATCCAGTCTGGGTCGGTCATTAGGATTAGAGATTTAGTCTTCCAAGCTTTCAGACTGGTGCTGGAGCCCATCCTCAGGGAACCTCTCTCTACCAGAATGTGGTAGAGACACATTCTGTGGTAGAAGCACATTCTGGTAGAGAGAAGTTCCCTGAGGATGGGCTCCAGCACCAGTCCGAAAGCTTGGAAGACTAAACCTCTAATCCCAGTGACCGACCCAGACTGGATCCTTTTCATTTTTTTCTTTTTGTATTTTTACAAAATTCTTCAAAGTTTTAAGCTTTTTTTTCTAAACCTAATGTAGGAAAATTATCCAGGTCATTCTCTTGGTTTTGCTATTTGTTTTTACTTTTAATTATTAACACATCAGCCAATTTCATATGTGCGTCCAGTGTAGCATCTTTTTCCATATTTTTGTAGCCTGTCAGTTTTAAATCCATTTTCAAATCTTGTCCTGTAAAATTTGTTCCTTTTCTATAACATCTTTTAAATGCAGTCTATCTGACTGCCTATGAAGGCAGATATTCTTAAAATTAATTTCTTCATCCATTGTTCAAAAATATCCTTCAATATTTTCAGTTAAAATATTTTCTCCATTCTGTTTTTAGTAAGTCAAATTTAAGTTTTCTTCTCCTTTCATTGTAATATTTAGTTCTGTTTAGTTACTGCTAGTTTTCAACCCTTAAGATCTCATTCTATATTTTTTAAAAGAGCATTCAAGACAAAATAATTTTTCCACAGGAAGGATTGTTATAATTAATTCCAAAAATCTTATTTCAAATCCATCTGGACTTTAGTCTGCCATTTTCCAAAATTAAAGGTCAAATACCATTTTGCTATTTATTTCCCCACATTAAGTCTTTCAACTTGTATTTAAACTTCTTTCGCTAAGGATTGAAGGAAACTCATCTGGTGCTGGGCAACCTGTTGATCTAAAGGTTCCTAATAGCTCAGAGGTGTTAAACCCGATTTCACTGAGGATCGCATTAGGGTTGTGTTTGATCTTGGAGAGGCGGAGTGGGCGTGGCTAGGGTGGCCGGGGCCAGCTTGACATCACTCATGCCGGGGGCGCCTGTGGTGGCTTGAGCACTCTGCCAGTGAAAACGGGCTCCCGAGCTCCATTTTCACTGGCAGAGGCACCACGGACTGGTCCTTTGCTGTTTCCAGGATGGTCCCAGGGGCTTGATCTAAACACCCCGCAGGCCGAATCCGGCCCCCATTTTTTTTTAAAAAATTGTTTTTATTCAACATTTACATCTTTAAAATCTTAGTTATGCTTTTTCAGCTTTCCAATACCGGCATCTTTAGTAATATCCATTTTATCTTTCAGCCAACTACGGTATATACATACAGATTTTGTTTGTTACATACTTATTCATATAATCAATACATTATATATACATACCTACTACACATTAAATATTACATTCCATTATAATATCTTCTCTTATACTGTTCACTATCCATTAATTTTAGATTTCTTTTCCAGCCAATCATACCATCTGTTCCATGTTTCATAGTAAATTTTTCCAATACTCTAATTCTATGTTGTATCTAAAATTTTTCATCCAAATTATCATTGTTTCCTTCACTGTTTCCTCCTCTATTTTGAATTTGAGGAGACAGTTACATGTTTTGGTAATTATCTTTTCATCTGTCCCTGTTAATATTTTATCCATTTCTTGTTGTCCATTTTGAAATCCATATAATTCTAAATCTTTTTTAATATTTTGTTTAGGTCTGTAAATAGCAATAGCACTTAGATTTAGGCCATCAATCTATTTTAATTCCTTCTTCTAATAATTCTTGTTTGGATTTCAAATTTCCTTATCCATCTAACAAGGTTACTATTTTGTTTAAGTCAATTAAATTGGGGTAGACCAAGGCATCCATCGTTGATATCCATTTTGGGATTTTTGTGTAAAAATTTATTTTAATCTTCATCCAAATTTCTAGTAATACTTCTCTCACCTGATTTCTTTGGAAATGTGTGTGGGCTTTGTTCTTTCCCTCCCAAATAAAGGCATGCCAACCCCTCTGTATGTCGTGCCCCTCAATCATTAGTATTTTTCCATTTTTTAAATTTATCCATTCTTTGGGCCATGATATTACTGCCGCCTGATGGTAAAGTTCCCAATCTGGGAGGCCAAAGCCACCCTTATTTCTAGAATCTTGTAAGAGTTTTAATTTAATTCTGGGCTTTTCCCCCAACCATATAAACTTACTAATCATTTTATTCAATTTTTTGAAAAAGTTTTTCCCCAATTTTATAGGTACTGTTTGAAATAAACATAACATTTTTGGTAGGATATTCATCTTTATAGTAGCAATTCTTCCAGTCAATGATATTTGTAATTTCGCCCAACTCTCTAAATCTTTTTGAATTTGCTGCAGTAGTTTTAAATAATTTATTTATTTATTTATTTATTTATTTATTTATTTATTTATTTATTTATTTATTTATTTATTGCGATTTATATGCCGCCTTTCTCCCTAGGGACTCAAGGCGTCTTACAAAATGACAACTTCAATACAAATCACAATACAATACCAAATTAAAATCAGTAACCCAATTAAAAACGATTTAAAATTATACCAGTGTACCCCCAAACGGATCAGTTTAATTGGCGGAAGAGCCACGTCTTCAGCTCGCGACGGAAGGAAAGAAGGTCAGGGGCTGTCCTGAGCTCAGTGGGCAATCCATTCCAGAGGGTCGGGGCTCCCACAGAGAATGCCCTCCCCCTGGGGGTCGTCAGCCAACATTGTTTGGCCGACAGCACCCTGAGGTGGCCGACTGTGAGAGCACACAGGACGATGGGAGAATGGCTGGAGATGGTCCTGCAAGTACCCTGGGCCTAAGCCATGAAGGGCTTTATAGGTGAGCACCAGCATCTTGAAACGTATCCGGAGTGCCACTGGTAGCCAGTGCAGCTCACGCAGGAGAGGTGTCACACGGGAGTATCTAGACGCCCCCGTAACTACCCGCGTGGCTGCATTTTGGACTAGCTGAAGCCTCCGGACACATCCCAAGGGCAGCCCCACGTAGAGGATGTTACAGTAGTCCAACCTAGAGGTAACAAGGGCGTGAGTGACCGTGACGAGGGCATCCCGGTCTAGGAACGGACGCAACTGGCGCACAAGACGGACCTGTGTGAAGGCCCCCCTGGTTACGGCCGTCAGATGGTCATCTAAAGACAGCCGAGAATCCAGGAGGACACCCAAGTTGCGGACCCTATCGGAGGGAGCAAGGGTTTCACCTCCGATCATTAAGGATGGAACCTCCAGATCCCGGGATGCCTGCATCCACAGCCACTCAGTCTTGGAAGGGTTGAGTCTAAGCCTGTTCCTCCCCATCCAAACCCGCACCGCTTCCAGGCAGTGGGACATCACGGAAAGGGCATCTCTAGGGTGGTCAGGGGTGGAAATGTAAAGCTGGGTATCATCAGCATATTGATGATACCTCACCCCAAAACCACGGATGATCTCACCCAGCGGTTTCATATAGATATTAAAGAGCAGAGGAGAGAGAACCGAGCCCTGAGGCACCCCACAAGTGAGAGGCCTCTGGGAGGATCCCTGACCCCCCGCCCAAACAGACTGCAGATGGCCCAAGAGATAGGAGGAGAACCACTGTGAAACAGTGCCTCCTAACCCTATCCCCCTGAGCCGCTGCAGCAGGATACCATGGTCGATGGTATCGAACACCGCTGAGAGGTCAAGAAGGACCAGGATGGAGGAGCAACCCCCATCCCTGGCCCACCAGAGATCATTTACTAGGGCGACCAATGCCGTTTCCGTGCTGTGGCCACGCCTGAAACCAGATTGGTAAGGATCCAGGTAGTCAGTTTCCTCCAGGAATTGAGGGAATTGCTGTGCCACCACGGACTCAACAACCTTCGCTAAAAAGCGAAGGTTGGAGACTGGACGGTAGTTGTTAAGTACGTCAGGATCCAGGTTAGGCTTCTTAAGGAGGGGTCGAACCACCGCCTCTTTAAGTGCAGCGGGAAAGACCCCTTCCTTTAGTGAAGCGTTGACAATAGCCTGGATCCAGTCTCCAGTCACCTCCCTGGCTGCCGAAACAAGCCAGGAGGGACAAGGGTCCAGTAAACATGTGGAAGACCCCAGCCTACTCATAATCCTGTCCACGTCATCCAATGAAACAGGCTCAAACTCAACCCAGATGTCTCCACCGAGACTAGGCCCTGTCACCTCAACGGACTCTGTCCAGTCAGAGTCCAACCCGGTCCGAATCTGAGTGATTTTATCTTGCAGAAACTGTGCAAAGTCCTCAGCACAGCCCTGTAAGGGGTCCTCCCTCGCTCCCTGATTAAGGAGGGAGCGGGTCACTCTAAACAGGGCTGCTGGGCGATTTTCTGCAGATGCAATGAGAGTGGCGAAATAGTTACGTTTCGCTACTTCCATCGCCACAAGATAAGACCTAATATGGGTTCTTAGTTGTGTTCGGTCGGACTCGGATCAGGAGGATCTCCAACCACCCTCCAGGCGTCTTTTCTGACGCTTCATTTACCTGAGCTCCACGGTAAACCAAGGAGCCGCCCGGGATCTGCGTTGGATCAGAGGCCGCAAAGGCGCGATTCGATCCGGGGCCCCCACCGCAGCCTGTTCCCAGGGCCCCCACCGCAGCCTGTTCCTTTATTGAAGATATTCTTGGCGTTATCCAAATACCCAGATACTTTACTTTTTTTACAATTTGATTTCCTAATTTCTCCTCTAATTTCTTATTTTGGCCTTTCATAAGATTTTTGGGGAGTATCTTTGTTTTTTTTTATTATTATTTTTAAGCCCACAACTATGCCAATTTTCTCTATTTCCTGTAATAGCAATTCTCCCGTTTCCAAAGGGTCCTCTATTATGAATACCATATTGTCCGCAAAGGCCTGTGTTTTGTATTCCTATTTTTTAATTTTTAACCCTTTTATTCCCTTATTTCCCCTTATCTGAGTCAATAAAACTTCTAATGAAAGAATGAATAAGAGCGAAGATAATGGACATCCTTGCCTAACCTCTTTATTTATATTGACTTGTTCCTTTAGGTCTCCATTTACCATAATTCTTACGGTTTGATTTGAAAAAATTGCCCTAATCATTTCTATAAATTTTTCGCAAAATTTCATCCCAATTAATTGAATAGTTAGAAATTGCCAATTCAAGTTGTGGAACGCCTTCTGTGCATCTACCAATATTAATGCCAATTGTCTTTCAGGGTGGGCCTCATAATACTCTAATATATTCATTACAATTCTTGTATTGTTTTTTATTTGTCGTTTGGGTAAAAACCCATTTTGGTCCAAATGAATAATTTTGTTTAATTTTTTTTTAGTCTTTCTGCCATTATTGTCTCCAGGATTTTATAGTCGGCAGCGAGATTGGCCTATAATTTTGGATATGTTGATTGTCTGTATTTTCTTTTGGGATTAATGTTATGTATGCCTCCGACCACGAGTTTGACATTTTAGCTCTCTCCAATACCTCATTGCATATTTTCAACATAATTTCTTCTAAAGATTCCTGAAATGTTTTATATAATTTCGCCAGAACCCCATCTGGCCCTGGGGTTTTATTAATTTTTTCCTTTTTGATTGCCTCTTTCAACTCTGTTAAGGTAATTTTGTCATTCAACATTTCCCTATCTTCCTCTAATACATTTCGCAGATTTCTCTCCCGTAAATATTTCGTAATGTTTTTTTCTGCAATATTTTCTTGGAAATATAGTGTTTGAAAGTACTTTTGAATACTGTTTTTTTTTTCATCCATTTTATAATGCAAATTTCCTTGTTCATCTTGTAAATGTTGTATCAATTTTTTGGCTTTTTCTTTTTTCAATTTGTGGGCTAACCATCTTTCTGGTTTATTTCAAAGTAATTTTGTTTCGCCAATTTTATATTCCGTATAATTGCCTCCTGTTGTAATATATTAATTTTATGTTTCATTAAATCTCTTTCCTCTATAATTTTCCCATTCTGGGGTTCTTTCTGTAGGGCTAATTCTAATTTTTTGAGTTTCTCCAATATTGACACTTGTTCCCTTTTCTCTTTATTTCTCCTCACCACATACGCTATAGATATTCCCCTCATATATGCTTTGGTGGTGTCCTATAAATTCTGTGGAGTTGTACATTCATTCCTATTCTCCTTAAAGAAATGATTTAATTCCCTTTCCATTGTTTGCATGTAAGATTTTTCTTTTATAATTCTTTGATCTAAAGTCCATCTCCTTTTTTTCTCCCTACCTTTCCATTTTAATATTAAGGGACTATGATCCACCCAGGTGTTTGGCATTATATCTATTCTCTTCTAAATTGTAATCAATTCTGGGTTCATCCAGGTCATATCTGTGCGTGACCATGAGTTATGTGGGTGGAAGAAGAAGGTATATTGTTTTTTCTCTAGGTTCAGTTGTCTCCACACATTTAGCTCTTTTATCATCTTGAAGAACGTACTTGATAATTTTCGTCTTTTATATTCATTTTTCTTTGTAGTCCTATAATCAAGTTTGTTATCTACTACTCCATTAAAATATCCTATTATACAAAAATTTTCACTGTCTAATTCCGTTAATTTCCTATGTAGTTTGTTACAGAACAAACTACTTGTTTTCTTGTTTTCTTGTTTTGTGTTTGGTGCATAAATTATCACTAGAAGAATTTTCTTGTAATTTGTAGTTATTTCCTTTATTAAAATTCTTCCATTTTTATCACTAAATATTTTTCTAGAGTTTAGCCAATCTTTTATATATACAGCAATCCCTCTTTTTTTGTTTCGTGCCAACGCCACATATAATTCCGCTAATTTAAGGTATTTTATAAGATCACTATGCTTTTCTCTAATGTGTACCTCCTGGAGGCAAATGATATCCATCTTTTCTTTTTGTAGTCTTGTTAGTATCTGTTAACATTTAATGGGTGAATTGATGCCGTTTATGTTTAATGACAGTATCTTTATTTCATTTTCCAACTTGTTATTTATCTATTGGTCTTGGTCCTCTCCTTGTTCTGTTCTCGGTCTGTGCTCTAGTTCTGTCTCCTTCTCTGACCTGATGCTCTGTTTCCTTCTGGTTTCTTATATCTTGTTCCGTGATTTTTTCCACAAATGTCTGATCTTCCTGGCTTTTACTTTCTCCTTCCTCCCTATTATCTTGTTCATCCTCCCCACATATATAGTGGTCATAAAATTCCTGTGCCTCTTCCAAGGTGTCAATCCGGAATTTCTTCTCCTGCCATGTTATTAGCATCCCCTCCTGGATGAGCCATCGAAACATCACTCTGTATTTGAACAACTGTGTGGAGAGAAAGTGGTAGCTTTGTCTTTGCTCCCTTATTCTTTTTGGGATCTGTTTTAAAACTATGATCTCCTTTCCGTTATATGTTAGGTGGTCTTCTCTTGTTTCGCTATATTCTTCATCCCTGGTTTTTTTCCTCACAAATTTAACATGAATTTCTCTCGGAAGTTTATTTCTTCATGCATAGTTTGTATGAATCCTTTATGCTTCGTCAATTTCATTTTCCAGCTCCTGTTTACTTTTTTGTAATGGTTCCTCTAGGAGTTCAGCCATTAGTTTGGGGAGTTATTCTTCTTTGCATTCCACAATATTTTGAAAGCAGAGGTAAAACATAGATTTTTCCATTTCCAAATTTATTATAGCTGCTTCCAATTCCCTAGGTTTTGCCACCATTTTATTTATTGCTATGTCTAATTATTTTTCCATATGATCCATTTTAACTTCTACCAACTTTATCTTTTGTTCATTTTTGGTTATCATCTCCTGCATTGTACCTATTTTGTTGTCTAGCTTATGTATCTCCCCCTTTACTTCTCCCATATCATTCTTAATATCTTCATGATTATTTGTCATAACCTCCTGCATTTTTAACATTGTGTCCTGTATTGCTAGTAGGGTTGACTGCATACTCTGTAAGTTAACGGTAGAACCAGATTTTTCACCTCCCAACACAGCTTCCACAGATCTTGATCCTGAGGGGGAAGCTGCTATTGAAGTTATTTTTTCCCCCATATTTTGGTGACTGTGGTCGTCGTGCTTGTCATTTTGATATGTTTAAAAAAGTTTTTCCACAGTACCATATAATCAACTGTATTCTTCTATTTCTCTCTTTCAGTCACTATCCTTCTTCAATTCCTCTAAATTCTTTCCATACAATTGTTATAATAACTCCCACTTGTCTCTTAATATAAACTTTAATTAATTCAACAATTGATTGATTAATAATTAAAAATTAACTAATGATTAATAATAGTAAGCAGATAAATAGATAATAATAAGTAATTCTTAAATATTCTCCCTTCTTAAGATTCAATTAGTTATCAGTCATATATATATATATATATATATATATATATACACACACACACACACTACAATGATATATAAATATAAAATATTACAAATTGTAAATGTTATAAAAAGGTAACTTATAATTATATTCACTTGTTGTATTTCTGACTTAACGTCCCAATACTCTCCAACATTGTGTATTTATCTTACAATTAAATCTAACTATATATCACAATAAGAGTAGACAAAAGTTAATATGGGTTCATATAGGTTATAAATGTTTCAATAAATATATATGAATATCTGATTATAAATATTTCAGCGGGTATATAAATATGTTGATATGTAAGTCTTTAATCTTTTCCTCAATTTTTTACTAACACCAAAGTTTCTTAAAAGTTTCTTGTAGACTGGTAGATTTGTAGACTGGTGTTATATGTCCATGTCTAAGTTCATAATATCTTCTATTTTACTTCTTTCTCTCTGAGTCTTGTGTCTGGGGTTGTTTTTTTTCACCTCTTCCTCCAAAATGTCTTCTCTAATCAGGTCAGCTCCATTGTTTGTAACATAGTTTCTAATCTGTCACCTCCAACGCATCCAGCATGACCAACACTTTCTCTTCCCCCCGCCCCCCGGAAACAGTCCCAAAAGATAGAAATTTCTTACTAGTACTAATAATACAACAATCAAAACCCAATCCACTTGTTAGCTCCCACTTGCACGATCACTTTTTTCCCACTTTTTTTTTATTGAAAAGTTTTACAAAAAAAGAATTTTTCCCCAATATTTCCCCCACCCTTTTTCCCTTCCTCCCACCACCCCCACATCCCTTCCCCCCATCCCACCCTCCCCCCCAGACTTCCCAGAGCAAAATACAGGGTATTTCAATTAACAATCATAAGCTAAATTAACCTATCTATCCTTAAACTACCAAATCCCCCCCTGAAACCTTAACTCCACTATAGATAACATAATACTTCTAAAATTTAACATTCATTCATAAGCTATTTGATATTTTCTTGTCTGATACTTATTTTGAATATAATCAATCCATCTTCTCCATTCCAATACGTATCTTTCTTGTGTATAGTCCTTCAAGTACGCTGAAATTTTCGCCATTTCCACTAGGTTTGCTACTTTCAATGTCCACTCTTCAATAGTAGGCAAAGAATCCTTCTTCCAGTATTGCGCTACCAACAGCCTTGCTGCTGATATCAAATTTAAGATCAATTTAGTCTCTAATGCTGTACAATCCGTAGTTATACCCAATAAAAACAACTGCGGAGTAAATTTCAACCTTTTTTTCAAGATATTCTGCATCACCCACCAAATTTTTATCCAAAATGCTTTGATTTTCTTACAAGTCCACCATATATGATAATAAGTTGCATCATCACAGTCACATCTCCAACATTTAGCTTGCAAATTTGGATACATACATGATAATTTTTTAGGATCTAAATGCCATCTATAAAACATTTTATAAAAGTTTTCTCTTAAGTTTTGTGCTTGCATAAATTTAACATTTCTAACCCAAATCTTTTCCCATGTTTCTATCATCACTGGTTCCTGAAAGTTTTGTGCCCATTTTATCATACAATCCTTAACCAATTCCGTTTCTGAGTCTTTTTTTCCCACTTTTTTGACAGCTCACAATCTCTGCTCCCACTGCCGACTCGCCGCTCAATTCCCTTCTTGGAGACTCACTTTACCTCTTCTGTCTCGAGTCCTTTTATAATCCTTGAGAGTTTCCCCTTTCTGTCTCTTTTATTTCTCTTTTCACTGGTTCTTCAAGTTGTTTTCCACTGTTCTCTCCCTGTACCTATCATCACTCCGTCACACCTCTGGATCTGCCATTATCAAGCAGATTTCTTCCGTGTATATCCAGAGGGATCCTCTTGCCAAACAGGAGCTCGCACTACTCCTCGTTTGAACTCCAATGGAACCCCTCCACCTCGTCGATCTCTCCAAGATCCGACCTGCCAAAAAAGCCTCAAAAACACAAAAATCGGGTACAAACAAGCGGAGCCCCACTCGTTCGTCCCGCTACAGCATGATGTCACCACCAGAAGTCCCGGGCCTTGAGTTTGGGGACCACGCACAAAGGAACTAGCACCCCCAGCCCCGTGTTGTCCAGAAAGGCCGGTGGGCAAGACCTCCACATCCAACAAAGGGACCGGGTACAGGGCTTCCTCTGCTCCCTCTTTTGGGGAGATTTACAAGGAAAGGGCTGGGAACTTCAAGCCAGGCACACCTTGCAGCCCCTACCCCTTCCACCCCTGCTGGAAGTTCTGGGCTGGGCAGCGGTTTGGCTTTCCCGGCTGGCCATGACCATGACCCCCAATCGCCGTCTGCCCTTCCCCTCCTCCCATGGCTGGTGGCAGAGAGGAAGGTGAGCCAGGGCTGAGGCACCGCCGCTCGCCCCCCCCAGCCCACATCTCACCCCCACCTCTCTGTAGCTGCTGGGCCTCGCCTTCCAGCAAGCGGGAGGTGGCAAGGGAGGACAAGCCTGCGCCAACCGCATTGCTCCTCTGCCAGCCGGCCCTCCCTCGTATACCCGCCAGCCCTCACCCTTTGGCCAAGCACAGGTCTTATCTTCGTGGGAAAGCTGAACCGCTGCCCTGCCCAGAGAACCACTCTAAAGCCAGTTGAGCCTCGCCGTGTTCCCCCGAGTTGGCCCTTCGGCCAAGCGCAGGTGGCCTGGAGCGGATTTCCCTCCGCGCCGTCAGCCTTACCTTCTCAGACTAGTTGAGGAGGGGAGGGGTGGGGCAGGCCCAGGCAGTGATGGGATCAGCCAAACTGCAGAAAATTTTAGCTACCATTTGGGTGAACTGGTGAAAACCAGCTGAATCCCACCACTGGATATATTAGTCTAAGTATTTAGATAATGTCAATTGTGTCCAAATATCTTATGCTTTATGTGAAATTCCTGAAATGTACTTTTCAAAATGTATTGTATTATTTCAGACATATATTTTTCAAATCTTTGTCCTTATTTTTCACTCACGTTTCAACTATCAAGGAGTGGGGGATAATTTTGCAGATTTAAATTTATATCTTTTTATAATTTTTTATAAATTATTTGGTTAGAATAAACCTTAAATGTATATTTTTTTATTTTATCCTTATAAATATTTAAGTATAAATAATTTGTATAATATTGTATGTCAGGGCTCCCCAAACTTTTTAAACAGGGGGCTGATTCATGGTCCCTCTGATTATTGGGGGGGGCGGGGGTGGACTGGCTGGGTGGGTGTGGCTAAGTGATCCTGTGACTGGGTGGTTGTCGCTAGGTGATCATGTGACTGGGGGGCGTGGCCAATTTAGAAATCCACTTTTTTGCCTTTGTCCTTCCTAAACTGTACAACCCAAGGAATCTATTTACTTAATAAGACCCCCCCAAAAAAGGAAAAAAGAGTGCAAACTTTCTTGCCACTTGCCTAACTTCATTACAACAGCAGCTTCAGGTTCCTTAAAATAGGCCATTAAAAAAAGAATAAAACAAACAGGATTTCCTTCAAAATAACTCCTGATCATATGTTTCAGATGACCACACAATAAACCAGACTGGGGAATTTGCAATTTGAATTTCCTAGGGATGCAAAATTGCTATTAGTAAGGTACCAATAAATACAGTGCTACAAAAAATAGGGATCCCTATAGCACAGAAGTAATGGCAGGCTGAGAGAAGCTATCAGTGAACGCCCCTCCCCTCCCTTCTCCTCTCTATGGGCCCATGTGGTTCCTTCCCCTTTGGTTCCAGCCAAAGGCTTCAGGGCTCTGCTGAGGGTCTCTTTGCAAGCAGCAGCAGCAGCAGCAGGACCTGTGAGTGCCTGCCAGCAAGGGCTGGTGGGGGGGGGCGCATAGGAGACCAGACTACTTTTTTGAATTATTTGGGAGTACAGGGCTAAAGGTCTTTTAAACCTGAAGGAGAATTCTGATTTGTTTTTTGCCACACTTGTGCATGTATACACACACACATGAATATATCTACCAAAATTGTTCAGCAACCAATTTGGTGGATGTACTTTATGGCAAGAATCAAAGCAGTGGGTGAATTCTCCTTCAGGCATTATATTGCGGTTGCTTTCATTTGAATTAGTGTTAGCCAACTTCAGATGATTTTGAAAAAGCTAGGAGACATGGATTAGGAGCTGTAAAACTTCCTGAAAAGCTGAACAGCACAGGCGCAGAAAAAGGGAGCAAACGAACCTGTCTGCTCTCTCCTTCCTCCTCTCAGATGGCATCATGGCAAGTGGTTCCAGCAATGTCGGGTGAGCGCAGAAACTAGGAGAGAGAGGCGAATCCCACCACTTCAGTCGGCCCTTCCCCCACCCACTTTTAAAGTGCTACTTTACAAGCTGGCAGCAGCACTGCTTTTCAAACCAGCAGAGCTGTTTTTCAAGCCTGCAGCAGCCTACTCACCCACCGACCCTGGATCACGTGGCTGCACTGGCATCATCACCCCTCAGTCAGCTTGCCCTCCCCTGCACCCTTCGGCCTTACCTTCGGCAGCAGTGGTGTGATCAGAAGTGCAGTTCAACCTGTGAAATAACTAACCAGAAATGTGGCTGGAGTGGATGCTCACTGGAAGATAAGGCTGGTGGCGAGGGGTGGGGCGGGGCGAGGGGTGGGGCTGAATCCCACCATTCCACGGGATGGATACTTTGCATTGGCGGGCCGTATCCATCCCATGGGCCGTAGTTTGAGGATCAGTGATATATGTGATGGTTAGAGTTGATTAATATAAAGTATATTTTTTTTCTTTAAATGCACACATACACATATACATATATACATACGCACACATACGCACAATAATAAAGAGTGTAATATGTAAGATGATTTTATAAATATATACATTATATAAATAAGAAAACTGCAGGCATACCAAACAAGAGAACAGAAAATTTGTATATGTTTGGTAATAGCTTTAGTCTTTGTAACATCTTCATTTTTTTAATCTCACTATATTAAAGAAATAATGGATTAGCATTCATAATTAATGCTTCAAATCCATATGTATGCATATTTCTGTGAGAGAATTTTAAAATATTCTTTCTTTAAAATATTCTTTCCAAATCTACAATTTTCAATCACATGCTTGCTTATGATTTGGGCATCTTTAGAGCTAAATCTACTGTTGTGGCTCTGTTACCGGAGCCTGTGTCATCGTCAGGAGAGGACTCCGAGAGTGAAGGGGAGGAGTTGGCAAGGCCTCCCTCTCCAGGACCCTCCTCTCTGGCAATGCCTTCAGTGTCCGCCGAAGGGCAAGAGATAGGGCCAGGGCCAAGCACGTCCATGCAGCCACAGATGGACAGTGATGAGGGTAATGAGTCTTGGCTGGACCCACGCCAGCGTCGCAGAGATAAGCGCACGCAACAGAAGAAAGGGCGTGCCCGAGATTAGGCTGAGTCACTGGACCACACCCCACAGGATATAAAAGGGAGCGTCGTGGCCAGTCAAACCTTGTGACGAACAAAGCTGAAAGCTTCCACGCCATTCTGCATTGCCGGACTTTTGCTTTAAGACTTTGCTGGAGTATCTCTGGACTTGATTAATTCCGTAATTATTGAGCTGCTTTCCTTTGATGTATCAGAAGTGGGGAGAAGTTATCTCTCCTCTTTGTAAATAATAAACTCTTGGCAGGCAGCCACTAGGTTGTTGCCAAGTTCCGTTATCATAAGGAAAAGGATTTTGCTGGCTGGTTTGGTCTTTAACTCCTGAACGTCTGTTGGTGTGTGTGCATGAGGTTGGGGACAGAACATCTACTGTCTGAAAGTCATTCTTGCTCTTTGAAATTAAAAAAAATGGCTATTGAATGGGAGCCATCAAATTCATGGAATTTGAAACATTCCCCCCTTTTTTCAATATAAGAAATTTGGGGTGAGGGAAGATACCTGTATTCCACTATGAAATTCTCTAAAAAATGTGGATTCCTCTGCCAAAACTAAGCCCTGATTAAAAAATACTGTTTTTTATTCTTGCGAAAGACACTTTACTGCTTTTCTTTTATGGCAGTGCTGTTTCTTTGATTGAGCTCATTAATATACACCAAACTCTTTTGCTTTCTAGGTATAATTGGCGACCATTAATATTACCCAGTCATCACATCCCAAGGGTTATAGGTTTATAGCCCAACATATTTGTGGGTTATAGCCCCACATATTTGAATGGCTGTATAAATTATTGTTTTGATTTTGATACAGTCCTTGCAACTTTCCTTAAACTTTTTACACTAATAAATTCAGTGTGTTGTAAGATGCCAAGCAAAAACATGAAAATGCTGAAAATGATATAAGCCAACAGTTTTAAAAAGTATCTAGCCATGGAAACTTTATTTACCTTTTGTCTCCCAAATGTCAAAAATATGTGACATTTGGGGACAGGAAGGTAAATTCTATGAGTTACTTTTATTTTGAATGCATGCATTTAGGAATCTTATTTCTTTACCAAGAGCCTTGTTTTGCAGGGTTCCTAAATACATAGCTAGATACCGTATTTCCCTGAAAATAAGACCTGGTCTTATTTTCTTTTAGGCTTGAAAATAAGCACTTGGGCTTATTTTCAGGCAGGTCTTTTTTTTTTTTTTTTTTTTTTTTGAGGTGCAGGAGGTGGCGAGCCCGGTCACCTCATGGCTGCTCGGCCCCTTAACCACGGCCTGCGGATCAGCTGAGCCAGTGAGGGCCGGGAGTTCTGTCTCTCTGGGTGCTAGCCCCAGCCCTGCCCATGGTGCCAGGCAACCTTGCAGCCCAGGGCCCCTCTCTTCCACAGCTCACCTTGTGGCTCTGGAGCAGGTGGTGAGCACGGTTTGCACTCCACCAGGCCTGGAGCTCAGGTGTTGCTCAGGCTGTTGCTACGATGAGATAGAAAGCCATGCCGCCCATCGGAATCAGCTCCCCCCTGCCTTTACCCAGCTGCTGCTGCTTGAGAAAAGGACGAAAAGGCAGGCAATTCTGGAAGATTGTGGGAAGTGCATGCTTATGGTAGAAGCAAAGCCCAACCTGTCCCTTTCAAGCAATCAAATGTCTCTGTGTGAGAGAGAATGAGAGAGGGGGAATGGAGGGGAGTAACAAGAATTGCAGGCAATGCTGTTTGAAAGGGTTTTCTCTCCATCATTTCAACTGCAAGGCTTGTTGCGTGTACGAGAGGTGGCACCGCTGTGAGGTTTGACATACCAGCGCAGCCACTTAGGGCAGGACGCCAGCTGCTGTGAAGATTTTGGGATTTTGGTGGCCTTTATGTGGCTGGGATGCCTGAAGGATCCCTGGGTTCCAAGGCAGGCAAGGCTCAGCGTTTGTGCTCTGGTGTGCTCTTCTCCCGGGCAGCAGCCCTGCGTCTGCACCACATCCAGCTCACCGAATCTGGCCTGCTGATCTCGGGTGGAGGTGGTAGCTCTGACCCAATCTTCGCCGCCAATGCTTCAGGCAAGAACAAACCTTGCAGCATCCAGCTCCAAGAGGCTGCACCTGTCAGGGCTGCCTCTGTTCAATTCCTAGGAAAGAAAAATCCTTGGCTCCATAGATTTAGAGAAAAGTACTTTTACTAGAAACAAACTGAATGCAAACAGTTTCAAGCAAGCTCTGAAGCACAGAGCGGGATCAGCACAGATGCAGATACAGTATACAGCCCAGCCCCCTTGTAGCTAGGTAACTGGAAGCCACTGCATACCAGAACAAACTGACATGGCCTTGAAAGTAACCGCAGTTGCAAAGCTGCAATTTAAACTGTTCCACAGTTCTCCCCCCCACACACACACACATTTTATGGCAGCAAACATCCAGCTAGCTGACAGAGCTGGTATGACAAACCTCGCAAAGACCCATTTCTGGCGGAGTTTGGGAGAGAGAAACAAGCCAGGGACTCTGTTGCTTCTGCTTTCCTTGCATGCAGCCAAAAGTTCACAAAAGGCAAGAAGGTCCCCCTACCCCCAGTCCCAGGTCAACAGGTTGCTATACCTGGGACTCATGTTGCGGGAGAGGAGGTGATGTGAGGGAGCCCATTTCTCATGTTGGCCGGGTGGAGGGTGCCCATGTATTGGCCAGACCTAGGGGTGCCATCCTGAGCAGGTGCCGAGCTGGAGGCAGGGTTACCTGCCTTCTACCGTTTCTCATCGTGTGTGTGTGTGTGTGTGTGTGTGTGTGTGTGTGTGTCACATACAGAGAAATGGCAGAGAGGAAACCCTTTCAAACAGCATTGCCTGCAATTCTTGTAACTCCCCTCCCTCATTTATCTTTCTCTCTGTCTCTGTCTCATTCTCTCTCTCTCTCACACACACACACACATTTGATTGCTTGAAAGGGACAGGCTGGGCTTTGCTTCTACTGTAAGCATGTACTTCCCACAATCTTCCAAAATTGCCTGCCCTTTTGTCCTTTTCTCAAGTAGCAGCAGCCTGGTAGAGGGGGGGGAGGGGGAGCCGATTCCAATGGGCCGCATGACTTTCTGCCTCATCGTAGCAGCAGCCTGAGCAACACCTGAGCTCCTGAGCTTAAGAATGAACAATTCTTAACAACACACTAACTACTATGCCTGCCATCTAGCAAGTAATGCTCCAAATGCATATAAATATCTGTTTCCAGAGAAGTCTGCAAAATGTTTCTAACTTTGTAACAATTCAAATGCCAGTATCTAATGGTTAAACAATAGGTTCTCATGTAAAGGTCTGTTGCTGTTTTGTAGTGTTTTTATTATCAATATTAGTAGTGACTCTTTTCTTTGTCTCTCACTGTGCAATTGAATGTTGATCAAAGCTGGTTCTGTGAAGGTAAAGAACTACAAAATTCTCCTGATATTCAGATCTGTTCTGAAAGTGGAGGACTCCAGACACTCATTATAGCAGAAACTTTTGAAGACGACACAGGGCGCTACTATTGCCTGGCCTCCAATTCTCTTGGCTCTAGTTCTTCTTCAGCAGAATTATTTGTTGAAGGTAAGAAGACATGGCAATAAAATGGGTTCTGTTTCTACTACTGGGTTTCTCCAAAAAGAAGACCAGGTCTTATTTTCTTTTGACTCCTGAAAAAACAGCTAGCCATTCTTTTTGGAGGGTTCTAATTATTGATTCACCTCGTGGCAGTGGCACAGATAGCCCCACACAGCAGGAGCCTGCTGCTAGCCCACTTCTTATGCGGCCGCTTGCCACCACTTGTACGCATCGCCCTGGCCTCCATTTCGCCTGAAGATGCCTGCTGGAAGGCATCTGCAGCCGATAACAGAATTCTGGATTGATCCGGAGCTCTGTTATTGGCTGCAGATGCCTTCCGGCAGGCATCTGAAAACAAAACAGAGGCCAGGACAATGCGAGCGAGTGGCGGCAAGCAGCTACAGAAGAAGTGGCTGCAGAAGAAGGCGAGGCAGGTGTCGGGTTGTGGGAGGCTGGTAAATAGGGCAGCTCCACCCTCCCATCCCCACCCTAACTTATTTTTTACTTGTGTGTCTCACCCCATCCCCTGCACCCCTGGGTGGGTGGAGTCTTAATTAGGGCTAATTTTGTGGGTGGGGCTTAATTTGATTGCATGCGCTCAAAAACATGATAGGGCTTCTTTTCAAGGTGGCTCGTCTTTTTGTAAAAAACACAGTACCATATTTATAGCAACAGCTCTAGCTTTCACAAGTTTATGGGTCTGCACTCTGCGATCTGACTCTGCATGTCTAAATTGTCAGTGTCTACAATGATTAAAAAGTCTAATGTTAATTGTTACAATTCTGCTGTATATATAGCAGTTCTTCTATTTTTAATTATACCTTTTCAACAAGTTAGACTTTTGAAAACTGTTTTTAAACAAAAACTGAAATGCTGTAAAACAGGGTAGACAGCCTTTTTTTCCACAGGAAGGTACCCTGTTTATTTTTGAAGTCCAAGAACTGCTGGGGAATGATTATGGCACGGTGTGGTCGTGTCTATAGTGGCAGTGAGTTGTATTTGATATTTTCAAAGTGTATTATAAGCAGTATAGTTTTCATGAAGGCTTTCCCATTCATAACATGGCCTGACACAAAGCAACATTTTCTGGCAAAATGGTTTCACCCCACCACCACCCATATCTATGTCAGTTACCAATCTGTCATCTTCCCATCTGTGGACATACATACAAAGCACTATGACAGGGGTGTCAAACTCAATTTCATTTTGAGGGCTGCATCAGCATTATGGTTGCCCTCAAAGGGCCAGTTGTATGTAAGACTAAGATAACTCATAGTGGCCAGGTGAACGTAGCTGGGTGGTCATAGCCAGGTCACCGCGACTAGGTGGACGTGGCAGGGTGGGCATGGCTGGCGTACACCACTCACTGGGCACAATTGACTTGAGACGGGGCAGAACAAGTAACATTGGCTAACTCGACATGGGGACAGTTCAGTGCCCCACAAGCTCCTCGCCTCCTCAAACAGCTAGTAGCGAAGTACATGCGCACACATCCACACCCACACCCACATCCACACACTGCATTCTAAGTTTGGGGACTTTTATCCACAGAGGAAGAAGAGACCCTTCTCCTCAAGCCTAGGCATAATTAGCAGTTTGCAAGCTCAGATGTGGATAAAAGTCTCCAAACTTGGAATGGTGTGTGTGTTTGTGTGCACGCACGCATGCACAGCACACCAAAGGAGACATTCTTCTCCCAATCCAATGGTGAAATCTTTCCCGGTTTGCCACTGGTTCACTGTCCATGCGTGTGCAGTGCGTGCCAAATATACGCTGTGTATGCGCATGCACAGTGCGCACCAAATGTATGCTGTGCGCACATGCAGTACACACCAAATGCCCGCTGCGCGTGGAAAAAGGCTTGGGAAAGTAAGTAGAACAGTGGGGGGGGGAAACAGCTGTGCCACGCGATTTAAACTCACTAGAAAGTAGGATTTCATGCTTTCTAGCGATTTTAAATCATGCAGCACAGCTGATCGTTGGAAATACCGGTTCAGAGGAACCGGTAGCTTTTTTTTACTATCGGTTCGCCTGAACCGGTAGTTTTTATCACTACCGGTTCACTTGAACCGGTGCGAACCGGTAGCATTTCACCCCTGTCCCAATCCCAAACATTGTTGGTGTTTCCCTGTCCAATGCCCCCTCCCAGGAAAGCAGGAGGTGGAGGAGGAGGATGCTGCATGTGGAAGCATAGAGGAGAAATTTTGCAGGAAGCAGTTTCCTCCAAGTCCAACTTCTGCTTGACAGATTTCTGGAGAGCAAGAGAAGGCGGCAGGGGAACAGTACTCCCCGGTTCTGCATGAGGGAGGCTGGCCCTTCTCAAAAGGGAATCCCTGTTTACAATCATGTATGGTAAGGATTCTGGCTTGTTGGGGCAGCCGTCCCTCATGCAGCTCCCCCACCACCCTCTTCTCCTCTCCAGAGATCTGTCAAGGCAGAAGTTGGACTTGGAGGAAACTACTTCCTGCAGACTTTCTCCTCTGTGCTGCCACATGCAACAGTCTCAACCTCTGCCTCCTGTGGAGGTCCAGGCAATGCTGGGAGGGGGGATTCCAGAGGTCTCCAGCAGGGGAAGGTGAGACTAGGGCGAGCACCAAAGCCTTGTCCACCAGAGGAGCCTTGCCATCCCTCTCAGGCCATACGGAGGACCCCAGACTGCAGCACAGGCCATGCTGCTACCCTGGGCAGCAGAGGGTAAGCACCCAGCCTGGCCCTCAAGCTCCTGGGGCAGCGGGACCCCTCAGCCCAGGCCAGCTCCACTTCTCCAAGGAGGCACCTGGCCATGCTTACCTCCTCCTTGAGGCTGCTGCTGCTTTGCTCATTCTCCTTGGTTAGGTTGCTCATGGTGGGTGTGGGAGGACAAAGTGCATGGGTCAGAGGGAGGCCCACTGCCTCTCCATGCAAGGAGACCCGGCTTTGTAAGTAAATCATTCTTAGCGATTGGATGGGAGACTACCAGGAGAGGCCAGGAGGAGGTGGCAAGGAGATGTCAAAAGGGCAGCAGGGATGCTGGTTGGCCATGTGCTAAGGCAGGACTTGCTCCCTCCCTTTCATTATAATCTCCTTCCTTCCTTCCTTCCTTCCTTCCTTCCTTCCTTCCTTCCTTCCTTCCTTCCTTCCTTCCTCCCTCTCTCCCTCCCTCCCTCCCTCCCTCCTCCTTCTCATTCACATCCCTTCCTCCCTCCCTCCTTCCCTGCCTCTCTCCTTCCTTCCTTCTTCCTTCCTCCCTCCCTCCCTCCTTCCATGCCCAGAAAGGGACAATAGGAGGGGGAGATGGTAGCAGCATGGCCAGTGGTAGTGCCTTTCCCATGCGGGTGCAGGAGGCAGGGTGGTGGCTGCCCTAGTGAAAGGGATGTGCTAGTGGGCTGCAGACCCAGCGGGTGAGGCCGGACAGGCAAGAGACAGCGTGAAGATGGAGACAGCAGAAGCTGTGAGGCTGCTACTGGGGCTCTACTATGTGCTGATCTACAACTTGATGGTGGGCACCAGGGCTGGAACACGGTCAGCCTTAGACTGCCCCCTAGGACTACCGTGGAGACAGTTAGGGGCCAGCCCCCGCTGCCTTGCCCCCAGCCCATCCTGGCTGGGGCATTCCCCCTGGGCGTGTGCATAGGAGGAGGTGTGTGTGTGTTGGGGCTGGCATCCCCAGTGTCCATCTTGCCCCCAGATCTAACCACATTGTGGGCTGGATCTTGCCCACGGGCCTTGAGTGTCACATGTCTGCACTAAAATAAGAACACTATAATTTTTCTTTTCCAAGAAAGTAAATGGATTTTGTATAGAATTCAATAATTTTATGAGAACCAGATATAAATTGTAGCTGTGCAGAATGCTAATTTCTTTTTGTGTGTCTTAATATTAAAAACTTTAAATAAATTACAATAATTGGATGGGAGAAGACTGGTGAACACCAAAGTATCATGGAAATTTCAGCAATACTGAAATCATGGAGATTGTCTTAAATCAGTGGTGTCAAACTCAAGGTCCGCGGGCCGGATTTGGCCCATGGGGTGCTTAAATCTGGCCCCTGGGGCCAGCCTGGAAATAACAAAGGACTGGCCCGTGGTGCCTCTGGCAGCCAAAACAAGGAGCGGGGCCTGGATGGCCTCCTGCAGCACTCTGCCTGCCAAAATGGGGCGCAGGGCCCCCACCACCCTGTTTTAGCTGGCAAAATGCTGCAAGAGGCTGTCCAGGCTGAAAATGGGGCACGGGGGGGGGGGGGCTTCACGCACCCAGTTTTGCCCAGCAGGGTACTGCAGGAGGCGTCTGTCCCGTCACACACACATCCCCATCAACCTGCAGAGGAGAACTACAATGCTGATCTGGACCTTGAAGAAATCCAGTTTGACACCCCTGTCTTAAATATTCTGTTTATAAACATGCAGCTGTGTTACACCTGATGTTATCACTAATGAGACTGTTTCCTACTTTTCTGCAGGTGCCAGTTCCTCTGATTCTGATAGTGAACATTTCAAAACAAAATCTGGAGCCATGCCCCAGTGAGTTTACAGAACAAAACCAACTATGTTGTGTTAATGTTTCTATGACCATCTGAAAGGATAATTGCTAAACTGTTCTGCTTCACATCTTCCTCCTATAATCGCTTTATGCAGGAAAAGAATTAACTACTGTTAATCAATAATTAAGTGCTGTTGATGTACTGGATTGAATCTTGACCGTAGGATGACTATGAAGACTAATTATTTCATATTCTGAAGATGGATTCCAAGCATATCAGTAAAATTATCTTTGTTCTAATGTATAACTAGTAAGAAATATTTCCTAAAATACAAAGAATTTGATGAGGAAATATTAGCATTAGAGTTTCATTGCCGCACTGGAAACATATTAAGCTGCAGTTTTCTACTTACTGAAGGCATAGATAATGGAAAATGTAGCTAATTGGTTACAAGTCCCTAATCAGAATGTAAGTAATCCATCTGATTTAAGCAGCTTGGCATACAAATGTTATCACTTTTATCCACAAGAACAGTGTGAACACTACTTCTGAATTGGATGGCATAGAAATAGGATACTGCAATGATGAGAATGTCTTCTTTAATTCGAACTTTTGACAGCAAATTTGCTAAGGAAAAGACCTACATCCACAATCTTTGTATGACTGTTAGAACAAAAATATATTTTATCAATCCAAATGTGTAATGCCTGTTTTTAAAAAAAAATTAACAAAAAAGATAAAAAATTTGAGAAATCAGCTTGAAAGAAAAAACCCCTTGTTTTACTTTAAGATGTATATAATTACAGCTTGGAGCAATTTTTAATATTAAAATGTTAACTGATTAAAGAATAAGGGTTCAAAGTATATGTTTTTCCCCCTTAAATTGCTAAGAGCAAGAAGAATAGAATAAACAAGATTGGGTGTGTGCTCAGAAAAAACAAGTTGTTAGAACCCTGAGGATGTTCCCCAAAGTTTCCTGATGTTAGTAATTACTTAATTAAATTTAAGTTAATGTATGTAAATTCCTATTCCCTATCACTTAACTACCAAATAAGTAACAGGATGAAAAGATAGTGTGGAATTTAGTGTTTGAGTAAGCATGAGAAAAGGCTCTACAGTGTTCCATTTCATGAAATGGGAAGCATTTTATGAGCACACCAAGTGAATTTCTGTCTGCGTTTTGATTTGTCCGATTATCCAGGGCTCAGAAGAAAAGTACTTCTGTTTCATTGACAATTGGATTGACAGCTCCAAAGTCTGGAATTACTACGGCAGTAATCCAGCCTATCTCTGTGCCTAATCAGCAGGTAGATATTTATGTGCTACTATAGAACATTAAATGTTTGTTACATTACTTATTATTTATTTATTATTATTTAGCATATGATGAGAACATGACAGAAGAGAAGTAAACATATATACACAGTCCACGTAATTATACATATAACATATATGGGGGTGTGGCAGTGACCTCATAACTGGATGTCCAGCTATCCAGGCGATCACCTCTGGCATTGCTTCATGCATATCTTCTACAGAACTGGAGAATTACCCTATTTTTTGGACAAAATGGGTGGAAATGTCTGTGCTTCTTATAGAATGAATGTTGCTGAAGCCCTGCCCACCCTCCGGCCCCCTTCAGCCTCTGCCTCCCAGCAATTTGCCTCCTTGCAGCAAACAGCAAACACCCTGATCAGCTTCAGCACAGCCTGATTTAGCATGAGCAGCTGATTGGTGGTTGGATCAGCTGTTCCAGGCTGTGGAGATCGCCGGTGCCCATCAGCACCAGCGCTCCCTATTGTCACTGACACCTATCACTGCCTCCAAGCGCCCATTTTTGGCCTCCACGCATCCCATTGCCTGGAACAGGCTGAAAATGGGATACGCGGAGGCTGAAAATGGGATGCACGGAGCCCAAAAACAGGATGCGCGGAGGCTGAAAATGGGGCGCTTGGAGGCAGCGATAGGTGGCAACGCCAATGGGTGGCGGCAGCGCTGATGGGTGGTGGCGATCCCCGCAGCCTGGAGCAGCTGATTGGTGGTATTCTGGGAGGCAGATCCAACTGCCAATCAGCTGCTCATGCTAAATCAGGCTGTGCTGAAACTGGCCAGGCTGTTTGCTGCTTGCTGCAAGGAGGCAAATTGCTGGGAGGCATAGGCAGAGGCGGATTTTTTTCTTGTTTTACTCCCCAAAACCTAGGTGCATTTTATAGTCCGGGGCATCTTATAGTCCGAAAAATACGGTAATTAAATTATTATTAAATTAATAATAACATATAGATATATCCCATTATTATTATTATTATTATTATTATTATTATTATTAGTTAATCTTTAGTGAGATTCACAGCCTTTGAGGCTGGTTAATAGCTCAGCAGCTCGAGTCCTAACCAAGGACCTAGGAACTGTTAAGGTATCGTCGGAGGATGTAAGCTGTTCCAAGTAAGGTGGTTTTTTGTAGAGTCAAAATGTTCAAGTCCGGCAATTTTAGAATTTCTAAATAGCGGGGTAGCCCTTTGGGTATTGCTCCAAGGGCTCCAATTACAATCGGGACAACACACAATTTCTTTTTCCACAGTTGCTCAACTTCAATTTGTAAGTCCCGGTACTTGGTGATTTTTTCTTGCTGCTTATCTTCAATTCGTGCATCACCAGGTATTGCAATGTCAATGAACCATACTTTTTTCTTTTCAACTATTGTTATGTCAGGTGTGTTGTGGACCAAGTGCCTGTCAGTCTGAATCCTAAAGTCCCACAAGATCTTGAGTTTCTCATTCTCTAAAACTTAAATATAACTTCTTCTTCTTCTTCTTCTTCTTCTTCTTCTTCTTCTTCTTCTTCTTCTTCTTCTTCTTCTTCTTATTATTATTATTATTATTATTATTATTATTATTATTATTATTTATTGAATTGAGTCCTACTCCCAAAGGACTCAGGGCGGTGAACAACTATAAGAGCTTTCCTTCTTTTCTGCCTTGGATTCTTCTATTGGTGCATTTATTTAATGAAGTGTCCTTGCTCACTTTTCTGTACAAGTTTTAGGTATGATAGCATTAAGGTATAAATAATTTTTAAGGGAATATGGCAGACTACAAATATCCTCAATTTACAGCACTTCAAATTACAACACTGAAAAAGTGACTTATGACCATTTTTCACACTATTGCAGCATCCCCATGGTCACATGACCAAAATTCAGATGTTTGGCAGCTGACTCATATCTATGACACTTCCAGTATCCTGGGTCATGTGATCATCTTTTATGATCTTCTGACATGCAAAATCAATGGGGAAGAGAGATTTATTTAACAACCATATTAATAATTTAACAACTGCAGTGATTCACTTAACAACTGTGATAAAAAAAGGTTATAGAATGGGGCAAAACTCACAAAATTTGGGCTCATTTGTAGTCATACAATTGAGGACTACCTGTACTTGCATTTGGGTATTTGTATTCATTGATTGATTCTATAAAACTAAAAATTAAGCCTGTTGTAAATTTATTATAGAGGCACTGATTAGGTGTATAGAATTAGGTATGCAAGTATATCCATGAATCAGTGCTTCTCATTTCCTGACATTTCCTGAAGAGCTTGAAATGATGAATACACAGAGTTCCCCAAAGATTGTGGACCATAAATTTAAAATAATCACTTTTGTACATTCTCTTCATTTTCTTAATATGCAATGTCTTCTTCAAGCACATATTTTTACATACGTTCTTTTTTATGTTCATTGCTTTCTTCACAATTCAATGTACATTCAGTTCTCATCACCATACTCATACTCATCACTCATAATATTTGAGCAGCCAGAGACCTACTGTGTTCATACTTCACAATTCCAGATCATAGCTGAGAAAAACTGCAACATAGCACCTGTTCATACTAGCTGTTCTGAACATCAATGCTAATGTAGCTGGGGCTTCAAGAAGCAAATAATGCAGCTGTTTAAAGCTGTTCTGAGACCCTGCGTGTGACATTTATATTTCTCATCTTTCTTTTTTCAGGGATCATGATATCAGTATTTGTTCAGACTTTCCCAAACTATGGTATTTAATGTTGTAAAAGTTGCAGTCAATATTATTGTTAATGGTCTTAGAGTATGTAAATCAGGAGCCACAAGAGATTTCATGGAATTATATTCTTAGTGACATTTATATAAATTAGGATTGGTTATTATATTTATCAAAGTATTAAAAGCTAGGAACATTTTTGAAAGTTATCAGCTGATAATTCAGTGTCATTGCTTAGTCACATAAATATATATTGATGAGTTTTGTCTGAAATACTAATTTTAATATGTTTATGCTATATTCAAGGGAAAAAAGAGAAAATGATAATAGAAATATACTTTATATTATTGTTTAAATTGCTCTTTATATTATTAATGGTGCAGTTATATTTTAACAATATCTGCATATGATATTTTTACAGGTTCAAAGTCCTACTTTACATCTCTGCAAATTAGATGGATCAAAGCCTAGTCATGCTACACCTATTTTTACAAAGGTCTGTTTTCTCAACCAATATTCCAGCCTGAAACCATGTGATTATGGATAATTTAAAGCCTATAAGAGTGGTACAAATAGTGATTTTTTTTTGGTCTGCCAATTTCCCCAAAGGGGTACTAAGAGCATACTTAGGAATTATAGGGATTGACAGATGGCACTTCTGGAAGGCAACTGGTTTAGAAGGATGATTTATATTATGGAAAGAAATATTGGGATTTTTTTCAGAAATACTTTTTTCTGTAATCTTAGCTACCACTGCTTGCACTTTATAAGATGGAATGGGCTAGTCATGGACTGCGTGCAGCTTTCTAGCATCTCAAGCTTTGGAAACTGAATATGGTAAAATTTGGTACACTTTAGTGCAATTTTAATACATGGTACATTTTTTGGTTTTTTTTTTCACAAAATTAAGAGCTGGAACAAAAGTGGAAGACAAAATGCCCTAAACGACACCCTTAAATATTACACAAATCCTGAAAAAAAATCCCTAAATTAGGCTGCAAAATGGTTTCTGGACCTTAAGAGATTGAGGTGAAAATGTGAAGATTTTAGGATTCAAGCCACTCCATAACCGCCTCTCGCCACCGTAAGAGCCCACTCTTCATCTTTTTAACTAATTTTAACAGTATTTAATCTTCCTTGCCTCCTTCTAAATTTTTAATTTTTACATGCTGTTTTATTAACATTTTATTGTATAGTTCCTCTCTGAGGGAGATGGGTGATTCAAAAATGTAAAAATAAAAATAAAACAGAGCCAGAATATTTAAAATGATTGCAACTTTTTCCATTTACTTTTTATTTTCCAAATTACCATTTTTGCCTGTTTTTTAAAAATATTTGGATAGTGCATAAGTACTTATACATAAAATAATTGCTACCAGTGGAGAAGGTGCTGTACAGATAACATGTTTTTTTCATTTTTATTTTTATTTTTGCTTGATAAAGTCAAAGGTGGAAAATGTGTTATAAAACACATGCGGGTTAGGGTAGAGTATAGCGATGGACTTGAAGATGGAATTGAGCTACCATTCATCAGCTTTAGGCTGGAGAGAATGTGGAAAAACTTCAACATTGCCTTCCCTTAATTCTCTCAGTATCAGAGCAATTGGGAAAGGAAAGAATTTCCATGAGACTTAAGATTCTTTAAAGTTATATATTATAACTTTATAATATACTGTATAGCATAACTGTGTTTCCTGATCTGATATCCCTCAAAGCCCTATAGGTCCATATGGTAGATGTCAGTTGTTTTGGATCTCCTATAAAGTTTCATAAAGGAACTACATCAATTCCATAATAAAAAGCATTGTCTAGAAGTAGACATTGTTATAAAGTAATGCTTGCTTCTGCACATTAAAATGTCATTTCCTCGATATTAACTGTGTTTGATAGATGCCGATTAGATAGATAGATAGATAGATAGATAGATAGATAGATAGATAGATAGATAGATAGACAGGCAGACAGACAGACAGACAGACAGACAGACAGACAGACAAAGTTGCGTTCTCACGATGGCGTCATGTGACATATTGGGACTTTTTCCCACTTTGCTAAACCGGCATGTGACACATCTGGCCCGCAAGCCACGAGTTTGACAGCTCTGACATAGATAGATATAGATAGGCAGGCAGACAGTTTGACAGGTTGATAGGTAGATGAAATTTCCACAACAGTAAACATCTGATCACAACATAACGTGATCATCACAAGGTTTATGCCAATACTGGGACTGACTCTTTGTTTAGAAAAAGTATTCCTCTTTTCAAAGCCAAAGAGCAAGGTTTCTCAACCTCAGCAACTTTAAGATGTATAAACTTCAACTGGCTGGGAAATCTGTTCAAGACAAGATGCAAGAGAAGAGATATATGTTGACCTAGACTTCAGCAGCCCCCAAATTTTTGGGCATCAGGGACCAGTTCTGTGGAGTGAGATTTTTCCGTGGACCGGAGAGGGTGTGGTTTTGTGTACTGCCCAGGGGTGAAATCCAGCAGGTTCTGACAGGTTCTGGAGAACCGGTAGCGGAAATTTTGAGCAGTTTGGAGAATTGGCAAATATCGCATCTGGCTGGCCCCAGAGCGGGGTGGGAATGGAGATTTTGCAATACCCTTCCCCCAGGAGTGGGTGGGAATGGAGATTTTGCAGTATCCTTCCCCTGCCACACCCACCAAGTCACGCCCACAGAACCGGTAGCAAAAAAAAATTGGATTTCACCACTGGTACTGCCTGTATCCTGCAGATGGAGCTTCACTTTTTTGCACGGTCTGGTTTGTGGCATGCCATGGACTGGTGCTGGTTCACGGACCAGAGGTTGGTGATGGGGACCCCTGGTCTAGTTTACTTGGAAATAAAAGCTGCACTATTCAAATAAATAATTGAAAAAATAATAACATAATAAATAATAAGTAAAAGATTTCAACAGCTGCTCTTAATTGCCCATGTTGGTGTTATAGCTTGCCAATGTTAGTGTTACTTTTCCTGATAGACAGGTTTTTCTGTATTTTCATTAGCTTATTTATATATCAAACTTTCAGGAACTTCAAAATTCAACAGCAAATGAAGGACAAGTAGTTGTACTTGAGTGTAGAGTAAGAGGAGCACCTCCCTTACATGTTCTCTGGTTTCGTCAAGGGGTTGAAATTCATGATTCTCCAGACTTCCGAATTCTTCAGAAAAGTAAGTGCCGATTATTTTGCCATTGAAGTAGACATGCAGTAAAAAAATATACAAATGTGAAGTTATTATTATTTTTAACTGTATTCTGAATTTGAAGTTCTAATTTTATAAAGCTTGTTACCTTTTGCATAGTAGCATTTCTAATGCACTTTATTCTTCCTGCTTTTCTTCCCTATCCTGTGCTTTGGATGATGTCATAAACAGAACCACGTTCTACAGCAGAACCTGGTAAGCATCATATTTTTAAAAGTATTGATTTCTTGAGTTGTAGTTAAAATATTTTGTATAGGGCTAGTAATAGGCAACTCTTTTGGAGGCAGTATTTTCTTCATATGATCTTATAAATATTAGTTTCTTTGGGGGAATGAGGGTTAAACTGGCACAGCTCTGGAGCTCATTCTTTCAAATAATAACTTTATAAGAATTACAGAAAACTAAAATACATACTACAGCAATATTACAATTCATAGGGTTTGTTGAATTGTCTGTTCCAGTCCCCAATGTGGGTCTAGAACAACTCACTGGCCAACTTGCCGCTGCCAATTTGCCACAACCAACTTCCCATGGCCAACTTGCTGCAATACAACTTGTCACAGCCAACTCACTGTGGGACAACTCGCCACTGGTCAAGAGTTACATTAGTATTGAAGAAATGGTGGAATAAAATCATTAAAGAAAGGATGCAAAAGGAGGGATAAAATGAAATGTGAATGTCAAAAATTGAATTTCTGACCTGTCCTGTGGTGAGATGGTGGTGTTGAGTTGGCAGTGGGGAGTTGCCCTATTCTGCCCCAAAGTTTTTTTTTTTTTTTTTTACTGATGGTATGTATGTTTTAAAAACCTAAAGTAATAAATAGGAAACAAGGTAATTGTTATTTATACCTCTCTGATACATGACATTTGTAACCTATCTCCCTAAAATCTCAGTTGACTACATGTTAGTCAGTATTGAATTAAAAGCAGAAGAAGGTGGGGGGAGGGAAGAAACTTTGGAGATTCAGGCAATTGAAAATCTATGAAACAGATTTTTATTGTCATTATTAAGTTCTGTCCGCTTAATGTGTTTTACACTCCTTTTTTTGTCTGGACAGAAATCGGCCTGCAACACAAATCTCTTCAGACTGTTTGAAAAATTAATAGCTAGACAAATTACTTAAGGCCAACACCACAGTCCAATGACCTGTTCAGTACTATGTTATTTTGACATTTTGACTTTATGTTGATTGACTCCTTCAAAATAAAGTTCCTTTAAGAAAGGAGAAAAAGAAACCGACAGAATCATTTGCCAGCTGCTGATGCTTTGGCCATTACTCAGCTGTCTGGAAGCAGCCACAAAAATATAAAATTTCTTTAACACAATTGTATTTTGATACGTTAAAAAAATATTTGATATCTCTTTCTTTTTTTGGTCAGTGATCAGGGACTTGTTAAATATGAAAAGTTTTCAGAATACTTTATTTCATTGGATTTTGAACATTCACACAGAGAAACCCTCTTCAACTTTTTATCAAACTCTGACTCTCTTCTGTTTACATGGATCTAGAAAAGGCTTCTTAGCAAACAAAATCTATATATTAATTGCAAAAGGTGTTTAACCAGCTCTCTCTATAATTTTTATTGCCATATTAATATCACAGTATTTACTGAGAATTCTGTAGTTGCTGATCAATATATTTTGGGAAATTAGTTGGGGAAAACTAGAGAAAGTCTTCTCATGCAGTTCTTTCCCAGTCTAAAGAACAAGTCAAGTTCCTGTTATGTTGGCCAACAATCCATATTGGAGGAGGGAGACATACTTACAGTTGAAGTCATTAAACTGCAGGATACTTGTGGAGGTAGATAACCAAAAAAAAAAGGTGGGGGACACTGCAGAATAGGATAAATACAATTGGCTAGCAATCTTGTAGGATTCTTGAGAAAGAAATGTTCTACTTCTGTATTTGGTTCAAAAAGGAACTAAATCCTGAGCCTGGTAGATGATCATTTCAGACTCATTTCATATATTGTACAGTGTTCCTTGGTCAAAATTCCTCCTTGGCTGTGGAGGCTACATTGCCAACAATAGTGTGTAGGTGTAAATCAAAACGGTTTCATTCATTTTCTGATTAAGGATAATTCATGAATTACTTTCCAGCATACAAATAAGTATACATATTTTGTTATGCTTATACCATATTAAAAACTTGGCACTTTTAAAACAGTCTGTGGATATTTCAGAGCCTATTAAAAGTACTACAGTAATCCCGATTCCTTTACTGCAGCATTTTCCATTGTGATATGCTTTTAAGCATATCTATGACTTATGTGAGTTGAATCCATTATATCTATTAAAAAAAAAAAGCCACCAGGTTGGGAACGGAGACTTATACTGCTAAAACTGTAATGCCATAATATGGGGCATTTGATATTTGCATAGTATGTTTTATATATTCAGACAATTTGATTTGTTCAGTGAATCAGGCTTAATAAAAATATGTGGTAACATAGTAAAATTTAATAAAAAGCTAACAAATGTGATCAGTGCAAATAAGTTGTTGCTGCTGTGTTCAAACAAAGTGGGAATTTTCACTTACTGTTTAATTCAGATTTTCTGCACTTATAGTAGAGTTAAATAAGCTGTATTGTTTAGGTATGCAGTAATCATACCAATTCTACTTTATCAGCAAAGATGAATCACAAGAAGTAAGAGAATTGTGGCGTGTTTAGCAGATTTAGGTAATACATATTTTATTATTATTATTAATCAAATTTGTATAGCCACCTAGGAGATACAATGGCTCAGTGGTTGAAGATACTGAGTTTGTCAACTAGAAAGTTGATAGCATGACAGGATGCTTGTCCGGGCCCCTAGCTCCTGCCTACCTAGCAGTTTGAAAGCATGCACATGCGAGTAAATAAGTGGATACTACTTCTGTGGGAAACTAATAGTGTTTTATGTGCCTTGGCATATAGTCATGCTGGCCACATGATCACAGAAATGTCTGCGGACAATGTTGATTCTGTCAGCTAAGAAATGAGCACTGTCCCTATAGTCAGACATGATTGGACAGGGGAAACCTTTATCTTTATCTAACTTTACCTTTAGCTACCAAAAGCAATTCTGCCTGGCACACAACAATTGGATGAAAACCATAAATATAAAAATGACACATATAAAAAAATGTAAAAATCTACATTAAAAAATAAATAGTATAAAAACCTTATATTTCTACACTTTCTTTTTTTGTAGCATCAACTAAAGTTGCATTGGAATACAATTCATAGAATTCTTCTTTTCTTTTCTCAATTACCTATTACACTGGCTGCCTCCAACTGATTTGATTCTATTTCTTTGTCTATCTTTTCAAACAGTTGAATTTTAGTTCTTTCCTCTAGGAAGGGGAATAGTTCATGAAATCAGTGGGGCTGAAGAATTAATATGTTGCCTGATAAAGACCTCAGAAGTACAAAATAGCTTGGCAAGGTGAAGAAGCATTTTCAAGATAACAAAAGAGAGCTAGAATGATAGCAAATAGAAGGCTAAAGAATAAGAATAGAAATAATTCCCTAAACAGAAGAATTTATTTTTACCTGATTTTTTTTTCAAATAATATATTTTGCTCTTTCCTTGACTTTTGCACATCAACTGATTTATTTAGAATCTCTTGCTTCCTTCTTTTTCCAGAAAAAATGAATTACTATTTTGGGAATAATTCTCCTGTAAAATTCAACTAGCTGTGACTAAAGAGGCTTCATTGTTTTAAATGAATAAGCCCAAATTGTTCTGAACATTATAACTCAATGCTCATCACATCACTGAGGCAGTTTTCTGCAGCCTGGTACCTTCAAGATAGATTATAGTTCCTATCAGTGCACTTAGCATATTGTTGTTGTTGTTAATCTTCAACTTGATTCACAGTCTGAGTCTGGTAAAAATTTAACAGTTTAAGTCCTAACCAAGGACTTAAGAGCTGCTAAGGTAGCATCTGAGTATATAAGCAGTTCCAAGTAGGATGGGTTTTTTGCGAAGGCAGGATATTTAGGTCTAATAAGTTTAAAATTTCCATCTATCTAGACAATTCTTTGGTTATTGCTCCAAGGACTCCTGTTACTATTGATACATTGATTTCTCCCTACATAGTCACTCAACTTCAATTTGCAAATCAAGTTACTTTGTAATTTTTTCTAGCTGTTTCTCTTCAATTCATAAATCATCTGGTATTGCAATATCAATGAACCAGACTTTTTTCTTTTCCACAATAGTGATGTTAGGCATGTTGTGGGTCAGATGTCTATCTGTTTGGATCTGAAAGTCCCATAGGATTTTGACTTGCTCATTTTCAAGAACTTTGTCAATTTTGTGTTCCCAGTAACTTTTGCTGCATTCAAACCCAAACTTCTGGCAAAGCTTCCAATGTATTTGGCAACGCGATCATGACATTAGAATAGAATAGAATAGAATAGAATAGAATAGAATAGAATAGAATAGAATAGAATAGAATAGAATAGAATAGAATAGAATAGAATAACAGAGTTGGAAGGGACCTTAGAGGTCTTCTAGTCCAACCCCCTGCCCAGGCAGGAAACCCTACACCACTTCAGACAAATGGTTATGCAACATCTTCTTAAAAATTTCCAGTGTTGGGGCATTCACAACTTCTGCAAGCAAGTTGTTCCACTTATTAATTAATTATAGAGTAAATAATCAGTCTGTGAGATTTTGCTGCAGCCACTGATAAGATGATCCACTATTTCATCTTTGTCATTGACATGTTGAATTTTTGCTTTCATGGAATTGGTCTGCAAGGTTTGTTCTTGGGCAGCCAAAATGAAGCCTTCAGTTTCTTTTTTCAGCATTCCTGATCTCAACCAGCTTCATGTTAGCTTTGTATCTGCCTTTCCTTCAGTGTCATTCAGGTATTGACTGTGCATAGGCTTCTTTCTCCAGTTAGAAACTCGATATTTAATTGTTTCCTTTCAATATTCTGTTTTCAATCTTGTTTGTTTTCAAGAGGTTTCCCTTGTTCACCTCCTTCAGCAGAGGCTTTTTTACTTTTTTTAATGTAGTCACTTAAGCCATGTTTTTCCTCTTCCACAGTTTGTTTCACTGGTAAGATACTTCTGCCGCCCTGAGATCTTGGCAAGTACAATCGATCAATATCACTTTTGGGGTGCAGAATGCATTGTCATTAGTTTTCTTGTCTTTCGATCCACGTTATCAAGTTCTAGCTGATCCAATCAATTGTTCCAACTGAGTATTGTATTACAGGCACTGCCCAGGTGTTAATTGTCTTTATGATATTTCCTCCACTCAGCTTCGATCTCAAGATTTTCTGAACTTGTTTTATGTATTTTGTTGAAGTAGCTTCCTTGACTTGGTTGTACAATAAGTCAGAAGCTTCCAAAATTCCTAAGTACTTGTACCCCTCTTCTGGTGTTACTACTTTTATCAGCTCTTCATTATCAGGTTTAAATTCATCATCTTCAACAATTTTTCCTGTCTTAACAGCAGTTGTTTTTTTTTTATTGAAAAAGTTTTCAAATACAAGTTTTTCCCCCTTTCCCCCCCCTCTTCCCTAACCCCCCCTTACCACCCATCCCCCCCTGTGACTTCTTCACAACATTAAGCTAATTCATAACTAATTACATAATATTTTACCATTCCCTTACTCCCTCCTCAAAATACTGACCCTTAGCATAATATTCTTACAACTCCCATTTTCGCAATAATCTGCTCTTTTTCTCCTCCCCCAAACTTATAGTATATTATTACAACAACATAACATTTAATCTTTTATATATATTAATATAACATTTCAAAGCAGCCTTCTCCCCACATCCAAATTTAACATTTATTCAGTTCTATCCAATTCCTCCACTCCCCTAAATATATGACTTAAAAATCCTTTTTCTTAAACTAATCAATCAGTAAACTAACCTATTTCAACCCAGTTTCCCGCAAAATTACCATGCACTACAATTCTAAATATGAACCACTGCCCACTCTGCTAAAATATACATATATCTATGTATACATTCCATTTTATAAAAAGAAAAAAGACAATGACTTTAAATTTATAATTCATATAATATCTTCTTTGATGTCTTTCCACTGGATTGTTAAATCCATCATCCATAATAGGGTAACATAACAACCTGGTGCAACAGTTTATTCAAGATCTTCAATCATCTTCTGCCCCCATCAGTAATGAATATCCTCATATATATATATAAAAATAAAAACAACCACCCGAGTGACATTATAATTATATTCCATATAGTTGTAATTGGTTTTCATCAGGATTATTAATTCCCATCATCCTAGTGGGTAACAGCCAGATCTTCTGCATGCCCCAGCATGACTCTCTTGCCTTGTAACTCGAAATAGTTATAATATATTTATCGGTAAAAGAAATCCAAAATAGATAATTCAAATCCAACAATGTAAGGCTCTTTTCACATCCCAAAATCCCGACATTGCAGATGTCTGCCACTATCCTCAAGATAGTATTAAACAATACTTCGCCTCCACTATTTTCACATATTCGTTCATTTTTTTAAAGTCCCTGGATTCACTGTTGCTTAGTTTAGAAACTGCTATTTCTATGAGATCTGTTTCTTTTCTTTTTCTTTTGCGGGTTGAATTTCCATCCTGGTTTCCTTCCTACAAATTGTGTATCAGCTGATCGATTTTCATTCTGCTTTATAAGTTGATCTTGTTGGTTTTGTTTTATTATCTCATATTTCTTTTCCATCACTTGCATATCAACTGGTTGATTTACGCACTTGTCTGTAACTTGATAATTCATCACATGGTATCAGATGACACTGCTCTCATATTTATAGACAGTCCAGCTGGGGTATCCAGGGAGTCCGAAGACAATTTATCTACCACAGCCTCTATAATTTGATATTTTCCCTTTGTTTCCAACTCCTTTTGTTTGTCCTGTATTATGCCTAAAGATGTTAAATTCATTTTTAAGATTTTTTGATAAAATTCTTCCGCTTTTTCAACAGTGTTCAGTTGGTATCTTACTCCTTGGTATCTCAATATTAAACCAACTGGAACATCCCACCTAAATAGGATATTTCTTCTTTTTAACTCAGACACTAGAAAACCAAATTTCTTCCTCTCCATTAACATCTTGGGCGGGAGCTCCTTAAAAATCCAAATCTTTCTTCCACGAAATTGCAAAGTAGAACTAAAAGAGTTTTGCACAATATTATTCCTAATTTCTTTATCTGTAAAATAAATCACCACATCTCTAGGCAATTGCCTTTGTTTTGCCAACCAGGAGTTTATTCTATAAATTCTGTCAATCCTGCAAAACACTTCATCAGGTTGAACCTTTAAAATCCCAGCCAGAATTTCAGAAGATATCTTCCTTAAATCATCTCTATCATTTTCCTGCAGACCTCTCAGTCTAATTGCATATTCTGTAAAATTGTATTGAATCTTTAAAACTTCTCTTTCAATCCTCTGTTGTACATTTTCTTCATTACCAATCTTTTGGTCAACCTCCATTTTAGGTTTGTCATCTGAACTATTATCCTGAGTGTTTGCCAAATCCTTTTTAATTTTTTGGATCTTGTCATCCAAATTCTCCTCAGTTTCTTTCATTTTAGACTCTAATAATTTAGTATTTGCATCCAACTGAATCACAAAGTCTGCTAAACCATTAGCTGTTTTTAAAATCTTTCGATCCAAAAAGTCAAACTTAGATTTCACCAATTCACCAATTTCTTTAATTTCCAGCTTAAATTTTTCAAGTTGCTGATTCACAATCTCATCCCTTCTTACAATCTCCTCAAGAAGAAATTCTATTATATTAAAGTCAAGTTTCTGAGACTGGAGAGTTAGAACTTGTTGATGTAATTTGTTAATGGGGGAATCCCCCCCCCACAACCTGTTTGTCTAACTTTATAAGTCTCAGTGCCATTTTTCCACACAGACAAGATTTACTGGAAAAGAGAAAAAAAAAAAGCTTTTTTCCAACCAAGATCAATATCAGATCCCCAGGGAAAAAAAAAAAGGAAAAAACAAGAGTGAGAGTGAGGTTTTGCCTTCAATTACAGCCAGAAGTATTCACTCCGCTACTTTGTAATAGAAAACGGAAGGACTTTCCCCTTCAGCCTCTCTTCAAGCCGCAGCAGTCACAGCAGCAATCGCCATTTTAAAAATCTTTTTTCCTTTCACTTCTTAAACAACTTCAATAACTTTTCTAAAATAAGAAGAATACTTGCGCTTCAGGATCAGAGGTCCAGCTCACATCTTCTTTAATTAGTTTAACAGATTTACAGGCTTGCTTTTGCCCCCTAGCTCTGCATGTAGCAGAGATCTCCCAGAGCCCGGAGCATCGGCTGGGGATACGGGGAGTCTCTTCCGCTCCCTCCCAAAAGTAAATAAAAAACTTTTGGGATTAGGCAGAGGACTCTACCCACCCCAGCCGGCTCTATCTCCGTTTCCTAATGGAAACGGAGTTTTTTTGAGCCGCCATTCCGCTGAAAAAGGCAGCTCTTACAGGCAGTGGGTTCGACGATCCCGAAGGAGCGTCCGGCGGGGACAAACAACAAACCGGAAGTCCAGCAGTTGTTTTTTTATTGACTTTTGTTGCAAGTCTTTGTTCATTCTGAGCTTTTGCTTTCCTGACTTTATCTTTGCAGAGTCGGGCTATCTGCTGATACTCTCTTAGTTTTGTGTCCCTTTTTTCATTTTTTTTTTGTACTTGTCTTTTTTGTCTTTCAGTTTATGAGAGAGATCTTTGTGCAACCATGCTGGTTTATTCTTGGATTTCTTATTTTTCTTTTTCAGTGACATTGTGCTGGATTTTATGATCATATTTTTCATGCTTTTTGAATTGCTTTCCCCTTTAGGATTTTCATCCATGGAATTTTTCTTAGTTTCTCTCTGAATTTGTTAAAATAGCTCTTTTGAGACACTGGCTACATTATGTTCTATTGCTTGTGCTTGCATTATATTGAAATCCAATATGACATGGTCACTCTTCCCAGCAACTTCAACTTCCTCTATTACTTCTCTATTAGTAAGAATTAGGTCCAGTTTATCTTTTCCTCTAGTTACCTCCTCTACCTTTTGGATGACAATGTTGTCAGCTAGGTTGGTTAGAAATCTGTTTGATCTCCTACTTGCTACAGAGTTCATCTCCCAGTTTATATCAGAGTAATTGTCAGGTCTGCCTCCATTCAAATCCTAAGAAAGAAAATCCCTGACTCCATGGATTTAGAGAAGAGGTACTTTTACTAAGAATGAACTGATAGCAGCAAAAACAAGGCAAGATCTGGGAAAAATCCACATGAAAGTTACAATTGAAAGTTACCCCAAATGCCTCCCCTCAGGGTCCAGCCCAGAAAGACCAATCAGTGTCCAATGTGATGTTATGAGAAAACCTCTTCAGCAGATGTTCTGTGCATCTGGAGGCCCAGGAGGATTGGCCTTGGAAAAGTCCAAGCAACTCCACTCAGTTGATGGGTGCAAATCTCCCAGTTTTCACAGGAACACTTCACACCAGTTCACTTCCCCACCCCAAATGTCAAAACCCTCCTCCCTGTTTCTATGGCAGCTGAGGGCAAGCAAGCTGCATACACTCTGGAGATCTGGCTGACATTCGCCCCCCCCCCCTTCGACAGAGGTGCTAGCCCTAAAAAAGAATAAAAGCATAATGCAAAACTGAACTAAGAGGCAAAAAATGAAATAAGTCAATTAAGGAACCCTATTTAACCCAAGTTTATCAGGATATTTCCTGTGAAACACCTGAAGGAATTTAGGGGCCTGGATATTTCAAGCATTCAAAAATGCTGTTCCCCCTCTATAAGAATGGGCACCGAATTCAGGCTTGAGCAGACTACAATAAACCACAGGGTGGATTCGTTTAAGATACTTTGGCAGGTCCAACAGCACAGTAACTGGGTTTATTACTTTCACAACTGGGAATGGTCCTACATATTCAGTTCCCAATTTCTTTGATTTTTGGGTAGTCTGTAAGTACAAATATACTTTATTACCCATTTGGAACTGTTTTGGTTTCACCCTTTTTTTATCAGCCTGTTTCTTATGGGTTTAATGTACATCTTCCAACACCTTATGCATTACTGGCCAGGTATTGTTGAACTGTTCAATCCACTCCACCAATGAAGGGGTCAAAGGCTTCTCTTGGGGCATCTCTGGTATGGGAACAAAATCCTGGCCAGAAGCTACCTTGAAAGGGATAAAACCAGTACTACTATGCACTGAGATATTATAAGCGACTTCTGCAAAAGGCAGTAGGTCAGCCCAATTATCTTGTTGATAATTTACATAGCATCTAAGCAGTGGTGAAATGTAAAATTTGTTACTACCGGTTCTGTGGGCGTGGCTTGGTGTGTGTGGGGGGGGGTAATGTGACTGAGTGGGTGTGACCAACTTTTTATTTTTAACTTTTAAAAGCATTTTTTCTGCAACCTCTTCGGCTAAAGAGGTTGTAAAAAAATGCTTTTAAAAGCCTCTGACGATCCCAGCTGAGCCGCGCAATCATCAGAGGCCTTTTTTTTAACTTTTAAAAGCATTTTTTCAGCCGAAGAGGTTGTAGAAAAAATGCTTTAAATTTTTTTTAAAAAAGCCTCTGATGATTGCGCGGCTCAGTTGGGCAGGTGGGGGGGGGGCAGGGATTTTTGCTACCGGTTCTCCGAACCACCCGCCACCATCGCTACCGGATTGAGTGATCTGGTCTGAACCGGGAGCATTTCACCCCTGCATCTAAGTTACTGTTCCAGAACTGAATTAACATACTCACACGCTCTGTTAGTTTGTGGATAATGGGCGGAGCTTAGCCCCTGGGCAGAGCCTACCAAATTCCTGTCAAAACTGGGAGTTAAACTGCACCCTCCTATCCGAGATGATACAGTCAGGAACTCCATGTAACCTATACATGTGTTGAATAAAAAGTTTAGCAAGTGTTTTAGCCAATGATATGTTGGAGCAGGGAACAAAATTCACTTGTTTGGAAAAAAGTTCTGTAACACCCAAATGACCGTGTTCCCTCCACTCTCAGGCAGCTCCACTACAATGTCCATGGAGATTTCCTTCCATGGGGCTCTAAGGCTAGCCACATTCTGTAAAAGTCCAGCGAGCTTCCCTGGGGGCCATTTATCAGCTGTACAGATGGGACAGCTAGCGACATAAGCCTCAATGTCTTTTTTCAATGAAGACTATCAAAACTGCTGCTTGATCAAGTGCAAAGTTTTTACAAAACCAAAGTGACCAGCAGTTTTGGAATCATGAGCCTGCTGTAGGATGGGCCCCCTTAGGCTGGCAGGCACATACAATTTGGCTCCAATCCATGTCAAGCCACCACACATGGTTCAGTCTATTGTGTGGGACCGAAACCACTCATCGCTTTTCAATGCCCCCTTCAACTCCATGCACAACTCAGTGGGAAGCTCAGACTCTGACTTTCTCTGAGCCTTAGTAGTCACCTGGGCAGCTTAGAAGAGATAATTGGCTGGATTACTTCAGGTCTAACACTATTATATTGAGGCAGTCTGGACAAAGCATCAGCCATGAAGTTTTTCCCCCAGGGATATAACACAGCACAAAATTAAAACGATTAAAGTACTGTGCCCAATGGACTTGCTTAGGTGACAATTTCCTTGAGGTTTTCAAGGCTTCCAGGTTTTTGTGATCAGTCCACACCTGAAAGGGTTGTTTCACTCCTAGGAAATGCCTCCCAAATTAGCAGTGCCTATCACACAGCAAAAGCTTTCTTCTCCCAGACTGCCCACCTCCTTTTGTTATCAATTAACTTTTTGTAGGTATAAGCACAGAATTATAAAAACCCCTTAGCATTCACCTACAATAGCACAGCTCCCACAGCCACATCACTAGCATCAGCTTGGATCACAAATGGGGTATCTGTGTCGGGGGGTTTAAGCATGGGCTCGGCAGCAAACAGCCACTTGAGTTTTTCAAACACTGTCTGGCATTCCATTGATCATTCAAGACAGTGCAAATCAGATGTCTAGCAGTTTGGAAACCTTCCCCTCGGGAGAAGAGGGGAAGGCGAGCAGCCAGACGAAGGTAGAGCTCCCCAAAAGCCCTAGGAACAATTCTGGGGCTTGAAGGGTGAGAGCTCCCTGGTAGCCCGACAGAGCTCCTGATCCGGGACTTTTCTGCTTTAAGCAGAACGAGACGCCGTGACCACCCCTGCAATCCACATTCAGCTTCAAATTAAGCCTAAAGCAGGCAGAACAAAAACAGGAGTCCTAGTAACTGCAAGTACTGAACTTTAACTCTGTATCCATAGATGGGTGATAGGAATGATGAGAAGATTAATAGTAATGCAGACTTAATAACTAGTTTGACAGTGTTGAAGGAATTATTTGTTTAGCAGAGTGATGGCGTTCAGGAAAAAACTGTTCTTGTGTCTAGTTGTTCTGGTGTGCAGTGCTCTATAGCGTCATTTTGAGGGTAGGAGTTGAAACAGTTTATGTCCAGGATGCGAGGGGTCTGTAAATATTTTCACAGCCCTCTTTGTGACTCATGCAGTATACAAGTCCTCAATGGAAGGCAGGTTGGTAGTAATTGTTTTTTTCTGCAGTTCTAATTATCCTCTGAAGTCTCTGTCTGTCTTGTTGGGTTGCAGAACCAAACCAGACAGTTATAGAGGTGCAGATACAGACTCAATAATTCTTCTGTAGAACTGTATCAGCAGCTCCTTGGGCAGTTGGAGCTTTCTGAGTTGGCGCAGAAAGAACATTCTTTGTTGTGCTTTTTTGATGACGTTTTTGATATTGAGTGTCCATTTTAGGTCATGAGATATGGTCGAACCTAGAAATTTGAAGGTCTCTACTGTTGATGCTATGTTGTCTAGTATTGTAAGAGGTGGTAGTATGGGAGAATTTCTCCTAAAGTCCACCACCATTTCTACGGTTTTGAGTGTGTTCAGTTCCAGATTGTTCGGGTTGCACCACGAGGCTAGTTGTTCAACCTCCCGTCTGTATCCGGATTCATCATTGTCTCGAATGAGACCGATCACTGTTGTGTCATCTGCAAACTTCAGTACTTTAACAGATGGATCATTTGAGATGCAGTCATTGGTATATAGAGGGAAGAGAAGTGGAGAGAGCACACAGCCTTGTGGGGCCCCTGTGCTAATTGTACAAGTATCTGATGTGATTCTGCTTAGCTTCACCTGCTACTTCCTGTCTGTCAGGGCATTGATTAATCCCATGTTTGGCTCTGGGGCAAATCACCCTGATTTAATTAGAGGAGATGGATCGTGGCCTCTCCAAGTTGCAATATTCTGAAAAGAAACGCAAAGAAAATTTTTTAAGTGTTTTTAAGTGTTTTGTTTATTGTTTTTAATTAATGGGGCCAAATTTATATATGTATATTTTAACTGTATTTTAATATTTGTATTTGATGTTTTTTACTTGGCTGTTCACCGCCCTGAGTCCTCAGGGAGAAGGGCGGTATACAAATTCAAAAATAAATAAATAAATAAATAAAAGTTCTCTAATAAAACTCATTTATTTGTTATAAAGAAAATAAAACACCTCACTAACTAAGAAAAGTAATTGTTACATTTTGGCAAGCGAGGTCTCCTGCCGGTCCAGCCGGACCTCTCTGGCAAGAGAACAAAGGAAAGAGTGTGTGAAGGAATGTGAAAGAATGCGGAAGCACGTAGCTTACTGATAAGAAGTTGGCAAGCTACGGAAAGTCAGACAGTCCAGAAATGATTAACTCAGCTGGTAAATAAAATAACGCAGTGACATTCCCCTTCTTTGCCAGTTGAGCGAATATCAGTACATCATCAAATAAGGCACATCTTCTTACGCAGATACTCATGTTGAGCTGCTGGGAGTGGTTTGTTGAGCATATCAGCAATTTGATCATGTGTAGATACATATTGCATTTTGACAAAACCTTTTTTCACTAAATGTTTTATGTTTTGATAACGAATGTCAATGTGTCTGGACCTAGAACCTGTGAAATGAGATTCAGAAATATAAACCACCGATTCATTGTCTTCCATCACGGTGATCGGTCGGATCGGGTATGTCCAGATATCTGTGACTAAAGCATCAAACCAAGTTAAGAGAATTACATGCATCTGAAACACAAGCATATTCAGCTTCAGTAGATGAACAAGAAACAAAATTCTGTTTACGTACTTGCCAATAAACAGGACATCCATTTAAGAACATCATATAACCTGAAGTACTTTTACGTGATTTCTTATCACTTGCCCAATCAGAATCTGCATAACAACATAATTCTGCATAATCAGTATGTGTTGGTTCTAACAATAACTTCAAATGTTTGGTGTATTTTAGGTATCTCAATAATTTCTTAATACATGTCCAATGAAACTGTTTTGCCTTACCTACGTGTCGTGACAAGAGATTAACACTAAGTGCAATGTCGGGTCTGGTCCAACTACTAATGTACAATAGTGACCCAATGACTGAACGATAAAGTGTTTGATCCTCGAACTCAGAACTTGCTTCTTGTGTCAAGTTGTGAAAATCTGTTTGCATGGGTATCTTTGTTGTGTTAGCATCTTTCATGTTGCAATGATGCAAAATTTGTTCAATTTTATCTTCTTGTGAAAGACTAAACCCCTTCTGTGTTTTTTCAATCTGAACACCTAAATAAGTGCTAATGTGACCTAATGATTTCAGTGTGAAGTATCTCTGCAAAGCTTTGGCAAAAATTTCACTCATTTGCTTATTTGGATCAATATAAACAATATCATCAACATAAACAAGAATTATCTCATATGCATTGTTAGATCTTTTTGTGAACACGCACTCATCAGTTTCGGACTTAATAAAGCCCATTGAATTTAGTTTGTCAGTAAGACATAAATACCACATTAAACCAGATTGTTTCAGACCATAAAGACTTTTGTTTAGAAACCAGATATCCCCTTCTTGCTGTCGGAATCCTGGAGAACTTCTTACATAGATCTCTTCATCTAGGTCTGCATGTAGATAAGCCGTGTCAACATCAAACTGGAAAACTTCTAAACCAAGGATAGTTGCAGTTGCTAAAGCAATTTTTACACTCTCAGTTCTGACTGTCGGTGAGTAAGTATTTGTGTAGTCCTCAGGATAACGTTGAGCGAAACCCTGAGCTACAAGTCTGGCTTTGCACAGTGACTCACCATTTGGTTTCTTTTTGATTCTATAGACCCATCGAGTGCCAATGATCCTTTTGTTTGCTGGAGGTTTTGCAGGTGTAAATACTTTAAGTTTCTTTAGACTGTCCATTTCAACCTGCATTGCATCATACCATTTGTCTTGCTCTGAATCAGGGAGCTGCTTGATTTGTGTGAAATTATCAGGTGGAAGTGTAACATTGCAAATCAAAGGTAAGGGTGCTTTTGTCAGTTGCCAAGAATATCGTTGTGGAGGGATTCCTTTTGTGACCCTCTTGGAACGTCTCGGGACAACAGTCCAGTCTTCTTCTGCTTCGTCCTCGTCCTCACTTTCGTCGCTAGCATCAGCATCCGCGGCTTGCGAAGATGGAACATCGGGTTGAGAAGAACCAGTGGAATCTTGATCATCAATCTGCGTAGCATCAGCAGTATCATCTCTGGGAAAATAAACTCCAGGATCATTGGAATGAATCCTGGACCAGTCAATATCTTCTTCAAAATTAGCAGATTGGGAAATCACAATTACATGTTTAGAGTCAATAAATCTGCTCCATTTTGAGTTATCATCAATACCCATAAATCTCAGTCTCTTTGCTGCTGGACTTCCTTTTCTTCTTTGAGCTAAGGGAATGTTCACCATAGCGTATGAACCAAAAATATGAATGTTTTTAAGATCGGGCTTGTAGCCATACAACATGAAGAAAGGAGTCTGATTTATTACACTGCTCCAAGTACGGTTGACAATGTAATTTGCATATTTTATAGCTTCACCCCAGTATATCATATCAAGGTTGGCATCTTCTAGGAGACAACGTATCATGGTTTGCAGTACCTCTCCGTTGTGAGCCGATGTGTCAGGCGCCGACGTCTGATGAATAATTCCATTCTTACGCATCCAGTCCTGGAAACGCTGAGACATGAATTCGGCACCACGATCACTCTGGATTCTGGCGATGCGAACTTGGTGTTGGGTAGAAACAAGGGCTGCAAAGTCTTTAAAGATCTGAAAAGTCTCTGATTTTTCCTTCATAGGATATACATATCCATATCTAGAGTAATTATCAACAATTGTTAGAAAATATTTTCTACCATCAAATGATGGCGGAAATGGACCAACTATGTCAGTGTGAACCAAATCAAAAATGCGTGTTGACAGGCGTGTAGCACGTTTGGGAATGGCTGCTGCTTTGGATTTGGCTTTTTTGCAGACAGCACAATCCAAAAACACCTTACACCCCTTTAGAGCCAAACCTTTTGCGAACTCCGGCATCTTCCTAAGAACACGGAAATTGGCATGCCCCAATCTTCTATGCCATTTATGGATACACCTGGAATGCAAAGGTTTACCAGTTAGTGAATTCTCAACATTAACATTTTTATGCAGAACCTGAGGCTTGCTCTGAGCAACCTGTTTACCAACTCTCTTTTTGTTGGCTTTAGGAGCCTTTGGAATAGCAACAGGATCTCTCTCTGGAGCATCTCTCTCTGGGCCTGTGCTTTCCCTTTTTGGAGTTTGTATACTTGCCTGTGTTTGCGGTTTAGGTTTTGGCTTTAAGTAATAAACACCACCAATTAATATGGTTCCAGCAACAATAACTCCATCTTTAACTATGTAACTTGCATTTTCAAGGTGGTGAACCTGGAATTTTAACATTCTAGACAAGTGACTCTGACTAAGCAAGTTACTGGTTGCTGTTGGTATGTAATAAACATCAGGAATGAATGCATTGAGCTCTTCAACATAAACAGTTCCTTTTCCTTTGACCTGACAAGGATGATTTGAAAAAGAATAAAGTTCACGTAGTTCTGGTTCAGGCTCGTGCATCTCTGTAAAAAGTTCCTTTCTGTAGGTAACATGCAATGCTGCACCACTGTCCAAAGTCCACAGGAGTTGTCTGTCGTATTCTGGTTGAGGTTGTGGATCATTGGTTAAAGCCAATGTGGCGAGTGGAGTTTGTGGATCACGCCGGGGACCACGACGACCTTGTCTTCCGCCTCTGCCTCTGCTTCTGGAATCTGTTCCTCTGGGCTGGTATGAGACGGGAGCTGAAACTCGTTGGGGACAATCCTGGGTGGCATGTTCCACACGATTGCAGGTGTAGCATCTTGGCATCCTTGGAGCGTAGGTCCTTCCTCGGAAGGGGCGCCTAGCTGGAGCTCTTGATGCGGGTGGTCCTCTCAAATGTGGCGTGGCCAACATGAATGCCTCTTCTTCAATTAAAAGTCTACAGACATTGTCCACTGTGCGTTGAGCAATTGGGACTTGGTTAATTTTTGTAACAGCATCTTTCCATTCATAATTCAAAGAGTTAATAATAATGCTGATCATTTGAATATCTTCAATGTTATGGCCTCTTTCTCTCAATTCTGTTCTCAGTCCTTTCAGTTTGGTCAAATGCCCTCCAATTTGTTCACCAGGTTTCAATCTCGAACTGTGGAGTTCAGACATGAGTAAACACGAAGATTCAATTGAGACAGGCCTGTAGCAATTTTCCAATTCAGTCCAAATTTGTCAGGCTGTTGTATTTGGTGGAAAAATGACCTGCAGTTCAGTATCCAATGACATCAATAATGTTGTGCGAGCCCTTATCTCTAAATCTCTTATTGCATAAGTCCAAGGTTGAGCAGGAGGATTAAAAACCATGCAGTGAGTGCCTTCTCTAAGAAGCAATAATGTAATCTCACTGACCCAGGCTTTGTAATTGTGTCCTGACATTTTTAGTTTTGACTCACCAGTTAGTGGAGAGACAGAAAATGCCTGGTAAGGAGCCTACATTTGATATGCTGGCTGTGCTGGCAGAAATGCCTGTGGTATTTGCTGTGCCTGTTGTGGACCTAAAAATGGTCTTGGTTGTGCCATTGGAGGTGGGCCAGGAGCTGGCCCTATTTGCATTTGTGGCTGTGGGAAATATGCAGGGATTTGTTGCTGGTGTGGCTGATGCACTGGAATCTGCTGTATTCCAGTTGCCATTTGTGCTTGATCTGCAATATTGGCATGACCTGCTGGAGATGCAGTCATTTGCCTTTGCTGCACTAAGCGTGATTGTGTTCCATCTAAAAGGACACCAGCACCACCAGAAGGTGTTGGAGTTTGGGCCTGTGGAGACACTTGTGGCATTTCAGCTTCCTGTAGTAAATTACTTTCGCCAGCAGATGGTGCTGCACCTTTAGTTTCTGGCAGCTTTGCACTTACAAGAAATGGCTGCGTGGCAGGTTTATGTGTAACTTGATCAGGGAGACTTTCATGTGACGTATGCAGTGCTCTTTGCCTTAATTGGCCTGACACAGAATCCACCAGGGGGAGTGTCTTTGGCTCTGAGGAAGAAGACAAGATGGCCCCTTTTGAAAATCTTAAGTCACGGGACTCTCCCTTATCTTGCTCAAGCATAGATATAGCCATTTTTGCCTGGGATAGCTCCTGTTTATAGAATTTTATACGGTCACGATAGGCTTTCATAGCCAGCTCATCCAGGGTGAGCTTAGAGCTTCGAGGAGAATAATGAATTGTTTCTCTCTCTGAATGGGAGTAATTTTGCTCGGCAGTTTGCTTTGGCCTTGCACCAAGTATTACAAATTCAGAAGGTTCTGGGAGGACTTTTTGAGAGCATGCATATTCAGAAGAAGACGTCACTGAGCTCAGTTCCAGTACGTTATCTTCAAAAGCAATTTGTCTGTTATCTCCCTTCGTTCCTTCTCCCACAGCTTCTTCTTGTTCCAGGCATGTGGCTGTAGTAAGGGGCTGGAAATCTGAAAAACTCCTTTCTGCCACCTTCTCAGCAAAATACATTTTATATTTGTTTTTCTTCTGTTTCGGCATTTTAGCAAAATAATTAGCGTACCTCAGTAGCTAAAAACTAATTGCCTATGCGCTCTTATCAGAAATAACAAAACAAGGAAAAAAGCCATAAATCAACCGTCCGAGGCTACCAGATGTCAGGGCATTGATTAATCCCATGTTTGGCTCTGGGGCAAATCACCCTGATTTAATTAGAGGAGATGGATCGTGGCCTCTCCAAGTTGCAATATTCTGAAAAGAAACGTGAAGAAAAGTTCTCTAATAAAACTCATTTATTTGTTATAAAGAAAATAAAACACCTCACTAACTAAGAAAAGTAATTGTTACATTTTGGCAAGCGAGGTCTCCTGCCGGTCCAGCCGGACCTCTCTGGCAAGAGAACAAAGGAAAGAGTGTGTGAAGGAATGTGAAAGAATGCGGAAGCACGTAGCTTACTGATAAGAAGTTGGCAAGCTACGGAAAGTCAGACAGTCCAGAAATGATTAACTCAGCTGGTAAATAAAATAACGCAGTGACACTGTCTGTTAGGAAGCTTATGATCCATTTACAAGTGGGTTCAGGTACCGCTTGTTGAGCCCATCTTTTAAGCACTCAACCAGAATCTTCTCAGGCCATGTGGCCAACCGACATGCCAGCTCACAGAACTCCCGGGTATATTCTGCCACTGACTGCCACCCCGGGTGATGGTTTTCATCCAGGTTCTGGCTTTGCCCTCTGCTAGAGGGTCCTCAAAACTGCCCGCTGAGGGTTCCCAAAAACTGGTTCTAGTTTCATAGTTGGGAGGCATTGTTGTGAAGTGAAACCATCCTCTGCAGGTTCTTCCAGGGTCATGGTGACAAATCTCACTTTGGCTGTTTCTGATCCCAATTTGCCCCCATACTCTTGCATATAATTCCAGACTTGAGATAGAATGAATGCCAGTGATTTGTGATCCCCCCTCCAAACTTCACTCCCAGCAGTGGCACTTCAAAAGCACATCATCTTCAGGAGGTAGCTCCCCCTGCCAGAGGGGACAGAGCAGCTGCAACTGCTGTGTGATTGCAGCCTATGCCACCCCCTGTGGGGCAACAGAGGCTGATGTGGCTATTGCAGAGGTGGCTGCTTCTGCTACCTGGCTGACCTCTCTGCTGGGTTGCTGGGTAAACATCTAGGCAAGTGTTTCTTTGCCTCTACATTTTTTGATTGCCTCTTGCAGCAAATACGATGCATTGCTCAGCATGAGGTCCTCATGGTCAGGATCGGGGAGGGAATCTCACCATGATTTCCTTCACACCCCTCCATTCTGTAGGATCCTCAATGGTCCCTGGAAAAAGTCACCCATGGTGGATGATCCTCAGGGTTCTCCAGTCCTACGCCCAGTGACTATCTGGCTCGAACTGGCTCTTCATCAAACTCCAGCTCCTCCAGCTATTTTGCCTCATCTCGAGTGCAGCATGGCCGGGGGGGGGTTGCTCTGGGGGCTCTGGATTCTCCCCAGTCTCTCCCATGGGTTGACATCAAGTGCTCAGCTTCCACAATAGACTATGATCTCCAGGTTGGCTGATAAAGCAGATCTTGCCTAATTGTCAGGTCTTCCTCTGTTCAAATCCTAAGAAAGAAAACCCCTGCCTCCATGGATTTAGAGAAGAGGTACTTTTACTAAGAATGAACTGATAGCAGCAAAAGCAAGGCAAGATCTGGGAAAAATCCACATGAAAGTTACAATTGAAAGTTACCCCGAGTCCCTCCCCTAAGGGTCCAGCCCAAAAAGACCAATCCGTATCCAATGTGATGTTATGAGAAAACCTCTTCATCAGATGATGTGTGCCTCTGGAGGCCCAGGAGGGTTGGTCTTGGAAAAGGCCAAACAACTCCACTCACTTGATGGGTGCAAACCAGTGGTGGGTTCCTCCCAGTTCGGCCCGGTTCTCCCAAACCGGTAGCGGTGATGATATGACATCACTGAACCAATTCTGCCCCCCCCGCACCCACCCACCCACCGCCTGCGCCCCCCCGTGTTATTCTTACCTTTTATTTGGCTCCACCCCCAATCTATTGCTGCCTCCCGAGTCCCAGCTGATGGCTAGAGGGGAAAAAAACTGTTTAAACTCTTGTTTTTAAAAACAGGGGTGTTTTAATTAGTATGGGCCAAATTTATTTAATATGTTTTTAAATTGTTTTTTAAATTTTATATTGTATCTGTTTTATCTTTGGCTGTTCACCGCCCTGAGTCCTTCAGGAGTAGGGCAGTATATAAATCTGAATAAACTCAAATTCAAACTCTTGCTGTGGGGCTTCAAAGGGCCGCCCTACAGCTGATCAGTGTTAAAAGAAAACAAATGAATAGACCAGTGCCTGCAAAAATACATGAGTAGATCAGTGTCTGCAAAATAAATGGGTAGACCAGTGCCTGCAAAAATACATGAGTAGATCAGTGCCTGCAAAAAATAAATGGATAGACCGGTACAGCTCTGCAAGCAGTTAAAAGCCTGGTAGACCAGTATCTCTGCTAAATCCTAAATAATTGTCACATGACCATCAAGCCACGACCACAAAATAAGCCACGCCCACAGAACCGGTAGTAAAAAAAATTAGAACCCACCCCTGGTGCAAACCTCCCTTCCAATTCTCATGGGAACACTTCATACCAGCTGATTTCCCCATCCCAAATGCCAAAAACCCCTTCCCAGTTTCTATGGTAGCCGAGGGCAAGCAAGCTGCAAACCGCACTCTGGAGATCTGGCTCAGTAGTTAAAGTCTCCCATTTCAGTGATATATTTCCTACATACACATATTAATTGTTTAGCAAAACGTTCATCCTTGGTTTTGTGGATTTCAGTGGTTTCATTTCAGTCTTCAATAGAGCAGACAAGCGCCTCCTCTCATGACAAGCTCTTTGGAGTAGTTGTTATTATTAAAGTTTATTTGACGCCCATCCCATTTCAAAGTGACTCTGGGCAGCTTACAGCATAAAATAAAGGGAACACAAGCAGAAGACATCCGAGATTTGAATGAATGAAATAGCCTTATTAAATACTTTGTTCATTACATACAGTAGTTTTGTGTTCCCTTTAGTTGTTTGAGCAGTGTATGTAAGTATTTAATAAGGCTATTTCATTCATTCAGATCTCAGATGTCTTCTGCTTGTGTTCCCTTTATTTTTTTGAGCAGTATATTAAAATCATCAACATAAATAATACACCCAATAAAATTACAATACAAGCAAAATTAAATAATTGACACAAGATGGAGAAAGAGGCATCCAGATGCCCAGAGGGATGGGGAGAGCTGGCATTAGTTTTTACTTAATCAACCAGCTCTAATTTGAAGCTCTCCCATTTGGCAGAACCAAGTCTTGAGGCTCTTACAGAAGATCAGAAGGGTTGGAGCTACCTAGGAGCTAGCATAACCATTAGAATGTTGTCTGGACTGTTCAATACATCCGAAAGATAATAAGATGTGGAGCGGGAATGGAGAGTTGGTAAAGAAAGATTTAGGTTAATCCTCATTTCATCAGCATCTGCTCCATAGTCTGAAGTTTGAAAGTTAAAATAATAGATGTACCCATATATTTTGGAAGAACAAACCAGGGGTGAAATCCAGCAGGTTCTGACAGGTTCTAGAGAACCGGTAGTGGAAATTTTGAGAAGTTCGGAGAACCGGTAGCAGAAATTTTGAGTTGTTCAGAGAACCGGCAAATACCACCTCTGGCTGGCCCCAGAGTGGAGTGGGAATGAAGATTTTGCAGTATCCTTCCCTTGCCACGCCCACCAAGCCACGCCATGCCCACCAAGCCATGCCCACAGAACTGGTAATAAAAAAATATGGATTTCACCACTGAAACAAATGGAATATGAGCAAGCGACAATTATAGCTAAATCCTTACATCCAAAGAAAGAAAAAAAGCTAACTCTACTGGAAGTACTTCTGGAATATAGGTGGGCTGCTTGAAGAAGGTAGTGTAGATTTGAGGAGCAATACTTGAAACAAAATGTTAAAGACAATATTCCTATTAAGAAATGAATGGTTCAGCAAAATCCTTCGAAATTTTAATTTGTATCTTGATAGTATGAAACAGATTAAAAATTCTACCATCTCTGATTTCAGTATTGTTCATGTTAAAATATGTTTAACTTGACATTTATCACAGATGCATGATACCAAAGACAAAACCTCCCAGAATGCATATGGGTCAATATAAAAGAAGAAAAGGCATTGCCATAGGAGTGTATTAGGCCACCCAAAGAAGCAGAAAAAATAGATGTACTTTTTGCTAACCAATTAACAAATACATGTAGAAAACTCACTACAATAGTAATGGGGGACTTCAATTATCCTGACATCAACTGGAAGACTAATTAAGACCAAGTGAAAAATCGAAAGTTTCCTGATCAACCTAGCTGACAAGTTTGTTGTCCAAAAGGTAGAGGAGGGAACTAGAAGGACAGCCATGCTGGACTTAATTCTTATGAACAGAGAAGAATTAAGAATAGAATAGAGCTGGAAGGGACCTTGGAGGACTTTTTGTGCAGCCCCCTGCTCAAGCAGGAGAACCTATACTATTTCAGATAAGTGGCTGTCTAGTTTCTTCTTAAAAACCTCCAGTGATGGAGCACTCATGATTTCTGAAGGCGAGCTATTCCACTGGTGAAGAAGTGGAAGAAGTGATAGAGGGAGTTGAAACTGCAGGAACCTTGGGTGAGAGTGACCATGTCATAATAGAATTCAACATAACACAAACACAAGCAATAGAACATAATGATACCAGAGTCTTAGATCTTAAAAGAGCTGATTTTAACAAACTCAGAGAGAACTTGGGAAAGATTCCTTGGATGAAAATCCTAAAGGGGAAAACAACTCAAGAAACTTGGGAAACTGAAAAATACGATCATAAAAGCCCAGTCCAGCACAGTACCTCTGAAAAAGAAAACAAGAAATCCAAAAAGAAACCAGCATGGTTGCACAAAGATCTCTCTAATAAATTGAAAGACAAAAAGGACAAGTACAAAAAATGGAAAGGGACACATAACTAAAGCAGAATATCAGCAGATAGCCAGAATCTGCAAAGGCAAAGTCAGAAAAGCAAAGGCTCAGAATGAACAAAAAACCTGCAACAAAAATCAAAGATAATTTTTTTAAAAAAGTTTGTTCCAATTTATAAATAACAAGAAAAAATCAAGGAAACAGTCGGTCCACTAAAGAGAGAAGACGGCAAGGAAGTAACAGGCAACAGAGAGAAAGCAGAGCTGCTCAACCCATTCTTTGCATCAGTCTTCACAAAAAAAGAAACTATAGCCCAACCTACCAAAAACATAACTGTAAAAGACAGACTAGAAACAAAAGTTAAAATAAGCCAAAAAATGGTAAGAGAACACCTGTCTGATATTGATGAATATAAATCACCGGGACCTGATGGATTACATCCCAGAGTTCTAATTCATGTTTTATTTACAGTTTTCCTTTCACACCATTCATATTTTGTGAACAGTGTATTGGCTGGGTCAATGTCCTTTTTAAACAATGTTAACAATAATAATACGAATAGGTATACATAGTCCTAATCTTCCAACTTCACCAATAGCATTCTCTCTTTATAATTCTTTATCGTTTTTTCCCATTAATACATTTAAACCTAAATAACATTTTATACCATTTATTTGTTATCCCCTACTAAGTCACTAATATTTAATATTTAAAAATTACTCATTATTCCACCATAATTTTGATATTCCAAATGTCTAGGACTACTAATAAAGCCAAATATTAACAAAATTTAATCAATCCCGGGATTATATCTTAAAATCCCCACAATTTCTAATCCTTAAAAGTTTGAATTCACAATATATTTTAACACACTGTTAATCTTATAAACTTCCATCTTTTAACCTTAGCTTATTTTTAATTATAATAAATTCTATTGTCTATTAGTATATACTGTATATATTTTCCCCATTTGTATTTTCTACTTTTTCATTTTATCAATATATTTTCTCACTATCCCTCATCTCTTAACCTTCTTGGAGTTTCATCATTTATTGACTTTTTAGTCACCCTTTTATTCCTCTCTCTTGGAATCTTATAACATTTTTTGATATTTTTATACCCACTAAGTGTTCCCTTTGGATTGCCCTTTATCTCTTTCTGCTGTATCATTTGAGCACCCATCCATAAATCTGATTACTTTCTTCTGTTATGTGTATTAGACGTACACATGTCTGTGTATGCTGTAATGTTCCTTCCAGTAGATGGCTCTCCTACTCCCAATTCCAACATTAAACAGTATGTCAAAAACAGCCAGGGCCGGATTTAGATGAAAAGAGGCCCTAGGCTATTCCACTTATGAGGTCCTTTCACCTATAGTGAAAGGGTAATTTTAATTTTGCTAACAATTTGAATGTAGGCCCCTCTTGATCTTGAGGCCCTAGGCTGAAGCCTAGTTAGCCTATAGGAAAATCCGGCCCTGAAAACAGCTGATTCTCTAATAAATCCAGGGGGTTTAAAGATACAAATAAGAAAGACAGTTTCTCCCAAAAATCACCTTTCAAATTGTTTTTTCCAGCTTTCTACATTTTAAAGCTTCCTTTGGGGATTTCTTTCACCTTTTAATTATCAGTCTTTAATCTTCTCTGTATGTCTAATCACTGCTTCCTTAATGCTTGGAGTATTTTTTGAAATTCTTGTACTTAAGTTTTTAAAGTAAGAGTTGGAAGATATCTGACCCAGCTTCAATGCTCTGTCCATGGACCACTCCAGGCCAAATCTTGTGGTCCCAGTTGTCCCAGCTTGTGACTAGCCAAAAATGGCCATCTATCTTGCTGCCGCTTAGGACAGCTTGCTTCGGACCTAACAAGGAAATTGCGAGTTCCTCATGGTCCACGAACTGCCTCTCCTTTCTTTGCTGCCCCTACAAGGTGGCTTGGACCATGTAGGGACTCCCGACAGCAGTTGTCGGCTGGATTTCGCAGGGCCCGGTAGAGCCCATTATTTTCCAGCCATTCTCATTGTGATGTCAACTGGAAGTCCCTATCATCCCAGAGTTCTAAAGGAACTGGCAGATGTCATCTCAGAACTACTATACCACATCTTTCAAAAATCCTGGAGCACTGGGAACTGCCAGAGGACTGGAAAAGAGCTGCTGTGGTTCCCATCTTCAAAAAAGGGGAAAAAATCAGACCCATGAAACTACAGACCTATCAGCCTAACATCAATACCCAGGAATTTACTGGAAAAAATAATAAAAAACCAGATATGCCAACATCTAGAAATGAGTAAAATAATAACTAGAAGTCAGCATGGGTTTGTTAAAAACAGATCATGCCAAACCAATCTTATTTTATTCTTCAACATAGTGACTAAATTAATGGACCAGCAAAATACTGTGGACATAGTATATTTAGACTTCAGCAAGGCATTCGACAAAGTAGACCACAACCCACACTTCTTGGTAAACAAGAAAATAGTGGGATAGATAGCATCATCATCAGATGGATTTGTAACTGGCTGACAAACCATACTCAATGAGCAGTCCATAACGATACTACAACGATACTTAAGAGACCGCCTTCTGCTACTGATAGCCTCCCATCGGCTAATACGTTCCCACAGAGAGGGACTCCTCAGGGTGCCGTCGGTCAAACAATGTCGACTGGTGACCCCCAGGGGGAGACCCTTCTCTGTGGGGGCACCTGCCCTCTGGAATGAATTGCCCCCGGAGATACAGATGATCCCTGACCTATGCTCCTTTCGCCGTGCCCTCAAGATCTTATTGTACCAACAAGCTGGGCTGTCCTAAACATGAATTTTAATGGTTGTTTTAGTTTTTAATAAGACTGGGGCCAAATTATTTAATATATTTTTAACTGCTTTTAAATTTTTTGTATATGTGTGTTTTAGTGTTGGCTGTGTACTGCCCTGAGTCCTTCGGGAGAAGGGCGGTATAAAAATTTAAATAAATAATAAATATTATAAATAAATAATCAATCAATCTACATGGAGGGACGTAAGCAGTGGGGTACCATAAGGTTCCGTCTTGGGCCCAGTACTCTTCAATATCTTCATAAATATATATGATATATTCCACTCTTCATTGACAATCCCCCGTGCCTTGAGGTTCAGGGATGGTAGTACGAACATACGCAAGAGCGGACTTGGTTGCTCTGAGGGATGCCCCCCTTTCCTTGGAATGGCCTGCTGGCTTGGCGAAGATCTTCCTTAATGACGGGTCCTGGGGCCCCGAGAGATGGCATGAGGGTTTTAAGGGTTTTAGTAAGGGGTCGTTATATTGTTTTTTAGCTAGATTTTTAAGGGGTTTGGGGAGGGGGGTGGGTTTTGATATCCGGTCGGTGGTTGGGGGGGCCCTGCCGGGTCATGGCCAGACCAGGTTATGGAGAGTCAGCGGGGGTTCCGATGTGGTGCAGGGTCATTTAGGTGCACCAAGGGCGAGGGTGGGATTTCAGATACCGGTTGTGATGGGAAATGGCTGTAGGTGGAGGAACGGAGGGCCGTATTGGACTTTGGGAGCCCGCCCCCGCTATCTTCGAGCGGTGGTGCGCTCTGACCCTCCAAGTTCTATCCGACCTCCTGGGGGTTTGAGGGATTGGGCCCCTGGGTTTAGGCTGGTCTATTTTAATGCTAGGTCTGTGGTCAATAAAGCTCTCCTCATTCGTGAGTTGATTGAGGAGGAAACCGCAGACCTGGCATGCATTACGGAAACCTGGTTGGGCTCAGAGGGGGGTGTCCCTCTGACTGAATTGTGCCCACCAGGTTTCCAGGTGCTGCACCAGCCAAGAGCCCAGGGTAGGGGAGGGGGGGTGGCGGTGGTTATTAGGGAGGTCCTTAGTCCGTGGGAGGTCACTGCTCCTAAGATTGACTGGTGTGAGACCCTCCTCATGAGGTGGGGCCAGTATGGTCAGTTGGGCTTGTTGATTGTGTACCTGTCTCCCAGCTGCGTATCAACAGCCCTGCCCAGGCTGCTCGACGCCCTCTCGGGGCTGGTGGTAGAATTTCCCAGACTTATTGTTCTGGGGGACTTCAATCTGCCGTCCCTGGGTGTGGCGTCGGGTGTGGCTCGGGAGTTCATGGCTTCCATGGCAGCTATGGACCTGACCCAGATTATCCAGGGCCCGACTCATGGGGGGGGGGACACACACCCGATCTGGTTTTTGTCTCAGAGCAGTGGCAAGATGAGTTCAGTGGGGGATCTCCTACTATTTATCCCCTGTCATGGACCGACCATTATCTCCTTCGGCTAGGCTTCCATTACCCCGCCCCTCCTCACTGGGAGGCGGAACCGACCATCTGGTTCCGCCCCAGGCGCCTGATGGACCCTGAGAGGTTCCAGAAGGAGCTTGGGATGATCCCTCTCTCTCTCTCCCACGCCCCGGTCACAACCCTGGTAGAGGCCTGGGAAGAGGTTGCTACCGGGGCTCTGGACCGGGTCGTTCCTTTGCGGCCTCTGACTCATCGCAGATCCCGGCCGGCTCCCTGGTTTACCGAGGAGCTCCGGGAGATGAAGCGGTGTAGACGAGGCCTAGAGAGCTGTTGGAGAGCAGGCCATTCCGAATCCGACCGATTTCAATTAAGGTTGGCCACACGGGCCTACCTGGTGGAGTTGGCGGTGGCAAAGCGCTGCTACTTCACCGATGTCATCGCGTCCACAGAGAATCGCCCGGCTGCCCTGTTCAGGGTGTCCCGCTCCCTCTTAAATCAGAGGATGAGGGAAGATCCTTTACAGGGACGAGCCGAGGAGTTTGGTCAGCATCTGTTGGACAAAATTGCTCGGATTCGGGACAGCTTGGACTCTGACTGGACAGAGTCAGATGGGGGTGAGACAGTGGGTCCTGTGTTTTGGGAAGAGTTCGATTCTGTTACTCCAGAGGAAGTGGACAGGATCATGGGGAAGCTGAGTGCAACCACCTGTGTGTTGGACCCGTGTCCCTCCTGGCTGGTTTATTCGGCCCGGGAGGTGACATGAGTCTGGATCCAGGCGGTGATAGTGGCTTCTTTGAGGGAAGGAAACTTCCCGACCGCCTTGAAGGAGGCGGTGGTGAGGCCCCTCCTCAAGAAGCCGGCCTTGGACCCAGCTGTATTAAATCATTTTTGTCCAGTCTCCAATCTTCGCTTTTTAGCAAAGGTTGTTGAGAATGTGGTTGCACGTCAGCTCCCGCTGGTCCTGGATGAAGCGGATTACCTCGACCCGTGCCAATCGGGTTTCAGGCCCGGGTACAGCACGGAGACGGCATTGGTCGCACTGGTGGATGATCTCTGGAGGGCCCGGGACAGAGGTCTTTCCTCTGTTCTGGTCCTTCTGGATCTTTCGGCGGCATTTGATACCGTCGACCACGGTATCTTGCTGCGTCGCCTCGAGAGGTTGGGAGTGGGAGGCACTGTTTTACGGTGGTTCTCCTTCTACCTCTCAGGTCAAACGCAAGCAGTGTTGGCAGGGGGGCAGAGATCGACCTTGAGGCCCCTCACTTGTGGGGTGCCTCAGGGGTCGGTTCTCTCGCCTCTCCTGTTCAACATCTATATAAAACCGCTAGGGGAGATCATCCGTAGTTTTGGGGTGAGGTATCATCAGTATGCTGATGATACTCAGCTTTATATTTCCACCCCGAACCAACCCAGTGATGCCCTCGATGTGATGGCCCGGTGCCTGGAAGCGGTACGGATCTGGATGGGCAGAAACAAATTGCAACTCAACCCGGCCAAGACCGAGTGGCTGTGGGTACCAGCATCTCGGTTCAGAGGAGAGGTGCCATCGCTGACTATAGGGGGTGAGGTTTTGCCCCCTGTAGACAGGGTGCGCAACTTGGGCATCCTTCTGGATTTACGGTTGAGCTTAGAAGACCAGATAACGACCGTGACCAGGGGGGCATTCGCCCAGATACGTCTGGTGCACCAGTTGCATCCCTACTTGGACCGAGATGCCCTACGCACAGTTACTCATGCGCTGGTCACCTCACGGATTGACTACTGCAATGCTCTCTACATGGGGCTGCCCTTGAGGACCACTCAGCGGCTTCAGCTGGTGCAAAATGCAGCCGCGCGGGTTGTTATGGGAGAATCCCGATACTCCCATGTTACACCCCTCCTGCGCGGTTTGCATTGGCTACCGGTTGCCCTCCGGGTGAGATTCAAGTTGCTGGTGTTGACCTATAAAGCCCTACATGGCTTAGGACCAGGATATTTGGCGGACCACCTACAGCCAGCAACAACACCCCATCGCCCGGTTCGCGCCCATAGAGAGGGCTTACTCAGGGTGCCGTCGGCTAGACAGTGGTGGCTGGCGGCCCCCAGGAGTAGAGCCTTCTTGGTTGGGGCGCCCACCCTCTGGAATCAACTCCCCTTGGAGCTCCGACTAGCGCCCGACCTTCGCACCTTCCGCCGGGAATTAAAAACTTGGCTTTTCAAATCCCTTGACCTGGTCTGATGATGGGGTTTTTAAGGGTTTTAATGGGTTAATTTTAAATTTTTTAGATTTTAGTCTTTATTTTTATTGTGGCTTGTGTTTTATTGTTGTGAGCTGCCCTGAGTCCATTGTGAGATAGGGCGGCATATAAGCCGAATAAAATAAATAAATAAATAAAAATAAATGACTTAGATGAGGGAATAGAAGGGGAATTTACCAAAATTGTGAATGATACTAAGCTGACAGGAATGGCCAACACCATAGAAGATAGGCTCAAGATCCAGATGGATCTTGACAGATCTGAATACTGGGTCCTATCTAACAAAATGAAATTCAATGTAGAGAAAAGTAAAGTCTTACACTTAGGCAAGAAAAACAAAAAGTACACATATAGAGTGGATGAAACCTGACTTAATAGCAGTAATTGTGAGAGGGATCTTGGAGTCCTAGTGGACAACCAATTAAATATGAACCAACAGTGCTGCAGCTGCCAAAAAAGCCAACGCAATCCTAAATTGCATTAACAGAGGGATTCAATCAAAATCAAGTGAGGTAGTAATACCACTCTATAAAGCCTTAGTAAAACCACACCTAAAATACTGCATCCAGTCACCACACTATAAAAAAGATGTTGAGACTCTAGAAAGAATGCAGAGAAGAGCAACAAACATGATTAGGGGACTGGAGGCTAAAACATATGAAGAACATTGCAGTTTCAGGATCTGGGCATGGCTAGTCTAGTGAAGAGAAGGACCATGGGAGACATGATAGCAGTGTTCCAATATTTGAGGGGCTATCACAATGAATTCAAGTGATATTTAACATTTTCTTTCTGCACACTTAAATTCTGCAAGAATTCTATGAAATTGAAATGTGGTTAACATATGCACTTACATTCAGCAAATGGGTAAATTAACTGAAATATAATTTTAGTTGCAAACCTGTATCATCTCAGCTTAGAAAGGTTGGAACCTTTGGAACCTTGGAACTGATATGAATTCATTCATTGTTGTGCATATGTAGGTTTCCGGCATGCAGCTCTTCACCAGCTGCTCTTCTCACATGCCAGAGTATATAATAAGAAAAATGGGGATACTTGATAATTGGATGTTGCAAAATGGTGTAGTAGATGTTTGGAGGGAGATTAAAGGTAATGAAAGAATGTATACTTTTTACTCAAAGGTATTTAATTCATATTCAAGAATAGACTATATTTTTGTATCCAAGAATCTGATGGATAACGTGGATAATATGGATGTTGGAATATTTAAAGACTCTGACCACGCAGAATTGTTACTAGAATTAGATATGTTTTTGGAGAAAAAAGAAAATTGTTGGAGATATGATGAAAAATTGTATAAAAACGAGGAAGATAATCGTATTCTTAAGAAATGGGAAGAAAATTGGGATTGGAATGATAATGGGGAAGTCAATTATGGAACAGTTTGGGACACAATGAAAGCAATTTTTAGAGGAGAAATTATTAAATTATCAAGTAGGAAGTATAAGAATTATAAAGTAAAAATAGAGGAAAAGAAGAAATTGATAAAAGAACTGGAAAATAGATTTCTACTGACTAAGGATAGGAAATTATGGGAGGAACTTAAAAAATTGAAAAATAAACAAATAGCAGAAGATACAGAAATAGTTAAAAAAAATTAAGCTATTTAAAAAGAGAATTTTTTGAATATGGTAATAAAAATTCAAAATTATTACAAGAATGGCGAAAGATAAAAAAGAAAAAAGAGAAATAGGTGTCCTAATAGATGAAAAAGGTAAGAAATGTTATAAAGAATTAGAGAAATGTGAAATTGTTAAAAAGTTTTTTCAAGAATTATATCTTAAAAAAGAAATTGATAATTGTAAATTAAAAAATTTCTTAGAAAAATATGGTCAGAAGAAAATTGATAATAAATATAAAGAAAAAATGGAAAAGGATATTACCTCTGAGGAAATTAAAGATGTGATTCAGAAGCTAAAACTTGGAAAATTAAATAGTAACAGAGAGGATTATAATAGAAGAGAAAGTGGAAACAATTAGTGAATGGTTGAAATTTATAGAAAATGAAATGAGGAAAGAGGAAATTTATGGAAAATTAAACATTAATTGGTTTGAAAGAATTCAAATGAATAAATGGAATAGGAAATGCAAAGAAAGGAATGATGAGAGTAGAAAGGAAACGGAATTTGAAAATTTGACATCTCGAATAATAAAAGATGAAATTGGGCCAAAGGAATTAGTTAATAAAATTTATAAAATTATTAACTTTGATAATAATTCACAAAGGGTAATGAAAGAGAATTGGGTAAAAGAACTGGGTATTGAAATTTCTGATCAAAATTGGAATACGAACTGGGTTAGTAGAATAATGAGGACATTATCAATAAGGATTAAAGAACATAACTATATTTGGAAGTGATATTTGACCCCAATAAGACTTTTTCAAATGGATAATAAAGTGGATAAAATGTGTTGGAGATGTAAAGTGGAACTCGGGACATATGCTCATATGTGGTGTAAATGTAATGGGGTTGAACTTTTTTGGTCTAGGATAGAAAATGAAATATTTGAAATGATTAAGAAGAGGGTCAAATTGAAATTGGAAACCATATTATTATTAATATTGAATGAAACAACATTAACAACTGGAGAAAGGGAATTGGTGAGGATTTTGGTTATAATGGGGAGAATTATAATTGCTAGATATTGGAAATTAAATGTTGACTTAAAATTAGAAGAATGGTACAATGAAACATGGAAATTTGCATTAAATGATAAATTGACTTGTGATATTAAAATTAGAAGTGATATATATAAAGAAAATGTTTTTTGGAACACTTGGCAACCATTTGTGGACTTTGCACTTGGGAGATTGGATGAATCGGCACCAGTACCTTATCAAAGAGACTTCTGGAAGAATTGAAGAATTCAATTTCCTAAAACTTCCTTTCCGTTTGTATAGCACGTTGGGGGGGGGGAATTTTCTTTCCTTACTATTGATTTTTGTATTGATTTTTTTTCCTTTCTGTTATTCTTTAACAATAAAAATATAAAAAAAAAAATTCTCTCTGTGGTTGAGTAATTGATAAAATGCAATCTGTCAGGGTTCCAACCGATGCCCTAATTAAATCATGAGCCTCAGGCCAAGCTTCAAAGGAAATCCAGTTATTTATTAGGAACTTCATGTTGGCACAGACCAAATGGAGCCAACTCTGACCTCACTTAATTTGCACTTTGGCTCTGACCCCGTTTCCCCCTTCCCCCAAGATGTGTCATCAGTCACATTCCCCAACGAAGCAATTTCCCGTGTTGTAGAAGTCACTCCCTCCGGCTACTGTGGGTTCCCATGGAGATGACTTTGAGGTCACCAGCTGGAATGTGCTTTGTTTTGATTGAAATGCAAGTTCCTTGATGCAGCTGCAAGGTTCAATTCCCCATCCCCCTTGCCTATGGCAACTCGAGAGCAGGTCAGGGATGCTTTGCGAGTTGACACAACCATAATTAGCTACATTAATTTGCTATATTTATTTATTTATTTATTTGTTTAAATTTCTATACCGCCCTTCTCCAAATAGGACTCAGGGCGGTGCACAGCCTAAGTAAAAACAAAGCATACAAAATTTAAAAAACAGTATTAAAATAATTAAATATTCTGGCCGTAAATTAAAACAACCCAATTTAAAATCAATTTAAAATTTAGCTCAAGCCAGCCCAGCTAGTTGAAATAAATAGGTTTTCAGGGCCCGATGAAAAATCCGGAGATCTGTTATTATACGTAACTCTGGGGGAAGATTATTCCAGAGGGTGGGCGCCGTCACAGAGAAGGCTCTCCCCCTGGGGGTCGCCAGCCGACATTGTCTGGCGGACGGCACCCTGAGGAGGCCCACTCTGTGCGAGCGTACTGGCCGGTGGGAGGCTATTGGTGGCAGTAGGCGGTCTCGTAAGTACCCCAGCCCTAAGCCATGGAGCGCTTTAAAGGTGGTCACCAACACCTTGAAGCGCACCCGGAAGACCACCGGGAGCCAGTGCAGCTCGCGCAGGAGAGGTATCACATGGGAGCGCCTCGTCGCCCCCATAATCCCCCGCGCGGCCGCGTTCTGGACCAGCTGGAGCCTCCGGGTGCACCCCAGGGGGAGCCCCATGTAGAGAGCGTTGCAGTAGTCCAGGCGGGAAGTGACTAGTGCCTTAGTGACTGTGCGTATAGAGTCCCGATCTAGAAAGGGGCGCAACTGGCATATCAGGCAAACCTGATAAAAAGCCCCCCCTGGCCACGGCCGTCAAATGGTCTTCTAGAGACAGCCGTGGGTCCAGGAGGACGCCCAAGTTGCGAGCCCTCTCCGTGGGGGCGAGTGATTCGCCCCCAATAGCCAGCGATGGCGTCAGCTGGCTATATCGGGACGCTGGGAGCCACAGCCACTTGGTCTTGGAGGGGTTGAGTCGGAGCCTGTTTCTCCCCATCCAGGCCCGCACGGCCTCCAGGCACTGGGACATCACTTCAAGGGCATCGTTGGGGTGGCCTGGGGTGGAGATGTACAGCTGGGTGTCATCAGCGTACTGATGGAACTCCACCCCGAAGCCACGGATGATCTCACCCAGCGGCTTTACATAAATGTTGAACAGAAGGGGCGAGAGGACCGACCCTTGTGGCACCCCACAAGCAAGGTGCCTCGGGGTCGACCGCTGCCCCCCCGTCAACACAGATTGCGACCGGTCAGAGAGGTAGGAGGAGAACCACCGCAGAACGGTGCCTCCCACCCCCAACCCCGCCAACCGGTGCAACATGATACCATGGTCGATGGTATCAAAAGCCGCTGAGAAGTCTAACAGGACCAGGATAGAGGAGCAACCCCTATCCCGAGCCCTCCAGAGATCATCCACCAACGCGACCAATGCCGTTTCCGTGCTGTGCCCAGGCCAGAAGCTGGACTGGAGCGGGTCTAGATAGACAGTTTCATCCAGGTACCGGGGAAGCTGTTGCGCTACCACACTCTCAACAACCTTCGCAACGAAGCGAAGTTTGGAGACTGGACGATAGTTAGCCAAAACAGCCGGATCCAGAGAGGGCTTCTTGAGGAGGGGCCTCACAACCGCTTCTTTCAGAGCGGCCGGCTCTTAATATTAAGTTACATTCTATCATTGAACCTTAAAGTATGTGAACATTTTCATTAGCATGAATCTACAATGTATTGTTTCAAGTTGGGATTATTTGTGGAGAAAACAAAATATGCTTTGCCCCATGTTCAGTGCAAACATACTGTTCCATGTTCGATGTGGCTTCTTCATGTTTCACTAGTTCAAAATCTAGAACAGATCCAGAAGTTTTGGACATAGTGAACAACAGAGTTTTTAAATTATTGAAGTCTGAGTTAGATGACCACATGGCAAAGAAGTGGTTTTAAAAAAACCTCTGACCTTACTGCCATTAAGAAATTGCTGGGGAAGAAAGAGTCTGATTCTTTAAACATCTGCCACAATATTTAAATAAATATGTTTTAGGAGTGGGGTGGGGAGAGTCTGGCACTAGTTGTCTGCCCAAAAGAGAAGCACTTTGAAGTTCTTACGGGGGGGGGGGAGTTGTCCAACCTGGAAAACATTTTTTGTTTAAAAACAATCATCCTTGCCTAGCTAGGAGCCGTAGTGGCCCAGTTGTTAGAATGTAGTACTGCAGGCTATTTCTGCTGATTGCCCGCTGCCACCAGTTTGGCAGTTTGAGTCTCATCGGCTCAAGGTTGACTCAGCCTTCCATCCTTCCGAGGTCAGTAAAATGAGGATCCAGATTGTTGGGGGCAATATGCTGACTCTGTAAACTGCTTAGAGAGGGCTGTAAAGCACTGTGAAGCAGTATATAAGTGCTATTGCTATTGCGATTATCTATCCTAAAGATAAATTGGATTTATAGCTAATCTAAAATGAAGTTGTGCATCCAAATACTTTTTTCTGTCAGGACTATCAGAGTTTTAGCTAGTATCCAAGCCATTCCCACAGCATATGAAAGCATATGGATTTCACTCTGTATACAAATTGTTCAAAGGAGGCTCCATGCACAGAGTAGTTGGTTTATCCCTATTGTTTTGCTCTAGATAAAGTAAACCTTTGATCACCAACCAGGGTTATCTTAAGTAATCCTTGATTTATGACCACAATTGAGCCCAAAATTTATGTTGATAAGTAAGACATTTGTTAAATGAGTTTTGCCCCATTTTACCACCTTTCTTACAAAAGTTGTTAAATGAATCATTGCAGTTCTTAAGTTAGGAACAGGATTGTTAAGTGAATATGGTTTACCCATTCAGAAGCTCACAAAAGGTAATCACATGATATTGGGACACTGTAACCTTCATAAATGTGAGTTAGTTGCCAATTATCTGAATTTTGTTCATATGACCACGGGGGTGCAACAATGGTCACAAGTGTAAAAAATGGTCATAAGTCACATTTTCAGTGAAGTTGTAATTTTGAACAGTCACTAAATGAACTGTTGTAAGTTGAGAACTATCTGTACATTCTGGTTTGTTTCCTTGTTTTTTTTTAAAGTTGTTTATTTTTAAAACTATTTTTTATCTTGCACTATGAGTTCATGTGTTTTTTTTTTAAAAAAAACAATAAAAAGTACACTAATTTTTGACAATCATTATTATTAGAAGCTTAGAGGGGTCACATAAGACCTGAGGTTTATGAGATCAAGGATATACTAAATAAGTTTGATAGACCTTGAATCAGCAGTGAAATCTGGCCGGATCTATCTGGCTTGCGCGAACCGGTACGGCCAGCAGTAGGAGGCTCCACCCACCTGCCGGGAAGTCATTATGTCCCATTTTTGACCCGTCTTTTGCATGTGCAGAAAAGGTGCTCGCACTCACATTTCTGAACTGGTAGCGATGGTAAGTGCATTTCACCGCTGTCTTGGATGGGATAGAATGATTATGAAGTGGAATATACCATATTTCCCCAAAAATAAAACCTGATCTTATTTTCTTTTGACCAAAATAAATGCCAAAATAAATTCAGGGATTTTTTTTGCCCTACCCTTCAGGGCATCAGCATCCCAGAGGGCCTAGTGATGGAATAGTCCAACTGTTTCAGACCACCCGAGCCTCCCCCAACCCACTGACATATCTTATCTCCCTCCCCCGGAGTCCCCACAATTTCTCCCCCCTCATCCTACCATGCCAGGTCACTTACCTTGTGAAGATCTGTCTCCTCTCCAGCCTCTCTGCCGTGGTTTCTTTTTCTGCTGGCAGTCTCAGTGCAAAAAGTATTTGCAAGATGATGAGATTTTGGGACAGCGAAACAGCATTGCTTCAAGCCTCCCATCAGCATGCAAACACTTTTTATGCCATTCCAGTCTGGGCACGAAGAGAGCTTTAAGCTGGTGGGAAGCTTGAAGTGATGCAATTTCGCTGCCCCAAAGTCTCATTGGCTTGCAAGTGTTTTTCGCACTGAGACTGGGGATGGCACAAAAAACCAGTTTGCAAGCCAACGAGACTGGAATAGCACAAAAAGCATTTGCAAGCTGATGGGAGGCTTGAAGCAATATTGTTTTGCTGCCCCAAAGTCTCATCAGCTTGCAAGTGCTCCTCAGCCGGATCTGGCACAGGCCTCGGTTCACAGAGAACAGAGGCCTGAAGTACTGTAGTACAAGATCTTGTGCTACTGATCTTGCATGATCTCTCACTACTTCAAGCCTCTGTTTTCTGCAAATGCACTGAAGTAGACAAAGGAACTGATGGCTCACTATATCATCACAAGATAAGTGAGTCGCCACAGGCCTTATGGTTGTGGAGTCCCGGCGGTGTGGGATAGGCAAGGTGAATGCTGCAATGCCTCTGCTGTCATTTTTAAGTGTGAACAACGGCAGTGGTACTGCAACATTTGTAACTGGGTCGGAAGTACTTTGGGGGGCTAAGCAGTGGTGGGATTCTGCCAGTTCTAGGGGGTTCGGCCGAACCGTTTGTTAAATTGCTGGCTCGTCCCGCCCCTTGCCCCGCCCTTCCGCACCACTATTTATTGCCAATAAATAGTGGTGGGCGAGGGGCGGGCGAGCCAGCAATTTAACAAACGGTTCGGTGTTTTTTTGTAATTATATTGGCCCGCGGAGCTTCAGCATAGGCTAATTAGCCCTTGATTAGATCGGCTCCCGACTCTCAGCTGATTTGCTCTCAGCTGTTTTCCTCTGCTGCTTCTTTGCTTGCTGGAGCAGTTTTTTTTTCCCCTAGCTATGCTGAAAAATGAAACTGAAAGTAAAGCAGGCTGTTGGCTTTGCTGTTGCTGCAACGTTGGAAAATTAGGCAGGCAGATTTCTTTTCTTTTTCCTCACCAAAAAAGGTAGGTGCAAACAATGGGAAATTTAGGGAAAAAGAGGAGAGTTCAAGATTTTAAAACATAAAAGAAAAAAAGCTCTATTTAACTAGGGAATTGTAATAATTGAGATACTATTAATTGTATATTGTGTTGAAAGCAGAAATGGTTAAGTTGTGGTTTGGAGGAATATATGGGGGAAATTATTTGGTTTATTATTATTGGTAAATATAATTAATTGATTTGTAAGAAATTGGATTGCATGGAAATAATTGGAATATTCATGTTCATATTGATTAATATACAAAAAAGGTAGTTATATAACTAATTGATATATATTAAAATGTTGAATTTATATTAAACAACTGTAATATTACATAATTAACCAATGTGAGGATGGATATAAAAATAGATGACAATGCGAAGGGGAATAATATAGAATAAAAGGGAAAAATTGAATTTGATTAAGATTAGAGATGAGGATGAAGGGTAATATTGGTTTTTTACCAAAATAGATGAGGAATAAATATGGCAAAAAGGAAATATAGAAATTGTAAATTTAATTGAAATGACTAAACACTGTTTAAATTTGTGAACCGGCCAAATACTCTGTTCAAAGAAAATACATTGTATGTTTGTATGTGTGTTTCTAATTATTGTTATTTATTCATATTTGTTCTCTTTTATTCTTTAAAGTTTAACAATTCATTCTTTATCTTAATATCTTTATATTTGTTTGGGGTTGGCTTTCTTCCCTTTCATCTTTTTTATTGTACAGCAATCTTTCTCCTCAAACCTACCACCTCTCTCTTTTCTTTCCTTCTTACTTTCTCTTCCTCCCCCTCTTCTTTTCCTCCCTACTTCCTCTTCCTTTCTCCTTCTCCTCCTCTCTTCCTCCCTCTCTTACCCTCCTCCTCTAATTTCCCTTTCCTTCCTTCATCCCTCTCTATTGCTGTATCCTTTTATGCATATGGACTACTCAGAGGGCTGAAAAAGTTATTTTTGACTGGTCCTCGCACTTTTGACCAGTCCTCAAACTTACGACTGTCCTCACATTTTGCGTTTTTGCCCTATCTTGTCACCATGGTGAAGAGAAGCAGTTATGAAATGAGTGACACGGTTGTTAAGAATGCTACAATGGGCATAAATGATGACCAGTCATAAGTGTGAAGACCGGTCAAAAGTGCAAGGACTTATCAGAAATCACTTTTTTCAGCCCTCTGGGTAGTCCTTTTGTGCATATGGACTACTCAGAGGGCTGAAAAAGTTATTTTTGATTGGTCCTCACACTTTTGAGCAGTCCTTGAACTTACGACAGTCCTCACATTTTACGTTTTTGCCCTATCTTTTCACCATGGTGAAGAGAAGCAGTTGTGAAATGAGTGACACGGTTGTTAAGAATGCCGCAACGGGCATAAATGTAAGGATGGTCATAAGTGCGAGGACCGGTCAAAAGTGCGAGGACCAGTCAGAAATGACTTTTTTCAGCCCTCTGTAGTCCCTATGCAGATAGCCACGCCCACGGGTCACATGACCAGCTAGCCACGCCCACCCAGTCACATGACCACCAAGCCACACCCCCAGCTAAGCCACGCCCACAGAACCAGTTGTTAAAAAAATTGAATCCCACCACTGGGGCTAAGTCGTAACTTCGAACAGTCACTAAGTGAACTGTCATAGCTGAGGGATTACCTGTAATTTTATGGTGCACTATAGCTATTAGTTGCTTTGTCATGCGCATCAGTACCTTTTTGTATCTATAGTCAATCTTCTTGGGTTAGATGGCATTATGTGGTATAAAGTTGTTGTCACCTCTTAGTGACCACATTGATTTTTTTCCATGATGATCTATCTGCAAGCTAGTCTTTCTGATATAACCCTTCTTCTCTTTTCTTCTACCATTCCCACTATTGGAGCCATCACCAGGGAGCTAGATCTTCACATAATGTATCCTAAATAGGAGAATCTGAGCTTGGTCATTTGTATCTTGAGAACTCTGGGTTGATTAGATGATACTAGATTTCAAATAAGCCTGATTTAGACTGCTTTTAACATCTAGTAAATTGTTTAGGATGCTTCTACATGGAAAGAACAAAGTGTTTGCTTATCTACTTATAGCTATTTAAAAGAGTGGAGGACTAATATGCTTGTCAAGAAAGGCAGCCCCCCCCCCAATAAAGCAAATCATTGTTGTGCATTTTATTTTTGTCCTAGAGCCATGGTGGCGAACCTATGGCACACGTGCCAGAGTTGGCACGCAGAGCCCTCTCTGGGGGCACATGTGATGTCGCCCCAGCCCAGCACCATCATGTTTCTCCATCACGTTTCTCGCCATTGTTTGCAGGACTAAAAAAATGCAGAAAGCATTCCGCCTTTGTGGCGGTGCTGCCTCCATGGCCTGCCCCTTGCACAGCACAGTGAAATTTAGAGCGCTTCACAATGGGGGAGACAGGGTCCCCTCCTCCTCCTGGAGTCCATTACAATACAGAGCCACAATGCAATGGCATTGGCTCACTCTCGCCTCCCAGTTGCTTTTTCTGCAGAGCTGCCTGTGTTGGGATGCCCCGCCTCCCCGCCAGCCAGCTAGGCTTCGGCTCTCAGCCGACCAGCTGAATGTGGGTGTGCTGCTCCTGGACTCGTCGGCCTCCCACCACCCAGTACCAGTTCAGGGGTTCCTTCCCCCTCTCCAAGGGGCAGAGGGGGAGAGAGAGAAAGGGAGGGAAAGAGAGAGAAAGAGAGAAACAGAGGGAGGCAGAGAGAGAGAGGGAGAGAGGGAAAGAGGGAGGAAAAGAAGGGGAGGCGGAACGAGGGAGAGAGAGGGAGGGAAAGAGAAGGGAAGAGAGAGAGGGGGGAAAGAGGGAGGGAAAGAGAAACAGAGAGGCAGAGATGTGGAAAGAGAAAAGGGGAGGGAAAGGGGGAAGGAAAGAGGGAGAGGAGGAAAGAGGGAAAGAGGGAGGGAGGGAGAGAAAGAGAAAGGGAGAGAAAGGGGAGAGGGAAAGAGACAGGGGAAAAAGAGGGAGGGAAAGAGAAATGATATTATAAAAGTTTTTCTTTTTTATTATTGCTAAACGCAATATTTGAAAAGCAGGGGGAAATGAAGGGGCATAAAAGTTCATTTATCACATTTTTCTTAGAACAGTTAGCTGAACTCTGCCTTGTTTATCATTATTTTAAGTAGTAAAACCTCAGTATTCAGGTTAAATTACCATGTTGGCACTTTGCGATAAGTAAGTGGGTTTTGGTTTGCAGTTTGGGCACTCAGTCTCTAAAAGGTTTACCATCACTGTCCTAGAGCCAAGATTGGGGCTAAATATTGTGAATTCCAAAGCTAATTATGTGAAGCCTAATGCAAAATTGTTATTTTTCTTTTGATTACCTTTTAGAGGAGATATGTACTTTGGTGATTGCAGAGACTTTCCCCGAACATGCAGGGATCTTTGCATGCACAGCAAGCACTGATTATGGATCAGTCACAAGCACTGCCAAACTGACTGTGCTGTCAGGTATTCAGCAGTTTTTGGGTGGGTTGTGTTGTCTACAATATAAGTGAAACAAAGTGATATTTGGACCTAGCTGCACTAGATACATTTGGAGTACATTGTATGTTATATTTCCACATTTTTTACTGATGATGTATTACTTTATATCAGGATAAAAAGAATGTATAAAGTTGACATATCTAAGAGTATTCTACATAATCCTCTAAAACGGGTTCCCAATCTTGACAACTTTAAGATGCGTGGCTAGGGAATTCTGGGAGCTGAATTCTGGGAGTTGAAGTCCACGTCTTAAAAGTTGCCAAAACTGGGAATCCCTGCTCTAAATCTTACTCACTTACTTATTTGATTTCTATTCCACCAATCTCGCCTAGAGGTGGCATTAGGAAATACAGTAAAATAAACTGACAGTGGATCCAACTAACAGAAATGCAGCTGCTAATTATAAAGGAAGAAATTTGGCCTCTGTTTCATTTGGACCACAAACTACAAAAATAAAACTATGGAAGAAATGTACTGATATAATAAAAACCTAAATTATGCACTAAAGTATCTTGCCATTATGAGTGTACAATTATATTGAAAAATGGTTCAAGATGAAACCATTTCTTTTCCTCATTCAGGTGTATTGAAGTAAAACCCCCATGGTTTCTAGCTAGCACAAAATGATTCTGATTTTTTAAAAATCTAGTTCAGTTCATATCTTTTAAATTATGAAGAAATTAATAAGAATAAGAATTTTATGTATTAACGATAAAGTATGTAGTCAGCAGTATATTTCATTATGATGATTAGTTAAGAATATATTCCTATAAATGCTGGTTTCTGTAACTGCCAGTAAGCAATGTGCAATGTGGATATTTTGGCACCGTGTAAATTCCTTAATAATTATCCATATCCTCCCCTTTATTTGTTTTGTTTTCTACTATATAGAGGGAGAAGTTAATTATAAGTTCAAATTTTAACATTAAGATTTTGAGGCTAGGTGGCAGCAGAGGCAACATGGAAAAAATGAGTAACTCATATTAAAAACAAAAGCCAAAACCCCCCAGTAATTTTCCTGTGAGTATTAAATATAAACCAGAAATGAATGCAGAAGTCTTGGAATAAGTTGGTGTTTTTCATGCACAGTGGTGTTATAGATCTGTGATTAATTCAAATAAGTTTGATACACACAATTTCTTCATTTAGCCAATGCTGAGCATAGATCAGTTACTGTTCTCAACTCAATTTCCACTTGTAACATGAACAATAGCAGTAAATAAATATTTATTTATGATCCTTAAGTTCAAATGCTCATGAGAATTTGAAAATAACTGTCTTTTCTGGCATAACAGTTCAATGTAACTGACTAAAGTAATGATCTCATTTTCAATGAACTAAAATGTTCAATGAACTAAAATAATTCAAATAATGTGTTACGATGATGTACTATTTTTTCCTTTCTATTTTAGCCAGTTGCGAAAGCTCCAGCCATGATTTGTCAATGCGAGTACAGAATAAGGATAACTTTCAACATTTCCCACCTCCATCTTCACGTCTTGAGATTAATTCTGTGGAGCTTCCTCCAAAGCATTCAGAGCACTCCAAGATCAGTCATCCCAGCTCAAATGTAGCAGCTTTTGAATTACAGTTTAACTCTGTGGAGAAGAAAACCAATGGAATTCATCCTACCCATGGAGTCAATGGGATCACTAATGGCAATACCAAAACTGACAAATCCCACGTTGGTGAATTGCTTTCACCTACAAAAACACCACCACCTGTGCTTGCTAAGCCAAAGCTGTGAGTAATTCTTTGTCATTATATATTTATGACAAATTTATATAATTCTTTGTCAGGGGCCAGAAGTTTAGCAGATAAAATTTCAAGACTTCTAGAAGACAGCAAGTTAGACAAGTTATATTAGCTAACTAACAGCATACATATGAAAAATTATAATGTTTCTGAAGAATTGCATCACATATGACATTTTCTTCCATATGGGGCTACACTGATGTAGTGGGAATGAAAATTCATCTTCAAATCATTACTTGGCCATGAAGCTTAGTAGGTGGCTTTTGGTCAGTTGTTATCTCTCATCCAAACATGAAATGCTTGGGGTGGAGGGACAAAAGCACTCTTGCTCACATCGTTCAGTACCTTATTGCATAGTATAAATCTAATATCTGTTAGCAATGAATGAGCTTACATCACAAGTCTAAGGTTTTTGTTAAAATGGATACATAGATACATGTACATCTACCCTTTGGACCTTCCAGAATGATTTGGGTTTTTTTAAGTTTTTTATTTTTATTTTTAAACAAACAATTCATCATTAATCAATCATTGTAACATCTGGGTACAATTTTTTTTGTGTCATCATATTCAACATTTATCATTTTCTTAATACATATTTATCTTTCCTCTTACATTTAAATTTAATGTATTACAACATATTTTCCCCATATTTCTTACTTTTACATTGCCTATTGTCTATATTCAGTCTCTATCCATTGATAAAATTGTCCCCATATGTTGTAATTCTCTGATTCTTCCTTCCCTTTAATTGCTAATGTTAATCTACTCATTTCTGCACATTCTAATATTTTCTTAATTACCTCTCCCTTTGTAGGAATTTTTTCTGCTTTCCAATTTTGTGCAAATACCATTCTTGCTGCCGTTATTACATGTATGATCAAATATATATTTTCTTTACTAAATTTATCCAGTGAGATACCCAGCAGGAACAGCTCCAGTTTAAGATCAATATCTTGCTGTATCATTTTCTCTAACCATATTCGAATTTTTGCCCAATAATTTCTCATTTCTGGATATGTCCACCACATGTGATAATACGATCCTGGTGTCTGGTGGCATTTCCAACATTTAGTTGATTTATCTTTAAACATTTTTGCCAATCTTTCTGGTGACATGTGCCATCTATAAAATATTTTATACAAGTTCTCTTTATATGCTGTAGCCATTGTTAATTTATCATTTCTTTCCCATAATTGCTGCCATTTATCTAACTCTATTGTGTATCCAAAATTTTTTGCCTATGCTATCATTGTTTCTTTTACTTGTTCTTCTTCTAATTTAACACCAAGTAAATAACTATAGAATTTTTTAATCATTTTGTCATCTGTTCCTGGGAGTATATCATCCAATTCTGTCATCTCCAAATAAAAACCATATAACTTTGCATCTTTTTCATATCTTGATTGTATTTGCAGTTGTGTATATCACTCCATATCAATCCCTTGTTCTACTAGTACTTGTTTCATTTTCAATTCCCCCTTTTCTGATAAAATATCTTTATATCTGATAATATTTTCCATATTAATAATATTTGGATGTACTAATGCTTCCATTGTTGAAAGTCATGTTGGTATTTTCAAATAATGTTTTTCTTTAACCTTCTCCCATACTAATAATAAAGCATTCCTTCATTTCAACTCAATTCAATTTCATTTAGTAAGAATCAAAAGTTTAAAAATACTCCTTCAGGCTTTCTGCTCTTATTCCCTTGTTTCCCAAATCAATTCTAATTCATTCAATTTTCTTCTTCCATTTGGGCCAATCCACTTTCTTTGCTGCTAAGCTACCGGAGGCAGAGAGTTGACACAGGCCCACTCTCCTCTCCTCTCCTTGTGCCGTTTTCTTCTCTTCAAACTATTTCCAGGTTTATGAAAAGAAACATATATTTAACATAAATTTAAAAAACAAGCTTCTCACCCAGATGATTCCACTTCCTTTGCTTCTCTGCTTCAGATGTGACCACCCCAGCTTCATAGCAGCACATTCAATGGCCACTTTCTCAGTCGTCTGGTTGAGGGGCTTCTTCCGACTAGCCAGGGAATTTGCAGCTTCCCTGTGCTCGCCAGTCTGTGCCTCTCTCATTCACCATCTTTACAGGATAGCTTTGGTCAATAAAGACCCCCAAACGGCTGCGACATCAATGATTTTTCGGGAGACGCCGAAAAAAGTGTTGTCTCGCCGCAACACTGGCCATGCCCCCTTGGCCTTCCAGAAGGATATTAAAGACTAGTTTTGCTGGTTGGTTTGGGAACCCAAGGGGAGCACTCACCATTGGCCATGGTTAACGGGGTAAGAAGATCTCATCCGCATGGCATCCATATCCTTGGTTCTAATTTTCATATAGTTTTTTTAATTATAATTATTTTATATTTATCTGCTGACTGTTTGTAAGTAGGCCAAAGTCTCCTTATTGTTGAGAGGCATGGCATGTAAATGTAATAAATAAATCTTTAGGACAGTGGTTTCTATTTTAACTTCTTTAATTTAGGCACTACCTAACTTCAGACTGAATGAGTATGATCTACAATAAAACCAACCAAATTCTAGTACAAGCATTTGTATGCCTCCCCACTGTTCATGCAATTCTGGTGGTTAACATTAATCATACAACTGGGTTTTTTTCTGTGCAGTCTCAACTGATAATATAATTCAGACTTCATCCAACATCCTGCAGGTGTGGGAAAGATTATAAGAATTCATTAGGATAATTACTGGAATTGAAATACAATCCATTTAAAGGATAATAATTTGGGAATATGTGTGGATAAAGATATATATGAAAAAAATAACATACATACTAAGCAAAATTACATACATATATTTCATTTTTAAAATTTTTCTACATTTCTTCCTTCTTATTATGTGCTAGTCCTGTTACATGTAATGAATTATTTTAATACCATTTTCTTATTCTGATCAGCTATACTTTTTATATAAATAAGTGTGATGATCTATGGCAGTGATGGCTAACCTTTTTGCCATCGCGTGCCAGGAGAGGGGGGGCCCACGTGCGCAACCCCCTCCCCCCCCGCTCCTGGCACATGATGGCCTGGTAGGCCCATTTTTCTTTCTTACCTGGTTCCAGATCCTCTCTGTGTATCTGGGAATGGCGAAAACAGCCTTTCCCACTCCCTTGGAGGCCCTACGGAGGCTCAAAGGGCCCATTTCCCCACTCCCGGTGGGACAGGAAGTGACGTTTTTTTCCTGTCCCCAGCCTCCAGAACCTCTCTAGGAGTCTCTAGGAGCCTCTCTAGGAGTCTCTAGGAGCCGCTCTAGGAGTCTCTGGAGGCTGGGGACAGGAAAAAACGTCACTTCCTGTCCCACCGGGAGTGGGGAAATGGGCCCTTTGAGCCTCCGTAGGGCCTCCAAGGAAGTGAGAAAGGCTGTTTTCGCCGTTCCCAGATACACAGAGAGGATCTGGAGCCAGGTAAGAAAAAAAAAAACGGGCCTTCCCCACCCCACCCCCAGGCCCTCCAGAGGCAGGAAACAGCCTGTTTCCCTACTTCTGATGGGCCCAGAAGGTCCGAAAATCAGCTGGCCGGCACGCACATGCGCCCCAGAGCTGAACTGGCGTGCCCACTAATATGGTTCCACGTGCCACCTGTGGCACGCGTGCCATAGGTTCGCCATCACGGACCTATGGAATAGTATAGGCATTCCTGAACCTTAAAACAAAGACCAAAAAAAATCAATTTGAATAGAAATTTAAATATAATACTCCTGTTGATTAATAACTCCCACATTTTGCATTGAGACTTCATTCTAAATCATAGGCATTATGGATCATATTTTTTCTTGCTTAGATATGTATCATGCTATTGATCAGAGCATTTTAAATTTATATAGGTCTTGTAAAATGCCACTGTTTCTTTGTACTGAATTTGGAGCAATAGATTCTGTTGGGCAAATGCTAGGTACCACTATTGTCTTCAGATTTTGATACAACATATTGGTTTCTTGTTTGAGAAACATACGTTATAGCTCAATCATGAAATCATAATCTGTTGCTTATGTAATAGAATTACTACCTTGAAAATGAGAAATGTGTTAAAACTTGGGGAAAGAACATGTAATATAGCCACTGTATAGCCAGCCAGTATAACCTAAGGTGACCAGATTTTAACATTGGTAAAGAGGGACATTGTGGGCATGGCTTATTTTGTGGGCGTGGCTAGCTGGTCATGTGACTGGGTGGGCGTGGCTAGCTGGTCATGTGACTGGGTGGGCGTGGCTAGCTGGTCATGTGACCGGGTGGCCATAGCTATGTGTATAGGGTAAGGTGAACAGATTTTAACATTGGTAAGAAGGACACCATTGTGGGCGTGACTTATTGTGTGGGTGTGGCTTGGAGGCCATGTGACTGGGTGGGCGTGGCTAGCTGGTCATGTGACTGGGTGGCCATGGCTATGTGTATAGGGACTACTCAGAGGGCTGAAAAGTCATTTCTGACAGGTCCTCACACTTTTGACTGGTCCTCACACTTATGACCATCCTCACATTTATGCCCGTGCAGTATTCTTAACAACCATGTCACTCATTTCACAACTGCTTCTCTTCACCATGGTGACAAGATAGGGCAAAAACGTAAAATGTGAGGACAGTCGTAAGTTCGAGGACTGGTCAAAAGTGTGAGGACCAGTCAAAAATAACTTTTTCAGCCCTCTGAGTAGTCCATATGCAAAAAAGGACTAACCAGAGGGCTGAAAAAAGTCATTTCTGACAGGTCCTCGCACTTTTGACTGGTCCTCACACTTATGACCATCCTCACATTTATGCCCGTGCAGCATTCTTAACAACCATGTCACTCATTTCACAACTGCTTCTCTTCACCATGATGACAAGATAGGGCAAAAATGTAAAATGTGAGGACTGTCGTAAGTTCAAGGACTGGTCAAAAGTGTGAGGACCAGTCAAAAATAACTTTTTCAGCCCTCTGAGTAGTCCATATGCATAAAAGGATACAGCAATAGAGAGGGATGAAGGAATGGAAATTAGAGTAGGAGTGAGGGTAAGAGAGGGAGGAAGAGAGGAGGAGAAGGAGAAAGGAAGAGGAAGTAGGGAGGAGAAAAAGAGGGTGGGGGGAAGAGAAAGTAAGAAGGAAAGAAAAGAGAGTGGTGGTAGGTTTGAGGAGAAAGATTGCTGTACAATAAAAAAGATGAAAGGGAAGAAAGCCAACCCCAAGCAAATATAAAGATATTAAGATTAAGAATGAATTGTTAAACTTTAAAGAATAAAAGAGAACAAATATGAATAAATAGCAATAATTAGAAACACACATACAAACATACAATGTATTTTCTTTGAACAGAATATTTGGCTGGTTCACAAATTTAAACAGCATTTAGTCATTTCAATTAAATTTACAATTTCTATATTTCCTTTTTGCCATATTTATTCCTCATCTATTTTTTTAAAAAAACAATATTACCCTTCATCCTCATCTCTAATCTTAATCAAATTCAATTTTTCCCTTCTATTCTATATTATACCCCTTCCCATTGTCATCTATTTTTATATCCATCCTCACATTGGTTAATTATGTAATTATGTAATACAGTTGTTTAATACAAATTCAACATTTTAATATAAATCAATTAGTTATATAACTATCTTTTTTGTATATTAATCAATATGAACATGAATATTCCAATTATTTCCATGCAATCCAATTTCTTACAAATCAATTAATTATATTTATCAATAATAATAAACCAAATAATTTCCCCCATATATTCCTCCAAACCACAACTTAACCATTTCTGCTTTCAACACAATATACAATTATTAATAGTATCTCAATTATTACAATTCCCTAGTTAAATAGAGCTTTTTTTCTTTTGTGTTTTAAAATCTTGAACTCTCCTCTTTTGCCCAAAATTTCCCATTGTTTGCAGTTTTGTACCTACCTTTTTTGGTGAGGAAAAAGAAAAAGAAAAAGAAAGAAATCTCTCTCTTCCTCATTTTGTCACGTTGCAGCTTTACTTTCGCTTTCGCCTTTGTTTTCAGCATAGCTAGGGGGGAAAAAATCTGCTCCAGGAACTTTTTGCAGCTTTTTGCAGCTAATTAACCTAGCGGAAGCTGTTAACAGGGGCTGTTTTTTCTATTTTTGCAGGCATGGGTCTACTCATTTTTTTTTAACACTGATCAGCTGTAGGTCGGCCCTTTGAAGCCCCGCGGCAAGAGTTTAAAGAGTTTTTTTTCCCTCTAGCCATCAGCGGGGATTCAGGAGGCAGCCGGGACTCAGGAGGCAGAATGAAAAATCGGGACTTTTTTAAAACGCCGCGGGACGCGGGACAAATTGCTCAAAAGCGGGACTGTCCCGCCAAAAGCGGGACGTCTGGTCACCTTAGTATAACCATATTCAGTGCTGAACGTGGGAATTGTAATTCACTGTGCTCTAGACTCAGTTTAATATGTAGGTTTTTTGAGGCAATGATGGTTTGGGCTGGGTGAGTAGGGGAACCAGATTTTTGAAAAGTGCTAAGTAAAGTACTTTTTTCCTGGATCCTGGTTTCCAGTAAATGGAAACTCACCAGGGTGAAAAATAGAGGTGGGTTTCAGCAGGTTCTGACCAGCTTTGGAGAACCGGTAGCGGAAATTTTGAGTGGTTTGGAGAACTGGTAGTAAAAATTCTGATTGGCCCCGCCCCCATCTATTCTCTGCTTCCCAAGTCCCAGCTGATCAGGAGGAAATGGGGATTTTGCAGTAACCTTCCCCTGGATTGGGGAGGGAATGGTGATTTTACAGTATCCTTCCCCTGGAGTGGGGAGGGAATGGAGATTTTACACTATCCTTCCCCTGCCATGCCCACCAAGCCATGCCCACCAAGCCACACCCACAGAACCGGTAGTAAAAAAATTTGAAACCCACCACTGATGAAAAAGATAACTGTTGCTCAGTATTTTATCTGGAAATTTGAGTTTTTCACTCTCTTAATAGAGTTGAAGCCAGGATTTGAAGTTATCCTCTAAAATTCCTGATATTTGAGAACAGCAAAGCTAGGAGTTGGATTCAAATCCTGTTATAACATTTTTAATGCTATTAAGTTGTTGGCCATTGAATTGTGCTTATAAATAATACACCATAAACTCTAGAATATTTGATTATTGTTTTGTGAAATGTCCAATTAACATCTGATGTCAAGCCATACTAAAAGATATAATTGGAAATGACAAGGAAAAGTTGACAAATATATTTCTGGTCCACTTCACTTCATTATTCAATTTTTTAAAGAAGTTATTATTTTTACATTCATTGTATTGGGTTTAGTACTGCATTACAAAATTCAATTCTAGATTGTGTGGGACAACATGCAATAAGATATAATAGTTCGTATTCTTCCAGAATTTCAATAAACTGATGTTTGTTTTACATATGTTACATCTATAAGCAGTATAGTTTTACTGTATATATTAATAAAATTTTGAATGTAAAAGTTTGGTCCTGGAATTTTAAACATTTGAAGATCATATAAGTGATGAAATTAAAGCTGTTGTTTTTTTAATATGTTTTATTTACAGTTTTTTTTTAACAACCAACATTTTTTTGTGGACAGTGTAATGACTGGGTTGACATATTGTTCACACGGTGCTCACAGTAATAATACAATTACATATATGGAATTTTTGTCTTCCAACTTCTAGCCTTAATGTGCTCATTATTCTTTTTTGTATCAATCAATATTTTACTATTTTCCCAATTTATCACTCAGTGTTCCACCACATTTTCAATATCTCAACTTTCTATAAATACCAATAGAACCAGTTATCAATAAGATTTAATCAGTCCCAAGATTGTATCTCTAAGTTCCCTGAATTTATAGTCCTTAAAAACTATATTTTCCAGTATATTTTTTACATCCTGTTGATCATAATACCTTTAAATATACCTAATCCTAGTCTTCCATCTCCTAATCTTAATGTATCTGTGTTTATAATAAATTCCATTATATGTCTAAATATATAATACTATTTTCCCAGTTTAAACTTTCCACTTATTTCTATTGTTACTATATTGCAAAAAAGTATGTAGACTCTATCCATCATCTCTCAGCCTTTTTAGGATTTCATCATTTATTGATTTTTTAAGGGATACTTTTATGTTTCTCTTTTAGAATCCTACATGTCTTTCTAGCATTTTTATGCAAACTCATTGTTCCTTCTGTCTACCCTTTATCTCCTTCTGCTGCATCTTTTGAATATCCATCCATGACCCTTTCATTATTTTTGAAACATCTTCCTTTCCCCCCCTCTCTATTCTGTTATAAGTTCTTAGGGTATTGTCTATTTGATTTTTAGTATTTATTATTGCTGTCTTTTCAGTATTTTTATGTGTTTTAACTTATTTTTATCTTTTTGTATTTTATTTTGCTTTGTCCCTTCCACCACTCCTTCTAATTTCTCAGCTGACTTCTGTATATTTTATTCATCTTTTCCTCCCATTTCTTGAGAGCCTTCTACTTTCACATCTTTATCTTTAAATATTCCCATCAACTTCTTATAATTCTTTGTTGCTATTTCTAGCATTTCTTCATAGAACTTTATTGTCTCCTGCTGGGTCATTTTGTAACAAGTTAATATACCTCTAATGTTCCAATATCTGAAAACTCCAGAAAAAATCACATTCATAAAATTTGGTCAATCCCAAAGTTATTCCTCCAAGTCCCCAAATTTTTGATTAGTTTGTGCTTTTCAGTTTTTATAATTTCCAATTTACACCTTCCCAATTGTCCAGTTTTTAACATCTTATTTATCTTTTCTTCTTTTGTTCCTTCAAGTCTTTCAAATCCACTTTTCAGTGTACAATTCCAATAAAGTTTTAGTGTTTAATTTTTTAAAAAATTTGATTTATATACCGCCCTTCTCCGGAGACTCAGGGCGGCTTACAATGTGCTAAGCAATAGCCTTCATTCTTTTGTATATTTATACAAAGTCAGCTTATTGCCCCCACAACTGGGTCCTCAATTTAATTTGCCTTCTGGCTCTTCAAAAAGTTCAGTAAATATTTCCCAGCATCCACACCTACTAAGATAAAGTCAAGATCAAGCAGCTTCCAAGTGTTATTTACTTCTTTCACTACTTTTTTCTAAATTATACATGTTGCAGTAATCTTCTTCCTCCAGTAGATGGCTCCCCTGCTCCTACTTCCAGCATTCCATAGAATGTAAAAATCAGAAACAGCTGATTGTCATCTAGTCAAGGGAGTGAGAAATAGAGTTTAAAAAAACAATTTCTCCCAAAAGTCACTTTTCACAACGTTGTTTCCAGGCTTTCTATGTTTTAAATCATCCTTTAGGTTTTTTTATCTTTTACTTCTGAATCTTTACTCTTTAAACTTCCTCTTTAGTTTTTAGTCTTTAATCTTTCTCCATAAATCCAATTGCCGCTTTTTTAACAATTGGAGATCTTATTATTTTTTTTGGAGCTTTTAACTTAGGTTAACTCTCTAAAATAGCAGTTGGAAATTTTCTCACCCAGTTTCACTGCTCTGTCCACACACCGCTCCAGTGCAAGATTATAATGTCCTGGTTGTGCCAGCTTGTGACTGACCTAAAATGGCCGTTGTCCCTGCTGCTGTTCAGGAGAGCTTTCTTCGGATCAGTGAGGAAATTGCAGTTTCCTCATGATTGACCTTTCTTCACCTCCCCTCCAGGGAGGCTTAACCCCATAGGGTCTCTCAGCAAGTAGTTGCTGGCTGCATTTCATGGAGCCCAGCGGAGCTCCGCTATTTTGCAACCATTCTCACCGCGACGTGAACTGGAAGTCCTGAAGTATGTAAAAAGCTTCGTCCTGAAATTTTAAAAATTTGAGGATCATATAAGTGATGAGGTTAAAGGTCTTTTATGTGACTATGAATGGTTTTAAGAAATGTTATTCCATAGTTACATTCAATTGTAATAACAAGAACTACATTGGTACAGATTTAAAATGTTAATTAAGGCTTAATTTATACTGGAGGAAGACTTCATAAGAAATCATTTAATATGTCTAAACTTTCTATCTTTCACTGCTCTCATGTAAATGCATTCAAAATTTATGTGCAGTGTAATACACCAGAAGCGTGCACTTGCTGGTACATTGCTAAATTAACACATGCATGGATCAAGGCACTTAGAAGAAAAGTGCACTGGTTTATTTGCATTTTCAAAAAAAATCTGCTTAGAAGCTCTCAATTGATTTGCTAATGATTCCTGTTCATTTAAATTTATTTCATTCTTTTTCAATTCCATCAATTTCTTGATTTTTTTATTTTAAATATCTTTCTGGAATTCTTTTTCCAAGTTTTTATATTCTTCTTCCAATCTTACTTGTTTCTGCCATTTCTTTTTATTCTTTTTTCCCAAATATGTTATTGCCAAACCTCTAATATATTTTTCTTTAATATACAATACCACGCCTCTTTTACTTTGTTGTATCAGTTTTCTGTGCCATGCGATCAACGGAGCCTTTTTTACTTTTTTAAAGCATTTTTTTACTTTTACTTTACTTTTACTTTACTTTTACTTTTATTTGATTTGTATACCGCCCTACTCCCGAAGGACTCAGGGCGGTGAACAGCCAACAATAAAATACATACATACAAAATTTAAAAAGCAGAAATAAAATCGAATTAAATAGTTTGGCCCAGACAGATTAAAACCCCAATCAATTTAAAACAAATTTAAACTTTGAGGATTAAAAATATTAAAATTGTTTAAAAAGAGGGAGAAAGTTAGGCCAGGCCCGCCTGGTGAAATAAAAAGGTCTTTAAAGCGCGGCGGAAAGTGCGCAGATCCGGGATCCTCTGTATCTCTGGGGGGAGCTCGTTCCAGATAGTAGATGCCCCCACAGAGAAGGCTCTCCCCCTGGGGGCCTCCAGTCGGGATTGTTTGGCCGACGGCACCCGGAGGAGCCCCTCTCTATGGGAGCGTACCGGCCGGTGGGAGGCTATTGGTGGTAGTAGGCGGTCCCGCAAGTACCCAGGTCCTAAGCCATGGAGCGCTTTAAAGGTGGTAACCAAAACCTTGAAGCGCACCCGGAAGACCACCGGGAGCCAGTGCAGCTCGCGCAGGAGACGTGTTACATGGGAACGCCATATCGCTCCCATTACCACCCGCGCGGCCGCACTCTGCGCCAGTTGGAGCCTCTGGGTGCTCCTCAAGGGGAGCCCCATGTAGAGAGCATTGCAATAGTCCAGGCGGGAGGTGACAAGGGCATGAGTGACCGTGCGTAATGAGTCCCGATCCAGAAAGGGATGCAACTGGCGAATCAGGCGAACCTGATGAAAAATCCTCCCGGTCACGGCCGTCAAGTGCTCTTCTAAAGACAGCCGTGAATCCAGGAGGACGCCCAAGTTGCGTGCCCTCTCCGTGGGGGCCAATGATTTGCCCCCAATAGTCAGTGATGGCACCAACTGACTATATCGGGACGTTGGAAACCACAGCCACTCGGTCTTGGATGGGTTGAGCCTGAGCCTGTTCCTCCCCATCCAGATCCGCACGGCCTCCAGGCACCGGGACATCACTTCAAGGGCATCGTTGGGGTGGTCTGGGGTGGAGATGTACAGCTGGGTGTCGTCAGCGTACTGGTGGTATTTCACCCCAAAACCACGGATGATCTCACCCAGTGGCTTCACATAAATGTTGAACAGGAAGGGTGAGAGGACCGACCCTTGCGGCACCCCACATATGAGGGGCCTTGGGGTTGACCTCTGCCCCCCTGTCAACACAGACTGCGACCGGTCAGAGAGAAAGGAGGAGAACCACCGCAACACAGAGCCTCCCACCCCTAACTCTTCCAGCCGGTGCAGCATGATACCATGGTCGATGGTATCAAAAGCCGCTGAGAGATCTAACAGGACCAGGACAGAGGAACATCCCCTGTCCCGAGCCCTCCAGAGATCATCTACCAATGCGACCAATGCCGTTTCCATGCTGTACCCGGGCCTGAAGCCCGACTGGAACGGATCTAAATACGTCGTTTCATCCAGGTGCTGGGGGAGCTGTTGCGCAACCACATTCTCAACAACCTTTGCCACAAAGCGAAGGTTGGAGACCGGACGATAGTTTACCAACATTGCCGGGTCCAGGGAAGGTTCCTCAGGAGAGGCCTTACCACCGCCTCTTTCAAGGCAGCGGGAAAGTCACCCTCACCCAACGAAGCATTTATAATCCCCTGGAGCCAGCCTCGTGTCACTTCCCGGGAAGCCAGCACTAACCAGGAAGAACACGGGTCCAATAAACAAGTGGTCGCGTTCAGTCTGCCCAGAATCCTGTCCATGTCCTCAGGGGTCACAGGATCAAACTCATCCCAGATAACATTCTCAAGACCTGCCCCAGTCCCTCCCCCTGAGATTACCCAGTTGGAGTCCAGATCTTCCCGAATCTGAGTGATTTTGTCATACAGATACTGAGCAAAATCCTCGGCTCTACCCTCCAAGGGGTCCTCCCGCGCTTCCTGGTGGAGCAGGGAGCAGGTCACCCTAAAGAGGGCGGCCGGGCGGTTATCTGATGATGCAATAAGAGCAGCAATATAACTACATTTGGCTGCTTTTATCGCCACTAGGTAATTCCTAATATGGGATCTTACTAGTGTCCGGTCGGATTCAAAAAGACTGGCCCTCCAACTAATCTCTAGGCGTCTTCCGGCGTTTCAACTCCCTCAGCTCCTCGGTGAACCAAGGAGCCAATTGAGATCGGCGCCAGGTCAGAGGCCGCAAAGGCATGACCTGATCCAGAGCTCCAGCGGCCGCCTTATCCCAGGTGGCCACTAGGTCTCCAGTCAAGGCGTGTGCCAGAACCTCAGGAAATGGCCCAAGCTCCATCTGGAACTTATCAGGTTCCATCAGGCACCTGGGGCGGAACCATCTTACCGGCTCTGCCTCCCTGCGGCGGGGTGCAGCGGTTCGAAGATCGAGATGAAGGAGAGACTGATCTGACCATGAAAAGGGCTCGGTGACTATATCCCCTATCTCAAGATCACTCAACCACTGTCCAGAGACAAAAACCAGATCCAGCATGTTTCCCCCCGTGTGGGTAGGGCCATGAATTAACTGGGTCAGGTCCATAGCTGTCATGGAAGCCATGAACTCCTGAGCCACTTCAGACGTCTCACCCACGGACGGCAGGTTGAAATCCCCCATGACCATAAGCCTGGGGGTGTCAACCGCCACCGCGGCGATCACGTTGAGTAGCTCGGGCAGGGCTGTTGCCACGTGGCAAGGAGCCAGGTACGTGATCAGCAAACCCATCTGAACCCCATGACCCCATTTCACAAGGAGGGATTCATAGCCGGCCGTCTGAGGAACAGTGGCCTCCCTCAGTCTCAGACCTTCTTTAATGATAACCGCTACCCCCCCGCCCCTCCCCTGTGACCTCGGCTGATGGAATGCTTGGAAACCTGGCGGGCACATTTCAACGAGGGGAACCCCCCCTCCTGGCCCAACCAGGTCTCCGTAACACCTGCCAGGTCCGCACCCCCTCCTGAACAAGATCACAAATGAGGGGGGTTTTGTTTACTACGGACCTGGCATTGTACAGCATCAGCCGAAGGTCCGGGTCCTGAGGGTCTATGCAACCTGGGGGGCGAGTGGAGCTTTGGGGGCTGGAGCATGCCACTGCTCATAGACAGCGAGTGCGCACTCCCCTAACACAATATGGCCCCCTGCCCCCACCATATCTACCCCTAGGTAGTAATCACGTGATTACTACCTATTCACCTGAACCAGTAGTAAAAAAATTATTTTAAAAAAGGTTCCGATGATCGCACAGCACAGCTGTGATCTTGGGAACTTTTTAAAAAACTTTTTAAAAGCATTTTTTTACTACCGGTTCAGGCAAATAAGTAGTAAAAAATGCTTTAAAAAAGTAAAAAAAAAGGCTCAGACGATCAAAGCTGTGCCGCGCGATCGTCTGAGCCTTTTCTCTTTATTTTATTTTATTGATTGATTGATTTGATTTGATTTCTATACCGCCCTACTCCCGAAGGACTCAGGGCGGTGCACAGCTAAACAATAAAACACATACATACAAAATTTAAAAGTAGAATAAAATCAAATGAAATAATTTTGGCTCTGACAAATTTAAAACCCCAAACTATTTAAAACCAATTTTAAAATTGAATGTATAAAATACTAAAAGATATTTAAAAATTAAAAATCTTTTATGAAAGAGGGAGAAAATTAGGCCAGGCCCGCCTGGTGAAATAATAACGTCTTTAAAGCGCGGCGGAAAGTGCGCAGATCCGGGATCCTCTGTATCTCTGGGGGGAGCTCGTTCCAGATAGTAGGTGCCCCCACAGAGAAGGCTCTCCCCCTGGGGGCCTCCAGTCGGGATTGTTTGGCCGACGGCACCCGGAGGAGCCCCTCTCTATGGGAGCGTACCGGCCGGTGGGAGGCTATTGGTGGTAGTAGGCGGTCCCGCAAGTACCCAGGTCCTAAGCCATGGAGCGCTTTAAAGGTGGTAACCAAAACCTTGAAGCGCACCCGGAAGACCACCGGGAGCCAGTGCAGCTCGCGCAGGAGACGTGTTACATGGGAACGCCATATCGCTCCCATTACCACCCGCGCGGCCGCACTCTGCGCCAGTTGGAGCCTCTGGGTGCTCCTCAAGGGGAGCCCCATGTAGAGAGCATTGCAATAGTCCAGGCGGGAGGTGACAAGGGCATGAGTGACCGTGCGTAACGAGTCCCGATCCAGAAAGGGATGCAACTGGCGAATCAGGCGAACCTGATGAAAAATCCTCCCGGTCACGGCCGTCAAGTGCTCTTCTAAAGACAGCCGTGAATCCAGGAGGACGCCCAAGTTGCGTGCCCTCTCCGTGGGGGCCAATGATTTGCCCCCAATAGTCAGTGATGGCACCAACTGACTATATCGGGACGTTGGAAACCACAGCCACTCGGTCTTGGATGGGTTGAGCCTGAGCCTGTTCCTCCCCATCCAGATCCGCACGGCCTCCAGGCACCGGGACATCACTTCAAGGGCATCGTTGGGGTGGTCTGGGGTGGAGATGTACAGCTGGGTGTCGTCAGCGTACTGGTGGTATTTCACCCCAAAACCACGGATGATCTCACCCAGTGGCTTCACATAAATGTTGAACAGGAAGGGTGAGAGGACCGACCCTTGCGGCACCCCACATATGAGGGGCCTTGGGGTTGACCTCTGCCCCCCTGTCAACACAGACTGCGACCGGTCAGAGAGAAAGGAGGAGAACCACCGCAACACAGAGCCTCCCACCCCTAACTCTTCCAGCCGGTGCAGCATGATACCATGGTCGATGGTATCAAAAGCCGCTGAGAGATCTAACAGGACCAGGACAGAGGAACATCCCCTGTCCCGAGCCCTCCAGAGATCATCTACCAATGCGACCAATGCCGTTTCCATGCTGTACCCGGGCCTGAAGCCCGACTGGAACGGATCTAAATACGTCGTTTCATCCAGGTGCTGGGGGAGCTGTTGCGCAACCACATTCTCAACAACCTTCGCCACGACGATAATTTACCAACATTGCCGGGTCACAAATGAGGGGGGCTTTATTTACTACGGACCTGGCATTGCACAGCATCAGCCGAAGGCCTGGGTCCTGAGGGTCTATGCAACCTGAGGAGCGAGTAGAGCCTTGGGGGCCGGAGCACACCACCGCTCGTAGACAGCGAGTGCGCATTCCCCTAACACGATATGGCCCCCTGCTCCTGCCATATCTACCCCTCCCACCTACAGTACTGATGTACAAAAAACTATCCGGACAAGCTCTAACCCCCCCCTCGACCCCGGGTCCCCCACCCCCCACACCGCGCTTCACTGCCAGACCCAACCCTCCACCTTGTGGGTTATCCCCCATACCCACAGCCCGAATTCCAATCTGACCCTCCCCCTCCCTGGGACCCCTTAAAAATTTCGATAGAAAACCCCTCAATCCCCTAGTTTTCACATGCCACCTCTCTGGGTCCCAAAACCCGTCCTTGAGGTGGTCCCTTTATAGTGAGGAGGGCCACATCTGCGAGAAGGGGGAATCTCGCAGCGCAAGAAGATCTGCAGTCGTATACATCTCCAAAATGCAGCGATGGAGGCCCGGAGCTCAGACAGGGGACTTCACAAAAGATGTAACACAGCCATTCGTTCATCAATGTGCTGTTGGTATCTCTACTGTCCTCCCACAACAGCAGGAGGGTCCTAATTATCTCCTCCAATGGAGGCGACTTTTTACTGTTTTAAAGCATTTTTTTTACTACCTATTTGCCCGAACCAGTAGTAAAAAAATGCTTAAAAAGTAAAAAAAAAAAAAAAAGTTCCGACAATCGTGCGTTGCTCAGCTGATAATTGGAATTTATTTTTTACATTTTTTTACTACCAGTTCAGCGAACCAGTAGTATTTTTTACTACTGATTCGGGTGAACCGGCCCAAACCGGTAGCATTTCACCCCTGCTTATAATTATATAACCAAGCTGGCTACCATCTGGATGTATCAGGATTGCAACTTCCGTAAATTAGAGTTTGACTGGGCATCGAGTTGGGATAAGCCCCTGCTTAAGCAGGAGAACCTATACTATTTCAGATAAGTGGCTGTCTAGTTTCTTCTTAAAAACCTCCAGTGATGGAGCGCCCATGATTTCTGAAGGCAAGCTATTCCACAGGTAAAGAAGTGGAAGAAGTGATAGAAGGAGTTGAAACTTGCCGGAACCTTGAGAGTGACCATGTCATAATAGAATTCAACATAATGCAAACACAAGCAATAGAACATAATGATACCAAAATCTTAGATCTTAAAAGAGTTGATTTAAACAAACTTAGAGAGAACTTGGGAAAGATTCCTTGGATGAAAATCCTAAAGGGGAAAACAAGTCAGGAAGCTTGGGAAACTCTGAAAAATATGATCATAAAAGCCCAATCCAGCACAGTACCAGTGAAAAAGAAAACAAGAAATCCAAGAAGAAACCAGCATGGTTGCAGAAAGATCTCTCTGATAAATTATAAGACAAAAAGGATAAATACAAAAAATGGAAAGGAACACATAACTAAAGCAGAATATCAGCAGATAGCCAGAATCAGGAAAGCAAAGGCTCAGAATGAACAAAAAACCTGCAACAAAAATCAAAGATAATTTTAAAAAGTTTGTTCCAACTTATAAATAACATGAAAAAATCAAGGAAACAGTCCACTAAAGAGAGAAGACAGCAAGGAAGTAACAGGCAACAGAGAAAGCAGATCTGCTTAACTCATTCTTTGCATTTCTCTTCACTCTAGTCCAGCCTACCAAAAACGTAACTGTAGAAAGTAGACTAGAAATAAAAGTTAAAATAAGCAAAAATGGTAAGAGAACACCTGTCTGATCTTGATGAATACAAATCACCGGGACCTGACGGATTACATCTCAAGAGTTCTAAGGGAGCTGGCAGATGTCATCTCAGGACCATTATACCACATCTTTAAACAATCATGGAGCACCGGGAATTTTATTCTTCAACATAGTGACTAAATTAATGGACCAGCAAAGTACTGTGGAGATAGTATACTTAGACTTCAGCAAGGCATTCGACAAAGTAGACCAAAACCTACTTCTTGGTAAGCTAGAAAAAAGTGGGATAGATAATATCATCATCAGATGGATTTGTATCTGGCTGACAAACCGTACTCAACAAGTAGTCCATAACAGTACTACACCTACATTGAGGGAAGTAAGCAGTGAGGTACCATAAGGTTCCGTCTTAGACCCAGTACTCTTCAATATCTTTATAAATGATTTAGATGAGGGAATAGAAAGGGAATTTACCAGATTTGTGGATGATAGTAAGCTGGCAGGAATGGCCAACACCCTAGAAGATAGGCTCAAGATCCAGATGGATCTTGACAGATCTGAACACTGGGCCCTATCTAACAAAATGAAATTCAATGTAGAGAAAAGTAAAGTCTTGCACTTAGGCAAGAAAAACCAAAAGTACACATATAGACTGGGTGAAACCAGGCTTAATAGCAGTAACTGTGAGAGGGATCTTCAAGTCTTAGTGAACAACCAATTAAATATGAGCCAACAATGTGCTGCAGCTGCCAAAAAATCCAATACAATCCTAAATTGCATTAACAGAGGGATTCAATCAAGATCAAGTGAGGTAGTAATACCACTCTATAAAGCCTTAGTAAGACCACACCTAGAATACTGCATCCAGTTTTGGTGACCTCACTATAAAAAAGATATTGAGACTCTAGAAAGAGTGCAGCAGAGAGCGACAAAGATGATTAGGGGACTGGAGGCTAAAACATATAAAGAACATTTTAGAGTTGCAGGAACTGGGCATGGCTAGTCTAGTGAAGAGAAGGACTATGGGATACATGATAGCAGAGTTCCAATATTTGAGGGGCTATCACAGAGAGGAGGGAGGTCAACCTGTTTTCCAAAGCACCTGAAGGCCAGACAAGGAATAATGGATGGAAACTGATGAAGGACAGATTCAACCTAGAAATAAGGAGGAATTTTCTCACAGTGAGAACAATCGATCAGTGGAGTAGCTTGCCTTCAGAAGTAGTGAGTTTCATCACTGGAAGCTTTCAAGAAGAGACTGGACTGCTATCTGCCAGAAATGGTGTAGGACAGGGGTCCTCAAACTTTTTAAACGGGGCCAATTAACAATCCCTCAGACTGTTGGGGGGCCGGACCAGGTGGGCAGGCATGGCTAGGTGGTCATGTGACTGGGTAGACGTTGCCAATTTAGCAGTCCATTTTGCCAATTTAGCAGTCCATTAAACAATACACACAAATTAAACTTTAATTTGCTTTGCTCCTTGGAGTGTTTTATTTGCTTTTGTTTGCATGTTGCTCTTTTGGTTGACTTTTCTTTTTACTAGATTGTTTTTAAGTCATTTAGGAGTCTAGTGGTCCACTTCAGGAAACTCAGTTTTGCAGCAATTCTTCTCAGCCCCAAGGAGCTTACAAATCAACAAGTAGAACAAACCAGGGAAGGCATTGCCTCTCCTTGTTTTGGGTGGGTAGGAGGCAAGGGATTCAGCCCAAGAGCTAGGCCTCCTTAGAGAGGCAAAGGAGCAGATTATGTCTACTCCAGAACCTGGAAACAGGCACCCCTCAGAAGCAACTTCCCACATACTTGGGACTGTTTCCCAGCCAAGTCCCCCAACCAGCATGGGCTCCTTTTGCTGTCCTTCCTCTGCTACTCAGTGCCACATCATGCCTCAGAACAGACAAGAAGGAAAAGGGGTGCTTCTCCTCTGGGCTTGATTTCTGTGCCTCTTCCCCAATAGCTCCCTTGCCAAGATAATGTGTTTCATTGCGGCTGAAGCAGCAGCCATGAGACCCAGGCAAGCCCCTTCTGGCACAAGAGCCTTCTCTGCCTTTCTGGGCTGAGCTAGACTACCAAGTATAGTAGCCTGGCCTGCCTTCCCAGAAAGTGCTGCCTCTTTCTCTCCATCCCCATCCCCATCCCCATCCCCATCCCCATCCCCACCCCCAATTTGGCTATGGAAATTAAGGTTGGTTTCCCCTCAGCCCCACTCTTGATTGGGGAGCCCATAGCCTCAAGCTGAAACCTACGAAGAAGGATAGGGGAGCACAGGAAACACGCTCACATTTTCTAATTAAGAAAACTTAAAATCTACAATGCTGCTTTTTCAGAATGCTGCGCCAAATCCCTTTTCTTGAGTGGGTAGGAGGAAAACCACCCTTAGTGCAGGACTCCTGCTCCCACCACCACCATGCAAGCCCATCCACAGCAGAGGCACCATCCACTGGGCCAGAGGTGGGCGGTGGGGGGGGGGTCCTGCCTTGCTTCCACCTGACAGGAGAAGTAGAGGTGACAGGCCCTTTTTATTGTGAGGGCCTCCTGGAACGGATTTTGCCACTCCAGCTCCCCCTTGACATTCTCCCAGGGGGCAGCGAAGGGTGAGTGTCCCGAGCAAGGCGGGGAGCGGCGGTAGCATTGGGGATAGGAGATTCAGCTGGTGTGAGTCACTTCAGGGGAAGCTCCCCTCCCTCCCTGCTCTGCTCCCCCTTGCGCAAGCCTCACTAGCCCCATCTACCACCGCCATCCTGTCTGAAGTGCCGCCATAAGCACCCCAAGCACGACAGGGAGTGGCGGTGGCATTCAGGGCAGGGGATTCAGCTGGTGCAAGGCGCTTTGGGGAAGAGCCAGGTAGGGTTCTGATACCACCCACATGCCCCTCTCCCTCCCTGTGTTCATCAGTCCACCCCCCACTGGCATCACCCCTCCATCAGCCAGCCCTCCGTCGCCCACCTGCTCACCCACGCCCTTTGGTCTTACCTTTATAGGCAGCCACAGTGCAGTTGAAATGAGCAGAAGTGCAGCTGGATTCTGGAAGATAAGGCCAATGGCTGGAGGAGGGGCGATGGGGGTGGCGCAGCCTTGTGGTCTGTGGGGCACCTCCTCCACAGGCCACTGTCAGCTGGGAAAAGCCAGCCACACGAGGAGTGGCTGGGAGTGGGGGGTAGGGTAAGGGGCGGGGCAGGGCAAGGCTGAATCCCACCACTGTGTGGGCCGGATACATTGAGTCGGCGGGCCGTATCCAGCCCCCAGGGTGTAGTTTGAGGACCTCTGGTGTAGGGTCTCCTGCTTGGAAGGGGGTTCGACTAGATGACCTACAAGGTCCCTTCCAACTCTGTTAATCTTTTAATATATTTTGTTTCTTTCTAAAGTAATAGGGATCAAATTCCATAGCACAGCATATTTCCTTCTCTTCCCAAATAATATAATAAATAGCAGTGCAATTTCTTGAAATGTCACCATAATACAGGTAGTTGATTTACAACCACAAGTGGGATCAGAATGTCCATTGCTAAGTAAGGTGGTTGTTAAGTGAGTCAAACCCAATTTTATGTATATATGGCTAGATCTAACTGCTGGTGCCTTTGGCACTAATAATTTATTCTCAGGGTTTGTATTGCCTATTTTATGTTATAGAAAAACTATATTACATTTCATTCTTCAGAAAGGTTCAGAAAGGTTACTGTGAACATTTATATTAAAATCACAAAATCTGATTGACCAAATTTCAAGCTTATTTTCTGTCAAAGAAGCTCTAAGACAAAATTGTAGAATATGCTAGAAGGAAAGAAAGTAATTTTAAAAGCAAAAGTTTCTTTAAATATTAAGTCTTTCCTGGGGGTTGAGGGCTTTTTCAGTTTATTAAGGATGTTGAGGAACAGGATAAGCCATTCACCCCTAACTGAGAAGAAATTTTAAAATCTTGATGAATGATTGATAAAAATGCTTTTTTCCTGTACCGTATTATGGCATGTTTTGTTTTAACTTTGGTTTCATGAACAAGCTACTGTATACCAGCCTGTTTCATAGAATGCTTATGCCATAAAACTTGAGTTAACAAACCAGAATGGGAGGTTACTCATTAAGCCAAACCAAACCCCATTATTCCTTAATATAGTGTGAATTCAGCCAGAGAGAAGGGCTATTGATGGTAATGGTATCTTTATCAAGTACTCATAATGGTATGACTATAGTAATGTTCAAATATTTATCAGACTATGTAGAGATCTTAAATGAGGAGAAAACAGACTGAGCATGCAGAACTGCATCCACTTCTACTAGTCTTCACATGTCTAAAGTATCGTGTTTCCCTGAAAATAAGACTGGGTCTTATAAAAAAGATTTTGAACACAAAAAAACCCCAAAACAAAAAACCCCCAACCCATTAGGTCTTATTTTGGGGGGATGTCTTATTTTGTGACAGCCCGCCCGCTTCCTCCTACCATCTGCTTGCCTGCAGCCACAACAGCTTACAGGGCTTCCCAGGGCAGATGCACTTTTCACCTGGTCAGAGAAATGACAGAGACTGGAAGCTTTGTCTGCTTGCAAATGGGATGTTTTAAAATGGAGTGTTTCAAATGCCACATTTGCAAGCAGACAAAGCTTTGTCTCCCTCTAGGCAAAAAGTGTGCAGCAGAGCCAGAAGCAGAGGGGCTAGGCAGGTGATTCCAATGCACCACCCACTCCATCCCACTGTCTTTTGGCCTGCCCACAGCCGCACCAGGGCAGGCACTCACGAGGGGCATCAGGATCACCTGCCTCCCCCCCATGCCTCTGCCTCCGCTTGCTGCCAGTGCTGCTGCGCAAACCTCCTGGAAGCCTCCCATGAGTCAGGCAGCCAGGCAGCATGTGCAGATCGCCTGCCTCTCCCCCATGCCTCTGCCTTCGCCTGCTGCCTGTGCTGCCATGCAAGCATCCTGTGAGCCTAGCAGTCACGTAGCACATCTGGATCGCTTTTCTCTCCCCACAACTCTGCCTCTGCGCTCGGACGTATCTGTGTTGCGCCAAGGGGCAGCGGGTTGCAACTTCTGCCGGACACTGTCAGCCCCTGCACGCTTACTGCCTCTTGTGCTGTCCACACCCATCACCCCAGGCTTATTTTTGGGGTAGGGCTTATATTAGGCCCACCCAAAAAAATTCAGGCTAGGGCTTATTTTTGGGGTGGGTCTTATTTTCGGGGAAACGCGATATTACTGTACACATGTTCATATGAAAGTCAGTGCAGTTGTTTGAATAATCCAGGACCCAAATAAAGCTGGGTTCACCAAAAGCTATGTTTGGAGCACCACCCTTTATAGCTATCTTGCACTTCTCTTGCCTGAATGCATGGAAGTTGGAGCAACAGGAGTAAGACCGCATGCATGTCTCCATTTTCTCCCCACTTTAAACATTCCATTCTCAGAGGCCCGTTTATGACTTTAATTTCACTCTGTCATATATTTGAGTATCTCAAAGATTAATCTCTGATTGGAATAATAGATCTGATTTATAATGGTACCATGTAGTTCTCATCTGGTAATAAATATAGTCTTTGCATTGATAAATTAACCAAACTTCCTGCTTACATAGAAGCTAATCTAGTCTGACAGAAAATATAAAATTGGCCATAAATGATCTATCTGCGGTGTATTCGATATAGGGTTTTATAGTTGTATTGTTGTAAAGCATAATATAAGTTTGAAATTGAAAGGGGAGAACTGTTTTCCTAGATAAGAGTAATCTTTCAAAAGTATTCATTTCTCTTTTTGATACTAGGTCTCGTAATATAGCTCAGATTGCAAACGATTAAATCTGAAAAGTAATTATGAAATTAAACATTAACATGTTTCCTGGCTGACACTGCTTTAACAATACTACAAACCTTTGACATTTTATTGGATTTCAATCATAATTTAATGAATTAAAATATGTATAGGCATCCAGAAATCTGCTTGTCAAAATCAGTTGTCTGATGAGCCAGCATCCAGAACCACATAGTTCCCTATCATAACCTTACTTCCACTGCATTTTTTGACAGACTAAGCAATATCTCTACTTCTTTCCCAAAAACACACAAGAGATACTAGCTGGGTTTTTTTTAGTCTTCTTTCATTCAACAATGTTCATTTCTTAGTCCTCTTAAGGAGTTTTAATACAAAGGGGATTGGTGTTCCTCAGTTTCCAAATACACTGAACTGTTAGTTTTAGACAAGTTTTAGAGCTTTTCCTAGTGCAGTGATGGCTAACCTTTTTGCCATCACGTGCCAGGAAGGGATTGGGGTTGGGGGTGCCCACACCCATAATTCTATACGCCCTGCCCTGCTCATGTGTGCGTGACCCCCCTCTCCCCGCAGCTGCTGGCACGTGATGGCCCGGTAGGCCCGTTTTTCTTTCTCACCTGGCTCCAGAGCTTCTCTATGCATCTGGGGAGGGCCAAAACAGCCTTCCCCACCCCCTCAGAGACCCTCCAGAGGCAGGAAACAGCCTGTTTCCCTACTTCTGGTGGGCCCGGAAGGCCTGAAAATCAGCTGGCCGGAGCTGAGCTGGCGTGCCAGGCAACATGGCTCCGCCTGCCGCCTGTGGCACGCGTGCCATAGGTTCGCCATCACAGTCCTAGTGGATGACATTTTTTAAAAAAAATCACAATTTCATTTTAATATCACCAATTAGTATATTGTTCCTGTTACCATCATAATGCTTGTAAACTGTAAACATAACTGCTTGTAAAAGGAATGTAAATATTTTAGTTTTTTGGAAAACATTTGTAAACATTTTGTTTGTTTAATAAATAAGGTTAAATGAGTAAGAATTCATCTTAACTTGATAAACAAATTCCTTTTATGCATTGTATGCATGTAAAGCATTTAAAAATAGCTTAGATACCTTATTTTATATTTCTGACTTTTTCTATTCTTTGAGTATGAGTTTAAGAGTTTATTAGATTTCTATACTGCCCTTCCCCCGAAGGACTCAGGGTGGTATACAGCCATATTAAAACACATAGATTTATAAAATTTAAAACCAATTAAAATCGAATATAAAAATTTGGCCGTGAATAAAACATACATACATTTTAAAAATTCATACTAGGCCAGTCCGGCTTGCTGAAACAGGAAGGTCTTAAGGGCGCGGCGAAAAGTACGCAGGTTGGGGCTAAGACGAAGCTCTAGGGGCAGCTCATTCCAGAGGGCTGGTGCCCACAGAGAAGGCTCTCCCCCTGGGTATCACCAGTCGGCATTGTTTGGCCGACGGCACCCTGAGGAGTCCCTCTCTGTGGGAGCATATTGGCCAGTGGGAGGTTGTTGCTGGAGAAGGCGGTCTCATATACACCCCAGTCCTAAGCCATGGAGCGCTTTAAAGGTGGTAACCAACACCTTGAATCGCACCTGGAAGACCACCAGGAGCCAGTGCAGCTCGCGCAGGAGGGGTGTTACATGGGTGTGCCGAGTCGCACCCATAACCACCCGCGCGGCCGCATTCTGGACCAGTTGGAGCCTCCGAGTGCTCTTCAAGGGGAGCCCCATGTAGAGAGTGTTGCAGTAGTCCAGACGGGACGTGACGAGGGCATGAGTGACCGTGCGCAGGGCATCCCAGTCCAGAAAGGGATGCAACTGGTGCATCAGGCGAACCCGATAAAAAGCTCCCCTGGCCACGGCCGTCATGTGATCTTCCAAAGACAGCCGTGCATCCAGGAGAATGCCCAAGTTGCGAGCCCTCTCTGAGGGGGCCAAGGTCTTGCCCCCAATAGTCAGCGATGGAACCAGCTGACTATACTGGGACACCGGGAACCACAGCCACTCAGTCTTGGAGGGGTTGAGTTTGAGCTTGTTTCTCCCCATCCAGATCCGTACAGCCTCCAGGCACTGGGACATCATGTCAAGGGCATCATTGGAGTGGTCCGGGGTGGAGATGTACAGCTGAGTATCGTCAGCGTACTGGTGGAATCTCACCCCGAAACCACGGATGATCTCGCCCAGCGGCTTCACATAAATGTTGAACAGGAGGGGCGAGAGGACTGACCCTTGCGGCACCCCACATACAAGGCGCCTTGAGGTCGACCTCTGCCCCCCTGTCAACACAAACTGCACACGGTCGGAGAGGAAGAAGGAGAACCACCGCAACACAGTGCCCCCCACTCCTAACCCCTCCAATCGTCGCAGCATGATACCATGGTGGATGGTATCAAAAGCCGCTGAGAGATCTAATAGGACCAGGACAGAGGAGCAACCCCTGTCCCGAGCCCTCCAGAGATCATCAACCAATGTGACCAGTGCCGTTTCCGTGCTGTGCCCTGGCCTGAAGCCCGACTGGAATGGATCTAGATAATCAGCTTCATCCAGGTACTGGGGAAGTTGTCGCGCCACCACACTCTCAACAACCTTCACCACAAAGCAAAGGTTGGAGACTGGGCGATAATTCGTTAATACAGCCGGGTCCAGGGAGGGCTTCTTGAGGAGGGGCCTCACCACCGCCTCTTTCAAAGAGGGGGGGAAGTAACCCTCGCTCAAAGAAGCGTTAATAATCCCCTGGAGCCAGCCTCGTGTAACTTCCTGGGAGGTCAGCACCAACCAGGAGGGACACAGATCCAATAAACATGTGGCAGCACTAAGCCTCCCCAGAATCCTGTCCACGTCCTCAGGAGTCACAAGGTCAAACCCCTCCCAGATAACATTCTCAAGTCCCCCCTCCGTCATCCCATCCAGATCTACCCAATCAGAGTCCAGACCTTCCCAAATCTGAGTGACTTTGTCATGCAGGAATTGCACAAAATCCTCAGCCCTGCCCTGCAAGGGGTCGTCCCTCGTTCCCAGAGTATGGATGTTTGAGGAACATCTCTATATGTGAGCTTTGTTTACATGTTGAAGAGTGTCTTCTTTAAGGCGGTTCTCCAGTTGCCTTCAGAATATAAACAATGCCTTGCTGAATTGAACCTCTGGCCCATCCAGTCCAACTATTATTCTTGGAGTGGCTAGCCAGCTACACAAAGAAGTCTATTAATTTTCCATGTAATAGCCTTCAGAGGCAGTAACCCTGCTAATAGCCACTGAGCCATTCATTGTAGGTGCTTGCAGATGGTGGGTCAGAGATTGATGGTTAATTCATTTGCCCTTTCTTAGAGTGAGAGACTTTAGTTTCCTTTTATTGTGTGTTATTTTTTTCCAGAGATGTGTGCATAAGATCAGTCTTGGAATAATTTGCCTATTGTTTGGCTTTCTGAATGACTTGGCTAAAGGTTTATATAAAACTATATGAACTTTTGCGTTCTGCTGTACTTTCATTCATTTGACTTTAACAAGGCAAACGTGTTATGCAGAAGTAATAGCACTTAGGCTTATTTACCGCTTCATAGTGCTTTACGGCCTTCTCTAAGCAGTTTACAGAGTTAGCATATTGCTCCCAACAATCTGGGTCCTCCTTTGACCAACCTCAGAAGGATGGATGGCTGAATCAACCTTGAGCCATTCAGAATCAAACTCTTGGAGTGAGGAGTGAGTTAGTATTAGATAGGGCAAGTGAGGAGACAGGAGACAGGTCGAAGTGAACAACAACTCTTTAATGTACAGTGAGAATCCAACAGCTTTACAATCTAACAGCTCTCCTTATATAGCTACTTGCCAAGTGTGTTAGCCAATGATCATCGAGCTTTTTCCTGCTCTAATTTTCCCTCCAAAATTAGATACATAAATCTCCTCCCCTCCCAGAAGGCATTTTACCAACTATTTACATACGTAATCGAGCAAATGACTAGGGTGTTCCCTAATTCTAGTTGACCTGTGCAATTCAGTTTGAGGTGGAGATTTGGGCTCGTCGGAGGGACCCTTTGTCTCTCCCAGCCCAGCCAATGGAACCTCCTGGAATTTCTTATGGGCGTCACACATTTCGGATGGGCCTGGCTTCTTGTGGAGGTGGCGTTGGACACTGAAGTCATCAGGTAAGGCTTCCGGCCCCTTCGGGTTTGAGTTAGCTGTTGGATTAATGATTGGTGAGTCAGGGACTGGATTGTATTTGTTGTACTCTGGTTCATCGAGCTCTGCCTGAGCAATACGCTTTCTTAGCTGATCAATATGCCTTTTGGTGACTTTTTGATTTAAGAGAAAGCACGAACGAGTGAAAGTGGTTTGAAAAAAAAAATGGCGCCCAGCTGTAGAGTTAACGAGCTAGCGAGAGTGGATTTGTGAAGTTACTTTGATCTGTTACAAAGTTGTGCTGCCTGTAATAAGGAGGAACAGGAGAAGAGGAAAAAAGTCTTTTTTTTAAATTTGAGTTTGCTTCAGTCTAGTTTCTATCCCCAGTTTGATTAAACCTGGGGGATTTTTTCAGAGGACTCTGTGGAGGTGGAAAAGGAAAAAGGATTTCCTTTTTCAGAAAATCTAACCTATGTGGCAGGATGGCTTCAAAGAAGCAGGAAGGAAAGGCAGCAGGGTGGGGATCCCCCACACACAAACATGAACAGCAGCTTCCTCCTGCTCAACAGACTCAGAAAAAAGACTTTGATTTTGAAAATTTAAAAGAATTTATCTCTCAGGCTTTGAATGATAAATTTCAAAAATCTCAACAGGAAATAGATGATAAATTTCAAAAATCTCAACAGAAAATTATGCAGGAAATTAATGAAATTAAAAATATAGTGAAGCAGGATTATGGCAAGGTGACTAAAAAAATATCGAATGTGGTGTCTGGTCTATCAGAAATTATTATTAAAGTGGATTCCAAATTGGAAGAATTTAAATCAGAAGTCAATGTTAAAATTAAGGATACTGACTATAAAATTTCTGATGTTGATGACAAAATGCAGAGAGTTGAAAACGAAATTACAATGATGCAATTCAGGGCCATGGAATTCGCTATAAGGCTCAGAGGCATTAGAGAGAATGACAGACAGGACCTGAGACAGATCTGTGCTGATGCTTTGGCTGTATTATTAAAAATTAATCCTGAAGTGGTTTTTTATAAAATAGACAAAATTTACAGAGTGAATTCCTGGGTGGCAAGACAAAGACAATTGCCTAGAGATGTGGTGATATATTTTACAGACAGAACAATAAGAAATGATATTTTGCAAAAATCTTTTCTTTCCTCCGTGCAAGTGGAGGGAGCTCAACTGGGAGTTTATAAATAACTGCCACCTAAAATGTTAAAAGATAGAAAAGATTTTGGTTTCCTAGTGAACGAACTGAAAAAACAACAGGTACCATTCCGGTGGGATGCCCCAACTGGTATAATTTTGAAATACAATGGAGAAAGACATCGGCTGAACACTGTTGAGAAGGCGGAACATTTTTACTCTACTGTTCTCAAAGAGAGATCACCATCTCCACGTACATCTACAGTGCTGGAGATTAAAGAGAGTGATAAGAAACAACCTCAGCAAGAGATGGAAGAACAGTTTAAGCAGGCGGAGCCAGTGGAAATGCAGGGTGCTACAGGAGGTTTTCTGGAGGAGCACCTGTTAGAATCTTCTCCAATTCTGGACCCGGCTCGGATGGTTGAAGTTAAAGACCAGCGTATAACTCGTGCAAAATCTAAGCAACTTAAAGAAAAGCAACAACAGGAAAGACAATACAAAAAGGGAGCCAAGAGTACTACACAAGAAAGTGAGGCCATGGGGGGAGCAAAACCGAAGATTTCGGAAGATCTTCGGCTATTGTGCTCGTCGCTTCAAAAAGATGAAGATGACAATTAAGTGTTTATCTTGGAATGTGAACGGGCTCAACTCACTACAGAAAAGGAAGAAGTTATTTACATATTTGAGACAATTTAATAATGATATAATTTGTTTACAAGAAACTCATATTAGAACTCAAGACCAAAAATATTTGATAAATTCAAAATTAGGAACACATTATATAGCCTCAACTTTGCAAAAAAAGAATGGTGTGGTCATTTATGTAAATAAAAGACTGACAGCTAAAATTATAGAAGCAGATGAAGATGGTAGGTTTATAGCAATTGAATTGCTTACAGTAAATGGCCAAATTCTTCTGATTGGAATTTATGCTCCTAACCAACAACAGGATCATTTTTATAAAAGTTTACATACCAAAATATTGCAATGGGATTATAGATCTATTTTAATTATGGGAGATTGGAATGGAGTAATTGATTCCAAATTAGATAAAAAGAGCCTGGCGAAATCAAGGATTAGATTACCACAGACCTTTTTTGATATGAAAGAAGATTTGGAATTAAAAGATATTTGGAGAATATATAACCCAAAAGAATTGGACTATACTTTTTTTTCTGATAGACATAGATCCTTCTCTGGGATTGATTTTATTTTGTTATCAGATTATCTACTTGTTAAGACAAAAAGAACAAAGATTTTCCCAAGAACTTTGACCGACCATAGCCCAGTATGGATAGAAATTGAGATGGGTAAGATTGAGAGACGATCATGGAGACTAAATGAAAACTTGTTCAGATATGAAAAAAACATAACAGAACTTAAAAAGCAGCTGAAATAATTTTTTGAAATAAACTTGAATAAGGGTACCCCAATTGAAATTGTGTGGGATGCGAGTAAAGCTTATATGAGAGGGATACTCATTCATATGAATTCTAAACATAAACTGAATTGACAAAAGAAAAGATCTGAACTGGAAGCAGAAATAAAAAATAAAGAACAGCTACTTATTAAAAATCCAACAGATGAAAGAACACGTGGTGCTATAAAACTTTTGAAAGATCAATTCCAAATGCTTATGGCGGAACAAGTTGCAACAAATTTACAATACGCGAGGCACAACACATTTTGCAACGCCAATAAACCGGGCAGATGGTTGGCCTATACATTAAGGAAGAAGCAGAGTATACGGACTATTGATAGTATTGATATTGGAGGGAAAGAAATCTTTCAACAAAAATTAATTAAAGAAGCTTTTGTAGATTATTATACCAAACTATATGCTAGAGATGATATGCAGAATGGATTTATAGAAAAATATTTAGATAATAAAAGAGTCACAAAAATTACTAATCAACAAAAGGAAAGAATGAATTATCCTATAACAGAGAAGGAGATAATAGCAGCAATTAAACAATTAAAAACAGCTAAAGCTCCTGGAACGGATGGTTTGACTGCAGTGTATTATAAAACTTTGCAAGCAGAAATGGTGGAACAACTCAGAGATTTATTTTGCAACATTCAACAAGGGGGTAAAATACCCCCATCATGGACAACAGCTTATATTTCTTTGATACCAAAAGAGCAGGTAGGTCCTAAAAAACTGGAGAACTATCGACCAATATCTCTTTTGAATAATGATTATAAAATTTACGCAAAAGTACTAGCCAACAGGTTGATGCCAGTAATCCAAGAGGTGATTTATGATGATCAAGCGGGATTTATTGAGGGCAGATACATGAAGGACAATGTAAGGCAAGTAATAGATTTATTGGAATATCTTGAGAGGAATAAACAGGTACCTGCAGTGCTGGTCTTTTTGGATGCGGAAAAGGCCTTTGATAGAGTGGACTGGAATTTTCTGTTAAAGACTTTAAAAAAGATGGACTTTGGGGACCAATTTATACAGGCGGTTTCAGCAATTTATCAAGAGCAAAAGATACAGATTATTATTAATGGAAGTTTGACAACAGATTTTAAAATTGAAAAAGGAACAAGACAGGGATGTCCGTTATCCCCATTGCTATTTATTTTAACACTAGAAGTCTTGTTGAATACAATACGGGACTCTAATATCTTGAAAGGTATAGTGATAAGGCAAGAGGACTACAGAATAAAGGCATTTGCAGATGATCTGGTTGTTACCCTAACACAGCCGATGGAATCAATAATCCAGATGAAAGACATTATACAAGACTATGGTATAGTTTCAGGTTTTAGAGTGAACCAGAAAAAAACTAAGATGATAGTTAAAAATATGACACAAGATTGTAAACACGAGCTTGAAAGGAGGGCAGGTTTTGAGATTGTACCAAAGGTAAAATATCTAGGAGTTCAGGTTGCAGAATCAAATATGAAACTGTTTCAAAATAATTATGAGGTGTTGTGGCGAGATGTGCAGAAAGATATGGAGACTTGGAAAAAACTGCAGCTGTCTCTACTTGGAAGAATAGCAGCAGTTAAGATGAATATTTTGCCAAGATTTCTTTTTTTGTTTCAAATGATTCCGGTGCTTAAAAGCGATAAACAGTTGAAAGAGTGGCAAAGTGGAGTGAATAAGTTTGTTTGGAACGAGAAAAAACCGAGAGTGAAATTGAAAATTATGCAAGATGTTCCAGAACGGGGAGGTCTTAAACTTCCAAACCTACAGTTATATTATGAAGCAGCAGCTCTATCTCAAGCAAGTGATTGGTTTGGAAGGAAAAAGACTGGAATATTGAATATAGAAAGTTTTGACCTTGAATTTGGATGGCATGCTTATTTATTTTATGAAAATAAAGTGGATAAAGTATTCAAAAGCCACATACTTAGAGACTCCTTGATGAGAGTTTGGAAGAAGCACCGACTCAAATGGGATTATAAAATACCGCTATGGCTGGATCTTGGTCATATTATTTGGAATACAAATATAATGTCACTCGGGGGTTTTTATACAAAGAGGTTCTTTCTACAGATGCGGGCAGATGGCAGTTGAAGACATTAGAGACACTGTTGGACGAAGGGATTAACTTAACTTGGTTACAGTATAATCAACTTCAACTGAGATGGAAAGAGGACCAAAAAACTGGTATTATGTTGCATGAGGAAGAACTGGTTAGACATATAAAAGAGAAAGGTTCAGTGCATATTAAAAGGCTTTATAATGTCTTGTTAGAAAGGGATTCAGAAACTGAATTGGTTAAAGATTGTATGATTAAGTGGGCACAAAATTTTGAAGAACCAGTGATGTTGGAAACATGGGAAAAAAATTGGGTTCAGAATGTTAAATTTACACAGTCACAGAATTTGAGGGAAAATTTCTATAAAATGTTTTATAGATGGCATTTAGATCCTAAGAAATTGTCATGCATGTACCCTAATGTTCAGCCAAAATGTTGGAGATGTGATTGTTTAGATGCTACATATTATCATGTCTGGTGGACTTGTAAGGAAGTTAAGGCTTTTTGGATAAAAATTTGGTGGGTTATGCAGAATGTTTTGAAGAAAAAAATTCAATTTTCTCCACAATTGTTTTTACTGGGTATAGTTAAGGGTTTTACATTGGGTGAAACAAAGTTGATATTGTATATGATAACAGCAGCGAGATTACTGATAGGTAAATATTGGAAAAATGAAGCTCTGCCCACTATCGAAGAATGGACTTTGAAGATGGCCAGTTTTGCAGAGATGGCGAAGATTTCAGCATATTTAAAAGATTGTTCACAAGAGACTTATGAATGGGAATGGAAAAAGTGGATAGATTATGTGCAGAACAAATATCAAACCAGGAAGTATCAAATAGTTTTTAATTGAAAATGTTATGTTATATTAAGATAGAAATATTTTAACTTAGTGAAGATGAAAAATTATAGGGGGGATGGAGGGGTTCAAGTTTCATATAAAGGGTTTTTTTTTTTGATGTGAGCATATTCTGTGGAAGTCCGGGGGGACGGGAAGGTTAGGGAGGGTTAGGGAGGATGAGGTTGGGGAGTTTGGGATGGGTTGAGGGGGGGGAAATGGGGCGAAAATGTAATTGTAAAACTTTTGCAATAAAAAAAAAAAATGCCTTCGCCATACCTTCCCATTACTAACTTCAACAATATATGACCGGGGCCCGGTGATTTCGTGAATATGCCCAGCTACCCAGAGGGGACCCACTGCATAATTCCTTGCGATTACAGTGGACCCTATGGGGAAACTTCTGGTCCTATTTTTGGCTTCCATATACTCCTCAGGGGAGTAATTGGGATGGAGCCTATCTAGGGTGTAGCGGAGTCATCGACCCATTAGGAGCTCCGCCGGGCTTCTTTATTTATTTTATTTATTTATGTAATTTATATGCTGCCCTTCTCCTGTAGCACTCAGGGCGGCTTACAAAACGACAGAGAATTACATAAACAGTTAAAATCAATTTAAAATTAATTAAAATCAAATTAAAATTATGAAATATTTAGAATCCCCCTACGGATTCAGCCCATATGGCGAAAAAGCCACGTCTTTAATTCACAGTGGAAGGAGAGGAGGTCCAGGGCTGTCCTAAGGCTGGTGGGCAGCTCATTCCAGAGGGTCAGAGCTCCAACAGAGAATGCCCTCCCCCTGGGGGCCGCCAGCCGACACTGTCTGGCTGACGGCACCCTGAGGAGGCCCGCTCTGTGTGAGCGCACTGGACGGTGGGAGGAAGGCAGTAGATGATCCTGCAGATACCCCAGGCCTAAACCATGTATGGCTTTGTAGGTTAGCACCAGCACCTTGAAACAAACCCGGAGAGCCACAGGCAGCCAGTGCAGCTCATGCAGGAGTGGTGTCACACGGGAGTATCGAGAAGCCCCCATAACAACCCGCGCGATCACATTCTGTACTAACTGTAGTCTCCAGGTGCATCTCAAGGGCAGCCCCATGTAGAGGGCATTGCAGTAGTCTAGCCGAGACGTGACAAGGGCATGAGTGACCGTGGCAAGGTCTAGGAAAGGGCGCAACTAGCGCACAAGATGTACCTGTGTGTACCCCTGGTCACGGCCATCAGATGATCTTCTAAGGATAGCCGTGAGTCCAGGAGGACCTCCAGATTGTGGACCTTTTCTGAGGGAGTAAGGACCTCCCCTCCCATCATGAGTGACGGGGCCAAATTAATGAGAGGGACACCTCCCTCCGGCCCTAACCAGGTCTCTGTGATACATGCCAGGTCCACGTCCTCCTCCTCAATTAGATCTCGGACAAGAAGGGCCTTATTTACCACGGACCTGGCATTCAGATACACCAGCCGGAGTCCAGGGCTCTGCACTCCTATGCCCCCGGGGGAGCAGGATAAAGCCAGGGGGGCGGAGCGCGCCACCAACTGGATACAGTGGGGGCACTCCCCAGATCCCCTTCTCACACATCCCCTATTCCTCCCAATCATCACCAGGATCGGAAGACCCTCACTCCACCGAGCCACTTCTTTCCCCTCCTCCCCTCAACCCGCCAACTCCGGTCGTGTTGGATGGCTGAACCGTGAGAGCCACCCCTGGCTCATTTTTCACCCCCTGCCTCCCGGGTCCCCTTAAAATTTGATTAAAAACCCTAATTAAAAAAACCCTCAAGCCCTGCTTTGAAGCATGCCACCACTCGGGGTTCCAAAACCCGTCCTTGAGGTAGGCCTTCGATAGATAGGAAGACCATAACCGTGAAAGGGGGGCATCTCGCAGTGAGTGGAGGTCTGCCAAGGTATAAGCCAGTTAAAATATAGGTAAACAGGTGAAAGATGACTATGGCCGTCGGAGATGGTAAAAACAGGAAACAGTAAGTGCAGAATAAATTGGGCTTAAAAACCGGAAAAAAGCATCACTCTCTCACAGCAATGGAACAAGTCAAAGAGTAGCTGCAATGAATTATCCAGGGGAGTCCGCCACAGCCGCCCTCTCACAGCGGACAAGGTGGCAAAAGCCACCGGCAAAGACCATAACACATTCCTCTGGCATAAGGCAGCAGTAGTTGTCCAAAGACTCTCAATTTCATCGCCCAATTTCCTGCTATTTTCTCCGACATGAAGAGATCCATGGAAGGAGGTGGAAAAGGAGGCAGAATCAAAACCCCTCAGCAATAGGGAGAAAAGGAAATTGAATGACAGTATAATCAGAGAAGGGAGATGCTAAAGTCCAATTAGCCACTAAAGCTGGTAAAAATAAACTGGCCAAAGTCGGAATAGGGCAATAATCAGGAGGGGCCGCTACAAGGGGTGGGGAGGGGTTCCAAGGGGGAGACAAAGATGAAAAATTGCCAATCCCCCTCTAGCCACCTCACCAACAACCCCAGATCTTCCATGGCACACTCACCCACATGAGAAGCCCCATCCTCTCAGAATAGAATTGTCCAGTTCTTCCAGTGTCCAGAAAAAACAAGGGAGGTTGTAAAAACCCAGCCGAATCAGCTGGGTGATAAGTCCCCTCAGTCTGTGGTTAGTTGGATCGGCTGCCATCAATGCGGTCCCGGCCGTTGCCAATTTCATTGTCATCCGCTTCCTCCGGCTCCCCACAGTACCTGGCAATCCTCCTTCACCGCCACAGCACCGCAGGGTCCCGGATTCGCTGTATGCAGTTACACACGACTTCCCGAACAATCCAGCCGCGCAAAAAACGGGCCGCCAGCTCTCCGCGGCCTTGCACAATCATGGAGGAGGACGCCCTCCTTTCGGCGTCCCGGCGTCCCGGCACAACATGTTACCCTGTTGCCATGCATGGGGTAACGTTGTGCCACTAGAAAAATGTCAATCCTGGCCTGCCAATCCCCCGGACCAAGTCTGCTGCTTTATTCGATGATTGATGTCCCTGGCTTCATCTAGGGCAATGTGGAGGGTGAGGTTTGTCTTGGCCAGCAGTCGCCTCTGGAGGTGAATGTCCTTGACCCCACAGATTAGTTGATCTAGGAGAATATCATCTAGATCATGGTACCTGCAATGCTTGGCGGCCTTGTGTAGCGCTGCCATGTATGTATTTTTCGACTCACCGTCCCTCTGGAGTCTCTGCCGGAACTTGTAGCGCTGAACAAATTTGGATGGCACAGAGGCATAGTGTGTCCTCAACGTGGTCTGCAGGACCTGCCAGGGTACAGACTGCACCAGTGTTGGCTCTGACAGCAATTCGGCTGTGTCAAACACTTCGTGGCCACAGTGGCTCAAGAAGAGGGCTCGCTTCCGATTGTCGGACAGCCCTTGGAAGTCATTTGCTTCGAGGAAGCATTCAAACTGCATCATGTACGATCTCCATTTTTCTTTCATAGGATCAAATGGCGTTGGCGGTGCGAAGGCGGACATTGCTATGCTGTGTTCAGCTCGTGCAGATTTTCCCGCCTGGCTGGATTCAGTTGTCAGCTCTTATTTGCGCAACCTGTCTACCTCGATCCCACCTTTGTCGCCAATGTTAGATAGGGCAAGTGAAGAGCCAGGAGCCAGGTCGAAGTGAACAACAACTCTTTAATGTACAGTGAGAATCCAGCAGCTTTACAGTCTAACAGCTCTCCTTATATAGCTGCTTGCCAAGTATGTCAGCCAATGATCATCGAGTTTTTGCCCGCTCTAATTTTCCCTCCAAAATTAGATACATAACAGTTAGCTTGCAGGTCTGCATTTTAATCACTGTGCCACCACAGCTCTTCCTATTTAATAATAGAAAGGCAGAAAATATATATGTGATGCAATTTGGATCTTTTTGCATGCTTTTAAATGTCTCATGCCCAAATAAACATTTCTATTCTTCGAGCATTTTCTCAGTTTCCTTATAAAGAATATACACAGTGTCAAAATGTTAACTAAATACATGTGTAAAGCCTAAGCCTAGTGTCCCAAAGGTGCTTTTTCAAAAGGCAACTGGACTTTCTTGTTTTTCTATGAAGATGTTTCATTTCTCATCCAAGAAGCTTCTCCAGCTCTGGCTGGATGGTGGGGAATGGAAGGATTTATATTCCTTGCAGACAGCTGGTCATTTGCATTCTTTTAGAGAGTCATTGAGTTCACTTGGAGCTTTATCTCTGTCTTCAGGGTCACCTGAGTAGTGCAAATGGGTGTGGAGCCTTCTTGGAACTGCTGAAAGGACTATGTTGTAAACAGGAGATAGATTATGTCATATCCCTCCCCCTCAGAAAGCTCAAACTGCCCAAGGAGCTGCTGATACAGTTCTACAGAGGAATTATTGACTCTGTCATCTGCACCTCTATAATTGTCTGGTTTGGTTCAGCAACCCAACCAGACAGACACAGTCTTCAGAGGATAATTAGAACTGCAGAAAAAACAATTACTACCAACCTGCCTTCCATTGAGGACTTGTATACTGCATGAGTCAAAAAGAGGGCTGTGAAATATTTACAGACCCCTCGCATCCTGGACATAAACTGTTTCAACTCCTACCCTCAAAACGATGCTATAGAGCACTGCACACTAGAACAACTATACACGAACAGTTTTTTCCTGAACGCCATCACTCTGCTAAACAAATAATTCCCTCAACACTGTCAAACTAGTTATTAAGTCAGCATTACTATTAATCTTCTCATTGTTCCTATCACCCATCTCCTCCCACTTACGACTCTATGACTGTAACTTTGTTGCTGGTATCCTTACGAGTTATATTGACTGTTTCCTAATATGATTTGGCTGCTTATTTGTTCCCTATGACTATCATTAAGTGTTGTACCTTATGATTCTTGACAAATATATCTTTTCTTTTATGTACACTGAGAGCGTATGCACCAAGACAAATTCCTTGTGTGTCCAATCACACTTGGCCAATAAAGAATTGAATTCTATTCTATTCTGTTCTGTTCTGTTCTGTTCTGTTCTGTTCTGTTCTGTTCTGTTCTATTCTCTGTTGAGAGAGGGCTGTTCAATTTTGACATACATGACCTCTTTGATCCCTCTTTCAAGCCAGCATCTTCTCTGTCCAAAATGTGGACTTTGCTGTCTTCAAAAGACTTCTTTGTCTTAAATGCAGATGGAGTGCTGAATCTTGTCCTGATGGGTTTGTTCTCCTACATTGTGCCATGCATTTATGAAGTGATCGTTTTGCTTCCCCCAACGTACAGATCTGCACATCTCACTGCATTGTACTGCATATACCACATTGCTCAATTTGTGTCTGGGTGTTTTACCCTTGGGGTGGACAAACTTCTGCCTTAGTGTATTCTTGGGTTTAAAGTGTGCACGTATGCTGTGTTGACTGAAGATCCTCCTGAGTTTTTCAGATATTCCTGGAATGACAAGATTGCTTCGTTTATTGTTCTCTTCTTTGTCTGTTATGGAGGAACTCCTGCTGGGTCTCTTTTGGGATTTGATGAAGGCCCACTTGGGATAGCCACACGTTCTCAGGGCTTCCTTGATGTGTTTTAGGTTTTTTTTTTCCTTTCCTATCTTTCCTGGCTGGCAGGCCTTCATCTCGGTGGTGTAGGGTTCTGATAACTCTCATTTTGTGCTCCAGTGGGTGGTGAGAATCAAAATGTAAATATTGATGTCTGGGTGGGGGTTTTCTGTAAACTTCAGTGTTAAGGCTTCTGTCTTCCTTAGTGTATACTGCACAGTCCAGGAAAGCTAGACTATTTTCCTTAACTGAAGAAGGTTCTTGGATGAGAAGTGAACTGTCTTCAAAGAAAAACAAGGAAATCCAGTTGCCTCTTAGTGAAACTAAGCTTAAAAATAAAACTGAGTAATATGACCTTGTCAATTGTTGCAAGCAATTGGTCAGGAAAATGATTTTTTTAAAAAAATTACTTAAACAGGAAGTTAAGGAACATTGCTAATTCCTCCTCTTGAGAACAGGCTAAAGTATGATGAAGCATTTTTTGCAGAAAAGAGAGCTTTTTAGATTCTGTCAAGGTGAAAGCTGTTGAAATCTATGGATAAAGTATGTAAAATGTGTAGAGCCATGCTATAGGATAAAATATCACTACAATAATATGAGATTTGACTATTGCAGGTAAGCTGTTTTACAATTAAATGTTAGTTCTTTGAAATGGAAGAAGAAAGATGGGCCAGATTGGCAAGAAACAGCAAAGATACTTTATATCTTTATAGAGGATCTATACATGCAGTGTTTATGTTGTTCTGTGTCCACTTGTTTTTGGGGTTTGGCCTTTCTTCAGCAGCTGAGCACATAAAATTCCATAACTTTATGAGAGTTCTGCAGCATTAATAGTGGAGCAGCCACCTGGGCATTTTTCTAGTGACAAAAATTCCCACCTCATAGCTCTTCACCTTTCTTCCTTTACTGGAGCCAAGGTGCTTTGCTGGAGCCAAGGTGCTTTGATGCCTAACTGCCGTATCTCTTATGCTTTTTAAACAGCTCTTCCTCCACTAAAGCCAAAGGTTGATAGTCCCTAGCCATCATTTCAGTATAGTACTTAATGGCAACTTTATTTACTTCCTTACGATGACAAATACAGAGAGACAAAGCAGAGACCAAAGCTGGATGCTGGCTGGAGTATCAATTTTGCAACTTCCCATTAGTCAGTGGAGGCAGCATTTGTCAATTTCTGGGGAATACTGAATGTGTCTGAAGGTTTTGTAAGATCCCAGAAGTTTCCCTGATCCACTGAGATGCCAAAGAGAGTAAGACTCTAGACGAGGCTTGCAAAAAATAACAGCTTTTATTTTTGATCAAAGCTAAAAGAATTGGGTGAATACAATATCCAAGACATACAGACAAAGTGCATGTAAGGAATAGCCATACCTCTCCGAGAGTGGCTCATTTTACCTGTTAGAGACAAAGTTTACCCAGAGACAAAGGTTTGTTACCAATGTGGGTCTTTATCTTCAAATGTTTCTTTGTTTAGGCCCCTGTCTCTACCCTCCTTGTCTATGGAGCATCCCTGTAGCCCTGTGTCGGGGAGGGGTTTCTCTCCTTGGCCAAGTTGTTCATTCAGCAGAATGCTTTCTGGTAACTCCCTGCTGTGATACTATCTATGAGGCAGGAAACTCCCTACTCTGGTTCCTCCATTCATGGGGCCTGATATTCCTGGGTAACAGTTTCTTTTATATTTTCAAAGATGTGCCTAGCTTTGAAGCAAAGAACAGAAGTGAGACACAGAAGCGAGATAACAAGCTTTGCACTAATGCCAACCAGTATCAAGGTTACAATTTACTAAGCTAGAATTAGTTCCTAACAACTACCGTAATTTTCTAACAACTACCGTAATTTCTGACAGTATACAATAATAGGAGCAGAAGCTAATAACAAAGTTTAATTCCTAATAAATTATTTCTAGCAGTATATCATATCAGAAACAAACAACAAATATTGGTTTGATCACTATGCTCCTTCAGTTTGAAGTAAGAAAGTGAAGATGGTTGCTATGTGGAAGTGCCTGTAATCTCATATGTTGGAACATGACAATGCTGGCAACACTGAGGACATACAGCAATTTCAGATAAAGAGAAATTGTTTCTTAAATCTGTAGTTGTAAGTGTTCCTGTTAAGAATAAGCTATGTTGCACATAAAGGTTAAATAAGGAATGTAAGCTCCCTTATTCAAATAGCTTCCCTGGTATGTTTCCAAGTGCAATTCCAAGTATCTATTTTCAGAAAGACAGACTATATTTTCTCTTAGGAGACTATCAGGCTTTTTTAGCACCCATTTGCTCTAGTTTACAACATCAGTTTGGACTGCTTGTTTTAATATGTTCTTTTTTATTTCAAATTATTGTGATCTTGAGTAAAATATTAATTTCTGGATTAGATTAATAAATAGAGATAGGATTTTGGCCGTGTCATAGTTTCACAAGCAACTTGTACTTCTTGTCCTGGACCTCAACATCAATAATCAGAATATGATAGCTATTCCTAATTCCATATTTCTGTATGGATTTCATGAAGAAGCAACCAACAGAAATTAAATAAAACTTTTGAAAAGTCAATAGAGAAAAGAAGTAAGCATCTGCAGCAGTATTTATTACATTATTACTGGCTGAGGGAGAACTTTTTGCATGAACTATTTCGGTGCAATTCCTTGTTAATTCTGTCCCTGTTTGTCAGAATGTTCATATCATCTTGCAATAAAACCATTTCTTATTTAAGTCACACGCTGTTAGTAAGTTTCTTGCTGGAAACAACTTGTAATTATCATCAGAGCATTTTTGGAAAAGTCTTATCATATTTTGTTTTCTGGGCTGGTTGCCAACCTTTGCCGGACTTTGGTTTATTCTTGCTACTTAATAAATTTGATAAGGACAGTTAGTTTGTGTCAATATCCTCGGAAATCCAGAGCTGGGGCAGAACAGCTGCTGTATAGCATCTGTTTCTGACTAGGGACTATTACAGTAAATTAAAGCCCCAAATTTGTAATTTGCTCACCCTAATCCATCATCTCTAGAAATAGCAAATTGAATTATAATTCAATTTTTGAACAATACAATAACTAAAATAAATTTAAACAGGATAAGCTAAATACTTTGTGCTGAATGACAAGTTTCTGTATGATAGCCATTTTTATCAAGTTAGTTTTATATGACTGCCACAATCTCTCTGGCCTTTTGTTTTCAGATGAAATAACAAAATCTCAGTGGCATGTTTCTTTCCTTTGTATAATGTGCAATCCTAAATCAACAGGGAATCATGAAAAAATATGTTGTGATTCTCAGAGACATATGATTCATGTATCATATGATTTCATTTTCAAAGTTATTTCAATGTGTGGAGCAGATTCTTCAATGCTGGCTTTTAATATACCAGTACTTGAAAATTTCTTAAAAATTCAGGAAGATATTCAGGGTTTATCTACTTTGGAAGTAGCCCATTGTGAACTATATAGCATAGTCAAATATCAGAAATTCACCACAGGTAATGTTTTATGGCATTTTGTGGTATGTCATAAAAGAATTTATAATAATTTTTATGTCTCAATATTTTCTTATAAAATTTGCCAAATTTCAATTCCATGGGAATCATGGACAAATTTTGGACACATTGTTTAAGTTAGCTCTATTGAGGTACTTTTGTTTAAAAGTTTTGCTGTATGATACCTGTTTTTCCCAGTTAAAGATTACAGACACAAGAGTTTTAGTAGTATACTACTAGAGAAGCCATGAGCTATTGGGTCATTTTTCTTCCCATATATAATAAATGATTGGTGCAATTTCCCCTTCCCTCAAAACCCCCAGGAAAGCCCAATTGGCACCACCTCCCCCTTGTCCTCCTCCTTCCCTGGCTGATATATGGAACTGCCTGCCACTTTGTTGGGGAAGGGATAATTTCCTATCCAGATTCCTCAGTGCTTTCGACAGTTTCATAGCTTCTAATGTACTGCCTTTGCTGGAAAAGTTCTTAAAATATTGGGCTGACATTCAGGGATGCATCTGTCTTGAAAATAGTTCATGTTGAATGGTAAAGCATAGTCAATCAGGAGTTGACCACAGGAAATGTTTTATAACATTTTAAGTTATATCATAAATTGCTTTATGATAATTTCTATGTCATAAAATGCTTTATGAAATTTCAGTTCCATGGATGCACTCTGTAAATTAGATCATTTGTTGTACCTTAGCTGAAAAGTTTTTGTCCTACAGCGCACAGTTTCACACAGTTAAAGGTTACAGCCATCAGAGTTTTAGTAACATATAGATAGAAAAATGTAACGGTGTAGTAAGGAGGTAGTCATTAAACCTGTTTATTTTAAAAACCTATAAACACATCAAGAGAACAGACTATTTTGCCTATTTTTAATGGACCAGGACACTATTTTTGTAGGAAGAAAAATCCTTCGTTTATATGGTACTATAGAAAATACAAACTCCTGCAAACTAAATGCAAAGTATCTTTTAGAAAAACATTCATGCCTAGACAAAGTTTTGATGCCTAGACAATGCTTGCTGCACATAAACAAAATGTTGAAGTAGGCCTACATTATGCAGAATTTACCAGTGAATTATTGTTGGTTAATATGGTGGTTCGGTAGTAACACCTGTATCAAAGATCCTGGTGCAGGATACTTCTTTCCCATTCATATTCTGTGGAGATGAAGGAATCTAGGAGAGGTTTGGGAATTATAAGTGGAAGACAAATCCTAACCCTCAGAGAATTTCCACCTGTCCAAGTTGATAAGTTTATGAATATAAACTTAGTGCCAAAGAAGGCAAGGATTGATAGCCTATAGAAACTGGTTTAGATTCATTTTAAATTATTTGACTTGCTTTTTTATTTAAGCTTTAACAAATGGCTGAACTTTATCTTCCCCAAGGCCTGTTATTTCCAAGTAAAAGAGGGAAGAATTATTTAATTAAAGAAGTATTTTTTTTTTTTGGTTTAAATAATTACTAAATTCAGAGAGGGTTGAGAGTAGCTGGAAACTACTCCATAACTGAGGGATAGGTTTTTTTTCTTTTGAGGCATGAGGGAGGAGGGGGGGCATCTGAGAATTTTGAGGCAGGATTCTAGGATTCCCAGTGAATCAAGTTAGTTTACTCCAGCTGAAGAACTAGGTACTCCATCCATTAAAATCACAAGATCCATTCTAAAGTGATCCAATTGATCCATGCTTCCAGGTATCCTTCAGTTTTTCAACTCATATGTAGCCTTTAATTATTTAAAAAAAAATGATAAATTTTCATTCTGGAATTTTTTAAGATTAAGATTAATCTCTTCCTTCAACCAGGCAAAAGAGATTTTTATTTTTTGCTATATAATACTACTTTGATAGAAATCCTTTTTTTTAAAAAAAAAAAAAAAACCAAACATGTTTATATTTGTGTGTAGCTTTAGCTGCTCTTGTTCATAGTTATTATGTCTGCTTGAAACTGGAAGAGCGTCAAAAAATAAATTGTCCCACTCTTTGATATGTTGGGCAAAGAATAATGGTAAACACAATTGTGATCATTTATGCTTATGTTTTGGGATTTTTTTGAAGAGATAAAATGTCTTAGCTTTTTTCCCTTCTTTAATCATTTTCTTAATCAAAATAGCTTTGAATGCAAAAAAGCATGAATTAATAAGAAAATATTTAGCATTCCTTTCCTACACATTCTTGGCGATTATCTAGCATATTTGCTCTAGTAGGTAGGTATTTTGTTCATTACAAAAAGAAAAAGACACAAAAACCACAGTGCTTTAGCTATCTCTTGAGAGACCACCAAGAAGTATAAACTACAATGAAAAAATTTGGAGGGAAAATAGAAGAAAACAATGGAAAAATTTCTACTGATACTATGAAAAGAACATGGATATGTCCATGCAGTTGCTAAAAGTTGAGGCATAATTTATCTGAATCTTGTACAACAGAAAATCAAATGGGGGAGCTGCTACTCTTACAACTTTTGTAAACCACCATTGGGCCTTTCTTTTTCTTCTATAATTCAAGCATATTGTAGATAATAATGCTTTACATTAATCTGTGATCATCCAGAAATTAGTGAACATTATGGATTGTGTCAGTGGTGAAATGTAAAATTTGTTACTACCAGTTCTGTGGGCGTGGTTACCAGTTCTGGTGGGGGGGTTAATATGATTGAATGGGCGTGGCCAACTTTTTTTTTTTTTACTTTTAAAACTATTTTTTTCTACAACCTCTTTAGCTGAAGAGGTTGAAAAAAAATGCTTTTTAAAGCCTCTGATGATCCCAGCTGAGCACGATCATCAGAGGCTTTTTTTTTTTTTACTTTTAAAAGCATTTTTTCGGCCAAAGAGAAAAAAATGCTTTTAAAAATAATTTTAAAAAAACCTCTGGTGATTGCGTGGCTCAGCTGGGCAAAGGGGGGGCAGGGATTTTTGGTACTGGTTCTCCGAACCACCCGCCTCCATCGCTACCGGATCAGGTGATCCGATTCAAACCGGGAGCATTTCACCCCTAGATTGGGTAGAATTACATTTCATATTAAGTAAGTGCCTTATGTATCATTTAGCATGATTGGAGAAACCAGCTATTGTCCTTTCTGCCCTTTAATTCTTAGCAGTTGCTAAGAATTGCAAAATTGCAGAATTGCAAAAAGAATAGCCTAGCAATATTCCAACAGAACCCACTTTATATTCCCAGAGGCACCAAGTATGGCTATTGGCAAAAACTTGACTCACACCTTGTAAATTATTAAGCCACAGATCCATGGAATCCCCTATCATAGGGGTCTAGACCCATGGTCCTCAGCATGCTGCACAAATAATAATGCAGCCTGCAAGCCAATACAATTTTTAACTGGAAGATTGACTTCCGGTTGTACTTCTGGCGCCTTCGGAAGCCTGGACCGTGAGCTCCGCGGCCGGCTCCAATCTTTCCTTGTCGGAGGGTCCAAATCAGGACCATAGCCACCCTGGAGGGGTGGTGAAGTAAAGGGGGACCACCTAGTAAGTAGAGGGGAGCCACATCTCCCTTCCCTGACTCGGAAAGCCCCCTCTGCCAACGACAAGGAGCAGCGACAGCAAAAATGGCTGACATGAAACTGAAGTCAGCCTGAATACATAAGACTGTGCAGGAGTGGAGAAAGTGAGTGGCGTGTGATCTGGGTAAAAGAATATTTGCTATTGAAAATTGACCCCAAGAAAGTCAAGGGGGAAGCATATTTGAACTATTTGCTAGTGGCGAAATAAGCACATTAAAAAAAACCCAGAATATTTAAGAAGAGAATTCTTTTAAAGAAAACTAAGGAAAAGAAAATTGAACTCTCAAAGAGAAGAAATGCGATTGAAAAGGTATTTTTTAAAAAATACTGGAATTCGATCTGGAGCTTGTTTTTCATTATTGTTAATTCTACCCACATCTTGGATTTATAATTTAAAACAATTAAAAATGAATTATCAGCATTACACAGAGCCAGCAGCAACTTGAAGTTTGACTGCCATCTGCTGCTAAAAGGAGAACTGTGCAACTTTGGGATCTTCCACATTTGCTGGACTATAAGTATTTACTTTGAAATTATTGGAGATTTATACAATAAACAAGATCTTTTGCCAAGTGACCCCTGAATATTTTTTTTAAATATTTTTTATTTTTTCAAACATAAACATGAAATATATCTTTCAAGAACAAAGTCTCGATCCGGTCATAGATAGGTACGATCACTTACATTTCTTTCAAGCTCCATTCACAATTTCCCATTACATCTTTTAAAATTAAAAATCAGAACATAAAATTTTTTAACATGAATTCTAGCATCTTAATCTAAACCATTCTATTATATCACCACAAATTTAATTTCCAGATAAACAACTCATTTTTATACCCATTTATAAATCCAAATTATATCTGGTTCTTTCCCAAGCTCCCTTCATTACATCTTTTAACATCAATATCAAAACATATATTTTTAAAAATATTCTAACCTCTTAATCTAATTATTTACCTTACAATTTTATCACCACAAATCTTAGTTTCAAATTAAATACAACTCTTATTTTTATTTCAATTTATAGGACAAAATTCTATCCATATTTCTTAATCTCTAGGTCCATTTCATCAAATCTTTAAATCTTAAACTTTATCAATTTACCTTTAATTTTCTCACACTTATCATCTATTACACATTTCATTTTACACAGATTTATCTCAAAATCCATATCCTCCTCCATATCTCCTACTATTATTTGGCTGATTTCCAGCATATTTTATTTTGGCTGATTTTCAGCATATTATCCTCCAGATCTCCAACTCTTGTTTCGCTGGTACCCAGAATGTCTTATCTTAACTTTTCCCTTGCAGTATATTTGTCTATTATTTAGCTATTTCCCAGTTTACTTTTCCAGATTAATTCTCAACATATTTTATAATATTAATCATTTCCAGAATACATTGAGTTCAATCACAATTCGTTACTTAAATCTGTGTGTCTTATGTTTTCATCCAATAATGCATTAATCAATCATATTTACCATTCTCAAGTTTGTTTACAAATTAGAATTAAAACATGTTACATCAAACAATAAATTTTCTTGGATTTATCTCATATTAATATATATTCTTATGTTTTTATAAAAATATCATTTTTAACCACCTATACATCAATCCTCTATTTTAGTTACCTTCTTTTATTTTCCATCTTTGTTACTTCAGGAGTTCTCCTGTTTTAATCATTTATACATTTAAGCTTTTAAATATCATTTTAATTTTATCTGCTTTATATCTTCATTTTCCTATCTATCCATAAATGTTCCACTTCAAAATCCATATTTCCATATTAGAAACTCTATATATCACCTTAATTCTTTTGTAACATCTGCTCCGTGTAAAATCCATCAGCTTCCTTTCTTTTGTTCCTGCGCCACATCTTTTGTTGCTAAGCCAGTTAGTTTTGATTTTAATAAATCCAGTGTATTTCTTCTTTCTTTGTAAAATCACCTAAAGATAGAATAGTACTCTCCAAAATCCAAAAGTCTATAGTTAATTTCAAAGTAATCCAAGATAGATAGCAATTCAAAGTATTTCTTTTCCAAACAGAAGGAGGATCTCTACAATCCACATTTCCGCTTAGTCATAGCAATCTCCATTTTATAACTATTATATAACCATCCATTTGTCTCTCTTCTTTAACTTTCCAAAGATGTTAAATCCTGAAATAACGTTTCTCAAATCCATTCCAATTAAAAGAAAAACCCAATTTTCTAATTTGTTAAAAGCCAAATCTTCCAACTCAGTTTATACTAAAGCAAAATCTTTAATGGATCTTTGTTTCCAATTGTGGCTTTACCAAATCCTTAAGCCCCAAAATCTACAGCCGCTATTTAAAATTTGGGGTCTTATTTGTAAGAATCCATGCTGTTACGTTGTTTCTCGCCTGGGTTGGTATCACTCACCTGGCTTCGAAGCACATCTTCCTTTCTTCTTCCCTCCTGCACGAATCTTTTCCCGGTTTGCCGAAGCTTTGTGGCAGCCACCATGGCTGCCTTCCCGCCCCCCGCCCCACCGACTCAGAGAATTCCCTCTGGCCTCCAAGGAACTTGCCTGTTCCTCTCAGCTGCCCGAGGCGCTCCTCTTCTTCCCCCATCCCTGCAGGACGCGTTTGGTCCGAAGACCCATCGATCGGTGGTTCGTCAGTCAGGGTTTTCACGGGGCTCATCAGAGCCCACTATTTCCCTGACTGTAACACCGCGGCGCCAAACCGGAATATTGTTGAGCAAATAAAAGTGACTGGAAGAGGAGTGGATAACCCCCTGGTTTCTTTTCTTAAATTGGACTGACTGTAAAATGGAAGTGGAGATAATGAAATGGACCTGATGTACCAAGACATTAAAGATTTTGTAAAAGAACAATGTAAGGAGATGATGGAAATATTTGGATATATAGATCGTATAGATCAAAAATTGGAAAATATAATGCAAGGAATGACCATGACAAAGAAGAAAGAATGGAACTACTAGAAGGAATGGAGGAGACAGCAGAGTTGGGAAGGCAACAAGAAGAAGACAACAACAAGAAGATATCATTAAAATTGATAGTGAATAAGGGATCAGAACAGAAAGAAAATATTTTAAAAGATGTGAAAAGGAAATGGGAGAAACAGGGAGACAGCTGGGGAGAAGAAAAGTGGGTTGGGACAGATAGCTGTAGAATTAGACGGTGGGGAAAAATGGTGAGGGGAGAGAAAGCTACAGGATATAATCAAAATATAGATTTAAGAGTAGATGAAATAAAAGAATTAAAAGAAGGGTATGGGAGACAACCCTCCCCACCCCCAAAAAAAGGAGATTAAAAATCTGGATGAGGGTGAAAGATGTGGGATAAAGGAAAAAGAAAAGGAATGTAAAGCAAAATATTTTATGAAAATATTTTAATAATGTATGAATATTAGAACTGCATTGTATGTAGCCTAAGAGATGAAAATTATTTATCCAAATTTATATTTCGCTGATTTTTTAATATATATCAATAATGTAGTAAAGTAATATATACTATTATTAGAATTATATAGATTGGAAAATTATTTTGTAAATTAGACAAAAAATTTGTACAAGGGTATTATTAAATATGTATAAAAATGTGAGTAATAGTGAAAAGCTAGAATTAAGCAATTTGAGATTAGACAAAGGCAGATTATTTTTTAATGAGAATTAGAAGGATTGAAGGATTGGAAAAACAACAATATGAATGAATATACATTAAATAATTGAAAGGAATTATGATTGATGCTAGAAGTGCATACTGAAATATGAAATAAAAAAGGGGGGGAAGGACCACGGCTTTGATTACTAGAGTGATAGTTGAAGGGAAGAAAAAAAGGCTAAGAGAGAAGTAGAAATAAGAGGGGGGAAATAGTAAAAATAGATACTAAGATGATATAATGTAGGGAAGAACTATGAGAAGGTTTAGAATTGAAAGATGATAGTAGAAGTTATGTGTTAGTATAATAGAAATGAAAATGAAATGTAATTATTAGGAATAATATTGTTATGTTTATTTGTATTGAAATGTATGACACCCAGGTATTCACGCAATGAGATGTATAAAAATAAAAAACTTTATTTAAAAAATATATTAATGTTGTTATATACCACAAAGTGGGAACATTTTCTGTCTCATTCAATAAATTAACTTATTCATGAATGAGAAAACTCTTACCATATTATTACAGATCCGGTACTGAAAGTTATGATTAAGGACAGAAGAATTTGCCCATTTCACTTACTCTCATATTAAACAGGCGTTTGATTTTGTTTTTTGTTTTCTTTACATTTAAAGGGTTTATTGACTAATATCAAATAACAAAGGATCTAGTACTGAATACACACTTTCTTGGTTTATAATTGATAATACAGATCAACAGTGGACTGTCAGCTGATGTAGATTGAATTGGAGCTTGAGAGTGGATGGCAGATTCAGAAAGAAATTTACTGATAATCATAGAAATAATCTGTCATAAATTCTGGGTTTAGATTATTATTATTCATGGCCTTTGTTTTCCTCCATTGCCTGTCACTGCTTTTGAGGAAATCCTCTAACCTGGAAAATGTTACTTATAGTAAAAATATGTTTCACAATTGGTTTCAAATTAAGTTAATCCAGTTTCTACATATCTACACAATCTAAATACCTTAAATTGAAACCCTTTTTAAAGTTAAAATGCTATATTCTTTATCACATATATTTTAATTAATTAATACTATATAGTGAGTTACAGATATTTGATGTAAACATTAAACAACAAACTTCAAAGAATAATTCAAGTTATATTCTCAAACTGTTATAAGGAAGAGTCACACTATTTTAGGCCTTCTGACTATTTTAGTTATGGTTGTGTTTACTTACTTTGCCAGAATATTACCTGAAATAAATTTCTTTGAATGCTTTCTGACCTTGAAATAAATAAGTATATCACAGTTTAAAGAGAATTAGCAGAATAACATAATAAAAACTAAAAAAGAATGCTGCAAGTATTGGCCAAGAATATTTTTCCAAATATGCATGCATTTGAGAATAGCAAATTCATACTTTGTAAATTGCACAAAATGAAGTATTTGATACATCTTTCATACAGTTTAAGGGGTGGTAAATTCAAGATTCAAGATTCAAACACATGAATCTTGAATCAAGAATCATGAGTTACACACTTGTGTCTGATATACAAATATTAAGTTAAGTTTATGCAATGATGTCATGTTGACATAATCATAACTTGTTATTGGCACTGCTGACAATTTTAAAGTTATTCTTATACAATAATTCTGTATTCAACAAAGGCTTTTTAAAGACTTCCAAAAATGTGGATAATGCTAAAGTATCTGTAAACAAAAATGCCTATGAATATTGATAATATGAACAGCTTCTGTTACTTAGAGAAAAATATTAATAATTTGGAATACTTTAGAATACCACATTGGCATTTAATTGGCATAACAAAATGCAGCTCTTCAAAAAGTGGAAAAAAGCAGAACGAAGTCCAAAGACAATGTCTCTTAATAAAATTTGGAGTAACTCTATTTGTCAGAGTTTGGACTTAACTCAGTATTTATATATCAGATACAAGTATGTAACTATGATTCTTGCTTCAAGATTCATGTGTGATCATTACATGCTATAGAGAAAAAATTACATACTACTTACAAATGTTTGTTTTCTGTTATGAGCATCTGTACAATATAATAGAAATTTTATGTGGATTACAGAAACTATATTGTTTTAAGAACATTTAGTTTTATGATGTTTGTAAACAATGTTACCCAAACTATCTACCAAGATCTCTTTCCCTGACTAAAGTTATACATTATGAATAGGATTTTGTGTACAAAAGAATATCAGAATCCCAAACATAACATCAGAATACCACGGAGCCTTCCTTCTCAGGCTGTCTTCCCCAAGTGACTTTTTCCATTTTTCAAAAACTTCCTTTTAAATAAACATCATGAAGCTAGCATGTTGCAAATCAAACTATCAGCCTCTAGCATTGTATTTTGCCCAAATGCCCTATAACGTATTTTCTGGGGCAGAAATAATAGGTGCAGTGACTGGTTTTACCAGAATATGGTTGTTTAATAGATATGTATTTTTTGACCAATAATACATGGATCATTCCTTACTTCATAACAATACTTGCTTCTACATGTATTTATTAAAAGTAGAATAAAACATTTGGGGTTTCTGAGCTTTTATATCAATGATAAATATTACTAAACATATTCTGATTTCTAATTTCTTGTCTCAGTAGTATCATTACCATAGATTTCAGTGTAACATTGAATTAAACGCAAATGATCCTGGTGGAATATATCAGTGGTGGTTTTCAAATTTACATTCAAATTACATTCCAGAGGTGGGTTTCAGCAGGTTCTGGAGAACTGCTAGCGGAAATTTTGAGTAGTTCGGAGAACCGGTAGTAAAAATTCTGACTGGCCCCACCCCCATCTATTCTCTGCCTCCCAAGTCCCAACTGATTGGGAGGAAATGGGGATTTTGCAGTAACCTTCCCCTGGAGTGGGGTGGGAATGGAGGTTTTACAGTATCCTTCCTCTGCCATGCCCACCAAGCCACGCCCACCAAGCCACACTCACAGAACCAGTAGTAAAAAAATTTGAAAACCACCACTGATATATTCCACCAGGATCATTTTCCATGAAAATTCTATTCTTTAATTAATTGAATTTGTGTAGCTGATTTATTTAGTGGAGCTTCTTTGGAAGTCAAATTTCCTGCATTATGCTTTAATGATTTCTGAGGATTAATGGAGACTTCTGTTGCACTAAAACTGAAGACCTATTGCTTTGTGAATTTTGGCTTGATAACAAGCAGAGACTTATGATTGACAGACAACTAAGAAATCCTAATATTTCAGCAGACAAAGTAAACATATATTTGCACCCTTTGCTTAGGCACCATGGTGGTGAGTTTTTTTGTCTGTCTGCAAGTCCTGCTAATGAAAAATACATCTTTGGGAATGAACCTGAAGTTGGGAATGGGTGTGGGTTTTTTTATGCCAAGATGGTTTATAGTAAATTAACTCATAAGCTGTGAATTGGAATGCAGAAGGACTCATGCAGGACTGCATATAATACTGTACAAATACAATCACTTTAGCCAATAGAGAATTGTCAAAATGTTAGAAATGTTCTTTTTTATAAGGAAAAAAGGCAGATAGTTTATGAATGATATGGCATAACTAAAAATAACTGGAAGGATATAGCATTACATCTTTTGATGTAGCTGGAAACTTTTCATATTAAGTTTTCTTTTGCCAGTTCCCATAAAAAGAATGTATCATATCAGGTCAGTTTCCAAACAGGTCTCACTGATTCTGTCAGGAAAGTTTTGCTCATTGGAGGAGCCAGTAGTTTTATTATTTTATTTTATAGCAATTTTATGTAAACCATATATTGTTTTGAATATTTGAGACTTGCTAAAATGCTATACATACAGTATATGTCGATTAAATGTACTGGGTTGTGCTAGGAACTGTACCAGCTTTAATTTTTTTCTTCTTTCTAGAGAGAGAGCAGGGTTATATTTATTACTATTTGGTATTAATTGCTAAAATTTCATTAATTGAAAATTGCTGCCCCACACTCCCTTTGGTTATTCTCCCTATAATACATCTGTTAGTACTAGTAAATAACACCTTAACACTGCTGTACATTTACACCTAGAATCATTATGTTACTATGCAACCATTTTTAAAACACATTGTAGGAAAGAGGCTGGCTGAGCCAAGGGGAGGGATCAAATGGAGACTTAGCCTAGAATCTTTATATGGGCACAAGAGGGCAAAGTTCAACTCACTTAAATGCCATTGAACTCAAATGTATTCAACCCGTGCAATGGTGGGATTCAGCCCCATCCCTTGTTCCAGCCACTCCTCATGTGGCTGGCTTTTCCCAGCTGACAAGGGCCTGGGGAGGAAGTGCCTCACCGACCACAAGTCTGCACCATCCCCATCACCCCTCCTCCAGCCGTCAGCCTTATCTTCCAGAATCCAGCCGCACTTCTGCTCATTTCAACCGGAGGGTGGACTGATGCTTGCAGGGAGGGATGGGAGCACATGGGAGAGGGTAGCATCAGAAACCTACCTGGCTCTTCCCTGAAGCGCCTCACATCAGCCAAATCCCCTGCCCTGAATGCCACCACCGCCACTCCCCACCTTGCTTGGGACATGCGGCGGCACTTCAGACAGGATGGTGGTGGCGGGGGAGGGCTAGTGAGGCTTCCCGGAACACCACTGGGCCTAAGCAGCCAGGGCAGCAGCGGTGGGTGGACTGACATGCTCAAGAAGGGAGGAGCTTCCCCCAAAGCACCTCACATCAGCCGAATCCCCTGTCCTGAATGCCGCCACCATTTCTCACCTTGCTCGGGACACTCACACTTTGGTGCCCAGTTCCGGTGGGACAGGCAGAGTTTAATATCTGCCCCTGGTGAGCACGTTGAGGGGAGCTGGAGTGGCAAGATCCCTTCCAGGAGGCCCTCACAATAAAGAGGGCCGTCGCCCCTACTTCGCCTGTCAGGTGGCAGTAAGGCAACGAACGTGGCAGCAAGGCAACGAGGCAGGAATCCCACACAACCTCTGGCCCTGTGGATGGCGCCTCTGCTCTGGATGGGCTTGAACGGTGGCGACGGGAGCAGAAGCCCTGACTAAGGGTGGTTTTCCTCCTTCCCACTCAAGAGAAAGGTTTTGGCGCAGCATTCTGAAAAAGCGGCATTGTAGATTTTACGTTTTCTTAATTAGAAAATGTGAGCACATTTCCCGTGCTCCCCTATCCCTCTTCATAGGTTTCAGATTAAGGCTAAGGGCTCCCTGATCAAGAGTGGAAGCCAGCCTTAATTTCAATAGCCAAATTGGGGGCAGGGATGGGGATGGGGAGAGAGACAGTGCTTTCTGGGAAGGCAGGCCAGTCTAGTAATTTCTCATTTTCCCTTCCCCCCACCAATTAAGGAGGCAGGCAGACTACTATACTTGGTAGTCTAGCTCAGCCCAGAAAGGCAGAGAAGGCCCTTGTGCCAGAAGGGGCTTGCCTGGGTCTCATGTCTGCTGCTTCAGCCGCAATGAAACACATTATCTTGGCAAGGGAGCTATTGGGGAAGAGGCAGAGAAATCAAGCCCAGAGGAGAAGCACCCCTTTTCCTTCTTGTTTTTTCTGAGACACGAGGTGGCACTGAGCAGCAGTGCAACAGTGGAGGGAGAGCAAAAGGAGCCCAAGATGGTTGGGGGACTTGGCCGGGGAACAGTCCCAAGTATGCGGGAGGTTGCTTCTGAGGGGTACCTGTTTCCAGGTTCTGGAGTAGGCATAATCTTTGCCTCTCTAAGGAGGCCCAGCTCTTGGGCTGAATCCCTTGCCTCCTACCCACCCAAAACAAGGAGAGGCAATGCCTTCCCTGGTTTGTTGATTGTAAGCTCTTTGGGGCTGAGAAGAATTGCTGCAAAACTGAGTTTCCTGAAGTGGACCACTAGACTCCTAAATGACTTAAAAAACAATCTAGTAAAAAGAAAAGTCAACCAAAAGAGCAACATTCAAACAAAAGCAAACAAAAGCAAATAAAACACTCCGAGGAGCAAAACAAATTAGTTTAACTTGTGTATATTGTTTAATGGACTGCTAAATTGGCCATGACCACCCAGTCACATGACCACCTAGCCATGCCCACCCAGCCGGTCCGGTCCCCCAACAGTCTGAGGGACTGCGAATTGGCCCTGTTTAACAAGTTTGAGGACCCCTGGTGTATGGGCTTGAACAGTAAAATATCTAATTGAATTCTTCAAATATGTATCTAATTGTTTGCACCTGACAGACATAGCCCTAACATCAAATATAATATACAACATTAAAAAACTTGGAACTAGAGTTTTCTAAATGGTGTGCAGAGAAGGCTAATGGCTATAATTATCAGAAAATTGGAAGCCTTTAGAGCAATTTGGGAAGTAGTGGGTTGGCGAGTTGGGAATGCTGTCGTGCTCCCACGTGCTGGTACCATAATGCAGTGTGCGCCCCCATTTGCGCATTCATGCAGAACACCCCCCCATGTTACCCTGTGCATACACCCCGCACTGCGCATGCGTGTCCCCGAACATTGCCCCCCCCACTTTATCCAAGAGGACCGGTGTTCCTCTTACTGGAGGACAACTAGTTACCTGCCCATTCCGTGGCGAGACAGCCGTTCCCCAGCCAGCGCATGGCGGGGCCAAGAGTGCTGCCGGGGAAGCTCTGAATGTGCGGCTTCTCTGGGCTCCTTTCCACTGGGAGCTGCAAGCTGAGCAGGTGCAGCTGGTGGGGCTTTGGCGGACCATCAGCCAGTGAGCTCTGAACACACGGCTTGCCTGGGCTCCTTCCCCCTGGAAGCTGCTGTTCCCTGGCTCAGCACAGCACCCCCACCCAACACCCAACATTGCGCTGCCTGTGGTTGGGCCCGTCACCCGACCCCCATCACACCTGCTGCGCCGCCAGCCGAGCCAATGCCGGAGAAGGAGCAGTGGATGGGGCAGCCAGCCGCCCAGCCAGCAAATGCTGCCCCATGCACCTGAGCCAGCCGGTCGCTCTTGCCCTTCCCCCTGCAGCCTGTGGCTCCCAGCAGGGAGGAGTCCAAGCAAGGTGCGTATTTGGAGCTTCCCTATTGGGGACAAGAGCACTTCTGCTGTACGCCACCATCCCTTCTCTGGGGAAGAAGCGAGCTGCCAGAGGAGCAGGAAGCTGGTCGGGCGGCCTCCTCTGACCCAGCTTCTCCAGTTCTTTCTCTTCCATTCTGCTATATCCAGGCATCATCATTGTTATTATCATTATCATCATCATTATTAAAAAAACATTACACTTTAACTCAGTAAAAAAAGGAAAAATAAACAGAAAATCTAGGCTTAATCTTACTTAAGTGAAATTTAGTGAAACTAACAGTAATAATTTCCAATTAGTCACTATTTTTAGCCATCTGATTCTATTTTTAGCAAAAAAAAATAGGTAATAATATCACATAAAAATAATAGTTCGGATATTATACTTTCTCAATTTTATTCTTATATTTTATATTCTTATAAAATTGAGTTAGTTAAAATAAAACTAAGCCATATAATAAATTTTGACTGTGGCTGCTAAATAATTGACTGACTAGTGTCTGATCTGCATAATGTGGCTTCATGTGATTTTAGATTTCTGCTTAATATGTGAAAAAGAATCATACTGAAATCATTGAGGGATACTTTGGAGTAGAGACTAAAATACTTTTGTTACAGATTTCTAAAGGTGACTTTGGAAGTCTTTGGTTAGCTTGCATATTGCAGTCTGTTGGAAATCTCTATCACTGTTTTTGTTGGCTCAGTTTTCTAGAACATCATATGTGGGAATTTTTCTGAACTGCCTGGATGGATGGTTGGTTTATTATATTCAAGCTGTGATGGAATTTAAGAAGAATTGGGATTGTCTTTTTGAGATGATAAAATATTCAGCTCCAGATGATAAATATACTGCTTAGTATTCCTTATTCAACAAAGAATGTTTTGAACAATTTTAGCTATGCAACATCTTGTGCTGTCAAAAGGTTGTCAGACTGAAGGGAATATTAAAAGGTTTTGGTTTCTGTCATGTCCTTGGGAGTCAAATTGGAGTGGCACACATCCATCACAAAACAGAGATTAGCTCTGAGAAATTGATCACCCCATTAATTTATTCCTAGCTTTTAACAAGCCCCTTATTACAGATTTGTAGATATTTTGTTGTTGATTTTATAGCTGCCTGACCAATTCAGATCATTTTGTGATATGTTTTTGGTGGCATGTTTTCCATCCAATTGCAACATAGTTGTATGACTATGGCTGACTTTGGATCAGCCACTCTCTGTCAGCTCGGGTGACAAGTCAGTTGGTTGATCTAAAAAAAGTGGATGGACCCTGCACTTGCAGGACAATGCTAGGAAGAAGAGAAATGTACTGTATAAAGGAAGGTTTTAGTAAACCTAGCATGAGTGCTATCGCTATTGATTCATAATGAGCCTTTGATTGTGGACATCAATTATAAATTGAGGCCTATGAAGTTTCTGCTCTAAACAAAAGGTTAGCATTAGGATAGTTTTCCCAAATAACTCTGCAACTGGGTTCATACTACACCTAGAGCTCTACTGTATTCTTGCTTTCTAATTTGGGCTCTGCTTTGCTGGATGGAGCAGCATCATTTCTCCTGAATCTACCATTTTTTCTCTTTTTCTTTGGACTGAATCACCTGGCCTTTGTACATGTTGTGAGATGCTCTACATCTCCCAGTTTCTTGGCATCATCAACTTTAGTACTACTGTGTTATGTAGTATCTGGAGCTTGTCAGTTTGGGATTAAAAAATATATTTTCCTTCTGTGGGCATCTATGTTTTTGTTTGTTTATATGTTGGCTTAGAAACAGCAAAAACTACAGCATTTCTGTTTTAAAGGAATGTTGGAACTCTTGCTTTTCAACTTACGGAAGGCTATATCTGTGTTTTAAAGTGGAAAGAGGCCTTACGTATATAAATTACAAACTTCTTTTTTTTTTTTTACAAAAATTCTTTTTTTTTTGCCTAGATGAAATCCAGACCTCTTTTTACTGACAATTCTTAAACTATAACTCGGATCTGAATTCTCTAATGAGAAGAAATAAAGGAAAGCTACAGTCTATTATAATGTTTGCTATGGCACCTTTGCATAACCTTTGTGATTGTGTATTCCATGGGTAGTCATGATCACACTTTTTGCTTAAGGGGCAAAAAGTAGAATATTTAAAATCAGCTAGATGAGGAGTTTTTAAAAATAACAAGTTTGCTCTATTTTAATCCTCATAATTCTTGTCAGCAAAAAGATATAGCTACATGTGAAGCATATGAATAGAGGAATCATAGAGGGTCTTATTTGAGAAGACAGATAACATTCCATTTTTTTGAAAGAAGAATAACATGGTAGGTGGAATACTTTATAGGACATTTTAAGATTAATGTAGAATATTTTTTATTGTGAGAGCAGAGCAAAAAGATGGTGTTTCTTTCTTTTTCTTTCTTTCTTTTATTAGATTTATATACCGCCATACTCCTGAAGGACTCAGGGCGGTGAACAGGCACAAAATAAAATACATAAATACAAAAGTTAAAAGATATAATTAAAACCAGATTAAATAATTTAGCCCAAGACAATTAAAAATCCCAATAATTTAAAACAAATTAAAATTTCAATGTAAAATAATTTTAAAACAGGGGAGAAAATTAGGCCAGGCCAGCGTGCTGGAATAGAAGAATCTTAAGAGCACAACAGAAAGTGCGTAGATCTGGGATCCTCCGTATCTCTGGGGGGAGCTCGTTCCAGATAGTGGGTGCCCCCACAGAGAAGGCCCTCCCCCTGGGGGCCGCCAGTTGACATTGTTTAGCTGATGGCACCCGGAGGAGCCCCTCTCTATGAGAGCGTACCGGCCGGTGGGAGGCTGCTTGTGGTAGTAGGCGGCCCCGTAAATAACCAGGTCCTAAGCCATGGAGCTCTCTAAAGGTGGCAACCAGAACCTTGAAGCGCACCTGGAAGACCACCGGGAGCCAGTGCAGCTCGCGCAGGAGAGGTGTCACACGGGAGCGCCATGTTACTCCCATAACCACCTGCGCGGCCGCACTCTGCACCAGTTGGAGCCTCCGGGTGCTCCTCAAGGGGAGACCCATGTAGAGAGCGTTGCAGTAGTCCAGGCGGGAAGTGACGAGGGCATGAGTGACTGTGTGTAGGGAGTCCCGATCCAGAAAGGGACGCAAGTGGCGAATCAGGCGAACCTGATGAAAAATCCTCCCGGTCACGGCCGTCAAGTGCTCTTCTAAAGGCAGCTGTGAATCCAGGAGGACACCCAAGTTGCGAGCCCTCTCCGTGGGGGCCAATGATTCGCCCCCAATAGTCAGCGATGGCGTCAACTGACTATATTGGGACGTCGGAAACCACAGCCACTCGGTCTTGGATGGGTCGAGCCGGAGCCTGTTCCTCCCCATCCAGATCCGCATGGCCTCCAGACACCGGGACATTATTTCAAGGGCATCGTTGGGGTGGTCCGGGGTGGAGATGTACAGCTGCATGTCATCAGCGTACTGATGGTACTTCACCCCGAAACCACGGATGATCTCGCCCAGCGGCTTCACATAAATGTTGAACAAAAGGGACGAGAGGACCGACCCTTGTGGCACCCCACATATGAGGGGCCTCAGGGTCGACCTCTGCCCCCCTGCCAATACAGACTGCAACCGGTCGGAGAGAAAGGAGGAGAACCACCGTAATACAGTGCCCCCCACCCCTAACTCTTCCAACCGGTGCAACATGATACCATGGTCTAATAGGACCAGGACAGAGGAGCAGCCCCTGTCCCGAGCCCTCCAGAGATCATCAACCAATGCGACCAATGCCGTTTCCATGCTGTACCCAGGCCTGAAGCCCGACTGGAACGGATCCAGATAGACAGTTTCATCCAGGTACTGGGGGAGCTGTCGCGCATCCACACTCTCAACAACTTTCGCAACAAAGCCAAGGTTGGAGACCGGACGATAGTTAGCCAACACTGCTGGGTCCAGGGAAGGCTTCTTGAGGAGAGGCCTCACCACCGCCTCTTTCAAGGTGGCGGGGAAGTCACCCTCACCCAACGAAGCATTTATAATCCCCTGGGACCAGCCTCGCGTCACCTCCCAGGAAGCCAGCACTAACCAGGAGGAGCACGGGTCCAATAAACATGTGGTCATGTTCAGTCCACCCAGAATCCTGTCCACGTCGTCGGGTCACAGGATCAAACTCATCCCAGATAACATTCTCAAGACCTGCCTCAGTCAACCCCCCTGGAACTACCCAGTCGGAGTCCAGATCTTCCCGAATCTGAGTGGTTTTGTCATACAGATATTGAACAAAATCCTTGGCTCTACCCTCCAAGGGGTCCTTCCGCACTTTCTGGTGGAGCAGGGAGCGGGTCACCTTAAACAGAGCGGCCAGGCAATTATCTGATGACACAATAAGAGCAGCAAAATATGTACATTTTGCTGCTTTTATTGCCACTAGGTAATTCTTAATATGAGATCTTACCAGTGTCCAGTCGGATTCAGAAAGACTGGCCCTCCAACTACTCTCTAGGCATCTTTTCCGGCGCTTCATCTCCCTCAGCTCCTCAGTGAACCAAGGAGCTAGGTGATATCGGCGCCTGGTCAGAGACCGCAAAGGCACGACCCGATCCAGAGCTCCAGCGGCCGTGTTTGTTTTTTTTGTTGACCTCAAACAAGTTAGTTTGTCATAAAATAACAAAGCATCAATATTTGTAAGTCTTAAAAGATGTTAAGTTTGTTTCTTTGGATTGGAGGTTTAAATTAAGTTATCTAGGGCTGATTCCAAGAAGGCATCAGAAAACATCTTTAGTACAGATTTTCTTTGTTGGCAATAAATCCAGTATAACCCTTACTTATTACTGGGGTTTTTTTGGGGGGTGTGTGTGGAAATAATGGAACATAAATTTGTTATAAACTTATAAGTTTATAAATTTGTATAAGATTTATAGGTAAATGTTTTCATGTTAAAATGTTAATGCTTTTTTGAATTATATTCCAAAATTCTGGAATTTGACCATTTTTAAGGATCTTTACATCAGGCATTGGGAATAACCCAAATAATTATATTGAGAGAAAACTGCTACTACTTTGGACATTGAGGATTGGATATCGACCATTTTGGGCCTAGTAGGCATCCCTGCAGCCTCCTGGGAGGAAAAACGGGCCGCAGGGGGGCCGCATCACACACACACCCATGCCCCATTTTGGGCCTAGTAGGCCTCCCTGCACTTACCTGGGAGCCAAAAGAGGGTGTGTGGGGATTCCTGGAAGGGGCAGTGAGGGGAGGGGTAGAGCCAGCCAGCCAGCCAGCAATTTAACAACTGGTTCGCCTGAATCGGCCCGAACCGGCTGAATCCTACCATCAAGTTCGATACATTCTTATTTACTCTATATGTCATTTTTATGTGATAAAAATGACTTTAGTCATAAAGTGAAGGATTCTTATCATTTTGTATTGCAATCTAAATCTAATCTAATTTGATTTCATATTGCAAGTAATAACATCATGTATTTGATTCTGTTTTATAGAGCATTATTGAAACAAAATCTCCATGAGATATCTGCACTCATTATCAAAACAAATAGTTGTACACGGTAATTGAATTCATTGAGTATTACCTCTGACTCTAATTATTCTTGAAATAGGCATCTATGTAATAATAAAAAATTTTTTCAAAATATTACATTGAATATACTAAATAAATAACTTCTGATTTTTGCTGATAATATTAAGAGAAGCTGATGTTATAACAGTCTTTTCCCAGTAATTTACCTAGTTGTTATAAAACATATTTTAAAAATACAAACACTCAACACTAATCTTGGGAAATATTTTATCTTATTTTTATGCTGTATTTATGTTGTCAGAAATAATCTTGATTACTTTCTTATCTGGTTTCCAAATTTTATAAATTCATCCATCCATCTTAATTTTCTATTTCTTTTGCATTATTTTCCAAGTAAACCTAGTGTACATGTCTGTATTTTAGTAGAACTATCAGTGAAAACAATAAATGAATAAACTTGCCTTCAGAAGTTGTGGGTGTTGCATCACTGGAGCTTTTTAAGAAGAGACTGGATATCCACTTGGTATAGAGTCTCCTTCTTGAGCAGGGGATTGGATTAGAACAGAGTTCCCCAACCTTTCCAGGTTGGCGGCGACATTTGTGGTGACCAGAATGGGGCCGCAAGCACCCACAATGTGGCTAGTGCAAGTGGGCACCCACTCAGGTAGCTGCAAACATCGCCGCCAACCCATAAAGGTGTGAGCACCCATGACGACACTTCCGCTAGTGGGCTTCTGTACACATGGAGGCGCGCACACCAGCTGGCTGCTCACACGGCCCAGTGGCAATTAGCCCATGGCCCAGCAGTGGCTCAGAGCCCACAGGTTGGGGACCCCTGGATTAGAAGACCTCCAAAGTTCTTTCCAACTCTGTGATTCTATTATTTATTCAAAAAAGCCCTTAAAACCTTTATCTAGAGCAGTGGTTCCCAAAGTGGGCGGTACCGCCCCCTGGGGGACGGTGGGATGCCTTATGGAGGCGGTAAGAGGCAAGGGGGATGGCAGGGGGGTGCTAGAGGCAAAAGGGGGCAGCAGGGGGGCGCTAAGTGGCAAGGAGGGTGGCCCCCACCCTTTGGCCTGTGCCATGCAGCAGTTACCTCCTTGCAAGCAAACAGCAAGAAAAAACTTTCAGCTTCAGCATAGGCTAATTAGCCCGTTGATTAGATCAGCCTCCCAACTCTCAGCTGATTTGCTCTCAGCTGTTTTGCGCAGGGCTCTGCTGCTTGCTGCAAAGAGCTAAATTGCTAGAGCAGATTTTTTTTCTCCTTGTGCTAATCAAGCTGAAAACGAAACTGAAAGTAAAGCAGGCTGTTGGCTGTTTCTGCAACATTGGAAAATTAGGCAGAGGCAGATTTCTTTTTCTTCTTTTTCCTCACTAAAAAAGGTAGGTGCAAACAATGGGAAATTTAGGGCAAACGAAAACAAAACTGAAAGTAAAGCAAGCTGTTGGCTGTTTCTGCAACGTTGGAAAATTAGGCAGAGGCAGATTTCTTTTTCTTCTTTTTCCTCACTAAAAAAGGTAGGTGCAAACAATGGGAAAGAGGAGAGTTCAAGATTTTAAAACACAAAAGGAAAAAAGGAAAAAGAAGAAGGCAGAAATGGGAAGGGAGAAAAAGAAAAAGAAATGAAAGAGAAAGATGTTATACATATTTAGAATTTAAATACATAGTAGTAAGAAATAAAAGGGAAATCATGATTGTAAAAATGAAATGAATAATAATTGGAATATTTGTCTTTGTATTTTTGAAATCTAGACAATGATAAGTTTTTTTTTAATTATTTTTTTTAGAAATATTAATAAGTATAAACTGTAACAATTGAAATACCTTTAATGGTATATGGTGGTGAAAGTAAAAAGGATAAAGTTGTAGCTTGGATAACAGCTAGAACATTTTTAAATTTAATCAGGGAAATTGTAACGATTGAAATATTTTTAATTATATATTGTGATGAAAGTAGAAATGATTAAGTTGTGATTTGGAGGATTATATAGGCAAAACTATTTGGGTTATTGGGAGAGCTTAAGATGTGAAAATGAGTAACATAAGGGGAAAGCTCTATTTAACTAGGGAATTGTAATAATTGAGATACTATTGGCTTCCGGTTGCGTCATGCTAAATGGAGGACTAGGAATTGTGTAGCTGCTTATCCTAGTTCTCCCTTTTCTGTGTCTGGCGGTTGTTCCTGCGCCATCGTGAGCCGTGGAGAGGCTTGCGAAGAAGGGGAGGCATCGGGGCATGCGAGGAGGTGGCTTTCCCACATGCCGGCAGATTTCTTCTCAGGATACCAGCGCAGAAAGAGGGCGGCGTGGGATCGCCCCGAAATCGTGACTATACCAACTGGAGAGGGGAGCCCGCCAGCGTGGTGTAAGAATTCTACTTTACTAAGTTAGCTCAGAGCTGACTGAACCTCCTGCCTAAGAAACGTATAAGATTTGCCATTTACTGGGGGAGCGGCTGAAACGGAGAAACGGCTGTCTTGTAAACTTCTTGCTGCTAGCTGTTATTTCCCCCTCAGAAGCAGTTATTGATCTCCCTTTGAACTTTGATATTATCAAAACTTCATCTTCTCCCTTTTTTTATTTGAATATATTATCTGTTGGATGAGGAATAATTGACTGATCTTGTTGAAGATGTAGTGAGATTTTCTCTTTTACTTCTCTCTTTGTCACATTATCAGAAGAGGCGAGCTTTTTGCCACATCTTGACTTGATATTTTTTTCTTCTTTCCCCACTGCTGAAGACGGAGACTGCCCTTGGTTGGTCTTGTACTGCCACCTAGTGGTGGATTGGGATATTACAACTAAAGGAAAGGAAAAGAAAGGAAAGGAAAGGAGGCGGGAAAAAGATATATATACATTGCCTCATAGTAAACATTGAAAATAGACTAATTTGGATATATCAAGAGCTGATGGATTAACTTATTTGATTTAAAAGACTTGATTGATATATTTATTCAACAAAGAGTAGAGGAACAGTGGTTGTTTTCAGTTATGTCTACATCTTCAACTATTACCACAACAAATAAGAAAATTATCTCTCTGCCTACCGCTGTAACCCCAAATTCGACGTATTTAGCTTCTAGAAGAACATCGGAAGATATGTCGGCGATGGGGAAGACGCCCTCTATGCAGGCTCTTCAAAATATGTTACAAGCCGGGCTTCCGGTTTGCTCTTCGTAGCCGCCAGACGGTCCCTCGGGACCGCCAGCCCCTTCGCCTGTAAAGAGCCGCCTTTACAATGGAAAGGCGGCTCAAAAAACTCCATTTCCAGGAGGAAATGTGAGAAAGAGCAGGTGAGTGTAGGTAGAGCTCTCCGCGTAGTCCCCAGAGTTTTTTTTTTACTCTTGGGGGCGAGAGGATGCGGCTCCCTATAGCATTCGCCGTTTGCTCCGGGCGTTGGGAGACCTCTGCTTTTTTGCAGAGCAAGGCTACGAAAACAAGCTTTTCAAGATAACTAACAGATTAACCAAAGAGGATGAGATCTGGATCTGGACCTGTGACCCTAAATTGCAAGTATTAATACTTATTTCGCAAAGGATATTCAATAAAGTAAAAAAGATCTTTTAAAATGGTGACTGCCGAAATTGGAGCAGGGAAGCTGAAAAGGGAAAGTCCTTCCGTTTCTTATTAAGCCACAAAGTAGCGGAATAAATGCTCCTGGCTACATTTGAAGAAAAAGCTCCACTTTTGTGTTTTCTCCTTCCTGGAGATTTGATTTGATACTGATCTTGTTTGGAAAGAGGCTTGGTTTTTTTTTTCTTTTCTAAAAAAGTTTGCCTGTGTGGAAATATGGCGTTTAGGCTTACAAAGCTGGACAAACAAGCAGGGGGGGGATTCCCCCATCCACAAACTATATGAACAAGTTCTTAACTTACAGTCTCAGAAAACTGATTTTAGTATAATTGAATTTCTTCTGGAGGAGATTGTAAGAAGGGATGAGATTATGAATCAGAACTTTGAGAAATTTAAGCAGGAAACTAAAGAATTGGTGCAATCAAAGTTTGATATTTTGCATCGAAAGATTATAAAAATGGCTAATGGCTTCTCAGAATTTATGATCAGGCTGGATACAAATACTAATCTATTAGAGTCTAAAGTGGAAGATATTGAGGACAATTTGGAAAATAAAATAGAAAAAATTGAAAATGATTTGATAAAAATTCAAGACAATAGCTTAGAAGAAAAACCTGAAATGGATTGCAATGTAGAAAATATACAGCAACGTATTGAAAAGGAAGTTTTAACGATGCAATATAATTTTACTGAATATGCGATCAGACTGAGAGGATTACAGGAAAATAACAGAGAGGATTTAAGGAAAATACCTTCTGAAGTTCTGGCTGGGATTTTAAAGGTTCAACCTGAGGAGATATTTTGTAGGATCGATAGAGTTTATAGAATAAACTCCTGGATTGTAAAGCAAAGGCAATTGCCTAGAGATGTGGTGATTTATTTTACAGATAAAGATATAAGAAATAATATTGTGCAGAAATCTTTTAAGTCTACTTTGCAACTCTTTGGAAGAAAGATTTGGATTTATAAAGAGCTCCCGCCTAAGATATTATTGGAAAGAAAGAAATTTGATTTCTTGGTGGCTGAGCTTAAAAAAAGAAATATCTTTTTTTTTATTGAAAAAGTTTTCAAATACAAATTTTCCCCCCTTTTTTCCCCCTCTCCCTCCCCCTCCCTAACCCCCCCTCCCCACCCATCCCCCCCTGTGACTTCTTCATAACAAAAAAAAACCTAATTCATAACAGATTACTTACTCCCTCCTCTAGATATTGACCTTTACTTACTAAAAATATTATTAATATTATAACATCCCCCTTTATCCATACATATCAAAAAAGAGAAAAGAAAGGGAAAAAAAAGACATTATACTATGACATTATAGAATAACTTCTCCACTTTAAAACTATACTATAAGTCCTACTTTAACATTTAATCTTCTATATATATTACTATAACATTTCAAAGCGGCCTTCCCCATAAAATCTAGTTTAACATTTATTCCACTCTATCCATTTCCTCCACTCCCCTAAATATAACACTTAAAAATCCCTTTTCTTAGACTAATCAATCTACTAACTAGCTTATTCACCCACTATCATGCAAAATTGCCATACACAACATTTCTTAACATCTTTGATTCACTGCCCACACTACTTAAAAATATATGTCTATATTTTCCATTATATCTAAATAAAAAAAAAGAAAAGACAATGACTTTAAATTTATAATCCATATAGTATCTTCTTTGAGGTCTTTCCACTGGATTGGTAGAACCAACATCCATAATCGGGTAACATAGCTTACTGGTGCAACAGTTTATTCAGGATCTTCAATCATATCTGCCCCCATCAGTAGTAAATATCTTCTTATATGTATAAAAGTAAAAACAACCACCCGAGTGACATTATAATTATATTCCATATAGTAATAATTGTGGGTTTCATCAGGATTATTAATTCCCATCATCGTAGTGGGTAACAACCCGATCTTCTGCATGCCCCAGCATAATTCTCTTGCCTTGTGATTCAAGATAATATAATATGTTTATCAATACAAAAAGAAATTCCAAAATGGATAATTCAAATCCATCAGTTTAAGGCTCGTTTCACGTCCCCAGATTACGGCCATGCAGAGATCTGCCACAAACCTCAGGATGATATTAACCAATACGTCGCCTCTTCTGTGTTTACACATAATCGTTCATATTTTAAAATCACTGGCTTCACTGTTGCCTGATTTAGAAATTTCTGTTTTTATACCACCTATTTCTTTTTTTCTTTTCTTTTTGTGGGTTTGGTTTCCATCCTGGTTCCCTTTCTACAAAATGTGTATCATCTGGTCGGTTTTTATTCTGCTTTGTAGATTGGTCTTGTTGCTTTTGCTTTTGTATTTCATATTTCTTTTTTATCCCTTGTATATCCCCTAATTGGTTTCCATGTTTATCCTTGCCTTGATAAGTCATCACATTAAGATTAGATGCCTCTTCTCTCAAATTTGTAGATAGTCCAGCTGGGGTATCCAATGAATCCAAAGGCAATTCATCTGGTACAGTCTCTGTAATTCGATATTTTACCTTTATTTCCGGCTCCTTCTGCTTATCCTGTATTATACCTGGAGATGTTAAGTTCATTTTCAACCTATTTTGATAAAATTCTTCCGCTCTTTCAACAGTATTTAGCTGATATCTTTCTCCTTGGTATCTAAATATAATACCAACTGGGGCGTCCCACCTGTAGGAGATATTTCTCTTTTTTAACTCATTCACCAGAAAACCAAATTTCTTCCTTTCCATCAATATCTTAGGTGGGAGTTCGTTGTAAATCCAAATCTTTCTTCCATACAATTGCAAATTAGAATTGAAGGAATTTTGAACGATATTATTCCTAATTTCTTTATCTGTAAAATAAATCACCACATCTCTAGGCAATTGCCTTTGCTTAGCAATCCAAGAGTTGATTCGATAAACTCTGTCGATCCTACAAAACACTTCGTCAGGTTGAACCTTTAGAATCCCAGCTAGAAATTCAGAAGATATTTTCCTTAAATCATCTCTATTATTTTCCTGCAAACCTCTTAATCTTATCGCATATTCTGTGAAATTATATTGTACCATTAAAATCTCTTTTTCAATCTTCTGTTGCAGATTTTCTGCATTACCATACTTTTGATCAGCATCCATTTTAGGTTTTTCTTCTAAACTATTATCCTGAGTGTTTGTCAAATCATTTTCAATTTTTTGAATTCTATTGTCCAATTTATCTTGAATTTCTTCCATTTTAGACTCTAGTACATTAGTATTTCTGTCCAACTGTATCATAAATCCTGTAAAACCATTAACCACTTTTGAGAATTTTTTCTCCAAAAAATCAAACTTAGATTTCACCAATTCTTTAATTTCCTGCTTAAATTTTTCAAATTGCTGATTCACAATCTCCTCCCTTCTTTCAATCTCCTCTATAAAAAATTCTATTATATTAAAATCAGGTTTCTGAGACTGAAGAATTAAGACTTGTTCCTTTAAGTTGTTGGTGGGGGGATCCCCCCCCTTCTTGTTTATCTGACTTTATGAGTCTCAGTGCCATGTTTCCGCCCAGGCAGGCTTTGTTAAAAAAAAAGCAAGAAAGACTTCTTTCCAGTCAACAACAATATCAGATCTCCAAGGGAAAAAAAAGAGAAAAAGACACAGGAGCGAAGTTTTGTCTACAAATGTAGCCAGTGGTATTTATTCCGCTACATTGTAGTAATAGAAAACGGAAGGACTTTCCCTTTCAGCCTCTCCTCCAGCCAACGCCATTTTAAAAGGCTTTTTTTTTTCCTCTTTCTTTTCCTCCTCTCTCTTAAGTAATTTTTTTTTTAAAAAAATCAGTAAAATACTTGCGGTTCAATATTACAGGTCCAGCTCACATTTTCTTTGAGTAGTTTGTTAAATTTGCAGGCTTGCTTTTGACGCCTGGCTCTGCATCAGCAGAGGTCTCCCAAAGCCCGGAGCGGCGGCTGGGGATACGGGGCATCTCATCCGCTCCATCCCAAAAGTAAAAAAAAAACTTTTGGGACTCCGCAGAGAGTTCTACCCACCCCTGCCGGCTCTATCTCCGTTTCCTCATGGAAACGGAGTTTTTTCGAGCCGCCATTCCATTGTGAAGGCGGCTCTAACAGGCGATGGAAGCTGACGATCCCAAAGGAACGTCTGGCAGCGACAAACAGCAACCCGGAAGTCAAAAAAAAAAAAAAAGAAAGAAATATCTTATTCAGATGGAATGTTCCAGTTGGTATAATATTGAGATATCAAGGAGAAAGATATCAATTAAATACTGTTGAAAGAGCGGAAGAATTTTATCAAAAATTTTTAAAAATGAACTTAACATCTTTATGCACAACACAAGACAAGCAGAAGGAGTTAGAAATAAAGGAAAAATATCGAGTTACAGAGGCCCTTGCAGATGAATTGCCTTTGGATTCTCCAGATACCTCAGCTGGATTATTTATAAATAAGAGAGAAGTGGCATCGGATTCTAAAGTGACGACTCGCCAAGCTACAGATAACCATGGAAATCAACTAATTAATATACAACTTATAGAAAAGAAATATGAGTCACAAAAACAAAACCAACAAGATCAAGTTATAAACCAGAATGAAAACCGATCAGTTGATACACAACTTGCAGAAAGGAAATCAGGATGGAGATCAAACCCACAAAAAGAAAGGAAAAAAAGAAATAGGTCTCACAAAAATAAAAAATTTTAAATTAAGCAATAGCGAAGCCAGTTATGTGGTTAATATCATCCTGAGGAGAGTGACAGACTTCTGTAATGCCATAATTTTGGGATGTGGAAAGGGCCTTGAATTGTTGGATTGGAATTATCTATTTTTGGTTTTCTTTTTATTGATCAACGTATTATATCTATGCTGAGCTATAAGGCAAGAGAGTTATGCTGGGGCATGCAGAAGATCTGGTTGTTACCCCATTATGAGAATGGGAAATAATAATCCTGAAGAAAGCCACTATTACAGATATTATATGGATTACAATTATAAAGTCACTCGGGTGGTTGTTTTCTTTTTTATATATATATATGAAGATATTCATTATTGATGGGGGCAGATGATAACTGAGGATTTTGAATATTCTGTTGCAACTGGGATCTTATGTTACCCTAATCCGGATGATGGAGTCAGCAATCCAGTGGAAAGATATCAAAGAAGATATTATATGGATTATAAGTTTAAAGTCATTGATTTTGTTTATATAAGGGAATATTTTTTTTAGTAGGACGGGCAGAAGAACAAAGATATTAAGAATTGTTGTGTATGGTAATTTTGTAGGAAAGTGGGTGGAGACAGGCTAGTGTATTGATTGTATAGATTAAGAAAAGGGATGCTTAAGAGATATATTTATGGGAGTGGAGGAAATGGATAGAGTAGAACAAATGTAAAACTAGAATTCATGGGGCAGGCTGCTTTGAAATGTCATATTAATATACACAAAAGATTAAATGTTAAAGTAGGATTTATTATATAGTTTTAAAGTGGATGGTTGTTTTGAAATGTTATATTAATATATAGACATAAGTATGGGGGAGGAGAAAAAAGGGCAGATTATTGATAAATTGGGAGTTATAATAATGTTACTGTGTTAAATTAGAAGTTATTACATAGTGTTATAATGGAATGCTATTTTGAAGTGTATGGTAAGAGGGGGAAGTAATAATATTAATAATATTACTAGAAGTAAGGGTCAGTATTTGGAGGAGGGAGTAAGGGGATGGTAAAATATTATATAATCTGTTATGTATTAGGTTTTTATTTTGAAGAAGTCACAGGGGGGAGGGGGGTTGGGGTGGTGAGGGGGGGTTAGGGAGGGGGGGAAAGGGGGAAAAATTTGTAATTGAAAACTTTTTCAATAAAAAAAAATATATGTTACAAGCCATCCAGGAATCAATGGCTAAAAACCAGGAGTCGACATCTAAGAACTTTGAGGACTTGGGAGCAGATGTGAAAGCGGAAATGAGAGGGGTTAAAGAAGAAATTAAACAGATGTGAACTGGGAGATATACGACAGACATTAATACAACAAGAGGAAAAAATGAAGGAGATAGAGAAGAAGACGGAGAAATGCGAAGGACGGATGGATAGTTGGGAGAAGAGACAAATAACCATAAATAGAGAATTAGAAGAAGAAATAATTTTTCTGGAAATGGAGCGATCTTCTTTTTTCCTTAGAATACAGAATGTGGCAGAAGAGAAAGGGGAAAAACTGGATGACATTGTAGGAGAAATAGTTGCAGAAACTTTGGAGGCAGATAGACTCATGATCCAACGGGATATTGATGAGGCCTTTAGAGTATTCACTAGCTACGCAAAAAGGAACAATCTTCCTCGGGAAATTCATGTTCGTTTTAACAAGAAAGCTTTGTGTGAAGAATTTTATAAACGAACAAGGGATCAAACTATTACATATAAAGGCCAACCGATGATAGTTTTGAAACAAATGCCACGTCGGGTAAGGGAACAGAGACGCAGATATCAATTTTTGACGACTTTCCTGAGGAAAAATGCAATTTCGTATCGTTGGTTATTGCCTGAAGGTTTATTGATGACATGGAGGGATAAGAAGGTGAGGATTCGGAGTCTTCAAGAAGCAAGAGAATTCATGGAACAACAATTTAATTTGTCAGAATTAGATGTTGAAGGAGAAGGGGAAAGTAGAAGTTTGGAGGAATCGCAAGAGGAAGAAGAGGTAGAGGAGAGGAGAGAAGGAAAGGCGGGAAAGAAGGGTGGGGGAATACGAAAAGTCGAGGAATTAACAGCACCTCAGAGGGAGACAAGACAAACAGCTAAGAAGGCTATAACAGTGGGAAAGTAAAAACTAAGGTGAGAAAAGGAAATGGGGGAATTAATGCGTTTGATATCTGTAAATATTAACGGTTTAAATGCTCCTAATAAACGTAGTAGGATTTTGAATAAATTAAGAAAGGCTAAGTATGATATTGTCTGCATGCAGGAGACTCATATAAAAAAAGATCAAAACCATTTGTTAGAATGCCGGGCGTTGGGTAAAACTTATACTTCATTAGCAGGTCAAAAAAAAAGAGGGATAGTGGTATATGTACGACATCATTTGAAATCCCAACAGGTTTTTGCTGACCAGGAAGGCCGGGTTCTCATGCTCGAAATAGAAATTGCCCAGTGGAAGTCTTTATTGGTTTGTATTTATGCCCCTAATGATAATCAGAGGACTTTTTATCAAAACTTATATGTTAAATTGGGGGAACTGGAATATGAACATGTCTGTCTAGTGGGGGATTTCAATGCTGTAACGGATAGAATGCAGGATTATGTCCCGGTAAACATACAAGGAAGGTTAAAGGATATTAAGAGAACATTACCAAAAATATGTAATGATTTAAGGGAGGAATTTGGATTACAGGATATATGGAGGTTGAGAAATCCCAATAAAAATCAATATCCTTATTTCTCTCCCAGACACCACTCGTGGACCCGAATAGATATGATATGGATGTCTCTTGAGTTGAGGGGGCTGGTCTTGGAAGTGGAAATAGGGCCCAATCAGTGGGCAGATCATAACCCGCTAATGGTAATTTGGAAGATCCCACATTGTAGGAAGAGTAGATGGAGAATGAATATAGGTATCCTGAAAGATGAAGAATTCATGAGTAAATTTAAGAAGGAGTTATATCTTTTTTTCCAGGAAAATAAGAAAGAGGATACTTCAATATACAATACATGGGATACGGTTAAGGCAGTGATGAGGGGATGGTTAATCAAATATATGATTGACAAACGTAGGGCGGGTAAGAAACACTGAGACAACCTCTTGAATAAATTACAACGGGTGGAAGAAAGGATGCAAAATGGATTAACCCAGACAACATTGATAGAGGAAAGGGAGTACTGGCAACACCAGATTAAATTATTAGATCAAGAGGAATTAGCAAATAAACTAAAGTGGACTAAACAAAATTTTTTTGAAAGGGCGAATAAAACAGGAAAATGGTTGGCTTACCGGCTTAGAAAGGAGCAGGAACAACGGAGAATAGAAGGGCTGAAAGATGTAATTGGGAATTTCCATTGTACTAAAGAAGGCAAGAGAATGGTAGCTCAGGATTTTTTCACACAGCTTTATCAGAAAGGAGAGGAAAATATCTGTGAAATTCGGAAATATTTGGAAAAGACAGACTTGCCTAAAGTCTCAGAAACAATGAAGGAAATTCTTAATACGGAATTTACAATGGAGGAAGTAGAAACAGTTATGAAAGCACAGGCGAATGGCAAAACCCCGGGTAGAGATGGCCTTCCAGTTGAATTATACAAAATAGTGTTTGACGTGATAGGAAGACACATGACGGATTTATTCAAGGCAGTTATGAAAGAGGCTCAGGTTCCAGTATCTTGGACTGAGGCTTATATTTCTATTATCCCAAAAGAAGGAACTGATCTATCTCTTATTAAGAACTATAGACCAATATCATTACTATACTCCGATTATAAAATATTTGCGGGGGTTCTTGCAGCTAGGCTTAGCTGCTTCCTTAACCAATTCATTCACTCAGACCAAAACGGCTTCCTTCCTAATAGATATCTACGAGATAATCTTAGAATTATCATGAATACACTAGAATTTTTCGAAAATCGCCCGGATAAACAATTAGCTTTAATTTTTGTTGACGCCCAAAAGGCGTTTGACAGAATCAGTTGGGAATTTATGATTTCTCAATTGGAATATATGGAGTTTGGTGGGAATTTTATTCGGGCAATTTGAGCTATCTACCGGGAGCAGACTGCAAGAGTTCTCATAGATAGAGAGGAGACGGAGAGAATTCAAATTCGTAGAGGTACAAGACAGGGATGTCCCCTTTCCCCATTGCTATTTGTATTAACTTTAGAGCCCCTGCTTAGAGAAGTGAGAGGAAACACGGAAGTAAGAGGAATGAAGATTAGGCAGGAGGAAGTTAAAGTTCAGGCTTATGCAGACGATCTTGTATTTATCTTGGATCAACCACTGGACTCGGGCCTGAAATTATTATGCTTGATTAGAGAGTATGGGAAGGTAGCGGGGTTAAAGATGAATGAAGAAAAAACTAAAATCCTAGTGAAAAATATGACTCAGATGCAAAGGCAACAGCTGGAGCAGTTAATGGGCTTAAGAATAACAAATAAAATTAAGTATCTGGGTATATGGTTGACCGCCAGATGTTCCTCCATAAAGGAGGATAACTATCTTCCTCTTTACAGCCAGATGCTCAGAGACTTAGAAAGATGGAAAAATCTCCAGCTATCAATTTTGGGAAGGGTGGCAACCATTAAGATGCGCGTGTTACCCAAATGGTTATTTCTATTCCAAACAGCCCCGGTAAGGTTGAATAAAGAGTTTTTTACAAATTTGGATAGGAGTATATCTAAATTTATCTGGCAGGGAAAGAGGCCGCAGATTAGACTTAAAATGTTACAAGAACCCAAAAATAGAGGAGGATTTGGACTCCCAAATTGGGAGCTCTATCACCAAGCAGCGAACTTGATTTGGGTGAGAGAATGGATGGTCCTACAAAAGAGACGACTTTTGACATTTGAGGGAGCCGGTCTTCAACATGGCTGGCACTATTTTCTATGGCCGGGAGCATCCGGCCGCCCTAGACACTTTGATGATCACTATTTACGTAGGACGCTTGGGTACACTTGGGAAAAGGTTAGAAGAAGAGTATATACAAAAGTTCCATGTTGGATTTCGGCACAGGAAGCTCAGGCTTACCCGACATTGTATAAAGGGGAGAAAACCTTGACGTATGAAGGTTTCTTGGATGTTCAGGGTAATCCGAAGTCACGAGAATTATTAAATCTTCAAGGATATAAGATAGACTGGTGGTCTTATTCGCAAGTGCACTCCAGGTATAAAAAAGATTTACATAGTGAAGGAATCTACCGTAAAAGACAAGAATTGGATAAGATCTTATTAGAAGGAGGGAAGGGGATATTATCTAAATGTTATGCACATTTATTGTCTCTGCAGATAGGACAGGATGTAGTGAAGGATTGTATGATAGCATGGGGGCGAAATTTTGGATACCCCCTTGACTTCCAGCAATGGGAACAGATTTGGTTGAAAAATATGAAATTAACCATGGCCTCCTCATATAAAGAAAACATATATAAAATGATCTACCGGTGGCATCTACCCCCGGCGAGATTAGTTAAAATGTTTCCCGGGACATCTGCCTGCTGTTGGAAGTGCGGTTACAGCAATGGAACCTATTTTCACCAATGGTGGACCTGCCCGCAGGCGGTTAAATATTGGAAAAAAATATGGCAATGGATTTTGGAAATTACACAGATTAATTTGGAATTAAGACCTGAGATTTTCCTATTGGGGGCAAAACCTTTGAATGTTAAATCAGATATATGGTTCTTGTTGATTCACATTATCACTGCAGCAAGATTAGCGTATGCGCAGGAGTGGAAAAATCAATACTTACCGATAGATTTGAAAATAATATATAAAATTAATGAGTGTGCGGAATCAGATAGACTAACTAGATTGATCAATGGTAAAAAAGATTCAGAATTTTATAACAGTTGGAAAGTATGGTACAATTGGGTCCAGAAAAGGTGGGATAGAATAGATATATGATGATGTATATATATATGGTGGCAAATATGTATGTATAAAGGAATGATTTTATACTTATGGACAATGTAATCATATTATACCATGGTGGCAGGATTGTATATTTTATTTGTGTATTAGTGTATAGAATATATTAATAAAAATTATATATATAAAAAATAGAGATACTATTAATTGTATATTGTGTTGAAAGCAGAAATGGTTAAGTTGTGATTTGGAGGAATATATGGGGAAAATTATTTAGTTTATTATTATTGGTAAATATAATTAATTGATTTGTAAGAAATGAGATTGAATGGAAATAATTGGAATATTCATGTTCATATTGATTAATATACAAAAAAGATAGTTATATAACTAATTGATTTATATAAAAATGTTAAATTTGTATTAAACAACTGTAATATCACATAATTAACCAATGTGAGGATGGATATAAAAATAGATGACAATGGGAAGGGGTATAATATAGAATAGAAGGGAAAAATTGAATTTGATTAAGATTAGAGATGAGGATGAAGGGTAATATTGGTTTTTTTTAAAAAAAATAGATGAGGAATAAATATGGCAAAAAGGAAATATAGGAATTGTAAATTTAATTGAAATGACTAAACACTGTTTAAATTCGTGAACCGGCCAAATACTCTGTTCAAAGAAAATACATTGTATGTTTGTATGTGTGTTTCTAATTGTTGCTATTTATTCATATTTATTCTCTTTTATTCTTTAAAGTTTAACAATTCATTCTTTATCTTAATATCTTTATATTTGTTTGGGGTTGCCTTTCTTCCCTTTCATCTTTTTTATTGTACAGCAATCTTTCTCCTCAAACCTACCACCTCTCTCTTTTCTTTCCTGCTTACTTTCTCTTCCCCCCCCTTCTCCTCCTCCCTACTTCCCCTTCCTTTCTCCTTCTCCTCCTCTCTTCCTCCCTCTCTTACCCTCACTCCGACTCTAAGTTCCCTTCCCTTCCTTCCTCCCTTCTCTTCCTTCCCTCTCTCTCCTTCCTTCTTCCACCTCTCTTCTCCTTCCTTCATCCCTCTCTATTGCTGTATTCATTTTCAATTTTACATTTTCCAATATGGAGTTCAGGCAACCCTGGTCTTTCTTTCATTTATCAAGTATATTTCTCAAAATTTCCTCTCATCTTTTTAATTATTACCAGTATATTTCGTCTTATTCCATTTTTTCTTTTAAATCTTTACTCAAACAATCTTCCAATCCTTAGACTTTTTACTTTTAACAATATATTTTTACTTTACTTCGTACAAGTATATAATTTGAATCATTTTTTGCATTTCAATTTCATTGTTTTAATTTCATTTAATTTCCATATTCCATCTTATTCAATTAATTCTTATATTATAATTTATTCTCTCCTTTTAGTGCTTCTTCCAATATCATTCTTTCTTTCACATTACATTGTTCTATTTTTCATTTAACAGCATTTTCACATATAATTTCTACAACTAGCATCCTTCTCTTTATTAACAAATTAACGTTTAATGAAGTTAAAAGAATATTAGATTCTAGAATTTATAGAGGACAGTTGCAATATTTAATTCATTGGAAGAGGTATCCCATTTCAGAAGTCACCTGGGTAAAAAGCTGGATAGTCAATGCTAACAGATTGGTTCAGAAGTTCCATGAAAAGTATTCACACAAACCCACAGGGGATCTTGTGGGTGGCAGGGGAGGTTAGTTTTATATGTGTATGTGTTGTTATATTTAATCTAATTGCAATCTTTATGCATTCTATGTCGTTGGAGGAGTTTCTTTTCAATTGAGGGGGGGCAGCCTGTTGAGCCCGAATTTGACATATGTGTAGCCATTTTATTTAGTTCTCTATTATAATCATTTGTTCCTTTTCTTTCTCTTTACTTGGTAAGGGGGGTTTTCTGGCTCGCCGCATTCTTAAGGTGGGGGGAAGAGCGAATAGATAGTTATGATTGTTTTGGCTAGGTGACTTTCTTTCCTGTAGAAACAGAGGCTGCTCCTGGTGAAAATGGAAGGTGGAGTTTGAAGACACCAGGAAATGTGGATTGAGTGTTTATTGGAGAATGTGACTTTTGAGGGATGTTTCTAATTTACAATATTATGTAGTGTAATTCTGGTTTGTGTCAGATCCAGAATTACAACAGACTTTGCCAATTTGATGCCTACCTAAATAAAAGAAGTTTGTTTGGTAAGATGGACATTGCCTATTTCTTTTTTTGAATGGGTTTCATCACTTGGAAACCTGACAACCGCTGCTAGCCAAGCCTCACCCTAGCTCTGGAGATAAAAGGTAGGGGGCAGAGATGAATAGGTATGGCAGACAACTATTCATCTCTCTGCCAGTCCACCACTGATAACCTGCACTTCCGAAACCTGTCTGGAAATTATCAGAATTCGACTCTGCAGTGCCTTCTGAGTGTGTGTGTGTGTGTGTGTGTGTGTGTGTGTGTATCTGTTGCTGGAAGAAAGCAAGCACACCTTCCAGGTCTTCCTTTGCAAGTGTGGGAAGAGAGAGAGAGAGAAAGAGACTCCTGGTGTATTTAGGGAAAGGGAGCGAGCGTCACTTTCCACAGGACTTAGAGACTTTGTAGTCTGCTGTGAGAGAGCAGCTGCTGGTGCTCCTAATAAAGGATGTTTCATTAACTACAAAGGGCTTGTCGTGTTTGGGAGCTGGGTCAGAACACCTCTCTGGTAGCAGCCACCCCCTTCTCCCTCTCCCTTCCTGCTGCCAGGCAATCCTGTGTTCCCTGCTGCTGCCAGACATGGTTGCAGAGGCCAGTGTGCCAGATGGCATTGCCGCTGGGCTCAGGAGAGGCCAAAAAGAGGGAATTGGGGATGGTCAGAGACCTACCAGAAGCACGAGCCCTGCCCAAACTTCCTGGGGTGGCTCGAGTACAGCTGCTGGTGGCCCATGGCAGTAGTTGCATGGCTCGGATACCGAAAAGGAAAAGGAAAGGCTGAATGGCTCAGGCACAGAGAAAGGGAGTGAGTGAGCCTCCCTGCTCCTGCTCCCTTCCCCTCGGGTGACATCACGGCATGAAGCAGCTCTAGTAAGCGGCCGGGCAGCAAGGAGAGCCGCTCGGCAAGGAGAGCCCGGGCAAGGTGAGGAGTGGCTGGGAGGGGAGGGGTGAGGCTTCAGCAGGTTCACCAAACTGAACAAAAAGTTAGCTACCAGTTCTACTGAAACAGTGTGAACTGGCTGAATCCCACCACTGGCTATAATCACAACAAAACATAATATTGATAACAGAATATTTAGAATACCTTCCCCAATACTGAATGGTGGTGTAATAGTTTATGAGAATGTCCTTGAAAAATAGAAGTTGAAAGAGGAGCAACAATCTAGGCAACAATTAGCCTGTAGAAGCAATTGGGATATGGCAAATGTCCCAGAAGGGACATTCCCTAATTTCTTGGCCTGTAAATGGGATGTGAGAGAGATGTACTTTCAGATTTGCAAAATCTTGTTACTGTAATCTTACAATAAAGATAGTGTTTTGTTGAAAGAAAATGTACCATGGTTAAACTCATATTTGAAGCTTGTCTGGACTTCTAAGAACTGACAGATGCTTTACAGATATGTTGGGAGTATCATTCCCTAAAATCCAAGTCTATACAATTATCATACTAATTAGAAACCTGGGAGTTTGTAGTTTCAACAATCTTGAAGGCAGCAGATTGGGAAGGCAGATCATATATTTAAATTTGGAAGCAAAAGGGTAATAGATTTCAGATCAGCTATAGATACTGTTTGTTCTGAAACACAGAACCTGGAACAGTCTTGTCCAGCTTGATCTCTTTCAACTACAATTCCAACCAGCATGTCCAGTGACATTCCATCTCATTTCAAATATACCAATTTGAGAACAACTCTGTATCTTAAAGTTTGGTTTGGTCTTTTAAGTAGACTCACTTGTTTTGTTTCATTTATATTATGAGGTTTATACTTGCCATTTATCTTCATGAGATATAGGTAAATATTTGTAGTTTGCTTGGAGGTACTTCCATGGAGCTTTAATCTGGCAAAGATGTTACTTAATTGATACATTTTCTCTCGTCAAAAGATTGTTAAATCAGGTTACAAAATTTGTTTTGCTTGAACTAAGAAAATATTTGTAATATTCTATAATATTCTGATTAAGGGTGGATCTTCAGGCAGTCATTCATGCCCTAGTCATCTCATAGCCCAACTATTGCAACACTTACATGAGTCTGTTATTAAATACCACTCAGAATCTTCCACTGGTCAAGCATAGAGTGGTGCAGACATGAAAGTTGCATTGGTTACTAGTCTGCTTCCAAGTGTAATTTGAAGTGCTGGCTATTACCTATAAAGCCCTACATGGCATAGGATCTGATTATTTGAGGAGCTGTCTATCTCCCATAGTATCTACCAATTGATTTGAGGTGAATGGGTTGGTGCATTATAGGTTCCTTTGATTAAACAATACTACCAGATAACATATCTTCTCTGTCGAACACCTGCCCTTTAGAATGAGATTCCTATCCAGATCAAGGTGGATCCTATCCTATTCGTTCTGATGACTGTCTATTCTCCTAGGCCTTGGATAGTGTGGTTGGTAGCCCCTTTATTAGATATTGTTGGTAGAATGTTTTGGGATTTTCCAGGTTTTACTGAAAGACTTTGACAGTTGCTATATTGTCTATGTTTATAAATCACACTAAACTAGAAGCAACTTGTATGGTTTTGTTCGGTTTAGTATGATAAGTGACTTTAGAAATAGTTGTGAAGAATAATGTCTTTTCCTGTTTAAGATTGCCATTGGTATTCTAATATTTAAGGTCAAACAGGGACATCCCAGTTAGTTCACAAATGAATTTAAAATGTATAAATAAGGAAAGAAAGCAGGCAAGGAGCCAAATATTTTCATAAAGTCTGTTCTGCAGTCGCAGCTAAAAATGCAGTTAGAGAGCCACTCATAATTAACATCACTGATTGTGTAACACTGATGAAAATCTGTGTAAAGCTGTTTTATAAGGTTTTACCATTTTCCGGAGCCATTAGCTCTGGTAATCAAACACTCCTTGTGAGAATATGTCTTATAAATAGGCAATATATGAAAGGTGATGTCTTTCTAAATATCATTGTGTTTTTTGTTTTTTGTTTTAAAAAAATTGATTTATATGCCGCCCTTCTCCGGAGACTCAGGGCGGCTTACAATGTGCTAAGCAATAGCCTTCATCCTTTTGTATATTTATACAAAGTCAGCTTATTGCCCCCACAACTGGGTCCTCAATTTACCTACCTTAGAAAGGATGGAAAGCTGAGTCAACCTTGAGCCTGGCGAGATTCGAACCTGCAGTAATTGCAGGCAGCTGGTCTTAATAACAGGGTGCTTTAGACCACTGTACTACCAAGGCTCTTGGTAGTGTGACTGAATTGGAGATTTGCTTCAATCCAGTGGAGCCTGATTGCAATACATGCCCTTGTTTTGCTACTTGATTAAAGTGAGCTCCTTCCCCTCCCCTCCCTACTACTAATGCTGTGTTGATTAAGAAGCAGTCTCTTTGCGATTGCATGTTAATGGATGGATGGGATTGAAATAAATAGGATGAGTCCAGAGGCAAATGTAAATGGGCCCTCTTTTCTGCCACTTGTTCCATGAATAATCTGGAAACAGGGCATACTGTTTTAGATGAGCATAGATTGATCAATCACTTATACAAATTAGATCAAAGCTACTTAAAATTAGATTATGGATCTCATCTAACCAATTAGCACACAAGAGAGTAAGGATCCAAAATCAGTCATACTTTGAATTCATTGAGGCTTAAGTAATCAGGGCTAACTGAAGTTCCATTGATTTCAGGGGTTCTACTATGACCACCTCTGGATTTGGACAGGTTTTGTAATTGCATGCCACTATTTTGGAATGGTTACTATCGTATACCGTGTTTTCTCGAAAATAAGATTTGGTCTTATATATTTTTTGCTCCAAAAGACACATTAGGGCTTATTTTCAGGGAAACACAATATCAGGGTGATCAGCCCAGCTGGGCGCCCCACCCCCAGGCACATGCACAAGAGGCACCGAGCGCACGGGAACCAATGGTGTCTGACAGCAACTGCAGCCCTCTAGCCCCTCTGGGACTGCACAGCCCACACAGCACAGTTGAATTGATTACCTGTCTACGCAACAGACGGAGGCAGAGGCATAGGGGAGGCACACGATCTGGATGTGCCACGTGGGCCATGGGAAAACCAAGAGTCAGTGGGCCGGAACGGGCAAGCAGCTGTGGGAGGCTCGTTTTTGTGCAGCGGCAGCAGATAGAGGCAAACATGTGGTGGGAAGGCAGCCTATCCTGAAATACAATACGGGCTGTAGGCAAGCCAAGAGACATGAAGGTGAGCCTCCCGTGACCACCCACCCATTTCATCCCATCATCTCGGCTTGCCTGCGGCTCGCATGGCACATTGGGATCGCCTGCCATCCCCCAACACCTCTGCCTCTGTCTGCTGTTGATGTTGCCATGCGAAGATGAGCCTCCCGTCGTCAGCTGGTCATTCCAGCCCATCAACTCTCAGCTTTGCCACCTCACATGAGGCATGTCTGGATTGCGTGCCTCCCCTCCCCCTCCCTCTGCCTCCACCTACTGCTTGGACAGGTAATCAACTCACTTGCGCTGCACGGGCTGCAACTACTGCTGGACACTGTTGGCCCCCCCATGCTCTCGCTGCCTCCAATGCTGGCCATGCCCCCCCAGCTGCTGACGACCTTAACTGAGGTTTATTTTGGTGGGAGGGCTTATATTAGGAGCATATAAATCAGGCTAGGGCTTATTTTCTGGTTAAGTATTATTTTCAGGGAAACATAATGTTATCAAGTATATCCCTCTAAATAGCATGTATATAAATAATGACTTCTCCAAAATAAGAAATGAGCAGAGGGAGAGGCTTGAAGAAATTCTTTGGTTACCAATCAGGGATCATAATGTCAGTAGTGTTAAGTAGCATGTTTATTTCTTAGCAACAGTTTAACTGTATTTTCACAATACAACTGATTTAGTCATCCCTTGCCTTTCATTACTTGACTTTTTTTTCTTTCTGCAGTATTGGTTGCATCACACCTTTCTCATTTCTCCTCTCAAAGGAGGCTACAATTTGTTCTAATTATTTCTGTTTTTACAAAGAGAACCAGATTGGTGTAATGGTTAAGGTGCTGTTTTAATCCAGCCTTGGATGCTTGGCAACTGACTCACATTTGTAATGGTTGCAGTGTCCCGGGGTGATGCAGTCTCTTTTTGTGACCTTTTGAGAAGCAAAGTCAACGGGAAAACCAGATTCACTTAACCGTGTTACTAACTTAGCAACTGCAGTGATTCATTTAACAACTGTGGAAAGAGAGACTTCTGGTTGGCTCCGCGAGCTTCGCTGACGCTCCTCTGTGGGCACCCGATCCCCGGCACCGTAAAAGCCCCAGAACAGCCGAAAAACAGCTGTCTGGGGCTTGGAAACCCTCTGCCCGGGCAAAGGGGAGAGAGAAGAGCAGACAGGCGGAGGTAGAGCCCCCCAAGCACCCTAGGAGAAATCTTGGGGCGCGAAGGGTGAGAGCTCCCTAGAAGCCTGTCAATCTGCTCCGGACCTGGGACGACTCCGCTGATTAGCGGAGCTAGAAGCCGTGTCCAATTCTGCTGACAACAAGTGAGGGGATTCTTAATATCTTCAATTGCTGCAGGCAGAACAAGCCAGGAAAAGTCAGACTGCAAGTATTTACACTTAACCCCAAGGTTTATAGCCTCCTTTGGAAGTAACAATTTAGCAATTTGCAACAAAATGGCGATTGAAGCTTGAAAGGGAAGGGCGGAGAAAGTGAAAGTTACAGAAAGTTTCGTTTCACTGGTAGCCTCTTGCCTGGAAAGAACTTTCGTGTTGAGAGAAGGAGGATTTTAAACGTTAATTTATGATTGGGGAAATCCTTTGATTTTGGAACTTTTCCTTTTGGCTTCTGATTAAAATACAACAATCAATTTAAACTGAAAATGGCCTCAAAATCTGTAAAGACCGTTCCTATTAAAGGAACTGGGAGCGCTGGAAGCTCCCCAGCTCATACTCCTAGATTGCAAGCCTCTGCCCCCCCCCCAACAGACCCACAGACTTTAACATTTGAGATGATACAAGAAGCCCTACAAGCTACACAAAATAAAATTGCTACTGTGATTAATGAAAAAATTAATGAAACTAATGAAAAAATTAATGAAACTAATGAAAAAATTAATGAAACTAATGAAAAAATACAGGCTGTTTCAGAGGAGATTTTAATTCGGAATCGGCAAATTAGAGAAGACATATTATTGGCTCTTAAATGTTTGGCAGGTGATATTGAAATCGTGGATGATAAAGTTGAAGAAATTAAGCAATCTATGGAAATTTTGGATAATAAATTAGCAGACTCAGAATAGACTTGAAAGGGCTGAAGTTGATGTAACGATGTTACAATACAGAGATATGGAATTTGCTTTAAGATTCAGAGGGGTGAAGGAGAAAAAACAAGAGAACTTGAAAGAAATGATGTCAGAGGCATTGGCACAGTTGTTGGGGGAGACGAAAACTGAGCTGGGCTGGCAGATTGACAAGGCATATCGTGTCAATTCTTGGGTTGCCAGACAGAAACACTTACCAAGAGACATTGTAATATATTTTACTACAAGGAGATTACGTAACGAAATTTTACAGGCTACTTTTAAAAACAAGCTTCAGGTTGAAGGCCAGGAGGTGATGACAATGAAATAAATCCCCCCCTAAGATGTTGAGAGCCAGAAAGGAGTATGCTTTTCTGGTGGATGAGTTGAAAAAATGTCAATTACAGTATAGATGGGAGGTGCCAGCCGGCCTTGTCATGACTTATTCAGGAGAGAGATATCGGCTTAACACAATATGGAAAGCAAGAGATTTTTACATTAACGTATTAAAGGCTGGGACACCCAAATCACCAGAAGGAAAAAGAAAAAAGGGAGTAATGGAAGGAGAGAGAGAAGAGCTACTGACAGTAGTTCAGGGGGGAGTTTTGACTGGTCAAGAAGAACAGCTACAAATTCAGATGGCTGTTCAAGATGTGGATTTAATTGATATATTTGAAGAACCAAAAGGATCAAAGACAGACTAGAGCAGCAACAGCCAAGCGCAAGGAAGAATTAAGACAACAACAACAACAACAACAACAACAACAATTTCAGATGGCAACCCAAGAAACTACCAAAACAGAAGCTGTGGGAGGAGCAAGACCTAAAGGTCAGATGAGGCAAGATCATCAGAAATTGCTCCAGATGCTTCAGAGGCCCAGAGATGGGAACTAGATTTTTGACTTGGAATGTCAATGGTTTGAATTCTCTACAGAAGAGAAGGAAAATATTTCACTATCTTAAACAATTTAAGAACGAAGTAATTTGTTTACAAGAGACTCATATTAGGATACAAGATCAAAAATATTTGACAAATGCAAGATTAGGTACACATTATGTAGCAGCAGCATCAGAGAAGAAAAACGGTATAGTTATATATTTGAAAAGAGACTTAATTGCAAAATTAGTTGAAGCGGATGATCAAGGAAGATTTTTAGCTATTGAACTTTTAATAAAAGGAGAAAAAACACTTGTAATTGGAGTATATGCCCTGAACCAACAACAAGAAAAATTTTATAATTTACTACATTCAAAGTTGACACAATGGGGGTATAAGACTTGTATCCTATTGGGGGATTGGAATGGTGTTTTGGATGAGTTTGTGTGGGCAGGGAAGAAACTGCGAGTTAATCAAAAGATAATGCAAGACACCCGAGAAAGAGGTGGTCTTAAAATGCCTAACTTAAGATTGTATTATGAAGCCGCTGCCCTCTCATCAATTACAGATTGGATAAATTTAACGGAGGAAAAGATATTGAATATTGAAGGATATGGTCTGGTCTACGGCTGGCATGCTTATTTATTGTATGATAAGAAAGTAGATAAGACTTTTAAAAGTCATATATTAAGAAATGCTCTATTGCGTGTCTGGAAAAAGTATAAATATAAATTAAATGATAAGTTACCAATATGGACAGTACCCAGACATGCGATAGAGAATATAAATTTGGAGCAAAAGCAAAATAAGATTACATATAAGGAACTCCTTTATAAGGAAGGAGTCAGATTACAATTAAAATCTATGGAGCAATTAAGAGAAGAAGGAATTATTAGGACTTGGTTTCAGTATGGTCAGCTGCAGGCCAGATGGAGAGAAGATCAAAAAACTGGTATTTTGCAGCAGGATGAGAATTTGATAAAGCAAATAAGAGATAAAGGTCAAATGCATATAAAAAAGTTGTATAATGTATTAGTGGAAATAGATTCAGAAACAGAGCTAGTCAAGGATTGTATGATAAAATGGGCACAAAACATAGGTGAACCAATAATGATGGAAACATGGGAAAAGATATGGGTTAAAAATGTAAGATTCACACAAGCTCAAAATTTAAGAGAGAACTTTTATAAAATGTTTTATAGATGGCATTTAGACCCCAAAAAACTAGCCTGTATGTACCCAAATTTACAACCTAAGTGTTGGTGATGTGAGTGTGAAGATGCTACATATTTTCATATATGTGGACATGTAAAAAAATTAAAGCTTTTTGGATAAAAATATGGTGGATTATTCAAAATATTTTAAGGAAAAAAATTAAATTTACACCACAGTTTTTTCTGCTGGGAATAGTTACGGATTGTACTGTAGTAGAGACTAAGTTGGTTTTGAACTTAATAACAGCTGCCAGGTTACTGGTGGCACAGTACTGGAAGAAGGAAGATCCACCCACCATTGAGGAATGGACATTAAAAGTTGTGCATTTGGCAGAGATGGCAAAAATTTCATCATACCTTAAAGACCATTCAAATGAAAGATACATATCGGAATGGAGAAGATGGATTGACTATATACAAAAAAAGTATCCGAACAAGAAGATACATATAGCTTATGAATGAAATATTTTTAAGTAGTTCGTATTTATAGTTTTTTGAGTTATAAGGAGTTAAAGACTTAGGGAGAATATGAATGCAATAATTTGTTCGCATATTTTAGCTTTATGTTTGTGAATGCTATACCCTGTGCTTGTTCTGGGAAGTCTAGGGAGGGAGGTGGGGGGGAAGGAGGGGAAGGGAGGTGGGAGGGGTTGAGGGGGGAAGGGTGGGGGGGAGAAAATGTTTGTATTTCCTATAAAACTTTTCAATTAAAAAAAAAACAACTGTGGAAAGAAAGGAAGTAAAATGGGGTAAAATTCACTTAACAACCATTTTGCTTAACAACAGAAATCTTAAGCTCAATTAAGATTGTAAATCGAGGACTACCTGTACATGTTTTTTGCCTTATTTTTGCTTCCTGCAATCTATATATTGAATTTGTTATCAGTTGTGCATATTGCACAAATGGTTGAGTTGCATCTTCAGGAGATAAAACTTCCACAGTATTCTTTAGCTTCCTGCAATTTAATCTATAGTGCCAGTGTAAGGATCTGCCTCTCCTTTCCCAAGAAAGTATAGATTCTTGAAACATGGTATTTCAAACGGAACCTTTTATTGAGAAGAAGGGATAGCAGAACAGGCAAAGCAGACTCTAAATTCCCTCCCAAACTGCATAGTTAGAAATAGGGCTCTAGAATCCATCCCTCCAGTTCGAATATGGATTTCAGCCAATCCACAGGTATGAAGATGTTTATTGTAACAGCCATCTTGAGAGCCAGATAAGGATCCGTTCCCATGGTCTTCTTCCACTTTCAACCATCTGACACAATCCACATGGCCCTCCCTCCTTATTTCATTTCCAAAAGGTAAGAATATTGCAGTGTACTTAGGCGCCAGGAAAAAGGTTATAAAATACAGCTTATCCCCATGCTTCCTCCTCCCTCCATATGAATGGCAGTATCACGTCAGGGATCTGACAGCCAGCTGGAGGACTTTGGGCCACCCACTCTCTTACAGGCTATCCACCTCACGGGGTTATTGTTATGGGGAAAATAGGAAGAGCATTAGACATGTTTGCCACCTTGAATTACTTATAAAGTAATAAAGGTGGGATTAAAAATAACAAGAAACAAGAAAAAAAAGGAAGCAAAAGGCATGCAAAAACATAATTGAGGCCAGTGCCTCTTCAGAATCAGGAAGGGGAAGTTTTTTTGCTTAGGGGTGGATGGAAAAGGAGAGAGGGCAGAGTTCTTAAACCCCATTTTATGGGTCCTGTCTAGTTTTTCTTTAATTTAGAACTGAAGAGATACAAAGTCTAGTAAATAGTACATAAAACATGGATGATTGTATGGGTTAACATAATTGTCTGGCAGCCATGAGAATGAATTGCTTGTAACTGGATTAGGTTGTTTGCACAACAAATTAGCCTCCTCACCACTAAATCAGGGGTGTTATGCAAACAAAACCTATGTGTCAGGGAAAGTGTAATAGCAATATTGTTATTTTGGCTGGTTCTGTCATCAGAGAAGAACTAACCATTATTTTTCCCTTAAAAGTGTTAATAGTAAAATATTGATTTAAAGGGTAAACTGTTGAGTTTATATAAAAGTAAAATAATTCTCCTTTTGTGACTTCTGAGAAACAAAGTCAATGGGGAAGCCAGATTCACTTAATAACCATGTAACTAATTTAAATTGCAGCGATTCACTTAACAACTGTGAGAAGAAAGGTCGTAAAACGGGATAAAATTCACTTAACAACTGTTTTGCTTAATCACAGAAATTTTGGACTCAATTGTGGTTGTAAGTCAAAGATTACCTGTACATGTTTTTTGCCTTATTTTTGTTTCCTGCACCCTGTACACTGAATGTGTTATCAGTTGTGCATATTGCACAAGTGGTTGAGTTGCATCCTCAGGAGATAAAATTTCCACAGTATTCTTTAACTTCTTGCAATCTAATCTATAGTTATGCTCCTAAGCAAGGTGCAGCACCTCTAGGGGAATGACTGGAATGCCAGATGCACTGCTTCTGCTTTCAATCATCCCCACCTAACATCACAAATTCCATTTGGGACCTGCAATCCACCCCCTACTATATTGGATTAATACTGTATTGGCTGTCTGGTAAAAATAACTGGATAAAAAGGAAGGAAAAGAAAGCATACCATAGTACAAACATATTCAAATAAGAAATAAAAGTGCCTATATTTCTGAAAAAATAATTAAAAATGGATGGTTATAATATTATTCACCAGCATTCCAAGAAAATGTCATGCTTCTGAACTCTATAGAACCTTTTTATGAAGCTGAGACTCTCAAGATTCTTTGAACTATGCCTTCCAAAATTGTTAGCCAGTAATTTAGAATAGTTGAATGCAATATTACAGTGCTATTAATTCTAGATGTAGAAATGTGTCTATACTACCCCATGAAAAAAATCCTGACCTGATTGTCTTGCATTTTTCCGTTTGTTCTCCTTACTAACTGCCTCTTCCATCTAGAAAACAAACCACTCAGTACAGTGGTGGGTTCTACCCGGTTCCGCCGAGCCAGTAGCGGTGACGATATGACGATAAATAATTGTCACATGACCATCAAGCCACACCCACAAAATAAGCCACGCCCACAGAACCGGTAGTAAAAAAAATTCGAATCCACCCCCGACTCAGTAGATGTGTATCTGAAATGTAAGGAGAACGTGTCCTCTCCATTATGTACAAAATCTGGGGTCCTTTATTTACCAACCTGTGGAAGGAAAGAGATGGTAAAATAATAGCTGAGGAGAGGTGAATTAGTAGGGATTAACAAGAATGTTGTGTTCATGAATTTTTAGCCTAAATGCCTATATGAGGGTCACTCCATCCCCTTATTATGCCCTTTGTGTATTAAACATATGAAGAAAGATTAAAGATAAAGCACATGTCTACACCATTATCAGTAAAATATAGCTCCTTTATTGCAGTCCGAATTTCTACCTGTTAAAGCAGGGGTATCAGGTAAAGGGGTGGGTGGGAGTGTTGACTTCAACATGTAAAGAATTTTCAAGAGTTAAAACTTTAAGTGACCAGGGCTCAAGGTCCTCAATAAGCTCATTTGCATAGGTAATTTCTTGTCAGCTGAATGAATGAATGTCAGAAATAGGATTGGAGAAGCTGTGCAGCCTCCATTTACTATATCTGCAAATCTTTATAGCTGTCCTACCTCACTGAGATCTCTAGAGATTTCTTTCCAAAGAATGTGTGATGATATGTACACTTATGCCCTACAGCACATATACACTTCTACTCACCATACATGTAGATAGAAAATATTACTATACATTTGACTTACAGCTATTCTATACTGTAATAAGTACAATCAGCAATTGCATTATAACCATTCACTTATAATAGTAAGTACATAGGAATGGTTTATGCACTATAGTTGCTGGCTTCCTTTGGCATGCTAAGCCATGAAAATAGAATGCATTATAACTTAACGTATATGTAAACCAAACAATATATAAGAATAGGGCCATTAACTATTCCACAAGTGGCCTAGTTGTCATCTGTGATACATAGGAAGGTTCTTTGCCCAGAATTGTGATCATATTAATATATTAAATATTTAAAACCATGTGAGATGAATAATTAGGTTTATATTTAACTCAATCTCTTAAGCTTCTTTCTGTGTCTGTTGTTGCTCTATTCTGCAGTTAAGCATCTTCCGGTTGCTTCTTGCAAATATAAAATCTGAATATCCAAGATGGGAATACTGGGATTTTAGGGATGAGATTAGTTATTATAGTTCCATTCATCCTGGATGCCATATGACTCCGTATGTGTCCACAAGTATAGATAGAAAGAAGAAACTAGTTTGTCTTTTGTAACTCCAAGAAAGATGCTAGCAAGGCACATTTCAACTATTTGCTCAGCGGTTGTCTAATCCTAAATTATTAGAATTAAATAATATGTCATACCAGCATCATCAGTACATTCCCCTGAAAAAATGTAGAAAGATTATGAGATTTATACATTGCCGAGAAAAGTTGATAAATCATTAAAATACTTGCTAGTGCCTGCTTTGGTGGTGGTGGTTGATGGGAAGGCAGTTTTAAACTATACACTAAGTAAAATTGCATTCCTTCATCTTAGCCATTGGTATCAGTTCTGCAATATATTGAACTGCACAGAGAAAAAAATCTGAAGAATATTTGTGCACCTCTTATTCTTTGAAAGTTGAAGGCATTTTCAATATATTTACTGGATAGTAAGCCTAAGAGAGTTCAGAATATTTATTTTGAGCAAATGTGCTAGAGATCATACCATAAACATGGGCACAGATATGGCTAAACTACAAAGAAATAAATAAAACATGAGCCCAAGTTAGTATGTGTTTAATCTCTGCTCCCCATTCTTACACAGATACATATTGCCCTGGTTTCTCAGCAAAAAGACAGCAATGTGTAAAATAGAAATCTGTGGTTTATGCTCACTTCAGATTTTGCAGCAGAGTGAACACTTTTCCAAACAACTGAAAAATCCCTTTTGCCTTGCTGATTTCCAAAAGGAAAGGTACTCCATAAATGGGCATAACCAGCGTGTGATTGGTTTGTAAGCTACAAAGGAGGCTGAGTCAGAGTGACCTGCTTGAAGCCAGACTGAAAGGGGGGTGGGGGTGGAAAGGCTGTGGACAGAGAGAAAGCAAGCAGCTTCATCAGAATGTTTGAACAAGACAAAGAACAGCTTCAGCAACCAAATAAGGAAGTTGGAACACTGGTATTTCAAAGTACAGGCAACTTGAGAATTTGAGGGAAGTTCTGGAAGAGATAAATAAATGTATTGGAAAGAACAGTAAATGTTTCCATTCTTATTCTGGTTAATAAACTCTGACAAACTTAAGAGGGTGTTACTTTTTATCACATTAATTGAAATATTTTGTATAAAACATCAACTAAGAATTTTTATTGAAGACTGATTGAATCATGTTTTTCTTTACATCTGCAGAATAATGGGCATATTCAGAATGCATTTATTTTTCTCAATATAACTTACTTTCAAGTGTGAAGTGCTTGGAAAAGATGAACATTTAAGAAATCCGGAATCCCAACAATATTTTAAGAAATGAATTTTCAGATAATTATCTCTGTGTGAGAGAGAGAGTGGGGGGGAGAAGGGGGGCAGTCCCATGGCTTTTGCTTGGTTTGTCAGTGTAGCCCATTATGCTCTGTACAGTAATGTTTGGGGAAAGCTTTGAATTATTCTGTAGATACTGTACCCATGAGATCTGCATTTAGAGTATACCAAAAGATGGAAATATATATTGAATATGTTAGTCCTCCATGGGAGTTGCTTGTTTATTCCTATATGAAGAAATAATTGGTGGTTTTTTTATTTCTGAAAATACAAAAGCTGATTGAATATAAGATTTATCTCCTGTCTGGCAGAGATGACTGTTTAATTTCTGTAGAGCTGAAAATTATTTTGGGTGGCATACTACTGGTTTTAAAAACATTATCTTTTAAGTTTTATATATTAAGCATATGTATTTCATTGCATATTAATATGTTTAAGGAAAATTATTTAAATGAATGTGCAAAAAGACTGGTTTAAGGGGGAAATGTTTTCATGGGAGTGGACCATGATGTTAGTTCCCTCACAACTTTCTTTGAAACTTTCAGAATAGCACATCAGATAAGTACGTAACTTATGACTGAAATAATCATACATTCTTTTCAAATTTATTTAATTCTTTTTTTCTTTTGTTTACATTTTGTCAGTTTCTTGGACAAGAGCTTATCATTTGTGTCTTGTAATACACCCTGGGCACTGATTATATTAAACTATGAATAACAGTAGCTTTTCTCAACTTGATAGTCTTCAGATGTGTGTGGAAGCAACACAAAGACTATCCTAGTTTTCTACTTGCAGGATGAATGATAGAAGAATTTCTACGGCTTCTGAAAAACAAATAAATGTGCAGCCCCTGCAGTAAGTTTTTTTTTTTAATTATCACCAAGTTGTTCTGGTCTTCTTTAGTTCTTTTAGTGTAAATCAGAACAATGAGATAAAGATATGCCATTAATTGTCAAAGTTCTGTTGGGATATTTCTGAATTAATTATGTATCTACCTATATAAGTTAAATTTAAGTGAAGCTAGCACTGATGATTTGAATCCTGTTTAAGTAATATACACTGTGTTTCCCTGAAAATATGACCTACCCCGAAAACATGCCATAGCCCGATTTTCACACCTGCAAGAAATATAAGCCCTATCCCCAAAATAAGCCCTAGTTAAACCCGCCCACTGTCTGGTTATATGAGGTGGCATGAGGCGCATGCATAAAAATCAAGCTAGGGTTGTGGGGTGGAGCTGCCACGCATGCCACGCACCCGCTTACCTTAGGACAGCCATGTCCAGGCCTCCCATACCCCGATACCTGTTGCGCTGCTGCCCGACTTCTTCTGTGGCTGGATGCCATGTGGCACATCATGCCGGTGCCGCTGCTCGTAGGAAGATGCCATGAGGCTCACTCTGCTGATGCCGCCACTCGCTGCAAGATGCCATGTCGCTCATTGTGCCAGCGCCGCCACTCACAGCAGGATGCCTGCATGGCACATCATGCCAGTGCCGCCACTCACACACACAACAGCGCAATGCACCACACAGCCTCCTGTTGCAAGCGGTGGCACCAGCATGATGAGTCATGCAGCATCTGGCTGCATGCAGGAAAATAAGACCTGGTGCTTATTTTGGGGCCCAAAACAATATAAGACCGGATCTTATTTTTGAGGAAACACAATATTTTCAACACTGCCTACTCTGAACTTTGATTAGCATTTCCAGGTGAAGTAAATTGATTCAGACTGGCAGCCACTTTGCTCCTGCAGAAATAAAATTAAAAAGTACTTGTGCAGAACCTCCTTTTAGCATTTTGACTGAATCAGTGTGGCTGCTCCTAATCTAACATTTTAAAGAAAACCATTGCTTTGAACAGGTGCTTCAGTTAATTATTTGCTGAATTAAAGCATCCCTTTAAAGTTCAGCACAATTCTTGAAAATGCTCTCTTTCTGCAAAGAATCCAGAACACTATAGTTCTGCACGATCCTGGCTCAGATATTTTAATAATAATTGTTTTCCTGTAGTGTAATATGAATGAAGAAATAAAATACTTGTTCATGTTGTAATGCTAGAAAATCATTCAGATATCATTCCTATGTTCTTATTTCTCCAAACAATAAGAGAACTATGAGAATAAAACTGTGGGCATATAGCAGGCAATTCAGTTCAAGTTTTTGCTTCAAATTCTTTATGAAAATTTTGAAGCTTGGCTCTTATGTAATGTTGTTCTAGTACCAGTAGTTTCAGGTTTCAAACCATGTGTTTGGTGTATATCTGCAGGCAGAAAGTACAAGTAGTCCTCAAGTTATGACCATAATGGAACTTGTCCATCACAGCTGTCACCTGTGATCGACCTGATTTTATTACCTTTTTTTGTGGCTCACCATAGGCATGGCTTTGTCAAAAACCAGAAGCAAATGCTAGTTTTCAAACCTTATAAAATGCAGTTACATGACCCCAACATGCTGCAAATAACTATAAAATGCAGCCAGGTTGACAAATACCACAAGTGCAGTCACATGGGGGGGAGGTTAGAATTTCTAATTTGGATTGTAAGTACCCCCCAGAGAGGTCCATCTAAATTGCTAAGCTATCAGTTGAGGACTACCTGTATTGCTTGCTTAAATTTTCATACAGAAATTAGAAAACTAAATTGTTTTATTATTACATTAGATTTTTATCTCAACTTTATTATTTTATAAGTAGCTTAAGTGGTGAACATACATAATACTCCCTCCTTCTATTTGCCCTACACAAACAACCCTGTGAGGTAGGTTAAGATGAAAGAAAGTGAGTGGCCCAAGTTACCCAATTGGCTTCTATGCCTGAAGCAAGACTAGAACTCACAGTCTCCTGATTTCTCAGCCAGCATTTTCACCACTACATCGAACTGGCTCTCCTTAAGTCAAGTTGTGCAAGTTTCATTAAGTATTCAAAAGGCTTTATGTGGCAGGTCGGAAGGTAAGTAGAAGTAAAAAAAAAATTGTTTTTTGGTCGTGAATATTGTTGGTTATGTCACTTTTATTATATGGCTGCTAGGTATATACATTACAATGAAATAGCAGGTTTTGTGCATATTGTATTTTATTAAAACTATCACTTCTTTTGAATTGCATTTTTTAAACAATGATCTGTGGCTTATCTTTAATTTTTTTTACTTTTCTTCTTCATATTGTAAGATTCACAAAGTAGCTCCAAAGGCCCTGGCATCAAATCAATCAGAGTAGAGATGGAAGGGACCTTAGAAGTCTTCTAGTCCAACCCCTGCTCAAGCAGGAGACCCTATACCAGTGATGATTAACCTTTTTGGTGCTGAGTTCCCAAAGTGTGTGCATGCACGCATGCTCCCTAAAATGCAATGTGAGTATCCCCCCAGGCATGCGCCCCACCCCACACATGTGCATGTGTTCCCCATGCATGCGCATTCCGGTGCATGTTCATGCATCCCAGCCCCCTGCGTATGCACCCCCACCCCCTGTGCCCATTTTGGCTTCCAGGTTGGTGCAGGAGGCTTCCCAGGCCCAAAACAGGCTGTGGGGGAGGCTCATGTGGCCCCCTGTGCCCCATTTTGGCTTCCAGATTGGTGCAGGAGGCTTTCCAGACCCAAAACGGGGTATGGGGGGCCTCTTGTGATGCCCCCGTGCCCCATTTTGGCTTCCAGGTTGGTGCAGAAGGCCTTCCAGGCCCAAAATGGAGCACAGGGAAGCGCGTGCAAACCCCCAAAATGCAATGCGAGCACCCCCCATACAGCCATCAACCAAGACATCAACCTTAGATATCGGAAGTCTCCATTCCTTCATTTCAATCCTGTATATCATTTTTTTCTGTAATGTGTTTCACGCTAAGTCAGAGTGTGTTTGGAAAATTATAGGAACTGAAATTCAACATATTTTATGAATAAAAAAGCTTGCTTTAAACTGTTATGATTTATACCAGGGAAAGTGGTATAACAACTGTTGTTCCATCTTAGAAACTTTTTGGATGCTTAAAGTTGTTGTCATGCTGGAAATAGACTCCAGTAGAGTCAGATTTTATATTTTTTAAATACGGATCAGTTATTAGTCTATTCCAGGGAAACCTAAAGTGAATATCTATGTCGCATTTTGTTTAAATTCTACTCAGAAGATTTTGTGACTTCGATATTGGTAGCTTCCCCTAGTAAACTAATTTTTGTTTGATGAAGTAATATGGTTTCTATATTTAACAAGTTTCTGACTTGGCCTAATAATGTAATACTACTGAGATTGATTTTGAATTATTTTGTATTCTGATCTACCTAGTTTACTTTGCTTTTCCTAAGACTTTTCCTCCTGTACTCCTAAGACTATACTCTAATGAGATTTCTGAGTTAATTTAGGTAAATTGTATTTTGTTTTTTAACTATAGCATATTTCTTTAATCTCTTTATAATAAAGAGTGCAATGTCTTTCTGAAATCTTTGTCCCTCAGGAAAGTAAATTCACAAATGTATCCTATTATATCTTGATCTCTTAATTATTTATGCTATGTGCTGTGAAGATTATCCAAGACATTCATGGCAAATTCTTAATCTGTTGCCATTTTAAAACAAACGCTAAATCTAGAGTTTAAATTATTTATTTTTCAAGGTTCATTTATTAGAGATCCCTCCATAATAACTTATTGAAATGTAAACAATTTTACAGAAAAGAATACTCAAACAAGCTGCTAATGTAGAATCTTGAGCCCCTCATGAAAATAACACACACACACACACACACACACACACACACACACACACACACACATCTTGCTCTTGGGAGACAGTGAAAAAAATAGGATATACTTTTTTAAGAAAAGAAGACTAGAAGAAATAAAACAAGACAGCATATACCTCCATCCCCACTTCAAATATTTTGCTTTTAGCAACTGGGTGCTTGAATTCCCAGGAACTTTAAGGGACTTTTATTGTGAAAGCATTAGAGCTAGAAAGCTTTAGTGAAGAACCACTGAGTCATGAAGTACAACTCTCTCTCTGACTAATCTGTATATATTATTGAGTACCTGCACAGCTCCACTTCAGTTCCCAAAGTGCTGGTTTTACAGCTGCAGCTATTGTGCTTACTTTTGCATGTAGAAAAGTTGTCCACTGGTGTGAACGAGATACAAAAAAGGTAAGGACAGGGTTATGTGCCCTATTTTCTATGTTCAAAGTATGCTTTTTGTGTATATTAAGTAAGCCTAAATGTGGGTGGAGGATGGCAGACAAAAGCAATTATATAGAAGCAGAAATTGTGTGATGTGGTCACACATGTAGCTAGTAACATGTTACTGATTCTTAAATCTTTCAATAATTGGAGCTATGCTTTCCAATTCATGTTATTTGCATTCTCTCGCCTCTTATTTTCTTTTAAATTCATTCAGGATGCCAGCGTGACAATAGCTGTTTTGGTCTGAGGTACATATGTGATTTTTTTTCACATATAATCTAGGTTTTGGCAATTTAAAAAGAACTGTTCGTTGTATTGTATTTAGAAGAAATAGCATGCAGGCTATTTTTCCTGTGTCGAAATACAAATACTGTGAGATTGGGGAAGAAGATGATTAGGGAAAATATACCTAGGTTTTTCTGAGAGGGAAAGAGAAAGAAAGACTTCCAAACAACTAGATAGTTAACTAATAATACAGAAAAATTTTGGATATTTTATCAGGGTTATTTCTTAAGATACTAGGGCTCATTAACCTGGACATTATGATAATTTTGAAATAAAGCTTCCAGAATGCTTTGGGGGAAATATTGTTTGTATACTCTTATATTATTGATTTATTTTTGTCCAGCTGAGTGTTGGGAGAAATTTATGTAAGTGGTCTTCCTATAAGTTTTATGAATTACAGAGTATTTATACTCAGTTTTTCTGGCTGCCCATCTCACTAGCTGTAGTAGACATTTTTTTAAAAATGCCAGAATTAGATACAAAGTATGAAAACATTTTCTCACAGCTAGCACACTTCATTAGAAAAATGCTGAGAAAAATAGTGTTCATCTTTGCCTTATTGTCTTTCTTTTTTCCTCCTACTTTTTCTTTTATACATGATGCATTTACAAAAGTTTACAGAAAAATGCATGGGCTTTCACAAATATACAGTCTGTTTTTGAAACATTTAAATCCACATTAAATGAAGAAACACAAAGAGCCATAGTCTAAAAATAGGAATGGGCGGGTTTTGTATTTTGGAAGGCATCTGGATGAAGAAAGAAATCACTTTCCTGAATACTTCATGCTTTGTGTTACCCCAAAAAAAATTGCAAACTTAAAACACTTAAAAAACAACAGTGTTTTTTTCTCCATTACAAATATTACAGGAGTGAATCAGAATGTCTAGGAGTGCATTTATCTGCATGTTTTATGGATGTGGAAAGGGCTTATGATGCATGTCTCACTTGTGTTTGGTCTTTTCTGATGGTCTATGAGAAGATGAAAGCAGCCTGTGAGTAACTATACAGATGCTAAGCATGAGATAGCTAGGATGAGTAAGTGATAATGTCTGTAATGGGCAATTCATGAGGAAATGTTTATCTTTTGGCAGATCTGTTGACCTCAAGAAATTTGACTAAAAGGTTGGGCCCAGGATATTGTGTGAGTCATAGGCTTTTGCTTCAGAGCAACAAATGGCAAAAAGTATGAACTAAAAAAAGACTTACATGAAATATCTCATACTTTCATACCCCAGATTTTTCACACAAGGATTGAATTAAGGTGAAAGATATAGAACAGGGCTGTCAAACTCACGGCCTGCGGGCTGGATGCCCACGCCCAGTTTAGGGAAGGGGGGCGAAATCCTGATACGTCACGTGACAATGCTGTGACGCCACAAGTTTGACACCCCTGACATAGAAGGTTTACATTGACCATTGACAGTGATTTTACTATGGGGAAGTTTGTTAGATAAAGATATAAACAAACTGAATTATATCTAGACTAAGTTATGTAAGATTTAGATTCATTGGAGTTGGTACTACTTAGCCATGATTCATTTACTTTATAATGCTCTCTAAAACAAGAGTTGTCTCTATGATACAGATAATTATTCAGAAGTATAGGAGATATTGGTGACCAGTACTCATATAGTAGCCATTCTCAGATGTGTTAGAAATAATAAAAAATGCACCTGTTGTATGCTGTACAATCCTCACTTAGCAATCATTTAGTGCCTCATTTAGTGACCAAAGTTACAACCATGGTAAAAAAAAATGACCAGTCCTTGCAATTATGATCTTCACAGGGTCTCGCTGCTCTTATTTTCACTTGCTTATTTACCCCATATCAAGATCCACAAAGAGAGAAAGAACCTCAGTTCAGCTAAAAAGTATCAAGAAGCAAAGGAAAACTGAGATAGAACTGTAAGCATAGTTGTGGTCTCATTTATTTTACAAATTTATATAGCCCCACCCATCTCACAAAACAAGTGATGCTGGGCAGTGAACAACAAAGTTAAAAAAAGTATAGCTCAGAAATAAAATGCAAGTAAAAATAATGAGCAAAGGGGTGTTAATAATAATGGAAAAATATTAATTTATGTTGCCAATTCCATAGGATCTCTAGACCTGATGACATAACCACCAGGTCTTGAGGGATCTTCAGAAAGTCAAGATTTTCACTTAGTAATTGCTTTATTTAACAACCAACTTGCTGGTTCAAGTTGCAGTTGCTAAACAAGAACTACCTGTATGATTTTTCTGTTGCAGTTGTTTAATTGTTGGGTGGTGATCTGATATTTTTATTACATTGTGTACTGCCACAGGCTTTCTCTGGAGAGAAGAGCAATATGTAGATAGTGGTCTGTATACACTAACTTAAAATGTTTAGTAAATGCATTACTCTGTTGAATTATGAGATGAATATAATGAATAGTTGCTGCACTATATTAGTAGAAAATGTGAATAGTATCATGAAATTGAATAAGATGTCTGTGAATTATAGAGTTACCTGTGAACCACATAGAGTTACTTTCTATAATTCAAAGTTTTTTTAAATTATTTGTGGAATGTACCAATCACAAATTATGGGGGTATAAATTAAGGCTGTGTAAAAATATAAATCAAATTTGGGGCAAAATTTTTAAGAAAAAATTAAATGTAAATTCATTCTTGCCCAAATGTCCCTAGCTCCTTAGACCTCTCCTCTTCATTTGACTACCTAACTCCTCCTGCTGTGATACATAAAACAAGAAACAGCTGTTTACCAGAAGGTAAACTAAGTTGAGATGTGAGTGCAACCAAATAGCATATTGCCGTGATATGCTGTGATACTAAAGGTGTGGATACTATGTGCCAAATTAGTTTTTCTTTTTAAAAAATATTTTTAAAAGATCAAACATGTTAGTAAGTCTGATCATCAAGGGAGATACCCGAGAGAAGATTAATGTCTACAAGCGTTATGTTGTCATTTCTGGCATTTCTCCAAATAAGACAAATTAGATATGTATAATCTTAACTGAGAAAACTGTAACTAATAGGAAGGATTTTGCACAGGTGAGGTAGAAGATGAGAGGGATTATCCATCCAGGACAATCAGTGTTTTTCGGAGATAGTGATTGATTCCAAGGTTGATCAGGGGAAGCAACTGAATAAAGTTCAAAGGAGCTGTCTTAGGAACTATTAGGAAGGGATTAAAAAATAAACTTGTCAATATAATATTGTAATTATAAAAACAACAGTATAGCAACTCTTCTGTTAAGAAAATACTGTTTTTGAGATTTCCTAATTAAGAAAAAATGTGTAGATACATGAATTATGTAAGATATAACGAATTCTCAGTCATAACACTTGAATCAAGGATCATTTAATTTAGTGTTTCTCAAACTTGGCAACTTTTAAGATGTGTGACTTCAACTCCTAGAATTCTGGGAATTAAAGTCCACACATGCTGAAATTGCTAGGTCTGAGAAACATTGATATAATTAAAGCCTAGTGGCGGGAGGTTCAGAACTGTCAAAAAGGAATACTGTTGTATTTTATGATACAGTTAACTAATGACATTCATTACAACAAGATACTCTAGTTTGTATGTGTGCAGCCACATATGTGGCTGAAAGAATAGCAGATACTTGTAGTGGGCAAGATATACAAGAGTGTCCCAGCCCCTCAAATGCATGTCTCTAGGTCTCATTAGCTTGCTATCAAAGATAAAGATTTTCATCTTTGTATACTAAATAATATTGTGTAAACTGAAGTTAAATATTAAAAAAAATAATTAAAGCAGGATATAAATAAAATATATGATCCTTATCCAAGGAGTATGATTTCTTCTGTCCATGAAATTTTACACATCTATTGAGAATGGGATGCATTAAGACTGCTAACAATTTCAGAACATTCTACAAACATTTGTTCTCAGGATTCATTGGGGCAAATATGTTAAACAGATACAATTTTTATATATGCTAGGGATACACTTTAAAACTTCTGCTTTTAAGCTGTTGTATGTTTTTGAAAAAAGGTATCTGAGTGTGTGCACTCTGTGTGTGTGTGTGTATCCTTTGTTCAGTCATTCACTCAATGGAGCTTACTGTAAAACCATCAAATTCTTGGAATACTATTTACTAGGCTGAATAGCAACAGTTCCAAACTACAGGCTATGTAGCTATTGCTTTGGAGTTCCTCTATTTGATGTTGGCTTTAAAATGGATTGTTAAATAATTGTTTAAGTGTATTTTGTATTAAGTTTATTAAGTTTATTTTTATAAAAATAAAATAATATTGAAAGGATTGTTTAAAAACAGTAAACTTGTCCACTGAGCATTATCTTCTTTAGTGACTTCATTGCTTATCAGTCAAGAAAACCTTTTGAAAGTAATGTAGTATGTGTAGAAAAACTACTCAGCCATGCTGTAAAACTGGAGAAATGAGTGTGTGTGTGTGTGTGTGCCATACATTCTGTCTTGCATGCCAGAAAGCAGCAATATGTACTTGTTTTATATAGATCTGTGCCCTTTTGTTTTTTTAGGTTGTGTTGAAAATCTTGTAGTCTGACAAGCTATTAAGGAAACATCTGATCAGAGAATGAGTTTGACATGGCTTCCAAATAGGAAATACAAACCATTTATTGAGGAAGCCAATTAATTATAGGAAATAACTATAGTATAAGTATTGTTCCTTCTTTTGAGAAATATATGAAAATGTTTGTTCTAGGAAGTCTCACCAACTTGGAAAGCTTTCAAAATTATTGTTTGTGTTTTTGGCATCTTAATCTTAAATGCATTTTCTTGGAAATAAATCAGGTTCATGAGATTTTAATTTAATTTAAGGTTTGAGGCGATTTTAATTTAATTTGATGCAATGCTGAATTGTAAGGATCCCTCAAAGTCACTGACAAATGTATGTATTAAGAAATGATGATAAATTATGAAGAATGAGGGCACAAAAATGTTATACCCAGATGACACATGGATTGATTAATAATGTACAGGAATGTAAGAAGAGATATAATTATAAAGTAAAAAAGGAATTTGAAATGAAGATGTATGTGAATAGAAATCGGGGCTGCTCGAATATCATCTCAGATTGAATTGAAAAAGGAAACAACAAGGGAGGTGAGAGGAGTAAAGAGGGGGAGGGAGGAGAGCTGGGAGGTGAGAAGAGAAGAAAAAAGAATGGGAAAAGGAGGGGAAGAAAGAAGGGGAAAAGAGGAGGAGAGAGGGTAAGAAAGGGAGGAAGAAGAGAGGAGAGGGGAAAGAGGAAAGGAAGTAGAAAAGGGAAGGAGAGGAGGAATGAGGAAAGTAGAAAGAAACAGAAGAGGAGAGAGAAGGGAAGAAAAGGAAAGGTTGTATTAAAATAAAGGAAGGAGATGGTAGAAGAGCAGACCCGAACAACTAATTAGCAAATGGAAGTTAAAGAATAAGATGAATGAATAATGATTAATGATGGACAAAAGACTGTATATTTGAATATGTTGATAAAAAATAAAAATAAAAAACTTTTTAAAAAAGTCACTGACTTACTTCATCGATGTTCCAGCTTCATCGATGTTCCAGATTATTTATCTAGGCTTTGCTCAATAAGCATATTTATTTAAAAAATATTTCATTATGCATAGTATTTGATCTCTGTTTGTTAAAGAGGTTCAAGCTTCAGTTTTTCTAAAAAAAATTGTTGTATATTCTTATACAATGAGCCAATACCTTTTTGGCTCAGGGAGTTGCATGTGTGTTTAAATATTATTGCTATGCTGTGAATTATCAAAATAAGTTCTTATATGGCCCATCAGTTTTAATGATAGGGAAACATTGATGTGATCTGAATACAACATTGACTGGATTATGTTTTACTTGCTTTATAAAAACCATTTTTGCTTTCAAATAATAATTTGAAAATTTGAAAAATAACCAAAAATCCCTGATCTTGAGCCACGTCAACAATGAACAATATCAATTCGATTGGGTTAGAACAAAAATCATCAGCCATGTCAATACTCACCACATATGAATTTATTGAAGCCTGGTATTCTACAAAATGTTCAATTAACCAGCATATTGATTTAGATCCAGCAAATGAACACATAAGAAACTGGACCATTCAAAACCAATCAACAACAGAACCAACCAGCTCCTCAGCAGTTAATTATAACACCAAACGAATGGTCCAAAAAGCTAACTGAAAAACTGAAGAACCTTCTTGGATGACAACCAAAATGTTTTCAAAGAAAAAAACCAAGAAAGTCCAGTTGCTTTTTGGGAAAAGCACTTTTGGATCAACCATGACTTGGATGATTGAGAATCTCTGTAGACACTCATTACCTTTTATCTCCAAGTTTTTCCAATTTCAGACTTGAGCTATGCTTTTTAAAGATGGCTTTATTATGATTTGCATCAGGGTTCTGAAAGCAACCCTGAATTTTCACATGCTTGGCTGTTTCTGAAAAGGAGACCTTTAGAGGCATGCAAACAAATTATTTTGAAATTAAGGAGTGACTGATGTTACTCTTGTAATTTCTTGTATATTTTTGAAAGGCAAAAAAAGATTAATTATCCTATTGCTATTACATAATATCAGAGATAAAATTGAGTTCTATGTGCATATAGAAATTTCATATTTAAAGCTCATATATTTAAAATAAAATAAAATAACTATACTATAGTTCTGGAACTATAGGTGCAATTTGTGATGCAGTCCATGCAGAACTGCGAGCACAGATGCTGTCCTCATTACTCTAGTTCTTACTGAAATAAAACAAGTACTTCATATTATAGCGGTGTAAGTAGAATAGATTATCTATGACCCTTTTTTTGTTTTAGATTTTAATTTGACAAACATAAAAATCTTAATATAATACTTCCTCAATGATTTTAAATTTTAGATTGATTTCATATTTGTCTTTAAATTTCTCCAATGCAGAACTCTAGGCAACTTTTCAAACCCATAACAAGATAAAGGGAAACAATTCTGTTGCTATACTGGGGACACATTTAATTTGCTTAGTTACATGATGAATATATGTAGTTTGTTTTGTTTTTACTCTACTCAAAGTAATTGAAATTGTTTTAGAAACTTGTATAGTATATGTAATGCCTCTGCGCATGTCCAAGATGGCGGTGTCTGCCTGAATCGCGGTTTGAGGATGGTGGCCTATTTGCCTTGTTGGTCTTTTGGGGGGTCGATTTGACAGCTTACGACCCCGGGCCCAGCTAGGGGAGCTCTTTGCCAGCCGGGTGGGGGCTTTCTCCCCCCCCAGGACATCGCGGCTGGACGAGGGTTGCGGCGTCATCGTCAGTGAGGGCTAGTAAGGCGGCTGGCGGATCACTTCGTTTGCATCAGCTGGGTGGTGGCGGCAGCATTGCTGAGTCGGAGGCTTCGGAGGCTGGAGTGGCAGCAGCGAACGGGTCCGCTGGGGCCGTTTGCAACTTGGCGATGCCCCTAGCCCTGGGGGTTTCCCTGGTTGTCTTGGGTATCTGCATGAGGGCTGCCCAGTTGATGGGTCAGTCCCTTGCAGACTTTGGGAGGCCCCCGCTTGTATTTTGGAGGCTGGGGGTTGGAGAACATCTCCCCCCCCTTATTTTCCATCGTTTCCCCTTGTACTATGTCTATTCTGGACTGGCTGCCGCTTTTATTGACTTTCTGACACCGAGACCTGGCTTATTTTCATCTGAGCCTTTCCCCTAGCTGTTCGGGGGGATTGTCAAATACGTTGGGATGCCATGTGAGCCAGTGTAATTCTTCCATCTCACCAGCAGAGGGGACTGACCATCAGACCAACCACCGTGAGAGGGTGGTTTGGCTTGAGCCCCTCGGGCTGAGTCGTTATGGTTTTGCTCACTATTTGCAATTTGCCAGCAGAGGGGATTGACCAGCAGAGGAGATTGACCATCAGACCAATCCACCATGAGAGGGTGGTTTTGGACCTTAACCCCTTGGGCTGTGTTTGATACTTTGCATTGGTTCACTACTTCCATCTCACCAGTAGAGGGGACTGTCCATCAGACCAATCACTGTGAGAGAGTGGTTGGATTGTATCCCCCTTGAACTGTGTCGACTTGGCAAGAGACTTTGTCCACTGTTGTGAGAGGATCGTGGCCTTGGACCTTAGACTCTGGATGCCCCCATCTTATTTGCTCCCCCCTGGACTTCTTATTCACCATCTGGACCCTTGGGACTCTTGGGACTTGGTCACTTCATCCTCTTGTGGCAAGATGTATTTGGCAGCTGAGCTTCTTGTTCTGCGAGACTCCCCCCTCTCGCAGGATTGGCCCTCCACTCTTATCAAGGGCCTACCTCGATGATGGGTTTTGGAACCCCGAGAGGTGGCATGCAGCGAAGAGGGGGCTGAGGGGTTTTTTAAAATTGTCATTAGAAAATTTTTAAGGGGTTTTGGGGGGGAGGGTTGTTTGGCAAAGGAGAGGGAGGGTGATTTGTTGGGGGGGCAGGCCCGGCACAGCGTCGTGTTAGGGGAGGTGCGGAGCGGGGAGTGGAGGGGGGTAGTGTTGGTATGGAGGAGGGTGATTCCATCAGGACTGTTGGTGGGAGGGGCAGATGTGGGAGCAGGGGGCCACATCGTGTTGTGGGGGTACGTGCTCGCTGTCTCCAAACGGTGACGTGCTCCGGCCCCCAATGCTCACCTCGTTCCCTGGGGTGTCCAGAGTCTCAGAGCCCCGGTCTTAGGCTGATGTTGTGCAACGCCAGGTCCGTGGTCAACAAAGCCCCCCTCATCTGTGAGCTGATTCAAGAGGGGGGAGCGGACCTGGCGGGTATTACAGAGACCTGGTTGGGCCAGGAGGGGGGTCCCCCTCGTTGAGATGTGACCACTGGGTTTCCATGCATTCCATCAGCCGAGGGCCCAGGGCAGGGGTGGGGGAGTGGCGGTTATTGTAAAGGAAAGTCTTGATCCTAGGGAGGCCACTGTACCTCAGATAGCCGGATGTGAGTCTCTCGTTGTGAAGTGGGGCCATGGGATGCAAGTGGGCTTGCTGATTGCATACCTGGCTCCCTGCTGCGTGGCAGCGGCCCTGCCCGAGCTCCTCAACGTCATAGCCGGGGTGGCGGTTGATACCTCCAGGCTTTTGGTCATGGGGGATTTCAACCTGCCATCCATCAGTGAAACATCGGCGGCGGCTCGGGAGTTCATGGCTTCCATGACAGCCATGGACCTGACTCAGTTAATTCATGGCCTTACTCACATAGGAGGACACACTCTGGACTTGGTTTTTGTCTCTGGTCAGTGGTTGAATGGTCTAGATACAGGGGACATAGTCATCGAACCCTTGTCATGGTCAGACCATTCTCTCCTTAGACTTGACTTCCTGACCACTGCACCTCGCTGCAGGGAGGCGGGACCGACCAGGTGGTTCTGCCCCAGGCGCCTGATGGATCCTGATAGGTTCCAAATGGAGCTTGGGCCATTTCCTGAGACTCTGGCTCACGACTTGACGGAAGACCTGGTGGCCGCCTGGGATAGGGCGGCCGCTGGTGCTTTAGATCGGGTCGTGCCTTTGCGGCCTCTGACCCGGCGCCGAATCGGCCCGGCTCCTTGGTTCTCTGAGGAGCTGAGGGAGATGAAGCGCCGGAAAAGATACCTAGAGAGTAGTTGGAGGGCTAGTCGTTCTGGATCTGACTGAGCACTAGTGAGGTCTTATATCAAGACCTACTTAGTGGCGATAAAGGCGGCGAAGTGTAACTACTTCTCCACTCTTATCGCGTCAGCAGATAATCGCCCAGCTGCCCTGTTTAGGGTGACCCGCTCCCTTCTCCACCTGGGAGCGCGGGAAGACCCCTTGCAAGGACGTGCTGAGGATTTTGCGCATTATCTGCACGATAAAATCGCTCAAATTTGGGACGGCCTGGACTCTGACTGGGTAGGTTCAGGCGAGGTGTTCGAGGCGGGTCTTGAGAATGTTATCTGGGAGGAGTTTGACCCTGTGACTCCCGAGGATGTGGACAGGATGCTGGGGAGGTTGAACGCAACCACATGTTTACTGGACCCGTGTCCCTCCTGGCTGGTGCTGGCCACCCGGGAGGTTACACGAGCCTGGCTCCAGAAGATTATAAATGCTTCTTTGAGTGAGGGTTTCTTACCTCCAGCCTTGAAAGAGGCGGTGGTGAGGCCCCTCCTCAAGAAGCCCTCTCTGGATCCAGCTTTTTTAGCAAATTACCGTCCTGTCTCCAACCTTCACTTTGTTGCAAAGGTTGTTGAGAGTGTGGTTGCGCGGCAGCTCCCACAGTACCTGTATGAAACTGTCTATCTGGATCCGTTCCAGTCCGGCTTCAGGCCTGGGTACAGCATGGAAACGGCATTGGTTGTGTTGGTCGATGATCTCTGGAGGGCTCGGGACAGAGGATGTTCCTCTGTTCTGGTCCTATTAGATCTCTCAGCGGCTTTTGATACCATCGACCATGGTATCATGCTGTGCCGGCTGGAGGGGTTGGGAGTGGGAGGCACCATCTTACGGTGGTTCTCCTCCTATCTCTCCGACCGGTCGCAGTCCGTGTTGGCTGGGGGGCAGAGGTCGACCTCGAGGCACCTTGTTTGTGGGGTGCCACAAGGGTAGGTCCTCTCGCCTCTCCTGTTCAACATTTATGTGAAGCCGCTGGGTGAGATCATCTGTGGATTTGGGGTGCAGTGCCATCTGTACGCTGATGACACTCAGCTGTACATCTCCACCCCAGACCACCCCAACGATGCCCTTGAAGTGATGTCCTGGTGCCTGGAGGCCGTGCGGATCTGGATGGGGAGGAACAGGCTCCGACTCAACCCCTCCAAGACCGAGTAGCTGTGGTTGCCGGCATCCCGATATAGCCAGCTGGTGCCATCGCTGGCTATTGGGGGCGAGTCATCGGCCCCCACGGAGAGGGCTCGTAACTTGGGCGTCCTCCTGGATGCACGGCTGTCTTTAGAAGAGCATATGACGGCCATGGCCAGGGGGGCTTTTTATCAGGTTCGCCTGATATGCCAGTTGCGGCCCTTTCTGGATTGGGACTCCTTATGCACGGTCACTCACGCCCTCGTCACTTCTCTCCTGGACTACTGCAATGCTCTCTACATGGGGCTCCCCTTGAAGAGCACCCGGAGGCTCCAGCTGGTCCAGAATGCAGCTGCGTTATGGGGGCGACATGGCGCTCCCATGTAACACCTCCTGCGCGAGCTGCACTGGCTCCCAGTGGTCTTCCGGGTGCGCTTCAAGATATTGGTTCTCATCTTTAAAGCGCTCCATGGCTTAGGGCCCGGGTACTTACAAGACCACCTTCTGCCACCGATAACCTCCTACCAGCCAATTCGCTCCCACAGAGAGGGTCTCCTCAGGGTGCCGTTGGTCAAGCAATGTTGACTGATGACCCCCAGGGGGAGAGCCTTCTCTGTGGGGGCACCCGCCCTCTGGAACGAGCTACCCCCAGGAATACGACTGATCCCAGACCTCCGTACTTTCCGCCGACCGTTAAAGACCTTCTTATTCCAGCAAGCTGGCCTGGCTTAAAATTTTAATGGGTTATTTTATGGGGAAAGGGTTTTAAAATTTAGGGAAGCCAAACTGATTTAATTCTGTTTTAATTCTTTTTAATTTTTATACTGTATGTGTTTTAGATTTTGGCTATTCACCGCCCTGAGTCCTTCGGGAGAAGGGCGGTATACAAATTTAAATAATAAATAAATAAATAAATAAATAAATAAATAAATAAATAAATAAATAAATAAAGATAGATAGATAGATAGATAGATAGATAGATAGATAGATAGATAGATATCATATTGAAGCAATTATTTGATGATTGTAGTATCTGCTTAGAGGGAATTACTACATAGTACCCTGAAAATAATAAAATGTGGAGCAGAGTCCTGATTCAGTTCTTGAAATGTGATATTTATACCCAAGCCAGTCATAGTTATTTGTGTTCAAGTTAGTACATCAAGTGACTTCACCAACTGCCTCCAGATATGAAGCAAGCTCACCATTATAACTTCCCAGTAGGAGGAAATATGAAGAACTGCAGGACAAAGTAGATTCCATTATAGTATCCCAATACTTTTGCACTTCACCACTGTTTGTGTAGATGGTGTTGGAGAAAAACAAAGCAGGACAGTTTCCTATGTGATAAATGCATTATAGTTTTGCTTCCTTGTTCCTATGTTTTTTCACTGTGGGTAGACAAAAGCATGTCCCCCGGGAATACAATCATGTCTGACTCATACTTGCAAATATTTGATGAAATTAAATTACTATTTCACTCAGAAGGAGAACAACAGGTAAATGCCATTAGGAAACTAGGATGCATGAGTATTCCAGAATTTTTTTAACCAAGATCTTAAAGCTCTTGAATGCTTGTTTTCTTTTTTTCCCAGCCCCTTGATTTATCTGCTTTTTAAAAATGTTTCTGAGACAACCAAAAAGCAAGCTGCTTTCACAAAGAAAATAACTGTATTCTCCCTAGAGCTGGATCGAGAGCATCCAGAGTGGGTAGTACCTCTATGTTCTGCATGCAGACAGAGCACGTGATAGGTCACTCCCTCCTTGTCTGGTGGTTTCCCAATTCAGCTCAGTCTTCAGCATAGAGAGAAGTGTGAATGAGTGGCTCCGCCTTCAATTCTACTGATCAGCTAATCCTGAGCTATTACAAGAAGTTTAATTATTTGATTCTTGGAGATCGCTTCTGCAATCTGGTCAGCTAACTGGCCCGCCGGTTAGCAACCTTTTACCGGCTTCTTACAGCCGAGGTCCCCGCCAGCCATGTGGAGCGGTAGGGTTCTACACTGGCTGCTAATTGAGCCGGGGCCCAGGCAATCCTGCTGAATGGGCAGAGGGGGATTCAGTCCCTGCCCAATCACATCTGGGCATACTGTGAGCAGCAGGAGCGCACAGAAGGACATTTAAGACTGTGGCAGAATCAGCCCTTTGCGGGCTGGCTTGCCTCCAGGTGGGGAAAAAAATGGCATCGCGCACACCTTCCTCCAGCCAGCGGGCTCAGACAGGGAATAGAAGGGCTTTCCCCTCAGCCTCCCTGAGTCAGAGTTACAAGCCTTCCAGTCAGAGAGCTGCTGCAAAGGGAGCAATAACAAGGAGCCAGGCAGTCACCCAGAGTGGTAAGAGAGGCTCCAAATCAGCCAAGAAAGATGCAGTAAGGTGTCAAAAGGCCCTGGAAAAAGAGCTGACCAAACTGCAGAAGGCTACTCAGAACCAGGAGCATATAAGTTGCACCAGTGGAGGAGCAGAACTTTCCCGCCCTCAAGAAGTTGAGGCATTGGATCCTATTCATGACCCGGATCCTTTGCAGCCTGTTTCTTACAGTGCCTGGTTTCCAAATGGCGCCAGGGAGTCATCCTATCCTACCTTGGGAGAGGTTTTGGATAGGGCTGAAGCTTTTGCATTTGCAAACCCCTGCTTGCTTGCAGCGAGCTCTGAGGAGCCACACCCTCATACCAGCTCCAGGCCTGCTACAGAAAGGATCTGCCCAAAGGAGAAATCTGGGTCAGAGGTGCCTGATCATCTGAAGCAACTGATTTTCCAAACTATTACACAGGAAATTTCTGCAGACTTGCAGCAGAGGAACCAGCCTTCGCAAGGGGTTCTCTTTTCTCAACATCCCGTTTTACAGCCTATTTCTCAAGAGGCATGGATGGATCCTCAGTGTCTTCCTTCTTTGGCACATTCAGCCAAGAGCGATGACTCCTCGCCTGAGGAAGGGGAATTTATGGATCTTTCTGAGGATGAGGGGCTAGATCAAGAGACCTCCCCATTTACAGGTCTTTTCAAGCCTGATCTCTTTAAATCCTTACTTCGTAGGGCTAAGACCGCTACGAATCTGCAACTTGATTCTGCTCCAGATCCAGCCCCAATTCCAGGGGTTCTGGTCATGTGCTCTTCTTAGGGCCAGCAGTCAAAGCTGAGGTCGTGCCATCACCCAAATTATTTTTGGATATTGTCCAAAGACAATGGAACAACCCTGGTGCAGGGTTTCATCCAGATCAGAAAAAAAGCTTTATAACGTGGCTTCAGACCTTGCTGAAATTTTGCAGGTGCAGGTGGATAAACCCGTGGCTGCACTGACATCTGTGGCTCTTCTTCCCACGGACGCAATAGATTGCTTGAGACCAGATGACAAAAAAGCTGAATTGTCTTTGTGTAAGGCACATCAAGCAGCGGCCTGGGGGGTTAAAGCAGCCACTTCAGCTTCATTCTTTAATCGTGCTTCACTGCTCTGGCTTCGCCAAATGCAGGAACGAATTTCACCAGAGGATGTCAGGGTACATCAGGACATTAATAAATTAGTAGCTGCAGCTGAATTTTCAGCAGATGCGACCTTGAACGTGGCTAAGTTTGCATCATGGTCCATAGCATCCTCAATCGCTATCCGTTGCCTGCTCTGGCTTAAACACTGGCAGGCTGATAATAAAAATAAATGGAAATTGGCTTCAGCCGCTTTTATGGGCAACAAATTATTTGGAGAAGCTCTGGAACCTATCCTGGTCGAAATCAGGGGTAGGGGCAAGGCCATGCCCTCCCTTTACAGACGGGGTAATCACTGTTCCTCACCATATTATAGGAGGCAGTCCTTTCGAACCCCGGATCCGAGCATCAACTATCACCAGTTCCAGTGTCCGTTCCCTAGCCGGCAGGACAGACAACATGAGAAGTCGGACTTAAGGAGCCGTCATCAGCCTCAGGGCAAGTGGCCCTTTCAAGGAGCAGGAAGTCGCCCTTACCGTCGTTCAAAGTGACTGCAGAGCCATTCCACCAATTGGTGGATGGCTCGGCCTCCATTTCCATCAGTGGGAGATCACAACTTCGGACATATGGGTACTCACTACGGTGAGCTCAGCTTTGGCATTGGAATTTCTCACACATACACACCCAAAATTCTTTATCAGTTGCCCCATTTCCAGGGATGCTTCCAAAAGGAGCCTGATGGAGACAGCGATCCAGCATCTGCTGGATATCTAGGCTGTCGAACCTGTCCCTCAGGAACAACAGGGACAAGGGTTCTATTCAATTCTATTTGTGATCCAAAAGAGCTCTGGGGAGTGGAGGACAACTTTGAATTTAAAACGTCTGAACCTGTGTCTGGAGTTCAAAAGATTCAAGATGCAGTCACTCAAATCAATATTGGACAGTACACACGAGGGTGACTTCCTCACCTCAATAGACTTAACAGAAGCATACCTTCATATCAGTGGTGGATTTCAAAAAAATTTACTACTGGTTCTGTGGGCATAGTTTGGTGGGCGTGGCATGGAATGGTGGGCATGGCATGGGAAGGATACTGTAAAATCTCCATTCCCACTCCACTCCAGGGGAAGGATATTGTAAAATCTCCATTCCCTCCCCAATCCAGGGGAAGGTTACTGCAAAATCCCCATTTCCTCCCTATCAGCTGGAACTCAGGAGGCAGAGAATAGATGGGGCGGGGCCAGTCAGAATTTTTACTACCGGTTCTCTGAACTATTCAGAATTTCCGCTACCGGTTCTCCAGAACTGGTCAGAACCTGCTGAAACCCACCTCTGCTTCATATCCCGATCAGGCTTGCACACAGGCAATTCCTTCGCTTCACCTGTTCGGGCAAACATTATCAATACAGAACCATGCCATTTGGCCTTTCATCAGCACCTTCACAAAGATATTGGTGGCCCATCTGCGTTTGATCCCAATCAGAGTCCAGTGCTATCTGGATGGCATTCTGATTCAGTCCGCATCAGCCACTCGGGCAGAGAGGGATCTACAGGCCATAATACGGGTGCTGCAAGATCATGGCTTCTCCATAAACCACAAGAAAAGTCACTTTTGTCCAACTACCAAATTGCTCCATCTGGGAGCTTTAATAGACACAGTAACCTTCCAAGTCTCCCTCTCTCTAGAGACGCTAGACAGCCTTATACAACTAGCCAAGCTCATCAGGGTTATGAGAGTGGTTCCTCTATCACTTCTGTCACAGCTCCTTGGCAAAATGATGTTGTGCATCTCCATAGTTCCATGGGCATGACTGCATGCCAGGAAGCTACAATGGTTCCTCCTGCCTTACCAAAGATTGGGCAGGAGCAACTCACAGGACAAGGTACGGCTCCCCTTTCAGGTACGGCAAACCTTTCAGTGGTGGACATCTCCAGCTCTCCACAAGGGATGCCTGTTCAAGGAACCTTCCCGCATCACCATCACAACAGATGCTAGCCTCTTCTTTTGGGGAGCACACAGTCAAAATCTGATTGCCCAGGGCAGGGGGACCCAGGGGGACCTGGCCCATGGGATCAATTGGCTGGAGCTCAGAGCGGTCCATCTGGCTCTCAAGAACTTCAAGAGTTCCATAGCCGGGCATCACATGTTGGTCTTAACAGACAATGCGACTGCCAAAGCATACATCAACTGCCAAGGGGGAACACATTTCAAGTTCCTAATGGCAGATGCAGATCTTCTGGGTCACTGGGCAGAGTGGCACCTCCTGTCATTAAAGGCAGAGCACATCTCAAGGTCTCTGAATGTGCAGGCATACAGTCTCAGCAGGGCAACGGTGGACCATGCAGAATGACGCCTACATCCCTCTTTATTTCAACAACTGTCAGATCGATACAGGACCCTGGTCCTGGATCTGTTTGCATCCCCAGAGAATTCTCAACTGCCATAGTTTTTCAGTAGGTACCATACATGGGGAGCAGTGGGAACTGATGCCCTCTGCAGTCCATGGCCTCCAGGTCTGCTGAATGCATTTCCTTCCCTTCCTCTAATTCCAGCATTAATCAAGAAGGTGTTGGAGGAAAAAGCGGAGGTGTTATTGATAGCCCCACATTGGCCCAGGAGACCATGGTTTGCCAACCTGGTAACCCTGTTAGTGGCGCAACCCTGGAGGATTCCAAAGGACAGGATCCATCTCAACCAGGGGGCCTTGATCCACCTGGAGCTCCAGTGGCTCCAACTGACCGCCTGATGGTTGAGTGGCAGGCCCTGAGGTGCAATCATCTCTCTCCCAGGGTTATTCAAACTATTCAGGCCTCCAGATGGCAATCCACTTCTTGAATTTACAATGCGACTTGGAGGGCCTTCTGCACCTGGGGCTCCAGGTTACAGGCTGATCCATCTATGGCCTCGGTGGCTCAGGTCCTGGAGTTCCTCCAGGACGGGTTAGATAAGGGATTGACACCTAGTACCATCAAGCGACAGGTAGCAGCACTGTCTTCTGTTCTATCTCTTGGGAAGCTGGAATCTCTTTCCAGATATCCCACAGTACACCAGTTCCTTAGGGGTGCTACTAACTTGTGTCCCCCAGTCGTCCATAGGTATCTTACTTGGGACCTGTCAAAGGTTTTGCAGGCTCTCACAGGCAGTCCCTTTGAGCCTTTAAGGTCAGCCACACTACGTTTCCTGACACTTAAAATGGCATTCCTCATACCTATTACTTTGGCTAGGAGGATTTCAGAACTGGCAGCCCTATCAGTCAGACAGAACTTGTGCATCTTTCATCAGGACAGGGTGGTCCTAAGGCTGGACCCTTCTTTCATACCCAGGGTCAATACCTGGTTTCATAGGGCACAGGAGTTGGTTCTGCCCAACTTCTGCCCAGAGCCAAGACATGCCCTTGAACACAGGTGGCATATCTTGAATGTCAGAAGGGCGTATTTACATCAAATATACACCTGCCTTCCAGAAGACGGAATCTTTGTTTGTTTCATTCCAACCATCAACATTGGGCAACAGAGTCACTCCTTCAACAGTGGGATGGTGGATTACAGCCTGCATAGCCAAGACATATGCTGCATAGCCAGCACCTGGCCGAATAATAGCTCATTCTACCAGGAGTGCGGCCACCATGGCGGCATGGGCGATACAGGCCTCCATTGAGGAAATGTGTCAAGCAGTCACCTGGTCTTCCCCTTCACAGTTTATTAGGCATTATAAATTGGACACTTTCGCTTTGGCTGAGGCGGCCTTTGGGAGGCGTGTCTTCCAGAGGATCCATAATGCTGGGGGGACTTAGGACCAGACTGCACCCACCCATTGGGGACAGGGCGGCTTTGGTATGTCCCACTCTGGATTCTCTCGATCCAGCTCTAGGGAGAATGGGCGTTGGTCCACCTGAACACCATTTCTAGTAGAGCTGGAAGAGAACATCCAGCCCCACCCTTACTGATGTCTGGTCCACAGTCTGGGAGGGGCTAATATTTCGCAGGTCACACGTGTATTCATTGCTATGCCTTCACCGAACTGGGAAATCACCAGACAAGGAGCGAGTGACCAAATATGGAAATAAAAATCATGTGCTCAGTCTACATGCAGAACATAGAGCTACTACCCACTCTGGATGCTCTCTTCCAGCTCTACTAGAAATGGCATTCAGGTAGGATCAATGCCCAATCTGTGTTTTAAAGTAGCTCTCCCCAGGCTGATGGATTGACTGTTACACAACTTTTTCGCCACTGCATCTGACTGAAGGGAGGAGAGCACAAAACACTACATTTCCCCTAATGGTTTCTTTGTAAGGAGAATAGAATAGAATAGAATAGAATAGAATAGAATAGAATAGAATAGAATAGAATAGAATAGAATAGAATAGAATAGAATAGAATAGAATAGAATAGAATAGAATAGAATAGAATAGAATAGAATAGAACAGAACAGAACAGAACAGAACAGAACAGAACAGAACAGAACAGAACTCTATTATACTGCTAATACTGTTCTTTTAGCTAGGAGGCAGTGCTTAAGATTTCTTCTTCCTTTTTTTTAATAAAAGTTTAAAAAAAAAAAACACACAAAGAAACATACAATGCATCTTTTCTGAACAGAATATTGGCCTGGTCATAGATTTATACAAATTTTTGTTCATCTTTGACACAATTTTATATATTCATTTTTACCATAGTATTTATTCTAATTTTAATAAACCAATATTACCCTTCATCCTAACCTCTAATCCTGGTATAATTCAATTTTGCTTTTTCCTCCCTAAATTTGAACCTCTAAATTTAAATTCTCACAACATAATATAAGTCCCAATTATTTGCTTAAATTCCCTTATTCTGATCACAAAACCAATTAAGTATAGATCTTAACTTAGATGTTCCAACTATTACAATCTTATATATTAAGCTTATTTATATTTCTGAATCTTGTTTCAATCCTTAAACATCCATACATGTTACCATTACTTCATATTAACTTAATTAATTCATTATTACCATTCAATACCTTCCAAATATCACAATTTTTTTATCAGTTCATTTTTTAATTTACATTTTCATAGATCTTAAATTCAATTTTCAATTACTTCATCAAATATTTATATTCTTATTTTAAAAGTATTCCAATTGTTATACTTTCCCTAATAGATTTCTTCCTCCTTCTTGAAGGAAAGTTTCTCCCCCCAACCCCCACCCACTCTTTAGCTCTGCTTTCTAGATGCAGCAGTGGTTTTTCTATTTTGAGATTTAGAACACAGAAATTAATTAAATTGCACTGCAATCAGATGCTGCAAGCAAATGAGTTCTCAACCATAAGCACCATGTAATTTGGTGAAGGCAAGACCTTAACTAGTAGACCTGTGGGAGGGAACAGAGATCTGGGGTGTTATAAAAGAACACACATACCCGTTCCCACCCTCAGTTTGCAAACAATTGCAATTGATAACAAATGGAAACTCTATTTTAACCAGTCTTTTGGGAAACTAACCCAGTACAGTTTTATGTATCCAAGATAAGAATTTAATAAGGACATTTTCTACTGACACAGAACCATTTTAAAACACTCTTGATTTTCCTCCCATCTAGAAAACGGCCAATAGGCCAGATTTTATTTTTAAACCACACAGATTTTTAGACTTAATAGTAATGTGGTTCTATGACTACTTAATGTAAACTGCTAGTTTTTTAAAGTAAATGTAATGTTTTGAAGTGCAGCGTAACTTCAGATCCAAGAAGTCCAATTGATAGCTAGAGGCTACAGTACTGCCAAATTGTAGATAATTTCCCACTTGTTTGTTTGGAGCAGTTCACTTTGGACACAACCTATGTTGTTGTGCACTGATGAAAAAAATTAGGTCAGCCAGGAGTCAAAATAATACTTTAACAGTAAATTGTACTAAATAAACTATTTTCCTTCTTGTAGAAGAATTTCCAATCCAAAATTAATACTAGTAGATTTAATAATATTTTAAGACTATTCCTGACACCAGCTTCCAAAGGACTAAACTTTAGTGGCAGACATAATGTGTGAGGTTTGCCTGGATTGCATGTATTATCGATGTAGTACAATCCTTTTCTTTACAAAAAAACCCCATCAATTTGAACTAAGAAACAAATAACCTACAGTTCTTTTAAATTGCTTCAAATTTAGTCAAAATACAGTTCAGCACTTTGATTGTATTTCAGTGTGAGAACTAAGCATATGATAAGCAATAAAACTTCAGAATACCTGGAACTTCCGGTTTGGCGTCGCAGCGATGCAGACGGGGAAATAGTGGGCTCTCATGAGCCCCATGAAAATCCCGGCTGACAAACCGCCGCCGATGGGTCTTCGGACCGAACCCGTCTTGCACGGATGGGGGAAGAAGAGGGGTGCCTTGGTCGGCCGAGAGGAACAGGCAAGTTCCTCGGAGGCCAGAGGGAACCCTCTGAGTCGGTGGTGGGGGGCGGTAGCCATGGCGGCTGCCACGAAGCCGCAACAAACCGGGAAAAGAATTGTGCAGGAGGAAAAAAGAAAGAATGAGGTACTTCGAAGCCGGATGAGTTACACCAACCCTGGCGGGAAACAACACTTTTACCAATAAGACCCCCAGCTTTAAATAGCGGCTGTAGATTTGTGGGGCATGAAGATCTGGCAAAGTAATAAGAGGAGACAAAGACCCATTAAGGAATCTGCCTTGGTACAGGCTGACTAGGTAGAATTGATTATTAATATACTAGAAAATTGGGTTTTTCTTTAAATTGGAATTGATTTGATCCTTGGAAAAAGAAAAAAGTGATAACTATGGATTTAACACCTTTAAAAGTTAAAAGAAGAGAGACAAATGGATGGTTATATAATGGATACAAAATGGAGATTAAATATGCTGGAAATCAGCCAAACAATAGCTGGAGGTATGGAGGAGAATATGCTGGAAATCAGCCAAAACAAAATATGCTGGAAATCAGCCAAAAAATAGGTGGAGATATGGAGGAGATTATGCTGGATATCAGCTAAAATAAAATATGCTGGAAGTCAGCCAAATAAATAGTTGGAGATATAGAGGAGAATATGTTGGATAATACCTAAAATAATACGGGGTGGAAAAGAATATGTTGGAAGACAACTAAAATGAAGCAAAATGAATATGAGATGAATCTGTGTAAATTGAAATGTGTATTAGATGACAAATTTAAGAAAATTAAGTGTAATTGTTAAAGTTTAAGATTTAAAGATTTGATGAAATGGGTCTACAGATTAAGGAATATAGATAAAATTTTGATTTATAAGTTGAAATAAAAATAGAGTTGTACATATTTGGGAACTAAGATTTGTGGTGATAAAATAGTAAGGTAAACATTTAGATCAAGATGTTAGAATATTTTTTAAAATTTGTGTTTTTTATTTTAATGTTAAAAGATGTAAGGGAGGGAATTAAGCTAGATAGAATTTTGATTTATAATTGGATATAAAAAATGAGTAGAGCTTATTTGGAAATTAAGATTTTGGTGATATAATAGACTGGTTTAGATTGAGATGTTAGAATTTGTGTTAAAAACGTTTGTTTTGATTTTTAATTTTAAAAGATGTAACGAGGAAATTGGGAATAGAGCTTGTTAAAGGAATATAAGCAATTGTACCTATCTATGACCGGATCAAGACTTCGTTCTTAAAAGATACATTTTATGTTTATGTTTGAAAAAAAATAAAAAACTATTTTTCAAAAAAAAAACAACTTCAGAATATCTAATTATATTACACTGTCCTGTGCACGGCAATTTTTGAAGGCACAGAAATAAGATAATGTCCTATGTGTATAAAAATAGCAACTATCTTTGTACATCATGCTAACTCGGGGATCAGCATCCCTTCTGGCCACCTGGTGCTACAGTATATAACACATTCAATTGTTGATGGTTTAACCTCCTCCCCATTAAAAGCTGAAATCTTGCAAAAATTTGTGTGACTGCCAAACTGTTAGGAGTTTTTGGCATTCCTATGAGAAATTTAGTAATTTTTATTATGCATTTTTATGTATCATGTTAAGTGGAAAACAAATTAAGGATATTAGCATGATGTGATCCAGATATTAAGAATGTGGTGCCTGATCATTTAGACAGGATATATGTTGTTATTATTGGAGCTCTAATAAATATATACAGTGTGTCATCTTTGAAAATGGATATTATCAACATCAAAAAAATAGTCATATCCTTGTGAATCTCTGTTTGGCATTCACTAATTATTATGTTGAGAATTGTTAAATAATCTCCATTTGTGCAACAAGACCATAGGATTCTGAAAGAACTCTTTTCTTCATCAACTTAATAGATTTATTGTCATTTCTGTTAAAGGTAGTCTGCTCGAGTAACCATTAGCTACTAGACTCTTGCTGCAGAGCAGAGTCTTAATTTTGTTTTAAATTCTTTAGTAGAACATTCCACTGTTCCTTTTCCTGTCCAAGAGAGGCTGGGATATACTTGTGACTACAATATTTACTCTGAAATGACTAACAAGAATTAGCCACATCAACCCAATCTCACATATTCCTCCTCCCTTCATCTCCTCCATCATGGCCCATCTCATAGATTGGGTCCACATTAAATGACAAGCTATATTTTAGTGTGATGTTCCATACTCGAAAAATCAGGTATAGGCTCCTAACAGATAGCCTGAAATAATGGTATCAAAACCTGTCTCTCTAGCTTTTCCCATTGCTATTAATGATATTGCTTCTGTCTGGTTTCTTTTCTAAATATTTTTACAAAAACATGTGGATACATAGCATGCAGAAGAGCAAAATGTCAGAAGTCATCTTTATTTCTAAGAATGCTTTGTCAGGGGAGGGGGGGCATACAAATGGGATTAGTACCATTCTTAGAACATAAAAATGGTTGGTAGCTGCATCCTAATGCTCTGTTTAGAAGTGTTCCTGCTAGCCCAGAAGAAAAAATAAGCTAGAGCTTGTAGAAAGTTTGCCAGAGAAGATGACAAAGCACATTATCATCCATTATGCTTTCTGGTAAACTGTAATTTATACCTGCTTCACATCCACCATGTGAAGGCAGCTAAAATACTTTTAAAATCATTAATATGCCCATTGACTTATCAAAGTCAAGAACCTCTGTGCCAACATCCAACTTGCGTACACTCTGCCCCATAAATTACGCTTCATAGATGCTCGTGTTTTATATTCCTATCTCATTTCCAAACCTTGCTTTAAAAAAAATACCAAGTTTAGGAATAAATTTCCTGGTTGGTTTTAAGAAAGTAAATTGGTACAGTCTTCTAATTTATTTTTCTGAGAGCAGCATTTTTAGATTACTGCATAAATCAGTGAAGCTCTAGGTGATAATGAAGTGATTAAAACAACAGCCTGTCTTCTGCTCATTTTTTTACAATGTTTTAATGGATGATCTTGCCCAGCTACAATTTTATCTACCAGTTGAAGTCATAGTGTATGATGTTGTTTATTGCTGTGGTCCACAGTGAAACTATGATGATGGCAGCTGTCACATCAGAGAAAACTTGAGTCTAGATGCCTGAACTGGATTGGAGCATTAAGCAAGGGAAGAGTTGGCTCCTGATATTAGCAAAGAGACAATCAAGCAATTTGCACTGAAGCATCTATTTCAGAGTGGTACCCATCACTCTGGTGATGGTATCTTATTAGCTCCTGAAGTATATCTTGCCTGCTGTAACTCTTCAGAGACAATTTATCATTTTGCTTATTTGAAATATCAGACAGGTTGGGCAGCACATAAGAAAACTTGCATTTACTGGGTAACACTTGACTTCTGTTCTGGAAATTATTGGGTTTTTTTAATTAATTTTAAGCATTGCTTCCAGAATGGATTAAACCCAGTTGTTTTCTATTAAATGTTCTTATAGAAGAAATATTTTCTTTAGCCCTGCCAAGATTTGTGATGAACAATTGTAACTGCTGCTTGCCATCTATCACTATATTAGAACCATTGATTGCCTCCAGCCATGAGCTGGTTCAACGTCATCACAGATTATACCAACTGGTCAATAAATTGTGAGCTTATTTGATCCATATTGTCATACATCCCATGTTCCATTAGTCTGTTTTTAATAAGGCCTTTTTCCTCCTGAGCCTGATTTATGAAGTGGGGCCTGCTTATAAGCCCGGTATGCATCATTGGAACCGTCATCCAGATTTGAAGCAGCATCACGCAAAAAATTTTGGATGAATGACAAAAGAATACCTGATATACTTGTCCTTGGTGGTTCATTCAAGAGAGGTTCTTGTATCCCACTGGTTCCTGGAGTGCACTTGGCACTTTGGCTTCCTGTAGCCCAATCATAATTAGCTGGATCTTTGTGAGTGTAGTTAGGTGTCCTGGCATTTATCTTACAAGAAGCTTCCCTTGTTTTTTCTAGTATGTGCTGCTGCATCATTTTCAGAGCCATTCCAAAAATGTCTTTTGCATGCAGGTCTAGAAACCGGGGCTTTTCTGAACCACTATCAGACCCTGAAGTTGCAGTCTTGTTCTCACCACTGATGGGAGTGTGTACATTGCTGTTGCTACCTTCCAATTTGTCCTTGATCTCCTGGCATGCCTTTTGAACAAGTAGGGAGCAAAGTTTATTGACATAAGAAGGATCTTTTGAGTTTCCTTTGTGGCTGGTGGTCAGCCTATCAGCTGATATGGTATAAGCCTGATTTTTACAAGTTCCACTTGCTGGTGTCAATCCGTACTGAAATCCAGTTGCATATTTTTGAAGATCATTGCTTATCCAGCTCACAACATTGAGTTGTTCAGAAGAACCTTGCTTGAAAAGGCAAACTGCACCTTCTACATTGTTGGGATTACTCTTGTCATTATTTTTTATTACAATAACTTCTCTTTCCTCCAGACTACCCAAATCAAGTTGGTTGTATCCTCTTTCATTTTTATCCTTTATATTTAAACTGGGCACATCTATAAAACTGACCATTTTACAGTGTAGCTCTTTGTGTCCTTTAGGGCTGTAGTGACTTACTTTACAGACCTCTGCCTTACTGTGTAACCAGTCGATGTTTTGAGCCATCTTTGATGTGTTAAGATGGAGCTGCACTCAGGGCCATAGAGTGGTAGTGTCCTAGTTAAGCAGCTTTGATCTTGCCAGACTCAAGGTGTTGCCTCCTCTCTTAGCTTCCCATGCTTTTGTACTGGCAGATGAGATGTTCAATTGTGTAGACAAAAGGGTTTCTATGGGAGCAATGACATCATAAAGTGTAAGTTATCAGCAAGCAAATGTACATTTGTATGGTACTTTTAAGTTCTTGAAAAAGGAAAGGCATATTTTTTCTCATAGACAAATATTAAATTGCTTTGGGAGGATTATTTATCATTCCACATTTCAGAACCACAACCATTATAGAACCATATATTTGGGGAATTCAAAAGACTTTTAATTCTGTCATAGGTTTATTCTGCAGAAAAGCCTGTTCAAAACTGTACTGGGATGGAGGTGATCTCCAATATAAAGCTGAAAATTACATGCTTCTATTCTGAATTCATTATTTAGCCAGACCTGTCATCACTGATTCTTTATTGGGAAAACTGGATTACATGTAAATATGGTGGATAATTAAGTTTGACTGATCCTGTTTTAGATCCCAGGGTAGCAATTCTTTGGAAAGCAAGTAGAAAGGTCCTGTTTATTTATAATGATTGCAGCATGTTATAAAATTTAAATTATCATCATTAATGTCTGTAAACATTGTTATACAAAACTGACGAAAGAATATTATTAAATATATTTGCTAAGTAAACTAGAATATTTCCTAAAACATTGATTTCTTAAGCTAAATTTTTGCCTAAAAGTGAACATTTGTTAGGTGTGACTTCTTCCATCTCATGAAAATTGCTGTTTCTCCCCGTTCTCCTTTCTTCCAATTTTTTACAGCAGCATAAATCTATTAATCTTTCTCATTAATTTGACCATTTCTGTAGTAATCTTAATTAACTGGATGTCCTTCCGATATATTAAGACTACAATTTCTATATTTGATCTTTGGCCGTAATGATAGAAAATAGGGAAATAGGGAATTTGTAGCCCAAGCCATCTGAAATTGCCTAAAAATATTAAAACCTAGCCCTATGATTTAAAATTGTCCTAATTTGTGTGTTTTAAACAGCAGTCTCCAACCTTTGCAGCTTGGCAGCCCAGCTGTGGGGGGAGAGGGGAACCAGGTCACACAAGCAGCAGGCCGGCACGCATGTGTATAGCTCAACTTGCACCAGTCAAGCTGCATGCATATGCATACCAACCCACCAGTCATGTGGCCAGTTCTGAATAGACCATGGCCCCGTAGTGGACCACAGTCCAGGGGTTGGGGACCCCTGTTTTAACATATATTTATAGTCCTTTATTTTAGAAAGCTCTTCTTTGGGGGGGGGTTGTTTGAAAAACTCACTTTGTTCATTATTTTGGTCATTTAAGTTTATCATACAAATGATACCACTAAATGCACAATATTTTGCATTCACATCAAAAATATGGAAATTGAATTGTCCTTTTAAAATTTATATGTACTGTTTAATTAGATTGTCATTATAATATACATTTTTGTACAGTTTTTCTTGCTTTTGCTGTTTAATTTCCTTTTGTAAAGCAAGTTATAAACAACTTTTTTTATCTTTATGAACCACTTTCAGACTTCACCCTTTTTGAAGTTTGTCCTTTTCCCCCCCAAGAAAATATGGTAACCGTAGTTACATTATTATGAAATATAGATGACAGAAAGTATAGAGTTAGAGTTAAAAAGGAGTTTAAAGATCACAGTCCAATCTCTTTTGGTTCCACTAGACTAGAGATTCTCTGTCAGATGATTATCCAGATTCTGTTGCAAAACAACTTTGGTCAAAAAGAGCTCATTGCTTCATGTAGTAGCTTGTCAGACTGTCTGACAGCTCATATCGTCAAAGTTTCTCTACATATCTAGTCTGAATCTGTTTCCTTGTAGTTTTAATCTGTTGGTTCTAGTCCTATCGTCTGAATATAGATCCTTTCCCTCTTTGTGAGAGAAAGGTATTTGAAGACCGCTTTCTTCTCTCTCCTCTAGGCAAATTATGAGTGGATTCTGTCAGCATTTCTCAAAGGTGTTGTTTTTTAAACCTCTTAACAATTCTCATAGCTCTCCTAAACACTCTCCAATTTGTCATTTCCAGACTGTTGTATTTCAAGCAAGGTCTGACCAAAGATCTAACAAAGTAGAACAGCTATTGCTCACCCACCCGCCCTTTTTTTGGACTTTGCCTTTTGAGCAACTGCATCATACTGCCGGATCATGTTTAGCATGGTTGATAGACATCTGGGTAGATATATCACTTGCATGTCTGCTACTGCCAACCCCGCATCCTCGAATTATGCAGATGTATAACCTCTACATTTCTCTCTGTTAAATTCCACCCACATTCTTTTCAATTTATAGTTCATCTAGATCTTTTTTAATCCTTTCTCTTTCTCTTCACAAAAATATTTTGTCTTTTTTCTTTTTTTTCTCCCTCTCCTATTTTCTTATCCACCCCCCCCACCTCCCATAGCTTTCTTCCTGTTATCTGAATGGCACATGTTTTGAAAAAAATATCCTCAGCATTATTGCAATATGAAAAATACTTCCTGTAAGTAGAAAAAATTCTCGGAGATACCAATGCATTCTTACAAGTTCCTGGCTTATCGCTGCTTCTGGTTTCCTTAGTATAAACATTAGTTAGAAGCCTCATTGGCAGATAGCAAAAAAAATGTAAAGCAGACATGAATACAGTTGTGGGTTTCATTATGATAAGGCAGGAAAATTGGTAACAGAAATAGCATTGGAGCAGAATATTCTTACAATGGCTGTTCACTGGCTGAAGTGCCATTTTGACTTGATTAAAAATATAGCTCACTTTCAAAACACTATAATAAATTCTTCCCTATGGTCACAGCCTATCACAGAACAAAATGAAACTAGACCAGTGATGGCTAACCTTTTCAGCACTGAGTGCTGAAAGCACGTGTGCGCGAAAGCGCGTGCGCACATGCACACCCATAATGTAATGCGCACATGGCCCCCGTGCACCCCGCATATGCACGCATGACCCCCCCCGGCATGCACCCTGCCACCACGCATGCATGTGTGACCCCCGTGTGCACCCTGCCACCATGCATGCACACATCCCTGTGCCCCCTGTGCATGCATGTGCGACCCCCGCGCATACATGGCAGAGACCCAAAAACCAGCTGGCCATCGGGAGGCACTTGCACATGCGCGGCGGAGCTGAGCTGAGGCAACAAGTCACATGCCTGCAGAGAGGGCTCTGCATGCCACCTGTGGCACGTGTGCCATAGGTTTGCCATCATGGACCTAGACCATTGAGATTGATGGTTGGTGGCACTAACTTAAGGTGACCAGATTTTAACATTGGTAAAGAGGGACACCATTGACCGGGGGGGGGGCGCTAGTCAAAAATAACTTTTTCAGCCCTCTGAGTAGTCCATGTGCACAAAAGGACTACCCAGAGGGCTGAAAAAAGTGATTTCTGACAGGTCCTCGCACTTTTGACCGGTCTTCACACTTATGACTGGTCATCATTTATGCCCATTGTAGCATTCTTAACAACCGTGTCACTCATTTCACAACTACTTCTCTTCACTATGGTGACAAGATAGGGCAAAAACGTAAAATGTGAGGACAGTCGTAAGTTCGAGGACTGGTCAAAAGTGCGAGGACCAGTCAAAAATAACCTTTTCAGCCCTCTGAGTAGTCCATATGAATAAAGGATACAGCAATAGAGAGGGATGAAGGAAGGGAAGGGAAATTAGAGTAGGAGTGAGGGTAAGAGAGGGAGGAAGAAAGGAGGAGAAGGAGAAAGGAAGTAGGGAGGAGAAGAAGAGGGGGGGAAGAGAAAGTAAGAAGGAAAGAAAAGAGAGAGGTGGTAGGTTTGAGGAGAAAGATTGCTGTACAATGAAAAAGATGAAAGGGAAGAAAACCAACCCCAAACAAATATAAAGATATTAAGATAAAGAATGAATTGTTAAACTTTAAAGAATAAAAGAGAACAAATATGAATAAATAGCAATAATTAGAAACACACATACAAACATACAATGTATTTTCTTTGAACAGAGTATTTGGCCGGTTCACAAATTTAAACAGTGTTTAGTCATTTCAATTAAATTTAAAATTTCTATATTTCCTTTTTGCCATATTTATTCCTCATCTATTTTTTAAAAAAACCAATATTACCCTTCATCCTCATCTCTAATCTTAATCAAACTCAATTTTTCCCTTCTATATTATACCCCTTCCCATTGTCATCTATTTTTATATCCATCCTCACATTGGTTAATTATGTATTTATGTAATACAGTTGTTTAATACAAATTCAACATTTTAATATAAATCAATTAGTTATATAACTATCTTTTTTGTATATTAATCAATATGAACATGAATATTCCAATTATTTCCATGCAATCCAATTTCTTACAAATTAATTAATTATATTTACCATTAATAATAAACCAAATAATTTCCCCCATATATTACTCCAAACCACAACTTAACCATTTCTGCTTTCAACACAATATACAATTAATAGTATCTCAATTATTACAATTCCCTAGTTAAATAGAGCTTTTTTTCTTTTGTGTTTTAAAATCTTGAACTTCCTCTTTTGGCCCTAAATTTCCCATTGTTTGCAGTTTTGCACCTACCTTTTTTGGTGAGGAAAAAGAAAAAGAAATCTCTCTCTGCCTCATTTTGTCACGTTGCAGCAAAGACCCTGCTTTACTTTCAGTTTCGCTTTTTCAGCATAGCTAGGGGAAAAAAACATTTGCTCCAGCAATTTACCTCTTTGCAGCTAGCTAGCAACAGAGCCCTCCGCAAAGCAGCTGAGAGCAAATCAGCTGACAGTCGGGAGGCTGATCAAATCAACTTATGGTAATTAACCTATGCTGAAGCTGAAAGGGGCTGTTTTTTCTATTTTTGCAGGCACCAGTCTACTCATTTGTTTTCTTTTAACACTGATCAGCTGTAGGGCGGCCCTTTGAAGCCCCGCGGCAAGAATTTAAACAATTTTTTTCCCTCTAGCCATCAGCTGGGACTCAGCAATAGATTGGGTATGGGCGGGGTAAGCGAACAGGGACCAGCGATCCAACAGAGGCAGAGGGTGAGGGTGAGTGAAAACCGTATATTCCCTTCCCGTTCTCCCGCCGTTCCCTAGCTTGTTGTGCATTCTTTCCAAAAATCGGGACTTTTTTAAAACGCTGCGGGACGCGGGACAAATTGTTAAAAATCGGGACTGTCCTGCCAAAAGCGGGACGTCTGGTCACCTTACCTAACTTGGTTTTAGATTGTGGCCATATATCTATATAGTAATAGTCATTATTTAGAATAAGCAAAAAATCCCCCACTCATATATTGTTTTCTTTCACTTCAGATTGTTTTCAAGAGATATGGCCTGGAAAGGATGATAATATGGGTACATGAGGTTTTATGGAGAGTTTGTTAATTAAATGATCCCCACATAACTCTACTATATTGCTTTTAATCTGTGATCCTTACACAATTTATTATCAAAGGCTCTGTTTTGGGGGGACCAACAGACATTTAATTATTATTTTTAAAATACAGGGAACATAGTAACACAACTATAGTATTTAGTCTAATATTGCTTTATGGATCTCTCTAGTAATAAAGTTTAGCTTGTGAAATCTGATCAAATTCTTTATATTAAGCCCACTTCACATAAAATTGCCTTCCTCTTCAAAAAGCTGTTTTTTAAGTAGGACCAACTCTGGCTTTGAGGAAGCCCTTATTTAAATATCTTGTGGTGGGCCTCTCTTCCACTGATGAGCCTTGTTGGGCTTGTTTAATGGTAATGGGCAACAATTCATTTAGCAGCACTAGGTTTCTTGGTTTTAGCAACCGTTAACTTCTTGGGACTCTTCTTAACTGTCAAATGGTAAATTTTTGTGGCCTGTTGCAGCAATTTCTCAATATTTTAGCTGGGTTATGTGGTGAGAGCAAATAACCAGAATGGTCCTAAAGCAAGTTCCATACAGCATTCTTTATGACAATTTGTTTATTTGTCATATTTATACTCACCATAACCATAAGACACTCCCTTTGTTTAATTATTTGAATCAGTGGTGGGCTCCAAATTTTTTAACAACCAGTTCTCTGCCCTAATAACTGGCTGGGTGGGGTCATGTGACAGTGGGCGTGGCCAACTCTACATCACTAGTGTGGGTGGTCTATATGGGACAGGCAGGGTTGGAGAGGAAATCCAAGGGTCTCTGGTGGGGAAGCAGGAGGAAAGAAAGATCTAATCTGTTTGTGTGTGTGTGCGTGCGCGCACGCGTGTGTGTGTATGTGTGAGAGAGAGAGATACTGCGTCAAGCTAGACTGGGAAAGCTGGCTGCGAGAGGAAGAGAAGCCAGGTAAGCCTGACCCAGACGCTTCCCGGGTCCCCTCATCCCAGAAGCAGCAACCTCGCACTGTCCCCTCTGTGCTAGCCCCCTTCTTTGCACGGGATCGCCCAGCAGCAGAGAGGGAGAGGGAGAAGGGAGCAGTGGTGGCAGCTAGCATTGAGGGGAGAGTGCCACACAGAAACGGGAGCACACAGAAACGTCACTCCCTTCTCCCTCTCCCTCTCCCTCTCCACTGCTGGGCGATCTCATGCAAAGAAGGGTGCTAGCAGAGTGGGGAAGAGTGCAAGGTTGCTGCTTCTGGGACAAGGGGACCCAGAACACTCTGGGTCCAACTCACCCAGCTTCTCTTCCTCTCACAGCCAACTTTTTCAGGCCATTTTCAGGCTGTTTTTTGGGTCAATTTCCAGGCTGATTTTTCAGACCAATTTCAGGCCTTTTTTGGGCCTTTTTTCAGGCCAATTTTGGCTGGAAAAACGGTCTGAACAAAGGCCTGTTTTGGGACATTTTTGGGCCATTTTCTGGGTGTTTTTCGGGCCATTTTCAGGCTGTTTTCAGCTGGGAAAAATGGCCGGAAATGTCATGTTTTTTGGGCATTGTTGGACCGATTTTGGCTGGAAAAACAGCCTGAAAAAAAGCCTGTTTTGGGGGCATTTTTCAGGCCAATTTTCGGGCAGATTTTGGCAGGAAAAACAGCTTGAAAACAGCCCGAAAAATGGGTAGGGGCAGGGTCAGCCAGTGGTCCGATTTGCTGCTTCTCCAAACCGCACAGAATTGGAACAACCAGTTCAGGTGAACCGGTCCGAACCGGCAGCAACCCACCTCTGGTTTGAATCCTTGCTCCTTTCCCAGGGTTAAGATTCTCTTCTTCTTTTGCTGGACTGCTGTGTTGGGGTAACAATTATTTTTTGTTGTGTACATGTTGGAATGACTTGATTGCCATCTCTTGGTCTTTTCCCCACTCCAGATGCTAGAAATCATCTGAGTGGAATCTTCATAGGCCAGATCCTGGCATCAGTTTCTGGGTGATGCATTCCCACTATTACGTTCTCTGCTTTGAATTCTTTAATTTTCTTTGCATGTTCTTTTTTACTGTGGTTGAGCATGACATTCACCCTAAAGCTGACTTGTGTCTCATTTAATGACATGAGGTAGTCAGCAATAGAATTGTAACACCAATTTAGTTTATTTCAAATCTAAGTTATACTTTCTAGAAGGCTGATTAACTCAGATATCAAACCATAGTTGCGAAGCTGACTTGCAAAAACCTAGTGGTAAAATAGTTGCTTGCTATTAAATTTGTATTCACATAAAGCACATGAAGGATTTTGGGTTAATTTCAAGAGTTTGTTATATTATGAACACAGATTGAATAAACAAAGTTGTGAAACTAAGTAAAACGGAAATAAAAATGAAGAGTCATCATGATCTATAAAGGTAGTCCCCAACTTATGACCATTCATTCAGTGACTGTTCAAAGTTACCGTGGCACTGAACAGTCTTATAATCGGTCTTCAAAGTTACAATCATTGTAGTAGTCACATGAACAAAATTTGGGCCTGTAGCAGCCCACCCTCACTTACAATCACATGGTCACTTCAATTCCCCCCTCTTTTTTCTCATCTGTATGTCCTTTTGATCTCCCTACTTCACCTTCGCTTTTTCCCAACACCTGCTCACAAGACCTGCGGAAGATGGCTTTCATGTGTCCAGCAGCTTCCTAGCAAAAGGACAGGGCAAGCCCGCCTCTTCAGCAGTGAGAGCAAGAAGACAGCAAAGGTCAGCTCTGGTGGCAGAGCACAGGGAAGCAGGGGCCTTAGAGTGTAGAGTGATGAGGGTGGCTGGGACTGGGACTTAATGCCCACACCTGCAAAGTATGAATAGAAGTCAAAGCTTCTGTTCTCTAAACAACGCACCAGAGAAGATACAAGAAAAGATTTGTTGATCTAGTATTTATAGTTTAGCATTCTATTAGCGGCCACTGTGCATAGAAAACACTTAAATAGGCTATGCTCATTTAGTAAAAACTAAAATTATAAATAAGTTATTTCATTATAGAAACAAATATCAGAAAAACCCAAGCAGCCTTAGAATATTTGCTTAATCTAAACAGCCACAAAGAAGTAAACCAAAAGTAAGGGACACATGTTTTCTTTTTTTAAAAAAAATCCACATTTCTGTGTTTGTTAAAACTAAATCGACCATTAAAGCAACCTAATTATGTTCAAGTATATGGAAGCATCCTTTTAGTATTTTATTTCATTTTTAATATGGAAAGTCATTTAAGATATTGTATATCAGTAAAACACTATTACTGTTGTGAAAAGTACTACTTGATGCTTGTTTTTCAATCTTTGATGGTTTTATTCAAAATCCAATCCCTTGTTTAAATGGCAGTTATAAAACTTCTTTAAAGAAAAAATAAATAAAACATTATATCTATAGTACATTCTATGGATAGGTTGACATTTACTTTTGACATGTAATTTTTCAGAGTCTGCTGGGACAAATGTGGAAAAACTTATGAAGAAGCAGCCCAAATCTATGTTCTACTTCCAGTATACTAATTATGCTTATGTATTGGATAAATTATGTTTTTAATATCTGTGTAAGACAAAAATAGCATATCTATTCCTTAACCTCCTGTCAGAATTTTTTTTCTCAATGTACTCTCTGTCTTTTTCTTTTATTAATATAGGGATCCTTTAAGAATTCAGCAGTTACAGAACCAAATCCGGCTGGAAAAAGAAGCAGACCAGTGGTGTCATCAGAAGCAAGCTAGTTCCCTCCAGAATCTTCCCTTGTCCCCAACTTTTCTCCCTCCATCTTCATTCCAAGAACTTGAGTCCAGCCACTGTCCTTCGCCTGTGCAAATGAGTGTTCTCAATTCTCATTCTGCTCCTGCCATGCAGACATCCAGTTCTTTCAACTATGCCCGTCCTAAACAATTTATTGCTGCACAAAATATTAGCCCTGCTTCAAGCTACGTAACACAGCCATCTGGCTCTTCCACATCTAGTCTTCCATCCCCAATGTCTCCAACTGCTTCTCAGAAGCAGTTTGGTAAAACATCTGCCCCTCCTTTTTCTCAGACATTTGCTCCTGAGGAAGAGTATCCATGGTCTCCTTCCCCACCTCCTCCCCCTCCCCCTGTTTTTAGTCCTTCATCTACTTTTTCAGTGGCAGATTCCTTTCCACTGCCACCACCTCCACCTCCTCTCCCAGCTTCTGTCCCCTCACCTTCCCACAGTTTTTCTCCAACATCCAGATTGTCCAGCTCTAGTCAGTCTCCATCAGCCTTTCTCAGCTCCATGCTACCATCTCAGCCACCTTCAATGTCAGTTAATGCACTAGGACTTCCCAAAAGTGTTACACCATCGTAAGTATGAACATTTGGTGAACTTCTCAAAAATAGTTTTTCTTATTTATTCTTAATTTTGAAAGGCATGAATTTATTGTATGTATAAAACCTAAATAATTGTATATTTTACAGAAGAAGAGTAGGAAATGTTTTTCATAATTTTTCATTAGGAAAATTCTACCTTTTTCTTTCTTTCTTTCTTTCTTTCTTTCTTTCTTTCTTTCTTTCTTTCTTTCTTTCTTCCTTCCTTCCTTCCTTCCTTCCTTCCTTCCTTCCTTCCTTCCTTCCTTCATTCATTCATTCATTCAATTTATATGTCAGCCCTCTCCAAAGACCCAGGGCGGCTCACAATACACTCAAAAAATCACTATAAAAACACTTAAAAATTAAAAACATTAAAGACATTAAAACCCATTCACACCATTCATGGCTGGATCTCGTCAGATCGCAAAGCGAGATCAACGGCCCCAGGCCTGCCGAAAAAGCCAGGTCTTCACCGCTTTTCGGAAGGCCAATAGGGTGGGGATGGTCTGGACCTCAGGAGGTAACTGGTTCCAGAGAACTGGGGCAGCCACAGAGAAGGCCCTCCCCCACGGGCCCTCCCCCACGATTCTGCAGGAGCAGAATCGTCCCACGCCGCCCGGAGTCTCAGCAGGTTGGAAGGGAGCCGCGCCTGTTTCCTCCCCAGAAACGATTCCCTGGGGGGTTACAGGGGCTCGACCTGTGCCCTGCTATCTCTCCTCCAACAATCCTCAGGATTTTGAAGTTTTCGAGCCGCTTCTCGATCGCGAAGCGGCTCTACAGGCGGCGGGGCTGGCGGAGCTTCAAAGAGCGCCGCCGTCGCCGAAGACAAGGAAACCGGAAGTCCGATAATTCATATTTTTCTTATACAGGTCTGATTTTATCTCATTCTCAATTATCCAAAATATAATAGTCAAGATTTCTAATAATTTAATATTCTGTATCTTGTGCATCAGGTATATGAAAGTTTCATTTGAAGAGACAGAAACGTTTGTTATTGTGAACTGAGCTCTTTGATGATGATTAGTTCAGCTTCATTGCTTGAAACCCCCTTTTTCAAAAAGTCTTTACCTCTATGATAATCTAACTGGAATACTATACCATATATAACTTGTTTTCAGTGCAAATCCTTTGGCAGAATAGATCTACATGGAAACATTTGCTTTAGTTTGTTGTATTTCTCTACTGCTAAATTTATTCCTAAATCTGTCTATCACCTTAAAGATCCTCATGTCAGTACTGACTAACATTTTATGATTTATTCATTTTAAGACGACTTTGGTTCTTAGGTTACCTCATTTTAATTATTTGACATTTGTTTAAATTTTTGGTTCCTGCTCCTTTTTTTTTTAATGAAAAGGGAGCAAGAAAAGTGATCCCTTGTAGCATGATCAAAAGGTTTCTTCTCTTTGATAGTCCTCAAAGTTTTTTTTAAAAAAACTCTGTTTAGTCCCATTAATTCTATGATCTTCTCCATACTACTAAGATTCCTGCAAGGGGGCATGAGAAAAGGATTACATTTTATGCAATTTTTGAACAAGATATTTTTATGCCTAATATGCTCTTGTTTGTGTGTGTGTGCACGCGCACCTGTGTGTGTACCTGCAAGTCAGTGTTTACTTCTAGCAACTCCTGGTCTCTGAACTTTTCTTGGAAAGATTTCAGAAGTGCTTTGTCACTGCTTTCTTCCTAGTGTTGAGAGAGAAAGCTACTGGCCCAAGATCACCCAGTAGGCTTTATGTCTATGGCAGAACTAGAACTCATGATCTGCTGTTTTCTAGTGCTTTAATCACTGTACCAAACTGGGTCTCCTTCTATATGCCTTAAATTTCCTTTTAAAAGTCCATTTTTATTAAACATACTGTACAAAACTGTTTTTCACTATATGGTCCATTTCCATATTACGTTTTGTAAGAACAGGTTCTTATAATAGATTTTATTCTTATATTATTTTCCAAGTTTTTTTCCATTTGTCTTGAGATATAGTCATATGACTATGATTTAATCAAGAAGACAGCACGTTACAAAGTATAAGCTTTGAAAAATGCATCATTTTTCACCACTTCTATTCTGCTGTTGTACTTCAATACAATATAAGGGTTTTTTTACCATTTGGCAGTCCTGTACAATAACATTCCAAACTGGAAAGTAATTAGTTTGAAACAATTTAATCAGGTTCTTCGTAATTATATTTTTATTTCATTTTAATTCATATTGTTTTAGATTTTGAATGACCCTCTAGTTTATACGATGTATACGAAGCATCCGAATGTAAATCACATGACCATGAGGATGCTGCAACGGTCGTAAGTGTGAAAAATGGTCATAAGTCACTTTTTTCAGTGCTGTTGTAACGGTCACTAAATGAACTGTTATAAGTCGAGGACTATCTGTAATTTCATTTTATTGAGGTAATTTTTCAAGAAAAATGTCTCTCTTCTGCCATCCATTCATAATAAGCTATTATTGTTATAAATTGTTATAGTCAATTTGTCCTTTGAGTAAACAGGTGACTTTTATAGTAACTTTCAAATTATGTCTAAATCTACCACCAAGGGGGAAAAAAACAGATATGAAAGGCAACATTATCAGTGTAAAATCAAGTTGGAGTATGGAGTTTAACTTGATACAGTTTGGGATGATAGTTGCAACAATTTAAAAAATATACTGAAAATAAACTTTCATTAAATTATTCCATATCTCTCTAAATATTTATTTACTTATTTATTAGATTTTTATCCTGCATTTATTACTATATAACTAACTCAAAGCTGCAAACATACCTAATATTTCTTCCTCTTCTTCTTTTCTGCACAACAATCTTGTGAGGTGGGTTGAGCGGAGAAAGAGTGCCTGGCTCGAGGTCACCCAGCTGGCTTTCATGCTGAAACTGAGATTAGAACTCACAGTTTCCTGGTTTCTTGGCCAGCATCTTAACCACTACACAAGACTGGTTCTTGAATATAATATTAATACAATCAAATATTGATTTCCATATATTCCAAATCCTGCCTTGAAGATGTTATTGTTCCTTTCCTCCCTTTTTTCTAATATATGAGAGCATGCACTGAGGGATGAGAAATGTTATCATATAGGCAATTGCTACTGAAACTCAACAGCTGCCAAGTCATAACAATAACAAGAACAACAACAACAACAATAATGCTGATTCCTACAGACTCTGGGTGGCTTACCATACAAATATAAAACAATAAAAGCAGTTAAGAACATACAATCCCACAGGCAGTCTGGGTTAAAATAATCATAACAATAACAAACTAAACAGGTCCGACAAACCCATCAACCCCAAGCCTTGGGACCAAAGCCTTAAATCCTTTTTGGAACCCCAAGAGAGAGGCTGTTTTCTGTATCTCTTGTGGTGGGGATGGGTGGTGGATGCTGTTCCAGAGGGCAGAAGCTACAGTAGAGAAGACATAACCCCTCAGTTCCATAAGATGACAACATTTAATGAAAGGAACCTGGAACATACCCACTTTGCCAGAGTTGCACAGTTGATGAGCACTCAGGCCTTGGCACACAACTGCATTGTCTGGGCAGGGGGCAGACTTGACAGGCTGTAGTAGGTCTGTGACCAGGGCCGGATTTTCCTATAGGCTAACTAGGCTTCAGCCTAGGGCCTCAAGATCAAGAGGGGCCTACACAGTGGTGGGATTCTGGGGGTTCTAGGGGGTTCAGCCGAGCCCTTTGTTAAATTGCTGGCTCACCCGCCCCTCGCCTCCCACCCGCGCGGCGCCAGCCTACCGTAGCCAGGGGTGGGCAATTGTGGCTCTTTTACAACCTGTGGACTTCAACTTCCAGAATTCCTGAGACAGCTTGGCTGTCTTAGGAATTCTGGGAGTTGAAGGCCACAGGTTGTAAAAGAGCCACAATTGCCCATCCCTTCCCTAGCCTGAGTTCCACTGCCTGGGATCCACGTGGGCTGCCACGTGGTTCCCCACCGGCTCCGGACGCAAGAGAGCAGGATGGAGAAAGCAGCTTCCACGCCTTCACTCACCCTCACTCTCTGCTCTGTTGGATCGCCTGCTGTTCGCTTACCACGCCCACTCCCAATCTATTGCTGCCTCCGATGGCTAGAGGAAAAAAAACTTCAAATTCTTGCCGCGGGGCTTCAAAGGACCGCCCTAGAGCCAGTGGTGCAGCCGAACCCTTTGTTAAATTGCTGGCTTGCCCCGCCCCTCCGCACCACTATTGATTGCCAATAAATAGTGGTGGGCGAGGGGCGGGGGAGCCAGCAATTTAACAAATGGTTCGGTGTTTTTTTTGTAATTTTATTGGCCCCGGGAGCTTCAGCAGAGGCTAATTAGCCCTTGCTTAGATCGGCTCCCGACCCACAGCTGATTTGCTCTCAGCTGTTTTGCTCAGTGCTCTTTTGCTTGCTTGGAAAGAGTGCAGATTTTTTTTCCCCTAGCTATACTGAAAAACGAAAGAGAAAGTAAAGCAGGCTGTTGGCTTTGCAAGTTGGAAAATTAGGCAGGCAGATTTCTTTTCTTTTTCCTCATCAAAAAAGGTAGGTGCAAACAACGGGAAATTTAGGGAAAAAGAGGAGATTTTAAAACACAAAAGAAAAAAAGCTCTATTTAACTAGGGAATTGTAATAATTGAGATACTATTAATTGTATATTTCTGAAAGCAGAAATGGTTAAGTTGTGGTTTGGAGGAATATATGGGGGGAATTATTTGGTTTATTATTATTGGTAAATATAATTAATGGATTTGTAAGAAATTGGCTTGCATGGAAATAATTGGAATATTCATGTTCATATTGATTAATATACAAAAAAGGTAGTTATATAACTAATTGATTTATATTAAAATGTTGAATTTATATTAAACAACTAATATTACATAATTAACCAATGTGAGGATGGATATAAAAATAGATGACAATGGGAAGGGGTATAATATAGAATAGAAGGGAAAAATTGAATTTGATTAAGATTAGAGATGAGGATGAAGGGTAATATTGGTTTTTTACAAAAATAGATGAGGAATAAATATGGCAAAAAGGAAATATAGAAATTGTAAATTTAATTGAAATGACTAAACACTGTTTAAATTCGTGAACCGGCCAAATACTCTGTTCAAAAAAATTACATTGTATGTTTGTATGTGTGTTTCTAATTATTGTTATTTATTCATATTTGTTCTCTTTTATTCTTTAAAGTTTAACAATTCATTCTTTATCTTAATATCTTTATATTTGTTTGGGGTTGGCTTTCTTCCCTTTCATCTTTTTTATTGTACAGCAATCTTTCTCCTCAAACCTACCACCTCTCTCTTTTCTTTCCTTCTTACTTTCTCTTCCTCCCCCTCTTCTTCTCCTCCCTACTTCCTCTTCCTTTCTCCTTCTCCTCCTCTCTTCCTCCCTCTCTTACCCTCCCTCCTACTCTAATTTCCCTTCCCTTCCTTCATCCCTCTCTATTGCTGTATCCTTTTATGCATATGGACTACTCAGAGGGCTGAAAAAGTTATTTCTGACTGGTCCTCGCACTTTTGACCAGTCCTTGAACTTACGACTGTCCTCACATTTTACGTTTTTGCCCTATCTTGTCACCATGGTGAAGAGAAGCAGTTGTGAAATCAGTGACATGGTTGTTAAGAAAGCTGCACGGGCATAAATGTGAGGATGGTCATAAGTGTGAGGACCGGTCAAAAGTGCGAGGCCCAGTCAGAAATGACTTTTTTCAGCCCTCTGAAAAAAGTCTATGCACATAGCCACGCCCACCCGGTCACATGACAAGCTACCCACGCCTACACAGTCACGTGACCAGCTAGCCATGCCCACCGTCACATGATTGCCAAGCCACACCCCCAACTAAGCCACGCCCACAGAACCTGTTGTTAAAAAAATTGAATCCCACCACTGGTGAAAGGGTCTCATAAGTGGAATAGCCTAGGGCCTCTTTTCATCTAAATCCGGCCCTGTCTGTGACAAGCTATCCAGACAGGCAAGTGGGCAACTTTTCTCCAGGAAGGCTCCCATACCTTTTTAAAAATCCAGAAACAGTCTGCACAGAATTTGAGTGATTTAAAAGCACTAGTAATCAATTGCTTTGAGTACTTTTTAAAAGAGATAGGATTTGGATTATTTCTTCTGTTTCAGGTTATTCTTCTTATAGCCAGGATATTCTTAATTACTTCTGGATTTTTTTCTTTCCTTCAAGCTAATAATTAGCTAATAATTTAGTTTGCATTGAAGTTCTGATTTTTTGTTCCACAGTTAACCCGCTCAGTGAATCTGGATATACCTCATTAGAAAATACAATATGCTTTTTTAAAGACTACCTCCAAACACAAAATGTTTATTATCAGCCTATAATTTTGCCGGATTTCAAGATTTCATAATTACCCTTTCCCTTTTAAGTTATGTCTATTTTCATTTTAGCTATTACCTAGTCAAATTCAGATAATTAAAAACCTTGCAAGCAAAATTACAACTAGCAGATTTCAGCTGCAAAAATTCAAATGACTACAGGATAGGAGTAAAGAATTAGAAATGTTCACCTTAAAACTAAAACTGATTTCAATTTTATTATTATATATACAGTATATTTCATTGTTTATAATCAGTTTGTGTGTACACAAGGTAATATGATCTACTGTTTCTTCTGATTCTTTATAGAATCTCACTTTTTTTTTCAATTCTGACCTTGATTGCATTAGTTTGACTAGCTTAGTCTTAAGCAGCCAAAATATAATACTCATTAAAATAAAACGTTAGCACTCATTAAACTTAGAATTTCTCTGTACAGACCTGTCTATTTGTAAACTATTAGTGATTTATTTACAGGGGATTTCCAAAGAAATCAGGCAGAACTGCCAGAATTGCATCTGATGAAGAAATTCAGGGCACAAAAGATGCTGTTATCCAGGACCTGGAAAGAAAACTTCGTTTCAAGGAAGATCTCTTGAACAATGGCCAACCAGTATGTAGCTTGCTGTAATACTCTAAATAGTTTTCTTACTTTATGTACATTTGGAGAGAATTTAACTTTGCATTCATTTGGATTTCAATTTTATATGATACTGTATTCTTTTAAGAGCCTGGTGGTGCAGTGGACTAAACTACTGTTAAAGTAGTATTTAGCTGCCAGCTGCCTGCAATTACTGCGAGTTCAATTCTCACCAGGCTCAAGGTTGACTCAGCCTTCCATCCTTCCAAGGTAGGTAAAATGAGGACCTGGTTTGTGGGGGCAATAAGCTGACTTTGTATAAAATAGAACACCACTTAGGGGAGGCCGAAAGCCCTACTAAGCAGGTATATACAAAAGTATGAAGGCTATTGCTTAAAAGCATTGTAAGCCGCCCTGAGTCTCTGGAGAAGGGCGGCATATAAATCTAACTAATAAATAAATAAATAAATAAATAAATAAATAAATAAATAAATAAATATTATAGCTAATCTTGCATAGTAGTAGGAGACAGATTTTCAGATACAGAACTGAGTTGCAAGATCCAAACTGAAATATTCTCTATTGTGGTTTTCCATCATGCTCCGAGATTCAGTGTAGAAGATATATGGGGCCCCAATCCTTATTTTGCACTCGGAAGTTTCCTCCACTAATTGGAAGTTCCTCCACCCCAGGCCACTCCAATGATGCCCTTGAAGTGATGTCCCAGTGCCTGGAGGCCGTGCGGGCCTGGATGGGGAGAAACAGGCTCCGACTCAACCCCTCCAAGACCGAGTGGCTGTGGCTTCCGGCGTCCCGATATAGCCAGCTGATGCCATCGCTGGCTATTGGGGGTGAATCACTCGCCCCCACGGAGAGGGCTCGTAACTTGGGCGTCCTCCTGGATGCACGGCTGTCTTTAGAAGATCATCTGACGGCCGTGGCCAGGGGGGCTTTTTATCAGGTTCGCCTGATACGCCAGTTGCGCCCCTTTCTAGATCGGGACTCCCTACGCACAGTCACTCAGGCACTCGTCACTTCCCGCCTGGACTACTGCAACGCTCTCTACATGGGGCTCCCCCTGGGGTGCACCCGGAGGCTCCAGCTGGTCCAGAACGCGGCCGCGCGGGGGATTATGGGGGCGACGAGGCGCTCCCATGTGACACCTCTCCTGCGTGAGCTGCACTGGCTCCCAGTGGTCTTCCAGGTGCGCTTCAAGGTGTTGGTGACCACCTTTAAAGCGCTCCATGGCTCAGGGCCAGGGTATTTACGAGACTGCCTTCTGCCACCAATAGCCTCCCACCGGCCAGTATGCTCACATAGAGTGGGCCTCCTCAGGGTGCCGTCCGCCAGACAATGTCGGCTGGCGACCCCCAGGGGGAGAGCCTTCTCTGTGGCGGCGCCCACCCTCTGGAACAACCTCCCCCCAGAGATACGTACAATAACAGACCTCTGGATTTTTCGTCGGGCCCTGAAAACCCATTTATTTCAGCTAGCTGGGCTGGCTTGAGTTAAATTTTAAACTGATTTTAAATTGGAATTTTTTAATTACGGCCAGAATATTTAATTATTTTAAACAGTTTTTAGATTTTGTATGTCTTGTTTTTACTTTGGCTGTTCACCGCCCTGAGTCCTATATTGGAGAAGGGCGGTATAGAAATTTAAACAAATAAATAAATTTAAACAAATAAATTTATGTGATGGAATCTTTCCTTTCAACTTATAATTACTAGATCCTGTAAATGTTGCCTCTGATTGGTCTATTTATGAATACGGTATGGATCTGATATATCTTTTTATATTACCACAGAATACTTACATTATATTTATCATTTTTTATTTAATCAATTTATTATTATTATTATTTTATTATTATTATTACTTTTTTTTACATTATAATTATTTTTATACATTATATTTTATACATTATAATTATAATTATACATTATACATTATTATAATTATTATATAATATAATTATTATAATATATTATAATATACATAATATTATAATTACATTATAATATAATATAATTATTAATAAAATAAATAATAATATAATTATAATATATTATAATTATAATAATTATACATTATTACTTTTCAGCGTAAAGATATAGACTAATAAGGAAATTTACTTTTGCTATTTAGCAGGATAAAGTGGGAAAAATATAAATGAGTACCAGGAACACTTAGTTCTCAGGTCCATTCCTACTTTCTTAAAAGTGAAAGATTACTACATGGGCTTTCAACAAAAAGACAATAAATATGTTTAACACCTATGGAGGCTACAGGAATCAGGCATGTCTGTTGTATAAGGGGGAAAAAACAGTAAATTATATAGCCAGGAGATAGCTGGTATCCTTGTATGGTTCACAGGTAAGTACCGTTGAGTGAGTTTCTAGGGTCAGTGCCAGCAATTAGAATTTCATGTTCTAAATTATAGCTGTAAATTTTGACAGTAGTTAATTGGTCACCTGAAAAATTCATCTGAAATACTCATACTTGTTTTACTTTATATATTATAGTTTCAAAGTTCTATAAAGGGGAAATAAGACTTACCGTATGCTCCTTCCTGTCCTGCATTCCTCTTTTGGTGTCAATGCTTTTGCAAAATTTAGACTTTGTCAGTAAAAGTCACTAAGCAAGGGAATTGTTTTTATGGTATACATGTATTACTGCAAATACTATATAAAGCAATATAGAATTATTATACTAGAGTTTTGTATTTTTATCTTGAACAATAGCAATAGCAATAAGACTTATATACCCCTTCACAGTGCTTTACAGCCCTCTCTAAGCAGTTTACAGAGTCAGCATATTGCACCAACAATCTGGGTCCTCATTCTACCGACCTTGGAAGGATGGAAGGCTGAGTCAACTTTGAGCCAATGAGGCTCAAACTGCCGAATTGCTGGCAGTTGACAGTCAGCAGAATTAGCCTGCATTCTAATCACTATGCCACCACGGCTCTTTACTTTGTAGTAAGGAGGCAGAATACAAATCTCTTCAATATATGTGTAAAATATAAATATATAAAGCAAATATAAACCAACAAATGAGACTTCATTGCAGGATCTGGAACAATATGCGTTGTTCAGATCTGCAGATTACAACTGTCATGATTCTAAACCAGCATAGACAAAGCCTGCAATACAGCCTGCCTCAACTTGTAATCCTCTAGATGTGTTGAATTTCCAGCCAATATGGCCAAAGGCAAATCTGGATATGGCCAGGTTAAGGAAGGTTGTAACGAATCAGCTTCTTTGTCTAAGCTTAGAACAAGTTTGATCCAGAGGTTTCATTCCTCAGATGGAGACCTCTTCTCTAGCAAAAGAGCCTTGTGGATTCAGTGAATTGCCAACATGGGTTTTAGTTGTACAGTTAGCTTGGGAGTCATTGAATGTGCGCTGATTTGATGTAAATGGGTTTTCCTATTTGCTCTTGGCTGTAAGAATAAACTCTACCTCCTATCTTTATTCCAGAAAGAAAGCTAGTATTTCCAAAAAACATTATTTTAAAACTGGTGTCTCTAGAATCATCTTTTTGTCCCCAGATCTCTCTCTACTGTAACTGGTAAAAATTGATGACACTATTTCCAGCTATTTTAAGCTCACAAAACTCATGAAATTCACAAAAAACTGTATTAGAAGTCCCATGCCATTTATGATTTTACCCCTCCCACTTTATATCATCATTGTGACTTTTTGGCAACCTACAAAAATGTTGACTGACTTATGACTAATAAAATTTTGTCTACCTCTGACAGAAATGTATTAGTTATGCTGAATTATGTGTTGAAATATGGAGAACATTATTCATGTATTTATTGGTAGGTGATGCAAATGTCTCATTCTTCTGATTTAGAAGTTAACATATGAGGAAAAGATGGCTCGTCGATTGCTAGGGGCTGACAATGCTGCAACAGTCTTCAATATTCAAGAACCAGAAGAGGAACTTGCAGAGCAGGTACTGCAATTTAGCAGAATTAATTGTACTGCAATTAATAAAATAGCAATTTTCTTGTTAAAATAGGTTGGGTTGTTCTTTTTTTTGAGAAGCGATGACAACATTGCTTGCTTTTAGACTTAATTTTTAATCCAGGTAGGTTGAGAAGCTTTTTTTACGGTCATTGACCAGCATGTAATCTGGTATTCTTAAACAATGATCCAAACAAGCTAATCTAGGGTTAGCTTAACCCTAAACCATAATGGCTAGGTTCACACATCAATTAACATACTCTTTACATTATTGCTTAATTATGCAGGCCAAAGTTTGTTTTCATAAAGAGATTCATACTATTGTACATTGCATATTTATAGGCCAGCTTCATATTTCTTTTCCACCAAGCCTGTGTATCTACAGTTGCAAGAAAAAGTATGTGAACCCCTTGGGATTACATGGAGTTTTGCATGAATTGGTCATAAAATGTGCTCTGAATTTCATCTAAGTCACAACAACAGAAAAAAACTGTCTGCTTAAAATAATACTACACAAACATTAGATGTTGCCATGGTTTAATTGAACATAACATGTAAACATTCACAGTTTCCTGTAGTTGCAGATCAGACCTGCACAACGATCTGGAGTAATTTTGGACCACTCCTCTTCACAAAACTGTTTCAGTGTAGCAATATTCTTGGAATGTCTGGTGTGAATCACTCTCTTAAGGTCATCCCACAGCATTTCAGTCGGGTTGAGGTCAGGACTCTGACTGGGCCACTCCAGAAGGCGTATTCTGTACTGTTGAAGCCATTTTTTTGTTGAATTACTTGTATGCTTTGGGTCATTGTCCTGTTGCATCACCCATCCTCTGCGGAGCTTCAGTTGGCGGACAGATGGTCGTACGTTTTCCTGCAAAATGTCTTGATAAACTTTGGAATTCATTTTCCCATTAATGACAACAATCCGTCCAGGCCCTGAGGCAGCAAAGCAGCCCCAAACCATGATGCTCCCTCCGCCATGTTTTACAGTGGGGATGAGGTTATGATGTTGGTGTGCTATGCCTTTTTTTCTCCACACATAATGTTGTGTGTTCTTCCCAAACAACTCAATTTTGGTTTCATCTGTCCACAGTATATTTTGCTAGTAGTGCTGTGGAACATCCAGGTGCTCTTTTGCAAACTTCAAACATGCTGCAATATTTTTTTTGGACAGCTTCCTCCGTGGTGTCCTCCCATGTACTCCATTCTTGTTTAATGTTTTCCTTATTATAGATGTGTCAACAAAAATGTTAACATGTGCCAGAGATTTCTGTAGGTCTTTAGCTGACACTCTAGGATTCTTCTTTACCTCATGAAGCATTCTGCGCTGTGCTCTTGCAGTCATTTTTACAGGACGATCATGCCTAGGGAGAGTAACGACAGTGCTAAACTTTCTCCATTTGTAGACAGTCTGTCTTACCGTGGACACATGAACATCAAGGCTTGTGGAGATACTTTTGTAACCCTTTCCAGCTTCATGCAAGTCAACAATTCTTGATCGTAGGTCTTCTGAGAGCTCTTTTCTGCGAGGCATGGTTCACATCAGACAGTGCTTCTTGAAACCAGTAAACCCAAAACAGGTGTGTGTTTTTAAAGGGCAGGACAGCTGTCAGCAACACATCCAATATCATCACACTGATTGGAGTCAAGGTTGGCTCGCTCCTGGCTCCAATTAGCTCTTGGAGAAGTCATTAGGCTAGGGGCTCACATACTTTTTCCTCCCTGCACTGTGAATGTTTACATGTTATGTTCAATTACACCATGGCAACATCTAATGTTTGTGTAGTATTATTTTAAGCAGACTGTGTTTTTCTATTGTTGTGACTTAGATGAAGTTCAGAGCACATTTTATGACCAATTCATGCAAAACTCCACATAATCCCAAGGGGTTCACATACTTTTTCTTGCAACTGTATATGGAGTTAAATTGCAAGAAATTTTGGATTCAGTCTAAAATGTATTCAGTCTTCAGGATTTAATCTTTTGATCAGTTATTCAATGTACTAGTTATAGGTAAATTTCACAGTATCATGATATCAAATCTACATACAATTTTTGTGTGTGTGTGGGATAGGCTTTGTTAGACATGTTTATTTTGATTCTGCTTTTTAATAAGACTCCAGCCTTAGAGAGGGAAACATTAGCCTGGTTACACTTATAGCTAAATGTTGAATGCCCAATAGCTCTTCAGTAAGTGATGTATTAGTGACCCACCCAAACTGAGTTTGTATAGACTGAAATATGTTGCCCAAATGCAGGAACAATCTCTTTTTGCTGAAAACTATCCTAAGAACATAGTTGTGTCTTCTTTTATATTTGCTTGTGCCTATGTTCTGCATCTTGTTCTGATCAAATAAAGAGTGCATCCTGAATTTGGAAAACATATTTAATGAAACATGGTAGCTACACTTGTAGCTGTACCAAGTCACAAAATAGTCAACATTAAACCATAAATTTGATTAAAATGCTACATTACATTGCCCTGTGTGTTTATCACGACAGCCTAAATGGTATATTAATGTAAGACTTTTCAAATAAAGAATTGCTAGTAATCATCATGTTTTTAGTACTGTATGATGCTTTTTACCTCTGCAGATTCTCCTTTTTACCATTAGCCTGAAAATGAACTGCCTATATGTCAGAGACTAGGGAATGAACAAGGGATACCATTTTTATTAGATGTGAATTGTCCTTCTTCTGTTACTAATGACCTGCTTTATGGGTAGACAATCAACATTCATTGTGCTGGATTCAGGTTTGCAAAGTGCACTGAAAGATTCCACGCTTGCTCTGAGGCATTTTTTTTAAAAAAAAGACAGTGTTTTAGTTGTATAATAGATTGATGTAAACAGCCATAAAATATGAAGCAATGGAGGAAATGTGGATGAAGGTTAATTTGAAGCAGAAATTAAAGGTTTTATGGGAAAGCCAGATAGTTTGCTGGCAGAATTGTTGCAGGCCAAAGCATTTATAACTGCATAGCCAAATATTTGATTATTTTTATAACTAGAAAAAGATGAAATCTGAATTGGCTTGAACAGAGAACAGAATCCTATAAAATCAAAATGATTTTGTTCAAACTCTTGTAGGCAATTGTAATGCAGGATATAGTGCTTCTTCCTTAGCTGATCACATGAAATAATAATTTTAAGATTTCTTTCAATTCTCATGTCTTCTATCCTGCTTTTTTATTCCATTTTATTTTAACATCAAATATAGTTTGCATATTGAGACCACTTTTTTTAGTGCAGAAGAACAAGAAATTTCTACACTTTAATGAAATGACTGGTCATCATCGTTTATAATCAATCCCGAGAAACAATTTGTCTGAGATTATTCTCCTTCAGTTCTCCTACAGTTCTTTTAGTGTCCATATTTTTTTTCTGCTTTTACAGGGAACTGGTTCTGTTGATGCTTCTATAGTGACTCATGAGGCTGTGCAAAAGGTTCTACTTTCCTTTTTTCTTGGTTTCCTGTCTGTTGACCTCTTGCTACTTCCTCTTTTGGAATGCTGTTTCCAGAATTTAACCTTTGCTTCCTTTTCTTTGCATAATTCACTAATACTAAGATTTAAAGCTATTCTTTACTATGTAGTAAACAGCTCCAGATTTTTAGGAAATACAGTTCCATTCAAAATACGTTCAATATTTAAAATGATCAAATGGATCGTTTTGCATTCTACATTATAATCTAATCCATATATCCTATTACGTATGCTCATTGCTCAACTAATGTATTCATTTATGTTTTGTTTCATACAATACTATTTAAAATGTGCAGACCTGTACATCTACATTTTTAATTAAAATCTGGAAAATTAAAATAATTATAATCTCATCAAATAACCTGCCTGATAAAGTGACCTTAATGACCTAACTAATTTGAGTTTTCTATTATTTATAGGAATATAAAGTCTCCAGTTTTGAGCAGAGACTGATCAGTGAGATTGAATTTAGATTGGAAAGAACTCCAGTAGAAGAGTCTGATGATGAAGTGGAGCATGGGAAAGATGTTCCTGATAGCAGCCTGACCCCATATTTTGAGACAAAACTTAAACACTACAAAATATTTGAAGGAATGCCGGTCACTTTTATATGCAGAGTGTCTGGAAATCCAAACCTAAAGGTGAGTGGGGGGGGGAACACTTTGGACAATTCACACAAAACATCAAAGGAATCTTTCATAGAGATTCAGAAAAATATGCTCTTTGGGCTTTTCTAATTTCCTTAAAATGTGACCAATTCACACAAGTGTTGAATAAATGGAGTTTTTCAACTCATATCAAAATTGTTATATAGTATAGACACCATGAATGATGAGAATGTTGAATTCTAGTCTATATGCTTTCAGGTTTTTCTTAAATGTTCAGTGAACTGGAAGGTCAATTAGATCTTTATGGATGATCTTTGGAGCTTTCCCAGCATGTAGATTCTCAGTTCTGTTGGTTGGAACTAATAACCTAAAGGCTATTTTTCTTAATAATAAACATGTAAACAATGCAGTGCTCCTGTTTTAATCTATAACAGACTTGACATGCCATCAGCCATGACTTGTAACCCATGTAGCAAAAGCAAACAAGTTTAGTATTTTCCAGATTTCAATCCATGATCTCATTGGCTGAGAACAGGAATTAGAAATGATGCTTTCCTGAAATATTAATGCCAAGAGCCCAAAGCCAGCACAACCAATAAAGAAGCATGCCAGAGCTATACATGTTTTCACTAATACGTTTGTTGGTGGCAGTCCCAAAGAGTAGCAAACTCTCCTCTATGTATGTATAATCTTGATGTTTTTTAGATAAGTGGGTTTTATAAATTCTAGCAATCTTTTTGAGGTGACATTTTGTTGGACTTAATGGAGCTAGAGTGGAGGGTAAACAGAGCCACCCATTCTAATAGCTGTTTTGCCTCAATGTGCCATTATTCGCTGCCACCTTTTCTCTCTCTGCCAAGCATCAGGATGCCAGTATAGGTCCCACAACTCTGAACTGCATTGTACTGAACGCTTGGAAAAAGCTGTTGAAATTACAGGTTGTGCTACACCTTGCCATAGGGATGTTGTGAGATCACAAGATATTGCAATTTTATATAGGATATGCATCTCAGAATGTGTAACCGAACATCATTATATTTGAAATGCATGTTAAGCAACCCCACTGTGCTTAATTTAACTTTTTTCCTGTAATTGCTTTATTTTATTAGAAGCCTGGGGTTATATTGCAACATAATGTTTTGGTACAGTAGTGATCTAGTGCAGTGTTTCTCAACTTTGGCAACTTTAAATCATGTGGACTTCAGTTCCCAGAATTCCCCAGCCAACTTTGCAGTGAGAAACACTGATCGAGTGAACAGCATTTTTGCTTCTTGTTGCATTTTCCTTCCAGGTTCTGTTTGTGAATAACCAGTACAAAACTTATTTCTTGTAAATATGCATTCATGAAAGAACATGTTTTTTGTGTTCTGAATTCTAAGGGACTTTGGGGTCTTCTTTAGGAATTTAAAAAGAGGAGAAACGTTTCAATACTGTTATATTTGAAATTATGTTGTCTTTGTCATTATTGTTAAATTCCTAGGTATAAAATGGAACATAAATGTATGTGTGCATGTGTGTATACGTTGATGCTTTTACTATGTATCAGTGAACAAAAGGATCCTTTCCATTAAGTCTGGTAGTAAAATATATCTGAGGGTAATATAGGCAGAAGGAAACTGCCTTAAACGTGAACTTCAAAATTTCGAGATTCTGACATTTATATGATTCTGCATTTATATTGATAATCTTTTCACTCCCCCCCCAAATTTACTTCAGCTCAGTTAAACTGCATGTGGTTGATTAAAAAAAAGATGTTATTTAACTTGACAAAGGCAACATGAAAACAGTAATATGAAATAATTGTAATTTCCTAAAGGAAAAGTGTTTGACTACATATAGAATATTGCTATGGGGCAAGAGGAAGGAATTATACATCAATTATTATAAAATTGAATTAACAGTAAAAGGCATAAACTCCTTTATGTATGTTTTATTTGTATATTCTTGGCAAATTTCCAGATTATGTAATGAAAGAAATGTATGATAAAATAATTACTGGCTCTTACAAGACCAACATTTATGAAGTAATACTAGAAATTTGTGTAGTGTGCAAGTTCGAACTTATTTTTGCAGCTAAGCCTTTGCTAAGATTTAGGCTTTACAAACTAGCACAAGGGTTTTTTTTTGAAACATAAAAACTGTGCCATCACATTGCTCTGTTAAGTTGTTTGTTGGCAGTGTCATTATTTTGCAATCCAGCACATAAGATTAGTAAGAGACAGACCAGAAAAAAAAAAATTCTCTTTGCAGTAACTCAGTTCTTGTCAGTATCTGGTAACCTTATATGGAAGTGTGAAACTCAATCTGTATTCCTCCTTTAAAAGCGATTGTTAAAATTTAATGATAGCTTTATCTCATACATTGAAATAAATAGATGGTGGTCAACTATCAAAAAAACGAAGAACTTGGCTGAATTAATTGTTGTAGCATATAACAATTTAGGATCATTCTGCTTTTTATTTTTCCTTGGAAATGAAAATGATACAATGATGCTGCTTTCGGGGGATTGACTGCATTAAAACTGTTTGCAGTCCTCATGAAAACTGGCACAGTCTCTTAATCATTCCTCCTGTGCTAGTTCTTCAAAAGCCTTTATCCACCAACATCTGACACAGCCAGTGATACAGATACCCTCATTTATTCACTCAGAGAAAGAATTAATGGTCTAGGTTTATTTATTTATTTACTTTATTGTGTCAAGTACGTATTAGATAATATATATACGTATAACATAAAATAAATACAATTAAAGGGAACATTAGGACAGGGACGGTAGGCACGCTTGTGCTCTTATGCACGGCCCTTACAGACCTCTTAGGAAAGGGGTAAGGTCAACAGTAGCCAGTCTAAGGTTAAAATTTGGGGGGTTTGGGGATGAAACCACAGTCAAGTAGTGCATTCCAGACATTGACCACTCTGTTGCTGAAGTCATATTTTCTGCAATCGAGTTTGGAGTGGTTCACTTTAAGTTTGTATCTATTGTGTGCTTGTGTATTGTGGTTGAAGCTGAAGTAGTTGTTGACAGGTAGGACATTGTAGCAGATGATTTTATCAGCTATGCTTAGGTCATATGGAAGGCGGTGTAGTTCTAAATTTTCTAAGCCCAAAATTTCAAGTCTGGTGCCATAAGGTATTTTGTTGCGAGTGGAGGAGTGGAGGACACTTCTTGTGAAATATTTCTGGACACATTCAGTTGTATTAATGTCCAATATGCAGTGCGGTTTCCAGACAGATGAGCTGTAGTCGAGAATTGGTCTAGCAAATGTTTTGTATGCTCTGGTTAATAGTGTAATATTGCCAGAGAAGAAGCTATGCAAGATTAAGTTTACAACCCTTAATGTCTTTTTGGCAATGTTGTTACAGTGGGCTTTGGCACTTAGATCATTTGATATGAGTACTCCAAGGTCCTTGACAGAGTGAGGGTCATCTACAAGGTCGTGTCCACTCAGCTTGTATTTTATGTTCTGATTCTTTTTGCCAATGTGCAAGACAAAGCATTTGTTGGTTGAGATTTGGAGTTGCCAATTTTTTTACCATTCCAACACAAAGCCAGAAACACAAAAGGTAGCAATGCTACTACCTTTTTGAAAGGTAGCAGCATTGCTGGTGGTGTTAAATAGTTTAACATTATCGGCAAAGAGAACCCAGTTACTTATAATATGATCACCAAGGTCATATATGTATAGTATGAAGAGTGTTGGTCCTAGAACGCTGCCTTGGGGGACACCACTATTAACAGGTACGGGATTTGATAGGGCGCTCCCTATTTTAACCACTTGTTGTCTGTTTGACAGGAACGCATATCCAATTATGGAGGAGTCCAGAGATGCCATAGGATTTTAGTTTTAGAAGTAGTTTGTCATGTACCACTGAATCAAAGGCTTTACAGAAGTCTATGTAAATTGCATCTATTGCTTTGCCCTGATCAAGATTTGTAGTCCATATGTTTTTGCAGGGTAGAAGTTGTAGATTACAGGATAATTTTTTTCTGAAACCAGATTGTTTATTAGAGAGTAGGTTGTCTGTTTCTAGGTGGAGGGTAATGGATTGGTTGATGATTGATTCCATGACTTTGCAGGTAACACAGCATAAAGAGATTGGTCTATAATTTTCAACTAGGCTGGGGTCTCCCTTTTTGAAGATAGGGATGACCGTGGTTAGTGACCATAGGTTGGGTAGGGAGCTGGTCCTGAAAGATTATGCTTAGGGGTTCTGCTGTAGCAGTGGAAAGCTTTTTTAAGAAGTATGCACATAGTCCATCAGGTCCAATAGATAGAGATGGTTTTAGTCTATATAGTGCCTTTTCAATGTTATCTTCTGTGAAATCTATTTGTGTTAGATGTTTGTAGTTATTAGTGGTACGACTAGGGAATGTTGGGCATGAGCCATTGCTGTTTACAAAGACTGAGCCGAAGAATGTGTTAAAGAGGTTTGCTTTAACTGCTTCATCATTGCATTCTTTACCGTTAGGTCCTTTTAGGGGTGGGATGGATCTTGAGTCTTTAAGTTTGTTGTTTACAAAATTATAGAAGGCACGGTTGGATTTTGTGCGCAGAAGGTTTTCTTCTTGTTTGATGTGGTAATTGGTGCATTCGGTCCTTATTTGGTGGCATATATTTTTGTAGCGGCTTTTAAAGTTAGCTACATAGCCAGTTTTGTTTTTTTACCAGAGGGATTTTTTGTTTTTATTGGAGCTTTCTCATTGATATGGGTAATTTGTTTTTCCTGGTTTTGGTGGTGATTAGTGGTACATATAGTTTAATAACTCTATTGACTTTGAGCAAGAAAATGTTATAATGGTCTTCGGCAGTGTTACAGTCAGAGAATAGAATTTGCCAATCAAGAGATGAGAGGTCGGTATCTATGAGATCATAGTTGGCTTTTTGAAGTTGTAGTTGGGTATCCCATTATTATGGGATTTTTGTAAGGGTGTATATTGAGACAAAAGACAATCATGATATGGTCACTGTTGGAAAAGGGTTCTTTTATTTGTAGTCCATAAATTGAGTTTAAGCTGTTGCAGAAGATGAGGTCGAGTCTCATCTTTGTTGAATCTAGTGTTGCTTAGTTACTAGTTGATCTAGACTTAGATTGGTAACAGCATTATGTAGGGTTGTATGGATGGGTTCAGTTGTACATTCATTTATTGTCTAATTAATAAGAGGTAGGTTGAGGTCACCCAGAAAGATGAGAGGGTATGGGCAAGAGGCTACCCATGTTAGTAGTGTGGTTAACTTGTTTGCATGTGCGATGTCCTAGTCGGAGGCTCTGTAACATAGTAAAAAGTGAAGTGTGATGTTTGACAGTTTGTAGTTTCCAGAAGATTGAGTTCATATGCAACTTGAATATTTTTTAGGTTTAGTGACTTTGTAGAAGATAGCTATTCCACCACCTCTGCAGGTTTCGCGATCAGACTGGTAAACATGATATTCTCTTACTGTGATGTAGAGGATCACCAGGTCAGGTCAGTTTGTACAACTGGGGGCCACATATATCTGAAATAATAGGAAATTTTCTTTTGGTTCCTAATACTTATGATAAACAACCCCAGTACTGAACATACAGGTAGTCCTCAATTTATAATGTTTAGTGACTGTTCAAAGTTTCAATGGCATTGGAAAAAAGTGATTTATGACCGTTTTTCACACTTACAACCCTTACAGCAACCCCATGGTCACATGATCAAAATTCAAATGCTTAGCAATCAATTCATGCTTATGACACTTACAATGTCCCGGGGTCATGTGATCACTATTTGCGACCTTTTGACAAGCAAAATCAATGAGGAAGCCAAATTCATGTAACAACCATGTTACTAACTTAACTGCAGTGGTTCACTTAAAAATCTATGGCAAGAAAGGTCGTAAAATGGAGCAAAACTCACTTAACACCTGTCTCGCTTAGCAACAGAAATTTTAGACTCAGTTGTGGCTATAAGTCAATGACTAAGTGTACATGGTACTGCTGCTATTTTTGTATACAGTATCACATCCCAAAATACCAAGCCAAATCTTTTTGATGAACTAGTAGAATTGATTTAGTAACTTAGTACACATTAGAAAGCAGTAAAAAATAATTAACTTTCACAGTTGGATAATACTTTTATTAGACCCAATGAAAATGATGCACAAGTGAATGCATGTTTGGGGGGTTCTCCAAAATCGTTCATCAGATGAGTTCTACTGAATGCAGGAAGGAGGAAAAAACATGCAGACTAAAAAAATTAAACCAGAAGTTCAGATTAAAACTAATGAACACTTTGTGGTTTGCATAAGTGTGGGGGAAGGGACAACATTTTCCTGTCTAATGAAAGTTCTAGACAGTTCAAAGGTTTCTGCATATTTTGTGTTATTTTGCTTGGTCCAAGTAAAAATATAATACTATTGATTGGGGGGGGGGAGGATAAAGAATTCAAGCCCTTTGTTTTGTTGTATAATTGAAATTGGCTTTTTTCATTTAACAATGATCAATATGAACCAATTCCAGTAATTATAAACAGCATTAATAAATTCGACACATATATTACTCTTTAAAAAAACATGGGTGGCAATATCTGGTAGAGAAACCATGGCAGAGTAGGATAATAAAAAACTTCCATTAATTGTTCAAGCCTAAATATTTATTGACTTGTTTGGTATGGTTTCTGATTGAATCTAGGGAGCCTAATTGGACATTATGTTGCTGGCATGACTAGCAGTATAATGTTACGAGAAAAAATGTACATAGAAAAGTATCACTATTTACTGTATTTTTCGGAGTATAAGACTCACCAGAGTATAAAACGCACCTTAGTTTTTGGGGAAGAAAATAAGAAAAGAGCTGATTGGTGAGTGGATCGGCCTCCCAGAATACCCCCAATCAGCTGTTCCCAGAGGTGAATTTTAGCAACAGGTTTGTTGGTTGTGAGCTCTGTGCCTTGCTTTTTTTTATGCCTCTGAAAGCCTCCGAAACAGAGCTTCAGAAAAAAAAAGGCTTTGTTTGGAGGCTCTGTTTGGAGGCTTTTTTTTCTGAAGCTTCTTTCAGAGGCTTTTATTCTGAAGGACTATCTGTACTCTGTTCAATCTCCTTTCTTTGGTATTGGTATATAGATTAACCTCTTCTGAAATGTTGATTATTGTGTCATTCTCCAGATTTGTTAGCATAGTTTGGTTAGAACCTTTACTGATTCTTTTGTTACTTGCTATATTATTTTAGATAAAAGCCTTTTAGAGGCTTTTTTCCTGAAGCTTCTTTCAGAGGCTTCTTTCAGCCTCTGAAATCTCCGTTTGCGAGGCTGGGCAGGGCTACATTCGGAGTATAAGACGCACCCAGATTTTCACCCTCTTTTTTGTGGGAAAAGGGTACGCCTTATACTCTGAAAAATACGGTACTTTGGGGGCAAAGATGAGAGAAAGTGGAAATTGTAATGCAACAGCAACAGGAGAACTAATTTCTCCACCATTTTACACCATCTCAATCTGGAATTTTGCTTCAAACACAAATACATGCATTACTCGCTATTAAGCCAATGAAGTGAACTAGCTGTTTATTTTTCAAGTATTTGTTCCAAATAACAGAAGGAAAGGTAGGAATTTCTTCTAGATCCTTTTTATTTATTTATTTTTTTCAGAAATCAGCACTTGGATTCATTCTTCATTCACAGATTATAACTATTTTTCCTTTCATTGTTTTGGTTTTGATTTCTCTGAATATAGATCTATTGGTTCAAAGATGGAAAGCAAATTTCTAAAAGGAATGAGCATTATTGGATGCAAAGAGAACCTGATGGGACCTGCTCTCTCCGTACTACTGCCTCCACCCTTGATGATGATGGGAATTATACTGTCATGGCTACCAATCCACAGGTAGATCAAATCTTAGCTATAGAATCAGTATGCTCCTGGGCCCAGATTGTTTACATTCACAGTCTGAGTTAAAGATTTAATTGAGAAATGATGTCATTCTAGGGTAAGTAATATTTAAGCCTTCTCAAATCATATCATACTCATGATGCCAAGCTGAGAATACAGAGCCGTTGGGGAATGATTCAAAACTGTTTCTTTAAGCAACTGTCCTTATATAGATGTTACTAGGTAAACATTCTGCATTTGCAGTCTGATGTGCTTTTCTGGTTGAGCTAATCACTGATTATTCCAAACTCTTCTACTTCTGATTATGTCTGAGTAGAACTATATATTATGATGAAAAACCATATTTCTCCCCATCTCTAATGGCAGAGTTCACTTTATTCATATTCTTCCATAGTAAAGCCTACCACATGTCCTTATGCCCTTCCTCTCCTCTCCTCTGCTCTGCTCTGCTCTGCTCTGCTCTGCTCTGTTCTCCAGCAGAAAAGGCACAATATACTGTATAGGCCTTCACAGCCATTATCTGTTTGTCTGTGTTGTGCTTCAGGGTTTAATGACTGGTGTGTAGACAAAAAATTTCCTAAACTGTTGCTGGCATTTTTGAAGGCAAGCAACTGAGCAGGGACTGACTGGGTTCTGTTTCTGTAGCCAGATATTCTGACTATAAAACTGTATTGTTAGTATATTTTATTATAAGAAATATATAATTTATGGAACTTACAGTGTGCATTTATGTGTTTGTAGGTTCCATAATAGCAATTATGAATTCATAATTATGAATTATGAAACAGGAGATCCAGTTTTGTCTAGTGGTTAAGGCATCAGGCTAGAAACGAAACGATTTGAGTTCTAATCCTGCATTAGCCATGACAGACAGCTGGGTTACCTTGGGCCAGTTACACTCTCTCAGCCCAACTCACCTCACAGGTGGTTGTTGTGAAGAAAAAGGAAGAGGAAGGAGTATTATGTATGTTTGCTGCCTTGAGTTACTTATAAAGTAATAAAGGCTGGATAAAAATCAAATAAATACTAAATAATTATATACAGAGTATAAGTTTAATTAGTTGTATAATTTTAGATATAGTTCTGCTGTGTTTCCCCAAAAATAAGACCTAACCAAAAAATAAGCCCTAGCCTGATTTTTTAGCATGCTCCTAATATAATCCCTACCCCAAAAATAAGATCCAGTTAAGGTTGTCATCAGCCGGGTGGGTGGGCATGGGCATGGCCAGCACCGGAGGCAACAAGGGCATGGGGGCCAATGGTGTCGAGCAGCAGCCCTCATAGCATAGATGAGTTGATTACCTGTCCAAACAGGTGGAGGCAGAGGTGGGAAGGCATGTGATTCGGACGTGCCACATGTGTTGTAGGAAAGCCGAGAGTCGGTGGGCTGGGGCGGCCGGCTGTGGGAGGCTCATCTTGCATGGTGGCACCAGCAGCAGGCAGAGAGGCAGAGGCAGGGGAGGGGAGGCAGGCAATCTGGATGTGTTGCGCGGGCCACAGGAAAGCCAAGAGACGTTGGGATGGAGTAGGTGGGCGGCTGCTGGAGGGTCATCTTCATATCTCTCAGCTTGCCTGTGACCTGCACAACACATCAGAATTGCCTGCCTTCCCCCATGCATCTGCCTTCCATCTGCCAGTGCCGCCACGTGAAGACAAGACGCCTGCGGTCCCTCACCCGCTTCTGCCCACTGACTCTTGGCTTTCCCGTGGCCTGTGTGGCATGTCCGGATGTGTTTTTCCTGAGCTAGGGCTGCAGAAAAACCTTGGTTACGTAGGAAAACCTGGCTAGAGGAAAAACACACATAAATCCTACGAAGAAGTAAGAAAATAGATACTGTACCTTTACAGGGAGGATACATGAGATGTGGGTGTGGCTTACTGATGATGGCTAATGAGCCAGAAATAGATCAATATAAGTCTCTCACCTGGCACCAGAACTTGCTGGCTGCCAGAAAGAAAAAAAGCCCAGAATCGAGTGGATGTGATTCTACTGAGCTAGGGCTGCAGAAAAACCTTGGTTACGTAGGAAAACCTGGCATAATACTCTTTCTCTGTAATTTTTATTTTCTTTTCCTTGTTCCTTCTGATATATAACCAATATTACCATTTGCCCTAATCCCTAATCTTAGTCAAATTTTCTTTTTTCTCCTCCTCTCGTTGCTTTCTCCAAGTTCAAACCCTTTAATTTAAAATCAATCATTTTTCTAATACCTAACCCTAACTCTAAATCATCCTGTTCAAATATTTCCCATTTCTCCCTTTTCACCACATAATACCATTTCAAGTGTTTTCCCTAAATTCCATTATTCTAATCACAGATATTAATATTCATACAATTTTACATATATAACCCATTTCCTTCCCTCTTTTCCATTAAAGACTTTATCAATTAATCCAAATACTACAATCAAATATCTTACTACAATTCACTTAAATATATAACATTAAAATCATTCGTTTCTATTTCTTAATTACCATTGTTTTTTAAAGTAAACCCAATTTTCCATTTCTTTTTCAAGTATATATATTATCTACATTTCTTCATAGTAAACCATAATCATAATTAGTAATATTTCCTCCTCTTAAAAGTTAATTTCAATTATTGCCAACAGTAACTTAATCTCTTCTTATTAAACATTAAACAAACTTAATTTTCACAATACAATATAATTTCAAATGCTTTAGCTGAATTCCATAATTACAATTAAAGACATTCCACGTATTACAATCTCTTGTATTGAATTTACTGCAGTTCATTTAAAAGCATTCCAAGTATTACAATCTCCTATATTGAACTTACTAAAATTCATTTATAATTCTAAATATCTAAAACATATTTTCCTTTTTCCTTTCCAACAGCTACTCCTTTCTCCCTTCATCCCATTTTCTTATTTTTTTCTTTTTCCCTCCCCACCCCAATTTTAAAGTCCTTTACTCTCCTAATTTGCCCTGTATTTCCAACTGGTCTCCTCCTTCCCCTTTTCATCTTTCTTATTTTCCCACTGTTAATCTCAGTGTAATCGTTTGAATTTTTTATATTTTTTCTCTTCTCCCCTTCTTTCTCTCCTTGTCTCTTTCCACCTTCTCTATTTTTGTCATTGTTAACCCCACATAATCATTTGATTTTTCATAGTCAATGTCTTTGTCTTTCTCTTCAGTGTCACTTTCTTGCTTCTCATTCATAGTTTCTTTCTCCACTTGGGTATGTTCTAACGCAATTTCTAGTTTATCAGGTTTAGGTTTTCCATGCATCATTGTAAACATTTCATTTAATTCCACTTTCAGTGGTATATGCATCCTTTTAATTATTTCAATTAGTTCCTGCACCATCTTGTTATTTCTGAGTTGTTGTTATTCCAATTTTAAGTTTTATTATACTTCACCTTCTTTCGTTATCGAGGTCAAACAGTTTGCAAGCAAACAAATCCTCCTCAGAAGTTCCCACCGCTCTTATCATTTTAAAATGTTTTTTTCCAAAATACAAGTTAAGTGTTGTAATGTTTTTTTCCACCTGTAGATGCCTCTCTTGATTAGCATTTCCAGGTGAAGTAAATTGATTCTGACTGGCAGCCACTTTGCTCCTGCAGAAATAAAATTAAAAAGCACTTGTGCAGAACCTCCTTTTAACATTTTGAGTTTTCCTTTATTTTTCCTTCAATGGTCAAAATTTTTTTAAAAGTTCTTTCCAATCCTCTTCACATCTATTATGGGTTTTTTCTTCTAATATTTTAATTATCTCCACCCATTCTAGTCCAAAAGTTTCGTTTCAGGCTTTGACACTTTAAACTTCTGCTTTGTTCTTCTTCCTTCATTCAAATTCCCCCACGCCCATTAGCTGCTGTTTCTTCACAGGGACACCTTTTAACAATTTCAAAATATTTCTTTTTAACCTGTGAGCTGGCAATCACTCACCCGGCATCAGTACTCCGTCCAAATCATCGCTCCTGCTCAGGACTTGGTCCGGTTGCCCCAGCTTTATGACAGCTGCAATGGCCACCGTCACCGCCGCCGAGTTGAAGAGTTTCGTCCGACCTCCAAGGAACTTGCCTGTTCCTCTTGGTTGTCCAAGGTGCTTCTCCTTCTTCTCCATCCCTACAGGACAGATCTGGTCCGAAGACCCCTCGACAGCGGTTTGTCAGCCCGGGATTTCACAAGGCTCATCAGAGCCCGCTATTCCCCGACTGTCTCGCCGCAACGCTTCCAGTCAAATCATATTTCTAAGTTTCTGAGTATTCACTGACCACCTCATTCCTTGTTGGGCTTGCAATAGTTCATGTGAAATATGTAATTACCCTACAATGGAAATAACTCCAAAATATATATATATATTTAATCTTTAAAAACAAAACACTTTGTAGAAGTATGTAATTAACAATTTAAAGGACAGTTAGAAGACTTAATTGTTAAAAGAAGGCTATTCAGTAAAACTGTTTTTCATCTATATTATTTTTCTCTTTTTTAATTTCAAATGCTAGGGGAGAATAAGCTGTACAGGACGATTGATGGTCCAAGCTGTCAATCAGAGAGGACGCAGCCCCAGGACACCACCTAGCCAGCCTCATATCAGAAGGTATTATTAATTATGAACTTAGGAAAAATTTATGGCTCTAATAAAGGTAGTCCTTGACTTACGACCACAACTGAGCCCAAAATTTCTGTTGCTAAGTAAGACATTTGTTAAGTGCGTTTTGCCCCACTTTACGATCTTCCTTCCTTACCAAATTTGTTAAGTAAATCACTGCAGTTGTTAAGTTAGTAACACGGTTGTTAAGTGAATCTGGCTTACCCATTGACTTTGCTTGTCAGAAGGTCACAAAATGTGATCACATGACCCCAGGACATTTCAAGTGTCCTAGAATAGGAGTCAGTTGCCAAGCATCTGAATTTTGATCATGTGACCATGGGGATGGTGCTATGGTTGTAAGTGTGAAAAATGGTCATAAGTCACTTTTTTCAGTGTCATTGAAACTTTGAACAGTCACTAAATGAACTGTTTTATGTTAAGGACTACCTGTATAAATATTTTTTTATTTTTTATCATTATTACTTTATTTATTGATATTACTGACTGGATCTCTCCTCTGTATTTATCTGATGCTTTAAAACAGGGGTGAAATGTAAAATTTGTTACTACCGGTTCTGTTGGCATGGCTTGGTTGGAGGGGGTAATGTGACTGGCCAACTTTTTTTTTTAACTTTTCAAAGCATTTTTTCTGGCAAATGCAGATGATCAGGCAACTCAGCTGGGATCGTCAGAGAGACTTTTAAAGCATTTTTTTCTGCAACCTCTTCAGCAGAAAAGGTGGTTAAAAATGCTTTGAAAAGGCTCTGACGATCCCAGCTGTGTTGCCTGATCCATAGAGGCTTTTCAAAGCATTTTTTTAACCATCTCTTTGGCGGAAGAGGTTGCAGAAAAAAATGCTTTGAAAAGCCTCTGACGATCCCAGCTGAGCCGCACGATCATCAGAGGCTTTTTTTTTACTTTTAAAAGCATTTTTTCAGCAGAAGAAGTTGCAGAAAAAATGCTTTTAAAAGTTTTTTTAAAAAAAGTCTCTGATGATCGTGCGGCTCAGCTGGGCATGGTGGTGGGGGGCGCAGGGATTTTTGCTACCGGTTCTCCAAAGCACCCGCTGCCATCGCTACCGGATCAGGCGATCCGGTCCAAACTGGGAGCATTTCACCCCTGCTTTAAAAGTTGACTTTTCAAACTGAACCCATTTTCAGAGATGAAACATACAAATTTTAGATTGCAAAAAAATTAAGTGACAAATATTGCATTACATAACTGAAAATTTGTTGAATCTGAACTGAGCTAAATAATGTTTTAGTTCTTATGATATTTTTCGTATTTATATGAGATTGTTACTTTTAATAATTAAGCTTTTAATTGTACCCTTCAATAAAAATAATAAGCAAAACAATTATTTAGGACTTTTTAGTTAACAATTTCATTTTTTGGTCTGTCTCCTGGACTACTGTAATGCATTTTGTTATTCTGTTATTGATGTGACAGATGCTTATTGTACAGACCCAAAAAAGTTGAAAAATCTCAACAAGGAATATACTGATAGTTGATGTGTAAATTATGAAACAGCTCTTGGCAGATTGCAATTCATTAGGTAAAGTATTATAGTTCTGCTTGTCTGTCGATGAAGTAAATTAAACTGGAGTGGAAAAAAGAAAATCTTTTTCATCATATGCTTGAACCTAGAAAGCAATTTGTGTTTTCTTTGCATCCCTGTTTATAATGAGATGGGAATGAAATGCAGAGGTGATTATTTGAGAAGGACAAATGGAGAAGACTTGGAGATAAGTAGCAGTAACCATGAATAATTTTCATTGAAAGAGTTAACAATCTGCAATAATATCTGTTTGAGCTATATCAATGTGAATAAATTTGGAAATATACTATATTTATGGGGTGACTTACATATTATCTATAGACCACGGTCTCGATCAAGGGATAGTGGAGATGAAAATGAACCAATCCAGGAACGCTTCTTCCGACCACATTTCCTGCAGGCTCCAGGAGATCTGATAGTTCAAGAAGGAAAACTTTGTAGAATGGATTGCAAGGTACATTTAAATTTTTATTTTTAATATTGACCATATACTGTATTTTTCTGACTATAAGACACACTGGAGTTTAAGACGCACCAAGATTTCGAAAAGGTAAACAAGAAAAATAAGTTTTTGCCTTCCCCGGCCCCCAGGAGCTCTCTGCAGGCCTCCCAAACCCTCTGTGCATCCTGTTTTTGCGAAAAACGGGCCTGTTTTTGGCAAAAACGGGGTGCATGGGGCAGGGTTTCAGGAGGCCAATAATGGCTGTATTCAGTGTATAAGACGCACCAACATTTCCACCCTCTTTTTTTGGGAGGGTGGGGGGAGAATGCGTCTTATACTCCAAAAAGTATGGTAGGTTACAGGTACATTGATTTATGACCACAATTATGATCAGAATTTCTGTTGCTAAGAAAGGTGTTTATTAAGGGAGTTGTGCCTGATTTTATTACCTTGTTGCCACATTTGCTGTTAAGCAAATCACTGCAGTTGTTCAGTGAATTACATAGTCATTAAGTGACTCTGGCTTCTTATTTATTTATTTATTATTTATTTATTATTCCAATTTCTATACTGCCCTTCTCCTTTCGGACTCAGGGCAGTGAACAGCCAAAATAAAACATTTATACATAAAGTACGATTAAAAATAGATTTAAAATAATTAAATTTGGCCCATAGTTTAAAATTTATCAATTTAAATCCACATCAAAATTTAAAATCAACATAAAATCATAAAATCAAAAGAGACCAGCTAACTGAAAGAGATGAGTTTTTTGGGCCCAACGAAAAGTCCGGAGGTCGGAGATCACTCGTATCTCTGGGGGCTAGATTGTTCCAAAGGGTAGGTGCCACCACAGAGAAGGCTCTCCTCCTGGGGGTCGCCAGCCGGCATTGTCTAGCCGACGGCACCCTGAGGAGGCCCTCTCTGTGGGAGCGAAGTGGCCGGTGGGAGGCTATTGGTGGCAGAAGGCGGTCCCGTAAGTACCCTGGCCCTAAGCCATGGAGCACTTTAAAGGTGATCACCAACACCTTGAAGCGCAGCCGGAAGTCCACCGGAAGCCAATGCAGCTCGCGCAGGAGAGGAGTCACATGGGAGCGCCCCGTCGCTCCCATAATCCCCCGCGCAGCCGCATTCTGCACCAGTTGGAGCCTCCGGGTATACCCCAAGGGGAGCCCCATGTAGAGAGCGTTACAATAGTCCAGACGAGAGGTGACGAGTGCTTGAGTGACTGTGCATAGGGAGTCCCGATCCAGAAAGGGACGCAACTGGCGTATCAGGCGAACCTGATAAAAAGCCCCCCTGGCCACGACCGTCATATGCCCTTCTAAAGACAGCCGTGCATCCAGGAGGACGCCCAAGTTGCGGGCCCTTTCCGTGGGGGCCAGTGATTCGCCCCCAATAACCAGCGATGGCGTCAGCTGGCTATACCGGGACGCCGGCAGCCACAGCCACTCGGTCTTGGAAGGGTTGAGTCGAAGCCTGTTTCTCCCCATCCAGACCCGCACGGCCTCCAGGCACTGGGACATCACTTCCAAGGCATCGTTGGGATGGTCTGGGGTGGAGATGTACAGCTGAGTATCATCAGCGTACTGATGGAACTCCACCCCAAAACCACGGATGATCTCACCCAGTGGCTTCACATAAATGTTGAACAGGAGGGGCGAGAGGACCGACCCTTGTGGCACCCCACAAACAAGGCGCCTCGGGGTCGACCGCTGCCCCCCTGTCAACACGGATTGCGACCGGTCGGAGAGATAGGAGGAGAACCACCGCAAAATGGTGCCCCCCACTCCCAGTCCCTCCAGCCGGCGTAACATGATACCATGGTCGATGGTATCAAAAGCCGCTGAGAGGTCTAACAGGACCAGGATAGAGGAGTAACCCCTATCCCGAGCCCATTGGCTTCTTCCATTGGCTTCTTCCAGAAGCCATCTAGGATGGTTGCAAATGGCAACCATGTGGCTCCAGGATTCTGTGTCCAATCTAAATACATGCTGGTTACCAAGCACACAAATTTTGGTCACATAACCATGAGACTGCTGCAATGGTTGTAAGTGTGAGGACTAGTGATAAGTCACTTTTTCCAATACTGTTGTAACTTTAAACAATTGCTAAATGAATGGTCGTAGGACAAGGACTACTTGTATATTGACTGAATTTTATATGTGTATTATATTTATATTTTTACAAATACATGAGAATGATTTTAGATATTAAGGGATTGAGTTATACTTAAGTAAACATTATGTATTTACATTATCCTAAAAATCATTGTTGGAGTAACATGTCATATTATTATCCCACCCAAGGTCTATATGAGGAAGTTGTCTGGTAGGAAAGTGATCTATATAATAGAATATACTGTATCTGTACATTAACATTTGTAAATATTAAACAAAATTGTTTTGCCCTGTATATTCCTTTTAAAAACTTTTTTAAATCTTCAAAGTTAAATACTAGTGAATTTCAATTGTATTTAGGTAAGTCAGAATGTTATTGGAGTGCTTTGAAAATCTTTCTCATAACATGGCTGCTAAAGCAACTTTAGCAGGAATTGTTATTTATTTATATTTATCATTCAACAAGCTGAAATTTGATTGATAGGATCCTGAATATGGAGTTTAATTTCCTGAATAGTGTACAGTTGAAAAGAAATTTTGTTCAATGAAACCTTTTCAACACATTCCTCTTTGAAGGTAACAATCAAGATATTATTAAATGTAAAAAATATCACAAGGCATAAAATCTTTTCATTCTGTGAATTGTGGTATTTAATTTTGTTAATAGAAATTAACAATTAATTTAATTTCCATTCAAATAGAACTGCTTGCCTCAATGAAATCTATGAATACTAAAAAGTTTGCTCATATATGCAGAAAGAGTTGATGAATTTTTATCCATTGGTCCTCTGGGATAACAGAATACGGTGCACTGAAACAAATTGTCACAGCTTTTCTACAGTCTTTGTATACTTTTGCTTTCCTGAGGACTGTGGTGTATTTTATTTAAGGTCAGTGGCTTGCCAACTCCCGACATCAACTGGCAACTTAATGGAAGAGTAATACGTTCTGATAATTCCCACAAAATGCTTGTACGGGAAAATGGTATACACTCCTTAATCATAGAGCCAGTCACAGCAAGGGATGCTGGCATCTATACATGTATTGCCACTAATCGAGCTGGCCAGAACACTTTCAGCCTGGAACTGATTGTGACAGGTAGGACATTTGCATAATTTGAAAAAATGGATTTGAGTGCCTGAACATAAAGATCAACTGTGGCTCCTTTCTCTATAATTCTTTTTAGCACACATTTTGCCATTTGACAAAAGTTTCCTGGTTATTTTTAAGCCTATTATTATGCTATCCATTCTCTTTATACTTTGTAACAGTCCTGTAACAGGCTAGTATTAAAAACCCATATTACAGAAAATGGTAGATGACTATCTTGAAGGTGCCTAAGATGTATATTGGGATGTGGTGACAGTTTATGAATGAATTGTAGTCTGGCACATTGGAGCTGCCAGCTAAGACCTCTTTTTATAAAGCAATGTCATACAGGAAGCAAGAAGCAAGAAAATTAGCCTCACTCTTAATAACTGAATGAATGTAGATCACCAAAAGGGATGAATATAATCTATGCTGCCATCACTGTTTTGGAACTACATAACAGATGTTTAGGAGATCTGGGTGGATTGTGTTGTAGCTGATGATTTGGATTCATTACTGTATTATTCCAGTTGTAAGCAGCAAATGACTTGTCTGAAATGCAAATGCATTTATTTATGGGGATCTTTAAAACTAGCTTTTATGTGAGTAGCATCCATAATGCTATGTGATTATGTAAATGAACCAACAGGAAGCATCTGAGTCATGCCCATCAAGCTGGCACTTGGAGATAGTTGATCTCACTTTTATAGATAAAAGAGCCTTGAAGCCAGCCATTGTCCATTGTCAGCAGTGGTTAGAATATTTATTATGTGGCAGCCATTCATATAAAACTAGCTCCAAAATTAGAATATTTTAAAAGGCCTTAATGTGAAAGAAATACATCAATAGCTCTATATCCTGCAGAAGGTATGAAAAACTTTTCTTGACCTGTTTGCTTCTCTGTCAGTTTCTATTAGAAAGTATTCATAAATAAATTTTGATAAGAGAAAAGAATCTCTGCTTTGTTTTTTTGATGAAATCCTGGCCATATTCAGGCATAACAGAAAGCTCAAATTGCTAAGAAGTCTAGCTCCTTGTTCCATGATCAGTGCAAACTGAATGAACCTCTGCTTGCTTTCTTATTAGTAGAAGTGCCATTTTTTTCCAGAAATCAACAAGGAAGCTATAGCAGTCTGTTATATCCACACTGAGAGATCTTATTGCCTCCCCCAAAAGAATCAGAAAGCAAAGTGTGAAGTTGAGCGGGAAGTGAGAAATTGCGTCTGTCTGCGGATATAATTAAAAGTTCTGACTTCTACATCAGCTTTTGTTTAATCACTTCCAATGGGAAAACAGAACTAAGCTGAAATATTTGGATGATGTGCTTCATTATAGGAGAATCATAGCAATTCTGGCAAAATATTACATTTCATCATAGCCATTTGGCTAGACCACCACGGGCCTTCATTTTTTTCCCTAATGCAAGTGGGAACATTGCATCCTCCTCAGTTGATTAGGTAGCAGCAAATAAAGTGACATTTTCATTTTCCAAATACTTCTCTCTGTCAGGTACCCCCTAGTGCTAAGAAATGTTAAGAGAACACACTACAAAATATATACTGATATAAGGGGGGGGATCTCTGTCTTTTCAGCTAAGGAAGCACACAAGCCACCTGTATTTATAGAGAAACTACAAAATACAGGAGTGGCTGAGAGGTTTCCTGTGCGACTGGAATGCCGGGTTTCGGGTGTGCCTCCACCTCAGATTTTCTGGAAGAAGGAAAATGAGTCACTCATATACAACACTGACAGAGTGAGGTTAGTGTCATATTCTGTTTATTAACTGTGTCACTTGTCTATGTTGAACATTTAAAGGCTTGAGCAACAGTATACATAACTAATACATGAACAGTTTGAGCCAATGATGCATTTACTGGCCATTGCCTGGAGAAGGTCATCTTATTGACAAATCAAGCCAGATCTAAAGGTATTATGCATGTCTGTTAATTTTCAAATAACATTCAGACTCTGAGAAAGGTTTTGTACAAAGGAATTCATGTAGATAGGGATTATATGATAATAACCCCATAGATTACATTTCCGCACCAAATGAATGGTATAAAGCAGGAATACACATTGTCCCTGCTGCAGTTGAACTTTTACTTTAGTTCTATAATTGAAACCTTCCAATGATCCACATTTCTATCTTCTAAACATAACCAAAAATCTCTTATTTACTCCTAAATACAGATTATCTAATAGTACTTTCAATTACCATAATTGGTTTGAGAAGAATTTATACATGCTTAATATTTATTGCAAAATGAAGCTTCTTCTTATCATAAATTGAAAGTTCTAGTCTTTGTGAACAGATCACATTCAAATTGACCTGGTGAAGTCAGTGTGGTTTAGCGATGAAATGCTGGACTAGACCCTAAAAGTTACTGTACTTTTGTACTTACTGTACTGTACAGAACAAAAGTCACACTCCATCAGCTCAATCTGTATTATAGGATTCTGGTGGTAAAAAAAAGAAATTGGAGGAAGAGGTACTATATATACCAATTAGACCTTCTAAAGGAAAAGTGGAATATACTATAATTCTCATGAATATTTGTATAAGTATCCCTCAAATGCTTATGAACTCTTGAAAGTATTACAATGGGAATGAGCACCTCACTATGCTTTGGATGCTTCTGGATTGAAAGGATTAGCCAGCTGTAAACTGTTGCCCAGGGGACATCCAAATGTGTTAACAGCACACATTCTTCAGGGAGCCTCGTTCTTCAGAGAGGCTCCTTTCATGAGCATAGTGGGGTACTCATTCCCATCTGTGATAATACGTGTGTCCCACAAAGGATCTTTTCAGGTCCATAGAGGACTATTTATTTCAGTAATTATTGAGAGTCTATCTGAATGTAAGGAAGAATTGTTGCGGGTCTTGTGCCAAAAATATAGCTGTGTTGTCCTGTGTATACAGGAGACGCACAGAGACAGTAATCAGAAAAGACCTAAAATACAGAGCATGTAGCTTGTAGCAGAGCGGTCCCACCAACAGTACAGCAGCACAGTCTTTGTGAAGCCTGGTATCCAGGTTTGGTCCAAAACATCAGAAATAAATAACATAAAAGTAATATCTATAGAGCTGAGCAATCTCAGTGTATAAATAGCCACTAACTGAGATCAAGGATGATAAATTTAATATATTTAATAAGAATAAATGCTGGATGCATGCTGCACATGCGCAGTGCACATCAGATGCACATTGCGCACGTATGCGCAATCCACACCAAATGCACGCTTTTGGATTTCCTGCTCTTTTTTTTTTTTTTACAGATTTGAATAACCTGGCTCTTTTTCTTCAAAAAAAAAGTTTTTTATTAGTTTATAATATAGCATACAAAGAAAATACAAAAGTAAATAATAGGAAAAATAGGGAAGGGGAAAGGGAAGAGAAGAGTGAGGGAAAGAAAAGGGGAAAAAGAAAAAAAAGACATTGACTTCCCCCTTTGGTGTAGTAGAATAAGGCATTAACATCAAAACCTCAACTTTTTATTTTTACACAGTCGTATTAATTAGCCGTTTCTACAGCAATAAATCTATATAATCGGTAAAACCCAAAAACAGTGTTTCATTTATTTCCACCTCAAGCACAAAGTCCAGAAACGGTTTCCAAGTAGAAACAAAAGTATTTGTGTTTTTTTCTTTGATCAAAGCAGTCAATTTAGCCATCTCTGCTAACTGCATCAATTTTTGCAGCCATTCGTCCATTGTTGGGATTGAGGTGACCTTCCATTTCTGTGCATAGAGTAGTCTTGCTGCCGTCAACATATAGAACATCGACGTTCCAATTTTTTTTCCCAAGTCTTTTTCCATTAAACCCAAAAGAAAAGTCTCTGGTTTTCTCTTTATATTCACTTTAAGAATTTTCTGTGTTAAGTTATGAATCCTACTCCAATATTTTTTTGCTTTATCACACATCCACCATAAATGGTAAAAAGTCCCTTCATTACATTTACATTTCCAACATTCATTTGAAATGACTTTATACATTCTTGACAACTTGTCTGGAGTTAAATACATCATCTTATAGAAATATTCTTTTAAGTTATAGTTTAATGTAAATTTTAAGCCTTTCTTCCACGTATTCTCTCATTGTTCAAGCATTACATTATACCCAAACTTGTTCATTTTCCAAATTTACATTCAATAACATTTTATAAACTTTAGCAATAATATATTCATTACTACCACACAATAGGATTTCCAATTCATTTTTGGCAAAGTTAAACCCGTGATTCTTTTTATCTAATTTAAATATTTCTTTCAACTGTAAATAAACCAATGGCAGACATGACTTCCTGATTCTAGTTCCTCCTTAGACTTGAGGGTAGGGTCACCCAAGTTGAAAGATGATATTTGACCATAAGTCCACCAGTTCAGCCTCGTCACCATTTCTTTTCTTTAAAAAGCTTCCTGTGGGGAAACCCAAAGAGGCACCTTCGTGGAAAACCTTGTTTTATATTTATTCCAAACTCTGGCACGTCTGACAAAATGGTTGTTGAAATCAGTATTAACTTTATCCTACCATAGTTAACAGTGCCATCCAAATTGACCTTCTAAATCCAGTAGCCTCTCATTCTGAAGGTCCACCCATTCTTCTAATCTGGCTCTTTTACATGACAACAAATTATGAGCTTCATTCAACAGTGGAAGGTGATGCAGGGGATATAACCCAGATTTAATATTTGTGAACATTCATATAATCCAACAATGTATTAAAGTAGTTTTCCCACCTTTTCCAAATTCTCAGCATTGGCCAATTATGTGCCAGGTTACCACTGTAGTTTGACCTCACAGTATCCCCTTTAGCTATAGGTATAACTTTAAAAAAGCTGACTGACCTACATTTCAGAGATTATTGAACAGTGCTGTTACTCAATTAATAGCTAAACTAAGATATTATGACAGATTTGTGGTGGTCATAAAAATGTTCCCAGCTACCAATTCCATGGGGCTGTAAAACCAACTATATCCAAGGCTTTACAGCAGAAACAAAGGATAAACTGCAGAGGTATCTCACTCTTTTTGAGGTTGATCCTATAGTACAGGATACAGTGAATGCAGGCCAGCAGTTAATTATTTCTATAGTTGAAGCTAAGAGAGAAAGCTGGATTAGAACAATAGAAGAATTGGACATACGCATAAATAGCCATAAAGCTTGGAGATTGTTGAGCACTTGACAACTCACTCTAAAAATTATGCCAATGTGACTGCAGACCAAATAGCCAGTCAACTTCTTAAGAATGGCAACCCAGATCAAAGGCCACCAAAACACAAGATTAAGATCTATCGGTGAAACATCTGAGGTAGCTCGAGAGTTCATGGCTTCCATGATGGCCATGGACCTTACTCAGTTAATTCATGACCCTACTCACATAGGTGGACACACTCTGGACTTGATTTTTGTCTCTGGTCAGTGGTTGAGTGGCCGTGATATAGGGGATATAGTCATCGAACCCTTGTCATGGTCTGACCACTCGCTCCTTCGACTGGACTTTCTAACCGCTGCACCTCGCTGCAGGGAGGCGGGACCGACCAGGTGGTTCTGCCCCAGGCGCCTGATGGATCCTGATAGGTTCCAGATGGAGCTTGGGCCATTTCCTGAGACTCTGGCTCATGACTCGGCTGAAGACCTGGTGGCCGCCTGGGATAGTGCGGCCGCCGGGGCTTTGGACCGTGTTGTGCCTTTGCGGCCTCTGACCCGGCACCGAACTCACCTAGCTCCTTGGTTCTCTGAGGAGCTGAGGGAGATGAAGCGCCGGAAAAGACGCCTAGAGAGTAGTTGGAGGACCAGCCGCTCCGAATCTGACCGAACACTGGTGAGGTCTCATATTAAGACCTACCTAGTGGCGATAAAAGCAGCGAAATCTAGCTATTTTGCCGCTCTTATCGCGTCATCAGATAATCGCCCAGCCGCCCTGTTTAGGGTGACCCGCTCCCTCCTCCATCTGGAAGCGCGGGATGATCCCTTGCAGGGTCGAGCTGAGGACTTTGTGCAGTATCTGTATGACAAGATCGCTCAGATTCGGGAAGGCCTGGCCTCTGACTGGGTAAATCCAGACGGGATGACTGAGGCAGGTCTTGAGAGTGTTATCTGGGAGGAGTTTGATCCTGTTGCTCCCGAGGACGTGGACAGGATCCTGGGATGGCTGAACGCGACCACATGTTTATTGGACCCGTGTCCCTCCTGGTTGGTACTGGCTTCCCGGGAGGTTACACGAGGCTGGCTCCAGGGGATTGTTAACGCTTCTCTGAGTGAGGGGGTCCTGCCGACCGCTTTGAAAGAAGCGGTGGTGAGGCCCCTCCTCAAGAAGCCCTCCCTGGATCCGGCTATTTTGGCTAACTATCGTCCAGTCTCCAACCTTCGCTTCGTTGTGAAGGTTGTTGAGAGTGTGGTAGTGCGGCAGCTTCCCCGGTACCTGGATGAAGCTGTCTATCTGGACCCGCTCCAGTCTGGTTTCCGGCCTGGGCACAGCACGGAAACGGCATTGGTCGCGTTGGTGGATGATCTCTGGAGGGCTCGGGATAGGGGTTGTTCCTCTATCCTGGTCCTGTTAGACCTCTCAGCGGCTTTTGATACCATCGACCATGGTATCATGTTGCACCGGTTGAAGGGGCTGGGGGTGGGGGGCACCGTCCTGTGGTGGTTCTCCTCCTACCTCTTGGACCGGTCGCAATCCGTGTTGACAGGGGGGCAGCGGTCGACCCCGAGGCACCTTGTTTGTGGGGTGCCACAAGGGTCGGTCCTCTCGCCCCTTCTGTTCAACATTTATGTAAAGCCGCTGGGCGAGATCATCCGTGGCTTTGGGGTGGAGTTCCATCAGTACGCTGACGACACTCAGCTGTACATCTCCACCCCAGGCCACCCCAACAATGCCCTTGAAGTGATGTCCCAGTGCCTGGAGGCCGTGCGGGCCTGGATGGGGAGAAACAGGCTCCGACTCAACCCTTCCAAGACCGAGTGGCTGTGGCTTCCGGCGTCCCGATATAGCCAGCTGGTGCCATTGCTGGCTATTGGGGGCGAATCACTGGCCCCCACGGAGAGGGCTCGCAATTTAGGCATCCTCCTGGACGCACGGCTGTCTTTAGAAGAGCATATGACGGCCGTGGCCAGGGGGGCTTTTTATCAGGTTCGCCTGATACGCCAGTTGCGTCCCTTTCTAGATCGGGACTCCCTACGCACGGTCACTCAAGCACTCGTCACTTCCCGCCTGGACTACTGCAATGCTCTCTACATGGGGCTCCCCTTGGGGTGCACCCGGAGGCTGCAGTTGGTCCAGAACGCGGCCACGCGGGGGATTATGGGAGCAGCGGGGCGCTCACATATAACACCTCTCCTGTGCGAGCTGCACTGGCTTCCTGTGGTCTTCCGGGTGCACTTCAAGGTGTTGGTGACCACCTTTAAAGCACTCCATGGCTTAGGGCCGGGGTATTTGCGATACCGCCTTCTGCCACCAATTGCCTCCCACCAACCGGTTCGCTCACACAGAGAGGGCCTCCTCAGGGTGCCGTCAGCCAGGCAGTGCCGGCTGGCGACCCCCAGGGGGAGAGCCTTCTCTGTGGCAGCGCCTGCCCTCTGGAATGACCTGCCCCCTGAGATACGCACGATATCAGACCTCCGGACTTTTCGTCGGGCCCTGAAGACACACTTGTTCCATCTAGCTGGGCTGGCTTGATCCCATCCTCTCAGTTTTAATTGAATTTGGTTTTAATTGGGTTATTTTAATTACTGGGCCGAAATTATTTAATTGTTTTTAAACTGTTTTTAAATTTTATATGTTATGTTTTATCTCGGCTGTGCACCGCCCTGAGTCCCGCAGGAGAAGGGCGGTATAGAAATATAATAAAATAAATAAATAAGATCAACAGAAATGAGGAAGATAAAACAACTAACTTACCATCCCCCTTTACTATGGAAGAACTGAGAGAGGCTATAATTTATTTATTTATTTATTTATTTATTTTATTTATTATATTTCTATACCGCCTTTCTCCCGTAGGACTCAAGGCGGTGTACAGTCAAGAAAAATATAGACACACAAACATCATAAAATTGCTAATTAAAATTATTACTTAAGTTTGGTCAATTAAATAAAACCCAGAATTAGATAACATTTAAAAAATCATTCACATGTTTGTATGTTTAGCCCTGCCTGTTGGAACATCAGGGTCTTGAGGGCACGGCGGAAAGCACAGAGATCAGGGATATTCCGTATCTCCGGGGGCAGTTCATTCCAAAGGGTTGGAGCCCCCACAGAGAAGGCCCTCCCCCTGGGAGTCGCCAGTCGACATAATTTGACTGACGGTACCCTGAGTAGTCCCTCCCTGTGAGAACGAACTGGTCAGTGGGAGGCTATTGGTGGCAAAAGACATTCTCGTAGGTACCCAGGTCCTAAGCCATGGAGCGCTTTAAAGGTGATAACTAACACCTTAAATCGCACCCGGAAGACCACCGGGAGCCAGTGCAGCTCGCGTAGGAGAGGTGTTACATGGGTGTAACGAGCTGCGCCCATAATCACCCGTGCGGCTACGTTCTGGACCAGTTGGAGCCTCCGGGTGCTTTTCAAGGGGAGCCCCATGTAGAGAGCATTACAGTAGTCCATACGGGAGGTAACTAGGGCATGAGTGACCGTGCGCAAGGCGTCCCGATCCAGAAAGGGACACAACTGGTGGATCAGGCGAACCTGATAAAAGGCACCCCTGGCCATGGCCGTCAAATGATCTTCTAAAGATAACCGTGAATCCAGGAGGACACCCAAGTTGCGGGCCCTCTCTGTGGGGAGCAAGATCTCATCCCCTATTGTCAGTGATGGTACCAGCTGACTATACCGGGACGCCGGAAGCCACAGCCACTCGGTCTTGGAGGGGTTGAGTCTGAGCTTGTTTCTCCCCATCCAGATCCACACAGCCTCCAGGCAACGGGACATCACAGCAAGGGCATCATTGGGGTGGTCTGGGGTGGAGATGTATAGCTGTGTGTCATCAGCATACTGATGAACACTCACCCCAAAACCACGGATGATCTCACCTAGCGGTTTTACATAAATGTTGAACAGAGGGGGTGAGAGGACTGACCCTTGCGGCACCCCACAAATAAGGAAGAGTAGGCCATGGAAAGCTGCTTATTAAACAGATAAAGCAATTGGGGGTCAAAGGTAAGACAGTGGCTACTATAAATGTTTAATTGAATGCTTGGAACAGTGTAAGATTCCTGCTATCTAGCAAAAGGCTAAGGTTGCAGCAGTTTTAAAACCAGGTAAAGAGGCTAATAACCCTAAGAAGTGCCAGCTAATTTCTCTCTTGTGCCATACCTACAAAATCTTTGAAAGAATGATCAAAATTGCCTCACTGTAGCTGTAGAACATTTTCTCATACTGCAGCAGGCTGGATTTCTCTCCCAAAAAAATTGCAACACGCAGATTTTCAATATAGCTCAGTTTATCGAATGTAACATAACAGGAACTGTACTCATAGATCTCATGGCTGCATATGATACCATCAATCTTAGAAGACTGAAGCAGAAAGTTTATGATATGATTACAGATCTTAAACTTACAAATATCATTAGGAATCTGCTTCAGCACCACATATTTTATGTGGAGTTCCAGGGAAGGCAAAGTAGATGGAAGAATCAAAGGGATATTTACCTTAGGGTAAATTGGCTCCAATTATTTTTAATATTTATACCAATGTATGGGTACTAATAACTATATGTATACTGATGACTGAGCAGTGGCTGTACATGGAGAAACATTTGAGGAGGTTGAACAACATTTAATTGAAACCCTGGCAGAGTTGGATTGATACCATTGTGATAACCAGCAAAAACTCAGGTATGTGCTTTACATCTTCACAATAAGCAGGCTGCTAGGAAGCTGCATATTATATGGAAAAGGACGGTATTGGAGCATTGCTACAGCCATAAATGTTTAAGGCTCACTCTAGATAGGACCCTGACATATAAACAGCACTGCACCAACACTGAACTGAAGATCAGTGAATGAAAAAACATCCTCTATAAATAAATAAATATAACCTGAGCTCTACCTGGAATGCCAAACCAAGAATTCTTATAACAGCTTTAGCATTTTGCTACTTGGCAGGCAAATACATCTGCCCAGTCTGGTATAAATCAACACATGTTGGGAAAGTAGATGTTGCTCTGAATGAAGCTAGCAGAATTATTACCAGATGCCTTAAAACTACCCCTCTAGATAAGATCTACCACCTAGCTGCATTGCACCCCACCTTCTGTTTGCAAAGAAGCATCAGCATACAGAGACAGGCTTAAATCATCTAGGTTTCTAGACAACACCCTCTCTATGCCTACATCAGAGATTAAAATCTAGGAAAAGCTTCCTTATATCAACGGAAGACTTCAAAAAATTTAAAAGCAGAGAGGATCTATGGAAAGCTACAAAGAATCAACACCAGAAGAAACCAATGGAGGAACCAAGTCTGGTGAAAGTTGGGAAGTTTGATAATTGTTGAATAGATTGCACACAGGCACAACTAGACCCAGAGATACTCTGAACAAATGAGATTATCCAGGGATTTTGCCCTTTGCAATTGTGGTAACATGCAGACAACAACACATATGTATACTATCCTTTGTGCACACTTGAGGACCTCAAGGCAGTACAACACAACGCAATTAATGTTGCTGAGCAACATTTTACCTGGGCAAAATCTGTTTAACCTGTACATATTTTAATCTTGCATTTTATCTTCTAAATCTTATGTCATATAGTATGCCTTATTTTAATTGTGATGCTTCTGATACAAATAAACAAAGAAAAGTTGAAAGTGTTGAAATGCATGGAGCTAAAATGTTTTGAGGTTTTTGATTGCAATCTAAAAAATGTGTGAGGGAAATTAAATTTGAAGCCATGGTAGCAATACAACTTAATACGCTACTTCATTTTATAGCCTTGATAATTAAGTTGCATAGGAGATCATTCAATTTGTGATTTCTGTAATCCCAGATATAAGCTTAATGTTTCTTTCCATTTAAGAACTACTACTTCTCCTCCTCCTCCTCCTCCTCCTCCTCCTCCTCCTCCTCCTCCTCCTCCTCCTCCTCCTTCTCCTGCTCCTTCCTCCTGCTCCTCTTTCACCGTACCAAATGTCGAGGGAGATGCAAAGTTCTAGCTGTTACTCTTCTAGTGACCTCAACCATTGTTAATTTATGTTGTTGTAGTATGTCTTTGATGTTGTCTTTCCATCTTCTTCTGGGTCTACCTCGTCTTCTTTGAACTTCTCTTTTTTTACATGCTTTGTATGATATGGAATCTCATGACATCCTCTCCAGGTGAGCAAACCACTTTGCTGTTTTTGAAAAATTGTCATGTCTAATATTACAGATATGCTAAACTGAAATGAAATTCATTATTTTACTTTATTATTTTATTCATTATTTATTCATTATTTTATTTTAATAATAATTCATTATTATTTCTGAGTGAGGGTACTTATAAAGTAGTCCAATATTATATGGCTACAATATTTAGCCAAACTCTTGAAGATCTGTTTGTCCACTAAACCTGCTGGGAACTGAAGTGTGGTAACTTTAATGGGGCAGATTTTATGTTTTGAGTTATGGAAACATAAACATGCATCTGAAATACACTATTGTGATTCTGTAATCAAAAGTCTTATAAAATCAGTATTATCTTATTATGACATTTAACATGATCGATTTTAAAATATATAAAATATATTTAAAAAAACATGAAACCAGTCATAATTTAGTTAATATCTATTAACTTCAAAGCAAGCTAGAGAAACATCAGTTGAGAAAACATGTTGTTTCTTTATATATTGAACAGGGAGTCCTCAATATATAAACTAGTGGGTCATCATATGACTGGAACCTGGTTTACAAACTTTTTTGTAACAGTCGTTAAGCAAATATGTTAATCATAAAATGAATGTGGTGGTTGTGAAGTGAACCCATTGTTTGTTGTAAGGTGGGTTTTACCAGAAGTAAATACTGGTTTCAGGCAAAAAGTATAATAAACCACAATCACATGACTGCAGATCTCTGCAAATGGCTGTAAATGTGGGCTGTTGCTAAATGCCCAAAATGACCAGGGGAAGATGTTGGAACTTTGAAACTGGGTCATAAGTTCCAATTTTGGAGTCTGTTGTAACTTCTAGTAGTTGCTAAGCGATCAGTTATAAGTCAAGGACTACATGTGTTCACTTGATCTACTGCTGATCCATCCTTATTTATCATTCAGAGTTATTTAAAATAATTTATACATTTATGCCAGTTATTTAGTTATATGTTTACATGTGTCTCTTTATTCTTTTAAGCATGCACCAAGATAATCATGGATACATCTGCCTGCTTATTCAGGGAGCTACAAAAGAAGATGCTGGTTGGTACACTGCATCAGCAAAAAATGAAGCTGGGATTGTTTCCTGCACAGCAAGACTGGATGTTTATAGTAAGATGCTGTATGGATGTTGACAGTATTTGGAAAAATTATCCCAAACCTATAGCTATTCCTTATATAATAACAATATTAGAGAAACGTTTGTTGACCTTTAGATCAAGCCTGCCTATAAAGCATAACCGTTCTTTTTTTTTTTAATAAAATAAATTTTATTAGTTTTTCCAGATTAAAATCAACACAAGACAAAGACATTATTTATTCATAAAAACAACAATCATACATTCCCCTCCCTCCCTCCCCCACCCATTCATAGCACTAAACATACGAACACATCTATCCCGGCAGATATTGTCCCTGCCCTCATTGGTAAATAATTATGCCCACAACACAGAGTAGGGTAAATAATCCCTAGACATTATTTTCATACAATTACCTTTCAATCTAAATAAATATATCTCTCCTCGTGATTGCCTAGACCCTCACTTCGTCTCAATTCTTTTATTCAACCATTGGTACCAACTGTCCCAACTTTGAAAAAATTCAGAATCTTCTTTTTCTTTCAACATAAATGTCATTCTGTCCGCCTCAGCGCACTCTAATACTTTATTTATAATTTGGGTACTAGCTGGTATCTCTTTTCCTTTCCATTGTTGGGCGAACACTATTCTAGCTGCAACTAAAATATGTAGAGTGAGATACCATTTTTTCTTATTCAGCCCCTCTGGGCAAATACCTGGTAAATATATCTCAGGTTTTCATTGGAGATCCACATTAGTAATTTCCTTAATCCAATTCTTAATCCTTCTCCAATACTTCTTCGCCATTATACAACTGGAAATACGTGGAATTTGGTGGAAATACGTACCTCTGGTTTTCCCGCATTTCCAACATAACTCTGATGCACCCGGAAACATTTTAGCAATTCTTGCTGGTGGGAGATGCCATCTATACAACATTTTATATGCATTTTCCTCAAAAGACGTTGCCGTAATCATTTTAATATTTTCCCCCTACATTTGTTGCCATTTTTCTAAGGGAATCGAGTACCCAAAATTCCTCCCCCAGTGTCTTTTACAACCTCCTCTCCTATCATTCGCTCAAGCAATTGTGCATACATTTTGATTATGTATTTATGGTCCTCTCCCATTAATATTTTATCAAAACTCTGTTCCATCACATGTATCCTATAATTATCTCTATCCTTCCTGTAACAAGATTGAACTGTAGCATAGGTCCACCAATCTAGCCTAATTCCTTTATCAGCCAAATCTTCCCTAGATCTTAATATTCCTTGGGCATCCACAAGCTCTTTATATCTATAAATATTATCCTGTTTAAGAGTTATTGGATATGTCGTCGCTTCTGTTGCTGAGAACCAGATTGGGATCTTGGTATAAAATTTTCCTCTAATTATGTTCCAGGTTTCCAGCAATATTCGCCTTAAATAATGTCTCTTAAAATACTTATACTGTTGAACTTTCTCTCTCCATAACAGCGCGTGCCAACCGTGCTGTAGGTCGTGTCCTCCTAAATCTAATAAAGACCTCTTCTTCAATAACACCCATTCTTTCATCCAGGCTAACAGTGAAGCTCCGTAGTATAATTCCCAGCAGGGGAGACCCGCCCTCTCTCTATGCTCTTGTAACATTTTGAGCTTTACCCTAGGCTTCTTCCCCTGCCATATAAATTTCAGCACAACTCGATCCAAATCTTTAAAAAACTTTTTATCTAGCCTCACCGGAGCTGATTGAAATAAAAATAGCCATTTGGGTAAAACATGTGTCTTAATTGCTGCTATCCATCCCATCAAAGACAACTGTAAATTTTTCCACTTCTCCAGGTCTCTTACAGTCTGATCATATAATTTAACAAAATTGTCTTCCTTAATTGTAGAGCATCGGGCTGTTAGCCAAATTCCTAGATATTTAATTTTATTTACAATTTGAACGTCCAATCTAGATTCTAATATGTCCTTCTGCATTTTTGGAATATTTTTGACCAATATCTTAGTTTTATCCTTATTCATTTTTAATCCCGCCTCTCTACCATATTCTTCTATCATCTCTATCAACTCTGGGCCCGACTCCTGAGGATCTTCTAGAATGAAGACGAGGTTGTCTGTGAATGCCTATATTTTTATTTATTTATGTATTTATTTATTTATTTTGCTTTAATTTAAATGCTGCCCTTCTCTGGAGACTCAGGGTGGCTATATATAAAATATTGCTAAAATAAAATATTGCGTTAAGCAATATTTTAAATTCCTGCCTTCGTACTTTTAGTCCTTTAATTACCGGGTTATTCCTAATTTCCCTGAGAAGGGGCTCCAGAGTCAGAATAAATAAAAGCGGGGAGAGCGGACAACCCTGTCTCGTTCCCCTACTAATTGTAACCTCCTTTGTTTTTTCCCCATTAACTAAAACCCATGCCACCTGGGAAGAATAAATTGTTTGTATCGCCTGTATAAATTTTTCGCCAAATTCTATTTTACGAAGCTGGGTTAACATAAATTCCCAACTCACGCTGTCAAATGCTTTGTAAGCATCTAAAAAGAGAAGTGCCATCTGTTTGTCCGAGTGATGTTCATAAAACTCAAGAGCATTTATTATTACTCTCATATTATCTCTCAGCAATCTATGCGGTAAGAAACCATTCTGGTCTCTATGTACAAACTGATTTTTAAAAACCTGTAGTCTTTTTGCTAGGATGGATGCAAACAATTTATAATCGGCATTGAGCAGGGCTATTGGTCTATAATTCTTAATATAGGTTGTATCAACCCCCTCCTTAGGAAGGAGAGAGATATACATCTCTTCTCTACATCTCATTTTGGCATTCGTCCATCATTCAACACTTCATTAAAGACGCCGCACAACTGGGTCCCAATCACTTCCCAAATTGCCTTATACACCTGTACAGGCAGTCCGTCTGTTCCAGGGGTTTTACCACTCTTCTGTTTTTTCAGACTTTCCTCTATTTCCCCCTCTGAGATATTTCTATTTAGTATATCTCTTATCTGATCTGGTACCCCTGGCAAATTCTCTAGGAAACTAAATTGCTTTCGACTGGTATCTTCTCTTTGATATAACCTCCTGAAAAAATTCATACACCACTTCTTTTTTTTCCCCATTACTGGCCACTAAATGACCCATGTTCAGGGATGATCAGTAGAATTGATACCAATTGTTCTGTAATAACAAGCCATACATGGTTCAAGCCTCTGAAAACCACCTTCCTCATGTTCTGGTGCATATATTGAAAGGATATTCTAAATGTAGATTTGAAGAGTCCATGCCATGTCTGTTAAGTCCGGACACAAACAGAAGGCAGGACGATCGTAATGAAGTAAAAAACTGTTTATTTCAGGCAAAAAAAAGAGCCTTGGTAGTACAGGGGTTTAAGGCACCCTGTTATTAAGCTTTTTAAGACCAGCTGCCTGCAATTACTGCAGGGTTCGAATCTCGCCAAGGCTCAAGGTTGACTCAGCCTTCCATCCTTTCTAAAGGTAGGTGAAATGAGGACCCAGTTGTGGGGGCAATAAGCTGACTTTGTATAAATATACAAAAGGATGAAGGCTATTGCTGAGCACATTGTAAGGCGCCCTGAGTCTTCGGAGAAGGGCGGCATATAAATCAAATTAAAAAAAAAAAAAAAAAAAGAGTCCATGCCATGTCTGTTAAGTCCGGACACAAACAGAAGGCAGGACGATCGTAGTGAAGTAAAAAACTGTTTATTTCAGGCAACAGGAACAACAACAAAATAACTACAAACTGAGGGCTGCCCGAGGCTGCAGCTCCTTTTACCAGGAGTTATCCAGCCTGTCAGCCACTGACACTTGTTCATTTTCCCTCTGGGAAAATGATCCATCCCTGGCCACCACATATAGCTCCTAGCCAATGCTTTCATCCTCACAATTCCTGGATGCCCCACATGCAATGCTTCCAACACAGCTTTCCTTAAGGTTTGTAGTATAACAACTCTATCCCCCCATAACAAACACTCCTTCATTGCAGACATTTCCACTTGCCGGATTTTAAATGGTTTAAGTTCATCCCCCAATGTTCCATTTCGCCACCCCCTCCATGCCCAGTTTAAAATTTGCGCCAAAGTTTTGTCTTTTGCCATTTGCCTTGCTATTTCGGCCGCTGTGATGGGGCCCTTCGTGATTTCTTCTATTTGAAGGATTGATGATGCCGGTGCACGGTCCTCCACCAGGTCTGGGAGTGGGCATTGGCTGCATGGTCGATGGTCTTTTCAGGTTGGTGTATCAGACAGTATTTGTATGCAGCCAAAAAAACTTTCCATCTTGTCATCCTGGATGACAATATGTTTGGGGTTGGTTGGTCTCCTGCAAGAATACCTAGAAGTGGCTTATGGTCTGTGATGAGTTCAAATTCCCTTCTGTATAGGTATTTGTGAAACCTTTTCACCCTGGCGACTGCAGCCAACGCTTCTTTATCTATTTGACTGTAATTCTGTTCAGCTTTTGCAAGTGTCTTGGAATAAAATGCAGTCAGAGCTCCCTTGCCGTTTGGTAGTCGGTGGCTGAGTTCAGCGCCAATGCCAAAGGGGAGAGGCGTCGCAGGTCAGGATGAGTGGCAAAATGTCATTGTATTGTGCTAATACGTGGTTTGACATTAAAACTCCTTTTATTTCTGTGATGGCAGAAGCTTCTTTATGTCCCCAATGCCAAGCTGCCTTCTTAACCAATAGCCTGTGGAGTGGTTCAGCAACAGTTGTCTTCTGCGGCAAGAAGATACTATAAAAATTCAATAGTCCTAAGAATGCCTGCAGTTCTGTCTTATTTTTTGGTGTAGGGGCTTCCTTAATTGCCTTCAGCTTGCTGTTGGTGGGGTGAATGCCCGATTCATCTATGAGATAACCCAGAACCTCGACCTGGCGTATGGCTATCTGGCATTTTTCCCTCTTTACTTTAAGCCCTGCTTCCTGGAAATGGCTCAGGGCTATTCTTAATTGGTGGCTGAGTTGTTCCATATTATCTGCTGCCACAAGGACGTCATCGAAATACGGAACTACTACTGGGATGCCCTGCAGGAGGCAGTCCATTAAACTCTGGAACAAACCTGGTGCCACACTAACTCCGAATTGCAATCTGTTACATTTGAATGTCCCCCTGTGTGTCACTATGGTTTGGGTATCTGCGGTGGCAGCATCTACTGGTAACTGTTGGTACGCCTGGGTCAGGTTGAGTTTGGCGAAAATTTTGCCTTTGAAAAGATACGAAAAAGGAAAAGAAAAGTAGAAACGAAGGGAAAACTGTAATAAATGTCACATGCTCAATAATATTGGAGGTTTATAGAATGATAAGTCTTAACAATATGAATAAACCAGTTGGGGGAAATGTAATATTTGGAATATTTCAAACTATATATTTGAAATATAATTAAAAAGAGAAAAGACAAATTAATAATATTTTAAGAACTAATCAGATTGGGTAAAATGAGAAAGGATTAAGAGGCGCTTTATAAATATATATTTGAATAAGTGGAAATTTATTGTTAAGATGTTTTGAGAAATATATTTAATGATTGAAATTGAATGTAAAACTGAATGAAATTGAAATGATAATGATTTAAATGTTATACTTGCAAGAAGTAAAGCAGAAAAAAGATATTGGTAAAAGTAAAAAAGATAAGAGATTAGAAAATTGTTTGAGTAAAGATTTGAAGGAAAAAAGAGAACAAGATGAAATATATTGTTAATAATTAAAAAGATAAGGGATTGGGGTTGCCTGAACTCCACAATGGAAAACATTAAATTGAAAATGAATACAGCAATAGAGAGAGATGAAGGAATTGGAAGGGAGGAGGAAGGAGAGAGAGGGACAGAAGAGTAGGGAGGAAGGAAGGGAAGGGAAAGTAGAGTAGGAGAGAAGGTAAGATGGGGGGAAGAGAGGAGGAGGAGAAGGGAAGGGGAAGTAGAGAAGAGAAGAAGTAGGTGGGGAAAGAAAGTTGGAAGGAGAAGAGGGAGCGGAAAAGATGAAGTGGAAGAAACGCAGCTCTGAACAAACAAATATAAATATATTAAGAAAAAAAATGAATTGTTTAAGAATAAAAGAGGACAAATATGTACAAATAGTAAAGTTAGAATTTAGGGATAAATGAAGAAGGTGTTATGTATGCAAGTATAGAAATACTGAGATATATTCAAAAAAAAGGAAAGGGGGGAAAACGATATTGACAAAAATTGTAATTGAGTAAAATGTATTTGAATTTGACTAATTGTATAAGATAAGAAATGACCAACACTGTTCAAAAAAAAAAAAAGATGTGGGTGAGGGTGGGAGAGGAGAAAAGAAAAAAAAACAATAAAACTTGTTTTTAAAAAAAGAAGAAAATTTTGCCTTTGCCCAATGAATGCAACAGATGCTGAACCACTGGCACGGGATATGTACTCTGTTGCAATGCTTTGTTAATTGTACATTTATAATCAGCGCAGATGCACACAGACCCATCTGGCTTAATTGGCATGACAATAGGGGTCTCCCACCTGGCGTGGTCGATTGGCTCCAAAATTTCCTGTGCAATTAGATTGTCTAATAGTTCATCTATTTTGGGCCTGAGAGCAAAAGGGACTCGCTGCAGCTTTAATCGGACAGGGGCAATATGGGGGTCTAGCTAAATGATATAGGGGTCCCCTTGTACTTGTCTAGAGTCCCGTCGATGCTGTCTTGGTGGAGATGATGGATGCCTGGTATACCCAAGCCTAGGGCATCGAACCATTCTACCCCAAGTAGGCTGGGTAGGTTTTTGTCCACTATTGTGGACCTTGAATTTCTTGAAGCTTATTTCAAAGAGTCCGCTCCTGATCACTGGAATGTGTTTCCCTTGGTAGTCCTTCAGCAGTGTCTTTTGTGGTTTTAATTTCTGCCTGGTGATTCCTGGGATCGCTTTCTTGATCATAATCCAGGACACAATGGACATATAGGAACCCGTGTCCACCTCCAAGTTGCATGGGGTTTCCTCTATTTCCACCGTGATATGAAATTTCCTGGACTTTTTTGTATCAGAGTGCCCTACTATTGTCTGATTTATTTTTCTCGCTTCTGCCTGCCAGTCTTCATGCTGCTTGTATTTTGAAAATGGCACCTTCAAGAATCCCGGTTGTTGGCCATGTGGTGGTGGCTGCGCTGTGTTTTGCCTCTGTTGGCAGTTTGCTGGCTGGGCAGGCTTCAGCTATGTGTCCCTTGTGATCACATTGGCGGCAAATAGTTTCTTTGAATCTGCAAACCGCCCTGGGATGGTTCCCTCCACATCCAGCACAGTTCTGGAATCTTTGCCCTGCTTCTGCCGTGCCAGCCTTCCATTCCGATCTTATTCGGTGGATATCCTCATCCTCTTCGGAACTCTCACCCCCTTCTGTAGCCTCTTGATAGCCCAGCATTTCCCCCCTCGAGGAATGGATGCTATTTGCCTTCCAAATGGAGGTGGCAGATTTGTTTATTTCAGGCAACAGGAACAACAAAATAACTACGAACTGAGGGTTGCCCAAGGCTGCAGTTCCTTTTATCAGGAGCTGTCCAGCCTGTCAGCCACTGACACTTGTTCATTTTCCCACCGGGGAAAATGAACCAATGAGTGAAGACTGATGTAAGACTCACTCCTACTTGCATATTCAACAATGTCAGTGAGGTAATCATTATCATCCCCATCTAATTGTATTACTTCCCAGGGATTTGCAGTCTGTCCACTTTAAATTCCACATAGCTGTCATGTTGTGTGTGAAAAGATCTTTTGGTCTCTAAACTGCTGAGAGAGAAAAAAAGTAATTTATACTGTTACCAAGCAGTATAAGGACAAAAAGGGCAAGGAAATGACATAGAAACAAGGCAGGGAATATAGATGAAAATTGGAGATTTAAGAGTGGTACAGGGGGAGAAAAAAAGAATGGGGATATAGTGCTGCTACTGCGTGATTATCAGAGAACAAAACGACATTTGTACATTTTTTTCTGTCTATAAAAATGTTTTAGAAAAGGCTGGTATAGAATAAGTCATGTTTTAGGTGAAATAATCCTTTGTCATTATCGTAATGTTAAAAAGTTTTAGTTGTATGTTCTTATTCTTATCTGAATTTGTTAAGATCACGTTCCTCTTCTTTTATTTAGAAGTTCCACTGAAACTTGGTAGTCTTCTAGCATTTGTATAGAAGTCAATGGCATAGGAGAGTGCTGGGTCAAAGGAATACTTGTTCTTAACTTTTCTGTGTGTGTCTGTGTATACAATGTGATAGCTTATTTTAAACACTTTGCCAGTTAGGAATGAATTTGTATAAAGCCAAAGTCAGTTCCATATACTTTCAGGAGTTTATATTGTTTTTCACATCCATTATCTTTAGAAATTAGCAGAAAATAACCAAGTGAATATGAGGCAAAGAAGAGAAACAGATCTCACTGTAAAAGAGGACAAAAGAACAATTTATGATAGTGACTATATGTAAGGCAGCACATCTCCCTACATTTCTTGTATTAACAAACATCTCCAGTGGATTTGGTAACTTGACTTCCTGGTTGATAATTGCGATATGAATACATCTTCAGCAATTTGATTTTAGAGAGCTTTGTGATAATTCTTTAATTAAATTGAATGATTGGTCCTTTTCCCCTAAAAGAAGATAAAATGGCTCAGTAATTTTCCCCATTTTTGTGTTTTGAGGCATTGGTAAACTGTTTCCCCTTTTCTCTTTTTTCCAGCTCAGTGGCAACAACAGTCCCAAACCACTAAACCAAAGAAGGTGCGTCCCTCATCCAGTCGGTATGCAGCACTTTCTGACCAAGGACTAGACATCAAAGCTGCATTTCAGCCAGAAGCAAACCCAGGACATCTGACATTGCAATCTGTATTGGTAGAAAGTGATGATCTTTAAGTATTAGCTACCAGATATACCATTTCCTTTCAAATTGAAAACACTGAATGCCATTGTATGGTTCAATGATAATTTACACCACTGTACACAAGACAGACACCTCTGTGTGCAAAAGAATCCAGCCACATCTTTCTTGTTCAGTATAACAAATTAGGAGTTAGTAGAGAAAAATGCAGTCTGCATATACAAATCACCTTCACTATAACCATTTCTTATTACATTGTAGATAATACTGTTTTGAATCATCCTATTCACAAGTGTTAAATTGAGTGAAATTTTGCAAAACTAAATATGCTGCACACATATCGCTAAGTGCCTTTGCAGTTTGTAGGTGCTATTAATTGTAATGAATAGAAGTGCACTGAAAAAATATATTAGGAGTGCATTATAATGATAGTTCAGATGAGCAATGAATGAATAAAGCAAGATGGAAAAGGGAAGAGAAATAAGTGACGTTTTTGTGTTTAAAATTGACTTTCTAGTCTCAAAGGAAATAGGACGTGTTAGTTTTGCTTTAATTGCATTAGGGTAGGTAAAGTAACCTTAGAAGGCTTTTGACTTTTGCCTGTGGATGTGATGCTTAGATTCATGTTACTTTTATAACAGTGAGATAAGAGAAAAGGCAAAAGTGAGACCTTTCTCAAGAAATGATATGTGAGCAAAACCTCGGTGCTTTTTAAAACAATATTGGAGATCTGATTGAGTAGAATATGTGATAGAAAGGAAGATAAGTAGGAGTATAGAGGAAGTGGAAAATGGGTTGAGTTTGCAATAAAGGTTTAAATAATTTGCATACCATAGAGAATAGATAAGTAAATGTTGGGGAATACAAGGAAATGTTGTTACATTTTAAGCACTGCTTGCATGTATACTCGAGGTTATATTTTTGTGTTCTTGATTACTGCAGTATGAATAGGAACCCTGCCTATGGCTGAGAACTTGTGAAGAACTGAAAATAGTTAACCAGCCAGAAACCTAGCTGGTTTTTTTCCAGTTAATAGATTTCACTTAGATTATATTAAGCAATTTTGATTCAAAATGAACTCAGCTGAGAGGGAGTAGAAGGCTATTTCAGTTAGATCTGCTGAAAATAATGTAGTCCGATGGTACAATAGTATTCTGCTACAAAAGGAAAACACTGTATTCCTTATATGAAGCATGTTTATAGTACTTTATTTATAATTAAAAATCTGAATCTTTTTCTCAACTCAGTTATTCAAATACATACTTTTTCGTAAAAATAGAAAAAAAAGTTTTGTAATATGCAGTGCCATTTATTTTGCATTAACTGCTATTCCTGTATTGCTTTTGCCCTTTGTTATTAAGTACACTATTCAGATTTTTAGTAACTAATAAAAATTTCTATCACAAAAGATAATTACTTTTCTATGGAAGCTTGTGCAGATGATAACAATTCAGCAATAGGAATTTGGCTTATTTGTATTGTCATATATAACTATCCTAATACTCTGGATCTAGGAAATTGAATCCTTGCCCAATTGTCAATGTGACTTTTTTAGCTTAATTACTATTTTTTTAGTTTAACTAGTGGCGATTTGCTGCTTCTTTTTATTTGTATTTATAAATCTGTACAAGCATACTATTTTGGATTGTTGAGCTAGTATCATAAGGGTTTGACATCAATAAATATTACACAAATTTCAGAAAAAAATGTATTTTCTTGGTTAAAATGCTAATAATTCTTAATGAGACCTCAAAGAATAAAACAGCCTACTAGAGGGTGGTTTCATGGAACTTCGTGAGGTTTACTTCTAAGTTGTAGTTTAAGATCGTACTGCAGGTAGTCCTTGTTTAATGACTACATTGGGATCAGCAATTCAATCATTAAGTGAAGTACTCACTCAGCGAAACAACATTATTTTATTATTTTATTTCAGGTTTCTTTTGCTTCACAGATCTGCAAAAATAGTAAATGTGAGAAGAGCTTATAAAGTTATTTTTTAAATCATCGCCATAACTGCAACTAGTCACTGAGCGATCAGTCTCTAAACAAAGACTATCTGTATATAATTCTTAATCAATTCTGTTGAAGATCATTTCTTCTGATGTTTCCTTTAATAAGTTATAAGAACAAGTGGGAGTTCCAATTTAAAAATACATTTGCAATTACAAGATTTCAGTATCACATTTTATATTTGTGCATGTTGGAAAAGAGGGCTGTTTCTATTCTAGACAAAAATAAAGCAAAGAACTAATATAGAAGTTTTAGCACAGTAATCACTCTGTAAACACTGATAATAAGTTACAAAAGACCTTTTTCATATTAGTATGCCATTTTCTACCTTGACTGACACCTGAAGCTGTTTTATATTGATTCAGAGCCTTGGCCTATTTATGAAGGCTTTTCTGACTTGTGGGTACTCTAGACTCCCAGATGAAGAAGTATTTTCCAATATTTAATGTTTGGACCCATTGCTGGCTAAACAGTTCTACCACTGACCTGATATTTGTGATAATTTAAGGCAGTGATAGCTAACCTTTTTGCCATCATGTGCCAAGAGCGGGGGGAGGGCAGGGGGTCACAAACGGCCCACACCCATAATTCTATGCACCCTGCACCTCCGCGCAGGTGTGCACAACCCCTCTCCCTGCTTTTGGCACACAATGGCACAGTAGGCCCATTTTTTGCCCTCCCCAGGCTCCAGAGCCTTTCTAGGAGCTTGGGTAGGGTGAAAATGGCCTTCTCCACCCCCCTGGAAGCCCTCCGGAGGCTGGACATGGCCCATTTGCCAACTTCTGGTGGGACCAGAAGGCCTGTTTTTTGCTCTCCCCAGGCTCAAAAGCCTTTCTAGGAGCATGGGGAGGGTGAAAATGGCCTCCCCCCCCCCTCGAGGCCCATTTGCCGACTTCTGGTGGGACTGGAAATCAGCAAATGGGCTGTTTCCAGCCTCTGGAGGGCCTCCGGGGAGGTGGGGAAGGCCGTTTTTGCCCTCCCCGGGCTCCTAGAAAGGTTCTGGAGTCTGGGGACACCAAAAAATGGCCCATCCCCACCCCCCACCCAGCCCTCCGGAGGCCATAAAGAGCCTGTTTCCCTGCTTCCGGTAGGGAAAATCAGCTGGCATGCGCCGGAGCTGAGCTCGCGTGCCCACCGATATGGCTCCACGTGCCACCTGTGGCACACGTGCCATAAGTTCGCCATCACGGACTTACGGCAACCATGCCTTAAATGAACATTATACATAACAATTAATTGCTAAATAGCAGAACATATGTTTGACATGCACACCATATCAGTGAACCTACTATATGGAAAATACATTTATTTTCCATATAGTAGGAATTTAGTTTAGAATTTAGAATTTATTTAGTTTATGAAAATCATGCAAAAGAGAAGAGAAAAAAATCATTTGAGAATAAAATCTTATATGAATTGACTGAATGATGTCCAATAGTATTTTTGCATTGTCTGTATGAAGGTTCTAACAGCAGAACCAATTCCTGTATTTTAAATCACTTTCATATTTAAAAGCTTTCAAAATGGTATTGAAGGTTATTAATGCTGTTCCTTTGATGTGACAATAGGATGCTGTATATCTTGGATTCAGTGTTGCAGCAACATCTGTAAGCCATAATTAGACTTTACCTTTTAGATTTTAAAATATCTTCAAACATTCCAAACTCTTTCAACCTGGACATTATAATCTCTTTAGGTAGCTTGGAGAATAAATAGATAAACTACAGGGCCTCAGCTGGACATTATCTTTCCACTGCTCATTTCATTGTTTCATTTTATCCAATTCTCCCTAGAGGCCTCTCCCTACATGTATGACAAAACCCTGCCCCAAAAAACAGCTGAAGTGTGCTTCAAAATAAATACTGTAGACAAAAATTATCTTGTAGGTTGAGTTAAAAGTATACAATTTCACTTAGGTCATACACAATACCACTTAACTGCTAATTCCAAAAAGAAGTAAGTTGGAACCAATGGGCATTGTTTTCCCCAAAATTTTCATAATAAAAATAAACTGTTTGTTAATTAAATGATGAAGAGCCTCTCTTTAGGCTTATGCTGATGGTTTATAGCATGGCAGTATTCCATTATTTTTTCAGTTTGATGAGTCTAGTTGATACAGGCAAACATGCACAAGAATGTATCTGTGGCCTAGATCATCCATTACTGTCTACAGAGAGAGTTGGTGTCGAGTCCTGCCGGAGCTCGCCATCAATGGGGTGTGTGGGAGACGAAGGAGTGGAGATAAGCAGCCGCAGAGAACACACAAACAGTTCCTGGATAGCAGCATTCAGGGCAATGATTGATGACGTTGCTGGGCCTCTCCGATTCTGCTGTCCTCGCTGCTCGCAGCTGTTACTGTTAAGGGAGTGGGGGGTGCTTGATTGATAATCACCGGATGTATGTTTAAGGGGCTGAGTTTTTGTTAAATAGCGCTGTGGTGTGATTACACCCAGCGCTGACTTTGAACCAAACCACCGACTTGTACTTTACTTTTGACTGCAAGCTTATCATTGCCAAAGTAAACCCTGATTCTCTGTGTGTTACTGGTGATTATTTCCTATCGCAGTTCTGAACGAACGACAAGCCGAGAGAAAGTCAGCGCTTGGTTCCTTTTCGCAAGAGGTGAGGATTCCCTGTGGCTTTGCAGCAAAGGGGGATATGGCAGAAGGGACGGCCTTGGAAGAGCAGGAGTGTGGTGGAGATGTGGAGGGGGAGGAACCACTGATAGAGGAGGTGAAGGAGAGTGTGGAACAGTTGGCAGTGAAACCAAAAGTCAAGCAACCCAAGAGCGCCCCGCCCCGGCCGGAGGAGGAGAGTTTTCCAGGACAACGGGCTCGGACGGGGGATTGGTGGCACAGCTCTGTTCTCCTCGGGCCACGGATGCCAACACCCCCTCGCTTGGGAGCATCTTTCCAGGGCTGGAGGGAAAGACGATGGACTGAGGAGGATGAAGGGGATTGGGGGTATCCTGCTTCATCCGGTCCCAGCACCATGGATACGCTACGTGAGCGTTTTGGGGAATCTGGATTTCGTGACGCCCCATCCTGGCAGCCCTGGGTTGCAGGGCTGGAGCCTCCAGGTTCTTCTTGGCAGGATACAGGGGTGACCGCTTCGGAGACCCAGTTCCGGCTCACAAGTCCTAAATTGAGGATGGAGCGGACCTCTAGACGATCCATGGACCAACCCCCTCCAGAACAAGACCAAGGTGCCTCATCGGGAGACCTTGGAGCCGGTCCTGAGCCCCAACCAACGCAATTGGCAGGGGGCTTACCTGTTGGGGGTCGTGGGGCGGCGAGGGACCAACCTAGGCAGGACAGGAGAGCGACTGGAGCAGCGAGGACCCCAGGCCCCATGCCTTGGCCTCCGGGGGCCCCGCCGGGGCTGTGGGTCCCGCAGGCCGTTTGGGGACCACCTGCCCTGCAGACTTCCTTTGACGGAAACCCTGAACGAGTGGCTATTTTCTTAAGCCAGGTGATAAGCCATATGGACCAATATGGACAGTGGTATCCCTCCCAGTGGGCTATGGTGGTTGCTGTTACAGGGGTCCTGACGGGAGAAGCAGCTGAGTGGGTGGCAGGCCTCCATGCTAAACATGCAAGGGAACTCGTGGACCTGGGACGATTTCTGGAGGCTCTTCGTGCCAGATTTGAAGACGAAACAAGCGCCCAGGTTGCAGAGGGGGATTTGTTTGCGCTTAAGCAACGGGGCGTACCAGCAAAGGAATATGTACAGGAGTTCCGAAAGATTGCGGCTCGGTTGGTGGGGTGGCCAGAACGTCTTCTGGTGCACCAATTCCATAAAGGACTAGACCGTGATTTACGGCAAGCCTGCGTGTACCGGGGCTTGCCCCCCAAGTTGAGTGTGTGGTACAAGGCAGCCATCGAATTGGACGTCGGTCTCCGAGAATTCCGTATACGGGGTGAAGGGGTTGCAAGTCAAGGAAAACGACCAGCAGAACGCACACAAACACCCAAGGAGACTAGACCGAATGCTGGCTCCGGCTTGGGGGAAAGGATCCAGCGGCCTGCGTTTCGTTGCTTCAGATGTAATCGCCTTGGTCATCGAGCAGCCGACTGTCCTCATCCCATGCCCCGTAACTTGGACCAAAACCCCCCTCCTAGAGCTGTGTTGAGAGGCAGAGGCCGACCAACATCCGAACGGTCCCAAATGACTCGAACATCCTGTATGGAGAGGGATCCCCTGGCTACAGATACTAAGAAAGTGGTGGCGGAAAAGTTCCCGATTGCGGCTGGGGATAGTGATGATGACGATGAGGACCCACATGACCCGATGGTGAGCGACCCCATCCGACCTTTTGTGGTACCAGTCGTACTCCGAAACCCACGGGCCACCACTGGACGCCGATATGAGGCATTGATTGATTCAGGGTGTACTCGTTGTTTAATTCGTAGGGCGATAGTTGACGAGCTTGGGCTGCGGGTTGTGCGGTTGAGAACCCCTATTACCTTTGAACAAATGGATGGTTCATTGCTGGGAGGGGCACCAGTGACTCATATAACAGAAAAGGTGCACCTCGATATTGGGGAGCACACCGAAACTATTCGGTTTATTATAGTGGAGAAAATGTTAGAACCAGTGATTTTAGGATTAGCATGGTTGGACAAGTGGGCTCCTACGATATGGTGGGAAGGGGGTTTTCGCAAACTTCGATTACCGTTGGGACCTCCCCCTACCAAGGAGGAAAAGGAGCCAGCAGGGGGAATAGAAGCAGAGAGCCCACCAGTAGACACGACGTATCCTGATGTGTATAGGGATCTCGCCAGAGTCTTTAGTGAGGAGGAATGTGAGACCCTGCCCCCTCACCGGCCTACGGATTGCAGTATTGAGTTAATACCCGGGGCGAAGCTACCCAAGCCCCGGATGTATTCAATGACACAACCCGAACTAAAAGAATTACGGAAATATATAGACAAGAACTTGGCCCGGGGTTTTATCACACCTAGTCGATCAAAGATGGCTGCCCCTGTCCTGTTTCGTGGGAAGAAAGACGGGGGTTTACGCTTATGCGTTGACTTCAGAGGTCTCAATGCAGTGTGTGTGGAGCCCCTCTATCCACTTCCCTTAATGAAGGACCTGTTAGCTGCCCTAGCCACCGGTCGTATCTTTACGAAACTCGACCTACGCGAAGCGTATTATAGGATACGAATCAAACCAGGGGATGAGTGGAAAACAACATTCAATTGTCCCTTGGGAAGCTATCAGTTCCAGGTCATGCCGTTCGGACTACAGGGCGCCCCTGCGGTGTTCATGCAGTTCATCAATGAAGTGCTGCATGAACATCTGTACAGGGGTGTCCTTGTATATTTGGATGACATCTTAATTTACACGCAAACTGAAGAGGAACATATATCTCTGGTCCGACAGGTCTTAGACAAATTATTAGCTGCTAAGCTGTACGTGAAACTATCCAAATGTGAGTTTCACAAAAAGAGGATAGATTATCTAGGCTATCGAATATCAGAGAGCGGGGTAGAGATGGATCCCAGAAAAGTCCAGGCAGTGCTTGAATGGCAGGCCCCTAGAACCAGAAAGCAATTACAGAGCTTTCTAGGCTTTGCAAACTTCTATCGGCAGTTCATTCCCAGATTTGCTGAAATAGCCCTACCACTAACAGATCTGTTACGGACCAAACCGGCCACAGCTAAACCAAAGCCGGGACAAGCGTTGACGTGGTCGTCAGCGTGTCAAATGGCTTTCGAGCAGTTAAAAACACTCTTTGCTCAAGAACCAGTACTCAAGCATCCAGACCCAACGCAGGCATTCGTAGTCCAAGCAGATGCTAGCGACGTGGCTGTAGGAGCAGTACTCCTACAAAGAACACAGCAGGGAGGGTTACAACCTTGTGCCTATACGTCTAAAAAGTTAACCACGACAGAGCGGGCATGGGCGATCTGGGAAAAAGAGGCATTCGCGGTCCGTTGGGCGTTGATGACATGGCGACATCTCTTGGAGGGGGCGTCTCATCCTTTTGAGGTATGGACGGACCATAAAAACTTAGAAGCCTTACAAACGCCCAGGCGACTATCTCCCAAACAGATAAGGTGGGCACAATATTTTCAGCGTTTCTCTTTCCGGTTGCGGTATGTTCCTGCTGGGAAAAACTTCCTGGCTGATGCACTGTCCCGGATGCCACAGTATAATAGCAAGCGAGAGGAAGTGATAGAACCTCTAATTGCACCTTCCCAAACCCTATTAAGACTTACAGAAGTAGATGGTCACTTACGTACCGAGTTTAAAACAGCTTTACAACAGGATCGATGGGTAATCCAAAACCCCTCTATGGTTAGCTATAATGATGGAATAGCGTGGAGGGAGAATAGAATATATGTTCCAGAACGTTTACGGAACGTAGTGTTATGCAGGTGCCATGATGCCAAATCAGCAGGCTATTTTGGGTATTTAAAAACTCTACACCTTGTGAGGAGGCAATTCTGGTGGCCACGAATGCGTAAGGACATAGAAACATACGTAAAAGGTTGTACAACCTGTGCAACCGCCAAACCCTGGTCTGGACGACCGTTAGGACTATTACAGACAGTCGCGAATCCTAGCAGGCCTTGGGAAGAGATAGCTATGGATTTCATAGTAGATCTCCCCCCTAGCCATGGCCACACTGTAATTTGGACGGTGGTAGATCTGTTTTCGAAACAGGCCCACTTTGTGCCATGTAAAAGCATACCATCCGCGCGACAATTAACCGAACTCTTTTTGCAACATATCTATCGTCTCCATGGAGCACCTAAGAGGATTATATCCGACCGCGGTGTTCAATTCACCTCTAAGTTTTGGAGACGATTTGTCCGTTTAATTGGGTCCTCTCAAGGGTTAAGTTCAGCATTCCACCCGAGCACTAACGGGGCGGCTGAACGGGCCAATGCCATGGTCGAAAGATATATCAGATGCTACGTTTCATACCAGCAGACGAATTGGTCAGGACTCCTGCCTTTCGCCGAAGTGGCATATAACAACATACCCCACCGCAGTACTGGGTTCTCCCCTTTCCAAGTAATATATGGCCGAGAGTTTTCAGCCATTCCAGAGTTAGATCCCCCTATGACAGACGGTGACACGCCACGCAGTTGGGCCGATAAAATTAGTAATGTATGGCCAAGTGTAAAAACAGCATTACAAAAGGCAGCAGACGAGTACAAAAAATATGCAGACAAGAAAAGAGCTGATCCAAAACCATTCCGGATAGGAGACAAAGTATACTTATCTACGAAATACCTTAAACTCCGACTGCCCAGTAAAAAATTAGGACCTAAATATATAGGACCATTTCCCATAACACAAGTCATCAATCCGGTAACCGTAGCTCTTAAACTTCCCCCTCTGTTCAGTAGGATACATCCCGTATTCCATAGCAGTTTGGTGAAACCGGTGACGATAGAAAGGCCAGGTACCTCAACTACTCCACCGGGTCCCGTGCATACCAACCAATATGAGATAGACCGAATATTGGACTCCAGGGTTCGTAGGGGGATGTTACAATATCTTGTGCGGTGGAAAGGATACCCTGTAACACAGGCCTCGTGGGTGGCAGCACCCGATGTTCACGCTGCCCGATTGATACAACGGTTCCATCGGAAATACCCAGCCAAACCTAATGCAGGATCGTAACAGTGACTAACATCTGTATGCTTTCCATTTATAGGTGAGCTCCTGGTAGGGGGGGCCGCCTGTCGAGTCCTGCCGGAGCTCGCCATCAATGGGGTGTGTGGGAGACGAAGGAGTGGAGATAAGCAGCCGCAGAGAACACACAAACAGTTCCTGGATAGCAGCATTCAGGGCAATGATTGATGACGTTGCTGGGCCTCTCCGATTCTGCTGTCCTCGCTGCTCGCAGCTGTTACTGTTAAGGGAGTGGGGGGTGCTTGATTGATAATCACCGGATGTATGTTTAAGGGGCTGAGTTTTTGTTAAATAGCGCTGTGGTGTGATTACACCCAGCGCTGACTTTGAACCAAAACACCGACTTGTACTTTACTTTTGACTGCAAGCTTATCATTGCCAAAGTAAACCCTGATTCTCTGTGTGTTACTGGTGATTATTTCCTATCGCAGTTCTGAACGAACGACAAGCCGAGAGTTGGACTATTATGGCCATCTGATCAGTGATTCCTTTTCCTAAGAAACTAGAATTGGATTGGATTCTGGGTTTTATTTTAGTTTTTTAATCCTTTTAATTTTGATGATTTCAAGGTGGCATTTGTGACTAAGGTTGCTGCTCTTATTTAGTACCCAACAACAATCCTTAAGGGTGGATTGGGCTGAGAGAATGTGACTGGCCAAAAGTCACCCAGCTGGCTCAGTTGCCTCTGAAGATGCCAGTCATAGTTTCCAGTAAAACATCAGAAAATCTGTTGTTTAGAGTTCCTAAATCTTGAAGCCTAGTGCTATCCAAATTGAATTATGTTATTTCAGAATGATTAAACCATTCCTAGTTTGCCACTATTAGTTTAGTTTATCTAAAACTAAAAATAATTGGAGAATTGGAGCTTTCAAATTAAAATTCATTTTTTTAAAAAAAACTTTAAAAAATTAAAAATCCCACAAATCCCACATATGTACTTTATATCCTGGTCCATCCAAGCTACATGAAATAAAAATCAACTGTTAGAAATCTGCTTCCTTTACACTTGCATATAATAACTTGAATTAATTTTAGATATGTAGCATTTTCATTTTACACTTATTGGTTTTTACACATTTTAATGTTACATCATAAAATCCAGTCAATTTGTAGAAGTCATTATCAAACATTGAAAAGTCAATGTGGGCTAAATAGATTAAAATAGTAAAGCTGGAAAAAGCTGGAAAAAATTGATAGTTACACTGCTTATTAATCTCTCTTTTGCTAAATAATAGAATAAATTCAATAAATACATATCACAACTTATTCAGAGATCTATCCAATGGTGGCATGCCTGCCCAGTTCGGACTGGTTCTATAGAACAGGTAGTAAAACCGGTGGGAGGCTCCACCCACCGACCCTGACATCATCACGAAGCTTCTGCGCAGAACCGCGTGCATGGCCCCATTCCAAACCAGTAGTAAAGGTAAGTAGAACCCACCCCTGGATCTATCAATATTTACAATTTTTAGCAAAGCCATAACTTCAGTTGAAACTACAGTGACACAATGGTACAGTTTAAAAGGACAGAGATTTACCATTATAGCACTAGAGTGCTAAATGACAAATATTTAAAGTTTGCAAAATACTATTAAAATATTGTATTTTTCGGACTATAAGATGCACTGGAATATAAGACACACCAAGATTTCGAAGACGTAAACAAGAAAAAAAAGTTTTTGCCCACCCCGGCCCTGCAGGCCTCCCAAACCCCCTGTGCGTCCCGTTTTTTGCAAAAATGGCATGCACAGAGAGTTTAGGAGGCCTGCAGAGTGCTCCTGGGGGCTGGGGAGGGCAATAACACAACACGTTGGAGGTTTGGGAGGCCAAAAACGGGGCCTGCAAAGTGTTTGGGAAGCCTGCAGAGTGCTCCTGGGGGCTTGGGAGGGCAAAAACACGATGCATGGGGCAAGGATGGGTTCTAAAAAATTGTACTACCGATTCTGTGGGCGTGGCTTATTTGGTGGGCATGGCTTGATGGTCATGTGACAATTATTTAGGATTTAGCAGAGCTGTACCGGTCTACTCATTTGTTTTTGGAGGCACTGGTCTACCCATTTATTTTTGCAGGCACTGGTCTACTCATTTGTTTTTGGAAGCACCGGTCTACCACCACACTGCCTTTTAACACTGATCAGCTGTAGGCCAGCCCTTTGAAGCCCCGCGGCAAGAGTTTAAACAGTTTTTTTCCTTCTAGCCGATCAGCTGGGACTCAGGAGGCAGCAATAGATTGGGGGTGGGGCCAAATAAAAGGTAAGAATAACGCGGGAGGGGCAGAACTGGTTCAGTGACGTCATATCGTCACCGCTACTGGCTCAGCAGAACCAGGCCGAACCGGAAGGAACCCACCACTGGCATGGAGGGCTTGGGAGGCTAAAAAAGGCCCCATTTTTTGCAAAATGGGCTCATTTTTTGCAAAAACATGGCGCACAGAGCGCTTTGCAAAAACAGGGCACATGCTTATGACCGTTGTGTTCTGCCCCAGCCTTTGCAGAAGCAAGAAACAGACTCCCTGCAAAGAAAAACCCCTCTTTATTTACACATTGGGAATTAACTGCATTCACCAACAGAAAGTCCAGGCAAGAGTCCTGCAAGAACTGAAACAATAGTCCTTATCAACTTGTTATGATAAATGCAAGGATGTGAGGTCCCAGACAGGAGGCTGCAAATTAAGTCATTTCAAACAGAGAAATAGAACTTCACTTCTGACAAGGCAGCCTTTGTCACACGAAACACACAAGGAGCAAACTTTCCAGAAATGCAAACGGTTGTCTGTGACAACCAAACCATTCCCTTTTCCTCCTATTTATTCCCCAGCCAGGGAGGGGCCAGTCAGAGTCCATGTTTGTTTTGCTTTCCGAGCCGGTTCATTGTCCTCTGTTGTTCACCCTTCCTATCTGCTCTGTGTATACGTGCATCTGGAACAGACCCCAGCTGTTTCTCCTCACTCATCTCTGACTCCAAAGGCAGCTGTGCTTCTGGCTGGGAAATGCCAGACAGCTCTGTCTCTATCTCTGTGTCCAATGCATCCATCAGAGCCTTCCCCAGGCTCCAGAACTGGCTCAAGTTCTTCCCCAACCTCCTTATTGTCTGAGTCTGTGGGCCACAACACGTTTGCAGCAGCCCCATAGTCATGTGATTTACATTTGGATGCTTGACAACCAAATCACATTTATAATAGTTGCAGGGTCTCGTGATCCCGTTTTGCGACCTGACAATCAAAGTCAATGGGAAAACCAGATTCACTTAACAATTTTGTTATTAATTTAAGAATTGCAGTGATTCACTTAACAAATATTGCAAGAAAAGTTGTAAAATGGATCAAAACTCAACAAATTTCTCACTTAGCAACATAAATTTTGGGCTCAATCATGGTCATAAGTTGTGCACTACCTTTACTATTCCAATTTGTTTTGAATAAATATTTTCTCATGTTTCCAGTAAACAAATATTTGCTCTGCCAATACATTATAATTTACCTTTGGTTTTGGTGGTCTCTAAATCTTTGTTTGAGCAGTTTGGCCCCAGGCAGTATTTCAATTGCACAGTCCATGGGGCGGGATGGGGAGTACATCTGGCTCCCACTTGCTAAATACTTCTGCTAAATCACGGTATTCCTTTGAGATGCCTGACTCCGCTTTCACTTCCCCTGCCAACGACGCTCACCCAACTTTGTGCACCTTCTCCATCCCCTGAAACTTTGCCACTTTATTTTTCAGGCACTACATTGCTCTCCCAGACAACTGATGGATTCCACTTTTTCAGCCCCAATACCATAGTCTCTGCCATATTTGGGGTCACTATGAACTGAATAGTCTCTTCATGGCTCCCTGCTTTCAGGCTCACTGGCTCCATTAGATAAGTCACAGGCACCTCCCCCATGAGGGAGCCATCAACTTGCTTGAACTTCATGGGCTACCTCAGTTTTTTAAATCACTAAAATCTCCACCTGGGTGGTCAAAGGGGCAATGGCTCCACTTCTCATTGGGTCATCCTCCTCCTTGCTGTTGTTCTTGTAGAAAGCCAAGGTAGATTTGTCGGAGGGGTTAGAGTTCCCTTCCTCTCACTGTATGGGGGAAGGGACCTCTATGACCTGCTGTGCCATTCACATCTTCTCCTTTGCTTTCCTCAGTGTTTTCTTGGCCTTTGGTTGGCTAAGGGTTCTCTGTGCTGGCAGAGACTGTGGGGCTGGGCAGTTGGCAACCCAATGGCCCTCCTCCCCACATTGGAATCAGGCTCCAGCAGGGTGCCATGGGGTTGTGGGAGAAGCAGACCCTCCCCTACATGCCAGCAGTCATTTCTCCTGACTCCAACAGGGGCCGCTTTCATGTGCTGCATGTTGCCAATATTCCCAACAGATCTAGCTCCACTGTGGTCACCAGCTGATACCATGCTTGAATTTCGTCTGAGATCCCCCTGGGGTAGGCAGTTTTGGTACAGTTCCTTATTTAGCCCATCTCAGAAGTGATAGACCAGTAAGCTTTCCGACCATACTCTCAGCTTCCCAGCCAGGCTGCATAACTCCCGAATGTACTTAGCCACTGGTCAGTTTCCCTGCCTTATGGAGCGGAAACCAGATTCCGTCCAATGGGCTTCAGCGGGCTCCCCAAATCTAGTTCAAAGCTCCTCCATGAAGGCATCAACCTTTCCCAACTCTGGAGCCCCTTTGTCATGGAGAAACACCACCCATTCTATGGCCTCTCCTTCCAGGTTCAAAGTAATATCGTTTACATAGGCAACCTCATCAGAATAGGCTGCCCAATGTCTCTCCAATTGACCACATTGGTGGGTTGTGAAACCCAAAGCCCTCCTACTGACTCCGGTAACCTAGGACACAATCTATAGAAAGGCATTTGTGGAATATAGTTTCAGTTAGGGAAATCAATCAGCTCTGTTAGTTCTCCCCTCCTGCTTATGACAACTTGAAAGCTTTGCAAGTTGACACAAAACTCAACAAATTTCTCACTTAGCAACATAAATTTTGGGCTCAATCGTGGTCATAAATTGTGGACTATTCCAATCTGTTTTGAATAAATATTCTCACATGTTTCCGGTAAACAAATATTTGCTCTGCCCATACATTTTAATTTACCTTTGGTCTTAGTGGAGTTTGACATCCGTGCTTTCAGGATAAAATGTCCTGCTAGGCTGAAACTGTAGGAACAGACATGAGAACATGTGAGAACACGTGTTTCTCCATTGTCACTCAGAGTAGAATCTTGGCAAATTGTTTTGATTCATCTCAATAGCTATCCTATGTTTTTCCATATGTTAGGGACATCGAGTAAGGCTAGGAAGGATTTGATCTTTCAAATTCATCTTGTCCATTTTTTTTTCCCCAACACTAGTGCTTCCATAGTCTGAAAAAAACAAGCCAGTTGTCCAGTTGTGTTGTCCAGGGACACGTGCCAGAAGGATTTCATTTGCAAAACAGCAAATAGCTACTGTATCAAATGAAACCAGATCATGAGTTCTAGTCCTGCCTTGGACACAAAGCCATGTAGGTGAACTTGGACTAGCCACTTTTCTCAGGCCTTGGAAGGAGATGTCAGTGGTCCGACTAGCGAACCCAAAAGAAGCAGACACACTTGGGATCTTTGAATTCCCAAAAATATAACTTTATTCCATCTCGGAACTGCAGAAGCAAAATCAGTTCTGGTTTTCCTGCGCAAATCAGTGGTGGGTTCCTCCCAGTTTTCCTGAGCTGGTAGCGGTGACGATATGATGTCACCGAACCGGTTCTGCCCCCCCGCCCCATGTCCCTGCCCCGCCACCCCCTGCGTCCCCCCAAGACCCCCCCGTGTTCTTACTTTTTATTTGGCCCCACCCCCAATCTATTGCTGCCTCCTGAGTCCCAGCTGATGGCTCGAGGGAAAAAAAACTGTTTAAACTCTTGCCGCGGGGCTTCAAAGGGCTGCCCTACAGCTGATCAGTGTTAAAAGAAAATAAATGAGTAGACCAGTGCCTGCAAAAATACATGAGTAGATTAGTGCCTGCAAAAAAAAAATGGGTAGACCAGTGCCTGCAAAAAATAAATGGGTAGACCAGTACAGCTCTGCAAGCAGTTAAAAGCCTGGTAGACCAGTACCTCTGCTAAATCCTAAATAATTGTCACATGACCATCAAGCCACGCCCACAGAACCAGTAGTAAAAAAATTTAGAACCCACCCCTGGTGCAAATGCTTACTTAGTTAAACAATAGATTCCCTTTCTCCCCAGCCCTGGGTCCAAATTGTCCATTTATAAATCTTCCTTTTGTTATGGGAACAGTCCATTTCTCTGTCTAACACCAGATACAGATACAGATTAACAGAATTGGAAGGGACCTTGTAGGTCATCTAGTCCAACCCCCCGCCCAAGCAGAAGACCCTACACCATTTCTGACAATGGCAGTCCAACCTCTTCTTGAAAGCTTCCAGTGATGAAGCCCCCACAACTTCAGAAGGCAAACTGTTCCATTGGTTGATTGTTCTCACTCACCAGAGTAGTGACCTTGGCAAGGTTCAGGGCCTCACAGTCTGTAGATCAGTGGTTCTCAACCTTCCTAATGCCGCGACCCTTTAATACAGTTCCTCATGTTGTGGTGACCCCCAACCAGGGGTGGGTTCTAAATTTTTTTACTACCAGTTCTGTGGGCGTGGCTTATTTTGTGGGCGTGACTTGGAGGTCATGTCACTGGGTGGGCGTGGCTAGCTGGTCATGTGACCGGGTGGCCATGGCTATGTGTATAGGGACTACTCAGAGGGCTGAAAAAAGTCATTTCTGACAGGTCCTTGCACTTTTGACTGGTCCTCACACTTATGACCATCCTCACATTTATGCCCATGCAGCTTTCTTAACAACCATGTCACTCATTTCACAACTGTTTCTTTTCACCATGGTGATAAGATAGGGCAAAAAACGTAAAATGTGAGGATAGTCGTAAATTCGAGATCTGGTCAAAAGTGCGAGGACCAGTCAAAAATAACTTTTTCAGCCTTCTGAGTAGTCCATATGCACAAAAGGACTACCCAGAGGGCTGAAAAAAGTGATTTCTGACAGGTCCTCACACTTTTGACCGGTCTTCGCACTTATGACTGGTCATCATTTATGCCCATTGTAGCATTCTTAACAACCATGTCACTCATTTCACAACTGCTTCTCTTCACCATGGTGACAAGATAGGGCAAAAACGTAAAATGTGAGGACAGTCGTAAGTTCGAGGACTGGTCAAAAGTGCGAGGACCAGTAAGAAATAACTTTTTCAGCCCTCTGAGTAGTCCATATGCATAAAAGGATACAGCAATAAAGAGGGATGAAGGAAGGGAAGGGAAATTAGAGTAGGAGTGAGGGTAAGAGAGGGAGGAAGAGAGGAGAAGGAGAAAGGAAGAGGAAGTAGGGAGGAGAAGAAGAGGGGGAGGAAGAGAAAGTAAGAAGGAAAGAAAAGAGAGAGGTGGTAGGTTTGAGGAGAAAGATTGTTGTACAATAAAAAAGATGAAAGGGAAGAAAGCCAACCCCAAACAAATATAAAGATATTAAGATAAAGAATGAATTGTTAAACTTTAAGGAATAAAAGAGAATAAATATGAATAAATAACAATAATTAGAAACACACATACAAACATACAATGTATTTTCTTTTGTAGGAAGTTAGCACCCACCCCTTTCCTGGAAGAGTGAAATAGTTTAGGAAATATGAAAAAGGCAGAATATTATATTTCCCTGGGATAAGCATGTTTTGAAGCAGCTCCCATCTTCCTGCCGCCACCCTTTGTCAATGGGCCATTAAGGCCTAGGCCAGTCTATTCTACATAACAAAGATCTACCTCCTTCAGACAGAGCCATAGTAGGAATTGCCCAAGATCCAATAAAGATAGGATTAGCTCTCTACCCATCTAGCAATAGAAACTCACCACATGTGACCTGGGAAGCACATGTGACCATCAGCCAGCAAGGCTAGCTAAGATCCCCACCCTCTGGGAGTCTGACAACCAATCAGGATACTCTTTCGTGGCCCCAAGAAATGCAGAGCCAGAGAGAGCATAAAAACCCGAGGATTTACTGTATCTGCCCTTTTCTGTTCAGGAACTCAAGCCATGTGATCCTGTCCACCATTAAACCATCTTTCCAAGCAGTCTCCATGTTTCCAGTGTCTTTTTCCCCACTTGGAGCAGAACCTAGAAGGAGATTTCTTCCAACACTTTGAACAGAGTATTTGGCCGGTTCACAAATTTAAACAGTGTTTAGTCATTTCAATTAAATTTACAATTTCTATATTTCCTTTTCGCCATATTTATTCCTCATCTATTTTTGTAAAAAACCAATATTACCCTTCATCCTCATCTCTAATCTTAATCAAATTCAATTTTTCCCTTCTATTCTATATTATGCCCCTTCCCATTGTCATCTATTTTTATATCCATCCTCACATTGGTTAATTATGTAATATTACAGTTGTTTAATATAAATTCAACATTTTAATATAAATCAATTAGTTATATAACTACCTTTTGTATATTAATCAATATGAACATGAATATTCCAATTATTTCCATGCAATCCAATTTCTTACAAATCAATTAATTATATTTACCAATAATAATAAACCAAATAATTTCCCCCATATATTCCTCCAAACCACAACTTAACCATTTCTGCTTTCAATACAATATACAATTAATAGTATCTCAATTATTACAATTCCCTAGTTAAATAGAGCTTTTTTTCTTTTGTGTTTTAAAATCTAGAACTCTCCTCTTTTTCCCTAAATTTCCCATTGTTTGCACCTATCTTTTTTGGTGAGGAAAAAGAAAAGAAATCTGCCGGCCTAATTTTCCAACTTGTAGCAACAGCAAAGCCAACAGCCTCTTTACTTTCAGTTTTGTTTTTCAGCATAGCTAGGGGAAAAAAATCTGCTCGAGCAAGCAGCAGAGCCCTGAGCAAAACAGCTGAGAGCAACTCAGCTGAGAGTCGGGAGCCGATCTAATCAAGTGCTAATTAGCCTATGCTGAAGCTCTGTGGGCCAATAAAATTACAAAAAAACACCGAACCATTTGTTAAATTGCTGGCTCACCTGCCCCTCTCCCACCACTATTTATTGGCACCACTGGCTATAGGGCGGCCCTTTGAAGCCCCGCGGCAAGAATTTAAACAGTTTTTTTTCCTCTAGCCATCAGCTGGGACTCAGGAGGCAGCAATAGATTGGGAGTGGGCGGGGTAAGCGAACGGCCGGCGATCCAACAGAACAGAGAGTGAGGGTGAGTGAAGGCGAGAGAGGGCTTTGGCAACCCCTGTGAAATGGCCGTTCGACCCCCAAAGGGGTCGCGACCCCCAGGTTGAGAACCGCTGCTGTAGATGAAATCTTAGCATTCTATTTCCCCCCTCCCTCCTCCTCCTCCCATTTGAATAGCAAGTTGAAGAGCGACAGAAGCTCAGAAGAAGTAAAGCAATTCAATCTTGACAGGAGGTAGGAGGACCCTTCTGAAAAATCTTCCTAAGAAAAATACAGGGACTTGTACAGGCAGAATTGGACATGATTCAATTGAACAAAACCAAAAATGGGTTTAAACTTAATTTTAGTTGAACTTTCCTCAAAGATCATATTATAGCATCTGTATGTTCTAGAAAAATTGGTCATACTTCAAGATAAAATTAAAAACACTTATTACAGCAATAGGAAAATTATGAGACATAGAATATGAATGAGTTAATATCTTAGGTAGCTTTGTACTTAAGATAATGAAAATCATGAAATGGGACCAAGGAGATTCATTCTCAAATCCTCAGTGAACCAAAAACTCATTGGATGACTTTTGGTCCAACCTCCTTCACCAAGTTATTGTTCTGAATAAAATACAAGCCACTTAGCAAGTACTGTCAAGTTCCTGCAAGAGAAGCAATATGTCATAATAAATACATAATACAAAATGATATGCCAATAAAATTAAATCTTTATCAAATGTATGCAACTTCTAACTACTGAAATGTAAGATAATAACCTTTATTAGATTGAAAATTACTGTCCAGGTTATACTGAATGCAAACAGAAAATCTGATGCAGGAGCAAATAAACATGCACATTGTTTATATTCCTTAAGTTATTAATATAAAGTTATTTATATTCCTTAAATCATTAATTATTCCTTAAGGAGCCCTGGTGGCATAGTAGTTAAAGTGCAGTATTGCAGGTGAACTCTGCTCACAGCAGGAGTTCAATCCTGATGGGACTCAAGGTTGACTCTGCTTTCCATCTTTCCAAGGTAAAACGAGGTCCCAGATTGTTGGGGGCAATATGTTGAAATTGTAAACCACCCAGAGTGCTGTAAAACACTATGGTATAGTATATAAGTCTTAAGTGCTATTGCTATTAAGTTGTACTGGCCTCTAGAGATAAAAAAGACTCTACTCTTGTTAGAAGTGAACATTTTATAATTCCAAATATAATTGCATGTATACTATACATGTACATTTCAGATATAAAAACAGATTTGTTTCCAACTTACTCCTTTGAGGAGACCCATTCTATTCCTATCTACCATTCTTTTATAATACTAAACTGATAGAAACGTCTCTGATGCAGCTCATGGTTTAATTTAAAATTGGGTACATAGCCACTAAACCAGTAAGAGAGTAAACAGCTGGAGAATTTAAAATATCAGTATCTGTACATTTGGCACATATATGATCTAATTCCGAGTATCTTCTGTTATCTAAGATACTGGGATAGACAAGAAGTATTTATTTTCATTAAAAGTAGGTGTGTAGGAGCAAAATAACAGCAGGTGGGCGTCAGGTCCAAGCCAAGACAGCAATATCCAATCAAGTCCAATCCTTTATTTGTTTACATAGACAGAATCTTGCCAGTAACAATAGCACTTACATACTGCTTCACAGTGCTTTACAGTCCTCTCTAAGTGGTTTACAGGGTCAATATATTACTCCCAACAATTTGGATCCCTCATTTTACCGCCTTCGGAAGGATGGAAGACTGAGTCAACCAAAGTTATAACATTCTAAGCTATTAGATATAGCCTGAGAGATTCTCGGGTGCCCTGAACCTCTTCCTGTCTCCACTTTCCAGCCCAGGACTGCAGTAATTTTGATGTAGATCTTTTTCTGGGAAAGTTGGCCAAACTGTCCTCCTCTGCTGCCACAGATGCACATTCTATCACAGGAGAATAATTTCCAATCTGGAAAGCATCTTTCTTTTCATTTCCCCCAATCACATAATTTATGCTATTCTATAACGGTACATACAAGTAATTTTCTTTTATAAAAGTCATTTTGAGACAAATTATGAAACATTTGCAAAGATAAATATACTTCAGTTAGAGGAGATCATGAAATGTCATTTTTTATTAATAATGTATTATTCCCTCAAATTCTTGGAATGAAACAGTATATTAAAATTATACTTTAAAATAAGTTTTAAATATAACTTTTACTAATATTTTTATTACAATAGTAAAAACTTAAACTTAGAGAAAAAAAGAATAAAAAGAAAAGAAAGAAAAAAGAGCACACCGGACACACTAAGACTGAATTGTAATCAAGCTGAGAGACTGCCTGTGTTAAAAAAAAGTAAAAGGAACAAGGCAGAGAAAGCTTGCAGGATGGCTGTTGAATTCAAGGAGAGCTCTCTGCCTTGATTGGGACAGAAGTGTAATGGTTCCTGAAGGCTAAGGAGCTCTGGGATATTGTTATTAATCCATCCCAGGCACCATTAGCAGCAGCAGATCAAAGTCAGCATGATAAGGTACTGGCCTACATCATCTTACATTTAGAAGATGAACAATTCCTGAATGTAGCTAATTTTAAAACTGCTAAAGAGGTTTGGCTGAAATTAAGAAGTGTGTATGTGAGTGCGTCAGCATGCAATATTGTGCAATTATCGAGACAATTATATAGAGCCCGGTTGCAACCACAAGAGAATGTGGAAAGGCATTTGCTGCATATGGAAACTTTATTCATTGAGTTGGAACAGTGTGGCATGCAGATCCCTGAATCTCAGAAGGTACTATTGGTGTTAAATAGTCTTGATGAAATGTGGGACATTGTTTCAGCCGTTTTTGAGTGCAAACCAGAACAGGATTTAAGAATGGAAACCCTTAAAGCCTGTTTGCTTTCTGAAGAAAACAAACACCATTTTAGAAAAAGCCATAAGGAGAAATTCTGATCCTGAGGTATCAGCAACTGATACGGTGAAACAGCTCCCTTTATATACCTTACAATCCTGGCAGTTAGCCAATCAGCTGAGAGCAATTAACATTCAAACTTTCCCGCCAAAACTATATACATTACAGACTGTTTACAAAGAAAAGATACAACAGATGGACAGGCTGCTGTTCCAAAAGTTAGCTATTGTAATAGCAGAGACAAATGGTTAATAGACAGTGGGGCTAGTCAAACAATTGTTAATAATTCTAAATTGTTTTTCAGAATGGATCAGCTGGAGGAGATGCAGTAGCCTGAGCAAATGGCCAGAAGGCTAAAGTCATTGGAAATGGCAGTGTGGTGATTCCATATCTGGAGGAAAAATTTAGTAACATATTGTGTGTGCCTGAAATGGAGCATAATTTACTGAGAATACTAGAATAGTCTAGACCAGCAAGGATTTGAGACCACATTTGTAAATGGGAAGTGTCTCATAAAGAGAAATGGACGTGTACGTGCACAGGGCATAAAGCAGGATAATCTTTATGTGTTGCAGGGACAAAAGGTTCAATGTCAGTATATAAGGGTTCATGAATTAGAATAGACATGGCAACAGGTCAGCCAATGGAAACTGTTTGGTGACCCAGATGGCCCAGATTATATAAATGAATCCTGCTGAATTATTTACTTGTGTGCTGGTTGGATTGCTGCCAACTCTAAAAAAAAAATTAACTTGTTATTCTTTTATTTTTAACAGTTAATCTTTAATTCAATCAACTATCATATGATCTATCTTCAATTATTATCCCATCACACAGATTTCTTTAAGGTTTTAATAAGTCTCTTTCATAAATCCAGTAGGAAAACATTTTCCAGGTCATTCTCATGGTTTGTCATTTGTATTTTTGGCTCCATTCTTGAAAGATTTCCTTTAATGTTTCCAGTGTTTTAAAGTTTTGCATCATTTCATAAGTCCCAGAACTAATTGTCATCAAGAATAGGTTTGTATTTTCCCCATCTTAGAATCTCTAGTACCCTCTGGTGTTCATTTTTAAAATTATAAAGCAATTTATTTTTGTTATGGCTTACAATAGCCAAAATAGCCAAAATGTATCTTTTTCTATTACAATCTATTCATTTTTTATAATTAATTTCAAAATCTTAGGGTAAGTATTCTGAATTTATATGGACCCTAATCTGTTTATAACTTTCTTCAATCAAAATCTTATTTAGCTTTATCCCATTTATTTCAAATGTTTTAAAGTTCTTAAACTTATTTTTCTTTTGTTCAAAGTGAAAGTTAAAACTCAACGGTTAACTTTTCAGACTTCTCATTTTGAGGGTCTCTCCTAGTTTTAAAATTAAGTTAATATGTAATTTCTGAAGTGATTAGAAAGTGAGGTTTTCAAACCTAATATCCTTTAAAATGTTCCACAATTGTGAGCATGATAGCTAATCCCATTCCTCCACCTCTCAAATTCACTGAAAACTGCTGTCCCGCAGCCTCCTTACAACAAACAACTGTCTGCAGTATGTGTGGTGTATGATTTCCAATTCTCTCATCTAGAAAAATACCAAGGAACCAGTTCACTCACCAGTTTCTTGATCTTTGCTGCGGTTGTTAGTTTTGCTTTTGCAGTCTTCAGTTTGCTATCCCTCCACCAAAGTCCACTCTAATTACAAAATTAATATACAGTACTTGTAAACTTTATTGGAAACTACTTAATAAGAGATCCATATTACATTTGTGCAGTATTCATTGTTTCCTACAGAGTGGCATTATTGACTTGTCAACATTCCTAAGTTTCATCAGTTTGTTTTGCCCCTTTGATTGGAAAAGTAGAATAGAATAGAATAGAATAGAATAGAATAGAATAGAATAGAATAGAATAGAATAGAATAGAACTTAACTTCTGGATCTGGTATCAACCAAGAGAAATCTGACAGGAGCAGGAAAGGATTATTGCTTAAACACCAGAGCTCAAACAGCAGCAGGAGTTCACAAAAGATTGGATCAGGAGAAACCAGGCTTAATTAGAAAAATAATAGAATAGAATAGAATAGAATAGAATAGAATAGAATAGAATAGAATAGAATAGAATAGAATAGAATAGAATAGAATAGAATAGAATAGAAAAGAAATCTGGAAGGGACCTTGGAGGTCTACTAGTCCAGCCTCCTGCTCAAGCAGGAGAACCTATACAGTCTCAGACAAGTGACTGTTTAACCTCCTCTTTTTCTTTTTGTATTTTATTCTATAATCCAATAAAATGTTTACATTTTTAAAAAATGGTGTTAAAAAGGTGTAGCAAAAGGTTTAGGCGAGCAGAGGTATCTTTTTTTTTTTGAAAAAAAAATTTTTTTAAACAAAACATAAATCCGTCTTCCATTACAATTTCAAAGAGTGTGTCGGTTGGTTACAAATCTTTTGCTTCATCTCCATATTCAAAATTTACTAGTTATTTAGTTTCTCATATTTTCAAACAAATAAACATCCTCATTTATCATTTATTTAACAATGGCTTTACTGCTTCATAAAAATTATTTTCAAGTATTATATTTATAACATTCATTTCATGTTTCATATTTCCATTTCCATGCTTTCTTTTCTAGCCATTGGTAAAATAAATTCCATATATTATAATATTGTTTATCTTCTTGTTCTCTAATTTCAAATGTCAATTTATACTCATTTCAGCACATTCCATCATTTTCTTAATAACTTCATCTTGTGATTTCTCATTTTTCCAGTTTTTTGCAAACACAATTCTAGCCGCTGTTAAAACATTTACAATCAAATATCTCAATTCTCTATTGTATATTTCTGGCACAATTCCTAATAAAAAAATCTCTGGCTTAAAGTCTATGTGTTTTTTTATCATTTTTTCCAACCATGTGTGGATTATAGTCCAGTATCTTTTAGCTTCTACACATGTCCACCACATATGGTAATATGAACCTGAAGTCTGATGACATTTCCAGCACTATTCCGATTTGTTCTTGAACATTCTGGCTATTCTTGCTGGGGGTAGGTGCCACCTGTAAATCATCTTATACAAATTTTCCTTATATGCTGTTGACATTGTCATTTTATAATTTTGCAGCCGCAATTTTTCCCATTTCTCTAAATCAATTCCATAACCAATGGAACTGAGTTTCCCCCATGCAATCAGTTTCTTTAACTTGTTCTTCTTCCACCTTTACCTCTAATAAGTACCCATACAATTTTTTAATTACATAGTCATCAGAATCTATTAAAATTTTATCTAAGTTAGTCAAATTATTACAAATACCTTCTGCCTTGCAATCTGTATCATATCTAGAATGTATTTGCATATAAGAAAACCTTTATATAAGAAAATATAAGAAAATATAAGAAAATCTTTAAACCTTGTTCCTCTAATTCTTGCTTTGATTTGAGTTCACCCTTTTCATTCAATAGTTCACTATATCTAACAATTTGTTCCCTTCTGAATATTATTGAGTATGAGAATGCTTTAATTATCAATAACCAGACTGGAATTTTTACATAGTGTTATTTTTTAATCTTCTCCCAGTTTAATAACAAAGCTTCACGTATATAATGTCTTCTGAAGTACCCCTGTGTTTTTGTTCCCTTATGCCATAGAAAAGCATGCCATCCCAACAAGTCATGTCCTTCTAAAGTCAATAATCTAATGTTTCGTAATGTTATCCATTCTTTAATCCACATAAAACTTGTCGCTTGATAATAAAGTTCCCAATTAGGCAAACCAAAACCTCCTCTTATTCTAGCATCTTGCAACAATTTCAGCTTTATCCTCACCTTTTTACCCTGCCAAATATATTTTAACATTATTTTATTCAAGTCTTCAAAATAAACTTTACCCAATCTAATTGGAATTGTCTGGAACAAATATAGAATTCTAGGTAATATATTCATTTTAATTGTCGATATTCTCCCAATCAATGATAATAGTAAATTTTCCCATTTTGCCAAGTCTGTCCCAATCTGTTGTTTGAGTTTATTATAATTGTTCTCTTTAAGTGTGTTACATCTTGCTGTCAAATAAAACCCCAAATATTTAACCTTTTTTACAACCTGCATCTTTGATATTTCCGCCAATTCTTCTTTTTGTTTTATTAACATATTTTTTGTCAAGATCTTCATTTTGTCTTTATTAATTTTCAAACCTGCTACTTTCCCAAATTCTCCTATTTTGTCTATCAATGCAATTATTGAATCAAAAGAATCTTCAAGAATAAAAACCAGATCATCTGCAAATGCTTGCAATTTATATTCTTCTTTTTGAATTTTCATTCCTTTTATCTCTTTTTCTTCTCTAATATTTCTATTTAGCACTTCTAATGTTAATACAAACAACAGAGGAGACAGTGGGCAGCCTTGTCTCGTTCCTTTTTTTTATCTTGATAAACTCTGTCAGTTCTCCATTTATCATTACTTTTGCTATTTGTTTATACTATATGGCTTCTATTGCTTGAATAAATTTTCTACCAAAACCCATCTGCTCCATTTGAAGTAACATAAATCGCCAATTGACATTGTCAAAAGCTTTCTGAGCATCTAGAAATATCAAAGTCATTTTCTTTTCAGGATGAGCCTCATAATATTCCAAAGTGTCCAGAATTATCCTCATATTGTCTCTAATCTGTCTTTTTGGCAGAAACCCATTTTGATCAGTGTATAAAATTGTTTAAATATCTTTTAAGTCTTTCTGCCAATATTGAAGCAAAAATTTTGTAATCAGAATTTAGCAGGGAAATAGGCCTATAATTTTTTTTTTATTGCAAAAGTTTTACAATTACATTTTCACCCCTTTTTTCACCCCCCTCCCCAAACTTCCCATCCTCCCTAACCCTCCCTAACCCTCCCCCCCCAGACTTCCCTATTATGTACTCATAACTAATGACACTGATATATAAGCTTGAACCCATCCCTCCCCCTGTATAATTTTTCCTCTTTGTCTCTTTACATTAAAATATTTCTAATACATTATTTTCAAATAAAAGCTATTTGATACTTTCTAGTTTGGTATTTGTTCTGAACATATTCTATCCACCTTTTCCATTCCCATTCATAAGTCTCTTGTGAACAGTCTTTTAAATATGCTGAAATCTTCGCCATCTCTGCAAAACTAGCCATCTTCAAAGTCCATTCCTCGATAGTGGGCAAAGCTTCATTCTTCCAGTATTTACCTATCAACAATCTTGCTGCTGTTATCATATACAATATCAGTTTTGTTTCACCCCGTGTAAAACCCTTAACTATACCCAATAAAAACAACTGTGGAGAAAATTGAATTTTTTTCCTCAAAACGTTCTGCATGACCCACCAAATTTTTATCCAAAAAGCCTTAACTTTCCTGCAGGTCCACCAAACATGATAATACATAGCATCTAAACATTCACATCTCCAACATTTTGGCTGAACATTAGGGTACATACATGACAACTTTTTAGGATCTAAATGCCATCTATAAAACATTTTATAAAAATTTTCTCTCAGGTTTTGCGACTGTGTAAATTTAACATTCTGAACCCAAATTTTTTCCCAAGTTTCCAGCATCACTGGTTCTTCAAAATTCTGTGCCCACTTAATCATACAATCTTTAACTAATTCCGTTTCTGAATCTCTTTCTAACAAAACATTATAAAGCCTTTTAATATGCATTGGACCTTTCTCTCTTATATGTCTAACCAATTCTTCCTCATGCAACATAATACCAGTTTTTTGGTCCTCTTTCCATCTCAGTTGTAATTGATTATATTGTAATCAAGTTAAATTAAACCCTTCATCCAACAGTGTCTGTAATGTCTTCAGCTGCCATCTGCCCGCATCTGTGAAAAGAACCTCTTTATATAAAAACCCCCCGAGTGACATTATATTTGTATTCCACAAAGTATGACCAAGATCCAGCCATAGCGGTATTTTATAATCCCATTTGAGTCGGTGCTTCTTCCAAACTCTCATCAAAGAGTCTCTAAGTATATGACTTTTAAATACTTTATCTACTTTATCGTCGTAAAATAAATAAGCATGCCATCCAAATTCAAGATCAAAACTTTCTGCATTCAATATTCCAGTCTTTTTACTTCCAAACCAATCACTTGTTAAAGTTAAAGCTGCTGCATCATAATATAACTGTAGGTTTGGGAGTTTAAGGCCTCCTCTTTCTGGAACATCTTGCATAATTTTCAATTTCACTCTCGGCTTCTTCTCGTTCCAGACAAACTTATTCACACCAGACTGCCAAACTTTCAGTTGTTTATCACTTTTAAGCACCGGAGTCATTTGAAACAAAAACAGAAATCTTGGCAAAATGTTCATCTTAACTGCTGCTATTCTTCCAAGTAAAGACAGTTGCAGCTTTTTCCAAGTCTCCATGTCTTTCTGAACCTCTCGCCACAACACCTCATAATTATTTTGAAACAATTTCATGTTTGATTCTGCAACCTGAACTCCAAGATATTTTACCTTAGGTACAATTTCAAAACCTGCCCTCCTTTCAAGCTCATGTTTACGATCTTGTGTCATATTTTTAACTATCATTTTAGTCTTTTTTGAATTCAGTCTAAAACCTGAAACTCTACCATAGTCTTGTATAATGTCCTTCATCAGGATTGTTGATTCCATTGGTTGTGATAGGGTAACAACCAGATCATCTGCAAATGCCTTTATTCTATAATCCTCTTGCCTTATCATTATGCCTTTTAAAATTTTAGAGTCCCGTATTGTATTTAGCAAGACTTCCAATGTTAAAATAAATAAAAGTGGGGACAACGGACATCCCTGTCTTGTTCCTTTTTCAATTTTAAACTCTGTCGTCAGACTTCCATTAATAATAATCTGTGCCTTTTGCTCTTGATAAATTGCTGAAATCGCCTGTATAAATTGGTCCCCAAAGTCCATCTTTTTTAAAGTCTTTAGTAGAAAATTCCAATCCACTCTATCAAAGGCCTTCTCTGCATCCAAAAAAACCAGCACTGCAGGAATCTGTTTATTCTTATCAAGATATTCCAATAAATCTATTACTTGCCTTACATTGTCCTTCATATATCTGCCCTCAATAAATCCCGCTTGATCCTCATGAATCACCTTTTGGATTACTGGGATCAACCTGTTGGCTAATACTTTCGCATAGATTTTATAGTCTGTATTCAAAAGAGATATTGGTCTATAATTCTCTGGTTTTTTAGGACCAACTTGTTCTTTTGGTATCAAAGATATATAAGCAGTTGTCCATGATGGGGGTATTTTACCCCCTTGTTGAATATTGCAAAATAAATCTCTAAGTTGTCCCACCATTTCAGCTTGTAAAGTTTTGTAATACACTGCGGTCAAACCATCCGTACCAGGAGCTTTAGCTGTTTTTAACTGTTTAATTGCTGCTATTATCTCCTCCTCTGTTATAGGGTAATTCATTCTTTTCTTTTATTGATCAGTAATTTTTGTAACTCTCTTATCATTTAAATATTTTTCTATAAGTCCATTCTGCACCTCCTCTTTGGCATATAGTTTGGTATAATAGTCCACAAAAGCTTCTTTAATTAATTTTTGTTGAAAAATTTCTTTCCCTCCAATATCAATACTATCAATAGTCCGTATACTTTGTTTTTTCCTCAATGTGTAAGCCAACCATCTGCCTGGTTTGTTAGCGTTGCAAAATGTATTATGCTTCGCATATTGTAAGTTTGTTGCAACTTGTTCCGCCATAAGCATTTGAAATTGGTCTTTCAAAAGTTTTATAGCACTTCGTATTCTTTCATCTGTTGGGTTTTTAATAAGTAACTGTTCTTTATTCTTTATTTCCGTTTCCAATTCAGATCTTTTCTTTTGTCGGAACAGTCTATGTTTAGAGTTCATGTAGATAAGTACCCCTCTCATATAAGCTTTACTTGCGTCCCAAACAATTTCAATTGGGGTACCTTTATTCAAATTTGTTTCAAAAAATTCTTTCAAATGCTTTTTAAGTTCTATTGTATTTTTTTCATATCTAAACAAGTTCTCATTTAATCTCCAAGAACGTCTCTCAACCTTATCCATCTCAATTTCTATCCATACAGGGCTATGGTCAGTCAAAGTTCTTGGAAAAATCTTTGTTCTTTTTGTCTTAACAAGTAGATCATTTGACAACAGGATAAAATCAATCCTAGAAAAGGATCTATGTCTATCAGAAAAAAAAGTGTAATCCAATTCTTTTGGGTTATGTATTCTCCAAACATCTTTTAGTTCCATATCTTCTTTCATATCAAAAAAAGTCTGTGGTAGTCTAATTCTAGACTTTGCCAAACTCTTTTTATCTAGTTTAGAATCAATTACTCCGTTCCAGTCTCCCATAATTAAAATAGATCTATAGTCCCATTGCAATATTTTAGTATGTAACATCTTATAAAAATAGTCCTGTTGTTGATTGGGAGCATAAATTCCAATCAAAAGAATTTGGCCATTTGCTGTAAACAATTCAATTGCTACAAACCTACCATCTTGATCTGCTTCTATAACTTTAGCTGTTAACTTTTTATTTACATAAATAACCACACCATTCTTTTTCTGCGAAGTTGAAGATATAAAATGTGCTCCTAGTTTTGAGTTTATCAAATATTTTTGATCTTGAGTTGTAATATGCATTTCTTGTAAACATATTATATCATTATTAAATTGTTTCAAATATGTAAATAGTTTCTTCCTTTTCTGTGCTGAATTCAACCCATTGACATTCCAAGATAAACACTTAAAGGTCATCAGCCTCTTTCTGGAGCACAGAGCAAAATGCTTGAAGATCATCCGAAAGCTTCGATTTCGCTCCTCCCATAGCTCCACTCTCTTGTACAGTACTCTTAACTGCCTTCTTGTCTTGTCTTTCCTGTTGTTGTTGTTGCTTTTGTTTAAGTAGCTTAGATTGAGCTCTAGTTATACGTTGATCTTTAACTTCAGTCAACTGAATCAAGTCCAAAATTGGAGAAGAATCAAACAAGGGCTCACTCAGAAAACCTCCTTCTGCACCTTGCACTACTTCTAATTCCTGCTTGGACTGTTCTTGCAATTGCCTCTCTTCACTCTCTTTAATCTCCAAAACTGTGGATGTACGTGGAGATGGTGTTCTTTCCTTAAGAATAGTAGTGTAAAAGTGTTGTGCCTTCTCCACGGTATTCAACCGATATCCTTCTCCCTTATATCTAAAAATTATCCCAGCTGGTGCGTCCCACCGGAAGGGTATCTGTAAATTTTTCAGTTCCTTAACAAGAAAACCAAATTCTTTTCTGGCTTTCAGCATTTTAGGAGGTAATTCTTTAAAGATTTCAAGTCGTGAACCCCCCACTTGTACAGAAGTATGAAAAGATTTTTGCAGGATATCATTTCTAATTCCTCTATCTGTAAAGTATATGACCACATCTCTAGGCAGTTGTCTTTGTCTGGCCACCCAAGAGTTCACTCTATAGATTTTATCTATTTTGTGAAATACCACATCAGGATTAACTTGTAGAATCTTGGCCAAGGCTTCAGAACAAACTTGTCTCAAATCCTGTCTCTCCCCCTCTCGAATTCCCCGAAGCCGTATGGCGAATTCCATCGCCCGGAATTGTATCATAACAATCTCATCTTCAATTCTCTGCATTTTATTGTCAACTTCATCAATTTTATAATCATTGTCTTTCATCTTGACATTAACTTCTGATTTAAATTCTTCAACTTTAAAATCAACTTTCCCAATAAATTCTGCCAGGCCAGACGCCACTTCTGATATTTTTTTGGTCACCTTATTTTGATTCTGTTTCACCATATCTTTAACTTCATTAATTTCCTGCATAAATTCCTGATGTGATTTTTGAAGTTTATCATCTATCTCCTGTTGAGATTTTAGAAATTTATCATCCAGAGTTTTAGAAATAAATTGTTTTAAATCTCCCACATCAAATTCTTTTTTCTGGGTCTGTAACTGCTGTGCAGAGGGAAGCTGCGTTTCTTGTTTATGTGTGGGGGATCCCCCCCCTGCTGCCTTCCCTTCCTGCTTCTTTGAAGCCATCCTGCCACGTAGTCTGGATTTTCTAAAAAGGGAAGTTCCTTTTCCTTTCCCTCCTGCACAAAGACTTCTAAAAAAGTCCCCCAGATTTGATCAATTAAAAGCTAAAGTAAAACAAAGTCCAATATTAAAAAGGGAGAAATTTTCCACTTGCTTCTCTTATAGCAAACAAGGCAACTTTGCAACAACTTGGAAACTTGTAACACAAAATAACTTCACCAATCCACACTCATTGGCTCGTTAACTTTAAGGCTAAGCGCCATGTTTTTTTCAAAGCACTTTCACTCACTCAAATTTGTCTCAGTTTGAAAAGTCAACAAAGCGCTGATACTTGCGTTTCCAAATTTCAGGGTTCAGATAGGTTCGCTGTTTGTTAAAGCTGATTCTTTTCAAATTACGTTTCCTGCAGCCGGCTTGTTTTGCGGAGGCAAAATCGTCCCACGTCGCCCGGAGTTTCCGCAGGTTGGGAGGGAGCCACACCCGTTCTCTCCCCAGAAACAATTCCCTGGGGGACAACGGGGGCTCAACCTGTGCCCTGCGATCTCTACTTCTTCAATCCTTAGGATTTTGAAGCTTTCAAGCCGCTTCTGAGTAGCGAAGCGGCTCTACGGGCGGCGGGGCTGGCGGAGCTCCGAAAGGCACCGCCGTCACCGAAGGCAGAGAAACCGGAAGTCGCCTATAATTTTTGATTTGTTGTGGATTCTTGCCCAATCAGAATCTGCATAACAACTTAATTCTGCATAATCAGTATGTGTTGGTTCTAACAATAACTTCATGTGTTTAATGTATTTTAGGTATCTCAATAATTTCTTAACGCATGTCCACCCACATTCCTTCACACACATACTTTCCTTTGTTCTCTTGCCAGAAAGGTCCGGCTGAGAGATAGCCAGCACAAACTTTTTTAAAAATGTAACTAATTAGATCAGTGAGATGTTTTATTTTTTTTATAACAAATAAATGAGTTTTCTTAGAAGAAATATCTTCGGGTTTTGTTTTCTTAAAGTATGCTTGCAAGGAAAGGTCTCGATCCACCCCGCGTAATCAAGGTGCGATTATCCCAAAAGCAGAATGGGATTAATCAGCGCCCTCACATCTGGTAGCAGAGGATGGTTGATTTATGGCTTTTTCCTTGCTCGCTACTTTGATAAGACCTCTAGGCTAATTAGACAGATGATTATTTATTTTGCGACCGAGGAATGCTAACTAATTATCTGCTAAGATGCTGAGACAGAAGAAAAAGGGCAAAATGAAACTCAGAGCATTCCCTATTAATGATTTCAACCTTTCCTACGAAGAAGAGGCAGAAAGGAGGATTTCAAACTTCCAGCCCCTTGCTACAGCCACACGCCTGGAACTAGAAGCCGTGGGAGCCGTGGGAGAAGAAGAAACAGATGAAATACTCTTAAAAAGCATCAGGAGAGAGATAAGAGAGAAACTGCTTTTGAAGATAACATGCTACAACTGAGGTCAGTAGCATCTCCTTCTGAATATGCATGCTCTCAAACAGTCCTCCCAGAGCCTTCTGTTTTTGTAATGCTTGGTGCAAGGCCGAAACATTCACAAACTGCCCAGCATTTTCCTTCCTACGCAGAAAGAGAAATAATTCATTATTCTCCTCAAAGCTCTGAGCTTGCCCTGGATGAGCTGGCTATAAAAGCCTATCGTGACCATATAAAATTTTATGAACAGGAGCTATCCAAGGCAAAAATGGATTTATTTATGATTGAGCAAGATAAGGGAGAATCTCGTGACTTCAAAATCACTAAAAGCACCATTTTGGCTCCTTCTTCTTCGGAGCCAAAGACACTCCCCCTGGTGGATTTTGTGTCAGGCCAATCAGAACAGAGAGCTGTGCACACGTCACATGTCTTACATAATCACTCCTATTCTAAGATTAAAAGTGCCACGTATGCAGAGAGATTAGCTGAACTGCCCGAAACTAAAGGTGCAGCACCATCTGCTGGCGAAAGTAATTTACTAGAGAAAGCTGAAAGGCATCGCAGCCTACATGAACATTTTGAACTATTACAGCAGACTTTGGCAAACGTGTCTTTAACTCATTCAGATATTCAGGCTGCAATGCCACAAGTGTCTCCACAGGCTCAATCTCCAGCACCCCCTGGTGGTGCTGGTGTCCTTTTAGATGGAACACAACAAAGCTTAATGCAGCAAAGGCAAATGACTGCATCTCCAGCAGGTCATGCTAATATTGCAGCTCAAGCACAAATGGCAGCTGAAACACAGCAGATTCCAGTGCAACAGCCTCAGCCACAAATGCATGCACATGTGCCTCCAGCTATACAACCACGGCCAGCTCCTGGTCCACCTCCAGCGCAACAAGTGCGTTTACTTCCACAGCCAGCACCTCAAATGCACATTCCTCAACAGGCATCTTCTGTTGCTCCACTGGCTGGTGAGTCCAAATTAAAGATGTCAGGACAGAATTATAAAGCCTGGGTCAGTGAGATTGGATTGTTACTTCGCAGAGAAGGTACTCACTGTATGATTTTTAATCTGCCTGCTCAACCATGGTCTCCTGCAATAAGAGATTTAGAAATTAAAGCTTGCACAACATTATTGATGTCCATGGATACTGAACTGCAGGTTACATTTTCGCCTGATGCAACAGCCCAACAAATTTGGGCCCAATTGGAAAATTGCTACAGGCCTGTTTCAAATGAGTCTTCATGTTTGCTCATGTCTGAATTCCATGGTTCGAGATTGAAACCTGGTGAACAAATTGGAGGACATTTGACCAAACTGAAAGGAATTAGAAGAGAATTGAGAGAAAGAGGCTATAACATTGATGATATTCAAATGATCAGCATTATCATTAATTCTTTGAACTATGAATGGAAAGATGCCATTACAAAGATTAACCAAGTCCCTATTGCTCAACGCACAGTGGACAATGTATGCAGACTTTTAATTGAAGAAGAAGCACTCATGTTAGCCATGCCACACTTGAGAGGACCACCCGCATCAAGAGCTCCAGCTAGGCGCCCCTTCCGAGGAAGGACCTATGCTCCCAGGATGCCAAGATGCTACATCTGTGATCGTGTGGGACATGCCACCCGGGATTGTCCCCAATGAGTTCCAGCTCCCATTACGTACCAGCCCAGAGGAACAGACTCCAGAGGCAGAGGCAGAGGCGAAAGACAAGGTCATCGTGGTCCCCGATGTGATCCACAAACTCCACTCGCCACATTGGCTTTAACCAATGATCCACAACCTCAACCAGAGTACGACAGACGACTCCTGTGGACTTTGGACAGTGGTGCAGCATTGCATGTTACCTACAGAAAGGAACTTTTCACAGACATGCACGAGCCTGAACCTGAACTACGTGAACTTTATTCTTTTTCAAATCATCCTTGTCAGGTCAAAGGAAAAGGAACTGTTTATGTTGAAGAGCTCGATGAATTCATTCCTGATGTTTATTATATACCAACAGCAACCAGTAATTTGCTTAGTCAGTGTCACTTTTCTAGAGCATTAAAGTTCCAGGTTCACCACCTTGAAAATGCAAGTTACATAGTTAAAGATGGAGATATTGTTGCTGGAACCATATTAATTGATGGTGTTTATTACTTAAAGCCAAAGCCTAAAACACAAACACAGGCAAGTATACAAACTCCAAAAAGAGAGAGCACAGAGAGAGATGCTCTAGAGAGAGATCCTGTTGCTGCTCCAAAGGCTCCTAAAGCCAACAAAAGGAAAATTGGGAAACAGGTTGCTCAGAGCAAGCCTGAGGTTCCTCATAAAACTGTTAATGTTGAGAATTCACTAACTGGTAAACCTTTGCATTCTAGGTGTATCCATAAGTGGCATAGAAGATTGGGGCATGCCAGTTTCCGTGTTCTTAGGAAGATGCCGAAGTTCGCAAAAGGTTTGGATCTAAAGGGGTGTAAGGCGTTTTTGGATTGTGCTGTCTGCAAAAAGGCCAAGTCCAAAGCAGCAGCCATTCCCAAACGCGCTACACGCCTGTCAACACGCATTTTTGATTTGGTTCACACTGACATAGTTGGTCCTTTTCCGCCATCATTTGGTGGTAGAAAATATTTTCTAACAATTGTTGATAATTACTCTAAATATGGATATGTATATCCTATGAAAGAAAAATCAGAGACTTTTCAGATCTTTAAAGACTTTGCAGCCCTTGTTTCTACCCAACACCAAGTTCGCATCGCCAGAATCCAGAGTGATTGTGGTGCTGAATTCATGTCTCAGCGTTTCCAGGACTGGATGCGTAAGAATGGAATTCTTCATCAGACATCGGCTCCTTACACACTGGCTCATAATGGGGTCATAGAGAGAAGACAAGGGGTACTGCAAACCATGATGCGTTGTCTCCTAGAAGACGCCAACCTTGGTATGATATACTGGGGTGAAGCTATAAAATATGCAAATTACATTGTCAACTGTACTTGGAGCAGTGTAATAAATCAGATTCCTTTCTTCATGTTGTATGGCTACAAGCCCGATCTTAAAAACATCCATATTTTTGGTTCATATGCTATGGTGAACATTCCCTTAGCTCAAAGAAGAAAAGGAGGTCCAGCAGCAAAGAGACTGAGATTTATGGGTATTGATGATAATTCAAAATGGAGCAAATTTATTGACTCTAAACATGTAATTGTGATTTCCCAATCTGCTAATTTTGAGGAAGATGTTGACTGGTCCAGGATTCATTCCAATGATCCTGGAGTTTATTTTCCTAGAGATGATACTGTTGATGCCACGCAGATTGATGATCAAGATTCCACTGGTTCTTCTCAACCCGATGTTCCGTCTTCGCAAGCCACGGATGCTGACGCTAGCGACGAAAGTGAGGACGAGGACAAAGCAGAAGAAGACTGGACTGTTCCGAGACGTTCCAAGAGGGCCACAAAAGGAAACCCTCCACAACGATATTCTTGGCAACTGACAAAAGCACCCTTGCCTTTGATTTGCAATGTTACACTTCCACCTGATAATTTCACGCAAATCAAGCAGCTTCCTGATTCAGAGCAAGCCAAATGGTATGATGCAATGCAGGTTGAAATGGACAATCTAAAGAAACTTAAAGTGTTTACACCTGCAAAACCTCCAGCAAATAAAAAGGTCATTGGCACTCGATGGGTCTACAGAATCAAAAAGAAGCCAAATGGTGAGTCATTGTACAAGGCCAGACTTGCAGCTCAGGGTTTCGCTCAACGTTATCCTGAGGACTACACAAATACTTATTCACCGACAGTTCGAACTGAGAGTGTAAAAATTGCTTTAGCAACTGCAACTAGCCTTGGTTTAGAAGTTTTCAAGTTCGGTGTTGACACAGCTTATCTACATGCAGACCTAGATGAAGAGATCTATGTGAGAAGTCCTCCAGGATTCCGACAGCAAGAAGGGGATACCTGGTTCCTAAACAAAAGTCTTTATGGTCTGAAACAGTCTGGTTTAATGTGGTATTTATGTCTTACTGACAAACTAAATTCAATGGGCTTTATTAAGTCTGAAACTGATGAGTGCGTGTTCACAAAAAGATCTAACAATGCATATGAGATAGTTCTTGTTTATGTTGATGATATTGTTTATATTGGTCCAAATAAGCAAATGAGTGAAATTTTTGCCAAAGCTTTGCAGAGATACTTCACATTGAAATCATTAGGTCATATTAGCACTTATTTAGGTGTTCAGATTGAAAAAACAAAGAAGGGGTTTAGTCCTTCACAAGAGGATAAAATTGAACAAATTTTGCATCATTGCAACATGAAGGATGCTAACACAACAAAGACACTCATGCAAACAGATTTTCATAACTTGACACAAGAAGCAAGTCCTGAGTTCGAGGATCAAACACTTTATCATTCAGTTATTGGGTCACTGTTGTACATTAGTAGTTGGACCAGACCCAACATTGCACTTAGTGTTAATCTCTTGTCTCGACACGTAGATAAGGCCAAACAGTTTCATTGGACATGCGTTAAGAAATTATTGAGATATCTAAAATACACTAAACACATGAAATTATTGTTAGAACCAACACATACTGATTATGCAGAATTATGTTGTTATGCAGATTCTGATTGGACAAGTGATAAGAAATCACATAAAAGTACTTCAGGTTATATGATGTTCTTAAATGGATGTCCTGTTTATTGGCAAGTACGTAAACAGAATTTTGTTTCTTGTTCATCTACTGAAGCTGAATATGCTTGTGTTTCAGATGCATGTAATTCTCTAACTTGGTTTGATGCTTTAGTCACAGATATCTGGACACACCCGATCCGACCAATCACCGTGATGAAAGACAATGAATCTGTGGTTTACATTTCTGAATCACATTTCACAGGTTCTAGGTCCAGACACATTGACATCCGTTATCAAAACATAAAACATTTAGTAAAAAAAGGTTTTGTTAAAATGCAGTATGTATCTACACATGATCAAATTGCAGATATGCTCAACAAACCACTTCCAGCAGCTCAACACGAGTATCTGCGTAAGAAGATGTGCCTTATTTGATGATGTACCTGATATTCGCTCAACTGGCAAAAGAAGGGGATTGTCACTGCGTTGTTTTTTTTTTTAATTTACCAGCTGAGCTCATCATTTCTGGACTATCAGACTTTCCGTAGCTTGCCCAGAATCCTTATCAATAAGCTAAACTGCGCATGTCCACCCACATTCCTTCTCTCTTTCCTTTGTTCTCTTGCCATAAAGGTCCGGCTGAGAAATAGCCGGCACGAACTTTTTCAAAAATGTAACTAATTAGATCAGTGAGATATTTTATTTTGCCCAATTCTTTTGTAGAAGTGTAGGAGCTCTAACATCTCGCTCATTCACACATTCCAATTGAGAGGTAGGAGGGCGCTGATTAATCCCATTCTGCTTTTGGGATAATCGCACCTTGATTACGAGGGGTGGATCGAGACCTTTCCTCGCAAGCATACTTTAAGAAAACAAAACCCGAAGATATTTCTTCTAAGAAAACTCAATTATTTGTTATAAAGAAAATAAAACATCTAACTGATCTTTGCTTTGTTGCAAAGGTTGTTGAGAGTGTGGTTGCACGACAACTGCCTCAGTACCTGGATGAATTGAATTATCTAGATCCGTTCCAGTCGGGATTCAGGCCCGGGTACAGCACAGAGACAGCATTGGTCGCATTGGTTGATGATCTCTGGAGGGCTCGTGACAGGGGTTGCTCCTCTGTCCTGGTCCTACTAGACCTCTCAGCGGCTTTTGATACCATCGATCATGATATCATGCTGCACCGGTTGGAAGGGTTGGGGGTGGGGGGCACTGTTCTACAGTGGTTCTCCTCCTTTCTCTCTGACCGGTCGCAGTCTGTGTTGACAGGGGGGCAGAGGTCGACCCCGAGGCCCCTTATATGTGGGGTGCCACAAGGATCGGTCCTCTCGCCCCTTCTATTCAACACTTATGTGAAGCCGCTGGGTGAGATCATCCGTGGTTTTGGGGTGAAGTACCATCAGTACGCTGATGACACCCAGCTGTACATCTCCACCCCAGACCACCCCAATGATGCCCTCGAGGTGATGTCCCGGTGCCTGGAGGCCGTACGGATCTGGATGGGGAGGAACAAACTCAGACTCAACCCATCCAAGACCGAGTGGCTGTGGTTTCCGTCGTCCCGATATAGTCAGTTGGCGCCATCTCTGACTATTGGGGGCGAGTCGTTGGCCCCCACAGATGGGGTTCGCAACTTGGGCATCCTCCTGGACTCACGGCTGTCTTTTGAAGAGCATATGACGGCCGTAGCCAGGAGGACTTTTTATCAGGTTCGCCTGATTCACCAGTTGCATCCCTTTCTGGATCGGGACTCGTTACGCACGGTCACTCACGCCCTTGTCACCTCACGCCTGGATTATTGTAATGCTCTCTACATGGGGCTCCCCTTGAGAAGCACCCGAAGGCTCCAACTGGTCCAGAATGCGGCCGCGCGGGTGGTGATGGGAGCAATGTGGCGCTCTCATGTAACCCCCCTCCTGCGTGAGCTGCACTGGCTCCCAGTGGTCTTCCGGGTGCGCTTCAAGGTTTTGGTTATTATCTTTAGAGCGCTCCATGGCTCAGGACCAGGGTACTTACGAGACCGCCTCCTGCCACCAATAGCCTCTCACCGACCAGTTCACTCCCATAGAGAGGGACTCCTCCAGGTGCCGTCGGCCAAACAATGTCGACTGACGGCCCCCAGGGGGAGAGCCTTTTCTGTGGGGGCACCTACCATCTGGAACGGGCTTCCCCCGGAGTTACGAAACATCCAAGACTTACGCATATTCCGCCGTGCCCTGAAAACATTTCTATTCCAACAAGCTGGTCTGGCCTAACTCTCCCTTTTTAATTGGCTTTTAAACTGGCTTTTAAATTGGGTTTTTAAATCTCTTTAGATAAATTTGGATGTTTTTAATCTTTGAGCCTAAATTACTTAATTTGTTTCTTAATAGTTTTTAACTTTTATATGTATTTGTATTTATTATGGCTGTTCACCGCCCTGAGTCCTTCGGGAGTAGGGCGGTATACAAATATGAAAAATAAATAAATAAATAAATAAATCTAATTAGTTACATTTTGAAAAAGTTTGTGCCGGCTATTTCTCAGCCGGACCTTTCTGGCAAGAGAACAAAGGAAAGTGTGTGAAAGAATGTGGGTGGACATGCGCAGTTTAGCTTACTGATAAGGATTCTTGGCAAGCTACGGAAAGTCTGATAGTCCAGAAATAATGAGTTCAGCTGGTAAATAAAAAAACGCAGTGACAGTGTCTTCTTTTGGAACAAGTGTAATATATGCTTCTGTCCATGACTTGGGTATTTTCCTCTTTAAACATAACTTCATTCATAACTTCTAACAATGGGAAACTCAACGATTTCTGTAATGTCTTATAATATTCCGCTGGCAGTCCATCCGGGCCTGGTGCCTTCCCAATCTTTTGTTTTTTAAGTGCTTCAGTTAATTCCATCATTGTTATATTTCCTTCTAACATCATTTCCACATCTTTAGGAATCTGAGGTAAATTGGCCTTTTGCAAGTATTGGTTGACATTTCCTCCTGTATATTTTCTTGTTCATACAATTTTCTATAGTAATCTTGTATAATCTCTTTCTTCTCTTTATTCCCAAATCTAATTTGTCCTTGATCGTCCATTAGTTGTGTTATTTTTCTTGATTCTCTCTCTTTTTTCAGTTTGTATGCTAACCATCTACCTGGTTATTGGCATCTTCAAAATAGTTCTGTTTGGCACTTCTAATTTTTTGTGCTAAATCTTCTTTTTCTATTAATCCCATTTTATGCATAATTGTATCCATTTTTGTTTTAATATCCTTCTTTTGTGGAAATTTCTGAAACTCCTTTTCAAGTTTCTTATAGTCATCATCTAGTGTTTTATAGACTTGTCTTTTCTTAATATTTCTTTTCCTTGTATAGTCTATTATCAGGCCTCTTGTATAAACTTTCATTGTGTCCCAAAGATTTTGCATGATGTGTCCTCTTTTCTGTTTTCTTTTAAAAAGAAAGCCAATTCTTTCTCCATTTTCTGCACAAATTCTTTTTCTTTTAATATTGTATTATTTAGAGTCCATCTAGATCTTATCCTTTGTCCTGTCCACTTCACAGTCACTGGATTATGGTCTGCCCAGGTATTTGCTTCTATTTCAATTTCTTCTATTGTCATCCATATCATGTCTAATCTAGACCATGATGAATGTCTGTCAGAATAAAAGGTATATTGCCTACTTTTTGCATTTCTTTCTCTCCATGCATTTTTTAAATTTGTTTCTTCTATCATTTTAAAAAAAAGTTCGGAAGTATCTTTCTAGTATGCTTTATTGCCTTATGTGTATTATAATCTAGTTTCTCATCTACTATACCATTAAAGTCCCACATCATACAAATATCGTCATAGTCCAGTTCAATTATTTTCTTATGTAGCTTTCTATAGAAGTCGTCTTGATTGTTATTTGGAGCATATATTGCTATTAAGAATATTTTCCTATTATTATCTATTATTTCCACCATCAAAATTCTTCCCTCATCATCTGCATATATTTGCTCTGCTGGAATTGTGTTTCTAATGTATAAGACAACTCCCCTTTTCTTACATTGTGGTAGTGAAGTAAAATTTTTCCCTAGTTTTGGCTGTACCAGTTCCTGTTCCTATTGCTTTTTAATGTGCACTTCCTGTAAGCAGATTGTAAACTTGCAAAGCTTTCAAGTTGCCATGAGCAGGAGGGAGGGAGAACTGAAGTGAATTCCATACATTTTTTCTGACCACAATCAGGAGGGTGTTAGATTTCACAGCCAGCCAAAGTGGGTAATTGGAGAATGTGATTTATGACATGGCTAGGGAGGAGGGGAGAGACAGGGCCATAGGGGGACATAAATCTGCGTGGGGTCAGTCCTGGCTACATCCCAGTATTGCCAGAATGTTGCTCCAAATAAATGAATATATTTCCTTTGAAGTTTGGATCATGGCTCATGAATTAATTAGGGCATCTTTCGGAAACTTGACACAGATTATATCAAACTTTAATTTCTCTAATTTATGGAATACCTTTCTTTTTTTAATGGCTGAATTCAGTCCATTTATATTTATTGTAATCAATTTTTTTTCTTCCATGTTCATACTTTATATGAGGGGTTTGCTGCTCTAGTTGATCTCGGTTCACGTTGTTCTTTGTGTTCCACAATCCCCCCTACTGCTCCTTCTGCTTTTTCAATCATAGCTATGTCTTCTTCTTGGATTTGAATCAGTGGTTCTGTCGTTCTAATTTCCATTTCTTTCTCTCTGAGAAATTCTGCGTAAAATGCTTTAGCTTTATCCATTGAATCTATTCTATATCTTTGCTGCTGCCACATAAACACTAATCCTTCTGGTATCAGCCATCTGTAATTCACACTTTTTTGAAGTAGTATTTTAGTCAAAAATTTATATTCTCTCCTCATCTCCCTCACTCTTCTCGGTATTTGCTTCAGGACCACAATTTCTTTCTCCTTATACTTATATAGTGTTTTTTCTCTTGCAATCTGCAAAATCTGAGCTTTAATCGATTTCTTGGTAAACCTTATATGGACTTCTCGTGGTAATTTATTTCACATTGCATACCTTGAGTAGACTCGAAATATCTCATCTATGCCATCCATCATCTTTTCTTTGGTAATTTCTAATGCTTCTGCTAGAATTTCTATCATTACTTCTGCCAGAATTTCTCCCTTTTCTTCTATATTTTGAAATCTGAGATAAAATTCTGCTCTATCCATTTCCCATCCGACTAATCCACTCTTGTCTTGTTCAACTTCATTCAGTCTAGTATCAATATCTCTGATTTTTTTCTCTCTTTGCTCCTTTTCCTCAATTTTTTGGAGTATCTTCTTATTTCAACATCATTTGTTGTATGCTCTCCACTTTCTCATCTGTCTTTTCTGTTCTTTGTTCAATCTTCTGAACTACTTGCAATATCATCTGTAATGTCGTCTCCTTTTCCTTCTTCTTTTCCCTCTCTCTTTCCCTCTCCTTCTCCTGCTGTAGCATTGTCTGTATGGATCGCTGTCCTCCAGATGGAGATGAAGAAAGCGTAGTTGTGGAAGAGCCAACAGCCATTACTTTTCTACTCATTCTGTGAAGTAGTCGCAGATGCTTTATACAAATGGGAGAGAAGGAAAAAAAGAAAAATAGAAAAAGAAAAAAGAAAAAGAAAAAAACAAAACACCAATAAAAAGCAGTAAAACAATCTTCAGGCACTTGCATACTTTAATCCAATTCAGTTCGATAAAAAAATATCAGTCTTCTTGACAATCTAAGTTAAAAATCCTCCATCAACTCATAGTCCAATTAAAAACACTTACATAAGGGAACAGTACAGAGAGCTATCTCTTGAAAAATGAAAAAAGAAAATAAAAAAAGAAAAGATGTTCAAATAAAAATAACTTCTATATAAAATTCAAATATTTTTTAATTTGGGTTCCAAATATTATTTACTGTTCTCTTGCAAAGTCACTGGAAATTCCTTCTCGTTCAATGGACTCCTGCCTCTGATAGTTCCCCGAAGAACACCTGAATAAACAATTCTACAGATAATTTTTACAGATAAGAGCCTTGGTGGCGCAGCAGACTAAAGCACTGTTAAGTAATACCAGCTACCTGCAATTACTGCAAGTTCAAATCTCATCAGGCTCAAGGTTGACTCAGCCTTCCATCTTTTCGAGATAGGTAAAATGAGGACCCGGTTTGTGGGGGCAATAGACTTTCTATAAAAAAGAACACTGCTTGGGGCGGGGCCGAAAGCCCTATTAAGCAGGTATATACAAAAGTATGAAGGCTATTGCTTAACGCATTGTAAGCCACCCTGAGTCTCCAGAAAAGGGTGGCATATAAATCGAACCAATAAATAAATAAATAAATAAATTTTAAGTGTTCTTTTGATGTTCTTCCAACTATCTTATCTATAAGAGGGCTCCAAGTCCTTGAAATGCAACAAAATATAGCACAGTTGTTACTTCTTAAACCAACAAAGAGATATAAAATTTCCAATCCACTAGATGGCAGCGTTACATACTCTCTCCTTCCCCTGCTGTGTTCAATGAACTTTAAAAATCAAATTAGCCAAAAAGGAGAAAAAAACAATAAGGCAAAGTGAAAATAAAACAAAATCAAAGTGAAATTATGATAAAAAGGCACTAAAAATTTAAAAATGAAATAAACAAGTCTCCGATCCAATCCAATCTAGTCCAGGTTAAAAATCCACAAATGCAACAAGTATATAAAACAAAAAACAAAAAAAACTCCCTATCACTCAAGTTTAAATCCGCTGCTTAATTTTCTTCTGTCTTCAATTTAATCTTTCTCTCTTTCTTTCAGTCTCAGGGTGCTCTCATTATATAGATTATGATTAAAAGTTTCTCACCGAGTGGACACACTTCTTTCCAATCTTCTTCCATTTTGGAGCTGTCCCAACTTCAGCAGCTACAATGGCTGCCACCCCACTGCCGGGAAAAGGGCTGCTCCTGGATCAACCAGGGACTTTGCGATGTCCCTGGGATCGACAGGATGTGCCCTCCACTATCACAGTCTCAACGGGACCGTCCAGCGATGGAGATATAGGCGGTAATCCTGGAGCCCCAGGATCTTCCATCCGTGCCATAGCGACATCAGCTCCTCCCCCTGTTTAGTCTCTTCTTAAAAACCTCCAGTGATGGAGCACCCACGATTTCTGAAGGCAAGCTGTTCCACTGGTTAATTGTCCTCACTGTTAGGAAGTTTCTTCTTAATTCCAGGTTGCTTCTCTCTTTGATTAGTGTCCAACCATTATTTCTTGTCCTGCCCTCTGGTGCTTTAGAGAATAATTTGATCCCTTCCTCTTTGTGGCAGCCCCTCAAATACTGGAATACTACTATCATGTCGTCCCTAATTCTTCTTTTCTTTAGACTAGCCAAACCCAAATCCTACAGCCGTTCCTCATATGTTTTAGTCTCCAGGCCTTTGATCATCTTAATTGTTCTTCTCTGAACTTTATCCAAGGTCTCAACATCTTTTTGTAGTATGGTGACCAAAATTGGTTGCAGTATTCTAGGTGTGGTCTTACTATAGTTTTATAAAGCAGTACTAATATTTTTTTTTTTTTGTAAACAAGTTTTATTAGAATTTTTCTTTCATCAGACATATTTTATGAACAGAGTGTTGACCGGGTCACATCTTATACATCCTATATATATTAATCTTTATAATCTATTCCAATTTCCCATTTTTTCCATATTCATCTCTTTTATATAATTCTTTATCATAAATTAATCATTTTTCACCGTATCTTGTTATTTCAGCTTCTGCCATATTATTCTTTTTTTTCCAAGTCCATTTTACGTTTCCAATTTCAACCATAATATTCTTTTTTCATGAATATTTTCTTGTCTTAATTTCTTCTTAGTACATAATACATAAACAGTATCACTATCCGCCCTTAATTCCTAATCTCTTACAATAAAATCAGTTATCTTATTTCTCCATTACAAAATATATGTCTCAAAATCCCCATCCCACTTTTTTAACATTTCAACTTTATCTCTTAAATTGTCTTCAAAATTAAACCAAATTGCCATTTCACATTTCATCTGCTATTCTGTTTTACTATAAGCAATATACATCATCATATTCAAATCTTACATTAAAACCCTTTAACTTAGTTGACCATCCACAATTAATAATATTAATACAGTTCTCTTAAATCTATTAGTATGTACCTTATTTCCCTTCCTCCTTTGCACTAATCTTCCCTTTTTTTCTCATGGTGTCTCCAAAATTCCACTTCTTGATAAATTTTCTCCTTTTATCCCATTCTCTTAACTTTTCTTTTATATATATATATATATATATATCAATTTTCTTACTTCTTCGTAGGGTTTATGTGTGTTTTTCTTCTAGCCAGGTTTTCCCTACGCAGCCAAGGTTTTTTTTTGTAGCTCCAGCTCAGTAGAATCTCATCTACTCGGTTTTTCTGAAAAGAAAAAAGCCCAGAACCAAGTAGATGAGATTCTACTGAGCTGGAGCTACAAAAAAAAAACCTTGGCTACGTAGGGAAAACCTGGCTAGAAGAAAAACATATATATATATCCTTTTTCTCACTTTTAGATATATTATTTGAGTAGTTCTCCCCAGGCTTTCTCCTAATCTCTTTCCACTATTTCCCTCTTTACCCTTTGATTCTTTTTTTCACTGTAAATCCCAGTGAAATCATTTAACTGCTTTTTGCATTCAATTCCTTTTCCTTCAATATTATTTTTTTGCTCCTCATTTATGCTCTCTTTTACCACCCTCTCCCCCAGTGGTGGGTTTCAAATTTTTTACTACCAGGTCTGGGGTGTGGCTTGGTGGGCATTGTTAGGATATGGTGTAAACCTAACAAGTTGTCCAGGCAATATATGTGTTCTATCACTTTAAATGCATTCTGTAACTTTGGACTGATTTGAATGGCTAAAGACTTGGATTGACTAAAGACTATGCAATTGTTTTTCACTACAAAGTAAAAGCTTTGTTAAACCAGTTTGTATGTATTGTATTCATTGCTCTCAGTACCGTTTCTCTGTGCACTTACTCTGCTGGTTGGTAACACAACAATATCCTTAACATTGGTTATGGGCCCAGAGCCAACCAGAACTAACTAGGATTGTTCAGAGCTAAACTGAGAGTTAATGTGAATAATACAGAAAACTATGTTTGTGAAATATAATCCAAGTGAAGATGGCACAAGAACAGTTATCGAATATTTCCATGATAACCCAACTGGATGGAACAAACTATGTATCCTGGTCTACAAAATGTAATCTACTTCTGCGTAGAGAAGGACTTTGGGATGTAGTAAATAATCCACCAGATGTAACAACATGGAATCCTGATGATGATGAAGATGCGAAGAAATTAGCCAAATTTGCCAGAGACAACGAACGAGCTCTTTGCATAATTGGACTGACACTGAGTGACCAGCAATTTGTCCATATTCGTGGCAAAGAGTCTGCTGCTAGGTGTTGGACCAAGTTGAAGAGACTATATGTTCGTGACACTGTGGGTGCTCATATAAATCTCACACGGAAAATATTTAAGCAACATCTTCTTAAAGGAGAAGATATGATGGCTCATTTGGAATCCATGACCAGAATTTTCCAGGAGCTGCATGAAAAGGAACTTGTTTTCTCGGAACTACAGCAAGTTTATATAATTTTTTCTTCTTTGGACGACAGTTATGACGACTATGTTACTTCACTGGAGGTTTTGACCAGAGATGACCTCACATTGGCTGGCGTAACCAGTAGGTTATTGGAAGAATCCAGAAGAAGACAAGAAAGGGATCAGTTGAGAGTAAACCAACCAAAAGAAGACAAAATGTATTCAACTGCCTATGTTGTAAAACGATGTTTTGCTTGTGGGGCTAAAGGGCATTTAGCTAAGTATTGTAAGAATAAGAAAATGTCTGTTAGGGATAAGAATAGACCCAAGAAACCCAGTATTGGAGGTGCCTGCTATATTCTAAGCATAGTAGACCATTACTCTAGATATGGATTGTGTTATCTTATGAAAACGAAAAGTGAAACATTCCAGCATATAACTAACTGGCTGAGGTTTGTTGAAAGGAAACAGAAGTATAAAGTAATGTGCTTAGTAACAGATAATGGTACAGAATTCACTAACCAAAGGTTAGAGAAGTTTTTGCAAGAGGTAGGAATACAGCATAAACATAGACCACAACGCAACACTTATGTTGAGAGAAGGGGTCAAACATTACAAGCCATGACTAGAACAATGTTGGCAGATGCTGGTTTGCCTGAAACTTTATGGGGTGAGGCTGTTGTGTGTGCTAACCATGTGTTAAACAACATGGTACATTCAACTACTGGTGAAATACCATTTACATTATGGCGTGGGAGGAAACCAAATCTTAGTTACTTACACACATTTGGAGCCCCAGCTTGGGTGCATATTCCATCTACTGTGAGAAGGAAGGAACAACAAAGAGCCAGAAAAATGTTTTTCGTAGGCTATGATTCAAACCATAGGTCTTTTAGATTTTGGGCACAGGGAACTACTAGTGTTTACTGTAGTGCAAATGCAAAATTTCTAGAGCACAAAGGATGGGAGAAACTTGAGCATGCAGGTTATAGACAGGATGACAATACTGTTAGCATTGAGCATCAAATGAGTAACGATACTCCTGATGAGGATATAGAGAATATAGATTCTTCTATTAAGGTTGAAGAAGAGGAGGTAGTTTTAGGGGAGGATGAAATTGAATCACCTGCAATGAGTCCTGTATTGCCTAGGAGATCCAGTAGAGAAAGACATCCACCTGATAGGTATAAAGCAACGGTTGTTTGTCAGGTTAATATAGAATCTTCAAGTTATGAGGATATTAGGATGTATCCTGAAAAAGAACAGAATGCTTGGAAGGAGGCAATGAGTAGAGAAATCAACTCATTAACTAAATTGGGTGTTTATGAGGATGTTAAATTACCACCTGGAGAAAAATTGATTGGTTGTCGATGGGTGTTTAAAGTAAAGAAAGGAATAGATGGGCAGTAACCCATAAAGCTCGCCTTGTAGCTCAAGGTTTCGCTCAAACAGAGAAAGATTTCGATGAGGTGTTTGCTCCGAGTTTAAGAGCTAGCACGTTAAGAAGTATGCCAGTGTGGGCGGCAAAGAATAAGTATATTATTAATCATATAGATGTGGAGACGGCGTACTTGCATGCTCCATTAAGACATACTATTTATATGAGGAAGACGTTAGGAGTGAAAACAAACGATCAAACTGATTGTTGGAAATTAAATAAAAGCCTTTATGGTTTAAAACAATCAGGGTTTGAATGGAACCAGTGAATAGTGAAAGAGCTGAATAATATTGGTTTTCAGGAAGGTGTAGCAGACAAATGTCTCTTTAAGAGAGAGAATAATGGTGTAGTATCATTTTTGCTATTGTTCACAGACGATATAGCAATTGTAACTAAAACTGACAAGGAAGCAATGGATATTGTTAGACAGTTACAAGAGAAATTCAAAATTAGAAATTTAGGACATATTAGACATTATTTAGGTCTTGATATTGTTCAAACAGCTAGAGGGTATAAACTGTCACAAGCTAGCAAGATTAGTCAGATGTTGAAACGCTATAGCATGGAGCTATGTAAGCCAGCTAAAACGCCTATGGCACAGGATTTTCAACATGAAGAAATCCAAAGTCCTGGATTTAGTAAGGAGATCTATCAATTGCTGATAGGGAGTCTATCGTATCTTAGCAATTGGTCGAGACCTGATATTTCATATAGCGTAAACCAATTAGCAAGGTATAATGCAGAACCAACAGATAGGCATTGGCAGGCTGCAAAGCGGATATTGAGATATTTAAAGATGACAATGCATTATGCATTATATTTAGAACCTAACCGTGATCTTACACTGAGCGCATATGCTGATGCTAGTTTCACTACTGATTTGACCACCAGAAAGTTTACATCAGGTATTGCGATAATGTTAGGTAATTGTTTAATAGGATGGAAGTCAATAAGGCAGAAGCATATTAGTTTATCCACTATGGAAGCAGAATTTTCATGCTTGTCACTAGTATGTACTGATTTAATTTACTACAAACAATTAATGATTGATGTAGGATTAAAGGTAGATTATCCTATTGTAATTTATGAGGATAACCAAGTTGTTATAAAAATGGCAACAAATTTAGCAGTTAAGACAAGATCGAAATATACTGATATTCGTTATTTGAACGTTCGTCAGAGTATTCAAAGTAATATGGTTCAGTTAGAATATTGAAAACAATGTTGCTGATAATTTCACCAAAGCGTAGGGTGCAATTAAACATAAAATATGTTGCGAAAGCTATGGCTTGAGAATTTGAACAGGTATATATTAGCCTGTCCAAAGGGGAGAATGTTAGGATATGGTGTAAACCTAACAAGTTGTCCAGGCAATATATGTGTTCTATCACTTTAAATGTATTCTGTAACTTCGGACTGATTTGAATGGCTAAAGACTTGGATTGACTAAAGACTATGCAATTGTTTTTCACTACCAAGTAAAAGCTTTGTTAAACCAGTTTGTATGTATTGTATTCATTGCTCTCAGTACCGTTTCTTTGTGCACTTACTCTGCTGGTTGGTAACACAACAATATCCTTAACAGGCATAGCATGGTTTGGTAGGTGTGGCAGAGGAAGGATACTGTAAAATCTCCATTCCCTCCCCAATTCAGGGGAAAGTTACTGCAAAATCCCCATTTCCTCCTGATCAGCTGGGACTCGAGAAGCAGAGAATAGATGAGGCAGGGCCAGTCAGAGGTGGTATTTACCAGTTCTCCGAACTACTCAAAATTTCCACTACTGGTTCTCCAGAACTGGTCAGAACCTGCTGAAACCCACCTCTGATCTCCCCTATTTCCTGTTCTGTGTGTTCCAGCAAAATTTCTGACTTTTTATTACCCTTTAGTGACTTAACACATATTTTTAAACACCTCAATTAATTCCTCACACATCCAAGACTCCATATTGCCAATTTAAGAAATTAACACTTTTGAATTATATCACATTTAATTAAAATTTACAATTTAATTAAAATTTACAGTCCATATAGTCTCTTTTTGTTTTCAAATAATGTCCAATTCAAGTATTTATCCAGTCCATTCTAAGTTAAAGATTTGTTATCTTCCACAGTTGTTGAGAATTGAAACCAAGCAATGTAGAAAGACGAATACTCCTTAAAAGTTCCCCGTTTCCAAATTATCTTTTAGTAGTCAAGTTCACAGCTGTACTTTCTATTCTATCTTCCAACAAATATTGCAGTACTCTCTTTCCGCCAGCAGATGTCTCTCTCAAATCCACAATATTCTCGAACCAACTAAATGTCAAAGCTGTCAAAAATATTTTAAATCCACATAAAAAATACTTTTCCTTGGATTTTCTTTTATTATTTTTAGTTTCTCCAAATCCAATTATAGATACGAAAACTTTCTTGGGCTTTAATATTCTAGCTTCCTCTTTGTTCTTCTCCCTCCATAGAATTTCCCAAGTGCCAATTAGCCGCTCATTTCAGCTCTGGGACACCTTTTAATGTTCCAATTCAAAATTTTCTTTTACCTGTGAGTTGGCCAATCACTCACCCGGTACCAGCACTCCATTCAAACACCGCTCCTGCACAAAGATTTAGTCCAGTTGCCCCAGCTTCAGAGTGGTCATTTTACAATGGCTGCCACCCCTGCTGCCAGTCTGAAGAGCTGCCTCTGACCTTTCGAGGACAGACCTTGCCTGTTCCTCTTCGTCGTCCGAGACTCCTCTCCTTTCAAACCATCCCTACAGGACAGTTCCGGTCCGAAGACCCCCCGACAATGGTTTGTCCGGCTGGATTTTCATGGAGCTTGTCAGAGCCCGCTATTTTTTCAGCCAGTGTTGCCGCGACGCTTCCAGTTTCAGCAGTACTAATACTTCAGATGTATTCATATATTCATATTCCTATCCAGGATTGTATTAGCTTTTTTGCCTGCTGCTGGCTCATATTCAAGCGATCATCCACTAGGACTCCAAGGTTCCTCTCACAGTTACTGTTTTGAGTCAGGTCTTGCCTAATCTGTACCTTTGATTTCTCCTGCCTAAATGTAAAGCTTTGCTTTTCTCCACATTGAAATTCATTTTGTTGGATAGGGCCCATTGTTCAAGTTTGTCAAGATCTTTTTAGATCCTGAGTTTGTCCTCTGGTGTACTGGTTATTCCTGCTAGCGTCATCTGCAAATTTGATGAGTTCCCCTTTTATTCCTTCATCTAAGTCATTGATAAAGATATTGAAGAGTACTGGGCCTAAGACGGAGCTTTGTGGTACCTCACTGCTTACTTCTCTCCATGTGGATGTAGTACCATTAAGGATTATTCATTGAGTACAGTTTGTTAGTCAGCTACAAATTGATCTGGTGGTGATGTTGTCTATTCCACATTTTTCTAGCTTATCAAAAAGTAGATTGTGGTCCACTTTGTCAAATACCGTACTGAAATCCAAGTATACTATGTCCACAGCATTTCGCTGGTCTACTAATTTAGTGACTTTATCAAAGAATGAAATAAGATTGGTTTGCATTATCTGTTTTTAACAAACTTGTGCTGGCTACTAGTTATAATTTTATTTGCTTCTAGTTGTTCGCAGATCTGTTTTTTGATTATCTTTTCCAGGATCTTCCCAGATATTGATGTTAGACTAATTAGTCTGTGGTTTCCTGGGTCTGTTCCTCCCCCCCATTTTTTTGGGGGGGGGGAGATGGGAACCACATCAGCACTTTTCCAATCCTCAGGTACTTCCCCTGTGCTCCAGGATTTTTGAAAGACATGGTACAGTGGTTCTGAGATAACATCTGCCAGCTCCTTTAGAAATCTGGGATGTAATCTGTCAGGTCCCAGTGATTTATATTCATCAAGGTCAGACAGGTGTTCTCTTGCCATTTTTTTGCCTATTTTAATTTTTATTTCTAGTTGTCTTTTACAGTAGTTTTTTCGGTACGTTGGGCTATAATTTCTTTTTATATGAAGACTGATGCAAAGAATGAGTTAAGCAGCTGTTTTCTCCCTACTGCCAGTTACTTCCTTGCCATCTTCTCTCTTTAGTGGACTTACTGTTTGTTTCCTTAACTTTTTTCTTGTTATAAATATGTTGAAACTTTTTCAATTATCTTTGACTTTTGTAGCAAGCCTTAGTTCACTCCGAGTCTTTGCTTTCCTGACTTCCTCTTTGCATGTTCTGGCTATCTGCTGATAATCAGCCCTAGTTACATGTCCCTCTTTCCATTTTCTGTGCTTGTCCTTTTTGTCTTTCAGTTTGTCAGAGAGATCTTTGTGCAGCCATGCTGGTTTCTTATTGAATTTCTTGTTTTTCTTTTTCAGTGGTATTGTGCTGGAATGGGCTTTTATGATCACATTTTTCAGTTTCCCAGCTTCTTGAGGTTTTTTTTTCTCTTTAGGATTTTCATCCATGGACTCTTTCCTAGGGTCTCTCCAAGTTTGTTAAAATCAGCTCTTTTAAAGTTTAAAACACTGGTTTGATTATTTTCTATTGCTTGTGTTATATTGAATTCCAGTATGATGTGGTCACTTTCACTCAAAGTTCCAGCAATTTCAACTCCATCACTTCTTAGTAAGAATTAGGTCCAGTATAGCTTTACTTCTAATTCCCTTCTCTACCTTTTGGATGATAAAGGTGTCAGTTAGATTGGTTAGAAATGTTTGATCTCCCACTCGCTGCAGAGTTGGTCTCCCAGTTGATATCTGGATAGTTAAAGTCTCCCATTACTACTGTGGTATACTTCCTACATACATTTGTTAACTGGTTGGCAAAGAGTTCATCTATTTCTTCTGATTGGGCCATCAAAAGAAATAGATGAACCCCTCACTGGGCCATCTCACAAAAATGTCAACATATCCAATGTTCCATTAGCCAATTTTGCAGGAAAAATACAATAGTCTATTAATAGATTTTAGAATATATTTATTTTAATCCTCTCTTATATTTTCAAACACAACTAAAATAGAACCTTATTATGTTTTCTTTCTTTTAATTTGAGTTAAAATGTAATAAGAAGGATACTGCTTAGATCTCTTTCGGAATTTTTAAAGTTGCTGAATAACTTTTCATGTAGAATTCATAGTGTTTAAATCAGAAGCTGCAAGCCTCCATCTACAACCAAAACAAGGCCTGTTACATAAGGAGTTTCTAAAAGGAATGCAATACTTTGGGCAACTTCCTGTGGCTGACCAAATCTTCTAAGAGGAATTGTTTTTTTCAGCTCTTCTTCTTTCAAATGGGCTGTCATATCTGTATGAATGAAGCCTAAAAAAAGAAGAGGGAGGAGTTTATGAAATAAAATTCTCCTGGCATTAGTGTTATATGACTTCAAAATGCATATATCACAGCTGGACAACTATGAGTCATTTCAAGAAAAATAATTGCATTGAAGTTAAAAAGGCAGTTGTACACAGATCTGACGGAGGTTTACATACTTCCTACTTTACTACATACTGCAAACACACTCTTAAAACTAATTGAAATATTTTATACATGGTATAGACACAAAAACACACATACATTATCATAGAAGGATAATTCATATTCATAGTCTTAATGTTTATTTGCATGCCCATTCAGCAGTCTGACAGTTCTTAGTAGGACTTGCTCCAAATAAAGTATATGCAGAATTGCAATTTTAGCGAAGTATAATGAAGAGACATGCACATTTAATAAAATCAGCAGAGATTATGATTGAGAAATATATTTTTCTCTTGGGATGTAAACCTGGAAGTTTTACTCAGAATCTGTACACTGTGTGCACAATTATTAGGCAAGTGAGTATTTTGACTCACTATGCATAATTTTATGCACATTTTCCACCTCCATGCTATATAAACTTGAATCCTCAGGTAATGTGTATTTGTGTAATGAGGGAGGGTGTGGCCCAAGATCAACACCCTATATCAAGGTGTGCATAATTATTAGGCAGTTTCTTTTCCTCAGGCAAAATGGGCTTAAAAAGAGATTTAACTGACTCTGAAAAGTTAAAAATTGTAGAAAGTCTTTCAGAGGGATGCAGCACTCTTGAAATTGCTAAGATATTGGGGCATGATCACAGAACCATCACACATTTTGTTGCAAATAGTCAACAGGGTCACAAGAAACGTGTTGAGAAAAAAAGACACAAATTAACTGTCAAAGATTTGAGAAGAATCAAGTATGAAGCTACCAGGAACCCATTATCCTCAAGTGCTGTCATATTCCAGAACTGCAACTATCTGGAGTGCCCAGAAGTACAAGGTATTCAGTGTTCAGAGACATGGCCCAGGTAAGGAAGGCTGAAACTCGACCATCACTGAACAAGACACATAAGTTGAAACGGTAAGACTGGGCCAAGAAATATCTGAAGACAGATTTTTCAAAGATTTTATGGACTGATGAGATGAGAGTAACTCTTGACAGACGAGATGATTGGGCCCGTAGCTACATCAGTAATGGTCACAGAGCTCTACTTCGACACTGACGCCAGCAAGGTAGGGTAATAGTATGAGCTGGTATTATGAAATATGAGCTAGTTGGACCTTTTGGGGTTGAAGATGGGACTCAAAATCAACCTACTGCCAGTTTTTAGAAGACACTGTGGTACAGGAAAAAGTCTGCATCTTTTAAGAAGACCATGATTTTTATGCAGGACAATGCTCCAACACATACATCAAAGTATTCCACTGTATGACTAGCCAGTTTTTCATTTTCAATTTTTTTTAAATACACATGGAAAAAGAAACTGATACTATTGTGATCTGTAGAACACGTTCCATGTATACACTTATGTCCATAGAATACCCAAACTATATATGTACCAAATGTAAATTAATCAAGTTACTAGAAGAAAAAGTAAAGAGTCTAGAGGAAACTCTAACCACTCTGAAATTCAACCTACAAAATGAGAAACCTCAAATCTTGCAAGATGAATATGCCCAAATTGAACATAATAATGAGCAAACAACTTCTAAAAGAATTGATCCTTAGTGGAAGAAGACCTATTGGAAACATGTCACTCATAGAAAAAAACACAAACTTTGTATACAATCCCTGTACAACCCAACCCACTTTGATGCAGCCCCACTGGTGCTAAGCAATCAATTTCATGGACTCTCCCTAAAAGAAAACATGCAGACACATTGAGAATAAGTATCATTAAGTGTCCCTAAAAAAGTAGCACCATCAAATGCTTCTGTGATAGATAGAAAAATACCCCAAACCTCCCTAAGAAAAAAAGGGCGAGTGTTGGTGATAGGAGATTCAATTCTCAACCTAACCAAAATGAGAGAACTAGTTGGTGCCACGGCGGGAATGGCTGAAAATAGTGGAGCTCCGCCGAGCTCCATGAAAATCAGCTGGTATCTGCTTGCCGGGAGACCCTACGGGGTCAAAGCCACCCTGGAGGGCTGGGGAAGGAAGGAAAGGTGCTTTGTCAACCATGAGGAAACTGCAATTTCCTTGTTAGGTCCGAAGAAAGCTCTACCAAACAGCTTTTTGACGATGGACATTTTTGGCAAGTCACAAGCTGTGACAACTGGGACAATAATTGTGCTGAAGCGGTTTGTGGACAGAGCATTGAAACTGGGTGAGACAACTTCCAACTTTTATTCTAGAGATCTAACCCAATGGTGAAATGTAAAATCTGTTACTACCGGTGGGCGTGGCTTGGTGGGGGGTAATGTGACTGGATGGGCATGGCCAGCTTTCTTTTTTCTTTTTACTTTTAAAAGCATTTTTTCTACATCATCTTTGGCCAAAGAGGTTGTTAAAAAATGCTTTTAAAAGGCTCTGCCATCAGGCAACTCAACTGGGATCATCAGAGCCTTTTAAAAGCATTTTTTTTTACAACCTCTTCAGCCAAAGAGGTTGTAGAAAACATGCTTTTAAAAGGCTCTGACGATCCCAACTGAGCCGCGTAATCATCAGAGGCTTTTTTTTTACTTTTAAAAACATTTTTTCAGCAAAAATGCTTTTAAAAGTAAAAACAAGCTTCTGATGATCGCGTGGCTCAGCTGGGCATGGGGGGGGCAGGGATTTTTGCTACCGGTTCTCCAAACCACCCGCCGCTATTGCTACCGGATCGGGAAATCCGGTCCGAACCGGGAGCATTTCACCCCTGATCTAACCTAAGTAAAAGAATTTTAAAAAATAATCTCCAAACATTAAGAAAGCAGCGACTGGATACATAGACAAAGATTAAAGACTCAGAAGTGAAGCTTTAAAACATAAAAAGCCTGGAAAAGTTTTTTTCCGGGGGGGAAGGAATGAGTACAAATTGGGAAATAGTATTATATACACTGAGGTATAAAAGAATCTATTATAGCTACAATGTGTATATTAAGATTAGTCGGAAGACAAAGATTATGTATATTGGATTGTATTATTAATATTAGCATTGAGTAAAAAATATATTGACCCAGTCAGTACACTGTTCACAAAATATGTATGGTTGTTAAAGGAAAATTACAAATAAAACATATATTAAACAAAAAGAACCTAACCAAAATAATACAACCCACAGATTATCAACCTTTTCTACTACTACACATAGGGACAAATGACACAAAAACCAATATTGAGTGATTACGAGCAGCTAGGCAAGAAAGTCAAGGATTTAGGTGCACAAGTAGTTTTTTCATCTGTACTGCCAATGAAAGGACAACATCCGGTAAGAGTACAAAGAATTTAGAAGTGAATCACTGGTTAAAGGGTTGGTGTTGCCAAAAAAACTTTGGATTCCTGGATCATGGTCTGTACTATCTCCATGATGGGCTTTTGGCAAGGGATGGGCCGCACCTCACAAGGACTGGGAATAATGTTTTCGGAAAACGACTGGCTCAACTTATCAGGAAAGCTTTAAACTAAAATTGAGGGGGGAGAGTGGCAAATCTTTAGGATCTCCAGGACCTAATTCCAAGCAAAAAACCCCAGAAAGGAAGTCAAATAATGAAGTAAAGAGGGATGGGAAGGAAGACAAACTCAAACACCAAATAGGAGACATAGGAAGCATATCCAGAGTCAAACATAAAGATCTCAAGTGCCTATATACAAATGCACAAAGTCTGGGGAACAAACAGGGTGAACTTGAACTATTAATACATGTGATATAGTTGATATAGTTGGAATAACAGAAATTTGGTGGGATGAAACCTGTGACTGGAACATACTGATAGAAGGCTATAAATTGTTCAAAAAAACCCAGACCCCATAAAAGGTGGAATTGCACTGTATGTAAAGGACCACTATATTGCTACAGAAATGCATGAAACCAAAGATGAAAACCTACTAGAATGCATATGGATCATTATAAAAGAAAAAAAGAATGACATTGCCATAGGTGTATACTATAGGCCACCCAATCAAGCAGAAAAAATAGATGTCCTTTTTGCTAACCAACTAACAAATATATGTAGGAAACACACTACAATAGTAATGGGGGACTTCAATTACCCTGACATCAATTGGAAGACTAATTCTGCACCAGGTAAGAAATCAAATAGGTTCCTAACCAACCTAGCTAACAACTTTGTTGTCCAAAAGGTAGAGGAGACAACTAGAGGGATAGCCATACTGGACTTAATACTTACAAACAGAGAAGACGTGATAGAGGGAGTTGAAACTGCAGGAACCGTAGGTGAGAGTGACCATGTCATAACAGAATTCAACATAACACAAACACAAGCAATAGAACATAATGATACCAGAGTCTTAGATTTTAAAAGAGCTGATTTTAATAAACTCAGAGAGAACTTGGGAAAGATTCCTTGGTTGAAAATCCTAAAGGGGAAAACAACTCAAGTATCTTGGGAAACTCTGAAAAAATATCATAAAAGCCCAGACCAGCACAATACCAATGAGAAAGAAAAACAAGAAATCCAAGAAGAAACCAGCATAGCTGCATAAAGATCTCTCTGACAAATTGAAAGACAAAAAGGACAAGTACAAAAAATGGAAAGAGGGACACACAACTAAGGCAGAATATCAGCAGATAGCCAGAATCTGCAAAGACAAAGTCAGGAAAGCAAAGGCTCAGAATGAACAAAGACTTGCAACAAAAGTCAAAGATAATAAAAAAGTTTCTTCCAACATATAAATAACAAGAAAAAAAATTCAAGGAAACAGTTGGTCCACTAAAGAGAGAAGACAGCAAGGAAGTAATAGGCAACAGAGAGAAAGCACAGCTGCTTAACTCATTCTTTGCATCGTTTTCATGCAAAAAGAAACTATAGCCCAACCTACCAAAAACGTAACTGTAAAAGACAGACTGGAAATAAAAGTTAAAATAAGCAAAAAAAATAGTAAGAGAACACATGTCTGATCTTGATGAATACAAATCACCGGGACCTGACAGACTACATCGCAGAGTTCTAAAGGAGCTGACAGATGTCATCTCAGAACCACTGTACCACATCTTTCAAAAATCCTGGAGCCCCAGGGAACTACCCTGTTTCCCCAAAAATAAGACATCCTTGATAATAAGCCCAATCAGGCTTTTAAGTGCATGCGCTAAAATAAGCCTCCCCCTGAATATAAGCCCTCCCCGAAAATATTTAAACGCAGAGCTGGAAATCAGGTAAGATGGCAAAGGGAGCCCCATCTTGCTCCACACGCCCCAAAATAATAAGACCTCCCTGAAAATAAGGCCAAGCGCTTATTTCAGGGTTCAAAAAAATATAAGACAGGGTCTTATTTTCGGGGAAACACAGTACCAGAGGACTCAATCAATCATTTATTATTATTACAGTCTTAGATGGGAAACAAATAAAAGCACTCCGTATATATTTACTTAAGACTTCTAGTTTAAAATAATAAATGGCAACTAAATCTATAATAAAATCCAGTGTCCATTATACATGGTCTGACTATACAATAGTTGCAAACTGTGTAGCCGGTTGTGGGTTCAACGCTAAAAAGGAAATGGCTAAGCAGTGCAAAGGTTAGCCACAGTTGTTATATACATCACTATGGTGAAGAAGACACGTATTTGTGACAAATCCCCAGTGCTGCTGCGCAGAATCTGGCCACCTGTGCTGTAGTTATGGCCTGTTCATCCTTAAGCAGCCACTGAACATAGGTAGTGTCAAAGCGGCCAGGATACCTTGCAGTTATTGGCAGAATGTTTTTTCCTAATCTCCATATAAAAGGAACATCTAAGGAGCATGTGTCCCACAGTCTCCACCTCTCCTGAGCTGCAGGGACAGAGTCTTTCCATGAATGGTATTCTTTTATACTTGCCATACAGAACAGCCAATGGAAGCGCATGGCACCATGTAAGTGCAAATACTTTTTGGTGGTTTGCTGATTCCAACTGACTAAGTTGGCAGGAGCAACAAACATCTAGTGGCATCTGGAGCCAGGAACAGCGGAGCTTTCCCTAAATCCACCTGCCTCTCGATGTCCTCCACCCTTTGTTGCAAGGTTTGTCTTGCTAGATCATAGTCCATCTTAAGTATTAAAGCTGGGGAGAAACCTAATTTGGCAAGGTTGGACTTGACAGCCTTGATCCATGATGAAGAGAATTTGTCTTGGAGAATTAATGGAGCAAGACCTTGCAGAAAGAAGTTAAGCTTTATCCAGAGATTTAAAGACACTATATAGATTCTTGCTTTGACTTTTATCAATCCTGTCTCCAGGCACAGAAGAAAACTTGAAGCTGACGGTCCGAGCAAGGTCCCATAAAGGAGCTGAGCTAGCGACTTGCCTACAAAAAACTTAATAGCAGCAGGGACATAGTATCCTCCCTTTGTGCAGAAAAAATTAAGAATGGTGCTCACTGATCTTTGACCCAAGGCAGCTGCATATTCTCCATGTGCTTTTCTTGAACCATTGGCCTGAATGACTACCCCCAGGTATTTGAAGGTGGTTACCTGCTCTATTTTGTGGCCATTAGATACCATGAATAAAGTTTTGGCCTTTTTGCAAAGGCCATGATCTTTGTTTTCTCATAATTTATGTCCAGTTTATTATTATTACAGTACTGGAGAAGGGCTTGCAAGGCTCTTTTAAGGCCTACTGGTGTCCTGGAGAGGATCACAGTGTCGTCTGCATAGAGCAGGAGGGCAATGCTTCGGTCACTTATTTTTGTGGGTTGGTGATTTGATTTGTTTAGCCATTTTATCATGTCATTTATGTAAAAGTTGAAAAGCAGGGGGGCCACAATGCACCCGTTCAACCCCCTTTTGAGTTTTAACTGACTTTGAGAGGGATATTACATATTACATATTATTATATTACACCTCATATTACACCTTACCTTGAGGGATGTTTTAGTATGTAGGGCACGTAATAGATGAAGAAGCCTGTGGTCAACTGAGGCAGCTTCCAGCTTCTCTCATAGCTTACTCCTAGTAACTGTATCAAAGGCTGCCTTGAGATCTATAAAACCGGCGTATAATGATACGGGTCTATTTGAGATGCATTTTTCAATCAGGTGATGAAGAACTAAGCACTGATCGGTGGTGCCTCTCCCCTCTCTAAACCCGGCTTTCTTTTCAGCAATCAAATTCTCAAAATCCTTTAGTTTATCTTGGAGGTGTTTGTCGTAAAGTTTGCTGATTATGTTTAGCAGACTTATTGGTCTATAATTGGCAGGGTCAACTCTTTTTCCCTTTTTAAAAATTGGGACAATTGCCAAGCCCCAATCTTCTGGGACATAGCCAGTGGAATCAATATAAGTGAATAACGCCGCCAGAACTGGTATCCATCACTCCAAATTGTTCTTCAGTAATTCAGCAGTAACCGAGTCAGCTCCTGGAGCCTTCCCAGTCCTGAGTTGGCCAATGAGCGGTTTGATTTCGTACTCTGAGACTGGGGGCCATTTAGGTAAGTCCTTCATTGTAGACCTTATATTCTCACCGGACGGATCTTCGTACATTCTCCGAAAGTGAAGTTCCCAGGTTGTAGGAGGTATGTGGATGTCTAATGGGGTATGAATTCTGTCAGGGTGTCTAGCTATTAGACACCAGAATAGAGAGGAGTTCTTTTGCTTTGCAGCCATAATAAGCTGTTCCCAGGAGGACCTTGTGTCTTGTCTCTTCTTAAGAGCAATCAATTGCTTATATTGTTTTTTGAGGGTAATAAGATGTTTAAGACTTGTTTTATTACCATTCCCAGTCTTGCTTTTATACATCTTATAAGCCAAAGTGACAGCTTTCTTGGCTTCTACATAATCCTTGTCAAACCATGGTTTGGAGGTGATACAAGGCCTCTTAGCTGAAAAGTTCCAGTCATGTACTAGTATTGATTGTAGCTTATGAACTATATTTTTATATGGTTCTAGTAAATCTTGGGAAGGATTGGTTGTAATAAAGGCTGAGCAAAGTTTTTGAAGATTGTCCTCTGATAGAGCTCTTCTCACCTTCTGGTCAAGTTGTTGGGACCATTTGACCCTACATCTTGTTGGGCCTGCTGGAGAAATTGCAGGAATAAATTGGTCCCCGAAGAGCATCTGCTGGATGGGGGGCTTCATGTATATACATAAAGGTAGATTATCGCTTTCCAGGTAAGGTAGGACTTCAAAATTTTCTACATAATGTAATCAGTCCATAGAAGTTAGGATATAATCAATGGTGCTGGTTTTGGACTCTGCCATAAATGTAATCTCGCCAGGGTAGTCGCCAGCCCAAGAGCCATTGGATATATAAAGGTTGAGTTTATTCACCATCTTTGCAAGACAGAGGCCAGCGAAATTGCTCTCTTGTCTTTAGAGAGAGGTGTGAGGGAGGAGCTGGTTCTTATGGGAACCTCCAATGGTAGATAATGATGATAGTATATAGTCCAATCTAGCATTGGTCCCAATCTAGCATTGAAGTCTCCCCCCAGTAAGACCCTGGCTTTTGGATGGTCAGGTGGAGTTTACTAATATAATATTCCAATTCCATCCATATTGCAGTGATTTCAGCTTTTCTTACCGATGGTGGAAGATAAACATTAATTATTAAGAGCAGGACTGAGTCCATCTTGAGGAGAAGGGCCATAGCCATATGTTTTACTGGGGCAATAAGAATGGGCTCTGCTCTCAAATTGGTAGAAATGAAAATACCCAGCCCTCCCTTCAGTCTTCCTGGCCTTGCTTCTAGCTTATGCGAGTGATAACCATTTAACAGAAGGTCATCCGTGGTCCAGGTCTCTTGCACCAAAATGATATCCTTATCTATCAGAGGATCAGGATAATTTAGGTCTCTAAAAGCTGGGTACCACCCAGCTACATTCCATGACATAATACTTAAGGTGTTTTTCTTGCACTGGTCCTCATCTTTTGCAGCTCATCAGGAAATTTGATTTATACAAATGGAAATTGTAGGGTTGTTGCAATGGATTGAGGTGTCATCACACATGAAATTGGCCTTCTCTAAAAGGAGGGAAGTCCCATCTAAATCCTGTATAGACTCCTGAGAAAAGTATTCAAAGTAAGAGGTTTTAACACCAGCTAACAAGGCTTGCCACTCCGGTGCCTCTTCTCTAGGTGTAGAGCAGGGGGTTATTAGGTCATGCGCCATTCGGCTTTGAAATAATGACACTGACGTGGGGCCTCTCTCGATCTCTTGATGTGGTGCTAAAGGTATCATAGGATAATCACGTAAGGATGCTAGCATCTCCTTCTCTACTGGGTTCTCTAATGGCTCCTGTATATCTTGGCTTCTGTTTTCCATGATCTCATATTCATGCAAACCCTTTCTTCTTGGGGAAGAAGTAAGAGGCTCAATTATTGGGGAAACTAGATCTATAAGCAGTTTAGCTGTATTGATTATGATCAATAAGGATTTCTTTAAATTTTCTAACTTGAATAATATGTTATCTTGTTCTTTCTTTGGGAGAGCACCAAAAGCATTAATGAGACCAGTTTCTCTGCTGTTAAGTACATCTTCACCGAACAAGGCTGGCTTACTCCCACTTTCTTCCTCTCTCTTTCCCAAGGTTGAGAATGCGGAAGAGACAGCAACTTGGGAGCTTACATGTTGACAATTAAGGGTTTAACCCTTTCCTCACAGAAAACTCTGATGGGAAAGATTTGAAAGGAGGCTAGATGTGCCTTCATCTTAAATAGCATCAGCGGGATGGTGGGCTGCTTGAAAGACAGAAGTATTCACTTCCAATTTGGGGCCTCTGGAAGCCACTCTGCACCACGGAGATCAATCTGCCCCCAGTGACAGTGAAGAAGCTGGCTTAGGGAATTTAATATAGCACTCTTGGTATTCCAGCATCCATAATTAAGTCTGTTCATATGGATTCTGAGAGCAACCTGATGTGTTTGTAGTGAGCGATGTGATTGGTGTGATTGTAGGGGAGATGCTTTATTGTCTTCCAATGAAACTTCTCTGTTAATACGTCCTCCTCTTGTTGCCTTGTCTGGAGAAGGGCTGTTTTTCTGAGTGGGCTGCCACTTTTTAGCAGGCTCTTTAACTGTTTCCCTGGGTCTTTGCTCTTTTTCCTCTTCCTTATCCTGAGTATGGGATTTACCCAAGTCTGCTGTGAGGACGTTAGTGGGAGTGCCTGTAGCCCATTGTTGAGCTTGCAGAAAAACAGCTATATCTTTTTTCATTGTTATATCTTTCTACATCATGTTGGATGGTTATTAGTTGCTCAAATATTGAAACTGTTTGCGCTGTGAGAATACATTGCTTTGCCACAAACTCTGTTGTATTCTCCCACGGTAAGCTCTCCACACTTAATTAGTTTGTTGTTTGCCTTTTTTTTTAGTCTTTATTTCAGCCTCCATATCGGTTGTAGCTGGGCTCGTTATTTGTGAAAACAGCTGGCTGTCATTTTGCTCGCCTCCCCCCGGATCGGGAAAATCTAGTATCTGCTGTTTTGTCAGATCTCTTTGCAGGTCCTGTTCTAACCTCTCAAGATTGTTGGAAGTGGAGGGGGGATAGTTTTACTTACTTGCCAGCAAAATACTCCTCAATTTTTGGTTGTTTTGCATTCTTCCCTGGTGGAAGAAATCCCGGGCTGGTGCCATGGTGCTTCTTTCTTTTCCCCATGCTTTATTAATCCACAGCAACCAAAACTTTGTCTGTGTTGTGGTCTACACTGTTATCATCTCCAAGAAGTATTATTTAAATAAAAAGTATCCAATGGGGGTACTAAAAATTGATAAAATAAAATAAAACCAAGAGGAGCTGCTGCAAGCATGCTCTGGCAACAGCAGCAGCCCCCTTTGCAGGTATTTAAGAAACAGACTGGAAATAAAAGTTAAAATAAGCAAAAAAACCAGTAAGAGAACACCTGTCTGATGTTGATGAATACAAATCACCAGGACCTGATGGATTACACCCCAGAGTTCTAAAGGAGCTGGCAGATGTCATCTCAGAACCATTGTACCACACCTTTCAAAAGTCCTGAAACACTGGGGAACTACCAGAGGACTGGAAAAGAGCTGATGTGGTTCCCATTTTCAAAAAAGAGGGGAAAAAACAGTACCAGGAAACTACAGACCGATCAGCCTAACATCAATACCTGGGAAGATACTGGAAAAGATAATAATAAAAAAAAAAAACAGATCTGCCAACATCTAGAAACGAGTAAAGTAATAACTAGCAGTCAGCACGGGTTTGTTAAAAACAGATCATGTCAAACCAATCTTATTTCATTCTTTGATAAAGTCACTAAATTGGTAGACCAGTGAAATACTGTGAACATAATATACTTAGACTTCAGCAAGGCATTTGACAAAGTAGACCACAACCTACTTCTTGGTAAGCTAGAAAAAAGTGGGATAGATAGCATTACTACCAGATGGATTCATAACCTGATGACAAACCGTATTCAACGAGTAGTCCTTAATGGGTCTACATCTACATGGAGGGAAGTAAGCAGTGGGGTACCACAAGGTTCTGCCTTAGGCCCAGTACTCTTCAATATCTTCATAAACGACTTAGATGAGGGAATAGATGAAGGGGAACTTACCAAATTTGCAGATGATACTAAGCTGGCAGGAATAGCTAACACCCTAGAAGATAGTCTCAAGATCCAAATGGATCTTGACAGATTTGAAAATTGGGCCCTATCTAACAAAATGAAATTCAATGTAGAGAAAAGTAAAGTCTTACACTTAAGCAAGAAAAAGCAAAAATACACATATATATTGGGTGAAACCAGGCTTAATAGCAGTAACTGTGAAAGGCATCAACTGTGCATGGCGAGTCTAGTGAAGAGAAGGACCGGGGAGACATGATAGCAGTGTTCCAATATTTGAGGGGCTGCCACAGAGAGGAAGGAGTCAAGCTATTTTCCAAGGGCCTGAAGGCCAGACAAGGAATAATGGATGGAAACTGATCAAGGAGAGATTCAACCTAGAAATAAGGAGAAATTTTCTGACAGTGAGAACAATCAACCAATGGAACAGCTTGCTTTCGAAAGTTGTGGGAGCTTCATCACTAGAGGCTTTCAAGAAGAGATTGGACTGCCATTTGTCAGAAATAGTGTAGGGTCTCCTGCTTAGGCAGGGGTTGGACTAGATGACCTACAAGGTCCCTTCCAACTCTGTTGATCTGTTAAATATCTGTTAAAATAAATGAGATTGGCAAATTTTCATTTTTCATTTAGTTGCATAATAATTATGCACACTAATAGTTGCCCAATAATTGTGCACAAATAGATATTCTCCTAAGAAAGCCAAAACCTCACTTTTACTTTCTTAAATATTCAGGTTTGAGGTTTATTAACATTTTGGATTGACAGAGAGCACTGTAGTTGTTCAATAATAAAATTAATCCTCAAAAATACAACTTGCCTAATAATTGTGCACACAGTATAGTTTGAAAATGGTATTAGTATGAAAACAGTACATCAAGAGAAGAGGAATATTTATATGTACCAATATGTACATTGATGCTCAAGCACAGTACTACAGTATCTTCACTTTTTCTTTAAAATGTCCATATGCATTTATATTATATATGGACATACTTTCAGGTATCCAGTATTTCTTTATTCCTGCTATCTAACACCATTTGGCAGGATCTCAAAAAAAAAAAAAAAAACACCTTGTGTGGCCACTTCAAGTGCCTCCCATATGTGTATGCGTCAGGACTATCACTGACGTAAATTCACCATTATCTGGAAAAAAATTGTATACAAGTACCCCTAGCAACCATTTTAATTTTCTTTAACTACTAAATATGAAGCTGATACAATTGTGCAATAGAAATTTTGGAGAAATACCCACTGAATCTTTTATATAGCTATGTGCCCATGTTTTGAGACTTTCATGTTCAAAAAATATGAATCTTATGTGACAAAGAATAGGTAACTGAACCCAAAACTCACCTGGAGCAACCATGTTGACTTGAATGTTCTTTTGTGCTACTTCTTTAGCAAAAGAGCGTGAAAATCCAACTAATCCTGCTTTGCTAGCACTATATGCACTTTGACCTGCATTGCCTTTTAATCCAACAATACTTCCTAAAATAAACATAAAAGTAATAAAGCTTTTCAAAAGTTCAAAATTTGTAATTGTACACATTCAATTTACAATAACAGTATTGAATATTGATAACTTTTAATTTAAAAAGTTGCCCATTTTTTTCAATTTGTTTGAAGGACTTACAATGAAGATTCAAGACTATGGCTAAACATATTTTTCATTCAGTTTTAAAACAGAAAATGTAGTAAAGACTTAAATAGCTTTATTTTTTTCTGTACAGATTGATTTTATTTATTTTATATTATTTCAAGTATGTATAAAAAGTATATATATATATATATATATATATATATATATATATGTGTGTGTGTGTGTGTGTGTGTGTGTGTGTGTGTGTAGGTCTTTGGTTATTCGGGTCTTCTCCCACGTAAAATTGGAAGTGTCTTGGCGACGTTTCGACGAAGTCTCATTCGTCATCTTCAGGCTGGTGTTCTCGGCTTCGTGCTTCCAGGAGCAATGTGAGATCGCAGCTGTCTCTTCCTTTTAACTGCTAGTGGGGGTGTGAGCTGATTGGGTGGGAACTTGGCTGTGTTCTGATTGGGTGGAGGTGTGTTCTGATTGGTTAGGGGCTTGGCTGTGCTCTGATTGGATGGGGGGTTGGTTGTGCTCTGATTGGCTGGGGGTGTGTTCTGTTTGGGTGGGGGCTTGGTTGTGCTCAGCTTAGTCTGAGTTGCAGGGGGATTTGAGCTGGTGAGCTGCGTTGTTGTTGTTTGGCTTCGTGTTTGTGGCTGTGCGAGCTCTTCATGGTGGGTGTCAGTCTGCTTCATGTATGGATTGGAGGGGTTTAAAGTGGCTAATGATGCAGCTGCGGTCTGGCTTCTGGTCCTTGGTCGTGGCTCATTATCAGTGTGGGTTTGAGTCTGCTTTCTGCGTGGATGTGTGGTGGTGACATCAGGTGTGGCTCTCGTGAGTGTGGGTCTGGTGTCATTCGTCGTGTTAGGGACTCGTTTGTCAATAAGGGCGGGTTTCCAAATGGCTGGTAGGCGGGAGGTATCGTCTCGTTTGTTCATGCTGTGTGGGCGTTTTTCTATCTCGATGGCTTCTCTGATTATTCTGTTGTTAAAGTGTTCAGTTTTGGCGATAGTTCTTGTCTTTTTAAAGTCAATATCATGTCCTGTGGCTTTAAGGTGTTGGACCAGGGAAGAAGTTGGTTCCTCTTTTCTGACTGAGTTCTTGTGTTCTTCTATGCGTGCACTTATTCGTCTGTTGGTTTGTCCGATGTATGTGGTGGGGCAGGCGGTGCATGGGATTTCATATACTCCTTGATTTTCTAACTCAATTTTGTCTTTGGGGTTCCTTAGGATGGTGGATATTTTTCGGTTTGTGAAGAATGCTGTCTTGATGTTATGTTTGTGGAGGATTTTGCTTATTCTGTCTGTGGTGCCTTTTATGTATGGGAGGAGGGCTTTGACGTTTTCTTGTTCTCTGTCTTGGATTTTAGTGGGGGTTTCTTTTTGGATTAGGTTGGTGATCTTATTTCTTTGGAATCCATTGGATGTTAGTACGTTAGTGAGAGTGTGTAGTTCGGTTTTTAGGTGTTGTTCGTCAGCTAAGCGTTAACGCATAGAAGAACACAAGAATTCAGTCAGAAAAGAGGAACCAACTTTTTCCCTGGTCCAACACCTTAAAGCCACAGGACATGATATTGACTTTAAAAAGACCAGAACTATCGCCAAAACTGAACACTTTAACAACAGAATAATCAGAGAAGCCATCGAGATAGAAAAACGCCCACACAGCATGAACAAACGAGACGATACCTCCCGCCAGCAGCCATTTGGAAACCCACCCTTATTGACAAACGAGTCCCTAACACAACGAATGATACCAGACCCACACTCACGAGAGCCACACAGGATGTCACCACCACACATCCACGCAGAAAGCAGACTCAAACCCACACTGATAATGAGCCACGACCAAGGACCAGAAGCCAGATCACAGCTGCATCATTAGCCACTTTAAACCCCTCCAATCCATACATGAAGCAGACTGACACCCACCATGAAGAGCTCGCACGGCCACAAACACGAAGCCAAACAACAACAATGGAGCTCACCAGCTCAAATCCCCCTGCAACTCAGACTAAGCTGAGCACAACCAAGCCCCCACCCAAACAGAACACACCCAGCCAATCAGAGCACAACCAACCCCCCATCCAATCAGAGCACAGCCAAGCCCCTAACCAATCAGAACACACCTCCACCCAATCAGAACACAGCCAAGTTCCCACCCAATCAGCTCACACCCCCACTAGCAGTTAAAACGAAGAGACAGCTGCGATCTCACATTGCCCCTGGAAGCACGAAGCCGAGAACACCAGCCTGAAGATGACGAATGAGACTTCGTCGAAACGTCGCCAAGACACTTCCAATTTTACGTGGGAGAAGACCCGAATAACCAAAGACCTACATATATATATATATATATACTTTTTATACATACTTGAAATAATATAAAATAAATAAAATCAATCTGTACAGAAAAAAATAAAGCTATTTAAGTCTTTACTACATTTTCTGTTTTAAAACTGAATGAAAAATATGTTTAGCCATAGTCATTTTTTAAAGCAACAACAATATAAAGAATATTTTCAGTGCTAAAGTGGGAGGTATTATGAAACTGTTATAATGTTTGGAATTCTATGATTCTAAAGGAATCAAAGGAGAAGCACTGTTTTGTTTTGAAATACTGAAAGGGAAGAGAAAGCTTTTCTCTGGTGGAAGGCTCACCCCCAAAATGCCAAAAGTAAAGCATTAAATTATCATTTATTTTCAAAACCAACAGCCTGCAGTGAGTCCTTGGTCTCTTGCATCCAGAAGACCCATGAGTACCAGCTACAAGGTGACAAAGTTTGCAACTGGTAAGGAAAGGAAATAAAGACAGAAACATAGTGTAACATCCTAAAGGAATTAATTAACCTATTCTGACATGCAGAACAGAGAAATGATCTGGTGTACATGAATTGATTGTTATTCTAATAGCCTGACCTGGCATACTACAGTGGGACCAAGGAGTTAATAAGGATGGTTGTAATCAGCATCCTTGACAGTCTTATAGTTTCTTAGTGCATCAAAGTAGAAAGAAGACAGTTATTCTTAACATATAGCAGATGTATCAGTTAAATTTGATTTATATTAAATGTGACAAAAGTAAAAATTTCATTCCTTCTTTCCATCCATTGGTATTTGTGCCCTGTTTTTCCATTTTCAGTTCCTGATTTATATCATGAAGCTAACATTTAAATGTAACCTATGTGTAACTTAAAGAAAATGTTGGAATTTGAGCTTCTTGTATATAGTTGTAAGCATTTTTGAATCATTTGAAAAACACCAGTATACCCAATGCCTACAATCTACAATTATGAGCCTAACTCCAGATGCTACAGAAGCTTCCTTCCCTCATTTTCTAAAACCAGAAAGAGTTTAAAAGGCTTATAAATGTAATTGTTTATTAGAGCTGATATGCCCCTCCAGCTAAAAAAATCTTCTCTTAGTAAGATATGTAGTACAAAAATAAATAATAAAAGGAAACTTATATGAGAATCTCTCCATAGAGTTGATACAATAATGTAAAATAAATTGTAACTGAAATATTGGTCTGGATCTGAAGGCTTGTGAATGCCAAAAGTTTTTCTTTTTTCCCCATATATGTGCCGAGATACAGATCTGCAATTGCAGTGGAAAATGTAATTTGGAGCATGCATAACCAGGTATCTTTCACTTGATGGCACCTCTTAAGATAAAAATGCCTTTATAGGTTTGCATATAACTACATGCTTCCTGCACACTACAAATCCTCTTTCCCCTATTAATGCTTAGCTACAATAGGCATTATTAGCAAAAGAGTTCATACAGAGCTGTAACTTCTAAAGTAGATGTGTCTAACTCAAGGGCCATGGGCAAGATCTGGCCTGCGAGGTGGTTAGATCTGGTCCATGGGGCCCCCCTGGAAACAGCAAAGGACCGGCCTGTGGTGCCTCGGCCTGGCCGAGGCCAACCCAGGCACTGATCTAAAATCTGGTTGCAGCTATCCTGGGCAGACCGTGGCCGACCGTGGCCAACTGTAGATCTGCAGTGCTGCGTCAGCCCCACCCCCTGGGCATGCACACAGGAGGTGGCAAGCACACAGGGCCTGGCATCCATGGAGACTGTGTTCTGAGCATTTCCCTTTCACCCAGGATGCCATCCCTTGTGTGCTTGCCGCCTCCTATGCGCATGTCCAGGGGGTGATGCCAAGGCAGTGCCATGGATCTAAGGCTGTCCACGGTCTGGCCGGGATTGTTGCCACCAGGTTGCAGATCAGCACCACACCCTGGAACTGCCCCACCTCATCAGGTTAAAGCCACCCTGCCAATGTCTCCCCCTCCCCTCATCCCTTCCTGACCATGGAGGAAGGAATGAGATAGGAAGGAGAGAGAATGGGACTTTTAGGCCATGGGGCTTCTGCCTGCCAGTGTGCGATGGACAATAGGTGATCGCAGGGGCTGGGGGAGGGATGTGGCAGGTCAGTGGCAGTGGCGTGCAGCTTCTGGCATTGCGGGGAGGGGGGGAAGCAGAACTGTCCTCTTGGCATCAGGCATAGTCAGTCCAGGCGTGAAGACAACAGAGGGGAGGGTAGACAAAAAGGAAAGCCCCTGCTCTGCAGGTTGTTTTTTTAACCTGCCAGAGGCTCCAGACAGGCTTCCCATTTTGATCCCTCCCCCATCATTGCCTCTCTGCTCACTTCTCCCAGATCCATGCATGTTTCTCTTTGTGTGTGTGTGTGTGCATTGGGGGGGAAGTGTCCAGCAGCAGGTGCTCGGCAGCCAACTGTGATCACCATGCTGACCCTCCAAGAAGGAGGCATAGCAATGGCGACAGCACTGGCAGCAGGCAGTCGGGGGGAAGCACATGATGCAGACCAACGGATGCACCTGCTTCATCCCATGTGGCTGGGAAGGGCAGGTGGCTGCCTGGAACATCCAGCAGGCCAGACAAAGTACCTCACCCATGCGCCTCTGGCTACTGCCTCTGGCTGCTGCTGCTGCAGGCCAAGACAAGGTGAGGCAGGGGGTGGGCCGGCTGCTGCCGGATACCATCCGTCTGTCTACTCCGTCCCATCTGTTTTTGCTTGCGGTTGGAAAGCAGGTTGCCGCTGGTCATCTCCTCAGCCACCTCGCAAGTCTTGCCTTTGGCCTGCACGTGGAGTGTGTTCCCCTCGCGCACCTGGGCACCGCTGTGGGTCACACAACAGAGGGGAGGAAACGGATTATCTAGACCCATACCAATCGGGTTTCAGGCGCGGACACAGCATGGAAACAGCATTGGTCACCCTGGTGAATGATCTCTGGCGGGCCCGGGATGGGGGTTATTCCTCCATCCTGGTCCTACTTGACCTCTCAGCGGCGTTTGATACCATCAACCATGGTATCCTTCTGCGGCGACTTGGGGTGGGGTGGGGGTAGGGGGCACTGTTTTACAGTGGTTCTCCTCCTACCCCTCGGGTTGCACGCAGTTTGTCTGCGCGGGGGGGACAGAGTTCCTCCCCGAGGACCCTCACTTGCGTGGTGCCTTAGGGGTCGGTTCTCTCCTCCTTGCTCTTTAACATCTATATGAAGCCGCTGGGTGAGATCATTTGTAGTTTCGGGGTGAGGTATCATCAGTATGCCGATGATACCCAGCTTTACATCTCCACCCCAGACCAACCTAGGGATGCCCTTTCCGTGATGTCTAAATGCCTGGAGGCGGTGCAGATCTGGATGGGTAGGAACAGGCTCAGACTCAACCCCTCTAAGACGGAATGGCTGTGGATACCGGCATCTCCTTCCTCTCCTTCCTTTTTTCAACCGAGTTAAGACCTTGTTGGCCTCATTATGGCTATAGCTACCCAGCCTATCCTGGCCTGCTGAGCTGTTCCTACTTTCCCCCATTTCCATCAAGCCATCTCTGAATCTCCTGCCTTGCAAAATTTCTCCTGAACTAAACTTCGAACTAATCCTTCTCATGAACTGGAGGATTGGGCTTTCTGACTTCTCCTAATCCATATGGGGAACTGGATCTATGGACTCGAGGCCGGTGGGAGTCGGTGTATGGCTGCCTTCACTCCCAGGTTTCCATCAAAGTTTTAGTGGTTGGCCTTTGTGAGAGGACGGTCGGCCAAGAAATTTCCGGGGGTCGGATGGCATATCTCCCCCTCCACTGCTGTGAGAGGGCAATGGAATTCGGCTGCCTGTGCCATGGACTGGAACTTTTTCCCCTGTATTATAACATCATGGTGGTCTCCCAACCATGGACTATCCTCACCCCTGACGATTTAATGTACTCAGTGTCTGAACTCCTTGCCCTGCGAGATTCCCCCCTCTCGCAGGTTTGGCCCTCCACTCTATTGAGGGCCTATCATGATGACAGATTTTGGAATCCTGAGAGATGGCATGGCGCGAGGAAGGGCTTGTGGGGTTTTTTAGGAAAGTGTTTTAATAAGATTTTAAAGGGTTCGGGGAGGGGGTCTTTTAACAATTTTTTAAGGGGAACTGGGAGGACGACCAAAGGGGATGGGGGGAAAATCCAGTAAGGTCAGAGCCGAGCCTGGCACGGGGCAACGGTTTGGAGGGTGCAGGACGAGGGATTGGAGAGGGGATGGAGGGTTATACCAATGAGGGGTGTACCATCAGCACGGTGGATGGGAGGGGCAGATATGGCGGGAGCAGGAGACCATATCACGTGTTGGTGCGCACTCGCTGTTTGAGAGCTATTGCGCGCCCCGGTCTCCAAGGCTCCCCTCGGATACTAGGTGGCTCAGATACTCAGGACCTGGGCCTTCGGCTGATGCTGTGCAATGCCAGGTCCGTGGTAAATAAGGCCCCCCTCATTCACGATCTTATACAGGAGGGGGGAGCGGACCTGGCGGGTATTACGGAGACCTGGTTGGGCCCAGAGGGAGGGGTCCCTCTGGTTGAGATGTGCCCACCAGGCTTCAGAGCATTCCATCAGCTGAGGGCCCAGGGGAGGGGCGGGGGAGTGGCGGTTATTATTAACGAAGGTCTTAGTCCGAGGGAGACCACTGTGCCACAGATTGCCGGATGTGAATCCCTCTTTGTGAGATGGGGTCATGGGGTTCAGATGGGCTTGTTGCTTGCGTACCTGGCTCCCTGCCGCGCGGCAATGGCCCTGCCCGAGCTCCTCGACGTGATAGCCATGGTGGCAGTTGATACACCCAGGCTTATGGTCATGGGTGATTTCAACTTGCCGTCCATCGGTGAAACGTCTGAGACGGCTCGGGAGTTCATGGCTTCCATGACAGCCATGGACCTGACCCAACTAGTTCATGGCCCCACCCACAGGGGGGGGACACACTCTGGACTTGATTTTTGTCTCTGGCCAGTGGTTGAGTGATCTTATTATAGGGGATATAGACATGGAACCCTTGTCATGGTCAGATCACTCGCTCCTTCGCCTGGACCTTCGAACCGCTACACCCCACCGCAGGGAGGCGGAGCCAATAAGATGGGTCCGCCCCAGGCGCCTGATGGATCCTGATAGGTTCCAGATGGAGCTTGGGCCATTTCCTGAGGATCTAGCACATGACTCGGCTGAGGACCTGGTAGCCGCCTGAGATCGGGCAGCTGGTGGGGCCTTGGACCAAGTCGTGCCTTTGCAGCCTCTGACCCGGTAGCGATCCCGCGCAGCTCCTTGGTTTACTGAGGAGCTGAGGGAAATGAGGCGCCGGAAAAGACGCCTGGAGAGCGGTTGGAGGGCCAGTCTCGCTGAATCTGATCAAACACTGGTAAGGTCGCATATTAAGACCTACCTAGTGGCGATAAAGACGGCAAACTTTAATTACTTTTCTGCCTCTATTGCGTCATCAGGGAATCGTCTGGCCGCCCTGTTTAGGGTGACCCGCTCCCTGCTCCATCCGGGAGTGCGGGAGGATCCCCTGGAAGGCAGGGCGGAGGATTTCGGACAATACCTGTATGACAAAATCGCTCAGATCCGGGGGGATTTGGACTCTGACTGGGTAGATCAGGGCAGGGTGACAAGGAATAGTCTTGAGAATGTTATCTGGGAGGAGTTTGATGCTGTGACTCCCGATGATGTGGACAGGACTTTGGGGAGACTTAGTACGGCCACATGACCGTGTCCCTCCTGGTTGGTACTGGCTTCCCGGGAGGTTACACGAGGCTGGCTCCAGGGTGTTATCAACGCTTCGTTGAGTGAGGGTTACTTCCCCGCTGCCTTGAAAGAGGCGGTGGTGAGGCCTCTCCTCAAGAAGCCGTCCCTGGATCCGGCAATATTGGCCAACTATTGTCCTGTCTCCAACCTTCGCTTCATGGCGAAGGTTGTTGAGAGTGTGGTCGCGCGACAGTTTCCACAATTCCTGGAGGAAACATCTTACTAGATCCGTTCCAGTCGGGTTTCAGGTCTGGGCACAGCACGGAAATGGCATTGGTCGCGTTGGTTGATGATCTCTGGAGGGCTCGGGACAGGGGTTGCTCCTCTGTTCTGGTCCTGTTAGATCTCTCAGCGGCTTTTGATACCATCGACCATGGTATCATGCTGCACCGGCAGAAAGAGTTGGGGGTGGGAGGCACCGTATTGCGGTGGTTCTCCTCCTTTCTCTCCGACCGGTCGCAGTTTGTGTTGGCAGGGGGGCAGAGGTCGACCTCGAGGCCTCTCGTCTGTGGAGTGCCGCAGGGATCGGTCCTCTCTCCCCTTCTGTTCAACATTTATGTGAAGCCGCTGGGCGAGATCATCCGTGGCTTCGGGGTGAGATACCGTCAGTATGCTGATGACACCCAGCTGTACATCTACACCCCAGGCCACCCCAACGATGCCCTTGAAGTGATTTCTCAGTGCCTGGAGGCTGTGCGGATCTGGATGGGGAGGAACAGGCTCAGGCTCAACCCTTCCAAGACTGAGTGGCTGTGGCTCCCGGCATCCCAATATAGTCAGTTGACTCCATCACTGACTATTGGGGGCGAGTCCTTGGCCCCCACAGAAAGGGCTCGCAATCTGGGAGTCCTCCTGGATATGCAGCTGTCCTTGGAGGAACATCTGACGGCTGTAACCAGGGGGACCTTTTATCAGGTTCGCCTGATTTGCCAGTTGCAGCCCTTTCTTGATTGGGATTCCCTGTGCACAGTCACTCACGCCCTCGTCACCTCTCGCCTTGACTACTGCAATACTCTCTACATGGGGCTCCCCTTGAGGGGCACCCGGAGGCTCCAGCTGGTCCAGAAAGCAGCAGCGCAGGTAGTGATGGGAGCAGCATGGCGCTCCCATGTAACACCGCTCCTGCGCGAGCTGCACTGGCTCCCGGTGGTCTTCCGGGTGCGCTACAAGGTGTTGGTTATCACCTTTAAAGCGCTCCATGGCATAGGGCCTAGCTATCTTCGAGACCGCCTGCTGCTACCGACGACCTCCCAGCGACCCGTGCACTCCCACAGAGAGGGCCTCCTCAGGGTGCCATCAGCCAAACAATGTAGGCTGACCCCCAGGGGGAGAGCCTTCTCTCTGGGGGCACCTATCCTCTGGAATCAGCTGCCCCCAGAGATAAGGAGAATCCAAGACCTCAGTGCCTTCCGCCGTGCCCTTAAAACCCACTTTTTCCAGCAAGCCGGGCTGGCTTAGGAAGAAATTTTTTAAAAATTTTTAAATGTTTAATTGGTTTGTGGTTTTTTAAATTTTGGGCCAAATTTATATAGATTTTAATTGTTTTTAATATTTGTATTTCATGTTTTTAATTCTGGCTGTGCACCGCCCTGAGTCCTCAGGGAGAAGGGCGGTATATAAATTGAAAAATAAAATAAAATAAAAATAAAATCTCATGGTCTAGCGCCCCCATCATTTCGGATGTGGGAGAGTTACTCATTCCCTCTGAAAAGGCTCACAATCTAGGCGTCCTCCTGGATTCGCGGCTGTCCTTGGTCGACCATCTGACAGCCGTGACAAGGGGGGCTTTTGCACAGGTTCACCTGGTGCGCCAGTTGCGCCCTTTCCTAGACAGGGATGCCCTCCATATAGTCACCCATGCTCTCGTCATCTCTCGTTTGGATTACTACAATGCCCTCTACATGGGGCTGCCCTTGTGGTGCACCCGGAGGCTCCAACTGGTCCAGAATGTGGCCGCGCGGGTTGTTACGGGGGCTTCCCATTACTCCCGTATTACACCTCTCCTGCGCGAGCTGCACTGGTTACCGGTGGTCCTTCAAGGTGCTGGTACTTACCTATAAAGCCCTTCATGGCATGGGCCCGGGGTACTTGCAGGATCACCTTCAGCCTGCCTCCAACCGCCCAGTGTGCTCACATAGGATTGCCTTCCTCCGGGTGCCATCGGCCAGACAATGTCGGCTGATGGCGCCCAGGATGAGGGCGTTCTCTGTGGGCAAACCGACCCTCTGGAATGGTTTACCCACTGGGCTCCAGATGGCCCCCGACCTCCGGTCTTTCCGCGGTGACCTGAAGACATGGCTTTTCCAACAAATTTGCTGATCTGATGGGAGTTTTTAACTTTAATCCTTTGGGAATTTTAATTGAGTATTTTAGTCGTAATTTTACTGTTTTATTGTTTTATCTTTGTGAGCCGCCCCGAGTCCTTCGGGAGAAGGGTGGCATATAAGTATAACTAAACTAAACTAAACTAAACTAAACTAAACTAAACTAAACTAAACTAAACTAAACTAAACTAAACTAAACTAAACTAAACTAAACTAAACTAAACTAAACTAAACTACTACCACTGAGGCCACCAGTAGCTCACAGAGGTCCATTAGGCCATTGCAATCGCCACCTGGAGTACCAGCACAAAGGAAGCGAAGCAGCCAGCTAGAAAGCCCAAGTACAGGTGATAAAGCACACCCAGACCCAGCAGGTAAGAGGAAGCCACTCCGAGCAGGAAAAGCTGGATCCCCATCAGTGCCATGTTCACCCAGGCCCAGCCAGGATCTCATGCCTCTCCCCATCTCTGCTGGGCGTGGGTGTGGCACCTCTGCATGGTGCTGATAGGGATCTGGCTTTCCCTGCTCGCAGTGGTGTCTTTTGCCTGCTGGGCCTGGGCATGCTATACCACCTCTATTCAGCCTTTCTAGCTGGCTGCTTCACCTCCTTCTGACTGGGTGGATCTGCTGAGTGGTGGCGGCGGCAGTCCGTAGCGGGACCAAGGTGCATCTGGTGCACCAGGGGAATACATTCCATGTGCAGGCCAATGGTAAGACCTGCAAGGGGTCCGAGGAGATGACCAGCAGTGGCCTGTTCTCCAACCGCAAGCAAAAAAAAATGAGACAGAGTAAGCACATCCTGCAATCCACATCATGTGCCTCCCCATCTGCTGCTTCCATTGCTGCACTTGCTGCTTGGACAGCCAGCCCGGTGGTGGCAGCAGGCTCCAGAGCTGCAGAGTGTGCCAGCTAAGGGAAAGAGCGGCGAGCGTGAAAAAGCACCTTTGGGACAACCATGACTTGGATGACTGAGAATCTCTACAGACTCCTGTTAAGTATCAGTTTATCCTGAAATGTAAAGTACTTTTTGTAGGTAAAAGATACCACATACAAAGGAGCATTTTAGACCCAAAGTATTAGGGATAACTTTTATAATAACTTTCATATATATTAACTTATGCAAGGGTATTTTTAAACACTGGTTATATTATTTCCAGAAAAATAATGTATTAAATATAGTACTAAAATAATGAATCCAAGTTTGCTTAGGTAGACATACCAACATTAACAATAGCACCACCTTGCTGTTGAATCATACTCTTTACAGCAGCTTTACATGTCAACATGGTTCCCAAAAGATTGGTCTGAAATTGGGATATCATATCTTCAGACTTGGTTCGCAATAGTAGTCCATCCCTGGAATCAAGAAAAAAACTCAGTTGTATTTAATTGATTATAGTTGGTCAATTCTGAATTTATTCTAATAATTTCATTATGAAGTTGTGTAGCTAAACTCAACTTACTATATTTATTAAAAGAATGTTGCTGATTAAGAATTAACTATCACTTTGTATGTTTCCATATTTTAGCTACAGATTTTTGCTTAAACTATCATACGGTAACTGCAATATATTTGAAGTTCTGAAGACTTACAGAAGTTTAGATATCTTTTAATATGAAACTGATCTACAGAAAACTCTATATAATTCTATTTAGCATGTTAACAGTTTATAGATTCAAGGAAATTAAAAGGATATGTCAAGATTATGTTTTGATCTTCCTGCGTTCAGTTAAGTCAGGTGTGCTGTGAAACAATACAGTCATGTGGCTAATTCTGGATCTATGGATGTGAACAGGGCTATGACTCAGTGGTGGGTTTCAAAAATTTTTACTATTGGTTCTGTGGGTGTGGCTTGTTTGTGGGTGTGGCTTGGTGGCCATGTGACTGTGGGCATGGCTTGGTGGCCATGTGACTGTGTGGGCGTGGCTTGGTGGCCATGTGACTGGGGGCGTGGCCAACTTGATGTCACTCACATCAAGAGTTAGGGTTAGGGTGCCTGGCCTTTCCTCGCCTCAAAGGTTTCAAGACCTTTGGCTGGAAGTTTGGCTGGAACTGGAGTATGGAAAAGGGCCTAGGACAGTGATGGCTAACCTTTTTGCCATCGCATGCCAGGAGCGGGGGGAGCGCGGGGGAGGGTGTCGCACGCGTGCCCATACCCATAATTCTATGCACCCCGCCCCCGTGCATGTGCACGCAACCCCCCTGCTCCTGGCACGCGATGGCCCAGTGGGCCCATTTTTCTCTCTCTCCAGGCTCCAGAGCCTTTCTAGGAGTCTGGGGAGGGCGTAAACAGCCTTCCGCCCCCCCAAGGAGCCTTCCGGAGGCTGAAAACAGCCTGTTTGCCAACGTCCGGTGGGACCGGAAGGCCTGTTTTTTGCTCTCCCCAGGCTCCAGAACCTTTCTGGGGAGGGCGAAAACAGCCTTCCCCACACCCCCGGAGTCTCTCTGGAGGCCGAAAACAGCCCTTTTGCCAACTTCCAGTCCCACTGGAGCTGAGCTCGCGTGCCCACCAATATGGCTACACGTGCCACCTGTGGCACGCGTGCCATAGGTTCCCCATCATGGACCTAGGAGGTCCTGGAGGTTAAATGATAATTTGTTTAGATATGAAGAAAATGTAAAAGAGTGTAAAAAATTTATGAAAGAATTTTTTGTTTTGAATATGCAAAAGGGTACATCTATGGAAATGGTATGGGATGCAAGTAAAGCATATATGCGAGGCATTTTGATATATTTGAATAATAAATATAGAAAGAAACAGGGGGGGAAAAGAAAAGAATTAGAAGAAGAAATTAGAAAACAGGAACGAGCTTTGATAACTAAACCAACAGATAAGAAAATTAAAGAGGCAATTAATTTACTGAAAGATCAATTTAATATGTTAATAGCAGATCAAGTGGCAACTAACTTACAATATGCTAAACATAATACTTTCTGTAACGCTAATAAACCAGGTAGGTGATTAGCATATATGTTAAGGAAAAAGCAGAAATCAAGGACTATAGAGAAAATAAAATACAAGGGTAAAGAGGTTTATGAGCAAGAATTGATTAAAAAATCTTTTTTAGAGTTTTATTCAAGGCTGTATGTCGGTGATAAAATTCAAGATATAGATATAGATAGATATTTACAGAAAGAAAACATTTACATAACTTCAAAAGAGCAGAGGGATAGTTTAAATCAATTGATAACTTGCAAGGAAATTTTGTTTGCAATTAAGCAGTTGAAAGTGGGTAAAGCTCCTGGGACGGATGGTTTGACAGCTGTTTATTGTAAAAGCTTACAGGAGGAAATGGTGGAACCACTGAAGGAATTATTCAATAATATACAACAGGGAGGAAAGGTACCTCCAACTTGGAAGACAGCTTTTATTTCTTTGATCCCAAAAGAAGGTCAAGATCATACAGATCCAAAAAACTATAGGCCGATTTCACTTCTAAATACAGATTATAAGATGTTTGCTAAAATCTTAGCAAATAGATTAATGACAGTTATGCAGCAAATGATTCATCACGATCAAACTGGTTTTATAAATGGTAGGCAAATGAAAAGTAATGTAAGGCAAATTGTTAACTTACTAGAGTATTTGGGAAGGAACAACCAGGTCCCCGCAGTGCTAGTATTTCTGGATGCTGAGAAAGCCTTTGATAGATTGAATTGGCATTTTTTATTAAAATTAATAGAAAGGATGCAACTTGGAGAACATTTTATACAATCTATTAAGGCAATATATCAAAAACAAACTGCACAAATAATAATCAATGGTGGTTTAACAGATATTTTTAGTATAGAAAAAGGAACAAGGCAGGGTTATCCCCTGTCTCCATTATTGTTTATTTTGATGCTGGAAATCCTACTGAGTAAAATACGTGGGATGGATACAATAAAGGGAATTAAAATTAGACAGCAGGAGTATAAGCTATGGGCATTTGTGGATGACCTGGTTGTTACCTTAGCCCAACCAGTACAATCGATTACAGCCTTGATGGATATAATTAACTTGTATGGACAAGTATCTGGTTTTCAAATAAATACAGCTAAAACAAAGATAATAGCTAAAAATATGACTAGAAGCCAAAAAGAAGAGATAGAAAGGGTAACAGGATTTGAGATAGTTAAGAAGGTTAAATATTTAGGGGTTTATATTATGACCACAAATATGAAATTATATCAGCACAACTATGAACCGTTATGGCAAAAAATACAGAAAGAGATGGAAAATTGGAAAAAACTACAACTGTCTTTGCTGGGAAGGATAGCCGCAGTAAAAATGAATGTTTTACCAAGGTTTTTATTTCTTTTTCAAATGATACCTATACTTAAAAAAGATGAAAATTTGAAGGAATGGCAGAAGGGCATAAATAAATTTGTTTGGGCAGGGAAAAAACCGAGAGTAAATCAAAAGATAATGCAAGATACACGAGAAAGAGGGGGTCTTAAAATGCCCAATTTAAGATTGTACTACGAAGCCGCTGCCCTCTCAGCAATTACTGATTGGATAAACTTAACGGAGGAAAGGATATTAAATATTGAAGGATATGGTCTGGTCTACGGCTGGCATGCTTATTTATTGTATGATAAGAAAGTAGATAAGACTTTTAAAGTCATATATTAAGAAATGCTCTATTGCGTGTCTGGAAAAAGTATCAATATAAATTAAATGATAAGTTACCAATATGGACAGTACCCAGACATGCGATAGAGAATATAAATTTGGAGCAAAAGCAAGATAAGACTACATACAAGGAACTCCTTTATAAAGAAGGAGTTAGATTACAATTAAAACCTATGGAGCAATTAAGAGAAGAAGGAATAATTAGAACTTGGTTTCAGTATGGGCAGCTGCTGGCCAGATGGAGAGAAGATCAAAAAATTGGTATTTTGCAACAGGATGAGAATTTGATAAAACAAATAAGAGACAAAAGTCAAATGCATATAAAAAGATTGTATAATGTGTTAGTGGAAATAGATTCAGAAACAGAGCTAGTTAAGGACTGTATGATAAAATGGGCACAAAATATAGGTGAACCAATAATGATGGAAACATGGGAAAAGATTTGGGTTTGAAATGTAAGATTTACACAAGCCCAAAACTTAAGAGAGAACTTTTATAAAATATTTTATAGATGGCATTTAGATCAAAAAAAACCTAGCCTGTATGTACCCAAACTTACAACCTAAGTGTTGGCGATGTGAATGTGAAGATGCTACGTATTTTCATATATGGTAGACATGTAAAAAAATTAAGGCTTTTTGGATAAAAATATGGTGGATTATTCAAAATATTTTAAAGAAAAAGATTAAATTTACACCACAGTTTTTTTTGTTGGGAATAGTTACGGACTGTACTGTAATAGAAACTAAGTTGGTTTTGAATTTAATAACAGCTGCCAGGTTACTGGTGGCACAGTATTGGAAGAAGGAAGATCCACCTACTATTGAGGAATGGACACTAAAAGTCGTGCATTTGGCAGAGATGGCAAAAATTTCATCTTATCTTAAAGACCATTCAAACGAAAGTTACATATCAGAATGGAGAAGATGGATTGACTATATTCAAAACAAATATCAGACTAAGAAGATTCATATAGCTTATGAGTGAAACATTTTCAATTTTTAGCTTATGTTTATAGTGTTTTGAGCTATAAGGAGTTAAAGACCTAGAAAGAATTTGAAGTCAACAATCTGTTAGCATATTTTAGTTTTATGTTTGTGTATGCTATACCCTGTGCTTGTTCTGGGAAGTCTAGGGAGGGGGGTGGGGGATGGGTGGGAGGGCAAGGAGGGAGGGATGGGGTGAGGGGGGAAGGGCGGGGGGGAGAAAATGTTTGTATTTCCTATAAAACTTTTCAATTAAAAAAAAAAGGTTTCAAAGAGATACAATTTCTCTGTCTATTTATTTACTACTACTGAACATCCAAAATATACTATTTAATCCTATGTATATATGCCATATGTGTACATACATATTACATAGTATAGAGTATGTATAGGCACACAAAAAGATACATTATCTAGTATATATACTGTATGTATATGTACAAACACACACACACCTCTTCTAAAACTATACACATTCAACCTCACTTACTACATTTGGAAAAACACACCCTGAGTCCACTTTCTGCCACACATTTAACTATAACTTCTGTACATTAGAACATTACACATGCCTTCAGATGTTCTTCCCTAGCTTGCACATGACTGTTAGAGCCATGGACTGTTAGAACCATGGACAGGAGAGGTAATGGATTGAGTAAAATGTGTTGAAACTCACTTAACAACGTTCTTGCTTAGGAACCAAAATTTTGGGCTCAATTGTGGTCATCAGTCAAGAACCATCTTTGCCTTCCTCTGCATGGCAGCCTTGTCCTAGTAAACTCCTCCTTCTTTCTGGCAATTTTCCTCTCTGTTATAGGCACCAAAATAATCCAGACGATATAAGGTTTCCTGCTGGAGCAGAGGGTTGGACTAGATGGCCTCCAAGATCCCTTCCAGCCCTAGATTGCTGTCCTGTTTCAAAGCGTCTTCTGAAGCCACATCTAGTGCCAGGGTTTGTGATCCTTCCTTCCTCTTCTTTCTCTCTCTCTCTCCCCCTTCCTTCCTCTTTCTTCTTTCTTTCTTTTTCTCTCTCTCTCTCTTTTCTCTCTCACTCTTCTTTCTCTTCCTCTTTCTTTCTTTCTTTCTTTCTTTTTCTTGTCTCTTTTTCTCTTTTTCTTTCTTTGTCTTTTTCTCTCTCTCTTTTCACTCTCTCTCCCTTCCTCTTTCCTTCTTTCTTTTTCTTTCTTTCTGTCTCTCTCTCTTTTCTGTCTCTCTCTCTCTCCCTTTCTTTCTTTTTCTTTGTCTCTTTTTCTCTCTTTTTCTTTCTTTTTCTTTCTTTTTTCTCTCTCTTTTCACTCTCTCTCTCCCTTCCTTTCCTTCTTCCTTTCTATTTCTTTCTTTGTCTCTCCCTTCCTTTCTTTTTCTCTTTCTTTCTCTTTCTCTTTCTTTGTCTCTTTCTCTTTCTTTCTTTCTGTCTCTCTGTCTCTCTCTTTTCTGTCTCTCTCTCTCTCCCTTCCTTCTGTCAGCGTTCCAGAAAAACCCCAACTCCAAGTAAAGACGCGGAAGCAAGCATTTTCCAAAGTCCTCTTTACTAGAATAGGCAAACTGGCACATCTGGGGAAACCCGAATCTGAGAAGTCCGGGTTTTCCTTCAGTAAACCAAAGCTCCCAAAACCATCCCCCTTTCCACCCATTCAGTCATATGCTCCAATCAACATCCGTTCCATCCCGATCCAACCCTCTGACCACTCTTCTCCAGATGCTGGAGCACCCTGACTTTGACTGACAGGAAGAATGCTATTATGTCTACTAACCCCCACTCCTACTTTCCCACACATGAGAAGGTGGCAGCATTGGAGCTTCTGGCCTAATATGGCTTCCAAAGCTGATGGCATCCCCCCCTGCAAAAAGAACCACCTCCTCCAGACAAAACACAAAAGAAGGGGTTAACCCCTAGCACCAATTCCTTTAACCCCCTCTCCCTCCCCCCCCCAGGAGGACCTTTCAGTTTGTCAGGAAATTTGTCGTGAAACTGTTTCACGAGCGCATCAGCATTTACATGCCAACTCTTAACCCAAGTAGCTTCAGCCAAAGGGTAGCCTTTCCAATGCACCAAATATTGTAAGCAACCTCTGTAGAGTCTAGAGTCCAGGATTTTCTTCACCTCATAATGAGTCTCCCCTTGCACTAGCAAAGGAGGGGGTGGAGCAACTGGCAAGGGTCTTAGGATAGATTCACTGACTGGTCTCAACAAGCTACTGTGGAAAACGGGGTGTACTTTCCCTAAGATGTGAGGGAGTCTAAGTTGGACAGTCACTGGGTTAATAACTTTCACTATAGGGAAGAGACCTATGAATTTGGGTCCAAACTTCTTGCTGGGTACCCTCAATCTTAGGTACTTGGTTGACAAATACACCTTATCGCTTATTCGAAACAGAGGTTGGAAGGACTGGCGTTTGTCGGCCTGGGCCTTATATCGTTCCGCTGACTCCGCTAAAGCTTTTTTTGTATTCTCCCAACCCTTTTTCAACGAGGTCATCCGCTTCGTTAGGGACATAGAAGTAGGCGCCTCTCTAGGCAACTCAGGCATCGGCACAAAATCCATGCCCGTAGTTATCTGAAAAGGAGTCAACCCAGTACTGGTGTGTACTGCATTATTATAAGCCACTTCTGCGAATGGTAGTAAGTCCGCCCAGTTCTCCTGTTGATAATTTTCATAACACCTAATGTATTGCTCCACCATTGAGTTCAATTTTTCAGCCGATCCGTTAGTCGATAGGTGAAAAGCTGAGCTAAGTCCCTGGGACAACCCAATGGATCGCAGAAACTCCCTCCAGAACTTAGCGGTAAACTGGACCCCGCGGTCCAATATTATTCTCCTTGGGATTCCATGTAGCCTGTAGATGTGTTTCACAAACAGCTTCGCCAGTTTCTTGGCCGAGGGTAGTCTGCTGCAGGCAATGAAGTGTGCTTGCTTGGAGAATAAATCAATGATAGTCCAAATAACCCTGTTACCCCCACTGTCATGGAGCTCAACTATGAAGTCCATCACAATCTCCTCCCAGGACTTGGTGGGTTCAGCCACAGCCTAGAGAAGTCCAGGGAGCTTCCCTGGTCGGGATTTCATGGTGGCGCAGGTGGCACAGCTCCTCACATAGTCTTCCACATCAGATTTCATCTTTGGCCACCATAATTGTCTCCTAGTCAAATGGAGGGTTTTTAAAAACCCAAAGTCGAGAATCATGACTTCTCTTTAGCACCAGGAGCCATAGGCTGCAGGGCATGTAAAGTTTACTCCCCTTCCATGCCAACCCGTCCCTTAGGGTTAGGTCCGCCTGGTTTTCTTTGAACCAGGAATCAGTGAAGAGCGCAGCTTTTAGCTCCGCTGTCAACTTGTCTTCAGGAAGATTGGAACCTTGGCGCGTTTGCGCTCTGGTGCCGGCTTGGGCGGCTGGCTGAATCTCTGAGATCATGGCATGAACTATCTCTTCCCGTCATCTGTCAAACTGCTTACAGGAGAGAGCGTCATCCAGAAGGTTTTTACTCCTGGGATGTATTTCAGGTTAAAGTTAAAGCCTTTGAAATATTGAGCCAAACAAACCTGCTTGGGGTCTTCAGCACCTCGAGATTCTTGTGGTCAGTCCAAACCTCAAAAGGCTCATCCACCCCCTCCAGGAAGTGTCTCCAGGACAGGAGAGCCCATTGCACTGCAAATGCCTCTTTCTCCCATACTGCCCATCTACGCTCAGTGTCCATTAACTTCCTTGATACGTAAGCACATGACATTAGATTGTTTCAGGAATCCCTTTGTAGTAGAACAGCAGCCACCGCAACGTCACTTGCATCTGCCTGAACCACGAAGGGCTTATTTGGGTCAGGATGCTGTAGGATTGGCTCCACCACAAACAGGCGTTTTAACCGTTCAAAGGATTTTTGGCAGTCCATTGTCCAAACTAGGGGCTGGCTAGGTTTTGGCTTGGTGGGAGACGGGCCGGTTTTTAGGAATTCTGTCAAAGGGATGACTTCCAAAGCTGACACCTTCCTCTTTCTTTCTCTTTCTTTGTCTCTTTCTTTCTTTCTTGTCTCTCCCTTTCTCTTTCCTTCTCTTTCTTTCTCTTTTTCTGTCTTTGTCTTTCTGTCTTTCTTTCTTTTCTTTTCTCTTTCTTTCTTTGTCTCTTTTTCTTTCTCTCTCTCTCTCTCTCTCCCTCCCTTCCTTCCCTTCCTCCTAAAATGCCAGCAAAACCCACCACTTTGCTCCTAAAGTGGCCTAGGGCAGGGGTCTCCAACCGTGGCACCTTTAAGACTTGTAGACTTCAACTCCCAGAATTCTTCAGCTTTGCTGGCTGAAGAACTCTGGGAGTTGAAGTCCACAAGTCTTAAAGTTGCCACGGTTGGAGACCCCTGCCCTAGAGGAACAATCCACCTCGCTTAAAAAACCAAAAAAATCATATCTGTTTTAGGGGAGGAGGTTCAACTCATCGCCCAGTTAAAGACTGAAATGAAATGCTCCAGGCTGACAGAATTGCTTCCAATGACATTCCACTTCAGATCAGATCGGGCTTTTTTTTTTTTTTGCATGAAGGAGGAACACGGAGCGAACGGGGAAAAAAAGCCTCCAGCCTCCGATGCGAAGCAAATTAAAGGCATCCTGTCTCTCTCTCTCCAACCTCACCCCCCACTTCCCTTTTACCTTTCTTTAATGTGCTCGAGGCAGTGCCAGGAGGGAGGAAAGAAAAAAAAAACAGTTCGGCTTCTGAAGCCTCTCGAGGGAGACCTCTGTGTGTGTGTGTGTGTGTGTGTGTGTGTGCGCGCGCGTCCGTGCGTGCTGTGAGGCAAGCCAGACGAAGGGAGCATGCTGGCTGCGAAGCAATCAGTCCCTTCCACTGCCGCTGCCTCTGCCTCTTCCTTCTCTCAGCTAACAGAAGTCAGAGAGGAAAAGGCAGTTGTTTCGCTGGGTGTTTTTCTGTGTTTCCAACTTTCCATCCCAAGTCAGCCGTAGCCGCCACCTCCTATCTGCTACAAGCATCGCCTTCCCAACAGCTCCAGGCGGCGGCAGGCATGGGGGGGGCAGCCTTCGGGGCCCTGGGAAAGCAGAGGCTTTCTGGATGGGACTTACAGGAGTCCAACTAAAGCGCAGTGCTCTGAAATACTCTGAAATACTCTCAGACAAAAAGCAGCAGGGGACAGAAGCAGCAGCCACTGACTTGGAGACCACATGGAACCCACCACGTGTTCTCCAGTGCTCTGTTTTTTCTCCCCTGCTCTCTTGCTGGGAGGGAGAGTTTTTTGCAGCACTGCGCTTTGGGGGCCCATCCAGAAAGCCAGCACAGAAAAACAGCCAGGTTGAAGGCCGGTACTTTCAACGCTCATGAGGAACCACTCCATGGCCCAGCCATGCGTTTTCAAGCCTGGGATGCTTGGAATGAAAAGCTATTTTTTTTTTTTTTTAATTTGATTTATATGCCGCCCTTCTCCGAAGACTCAGGGCGGCTTACAATGTGCTCAGCAATAGCCTTCATCCTTTTGTATATTTATACAAAGTCAGCTTATTGCCCCCACAAACTGGGTCCTCATTTCACCTACCTTAGAAAGGATGGAAGGCTGAGTCAACCTTGAGCCTTGGCGAGATTCGAACCCTGCAGTAATTGCAGGCAGCTGGTCTTAAGCAGCTTAATAACAGGGTGCCTTAAACCCTAGTACTACCAAGGCTCTTTTTTATTGCAATAGCCTGAGCTTAAAAATGCATGGCTGGAGCCAAGGAGCGGTTCCTTGTGGGTGTTGGATTGCCTTCCCTTCTACCACCAGCTATGGGAGGAAGAAGGTAAGGTCGTGAGCCCAGCAGGGACGGTAGGGGGGGCCGCTGCAAGGTAGGCCACAGGCAACACAGCCTGGAATGGAGACAGGTGGGACTGTAGCAGCTTAGCCAGCCATGTGAGCCCGGCGAGGATGGTAGGGGGGCCACGGCAAGCGAAGGGGAGGGGGGCTAGCGCGACTCACATGCTTACCTGTAGGTAGGAGGAGGCAGGTCAGTTAGGGTGCAGAGCAGACACCACATGGGAAGGCAGCTTAGACAGGCAAGCTGCAGAGCAGACTGCACATGCACGAGTGCCACACCGTGTGCTCTGCTGCCCGGGAGGTGAGGAATGACTGGGCGGGGCGAGCGAGCAGCAACCAGTTCGAGGGCGTGGCCAGCCAGCCATCGCCAGCAGTTCGGCGACCGACAACAAATTATCACTACCAGTTCTCCCGAACCGGTGCGAACCGGTAACAACCCACCATTGCTGTGACATCAAATGAGGCCATGATTTGTCCTCATCTATAGTCACATCCCTAATTGTTTGAAGGCACTGTAATGGAGTGTTAATGGAGTGTTTGCTTCCTCTTGTGAGGTGCCCAAGCCTTTTTGCTATTTCTTTTTCAATGTTGTATGTAGGGGTCCCTGGTAGTGATATGTTTCGATGGAGGGGTATGTCTGTTTCTGTAATTTGGGGTGTCCATAGAAGCGTGGGAGGATGGGTCCGCTGCTTCTCATCCGTTCCACCGCACACCTGACTTAACAATACATGAAGATTGAAACACTGAGGATTATGGATCTCATAAACCTCTGCTTAATTACATATTTCCAATTTGATGCACAAATTTACCAACAAATTAAAAGTACATCTATGGGATCACCACTTGCAGGACTTACAGTGGAGATTGTCATGCAATGTCTAGAAGCCATAGCACTTCCACAAATACAACCAAAAATATGGATCAGATATGTAGATAACACTTTCACCATAATAAAAAAGGACCAATTAGAGAATACCCAAAACATTATTTTAAAGGAATCCAATTTACTAGAGAAGAAGAAAACAGCAACTGACTACCCTTCCTGGGCATCCTGATCAGTCAAGACCACAATGAAAACTAGAAACACAAGTATACAGAAAAACCATCCATACTAACCAGGTGCTCCACTACCAAAGCAACAACCCAACCTCCCACAAGAGAAGCTGTATAAGGACTTTATTTAGATGAGTTCAAATTTATTTATTTATTTTATTTTATTTCGAATTTATATACCGCACCTTCTCCTGAGGGACTCAGGGCGGTGTACAGCCAGATAAAAACATACAATACAAACATTAAAAACAATTAAAAGGATATATATTAATTTGGCCCCAATTTAAAATAACAAACCAATTAAAAATATTTTAAAAATATATTTAAAAATATGTTAAGCCAGCCCGGCTTGATGAAAAAAGAAAGTTTTAAGGGCACGGCGGAAGGCACCGAGGTCTTGGATTCTCCTTATCTCTGGGGGCAGCTGATTCCAGAGGATAGGTGCCCCCACAGAGAAGGCCCTCCCCCTGGGGGTCACCAGCCTACATTTTTTGGCTGATGGCACCCCGAGGAGGCCCTCTCTGTGGGAGCGCACAGGTCGCTGGGAGGTCATCGGTAGCAGCAGGCGGTCTCGAAGATAACTAGATCCTATGCCATGGAGCGCTTTAAAGGTGGTAACCAACACCTTGAAGCGCACCCGAAAGACCACTGGGAGCCAGTGCAGCTCACGCAGGAGCGGTGTTATGTGGGAGTGCCAGGCGGCTCCCGTAATTACCCGCGCAGCCGCATTCTGGACCAGTTGGAGCCTCCGGGTGCTCCTCAAGGGGAGCCCCATGTAGAGAGCGTTGCAGGCGCGAGGTGACGAGGGCATGGGTGACTGTGCACAGGGAATCCTGATCAAGAAAGGGCCGCAACTGGCGGATCAGGCGAACCTGACAGAAGGTCCCCCTGGCTACAGCCATCAGATGTTCCTCCAAGGACAGCTGCGTATCCAGGAGGACTCCCAGATTGAACGCCCTCTCCGCGGGGGCCAAAGACTCGCCCCCGATAGTCAGTGATGGAGTCAACTGACTATATCGGGATGCCAGGAACCACAGCCACTCAGTCTTGGAAGGGTTGAGCTTGAGCCTGTTCCTCCCCATCAAGATCCGCACAGCCTCCAGGCACTGGGACATCACTTCAAGGGCATCGTTGGGGTGGCCTGGGGTGGAGATGTACAGCTGGGTGTCATCAGTATACTGATGGTACTTCACCCCAAAGCCATGGATGATCTCATCCAGCGGCTTCACATAAATGTTGAATAGAAAGTGCGAGAAGACCGACCCCTGAGGCACTCCACATATGAGAGGCCTCGAGGTCGACCTCTGCCCCCCTGCCAACACGAACTGCGACCGGTCTGAGAGAAAGGAGGAGAACCACCATAATACAGTGGCCCCCATCCCCAATTCCTCCAACCGGTGCAGCATGATACCATGGTCGATGGTATCAAAAACCGCTGAGAGATCTAACAGGGCTAGGACAGAGGAGCAACCTTTGTCCCGCGCCCTCCAGAGATCATCTACCAATGCGACCAATGCTGTTTCCGTGCTGTGCCCAGGCCTGAAACCCGACTGGAACGGATCTAGATAAGACATTTCCTCCAGGAATTGTGGAAACTGTCGCGCGACCACACTCTCAACAACCTTCGCCACAAAGCAAAGGTTGGAGACAGGACGGTAGTTGGCTAATACTGCCAGGTCCAGGGAAGGCTTCTTGAGGAGATGCCTCACCACCGCCTCTTTCAAGGCAGTGGGGAAGTAACCCTCACTCAACGAAGCGTTGATAATTCCCTGGAGCCAGCCTCATGTAACCTCCTGGGAAGCCAGTACTAACCAGGATGGACACGGGTCCAGTAAACATGTGGCTGCACTAAGTCTCCCCAAAATCCTGTCCACATCATCAGGAGTCACAGGGTCAAACTCTTCCCAGATAACGTTCTCAGGACTGTTCCTCGTCACCCTGCCCGAATCTACCCAGTCAGAGTCCAAATCCCCCAGATCTGAGCAATTTTGTCATACAGGTATCGTCCGAAATCCTCAGCCCTGCCCTCCAGGGGGTCCTCCCGCACTCCCAGGTGGAGGAGGGAGTGGGTCACCCTGAACAGGACGGCCAGACGATTCTCTGTTGATGCAATAAGAGCGGAAAAGTAATTAAACTTTGCCGCTTTTATCGCCACTAGGTAGGTCTTAATATGCGACCTTACCAGTGTTCGATCAGATTCAGCGAGACTGGCCCTCCAACCGCTCTCTAGGTGTCTTTTCTGGCGTTTCATCTCCCTCAACTCCTCGGTGAACCAAGGAGCCGCGAAGGATCGGCACTGGGTCAAAGGCCGCAAAGGCACAACTCGATCCAAGGCCCCACCAGCTGCCCGGTCCCAGGCGGCCACCAGGTCCTCAGCCGAGTCATGCACCAGATCCTCAGGAAGTGGCCCAAGCACCTATCAGGATCTATCAGGTGCCTGGGGCGGACCCATCTTATTGGCTCCGCCTCCCTGCAGTGGGGTATGGCGGTTCAAAGGTCCAGGCGAAGGAGCGAGTGATCTGACCATGACAAGGGTTCCATGTCTATATCCCCTATAAGACCACTCAATCACTGGCCAGAGACAAAAATCAAGTCCAGAGTGTGACCCCCCCTGTGGGTGGGGCCATGAACTAACTGGGTCAGGTCCATGGCCATCATGGAAGCCATGAACTCCCGAGCCAACTCAGACATTTCACCAACGGACGGCAAGTTGAAATCACCCATGACCATAAACCTGGCAGGGCCAGGGCCATTGCCACGTGGCAGGGAGCCAGGTACGTAAGCAACAGGCCCATCTGAACTCCATGACCCCATCTCACAAAGAGGGATTCACGTCCGGCAATCTGAGGCACAGTGGTCTCCCTCGGACCGAGACCTTCTTTAATAATGACCGCCACCCCCCCCCGCCCCTCCCCTCGGCCCTCGGCTGGTGGAACGCTCTGAAACCTGGTGGGAACATCTCAACCAGGGGGACCCCTCCCTCCGGGCCCAACCAGGTCTCAGTAATACCCGCCAGGTCCTCTCCCCCCTCATGTATGAGATCATGGATGAGGGGGGCCTTATTTACCACGGACCTGGCATTGCATAGCATCAGCCGAAGGCCCAGATCCTTAGTATCTGTGCCACCTAGCATCCGAGAGGAGCCTTGGGGACCGGGGCGCGCAATAGCTCTCAAACAGCGAGTGCGCACCCCCGACACATGATATGGCCCCCTGCTCACGCCATATCTGCCCCTCCCATTGACCGTGCTGATGGTACATCCATCATTAGGATAGCCCTCCATCCCCTCCCCAATCCCTCGTCCTGCACCCTCCAAACCGTTACCCCATGCCGGGCTCGGCTCCGACCTTAGTAGATTTCCCCCCCCATCCCCTTTGGTCACCACCCGCCTCCCGGGTCCCCTTAAAATTTGGTTAAAAGCCTTAATTAAAAAACCCCTCAGACCACGCTTCGAAGCATGCCACCACTCGGGGTTCCAAAACCTGTCCTTGAGGTAGGCCTTCGATAAATTCGAAGGCCATGTCTGCGAGAGGGGGGCATCTCACAGAGCGAGGAGGGTCGCCGAAGTGTACACCAGAATAAACATAAGGGGTGGATGTAAGACAGCGACAGGGAACGAAGATGGTAAAAAGAGGGGCAGATATAATGCCAAGATAGGAGTAAACCAGGCCGGTATAACCACCACTCTCTCACAGCGGTGGAGGAGTCCGAAAAGCTGCAATGAATAGGTCCAACGGAACGGGCCACAACCATCCTCTCACGGCGGCTAGGCAGAGAACAACCGCCAGCGGAGTCATAGAACAGTTCTTAGGAACATAATGCAGCATAATGCACTGCAGCAACCCAGAACAACAGAAAAAGGAAATGGAGCATCTATACAACATATTCCAACAAAATGAATGCAACTTTATCAAAAAGTCCCTCAACCCAATACAGCACAACCAACACAACCCCTAAAAAGAATGACACTGCCATACATCAAGAATATCTCAGAAACCACCACTACTACAACCAAATGGAATCAGCATAGCAAACAAGCCAACAAAAGCCCTTCAAAACATCCAAAGCAAACCAGGGAATTTCTAGAAGTCTGACACTATGATAAATTAGCCATCAATAGACACACAGACATTAACATCTATGGACTATGCAAAAGAGACAATCAACCAGCCCAAAAGGGAACAAAAAGACTCAAGCACCTCTCCGCCAGCAATCAGCAACTCAGATGAGCATAGATTAACTCCAAGGTTAACATCAGGCCAATCAAATAAACAATACCCAAATCAAGAAACTACCAAACAGCCAACAGCCCAGCCAAAGAATCTCTATGACTACCCACACCAACACTGACAGGCAAGCCACTAGAATATAAACTAATAGCAAACAGCACTCCTTACTAGCACTGATGATGTTACCTAGTTTGGGTATGAAATGTCTGCAAGAAAACAAGCAAGCTCAGAGACCCCTCAGTGTTAACTATTGTAAAGAAGGTATAACTATTCTCTCTCTGTGTCTCTCTCTGTCTCTATCTATATTTTTTTTATAATTTTTGTATTTTATTCTCTAAAACAAAATTAACTGCATGCTGCTTTTTATACAAGGTACTTTCATATGTTACAATATGTGAAACTAACCTGTTGATACCAGCAGCATTAACCAGATAGCGTACATGACCTAATTTGTTCTCTATTTCTTTAAAAGTTTTTTGGATGGCTTCTTCTTTGGTGATATCACAACTCAGTGCAAGATGACCTGCTGTGTTGAAATGAAATTCATGATGACATGTAAATTACTCAAAATCAGGTTTGCAATTCTTAAAGTGGAACTATTGTAAAAAGTAGTAGTAATATTTAGATAACTGAAAACATCAAACAGTAAGGATGCAATTTTTTTCTGAACAGTATTCATTAGTGAAAAATATTATTTTGTAAAATATATCCAGGCCCTCAGCTCCTGATCAAACAGCAGGATATTAATCCAACATAACACTTTTTTCCCATAAAAAAATAAAGTGACTTTCCAAGTGTCTCCAATTTAAAACAATTTAGCAAATTTCCATTAAAAAATTGGCTGTTTTAGTAGTTCCATATGCTAAAGTACTGTATATGTGAAAAACAAATATCAACATTTACTTACCTCCTAATCTATCCACAGTAGCTTGAGCCCTGTCCAGATTTCTTGCTATAACAGCCAGGCAATATCCTTTCCGTGCTAGGAGCTGTGCAACAGCCTGACCAATTCCTCTAGAACCTCCAAAAATGGCACAAACCTTTGACATCTCCAAAATATAATTGACAAATAATTACTATTATTGATAGTTAATAGACATATATTGCTCTTGCATATGAAATAAAATCTTCCTATTTCTACTTCTGTAATTATTTAGCATATATACCCTGTTTCCCCCAAAATGAAACATCTCCTGATAATAAGCCCAATTGGGATTTTGAGCGCATGGCAAAAAGGCCAAGCGCTTATTTCAGGGTTCAAAAAAATATAAGACAGGCCTCCTGTGACATTTAATGGAGGCTGGGGTCTGGAAGAACTGAGGAAAATAGGGCTGGTGGGTGACAGAGGGTTTTCCCTCGTATGGATACCAGCCCTTTTTCCTCCCCCTCCCGGGTACTGTGTCCGCCTAAATGGGCTCATTATTTGCCCTGAGTGAGTCCTCTCTCTCCCCCCCCCTTTCTTCCCCTTTTCCCTTCTTCCCCCTCCTTTCTTCCCCCCCCCTTTTTCATCGGGACTTACTCGGATGTGATCTTGAGTATAAGACTATGCCAAGGATTTCCCATCTTTGCCCCTGAAGTGACTCACTGACTGACTGATAGACTGATAAACTCTTCCTCTGACCATGGGTCAGCCAATTAATGCAACTGTTGAGGGGTCCTTTATTACATCATGAGTCTCGTCTGTCGGAGAAGTTTTTTTCGATCTACGGCCCCTTGGGGGCCCTGCCGTGAGAGGGCAGGCCGGAGGCCGTTCCCATTGGATGAGATAATCAGGACCCTCCTACTGTCGTGGGAGGACAGTAGAGATACCAATAGTACATTAATGAACAAATGGCTGTGTTACATCTTTTGTGAAGTCCCCTGTTTGAGCTCCGTGCCTCCATCGCTGTATCTTGGAGATGTACACGACTGCGGATCTTCTTGCGCTGCGAGATTCCCCCCTCTCGCAGATGTGGCCCTCATCGTTATCGAGGGCCCACCTCAATGACGGGCTTTGGGACCCAGAGAGGTGGCATGTGAAAACTAGGGGGTTGAGGGCTTTTTTATCAAATTTTTTAGTTAAATTTTTAAGGGGTCTCAGGGAGGGGGAGGGTCAAATTAGAACTCAGGCTGTGGGTTTGGGGGAAAACCCACAAGGGGGAGGGTCGGGGTCAGGTCTGGCCGCGAAGCACGGTGGGGGGGGCGGGATCGAGGGGGGGTTAGAGCTCATCCGGATAGTGTTTTGAATATCAATACTGTGGGTGGGAGAGGTAGATATGGTGGGAGCAGGGGGCCATATCGTGTTAGGGGAGCGCGCACTTGCTGTTTACGAGCAATGGCGTGCTCCGGCCCCCAAAGCTCCACCCGTCTCCCAGGTTGCATAGACCCTCAGGGCCCAGGCCTTCGGCTGATGCTGTGCAATGCCAGGTCCGTAGTAAATAAAGCCCCCCTCATTTGTGATCTTATTCAGGAGGGGGGTGCGGACCTGGCAGGTGTTACGGAGACCTGGTTGGGCCTGGAGGGGGGGTTCCCCTCATTGAAATGTGCCCTCCAGGTTTCCTTGCTTTCCATCAGCCGAGGTCACAGGGGAGGGGCGGGGGGGTAGCGGTTATCATTAAGGAAGGTCTGAAACCGAGGGAGGCCACTGTCCCTCAGACGACCGGCTGTGAATCCCTCCTTGTGAAATGGGGCCACGGGGTTCAGATGGGTTTGCTGATCACGTACCTGGCTCCCTGCCACGTGGCAGCAGCCCTGCCCAAGCTACTCAACGTCATCGCCGCGGTGGCGGTTGATATCCCCAGGCTTATGGTCATGGGGGATTTCAACCTGCCGTCCGTGGGCGAGGCGTCTGAGGTGGCTCGGGAGTTCATGGCTTCCATGACAGCTATGGACCTGACCCAGTTAATTCATGGCCCTACCCACACGGGGGGAAACACGCTGGATCTGGTTTTTGTCTCTGGACAGTGGTTGAGTGATCTCGAGATAGGGGATATAGTCACCGAGCCCTTGTCATGGTCTGATCACTCTCTCCTTCGTCTCGACCTTCGAACCGCTACACCCTGCCGCAGGGAGGCGGAGCCGGTAAGATGGTTCCGCCCCAGGCGCCTGATGGAACCTGATAGGTTCCAGATGGAGCTTGGGCCATTCCCTGAGGCTCTGGCACATGCCTCGACTGGAGACCTAGTGGCCGCCTGGGATAGGGTGGCCGCTGGAGCTCTGGACCGGGTCGTGCCTTTGCGGCCTCTGACCTGGCGCCGATCTCATTTAGCTCCTTGGTTTACTGAGGAGCTGAGGGAGTTGAAGCGCCGGAAAAGACGCCTAGAGAGTAGTTGGAGGGCCAGTCGCTCTGAATCTGACCGGACACTGGTAAGATCTCATATTAGGAATTACCTAGTGGCGATAAAAGCAACGAAATGTAGTTATTTTGCTGCTCTTATTGCGTCATCAGATAATCGCCCGGCCGCCCTGTTTAGGGTGACCCGCTTCCTGCTCCACCAGGAAGCGCGGGAGGACCCCTTGGAGGGTAGAGCCGAGGATTTTGTTCAATATCTGTATGACAAAATCACTCAGATTCGGGAAGATCTGGACTCTGACTGGGTAGTCTCAGGGGGAGGGACTGGGGCAGGTCTTGAGAATGTTATCTGGGATGAGTTTGATCCTGTGACCCCTGAGGACGTGGACAGGATTCTGGGTAGACTGAACACGACCACTTGTTTATTGGACCCGTGTCCCTCCTGGTTAGTGCTGGCTTCTCGGGAGGTGACATGAGGCTGGTTCCAGGGGATTATAAATGCTTCGTTGGGTGAGGGTGTCTTTCCTGCCGCCTTGAAAGAGGCGGTGGTGAGGCCTCTCCTCAAGAAGCCTTCCCTGGACCCGGCAATGTTGGTAAATTATCGTCCGGTCTCCAACCTTCGTTTTGTGGCGAAGGTTGTTGAGAGTGTGGTCGCGCAACAGCTCCCCCAGCACCTGGATGAAACGACGTATCTGGATCCATTCCAGTCGGGCTTCAGGCCCGGGTACAGCACGGAAACGGCATTGGTCGCATTGGTTGATGATCTCTGGAGGGCTCGGGACAGGGGGTGCTCCTCTGTCCTGGTCCTGTTAGATCTCTCAGCGGCTTTTGATACCATCGACCATGGTATCATGCTGCACCGGTTAGAAGAGTTAGGGGTGGGAGGCACTGTGTTGCGGTGGTTCTCCTCCTTTCTCTCTGACCGGTCGCAGTCTGTGTTGACAGGGGGACAGAGGTCGACCCCGAGGCCCCTCATATGTGGGGTGCCGCAGGGGTCGGTCCTCTTGCCTCTCCTGTTCAACATTTATGTGAAGCCGCTGGGCGAGATCATCCGTGGTTTCCGGGTGGAGTACCATCAGTACGCTGACGACACCCAGCTGTACATCTCCACCCCGGATCACCCCAACGATGCCCTTGAAATGATGTCCCAGTGCCTGGAGGCCGTACGGATCTGGATGGGGAGGAACAGGCTCAGGCTCAACCCATCCAAGACCGAGTGGCTGTGGTTTCCAACGTCCCGATATAGTCAGTTGACGCCATCACTGACTATTGGGGGCGAATCACTGGCCCCCACGGAGAGGGCTCGCAACTTGGGCGTCCTCCTGGATTCACAGCTGTCTTTAGAAGAGCATCTGACGGCCGTGACCGGGAGGATTTTTTATCAGGTTCGCCTGATTCGCCAGTTGCGTCCCTTTCTGGATCGGGACTCGTTACGCACGGTCACTCATGCCCTCGTCACCTCCCGCCTGGACTATTGTAATGCTCTCTACATGGGGCTCCCCTTGAGGAGCACCCGGAGGCTCCAACTGGCGCAGAGTGCGGCCGCGCGGGTGGTAATGGGAGCGTCATGGCGCTCCCATGTGACACCTCTCCTGCGCGAGCTGCACTGGCTCCCGGTGGTCTTCCGGGTGCGCTTCAAGGTTTTGGTTACCACCTTCAAAGCGCTCCATGGCTTAGGACCTGGTTATCTACGGGACCGCCTACTACCACCAATAGCCTCCCACCGGCCAGTACGCTCTCATAAAGAGGGACTCCTCTGGGTGCCCTCAGCCAAACAGTGTCGGCTGGCGACCCCTAGGGGGAGAGCCTTCTCTGTGGGGGCACCTACCGTCTGGAATGAGCTCCCCCCAGAGATACGGAGGATTCCGGATCTGCGCACCTTCCGCCGCGCTGTGAAGACTTTTTTATTCCATCAAGCGGGCTTGGCCTAATCTCCTCCCTCTTTTAATATGTAAATTTTAATCTGTTTTTAAATTATTGGGGTGTTTTAATCTGTCTGGGCCAAAATGATTTAATTTGATTTTATCTGGTTTTAAATTTTGTGTATTTATGTATTTTATTGCTTGGCTGTTCACCGCCCTGAGTCCTTCGGGAGTAGGGCGGTATACAAATCAAATAATAAATAAATAAAAATAAATAAATTTTCAGGGAAACACGGTATTATAAAATCTGTTCCAAAAATGGAGTAAAAGGGACTATCATCAACATGCAGATAGCTGACAATTTACAGATTAACAGAGTTGGAAGGGACCTTGTAGGTCATTTCTCTGACTATTGAGTCTAATGGATTCTAATTCCATTCACATTTGGAAATATCGCCACATTTAATTTCCAATGTACCAAAGGTTTGAGTCTTTGAGATAACATTTAAGTGAAATATTCCTGTTAACCCATACTTTGAGATTATGTCCAAGCCTTTTCATATTCTGCATAAATTCTTCTTAACACTGCCAGCTGACTTGAAAAGTTAGTTTTCATCTGCACTGTGAAGATAATAGCCACAATCAAATATTATCCATTTTAATATAGGTAGTCCTCAACTTATGACCACAATTGAGCCCAAAATTTGTTGCTAAGTGAGACATTTGTTAAGTGAGTTTTGCCCCATTTTACGACCTTTCTTGCCATAGTGATTAAGTGAATCACTGCAGTTGTTAAATTAGTAATACCATTATTAATCTGAGTTCTCCATTGATTTTGCTTGCCAGAAGAATGGAAAAGATGATCACATGACTCTGGGACACTGCAACCATCATAAATAGGAGTCAGTTGCCAAGCATCTGAATACTGATCATGTGACCATGGAGATGTTGCAACAGTCATAAGTAAGAAAAAAGTCATAAGTCACTTTTTTCAGTGCCACTGTAACTTTGAATGTTCACTAAACAAACTATTGTAAATTGAGGGCTACCTGTATTTAGCGTTTTAAAGAGTTAAAACTGCAAAAGGACATCAAAGATTGTCCATTAAATTCATGGCAGAGATCAGATACAAATCAGGGATTTTTTATTTAGTTGTGCCTCTTAGCTATAGTATTACATTCCTAATACAGATTTTTTTTCTTCCTAGCATTTTCCCACAAGTGCAGGATTCACTTTTTTTCAGATCAACCAAATGTTGCTCTATTTAGTTGTAACAGGGATAGACTGGTTGGCTTGTCAAGACCAAGCCTGATGTCATAGGCTGAGAGAGAATGACTGGCCCAAAGTCACCAAGCCAGCTTTCATGGCTAAAGCAGTCACTAGCGAGAACTCACTAGAAACTAGAACTCCTAGTTTCTAGACTGGTGCCTTAACCACTAGATCAGACTAGCTCTCTTACATGCCTAACACAGTACTGTACTGTAATAGTAGTCAATGGAAATATTCCATGTTATTCCAGTCTCTGAAGTATGTGAATAAGGAAGAATGTACGGTCATTTGACTCATCAGTGCCAACCTCAGGATTTTCCACCATTCTATTTTCTGTGCATTGCCTTACATTTCTTTGGAAATGCTAGCCACTGTTGTGTCTTATGCAGAAAAGAGCAACAAAGATGATTGGGGGGCTGGAAGCTAAAACATATAAAAATGGTTGCAGGAATTGGGTATGTCTAGTCTAGTGAAAAAAAGAACTGGGGTGACATGATAGCAATGTTCCAATATTTGAGGGGCTGCCACAAAGAAGGGGTCAACCTATTTTCCACAGCGCCAGAAGGCAAGACAAGAAGCAATGGATGGAAACTGAAAGAGAGAAGCAACCTAGGAGAAATTTCCTGACAGTAAGAACAATCAATTAGTGGAAGACCTTGCTTTCAGAAGTTGTGGATGCTCCAACACTGGATGTTTTTAAGAAAAGACTAGGCTGTTTGTCTAAAATGGTATAGGGCACAGGTGTCAAACTCATGACGTCATTGGGGCATCATGTGACGTATCCAGACTTTTCCCCCCTTCGCTAAACCTGATGTGGGTGTGGTCAACACCTGACGCATCGAGGGCCGGGAGTTTGACAGCCCTGGTATAGGGTCTCATCCTCGAATTGGACTAGAAGACCTCCAAAGTCCCTTCCAACTCTATTATTCTGTATCTGTGTGGTTAACTGTCTTACAACTCATATCTTTCAACCCTTGAAGACTGAATCATTAGGCTACCTAAAACAGACTACATGTTGCATATTTATACAGTCCTCCTAAATGTAAACATTGGGTAACTAAAACCCACATTCTCCTTGTAATGGTTATGAATTACATCTGTTTGGAATGAAATCTGAAATTATAAATGCTGCAAAGTTATGGATGACAAAGCCACTCATTGTCATGCCATTGTCAATATTTGCCATTTTTACTGAACTGTAAACAACTGGATAATTAGTGAACTTAATATTCAACTATGCTTGTTCTCTACCAGAGGCATTCTTTTCTTCAAATATCAGAAAGCAGAATAAACAACAACACCATAACCTGAACTGGTTGAAATAACAAACCAGTTTTTTATTGTTGATTTGGAACAAGATCACAAAAGGTCTTGAAAGCCAAAGATACAGCTAGCTAAACTTCTTGTTTTTCACAAAGCCCAGCAATATATACAGATAATCCTTGAGATATGACCATAATGGAGCCTGCCCACTATGGCTGCATGGCATAACAACCATTAAGTGAAGTGACTCACTTAACAACCCCCCCCCATCCCTGCTCTCCCCATTGAATTACTAATTATCATGCAGGTTATTAAGTGGAGCAGATTGCCAGAGGTGGGGGAGGGCCTTGGCGGCCTAGCATAGGCCCAGGCCCAGGCCCACCTGCCTTCCCAAGGCCTTCCCCACTCCCCAAGATACCCCATGTTCCTTTTCCAGGGCTGTCTTAATGCATGGGCCTGACGGGCACTTGCCTGTGGGCCTGAGCATAGGGGCCCCATACTAATCTGTGTATGTTAACCCTTCAATGCACTTGTATCATATAAATACAGCAACATATTTATTACATTTTACTGCATTTTTAATTAATACTAACATGCAAATACATGTTTAATTTTATTGACTATTTACATTTTTATTCCTGTGAGTAGTTGTCGTAGGGGCCCCAGTACACTGCTTTGCCTGGGGCCCATAATGCTGTTAAGACAGCCCTGTCCTTTTCGTGCCCTTTGGGTCCCCACAGGCCTTTTCCGACTCCCACCATATCCTCCCAAGCTTTTGGCCTTATTCCACTCCACATGGCTAAATACTCTCCTCCTCATTTACCCTTTGAAGAGCTCCGAAGCCTTGCATAGCACTAGGTCACCTGGTTGCTCAATCAGTGGTGCAATTCCAGAATCTTGCTGCAGCACAGTGCAACTTTATTAAATCAGCAAAATGGAATGAGTTGTCCCTGGGCTGGGTGGTGGTGACCCAAAAATAGCTGCCATTTTGCCCATGCCCACTTGTGGATGGGTACAGCTATGAGACAAACTGCTTTGTTTTCTTAATGAGGTTTCAGAACATTGCAGAAGATTGCACAATCGAATCATGTGGCCGAGCAACAACATGACTTGTTTCATGTTAGGGAATGGGGTTGAGGGGTACCCCTGAGATGGCATCAGGATAAATAAGAGAAGATAAAAGGTGAATAAAAGAAATAATCATTCCAAGTCAGATATATAAAGTCAGATCAAATCCTATGAACTCTAAGCAACCTTTGAATGAGCTCATCTATTCACTTAAAGATACGTGCTGGCTAAAAGCAGCTGGACTGCCTTATTAGTCAAATATATCTTCTGATAAGGCTCAGCTGTCATCCAGCAGAAAAGTTAAGAATGGAGTTTGGAGAATAGAACTGAGCAATTAGTTCATGGATGTCCCCCTAATCACTTGACCTATGGCCCTGTGTCCAACTCTCTGATTCTATACATCTTCTTAACAGAATCAAATGTGAACATCTGGATGGATACAGGGGATGCAAAAAGTTATTTATTGTTTAAAAAGTATACTCATAATTTCTGCATTTACACATTACAGCTTTTAAAGAACAGTTGTAAAACATGAAGTGATGGGTTAGTTAAGGTATAATGGTTAAATCATGAAGTAGTGAAAATGTATAGCCAAAATAATTGTATTAAGTAGCATGTAATGGTTTGATAATTAGTAAAGTGTAATGTAAGTGAAATGTATTTTTAATGTAACCATATATGGAAGCCGGAAAAGGCTCATGGGACTCTTTGTCTTGAAAACATATTTAAGTAATAGAAAAATGACCAATCTTCATTCAGGTTGCAACTTTCAAACAAAGCCCTGAATCTTTGCGCAAAAATAAACAGATCTGTCTGACCCAGGAATGTCCTTCAGTTCTTTATTTCTACAACATTTTCTGGCGACCACGAAGGGACTGAGGAACAAAGACACTTGTTCTGCCTGACGGCTGCTCCCGGCAGGATTCGACGCCTTTCCAGGGAAACGTTCACAGGCCGGCCACAAAGACTCCATTGAAGTCTAAAAGAATCTTTCGCTGAGAAGACGCCGTGAGCCTGCTGTGAAGAAGCAGACCAGTCAAGGATCCTCAGGTCAGACCAGATCCGTACCTTTCCACAGGTGGCCACCAGGACAAGAAAAGCATCAGGCAAGTATAAGTAAAAAGGTTACCTACCCCTTTTGGGTGGAAGGGGGGGCGTGATTAACCCCCCAGGGAGCAAGGTGTCGTCCTAAAGCTCTCAGTGAGGAATTTCTTTGGCGTGGGTGGTTAAACCTCTGCGGTTCTCATAGACGACTGTCGGAACGTCCAGCGTCGTGAGCCAGGGGTAGTGTTGTTAGGATGGGGGTGGTAAACAGCCGTGTCCCACGGACACCGTTGCAGTGTATGTTAGCCAATTTCAAAAGTGCCTACAGTGGAACTTATGGTGACTCCCAGTGTAATCCCGAAACCTTGGAGATGTTATGTAAAGAAACATGGCCAGCTCTTGGCATAGGGTGGTCAGAAGAAGGGTCAGTGGACCCAATAGTGATATCCAAGGCACATCGGGTCATTACTCGGGAGGGCCATTGGGACCAGTTTCCATACATAGACCAGTGGCAGATTGCTCAAAAGGCAGCTCCCCCATGGCTTAAGAAATGTCAGCAGGAGTGTGTGAAAGTGTGCCTGATGAAAGAGAAAAATAAAACCCACAGAAAGATATCTAAAAACAAAGTTTTCAGTCAGGAGGTAGAAGAAGAAGTTAGTCGCCCTCCCCCTTATGCTCCCCCTCATCCCATACCCCCAGGACAAAACCTTTCCCCACCACTGCCAGCAAATGAAACGCCAAAAACTATTCAACCTCAAAAGTGTCATTTGCAAGTCAAAAGAGAAGTCAAAAGTGAAGGGGAAGAAACAGATGGAGAATCTCAACCTATAAGCTCCAGAACTAGAAGTCAAACCAGTCTTAAGAAAGCAGAAACGCTGGCCCCCTTAAGGGAGATGTTGACTCATGAAATGAATGGTCAAGGCCCCCCTGCGATTCGTTCACTGTTCCAGTACCAGCCATTTACAACTACAGACCTGCTTAACTGGAAGCAGCAATATGGGCCGTTTAACCGAAAGCCATATGAAATTATAGACCTTTTTAACACCATTATGCAAACTCATAAGCCCACCTGGGGAGATATTCAACAACTGTTAAATACCTTACTCTCCATGGAAGATAGAGAAAAATTCAAGATTGCTAAAGAAAAGGTATTAACTCGTATGTTTCCTGATATGAATCAGGCAGCTGACAAGACAAGAGCGAGGGCTGAGAATGACCCCCAGTGGGACGCAAACAATGCTCAGCATTTAACTCAATTACATGATTACCGCCTCTTGTGTTTAAACAGTTTAAGAGAAGCTGCAAAAGGTCCTGTTAATTAAGCTAAGACTGCAACAATATTTCAAGAAAGAGATGAAAGTCCTGAAAGTTTTCTAACCAGATTAGTAGAATCTTATAAAATAAATACTGGAATACCCATAGAAGATCCAGCAAATAGATTTATGTTAAATGAACGTTTTATAAGCCAGAGTGCTCCAGACATTAGAAAGAAATTACAGCGCTTGGACGGAGCACTAGGCAAGAATACAACTGAGCTTTTAGAAGTGGCTAGAAAGGTATATCTGAACAGAGAGAAAGAAGAGGAAAAAAGACAGGCTGCTAAAGAGAGAAAGAAGACTGAGATGTTAGCTCTGGCACTCGAGGGGGTCATTTTGGGACCCAATCAATGTGCAATTTGTAAAGAAGAGGGGCATTGGCAAAGACAATGTCCCCGTAGAAGAAGGGAATCCAGAGAAGAATCCTACGGGCGTGGATCACAGATGATGAGAGGAAATCAGAGAGGTGTCTTTCGAGGACGAAGCATGAGAGGAAATAGAGGAGATAGCAGAGGAAGAAGGGGGGCTGACAGGCAATTCATTCCACCCAGCCAGTCACACCGGAATGAGGAAGTAATCGGCCTGGCTGAAATGGAATGGGATGACTGAAGAGGCCAGGGCCCCACGGACCCACCCCCGGAGCCCATGATGGATTTATGGGTGGGAGGACGTCAAGTCCGCATGATGATTGATACCGGAGCCAGCCGATCAGTAGTTAATAAACAAGTAGCCCCTTTGTCAAAGGAAAAAGTCAGAGTTCAAGGAGTGTCAGGCACCCCAGCCACACACAGCCTCCTGAAACCAGTTAAATGCAAGGTTGGGAACGGCCTAGTAGAACACCAATTCTTGTATATGCCTGAATGCCCAGTTCCTCTATTAGGAAGAGATCTACTTTTTAAATTAAGAGCCACCATGTCCTTTAATGAAAATGGACAGTATTTAACAGTGTCACATCCAGTGGAAGAAACTTGGCGATTAATGTTAATGCAAGATTCAACTCAGGAAAGTTTATGGAAAGAATTTAATGTTCCTACTCTGTGGGCAGAAGATAACCCCCCTGGGCTAGCAAAATTTGCCTCCCCAGTAGAAGTTAAACTGAAATTAGGATACAAGCCCATCAGAGTACCTCAGTATTATGTTCCTCAAGAAGCGGCAGAAGCCATTCAAGTTTTAATTGACAAATACTTAGCTGCTGGGATACTCAGACAAACTCAATCCCCATGGAATACAGCAATTTTGCCCATAAAAAAACCAGATGGGGGCTGGAGACCGGCGCAAGATTTAAGGTTAATTAACGCCGCCGTGGTCACGCTACACGCGATAGTGCCTAATCCCTACGTTTTGCTGGGGACCATCCCTCCTTCAGCCGCATGGTTTTCCGTCATAGACCTAAAAGACGCTTTCTTCACTATACCCTTACATCCTGATAGCCAAGACTTGTTTGCCTTTGAATGGAAAGACTCTAAATTGCGTAGACATTGCCAGTATACCTGGACCAGATTACCCCAAGGCTTTAAGAATTCTCCTACCCTTTTTGGGCACGCCTTGGCTCAGGACTTGCAATACTTCCAACCTGTTCAGGAAGGGGACTGTCTCCTTCAATATGTAGATGATGTGTTAGTAACAGGAACCACTCAGGAGAACTGTTTCAAAAATACCCAAACCCTCCTTGAATTACTGAAAGACTGTGGATACAGAGCTTCAAGAAAAAAGGCTCAATTAGTAAAGAAAGAGGTTACGTATTTGGGATACACGCTATCTCAAGGTCAGAGAAATTTAGGATTACCTAGGAAACAGGCAATCTTGCAGCTGCCCCCACTGAAAAATCGAAAAGAACTGCGAGGCATTTTGGGAGTCATGGGCTTTTGTCGCTTGTGGATTCCTAATTTTGCCTTACTTGCCAAACCCCTGTATGCTTCAACCCGGGGAGCAGAAACAGACCCGTTTGAATGGGGCAAAGAACAAACAAATGCATTAAGTCATTTAAAAGAAGCACTTACATCCTCTCCAGCTTTAGGGTTGCCAGACCTTTCCAAATCCTTTCGTCTTTATGTGGATGTCCGTCAGAATGTGGCAATAGGGGTATTAACTCAACAGCAAGGATCATGGCAACGGCCAGTGGCTTACTTATCCAAACAATTGGACAGCCCGGCTCAAGGCTGGCCACACTGTCTTAAAATTTTGGCCGCTGTGGCAGAACTTATGAGAGACACAAACAAACTGACTTTTACCTCAGAAGTAGCAGTCTATACATCCCATGCGTTGCAAACAATCCTAGAAAACAAAGGACACTTGTGGATAAGTAACCAGAGATTGCATAAATATCAGGCTCTGCTGTTAGAAAACCCCCAGATAAGTCTTCACCAATGTGCTACGATCAATCCAGCTACCCTTATGCCAATTCCTGATGCATCCCTTCCGCTGCATAACTGTCTACATGTGTTAGATCATCAGTATTCCTGTAGACCAGATTTGACTGACACCCCTCTTCCAAATGCTCAGCTTACATGGTTTACTGATGGCTCAAGCTTTATGGAGAATGGAGCTCGTTATGCAGGATATGCTATAGTTAGCCAACACGCAGTTATTGAAAGTGCCTCTCTTCCAGTGGGTACCAGTGCCCAAGCAGCTGAGTTGTGGGGACTCATCCGAGCATTAGAATTAGCCACAGAAAAGACTATTAATGTGTACACGGACAGTAAATATGCCTTTTTGACTATTCAAGCACATGCAGCTATTTACAAGGAAAGGGGCTTCACTGACTCTACAGGCAAACCAATTCAACATGCCCCTTTAATTAAAAGACTGATTTCTGCTGCACAACTTCCCAAATCCTTAGCTGTCATTCATTGTCCGGGGCATCAGAAAGCAGACACACTCGTTGCACAAGGCAATCGATTTGCTGATAGAGAGGCCAAATTGGCAGCACACCTGCCTCTGGATAGGAATGATTATTATCTCTATATGGCACAAGAAGTTGAATCCTACATTGAAAGATCTTATCCCACCTATACTCAGGTAGAGAAAGAGAAAGCTGAAGGAGATTTGAAAGCCAGCTTGGTGAGGGGATGGTATACTCTTCCAGACAATCGCTTAGTGGTACCAGTTTCGCTTGCCTGGCCTTTAGTATCAGAGGCACACCAAACCTCACATAGTGGCAAAACTGCTTTGGCCCAACAGTTGCAAGCAACATTCTACATACCCAACTTGCAGAGTCTGGTTGCCAAGGCAACTTCCCAATGTCCTACGTGTGCACAAGTGAATGCTAAGCAAGGACCGCGCTTACCACCAGGACAGCAGCCAATCTCCTACTTACCCATGGACTATTTAATGGTGGATTTTACTGACATGCCCAAATGCCATGGTTATAAAGCGTTGCTCATTTTCATTGACACTTACTCTGGATGGATAGAGGCCTTCCCCACTCGAAATAAGTTAGCTATACAAGTAGCACGCTTTCTTTTAAAGGAAATAATCCCTAGATTTGGATGTCCATCTACCATCAGCTCTGACAATGGCCCAGAATTTGTGCAACGTATAAATCGCCACTTGGCTGAAGCTGCAGGCCTGAAATGGAGGTATCATTGTTCATTTCGGCCTCAATTGTGCGGGAAATGTGAGAGGGCTAATCGCTCATTGAAAGCAATCATTACAAAACTGTGCTTAGAAACCCACTTGCCATGGCTTCAAGTTTTCCCCATGGCCTTGTACATTTTCAGAACAGCTCCTCGAACCAAATACCAGCTGTCTCCTTTTGAACTTCTGTATGGGAGACCCCCTGCCTTGTTCAAGCATCATTTTCAAGGCTGGCCAGATTTAGTGCAAAAAGGGGGGGTAGAAGCAAGAAAATTACTTTTGCAGTTACAACAGCACAACAATCATGTCAACAAACTGAGGCATTATATGCAGGAATGCAGACCCCCTCCTATTACCACTGCAGGTCACAACTACAAACCAGGAGATAGAGTATGGATAAAACATTGGAAAAATGAGCCTTTAAAACCTAGATGGAAAGGGCCATATACTGTTGTGATGTGTTCACCTCTTGCAGTTAAGACCCTGGAAGGACGGTCCTGGATCCACTGGACGAGACTGAAGCCCGCAGACCAAAGTGATCCAGCCACATACCAGGTGACAACAACTGACCGGCCCTTGGTGTTGAGGTTCAAGAAGACATCTTGCTGAGCCCTACCGGCAACGCGCAGTGGTGATCATCAAGCTTTGCTGAACCACCCCGGAAGCTGGTTCTCTACGCACAGCCGAAGCTTGGAACGGAGAAAGACAACATTCCACAATTGTAGATTTTAATGTAACACCCATTAACAGTGATAGTATTCAGCAAGCATTTATCAAAAACACACACACACTCATGGTTTGGGAAGATTGGGTGTGGGGACTCTGGGCCATCACTGGTTTAGTACTTCTGGGAGTATTGTTTTATATGTACAAGGACTTGCTCTGTGGGAAACCCAGGGATCCACCTGAAATTGACCTCACCCAAGTTACATACACTTCTACAGATCTTCCGGACTTGGTGAACGTGTAAAATTCGGGTCTTGCGCTCTTAAAGGCCCTGTGGGTGTGGGAATAAAGTCATGATGATTTATTTGGGGTTGTGGGTACTATTAGCCAAGGGTCTAGTGAGTGATGCTAACTTGAACAGTAGTTCCCCATGTTGTGTGGATGTTCAAGAAATTCCCCTTGTCCCTGTAGAAGGAATTGAAGATGTCAAAAATCCTACGGGAAACAACAGCATCACAACACTGAATGGGGACCCTTTGGATAAAGTCCGCTCCCGCCAACAGCGTGGTATCATAAGGTGGGGAGGGAGCCTTAGACCCAAACCCACTCCTAAACCTAAAGTCAAGAGTCTAACAATCCCAGTACCGGGGGGAATAGAAAAGGAGAATGGGCCCATGCAACAACTGAGAAGGGGAGATTACATATCAAAGATACTGGAAGTGGGTCAAGACCTTGTTAATCAGTATGACCCTAACCTTGGTGAAAAATGCTGGTTGTGTTTATCTGCTAGCCCCTCATCTTATCATGCAGTTCCTGTCAAACCACAACTTTGGGCAAGGACAAAAGCTACAATAGTCCTTGAAAAAGATAGTAGGAATAAAGCACCAGTGTCTCCAATACAAGAAGATTTTTTTAAGGCATTCCAACGGCTAGGAAAAAGCCGCCTTCCTATTGCTGGCCCGATAGCCACGGGTGTGGAACTCATAGGGACACCTTCACTGTGTGTAAAGAGACATCAGAAATCTGGTAGGCCTGTAGGATCCCTCACAGAAGAACAATGTCCATCAGAAATTTCCTTTGGTCCTAAAACAGACCTTATAGATGTAAAACTAACCAAAGATCTTTTTCCTTCTGCACATCACTCATCTCGTCATAAGGTCTCTTTCTCCCCACCACCAACTGCCTTCATCACAAGATGGGGAGGATGGAAGGGATCCGGAAATGCCTCCCTGGAAAGGTGCCCCAATCCATTTCAACCCCCTCGTTTCCCTCTCTGGCTCTCCATTAGATCCAGCACTGGCATGTGTGTCCTCTTTCCCCCAGGGAATGGTACCTCCCGATATCTTCTAGAAGGCCCAATCATCAGAGATAAGCAAAGGGACCCTTCCCTAGAAGTCCCATTACAGCCTCTGGCCGGAATGTTTGTAGCAGGGACTTTGGGAGTCTGGACTAATGGAAAAGACCATCGAGCCCATGCTTTCTCCATGAACATAGGTGTGTGTGTAGGGGAAAAGGGAGTTTTCTTTTATTGTGGGACAAATGCGTATTTATGTTTACCAACAAATTGGACTGGAACATGCACACTAGTACACCTTTTTCCTAAAATAGGTGTTGTCAGTGGAGAAAACACCATCCCTGTTCCTCTCATGGGACATGTTCAAAAACGGGTACCCATCCTAATCCCACTATTAGTAGTCATGGGAATAGGAACTGCAGTGGGTACAGGGATAGGTGGTTTAACACACTCAGTAGTTCAGTTTCAACAACTGTCAGAGGAATTTCAAGAAAGTTTGAATCAGATAGCTGGGACGATAGTAGAGGTCCAAGATCAAATAGACTCATTGGCTGCAGTGGTCTTACAAAACCGACGTGCCTTAGACCTCCTAACCGCAGAAAGAGGAGGTGTGTGTTTATTTCTGGGAGAAGATTGTTGCTTCTACATGAACAAATCAGGTGTGGTTAGAGGAATTGCCAAGGATTTACAGGATAGGGCATCCAAGATAGGTCAAAGATTACACACATCGGACATGTGGTTTTCTTGGGTGCCTGGGTCCGGGTGGATTAAGCAAATATTGTTTTTGTTGATTTGTTCTGTAGCAGGCTTGGTTTTTATTCCTTGTGTTATCCCTGTACTAAGACAGCTATCTATCAGAGCAGTAAAAGAGATGCAAAAGGAGCAGGCATTCATGTTAACAGAGCGCCTGATGGAAGAAAAAGCTCAGGATACAGACACATATGTTGAGATGGGGTCTGGAAAAGAATGGAGAGAATACTATCTTGCTTAGATTAATCATATGTTATGTATTGTGTGGAGTGATAGATATTAGATTTGTGTATTAGAAGACATTGAATGTTGTGTAAGCAGTAATGAAAGTTTATGCATGGAAAAACTTCCATAAGGGGGGAATATGAGATGGCATCAGGATAAATAAGAGAAGATAAAAGGTGAATAAAAGAAATAATCATTCCAAGTCAGATATATAAAGTCAGATCAAATCCTATGAACTCTAAGCAACCTTTGAATGAGCTCATCTATTCACTTAAAGATATGTGCTGGCTAAAAGCAGCTGGACTGCCTTATTAGTCAAATATATCTTCTGATAAGGCTCAGCTGTCATCCAGCAGAAAAGTTAAGAATGGAGTTTGGAGAATAAAACTGAGCAATTAGTTCATGGATGTCCCCCTAATCACTTGACCTATGGCCCTGTGTCCAACTCTCTGATTCTATACATCTTCTTAACAGAATCAAATGTGAACATCTGGACGGATACAGGGGATGCAAAAAGTTATTTATTGTTTAAAAAGTATAGTCATAATTTCTGCATTTACACATTACAGCTTTTAAAGAACAGTTGTAAAACATGAAGTGATGGGTTAGTTAAGGTATAATGGTTAAATCATGAAGTAGTGAAAATGTATAGCCAAAATAATTGTATTAAGTAGCATGTAATGGTTTGATAATTAGTAAAGTGTAATGTAAGTGAAATGTATTTTTAATGTAACCATATATGGAAGCCGGAAAAGGCTCATGGAACTCTTTGTCTTGAAAACATATTTAAGTAATAGAAAAATGACCAATCTTCATTCAGGTTGCAACTTTCAAACAAAGCCCTGAATCTTTGCGCAAAAATAAACAGATCTGTCTGACCCAGGAATGTCCCTCAGTTCTTTATTTCTACAACACCCCGGACCGTGAACCAGCTCATGAGCAAACACACTGAGACTGAAATAAATCTGACACGAGGCATCTTGTGTAAAAATATAATTTACTTTAAAACATTTAAAAAGCACTATGTCTTTAAGAAAGCACATTAAAAACAAAGTCTTTGGTTATGTGAAGCAAGGCTATCTCCCTAGATTCCTCTCCACAGTACCGAACAGTTCACAAGAGAATAAAGCTAACATGAAGATAAGCAGCTTCGGCATCGATACATCATCGAGGTAATAGAAGGGGCAGCACAAACTTCACAGCTAAAAGTCACCTGAAATAAAAACAGTTCAAACAGCAAACATTGCTTGAAGCTTGTGGGAGGAAGAAGGTCCAGCAACAGCAGTCCCGATGATAGCTTGCGTGCTACAAAACAGCAAAAGGCAAGCATCCGTGGGAGTTTCTCAGCAACGGCGTCTGGAGTCCTTATCTGCATTCTTCTCCCATCTGCAGCATTTGCACTGAGCTTCCTGCAGGAGCTGTGCATTTAGGCCTAAACCGGAGTCTAGGCCCGAGTAGCAAGCGAAAAGGTCCTTGCTTATATGGGGAGTTAACCTGCAATTAACTAGGGGGGGAGGCTTGCAGGTAATTACAAACAGGAGATGGCTTGATTGAAACCATACTGTTTGTGAGTAGGCAAGTAGCCACAGCAATCCTGGAAACACCCGTGACATTTCAGTACTATGGAAGGCCCAGAATTTTTCAAAAGATAAGTGAAGATGAGTGTGTGGGATGTGATAGGATGGGAATCAGGCCTATAGCTGGTGGGGAGCTATTGGTCAGAGGAAAATACTTGCAGGGCAGGGAGAAGCAGGAAGATAGATAGGGAAGCACTGCAGTATTTCTGTGGTCAGTTGTATTGGCAAATGAATGTGTGTCCTGCAGCAGCGATAACTTCAGGTTCGGTCATAAATAGCAGACTCCAGACACATATAACAGTGGCAATGTTCAGAAATTATAGGATTTGTATTTCAAAATATTACCCATATATTTCTTGGAAGAGTTTAGTAAGAAATACACAGCACAGCAATGTTTTAAATAGTTGATTTCTGGCTGAGGGTATTTAGATCAAGGAAGCTACTTTTCTTTGCACTAAAAGTAAGAAGCAGTTTGGTGTTAATTTTATGAACTAGTTATTTTGTTACCTATTTAGCTGAATGCTATCATATTTCTAAATCATAGAGCAGTGGTCCTAAATCCGTTAGGATTCAACATTATTTAATCTGCGACCATCTTCCCCAGTCTGGCACCCTCCAGCTGTCTTGAAGAACTACCTGACCTGTGCTGGTTGCAGCGATGGAACCGAGATCCACCAGATGGAACCGAGAGGACTCCCGTTTGGAAGCAGCTGGTTTGGAGACGGACTGAATACGGGAGTTAGGACTTAAATAGTTAAGCGATTCCTGCAGCGCCGCAAAACTACTTCCAGTAAAAGTACCACCTTCTTTGTTGTCAGTCATGGAATGAAAGTTAAGGTGAGCTTTTCGAGCCCAGATGTGCTTTTCGCCCATGTGATGGCCAATTTTTACATCTTGCTAACCTATAATGTAACACTCAAACTCGTTACTCTCACAGCCCGAGAATCGCGTTCTCCAAACGCAGCATTCCACTCAAGCTGCAATGACATGAAGCCGCAGCTTCGGACGCCGCAGGGATGCAACCCGGCAGCAAAGCCACAATCCTGGGCCACGCGTCCCAACACGAACAGCACGTGACCACCGACCGCGGCAATTGTACCTACCGCCTAAAGCGCGCAGGGCTGAACAGCGGACGGAGGAAAAGGCCGGGAGGCAATGGGCTCGGCGAGTGGGCGGGGTGATCACGTGACCGAGACGCGGCCAATGCTGGCTGGAGCTCGGGTCGTTTAGTCGCCCTTAACCAGCGACCGGATTTCTAATCTGCTTCCTGGAAAGCGAAGAGAGTCGATTGGAAGCCTTCTTGAAGTCCCTCTTCTCTTTGAAAAAAGTCCCTAGGCCGTGAGTTCTTTCACCCAGAATGGGCGGTCCTTAGCCTGCAAGAGGCGTGGCCATCATTCGAGAGACTTCCCTGACTGTCATCTCTTCAGCACCGCCTTCTTTTTAGCTGCGTTTAGCGACGCCTACAGTATTAGTTTTTTTTTAAAATGCATTTTTGTGGAATTAGCAATTATTTTATTTATTGACAGTGTTCAAGCGCTTCTCACGTTGTTAAATGCTGTTATTTATGGTTATAAGGTTAATGTATGATAGACGATTTTAATGATTTATTTATTAGATTCATATTACACCTTTCCTTCTGGAGCTCAGGTCAGCACACATAGTATTTCTCCATTTTATTTTCCACGCTACAAAAACCCAAAGGCATCTACTGAGTTTTTAGGTCCAAGGATGGAGTAGAACTTGAATCTCCTTCATGCAATCCAGTGGCCTGACCATTACATCCCAACCTTTGTGGGTGGGGGGGTGGGGGTTAGGACTTTTTTAAAAATCTGATCTATAATCCTAATCCCATCCACTTTTAGAAAATGGTCTTGGCATGCTTTGCAAGCGTGCTGCAAAATATAGGTGCAGACAAAATATAGGTGCTCACATAGGTGGGCACACTCTGGATGTAGTTTTTATCTCTGGTCAGTGGTCAAGTGGCCTTGATATAGGGGATATAGTCATCGAACCCTTGTCATGATCTGACCACTCACTCCTTTGACTAGACTTTCTAACCGCTACACCCCGCCGCAGGGAGGCGGGACCGACTAGGTGGTTCCATCTCAGGTGCCTGATGGATCCTGATAAGTTCCAGATGGAGCTTGGGCCATTTCCTGAGACTCTGGCTCATGACTCGGCTGAAGACCTAGTGGCCGCCTGGGACAGTGCGGCCACTGGGGCTTTGGACCGTCGTGCCTTTGTGACCTCTGACCCGGCACCGAACTCACCTAGCTCCTTGGTTCTCCGAGGAGCTGAGGGAGATGAAGTGTCGGAAAAGACGCCTGGAGAGCGGTTGGAGGACCAGCCGTTTCGAATCCAACCGAACACAGGTGAGGTCTCATATTAAGACCTACTTAGCGGCGATAAAAGCGGCAAAATCTAGCTATTTTGCCGCCCTTATTGCATCATCAGATAATCGCCCAGCCGCCCTGTTTAGGGTGACCCGCTCCCTCCTCCATCTGGGAGCACGGGATGATCCCTTGCAGGGTCAAGCTGAGGATTATGTGCAGTATCTGCATGACAAGATCGCTCAGATTTGGGAAGGCCTGGCCTCTGACTGGGTAAGTCCAGACGAGATGACTGAGGCAGGTCTTGAGAGTGTTATCTGGGAGGAGTTCGATCCTGTGGCTCCCGAGGACGTGGACAGGATTCTGGGACGGCTGAACGCGACCACATGTTTATTGGACCTGTGTCCCTCATGGTTAGTGCTGGCTTCCCGGGAGGTTACACAAGGCTGGCTCCAGAGGATTATTAACGCTTCCTTGAGTGAGGGTGTCCTACCGGCCGCCTTGAAAGAAGCGGTGGTGAGGCCCCTCCTCAAGAAGCCCTCTCTGGATCCGGCTGTTTTGGCTAACTATCGTCCAGTCTCCAACCTTCGTTTTACTGTGAAGGTTGTTGAGAGTGTGGTGGCGCGGCAGCTTCCACAGTACCTGGATGAAGCTGTCTATCTAGATCCGCTCCAGTCTGGCTTCAGGCCTGGGTACAGCACGGAAACGGCATTGGTCACGTTGGTGGATGATCTCTGGAGGGCTCGGGATAGGGGTTGCTTCTCTATCCTGGTCCTGTTAGATCTCTCAGCAGCTTTTGATACCATCAACCATGGTATCATGTTGCACCGGTTGGAGGGGTTGGGGGGGCACCGTTTTGCGGTGGTTCTTCTCCTACCTCTCTGACCGGTCGCAATCTGTGTTGGCAGGGGGGCAGCGGTCGACCCCGAGGCGCCTTGTTTGCGGGGTGCCGCAAGGGTCGGTCTCTCGCCCCTTCTGTTCAACATTTATGTAAAGCCACTGGGTGAGATCATCCGTGGCTTTGGGGTGGATTTCCATCAGTACGCTGATGACACCCAGCTGTACATCTCCACCCCAGGCCACCCCAATGATGCCCTTGAAGTGATGTCCCGGTGCCTGGAGGCCGTGCGGGCCTGGATGGGGAGAAACAGGCTCCGACTCAACCCTTCCAAGACCGAGTGGCTGTGGCTTCCGGCATCCCGATATAGCCAGCTGGTGCCATCGCTGGTTATTGGGGGCGAATCATTGGCCCCCACGGAAAGGGCTCGCAACTTGGGCATCCTCCTGGATACACTGCTGTCTTTAGAAGAGCATATGACGGCCCCAGGGGGGCTTTTTATCAGGTCCGCCTGATACGCCAGTTGTGTCCCTTTCTAGATCGGGACTCCCTACGCACGGTCACTCAGGCACTCGTCACTTCCCGCCTGGACTACTGCAATGCTCTCTACATGGGGCTCCCCTTGGGGTGCACTCGGAGGCTCCAGTTGGTCCAGAATGCGGCCCCGCGGAGGATTATCGGAGTGACGGGGAGCTCCCATGTGACACCTCACCTGCGCGAGCTGCACTGGCTTCCTGTGGTCTTCCGGGTGCACTTCAAGGTGTTGGTGACCACCTTTAAAGCTCTCCATGGCTTAGGGCTGGGGTATCTATGAGACCGCCTTCTGCCGCCAATAGCCTCCCTCCGGCCAGTTCGCTCACACAGAGAGCGCCTCATCAGGGTGCCGTCGGCCAGACAATGTCGGCTGGCGACCCCCAGGGGGAGATCCTTCTCTGTGGCGGCACCTGCCCTCTGGAACGACCTACCCCCAGAGATACGCATGATACCAGACCTCCGGACTTTTCGTCGGGCCCTGAAAACACATCTATTTCATCTAGCCCGGCTGGCTTGATCCCATCCTTGCGCTTTTAATTTGTAATTGGTTTTAATTGGGTTGTTTTAAATTGATGGCCAAAATTATTTAATGTTTTTTAAACTGCTTTTAAATTTTATATGTTGTGTTTTACTGTGGCTGTTCACCGCCCTGAGTCCTGTTGGAGAAGGGCGGTATACAAATTAAATAAATAAATAATAATAATAAAAAGTTCCATTTGCCAACATCTGTAAATCAAGCCTTATTAAAATGTGTATTTGCATCATAGTGCATCAAGCTAGCCATTAAAATAAAGGGATAGGTTTCTTTTTAAAATGTATATATAGTTTTCTCATTATTAGGGGAAATTAATATAATACCAGTTATATTAAATTCTCTTGTAAGATTTTGTTCTAACAATTCTGTTAAAAATATATGATAAAGCATTTTCATTTGATTCAGACAAGATTTTTAAACCATTGTTTATCAAATAAGTAATAATGGCCTGTTAAATTTTTAGAGTTGTTAGATGCAAACACTAATCCCTAAAGTTTAAAATATACACATGACTTAGTATTCATTGTGACCTTAGCAAGATAATAATGCAATAATTGCTTGAGGTCCTAAAACTATTTAAAAATGCATGCATGCATGTGTGTATGTATATATGTACATTTCTAATTACTGATAATTGCATAGCCATTAAATGATATGACTGCCCATATTTCATGAAAAATATCTCTTCAGATTTCAGAAAGCTTAAACAACTTGGTGACCTTTTCCAAACACAGACTATAGAAATTGGAGTCATACAGTTAAAGAATTGTAACTAGTTTTCAGAATATGTCAAAAATGTATTCTGTTAACTAATTAGGTGGTGCTGTGATTTAATAAGCTACTGTATAAGAAATTCTGTCAACTTCATAGGGGGTCTTTGTCATTAATTTGTTAATATGGATGTAAAAAGAAATTTTCATCAAAGAAAAGAAACAGAACCAAGATAACTTAAGGGCATGGATTCATTTGTGCTGGAAAGGGACATTGTTAATTTATTAATGCGGGAATAACAATAGAACCCAGGATTTTTCCTATGTAACAGGCAAAATTACTTACTGGTAATTACACTTTAATTATACTCCACCATGCTTTGTGAAAACCTTACATACAAACTTAACATTTTAGAACATCTGTAAAATAATGTACGGTATGTTGCTATTCAAATGAAACAACTACAGAATCAAAAGGAACATTTCATCTGATTTTAAGAATTCCCTATTAAACACAAGGCAGCAAGGAAAATATTTTAAACTGCATTCATAAAATAGCAAGAATATAATGCCAATTTGTATAATAAATGTATTTTTAGGAATATTCAAACACATTTTGCCACAGATTTGCAGCAGCTGTTGCAATTTATACATTCCTTTACAATTATTCCATGTTACTATGTTTGCAATGTTTGAGTGTAGTGTAGAGGAATTTTGTGCATTTATCAATTGATCCTAAGTGTATTTACTTTGAAATAAGTGTTCTTTAGAATTTTTTAGATTAGATTAGATTAGATTAGATTAGATTAGATTTCTTTATTGGCCAAGTGTTTGTCACAAGGAATTTGTCTCTGGTAAATAAGCTCACAGTGTACATATAAACAAGTAACAGGTCATAGATGACTTGATGTCGTTAGCTCGACGCAGCCAGCTGGGGGCAGCCTTTTCATCACCACTGAGTCCCCACTGCCAAGTTGCCACCATCTCTTTGCAGGACATCTCAACACTGGAAATTTGCTGCAGGGACAACAAGCTGCAAGCGCTGGATGGAAAGCCGTGTGTGTGTGTGTGTGTGTGTGTGTGTGTGTGTGTGTGAGTGAGCTGTCAGAGGTGGGTGGTAATGGGTGGGGTGGATGATTTCATGGTGTTTCTGGTCATGTGAGGCGTGCATTTGGATGGAGAGTCACAGCAATGTTCCCCCCAAAGCCGATACAGATGTTGTGCAAAGAGTAATGCTGAGATGAGGTTTTTCCCAGTTTGGACTCCAAATTTTCCTGTCCACACAGCCCCATTTCTGTGGTGCATCAGACCCACACCTAAATGCAGCTGCAAACTGCAATCTGCTTGATGAGCAAGGATTTGAATGCAACTCAAAACAAGTCTTTTTAATTTTAAAAAAAGCTGACATCCCACCCCATTGCTTCCCAAAGCTGCCCTTATTTTCAGAGCAAGACACCCTCAAACATTAAGCAATGTGGCTAAAAAAATAAACACTTGCAGAGCAGCAGCATGGGCTTCCCATTTTGACACACACACACACACACACACACACACACACACACTGTCATTGCCTTCGCGCTATTGCCTTCCACTCCACTCACAAAATGGGATGCTCTTTTCACAACCACAGCCAAACTGCCCATTCAGTTTTTGGGTCAGAACCAACTCCCGCTCATTGCCCATCCAGTGCCTGCCCACCCATCACCATCCCCCTGTGACAGCCCACTTGCTCACCTGCCCCTCCCAGCTCTCCAGTGCCCCTAGCAAGTTGTTCCTACAGCAAATTTCTGGTGTTGAGATGTCCTGCAAAGAAATGGCAGTGATTTGGCAGAGGGGACTTGGTAGTGGTGAGAAGCTGCCCCCAGCTGGCCATGTCAAGCTAGCAGTCGAGTCATCTCATTCTGCCGAGGGAGTAATAGACCAACCACTGAGCTGAGTAAGGGGGAGGAACACATGTTCATCCCAGATGTGCGTATGCGCAGAGAGGAAAAGAGGAAAACAAAGGAAAACAGTAAGCTGACTCTCGGGGAGAAGCAGAGGCAGACAACAGCCAGCCCCTCCCTGGCTTGGAAATAAATAGGAGGGTTTTGGGAGTGGCCCATTGTCATAGACAACTGTTCTTTTCTAGTATAGAGCAAGCAATTTGGATTTCTTGGCTAAACCCAAGTAAGTTGGAACTAACTACATTTGATTTTTTGTTTATCCATATAAATAAAAGACTGTTACTGACCTGTTATAAAAAGGGATTGTTTTACTCATGAGTAAACATCTGCCATCTGCCTATCTCTCCCCCCTATCTCAGAAGAATTTGGAATGCAACAGTCCTTTTTTTGCTACCTTCTGTAAATGGGTATACTGTAGTTTTGTGTCAGATCGCTAAAAGTTATACTGCCATTTAATTGGAAGAAGGGGGAGACTTGGATTCGATTTACTAGCATTGCCTGTGTCAACAGATATTTTACAACCTATATTCTGGTGCCAAAGAGCCCTGAGATCCTCTTTATGTGGAGGAATGTTTATGATAGCCATGTGGGTTGTTTCACTTTAAAGGATAACGGTGTGAATGCATGTTTGTTCAGGTTTCAGAGAAACTAGTAAAGAAAACATCTTCACACTTGTGTATTAGCTAAAATCTGCATTTTGACTTAAAGGGAGGGGTCTCTACTGTTTTAACCCTACTTGTTTTGCCTAAGGGTATTCAGATCTTGCTTTAATTGGATTGTTATCACTTCTGCTTAATAAAAGGTTCCTTTTGAACAACCACATTTCAAGAGTTTTTACTTTCTTAAATTGGAAGGAGAGGCAATCATTACAGAAAGCAAGATCTGCAAAATGGTCAACCCAGAGACGCAATCTTCACTCTACTGAGGGGACCCTGCAAACCATGTCTGAACGAAGCAGAGAACTGGGAGAAGCCGATTGCTGGGGGAAGACAGCAACTGCCACCCAGTCAGATGCCTGTGTCGTACACCCCATTGGAGAGGATGAGGTAACCCTGGAGAATCCTGAAAAGCCCCGCTGGTCAATTGGCATCGGGAAGAAAGATAGCTGGGATGAGAGAGCCAGAGGAGTCACCCTCAGCCATGGCAACCGAAAACCAGGGTGGAAACAGGAACTAGAAGCCCTTGCTGACCAGGGGGAATTAACTGAAGCACCACTGAGGAGGATTGTCTCAAGAGGCATATAACCCAATTGGTGATGGAAACTTTGGAAAATCTCAACATCCAAGGGGAGCCAGGACAACAACCAAAGGGCGCAGAAAGGTCAGCAGTCGCAGATGATGCCACGGGAGGCACCCCCCTTCTGGAGCCCAGCTATCGAGCAGATGGCGCAGCAGCAGTGGAAGAAGACCCAGCAAACCCTCCCCCCAGGCAGCACGCACATCGGCGCCCATTCCCAACCATCCGAGTCCCGCAACTGGAAAGAGAAACTCCCTCCCTTGGGGTGAAGTTTGATGGGAATCTGCAGCAATTAGGATTCTTTGTGGCACACGTGCTCACTTACATGCAAGAGTACGGGCGTGATTTCCAAACCCAAGGATCCCGAGTGCGAGTTGTGACCCTAACCCTAGAGGGTGACACTGCCAGATGGATGGTGACCCTGCATAACGCCAATGCACCAGAACTGCGGGATTTCGACTGTTTCATGATGGCCCTGCGACGACGGTTTGAGGACCCACTAGCAGATCACAAAGCACACAACCTCATTAAGGTGGTGAGGCAGGGGCGATGGCCAGTAGCAGAGTATACTGAAGAATTCCGGGATCTTGCGTGTCGTGTGAACTGGCCGGAAGATATTTTGGTGAGTTGTTTCAAGGACAGGCTGAGTGATGATCTATACAATGCCTGCGTGGCCCGAGGTGCACCGAATCACCTACATAATGGTACATCACCGCCGAAGAAGTGAGATCGATGTGGCCAGAAACCAGTATCGAATGGGGCGAGCATGGAAGAAATCCCCACCCCCAATGGAAGCAACAGCCCCTCAAACCACAAACCGCATTCTCTCTGAGATCCTCAGCCTGTTTCAAGTGTGGAAAAGAGTGGCACCGAGCTGCAGAGTGTCGTTCGCAAACACCCACCGTGGGAGAACCCTGCAAAACTGGGTTTTGCAACTTCCCTGTTTTTCTGGAAGTTGTTTCTACTGTACTAAAACAGCTTTTTCCAATGGATTCATATTGTTGCATCATATCGGGTGAAATTAGACCGGTTCAGAGGTCCCTTCCAGCTCTATTCTGATTGATATACAGATCGCATGTACCAGTAGCAGCGATTTTAAATGATTCGCTGAACCAGTAAAAACCATCCCTGGTTGGCCCCGCCCGCCACTCGCCCATGCGCTTGCCTGCCTTTGCAAGCTGGCCATGGGGACCTCCGGGAAAGCCACATGGAAGGCAGGCAAGCAAACATGTTGGGGTCGCCCGGCCATGGGGAAGGGAGCTAGCAGTCTATTCCCTTCCCCACGGCCCTGCCATACTTGCCTGCCTTCCACATGGCCTTCCCGGCAGTCCCCCATGCCCACTTGCCTTCCGAGGTCTGGTCTCACATCCAACCCTTGATGGGAGACGTGCCGCTTCCAGGCCGGGCTGGCCAGTGGGTGGGTGGGCGGCCCTTGGGGGAGACGCAACTGCTGCACTGGGGCCGAGAAGTACAGCAGTGGCACCGCATGTGCAGCCCCGGGACATCTGCCCTCCCAGAGCGCCGCTGCCGCCCTGGAGCTCACCTTCGCCTCTGCAGCCAACTGGCCCCTTGGGGCAGCACAAATACCGCTTTTGCCCTTCTCTTTCTGGGTGCAGTGCTTCTGCTTGTTGGGCCACTTCCTGTGGCCAGCTGCTTTGCTTTTTCCCTCTTTTTTGGGAGACTCGCAGGAGGCTTGTACACTGGCACTGACATGGGTGAGGCAGGCTATCCAGATGCCCCATGCTGGTGCTTGTTTGGTGCAGCTGAAGGCAAGCCAAGAGACAGTGGGATGAAGGGGCTGGTGCTGCCTCCCTCATGCCTTTGCCTCCACCTTGCAGGGCTCAGGTCTTGCAGTTTGTGCATTCTGCTTAAAGAAACTCCAAATCCAGGAAATGGTCAGATTCAGCACTGCAACACTTCAATCCTGCTTTAAGAGGTTGATGTCAAAAGAAGGATTTCCAGTGAAGGGCTCCAATTCCTGATCATTTGAAGGATGGTGTTACATACAGACATACGGAGGACCCATTTGCATGCCTGCCGCTGATTGGCTAATCTAGCAACGGGGAAAAATAAACCACTGTCAGTGGCCAAAAGGAGAAGAAAAGGGGACAAAGGGCATTGACCTTCCCCTCGTGGCATCCGCAGCCATCTTCTAGGAAGGAACAATCTTGTCCGGCAAACTAAAAAAATGATGACCAGTTGCACTGGCTATCTACAACCCACAGACAGAGGAATGGCACACCTATATGGGATGATTCCGAATGTTCCCGGAAGCCAACAACTACCAAGACTTTCCAGAAAACAGAAAAAGAGCTCTCTTCCTCACCTACTGCAGCCCAAAAATTTACAAGATGGCTCAGACCAGTGGTAAAATCTGAACCGGTTTACTATCAGTTCGCTGGTTGCGCATGCGCAGTGCGTACCACGCACCAAATGCGAGGAGCGCATGCGCAGTGCATGCCAAAAGGAGGCATTCGGTAAGTAGAACAGCGAAGGGGGATGATCAGCTGTGGTGCGCAATCTTTTTTTTTACTTTTAAAAGTAAAAAAAAAAACCTCTGATGATCGTGCTGCTCAGAGGCTTTTTTTTACCTTTTAAAAGCTTTTTTTTTTTACAACCTCTTCGTCAGATGCTTTTAAAAGGCTCTGACGATCCCAGCTGAGTTGTCTGATCGTCAGAGGCTTTTTTTTCTTTTAAAAGCATTTTAAAAGTAGAGGTTGTAGAAAAAATGCTTTTAAAAGTAAAAAAAAAAGCCTCTGATGATCGCACAGCTCAGCTGGGCATGGGATAGGGCAGGGATTTTTGCTACCAGTTCTCCGAACCACCCGCCACCATTGCTACTGGATTGGGCGATCCAGTCTGAACCGGAATCATTTCACCCCTGATTCAGACCCTTGCATCACTGGCAGACATCGAATCAATGACCTGGTCCACGCTGCAGAATATCCTAAGGGACCATTATGCCCCAACAGCAACGCCAATGGTGAGCCGAAATGAATTTTACCACCGGCGGCAAAGAGAAGGTGAGACCATCAGCGATTTTATGGCCAAATTGCAAGAAATTGCAACCAAGTGCGAATTCGTCAATCCGGAGGAGATGATGAAAGATAGACTCATCTTGGGGATGAGGGACCTGACCCTACAGAAGAAGCTGCTGATTCAGAGGGGAGCCACCTTCAAAGATGTGGTTGAGGAAGCCAGAGCCGCAGAAGCGTCTGATAATTCCGCCACCGACATCCGAAAGACCAGAGGAGTACATCGTACCCAACGGGAGACTGATTGGCCACTGAGGTCCCCAAGAATGACGAAGGCTCGGGAGAGGAAGAGGCAGTGAACTGAATATACCCGGAAAGAAGGGTCAGCCAAAGAGACAATGATTTTAAACAACCCCGTTGCCTGGGGTGCATGGGTTTTTATGCTAGATCAGCTTGCTGGTTCAAAGATGCCATATGCCGCTGGTGCCAGCAAAAGGGCCACATAGCCGAGGCCTGCAGGGCCACCCAGCCTATACCATACCAACCCAGACCCCAGGCTGGTCCAGGGAGACAAAGACACGCAAGACCGGGGCGCCAAAGAAACAAGCACAGGGAAGAACCCTACCCAGAAGCAAGAGGAATAAATTAAACAACTGTGGGCCACTCAGACGCATGTGACGCTGATAAATATCACGTCATCATCCCTATAGAGGGGACCCCTTGCAGCAATTAGACACGGGGTCCTTCTTCACCATTGTGTCATGGCAGACACTGAAGAACCTCATCCCAACAATGAAGAACAAACAACTCAAACTGCAAAACATCACTTTAAATGATTTCCAGGGAAATCACATTCCCGTGCTAGGAAGAGCATCAGTGCAAGTCAAGTACAATTACTTCAGTGGACAGCTGCCCCTAACCGTCATCGACAACGACAGACCAACTCTTCTGGGCCTGGAGTGGTCAAAACCCTAGGATTAGGGGTCACCGGCATCAACAAAATCAGTGGGAGTGAACTAGATCAACTGGTGGCAAAGTTTGGGGATGTTTTCGATGGGAGCCTAGGCAAGTATACAGAAAAACCTATATCTTTTAACCTAGACCCTAGTGTTACCCCAATCAGGCTAAAACCCCGCAGGGTTCCATTTGCTCTTCGGCCCAAGGTAAATGAGCAATTAGATAAGCTAATTGCCCAGGGGATTCTGGAGCCAATCGACCATGCCACATGGGAGACCCCAAAAATCATCCCGATTAAATCAGACAGGTCAGTGCGCATCTGTGGGCATTATAAATGCACATTAAATAAAGTATTACAACAGAGCGCGTACCTCATGCCAGTAGTGCAACATCTGCTACATTCAGTGGGAAACGGAAAAATATTTGCCAAATTAGATTTAGTCCAAGCGTATCGACAGTTGCCAGTAGATGATGCAACCACAGAAGCCCAAACCATTGTGACACACCGCGGGGCATTTAAATGCAACCGATTGCAGTTTGGGGTAAACGTGGCCCCGGGACTATTCCAGAGCATGATGGAGTGCCTTCTACAGGGCATCCCAGGAGTAGTCCCCTATTTTGATGATATCCTCGTGTCAGTGGAGAACAAAGAACAATTGATCAACAGGTTGGAAGAGACATTGGGCAGATTTCAAAAGAAGGGACTGAAAGTCAAAAAGGAAAAATGCCAAATTGGGGTGAAGAAAGTCGAATTCCTGGGATATTTATTTGATGGTTCAGGGATCCATCCCACAGATAGTAAAATCAAGGCAATTAAAGAAGCCCCAACCCCAAAGAACAAAACTGAACTCCAGGCGTTTCTTGGGCTGCTAAAGTTTTATAGTATTTTCTTAAAACAGAAAGCCACTGTTGCTGAGCCATTACACAGACTACTAGGGGAGACCTTGTTAAGGCAATCGAAAAAATCCACCAACCAAAAAGACCAGAATCCCAGGAGGCCACTAAGTAAGCCTCCGCCCCAAGGAACATACAAAACAACAAGCGGAAACCCATACAATAAAAAACTGTCCCTAGCACCAAACAACACAGAGACCCTAGACTCAAACCCGAGGGAGGACTGTGAATACTTATCTGAGGAACCAGGAGTCCATTGACGAGATCCAGGAACCAAAGGAGAGGCCGGGGTGGAGTCCTCTTCACCCATAGGAGTGTTCCAGGAGGTTCCTCTGAGGACTCAGGAGCGGCAGCAGGCCTGACTGCACAGGCTGCAGAACAAGTGAACCGCACAGGTCCTGTTGCTCCCTAAAGCGCCCCACTTACCTACATGACTACGCTAATTGGTTGTGCTCTAACAGGAGGGGAGAGGTGTTACGTACGGATGTACAGAGCTTCCATTTGCATTCCCACCGCTGATTGGCTAATCTAGCGGCAGGAAAAAATAAACCTCTGTCAGTGGCTGGCAAGACTGCCGTAACTCTTTAAAAAGAGAGCTCCGGCAGCCTTCTGGTAGCAAATGGGAGCTCTGTACATCCGTACGTAACACCTCTCCCCTCCTGTTAGAGCACAACCAATCAGTGTAGTCATGTAGGTAGGCAGGGCGCTTTAGGGAGCAACAGGACCTGTGCGGTTCACTTGTTCTGCAGCCTGTCTCTCTCTTGCTCTTGATAGCAGCTGGAAATAAAGTGCTGAATGGACTATGGCCTTCCGCCTCTTCTATTTCCACCTCCTATCTAACAGATGGGTCCAGCCTTGCTTGCCAGCGTGTTTTCTCTTCTGGCCATTAGTCAGAAGAAAAATCCAGATGGCCGGATGGATCTGGCAATTCTGAGCAAGCGGTGCTCTCTCCACCTACCTCCTATGACCCCACATCCTGCCTTCCATCAAAAAAGTCCACTGCTCCATCTATAAGCTATTTACGCACCCAGGACAGCTCGGCTCCATCTCCTTCTGGTAGCAGGACAGTTGGACTTGCCTGGGGCCCTCTCCTGGCTGGCCACTTGACCTCTCAGGCAACCGGGACTTGGGGTGAGTAAGATCTGCCTCCTTCGCTCAGGACTCACCAATCAGAACAAGCAAGAGAAACTTTTTCAGTTCAAAACTGGTGCATGCCACAGAACTTAGCCTGTGAAGGCTGCTTCCAAGTCTGTTCCAAGCAACCTGGCTTGCTGAAGGTCAAACCCACAGGAAGCCCAGCTGCTGGCATGTTTGGGGAGGGTTGAGCAAAAGAGTTTCTTCCAGAAGGGTTCATGGGGAGGGTAACACATACCAGGCAAGGGTGCTGGGTAGGCACAGCCAGGATTGCAGTAATGACAACAGAAAAGGAAAGAGAACTAGTCCAAAGGCCAGTCAGGATGGCAGGAAAATAGAGCCCCAGTGGTGGGAGAGTTCTCCTGCTCTGCCCTGCCCTCCTGACTGATGCACAAAGGGCATGGGAGGGTGACAGGGAGACTCTTGGGTGGCAGGCTAGTGTTGGGGCTGAAGATGGGCTACTGCTAAGCTATTCTTGCAGGAGAGGCTTCTACTTGCTGCCAGTTTCCCAGCTAGGCTGGAAGAGGGAGTTGGGCACATCCAGAGAGGCTTCCTGACCCTGCTAGTCCCACACTCATTTTGAAACACCTCCTTTGCCCAAAGGAGCCATGGGCTTCAGGGTAGTGGGGGGTATATGTTTCCCTGTGACCACTTTACCCTTTTCAAAAGTAACCCTGTTGTGGGTGGAATGAAGGCCCCACACTGCCTGTTGCTCACCAATGCCAAAGAGGCTTTCATGCTTTCTTTTCATGGCTGTGCCAGCTTTCCTCTCCTGGACTGTGGCTGCAGAGCCTCCCAAGTAACCAAAAGGGACTAATCTCAAGAGGAAGAGTAAGGGATGCGATCATCCAGCATATTTCCTGGCAGAATTCAGCCCTCCATTCTCTGAAATGAAATGAACAGATTGGTGCTCGTTTTAGCTGGGATTGAGGGAAGCCACTCTGGGGAAGTGCCAGAACTCTCTCTCCAGTGGCCAGTAAAATAAAACAAGTCTCAGGAAAAAGGGTTCCTGGAATCAATGCACAGAGTGCCCATTGGGACAGGTGCCTCTGGCATTTGGCAAGTTATCCCGTGCAACTAGTTGCCCTGCACAGTGCCCCATCTGGCACCTTGTTGCAGGTCACATCCAATGGGAAGATAGAGGTCCTTCCCTTGCCGCATGGATTGGCCGCTGGGACAGATGGCTCTGGTATTTGGTAAATTCTCCCATGTGGCCATGGCAACTTGTCCCACAGCAAATTGCCCAGTGCAAGGCAGCTTGGGAGGGGCATGTTTTATAAGTAGAAGAGCTAAAGAAATCTATTGTCTTGCATTGTTCTCCTCTACTAAAAATTGTTTTGTTGATATCTAAACTTTTTCAACTAAAAATATATAACTCCTAGTGACTTTATGGGACCATCCTTATAGCAGTTTGTCACTGCCTTCTAGATTTTTAATCTTTTTATTTTTATTTCCCAGGCTGAATAAGAGAGCAAAACAAAGATTTCTTTAATAATAAAATCAGTAGGTGATAACATAGCATAGTATTTGTTACAGTATTGTAATTTCAAGAGATACATTCATGAAAAAAAAATAGCTATATGCGTCTGTAAATTAATTTTAATTGTAACAAAAAAGCAAGCCTATTTTGTTCTAGGTAGTATTAAAAATCTGAAGGGACTAGTGAGAACATTCAGTGATCTGTGCTTCCAAAATGACAATGAACTTCTCTGACATCACTGCCTGGTATGAAGCCTTTATAATTAATTTAAAGGGGGCATCTATATATTGATAATACTCCCACCGTGAGATGGAAACTTGCCTGAACAGGATCTCAACATCACTTAAAATGTCTTAAGTCCAACATCACATGGCTTAAATCCAACTGATAGCAGGGTGGTAGAGAATGAACCTTAAAAAACACCAACAAGGGAAGACAATCCAATGATAAATTTATTTCCAAATTTAACTGATTAGTGATCCAGATTATCCAAGAATGAGAGCTTCAAAATTACATAGATATTGAGCAAAGAATATTTGAGTGTATATACACACTAATAAGAACCCCAATATAGAGAATAGGTTTATAAGGAATCAATGTAAGGATAGGGTAGGGTAGGGTAGGGTAGGGTAGGGTAGGGTAGGGTAGGGTAGGATAGGATAGGATAGGATAGGATAGAATAGAATAGAATAGAATAGAATAGAATAGAATAGAATAGAATAGAATAGAATCTGGAAGGGACCTTGGAGGTCTTCTAGTCCAGCCTCCTGCTCAAGCAGGAGAACCTAGACTAGACAGTGGCTGTCTAGTCTCTTCTTAAAAACCTCCAGTGATGGAGTGCCCACAATTTCTGAAGGCAAACTATTCCACTGGTTAATAGTCCTCACTATTAGGAAGTTTCTCCTTAATTCCAGGTTACTTCTCTCTTTGGTTAGTTTTCAACCATTGTTTTTTGTCTTGCCCTCTGGTGCTTTGGAGAATAATTTGACCCCCTCTTCTTTGTGACAGCCCCTCAAATCTATCATGTTACCCCTAATTCTTCTTTTCTTTAGACTAGTCAAACCCAAATTGTTGAGTGACCACACACACAAAGGTTGAGAATATATGTGGTAACTTTATTGCCTTACATAGTGACATTATATAGTTTGTTACTTTCAAGTTACAGTGTACTTGGCAGCATATCATTGGCTCACAGAATCTTCCAGGTAATTTAAATCATAGGTTAATCATTACTGCTTGCTTAAGCACTTCTAATATTTAGCTATAATTAAAATCTAACACACATCCCACGTCCTCTCCTCCTGTTCCTCTTGTTTACAGAGTTAGGGTCTTATCTTCTAATGTCATTTCCTGACGCTTACGTGCAAGTAACCTTCCTTATCTGAGGTTTGCCATCCAAGATAGGAAAATCCCTGCACATATGCAGACTGCAGATTCCTACATGTCCCCTCTTTTTATTTAATTTTGAGGGAACAAAGATTTTTGAATATAACGCATTTGAGGAGGAGACAGAGAAAGAGGAGCAGGACAAAACATAGCAATTAATGAGGGAATACACTGAATGAAACAACAGCAAGCAACTAACATGACAATAATAATCACAGCATAAAAAAACAACTGCTTAAGCCAGGACCAATCAGGAAGCCAATTGGTCAACCAGTCAAAAGGAGAGGAAATAGCATGAACATTATTCTGAAAATATGATTGGAGTTTAGCAAGTTCATCTTCAATGGTTTTGTTCAAAGAGTGAAAATGAACAGCACATCCATGACGGCCAACAAGTTTACAAAAACCTCCTTGTCATGCTAACAAATAGTCAATAGCAAAACATTGCTGGAGCACATCCTGATTCAGGTCCTCAATTTCATATTGGAGATCACAAACAATAGCAGCAGTGGCATTAATTGATTTCTCCAGGTGACATGTTAAGCCCAGGATAGAATGTCCATTTTCTTGAGCTATTATTCCAGGGTAAGCCCCTAAGGTGATCACTCCAGTAATAGCTCCAGCCAGAGCACGGCCAAAGGTATTTAGAGAGGACAGTTGTGTATCAATGATAACGTCATCATTACATGTAGGACCTAATGGAGCACATCATTGTCGTGAAGAAGATGAAGAAATGCCAATTTGTACAGGTAGGGAAAAGTAGCCAATAGCAGCACACTGATATTTCTGAAGGTGTACGTTGGTTGCATATTTGTCAAAAAAGAACCACATATTAGGGTCCTTTAGTTAGCCAGCCAGCACAAATGGATCCAGTATCAGTCATATCAGAAGCGTTAAAAATAGGAAAATTATCAGGATACATTTCAGGCACAATATTAGGCCCATATAAAGAAGAATTAAAGGTTCCCCAGAGGTAATAATAGTCAGTACAATAACTATAATTCCCTACTTTCAATAAAATGCGTTGAGCCTTAGCATAATCATTCCAATTGTTAAGCCAAGTATGGCGAGCATAACAGCAAAAACATAAGCCTCTAGTATATTGATTAGTATGAAGATAACGCCAACAAACAGAATTAAGTTGCGTTGGTGGCTTAGAAAACAACCAAGAATAATGAATGATTTGCAATTGTGAAACAATAAAGGAAGATGAAGATATTAAATCAGGTATGAAAGCAACTTGACCAAAAGCCATAGGAGGCTCATAATACAGGGTGACATTAGTACCGTGAACCAAAAACATATATTGAGCATGACGAACCCAGAGATTAGGATTAAGTTGTATAGGCTGAATGTCATTTAAAGCAGTAACAGAACCAAAAGAAGACAAGAGAATATAAAAAAGAATTGTGACAGAATTAGCTGTAATAATAGCAAAAACAGCAGCAACTAGATTTTCAGGAGTCTGAAGTAGATCAGCTTGAACCAATTGCTGTTGAGCTTGGTATGTTGTGGCCTTCACTTGCCCCCATGTGATTGGCAAGGGTCGTTGATGTTTTGGAAGACGGACCTCCGTTTTGAGATTCAGATTGAAGTTGGGAATTGGGTTGTGCAGACCCTGATGCCAAGCCATGATAGGGTTGAATGTGCCGAGCAGGGATCCACAAAGGTTGGCGAGTCTGGGGGAGTTCAACTGCCGCGTAACCAAGTAATTAGACGAGCAGGTCCCTGCCACTCAGGATTAGGAGCAAGGCGATACTTTACTAGCGGTCTTGTCAGTGGTTCTATTGCACAAAAATGAACATTAACAGGAATATCTGAAAAGGAATCTACAAGAGTTAAATAATTCCAAGTAAACAAAGCAACAGATAGTAAACATTGAATTTTTCACAAATGGTATGGACCAGACTCATGCTGCAGCTGTCTCTGCAAAAAGGACTTAAAGGGCTTATACCTCGGCAGACCTGCTTGCGCTGCGAGATGCCCCCCTCTTGTGGCGATGGCCTTCCACGTTATCAAAGGCCTACCTTAAGGACGGGCTTTGGAGCCCCGAGAGGTGGCATGTTTCAAAGCGGGGATTAAGGGGTTTTTTAATTAGGGTTTTAAATAATTTTTTAAGGGGAACTGGGAGGACGACCAAAGGGGATGGGGGGGGTAATCCACCAAGGTCAGAGCCGAGCCCGGCACGGGGTAACGGTTTGGAGGGTACAGGACGAGGGAATGGGGAGGGGCGGAGGGCTATCCCAATGAGGGAAGTACCATCAGCACGGTGGTTGGGAGGGGCAGATATGGCGGAAGCAGGGGACCACATCATGTGTTGGGGGCGCGCACTCACTGTTTGAGAGCAATTGCGCGCCCCGGTCCCCAAGGCTCCTCTCGGATACTAGGTGGCTCAGATACTCAGGACCTGGGCCTGCGGCTGATGCTGTGCAACGCCAGGTCTGTGGTAAATAAGGCCCCCCTCATTCACGATCTTATTCAGGAGGGGGGAGCGGACCTGGCAGGTATCACGGAGACCTGGTTGGGATCGGAGGGAGGGGTCCCTCTGGTCGAGATGTTCCCACCAGGTTTCAGAGCATTCCATCAGCCAAGAGCCCAGGGGAGGGGAGGGGGGGTGGCGGTCATTATTAAAGAAGGTCTCGGTCCGAGGGAGACCACTGTGCCTCAGATTGCCAGATGTGAATCCCTCTTTGTGAGATGGGGTCATGGGGTTCAGATGGGCCTGTTGCTTATGTACCTGGCTCCCTGCCACATGGCAGCGGCCCTGCCTGAGCTACTCGACGTGATAGCCACGGTGGCAGTTGATACACCCAGGCTTATGGTCATGGGTGATTTCAACTTGCCATCCGTTGGTGAAACGTCTGGGATGGCTCAGGAGTTCATGGCTTCCATGACGGCCATGGACCTGACCCAGTTAGTTCATGGCCCCACTCACGGGGGGGACACACTCTGGACTTGATTTTTGTCTCTGGCCAGTGGTTGAGTGATCTTGTTATAGGGGATATAGACATGGAACCCTTGTCATGGTCAGATCACTCGCTCCTCCGCCTGGACCTTTGAACCGCTACACCCCGCCGCAGGGAGGCAGAGCCAATAAGATGGCTCCGCCCCAGGCACCTGATGGATCCTGATAGGTTCCAGATGGAGCTTGGGCCATTTCCTGAGGATCTGGCACATGACTCGGCCGAGGACCTGGTGGCTGCCTGGGATCGGGCGGCTGGTGGGGCCTTGGATCGAGTCGTGCCTTTGCAGGCTCTGACCTGGTGCCGATTCCTTGCAGTTCCTTGGTTTACCGAAGAGTTGAGGGAGATGAAGCGCCGGAAAAGACACCTGGAGAGCGGTTGGAGGGCCAGTCTCGCTGAATCTGACCGAACACTGGTAAGGTCGCATATTAAGACCTACCTAGTGGCGATAAAAGCGGCAAAGTTTAACCACTTTTCCGCTCTTCTTGTGACATCATAGAATCATCCGGCCGCCCTGTTCAGGGTGACCCGCTCCCTGCTTCACCCAGGAGCGCGGGAGGACCCCCTGGAAGGCAGGGTAGATGATCTCTGGAGGGCTCAGGACAGAGGTTGCTCCTCTGTTCTGGCCCTGTTAGACCTCTCAGTGGCTTTTGATACCATCGACCATGGTATCATGCTGCACCAGTTGGAAGAGTTGGGGTTGGGGGGCACCGTGCTTCGGTGGTTCTCCTCCTTTCTCTCCGACCGGTCGCAGTTCATGTTGGCAGGGGGGCAGAGGTCGACCTCGAGGCCTCTCATATGTGGAGTGCCTCACGGGTCGGTTCTCTCGCCCCTTCTGTTCAACATTTATGTGAAGCCACTGGGCAAGATAATCCGTGGTTTTGGGGTGAAGTACCACCAGTACGCTGATGACACCCAGCTATACATCTCCACCCCTGACCACCCCAACGATGCCCTTAAAGTAATGTCCCGGTGCCTGGAGGCTGTGCGGATCTGGATGGGGAGAAACCGGCTCAAACTCAACCCTTCCAAGACTGAGTGGCTGTGGTTCCCAGCATCCCAATATAGTCAGATGATCTCTGACTATTGGGGGCGAGTCTTTGGCCCCCTCGGAGAGGGCCCACAATCTGGGTTTCCTTCTGGATACACAGCTGTCCTTGGAGGAACATCTGACGGCTGTGGCCAGGGGGACTTCTTTCAGGTCCGCCTGATACGCCAGTTGTGACCTTTTCTTGATTGGGATGCCCTGCGCACAGTCACTCATGCCCTCGTCACCTCTCGCCTGGACTACTGCAACGCTCTCTACATGGGGCTCCCCTTGAGAGGCACCCGGAGGCTCCAACTGGTCCAGAATGCGGCTGCGCAGGTAGTTACGGGAGCTGCATGGCGCTCCCATACAACACCTCTCCTGCGTGAGCTGCACTGGCTCCCAGTGGTCTTCCAGGTGCGCTTCAAGGTGTTGGTTATCACCTTTAAAGCGCTCCATGGCATAGGACCTAGATATCTTCGAGACCGCCTGCTGCTACCGACGGCCTCCCATCGACCTGTGTGCTCCCACAGAGAGGGCCTCCTCGGGGTGCCATAAGCCAAACAATGTAGGCTGGTGACCCCCAGGGGGAGGTCCTTCTCTGTGGGGGCACCCACCCTCTGGAACCAAGTGCCCCCAGAGATTAGGAGAATCCAAGACCTCGGTGCCTTCCGCCGTGCCCTTAAAACCCTCTTTTTTCAGCAAGCTGGCTTAACTTTTTTCTTAATTTTTTAAATGTTTTAAATGGGTTTGTTATTGTTCTTAAATTATGGGGCCAAATTTATATATATTCTTTTAATACTATTTTAATGTTTGTAATTTATGTTTTTATTTGGCTGTACACCGCCCTGAGTCCTCAGGGAGAAGGGCGGTATATAAATTGGATATAAAAAAAAAAAAGGTTAATAATAGCAAAAACAGGAGTATTCCAGGGGCTAGTAGAGGGTTCAATATGACCAGTAGCTAATTATTCCTGAACAAGCTGCTGTAAAGCAGATAATTTTTCCATTGAAAGAGGCCATTGCTCCACCCACATGGGGGTGGTAGAGAGCCACTTAAGGGGAAGAGCCATCATCCAAAATCAATTGAGCATTTAAAAAATAAAGTAAATCATGACCCCAAATATTAGTATGAATATCCAAAATATAAGGTTGCAGGGCAAAGGACTTACCAGCCGTGGTAGAGAATTGGATATCCGCATAAAGAAGAAACTGCTTTCTTAGGCCATTGCACAGGCCACTGTAAAGATGAAATAACAGTAACATCGGCTCCTGTATCAAGCAACACTTGAAAAGGTTGCTTATTCAAATAGAGAGTTAACAAAGGACGAAAGGAAGTAACAAACTGAAGTAAAGCCACAGAAGGAGAGGTAGAACCAAAACCAGCATCCCCACCTGCCCCTGTGCCAGAACACGGGACTTGATAGGGGAGCAAAAGTAATTGAGTAATAGAGGTTTCAGCAGAAAGAGTTTTAGGAAAATTCACCCAAGCCTAAATAAAAAGAGTTCCAGTGTAATCAGAATCAATAACACCAGGGACTACAAAGCATCCCTTTTTATGAGCTGAAGATCAAGGCAAGATAAGACCAACTAAACCAGAGGGAAGAGGGCCTTTAAATTGAGAAGGAATCAATTTAACCTCCAAGGGAAATTTAAATTTCACAGAACCTCTAGTAAAATTACCACTGATGCCATACTCTGTAACAGCCTTTTTTAGTTCCCTCAAAATTTGATAAGGTAACCCTTCGCATTCTGCTATCTGCTGTCCTGCCAATTGGCCCTGGCCCTGATGATATTGTACAGGACATACAGACAATAATTCACCAAGTTCTGCCCCAGGCATGGAGGAATCCTGTTTACAGGATTTCACCATTTTTTGAAAAGAGGACTGAAGAGCAGAGTTAGAAGGTTTAGTAATCTGACCTGTGTCAGTAGGAGCTGAAGGAGGCAGAGTCAGATAGTCCGGAGAGGAAGGAGGACAGACAACAGCATTGGAGTAACATGGAGGTGGAGAAGTTAAAAGAGACAGTTCAGTATTTCCAAATTTTTCCACTGCATAGCGACATAAATGCCATACCTGCAAAATCTCTACCTCAGCTCGTGGTTCAGTATGTAAAACTTTCCCAATTTTTTCCCAGACAGACAACCTTAAAGACCCCTTTTCAGGATACCATAAACACTTATTTGTAATCTCCTGGACCAGCCTTAAGAGACTATGTTGTGACACATCAGTGTGATTTTTCTTAAGTAAATAGCTTAATTCTTCAGCATGCTTTCTCTGTTCCTCAGAAAGCGAGGATCCCATACTTACAGAAACTTTTAAAAGGTTAAAGAAACCACGAATACTTACAGAAACCTTTAAAACAGCGGTTCTCAACCTGGGGGTCGCGACCCCTTTGGGGGTCGAACGGCCATTTCACAGGGGTCGCCAAAGCCCTCTCTCGCCCCCACCCCATGCCTTCACTGACCCTCACTCTCTGCTCTGTTGGATCACCGGCCGTTTGCTTACCCCGCCCACTCCCAATCTATTGCTGCCTCCGGAGTCCCTCTGATGGCTAGAGGGAAAAAAACTGTTTAAATTCTTGCCGCGGGGCTTCAAAGGGCCGTCCTACAGCTGATCAGTGTTAAAAGAAAACAAATGAGTAGATCGGTGCCTGCAAATATAAATGGGTAGACCCAGTGGTGGGATTCTACTTTGGTAGAACCGGTTGTTAAGTAGTTAAGCCAGTGGTTGCCAAAGTGGGCGGTACCGCCCCCTGGGGGGCAGTGGGATGCCTTAGGGGGCGGTATGCGGCAAGGGGCGGCGGCAGAGGGACGCTAGAGGCAAAGGGGGGCGACAGGGGGGCTAAGTGGCAAGGAGGGTGGCACCCCCTTTGACTTGTGCCTCGCAGCACTTACCTCCTTGCAAGCAAACAGCAAGAAAAAAACAGCCTCTTTCAGCTTCAGCATAGGTTAATTAGCATGAGTAGATCGGCCTCCGACTCTCAGCTGATTCGCTCTCAGCTGTTTTGCAGGCTCGTTTGCAAGCTCTTGTTTTGCAAGCTCTTTGCTTGCTGCAAAGAGTGCTGGAGCAGATTTTTTTTTCCCTAGCTAAAAGGAAACTGAAAGTAAAGCAGGCTCTGCTGCAACGTGACAAAATGAGGCAGGGAGAGAGATTTCTTTTTCTTTTTCTTTCTCCTCACCAAAAAAGGTAGATGCAAACAATGGGAAATTTAGGGCAAAAGAGGAGAGTTCAGGATTTTAAAACACAAAAGAAAAAAAGCTCTATTTAACTAGGGAATTGTAATAATTGAGATACTATTAATTGTATATTGTGTTCAAAGCAGAAATGGTTAAGTTGTGGTTTGGAGGAATATATGGGGGAAATTATTTGGTTTATTATTATTGGTAAATATAATTAATTGATTTGTAAGAAATTGGATTGCATGGAAATAATTGGAATATTCATGTTCATATTGATTAATATACAAAAAAGATAGTTATGTAACTAATTGATCTATATTAAAATGTTGAATTTGTATTAAACAACTGTATTACATAATTACATAATTAACCAATGTGAGGATGGATATAAAAATAGATGACAATGGGAAGGGGTATAATATAGAATAAAAGGGAAAAATTGAATTTGATTAAGATTAGAGATGAGGATGAAAGGTAATGTTTTTTTAAAAAAAATAGATGAGGAATAAATATGGCAAAAAGGAAATATAGAAATTGTAAATTTAATTGAAATGACTAAACACTGTTTAAATTTGTGAACCGGCCAAATACTCTGTTCAAAGAAAATACATTGTATGTTTGTATGCGTGTTTCTAACTATCACTATTTATTCATATTTGTTCTTTTTTATTCTTTAAAGTTTAACAATTCATTCTTTATCTTAATATCTTTATATTTGTTTGGGGTTGGCTTTCTTCCCATTCATCTTTTTTATTGTACAGCAATCTTTCTCCTCAAACCTACCACCTCTCTCTTTTCTTTCCTTTCCCCCCTCTTCTTCTCCTCCCTACTTCCTCTTCCTTTCTCCTTCTCCTCCTCTTTTCCTCCCTCTCTTACCCTCACTCCTACTCTAATTTCCCTTCCCTTCCTTCCTCCCTCTCTATTGCTGTATCCTTTTATGCATATAGACTACTCAGAGGGCTGAAAAGTTATTTTTGACTGGTCCTCGCACTTTTGACCAGTCCTCGAACTTACGACTGTCCTCACATTTTACGTTTTTGCCCTATCTTGTCACCATGGTGAAGAGAAGCAGTTGTGAAATGAGTGACATGGTTGTTAAGAATGCTACAATGGGCATAAATGATGACCAGTCATAAGTGCGAAGACCAGTCAAAAGTGCGAGGACCTGTCAGAAATCACTTTTTTCAGCCCTCTGGGTAGTCCTTTGTGCACATGGACTACTCAGAGGGCTGAAAAAAGTTATTTTTGACTGGTTCTTGCACTTTTGACCAGTTCTCGAATTTACGACTGTCCTCACATTTTACGTTTTTTGCCCTATCTTATCACCATGGTGAAAAGAAGCAGTTGTGAAATGGGTCACATGGTTGTTAAGAATGCTGCACGGGCATAAATGTGAGGATGGTCATAAGTGTGAGGACCAGTCAAAAGTGCAAGGACCTGTCAGAAATGACTTTTTTCAGCCCTCTGAGTAGTCCCTATACACATAGCCATGCCCACCCGGTCACATGACCAGCTAGCCACGCCCACCCGGTCACATGACCTCCAAGCCACGCCCACAAAACAAGCCGCGCCCACAGAACCGGTAGTAAAAAAATTTAGAACCCACTCCTGGTTGGGGGTCACCACAACATGAGGAACTGTATTAAATGGTCGTGGCATTAGGAAGGTTGAGAACCACTGCTTTAAAAGGTTGAAGATACCACATGGGTTGACGGTGCACCAAATCCTTGCCAGATGAAGTAAGGGTCCCTGTTCGGGCGCCACTTGTTGAGTGACCACACACACAAAGGTTGAGAATATATGTGGTAACTTTATTGCCTTACATAGTGACATTATATAGTTTGTTACTTTCAAGTTACAGTGTACTTGGCAGCATATCATTGGCTGACAGAATCTTCCAGGTAACTTAAATCATAGGTTAATAATTACTGCTTGCTTAAGCACTTCTAATATTTAGCTATAATTAAAATCTAACACACATCCCACTTCCTCTCTGTCAGGGCATTGATTAATCCCATGTTTGGCTCTGGGACAAATCACCCTGGTTTAATTAGAGGATGGATCGTGGCTCCTCCTTGTTGCAATATTCTGAAAAGAAACGCGAAGAAAAGTTTCTAATAAAACTCATTTATTTGTTATAAAGAAAATAAAACACCTCACTAACTAAGAAAAGTTAATTGCTACATTTTTGAAATAGTTCTTGCCGGCTATTTCTCAGCCGGACCTTTCTGGAAAGAGAACAAAGGAAGAGTGTGTGAAGCAAGTGAAAGAATGCAGACATGCGTAGTAACTTTTGATAACAATTCTTGGCAAGGTACGGAAAGTCTGATAGTCCAGAAATAATGAGCTCAGCTGGTAAATAAAATAACGCAGTGACACTCTCCTCCTGTTCCTCTTGTTTACAGAGTTAGGGTCTTATCTTCTAATGTCATTTCCTGATGCTTACATGCAAGTAACCTTCCTTATCTGAGGTTTGCCATCCAAGATAGGAAAATCCCTGCACATATGCAGACTGCAGATTCCTACACCAAATCCTACAGCCGTTCTTCATATGTTTTAGTCTCCAGGCCTTTGATCATCTTAATTGCTCTTCATTAAACTTTTTCTACAAAGGTTTCAACATCTTTTTTGTAGTATGGTTTTGTAGTATTGGTTGCAATATTCCAGGTGTGGTCTTACTAGAGTTTTATAAAGCGGTACTAATACTTCACGTGATCTTGATTCTATGCCTCTGTTTATACAACCCAGAATTGCATTAGCTTTTTGGCTGCTGCTGCACACTGCTGGCTCATATTCAAGTGATCATCCACTAGGACTCCAAGTTCCTTCTCACAGTTACCATTTTTGAGCCAAGTCTCACCTAATCTGTACTTATACCTTTGATGTTCTGACTATCTGCACATAATCAGCCTTAGTTATGTATCCCTCTTTCCAGTGGTGGGATTCAAATAATTTAACAACTGGTTCTCTGCTCTAATGACTGGATGGGTAGGTGTGGCTGTGTGGTCATGTGACTGGGTGGGCGGGGCCAACTTGACATCACTCGCAATGTTTTAATATTTAGAACAATTAAGAGCAGAAAAAAATTCTCCTTGAAAAAAGATATTAGCTCAGAATTCGAAATCGATTGGGAAACATAGTCGAAGGGAGTTCCTGATAACCCTGATTCAACAGTTGATATTAGTGGTTTTATAACTTTGGACTTTTCACTTCTAACAAGATTGAAGTCCAGGAAAGAAAATGAAATTCTGTAATTGGTTTTTCGAGTTCTCTTTCTGTTCTTTAACAACAGATTGATCTAAGTTCTGCCTGCAGTGGCTTTGTAAGATAAAAGAATTTGATTTTTAACTCAATTATGGATTGAGTTAATGAATAATTGATTCACAACTCAATTATGGAGAAAACCTATTTATGTCGTCGTTAAGAGTGGATGGTGTCTTGATGGTCCATAACCAAACTTTCACTCAATCATTTCCACCCCTAGGGCTAAAACTCAGGGGCAAATGGTCTTTTATGGTCCACCCTAGAGTCTAGAGTCTACGAGATCAGAGGTGCAACACGTCAAAAAGTGGTAGTAGGTCTTTGAGTGCACGTTTGTGGCTACCATTTTAGTGGCTAATTAGGTGGCTTAGTGGCTAAGATACTGAGCTTGTCGATCAGAAAGGTTGGCAGTTCGGCGGTTCAAATATAGGTCTCCTGCGTGAGCAGGGGGTTGGACTAGATGACCTCCAAGGTCCCTTCCAACTCTGTTACTGTTACCCTGTTACATGGAAGATGCTAGACTGGATAATTGATGCATAACTTCAATTCTGCCCATTAAAATTTGATTGAATCAGATAATTAAGCTGCCACATCTTGAAATATGGTCTGTCTTGCTAACTGTGTTGTAAAGTAAAAAGAAATTATTTCATGGTATTGCATGGCAGCAGTTAATCACATATTGCGCATAATTCTTTAAATCTTCCTAATCATTGGAAAAATGACACTCTGAGCGGTGCTTTCAGATTCAAAAGTAGATATGTGCTGCCCACACATACATACACATATACATTTCCAATATTTTGTTAGGTTCCAGGTGTTTTGCAAAGTAGTGATTATAGTTCTTTCACTTAAGCTTTCAAATTATTTGATGTTTGCATGGTTTTGGAGAATGGCAGCCACACATTTTCAAACAGTCGCAGGGTATCCATATTTTATAGTTTCTATGAAAAGAATTGCAAATATGTTCTTACATTTTCTAAAAGAAAACAGTCCTACATATTTACTAGGTGAGCTATGGGATGGAAATCATGGCACTAAACAATTAAACATATTTCACACAGATGATAATTTTAAGGGAACTAGCAAATATACAGAGACAAAAATACTTCTAATACTTCTATTAGAAGGTGAATTTGTTTAGATAAACTCCTACTATACAGCCTATGTGTCAGATCTGCCCCAATCTGATCCCTTAGGAAAGAAAGACCCTTGACTCCATTTGGATAAAGCAAAGGACTTTTTTTACTAAAGGTGTTGGCTGCAGTAAAATCAGGTTAGTTCTAAATTTTCTTTTTTTTAAAAAAAAGTTTTATTAACATAAACAAACATAAAACACAAATACATGTAAACACTTATACATTAACAAAGAGTCAATTGACTAACTTCTAGAAAACCTTCGCATCGGTGATTAATGTCCATTTAACCAATTTTCCTTAATCATACTATTTACAAATTCACTTGCTTATACCTTAATATATTCATTGAAGTTCAGCAGTATCTTTCTACAAACATATTAACCATTTATTTATACAATCCTACGGCTCATCTCATGTATCTATTTCTACAATTCTTGAGTTATGTTCTCCTAATGTCCTATGTTGTTGGCCCTATCCTTCTTTCTAACCATGTGTACCATTTTTGCCAAACTAAATAAAAGTCAGTGTTCTCTTTATCTTGGAGCTCTTTTGTGAGCGCATTCATTTATTTTTGTTATTATTTTTTCTTCTGTTGGTATTATCTCGGATTTCCAATTCTGAGCGTACACTATACGTGCCGCTGTCAATATGTGGATGGTAAGATGTTTTATCTCCTTGGTACACTGTGGTGTAGTCATTCCAAATAGAAAGAATTCTGGTTTCATTTCTACACTTTGCCTCGTTGTTTCTTCGATTATTCTCTTAATCTCTTGCCAGTAGCGTTGTGCCTTCCTGCAAGACCACCAGAGATGGTAATATGTCCCCATTTGTGTCTTGCACTTCCAACACATTGGTGATGTGTTTGGAAACATTTTAGCCAAACGTGCCAGAGGGAGGTGCCATCTATAAAATATCTTGTATAAATTTTCTTTGTATGGAATCGACAGTGTCATCTTATAATTTTCTGCCCATAGCTTGTCCCATCTATCCAACTCTATATTGTGACCTATATTTCTTGCCCAGCTTACCATGTTTTCTTTCACTGTTTCCTCCTCTAATTTATACCTTATTAAATATCCATAAATTTTAGATATTATTTTCTCATCTGTGCCTTTTAAAATTTTATCTAGTTCACTTGGTTGGCTTTGAAAATCATAATGTCTCCGGTCTGCTGTATATTTTGACTCAATTTGAAGATATGGCCACCAATCAATCATAATGCCTCGTCTTTCCAGTTCTTGTCTCGTAAGTAGGTCTCCCCCACTACTCAACAATTCTTGATATTTCCGCATCTTTCCTATTTCTATAGTGTTTGGATAAATTAGCGCCTCCATAGGCGACAACCATCGTGGGATTTTACTATAGTGTTGCCTTCTGATATCTTGCCATGTTTTATATAGTGCACCTCTTATTACATGTCTCTGGAAGTACGGATGTTGCTTGTCTGTGCCTTCCCACAGAAAGGCATGCCAACCTCGACTCAGATCAAATCCCTCCAAGTATAGCATTCTCCTATTTGATAGATCTATCCATTCTCTGATCTAATTCAACGCCGCCGCCTTGTAATATAACTCCCAGTCTGGTAAACCTAGGCCTCCCTTCTCCTTTGTGTCCTGTAAGCATCTTATTTTAATTCTAGCTTTCTTTCCTTGCCAGATGTATTTCATTATTGTCTTATTGAGATCCTTAAAGAAATCTTTTCCCGGACCAATTGGTATCACTTGGAAGAGATATAGGAGTCTTGGTAATATGTTCATCTTTACAGACGCTATTCTGCCAAGAAATGATAGTTGTACCTTATTCCATCTTTCCAAGTCTTTTCTAATTTGCTTCATCAATTTAATGTAATTGTCCTCTCTAATAGTTGTTGCTTTTGTAGTAAGCCAAATTCCCAAATATTTTACTTTCTTCGCAATTTGCATTCCTAATTCTTCTTCTAATTTTTCCTCTTGTGTCATTGTCATATTTTTGGTCAAGATTTTGGTTTTTTGTTTATTGATCTTAAGCCCCGCCACTTTGCCATACTCCTCTATCTTCTCTAATAATTTGACTCCCGCTACTTCCGGTTGTTCCACTATGAAGACCACATCATCCGCGAAAGCCTGTAGTTTATACTCCTCATTCCTTATCTTCAGTCCTTTTATTTCTTCTTCCTTTCTTACTTCCTTTAGAAGGACTTCCAGTGAGATTATAAACAGTAGAGGCGATATCGGGCATCCTTGTCTTACCCCCTTTTGGATGCTTATTTTTTCGGTCATATCTCCATTAATTATAATTCTCGCTGTCTGGGAAGAATATATTTTCTTAATCATTTTCAGGAATTTGTCGCCGAAATTCATAATCTGCAGTTGTGCTATAAGGAATTTCCAGTTCAAATTGTCGAACGCCTTTTGCGCGTCGAGAAAGATTAGCGCTACCTGATTATTGATGTTTTGCTCATAGTATTCGAGAATGTTTATTATTGTCCTCATGTTGTTTTTTATTTGTCTCCTTGGGACAAAACCATTTTGGTCGGGGTGTATATAATTATGTATAATTGTTTTCAGCCTCTGTGCTATAATTGTCGTGAATAGTTTATAATCTACATTTAACAGCAAGATGGGTCCATAATTTTGGACTTTAGTCGGATCCGTATCTTCTTTGGGGATGAGTAAGATAATTGTTTCGGCCCAAGATTTAGGTGTTTCTGCTTCCAGCAGTGCCTCATTGAGAACTTGTAGTAGTAGTTCGTCTATTGCAGACTGGCAGTTTTTATAAAATTCCGTTGGAATTCCATCCGGACCTGGGACTTTGTTGTTCTTCTGTTTCTTTCGGGCTTCCATCAACTCCATCATTGTTATTGGTTTATTCAGTATTTCTCTGTGGGATTCCTCTAATTTCTGGATATTTGCTTTTTGTAGGTATTCCATAATATCTTGGTCTTGAGTTTCTTCTTGTGTGTAGAGGTTTTGATAGAATTCCCTTACTATACGTTTTTTATCTAAATTCATACTATATAGTTGTCCTGTTTCATCCTGCAATTGGTATATTATTCTTTTTTCCCTCTCTTTCTTCAGTCTGTATGCCAGCCAGTGACCTGTTTTGTTTGCATATTCAAAGTATTTCTGCTTGACCATTTTCATTTTCTGTGCGATTTCTGCTTGTGAAATTAAGTTCAACTCATGTTTAGTACGATTCAATTTTTCCCTTGTTGTTTTGTCGTCAGGCTGTTTCTGTAATTGTGACTCATATATGTTGAGTTCTTCCATTAATTTTTTCCTCTTTTGTTGTTTATCTTTATTTTTTTTTTTGCTGTGTATGCTATTGTGAGGCCTCTTATATAGGCCTTAGTAGTGTCCCACAGATTCTGTACTGAAGTCTGCTCCTTTGTGTTTATTTGATAAAATATTCTAAGTTCGTTCTCCATCATCTGCACATAATCTCTATCTTTTATTATTCCGGTGTCCATCATCCACCTCTTCTGCTTTCGCTGTCCTCTCCATGTTATTTTTATAGGATTATGGTCGGCCCATGTATTCGGTATAATTTCGATGTCTTGTAGATCCTTCCTGAGGTCTGGCGTCATCCAGGCCATGTCAATCCGAGACCATGACTGGTGTGGGTTTGAGTAGAAGGTATATTGTTTGGTTTGTTTGTTGGCCTCTCTCCATCCATCATGTAATTGCAATTCTTCAGTCATATCCTTAAATGTATCCGGTAAGATTCTTTTTCGAGTCTTACTTTGTTTATTACTTCGATAGTCATCTTGTATATTCACGATTGCGTTGAAGTCTCCGACAACACAGATATTTTCGTACTCCAAATCTTTAATTGTATCATGTAGTTTCTTGTAAAATTCTCTCTGGTTTCCATTAGGTGCATAGATAGAAGCTAGCAATATTTTCCTTGTTTCTGTTTTTATTTCAGTTATTAAAATACGTCCTTCCGAATCTGTATATATCTGTTTAGCTTTTAAATGGTTTTTTTTTTATTGAAAAAGTTTTCAAATACAAATTTTTCCCCCTTTTTTTCCTTCCCCCCCTCCTCCCTAACCCCCCCTCGCCACCCATCCCCCCGTGACTTCTTCACACCAAAAACCTAATTCATAACAGATTACATAATATTTTAACATCGCCTTACTCCCTCCTCTATATACTGACCCTTACTTACTAAAAATATTATTAATATTGTTACTTTCCCCTTTTACCATACATTTCAAAAAAAAAGCAGTCTGCTATAACATTGTATGATAACTTCTAGTTTAGCATATTATAACAGTTTAACTTAAAACTTCTAGTTTAGCATATTATAACTCCCAATTTAGCAATAATCTGCCCTTTTTCTCCTCCCCAAAACTTATATCTATATATTATTACAACATTTCAAAGCAACCTTCCACTTTAAGACTGTATAATGGATCCTACTTTAACATTTATTCTTTGTGTATATTAATATAACATTTCAAAGCAGCCTTCCCCATAAATCCTAATTTAACATTTATTCAACTCTATCCTCCACTGCCCTAAATATATCACTTAAACATCCCTTTTCTTAAGCTAATCCATCAGTAGACTAACATATTTCCACCCACTTTCCTACAAAATTACCATGCACAACAATTCTTAATATCTTTAATCCACTGCCCACTCTGCTAAAATATATATATATATATGTATATATTCCGTTATTTAAAAAAAGAAAAGACAATAACTTTAAATTTATAATCCATATAATATCTTCTTTGATGTCTTTCCACTGGATTGTTGAGTCCCTCATCCATAATTGGGTAACGTAGCATCCTGGTGCAACAGTTTGTTCAAAGTCTTCAGTCATCATCTGCCCCCATCAGTAATGAATATCCTCATATATATATAAAAGTAAAAACAACCACCCGAGTGACATTATGATTATATTCCATATAGTTGTAATTGTGGCTTTCATCAGGATTATTAATTCCCATCATCCTAATGGGTAACAACCAGATCTTCTGCATGCCCCAACGTAGCTCTCTTGCCTTGTAGCTCAGAATAGTTATAATATATTTATCAATACAAGAAAGAAATCCAAAATAGATAATTCAAATCCAACAGTTTAAGGCTCTTTTCACATCCCAAAATTACGGCATTGCAGAGGTCTGTCACTGTCCTCAGGATGATATTAACCAATACTTCGCCTCCACTATCTTTTCACATATTCATTCATTTTTTTAAAATCACTGGCTTCACCGTTGCTTAATTTAGAAATTTCTGTTTTTATGAGACCTATTTCTTTTTTTCTTTTCTTTTTGTGGGTTTAATTTCCATCCTGTTTTCCTTTCTACAAGTTGTATATCAACTGATCGGTTTTCATTCTGCTTTATAAGTTGATCTTGTTGGTTTTGTTTTTGTATCTCATATTTCTTTTTTGCCAATTGTATATCAGCTAATTGATTTCCATACTTGTCTTTAACTTGGTGAATCATCACGTTGAAATCAGATGCTGCTTCTCTCATATTTGTAGATAATCCAGCTGGGGTATCGAGAGAATCCAAAGGCAATTTGTCTACCGCAACCTCTGTAATTCGATATTTTCCCTTTATTTCCAACTCCTTCTGCTTATCCTGTATTGTGCCTATAGATGTTAAGTTCATTTTCAAAAATTTTTGATAAAATTCTTCCGCTTTTTCAACAGTATCTAATTGGTATCTTTCTCCTTGATATCTCAATATTATGCCAACTGGGGCATCCCACCTAAATGGAATATTTCTGTATTTTAACTCAGTCACCAGAAAATTTCTTCCTTTCCGTTAACATCTTGGGGGGGAGCTCTTTGTAGATCCATATCTTTCTTCCATACAATTGCAAAGTAGAATTGAAGGAATTTTGCACAACATTATTCCTAATTTCTTTATCTGTAAAATAAATCACCACATCTCTAGGCAATTGCCTTTGCTTTGCAATCCAGGAGTTTATTCTGAACACTCTGTCAATCCTACAAAACACTTCCTCAGGTTGAACCTTTAAAATCCCAGCCAGAATTTCAGAAGATATTTTCCTTAAATCATCTCTGTTATTTTCCTGCAAACCTCTGAGTCTGATCGCATATTCTGTAAAATTGTAATGCACCATTAGGACCTCTCTTTCAATCCGTTGTTGTAAATTTTCTGCATTACAAGACTTTTGTTCAACCTCCATTTTAGGTTTTTCTTCTGAGCTATTGTCTTGAATGTTTGTCAAATCATTTTCAATTTTTTGTATTTTATTATCCAAATTGTCCTCAATTTCTTCCACTTTAGACTCTAATAAGTTAGTATTTTCATCCAACTTAATCATAAATTCTACAAAGCCATTAGCCATTTTTATAATCTTTCGATCCAGAATATCAAACTTTAATTGCACTAATTCTTTAATTTCCTGCTTAAATTTTTCAAAGTTCTGATTCACAATCTCATCCCTTCTTACAATCTCCTCCAAAAGAAATTCAATTATATTAAAATCAGTTTTCTGAGACTGGAGCTTTAAAACTTGGTCACGTAATTTGTTAATGGGGGAATCCCCCCCCCCCATTGCTTGTTTGTCCGGCTTTAATGCCATATTTCAACACAGACAAACTATTTTTTTAAAAAAAAAGAAAAGAGAGGCAGCAGAGAAAAAAAAAACTTCTTTCCAACCAAGATCAATATCAAATCTCCAGGAAGAGAAAAAACACAAAAGTAGAGCTTTATTTTCAAGTGTAGCCAAAAATATTTATTCAGCTACTTTGTATCTCAATAGGAAACGGAAGGACTCTCCCTTTCAGCCCCTTCTCAAGCCTCGGCAATCGCCCTTTTTAAAGATTCTTTTTTCCTTTTCCTTTTCCTTCTTCAATAATTGTTATAAAATAAATAAGATACTTGCAATTCAGGGTCACAGGTCCAGCTCATATCCCTTCAAATGTAGCCAGGAGCATTTATTCTGCTACTTTGTAACTTAATAAGAAACGGAAGGACTTTCTCTTTTCAGCTTCCCTGCTCCAGTTTCGGCAATCGCCATTTTAAAAGGTCTTTTTTACTTTGTTGAATATCCTTTGCGAAATAAGTATTAATACTTGCAATTTAGGGTCACAGGTCCAGATCCAAATCTCATCATCTTTAGTTAATCTGTTAAATATCTTAAAAAGCTTGTCTTCGTAGCCTTGTTCTGCAAAAAGGCAGAAGTCTCCCAACGCCCGGAGCGGGCGGCGAGTGCTATAGGGAGCTTCCTCCGCCCGCCCCCAAGAGTAAAAAAAAAAACCCTGGGGGCTACGGAGAGCTCTACCTACACTCACCTGCTCTATCCCACATTTCCTCCTGGAAATGGGGTTTTTCGAGCCGCCTCTGCGCTGTACAGGCGGCTCTTTACAGGCGAAGGGGCTGGCGGTCCCGAGAGACCGTCTGGTGGCTACGAAGAGCAAACCGGAAGCCCAGCTTTTAAATGGTTTTTGACATAAGTTGCCACTCCTCTCTTCTTATTATCTCCTAGGGATGTGAATAATTTTCCTAATTTTTGATTCTCCAACAATATTTGTTGCTGTCTTTTAATGTGTACTTCTTGTAAAGTTATCACATCTAAGTCCAATTTTTGCAATTTCGTAAATATATATTTCCTTTTCCTTGGGGAGTTGAGTCCGTTTATATTAATTGATATAATTTTTATTTCTCCTTCCATCTCTATTGAGTTTATCTATTTGTGATTTTCAACTTTGTTGTGTTTCTGGTAACTCTTTGAGTCTTTTCCCTCGCTCCCTCTCTCTCCATTCTTTCTCTCTCCAATCTTTTTGCCTCTTCCTGATCTTTTTCTTCCTTCTCCATCCGCCGTGTCCCGGGTTCCGCTTCTCTCCTTGTCTCCTGTTCCTCTTCCATTGTAAAGTGCTGGTCAAAGAATTCTTGAGCCTTTTCCAGATTATCAATCTTGTACTTTCTTTCATCCCAGGAGATAAGTAGGCCTTCCGGTAGTAGCCAGCGGAATTTTATTTTAAATTTATTTAGCTGGGTGGTCAGGAAATTATAATTTCTTCTTTGATCTCTCGTTCTTCTTGGTATTTGTTTTAGAGTTATGATTTCTCTTCCCTTATGCATGATTGTCTCTTCCCTCATCTTCCTGTAGATCTCTTCCTTAATAGATTTTTTCGTGAATCTTATGTGAATTTCTTTAGGTAATTTGTTTCTTCTTGCGTAGTTCGTGTACACCCTATATATTTCGTCCATTCCGTTTCGCAGTTCATCCTTATCCACCTGGGTTGCCTTTGCCAGTATCTCAATCATTATTTCACTTAGATCCTCATCCTTCTGCTCTTCTACATTTTGAAACCGTAAGTAGAATGATGCCTTTTCCATTTCCAGATAGGTTAACACGTCCTCAGTTTCCTTATTAAATGCCCCTTGATCTTGTTCCATTCTTTCCATTCTGTTGGTCACATATTCTACTCTTTCTTCCACCTTTTGGATCCTCTGCTCGTTTTCTGTTATGTTTTGCTGAATTTGTTCTATCTTCTCATCCATATTTTTGATGTTATCTTTAATTTCACTCACATCTGACCTCAATTCTTCATGATTTTTCTTGGTCTCTTCATGATTATGTGCCATGGTTTCCTGCATTCTATTCATGCCTTCCTGGATCATTGCTAATGCGGAGTGGATGTTTTGTAGGGCAGGACTCATCTTCTCCTTTTCTGTGGTTTCAATTACTTTCTGTTGAGCTGGTGAAGTCATAAGTATCATTTGGCCCGATGGTGTTTTCTTACTTATTTTAGCTGTTGTCGTTATACTTGTGGTCGCCATTATTATCTCTTTTTTTATTCTTTCCCAGATTTTCATATACTGGTCAATATTTCTAGGTCTGTTTTAAAATTTCACCCAAATTTATTTTTCGCTTTTTTCCAGGCTCCTTTGTACTTATAAATCAATCAGCATGGGAAGCTAAGTGGGAGGGTCAAGGGAAAAATGTAATGTTCTAGCAATCCATCAGCTAATTCTCCCTGGTATTAAGTATTTGAGTAAGTGGTATATTAGTAAGTAGGGAGTAAGTGCAATATGATTTCTCAGAAGGTAAAGGGATGTAGTTAATATAAATGTATCTAATATACTATGGACTAAATCTTTAATACTAACTATATATAGCTCAAATTAATATATCACTTAATCTATTAATATACACTTCTTATAAATAAGGTCATACTATGCAATCAAATGTCAAACGTAGATTCCTTCAGCAATTGTCTAAATATTTATCTTACTTATCTAATTTATCCAATTTATTTTAATTTATATAACATACGTATATGGATATACTTTTGTAATTATAATATAGCTATGATAAGTATAATATAATCCGGATCTTTGATTCTAGTTGTATTAAGACAAATTAACAAATCATTGAGATTCTAACTATATAAAGACAAATTAATAGAAATTATATTTAGCTATAATAAAATCTATATCTCTGATTCTACGTATATAAATATATAAAAACAAATTAATAAGGCAATAATTCACTTAATGGGTACAAGATAAGTATAAGGTAATGTTATGCAGTCATATAAGTATAGATTTCCAAAGCAGTGAGTATATATACACCAAATATTACTTCTTAGTCACTGTTGGTAATTAGTAGTTGGTCTTGGTAGTATCTTATGTTCTGGCAAACTTTATATCAAATATCCAATTATAGTTCAAGTCCACTTCCTTTCAACTGTCAATAGTTTCAATATAATATGTCCATGTATTATCCACTTGTTCCGTAATCCTCAGTTCAAATCCTCACCAGGATAAGCCGTGGCAGAAACAAAAATTATAAATCCAATGTATTTCACGTCCGATCGTACTTTTTCCTCCCTTTACTTTACTTTTTGTCCAATACACACTGATCGTGCGCCAAAAGTATCAAGCGTCTGCTTCCCCAAATAACACAATCCAATAGTCCCGTTGCTTTATTATCCAATTATCCAATTAACTCGATCAATAAACTTGATCCTGTTAAGGAAGCCTTTGTCTGGATTGTCCAGTAAGTATCGGCAACAATGTTATAAGTTCTAAGTTGACTGTGTTCTCCCTGCTGTTGCTCAATATGGCTTCACCGTCCTTTCTTCTATGGATATCCGGGGCTCTAAAAGTCCTCCCGTTAAGTCTTTTAAGTTTTCAGAGACCTTCGCTCTCCCAGCTTTTTGTTATGAAGCTCTGGTTATCAATCACACACTTCGTTCAACCGTATTGTTAATTATGTTCGAGGATCGTGCCCAATAACTCCATAGACAAGTTCTTAATGTATCAATTACTGTTTATTAATTAAGCATCTTATCGTTACAGGTACAAGTCTGGAACTGAGGTAGGACCGCATGGCTGACCCTTAAGTACCCCCGGGGCGTGGCTAAGGTAAGGAGGGGTCATTGGGTTAGGGTGGACCTTGGGGGTTGGCTTGCCCAGCCCCCCTGCTTCTAACTCTGGATCAGAGGCAAGGCATTTATTCATGACAAAACCCCCTCTAAATGCCTGGCTGAGATATTTTTGTGTGTTATGTACTTGAGGTGTTTTTTTCAAGAGGACGCCTAATTTTGATGTGAGATACGTGTGCTGTTTATTTTGCAATGGCTTTGTTAGGATGTCTGCTGTTTGTTCTTCCGTGTCACAGTGTATAACCTTCACAAAACCTATGTTCACGAATTGCCTGACATGCTTGTACTTTATGTCGATATGCCTCGACCTTTGACCCACCGCTTCAGCCTTAGATATTTCCATGGCGGCTTTATTGTCCTCGTGCATGATGATGGGGTAGCTTGGCTCGGCCCATATGTCAGCGAGCAGGTCATCAAACCAGACCAGGTTGTTGGCGGCTTTGGACAAACAGATATATTCAGCCTCCGTGGTGGATGTGGCTACCAAGTCTTGCTTGCCTGTATACCAATGAACTGGGCTGTTGTTTAGGAAAAATATGTAACCCGAAGTGCTCTTCCTGCACTTCACGTCCCCAGCCCAGTCAGCGTCAGCATAGCACGTGAGTGTGGGTGCTGTGGTGTTCTCGGGTTCTAATGACAGGCAGGCCTCGGAAGTTTGCTTTAAATACCTTAATACCCTTTTGATGGCCTCCCAGTGGTACACGGTGGGCTTACCCACGTGTCTTGACAGCAAATTGACTGGCAGTGCGATGTCTGGCCTGGTCCAGTTCGCAATGTACAGTAGGGAGCCTATGGTGGATCTGTATAAAGTGTTGTCCTTGAACGCCTCAGCCTCATTATACATGTCCTTCAAGAAATCTGGCTGCATTGGCGTTTCACACCCCTTGGCGTTTGTCATGCTGCATTTATGTATTAGTTCTAAAATTTTATCCTTCTGTGACAGCTGAAAACCCTTGCCTGTTTTCGTGATCTGCACCCCCAAGTATTTGTCTACCTTGCCCAGTATTTTTAGTGTAAAATGTTTTCCCAGCTCATTGGCGAAGTTATTACATTTGCTGGCTTGATCACCGATATACAATATATCGTCTACGTATATCAAAACATATTCGAGGGAGTTGTCTGACTTCTTGGTGAAGAAGCAGTTGTCGGCTGAAGTGGCTGAGAATCCCATGGATTTCAATGTCTTGGATAGGCACTCATACCAACGTTTCCCTGATTGTTTGAGTCCATACAAGCTCCGGTTTAAAATCCAGGTTTCTCCCTTTTTGGTGCTTTGGCTGGGTGGCGCTCTCACGTATATCTCTTTGTCGAGCTCAGCGTGCAGGTAAGCGGTTTGCACGTCGAATTGGTGCACCTCCAGCCCCAGCAGTGATGTGATCACTAGTGCACATTTCACGCTCTCGGCTCTGACTGTGGGGGAGTACGTTTCCATGTAGTCATCAGGGTATTTCTGGGCGAATCCTTGAGCCACCAGTCTTGCTTTGTAGAGCACTTTGTTTCCCTCTAGAGTCTTAACCTTGTAGACCCACCTAGTGCCTATGGTTGTCTTTCCTGTTGGGACTTTAGAGGGAGTGTATACGTTTAGTTCCCTCAGGCTGTCCATTTCCCTTTCCATGGCTTGTTCCCATTTCTCTCTCTCCTCATTTGGTAACCCCAGTACGTCCTCATATGTGTTGGGGGTTAGTTGGTTATTGTGTAGGGATAGAATGTAGTCCCCTAACCTTTCTGGCCTTTTGCCCCTGTTTGTCCTGACTGGTCTGTCAGGAGGTGTCTCTGTGTCATGCATGTACTTAGCTTCTCTCTCGGTGAGTGAGTCTACTTTAATGAGCGGGTGGTTTTCCTTCCATCCCTTCACTGGTATTTCCTGTCCCCTGGGTTTGTTCTTTCCCTGTTCAGTGTCCCTCCCTGCTTGGTGTTTCATTTCCTTTTGATCATCCCCTGGTCCGTCCTTGTTAAGGGACACCTCGTTGAGGTGTATCTTGGACCAGTTAGCGTTTTCGTGAAAGACAGCTGTTCGTGATATCACGAAATTGTTGCTGTTGTCTATGAACCTGTATCCCTTCGTCCCCGGTTCATAGCCCATGAACCTCAGCCTCCTGGATACCCTGTCCCCCTTACGCCTGAGTTGCTTGGGTATGTGCACATCTGCTGTGACCCCGAATATGTGTAAGTGTGACACCTGTGGTTTCCTTTGGTACATTAATTCGTATGGGGTTTTATTTAGTACGCTGGACCACAGTCTATTTAGAGTATAATTCGAATAAATGAGTGCTTCGGACCAGAAATGCTGCCCTAGGCCGGCATCATCTAGCGCGCACCTCATCATGGTCTGTAGCGTTCCGTTTTTTCATTCCGCCACGCCATTTTGAAAAGCGGAAAACGGAGAAGTTGTGTAGTGGACCATCCCGCGTGCTTTTAACCATCGCGAGAAGTCGCTTGATAAGAATTCAGACCCCCGGTCTGTCATTATTTGCCTGATTTTGGTGTTGTGTTGTGTCTCCACCCTCGCATAGAATTCCTTAAATTTTTGAAATACCTCATTTTTGTGTTTTAGGGTGTACACGAAGCCATAGCGGCTGAAGTCATCCACTATAGTCAGGAAGTACCTCTTCCTGTACTTGATGGAGGGCCTTAGTGGCCCCACTAGGTCCATATGTACAAGTTGGAAAATCGAATTGGTTGTGCGTACTGACTTCTTGGGTCTTGGTTTGGTTTTTAATTTGGAGCCCTTACAAATAGAACACTCGAGATAGTTCTCACAATCCTTTATTTTTACACCTTCAGAGCATTCCAACATTTTCTGCACTACGGGGAAACTAATGTGCCCTAGTTTCCTGTGTAATAGGTGGGCACAGTTGTCATGCATTGGTTTCCCTATCGTTGGTTTCTCCTTCCTAGGTGTCCCCTGTTCTCTGGGCTCATCGGTGGTGTGTGTGTGCTTAACCCCCTCTACTCCCTTACTTGCGTTGCCTGTGCTATTGGAGCTAACCCCTCGGTGGTTGTTTACTTCTGGCTGTGTGCTCTTGGTTGGGTGGAAGAATGGTAGTTCCCCACTGACTACTACTTTCCCTATCCCTTTACCCCCTCTGGTTACCTGTGCCTTTCCTTCTTTGAAAGTCACCTCGACATTGTTATCCTTGCTTAGTTTTAGGGTGGCAAGGATATTATATGGTATATTTGGCACTAGAAGTACTCCCCGTACCATACCTATTCCTGGTACGTATGCGTTACCTTTGCCTGTTACTTGTACGTTATTCTGGTTAGCCACTTTCACTACAAAACTTTCTCCTGTGAAAGAGGTTAGTAGGTTGCGATCATGTGTGGTGTGGTTTGTGGCTCCTGAGTCCAGCAGCCATGTGCCTTCCTCCCTGTCTTGGCCTACGTGTTGTGCTTGATCCCCTATGCCGTACAGTGATCCAGTGTGGCTCTCCCTGGAACTGTCCCTGTGGTCTCTCCTGTCTCTAGGGCTAGGTGAATCCCTACGCCTGTGCCTGACCTCTGGTGAGCGTCCGCTAGTGTGTCTTGTCCTTTGCTCTGGTCTATCTCTCCTATGCATCCTGTCCCCTGTATTTTTAGGGCAGTCCCTCTTGTAATGGTTTCTTGACCCACATATATAGCACTCTGTGTTGCTCTGGCTCCTGCCCTGTGGCTCAACCTTTCTGCTGGGTCTTTGCTCCCTGCGGCTTAGGGAGCGTTCCTTTCTGATGCAATCCTCTGATATTAGTTTACTTGTTAGTAAGTCAAGTGAGAGCCTCCCTGTCCCTAGATTGTCTATCTGCGTAATAAAGGTGTCCCAAGTGGGGTCTAGGGAATTTACTATGATACTTATCATGGTCCTCTCGCTTATGACCTCCCCCCTTTGTGTCAGCTGGACCCTAGTATTATTTAGAGATAGTAAATGCTCGCTCATGGGTGTCCCTGCCTTGAGTTTAGTGGCATAAAACTCCCTGGAAAGCCTGGTGGTGCTGGCAACGCTTTGGCAGTAAAACAGTTTGTGCATTCTCTGTATTATCTCTAATGCAGTCAGGTGGTGGCTAATACTGGGGTAAATGCTGGGGGTAATGCTGGCAATGACAATACAGTAAGCTTTGTGATGGATGCAATCCAATTCAAAAGTCCAGGGTTTTTCTGAGGGGTCTGTAACCATAGATAGCAGGTCTTCCTTAAGCAGGGTGGCCTGGAGCTGTTGATTCCAGTCCAGGAAATTCTCCCCATCTAGCCTCAGTTTAGGAAAATCACTGGGTAAAGTCCCTGAATTGTAAGTTAAATTACTCACATTATGTCGCTGTCCATGGTTCCTCACATAAGGATACTCGCAATAAGGCAGAGGAACGACTGTGGCAAGTCTGAACTGACTTGTCTCTATGTGTCTGCGTCGGTGTAGCTCTATGTCCTGTTCCGTTTCTCTTACAGGGGCGTGCTGCGCATGCGTGAGGTTCATTTCTCCCCAGTCGTCGTGGAGTGAGGAGCTCGTCCATGCTGCTCCTGGGTGAAGGCCCCAATCTTCCGGATGGGCCTTCAGTTCCTCTCCGGTTGGCCTTGCCTGCTCGGGATCGTCGCGGATCGTCGCCTGGAGTCTCGGAAAGCGGTGAGGATCGCCGATGGACGCTGGGAGTCCCGCTGGGGCCGCAAATGGTCCCGGATGGCCCGGCCTCGTGCGGATGCCGCCTGTGGGTGTCGGGCCGATCCCCCTGCCCGCCGATGGACATCCCCTGCCTGCAGATGGCCTCGCGGTCCACGGATCTGGTCCCGGTCGTCGGTCTGGTGAGTAGTCCCACCGCCCTTGGCGTCCTGCTTTAGTGGGTAGACCCCTTAGGGGCTCTGGGTGGTCCTGGGTCCACGCGATGGTGGCATCCTTCCCAGGGTGGACGTCGGTGCCGGCCCTCGTCGCGTTGGGGTCCCTTTTATTTTTTGGCCTGGCGCCGGGGTGTACGGTCAGTATTTTCACCTTGTCCCCTAGGGCCGCGGCGATTAGTTCGATGGCTTTGTTGACCTCGGGCTCGGTAGGCGAGCTTGTAGGTTTTGTTTTAGGGCCTTTGTGTTTTTTGTAGTATTTTTGGTCGGTAGTTTTTGAGTAGGCCCCGATTCCCGCCATAGGATTTAAATCCCGGGAGTCTATTGGTGGATGGTCAGCCATCTTTGATGATGCCGTCTCCCAAGATGGCCGCCGTGAAAAGGGCGCGAAGTCTCCTTCGGCCTTTGCGGTAGGTTTTTGGTGGGGGAAATCTTCCCTTACCGGGTCTCCTTCGCTGTAGTCGGATTCGTCTTCATCTTCCTCACTCACTGCTTCGGAGCCTTTGATCAGACTTCGGAGTTCCGCGATGAGGCCGCTGTTGCTTTGCGACGAATCTATCAGCTCGAGGAGTTTTCCTTTTAGGTCGTGCATCTCTTCCTTTGAGGTTTCGTGTTTCGTCCACCCCTCGTTGCTCCTGGCCGGGGTGGATGGGTGGTGGAGTAGGCCGCTCGTCTCGGGTGCTTCTCCTTGCGTGGTTTCGGGTTGGGCAGATCATCCTGCCATCTTCTTGGTGAATGCTCTGGTATTCACCCTGTTTGTCGTGGTCTCTTGCATGTTGTGGAGTATCAGGATTGGGCTATAAAACCATCCTCTGCTACCATTTTGTTAATTATGTTCGAGGATCGTGCCCAATAACTCCATAGACAAGTTCTTAATGTATCAATTACTGTTTATTAATTAAGCATCTTATCGTTACAGGTACAAGTCTGGAACTGAGGTAGGACCGCATGGCTGACCCTTAAGTACCCCCGGGGCATGGCTAAGGTAAGGAGGGGTCATTGGGTTAGGGTGGACCTTGGGGGTTGGCTTGCCCAGCCCCCCTGCTTCTAACTCTGGATCAGAGGCAAGGCATTTATTCATGACACGTATTCCCTCTGGATTCTTTCGGATTCCACTGACTACCAGATTACGCGCTGTCACTTTCAATATGGATTCCTCCCCTTCACTCCACTTATCAGTCGCCGCTTCTCTTTCTCCTCTTTTACTCAAGGGTTCCTTCCGCCCGCTTTCTCCCAACCGTTAGAAAATGCAGATATACCTTTTCAATCTTTAATCCTCACTTCTGTTTTCACCGATGCTTTTCTTTTTCAATCTTCGCTTCCCTCTTAACAGCTGTCAGCGTTTCTGGCCAGCCGGGTGGCTGGTTCTTCCTCGTTCCGAGTTAGAGGAGTTATCCCGAACCTTCGGGGGGATTGCCGCCCTCCCCGAGGTCCTCAGAAATTTCCCCTTCTTCTACCGACCTCTACGGGGTCGGTAGCGCCGAAATCAGCGCCCGCAGCGAGGATATTAGGGGCTTTGGAAACGGAGCACCGTTCCTTTCGTCCCTAACACGTTGACGTCACTGGCGGAAGGTTAGTTCTAAATTTTCATGTACTCAAAAGATATAGAAAGATTCACTCACAGCCCATTCCATCTCCAGTGGCTAGTCCGTTTCCAGCAAATCAGAGCTCACCAAAATGTTTTGAGAATGCTGAGATGTTTGTGGCTAATCTGCATATTTTCTCAGGTTACCTGGCCTTGGAATGTTGGTACAAACTGGATCCGGGCTGCTCTGGTCTTTATCACCTGTCATTCCCCCTCCCTATTTCCCATCCCAAACAGCTTTATTGCCCTTACATCCCTCCCCCCTTCTAGCCTTTGATGGCAGGATGCCTGTGAAGTGCCAAGCCAAATCAGACAGAGCTGACACTGTGCTGAACTGTGGAAATTGGAAGCGTCGTGGCAAGACTGGCTGGAAAAATAGCGGGCTCCAACAAGCTCCACGAAAATCTAGCCAGACAAACAGCTGTTGGGGGGGGTCTTCGGACCGTAACCGTCCTGTAGGGACAGTGAAGAAGGAGAGATGCCTTGGATGACCAAGAGGAAAAGGCAAGTTCCTCAAAAGGTCGGAGGCTGCTCTTTGAACTGGCAGTGGGGGTGGCGGCCATTAAAAAATGACCGCTCTGAAGCTGGGGCAACCGGAATAAGATTTTTGTGCAGGAGCGGTGTTTGAACGGAGTGCTGGTACCAGGTGAGTGATTGGCCAACTCACAGGTAAAAAACGATTTTTTAAAAAAAAACTTCGAAGGTGTCCCAGAGCGGAAATGTGTGGCTAATCGGCACTTGGAGGTACAAAGGGGAGGTTAAAGTACCAAAGTCCAAGAAAGAAAACTTTATAACTGGATTTAAAATTGGATTTGGAGAAATTAAAATTAATACAAGAAAAAGAAATCCGAAGGAAAGTACTTTATATGAGGATTTGAAATATCTTTGACAGCTTTGACACTTGAAGAAAGAACAAAGAGGAGGTTGAAATATTAAAGCCCAAGAAAGGAAATTTTATAACTGGACTTAAAACTGAATTTGGAGAAACTAAAAATACTAAAAGGAAAAGAAATCCGAGGGAAAGTATTTTCTATGTGGATTTAAAATACTTTTGTAAGCTTGATACTTTGTTGTTCTGTTTTGTCAACTCTGAAGTGAATCTGGCTGCCTCACAGTTGCCACGAAGCCTGAGAAAGAAAGAGAGGGGGGAAGTAGTTTACAATCAAAATAAAAAGTTTTTCCTTGGGAACCAAGGTCATTGTAAGAGGTGGCTGGTGAAGGAGGGTAGGAGCCTGTCAACTATATTCATTGGACAATGTGACTGATAACATTGGAGAGGAGGGGAGTTATATTCTTTTAATTAGCTGAAAACCGTGGGAACTTTCAGAGTTGGTTTTCACCAACTGTGCCAATATGATGTATCTGATAAACATGTCCTTTGAGGAATCTACCTGCCTCAGAGTTCTGATTTCAATAGGTGCATTACTCGGAATGCTGACACTGTTGTAAAGTTGAAAAAAATTGCATTCTTTTGGAATAATTGCAACTTATCCCCATCAATGTTAGCAGTCCTATGCTTTTTTCCTATGGAAATCTTAATAAATTTAATAGGATCCCCTTCTGAAAAGACAGGGCCTTTTGTTGTGGGAGATACTTGTTAAGTTCTAGGGAGGCTGGGGTAGTTGAATCATTGGATAAATTAGTCCATTAAAATAGATTGGCCTATATTAGATAGTAAAATAAATTCTGATAGTAGGTTAAGCATTTTGAAACTAGGCAAATGAAATGCCAATTTGTAATTTTCTTCTTTCTTAGAAAAAGGTTTAAAATTATATCCTTAGAACCCCAACTTTTTAATTAATCCAACTCTTCATTAAAAGTCTATCAGCTGTTTCAACCCAGCCAAATGAAATAAGCAGGGTGACCCAGACTACATGCCTCACTGAATACAGTAGATGATCACCACTTTAAAGTGACTTAGTTGCTGACATGCCTTCTCTTACATGTGTGCCCAGATAGGACCTGAGAAAATGATGCAGTTAACCACATGAGCCTCAAAAGTAAATTTTCAGCCTGCAATTTTGAACCAGGCAAATACATGGTTTTATCTAAAATGTGACCATTTCTCATGAGTTATTTCAGGACAAGCATGCTTTTGTAAGAGTTAAAAATATGCATGTTGTCATACTTTCTCCCCAGCTCTGATCCATTATTCTGATCCATTATTCATATTTTTAGGAAGTAGACTGAATCTGGAGATGTTTTTTTCTAAATTAAATTCAATGAATCTGCTACCAATAGCATATCTTTTAAGAGCAATACTTAGGGATTCTTATGGTTTAACCAGTCTTATGATTCATGGACTCCAATTTCTCTCAAAGCTAAAAAAAAGTATTATAAAATCTGTCAAAAAATAGCGAATGCCCATTAACAATTTTATTGCTTAAATTTAATTTTATTTCTTTGATTAAGGGTCAGGACAATGTTTACATACTGCATATTGAATAAGACTTTATTAAATAAGACAATTTAGATAAGTTGATCTTTGATTTATACTGGGAGAATAGAAACCAATCAGAGATGTTCATATATTATGTTCAGTTTGTATTGATTTGTACATGCTTATATATGTCTTTTTGTGTGTGCATGGCCATGTATATGAGCACACATATACACAACAATGTGGAAGAATCACAATACTTTTACCTGAGTGCTTTAGTTGACTTCTTTGTATGCAGACAAAGAAAATGAGAGAGAGGGAGGGAGGGAGGGAGGAGAGTGAAAAGAAAGAAAGAAAGAAAGAAAGAAAGAAAGAAAGAAAGAAAGAAAGAAAGAAAGAAAGAGAAAGAGGGAGGAAGGGAGGAAGGAAGGAAGGAAGGAAGGAAGGAAGGAAGGAAGGAAGGAAGGAAGGAAGGAAGGAAGGAAGGAAGGAAGGAGAAAGAGATAATGGCAATTTACTTCCATGTCAGAGACATAGATTAACAGAGTTGGAAAGGACATTGTAGGTCATCTGGTTCAACCACCCCCCTGCCCAAGCAGGACACCCTACACCAGTGATGGTGAACCTTTTTCTCGTTGCGTGCCGGAAGTGTGTGTGTGTGTGCACGTGATAACGCCCACGCGTGCCAGCACCCATAATGCAATGCGACCCCCCACGCATGTGCATGCACACGTGACACCCCACGCATGCGCCCCACATTGCGCGCACACCCACATGCATACATTCTGCATTGAGTATGCACAGTCCCCCACATGCGCTTTGTGCCCCCCCTACTTGTTTTGGGCTTTCAGGAGTAGGGATTGAAGGGATTGAAGCCCCACTTGCTGCTTCTGGCAGCCCAATGACCGGCTCCCTTGTGGAAAAGGGGGTGGGGGAAAGATCTGCTTTCGGGGCTTCCCTTCTCCCCAGCCGAGCAGACAGTCCAGGGGCAGGGATTGAAGCCCCACTTGCTGCTTCTGGCAGCCCAATGACCGGCTCCGTTGGTGAAAAGGGGGTGGGGGAAAGATCTGCTTTCGGGGCTTCCCTTCTCCCCAGCCGAGCAGACTGTCCAGGGGCAGGGATTGAAGCCCCACTTGCTGCTTCTGGCAGCCCAATGACCGGCTCTGTTGGGGAAAAGAGGGTGGGGGAAAGATCTGCTTTTGGGGCCTTCTCCCCAGCCGAGCTCCAGACCTGTCCAGGCTGTCCAGGGGCAGGAAAAAGCTGCTGCCAGTTCCAGACCTGGCAGCCCGCAGGCTCAGCCCGAGCTTTACAAGCCTCTGCGGCACAACAAGAATCGGCTGGCCCAAACAGCCCTGCCTTGGAATAACGAAGACAACGCCATCCCCACCCCCCTTTCCACCTCCTCCAGAAAAGGGTTAAGCGGGTCGCTCCCACCGCCATCCCCCCCATTCTTCATTCGTTGCGATGCAAAGGGGGAAAAAACCCACAGGAAGTCCTGCTCCTGGTGCTGCCAGGGAAGAGGCACTGCAAGAGCCGCTGTTGCCGGGGTTGAGGGGGTGCCAGTGCCAGAAGCAGCGGGCTGGGCTTCAATCCCTTTCCCTGGACAGCCTGCTTGGGTGTGGAGACAGGGAAGCCCCAGACCGCAGATCCTTCCCACCACCCCCTTGCACCTGGTGGCGGCGGTTCTTGCGCTCCTCTTCCCCAGCGGTGGCAGGAGTAGTTGGCGGAGAAGAGGGTGGTGGCAGGCTGTAGCAGCAGGCTGGTCGCGCTGGCTACAAGGCAGCAGCAGCTCCTCCTCCTGCCACCCTCACGCTCCAGGCAGCGTCCAGGCAGCCATATCTGTCCTTCCCCTGCGCCAGCCCACGTGGATTCCAGGCAGTGCAGGCGCACCAGTAACCCGCAGACTAGCTGGCTGGTGCACATGCGTACCCTGGAAACCCAGAAGAGGAATGGGCAACGCCATGTATGCCAAGCAACATGGCTCTGCGTGCCACTTCCGGCACGCGTGCCATAGGTTCGCCAACACGGCCCTACACCATTTCTGACAAATAGCAGTCCAATCTCTTCTTGAAAGTCCCAAGTGGTGAAGCTCCCACAACTTCCGAATGCAAGCTGTTCCATTGGTTGATTGTTCTCACTGTCAGAAAAGTTCTCCTTATTTCCAGGTTAAATTTCTCCTTGTTCAGCTTCCATCCATTACTCCTTGACTGGTCTATAGGTGCCTTGGAAAATAGCTTGACCCCTTCCTCTCTGTGGCAGCCCCTCAAATATTGGAACACTGCTATCATGTCTCCCCTGGTCCTTCTCTTCACTAGACTAGCCATGCCCAGTTCCTGTAACCATTCTTCATATGTTTTAGTCTCCAGTCCCCTAATCATCCTGGTTGCTCTTTTCTGCACTTTTTCTAGAGTCTCAACATCTTTTTTATAGTGTGGTGACCAAAACTGGATGCAATACTCTAGGTGTGGTCTTACTAAGCATAACCGTTACTGAATTATCACCTAGAACCGTGATTGCGAACCTATGGCATGCATGCCACAGGTGGCACGCGGAGCCATATTAGTGGGCACGCCAGCTCAGCTCTGGGGCGCATGCGTGCGCCAGCCAGCTGATTTTCGGGCCTTCTGGGCCCACCAGAAGTAGGGAAACAGGCTGTTTCCTGCCCCTGGAGGGCCTGAGGGCGGGGTGGGGAAGGCCCATTTTTCTTTCTTACCTGGCTCCAGATCCTCTCTGTGTATCAGGGAAGGGCGAAAACAGCCTTTCCCACTCCCTTGGAGGCCCTACGGAGGCTGAAAGGGCCCATTTCCCGACTCCCGGTGGGACAGGAAATGACGTTTTTTCCTGTCCCCAGCCTACAGAGACTCCTAGAGAGGCTCCTAGAGACTCCTAGAGAGGCTCTTACAGACTCCTAGAGAGGTTCTGGAGGCTGGGAACAGCAAAAAATGTCACTTCCTGTCCCACCGAGAGTTGGGAAATGGGCCCTTTCAGCCTCCGTAGGGCCTCCAAGGGGGTGGGAAAGGCTGTTTTTGCCCTTCCCAGATACACAGAGAGGATCTGGAACCAGGTAAGAAAGAAAAACGGGCCTACCAGGCCATCATGTGCCAGGAGCGGGGGGGAGGGGGGAGGAGTTGCGCACACATACGCATGGGCACATGCGCGCATGACCCTCCCCCACCCCCCCTCTCCTGGCATGCGATGGCAAAAAGGTTAGCCATCACTGACCTAGAAAATGGAAGTCAGGCCCACTTTGTCAGACTGCGGTGCTATCTCAAAATTAAATGAATTTCCAAACTGCCAATCTTTAAGGAAATCTTTCTTTAATTGAGCTCCGCCACCGGATCATGACTCCGCGCGGACAAGACTGACCTTTTGCCTCCCAATCCCTCCCTTTCCGATCCCCAAATCTCTGCTTCTCATTGGCTGTCTTCCAAGTCATTCTTCAGACTTCTTTTCCTCGTCATTTCCCAGGTATGTGCCCCCTCCCCTCATTTCCACGACAACCAGGCTTCAAAGGGATTTAGCAGGCAAAAGTCTCAGAGTTTATCTTTCGCTCTCCTCCGCTCCCTCTATGCCAGTGTTGCAACGCTGACATCCGGCCCCTCTCCCTTCACTCTCCCAGCGGGGCCTGCGTGAAATAAATAACAAGTTTAGTACCTCACCCCCTCCGAGGGGTTACCCCACCCCCTCCTGGCTTGTTCGGGTGATCTGCATGGAATTTAGCTATGAGGCCGTCAGCTTGGATGTTTGTGCTCTTCACCCAGGAAGCTTCTGACAAGGGATAGCCCTTCCACTTAATTAAGTACTGGAGGCGCCCCCTGTGCCACCTCGAATCGAGAACCCGCTGTACTTCATAGTGGGTCTGGCCTCCAACAATTAAGGGCCCTGGGGGGTCACATGGCACCGGCCTTAAAGTTGACCCTACTACAGGCTTCAGGAGGCTACTGTGAAAAACGGGGTGTATCCTCCCTAGTAACCAGGGCAACTGCAATTGTAGTGTAACCGGGTTGATTACTTTTACTATTGGAAATGGCCCTATGAATTTCAGCCCCAGTTTTCTGGTCAGGAGTCTGAGTCTCAAGTACTTGGTGGAGAGGTAGACCTTTTCCCCCACTTGGAACGGTCTCTGGGGATCTCAGTGCTTATCTGCTTGCTTCTTATAAGACCGTGCTGCCTTGTCTAATGCCCTCTTGACATTCTCCCAGGTTTCTCTTAGCATTGCCATCCATTCAGTCAAGGTAACTGAGGAAGGAGGCTCCCTCGGGTACTCTGGCATGGGGACGAAATCGATGCCGCTCACTATCTTAAATGGGGTTAGACCTGTACTACTGTGGACAGCATTGTTATATGCGACCTCAGCAAACAATAAGAGGTCCGCCCAGTTCGATTGTTGGTAGTCAACGTAGCACCTCAGGTACTGCTCTATCATGGCATTCAATCTCTCTGCCCCCCCATTGGTGCTCGGGTGAAACGCTGAGCTGAGGCCTTGGGATGATCCTATGGATCGAAGGAATTCCCTCCAGAACTTCGCTGTAAACTGGACCCCTCGATCAGAGATGATTCTTCTGGGTACTCCGTGTAGGCGGTAGATGTGTTTTACGAACAGTTTGGCCAATTGGCGGGCTGAGGGTAGTCCGCTGCAGGGTATGAAATGCGCCTGTTTGGAGAACAGGTCCATTACAGTCCAGATCACTGTGCTTCCGCTGCTCCTCGGCAGTTCGACTATGAAGTCCATAGCAATCTCCTCCCATGGCCTTGACAGTTCAGCTACTGGCTGCAGCAGCCCCGGGGGCCTTCCTGGTCGGGTTTTCATTGTGGCACAGATGGTACAACTTTTTACATAGCTGTTCACGTCTTTTCTCATGTGGGGCCACCAAAATTGTCTCCGAGCTAAGTGTAGAGTCTTTAGGAAGCCGAAATGTCCCGCTGGTTTGACGTCGTGACTTCTCTTGAGGATTAAGGTGCGCAAGGTGGCTGGGACATAAAGTTTCATCCCTCTCCATGCTAGGCAACCTCTCTTTGTCAAGAGATGTTGATTGTCTCAGAACCAGGGGTCCGCCAATATTTCTGCCTTGAGCCTCGTCGTTAGGTCACTCGCGGGCTGGCCCTGCTGGTCTCGATGCTGCCGTCTGGTGGTTACTTGGCCCACTCCTTGGGCAGAAGGGATGATGGGATTCACTATCTGCTCACGTTCACTGTTGTATTGAGGCATTCGGGAGAGGGCATCGGCCAGAAAGTTCTTCCCTCCTGGGATGTGCTTCAGCTCGAAGTTGAAACGATTGAAGTTTTGGGCCCACCGGACTTGCCTGGGCGATAACTTCCGTGGGGTCTTGAGGGCCTGTAGGTTTTTGTGGTCGGTGTAGACCTTGAACGGTGTCTGGCCTCCTTCTAGCAGGTGTCGCCAGGTTAATAGCGCCCATCTCACCATGAACACTTCCTTCTCCCATGCCGCCCATCATCTTTCTGTGTCGGTGAGTTTGCGGGATGTGTAGGCACAAGGTTGCAGGTCCCCCTGGCTGTTCTTTTGGAGTAGGACTGCCCCTACTGCTACATTGCTGGCATCTGCTTGGATGACGAAGGGTTGTTCGGGGTCAGGATGCTTCAAGACCGGTTCTTTTGCAAACATTTGTTTTAGTGTCTCAAATGCCTGTTGGCAGGCCGAGTCCCATTGTAGAGGCTGCCCCGGGCGGGGTTTCGTTGTCGGACTTCCTGTCTTTAGGAGGTCCGTCAGAGGTTTGGCAATTCTTGCAAAGGAGGGGATGAATTGCCTGTAGAAGTTCACGAACCCCAGGAAGCTTTGTAGTTGCCTGCGGGTGCGTGGGGGTGCGGGTGCGTGGGGGTCGCCAGTCTAGAACTGATTGTACTTTAGCCGGGTCCATCTCTATCCCCTCGTTTGACACTCGGTAACCTAAATAGTCCAGACGCGATCGGTGGAACTCGCATTTTGACAGTTTGACATAGAGGTTCGCTTTCAGCAGTTTTTCCAGCACTTTGCGTACGAGGGGTATGTGTTCGTCCATGGTCTCCATGTAAATGAGAATGTCATCTAGGTAGACGAGGACCCCTTTGTACAGGTGGTCATGCAGAACTTCGTTTATCAGTTGCATGAACACGGCTGGGGCTCTCTGTAGCCCAAACGGCATCACCTTGAATTGGTAACTTCCCAGGGGGCAGTTGAACGCTGTCTTCAACTCGTCTCCTTCCCTGATGCGCACTCGGTAGTAGGCTTCGTGGAGGTCTAGTTTGGTGAAAATCTTCCCCTTGGCCAGGTGGGCTAGCATGTCCTTCATGAGGGGGAGGGGGTATAGGTTGTGTATGCAGACTGCATTGATGCCCCAAAAGTCAACTACCAGATGCATAGAGCCGTCTTTCTTCTCTTTGAAGAGGACTGGTGCCGCGACCCGCGGTTTGACTGGCTTGATGAAACCCCTTCGTAGGTTTTTGTCTATGTAGTTCCGCATTTCTTGCATTTCACGGGGCGTCATGGCATACAATTTTGGTTTAGGAAGTTTCGCCCCAGGGATGATTTCGATGGCACAATCGGAATTGCGGTGGGGAGGTAGGACGTCGCACTCGGTCTCGCTAAATACCTGTGCTAGGTCTTGGTAGTCTTTTGGGATCTGCTCTGTGTCATGGGTGCTGTTGGATGTGGGCCCCAGCTGCTTTGTGGTGCCCTTCGGGAGGGGCCCTTGTGTCGGTGCCATTTTCTTTTGTTCAGGCGGGAGACATTGGGGTCCGAGTGTGGGGGGTGTTTGTTCTGGTTGGAATGGCAGAGGTTGGGGCCCTTTGGCTATCCTCAATCTGCAAGTCCCCTCTTGCCACCAGATAATTGGACCTGACTTGTCTAGCCAGGAAAGTCCCAGTATGACTGGATCGGCCATCTTGGGGGCTATTATGAACTGTATTGTCTCCCAGTGATCTCCTAGTTCTAGCTTCACTGGTTCGGTCAGGTGTGTGGCGCACATTCCGCCTACTAGGGTCCCATCAACTTGCTCAAATCGAATTGGGTAGTTGAGCTTCAAAGCTCGGATTCCCAACTTTAGGACTGTGGGTAGATTAATCAGGCACCTAGTGCAGCCCGAGTCTATCAGGGCTTGGAAAGTCTCTTGGGTACCTGTCTTTGGGGCTGTTAGGCGTATGGGGAAAAGGAAAGGGTGGATTGGGTCGTCTTCACCCTCGTCCTCGCTGTCATACGAGTCGGGGAATTGGTCTCCATCATCCGGGACCCCCTTTGTCTCGGTCAGGTGGGTGAAGACCTCTGTGCTGGGGAGGAGACTTTGTGGCGCATCGGTGGCTCGCTTGGGGCCCTGTTCTCGTCGTGCCTTTGGCTGAAGGTTTGGCCCCGGGCCCGGGGTTCCACAGGCTGCTGCTAGATGGCCCATTCCTCCACATCTGTAGCATCTCATTGGGTTCCGTGGAATGAAAGGCCTTTGGGTAGGCTGTGGTGCCATGGTTCCTCGTCTGGTTTGTGGCCTCGGGTCTGATTGGTATCTCTCCCTGGCCTCTGGTTGCTTTAGCATGTCGTTGGCGCGCAGTCCCCTTTCAACTTGTATCGCCACGTGGAATCATTCAGAGAGTTGGTTCGGGATGTCCCGATAAGCGGTCACTTGAGCGATCTGCTTATCTAGGCTCGTTCTGAAAAAATACACTAGCAGTCGCTCAGGTAGGGGAAGCAAGGTGCCCACGACTCTTCAGAATTCACGAATGTGTTCCTTGATGGGCTTCCCTCTCTGGCTTCTGAGTTCGTCTTCCCCATATGGGTCCTCCCCTACTTCCTCGTACCTCGCCCGCAATAGTTGCAAGAAATCATCTGCGTCTTGCAGTTGGGGGGCTCTATTCTTGTGGAGGGCTGATGACCAAGTCTTTGCTTCTCCCTCCAGCCCTTCTGAAATGGCATTGACCAGGGCTCTGGGGAATGGGTAAAGGTGCCCACAGCTCTCGATATAGACCTCAGCTGCGTCGAGGAACTGCGCCACCTGGTCTGGATCCCCATCAAATTTCCCTCTGAACCGAGGTGGCTCTGCCCTCGGTGGCCCGTCCTCCCATGGCCGGGCTCTGTGTGCCTGTCTGGGGTATCATTGGGCTTCTTCCTCATCTCTCATTCGGGGGCAGGAGGGTGATGCCTTGCGTAGGCTGGTATGTTTGCTGGGTAGAGGAGGAACCCATGGATGCAAACTGGGACTTTCCTTCCTTCTGGTGTGGGAGGGGGAAGGGCTGGGCCCCCTTCTATGGTGGCTTGGTTCAACAGGGTCAGCTGGCCTCCTTCTATCTTTGGGCCTGCAGGATGGACCATCTTCCAGGCTGACAGCACGTTCAAAATTTTGCTTTAACTCTTCCATGGGGCTTTCGAGTGGCAGGGTTGAAATTTCTTTCTGTCTGGCCTTCTGCCAATCCCATAACCAATCCGCCCTTCCCAGTTCACTGAGGGGCTTCCCCTTACCTTTAGCGTCTGGAAAGGGGAATTCAGCTTCTGCAGATTTTGGCAAAGTCCACCAAGGTTCATCATTTTTTCTTCTCTTGGGCTGGAGCACGATCATCTGTCCTTGGTAAACCTGTGGCAGTGGGGGGGGGAAGGGGGGTTGCAGCTTTGCTGGGGGAGGGGGTGGCCCCGTTGCATCCAAGCTGGCTGGAGTAGGGAGGGGTGGCTGGTTCACAGCCATTTGAAGCAGACTTCCAGTAGAGAGCTGGCTTGCTGCCATGGCTTCAGACCCCTCCCTCCAGTTCGTCCAAACATCTGGTAAGGACCTGGAGGGCTGGAGGTTTGCCAGTTTGGCTTGGAAAGTTGAGTCTTGTCTGTCTGTCAGACTGTGGTGCTATCTCAAAATTAAATGAATTTCCAAACTGCCAATCTTTAAGGAAATCTTTCTTTAATTGAGCTCCGCCACCGGATCATGACTCTGCATGGACAAGACTGACCTTTTGCCTCCCAATCCCTCCCTTTCCGATCCCCAAATCTCTGCTTCTCATTGGCTGTCTTCCAAGTCATTCTTCAGACTTCTTTTCCTCGTCATTTCCCAGGTATGTGCCCCCTCCCCTCATTTCCACAACAACCAGGCTTCAAAGGGATTTAGCAGGCAAAAGTCTCAGAGTTTATCTTTCGGTCTCCTCCCCTTCCCTCTATGCCAGTGTTGCAACGCTGACACACTTCGTTCCACATGATATGGTGAAGAAAACAAGTACTATGACAATGCAGTTCCCCCCTTCCTATTCATAGTCAGAAGACAATTTTCTACTGGCTTAGATTGAAAATAGATTGCTACCTCAACAAAGCGCATGCTCCAAAATGGCGACACCTGCCTGACCCGCTTCCAGGATGGGCAGCGCTTTTGGTGATTAGGGGTCTTCTGGGGCTGCCATGACCATCGGCAGCCCCACCCCCGCTTGGGAGAGTCCCTTCCCAACTCGATGAGGGCTTTTTCGCCCTCCGGAACATCGGAGTTGGGGAGAAGTGAGGAGAAACGCCACGGGAGGAGAAACGCCATGGCCATGACCATCGGCACCCCCACCCCCACTTGGGAGAGTCCCTTTCCCAACTCAATGAGGGCTTTCTCGCCCTCCGGAACATCGGAGTGGGGGAGAAGTGAGGAGAAACGCCGCGGGAGGAGAAACGCTGCGGGAAACCGCGGAAGGTCGCGGGACGCTGCGGGACGCTGCGAGATGCTTCAAGACACTATGGGAGGTGGATTGTAAATGCCGGCCTGCAGCTATGCTGGCTTCTCCCTTGAAAACCCCATGGTGCTCAGGGTTGAAGGATGCATGGCTGACATGACGATGGGGGATGTGTGGAAAGACCTGGGGTTGGAGTGGCCAGTGGATGGCTCAGGTATTGGGTCGCCATGGGTGGCCTCTCCTCCCCCTCTCCCCCCTATTACCAGCTCAGGTGTTAGCCTCCTCTCTTGATCGATACCCGGCTGGAATCTTCCCCCCCTCTCCCCCTCCTCCCCTCTTTATGTGCATTTATCCTCCTGTGAGACTGTGTTACTATTTCCATCTGTATTATATCTCTATTGAACTTATTCCATCGGAACTCCCTGGCAGATGGGGACTTGGACAGCATTGTGTGGATCCTGAGGGAGTTGGCTGTTATGAACCACCTATCACCAGAGGAGATTAAATCGTCAAATTTCTTGCCTCTGGACATTTGGCCGGCCACTGTCAGAGGGTGGCCTGGAAATTTTCCCTCTGAGTGACTGAACTAACTAACTCCTCCCACTACTGTGAGAGGGCAGTGGAGCCTGGGGTGCTACCCACCTACATGGAGACTCTTTCTGTCCCAGGACTTTTTGGACCCTACCAAGCTGCTTTCCCCATCCTGGTTTCACTGGATGTATTCAACGGCAGAGCTGTTTGCACTGCGAGATTCCCCCGTCTCGCAGGCCTGGCCCTCCACGTTATCGAGGGCCTACCTTGATGATGGGTTTTGGAACCCCGAGAGGTGGCATGTGGCAAAGAGGGGGTTGAGGGGTTTTTTATGTAAATTGTTAGCAAAATTTTTAAGGGGTTCCAGGGGGGAGGGTTGGATTAGAACTAGGGCTGTGGGTGGGGGGGAAGCCATCGAGGAGGGGGCCTGGTCCGGCTGAAGGGTGCGGCATGGGGTGTGTGGGACTCGGGGTCAAGGAGGGGGTTAGAGCTTGTTCCGATGATGGATTTTCCATCAGTACTGTGGGTGGGAGGGGCAGATATGGCGGGAGCAGGGGGCCATATCATGTTGTGGGAGCGCGCGCTCGCTGTCTTCGAGCGGTGGTGCACTCCGGCCCTCAATGCTCTGCCCATTCCCCAGGTTGCACAGATCCTCAGGGTCTGGGCCTTCGGTTGATGTTATGCAACGCCAAGTCCGTGGTAAATAAAGCCTCCCTCATTTGTAATCTTGTTCAGGAGGGGGGAGCGGACCTGGTGGGTATTACGGAGACCTGGTTGGGCCAGGAGGGGGGGTCCTCCTCGTCGAAATGTGCCCACCCGGTTTTTGCGCATTTCATCAGCCGAGGTCACAGGGGAGGGGAGGGGGTGGCGGTTGTTATCAAAGAAGGTCTTAGGTCGAGGGAGGCCACTGTTCCTCAGACTGCCGGATGTGAGTCCCTCCTTGTGAAGTGGGGTCATGGGGTACAGATGGGCTTGCTGATCACGTACCTGGCTCCCTGCCACGTGGTAGCAGCCCTGCCCGAGCTGCTCAACATTATAGCCATGGTGGCGGTTGATACCCCCAGGCTCATGGTCATGGGGGATTTTAACCTGCCATCCATCGGTGAGATGTCTGAGGCGGCTCGGGAGTTCATGGCTTCCATGATGGCTATGGACCTGACCCAGTTAGTTCATGGCCCTACTCACACGGGGGGAAACACGCTGGACCTGGTTTTTGTCTCTGGTCAATGGATGAGTGATCTTGAGATAGGGGATATAATGATTGAGCCCTTGTCATGGTCGGATCACTCCCTCCTTCGCTTTGACCTTCGAACTGCCATACCCCACCGCAGGGAGGCGAACCAATGAGATGGTTCCACCCCAGGCGCCTGATGGAACCTGATAGGTTCCAGACGGAGCTTGGGCCATTCCCTGAGACTCTGGCTCATGCCTCGACTGAAGACCTAGTGGCCGCCTGGGATAGGGCGGCCGCTGGAGCTTTGGATTGGGTCGTGCCTTTGCGGCCTCTGACCCGGTGCCAGTCTCACCTGGCTCCTTGGTTTACCGAGGAGCTGAGGGAGATGAAGCGCCGGAAAAGATGCCTGGAGAGCAATTGGAGGGCTAGCCTTTCTGAATCCGACCGAACACTGGTAAGGTCTCATATTAAGACTTATGTAACTATTTTGCCACTCTTATTGCATCATCAGATAATCGCCCAGCCACCCTGTTTAGGGTGACCCGCTCCCTGCTCCACCAGGGAGCACGAGAGGACCCCTTGGAGGGTAGAGCCGAGGACTTTGTGCAGTATCTGTATGATAAAATCACTCAGATTCGGGAAGACTTGGACTCTGACTAGGTAGGCTCAGGAGGGATGATAGGGGCAGGTCTTGAGAATGTTATCTGGGAAGAGTTTGACCCTGTGACTCCCAAAGACGTGGACAGGATTCTGGGTAGACTGAGCACAGCCACATGTTTATTGGACCCGTGTCCCTCCTGGTTGGTGCTGGCTTCTCGGGAGGTGACACAAGGCTGGCTCCAGAGGATTATAAATGCTTCATTGAGTGAGGGTGACTTTCCTGCCGCCTTGAAAGAGGCGGTGGTGAGGCCTCTCCTCAAGAAGCCTTCCCTGGACCCGGCAGTTAGCAAACTATCATCCAGTCTCCAACCTTTGCTTTGTGGCAAAGGTTGTTGAGAGTGTGGTGGCGCGACAGCTTCCCCAGTACCTGGATGAAACATTTATCTGGATCCGTTCCAGTCAGGCTTCAGGCCTGGGTACAGCATGGAAACGGCATTGGTCGCGTTGGTTGATGATCTCTGGAGGGCTCAGGACAGGGGTTGTTTCTCTGTCCTGGTCCTATTTGATCTCTCAGCGGCTTTTTTTTTAAAATAATCTTTATTTACATTTTTCATTAAAAAAGAAAGACAACACACCATATAAGTAACGTACAGAACAACACAACAAATAACAAGCATACCTATAAGTAGTACCTTAATAACCTAGTATTCGGTACAATATATCTATATTATATTCCGGGGGAGACAGAACAACTTATATACCTTTGTAGATCAATTAGGTCTATCCGACCTCACTTTACTTATATAGTATAAGTTTCTCAATAGATACAATTCCTCATCTAGTTTAGGTTATAATTTTCTCTTCTCTAGCCAAATATATAATTTTTCCCAGGATAAACATGTTTGTGTTTGGTCTCTATCTTTTAGTTTTTTAGTCAATTTATCTGCTTCAGCACATTCTAAAATCTTCTTTATAATTGCCTGCTCTGATGGGATATTTTTCTTTTTCCAAAGTTGAGCGTACGTCAATCTCGCCGCTGTGATAATGTGTAATGCAAGGTACCATAAGTCTTTTTAAATATTTTCCGGTTTGGAGCCGAGCAGCCATGTCTCTGGTCGCCATTCAATCCTTTGATTTAAAAACTCATTAAGCCATTTTTTTATTTTTCCCCAGAATTTTACTGCTTTTGGGCATGTCCACCACTGATGATAGTAGGTGCCACGCTCAAACCCACACTTCCAGCATTCAGCGGACTGTCCAGTGAACATTTTAGCTAGTCTATTGGGGGGGGGAGATGCCACCTATATATCATCTTGTAGATGTTTTCTTTGTATGCCGTAGAAACTACTAATTTCATGTTGCCCCACCAGATCTCTTGCCATTTTTCTTTCTTTTTTTTTTTTATTGCAAAAGTTTTACAATTACATTTTCACCCCTTTCCCCCCCCACCTCCCCCCCCAGGCTTCCCAACCTCCCTAACCCTCCCTAACCCTCCCCTCCCACCAGACTTCCCTATAATATACTCATACTCATAAAAAACCCTTAATATAACACTTATATATAAACTTGAACCCCTCCCTCCCCTGCATAATTTTTCTCTTTACCTCATTACATTAAAATATTTCCAATACATTATTTTCAAATAAAAGCTATTTGATACTTTCTAGTTTGATATTTGTTCTGAACATATTCTATCCACTTTTTCCATTCCCATTCATAAGTCTCTTGTGAACAATCTTTTAAATATGCTGAAATCTTCGCCATCTCTGCAAAACTGGCCATCTTCAAAGTCCATTCCTCGATAGTGGGCAAAGCTTCATTCTTCCAGTATTTACCTATCAACAATCTTGCTGCTGTTATCATATACAATATCAATTTTGTTTCACCCAATGTAAAACCCTTAACTATACCCAATAAAAACAATTGTGGAGAGAATTGAATTTTTTTCTTCAAAACATTCTGCATGACCCACCAAATTTTTATCCAAAAAGCCTTAACTTTCCTACAGGTCCACCAAACATGATAATACGTAGCATCCAAACATTCACATCTCCAACATTTTGGCTGAACATTAGGGTACATACATGACAACTTTTTGGGATCTAAATGCCATCTATAAAACATTTTATAGAAATTTTCCCTCAGGTTCTGCAACTGTGTAAATTTAACATTCTGAACCCAAATTTTTTCCCATGTTTCCAACATCACTGGTTCTTCAAAATTTTGTGCCCACTTAATCATACAATCTTTAACTAATTCAGTTTCTGAGTCCCTTTCTAGCAAAACATTATAAAGCCTCTTGATATGCATTGGACCTTTCTCTCTTATATGTCTAACCAATTCTTCCTCATGCAACATAATACCAGTTTTTTGGTCCTCTTTCCATCTCAATTGTAATTGATTATATTGTAACCAAGTTAAATTAATCCCTTCGTCCAACAGTATCTGCAATGTCTTCAGCTGCCATCTGCCCGCATCTGTAAAAAGAACCTCTTTGTATAAAAACCCCCCGAGTGACATTATATTTGTATTCCACAAAGTATGACCAAGATCCAGCCATAACGGTATTTTATAATCCCATTTGAGTCGGTGCTTCTTCCAAACTCTCATCAAAGAGTCTCTAAGTATATGACTTTTAAATACTTTATCAACTTTGTCATCATAAAATAAGTAGGCATGCCATCCAAATTCAAGATCAAAACTTTCTGCATTCAATATTGCAACCTTTTTACTTCCAAACCAATCACTTGTTAAAGTTAAAGCTGCTGCATCATAATATAGCTGTAGGTTTGGAAGTTTATCTTGCCATTTTTCTAAATGGATTGAATAACCAAAATTTTTCCCCCAGGCAATCATTGTATCTTTGATTATCTCGTCACCTATCTCTATTCTCATCAACAATTTATAGGTTTTCGAAATCATGTCTTTTTCTTGGCCCATCAGGATTTTGTCTAATTCTTGTAAGTCAACATTTATACCTTTCCTATCTCTATCTTTTTTATATTTAGATTGAATCTGTAGATAGGTCCACTAATCCACTTGCAGTCCTTGGGAGTTCAATTCCTGTTTAGATTTTAATTTTCCTTGTACGTTCAGCAAATCCTTATATATTAATTTTTTTGCAGGGTTATAAAGTTTGGGGTATGTCAATGCTTCTAAGAGGTGATATCCAGCATGGTGTTTTAATATAATATTTTTTGCTAACCTTTTCCCAATTTCAAATTAAAATATTTCTTATGTAATGTCGGGTGAACCATTTGCTTTGTGGGGTATTATCTCGCCAAAGTGCCATATGCCAGCCCTGTTGTAGGTCGTAGCCTTCTATTTTAAGAAGACGACTATTACCTAAAGTAATCCATTCTTTTACCCAGGCTAACAGAGCGGCTGCATAGTAGTTCTCCCAACATAGTAAACCCAGGCCTCCTCTTTCTTTTATCTCCTGCATCCTCTTTTTTTTAATCCGTGGCTTTTTCCCCTGCCAGATAAATTTAGTTATTATTTGGTTTAACTCCATAAAAAATGTTTGGATAAATTCACTGGGGCGGTTTGAAACAAAAAGTTGAACTTCGGTAGAACATAGGATTTTACTGTTATTACTCGTCCTAGAAGTGAGAGTTGTATTTTACCCCATTTGTCTAAAGCTTTTCTTGTTTGGATTAATAATTTATTATAGTTGTCTTCTTGTATACTCGAACATCTGCCAGTTAGCCAGATTCCCAAATATTTAATTTTTTAAACTAATTTTAATCCAGTCGCTTCTTGTAAGCTCTTCTTAGCTTCCTCTAAGATGTTCTTAGTTAATATATTTGTTTTCTTTTTGTTGATTAATAAACCTGCTACCTCCCCAAATTCCTCAATTGTCTCTAATAAATATAAACAGGATTTTATGGGCTCTTCTAAAATAAAGACCATATCGTCTGCGAAGGCCTGGGTTTTATATACCTGTTGTCCAATTCTAAGGCCTTTTATTCTTTCTTCATTCCTTATTTTACGCAATAATGTTTCTAGTGATAAGATAAAAAGTAAGGGGGATAAGGGACAGCCCTGTCTTGTGCTTTTGCCAGTAGAGAATTCTTCTGTCAGGTCCTCATTTATCAGTAATCTGGCCGTTTGTTTGGAATAGATAGCTTTAATTGCGTTTATAAATCTCTGTCCAAAGCCCATGTGTTCTAACTGTAATAATATAAACTCCCAGTTGACTCTGTCAAATGCCTTCTGGGCGTCTATAAAAACTAGTGCGACCTGTTTGCCTGGGTGATCTTCGTAATATTCCAATATATTTAGCATGACTCTCAAATTATCTCGTAGTTGTCATAATGGTAGAAATCCATTTTGGTCAATATGTATAAATTCATTCAGGAAGCCTTTTAATCTGTTTGCTAGAATTGTGGTGAAAATTTTGTAATCTGAATTCAGAAGGGATATTGGTCTATAATTTTTTATATCTGTTGGGGGGGGTCTTCTTTAGGAATTAAACTGATATTGACCTCCCTCCATGAGTGGGGGATTTCTGCTTTTCCCAGGACTTCATTAAATATGTCTTTCATATGCTCTCCCATTACCTCAAACATTGTTTTATATAACTCAGCTGGAAGTCCGTCTGTGCCAGGCATTTTCAAATTTCCCTGTTTCTTCACTGCTTTTTCAATCTCGGCTAAGGTAATTTCCTCTTCTAATATTTCTTTCGTTAAGTTGGGTATCTTAGGTAAGTCCGAGTTCTCTATATAATTTTTTATCGCACCTGCTAAGATCTCCTCTCTTTTATATAATTCTTTGTAAAAATCCACTGCAATTTTTTCTTTCCCTCTTTTATCTTTTATTAAATTTCCCTCCTTGTCTTCTAATTGGTCAATTCGTCTATTCTGTTTTTCCTTTTTTAATCTAAATGTGAGCCATCTTCTTAATTTATTTGCTGATTCGAAATGTTTTTGCTTTGCTGCCTTTATCTTATCTTTCAGTTTATCCAGCTCCAAGAGATTAAGCTGGTGTTTTAGCAGTGCTATCTGTTCTTTTGCTCCTATAGATAGTGGGTTATCCTGTAGTTGTTTCTCGGCCTTTATTAATTTACTTATTAACTCGCCCCTTTCTTGTTCTTCTTTTTTGTGTTTAATGGCCGTGTGTTTAATAATAAGACCTCTTATAAAAGCTTTGGCAGTATCCCGAATTATTTGAAGTGGCATTCCTGGTGTCTTGTTTTCTTGAAAGAAAAGGCATATTTCTGTCTTGAGCTTTTGTGTAAATTCGGTTTCTTTTAAAATCTCTGATCTCATCATCCATCTCTTTCTATTTTTCCCCTCTTTCTTTAGTACGGCTATCTATCGGATTGTGCTCACGCCAGGTATCTTTCAATCCTAATTCATCTCTCATTTCATCACAAATGGCTGATAAGATCCTCTTATCTTGTCCTCTATTCCCTTTTTTTTGAGTTTTCCCCTATTTTGTAATCCCGTGTCCTATTAATAACTGCATTAAAGTCGCCCAGAAGACATACCTGCTCATATTCCAGGTCTCGGATTTCTCTTCATATTCTTTGGAAGAATGATTTGTGTTTAGTATTTGGGCCGTAAATTCCTATCAATAATACTTTGCTCTGTAGTAATTCCACCTCTAATAGTATTCTTCCCTCTTCGTCTGCGAATAGTTGTTTCGGCGAGAGATGTTCCTTTATATACATTGCTACTCCTCTCTTTCTCTCCTCTGAAGCCGCTACAAACAATTTCCCTGCTTTAGGGCATTTCAATAAATTAGCTTGTGATAGTTTCATATGCGTTTCTTGTAAACATATTATATCCACTTTGGCTTAGAGATCTCTGAGATCTCTCAGCGGCTTTTGAAACCATCGACCATGGTATCATGCTGCACCGGTTAGAAGAGTTGGGGGTGGGGGGCACCGTGCTGCAGTGGTTCTCCTCCTTTCTCTCCGACCGGTCGCAGTCTATGTTGGCAGGGGGGCAGAGGTCGACCCCGAGGCGCCTTATATGTGGGGTGCCACAGGGGTTGGTCCTCTCGCCCCTTCTGTTCAACATTTATGTGAAGCCACTGGGCGAGATCATCTGTGGTTTCGGGGTGAAGTACCATCAGTACGCTGATGATACTCAGCTGTACATCTCCACCCCGGACCACCCCAATTATGCCCTTAAAGTGATGTCCCGGTGCCTGGAGGCCGTGCGGATCTGGATGGGGAGAAACAGACTCAGGCTCAACCTATCCAAGACCGAGTGGCTGTGGTTTCCGGCGTCCCGATATTATCAGTTGGTGCCATCACTGACTATTGGGGGTGAGTGATTGGCCCCCACGGAGAGGGCTCGCAACTTGGGCGTCCTCCTGGATTCACGGCTGTCTTTAGAAGAGCACTTGACGGCTGTGGCCGGGAGGACTTTCTATCAGGTCCGCCTGATACGCCAGTTGTGTCCCTTTCTGGATCGGGACTCCTTACGCACGGTCACTCATGCCCTCGTCACTTCCTGCCTGGACTACTGTAATGCTCTCTACATGGGGCTCCCCTTGAGGAGCACCCGGAGGCTCCAGCTGGTTCAGAGTGCGGCCGCGCAGGTGGTTATGGGAGCGACGTGGCATTCCCATGTGACACTTCTCCTGCGCGAGCTGCACTGGCTCCCGATGGTCTTCCGGGTGCACTTCAAGGTTTTGGTTACCATCTTTAGAGCGCTCCATGGCTTAGGACCAGGATACTTACGGAACCGCCGTCTGCCACCAGTAGCCTCTCACCGGCCAGTACGCTCACATAGAGAGGGGCTCCTCAGGGTGCCGTCGGCCAAACAGTGTCAACTGGCGGCCCCCCAGGGGGAGAGCCTTCTCTGTGGGGGCACCTGCTATCTGGAATGAGCTTCCTCCGGAGATACGGAGGATCCCGGATTTACGCACCTTCCGCTGTGCCCTCAAGACCTATTTATTTCAACAGGCTGGCCTGGCCTAACTTCCCTTTTAATTGTAACTTTTAAAATTGGTTTTAAAACATTAGGGGTGTTTTAAATTGTTTTGGGCCAAATTATTTAATGGGTTTTTATATTGTCTTTTAAATTTTGTAGTTTGTGTGTTTTATCTTTCTGGCTGTTCATCGCCCTGAGTTGTTCGGGAGTAGGGCAGTATATAAATCTAATAAAATGAAAATGAAATGAAATGAAAATGAAAGCAACTTGTCTTGTGCAGCCCCGTTGCGAACTGGTAGTAAAGGTAAGTAGAACCCACCCCTGATGTGAACCAATGACAAATGTAACCTTCTTATTGTAGCTCAGGGGTATCAAACTCAAGGCCCGCGGGCCGGATCTGGCCCGAGATGTGGTTTGATCCAATTAAAGGGGCTGGCCCATGTTGCTTTAGCCTGGCCTGGTGGGTGCGTGAATGTGTGCGTGCACGAAAACAAAGCATTAGGCCTAAATGGCTTCCACCCAGCCTATCTCATCCTGGCAGGTGCGGATGCGAAAACAAAGCATCGGGCAAGGCAGAGCACTGAGGTGAGAGGCCCGGTCAAGAGGTTGTGCATGCTAGGGGTGGGTTCAAAATTTTTTTGCTACCGGTTCTGTGGGCGTGGCTTATTTTGTGGGCATGGCTTGGAAGTCATGTGACTGGGTGGGTGTGACTAGCTGGTCATGGGTGGCCATGGCTATGTGTATAGGGACTACTCAGAGGGCTGAAAAAAGTCATTTCTGACAGGTCCTCGCACTTTTGACTGGTCCTCACACTTATGACCATCCTCACATTTGTGCATCATTCTTAACAACCATGTCACTCATTTCACAACTGCTTCTCTTCACCATGGTGACAAGATAGGGCGAAAAATGTAAAATGTGAGGAAAGTCATAAATTCGAGGACTGGTCAAAAGTGCAAGGACCAGTCAAAAATAACTTTTTCAGCCCTCTGAGTAATCCATATGCACAAAAGGATACAGCAATAGAGAGGGATGAAGGAAGGAGAAGAGAGATGGAAGAAGGAAGGAGAGAGAGGGAAGGAAGAAAGAGAAGGGAGGAAGGAAGGGAAGGGAAATTAGAGTAGGAATGAGGGTAAGAGAGGGAGGAAGAGAGGAGGAGAAGGAGAAAGAAAGAGGAAATAGGGAGGAGAAGAAGAAGGGGAGAAGAGAAAGTAAGAAGGAAAGAAAAGAGAGAGGTGGTAGGTTTGAGAAGAAAGATTGTTGTACAATAAAAAAGATGAAAGGGAAGAAAGGCAACCCCAAACAAATATAAAGATATTAAGATAAAGAATGAACTGTTAAACTTTAAAGAATAAAAGAGAACAAATATGAATAGCAATAATTAGAAACACACATACAAACATACAATGTATTTTCTTTGAACAGAGTATTTGGCCAGTTCGCAGATTTAAACAGTGTTTAGTCATTTCAATTAAATTTACAATTTCTATATTTCCTTTTTGCCATATTTATTCCTCATCTATTTTTTAAAAAAACCAATATTACCCTTCATCCTCATCTCTAATCTTAATCAAATTCAATTTTTCCCTTCTATTCTACATTATACCACTTCCCATTGTCATCTGTTTTTATATCCATTCTCACATTGGTTAATTATGTAATATTACAGTTGTTTAATACAAATTCAATATTTTAATATAAATCAATTAGTTATATAACTATCTTTTTTGTATATTAATCAATATAAACATGAATATTCCAATTATTTCCATATAATCCAATTTCTTACAAATCAATTAATTATATTTACCAATAAGAATAAACCAAATAATTTCCCCCATATATTCCTCCAAATCACAACTTAACCATCTCTGCTTTCAACACAACATACAATTAATAGTATCTCAATTATTACAATTCCCTAGTTAAATAGAGCTTTTTTTCTTTTGTGTTTTAAAATCTTGAACTCTCCTCTTTTGCCCCAAATTTCCCATTGTTTGCACCTACTTTTTTTGGTGAGGAAAAAGAAAAGAAATCTGCCTCTGCCTAATTTTCAAACGTAACAGCCAACACCCTGCTTTACTTTCAGTTTCGTTTTCAGCTTGATTTGCATAAGGAGAAAAAAAAATCTGCTCCAGCAATTTAGCTCTTTGCAGCAAGCAGCTGAGCCCTGCGCAAAACAGCTGAGAGCAAATCAGCTGAGAGTCGGGAGGCAGATCTAATCAACGGGCTAATTAGCCTATGCTGAAGCTGAAAGAAGTTGTTTTTTCTTGCTGTTTGCTTGCAAGGAGGTAACTGCTGTGAGGCACAGGCCAAAGGGTGGGGGCCACCCTCTGTTGTGTATGTATCTATTTTGTGCGGGAAATTCAAATGCATAGTGAATCCTGATTGGTTCTTGGTTACCTCTGGAAAGTATATAAAGAGGGCGGTTGCCTGTGAGTTTTTGCTGAAGTCTCACCCTGAATTAAAGAGCTGTTGTTACTAGCCTGCTGTGCCTCTCATTATTCCTGCGCTACAACATTGGTGACGAAGGATGGGATAGAGGCCACAAGAGGCAAATCGAAAAGAGCTTGGAGTTTCAGCCAGGGTGACTGGTGAACCCGGAGATGCGGCATGTCTGCCTACGTTCCGCCAAAACCCTTCGACCCGACCCGAGAGAAGTGGGGATCGTATCTGACAAGGTTCGAGTGCTCCTTGGAAGCGAGCGAAATGCAAGGGCTCTCCTCAAACAGAAAATGGGCTCTGTTCTTAAGCCACTGCAGGCCAGACGTATTTGAGATGGCAGAATCCCTCTGCGAGCCAACCCCAGTCCAGACGGTCCCCTGGGACATCCTTCAAGCCAACCTGAAGGCTCACTACGCTCCAGTTCCGTCCAAATTCGTTCAGCGCTACGAACTCCAGCAAAGAGTTCAAAAAGAAGGGGAGCCAGTCAGTGTTTATGTGGCCGCGCTTCGAAAAACCGCTACGCATTGTGACTACAGAGACTTAGACAATGCATTGCTTGAACAACTGATTTGCGGGGTTCGTGATACCTGGTTACAAAGGTGTCTTCTAGCCAAGCCAGACCTAATGCTAGCCGGCGTGCTAGACGAAGCCCGAGCACACGAGGCATCAACGAAGGCGTCGGAAGCGCTGCAGCGTCCCAATTCAAGCAAGGATGGGCCGAAAACAGCCCCTGTCCACAGAGAAGAGGTGCGAACCAGCACAGAGGAAGAGTTGGACGAGGACGTCTTCCATACAGAAAAGAGATCGAGTGAACAAAGGCACCGCCACGAGAACTGCCCCAGCTGTGGCGGGGATCATGAGAGACAGTTGTGTAAATACAGAGAAGCCATCTGCAGGCGTTGCGATAGAAAAGGCCATCTAGCACGAGTTTGCAGAGCTCAACTTCCGCGTAGTCGAAAACCACGTGACTACCGTGACCAACCAGAATCGGCTCATTCAAAACAGCCAATCAAAGATGACGGCGCAAGAAAACGGCGCGAACCTCAAAAGCGGGAAACTTACAGCACGACAATCGGCCAAGCCAGCACACCCGACGACGAGAAAGTCTACACGAAAGTAGAAATCAATGGCAAATCGTGCGAAATGGAGATCGACACCGGATCTACGCTATCGATCATGTCCTGGTCAACACTCAAGGCACTCCTGCCCAAGCTTCAGAAAAGCCAGCTATCCCGACAGAAAATCTGCCTACTTGACACCAGGGAAACCGAGTTCCCGTTGAAGGAGTGGGCACATTACGGGTCACCTACGGCGAGTTTCAGAAAGAGCTACCTCTGATCGTCATCAGCAAGCCCCTTCCGAGTCTACTGGGCATGAAATGGTTCCGAGCCCTTGGCATGGGCTTCACGGGCGTCCACAACATCAATGGATCATCACTGAAAGAAACACTGCTTCACGAGTTTCGGGACATTTTCAAAGAGACTCTAGGCAAGTACGTGGGGACCCCTATTTCTTTCAATTTAGACCCCAACGTAGCGCCAATTAGTCTGAAGGCGAGGCGAGTTCCCTTTGCCTTAAAACCCAAAATCGATGCAGAGCTCGACAAGCTCATTAAACAAGGGGTGCTAGTACCTGTAGATCACGCTAAGTGGGAAACCCCAATAGTTACTCCAGTTAAAGCAGATGGCTCAATTAGAATTTGCGCCGACTATAAGTGTTCGATTAACAAGGGGTTGCAGCAGAGCGCCTATCCGGTTCCTATAGTCCACCATCTACTACCCTCCCTGGGCCCTGGCAAGCTATTCGCGAAGCTAGACCTTGCACAGGCGTACCAGCAACTGCCAGTAGATGACACTACGGCAGAATCACAGACTATAGTAACCCACAGAGGTGCTTTCAAATGCACCAGGCTTCAGTTTGGGGTCAGCATCGCCCCAGGACTTTTTCAAAGTACCATGGAGCACCTTCTACAAGGCCTCCCAGGTGTCGTCCCGTATTTCGACGACGTTTTGATTAGTGGCCAGGACGAAGTGCAGTTGGGCCAAAGGGTTAGACAAGTCCTAACCAGATTCAGAGAAGCGGGACTTAAACTCAAACGGAATAAATGCAGGATAGCAGTGCCATCAGTGGAATTCTTAGGCTACAGAATCGAGGGTTCAGGCATTCACCCCACAGAGAGCAAAGTGAGGGCCATCCAAGGTGCACCCACCCCCAAGTCGAAAGCTGAGCTGCAGGCCTTCCTGGGCCTACTCAATTTCTATACAATGTTTTTGAAACAAAAAGCCACCGTTGTGGAGCCTCTGCACAGGCTCCTTGGAAAAAATGTTCCGTGGGTTTGGGGCAAGCAAGAAGCGACCGCTTTCAACGCAGTAAAGAGACTTTTTTCTGAGGACAGTTTCCTCATTCGGTACAATGCTGAACTACCTCTGGTGTTAGTCTATGATGCTTCCCCCTTTGGCGTTGGCGCAGTTTTAGGTCATAAACTGCCGAATGGGTTAGAGGCGCCCATCGCCTATTAGTCTCGCACTCTGTCTAGTGCTGAACGGAACTATAGCCAGCTAGATAGGGAGGCACAGCGGCTGTAGTGGGGGTCAAAAAATTTCACGAGTACTTGTTTGGCCATACTTTTGAGCTCATTACAGACCACCAGCCTCTTTTGGGACTTTTGGCTGGAGATAAACCGACCCCGGTGGCCCTCTCCCCCCGGATGACCAGATGGTCCATATTTTTAGCCACATACTCGTACAAACTGCTCCACCGACCAGGCAAAACCTTAGGACATGCTGACGCCCTCAGCCAATGTCCTCTACCGGAACTATTGGACAACCCGACCCCGGAAGCCCCAGTTTTACTGCTAGACATTGTTTCCCCGGGCCCCATTTCTTCAAACGAGGTGGCGAGGGCTTCTGTCAGAGACTCTGTTTTGCGCACAGTAATGGGCTGGTTAAAGAGGGGTTGGCCTACCAAGGTGGACGGTGGTGACTTCCAGTTGTATTTCAACAAGAAAAATGAACTGTCAATGTTGGGGGGTTGCTTGTTGTGGGGTGACAGGGTGGTCATTCCTTTGCGATTAAGACACAGGGTCCTAGAAATGTTGCACGAGGGTCACCCTGGGGTTGTTCGCCTGAAAGGCCTAGCTCGTAGCTATGTTTGGTGGCCGCATCTCGACCAAGATGTCACTGAGTGGGTAGGGAAGTGTAGGCCCTGCCAGGAGTCCCGCCCGGATCCCCCCATTGCGCCCGTGCAGGAGTGGGAGAAACCAAAAGTACCGTGGGGGAGGATTCACATAGATTTCGCTGGCCCGTTCCATGGCCAAAACTTTCTAATAATCGTAGATGCATATTCTAAGTGGCTCGAAATTGCCCTAATGCCATCGACCACTTCTGAGGCCGTAATCAAAGTACTCAGAAAACTTTTCGCAACACACGCGTTGCCGGACACACTGGTGTCCGACAATGGGCCCCAATTCACGGCAACTCAATTCGAAGGCTAACTAGCCGAACTAGGCATTAGACATGCACTATCTGCTCCTTTTCATCTGGCTTCTAATGGCCTTGCTGAACGATTTGTAAGAACGGCCAAAGAAGCCCTCTCCCGACTCGATGCTGGGGACTGGCAGGCTAGGATAGACGAGTTCCTAGCAGTACAGCATGCCACCCCGTGCCCCACTTCAGGCCGCAGCCCGGCCGAACTTTTAATGGGCCGAAAGCTACGATGCGTTCTAGACAGACTGCATCCTAACTACTCCTCTGATAGTTTCACCGGGGAAGGGGGAGGACTAAGACACTTCGAAGTAGGTTCACTAGTCTTTGCTAGAAGCTACACTAATGGACCACTATGGGTAGAAGGAACCATCGTAGGAATTACTGGTCCAAAGTCATACACAGTAGATATTGGGCATGGTAAAATCTGGAGGAGACATATAGATCAATTACGAAAACGTTTACCTAACAAAACACCATGTCCTAACCACCCAAGTCTCTCCGACACAGCTACCTCAAGCCCGAGTAAGCCGGAATACTTATCTGGCAACCCTGAGTTCCAGCGCTGCTCCAGCGAGCCGACACTCCCAGCCGGAGATCACCACACCTCCGGAGAAATCCAGGAGGTTCCATTGGCGGAGCCGGGAGAGACGGGAGGTCCCTCCGACCGGCTCAACGCCTCGCCAACAACTGAACTGCACAGGTCAACCAGGATTAAGACACGCCCTGGTCACCTGTGTGATTTTGTATGTAAATATGTAAATAGATAGAATAAGTGCCTTCTGGGAAGGGAGGGGTGTTGTGTATGTATCTATTTTGTGCGGGAAATTCAAATGCATAGTGAATCCTGATTGGTTCTTGGTTACCTCTGGAAAGTATATAAAGAGGGCGGTTGCCTGTGAGTTTTTGCTGAAGTCTCACCCTGAATTAAAGAGCTGTTGTTACTAGCCGGCTTGTGCCTCTCATTATTCCCGCGCTACAACACCCTCCTTGCCACTTAGCACTCCTGTTGCCCCCTTTTGCCTCTAGTGCCCCCCTGCCGCCCCCCTTGCCTCTTACCGCCCCCCTAAGGCATGGTACCACCCACTTTGGGAACCACTGGCTTAACTACTTAACTACTTAACAACCGGTTCTACCGAAGTAGAATCACACCACTGGGTCTACCCATTTATTTTTGCAGACACCGGTCTACTCATTTGTTTTTTTTTAACACTGATCAGCTGTACGGCGCCTTTGAAGCCCCGCGGCAAGAATTTAAACAGATTTTTTCCCTTAGCCATCAGCTGGGACTCAGGAGGCAGCAATAGATTGCGAGTGGGGCCAAATAAAGGTAAGAATAATGCAGGGGGTGGGGTGGGGGGTGGGCAGGCGGGGTGGGGGCAGAACCATTTCAGTGATGTCATACCATCACTGCTACTGGCTCATGGGAACCGGGCCGAACCGGGAGGAACCCACCACTGGTGCATGCGCAGGCTAGGCAGAGAGGCTTGGCAGGCCAAGGCCAACAAACTGCAGCTGTTGCCGGGCAGACTTGTTCAGCCTTGCCCAGCCACTTTTCCTAGCCTGCACACAGACATCCTCTTCAACGAGTCTCTCACCTCAGTGCTCAGCCTTGTGTCTTTGCTGTCCAGCCTGGTCTCTGTGATGTCCAGCGTCATCTCTTCACCCAGACTCTTCACCAGGCCTCACCCCATGGTGGCACCAGCAGCACTCTTGAGGCAAATGAACGCCCCCTTGGGGAAGCAGGCCTGGGCTGGGCTGTGGGATCCCAATGCTTGAGGGCTGGACTGGGTGCTGGCCTATTGCTGCCCAGGGCTCTGGAGTGAAAATACAAAGTGGAAGGCTCAAAGACTTCCACTTTGTACTTTCACTTCAGAGCCCTGGGCAGCGAAGGCATTCAGCCAGCTTGCACCAGTTTGGGAGAACTGGTAACTAATCTTTTGAGCAGTTTGGCGAGCCATCTGAAACTCACCATGCCGGGCCCTGCCCCTTCCCTCCCAGCCCCTCCTCGCCTTGTGCGCACACGAGTGGCTAATTCATGGCTTGGACAGTCCTCCCCAAGCCAAACCTCCACCTTCTCTGGGACACGATTACCTCACCATCCTTTCTTGCTCTGTCCTCCCAATATCATAAGCCACCTTGTCAGCTCCGAGGTGAAGATTCAACTGAGTGACTCCAGATTGAATTCTTGGCAAGTCGCAACATCAGGAAGAGAAGGAGGGATGTTGGTGGTAGTGGTGGTGGCGTGGTTTTAGGGAAGCAATGGAAGCAGCCAGGTAGGCGATGGCACTACCTCCTCCATCGACAGCAGCATTCCCCCCACCATCATCCACCACCACCCCACCATACCTGAGAGTCTGAATGATCCATTCCAGTTTTGGAGGGAAAGCGAATGTACCCTCTGAGGAGCAGTGGTATGCTCCTTGTCCTTCAACTCCAGCCTCAGAGCTTGCAATGCAGGGCTGCGTGGTACAGCTTCCGCAAGAGAAGAAACCATGCACTTGGGCTTTCCGCCTTTCTTTTCCTCCCTGCTTCCTCCAAGGGATGCGCTTCAGTGGTGGGTTTCAAAAATTTTTACTACCAGTTTTGTGGGCGTAGCTTGTTTTGTGGCCGTGGCTTGGTGGTCATGTGACTGGGTGGCCGTGGCTTGGTGGTTATGTGACTGGGTGAGTAGGGCCAAGTCGGCATCACTGACTTCTTTTTCCTAATGCAGGGGTCAGCAATCTTAAATACTCAAAGAGCCATTCAGACCCATTTCCCACAGAAAAGAAAATACTGGGAGCCACAAAACCCTTTTGATATCTAAAATGAAGCTAACACTGCATATATTCAGTGTGCAAAAAATAAGGGAGAATTTCACTACACCCTTAAAAGGGGGGGTACCTCCCCACGGATTTTGCCTCTTCCTCCAAACTGATTTCTCACAACTATCTTGTGTGCTATGTTATACTGAGGCATCATGATGGAATCAAACTCATTCATTTACTAGATGATTGGTGTCATACAGTAATCAGAAGTGGACACCTTTCAATGGCCAGAGTGGGGTCAGCTGAGTAGAGATGCAATGGGGGTAAGATTAGGATTTTCTGGTTTTAGGGGGACATGGGAGGTATTCTTAAAAACAACATTGTTAGGCCTTACATTACAGTTTCTGAGTCCAATCAGAGAGGAGGAGGAAGGAGCCCTGTGAGGAGACGCTGCCGATGCTGCCGCCTGCAGAGACACAGACAAACAGAGCGAAGTTCATTGAAGACACTCCTCCTCTGACCAGCCCACAAGACGCTCACCCCAGGGATAAATCGAGGCTTCGCTGGAGAAACTGCCCCACGCCAGCCCAGGTTTTCTAAATCTCTTGCTCCCCAGATTGTCGCCCTCACAAAGAAAGCCCAACCCGACACAAATGCTGCCTCCAGCCAACTCTTCGTTCTGGTAAAACTCCTCTTTGAAAGGATGATCTGCAGGTGGGGGGTGGGGAGATTTCCTGCACATCGGCAGTAGCGTCTCCTCGCAGGGCTTCTTCTGATGTCCCAGGTGTATGCCTTCCTTTACGGGAGGTCGCTTCGCACCTGCATATTCACATTGAAGGCTTGGAATGGGGCGTTTTTGCGAACAGCTTGAAAATGGGGAGGGGGAATTTTGCCTCTTATCCTATTCTCAGTCTGTGCTGAGCTTCAGAACAGGGTGAGAGGCAGGAAAATCCCCCCTCCCCCTTTTCAAGCCGTTTGCAAAAACACCCCATTCTGAGCCTTCAGTATATTCCAGGATTGCAAATTGAAGGCTCCAAATGGGGCATTTTTGCAAACGGCTTGAAAATGGGGAGGGGGGATTTTCCTGCCTCTCACCCTGTTCTGAAGGAAAGGACGGTGTGTGTGTGTGTGTGTGTGTGTGTGTGTGTGTGTGTGTGTGTGAGAGAGAGAGAGAGAGAGAGACAGAGAGAGAGAGAGAGAGAGAGAGACGCAGGCAGCTTCGGGAGATGCTAGCCTGGTGGGGACGGGGGTAGGCTAGCGCGAATGCTTACCTGTGTGTAGGCAGGAGGAGGCAGTTCTGTAGATGTGCATGGCGAAGGCGAGACAGGGCAAGCATTGAGCGGGCGAGTGAGCGGCGACCGGTTTGGGGGCATGGCCAGCCAGTGGTCGCTACTGGTTTGGCAACCTAGGCCAAGTTACCGCTACTGGTTTGCGCGAACCGGTGCGAACCGGTACAGACCCACCACTAATGGGCTTCTCCTGGGATTCTCTCCCTGCAGCTGGCATTCACCGGAGCCCGCTGCCACTCTTGAGGGCACCCACATTGCAGTAATGCCAGAGCATGCCTGCACAGGGAGCCCTCCTGAGTTGGCTTAAAATAGCTTAACTAGAGAGGCTGAGTAGCCCTTGTGGCTGCTAGACCAGATTTGGAGTGATGGTGAAGTGCTGATTTTTTCCTCCATCCAGGAACTCTCCTGTATAAAATATATAATTTTAATTGTATCAAAGAGGGCTGCAGTCACTTGCTTTCCCTCCATAGATGCTGTGATGTTGCTAAACCTGCTCAAAACATCCGGACTCACAGCATCCTACTGAGACTCCAGAGTGGATACCTAGAGCATTCACAACTGCTCACCTCAAGCAGCATCTGGGACTTTGAGCTTTCTGTACAGTCTCATACTCTATATATACATCTGCTGTGAATACCTGGGTGCTGATATTTAAATCCCCCAAAATGGCCAAATGGAAAGTAGACTTTGAAAACAGGAGCTTTCAAAACAGGTGGGAGGCAGAGTACCTGTTTCTTAACATTGACGATAAGGCCATGTGTCTTGTTGCAGAGCTATTGTGGCTGCACTTAAAGAATATAATCTGAGATGACACTATGAGAGAAAACATCAGGACAAGTACACCAGAAGCTACAGAAGGTGGAAGAGTTGAAAAAGAGTCTGATGGCACAGCAGCACATGTTCACAAAAGCAAAGTCACAAAGTGAAGCTGCTGTGAAAGCTAATTTTATAGTGGCAGAAGAGGTAGCTAAATCACCCTGGCCATTTACAGAGGGGGAGTTTTTGAAGCACTGCATGGTTAAAGTGTGCAAAGTCTTGTGTCCAGACGAAAAGCAAGCATTTTTTAATGTAATCCTAAGAAATACTGTTGCTGATTGGATATGTGAGCTTGCCACTAATTTACAAGGACAGCTGATTGAAAAAGGAAAAAAATCATTGCCTATTCCTTTGCTGTGGATGAGAGCACTGATATCAGTGACAAGGCACAGCTGACAATCTTCATCTGTGAAGATGCACGTTTTTGTGTGACAGAGGAACTTTTGACTGTACAATCAATGCATGGCACTACCACAGGAAAAGACATATTTGAAGCAATATGTAAAGGTGTAAATGACATGAAACTGCCCTGGGACAAACTTATGGGACTGACAACAGATAGAGCACCTTCTATGTGTGGGGAAAAGTGTAGATTAGTGGGAAGGATGCGAGAGAAGATGAAGAGCGAGAATTGCACAGGTGAGCTGACAGCATATCACTGCATCATACACCAGGAAACACTATGCGGCAAAGCCCTGAAGATGGAACATGTAATGTGCACTGTAACAAAGACAGTTAACTTTATAAGAGCCAAAGGTTTAAATCACCATCAGTTTAAATCTTTTCTTGAAGAAATAAATTCTGAACTTGGTGATCTGCCCTATCGCACAGAGATGCAATGGCTAAGTAGAGAAAAAATGCTCAATAGATTTTTTGAGTTATGCATGGAAATCTGTGAGTTCATTGAAAGCAAAGGAAAAGACTCCACAATACTGCAGAATGACAAGTGGTTATGGAATTAGCTTTTCTGTGCGACATTACAAAGCACTTCACTGTGCTAAAACTTCAGCTTCAGGGATGGGACCATGTGATCACGGACATGGTACAATGCAGTGAAAGTCTTTCAGATAAAGCTGCGACTGTGGAAGACTCAGATGCAGCAAGGAAACTTGAGTCACTTTCCCTGTTGCCAAACATTCATCAACCAAGTCACCACCGCTGTGTTCTCAGATTTTGTTGATAAAACTGAGCACACTTCAAATGGAGTTTACATACCACTTTGTGGATTTTGAAGCACAGACATTCAATTTTAGACTGCTCAGCAATCCATTTGCAGTTGATGTGGAGAAAGCACCTGTAAACATATAGATGGAGCTGATAGAACTCCAATGTAATAGCACACTTAGGGCAAAATATGATTCTGTAGGGCCCACACAATTCACCAGGTTCATCCCTGAAATGATGCCCCAACTCCATCTACAAGCTGTGCATGTTTGGAAGTACATACCTGTGTGGGCAACTTTTTTCAGTGATGAGGTGAACAAAAGTGCACACAGAACTGTTCTCACTGATGCACATCACCACGCTATCCTGATAGTTTCCACAGCTCAGAACCTAACTCCAAACATTGATGAACTTGTAGCCAGTAAAAGATGCCAAGCATCTGGCTCAGACAAAACAGGGGTGGGTTGTGGCCGGGATGGCATCACATGGCCAGCTTGACATTGCTCATGTTGGGGGGCACCTGTGGTGGCCCAGGCAAGTCTGGGGGGATCCATTGTCTCCAGCAGAGGAAGGCGAGACCAGGATGAGTGCCAAACCCTTGTCCTCCTGAGAAGTCTTGCCGTCCCTCTCAGGCCATGCAGAGGACCCCCGGACAGCAGCGCAGGCTGCCCAGAGCCCTGGCCAGCAGAGGGCAAGCGCCCAGCCTGGCCCTCAAGCTCCTAGGACATTGGGACTCCACCACCCAGCCCTGCTTCCCCAAGGGGGTTGCCCGGCTGCGCTTACCTCCTCAAGGCTGCTGCTGCTGTGCTTGCTCTCTTTGGGCATGTTGCTCATTGTGTATGCAGGAGGGCAAAGTGTGTAGGTCAGAGGAAGGCCCACTCCCTCAACATGCGGGGAGACCCGGCTTTGTAACCAAAGCATCCTCACCAATAGGATGGGAGACCACCAGGAGAAGTCAGGAGGAGGGGACAAGGGGATGGCGAAAGGGCAGCAGGGCTGCTGGTAGCCAAGTGCTAAGGCAAGACTTCCCTCAGAATCTGACTCCCTCTCATTATAATCTTCCTTCCTTCCTTTCCTTCTTTTTTCCCTTTTCTTTCTTGCTTCTTTCTTCATTTTCCTTTCTTTCTTCTTTTCCCCCCTCTTTCCTTGTTTTCCCTTCCTTGCTCTCTTCCCCTCTTCCCTTCTTTTTCTGTCTTTCCTGTCCCTTCTTGGATGCTCAAATGCAAAACGGGGAACATTTCTTGATGCCTCTTTGCCTTGTGATCAAATGCCACTTTTGCTGGTAGTTTGTGGCCAAAGACTAGAACAAACCTGGCTCAATTTATTCTGTGATTGCATTTAGTGGGAGAGTCCACAGGCAACAGCAAAACTGTCAAAATGTTGGCTGTGATAGTTGATCAGGGCTCCTCTGTTTTTCATGTGCAACAGCTTTAGCGTTTAGGAACAGAGGTAGTTCCTAAACTAGTTGTTTTTCTATTAATACATAATCCTTAAAAGGGCTCTCCTGTAGGGAGCCTGCCATGGTGTAATTCAGACTGGAAATATAGCAAAGGAAAATATTTTCCCCACTCGGCTTTGTCGTTTCCCCCCCCCCAGGAAATGGCTGTTTGCAACACACAAAGAGGGGATACTTTCCTAAGAGCTCACAATTCAAGAATACCAATGTTAACTTGGATTGCTAACAAAATTCTGTCTGACAAAACAGAACACAAAATTGCTTTCTTCTTTGAACAGGGGCATCTCCAACCAAGTTGATTGTCCTTCCTTCCTTCCTTCCTTCCTTCCTTCCTTCCTTCCTTCCTTCCCCCTTTCCTTTCCTTTCTTTCTTTTTTTAAGCTGCCAGAGGCTCCAGACAGAGGCTTCCATTTTGACCCCTCCCCCATCGTAGTCTCAGTGTAGTTTTCAGCTCACTTCTCCCAGACTTCTGCACGTGTATGTTTGTGTGTGTGTGTCCCTTGCTGTGCTGTGACATTGGAGAGGACAAGATTGAGAGAAATAAACTGGGATGAGAGCTTCTTGCAGCCTTCCATGGAGCTGGGGGCTGAGAAAAAAAAAAGCATTGCAAAAAAACAGCTTTTGTTAGCTTGCAGCCTACTATCAACAGAAGTTGAAGGCATGGGGCTGCAAGGAGTGAGACAGCTCCCTCTGCCCCCTCCTGCATGTACACACACACACACACACACTCAAACAAACTCGGCAGCAGAGACAATGGCCATTTTTGGCAAGACCAAAGCTGTGACAACTGGGACATGAAGAATATGTACTGGAGAGAGTTGTGGGCAGTGGATTGAAACAGGGTGAGATAACTTTCAATTTCTATATTAGAGACTTAAACCCCAATAAAAGAACTCTCAAAAAAAGATTCTCCAAAATGTTAAGAAAGATTTATTACATGGAGAAAGATCACAGACTTAAAAGTGAAACAAACCATCAAGGGAAGATTGTGAAGCTGTAAAATGAAGAAGGACTGGACTGGAACTGTTAGCAGTGTGAAAAGGGATTTAATTTCTGGCTAATATTGTTTGATTATTGGAAGAATTCATCCAAAGAAAGGAATTTCGCTTTTTATCTCTCCTATCCCCCCCCCCCGCCCCCCCGTTTATGGTGTATAAAGCTAGATTTTAGAGCGGGGGTGCCATCTACTGTTCAAAGAAGATATTATATTAGTGCTTTGTGGGAATAATCTTGAACTAAGAATTACTTGATATACTACAAGAATAACAAAGAGGAGTAGTGAAAGACAAACAACACCTGGAAGGCCTTTTTATTTTGGTTCCATATCAACTGGAGTTTTGGCTGCCTGGAAGTATTAGGGAGCCGTTTGAAGATCTTTAAGGCAAGGTGGATTACAATGAACAAGAAACATTTTTGAAACTGCTTATCTGATTTTGTGGATTAAAGGCATTTGGGGAAATTTGGTGGGCCAATTTGGAACTCTAAGAAGAAAGAAGAAAAATTGAATGACTTAAAATTTGGAAAATTCAGAAGGTACAAATTGGGAAATTTTAAGGACTATAAATTTAGGCACAGTTCCAGAACAGTGTAAATTTTATTAATACTGGTGTGTTTGGTGATTTTGGACAATTGGAATATTGAAACTCTGGTGGAATATTGAGCAAGGATTAGTGTAATATATCAGCACAAAATGGTTCAGCAGGAGAAAACAAATGCAGTCTATAAAGACATAATGTTGATGTTTCAATGTATTAAGGAAGATATAACAAGGAATCATAAGGAGATGATGGAATTGATGCAAGTTATGGTGAGATTAGGAAAACCCTAGCAAATGACAATAAAAAATGAACAAAAAATTCAGAAAATAGAGGAAAAACCAGAAAGTGTTGATGAAAAAAGCAGAGGAGATAATTTCAAAAATGATACAACTAGACAAAAAGATGGAAGAGATAGCAATAATTTCAAACACGGAACAAATAGAATATTTTTTAAGAATTCAAAATAATAAAGAGAAAGATCCTTTAAAAATGATGGGGGAATAAGGATGAGCATTCTAAAGATTCAACAGCAAGAGACAGGTGCTGTGGAAGCAGAAATATTTAGATTAAATAAAAATGACAAAAGGAGTTACAAGATACCAGAGGAGAAGCAGGACAGATTCACCAAAAAGCTAATAAGAGTTGAGATCCTAAAAAGGGCAAGAGATGATAGATAAGACATAGAATACTTTTCAACATGGTGGTTATTCTAATATGTGTTAGAAAAGAAGTAGAAAGTAGAAATTGGGAAAATAATATTAGGAATACTGAAATATAATAGAACATATTAAGATTACTATGTATACACAAATGTTAGAAGTTGAAAAAGTATGATTATGTATATTTAAATAGTAATATCATTATCGGAATTGTATGCAAAATATATTGACCAAGATAATACACTATTCACTAAGGGCTTATGGATGTTAAAGAAAAAATTATAAAGAAAGAAAGAAAGAAAGAAAGAAAGAAAGAAAGAAAGAAAGAAAGAAAGAAAGAAAGAAAGAAAGAAAGAAAGAAAACTGGAGGTTTTTAAGAAGAGACTAGGCAGTCTGTCAGATCCTTATCGTGATACTGCCATTCAAGTGGGGAGGGGACCCCGCATCCTTTTACTCACTTATTGCTCTCATCCTGTTTTCCTATATAACCTGTAATTCCCTAATTTATAACTTTTACCCTGTTACCTATTCTGCCCTGTGCTTTGATTTACCTTTGGGGATGTACAAGGGAGGAGGACCATCTATTTTCTCTCAATTTGGAAGCCATACAGAAGAAGCGTATGGGAACTAATCCTTATCTCTTTCTCAGGACGACTGTTTCCACAACATCTTCACACCTGTGGATTGGCTCATTCCACATCAAACTGAGAGGAGGAGTTTCTAACCATTTTATCCTAACGGAATTGCCTGGGCGGAACTCAGACTCTGCTTTGCTTTTGACTTGCAATCACTCCCTTTCAATAAAAGGTTCCTTTTGAAATGGTGCTGTCTCAAGAGTCTGTACTTTCTTGATTGGGGAGTAGAGGCAGGACCTTACACAGTCACTTATCTGAAATAGTATAGGTTCTCCTGCTTGAGCAGGGGGCTGGACTAGAAGACCTCCAAGGTTCCTTCCAACTTTATTCTATTCTAACTATATTCTATTCTAAGATTGAGCAAGTCCAGAGATGGGCAACAAAAATGGTGCAAGATCAGAAGAACGAAACATATTTTGTTGCACTATATATGAGAAATAAATACATCTCTACAGAAATAGAGCACAACAATGATGAAAACTGTCTCGAATGCATTTGGGTCAATATAAAAGGGGGGAAATGACATTGCAATGGATGTGTTCTATAGGCCACCCAACTAAACAGAGGAAATAGATGGACTTTTTGCTAGTCAGTTAACTAAGGTATGTAGGAAGCACATCACAATAGTAATGGGGGACTTTAACTACCCTGACATCAACTGGGAGACAAACTGCACCAAGTGGAAGATCAAACAGGTTCCTGACAAACCTAGTAGACAACTTTGTCTCCCAAAAGGTAGAGACGGGAACAAGGGGATTAGCCATACTGGGCTTAATTCTCACTAGCAGAGATAAAATGATAGAAGGTGTTGAAGCCAGAGGAATCTTGGGGGTGGGGGTGGGGGAGATCATGCAATATTGTAATTCAACATTATACAAGCACAAGCAATAGAACAAAGTCAAACTAGAATCTTGGAGTTTAAGAGAGCTAATTTCAATAAACTTAGCGACAGCTTGGGAAGGATTCCATGGATGAGAATCCTCAAGGGGAAAAGAACTCAAGAAGCTTGGGAAATTTTGAAAAGTGAGATTATAAAAACCCAGTCTAGCACAAACCAAGAAAAATAACAGTTCTCAAAAGAAACTAGCATAGCTGCATAAAGAACTGATAAACTGAAAGACAAAAAGGGTAAGTATAAAAAGTGGAAAGAGGGGCACATAACTAAGGCAGAATATCAGCAAATAGCCAGAGGCTGCATAGATGAAGTGAGGAAAGCTAAGGCTGAAAATGAACTAAGGTTTGCGACAAAAGTAAAAAATAATAAAAAAGCTTCTTTCAATATGTTAAAAACAACATAAAAAGTCAAGGAAATGGTTGGTCCATTAGTGGGAGAAAGTGGCAAGAAGGTGACAAGCATCATAGAGAAAAAAAACAGGCCTACCTATCAAAAATAGCACTGTAAAAAACAGATTAGGAACACAACTTAAAATAAGGAAGAAAATTGTGAGTACCTGACCACTGTAACGAGTTCAAATCCCCAGACCAGATGGATTACATCCCAAGGTTCTGAAGGAACTGGCAGACGTGATCTCAAGACCACTGAACTATAACTATAACTATCTTTCAAAAGATCCTGGGAAGTATCAGAGGACTGGAAAAGAGCTGATGTAGTTCCCATCTTCAAAAAAGAAAAAATACAGATCCGGGAAACTATAGACCTATCAGCCTGACCTCAATATCTGGGAAAATTCTGGAAAAGATAATCAAGCATCAAATCAGCAAACATCTAGAGAAAAACAAAGTAACAACCAAAAGTCAACATGGGTTTGTCAAAACCAGATCATGCCAGACAAATCTTATTGCATTCTTTGACAAAGTGACAAAATTAGTGGACCAGAGGAATGCTGTGGATATAATTTACTTGGACTTCAGTAAGGAATTTGATAAAGTAGACCATAACCTACTATTTGATAAGACAGAAAAATGTGGGTTAGACAGCATCACCACCAGATGGATTCATAACTGTCTGACCAGACACAATGTGTCCTCAGTGGAATTGTATCTACATGGAGGGATGTATGCAGTGGGGTATCCCAAGGCTCTGTTTTAGACCCAGTACTCTTCAACGTCTTAATCAATGATTTGGACGAGAGGTTAGATGGGGAACTCATTGAATTTGCAGATGACACCAAGCTGGCAGGATTAGCCAGAAGATAGGTTTAAAGTACAGAAGGATCTTGACAGACTTGAATATTGGGCGCTATCTAACAATATGAAATTCAATGGTAAAAAAGTAAGGTTCAACATTTAGGCAAGAAAAACAAAATGCACAGGTACAGTATAGGTGGTACCTCGCTCAATAGTACTAACTATGAGAGGGATCTTGAAGTCCTAGTGGACAATCATTTAAGTATGAGCCAGAAGTGTGCTGCAGCTGCCAAAAAAGCCAACACAGTTCTTGGTCCCAGCCTTGGCAGTGCCATGGGTATCCAGTGCACTGCTGGGAGGCTGGTTCAAATGAACCATTTTGGGGATTGTGGTGTGAAGGCAGCAGTGACTAGCAATCAATGTGGGTCATTTTTTCTGCTGGTTTTGGCTGGAGGTGGGACCACAGGGTGGTTGGGTGGCCGGTCAGGGCAGCAGTTGAGTGCTGAGCTGGAGCAGTGGCACCATTGCTGGGGATGCCCAAGCCCCTTGCAGCAAGCCAGGGCAGTGCAACCACCAAACCTGGGAGCTCCATGACACTCACGGTCACTCACCTCCTATGGTGCTTTGAGTGCCGGAGCCTGGGGTGTGCTCTCTGGCAGCAACAGGTATGCACAGCTGCCTACATCTCTGGGAATCATTTCCCTCAGTGACCCCCGCAGCCCACAGGCACCTCCCTGCAAACCCAATCTTCCCCAAGGTGCACCCAAGGAAGGGGCACAGAGTGGTTGGTGCACTAAACTCTTCATCTCTCCATCTGTCTCCGCAGCAGTGTAATTGGCAAAGTCTGGGCAGGTTTGGTGGTCTTGTGGGTAGTGGCACGACCATCCAGTGGAACCTGCCTGGACTTTGCTAATTGTGCCGCTACAGAGACAGCTGGAGAGATGGAGAGCTTGGGGCACTGGCCACCCCACAGGAATTTGGGTAGGCAGGGTTGTATGTGTGGGCCATGAGGGTCACCCCAAGGAAGAGGAGTTGGGGTGCCTGCCCACCAACAGGGAGTGTACCCGAGGCTCCAGATCTCACATTCTTACAGACAATTCCGTCCTCTGCATAAAAATGAGTGCCTGTAAAAACGTGAGATCTAAGGAAAACAGCTTCACCAGCGTCTGAGAAAAAGGTGACCGCTTTTCTGCCACATGGCCCAGGCTTTTCTGGAGCTCTGCAGATCTTCAAGAGGTAAGTGAACAATGACAGGGAATTGGTGCAAAGGAAGCCCAAGCAGCTGTAGAGACTCCAAGGGGTGGGAAACAAAGCATGAGATATCTTAGTGGGTGGGAGGATGCCTTGAGTGGCCGGAGGTAGGTGGTCTTGTTCCTGCACCAGGACCTCCTATAGTCTTTCCCATCCCTAGATACTGTACCCCATGTACTGTATATTTAATGACACATGGATTCAATTAATGATTGCATTGGGGGGATCAGGGAGGGGGCTCATTCATTTAACGTGATTCACTTAACACTGCAACCATAATGGCCAGGCGTCATTATGGTTGTAAGTTAAGGACTACCTGCAAATTAATTTCTAGCAGAGGGAATGAATCAATCATGAGCAACTGAATTTAAACATGCTTGGGATAAATTCATGTCTATCACCTGACAAGAATTTAAAAATAAATAAATAAATAAATAAATAAATAAAATAAAATATCAATAAAATAAATAAAAATTAAAAGTTAATAAAATAATAAATTAAAAAGAAAATAAAAGCAAGCAAAAAATAAAAAACAGACTCAGTAGACTACTGGGACTTTTTCTGCCATCAGTTTTCTGTTTCTAGGATCTAGATCAGCTGCACATTTCATCTACTGAAAAATAAGTTACAGCTGTTTGAATTTTATCTGTGCTAGATAAGAGTACAGGAGAATGGAGTTTCTATAGATCTGAGGAAGAACACATAAAAAAATTGGAACTAAGCCACTTTCCAGAACCCTGGATCTGTACCTGAACCCTGGATTTGTGTGTTCTTTATATTCCTCTACTGTTCATCCCCCTAATAACTACAATTCCCAAAATACAACACAGTGCATTTAAGTGCTTTGCTAAGAAAATATTTATTAGGAATGAAATTTAACAGATAAAAACATATAACATTCACTAGACCTCAAATATAGACATTAAAATTTTCCACAGAATTTCTTTAAGAAAGTACTCCAAAATGAGTGTAAAGGCTTTTTTGTTCATAAACTCAATTACAAGCAACCCTAAAAACCAATCCAAGTCCCACAAAATTTATAAAGGTCATGTGACGTGATAACTGCATTTTTAAAAATTGTTGTACAGTGTATAACAAGCCCTTAAAATAATATGATTCATTTTCTTAAAAAGTTATTAGAAAATGTATTATACTGTAAGAACACTATCATATTAATTTATATTTTTGATAGACATTATATAATAAAATCTTGAAATAGAGGTACCTGTGTCACACAAGTATGCTACCATATGGAGAAGATTCTTTGTAGTAGTCTCTCACATATAAATCTACTAATACATGAAAATAAGATCGACACATAAGTGTCAATAGGTGCTGATGAAAGTTGATGCCAGCATTTCCTTATTAAAGTTCATTTCAAATAGTTTGTACATCATATAAACATTCAAGTAAACCAAGCTTTTTAAATTAAAAACCAAGCTTTTAAAGAATTGAATTGTTCAGTGTATCATTTAAGGAATGTTTTCAATATATTAAAATAATAATGAAACTACTTGATATGGGAAGAAACCAGTTCAGCTACCAATTATTTTCTCCCATTTATATATTTTAAAAAATCATGTGTGTTTTACATGAAAATCATTAATCATCAACTAATTTGAATTCTTCACCTTAATACAGCATGCATTTCCTTTAAGTTAAACTTAAAGTTTCATTCCTGTCAGGAAACAAAGACTTTTAAATTCGCATTACCTGGTTATTAAAGAAAAGGCATTGAGTTTAAGGTTACCCACTATTTTGGTAACTGAACTCTTAATCTTGAGCAGCTGCATAATAGGCAGAAATTTACAGGTCAATCTTTCCCATGGGCAGGATCTAGTTCAAGGTAATTGCCTATAGAATTTCTTCCTATCATATACTTAAAGAAGAGATCTGCCAAAGTAATCTAAACGTTATACAGAAATTAATGAGCTAAATGTAATAAATTAGCTCGATAGCTAATTGCTATCAATCTTGATAAGCAAGACTGTTGCTATCAAGCAATGGCATGAAGACAATCTTGTGCATAGGGTCCCCTGTGACAATAATAATAGTAATAATAGCTTGAATATGCAATAATCTTGAAATGCTGTAATTGTATTTTCCTGACAAGAATCATGTACAGAATAAATGACAGTTTCAGGTCTACTAAAAGGTCCAGGGTAACTATTATAAACCCACTCCCTTCCCAGCAACTAAATCCATGTGATTTGACATTTTTTTGTGGGATAGAATTCAATTTGGGAAGGGATCAAAAGACTTCACAAGATTATTTTTTAATCTTGCTAATATGCTCCTCTCTTTTAGGACTAATTAGCTTGAAGAGGGAAAGGCAGAGTAATTTCCAGATGTTAGCTGATCACTGGAGAATAAGAGATTTCTATTAACCTACCTCAACAGATTCTAAATTTAAAGAAGGTTATAATTTTTAAACATTTTATCAGAAAAGAGAGATGTAATAAAAGTCTTAAATAATCAGAATATCATCATCACTCCCCCCCCCCCCACACACACACTTTAGGTCTTGAATATGTGAGACAATATCCTAAGGCCGATGTCCTGGAACATTACCAATGTATATTGTTTAGGAGAAAACAGCTTCTGAGCAGAGGATATTCAGCAGAGGATAAAAAAAGAGTTAAATGGCAGCTTGCTTTCCTTAGAAAATTTATTTCCAAACTAAGAATGCAAAAATAGTAAGAGAGGGGAAACTGAATATAACCTTCTTCAAGGCCTGAAATTAAGTAGAGGATATGTTCCACAAAACTCTTGTGCTTTAAAATATCCATGGCTGGAATTATACTGAATAGTGAGAATATTCTTTATACAGCAGTATCCAATCACTCACTAGTTTTTGGTCAGTGGCTTTCATACTAGCAGGTAACTGGTTATTTAACATCCAGTTCATTATAACATCCAGTACAGTATAATAAACTCTATAGTCAGTCATGCGCTGTTTTGTATACCTGTTTGTATGTGATAATGCATGCAAGAAACTGACGACTCAAGACATATAAAAATAGCAAGTTTTAAAATTAGCAAAAATGTCACAGTGTTCTTACAGCCTTACGTTAAAAACACAAGTATATCATTTACCACCACTTTTGCTCAAACAATGTAATTTGTCTCAGCCATGCAAATCAGTTTGAAAATATAAAGAAGCAAACATTTCTTGGCATATTTAGACAATGAGTGCAATTTGAATTGAAATTTTGATCCTATCAATTATCACAATTATTTTCCATGCTTCCAGTTGTTTTGCATTACATCTATCTTAACTCATTTATATTCTGTAATGTTGTGCATAGGTAATCCCCAAGTTACAAGTATTCCCTTAGGGAATGTTCGAAGTTACACGATCAATGCCCCCTAGCGTTTCCAAACAAGGCCCAAAACTAAGAATCTTGCAGCACCAGGGCAGTTGTTGGCCCTTATGAACAACCAGAGGCTCTGCAACATTTGTCCTGCATGTTGCCGGCCAAAATGGAGCTTCTGAGGGGCAGATCCGCGCTTCAGAAGCCCTGTTTGGTCATCCAGAGGCCACGCCCAGCACCTTACCGGCTGAAATGGAGCTTCTGTGGGGCTCCCGGAGGTTCCATTTCAGTTTGCAATGGGCCAGGGGAGGCCCCCGGAGGGCTGAACGGAACCTCAGAGGACTTTCCAGGCCAAACGGAGCTCGGAGGGCCAAATCCACCTCCCGAAGGCTTGGACCCAGCCCCCAGAGGCTCCATTTCGGCCTGCAATGGGCCAGGGGAGGCCTGCAGAGGGCTGAACGGAGCGTCAGAGGACTGGATCCGACCCCTGGAGGCTCGGATCTGGCCCCTGGAGGCTCCATTTTGGTTTGCAACTGGCCGTGGGAAGCCCACAGAGGGCCGAAAAGAGCGTCAGATGGCTGAATCCGGCCCCCGAAGCTCGGATCCAGACCCTGGGGATTCAGGTCCAGCCGCCAGAGACTCCATTTCCATTTGCAACAGGCTGGGGGAAGCCTGCGGAGGGCTGAACGGAGCCTTGGAGGACTGGATCTGGCCCCCGGAGGCTCCAATTCAGCCTGCAACTGGCTGTGGGAGGCCCGCAGAGGCAACCTGCTGAGCGAGATCTGTGGAGGCCCGAATGGAACTGCAGAGGGGCGTGTGAGGCTGGAGAGGAGACTGCTTGCTAGATCTTCAGAAGGTAAGTGACCCAGCGAGCCAGCGATTGTGGGGAGCATTAGGTATTTCAGTCGGTCGGGAAGGCCTTGGGTGGTCTTAGGCAGGTGGCCTGTTCCATTGTAGGTCCCCCATGGCCTTCCCCACCCTGAAATACCTTATGTGCACTTAACAAGCCTCGCATTTGATTAGCGAATGCGTGGGCGAAGGGAGGGAGTGATCCCATTCAAGGTATGAGATCCACTCCCACAAATCCTCCAGTTACGGATGGAATGAGCAGGCTCCATTCCATTCTTAACTCAAGGACTACCTGTATTCAAAGAAGTAATTAAATCTACAAAGGGAAATCTCAACATATATCCAAAAATGCTCAACAAATAGATGCTAGCAGAAGTTGATATTCTCCATTTCTGGTATATTTTATATATTCTATTCTCAGTTTGAAAAATGTTAACAATGCTGCACAGCTGTTTCATTGCCTTTTAGAAATGTTTCATCAGAAATGTTTCTATCTGAGACATTAAGACTTGCTATTGACAGATAGTTTCTCACCCTAAGTAAAACAAATCCACAATGTCATTTTACCCCAGTGTGCATGGTTCAATCTGATACCACATCATCGTTATTATAGCCAACATTAACCCATTAAAAAAACTTACTTCACTGTCACACAGTTGTAAAAAGCCATCTGACATTATATCTTCTTGTAAGAAAAGAATCCAGCTTCTCCTTAACTTATAAATAACTTGTTAATCATAATCACCAAACTTTAGCTATTAAACAGAATTCAGGTTTAGAAAAATGAATAAATTAGTTACATCTTTGTAAACAATAAGTTTTTATGGTATGTATGTATGTGTATACACACACACAAACATAAACACTCTCTTTTAAAATCCTCTGAAGAATAAATCAAACATTACAAGGCACACGTTACAGTCAAAATGATAAAAATGCAACTATTTTAATCTTTGCTGCCAGAATTGTGTTGTAGGATACTGAAAAACATAAATATAAATTTGTTTATGTTACAGCCTTCCATGGCTGCAATCTCTCTCTTTGTTCTATAGTGCTGCAAGAGTTGAAATATTTTAAATTAGTTTTCTTAGATACTCTCCACAAAGCTTCCAGGGAAAAGGCCAGTTTTTCCATTTCGCTGCAATGTGCCTTTGAACCAGCCATCTTCATGTTTTTTATGAACAAAAACAACATCTCCTTCTTTAAGTTCAAGTTCAGCTTCACTCTGAGGAGGATAGGGTACCATTACTCTGTATCTGCAGAATAAGTTTTTTAAAAAACATTTAGACTTCCATTGTTTAGGAAAAAAGGCAAAAGAATCAGAAAGCTTATTTGAACTATTTATAATTATAAATAAATTATAAACTATAAATTCAGAATTAATAATAACAGACAACGTGTATATTATATCTCTTCTGGAAATTACCATTTTCATTTCGTATATTTTATAAATTTCATTATTCGTTTTTATTCTGTAAATAAATTTTCACCATATCAGTTTAGATTGCAATAGGAATCTTTGCAAATTCCATCAGGAATTTGGGATAAAAGAAATAATACTTGCTATGCCTGATATTTTGTCCTTGAAAGTATGCAATGTAACCAAATCTTTCTTTCTTTAATGAAGGGAATTATTCTTCCTTTTATGCCAGCCATAAAAAAACACACAATAGTTTCATAGAATAACAGAGTTGGAAGAAATCTTGGGAGTCTTGTAGTCCAACCCCCTGCTCAAGCAGGAAACCTTATGCCATTTCAGACACATGGTTGTTCAATCTCTTCTTAAAAACTTCCAGTGATGGATCCACAACTTCTGAAGGCAACCCATTCCATTGCTGAATTGTTCTAAGTACCAAGAAACTTCTCCTTATTTCTAGGTTGGTTCTTTCCTTGATTATTTACACACATTGCTTCTTGTTCTCGCTTCAGGTACTTTAGAGAATAAGTTAACCCCCTCTTCTTTGTAGCAACCCATTAGATATTAAAACACTGCTATCATATCACTCCTAGTCCTTTTCATTAAACTAAACGTACCCAATTCTTGCAACCATTCTTCATACTGTATACTTTAGCCTCTAGTCCCCTAATCATGTATGGCCTTCTAATCACTGTCCAACAAGCAATATATTAGAAACAACTGCCTGTTTATTAGAAATAAATATACATTTCAAACAGAATACAATTCAAGGAGAATAGAAAATTTCTTCCATAATTTTTTAATAATCAGCATTTCTTGATGAAATGTAAGAAATAACACATTTTTATCCAGGAAAATGACTTACCGTTCATAGATTACAGATCTGGATTCATTCGATGCTAGAGCCAATGATGAGCATGGTTGCCTTGGAGGAGGAACTACAGGTATATTAGAATCCAAAGAACTTGTTTTGCTGTGAATACTGTCCAGCACAATTGTAGGTGATTCACTGTCCATGGGGCAAGTGTCTGCTCTTCCCTGACCAGAAATTGATGGAATTTCTGGCCCTACAGCACCCTGAAGGGAGAGTTCTGTAGTTGCCAGCTCAACTTCGAGAGTTGGGGATGGTGGTGGTGATGCTCTAAGTTTACGTTTAGTAGATGCTCCTGAAAGTAACTTCAGTAACCCCTTTTTTTCTTTCTATAAGAGATTAAAAAAAAGAAAAAAGAAATATGAAGATGGAATTCTACATTTGGTAATCAAGTAATTAGCACTGTATTTAAAGTGACTGAGGGTATCTTCAACAGTAAGATTGGTAGCATATAAATTTAATAAATAAATAAATAAAATATAAATTTATAATGCTTCACATACTTCGGGACAACAAAGCATGTGGAGTGGTAGTGTGATACAGTGGAACCATTTGGGCATGTTTTTTCCCCACAGAATTAATCTCAGTGTACTACTAACAGCTATAAACCATATAAATTACCTGCAAGGGAAATGAGGTTATAATTTCTACAAATTATTTTACATTTATTGAAGACTTTTATAATTTATTATTTCTAAGAGGATAATTTTTACTTAAAAACAAATAGCATTTATGCAACCCAGAGTTGCACAAGTTCAAAAACATACATTAATACTAAATGTTACTGAAAAAAAATAAAAATCTATAATACAGATTAAAAATGAAATAAAAGCCACCAAGATATGGAAGCTTAAATTTGGGGAATATGTAGCAACGTAAAAATTAACATTATATATTAACATCATAATTTTAATCAAATTTAAGCAAGAATGGTTCCCATATATACAATATATCACATAGTACAGCAAATTCTTGGCTGATAGGATCAAGAATTTATACCTTGGTTTCTAAGAGGACCTAAATTTGCTTACACATGGCTCTGTGACCTTTCATCTGGACTACTGCAATGTGCTCTACATGGGGTTGCCCTTGAAGAAAATTTAGAAGCTTCAACTGGTGCAGAATATGTCTGCATGGGTAGTAAAGTGTTGGATATTAGACAAATGTAACGTCACAGCTTCATGAGCTGTATTGGTTGCCAGTATGTTTCTGGGTGCAATTCATGGCGTCAGTTATCACCTTTAAAGCCCTACATGGTTTGGGGCAGGGTTATCTAAGTGACCATTTTCTTCCAGTTGTTTCTAGCCATCCAATTCAGTCAAGCAGTTTGGACATACTGTGGGTCCTGTCAGCCAAGAATGCTGGTTGGTAGGAGCCAGGAGATGTGCCTTCTCTGCTGTGGCCCCTGCCTCCCTCTTCAGCTATCAGGATGACCCCAACCCTGTTGGCCTTTTGCAAGGCCATGAAGACTTGTCCAGGCCTCCAAGTGAGTTAAAGGCCCCATTTTCTTTGAATTCCAGGAGAGTTAGCAGTTTGGAGCCTTCAAAGCAGGGGTGGGTTCCAAATTTTTTTAGTACCAGTTCTGTGGGCGTGGCTTGTTTGGTGGCCATGGCTTGGTGGTCATGTGACTGGGTGGCCATGGCTTGGTGATCATGTGACTGGGTGGGCGTAGCCAACTTGATGTCATTCACATCAAGGGTTAGGGTGCCTGGCCTTTCCTCACCTCAGAGGTCTCAACGAGATACAATTTCCCTATTTATTTACTACTACTGAACATCCAAAATATACTATTTAATTCTATGTATATATGCCATATGTGTACATACATATTACATAGTATAGTGTGTACAGGCACATAAAAGGATACATTATCTACTACATATACTGTATGTGTATGTACACACACATACACACAGCTCTTCTAAAACTATACACATTCAACCACATTTACTACATTCGGAAAAACACACCCAGAGTCCACTTTCTGCCACACTATAACTTCTGTACATTTAGAACATTACACATGCCTTCAGATGTTCTTTCCCAGCTTGCACATGACTGTTAGAGCCAGAAGAGGTCATGGATTGAGTAAAATGTGGTGAAACTCACTTAACAATGCTCTTGCTTAGCAAGCACAATTTTGGGCTCAATTGTGGTCGTACGTCAAGGACTATCTCTACCTTCCTCTGCATGGCAGCCTTGTCCTAGTAAACTCCTTCTCCTTTCTGCCAATTTTCCTCTGTTAGAGGCATCAAAATAATCTAGACAATATAAAGTTTCCTGCTGGAGCAGGGGTTGGACTAGATGGCCTCCAAGGTTCCTTCCAGCCCTAGATTGCTGTCCTGTTTCAAAGCGTCTTCTGAAGCCATGTCTAGTGCCAGAGTTTGTGGTCCTTCCTTCCTCTTTCTCTCTCTCTCTCTCTCTCCCCCTTCCTCTTTCTCTTCCTTTCTCTCTTTCTTTGTCTCTTTGTCTCTTTCTTTCTTTCTTTCTTTCTCTTTCTTTCTTTCTTCTCTCTCTCTCTCTCTCTTTCTTTCCTCTCTCTCTCTCACGTTTTAGGAATCACATCTAAAGGACCTCTAGAAGTCTTATTCAAAACTGATTGTACTCCATGACAAAAGCTTTAGCTCAGATTCGTTAACTTGACTATAAAAGATCCCATTTAGAGAATTTAGGGTTTTTTTTAAGAATATGGAAATGAGCAAAACAATATGGTAGAGAAAGAAAGGTGTTTAGTTCTTAATATTTGAATGTATCTTCTTAATAAACATATTACTAATAATGTATTAGAATATTTCCTTTCTCCCTCCCTCCCTCCCTCTCTTCCTTCCTAAAAGTTATTTGGGGCCACATGCAATTCTTCCTTCCACCCTTCCCTCTCATTCCCATCTCCTTCCATCCATTTCATTTCCAGCTCCTTCCTTCCTTCCTCCCCTCCCCTCTCATTCCCATCTCCTTTCTTCCATCCATCCTTCCATCTCATTCCCAGCTTCCTTCCTTCCTCCCTCCATCCCTCCCTCTCCTCCCCTCTCATTCCCTATTGCAGTATATTATGTGCCATTCAGCAAAAGTCTGAATACTTTGGCTTTGAATAATCTTATTGTTACGGTTAGGATTTTATGTTATAAATATTACAAGTAGTATTAAATGCTTGCCATCACCTTGGGGGTGGGGGCGGGGAAACAGGGACACGCTGGATGGCCGCCATCTCCTCCGGACCTGCAGGCTGGACTCTCAACAGCTGACCGGCGCTGATACAAAGGGGGAGACGCCAAGCTGAAGCAGAGACTACTGCTCTGCTGCGGCAGAAGGAAGAAAACAGGGCCGGTGCTCCGGACCAGAGGTCGGGCAGATGTCCCAGGCATACTCCAAGCGGTGGGGGTGGGCGAGCTCCAAATGGCGGGGGGCGTGGTTGTAACCCCAGGGGTTTCAGGAGACACTAGCCCAGTGGGGAAGGAGGCGGTGGCCTGGCAAGCTTTGCAGCTACGCTGCTGCGAAGTTTACCAGGCCGCCCCCCCTCTGCTGCTTGGAGCTCACCGCCGCTGCCCGGAACTCCAAGTAGTGGGGTATCCTGGCAGTGCTGGTGGGAGCAGTGGGGAGGGGGGGCACTGCTGCAACCCTGGCGGCTTTGGGAAACGCTAGTCCAGAGGGGAAGGGGGCTGCGGCCCGGCAAGCTTTCTAGCCACACAGCTGCTGCGCTTACCGGGCTGTCCCCCCCGCCCCCATTGCTGCAAAGGCAGCAGACGACTTCGGGAGCTGCTAGCCAGTGGGAAGGGGACTGGCCAGCCCAGCAAGCTTTGTAGCCACATGGCGTTCCCCGAGGCCAAGCACGCAAAACCCAAAAGGCGAGTGAGCCTCATCATGTCCCCCCCAGGCGGCTCTTCGGCTGAGTGCAGCAGGTCTCCCTCCCCCACCGCCAGCGTCGGCCTTACCTTCTAGATCTTCCATGTGCCTCTGAAGGAAAGGCGGTGGTGGTGACAGGAGATGTAGCGGCAGCCTCGGCAGGAGAGGGCAGTGGTGGTGGGGAGGGCGAAGCCGCGGTCTGGCAAGATGACCCTTCCCAGTCCCCACCACAGCTGCAATGGCGGCGGATTCAGGAGCTGCTGGCAGGCGGGGAGGGGGCTGCCTGGCCTGGCAAGCTTCGCAGCCATGGAAAAAGCTGCTGCTGTCACCGCCATGTTCTTCACGCATGCACATCCCATTGGACTTGCAAGGCAATGGGATGCGCGCATGTGAAGAACATGGCGGCGACGAACATGGCGGCCAGGGCGAGCGAGAGGCAACCGGGGGTCCAGTTCGAGGGCGTGGCTAGCCAGCCATTATTAGCGGTTCTGCGACCAATGACAAATTTCTACTACTGGTTCTCCTGAATCGGTGCGAACCGGGAGCAACCCATCACTGCTTCAAAGAGACACTTTCTTAATCAATTTCACTGTAAATAGCTTGTCAATGGCTTTTTTGGATAAGAACCTTCAGAGAACAAGTTTTATTACATGGCGAAATTTTCAATGAAAGAAGCTTCTTGTAAATTTAAGATTTAAAGAAAAACTTTGTTATTTGGAAATAAGGGTATTTAGAACATTAATTTAACTGACTGAGAATTGAGATTGATTGGAAATGATTATGAAATAATTTTTATAAGTGCTTTATAAATAATTATAAGAAATTTCCTGCGGTTTAAAATTCTATTAAAATATATGAAGATTTTGAATTTAAGTATAAGAAATATTTCCCTGGATTAGAAAAAAACATGATAAGAGGAGACCTTGAAAGCTGGTTACAAGACACAACCAGAAAGAACTAAAAATTATAATTAGAAGAGCCCCTAATAGAGAATGGAGAAAAATATTTTAACTCTGGAAGAATTCAAGGATATTTGGCAACAACGAACTCAGAACTTTTTTTCTAGATTACTATAAAAATTAGTTCACAAAAGAAGGATAAAACTGAGAATCAGGCTGTTTTGGATATGGATTTAAAATTTACAAGATACAAGAATAATTTTTACAAAGATGTTATACTGGATTTCCAACTGAAACCAGTTGATGTTTTGTCTAAAAGGGACACACAAATAATAAATCAGAACAGTTACTTGGATGGGTTTGGACAACTTTCTTATTTTTGATTTATAAATGAGATGTATTATACCAATGAAAAAATTTCTGAAAAAAGATAAAGAGAGAATGAAAAGAAATCTGAGTCTGGGACACTACTTAAAAGAAATAAACTTCAAGAATTTTAAAAATGAAAAGAATTTTTATAGAGTTTATTCAACCAAGATTAAAATGTATATGATTTTTTTTCTAGCAGCTTTTACTGGATTTTTTTCAACCAAAACTGAATGATGAGGCCTTAAAGATTTGTTTATAAAAAAGATATGTGAAGATTTTTTGTACTTTTAGAGAAAGTGATACGCTATGGTTTTGAAATTGAAAAAAGTATTAAATTTGCAAAGTCGTTTCTAAGGAAGATGTAGAGAATATGATAAATTAATTTGTGATACCTTATTTGATAGGATTAAATTCTAATGTTATTGTTTCTGACAGCTTTTCATGGAAACTTTTCTGATTGAATGAGACTTTAAAGATTTAAGATATGAGAACCTCTTGTATTTTTAGACAAAATGATGTTACTGTGTAAAGTAAATGAACAGCATATGACATTGATTCACTTATTTAAGATTAAAATACATATAGTTATTTTTGGTAGCTCTTAACTGCTTTTTTCGGATTAAGATTTAATGATGAGGTTTTATTATTTGCTAATAGATATGAGATATATGATGAAGAGATCTTAGATTAAAATGTTGGAGAAGGTAACAAGTTACTAAAATTGTTTTTACATTTCTTGATGAAGAGGGAGGTCATTTATTTATATATTTTTCCTTTTACATATTTTTCGCTCTACCTTCTTTTCTTTTTTGGTATTTTTCTTAATTTGTATTAGTTTTTCTTTCTATTTTAAAACTTCAATGAAATTATTAAAACATTATCCTGAATTTTTCTGGTTTTTTCTTCAACTGATGTTATATTTGAGTGTCACTTTATTATTGAAAAAGCATTGCTAGTGCACTTATACATATAAAAGATCTCCAAAAACAGGATGTCAAATTCGATTTCATTGAGGGCCGTATCAGCATTGTGGTTGTCCTCTGGGGGCTGGGAGGGAGGAGGGGCGTGGTGCCTGTGGGGACCAGGCAGGGTTGGGGAGGAAATCCAGGGGTCTCCATTGGGGAGGGGGGAGGAAAGAAAGAAAGAGGGAAAGCGGCTGAGTGAGATGTGCTGCCACTGCCACCACAGTAAGACAGAGAGCAAGAGAGTGATCCGATCCAACGTGTGTGTGTGTGTGTGTGTGTGTGTGTGTGTGTGTGAGAGAGAGAGAGAGAGAGAGAGAGAGAGAGAGAGAGAGAGAGAGAGAGAGAGAGAGAGAGGGGTTGGGAGGGAAGGAAGGGGCGGGAGGCAAAGTTGCGACGAGAGGAACGGGGGGCGCAGGCAGGAGCCCCAAGGAAGAGGAGGAGGTGATGTTGGATGAGAAAGAGGTGGAGGTTACCCAAAAAACCTAGCTTGTATGTATCCAAATTTACAACCCAAGTGTTGGCGATGTGAGTGTGAAGATGCTACATATTTTCATATATGGTGGACATATAAAAAGATTAAGGCTTTTTGGATAAAAATATGGTGGATTATTCAAAATATTTTGAAGAAAAAAATTAAATTTACACCACAGTTTTTTCTGTTGGGAATAGTTACGGATTGTACTGTAATAGAGACTAAGCTGGTTTTGAACTTAATAACAGCTGCCAGGTTACTGGTGGCACAGTACTGGAAGAAGGAAGATCCACCTACTATTGAGGAATGGACATTAAAAGTTGTGCATTTGGCGGAAATGGCAAAAATTTCATCATACCTTAAAGACCATTCAAATGAGAGATATATATCGGAATGGAGAAAATGGATTGATTACATACAGAAGAAGTATCCGAATAAGAAGATTCATATAGCTTATGAATGAAATAATATTAAGTAGTTTATGTTTGTTTTTTCTGAGTTATAAGGAGTTAAGGACCTAGGGAGAATATGAAATGTAATAATTTGTTAGCACATTTTAGTTCTTGGTTTGTGAATGCTATACCCTGTGCTCGTTCTGGGAAGTCTAGGGAGGGGGGTGGGGGGAGGGAGGGGAAGGGAGGGTGGGAAGGGGAGGGGGGATTGAGGGGGGAAGGGTGGGGGGTGAAAATGTTTGTATTTTTCATAAAACTTTTCAATATATAAAAAAAAAAAAAAGAGAGAAAAAGGTGGAGGTTGAGGATCGGGATGCTGCAGGATTTACAATATGCCTTGCAAGAAAAGATTGGGGAGTTCCTGCAGCGAGATGTGCTTATCGATGAGCTGGAGCTGGAGCTGGATCACAAGGATGAGCTGATCCAGAAGCTGCAGAACAAGCTGGACAAGTACTCTGCATGTGTTGCCCTGCACGCGGAGGTGGACTGGGCCTGTGTACGTGTGCGCTTGCTTCCTCCTGTGCACATGCACACAGGCTAAGATGGCGTGGTCTGGGCCAAAGTGATGCGGGCCAGCCCCTTACAGTTTCCAGGATGGCCGTGCGGGCCAAATGCAGCCCGCAGGCCTTGAGTTTGACATCCCTGTCCTAAAATGTTTAAAACAGCATAACGAAGTTAGTGGCATCATTGCTTCAGGGAACAAAATTGCTATCTGTTAAGACATATATTGCATACAGAAATGGGAAAAAATATTAAAGCATGTAGTATCTTCTTTGTTTACAACTTATGTCAACTACAAAACCCTGAAATATATATTCCAATAATGATCAATCAACAGCCATCTTACATCTGCAATACTTTGAAAATAAAATGTAATTTTATTTTAAATGTAATTAAAAGAAGCTACTATAATCTATAAATTAGATTATTAGAAAATTTAACGAAATGACTTCCGGTGGTGCTGTCGGGGCGGCGCAGGGGGAAAAGGACAAGCTCTGTCCTTTATCTCTGATTTTTTCGTATTCAGAGACCCTTCGAAGGCGTGCTGTGCTTGGAGAGCCGCACGAAACAGAGGGGAAGCCTGGAGGTCAGTGAGGCAGTACGCAACTGCCCGCTGGAACAAGGGATCCCTCTTTAATCTGACACAAATGTGTCTTGTCATTTCACTTTGACATGGCGGACTTGAGACTATGACAGCTCACAAAAGGATTGGAAGAGAAAAGATTCGAGCAGACTGTGACCATTCATGCTTGCGAGGAACTCCCTTACTTGTAGAGATTGGAACTGTCAAGGTGAGTAATTCTAAACTACTTTTTTTTCCCGGCAAAACTGAAAGAAGCTCTGATAGAAAACTAGCAGAGACTAAAAGAGCCAAGCCGTGACTCATTAAAATCAATTGCCGAGTGAGGGGATTAAAAAAGAAAGAAAGACTGATATAAGACTATAAATGGAAGAGTGGAAGCGGGAGAGTGCATGACAAAGGAGGAAGAAAAGAACTAAGAAAAGGTGAAAAGAGGAATCTACATTTTAATCCACACTTTGACAATTGATATGATCACTGGAGGCTCGAAGGAGAGGATTTAAGAAAGGAAACAAACAAGTGAAAAGGGAGAATTCAAGAGGCAAGAAGAAATCCTGGAGAGGAGAATAAGACCATATGGAGCTTTGAAAGATTGATTCAGGAAGATCAGCGTCTGGGTAAGGCGAACAACGATGCATAACGAGAAAGAGAAAGCAGAGAGACATCAGCAGAAGTAAAGACGTTGGAGAAAGATAGTGAGTGAGCGGCGAGAAGAAGGAGGAGGATTTGTAGTGACAAAGAGACTTGGACATAATATTAAGTGACTAAGCGGAAAAGAGGACAGAGGTGGTGTTGGAATTGAAGACATAAATATTAAGAACAGTGTAAGACTTTGGAAATCCTAAAAGTTACAGTAGAGACTTTGTTCTGGATGGAATATGAAGTAGATTGTCACATTATATTTATTATATGTGGTGATTATTAGGTTAGTAACGGTTTTCTTCTTTTTCGGAACATTCTTATGATATCGCTTTTGCACTAAGATTGTATTCATAAATATATAGATTGGTATTAATAGAAGTTATTGGCTAGCTAGACCATACTGGGGATATTATATTTAATAGTGACTTATTTACAAATACTACTTATTAAATCAGAGACGTTTATTATAAATCAAAGATATTTAATATAGTTAATTTAGTTAAATCTATTTTAATTAAATTTATTTGATTGAATATAGAGGAATATAGAGGAAGTATACTGAGTTATCTCTAAGTATATTGTATTATATTATATATTTGTATATTGATATATAGTTATATAGTTTTTCTTTGTTGAGTAAGCAACTAAAGATAATAGAAATAGAAAACTAGAGTTTAAAATAATTATAGAACTATAAGTAACATATAGATAACTGAACTAAATTTTGATAAAAGAAAGAAACATAAATTTTTGATTGGGGAAAAAAGCAGTGGATAGTAATTTGGGAAAAAGTCTATAAAATTTTGGGAGAACAAAGTAGAATCTTAAAAGAAATGACTAGTATCACTACCACAACATTGAGAACAGGGAAAAAGGTGGCATCAAACCTGACAGTGGTGACAGCTTCTCCATCAACTCAAAGAACTATAGAAGGGGTGCTGCCTGCTGAAAAATTGAGTCCTAATTTAACTGCTCAATCGATGCAGTCTATCCTGGTAATGATACAGGAAACCATGATGAAGCTTCAGGAGACGATGATAAAAAATAATGGGGACCTGAAAATTGATGTACAAACTTTGGATAATAAATGGACTCAATTCAAGAGACAATACAAAGAAACGAAGAAAAAATCAAGGCGGTTGAAATGAAAATCGAAGAAACTGAAAAAAAAGTAGAACAAATAGATCAAAAATTGATGGCGACACATAAAGATCTGGAAAGTTCACTGATACATCTTGAAATGGACCGAGCCTCTTTTTACTTGAGGTTTCAAAACATCCAAGAAACAAAAGAAGACAATCTAGGAGAAGTAATAGCAGGACTGATCGCAGAAGTTCTTCAAAGGGATAAGAGGGAGATTATAAATGAATTGGATGAGGTATACAGAGTCCAAACCAATTACGCGAGGCACCATTATCTGCCTAGAGAGGTAATATTAGATTTGCGCGTAAAAAGGTTCACGACATCATATACAAAATTACAAGAGAAGAACCTATGTTCTACCACGGAAAAGAGATCATAACACTGAAACAGATTCCCAAACAAATTCGAGAACAGAGAAAGGACTATTGATTTTTAGCATCTCTATTGAATACAAGGAAAATACTATTTAGGTGGATTACTCCAGAGGGAATGCTGATAAATTGGCAGGGTAAAAGAATTAAAGTGGATGACCAAGACAAAGCTCAAGAATTGTATGACCAATTGATGGAAATGAAGAAGGATTCAACCAGTAAAGAGAAGTTAGAGGTCACTAGCCTAGAAGAGCAGAGGCAAGAATTGGGAGGTGAAGAAACAGAAGGAAGTTCAAAGGCGATAAAAGAAAATTGAGATGAAGAAAGGGGTACCAGGACTAGACAACAAAGAATCACCAGAACAGCTAGAAATCAGAGATCAGCAAATAATTAGGAAAATGGAAAAAGAAACCCAATTATTATCAATAAATGTGAACGGATTAAACGACCAGGTGAAAAGGAAAAAAATATTCAAGATATTAGCTAAACAGAATGTAGATATTATATGTCTCCAGGAGGTACATATTAAAAAGCAAGATCAGAAGTATTTGGAATACAATAAATTGGGAAATTTGTTTGCAGCACTAGCAGAGAAAAAAAAAGAGGGGTAGTAGTATACATTAGGAAAGAAATAAAAGCCAAGGTAATTTATGAGGATCCAAAGGGAAGAGCATTATTGATTGAATTGATACTGGGGGATACCAAAATGTTATTAGTTAATATACCATATTTTTCGGAGTATAAGACGCACCAGAGTATAAGACACACCTACCTTTTTTGGTGAGGAAAAGAAGAAAAATAAAACTCCCTCTGCCTCTGAGCAATTTTGCCTGGTTGGAGCAAACAACAAAAAGCCTGCTTTACTTTCATTTTCATTTTCAGCATAGCCTGATTAGCACAAGGAAAAAAAAAATCTGCTCCAGCAATTTACCTCTTTGCAGCAAGCTGCAGAGCCGTGAGCAAAACAGCAGAGAGGAAATCAGCTGAGAGTCGGGAGGCCATCCAATCAACTTGTGCTAATTAGGCTGTGCTGAAGCTGAAAGGAGCTGTTTTTTCTTGCTGTTTGCTTGCAAGGAGGTAACTGCTGCGAGGCAGAGGCCAAAGGGTGGGGGCCAGTGGGTGGACAGGGCTACATTCGGTGCACCTAAATTTTCACCTTTTGGGGGGAAAAGGGTGCGTCTTATACTCCAAAAAATACAGTATATGCCCCCAATAAAAAACAAAGGGAATTTTATAAGAAAACACATGAAAAGATTATTGAGGTAGATTATAAAAATATATGCATAGTGGATGATTACAATGGAATAGTGGACAGAAAAAATGATTATGTTTGTAATAAACAAAAAAAAGGGGGGGGGGATGTATTACCAAAAACTTTCTTTGACATGGTTGAAGAACTAAATTTGATAGATGCATGGAGATTATTAAATCCCAAAGGAAAAAAAATTACTTTCTACTCTAACCCACACAAATCCTTTTTGAGAATTGATATGATGTGGGCAAATAGAGAAATAACTAAAAAGATTGAAAATATAGAGATACTCCCGAATGTTTGGGCAGATCATAATCCCTTGAGAATAATTTGGAAAGGTAAAAAAAGAAAAAATAGGAGATGGACTCTGAACCCGCAAATACTTCAAGAAGACAAGTATATGCAGAAGATGAAGAAAGAATTGACTTTATTCCTTGACATTAATAAAAAACAACATACCTTGTTGCAGAATTTATGGGACACAATAAAAGCATTTACAAGAGGGATAACAATAGCATATACGTCAATGAGGAATAAGAGAAGATGGAAACAACAGGATGTACTATTGAAAGAAGTAGAATATTTAGAAAAAAAAATTCAGTTAAGGCCAGATGATGTACAACTTAAGGAAGAGCTAACATCAGTTAAACATAAATTAAATTTAATAGAATAAACAGATCATGTTAAAAATGTCAAATACACGAGGCAATATCAATTTGAAAATGCAAACAAACCTGGAAGATGGTTGGCATATAAACTAAAAAAAGAAAAAGAAAGTAGGATAATACACCAACTACAGGATGAGACAGGGAATTTACAAAACAATGAGGAAGAAATAAAAAAGATTACATTAGAATGTTTTAAGAACCTGTATAATCAAGAGGAAGTGGATATGGGAAAAAATAAATGACTATTTAAAAGAGGAAGGTATGCCCATATTGGGGGAAGAGATGAGGATGATGTTAAATAGAGAGTTTACATTGGTAGAGTTAAAAGAGGCGATCCAAAGACAAAAAAACAATATGACACCAGGACCAGACGGTTTGCCAGGAGAATTCTACAAAAATATGGGGGAAATATTAGAACTGATTCTTTTAGAATTGTACAATGAGGTGTTACTGGAAGCAAAACTGCCTGTCTCGTGGAGAGAGACATCACAATGATCATGAAGGAAGGTACTGATGCAAACAAAATTCAAAATTATAGACCAATTTCTCTTTTGAATGTAGATTACAAGATAATTATGACCATCATAGCAGGAAGGATGAAAAAAATATTAAATGAAATTATCCACTCTGATCAAAATGGCTTTCTCCCACTGAGACAAATCCGAGACAATACAAGAACAGTTATGAACATACTACAGTATTACGAGGCCCATCCAGAGAAACAAGTGGCTCTTGTCTTTCTGGATGCGCAGAAAGCTTTCGACAATTTAAATTGGAAGTACATGATAAAACAAATTTAAAAAATGAAATTTGGAGAAAAATTTGAACAGATGATTGAAAGAATTTACTCTTCTCAAAAAGTAAATATAATAATAAATGGGGAAATTACAAGACCATTCAAAATAAAAAAAAGAGTTCACCAAGGATGCCCTCTGTCACCTCTGCTTTTTATTTTGACTTTAGAGTTGTTATTGAAGAAAATTAGGGCAAACTCAGAAATTAAGGGAACTAAAATTAGAAAGGAAGAATATAACTAAAAGCATCTGCAGACGACTTGGTGTTTTTTATTGAAGACCCAAAAGAGACAGGACATACTTTAATAAGGGAGACAGAAAAATCTGGAGAAGTGTCAGGTCTTAAAATTAACAAAACAAAACCAAAAATGATAGTCAAAAATATGATACCACAACAAGAAAAAGAAGTAGAGAAAGAATTGGGACTACAGAGCACGAAAAAAATTAAATATCTGGATTATGGTTGACAGCAAGGTGTTCCCCAATTAAAGATGATAATTATGTAAAATTAGTGCAACAAATAAAATTGGATTTGGAAAGATGGGGTACATTACAATTATCTATATTAGGCCAAATTGCTACTATTAAAATGAATATTCTCCCGAAATTGCTTTACCTCTTTCAAACCATACTCATAAAACTAGATAAGAAATTTTTCACAGATTTGAACCAAATTACAACAAAATTTTTATGGACAGGCAAAAAAGAGAGAATAAAACTAACAGACCTTCAGGATAGCAGAAGCAGAGGTGGCCTTGGGCTTCCAGATTGGCGACTCTATTATAAAGCAGCAATCTTAGCCTGGGTTAAGGAGTGGATTAATTTGAGAAATAAAAGATTACTCACATCGGAAGGACATGATTTACAAAAAGGGTGGCATGCCTTCCTATGGGATAATGAAAATAAAACACATTCATTTTTTTTTTCATCATAAGATACGAGAAGCATTAATGCAAATATGGCAAGAAATCAAGAAAAAACATTATATGAAAATGCCTGGATGGGTGTCGACAATGGAGGCGATGATTCATCCCAACACTATGGATATAAATAAAATGGCCAAATACAAAGAAATTTTAGATTGTTAAGGAAATTTAAAAAGTAGACAAGATTTAAACAGGGAATAAATATAGATTGGTGGCCTTATTTGCAATTAAAGTCACAATACTTAAAAGATAAAGAAGAATATGGAATTGAATTGGTCCCACAACAATTAAAAAAATTATTGATTGGCCCGGATGAAAAATTGATAACTAAATTTTTAAATTATTTATTAGAATTTGACAGAGCCGAGGACATAGTTAAGGGAGCGATGATAGCTTGGGAAAAAATGTAGGACATAACATCAAATTAGAGAGTTGGGAAATGATTTGGAACAGAAATTATAAAATAACAAAATCAGCAAAATATAAAGAAAATCAATACAAAATGTTTTATCGCTGGTATTTGGCACCTTCAAGACTGGCAAAGATATATCCAAATTTAACCCCAAATTGTTGGAAATGTGGACAAAAGCAAAGTACCTTCTTTCATGCATGGTGGTTATGCCCAGAATCGAAAAAATATTGGAAAAAAATACAAAACTGGTTAAGGAATTGACTGGCGTCCAAATATGGGCCTTCCCCATCCCCCCAGGCCCTCCTGAGACAGGAAACAGCCTGTTTCCCTACTTCTGGTGGGCCCAGAAGGCCTGAAAATCAGCTGGCTGGTGCGCACATGCGCGCCAGAGCTGAGCTGGCGTGCCCACTGATATGGCTACAGGTGCCATAGGTTCGCCATCACGGGTATAGAGTATAAGTGAAATATAGTAATATGTCGTGTAAATGGTCACAGTTATGCACAAACTTTCTTCTTTTTGTATTTTAATTGTTGAAAATCAATATTTATTTTTTAAAAAAAGAAAACTTAACATATTTTAGCAAATTTAGAAATTACAACTGACTAGGGAACATATACCTGATTATCATATAGGTTTACTATTAATAAATGTTGAATGTGCCATTATGTGATATCAAAGACATGGTTTCAAATGGTAATATTACACCTAATCAAAATAGTTAAAAATAATGGCAATTATGTTTTCTAAGATTAATAGATAAGTAATTAACAGAGGATTCTCCTGTGAGAAGACTGAAGGATTCTGCAGAGGACATAAGTACCTGCACTGAGCTTGATTCCTAATGATTTCGTAGATGTCCATGACATTTTTGGTAAAAATATGGAAGAATTACCATGAAGTAATTTCTCATGGTTTCCCATTCAAACATTAACTAGATTTAGACCTGTTTCGGTTTTCAAGGTCAACAAAGAGATCATAAAGAACAAAAATATTATGCCTACCTTTCCATCTCTCTCTGTTTTACTCATAGTAGGAGTACCTCCAGCAGTCAATGTATTTTCTGGGGAAGCTGGAGCTCCCGTATGAACAGTCACAATTTTTCCACTTGAATCTCCATCTACTGATACAGAAGAGCTAGGAGAATTTAATGAAGATGTTGTGCAAGCCAATGGGACATTTGCTCGGTTGATATTTACAGCTGTAATATAAGCAGCAGCATTTGAAAATTGAGATTGTAGCTGTTGGGAAGCAACAGAATGGTGTGGAATAATTACAGCAGCAGGAATAAGGCATGCTGAATTCTGAGTCTGAATTGGTGTTACAGTGGCTGTCGGTCTTTCTTGGCTATGAATTGCAACTGTAATGACAAGGGGAAATGGTTCAGATAATGAAAAAGAATATATTTTAAGATTGATATATATATTTTCATATATATATATATATGAAATTCATATATATATATATATATGAAAAAAGCAATGTTACCCTTGAAATATAACTGAGCCAAGGTCACCAAGTAAATCTGTACAGTATCTCCACAAATACTAGATACAGGTAGCCCTCAACAATTGAGTCCAAAATTCATGTTGTTAAGTGAGTTTTGCCCCCTTTTACAGCTTTTCTTTCCACATTTGTTAAATGTTAATGTTAATGTTATTTATATACCGGACTCGGGGCGGTGTACAGCCAATTTAAAAACATAAATATACAGACATCATCATTAAAAGTAATTAATGCATCACTCCAGTTGTTAAATTAGTAATAAGGTTGTTAAATGAATCTGGTTTCCCCATTAATTTTGTTTGTCAGAAGTTCACAAAAAAAGATCATATGACTTTGGGATATTGCAACAAATTGTGATAAATAAAGGACTACCTGTACACTATATTTGCTGCACCCTCCTTCCTATATAAATTTTAAGATTTATCAAGCTGCAGGGCATTCTTCATATGTATATTGCCTATGTCAAGAAACAAATTATTTTACCTGTTCTAACTGCATTGCGAGCTTGATTCACTGTCATTTGACTGGACATATGCATAATGATCTTGGATTGTGGACTCTTTTGTATGTGTGCAGCAGAGACCACAGCTGTCGGTATTGTATCAGAAGTCATTGTCACCCCATTTCCCTGAAGTTTTTGCACTGTTCCTCCAGCAGTGGGAGCACTGACCATGGTCACTATTCGCCCTGTCTGGCCAGCAGTAGATACAGGTATTTTTGCTTGGGAAGCACTTGTCATTGGCCTATTAAAATTAATGTAAACATTATCCACCTCTTGTTAAATAGATCATTCAGTCCCATTATATACAAATTTTCAAAACATTTTATTTCTGAAATTTGTTGAAGTACAACTTATTGAACATCATACCTTGTAACTGGTGCTACATAATTTCCAGGGAATACACCAATTTTGCTGGTATGCATGGAAGTTCCTTTAAACCAGCCATCCTGACAACGTTCAAACACCAAAAACATTTCACCTTTTCTCAATTCCAGTTCATCTTCTTTTCTAGGAGTGTATGGATAAATAGCAATATACCTGGGAAAGAAATCATTCTTAATGAACCGCAGGATAAGGAATAAAATGTCAAAATATCTGTTTGTTTTATGTCTTTATTTTAATTTCAAATGTTGCAATTTGTATATTTTATAGAATCGTTTCTGCTTGAAAATAAAATGTGTTGGTTTAGTTCAGGTTGAAAAGTTGCTCCTCTATATAGTTAGAGATATTTCAATCACATAAATTATAATCAACAAGAGATATCTAAAATGTTCTGTCCAAAACTGCTTATCCCTCTCAAGGAACTTCCTAAGATTTTACTATTTCAAATGTCCAATAAATAGTGACAGTTAGTAACTTTAATCACAACTGTTATACCTTTTCCTAATTACATCTCAAAAACTTGTTTGAACAGCTACTTACCGCTGGTTAACTAAGTTGCAAGCAAAAAGAAGTGCTGCCTTCATTTCAGGAGCTATCGGAGTACTTTTTGGGGTTTTTTTAAGAGAGGCTTTTATGTATAAATAGTCTTAGATAAAACCATCTATTAATGCAGGCATGTAGAATAATTTGCAAATTTTGAGTTTGGTAATCAAGCCAAAGTGTATTATAATAAAAAAATCTGCTCTTCATTGAAATTTTATATAAATTTACTAAGAATATGCCAAAATGTTTAGCATCATTTCTAATACTAACCAGGAATTTGCTGTTGCTTATACCACTTCACAATTTAGTGTTCTTATAGACTTCTTTAACTCTTCTCTTTTTATAGAATACAATTTACAAAACAATGGGATACTGTTGCCTGATTAGATGGCAGCACTTAAGTGACCTTGCCTGATCTTAAAAAGCTAAACATAGTTGGAGCTGATTAGTGCTTAGAAAGAGGCCACAACAGATAATCAGAAAGCATCTTGGAAAAAATTAATGGGAAACCACTCCCATGTTTTTATTAAGAATATTATACCAAGTTTTCATGAAATCACCAAATTATGTTAATGTGAAGGAAACTTTACTTAAATACTATCAGTAATAAGTCTGAGAAGGTAATAAAAATTGCAATATATCAAAATCAAGCATGTCTTGTGGCTTTTTCCTAATTAAAGACACCAAATGAGAAGTCAAACAATTTCAAGATTGTTTTTAAAAAACACTTCAACTCATTAGTTTGGCAATTTTTAATTATTCTTTCCATTAATTGCCAATAAGTTTTAGTTTCACTTACACACTTGGTCTTGTCTGAGCTCTCAAATGTGATATTTGCTCGGTCAATGCAGATGTTGACTTCTGAACTGACCCCGAAGACAGGCATGTAGAATTAGGGGCAATTATTGTAGCAGATAAGACAGGTGATGGTGGTGGTGGGAGAGGTGGATTAATACTCTAAAAATAAAATATTTTAAAAGTGAAATTAAATTTTAGCAGCAATATTCAGATATAATATTCACTGGCATAACATGTATACTCCAGAACTGACTTGCACCCAACAATAACCTTACTTTGCTGCATCCTGACAGATCATACTTGGAAAAGAGTTGCATTTTTTTACCCTGAGAACAACATATATGTTATTTTGAGACAAATGAACAAATTCAAAAGGCTAGAATGACTCTAAAGTATAAAAACTGTCATTGCCCATATCCAGGAATCCAGTTGAACCTATCAAATGTCAATCTCAGGAAATACCAAGCTAAAAATCACATGAAGCTGATCAAAAATAGGCACCATCTTGATAGCTGAAGCAGTCAGATGAGGATAATGTAAGCATCCCAGCCCCTCCACCTATCAGGTACTGAAAACAGCAGAGCAGAGACATTTTATGAGGCTCCTAGCCAAGTAAGGGAGTAAATCTCTCAAACAGCGACAACTGGCTGCATCTTAATTTAACAGTCAGCTCTGACCCATCTTCTTTTGCTCTTGCATGACAGTTGTATGAAATTTGTGTGAATCCTGCCCCTTAAATTCTGCCCTCTTGACTGGCTCTTGGATTGATTTTGAAATATTCTTCTGGGTGGTCGTATTAAAAGCAAACCATTCAGACAAGCATATATCAAAGTCTTTGTTTTGCCTTGCATGCTTTGACTGTTATCTCTTGATCTTGAGTAAACTGTGAACTACCATAGCAACTACTATATGTAAGCAAATAAGTATTTGAAATCAGAATCAGAACAAAAACTCAAAACAAGCTCTTGGCAGAAATTCAAAAAACATTCAACATATGATTGCCTTTTTCAAAATATATCTAGAAGCCATGGTTGATTTTGAAACCTTTCAACTTTTGAAAGTTGAGGTATATAAGAAATTTCAGTCTAATTTGCCCCAATTTTATTTTACTTTTAATTTTTTTAAGATGTTTCCTACGAGGTTCACCACTGTGTCAGGGGAGTGAGAATGTAGTCTTTACTTTCTTTTCCTTCCTTCCTTTCTTTCCCTTGAGATATTTGAAAGTGCTGTGTAAGACACTGGATTACAGGGTTTGGAGATGAAGGTTTCAGGATGAGTAGTAGTTAAGGGCAAATAATTAGTAAATGATGCTAAATGAGTGGTGATGAGAAGAAAAAGAAAAGAGGATGAAAGATATATAGGGAAAGATGGAGAAAGGGTGAAAGACTGACCTGGAGATACAAAGGGATGTTGGACAGTTGTTGCCAAGCAGTAGTAGAAACGGTGGAGCAAAAGTAGTGGTGGAAACTGCTGCTTCCTGGGTTGCTGTAGCTGCTGGGAACAAACCACCAATGTGAGGGCTGCCATCAAACATTGTGCGGTTGGGTAATAGAAAATATGTGGACACTGCTTGGCCAGAAAGTAGAAGACCAGAAGATATGCTAGGAAAGGGCACTAAGTAATGGCAGCAGTAAGAAGAACCTTGTGGAGCTAGTACTGGAGGAGTTCAGGATTTCAGACCCAGATCAGATCAGAAAATCAATTCCATGAAAGACCAAAACAACACCTTATTGAGATAGGCTATAATAATAGAAACTTGAACAATTCATTGTGCTGCACTTCCTTCTCCTCTGGTTTACAATAGACATTTGTGAAAGTTGTCTTGTTTCCTAGGGCTTAAAGAATGCTTCAACCTCCTTTACCTAGGTAAAGATGCTTGCATATTTCTTTCAAGGTCATATATCTTAATTTCTATAAGAAGAGAGTACTTAAAAACCCATAAGGCCAGTCAGAAGCTGAGTGACATGTGAGAAGTACTCCTAGCCAGGTCAATCACATTGCAGTCTCAAGGTAGTATGAGTGGCAGTTGAAATCAAATAGAAAAAAATATGATAAACACATCATTGCAAGACTGAAAGCTATGATGAAAGGCAGGAACTGAGAAACACTGCTCAATCACAGTGAGAGTACAGAAAAAGACCCCGTTCAAGTAGGGCCCTGATGGGAAAGATCTGAATGGGTGAATGTATTGGTGACAGGAGGAGTACAATTCTAGACTTCTGTCCCACTGGAGTAAAGATAGTCCTCAACTTACAACAGTTATTTTAGTGACCCTTTGAAGTTACAAAGGCACTGAAAAAAGTGACATGACCATTTTTCACACTTATGCAGCATCCCCATGCTCACGTGATTTACATTCAGATGCTTGTCAAGTGACTCACATTTATGGTGGTTGCAATGTCCAGGAGTCATGTGATCCCCTTTTGCAACCTTCTGACAAGCAAAGTCAATGGGGAAGCCAGATTCACCTACAGTAACAACCGTGTTATTAATTTAATAACTGCAGTGATTCACTTAACAAATGTGGCCAGAAAAGTTATAAAATGGTGCAAAACTCACTTAAGAAATTTTTCACTTAGCAACATAAATTTTGGTCTCAACTGTGATCGTAACTTGCAGACTATCTGTATATGGTGTGAAGTGGTCAACAGCTGCTCAATTGGGGAAATGGGGTACATGGGGAAATGCAGTTGGGATGTGGAGGATCATATAGCCACAACTGCAAGTTGAAGAAATTGCAGTAGGAGGCATTGAGCAGACCATTCCAGGAAAAGGAGAATTGCAAATCAGTACTGTTTTCTGGTTCTGGCCAATCTGGCTATTTCCTGAATTCAGGTGGCTAGATTGCCGAGTCCTTCGGTTTCAAATGTTGTTGCTAACGCTAGCTCATATATAATGCTTAGATTTGGTGATAGATGAATGTGCAGGCCTGATCTGATGCAGAATTTGGGAAGATCTTTAGATGTCTTACGAACGCGATACTTAAGAGTGATAGTGGCAGAAAACAAAGAGTGAATATGAGTCAATAGAGCAGCATATCCACATTTGAGAGTACAGTATATGGTAACAATATTGCTTAACGCATTGTAAGCCGCCCCGAGGCTCCGGAGAAGGGCGGCATATAAATCAAATAAAAATAAAAATAAAATAAATAAACAATATAAGCAATAAAACACGATTTTATTTATTTAAAACATTTGTATGTACAAGTAGTCCTCAAGTTATGAATGTAATGGAGCTTGCCCATTCCATTCATAACCCAAGGATTCGTAGGAGTGAATTTCGTACCTTGAACGCGATCACTCCCTCCTTTTGTCCACACATTCGCTAATCGAAAGCGTGACTCACTAAGTGCACATGAGGTATTTCAGGCTGGGGAAGGTCAGGCGGGGCCTAGTGATGGAACAGGCCACCTGTTTAAGACCACCCAAGGCCTCACAGGCCCACTGAAATACCTCATGCTCTGCACAATTGCTTCCCCCCCCCCAACCTGCTACACCGGGTCAGTTACCATGTGAAAATCTAGCAAGCTGTCTCTTCTGCAGCCTCTCAGCTGTTCGCGCCCCTCCGACGTTCTGTTTAGGCCTGCGCAGGCCTTGCCCAGCAGTTTGCCGCAAAAATTGCAATGTGCCAGGCAAGGCCTGTGCAGGCCTAAATGGAGCGTCGGAGGGGTGGGCTCACACCTCCACACCTCCATTTTGGCCAGCAAAGTGCAGGATGAATGTTGCAGAGCCTCTGTGGTTGTTTGTAAGGATGAACAACTTCCGTGGTGCTGCAAGATTTGTACTTTCAGAACTTGTTCGTAAACACTAGGGGGCGTTGATCGTGTAACTTTGAATGTTCGCTAAGAGAACGCTCATAACCCAGGGATTACATGTAGTTGCCCATCTTAAAGCAAATGTTGGGCAGCTTACAATTGAAAAGTAAAAAATATATACAGCAATAAAAAAAAACAAAAGAAACAATATAATCCAAACCAGAAAAATCTGATGCCATATTTTCCAGATGCAATTATATCATTATATTCATTATCATTATAAAATGAGAATATCGTTATAGTCTTATCTTTTCGGATTTCACCCTAACATGATACTTGGGGGAAGAACCATGACTTTAAAGTTATTTTGACGATTAAAAGGGTGGGGCTTGTCAGATCTCTGAGGGGAAGATGTTTTATGCAGCAGGACTACAATGGAGAAGTGATACTTCCAACGAGCACAAGATAGCAATCTTATGGGAAGGGATCTGGAGCATGGCCATACTATCTGCTCTGGTGGACAGGCAGATGCCATTGGAGAAAGATAGTCCTGTAGGGAAAGTAGGGTTTTCAAGATGATAACCAGTAACTTGAATTGCACCTGGGAATTAATGCAGCCCATTCAACAAGGTTATAATATGGCAGATACACCATGCCTCCAAAGACAATTTCCAACTCATTTTTTTTGTTTGGTGGTGGTGGGGATGTTTGGAGATGTTAGGCTTTAGCAACAGAGGATGACAAATGAATTAGATAATCCAAATCCCTTCTAGATGAGATCCAGATCTTGGCATCAGAGTGAAATTGCACAATATTATAGTGGGATCTGGATGGAAGTTCTTTCTGGTCATATTAAGCCTCTCTGCAGTGTTTAGTAACTATGATGGCATCCTTCTGGGCCACCTGTGACAATTTGAAGTATAAGTTCACAGTAGTTCTGAAACAGGAAGTTCTCCTCAGTGATTACTGAGGAGGGAGGTTGAATCTTATTGTACATTTTCATAAAACTACTGGGGGAAGTTATTCAGTTTGAGATGAAGTATCATTAATCTTCTGGTGATAGTCAATGTTTATTGCCACTCAAAGCAGGAAATGTTGTGGATGTACTTATTTGCCATTAGAAACAGATGAATTAGATGCCATAAAAAAAGGTTTAATATGAATTCCAGGAAGATGGGCATGTTGTTCATAGGAGGAGAGTCACCTCTGGCTTTACTCCAATTCCAAGGTTAATTCTGGACAGGGTCACTGTCTCCTGAAGGAGCAGGTCTATTGGGACCTATTTGGGAGTTATCTTGGATTCCCAGCTCCTGTTCAAGCAGTAGGTGACGTCAGTATTGTTACCATAGAAATCTGTATCCTTATCATATGCTGCTCAGAGTCAACTTATTAATGAGAGGGATGGCATATAAAACAAACAAACAACCAGACTATTGTAACACATTTTACATGGAGTCGGAGATTCTCATGTAGAGATTCTCAGTCATCGATGTCATGGTTGTCCCAAAGGTGCTTTTTTCAGGAGGCAACTGGACTTTCTTGTTTTTTCTTTTGAAGACGTTTCACTTCTCATCCAAGACGCTTCTTCAGCTCAACTGAGTCTCTACAAACTTTTAGCTATACAATTTGTGATGGGGTGGGAGTAGGAATGGATTTCCAGAAAAATTGCAGACTACAGGAACCAGGAGCACTACTCAGGTGACCCTGAGGACAGGATAAACCTCCAAGTGCTTCAACGATCCTCTAAAATTACCAGCTGTCTGCAAGGAATATAAATATAAATCCTTCTCTTCCCCACTATCCTGTCAGAGCTGAAGAAGCTTCTTGGATGAGAAGCAAAACATCTTTAAAAGAAAAAATAAGAAAGTCCAGTTGCCTCCTGAAAAAAGCACCTTTGGGATTCTACCTGGAGCTATTTTTGAAAATGGCTTAAAAAGTACATTAGATATAAAATTCAGCAGGTCATCTCCTAATAGGGATAAAGATATTGAGCAACACAGCACTGATGCTTTATTTGCTTCACTGGCCATCAATTCATTCATATTATTTTTAAGATTGATGGTATGGCCTGCCTTTCTGATATTGCCTATTTTATTATATTATGCTTTATGTATTATATTTTTCTTGGGATATTTTTAAAAAGTGATTGGAGGAAATATATTCCTGTTTTATTGTAGAATATAGTTAGAGATAGTCCTCAACTTACGACCACAATTGAGGCAAAGATTTCTGTTGCTAAGCAAATACTGTTGTTAATTGAATTTTGCCCCATTTTATGATCTTTCTTGCCACAGTTGTTAAATGAATTGCTGCAGATGTTAAGTTAATAATAGGGTTGCTAAGAGAATCTGGCTTCCCCTTTGCTTGTCAGAAAGTGGGAAAAAGTGATCACATGATCCCGGGACACTGCAATTGTCATAAATTTGAGTCAGTTGCTGAGTGTCTGAATTTTCATCATAGGAATGCTGCAACAATTGCAAGTGTGAAAAAGAGCCATAAGTCACTTGTTTCAGTGCCACTGTAACTTTGAATGGTCACTAAATAAACGAATGAATGTTTGTTGTAAGTCAAGGACTACCTGTATTTAAACTCCCTAGAATCACTAGATTGGGCAACATTTCTATTTTTACATTCATACATAAATCTAAAAATTCCTTCCTGATTACAACAATTAAAAAGAAAATTGGCAAATTATCATCATTGCATCGTTACATTTAAATTACAAAGGCTTACTACTGTCTGTAATTACTTATCACTGTAGTATATATATATATATATATATATATTGCTTTAATTTATATGCCGCCCTTCTCCGGAGACTCAGGGCGGCTTACAATGCGTTAAGCAATAGCCTTCATACTTTTGTATATTTATACAAAGTCAGCTTATTGCCCCAACAATCTGGGTCCTCATTTTACCTACCTTTGAAAGGATGGAAGGCTGAGTCAACCTTGAGCCTGGTGAGATTTGACTTTGCAGTAATTGCAAGCAGCAGATGTTAATAACAATGCTTTAGTCCACTGTGCTACCAAGGCTCATATGTATGTATGTATTCAGGATTAATAAAAGTAGTAATTTTTACAAAGTTGTACAACAGAACATGAAAACTTTTTAAAAAGGTAGGTCCTTACTGCGGTCAGGCCCGGGTACAGCACGGAAACGGCATTGGTCACGTTGGTTGATGATCTCTGGAGGGCTCGGGACAGGGGGTGCTCCTCTGTCCTGGTCCTGTTAGATCTCTCAGCGGCTTTTGATACCATCGACCATGGTATCATGCTGCACCGGTTGGAAGAGTTAGGGGTGGGAGGCACTGTGTTGCGGTGGTTCTCCTCCTTTCTCTCTGACTGGTCGCAGTCTGTGTTGACAGGGGGACAGAGGTCGACCCCGAGGCCCCTCATATGTGGGGTGCCGCAAGGGTCGGTCCTCTCACCTCTCCTGTTCAACATTTATGTGAAGCCGTTGGGCGAGGTCATCCATGGTTTCGGGGTGGAGTACCATCAGTACGCTGATGACACCCAGCTGTACATCTCCACCCCGGATCACCCCAACGATGCCCTTGAAGTGATGTCCCGGTGCCTGGAGGCCGTACGGATCTGGATGAGGAGGAACAGGCTCAGGCTCAACCCATCCAAGACCGAGTGGCTGTGGTTTCCGACGTCCCGATATAGTCAGTTGGCGCCATCACTGACTATTGGGGGCGAATCATTGGCCCCCACGGAGAGGGCTCGCAACTTGGGCGTCTTCCTGGATTCACGGCTGTCTTTAGAAGAGCACTTGACGGCTGTGACCGGGAGGATTTTTCATCAGGTTCGCCTGATTCGCCAGTTGCGTCCCTTTCTGGATCGGGACTCGTTATGCACGGTCACTCATGCCCTCGTCACTTCCCGCCTGGACTATTGCAATGCTCTCTAGATGGGGCTCCCCTTGACGAGCACCCGGAGGCTCCAACTGGCGCAGAGTGCGGCCGGGTGGGTGATAATGGGAGCGACATGGTGCTCCCATGTAACACCTCTCCTGCGCGAGCTGCACTGGCTCCTGGTGGTCTTCCGGGTGCGCTTCAAGGTTTTGGTTACCACCTTTAAAGCGCTCCATGGCTTAGGACCTGGTTATCTATGGGACCGCCTACTATCACCAATAGCCTCCCACCGGCCAGTACGCTCTCATAGAGAGGGACTCCTCCGGGTGCCGTCAGCCAAACAGTGTCGACTGGCGGCCCCTAGGGGGAGAGCCTTCTCTGTGGGGGCACCTACCGTCTGGAATGAGCTCCCCCCGGAGATACGGAGGATCCCAGATCTGCGCACCTTCCGCCGCGCTGTGAAGACCTTTTTATTCCACCAGGCGGGCTTGGCCTAATCTCTTCCCTCTTTTTAATATGTAAATTTTAATGTTTTTAAATTATTGGGGTGTTTTAATCTGTCTGGGCCAAAATGATTTAATTTGATTTTATCTGGTTTTTAAATTTTTTGTATCTATGTATTTTATTGTTTGGCTGTTCACCGCCCTGAGTCCTTCGGGAGTAGGGCGGTATACAAATCAAATAAACTAAACTAAACTAAACTAAAGATCCCAAAGGTGTCTACCCAAGAATGAAACAAAACATAAATCTACATGAATATAAAATATCCATATCCACTATATATTTCAATCCACCATTGTTGCACGTATTTCCCATGATACTAATCTCACTATTTATAGTTTTAGATGACCATGTGGCAAGCTGAAAACTGTGCACTATATAGTATAATGAGGAGTGGCAGAAATGTGAGGCAAACTGATTTTTATCTACACGAGGACTGTCACAATCAAATACTCAGACTCAAATTTTGGAACCTGCCATGGAAACTTTGACAGCAATTAGTTAAAGAAGACTTTGATATTGAGACAGCATGGTGCCAAGAACAGGCAGCTTCTAACCCAGATCTGTTTAATTTGGTGTCTGATTGAGTACCACGCCCCAATGGCTTTGATCTTTCAAGGAAAAACTGGAAAGTATTCAATTGGATCTGAACCAACCATGACAGATTCCAATATTGGACATACAATGGAGCTGGTTGATAATACTAACTATGACTGTGGGAATGTCCTGCAAACTTTACATCATATTGTGATGGAATGTCCTCTCAGAAGGTTCCCTGGATCCCTGCAAGAACTACATAATCTCAAGGGCAGTTCTATCCAACGGCTAAACAATCTAGCTATCAGGCCATAGGCTAAGCCACTCTAGTAAATGCTCATGAATAATTTAATTTTATTCATAATTTTGTTCTTTGTATTGTGCTTTTTTAAAAATAACTTTCTGTTCTGGTGATTTGCATTTTGATACATTTTATATGCTGTTTTTGTGAATTTTATTCATTAATGCTGTTTCTGTTATGCCATACAATATATCTATCTATCTATCTATCTATCTATCTATCTATCTATCTATCTATCTATATATATATATATATATATATATATCTATAGATGTAGATATATAATTTATATTTCGCTCATAAAGAAAAAAATAAAGGGAGACTAGTATAGATCTATTTCAAGCTATTTAGCTCTCATCAGCTAGCCATACCTTACTTGGATTCGAACTTGGGCTGCCTGCATTTTAGGCAGTTGTATTAACCTCTGAGCCACAAGTTCTTCTCCCTTCATCAGCTTGAGCCAAGGGAGAGATTAAGTGTTTTTCTATCGAAATACACACACACACACAGAGGGGGAGGGGAGAGAGAGAGAGAGAGAGAGAGAGAGAGAGAGAGAGAGAGAGAGAGAGAGAGAGAGAGAGAGAGAGAGAGAGAGACGGGAATGCATTTATCTCTAGTTTAGGTTTTCTGTTATCATATGGTAACATTCTTCAGTTGTATTTAACATCATTTATGTCTTATTTGCAACCTGCACTGAAATATCTACTGTACTTATGAAAAAGAGATTATTAGTAGGGTCACATACTAATTCAGAAAAATATGCACCTGGAGCAGTTTAATAACAATCAATTTTATTGTCAGAACTGCCACCTCACACTTGCACTTTACATTTGCTTGATGCCAGTCTGCCATGAGTTTGGGGGGAGGGATGGGAGGGGGAAAGTTCACTACTCACCTTACTTCTAGAGACACAACTTCCAAGATCAGATAGCTGGGAACAGCATGCAGCTGCATACCAGCTAGCCCACAGTTGAAGAGACTGTTCCCAAAACACGTCATTTCAATAAGATTGAACAATGGGAGACCAGTGGTGGGAACTTACTTGGGGGGAGATAAATTTAGGGATTTTGGTGCACTAATTTCAGTTCTGGTTTTGCTTTACTGCATTCTGCTTGACCTTTAGTAAATAGGCATTGGTCTTACCTTGAAGGCCAAATTTCTTGATAATTGTGTCATCGTCCAGATGTGGGCTGCTTCAATCAGATCTGTTGCTGGCTGAGCCATAGTTTTTTTACCACGCCCCTTGCTCCTCCCTTTGAGGCCGTTTGGCGAAGGAGGCCACAGGAAAGATCTCCAACAGGAACCACCACCGTCAGAAATAGAAACTGGTCCAATAGGACAACTGGAAAATAAACTCCTTTAACATTAACAAACAAACTGTACTGGCCCCGAGACAGAGGGAGGGGTTGGACGATGACACAACTATCAAGAAATTTGGCCTTCAAGGTAAGACCAATGCCTAATTTCCTTGATCCAGTTGTGTCATCGTCCAGATGTGCGACATACCAAAGTTTTGGCAGTCCTAAGGGCGGGATGACGAAGGGCCTGGGGAGACCCCTGTCTGGTGCACCTGTTGCAAAACCTTCCTGCCAAATGCCACTTCCGCAGAAGCAAAGATATCTAACTTGTAATGTCTAATAAATGGCGAGGGGGTGGACCAGGTGGCCGCCCTGCAGACCTCCTCGAGGGAAGCCTGAGTTGCCCAGGTCGCCGATGTAGCCGCACTCCAGGTGGAGTGAGCAGTAATTCGACTGGGAATAGAGACTGCCTCGGCCTGATACACCGAGGCAATGCATGCTCTGATCCAACAACCAACAGTTGCAGAGGAAACCTTATACCCTAAGGAACTGGGCAAAAAGGATACAAACAAGGCCTCAGATTTTCAGAAAGGGGCAGTTCGTGTAATGTATATTTTTAGAGCCTTTCACACATCTAAGGTGTGCCACCTCCGCTCCAAGCTATGGGAAGGTCTAGGACAAAAATTGGGGAGAATAATGTCCTGAGTCCTATGAAAGAGTGAATTAACTTTGGGAATAAAAGAGGGATCCAGTCTTAAGATGACAGTGTCAGGTCTGAAGATATAGAGATCTTCTCTAAAAAGAGAGAGCTGCCAGCTCTGAAATACGGCGAGCTAAAGTTATGGCCACTAGGAAAGCTACTTTAAGGGTGAGGAAACGAACGTGGACCGTGCGGAGAGGCTCAAAGGGAGATGCAGTTAAGGCGTCAAGGACTTTGGGTAAATCCCAAGTGGGATACTTATGAATTGAGGAAGGCCGTAAGAGCCTGACTCCTCTTAGGAATTTTTTAATAACAGGGTGGTGAGTGAGTGGCTGTTCAGAGGGACTGAATAAGGCCGTAGACAGTGCCGCCACATGCCTTGTAAGGGTGCTGTGGGCCAGACCGCGGTCCAAGCCATCCTGCAGGAATTCTAGGACCTGGGGAGGGGAGGCTGAAAGAGGATTGACCTGGTGGGACCTACACCATCTTACAAAAGCTACCCAGGTGATATTGTAAAGTCTAACTGTGGAACTGCGTCTACAAGCCTGTACAGTAGGAATCACCCTATCTGAATACATGTCCCGCTTTAGGAGGGTCCTTTCAAGTGCCAAGCAGTCAGTTGGAGCCACTGAGGTTCCGGATGGATCAAGACTCCTTGCCGCAGGACGATCTGGTCTGATGGAATCCTCCAATGTTGTGATATGGAGAGATTGACCAGATCCGCAAACCACAGGCGCTGTGGCCAGTGTGGAGCTACGAGGATTATTTCCGCTCTGTTGGCGACCACCTTCTGAAACAGAGCCTGGATCAGAGGCAGAGATGGGAAGGTGATCTGTCCCCGTCCACACACACACACAAAAACAGCCAGCCGAGGGTTAAGAAAGTACTTGGCACGCACACAGGTCGCTATCTCAAACTTGGCAGCAATATAATCACCGTCTGCCAAGAGCTTTTACTGCAACAGATAACAGAAAATTACATACGCATTGCAAATAGTCCAGCAAAAACAATATCCCTTTCGGCAGCTTCAGACGTTGTTCAAGTGACTAGCCAAAGTTCGTTTTTGTTCGTCACGGAGGTTTACCAGCCACCACCCTCTCTTATATAGTCTCTGGGGTGTGGTCCAGTGACTCAGTTCTAATCCCTAGCACGCCTCCTTAACTGCTGCAACCGTTTATCACGCCTTCGTTGGCGTGCGTCTAGGAATGACGGCTCTCCTTCGCTCTCATCCGAGACACCTGGCTCCTGGCTAATCTCCTCTCCCTCGGCCGGCACCTGAGACAGTGCCAGAGGGGAGGGGCCTGGAGAGGGAGGCCTGGCTGACTCCTCTTCCTCATGTTCGGAGCTTTGTTCCTCCGATGAAATAGGCTCAGAGGGCGGGGCCACAACAGAAGGCATAGTGAAGACCATGTGAGTCGGAGAGCATTGATCCCTTCCGCTCCTGGAGTCGGGAACCTCGAGAAGAAGTGAGGAAGTTGAGTGTTCAGATTCGTTGCGAAGAGGTCTATGTACGGAAACCCAAACCTGTTGCATATCGCTTGGAAAATGTCAGGATGGAGCTGCCACTCGGCATTGTCTATCTGGATCCTGCTGAGGAAATCTGCTTGGGTGTTCTCCTTCCCTGCTATGTGATCTGCTCGGATGGAGAGGAGATGTTGCTCGGCCCACTTGCCTAGACGAAAGGCTTCCTCCATAAGATGTCTTGAGCGAGTCCCCCCTTGACGATTGACATGTGCTTTTTTTTTTAATTTGATTTATATGCTGCCCTTCTCCGGAGACTCAGGGCGGCTTAAAATGCGCTAAGCAATAGCCTTCATCCTTTTGTATATTTATACAAAGTCAGCTTATTACCCCACAACTGGGTCCTCAATTTACCTACCTTAGAAAGGATGGAAGGCTAAGTGAACCTTGAGCCTGGCGAGATTCGAATAACAGGGTGCTTTAGACCACTGTACTACCAAGGCTCTATAGCTTTTGCAGCTATGTTGTCTGTCAGCACCAGAACATGATGGTTTTGAACAAACTGTTGAAACTGTGTGAGAGCCAGGCGGATGGCCTTCAGTTCTAGCCAATTTATGGGTTGGTCAGATCTGATGGAGACCAACGACCCTGAGCCACATGCGATTCGAGATGCGCTCCCCAGCCATGGAGACTGGCGTCTGTCGTGAGGGTCCATGAAAAGGCATCCCTTGTCTAGAGAAGGCAATGTCCACCAGTGTAGTGATCGCCTGACTGATAGTGGGACTCTGACAGTGGCCATGGTGTGAGCTTGTCGCTTCCATTGGAAAGGCAGTAGAAACCACTGCAAGTGTCGAGTGTGAAGGCGTGCCCAGGGGACGATCTGAATGCAGGAGATCATTTTGCCTAGAAGTTTTGACAAGGTGGCCAACGGAACAGAAGAGTTTTTGTGAATGTGAGCTATCATGTCTTTGATGTCGGCTCGTCGTTCCAAGGACAGGTAGACTGTGCCTTGATGTGTATCTATAATGGCACCGAGGTGGACAAGTCTGTGGACTGGTACTAATTGGCTCTTTTTGTAGTTGACCAGGAACCCGTGTTCGTTCAAGGTTCCAATTGTGATGTTTAGATTGTGTAAGGCTTGGTCGTAAGAGTGAGCTAGAATCAAAATATCGTCCAGGTAAGCCTGGAGCCTTACCGGTTGTTGTCTCAGGTGAGCTGCTACTACCGCCAGTATCTTTGTGAAGACCCTTGGGGCTGATGCCAGTCCAAATGGAAGGGCTCGGTACTGTAGATGTTTTCCTGCTTAGCTGAAGCGGATATACTGTCGATGCTTTGGCAGAATGGGAATGTGAATGTAAGCCTCCATGAGATCTATGGAAACTAGAAAGTCGTTGGGACGAATCCCCTGAAGAATAGAGGTTAGTGAACACATTTTGAATCTGCGATACACTATATAAGAATTGAGAGACTTTAAATCTAGTATTGCCCTCCACCCCCCCGACCGTTTCGGAACCACAAACAGGATAGAGTAAAATCCTTGCTTCCATTCGCTTTGGGGAACCTCCTATATGCAGGAGGTGCTGAACAGCTTGGTCCATCAGTTGGCGTCTGGAGTTGCTGCTATAAGGTGGGCATTGAATGAAACAGGTCGGAGGTGTGGAGAGAAATTCCAGAGGGAGGCCAAATGTTACTATAGAGAGGACGCAGAGGTCTGGGATTGAGGCTTTCCACCTGTCTGCGAAGAGAGCCAGGCGGCCTCCAATGGGAGGATTTGGCGATGAATCACTTATGGCCATGGGACTGGCGGTAGCCGGAGCCGCGAAAGGACCACTTAGACTATGTGAATTGTCTGCCCCTATCCCGAAAGGACTGACGGTCCGAGGACCAGCTTGATCTCTGAGGGTAACCCTGCTGGGAGGTGCTTCCTTGGTAATAGGGACGAAAGGATGCCCTCCTGTAATAAGGAGAGGATCGTCTGTCAACACGCGTAGATGTTGAAGGCAGAACCTTACGCTTGTCCCGTGTTTCAATAAGGAGAGGATCGAGTGACTCACCAAATAATTTCTCTGCAGAATATGGAGCTGCAGCCAAACGCCATTTGGCCCGAAGATCTGCTGGCCACTGACGAAGCCAGATCATCCTGCGGGCTGATACAGTAGAGGCTAGGGCTCTAGAGGCGAATTTGACCGAATTTAGAGTGGCATCAGTTGAGAATTGAGTAGCAGCTATGATTTTATTAATATCCTGATGGAGGCAAACCTCACTAGGGGGCACTCTTGCTTGCAATTGCTGAAGCCAAAGGATGGTTGATCGGTTGAAAAAGGAGGCTGAGGCAGACGACTGAATTGCCCATGCTGCAGCCTGGTGGTTCTTTTTGTTTAAAATTTGTTTAAATTTCTATACCGCCCTTCTCCAATATAGGACAGGAAGTCTAATTTTTTATCCTCTGGTCGTAGACCTTCAGAAGTATCCCGTCACATATGAGGAGGGAGATGAGAGAGCTGCTACAGGGCTGTCCACTGGGGGGACTTGCAACAGTTGAGCAAATTTGGGTGCAACCGTGTAATATTTCTTATCTGAGGCAAGGGCAGAGGCCATGGTTGCAGGGCTAGACCATTGTTTCTTAACGATGTCTGTGAATAATTGAGGGATTGGAACAAAGGATTGTTCAGGAGTAGGTTCAGAAAAAAGTCCTTTTTTATGACCCTGGTGAGCTTCTTGCATTTCCTTAATGTAATCATCATTGTCTAGAACTGCAGTAATGTGTGCCTTATGTAACAGAGATTTAAATTTGTTTGGGGGAAATAAACCTGTAAAGGCAGGTTGATCCTGAATTATGCCCTCATCATCTGATAAATCAGAATGGTGATCCACCTCCAATGCAAAGGATTCACTTGCTCTAGAAGCTGCAGGGGAATAAGAGCCAGTGAGGCTAACTGCAGGAGAGACTCTAGCATGAGTGGAATGCTCAGAAATTATTGAGACAGAACAATGGCTTTTACAGGCATCCGCCACTTGAGAGGCGATTGCCCGATCAATTAAGACCTTTAAGCTTTCAGGCAGATTTTTAAAAGGGTCTTGCAAGGGCAACTCCCTTGCAGCATGAGCTGGTGTCACATTTCTGCCAGAATCAGGAGTAGCAGGAGTAATTAATTGACTTGCAAATGGATTTTGCAGAGTGCCTTGTTCTTCCTGTATAAGAACCCCCCCCCTCACCTTCTGAAGACTTGGTAGTACAGGGGTTTAAGGCACCCTGTTATTAAGCTTATTAAGACCAGCTGTCTGCAATTATTGCAGGGTTCGAATCTCGCCAAGGCTCAAGGTTGACTCAGCCTTCCATCCTTTCTAAGGTAGGTGAAATGAGGACCCAGTTTGTGGGGGCAATAAGCTGACTTTGTATAAATATACAAAAAAAAGGATGAAGGCTATTGCTGAGCACATTGTAAGCCGCCCTGAGTCTTCGGAGAAGGGCGGCATATAAATCAAATGAAAAAAAAAAAAAAAAAGACGAAGCCTGGTGAACTTCAACAACAGGGAGGGGGGGAGTAGCAGGGGAAGGAGAAGTTTCCTTGCTGGGCACATGAACAATAGCCTTTGTAATGTGCTTCTCTAAAGCCTCATGTCTCCGTTCCAAGTCTTTTTCTTCTGCTTTAGAAGGGTGCTTGCATTTGCAAGCTGATTTTTTTCCTGGAGACATGTTATTTCCCTCCCCTTGGGAAGAACGCTCTGCCATTGCAATAGTATACTCACTGTGACCAAGATGTCGACTGGAAAGATTTAGTTTCACTTTCGCCACGTGGTAAGATAAACAAAAGTCAGAGGTTCTGGCATTTGCTCAATGGCTGCCAGGTAACACGTGAGCAGGATATACGCTGCTCTAGAGGTGACTGTCCAGGAGAACCTAGAAACAGCCCCTGTTAAGCGCCTTCACAGCCACAAAAATTCCAGGCTGTAATATTGCCACGTGGAGAGTGCAAGGAAACCTTACAACTCTTCTCCTGTAGAAGCTCCGTTGGTGGTATAGGAGAATTGAGGCCAAAAACGTTGAAAAAACCTCCTATGGGCTCGTTGGTGGCAAAGCGGCAATTAGTTGTTTCCTGAAGTGCCGCGGCGCTTCAAAGGACCGCCCTACAGCTGACTTGCGGTCTGGGAGCTGAGGGCTGCGGTGGCCAATTTTAGCGATTCTGGGGTTTTCCCCAGAAATTCGCTATAAACGTTGGTGGCAAAATGGTTTAAACCCCCTGCACTTTCGTTGGTGGTATAGGGCTAAAAAGCCCCACCAAAGGAAAAAAGTTTTAAAAAGGCGCACGAAAAAGGCTTCCAAAATGGCCGCCACCTGGAGCAAGTGAAGCCTGATATAACAGGTTGCTCCAATACAGGGTATACCGGTAGGCTACAAAAATACAAAAAAAAAATTTAAACTAGCCTAGTAGACCGGTACCCTCGGAAAAAATACAAGTTAAATTTAAAAATTAAAATGAAATGAAGAAATAAGAAATTAAAAGGTCAAAAAGCTTACAATTTAAATGCAATCAAACAGACCTGGGCTGAGAGCCAGATCTGTAGGAGATGTTACTCTCAGGCCGACTGAGCCTAAACTGGGCCTCAAAGGGAGAAGCAAGGGGCGTGGTCAAAAAACTATGGCTCAGCCAGCAACAGATCTGACTGAAGCAGCCCACATCTGGACGCTGACACAACTGGATCAAGAAAATCTATACCTTTCTTTCTCACTAAATGGAATCAAGGATCGTTCTTACTTAAAGGCTCAAGATGAGGCAGGACTGACATTTATTTTAAGTCAATGGCTATCATGTGGACAAGCCTGATTTTTATCAGCCCAGATTGGCAATAGACAGCTTTTTGCTCTCCTACACTACATGTACATTATGTGATGGTTCTGTCTGTTAAGTCAATAGGAAGTTGAAGAAATTTCAAGGTTGCCACATACATTCTTATGGGCTTGACATGACTAATCTAACATATATGAATAGAAATGTTTGTTCCATTTCATTTCTGTGTATTTCTTTTAACTTTTACATGAAATTGCATAGTTTTTTATGCTTACTTCGCTTAATGTATATGTATTTCTTTTTTTTTTATTGCAAAAGTTTTACAATTACATTTTCACCCCTTTTCCCCCCGCCGCCTCCCCCCCAGACTTCCCAACCTCCCTAACCCTCCCCTCCCCCCAGACTTCCCTATAATATACTCATACTCATAAAAAACCCTTAATATAACACTTATATATAAACTTGAACCCCTCCCTCCCCTGCATAATTTTTCTCTTTACCTCATTACATTAAAATATTTCCAATACATTATTTTCAAATAAAAGCTATTTGATACTTTCTAGTTTGATATTTGTTCTGAACATATTCTATCCACCTTTTCCATTCCCATTCATAAGTCTCTTGTGAACAATCTTTTAAATATGCTGAAATCTTCGCCATCTCTGCAAAACTGGCCATCTTCAAAGTCCATTCCTCGATAGTGGGCAAAGCTTCATTCTTCCAGTATTTACCTATCAACAATCTTGCTGCTGTTATCATATACAATATCAATTTTGTTTCACCCAATGTAAAACCCTTAACTATACCCAATAAAAACAGTTGTGGAGAAAATTGAATTTTTTTCTTCAAAACATTCTGCATGACCCACCAAATTTTTATCCAAAAAGCCTTAACTTTCCTACAGGTCCACCAAACATGATAATACGTAGCATCCAAACATTCACATCTCCAACATTTTGGCTGAACATTAGGGTACATACATGACAACTTTTTGGGATCTAAATGCCATCTATAAAACATTTTATAGAAATTTTCCCTCAGGTTCTGCGACTGTGTAAATTTAACATTCTGAACCCAAATTTTTTCCCATGTTTCCAACATCACTGGTTCTTCAAAATTTTGTGCCCACTTAATCATACAATCTTTAACTAATTCAGTTTCTGAGTCCCTTTCTAGCAAAACATTATAAAGCCTTTTGATATGCATTGGACCTTTCTCTCTTATATGTCTAACCAATTCTTCCTCATGCAACATAATACCAGTTTTTTGGTCCTCTTTCCATCTCAATTGTAATTGATTATATTGTAACCAAGTTAAATTAATCCCTTCGTCCAACAGTGTCTGCAATGTCTTCAGCTGCCATCTGCCCGCATCTGTAAAAAGAACCTCTTTGTATAAAACCCCCCCGAGTGACATTATATTTGTATTCCACAAAGTATGACCAAGATCCAGCCATAGCGGTATTTTATAATCCCATTTGAGTCGATGCTTCTTCCAAACTCTCATCAAAGAGTCTCTAAGTATATGACTTTTAAATACTTTATCAACTTTGTCATCATAAAATAAGTAAGCATGCCATCCAAATTCAAGATCAAAACTTTCTGCATTCAATATTCCAGCCTTTTTACTTCCAAACCAATCACTTGTTAAAGTTAAAGCTGCTGCATCATAATATAGCTGTAGGTTTGGAAGTTTAAGACCTCCTCTTTCTGGAACATCTTGCATAATTTTCAATTTCACTCTCGGCTTCTTCTCGTTCCAGACAAACTTATTCACACCAGACTGCCAAACTTTCAGTTGTTTATCACTTTTAAGCACCGGAATCATTTGAAACAAAAAAAGAAATCTTGGCAAAATATTCATCTTAACTGCTGCTATTCTTCCAAGTAGAGACAGCTGCAGTTTTTTCCAAGTCTCCATATCTTTCTGCACCTCTCGCCACAACACCTCATAGTTATTTTGAAACAATTTCATGTTTGATTCTGCAACCTGAACTCCTAGATATTTTACCTTAGGTACAGTCTCAAAACCTGCCCTCCTTTCAAGCTCACGTTTACGATCTTGTGTCATGTTTTTAGCTATCATTTTAGTCTTTTTTGGATTCAATCTAAAACCTGAAACTTTACCATAGTCTTGTATAATGTCCTTCATCAAGATTATTGATTCCATTGGTTGTGATAGGGTAACAACCAGATCATCTGCAAATGCCTTTATTCTGTAATCCTCTTGCCTAATCTTTATACCTTTCAAGATATTAGAGTCCCGTATTGTATTTAGCAAGACTTCTAGTGTTAAAATAAATAAAAGTGGGGACAACGGACATCCCTGTCTTGTTCCTTTTTCAATTTTAAACTCTGTTGTCAGACTTCCATTAATAATGATCTGTGCCTTTTGCTCTTGATAAATTGCCGAAATCGCCTGTATAAATTGATCCCCAAAGTCCATCTTTTTCAAAGTCTTTAATAGAAAATTCCAATCCACTCTATCAAAGGCCTTCTCTGCATCCAAAAAGACCAGCACTGCAGGGATCTGTTTATTCTTCTCAAGATATTCCAATAAATCTATTACTTGCCTTACATTGTCCTTCATATATCTGCCCTCGATAAATCCCGCTTGATCATCATGAATCACCTTTTGAATTACTGGCATCAACCTGTTGGCTAGTACTTTCGCAAAAATTTTATAATCTGTATTCAAAAGAGATATTGGTCTATAGTTCTCTGGTTTTTTAGGACCGATTTGTTCTTTTGGTATCAAAGATATGTAAGCTGTTGTCCATGATGAGGGTATTTTACCCCCTTGCTGAATATTGCAAAATAAATCTCTAAGTTGTTCCACCATTTCAGCTTGCAAAGTTTTGTAATACACTGCAGTCAAGCCATCCGTGCCGGGAGCTTTGGCTATTTTTAACTGTTTAATTGCTACTATTATCTCCTCCTCTGTTATAGGATAATTCATTCTTTCCTTTTGTTGATCAGTAATTTTTGTAACTCTTTTATCGTTTAAATATTTTTCTGTAAGTCCATTCTGCACCTCCTCTTTAGCATATAATTTAGTATAATAGTCCACAAAAGCTTCTTTAATTAATTTTTGTTGAAAGATTTCTTTCCTTCCAATATCAATACTATCAATAGTCCGTATACTTTGTTTTTTCCTCAATGTGTAAGCCAACCATCTGCCCGGTTTATTAGCGTTACAAAATGTGTTATGCTTCGCATATTGTAAGTTTGTTGCAACTTGTTCCGCCATAAGCATTTGAAATTGGTCTTTCAAAAGTTTTATAGCACTACGTATTCTTTCATCTGTTGGATTTTTAATAAGTAACTGTTCTTTATTCTTTATTTCTATTTCCAGTTCAGATCTTTTCTTTTGTCGGAACAGTCTATGTTTAGAGTTCATGTAGATAAGTACCCCTCTCATATAAGCTTTACTTGCATCCCACACAATTTCAATTGGGGTACCTTTATTCAAATTTATTTCAAAAAATTCTTTCAAATGCTTTTTAAGTTCTGTTGTATTTTTTTCATATCTAAACAAATTCTCATTTAATCTCCAAGAGCGTCTCTCAACCTTGTCCATCTCAATTTCTATCCATACTGGGCTATGGTCAGTCAAAGTTCTTGGAAAAATCTTTGTTCTTTTTGTCTTAACAAGTAAATCATCTGTCAACAAAATAAAGTCAATCCTAGAGAAGGATCTATGTCTGTCAGAAAAAAAAGTATAGTCCAATTCTTTTGGATTATGTATTCTCCAAATATCTTTTAGTTCCATATCTTCTTTCATGTCAAAAAAGGTCTGTGGTAATCTGATTCTAGACTTTGCCAAACTCTTTTTATCTAATTTAGAGTCGATTACTCCATTCCAGTCTCCCATAATTAAAATAGATCTGTAATCCCATTGCAATATTTTAGTATGTAACATCTTGTAGAAATAATCCTGTTGTTGATTGGGAGCATAAATCCCAATCAGAAGAATTTGGCCATTTGCTGTAGACAATTCAATTGCTACAAACCTACCATCTTCATCTGTTTCTATAACTTTAGCTGTTAACTTTTTATTTACATAAATTACCACACCATTCTTTTTTTGCGAAGTTGAAGATATAAAATGTATTCCTAGTTTGGAGTTTATCAAATATTTTTGATCTTGAGTTGTGATATGCGTTTCTTGTAAACAAATTATATCATTATTAAATTGTTTCAAATATGTAAATAATTTCTTCCTTTTCTGTGCTGAATTCAACCCATTAACATTCCAGGATAAACACTTAAACATCATCAGCCTCTTTCTGGAGCAAAGAGCAAAATAATTGAAGATCATCCGAAAGCTTCGATCTCGCTCCTCCCATAGCTCCGGTCTCTTGTGCAGTACTCTTATCTGCCTCCTTGTCTTGTCTTTCCTGTTGTTGTTGTTGCTTTTGTTTAAGTAACTTAGCTTGAGCTCGAGTTATACATTGATCCTTAACTTCAATCATCCGAACCGGGTCCAAGATTGGAGAAGATTCCAGCAAGGGCTCATCCAGAAAACCTCCTTCTGCACCTTGCACTTCTTCTAATTCCTGCTTAGACTGTTCTTGCAGTTCTCGTTGAGGTTGCTTCTCTTCACTCTCTTTAATTTCCAAAACTGTAGATGTACGTGGAGATGGTGTTCTTTCCTTAAGAATAGTAGTGTAGAAGTGCTGTGCCTTCTCCACGGTATTCAAACGGTATCTTTCTCCCTTGTATCTGAAAATTATGCCAACTGGTGCGTCCCACCGGAAAGGTATCTGTAAATTTTGCAATTCCTTAACAAGAAAGCCAAATTCTTTTCTAGCTTTCAGCATTTTAGGAGGCAATTCTTTATAAATTCCAATTCGTGAGCCCCCCACTTGTACAGAAGTGTAAAAGGATTTTTGCAGGATATCGTTTCTTATTTCTCTATCTGTAAAATATATGACCACATCTCTAGGTAATTGTCTTTGTCTGGCCACCCAAGAGTTCACTCTGTAAATTTTGTCTATTTTGTGAAAAACCACATCTGGATTAACTTGTAAAATCTTAGCCAGGGCCTCAGAACAAACTTGTCTCAAATCCTGTCTTTCCTCCTCTCGAATTCCTCGAAGCCGTATAGCAAACTCCATTGCCCTGAATTGTATCATGACAATCTCGTTTTCAACTCTTTGCATTTTATTGTCAACATCAGCAATTTTATAATCATTGTCTTTCATCTTAACATTAACTTCTGATTTAAGTTCTTCAACTTTAAAATCAACTTTCCCAATAAATTCTGCCAGGCCAGATGCCACTTCTGATATTTTTTTGGTCACCTTGTTTTGATTCTGTTTCACCATATCTTTAACTTCATTAATTTCCTGCATAAACTCCTGATGTGATTTTTGAAGTTTATCATCTATCTCCTGTTGAGATTTTTGAAATTTGTCATCCAAAGTTCTAGAAATAAATTCTTTTAAATCTCCCACATCAAATTCTTTTTTCTGAGTCTGTAGCTGTTGAGCAGGGGGAAGCTGCGTTTCATGTTTGTGTGTGGGGGATCCCCCCCCCCGTTGCCTTCCCTTCCTGCTTCTTTGAAGCCATCCTGCCACGTGATCTAGTTTTTCTAAAGAGGGAAGTTCCTTTTCCTTTCCCTCCTGCACAAAGACTTCTAAAAAAGTCCCCCAGATTTGATCAAATAAAGGTTGAAGTAAAGCAAAGTCAAGTATTAAAAAGGGAGAAATTTTCCACTTGTTTCTCTTATTACAAACAAGGCAACTTTGTAGCAACTTGGAAACTTTGTAACAAAACAAGATAACTTCACCAATCCACACTCGCTGGCTCGTTAACTCTAAGGCTGAACGCCATGTTTTTTCAAAGCACTTTCACTCATTCGCATTTTTCTCAGTTTAAAAAGTCAACAAAGCGCTAATACTTGCGTTTCCAAGTTTCAGAATTCAGGTAATTTCGCTGTTTATTAAAGCTGGTTCTTTTCGCTTTGAGTTTCCTGCAGCCGGCTTGTTCTGCGAAAGCAGAATCGTCCCACGTCGCCCGGAGTTTCAGCAGGTTGGGAGGGAGCCACGCCTGTTCTCTCCCCAGAAACTTCCCTGGGGGGTTGCAGGGGCTCGACCTGTGCCCTACGATCTCTTCTTCCTCAATCCTACGGATTTGGAAGTTTTCGAGCCGCTTCTTCGTCTCGGAGCGGCTCTATGGGCGGCGGGGCTGGCGGAGCTTCAAAAGGCGCCGCCATCGCCGAAGACAGGGAAACCGGAAGTCAATGTATATGTATTTCTTAATATGTACATTTTAGCAAATGACTTTTCCTAAAATATTTTCTGCATGTTTTATTATTTTATATTTTCCTTATGGGAAAAAATTATTTAATACTCATAGTTTTTGGTACTCATCGTGCCTCCAGGAACCAATTATAAGTATTGCAGTACCACTGTAAATACAGAAGATATAGCTTCTAGAATTCAAACAGAAAGTGCCAAGTGAGATAAAATTCCACAACTACTATTCTAACTTCTGTGAAATGATACTTACACTTACAGCAAAAGCAGCTTGGTAAGTGACTTCAGGTGGAAAGGTAAATGAATGTCCCGTTGTTACTGGACTGCTGGGTGGTGGGGTTACAATTAGTCCAGTGGTACTAATGTGAACCTATTAACAGCAGATACATTAAACATAATTAATGTCCCATCCAGAATATCCATTCATTCCATAAGTGAACGAAGTGAAATACTTTTACAACAAAATATTACTTTTATATTTAATATAAATTATTTCTAATCTTAAATTTATATGCATTTCATTTTAAGTACAAATATGTAATACAAATAAAAGTTATTGTTAATATTTTTGAGGTTTCTTTGAAATTTATTAATATAGTAACAATGGTCCTTTCATCCATTTTTGTTAATTTTAATGATTGCATTTTTAATGCTTAATTTTTTTAACACTCTTAATTGTTTTATATTGTACCATATAATATTGTAAACTGCCCAGAATCACTTGATAGTGAGATGGGTGGAATATAAATTAAATGAATAAATGTACTTTTATCAACTTAATCAAAGATTTTTTCTCTAATGCATTCCTATACTGAATAAACAAACTCTGTCTACTAGACTGCAATGTTAATTGTGGTATCACTTTCAAATACCATTTTTGGCAAGCTTCAACCCAGCTTGAAAAACTGGGTTGGTGCCCGCTTTATAACTGTTGTGACTTATGACTCTGATGGGCTTCATTACAGTCGTAAGTCAAGGACTATCTGTACCCAAATTTTCCTCCAATTCTCAATTTGGGAAGGGTGAACAATCATTCCAATCTGTTTATATCTGGAAGATATAAATTTATTTAACGTTAGCTAGAAAACATTTAAAAGAAAACATTTAAAAGATAACCTATTTACACTAAGGAAAAAACCTTATGTAAAAAGCAAGAACAGCTGTGCCAAAGGTGCTTTTTGAAGAGGCAACTGGACTTTCTTGTTTTTCTTTGAAGACATTACCCTTCTCATCCAAGAAGCTTCTTCAGTTCTGACAGGATGGTAGGGAATGGAAGTATTTATATTCCTTGCAGACAATTGGTCATTTGCATTCTTTTAGACTCCTTGAGGTCACCTGGAGGTTTATCTGTGTCATCAGGGTCACCTGAGTAGTGCAAATGGGTGTTGAGCCTTCTTGGAACTGTTGAAAGGACTGTGTTGTAGACTAGAGATAGATGATATCATATTCCTCCCCCTTTGTTGAGAGAGGGCTGTTCAATTTTGACATAGATGGCCTCTTTGACCCCTCTTTCAAACCAGCGGTCCACTCTGTCCAAAATGTGGATTTTGCTGTCTTCAAAAGAGTGGCTTTTGTCTTTTAAATGCAAATGGACTGCTGAATCTTCTCCTGATGGGTTTGTTCTCCTATGTTGTACATTAGGAAAACAAAGCAACTACTTCATAAACGCATAGCACAACATAGGAGAATAAACCCAACAGGACAAGATTCAGCAGTCCATCTGCATTCACAAAGGGGGAAGGATACGACATCATCTATCTCTAGTCTACAACACAGTCTTTTCAACAATTCCAAGAAGGCTCCATACCCATTTGCACTACTCAGGTGACCCTGACGACACACTTACACCTCAACGACTCTCTAAAAGAATGCAAATGACCAGCTGTCTGCAAGGAATATAAATCCTTCAATTCCCACCATCCAGTCAGAGCTGAAGAAGCTTCTTGGATGAGAAGTGAAACGTTTTCAAAGAAAAACAAGAAAGTCCAGTTGCCTCTTGAAAAAGCACCTTTGGGACAACTATGACCTGGATGACTGAGAATCTCCATAGACAAGAACAGCTGTCTTCAGATAACAATGCTTAATAATTCAAGATTATCCTTTAATAAATAAGATTTGCTTATTTTAATACAATTATAAAAATATTTAGATCAATAATTATACCCCATTTATTTTGACAATATTTTAAACTGTCATTTAAAAAGCCATGATATACCTTGATTTCTATTTAGAATTACCTGAGAAGGTGCACTACAAGAAAGGCCTGAAAGCTCAGTTATCCGTGCTGCAGCAGTTGGATTACTGGAGCTGATGAGAACAGGAGGGCTGATTTCCATTGAATGACGATTCTGAGACAACTGTGAAGCCTTATTGGACATGGTAAGGGAAGTAAAAGAATGGCGTTTTTTGGTATTCTTTTTCACATCAGTATGCTTTTGAACTGAATTGCAATGGGATGAACCAGAGGTGCCTTCTCCAGAATCTACTGTAGAAACTGATGGTTTGTCTAGTTCAATAAGTTGTTTTGCTGTTGAGTTAAACTGCAAGACAATAACCATAAATATTAACCCTATCATTTGATTAAAAGAAAATTTGTTAGCTCCATTGTAATTATATATTGTGCATTAAGTTTTATTTTTGTATCAATCCTAAATGTTTTATAATTCATTACATTTGGCTGCTCTATGTATGTAAATGTGAGAAGAGAAGAAATAGAATCTTTATTCTCTTTTTCACTGATTGTTTAATAATATTGAAAAAAATCTGTGAATTACTGCAATCATACTTATACCTCTTTGGGATCACAGCTAAAGTAATCTTTATGGTTAATTATTTCACAAAGTACAGCCACATATTGCTTGATTTCTAAATCATAGAAAACAGGATTCAAGTTGGTATGGGGTCTGCTTAAGTATATGTGCCTCTAAATTTATGGGGTGTAGATGCAGAAAAAGGCAGTTTTATCTGCAATTAAATCTGTTTATATTATCAGGAATTTACTTATTAAACAGACTTTTAAAGAGAAAAAATTAGAAAATTAGAAATTAGAAAAATTTCCTTCCAGGAAAAAATCACACATAAATATATATACACACCACATACATAAAGACAAAGGCCGCCGGTTATCTGTAAACTTTAACCTCTTTATTGCCAGTTATAAATTTAGAGGAGTAAATATATAATTTTTCAATCATTTTCTCATCTGTTCCTGTGAGTATCTCATCCATTATATTACATTACAACTCCCCAGGGCTGTGTGCTCTCTCCGCTTCTCTTCTCTCTATATATCAATGACTGCGTCTCAAAAGATCCCCCTGTTAAAGTACTGAAATTTGCAGGTGATACAACAGTGATTGGTCTCATTTGAGGCAACAACGAATCTGCATACAGATGGGAGGTTGAACAACTAGCTTTGTGGTGTGACCGGAACAATCTTGAACTAAACACACTCAAAACCATAGAAATGAGGCGTTGGACTTGCCGTGAACGCTCTTTCTCCAGGGGATGCGGAGTGGGTCAGAAGTGGGATGATCCAGCTCGTCTGGCCAATCACTGAGTCGGATAAACTTGGCCACGCCTACTCAGGCCTCCCTTCCTTCCAGTTTGTTCGACGAAGGCAGATCTGCAAAACAGTCTCAAGCCTAGAAAATACAAAGGAGAAATCGCAGACGGGAGGGGCTGACCCACTCCGCATCCCCTGGAGAAAGAGCGTTCACGGCAAGTCCAACGCCTCTTCTCCCACTGGGATGCGGAGTGGGTCAGAAGTGGGACATACCCAAGCTTGCTACTTCGTCGGGCGGGAGGTCTGCGAAGGTCGATGTCGAGGTGCCAGGTGAACCTGTTGGAGGACTCTCCGTCCGAAGGCTGCCTCGGCGGAGGCAAAGGTGTCCAAACGGTAATGCTTGATGAATGGAACAGGAGAGGCCCAGGTAGCTGCCCGGCAAATTTCCTCGAGGGAGGCCTGCGTGGCCCAAGCGGCGGTAGTAGCTGCACTCCGTGTGGAGTGAGCTGTAATATGACGTGGAATGGGGAGAGATCGTGAGTCATAAGCTTTGGAAATACAAGCTCGGATCCAACGCCCTATGGTGGCAGAAGAAACTTTGGATCCCAAAGATGAAGGTTGAAAGGAAATAAATAGGGCTTCGGAGCGTCTTGAAGGTGCGGTCCGAGAGATATATATTTTTAAAGCCCTGCGAACATCAAGGGTCCGCCATTTGTGTTCTAGCGGGTGAGATGGATTTGGGCAAAAGTTAGGCAAGATCACTTCCTGTTCACGATGGAACCGTGAGTTAATTTTTGGCACGAATGCCGGGTCCAGTCTAAGAATTACCCTATCTGGGTGTATCACACATAAGTCTGGCCTGACTGATAGAGCTGCCAGTTCAGAAATGCGGCGAGCCGAAGTTACGGCCACCAGGAAGGCCACTTTCATGGTTAGAAATCTAAGGGAGGCAGTCCGGAGAGGTTCGAAGGGTGGACCTGTCAAGGCTGACAATACATGTGGCAAGTCCCATGTGGGATATCGGTGTACCACGGGTGGACGCAGATTTCGTACCCCACGTAGGAATCTCCGGATGGAAAGGTGATGAGACAGGGGCACGCCGTCCCTGGGAGACAACACCGTGGCGAGAGCTGCAACATGCCGCTTGAGGGTATTATGCGCTAGACCCTTGCTGTAGCCATCATGGAGGAACTCCAACACCTGCGGAACAGAAGCTGACAATGGGTTAATTTCGCGCGCAGAGCACCACGAAATAAATACCTTCCACGTGATGTTGTAGAGTCTGATGGTGGACTCTTTCTTGTCAGCCTGCATCACCCGGATGACATCTTCTGAGTACCTCGCTTCCCTCAAGAGCAGCCCTTCAAACGCCAAGCGGTTAGGTTGAGCCACTGGGGCTCTGGGTGTAGAATTGTCCCTTGACTGAGGGACACCTTCTCCGGAGGGAGCCGCCAAGGGTCCGTCGTTGAGAGGGCTACGAGGTCGGAGAACCATGGCCTTCTTGGCCAATAGGGAGCGATGAAGATCACATCCGCTCTCTCGGCCACAATTCTGCGAAGGACCCGCGGAATCAATGGGATCGGCGGGAACGCATAGAGTAGCTCCTGAGGCCAGGGGCAACGGAGAGCGTTTGTGTCCTCTGCCCCCCGCGATGGGTAGCGCGTGAAGAATCGGCGTAGCTGTGCGTTCTCTGGGGATGCAAGGAGGTCTACCTGTGGCTGGCCGAACCGGAGACAGATGTCCCGAAACAGAGCGGGGCTGAGGCGCCATTCTGATGCGTCTATCGTGGTGCGGCTGAGATAGTCCGCCTGAAGGTTGTCCTTCCCTGCAATGTGATCCGCCTTGAGGGATTGAAGGTGGGATTCCGCCCACCTCCCGAGAAGAAGAGCCTCCTGCATCAAGGTCTTGGACCTTGTCCCCCCTTGGCGGTTGACATGTGCCTTTGCTGACACATTGTCTGTAAGCACTAGTAAGTGTTGTCCCTGCACCGTCTGATGAAAGGTCAGAAGAGCTAAGCGTATGGCCCTGAGTTCCAGAAGATTGATACTTGACCTCGCTTCTGTCGGGGACCATCGCCCCTGAGCGACCTGGGAACCCAGGTGCGCGCCCCAGCCCGTCAGACTGGCGTCTGTAGTCATAATCAGTGGATGTGTGTCCAAGAAGACGCATCCGTTGTCCAGAGCCGGGGATAGCCACCAGTGCAAAGACCGGCGTACTGACAGGGGGACCCTGATCTTGGATTTGGAGGCTGCTGTCCTTGCCCGCTGATAGGGGAGTAGCAGCCATTGAAGGCTGCGGGCATGAAGCCGAGCCCAGGGAACTATGTCTGTGCATGAGGCTAGTTTCCCCAGGAGACGGGACAATTCTAGCTTGGGAGCTGTCGGATCTTGTAACAGATGCCGAATCAGAGATCTGAGGCTGTCTTTCCTCTCCTGGGAGAGGAACACCTGTCCCACCTGCGTGTCTATGACTGCGCCTAGATGATTTATGCGCTGTTGAGGGACCAACTGACTCTTGGGCTCGTTGACTAGAAACCCATGATTCTGTAATATTTGCAAAGTGAGAAACACATTGGTTCTGGCTCTGTCGAAGGACGAGGCTTGTATTAAAATATCGTCCAGATAAGCCTGAATTCGAATTGGTACGGACCGCAGGTGAGCTATCAAGGCTGCCAGAATCTTGGTGAAACTGCGCGGGGCCGATGCCAGGCCAAATGGAAGGGCCCGGTATTGTAGGTGACGCCCCGCGTAGCTGAACCTGAGGTACCGCCGGTGAGCTGGCTCTATAGGTATATGAAGGTACGCCTCGGAGAGATCGATTGAGGCTAGGAAGTCTCCGGGTCTTATTCCCTCCAGGATAGATTTGAGCGTACTCATCCTGAACTTGCGGTACACTAAATGGGTGTTCAGGGATTTTAAATTTAGGATCGCTCTCCATCCCCCCGAGCGCTTCGGAACCACGAAAAGAATCGAGTAAAATCCCTGCCTCCATTGCTCCCGAGGGACGTCCTCCACAGCACTGATCTCCAGAAGATGCTGAATGGCGATCTCCATCAATTTTCGCTTGCTGAGGGAGCTGGAGACAGGGCAAGGCACGAAGCGGCTCGGAGGGCGGGAGAGGAACTCCAATGGGAGGCCGAATTCGATGATATGAAGAACCCATTGGTCTGTCGTACTGCGAGCCCATTCGGGGAGAAACAGGCTCAACCTCCCCCCAATGGGAGCTATCAAGCGAGAGTCACTTTTGGCGGCGGAACTGACGTCCGCCAGTTCCACGAAAGGGCCGTTTCTGAGGGGCGAAGGGTTTGGATTTATCCCTGTAGGAACCTCTATCTTGGGGACGAAAGGAACCCTGTGAGTAAGGTCTCTGACTGGGGCCCTCCTGGAAAAAATTACGGGCCGGGGGCCTGCGATAGTAGGGGGTAGCCCTGCGATCAGCTCGTCTAGTAATGGAAGGAAGGACCTTCCTTTTATCCCTGTCCTCCACTAATAATGGTTCAAGGGAAGCACCAAATAATTTAGGCCCAGAATATGGTGTAGAAGCTAGACGCCATTTGGCCTTGAGGTCAGCTTGCCAAGGCTTAAGCCACAAAAGGCGACGGGAAGTGACTGAAGAAGCCATAGCCCGCGAGGCAAATTTGGCAGCATTTAACGTGGCATCCGAGGTGAATTGAGTGGCAGCTATTATCTTATTTAGGTCCTGATGGACTCTGGCCTCCTGGGCTGGTAAGCGGGACTGAAGCTGCTGGAGCCATAAAAGAGATGACCGTGAAAAGAATGAGGCCGCAGTAGCGGCCTGAATTGCCCAAGCTGAGGCCTGGTGAGCCTTCTTGAAAGAAGAATCAAACTTACGGTCTTCCGGCTTAAGCCCCTCAGAAGTGTCCCCTGAGATGAAAGGAGACAAAGATGAAAGCGCTGCCACAGGGCCATCGACTTCGGGAACCTGCAAAAGACTAGTCAGGACAGGATCCATGTTGTAATTTCTACGATCGTAGCCACTAGGAGTAGGAAAAGAAGTTGGATTAGTCCATTGTTTACGAACCACATCAGTGAAAAGTTTTGGCGCTGGGACAAACAGTTGCTCAGTTACTGGTTCAGAAAATATGCCTTGACTGGAGGAAGCGGCAGAAGTTGATGGGACAGAATCAGTGTCAACTAGGCCCGAGGTGACTTTGGCCTTGTGAAGCAGTGATTTAAAAAGTCCCTGGGGAAAAAGGCCGGTAAAGGCTGGCACATCAGGAGCAGTGGATTCGTCATCCGATAAATCCACTTCCCTTTGAGGTTCATCCTCTAGGTCTATATCAGCACTGCCTCTAGATCTAACAGGGGAATGATCAGGGGACCCTGTAAGACTGGCATCAGGAGACACCCTTGATCTTCTGGAATGAAGGCTCTCAGAGACAAGAGAGACAGAGCGATGCTCTCTGATGCCTGCTTGGATGCCATGAGAAATGGCCCTGGCAATTAATATCTGAACTGATTGTGGAAGGTTCTCCAGATCTGACTTAGGTTGAGTACTTGGTGGAGGATCCTGAACAGGGATAGAGCAATCAAAGGGGTCCCCCTCCTGTCTAATTGGAGAGCCATGAAGGCTGTCCTGACGTTCTGGAGAGAAGGCTCTGGTCAAGTCAGCCTCCTCTGCAACCCCTGAATCAAAACCGGTATCCGGGTTTGGCTTATCTCCATGGGTATGTGAAGTCAGATCAGAATCATGCTGATGAGACGTTTTTGTATGTTTTGATTTTGAGGAGGCCTTACGGCCAGAATCAATCTTGCAAGATGACTGGTCCGCCATAGCGATGGATAAGTTATGTCACAGCAGGAATCTGCACACAAAGGAACAACAGTAAGTATTATCATTATTATTATTTTGAAAAGAGGCAGTATAATCCATTGTAATTTCCCAGATATCCTAAACCAAGGATAAATTAGGAAGTTCGCTGCAATCCAACCACCAAGGAAATTTTCTTTTCTTTTTTTTTTTTTTTTTTTTTGTATTACTGTTATGCTGAGAGATAAAATGGCTGCCCGGGAACAAGTCTCCAGGGTCAGACAAAATGGCCACCAATAGTTGAAATATTCTTTAAAATAACCGAAAATCCACAAAGGGACCCCAGACCTATTCCAATCGTCTTCTCCTTTTTTTTTTTTTTTATATGGGGCAAGTGCAAAGCTCACCAAGGAAGGAGATCAGGCAGGTCCCAGCAGCCGATGAAAGAAGCGCGCGGAAATGGCGGCTAATTAACGGCTGCAAAGATGGCGGCACGGAAATTTGGCGGGGAAGTGTCAGACACCCCCCACGCCAAGGCAAGAACAGCGCAGTTCAAAACGCCGTCTTCCCCGATCGCTGGGAAGAGCGGCGGCAGCAACAAGCCGGAACGAAGCCTTTGGGCAGGCAGCGGCTTCTGCGGCTTCTCCGACCTCCAGCTGATCGACGCTGAGGCGGAGACTGACAGCGGAACGGGGCGGCGAAGAGGAAACCCAGGTGCCGGTCCCCGAAGCGTCGCGATCTTCGCGCCCCTCAGCTGATGGGCGCTGAAGTCGGCGGCTGTCAGAGGAGCGCGGCGGCGGCGTTTCCAGCCGAGGAGGACTGAAATGGCCCGCACGCACAGCGCTAAGAAGAATGGGGGCGGAAGGGAAATTTCACACTCACGTCCCTCTGATGATCGAGAGGCAACGGAGGCAGTCGTTTGCGTTTAATTGAAGCCCCCAACACACACACGATCTCCAAAATCTGCAGAAGTGAGAGACTCAGCGAATGCGACTGGTCAGAACCACTGAGTCGAATAAACTGGAAGGAAGGGAGGCCTGAGTAGGCGTGGCCAAGTTTATCCGACTCAGTGATTGGCCAGACGAGCTGGATCATCCCACTTCTGACCCACTCCGCATCCCAGTGGGAGAAGATGGTAGATTTTAGGTGAAACCCTCCTATACTACCACCTCTTACAATATTAGACAACACAGTATCAACAGTAGAGACCTTCAAGTTTCTAGGTTCTATCATATCTCAAGACTTAAAATGGACACCTAACATCAAAAACGTCATCAAAAAAGCACAATAAAGAATGTTCTTTCTGTGCCAACTCAGGAAGTTCAAACTGCCCAAGGAGCTGTTGATACAGTTCTACAGGGGAATCATTGAGTCTATCATCTGCACCTCTATAACTGACTGGTTTGGCTCTGCAACCAAACAAGACAGACACAGACTTCAACGGATAATTAAAACTGCAGAAAAAACAATTGTTACCAATCTGCCTTCCATTGAGGACCTGTATACTGCAGGAGTCAAAAAGTGGGTGTGAAAATATCTACAGACCTCTCACACTCTGGACATAAATTGTTTCAACTTCTACCCTCAAAATGACATTATAGAGCATTGCACACCCGAACAACTAGACACAAGGACAATTTTTTTTTTGCATGCCTTCACTCTGCTAAACAACTAATTCCCACAACACTGTCAAACTATTTACTAGGACTGTATTACTATTATTTTTCTCATCCTTTCTATTATCTCCTTTCTAAAAGATAACGGTAAAGGTTCTCCTCACACATATGTGCTAGTCGTTCCCGACTATAGGGGGCAGTGCTCATCTCCATTTCAAAGCCGAAGAACTAGCACTGTCCAAAGATGTCTCCGTGGCCGGCATGACTAAACACCAAAGGCGCACAGAACACTGTTACCTTTCCACCAAAAGTGGTCCCTATTTTTCTACTTGCATTTTTTACATGCTTATAAACTGCTAGGTTGGCAGAAGCTGGGACAAGTAACAGGAGCTCACCCCGTTATGCGGCACTAGGGATTCGAACCGCTGAACTGCTGACCTTTCGATCGACAAGCTTAGCGTCTTAGCAACTGAGCCACTATAAACTTGTTGCTTGTATCTTTACGATTTATATTGTATTATAGTTTCCTAGTATGATTTTGATTGCTTATTTAATATCCTATGACTATCACTAAGTGTTGTATCTTATGATTCATGAATTTATTTATGATTACTATGATCATGATTTATCACTTATATCTTTTATGTACATTGAGAGCTTATGCACCGAAGACAAATTCCTAATACGAGTTTGCATAAATTTACAATCCTTCGTCATTACTTAATATATTATATAATTTATGTATTGAAAATTTCTTAAACAATAAAATGCACAAGCAGCATTTATAAATTAAAATGTAAGGTTACATTGGGCATAATATTTTCTGTCTATTTTTCAAGCTTGATTTTATAAAACTTGCCTATTCACACTGACTACCTAACAAGCTTTCCTTTTTATTAAAATTTTTTTCTTTCCAGTACTGTATAATCACATTTAATCACAATCTAAACTATATTTACCCGTTTCCCCAAAAATAAGACCGGGTTTTATTTTCTTTCGGGCCCCAAAATAAGCACTAGGGCTTATTTTCAGGGATGTCTTATTTTTTCCCCCATGTACAGGAGGCCCACTTCTTGTGCTTGCTCGCGGGGGGCGGGGCAGGAAGCCGCATGGTGCGCTAGTGCTGTTGCCACAAGGCAGGGGGGTCTAGCTGCCTCACGCGTCCTTCACCAGCTTACCTCAGGGCCCCTGCAGCCAGGCCACCCATGCCCCAACACCTGCCTCGCCTTGCAGAGGAGGCTCGAGCAGCCCCATCGAGCAAGACCCTGCATGGCCACTGGCCCACTTCTTCTGCTTGCTTGTGGCCACAACAAAGCAGGAGGCTGAGCAACACACTGGTGCCGTGACCACGAGGTGAGGCGCGGGTGGACTGCTCTACACGCCATGCACTGGCTTACCTTAGGACCCCCGCAGCCAGGCCAACCACACCCCGACACATTCCTCACCTCGCAGTTGTGGCACCAACACCAGCATACTACTCAGCCTCCTGCTCCGTTGCAGCTGTGAGTAAGCAGAAGTGGGCCTGCGGCCAAGTGGGCTCCTGCTGCACATGGCTGTGGGTGCTGCCGCCATGCGGCAGGTGTTGGGGCATGGATGGCCTGAGGTAAGCCAGTGCAAGGTACTTGAGGCAGCTCTACACCCCCCCCCGGCCTTGTGGCCACAACACTGCAAGCAACCAGATGGAATGGGCGGCCGGCCAGTTGCGCAGGCTCTTAAGTAGGGCTTATTTTGGAGGTGGAGCTCATATTATGCACAAACGTTAAAAAAAATGCTAGGTCTTATTTTCGGGATAGGTCTTATTTTCAGGAAAACAGGGTAGAAATTATTATAATGCTGTGCTCAGTGTAAGATTGGATAATAAACTGCATTAGTCCCCTATAATATCCCAATTTTCTTCCTTGAAAGTGCATCTGCTATAGCAGTTTTCATTTCAGCAATAACTATTAAAATCAAACCTCTGAAAAACCAGAACTGCACAGAGCAATAATGTCTCATTTTGTTTTCATTTGTGACTGGGCAAACTACTGCACAAAAAGATAAAGGTAAGCTTTTTTAACCCATAATTTGGTTGGAAATTTTGCTAAGGGTGTGAGTACTATAATTTGAACTAAGGCTAAAACAATAAGCCTCATTTAAAGAGCACTAATATGAACTATTCCTTATAGCAGGGATAATACTGGCCAGATTATATATGTTAGAACTGAATATAATTCTAAACAACTCGTTTCCTAAGAATTTTAGCCAATTTCATAAGTATTCAGTATTTATTATGACATGTGATTAAAAGTTTAAAATATTCTGAATACTGAAAATTACTGTGCATATTTGTTAATATTCAAATGTTACTAATAATCAATTTTACAGTATTTTATTATTTCCTGATAAAGAGGTGAGCATATATGTCATACAGATGACTGAGATTTGATTTCTTGACGAGAAGCTAAGGGCAGTTCAGTGATAATACCTAGGGCAGTTCATTGATAGAGCCTAGGTTTGATCTGTTTCTTCAGCAAGATGCTGTTTACTTTTAATACATAATCAACTCATATGAACTTTAGTAATCAACCTATAATCATAATGAAGCCTGCCCATTATGGTTGCAAGTGGTAATGGCCTTTAACGAGATGGCCTTGTTTTATGACTTCTACCCTGTTCTCCCTGAAGGTGTTCAATGAATATGTGGGTCATTAAACAAAGCACAGGATTCTTCAGAGGTGGGAAAAGATGTGGGAGGCCTAGGCTTTCCTGCCCTGTGACTCCCAAGGCCTCTGCCATCCCGCCATCCCCATTCTCCACTTCCTGCTCCTTGGGATACCCGTAGTGCTTGGGTTTCCTCCCCAACCACTCACCCATTGCGCAGTTACTTTTTGAAGATCTCCAGAGCTTTCCTCAGTGCTGTGCAGACAACTTTAGGGAAGCAAAATAGAGTGGTTCATCTCTAGGTCATATGACATCCTCCCGGAAGCAGCTGCCATTTCAGTGTGATGCGAGGAAATGTGGGCATGCTGAAAATGGTGACCTCTTCCGGGAGACAGCCATAAAGCCCAAATACAAGTGGCCTGCCCTCCTTCTCCAACATAGCTTTATAAGGCCTTGGTAAGACGACACCTGGAATACTGCAAGTTTTGGTGACCACAATAAAAAAAAAGATGAGGCTCTGGAAAGAATGCTATCTGGTTTTGACCTGCCTCACTCAGTCTGAACAAAATTGAACAGAATTAGATGTGATACTGGAAGAAGTGCCTCTGCCCTGTATGGATGGAAAGAGGATGGAAGGATTCTCCTTAACTATTAAATATATTGTGAAAGATTGCTCACAACATGCGTTCTCTGGTTCCCTAAAAGAACTGCATGAAGCAATGTCAAAGTTGATCACCTGGATAGCTGAATTAGACATCCAGTTATGAGTCCACTGCCATATTCCTGTAGAAGTTTTGTACATAATTATATGGATTGCATATATATGTTTACTTCTCTTCTGTCATATTCTCATCATGCGCTAAATAAATAATAATAAATAATTCAATTTGCTAAAAAATGTGTTGTTTGGTTAACATCTAACATTTTTCTATTCATCTATTCAGCAGTCCAAAGTAAAAGAATTTTAGGATAAAGCGTGTTTGTGTGTGTATTCACATTAATTCAACATTAAAGAAACTTAAGATTCTTTCACCTCAACATATGAAATAGGAAATATTCCAATCCTGTCAGCCAACATTCCTTCAGCCCAATTTTCATCTACTCGGCGAATCACAGTAAGAATATCATCCTGGATGTAAAAGAAGAAAATAAAAGGTAGGAAAGTTTTCAAGTTCTAATTAAACATTTTTCCCCCCTGGCATTCAGACTATTGAGATTTTTAAAAAGTCAACTTGCATATTCTCAGATGAAAATTTCTTTCAATAGTATATTCCTATTATTAAGAACTTGAAAAGCATTCCAAGAACTAACCAATCATCAAATGAAATAATTGCTGAGAAACAGCAACTCAACTGCTTTTTTTTCAGCATTAGAATACAGATCTCAATATATCTAAATTCTATGTTATATATTCTTAGTTGTTGTTATGAGTATCTACAACACTTAGATACCAACTGTTCAATGTATGTACATGCAATATTCTTAGGGATTAATGAACTAGGAAATGTCCATGATAAAGAATATTATCTGGGAGGAGTTTGATCCTGTGGCTCCCAAGGATGTGGACAGGGTTCTGGGTAAGATTAGTGCTGCCACGTGTTTATTGGACCCGTGTCCCTCCTGGTTGGTACTGGCCTCCCGGGAGGTCACACGAGGCTGGCTCCAGGGGATTATAAATGCTTCTCTGAGTGAGGGTGCTACCGCCTTGAAAGAGGCAGTGGTGAGGCCTCTCCTCAAGAAGCCATCCCTGGACCCGGCTGAATTAGCTAACTATCGTCCGGTCTCCAACCTTTGTTTTGTGGCAAAGGTTGTTGAGAGCGTGGTGGCACGACAGCTTCCCCGGTACCTGGATGAAGCTACCTATCTGGACCCGTACCAGTCGGGCTTCAGGCAGGGGTACAGCACTGAAATGGCATTGGTCGCATTGGTGGATGATCTCTGGAGGGCTTGGGACAGGGGTTGTTCCTCTGTCCTGGTCCTATTAGATCTCTCAGCGGCTTTTGATACCATCGACCATGGTATCATGCTGCAGCGGTTGAGGGGGTTAGGAATAGGGGGCACCATGCTGCGGTGGTTCTCCTCCTTCCTCTCCGACCGCTCGCAGTTTGTGTTGGCAGGGGGGCAGAGGTCGACCTCGCAGCACCTCGCTTGGGGAATGACGCCTCGCTTGGGGAGTGACGCAAGGGTCGGTCCTCTCGCCCCTTCTGTTCAACATTTATGTGAAGCCGCTGGGCGAGATCATCCGTGGTTTCAGGGTGAGAGTCCATCAGTACGCTGATGATACTCAGCTGTACATCTCCACCCCGGATCACCCCAATGATGCCCCGGATGTGATGTCTTGCTGCCTGGAGGCCGTGCGGGTCTGGATGGGGAGAAATAGGCTCAGACTCAACCTTGCCAAGACCAAGTGGCTGTGGCTCCCGGCGTCCCGATATAGTCAGCTGGTGCCATCGCTAACTATTGGAACTGAATCTTTGCCCCCCACAGACAGGGCTCGTAATCTGGGTGTCCTCCTGGATGCACGGCTGTCTTTAGAAGAGCATATGACGGCCGTGGCCAGGGGGGCTTTTTATCAGGTTCGCCTGATTCGCCAGTTGCGACCCTTTCTGGACTGGGACGCCTTGCGCACGGTCACTCACGCCCTGGTCACCTCCCGGCTGGACTATTGTAATGCTCTCTACATGGGGCTCCCCTTGAAGAGCACTCGGAGGCTCCAACTGGTCCAGAATGTGGCCGCGTGGGTGGTTATGGGCGTGACTTCTTGTGCCCATGTGACACCTTTCCTGCGCGAGCTGCACCGGCTCCCAGTGGTCTTCCGGGTGCGATTCAAAGTGTTGGTTACCAACTTTAAAGCGCTCCATGGCGTAGGACCCGGGTATCTTCGAGACCGACTTCTGCTACCAGTAGCCTCCCACCGGCCAGCCCGCTCCAGAGGGGCTCCTCAGGGTGCCATCGGCCAAGGTATGTCGGCTGGCAAACACCCAGGGGGAGGGCCTTCTCTGTGGGAGCTCCTGCCCTATGGAATGAACTGCCCCCGGAATTGCGCAAGATCTCCGACCTCCGTGTATTTCGCTGTGCCCTCAAGACCCTGCTGTTCCGCCAGGCCGGGCTATCAAAGTAAATGATTTTATATTGGGTGTTTTAAATTTCTAGATTTTAATTTAGGCCGAAATTATTTAATAATTTTAATTATTTTTTAATTGATATCCATATATTTTTGTGTTTTAATAGGCTGTACACCGCCCTGAGTCCTTCGGGAGAAGGGCGGTATAGAAATAAAATTATGATTATGATTATTATTATTATCATTATCATTATTACTAAAACTTCAAGCACAGAACAGGGATAAGATATTTTGGCTTTTAAGACATTGCTAGCTTTCATATCTCACCATCCTTTATCATTGGTTTTACTGTATGGGGCTCCTGAGAGTATTTTGTTTAAATTATATTTAGAGGATCACAAAATAAATAAATCAGAAGTCTATCTGGCCCAACACAATATTGATTCTAAAAGGCTCCTGGTATAACTATGCCTGGACAATGAAAAAATTCTATCAAGTAAACTAACAGTTTACCTAAACAAAATATACTGTACACAGCAAAGGACATATTATAAGTATTTATTTACATATTTCACAAAAAACATATCACAAATTCTAATTTATCTCAAATTATCAATATGTACAATAGAGTGTTAATCTTGGAAATAGAAAATGAGGTTCAAATATTATTTCTCCAAGATAATTTAAAGTTATATTTTTAATTTAAAATAAATATAACTTTGATTTTCTTCAGAAAAAAGTTAAAAGATGAAAAAATATAATAACATTTGATACATGGTAATTTTGTAGGCTAACAAGTATTTCAACATTGCTGAGACTATGAAAACATAACGATAATTTTTTTACCTTTGAAAAGGGTAAACAATCCTTGTCAGCTTCCTTGTCCTTAATTTCAAAGTCATAAAGTGCTTTGCACTGAGGTGGAGGTTGAGGTAATGGTTTAATTATCTGGACAAAATTGGTAGGAAAAAATCCATGGATACCATTAACTTCTCCATGATACCAATTTTCATCAACTTGCCTACGTAATATGATGATGTCACCTTTGTTGAATTTAAGATCTCCAGGCTCTTTTCCCTCATAGTTATATAATGCTTTGGCACAAGGTAACTGAGGTACACCCTACAGAAACAAATCAGGTAAAAATGTAAATAATCTACCCACATCTAAACAGAGGCAAATCAATTCATAAGGCTAAACCATAGGTGATGTATAGGAAGGTTTGAACAATATATATCGTAGTAACTTTAGTTTTAATTTACCTATCAATAGTTGTAATTTTTCCACCAACTATTTTTTAAAAAAATATTAATACATGAGCATATTATCTAAACCAATGATTTTAAAACTGAAGCTGATTACCCCCAAGGGTATGTGTGTGAGTCTAATCTGTGCATATCCCATGGGTACAGAACAATCGTACTGGTAATTCTCAATTTACAACCAAAATTCAGATTGGAATCATGTTTAGTTTAGTTTAGTTTAGTTTATTTGATTTGTATACCGCCCTACTCCCGAAGGACTCAGGGCAGTGAACAGCCAACAATAAAATACATAAATACACAAAATTTAAAAAACCCGATAAAATCAAATTAAACTTTTTGGCCCAGACAAATTAAAATACCCCAATAATTTAAAAACAGATTAAAATTTACATATTTAAAAAGGGAAGATTGTTCATTGTTAACTGAGATATCATGTGACTGCTTCAGTCAACAAGCACAATCTCTGCACTCTGCACTCCCACTGGTGGTTAAGTGATCTCACAGGTCATTAAATGAAAACTAAGATAAAGAGTGAAGATTGCCTCAGGTGGGTGGGGAAATACCTGGGAGGTCTGGTGCAGTTCATCTCCATTCAGGAGCTAAAAAATCCTTCCTGCCAAAATCTCCCCTCAGTGGAGAGACTCGTTTGCAGCCTGTTATGGGCCTTCCAACTCCCCTGAGGTGCCCTGTGACGGAATGGGACTTTTCGCCTCCTACCCTTGGCCACGCCTGCTTCTCTACCAGGCTTCCGCCTCGGGGGATTCTCCTCTAGCTTTTCTCCTCGGCTGACACGCCCCCCGCCCATTCACCATGGCCAGTCAGCCATGGCCCCTCTGACCCACACACTTCGGCATGGCCCATTTGACGCAACACTGTTAGTCCCAAGCTTTTCGCCTCCTGAGACAGTTAGCTGCCAGCCAGTTGCCAATGCTGGCAGCCAGAAGCCAGCTTCATCCAAAGGAGTTTTTATTTCGGGTGGGTATCCTAGTCTTAGAAAAAGAGAGGGAAGGAGGAAGGGAAGGGAGCAGGGGTGAAATGCTCCCAGTTCGGACTGGATCGCCCGATCTGGTAGCGATGGCGGCGGGTGGTTCGGAGAATCGGTAGCAAAAATCCCTGCGCCCACCCCCATGCCCAGCTGAGCCGTGCAATCATCAGAGGCTTTTTTTTTTTTTACTATTAAAAGCATTTTTTCTACAACCTCTTCAGCCGAAAAAATGCTTTTAAAAGTAAAAAAACAAGCCTCTGATGATCACGCGGCTCAGCTGGGATCGTCAGAGGCTTTTAAAGCACTTTTTTTCTACAACCTCTTGGAAGAGGTTGTAGAAAAAATGCTTTTAAAAGCCTCTGACGATCCCAGCTGAGTTGCCTGATCGTCAGAGGCTTTTAAGAGCATTTTTTTTCTGCAACGTCTTTGGCTGAAGAGGTTGTAGAAAAATTGCTTTTAAAAGTTAAAAAAAAAAAGTTGGCACGCCCAGTCACATTACCCCCCACCAAGCCACGCCCACATAACCAGTAGTAACAAATTTTACATTTCACCACTGGAAGGGGGAGAGAGAGAGAGAGAGAGAAAGAGAGAGAGAGAGAGAAGGGAGACGAAAAGAAAAGAAAAGAAAAGAAAAGAAAAGAAAAGAAAAGAAAAGAAAAGAAAAGAAAAGAAAAGAAAAGGAAAGGAAAGGAAAGGAAAGGAAAGGAAAGGAAAGGAAAAGGAAGGAAGGAAAAGGGTGGGAACGTAAGAGGGAAAAAGGAGAGGAAGGAAGGACCACAAACCCTAGCACTAGACGCAGCTTCAGTGGATGCTTTGAAACAGCACAGCAATCCAGGGCTGGAAGGCACCTGGGAGGTCATCCAGTCCAACCCCCTGCTCCAGCAGGGGGCCTTATATCATCTTAATATAATTAGATGTGCCTCTAACACGGAGGAGAAATTCCCAGAAAAGGGAAGTAGTTTACTAGGTAAGGCTGCCATGGGGAAGCCAGATTCACGAGCTGCAACCACTCACCTAACAATGGTGGCAAAATGGGCTGTAAAGTGGGAGAAAGCTAGAAAAGCTAGAAGAGAATCACCCGAGGCGGAAGCCTGGCGGAGAAGCAGGTGCGACCAAAGGTAGGAGGCGAAAAGTCCCATTCCGTCACAGGGTGCCTCTGGGGAGTTGGCCAACTGGCCGTGGCAAATGGGCGGGTGCCTGTCAGCTGAGGAGAAAAGCTAGAGGAGAATCCCCAGAGTCGGAAGCCTGGCAGAGAAGTAGGCGCAGCCAAGGGTAGGAGGTGAAAAGTCCTAACCCCCCCTGTGGTTTTTATGTTATCATGCTGCTTCCCTGTTCAGAAGCTGAAAACCCTCCCTGCCAGAATCTCCAAAGAATTTTCAGACCCTGAGCAGGGAAACACTTACACAAAGCCTTCTCAGGGCCTCTCCCAGCTCCCTGAGGTAGTCTAGGTCTAGGGCATGTCAATTTTTTCAACTTTCAATTTCCAAACATTAGAGGTCCTCAAAAGTTGTGACATGCCTTGGGGACTGTAAAGATATTTTGGTTGCTTCAATATAATTTAGATGTGTTTGGTAAGTAACTACATAAATATAATTTTTTAACATTTTGTTTGTTTCATTTCACAAGGTTCAGCTGTCTTTCTCTTTTTGTTAAAGGTTATTTTGTCTTGACAGTGTTAATACTGCTGATCTCATTTCCTGTGAGAGTGATTGTAATGGCTTCTAAAAAAAGAACAAGACTGGAACATTCACTCATATGAGCAACCTAATTGGGACTGGCAGAGTCTTGTTGCCGTCTGAACTCCCAATACTACGAGACATTCTCAGATATAGCCTACTGTTAAGAGAACAAAGTAGTTATGATGATAGAAACTACACAGCAGCCAGACGTGCAAGAGACATACACTGTGCACAATTAGGCAAGTTGTATTTTGTAGGATTAATTTATTATTGAACAACTACAGTGCTCTCGGTCAATCCAAAATGTTAATGAACCTCAAATCTGAATATTTAAGAAAGTAAAAGTGAGGTTTTGACTTTCTTAGGAGAATATCTATATGTGCACAATTATTGGACAATTATTAGTATGCAGAATTATTATGCAACTAATGGATCATGGAGAAAGCTAGGGAGTTCAGAAAAACAAGTACTTCTGCTTCATTGACTATGCTAAACTAAAGTTGAATTCCTAAATATTTAACTTTCTTGACTATCTGTATACCTATTTTCCTCATTAGTTTTTTTCTGTGTCTAATATTTTTAACTATTGTTTTTGTTTTTTCTTTATTTATTTTCAGTCCTGCAACTTTACCATATTCTTCTATTTTCCTAATTAGTTTAAGTCCATTTTCTTGTGGGTCTTCCAAGATAAAGACCAAATCATCCACAATGCCTGTAGCTTATATTGTTCCTTTTTTATTTCCATGCCTTTTCTAATATTTCTATTTAGCAGTTCCAATGTCAATATAAATAGTAAAGGAGATAGTGGACATCCTTGTGTCTTTTTTTATATTAAAATTCTTTGCCTTTCAACTTTTTACCTTTGCCGTTTGTTTACGGTATATTGCCCTTATCATGTTAATAAATCTCTCACTAAAGTCCACAGATTTTACTTGTGACAACATAAATTACTAATTTACGTTATCAAATACTTTCTGTACATCTAAGACAGTCAACGCCATTTATTTTCCAGGATGTGCTTCATAATATTCCAATGTATTTAAAATCATTCTCATATTGTTTGTAATCTGTCTTTTAGGCAAGAAGCCATTTTGGTCTGAATGTATAAATTCATTTAGAAACCTTTTTAGTCTCTCTGCCATTATTGAAGTATATACCATGTTTCCCCAAAAATAAGGCCTCCCCGAAAGTATTTAAACGCATGCACAGCCAGTCTGGTTAGGGAGACAGAGCTGGAAATCAGGTAAGACAGCAAGAAGAGCCCCGTCTTGCTCCACGCGCCCCAAAATAATAAGACCTCCCTGAAAATAAGGCCAAGCACTTATTTCGGGGTTCAAAAAAATATAAGGCAGGGTCTTATTTTCGGGGAAACACAATATTTTATAGTCAGCATTCAGTAAAGATATGGGCCTGTAGTTTTTTATCTGCATTATATCTGAATCTTCTTTCTGAATCAAAGTAATATTTGCTTCCATCCACGAATTTGGTATCTTTGCATCAATCAATACTTCCAACATTGATGGGCCTAGAGCAGTGATGACGAAAAGGTCAGTGCCGAAAAGGTTGCATGGAAACGTCACATGCGCGTTTGCTTATTGGGGCTGCGCTCCAGAAAACCTGAACTTCCGGGTTATAGCGCACAGGCGTGTCCCACGGTCAGCTGGCCGGCGCGCATACCCAAGCCGGTTTTCAGAACTGCTGCCCGCGCAGATAGCTGATCGTCGCACATGCATGCATGCTGGAAACCTGGAAGACAAACAGGCAAGGCCGTGCGTGCCGGCTGACATGGCTTTGTGTGCCACTTTGGGCATGCATGCCATAGGTTCGCCATCATGGGCCTAGAGTATCTTGTAAACATTTGTAAAATTCTGCCGGCAGCCCATCTGGTCCTGGTGTTTTATTGCTCTTTTGTCTTTTAATCACTTCTGACAATTCCATCATTGATATTCGTTCATTTAACATAGCTTTTACTTTTTCTGGTACTTTAGGTACTTCCACTAAAACTAATTCATTATGATAAAAAGTTGTATGAGCAAGAAAAAGTTTCAGAAGAGAAAATTAAAGAATATTTGGATATTATCCACAAATTCTTAAATTTTAGTTTAAAGGACAGAAATTATAATTAGCAGATATGAAATGAATCTATTTTTATTGAACAGTTTATTTCTGATTGTACGCGTGCATTTGTGAAAGCAAAATATTATAATCTTATGAATTCCATTCTAATGCATTCTCATTAAATCTCATTGCATTTTTATTAAATCTATTTTAATTAATTTATTAAATTTTATTAAATTCCCCCTTAATGGATATGGATCTTTAAATGTCTTCAATGACACTGCGAAATCTCTCAGAATTCAGCTTTTAAACTAGGTAAAAACTAATTAAAAATCCATGTTAATAATTTATACATAGTAAATCAAATGAATACCTCTTACATAAGGGAACATTCCTGAATTAAGTTTAAAAATATCAATGTAATACTGAATACAGCACAGCATTATATGTTAGTCTACATTTTCTTTAACTTAGCTGCCCATACAAAAAAAGACCCACTCCAAATAATTCATTCCAATAGAAATCAATAGAAATACTTTTTTTACTTTTTAGAAAATAAATTCAGCAGTATGACAAAACATTATCAGTTAACAACTAACAATATTATTTAAAAATATATGAAATGTTTTTCCCTGTTGGTGTTCAGAAAACTTGTGAAAAAATTATTTCATGTATCATTTTGAGACTGAGGTTGATCGTGCTGAATCAAATATAATTATGACATATCACAACATTCTTTGCCTTTACAGAGCCAGGGTGGGTGTGACGCATCTGGCCTGTGGGCCGCCAGTTTGACACCCCTGCCTTAAAGAAAAAAAAACTGTTTGATTCATTCAAAATTGTACCTGTTGTTAGATTCCTCAGTAGCTGAATTCCATAAATAACAGTGCATGGTTAAATAAATCTGCTGAAATCCTATCTTCAATATAAAACTATTAGTATGTTTGACACCTTTAGTTTCTATTTTGAAAACTGCCATTTCCATTCTTTTCACTGAAATCTGAGTTTCAACCTACTTGGGAAGGAGAAACAGATTTCCTCTAAATCTAGCATATAGAAAGAGAAGAGAAGAAGGAAGACTGCTGTCAATGGAATTCTGACCATAAATATTACCACTAAAATGTCCAAAAACTTCTAAATTAAATATGAGATGGATGAACAATTTGTACATGCTTAAGAATTTGCTCGCTTTGTATAATCTTGAGGTATTTTGAGACAATAATTCTCAGCATTATTTCAATTTATGAGACTAAATCTGAACATTTCCTTTAGATATTTATATAAATGACATCATAGCAATCATGTGTTACTGGTGCTGTTTGTACAAGGAAACAGTGAGAAAAGTGTTCACCGCTTTCAAGCATATACATCCTTCCTACCTATGGGGAGAAGGAAACCATAATAGCACAACCAATCCTTTTTTACATCTATATGGTATCAAAGCACTAGAAAAAGGATGAGGCTTCAATTGTGATATTGCTGCTGTTATTTTACTTGTTTTAACACTTACATGGATACTGGTATGAGGAATCCCTACAGATATTCAGAATATCTGAGCTAATTCACAAATCAAGATATTTTCTAGGAAATCAAGCATAATTCCTAACATGGTCAACACTAAAAATAATCACTGTTTTTATTTACAAAACATTATTGATGCATAAAATACTGTATGATAGATCAGATAGAAATTAAAATCTAAAATACAATAATAAATGAAAGATATCAGATATCTCTAATTGAACTAAAGAGAAAAGACAAGCTGTAAAAAAGGAGAAGAAAACGCATGAATTACATTTCTCAATTTCAAAGAAACTTGTCTGAACCTACCTGATGAAGACATATAACAATTAACCTCTAGAAATGATTCTTATTGGTTATATACTATTTGAGAAGTTAGACTTTATAAGACTATACATTGTTTTTTTCTGAAAGAAGTTTAATTTAAGCAGAACAGTGTAGTATGTGATGTGAACATTGTCCCATTTTATACATTTACAATGAACAATAATTTAATATTGGCTAAATATATCCTTTGTTTATATCACTTAATCACAATATAATAAAAATGAAATAGGATTGCACTTCCTTTTCTGCAAAGCATATAGGAATAAATGATTAGTGTTCCAGAACAGATTCCAAATAGTGAAATAGTCAGCACTATTTATTTTTCTCTAAAAATTTTGAAAAAGTTGGACCCTGTAATTATTTGCACAGAATACTAAAATTCTTTAAAACACTGGGTTTTTTTAAAAATACGCAGCATTTGTATAAGCAGCATACAGGTAAATGGAGGTTTCTTGGGCTTCTCCAGTATGCTGGCTGGAGAATTCTGGAAGTTGAAGACTAAGTTGAATATTAAAGTTGCCAAAGGTGAGAAACATTGGTTAAATCAACTACTTTTGATTCTTAGAACTGCTTTTTTAAAGCTTATTTTTCATATATATTTTTAGAAAAAAGAAAAATAATCTCTGTCCTTTGTGGGCAATCCTGAATACTTGTAGAAGGCTCAAGAGCATAAATAAATGTCTTTGACATGATCTATCATGGAACTGTTTCTGAAAGACTCACAACTTAGATACAAGGCAGGTAAATAGTAAAATACATCCCAATATAATATTCAAAAGAACATTTTTGAATAAAACATATTTATCAGGTTTGGCCTGGCACTAGAATTACATTGTTTAGACAAATTACAATGAAATAAAAGGCAGACAAATTACATATCAGGTGTTTATTTATATTACATTAGAATACAGTTCCCATACCCCTGATCCAACTCATGCTAGTGGGAATTTAAGGGAGTTGTAATCCAACACTTCACATTGCTTACCTCTGCACTATAATATAAAAAGGATCTTACAGCTTTTGAATCTTTTCCTTTTCTTAGCAACCAGTTGCATCTCTGTGGGGAGCCAATCTCTACAAGGATATAACAGTCTATGTTCTAAGTATGGGAAAGTCAAGAAACTAAACAAAAAATACTTTAAATACTTGAGTGTTTTTAAGTCTTTGTTCACTCCTTACATTATTTGAACTATTTCTCATCTAACTACAATGCATTCTTCAAAACTGATGAAGCACTTAATCACTACACAGCAAATTTAAACTATACCCAGAGGCAGTGCACATGCAAATATTACTGGATGAGAGCAAACCTTTTTAAGGAATCTAATCTGACCTGCTACTAAGCATAAATAAATTTATATAAATCATTTTATGAAATTATCTTTTCAATTAATTTCTGAATAAAGTTGAAATAAATAACTACTCTGATACATTCAGGGATATGAATTGCCATGAAATTAAGTCAAGCCGCAGTATAAGAATATAAGTATTGACTATTCATACTGAATGGAACTGAAAACATTTAAGTCCTTAAATTGAACTATACAATTTTAATGGAATGGTTCAGACGTTTTTTTCTAAATTAAAAGAATAAGTAGATATACATGAAAAACTAACTAGCATCCTTTGTTATCTAGAACAAGAAACAGGCAGAAATTTTGTTGCTCTTGCATTCTAAGTATCTTTGTTGTGTGACAGTAAATTTAAAGACTTTGTTGGCTGACTATTTCCTCAACTGTTCTAGAGAAACATCTGAAACGTCTTTAGCCCCAGAAACTGAAAAGCAGGAATCTAATGAATATAGTTTTTAGCTTAAACAATTAAAGCCAAGGAAAAAACTGCAGTTGGCAGTTTGGCTAGTTGGCAAGGTATAATATTAAGAACTGAAGTTTTGCACAAATACCATTTGAAAACATACATTTTAATTTTAACTTTATTTATATGGAAAACATTAGGGTTAGGAAAAAAGTAAAGTCTCCTGTCTGTCAAGCTTAACTCCTAGCAGCTTCCCATAAAGTGGCAAAATGTTTTGAATTTCCAGTTCTTCCTATAACCTTGATATTTCTTAGAGGTCTTCCATTTCAGGCCTAAACCTGTTTTGTTTCCAAAATTTAACATATATTTTAGAATGGTAGTCTAAAAAAAATAAGTGTGTGCTCTCTCTCTCACCCATACATAAAAAAGAATCATAGGTTCTTACCAAAGCATTCTAACATTCTTTTCATTATTAAGCTTAACTATAGCAGTTCAAATATAACGCTGAGGTCAAAAATTGAAATGCAGAATGTAGAAGAACAGCTGTCTATAACATCCTCAGTTCAGGGAGAGAAAACAGGCAGAAAAAACAATGCATTCCTAAGCTAAAGAAACACAGGATTTTTTTTTAATCAACTACCAGTAAATGTTATTTAGGAAGGAATATATTGGTGATAATGTAATCCAGAGATATTAATCTAATACAGGCAATTGCTTATTCTATAGAGGCAAATGACAAAGAATAAACATCATGCAAATGTCATAACTTAAATATTTGTGTCTGACTTTGGACTGCAAGTACCTAATGGCAGTATTTGCATGATGATATTGTGCATGAATTGTCATTTTGGTATCATATTGCTGCAGATGCTACTACCTATAAGTATTTTGGATTACAGCTTCCAACAGTCGCTGTAGCATTGAGTGCAAGATCTACAATGCAAGATGAAATTACAACATTGCTAGGAGATAGTCATCCATTTTTTCCCTACTCCTTTCAACAATGTAGTCAAGAAAATCAATTCCATCAATAAATAACTAATTCCATTATAAATATTTTCTAAAGTTTAACCAAATTGTGTTTCCTTCCATTTTTATTTTTAGATTCTGCCATTGCTTTCACAAGCAACGAAGAACTAGTGCAGTCAATGCTCCACGTGATCCCCATATATTTAAAATTATGTTTAATTTTCTTTTCATTAAGTTAAAATGTTGAATTTTCTAGATGAGCCCTCTAAATGAATCACATCATAATTCTACTTTCCTTGGATTGTCAAACATCCCCAACATATATATTTTTAGCATACTGGTCACTTACCCTAACAGGTGGACTTCGTGCTTGTACTCTCTGTTGCTGGACACTTTGAGAACTATGTAAGTCTTTTTGAATGCAATTAATAACAGTGCTAGTTTGGGCCCTTAATAAATTTGAGCACGTCATTAAATTAGTCAATTTCTGAGGCCTTTGTTTGATGCCATCTAGTAGTCGAACAAGCAAAATATTATTAGGAAGGTCATCAACATTGCAGTCTACTAATGTCCTACATTCAGGACAACGAAGCTCATTGCGTGAGCTCACAATGCCCAAGAGACATCTTTTACAAAATGTATGTTGACAAGGCAAAACTTTTGCAGAAGCATCCAGACGTTCTAAACAGACAGGGCACTCCAACAGATCCAATAAGACCGACTCATCCATTTTATTTAGTTAACTGAGAAATAATTCCTATTTTTTCTGAACGCGTTAAGCAATTCATGTTATATCCATGCCTTTTCACTCTTCTTTCTGAAAATTGAGAAAGGAAAAAAAAACATCAATACAAAAGAAAATGGAGAACGGCATTCCAACACAGCAAAAAATGTGTTTCTTTTGAGACAGCCTAACAAATCAATAACTTTAAAAACAAAAGTTTTTACAAAAAAAAATTCTTTTAAGTATTCTTTTCTAAAATCCAGGCTTCATTGCTTCAATATTTATCTGGAGACATGATATATTTTTGGAATACATTTTCATAATAGTTTTTATATATCAACTCTCTCTACAGCTTCTATAATGACAAAATCTTGGGATGTAAAAGGACAAATCTTATTAGTGCCTCCTTAACTGAAATAGCATCATTAGAAGGTATTGTTATGCCTTTCAACAGAGGAAGTCAGTATAATGGCCAAGATCACAGAATCATTAACTTTCAAACTCATTCAAAATCATTAACTTTCAAAAAGTTTACACAGTCCACATTAATTACTGCTGCTAGCAATCTTCATTTCTATTCATATTTTCAAATATGGAATTTAAGTCAGTTTCCTTTCTATAACAAAAAGTAATGTAATAAGCAGATATTTTAAAATCTGTATATAATATCTGAAAATTCAATGTAAATAGGAAAGCAATTATGAAAAAGAAACAGCTTGATCATCAAAATTTGGTATTAGAACAAAAAGACATTCTATTATTAGAAGCAACATACATAGTTAACAACTACCTCTTAAAATTCACATTGAAAAATTAGGGAAGCTAATCAAACTTTCACCCAAGAGAAAAAGATAGTTATGCTATTGGAGACATTATATATGGTACTCCAATAAGGTATCAACATGGGTTCTGGTGAGAATTCCAACGCAGTATTTAACAGAAATCTACACTCAGCAAATGATTACCTTTTCAGCAGTCTGATAAAAATTAAATTATTCTCATTGGCAAGGCTACTTTAAATACATCCATTGTATAGATAGATAAGATAAATGTTACTTAAATTATTTCGACTTGTTCATTCTAATATATATATATATATATATACACACACATACACACACATATATACATACATACACACACACACACATATATACATACATACATACACACACATGAGCCAATGACAGAAGGTTCCTAGCACAGGACAGCAGCTAACAGAGCAAGATGATGATGCCTTAAGATTTGATGAGAAACATTAAATAGATACTTCACTAAGAGTTCACTCCAAGGCCAAGGACAATCCTTGAACTGCTTCCAATGCATATAGGAAAGATGTTAGTATTTGATTTTGGGTGAAAACAAAACAACAACAGCAATAATGGAACCAAATGTAACAGTATAAAAAGCCGTGCTTCTGAAAACCTGGACAGTGTAAATTAAACATTATGGCTTCCCGTACGTGCCTAGCTTGCGTTATAGTGATGTGCTGCTCAGCATACGACAGAGACCAAATCTATCTCCATAAGCAAGAGGCGAGATAAAACCTTGCCTTTTCTCAGGAAATACACGCCTTGCCAGGAGACCGCTGGAGGGCTAATGCGGTTTAGTGGCTGTGTCTCGTTACCAAAGGTGGACGATCCAAGGTTGGAGTGGCTAATACCGACCTAGCCGCTGTAGAAAGAACTATCCCAGGGGAGTGTCCCCACGGCCACCGCAGAGCCTTACTGCGGCCCGGCGCGAAGCACCGCTTCCAGGTGATAAGAGCCGGGAGAGGCTATTCGCGATCAACATGCCCTCCACTTCCCTTTCCCAGAACTCACCATCTCCGCGGCCGCTGGAGCGAGAAGAAGAATAGCCCCTTTCCCCTCAGCCTTCGCGTTTTCGCGCCTCTTTGTTCCCGCGAGGAGCCGCCGTCGCGCTCGCTCTCTCCACCCAGTATAGAGGAGGCTCCTCTTTGCTTCTGTTCTTTCCGCCCCTCCCTATTTCCTTCCTTCCTCCCAAAAAGGGGGCTGAGGCGGGAGACCGCCCCGCCTCAAGGAAGGAGCTTCGCTCCGAGATGGAGGAGATCGACCGCCACAGGGCTCTCGGCGCTGAAGCTGTCCTGCCCGCCTATCTACTACTTCCTGGAACTCCCGCTTCCCTCGGCGGGAGGAGCACGGAGCGCCTCTTGCACACGATTCCCGAGAGGGAGTCGACTGGAGGAGAAGAGAGGAGAGGAGAGAGCAAGAGTTCTTCCGAAGGAGTGCTGCTCCCTTTTGTAGACCAGCTGGCTCTCCCTTCCCTTAAAACATCTTGGCTCCCGTCCCTTCAGTCGCCCCAGGCTAGTGCCTGGATCCGGCCCATCTACTCGCCCACTCATGTCTCTCAGGCCCTCGACTCTCCCTTCCTCCCTTCCTCCTCGGTATAAGGTCTCTTTAGTTGAACCTTTCATCACTGTTTTCTTGGAAAGGTTTCCCCATCATTTCTGGCTCAGCGTGGATCGGGCAAGCTGACAGCGTCTGGACCCAGGAAAAGAAAGACCTATCCCATTTGTTTTGCTTTGCTTTGCTATGCGGAGCAGGTTCGGGAGATCAGGTGAAAAAACAGACGGATACACCGGTGCAAAGAAAGCTTCATATTACCACCAATACTGTAAAAAAAGGGACCTTTAGTTAAAAAACAGTAGAGATTCAAATGTAATAGCTTATTAAGAAAAGGATTGAGCTGCTTTGGTTAAGGGACGAAAATATGTGAAAGATACATGAATGTTCATGTCAATACAGTATGTTATAATACTGTTCAGTAGATTGCAAGAGAGACAGCAATCTAAATTTTGGGGGGTTATGTGTGGCACAATGCTGTGAGGCTTCTAGCAAACTCCCTTGATTGACTATTTGCTATGCCTTCCATTGTGGTTGTGGAATGGTAATTCCACCTTGGGAGGCAGTAATACAACAAATCAGCCCCTAGGCTTCCCCCCCCCGCCCCCCCAACAAAGGCTGCTGTGTTTTGTTTTCCCCATGTTGTTTTCTGTGGCTTGATACCACCTTTGCCATATTCCCACAATTGTTTGTTTTTAAATAATTAAAGGAAGAATAAGGAAACGGTGCTGGCTAGTGACATTTTAGTGCTCCTCTTGGCCAGCTGGTGGAAGTGCTGGGCAGCTTAAGGAAGCAAAACTGAAAACATTTGCAGTATCACACACTGATACAAAGGGACTGAGAAATTGTATAGAAGTAACATTTGTTCAATGATAGGTATAAAACAATCGGTTATTACTCCCTCCCCGTAAAAAACTTCAAGGTAATTACCAGTTCTTTTCTTGAATTAAACATAGGGGATTAGAACAAGTGTTCAATAATTCATGTTGCAATCTATTTATTTAGGGGATGGGTTGGTAAAATTGATATAAGCAAAGTTATTTAGAACATTTATGTTGATGAATCATTACTGCATCATTTCCATTTGCATGTGTGTCTCAATTCAGAACTATACATAACTGTCATAAATGCCCATTATGAATTTTTTTTAGAAAAAGCAATCAATTCACTTGAAAGAATTGAATAATGATAGATAAGTACTAGGTTGGTAGAGAATGCTAAAATGTCATTATATCTATGTCTCGTAAGCTATTTGAGTGCAGAATACTGTCAATAGAGAAAGGAACCAAATTCACTTCAGCTGAAATTTAGTTCATGGACTAATATTTGAGATTAAGAGTGAAGACGCCAAATGCAAAATGAGCTTCAAAACCATTTTGAAATATACAGTGTACAAAATCTACAATATGGTCAAAAGCTGCTTTGAATATAATTCATTTTGAATTTACCTGCATTTCATATCATACAAATTTCTGTCCCTAGAAAATCAAATATAAATAGGGATTTCTATCCCTAGAAAATCAGTGAACGTTCCTGAAAATAATGAGTTACAATTACATATTCCATATCACATTTCCCTAATGTCAATTAAAGCAGAAATTAAATGAAAATCTAGGGATAAATTGAAACAATTTATAGTAAAATGGATTCAACCACTGATTTGCAGGCCAAGGATAGAAAATAAAACAGTAATTAAATATGATTCGTTTCTATAGTTCAGGGGTCTGCAACCTTAAACACTCAAAGCCATTTGGACCCGTTTCCCACAGAAAAGAAAACACCAGGAGCCACAAAACGTGGGTGGGTGTGGCCAACTCGATGCCACTCACTCACACCCAATCACATGACACTCCCCCAGCTACTGCTACCCAGGTTTTGTGGCTCCCAGTATTTTCTGTGGGAAACGGGTCTCTCTTTCTCTGTCTCTCTCTGTCTCATCTCTGTCTCTCCTTATCTCTTTCTCTCTCTCATCTCTCTGTCTCTCTCCCTTTCATCTCTCTCATCTCCCTCTCTTTCTCTCTCATCTCTCTCATCTGTCTCTCTCTCCCCCCTCTTCCCCTCTCCCTCGCATCTCTCTCTCATCTCTCTTTCTCCCTGTCTCTCTCTTTCTCATCTTTCTCTCTCTCTCTCTCTCTCTCTCTCTCTCTCTCTCTCTCTCTCTCTCTCGGGTGTGTGTGTTCCCTCTTGAACCATTTCCAAAAACAGGCAAGGTTTGGTTTTTTGTTTTTTGTTTTTTTTGTGCTGATATTGTTCTTTCTTCTTCATTGGGTGCTTTTTACCATATGATTTAAATCAAGAGTCATTTCAGGTTTCCAGATAAATGAAGCTCTTTAGTCCCCCTGCTGTAGTTCCTGCTGGCTGAACCCACGACTGGCTGGCCCCTCCCCTCCCACTCCCAGTCACTCCTCGCCCGAGAAGGTAAGGGCAACGGCAGCGGATTGAGACTTGCTCTATATTCCAGAGCAGGAGCAAAGAGGCCCTGTGCTTGCCTCTTCCAGTCCTTGTTAGTGCTGAGTAGTGGTGCTGGGAGGGGAGGGCGAGGGGCGGGGCCAGCCAGTGGTGGGATCTGGTTCGGCAGGGAGCCACAGCAAGGGGCCCAAAGAGCTGCATGCGGCTTCACAGTCATGGGTTGCCGACATCTGCTATAGTTGAATTATTGAAAAACAAGGATAACATATAATAAAACTGGTGTATGTTGGAAAAGGTTTTTTTGGCCCATAATGCACAATATTTAACTGTGGTTGAGAAGAAGAAAGTTGATGTGGCAATGCCAGGAGATAGTAGAATAGATCACAGAATTGGAGAATATCTAGATCTGAAAGTCAAAGTGTCAATTGTCCAACTAGCGAACCCAAAACAAGGAAACACTCTCAGGAGATTTGAATTCCCAAAAGTAAAACTTTATTGGATACACCATTTTGGTACTGAAGAAACAAACCCAGCTCTGGTTTTCCCGCGCAAATGCTTGCCTAGTTAAACAATAGCTTTCCCTTCTCCCCACCCCTGGGGGATCATATTGTCCAATTATGATATGACCTTTTGTTATGTGAACAGTTCCTCTCTTTCTCAAGCACCTTGATGGTTTCCATGCTCTCATGATCTCTGCATTCTATTTCCCCCTTCCCTCCCCCCAGTTCATAGGCAAGTTGAAAAGCATGAAGGTTTTGAAAGAAGCAAAGTGGTTCAAACTTGACACAAAATTGAAAGATTATGGAATAAACCAGCCATAGTGTTCCCAGCAGCTATTGCCATACTGAGTGCAATACCAAAAAATATTGGATGGCATTTAGAAAATTTGAGTATTGACAAAATTTCTATTTGCCAATTTCAAAAGGCCACATTGCTTGGATCCACACATATACTACGGTGATACATTAGGACAGTGATGGCGAACTTTTTTGGCATTGCGTGCCAAAAGTCTGAGCCCAGGAGCGCTGTTGTGCTCCTGCATGCTGGCACCCATACTGCAGTGTGCGCCCCCATTTGTGCATGCATGCAGGAAACAGTCCCATGCTCCCCTGCGCATGAGCCCCGCACTGCGCATGCATGTCCCCGAACATTGCCCCCCCACTTTTTCCAAGAGGGCCGGCATTCCTCTTACCAGAGGACAACTAGGTACCGGCCCGTTCAGTGGCAAGTCAGCCGTTCCACAGCCAGCGCATAGCGGAGCCAAGAGCGCTGCTGGGGAAGCTCTGAACATGTGGCTTGCCTGGGCTCCTTTCCACTGGGAGCCACCATTCCCTGGCTGATGGCCGCTCTCTCGGCCCCGCTGGGAAAGCTTTGAATGCCGGCTTGCCTGGGGTTGTCCCTACTGGGAGCTGCAGGCTGAGCAGGTGCGGCTGGCGGGGCTTTGTGGACCAGTAGCTAGTGAGCTCTGAATGCATGGCTTCCCTGGGCTCCTTCCCCCTGAAAGCCGCTGTTCCCTGGCTCGGCGGGGCACCCCCACCCAACACCCACCACTGCACTGCCTGTGGTTGGGCCCGTCACCCAACCCCCATCACACCTCCTGCTGTGCCACCAGCCAGCGCTGGAGAAGGAGCAGCGGACGGGGCAGCCAGCCACCCAGCCAGCAAATGCAGCCCTGTGCACCTGACCTGGCCGGTCGCTCTTGCCCTTCCCCCTGCAGGTTGCGGCTCCCAGCAGGGAGGAATCCAAGCAAGCCGTATGTTCGGAGCTTCCCTGTTGGGGCCGAGAGCACTTCTGCTGTACGCCGCCGTCCCTTCTCCAGGGAAGAAGCGAGCTGCCAGAGGAGTAGAAAGCTGATCTCTGACCCAGCTGGCCTGCTTGCCATGATGCTGGCGACAGCAGTGGCTTGCTATCCTGCCCCAAACACAGTGCACAAACTTTCCCTGATGCTTCCGAAACTTCGCTGCGGGGCTGAGGGCAGGCGGCAGGCAGAGAGGGAGGAGCAGGCAGCTGCTATGCCTTGGGGCTCTGGGGAAAGGCGGCCGAAAGCTCCATGTGGAGGCCGCTAATCACGAGCCCCGGGGGCGCCTGCTTCAAAGGGACCGGCTTGGCTACTTCCTCACCGAGAGAGCGGCAGATGGACACTGCGTTTATAGGGGGAGTGGCACCACATACGTCCCTTTCCCCCTGGCTGACTCTGATCCTGGCCCTTCCTCTCCTCAGCCTCTTTCAACTCTGGAGTTTGCCGCTCTCTGCAGCTTAGCGCTGTTTTCAATTGACGAGTGAGGCAAGAGTGCGTACAGCATCCGTCTGCCTGTCTCTCAGCTTCCCGGCCGCTCACTTTGAAATAGCTGAGCCATTCCCTTGGAAGCAGGCACCCCCGGGACTTCTGATTGGCAGCTTCCACAGGGAACTTTCGGCCACACCTCCGGGAAGCTTCCTCGCCGAGAGACAGGCAGACGGAGGCATGAAATCCTGAAATCTTTTGAGACTAAATTAAAACTGATACCTGAAGAATCTGAATCTCTCTCTCTCCCCCCATCTCCCCCACCCCCCCCTTCTTTTCCTTCTGAAAATTTGATTCGGCAAATAAGCACCCCGGTCCCAATCTCTCCTGAGAGATTTAAGATTCTTCTTAGTCTCAAAAGATTTCAGGGCATGGAAAAGGAAAAACTATGGCTGCCTTTTTGCTCCTTCCCCGGCGTTGACTCAGGGACACAACTGTGAAACCCGTCTGGAGTCGAGAGGGTCCTTTGAGACAGAGACATGATCATTGCCCCGCATCCTCCTTCGCTTGCAACAGATGGCTCTGGTGGAGCGCAAGAAGGTGAAGCCGGTCGAAGTGGCTGCTGAGCGCAGGGGTGTGTGTGTCTCCTTGGGACGTGGAGAAGCCAGTTGGGTTTGGATTGCGGGATGCTGAAAAGTTAACCCTTGACTCTCTGCAGATCCACCCTACCCATCCATCAGCGCCTGGATTGGGTTGCTGAAAGTAGAGGCTGTCATGTATAAACGCCTGACCCACATGCTCTCATCACGAGGCTATGACCTGTAAGGGTTAAAACCCACAGACCCCTTCACCCCTTGACCCCTCCTTACCTCAACTCCGCCCCCAAGGTATAGAAGCCGAATTCATATGTTTGTCCAAGGCCACCAACAACTTAGTTTGGTTTGACGACTTGCTCTCCAACATATGGGCTGAACCTACGTATCCAATTGTCATCCATGAAGACAACAGAGCTGCCATCGAAATATCTAAGGCAGACGCAATAGGCCAGAGATCGAGGCATATAGACATTAAACACAAGCACGTCAGGCAGCTTTCAAGCATTGGGTTCATCGAAACCGTACATTGCGAAACCGAGGAACAGACGGCAGGCATACTCACCAAGCCACTACAAAACAAACAATACGCTCACTTAACGTCAAAGCTAGGTGTCCACATGTAGCACCTTCCTCACATAACCAACTCACCCAAACATCTCGGTCAGGCATTTAGAGGGGGTTTTGTCATGTATAAACGCCTGACCCACATGCTCTCATCATGAGGCTATGACCTGTAAGGGTTAACACCCACAGACCCCTTCACCCCTTGACCACTCCTTACCTCAACTCCGCCCGCCCCCAAGGTATATAAGCTCCATCCATGTGGCCCGGAGCCCAGTTCCAGCTGACCATCTGTAAGAGATAGATATGCTGTAAATAAATATTGTTGATTCAACTAATGTATCGTGTGCTGGAGTTATTGGGCAAGATCCTCGAAAATAAGTAACATTATGGTAACAGAGGATGGTTGGCTAGCCCAATTACTCTAAGACATGTCAGGAACCCTAAAGTGACCTGAAGCAAAGGGAAGAGCGAACACCCGAGCCTTCACAAAGAAAATGGCAGCACAGCTATCGCCTGTGGGAGCCATGCCAAGAGAGGAGACGGACGCGAACGAGCAGGTCTCCAGCCCTGGCACCCCAGCCAAAATCGAAGAAGAACGAACTGAAAAAGAAAAAGACCCCGAAACCACCGCAAGTAAGGAAGGCGACTTAAGGGGAAAACTACTGGAACTACTAGAGTCAGCTTCAACCAACCAGGACCCCATCGCGAACCTCCGAGGCTAATCGAGGACTGCGGAGCAGTGACTGGAGAGGACAAGGACGAACCGAACCACACGACCACAGACATGGTAGGAAACGTGCACCCTTACCATAGTCCCGTTGAAAGAGCCAAAACCGAATTCGCGCCCTTTCTGCGGTGGCCATCTTAGACCGTGATGTCACCAAAGATGGCCGACCAGCAACCAATGGGCTCCCGTGATTTAAATTGCTTGGTGGGAACCGAGGCCTACTCACGAACAATTTAAAAAATTAACCACAAAGATGGGGATGAGCAAGAACCCAACCCAGCGAGCTCGCCTACCGAGCTCGACATCGATAAGGCCACATGGATATTAACCGCGGCCTTCAGCACTAAAATAAAACTACTGGGCCCGCACCCAGACACCGCGGAGGGACCCGAAGAGGCAGCCGATGAGCAAGGGGTCACCACCAAGAACCACCTTGGGGACGTGATCACCGGGACCTAGGTGCCTCTACAACCGCAACCCACCAGGGACCTCTCCTTGCCCCCACCGAGACCCACACCAGAACCTGGGGGGCAAGTCGGTCACTCACCGGTCCGACGACCCCCACCGAGCCTCCTGGAGCGTCTGACGGGCATGGATTTCGGCCCAGCTCCAGCCTGCAGGCATCACCCCAGAACGGGCCACCCAGACCTCCACCCAGCTACCGTGGGCCATCCGAGTCTTCAGGGTGACCCAAGAAGCACCCCGGCGATCCAGACGGCGTCTCGAATGCCCATCAATCATCTGAGGCCACCCGGGACTGAGCAGAGGACTCATCCAATCGAGTGGGGCCTCCATCCAGGAGCCACGACCACAAGCTCCTTCCCTGGCGATTCCTGGACAAAAATGAACCTGGAGAATGCTCAGAATCCGCCTGTTAAAAGAGAAGGGAAGAACATAGAAGCAAGTCAGTACAGACTAACAGCGAGCATCCCCGTGCCATATTGCGAGTTCCCTTACATCAAAAACCATGGATAGCGACAGCCTGTAAGTAGCTTTACACACAGCACAGGGACATTGCCAATTGACTTTCCTAAGTTAAAATTAGATGGGACAAACCTCCTAGAGTGGAACCAGCAACTACAGGTTATCTTCTTGAGGGAGAACTTGCTATTTCTGATCACTGACCCCCTTGAAAGGCCATGGACTTTTGAATTAAACTGCCTGCACCAGAAAGTGTTTTACATGTTGATAGCTAGCATTTCACCCAGTATATACCTAGTCTCAGTCTTCACTTGACTGTTTCAGAACTAATACAAAAAATGTTCGGTTTGTTCTACAGCAAGAGCATGGCCACCACCACCAGAATTTCTAGAGACTTTCACTCAGCCAGACACAAGGCAGGGACATCCATGAGTGAGCACCTACTGACCCTAAATGCCACCAAGGCCGAGCTAATACAGAGGGGGGAAGTCATAATTGAGGGGATCATGGAAAGCATTATTATTAACTCCCTAGACTCCAGTTGGGACAACTTCATCACTCAGCTAGACAGCTTTAGCTTAGAACAACTCACTTTAGAGACACTAACCAACAAATTGATAGCTGAGGACAACCTAAGGAAGGACCGCTCCTCATGTCGCAGAGAGCACAAACCAGCCAAAAGAGTAGAGTTCCTAGGTAGAAACCACAATGCGCCCAAGTGCTTCATATGCGGTTCCAGAAACCATTATAAGAGGGACTGCCCCAGAAACACAAGGGATAGGGGCCGCACCTATCGCAGGGACAGTCTAGACCACAGGCCAAGGTTCACAGACAGGCACTCCCCAGACAACAGACACAGACACAGAGACTCCCCCAACACAAGAGATAGAAGGGGTTACAGGGACAGCTCTAGAGAAAGCCAGACAGGCTCACTATATGGCCTTGGGGACCAGAGGCACGCCATCAACCAAGCCAAGAAAGAAAATACTTGGCTCATAGACTCGGGGGCCACTAACCACACCATATACAACCCAAAATTCATCATTCACGAAGGAGAACTTTATAATCAAGGTGGCAAACCAAGACAATGTTTTGGTGACTGGAAAAGGGAACATGCACATACCGGGAGTAGGGGAGATAGAGGGGGTATTATTCGTGCCGGAAATACCCTATAATATACTCGCCACATTGAAACTGAGCAGGGACACAGGCATTGAGGTCACATTCAAGGAAGGGAAGGTATACATGACTAGGGGCGGTAAGAACAGAGGGAGAACCATAGTCAGTGGAGGCCTACCATACTTCCAACCAGACTGTAACGAACACCCAAGGGTAAACGCCAACCTAAGCACCAAGGTGTGCCCTGTACCCACAAAAGACGAAAGGGGTGACAATGAGAAAATAGAGGGGGTCAATTGCGAACTTGCCCCTGATGATACACACGCTCGTGAGTCATCTGATAGGGAGAAGCCTTCGATAGGCAAGCCCATCCATGACGACTGCGCGCATCTATTGCATAGAAAATTGGGACACATTAGCTTCCCTGACATACAAAAAATGGTTAACTATTCTGAAGGTCTGAAAGTAAAAAATTGTGAGAACTATTTTGAGTGTTCCGTGTGTAAATGTTCCAAACTCAAGGTCAAACCCAGACCAAAAAAATCGGTACGCACTACTGACTCCATTTTCCAATTAGTACACATGGATTTGGTAGGGCCCCTGAGGCCATCCATTAAATACAAAAAGAGGTTCTTCTTGACTATCGTAGATGACTTTAGTCGCTACGGATTTGTATACACTCTCAAACATAAAAACGAGGTATACCAGAAATTCAAGGAATTCTACAAGAGGGTAGAGGTTCAGCACAACACCAAAATCAAACAGATAATGACAGACCGGGGGTCTGAGTTTCTATCAGGATTTTTCACATTGGCTAAAGGCACGTGGGATATTACACTACACTTCCTCGCCATTTTCCGCCTTTCAAAATGGGGTGGTAGAATGCAAGAATGGCACCCTACAAACCATGATGAGGTGTGCCCTAGAGGATGCGGGGTTAGGACAATCCTTTTGGTCAGAGGCACTTATTTACTCAAACTACACATTGAACAGATTGTGGTCTAGTGTGATAGATAAAACCCCATACGAGTTAATGTATAGGAAGAAACCACAAATAGCACACTTACATATATTCGGGGTCACAGCAGACGTACACATTCCCAAGCAGTTAAGGCGCAAGGGGGACAAAGTATCGAGAAGGTTGAGGTTCATGGGATACGAACCGGGGACCAAAGGGTTTAGGTTCATAGATAGCCACAATAAATTCATAGTGTCCCGGACAGCAGTTTTCCATGAGCATTCCAACTGGTCAAAGATACATCTAAACGAGGTATTCCCCAAAAAGGAACAACCCAATAGCATGCAGAACGGGGCAGGTCAAGTTATAATGGAGAAGAGGGGACAGGGAAAAACCAAACCAAAATGGCAGGAAGTAGAAATCAGGGAGTGGAAAGAAAATCACCAAAGCATAAAGCTAGACGCACTCACAGAGAAGGAAGCCAGATACTTACACGAAACAGAAACCCCGCCAAACAAGCCAGTTAGATCTAACAGGAACAAGGCACCCAAAAGACTAGAGGATTATGTTTTATCCCTGCAAACTAACAACGTAACCCCAAACACCTATGAAGAAGTACTAGACCTACCCCAGGAGGAAAGGGTCAAATGGGAGCAAGCCATGGAGAGGGAGATGAGTAGCCTCCAAGAATTAAATGTGTACACCCCAGCCAAGGTACCAAATGACAAAATCCCAATTGGTACCAGGTGGATTTACAAGATCAAGATGCTAGAAGGCAATAAAGTGTTATACAAAGCCAGATTAGTAGCACAGGGATTCGCACAAAAATACCCAGAAGACTACACAGACACGTATTACCCCACAGTCAGGGCAGAGAGTGTCAAGTGTGCATTAGTGATCACATCCATCCTGGGTTTCGAGGTGCACCAATTTGATGTGCAAACAGCATACCTACATGCGGAACTTGACAAGGAAATCTAAGTCAAGGCCCCTCCCAGCAAAGGTACACAAAAGGGGGAAACATGGCTTCTGAATAGAAGCCTATATGGACTAAAGCAATCAGGGAAAAGATGGTACGAATGCCTAGCCAAAATCCTCAGATCAATGGGCTTCTCAGCCACCTCAGCTGACAACTGTTTTTTCATCAAGAAGGAAGGTGACTCCATTGAATATGTCCTTGTATACATGGATGACATATTACACATTGGTAACCAGACACACAAATGTGATAATTTTGCTGATGAACTAGGGAAACACTTCTCCCTGAAAATATTAGGAAAGGTAGATAAGTACCTAGGAGTACAAATCACCAAAACTGACAAAGGTTTCCGGCTATCCCAAAAGGAGAAAATCCTAGAACTCCTACATAAATGTAACATGCTCGATGCCAAGCCTTGTGAAACTCCAATGCAGCCAGACTTCTTGAAGAACATGTATAATGAAGCAGGAACATTCATCGATAACACCCTTTACAGGTCAACCATAGGCTCACTACTGTATATTGCAAACTGGACAAGGCCTGACATCGCTTTACCCGTCAACCTCCTATCCAGGCATGTTGGCAAACCTACAACATACCACTGGGAAGCCGTCAAGAGGATACTCAGATATTTGAAGTACAGCTCTAATGCATATGTCTGGAGCCAGAAATCTCCAAAGAACCGACACTAACGTGTTACGCTGACGCTGACTGGGCAGGGGATGTAAAAAGCAGGAAGAGCATATCTGGGTACATATTTTTCCTTAATAACAGCCCCGTACATTGGTACACGGGTAAACAAAACTTGGTTGCTACATCCACCACAGAAGCCGAATTCATATGTTTGTCCAAGGCCACCAACAACTTAGTTTGGTTTGACGACTTGCTCTCCAACATATGGGCTGAACCTACGTATCCAATCGTCATCCATGAAGACAACAGAGCTGCCATCGAAATATCTAAGGCAGATGCAATAGGCCAGAGATCGAGGCATATAGACATTAAACACAAGCACGTCAGACAGCTTTCAAGCATTGGGTTCATCGAAACCGTACATTGCGAAACCGAGGAACAGACGGCAGGCATACTCACCAAGCCGCTACAAAACAAACAACACGCTCACTTAACGTCAAAGCTAGGTGTCCACATGTAGCACCTTCCTCACATAACCAACTCACCCAAACATCTCGGTCAGGCATTTAGAGGGGTTTTTGTCATGTATAAACGCCTGACCCACATGCTCTCATCATGAGGCTATGATCTGTAAGGGTTAACACCCACAGACCCCTTCACCCCTTGACCCCTCCTTACCTCAACTCCGCCAAGGTATATACCCCAATGTATATAAGCTCCATCCATGTGGCCCGGAGCCCAGTTCCAGCTGACCATCTGTAAGAGATAGATATGCTGTAAATAAATATTGTTGATTCAACTAATGTATCGTGTGCTGGAGATATTGGGCAAGATCCTCAAAAATAAGTAACAGAGGCGCCTGTAAATTAACATGTGTTCATGTCTGAAGTCTACTCAGGAGAGATCAGGATCGGGGTGCTTATTTGCCGAATTGATTTTTCGGGAGGAAAAGAGAGAGAGGGGTGGAGGGGGGTGAGGGAGGGAGGGAGGGAGGGAGGGAGAGAGAGAGAGAGAGAGAGAGAGAGTTTCTTCAGGTATCAGTTTTAGTTTAGTCTCAAAAGATTTCAGGACATGGAAAAGGAGAAAATCCAGCCGCCCTTCTGCTCCTTCCCCAGCATTGTGCAGGTTGGGCGGGGGTGCCATGCCACCTGCGGTTGGGCCCCTTGCCCAACCTCCACCATGTCTGCTGCTGCGCTGCCAGCTGAACCAACAATCTCTCTTGAGTAGCCTTCGGACATGAACTGAACCTGCACTGCAGCTGCACATTAATTTACTGGCGCCTCTACTTTCAGCAACCCTACCAAGGCGCTGGTGAGTGGGTAGGGGGAATCTGCAGAAAGTCGAGGGTTAACTTTTCAGCACCCCCCATCCTGCGATCCAAACCCAACTGACTTCTCTGCATCCCAAGGACACACACACACACCCTGCACTCAGCAGCCACTTCTACTGGCTTTGCCTTATTGCGCCCACCCGAGCCATCTCTTGCAAGCCAAGGAGGATGCGGGCGATGATCGCGTCCCTGTCTTGAAGTCCCCTATCGACTCCGGATGGGTTTCGCAGTTGTGTCCCTGAGTCAACGCCGGGGAAGGAGCAGAAGGGCGGGCGGCTGCCCCACCTGCTGGTCCTTCTCTGGCGTTGGCTTGGCCAGCAGCGCAGCAGCAGGCATGGTGGAGATCGGGTGACGGGTCCAACCACAGGCGGCACTGCACCCCCGCCCAGCCGCCGCCACCGAGTCAGGCTCTCTGGCCACCACAGGGGGAGGTGGCGATGCCCACAGTCCAGGGGACATGTGCGACTGGCGGAGCGAGCCAAGAGAGTTTCTCAGCCCTGCTTTGATGGCGGCCATGTGGTCACCTGTGCAGGCAGTCCATCTCCCCCGCCCTCACCGGCTGCTGGTCCGCCAAAGCCCTGCCACCCGCACCTGCTTGTCCAGTGGCTCCCAGCAGGAGGAGCCCAGGCAGGGTGGTGGAGGCCACGCATTTGGAGGCCAAAGTGGCCCAGTCAAGACGCTGCCACACAACCCGCATATACACCCCCATGCCCCGTTTTGGGCCTGGAAACTTCACCAGCACGAACAGTCTGCCACCACTGTTCCTCCTCTTCCTGCCAGCCTCGAGCTCCGGGCAGCATCCAGCATGGCCATTCACGCCGGCAAAGTTGGTGCAACACTCTCCAGCCACTTCTTCCAAGGGAGCATGACCACTTCCCAGCCGGCACGCCTCTTACCACTTAGCGCACTCTAGTCTGGTCCTCCTGGGAACAGCTCGCTTCTCCTTCTCCTGGCTGCAAGGGGTGAGGAGGCACGCCAGAACCGAAAAGTGGAAAAGGAGCAGAGCTGCCGGCTAGGCCGGGGCTTTCCTGTCTCCCCGCCCGAGCGGCCCAAAGCCTCCAGCGGGGAGGGAGGTAGGACCCAGGCTGCTATTCCTATTGCCACCGGGGAAGCACAGTGAGGGAACCCCCGTTGCCAGGGGTGAGGGGGTGGTGGCGGCAAGGCCGGGCAGGCCGGGGCTTCCCTTCCTCCCTGTGGCAGCCCATGTGGATCCCAGACAGTGAAGCTTCGGGGCCTTTCCTCGCGGTGTCGATGACAAGGTAGGCAGGCAGGCGAGCGGGTGCAGGGAAGCAATTGGGGAGTGCTCCTGGCTGGCAAGGGGCCAGCCTTGCCAGGGGCATGCATGTGCACCGGCCAGCTAGTCTTCTGTTTACTGGCATGCATGCATGCGCGACAATCAGCTGGCCAGCTGATCTTTCGGTTTCTGGCACTGCTGCACATGTGAAGGTCAGCTGATCGTCGCGCCCGCATGTGCACCAGTAACCAGAAGACTAGCTGGCCGATGCGCATGCATGTGCCAGAAACCCGGAAGAGGAATGGGCGATGCCTTGCGTTCCAGGTGAAATGGCTCTGTGTGCCATTTCTGGCACGCGTGCCATAGGTTCGCCAACACGGCATTAGGATATCATAGGTTTTTAGGATGACCTTCATGTGTATGAAGGTCAGCACCAGCTAAAGAACTGGCAGTTGTAATATACACTTTGTTATGTGTATAAACATATTACAATTTATATGCCGTATGCTCCCATCTTCAATCACAGTGGCATTGACAATCAAAAATCTGAAAATAAGGGAACAGGTCTGCGAGGACAAAGATATTTGGTTGGTAAGGCACAATAGACACAGGATAGACTACAATCTGAAAATCTAGTTTATAGTCATGTAAAGGAAATTTTTATTTATTTATTTATTTTTATTTTTATTTGATTTATATGCTGCCCTTCTCTGGAGACTCAGGGCGGCTTACAATGTGTTAAGCAATAGCCTTCATACTTTTGTATATTTATACAAAGTCAGCTTATTGCCCCCACAAACTGGGTCCTCAATTTACCCACCTTAGAAAGGATGGAAGGCTGAGTTGGCCTTGGGCCTGGTGAAAATTGAACTCACAGTAATTGCAGGCAGCTGGATGTTAAATGCTACCTTAGGAGGCATTAACCTCCTACACCACTCAGGCTCCTATACACTATGGTTTTATATATCAGGACATAGTAAAAATCATCTGGTTCTTAGTAGTTCTTAAATATAACATCAGATGAATAATGCATGATATATTACACCATGTCATCAGTTATTTTACAAAAAGAAAAGCAAAATGGAGAAGCCATGTGTGAAAAACTAAGTATATCCTTATTGCTTCCATAGGTATGAAGAAGCCAAGTAGCAGCCCTGTGCTACTAATCAAGTGCCGTTGATCAATTGATCATCAGTGAGTGTGACTACCTCTATAAAAGACGTGGACGTGGCTTATTTTGTGGGTGTGGCTTGGAGGTCATGTGACTAGGTGGGCATGGCTAGCTGGTCAGAGTCGTTTCTGGAAGATCCTCGCACTTACGACCAGTCCTCGCACTTACGACCCAACTCATTTGTTTGCTTTTAACACTGATCAGCTGTAGGACGGCCCTTTGAAGCCCTATGGCAAGAGTTTAAACAGTTTTTTTTCCCTCTAGTCATCAGCTGGGACTCAGGAGGCAGCAATAGATTGGGGGTGGGACCAAATAAAAGGTAAGAATAACGTGGGGGGGGGAGTGGGAGGGCGGGGGGGGAGAACCAGTTCGGTGACGTCATATCGTCACCGCTACCAGCTCAGCCGGACCGGACCGAACCGGGAACCCACCACTGCGCCCATCAATCTGGAAAAGGTTATAATGACATTTCCAAACAATTTTATGTATATATTTCCACAGTGAGGAAGATTATTACAAGTGGAAAACATTCAAGACAGTTGCCAATCTTCCAGGAATGAACATCTCAGTAAATTCACCCCAAGGGCAGACCATGCAATGCTCAAGAGAAATTGCAAAAAATAATAAAAATAAATAAATCCAAGAGTTACATCTCAGACACTACAAGCCTCAGTTAGCATGTTAAATGTTAAAGTTTATGATGGTACAATTAGAAAAAAACTGAACAAGTATGGTTTGTTTGGAAGGATTGCCAGGAGAAAACCTTCTCTAAAAAGAACATGGAAGCATGGCTTAGGTTTGCAAAGTTACATCTGAATAAATCAGAAGACTTTTGGAACAATGTTCTTTAGACAGATGAGACCAAAATGGAGATATTTGGCTATAATGTACAGTGCATAAAATCATAGAACTCAGAAGGTGTAATTTTTTTTTCACATGACTACATGTGGCATATTTTTTTAACCTGAAGCAATCAAATCGGGGTCATCTATAGAGGCTTCAACAGTGTCATATGAAAAGCATAACCAGGTGGTTGAAGTCTTGCCCTTTGCATACATGCAAAAAGGGGCAAGTTTTCAATTGTCCCAGTTATGCCTATCATTTGGCACTGTTGATTCCTTTTGCACTGTTGATTCCCTTGTCCTCTGGAGCAAATGCTACGCTTATTTATTCTGCTCGTCAAAGGCTAGGGCAATGGATAGTTGCTGCCAGAAAGGAGATGCACAAGAGATTGAATTACAAGCAGAGATACTGCAGAATCAGAGTGATATTAGTTAAATTTATGAACCATCTGATATTGTAGTAAGGAAATAAAAAGGGTCTAAGAATCCCATTTGATACAAAATTGGTAACTGCCATACTAACTACTGCTTGGGAGGAGCTCATTGGTTTTATATCATGGGGGTTTCACACAGATTCTATTAAAATTGGGGGAGGGGAATCACCAACTGTGAGAATTCTTGATTTATCTAGTTATAATTATGTAAGAATTTTGAATACCTAAACAAAGCTAATCTCAAATAGGAAGGTACTAGAGGAAGTGGAATACTGTTACCAAAATATGCCTATGTTTTCCTAGTAATTTAAATTCTTTGAACCAAAGTCTCCAGTCTTTTTCAACCCTGGCAACTTTCAGATATGTGGACTCCCAGAATATGCTTATCAATAAAATTACAAAATATAATTCTAGGAAATCATGTTCATAATTAACTGTTTTTTATTTGTGAGTCTCTGCTCAACATTCAAATTTCAACATTCCTTAATTCTATTCTCTCAAATTCAATGTTTTCCCTCATTTTTTAGTTTGAAATTTCTAGAAACCCTTTTGGATGTCAACTTGTGTTTCCTTTTCCTTTTTTTCCTTTTGTTAAATATTTTTTTCTGAATGTTCACTCTATTAGTATTAAGCATTAGTTATGACCAATTATATTTTCTTCATTGTGGCAGACTTCTTGTCAACCCTGGAAGCCATCTTTTTCTTTGGATCTTCAGGGCTGCCACACTTAGTGCTGTGGGAAACTAGGAGGGGGAATTGCATGGAGTGGTGGAGATATCTAGCCATAATAGCATTCTTTTCTTTGAGAGTCGAGGACACTCTGCCTGCACCTGGAGTGGCATGACTGGGAGGCATCTCCAGTTGGGACGGTGCATTGATTGGACCATGTGATGGACATGTGGGTGCAGGGGAAGGGACTTGGACTCTCTTTTGGGTGGGGTAAACCTGGAAGCTTTCAAATTTGGGTTTTCCCATATGTGCCAATATCTCTAATAAAATGGAACTTTGAGGAATTTATGGCCTTGGAGTCTTCTTTCGTTGGGGGTGTTACTTGGACTCCTGACATTAACCCGAATCTCCATTAAAACTTCAACCAGCTTCCTGATCTCAGGAGTACTGTCTGGGGTCCTGAGCCCCGAACGCCGAACCAACACCGGGTGGCATGAAGACTCAGGGAAGATGGAGGAGAGACCGGAGACCACAGAGTCCGATGATCCATGTCGAGACCCTCTACTCCCCTTCTGAATTTGTGGTGAAGGCAGTGGAGGCCGCTGAAGTGGAACGTCAACAGGGTGCCCAGCCCAAAGAGCAGGTGCCCTGGCAAGCCGCTAAACTGGATCCCTCTCTGCGGGGCGAGACTATGGGAGCCGCACATCCCCAAGAGTTGCTGACCAGGGCGATGCTGCAGGAACAGCAGATGGGGTGAGCAGAGCGGAGCAGACCCAATCCCTTGAATGGAGAGCACCAAGACCGGCTGATCTCAGTGATTCCCGAGAATCGGGCTTTCCACTGCCGACGTGAAGCCAGTCACTGGTGGGTCTACTGGAGTGGTTCAACCAGCTCAGCATGGGCAGCATCGCACAACCTCCTAGTACTGGCCCACCTGACTGGATTCTGGCTCAACCCACATTCACCTTTCCGGGTCAAGGGACCACAGTGGCACCGAGTGGATTGTTGGCCTTGTTTCACTCGGCATGAAGCAGATCGCACCATAGCCTTCCCCATTGGTCCCAGTCTACTGGGATAACAGCTCCTGCTGGAGTTAGAGCGGCGCAGGAAGACCCACCAGGCCAATCCAGTCCGGCACTACAAGGACCACCATTGGGACTGCCGAGACCCAACAGCCCTCTCAGCCGTTGGTCCTCAGATTGCCTCCTGCTGACCAGATCCCCCTGGCTGGGCCTTTTACCCCGGCCAGGGGTGGGTTCAATACCAATGGATGCCAGCTCTGGTCCTGCCGCCGGCACTGGTCCCACAGCCAACCCTGGCCCCACAACCAGCCTTGGCAGCTGTTCCTATTCCATGGTTTAGAGCGATGTTTGACGGGACTCTAGGGAAGCTGGCCTACTTCCTCAATTGGGTTTGGTGCCACATGATCGCTATGAGGACCAATATCAGACCGATCAGGACATGATTTCAGCAATCGCGGTTGGCATGAATGAAGGAGAAGCAGCGGAGTGGATAGCTGAACTGCATGATAAGGGAGCCCTGGAGCTGGAAGATGCAGATGAGTTCATCCAACTGCTCCAAGGCCAGTTCGAGGACATGGCCACCGGATAGAAGCTGAGGCCCAGATCAAAGTGTTGAATCAAGTGGGCTGACCCCCCAAAGAATTAGTGTGGGAATTCTGGAGGCTGGCTGGGAAACTGAGAGACTGGCCTGAACGCCTCCTCGTCTACTATTTCAAAGAAGCCCTTGACTCAGACCTCAGACAAGCCTGTGGCATCAGGGGAGTTGCAGAACATATATAAGCCTGGTACAACACCACAGTGGCCATGGATCTGGAAATCCACCCCCATCAGAAGCTGACCAAAGAAAAACCCCATCAGAAGCCAACTGCAAGAAGACCTCTGGGCTGCCGAACTCCAGTCAAGCTAACTGATGTGCCGCAACTCACGCCATCCAGGATGATCAAGTGCTACCAATGCAATCAGCATGGGCACAGGGCATCTGAGTGCCTGGCCACTGCCCCAGTCCCTCAGGCCCGGACCCACTCCGCAACCCAGGGGAAAGGAACCCCAAGGAAGCCACCGGACAAGGAGAGAATCGCCAAACAGGCTGTTGAGGTTCCTCTCCTTCCAGCTGGGAACGAGGAAACTCCAGCCAGAGAAACCCTCTGGGCTCCGCCGAAGGGAGCAGTGGTGAGGACAACCCAATGGTAAGTGAAGCTATCCACCCCTTCACCATCAAAACTCAGATTGTAGTGCTGGAAACGGGAGCCCAAGGGGAAGTAGAGGTCGTCATAGATACTGGCTGTATCAGGTGCCTGATCAGCCTCCCCATAGTCCAACAGCTAGGGATAGGCACAAGACCCCAGGCATGCCCCATCCATTTTGAACAGGTCAGTGAGAGGCTGATAGGCAGGGGCATTGCCACCTTGGTCACAGAACTTGTTAGATGGGGCATCACTGAGAGTTCATCCAATTCGTCATAGCTCCCAAAATGACTGAGTCAATCATATTGGGCCTCGCTTGGCTAGACAAATGGGGATGTCACCGTTCCAGAAAAACGTCTGGAATGTGGGAAGACGGCTACCGAAAGCTAAGAATAGGCATCGGCCCACTGCCACCCATCAAACCAGATAGATGCCAAAAGGCCATGAACCCCAGCAAGCCCCAGCAAGTGGGAAACCGCAGCTCCAACTGCAGAGAAACTTCCCGGCAGGGTGGCAACAGGACTTCTTCAGGCCTTTTTCAGCCTGTAGTTTTTGGTGCAAAAAGCCTGCAGCCACCACTTCTTTTTCAGCACAAGAAGCCTCTAGCCGCTGCCTCTTTGCCAACCAGAACCGAGTGGGCAGCGAAAGAGGCCTGAAGAAGTCCTGTCGCCGTCGTTGCCACCCTGTTCTTCATGCCGCACCCCATTGCCTGTCGGTGCCGCTTGCAGCCAGACCGAGCCAGGAGAACGGCCTGAGGGACGGAGGGATGGCATCGTAGCAGAGCTGCTTGGAAGGCAGCGAAAAACTACAGGTGGCTGGCCCTTGCTGGCCCCAAGGTGCAGATGAAGGTGAGTGAGGTGGAGGCTGAGCGGGCGGCATGCGAGGTGGAGGTGCTGTGGAAGGCCAGAGCCAGGGAATGGCGAGATCCGGCCAAGGCAAACGGCAAGTTGGTGGATGTTCTGGGGCCTCAGGCAATGGCACATCCCTAGGCTCCAACCTGAAGTGAAGGGTGAGCAGGCGGCATGCTTACTTTTGGTGAGCAGAGCGGGTGAGGCAATTAGCTGGGCCGCATGGAGAAGGCAACATATATAGGGCGTGGTGGAGCATGGTGGGTGGAGTGGGTGGGTGGGGCCAGGGCCAGCCAAAGGTAGTATTTGTCAGTTTAATGGAGCAGTTAAAATTATCACTACAGATTCGCATGAACTGGTCCAAACCAGCTGAATACCACTTCTGAACCACATCCAATGTGATGTTCTCCCAATAGGGCCCCAAGCCATCTGGCAGAGCCAGGTCCTCAGGCTCCTGCAGAAGGGTGAGAGCCAATTTCATCTCACGAAGTAAGATGTTCTAAAGAACAGGAACCACAGCAAATTGGCTGCCTTGCTTCCTTTGCATGCCTTGCAGTACGAGGATAGGAAGTTTCCTTAACCAGCCCAGTGTCTCACATATAGTTCTATATGAAATATTTGGGATTGAGATATTTGCAGCACAACCATCAAATAATTTTGTTATCACTTTTCAAGAATGCCCAGCAAGAATTTATGTTTCAAACTATAAGGATTTTAGGTTTCTTTAATTCCTTCTATATGCTTCCACCACCAGTGATTGCTACTGCTCTGTAAATTCTACTACAGTGTTTCCCCCAAAATAAAACAGGGTCTTATTTTCTTTTGACCCCCGAAATAAGTGCTTGGCCTTATTTTCTGGGTGCCTTATTTTTTTTGAGGTGCAGGAGGAGCGAGCTCACCATATCTGGGGAGGAGGAGGCACAGAGCTGCAACCATCGGAGCTGGCGAGTCCAACAACGACCAAGGCTGTGGTGGCGGGAGATGTTGGGAGAGCACTGGCCAGCTGCAGTCAGCAGGCTGCTCTCTTGGCCAGGTCTGACTGCCAATGGCACCGGCAGGCAACAAAATGCGCAGCTGGCGTGAAGAACAGAGAGGTGACAGGACTTCTAGCAACAGCACAACACAGCCGTTCACAAGCTATTCGACCCTGCGGCTGTGCACACACTTCCAGCCATGTTTCCCAGGACTCTGCACCATGCCATCGGCCCTGCCACGCCGCTGGGTTTGCTAGGGTTTGCGGGGGTGGCCTCCAAGAGGCTGTTCCGCATGGATGGCAGGTGCGTGTGGGGCATGTGGGGCACGTTCCTTCCTCCCCCTGAGGAAATGGCGGGGACCAGCTGCACAGGTGCTTCAAAGGCCTTATTTTCGGGGGAGGGCTTATTTTAGTGCATGCGCTCAAAAGCCTGATTGGGCTTATTATCCGGAGAGGTCTTCATTTCGGGGAAACACGGTATAATGCAATACTAATTATGGCTAAGTGGGATCTCTTTATCTGTGTATAATTCCAAGGGAATCTGGATAGTCCTATCCTGCAAAGGGAGATTATGTAGTATGAATTTTACAGAGAATGGCCGGCAGTAGTTCTAAGATAGCTGTGATACATTAACACAATTTGGACAAGGCAAAACTATGTACAAACAGGATTTCCTCCAGGCTTACTAAGACCAAATTATTATGTGCAGAATTTCTATATTTTCTTCCCCTTTGAAATATTTAAAATACAATTTTATGATCAGGGAAAATTAGGCAGCAAAAAGATACATCTATTCATAATGTTCATTTGCAATCTAGACACATATCATTCCCTGCTTAAGGATTCAACAATTGACAATAAAGATTGTATGAGTTGTTAAGATGCATATAAATTGTTCAATGTTTTCTTTCCTTGTAAGTGTCAAGTATCAAACAAATTACCTCGGAGACAGTATAAATTTTTTAAAAATGTACATCTGTTTATGTAGTCAATTAATTAGAAAGTCAATCTGTTTATAAACCTTTGTAGAATCCATAGAAGACTAATAACATTCTAGTTTCGGGGTTCAATGTCAAGTGTACTTAGTCCTCTATTTAAGTGAATGAGAATTTGCTTACATTTCTTTCAAATGCAAAATAAGCTATTTATCTATTTTGTGAGCCTCTTAAAACTGCAGGGAGGGAATATTCAACAGATCAAGAGAAAACAATATAAAATGCCTTTTAAATTTTATTTTCTATCATTTAGTTTAGAACGTTAGTTTAAATCCAGCCAATTGTCTATTCTTGTAGATTTTGTTCATTGTCTATGGAGTGAACATTCCATGGAAAGCAATTTCTACCTCAACTAATGATTATATAGTCAGCAAGGAAGTGTCTTGCCTTTTGCCATCTGTGTCACTGCGTTTTTTTATTTCCCAGCTGAGCTTCATTATTTTTGGACTAATAGACTTACTGTAGTTTGCCAAGTTCCTTATCAGTATTTTACTACGCATGTCCGCATTCTTTCACATTCCTTCACACACTCTTTCCTTTGTTCTCTTGCCAGAAAGGTCCGGCTGAGAAATAGCCGGCAAGAACTATTTCAAAATGTAGCAATTACTTTTCTTAGTTAGTGAGGTGTTTTATTTTCTTTATAACAAATAAATGAGTTTTATTAGAGAACTTTTTTTCGCGTTTCTTTTCAGAATATTGCAACTTGGAAAGGCCTCGATCCATCCTCTAATTAAACCAGGGTGATTTGTCCCAGAGCCAAATATGGGATTAATCAATGCCCTGACAATCTGGAACCTACATTTATTTTCATAAAAGATATGTATATATTTCTCTATAATTGCCTGAAGTGTACACTAAATGTTAGTTTAAAATACAAAATATAAATACGTTTTAATTTTGTTTCTTTTTCCTGCAATATAAACATGGAAATTCATTAGCTGCATAAATCAAGAAAATCCAAATCCAAATAAACAACATCTCCAATATTTATTTCATATAGTTATTATTACTTTAAAAATTTAATTATACTTTATATACATTCTACTTTCCATTGTTAGCCAGGAAATACAGAATTATATATTCAACATAAACCACTGTTATACAGCTGATTCAGCTGGTCAATACTATGTTACATACTATAAATGCTTTGATTCATCATCTCGCAGAAATTCTCTCTCTCCCTACTAAAGAATTACTTTTCAGTGAGAAGTGGAGGAAATAAAATCCAGCTTTTTCCTTTTAAACAACCCAGCTGTAGAATATGCATCTAACTTTCAAAACAACAGCAATACTGCATTTGTTTTTGCTAGGATGGCCTTGTTACAGGTGAACGAAAAAAGCAGCAGACTTTGCTGTGGAGATAGTACTCTAACAAGAAACTTTCATTCTGAAAGCTCTTTTTACAGTGGAAAATCACTTAATGCTGCAAGCTGATAAAAACTGAAACTGAATTGAGGGGTTTCAAGGAGAAAAATGATAAACTGATCATGTCACAAATTCTGAGATTTGTAAATAATTTTACAATCACATTCTACAGAAAAAATCAAAACTAAAGTTTATATTAAATGCATGTAAAATGTTCCACTAATTTCAGGGAAATGTATGCATTTCCATGTTGTATGCACTTAAAATCAAGTAGTATTACTGAAAAATGGTCATCCTACGCAGAAAACAAAGTCATCTTTAAAAATTCCACCAATAGCAGTCAAGGTTTTTAAGAAAGTTGTTAGGAGCACAAAAATATATTATTTTGTTTGTTCCTTCTTATTGTTTAGATAAAAAGAAAAAAACAATAATAGCGATTGGTTCATGTGCTTGTTCACACATGATACTTTTAAACGGTAAATTATTTCTGAGTCAGTCTTTCTATTCCTTGTCATTCATTATAAATAGAACACAGTCTTCAATGTGTTACTGAAGGATTGAAGCTATATATCAACATATATTTATAAAATGGTGAAGAGTCATTTTTTTCCCATTTTCTTCTTGCAACCAACAGGATTTTAAGTCTGTTCCAATAAGGTGTTATTTTTGTTGTACAGTTTGTTATTACAGAATAAAATCCATACACCTGCTTTTGCTTAGAATGTCACCAAAGCATGTTATTCATCATTGTCTGCAAAGAAAGATTTTAAAATATTTAATTATGGGAAAAACAATTTTTAGTAAGCAGACTTTCAAAACTGCTAATCTAGTAAAAGACAACAAACACTATCCTCTAAGAAATAATGAAAAAGTACTAAGTAAATAAGAAATCTTCTATTTTTATACTTAAATATTTTTTACTTAAACTTTTATAGTTAAAGTCTTGTCAATTTAATTTTTAATTTTACCATGATTCATGTTGTTTTATATATTAAAGTTTTAGAGACATATACTTCACTTATGTAACAAAAGCTAGTTTTAATAAATAGCATGGTACAAATATAACATTTAAGTATCTATCAGAAGACTAGTATTTAACTTGTAGGAGCATCATATATCTTTTCCCCTTTACTTCTGCAACCTTCCATCTCTGTTTTGGAAGCTATATTAGATCTGCATCGATTTAATTTATTTATTTAGCATAATAAAACAGAACCTTGGGGTACCCCACTGCATACTTCCCTCCGTGTAGATGCAGTTCCATTGAGGACTACACGTTGAATGCGGTTGGTCAGCCAGTTACGAATCCATCTGGTGGTGATGCTGTCTAACCCACATTTTTCTATCTTATCAAGTAATAAGTTATGGTCTACTTTATCAAATGCTTTACTGAAGTCCAAGTAAATTATATAGACAACATTCTTCTGGTCCACTAATTGTGTTACTTCGTCAAAGAATGCGGTAAGATTTGTCTGGCATGATCTGGTTTTGACAAACCCATGTTGGCTTTTGGTTATTTTGTTTGCCTCTAGGTGTTCGCTAATTCATTGCTTGGTTATCTTTTCCAGAATCTTCCCTGGCATTGAGGTCAGGCTGATAGGTCTGTAGTTTCCTGGATCTATTTCCCCCCCCTTTTTTGAAGATGGGAACTACATCAGCTCTTTTCTAATCTTCTGGCAGTTCCCTAGTGCTCCAGGATCTTTGAAAGATATAGTTCAGTGAACCCTAGAGTGTAATCAATCTGGTCCTGGTGATTTGAACTTGTCTAGGGTGGACAGGTACTCACTTACCATTTTCTTCCCTATTTTAACTTGTGTTCCTAATCTGTTTTTTGTGGTGCTGTTTTTGATAGTTTGGACTGTTTTTTCCCTTTGTGTAAAGACAGATGCAAAAAAACGAATTAAGTAGTTCTGCTTTCTCCCTGTTGCTTGTCACCTTCTTGCTACTTTCTCCCACCAATGGACCAATCGTTTCCTCAACTTTTTTCTTGTTTTTAACATGTTGGAAGAAGCCAGGGGTGAAATCTAAATTTTTTTGCTACCGGTTCTGTGGGTGTGGCTTAATTAGTGGGCGGGGCTTGGTGGTAAGGTGACTGGGTGGGCGTGGCGAAGTCAATGTCACTTCTTTGCCCTTTTTTAACCTACAAAACACAACACAACACAACTGACTCACCCACAATGTAAAAGCAGCTATGCTAGACCCAAAATGGCCCCGCAACAAGCAGGAACCTCACACAGCCACAAAGAGCCCAAAAAAAGAACTTTCACACTTTACACACACAAAACTCCACATACAGCTTTGAGAGATTTTGTGTGTTTGTGTAGTTAGAGTGAAACACTACAGAAACACACTAAATCTCAGAAAGCTGCACAAATATTTTATTTTAATTTATTTTTATATAAAAGCAGCTAAATTTAAAACTTCCTAAACTTTAAATGGCTAGGTCTAAAAAAAGAACAACTTAAAAAAAAACCCAATTAACTATTTTTTTAAAGCTCCCAAAGGGGGAAAAACTTACCCAATAAAACAGGGGTCTCTAACCTTGGCAACTTTAAGACTTGTGGACTTCAACTCCCAGAATTCCTCAGCCAGCTTTGCTGGGAGTTGAAATCCACAAGTCTTAAAGTTGCAGATAGAGCTGCTCACCGATGAGCTTGATTGCAAGTAGGGATATTCAGTTGCTTGCTGATGCAATGGATTGCAGGTATTAGAGCAAGCGAAGCAAGGCAGGCATTGCGACCAGCAAGCTGGAGGCTGGGGGTGGGGGGAGAAAAAAAGAAACTTTTTTTCTTTTAAATGGGTCTGACAATCCAAGCTGAGTTGCCTGATTAGCAGGAAACTCACTTGGGATCTTCAGAACTTGGCTCGTCAGAGCCATTTAAAAGGAAAAAAAGGCTCTGATGATCGCGCGGCTCAGCTGGGCATGGGGGGCGGGGGCAGGGATTTTTGCTACCGGTTCTCCGAACTACCCACCGCCATCGCTATCTACTCGGCCGAGCCGGTCCGAACTGGGAGCATTTCACCCCTGGAAGAAGCTTTTTTTGTTATGCTTTACTTTTGTCGCAAGCCTTTGTTCATTATGAGCCTTAGCTTTTCTCACTTCATCTTTGCAGCCTCGGGCTATTTGCTGATATTCTGCCTTAGCTGTGTGCCCCTCTTTCCACTTTTTATACTTGTCCTTTTTGTCTTTCAATTTATCAGAGAGTTCTTTATGCAGCCAGGCTGGTTTCTTTTGAGAGCTGTTATTTTTCTTCTTCATTGGTATTGTGCTAGATTGGGCTGCTGTAATCTCACTTTTCAAAATTTCCTAAACTTCTTGAGTTGTTTTCCTCTTGAGGATTCTCATCCATGGAATCTTTCCCAAGATCTCTTTAAGTTTATTGAAATTAGCTCTCTTAAAGTCCAAGACTCTAGTTTGACTTTGTTCTATTGCTTGTGCTTGCATAATGTTGAATTCCAATATTGCATGATCACTCTTCCCCAAGGTTCCTGTAGCTCTCCCCCAAGGTTCTTCTATCATTGTTAGTGAGAATTAAGTCCAGTATGGCTAATCCATACTGCTTTTTTAATCTGCTTTTGGGGAGACAGTTGTCTGCTAGGTTTCTCAGGAACCTGTTTGATCTTCCACTTGGTGCAGAGTTTGGCTTCCCAGTTGATGTCAGGATAGTTAAAGTCCCCCATTACTATTGTGATGTGCTTCCTACATACCTTAGTTAACTGACTAGCAAAAAGTTCATCTATTCCCTGTTTGGTTGGGTGGCCTATACTATAGTATAAACTATGGCAATGTCATTTTCTCCCTTTTATATTGACCCAAATGCATTCAAGGCAGTTTTCATCATTGTTGTGCTCTATTTCTATAGAGATGTAGTTATTTTTTATATATAGTGCAATTCCACCTCCTCTTTTATTTGGTCTATTTCTTTTAAATAATTTAAATCCCTCTAGCTGCATGTTCCATGTGTGGGATTAGGAACAATACAACTCAATTTATATTAAATATTAGGAATCTGTAAAATTGTTTCATATTAGTTATGAAAAAATCTCAGGAACTAGCAAAATCCTGTTTTTGCCTCTTTTAATAACAGGCAAAAGGATCAAGATTAACATTGTACCAAGTCAATACACATAATACACAAAATGCTGTGTATTTTAGCATATATACTTTCTGCAGTATGAACACATCTAATATAATTTCCATTAAAAACATTAAATAGAAAAATGTACAATTACAAATTGCAGTATAACAAATTGGACTATGTTCTATCCAAGAATGGGCAAACCCAAGCTGAAGTTATTACTACTGGATAGAATCCTATTAACTAGTAGAATTTTGGCAACTTTTAAAAGGTTAAAGTAGTAGTTCTATATTTAATATTTACTAGTTAAAAATATATAACTTTCTAGTATATATAGAAACAACTGTTGTACAACAAAAAATGGCATTTTACACAATAACTAGCTAACCATGAATAGGCAGTCAGCAGAAAAATAACACTGAACACGTGCTTGTCAGATACTTACCTTCCTGGTATGCTCCATCTGCCATTACTAAATGGAGAATTTTAGCATACTGATGTTTATGTTCATTTCCTAAAATATTTTGAACTATTGTTGAACAAATATCAATGCTTTCATCTTCATCTTCATGTATAGCCTAGAAAATAAGGCGTAGAAATGTATTACTTAACGTAATAAAATATTATAAGATCACAAACTTTCCTCATCCAGATCCAACAAGGAACCAAAACTGCTAATATTTTTTTTTTGCTAAAATCTAAATAGAAACTATCATTATTAAGCTACCTTTTCAGTGGAAATCTGGGAAGCGGAGTAGACGTTAGCCGTTATGGAGGACTGTCTCTAAATCATATTATTCAGAAAATGATTAGCAGAAGACATACATGATATACTACCAGCCAGAAGTTATCAAGGCATAAATGGGCCTCCAGCTCCTGAACACAATAAATTACTTAGAGCATCCCTAAGAAATTGTATGTTAAAACTCATTTGAAAAATAACTATATTAGCTTAATTTCATTAAAAAAGTTCTCATATTATAAAGGAGATCATTATTACTAGATAATAATTTTGCTCCATTTTCTTCATATTAAACATTCTACAAACCTTTATTTCTTCATAAATTTTGATGAATTTTTCAAAGCCTATTTCTTTTTCCAGGTTACATCTCAGCTCTTCTAGATGACTGAACACACTATTATATTCCTCACATTCGCTGGCATTATCACCATCACTATTGTCTATGAAGAAATATGAGAAAACATTTTAGCATTCCATTTTTTATTGTAGCAATACTTATTTTATCCTTTTTCCAGTTCCTGTCTAAATTTTGAAGTTGTCATATGCACACTCAAGACTTATTATGAATATTCTATAGCTTCGTATGACCATATGCAAATATAACAGTAAAATCAGTGCTCGCTTGAGGAGGATTTCCCTGCGCGTGCGCATGCTCCCGGCTCAGCCACAGCCGGCCAGGGTATCATGAGTGTGGAAGAGCCACACTCAAGGGGCCAAAGAGCCGCATGTGGCTCACGAGCCGTGGTTTGCCGACCACCCCCAGTTTAAAAAAAAAAAAAAGGTACACAAACTCAAGCAGCATTTAACATTAAAAAACAAAACAAAACCAATTCACATTTACACCATTAGTTAATTCACATCAAGATCTTGTATCTATGTAATGAACATTGATTGCAACCAATCATTAATAACCATATACACTGGAATTTTTAGTCTGCAAGGTGGTAACTATGCATTGAAAACAATGTTCTTCAAACTATGCTGCCTTTAACAGTAACAAGAGTTGGAAGGGACCTTGGAGGCCATCTAGTCCAACCTCCTGCTCACGCAGGAGACCTGTACTAGGGATTTGAATCGCCGACCTTTCTGATTGACAAGATCAGTGTCTTAGCCACTGAGCCACCTAGTCAGGCCTTGAATTTCATCAGATATTTTTCAGTTGGTTATATCAAGTAATTCCCACAACAATGGAATTCTGCTGACACAGCAACAAAGGCAGCTTATCCTCATGGCAATGGCAAAATAATATTTATTAAAGGCTTGCTCAGTATAAAATAGCACTAATGAAATTAAGAAATGTTACAATATTAAAATCATAGATCAGAAAAGGACTCTGAAGGGCATTGAATTCAACCTTCCACTCAGAACAGGAATCCAAATTAAAGCATCCAGGCAACTGTCTACTTTCTTCTGAAACTCATCCAATTAAGAGCTACCCACCAGTTTTGGATAATTTGAATAATCTGTTAATAAATTTTTGCTAACAGTCAATCAAAATCTAACTTCTTGTAACTTAAATCTATTATTCCATGTCCTGTACTTGGAATGCGAAAGAACAAGTCTTGAATTACTTGCAACATCTTTTCAGGTATCTGAAGGATGAATTTCCACCCTTGAATCTAAATAAAGAGCCGAGGTGGCACAGTGGTTAGAGTGCAGTACTGCAGCTACTTCAGCTGACTGCTAGTTCAGCAGATCAGCAGATCAAATCTCACTGGCTCAAGGTTGACTCAGCCTTCCATCCTTCCGTGGTAGGTAAAATGAGGACCCAGATTGTTGGGGGCAATATGTTGTCCATGTTGTCTTTGTTGTAAGCCGCCCAGAGTCCTTGGAGAGTGGGCAGCATAGAAATACGAATAATAAATAAATAAATAAATATCCTTTCTCTTTTCATACATTTTAACTTTTAATCTTCTTGAGTCTTTAGCAATTTTTCTGAATTGTTCAGAACTGGACATAATATTTGAGGTTGGTTCTAACCAATGGTAAATAAATAATTGTTCCCATTATCTTAGTGAAAAAGTTTCAAAAAGTTGCCATATGTCTTAATTATTTTGTGCATCCAATTAAATAATTTAAGACTGTACACACCTTCAACAATTTCCACACTTAGCACAAATCTCAAAGTCAAATGTGGTAAGACATTCTCTACCTGTAAACTGTTGCTCAGTAAAATTAGAAATACAGTTTTGAAGGATGCTGACACATTAGTCCTAAATATGCAGTGGCAGACTGGACAGAGCTTCAGTATGATTTATTTTAAGAAAATTCCTGTTCACACCTGTAGTAATGGGCAATTGATAATAGAGCACAACACTATTCTCTTTTTAATGGCCATTTTGCAATTATTTACATGGACATGGACATGGACATGGACAACAATAGTTCAATCTCAAGCTACTGTGTTTCTCCAAAAAGAAGGCACTGGATCGATCCGGAGCTGTGTTATCAGCTGAAGATGCCTTCTGGCAGGCATCTGAAGGCAAAATGGAGGCCAGGGTGATGTGTGCGAGTGGCAGCAAGTGGCCACAGAAGAAGGTGAGGCAGGTGTTGGGGTGTGCAAGGCCTGGTAAGTAGGGCAGCTCCACCCCCCCTCCCCACCCTAGCTTAATTTTTACCTGTGTGCCTCGCCCCACCCCCTGCACCCCGGGGTGGGTGGGGTCTTAATTAGGGCTAATTTTGTGGGTGGGGCTTATTTTGATCGCATGTGCTCAAAAACGTGATAGGGCTTCTTTTCAAGGTGGGTCGTCTTTTTTGAGAAACACAGTACCCATTACTTCAACTAATGCTAAATAAAATGCTTGCTTAGTAGATTTGATAAATGGATATATATGTAACATAGTCCTAATGATTTGTCCTTGAGGTTAACTTTGTTTAAACATCATACAAGATGAAGACTGACTCACCAATTTCAGACTTACCTTTCTATAAAACAAATACAGAACCGAAGCATACCTGAATGCCATTCTTCATTAAAAGCACTTTCACTACTGAAATTGTTGCCATCCTCTTCCACCTCTGTATCATTTCCTAGGCATTTGGCTTTTAATGTTGTTTCTTCCTCTTCACTAAATTCATCACTGGGTTGCTCTAGAAGTAACTGCTCCATCGATGCCTGAAGCTCTTGCAAATCTGTATCTGTCTCCCCAAAGATTCTGTAAACACAATTTTTTTGGCTATTACTTTAATCAAGAGTGAATTCTTCAGAAATGTTGAAGCTAAAACTGCAAAACATGTTTTTATCCACAATAATAGCTAATACTGATCATAGACAACAAAGACTGTGCCATGTGGTTATTCTGTCATGTACTTGCTGCGCTAAAATCACTCCTCTGTGGATTTTTTATATGATCTACAATGACACCCTTATCTGATCATGTGGATAATTATCAGAAAAGTATTATTTTGCATTAGAAATATCAAACAGATATGGGAAATGTAAGTGATCAACTCAGTCATAAATTTAATTTTGGATCTTGGTTAAGTGAACAGCTTTATAGAATATACTATAGATTGAAATATATCACATGAATTGGACCTTGTTTTATGCTGATATGAATACTGAACATTTTACAGATAATTTCTGTTTCATTTATTCAATTTAACTCCAGCCTTGTGAATTCAAAACAGTTGAGGTTCTTTGCTTAAGAAGTAAAACCATTTTAACACTGAAATCAATAATAGGAAGTACAAATCAGACAGACTGGCAAAGAGAAGCCAATACAATCTTAATTATCTTCGCTTTCTCAGTTTATAAGGAGTCATAATTGAAAACTTCATTCTCTGTCTCATTGTCATGCAGATAGATCTTAGCAAAGAGGCCTGCTTAAGAGAAAGAGAAATTTTCTTAAGTATGATATATCTGAGCAAACAAGTCACTATTTCAGGACAGTGTGTGTGGTTACAACAAATAAATGGAAAATCTCAAATTCTAAACTTGAATTCCTCAACCATTTTGCAAGAAGAGCATAAGAAAGTAAGATTCTAATTAAGAGTGGGTGATTATATCTCTCCATGAATAAAACAATTAGCTTTTACAAAATGAAAATGATATGCAACCACTGAGACAAAGCAGAAGCGATATTAACTGTTACAAGACATAGGTTTTGAATATTTAAGAACTACTTTACAAATCAAGAAATTCACAAATAACTGTGCAATTGGATGTACTGCTTTGGTGAGAAAGTGGGTTGCAAACCTTCAGCTTACATGCTAACTAGTATCTTAGTTTAAATATACAGTACATCTCCTGAATGAAGGTAGCTTCCAACCTACACAGAAAGGTATACTGCTCTGTCTTTGAGAAGGAAAAATCTGAATTATTTTACACACTTGAGCAGAAATTGTTGAAGAAATTAAGAAATTGTTGCTGGACTGAAACTGAGAAAAGACATTAACACTGTTTCTGAAGACTTCAGATTAAAAATTGGAATTTCCAGGGAAAAAAAGTAAAACCCAGTTAAAAGGAAGCACTGGAATTCAAGAAAAACTTCTATTTCTATAGAAATAAGTCAATATGTTTTAACTAGCTGTTCGATTAAGTTCAGATGATTGTTTTGCTTTTGTATGTTGTTTTGAATCCTCATTTTATATCTTTTATCTTTGCCAGCTCAATAATTTTCTGTACTTTTATGTATATTCCAGATTGTGCCAGAGGAAATAATTTCTCTTAAGATTTTTTTTGTGGTTTAGAATAAACTGAAATATCCTTCCAATTTCTCTATAGTATTTTTTTTAGATGAAAACGTGTAACAGACCATTACCATCTTATGTTCTCCCTAAAGTAGTGGGGGTTCTTTTGTTAATTCTCTTTTAAAGTTGCTGTTTTGATTGGAATAGGTCTTAATTTATCTGCTACAAAAAGTATTTTAATATATAAGTTTACCTGATAATTACCAGAAAGACAGCACAAGTTCTGAAACCCCTCTCACATCATTGTTAGGGGATAGATGCCATGGGAGGAGACCCTTGGCAAGAATGACCAAGCCAGGATATCAAAGAACAAGTGGATCAAGTATATAAAGACCCAAAAGGCTGAGGTGGGGATGGGAGGCAGGCAGGGAAGTCCTCCAGCCTGCTAACCTGTAAGATCAGCAAGCCCGGCTATCATTGCTAATGAAGGTAACAAAGTGCATAAATGAAAACTTTTTTCGTTTGTCTCAATGTCTAAGTCTGTAGACATTTTGCCTGTTTCTCAAAACCTTTTGTGCTCACTCCCAGAATGTATTTTGCAGCAACAGACATTCAGTTTCCTTTCCAAGCCATTCTATTGGTGATCAACCTTCTGTAATTACTACATTCCAATTTCGCCAATAAAACACTTCAAAGTATTCTACAACGGAATTAATGAATGATTTCCATCAGGTGCATTAATACTTAATGTACTGTAAAGAAATAAAAAATGGTTACATATTTGGTTTTTTGTGCATTTTTATTACTGTTCAAAGTATGTTCTGAACTGTTTTCCCTTCCTGATTAAAGACACCAACATGCCCCAGCATAACCTAGACTTCTCCAAGCTGCGCACCTCAAATGTACTGGGGACCAAACACCCAACCAAAAGAGGCACTGAGCATACTAGTTGGGACCTCTGAAAACTGCAGCCCCGATCTTTTGAAGAGTACCAGACTGGGATAGCAAACAACCCCTTTTTTAAAATTTACCTTTTATTAATACTATCATTTATTTTAATTCTCATGAAAATCATGCCAAACACATTCTCTAAATACTTTTAGTGAAGTAGGATAGCTCACATTTCTTCAGAATCTGAATGTTCTTTAATTGGTACATCTTCAACATCATCAATTTCAAGATTCTCTTGATTTTGGACATCTGCAACACTAGGAACATCAACTAATGTTCTATATAATTTTGAAAGATCTGGAAGGGAACATGTCCTCAGCAACTGAAATGAAATAGTGCATTACATGAATAGATTAAATCAAAAAGCAATATCAAAATAACATAGTATCTTAATCAAGATATGAATATAAAATATTGTAACAAAGTAAATTTATCTTTATTTTTATCTCTAAGAATGAAGCAACTATATTGTTTGGCAATGAGAAGAAGTTACAGGTTGTTAATAGAACAGGTTAAACTATGTTAGTTTTCCTGACAAAACTGAATTTTTCTCATTATGTAATAGAGGTTTATAACAATATATAATGTGATAAACTGTTTATCGCATAACAAACATTATAACTTTTTCACAACTTTTAAATTCTTAAATAAAATTTCTATTTCAAACATAATTTCCCAGAACGCCATCTGTTTCCAACATTACAAAATGTCTCTTTTATATGAAAACTTTTGTATGTAATTCTTGTACTGTACAGCAGTGGCCCCCAACCTTTTGGCACCAGCGACTGGTTTCGTGGAAGACAATTTTTCTACAGACTGGGGGCGGGAGAAATGGTTTTGATTTTGTCCCTCACCGGTAACTCACCTCCAGCTATGCACCTTGGTTCCTAATAGGCCACACACCGGTACCGATCTGTGTCTCAGGAGTTGGGAACCCCTGCTGTACAGGTCAGATATCATAATTTTATAATCATTTAGAAGAAATGCTATATCTATTAACAAATAAATCCATACATGTGCATGCAAAACCCAACATTTTATATTAATTTATGTGGCTTAATCAGTTCATAAAAAATATGTGTTTGCTTTCAATTACAGGATTTAGATTGTGAAAGATATTAAAGATTTTTAACACTTGCCTTTGGGTTGTTTGCATCAAACAGACCTGTAGAAAGCCCTACCAACACTGAATTTTTGCCTTTTGTTTTCTCTGGCGATACAGAGCGTGACCTTGTTGGAAGAGAATCTTCAAAGGAAGACTGTGTTGAAAGAACTGGAAAAGCTACTAGTCTTGCTTGGTGTTCCTGGACCTTCTGAAAAAAGGGTTCAGGCAGTGCAGGGCTGTTGGTCTCTGGTATAATAAAGACCAAACTATTTTAAAAATACATATACAATAGTAACAATTCAAGGGCTCCAATTAAGTAAAAGAATGATTCAAACATCTGAAGGAATTTTATATTTAGCAAGCATTTTAGAATTAAAATATGAATACTGTACATTGTTATTAAAACAATGCATCAGCATTCCCTCCTATCTGAAATAAACAGTTTTTTTCAAGTTGTCAGTTAAATTCAGTAATTTTATGTTCAAGTCATTAAATTTTATCTACCTAATGAATGTTAAGAAGTCCTGTCAATCAAATTTGGTTCTTTTCAATTCTTGACTGTTTCTACTGCAACACTATTGAAAAAAGCATTGCTGCTCAGCTCAAGAGAAATAATTATCAGTCCCAGGTTTTGGGCTTATTACATCTGACAGTCGTACAAAAAGAACAAAAGCAGATAAACTTGATTCTAGAAGACTGTTCAACTGGATTCTTCCTCTCCTTGTTCTCAGGATTATTATTATCAACTATCCTGTGTAAAATATTCCAGACTTAGTTTATATAACATTTATTGCATTTTTCTTTATAATTTCTAATAGTGCTTCCAGTGCTTAAGACAGACTTCTTACAAACATCTCTTTTAATAGTTTAAAGATATCTTATCAAAGTCTTAATACAATGTTTTCATTATTAACTACAATAGTTAGCTTTTCTATAATTATTTTTTAAAATTTGTGCTTAATTCATAATTCATTTAAATTAAACAGTAAATAACTGTCCTCCACATCGCCATAGGCTATGAAAGCCTATGTGTGAGAAAAGTGGAGATTTTTCAGCAGGATAAATGGCAAAAGGAAAAGAGTTCTTTCACTCATCACATGATCTCTTTTCTGTGTCATCTGCATTTTTTTCTTCCTACATCCTTGTACTGATCAGAAAGAATCAGATATAAAGACAAAATTCTGCTGACAGTTCTGTTCCTTAAGAATATTGGGATCACAAGAGGTTTATTTTCAGGTAGGTAGATTTTGTTACACAGGTTTCCTATTTAAACTGAACAACATATAAAAAAATAATGTGGGTGAAGCTGGCTCCAATTAGCATTGTGAAAAGCCTTTAAACATGGTTATTATCTAGGCATGCGGTCAGGAGATGATTGTTAAGGATGCAAATGTTTTCTCATCTGCCATTGTATTATTATGATTGTTTTATTATGTTACTAATATTGTTAGCTGCCTAGATTTGTTGTAAATGGGTTGCTGTACATGTGTTGTAAATGTACTTAAATAAATAAATATCCAGACACATCCAATCCAGTCCCATTTTACCATTTAAAGACCTAAGGATGTTAATTATGTAAGGATGTGTTATGGCCCACCATATTCCATTCCAGAAGGAACACTTTAAATGTGAGAGGTCTTTGGTGCTCTCTGAGCTTGGTTGTTTTATTGCAGATGTTTCATCATCAGTGCTATACTCCCTCATTTCAATCCTGAGCTACAAATATTCTCTTTTATTGGTATTTTAAATGTGACTTGTGTGCATGCAGGTGTGTTATGTATGTGCATACATAGCAATCTATTAGTCAGCAGGAAGCTCACAAGCTGCAAAATACATTATTATTATTTATTAAATTTATTTGTGGGGACTCTGGCAGCTTACAATATAAAACAATATTATAAAACAGTAAACAATAGATATAGCATTAGAATTAACAGAGAATTCGTTAAATTATCTAAGATGAGGGAATCTTCAAATGTCTTCATTTATAGGAATGCACTTGTGCATTAAATAAATCCAAAAATGTTCCTAAAGATAGAAATGTTAGATGACTACTGCCCAATGTTCACCAGCTCTCTAATAAGATATAGATAAATAGGAATAATCAATATATTCTCAGTGGTTTTGTGACTATCTCTGTCCCTACATGCCAGCTATTTTGGGAAAATTCTCTAATAGCATTCATTTTGTGACTATACCCACAAATGTTCTGAAATTTCCAAATGTACCAATCAGTACAAAAATGTGGAGGAGTTTTGCTTTAAACAATTGCAGGTGCTGACCTATTGATGGTTCATCATGGATTGGTATTTTTTTATGAATTCCATCTTCTATAGCAAGATCTTTGTTGTCGTCATAGTGACAATTATCAGTATGAACTTCTGACCTGTGGGAGTATCACAACCAGGAAAAAAAGCAAATAGTTCATTATTAGTTTGTCAAAAATTGATTTTCAAATGGAGGCAGTATAAAATACTGATACTTTACTGATTTTAATTTTGTATTGTATTGTGATTTGTATTGAAGTTGTCATTTTGTAAGGCGCCTTGAGTCCCTAGGGAGAAAGGCGGCATATAAATCGCAATAAATAATAAATAAATAAATAAATAAATAAATAAATAAATAAATAAATAAATAAATAAATAATGGGGACTTACATTGTTTCCTTTTCTTTTCCTTCATTAACCCACACTTCAGCAACAGGAAATATATTTGTTTGACATTTGTTTCTTTGGGTTTCTTCTAGCAATTCTGCTTCCAAATCATCTGATTCTATAGGGAAAAGTTTTAGCTTTTCTGGAGATGTTTACACACAGCAAATTCAGCAGCAAGGCATAAACTCTTTTGAAATATTATGCATGAATATCATTTAAAAATCTTTAACAGAACTCAAAAATAGCAATAGCAAGATATAACCAGTCAAGTCATATTTTAAAATGCCACATGAAATGTTATTAAATATTTCTCTGTATTATCTTTACATGTTTGTTATGTCTGATTGAATATTTAACTACATAGTCCTGAACTTATGACTAGTTGCTTAGCAACCATTCAAATTCACAACAGATCTCTAAACACACACACACACACCGTCAAATGATTGTATTTTGGGTGCTTAGCACATTTACAGCTGTTTGCAGTGTCATGGAATCACATGATGGTGATTTACAATGTTTTTGCCAGTTAGTTCCTATTTTTGGCGAAAATGCCGCACAGCAAATGATTGTCACATTCTCTTAGCAGCCGCCACAAAAAAGATAGTGAAATTGTGTTGGTCACTGGGTGACCCACTTTATGACCATCACAGGGAATGCTCTATTACAGTCATAAATTGAGACCTATCTGTAACAGCATTTGTCAACTATCCCAATGCACTGACACCCTGGGCAGTTTACAATAAGAATAGAAACAAGACAGAATTAAAGAATAAAGATATAAGAAATAAGTATCATTATAATGATATAATGCTCTTGTACAATCAATCAGGACCAAAAGTATGCTGGAATAAAACAGATGGATTGCAGGGTTTCATATAGGTAACAAATTCTTGTCAAGCTTCTTTAATATATTTTTCCTGCTTTATTAGAATAATACATTTAAATATACTTGAATTTAGAATTGGCAAGACATACCTTCCGTCAGAGTAGGTTCAGATGATAATTGGGCTAACTCAGATCCATGAAGCCTTGCTGTTGCCATATTTTTACTATTATCAGCTTCAAATGATGATTTTCCTTCAACAGAAGTTACTGCTCTAGCATTATCGCTCTTTCCTACTGTTAAAGTTGTCTTTGACACTTCTACAGAAAAAACAACGTTATCATTTGAAACATACTTCTTACTGAATTCCTTTCAGCAAACATGAAATGTAGCATTCAGCACTCAGAAACTGCATTTTTAATCCATGTTATTTTAAAACTGTACTGCAATTGTATAGAAATGCAGAGATTGGGACTTCCGGCTGACATCGTGGTGATATCAGACTTGAGGAGTGGATCTCCGTACTCCCATGCAGAGTTCTCCATGTTAAAAGGCTCCAAAAGGAGCTAAAGCCACCCTGGAGGGGTGGTGAAGAAAAGAAGGGCATCCTGCAGGTCGTGGAGAGTCGCAATCTCTTCTGCTTGTTGCAGGATTTTTTTCCTTCTCTCCTTCACGACGAGGAGAAGAGGTAGCCAAAAATGGCTGCTGTGAAGCTAGGACAGCCAAGGCAACAAAGAAAGCGCAGGAGTGGTGTAAATGAACAGCGAAGGGAACTGGGTGAGATGATTCCTCTTTTACTCAAAACATTGGATAAGATTTTTTTTGTAGAATTGAACCAAATCACCACAAAATTTATATGGGCAGGTAGAAAAGCACGAATAAAATTAACAGACCTTCAAGATAGTAAAAGCAGAGGAGGTCTAGGGCTTCCAGGTCACCAGATTGGTGACTCTACTACAAAGCAGCAATTTTAACCTGGGTTAAGGAGTGGATAAACTTAAGAAATAGAAGATTACTTATATTGGAAGGGCATGATCTACAAAAGGGGTGGCATGCCTTTCTATGGGACAAAGAAAATAAATCCCATTCATATTTTTTTCATCACAAAATACGAGAGGCCTTAATGTTAATATTTCAAGAAACTAAGAAAAAAATACTATATGAAAATGCCTGGGTGGGTGTCAACAATGGAGGCAAGATACACCCAAACATTATGGATATAAATAAAATGGTTAAATATTGTGAAATTTTAGATGATCAAGGAAATTTAAAAAGTAGGCAAGATCTGGAGAAACAAGGAATTAACATTGATTGGTGGCCTTATCTACAAATAATATCGTGGTATTTAAAAGATAAAGAGGAATATGGAATTGAACTGGTTACACAACACTTAGATAAATTACTGATTGGAACGGATGAAAAGTTAATAATCAAATTGTATAAATATTTTTTGGAATTTGGAAAAGCAGAATAATTAGTGAAGGGAGTGATGATAGTGTGGGCAAAGAATGTAGGGCACAATATTGAATTAGAGGAATGGGAAACCATTTGGAACAGAAATTATAAAATAACAAGATTGGCAAAATATAAAGAAAACCAATACAAAATGTTCTACCGTTGGCATTTGGTATCCCTCAAGATTAGCAAAAATATATCCAAATTTAACTCCAAATTGTTGGAAATGTGGACAAAAGCAGGGTACCTTCTATCACTCATGGCAGCTGGGTTCAGAATCGAAAAAATATTGGAAAAAAATAAAAAATTGGTTGCAGGAAATAACCGGAGCTCAACTGGAATATACATTGGAACTGTTCCTTCTGGGGATAATGAAAAAAGCTTGGAATTCCGGTTGGTGAGCTGCGGCGATATGGTGCTGAGTGAGTGACCGCTACTCCACAACACCATCTGTCACCGCGTTTTGGGGATCCCTTCGGGGGCGCGGGACCTGGAGAGCCCCACAGACAATAGAGAGAGCCAGGCAAGCGAGAAAGCGAATTGCAAATGCTTCTTGCTAGACCCGGCGGCTCTGTCAATCTAACGTGTGTGAGTCTGCCTTAATGGCGGACCCGAAGCTGTAGCAGCCAGCAACGAGACGGGAGCTAGGAGATTCGGAGGCTGCAGTGTCAAAATCGGAGCCCACCTTTCCTGCCTAAAGAGGGTATCAAAGAAGGGGCCGGTGGAGTCGGGCGATAAGGGCTCAGCGAGGGAAAGAGCGGCGATTGAAATTAAAGGAGGAGATCTAAAGAAGTTGGAACCTGACAAGCCAGCGTGGTGAACGGAGAGACTGGCGTGAGACTGGCGTGTGATTTTCTGCGCAAGAGAGAGAGTTGGTGGGTTTAGCGAGCAAGAAGAGAAAGGAACCCAGAAAAATCTTCCTTTTTTCGGTTGTCTACAGCACTGATCCAGCGGAAAACAAGGCAGTGGAGATTTGTTTATACTCGACTGTGGAGAAGAACAGGAAACACTGCCATCTCAGTGACTGGACAGAGTAACAATCTGAAGGACTGGCTTGAGACAATCTAGCACTGAGACCAACCATAGAGTGCAGACTCAGACCTCCGAACTTGGAAAGAAGAAAGACCGGAAGAAATTGGGAGGCTGTGCAGTAAAGAAACTTACTCTGCTCCATCCCAGATATGCTTTATGCAGTAATCTGTATTTTATATATTATTATTAACTATTACAACAAATATTGTAAATTTTTATAACCACCAAACTTTGAACTTTCTTCACCTTTAATAGTTATAAGTTATAATATAATATTTATAATATAATATAGTAATAGATATCTTTCTACCTCTTTATATCTACTATATATCTGACTAATTATATATTTAATCTGTTAAGCATCTAACTGTATTTATTTATATTGGTAGAATTTATTTGTAGTAACTTATTTTTTATAGTAATTTATTGCACTTAGAGTTATATACTATTTTGTACTTGAAATCAATTTTTTAAAAAATTAATTAGGTAAGATATAGGAACTTAAGAGATAGAGGATATTTGTATATTCTAGGAAGTAGAGTGATTTAAGACACCAGAAAACGATAGATATTGTTTGTATTTAAGGGACCTGAACTAATCCCCCACAAAGAAAATTAATTCTTAACAATTATTCAATTATTTACTAGCTGTTAAATTAAGTATAAATAAATAATTAATATTTAATCAATTACAATCAAGCATTTGATAGTATTAATATTGTGATTCAAGCGCTATCTACCTGAGAGTCCAACTGAAAGTGATATTGCTGGTCAAAGTCAATGGAATTAAGAAGGTTAAGGATAGGAATTTAAGGAAGAGTCTTTAAATAAATAGACCTCTCATACCTAACAAAGCAAGTAACTTAATTAGGATTCCAAGAAATAACTAATAGTGGAAAACAGTGGCAAGTGCCACTGAATGATTATTTGGAGAAATATTGAGAAAATAATAAAAGAACAAAAGTCAATTTTGAAAGAAATGGCAAGTATGACTTCAACAATCTTGAAAACCGGTAAAAAATCCTATCAATCCTACCTTAGCAATGTGGTCCCCAGCTACTCAGAAGTCATTAGAAGGCTTGCAGAAAATAGATAAACCTCCAACAACCCCAACTTTACAAACTGTACAGTCCTCTCTGTCACTTATCCAAGAAACTATGTTAGTGATGCAAGAGAAACTGCTAAATACCGTATTTTCCGGCGTATAAGACGACTTTTAAACACATGAAAATCTTCTCAAAAGTCAGGGGTCGTCTTATACGCCGGGTGTAGTTCTCCTGTAACCAGGCAGACCAGCCTGAAAGGCTCTGACGAGCCTTAAATGGCTCTGGCGATCCCAGCTCTGGCGATCCCAGCTGAGTTCCCTGCAACTCAGCTGGGATGGCCAGAAACCACGTAAAAGGAAAAAAGTTTTTTCCCTTTTACTCTGAGGATCCCAGCTCTGACGATCCCAGCTGAGTTCCCTGCAACTCAGCTGGGATCGCCAGAAACCACGTAAAAGGAAAAAAGTTTTTTCCCTTTTACTCTGAGGATCCCAGCTCTGACGATCCCAGCTGAGTTCCCTGCAACTCAGCTGGGATCACCAGAAACCACGTAAAAGGAAAAAAGTTTTTTCCCTTTTACTCTGAGGATCCCAGCTCTGACGATCCCAGCTGAGTTCCCTGCAACTCAGCTGGGATGGCCAGAGCCATGTAAAAGGGAAAAAGTTTTCCCCCTCCAGCTTGCTTACCTCAGCTGCTAGTCACAACGCTTGCCTTGCTTTGCTTGCCTGAATCTATTCAGGCAAGCAAGCAACTCCCTGCCTGCAATCAAGCAAGGAGTTAGTTGTGGACTTCAACTCCCAGAATTCCTCAGCCAGCAAAGCAAAGCTGGCTGAGGAATTCTGGGAGTTGAAGTCTACAAGTCTTAAAGTTGCCAAGGTTGGAGACCCCTGTTCTATTGGGTAAGTTTTTTTCCCCTTTGGGAGCTTTAAAAAAAATAGTCAATTGGGGTTTTTTTAGTTGTTCTTTTTTAGACCTAGCCATTTAAAGTTTAGGAAGTTTTAAATTTAGCTTTCATATAAAAATAAAAATAAAATAAAATAAAACAATATTTGTGCAGCTTTCTGAGATTTAGTGCGTTTCTGTACTGTTTCACTCTAACTACACAAACACACAAAATCTCACAAAGCTGTATGTGGAATTTTGTGTGTGTAAAGTGTGAAAGGTGGTTTTTTGGACTTTTTGTGGCTGTGTGAGGTTCCTGCTTGTTACAGGGGCCATTTTGGGTCTAGCACAGCTGCTTTTACATTGTAGGTGAGCCAGTTGATGTTTTTTAATTTTTATTTGGTGTGCATTGGAAGAGGGGCAGTCTTATATGGCGAGTATAGCCCAAACCCTATATTTTAACAGGAAAAGTTGGGGGTCGTCTTATACGCCCAGTCGTCTTATACGCCGGAAAATACGGTAACTACTCAGAATTAAAGTTGGATATCCATGTGCTAGACTCAAAGATGAATGAGATCCAAGCTTCAATCGCTAATAATGAGAAAAGAATTCAAAAAGCAGAACAAAAGATTGAACAAAACGAAAAGAAACTGGACATGGTAGATCAAACTTTTTCGACACAGAATAAGGAAACCAAAGACTCATTGATACATCTTGAAATGGACAAGGCCTCATTCTACCTCCGTTTTCAAAATATTTGTGAAGAAAAAGAAGAAGATCTGGGTGATAAGATGGCTGAGTTGATTGCGGATGCTCTCCAGCAAGACAAACAGGAAATCATTAGAGAGCTTGACGAAGTCTATAGAGTCCAAACAAATTATGCGAGAAGGAACAGGCTCCCTAGGGAGGTCCATGTAAGATTCGCCAGAAAAAAAGTGAGGGACATCTTATACAACATAGCGCGAGAGGAACAAATTACATTCAGAGGGAAAGAGGTGATTATTTTAAAACAAGTACCAAAAAGAGTGAGGGAAGGGAGGAAGAATTATAGATTTCTGATGAGTCAATTGAATAGAAGAAACATAATATTTAGATGGCTCCTGCCAGAGGGGATGTTAATCTCATGGCAGGGAAGGAAAATTAAAATTGACAGCTTAAGTGCAGCACAGGACTTTCTAGATCAGCTAGGGGTGGGGGGAAGAGGAGCAAAATAGCAAGGAGGAAATCGAAACGGCAAACACAGAAGAAGAAACTTCCCAAGAACAAAGTACAAAGGAAGATATAGAAGAGGAGAAGAAAAGAGAAGAAGAAGAAGAAAAAGGAAAAAAAACTAGACCGGTAAGAGCAGTAACTCTAAAAACAAACAAGAACTAGGAATTAGATACAAACATTAGGAATGAATGATACAAAAATTCTATCTCTAAATGTCAATGGCTTAAATGATTATAAGAAGAGGAAGTTAATACTGTCAAAACTGGTTAAACAAAATCTGGATATAATATGCATACAGGAGGTCCACATAAAAAAAGAAGAGGCCAATTTTCTAGAATATACTAAATTCGGCAAAGTATTCGTGTCCTTAGCAGAGAAAAGAAAAAGGGGGGTTGCTATGTATGTCAGAAGAGGAATAGAGGCAGAACTAAAATATAAAGATGCCAAAGGGAGAATCCTAATGATAGAGGTAACGAGTGGTAACTCTAAAATGATGTTGGTGGGGGTACATGCCCCGAATAAAAAACAGGGACAATTTTATCGGAAATTACATGAACAATTAGGAAAATGGGCGCATAATGAAATATGTATGTTAGGCGACTTTAATGGTATTGTAGACCCAGACAGAGACTATAAAAGTGGAAAAATTAAAAAAAATAAAAGGATACCTTTGCCAAAAAGTTTTTTTGATTTGGTGGATGAATTAAACCTAATTGACATGTGGCGAACATTGCATCCTTCCGACAGACAATACACCTTCTACTCGAATCCGCAGAATTCCTGGTCTAAAATAGACATGGTTTGGGCCACCAGGAAACTAGGATTGGAAATTAAGAAGGTCGATATGAGCACAAACGCCTGGGCAGATCACAAGCTCCTCGAAATAAATTGGCATTATAGGAATAAGAGGAAACAATAGAGATGGAGATTACAAACGAACTTACTGAATGAAAAAGAGTTTATATTTAAACTGAATGAAGAAGTAAAGCGCTTTTTTACAGAAAATGGTAATCAAGGTACGGCCAGAGAAATTATTTGGGATACTATGAAGGCTTATGTGAGAGGAGTAGCTATATCGTATATGGCGTTTAAAAATAAAGAAAAAAGGAACGCTAGGGAGGCCCACACCAAAAGGTTAGAAGAAGCGGAAAATAATTTACTGCAAAACCCGGGAGACGAGGTGGCTAAACAAAAGTGGATGATGGCGAGGCATAGGCTGGATATTTTGGATCAGGACGAGTTAGCGCAAAAAATAAAAAGAACAAAGCATTACTACTTCGAGAACGCGAATAAGTCCGGAAGATGGCTTGCATACAAATTAAAAAAAGAAAATGAAAAAAGTCAAATTCTTGCATTAGAAGATTCTAAGGGTAACCTCCTGACAAAGGAAGAGGATAAATTAGAAAGAACAAGAGAATTCTACGAAGCTCTATACAAAGAGGAAGAGATTGAGCCAGATAAGGTGGAACAATATCTGATGGAAGCTAGCCTACCTCACATAAGAGAAGAAGAGAGGGAAATGTTGAATAACAAAATTACAATAGAGGAACTTAAAATTGCTCTTACTAAAATTAAAAACAATAAAACCCCAGGTCCAGATGGACTCCCAGGGGAAATCTATATAAAATTTGACGAAGCATTGCAATTAGAATTATTAGAAATCTTTAATGAGGTCTTGGTTGGTACAAGAATCCCGGATACTTGGAGGGAAGTGTATCTCACACTCATATTGAAAGAAGGTGCCGATCCGAAACAAATTGCAAATTATAGACCCATCTCCTTACTAAATTCAGATTATAAATTGTTTATGAGTAAAATAGCAGAGAGGGTAAAATTTTTTTAAAACCTTTGGATCCATAAGGACCAGAACTGATTCCTTCCAGGAAGACAAATGAGGGACAATCTGAGAACGGTATTAAATGTTATAGAATATTATGAGCAACATCCCGAAAAGCAGTTGGCGCTAGTGTTTGTGGATGCCCAAAAGGCGTTCGACAACCTGAATTGGAGCTTTATGGTCAATCAAATTAATTTAATGGGATTTGGGGCAAATTTTAGGAAAATGATTGAGAATATTTACCATAAACAGAGAGCGAGTATTCTAATAAATGGGGACAAGACTCGAACATTTCAGATCCAAAAGGGAGTAAGGCAGGGATGCCCCCTATCCCCCCTACTTTTCATCTTGGTGTTAGAAGTGCTACTTAGGAAGATTAGATCTAATAAAGAAATCAAAGGACTAAAGATTAGGAAAGAAATTTTCAAAACGCAAGCCTTCGCAGATGACGTGGCACTAATAACAGAAGACCCATTAGAAACTGGCCCAAAATTACTACAGGAAATACAGAAGTATGGAGAAGTTGCTGGCTTTAAACTTAACAAAACAAAAACCAAAATAATAGTGAAAAATGTAACAGAAGCATATAAGAAAGAGTTGGAAAAATCCTTAGGTTTCCAGGTAGTGAAGAAAACAAAATACCTAGGAATATGGATAACTTTGAGGTATTCATAATTAAAAGAAGATAATTATACCCCACTATTACAAAAAATACATCAGGATATAGATAGATGGAAAAAGCTAAATTTGTCTTTCATGTAAAATAGCAGCAATTAAGATGAATATCCTCCCCAAAATTATATTTCTATACCAAAGCATACCGGTGAGTTTAGATAAAAAATTCTTTTTAGATTTGAATAAAAGTGTTAGGAATTTTCTATGGGAGGGAAAGAAGGCAAGGATCTCATATAAGATATTACAAGGGAAAAGAAATATGGGTGGCTTTGGACTCCCTGATTGGGAAGCTTATCAAAAGGCAGCTAAATTAGTTTTAAGGAGTGGGTCACATTGCAAAATAGGAGGATTCTGACCTTAGAAGACCACGATTTACAAGAAGGATGGCACGCCCATTTGTGGGACCCAAGAAATAAGAAAAAATCCTATTTTCACAAACACAAAGTAAGGGAGTCCCTTATACAAACGTGGGAGGAAATTAGGCAGCGGTTCTACGCCAAAGTACCAAATTGGCTTTCTATTATGGAGGCCCTGACCTCTCCAAATAGAAGAGACATTTTAAAATTTGGCACATATAAGGATATATTAGATGAAAACGGGAATCTTAAATCCCTGGACACGCTGAGAGACCAAGGCTTTAACCTAGACTGGTGGAATTATTTACAGATAAATTCAAGGTACCAGATGGATAGGGATCAATATGGCATAGAAGCAAAGTATAGAAATTTAGACAAAATTATGCTGGGGGTGGAAAAAAAAATGTTAGCAAAAATATACAATCTTCTATTAGACGAGAACAGGGCAGAGGATATAGCCAGAAACCAGTTAAGTACCTGGGAAAAAAACATCGAATATAGTTTAAATTTTAATAATTGGGAAGAGGCCTGGAACAGAAATTATAAAATGACTAAAGCAGCAACATACAGGGAAAATCATTATAAGAAGCTCCACAGGTGGCACCTAGCGCCAGCCAGATTAGCGAAAATGTTCTCTAATGCTTCAGCAACTTGCTGGAAGTGCGGTAAGGATCTCGGCACCTTCTATCATATGTGGTGGACTGCTCAAAGACAAAAAGGTTTTGGTCTAGAATTCGAAATTGGTTATGGGAAATAATTGAAGAGGAAATAGATTTATCCCCTGAAATATTTCTTTTGGGAATAATCAGGGATGGGTTTACCAAAGATAAAATTCAACTTATAATTCATATAACAACAGCGGCCAGATTAGTGTATGCGAAATTTTGGAAAGATAAAACCATACCATCAGAGGAAATATTAATAAATAAAATTTTAGAATGCGCAGAAATGTCAAAACTAACAAATGAGCTAAATAACAATGAGAAATCAAAACACCATGTAGTATGGGGAAAGTGGTATGAATGGTTAAATAATAGGATAAAATCATGATGTCAAGGTATGCTTATTTCTTGCAATTTAAGTGTGAAGTATACCTGATGTATATTTTGTAAATATGTTCAAACACTGCACTTCTGATTTTAGTAGAGATTTGATGTTTTTAACAATAAAACTAATAAAGTATATTTAAAAAAAAAAAGAAAGAAAAAAAAAGAAAAAAGCTTATGATAAGAAAACAAGACATATGATCCTACATATAACAACCGCGGCAAGATTGGCCTTTGTGCAATGTTGGAAGAATGCAAAGACGCTCTCCGAGGACTTAATAATCAAAAAAATCTTTGATTGCGCTGAAATGGACAAACTAACATTGGAATTGAAAGGAATGACAGACTTGGAGTATTAAGTATCATGGGAGAAATGGTACAAATGGATTGAAAACAGAAAAATAAAATAGATTCAGATATAATAGAATTTGATGAAATAAAGTGCATAGAGTATAAGAACTTAGTAGCAATATGTCATGTAAAAGGTCACAGTTCTGCACAAAAAAATTATTCTTTGTATTTTTGTACCTATATTTTTGTTTTTTCTTTGTTTAAAAAATTAATAAATTTATGTTTTTTTTAAAAAAACAAATAGGAATATTAATACTAGGACTATGTAATCTTAATTAATGCAATACATATTATTGATATTAGTATTGTTATTTGTATCAAAATGAATGATATCCAGATGCCACACTGTTCATGTATTGATGTTGATGTATATATATATATAAATAAAATAAAATAAAAAAGAAATCCAGAGATTATCCCATCTTGGAATTTAAAAGAAATTATTAAGTAAAAATGAATATCTGTAATTAACTAAGGTATAACTTTAACTTTGATCTAGGTACTATTGTTTAAGAATAAATTTAACAGCAAATATTTTTTCCATTCATTTAAAATCCAGAAATTAAAATCAGTTTACCAGTTAACACTTTGGACAAAAGAAGCAGTTTTGCTTTTTTCATAAATTCTGACAGGTGTGTGCTACACTATTTCTTGGGGAAAATATTCATCCCTGGATCTACACAAGAAAGTACCTCCCCCCAAACAGACACACATGTTAAGATAGCTAACCTTCCAGCAATGAGACCATCTTCCAATGGGCCTCTCCTGCAATCTAAGAATCCAGGCAGGTTCAAGGTTGAAAAGGTGGTTGCTCAAGTAGGCTTTAAGCCATTTAAGGTTTTAAAGGTCAACATCAATCTCTTAAACTACAGTAGTGGTCGATTTACAACCATTTTTTCACATTTACAACTATTGCAGCAACCTCATGGTCACATGATCAAATTTGAATGCTTGACAACTGGCATGTATTTATTGCAGTTGCAGTGACCAAGGTCATGTGATCAACTTTTGTGATCTTCTGACAAGCAAAGTTAATGGGGATGTTAGATTCACTTAACAATCGTGTTACTAATTTAACAACTGCAGTGGTTCACTTAACTGTGGCAAGAAAGTCGTAAAACGAGGCAAAACATTACTTAACTGTTTTGCTTAGCAACAGAAATTTTGGGCTCAATTGCAGTGACAAGTCAAGGACTATTTTTATGTCAACTAGACACCCAAAAATCTTTACACGTATTTATGAATTCTGTGTCATGCTGCTTAGCACAGGGGTCCCCAATCTCTGGGATGTGAGATTTTTGCAACTGGGCTGCAGGAATGGCGGGTGAGCGCATGCACGGCCAAACATGAGCAGTGGGCAAGCACGTGCATGCATGCTCCATTTGTGTGAGCGGAAGGTGCACATGCATGCCACTTGCGCAAATGGAGCTCCTGTACGCAGGCTTGCCAGCTTCTTGAGTGGAACCCTCCCCACTCCCCTGCCTCTCCCTGCCGGTCTGCAAGGCCAGAAAGGTTGGGGAACTGGCTTAGTAAATGCAATTTGTTTATTTGTATGCTGTCCATACAGACTTGCAGGAATTTACACAAGGATAGTAATAAAACCATCCACAATAAGAAACATAACAAAAACATTGATAGTATACAATCTAATGGGGTACTTTGCAAACATTTTGTTGCTAAGCTCCTAACAGGCAATAGTTGTGAAAGTTGGCCAGAACAGAAGGTCTAAGGATAGAACAGTAGGCCTGAAGCAAAGGACTGACATCTCCCAGATCCAGGTAGTCACTTTTCCACTATCTTCAAAGGTCTGACACAGATTCAGCCCAGAAATATGAGCACAAGTTAAATAACACCTAATCCACATTAATCATGATTAATGAGACCCAGAAAACTTTGCAACATCACCTGACCCAGAAATAAAATATAAGGTGGGATTTTTTTAATTAGGTTCCATGGAACCCAAATATTTTAATGGGAGCTGCAGGACTAAAATAATGGGGGAAAATACTCTCAGCAAAAAACTAAGCCTCCCCTCACCAAGGTTTTTCTTTCCCTTAGCCACTAAGTTAAACTGTAGTAGAAGGATGGGACTTGCATTTAGAAGTTACATCACTCTTGATCAGATTCCAAGAATTTTTAAAATAACAAATAGGTTCTGTGGCTTGAAAATGCTTGAAAACCCGTCTTAGCTAATGGCTTTTAGCTTTAAAAAAGGACCCTACAATGCGTTGCCATTTTCAGGGCCAAAGCAAAGAGATTTTGTGCAAGATGTTTTACTCTCTTAATAATCAAGAAAAACCGTACCTTAGTTTAATGTTCTGACTACAATTCATAAAAAATTAAAAAATGTAAGCCTTGTATGGATTTCAAAACTTCAGATGATAGCTATAATTTATCCTTACCACTGGTAATGTTTAAGTTATCCATCAGATCAGTTTGAAGCTGTAATTCAACTTCCCCAAGTTTCTTCAATACAGAATCAATAGAGCTATTATCCCAAACTTTTCGCTGGGGTTCAGCAATATCTAATTTAATAACTTCTCCAAATGTTTGTGCTGTAGGAAAAATTAATGTTAGCCAAAATGTATCTTTAAAAAACAATATATAGGAAAATATTTTGTTTGTACATTCAATGAAAGCTGAGAGAGCCATCTCTGAATAACTCCACATTGTTTTTAAATGTTAAATGATCCTTAAAATGAATAAAGTGAAAATGTGGTGGCCTGTAAATATACTTCTAATATAACAATTTTATCAAACCAATTTCATATGGTATAAATTAATATGAGATATCTATGGAAACAAATTTTGTTTAAAAAATATTGATTAGCATTAGCTGGCAAATATTCTATAGAACTTAAGAATAACTATTATTCCATCTTTTAAGGTAAATGAGAAAGAAAAAGTTTTAATAACATAACAGATGTTATTTTTCACACATACTAATAAAGTGAACAGATGTTATATGGGAGGAAAAAAACAACCTCCAACAATAAAAATGAAAAGTATTAATATTTATATGTTCAGCATTAGTCTATGTGTAATAGTGAGACTGAACAAAATTTAAACAGTAAACAAAATACTGACGATGTATTATAAAGATGCTTTCTAGCTTGATGCAACAAGGCATTCAACCTTATTTTCAGGCAGAAAGCATGTGATCCAGATTCTTTGCCTTAAGACATGACATTGAACTCCTCTCTTAGCTCCATTATAGTTAAGCACAGAGAAAGATTGAACAGCTGGTTCTACAGATAGATTAATAGGAAAAACTGCCAAGTCTCAAGTGAAGAAACAGGTGATTTAATTAGTTAGTTATATTTAAAGTTTATTACAATCATAGATCACTATCGGATGGTTTGATTCATGAGTATGCACAGGTTTTTTTGAATGCTCTAACAACACACAGTATTGACCTGTTCTTACTTTTTTGTTTTGAAAACTAGGTTACAGTATGTTCTTAATAATTCCATACAGCAAACTAGAAAATGAGTGAAAGTCAGAACAGAGTTCTGCAAAAAATAGGAATCTAGGATAAAGAAACAAATAATTATGAGATTAGGTTAATAGAACCGTCAATAGTCTAACTTAAAAAATATAAATAATACTTACTTAATTGTACAAAGTTTTTAAAAAATGAACAGGAGGAAAAGAACCCTAGACTAAGGCAAAAAATCTGGATCATGTCTTTGCCTTTCTTGGGTGGTAGTAGTTCATTGTTGAATACTGCCTCACAACTGATCTATTATGCATTGCAATTTGCATAATACAAGTAGTGAAGTAGACACAATCTCTGTTAAGTATCATTAGGTTACGTGGTAAGATAAATATCTACATGTTACTGCAAAAGCAATTTGAAAACCAAGGCAATTTACCTTCTGTTTGAGAGAAGGATTCTTCCATTGTTAATTGTGCTAATGGAACTACAAGCTGTGCTCCTGTTTCCCATTTCTTGCGATCAGCTGAAACTGGACATATTACTACTTGTTGGTGATGATTCTCGCCAGCCACAGGGATTTCAGAGGTGTCTTCGGGCTCCCTGTTCTCTTTCACATCTTCATGTGCTTTAAGATTTTGATTCAGCCTTCGAAGTATTTCTCGCTTGTTCTAAAAAGCAGAAAAATGTTTACAAAAAAATAAACTTTGCCCCAAAAGAAGACAAGGTATTGTTAATCTCTCCATAAATCATTTATAAAACAAGTTTCTTCCTGAAAATTGGTGTTTGATGGGGGATTGGAATGGAGTGATATCCCCAGAATTGACAGATTCTCTGAGACAAATATTAAAATAGCTCAAGCCAAATTACCAATTTCTTTGATTTGATAGACAATGCAGGGCTAATTGATATATGAAGACAGAAAAATGATAATTCAAATTAGAGAGTATACCTACTTTTCTGAAAGACATGGATTCTTTTCAAAAATAGACATGATTTGGATTTCAAAGAACTTGGTTGCTCAGGATTCTAAAGCAGTGATACTATGAAAGACTTTTTCATATCATAATCCTGTAAGATTGGTATATAAAATAACATCTAATTCCTTAGATGAAGACTAAATAAAATGTTGCTACAGAAAAAGCAATAGAGGATGTTTGTAAAAAGAAAAAACAATTTAGAATTTTAAGAATGTTAGATTTAAGAATGGTTTGGGATGTAAAATACCCCCATCATGGACAACTGCTTATATATCTTTGATACCAAAAGAACAAGTTGGTCCTAAAAAACCAGAGAATTATAGACCAATATCTCTTTTGAATACAGACTATAAAATCTATGTGAAAGTATTAGCCAACAGGTTGATGCCAGTAATCCAAAAGGTGATTCATGAGGATCAAGCGGGATTTATTGAGGGCAGATATATGAAGGATAATGTAAAGCAAGTAATAGATTTATTGGAATATCTTGATAAGAATAAACAGATTCCTGCAGTGCTGGTTTTTTTGGATGCAGAGAAGGCCTTTGATAGAGTGGATTGGAATTTTCTACTAAAGACTTTAAAAAAGATGGACTTTGGGGACCAATTTATACAGGCGATTTCAGCAATTTATCAAGAGCAAAAGGCACAGATTATTATTAATGGAAGTCTGACGACAGAGTTTAAAATTGAAAAAGGAACAAGACAGGGATGTCCGTTGTCCCCACTTTTATTTATTTTAACATTGGAAGTCTTGCTAAATACAATACGGGACTCTAAAATTTTGAAAGGCATAATGATAAGGCAAGAGGATTATAGAATAAAGGCATTTGCAGATGATCTGGTTGTTACCCTATCACAACCAATGGAATCAACAATCCTGATGAAGGACATTATACAAGACTATGGTAGAGTTTCAGGTTTTAGACTGAATTCAAAAAAGACTAAAATGATAGTTAAAAATATGACACAAGATCGTAAACATGAGCTTGAAAGGAGGGCAGGTTTTGAAATTGTACCTAAGGTAAAATACCTTGGAGTTCAGGTTGCAGAATCAAACATGAAATTGTTTCAAAATAATTATGAGGTGTTGTGGCGAGAGGTTCAGAAAGACATGGAGACTTGGAAAAAGCTGCAACTGTCTTTACTTGGAAGAATAGCAGCAGTTAAGATGAACATTTTGCCAAGATTTCTGTTTTTGTTTCAAATGATTCCGGTGCTCAAAAGTGATAAACAACTGAAAGTTTGGCAGTCTGGTGTGAATAAGTTTGTCTGGAACGAGAAGAAGCCGAGAGTGAAATTGAAAATTATGCAAGATGTTCCAGAAAGAGGAGGCCTTAAACTCCCAAACCTACAGTTATATTATGATGCAGCAGCTTTAACTTTAACAAGTGATTGGTTTGGAAGTAAAAAGACTGGAATATTGAATGCAGAAAGTTTTGATCTTGAATTTGGATGGCATGCTTATTTATTTTACGACGATAAAGTAGATAAAGTATTTAAAAGTCATATACTTAGAGACTCTTTGATGAGAGTTTGGAAGAAGCACCGACTCAAATGGGATTACAAAATACCGCTATGGCTGGATCTTGGTCATACTTTGTGGAATACAAATATAATGTCACTCGGGGGGTTTTTATATAAAGAGGTTCTTTTCACAGATGCGGGCAGATGGCAGCTGAAGACATTACAGACACTGTTGGATGAAGGGTTTAATTTAACTTGGTTACAATATAATCAACTACAACTGAGATGGAAAGAGGACCAAAAAACTGGTATTATGTTGCATGAGGAAGAATTGGTTAGACATATAAGAGAGAAAGGTCCAATGCATATTAAAAGGCTTTATAATGTTTTGTTAGAAAGAGATTCAGAAACGGAATTAGTTAAAGATTGTATGATTAAGTGGGCACAGAATTTTGAAGAACCAGTGATGCTGGAAACTTGGGAAAAAATTTGGGTTCAGAATGTTAAATTTACACAGTCGCAAAACCTGAGAGAAAATTTTTATAAAATGTTTTATAGATGGCATTTAGATCCTAAAAAGTTGTCATGTATGTACCCTAATGTTCAGCCAAAATGTTGGAGATGCGAATGTTTGGATGCTACGTATTATCATGTTTGGTGGACCTGTAGGAAAGTTAAGGCTTTTTGGATAAAAATTTGGTGGGTCATGCAGAATGTTTTGAGGAAAAAAATTCAATTTTCTCCACAGTTGTTTTTATTGGGTATAGTTAAGGGTTTTACACGGGGTGAAACAAAACTGATATTGTATATGATAACAGCAGCAAGATTGTTGATAGGTAAATACTGGAAGAATGAAGCTTTGCCCACTATCGAGGAATGGACTTTGAAGATGGCTAGTTTTGCAGAGATGGCGAAGATTTCAGCATATTTAAAAGACTGTTCACAAGAGACTTATGAATGGGAATGGAAAAGGTGGATAGAATATGTTCAGAATAAATACCAAACTAGAAAGTATCAAATAGCTTTTATTTGAAAATAATGTATTAGAAATATTTTAATGTAAAGAGACAAAGAGGAAAAATTATACAGGGGGAGGGATGGGTTCAAGCTTATATATTAGTGTCATTAGTTATGAGTACATAATAGGGAAGTCTGGGGGGGGGAGGGTTAGGGAGGATGGGAAGTTTGGGGAGGGGGGGGTGAAAAAAGGGGTGAAAATGTAATTGTAAAACTTTTGCAATAAAAAAAAAAAAGAATGGTTTGGGATATAAGCAAACCTTTTATTAGAGTTTTTATATAACATAATAGTGATTTTTTTTAAAAAAATGTTGAAGTGTAAGAACAAAACAAAGCACAAAAATAAAACAGACTGTGTACTGTTGACCTCATCCCATTCCTAAGACATCTGTAAGGGGTATGCATAAGCGCACCAATGTGCCTACCGTCCCTGACCTACTGTCCCCATTTATTCGTATCCATTTCCTGTATTCATAATCATGTCTATACTTATATTTGTTATCTTATACATGCTTGACAAATAAATAATAAATAAAATAAATAATAATTAAACTTACATGTATAGAAAGATCAGGTTTAATATCCTCTTCCTGGGCAAGTACTGCATTTTCATCCTACAAATCCAGATTGAAAATATATGTCAAATACATTAAGTGATAGCCATGAGACTGGAAAAGATAATGTTTGTCATTTCATTCTATCAATATGTTGACATAAAGTTACTTATTCCTTATAATCCAAATTTCAGATATGATAATTTGAATTTATATAACAGACGACTAATTTTGTGCTGCTTATTTGACAGAGTTATGAATTCTAAAAAGCATGTAAACTGTGACAGAACATCAGTCTTCATGGACATGCAAATATAGATGTGTTTATTTCATGCGTGATATCAGTGTTACTTATTTGTAGAATGAATAATATGTATAAGTTCAATTGTTTTGATCCATTTTTATCATAATTTACCAACAATATTCTGCAGTTTAAAATATTGGGAAAAGGTGAATTTGAAGTGACAGTAAGAAATTGTGACATAGTGGAATAATTTTTTATCCTAAACTCTAATCTTACTATTTGCAAATGATGATATTACTTACTGCACCCACTTCCTTCAAAGCTGAGGTCATTGTGATGATTTGTGGTGAATTGAGCTTTAATCTAGTAGGAGAACTTTCCTCCCCCTTAGTATGTGTAGGACTTAATTCTGAAGCTCCCAGTGGAGTTTTTATCCCTTTGGACACCAGCTGTAATTATAATTCATACACACACACACGACAGTAAGGAAGAATCAAATATTAACACAAAAATGTAAAGATAGAAACATTTTCATTTCTTCTTCAATGAACAGCTTCATATTTTTTTCCCAAATATTACTGATTTTCATTTTTATAATTAAACTACTAAAATACTCAGTTTTTAAATTCTACCTCATTTCTATCATTAGGTAAGTGTGATAATTAAAATCACTCTCCTATTGAAAACTGAGTTATGAAGGTAAAACATTTTGTTGTAGTTAGACCACATAGAAATTAGGAGTTTATTGTTGCCTAGAAACAACTTTTTTCATGCCTCTTTATTAGTAGAAAAAAAAACCTCTTCAGTTTCCTCTACATTTTCTGAACATTCAAGTACTTGGGAAGAAGACAGGTGATGATTACAGAAATTAAATCAAACATTTATGGGTCCTGGGAATTCTTTACCCTGTCATCTAAACACAATCAATTTAATGATCTGAATAGCACCTGAAGTGTCTCAGAGAGGGCAAATCACAGAAATTATGAAATAAGTCAAGAGAGGAATAAAGGCAATAAAATTAGTAGTGCTTAGGAGGAATGTTTAATGTTGCTCAAGGACAGGACACTGCCTAAGACAATTTTCTGTCCAAGAAGATCCAGTGATCAGATTCTCAAAATACAAAAGAAAAAAAAATCAAAATCTCTAAGTTTTAAGAGCATCGTACTATTTACACATACTTAGTGCACTACAAGGCAACACTTAGTTTAAAGCTTCAAAGAAAAATTGCAAGCACATAGAAAACATCCAATAGGTTAACATTTCTTACATGCTCTTCCCAAGCTTTCCTTTCTCTTTCATATGCGTCTTTTCTCTTTCGTTCTAACTGCTCTTTCAGGACTGCAGCCCGGGCATTTGCTTGAGCCTTGAATGTGATCAAAAAAGTATTTTTTTAAACTAAGAAACCCTATTCTAATTCTATGGAAATTAATTACCAACTTCATTTCCATGAATATGATTTTCTATATTTGACATTTATAATACTGTTTTTTAAAATATATTTGTACTGAATTTTAACAGATTAGATTCCCAAATCATATAATTATATCTCACTTTCATGCATTTTAAGAGTTGTTGCTCTCAAGGTGTCTGTCTTGTTTTAACTATTCACCCATTGAGTTTGGGCCTCATGAAATAAATCTATTTCTGCTGTATATTTGCTTTACTATTATTGCAGACAGCATCTCTGATATAGGCACCACACTTTTAACAATGAAGTATTATATGTACAGGCTAGAGAATGTGCAAATGTGTAAATACAGTTGTTGACAAACAAGGAACTAGAGAAGCTGTTGGCTTTGTGCCTTGCTGGTTAATACTATAGATGCATCTTCCTTTATTAGAAATTAATGCTGAATGAAAAAACTGAACACTTACATCTGGCACATTTCAAATCTAAATGAATACAGTCTATTTTCTTTCTTCATAATAAACCCTTTTTGTGCCAGTCACTTTACAAAGTTTCATTATTACAATGGATGATAGAGAGATTGTAAGAGTAGACAATAAAGTTAGATTGGTTAGAAGATTAATTTCCCAGCTCTATTACTTGACAGCATTTCTAACATTTCCATAGTCTTATGAGTAAAGGCTCTCCACTGAGAAAACCAAAGAACTTTCTTAAGATGTTTTTAAAGCAATCCTTAAGGACCAAAGAAACCAAAACTACAGGGAAGGAAATTAATTTTAATGAAAAATTGATGAATAAGAGCCAAACTGATATTCAAATGTAACATGGCATTTTAATATATTTTTGGGCTCCAAGAATGGCACAAAGAAACTTAGTTCTAACAAGTTCAAGAACTTGGCAAGAGAGCAGATTTGCGTACAGGTAGTTCTTGACTTATGACCACAATTGGGACCAGTATTTCCATTGCTAAGTTAGGCAATCATTAAGTGAGTCATGCCTGATTTTACAACCTTTTTGCCACAGTAATTAAGCAAATCCAATTTCTTCTATGGACTTCTTTGTTCAAAGCTGACTCCGAAGGTTCTAAATGGTGATCATGTGACCCCAGGATGCTGTAACCATGTAAATACATACCAGTTCCCAAGAGCCCAAATATTATCACGACTGCAACTTTGGCAATCTTAAGTGTGAAGACCGACTGAAACTCACTTTTTTTCAGGGCCATTAGAAATTTGAACAGTTGCTAAATGAATGATTGTTAAGTTGAGGACTACTGACAACATAAAGAAGCTGAGGTATAGGCTAAGTTAAGAAAATGTTACAGACTGCAGGAATATAATGAGATCCCTTTGAATAAAAAAGGGAATGTGAAGCTACACTGAGCAACACTACCCCAGTAGGAAAGATATGCACTCCATGATAAAGAATCCTGTTTACCCTAAAATAAGATATCCCCTGATAATAAGCCCAATCAGGCTTTTGAGCACATGCACTAAAATAAGCCCCCCGAAAATAAGCCCCCCCTGAAAATATTTAAATGCATGCGCAGCCAGTCCCCACCATTTCCTCTGGTTTCCTACATGCGACCTAAAATAATAAGACCTCCCCAAAAATAAGGCCAAGTGCTTATTTAAAAAAATATAAAACAGGGTCTTATTTTCGGAGAAACACGGTATATGGGTATACTGTGTATGTATGTACAATGACAATAAACTTTTTATATATATAAAGAGGCATGGAACAATAGACTAAGGTATTGTTACATTCTCAATTGGAGTCTCTTTAATTTCCCCATGTATAGATTTTGACAGGGCTGAGCAATATTTTTCTCTGATATAATAGTTTTTACCTAGCAACCATTTAATGTTATCATGTATCTCCCTAAAACTACTTAAGATCCAGTTCTGGAGTTCTGATGGCCACGCACACTCCCAAGATCATGCAACTGAATTTTGGGTGCTTGGTAACAAGTTCACATTTATGCTGGTTGGCAGCATCCCATTTTATTTATTTGTCGCCCATCTCATATCCAATGACTCTGGATGACTTACAGCATAAAACATTAAAGAAGAAAAGACTTTAAAATAGACAGGGCATACAGCAGATAAAATAATTCACAATTACAAACCATTAAAACCAGATGGGAAAGGCAGGGACTGGACACACAGGGGGTGGAGAGGTGGGATTAGGTTTTAATTAATCAATCACCTCCAGTATGAAGCTCCCCTATCGGATACCCAAGCCATCAGACAGAGCCAAGTATTGAGGCTCTTTCAAAATGATAGGAGGATGGGAGCCAACCACACCTCAGTGGGCAGAGTGTTCCAGAGGGCAAGAGCCACAGCAGAGAAGGAGCCTGACAGCTGAAATTCCTTGGCTGATAGGATCTGCACCATGCCCCCTATGCCAGTGTCAATGGGCCAGTCCCATTGGCATGAGACAGTTCTTCAAGCAGCCTGGACCCATGCCATGCAGGGCTTTAAAGATGATTACCAATACCTTGAGTTGTACCCGGAAGCAGACCAGCAACCAGGGCAGCTTGTAAAGCAATAGTGTTACATGGGCCACTATCGGGGCCCTAAAAACTGCCCACGCCACTACACTCTGCATCAGCTATATCTTCTGAATGCTCTTCAAGGATAGCCCCATATAGACCTCATTGCAACAGTCCAAACATGAGATGATAGAGGTTGAGCAACTGAGCGCAGGGACTCCTGACTCAAAAAAGGCTGCAACTGGCACACAAAATGAAGATATGCAAAGGCTCTCCTAGCTGTGATTACCACTGCTCTTTGAACAGGAGTCATGAGTTCAGGAAAAGTTGTGGACAGGTTCTGTCTAGGGTAGTGCAACTCATCTAGAACTAAAGATGTTAAAAGTCATGGATCTTGGAGCTCCATGGACCGAAGCCACTCAGTCTTACAAGGGTTCAGCCAAAGCCTGTTGTCTACCATCCAGGCCCCCACAGCCTCCAGGCAATGCAAGAGAGCAGTCATAGCATCATCTGGGTCACCAGAGGTGGAGATATCTTGTTAGTGCTAGTGCTAATGCTATATACTGGTATGCTGCCTTAGCTATGTGTCCCTCTTTCCACTTTTTACACTTGTCCTTTTTATCTTTCAGGTTATCAGACAGTTCTTTGTACAACCATGCTGGTTTCTTCTTGGATTTCTTATTTTTCTTTTTCAATGCTATTGTGCTAGACTGGGCTTTAATAATCATATTTTTCAAAGTTTCCCAAGGTTCTTGAGTTATTTTCCCCTTTTCATCCATGGTATCCTTCCCAAGCTCTTCGTTTGTTGAAATCAGCTCTTTTCAAGTCTAAGACACTGGTTTGATTATCTTCTATTACTTGTGTTTGCATTATGTTAAATTCTAATATGACATGGTCACTCTCCCACCAAATTCCTGCAATTTCAAACCCTCTAGCATTTCTTTGTTAGTAATAATAAAGTCCAGCATAGCTGTCGCTTTAGTTTCATCCTCTGCCATTTAGATGACAATGTTGTCAATTACGCTGGTCAACATCCTGTTCGATCTCCCACTTGACACAGATTTTGTCTCCCAGTTAATGTTAGGGTGGTTAAAGTCCCCCATTATTACTGTTGTGTGTTTCCTATATACAGTTGTTAACTGATTAGCAAAAAGTTCATCTATTTCTTCTGCTTGGTAGGGTGGACTGTGGTATATACAGTAATGGCATTCTTTTTTAAAAAAATTATATTAACCCATAGGCATTCTAGGTGGCTTTCATCCTTGGTTTTATAGAAAACTTTGCATTTCTATAGGAATGTAGTGATCTCCTATGTGTAATGCAATTCCACCTCCTCTTTTGTTAAGTCTGTTTATAGACCTAACAGTTTATGTCCTTCTATCAGCGGTGAGTTTCATCCCACCAAGTTTCAGTAATGGCAACTATATCATACTTGCCCTCATGTACTAGTCCTTCAGGTTCACCCTGTTTGTTCCCCAAACCTTGAACATTAGTTATAGTCATCTGAGTCCTTTATGGCTGATAGATCTCTTAGTTTGTATCTGAGTTTTCCTTCCATCACGCTCTACCTCATTTGATTGTTTTGGGATTTATGCTTGAGATTGGGTCCTAAAGATTTGTCACCATCCCCCCATAGTTATAGTTTAAAGCCCTTCAGTAAAGCTGAGCCAGTTGTTTTCCAAGTACATTCTTCCTGGTTCTTGCGAGGTGCAGTCCATCCCTTGCCGGAAGCTCTTCTTGTAGATAATGCAAACCATGGTCTAGGAATCCAAAGTACTCTTGAAATTTGTCATGATCACACGGTGGCTTATAGTACTTAATGACCATCATCACTTATGATGATAATTCTGGGCTAAATTATAGTCATAAGTTGAGAACTACCTGTAGTTCTAATAATCTAAGGCAGTGATGGCTAACCTTTTTGCCATCGCGTGCTAGGAGGTAAGGGGGCGGGGGGTGGGTGGGTGGGTTGTCACGTGTGCGTGTGCTCACACCCATAATTCTATGCGTCCTGCCCACACGCATGCGCACACGACCCCCCCCGCTCCCCCCACTTCTGGCATGTGATGGCCCGGTAGGCCCGTTTTTCTTTCTCACCTGGCTCCAGGGCCTCTCTAGGAGTCTGGGAAGAGCAAAAACGGCCTGCCCCACCGCCCCGGAGGTCCTCCGGAGGCTGAAAACAGCCCATTTGACAACTTCCGGTAGAACCGGAAGGCCCGTTTTTTGCTGTCCCCAGCCTCCAGGGTCTCTCTATGAGTCTGGGGAAGGGCAAAAACGGCCTCCCCCCCCAGAGGTCCTCCGGAGGCCAAAAATGTCCTGTTTGACAATTTCCAGGCCCCACCGGAAGTTGTCAAACGGGCTGTTTTCGGCCTCCGGAGGACCTCCTGGGGGGGAGAGGCCGTTTTCGCCCTCCCCAGATTCCTAGAGAGGCCCTGGAGCCAGATGAGAAAGAAAAACGGGCCTTCCCCACCCCCCAGGCCCTCTGGAGGCAGGAAACAGCCTGCTTCCCTACTTCTGATGGGCCCAGAAGACATGAAAATCAGTTGGCCGGGGAGCCATGCGCGCCAGAGCTGAGCTCACGTGCCCACTGATATGGCTACACGCGCCATCTGTGGCACGCATGCCATAGGTTCACCATCACGGATCTAAGGGCTCTGGCCCTTTTCTTTTTTGGAAATTATTAATATGCATTGGTCATTCCTACATGTAAAATCCATATGATAACTGCATCCTACCATTTCAACTTAGTTATTTTTCTCTTTTATTTTTCACTATTACCTTTAGTGCTTCAATTTTTTTACGCCTTAATTCTGTTTCTTCATTTATTTCATGGACAGGAGAACCACTGTTTTCATTCTAAAAAATTGTTTTAAAAAAAAATCAGTTTTTTTAATGCCGATTGTAACTAGAGATAAGCAACAATATAACTGAACTACATTTCAAACTCAAAGTAAGGTTTGTTCTATTTTAATAAAGAAAGAAATGACTTTATTTAAAGAGAACACAACTCTTTTGGTTATATTACAACATATCTTATATGACATGGAACCACTGTGAATAGATAGATATGTCTAAAAACAAAAATATCCCCAAACTAGATTATATAGACAAGTTAAATGGCAGGTTAAATATTAACATCCTAATCACAGATTTCCAAACCACAGCATAATAATTGCAATAGTAACCACTCTGTAAGATAATTCACGGATACAGTATTTGGACTATATTTCTACTTCTCAATGAAGAAATAGAACATAGCTAATGTAGCAGGCCAGCAATATAAAAGTATTGTTATTGCACTGATTGATACTCATCTTACTATCAGCTTCTACTGATTACCAAATTAGTAATTTAGCTCATATGCATGTTGAGGATGATATTTTTTCACTTAGCTGCTGGAATCACCCAACTGCTGGATTCACTCAACCCTAAAATAATGTATTTTTGATTAAAGTTAATTGTCCAGATATGAAATCTTGCCTATGTACAATATATGCACAGTGAACCAATATAAAACTATTCTTGAATCAGAAAGCAACTAAAAATGTTTTTATAATATCACTAAAAGCTCTTGACAGTGTGGAGAGAGTTTATATGTAGTCATAGATCAAGGGTGTCAAACTGGCGGCCCGTGGGCTAGATGCGTCATGTGCTGGCCATGCCCACCCCCATTTTAGCAAAGGGGGAAAAAGTTGTGATACTTCATGTGACCACGTGACAATGTAGGTTTGACACCCCTGCCATAGATCCTCCTACATAGCCGGAGATATTTTTCTCTGTATTCCCCAAGCTTATGAAAATTGCTTTATTTGCCGACATGGAAGGTTAAAATGCACACTGCCTGAAAATTGCAGTTATTTTAAGATACAACCATGAAATTCTAGTTCACATGTGTTTTTGTTACTCTATGAGACAAAGCTGATCTCATCAGAATTAAGCAGGGTTAGGCTTGACTAGTACTTGAATGCAGATCACTAGGTAATTCCCAGGCTATAGATTAGACTGGGAGAAGACAATACTACATGAAGATATTAGTGAAATCAAAAGGAGTTATGCTCAGCTTGAAGCAGATTTCATTTTTTTTTTGTTTCAACTCCAAGTAAGATAGTTTGCTATGTAGATTACTACATTCAATAATGAGCATGTTCCATAAAACAGTTGATTGATATCACTAATAATCTAAATCAGAAGTGGGCCACTGTTTTTCAAGTGTTGCATTCTCTCAGAGATAACCCAGGGCTACACAGTGAATGGGGACATCTCTTTTCCCTTCCTGATACCCTCTTTTTTCTGAATCAACAGACTTCACAGAATAAGCAGAAGCACAACACACAGAGGTCCAGGGGTTTGAATTAATTTCTTATGCAGAGGCTTTTAAATTAACCCAAAACAGCATAAAAGATCATGAGTCACTGCAAATGCTTCCACTTACTCTAAATAAAAAGAAAATAACTTGCCTTTTCTCCACGAAGTTTTGCTTTTATTTGTTGACGTTCATTAAAGTTTTGAAGTCTAATTTGCCTCAGTCTTGCCAAGTATTCCTGAAAGAAAATAAAGAGAGACCTTTCTGCTTGAGGAAAGTTTCAGCAATGCTGATTCTTTCAAATTCCACAAACTAGTAATGTGTCAAGTCCCTTTTGGAAGAGAAGTAAATTCAGCAGACACATCACTGATGTATCATGAAATGTGGTTAATAACTATCAAAGGAGATTAAATCTGATTGTGTTTTAAGAGAAAACGAATTACTTTTTTCTGGTGATAGAATTTAGGTAACAAATACAATAATTTGCCAAAGGGCCATCTCTAAGAGTTGTCTGTTTATACTAAATAAAGCTCTAAAGAAGTCTTTTTTTATTATACGTCCATGCAGAAAAAATGTGGCAGAGAATGGGATTCTATGTATGCAATGAAGACAGAAAACATGCAGGAAGCGTACCTCTTCCTCCTTGTTTCTGGCTTTCCTTCCTCTTGAAGAAATGGACCTGCCTCCATAGATAGCTGTCAGATTTTGCAGTGTGTCCTGTTCACCATTTAATGTATTAAATTCAATAATAGCTAGGGCCATCATATTATCTAGTCTTATATCAATCAACATTTGATCATTATCAATGAATAAAAAGGTTAAAGAAAAAAAATGTGTTCTTAATCACCAAATTTCTTCCATTTTTTTCTTGCTGTATATCTTCCAGTTATTTCTTTTAAAATTGTAAAATCAATGGATATATTTGCTGAATGCTAATATTTGCTTATCTCAAAAAAAATCTCACCATAACTTCTTGAAAATATTTCAATGACAATTTCAAAATATTTTCAGAATTCTTATTCATAACATACATATCATAGTAATAGCATATTATAGATAATACAGAGGTAAAATTTGGAAATATTTTGAATAAAATGTACATATAATTTACATTTTTTTTCTGAATTGCTCATTTAATCAGATTATTGCTTTCTATATTATATTCATTATTCTGATCCATGTGGTGAACCCCATTTCCTATTTTGTAAAAAGCAATAAAATTTTAATCTTTTGACAGCTTGATCAGGACTCAAATCTTAACAAATATTTCTTCACTCATAGATGAAATAGTATAAAAGGAATCTTTACTTCCTATCAGTAGTCAAGGTAATTAGATCATTATTTTTAAATATAAATATTATGAAGATAAAGTTAATAAAATTGAGCTTTTCATACCCCATTTTAGCCCTAATACTGCATGTTTCAAAAGTATTTTTAAGAGAGTTTTATGCAGTGCAGAGCAAAAATATTGTTTACATATGTTGGTACTAAGTTAAAGGTAAAGGTTCCCCTCGTATATATGTGCTAGTCGTTCCCGACTCTAGGGGGCGGTGTTCATCTCCGTTTCAAAGCCGAAGAGCCAGCGCTGTCCAAAGACGTCTCCGTGGTCATTTAGCCGGCATGACTCAATGCCAAAGGCACACAGAACGCTGTTACCTTCCCACCAAAGTTGGTCCCTATTTTTCTACTTGCATTTTTTACGTGCTTTCAAACTGCTAGGTTGGCAGAAGCTGGGACAAGTAATGGGAGCTAACCCTGTTACTGGGCACTAGGGATTTGAACCGCTGAACTGCTGACCTTTCGATCGACAAGCTCAGTGCTTAGCCACTGAGCCACCGCGTACTAAGTTACAGTGCAACAATTACACTGTCAGACTATTCCTGTTCTCTTATATTAAGGAAAAAAAACATAATTTACTGCAAGGGATATGAATGAGAAAAAAAGGTACAATCTTACCCAATGCAAAATTGTAGCCTTATTACACGGAGGACTATGTTCACATAAATGCTAGCAAAAGGCGCCTATGCAAATGTATTTTTTTTCTTTTCTCTGTACCACCCTAAAATGTTTTATATGTTCTTCCACTAATACAAAATATCTGATTTTGAAATTTTTAGAGCAGATTGCTGATCTCATTGCACTCCACAGACAGCAGATGCACAACTTTAAGGTAAGCCTTAGTAAAATTGATGGTAATTCATTCCACCCGGCTAATAATGCAAGAATTTTCACTGTGTTGGGTTGAAGGTATAAAAAGTTACCTTAAAGTAAGATAAATTATGGAAATTCAGATAATTGTGGCTATATTACTAAAGCTGATCAGTTCATTTTTTCCACTGTACACTAAATACATTTGTGCATACGTAAGAGTATATATGATTGCCAGCAAGTGTTTCTAATATATTTATAATCATTTATAACAGCTATTGAAATTCGCTAAAAAGAGAAAATGATATTCTTTTTTGGTTTATTACATTCCCCTCTGAAAGCTAGACCTGACCTTCAGAGTCTGTATAAAACTGCTAGCAATTATTATAAAGGATGAATATATGTCTACAAAGTATAATGGATGTATTGCAGAGGAATTGTGGTATTAAACAAAATGCCCTTAACGAAAGAGAAACTAGAAGGAAAGGGTTTTGAAGTTTTTCATTTAAATACTGAACTGTAACATATTACATTAAAAACTGTGAACCATCTAACCCACTGTCCTGTTTTGTCTATTTCCATATTGGGCATTATACAGAACAACAATAAATTCAGAATAGAAAGTTTGTTCATGAAGGAATCAGGAGAGAAAGGTAACAAAGACCAAATTAAAATACAGTGCAGTGTAATGAAGTTTCAAATAAGTTAAACAAGCTGCAGATATCGGTGCTTATTTTTACTTCTTTTAAATACAAAGAATGGTATAAGATTTTGCATGTAATTCCAGGCAAATCATAGTTCTCCATGACTGATTTAAAAGTAGAAACCTCTGGCCTCCATTTTCATATCCCAAAGAAGGAAAATGATTTGTTCAAACACAGTGTGCACAATTATTATGCAAGTGAGTATTTTGACCATATCATCATTTTTATGCATATTTCCCACCTCCAAACTGTATAAACTTGAATGTTTAGTGGATATAAACTGATCAGGTGATGTGTATTTGAGTAATGGAGGAGGAAATCAACACCCTATATCCATGATGGCGAACCTAGGGCATGCGAGCCACAGGTGGCACACGGAGCCATATGGATGGGCACGCGAGCATTGCCCTAGCTCAGCTCCAATGCGCGCCACCTGATTTTTGGGCTTCCGGGCCCACCGGAAGTTGGCAAACGAGCTGTTTCTGGCCTCCAGAGGGCCTCCAGAAGGGTGCGGAAGGCCATTTTTGCCCTCCCCAGGCTCCAAGAAATGCTCTGAAGCCTGGGGTGATTGAAAAGGGCCTACCAGGCCCACCATGCCATCATGTGCCAAAAGCGGGGGGAGCGCGGGGGGGGAACACATGTGCATGCACGGGGTGGGGCGCATTGAATTATGGGTGCGGGCACGCGCGCTCGCAACCCCCTTGCTTTTGGCACACAACAGCTGCCCTATATCAAGGTGTGCATAATTATTAGGCAGCTTCTTTTCCTCAGGCAAAATGGGCTAAAAAAGAGATTTAACTGACTCTGAAAAGTCAAAAATTGTAAAAAGTCTTTCAGAGGGATGCAGCACTCTTGAAATTGCTCAGATATTGGGGCATGATCACAGAACCATCAAACGTTTTGTTGCAAATAGTCAACAGGATTGATTTCTTTTGTTGAGAAAAAAAGACACAAATTAACTGTCAAATATTTGAGAAGAATCAAATGTGAAACTACCAGGAACCCATTATCCTCCAGTGCTGTCATATATTCCAGAACTGCAACCTACCTGGAATGTGGAGAAGTACAAGGTTTTCAGTGCTCAGAGACATGGCCAAGGTAAGGAAGGCTGAAATCCGACCACCACTGAACAAGACACATAAGTTGAAATGGCAAGACTGGGCCAAGAAATATCTGAAGACAGATTTTTTTATGGCTGACGAGAGTGACTCTTGACAGACAAGATGAATGGGCCCGTGGTTGGATCAGTAACGGGCACAGAGCTCCACTTCAACTCAGACGTCAGTAAGGTGAAGGTGGGTACTGGTATGGGCTGGTATTATGAAATATGAGCTAGTTGGACCTTTTAGGATTGAAGATGGACCAGTGGTGAAATGTAAAATTTGTTACTACCGGTTCTGTGGGCATGGCTTGGTGGTGATGGTGGTAATGTGACTGGGTGGGCGTGGCCAACTTTTTTTTTTTTTTACTTTTAAAGGCATTTTTTCTACAACCTTAAGAGGTTGCAGAAAAAAATGCTTTTAAAAGTCTCTGACGATCCCAGCTGAGCCGCGGGATCATGAGAGGCTTATTTTTTTTTACTTTTAAAAGCATTTTTTCGGCTGAAGAGGTTGTAGAAAAAATGCTTTTAAAAGTAAAAAAAAAAGCCTCTGATGATCGCGCAGCTCAGCTGGGCAGGGGTGGGGGGGCAAGGATTTTTGCTACCGGTTCTCCGAACTGCCTGCCGCCATCGCTACCAGATTGGGCGATCCGGTCTGAACCAGGAGCATTTCACCCCTGCTAGTTTTTAGAAGACACTTTCTTCAAGCAGTGGTACAGGAAACAGTCTACATCTTTCAAGACCACCATGATTCTTATGCAGGACAATCTCCATCGCATGCCTCGAAGTACTCCACTGCATGGCTAGCCAGTAAAGGCTTCAAAGATGAAAGAATAATGTCATGGCCCCCTTCCTCACCTGACTTAAATCCTATTGAGAACTTGTGGGCCCTTCTTAAACGGGAGATTTATGGTGAAGGAAAAGAGTACATCTCTCTGAACAGTGTCTGGGAGGCTGTGGTTGGGTCTGCACAAAAAAGTTGATCATCAACAGATCAAGAAACTGACAGACTCCATGAAGGCTTATGACTGTTATTGAAAAGAAGGGTGGCTATATTGGTCACTCATTTTTTTTTTTGAACTGTCAGAAATGTTTATTTGTACATTTTGAGTTGTTTGTTCATTATTCTGACTTTAACAGATGAAACTAAATGAGATGGGAAATTTTTCATTTTTCATTTAGTTGCATAATAATTGTGCACACTAACAGTTGCTCAATAATTGTGCACACATAGATATTTTCCTTAGAAAGCCAAACCCCCACTTTTACTTTCTTAAATATTCAGGTTTGAGGTTTATTAATATTTTGGATTGACTGAGAGCACTGTAGTTGTTTAATAATAAAATTAATCCTCCAAAATACAGCTTGCCTAATAATTGTGCACACAGTGTATAGTAGGAAGCTATGGTTCTCATATGAACAGCCCAATAATTATATAATTATGTATAAAACCTATATCATAAAATAGTAAAGTATGTAAATTAGAACAAGGCTTTACTTTGGTATAATTTGTTTTAGGTGTATTAAAGAAAGCAAAGATCCATATATATTGAAGGATTTTTTTTTCTACTTTAATTCTCCATTGCTCCCTTAAGTCTTAGAATAGAATTTAAAAAGTGATTTAATTAAAAGGAACTTATTAGGAAAAGCAAGAATGCTTGTTTGCCCAAATTTTAAAATTAATTTACAATGCAGTTGGATTAATCAGAAGTTAGGAAATTATTATCAAGAAAATATACGCAGACATACATGACTGCATTTTAAAATACATGTTAGGATTTATAACTATTATTGTCATATGAACTGCAAACTACAATCACTGTGTATTCAAGAAAATAAAAAGAAAGATGCAAAAGATATAATAGAAATAAAATAGTTTCTGACAATAAGTAATAATAAAAAATATTTTATTTATATTTCATGGACTGTTTAACCAAGATTCTAAGATATACAAATTATATTTGTCTTGTCATAAGTTATTAGGTTTTAATAGATAATAGAAGATTAAGTAGATAACAGTTAACAATAAAAAAGATACTTCAAATGCCTGCACAGTAGAATGCCAAAGTTTCATACCATATGTCCTTCAGCGCGGGCTTTGTTTTGCATGGCTTCTCGCTTCCGTTGCCAGAATTCTTCAACTTGTTTGGCTCTTTCTGCAGCTATCCATCCTTTTTGCCTGAGTATAATATGAAAGTTGAATGTATTAATACATCTTAATATATCTAAAATAATCGCAAACAGAAGAGAGTTTTATACATGTGTATATATATTCGAGACCGCCTTCTACCACATAGCTCCCAGCGACCGGTAAGATCCCACAGAGTCGGTCTCCTCCGGGTCCCATCAGCTAAACAATGTCGGCTGGCGGGCCCACAGCCTTCTCTGTGGCTGCCCCGGCTCTCTGGAACCAATTACCTGGGTCTGGACCGCCCCCACCCTATTGGCCTTCCACAAAGCGGTGAAGACCTGGCTCTTCCGGCAGGCCTGAGGCCGTTGATCTCGTTTTAATGATCTTGCGAGATCCGGCCACGAATTGGAATGCATGTGTTTTAACGTTTTTAAAGTTTTTAATGTTTTAATGTTTTACTTTTTAACATTTTTTATGGGATTGTTTGCATTGTTTTATTCTTTGTTGTAAGCCGCCCAGAGTCCCTTGGGAGTTGGGCGGCATAGAAATGTGACAAAATAAATAAAATAAATAAATAAAATAATCGCAAACAGGAGAAGAGTTTTTTATATATGTGCATTGCCTTGAGTTACTTATAAAAATAACAAGAGACAGAATATTAGAATTCAAATAAACTATTTTAACATGAAATATGAAATTTAATATTAAATTCTATTTATATGAGGAAAAGTTACAAATATATTGAAGGAAGTCACTGTGATTGTTAACTGGTTCCATTCAAGTTGGGCTGCTACTTGATAAATGCTGATCCTCTATTTTAATTCAGCCTTCTCTGATTAGTGGTGCTCATTGTTGTTGTTCTTGCATTTGATATGTTACCTTGCTCATTAACCTGCAGAATTTTCAGCACAAGATATAGCATATCTGTTTAAAAAATTATTTAGTAGTCAATGCAATACAATTCAGATATAAGTACTAATTTAAGAATATTCAATCAATCAATCAATCAAAATAGAGCTGGAAGAGACTTTCTAGGTGTTCAAGTCCAACCCCCTACTCAAGCAGGAGACCTTATATCATTTCAGACAAGTGACTGTCTACTGGTAGGACATGTCAAATTTTTCATCTTTCAATTTCCAAACATAAGGGGTGCTCAAAAGTTGTAACATGCCTAGGGATTGTAAATATTTTTTTTAGATTTTTTTTTATTATTTACAAATAAAAAAACATAATTTTCAAACAGATATGAGTTATATATAGGTACACAACACAAGACATAAAGACAACCATAAAGAAGGACTAACCGGGGGTCGTATCGAACCCCCAGATACTTATTCATAAGTTACATCCCGGTAAATCCTTTTGTTCAATTAGCGTTGGCTATTTTAAACACCAAATGCTATCTCATTATAATTAATGAGATAGCTAAACATCGTGCAATTGCAAAAATAACCGCAAATTTGAATTCTTGGCGTAAAAACACATTTTTAGAACCCCTCAGTGAAAAAAAATTGCAAATTAATTTTCATTCCATTAAATGACATGTACTTCTTGCCAGTCTCTTCTTAAAAACTTCCAGTGAGGAAGCACCCACAACTTCTGAAAGCAGGTTGTTCCACTGGTTAATTATTCTCACTGTTAGGAAGTTTCTTCTAAATTCCAGGTTGCTTTTCTCCTTGATTAGTTTTCATCCATTGTTTCTTGTCTTGCCCTCTGGTGCTTTGGAAAATAAGTTGATCCCCTCTTCTTTGTGGCCACCTCTCAAATACTGGAATATTGCTGTCATGTTCCTCCTAATCGTTCTTTTCTTTTCTAGCCAAACACAAATCCTGCAACCATTCTTTGTATGTTTTTGTCTCCAGGCCTTTAATCATGTTAGTTGCTCTTCTTTGCATTTTTTCCAAACTCTCAACAGCTTTTTGTAATGTAGTGACCAAAACTGTATTCTAGGTGTGGCCTTACTAAATGGTACTAATATTTCATGTGATTTTGATTCTATGCCTCTGTTTATACAACCAAGGATTGTATTAGCTTGTTAGGCTACTGCTGCACTGTTAAACAACAGTGCAACATATTTAAGCCTAAGACTCCCAGGTCCCTCTCAGAGTTACTGTTTTGGAGCCAGGTTTCATCTAATCTGTACTTATACCTTTGGTTTTTCCTGCCTACGTGTAAAACCTTGCTTTTCTCCACATTTTGTGTTTCTTTTTTTTTTTTTTATTGAAAAAGTTTTCAAATACAAATTTTTTTCCCCTCCCCCTCCCCCTCCCTAACCCCCCTCCCCACCCGTCCCCCCCTGTGACTTCTTCATAACAAAAAAACCTAATTCATAACAGATTACTTACCCCCTCCTCTAAATACTGACCTTTACTTACTAAAAATATTATTAATATTATAACATCCCCCTTTATCCATACATTTCAAGAAAGGAAAAAAAAAAAAAGACATTATACTATAACATTGTATAATAACTTCTAATTTAGCAAAATAGTATTATAACTCCCAATTTGGCAATAATCTACCCTTTTTCTCCTCTCCCAAACTTATATCTATATATTATTACAACAATTCAAAACCACCTTCCACTTTAAAACTATACAATAAATCCTACTTTAACATTTGATCTATATATATTACTATAGCATTTCAAAGCGGCCCTCCCCGTAAAACCTAATTTAACATTTATTCCACTCTATCCATTTCCTCCACTCCCCTAAACATATCACTTAAAAATCCCTTTTCTTAAACTAATCAGTCTGCAAACTAGCTTATTCACCCACTGTCCTGCAAAATTATCATACACAACAATTCTTAATATCTTTAATTCATTGCCCACTCTAGTTAAAAGTATATGTATTTATATTCCATTATATCTAAGTAAAAAAGAAAAGACAATAACTTTAAATTCATAATCCATATGATATCTTCTTTAAAGTCTTTCCACTGGATTATTAAAACCATCATCCATAATAGGGTAACATAGCTTGCTGATGCAACAGTATATTCAAAATCTTCAGTCATATCTACCCCCATCAGTAGTAAATATCCTCTTATATATATGAAAGTAAAAACAACCACCCGAGTGACATTATAGTTATATTCCATGTAGTAATAATTGTGGCTTTCATCAGGATTATTAATTCCCATCATCGTAGTGGGTAACAACCAGATCTTCTGCATGCCCCAGTATGACTCTTTTGCCTTATAATTCAAGATAATTATAATATAGTTATCAGCACGAAAAGGAGTTCCAAAGTAGATAATTAAAATCCATCAGTTTAAGGCTCTTTTCACATCCCAAAATTACGGCAATGCAGAGGCCTGTCACCATCCTCAGGATAATATTGACCAATACGTCGCCTCCTCTATATTTTCACATACTCATTCATTTTTAAAGTCACTGGCTTCACTGTTGCTTGATTTAGAAATTTCTATTTTTATGCAACCTATTTCTTTTTTTCTTTTCTTTTTGCGGGTTTGATTTCCATCCTGGTTTCCTTTCTACGGATTGTGTATCAACTAGTCGATTTTGATTCTGCTCTGTAGATTGATCTTGTTGGTTTTGTTTTTGTGTCTCATCTTTCTTTTTTGCCCCTTGTATATCCCCTAATTGGTTTCCGTGCTTGTCCTTGACTTGATAGGTCATCACATTAAAGTCAGATGCCACTTCTCTCAGATTTGTAAATAATCCAGCTGGGGTATCCAAAAAATCCAAAGGCGGTTTATCTGGTACAGTCTCTGTGGCTCGATATTTTCCCTTTATTTCCAACTCCTTCTGCTTATCCTGTATTATACCTGAAGACGTTAAGTTCATTTTCAATCTGTTTTGATAAAATTCTTCCGCTCTTTCAACAGTATTTAACTGGTATCTTTCTCCTTGATATCTCAATATGATACCAACTGGAGCGTCCCACCTGAATAGGATATTTCTCTTTTTTAACTCAGTCACCAGAAAAGCAAATTTCTTCCTTTCCATTAATATCTTAGGTGGGAGTTCTTTGTAAATCCAAATCTTTCTTCCATGCAGTTGCAAATTAGAATTGAAGGAATTTTGCACAATATTATTCCTAATTTCTTTGTCTGTAAAATAAATCACTACATCTCTAGGCAATTGCCTTTGCTTGGCAATCCAGGAATTTATTCTGTAAACTCTGTCAATCCTACAAAACACTTCCTCGGGTTGAACCTTTAAAATCCCAGCTAGAAATTCAGAAGATATTTTCCTTAAATCATCTCTGTTATCTTCCTGCAAACCTCTCAGTCTTATCGCGTATTCTGTGAAATTATATTGTACCATTAAAACCTCTCTTTCAATCCTCTGTTGCAGATTTTCTACATTACCAGACTTTTGATCAGCCTCCATTTTAGGTTTTTCTTCTGAGCTATTATCCTGTGTGTTTATCAAATCATTTTCAATTTTTTGAGTTCTATTGTCCAATTTATCTTGAATTTCTTCCATTTTAGACTCTAGTAAATTAGTATTTGTAGCCAACTGTATCATAAATTCTGACAAACCATTAGCCACTTTTAAAATTTTTTGCTCCAAAAAATCAAACTTAGATTTCACCAATTCTTTAATTTCCTGCTTAAATTTTTCAAGATGCTGATTCACAATCTCATCCCTTCTTACAATCTCCTCTAAAAGAAATTCTATTATATTGAAATCAGGTTTCTGAGATTGAAGAGTTAAAACTTGTTCTTTTAAGTTGTTAGTGGGGGAATCCCACTATTGCTGAGCACATTGTAAGCCGCTCTGAGTCTTCGGAGAAGGGCGGCATATAAATCAAATTAAAAAAAAAAAAAAATCCCCCTCCACTACTTGTTTGTTTGACTTTATAAGTTTCAGTGCCATATTTCCGCCCAGGCAAGCTTTGTTAAAAGAAAAAAAAAAACAAGAAAAAAGACTTCTTTCCAGTCAATAACAATGTCAAGTCTCCAGGGAAAAAAAAGAGAGAAAAAGACACAGGAGCGAAGTTTTGTCTACAAATGTAGCCAGTGGTGTTTATTCCGCTACATTGTATTAATAGAAAACGGAAGGACTTTTCCTTTCAGCCTCTTCTCCAGCCGCGGCAGACGCCATTTTAAAAGGCTTTTTTTCTCCCCCTTTCCTTTCCTCTTTTCTCTTAAATAATTTTTTTAAAAGATAAGTAAAATACTTGCGATTCAATATTACAGGTCCAGCTCACATTTTCTTTGAGTAATCTGTTAAATTCGCAGGCTTGCTCTTCACGCCTGGCTCTGCATTAGCAGAGGTCTCCCAAAGCCCGGAGCAGCGGCTGGGGATATGGGGCATCTCATCCGCTCCGTCCCAAAAGTAAAAAAAAAACTTTTGGGACTCTGCAGAGAGTTCTACCCACCCCTGCCGGCTCTATCTCCGTTTCCTCATGGAAACGGAGTTTTTTCGAGCCGCCATTCCGCTGTGAAGGCGGCTCTGACAGGCAAAGGAAGCTGACGATCCCAAAGGAACGTCTAGCGGCGGCCAGCAGCAAACCGGAAGCCCCCACATTTTGTGTTTCATTCACATTTCATTCACAGTTCATTTTGTAGGACGGAGCCCATTGCTCAAGTCTATCAAGATCTTTTTGGATCCTGAGCTTGTCTTCTGGGGGGTTGATTATTCCTGCTAAATTAGTGTCATCTTCAAAAAAAAATTTTTTTTTTTAAATTTGATTTATATGCCGCCCTTCTCCGGAGACTCAGGGCGGCTTACAATGCGTTAAGCAATAGCCTTCATTCTTTTGTATATTTTATACAAAGTCAGCTTATTGCCCCCACAAACTGGGTCCTCATTTGATGAGTTCCCCTTGTATTCCCTCATCTAAGCCATTTATGAAGATATTGAAGAGTACTGGGCCTAAGACAGAACCTTGTGATACCCCACTGCTTACTTCCCTGCATGTACTGTTTCCCCAAAAATAAGACCCTGTCTTATATTTTTTTGAACCCTGAAATAAGCGCTTGGCCTTATTGCCATGTGCTCAAAAGCCCGATTGGGGTTATTATCAGGGGATGTCTTATTTTGGGGGAAACAGGGTAGATGTAGTACCATTAAGGACTACTCATTGTGTACAGTTTGTCAGTCAGTTACAAATCCATCTGGTGATGATGCTGTCTTTCCCACATTTTTCTAGCTTACCAAGGAGTAGGTTGTGATATACTTTGTTGAATGCTTTATTGAAGTCTAAGTATACTCTGTCCACAACGTTTTGCTGATCAACTAATTTAATCACTTTGTCAAATAATGAAATAAGATTGGTTTGGCATGATTTTTAACAAACCCACGCTGGCTTTTAGTTATAACTTTTATTTATTTCTAGATGTGTGCAGATCTATGTTTTGATTAGGGTGTGTATATGCGTATATTCCTTAGTGTTGATGTTAGGCTGATTGGTCTGTAATTTCCTGGGTCTGTTTTTTTTTCTTCCTTTTTTGAGATGGGAAACACATCGGCTCTTTTCCAATCCTCAGGTAATTCCCCAATGTTCCAGGATTTTTGAAAGATATAGTACAATGGTTCTGAGATAACATTTGCCAACTCCTTCAAAACTCTGGGATGTAATCCGTCAGGTCCCAGTGATTTATATTCATCAAGCTCAAATAGGTGTTCTCTAACCATTTTCTTGCTTATTTTTATTTCTAGTCTGTCTTTTACAGTTATGTTTTTGGTAGGTTGGGCTATAGGATTTTTGTGTGTGCATGAAAACTGATGTAAAGAATGAGTTATGCAGTTCTGCTTTATCTCTGCGGTTATTTCCTTGCCATCTTCTCTCTTAAGTGGACCTGTTTCCTTGACCTTTTTCTTATTTATATGTTGAAAGAAACTCTTTTTTAAAATTATCTTTGACTTCTGTTGCAAATCTTTGTTCATTCTCAGTCTTTGCTTTCCTGATTTTGCAGATTCAGGCTGTCTGCTAATACCGTCTTACCACGTTTCCAAGAAAATAAGTCCTATCCCAAAAATAAGCCCTAGTATGTTTTCTGCATGTGCATCCAATATAACCTCTACCCCCAAAATAAACCCTATTTAAGCACCTGGCAGCCACCCACCTACCCATTCTGTCTGGTTGCTCGCAGTGCCGACACGAGGTGAGGTGGGGGGTGGAGCTGCTACACACACACCGGCTTATCTCAGAGCCCCCACAGCCAGGCCATCCACGTCCTGACAACTGCCTCGCAGCAGCAGCAGCCATGTGCAGCAGGAGCCCATGACCTCCCGGGAGATTACACGAGGCTGGCTCCAGGGGATTATAACTGCTTCTCTGAGTGAGGGTGCCTTTCCCGCCGCCTTGAAAGAGGCGGTGGTGAGGCTCCTCCTCAAGAAGCCTTCCCTGGACCCGGCTGAATTAGCTAACTACCGTCCGGTCTCCAACCTTCGTTTTGTGGCGAAGGTTGTTGAGAGTGTGGTGGCACGACAACTGCCCGGGCACCTGGATGAAGCTATCTATCTAGACCCGTGCCAATCAGGCTTCAGGCAGGGGCACAGCACAGAAACGGCATTGGTCGCGTTGGTGGATGATCTCTGGAGGGCAGGGGTTGCTCCTCTGTCCTAGTCCTATTAGATCTCTCAGCGGCTTTTGATACCATCGACCATGGTATCATGCTGCGGCGGTTGAGAGGGTTAGGAATAGGGGGCACCGTTTTGCAGTGGTTCTCCTCCTTCCTCTCCGACCGCTCGCAGTTCGTGTTGGCAGGGGGGCAGAGGTCGACCTCGAGGCGTCTCGCATGGGGAGTGCCACAAGGGTCGGTCCTCTCACCCCTTCTGTTCAACATTTATGTGAAGCCGCTGGGTGAGATCATCTGTGGTTTTGGGGTGAAGTGTCATCTGTACGCTGATGATACTCAGCTGTACATTTCCACCCCAGACCACCCCAACAATGCCCTTGATGTGATGTCTCGCTGCCTGGAGGCTGTGCGGATCTGGATGGGGAGGAACAGGCTCAGACTCAACCCGTCCAAGACCGAGTGGCTGTGGCTGCCGGCGTCCCGATATAGTCAGCAGGTGCCATCGCTGACTATTGGGGGTGAATCTTTGCCCCCCACAGAGAGGGCTCGCAATCTGGGTGTCCTCCTGGACGCACGGCTGTCTTTAGAAGAGCATATGACGGCCGTGGCCAGGGGGGCCTTTTATCAGGTTCGTCTGATTCGCCAGTTGCAGCCCTTTCTGGACCGGGACGCCTTGCGCACGGTCACTCATGCCCTTGTCACCTCCCGACTGGACTATTGTAATGCTCTCTACATGGGGCTCCCCTTGAAGAGCACTCGGAGGCTCCAACTGGTCCAGAATGCGGCCGCGCGGGTAATTATGGGCACAACTTGTTGTGCCCGCATGACACCCCTCCTGGGCAAGCTGCACTGGCTCCCAGTGGTCTTCCGGGTGCGATTCAAGGTGTTGGTTACCACCTTTAAAGCGCTCCATGGCATAGGACCCGGGTACCTTCGAGACCGTCTTCTGCCACCAATAGCCTCCCACCGACCAGTCCGCTCCCACAGAGAGGGTCTCCTCAGGGTGCCATCAGCCAAGTTATGTCGGCTGGCGACACCCAGGGGGAGGGCCTTTTCTGTGGGAGCCCCAGCCCTGTGGAATGAACTGCCCCCGGAAATACATAAGATCTTCAACCTCCGGGTGTTTCGCTGCGCATTGAAGACCCTGTTGTTCCGCCAGGCCGGGCTATCAACATAATAATTTTAAATTGGGGTATTTTAAATTTTTGGGGTTTTAAATCGGCCAAATCCATTTAATTATTTTAATTTTTAATCATTGTTGTGTCTTGTGTTTTTAAATTGGCTGTACACCGCCCTGAGTCCTTCGGGAGAAGGGCGGTATAGAAATAAAATTATTATTATTATTATTATTATTATTATTATTATTATTATTATTATTATTATTATTATTATTATTTGGCCACGAGTCCATTTCTTCTGGCACCAGCACAGCACTGGAGCAGAAGGCTGAATGACAGGGAGTTGTCCCGCACAGCCTTACCTCGAGGCCCCTGCAGCCAGGCTTTCTGTGCTGTGACAACTGCCTCGCCTCATGGTGCTGGCTCCAACAGCCACATCCTTAAAGACCCTGTATGGCCGGGCCACTTCTGCTTGCTGGCGGCCACAACAGAGCAGGAGGCTGAGCAATGCACCAGTGCTGCAGCCATGAGATGAGGGCATGTGGGGCAGCTCCACCCTCCCGCCTCATGGCTGCAGCATTGCCGTGTCACCCGGCCTCCTGCTCCAGGGCCATGCTGGTGCTGGAAGAAGTGAGCAGGTGGCCACGCAAGGTCTTACTGGACAGGGCTGTTGGAGCCACTGTCACGAGGCAAGGCAAGTGTCGGGGTGTGGATGGCCTGGCTGTGGGGGTCCTGAGGTAAGCCAGTGCGGGGCATGTGGGACAGCTCCACTCCCCTGCCTTGTGGCAGCAGCACTGAAAAGGAACAAGACATCTCCCAAAAATAAGCCCTAGTGCTTATTTTGGAGCCGAAAGAAAATAAGACCGGGTCTTATTTTCGAGGAAACATGGTAGTTATATGTCCTTTTTTTCATTTTTTGTATTTGTCCTTTTTGTCTTTTAGTTTATCAGAGAGATCTTTATGCAACCATGCTGATTTCTTCTTGGATTTCTTGTTTTTCTTTTTCAGTGGTATTGTGGTGGACTGTGCTTTTCCCATGCTTCTTGAGTTGTTTTCCTCTTTAGGAAATTTTATCAATGGAATTTTTCTTAGGCTCTGAGTTCGTTAAAATCACCTCTTTTGAAGTTTAAAACACTGGCTGGATTATGTTCTATTGCTTTTGTTTGCATTATATTGAATTCCAATATGACGTGGTCACTCTCACCCAAAGTTCTGGCAACTTCAACTCCCTCTATCATTTAGTAAGAATTAGGTCCAGTATAGCTTTTCCTCTAGTTCCCTCTTACCTTTTGGATGAAAACGTTATCAGCTAGGTTGGTTTGATCTCCCACTTGCTGCAGAGTTTGTCTCCCAGTTGGTATCAGGGTAGTTAAAGTCTTCCATTACTACTGCAGTATTAATTAATTAATTATTAATTATTTGGCAAAAAGTTCATCTATTTCTTCTACTTGGTTGGATGGCCTGTAGTATATGCCTATAGCAATGTCATTCTTTTTTTTTTTATAATGACCCATATGGATTCTAGGTGGTTTTCATCCTTGGTTTTGTGGATATCTATAGAGATGTAGGATATCTGTAGAGATTTTATATATAATGCAATTTCACCTCCTCTTTTGTTCCGCCTGTTTCTTTTGAATAGTTTGTATCCTTTCATCAGTACATTCCAGTCATGAATTTCATCTCAACAACTTTTCAGTAATGGCAACTATATTTTATCTACCTTCATGTACTAATACTTCAACTTCACACTGTTTGTTCCCTAAACTTTGAGCGTTAGTGTATAGCCATTTCAGTCCTTTATGGGTCTTGGGTATGTTTCTTATATCTCCTACTTTGTATCTGGATTTTCCATCCTCTCCATCACTTTCTACTTCACTGTTTTTCCTTTCTTCATCTTCTTCCTCTTTACATTCTACCTCCTTATATGATTGGTTATCTAGTGGTTTTTGTTTGGAATTAGGTTCTAAAGGTCTTGAAGATTTCCCCCCTCCTCAATTTTAGTCTGAGCCAGTCATTTTCTGAATATATTCTTTCCAATTCTTGTAAGGTTGACTCCATTCCTTGCCAGTAGTCCTTCATGTAGGTAATGCAGACCATGGTTTAGGAAACTAAAGTTTTCTTGATAACACCAGTTTTTAAGACAGTAGTTTTTTTCAAATCCTTTGCTCCCGTGTTGGATGTTGGCCTTTTGTTCACTGTATAGATGAAAACACCACTTGAACTTTAATTTTCTTCCCTAGCTGTTCATAATCTCGTTATTGTTTTTAGATTCATTGTTGTGTCATTGGTCCCCACGTATAGTAGAAGAGAGGGGTAGTAATCCGTGGGGTTGATTATTTTAGTAAGGTTCTCAAGTTACATCTTTAATTTTTGCTCCAGGGAGACAACATACCTCCCTAAATTGACTGTTTGGTCTGCAGACTATTGTTTCTGTTCCCCAAAGAACTGTATCTCCAATCACCAATATTTGCCTTTTTCTCTAGGAAAGTCTGGGATACTTTTCTTCCTGTCATAAGAATGCTGGGAATGTCTCCTTTTTAGAAACTATTGATGATGATATATGTGTGTGCATATTTTCTTCCAGGGGGAAGCTATGAAAGCGATTGTTCAGTTTCAGAGGGGCTTTTCTGCAGTGGGCTAGGGTAGATAGTAGGGGCTTTGCCTAAACTATTTTCAGTCTATCATTGAAACACTTGAAGTATGGATTTACTATTATAAGCAGGAGGGGGAGGGGAAGAAAAATTAAAAAAGAAAAATGCCCAATGTTATCATGGCCTTCAAAACTAAGAAAACACGGAATAATTGAATATTTCCTAATCTTTTATTTTAAAGTGATATATAAACTACAGGTAGTCCTCAATTTACAACAGTTTGCTTAGTGACCAAAGTTACAACGGCATTGAAAAAAATGACTTACGACAATTTTTCATGCTTATGACAGTTGCAGCATTCCCAGGATCATGTGATTTACATTCAGATGTTTGACAACTAACTCACATTTATGACAGTTGAGTGTCCCAGGGTCATATGGTCACCTTTTTCAACTTTCTGACAAGCAAAGTTAATGGGGAAACCATTAACCATTCACTTAACAACCATATTACTGATTTAACAACTGCAGTGATTCACTTAACAGATGTGGCAAGAAAAGTTGTAAAATGGGGCTAAACTCACATAACAAATTTCTCATTTAGTAACATAAATTTTGGGCTCAAATGTGGTTGTAAGTTGAGGACTACCTGTAGTTAAGAAAGTATATGATGATACTTAGGTTTTAGTTCCCAGAATGATTTTTAATGCAATATACAGTAATGCAGGACAATTTAGATTTATCAGATCATTGCATTTTGTATACCCAGAGAACAAGTTAAAACAAGGCTGTCAAACTCGTGGCCTGCGGGCAGATTCCGTCACGCGCTGGCCACCCCTGGTTTAGCGAAGAGGAAAAAAATCCAGATATATCACGTGACGACTCCGTGACATGAATTTGACACCCCTGAGTTAAAAGGTCTCAAATGGAAGAACAAAAATGCAGATCATCTTGCAAGGGACCCTGACTCAAAAAAGAAGTAATCAATCCTTTTTTCAGGAGCTTGCTTTCACTTTTTACTTTGAAGTTGCTGGATGACTTCCTGTCCTCTATTAGGCCTCAAAATACACGGAGTAGGGTAGATATTAGTAGCAGCATACATTATTTATAAATTTTATTTTCTTCTAATATTTCCATGTTTTTTATTCTAGGAAAAACAGGTTCCCATTGTTTTAATATTTCTGGATATTTTAAAATGTCTTTACTTCTGATACTGATGGATTTCAACTCCCAGTAGACTAACCAGCATGCCAAACAACAGGAATATGAAGATTTAGAGCTACTCTTTGCATGCGTGCGCATGCATACGCACAAACACATGCCAACTCTGTATGAAGAGACATATCTACTGCACAGAACTATTATTCATTAAAGGTTTTGGACTGTAATGAATACTGAATTTTTACACTTGTGAAACTGCTTAGGAGAAATTTAAGTGATGACATGGTGTTTATTATTAACATATTAAAAACTAGTTAGAAATATACGTAGGACATTAAGATATAATGAAAATTTCAAAATTAAACCCAGCAACATTCCATGTATGTAAATAAAAAAATATGCTCCTCAGAATCTCATCCTAATAACATCTCCCTCTGTCACACAACGCAATGTGAAGCCAGAGGGGAAAAAGGATCTATCCTGACTTTCCAAGACAATTATATGAGTTCTATAGTCTAGTATATAAATACTAGACTATAAGAAAAGAGCTCTCTCCATTAGATGCATTTTGAATAATTTAAAATGGAATATATTAAATGTACATTATTGGAAGTTAGCAATTGAGCATAGCATTACTTATAAACATGTGTTTTGTCTTTTAATTATATCACATACTACACATTTTGACATTTTAAAATGGTTAGCAGCATTGTAAAAGATAAAAGGGAGGTGAGACAGTTCTACCAATAATATTCATTTCATTGATGAATTCACCAGACTGAATTTAATCCAGTGAAATTTAGTTTTTAAAAGTTTATTTTTAATGGCTAATTATCCATAATCAGCATTGTAATACCGCCGCCTTCATAATGACTTAAATTTTAAACACTAAGTGCACTAAATGGAAACAATACTGTTAACTAATAAGTGGGTAATATTGGGTAAGGTTTAAAAATTCCTATACAAGCTGCTTGGGAAAAAAATCTTCCCATGATTCCTTCACAAGTGCCTTTCTATATTGGATTGTTCTTGTATTATCCTTATAGTACTAAAACTCTTGTGTTTGAAACCTTTAACTGGGTGAAACAATACATCATAGTGCAATAGCTTTTGAACCAATGTACCTCAAAAGGGCTAATTTACAGAATGTGTCAAAAATCTGGGACCCATGTCTCCCATGGGATTGAAACTTGGCAAATTTGTGGTTGTTTCATTGCTGCCCCAGGGCCACCCAGAGGTTTAGTGGACCACTACCAGTCTAGCCCTTTGAAGGCTGAGTGGACTTGCTCTTCCTTTGGTTTCTGGAGATCAGGGAGACTGGTCCTGCCCCAGCCTTCTGGAGGCTATGTAGACCAATTCCACAATAACTATCGGAGTGAAGTCACAGTCAAGCTGGAAGCAAGTTGGAAGCTGTTCCATCTCCCACTTCTACTCTTTCCCGTTAGTCATTCTGTTTCTGTTTAAGTAAATATCTCTGAAACAATAACCCAGTGGTTCATGGGTTGTCTAGTAGTCTTTTAAAGAAACTTTTTTTGAATCCTTTCATATCTGAGATGAGACCCATGGTCACCAAAATTTGGATGAAGGTGATTTACTGCCATTTCTAAAATACATACCTTAGTAGACTAGTAAGTCTACTAGTAAGCACATAAACAAATTTAAGATGAAGTGAGATTCTTTGTATTTTTTGATATTTTCAATGTTTTATATAATGTTCTAATGTAGGGGTGTCTCTGTATTATTTTACTTTAGGTATTATTGTTTTATTAATGCTATTTTGTTATTTTTGTTTCTATTATTATCTAATAAATATTTTGAAATACTTTTATTTAGTGGGTTGCCCCATTGCTGTATAAATATCCAGGGTACACAAGATAATTTTACGTTACCCTGCCGCTTTCAGATACCAACCTTGCTACAACATCCAATGTTGCCATTCAATTTTGCCAATATTGAGCAGCACTCAAAATTCGTCACATAATCACCAGTCTTATAAACTATGTTTAATGAACACCTCCTTTGCCATATTAGAGAAACTGGTAACTTGATATAGTCTTCCACATACTAATCTTTTATGTTCCCCTATACATACCGTATTTTTCGGAGTATAAGACGCACTTCCCTCCCCAAAAGTGGGTGGAAATGTTTGGGCGTCTTATAGAGCAAATGTTGCCTCTGCCTATCACCGCCTCCGCGCACCCCATTTTCAGCCTCCATGTGCCCATTTTTGACCACCTATCCCCGCCGCCTGGAATGGGCCGAAACTGGGGTGTGCGGAGGCCGAAAATGGGGAGCATGGAGGTGGCGATAGGTGGTGGCGGCAATGGGCAACAAAGGGCAGTGGCGATCCTTGCAGCCTGGAACAGCTGATAGGCGGTATTCCGGGAGGCAGATCCAACCACCAATCAGCTGCTTGTGCTAAATCAGGCTGTGCTGAAGCTGACCAGGCTGTTTGCTGTTTGCTGCAAGGAGGCAAATTGCTGGGAGGCAGAGGCAGAATTTTTTTTCTTGTTTGCCTCCCGAAAAGCTAGGTGTGTCTTATAGTCTGGAGCGTCTTATAGTCTGAAAAATATGGTACCTATCCATTCTTTTAGATTGTTTTTCTATATACTCTGTTTTTAATTTATATATCTTTTATATCTTCTAGCTTTTTATAATTTTTTATATTTTTATTTTTAGTCTGATCTATCCTCTGTGATTTTTGAATGACTGTACTCCACCTGTTTATGCTGTTTTATGGTTGTAATAAAGATTTGATAGTAGGCTGCCCAGCTGAATTCTGTGTGGCTTCACAAAATTAAAAGAATAATAATGTTGAAATGTAATGTAAAAATTTTAGTTTAATGTGTGAAATAGAGCATGGTATCTTTAGAAGCAATGAGTGAAGCATGAATAATTAATGTACTTCTTTCAGGTATCTCTTTGAGCACCCATGTCTGTGATTCTCAGTACATTGTTTCTTCATCTACACACACAGGATATGTATCATTACTCAACCTGTTTGCATTGGCTTGTCTAGAGACCTTCTCCAATCTTTTCATTCCTTTCCTAATAGCATCTGCATCAGATGAATGATGGTAAGCTGCAGGCCCATTATGAATTCCTGCATGAACTCCAGGTGGAGATCCTCTGTAGATAAATATGCACAGTAATTTTCAGTGCCTCAGGCCAAAATTACATGTTATGATTTTTTTTTTTAATGAAGGTAGACATACCTTTGACTAGGCTCTAGACCAGGCTTTTCATTCAACTTTACATCTTTTCCTTCTATTTTAAGATTTTCTTTTTGTTGCTGTATCTGATCAAAAATAGCATGGTAGTGTTCATATGGTCCTCGACCAGGAACAGGTAAAGGCACAATAGCTCCTCCCCCACCAAAATACTGAGCCTATGAATGTAAAAAGAAGTTCTTGTTTGCTCCTCTTCACATTTGTAGTAACTATAAAAAGTAATTTCATATAGAAAGATAGGAGCTCCCAACCTTGATTTCACTACTTCCACCTATGCTAAGAACATTTCTCCATCCTTGCTCTCTGGCTCTGTTTATTCTTTCCATCTAGAAAAGAGGAGAAAAAATTAAAACTAGACTTTAGAATCCAATGAAAGTTCTGAAAACCGAACTTCCTGATTAATGTTTAAAGTCCAACATTTTACCCTTTCTTTTCCAAGTCTTCTCATTTGCTCAACCTTCATATCACTGATCTAAAAATTAAGGATGAAAATGTTTTTAATTAGCAGCAATCTAAGTTATTTAACATCCACAATTAATCATAAGAATGTTGCAGATTCCTATAATCTGTCAAAAAATCAAAACAAAAATAGCAAAGCCTTAAATTTACCTGCTCACGCTGTTGTTTTTCCTCTAGCCTTTTCTTTTTAACTGCTTCCTGAAAAATGGAAACTGATTTAAAGTATGAATTATTATCATATTCTGATTAGGATAGTAATGACTCAATGGCACAAAGGTGTATTCTCATTTAGAAAATGGAAATATTCTATTGTAAGGAAATGAGGAAAGATTTCAAGATTTTTATTTATTGTTTTTAAAAGCTTCTAGCCTAATTTCTTATTTCCTTGTCTATATACCTCAAACATTTTCCTCCTTTCGTCTAGTAGTTTCCCTTTCTTCAATGGAGGTGGAGGGCCCTAAATAAAAAGTGAAACTGCAAATTAGCAAGAACTTACATATTACATATTGAGAATGTGAAATCAATAGTTTAAAATTAAACTTTACAATTATTGTTGTGGGCCCAGAGCATTTTTACTAATAAATAGATTAACTTTTCACAGATAAATTAGTAAAAGCTTATAGTTTACAAAGTCATCTTTATGTTTAGTTCTTAATGCTTTATTATTTTAATGTTATTTTAAATAATGACTTGTTTTATTCCTCAATTATCTGTTAAATGTAACCAAAAAAGACGGAAAGGAGTATTTTCAAATTAAATATTAGCAATTACTCTCTCGGACGATATGTAGGAACACAGGTAGTCCTTGACCTACAACTAATTGCTTAGAAACCATTCAAAGTTATGACGGACCTCTGCAGAGCTACTTACAACCTGGATCTGAAGTTTCAATAGCCGGGCTCCCCCCAGTCACATACCACATTTTGTGGCTTGGCAACCAGACTGTATTTATGGCCATTTTCAGCACCCTGCAGTCACACAATTTGTTTCCTCTGTAGAAAACTTGTGCTAACTTCCAGTTTCTGGCAAAAACAGCCATGTGGACAAAGGATTTGCTTAACAACCATAGCATTCTCTTAACAACCACCACATGTGCTTAAATTGGGCATGGTAATGTTGTGACCCTCTGAACAACCGGCATGACTTACTACTGAAATTCCGGGCTTAAGTTTAGTCCATAAGTCAAGGACTACCCATACTATCCAATAAATCTTGTGAAATGAGTACCTTGCTTTGCTAAGCAATATTTGTTTAAGACCATATTTTACAGTTTACAGATTAAAAAAATTAACAAATGAATAGTTCTATCTTGTCTTTTTTTAAAAAAAATGCTTATAAGAGCCATGACATTTTTCTAAGATTACAAAAGTCAGCACTGAAACTATGTTACAAGTTAACACAAAAGAAAATACAGTATGTCTGAATATATAGAACGTGTTGTTAATATCATATTTTATTTCCATATGAATGGAAACAGAATTTTAAAAATCCTAGTGATAATTAGGAAATATAATAAGCTCTCATTTCAGAATAATCATGGTATATATTCACTATTGAAAGCCTCAAGCACAGATCTTTTCTAAAAAACATTTATACCACATAACAGCCAAAGCCTCTAAAAACAATTATACAACCTAAAACACCCAATCAAAAGTAATAACTGATCTGTTCAAAAGATGGGGTATTAAAACATGTATCTATGAGCAGATTAGACAAAAATATAACTTTGATGATATCTAAAGGCCATTAAAGAAAATGCCAACTCAGACAGGCTGTGGAGTTAATTCATTTGCATTTTTGCTGGTAGTACAATATAGACCAGATCTAAGCTAGAAATTTAAACATGGTAATGTGTAATACAATGACTTTATTTCAAACGTTGCCTCTCCTCCTAGGAGATTCATCAACCTGCACACTCTTTTATCCACACATTTTCAACCTTTTATCAATCAGATGGGTTACACTACTCTGAAAATAAATGATTTATCCAAACTTATAACTAAGTGGCAACTGAACTTTATTCTTCTCAACCTTAATTTGATATAGTTAACTGTTAGTCGATTAAGTATTCATGTCCTACTTTGAATAGAGATATGAGGTCCAATAGTGAACATTTAACATAATATATTCCATATATTCCCATAATGTCACAATATATTCAGAAAGACCCACTTAAAACTGCATTATTTTGCACTTTTTGAAGTTAAACACTTGGTTTCAATTAACCAGAACCTATTGGTTTTAGATATTATGTATTTTAGATTTCTCAGGAATATTACTGGTAGTATTCTGAATTACTGCTGTTTTAAATAAGACAACTTATTTGAAAATGACACTAAGATGAAATTTCAGTATTGCTCTACTTCGCAGCTGTTTTAACCATTAATCTACAAATACCATGTTTCCTTGAAAATAAGACCGAACTGGAAAATAAGTCCTAGCATGATTTTTCCGGATGTTTGTAATATAAGCCCTATCCCAAAAATAAGCCTCAGTTAAGATAATCAGCCAGAGAGATGCATTTTAACCAAAAAATAAGTCCCAATGTGTCTTTTGGAGCAAAAATTAATATAAGACCTGGGGGGAAACACAGTAGCTACATGTATTCATATACATTTAGTCAAATATGATGCATATTTCATCTACAATAAAAGACAAGTAAAAGTCAGTGGAAATATATATTACATATTTTGAATCAGCATTCAATATCAAACTAGGTGCAAAAACTAGTTATATACTATGTTTCAATTCCTGTTAGAGAATTTGCGGGTGAAATTATGACACTGAAAAGTGCAATGTAAAACACTTTCAGTAATAAATGTACCCTTTTTCTATCCCAAAGATTGAAAATACTTTTATTATTAAATAGGCTCTCACCTGTCTACATTTAGTTATAGGCTTCTCACAGAACTTCTTAGTTGAATCCCCAGATTTCTTAAGTATTAAAGGCACTCCATATTTAGCAGCAGGTCTGGTAATTTTGTGAGCAGGTGCAGCAGAGGCTAAGTTTTGCCCTTGGGCTGGTCTCTTTGCTATGCAAGAGAAAATAACAATGTCAACTCTTTGCACAAAATTGGATAGATAAAATATTGCTCATAGTAAAACAATATTGAGAGGAATATTCAGAAAATATTCATTAGCCTAACCTTATACAATTAATCCCACTGATTTTCATATGCTTTAGAGGTATGCATAAGACTGAAATGTTTAAATGCATGCTGTAATCATGTAGAAACTATACAATTCTCTTACTTTGACAAATAATGGAAAATTATTTATAATTTGAAGCTCCATAATGTACAAAAAGCAAAGATTAATATTTGCCTTACAAAAAGAATAACTGAACAAATCTAGCAGGAAATGTTGAATTGCAATTATTTGAATAACATACTATATTAAGACATTTTCAATTAACCAACTAAAGCAATAGTTTTATTAAGGTCATAAAGTAGCTTGACAATGAAAGTTACTAAATCATCTCAAGAACAAAACTGTGGCCAATAATAGCTTCTCTTATACAGAGATTATCCAGAATCATAAATAAGGTTTTAAATTAAAGTTCTTAACTATGTAAGATAAATAAAATATTTCATGTACACAAAGCCATTGTTATGGTAATTGCTCAGATATCAGCTCAACAAAGATTTGTTTATTAATTGGTTATATATTTAGTTAGAATTACCTAGTTTATATATTACCTGGCCCAGCATGAGGTCCAAACTTCTGAAAAATTTTATGGCTGAATTCCTCTGCAATAAGCTAAAAGAACATGATTTTGAATAAAATATATGCAGTTAAAGTTAATTACAAAAAAAAAACATTTAAAGTGATATTTATACTTGCATTTATGATAAAAAAAAATGCTGATATGACTTTGAAGATAAATTATTAAGAATACTATATTAGTAAGCATTTATAACCTAATATCACATTCTGACAGCCATCATTTAGTTGTTTAATTGGGGAGACCCAGATTCAGGTCTACCTTCAGTTTACTTAAACACACTGAATAATTTTGGGTAATCATTAACTCTCAATTCACTCTACCTCTTGAACCTGTATCTGTGAAGAAAAATGGGCAGTATGAAATGCTATTCTATGCCACTTTATAATCTTGACAAAATATAAACCTAATATATAAACAAATTATAAAGTCTCTTATTAAAGAGCCCACAGCCTGATTCAAAGACGATTATGTCTCTAAAAACTGGAATATTTAGGCAGAAATTCTACACATGCAAACTTGCCATACTGATACTTAATAAGAACTCCATGTGTTTTTTGAAGATATTGAGTTTTGAACTGGACTTAAAATATTCCAAAATTTGCCACATCAGCTGTAACCAGTCAATGACTACATCAGCTTCAACCACAACAATACAATAGATACAATAGCACACAATAGATACAAACTTAAAGTGAACCGCTCCAAACTCGATTGCAGAAAATATGACTTCAGCAACAGAGTGGTCAATGCCTGGAATGAACTACCTGACTGTGGTTTCCTCCCAAACCCCACAAAATTTTAACCTGTCTACTGTTGACCTCACCCCATTCCTAAAAGGTCTGTAAGGGGTGTGCATAAGAGCATCAGCATGCCTACCGTCCCTATCCTAATGTTTCCTCTATTTGTATCTATTTTATGTATCCAATCTATGTTTATACTTATTACCTAATACATTCTTGACAAATAAATAAATAATAAAATAAATAATAAAATAAACTCTCAGGATGCCACTAGCTAATGGTTATTCAAACTGTAATTCAATAACCTAGAAGGCAACTAGGCTGGAAAAAGTTGGCTTCAAGTAAATATTTGGTTCTAGTAGAAGAGTATATAAGAGTAAACTCAGGCTTGAACTGTGAAGGTATTACCTAGTTGAGTAATAAAACAAGCAAGCAATCAAGCTCAGAGAACACCAAGGACTCCATAAATATTTGAGTCAAAATTAAGAATCAAGGTTACTTCCACATATGACATGACTACATGACTACATAGTAGCAATTGTAACAGCTTTTCAAAACCTTAGGCAAAATGTTGAAATAAAATTTAAATTTGAAATTATTAAACTCAATAGTAATTCAGCATATTCTGTAATTAGTTGGTATTAGCAGGGAGGCTGAGCCGGTAAGATGGTTCCGCCCCAGGCACCTCATGGAACCTGACAGGTTCCAGATGGAACTTGGGCCATTTCCTGAGGCTCTGGCACATGCCTCGACTGAGACCTAGTGGCCACCTGTGATAGGGCGGCTGCTGGAGCTCTGGATCGGGTCGTGCCTTTGCGGCCTCTGACCCGACGCCAATCTCAATTGGCTCCTTGGTTCACCAAGGAGCTGAGTGAGTTGAAGCGCCGGAAGACGCCTAGAGAGTAGTTGGAGGGCCAGTCTTTCTGAATCCGACCGAACACTAGTAAGATCCCATATTAGGAATTACCTAGTGGCGATAAAAGCAGCGAAATTTAGTTATTTTGCTGCTCTTATTGCGTCATCAGATAACCGCCCGGCCACCCTCTTTAGGGTGACCCGTTCCCTGCTCCACCAGGAAGCGCGGGAGGACCCCTTGGAGGGTAGAGCCGAGGATTTTGCTCAGTATCTGTATGACAAAATCACTCAGATTCGGGAAGATCTGGACTCCGACTGGGTAGTCTCAGGGGGAGGGACTGAGGCAGGTCTTGAGAATGTTATCTGGGATGAGTTTGATCCTGTGACCCCTGAGGACGTGGACAGGATTCTGGGAAGACTGAACGCGACCACTTGTTTATTGGACCCGTGACCTTCCTGGTTAGTGCTGGCTTCCCGGGAAGTGACACGAGGATGGCTCCAGGGGATTATAAATGCTTCGTTGGGTGAGGGTGACTTTCCCGCCGCCTTGAAAGAGGCGGTGGTGAGGCCCCTCCTCAAGAAGCCTTCCCTGGACCCGGCAATGTTGGTAAACTATTGTCCGGTCTCCAACCTTTGCTTTGTGGTGAAGGTTGTTGAGAGCGTGGTTGCACAACAATTCCCCCAGCACCTGGATGAAACAACGTATCTGGATCCGTTCCAGTTGGGCTTCAGGCCCGGGTACAGCACGGAAATGGCATTGGTCGTTGGTAGATGATCTCTGGAGGGCTCAGGACAGGGGGTGCTCCTCTGTCCTGGTCCTGTTAGATCTCTCAGCGGCTTTTGATACCATTGACCATGATATCATGCTGCACCGGTTGGAAGAGTTAGGGGTGGGAGGCACTGTGTTGCAGTGGTTCTCCTCCTTTCTCTCTGACCAGTCACAGTCTGTGTTGACAGGGGGGCAGAGGTCGACCCCGAGGCTCCTCATATGCGGGGTGCCACAAGGGTCGGTCCTCTCGCCCCTCCTGTTCAACATTTATGTGAAGCCGCTGGGCGAGATCATCCGTGGTTTCAGGGTGAAGTACCATCAGTACGCTGATGACACCCAGCTGTACATCTCCACCCCAGACCACCCCAAGGATGCCCTTGAAGTGATGTCCCGGTGCCTGGAGGCCGTGTGGATCTGGATGGGGAGGAATAGGCTCAGGCTCAACCCATCCAAGACTGAGTGGCTGTGGTTTCTGACGTCCCGATATAGTCAGTTGGTGCCATCACTGACTATTGGGGGCGAATCATTGGCCCCCACGGAGAGGGCACGCAACTTGGGCGTCCTCCTGGATTCACGGCTGTCTTTAGAAGAGCACTTGACGGTCGTGACCGGGAGGATTTTTCATCAGGTTCGCCTGATCCGCCAGTTGCGTCCCTTTCTGGATTGGGATTCCTTACGCACGGTCACTCATGCCCTCGTCACCTCCCGCCTGAACTATTGTAACGCTCTCTACATGGGGCTCCCCTTGAGGAGCACCCGGAGGCTCCAACTGGCGCAGAGTGCGGCCGCGCAGGTGGTAATGGGAGCGACATGGCGTTCCCATGTAACACCCCTCCTGCGCGAGCTGCACTGGCTCCCGGTGGTCTTCCGGGTGCGCTTCAAGGTTTTGGTCACCACCTTTAAAGTGCTCCATGGCTTAGGACCTGGGTACTTGCGGGACCACCTACTACCACCAATAGCCTCCCACTGGCCGGTACGCTCTCATAGAGAGGGGCTCCTCCGGGTGCCATCGGCCAAGCAATGTCGACTGGCAGCCCCCAGGGGGAGAGCCTTCTCTGTGGGGGCATCTACTATCTGGAACGAGCACCCCTCAGAGATACAGAGGATCCCGTATCTGCGCACCTTTCGCCGCACTCTTAAGACCTTTTTATTCCACCAGGCGGGCTTGGCCTAACTTTCTCCCTCTTTTAAAATAATTTTTTAATATTTTTAATATTCAAAGTTTAATTTGTTTTAAATTGATTGGGGTTTTTTAATCTGTCTGGGCCAAACTATTTAATTCGATTTTATTTCTGCTTTTAAATTTTGTATGTATGTATTTTATTGTTGGCTGTTCACTGCCCTGAGTCCTTCGGGAGTAGGGCGGTATATAAATCAAATAAAAGTAAAGTAAAAGTAAAGTAAAGTATTATTAAACCAAGTTCGATTTTCAGTGATTGTATGGCTAATGTTTTGTCAGCTTGATTTCTAATGGTCATAGCTGAGGAAATTCTAATCTTAAATTCCATTTATTCATTGTATTAGTTTTCTTTCCCTTTTTCTACTTTCCTCCATTTGCCAGGCATAGGCTTTTCTAATCCCACACCTGCTGATCTCATTTGCCCAAAATATGCAAGCTTCTGCTTGCTGATCATTACCTCAAGGTAACAGATTTTATTTAGTCCAAGACTAGCTGATTCTTCTACCAGTCCACAGTTCTCTCAGTATGTCCTTCTCTCACTCCTTCTCAATATCTAGTTTTCTTAGTTGTACATCACCACTAGAAAAAAACTATTACTTTAACTATATTAATGTCATTGAAATACTCATCATTCCTTTCCCATCTAGAATTATTCTTCTACCTTTCCATCATCTTTCTGGGTTCTCTTCTACTTTTCCATTCATCTTTATTGTTTCTTAGGCAATAATCAAATCTACCTACTACCTTCACTTCTTCATCTTTAACTGAAGAGGCCAACTATAGGCTGTGTCTAGACCTGGCCAAAAATTTGATTTCCCTGCTTCTAGTCCTCTACCTTAAACACTAACCAAACTGGCTTTCATAAGGATTTTACAAAGTTCTCATGCAGTTTTCTATTTGCTATAAAACTTTCCTTTCAACTTTTCTCCCTTTTTTCCTTCTATTTGTTGACATTATTGGTTGACATATCTTTCCTTGCCCTTTCTTCCTTGTTGATGGAATTCTCTATTTAGTTTATTTCTATTTGCCTGAGGCTTTAACATTTTCCATTTTTCCCCTGGCTATCATAAATGGAGGCTTTTCCTCTTGGTCTGGAGGGAAAAAATGCCTGTTTTCACTATATCTTTAAACATTTTATGAAATAGAATAATAATTGATATAATCACTGATAAAGGAATTTTTAATGGTTCTTGGAAGCAAAAAATTTAAAATGGACTTTTGAACTCACTGCCTAGACATAAAGGTTCAAATACGTACCTGTGGTGTAAGAAATTTTTCAATGCGTTTAACTATAAACATTTTCTCCAATATGGAGTTGACAGATGGTCGATCTCTTGGATTTCTTTTAAATAACTGTGAAATCAGACTCCGAAGTTCATGGGAATAACGTGTAGAAACAGGAGGAAATGATCCAGAGATTATTTTGAGAACTAAATTTTTCATATTACCAGCTTCAAACTAGAGAGAAAAGTAGAATTTATTGGATAATAGCAATGCTGTTAAGTATACTTAGTGATATCCTTAAGTTACTTTAAAATATATTTCAAGATATTAACTTTTTTCACCCAACAGGAAACTTTCACAAATATTTTTTTCAATATTTGCATATTATATGTATAAACTGGGAATTTTTAGAAGAACTAATCTAGATTAGATTAAATAAAAAAACCTGATCAATCATTTTGTTCTGTAGTTTTCATCATATTCTGTATTTTTTCACAAATATGGAGGTGATTCACCTCTCACAGTGATTCAGAAATATAAAGAATGCAGTTTGCAAATATAAACTAATAAAACAGGCTCCACACAATTATTTCAAGGTTATATTTATACAAAAAATTGACACACTGAAACTAGGATTTATCTCAGTAAACATACTTAAGTAGTGCAAATTACTGTAAGGAAGAAGGAACTTGACATATTAATAAATGTTAAACATGTTAATTTATGCTGAAAAGTTGATGAATGAAGGATTAATGAGTATAAATGGTTAACTTAAATCTTAACATTGCTAACTATAATCTCACATTTTGTGACCTTTTCTTTACAATATTATTCAAAGCATCTAAACGTGGGATCTGAACCCTCAAATAGTACCAGCTGTGTTTGGACATTCAAGTGATCCAACATATGTATAAAGTACAATAGCTTTTTATGTAAGAATGTAAGATTATATAAAAACACATTATTTATATTGTTAAAGCAAAATATTATTTGTCATGACAACTGAGAACATAGATAAAATAACTAAGGCAATTATTTATTTCTTCTCCAATACCCAATTACCAAAAATATTATCAGCAAGGGATACAAATGCTCAGAATAGGTGATTAAGAATATTAAACTTTAACTTACTGCATGTTTCAATGTACACATTTCATAAAGAACACAGCCAAGGGCCCACATGTCACTAAGAAACAAAAACAAATAGTACATTTACAATAGCAGCTAAAAATTCAATTTTGTCTTTGGTCCCTTCCATAAAAAAAGCTGTGCAGGAATATATTATACTCATCAGTTGTAGGAATATCATCTGATTGTTGTATGAGTTTGAGAACATGGAAAAACGCCACAGTTGAAATATACTGTTTTGGTTTACTTAGGTAAACAGGAAGAAATTATTAGATTCCTTATACTATACTAAGACAGAACATGGATTTATCAGTGAATCCAACCTGTAGTGTGTAAACCATGCTTATGATATAGCATTTTATGTGATCCAAGCCACTGTGACTTACTGATTGACTTTCAATGGTTAAATAAAGAAATTGTGGCTCAGTGTACAATGGATTCAGATTGTAATCTAAGTACTATCTGCCTGCTTACTGCTTCTGTTCCACTTTCTCCTAGGCCAGGTGTTGGCAACCCACGGCTCCAGAGCTGCATGCAGCTCTTTGGGCTCTCTGCTGTGGCTCCCTGTCCCATCACTGGCTGGCCCCGCCTCTCGCCCCTTTTATTTTTTTAGATATTTTTGGAAATCAGGCTGGCTGAGGAACAATCGCCAGCCGCAGCGGAGGCTTCTCTTCGGGCGACCCTACTCCCCCTCCTCCTCTTGACCCCCTGGTGGGCTGTAGCTGAGCCAGGAGCATGCACACGTGTGGGTAGACCCTCCTCAAGCAAGCACCGAAGTGCAGGAAAGGTGCACGTGGGGCAGGCGGCCGCTCACTTAAGGAGGGTCTCCTCACACATGCACATGCTCCTGGCTTAGCCACACCTGGCCAGGGGGTCGCGAGAGGAGATGGAGTGGGGGAAGGAGGACGGTTGCCCGAAGGGAAGCCTCCACTGCTGCTGGCGATCTTTCCTTAGCCAGCCTGGATTTCGAAAAAGAAGAAATAAAAGTAGTAGCAAAGTGCTCCAAGAAGAGCTTGCTGGCTTGGCCCAGCCACGGCTTTCCAAGAGAGAGAGAGAGACAGACACACACACAAACACACACCGGGGGGGGGGGGGAAGAGAGAGACATAGAGAGAGACATACAGAGTGATACACAGAGGGGGAGAGATGGGGAAGATAGGGAGAGAGATACAGAGAGATACAGAAGGGGGGAAAGATAGAGGGGGAGAGAGAGGGGAAGATAGGGAGAGGGGGAGAGACAGACAGAGAATGGTTTTGTGGCTGGGTAGGCGTGGCTAGGCGGGTCATGTGATTGGGTGGGAGTGGGTGACATCAAGTTGGCCACGCCCACCCAGATTTTGTGGCTCCCGGTGTGTTTTTTTTTCTGCGGGAAAGGGTCCAAATGGCTCTTTTGAGTGTTTAATGGCTTTTTGTGATTGGACACACGATGAACTTGTCTTAGAGAGCATATACACCAAGACAAATTCCTTGTGTGTCCAATCACACTTGGCCAATAAAAAATTCTATTCTATTCTATTCTATTAAGGTTGCAGACCCCTGTCCTAGGCCATTTATTTCAGGCTCTAGAAAAAAATAAAATTCTATATTACTGAAGCAATACCAATCCGTTAGTGCCGTAGTAAACTACACAGAATGAGATGGCTACTTGTGGAGACATTTTGATTGTCAAATATATATAACGGTATTTTAAAATATTTACTATATACTTAGGTTTTCTAATTGTAGAACATATACTGCTTTATAGAGTCAGAACTACATATTACAGCTTTTTAGTAATCAAAAATTAGTTTTATTCCTTTATCTAAAAACTATTATATTAAGACTAAATAAAAGCACACTGATTTCTCTACAAAACTAAAATAAATCAAAGTTAAACGAGAACAAGCAAGTTGAAAAAAATGATAGCACAATAAAAAGTCATGGTATCTATCCAGATTACAAAGGAAAATAGTTAAATGCTACCTTTTATTATTGTAAGGTTTATTCTCACAGATTTCTGGTGACAAGTAATATGGTGTTCCTATACAAGTTCGAGCAAGTTCCACTGTACTAAAATAAAAAAATAAAATATTAATCAAATAATCATTTTAATAATATTATTAGAATTGAGGCAATGGGGATTGTTTTAAGATTACCTATTCAGAACTCTAGCTATTCCAAAGTCTCCCAACTGTATTGTTCCATCTTTGGTTAAAAATATATTCTGGAGTAGAAGAAAAAACATAATACTATTATTTTTTTTAAAAAAATATACACAATAATTTGATTTTAACTCAGAATTTACAATTCTTTACAATTTACAATAGTTAGAAACTACTCTTGGCTGAATGTCCATTATATTATTCGGAGATAACATAAATTTATAATGTTTAGTTTTGGCTTGTATTCTGTTAAGCCAATCACTGTGGTTTAAAGATCCATTGTTTATAACATATGTTGTAGAAAATGAAACAATTTTGCTGTATTCAAACATGGCTACATAATGTGAAGTGCAAATCCAACAATTGTCCCAAACTTCTACAAGTGAAGCACGCTTGCATTTTTCCTATGCTATTTTCCAACCTTTTATTTTGAAGCAAATTAATGCACAGAATCAAGTCTTATGACTTAAAATGCATATCAGTCTCTAAGCAGAAAAAAGATGCTTGATTAAACTTCAGAAGTCATCGAACTGTTTAACTACGATCATATAACAGTTAATATACAAATAGCATATTTTCAAAAAAAAGTTGTAGTCCTTCTGAGAGATGCAGTTAGACTTCACAGTGCTTTACAGCTCTCTCTAACTGGTTTAAGAGTCAGCATATTGCCCCCAACAATCTGGGTCTTCATTTTACCAACCTCAGAAGGATGGAAGGCTGAGTTAACCTTGAGTGGGTGAAAAAATCTAAGATAAGATGAAATAAATACTAAATGTTTTAAATTAATAAAACTTTTAAATTCATGATAGAACTAGGCTGCAATCCACTATGTCCAGCTGGGTGACTTTGGACCAGTCACTTTCTCTCAGCCCAATGCACCTCACAGATTTGCTGTTAGGGAAAAATAGGAGGAGAAACTGTTGGAAGTTATTTGTAAAAATAATAACGGTGGGAGATGGGATATAAATAAATAACAGTTGCTTCAAGACACCCCAGGCTGTCTCTGCATAGACCTTCATGCATAGCTGCTTTACTAACAGTGGAATTGTGTGCATGTACACAAACAGGAACAGAATTGAAGCCAACTGACAAGCTCTCCAAAGGATCTGTTTTAACAATTTGTTTTGTTTATGTTAAAATATTTAGTAAAGCTCCTCTTTTGAATACTTAGCAAAACTATAGTCTGTACATTGTTAACCTAACTAAACATCAGCTACATTATTTAACACTCATTTAGCTTTCATTTATTGGACAACTTGTTCTTGAGAAGGCATTCTAGCCTAGAATTTTGGTTTCATATTATGAGCTAAAAGTAGCTTAAGGCTCCTGCACTTCTGTTCATGGAAGTGGATGAAACTGAAAGTATGAACTTGGAAAACTTGCTGAAAACCTGCAGTTGAAGACAGGTTTGTTTGTAACCTTATTTAAATAAATTTGCTAATGCAAATAGGCATAAGAGGAAACAATAATTTATTTAAAATCTAGAACTTTAAAATCTCATAGCTACACATATAAAAAGAAGTTGGAAGAAAAACCATGAACTTGATATTTAGTACATCTCATTTTTGAAATACTATATTTCAACAATATAACTATTGCTTTGAACAAGCCATCTCTCCAGTTTGAAGAATTGTTCAGATCTGATTTATTTCATCAATAATTGTAAGCACAAGGTTTCAGCATACTTATTAAAATTCCACATAAAAATGGTTATATGTAACTTACCTGTGATTTTATATCTCGATGCAGAATTTTTCTATCATGTACGTGCTTCAGTGCTAAACATATTTGTACAAACCAATCCATGATCTATAGTTACAAAGAAATTACTTTTTGTTAGAAAATTATATTTTTAGTATGAGATTAAAATTAATATTTATCTCAGGGAGATGCTATTTTACTACTCTCAAAATTACTTTAATTTTTTTACAAAAAGAAAAAAATTCACCGATAGTATATTTCAGAGTACTGTATAAGTGAGGAATGGGAGCCTTTTTATAAACCTCCGAAAACTTACCATTCCAAAATGCTGCCAGTGCTCATAACATAATGAGTCCTTGTCTCTTCAAAGATAAGGAAAAGTAATAGAGAATGAAATTCCCATAGATGGGAATGTCAGCTTCATTAGCTCCTTTTCTTTCCTTTTGAAAAGAAGTGTCAAGCTAACATTCAGGCAGAAGCATCTTCAAATTGCTTATTTCCCTAAAACTGTATGTTGCTCATTGACAGAACTTCAGGAGAGTGGAGGCTTTATAATAGTATCAGACCCACAAATATGGTAGCTCAGTAAAGTATTTTTTCCCTAGATTCAGTCACCACCATCAATCACCGTTGTCCTTCTTTCTCCATCTCTATTTCCTTGTGCAGTCTTTTTGACTGCGAATCTGAAGCCAAGAACTGTCCTAAAGACAGCTCAGTATCTACAGTTCCTAGCCATTGGAATGCACAACGTACATAGGCAAGATCACATGGTTTCCAGTTTTTTTTCTTTTACACTTATCAGCAATTGGGTCTAGAATGTCTGATGCTAAGCAACATGGTCCTAAAGTGTAATATCACATGATTGTGCTGCTTAGTAACAGCAATTTCAGTACTTCTAGTTGCCACTGTTAAGCAAATCTCATGCTGTATGACATCACATGAACTGCTGGCTTTGACTTTGCTTGTCAGAAGCTGGCCGTGAAGGTTGCAAATGATGATCATGTGACAGTGGGGACACTGAGAAAGTCGGAATTACTTTGAGAACTAGTCATAAGTACCATTCATTCAGAACTATCATGTTTGAATGGTTGTTCAACAAGTGGTTGTTAAATGTATTCAAATTTACCAAGACTGAAAGAATCAATTTGAGTATCAGCAACCCATCATATTGTTTTTGTTTTTGTTTCTGTGTTTTTAAATAGGCTGTACACCGCCCTGAGTCCTTCGGGAGAAGGGCGGTATAGAAATAAAATTATTATTATTATAAATTATTATTATTATTATCATATATATTTTTTAAAAATTTGATTTATATGCCGCCCTTCTCCAAAGACGCAGGGCGGCTTACAATGCGTTAAGCAATAGCTTTCATACTTTTGTATATTTTACACAAAGTCAGCTTATTGCCCCCACAATCTGGGTCCTCATTTTACCTACCTTAGAAAGGATGGAAAGCTGAGTCAACCTTGAGCCTGGTGAGATTTGAACTTGCAGTAATTACAGGCAGCTGATGTTAATAACAGTGCTTTAGTCTGCTGCGCTACCAGGGCTCTTGATTGATGCCTTACTTAGCGGTTAAAGATGCTGAACTTGTCAGCTGGAGAACTGACAGCCTGGGTTGGAGCCCCAAGCTCCACGCAACAAGATGTTATTTGCCCCAACTCTTGCCCATCTAGCAGTTTGAAAGCATGCAAATACAAGTAGATTAATAGATACTACTTCAGTGGGAAGTATAGCATCCTGTGCACCTTTGGCATATAGCCATACTGGCCACATGACCATGGAAAATGTTTTCGGACAATGCTGGTTCCCTCAGCCAAGAAACGGAAAGGAGCATTGTGCCTTAGCCTTGGACACAACTGACAGGTAAACTTTAACCTTTTTTATTGTTCTTTCAAGATCGTGTTTATGCTTTCTTTTCTATGTTGTGACTTTTCATACTTTGTCCATTTTTAATGAAGTCATTAAAAATACGGTCAGTGACTAAAGTGCTGTTAAATAGCACCAGCTGCCTGCAATTACTGCAAGTTCGAATCTCACCAGGCTCAAGGTTGACTCAGCCTTCCATCCTTTCGAGGTAGGTAAAATGAGGACCCGGATTGTGGGGGCAATAAACTGACTTTGTATAAAAAAGAACACTGCTTAGGGGGCCCCGAAAGCCCTACTAAGCAGGTATATACTAAAGTATGAAGGCTATTGCTTAACGCATTATAAGCCGCCCTGAGTCTCCAGAGAAGGGCGGCATATAAATCGAACCAATAAATAAATAAATAAATAAATAAATAAATAAATAAATAAATAAATAAATAAATAAATATTAAGTATCTTTTCAACATTATTTTGCATATTCATGAATCAATCTCTTCTCTTTTCTAAGCAAGCAAAGCACACAAATTTTGTATTTAACACAAATTTTTCTAGACTTGTCAAAGCGACCTAGAAGCCACATGGTATCAGCTTCTTTGAAGGAATGTGCAGTTTTTCAGCTTTTGATGAGGTGATGGTAACCAACTCAAGCAAACATAGCTAGATCTAACTATCTTAGACAAATATAATCCACTCTCCACATTTCCATTTCTTAGAAAGACGTTGGAGAGCGCAGCCAGGATTTAATTCCAGAGGATTCTGAGGAAGATTATTTGGACCTTTTCCAGTCAGGGTTCAGGCCAGGGTTCAGGTAATGGCATTAATTGTGCTTGTTGATGACCTATGGCGAAGCAGGGATAGGAAGGATGTGACCATACTTGTACTCCTTGATCACGCACTTAATACTTGGCGCATCTAGATCGCGTCTAGAGATGGGCGGCTCGTGGACTGGCAGGGGTCTTCTGGGGCTGCCATGAACATCGGCAACCCCGTTTCCAGTTTGAGGACTTTCTCCCCAGCCTGATGAGGGCTTTTTCGCCCTCCGGAACCTCGTGGCTGGGGAGAAGTGAGCGGAAGACGGCGCGGGTGTAAGAACGCCGAGGCTGAACGCTGACAGCCCGGCTGCATTGGCTCCGCCGTTTCTCTCCCTGTTTGACCGAGGCGGCGGCTGCTAGAGCGGTGGCGGCGGCGGCGGTGGTGATGCCCAGCGAGCTCCCCCCTGACCCTGGATGCCCCTGGGGGTTTCTTTTGGATGTTCCGGGGGCGCTGGGGAACGCTGGGAGCTCGGGTGTGGCCAACACCAAGGACGACGCTGTGGTAATGGCGGCTGCTGCGTGGCAACCAGGTCGAGGGCGGAGGTGGTGCTGGAGAGCTGGAGAGTTGTTGGCGTTGGAGGAGAGGAGAGGAACATCAAGCCTCGACATTGAAATGGGGGAGTTGAACCCCATTGTGCTCAGGGGTTGAAGGATACATGGCTGACGTTAAGGGTTTGTGTGGAAAGACCTGGGGTTGGAGAGGCTGGTGGACGGCTCAAGTATTGGGTCGCTATGGATGGCCTCCCCCCCCTCCCTTTTTAGGCCCTGTTATCGGCCTATTGGCCAATGTGGACTTTCTTCCCCAGAGCTTGGGACCTGGCTCTGTCTTTCGTCCTGTCTCCTGGCTGTATGGAGGACAAGGCAGTTACGGGAGGATGGATGGAGCCAGCTCCAGACTACGTTCGCCGTGGACGGGACTCATCTTTTCAGGGCCAGGAACGCCAAACCACCGTGAGAGGGTGGTTTTGGACTTTTTCTGACTTTTTCCATCTTGCCTGATTAGGATGGCCAACCACCGTGAGAGGGTGGTTGGATAGTTCCCCTCAGCTGGACTGAACGTGAGGACTCCTACCCATTACCGTGAGAGGGTAATGGTGACTCTTCCGATTATCTTAGTCTTGCTTCCTGGACATTTGAAACCATCATTATAGACCCCTAGGCCATGTCTAGGCCAAACTTGTATTATCACTCTAGTGTTAAAATGTATTCTAGGGCAAAGCTTCTTGTGCTGCGAGATTCCCCCCTCTCGCAGGCCTGGCCCTCTATGTTATCGAGGGCCCACCTTAATGACGGATCTTGGGACCCCGAGAGGTGGCATGTCGCAAAAAGGGGATTGAGGGGTTTTTTAAAGACTTTTTTAATTAGACTTTTAAGGGGTTCTGAGGGTGGGGGAGGTTATGTGGGTTTGGGGGAAAACCCACGGGGGTTGGAGACCAGTCCGGCTGCTATTAATGGTGCCGTAGGGGGTACGGACTCTGGGGGAAAGGGGACTGTTAGAATGCCCTCTAGTGAGGGCTTCTCTATTAGCACGCTGAGTGGGAGGGGCAGGTATGGCGGGAGCAGGGGGCCATATCATGTGGTGGAGGCACGTGCTCGCTATCTCCGAGCGATTGCGTGCCCCGGTCCCCTTAGCTCTTCCCGTTCCCCAGGCTGCTTAGAGTCTCAGCGCCCGAGTCTCCGACTGATGTTATGTAATGCCAGGTCCGTAGTAAATAAAGCCCCCCTCATTTGTGATCTTATTCAAGAGGGGGGAGCGGACCTGGCAGGTATCACGGAGACCTGGTTGGGCCATGAGGGGGGAGTTCCCCTCGTGGAGATGTGCCCATCAGGCTTCCGTGCATTTCATCAGCCGAGAGCTCAAGGCAGGGGCGGGGGGGGTGGCGGTCATTTTAAAAGAAGGTCTTGATCCGAGGGAGACCACTGTACCTCAGATAGCCGGATGTGAGTCCCTTTTTGTGAAGTGGGGTCGTGGGGTGCAGATGGGTCTGTTGATCACGTACCTGGCTCCCTGCCACGTGGCAACGACCCTGCCCGAACTCCTCAATGTTATAGCCGAGGTGGCGGCTGATACCCCCAGACTTGTGGTCATGGGGGATTTCAACCTGCCATCCATCGGTGAGACATCTGAGGTAGCTCGGGAGTTCATGGCTTCCATGACGGCCATGGACCTGACCCAAGTAATTCACGGCCCTACTCATATGGGGGGACACACTCTGGACTTAGTTTTTATCTCTGGTCAGTGGTTGAGTGGCCTTGATATAGGGGATGTAGCTATTGAACCCTTGTCATGGTCTGACCACTCGCTCCTTCGACTTGACTTTCTGACCGCCGTACCCCGTCGCAGGGAGGCGGAACCGACCAGGTGGTTCCGCCCCAGGCGCCTGATGGACCCTGATAGGTTCCAGATGGAGCTTGGGCCATTTCCTGAGACTCTAGCTCATGACTCGGCTGACGACCTGGCGGCCGCCTGGGATAGGGCGGCTGCCGAGGCTTTGGACCGGGTCGTGCCTTTGCGGCCTCTGACCCGGCACCGAACTCACTTAGCTCCTTGGTTTTCCGAGGAGCTGAGGGTGATGAAGCGCCGGAAAAGATGCCTAGAGAGCGGTTGGAGGGCCAGTCGTTCCGAGTCTGACTTGACACTGGTAAGGTCTCATATTAAGACCTACCTAGTGGCGATAAAAGCGGCGAAATCTAGGTATTTTGCCGCTCTTATTGCGTCATCAGATAACCGCCCAGCCGCCCTGTTTAGGGTGACCCGCTCCCTCCTCCATCTGGGAGCGCGGGAGGACCCCTTCCAGGGCCGAGCTGAGGATTTTGTACAGTATCTGGATGATAAAATAACTCAGATTCGGGAAGACTTGGCCGCCGACTGGGTTAGTTCAGACGAGACGACTGAGGCAGGCCTTGAGAGTGTTATCTGGGAGGAGTTCGATCCTGTGGCTCCCGAGGACGTGGACAGGATCTTGGGGCGGCTGAACGCAACCACATGTTTATTGGACCCGTGTCCCTCCTGGTTGGTGCTGGCTTCCCGGGAGGTTACACGAGGCTGGCTCCAGGGGATTATTAACGCTTCTTTGAGTGAGGGTGTCCTGCCGGCCGCCTTGAAAGAGGCGGTGGTGAGGCCTCTCCTCAAGAAGCCATCCCTGGACCCGGCTGTTTTGGCTAACTATCGTCCAATCTCCAACCTTCGCTTTATTGCGAAGGTTGTTGAGAGTGTGGTGGCGCGACAGCTTCCCCGGTACCTGGATGAAGCTGTCTATCTGGATCCGCTCCAGTCCGGCTTCAGACCTGGGTACAGCACGGAAACGGCATTGGTCGCGTTGGTGGATGATCTCTGGAGAGCCCGGGATAGGGGTTCTTCCTCTATCCTGGTCCTATTAGACCTCTCAGCGGCTTTTGATACCATCGACCATGGTATCATGTTGCGCCGGCTGGAGGGACTGGGAGTGGGGGGCACCGTTTTGCGGTGGTTCTCCTCCTATCTCTCCGACCGGTCGCAATCCGTGTTGACAGGGGGGCAGCGGTCGACCCCAAGGCGCCTTGTTTGTGGGGTGCCGCAAGGGTCGGTCCTCTCGCCCCTCCTGTTCAACATTTATGTGAAGCCGCTGGGTGAGATCATCCGTGGTTTTGGGGTGGAGTTCCATCAGTACGCTGATGATACTCAGCTGTACATTTCCACCCCAGACCATCCCAATGATGCCTTGGAAGTGATGTCCCAGTGCCTGGAGGCCGTGCGGGTCTGGATGGGGAGAAACAGGCTTCGACTCAACCCTTCCAAGACCGAGTGGCTGTGGCTGCCAGCGTCCCGGTATAGCCAGCTGACGCCATCGCTGGTTATTGGGGGCGAATCATTGGCCCCCACGGAGAGGGCCCGCAACTTGGGTGTCCTCCTGGATGCGCGGCTGTCTTTAGAAGGGCATATGACAGCCGTGGCCAGGGGTTTTTTTTGTCAGGTTCGCCTGATACGCCAGTTGCGCCCCTTTCTGGACCGGGACTCCCTACGCACGGTCACTCAAGCACTCGTCACTTCTCGTCTGGACTATTGTAACGCTCTCTACATGGGGCTCCCCTTGGGGTACACCCGGAGGCTCCAACTGGTGCAGAATGCGGCTGTGCGGGGGATTATGGGAGCGACGGGGCGCTCCCATGTGACTCCTCTCCTGCGCGAGCTGCATTGGCTTCCGGTGGACTTCCGGGTGCGCTTCAAGGTGTTGGTGATCACCTTTAAAGCGCTCCATGGCTTAGGGCCAGGGTACTTACGGGACCGCCTTCTGCCACCAATAGCCTCCCACCGGCCGGTTCGCTCCCACAGAGAGGGCCTCCTCAGGGTGCCGTCGGCCAGACAATGCTGGCTGACGACCCCCAGGAGGAGAGCCTTCTCTGTGGTGGCACCTACCCTATGGAACAATCTACCCCCAGAGATACGAGTGATCTCCGACCTTCGGATTTTTCGTCGGGCCCTAAAAACTTATTTTTTCCAGTTAGCCGGTCTGTCTTGATTTTAGGGTTAGTTTTAAAATTTTAATATTGATTTTAAATTGACAAGTTTTAAATTATGGGCCAAATTTATAAATTATTTTAACTTTATTTTTTAACTGTGATGTTTTGTATAGATGTTTTTATCTTGGCTGTTCACCGCCCTGAGTCCGAAAGGAGAAGGGCGGTATAGAAATTTGAATAAAGTAAAGTAAAGTAAAGTTTTCAACACAATTGACCTTAATATCCTTTTGGACCAGCTTTCAGGACTGGGAGTAAGAAGCACCATTTTATGCGTTTGTCTCATTTCTCTATGGCTGGTTTCAATCAGTATTGGCAGGCAGGGAGAAATTACACACAGGGTTCTTCCAATTTAGCCCAACAGGATGGCTGTACTCCCACCAATAAAAGAATGTCATCTTCAGAATCAGGAAGCACAAGCTTTCTGGAATGATCTTACCCCAGAGATTTGTGTGATTTCCCACCTTTATATCATTCAGGAAATCACTGAAGATCAAGTTGTTCTCCAGAGATTTTGGAATAGGATGATTGTAGAGCTCTTTTTTGTTTTTCTTTGTTTTATTTTGGTCTGAACTATTTTGTTGTCGTTTTGCTCTTCCGAGTGACTTTATTTGTTCTATGTTTTTTTAGTTGTGAGTCACACCAAGAATCATTTAGAAGAAGGACAGCCTATAAAATAAATAAATATCCCAATTTCTATTACCTGGTCTTCTGAAAAAAAGACTCCTTTTTGTGCATTGATTTTTTTAAACAGATCTCCTCCTTCACAATAATCCATTACTATATAAAGGCAGCCGGCTTCTGTAACAAAGAAAAGAAAATAGTTGGTGTTTATTTATATTATATGCTATTAATAAAGTAATTTCTTAGTTTCTAATTTCTAATAATTGCATATTTTCAAGGTAATGAAACAGATATGGTTACCTTATAATCATAACTCAATAACATTCTCTTAGAAATCTACTGATCAGCATTACAGGTAGTCCTTGAGTTACAAATGGAATGGAGCCTGCCCATTTCATTCATACCTCGAGTGATCTTGAATGGGATCACTCCCCGCTTTCACCCACGCATTCGCTAATGGTTTGTTAAGTGCACATGAGGTATTTCAGGTGGTGAAGGCCATGGGAGGGAGGGGAGCTAGTGATGGAACAAGCCAAGGCCTCCTCAACCCACTAAGATACCTCATGCTTCCCACTCCCTGCCGCGCTCGAGTCACGTTGCAAAGATCTGTCTCCTCTCCGCAGAAGAGTCAATGGAAGCTCCTGGGTGCAAAAAGTGTTTGCGGTGCCTGTCTTCTACTCCTCCCCACTCCCCCAACTCCTTTCTGCCATCACCTGGATACTGTTCGACCAGATAGAGACTGAACGCTTCATCTGCGTGCAAATGGGGCCTTTGAAAACGGAGGGATTCGTTCCATTTTGAAATGCTCCATAGGCACCTATGAGACTTTTGAAAATGGAGGGAGTTGCTCCGTTTTGAAATGCCCCATAGAGGCCTATGAGGCCTTTGATAATGGAGGGATTCACACTCTTTTGAAGCACCCCATAGACGCCTATGAGGCCTTTGAAAACAGAACAAATACCTTCATTTTGAAACACTCCATAGGCAGCTTTGACGCCTTTGAAAATGGAGGGCAGGATGGGAGGGGGAAGTTGTGGGGAGCAGGGGCCGGGGGAATAGGGTGAATGTTGCAGACCTGCAATTGTTCATAAGGGCGAACAACTTGTGGTGCTGCAACATTCGTAATATTGGGACTTGCTTGTAAACACTAGGGGGCACTTATCTCATAACTTCAAACAGGTGCTAAATGAACACTCGTAACTGTACTTATTCCTCGTCAGGAATTAGCTGTACTTATTCCTCGTCAGCAGACATGGAATTGTAACATAGACAAGAAATTCAGCTAGAAAACCTGGGTAGTAAAATTACTATTTAAGCAAATTCTGACAATTTCATATCTTTAATCGAGTTTGTGTTTTAAGACTTCTATGCCCGACTTCAAAGTATCAGCTTATCATTACGACTTACCTTCAAATGATTCTCTGTACAAAACAATATTCGGATGTTTCATATTTGCCAAAACAGCTACTTCTCTTCTTGATTCTTCTCTTTCTTTATTTGACATCTTAAAAAAAGAAACACTACTTCTTAAAATGTATTTGTAAATAGAATAATGAAAAGGAAACATAATTTGAGAGACATACCTTGGATATATTAATTTCCTTAATAACATACTGTTTGCCATTTTCCTTTGCTTTAACCAGAATTGCTTTTCCAAAAGATCCTTCACCAATCTTTTGCACCTTAATATATTTGTCCATGGTAGCTTTTTAAGGCATCCTTATTCATAAGCTACGGAGAAAATCAGTTTATTCTTTTAGCATTTGTTAGATCAAAATTACATTCTAAACTGGTCTCTGAATCACTTAGTTTAATACTATCAAGATTTAAATATACTACAACCTGAATCCTTTTTTTTTTGTTTCAGTTAAGCTACACTTAGCTTGTGTTCATTTGTTTGCTTTGTTTTATAGTTGTTTTTCAAAGAATGGGAAACGGAGAAATAGTTGGCTTATTAATAATTTACAAAATATACAAACACTAGTAACAATTAGAGAATCCATATTATCTTCAAAGTAGCACTCACTAAAAAGAATTAGTTTTTATTTACAGCAAATTGCCAATAGAAAAGGGGTAATTCTGCATTATAAATCTCAAAATTTTCTGTTTTGGAAAAATTGAATGCCTCCATAAACCACTTGGTAAGATCTGCAACTATCCAAACTTCGAAGGGATTCAACTGTTATAAGCATAAGACGACAAATAATACAGTAATGAGAAATTTTAGAGCAGTGCAAAGCATTCAAATGGAGCTTCACAGAGTATATTGGTCCTCTTCAAATTAAGGTTTCTATGTCTTCAGGAATCAGAACCAGTTTGGTGTAGTGCAACAACAAATGTTAAGGCACCAGGCTAGAAACTGGAAGCCAATTGGGGGACCTTGGTCCAGTCAACTCGGGGTGTCACATTGCCGTCATGTGATGTTTCAAGGCGTTTTTCCTTTCACTGAGCTGGGGTAGGTATGGCCTGTGTATGATGCATCTGGCCTGCGGACCGCCAGTTTGACACTCCTGCGGTCTAAACCTTAGAAAGAAGGCAGTGAAAAACTATTTCTGAAAAACTTTGCCAAGAGCACTTCAGGGACTTTTCTAGGCAATTGCTAAGGTCAATGTAGCTATTTGAAGGTTTTCCACAATTTGCATATCTATGTATACATTCATTTTTGCTTCACTGCAATGGCATTTTCTGTACAAGCATACACAGAGAGAGCATATAACCATATTGACCCTTACAAAAGATACACTAGCATAATGCTTCAAAGAGGATGCTTCACCTGCATTAATAAACTTTATGAAGCATCTGTTCTGACCTAGGCTTCCTTAGAAAGTATAAAGCACAATCTTAATCCCGCAAAATCTCTTTTATTTATACAACCATAAATTACTTTCATTTACAGTTCGCCAGGCTTGATAAACAGTCTTTCAGAGGAAGGTTACCAATACCCACCTATCTCATGTGGAATGCTGCCAGAGAGCTAATTTCCAGACACAGGGCAAGGCCAAACTTGGCACAGTTACAAACAGAACTTTCAAATCTTGAATCGGCCAGATGAACTAATTGCTTCCTGCAAAAGCTCACAACCCGTTCAGTCTTCTTTTATGTCTTATGGGAGGGGCCAATCATACTTCAAATACTTCAGAGTACTTCAAATCGACTCTGTTTTCATAATTGTTCTTGTTGTCTGGCAGCTCTGCACATGCGCACACTGGGAACAGGCTCCCGCTATTCTTCTGCCCCGCTGCTGTCAAGACTCCAGAGGCTGCACATAACTATCAGATGGCCTTGGCCCCCTCTCTGCCTCCGATGCAGAGCCCTCATCCGAGCTTTCCCCAGCCCCCAGGACTGGCCCAAATTCCTCCCCAACCGCCTCAGTGTCCGACTCTGCTGCCAGCTCTGCTGGCCGCCGGCAGGCCACAACAGTATCCTGATAGCTTTCACAATTTTGAGTTTTTAAAAAATGGAAATTCAGTGTAACAATTTTGCTTTTAAAATCCAGAATTAAGGTTACTTTATGTTGCCACAAACCACCTAAAACAGAGAATTTAGAAACTGATCATGTACCACCATTTTTCTTTTGTGTTATCAGTTAAATGTGTAAACTCAGGGTAACCGGGATAGAAAAATTGCTCAGTTTGTCCTGATCCAGTATAATTTATACAGTATATAAACTTTTTAGATGACATTGCATAATGTCATTTCTCAGGATAAGGCACCTCACCAAAGCAATAACTTTTTAATTTTCTGCACTAGTATAGCTTGAATTAACCAAAGGTAGTTTAGATGCTTTGTTTGAACTATTTCATTAAGTCTGAATCTGAATCTCAGTTATGTAAATTAGTCCTACGCATGTTTACCTAAATTAGGTTTATGCTAAATCAGTTATTTCCAACATTCAAGTCTTTGGGAATAGCTCCCAAGAAAAGTTTTGGGTTATCAATGAATATGTCTATAATTAATAGATTTAAATATTATTTTATATAAACTATGGGTAAAATAAGATATTTAACTGCCTTAAATTAAGCTATTAGGAATTAATCATATTTAGGGAATGAAAGTGCCTTGATATACTAGAATATTACCTATTGATTTTTGTGGATCTGGAGTTCTCTGTTTTCTCAGCTTATCCTCTTCCAATGTCTAACTATAGTGAAAGGTGGAACTGCTTTGCAGAAACTCAACCTTTACTAACTGATGAGTAGCAGAATGTATTAGTAGCAAGGTTTTATTCTACCTCAAAGGAATTAGTTTATAGGGAACCAAAATTTTATTCTAATTACCAATAAGCATTTATTGTATACCTGAAACTAATAATTAGGGTCATTGGGTAGAAAATTAGGATTTGGTAAATCTAATTCCCACAGCACCTACTAAGTGGGGAAAAAGAACGACCCAATGTCTGTTGATTTGAAAAAGTGAGAGGACAAGGACCAGAATCCAAGTATGCTGACTATTGAAGCGGGCCGAGGCACATGGCTTGATTTTCTGTTCTGCTAATTTTCTGCATATCTCAGTTGTGTGGAATAAGGAAACATTTAGCTGTATCATGTCTATGAAACTGCTGGCATAAGTAAGCTCCTGAATATAGGGTTGAGTGTCTTGTATAGTCAATATACCTGATAACTAGTAGATAAAAGGTAGCAAATAGAAGTCCCAATAAGAGAAACAGGCTTATCCAATCTGTTATACATTATAGCTATCCCTGTTCAAAACAAGCTACATTACTGTTTTAAGATAAAGGTTTGCTACTTGGATGCTTCTAGGTAGATCTTCCCCAACCCATCATATAAGACTGAGGGAGAAATTCCTCATGAGTTTGTTTATAACATGCAAGTCGTTTCTCTTTGATTTCAAAGAAAAAAAAACCCATTGCATTATACTAAACTGCAGTAAAAACATTTTCAAGGATGTAACGAGTTTTTACATTCATCCTTGAATTCAACGTAACAGCAATTGATAGCACAAAGCGAGATTTTAACTTTTTCAGCAGACTTTCACGTTATGGTAGTTTCTGAATACTAATGACCGTTTAATAAGCTGTGGATAAGAATTCTTTAAATAATCATTTATATTACAATGTCTTCCGAAATTGCGCTACCCGACTCTCTGACTGGTAACCAGAGGCCTTCTCACTTCAGAATGATCACTGCAGTTCTGGCTTTGACACACCCATCCCGGAGAAAGAACTAAGACACAAAATTGAGGTAACTTACAAGGCAACAGCCGTGAGCGCTCCGTCCACCACGGAACAAATATCAAATCTGTTGTAAGTAATATGAGAAAAGCCATCCGAGACCCGCTACAAGAAGCTTCCCATGTCTCTGCACAACCTCATTAGACAGGCCATCTCGTTCTTCAACTACTTCAACCGAGCCTCAACCTTTGGTCCCACCTCTTTCGGTTTGCTATAGGAAGGCGATCTAAACCTTTCTCTCTCATTGGACGAAACGGGACCTATGAGTTTGGATGTACCAGATAGGGAGCGCCACATTAATTGCTTACAGCTTCACCGTAGCAACGGCGAGGGAAAGACCACGTGACGACGTGGAAGCCTTAGAAAGGAGGGGGTCTCCAGCACAGGCTGGATTAACGTAAAAGTCGTGTCTATTGCATATAGTATTTTACATTGCACGCGTTTCGATACTTTGCTAGCACTATGTGTACTAATTCAGAACCTTAATTCTTCCTATTATACTATTTCTTTTGCATATAAATTAACCGTTGATGAAATAGTTGACTAAATAAGATTATTTCTGAACCAGTTGTTTATACTTTATATGGCTTCATTGTTTTTTCTAATGAAAAATTCTTGATTCTACAAATGTAGAATTTAAGTATTAACTCCATGGAAAACAAATAATCTTGTAATGTATTGAAGATAAGTAGCCCTAATGGGCATATTTAAAATAAGCACTCATAAATGAGCACAGTAGAGAATTCTAATTCTTTCACTATTAAGAATGATTAACTTTGTAGGAAGTTAGCACCGACCCCTCCCCTAGAAGAATGAAATATTCTAGGAAATATTAAAAAGGCAGAATATTATAGCTCCCTGGATGAGAAAAGGAGATACATGCTCTTGGAAAGCAGCCCTCCAGCTTTGTTAATAGCCCCAGAAAGATTGGGCCATCCTATTGTAGGAAGTTAGCATCCACCCCTCTCCTAGAATGAAATATTTTAGGAAATATTAAAATGGTAGAATATATTTCTCTGGATGAGAAATGGAGAAACATGTTTTAAAGACAAAGCAGCTTCCTGCCTCCCCCCATCTTTGTCAATGGACCATCATCTGCAACACAATAGGACCAATCTAGCAACAGAAACTCCCCACATGGCACCTGGGAAGATTACATCAGCCAGCAAGGCTAGCTAAGACCCCCACCCCCTGAGAGTCTGATAACCAATCAGGATACCCTTCCTGGGTCCCAGGAAGTTCAGAGCCCAGAGAGGGCATAAAACCAAAGCACACTCAGCATCTCGGGCACCCCTTTTCTGTTCAGGAACTCAAACCATGTGATCCTGTCCACCATTAAACCATCTTTCCAAGCAGTCTCCATGCTTCCAGTGTCTTTTTCCCCACTTGGAGCTGAATCCAGAAGGATATTTCTTCCAACAATTTGGCTCCCACAGATGGGACTCCAAGCTAACCTAACCAATGGACCTGGCCCAGGTAAGCCTCCCTTGCTAGCAGCAGAGCCATTGAGTCTGTGGGTAAGTTTTCGTGGACCTTGGCCATTTGGAACTAGGTTTTAAGGTAAGGTGACCAGATTTTAACATTGGTAAAGAGGGACATTGTGGGCGTGGCTTATTTTGTGGGTGTGGCTAGCTGGTCATGTGACTGGGTGGGCGTGGCTAGCTGGTCATGTGACTGGGTGGGCGTGGCTAGCTGGTCATGTGACCGGGTGGCCATGGCTATGTGTATAGGGTAAGGTGAACAGATTTTAACATTGGTAAGAAGGACACCATTGTGGGCGTGACTTATTGTGTGGGTGTGGCTTGGAGGCCATGTGACTGGGTGGGCATGGCTAGCTGGTCATGTGACCGGGTGGCCATGGCTATGTGTATAGGGACTACTCAAGAGGGCTGAAAAGTCATTTCTGACAGGTCCTCACACTTTTGACTGGTCCTCACACTTATGACCATCCTCACATTTATGCCCGTGCGGTATTCTTAACAACCATGTCACTCATTTCACAACTGCTTCTCTTCACCATGGTGACAAGATAGGGCAAAAACGTAAAATGTGAGGACAGTCGTAAGTTCGAGGACTGGTCAAAAGTGTGAGGACCAGTCAAAAATAACTTTTTCAGCCCTCTGAGTAGTCCATATGCACAAAAGGACTAATCAGAGGGCTGAAAAAAGTCATTTCTGACAGGTCCTCGCACTTTTGACTGGTCCTCACACTTATGACCATCCTCACATTTATGCCTGTGCAGCATCCTTAACAACCATGTCACTCATTTCACAACTGCTTCTCTTCACCATGGTGATAAGATAGGGCAAAAAACGTAAAATGTGAAGACAGTCGTAAGTTCGAGGACTGGTCAAAAGTGCGAGGACCAGTCAAAAATAACTTTTTCAGCCCTCTGAGTAGTCCATATGCATAAAAGGATATAGCAATAGAGAGGGATGAAGGAAGGGAAGGGAAATTAGAGTAGGAGTGAGGGTAAGAGGGGGAGGAAGAGAGGAGGAGAAAGAGAAAGGAAGAGGAAGTAGGGAGGAGAAGAAGTGGGGGGGAAGAGAAAGTAAGAAGGAAAGAAAAGAGAGAGGTGGTAGATTTGAGGAGAAAGAATGCTGTACAATAAAAAAGATGAAAGGGAAGAAAGCCAACCCCCAACAAATATAAAGATATTAAGATAAAGAATGAATGGTTAAACTTTAAAGAATAAAAGAGAACAAATATGAATAAATAGCAGTAATTAGAAACACACATACAAACATACAATTTATTTTCTTTGAACAGAGTATTTGGCCGGTTCACAAATTTAAACAGTGTTTAGTCACTTCAATTAAATTTACAATTTCTATATTTCCTTTTTGCCATATTTATTCCTCATCTATTTTTTAAAAAAAACCAATATTACCCTTCATCCTCATCTCTAATCTTAATCAAATTCAATTTTTCCCTTCTATTCTATATTATACCCCTTTCCATTGTCATCTATTTTTATATCCATCCTCACATTGTTTAATTATGTAATTATGTAATACAGTTGTTTAATACAAATTCAACATTTTAATATAAATCAATTAGTTATAAAACTATCTTTTTTGTATATTAATCAATATAAACATGAATATTCCAATTATTTCCATGGAATCCAATTTCTTACAAATCAATTAATTATATTTACCAATAATATTAAACCAAATAATTTCCCCCATATATTCCTCTGAACCACAACTTAACCATTTCTGCTTTCAACACAATATACAATTAATAGTATCTCAATTATTACAATTCCCTAGTTAAATACAGCTTTCTTTTCTTTTGTGTTTTAAAATCTTGAACTCTCCTCCTAAATTTCCCATTGTTTGCAGTTTTTCACCTACCTTTTTTGGGGAGGAAAAATAAAAATAAAAATAAATCTCTCTGCCTCATTTTGTCACGTTGCACCAAAGATCCTGGTTTCGGTTTCGTTTCTGCAGCTTAGCTAGGGGGAAAAAAAACTGCTTCAGGAACTCTTTACACTGATTGCCTGTAGGGCGGCCCTTTGAAGCCCCGGGCAAGAGTTTAAACAGTTTTTTTTTTCTTCTAGCCATCAGCTGGGGCTCAAGAGGCAGCGGGACTCAGGAGGCAGAATGAAAAATCGGGACTTTTTTGAAACGCCGCGGGACGCGGGACAAATTGCTAAAAATCGGGACTGTCCCGCCAAAAGCGGGACGTCTGGTCACCTTATTTTAAGGGGGTTTTGAGTGCTGAGCTCAAAGGCTGCTTGGAAAGAAGGTGAGTCCTTCTAAATTTTAATTTTAAAGCATGGAAAAGCATGGGAAATGTGTGTATGCCTGCATGTGTGTGAGGGCCCTCCTCCCAATCACAGCTGGATCTTGCTTCCTCTGTGCATTTCCTAACCGCAGAAAGACCAACAGTCTGGCGAGCATGGGGTTTTGCCAGAGCACAGGACCTTCTGTTAGGGAAGGACGAAGTGTGCGTGTGTGGGATTCCATCTGGACAACAGTCTGATTCCACTTCTTTGAGCGACCTCTAGCTGCACCTCTGCCTACCGCTAGTTCCACTGAGCCGTGACCAGTAGGATAGAGAAAGCAAGTGGGGGTGGCCGAATGTGGGACATTGTGTTTAAAGGGAACGGAAGCCGAGCGAACATTGAGCGAAAGTGAAAAGGGCAATAAAAGTAAAGGGAGTCCCCAGTGTATTCCAAGAAAGCAGCCCCAGTGTATGCATATTGAGTAGGGAGGTTCTAGCACTAGCTGTAGGGGCAGTGAAGTCCTCCTGGATCCTTTTTTGATCCGCAAATCTAGACTAATTCCCTAACTAAGAAGGGGGCCCGTACTTTGTGAGGGAATTGAAGTTCTTCCCAGAACCTTTTTTTCTGAAAACCAAAGGAGAGTCGCCGGCTACAGCCACAGCGAACCTTACATTTCAACAATCATGGGAAGCAGTAGCTCGCGGATGATGGAAAATCCCCCGGAAGAGTTGATTGTGGCTTAGGATGCCAGGCAGATGCCAGTCTTAACTGGCATGAGCAAAAAGCAAGCCAGGAAATTGTGTAAAAAATGGGCTCTGCTAAGAGATAACACTGGGAGACAAATTTGGCTAAATAAAGGTACTTAAAAGTAAAGGGAAATTTATAAATAGGAATGTTGGGGTTTTTATTTGTTTTGTTTGTCTCTTTCTCTGTCTTCTATGCAACCATGTGGTATGTTTGTTAAGATTTGTGCCTTTCCTAATTTAACTGAGATTTATGGCGGGAATGATCAGTATGTGTGTAAATCTCAGAGTTCTGTTTTCCTCTCTTTGTCCTCCTTGTTTTTTTATGTGTATATCTAAGTCTTTGTGTGCCCTCGAGGTAGTTGTAACTGTAAAATGTATCTGATCACTAGAGACAAGAATTTTAAACTTTTAGGGAAAAAAAGAGGTTGAAACAATTAAAAATGGGGGAGAGAGAGAAAAAAGAAAGAACCTTTGCCCTGGGTTTGTCTGGCCAACTAGAACAGAGTAAAGAGAACTTTTTGTTTTATTTCTATTTTTCCCCCTCCTTCCATCTCTGTATCTTAAAGTAACAACTCAAGTTTATGAGGAAACGTTTTAAGTTCATTTACAAGAAAAAAAAATTCAGTCTTGTACTCACTGTGTTTAAATGGTTTTACCTGCTCATCTCTTCCCGAAGTATGTGAATCCAGTTTTTCTTTCTCATCTGTTGTGTCTCCATTTTGTTGAAACCGCATTATCTGTTTAGTAACTGCAATACTGATGTGTTGTTTCTTTTCAAACTCTGCCTGCAAGCTATCTACTCCCCCCCCCATCTCTAATCCTGTTACAATGCCCTTCCTGGGAAGTTTACCCACAAAGTGGGGGAGGGGATCCTATTCTCAGGTCTTTCAGCCCTGCACAAATGACTCTGCAACCTGTGTAAGCAGAACCCATGGATCCAGTTATTGCCTCCAGAGGAGACCTTACATCTGTTTGAGCCAGGAATTGGGTTTGAATCCATCCTCCACTGAAAGACATCACAGCAACCAGAGTGGAGCAGACCTTCTCAAGCCTGACTGACCAGCCTTACCACCAAGCACGTCACCCAGCAGACATGAAATAAAAGACCCTGAGATGTACAAGTAAAGACCAGAAGACTCTTTTTAATCCCCAGAAGACAGCTGGAAAGACTATGGGGGAGGGTGGAAATTCATTGTAAGGTTTTCTTTCTTGTCTCATTTATATTGTAATCAGTTTATTGTAAGAATTGTATTTGGGAATGGTTGCCACAGCAAGTTTTGTACACCTTAGATTTCTGTCTGGTGGGAAGGAGAAATATGTCCAAAATCTTTGCATTGCCTGTATTGTAAAAGTAGCTGCATACACATGTACATACAGACACACCATTCAGAATTAGACTGAAACTACTCCCTTCACTTACCTCCATGCAAAGCTTCTCCTAGGTTGATTTTTGCTCTGTGCCACTAAAAGCCCAAGTAGTCATATCTCCCTGCTAATTCCATGGGGGAGGGGGCAATCCCCCTCAGGCAATTCCCTCACTTGAAGAGATAGCAGAAAAAGTGATATCCAAAACCCAAGCTCTGACTGTGACTCACAAATGATGCTGCCCAGTTGCCCAGTAAAGAAAGATATGTTGCACTGGTGGTCTCATGAGTAGAAGTCCCAGGGCTCAGTGTGTGTAATAAAAAAATATCAAAAAAAAAAAAAAAAAGCCTGGATTGCACACTGACTAACCTCAATTTGGACTCACAAATCCTGGATGCACTAAAGTAAGAACTAGGGCAGGTTCACTAACCAACCCTTGGAAATGGGCAGCCTGCAATTTAAAGGAAAACCATGGCTGTGAAAAATTTTGGGACATGTGCTTGCTTGAAACCTGACTGGAAGCTCACAGAAGGTGATATCTGACATCTGAAATTAATTGGCATAGAAATTGGATAATGTAAAATTTCTTACCAGAAGTTTCCCCCTGGCTGCTAGACCTTCATGGTTGAAAGCTTTTGGGAGCCACTGAAGAAATCCTTTTCTGTTGCCTCTATCAATGCCTTCCCCTTTGCATCAGAACAATTAAAAGCACTCATCAAGTCTCCCTGATCTGATCAATTTTAATCTTTTGCCAAGAACATGTGTGTCCCACTCACATCAAAAAAAGAAAAAAAAGGAGGGATTGTAGGAAGTTAGCACCCACCCTTCTCCTAGAAGAATGAAATATTTTAGGAAATATTACAGGACAAAAGGCAAAAAAGAAAAAAAGAAAAACCCTTCTCTGCTCTTAACCAGTGTCAGGTCTGGTTGTTCTCTGCTTACCTGCTAAGGTGTGTGTGTGTGTGTGTGTGTGTGTGTGTGTGTACCAAATCAACCATCTAATGTGCAGTTATCCAATTTTGACCAGTGCTTAGAGAAAAAGTCAAGGGAAAGCCAGGAGGATGGAGGTCTGCCGAATTTCAGGGCGCAGAATGTTCCATAGGGCAAGATCTAGTAGTTTGGCTACCGTGTCTGATAGGACTGGTAGATGATCTCAGGGAAAGGTGGTCCTATAGATAACTTGGCCCTGTGCCTTATAGGGCTTTAAAGACGATGATTGGCATCTTGAATTGCACCCAAACTGGAAGCCAGTGCAGCTCACACAACAAAAACATTGCATGGGTAAATCAAGGGGCTTTCATTACCGTATATGCAGTTGCATTCTGTACAGTTGAAATTTCCAGATAGTAAAGAGTATTGCACTAAACCCAAAGCAACAGGCTGATCTTATTTTCCATTTAATGTTTCATTTTGGTGATGCACCATTTTTCTTTCTTGTTTCTGATTTTGTATCCCAGTTATTCAGTTATAATTGCACATGTTCTGTACAGTTGTTGATTTGATTCTTACAGTGAGCTGGTGCTTATATTTGTTATTATAGTATTGACATCTTTTAATACTTGTGCTAGCTCTTTGGAACAAGCTTCAATGCAGGAAATCTTATTCTATTGTTTTGGTGCTGTTGTAGATACTCAGTTATTCTTTCTTTCAATTCATCTTCTTTTTAGTTAGAGGGCTTTGTTCATTCTGAGGAGGAGGAAGAGTGGAGAGTGCCTGATCTGGGAAGGAAAAACAATTCAACAGCTATGTTAGTTTGCAGAGGATTCAAGGCCTACAACATTGGTGGGTTTCAAAAATTTTCACTACCAGTTCGATGGATGTAGCTAGGTTGGGTGAGGCATGTGACTGAGTGGGAGTGGCCAACTTGATGTCACATGACCCTAGCCACACCCACAGGAAAAGGTAGGAAAATTTTTGGAATCTACCCCGACCCTCCCTTCATCAGTCCCCCACCCCGTTTCCCCTCCTTTAGCAATCTCCCTAACCCTGCCTCTTTGTTCAGGCTGCTTACCTTCTGCAGCAGCTGATCCAGAGTCCGGAAGACAAGCTGACCAGAGTTTTCGGCGGCCCCCAGCCAGCCGCTGCTGCTGGAAAGTGGCTGGCAAAGAAGCCTCCCAGCCGCCTCCTCTTTGAGAGCTGCTTTGTGGCTGTGGCGGCTGGCCACAGGCCGCTGAAAAGTACCGAAGATCACGGAAAAAGCTGCTGCCGCTGCCATGTTCTTTGCATGTGCGCATCCCATTGGACTTGCAAGGCAATGGGATGCGTGTGTGTGAAGAACATGGCAATGAACATGGCAGTTGGGGTGTGCGAGCGGCGACTGGGGGAACTGGCTGAATACCACCTCTGGCCTACAACCACATTAAAGTTTGTGCCTCACTGTGTGACTAGTATGTTGTGGTGCCTTCAAGTCATTGTTGAGTCCTGGCAACTGCTTGGACAATGTTCCTACAGTTTTCTTGACAAGATATCAGAAGAAACTTGCCATTGCCTTCATCCTACAGCTGAGAAAGAGTTACTGGCCCAAGGTCACACAGCTGGCTTTGTAGAACTCACAGTATTTCCAGGCAGCAACCCCTCCCCTCCCCCTCAAAAAACCCCTCCAGAAAACTAGTTTATTATTCTTTTTCCTAGAATGAGAGAAAAATATATTTTACCTATCTATACTTGCATACATATTTAATTTGGTTGATTGGGGTTTTGCTGCTCAAAGCATTTTCCAAAATATGGAATTTTGCTTGGAATGAATAGGGAACATTGTTTCCATAGGACATTAGCATCTTTTCTAATACTGCAATCCTATTAAGCAGGTCCATTAAGTTATGTTGGTTTGGCAAGTTGGGAGGTAGAAATTCTAGATTATTTTCAAAAATAATTTTGAATCTCTGCTAGTGATTGTTGATTTTCATTTAGTTGGTCTACCCACCTTTGTCAATGGGCCATTAAGGCCTCAGCAAAGCTCACTCATTCCCCCCACCTTTGTCAATGGACCATCATCTGCAACACAATAGGACCTATCTAACAATAGAAACTCCCCACATGGGACCTGGGAAGATTACATCAGGCAGCAAGGCTAGCTAAGACCCTCACCCCCTGTGAGTCTGACAACCAATCAGGATACCCTTCCTGTGCCCCAGGAAATTCAAAGCTCAGAGGGCATAAAACTCAGGGACTCGCAGCATCTCTGCCCTTTTCCAAGTTGAGTTACTTGGGTTCAACCATGTGATCCTGTCCACCATTAAACCATCTTTCCAAGCAGTCTCCATGTTTCCAGTGTTTTTTTCCCCACTTGGAACTGAACCCAGAAGGATATTTCTTCCAACAATGGGAAACATGAGAAAGAGAAGGGAGAGAAAGAGAGGGGGGGAGAAGAAAAAGAAAAAGAGAAATGAAAGGGAGAGAAAGAGAAATGAGAGAGGGAAAGGGGGAGAGAAAGAGAGAGAAAGAAATGAGAAAATGATGGAGAGAATGAGAGGAAAAAGAAATGAGAGAGGAGGAGGAGGGGGGGAGACAAATGAGAGAGAGCTGGAGGGAGAGAATGAGAGAGTGAAGAGGGAAACATGAGAGAGAAGGGGGAGAGAAAGAAAGAAAAAGAAAGGGAGAGGGAGAGGGAAAAGAGAGAAAAACAGAAATGAGAGAGAGGGAGAGAGAGAGAGACCCATTTCCCACAGAAGACATTGGAGCCACAAAACCTGGGTAGGCGTGATGGGGGGGTTCATGTGATTGGCTGGGGTGACTGAGTTGGCCACACCCATCCAGGTTTTTCTATGGGAAAAGGGTCCAAATGGCTCTTTTGAGTGTTTAAGGTTGCAGACCCCTGGGCTAGTCCATCCTCTCAACCCTGGAAGGCGGCTATGGCAAATCACTTCCACAATCTTGCGGAGAAAATTTCAGGAACTAAACCTAGGCAATTTCCAAGAATCAACATTGATTCTAAGGCAAACAAAAGTAAAATTGAGTTAAAAGAAGTGGTTTGCAATAATATTTAGGAAACTAATTGACATACATTTTGGGGAACGACAAACTGAATTTATTAAACTAAATGGGTGTGTGTGTTAAAATGCAAGCTATATATTTTTATATCTTCTTCAAATTCGTGTCCTCCAGTTGTAGTTCAGGCTATTGGCTCCTACCTGGAGGTTCAAATTTTAAAACATCTGGCGGAAATGGGACTGAGAAACCCCTCGTTACTACAATATTCCTGGGTCAGCAAGTTTACGCTGGGTCTTTGACAAAACTGTTTAGGCGGATGCGCAAAGTCGCAAACCAATTGGAACGAGGCTTCTAGTGTCAGGCGCATTATAGAGTCCTTCTCTGCGCTTGCGCAGCACAGAAAGCTTACCTCTCCGTCAGAAAAAGCTTCCGTTATGTGAACGGCGTCGGAAATTGATTGGTTGGTAGGATTTGATCTCGAGAAGTTCGTTCTGCCTCTACAAAGTCCCGCCCCCTTTCTCGCAGAGTCCTGGTTTTTCTTCCCAGCTCAGGAGCAGGAGGATGTGCGAGATCCCCTCCGGGAATCACCAGGCGGCGCCACGCGGCCAGGTAGGGCGGATTTTAGCCTAGGCGCTAGATCGGGGAGAGAGATAGGAATCATTTTCAGAGACGCAATCGCAGAACTAGAGTGTGACAAACATTACAGTAGATGCGCGTGACTGAAAGAGATGTGATCTATCTGGAGATGTTGCCGGCATCCTTCACCAGACACACCAGACACTCCTCCCTCCCCCTCCCGCCGCCATTTAACTGCAAGGGAGATGGTGATGGCAAGTCTGCCTTTCTATATATGTTACATCTAAAGCGGGAATGAATAGACAAGATGAGGCATCTTGAGATGAGCCTCAAAGGCTCTGGCTGTTCTACCCTTGACTATAGTAGCAGGAGGTTAACTAATAAAGTTTTTCTCTGCGAAATGCTGAAGCAAGCGTTCCTCATCCTGGTGCTTTCTGTATGTGTTAGAACAAGTAGTTACTGAAAATTCTGGGAGTTACAGTCTTAGCACATTGGAAGTCATAGGTTGTGCTGTGATTCGTTTTTTTTAAAAAAGGCAGTATTTTACAAGGATTTTAAACTGTTGACTTTGATGCCGCTTTACTTTTTATTGTTCTCCTTTTCTCCTTTTTGGAAAAATGAGAGGAACTTTATATGGTATCTTACTGGACAAAATATCCCTACTGTATGGATGAAAAAGAAAAACAGTGGGCAATCTTTCTGGTATTCAGTAATTTTTTCCTTGTGCCATGAATATTCTTTTGGAATCTGTCCTGTGAGAGATGTCCTCATTAAGTTGCTGTTTGTATCTTGTGAATTGAATAATACATGTGGAAGATTAATTTTAACTGAATTAAAGAAGACATGCATAGGTAAATGTTTCTGTAGGATGCTTCCTACAATATTTCTTTTAACATGTACTTGAAGCAGTGGTAATGCCTTTCCCGAGAAGGCAAAAGGAGGAGGAGGTTGTGATTTTTAGGCTATGCTTAATGATGCTGTCTGTTTTAATCAAAATCATTGCCTTGGTGTGACTTTGGAGACAGGTTAAGCCTAGCCACATATAGAATATATATGAAACTACTTCTGTAAGGCCATCTTTCACTAGAAAAGTTTTAATCCAATTGACTATGTGCTTGATCTTCTTTTGTTCCAAATTTTGAACCTAATTTTTAAGTTGCATAATCATTGTCCTCATACTTTCCTGCCAAGATATTTTTCTTTAGATCGCAGGATGTGGGACAGACCTATGCAGCTCAGTAAGGCACTATAGCTATTATTAGAAGAATATAAACAATAGAGGGTTCTTCTTTTATTATGTCCCTTAACATACCAAAGATTTGGTATGTTAACTTTTTGATTAAAAAGTTTGATTAAGGAGTTCGATCCTGACCTGCTCAAGGTTGACTCAGCCTTCCATCCTTCCAAGGGTCAGTAAAATGAGGACCCAGATTGTTGGGGGCAATATGCTAACTCTGTAAACTACTTAGAGGGAGCTGTAAAGCACTATGAAGTGGTATATAAGACTACTCTTGCTACTAACAATCTGGAACTTTCTTTTTATTGTGCTTATGGAATTGAATAGCTTTTAAATTTGATAGTTTTTATTCCGTTTCTTATGGAGAAAAAAATATCTTCCTATCAGAGGTAATCAAAGTGTTAGGGTTAATAATACAAATAATCCAACCCTGCAGTACTATGGATACATAGTGTTGCTGTTAGGAATGCTAGACATATGAGTTCTCAATAAGATTTTAATATAGTTTTTTGAAGTCATATGACACTCATGAGTTGTGATTATGTATGCATAATATAGCTGATGGTTATTCAAGAAGAATGAAATATATTGTAAAATACAGGGATTGAATATGGAATATTATATTAATTGGTTTGGCAACAACTTTGCTACTTTTCAGTTTTCTGGATTTCTTTAAATATAATTCAAGTTTTTTTCATTCTAGTTTTCAAAAGAACTTAATGAGGTTGGTTATGTGGGAGTCTAAGGCCAAAAAAATGAACCCAATTTTTTTACCCATGTTCTGAGAACTTTTTAAAACTATCATTTTCTCTGTCCTGAAAAGATTTGGAAACCTCTGGTCTGATTTGTACTTAACTGAAATATTAAAATTAAGTACGCCATAATATTCAGGTCCATCTATGTCTGAACCACTTAAGTGATACTGTTGATGTGCTTTCTCATGTCCTGGAGGGTGTGTAGGTCTGGATGAGAAGGAATTGGCTTCAGCTCAACCTTAATAAGACTGAGTGACTGTGAGGTTTAAGGCCCCTCAAATCCAATGATTTTCTTAATTGATTCTGGATAGGTAACAATCAAGCAGATGGCAGCGTGGTCAGGAGAATCTTTGCACAATTATGTCTTATGCATAGTTGTACCAATTCCTAGATCGTATTACTTATTGTCACTCATGCCTTAGTTCCCTTCTACTTGTATTATTGCAATGTGCTATATGTCCTTGAAGAGCATTCTGAAGCTTCAACGGGTCCATCATGCAGCAATATGTTCAGTATTAGACTTCCAAGGTATACCCACATAACACTTGTATAGTACAGGAAGTCCTTGAGTTGAAACAGTTCATTTAGTGACTGTTAAAAGTTACAGTGGCATTGAAAAAAGTGACTTATAACAGTTTTTCATACTTACGACCGTTGTAGCATCCCCATGGTCATGTGATCAAAATTCTGTATTTATGACAGTTGCAGTGTCCCAAGGTCATATGATCACCTTTTGCAACCTTCTGACAAGCAAAGTCAATGGGAAAGCAGATTCACTTAACAACCATGTTAGTAATTTAACAACTGCAGTGATTCACTTAACAACTGTGACAAGAGAGGTTGTAAAATGGCAAAATTCACTTAACAACTGTCTTGCTTAGGAACAGAAATTTTGGGCTCAGTTGTGCTCATAAGTCAAGGACTACTTTTGGAGTCGGATAAAAAAGAGTAAACATGTTGATTCCAAGATTGCATGAATTCCACTTTTATGTATTATACATCAGTATAGCATGTTAAATTTAAAAACAATAGACACGATTTTTGAAAAATAAATAGTATTTAATATTGGCTGAGATTCAGGGAACATTTTCCATGTTCTGAGCATAAAGATTTCATCAATTTCCCTCCCTGCAAATTGGCAAACAGCTTGCCAATGAGATATAAAGTTGCAAGGAAAACTTTCTACTTGCTGAAGGTTGAATGTCTTATGCTTATTATGCTTTAGTGAATTAGGGCAGTGGTGCAGTAAACTACAGATAACCATGACCACAATGGAGCCCAAAATTTCTTTTGTAAGCAAGACCATTGTTAAGTGAATTGTGCCCCATTTTATGATCTTTTTTTTGCCACAGTTGTTAAGCAAATCACTGCAGTTAAGTGAATCATGCAATTGTTAAATGAATCTGGCTTCCCCTATTGACTTCGTTTGTCATTAGCCAGCTGGGAAGGTTGCAAATGGTGATTACATGACCCTGGGACACTGCAACTGTCATAAATATATGCCAGTTGTCAAGTGTCTGAATTTTGATCGTGTGACCATGGGGATGCTGCAACATTCATAAGTGTGAAAAACAGTCACAGGTCACTTTTTGCAGTGCCGTTGTAACTTTGAATGGTCATTAAATAAATGACTGTAAGTCAAGGACTACTTGTATTGAAACTCAGGTACTATAATTATGAAGATTTTCTGATAGGAAATTATGAATTAGTCAAATCACCATTAGATAAAATATGCCCTCAGGAAATGTAGTATGTTCTTAAGCACACATTTAATAATTTCTGTAGATTTCAAAAAATGCTTTTGGCAGTGAAATTATTTTTTGAAGTTCTGTAGTTTTTGTAGTATAAATAATACATTAGTGTCAGAAGCATTCAAAATATTAAAGTCAAAATTTAATTAAAAAACTTAAATCTGCCTTTAAATAATTTTCAGCATCTGCTCTTGTGTGAATAATATTCTCTGTTAAAATAAGGGAGAATATTTGTAGCTCAGGGTTGACATGAGGGGGTCCTCTAAGCGTGGTTGTTTTCTTTCATACGTTTCATTGCCCGGACTAGATAACATTATCAGTGCTAGTGGACTAGCACAGGACTAGCATTGATGTTACCTAGTTTGGCTAATGAAATGTCTGCAAGAAAACAACTAAGTTCAAAGAGTCTCAAGGACCCCTCACTCTGTTAATTATAGCTTCACTGAAATATTCCATGTATAACATGTATATTACTTAAAAAATCCTTTTTGTTTTTCCTCTTTAAAAAGTTACATCTAATTATTTCTGTCTTCTTTTTTTTTAGCTTACAAAGGGAAGCTAAATGGAGTCTGAACAACTGTTCCATAGAAGTTACTATAGAAATAGTTACAACAGCATAACTAGTGCTAGTAGTGATGAAGAATTGCTAGATGGAGCTGGTGTTATCATGGATTTCCAGACCTCTGAGGATGACAATTTATTAGATGGTGACATATGTATTGGTGAGTCTGTATATTACTGCTATATTGTTTAATTAATTAATTTCATTTATATCTTGTAACACAGCAGTCCCTAACCTTTCTAATTTTCTGGACCTGCAGCAGCAGCGGTGGTGGCAGAGGTGGGGAGGGGATGGTTTCATGAACGCGACCTAGCTCCTGCACATGCACAAATGAAGCTTCGTGCACTCGCCTGTCACTTGCGCACCCCATTTCCCAATATGCAGCCCCTGCTCTAGCATTACTAATCTGGCATTGTGGTATAGCTTTTTTTAGAGATAGTGATGCATTAAGAATAGAAATTGACTTTTTTATATAAATGTAATATAAAATGAAACAAATAACTGTACTGATACGTCATTTGACTTTCTTGTGTTTGGAGCTACAGCTTGAGCCCATAAATCCTAATGCCCCTTTCATTTCCTGGTTCTGATTTCTATAGTTTTATTTTTTATTTTTATTTGTTTGAATATATATAATTGTTTTATTGTATAATGTACTTTTTTTGTTGTGCTTTGTTATATATGTTTGTGCGTGTTTTATTTATTTGTTAATAAAGTTTATAATTTTTTTAAAAATTTTTTTATTTTTTATTAACATAGACAAACGTAAAAACACAAATACATACAAACACGTATACATTAACACAGTGCAAAAACAAAAAAGAAACAAGAAGTCTATAGACTAGCTCTTAAGAAATTCTCGCATCAGTGATTGATTTCTATTTCACTTATTTTTTCCTTATTTTACAGTTTACGAATTTGCTTGCTTTCATTTTGATGCATTTATACATTTTCAGCCGTATCTTTCTACAGTCATATTAACCATTTATTTATACCATTATACAACTCTTCTCTTGTGCCTAGTTCTGTGTTTCTTAATTTAAATTCTCCAAGTATTCTATGTTGTTGGCCCTATCTTTCCCTCTGATTTCTATAGTTTTAGATATAACCTTTAAATTGGGAAAACTATGATTAATGCAAATCAGTTTGTCTCCAATTAGAATTGAAACCATGAACTGAATTAGGTCTTTGATTTAGATTTAGAGGCAAATTATGAGCTGTGATAGCTATAATTGCTAAATTCAGATATCACAACTGTAGATAATAAAAAACCCAGAAGAATCTGGAAATGGAATGGAAGTATTTATTTATTTATTTAGCTTGCTTATATGCCGCCCTCTCTCCGGAAAGGACTCAGGGTGGCTCACAGCAATAAAAACAGATAAAATCAATATTAAGTGTTAAAAACCATTAAAACTCCCCTTAAAAACCCCTTCAATCCAATCCGGCCTGGCGAAATAAGTAACACAAAGCAGGAACTTAAGCTTCATTTTGAGAGTATAACTTACTGATGCTGCAATCTGAGATAAAATGACTAGTTAATTGGGGAATGTTTACCAATTTCCCATGTGTACTTGTTTTCTGAGCAACCAGAAATATGATTTTAAACAATTTGCTTGTGACTGATAATAAAGAGAAAAGTTGTCTGTTTTGAATTAAACCAATTTACTGGAAATAGCTTTCTTTTACTGTCAGAATAAATATCTAATAATTGCCATACTTAGCTACCATATTTTTTGCACTATAAGATGCTCCGGATCATAAGACACACTTAGGTTTTCGGGAGGAAAACAATAAAAAAAATCTGCCTCTGCCTCCCAGCATCCATCGGTATTCATCTGGCTAGCGTCCTTGCAGCAAACAGCCTGGTCAGCTTCAGCACGTTATCATAGCCCGATTTAGCACGAGCAGCTGATTGGTGGTTGGATCGGACTCCCAGAATACTGGTGATCAGCTGTGCCAGGCTGCGGGGATCGACGCCTCCGTGCGCCCCATTTTCGGCCCATTCTAAGTGGTGGCAATCCCCACCGCCTGGAATGGGTTGAAAACGGGACGCAGGGAGGCTGAAAATGGCCGAAGGGTGGAGGCCAGTGGGTGGGTGGGGCTTCGGCAACATTTGTTCAATAAGACGCACAGACATTTTCACCCACTTTTTTGAGGGTGGGGTGCGTATTTAAATACGGTATTTTAAATCCAACCTATCTTATCACTAGTGGTATATTATCACAATGCATTCTGTGCTTCACAGTGTTATTGTTAACTGAAACTAGACAACCTGTGACCCATTGGGACATCATCTCAGAAATATTTCCATACAGATTCCTCAGCGCCTTCAAATCTAGATAAAACTATGCAGTAAATTCCACCAAGTAGTCAGCATTATATCATAGATTTATGAAGACAATAATCACCTTGGCAAAAAGACATATTCGTTGAGGATTTAGTACATCCCAGGTTGGGAAAAAAAGATACTGAAGGACTCTACCAGGTATTCCTACAGAGCTGTGATCCGGAGATTGCTGATGATCTCTTACACAGCTTGGATGCAGCTTGACGTAAGAAATGGAAACAATATACAGAATCATGAAATTTCAGCAAATCCAGCAGGAAAGCTTGGAGCCTATTAAGGAAACTGGGAGAAGTTAGACAACCTACAGAACAAACACTCTATGTAACTCCTTACCAAGTAGCCTCTTGAGTTGTATCTCTCTCCAAAGCTCCAAGGGTGAAAGGACACTCCAATCTCATCAAGAAAGCGCTTTCAGCTTTTTGGCGGACAGGCTGAACGCTTTCTGAGTACTCTTGTCCCTTCTCTGTAAAGGAAATAGATACTGCCATTGGTACTCTGGAATCCAGGAAACCCCCACTAACACTTGCACAACATTTGCCCAACAGCTTTAACATCGATTCCCAATGGAAAGCCAAATGGGCTGCTGAACATCCATACATAGGAAGACATATAAATAACCCCACATGAACTGCCAGGCTTTGAACTACTATATCAGCAATGGACAACCCTGAATATGATTCGAACCTCACATGGCATCTGCATAGTATGCTCCCCTCGATGTAACTGTGGGGTCACACATCAAACTGTAGATCACATCCTGACTGGCTGTAAATTAAGGGCATATACCAGTCCAGTATCTGATTTTTTAAATATAAACTATGTGCATCAATGGCCTAGATATTGGTACCTGAACTTATATCTTTTGAATATTTATATTTTATTGTGTTTTACTAATCTAGGTGAAATGTTAATATATATTGTTAGTTTATGTATGATATGCCATATACTAAATAAATAAATAAATGCCTTCAACAATGTCAGAGCTTCTGAAGGTACTGGAAATATCTTTAAAAATTCAGGGAGATATTCAGAAATGTATCTGGCTTGAAAGTAGGCCATGCTAAACTGTATTGCAAAGTCAAACAATGGAGTTGACCCCTGGAAGTGTTTTATGACCTTTTGTATTACATCATAAACTATTTTATGGTAATTTTTTATATCATAAAATATTTGCAAAATTTGCAAAATTTCAATTCCACAAGAGTCATGGGTCCTGGGTTTTGGACACATTCTGTAAATTAGCCCATTTGAGATACTTCAGGTCAAAAATTGTTGCCCTATCAAGCAACTATTTCACCTAGTTAAAAGTTATAGGAAGTAGAGTTTTTATATATAGATAGATTTACTAAGATTTACTAAATGATAAGTAAAGGAAATAAACTGGATATCCTGAGTAAGTTGAGCAATAATGCATGCTCCCTGAAATAATATTTAAAGTGGGATTGGCATTTTGTTTAACAATTAGAAGTAATTGACTTAAATAATTTAAATTCTAATTATTAAAGTTGTATATTTTGAGTCCTGTATTGAAGCTTTTATTTATATCATCAATCTTATACGTTAATTTTATATTTCTTATTGGTAAGAATTATTGATAAGAATCATTAAGATGATTATCTTATTGATAAATCTAATCATGGCTATATTACCATTGCTATATAAAAGTGGATATTAAAAGTGAGTAATAGAAAGCAAAACAGATTGATATAATGGACATTTAGTATCAATATGTAATTAATTCAGTTCTTAACATACTGCTACATCCTCTCATTTTTAAACTTATATTTTACAAGACTTTTAAAAAACAAATAACAGACTCATATCCTGAATCCATCCATATTAAGGAATCCCTTTATTCTCCATAGTGGTGGAGAAAGCAGCCAGGAATGGGTTGTTCTCGTCTGTTTAGCTTGAAGGACTGAGTCTATAGTTAAGTTAAATCCCGCCCCTGTTGCTAGGGATATTCAGCTTTTGTCTCAGTCCTTCAGACTAGACAGATGTCTCGGGCTGGTTCTCTTACCAAGATTTAATTAATTCCATTCCTGATTGCTGTTTTCCTTGACTTGTCTCTGTTTTCTCATTTGACTTGATTCTTCTAACAGTGAGTTACAGACACTTCGTTTCTGTGGAGACTTATTCCTCCTCTGCAGGCTTGCCTGCTCTCAAAGGGAGCCCACCCCCCTGACCTTTTTTTCTGATATCTGCTCCATTGAACTAGCAGGCGTTCCGGAGCACTGTGGGGCCTTGTGCCTCTCAGGGGGCTTGGATTTGAACAAGAGGAGCTCCACGCTCCCTGCAGCTATATAACTTCGGTGAGGAGCCTTGCGCTCCGTAGTGGGCTGGGCGGGCAGCCATTGGTTTTTCGATCTCCCTGGAGGTCGCCTGATGCACGGATCCGCTGGTGGAGCTTCGCGCTCCCATTATGCCCGCCAGTCTGCAGAAACTGCCCTTCCCGGCTTGGCAGCAGTGATTTCGGAGAGAGCCATTTCCTTTTTCCGCCTCAGGAGCTTCGCGCTCCATTGCTCGCTGTTGGGAACCGTTTGGGACTTCAGGCTGCCATAAGCCATTTTGGAACTTTCAGGAGCTTTGCGCTCCATTTATTCCTGGCGGCTGCCATTTTGAGCTTCACACTCAAATTACTATTTAATTTATCACATTTCTATGCCGCCCAACTCCCGAGGGACTATTAGCACATTTGCGCTCTGCAGGTGGCCTCTGTGCTTTGGCCAGAGCCACCTATTACTGCCGTCTGGCCTAGAGATTGGAACCTTGCAATTTGACTGCCCAGGAACCCTTGTCCTCAAAGGTTTTCTATTGGTCCGCCTGTGGCGGCCATTTACAGCTTGCTTTTACCTCGCAGTTGCTTGTGGCCATTTTGGAGGCCTACATGGCACTGTTATTGGCCTGCCTTTCTCCAAGGGCAGCATCTGTCATCTTGTCCGGAGTCGGTGTCATCAGCTCTTTCACACACGACCCGTCTGGTGACCCTTCAGGAGGTTGACCACCAGGACCCGGACCTGTCTGACGACGAGGGCCTCTTGCCGGAGCATCCAGCATTTACTGGTCTTTTTCCTCCAGCAGTTTTTAAAACTTTGCTCTTTAAAGCGTCTAAAGTGGCGCAACTTGACTCTCTGGTGGCTGGGGAGGCTCCTCCACCTCCTCAACATCCATTTAACCCTCTCTTTTTGGAGCCGGCCAAACCTGTGGACTCTGTCCCAGCACCTCCACTATTCCTGGATGTTATTCAATGCCAGTGGTCATCGCCTGGCTCTGCTCCGGTGCTTTCTTCTGCTGACAGGCGCTATTTTAATGTGGCATCCGATTTGGCAGCTTTGATGGAAGTTCCCATGGTAGATGACCCTATTGCAGCCTTGCTGCCTAACACTGCCATCCCGGGCAAATGAGACGAGGGTATCTGTCCTGAGGAATGCTGGTTGAACCAGGCGGTCCAACGAGCTCACCAAGGGGCTGCCTGGGTGATTAGATCTGCCATCACAGCCTCTTTCTTCAACAGAGCGACCTTGTTCTGGTTGAGTCAGCTCCAGGGCAAATTGCCTCCTGATGACTCCAGGCTGCAGCAAGACTTAAATAAAATCATCACTGCAATCCAGTTCTCAGCAGACACCACCCTCAATTCTGCCCGCTTCTCTTTGAAGTCCATGGCTTCGACGGTGGCGGCATGTTGACTAGTCTGGCTCCGGCATTGGCAGGCGGACACCCGTCACAAGTGGTGTCTGGCTTCAGCCCCCTTTATGGGGGGCAAGTTATTTGGCTCCTCCTTAGATCTTTTCCTCGTGGAGTCGAAAGACAAGCGCAAGATCTTACCTTCATCTCAGCATAAAACTGACTCTCAATTTTATCCCTTTTTCTGCAGGCCTCCTGTGAGGGGATCCTATTGGAGTGCTGGAACCTCCCATCCCCAGGGGTCCTTCATGCCTAGACAGTGGGGAACCCAGGACAGGCTGTACCGAGGTAGAACATTCCCTGGTAAATGGTCCTTTCGAGGGGGAGGAAGTAGTCCTTTCCGCTGCCAATGCTAACTGCATGCCTGACGTTCCCACCAGAGGCAGGCTAGCTCTATTTGCTGACCAATGGGACATTCTTACGTCGGACTCTTGGGTCAGGGATACTGTAAGATCTGGTCTATCTCTTGAATTCCTCTCCACACACCCCCCCCGAGGTTCTTTATTTGCTATCCCATCTCTAAAGACAGGCACAAAAAGGTCCTCATGGATTTGGCCGTATGACACCTTCTGGACATTCGAGCTATCCAAGAGGTACCAGAGAATCAGATGGGTCAGGGATTCTATTCTTTATTATTTCTGCTTCCCAAGTCCTTGGATGGGTGGAGACCGATTCTGGACCTCAAAAGACTGAACCGATACATTATTTATAAACGGTTCAAAATGCAGTCTCTTCAATCTATTTTGGCTGGCATCAGGAAGGGCGACTTCCTCGCTTGTATTGACTTCACTGAGGCTTATTTACACATCCCTATATTTTCCCCGCATTGCAAATATCTAAGGTTTTATTATGCCAGTACGCACTATCAATACCGTGCCTTACCATTTGGACTTTCTTTTGCACCCCTTGCCTTTACTAAGGTACTAGCTGCCTTGGCGGCTCATCTTTGGGCCATCCCTGTCTGTGTCCAATGTTACTTGGATGATATTTTAATTCAGTCCTCTTCTGAACATCTTTCCCTAGAGAATCTCCAAGTAACTATGCATTGCCTCAGGGAGCACGGTTTCTCTATTAATATAGAGAAAAGCCACTTGGTTCTGTCGACACGTATGCTACATCCTGGAGCGATGATAGATTCTCTAGACGGTAAAGTCTACCTCTCTCAGGAGCGACAGGCCAGCTTTAAAGAACTCGTAGGTATAGTTCAGAGAGAACGTAAGGTTCCCCTGGCACTGCTGTGTACGCTCCTAGGCAAGATGGTTTCGGCCATCCACATTACCCTGTGGGCTCGCCTTCATGCAAGAAACCTTTCAGAAGGCAGGCAAAGGCAATTCTCCAGCCGGGGTCCGGGTTCCCCCCAGCATCAGCAGATCCCTCACCTGGTGGAGGTCTACGGCCGATCCAAGGGGCGGCTGTTCCACGAGCCTCACTATCTGGTGCTGACAACAGACGCAGGCCTCACTGGTTGGGGGGCACATCTCCAGACGCAGGTTGCTCAGGACAAATGGTCAGGCTGCAACCTATACTGGAGCATCAATTGGCTGGAGTTGCGTGTAGTCTATTTGGCTCTCCTGCACTTCCGGCAGCTGGTCATGGACCAATGTGTTGGTTCTTAACAAGAATGTGACCACAAAGGCCCATATAAATCGCCAGGCGGGCACCAGATCCACAGGTCTGATGTTGGAGGCCTCCAGGCTGGGCCTATGGGCGGAGTGTCACCTGCATTCCTTGACAGTGGAGCACATCTCTGGGGCATCCAACATGCAGGCAGACTGGCTCAGCTGGACAGCCATAGACTATGCAGAGTGGTGTCTGCACCTTCCATCTTCCGGAACTTCTCTTCTGCTCACAACAGTTTGTTTTCTGACCCAACGAGGATAATTATCAACAAACCTCTATCACAATGGTGCAGCTCCATGCCGAGAACACGCAGCTGCAGCAGCAAGTAGCTTTGTTAGCTGCACAGATGGCTCAGCTCCAAGCTACAGCTTCTCCCCGTCCCCATAGAAAAGGTCATGTTGCCGTGCCAGACAAGTTTGATGGCACTCAAGTCATGTTTCCTGCTTTTATGGGACAATGCCAGCTTTTTATCAGCCTGAGAACGGAGGACTTCCCCACTGACTGGGATAAAGTAGGGTTTGTACTCAGCCTGCTCTGCAGTCTGCTGGTCCAGGCTAGTCCTCTGTAGGATGATTTCAGGGGGTTTTGTGAGCACCTCAGACTTATGTATGAGGACCCCATCAAAATGCAGACAGCCACCAGATGACTGAAGACCCTGAAGCAGAGCCGGAAACCGCTGCAGGAATATGTCAGTGAGTTTCGGCTCATTCGCCTGGAATGAGGTGGCCCTCATGGATGCGTTCCAGGATGGCTTATCAGAGGAGTTGCAAGACGAGTTGGTCTGGGTTGATATCCCTCCGACCCTCAACATGCTGGTACATCTGTGCCTTAGGATCGACACCCAGTTGCAGATACGCACCAGTCGCCATGCCTGCCAGGAAACCTGTGTGGTTCCAGTCAGGCGTGAGACCCCAGCTCCATGGGAGGAGCCCATGGAAATAGGTTCAGCCCGACCCCATCTGTCAGTGGCCAAAAAAAATAGACGACAATCAGGGGGGTTGTGCTTGTATTGCGGGCATATGGCCGCCTCTCGCCCAAAGAAGCAATGAGAGGAGTCGGCTCCTGGGCCTGCCCCAAAGCCACAGAAAACCCTGTCGGGAAACACCCTAAACCCGATCTAGGAGAGACCCTGGGTCAGGCGCGCACCAATACCAAGGCACAGCCTACCTGATAGGGTCGTTTCTGACAGAGGGGCTCAATTTACAGCCCAGTTTTGGAAAGGGCTGATGATGGCCTTGGACGTGAAAATCTGCCTGTCATCAGCACATCATCCGGAAACCAACGGTGGGATAACTGAGAAAGTTATCGGCATTCTGGAGCAATACCTGTGCTGCTTTGTGAACCAGCGACAAGATAATTGGTCAAACTATTGGCAGTAGCAGAGTTTGCATTCAACAACTCGCAGAACACCTGTACGCAACAACCCCTTTCCTGGCTAATGTGGGATATCTTCGGTTCTTTTCCCTCACGCAACTCGACTCCCTGATAGCTGATGACTATCTGAGTTGCAGGCCATCCATCAGTTGGTGCAATGGTATATAGAGAAAGCCAAAGAGGACTATAAGAGAGTCATGGACCAATCTCAGCGGGCGACGCCGCCATTGGCTGTGGGGGATCGTGTTTGGTTGTCCACCAGGCACCTTCCATCAGACTGGCTGATCAAGAAGCTAGACTGCCGAGGGGACTTCCAGTTGGCGCCACAGCGAACGGACGGGGAAATAGTGGGGCTTTTTGGAGCCCCGCAAAAACCCCGTTTATTAAGCCACCGCCGGCAGATCTGCGGACCTACCCTGTCCTGGAGAGACAGGGAATTAGAGAGGGACCCCTCGGATGGCCGAGAGGACCGGGCAGGTTCCTCGGGGCCAGAGGATCGCCCTCTGTGCCGGCGGCGGTGGGAGAGGCAGCCATGGCGGCTGCCCCAAAGCTTCTCCAACCGGGACAAGCAAAGTGCAGGAGGAGACACAGGAGCAAGATGTTTGAATGTCAGGTGAGTAGGACTAACCCAGGCGGGATCAGTCTTCAAATATTTAATTACTAATAATGCCCTGGCCTTAACAGCGGCTAAGAACTATTTGGGCAAAGAACTCAAAACAATTAACAAGGAGAAGACCCATTAAAGGACAATAGTACTTATTGACTGCTTTTGGAATTTAATGTCCCTTTGGATGGATTTAAAATTTGATATTTTCTTGGTCCTTAATGAGAATGGATTAGCTTTGAAGAGGAAGAAGGAGAAGAGGAAACAAGCAGAATGTCTTTTTAAAGCTAGGAGAATAATAAGCGGAGGAAGCTAAAATGGTTGCCTGCTGAGAGGGAAAGTACAAACTGCAGTTGTGGATTTCTTGCTGTTCAAAGAAGAAACTTTGTATCTTGCTTCCCAAACTGGATTATCTTGAGGAAAAACTAAGGAGGCTTGATTTTAGATGTACTTAAACTGTTTTTGGACTACTTATGGACAGTTGGAAAGAGGAAATTAATTGGAACAATTAAAATTGCTGATTAATGGCGTTGTAACAAAAAGGAGAAGGGTGTAGCCCCAGAAGACATGATGATACCATATATGGAATACAAAAGAATTAAATCCTTTAGTCTTTATAACTTTATTGATTTTAGAATTGAAAGGGAAAAAAAAGTTTGGACAGATCGGAGAAAGGAAAAAACCGGAATATACTGGGTAGCAAGATGAGAAAATTACCACAGTTTGATTAAAATGGATGTAAATACTTTCTATGTAATTGATGTTTAAATAATGTAAGGAGGAGAGTTCCTCTTGCTTCTTTCTCTCTCTTTTCTACTTTTTCTTTCCTTTTTTAAATATTTTCTTATCATATTCCTCTCTTTTTGTTTTTCTTTTTTTTCCCTTTCTTTTTTTGAATCTTTCTTTTTGATTTCTTCTGCTATACTTTTTTCTTCTCCCTTTCTCTTTCCTACTTTTACTTTTCATTATTACTATTAAGAGAAGTGATTCTCAAGGTGGGGAAAATGTGATTATAGAAAAACTATAAGAAATATGAAGATTATGAATGAATTTTTTATTATTAATAAGAATTGCTAATAGATTTAAGGACTACAGAAAATTGTTTTTTTTAATGGTCTAAAATATTGTTCTTTATAGAAAATAAGAAAACGTGAATGAAGCTTTGAATATTACCAAGAATTGCTTATAGACTTTATGATTATTTTTAAAGCGAGAAATGTCATTATAGAAAAATTACAAAAAATGTGAATATTTTGAAAGAACTTTTTAAAAATATTAAGTGTTCTAATGGATACAGAAAATTGATTTGAAAGTGGTTTAAAATGTTGTTTTTTCATAGTAAATAAGAGAATGGGAATGAATTTTGAATATTAATAATGACTTTTTTATAGATTTTATAACTATGGTAAATTGGTTTTTAAAATGGTTTAAAATGTTTTACATTTAAAAGCAAGAAACAAATAGGAAATGGGAGAAATTTAAAGAAAATTAATAGTTTAGGAAAGAGTAGGAGAGAAGATATATGTTAAAACGCATTATTATTTTAAATTGCTAAGGAAGTATGATTTTGGGGATTAGATGATTAAAGCTAAATTGTGAATTAGTCAAATATAAGGTTAGGAGTGGAGGAAAGCATTCCTGGAGAACAGCTGATTAGGCTGTGAACCAGACAAAAATAAACCTAGGAGGAGCGGAGGAGGCAGTGCTGGAGAGCAGTTAGAGCCAAACTGCGAACCAGTTAAATATAAAATAAGGAATAGATCATCCGGTGGCTCCGTGTTCCCTGAATGGACGCTCCTTCAGGAGCTCCAGCCCCGTGATTCCGTTTGCTGCTAGAACAGTGAAAATCAGCTGTTCTAGCGGCTCAAACCCCCCCCCCAGGGAAAAAGGGGGAGAGAAGAGCAGAAGGGTCTGGGTAGAGCTCCCCTAGACCCCCAGTCTTTTTTTTTTTTAAGCCTGGGGTTTGCAGGATGAGAGCCCTCTGAAAGCCCTTCAGTGCTCCGGATCCGGGATGATTCTGCTTTAAGCAGAACAAGGGGTCGCGACCACACCAGCAGCGCAATTTTAAGGATTATGAGAAAATTCGAATCAGGATGCTGGCAGAGCAAATCAGGAGAACAGGAAATGCAAGTATTAAACTTTAACTCCGTTTAAAAGAAAAAGGAAAAAAGATGGCGCTTAAGGGCGTTTAAAACGAAAGTTACAAGTGAAAGTGATCGTTAAAACTGCAACATTGTAAACGTGGCAAGAAAAAGATTTAAAGTGCTAGTGAAATGAAAAAGACTGGTATTGATCTTAACTACTTTATACTTCTAAATTGTGTGGAAAATTATTGGATTTATTGACCTGATAGCTGAACAAATTTAAAAATAATTGGACTTTGAAAAAAAAGAAAATGGCTGGCACCTTTGAAAGTGCTAAAGGACTATTATTACACACACCAGCAAATATACAAATAAGAGCCATAATACATGAAATTTTTGAGTCATAAACCACTGCTTTACTGGAAAGTCTTAAAGGTTTTTTTGATGAAAGGTCTCAGGAAGAGGAAACTGTTTTGACTCAAAACATGGAGACAAAGGAGAATATAGTATCATTTCAAGGCTTGTTAGACAGTAGTGAGCTGTTGGAACAAGATGGGGCAGGAATTCAGTTTAATGTGACTTTGGACAAAAAGGATGCTTTCCAGACCAAGAGGGGAAAGCAAAGGAATCTGGAAGAGTTTAATCAGGAGGACTTGAGAGAGATTTATGGGGGTTTCAAATTAAATGAAATAACTTTAAGAAGACAAAAACTTTCAAAGAGACATCAATCTCAAATCCAAATTTTAAAATTCTCGAAAATAAAAGCAGTTGGAGGAGCAATGCTGAAGAAGAAAGAATTATCGAAGAAAAAGGACTGGAAAAAATACAGAAAGAAGGGAAGAACTGAAGATTAATCTTTTTTGGGGAGGATTTTGGCAAGAGGTTGAGAAGTTTAATTAAATTTGTATTTTTAAAGTTTATTCTTGTCAGGGCATTTATTAATCCCATGTTTGGCTCTGGGACTACTTACCCTGGTTTAAAGGAGGAGATGAATCGAGGCTTATTCCAAGTTGCACTATTCTGATAAAGAAACGCGAAGAAAAGGTTTCTAATAAAACTCATTTATTTGTTATAAAGAAAATAAAACACCTCACTGACTAAGAAAAGTTAATTGTTACATTTTTGAAAATAATTCTTGCCGGCTATCTGAGCCGGACCTCTGGCAAGAGAACAAAGGAAAGAGATGTGTGAAGAGCAAGTGAAGGAATGTGGGTGGATACGGAAACACGTAGCTTACTGATAAGAAGTTGGCAAAGCTACGGAGAGTCTGACAGTCCAGAAATAATGAGCTCAGCTGGTAAATAAAATAACGCAGTGACATTCCCCTTCTTTTGCCAGTTGAGCAAATATCAGTACATCATCAAATAAGGCACATCTTCTCACGCAGATACTCGTGTTGAGCTGCTGGAAGTGGTTTGTTGATCATATCAGCAATTTGATCATGTGTAGATACATATTGCATTTTGACAAAACCTTTTTTCACTAAATGTTTTATGTTTTGGTAACGAATGTCAATGTGTCTGGACCTAGAACCTGTGAAATGTGATTCAGAAATATAAACCACCGATTCATTGTCTTCCATCACGGTGATCGGTCGGATCGGGTGTGTCCAAATATCTGTGACTAAAGCATCAAACCAAGTTAGAGAATTACATGCATCTGAAACACAAGCATATTCAGCTTCAGTAGATGAACAAGAAACAAAATTCTGTTTACGTACTTGCCAATAAACAGGACATCCATTTAAGAACATCATATAACCTGAAGTACTTTTACGTGATTTCTTATCACTTGCCCAATCAGAATCTGCATAACAACATAATTCTGCATAATCAGTATGTGTTGGTTCTAACAATAACTTCAAATGTTTAGTGTATTTTAGGTATCTCAATAATTTCTTAATACATGTCCAATGAAACTGTTTTGCCTTACCTACGTGTCGAGATAAGAGATTAACACTAAGTGCAATGTCGGGTCTGGTCCAACTACTAATGTACAATAGTGACCCAATGACTGAACGATAAAGTGTTTGATCCTCGAACTCAGGACTTTCTTCTTGTGTCAAGTTGTGAAAATCTGTTTGCATGGGTGTCTTTGTTGTGTTAGCATCTTTCATGTTGCAATGATGCAAAACTTGTTCAATTTTATCTTCTTGTGAAAGACTAAACCCCTTCTATGTCTTTTCAATCTGAACACCTAAATAAGTGCTGATATGACCTAATGATTTCAATGTGAAGTATCTCTGCAAAGCTTTGGCAAAAATTTCACTCATTTGCTTATTTGGACCAATATAAACAATATCATCAACATAAACAAGAACTATCTCATATGCATCGTTAGATCTTTTTGTGAACACGCACTCATCAGTTTCGGACTTAATAAAGCCCATTGAATTTAGTTTGTCAGTAAGACATAAGTACCACATTAAACCAGATTGTTTCAGACCATAGAGACTTTTGTTTAGGAACCAGGTATCCCCTTCTTGCTGTCGGAATCCTGGAGGACTTCTCACGTAGATCTCTTCGTCTAGGTCTGCATGTAGATAAGCTGTGTCAACATCAAACTGGAAAACTTCTAAACCAAGGATAGTTGCAGTTGCTAAAGCAATTTTTACACTCTCAGTTCTAACTGTCGGTGAGTAAGTATTTGTGTAGTCCTCAGGATAACGTTGAGCGAAACCCTGAGCTACAAGTCTGGCCTTGTACAGTGACTCACCATTTGGTTTCTTTTTGATTCTGTAGACCCATCGAGTGCCAATGACCTTTTTGTTTGCTGGAGGTTTTGCAGGTGTAAATACTTTAAGTTTCTTTAGACTGTCCATTTCAACCTGCATTGCTTCATACCATTTGTCTTGCTCTGAATCAGGGAGCTGCTTGATTTGTGTGAAATTATCAGGTGGAAGTGTGACATTGCAAATCAAAGGCAAGGGTGCTTTTGTCAGTTGCCAAGAATATCGTTGTGGAGGGATCCCTTTTGTGGCCCTCTTGGAACGTCTCGGGACAACTGTCCAGTCTTCTTCTTCTTCGTCCTCGTCCTCACTTTCGTCGCTAGCGTCAGCATCCGCGGCTTGCGAAGACGAAACATCGGGTTGAGAAGAACCAGTGGAATCTTGATCATCAATCTGCGTGGCATTAGCAGTATCATCTCTGGGAAAATAAACTCCAGGATCATTGGAATGAATCCTGGACCAGTCAGTATCTTCTTCAAAATTAGCAGATTGGGAAATCACAATTGCATGTTTAGAGTCAATAAATTTGCTCCATTTTGAGTTATCATCAATACCCATAAATCTCAGTCTCTTTGCTGCTGGACTTCCTTTTCTTCTTTGAGCTAAGGGAATGTTCACTTAAATATGGATGTTTTTAAGATTGGGCTTGTAGCCATACAACATGAAGAAAGGAGTCTGATTTGTTACACTGCTCCAAGTACGGTTGACAATGTAATTTGCATACTTGATAGCTTCACCCCAGTATATCATATCAAGGTTGGCGTCTTCTAGGAGACAACGCATCATGGTTTGCAGTACCTCTCCATTCTGAGCCGGTATGTCAGGGGGTGAAGTCTGATGAATAATTCTATTCTTACGCATCCAGTCCTGGAAATGCTGAGACATGAACTCGGCACCACGAACACTCTGGATTCTGGCGATGCGAACTTGGTGTTGGGTAGAAACAAGGGTTGCAAAGTCTTTAAAGATCTGAAAAGTCTCTGATTTTTCTTTCATAGGATATACATATCCATATCTAGAGTAATTATCAACAATTGTTAGAAAATATTTTCTACCACCAAATGATGGTGGGAATGGACCAACTATGTCAATGTGAACCAAATCAAAAATGCGTGTTGACAGGCGTGTAGCGCGTTTGGGAATGGCTGCTGCTTTGGATTTGGCCTTCTTGCATACAGCACAATCCAAAAACACCTTACACCCCTTTAGATCCAAACCTTTTGCGAACTCCGGCATCTTCCTAAGAACACGGAAACTGGCATGCCCCAATCTTCTATGCCATTTGTGAATACACCTGGAATGCAAAGGTTTACCTGTTAGTGAATTCTCAATATTAACATTTTTATGCGGAACCTCAGGCTTGCTCTGAGCAACCTGTTTACCAATTCTATTTTTGTTGGCTTTAGGAGCCTTTGGAATAGCAACAGGATCTCTCTCTGGAGCATCTCTCTCTGGGCCTGTGCTCTGCCTTTTTGGAGTTTGCATACTTGCCTGTGTTTGTGTTTTAGGCTTTGGCTTTAAGTAATAAACACCACCAATTAATATGGTTTCAGCAACAATATCTCCATCTTTAACTATGTAACTTGCTTTTTCAAGGTGGTGAACCTGAAACTTTAACATTCTAGACAAGTGACTCTGACTAAGCAAATTACTGGTTGCTGTTGGTATGTAATAAACATCAGGAATGAATGCATCGAGCTCTTCAACATAAACAGTTCCTTTTCCTTTGACCTGACAAGGATGATTGGAGAAAGAATAAAGTTCACGTAGTTCAGGTTCAGGCTCGTGCATTTCTGTGAAAAGTTCCTTTCTGTAGGTAACATGCAATGCTGCACCACTGTCCAAAGTCCACAGGAGTCGTCTGTTGTACTCTGGTTGAGGTTGTGGATCATTGGTTAAAGCCAATGTGGCGAGTGGAGTTTGTGGATCACGCCGGGGACCACGACGACCTTGTCTTCCGCCTCTGCCTCTGCCTCTGGAATCTGTTCCTCTGGGCTGGTACGTGACGGGAGCTGGAACTCGTTGGGGACAATCCCGGGTGGCATGTCCCACACGATTGCAGGTGTAGCATCTTGGCGTCCTTGGAGCGTAGGTCCTTCCTCGGAAGGGGCGCCTAGCTGGAGCTCTTGATGCGGGTGGTCCTCTCAAGTGTGGTGTGGCCAGCATGAATGCCTCTTCTTCAATTAAAAGTCTACAGACATTGTCCACTGTGCGTTGAGCAATCGGGACTTGGTTAATTTTTGTAACAGCATCTTTCCATTCATAATTCAAAGAGTTAATAATGATGCTGATCATTTGAATATCTTCAATGTTATGGCCTCTTTCTCTCAATTCTGTTCTCAGACCTTTCAGTTTGGTCAAATGTCCTCCAATTTGTTCACTGGGTTTCAATCTCGAACCGTGGAGTTCAGACATGAGTAAACATGAAGATTCAATTGAGATAGGCCTGTAGCAATTTTCCAATTCAGCCCAAATTTGTCGGGCTGTTGTATTTGGTGGAAAAGTGACCTGCAGTTCAGTATCCATGGACATCAATAATGTTGTGCGGGCCCTTATCTCTAAATCTCTTATTGCAAAGTCCCATGGTTGAGCAGGTGGGTTAAATACCATACAATGACTGCCTTCTCTAAGAAGCAATAGTGTAATCTCACTGACCCAGGCTTTGTAATTGTGTCCTGACATTTTTAGTTTTGACTCACCAGTTAGTGGAGAGACAGAAAATGCCTGGTGAGGAGCCTGTACTTGGTATGCTGGCTGTGCTGGCAGAAATGCCTGTGGTATTTGCTGTGCCTGTTGTGGACCTAAAAATGGTCTTGGTTGTGCCATTGGAGGTGGGCCAGGAGGTGGCCCTATTTGCACTTGTGGCTGGGGCACATATGCAGGCATTTGTAGCTGCTGTGGCTGATGCATTGGAATCTGCTGTATTCCAGTTGCCATTTGTGCTTGAGCTGCAATATTGGCATGACCTGCTGGAGATGCAGTCATTTGCCTTTGCTGTGTTCCATCTAAAAGGACACCATCACCACCAGGGGGTGTTGGAGTTTGAGCCCGTGGAGACACTTGTGGCGTTTCAGCTTGAATCTCTGAGTGAGTTAGAGACAGGTTTGCCAGGGTCTGCTGTAGTAATTTAAAATGTTCATCTAAGCTCCTTTCTCTTTCAGCTTCCTGTAGTAAATTACTTTCGCCAGCAGATGGTGTTGCACCTTCGGGCAGCTCAGTTTCAAGAAATGATTGCGTGGCAGGTTTATATGTAACTTGATCAGGGAGACTTTCATGTGACGTATGCAGTGCCCTCTGTCTTAATTGGCCTGACACAGAATCCACCAGGGGGAGTGTCTTTGGCTCTGAGCAAGAAGACAAGATGGCCTCTTTTGAAAATCTTAAGTCACAGGATTCTTCCTTATCATGCTCAAGCATAAACAAATCTCTCTTAAATCGAGACAGTTCATTTTCATAATATTTTACATGCTCACGATAGGATTTGATGGCCATCTCACGCTGGGTGAGCTCAGGGCTTTGAGAAGAATAATGAATTACTTCTCTCTCTGCGTGGGGGTGAAAAAGCTTCGCCGTTTGTGGAAACTTTCTTGGCCTGGCACCAAGCACATCGTAATCTGTGGGCTCTGGTAGAATAGATTCATAGCATGCAAATTGAGAAGAAAAAGCTACCGACCTCAGTCGCAGTTCATTATCTTCAAAAGCAGCTGTTCTGATATCTGTCCTTTGATGTGTTTCCGAAAGCATTTTCAGATCTTCTTCACCCATGGCACCTTCTTGTTCCAATTGCGTAGCCGTAGCAAGAGGCTGGAATCTTGAGGGCGTTACTATCTCCTGTTCTTCTTCCAAAGAGGATAAAGCTCTATGCTTCATTTTTCCTTTTTTCTTCTTCTGTTTCGGCATCTTAGCAAAATAATTAGCGTACCTCAGTAGCTAAAAACTAATTGCCTATGCGCTCTTATCAGAAGTAACAAAACAAGGAAAAAAGCCATAAATCAGACCATCCTCGTGCTACCAGAATGTCAGGGCATTTATTAATCCCATGTTTGGCTCTGGGACTAATTACCCTGGTTTAAAGGAGGAGATGAATCGAGGCTTATTCCAAGTTGCACTATTCTGATAAAGAAACGCGAAGAAAAGGTTTCTAATAAAACTCATTTATTTGTTATAAAGAAAATAAAACACCTCACTAACTAAGAAAAGTTAATTGTTACATTTTTGAAAATAATTCTTGCCGGCTATCTGAGCCGGACCTCTGGCAAGAGAACAAAGGAAAGAGATGTGTGAAGAGCAAGTGAAGGAATGTGGGTGGATACGGAAACACGTAGCTTACTGATAAGAAGTTGGCAAAGCTACGGAGAGTCTGACAGTCCAGAAATAATGAGCTCAGCTGGTAAATAAAATAACGCAGCAACAATTCTAAGATAATATAAAGGAAGTGTGTTATTACAATTGGTTCTGGATATAAAAATGATAGCTTCTTAAGAGTTATTGAGGTAAAAATGATAGCTTTTTAAGAGTTATCGAGGTATTAAAATGGTTAATTAAAAATTTGAGGGACACCTTTCTGAAGGGTTTGAAATTTATATTTTGAGAAATGATTTAATGTCCTATTGATGTATTAAGAGATTTTTAAAATGTTTAACATAAGATTATAGTATTTTAAGAAGGTATATGAGATAAAATGTTTAAAGTTTTAAAATGTCTAATTTTATGAAGGATTAAAGAGGATAAATGTCTAATTTAGAACTTTATTAGGGAGCAATGTTGATTGAGGAAGAAGGACTGGAAAAATATAGAAATGGTTAATCAAAAATTTAAGGGATAGTTTCCTGAAGGTTTTGAAATTTATACTTTGAGGAATGAACTAAGAAGGTCTTATTGATGTATTAAGAGGTTTTTTAAAATGTTTAATATAAGATTATACTATTTTAAAAGGTATAGGTGATAAAATGTTTAAAGTTTTAAAATGTTTAATTTAGAATTTTTAATGCTGAATAGTTAGAAATTGATAATTGGTTTATGGAGGAAAAAAGAGGATAAATGTTTAATTTAGAATCTTATTAGGAAGCAATGTTGAAAAAGAAAGGTGTTTGAGGGATGAAAATGAAATTTGTCAATGTTTGTTAATGCTTGTAATATTGTTAAAGCTATTAGATTATATACCAAGAAAAAGACTCTTATATTCAGGAAGAAAGAATTTAACTGATTTTGAGAATTTACAAAAGGGAGGTTGATGAATTTGCAAAAGAGGAGTTAAAGAGTGTGAGGGAGTTTTAAACTTTGTAGTAGGTTAGTATATTTTAGCTTTTGCTTGTTAAATGTTATACCCTGTTTTTGCTCTGGGAAGTCGGGGGTAGGGGGGAGGGTTGGGTTGGGATAAAATTGTTGAATAGATAAAGGTACAAATATAAAAGTAAATGTGGGGAAAATGTTACAACAAATGAAATGATAATATCAAGATATGATAAATATTGGAGGAGTAAGAGGAAAAAAGATGTATTCAGATGATACACTGATTGATTGATTATATATTGTATGTATGCGTGTTTATAAAATAAAAACTTTTCAAAATATATATATATAAGGTAAGGAATGGAGGAAAGCATCCCTAGAAAACAGCTAACTAAGCTGTGAACCAGCTAAAAAATAAACTTAGGAGGAGTGGAGGAGACAATGCTGGAGACCAGTTAAAGCTAAACTGTGAACCAGCTAAATACAAGGTGAGTGGAGGAAAGCATCCTTGGAAAACAGCTAATTATGCTGTGAACCAGCGAAATATAGGTTAGGAGTGGAGGGAAGCATCCCTGGAAAACAGCTGAAAAGCCTTTATCCAGCTAAAAATAAACCTAGGAGGAGTGAAGGAGAAAATGTTGGAAAGTAGTTAAAACCAAACTCTGATCCAGCCAATAAATAAGGTTAGGAGTGGAAGAAAGCATCCCTGGAAACCAGCTAATTAAGCTGCAATCCAGCTAAAAATAAACCTAGGAGGAGTGAAGGAGATATTTTTGAAGAACAGTTACTGTTTTTGAAATGTTTTGAGAGGAATAAAATATTTTATGTGGACTATTAGATGTGATTTAAAAGAAACATTGACTTAATTTGGATCTTTGAAGTAAGGAAAATATATGAAATACTGATTGTTAAAATGATAAATGAATATTATGAAGAGCTGTTTAGATTTGAAGTTTAAGATTTAGGGTGATTACATAATAGCTAAATGTTAGAATAAAATGTTAGATTGAGTGACAAAAATTGGATTTAGATTTGTTCTGTTTTCTTTTTTCTTTTTTTTCCCTTTAAGATGTTAATTGATGAAATTTGGAATTTATACTTATTTTATATCGGATCAAACCCTTGCTCTAAAAAGATGTTGTTTTATGCCTTATGTCAAAAAATAAATAAAAAAAAAAAAAAAAAAAAAAAAAGCTAGATCACCGGTACCTTGGTCCATTCCCTGTGGAGGCAGTCATTAACCCGATCGCCTACTGCCTGACCTTGCCATGCTCGATTCGTGTCCACCCAGTCTTTTATAGATCCTTCCTTGTCCCAGAAAGACCAGCCTGTCCTCTCTGCCAACCGGACCGTCCCCAACCAGTGCCATGAGACGGAGATGAACCACCCGAGTATGAGATTGCCAGCATTTGGGACTCATGGTGGCTTAAAGGACGTTTCCAGTATCTCAGTGAGTGGAAGGGATATGGGCTGGAGGACTTCACCTGGGAGGATGCAACCTCTGTGCATGACCCTATCTTGGTGAAAGCCTTCCATGGCCAATTCCCGTCACGGCCGCATCCATATCGTCAGACCTGGGGAAGGGCCCTGCGGTGAGGGATAGTGTTGTGGTCCGCCAGCAGCCTGCGGAGCTGGCAGCGGAGTTGGACAGCAATGAGGCTGAGGAAGAATAGGGGCCAGTCCTGGAGGCTGGGGAAGACCCGGATGAGGGCTCTGCGTCGGAGGCAGAGATGGGGCCAGGGCCATCGGGGAGGGATGTGTGGACTCCAGAGCCTCTAGAGGCTGACAGTAGAGAGGCAGAGGAACAGGAGGAGCCTGTTCCTAGTGCACATATGAGAAAAGCTGCCAGAAGGCAAGAGCAGCTAAAGCAAAGAGGACGACTCCCATAAGGCTTAAAAGACCAGCAATGGCTCTTGGACTCTTTGTCGGAAAACAACGTTGATAGACTTGTTCTTGTCTTGCTGCACTTATCTCTGGTCAGCGTCTTCTGCTTCTGAACTTTTGCCAAGAAAAGCCTTTGGCAGTTTGCCTAATTATACCAAGGTTGGTGATTAGACTGAAGAATTTGTGTTATGAAGAATTTGTTTTAATTTAGTTTGGACTACAGTGAGAATGAGTTAATTCTCAGCTGTTGTAATAAAGTCTGTTTTGGAACTGTTTGCATCTAATACAACCTACTTGGGCTTGGGTCACAACATTGTTGGACCAATTTGGCCTTCCGGAAGTGGTCTCTTTGGTACCCCAGAGAATGCGCAGCTCCCTCGCTTTTATGTTCCACAGGCGGAGGGAATAGATGCTCTCTGCAGCCATTGGCCGAAGGGGCTTCTTTACACATTTCCTCCCCTGCCACTCATTCCAAGAGTGGTACAGAAGATACTGGAGGAGCAGGCGGAGGTCATTCTTCTTGCACTTCATTGGCCCTGGCAGTTTTGGTTCGCCAACCACAAATCTTTGTTGGTGGCCCCTCCCTGGAGGATACCTCAGGGCGTGGCCTCGCTCAGCCAGGGGGCGTTGTCCACCTGGACCCACTGTGGCTCCAACTGACCGCCTGGCACTTGAGCAGCGCACTCTGAGTGGAGACAACTTCTCCCCCAGGGTTATCTGAACCATCCAGGTGTCTCGGAGATCATCCACTGACCGCATTTATTTGGCCACTTGGCCAGCATTTTGGGATTGGTGTGACCGTATGGGGATTTCTTCCCTTCAGGCTTCAATTGCCCAGATCCTGGAATTTCTCCAGGACGGTCTTAACAGAGGACTATCGCCCAATACACTTCGGAGGCAGATGTTGGCTATCTCATTGGTCCTGACTTGTGGGTCCCTTACTCTTTATCCCAACATCCTCTTATACGCAGGTTCCTGAGGGGAGCCACTAATTTGTGTCCCCCCGTGGTGCATAGGTATCCCACCTGGGACCTGTCTATTGTACTGAACTCTCTTACGGGAGCCCCCGCCTCCGTCTCCTGTCATGTAAAGTCACCTTTTTGATGGCAATTATTTCCACCAGGTGGATTTTGGAGATTGCTGCCCTCTCCGTACGAAGTGACCTCTGTGTATTTCACGCTGATTGCGTGGTCCTTCAATACGGCCTTCCATCAGATGCAGGAACTGATCCTCCCCAATTTTTGTCCTAATCCTGCTCACTCCTTGGAACGGCGCTGGCATACATTGGACATTTGGAGGGCCCAGCGTATTTACCTTTTTTTTTTTCTTTAATTTATATGCCGCCCTTCTCTGGAGACTCAGCGTGGCATACAATACATTAAGCAATAGCCTTCATACTTTTGCATATTTATACAAAGTCAGCTTATTGCCCCCACAATCTGGGTCCTCATTTCACCTACCTTTGAAAGGATGGAAGGCTGAGTCAACCTTGAGCCTGGTGAGATTTGAACTTGCAGTAATTGCAAGCAGCAGATGTTAATCTGTTAATAACAGTGCTTTAGTCCACTGTACTAAAGTTCTTGTACCTTAAGAGAACTGTTGACTTATGTCAGGCAGAGTCATTTGTCTCTTATTCCAGTCTCTTTAGGTTGCAGGGTCTCTCCTTCCACCATTGGCAGATGGATTCGTCAGTGTTGTGGCCCGCCAGCGGCCTGCGCGGATTGTGGCTGATCACGATGACAAGAAGGCTGGTGTGGGGTTGCGCCAGCAGCCGGCGCTCGCGTTGGACAGCAAGGAGGCTGAAGAGGATGTGGTGCCAGAGGCAGAGACTCAGCAAGGGCCTTCAGAACCTCCAGAGGCTCCTTCAAGTGGAGAGAGCGAAGTGGAGGAGCCTCTCCTCAATGCTCGAGCACACAGGGCTGCCAAAAGGCAGGAGTGGCTACTCAGGAGGAGGAGGTCTCCTCGAGAGTAAGTTTTGAGGATAATTGGCCACTCCCTTAGCTTATTTAAGTCGCAGGCAGTTAGTAATTTTTTGCTAGAAACAATGTGTAATTATTACAGAGCATTTTGGAGAGTGAGTGTCTTATTGTATCTTGTTTTCTGGGCTGGTTGCCAACCTTTGCTGGACTTTGTTTATTCTTGGTACGTTATAACTTTGATAAAGACCGTTGGTGTGTGTCACAATCCTTGGGAATCCGGAGCTGGGGCAGAACAGTCAGACTATCACCAAGGTGTATGAACTGCGCTCCTTGCCACAACCATCGCATCTGATGGTTGTGGCAAGGTTGTGCCATCAGATGAATGCCATCTGATGGCATTCCACCTGCAGTGCGGCTACTTCTGTACATATCCAGTATGTTAATATCAAATTTCACTTTATATTCTTATTTCTTAATTTGATTTCTATTTTCCAACCATGTATAAAACCTATTCCACACTTTATAATAATCCGGGTCTTCTCTTTTTTTGATCTCCTTCCTTCTATTTCATATCAAATAGAGTTGTATTGGTTGGTTTCATTTCAAACATTGGATCTTTTAAAGATCTTAAATTGGTAGGTATCTCTGAGGATGCTAAGGGCTAAGGCAAATCTAAGCAGACCAGTCTCTGTCTATGTGTGTATGTATGTTCAAATTTGGATTATTCCACAACAATCTCTTGGATATGATTTTGGAAATAATAACAGGAACAATAATATGTCTAGCATTTTTCAGGTGTGGAAATAAAGATCCTTACTTAATATATTTGAACTCTAAAACCTGTCAAGCATTTTTAAAGCTTAAAACCACCTAAAGATCAGGCTTCTAGAAATAATATTCCTTCTTCAGTTGCCAAAAATCCTTATGTTGAGTCTCTTGGTTATTCACTCTTTTTCAAAATATTATATTGCAGAAGTGGAAAGCCACTATCCTGATACACATGAGATACAAAAGTTGAATTCAGTTGTTTATTTCCAGGCTGAAAGAAAATGAAAAGTCATATGTGTACAAATTCTATGTTTGATACCACAATTATAAATTTCAACAGTTTTCATAAGCTCTTTAAGCTTTAAAAGAGAAAGTTTTACTTAGATTTTTGCATTGGTTAAGTGATTACAGTGGCATTCTTAAAATGAAATATATTAAATGACTGCAAACTCTTCATTTTTTGAATGTGAATATAAATTCATTATTTTAAGCCATTTTGTGATTTGTGTCTGCTACTTTGTAATAATTTACAGATCTAGATCTAAACATAAAAAGTGAGCAATCGATAGAAGAGGTCGTATTTATTGTTCTTTTCTTAGAGAAATGAATCTCTAATATTTGGACTGTATAAAGAAGCTGTAAGGTTAATATGGCTGCCTTTTCAGTGCTTAGACATGAATAGAAGCTGATATTGCTTGATTTAGCTTGGACTTCCTTAAACCAGTTTATTCTGCTTTACTTCAGGCTTAGTCACCTTCAAAAACAGCAGACTTCATAAATTAAGTCTGCTGTTCCACCTTTAAGCACTCCTAGATTGTAGTCAGTAGCAACCAGGCTGCAATAATTTCCCTTTGATGACATCATCGATCGTGGAAGAACGGAGTTGCTGCAATAAGCCGCACACAGTCCAAATCCTGATTGAATATGGCAGCTTCCCAGTCTGCTGTTGTGCTATAAGAAACGCCGTGGCTGTTGTGCTCTTAAAACTCCTTTTGTCAAGCTCATGGAAGTATCTTCTGATCCTTATTTACCATACGATGGGGGAGGAGATGGCATTCCATTAAGAGAGTTGCATAAAAGAGGTATAGCAAATTTGTTGTGATTTAGTTTCTTTTATCTTTTTGTCATGTGCCAGTTGCTTTCAGAGTAAGAGAGAAGGTTTTTGTTTTTGTTTCTTTTAAACAGCTGCATTTTTGACAAGCCTCTCTCATTTCTTTTACACTAGATCTACCTACATGGGTTGTGCTTCCTTGTTGATAAACCATTTTTTTCCTAAGATCATCAGCAAGCGACTCCATCTTCGGTATTTGGTTTTCTTTTTTAAAAAACAGAAGACTTAAGCTTTGATGTAAATTGTGTAATACTATAACCCCATAGTAATGGCTGCCATAACTAGAATGACCAGAATTAATCAAGGAAGCTATTTTGACTCCTTCAGTGAAAGAGAATGCTGTTCGTACTAGGCGTTGAAGTCTCTCTATATGCTGTTTAGTATTAACTCCTTCATGGCATTTTGAATGTTTGGTGAAATATGAATTTACTGTGTGATTTAAAACAAGTCCTTTATTGTAAAAACAAAATGGGTTACATTGGTTTTTATTTGCAATCTTGGGAAGTTTTGATTTCAATGCTATTTTTCTACTGCTATGCCATTAAAAAATTTGTATACTGTAAAAATATTTTTATGCCTTTTCCTTTATCAAGTGATTTGAAGCATTGTTAGAAGATCAGCAGTTTTCAGGTTACCGGAGGAGAGGGTGTAATTGGGGGAGCTGATAATTCATAGGGAGTCTGTTGTTCAAATAGTAGCAGACATGTTTTTTCTGGTTAATATGGCTGTTACAGTCTAAATGAGTGATTGTGACATGGAATGATTATGCAAAATAGCACACAAATATGATAGGCAGGTTTTTTTTAATATAACACTGTTTCTTCTTCCAGTTTCAGCATTTATCGTGGAAGCTGCTGTCTTAGCTTAAATCTATGAGCTAGATGAAAAAGAATTAGTAAAGTAGCACTAGTGAAGCTTTCTATTTTATTTCTATAATATTGGGCTTCCTTGAAAACCCTGTATAAACTAAATTAACTAAAATAAAATCTTACTGACATTTATTTCAAAGATGTGTGGACTTTTTTCTGATAACTTTATTCATACATATAATGAATAAAGTGTTCAAATAAGATTAGGGTGTGCCTGGACTTTGCTCTAAATGTACTGTTTATGCCTTTCATTTTGTATTTATTTAAAACTGAACAGTAGGTTATCTTTTCTGTGACATATCAGATTGAATTCTTATATAACCAGACAAAGTAAACTTCTGGTGAGCTACTGCTAAAAAGTTCATATGACTGTCATATGGCATTTAAACTGAAAGAAATGCCTTGTTCTACACATATTTTGATTATTATATTCTGTGCTTTATTGCAGGGTATAATAGGTGATTTGATTTTGATGTAAATTTTCAATCTGTGAGTATTTGTTGATATATATGTTTGATTTGAGTTTGTGAATTATTGCAGATATAATCTTGTTTTGTCTGAATGGAGATTCTTCTGTAAGAATGTAAGGATAGCCATCAGCCAAGGCCCATTTGACACCAGGATCTTGTTTCTCATCATGGCCTATAAATTCTGGGCGCTATGCAATAAGGAAGTGGAGATATATTCTTCTCCTGTTATCTTCTGCCATTGGTATCTGAAGACATGCTGCCATATTCCAAAATGCTAATTCATTGATGGCGAATCTAAGATACAGATGCCAACATCCACCAACACCTGAAAACAACTGTGCTGGAAACCACACTTCATTCTTCAATGACTTTTGGAAGCTGCAGAGGCCATGCAAAAATAGGATGTGCTTTTGTATGGCCTCTGGAACTTCTGAAAATCATGTGAGAACCAGGTGCTCTTTCAAGCAGTTTTCAGCGACTGCAGAAGTGTGACCCAGAGTTGCCTTGGGTAGACTATATGGGCCTGTCAATAGAAAGAATACTGAAAAAAGTGTCATGCAGCATATCCTGGGGATCACCACATGACTGTATTTTTTTTTAAATGAATCAAAAATTACCTGTTTTTTCTAAGGGAGGTGACACATCAGCAGGATCAAATTAGGCATTTATTTTTTTTTCACATGCTGAGCCCAAAAGGTTTACCATTACTGGTCTAACCCTATTGGAAAACTACAGAGTAGTAGGTCTAGTTTTCTTTTCCAGCCTGTCAAGTTAGTGGCTAATACCATGCCTTGCAGTATTGAATTCCACAAGTATGTATTTTGTGAAGAAGCTATTTTGTGTTTGAAATCTCCAAGCATCTTAAATGGATGAGCCTTGGTCCTAATGTTTTGAAAGAGGGAGAAAAACTCCAGTTAGTTCAAATAGGGATGTAACTCTCACCAGCTGAACAATATAATTATGAAATCTTAAAACAGTTTTCTTTCCTGTCATGCTAACATTGGAGCTACTGATTCCATTTCACTTTTTTTAATGCAGGTTAAATGTTGCAAAAATACTCTCATCAATTATTAAATATAAATGCTCTGTTGAATGCTTGATACTAGGTTACCTAGGCTTCATTTTGTTCTCTTTCTTTCTTACATTGTAATATATCTCAGAAATTTTTCTTTCTTTTTGACATTCTGCTGTTAATTTTAAAATATAATCACTTGTGCAGAGCACAAAAAATAAAATTAAATATATTTGTTCATAAAAAACATATGCAGCTTCTTTTTTTAAAAAAGAAACATTTATTTATGGGATTAAGGAATATTCAACCCTGTAATCTTCCCATTCCTGAGTCATTTGAATGTTAAGAATAGTTGGTGCAGTCAGGATAATCTATAGGTGGAAGTGTGTATATGTGTGAGTTTTATAATGTCTAGTAGACAACAATGTTTCAAAGAGACTTGATTTAAAACAACTGAAGGGGGACAGGAAGCCAGTCCTTATCTCTTTCTTGTTGAAACTGTCTTGTTCATCTGTATTGTACTTCATTATCAGATTTCTCATTTCTAATTATAAGTTATTATAACTGTTACTGGGAAATTAATAATTTCAAATATTTTGATCAAATATTACAAAGAATGAGTTTTTGGGTACAGTTAAAAAATTGCAAAACCATTAGGGTTTCATGTTTATACATAAGACAGTTAATATAACTATGGAGATTGTTGCCTTTTATTATACATTATTATATGTTCTGTAGAAATTCAGTTCTGTGATTGATTGTTTGATTGATTGTGTGATTGATTGATTGATTGATTTAAGGAACTGATAAGGTACCCCATCATATACACAGTAATACACAGTAAAAGTGATTCACAGTAAAGCCAATCAAAACATAGCAAATACCCATAATTTTATTCCAAGTTCTTCCAATTAAGCAAAAGATCCAGTAAATCTTCCCATTAACTTTTCTAGTTGGTAGAACAAAATAAAATATACTGCTCAAAAAAAATAAAGGGAACACAAGCAAAAGACATCCGAGATCTGAATGAATGAAATAGCCTTATTAAATACTTTGTTCTTTACATACAGTAGTTTATACACTGCTCAAACAACTAAAGGGAACACAAAACTACTGTATGTAACGAACAAAGTATTTAATAAGGCTATTTCATTCATTCAGATCTCGGATATCTTCTGCTTGTGTTCCCTTTATTTTTTTGAGCTGTGTATTTTCAGGTCTCATATCTGAGCAATCTATATTATATAAGTTGCTGTATGTTATAGTAGCAAGTGTATCAATAAATATAGAATGAATTCAATTGAAAAACAGAAATATAGTGAAGGAAAAAGTGATTGTTGAGATACGGGACCACACTTGTGACCATCGCAGCTTCCCCACTGTATGTGATCAGAATTCAGGCACTTCTTGTTGCTTCTTCCTTTTATTTTTCTTCGCTATAAATGTTATAGCAACTCCTCTCATGTATGCTTTCGCTGTGTCCCATAAATTTTGTAATGACGTGTCTTTTCTATTTTCTTTAAAGAAGAATCCCATTCGTTTTTCCAACATCTGCCTAAATTCTATATCTTTTAATATCAATTGGTTCATAGTCCATCTATACTTTTCTTTCATCCTTTCCAGGTGATTCTCATTGGATTATGATCTGCCTATAGATTTGTATCTATTTCTACCTCATATACATTAGTATTTAATTCCATCGACAGCCATACCATGTCTACTTTAGACCAGGAATAGAATAGAATGTGTATTGGTTTTCCCCTGGGTTCCTCTTTCCATACATCTTGTATGTTTAACTCTTCTGCCATTTTAAAGAAAGTTCTAGGTAAAATCCTTTTTACTCCTTACCTTATTCTGTTACTTTTATAGTCCAATTTTTTATCTATTGTTGCATTGAAGTCTCCTAGGAGACAAAGATTATCATACTCCATATCATATCATGTTTTATTTTTTGGCTGTGCACCACCCTGAGTCCTTCGGGAGAAGGGTGGTATAAAAATTTAATAAATAAATAAAATAAAATGTATAGTATTATGTAGGTTTTTTATAAAATTGTTCTTGTCCACTATTTGATGCCTAGATTACAAGTAGGAGTACCCGCTTTTCATTTAATATTACTTCCACAATCAGGATCCTTCCCTCTTCATCATTATATATTTGATTAGCCTGAATTGTTTCTTTAACATATAACACCACTCCTCTCTTCTTTTGGTAATTATTTAAGTTTTTCTTTTATCTGGACCTTGTAGTGATATTATGTCTAGCTTCAATCTTTGTAATTTATTGAAGGTTTTCTTCCTTTTCATGGGTGAGTTCAATCCATTGATGTTTAATGATACTATCTTAAATTCTTCTTGCATTATTCTATCTATATCTGGGTCTGTTTGCTCTTATTTCTCTCGATTCTTTGGGTCTTGCTCCATTGCTCTCTGTTCGGTTCCTTTTCTCTCTCTCCTTTTGCTGCAGTTTCTTTTTTTCTGTAGCAAGCATTCCTTGATCTCTATCTTTTATTACTTCCCTCTCCTCCAATTCCTCTTCGGTACCGAAATGCTGGTTGTAGAACTCCATTGCTTTATGCAGTGAGTCCAATCTATGTCTCCTTGTGTAATTCGTATGTATTCTATAAGTTTCATCAATTTCTATCAGCATCTCTTCTTTCTCTGTCCCTAATGCCTTTGCTAGTAACTCTGCCAAAACGTCTGGTAAGTCTTCCCCTTTCTCCTCTTCCATATTGTGGAATCTCAGATAATGTGCTGCTTTTTCTGTCTCTAACAATATAACTGCAGTTTCTAACTCTTTACTTTCCTGGATTAGTCTATCGTTTATTTCATCTACTCTTTTTTCTTCTTTCTCCAGCCTCTTCTATTTCCTGTATTTTCTGTTCCTTTTTTGTAATCAATTGCTGGAAATTTTCAAACTTTTCATCCATCTTTTGTATCTTTTTAAAAAATTCTCCCATATCGTTTCTCATTTCTCCTATTTCCCTCTTCATTTCGTCATGGTTTTTTATCATGTTCTCCTGCATCGATATTGGAGCATAGCATGCAATTCCTTAAATGGATTTGATCTCTCCATTTATAACATATCTTCTATTGACCTCTGACTAGATGGACTTGAGGTAGCCGATGATGGTATGGAAGCAGGTTTCCTCCCTAACCCTATCTTTGTTAGGTTTGTAGTGCTTGTCATGGTCAACAATTTTACCTCAGATTTTTTTAATATCCAACACCTCCAATCACCTTTTAATACGTATATAGTCCTCTAGCACCCCAAATCTCGCTTGACCTATAGGTATAGAAAAAGAAGTAAACATCTTTGAGATCCAATCCCACTTCAATCCTCCCTTTAGACCATTCTTTTTGTAATCCATGTCTTAAATGCAATTAGATGAGAAAATAATAATAGTAATAGTAATAATCCATCAAACTGTAGAAGAAGAAAAAGAAAGTTTGAATGATTATGTGAGCCAAAGCACAGAAAGATTGCTGCAGGCTGTGAAAATGAAGAACATTATAAAAACAACAGAAAAAGGCAGAATATAAAGAAAACAGATTAAATGGATGGAAAACCAAAGCTCTGCATGGACAGTACTTGAAAAACATTGAAGGAAAATGTGATAACAACTTGACATGGGCATGGCTTAAGACAGGAACCATCAAGAAAGAAATGGAAGGTTTAATACTTGCTGCTCAAGAACAAGCATTACAAACTAATGCCATGAAAGCGAAGATACAAAAATCCACTGACAATCCAAACTATCGACTTTGCAATGACAAAGTTGAAACTGTTTCACACTTAATATGTGTAAAACATTAAGTGCAGCAAAATTGCACAAACTAATTACAAAGCTAGACATGATCGAGTTGCTAAATTAGTCCACTGGTCATTATGTAAAAAATACGACATACCTGCATCCAAAAAGTCAGGGCAGCACAAAGTGGGAAATGTGGGACTTTCATATACAGATGGATTGTCATTTGGAACATATCATGCCAGATATCATGGTTGTCGAGGACTGAAGCGTACAGTTTATTGATATCATTATATCAGGAGATGCCAGAGTTGAGGAAAAGGTGCTGGGAAAAAATCATGAAATATCGCGACCTAGCCATCGAAACTACACAGCTATGGATGAAGCATGTAACAGTGATACCCATTGTCATCGGGGCACTTGATACCATATCCAAGAATTTTAAAAACACATCAAGAAATTCCAGCTTGCTGCAGTAACACCAGCGGAACTGCAAAAAACTATGCTACTTGGAACATCATATATTTTGAGAAGATACTTGGTTGATATCTAGGATGCTGACCGCAACCCGTATCAACCATTAGCACCAGTCAAGGGTATTTGTGACACTTTTTTTTTTTTTGCTTTAATTTATATGTCGCCCTTCTCCGGAGACTCAGAGCGGCTTACAATGCATTAAGCAATAGCCTTCATACTTTTGTATATTTATACAAAGTCAGATTATTGCCCCCACAATCTGGGTCCTTATTTCACCTACCTTTGAGAGGATGGAAGGCTGAGTCAACCTTGAGCCTGGTGGGATTTGAACTTGCAGTAATTGCAAGCAGCAGATGTTAATAACAGTGCATTAGTCCACTGTGCTACCAAGGCTCTTTTCAATGTTCAGTTGACTGAGTTTCATGTTTAATGAATAAAAGAGGTAATAATAGTAATAGTAATAATAATCATCCTCATCCTCACCATCCCAGGAAAAGGAATTTGTAATCCGAGAGTGACCACTATTTTTGTCCTTAACGTTCTACTTTATCTGTCCAATAGTATTATGAGTTCATCAAGCGTGTTTATAATCCACAAGGGCTCTTAAATCGCCAATCTCCAATACCTCAGTATTCCAAAGAGATGGAGACAGGCAGCACTTAACCTTTAGTCCACATTATTTGTAATCCACCACAGGTCGGCAAAGGTTATAGGTTATAAGATATCCAGGAAAAGAGAAAGGGGAAAAAAGGGGTATTCCTCATTTCCACAATCCTTCAGTTTTATATCCTCTTTGCCCAGTAGATGTCCTCATTGCTCCTTCTCTTCTCTTCTCATAGTACTTTATATATCAGTGCAAGGAGGGGGAGATACTTTACTTTCCCTATTTAACCTAACGTCCAGGAAAGTGACTCAATATAATTGCAAATGGTCTCTATCCAAAGTTACCTCTGTCCAAATCTTCTTTTATAAAGTTCAGCCCAGTTCAGTCTTTCTGGTTTATTTATTTTTTAACAACAACTCTCCCTTCACTCCTTCCTTATTATTATGGATCTGTAACTGCTCTGCGTTTTTCCTCGCTGCTTCAAAGGTGGGGGGAGGGAAAAGAAATCCCCTTCCCTCCTGTCTGGAGTCCCCCTTTCTTCTTAGATCAGCATAGGGAAATTCAGTCACTTTGGCGTAAAGAAACTTCATCCAGGTCCAACCCACTGCTTTCTTCCACTTTCTCAATGCTTGCTCGACCAGTTGTCAACGCTTCGGTTCGGCCATTAATGGCCATCTTCTTCACCGCCTTCTTTCAGGAAGGATTACTCCTGACCAGCAAAACGGACCGCTGCCTGTTTGCGATCAATAGAGAATTCTTCTGTTGTGACTTAGTACCAGACACAGTCAGTCCTAAACAAGCATATTTTATTACAACAGCTGAGAATTACTTCATTCTCTGCTTAGTCCAAATTAAGTCCAAAACAAATTCTTCATAAACAGTCCTTCGGCCTTATCACCAACCTTTGTCTTCTTTGGCACCCTGCCAAAGGCTTTTCTTGGCAAAAGTTCAGAAGCAAGAGACGCTGACAAAAAACAGATGTAGCAACATTGCTTTCCTACAAAGATCCCAAGTGCCGTTGCTGCTCTTTTAAGTCTTCTGGGAGGTGCCAATCATCTCCTGGCCTTATTCCCGAGTTGTCCTTTTTGCTTTAGCTGCTCTTGCCTTCTGGCAGCTCTTCGCGTGCGTGCACTAGGAACAGGCTTCTTCTGTTCCTCTGCCTCTCTGCTATCTGCCTCTGGAGTCTGCGGAGTCCGCGCATCGCTCCCAGATGGCCCTGGCCCCATCTCTGCCTCCGGTGCAGAGCCCTCCTCCGGGCCTTCCTTTGACTCCAGGACTGGCCCATTATCCTCCCCAGCCTCCTCACTGTCCAACTCCACTGCCAGCTCCGCAGGCTGCTGGCGGACCACAACACCTTCCTCTCCCATTGCCCCTACAGGGCGACTTCAGCTCCTAGGAGTCCCCTGGATGGACAGAAACCGGCTGTGCTTCACGGAGATCCCGCTCGCACACCCATTCGCGATGACACCAACTGGCTCCTCCCCAATGACTTGTGACCATTGCAGCTTCCCCACCGTATGTGATCAGAATTCAGGCCCTTGGAAACTAGTATGTATTTATAACAGTTGTGGTGTCCTGTGGTGATATAATTGCCATTTGTAACCTTCCCAGCTGGCTTCTGGTAAATGAGGGAAGCAAGTTTGACACCCCTGCTATATATGTTTGTAAACAGAAAATATATTTGTCTCCCCTAAAGTCACTCCGTGAGCTTCAGGATAAATTGTGGGGTTTGAATCTTGGCCTCCATGATCCTAATTTAATGCTGTTAACCACTACATTTTTCTGGTTCTTGTTGTTATCAATAAGCTGTTTAGTTGAGAAATAATGGGTTTGCTATTAATTTGTATTGTATTTATTTGAAAAATTTCTAATTATAAGAAAACAAGGATTCATAGCCATAAGAAGGAGAAATAAAGCCATTCCATATTAGAATTTGATGGCATTAATGCATATTTATTTGAAAGAAATAGATTTGGTTTCTGGGACATTGAAATGCTTGATTGCATTGCAATTGATCAAACATTGATTTGATGCATTGATTGCATATGTTTAAATGACTTTATATGATTTATAGCTTTTTTAATCAATATTTTTTTCCGAGAAGAAACTAGGTTAGCAGATTAGTTTTGAATGGCATTGGAACTGGGTCATAGAGCTAAAATTAGTAATTTTAAGTTGCCTGTTTTTCACTAAACATGTTGGAAAATAGGGAGGCATGTAGTATCATAATATAACCTGTCAGTAAAGTTGCTGTTTCCACTCAGTGGGAATTAAGAAAATCGTTAGAAGACACATGTAATTTGTGGGGGGGGGGCTGCTATAAAGTACACAGCTGGTGTTCTGAAAGTTTCTCTGCTCTTGTTTTGAAACATGTTACTTGAAACTTGTTAGCTAATACTCTTGTAGTGTGTGACCTATTTTAATGAGCCACTTATTACCAAGGACACCTTCAGAACATTTCTTCAGCCGATTGCTTTCCTGGATTGCTAAAAACATAATTGTGCAAGGAAGGTAATTATGTGAAAATTTTCTTTGATGAAAGTTTGGAAAATAGATAGAATGATATTAGACAAAGTTAATCAATGCTCACAGTTCTGTCTATTGTCTATGTATATTTGCCCACGTAGTGTGGCTGCAGTATGCTTAGTATTTGGTCTCTTAGTATATTCATTACTACCCCCTTTTATTGGTGGTATTATGGCTATCATTATTCTGCTGCTTAGCATATACCGGACACTGAGAGCTTCTGCACCAGAGATAAATTTCTTATGTGTCTAATTACATGGCCAAATAAAGTATTCAATTCAGATTTTTTTTTTCAATTTACGTGATTCAGTTTCTTTTATTTTGGATACAGTAAACTTTATTACAAATGGATAAACTTTGGTGGCTGTTAGGCTGCACTTATGTTTTTGGGGACAGTATTGGCTTCAGTGAGTGAAGCAACAATGTAGAAGGATTGGGACCATGTAGTTCTGAATCTCTCTCCCTCTCCTTCTCACTCTCTCTCCCTCTCCCCCCACCCCTTAGTGATGAAACTATAAACTCCTGTCTCCCTAATTTATTTTATGTTTGTTTTAAAGGATATGCACATTTTTATTTCCTCCCTCAGAGTGTCTTGCCATTTTTGATTACTGTTGTTGGATAGGACTTTGAGTCATGATGATCTCCCAAGTAGATATTAATCATACTGTATATTTGCCTTCTGTTTGCAATGTCAGTATTTTCTATAAGTCCTTCAATTTCATACAGTGTTCTGTTCTTGACTTTGTCTTATTCCTTTTCATACTTTCTAGATACCTTCTATAATACTATTAAAATGCAGTTTAAGAGGATAACTACATTTAAATGATAATTGGATAAAACTTGTATATTTATCTTCTGTATAGATTGCATTTTGGTGTCTAATTTTTTTAAAAAAATGAGATTAGCAAATTGTTTATGTCAGCATGGCACTTTTACTATTTAAAGTGCACCACCAAGGTGCATCTTGGTGGTGCAGCGGACTAAGTGCTGTTACGTAGCACTCGGCTGCCTGCAATTAGTGTGAGTTCAAATCTCACCAGGCTCAAGGTTGATTCAGCCTTCCATCCTTCCGAGGCAGGTAAATTGAGGACCCGGATTGTGGGGGCAATAAGCTGATTTTGTAGAAACACCGCTTAAGGGGGCCCAAAAGCCCTAATAAGCAGGTATTTACAAAAGAATGAAAGCTATTGCTATAAGTGCATTGTAAGCCGCCCTGAGTCTTCGGAGGAGGGCGGCATATAAATTGTACAAACAAACAAACAAATAAATAAATGCTTTTTAGATTGCTAGACTGGCCTATCCTAACTAAAGCTGCTTCAAGATATTTTGTTGCTTGATGCAGAACAGGGAAAATGACCTCCTTTCCCCAAGAGAAACTAACTAAAGTGGTGGCTTTCTCTTTGTTCAGCACTGGTAATAAGACAGCAATTGCAACCTCCACTCTACAGTATTTCAGGGTAAAATCCTGACTTACATTTGAAAGGCAAGTCGTTATATGGCACTGCCTTTGCCCTCCAAAATCTTAGTAGTATTTTGTGCCCTATAGCATTTGCCATCTTTGCATTGTCTGTCTTTTATTTTTTGAAAATATTGTTACTGCAAAAAAAAAAGTAAAATAGTAATCTACAGTATTTGATTCTTCATGGCTCATAGATTTTCAATTAACCTTTCAATATATTGAATCATACAATGTATATGGAGAAGTCTTCATTCTTTTGAAGTTATATAAACTAAACTTATATAAACTTCAAAAGAATGAAGATTTCTCCATATAACATCCAAAAAAACTTGCTTATCCTTTTGATATATCCTCACAATGGAGCTTCCTTTTCAGTGTAATTGAGGCAGGCTGATGCTGAATCAAAATAATCTGGCAGGAAAGTGGTATTTTGAATTAAAAAATATAATACATCCTCTAATACAGCTATTTTGAGTGCATGGAAGGGAAGCCTGAGGGTGGTTTGTAACCTTGCAGCACCTCTTTTGTTCCATTGCATGACACTGCCACCTATTCAATTCATCAGGTATATTTTCCATTTTTTTCTTTGTACTTTATATGTAATATGTGTGTCTGTATGTGTGTATTTACCTTCCCATTTCCTTTTGCTACTGAATTATATATTTTCCTTTTTACAGGACTAAGTCACTGTTTATTCTGTTTCAGCTGCAGGAACTCATTATACAATGACAAATGGAGGCAGTATTAACAGTACAACACATTTATTGGATCTCCTTGAAGAGCCCATTCCTGGAGTTGGAACCTATGATGATTTCCACACGATTGATTGGGTGCGAGAAAAATGCAAAGACAGAGAGAGACACAGAAGGGTATTTAAAATACTTAAATGTACTTTTCTTGATGCTTTTATAAACTGTTTAAGGTTAATAGTTCAAATGTGTTTACTCTTTTTCAATCATAATGATAACAGAAACTACCCAAATGACCCTGATCACAAGTTTACATACTCCAGTTCTTAATACACTGTATTGCCCCCTTTAACATCAATGACAGCTTGAAGTCTTTTGTGGTATGTGTGGATGAGGCTCTTTATCTTCTCAGATGGTAAAGCTCATTCTTCCTGGCAAAAAGCCTCCAGGTCCTGTAAATTCTTGGGCTGTCTTGCATGAACTGCATGTTTGAGATCTCCCCAGAGTGGCTCAATGATATTGAGGTCAGGAGACTGAGATGGCCACTCCAGCACCTTCGCTTTATTCTGCTGTAGCCAATGACAAGTCAACTTGGCCTTGTGTATAGGATCATTGCCATGTTGGAACGTCCAAGTACATCCCATGCGCAACTTCCGGGCTGATGAATACAAATTGTCCTCCAGTATCTTTTAATAACATACTGCATTCATTGTGCCATCAATTCTGACCAAATTTCCTGTGCCTTTGTAGCTCATACATCCCCAAAATATCAGCGATCCACCTCCATGTTTCACAGTAGGAATGGTGTACTTTTCATCATAGGCCCTGTTGACTCCTCTCCAAATGTAGCGTTTATGGTTGTGGGTGAAAAGCTCATCACTTTTTTGGTCTCATCACTCCAAATGATGAGCCAGAAGGTTTGAGGCTTGTCTCTGTGCTGTTTGGCGTATTGTAAGCGGGATGCTTTGTGGCATTTGCGTAGTAATGGCTTTCTTCTGGGGACTTGACCATGCAGCCCATCTTTCTTCAAGTGCCTCCTTATTGTGCATCTTGCAACAGCCACACCACATATTTTCAGAGAGTCCTGTATTTCACTGAAGTTATTTGTGGGTTTTTCTTTGCATCCCGAACAATTTTCCTGGCAGTTGTGCCTGAAAGTTTACTTGGTCTACTTGACCGTGGTTTGTTCTCAATAGAACACCCCATTTTCCACTTCTTGATTAGAGTTTGAACACTGCTGATTGGCATTCTCAATTCCTTGGATATCTTTTTATAACCCTTTCCTGTTTTATACAGTTCAACTACCTTTTCCCACAGATCCTTTGACAATTCTGTTGCTTTCCCCATGACTCAGAATCCAGAAACGTCAGTGCAGCACTGCACTGGATGAAGGATGCAAGGGTCTGTCAGGAGGCCAGAAACTCATTGACCTTTTATACACACACACTAATTACATGCAAACAGATCACAGGTGAGGATGGTTACCTGTAATAGCCATTCACAACCCTGTGTGTCAACCTGTATGCATGTTATCAGGCCACAATCACCAGGGTATGTAAACTTTTGATCAGGATCATTTGGGTAGTTTCTGTTGTCATGATTGAAAAAGAGTAAACACAGTTGATTGATAATAAATGGCTTCAGCCAAACACTAACCATGAGTGAAAGAAAAGTTTTCATGTTATCATTCATATTCTCTGAAAAATGGCCAGGAAATCATAAAGTCTTCCAGGGTTTGTAAATTTATGAGCACAACTGTACGTTCATCTGAAAAAATAAACATTTGCCCGCCTTCTGAAACAAGATATTGGTCATCCATCCATCCATAAGAAGCTCATCATTGCTTTCACTGTTCTCTGCCTCTCTTGAGTTTAACAAAACAAGTGTAGGTAGTGCTCAACTTACAACCATTCATCATTTAAAGTTACAGTGGCACTGAAAAAAGTGATTTATGACTGTTTTTTGTACTTAGCGACCGTTGCAGTGTCCCTATGGTCATGTAGTCAAATTTCAGATGCTTGGCAACTAGCATGTATGTCTGACAGTTGAGTGTCCCGAGATCACATGATTATCTTTTGTGACCTTCTGACAAGCAAAATGAATGGGGAAGCTAGATTCACTTAGCAGCTGTGTTGCTAACTTAACAACTGTAGTGATTCACTTAACAACTATGGCAAGAAAAGTCATAAAATGGGGCAAAACGTACTTAATTGTCTTGCTTAGTAACAGAAATTTGGGGCTGAATTGTGGTCATAAGTTGAGGACTACCTGTACTGTATCTTACTTTGTTAAAAAAAATAAGATTTGTGTTAATCTAAACTATATATTGTATCTAGATCAATAGCAAGAAAAAAGAATCAGCATGGGAAATGACAGAGAGTTTGTATGATGCATGGTCAGGATGGCTGGTTGTGACACTAACTGGATTGGCATCAGGTAGGAACTCATTTTTTAAATAATATAATCCTAAATATTTCGATTCAGAAATAAATTATGTTGAATCAAGTAGAAACCTACTCCGAGGGAAAAGCTCAAGATTCCATCTATAGGAAGACCTTGCTTAGCAACTGCCTTGGGCAATGACTGTTCAAAGTTCCAATAATGATAAAAAAGTAACTCTTCTTGCGAATTATCCCAGGGATGGGGAGAACATTCGAAAGGACAGGGGAGTGGAGAAAAGGTGTTATAAGATTTGTCCTTTTCCTCAGCTCCCTCTGAGTTCAGTTCCAGAAATCTTCCCCACCATTTGGGCTCATCTAGCTGTTTGTGATTATATTCTTCTGATACTGTAAAGCAGATATGTTAAACATGCGGCCCGCAATAGGCTGCAGCATTGGCCCGTGGGGCCATTCCAGAGATGGCGAGGGACCAGCCCCTGTTTCCCAGGACCCAGCCACGCCCACTCAGTCGGCCGTGATGACCAGGCCATGCCCATCCTGGCCCCCCAACGGCAAACAAACTCTTCATGTGGCCCGCGACGGGATTGAGTTTGACATTCCTGCTCTAGAGTGAAGGAAAGCTGAAGTAAAATTGTAAACACAGGCATGGTCTTGCGACTTTTTTTATTATTATTATTATTATACTTTATTGAGATTTTTTACAAACAAAAAAGAAAAACATACAAACAAAAACATAAAAAACATAAGTGTAATGACATTTTCAGTTAGTATCGGATGTGCAGTGTTTTAACTATTTACATAAATAATACTTGGTAATATTTCAAATCACTTTTGACAATTGTTTAACACATCTTTAAGTCTTTCTTTCATTTTATCATGCATCCACTTGTATCACCTTTCCCACATAATATAATAAACTGACTTCTCATCATCATTTAATTCATGAGTTAATTTAGTCATCTCTGCGCACTCCATTATTTTCCTAATTGTGAGCTCTTCTGGTGGTTGAGTTTTCTCTTTCCAGTACTGTGCGTATGCCAATCTGGCGGCTGTACTTATGTGGATCATTAAATGTATCTTTCCTTTCCATATGGCTTCTTTACTATTCCCAGGAGAAATATCTCTGGTGTTAGTTCAATATCTTCGCCAATTATTTCATATAGCCACCTCCTGATCTTATTCCAATATCCTTTCGCTTCGGGGCATGTCCACCACATGTGAAAGAAGGTGCCTTGACCGTGGCCACATTTCCAACAATTGGGATGTATATTGGGATATATCTTTGCTAGTCTGGCCGGGGCTAAATACCATCTATGTAGCATTTTGTCTTGTGACTTTTATCTTGTCACTTAGTGACCAACTAGCAGAGTTCCTTTCATAGTACACATTTCATTTCTACTAAAATACTGTGGATGTATGGTAGAACATAAAATGTAAAAGTATTGCTGGTTGAGAAAAAATTGTATTCTCTTTCATGTCAAATAAAATATGTGCATTACATACGTTTTTTCTTTTAGGCACAGAACAAGTCAGGCAACTTGTAAAGTTCCATTTAACTTTTTAGAAGCTGAAGCAATGGTTACAAAATACTTGATAACTGTTGAAGACTTGTACTTTTTAGCTTGTTGAATCATATTACTTCCACAAAAACAAACAAACCCTCAGTTCATTGGAGCATGAATGAAGAATGAGTTCAAGTACTTTGTACTTTCTGTTTCTTCCAACTTCTACATATTTGTGACATCCTAACCAGGGAATGCAATGTAACTACTTTTTTTAAACTAAGATTAAAAAACAGGATTTAGTCCTGAATTTAGTGATAACCTGGAGGAAATGCTGGAATTGCAGTTGAGGCTAAAATTTAAAGTTCCTTTAGAGTTGTGTTTTTATCAGAACCCAGTTTTTGGAATACTAAGTTCCTCATATATCAGCATGCACTATATCAGCATAAATTCATGTTATCAAGAACTGTGTGTCTAATGTCCATTGTCGACTACATTTTTCAGTAACTCACTTGCAATTCACTCTCCCAAAAGTGTTGTTACAATTATTTCTTCAATTTATATGGACATCTATTGGCTTAATAGTTGTTTACTTGTTTTCCTGTTTCTTGAAACGTAATTACGATTTATAAAAATACAAGAGGTTATATGGCTGCAAGTTAGTCATATGGACCAGTATATATCCCCAAAGGTACAGATAACCCAACATCTTATAGAAATATTAAATTACAGGCTGTTCTCAACTTATGATCGGTCATATAATGACTGTTCGAAGTTACAGTGTACTTTATGAAAAAACTACTTACAACCCGGTCTCATAACTTTTTTGTAAACAAGTTTTATTAAAATATTTCTTTCATTATACATATTTTATGAACAGAGTGTTGACCAGGTCACATCTTATACATTGCTTTTTCCATATTTATCCCTTTTATATAAGTCTTTATCACAAATCCATCATTTTTCACTGTGTCTTGTTATTTCATCTTTTTTTTCCTCCAAATTTTTTTTACATATTTCCAATTTTAGCCATAATATTCTTTCCATATTTCTTTATCTTATCTCTTCTTAATACATAATACATAAACAGTATCACTATCTATCTGCCCTTGATTCCTAATTTCTTACAATAACCTCAATTAATTATCTTATTTCTTCATTTACAGCATATATTTTGAAAATCCCCATCCCACTTTTTAACTTTTCAATTTTATCTCTTAATTTGTCTTCATAATTAAACCCAATTACCATTTCATATTTCATCTGCTATTCTGTTTTACTATAAGCAATATACATCATTATACTGACTTCTTACATTAAAATCCTTTAACTTAATTGACCTTCCACAATTAATAAAATTAATACAATTCCCTTAAATCTACTAACATAGCCATTTTCTCTTGGTCTCTCCAAAATTCCACTTCTTAATAATTTCCTCCTTTTGACTTCTTTTTTTTCTTTTTTTTCTTTTTATGTTTATTATGTCTTTTCTGAATCCTTTTTCTCACTTTTAAATATATTACTCAAATAATTCTCCCCAAGTTTTCTCCTAGTCTCTTTCCACTATTTCCTTCTTTTCCCTTTGTTTGATTCTTTTGGGGGGAATATTCTCCCCCATCCACTCTTTTTTTTTGCCACTGTTAATCCCAGTGAAATCATCTAACTTCTTTTTGCTTTCAATTCCTTTTCTTTCAATATTGTTTTCTTGCTCCTCACTTATACTCTTTTTCCTGCTCTGTATGTTCCAGCAAAATTTCTAACTTTTTATTATCCTTTAGTGATTCACACATATTTTTAAACATCTCAATTAATTCTTTACACATCCAAGACTCCATATTGTCAATTTAAAAAATTGTTAACACTTTTACTTTATATTTAATTGAAATTCCAAAGTCCATATAGTTTCTTTTGAATTCCAAACAGTATCCAATTCAAATATTTATCCAATCCACTCCAAATTAAAGCTTTGTTATTTTCCACAATTGTTGACAGTCGAAACCAAACAGTTCAGAAAAACAGATACTCCTTAAAAGTTCTCACAGATTCCAGATTAAATCATGGTCACAGCTGCTGTTTTTTCTTCTGTCTTCCCACCAATATTGCAGTACTCACTTTCTACCAGCAGATGTCCCTCTCAAATCCACGATATTCTCAGAGCAACTAAATATCCAAGATGTCAAAAATATTTTTTAATTTTTTTAATTTTCAAAAAACCTTTTATTAAAATTTAAAATATTAAAATACTAATACAAATACACCTATAACAAAAATACATCCATGATACAATTCAACGTTGTTCCAATAGTACACAAATCTTAACTTTATTCATATATTCTCAAATATTCCTTTTTGATTGAATATATGTAAACACAATTTATGATTTATTTTGATCTATATATTTCCTATTTTTATTTTCTATCCATTGATACCAGTTTTCCCAGGTTGAGTAATATTCCGAGTCTTCCTTGTTATTTAATTCTATAGTAAGTTTGTCCATTTCTGCACACTCAAAAATTTTCTGGATTATTACACAATCTGTTGGTGTAGTGGACATTTTCCAGGTTTGTTCGTGTACAATTCTCGCTGCTGTAATAATATGAATGATCAAATATTTAATCTTTTTAGGATATTTTCTCTTAATGATCCCCAGAAGAAACAGTTCAGGCTTCAATTCTATTTGGCAATGTGTAATTTATTTTAACCATTTTTGTATTTTAATCCAGTTTTTTTTTTTTAAAAAATTTCTGGGCAAAGCCACGATACATGAAAAAAGGTACCTTTTGCTTTTTTACATTTCCAGCAGTTAGGGTTTAGATTGGGATATATTTTTGCAAGTCTTGTTAGGGCTAAGTGCCACCGATAGAACATTTTATACTGATTTTCTTTACATGCGGTGGATTTTGTTAATGTATAGTTTTTCTTCCAAATTTTTCCCCAATCTTCTAACTCAATATTATGTCCCACATTTTTAGCCCATGCTATCATTGGCCCCTTTACGATTTAATCTTCAAAATCAAAATTTAATTAATAATTATATATTTTAGATAGTAATTTCTTTTCCGGGCCTGTTAATAATTTGTCTAGTTGTGTTAAATTTGGTTCAAATCCAAATTCCTCTAAATCTTTTTTGTATCTTGATTGTAGCTGGAGATAGGGCCACCAGTCTATAATTATTACCTGCTCCTTTAATTCTTGGTTGGATTTTAATCTTCCCCTGTTATCCAAAATTTCGTTATATTTTACCAATGTCTAATGTGTTAGGGTGAATCATTGCCTCCATAGTGGATAGCCAGCCCGGTATCTTAAAATAGTGCTTCTTCCTAATTCCCTCCCAGGTCTGTATCAGTGAATCTCGCAATGTAGGTCTATAGAAATATAAATGTTTCTTGTTTCTGGCATTCCATATGAAAAAATGCCACCCCATCTGAAGATCGTGTCCTTCCAATGTTAGAATTCTCCTGTACTTTAAATTTATCCATTCCTAACCCAAACCAAACTTGTTGCTTTATAATAAGTCTCCCATGCAGGGAGTCCAAAGCTACCTCTACTTCTACTATCCTGAAGTGAAATTAATTTTATCCTCGCCTTTTTTCCTGCCCATACAAACTTCATAGTCATCTTATTTAATTCTTTAAAAAAATTCTTATCTAGTTTTATGGGGATTGTTTGAAATAGATAGAACAATTTTGGCAAAATATTCATTTTAATCGTTGCGATTTTCCCTAATAATGACAGTTGTAACGTCCCCCATCTTTCCAAATCTTTCCCTATTTGTTGTATTAATTTCGTATAGTTATCCTTTTTTAATGCTGAGCATCTTGCTCTTAGCCAAACACCTAGATATTTCACTTTTTTTACAATTTGAAGCCCCATTCTTTTCTCAAGTTCTCCTTTTTCTCTCTGATAAATTCTTAACTAACATTTTAGTTTTTTCTTTGTTAATTTTGAGGCCTGTGACCTCCCCATATTTCTCTATCTCTTGCAATAATATCGATCCAGATTCCAATGGATCCTCTATGACAAATACCATATTATCTGCGAAAGCCTGCAAATTTGAATTCTTCCTATTTAATTTTAGTTCCTTTTATTTCCACATTTAGCCTAATTCTTTGTAGTAGTGTCTCTAGGATCAGGATAAAGAGCAGAGGTGACATTGGACAGCCCTGCCTAACTCCTTTCGTTATCTTAAACAGGTTTGTGGTCTCCCCATTTATTATTACCCTTGCCTTTTGTGTAGAGTAAATCAACTCAATCATCTTTTCAAATTTATCTCCAAATTTCATGGCTTTAATTTGTTGGACCATAAATTCCCAATTCACGTTATTGAAAGCTTTTTGAGCATCCAGGGAGACAAGGGCCACTTTTTTCTCTGGGTGCACCTCATAATATTCCAGTATATTGATTATTATTCTCGTATTATTTCTAATTTGTCTCATAGAGAGAAATCCCTTTTGGTCTGTGTGTATCTTCTCATTTAGTATTTTTTTTATCCATTCTACCATAATATTCATAAAAATTTTATAATCCAAATTTAACAATGAGATTGGTCTATAATTCTTAATTTGTTTATTATCAGTGCCTTCTTTAGGGATCAGGGTAATGTATGCCTCTTTCCATGATTCTGGTACCTTTGCTTCCCTCAAGACTTCATTACATATTTCCAATAGTAATAATTCTATCTAATCTCCTAAGTGTTTATAAATTTCCCCTGGCAACCCATCTGGTCCTGGAGTCTTATTCCTTTTTTGCTTCCGAATTGCTTCTTTAAGTTCGAATAATGTTATTTCCTTATTTAGTACTTCCCTTTCTTCTTTTCTCAATGAGAATGAGAAGAAAAAGAATATATCCAAAAAATTTTAAAAGAATTGGAATTATTTTTTAAAGACAACAAGAAACACTACACCTCATTACAAAACCTCTGGGATACCATAAAAGCATATTTAAGGGGGATTATAATAGCATATATTGCAAAAAGAAATAAAGATAAGTGGAGAGATTATAACATATTGTCTGAAGAAAATAAAAAGTTAGAAAATCAATTACAAACAGATCCTGGGGACAAACAAACTAAAAATAAAATGGTCAAAAATATTTTAAATCCACATAAAGAGTTCTTTTCCTCAGGTTTCTTTTTCTTTTGTTGTTTTTAGTTTCTCCAAATTCAATTTTAAATCCAGTTGTAAAATTTTCTTTCTTGGGCTTTAGTATTTTAACCTCCTCTTTGTTCTTCTCCCTCCATTAACTTTCCCAAGTACCAATTAGCCACTCATTTCTGCTCCGGGACACCTTTTAAGGTTATTAAAATTTTTCTTTTTACCTGTGAGTTGGCCAGTCATTCACCCAGTACCAGCACTCCTTTCAGACACCGCTCCTGCACAAACAACTTAGTCCGGTTGCCCCAGCTTCAGAGCGGTCATTTTTCAATGGCCACAACCCCCACCGCCGGTTTGAAGAGCAGCCTCCAATCTTTTGAGGAACTTGCTTGTTCCTCTTGGTCGTCCGAGGCACCTCTCCTTCACTGTCCCTACAGGATAGTTCTGGTCCGAAGACCCCCCCGATAGCAGTTTGTCCGGCTGGATTTTCGTGGAGCTCATTGGAGCCTGCTATTTCTCCAGCCAGTTCCGCCGCAATGCTTCCGGTTTCTCCTCGGTCTCATACCTTTTTATGTCCCCCTGCCACGGTCCCCTCGCCACGGTCATATGATTGCATTTTCAGCATTCGGCAAACAGGCTTGCATTTATGACTACAATTTGCAACATTTTTGCCAGTTTCTGGTGTTTTTTGCTAGTTTCCAAGTATGAATTTGTTAAAAACCACATGATTTGCTTAATGACCACATGATTTGTCTAACAACCATAGTGACTCACTTTATGACTGTCATAGTGTCTCAACAACCACAACAATTTATGACTAAAATTCTGGGCTCCATTGTAATTGTAAGGACTACCTGTAGATATTTAAATATGTTAGCTATGATTTGAATTCTGATAGTTATATTGCATGGTACATGGAATTATGCCTATTCTTCTACTGCATCTTTGTTTGTCCTCCAAAAAACTGTGAAGTTAACTATTTTAAGGAACAGTATCCCAAGGAGTTGTCAGATGTGTTAGAAAATTAAAAGAAATTAGAAACATATTTAATGATGACTATTCACAAATAGGACGTGGTGGCTCAGTGGCTAAGACGCTGAGCTTGTCGATCGAAAGTCGGCAGTTCAGCGGTTCAAATCCCTAGGGCCGCTTAATAGGGTAAGCTCCTGTTATTTGTCCCAGCTCCTGCCAACCTAGCAGTTCGAAAGCTTGTAAAAAATGCAACTAGAAAAATAGAGACCACCTATTCCGTGCACCTTTAGCATTTAGTCATGCTGGCCACATGACCACGGAGACGTTTTCAGACAGCACTGGCTCTTCGGCTTTGAAACAGAGATGAGCACCACTCCCTAGAGTCGGGAACGACTAGCACATATGTGCGAGGGGAACCTTTACCTTTTTATTCACAAATAGAGAAGTGTTACAGAGAAGAGTAACTTGGATAGTATAATTTTGTTTGTTTATTTAAAAGAATGTACAGAAATTATATTAATCTACGCATTATTTTCATGCATACAGTACATAGGTCCATTAGAAATAATATGCATTGGTATTGTAACGTTACAATATGCATGCCTTAATCATGCATATCTAATTATGAAATGAGCAATTAAGCATGTAATCCAAGTTAGTAATAGCTGGTTGACTCAGTATCGTTGGTTGCTTTCTTTGCTTATTTATCCCCAAAGCATCAGACTTCTGAATCTGTAAACTTACGGATTTTGCTTATGGTTTGCCCCAGCAAAAACTAACATAGGAACTAATAATGAAATGTTAAAATGGGGAATGAAGAAATCAGGATTTTTACATCAATCTCCATTTATGAATGGAAATACCAGAATCAAATCTATTACTATATTCATTAGAATTCCTTCTTCCAACATGTTTATAATTGTATGGTTATTTATTGCTAATATTATTATGTTTTGTTACACTAATTTTATTTTAATTATAAATACCAGCATGAAACAGCATGATTATAAAGCTTTATACAATATGTTTATTTTTTCCAAAGTCCCACTGGTCTTGATACTATGTAATATTCAATATTTTAACATGAAAAATAAAGACATAGTTATGATGTGTCAGTATTTTTATAAAATCATTTATAGCAATATCAATAGCACTTAGACTTATATACCGCTTCACAGTGCTTTACACAGCCCTCTCTAAGCAGTTTACAGAGTCAGCATCTTGTCCCCAACAATCTGGGTCCTCATTTTACTGACCTCGTAAGGATGGAAGGCTGAGTCAACCTTGAGCCTGGTGAGATTCGATCTGTCAAACTGCTGGCACAGTGATCAGCAGAAGTAGCCTGCGTACTGTGCTCTAACCATTGCACCACTGCGGCTCTAATATTTCATTTTTTTCTTACAAAAAAGCAACCTCAGTAAGACTTGTGTTTTTAGTATATTATAATTTTGAGTATGTTTATTCTCTGAAAGTATAGAACATTCTGTATTTATGTACTAGGTGCTTTGGCTGGATTGATAGATATTGCTGCAGATTGGATGACTGATTTAAAGGAAGGCATTTGTCTTAGTGCCCTGTGGTTCAATCATGAACAGTGTTGCTGGGCATCTAATGAAACAACATTTGAAGAGAGAGATAAATGTCCATTATGGAAAACATGGGCAGAATTAATAATTGGTCAAGCAGAGGTAAGTAAAGTCTTTAAAGAGAAATCAGTGCCTTGATAAGAAAACCCTATCTAACAATAGGAAAGTTTTTCTAGATCAATCAGAATAGAGCTGGAAGGGACCTCTAGTTCAACCCCCTGCTCAAGCAGGAGACCCTATACCATTCCAGACAATTGGCTGTTCAGTCTCTTCTTAAAAACCTCCAGTGATGAAGCCCTCACAACTTCTGAAGGCAAGCTGTTCCACTGGTTAATTGTTCTCACTTTTAGAAAGTTTCTCCTTAATTCCAGGTTGCTTTTCTCTAGTTTCCATCCATTGTTTCTTGTCCTATCCTCTGGTGCTTTGGAAAATAAATAGACCCCCTCTTCATTGTGGCAGACCTCCAAATATTAGAATACTGCTATCATGTCCCCCCTAGTCCTTTTCTGTACACTAGCGAGACCCAATTCCTGCAACTATTCTTCATATGTTTTAGTCTCCAGGCTATTTATTTATTTATTTATTTAAAAGATTTGTATGGCTGTATATCTTAAAACAGCTCTGGGAGGTTCGTATTGACAATATAAACCAGAACTATAATATTATAAATTATCAAAAATAAAACCTCGGTGCCTCAGTCATCCCTTTGGGATGCCCCACAATCAATTCCATATATCCTCATTCTTGTCCAACACTGGGATAAAAAGCCAGGTTTTAGTGGCCTTCCAAAAGACAAAATGATACTTTATTAAGCATTGTTTCTGTAGTGGATTAGCTATTTATCACAAAATATTAAAGGGCATTTTTATTAATCATATTTGTGCGATGGGATTTTCAGGGCTGCCATGGATTTTGTTGAATTTTTTTTAGTTAGTAATATATATGTTGTCTCCTTACAGCATCACTAAAACTTACCCTATCATTTTTTTCCTGCATGCTGTAAACCACTTTTTGGACAATAAACACAGGTAATTTTTTTACTTATGGCAGCCTGGTACCAGAATTTCCTTTGTGAAGGAATGTAATTGTAAACTACAACTGCATTGCTTAGCAATAGCAATCCTGCAGTCCGGGTTGCTATTGTTAAAAACAAATCCCAGAATCATTAAGCAAGGCAATTTCCTGCTGGCTTCCCACAAACAAAAACAGTGTGGAAACTGGTAGGAAGTTGCAAGATCCAGGCCAGTAGACAAGTAAGTAGTTGCTCAGGTGGGGAAAAGAGCAAGAGGGTGTGCAAGGAGGCATGATGCAGTGAAGGTCAAGAGCAGGTGTTAGGGTGGTGTGTGAGGCATGGGTTGGCAAGGTTGTGTAAATGTAGAGTGAGAATCAGGGATTCACAAGAACCATGATGTGGTTTGGGGAAGATGTACAAAGCCACCATGGATCTAGCACCGAAGGGGAGAAGGGTGCACAATGGAGAAGATTTATCCCAGTGATTTGGGACTTTCCTTGCCAGGTTCCCCGTTAACATTTGGGAGAAAGCTGCACAGAAGATGACAAATAGTATTATTGTAATTGTGGGGTACTATGGCTGTAAGTGTGAACCAGTTGCCAAGACCCAGATTGGAATGATGTCACTGTGGAGGTAAAGGGACACAAAACTCTTGAAGACCAGTCATAACCACCATACATTTAACACTGTTGTAACTTTAAATGGTTGATGAGCAAATGGTTATAGGTCAAGATCACAGGTCAAATGGTCATAGGTCATTATTTACATTCTAAATAACATGTTTGATCATAAAGTGTGATGTATTTGTAAGCTTGCTTTTAAAGCTGGGAGTCTATTTGAAAAATAAAAAGTGATTTACTAAAGTTTACTTTGTTTGGTTTTAGGGACCAGGTTCCTATATAATGAACTACATAATGTACATTTTCTGGGCTTTGAGCTTTGCTTTCTTAGCAGTTTCTTTGGTAAAGGTGTTCGCACCGTATGCTTGCGGATCAGGGATACCAGAGGTAAGAAATGAATTATAGTTATCCCTAACTGTGCTGAAAATAAATTTATGAAAAATATTGCTGTACATAACTAATGGTATATTGTTGTTTTATAGAAGAAATAAGAAACTAGAATTTGATAAAAGAAATCAGGCTGTCATGAAGATTGCAATTTAGGATAGAAATTTTAAATATTCTCAAATATTATTAAGAAATATATTAATATAGCTCTCGGAAAATTAAAAGAAAATTCTTTTGTTTAATTTGAGAAAAAGTTGTTACCTTACTTAGAAATTTGAATGCCTTATTTTAGCATACTATGATTGTAAAAGCAGATTAACCTATAGTATATGTAGATGTATAATACATTTGGAAGAAAGTAGCAGAAATTCCTTACAATAGATTATCTGTGGTTTTTCTTTGCAATCTTAATTTTTATTTCATGTATACTGAATGGAAAATGCTGTTTGATAAAGGAAGGGATTATTACAGCACACATCAATATTCTGAAAATGAGCTCTTAAAATATATATTAATAGATAATGTATTTAAATAATACATATAAATAATATCTACATAATACAGAATAACAGAACAGAATAACAGAGTTGGAAGGGACCTTGGAGGCCTTCTAATCCAACCCCTTGCTTAGGCAGGAAACCCTACACCACTTCAGACAAATGGTTATCCAACATCTTCTTTAAAACTTCCAGTGTTAGAGCATTCACAACTTCTGGAGGCAAGTTGTTCTACTGATTAATTGTTTTAATTGTCAGGAAATTTCTCCTTAGTTCTAGGTTGCTTCTCTACATGTCAACATATATCTAAATAATCATGTTATATAATATTATATATTATGTTAGAAATTCCACAATAAATATTGTAACATTAATTTATAATTAATTCTGTATGCATAGATTTGGCCAGCCAGATCAGTCAAATAAATAATCCTTCCAAAGACTCAAAAACATTAAGAATTACAAATAACTAAAATAGAGCCATACATTCCGAAAAGGATAAATATTTTGAGAAACATTTCTTCAGAATGTACTTTTCTTTTCTTCTAGATCAAAACAATATTGAGTGGCTTCATCATTAGAGGGTACCTGGGCAAGTGGACATTGATGATTAAAACAGTCACTTTAGTCTTGGCTGTAGCCTCGGGCTTGAGTTTAGGGAAAGAAGGCCCTCTTGTACATGTTGCCTGTTGCTGGGGAAATATCTTTTCGTACCTCTTCCCCAAATACAGCACAAATGAAGCAAAGAAAAGGGAGGTATGACCTTTTTTAACTACAGTTTTTAATTTCAGTAGAACTTGCAAGATATTTCAAATTTTAAAAAATTAAAATTACATATGAACTGTTTTAGTCTTTATTGGTGGTGTTCCAAATATTACATTTTAAATTGGCAAATCTAATTTTTCATGTATAGCAGGACCTTTTTGTTGTAAAAAACATGCTTGTATTAATCCAGTACATACTGTTTTTGTAACATGGAAGCACTGTTATTGACAATAGATTAATTTGATAAGCAGTCAAGACTAAATGTAGAAGTATACACCACAAAGAAACTTTTCTTCTCCCTTACTTCAATAGAAATGTGGTTGCTTTCTGTTGGAAGAAAAGTTTGTATATGGATTTTGCATAATTAAGAAGCATAAGGAGCTTTCATTGATGTGAAGAGGGTTTGTTATTTGAGTACTGTACAGGGCTGTGTACCTATTTGGATCCAAAGTGGAAAAGGTGCTATAGATGGGAATTGAGCTGCTCACTGTCCTTGTCCATTGTTTCATGAAGAAAGACTGCCTTTTCCTGGACTTCTTTGATAGCCATGCAACCCAGAAAAATAAGTGTTTAATAAATGCCACATTATAATATTTAGTATTATATAGGCCAGGTCAAACTCTTTGCACGTAAGCTTAGCATGTTTCATTAATTGGTATTTAGATAATCTAAATCCATCTAATCTGTTCTCTAGGTATTATCTGCTGCTTCAGCAGCTGGAGTATCAGTAGCATTTGGTGCCCCAATTGGAGGAGTTCTTTTCAGCCTAGAAGAAGTATGTATACCCAGTACTGAAAATACCTGGATTTGCTTGTTACTTGTTATAGCCACTTGCAATAGAATGAAAGAAAAATTGTACCATTTTATAAAAAAAAATTCTAGAGACAATTCCTATTTGCCATAGGTTCTTCCCCCCCCCCCAAAGTTTTTTATTTTTAAAAAACATATCAATGTGTGGCACCTGAGTGTCACACATTTTGGTACAAATAAAACAATATTTATCACATTTAACAAGCTTATATAGTTCTAATAATAATACACATTTTATGTTAAATTATAATCTTTCATTATTTAGTTATTCAAAATTTCAATATGTTATTTTTATGCCAATCACCATATTCTGAATGTCATACCTTTTAATTCAAATAAAGTATTGATCATATTTATTACATTTAGCTAGCTTATGTAATTCTAAAAATAGTACACATATTTAAGTTACATTATAGTCTTCCATTATTTAGTTATTCAAATTATAATCCTTAATTATTTAGTTATTTAATATTGCGATGTTATTTTTATGCCAATCACTATATCCTGCATGTCCTACATTTTAATGCAGATAAAATATTATCAGATAAAATAGTATTAATTATATTTGTTTCATTTAACACTCTTAAATAATTCTAATAATAATATGCATAGTTATGTTAAATTATAGTCTTTCATTTCAATGTATTATTTTTATGCTAATCAATTCTAATAATACAAACATTTATGTTAAATTATAATCTTCCATTATTTGCTTATTCAATTTATAATCCTTCATTATTTGATTATTCAATATTTCAGTGTTATTTTTATGTCAATCATCATATTCTACATGTCATACATTTCAATACAAATAAAATATTATAATCATTTGACAACCATGCACATATTCATATTGGATTATAATCTTTCATTATTTGGTTATTCAGTAGTTCAATATATTATTTTTATGCCAGTCACCATATTATTTTAACATACTTGATAAAGCCATCATTCAAATTCTGATTTCCCCTCTTATTATTACTTCTTATTATATAAAAATGTGTATTTTATTAATCCCCTTCCCTCTAGTTTCCATCCCTATTCTAATTTTGGTTATGCCACTACTATATTTAAACATATTCCCTTTCTAGCCCTCATCTCTTACCCGCTTCAAGCTTTAATTGTTCGTTTCTTAGCTTGCCTCCCATATTCCTCTCTTGGATTTTTATTTCTATCTACTTCCACATCTTGACTACTCATTTTAAACATTTCTCCCTTCTCTGCCCTTATCCATTGTCTAGCTTTTGAAATATTTACTCTTGCTCCTCTCTCTCTTCCAGAAAAATCTTCCTGATTCTCCGGTTCCTTTTTAATTTCCTTAGAATACTCTCCCCTTGGCTTATTTCATCAATCCTTATTATTTTTGTTATTATCTCCTTCTTATCATCTTGTTTCATTTGTTTTGTCTGTTCCGTTTTTTCATCTATACTTTCATTTGGCTCCTCCTCTTCATGGGCGTCTTGATCACTCTTTGTCCTTTGTATTATATTTCCCAGCTTTTCATCTATGCTCTCTATTCGGTTCATAATTTCCTTGTGGGTTCTTATCAGTATCTCCCTTGTACTTTGAATTAACGACGCCATCTCTTCCCAAATTCCACTCATTTCTTCTTGATGAAGCATCTCGTTAAATTTTATTGTGTCCCTCTTTTGTCCAATAATCCAAAAGCCATATTTTCAAACTTAAAGTCACTCCTCAAAAAATTCAATATTCTTAATTCTTTGTATCCCACAATTGATCAACCTGTTCCTCTGGATAGTCTCATACATTTTCCAGAACCTCCTTAAATCCCTCTATAGATTCCATTTTGTGTTGTAATCTTCAGGGGTCATTTTAATGATAGTGTCTTTCTTATTCTCACATTTAAGTCTCCAGTAATCATTTCCAAGATTTTGGGAATGTGTTATACTTCCTTTCGTCAGCAGGTGGCACTTTTAGTTTAAATTTCAATGTTAACCAATTTTTCCAGTTTTCTACAATGTAAAAATCATGTTAATTTTTAACTAGATAATTCCAGCATTTCAAAATGCCTATCCAAAACAACATCTGTCCAATTTAAAAGTCCAATTTTCTGTATTTTTAACGATTTTTTTGCCTTTTCCCCTTTAATTTTTTTTTCCTTCAGTTTTAAATTTTTCCTCAGAGTGTTAAGTCGCTGCTGCTTTAAAAATAGTTATGAGCCTCTCTTTTCTGGATATTCTTTTGGGGCTAAAATTTGAATAAAAGGATTCTTCTCACCCAGTTCCAGGCCCTGTTCACCAACTCTGCTCCAGCACAATTCTTAGATCTTCCTTGGCTTTGTGGCAGCCATCTTAGACTGCCTCTTCTCCTCGTTGTGGCATAGAGGGAAAAGCCCCGCGATTCAGCAGGAGAGTTGCGATCTCTCCTGCGACCTCTCAGAGCGACCCTCCTTAGCTTCGTCACCCCTACAAGGTGGCTTTGGCTCCTTTCAGAGCCCACAAACAGGGAGAAGCAAGCACAGGAACAGAGAGCTTTGTTTCTTGTGACTGGTAGTGCCATGACGTCAGCAGGAAGACCCTATTTGCCATAGGTTCTTAATGCAGGAAAATCTGTACACTATAACATTAATCATGAATTAATTCTTGTTATCAATGATCAATCATAGCTAGCAATAGTTTGTATTCATTGATGTTAAAGGTTTTATTCTGATGATCATTTAAAAACCTAAATTAAATAGCTTTCCACTTAATATGTGAGATAATATCTTGGTTGTTATAGAACAATACCTACAAAATGTAAATAAGCATTCTACCTTATGGCACAAGTCATTCTCTAACGAATTTTAAGTGCTGCAGCATAAAACTTGACAGTGTTGTAGGTTATAGCAAGATTAATATCTGCAAACAGCAGGGAGGTGTAAAATTGTCCTTTGCACCCTGGGGATTAAGCAGTAACGCTGAGATCTGGCCAGTATGAATGTCTCTGTAAGGAGCCAGGTTGGTATAGTGGTTAAGGTGTTGCCCTAGAAACCAGGATATTGTAAATTCTAGTCCTTCTTTAAGCATGAAAACCATCTGAGTCGCTTTGGGCCAGTCGGCCTCTCTCAGCTCAGTCCATCTCACAAGGTTTTTGTGGGGAAAATAGGAGGAAGAAGTATTATCTGTGTTTGCTGCCTTGAGTTACTTATAAAATAATAAATATTTTATAATTTAAAAAAAATCAAATAAATAAATAAAGCACTGGAGGAGTACATGCTCTGTTGTTTCTACATGTCCAGAGTCACAGGAGTCCTGTCTATCCAGCTCAAATGGATTCTTTTGCCAGCTCAAAGATTCTTTTGAGTCTAGATACTTGGAGGTTGCTGAAACATCCCAGGAAAGGCACAGTACCTGTTCGATTCATTGGCAGTAAAGTTTGGAGATCTGGTTAGGTCCACTTGATGCTCTGTGTCAACAAACTACTTAGAATAAAGTAATCTTGCCCATAGATCCGTTTATATTCTCTTTTTTCTGTCTTTATAGGTTAGTTATTATTTTCCATTGAAGACTTTGTGGAGATCATTTTTTGCTGCTTTGGTGGCTGCGTTTGTTTTGAGATCCATCAATCCTTTTGGAAACAGTCGCCTGGTTCTTTTCTATGTTGAATATCACACTCCATGGTATCTATTTGAACTATTGCCCTTCATCCTTCTGGGTGTATTTGGTGGACTGTGGGGAGCATTTTTCATCCGTGCCAACATTGCTTGGTGCCGTCGACGGAAATCAACCAAATTTGGAAAGTATCCAGTTCTTGAGGTTATTATTGTAGCAGCAATAACAGCTGTCATTGCTTTTCCAAACCCCTATACCAGAGTCAACACCAGTGAACTAATTAAAGAACTTTTCACAGACTGTGGGCCTTTGGAGTCATCCTCCCTTTGTGATTATCGAAATGACATGAATGTCAGTAAAATAGTGGATGACATTCCTGACCGTCCAGCAGGCACTGGAGTATATTCAGCAATATGGCAGCTGTGCTTAGCTCTTATATTTAAGATTATAATGACAGTCTTCACTTTTGGTATTAAGGTAAGATGAAACAAACTTTTCTCCATTGTTTTGGTCTCTCATTTTTCTTTCTGCAGTGCTCTAATTAGTTCTCCATCTCTCTACTGGCAATTGAACAGAACTAATTTATTTCCATAAGATAAATTGTTTACAGGTAGCCCTTGATTTATGACCATTATTGAGCCCAAAATTTATGTTGTTAAGTGAAACATTTAAGTGAGTTTTGCCCCATTTTGTAACCTTTTTTTGTCACACTTATTAAGTAAATTAAGTGAACAGTTGATAAATTAGTAACCTGGTTATTAAGTGAATCTGGTTTCCCAATGACTTTGCCTGTCAAAAGGTTGCAAAAGGTGATCATATGACCTTGGGACACAGCAACGGTCATAAATATGAACCAATTGCCAGGCATCTGATTATATGATATGGGGATACTGCAAAGGTGGTAACTCTGGAAAACAGTCATAAGTCACATTTTTCAGTCCTGTTGTAACTTTGAATGATAACTAAATGTTAACATGCTTGTAAAGAAGACACAGAAGAGGCTTTACTTCCTGAGAATGCTCAGGAAGATAAATCTATCTCAGCATCTACTTCTGTATCGCAGCACCATTGAGAGTGTCCTGACATATGGAATTCTTGCATGGTATGGGAGCAACTCTGTAGCAGACAAAAAACCTCTACAGAAAATCATTAAAAACTGCCCAGAATATTATTGGACTCCAGCTACCAGCCCTGGATGACATCATTGAATCTCGCTGTTTGAGGAAGTTGCATAACATTCTCAGAGATTCATCCCATCCTGCTTACAATCTTTTTGGACTGTTGCCTTCTGGCAGAAGATACAGAACAATTAAAACTCAGACCACATGTTTTCTGAATTGTTTTTATCCCAGAGCTATAATTGCACTCAACAATGAACTAAAGGGTCAGTGAGCTGTTGGACAGTATTATTTGGTCTGTTGTGTGATGTTTGGGTGGTTTAGGGGTGGAGAATTGTGGTGGGTGGAAGTGTGTTTGAGGATTGTTATGTGTGTTGGACCTGGTCTTTGGGTGTTAAATGAATTTCATTGGGTATACTGTGTATAAATGTACAATGACAATAAAGTTGTTGTTGTTGTTATTAAATGAACTGTTGTAAGCCAAGAACTACCTGTATTGCTTTGAAATAATGTATTTTTGGATAAGTTGATGTAAGATTTCAGGGTCTTGTGCACTCTTCACTCATGCTTGTATAGTACTACTACGGTTCAAACCTTTATATTTATTTAGCAGCATATTCCAGCTAGCTGGATGATGAATGAGCACAGTCAAGACTCTAAAAGTCAAAGGATAATTCTGGATAAAAAGCTTATTCTGATTTTGGTCATATAATTCTAAAATTCTGTCTCTTAACAGAAATGCCAAAGAAACAGGCTTTGTCATCTTATTTACTGGTTCCCTGATTGTTTCATCTCCAAGCCAGTTTTTAATTTCAGACTAACATTATTTTTAATTTCTTAAATTTTTTAAAATTATTGTCAGTCCACGTCATCATGACTGTCATTCCGGTGGGAACGAAGGGAGACAGAGTGTGCAGCTCATGTTCCTGCCTGGATATCTTGCCTTGCCGTCACTTGCCTCCTCCTGCATACAGACAGTGGAATCCTCTTCCTTCAGCTGTTCACAGGGCCTCCAGCTGAGGGCGGATAGGACTGCACTTGCGTAGATGAGGTGCCGGCTGCGTTAGCCAGCATTAATGGAGGCTTACCAGACCTATCCCGATCGGAACAGCTCCAACGAACCAGGACTAATTGCACTGAATTACTGGCCAGAGGAAGGCAACTGGAGCCCTCCAATCAGCACAGGGATTTTGGGTGGAATCTGGGGGAGGAGTAGCGCTAGGTTTAAAACAGGAAGGGAAAGCACGATAAGGTTAGAGCTGACAATATTTCACTGTAATTGCACCAGGTGATTGTCGGAGCGTGCCGAATTTAGGAAGATTAAAACTTTAGAACAACATCCACCCTGTTGTCTGCGATTTATTTTCTTATCCTGATTCGGAACCTGACAATTATTTTGTACTTTGTAGAAAGTTTGCTTCCAGACAGTATGGTGGAAAACATGCTATGTTAATGTGCTAATTCTGTTACGCTGAAAAAGCATATTGCTAGGATGTTCACATACACAATGTCTGAGGCACTGCCACTGAGGTATGTGAGGGAGATAAATATGCATGTATAGGAAACGATGAGTCGATATGGCAAGAATTACTGGTGACAATAGTTTTTACAGGCTAGTCAAGTCTTTTATAGGCTATTTGTCTCTGCTTGCATTGCATGTTTCTGATTCTCTTCTTCAGAAATGTTTGTTCAAATGTGGCTTGTAGGTGTTCTGTTTCTGAATTCTTTATACAAGCAAATTCTTCCATAGCCTTTTCAAAAATCTGAAAAAGAAGATACTCATTCTTCTAAGTCACAATCTTCCTTGACATTTTGTTGTTTTAGGTTCCATCAGGCTTGTTCATACCCAGTATGGCCATTGGAGCAATAGCTGGTAGAATTGTTGGAATTGCTGTAGAACAATTGGCTTATTATCATCACGACTGGTTTATCTTCAAGCAGTGGTGTGAAGTTGGAGCAGATTGCATAACTCCGGGACTCTACGCTATGGTTGGTGCTGCTGCATGCTTAGGTAATTATTAACAGCCAATGGTCAGCCAATTTTACGTTACAAGTGGATACAAATATTTGACCTGATTGTTGTCATACAAAAACATTTAACTGTAGAAAACTATAATGGTATGATGTGGAAGGATGCCTGTACCAAAAAATAATTGCCATTGTGAGTTGACCAGTCACAACTACAAGTAGTCCTTGACTTACATTTAGTGATCGGTTGAAATTACAATGGTACTGAAAAAATACGACCATTTTTACACTTATGACTGTTACAGCATCCTCATGGTCATGTGATCAAAATTCAGATGGTTGACAACTGATTCATATTTATGACATTTGCAGTGCCTTGGGAGTCATGTGATCAGCTTCCGTGACCTGATAAGCAAAGTCAATGGGGAAAGTAGATTCACTTAACAACTGGGTTGCTAATGTAACAACTGCAGCGATTTATTTAACAACTATGGCAAGAAAGGACGTGAAATGGGGCAAAACTCACTTAACATGTTTTACTTAGTGACAGAAATTTTAGGGTCAATTGTGGTCGTAAGTCAAGAACTACCAGTATTCCTTTACCTTTACACCAGCTGGAGAAGTTGTTACTTGATATACTTTTTAGAGCCTTTGGATATTCCTTGCCATTCCATTTACTTTTTTTTTTCTTTTAAAGAAGTGGTATGCTGTACAGTAGTCACTTACCAAGTACAGCCCAGAAGCAGGTTGGAAATAAAGTTGAAGCTTTAAGCTAATGCTTGGCAGCATGCTATCTGCATGCCTAATTCTTTTTAAATATTGGAATCTTGAAAAAAATAAAGCAAATTAATAATTATCCATTAGGAGCAAGAAAGATCCCTATAAACCTCAGAGGTGGTATATTTGGAACCTAGATTTAGCAATTTCCTCAAGTTTTACAGTGCAAATCTAAGCATAATCTAAGTAATTCAACAAAACTACTTTGCTCCTTGATACTGTGACCCAGCTGCTTAAAGGTTTGTCAGATATGGTTGCTTTGAGCACCTCTTAGGATCTTTTAGAAATGTAAGATTTGGCAGAGTTCTTTATTAAAATATTTGTAGAGCTATACTAAGTGTGTGTATAGAAGTTCAGTGGAATTTTCTCACAAATAAGCACTGGCAGGGTTGCGATTTAATTTTGACCCCACAGTTAAATGGCAGTGTAGTACTTAACCATCTTCCTTGCATGTTTCTATAGTTGTTGTTAATTTGTTTAGCTGCTGTCTCTGAGGCATAATTTGGTAGTTGATACCTAGAAATTTTGATGCATTTCACAGCATGCTGATTAAGCCATTTTTATTTTTATTTTTCCTTCCAGGTGGAGTGACAAGGATGACTGTATCTCTAGTGGTTATTGTGTTTGAGTTAACAGGGGGACTAGAGTATATTGTACCTCTTATGGCTGCAGTAATGACGAGCAAATGGGTTGGAGATGCTTTTGGCAGAGAAGGCATCTATGAAGCACACATACGTCTGAATGGATATCCTTTCTTGGATGCTAAGGAAGAATTTACTCATACAACCCTGGCTGCTGATGTCATGAGACCTCGAAGAAATGATGCTCCATTGGCAGTATTAACACAGGATAATATGACTGTGGATGATATTGAAAATTTGATCAATGAAACCAGCTGTAATGGTTTTCCTGTAATAATGTCAAAAGAATCCCAAAGATTAGTAGGATTTGCACTAAGGAGAGATTTGACTATTGCAATAGGTAATTGCTTTTCATTAGCTGGAGGATATCTGTTATTTTTCCAAAGAGTAACAGGAAGGCAGTCATAGCAGAAGTATAGAAAGTATACATGACCCTGAGGAAGGAAATGGGGACATGGTATTCAAAGAGCAGATAAGCTTGGTCTCGTGTATTTTGGACGTGTCCTGCATTCCTTCTATTTCCTTACCAAATGGAAAAGAACCTTCAATGAATTATTTTTATAGATAATACACATCTAAATCAAATATACCTATTCTATCATTGCAAAGTTGTTTTAAGGACAGTGCAGGTATGATAGTTCAGATGAAATGCTTGGTAGATCTTTTGCCATACAGAATTCTGAATAGAACATAAGAATTTCAGAATAGACCCTGGTGAAGTTGTCCTTCTGTGGCCTTGTGATAGCCAAAAGAGATTTAATACATTTTAAGGTTAAGATATTTATATAGTAACTAGATAGTTGTAGCCATTTCTTACTTACAAGACCTTCTTTGAAAGATTGGGACTTCCTTTTTATAAAAGATTGTTGCTATGGCCACATTGTCATATGAGTTACTCGTCGCTGGGATTCTGTGTAGAAGCAGCTTTGTTTCCATTGCTTTTCTTGATGTGAACAATGCTGCTATATTAATGTGGCTGGAGAGCTGAAACTGAATCTGTGTAAGGTAAAATTGCATCTGATTGGAATCTCACAAAAATCTCAAAATCTCAGCTTCTCCAGGAAAGTGCTCCTGATGGTTATGAGCATGCACTTCGGCATTTAAATTGCATAAAATGCATTTAAGTTCGCCTGATCCGCCAGTTGCGACCCTTTCTGAACCGCAACGCCTTGCGCACAGTCACTCACGCCCTTGTCACCTACCGACTGGACTACTGCAATGCTCTCTACATGGGGCTCCCCTTGAAAAGCACCCGGAGGCTCCAGCTGGTCCAGAATGCGGCCGCGCGGGTGGTTATGGGCGCAACTCGTGCCCATGTGACACCCCTCCTGCGCGAGCTGCACTGGCTCCCAGTGATCTTCTGGGTGCGATTCAAGGTGTTGGTTACCACCTTTAAAGCTCTCCATGGCATTGGACCTGGGTACCTTCGAGACCGTCTTCTGCCACCAGTAGCCTCCCACCGGCCAGTCCGCTCCCACAGAGAGGGCCTCCTCAAGGTGCCATCGGCCAAATTATGTCGGCTGGGGGAGGGCCTTCTCTGTGGGAGCCCCTGCCCTTTGGAATGAACTCCCCCCCAGAAATTCGCAAAATCTCTGATCTCCGTGTATTTCGCTGTGCCCTCAAAACCATGTTCTGCCAGGCTGGGCTATCAATATAAAGATTTTAATTGGTTTTAATTGGGATTTTAAATTCGGGGTTTTATAAATTGGGCCTATTATTTAATAATTTTAATTATTTTTAAATATTGTCTGTCGTTGTGTTTTTAATTAGGTTGTACACCGCCCTGAGTCCTTCGGGAGAAGGGCGGTATAGAAATAAAATTAATAAATAAATAATAAATAAATATCCAAGACCTGGAAATCCAACAGAACTAGCAGGTCCTAAAATAATCCTTCTCAGCAGCCAAACCCCTTTTATAAACCGTTGAGAGACTACAGTTTATAATTATTTCTAAATTACAAAGAGCACTAACTTCAACATGCTTTAACACTCTGCACACAGTAGTTTTGTAGGGCCAATACAAAAAAGTCCCATGTTGGCTAAGATTGTGTTTATAAGCCATTGCTAAGCAAAGCAGTTATTAAATGAGTCATGTCTGATTTTACAACCTTTTTTTTTTGCCAAGGTTCAACAAATCGCCATAGTTGCTAAGTCAATCATATCATTGTTAAGTGAATCTGGCATTCCCCATTGACTTTGCTTGTTAGAAGCCATCCACAAAGGTTACAAATGGCAGCCATGGGTCCCAGGATGCTGCAACCATTGTAAATATATGCTGGTTGCCAAACACCAAATTTTGATCACAGGACTGGGGATGCTGGAACAGTTGTATGGGCAAGGACTGGTCTTAGGTCACTTTTTTCAGTGCCATTTTAACTGATTAGTTGCTAAACAGTTAAAGAGTTAATAAGTCAAGAACTATCTGTACAGATACAGGTAAGACCCGCCTTATTACTTCTTACATGGTAAAATATCCTGGAAATTCTTTTGTTGGTTTTTTTTTTTAATGAAGAATATGATTCATTATTTTTAACATAGATACGTTTTATTATCCTGCCAGTAAAATTGGGCACATTTATTATATATTGACAAACCCACCATCAGTTGTAATATTTTATCTTGTTTTGTTTATGCTCTATTTTTGTGTTCATTTTTTAAATTCTGGTTAGTGACCATAATATAATAAAAATATTCATTAACCCATTGGAATTTAGCCAATTAAAACCTCTGGAGACACAGATTTAATCCTGAATTACCTCCTAAATTAGTTGTTCCATCTGTATATGTAGGTGGAGTCATAGTAGGGAGTTAGCTGTGGGGGTATCTGGATGAGAGGCTATTTCATTTTATTAGTGTAAGTGCAATTCGCTTCCCTTAATCTTAGCTTAACTATTCATAATATTTAAAGCCTCAAATCCCCGTTATTTATTAGATCAGATCTGTGAATCTACAAAATATAAAGAATTTCTAGAGCCTTCTTTGGACTGCTGCTGATCTTAGATACTGGTCCAAGTCAGATTTCTTTCAGAAGGCATTCTTCTCTGTTAATGTTTTCCAATTTGGTATTTCTAGTGTTTTAAAATGTTGTGCAATTTAGGATTATTCTTTTTTTTTTTTTTTTTTATTGAAAAGGTTTTCAAATACAAATTTTTCCCCCTTTTTCCCCACCCTCCCCCCCCTCCCTAACCCCCCCTCCCCACCCTTCCCCCCCTGTGACTTCTTCGTAACAAAAAAAACCCCTAATTCATAACAGATTACTTACTCCCTCCTTAAAATACTGACCTTTACTTGCTAAAAGTATTATAAATCCCCCTTTATCCATACATTTCAGAAAAGAAGAAGAGAAAAAAAAAACAAAAAAAAACAAACACATTATACTATAACTATTATAAAATAACTCTAATTTAGCATAATAGTGTTTTATATCTATGCATTATTGCAACAATTCAAAACCACCTTCCACTTTAAAACTATACAATAAGTCCTACTTTAATAACATTTCAAAGCGGGCTCCCCATAAAATCTAATTTAACATTTATTCCACTCTATCCATTTCCTCCACTCCCCTAAATGTATCACTTAAAAATCCCTTTTCTTAAACTAATCAGTCTGTAGCTAGCTTATTCACCCACTGTCTTACAAATTTACCATACACAACAATTCTTGATATCTTTAATTCACTGCCCACACTACTTAAAAATATATATATATATATATTCCATTATATCTAAATAAAAAAAGAAAAGACAATAACTTTAAATTTATAGTCCATATAATATCTTCTTGAAGTCAAGAAGACTTCAATTTAGGATTATTCTTAATTAGGCCGCCTTGGAGATTTAGTTGGAAGGAGGCATTCAGTACATTCTTATTTAACTTGTATTTTTTCCTAATACTTCACAAGTTTTTCATACCTCCCCTTTATAAAGCCAGTTGCAGTACAACTACTAACCAGAGTAACATATCTCTCTGCCTCTCCTGTAATGGTATTTCTTAGGACAGCTTCACTCTTTGATAATACCAAGACTTTGATCATAACAACATTGCTTTTTAATTTGGGGAAAATATAACTAATTTTTTAAAAAAATCTGAATTTCAGATGGATTTATTTGTGATTATCTATTGTTCAAATTTATCTGCATATCTCATAGAAACACTTAAAGCATTCTATTCAGTTTCTCAAAATTGAATTCTCAAAATTGATGTTTTCCAATTTGGTATTTATAATATAATTTAGGATTATTCTTAATTAGGCCACCTTGGAGATTCAGTTGCAAGGAGGCTGAGACCAGATAGATATATAGATACAGTGCAAGTGTCATTAATAGACTAGCAAGAGAAAGGAGCTGCTGAAAAGATAGCAGGAAAAAAAACTCATGAAAAGGGAAAGGAAGGGAAGGATCATTCACTAAAGAAGCAGATTGTTATTGGGGCTACTTTTTATCATATCGTTTAAAGCCCTTGACTTTCCCATGCGTACCCATTTCTCATGGGTACATACAGATAGAATTCCTAGGGAGAGAATCATTGCATGGCCTGATATGCTATCAAATTTTTGATATATATATATATATATATATATATATATATATATTAATTTGATTTATATGCCACCCTTCTCCGGAGACTCAGGGCGGCTTACAATGTGCTCAGCAATAGCCTTCATCCTTTTTGTATATTTATACAAAGTCAGCTTATTGCCCCCACAACTGGGTCCTCAATTTACCTACCTTAGAAAGGATGGAAGGCTGAGTCAACCTTGAGCCTTGGTGAGATTCGAACCCTGCAGTAATTGCAGGCAGCTGGTCTTAATAACCAGCTTAATAACAGGGTGCCTTAAACCACTGTACTACCAAGGCTCTTATCCATATATGGGTGTTCAGAAGAGAAAATTAATTTGAAATAATAATACACACATGAAGCAATTGGCTGAAATCTAGCAATACTTTGCTTTTTTTAAAAAAAAAATCCAATCCTTCATACTGATTTTTCTTTTTTGTTCTTGTTGAAGAAAGTGCCAGAAAGAAACAAGAAGGCATTGTTGGCAGTTCCAGAGTCTGTTTTGCCCAGCATACCTTATCACTTTCAGCAGAAAGTCCTCGACCTTTGAAGCTTAGGAGCATTCTTGATATGAGCCCTTTTACAGTTACGGATCACACACCAATGGAGATTGTGGTGGACATATTCCGCAAACTGGGACTAAGGCAATGTCTTGTAACACACAATGGGTGAGTTCTTTATTGAGAAAAATGTCTTTTGTACCCTGCCAAGATTTTGTTTTCCCCAGATTGTTTTATTTATTTTTTTTATTTTATTTTGAATTTGTATACCGCCCTTCTCCCTGAGGACTCAGGACGGTGAACAGCCAAGTAAAAACATCAAATACAAATATTAAAATACAGTTAAAATATACATATATAAATTTGGCCCCATTAATTAAAAACAATAAACAAAACAGTTAAAAACACTTAAAAAAATTAGGCCAGCCCGGCTTCCTGGAAAAGGAAGGTTTTAAGGGCACGGCGGAAGACACCGAGGTCTTGGATTCTCCTTATCTCTGGAGGCAATTGATTCCAGAGGGTAGGTGCCCCCACAGAGAAGGCCCTCCCCCTGGGGGTCACCAGCCTGCACTGTTTGGCTGATGGCACCCCGAGGAGGCCCTCTCTGTGGGAGCGCACGGGTCGATGGGAGATCGTCGGTGGCAGCAAGCGGTCTCGAAGATAGCTAGGCCCTATGCCTAGCTATCTTGTTTAATGGTTCTTTCAGACTTTGTTAAAAATGTTAGTCTTGCAGATTGTATTTGCTCCACCCATAACTTTATTTTTCAAGTAAAAATAAAAAATTAGAAGAGCTCCAAGTTCCCTTCCAATTCTATTATTCTGTTTCTATGTAAGCGGTCCCCAACCTTTCCATCTTGGTGAACTGGGCCAGCGTGGGGGCCGGTGTGAGTAGCAGGCATGGGCAAGCGCCCCTCTGCTCGCGCGAATTGTGCTTTATTCATGAGTGGAGAGCTTGCACACAAAACTCCACTTGCATGCAAAGCTCCACTCACATGAGTGGAGAGTGCTCAAGCATGAAGCTCCACTCACAAGCGGAGAGTGCTTGTACACAAAGCTCCATTTGCGTGAATGGAGCTTCATGCACAAGCACAAGTGCCCGCCACATAAGTGCTGTCCGCTTTTGTGAGCGGAGGTTCGTGTGCAAGCACAAGGGCCCACCGCTTGCGTGAGTGCAGCTTCACATCCATGGACTTTCCTGCCGCTTACGCGAGTGGAGCTTCACACGCACGCTTGCCCATCACTTGTACGGCCTGGTTTCAAACAAGCTGCAACCTGGCAGTGGCCATTCCTGTTCTATATAATTTCTTGGAACTTTCTTGAATCTCTTAGTCAGCTTTTAAAAGCAAGTAAGCTACTGTGATGTTTATTGAGTTTTCCTTATAGTTTGGAATATACTAGATTGCATTATCATATTAAGTTCATCGGAAACTTGGTCATTCTTCTAGTGTATATTTAAAGTATTTTAAATAGATAACTGTTTACAATTGTAAAATTACAATACATTTGAAACTATTTTTGTTCTGCATCATTTTATTTAAAAGATACTAAAAAGCCAGTATGGTAAAGTAAAATGTTGGAATATAATCAGTTAAGTCTAGGTTCAAGTTTCTACTCAGTCAGGGAAGTCACTATGTATTTGGAGGTAGCTATTCATATCAATCTCTCTCCCAGGCTGTGGTTGTGAGGATGAACTGTGGAGACAAGTGTGGTTACCAAGGTTGAGCTTCTGCAATCTTTTTTTCTGTCAAAAACCACTTAATTTCTTAGGGTCAGTATGATTGTTATCACTAAGGTGAAATAACTCATCATTGGGGCTAGAGTAAAAATGGTCATTGAGCCATTTACTATTCTTATTTTGACAAGTGTTTCCCCATTCCCTGCAAACTGCCATTTTTTATTTCTTATTCTCTACTTTTCTACACTGCGTAGTCTACACAGAATATTTTTGAAATTTACCCAAGCATTTCAAATGCGCCTACATCTACAGGTTGGCCTTCCATCCCTTAGAAGATATCCACCTCTCCTGTGTGATTTTTAAAAAGCCATTGTTTCCAGTTTAATACTTCCAGATGTTGGACTACACATTCCAACCAGCTATTGGCCACAATGGGTTGAATTGAGCTTTGGTATAACTTGCAGTCTCTGCAAATCTATTAGAAATATGAAATTTACATGGCTATTTTTTTTTAAAAAAAAAAAAGTTTGGTTGTCCTTTTACTTTATTTTTTAAACATTGTTTTCTAAAAAGAAAACCTTATTGAGACACGCCCCCCCAAATAGGACTGATTTCAAAACTCCATGGTGAGTTTCCAGTTTTGATACCTGTTCCTGATTTATTTCGTTGCTGAGTATTTCCAGATTTCTGCTTTCTATCCTAAGATTAGTCTTTTACCTAAAGATGCAAGACCATAATCTGCCAGTCATTTCTATCCTAAAGCTGTGACAGAGGAGGAAATTTGTTGAACATTGTAAATCATCTTCCATGTCTTTCATATATAGAAATAAAGCATCGGTTAAATGTTGTGTTTATCTATGTAGCTTTTTTTGATATGATTCCATGCAGATAGATACCTAGAAAGCATTTCTATTGACAGGTCTCTCTCTGATCATCAGTGCATCAGATTGTAATTACATTTTTTTGAATAATTTTTTTAAATTTTTTAAGACACATAAATATACAAAATATCTTTTCAGAACGAGCCATTGATCCGGTCATAAATAAGTACAATTACTAATTCCTCTTTAACAAAAGCTTTCCCCAAATACCCACTAATAACCATCTTTTTTTAAAAAAAGAAGGAAAAAAAAGAAAAAAATTATCCAATTTATATTATTTTACACAAATCAAGTACCTTTCTATTATTTCACCACAAATCTTAATTTTCAAATAACACAACTTAATATTCTCTAACATTATTGCCATAAATTCTATCTAATAAAAAAAAATTCTTAAAACCTATTACACTGATCTTAAAATATTTAATTCAATATCATTTCAATTTCTTTTCCTTTTAATATGGATGAATATATCTGAAAAGTATAAATCATCAAAGTATTTACGCAGTATTTTAACTATTAGCATTTATCATCTTCATTTTACTATTTATTTCAGCTTAACCCTTTTAATCACAACATAATCATCTCATTGTTAATATTAATTCCAGTATGGTCATCTTTATTCTAAAAGTTTATCCCAGTATATAATCTTCATCTTAATCATCTTCTTTTGGCTGTTAATCACAGCATAAGCATCTTAAGTTTTACTGTTACACAGTATAATCATCATTTTTACTGTCAATCCCAGCATAATTATTTTTATCTTTACTGTTATACCCAGTATAATCATCTTATTTTACTGTCAAACCCAGCATAATTGTCTTTATTTTTACTGTTATACCCAGTAAAATCATCTTTGTTTTGCTATGTCTATCCCAGCCATAATCACCTTAGTTGCTGCTTATCCCAGCATAATCACCCTTTTTTTTAATTTTACCATCCATCCATCTATACATTACTTATTCATGTTCAATCACATTATCATTATCATCTTTGTAAGAATTTAACATTGAGGCTTAATTCTTACTCCAAACACATCCTTATGTAAATTAATAGATTTCTGTTAGTATATTCTGTTCCTCTCATATTCTAACTTTCTTCTTTATTTCAATTTTTTATATGCTATATCAAATTCTTCTCATATTCTTATTCATTTTTATTCATCTATAAAAACCTCCTTTTTATTATTACTGTCCATCTATACATTGCTTTATTTTTAATTACATTGTTTCTACTTTTTTCCAGCCGTGTGTGTATCATTCCTCATTTCCTTGTCTGTTAGCATATATTTCATTTCAACTTCAATGTTCACAATTTAATTCTCCATGTGTCAGTTTAGTTCTTTTTCTTACTTCTATTTCAAGCAAATCACATCAATTTTCTTCTTTTGTTCCTGTGCCATTTGACTTCTTTTGTTCCTGCACCAATTAGTCCGATTGTAAGAGTTCCATTATATTTTCTCTTATTTTTCCCCCCCAAAGTCAAGCCGCCTGCAGACAAAGAAAAAACAGCTCCACCGCCAAAATCCCACAGTTGTTATCTGTAATATTCACAATGTTCCCAAACAAGGAGCAGGTTACAATGTTTCTTTTTAAACCAGAAGGTGTCATTCTACAATCCACAATTTTCTTTAGTCATGCAAATCGCCATTTTGTTTCAATTATATCACGTTCCAGCTTGATTTTCTCCTTCTGTATTCTAAAGATAATAATTCTTCTTTTTCTTCTTTTCTTTAAAATCCAATAAAAATTTAAAGCTTGTTCAATTTTGAACCAAGTCTCAATGTTTATTTTTCCAATTTAGTCTATTCAAATATCAATTTTCAGTCGGGTCTTTTTCTTTTCTTTTAAAAATTTCATCTTAAAATCTTCTATGCCCCATAGCTCCTCAGCCGCTGTTTTAAGGCTAGGGGTCTAACAAATAAAAAATAACCATTACTCCAAACGTTGTTTCAAGCCTGGGTTGGTTGTCACTCACCCGGCTTCAAAGAGCATCGTTCTTTTCCGCTTTCCTCCTGCACATCACTTGCCCAGCTTGTCCCAGCTTCGTGGCAGCTGCTATGGCTTCCGCCCCCCCCGACTTGCAGAGAGATCCCTCTGACCTCCAAGGAACTTGCCAATTCCTCTTGGTCGTCCGAGGCGCGTCTCTTCCATCCTCGTCCCTGCAGGATGGTTCCGGTCCGAAGACCCATCGGCGGCGGTTCAGCAGTCGGGGTTTTTGTGGGGCTCGTCAGAGCCCGCTATTTCCCCGCCTGTCTCGCCGCGACGTCAAACCGGAAGTCAGATTGTAATTACATTCTTCACATATTAGGCCCAGTGTTACATTGTTTTCCAGTCAATGTGATTGAGCTCCAGTTATGGAGTGAGGATATAAAATATTATAATGAGTCGAAATAGCATTTTAGAAATTTGAAGTGATCACAGAAAGTTAGTATAGTAAGATATATAGACAAAATAAAAGTTCATAATTATTTTGGAAAGTAATAAACTAAGTAAAAAGGCCACCCTAGATAACCAAAATATTATTTTAATGTTTTAGTGAATGAATTTTTATGGACAAAAATAGTTAGCCTGCAGATATAGCATTTATGTTAATTTAATAACTTTAACTTTGTAGTATTCTTTGCATTTGATAATGTCAACAGTAACCAGATTTCATTCTCTTCAATTTGAGAGGCAAGCTCAGTTGGTAAACTCATTAGAAATACAATACTTGAGTATACCACTATCAATGCAACAGTTCTAGCAGTAGACTTTTCTGTTAGGACACTTCCCTAGAGAAAGAGTTGAAAATGTGGTACAGTAAAATATATACGTGTCCAAAAAAAAATCTAACAAATTTTCTGTTTTAAAAAATTAACAGTAGATTTTGGTTCAGTTCCATGATTTTCAAATATTTCTTACATTATCAAGGAAATAAAATACTGCACTATACTTGAAAGAAAAAATAGTTTCTTTGTGCAGCATTTTACCAATACCACTTCTTCATTAAACAATAATATACAGTATATATATATGTGTGTGTGTGTGCGTGCACACGGATGTGTGTGTACAAACACACACACACTGTTGCCTGGCATCTCTTGGATGACTGAGGCACCTTACAAATTCAACAAATGACTATATCATCTCTGTCCGTTCGTCCTTCCCTCTCTCTATGTCTTTGAATTAGTTTTTACTCCTAGCAACTCCTTAAATCCTGTAGTTTTCTTGGCAATGTTTTTCAGAAATGATTAGCTATTGCCTCCTTCCTGTGATTCGCCCAAGATCACCCAATTAGCTTTGTGCCTAAGGTGAGACTAGAATTTACGGTCCCCCAGTTTCTACTACACAAAACGTGCTCAGTTTTATTACACATATTATAAAATTACTTTATAGTAGAGAGTTTAAAACTTATTTCTCTCTCTGTATGATTTGTAAGAAAAATTTAGAAGTAACTTAAGCAGGATTTCCAGGAATCAGGATGTGGAACTTTGTAATCATATATCACAAATGAAGGCAAAAAATATATGTGTCCCAGGATCATTTTGCAGGATCCAAACTGGGTCGGTCACAGGGACCAGAATGGTGAGAGAGAAATTCCCTGAGGATGGGCTCCAGCATGAGTCCAAAAGCATGGAAAGCTAAACCTCTGGTCCTGGTGACTGACCATTAGATATGTAATTCTGCCAACTGTCTTCCTTTGTCATGACTCCCTGATTTTGATCCTAGATGGCACTGATAAAACCTCAACATATTCTTCCCTTCTATTCTCATGTTAAAAATAATTCAAAATAAATGTATTAATATGCAATTCACTATATTCTAAATGCAGAAATCAAGCGAAATGGTTCTGCATTTAAATTTAAATGCATATTTAAAATCTTTCATATGATTTGAATCCAGAAAAAGCTGGATAAAATGCATAGCATCTGCTATTTGTAAAAAGCTCAGAATTCCTATCTGCAGAAATATTTAAGCTCATTCTTGCATTTCATTTTTACAGCCTTAGGAAACTGGAGATTTTAGTGACAGCAGTAAATGCCTAACCAGTGTTCATCATGTTTAAATTCATTCTTGTTTTAAGTCCTCACCGTAAATTTTACATCTTGTGAAAGAGATGTTGACCGCAAAGATTTTCATTTCACTGTTTTCATTACTACCAATTCTGCAATCCATGTTTTCATTTCATTTCATTTTTTTTCACACACAGTTATTAGCATAACATGATCTGTTTCAGGATTGTCTTGGGAATCATCACAAAGAAGAACATATTAGAGCATCTCGAGCAACTAAAGCAGCACGTCGAACCCTTGGTGATTAGATATATCAGATCTCATTTGACACTTTAGACATCAGGAAGCATGAAACCTGTGAATTGTTCAGTGTTCTATTATAACATCTGGACAAGAAATCATATACAATTCTAAAAGCTTTTAAATTAAAATATCATGTGAATTTGAAACATAATATTTAACATCCATTTGTTGGAAACATGCTGAATAAAATAGGACCTAAGTAGTATTTTAGCAATCTTGATGCTAGAAATTCTAGTATTCTCACATAGGTTAGCATACATCTTTTTCTCCCCTTGGTTTTGTGAAATTAGATAAAACCTGCCAAAACTCTGATTAGAGTTTTCATTTTTAATTTTAGGTATTACTTAAGCTGCATATGACACTTTAGTCTTGACATCTACAATAGGATATTTTAGATCTTATTTTAGGATTTCCTGTATTTTCTGATCAACACTAATTATATTTATCAGTTGTCCCTTTTGCTGTATTCTATGACACTTAGCAATTGCTGCTCTGCAATTAAAAAAGTTAAAAATAAACACTGTATTCCAGGTTAACTGCTTACATTCTTATTTAACTTGTATTTTTTCTAATATTTCACAAGTTTTTCATGCCTCCTTTTATAAAGTCAGTTACAGTACAACTACTAACCAGAGTAACATATCTCTCTGCCTCTCCTGTAATAGTATTTCTTAGGACAGCTTCACTCTTTGATAATATCAAGACTTTGATCATAAAAGCATTGCTTTTTAATTTGGGGAAAATATGACTAACTTTTTTTTAAAAAAATCTGAATTTCAGATGATTTGTGATTATTGTTCAAGCTTATCTGCATATCTCTTATAGAAACATCTAAAGCATTCTATTCAGTTTCTCAAAATTGAATTCTCGAAAATGAATTATCAAGCAATTTTGAGCTTGCCTAGATTCAACTATATTTCATTTTTGTAATGGGATCAATTTCATTTACTCAAATCTTTTTCACCTTTGTTACTTTTTTGTTAGCGTATAATAATCAACAACAAATTATCAGCGGGTGGTAGCTTAGTTATTTCTTAGGTGAAAGTAGGTAATAGTTTAGTGACCATCCTCTTTACTTTCACAGTTTTAATAAAATGATGGTTACTTCCTGTCAAAATGCATTCTTTGAAATAATCAGGCTTTGCTCTTCTGTTACTATCAACAAAAAGGATTTTGTTTACAAGAAAAATTGATTGACTTTAAATATTGTAGTTAATTAGCCATACTTTGTGTATCTCTTTCTAGGCGCCTCCTTGGCATTATCACAAAAAAAGATATCCTTCGACACATGGCCCAGATGGCAAACCAAGATCCCGCATCAATAATGTTCAACTGAACTCAATAGCTGAGGAAAGAGAGGAAAGTGAAGAGGAGGTTCATTTGTTGAACAGTACAATACTTTAATATAAGGTGCAGTTTTGTGATACAAAAGAAAGGCTGGATTTTTTGAAAAGTAAACTGCTGGAATTTAGGAGTTGATTTAGGAAAATGTGGTTTTACGAAGTAAGAAAGATGGAGAAAACAAAATCTGAAAACCTGCACTGGATGCACTCTGAATTGTTAGATCTGCCATGATAGTGCAGTTGGATGTTATATAATTTATAAGAAGTTCATAAACTCCAGTTTGGGCCTTGCTGCTTTAGCATGGAAGAAATTGATGGTTAGTTCCTGTTTCTGAATCATTTTGAATTGAGCTGTCCTTTGAAAACTGTACGATTTGGCCCATTTTACAACAGATCATTATTGGGTTAATTCATGAAATGTATAGTTATTCCACATTACCTCTTTACATTCCAGAAGAGCATTTCTCTCTCCTGAGCCCCAACTGAGCCTCCTTACAATTGATGCATCTTATTGAAATGGTGGTTTCTCATATTGAGATGTACTGTGACCAGCTGAATTTGTTAACAAGAAGGAAGTGTTTCTTGTGCCATTTAAGCTTAAGAGTTTGGATATCATAAAAGTCTTGTGACAGTTTAGATCTTCTGCAAGAAAAACAGATTGAACAGGTTAATAAACGTGGGTGAAGCATGTTAAACCCTGCAGTTTAGTAGTTGCAAGTTAAACAGCCAAATTTGTTTAAACTATGTTTCTGTTGCAAAATAATAACTTAGGCTTATGCAGTTTTTGTACTATTAAAAATCCTGTTATATACCAATTTTGTGAAATGTAAAGAGAATACTACTATTCTACTAAGAATTGGAACAATTCTGTTTAATTTCTGTTCATTCAGTTTAATTGTGTACCTGATAGCAACTGCATGTTCAAGCACTGGAGAATATTTCCCTAAATGAAGGTCTTTTTGTTTTACATACCTATATCAAATAAAGGCAGAAAAATGTTATAATTTGCACGAAATATACATATTATAGTTTTTGTTTCTACAAATTAGGTTATATTAAATATAAATGAGTCACGCTATTGATTTTACTTTAATAATGTGATTTTTATATTCAAAAGCCTCCATAAACTTGGCAAGTTTCTAATGAAAGGATTTTTATATTTCTTTGTAACCCATCCTGATACTTGATTACCATAGTTTTAAATTCATTACTGTTTAATTAAGGGACTAGATAATTAATAGGTCCTTATTTGTAAATATTACAGAAATTAAAATGTTTATTTTGAGGAATTTTGAAGTGGTAATAATTGATTTGAAATAGAATTGAGTTACTTGAAAAATTCTGTAATACAAGCCAATAATTGATGGAACAACTGAATTTTACCATCCCTAATAAATTTTTTTTGCATTTTGAATATTCATTTATTAAGGAGAGGAAATGCAAATATTTGATATGAGGTTTTATTTACCTAATAAAACTGATATATTGTATAAAGTTCATGAGTGATGGCCAATTGAAAATTCTAAAGGTTGTACCATCTTAATGGTTATTCAGATATGAATTAGTGATAAAAGTATAGTTGTATTATAAGGTTTGTTTGCATGCTACGATTTCTGTTTTTTGTTTGCCCTTCCTATCTCTATTGATAAGCTTGTTTTGAAAGTAAATATCAAAACTATTATCAAAACTGCACAGGAAGTCACTTTAAGGAGGGCAAACAAAATCAGATGCTTTATTCTATGCATGCAAGTCCTTGTAACAAGAGGTTATTTTTATTGCCAAAGTAAAATAGTCTGTATTTTTTTTCTTCTAAATCATATAATCCAAAGATACTAATCCTTGTCTTTGGAAAAAAAATATTTCAGAGGATTATCAGAGTAAAAATCCTGAATCAATACTGCAAACTGCTTTGTTAAACAGCCCAGATAATATTACATGGCTTTTCAGAATGCTTGAGAATGTTTCTCTGCAATAATTAATTTTCATTGTGATTAGGTATTTCAACACCATTTCAGAGAAAATTATACGGGGGCGGGGGCAGCTAAACAATGAATTTTGCACTTGTATACCACTTACATTTATAAATTACCATTAACAGAATTTAACTTATGGGTAAAACATTTTAGGAATCTTGGGATGCTTCCTCTAAAATTAAACATTTCTTTGTGCTAATCATGCAGATCTAAAATGATTTTTCCTGTAGCATGTTTTTAAAACTTCTGTCTTAAGTTTCAAACTCTCATCTATACACGTAGTTTGCCATAGGCTCTCTACCAAAGTTGCCTATTGTATTAATTTACAGTGCCCTTTGTGATGTGAAGTGATACCAACTCATATCCCAGATGTATTTTAATTTAGTAATTCATATATATATATATAGTATGATCTAATGCAGTGTTTTATGTTCTTACCCAACTTCTTACAAGCACATAAAATGTGCCTCTGCTCATGTGTCTGAAATTAGCATATCTGAGTATTCAACAAAAAGGATTTACCTGTAATAATACAACTAATTACAGAGCCTTATTTATGTTGGAACAGAATGGGATATCTGAGGGAGATTTTTTTTCTTGCTTGAACAGTTCAGTTGCTGATTATGACAATTGCACCTGTAATATTTCTAGAGATGTATTAAACATTGATCTTATGTTTTAATTTATACTGGTGTGGTAAAACTGCATTTCATTACAGTAAAATAAAGTTCTGTTACTGTGATGATTTCATTAGAAAATGCATTAAATATTTCTGTATGACTGTTTAGATCTTATTTTTTTGCTTTATTTAATTACAGTACTAGTAAGCCATGTCTCCTTATGTGAAAATATGAGATCCTAACAAATAAAATTGAAACTGAAGAATGAAATAGCTTTTCCCACATAACTGCAGTGGGCAAATGCAATAAACAAGAAAAACTATGGTAATTATTAAAGTATCTAGCTCTATAGTCATCAGTAGATGTCTATAAAAGTAATGAATGAACCACATTAGATTCAGACTTGTGCCAAGAAAACTGACAGACCCTGAGAAAGTAATAGAATTTGACAATTCACTTTTTCTCATGCTGCCAAATAGTGTTTCCCCAAAAATAAGACCTACCCCAAAAATAACACCCAGCCTGATTTTTTTTCTTGCTCGCATAAGCTCTGCCCCAAAAATAAGCCCTAGTTAAGAGGGTCATCTGGGGGATGGACATAGCCAGCTGACTCGCTTACATCAGGAGGGTGCCTGTGGGGAGAGGAATATTTCTTCAAATACACCCTTACCTTCTTTTCTCCCTGAGCAATTGCCACTTGTCTCTTTTGGTGACTGCAGAAGGGGCTGAAAGGGAAGAAGCTGTCTGTTCTTCCCTGGATCGATTTCAGAAGCCGCCATCGCCAACCCTGAGGCCCGACTGCTGGGCCTGCTGCTGCTGGGGGCCGATGGTGCCTAGGTGGGAGCAGCTCCCTATGTTGTCTGTGTGGCTGCTATGCAACCTGCTGCTGCCCTGCTTGACCTCGGCTCTGGGCACCACCCTGCTGCTGCTGCTCTCAACGCCCACCGGCCAAGCTCTCGGCATGCACCAACCTCTGCCCACCTTGCCTATTGGCCCTGCTGCTACTAGGACACTTCTCTGCCATGGCAGCTGCCATAGTAGCTGCGGAGCAGCTGCCCGTGCTGCTGCTGGCCTCTCAGGGGCTCTTTGCCCTCCTGGCTGCCTTGCTGGGCTGCTTCTGTTCTTGTGGCACCTGCAGGCCAAGCTCTCAATGCACCCTGGCCTCTGCCTGCCATGCCTGCTGGCTCTGCTGCTGCTGGGACACTTCTTGGTCACAGCCAGCACTATACTGGCCAACATGCATGCACTGCTTTCGCACTGCCTATTGTGAAGCTTTGTGTCAAGGAAGGTGCGTGCTTTCTCCTTCCCTTCTTTCTCCCCCTCCTGCGGCTGCTCCATCTCAGCTTTTGCAGACAAACATCCACCAGGTGTGGAGGCTCCCTTGCGGGACACAATCAAACTTCCAACCCAACAGCAGGCCAGGCTGGATGGTAGGCAAGGGGCAGCAGAGCAGCCACAGATGAGGTAATGCCGAAGGCAGTCAGGGCATATTGGTGTGAATTGTGTTGAAGGCGGGGCTTTTGGGATGGCTCCTGCACTCCCGAAATGGGTGGCACGACCACTGAAGGGGAGAAACTGGCAAAGACGTGCATCAACCTAACCAGCAGTCCCTCACCGTGCGGGTCTTCCAACTCACGATGAAAGGAGGCAGATGTGCTGAAAGCTTGGCCTGTGGGTGCCACAAGAACAGCAGGAGCACGCCAGCAGGGTGGCTGAGAGCAGCATGGCCAGGAGGGCAAAGAGCCCCCGTGAGGCCAGTAGCAACATGGACAGTCACTCTGCAGCCAGTACAGCGCCCACCGCAGCTGAGAAATGTCCCAGGACCAGCAGGCAGGGTGGGCGGAGGCCAGGACATGCCGAGAGCTTAGCTTGTTGCAGCTGCGGGCAAGCAGATGGTGAGATTGAGAGATCAGGCCGGCAGTAGCAGCACTCTGCTGGCCCCATGCTTGCAGCCTCCTGTACGTAAAGAAAAATAAGACATCCCCTGAAAATAAGCCCTGTTTATTTTGCAGCCCCCCAAAATATAAAACCTGGTCTTATTTTCGGGGAAACATGGGTAGTGCATATTAAGTAATACACTTTGGGTATATTAATTTGGGGAAATTCCTGTCAGGGTTCCAACCAATGCCCTAATTAAATCATGAGCCTCAAGCGTCATGTCAGCATGGACCAAGTGAAGCTAACTCTGATCACACTTAATTCGCGCCTTGGCTCTGACCCTGTTTCCCCCTGCCCCCAAGGTGTGTCATCAGTCACATTTCCCAACAAAGCAATTTTGCGGGTTGTAGAAGTCATTCCCTCCGGCCACTGTGGATATCCGTGGAGATGGCCTTGGTGCTTGCTGGTTGGAATGTGCTTTCTTTTCACTGAAGTGCAAGTTCCTTGATGCAGCTGCGAGGCTCAATTCCCCTTCCCCCTGCCTATGGCAACTCGAGAGCAGATCAGGAATGCTTCATGAGTAGACAATTCCATTCAATCTGTTCTAAAGGTTGCATCAATTTTACTAGTCATCTAAATCGTAATCTTTTAAGTTAAACTGCAATTCAGTCTGAATACACAAAGTACACTTGAAGATTTGTTGTATCTTAAAAACTAATGAAATATCCGTTTTGACCATTGGTGTGCAACACATTTCGCCGTGCCCTGAAAACTTTTCTTTTCCATCAAGCAGGGCTGGCGTGAAACCACCCCCCCCTTTTTTTTTTAGTTTTTTAGTTGTTTAGCTTTTAATCTGTCAATGGGTTTTAATTTGAATTGTTTTAAATTTGGGCCAAAGTATATAATTCTTTTAATAATTTTAAATTTTGTATTGTTATGTGTTTTAGTTCTGGCTGTGCACCGCCCTGAGTCCACTAGGAGAAGGGCGGTATACAAATTGAATAAAATAAATAAAATAAAATAAATAAATAAACACATTTCCTTTTTTGCAGTCTCTAAGTTTCATTTTTACCTTTTAATTCATGGGCTTTATGTCATAAAGATTTATTATAAATCCATAGTTTTCTCTGTAAAACAATATTCTTAATGGAGGACATATAGCATATATACAGTGGATATAATAAGTCTACATATTCCTGTTAAAATGCCAGTCTCAGCCTGTCAGGGCAAGCCTGGCAGTAAAGCACAAAGATGGCTGAAGCTGTGCTTTTATTGTCCTATTAACAGGCTTGCCACAGAATGCAGCTGGAAGGCACCTAAAGCCATGTGAAGTCAGTGCTGGGAGCATCCGCCTTCCAGTGCTGTTTTTGTCCAGTGTACCCCACCCCCCAATTACCCAGCGGCTATCACCCCCCCGAGTAGCCAGCATCTGGCGTAACTGGCCAGGTTCCAACCAGGCCAATGTCCATGAAGGCTTCCCTGGTGGTGTCCCAGGCCATTGTTGGTGTTGTAGTCCCAGCTGCGATGGTTCTGGCTGCAAAAGGCTGCCCATCATTGCCCCAGCTGCATCAGTTGTAAGGCGTTGGTTCGGCTTTTCTCCAGGAAGCAGCCGACAGAGGCAGGGGACTTCTATTGCAGCCCAGGCCATCTGCGGATGCCAGAACGCCACATCCCCATTGGCCACGCCAGCCGCTGTTCCTGCCGCCCTGGCTGCAGTTACTCTCACCGTGTTGCCCCCCCAGGTATGGCGAGCACGTGGACTGGGCTTGACAGGCAGCTCCCCTCTACCAGGGCACCACCTGGAAGACATAACAGAGAGGTGTTAGCTGTCGTACTATTACAAGTGCCCGATCCCCACTCCCCGGTTTACCCGGATATCATTGGTTGAATCGTCACAGCAGCCTGTTGGTGTTTATTTCCCTTTCAGGTGCCCAGGATGCGTTGGCAGCTGGATATCCCTTCCACCTGACCAAATATTGGGGTCTACCCCTATGTAAATGGGAGTCTAGGATCTTGTCTATCTCGTAGTGGCCTGCTCCCACTGGCCCAGGAGGTCTCAGTAGGGGTCTTATCCTAGTGGTCTGTACATGTTTCAGTAAGCTACTGTGGAACACGGGATGCACCTGGTCCAGTAAGGATGGGAGCTTCAGTTCCACGGTCACCAGGTTGATCATTTGAACGATAGGGAATGGGCCCAGGTATCTCGGGCCAAGCTTTTTGCATGGCACCCTCAGTTTGATGTACTTCGTTGAGTGGTACACTAGATCTCCAACCTTAAAAGGTTTTGGCATTGCCCGTTTCTTGTCGGCTTGTACCTTACATGTCTCAGCTGCTTTTTGCAATGCTTTTTTCACTGCTCCCCAGACATCTGGTATTGTGTCTGCCCATTCCTTCAGAGTTCTGGGAATCTGGGAGTCATTGACCCACTCGGAGATGGCTAGGAACTCTATCCTGTTAACCACGCATAAGGGGGTGAACCCAGTGCTCCCATTCACCGCATTGTAAGTCACTTCTGCAAAGGGAAGGAGGCTTGCCCAATTTTTCTGCTGGTATCGACATAGCGTTCAGTCTTGGTGTTGGCTCTCTTGATAGCCCCATTGGTACTGGAGTGGAACGCAGAACTCAGTCCCTGGGTGGAGCTGAACAGCTGGACGAAATCACACCAAAACTTGGCAGTGAATTGAACCCCCCGATCTGAGATGATACGTCGAGATACCCCGTAGAGACAGTAGATATGTCCAATGAACAATCTTGCGAGTTTCCGTGCTGATGGAATCCCCCTGCATGGTATGAAATGGGCCTGTTTTGAAAATAAATCGATTACAGTCCATATGACCGTGTGCCCATTGCTCTTGGGCAGGTCTACTATGAAGTCCATGGCGATCTCTCATGGACGAACAGGATCAGCCACGGTCTGCAGCAGGCCTACTGTCAGCCTCCGCTCTTTCATTGCTTTATTACTTGGCTGCCATGAAATGGGGGGAGGGGGGAGCTATTGGGATTCTGGGAGGAGGGAAGAGAGCTGGAGGAGAAGGGAAAAACTTTGCTTTAGCTTCTTTGAAGTTGATAACGGTCCAATGTCAACGGTCCTGGCATAGCAGGAGGATGGCACCATGAGATGTGGCACCCACATGACCCCTGGGGGAAATTGTGGATTGGATGATGGACGCTGGACAGATGGGGGGGGGATGCTTTCTATATGTAATTTTCATACCTTTGCTTCAGACCTTGCTTTTCTTTGACTGCATTCAGTTCATACTCAGTAAAAGATACCTTTCTCTATGAAAATGGAGTCGGGGTTTTTCTTTCTTGGGTAATGAAAGGAGGCTATCCTGACATTAAGCAAGGTCTCTTTTAACAGCCATCCCGGGAAAACTACTGTGGGGGCTGAACAAGCAATATCTGATCAAGACAGCTGGACCAGATGGGAGCTGCCAGCTCAGCAGGTGCGTTACCCAAGCCCTAGGGGGAGTAGCAGCTGAATGGATGGTGGGACTCCACAACGAAAACTCCCCCTTGCTGAGAAATTATGATCAATTCATGACAGTCCTCAGAACATGGTTTGAGGACCCATTAGCTGAGCGAAGAGCGAGAATCAGAATGAAGGGCAATCACCAGGAGCGGAGGTCGGTGGCTGAGTACACCCAAGAGTTCCGCGAGTTGGCACCCTACATGAGAGGGTGGTCAGAAGTGGCTCTGCTAGAGAATTATAAAGATGGGCTGAATGAGGACGTCTACAAAGATTGCCATTCTCAGGGGGCTCCTGATGACCTGCAGAGCTGGTATGTGCTGGCAGCGGGCGTGGAGATTGACCTGGCATGAAGCCATCTCTGTGGGGGGCGCACATGGGATCAGCCACCCTCCTTGATCCACAAGGGGGCGCCTAAGGCCGCAGCAAGCAAGGCAGGGCCCAAGCCAAAATCCTCTGCGTGTTTCAAATGTGGAAAGGAGGGGCACCGAGCTGCTGAGTGTTTCTCCAAGCCAGCGCCCAATGCCACCACTACCGGAGGAAAGAGATCGGATAAACCACCTGTGAAAGGCTGTGAAACCGCCCTGAAGGGAGAAGTCATTGAGTTCGCTCCCCTGAAACAGGATGAGTTGGGAACTCCGACCATTGCAGACGACAGCGAAACCGAAACCAATTCTGACGACGACTGCCTGGTAAGTCGGAAAGGGGTCCCCCTGACCATCCCAGTAGAGCTAAAGGTACCCGCCACAGGGGCCCACGGCCAGATGCCAGCCCTCCTAGATTCGGGATGCACCAGGTGTGTCATCAGCCCGGATGTGGTAGAACAAATGGGCCTAAGACTAAAAGCCATGAAAAGGCCCATCGCATTCTGTCAGCTAGATGGATCAGTGGCTGGAGTGGGTCCAGCCCATTTGTAACCAAGCCAATCGAGATGAAAATGGGGGATCACCTAGAGAGCCTTAGCTTTATCGTGGCCCTGGGTATGGAATGGCCCCTCCTACTTGGACTGCCTTGGCTCCGTAAATGGAACCCCTGCATAAACTGGAAAATGGGAGTTTTGCGCATCCGCTCGAAACACCCAGGGAAGGAAGGGAAGGAACCCCTTTTTGTGGACGGAGTGGAAAGTGTGGCAACGGCAACAGACCACATTGTTGGGAAGGAAAAGATCCCAAAAGAGTACTGGGACCTTCGGGAGGTGTTCAGCAAGAAGGCGTTAGACGTGCTGTCCCCCCACCGGCCAACTGACTGTGCCATTGAAATCTTCCCAGGTGTAAAACTCCCTAAGCCAAAAATCTACCCCATGACCCCCCGGGAGCTGGGGGATCTACGAGACTTTATTGACAAGAACTTAAAGTGCGGTTTTATCCAACCGGCTAGACCACGGGTGGCACCACAGGTACTTTTCCGGGAGAAGAAGGATGGGTCCTTTCGCTTGGTGGTTGACTACAAAAACCTTAACGCCATTTCTGTAGAAAATGTCTACCCCCTGCTGCTCATGAAGGACATGTTAGCCCACCTAGGCAAGGGGAAAATTTTTACAAAACTGGACTTACGGGAGGCCTATTATAGAGTTCGGATTAAGGAAGGGGATGAATGGAAAACGGCTTTTAACTGCCTGCAAGGATGTTTCCAGTTCAGGGTGCTCCCTTTCGGACTGCAAGGAGCCCCTGCAGTGTTCATGCAACTAATTAACGAGATGCTGCATGAACACCAATCCATGGGTGTATTGGTCTACTTGGATGACATTCTTATCTACACCGAGACCATGGACGAACACATAAAGTTGGTGAGAACCGTCCAGAGAAAACTTAGGGCCACTGAACTCTATGCCAAACTATCAAAATGGACCTGGAAAAGGTCCGTGCAGTGTTAGAGTGGGCCCCACCACGCACCTGCAAACAACTACAGAGTTTCCTGGGATTTGCTAACTTCTACAGACAGTTCATCCCCTCGTTCGCCAAAATTGCCTTACCAATTACAAACCTTCTGAAAACAGAAGGAGAGGAGAGAGTCCTCCCGGCCTCTCGAATGGACTATGGACTGTCAGGTGGTTTAGAGAAACTAAAATGACTGTTTGCTGCCGAACCGGTCCTTAAACATCCTGACATGGAAGCCCCGTTTGTAATACAGGCGGACGCCAGCGATGTAGCCGTCGGAGCAGTGCTACTTCAAGCGAATGCAGAGGGAAAGCTGCAACCCTGCGCTTATACTTCTCGTAAACTGTCAGAGACCAAGAGGAGATGGGCCATATGGGAGAAGGAGTCTTTTGCTGTTCGTTGGGCACTACTAACATGGAGACATTTCCGTGAAGGAGCTAAGCACCCATTTGAGGTGTGGACTGACCACAAAAATCTAGAAGGGTTGAAAATGCCACGAAAACTGTCCCCAAAGCAAGTCAACATTTCAAATGATTTAATTTCTCCCTGCGCTATCTTCCTGGAGGAAAGAACTTCATGGCAGATGCTCTGTCAAGACTGCCACAATACGATAGCATTAGAGAGGAGGTGATTCTGCCAATTATCCCCTCAAAATAACTGGTGGCACCAGTAGTTACTAGAGCCCAAGCAAAAGCAGACCAAACCTTATCGGGCGACTTGACTAACCAGCTAAAAGAAGCTCTAAAAACTGACAAGTGGTTTTTAGCCACCCTGAGTCTCCGGAGAGGGGCGGCATATAAATCAAATTTAAAAAAAAAATAAAAAAAATATCTTAGATATTATATAAATTACCAACAAGATAACTGGACAGATTTGCTACCCTTTGCAGAGGTAGCCTATAATAACTCCATACATAGCAGCACGGGGTTCACCCCTTTCAAAGTGGCCTCTGGCCAAGATTTCGTACCCATTCCAGAGTTGCCCCAGGAAAACCCATAGATTCCCTCCTTGATTGAGTGGATCCAACAGTTATGTAGCACTTGGGCTATAACCCGCAAGGCTCTGGATGAAGCCCATCGGGCTCATAAAGCCCAGGCCGACAAGAAAAGGGCTCAGGGGAGAAGTTATAGTCGGAGATATGGTTTTCCTTTCCACCAAGTATTTGCAAACCACCCAAAAGTCGAAAAAACTTGGACCCAAGAACATGGGCCCTTTTCCAATTGTTCGGATCATCAACCCCATCATAGTACAATTGGAGGTACCAAAAAATTGGTATCAAAAAATTTGGTACATATAGCTTGTCCCCCTTCCACACCACTCCGTCCCGACGAGTGCACAGTGCTTGATTGCCCAATAACCATGGGCCGTTCACTAATGCCGCTTGCAGTTCCTTTGTGAGGCTATCCCCACTGTCGGCACCTGCCACCGGGTCCACAGGTTGATGATGTGGGATGATGGCTTGTACCACGTCCTCCCGGCAACTATGGTACTGGGGCATACGTGACAGCACGTCAGGCAGAAATTCCTCCCAGTGGGGACGTATTTGAGGGTGAAATTAAACCGTTGAAAGCACTGTCCCCAATGGACCTGCTTTGGTGATAATCATCGTGGTGTTTGTAGGGCCTCGAGATTTTTGTGGTCCGTCCACACCTCGAATGTCTGTTGGGCCCCTTCCAGCAAGTGCCGCCATGTGAGAATCACCTACCACACCACAAAGGCTTCTTTTTCCCAAATGGCCCAACCCCATTCCGTTGGTGTCAGCTTCCAGGATGTGTAGGCGCAGGGCTGTAAATGGCCATCGGTGTTCTTTTGTAACACTGCCCCCACAGCAACGTCACTGGCGTCTGCCTTGTACGACGAACGGTTGGCCGGGGCTGGGTTAGTATGGGTTCCCTTGTGAAGAGGGCCTTCAAAATCTCGAACACCTGTTAACATTCCACTGTCCAGGAAAGGGGTTGTCCCGGCCAAGGTTTGGGATTGGTGTGCTTTGTTCGTAGCAGGTCGGTTAACGACAAAGTGATCTGTGCGAACGACGGGACAAATTGCCGGTAAAAATTGGCAAACTCCAGGAAGCTTTGTAACTGTTTCCCCGTCTGAGGGGGCCTGCCATTCTAATACCATCTGAACCTTGCGTGGATCCATCTCCACCCCATGGCTGGATATACGATAGTCTAGGTAGTCCAACCGGGTTTGGTGAAACTCACATTTGGAAAGCTTCACGTACAACTTTGCTGCCAAAAGTTTCTGAAACACCTGCTGCACTAACTGGGTGTGTTCAGCCATGGTGGTGGTGTAAATCAAGATGTCTAGGTATACAAGGACCCCCTGGTACAGGTGTTCATGCAGCACCTCATTGATGAGCTGCATGAACACCACCAGGACCCCCCAAACAGCATTACCTGGAACTGATAGCTCCCCAACGGACAGTTGAACGTGGTTTTCCAATCATCACCTGGTCAGATTCTAAGCCGGTAATATGCCTCCTGTAAGTCCAGCCTGGTGAAAAACCGGCCTTTTGCCAAGGTCGCTAACATGTCTTTCATCAGTGGCAAGCGGTAGAGATGTTCCACGCAAACATCATTGAGGCCTTGGAAGTCAACACAGAGGCGTAAGGTTCCATCGTAAGGCATAAGGATAACAAGCCCCCTTGCCAGGTTCTTATCAATATACTTCCTTAATTTCGCCATCTCAGTTGGCGTCATCAAATACATCTGGGGCTTAGATAATTTTGCCCTGCGTATAAGCTCGATGATGCAGTTCGTGGACCTGGGGGGAGGGGTGTAGTACCTCGCATTTTGCCTTGCTGAATACCTTCGCTTGGTCGGCATAGACCTGAGAGAATGCGGGCCCATCCATAGCCTGACACCTATTCTTGTCAAGGTCAGCTACCCTCCTGGTCAACCCGTTTGTGTGGTGGTGGACTGGGCCCAGTTGTTATCCTTAGTTTCCGGAAACCCCCTCTCCCACCATATCATGGGCCCCCATTTGTCCAGTCACACTAGGCCAAGTTGTTGTCACTACGATGAATCTGATGAGCTCCCAATACTCCCCCATCTCAAGTTTCACCGGCTCTGTGATATGGGTAGCCGGTGCCCCCCCAAGTATTGAGCTGTCCACCTGCTCGAATCTAATGGGTTTAGCCATCCTACATACCCCTATACCTAGCTCCCTAACCATCTTTTTATTGATGAGACACTGGGTACAACCAGAGTCGATCAACGCACCATAACAGGCCCCTTTGCCTGTGTGAGGCCTCATCGTGACTGGGATGATAAATGGTTGAATGGAGTCGCTTACCATTGGGTCCTCCGCTCCATCATCATCGCTGGTCAGCAGGTTTCCAAGGGCCGGGACCCGCTTCCCCCCGGGGCCAGAATTCTCGCAACCAACTCTACGGCCGCTTGGAACCAGTCTTGGAGTCGGGGTGGAAGACCCCTGTACAGGCAGGCCTGGCGAATCTCATGACCCGGGCCCCCTCGGAACTGGTGCATCAGTAGGCGCTCCGGCCAGGCCAGCAGCCTACCAGCAAGTCGACGGAATTCACGAACATACACCTTTGCTGGCCAGCCATATTGTTTCATGGCCATTAACTCCCCCTCCACTTGTGTACGGTGAGGAACACGACGGAGCTGGAAAGGTAAGACGTGCATCCCGCTTCTCGCCTGCCCCACCTGCCACCCTCAAATTGCATCCCTAAAGGGGGTGGGTGGCTAGGGGCAGGAGCCCTGCCATGCCCGGCAACTGGGGGGGAGTGACGGCAAGGGGAGCGACGTCTTGCTTCTTCCCCACCCCACCTGCCACCCCTCTCAATAAAGAGATGGCGGGGAAGGGAAGCAGCAAGGCTGTTGCCATCGGGGTGGGGTGGGCCGTGTTGGGCCGTGAGACATGTGTCTTACCTTTCCAGCTCCGTCGCATTCCTCGCCGTTGTGTCCAGGGAAACATGTTATAAAAGAAAACTTCTCACGAGTTTGAGAAATTTGTTTGAACTCACAAGGGTTTTTTTTTTACGTGTTTCCCTGGACACAACGGCGAGGAATGTGACGGAGCTGGAAAGATAAGACGCGTGTCCTGCTTCTCCCTCGCCCCACCTGCCACCCCCAAATGGCATCCCCAAAGGGGGCGGGTGGCTATCCAAGGGGCAGGAGTGGGACGCGAGGTATGTTGCTGGCCTGCTGCTCTTTTTGGGATGGCCATCAGCGTTACTGGTAACTACTGTAAGGGCATGTGGGGTGCATGTGGCATGTTCCCCCCCATCCCTCCCCTCCGGTCTCATCTCCTCACATCGTGTTGTTTGCACGGCGAGCAACCAGAGGAAATGGCGGGACCAGCTGCGCATGCGTGCAAGTAGTTGGTGGGGGGCTTATTTTTGGGGGGAGGTTATTTTATTGCATGCGCTGAAAAGCCTGATTGGGCTTATTATCCAGAGAGGTCTTAGTTTCGGGAAAACACAGTAGTCCAAGTCCCTGCTCAGGCAGGAAACCCTGTACCATTTCAGACAAATGGTTGTCCAATCTCTTCTTTAAAATTTCCAATATTGGAGCATCCACAACTTTTGAAGACAACTTATTCCACTAATTAATTGTTCTGTCAGGAAATTTCTCCTTAGTTCTACCGTGTTTCCCCGAAAAAAAGACCCCGTCTTATATTTTTTTGAACCCTGAAATAAACACTTGGCCTTATTGCCATGCACTCAAAAGCCCAATTGGGCTTATTATCAGGGGATGTCTTATTTTGGGGAAAACAGGGTAGGTTGCTACTCTCCTTGATTATTTTCCATCCATTGCTTCTTGTCCTGCCTTCAGGTGCTTTGGCGAATAGGTTAACTTCCTCTTCTTTATGGCAACGCGTTATATATTGGAAACTTTTGAAAAAGTTTGTCTTCATAAAGCAACTTATTAAGGAATGTACAGGGTTCTGCATAGAACAGCTTAAAATTATTATTTTATGAATCTTCACTGAAAGTTATACTAGAAACTAAAAAGTTATTAATGATTGATATAATTTAGATTCTATAGCCAAAATAACTCATTTAGAAAAAACATTTATTTATCACACAATAAGTACATGTTAGTAGAAAAAAAAACATAAATAACAGAAGTATTTTACAGTATTTTAGTGTTTATCATGCTGCAAGTAGATCTACCTTCTCTTTTCTTCTATTAGCTAAGTGAGCTTCAATTATCTCTGCAAACAGATTTCTTTTCAGCAGACTATATGCAAGAGGCAACAACTGGCTGATAATCTTGTGAAAATACTGCAAAAAATTAAAAGACAATGGTAATGGTTTTATTGAAGTTGATAATGAATTTCAGAGCAACATAAAGTGCTTTAATTTGTTTTTCATTTCCACTTTTTTCTTAATTTCTTAAGCACTGAAATTATTATATAGATAGTTATTATTCTCTACTGACCCTTTGTCTATGGAGATTTTCAGTCATCCAGGCCATAGTCCGAAAGGTGCTTTTCCAAAAGGCAGCAACTGGACATTGTTTTTCCTTGAAGATGTTTAGCTTATCATCCAACAAGCTTCTTAAGTTCTGACTAAATTGAAGAAGCTTCTTGGATAAGACGCTAAACGTCTTCAAGGAAAAACTAAGTCCAGCTGCCTTTTGAAAAAGCACCTTTGGGACTACTGAACTTTTGGAGTCATTTGTTTCAGAGCTACATATCATAGAGACAATGATTCATATTTCAAACAATTACTACAGAGAAAAACATGAACTTACATGTGATCCACAGCAGAAGAGGTCTATGCCCAGTTCATATCCCATTCCATAGTCACATTCATCATTAGCAAACTGAACGAAAGTTAACATTTCCTGAATAGGAGCAAAGGCTTTCAATCTCTGGTCATCATTAGGAGCATCTACAATGGTTTTACAAATTCTTTTGAGATTTGCTACGAAGAAAAAGATTCCATGAGAACTATATTACAATATATTCTATACAATTTTTAAAAATTGATTTTGGAGAGATGCGTTTGGGATGCACAGGAGCACAAATTACAAACTGCCTGCAATTCATTAAAGCAGCTGCAATCTATTTCTTGTGCTTTGTGCTTCACACTGTTTTACATTTGGAAGCACCTCTTCCAAATCAAATAAGCACTGCATACCTCTATATATTCTCTTTACATGCAATATACCGTATTTTTTGGAATATAAGACACACCGGAGTATAAGTTTTTTGGGGGGAAAATAGGGGGAAAAAATCTGTCTACCAGGTATTCATCTGGCTAGCGTCCTTAGTCTGGTCAGCTTCAGCACATTAATTTGCTGGTTTTTATCCCCTGCTTGGGGATAAAAAACAACTTCTAAAGCACAACTGATCTTTGGAGAGAGAAGCAATGAGAAAAGCAGGCAAACTATGGAGATCAGTTCACTTGCTAGCGCCTCGTTAGGGCTGAAAAAAAACTTCACAGCTGAGAGTCGGAGGAAGCAGGCAAAGCAGGGAAGCAGAGATCGCTTTACTCGCTAGCGCTTCGTTAGGGCTAAAAAAAAGCTTCGAAAAAGCTACATTTGGAGTACAAGACGCACCCAAATTTTCAGCCTCTTTTAGGAGGGAAAAAAGTGTGTCTTATACTCCGAAAAATATGGTATGTATTATTTTAAAAGAAAACCATTTTTAACTGCATAATATATGCTAATCTGTACCATAAATCTTCCAAGATTTTGATAGTATCATATTCCTGGTAATATTAATATAAAATGGAGGTTAATTGGTATTATTTTACATCTGTCTTACAAAATAAGTGCAGAATTACAACCTAAACTCCCACTGAAACCAATGGGACTTAAATCATGACAATGGTCCCACCAATTTAAAATGGAATTAAATGCAACCAATCTAAGTCTAGCCTAATGTTTTCAGGACAGATATTCAGTTGCTGCTATAGCAAAGACTACTACAGTGCTTTTAATGATATGCTCAGCATAAGAACATCCTGCTTTAATAACAATTATTTGTCCGTGCTATGGAATTCTGTTTTTACAAATGACCTTATTAGATAAAAACATGAGGAGAAACCTAATTACTAACTTTATACTAATTTTTTTTTTAATTATTCCTGTCCACTGTGATAGACTCTGGGAAGATATGTTCACTGTTTCCTTTTAAAGGCATTTGGCTAGTCAAATGTCTAAATGTGGACCATTAACAATGGCTTCATGGAAGTTTTAATTTTGTATTTTGAGAAAAGTTCTTCAATACCTACCATTTGTTTCAGGAAGCTCTCTGTATCCAACATTATTCTTATCTACAGGAACTACTAAACCAGCTCCGTGAAATGTCTTTGTTACTATCTGTTTTGAAAAAAAAAAAAAGCAAGTACTTTACATACATTAACATTAGATATTGTGTGCAGGTACACTAGTCTTCAAATACCAATGTATTTGCATATGTTTTGCTTTTGTTTAATTGATTAATAAGTCAAGTGCACATTTACGTAAGATATCCTGCTAATTTGAAAGAGAAAACTCCTAGGTAAATTGATGATTGCCTAGGGATTCCACTAATAATTACCCTCTAATGTCATCTCTCCTATATACTGCATTATCAAACAAATGGCAAGCTTATAGACTAGATAGCAGTTGGCAAATTAAGTGGGCCTAAGAGGAATAATGTATCCAGGCTGCATCATATTTCCTGACAAGCAACCAAATGCCCTATTAAAGAAATAGCTTTATTTCTTTAAATAAGCTAACTCTGGTTGCATCTCATAACCACAAGAACAAATTATCAGATGTAAACAAAAGCTTGCACGTATCATGGCATTCAGAACAGTAGGACTGTTTTGTTTACTTCTCAATTCATGCAACCAAAATAATGGTGACAAATTCAGTGAGAATGCTGGTGATTTTTCTCGCAAAATGGCCATAAAGAGTTTTAAAGAGCTTTACCATCTCTTGGTAGATTCTTGTGGAAAAGGCAATTCACCACTGGAAAGAATTTAGTTGGCCTTATGCAGATATAAGAGTGACAGTTGTTCATCTTTTTATTATTGGTGAAATATAACAAACAACTAACCTACAGGTAATCCTCATTTGTCAACCACAGTTGGAACCAGCAACTTGGTCATTAAGTGAAGTGGTTGCTAAATTTTTAATGAGTACTAGTTTTAATGTTTGTAAGCTGCACTGCCCAGAGTTGTGTCTGATGAAATGGGTGGCACATAAATTTAATGAATAAATAAATAATATATGGTGCTTATGATTTTACTTCAGCTTTGCTTTAAAGGACCTACAAAGGTCATAAATGCAGGAACTGGTTGTGAAGTTAAGTCACTAGACAGGGACTACTTGTAATAATGTAATAACTATATAATATAAAAGCCTTTATACACAAGAGTGATTAAGATAAAATAAACAAAAAATCACAACTTCCATATCATGGAAAGATAATTGAATATACATTTATATGTTGGTTACATTTCCCCCCACCCCACCCAAATTTGTATTAACATATGCTACAGCTTGAAACCAAACAGGATGTAAAATGCCAAATCATTAAAGAATCCTTAAATTTGTTACAATGTCAGCCTAAAAAATCTGATATCCAACCGGTTCTGAATATTATCTGGAGTACAATAAAAAAAGGAAGCAGTATTTTCTGATTAATTCAATTCTTAAATCATTTAAGATTTAAGATTTATATTTTACCTTTTTAAGACTGGATGGTAACTGAGAACTAAAGTTTTTCATCCCTTAAAGGTATCTGTAATGTTTACAGCATGCTTGTTACTATTTGCATACTAACAATGAACTCAACCTTTTATTGTGCTGACCCCAAGAATTAAATGTGATTCTCTGGTTTTGGAAGAGACTTAGGAATAAACATATTTTAGCACAAACCAGGAAAAAAAAATGATGTATTAAAGTTTACTGAGTTTGGACAATCAAATTTTACCTTCTTATCTCGCTGTTTCACCTTCAAACTTTTTTGTTCCAATGAGTAACCCAATTGTTTTGCTGTTTTAGTTAGTTTTTCATCTGTGTCTTTTAATAAACCACCTCTCTTTTTATTAGTCAGTTCTTTAAGCTTTTTAGACAAAAATAACCTGAAACAAAAGAGCACAAAATTCTACAGTTCATTGATCTTGAAGACTCAAAAATGCCTTTTACTAGCTAACAGAAGCACACTTCAAAACAGTATGATTAGTAGAAATCCCAAAGGTTGCTCCTATATGTACCAGAATAGACTTCTAATGATCAGAAGTGCTCGCAAATTATCAGAAGTACTATGGAAACATTTTTGAAGTAATTCTATGAAAGGAATTTTACCAATGACTAAATAGCTGTTTCTAAACAAATAGGCACCAGATAAAATCTTCATCCTTTCATATCCATATGTAAAACAAGCTGGTACCTAGGCTGATTCAAAAGTTTTCTGTGAAACATTCACTCTTAAGTATCTATGGAGATTCTCTCAGAATAATCATGACTGGGAAGACATGATAACAAGGTCAGCCAATGAATAGGCATAGCAACTAAGTCAGCCAATGGGAGCTGAAACCAGTTGGGAGCCTGGGCATGGTTTAGCAAACAAGTCTGGTCTAATCTGTGTGCTGAGAACTGAAACTGATCTCTCCTCTCTACCACATTGGAGGAACCACTCTTGGTATTGTACATTTATTCATGTGTTACTATGTATATAAATAAGTTAATGAATCCTGCTGAATCAGTTATCTGTCTCTGCTTTCTGGATTTGATGTTTGCAACAAACTCTGACAGATTCTCAGTCATCCAAGTCACAGTTGTTCCAAAGGTTTTTTTTTTTTGAAGAGACAACTGGACTTTCTGGTTTTTCTTTGAAGACATTTCGCTTCTCATCCAAGAAGCTTCTTCAGCTGAAGAAGTTTCTTGGATGAGAAGCGAAATGTCTTCAAAGAAAAACCAGAAAGTCCAGTTGCCTCTTCAAAAAAGCACCTTTGGGACATTTACTCTTAAGAATCACATTTTACACTAAGACAAGCAAAAGCCAATAACAATAATAAAAAAGCTCTGTTATACATATTTTTCAGTAAGCTACTAAAAATGTGGCTGAATGTATTTTGGAGAAAACAGCTGGAAAATCATTTTCACATCAGTATATTCAGAAAGATTAAATATGGAAAGTTATATATACATCCTCCAATATTCCAGACCTGAATATAAACTATGTGAAAGTTTCTTACAATGCTTTAATGAACAATGCAATGCATAGAAATGCAACAGAAAAACATACTTTGTAGAAAATATTTTGCAGATTAAAAATATTACATGGTTGTCCAAAATATTCTCAAATTAGTATATAGCAGCAAATAACATGTAAACTATGCTACTGAACTATTTGAACAAGAAATTTTGAGCAGCAAACTAAGCCATATTCTACCATTAAATTCTGAGCCAAGTACAAATTCCTGTCATAAATAAAAAAGCGCAGCACCTTTTTCTGAATCATGAGACTAGATTTTGACTTTCATAAACAGGGACTATATTGCAACCATTTTTTTTACAAGCAAGAGGATTCTGTTAACAGTGACTTATATTCAAACAGTTTTAAAAGAGGAAAAGAAGAATAAGCTTCATCCCAATACTTCACCCACAAAATCATTTTCTCAAAGTAAGAACAGGTAAAATATACTGAAATGGTAAGGGGTGTATTTTCCTAATTCAAATGGCATAGAGCCAGAAGTGGGCTGCTGCCGGTTCAGACAAACCGGTAGTTGCGACTTGCGGGTGGGGGTGGGCCCGCCCACCTGCCCACCTGCCCACCTGCCCAGGCATTATCCAGTCTTATATCACCATGTTTTTGAAGCCGCGTGCGCATGCTCACATTTTCTGTGCTGGGCGAACCGGTTGTTAAACCGGAAGCAGCCCACCACTGCATAGAGCTATATAGCATTAGCTATATGTGAGTAAAAGAAAAAAAATCCCTTGCAAATTGAGACTGCTTTTCGAATTAACCTCTTTTTACATGATGAAAATGTTAAATTCTTACTTTACAGCAGCAAATATATTGTCACCAACTTGATAAATTGTACAGCCTTTCTGGGTTTCAGTTTCACCAACCCACACTGGCAGTTGATCTGGTATATCTCTATAAAATATACAAGATATTAAAACTGAACATATTTTAAGAATTAGAGCTGAAGCAGCTACGTTACCATAGAGAGAGTTCTCAAACACTATTTTTCCTACCCAAAAAAGATAGGTGCAAAACTGAAAATTTTGAAACGAATCCTTCAAACTGAATATTTCATGTTTCAGACATGGGATTCCAATCAGAACAATCCAAATTGCTTCCAGATCAGATGATTACTTTATGAAATCTACTTGATTACCCCTAGCACAAGCTAGATCAATATTAAGATCTCGAATTTCATCAAGAATTATGGCAGTCTTAATTAAAAACACAGATTTTACAAAAATACATCCACAATAGTTTTATACTACTAGTTTTATACTATAATAAACATTTTGTATAATGACAGTCAGTATAATAATGAAAGTAAATTCTATTGTATTGAATAATTCTAAATTTTTAAAACAATAAAATGAACTTTGTAAGCTAGGTTGTCTAAGTCAAAACTGGATAATACAATCTAGCACTCATACTATTTTGAAGATACCAACTCTAAATTCACCTGCAAAATAAATCACAACATGCCAGCAAACTTCCCAAAGGCAAAATAATTTTTATTCTATTCCAAAATATTCTTGGCAAGTATATATGAATTAAACATCCTAATGTCACACCAAGTGAAACAACATACCCTTTGACAGGGTGGATTTGATTTAAATCAAGTCAATTTAAATCACGATTTAAATTATTTAAATCACTAGTAAAAAAGCTTGATTTAAATCAATTCGACTAAAATCATAATTTTTAAAGAGCAACTGTCATGTCTGTCCCGTAGCAGCTCCTCCTCTGACCCACTGTTGACTAACCGACAGTCCCATTCACTTTAATGGGACGGCTGGTGATGCAGCAGTGATGCAACAAGGTGAGGGATGTGGCAGGCAGCAGGTGAGTGGATGCCCGCTAACAGGCGCTGCCATGATGGATCTGAAATGACAGGTGTTCTTTAGTATTATATTTATAAACTGCTTAGGTTTCACTTTCATTTTAACTGCTTGCTCTGCCTCCTCACACTTAAAGGCTGGTGGTACAGATGCATTTCTCTTCAAACAATCATACAGTTTGTAGTGTACACAGATTTGCAAAACAATGGCATAAAGGAATATTCCTGAACTTTGTTTTATGATTTATTGCATGGTTACTGTGAAATTGTATGAATGCATCAATGCAGTGCAAGTTATTTCAGCTTACAGAGCTTGGATTCATTGAATGAGTTTACAAAAAATGTAAATATTGCAGAATATACAGCCTCATGCTACATAACTAAGCTCCATTTGATGCTGAATAAACTAAATTATTAATGTATCTTAAATAGAAAACTATCTTTCGCTAGATTTTTACTCCAAAATATTTTATTAAAATAAATTTGATTTTTAAAAATCTGATTTAAATTTTAAAAATCCATTTTTTTTAAAAAAATCAATTTTTATCCATCCTACACTTTGATTATCTCAAACATTTTATGTTAGAAATGTTTTTCAACTTTATATGAATGAAAAGATCTTACAAGGCAAAACTCAGTAATGCCTGCTCATTATTTTAAAGCAACAGCAGGAAGAACATCGTTAAAGAATTATTTTTCCCCTTCAGGCCAAGGTATTTCTTACCTGAAATATCCCATATGATATTGTGTTTTGCTGTCTCCAACAATAATTGTCTGAAATTCAGGAGGATCATAAAAAAATCTCCAGTGAAGGTTGAAATTTATTTCTTTTGATTTATTAGTGTTTATGTGTTTTCCAGAAAGAATGTCATATGGTCCAACAAGCTGAAGTCCAATACTTGATTTGAGAGCGTCTATAAATAAAAACACCTATTGTTTCATAATAATAACTGTAAATATATATCAAAATATATATTTAAAATTATTGTTTTTACTTATTTATCTGCTATCCTTTCTGCTTCTAGGATTAATGGAAAGGTTGCATCTAACACTTTGGATTCACTTTCTCATTGAGCTCACAAAATAAGGTACTTGTCAACTCGCAAAGCATCGCTGGCCTGCTCTTGAGTTGCCATAGGACAGGAGGGATGGGAAACTGGCGAAATGGCATAGCAGCCAAAGACAGATGCACGTTCCACGTTTATCTCCCTCAAGGCTGTATCCCAGGGTTACCTCCTAAAGCAGCCAGAGGGGAGTGACCTCCACAACCCTCCGTTGGCGAATGTGATTGATGACACACCCTGGGGGGAGAGGTGAAATAGGGTCATAATTGGAGCATAAATTACATAGGGTCAGAGCTGGCTCCACTTAGGAACATGCCAACATAAGCTCCTAATAAATAACTGGATTTCTTTTGAAGCTTGGCTCGAGACTCATAATTTAATTAGGGCATCCGTCACCCTGACAGTACTATTTGTTTATTCTATTCAGTTTATATGGCCGCCTATCTCACCACATTAACCCTGGGCAGCTAACAACAGATACAGTATAAAACACAACCAACAATGAAAATAACATACATAACTAGCAGTCAAGGCAAAAACAAACCAAATTGCAATTAACATAACTACCTCTTGGTCATGTTACACAAAGGTTGGAGAAAATAAAGACTAACTAAAACAAAAATACTGGATCTCTGATCTACATTACATGAAAAGTTCTGAGTTTGATTAGGTTTCCTACAGCCCAGTTTTAAATACATAAAATTAAATACATTAAATATGCAAAACAGTTATTGTTTTCATATAAAGTATGCTTTATCTATCTATAATTCTCTCTGTTCTCAAAGATTAGGGTCAAATTCTTATAAAGCCAAAATTGCTCTCTATACAGAGATCTATAGTTCAGCAAACCTGGAAGAATTAAAAGACTGATAAAATAAAAATAATAATCCAAAATGGCACTTCCCACAAGAACTGAACATGCTGATTGACATAGGATGGTGATTATTAGAAATAAACTAACAAAGTGAAGGATAAATACATTTTATATTACATGTGGAAAGGACTACTAGTGATATTAAATAATATCAAACCATAGTATCAACCATAGCATACTCCTAGCCCACCATATGGGACTGAAAGACATTGCATTATGGTAGTTTCCCTCTGTTCTTTGTGGTCAAGTCTAATCTATTGACAGGAAGAAGTTAAGTGAGCCAATCAGGCACAGTTGGCATGCTCCAGATCCCATCAATTAAGCAATCTCACTTGATGGGACTTAGGAAGTATACCTTCTTGATCATAACACCTGCCTTCTGGAGAGCTATTCCCTCTCCTCCATCTTGTCTCCACCCTGGTTATGTTCAAAAGAGCATTGAAAACCTGGTTCTTTTCCCATGAATTGGGTTAAAGTGGGTGGCAAATTTGTATTGTAATGTCTGCTTTAATGGAGGCAGTGGGGAGGTGGACTTGTTTATTTTAATTGTATTACTTTTACTGTATGCTACCCAGAGTCATTTTACAATTGGGTAGCCTCATAAATTTCTAAAATAAATATCAAAATGTTGAAGATATTGCTATGCCTAAAATTGTACACACACAACTATATCTATATATGTGTATACACACAAACATTCATATAGAGAAGATAAACATTTAAGATCTACCACATGGCTTGTCAGGTTCCAATTCCTCACAGAATTTCCAGAAATGATAGAAGTCTTCAGGCATCTTGAGCCGGTAACAGCTTTCGATTTCTTGGCGAATACAATCAGAGACATCTGCTTTGCCAGCTTGTACATTTTTTACTTCTTTAATGTTTTCATCCTACCAGTAAAAAGAAAATCAAGGAAGAAATAAGCTCATACATTTATCATTTTAAGACAAGGAAAATAAACTGAGTTGAATGTAATCTGGGGGCTAACTTCTGATTTGTAGCAGATAAAGCGGTGCACTAAGAAATAAGCAGCAAAGAGAATATATAATTCTCCATATTGTTTATGTGCAACTGTTTACAGATTCAAACTAAGAAAAAAATATGCCAACTTAAAGGAAGTTACACATTCTACCCTCGTAAATCCCTGCTTCTAAGTAACACTTAATGAGACCAAGACACTTTGTATGAATGTATAACGTATTTGTTATTGTATCAAAGATCCCAAGGATGGGAGGTGATATTAGCATGGTATTTTGAACTCTTGTCTGTCCCAGTAGTTGAAGGACACAAAACTTCCAGTTCTTCGATAGAGTGGGAATGGAGATGGGGACATATTACTGATACCTGCTTTTGTGCCTCTGCATGACATCTCCGCTTCCTACCTCCAGCCATTCTGGTACCTGTTGTGGTCATTGTTATATTCTGTCTTTCGTGATTGTAACAGTTTCCAAGTTCTCCTTGCACAAAAGTGTCTATGTCAATCAAGAATAGAAGGGGATAAGACAGGACGCGCACACTGCAATTTACGTAGCTAGTAAATGTTAAAGAGTACTGGTACAAAAACTAATCAAGCAGCAAGCAAAACATTGTAGTATTGCTCATAAACTGTTAAATTCATAATTTGATGTTTACTTTTAAGCAAGCACTACCGAACTGAATGGGAACTTCCCAGAAAACATAGGGATATGTTGTGATTTTATACATATTCTTGCTGAGGATATCTTGTATAGGAAAACAGAATTAAACCAATGCTTCTAACTACCGGTACTATTGTAATAACATGCTAGATATTTGTATTGCTAGGTTCAAAATAATTATGTGAACAGCATTTTTCATTTTGATTCATTCCAGATAAATTTATTCTAACTCTCACTATCCTGAGATAGCATAATCATAATGGTTAGAGACAGGTGTTTTGGTTAACATATCTGGAATGAATCAGATTAGCAAACAGACAAAAGTAAACTGACTATGCCCCAGAAGACGTTTTTAATTACACTTTTGTACTTACTTTTCCAAGCACCCCCCCCCACTGAATTCTGTAGAATTTATTTTGAAGCAAATACAAATTTCTATCAAAGCAAATACTTTACTACATCATTCATAAACCTCAATAGTAAGAGAGAAAGGCAGAGACTTGTTTGTAACACAAAAATTGGAAATGCGAACAAACTCTTGAGAGCTGGCCTTCTGACTGTCATTGCTAATAGAGGCAAGAGGAAAGAACAAGCTCAAAGCGAACGGATTGGGAGTAGCTCTAAAGAGGAGAGCTGTAGCCTGTTGTTGTAGGAAATTCAGTTGAAAAACTTTGCGGTAACTTAGAGGTTCACCTGAAGACTTAGAGTGTAGTCACAGGTGTGTGTGACCCAGGAAACTGGGTCAATAAAAGAGGACGGGAGGACAGAGGAAATCGCTGGAATACACAGGGTAATCTGAAGGAAGGCAAAACATATCTGGAAACGAATACTACTGAACCCAAGTTTCCTTACATTTTTATTACAACACGCAAAACACCCGCCTTCCCTACACTATCTACAGAGGCGGAAAAGGGAGGGAGGGATGGAAGGAGGAGAAAAACAGCAGCATATAAAAAGGAAAAGATTAGAACGAGGGGAAAAAGAGACAGTAGAAGAGGCAGGGAACAAAACAGGCGGCAATTATTAGAAACAGGAGTGAAAAACAGACAAATTAAAAATAAACAGCCAGGAAACTAACAAGCCTCCTTACGACATCAAAACGAAGTCCGTTCCAGTTCGCGCTTCTCGCTCTTTCTCACGGAAGCGGAACTAAATACTATCACAGCCGAGTGGAAAACGGTGAGCAGAATCTCCTGCGCTACTGCCCGGCTTCGCGGGGAAAAGCGCCTCTGCCTGAAGGGCGGGGGAATTGCTGTCGGAGCTTTTGGAATCCTGCTTTTCCCTGAGGAAAAATATATTGTAGCATAAATTGAAAAAGAATGATCCTTTTGAGAGCCGTGGGCCTGCTTCACTGGATATTATCCCCGTCCAGGCCTCTTGGGGTTAGTCTAGGCAGGGGGACTGAGTTCTGTCAATGATCTATTTTTTGCTGGGGGTGGGGTGGGGTGAGGATTTATTTTTTTATTTAGTTGCACAAAAACTAAAATCTTCCACTCTGATAAATGCTCATAGCAATCAAGATTTGCTTGAACAAGCTGTCCACCAGCCCCCAATTTCAATCTCCTGAAATGTTCTCACAACCAAACACTGTGGCCCACAGTGTCAATACGCCATAAAAATCCTTCTCTGATTAAATCTCTAGGAAATAAGCTTTTATGGTAGCATGGGCCTGCATTATCAACCACATGACGCTTATTAATGATAATAGGACGTAAGTAGCTTAAAATTGCATTGTAGGTTAATAGTTCCAAAACAGTAATTCCTGTGTAACATATGATCTCCTCAGGCAGTAAAGATTAATACTATTTGTTTGATATTTGTTTGGCATTGTCTGGCAACATTTCTTTTAAAATTTCTGGTCTTTAAAAATCTTCTCTGAAGCATATTCAATTTGTGTGACAAACTTGTGACATTTGTATGTCAATATAAAAACATTGTTTCTTTGATATATTAATGGACTGATACATCAGAATTAGAATTCTATGAAGAATAGAAAATTGGGCAACATATTTCTTTCAGGATTAAAAAGATTTTGGGCTTAATTTAAGAGTTTAAATGACAAAAAATCCTATATAAAAATATTTCTTAGATCCATGATTATTGTTATCTTTACATGTGTGTCACATAAAGAATAGATATGATCTTGTGCTTCTTGCAATACATTGTCTACAGTTCCACACTTTTTATATTATTCCTGATTATTAAGGTACTTAGTAGTTAGGATGTCAGCTTTGGAAGCCATATCAGCACCAGATGCTTCCCCACTGTCAACTTCTTGCACTTGGGAAAGTGGGAGGGGGGATTTAGAGGAGTGATTGTAGTTAGACATAATAGCATTCTTCCCTTCGGTCAAGGTCATGGTGTTTATGCATCTAGAGGAGGACTGGTTGCAGGGATCGCTCTAGTTGGGACACATTGATTGGATCATGTGACAGACTGATGGGTGCAGGGGCTGGATTTGGGGTTTTGATTTACTGAGGGAAAACCAGAACTCTCAGATTCGGGTTTTCCCAGATTGCCAGTACCTTCTCTAAATAAATGGAACTTTGAGAAATGCCTGCCTCAGAGTTTTTACTTGGAGCTGGGGACTTTCTGGAACACTGACATAAGATTCAATCCAAAGATTGCTTTGGAGTGTGCAAATACCAGATCTATCTACAGCTTTTTAAAGCAGCTATATCATTTTCCACAATTGTGTAAACTGAACTATCTTTTGAGATTCCACTGAAAACTCTGAACACTCTTCAGGACTACTAATTATTATAATTGTATCCAATATTCAAAATACACTATAATTAGGAGACACTAATTTTAGGGTTCATCCTTAAGACTTCTTGACCTAGCTCCAAAATGATGTATTTAACCACTGGTTTTTCCTTGGATCAGAAAAATATTGATCTTATAAGATATATTTCATGAGGTTGCTATTCCCACCATAATCCCTATGCCCGTGATGGTGAACCTATGTCACGCGTGCCACAGGTGGCACGCGGAGCCATATTAGTGGGCATGCCAGCTCAGCTCTGGGGCGCATGCGCGCACCGGCCAGCTGATTTTCGGGCCTTCTGGGCCCACCAGAAGTAGGGAAACAGGCTGTTTCCTGCCTCTGGAGGGCCGGGGTGGGGGTGGGGGTGGGGAAGGCCCGTTTTTTTTCTTACCTGGCTCCAGATCCTCTCTGTGTATCTGGGAACGGCGAAAACAGCCTTTCCCACTTCCTTGGAGGCCCTACGGAGGCTCAAAGGACCCATTGTGATGTTTTTTCCTGTCCCCAGCCTCCAGAGACTCCTAGAGAGGCTCCTACAGACTCCTAGAGAGGCTCTGGAGGCTGGGGACAGCAAAAAATGTCACTTCCTGTCCCACCGGGAGTTGGGAAATGCACCTTTTCAGCCTCCGTAGGGCCTCCAAGGGAGTGGGAAAGGCTGTTTTCGCCGTTCCCAGATACACAGAGAGGATCTGGAACCAGGTAAGAAAGAAAAACGGGCCTACCAGGCCATCATGTGCCAGGAGCGGGGGGGAGGGGGTTGCGCACATGCGCATGGGCACGTGCGCGCGCGACCCTCCCCCACCCCCCCTCTCCTGGCACGCGATGGCAAAAAGGTTAGCCATCACTGCCCTATGCAGTTCATTGCCTTCTTCAGCACAATGATCCTTCCAGTTGCAACCTTGTTTGTAACCTCCACCTCATTGGTTTTTTTAAAGTATTTTTTATTAAACTTTTGACTTTTAAAAACAAAATAAAGAAAAATACAACAAAAACAAAATAAAGAAAAATACAACAAAAACAAAAACACATTAAAAGCATAACAAACAACATTACATCATCACCCTCCCCCTCCCTGCCTCTGGACCGACATTCAGTGCAGCACACACACACACACACTCACACAGGTTTTAAAAGATCTTTAGAATAACTTGGGGCTCCTTCAGGTTGGCCTCCAAAGAAAAGAGGAATGAAGGCAGGGGTGGATTGAAGGGGTGAATTCCCCAACTCTGGTTCAGCCGGCCAGGGATGGGATGGCAGGCACAGGCTGCTGTGAAAGACCAGGAGCAAAAAGACACACATGCACACACAAGCTGCATGCACAGCAGTACTGGTGAGGTTTTTAGTGAGCAGCACAGGAAGCCAGACTTGCCTTCACAGGTACGAAAGCTTCCTTACAAATGGAAAAACGTCAGAAGCAAGGAAGCGCTTCTTTTTGTACTTGCTCCTGCCGTTTTTCCACTTGGAAAGGAGGAGGAGGAAGAAGAAGACGGGGACAATCCCGGGCATGTGAAGCAAGGCATGGAAATCCACAGCAGGAAGCTCGGGTAAGTGAAAAGGGGGAGTAGCCGAGCGCTTTGTTTCTCCGGAACCGGTAGAAAAAAATGCTTAAAAAGTAAAAAAAAAAAAAAAGTTCTGACGATCGGGCATAGCTCAGCTTTTTAAGCATTTTTTTTACTACCGGTTCTCTGGAAGTAAAAGCAGGAAGTAATGACAACTGGGAGGGTGGGTGGAGCCTCGAGTTGCCATCGCTACCAGTTCTCCGAACCACCGGCCATCATTGCTACCAGATTAGCCGATCCGGTCCGAACCGGGAGCATTTCACCCCTGCTCTTCTCTCATTCTTCTGTAAATTTCATCTCGTGTTGATTTTTTCGTGAATCTTACATGAATTTCACGGGGAAGTCTGTGTCATCGCGCATAGTTAATGTGTATTTTATATGCTTCATCAATGTTATTTTGAATTTCATGTTTGTAGCAACTCTGCCAGTAATTCCGTCATGAGTTTACAGAGATCATCTTCTTTATTTTCTTTTACATTCTGAAATCTTAAGTAGAAAGAAGATCTTTCTAACTCTAAATGGACTATCGTCTCTTCAAGCTCTCTATTTGCTGCTGTTAATTTCTCCTCCATTTCTTCCTACTACTTTTCGTTTCGTTCTGTTCTTGCTTCTACTATTTTTATCTTTTGCTCATTTTTTGCTATTGTTTCTTGAATCTTTTCCATTCTGTCATCTAATTTTTTTATATCTCCCTTTACTTCACCCAATTCTTCTTTCTTTTCTTCATTATTATTATTATTCATGGACTCCTGTGTTTTCATCATTACTTCCTGGATCATGTTCAATGTTGTTTGTATGTTCTGTAATGTTGGGACTGCTCCTAGTTTCTCAGTGTTTGGCATGTCCGTTATTAATTTTTGTCCTGCTGGAGAGGCTGTCACTGGGGTTGCCTTCTTTACCGTTTTCGTAACTGTGGATGTGTTTGACATTTTAAGTATTTGAAAGAAATTGTTCCACCAAACCATAAAAAATTAATCCTATGTTATAGGAAAGTCTATGAAGATCACTGCCCCGGTTTTATCTCTCCAAAAGTTATACTGAGTAAAATGCAAATTTAGTCTGATCAACTGTAAAATCTATTTTCTATCCACCATTAATATACAAATCAACTTTTATATACAGCAATATTTTTACCTATTAAAATATCTTGAATTAATTTACAGTTGCTTCCAATTTAACATATATAATATGCAAGGAAGTAAAACTATAATCAATATATATAAGAGTAAAAGTTTTATAAGTAAGTATAGGTATATACATGTGCTTGCTATCTTCGAGCGATTGCGTGCCCCGGTCCCCTTAGCTCTTCCCGTTCCCCAGACTGCTTAGAGTCTCAGGGCCCAAGTCTCCGGCTGATGTTGTGTAATGCCAGGTCCATAGTAAATAAAGCCCCCCTCATTTGTGATCTTATTCAGGAGGGGGGAGCGGACCTGGCAGGTATCACGGAGACCTGGTTGGGCCATGAGGGGGGAGTTCCCCTCGTGGAGATGTGCCCATCAGACTGCCATGCATTTCATCAGCCGAGAGCTCAGGGCAGGGGCGGGGGGGTGGCGGTCATTCTAAGAGAAGGTCTTGATCCGAGGGAGACCACTGTACCTCAGATAGCCGGATGTGAGTCCCTTTTTGTGAAGTGGGGTCGTGGGGTGCAGATGGGTTTGTTGATCACGTACCTGGCTCCCTGCCACGAGCCAACGACCCTGCCCGAACTCCTCAATGTTATAGCCGAGGTGGCGGCTGATACCCCCAGACTTGTGGTCATGGGGGATTTCAACCTGCCATCCATCAGTGAAACATCTGAGGTAGCTCGGGAGTTCATGGCTTCCATGACGGCCATGGACCTGACCCAAGTAATTCACGGCCCTACTCATATGGGGGGGACACTCTGGACTTAGTTTTTATCTCTGGTCAGTGGTTGAGTGGCCTTGATATAGGGGATGTAGATATTGAACCCTTGTCATGGTCTGACCACTCGCTCCTTCGACTTGACTTTCTGACCGCCGCACCCCATCGCAGGGAGGCGGAGCCGACCAGGTGGTTCTGCACCAGGCGCTTGATGGACCCTGATAGGTTCCAGATGGAGCTTGGGCCATTTCCTGAGACTCTAGCTCATGACTCGGCTGATGACCTGGTGGCCGCCTGGGATAGTGCGGCTGCCGGGGCTTTGGACCAGATCGTGCCTTTGCGGCCTCTGACCCGGCACCGAACTCACTTAGCTCCTTGGTTCTCTGAGGAGCTGAGAGAGATGAAGCGCCGGAAAAGACGCCTAGAGAGCGGTTGGAGGGCCAGTCGTTCCGAATCTGACTTGACACTGGTAAGGTCTGATATTAAGACCTACCTAGTGGCAATAAAAGCGGCGAAATCTAGCTATTTTGCCACTCTTATCGCGTCATCAGATAACCGCCCAGCCACCTTGTTTAGGGTGACCCGCTCCCTTCTCCATCTGGGAGCGTGGGAGGACCCCTTGCAGGGCCGAGCTGAGGACTTTGTACAGTATTTGTATGATAAAATAACTCAGATTCGGGAAGACTTGGCCGCTGACTGGGTTAGTTCAGACGAGATGACTGAGGCAGGCCTTGAGAGTGTTATCTGGGAGGAGTTCGATCCTGTGGCTCCCGAGGATGTGGACAGGATCTTGGGACGGCTGAATGCGACCACATGTTTATTGGACCCGTGTCCCTCCTCGTTGGTGCTGGCTTCCCGGGAGGTTACACGAGGCTGGCTCCAGGGGATTATCAACGCTTCTTTGAGTGAGGGTGTCCTGCCGGCCACCTTGAAAGAGGCGGTGGTGAGGCCTCTCCTCAAGAAGCCATCCCTGGATCCGGCTGTTTTGGCTAACTATCATCCAGTCTCCAACCTTCGTTTTATTGCGAAGGTTGTTGAGAGTGTGGTGGCGCGACAGCTTCCCCAGTACCTGGATGAAGCTGTCTATTTGGATCCGCTCCAGTCCGGCTTCAGACCTGGGTACAGCACGGAAATGGCATTGGTCGCGTTGGTGGATGATCTCTGGAGGGCCCGGGATAGGGGTTATTCCTCTATCCTGGTCCTATTAGACCTCTCAGCGGCTTTTGATACCATTGACCATGGTATCATGTTGTGCCGGCTGGAGGGACTGGGAGTGGGGGGCACCGTTTTGCGGTGGTTCTCCTCCTATCTCTCCGACCGGTCGCAATCTGTGTTGACGGGGGCAGCGGTCGACCCTAAGGCACCTTGTTTGTGGGGTGCCACAAGGGTCGGTCCTCTCGCCCCTTCTATTCAACATTTATGTGAAGCCGCTGGGTGAGATCATCCGTGGTTTTGGGGTGGAGTTCCATTAGTACGCTGATGATTCTCAGCTGTACATTTCCACCCCAGACCATCCCAACGATGCCTTGGAAGTGATGTCCCAGTGCCTGGAGGCCGTGCGGGTCTGGATGGGGAGAAACAGGCTTCGACTCAACCCTTCCAAGACCGAGTGGCTGTGGCTGCCAGCGTCCCGGTATAGCCAGCTGATGCCATCGCTGGTTATTGGGGGCGAATCATTGGCCCCCACGGAGAGGGCCCGCAACTTGGGTGTCCTCCTGGACGCATGGCTGTCTTTAGAAGGGCACATGACGGCCGTGGCCAGGGGGGCTTTTTATCAGGTTCGCCTGATACGCCAGTTGCGCCCCTTTCTGGACCGAGACTCCCTACGCACGGTCACTCAAGCACTCATCACCTCTCGTCTGGACTATTGTAATGCTCTCTACATGGGGCTCCCCTTGGGGTACACCCAGAGGCCCCAACTGGTGCAGAATGCGGCCGCGCGGGGGATTATGGGAGCGACGGGGCGCTCCCATGTGACTCCTCTCCTGCGCGAGCTTCACTGGCTTCCAGTGGACTTCCGGGTGCGCTTCAAGATGTTGGTGATCACCTTTAAAGCGCTCCATGGCTTAGGGCCGGGGTACTTACGGGACCGCCTTCTGCCACCAATAGCCTCCCACCGGCCAGTTCGCTCCCACAGAGAGGGCATCCTCAGGGTGCCGTCGGCCAGACAATGCCGGCTGGCGACCCCCAGGAGGAGAGCCTTCTCTGTGGTGACACCTACCCTTTGGAACAATCTACCCCCAGAGATACGAGTGATCTCCGACCTCCGGACTTTTCGTCAGGCCCTAAAAACTTACTTTTTTCAGTTAGTCGGTCTGTCTTGATTTTAGGGTTGGTTTTAAAATTTTGATACGGATTTTAAATTGACAAATTTTAAATTACGGGCCAAATTTTTATTTTAATAAAATAATAATTTAAAATTATTTTAAATCTATTTTTAATTGTAATGTTATGTATAAATGTTTTTATTTTGGCTGTTCACCGCCCTGAGTCCGAAAGGAGAAGGGCGGTATAGAAGTTTGAATAATAAATAAATAAATAAATAAATATAGATAAGGGGAGAGGGGAACAATTAATATATTAGAACATATTTGATAGAAAATACATAAATATATAAATATATAAAAGATAGGTAATTATAATTAAGTCCAATTCCAAAGTTATCACCCCGATAGTCAGAATTTTTAATACTTAATCTTTATACTTTCTGAATTCACTGCAGCTTTTCGTTCTTCAAGGTGAAAAATGGCCACTGTCAATAGATTGCACAGTCACTATCCCTTCTCCACAACTTCTTTATCTCTTTCTTTCTTTCCAAGTGGAATCTATTTTCATCTGCTCTCAGCATGCATCTCACAGTGCTATCTCTGTCGCATCAATTCTTCCAAGGTCCAGCTTTACCATTGCTGGTCTCCAGATGCAAAAAATCACGTAAAAAGAGCGGAGTCCCATCTTCCTACACTGCACCACTGTGATGCCACCCCGGAAGCCTCCTCCTCATTGTTTTTTTACTTGCCTGTCTCTCTATTCCTCAAATGAGGATCCTTTGCCTTGCCTGTTCTTCTCCCCTTTGCTTCTTTTCCTTTATACCTGCACTTTCTAGAAAGCATCATTACTACTCCTGACAGCAGTACTCACAACAATCTCCCTCCCATACTCAGGGAGCTTGACCTGAGTATAGTAATGTTTCAGAAAGACAGCAAGAGAGCTGTTATGAGTGCAGTGAAAAGTATACCTTCCTCCCATCTGAAGGAGCAAACAGTAGATATCTGGGAATGTAGAGAAGTGTCCAATTCAACCTGCAATGGGCCAGGGGAGGCCCACAGAGGCCGAATGGAGCAGCAGAGGGCCCAATTTGCCCCTCATAAGCTCTATTTCGGCTGGCAACCTGCCAGGCGAGGCCTGCGGAGGCCTGAATGGAACTGCAGAGGGGTGCATGTGGCTGAGAGGCTGGAGAGGAGACTGCTAGATCTTCACAAGACAAATGACCTGGTGCAGGTTTGGGGGGACAAGCAATTGTGGGGAGCATGAGTTTTTTCAGTGTGTTGAGTACGCCCCCCACCCCATGGCCTTCCCTACCCTGAAATACCTCATGTGCACTTAACGAGCCTCGCTGTCAGCCTCATGATGCTTGCTTGCTTTCGGCTGCCATTGTACCGGGAGTGGGGAGGTATTGTTAGTATTTGGGAGGGGGGGAGTGAGCTAGTGGAGATGTCTCAGAAAAGGGAGGAAAACTTTAATTGTCTTCTTAGCAGCTGTGGAGAGAGCTGATAGCTGTCAAGGTCAACCATCCCAGCATACCAGAAGGATGGGGCCGCCTGAAGAAGTACCCCACATGACACCTCAGGGAGATGTGGATTGGACATTCATCCCAGGTCTTTGGGAGGGAGGGATTTTGGGATGCTTTCAATATGTAATTTTTGTGCCTATTGCATCAGACTTTGCTTTTCTTTCACTGCATTCAGTTCATGCTCAGTAAAAGTACCTTTCTCTACAGACAAGGAGTTGGGTTTTTCCTTTCTTGAGTTTTGAACGGAGGTGCGCCTGACATTAAGCAAAGTCTGCTTTAACAGCCATCCTGGAGAAAACTCTACCATGGGGGCTGAGCCAAGAATGTCTGATCAAGGCAGTGACCAAGAGGACATGGGAGCTGCTGGGTCCACCCCTCCCCTATCCAGGCGCGGTGAAGAAGTCTCGGACTGGATGTCAGAATTACAGCTGGAAGAAAAGCCAGTCAGAGCTAAGTGGTCACTGGGCGTGGGGAGGATGGATCCTCCAGAGGAAATCCCTTCAGGGGTGACAGTTACGAGACGCCAGTGGGGAGAGACAGCTTGGCAGGAAGAGGACAGAGAAGATCTCCTGCTGACTCAAGCCATGCAACTCCTGAAAGAGGCTTTTGAGAATCAAAAAGCCCATGAAAGGTATGTATTACCGGCCTGGAGGGAGACTGAACACTCGGGGCGGGGGAGAAGCAGAGGCTTCAGTGAGAGCAGAAGAGATTCCCCGGGTTCAGCCAGAGAGAGAGAGCAAGCTTCTGGGGCTCAAGCTGGGGCTGCAGCCCAGGGCCCCCCTTTGAGGGGGGCAGGAACCAGGAGGTGTCAAATTCCAAAGGTTCCTCCGCTTAACGTAAAATATGGAGGAGACCCCTAAGGCTTTGGGATTCTTCCTATCCCAAGTGTGGAATCACATGAAGGAATATGGAGAGGATTTCCCATCAGAAGCCGCCCGTGTGAAATGCGTCACTATGGCCCTGGAGGAAATGGCTGCTGACTTGTGGGTGGGCCTGCATGATGACAATTCTCCCCTGCTGAGGAATTATGACCAGTTTATGGTGGAACTCCAAGGGCGTTTTGAGGACCCCCTAGCAGAGCGGAAGGCCAAAATCAGGATGAAGTCTATAAATCAATGGCAGAGATCGGTGGCTGAATACACCCAGGAGTTTCGCGAGCTGGTGCACCATATGAGGGGTTGGTCCCAGGAGGCCCTGATGAAGTGTTATAAGGATGGCCTTAATAAGGACATCTGCAAGGGCTGCTGCTCCCGTGGGGCTCCTCGAGACCTGCAACACTGGTATGTGATGGCAGCTGACGTGGAAATTGACCTGACCAGGATTGCTTCTGTGGAGGCTGAGTTTGGAACAAGCCTTCCCTTGCCCCACAGAAAGAAGGTCCTAGAAAGAAGGTCCAAAGGGGAGTCAGCATTGAAGCCAAAATCCACAGCGTGCTTCCAATGTGGGAAGGAGGGCCACTGGGCTGCTGATTGTTTCTCCAAACTTGGCTCCAAGTCAACCCCTGCTGGTGGGAAGAAAACTGACAAGCCTCCAGCAAAGAACTGCACGATGGCCCTGAAAGGGGTGGAAGTCATTGAGTTCACTTCCCCAGGCCTGGGGGAGTTGGGAGCACCAACCACCACCTAAGACAGCGAAACCAAAGCCAACACCGATGATGACCCCCTGGTAAGTCAGCATGGAGGCCCCATGACCATCCCAGTAGAACTAAGGGTGCCATCATCCAGTGCCCAGGGGAAGATGCTAGCCCTCTTAGACTCTGGATGTACTAGGTGTGTCATCAGCCCCGAGGTGATGGACAAACGGGTTGAGACTAAAAACAATGAAAGTGCCCATCGCATTCTGCCAATTGGATGCGTCAGTAGCTGGGGGGCCCCAGCCCACTTTGCGACCGAACCGGTTGAGATGTGGATGGGGGACCACTAAGAGGTCTTGAGTTTTATCGTAGCCCCTGGGCATAGAACGTCCCTTCTTGCTTGGACTGCCTTGGCTACGGAAATGGAACCTCCAGGTGAACTGATGGTTATGCATCCATTCCGCCCTGCCAGGGAAAGAAGGGGGCAAACCTTTTTGCATGGCCAAAGCTGCGAAGGAGTTGGCAGTAGTGGCAAGCGAACGCATTACTAGGAAAGAAAAAAATCCCTAAGGAATATTGGGACCTCATGGAGGCTTTCAGCGAGAAGGCGTGAGATGTACTCTCACCCCATTGACCTACTGGCTGTGGCATAGAGATCCTCCCAGAGGTGAAGCTCCCTAAACCAAAGATCTATTCCATGACCCCCGGCGAGCTGGTGGAGCTGCGGAACTTTATTGATAAAAACTTAAAACAGGGCTTCATCCAACCAGCGAGGCTGTGAGTGGCTCCCCTGGTTTTGTTTTGGGAGAAGAAGGATGGCTCTCTTCATCTATGTGTGGATTGTAAGAACCTCAACGCTATTTGCGTAGAAAATGTCTACCCATTGCCCCTCATGAAAGACATGCTGGCTCACCTCGCAAAGGGGAAGATTTTCACTAAGCTGGATTTGAGAGAAGCATACTACAGAGTCTGGATTAAGGAGGGGGATGAATAGAAAACTGCTTTCAATTGCCCCTTGGGTTGCTTTCAATTTAGGGTGCTCCCTTTTGGATTACAAGGGGCCCCGGCAGTGTTCATGCAATAATTTATGAGGTATTACATGAGCATATTTTCAAGGGGATCCTGGCCTACTTAGATGACATCCTTATTTACATGGAGACCCTGGACAAACACGTGAAACTGATGCGGTCAGTTCTGAAAAAACTCAGAGCGGCTGAGTTGTATGCTAAGTTGTCAAAATGTGAATTCCATCAGAGTAAGATTGACTATTTGGTCTACTGCATATCTCATGAGGGGATCCGGAGAAAATCCGGGTAGTCCTGGAGTGGGCACACACACACCCCCGCACCCACAAGCAGCTACAATGTTTCTTGGGCTTTGCTAACTTTTATCAACAGTTTATTCCAATGTTTGCCCAGATTCCTTACCCATTACCAACCTCCTGAAAACAAAGGGGGAAGCCAACCCAAAGCCTAGAAGGCCGCTCGAGTAGACCATGGAATATCAGGCTGCGTTTGAGAAACTGAAGCGACTGTTTGCTGCTGAGTCTCTCCTAAAACACCCTGATATGGAAGCCCCTTTCGTCGTCCAAGCTGATGCAAGTGATGTGACCATCGGAGCGGTGCTCCTTCGAGCTAATGCTGATGGATCTCTGCAACACTGCACCTACACCTCCCGCAAATTGTCTGAGACTGAACGGAGATAGGCGATTTGGGAGAAGGAGGCTTTTGCTGTCCGCTGGGCCTTGTTAACCTGGAGACATTTCCTCGAAGGGACGAAACACCCTTTGAGGTGTGGACCGACCATAAGAATTTAGAAGAATTAAATGAAATAATTAAGAAGCAAAAAAACAATAAAACCCCAGGGACAGATGGGCTACCAACTGAATTTTATAAAGGATTAGGAGAACCATTAAATTGGATTCTATTGGAAATTTATAACAAGGCATTGAAAGAGGCAAGGCTACCAGACTCATGGAGGGAAGCATATATCTCGCTAATCCCGAAAGAAGGAGCAGATGTAACACAGATAAAAAACTACAGACCGATCTCTTTATTAAACTCTGACTATAAGATTTTCATGAACATAATGGCAAATAGAGAAAAAAAAATATTGAATTGCAGAATACACCCAGACCAAAATGGATTTCTACCAACAAGACAAATAAAAAATAACATAAGAACTGTAATTAACGTAATAGAATATTATGAGGTACATCCAGAGAAACAAGTATTTCTGGATGCACAAAAGGCTTTCGATCGGGTTAATTGGTGATTTATGATACAACAAATAAATATCAAATTTGGGGAGAAATTTGAAAAAATGATAGCTTCAATATATACAAAACAAAGAGCGAGTATATTAGTTAATCGGGATCTTAAACATTCTTTTGGAATAAATAGGGGAGTACAGCAAGAATGTCCACTCTCACCATTACTTTTCATCTTAATACTGGAAAACTTATAAGTTTTTCTTACTTATAAAATTCTTATAAGTAAGAATTAGATCGAATAAACACATAAAAGGACTAAAGGTAAAAAGAGAAGAATACAAGGTCCAAGCATTTGCGGACGACCTTGTATTCTTTGTAGAGGACCCATTAGAAACAGAATCAATACTAATAAATGAGATAGAGAAATTTGGCAAAGTAGCAGGTTTAAAAATCAACAAAGACAAGACCAAAATGTTAATCAAAAACTTAACAGGAAAACAAATAGAAGAATTAGAAAATCAATCAGGACTACAGGCAGTAAAAAAGGTGAAATATTTAGGTATTAATTTGACAGCTAGAAATGTAGCCATAAAGGACAACAACTATGGAACCTTAGTACAACAAATTAAAAAAGATCTAGAAAAATGGGAGAAATTAAAATTATCACTTTTAGGAAGAATTGCTGTGATAAAAATGAACATACTGCCGAGACTCCTCTATTTATTTCAAACCATTCTGGTAAAATTGGAGAATAATTTTTTTACTAATTTGAATAAAATAACTTCAAAATTTATATGGGAGGGGAAAAAGCCAAGGATAAAATTAAGTATTTTACAGGATGACAGAACCAGAGGAGGATTTGGATTACCAGCATGGGAAAAATATTACAAAGTGACGACTCTGACATGGATCAGAGAATGGGTTAATTTGGAAAACCAAAGATTATTAAAATTAGAAGGACATAATTTATTGAAGGGGTGGCATGCCCTCATATGGAACACTGGGAACAAAACATATAAACATTTTAAAAATCATATAATAAGAGATTCATTAATTGGCACTTGGCAAGAAATTAAAAACAAACACTATATGAAAGTTCCCAGTTGGATATCCATAATGGAGGCAACAATGCACCCCAACACAATGACAGTACAGAAAATAATAAGATATAAGGAACTATTAGACTCCCGGGGAATATTAAAAACGTGACAAGAGCTTAGAGATCAAGGTATAGAGATGGAATGGTGGCCCTATTTGCAAATACAAACAAGATATAAAAAAGATCAAGAGGAAGGAGGAATTGAATTAAACCCCAACCAATTAGACAAATTATTTGAATCTAAAGAAGAAAAATTAATTTCAAAAATTTATAAATATCTATTAGAATTTGATTTGGCAGAGAATATAATAAAAGGACAAATGATAGTTTGGGCAAGAAACATTGGAAATAATATACAGTTGGAAGATTGGGAAAGGGTGTGGGAAACCAATCAGATTATGACAAGGTCTGTAGCTTATAAAGAGAATCAATACAAAATGTGGTACAGGTGGTATTTGGCCCCTTTGAGATTGGCGAAGATGTATCCCAACCTTAGTCCAATTTGCTGGAAATGTAAATAGGTACAGGGGACTTTCTTCCACGTCTGGTGGCTTTGCCCAAAAACAAAAAAAGATTGGGAAAAAATAAAAACTTGGTTAATGGAAATAACGGCAGAAGAAATAGAATTTAAGCCAGAAATTTTCTTATTGGGTATGATTAGAGAAAATATTAGGAAAGAAATAAAATATTTAATATTGCATATAATTACGGCAGCCAGACTGGCATTTGCTCAGCTTTGGAAAACGGACCAAATTCCAACAGAACAATTAGTAATTCAAAAAATCTACAGTTGCGTTGAAATGGACAGGTTAACACTGGAATTAAAGGATAAAGTAGACTCAAAATATTATATGGTATGGAACAAATGGCATGAATGGATAAATCAAAAAAGAAAAAAGAAAAATAAATGTGAAAGTTTGTAAGATAACAAAATTAACAAATAGACACCATTAATAACGTATATGTATATATTGTAGTTTGCATGGTTATACTATGTGTATCTTTTTTTCCCTCTTTTTTTCTTTTGTTTCTCTTTGTCTTTTTTCTTTCTTTTTTTACTGTTCTTTTACTTTTCTTTATTTCATATTTTATAATGTATGTAGTTAATGTGATATTTTATCTTTTTATATTTAATAAAGTTTGTGGTTTTTTTTTTTTTTAAAAAAGAAGCCCTAAAAACCACTCAGAAATTGTCGCCCAAACAAGTCCAGTGGGCACAACACTTCAATCGCTTCAATTTCTCCCTGCGCTACCTACCAGGAGGAAAGAACTTTATGGCCGATGCCTTCTTGAGACTGCCTCAATACAATAGCGCACAGCAGGAGGTGATTTGCCCGGTTATCCTGTCAAAATAGCTGGCAACAAAAGGAAACAAAAAAATAACAAAACCGCAGGGACTGATGGTTTACCAATTGAATTTTATAAAGGATTAGGAGATTCATTGAATTGGATTCTATTGGAAACATATAATGAGGCATTGACAGAGGCAAAGCTACCAGACTCATGGAGGGAAGCATACATTTCGCTAATACCGAAGGAAGGAGCGGATATAACTCAAATAAAAAATTATAGACCCATCTCCTTATTAAACACTGATTACAAAATTTTCATGAATATAATGGCAAACAGGATGAAAAAATTATTGAACAGCAGAATACACACAGATCAAAATGGGTTCTTACCCACGAGACAAATTAAAAATAATATAAGAATAGTAATCAATGTAATGGAATATTACGAGGTTCATCCGGAAAGGCACTGGTATTTCTGGATGCACAAATCAGGTCAATTGGCAATTTATGATTCAGCAAATAACAAATATAAAATTTGGGGAGAGATTTGAAAAAATGATAGCCTCTATATATACGAGACAAAAAGCAAGGATATTAGTAAATGGAGACTCTACCAATTTTTTTTGAAATAAATAAGGGAGTACAGCAGGGATGTCCACTTTCACCGTTACTTTTTATTTTAACATTGGAAAATTTGCTCATAAGAATTAAGTCAAATAAAGAAATAAAAGGACTAAATGTTAAAAGAGAAGAATACAAGGTCCAAGCATTTGCCGATGACCTTGTATTCTTCATAGAGGAGCCATTAAAAACAACACCAATACTAATAAAAGAGATAGAGAAATTTGGAAAAGTGGCAGGCCTAAAAATTAATAAGGAAAAGACCATAATGATAACGAAAAATATGACAGTAAAACAAGTAGAAGAATTAGTGAACGAATCAGGACTACAGGCAGTAAAAAAGGTGAAGTATTTAGGGATAAATCTGACAGCGAGAAGTGCAACTATAAAAGACAAAAATTATGGAACCTTAGTCCAACAAATAAAAGAAGACTTAGAAAAATGGGGGAAATTGAAATTATCACCACTAGGGAGGATTGCAGCGATAAAGACAAACATCCTGCTGAGGCTCCTTTATTTATTTCAAACAATCCCAGTAAAATTAGATAATTCTTTTTTAATAATTCGGATAGAATAACTACAAAATTCATGTGGGAAGGGAAGAAACCAAGAATCAAATTAAGTATTTTGCAAGACGATAGAATTAGAGGTGGATTTGGATTGCCAGCATGGGAAAAATACTATAAAGCAACAAGTCTAACATCGATTAGAGAGTGGGTGAGCTTGGAAAATCAAAGATTATTAAAATTAGAAGGACACAATCTGATGAAGGGGTGGCACACCTTCTTATGGAACACCGGCAACAAAACATATAAACATTTTAGTAACCATATAATAAGAGACTCATTAATTTGTACGTGGCAAGAAATTAAAAACAAACATTATTTGAAAGTTCCCGGATGGTTATCCACAATGGAAGTGACAATGCACCCCAACACACTAGCAACACAAAAAATGATAAGATATAAGGAAATATTGGATTCTTGGGGAGTATTGAAAACACAGGAAGAACTTAGAGAGCAAGGAATATCAATAGACTGGTGGCCCTATTTACAAATAAAAATAAGATACAAAAAGGATCAAAAGGAAGGAGGAATAGACCCAAAACCAAATCAATTAGATAAATTATTAGAAACCAAGGAAGAAAAATTAATTTCAAAAATTTATAAATACTTATTAGAATTCGACCTAGCAGAGGAATTGGTTAAAGGACAAATGATAGCATGGGCAAGAAACATTGGACACAACATACAGTTAGAAGAATGGGAAAGGGTATGGGAAAACAATTATATTATGACAAAATCAGTAGTTTATTTTATTTTTATTTATTTATTATCAAATTTATATACCGCCCTTCTCCCGGACTCAGGGCAGTGTACAGCCAAAATAAAAAACATAGATACAAACATTACAATACAGTTAAAAAGATATATATGCGTTTGGCCCCATAATTAAAAGAACAATAACAGACCTATTAAAAACATTTTAAAAAATGTTAAGCCAGCCCGGCTTGCTGAAAAAGAAAGGTCTTCAGGGCATGGCGAAAGGCACCGAGGTCATGAATTCTTCGTATCTCTGGGGGCAGTTGATTCCAGATGACAGATGCCCCCACAGAGAAGGCCCTCCACCGGGGGCCACCAGTCTACATTGCTTGGCCAATGGCACCCTGAGGAGGCCCTCTCTGTGGGAGCGCACAGGTCGGTGGGACGCCATGGAGCACTTTAAAGGTGATAACCAACACCTTGAAGCGCACCTGGAAGGCCACTGGGAGCCAGTGCAGCTCACGCAGGAGAGGTGTTATGTGGGCGCGCCATGCAGCTTCCGTAACTACCCGCGCGGCCGCATTCTGGACCAGTTGGAGTCTCCGGGTGCTCTTCAAGGGGAGCCCCATGTAGAGAGCATTACCATAGTCAAGGCAAGAGGTGACGAGGGCATGAGTGACTGTGCACAAGGAATCCCGATCTAGAAAGGGCCGCAACTGGCGGATCAGGCGAACCTGATAAAAGGTCCCCCTGGCTACAGCCGTCAGATGTTCCTCCAAGGACAGCTGCATATCCAGGAGGACGCCCAAATTGCGAGCCCTCTTCATGGGGGCCAAGGACTCGCCCCCAATAGTCAGTGATGGAGTCAACTGACTATATTGGGATGCCGGAAACCACAGCCACTCAGTCTTGGATGGGTTGAGCCTGAGCCTGTTCCTCCCCATCCAGATCCGCATGGCCTCCAGGCACCGGGACATCACTTCAAGGGCATCATTGGGGTGACCCGGGGTGGAGATGTACAGCTGGGTGTCGTCAGCGTACTGGTGGTACTTCACCCCGAAGCCACAGATGATCTCACCCAGTGGCTTCACATAGATGTTGAACAAAAGGGGCGAGAGAACTGACCCCTGAGGCACCCCACATGAGGCGTCTCGAGGTCGACCTCTGCCCCCCTGCCAACACAAACTGCGACCGGTTCGAGAATCAGTATAAAATGTGGTATAGATGGTATCTGGCTCCTTCGAGATTAGCGAAGATGTATCCGAATTTAAACCCAACTTGTTGGAAATGTAAACAGGCACAGGGTACTTTCTTTCATGTCTGATGGCTTTGCCCAAAGATTAGGAAATACTGGGAAAAAATAAAAATTTGGTTAACAGAAATAACAGAAGAGGACATAGAGTTTAAACCGGAATTTTTTTTATTAGGCATGATCAAAGAAAATATTAGGAGAGAAATAAAATATTTAATATTACATATAATTACGGCAGCCAGACTGGCACTAACGCAACATTGGAAAACAGATCAATTGCCAACGGATCAATTAGTAATCCAGAAAATTTACAATTGTGCGGAAATGGATAAATTAACATTCGAGTTAAAAGACAAGGTAGACTCAAAATACTATATGGTATGGAATAGATTGTACGAATGGATAAGTCAAAAAAAAAGAGAGTAAATGTAAAAGCTTGTATGAAAATAAAATTAACAAACAGGCACCGTCAACAAGATAAATGATGTAATAAGTATATATATATATATATTTTACGTGGGAGAAGACCCGAATAACCAAAGACCTACATATATATATATATATATATATATATATATACACATACATATATATACATATACATATACATATACATATACATATATATACATATATATACATATATATACATATATATACATATATATATATATATATATATATATATATATATATATATATATGTGTGTGTGTGTGTGTGTGTGTGTGTGTGTAGGTCTTTGGTTATTCGGGTCTTCTCCCACGTAAAATAACCAAAGACCTACATACAAACACCCGCGAAAACCTGAGAAAACAAATATATATATATTTGTTTTCTGAGGTTTCACGGGTGTTTGTATGTAGGTCTTTGGTTATTCAGGACATGATATTGACTTTAAAAAGACCAGAACTATCGCCAAAACGGAACACGTTAACAGAATAATCAGAGAAGCCATCGAGATAGAAAAACGTCCACACAGCATGAATAAACGAGATGATACCTCCCACCTGCTAGCCATTTGGAAACCCGCCCTTATTGACAAATGAGTCCCTAACACAAAGAATGATACCAGACCCACTCACGAGAGCCACACAGGATGTAACCACCACACATCCACGCAGAAAGCAGACTCAAACCCACACTGATGATCAGGCACGACCACGGACCAGAAGCCAGACCACAGCTGCATCATTAGCCACTTTAAACCCCTCCAATCCATACATGAAGCAGACTGACACCCAACATGAAGAGATAGCACGGCCACGAACACGAAGCCAAACAACAGCAACCCAGCTCACCAGCTCAAATCCCCCTGCTACTCAGACTAACCCGAGCACAACCAAGCCCCCACCTAAACAGAACACACACCCAGCCAATCAGAGCACAGCCAAACCCCCAACCAATCAGAACACACCTCCACCCAATCAGAACACAGCCAAGCTCCCACCCAATCAGTTCACACTCCCACTGGCAGTTAAAAGGAAGAAACAGCTGCGATCACACACATTGCTCCTAGAAGCACAAAGCCGAGAACACCATCCTGAAGATGACGAATGAGACTTCGTCGAAACGTTGCCAAGACACCTTCATTTTTACGCGGGAGAAAACCCGGATAACCAAAGACCTACATATATATATATGTTTTTCCTCTAGCCAGGTTTTCCTACGTAACCAAGGTTTTTCTGCAGCCCTAGCTCAGTAGAATCACATTCACTCGATTCTGGGCTTTTTTTCTTGTTGGCTGCCAGAAAGAAAAAAAGCCCAGAATCGAGTGGATGTGATTCTACTGAGCTAGGGCTGCAGAAAAACCTTGGTTACATAGGAAAACCTGGCTAGAGGAAAAACACACATAAATCCTACGAATAAGTAAGTATATATATACATATATATATATATGTATATATATACACATTGCTCCTGGAAGCACGAAGCCGAGAACACCAGCCTGAAGATGACGAATGAGACTTCGTCGAAACGTCGCCAAGACACTTCCAATTTTACGTGGGAGAAGACCCGAATAACCAAAGACATACATATATACATATATACATATATACATACATATATACATACATACATATATATGATATTTTTGTAATCAGGGTTTTTTCCTATGTAGATAAAGTTGTTAAATGGCCATGGTGGGATGAAATCTCCAATCATCACTTTCAGGCCTGTCAGACATTTTGTGTTGTTTATTCTGAGACTAAATTCTCAGAATAAACAACACAAAATGTCTGACAGGCCTGAAAGTGATGATTGGAGATTTCATCCCACCATGGCCATTTAACAACTTTATCTACATAGGAAAAAACCCTGATTACAAAAATATCATACATTTAAGCCTATGAATTAAAAAGAATAAATATTTGACTTTTACAGGGAGGAGTCATAAAATATGGGTGTGGCTGGCTGAAGAGGTCCAAGGAGACCGAAGTAGTGCTATCCCAGTCTCCCATAAGTCTCAGAATAAACAACACAAAATGTCTGACAGGCCTGAAAGTGATGATTGGAGATTTCATCCCACCATGGCCATTTAACAACTTTATCTACATAGGAAAAAAACCCTGATTACAAAAATATCATACATTTAAGCCTATGAATTAAAAAGAATATATATATATTTCTGTGCGATATTTTTGCAATCAGGGTTTTTTCCTATGTTGAAAGATGTTAAAATGGCCATGGTGGGATGAAATCTCTATTCATCACTTTCAGACCTGTCAGACATTTTATGTTGTTTCTTCTGTGACTTATGGGAGACTGGGATAGCACTATTTCGGCCTTTTTAGACCTCTTCAGCCAGACACACCCATATTTTGTGACTCCTCCCTGTAGAGGTCAAATATTTATTTCTTTTGATTCATAGGTATAAATGTGCGATATTTTTGCAATCAGGGTTTTTTTCCTATGTTGAAAGATGTTAAAATGGCCATGGTGGGATGAAATCTCTATTCATCACTTTCAGACCTGTCAGACATTTTATGTTGTTTCTTCTGTGACTTATGGGAGACTGGGATAGCACTATTTCGGCCTTTTTAGACCTCTTCAGCCAGACACACCCATATTTTGTGACTCCTCCCTGTAGAGGTCAAATATTTATTTCTTTTGATTCATAGGTATAAATGTGCGATATTTTTGCAATCAGGGTTTTTTCCTATGTTGAAAGATGTTAAAATGGCCATGGTGGGATGAAATGTATGTATGTATGTATGTATGTATGTATGTATGTATGTATGTATGTATGTATATAGTTTGTGTGGTTTTGTATTGTTTTTTCTATTTTATTGTTCTGTACATAAATGTATTTTGTATGTATTTGATATGATATTTTATCTTTTTATGTTTAATAAAGTTTGTTTTTAAAATGAAAAAAAAGAGAGACTGCCTCAATACAATAGTGCACAGCAGGAGGTGATTTGCCCGGTTATCCTGTCAAAACAGCTGGCCAATGTGAGCGGGGCAGTGTTACAACAATCCCATGATGCAAAAGTGGCTGGACACTTTGGATTTGTTAAGACTCTACATTTGGTCAAACAACAATTTTGGTGGCCTTCCCTAAAGAAAGATATAGAGGCATATGTTGCTAGCTGCCTGGTGTGTGGTTCGGCAAAGAGAGCGCCTGGGAAGCTGCCCGGGTTACTCCAGAATGTGGCCAGACTGGGGGCTCTTTGGAAGGAGATATCCATAGATTTTATTGTAGAACTACCCGAAAGTAGTGGAAATACAGTCATTTGGGTGATTATGGACTTGTTCTCCAAACAAGCATTTTGTACCCTGTTCCAAGGTTCCCTTGGCAAAGATCCTGGTTAAACTGTTTATTCAACATGTTTATAGATTACATGGTCTTCCAGAACGAATAATTTCTGATAGAGGGTTCAATTCACCTCCCATTTCTGGAGGGAGTTCCTGAGGTTGTTAGGCTCTGCCCAAGGGCTAAGCTTTGCCCACCATCCTCAGACCATTGGGGCTTGTGAGAGGGCTAATTCAGTGTTGGAACAATACCTCAGGTGTTATGTAAATAACCAGCAAGATAACTGGGCTGACTTACTACCGTTTGTGGAGGTGGCCTATAATAATTCCATACATAGCAGTACTGGGTTTACACCATTCAAAGTGATGTTGGGTCAAGACTTTGTACCTATCCCAGAGTTACTGCAGGAAAAACCTCAAATTCCATCTTTGGCAGTTTGGATCGAACAGCTTCAGGTTACCTGGCCTTTAGCTTGTAAGGCATTAAACGAGGCTCATAGAGCCCATATGAAACAGGCTGATAAGAAATGGGCTATGCCAAAAGACTACCAAGTAGGGGATAGGGTTTTCCTCTCCACTAAGTACTTACAAACTACCCAAAAGTTGAAAAAACATGGCCATATGTGGGACCTTTTCCCATTGTGCGAATCATAAATCCGGTCACAGTACAGTTAGAGCTACCAAAAACCCTCTGGAGAATTCACCCGGTGTTCCATGTTAGTTTGCTGAAACCTGTACATACCGCCTCAATTCGGCCGGATCAGACCCGCCCTCCGGTTCCTCTTCTCATTGAAGGGGAACAACATTTCGAGGTCAAAGAAATCCTTGATTCCAGAAAACATAGAGGTAGAATACAGTACTTGGTGGCTTGGAAACATTTCGCTTCCTCTCAATCTGAATGGGTGAATGAGCGAGATCCTAGAGCTCCGAAACTTTTACAGTCTTTTCACAGTAAATATCCTGATAAGCCTTAAAGCTTGGGATTTATAAGGATTACAGGTATGATGGACTTTAACCATTAATCATTTGGTTCAGCTTTGTCTATTTCAATTTGTTTTCTTTTTTAGGTCTAACATCTCTTCTGCAGGAGGGCTGAATGTCAGCCTCATGTTGCTTGCTTGCTTTCGGCTACCATTGTAATGGGAGCGGGGAAGTATTGTTGGTATTTGGGATGAGGGGAAGTGAGCTGGTGGAGATGTCTTGGTAAAAGGAGGAAAACTTTCACGTCTTCTTAGCAGCTGTGGAGAGAGCTGATAGCTGTCAAGGTCAACTGTCCCGGCATACCAGAAGGATGGGGCTGCCTGAAGAAGTACCCCACATGACACCTTGGGGAGATATGAATTGGACATTCATCCTGGGTCCTTGGGGGGGGGAGGGATTTTGGGATGCTTTCAATATGTAATTTTTGTGCCTATTTGCCTCAGACTTTGCTTTTCTTTCACTGCATTCAGTTCATGCTCAGTAAAAGTACCTTTCTCTACAAACATGGAGTGTGGGTTTTCCTTTCTTGAGTTTTGAACGGAGGCGCGCAAATGTGTGGGCAAAAGGAGGGAGTGATCCCGTTCGAGGTACGAGATTCACTGCCACAAATCCTCAGGTTACAATTGGAATGTCCAGGCTCTGTTACATTCGTAACTTGAGGACTACCTGTAGTGCTATTTGCCTGGAAAATGAATGAAGCAGGCATATCAAAAAATATGCTACACCACGAATGTCCATCTTGGCAACTTTAAGACTTGAGGATTTCAACTCCCAGAATTCCCCAGCCAGCACAAGTGTTAAACAGCACAATGTTGGCCAACATTGGACACTGCTATGCCACATGGACTAGATGTAAATTGTACCAGTAGAATGTTTTGACTTTCTTACAAAGTCTTAGAACAATCTGAGTCTTAATTTTAACTTTGGTGAAAACTGTAATTCAAAAATAGATGAAACTAGATGCAATTCCTCTTGCCATTCTTAACATGTTATGTGGATATAATATTTGTATCCTATCTAATAGGATGTAATGTTTTATGTATTCCTGTGCAACGTTTGTATTATACCCAAGAAAATGATTTGATTCCTGCTTGATCTCACTATAATTTTAAAAATTTCGAAGTGTATACTTTATGGGTATACACTTTGAGTCGCGAGTCCCTTGGACTGCAAGGCGATCAAACCGGTGAGTCCTAGAGAAGATCAACCCTGACTGCTCTTTAGAAGGCCAGATCCTGAAGATGAAACTCAAAATACTTTGGCCACCTAATGAGAAGGAAGGACTCACTGGAGAAGAGCCTAATGCTGGGAAAGATTGAGGGCAAAAGAAGAAGGGGACGACAGAGAATGAGGTGGCTGGAGTCACTGAAGTAGTAGGCGTGAACTTAAATGGACTCCAAAGGATAGTAGAGGACAGGAAGGCCTGGAGGAACGTTGTCCATGGGGTCGCGATGGGTCGGACACGACTTCGCAACTAACAACAACAAATACTTTATGGGAAATTATGATTAATGCAGTTTCTTCTGGCACAGAAAAAATTAAAATTGTGTGTTGGGGGGGAGAGGACAGGAAAGTGTGCAAATCCAAGCCAATATCATAAATCAGCCTTATTTCATAGCAGGGAAATGTTGCTTTTCTTTATGACTGAACTGGCTATATGTGTAGAACAAAGTATCCAGGCTAGTCCAACTATAGGTAGTTCTCAACTTACAACCATTCATTTAGTTTCCATTCACAGTTACATCGGCATTGAAAAAGTTATGACTGTTTTTCGCAGTTACAACCATTGCAGCATCCCCTTGGTTCTGTGATCAGAATTTGGTTGCTTGGCAACTGGCATGTATTTATGACAGTTGCACTGTCCTGCAGTCATGTGATCACAATTTGTAACCTTCACAGTCTGCTTCTGACAAGCAAAAACAATGGGGGAAGCCAGATTCACCTAATGCCAAAATGATTCACTTAACAACTGGCAAGAAAGGTAATAAAAAGGCAAAACTGTCTTGCTTAGAAATGGACGTTTTGGACTCAGTTGTGGTTGTAAGTCAAGGACTACCTGTAAGGGTGTATTTTAACACAGCAGTCCCCAACCTTTCCAGCTTTGTGGGCTGGCAACAGCGGCAGTGGTGGCAGGAGGGGGGGGGAAGGGAATGGTTTCATACACACGCCCACTACGTGCACAAATGGTGCTTTGTGCGCTTGCCTGCTGCATGCGCAGACCAGTTCCCAATGAGCTGCAGACTGGCTTTGGACTGGGGATTGAGGTTCACTGTTTTAACAGATAATATAGCTTCCAGGTTGCATTAATAGGTAATGCTTTATTTCAAAGCTGGATATTTCTTACTTTAAAAGGACTGAACTTCAAATAGAAAGATGAAATTTAATTCTGCATAGAAAAGTTGGCATGGAAACCTCAGATACAGTAATTGTCAACCAGTCTGAGTAATAGTATGAATCACAGTGTGTGATTGTGGATCTGTGAGTAGGTGGGAGCACTTTTAGAATAATTATTGATTCAAGGACATCTTTTCACTGGTAAAATGATAATGACATAAAATCTGTTCTGTTTCTTGCTAAAGATAATTGGCAATATACAGAGGCACTAAGCTGTAGAAACTATAAATTGCTGAAATCTTGTTAAGCAGAAGCCCAAAGCAAAAGGTCAAAAATGCTTTGTCTTGAGAAGCAATCTTCAATTGTATATTCTCTCTCCCCCTCTTTCTATTTGGGTTTACAGTTACTGTCATTACTGCATCAAGAATTTCAGACATAAAGTAGTTTTTTATAGAATGGAATATGAGAGGACTTTCCCAATCTTCACAGAAAGTGAAGAAGAACCAAAGAGCCTCTTGATGCAGGTGAAGGAAGAGAGTGCAAAAGTTGACTTGAAACTCAACATTAAGAAAACTAAGATCATGGCATCCAGCCCTCTCAATTTCTGGCAAATAGATGAGGGAGAAATGAAGGTAATGACAGATTTTATTTTCCTGGGCTCCAAGATCACTGCGGATGGGGACTACTGCCAAGAAATTAAAAGACGCTTGCTCCTGGGGAGGAAAGCTATGGCAAATCTAGACAGCATACTAAAAAGCAGAGAGATCACCCTGCCAACAAAAGTATGTATAGTCAAGGCTATGATTTTCCCAGTTGCAATGTATGGCTGTGGAAGTTGGACCATAAGGATTCAACCGGAATTGTCGCGGCGAGACAGTCGGGGATTAGCGGGTTCTGATGACCCCCGCGAAATCCCGGGCTGACGAACCACTCCAGAGGGGTCTTTGGACCAGATCTGTCCTGCAGGGACAGAGAAGAAAGAGAGGCACCTTGAAAGACCAAGAGGAACAGGCAAGTTCCTTGGAAGTCAGAGGTTTTTCTCTCTGACTTTGCAGTGGGGGGCGGCGGCCATTACGACCGCCAGTAAACTGGGGCAACCGGATTAAGCAATGGGCAGGAGCAGAGAATCGAACAGAATATTGAAGCCAGGTGAGTAATATTTAACTCATAGGCAGAAAGAAAGAAAGAAAAAAAGACTTTTAAAATAACTGTAAAGCCCTGGAGCTATAATAGCGGCTAATAGGCATAAAGGACGGAAGAAGAAGATTAAGGCGGAAGTTATACAGTGATGCAGCCCGACTAGAAATTTGTTTTGGATTTAAGTAATTGGAGAACTTTAAAAAAAAAATCAGAAGAATTAAGAACCCGAAAAGATTCTTTTTAATTTGGAAACTTTAAAGAGAGGAAGATTAAAAGAATAAAGAAAAATTTGTAATAGAAGGACTGGTTAATGACTTTAAATTGAAACTAAATTGGAATGCAATGCGCAATTTGGACTATGTATATTTGGACTGAATTTTAAATTATTTTGGTGCATATAAAGGTGAAAAAGAAGAAAGGGAAATAAAGTCAAACAAGCTAAAACTGTTACAGTGAATTGCAACTAAAATGGACGCCTTTCAAGTTTGTTACTTGTAACTACTTGTAATTGTGGATTGTAGACAGCCATCTTCAGGAGGAAAAAATTATTACATCACTGAATTTTTGTCTTGGAAAAAGAAAGGAAAAAAAACCTTGGACTTTGAAAGGGATAACAGTGTGAAAAAGTTCAAGGAGGCTTTGTTTGTTCACAAGTGTTTTGGCTTGGAGAAAAGAGAAAAAAAAGAGGACTATAACATAACTTCAATTGGAACAATATCAACTTAAAAAGAACAAAATGGTGCAGGAATTGAAGGAAATGATGATAACAATGTACTTATCATTGAAAACTGAAATAAGGGAAATGACTAAAGATCCTGACTGTGGTTTATTCATATAGCAACTGATTTGCCCCAGGGAAGAACCTTTGCAGCTGGGTTTGACTGGAGTCCAGATGGCCTCTCCCAAGGGGAAGAAAAGAAAGATGGCATATTGCTCTCCAAACAGTAAGGAAGGTGGAACCAATCCTCAAAAGCAACAGAAGATTGACTGATTTTGCCAGCCTTTGCACTCAACAGTGGGTTGTGCATCCTCCCCCCTTTCCCTGCCGGTTAGCCGTGATGTTTTCGCATTGTTTGGGGATTCCCCCCTGGAGTGGGAATTGCAGGCAGAGGAGAATCAATCAGGAAGTCAGCTGGGAAGCTTGCGAACCCCTCTGCATAATTTGATGACAAATGACTCAACAACTTTGGGTGAATCGGCTCCAGGCCGGGACAAGGGCTTAGAGTCGGAGTTTTACAACCATAGTGAATTAGCTTTAGGATTTGAAAACCAGCTAAATGTTAGTACAAGGGATTTCATTAGCCGACACAGTATGCTCACTTCTCAGACAGTCTTGGCCATTTTTGACCAATTTGCAGAGGTGCGTTTAAAGTTGGACTCTGTGATCAATTTTATTGCTGCAGCACAGACGAAAAAGCTGCAGGTATGTTCAACTGGCTGTCAGACAGAACGACCCGGCCAGATGGTGCAACCGAGGGAAAGAACAAGCGGACAATATATTGACTGTAAGCATGGAAAAAAAGCAAGAGATGGTGAGCTGGTTGGACCTGAAATCCCACGGTACAGGAGTGGGGGGGGGGAAACAGGCGATTATTGAAGGAGCAGATTGTATTGAATATATATAATTCTGAGATAAATGCGGGTAGATGGTCTTCAAAAAGACAGATAGTGACCTCTTTGTCACAGCTTACTTGGTGTGACAAGGGGGCAGTAGATTTGGCAGCATATGAACATCTTCCACAACGTGATAATTATTTCAGAATTCTTTTAAAGTTCAAACAACAGCTCTTCCCAAGCCTGCTTATGCGAATGAGAGGATTCTTGGCTTATTATCAAATTTTACCTACCCGAGTTTTTTCTAGTGGTGAGGTCATCCTGCTAATTCAGAGAGCCCCTAGGGAGAGTGTGGCAGTGCATGGGACAGCTGTTTGGGAAAGTGGACTGAATAGGGAAAGCAGGCTGGCCGAGGTAGGGAGGAGATTTAGCGTTACAGAGGAAATGTCGGTTAGGGTTTTGGACCCAGCTGAAGTGAAACTTCCTTCAATTGGCTTGGTACAAGATGAGACATTCGATTCTGCCTGTTTGGAAACTTTTTCCTCACTTTCACAAATGGAGCAGCAAGAAGTACTTTAAAAACTTAAAGAGACGAGGAAGCTGCTGAAGCAGACTATTTCCTCTGCCGCTCCTTTAGCGTCGATAGCTCTACCCCCTTCAAGGCATGATGCAGCTCTGGAGAGTCAGCAGCCTATAAACCCAGGAAGCCTGATGCCCACGTCTATACAGCACAAGGTACCAGAGACAGTAGATTTGAGAACACAAAGTGTTGTGGGACAAACATCGGAGATGGAAGGCACCCAGGAAGGAATCCCCCAATCCCCCTTAGTGGCAAAGATGATACCAAGAAACGACACAAACGCAGTGCCTCATGCAAAATCATTTACCGTGGAGGCAGAGATTAATAGAGGCCATGGACTTGCAAGTCCAAAAGTAACAGGCAGTGCAATGACGCCCAAACAGACTTCTATTGAACTCAGGCGATTAAATGGGTATGTGTGTGTAAATGAGGGAGGAGGGGTAGGAGAGATTATCCAAGAAGCCTGACTAGGAAATAGCGAGCAACCACGTCCTTCAAGAGTGCACTTCCTCTCTTGGAATGTGGCAGGATGGAGAGGAAGTTGGTGCACAGATGACTGTATTAAATTTTTAAATAGGTACCATGTAATTGCCTTGCAGGAGACATGGGTTAGCAGCGATGAGACCCCAATTGAGCTCCCCGGGTTTAATATTTGGCAGCTGCCAGCACAGAGAGTAGCTAAAAAAGGAAGAGCCTCTGGAGGATTGGGCATCTTGGTAAAAGCCGAACTAGGATGGAAGGGAAACAAGATATGCTTGGAGGATGGCCCTCTATTTTTTCAAGCAATCCATTTGGCATATGAAGGGAAGTCAATGATATTTGCAAATGTGTACATCAACCCAGCAATGGGGGATTTGTGGGAGGCTCTAGAGGTAAAAATATTAGATATACGGAAAAAATTCACAAAAACACCTCTAATTTTGGCAGGAGACTTTAATGCGCATGTGGGTCTCTCGTTGGAACCTTTTATTGAAAACGGTACAATTCCAGAGGGATATTTACATAACCAACAATCATGGGTCTCCCAAGACAGGAAAAAGAACAAAGATGGGAGGAAATTTCTAACAATGGTATACAACTGTAACCTCCAAATTGTAGGTCAGTACTCGGAGCTCAGAAAGTACCCCATAACCTTTTTTGGCCCCAAGGCATGTAGTTCTATTGATTATTTTTGTGTCTCTCACAGCCTAGTAGCAGGAGCAACTTCGGTCTTGACGTTACCAAGGCCAGAAAGTGATCACCTTCCGATTGTGACGTCCCTGGCAATCCCTTCAGATTTAAGGAAAAGGAATCAAACAATCCAACAAATAGGCCTCAACTTAGAAATAGCCCAAGAGAGAAGATTAACATGGAAGAGGGTTGATAGCAAAGCAATGACTGAATTCATGATTTCACCATGTATGGAAGCCTTAGCGCATATATGCGCAAACAGTACGGGTGAACAAGAGCCTATAGTTTGTTTTGCGGAAATATGCCATAAATTGAAGCATTTTTCCATGACTACCAAGCCAATGGGCCAGTTTGATTCTAGTAACTCAACATGGTTTGACAATGACTGTAAGGAAAAGAAAAAACAGCTTAGGAAATCACTTAGGAGATACTTAAGCAGCCCAAACATGGAACTACAGAAGGAGTATATTACCATAAGGCAGAAATATAAGCAGCTACTGAAGAGAAAAAAGGCCTCCTATATCAACAACTTATGGGCTGGTCTAGAACAGGCAGCAAAGCTGGCCTCACCCACACTATTCTGGTTGGAGGTCTCAAAAATTATTAGAGATAGAAAACTAACAAGTGACCCAAACATTAGTGCAGAAAGATGGGAGAAGCATTTGGCCACGCCAGCAGCAGCGGATAGCTCTGATGAGCTTATATCCTTTCTGAGCTTGATACAGGAATATGAAGCCCTACCGCAGTGGGAAGAAGTGTCAATCACGGAGGTGAGGAATTTAATCTCCTCCCTGAAGACAAACAAAGCTCCAGGACAGGATGCGCTCCCGGCTTCGTTATTTAAAGATAACATAGCCTGGTGGGCGCCCGTCCTGGCGGGTCTCTTTACTTTTATCAATAGAACAGGGCAAATTCCTGCTAGTTGGCGTTCATCAATAATTATCCCCTTACATAAAAAAGGCTCTAGAGATAACCCAGATAATTTTCGATTAATTAGTCTAATTGATATTTCAGCAAAAATTTATGCTAAGCACTTGCTTCATAAATTAGAGGATTGGATAATGAGAAATAACATTTTAGCTGAAGAGCAGTCAGGTTTCAGGAGCGGAAGATCTACTATGGATAATTGTTTTGTGCTGTACCATCTAATAACAAAGTTTAAGTCTTGGAAAAAACCTCTGTATGTGGCATTCATAGATTTGAAGGCAGCCTTTGATACAATTGATAGAAAAATTTTATGGGATAAATTAGAGGCTATGGGAATAGAAAAGAAATTGTTATATTTAATTCGACTGTTATACACGGAAACCCAAGTAAGAGTTCGAGTGAATAGGTCAGGATCGGTAACAAATGCAATCCCATTAAAAAAGGGCGTCAGACAAGATTGCACTTTAGCCCCATCACTTTTTAACTTATATTTAAATGACCTCCCAAAATGTCTGGAAGATACATCACTCCATGGGCCTAGTATAGGAACAAGACAGGCCAATTGCTTGTTATATGCCGATGATATAATTTTGTTGTCGGCCTCACAGGTGGGGCTATGAAGGTCACTTGGGAGGTTGGCAGCATATTGTATAAAAAATCGCCTGACAATTAATATAGAAAAATCAAAGGTAATGATATTTAGCAGGCAACAAAATATAAGGAGATGAGTTTTAAATGACAGAAGAATAGAACAAGTTCAGTCATTTACCTATTTAGGGCTAGTATTTCAGACAAATGGCAAATGGAATAAGCAGGTAAAAGCCGGAGCTCGGAAGGCCATGGCTCGGATGGCTCAATTAAACAAATTTATTTTAGAGAAAACTCCATCTTCATTAATCCCAGTGCTAAAGGTCTTCCAGGCGAAAATCGAACCAGTACTTACCTATGGGGCAGAAATATGGGGGTCAGTTAAACTGCCTGGGCTGGAAACCCCTCAAAATAAGTTCCTGAGGAGAATTTTGGCAGTGTCCCCCGGAACCCCAGCATGTGTAGTAGGGGCAGAAAGGCGTCCATGCGACTGGCACTAGGGCCTTGTTGAAGACTGTTTATTATTGGTTGAGAATAATCGAGATGGAGGAAGGGAGGTTACCAAAATTAGCGCTAATGGAGCAGATTATCTCAAGTAATAAAAATAACTGGTTATCAAGAGTTCTGAAGCAGGCATCTAGCTCTGGTATCCCTTTAAATTGGCAGCAGTACGACTATAGACAGATCCAAAATTGGATTGCACAGAGATTTAAGGATATAAGTGCCCAATTGGATATTGCACAGGTGACAGCAGTAAAAGTTTGCCCCTGGTTATCAGCCAATAAACAAATTTTCAAAATAGAAAAATATTTAGCTGTGCCTTTGTTTCCTGTCCTGAGAAGATTCTTTACAAAATTGAGGTTGGACCAACTTGGAACAAATATGCTCTGGGGTAGATATAAGGGTATTCCTGTAAGGGAAAGGTCTGTCTATATGGGACGGGGGAAGTCGAAACAACGTCCCACGTAATTTTGATTGCCCCCTATATTCAGACCTGAGGGAACATCAACTGGGCAGGATCTTTTATACCAGCACCCCTAAGTCTAAAGAGCACTTTTTGCGATATTGTTTGTTAGGTTCCAACTTGCAGTTGGTAAAATGGATTGCTAAATTTGTGGTAAAGTTGATGGGAAGGAGGACAAAGTTGGTGCAGCAAAATGCGGTAGATTGTAAGAATGATCACTTGATCTAACAATGTAATTTTAATAGCAGTTAACACTGATTGGGTAGATGCAGGGGCGACATTATAATATAATTTTAATTATATTTAAATGGTACTTTAAATTATTGTATTTTATCCCGATTTTATTTTAGATCTATTTTATTCTAATTGTATTTTAATTGCGAGTTATTCCAATCTTACTTAATTTGTTTTATCAAACCTTTGTAATGATTTGTCTTTGTAATTCTGCACTTGATATATGGCCCAAAGGGCTACTCAATAAATAAAAAAAATTGAATTGAATTGACTAAAATGATGCATGGAAAATTGAAACTTGATGATCAGAAAACTGATTTAGGATATACTCAGGCTGAAAAAGAAACAACAAATGAGAAGTAAGAAAAAGAGACTGATAATAAAGAAGAAGACAAAGACAAGGAGACTGATTATGGAAAATTAAATGATTATTTGGGTAGCAATAATAAAAAGGAGAACTTTAAAAATTACATGAGGCTTAATGATGGAAAAAATAGAAAAAGGGGAAAGAAACAAAAAAGAAAAGAGGGTGGAATAGAAAGAATATAAAAAACTTAAATGATTACACTGGGATTATCAGTGAGAAAATAAGAAAAAGGGGAAAGGGATGGAAAATAATGGGAAAGATATAGCAAAATAAAAGAGTTTATGATTCTAAAAAACAAAATTATTACATTGGGACTAACAATGGAAAGATAAGAAAAAGGGAAAAGAGAGTTTAAGATTTTAAAATACAAAAAGAAGAAGGGGAAAGAAAAATAAAAATATAAAGATGGGAAGGGAGAAAGAAATGGAAGAGGAATATGGGGTAAAGGAAATGACTACTAGGGTATTGGATTATGGACTAATTAGATTTATTTAATTGGTCCTTATAAAAATGTTATAAAAAGGTTGAAGTGTATTATTTGGAATAGTTGATAAAGAAAAAACTATTTAAGATTGGAATAAGAGAATTTAAGAAAATAGTTGGGAATTGTATTATGTTATTTGAATTTAAAATTAGGGGCATTGGAATAAGATTGATATTAAATTGATTATTTAATTAATTAGTGAAACTATGATGTCTGGAGTATAAGAGACAAAAGTATAAATAATTGATGAAGTAATAGAATGGCAAATAATGAACCATTTAAGTTAATATGAAGAAATGAACTGTATCTTTAAGGAAGTGAGTATAAAATATATGGATGTATGATGAATATAAGAATTGGAATATTTTTAATTAATGAAGGGTACTGTAACAAATGGAATATTTTTAATTATATATTTGGAACTTAACTACATAAAAACAGAAAGTTGAAATGATATTGGATTATGAATTACTTAGATATATTTAATTGGTCTTGATAAAAATGTCGAAATGTATTATTTGGAATAATTAGTAAAGAAAAAACTATCTGAGATTGGAATAAGAGAATTTAAGAAAATAATTGGGAATTGTATTATGTTATATGAATTTAAATATAGGTGTATTGAAGTAAGATTGATATTTAATTGATTTTTTTTCCTTTATTGAATATGTTTAATTGTTGAAATTTATTATTTGGAATAGTTGATAAAAGAATTATTGGTGAGTAGAATAAGAGAATTTAAGGAAATAATTGGGGATTGTATTGTGTTCTGTGAATTTAAATTTAGGGGTTCAAGTTTTAAGGAGGGAAAAGAAAAAAGGAATTATACTAGCATGAGACGTTAAGATGAAGGATAATATTGGTTTTTTAAATTTAGAGAAAATAAAAGACATGAGAAAAATTGAATATATAAAATCGTGTTAAAGAGGAACAAAAATCTGTATAAATTTAAAACCGGGCCAATATTCTGTTCAGAAAAGATGCATTGTATGTTTGTTTGTGTGTTTTAAAAAAAGAAAGTTGGAAGGCTGAGTGTCAAAGAATTGAGGCCTTTGAACTATGGTGCTGGAGAAGACTCCTGTGAGTCCCTTGGACTGCAAGGCGATCAAACCGGTCAGTCCTAGAGGAGATCAACCCTGACTGCTCTTTAGAAGGCCAGATCCTGAAGATGAAACTCAAATACTTTAGCCACCTAATGAGAAGGAAGGTGTCAGCCTCCGCTTTGACTGCTTCAGCTGCCATAAGAAACAGGTGGGAAACAGTTAGGGGGGCGAAGGGGGGGAAGGGCGCAGGAGGAGTCTTTCCAAGAAACGAAACCCATTCTCCAAAGGAGCCGTCAGACCAACCGTCATACATTCCTGATAGATGACGTTGCCAGACGTGATTCCACCTGACCTTTGGAGACCTTTGGATTGGATGATGGACGATGGACAAGGGGGGGAGATGCTTCTAGATGCAATTTCACGCGTTTTGCTTAGTTCCAGCTTTACCTGGGTTGCAATCGCTTCATTTTCAGTAAAAGTACTAATCTCTATAAAAATGGAGTTTGGGTCATTCTTTCCTGGATTTTGAAGGAAGCATACCTGACAGAAGGACTCACTGGAGAAGATCCTAATGTTGGGAACATTTGAGGGCAAAAGAAGAAAGGGATGACAGAGAATGAGGTGGTTGGATGGAGTCACTGAAGCAGTTGGCGTGAGATTAAATGGACTCCAGAGGATGGTAGAGGACAGGAAGGCCTGGAGGAACATTGTCCATGGGATCGTTATGGGTCGGACATGACTTCGCGACTAACAACAGCAAGCGGGCATAGGTATTCTTTTACCTTTCTCTTACCATTTTCTTGCTTATTTTGACTTGCATTTCTGATCTGCATTTTACAGTATTTTTTTTATAGGTTGGACTGTTTTTTTCCTTTTGTGTAAAGACAGATGCAAAAAAATGAGTTAAACAGTATGCTTTCCACCTGCTGCTCATCACCTTGCCATTTTCTCCCATTAATGGACCAATCATTTCCTTGACTTTCTTCTTGTTTTTTACATGTTGAAAGAACATTTTTTCTCTTTTAAAATGCTTTTATAAATGAATATAAAATGAGCTCCCCACTATCAGCCTCCTCTACCGCAAAGATCCTACAGGAGAAGGGCATTATGAACAACCATGAGATCTAGCAGGGTGAGAGCTATGAACCACAAACAAAAAGCTTTCGCTGTTTCTCTGCATAAAAAATACAATGCCCTTGCTGACTTTAATAGGAATACTAAAGTGGCAGGTCAAGCTGGTTGTTATGATGATGATAACTCAAATGAGCAGGAAATCGAGGTCTGAGATGAAGAACTTGTTTTGGATAGGGATAATGTGAATCAGGTGTTATACATCAGTATGCAAGATATCTAAAAAGAGAAGCCACATTCTGGTTGGTGATTCAATTGTAAAGGATGTCAATTTAGGAAAAGATGCAGAGGTTTTGAAAGAGGTCAGGTGTCTGCCAGGTGCTACTACCAGCAGAGACAAGAGGTGTATTTTTAAGATACTCAAGAATGCTATTAAGGACTGTGATATTAATGCTATTATACATCTTGGAACAAATGATCTATACAACAAAAAGATGTACTTCCTGTGCAGAATGATTTCCAGAGCTTGGGGCAGGAACTTAGTAGGATAGGCTGTAGGCTTACTTTTTCAGAGATTTTACCAGTATATAAGGAACAAGAAGGAAAAGGTGAGCGTATAGTGGACTTCAATGTGTGGCTAAAGGAGTGGTGTAAAGCAGAAGGCTTTGGTTATATTAATTACAACATCTGCAGCTGGTCCAATAAAAAACTGTACAAAAATGACGGTTTGCATCCATCAAAGAAAGGGACTCAGTTACTTGCATTAAATTCATGGATTTTCTGGAGAAACCTTTAAACTAAACAATGGGGACAGAGAGTTAATTGATATACTGTAGAACATTTCTGTCCCCAGCTAGCTAAAACTAATAGGGTTGTGCCGGTAAGAATATCAACCTTGCTGTCAAGAAAAATCAAGGTTTTGATAGTGCGTGCCATATCATGTGTACTAGTCAAACAGGTGATAAGGAAGTAAGGGAACTCAGGCACAAAATAGGTTATGTAGAAAGTAAACACAGGGTCAGTCAAAAAGGATTCAAATGTCTATACACCAACACACAGAGTATGAGGAATAAACAGGATGAAATAGAAATTCAAATAAACAAGGGCAGATATGATATTGTTGCCATTACAGAAACTTGGTTGGATGAAACTCACAAGTGGAATATACAACTAGAGGGATTTAAATTATTTAAAAGAAACAGAGCAAATAAAAGAGGAGGTGGAGTTGCACTATACGTCAGTGGTGAAATCTAAAAATTTTCACCACCAGTTCTGTGGGCGTGGCCTGGTGAGTGTGGCTGGCGGTCATGTGACCGGGTGGGCATGGCCAACATGACATCACTCACATCACTTTCTTTCTTCTCTCTCTCTCTATCCCTTCCTCCCTCTTTCTTTCTTCTTCCTTCTTTCCTTCCTTCCTTTCTTTCTCTTTCTCTTTCTCTTTCTCTTTCTCTTTCTCTTTCTCTTTCTCTCTCTCTCTCTCTCTCTCTCTCTCACACACACACACACACACAGACAGAAGAAAGTGCTCCTGGAGGGCGGGCGGCCCGGCCCGGAAATAGCGCATCCCCATCATGGGCTGGATGCAGGCAGACGGACCCAAGGCGGAGGGGAAGGCAAGCAGATGGCAGTCGCCCAAAGGCCCCATGGAAGCCGACCGTGCCAGGTCCAAAAGGCGACTGAGCCTCGCCATTTTCCCCCGAGGCAGCTCTTTGACCGAGTGCAACGAGTCTCCTTTCCCCACCGGCAGCATTGGCCTTACATCTGCCCACCCTCTCGGGGCTGCCCATGCATACCCCAGCGGATCAGCAGTCTCAGCTACAGCGGCAGCAGCGGGATAAGGAAGAAAGCGAGTGGCCCCTCTCAGCACTGGCAGCGCCACCTCTCTCAGCCCCAGTGCAACAGTTGCGTCTCCCCCAAGGGCCAGCAGGAAGCAACTCTCTCCCACGCAAAGGCTGGATTCCCACCATGAGCGACAAGAAAATCTAATTGGTCCTCGGGTGGGATGGGGAGGGTTTCTCTTTCTTCCTCATGCATTAAAAACCCACATTAGAACTGCCGAGGAGGAGGAAGTGGGGGGCTTACTGCACAAAAGCCCCAAAGGCCGTGCAAAGTTGCAAACCTTGGCCGAGCTTGCAAAATGAACTTAATAAACCCCACAAGAAGGAGGAGGAGAAAGTCGCGGTCACCTTGCCTTCCCTCTTGCCGCTCCGAGCCCTGCCCAGCCTCGAAGCTGGCAGAGGAGAAGAGGAGGAGGAGGCTGCTTTGTGTGATGCCTGCATTCTCCCCCCCCTTGTATGGGCAGCATATTGGCCTTGCAGCTGCTACGGTCAGCCCTGCGCAAGCCACAGGCATTGCATCAGGGCACTGGAGGCGAGCAGAGCCGTGGAGCAGTTTTGCAGAGGAGGTAGAATAGCGCAGCGGTGGCTGTCCATGCCCTGTTTCTTGCCAGCCAGCCAGGAGAAATGGGGGGTGGAGGGAGGGGGCAACTGGATCTTCCTGGCCTTTGCTGGGTGCTCTCCCCCCTCTCACTCCCCCCAATCGCTTCTGAAAGATGCGAGAGGCATTTTGGGCAAAGGTATTGTGGGTAGTTTTTGCAGCCGGAGAATAAAAATGCTCTAACAGACCTGGATTGTCGTGGGGCTCCCATTCCTCTTCTTTACTTGTCTGCCCCTGCCATGTCTGGTCCCTTTTTGTTAAGGCCACTCCACTTTGGTGCCAGCGCTCCTCTCAGCCCCAGCTCAGCCACTGTGTCTCCCCCAAGGGCATGGGGATTAGGGTTATCTGGACACCGACCTCGGAAGGCAAACTGGCCACGGAGATGCCGGGAAGGCGGGCAAGCATGGCAGGGCTGTGGAGAAGGGAGTAGGCTGATAGCTCCCTTCCCTGCAGCCCTGCCATGCTTGCCTGCCTTCCACATGGCTTTCTGCTTGCCTGCCTTCACAAGCTGGCCACGGGGATGCCGAGAAGGCCGTGTGGAAGACAGGGAAGCATGGCAGGACTGCAGGCCGTGGACCGGTTCGGGGGTGTGGCCAGCCAGCGGTGGCTACCAGTTTGGTGAACCAACCCCAATCTCCATTTATTTATTTATTTATTTTTCAAATTTATATGCTGCCATTCTCCCGTAGGACTCGGGGCGGCTCACAAAATAAAAACAACACAACAAACCAAATACTAAAAATTAGTCAATTTAAAATCCCCAAACAATTAAAAACCCCGCGGCAGATCAGGGAATTTGCTGAAAAAGCCATGTCTTCAGCTTGGTGCGGAAAGTGCGGAGGTCAGGGGCTGTCCGGAGCCCGGTGGGTAACCCATTCCAGAGGGTCGGTGCGGCCACAAAAAACGCCCTCATCCTGGGGGCCGCCAGCCGACATTGTCTGGCCGACGGCACCCAGAGGAGGGCAGTCCTATGTGAGCGCACTGGGCGGTGGGAGGCCAGTAGGAGGTGGTCGTGCAAGTACTCCGGGCCCATGCCATGAAGGGCTTTATAGGTAAGTACCAGCACTTTGAAGCGGATCTGAAGGGCCACTGGCAGCTAGTGCAGCTCATGCAGGAGAGGTGTTACACGGGAGTAGCGGGAAGCTCCTGTAACCACCCGCGCAGCCGCATTCTGGACCAGCTGGAGTCTCCGGGTGCACCCCAAGGGCAGCCCCATATAGATGGCACTGCAGTAATCCAACCGAGAAATGATGAGAGCATGGGTGACTGTATGAGCGGCATCCCTGTCTAGGAAAGGGTGTAACTGGCGCACCAGGCGAACCTGTGCAAAAGCCCCCCTTGTCACAGCCGTCAGATGATCCACCAAGGACAGCCATGAGTCAAGGAAGACGCCAAGATTATGACCCTTTCAGAAGGAGTGAGCAGTTCCCTCCCCATCGGAAGTGATGGGGATACTAGATCACAAGATGCCGGTAACCACAGCCACTCGGTCTTGGAGGGGTTGAGTCTGAGCCTGTTCCTGCCCATCCAGACCCATACTGCCTCCAGGCACTTAGACATCACGGAGAGGGCATCCCTGGTTGATCTGGGGTGGAGATGTACAGTTGGGTATCATCAGCATATTGATGATACCTCACCCCGAAGCTGCGAATAATCTCACCCAGCGGTTTCATGTAGATGTTAAAGAGCAGGGGGGAGAGAACCGACCCCTGCGGCACCCCACAAGTGAGGGGCCTCGGGGAGGATCTCTGACCCCCCCAAACAAACTGCATAGGCCCGAGAGTTAGGAGGAGAACCACTGTAAAACAGTGCCCCCCACACCCAATCCCCAGAGCCGTCGCAGTAGGATACCATGGTCGATGGTATCGAAAGCCACTGAGAGGTCAAGTAGCACCAGAATGGAGGAATAACCCTCACCCCGGGCCCGCCAGAGATCATTCACCAGGGTGACCAATGCCGTTTCTGTGCTGTGTCCGCGCCTGAAACCCGATTGGTATGGGTCTAGATAATCCGTTTCCTCCAGGAATTGTGGAAGTTGGTATGCCACCACAGACTCAACAACCTTCGCTATAAAGCGAAGGTTGGAGACGGGACGAAAGTTGTTCAGGGAGGCCAGATCCAGAACAGGCTTCTTGAGAAGGGGACGAACCACCACCTCCTTAAGTACGGCGGGGAAGACCCCATCCCTCAATGAAGTGTTGATAATCGCCTGGATCCAGTCTCCAGTCGCCTCTCTGGTTGCCGCAACAAGCCAGGAGGACATGTGGAGGCCCCCAATCTGCCCACAATCCTGTCCACTTCATCTATGGAAACAGGGTCAAAGTCAACCCAGATATTACCTTCAAGATTTGCTCCCACCTCCTCATCGGATCCTGCCCAGTCAGAGTCTAGACCCGTCCGGATCTGAGTGACTTTGTCTTGCAGAAATTGTGCAAAGTCCTCAGCGCTTCCTTGTAAGGGGTCATCCCTCACTCTCTGATTGAGTAGAGAGCGGGTCACTTGGAACAAGGCCCTGGGCGATTTTCTGCAGACGCGATGAGAGCAGTGAAATAGTCAGTTTTACCACTTCCATCGCCACAAGATAAGACCTAATATGGGTTTTTAACTGTGTTCGATCAGATTCAGAATGGGAAGATCTCCAACAGCCCTCTAGGCGTCTCTTCCAATGCTTCATCTCCCGCAGCTCCACGGAAAACCATGGAGCTGCCTGGGATCACCGTCAGAGGAGAGGCCGCAAAGGGGCGATTCGATCCAGTGCCCCAGTGGCCGTCCGTTCCCAGGCATCCACCAGTGCCTCTGGAGAATCACGGGATAAGTCAGTGGGAAACGTCCCAAGCTCCATCAGGAACCTATCTGGGTCCATCAGGCGCCTGGGACGGAACCAACGAGTTGGTTCCACCTCCCAGCGGTGGGGGTTGACAGATGGAAAGTCCAGCTTAAGGAGGGAATGGTCGGTCCATGACAGGGGCTGAATGGAAAGATCACCCCTAACCCGAGCATTTATCCACTGCCCAGAGATAAAAATCAGGTCGAGTGTGAGCCCACCACTGTGAGTTGGGCCCTGTACAACTTGAGTCAGGTCCATGGCCGTCATGGAGGCCATGAACTCCCAGACCAACTCAGATGTCTCACCAGCTGACGGGAGATTGAAATCTCCCACAACCATCAGGTTGGGGAGCTCAACCGTCAGTTCGGCTGACTTCAAGCAGTGCGGGCAGGACTGAAGACACGCAGCTGGGAGACAGGTACGTAATCAGCAGAGCCGACTGCACTCCAGAATCCCACTTCAACAGAAGTGATTCACACCCGCCTATCTGAGGGACAGTGACCTCCCTAGGTCTAAGACCTTCTCTAATAACAACCACCACCCCACCACCCCTCCCATGGAGTCACGGCTTGTGTAGTACACGAAAACCTGGTGGACATAGATCAGAGAGAGGAACCCCTCCCTCCGGACCCAACCAGGTCTCAGTGATACAAGCCAGGTCCGCACCCCCCTCATCAATCAGATCTCGCACGAGGGGAGCCTTGTTGACAACGGACCTGGCATTAACATACACCAGCCAGAGTCCCGGGTTCCTCACTCCTAACCCCCCAGGGGCACAAGCAGAACTACGAGGGCCAGAGCACTGAACCCGCTACAAGCAGCATGGATGCGCCCCTTTGATGTCCTTACGCCCTCTGTTCCCTCCGCCACTGTATCTCCCTACCACCACGGTGATAGAGTGATCCTCATCCGACCTTGCCCCCCCACTCCCGCCCACCATTGCCACTGGTGCCGTCCAACAGGCTAACTCCCTGATCTGTAAGGACCTCCCCAGGTCCCGTCACAAAACAACCCCCCCGGGCCTCTTAAAATTTTGGCTAAAAACTTCTCTAAAAAACCCTCAACCTCCTCCTCGCAGCATGCCACCAAAACCCATCATCGAGGTAGGCTCTCGATAGTATGGAGGGCCAAATCTGTGAGACGGAGGAGTCTCACAATGCAAGAAGCTCGGCCGCTGAGTACATCAATAGCCAGCGATGGAAGGTGACATCTGATCAGGGTTCAGTAAGATAGTCTAAAAGGTCCAGGAGCAGAAGGACAAAAACTTTATGCGAATGGACTGGACTCCACTGTCCTCTCACGGCAGTGGGAGGAATCTTGTGCCATTTTGACATAGTCAGAGGGTAAATATCCAAAGTCACCCTCTCACGGTGGCTGGCCTGGATGGAAAGGCAATGGCAATTTTGATGGTCTATCTCCTCTGATAGTGAGACAGCAGTGAAAAACCGGATCTTTCAGCCCCGCAATATGATTGTCCGCTCGCCATACTGTTAAGGGGCACAGCTGAAATATATGCCGATCCATAAAGGCAAAACAGTAGTAGTCCCGGGGAGAGGCAGATGAAACATAGGAAGGGAGATAACTTGCAGCAGGGAAGCAAACTGAGAACAAATGACCATAATAAGGCCTGAAACCAGGCCAGAGGGAGGGGAGGAGAGACAGCCCGAGGTAACCAGATGCCCACTCCTCAGCCAACCTCCAGCCTCTCCAACCCCCAGGTCTTCCAACACTCAGGTCATTCGTCCCACCAATCTCCAGCCCCCGAATTTCAATGGAGGCCATTCAGGACTTTGCCGGGTTAGTCCACCAGAAATTGGCCAGACACCCTACCAGGTCCGAGCAGTCCCAGATGATAAGCCGTCCAAGTATCTCCCATTCGCCCTCGCCAGTAGCTGCCGGCTGCCGCCGCCATTATCCTCATCTACATCCAGCGGCCACCGTTGCCACCGCAGCTGCCATCGTTGCAGCCGCCGCCACCATCAGGGCTGCCGCCACACCTCAGCTTCTCCAGGACTACAGAGGCTGCCAGGGTCCGGAGGGAGACCACCGTGTCACCACCGCCACCCCCACCGCCCCTGCCTCAGATAAGGAAAAATACGCGCCGCCAGCCAGGCCGCTACCATCATCGTCCTCCCGTGGCACCTACGATCGGAAATCAGCTGATTCCTTCCCAGCCGAGATGTTCCGGGGGTGAAAAAGCCCTCAATAGGCTGGGAAGGACCTCCCTTAGCCAGGACAGGAGCCAAGATGGTCCATTGTGGCCCAGGAGACCCCGAAATGGCCCAGAGTCACCCCATCATTCGGGTGCGCCTCAGGCAACCACCGTCATCTTGGACATGCGTAGAGAATGAAATCTTTGGTTCACCCAAACCGTCCGAACCGTTAGCATTTCAACCCTGCTATACGTATGAAATAACTATACCTCTACAGAAATAGAACACAACAATGATGAAAACTGTCCTGAATGCATTTGGGTCAATATAAAAGGGGGGAAATGACATTGCTATAGGTGTATATTATAGTATAGGACACTGAACAAAACAGAGGGAATAGATGAACTTTTTGCTAGTCAGGTAAGTAAGTAAGGTATGTAGAAAGCACATCACAATAGTAATGGGGGACTTTAACTACCCTGACATCAATTGGGAGACAAACTGTGTACCAAGTGAAGATCAAACAGGTTCCTGAGAAACCTAGCAGACAACTTTGTCTCCCCAAAAGCAGAGAAGGGGACTAGGGGATTAGCCATACTGGACTTTCTTCTCACTAACAATGATAGAAGGTGGTGAAGTACAGGAACCTTGGGGGAGAGTGATCAGACAATATTGGAATTCAACATTATGCAAGCACAAGCAATAGAACAAAGTCAAACTAGAGTCTTGGACTTTAAGAGAGCTAATTTCAATAAACTTAGAGAGATCTTGGGAAGGATTCCATGGATGAGAATCCTCAAGGGGAAAACAACTCAAGAAGTTTAGGAAATTTTGAAAAATGAGATTACAGCAGCCCAATCTAGCACAATACCAATGAAGAAGAAAAATAACAGCTCTCAAAAGAAACCAGTATGGCTGCATAAAGAACTCTGATAAATTGAAAGACAAAAAGGACACATATAAAAAGTGGAAAGAGGGGCACATAACTAAGGCAGAATATCAGCAAATAGCCAGAGACTGCAAAGATGAAGTGAGGAAAGCTAAGGTTCAAAATGAACTAAGGCGACAAAAGTCAAACATAACCAAAAACAACAACACCCCACCCTTCTTTCAACATGTAAAAAGCAAGAAACAAGTCAAGGAAATTATTGGTCCATTAATGGCAAGAAGGTGTCAAGCAACAGGGAGAAAGCAGAACTATTAGATTGGGGCGGCCGTTTAATTTAATTTATTTTTAATTATTTTAACTTTTTTTAAAAAAAAAATTTTTTTAAAATTTTATTAACATAAACAAACGTAAAACACAAATACATGTAAACACTTATACATTAACAAAAAGTCCATCGACTAACTTCTAGAAAACCTTCGCATCGGTGATTAATGTCCATTTAACCAATTTTCCTTAATCATACTATTTACGAATTTACTTGCTTATACCTTAATACATTCATAGAAGTTCAGCAGTATCTTTCTACAATCATATTAACCATTTATTTGTACCATCCTACGGCTCATCTCATGTATCTATTTCTGCAATTCTTGAGTTATGTTCTCCTAGTGTCCTATGTTGTTGGCCCTATCCTTCCTTCTAACCATGTGTACCATTTTTGCCAAACTAAATAAAAGTCAGTGTTCTCTTTATCTTGGAGCTCTTTTGTGAGCCTATCCATCTCTGCGCATTCATTTATTTTTGTTATTATTTTTTCTTCTGTTGGTATTATCTCGGATTTCCAATTCTGAGCGTACACTATGCGTGCCGCTGTCAATATGTGGATGGTAAGATATTTTATCTCCTTGGTACACTGTGGTGTAGTCATTCCAAATAGAAAGAATTCTGGTTTCTCTTTGCCTCGTTGTTTCTTCAATTATTCTCTTAATCTCTTGCCAGTAGTGTTGTGCCTTCCTGCAAGACCACCAGAGATGGTAATATGTCCCCTTTTGTGTCTTACACTTCCAACACATTGGTGATGTGTTTGGAAACATTTTAGCCAAATGTGCCGGAGGAAGGTACCATCTATAAAATATCTTGTATAACTTTTCTTTGTATGGAATCGACAGTGTCATCTTATAATTTTCTGCCCATAGCTTATCCCATCTATCCAACTCTATATTGTGACTTATATTTCTTGCCCAGCTTACTTTCTTTCACTGTTTCCTCCTCTAATTTATACCTTATTAAATATCCATAAATTTTAGATATTATTTTCTCATCTGTGCCTTTTAAAATTTTATCCAGTTCACTTGGTTGGCTTTGAAAATCATAATGTCTCCGGTCTGCTGTATATTTTGACTCAATTTGAAGGTATGGCCACCAATCAACCATAATGCCTCGTCTTTCCAGATCTTGTCTCGTAAGTAGGTCTCCCTCACTACTCAACAATTCTTGATATTCCCACATCTTTCCTATTTCTATAGTGTTTGGATAAATTAGGGCCTCCATAGGCGACAGCCATCTTGGGATTTTACTATAGTGTTGCCTTCTGATACCTTGCCACGTTTTATATAGTGCACCTCTTATTACATGTCTCTGGAAGTACGGATGTTGTTTGTCTGTGCCTTCCCACGGAAAGGCATGCCAACTTCGACTCAGATCAAATCCCTCTAAGTATAATGTTCTCCTATTTGATAGATCTATCCATTCTCTGATCCAATTCAACGCCGCCGCCTTGTAGTATAGCTCCCAGTCTGGTAGACCTAGGCCTCACTTCTCCTTTGTGTCCTGCAAGCATCTTATTTTAATTCTAGCTTTCTTTCCTTGCCAGATGTATTTCATTATTGTCTTGTTGAGATCCTTAAAGAAATCTTTTCCCGGACCAATTGGTATCACTTGGAAGAGATATAAGAGTCTTGGTAATATGTTCATCTTTACAGACGCTATTCTGCCAAGAAATGATAGTTGTACCTTATTCCATCTTTCCAAGTCTTTTCTAATTTGCTTCATCAATTTAATGTAATTGTCCTCTCTAATAGTTGTTGCTTTTGTAGTAAACCAGATTCCCAAATATTTTACTTTCTTCGCAATTTGCATTCCTAATTCTTCTTCTAATTTTTCCTCGTGTCGTTGTCATATTTTTGGTCAAGACTTTGGTTTTTTGTTTATTGATCTTAAGCCCCGCCACTTTGCCATACTCCTCTATCTTCTCTAGTAATTTGACTCCCGCTACTTCCGGCTGTTCCACTATGAAGACCACATCATCCGCGAAAGCCTGTAATTTATACTCCTCATTCCTTATCTTCAGTCCTTTTATTTCTTCTTCCTTTCTTACTTCCTTTAAAAGGACTTCCAGTGAGATTATAAACAATAGAGGCGATATCAGGCATCCTTGTCTTACCCCCTTTTGGATGTTTATTTTTTCAGTCATATCTCCATTAATTATAATTCTCGCTGTCTGGGAAGAATATATTTTCTTAATCATTTAAGGAATTTGTCGCCGAAATTCATAATCTGCAGTTGTGCTATAAGGAATTTCCAGTTCAAATTGTCGAATGCCTTTTGCGCATCGAGAAAGATTAGCGCTACCTGATTATTGATGTTTTGCTCGTAGTATTCCAGGACGTTTATTATTGTCCTCATGTTGTTTTTTATTTGTCTCCTTGGGACAAAACCATTTTGGTCGGGGTGTATATAATTATGTATAATTGTTTTCAGCCTCTGTGCTATAATTGTCGTGAATAGTTTATAATCTACATTTAACAGCGAGATGGGTCTATAATTTTGGACTTTAGTCGGATCCGTATCTTCTTTGGGGATGAGTGAGATGATTGTTTCGGCCCAAGATTTAGGTGTTTCTGCTTCCAACTGTGCCTCATTGAGAATTTGTAGTAGTAGTTCGTCTATTGCAGACTGGCAGTTTTTATAAAATTCTGTTGGAATTCCATCCGGACCTGGGACTTTGTTGTTCTTCTGTTTCTTTCGGGCTTCCATCAACTCCATCATTGTTATTGGTTTATTCAGTATTTCTCTGTGGGATTCCTCTAATTTCTGGATATTTGCTTTTCGTAGGTATTCCATAATATCTTGGTCTTGAGTCTCTTCTTGTGTGTAGAGGTTTTGATAAAATTCCCTTACTATTCGTTTTTTATCTAAATTCATACTATATAGTTGTCCTGTTTCATCCTGCAATTGGTATATTATTCTTTTTTCCCTCTCTTTCTTCAGTCTGTATGCCAGCCAGCAACCTGTTTTGTTTGCGTATTCAAAGTATTTCTGCTTGGCCATTTTCATTTTCTGTGCGATTTCTGCTTGCGTAATTAAGTTCAACTCATGTTTAGTACGATTCAATTTTTCCCTTGTTGTTTTGTCGTCAGGCTGTTTCTGTAATTGTGACTCATATATGTTGAGTTCTTCCATTAATTTTTTCCTCTTTTGTTGTTTATCTTTATTTATTTTTTTTGCTGTGTATGCTATTGTGAGGCCTCTTATATAGGCCTTAGTAGTGTCCCACAAATTCTATACTGACGTCTGCTCCTTTGTGTTTATGTGATAAAATATTCTAAGTTCGTTCTCCATCATCTGCACATAATCTCTATCTTTTATTATTCCGGTGTCCATCATCCACCTCTTCTGCTTTCGCTGTCCTCTCCATGTTATTTTTATAGGATTATGGTCGGCCCATGTGTTCGGTATAATTTCGATGTCTTGTAAATCCTTCCTGAGGTCTGGCGTCATCCAGGCCATGTCAATCCAAGACCATGACTGGTGTGGATTTGAGTAGAAGGTATATTGTTTGGTTTGTTTGTTGGCCTCTCTCCATCCATCATGTAATTGCAATTCTTCAGTCATATCCTTGAATGTATCCTGTAGGATTCTCTTTCGGGTCTTACTCTCGGCTTGTCGTTCGTTCAGAACTGCGATAGGAAATAATCACCAGTAACACACAGAGAATCAGGGTTTACTTTGGCAATGATAAGCTTGCAGTCAAAAGTAAAGTACAAGTCGGTGTTTTGGTTCAAAGTCAGCGCTGGGTGTAATCACACCACAGCGCTATTTAACAAAAACTCAGCCCCTTAAACATACATCTGGTGATTATCAATCAAGCACCCCCCACTCCCTTAACAGTAACAGCTGCGAGCAGCGAGGACAGCAGAATCGGAGAGGCCCAGCAACGTCATCAATCATTGCCCTGAATGCTGCTATCCAGGAACTGTTTGTGTGTTCTCTGCGGCTGCTTATCTCCACTCCTTCGTCTCCCACACACCCCATTGATGGCGAGCTCCGGCAGGACTCGACAGGCGGCCCCCCCTACCAGGAGCTCACCTATAAATGGAAAGCATACAGATGTTAGTCACTGTTACGATCCTGCATTAGGTTTGGCTGGGTATTTCCGATGGAACCGTTGTATCAATCGGGCAGCGTGAACATCGGGTGCTGCCACCCACGAGGCCTGTGTTACAGGGTATCCTTTCCACCGCACAAGATATTGTAACATCCCCCTACGAACCCTGGAGTCCAATATTCGGTCTATCTCATATTGGTTGGTATGCACGGGACCCGGTGGAGTAGTTGAGGTACCTGGCCTTTCTATCGTCACCGGTTTCACCAAACTGCTATGGAATACGGGATGTATCCTACTGAACAGAGGGGGAAGTTTAAGAGCTACGGTTACCGGATTGATGACTTGTGTTATGGGAAATGGTCCTATATATTTAGGTCCTAATTTTTTACTGGGCAGTCGGAGTTTAAGGTATTTCGTAGATAAGTATACTTTGTCTCCTATCCGGAATGGTTTTGGATCAGCTCTTTTCTTGTCTGCATATTTTTTGTACTCGTCTGCTGCCTTTTGTAATGCTGTTTTTACACTTGGCCATACATTACTAATTTTATCGGCCCAACTGCGTGGCGTGTCACCGTCTGTCATAGGGGGATCTAACTCTGGAATGGCTGAAAACTCTCGGCCATATATTACTTGGAAAGGGGAGAACCCAGTACTGCGGTGGGGTATGTTGTTATATGCCACTTCGGCGAAAGGCAGGAGTCCTGACCAATTCGTCTGCTGGTATGAAACGTAGCATCTGATATATCTTTCGACCATGGCATTGGCCCGTTCAGCCGCCCCGTTAGTGCTCGGGTGGAATGCTGAACTTAACCCTTGAGAGGACCCAATTAAACGGACAAATCGTCTCCAAAACTTAGAGGTGAATTGAACACCGCGGTCGGATATAATCCTCTTAGGTGCTCCATGGAGACGATAGATATGTTGCAAAAAGAGTTCGGTTAATTGTCGCGCGGATGGTATGCTTTTACATGGCACAAAGTGGGCCTGTTTCGAAAACAGATCTACCACCGTCCAAATTACAGTGTGGCCATGGCTAGGGGGGAGATCTACTATGAAATCCATAGCTATCTCTTCCCAAGGCCTGCTAGGATTCGCGACTGTCTGTAATAGTCCTAACGGTCGTCCAGACCAGGGTTTGGCGGTTGCACAGGTTGTACAACCTTTTACGTATGTTTCTATGTCCTTACACATTCGTGGCCACCAGAATTGCCTCCTCACAAGGTGTAGAGTTTTTAAATACCCAAAATGGCCTGCTGATTTGGCATCATGGCACCTGCATAACACTACGTTCCGTAAACGTTCTGGAACATATATTCTATTCTCCCTCCACGCTATTCCATCATTATAGCTAACCATAGAGGGGTTTTGGATTACCCATCGATCCTGTTGTAAAGCTGTTTTAAACTCGGTACGTAAGTGACCATCTACTTCTGTAAGTCTTAATAGGGTTTGGGAAGGTGCAATTAGAGGTTCTATCACTTCCTCTCGCTTGCTATTATACTGTGGCATCCGGGACAGTGCATCAGCCAGGAAGTTTTTCCCAGCAGGAACATACCGCAACCGGAAAGAGAAACGCTGAAAATATTGTGCCCACCTTATCTGTTTGGGAGATAGTCGCCTGGGCGTTTGTAAGGCTTCTAAGTTTTTATGGTCCGTCCATACCTCAAAAGGATGAGACGCCCCCTCCAAGAGATGTCGCCATGTCATCAACGCCCAACGGACCGCGAATGCCTCTTTTTCCCAGATCGCCCATGCCCGCTCTGTCGTGGTTAACTTTTTAGACGTATAGGCACAAGGTTGTAACCCTCCCTGCTGTGTTCTTTGTAGGAGTACTGCTCCTACAGCCACGTCGCTAGCATCTGCTTGGACTACGAATGCCTGCGTTGGGTCTGGATGCTTGAGTACTGGTTCTTGAGCAAAGAGTGTTTTTAACTGCTCGAAAGCCATTTGACACGCTGACGACCACGTCAACGCTTGTCCCGGCTTTGGTTTAGCTGTGGCCGGTTTGGTCCGTAACAGATCTGTTAGTGGTAGGGCTATTTCAGCAAATCTGGGAATGAACTGCCGATAGAAGTTTGCAAAGCCTAGAAAGCTCTGTAATTGCTTTCTGGTTCTAGGGGCCTGCCATTCAAGCACTGCCTGGACTTTTCTGGGATCCATCTCTACCCCGCTCTCTGATATTCGATAGCCTAGATAATCTATCCTCTTTTTGTGAAACTCACATTTGGATAGTTTCACGTACAGCTTAGCAGCTAATAATTTGTCTAAGACCTGTCGGACCAGAGATATATGTTCCTCTTCAGTTTGCGTGTAAATTAAGATGTCATCCAAATATACAAGGACACCCCTGTACAGATGTTCATGCAGCACTTCATTGATGAACTGCATGAACACCGCAGGGGCGCCCTGTAGTCCGAACGGCATGACCTGGAACTGATAGCTTCCCAAGGGACAATTGAATGTTGTTTTCCACTCATCCCCTGGTTTGATTCGTATCCTATAATACGCTTCGCGTAGGTCGAGTTTCGTAAAGATACGACCGGTGGCTAGGGCAGCTAACAGGTCCTTCATTAAGGGAAGTGGATAGAGGGGCTCCACACACACTGCATTGAGACCTCTGAAGTCAACGCATAAGCGTAAACCCCCGTCTTTCTTCCCACGAAACAGGACAGGGGCAGCCATCTTTGATCGACTAGGTGTGATAAAACCCCGGGCCAAGTTCTTGTCTATATATTTCCGTAATTCTTTTAGTTCGGGTTGTGTCATTGAATACATCCGGGGCTTGGGTAGCTTCGCCCCGGGTATTAACTCAATACTGCAATCCGTAGGCCGGTGAGGGGGCAGGGTCTCACATTCCTCCTCACTAAAGACTCTGGCGAGATCCCTATACACATCAGGATACGTCGTGTCTACTGGTGGGCTCTCTGCTTCTATTCCCCCTGCTGGCTCCTTTTCCTCCTTGGTAGGGGGAGGTCCCAACGGTAATCGAAGTTTGCGAAAACCCCCTTCCCACCATATCGTAGGAGCCCACTTGTCCAACCATGCTAATCCTAAAATCACTGGTTCTAACATTTTCTCCACTATAATAAACCGAATAGTTTCGGTGTGCTCCCCAATATCGAGGTGCACCTTTTCTGTTATATGAGTCACTGGTGCCCCTCCCAGCAATGAACCATCCATTTGTTCAAAGGTAATAGGGGTTCTCAACCGCACAACCCGCAGCCCAAGCTCGTCAACTATCGCCCTACGAATTAAACAACGAGTACACCCTGAATCAATCAATGCCTCATATCGGCGTCCAGTGGTGGCCCGTGGGTTTCGGAGTACGACTGGTACCACAAAAGGTCGGATGGGGTCGCTCACCATCGGGTCATGTGGGTCCTCATCATCATCATCACTATCCCCAGCCGCAATCGGGAACTTTTCCGCCACCACTTTCTTAGTATCTGTAGCCAGGGGATCCCTCTCCATACAGGATGTTCGAGTCATTTGGGACCGTTCGGATGTTGGTCGGCCTCTGCCTCTCAACACAGCTCTAGGAGGGGGGTTTTGGTCCAAGTTACGGGGCATGGGATGAGGACAGTCGGCTGCTCGATGACCAAGGCGATTACATCTGAAGCAACGAAACGCAGGCCGCTGGATCCTTTCCCCCAAGCCGGAGCCAGCATTCGGTCTAGTCTCCTTGGGTGTTTGTGTGCGTTCTGCTGGTCGTTTTCCTTGACTTGCAACCCCTTCACCCCGTATACGGAATTCTCGGAGACCGACGTCCAATTCGATGGCTGCCTTGTACCACACACTCAACTTGGGGGGCAAGCCCCGGTACACGCAGGCTTGCCGTAAATCACGGTCTAGTCCTTTATGGAATTGGTGCACCAGAAGACGTTCTGGCCACCCCACCAACCGAGCCGCAATCTTTCGGAACTCCTGTACATATTCCTTTGCTGGTACGCCCCGTTGCTTAAGCGCAAACAAATCCCCCTCTGCAACCTGGGCGCTTGTTTCGTCTTCAAATCTGGCACGAAGAGCCTCCAGAAATCGTCCCAGGTCCACGAGTTCCCTTGCATGTTTAGCATGGAGGCCTGCCACCCACTCAGCTGCTTCTCCCGTCAGGACCCCTGTAACAGCAACCACCATAGCCCACTGGGAGGGATACCACTGTCCATATTGGTCCATATGGCTTATCACCTGGCTTAAGAAAATAGCCACTCGTTCAGGGTTTCCGTCAAAGGAAGTCTGCAGGGCAGGTGGTCCCCAAACGGCCTGCGGGACCCACAGCCCCGGCGGGGCCCCCGGAGGCCAAGGCATGGGGCCTGGGGTCCTCGCTGCTCCAGTCGCTCTCCTGTCCTGCCTAGGTTGGTCCCTCGCCGCCCCACGACCCCCAACAGGTAAGCCCCCTGCCAATTGCGTTGGTTGGGGCTCAGGACCGGCTCCAAGGTCTCCCGATGAGGCACCTTGGTCTTGTTCTGGAGGGGGTTGGTCCATGGATCGTCTAGAGGTCCGCTCCATCCTCAATTTAGGACTTGTGAGCCGGAACTGGGTCTCCGAAGCGGTCACCCCTGTATCCTGCCAAGAAGAACCTGGAGGCTCCAGCCCTGCAACCCAGGGCTGCCAGGATGGGGCGTCACGAAATCCAGATTCCCCAAAACGCTCACGTAGCGTATCCATGGTGCTGGGACCGGATGAAGCAGGATACCCCCAATCCCCTTCATCCTCCTCAGTCCATCGTCTTTCCCTCCAGCCCTGGAAAGATGCTCCCAAGCGAGGGGGTGTTGGCATCCGTGGCCCGAGGAGAACAGAGCTGTGCCACCAATCCCCCGTCCGAGCCCGTTGTCCTGGAAAACTCTCCTCCTCCGGTCGGGGCGGGGCGCTCTTGGGTTGCTTGACTTTTGGTTTCACTGCCAACTGTTCCACACTCTCCTTCACCTCCTCTATCAGTGGTTCCTCCCCCTCCACATCTCCACCACACTCCTGCTCTTCCAAGGCCGTCCCTTCTGCCATATCCCCCTTTGCTGCAAAGCCACAGGGAATCCTCACCTCTTGCGAAAAGGAACCAAGCGCTGACTTTCTCTCGGCTTGTCGTTCGTTCAGAACTGCGATAGGAAATAATCACCAGTAACACACAGAGAATCAGGGTTTACTTTGGCAATGATAAGCTTGCAGTCAAAAGTAAAGTACAAGTCGGTGTTTTGGTTCAAAGTCAGCGCTGGGTGTAATCACACCACAGCGCTATTTAACAAAAACTCAGCCCCTTAAACATACATCCGGTGATTATCAATCAAGCACCCCCCACTCCCTTAACAGTAACAGCTGCGAGCAGCGAGGACAGCAGAATCGGAGAGGCCCAGCAACGTCATCAATCATTGCCCTGAATGCTGCTATCCAGGAACTGTTTGTGTGTTCTCTGCGGCTGCTTATCTCCACTCCTTCGTCTCCCACACACCCCATTGATGGCGAGCTCCGGCAGGACTCGACACTTACTTTGTTTATTACTTCGATAGTCATCTTGTATATTCACAATTGCATTGAAGTCTCCGACAACACAGATATTTTCGTACTCCAAATCCTTAATTGTATCGTGTAGTTTCTTGTAAAATTCCCTCTGGTTTCCATTAGGTGCATAGATAGAAGCTAGCAATATTTTCTTTGTTTCTGTTTGTATTTCAATTATTAAAATACGTCCTTCCGAATCTGTATATATCTGTTTAGCTTTTAAATGGTTTTTAACATAAGTTGCCACTCCTCTCTTCTTATTATCTCCTAGGGATGTGAATAATTTTCCTAATTTTTGATTCTCCAACAATATTTGTTGCTGTCTTTTAATGTGTATTTCTTGTAAAGTTATCACATCTAAGTCCAATTTTTGCAATTTCGTAAATATATATTTCCTTTTCCTTGGGGAGTTGAGTCCGTTTATATTAATTGATATAATTTTTATTTCTCCTTCCATCTCTATCGAGTTTATCTATTTGTGATTTTCAACTTTGTTGTGTTTCTGGTAACTCTTTGAGTCTTTTCCCTCGCTCCCTCTCTCTCCATTCTTTCTCTCTCCAATCTTTTTGCCTCTTCCTGATCTTTTTCTTCCTTCTCCATCCACCGTGTCCCGGGTTCCGTTTCTCTCCTTGTCTCCTGTTCCTCTTCCATTGTAAAGTGCTGGTCAAAGAATTCTTGAGCCTTTTCCAAATTATCAATCTTGTACTTTCTTTCATCCCAGGAGATGAGTAGGCCTTCCGGTAGCAGCCAGCGGAATTTTATTTTAAATTTATTTAGCTGGGTGGTCAGGAAATTATAATTTCTTCTTTGATCTCTTGTTCTTCTTGGTATTTGTTTGAGAGTTACGATTTCTCTTCCCTTGTGCATGATTGTCTCTTCCCTCATCTTCCTGTAGATCTCTTCCTTAATAGATTTTTTCGTGAATCTTATGTGAATTTCTTTGGGTAATTTGTTTCTTCTTGCGTAGTTCATGTACACCCTATATATTTCATCCATTCCATCTCGCAGTTCATCCTTATCCACCTGGGTTGCCTTTGCCAGTATCTCAGTCATTATTTCACTTAGATCCTCATCCTTCTGCTCTTCTACATTTTGAAACCGTAAGTAGAATGATGCCTTTTCCATTTCCAGATAGGTTAACGCGTCCTCAGTTTCCTTATTAAATGCCCCTTGATCTTGTTCCATTCTTCCATTCTATTGGTTGCATATTCTACTCTTTCTTCCACCTTTTGGATCCTCTGCTCGTTTTCCGCTATGTTTTGTTGAATTTGTTCTATCTTCTCATCCATATTTTTGATTTTATCTTTAATTTCACTCACATCTGACCTCAATTCTTCGTGATTTTTCTTGGTCTCTTCATGATTATGTGCCATGGTTTCCTGCATTCTATTCATGCCTTCCTGGATCATTGCTAATGCGGAGTGGATGTTCTGTAGAGCATGGCTCATCTTCTCCTTTTCTGTGGTTTCAGTTACTTTTTGTTGAGCTGGTGAGGTCATAAGTATCATTTGGCTCGATGGTGTTTTCTTACTTATTTTAGCTGTTGTCGTTATACTTGTGGTCGCCATTGTTATCTCTTTTTTTATTCTTTCCCAGATTTTCATATACTGGTCAATATTTCTAGGTCTGTTTTAAAATTTCACCCAAATTTATTTTTCACTTTTTTCCAGGCTCCTCTATACTTATGAATCAATCAGCATGGGAAGCTAAGTGGGAGGGTTGAGGGAAAAATGTAGCGTTCTAGCAATCCATCAACTAATTCTCCCTGGTATTAAGTATTTGAGTAACTGTTATATTAGTAAGTAGGGAATGAGTGCTATGAATATATCTAATATACTATGGACTGAGTCTTTAACACTAACTATATATAGATCAAATTAATGTATCACTTAATCTATTTAATATACACTTCTTATAAATAAGGTCATACTATGCAATCATATGTCAAACGTAAATTCCTTAAGCAACTGTCTAAATATTTATCTTACTTATCTAATTTATCCAATTTATTTTAATTTATATAACATACGTATATAGATATACTTTTGTAATTATAATATAGCTATAATAAGTATAATATAATCCGGATCTTGGATTCTAATTGTATTAAGACAAATTAACAAATCATTGAGATTCTAACTATATAAAAACAAATTAATAGAAATTATATTTAGCTATAATAGAGTCTATATCTTTGATTCTAAATATATAAATATATAAAAACAAATTAATAAGGCAATAATTCACTTAATGAGTACAAGATAAGTATAAGGTAATGTTATGCAGTCATATAAGTATAGATTTCCAAAGCAGTAAGTATATATATATACCAAGTATTACTTCTTAGTCACTGTTGGTAATTAGTAGTTGGTCTTGGTAGTATCTTGTATTCTGGCAATCCTTATATCAAATATCCAATTATAGTTCAAGTCCACTTCTTTTCAACTGTCAATAGTTTCAATATAATATATCCATGTATTATCCACTTGTTCCGTAATCCTCAGTTCAAGTCCTCACCGGGGTAAGCCGTGGCAGAAACAAAAATTATAAATCCAGTATATTTCACGTCCGATCGTACTTTTTTTTTCCCCTCCCTTTACTTTTTGTCCAATACACACCGATCGTGCACCAAAAGTATCAAGCGTCTGCTTCCCCAAATAGCTCAATCCAATAGTCCCGTTGCTTTATTATCCAATTAACTCGATTGGTTAACTCGATCCTGTTAAGGAAGCCTTTATCTGAATTGTCTAGTAAGTATCGGCAACAATGTTATAAATTCTAAATTGACTGCGTTGCTCAATATGGTCTCTCCGTCCTTTCTTCTATAATATCCGGGGTTCTAAAAATCCTCCTGTTAAGTCTTTTAAATTTTCTGAGACCTTCGCTCCCGCAGCTTCTTGTTATAAAGCTCTGGTTATCGATCACACACTTCGTTCAACTGTATTCCCTCTGGATTCTTTCGGATTTCACTGACTACCAGATTACGCACTGTCACTTTCAATATGGATTCCTCCCCTTCACTCCACTTATCGGTCGCCGCTTCTCTCTCTCCTCTTTTACTCAGGGGTTCCTTCCACCCGCTTTCTCCCAACCGTTAGAAAATGTGGATATACCTTTTCAATCATTAATCCTCACTTCTGTTTTCACCGATGCTTTTCTTTTTCAATCTTCTCTTCCCTAACAGCTGTCAGCGTTTCTGGCCAGCCGGGTGGCTGGTTCTTCCTCGTTCCAAGTTAGAGGAGTTATCCTGAACCTTCGGGGGGATTGCCGTCCTCCCCAAGGTCCTCAGAAATTTCCCCTTTTTCTACCGACCTCTACGGGGTCGGTAGCGCTGAAATCAGTGCCCGAAGCGAGGATATTAGGGGCTTTGGAAACGGAGCACCGTTCCTTTCGTCCCTAACACGTTGACGTCACCGCCGGAAGCCTAATTATTTTAACTTTTATATTGTATGTTATTTTAATTCTCAGCTGTTCACCGCCCTGAGTCCCTTCGGGGAGAAGGGCGGGATATAAATTTAATAAATAAAAATAAATAAACTGCTTAACTCATTTTTGGCATCTGTCTTTACACAAAAGGAAAAAACAGTCCAATCTATCAAAAACAGTACCGTAAAGGAACACAAGTTAAAATAGGCAAGAAAATGGTAAGTGAGCACCTGTCCACCCTAGATGAGTACAAATCACCAGGTCCAGGTGGATTACACCCCAAAATTCTGAAGGAACTGGCAGACATGATCTCAGAACCACTGAACTATATCTTTCGAAGATCCTGGAGCACCGGGGAAAGATCCAGGAAACTATAGACCTATCAGCCTGACCTCAATACTTGGGAAGATTCTGGAAAAGATAACCAAACAATGAATCAGCAAACATCTAGAGGCAAACAAAGTCATAACCAAAAGCCAACACAGGGTTTGTCAAACAGATCATGTCAGACAAATTTTATTGCATTGTTTGACAAGAAAAAATTGCAGACTACAGAACCATTTGCACTTCAGTTTGAGATGCAGACAACACAGGCATCCTGAGCCTGTCTTCAACACTGAAGGGACACAGGGCAGAAAACATCCTGCAGCCAAGAAGGCTCCCCACCCATTAGCGCTACTCAGGTGACCTGGAGGACCCAGATAAACCTCCAAGTGGCCTCAACGACTCTCTAAAAAGAATGCAAATAACCAGCCGTCTGCAAGGAATATAAATCCTTCCATTTCCCACTATCCAGTTAGAGTTGAAGAAGCTTCTTGGACGAGAAGCGAAACATCTTGAAAGAAGGACAAGAAAGTCCAGTTGTCTCCTGAAAAAGCACCTTTGGGTCAACCATGACCTGAATGACCTGAGAATCTCCATAGACTTGACAGGATTGTTATTGTGGGAAAAATAGGAAGAAGTATTATATATGTTTTCTGCCTTGAATTATTGATTAAAAAATAATAAACGTGGAATACAAATCTAATCAATCAGGTGGACTTTATAAATTTAAAAGTCTAGTTTCTCAATTCCACAAATATATTCTTTTCCTTAATACTATTAAAGGCCAGAGAAACTTCACAGTAGGCTGCTTCCTTGTCCTTGTGTCCCCAAAATATCAAATAATTATATTGGACATCCATAGGGATTCAGACAGCCACCAAAATCAATGGAACTTTATTGCAAGCAAACAAGCATAGATTGAGATTATACCACAGGAAATAAAAGAAAACAGCACTGTATGTTTCTCATCAAATTGCTTGCAAGGAAGAAATCTTGTAAATTATCTAATGTTGATTCTTCTAATCAATTAAAGATTACAGACAGAATTTAGGATTTAAACTCTCTGCAAAATAAATGTGTCTTGCTTTAGATTATATTTTTGAAATACAGTGCTGCTAATCATAATTAATACAAGCTAATTCCTCTACTGTAGTCTTTTTTATCTCGTTTGAATCTCTTAGATGTTTGAATATATGCCAATAGAGGCCATCTCGTGGTGAAATAACCATTCATTTCTTTTAGCCAGGCAAAATCTCTATTGATTCCCTGGAACCTTCCACATAACTCAAGCACGTCTGTCTCTGATGATTTGTTGCCCCATTGCTTGATTACTGCAATATATGATTTGTGTGTTCCCTTGAAAAACCTTATAGACTAGTGCTATTCAGAAAATTTCTGTATTTTATTTTTTACTGTTTCTCTCTCTTTTTTAAAAAAAATAATTTTTATTCAGCATTTACATCCTTAACATCTTTGTTACATTTTAACAGCTTTCCACTACTGGCATCTTTGATAATATCTATTTTATCTTTTGACCAACTATATACACACATACATTTTATATATTACTTACTAATTCATATATTCACTACAATATTTACATATCTATTACACATTGAATATTTTGTTCCTCTATCTTCTCTTACATTTATACATTGATTTTAGATTCTTTCTCCAGCCAGCTATACCATCTATCCCATGTTTCATAATAAATCGTTTCCTCTCTGTCTTAAAGTTCCATTGTTAATATATCTGCTTCTGCACATTCTAGCACCTTCTTTATAATCATAATATTTGATAGAGTGAATCATTGTTTCCAATTTTGTGCAAATGAAATTCTGGTGGCTGTAATTATGTGGAGTATAAGATAGTAAATTTATTTTCTAATCTTTTCTTTTATAATTCCGAACAAGAATAGTTCGGGTCTCATAGCAATTTCTTCCCCTGTTATTTCCTCTAGCCATTTTTTAATTTTTAACCAGTATGCCTTTGCTTTGGGACATGTCCACCACATGTTGAAATATGTCCCATGTTGATGGTTACATTTCCAACAGTGTGGTGAATTGTGTGGGGATATCTTGGCCAATCTCGCCGGGAGTAAATGCCACCTATAAAACATTTTATAAATATTTTCTTTGTAGGCAGCCGGTGTCATTTTATAATTTGTTCCCCATAATTTTTCCCAATACTCTAATTCAATATTATACCCAAAATTTTTCGCCCAAATTATTTTTCCTTTACCGTTTCTTCCTCCATTTTGAATTGAAGGAGACATTTATATGTTTTAGTGATTATTTTCTCATCGGTCCCGGTTAATATTTTATCCATTTCTTGTTGGTCAGTTTGGAATCCATATACTTCTAAGTTTTTTTGTATTTTGTTTGGATTTGTAAATAAGGCTACCAATCAATTTTAATTCCTTCTTCCAATATTTTTTGTCTTGATTTCAAATTCCCTAGTCCATCTAGCAATTCCTTATATGTCACTATTTTATTAAAGTCAATTAAATTGGGGTATTCCAAGGCTTCCATTGTCGACCCATCTTGGGATTTTTAGATAGAAGTTCCTTTTAATTTTCATCCAAGTTTCTAGCAGTACTTCCCTCACTTGATGCCTCTGAAAGTACTTATGTGCTTTGTCTTTTCCATCCCAGATGGTGTGCCAACCTTTCTGTAAGTCATGACCCTCAATTGTTAAAATTCTTCCATTTTTTAGGTTTATCCATTCTCTGAGCCATATTTTTTACTGTTTCTCATTTGGTTTGATAAAGAGAATATGTTTTTAAAATTTCTTTCAGAGAAGAAAAGGACAGATGACATTTTAATAGATGTAATATTATTTCATGCATTTAGAATTAAAGTGATCAAAAAATGTGTCTGCATATTCTGATTTTTTTTTTTTTTTTTTTTAATTTGATTTATATGCCGCCCTTCTCCGAAGACTCAGGGCGGCTTACAATGTGCTCAGCAATAGCCTTCATCCTTTTGTATATTTATACAAAGTCAGCTTATTGCCCCCACAAACTGGGTCCTCATTTCACCTACCTTAGAAAGGATGGAAGGCTGAGTCAACCTTGAGCCTTGGCGAGATTCGAACCCTGCAGTAATTGCAGGCAGCTGGTCTTAAGCAGCTTAATAACAGGGTGCCTTAAACCCTAGTACTACCAAGGCTCTTGGTAGATTTCCATTGTACAATGGAGTTATATCATTCGATTGTTTCATTTCAATGGTATTTTGTTGGCATACATAATTTTGTCTTTTCTCTTGAGTCTTTTTGATTTGGAATGCTTATAATATTTGTATTGTGCTTAATGTTGTTATTACACACAACGGTGTGAATGGAGCTTCAACATTGCTGACTGGCATTCAGTAATATATAAAAAATAGCCTGATGTGCTTATATCATTAATCATAATCCGTGCTATAAGGTGACAAGAGTCCCTTGGGTGGGTGGCAATATTAAATCTCAATAATAATAATAATAATAATAATAATAATAATAATAATAATAATAATAATTTCAACAATAAAAATATGTAGCAGAATTTTTTCAGATTTTTCAAAGCTGTCAATTTGAAGCTATCATATATATATTGGGGGAGGCTTGTTATGGGGTTGTGTTGCTTATAATCTTTATCTCTATGTACCTCTATGAGGTGTTTCCGGTTCCTGGGTGTTGCCTTTGAAGACGCTTTATAAGCATTGTTTGTTAGTTTTTACTTCATTAATAAAAGCATATCCGAAACATGGTGTCAGAAATGGTTCGGCCCTGAAAGTGGAGCGTTTGAAGTAAGAAATATAGCACCATGGCAGATAACATACCACTGCCGCAACCCATGCGAGTAAGTGAGGACTCTAGCACTAATTGGGAAAATTTTAGGGCAGAGTTTGAAGATTACTCTTTGGCTACAGGCTTAAATGATAAACCGGCAGCAGTACAAGCTGCCACATTAAGAAGATTGATGGGTGCAGAATGTCTTCATGTTTATAAGCATAGTTTAACTCTTACAGAAGAGCAGAGGACTGATACTAAGGCTATTTTGGATGCTTTGGAAGCTTTCTTCAGACCACATAAGAATGTTATATATGAAATATATCTTTTTGGCAGCTGCACACAGGAAGAAGGGGAGACGATAAACGCCTTTGTAACACGCTTAAAGGAAAGGGCGGCAAGTTGTGATTACAGTTCCCTGAGAGATGAACTCATCTGAGACAAAATAGTTTTGGATGTTGCCAAGGAAAGTACACGCCGCCGTTTATTAAGGGAACATGGTTTAACCTTGCAATTAGCCATAGAAATATGTCGGACTACTGAACTTACAGATAAAACGGCTGATGGTGTTGGAGCGAGATAAACAGACCAACTGTGTTAATGTAGCTTCCAAGCATCAACCAAATGTGAGGAATCGTCAGCAACAGCAGCAGTTTAAACAGAAGCCTCGCAATTTGTCAGCAGATAACCACACACCTCTAAATACTGTGACAATGTGCATGCACGTGGGAAAGATCGGTGTCCAGTGTATGGTAAATATCTGTAGGGAGTGTGGGAGGCTGAACCATTTTGCTGGGGTGTGTCTGGCAGCAAGGAAGTTGCATATGGTCGAGCAAACGCCGGATTTACAGGATGTATCGCTGTTTACCACAGATGCAATCTATATGAAAGAATGCATTGGTGCAGTACATTCAAAAGGCAAAAAGTGGTTTGTTAATCTTCAATTTAATGATATAACTCAACCTTGTCAGTTGGACTCGGGGGCAACATGCGATGTGATGAGCCTAAAGGATAATTGGAAATTGGCACCTGAGACACCCCTTCAGCCTAGTAGTGCCACATTAAAGTTATATTCGGGGGAACTGATGGAGTCACTAGGCTTATTTTATACAGAGTGTAACATACGTGGGGTTACTCACAAATTGGAATTTGAAATTGTGGAGGTAGATCAAAAGCTGCTACTGTCAGGCTCAACGTGTGAGCGTTTGGGACTGATGCGATTTACCATCCGAGGGAGTTGCATAATGTTGAAACCTATTCCTCCAAAGCCTCGGGGAGACCATTGATAAAGCATCAAATCCTCCAAGTTTATAGGGCGGTGTTTGAGGGCCCTATTGCATCTGTTCCAGGAGAGGTTCACTTTCAACTTGATCCCGCTGTCCCTCCAGTACAAAGTGCCCCGCGCAATGTCCCTATAGCCATTAAGGCACAGGTTAAAGCACAGTTGGATAAATATGAAGCAGAGGGACATATTGTTTCAGTAGCCGAGCCAACCGACTGGATAAGTAATATGGTGGTGATTAGGAAGTTGGAAAAGATCTGAATTTGTATCAATCCTAAGTTCTTGAATGTGGCTTTGAAACGATTGCATTACCCAATGCCAACGTTAGAGGATGTTTTGCACAAGCTGCCTAAGGCACAGGTTTTTACACTTGTTGATGCCAGGGATGCCTTCCTACAGTGTAAACTGGACGAAGAGAGCAGCTATATGACTACGTTTTGGACTCCTTGGGGCAGAAAGAGGTGGCTTAAACTGCCCTTTGGTGTCTCCGTAGCACCAGAGACGTATCAAAGGAAGCAGCAAGAATTATTGAGTGGCCTCAGCGGAATTGAGCCTATAGCTGACGATATCCTTATAGTTGGGTGTGGCGACACTGATGATGAAGCGGAGCATGATCATGACGGGAAATTGATGGCACTATTGGAGTGGTGTAAGCAGGTGAAGCTGAGGCTCAGTATAAAGAAGCTGCAGTTTAAGGTGCGAGAAGTCCGCTTTCATGGATATATTTTAACATCACAGGGGTTAAAAGTGGACCCAGACAAGATCAGAGCTATTGTGAACATGCCACCGCCTACAGATGCTAAAGCAGTGCAGAGATTCATTGGCTTTGTCATATATCTAGGAAAATTCTTGCCACACTTATCTGAGGTGTGCCAGCCATTGAGACGTCTGTTGGATAAAGACACAGTTTGGCACTGCCTCCCTAAACATGACCAGGCAGTGCAAGAGATAAAACGCTTGGTTACTACTGCTCGCTTTAATACTACTACTACATAGTATTAAAATACTATGATGTCACAAAGACGGTTACTATTCAGAGCCTTGGTAGTACAGTGGTCTAAAGCACCCTGTTATTAAGAACAGCTGCCTGCAATTACTGCAGGTTCGAATCTCGCCAAGGCTCAAGGTTGACTCAGCCTTCCATCCCTTCTAAGGTAGGTAAATTGAGGACCCAGTTGTGGGGGCAATAAGCTGACTTTGTATAAAATATACAAAAAGGATGAAGGCTATTGCTGAGCACATTGTAAGCCGCCCTGAGTCTCTGGAGAAGGGCGGCATATAACTCAAATTAAAAAAAAAAAAAGCGACTCAAGTAAGAAGGGTTTGGGATGCTGTCTGTTACAAGAAGGTCAGCCAGTTGCATACGCGACCAGAGCGCTTTCGCCAGCAGAGTTAAACTATGCTCAGATCGAGAAAGAATGTTTAAGTATCGTATTTGCTTGCCAGCATTTCCATTATTACCTTTATGGTAGAGATATAATTACAGTTGAAACTGATCATAAACCGTTAATAACTATATTCAAAAAGCCTCTTCTGTGTGCCCCGAAGCGCTTGCAAAGCATGATGCTCAGTTTACAGCATTATAATCTTGATGTCGTTTTTAAGCCAGGACGTGAAATGTATATCAGCGATACCCTGAGTAGAGCCACAGTAGATCAGACAGCTACGGGAGGAGAACATGAATATCAGACAGTATGTTGGCTGCGACAGGAACAAATATGTTTTGCTGAAATTAACCAAGCAGATTATCTTAATGTTACGAATCAGCGGTTACAGCAGTTAAGGCAACATACGGACTCTGACGTGGCCCTACAGACACTAAAGAATATCGTGCTGAGTGGGTGGCCGGATGTGAAAGAGGCAGTTCTCATGATTGTAAGGGAATACTGGTCCTTCAGAGATGAGATCGCTGTACAAGATGGCATTCTGTATAAGGGTCCAAGAGTTATAGTGCCAAAGTTATTGAGACCAGAGATGTTATTGCGCATCCATTGAAGCCATATTGGTGGGGAGGCATGCTATAGACAAGCCCGTGACACATTGTACTGGCCGAATATGCGAGGCGAAATTGAGGATTTTGTCAGTAATTGTACCATCTGTAATGAATATGCATATCGGCAACAGAAAGAAACTAAGATGTCACACGAGATACCATCCCGACCCTGGCAGATCATTAGTATGGACTTGTTTAATTATGCAGGGAAACAGCACTTGATAATAGTGGACCATTATTCAGATTATTGGGAAATTGACCTCCTTCCAGACCTTTCAGCTGAGACCACCATTAAGAGATGTAAGTCTCAGTTTGCACGTTACGAGCAACCAAATGTAGTGATTACCGATAATGGTCCTCAATTTGTAAGTCTGCAATTCAAGAAATTTGCTGCTGAGTGGGAGTTTGATCATATTACTTCATCGTCACGTTATCCGCAAGCGAATGGAAAAGCCGAATTGGCTGTAAAGATTGCTAAGAACTTATGTAGGAAAGCACATGGCAAATGTAGTGATCTGTAGAAGGCTATTTTACATTGGAGGAATACTCCAACCGAAGGTATGGACAGTAGCCCAGCACAAAGATTAATGTCACGGAGATTAAAGACGTCCTTACCCGTGGCAAATAAGTTGCTTGAGCCCGTGGTGATACAAGGGGTCTCGGAAAGGCTACGGCAGAAGAGGCAAGTGGCGAAGGCCAAATATGATAGATCTCCAAGAGACTTGCCAGAGTTAAAGGTGGGAGAACAAATTCGGATGAGACCACTGCCTGGAGATCGGATTGGCTGTTGGGAAAGGGGTACCTGTTTACAACAAGTACCACCTCGTTCCTATTTGGTGGAGGCTGGAGGAACCCGATATCGGCGGAACCGTGTGGACTTGCATGTGGCGGAACAACCAGACTTGCGTGTGGCTGAGCAACCAGACTCCTCATATCCAGTGGGTGGGTCAGAGCCAGTTGCCAAGCCAAACCTACTTAAGGATAATAAAGAATGCCCGTCTGACATTGATGACAGTCCTGAGCAAGTTGGTGTGTCTGGTGATAGCCAAACATCCGAGGTTTAGGAAATGGCGAGTGAAGAGATCTGGCCTGCTTGAGAGAGTCAGGTGTGAGAGAGCCGGTCGTTACTCGGAGTGGTAGATGCTCACGCCCCCCTGATAGACTCAATTTGTAGAAAGTGTTGCTGTTATTAAAAAAGGGGAGATGTTATGGGGTTGTGTTGCTTATAATCTTTATCTCTATGTCCCTCTATGAGGTGTTTCCGGTTCCTGGGTGTTGCCTTTGAAGACACTTTATAAGCGTTGTTTGTTAGTTTTTACTTTGTTAATAAAAGCATATCCGAAACAAGGCTGGCCTGGAATAAAATTTGAAAGTTCCAAAGCTGGTGAAAGAAACATCAATAACCTGCATTATGCTTCATTACTTTGAGAGCTGAAAATGCAGGTATTCATTCATGTGATTATTATAGGGTGTAATACTTTTGGGAGTCAGAGACAATGGAAGGAATTAAATGAAATAAAACATTGAAGTAAAAGAGAGAAAGAGAAGTGCTTTTGAAGTTGAGGATAGTAATTGATGTGGTAGGAGGGGAATACAACACCATGAGCTCTTATCTGGATTTTACTTTAAAAAAATAGATGTAAAAACCATACTAAAAAGCACAGGATGCATGAAAACAATGGGTACTTTGGAAATGTAAACTGCTTCTGGACTAATTTTTTAATTTTTTTAAAAAATTAGTTTTTTTTAAAAAAAATTTAAATTGCTCATCCTGAGATAAGGTAAGCAACAAAATGGACAAGAATTTGCTGATGCTTTCAGGTAATTTTAACTTGAATATTTTAGATAACAATACAACTGACTTAATCCTATTTCTATTATGTTTATGAGTGAGCAAAAATAAAACAGCAAAATTTGACTTTGGAATTCCTATGCTAAAGGACCTTTGGCACTTACAGAAATTTCTTCAAGCTATTTGGTGCTCCTTGAAGCTAGAAGGAACTCTGGGAATCATATTCTGAATGGATGCAATTTGGATACACAATTGAGTACGAACCTTTACTGTGCTGTATTATTTTCAATAGCATGCATTGTCTAATCTGTTTTCCCAATATTTGGAGGAGGATAAACATATTAGTGTCCTTAAATGTCCATAAAATGTGATTATTGCATATAAATGGCTTCTATGTATGAATCCATACGATTCAGGTGTAAATACAATTCAGGTTTGCTATTCTTTACTTAACAGGTTATACAACTATGTCAGCCTGCTTAAATGAATTGAGACTTATATAATAAACAAATTTCACAAATACTCCAAATATCCAGGTAAACAATATATGACCATGTGTATGGTTATTGGACCATATGTCATTGGACCATATGTTCCATTATTCTTCAGTAGAAACCATCTTGGTTATAGAGTTGGAATTATCACTTTTTTGCGGACCAGGTGCTCATCTCTGCTCAATACATTCATTGATCTGGAGAAAATATGCTGGATATCCTTATCTTGTAGAGTTATAAGGGTGAAACTATAACCTATTATTTACTTGTCCCAGGTTTGTGTATTGCATCATTGTCCTAACCAGCTTTCCTGAGTTCTTCAGATCTTCAACTTTGGAGGAACTGCACTGCAGAAACAACACTGTTACCTCTTCTCAGTGTTGTATACATTTTGTTTAAGATGTTTTAAGTAACTTTTTGAAATGAAGCCAGAAGGGAATTAACTGATGGGAAGCAATTTCTGGCAGTCTGCAATTTGATCATCATGAGTCTCCTATGCCTATTAAAGCTACAGCTTAGCATTTGTTTGAATGGCAAACACTGCTGGCAGCATTTGAGATGTTGTGGTAAGGCTTTGGAAGGCCAAGACCTCTGTGTCCTACAAAAGTAAGCAAAAAACAAAACAAAAATAGTTTATACCTAGTATCTATTGTAACCTTACCTATAAAAGAGAAGGCTCTTATAAGCAGAAAAACCAGTATGCCAGGAAGTAAGGATGTTCCTGTGAGATTATTAAACACAGTGATGCATAATTAAACACTATCAACCTGGAAGTGCTTTTCAAGCCATTATCTTCTGATAAACCTAAATGTTGGTGTTGCCAAAATTACCAGAAAATGCAGTGCTACTTCCTTGGGTTATTTCAAAATTAGGATTATATTCCCTGAGTGTGCATACCAAAAGCAGAGGCGAAGGGCAGGGCAGGCCTAATGCACTGACTACTTGAGATGACAGCATAATCTCTGCTTTAGCTTTGGTAATTCTCACATCAGAAATATCCCAGGTCAGAGAAGACTGCAGCAAAGAGAGAAGTCTGTTCATATGTTATGCCAATTCATGATTTATTAAGCTCTGACACTTAATAAAGTGATTGGATCTGCACAACATACTAAGCTATCTTATCAAATTCTACAACATGTAGTGGTTGAGTTTATATTAAGCCAAAACCAAACAAGCCAACATACAATTTAGTAAAGTGTATAAATCCAGTGCTGAATATTTAACTTAAGTGTTTATGTGTACTATTACTCTATGAAAGCACTGCAACAATATAATTTTCAAACACTATTCAATTTCTGATTGTTCCAATATTATTTTTGCATAAAGCAATTTATGCTTTATAGCCTTATGCAACAAAAACTGGTTCCACTTATAATAAAAAGACTCTTAATTGGATTAGTCTCTAAGAAGCATATCAGAGATCAATAGGTTTAACCAGTTTAGGTATCTGATTTTTAAAGATGCCTTTATTGAATGTCACAAGAGTTATTAAAAAATGAAAGCCTCCCCAGAACTGCCTTCCTATTTTATGCACGTGTATCTGATAATAAATCACCCAAGATGAAAATCAGTTGTTGTTTTCTGACAGTTTTTCATACTGCTTCCAGGAATTGCTTTTTATTTATTCTCAATAGGGCATTTAAAAAGTCCTCATACATCTTGTTTGTATATTATGTGTTATGCCATTCATTTGCATAGTGCTTTAAATGCCAAACAACATATTGATAATTGAGAAAAGAATAACACAATTTTCTACGTTTTTCCCACAATTTTTTCCATAATTACAAAGAATAACAGGAAAACAGAGTTGGAAGGTCCCTGTTATTCTTTTCTTTTAGCATTACAGAAAATAAGTGCCTCTGAACTTCTCTGGTTGAGTTTTCACTGATTCAGAGGCTTAATTATGATAAGAGCAAAGCATACTATGGGCCAAGATCTTTTGCTTTTATTCTTAGTTCTATGGTGCCTGCAAGGATTACAAATAATAGCCTGAAATATTTTTTAAGATGAAAATGTCATAGTTTCACGCATATTAAACCAAGTTTTTCAAATCTGTTTTGTTGAACAATTCAGTGTCCTGGATTCATGCAAAACTAAACCATAATGTATAACTATAACATGAATTGCTTGGTGTGACTTTGTATGTACTGAGAACCAACTCATTATAGACTGTTAATATGATTCTGAACACAACTGTAACAAAGTTAGTTGAAATAAGTTTATCTCCATAGTTGCCATAGTCTCATAATTTATAATGATTTTTAAATTTTCTGGCTTTCCTATTCTCTTTTCACCATAAATACATATAAGTCTATGGGTCTTCCTCAACAATCTGCACTTGCACATACAGTATGCAGACAGTATATGCTGTATGGCCTAGAAAGAGCCACAATTAATCCTGAGCATTTTAAGGCTAGGAAGGAGAATGAGTGGGATGTCTGTGTCCATCCCCAGTGTTTTAAATGTATAGCTTCTAGAAGCCCAAGTCAGCATGCTCAATTGTGAGGAATGCTGATAGGTTCAGCAACATTGTATCTGAAATTCTCTAGTCCTGATGGAAAGGTTTGCTGTTATTTAAGTTTTTGCAGATGAATTATGCAGGAACATACACTCTCACTAACAGTGATACACAGTTAACTCAGAGCTGTGTAATTTTTTTATTGAGATAATGTTTATATTATACCATAGAGACTAACAAGTACCAAGTTCCCATATTTGTTGGTTCTTTTTCTGACAACACAAGATTGTGTGTGTATATATCAGTGCATCATACTCTTTTCTTTTATGTACACTGAGAGCATGTGCACCAAGACAAATTCCTTGTGTGACCAATCACACTTGGCCAATAAAAAATTCTATTCTATTCTATTCTATTCTATTCTATTCTATTCTATTCTATTCTATTCTATTCTATTCTATTCTATTCTATTATCCTATCCTATCCTATCCTATCCTATCCTATCCTATCTATGGAGATCCTCAGTCATCCAGGTCATGGTTGTTCCAAAGGTGCTTTGTCAAGAAGCAACTGGACTTTCTGATTTTTCTTTGAAGATGTTTCGCGTCTTATCCAGAGCTGAAGAAGCTTCTTGGATGAGAAGCAAAATGTCTTCAAAGAAAAACACGAAAGTCTAGTTGTCTCTTGAAAAAGCGCCTTTGGAACAATCATACTCTTTCATTCCTCCTTTTAACTGCAATTTATCAAACCAACCATCTCAATTCCTGAACTTGCACAGCTTGCTAGATCATAATATTGTGTATTCAGTTTTGTTTTAGAAAGTTAGAAAGTTGTTTTAGAAAGTTAAGCAAAAAGTTTTTGCTCAACCCAGTCACTGAAAAATATAGAGTAATGTTGGGACATACAAGCATCAGAACTTTTTCTTTTTACCTTTTGTTTCCTATATGTTTAATTCTTTCCACATCTTGTCTTTTTCAAATGTGAAACATTTCTGAATGGGCAGAGGCAAATAGAGAATTAAACTACTTTTTTCATTCTAGGCAGGGTGGATAAAAATCAATGATTTTTTTAAAAAAATCAAAAAAATCCGATTTTTTTTTATTTAAACCCGATTTTTTTGATTTAAATCAGATTTTTTTTGATTTTTATCGAATTTATTTTAATAAAAAACTTTTGGGGTAAAAATCTATCGTAAGATAGTTTTCTATTTAAGATACATAAATGATTTAGTTTATTCAGCATGAAATGGAGCTTAGTTATGTAGCATGAGGCTGTAAATTCTGCAACACTGGGACTATCGGTGAGTCAAGTGGGTCAAAGGAGTAGCAGAGATGACAGTTGCTCTTTAAAAATTATGATTTAAATCGAGTTGATTTAAATCAAGCCTTTTTACTAGTGATTTAAATCATGATTTAAATCAACTCGATTTAAACCAAATCCACCCTGATTCTAGGTAAAGGGAATTAAAACTGGTAACCAAAGAACTCTTAGAAATCATGGAAGGAAAGCCCTGAAAGGTCTCCAGAGAATTTTGCCATCCACACTGAGTTGACACCATGTTATTGCCCAAAATAAAATCTCAATAAATAATAGAACAATCATATTGAAAATTCTGGAATGCATAGATATGGGGGTGATGTATTGTGAACTTACTATAAAAGTTAAATGAATGAGAGTTTTACATTTTGGACCAGAAAGGTATTAGAGAAACAATGGTCTTTAGATACTTCTTTCTCTGTCTCTGCTTGTCTTTTAGAACAACCATATAAAATAAGAGGTGAAAGAGAAAGAGAATGACAGAGAATGAAAAAATGAGAAAAATGTGAATTTAAAAAAGAAAATATCTTTATATTGGGACTCTAATGTTTACCCATTGTATTAAACTGTAATATTGCTTTAGTTTGGTTTAATATAATGCAAACCGGACATTCTGATTTTAAACCATTGTTTATGGCTATAAATATCTATGAATCCATCCAATTATGAGTTACTCAAAAATCATGGTTTAAATCATGGCCACATGAGAAGTAGTTCCTCAACTTGCTGATTTGCACCCTTTAAAAATACAGTTGAATTCTCTAGTTTCATATAGTTGGTCAAGGTGATCACCTCTTTTTAACATAATATGTAGTTTATTGCTGCAAACTACAAAATCTAGGATGAACAATTCTGAATATTAAAACATAGTGTTTGCCATAATATTTATGTTAGACAGTTGACTTTAAATGATGAATAGCAATCCATTCAATTTTTCTGCAGTTACAAAATGCAGAAATTCTACTTTCTGTGCATCTGAACAGTTTAGAAATATTATTTTGAAAATAGGTAAAGCTAAACAATTACTTCTCTAAATTCAGACCAGGAAATACTGTAACATTTATTACATTTGATTGTGATGTTGGTCAACCAGCTCATGTAATTCAAGGAAAAACTGATGATTTCATTGTAGTTCCTAAGAATGGAAATACTAATGAATAGAATGATTAATAAATTTCAGAAAAATCAATTAATAATTAACTGTTTAGAAATACTGATATACCTTAAATTGAGATGTTTCCAAAATACACTGAACATTTTGTTAAAAACTAAAATGGCTTGGATACAGTTTTTTAATAGGGATGAAAAAGATTCATGAATTAATAAGTTTATACCTCAGAAATCACTGGCTAAGAAAGTGGAAAAAAGGGTAAGACCATCTGAAGTCCAACATTTCATGGATATATCTATTGCATTGATTGAGATATCCCCAAATTACATAATGTGTCCATAACTTAAACCATTAGCAAAATTTAAACTATGACTTCTTGTGTATTTTTTTCAATTGTGAAGCCAAGGAAGGCACCTCTTCTTTGGCTTCCAATATTACACTTTAGAATTCTGAGGCCTTATCTGGAAGTCAGCAAATGTTTATGTGTGTATGTATACACACACACATACCAAAAAAATAACCTTCATTTCTATTTGATTAATTTTGCATATGTTTAAGTTTTTATTTCATTGCCGTTTAATGCCACTGTATTTTGTATATTGTACACCTTGCCAGAGCATTGCAATAAATTGATATTTAAGAATAAGATCTTGATCTCATGAGCTTGGTTGTAAAATATTGAATGAAAAAAGTTCAAATTGTTTTCATTATATATGAGAAAACAGCTTGTGTATTACCAAATATTAACAACTGCAGCTGAATCTAAACGTATTTATTCAACTCCAGAATCCCTGTATCTCTTGCCAATCATATGCAATAATAAACTGCTCCCCCTTTTTCTTCAGTCTTGGGTATTCAAGGCATTTGCTCAGAGTATTGACAATGGTCTTCTTTCTTGTCCACTGTTTCTGGTCTTGCTAGCTTCAGTTTATTTATTTATTTATTTATTTAGTCACATTTCTATGCCGCCCAACTCCCAAGGGACTCTGGTTCTCACATATCCCTAGTTATTTACAGATAGGGGCTCCAGTCCACAAAAGTGATACCGTTTGTATGTTTAGTGTTATGAATGGGGGAGGGAGGGAGGGGAATGTATGGTTTTTGTTTTTATGTATAATCAATGTTTTTGTCTTATGTTGATTTTAAACTTGGAAAAATTAATAAAGTATGTAAGAACATTGAAAACTAATCTTATTTCAATTTCTGAATAGGTATTTTCCTTATTCAATCAGGAGAACATTGTGGACATAGTATAGTTGGATTTCAGCAAAGTATTTGACAAAGAGCCCCATGACATTCCAATTAGCAAATTGGGCTGGATGGTACTGTAACTGACTGCAAGGCATATATGAATCAGCAATTCAGCACAACATATGTAATTTTAGACTCCATGGCTGAATTAGGAGTTCCAATATATTCTCCTTCAGTCAGAGCTCCACAACAAGTAGTGTTCCAATTTGGGGCATAACATTTTATGAAAGATATGGAGAATTAAGGGAAGAAAAATCCAGAATCTAGATTAGAAATTAAATTTTATGAAAATAGACTGAGATGACTAGGCATGTTTAGCCTTGGAAAAATATGAGAATAGGAACATAAGACTACTTTTCAGACACTTGAAGGATGTCAAAACTTGTTTCCTATTGACTCAAAATGCAATTGAACAATATCTTAAGTTTACAAGGCAGACTCCAATAGAAAAATATCCCAATCATGAAGTAGTTCGACAAAGGAAATGGTGAAGTCCACCACACAAGGAATATGTATTACATAACGATAGCCATGAAGACATGTATAATGTGAAAAAATGTGTGGTGCCTGATATCCTTCAAAAATAAGATTTTAACATTTCGCATGTGTGCTTCAGACATGAGTGAAAATGTTATTCTTTTGTCTGTCCTCTTTTATCTAGTTTGCACTTCCTGTCACAGATTGGAAAAATCAAATCATCTGGCAATGAAATGGACTCCTTGCCTTTTCTCCAGATCTGTATAATTCCTTTATCCTTACGCCGGGTGTGGGCAATCCGCGGCTCTTTGGGCCCTCTGCTGCGGCTCCCTGTCCCATCACTGGTTGGCCCTGCCCCTCGCTCTCCCCTACCAGTCACTCCTTGCCTGGCCTGAGAAGGTAAAGGCGACGGTGGGGTGTGGAAAAGCAGCCGGGGCTGATTTTCCGGCGCCTCACTCTTCCTGGACCTTCTTCCGGCCCTAGTTGATGCTGGGCGTGCCTCGGTTGCTTGGAGAAATGCGCAACCTGCTCTCCGCCGCGAGACACTGGCCCGACCCGGCCGGGACCGACGCTGGCCCCGCTAACACGAGGGCTGGCGGGGTGGGAATGGGAACCGGGAGGAGGGGACAACGGAAAGGGGGACGGGCCCGCAGCGCCCAGCTGTGGCTTTCAGAGCAGCAAGAAAAGGGAGATGGCCCCGCCGAATCTCGCACGCCCATCCCGGGGGTCAGGAAAGCCGAAGCTGGGCCAAGCAGGCGAGCTCTCCTTGGGGCTCTTAGCTACTGCTTTTCTGTCTTCTTTTTGGAAATCCGGGCTGGCTAAGGAACGAGCGCGAAGCACAGCGGAGGCTTCCCTTCTCCTCCTCCTCTCGCGACCCCCTGGCGGGCTGTGGCAGGGCCGGGAGTGTGCGCACGAGCGGGTAGACCCTCCTCAAGCGAGCAGCCACCCATCCTGCACGCGCCTTTGCTGCTCTTTGGCCGAGCCTGCCGGCTCTCTTAAGGAGGATCTCCTCGCTCGTGCGCACGCTCCTGGCCCTGCCACAGCCAGCCAGGGGGTCGCGAAAGGAGGAGGAGAGTCACCCGAAGGGAAGCCTCCGCTGCCGTTCGTACTCATTCCTCAGCCAGCCCGGATTTCCAAAAAGAAGAAAGAAAAGCAGTAGCGAAGAGCCGCAAAGAGAGCTCGCTGGGCTTTCCGAGAGAGTGAGAAGAGACACAGATACAGAGAGAGATATAGAGATACACACACATACAGAGACATGAGAGAAAGAGAGAGATACAGAGGGGGGAGAGGGGAAGATAGGGAGAGGGAGAGAGAGAGACATAGAGATACAGAGGGAGGGGATGCACACACACACACAGAGACATCGAGACAGACACAGAGTACAGAGAGGTGGAGGTAGAGAGACAGATATAGAGAGGGGGAGAGGGGAAGATAGAGGGAGAGAGATACAGAGAGGGGAGAGAGGGAGGGGAGAGAGACAGAAAGGGGGGAGAGAGAAGGGAAGATAGAGAGGGAGAGGGAAAAAATAGGGAGAAGGGAGAGAAATACAGAGAGAGGGGAAGAGACATAGAGATACCGAGAGCAGGAGAGAGATACAGAAGGGGGTGGGGGAGATAGGGGAGAGAGACAGATATAGAGAGGGGGAGAGGAGAAGATAGGAAGAGAGATAGTGGGGGGAGGGAGAGAAAGAGAGATACAGGGAGAAGGGAAGAGAGAGAGACATAGATACGGGGGGGGGGGGAGAGAGAGAAAAGGGTTTTGTGGTTCCTGGTTCTCTGCGCTAATGACCGGCTGGGTAGGCATGGCTAAGGGTTCATGTGACTGGGAGTGAGTGACATCGAATTGGCCGCAGGCACCCAGGTTTTGTGGCTCCCAGTGTTTTTTTCTGTGGGAAACGGGTCCAAATGGCTCTTTGAGTGCAGACCAGTGGTGAAATCCAATTTTTTTTAACTACCGGTTCTGTGGGCGTAGCTTGGTAGGTGTGGTATGGCTTGGTGGCCGTGGAAGGATATTGCAAAATCTCCATTCCCCCCCCACTATGGGGCCAGCCTGAGGTGGTATTTGCCGGATCATTTGCCAGCAGCTCAACATGAGTATCTGCGCAAGAAGATGTGCCTTATTTGATGATGTACTGATATTCGCTCAACTGGCAAAGAAGGGGAATGTCACCGTTATTTTATTTACCAGCTGCGCTCATTATTTCTGGACTATCTGACTTTCCGTACCTTGCCAAGAATTCTTATCAGTAAGCTACGTGTTTCCGTATCCACCCACATTCCTTCACTTGCTTCACACACTCTTCCCTTTGTTCAATTTTATCTTCTTGTGAAAGACTAAACCCCTTCTGTGTCTTTTCAATCTGAACACCTAAATAAGTGCTAATGTGACCTAATGATTTCAATGTGAAGTATCTCTGCAAAGCTTTGGCAAAAATTTCACTCATTTGCTTATTTGGACCAATATAAACAATATCATCAACATAAACAAGAACTATCTCATATGCATTGTTAGATCTTTTTGTGAACACGCACTCATCAGTTTCGGACTTAATAAAGCTCATTGAATTTAGTTTGTCAGTAAGACATAAATACCACATTAAACCAGATTGTTTCAGACCATAAAGACTTTTGTTTAGGAACCAGGTATCCCCTTCTTGCTGTCGGAATCCTGGAGGACTTCTCACGTAGATCTCTTCGTCTAGGTCTGCATGTAGATAAGCGGTGTCAACATCAAACTGGAAAACTTCTAAACCAAGGATAGTTGCAGTTGCTAAAGCAATTTTTACACTCTCAGTTCTGACTGTCGGTGAGTAAGTATTTGTGTAGTCCTCAGGATAACGTTGAGCGAAACCCTGAGCTATAAATCTGGCTTTGTACAGTGACTCACCATTTGGTTTCTTTTTGATTCTGTAGACCCATCGAGTGCCAATGACTTTTTTGTTTGCTGGAGGTTTTGCAGGTGTAAATACTTTAAGTTTCTTTAGACTGTCCATTTCAACCTGCATTGCATCATATCATCTGTCTCTGAATCAGAAATGCACGAGCCAGAACCAGAACTACGTGAACTTTATTCTTTTTCAAACCATCCTCTGCTACCAGATGTCAGGGCATTTATTAATCCCATGTTTTTGTTGGCTTTAGGAGCCTTTGGAATAGCAACAGGATCTCTCACTGGAGCATCTCTCTCTGGGCCTGTGCTCTCCCCTTTTGGAGTTTGCATACTTGCCTGTGTTTGCGTTTTAGGCTTTGGCTTTAAGTAATAAACACCACCAATTAATATGGTTTCAGCAACAATATCTCCATCTTTAACTATGTAACTTGCTTTTTCAAGGTGGTGAACTTGGAACTTTAACATTCTAGACAAGTGAACTGACTAAGCAAATTACTGGTTGCTGTTGGTATGTAATAAACATCAGGAATGAATGCATCAAGCTCTTCAACATAAACAGTTCCTTTTCCTTTGACCTGACATCGCCAAACTCAAAATTTCTACCAGTTCTCCAGAATCTGTCAGAACCTGCTGGATTTCACCCCTGCTGCAGATTCTATCAGGAAGAGAACACATCGTCATTTTAATGGAATCTGGAAGACAGGGTCAGTGAGGCCAATGTAGAAAAGACCTGTTGGGTCTGGGATTGATGAGGAATTAATGAAATATAGACCAGAAATACACATTTCTGCTCCCTTTTAGAATACTAAATTCTTTTGAAGACCAATATCAAAAAGTTGTGAACATATCCTTATTGCTTTCAACAGTTTGTCCAGAGATTAAGTCTTCAATTTTGTATCCAACTATACCTCTGAACTCTCATGGAAATTGGTAGGGCATAGAAATATTTAATGTAGAATTGCACTTTTATTTTTATCTTGCTATATTTCTTTGCTTTTGTATTTATTCAAGGTAAGATTATAAGAAAACAATTATCTTTTGGGAAAATTGTGAATTTAAAATACTGTATAATATTTGCAAACTGCGCAAAGTAATTTAGGTGAGATATATGGTAAAAAAATTTGATAAATAAGTTTCAGATTATGTAATTTAAATGCAGTGAAATTAAAAAGTGCCAGAAGCATGGATCTGCTTTACTGCTTTATAAATCCTGCACTGAAAAATAGCTGAAATTACTAGAATTGATGTAAAATAAAATAAAATAAAAAATGATTTACGATCTTTAAATCCCTTAGCTTAGTCCAAAGGATACCTATTTCCTCATGAATCTGCTCAAATCATGAGAATAATTAGAATTTCCTCTGTTAGCCATACAGAAACCAGTCTTTGGTTATCTCATGTTGTAAAATTGTAAGATGAAAATCATTTGACCTTAGTGACTGACTTTGTTGCCACCACTATTGCTTTTCTTTTTAAGTACTTAAATACTGTAGGATGAATGCTTAATAATTTATTTTATGAGTTGTTTGGATCTTTTATAGCAAAAAAGTGGAATACAAATATTTTAAATAAATACAGTATTTTAACATGACATTGTAATTAGGGATGAATATGTGGGATACATTCCAGAAGTGGTTGAGCCAAGAGAAAAATAAATCTTATATAAAATTAAATCAAATATGAAGCTAATTTATGTTTACAATTGCAATGTTTTCCCGCTCTGCTGATGTTAAAGTAGAAGAAGATGGTCTTGTTATATAACTATATAGTGGACTTCCCTTTTCAGTTGCTGGATTTGAAAAGGGGAATTTTGAATATGCAAAGAAATCTATCCTTTTCCCTTTCTGGCTGAAAGAGGGTTTCCTATTCATAAGTAACTTTTGTCCACTGACATGAGTTCAGGATTTGAAGAGATGATACGTAAGTAAACTCTTCTACAAAAAGTAAATTTCATTAAATTCAGTGCAAAAACAGACTTGAAGTTGGTGAAGAAATGTAATACTGCAGAAGATAAAGCTAAAATGATGTATGCATGAGAACATCAATGAATTAAATCAAAGGTGACACCCTCCACTCCCAATGCTTAGCTCTCTTTTTTGCAGTCAACTAATTTTAATTACCTGGGAAATATCCTTGCCTTTTTTCAGTTAGTATAGTGTTTCTAAATCAACAGAGACTTTCCTCATGCAGTGTGTATTAGATTTACTTGTTTTGTATTTATTTATTGGAGTAAGGTTTTCTTACTCCAATAAATAATGGTAACAATAGTGGATGTTAAGTGAAAAGGTTCTTTTTAAATATATCTTTAATCTATCTCTTAATTTTTTATACTCCGGAAGAATAGGAATAGATATCTAAAAATTTACATGGTACAATTGCAACCAGCCTGCCTTCGATTGAGGAACTGTATACTGTCAGAAAGAGGGCTGAGAAAATATCTACAGAGCCCTCACATCCTGGACATAAACTGTTTCAATTTGTGTCCCCTCACAAATTGCTGAGGGACACCGCTATAGGGCATTGAATGCCAAAACAACTAGACACAGAGACAGTTCCCCCCTCCCATGCAGGGGTGAAATGTTCCTGGTTCGGACTGAACGCGTGATCTGGTAGTGATGGAGGCGGGTGGTTCGGAAAACCGGTAGCAAAAATCCCTGCCCCCCCTATGCCCAGCTGAGCCACACAATCATCAGAGGCTTCTTTTTTACTTTTAAAAGCATTTTTTCTACAACCTCTTTGGCCGAAAAAATGCTTTTAAAAGTTAAAAAAAAAAAAAGCCTCTGATGATCGCGCGGCTCAGCTGGGATCGTCAAAGACTTTTAAAAGAAAAAAATCCTTTTTTTCTTTTAAATGCCTCTAACGATCAGGCAACTCAGCTTGGATCATCAGAGGCATTTAAAAGAAAAAAAGTCTCTGCCGACCAGGCAACTCAGCTGGGATCGTCAGAGCCTTTTGAAAGCATTTTTTTACAACCTCTTCCCAAAGAGGTTGTAGAAAAAATGGTTTTAAAAGTTAAAAAAAAAAAATGACCACGCCCACCCAGTCACATTACCCACCACCACCAAGCCACGCCCACAGAACTGGTAGTAACAAATTTTAGATTTCAACACTGCTCCCATGCCATCACTCTGCTAAACAACCAATTTCTATAGCACTGCCTTATGTCTAAATATATTTACCCATGTAGTACAGCTGTACTGCTATTATCCTTCTCATCTTTCCTACTACCCTCTCCTATTGGTATATTATGATTTATCACTTGTTTGTATCTTATAATTTATAATCTATGATTACCACTTGGTTGTATGTACACTGAGAACTTATGCACTGGAGACAAATTCCTTGTGTCACACAATCACACACGCCAATAAAGAATATTCCTATTCTGATTCCTTATTTTTCAAGAGCTAGTTGTTTGATTTGTTCATTCATACCTGATAATTACTTATTTTTTTGTATGATTTTCAAGAAATGTAGGTCTTTCAGGTAAGAATTCTTAAGAACAGGCCAAAAAAAGAGAGTAAGTCTTAGCTTTTCCACCCTGTGTCCCCTTATATTTAGTCAATCTTAAATGATTTACAACAAAAATGGGTAGAAACGAGGAAATTATAAGAATATGTTTTTAGTTAATGGGAAAAACAAATGAATAGAAACCGCAGAGATTTGGAGAAGACCCACCATCACAATACTGGAACTCAATGTAGGAAATTCAGAACAGAGCAAATATTTCCTCACATAACACAAACTATTGATTCACTTTTGATGATGACTGCCTATATAAATGAAGTAAATTCTAATCTAATAGGATTAGTTAAATTCAGAGTCACTGTTATCACCTGCTCTTTTTCAGAATAAGTGTACCATATGGCGGTCTAGATTCTGAAGCACCAAGGCACTCTAAATACCAGATGGTAAGGTAAAAGAGTAGAGAAGAAGTCTGGACACCTGTCCTACTAATGGACTTTACAGTGTCATTGAATGGGCTACTGCAAGAATTTGGTGGCCTTTGGTTTAATCCAGCCAGGGCATGCTTCTGTTTTTAAAGGAAGGGAGAGTAATCCCTTCAACCACAACAAAAACATGAACATTTAAGAATCACAAACATGGTTACATAACCTCATAGTAAAGCCTATTAATAATTGAATTGCTATATATATTGCTGTCAGAAAACCTGCTTTGTGAGGGTGCCTGGGAAATAATACCTGGTGGAGTTTTAATGAGATGTCTCCCTGTACGCTAGCAATTATTGCTTATTACTGCAGCACTAAGTTGCCTGCCCGTATCTTAGCAAACTTCTGAATCTAAATTATATATTATAACAAGGCACAACCCAATCACTGTTACCCCATAGTTATTTGCTGGATAACTGAAGCTGTAACTTGTTCATATCTATTCATGCAGTGAAGTTATTTCATCTGATGCAGATATTCCTACTTGGCAGCCATCATTCAGGGCAGCTTTTTATGCAGATCTGCAATTTCTTATTCTTGAAAATACACAGAAGCAAATTGTTCCTATAGCTATACATTGCATATTCTATCCTCATAATCATAGTAGCAATACAAAGTCACATTATGTTGAAATGAGATTCCTGCAAAGATTAGGGTGATCAAATGCAAACATGGTCAGAATTCCCCTTATTTGGTATGCCACATGAAGAGAGGAGTATAGATAAAGTGTAATGTGATGCACTACAGAAGCTGTGTATGTGTGTCTGCACACATGCACGCCTCTTTGAACCACCGTAGACTCCTTGTGATTGCTTGGTCTAGTTTACAGCTATAAAAAATATTTCTGATGCATAAGGATCAGATTCCTTTTTTGCATATCGTCATGATATGACATGGATATTCTGAAGAATAATTTTGCTTGCTTAATGCAATTTGAACTAAATGTCTATGGAGATCCTCAGTCACCCAGGCCATGGTTGTCCAAAAGGTGCTTTTTCAAGAGGCAACTGGACTTTCTGGTTTTTCTTTGAAGATGTTTCATTTCTCAACCAAGAAGCTTCTTCAGCTCTGAGTGGACGGTAGGGAATGGATCCTATGTTCAATTTTGACATACCCCTCTTTCAAACCAGAGGCCCTCTCTGTCCGAAATTTGGACTTTGCTGTCTTTAAGAGTGGCTTTTGTTTTTTAAATGCAGATGGACTGCTGAATCCTGTCCTGATGGGTTTGTTCTTCTATGTTGTCATGCGTTTATGAAGTGTACAGATCTGCACATGGCTCACTACATTGTACTGCATATATCACATTGCTTAGTTTGTGTCTGGGTGTTTTATCCTTGGGATGAACAAGGTTCTGCCTTAGTGTATTTTTGTGTTTGAAGTGTACATGTATGTTGTGTTGGCTGAAGATCCTCCTAAGCTTTTCCAATATTTCTGTAATATATGGAATGACAATGTTTTGTTTACTGTTCTCTTCATTGTCTGTTATGGAGGAGCTCCTGTAGGATCTTTTTTTGAGATTTGATGAAGGCCCACTTGGGATAGCCACATGTTGTGAGGGCTTCCTTGATGTGTTTGAATTCTTTTTCTTTCCTATCTTTGCTGGTAGGCAGGCCTTCAGCTCAGTGATGTAGAGTTCTGATGACTCCCATTTTGTGCTTGTAATTGGGATAATGGGTAGCTATCTCGAGACTTTCTGCCTAGAGACCAGATATTGTCTTGCGAAAGAAAGTAGCCAATAATCCAGTTTGTGAAGAAAATCATTACTTTCTTCTATTAAATTTAAAAAACCCAAAGATATACTGTTTTAAATATAAACTATCCGATGAAATAAATGTAGGACAATAGTTCCTACACATTTTAGTTTGGCTACAAAAATGTTCTTCATGTACAATATTTGAATTTACAAAAGTACACAAAGGAGTAATTGATAGAACAAAATGAAAAATACAGGAGATTTTTTTTTGTTTATGTAATATAGCATTAAGTATTATAGCATCTTGCTAAAACAGACCTTACCAAGAACTCCCCTGACTTCAACAGCTGTGCTCTGAAATGGAATGTTCTGAGTTGAGAATTTTAAGATCTTATTTCTAAGTGGTAAACACAATTTCTAGATATTCTTGCAAGCAGCAGAATCCTAATCCATTATCTTGAGGTGTTTTGTGAGCTAAAATAATGTCAATTAAAATTTCCCTGGATCAAAAAGAGTAAATATTAGTGTCATAGAAATTATATCATGTGTTTCAGCTAAATATACTGCACAGTATATAATGAGGAAGAATGTATCAAGAAATCCATATAGTTGTTTTTGCAATTATGGTGTTCAGATAAGGCTTATCAACTCTGCCACCTCATTTTATCACTATTTTGATCAGTATACATTTGCTGATAAATGATCATAAATGGGTTTAATATATAAACCCATTTATTTATGGGTGTCCTTGCCGCTTCCCACAATTGTCTCAGTTGAGCTGAATTCAGTTGAAGGGTCCAAGACCAGGTCACTAGGTTGCATCTGTACCTGAGCAATTTCTTTCCCTTCTTTCATTTCTAAAGATATACTATCCTGTGTGAGGTGATCCATACAGTCCTTCTTAGTTAACTGGTGAACTGAGACTTTTATAGCAATCTTGAGTGGTGGTTCATGCAAAGAAGATGCATCTGAATCAGCAGCAAGAGAGTCACTACGCTTTAGGGGACTGGAAATCATGTACATTTCATCAGGGTCCGTGATCCCTTGCCCCACGGCTGATTGCCTTACAAATTTATGGCCTTGTTCCTCTAATCTGACTACTTCCATGATTTCTTCCATGATAGTCCTACAATTCATTATAAGAGGTGGTAGGGGAACACTTCTAGCTAGTTCCTCAATGTAGCGGGCAAACTCCATTGTCTTAAACTGGGTTACTTTGGCAAGCTCAAGAGTTTTTGCTGAGGTGATTATTGGGATGCGCTTAGCAATCTCAAAAGCTTTTTGCAGCTTTTCAGCTCCTTCTGTCCGAAAAAAATCATTGATTGCTTTCTCAGTCTTTTTCAAGTGGCTACTCATCATGCATAATCTAGTAATATTTAAGATCAAAACAACAGTAAATGCTACAAGACATACAATCATGTAGTAGATCCCCATGTCTCCAGCGATAAATACAACCCTCAGGGTGACAGTATTATTCACTTTGCCATAGATGTTAGAAGCAACACATGTGTATTTTCCTCGATCTTCAAATGACACACTGGTAATATTTAGTTGCCCGCTATTGAGAATCCATTTTCCTGCTGGAAAGAAGCCAGAATTAATTAGTAAAATGTATCTATTTTTTCTTCTCATCATCATTTAGGAAATATCACAATACATTCAAATAACTGTTTCAAAGACATCTTATAATGCATTTACAATATTCTAAAATAACTGCTGCTAAGAAACTTGAAGTCTTGGCCATTAATTAGGTCTAGTAAATACCCCAAACTGCTTGTCCAAGAATGCCATAGAATGTACCATGATATTGCTAGGTTGTAAAACTGTGTATATTCTCAAGCAAAATTATCCCTTAAATCAGCGGTTCTCAACCTGGGGGTCGCGACCCCTTTGGGGGTCGAACGGCCATTTCACAGGGGTCACCAAAGCCCTCTCTCGCCCCCACATGCCTTCACTCACCCTCACTCTCTGCTCTGTTGGATCGCCGGCCATTCGTTTACCCCGCCCATTCCCAATCTATTGCTGCCTCCTGAGTCCCAGCTGATGGCTAGAGGGAAAAAAACTGTTTAAATTCTTGCCGCGGGGCTTCAAAGGGCTGCCCTATAGCCAGTGGTGGGATTCTGCTGGAACCGTTTGTTAAATTGCTGGCTTGCCCCGCCCCTCTGCACCACTATTTATTGCCAATAAATAGTGGTGGGTGAGGGGCGGGCGAGCCAGCAATTTAACGAACGGTCCGGTGTTTTTTTGTAATTTTATTGGCCCGCGGAGCTTCAGTATAGGCTAATTAGCCCTTGATTAGATCGGCTCCAGACTCTCAGCTGATTTGCTCTCAGCTGTTTTGCTCAGGGGTCGGCTGCTTGTTTGCAAAGAGTGCTGGAGCAAGTTTTTTTCCCCCTAGCTATGCTGAAAAACGAAACTGAAACTGCTTTGCTGTTGCTGCAAGTTGGAAAATTAGGCAGGCAGGTTTCTTTTCTTTTTCCTCACCAAAAAAGGTAGGTGCAAACAATGGGAAATTTAGGGAAAAAGAGGAGAGTTCAAGATTTTAAAACACAAAAGAAAAAAAGCTCTATTTAACTAGGGAATTGTAATAATTGAGATACTATTAATTGTATATTTCTGAAAGCAGAAATGGTTAAGTTGTGGTTTGGAGGAATATATGGGGAAAATTATTTGGTTTATTATTGGTAAATATAATTAATTGATTTGTAAGAAATTGGATTGCATGGAAATAATTGGAATATTCATGTTCATATTGATTAATATACAAAAAGGTAGTTATATAACTAATTGATTTATATTAAAATGTTGAATTTATATTAAACAACTGTAATATTACATAATTAACCAATGTGAGGATGGATATAAAAATAGATGACAATGGGAAGGGGTATAATATAGAATAGAAGGGAAAAATTGAATTTGATTAAGATTAGAGATGAGGATGAAGGGTAATATTGGTTTTTTACAAAAATAGATGAGGAATAAATATGGCAAAAAGGAAATTGTAAATTTAATTGAAATGACTAAACACTGTTTAAATTTGTGAACCGGCCAAATACTCTGTTCAAAGAAAATACATTGTATGTTTGTATGTGTGTTTCTAATTATTGTTATTTATTCATATTTGTTCTCTTTTATTCTTTAAAGTTTAACAATTCATTCTTTATCTTAATATCTTTATATTTGTTTGGGGTTGGCTTTCTTCCCTTTCATCTTTTTTATTGTACAGCAATCTTTCTCCTCAAACCTACCACCTCTCTCTTTTCTTTCCTTCTTACTTTCTCTTCCTCCCCCTCTTCTTCTCCTCCCTACTTCCTCTTCCTTTCTCCTTCTCCTCCTCTCTTCCTACCTCTCTTACCCTCCCTCCTACTCTAATTTCCCTTCCCTTCCTTCATCCCTCTCTATTGCTGTATCCTTTTATGCATATGGACTACTCAGAGGGCTGAAAAAGTTATTTCTGACTGGTCCTCGCACTTTTGACCAGTCCTTGAACTTACGACTGTCCTCACATTTTACGTTTTTGCCCTATCTTGTCACCATGGTGAAGAGAAGCAGTTGTGAAATGAGTGACATGGTTGTTAAGAATGCTACAATGGGCATAAATGATGACCAGTCATAAGTGCGAAGACCGGTCAAAAGTGCGAGGACCTGTCAGAAATCACTTTTTTCAGCCCTCTGGGTAGTCCTTTTGTGCATATGGACTACTCAGAGGGCTGAAAAAGTTATTTTTGACTGGTCCTCGTACTTTTGACCAGTCCTCGAATTTACGACTGTCCTCATATTTTACGTTTTTGCCCTATCTTGTCACATGGTGAAGAGAAGCAGTTGTGAAATGAATGACACGGTTGTTAAGAATGCTGCACGGGCATAAATGTGAGGATGGTCATAAGTGTGAGGACCAGTCAAAAGTGCGAGGACCTGTCAGAAATGACTTTTTTCAGCCCTCTGAGTAGTCCCTATACACATAGCGATGGCCATCTGGTCACATGACCAGCTAGCCACACCCACCCAGTCACAAGTCTCCAAGCCACGCCCACAAAATAAGCCACGCCCACAGAACCAGTAGTAAAAAAATTTAGAACCCACCCCTAGTTGGGGGTCACCACAACATGAGGAACTGTATTAAAGGGTCGCGGCATTAGGAAGGTTGAGAACCACTGCCTTAAATCATTCTGTGATTATCTTGCACACATTGCCAATGATTTTAAAGTAATTTAATCCCAAGGAAATTTTATGGTTACTTTTGTATAGGCAAGAGACTGTAAATGATTTGTATATAAGTAAAAAAGTAATCTGTTCCTATAAATTAAGGGCAGGTAAAAAAGGACTTTGATGTATTTCTGGACTTGTCCAATTAAATCAGTATTTTATTGCACATATATTTCAGAAGATGCTTAAATTTATTTTGGTACGATACAGGCGTAACAAGACGGAAGAGTTATGAGGAATGAGCTGTTTAATGTTTAAGCAAGAGATTCCCTTCTACTATAACAGGTCAGATTACTTGGTTACCTAAACCCCTATTGTCTATTTTGATTGCCACAGCTTTCTGATACAAGTAAACTTCAGAATTATATTTCTAATGCTTGGAGTATCCAGGGGATTATCTCACTATTGGTCCATTCAGTTTTGCATTGGTCACAGTTCTGATAGCAGCTCTTCTCTAGGGTCTGGCTCTTCCATTTGCTGAAGAAATATTGGATACAGATGCCAATTGCTCTCATACCTGCAGTTCCCTGAAGCCTGCAGAACAGCCATTAGAGACAGGGGCACAACTCTGTACATAGGAAAACTGGTTTTCTCAAAACTTTGTGACCCTGAGTTTGAAGACATGCAGCTCACTAGCTTGACTCTTCAGCTTGGTTTTAGTTTGGTTTAGTGTATCAGAACTGGAATTTTGAAAAAGAATGCCAATTCCCTTGTCAAAACAAGACTGAACTGCTGATCAATGTTTTACTATCATTCAAAGTCTTGGATGGCAACTTTGGTTTCTCCTTGCCTTGATAAAACATTTCAAAGAAGGGAAGAAATAGCTTGAAAAAGGCCCTTCTGTACGTATGGCAAAATAGTAAAGAAAGAAGGCCCTCCTGTTGGGAACCATGTTTTGCATCTCCCCAGGCAGGGGAAGGGGTTGAACTGAAATGAAGAAATAATCAGGGATTGGCTATGAAGGTGACATGTTCACCCAAACTTTTTAAATTTTGGAAATATTGTTAGATATAAAGATTTGTTAACAGATAAGGCGGAATTGAAAGGGAAACAAGAACTGGAAGAACAAGGAATTGAAATGGATTGATATATATATATGCAAATACAAACTAGATATGAAAAAATTGTTAAACTACAGGTTTTTCTTAGAGAAGACTGAGCTTGATAAGATACTCATGGGAACAGAGGATAAATTAATTTTAAAATGTTACAATTTTTTTTACTAAATATAGAACTAGAGGAAGAACAAGTAAAAGAAACAATGGTAGCCTGGGCAAAAAATTTTGGATATTCAATTGAATTGGATAAATGGCAATATTTATGGGAAAGAAATTATAAATTAACAATGTCCACTGCATACAAGGAAAATCAATATAAAATGTTTTACAAATGACATATGCCCCCTGAGAAACTGACAAAAAATGTTTAAAGGTAAATCAGCTAAATGTTGGAAATGTCACCAGTTACCAGGTTCATATTACCACATGTGGTGGACATGCCCTGAAGCAAAAAACTATTGGAATAAAATTAAGTTATGGGTGAAGGAAATGATCCAATAACATATAGATTTAAAACCAGAACTATTCCTATTGGGTATCTTACCAGAGAAAATTAGTAAAGATCATATATACTTGATTATACATGTAAAAACAGCAGCAAGGATTGTTTATGCACAAAATTGGAAAGCAGAGAATATACCATTGGAGGGAGAAGTAATTAAAAATATTTAGACTGTGCAGAAATGAATAGATTAACTATGATGATAAAGGAAAGAGAAGATTCAGAATATTTTAAGATATGGAATAAATTTTACTATTGGTTAGAAAAGGGATACAAATAAGTTTTAAAAGAGATTGAAGAAAAAAATTGTTGTAATTAGAATATTATATTAATGGAAAACCTTTGTAATGGACTTGGTGAGATTGAAGACAGAAGAGATAGAGAAGAGAAGAATCTAGATCCGTTCCAGTCGGGCTTCAGGCCTGGGTACAGCACGGAAACGGCATTGGTCGCGTTGGTTGATGATCTCTGGAGGGCTCGGGACAGGGGTTGTTCCTCTGTCCTGGTCCTGTTAGACCTCTCAGCGGCTTTTGATACCATCGACCATGGTATCATGCTGCACCGGCTGGAAGGGTTGGGGGTGGGAGGCACCGTTTTACGGTGGTTCTCCTCCTTTCTCTCTGACCGGTCGCAGTCTGTGTTGACAGGGGGGCAGAGATCGACCCCGAGGCCCCTTATATGTGGGGTGCCGCAGGGATCGGTTCTCTCGCCCCTTCTGTTCAACATTTATGTAAAGCCGCTGGGCGAGATCATCCGTGGTTTCAGGGTGAAGTACCATCTGTACGCTGATGACACCCAGCTGTACATCTCCACCCCGGACCACCCCAACGATGCCCTTGAAGTGATGTCCCAGTGCCTGGAGGCCGTACGGATCTGGATGGGGAGAAACGGGCTCAGGCTCAACCCATCCAAGACCGAGTGGCTGTGGTTTCCGACGTCCCGATATAGTCAGCTGGCGCCATCGCTGGCTATTGGGGGCGAATCATTGGCCCCCACGGAAAGGGCTCGTAACTTGGGTGTCCTCCTGGACTCACGGCTGTCTTTAGAAGAGCACCTGACGGCCGTGACCGGGAGGATTATTCATCAGGTTCGCCTGATTCGCCAGTTGCGTCCCTTTCTAGATCGGGACTCGTTACGCACAGTCACCCATGCCCTCGTCACCTCTCGTCTGGACTATTGTAATGCTCTCTACATGGGGCTCCCCTTGAGGTGCACCCGGAGGCTCCAACTGGCGCAGAGTGCGGCCGCGCGGGTGGTTATGGGAGCAACATGGAGCTCCCATGTAACACCTCTCCTGCGCGAGCTGCACTGGCTCCCGGTGGTCTTCCGGGTGCGCTTCAAGGTTCTGGTTACCACCTTTAAAGCGCTCTATGGCTTGGGACCTGGTTACTTACGGGACCGCCTACTACCATCAACAACCTCCCACCGACCAGTACGCTCCCACAGAGAGGGGCTCCTCCAGGTGCCGTCGGCCAAACAATGTCGGCTGTCGGCCCCTAGGGGGAGAGCCTTCTCTGTGGGGGCACCGACGATCTGGAATGAGCTCCCCCCAGAGATACGGAGGATTCCGGATCTGCGCACCTTCCGCCGCGAGTTGAAGACGCTTTTATTTCATCAAGCTGGCCTCGCCTAAATCTTCTCCCTTTTAAGTGTAAATTCTAAATTTTTAATGTATTTTAAAATATGGGTATCTTAAATTATGGGTATTAATTCAGCCAAATTTATTTAATTCATTTTATTCGATTTTAAATTTTGTATATCTATGTGTTTTATCTCATGGCTGTGCACCGCCCTGAGTCCTTCGGGAGTAGGGCGGTATAGAAATTCAATAAAATAAAATAAATAAAATAAAAAGAAACTTTTGAAGATAACAATGAAATGTTACATGGAAGAAATGAATGATGTACTAAATGTTTGTCTTAAAAAATAAAAAAACTTTATTGAAAAAAGACTAAACTGCTGATCAATGTTTTACTATCATTCAAAGTCTTGGATGAAATTTGCAACTTTGGTTTCTCCTTGCCATGATAAACATTTCAAGGAAGGGCAGAAATAACTTGAAAAAGGCCCTTCTGTACGTATGGCAAAATAGTAAGGAAAGAAGGCCCTCCTGTTGGGAACCATGTTCTGCATCTCCCCAGGCAGGGGAAGGGGTTGAACTGCAATGAAGAAATAACCAGGAATTGGCTATGAAGGTGACCTGTTGCTTGAGATTCAATCTTTCTTGGGGGATTCTTTATAAATGTACTCCCGGCCCCAATCTAGATCCTTCAGCATTCAGTTTGTAGAAAAAAGGATACATGCAGAATTGTGTAATATGTGTAGGAGGAGTAATGGAGGAGGGAGGATAGATTTGCTTACTCTCGTACAAAGCTGCAGTATTCACTTCCCTGCTGGCCTCCCTCTTAAAACTCTACTCTGCACGCCTCACAAACATCAGATCGGTCAGTTTCAACGACTGGCTCCATACACACGTTTTCAGCTTCCAACATTTCAAGAATAGTCCTTGAAAATTAGAAGGTGGAACCATCAGTTTCATTCCTACTTCTGTCCTTTTATGTTCAGAATTCTGAGGAATGGGAACTCTTTTAACTGGTATTTAAGTGGTTCCCTCACATCACAATAGACAACGTATAGCATACTTTGTTCTCTGTGATCATGAATGGCAGACGTTTTCCCATGGCAGATGACAGGGAAAGGGAAACAAAGGCAGGGGAAATCAAACAATGGTTTAATTAACATATCTTGCATATTTGGGGCATGATCATTGAATGTGACTCAGAAGACATACCACAAAGGCTAAACAGAAAATGGCTTTCAGGACAGCTAAATGCACGCTGGAATAATTTTCTGCCAATCTGAGAAATGGTAGTGGGCAAAGAACATTTGCTTCGGTAGGGGGCTGTCATTTGCACAAAAAAAAATCTCCCTGTCAACTCTGAAGCGAACCTGGCTGAAGCCATCTTTTGCTGCCTCACAGTTGCCACAAACTCTGAGAGGGGGAAGGGAGGGGGAGTAGATAGACCGGCTATCAGGCAAAACAAAAAAATTTCTTGTGGGAACCAAGGTCATCCCAACAGCTGGAAGTTGAAGGAGGAGTGGAGTGACCAAGCAGCCTGCCAGATACTTCGATTGGACAATGTGACCGGGGACATCTGGGGAGGGAATTATTTGCTCTTTTAATTAAGGAAAAAACAGTGGGAAGTTTTAGAGTTGGTTTTCACTAGCAGTGCTGATATGATATATCCAATAAACCTGTTCTTTGAGGAATCTACCTGCCTTGGAGTTGCTTTTGGCGGATGTGTTACTCAGAACGCTGACACTCCATACATATCCATACAACCAAAGATAATCTCCAATTCATATTGCCTTGTGATAGACATGATTTCCCACCATTACATCCACTTGGCGTATACTGATGTTTAAAGCAAATTTCCCAGCAAATTATGCAGATTTGCAATCATCAATGTTCTGAAGAATCCAGCAGTATCATTCCAGCTGAAGCAAAGCACTCAAAAGCCCATATGCTTTTTTGTAATATCTGATTTTCCAAATGTCAGATAGTTCCTTGTTTGACTTTTGAAGAAATGGATATAGCAGTTACAGCAAATAGTGTGCTATTCATCCTTCCCATGAGTCCATGAGCAGGAATCTACAACAATGTTTTTCTCCCACATGTCCTCTTCCCATCAATAGGTATTTGGCTTCCGGTTTTTGAGTTTGCATACAGCCATCTTAGCAACAGTTAATAATACACTTATCTTTTACTAGCATATCTAGAGCCATTTTTGGATTATCATCCCATCTTTTAACAAGCATGTTCCATACATTAATATATAATTTGTAAATAAGTGCTTTTAATTCACCCGAATCTCAGTATCACTCTAAACTTTTATCATGTTCCCACCATCACTGCCTTTTATCTATAAATGTAATTATTATTTACTAAACAAATAATTAACAGATACTGTAATATTTCCATGCAGTTTTTTAAATTAATGTCACCTGCATGGGTTTTTTTTAGTATGTAAACAGCAAGTGCAATGGAATATGGGTAGAGCAATCAGGCTCAACACTGCAATGGGTAGGATGGCTATAATTCTTCCCTTAACAAAAAAATGATGTTTCTGAATATGTGGTGTGCATTAGGAAGTTAAACTCTGTTACTAATCATGACTTCACAAAATAATAAAAAACAAACAAACAAGAAAAGTAACAGCAATAGCCAGAATCAACATGATTGGGATTAAAGACTGGATCTAATCTGAGTGAGTTCACAAGTGTGGTGTGGTATAAGTCACCCATGGTAGATGTATGATTTATGACTATAAATGGTTAATGGACATATACTGTAAATCTCTTAAATGTAGTTATAGAGACAACCTTCCCAGCTCCATCAGCATTCTCTAAAATACCCAGATTAAGTCTTTCTGCTGGGTAGAGTTGGTAGTTGCCTCCTTCTATCAAGTATATTTAATACTTCACATTTATTTGCCTTGAGTAAATACTATTTAATCAATTTACTCATTTATCTTGAATAAATAGAGAAAAACAAATTTACAACAGGTGGCGCTTTTAAGGCAATATAACATGAAGACAGTATGTTTGCATAGGTTGCATAGAAAAACATCTGAAAACTGTACCTCTGTCACCATCTTCTTTCACCAAATGGCCATTTGAGTTGTACCACTTGTATACTGGTTCTGGATAACCTTGAACATTGCAGTCAATCAATGCACTATAACCTTCCTTGACTATAATATGGTCAATTCTGGAGATTACCATTGGTACAAATCCCGTCAGCAGGTCTGTGTGATTTAAAGTGCTGTTAATGACATCTTCAGCAGTTGTCCATACTGCTAATAAATTGAAAACATGAAAGATGGTCCAGTAGTACAAAAAAAGGTGGCTCTTGAACATGTTCATCTGTCTTCAAATATATCTGCCAATCACAGTTAGTGGACCTGGAACTGGGAAATATACCAGGCTGGAGTAGCCCATCAAATTTGATCCATCAAATTTCAAAAGCAAACAAAATCTAGATCTGTAAAATAAAACAAATTACAGCAAAAAATAAAAATAGATGTAGCAGAAATAGTTAAAGCAATTTTGATTTAAACTAATAATCTATCTCAGAACTCATTGTTTCAAAAGTTTAACTTCAATGTTACTGTTATCACAACTCCTGATATTTTTTCTGTTTTTTATGTATTTGATACAATTTCAATGACAGAAAAACACTGTTTTGTTCAGATCAGTGATTTTAATTAAAAAAAAAACAGAAATAATGTTTCTTTTTAAAATATATATACAGGAGCAAAACAAAAATGATTTTTTCGGGTTGAGTTCATACCACTATCATTGTGTAGGAATAAGAATTAATGTAACAGAAATTAATGTTCTTAACAAATCTATTTATCCCAAAATGCATATCTAAAAATGTCTCAGGTTATGCTGGATGAAAAAAGCAGTAATGCACATATAATATGAAGGTAAACATTTTGTGTACACGACACAATGTAACTAAGGGTTTAGCATGTATTTCAAATATAATATTTACATGTTTTTTTATTTGTAAAACATTTTAGCAAATATCTATCTAAACAAAGATCTTTCCACTGGAAATAAGTTAGGATGTTTGATCTGGAATTTAATTTGTGTGCAGTTCTATTAAATATATATACCAGGGATAATAGTATTAATGTCAAAATAATTTTAAAGTTGTATATTGCATATATTTCAAAGTGTATCCTTACATAGTTTGCAGTTGACAATCATACAAAAAGAATTTTCAGTATCATCCCACATCTGTTGCTTAAAAGTAAGAGTTTGTTTGTTAAAAGCTTGTTAGTCAGCATAATTCTCAGTGAAGACTATAGAGAATAGGGAAGGGAACATTAATTCAAAGTTAAAGTCCTGCTTTGCATATAAAATATCCCTAGTTTGTGTGTCATTGCCAATTAAAGAGATCTCTGTTGGCAGGGTTTATTGGCTAGAAAAACCAATTGTCTGTTTAGATGACTGTAATAGTATTTTTTTCCTAACAGATTAACAGAACTGGAAGGGACCTTGCAGGCCATCTAGTCCAACCCCTGCCCTAGAACTGCATACAGGTACTCAACTTACAGTAGTTCATTTAGTGACCATTCAAAGTTATAATGGCCCTGAAAAAAGTGACTTACGACAGTTTTTCACACTTAGGATGATTGCAGCATCCCCATGGTCATGTGATCAAAATTCAGATGCTTGGCAACTGACTCATATTTATGACAATTGCAGTGTCCTGGGGTTATGTAATCTCCTTTTGCAACCTTCTGACAGGGAAAGTCAACGAGGAAACCAGATTCACTGAACAACCCTGTTACTAAATTAACAACCAAAGTGACTCACTTAACAAATGTGGCAAGACAGATCATAAAATGGGGCAAAATTTACTTAACAAATGTCTCACTCAGTAACAGAAATTTTGGGCTCAATTGTGGCTGTAAATCGAGGACAACCTGTATTGCTTCTCTGTCCTTTAATGATGATGGACATTTTTAATTCAATATAGATGATCTAGAATGGTCTGTCATCTGCTCCATTTGGTTCTGTACTGTTCTGGACAGGCGAGATACTTCCAAATAAAGAACTGGGTTTATGGGGTCCATTGGGAGTCAGAGGCAGTCTTAGAAATAAAAATCATAGTAGAATATGGTGTTTTGTCCTGGGGCATGCGGAGAAATTTAATGGATTGTATTAGAATGTATAGGGAGGTCTTTGAAAGAGGGTTGCTTATGAAATTTATGTTAAACAAGAACAACTGTATGCAAGAAAAGAGAAATGTTTTCATTTAAATTTTATTTGACTAAAACCTTATTTTATGTCAATTTAACTGATTTGTTATACTTTTTTATAAATGTCTTGTAAGTTTTGTGAATACTATAGCTGAATAAATCACCTGGATTTATTCACAGTCATGTTTAGTTACTATGAGAAACAAACCACGTTTCCAGGTTTAGTGCACAAAGCTGGAAACAGCTGTATCTCTTTATTAGATATTTGTTTAACTCACAGGAATACCTAAGATTATGATGATTGTGAGTGCAGTTGCTTCTTCTCAGCTGCCATGTCTGAGTCACACATACATATAAAACAACCCAAGCACTATTGTACAGAAAGTAGTGGAAAATCAGCCCTATTAATTGAACACTTCCTATCTTCTTTTTTCTTCCAGCTTTTTGCTTCATCTGTTTACAGTGCTTCATTTCTACACAAAGATCAGTCAGAGCTCAGTTCTTTCTTGGAGCAAGCCACACTCAGCATTGAAGACCTTTTCTCTAATTCTGATTAGGGGTCGCTATAGTCAATGATATATTTTATATAGATATATTTTTTGTCCCCCCCCTCCCCGGATTATTGCCTGCCTGGTTCGGCCTGTTTGTTTTACTCATCTTCAGTTGTCTGTTGGGACTTTTGTCATCTCCCCTCTTTGAACTGCTATCTGACTCCTGGCTCCTCTCACACCATAAAGTGTTACATCTTATCTTTTCATCCCTATTACTGCCTTATTGGTCTCGTTGTATTGGACAGAGTTATGGAGTTACAGACTGATGAACTATGAATCCTGGTGGACTGCTGCTGTATCATGTTCCTAGGAACTGCTCTATGACTCCGCCGGTGGATGTTCCCCACCTAGTCACCGTGAGAGGGTGGCTGCGGCTGATTCCGCGGGACTCATTCGTTGCAGCCTTGGATTCTCCACCACTGTGAGAGAGCGGTGGTTATGCCGGCCTGGGTTGACTCCTATTTTACTATCATTATCCCTCTTGTTTATCATCTCGGTTTCCTGTTGCTATTTTCCATCCACTTCTCATATTTATTATGGCTTACACTTCGGCGACCCTCCTTGCTCTGTGAGATGCCCCCCTCTCGCAGACATGGCCTTCGAATTTATCGAAGGCCTACCTCAAGGACGGGTTTTGGAACCCCGAGTGGTGGCATGCTTCTAAGTGTGGTTTGAGGGGTTTTTTAATTAATGTTTTTAATCAAATTTTAAGGGGACCCGGGAGGCGGGTGGTAAGGGTTGAGCCGGGGGCGGCTCCTATGGTTCAGCAATTGGGCCCGTCGGATGGTTGTGGGGGAAGGGAGGGAGGAGGAGGGAACAAAGAGGCTCAGCGGAGAGAGGGTCTTCCAATCCTTGTGACAGTTGGGAGACGCAGAGGTCGGGGGGGGCTAGGAGGACGCCGCCGCTTCGTTCAAGCGGTGGCGCCCTCCTGCCCCTCAGCTCATCCTGCTCCCCCGACGGGGACAGAGTGTGGAGCCCTGGACTCCGACTGGTGTACTTAAATGCCAGGTCCGTGGTCAACAAGACACTCCTCGTCCGAGATCTTATAGAGGAGGAGGACGCGGACCTGGCTTGTATCACTGAGACCTGGCTGGGGCCGGAGGGCGGTGTCCCTCTCGTGGATTTGTGTCCCCCAGGTTTCCGGATACTACACCAGCCACGACTCCAGGGGAGGGGCGGAGGAGTGGCGGTAGTTATTAAGGAAAGTCTTAGGCCTAGGGAGGTCACTGTTCCTTAGGTTGGCGGGTGTGAATCCCTCCTTTTGAAATGGGACCCTGGAGTTCAGTCTGGACTGTTGATCATGTACTTCTCCCCCAGCTGCGTGGCCTCAGCCCTGCCCGCACTACTAGATGTCTTAGCCGAATTGACGGTGGAACTCCCCAACCTTTTGGTTGTGGGAGATTTCAATCTGCCATCGGCCGGTGAGTCATCTGAGTTGGTGCGGGAGTTCATGACCTCCATGACGGCCATGGACCTGACTCAGATTGTACAGGGCCCAACTCATATTGGAGGACACACACTCGACCTTATTTTTCTCTCTGGACAGTGGATAAATGATTGTGGGGAGGGGACTCTATCTATTGACCCTCTGTCATGGACCGATCATTCCCTCCTTAGACTCGACTTTTCCTCCGCCATCCCCCATCGCAGGGGTGCGGAACCAGTAAGATGGTTCCGCCCCAGGCGCCTGATGGAACCCGAAAGTTTCCTGATGGAGCTTGGGTCATTTCCCGCCTCCTTAGCCCACGATTCATCTGAGACCCTTGTCGCGGCCTGGGAACAGGCTGCGGTGGGGGCCCTGGATCGAATCGCGCCTTTGCGGCCTCTGACCCGACGCAGATCCCGGGCGGCTCCTTGGTTTACCGTGGAGCTCAGGGAAATGAAGCGTCGGAAAAGACGCCTGAAGGGTGGTTGGAGATCCTCCCGATCCAAGTCCGACCGAACACAACTAAGAATCCATATTAGGTCTTATCTTGTGGCGATGGAAGTAGCGAAACGTAACTATTTCGCCACTCTCATTGCATCTGCAGAAAATCGCCCAGCAGCCCTGTTTAGAGTGACCCGCTCCCTCCTTAATCAGGGAGCGAGGGAGGACCCCTTACAGGGCCGTGCTGAGGACTTTGCACAGTTTCTGCAAGATAAAATCACTCAGATTCGGACCGGGTTGGACTCCGACTGGACAGAGTCCGTTGAGGTGACAGGGCCTAGTCTCGGTGGAGACATCTGGGTTGAGTTTGAGCCTGTTTCATTGGATGATGTGGACAGGATTATGAGTAGGCTGGGGTCTTCCACATGTTTACTGGACCCTTGTCCCTCCTGGCTTGTTTCGGCAGCCAGGGAGGTGACTGGAGACTGGATCCAGGCTATTGTCAACGCTTCACTAAAGGAAGGGGTCTTTCCCGCTGCGCTTAAAGAGGCGGTGGTTCGACCCCTCCTTAAGAAGCGTAACCTGGATCCTGACGTAACAACTACCGTCCAGTCTCCAACCTTCGCTTTTTAGCGAAGGTTGTTGAGTCCGTGGTGGCACAGCAATTCCCTCAATTCCTGGAGGAAACTGACTACCTGGACCCTTACCAATCTGGTTTCAGGCATGGCCACAGCACGGAAACGGCATTGGTTGCCCTAGTAAATGATCTCTGGCGGGCCAGGGATGGGGGTTGCTCCTCCATCCTGGTCCTTCTTGACCTCTCAGTGGCGTTCGATACCATCGACCATGGTATCCTGCTGCAGTGGCTCAGGGGGATAGGGTTAGGAGGCACTGTTTTACAGTGGTTCTCCTCCTATCTCTCGGGCCATCTGCAGTCTGTTTGGGCGGGGGGGTCAGGGATCCTCCCAGAGGCCTCTCACTTGTGGGGTGCCTCAGGGCTCGGTTCTCTCTCCTCTGCTCTTTAATATCTATATGAAACCGCTGGGTGAGATCATCCGTGGTTTTGGGGTGAGGTATCATCAATATGCTGATGATACCCAGCTTTACATTTCCACCCCTGACCACCCTAGGGATGCCCTTTCCGTGATGTCCCACTGCCTGGAAGCGGTGCGGGTTTGGATGGGGAGGAACAGGCTTAGACTCAACCCTTCCAAGACTGAGTGGCTGTGGATGCAGGCATCCCGGGATCTGGAGGTTCCATCCTTAATGATCGGAGGTGAAACCCTTGCTCCCTCCAATAGGGTCCGCAACTTGGGTGTCCTCCTGGATTCTCGGCTGTCTTTAGATGACCATCTGACGGCCGTAACCAGGGGGGCCTTTGCACAAGTCCGTCTTGTGTGCCAGTTGCGTCCGTTCCTAGACCGGGATGCCCTCGCCACGGTCACTCACGCCCTTGTTACCTCTAGGTTGGACTACTGTAACACCCTCTACATGGGGCTGCCCTTGGGATGTGTCCGGAGGCTTCAGCTAGTCCAAAATGCAGCCACGCGGTTAGTTACGGGGGCGTCTAGATACTCCCGTGTAACACCTCTCCTGCGTGAGCTGCACTGGCTACCGGTGGCACTCCGGATACGTTTCAAGGTGCTGGTGCTCACCTATAAAGCCCTTCATGGCTTAGGCCCGGGGTACTTGCAGGACCATCTCCAGCCGTTCTCCCATCGTCCTATGCGCTCTCACAGAGTCAGCCTCCTCAGGGTGCCATCGGCCAAACAATGTCTGCTGACAACCCTCAGGGGGAGGGCATTCTCTGTGGGAGCCCCGACCCTCTGGAATGGATTGCCCACTGAGCTCAGGACAGCCCCCGACCTTCTTTCCTTCTGTCGCGAGCTGAAGACGTGGCTCTTCCGCCAATTAAACTGATCCGTTTGGGGGTACACTGGTATAATTTTAAATCGTTCTTTAATTGGGTTACTGATTTTAATTTGGTATTGTATTGTGATTTGTATTGAAGTTGTCATTTTGTAAGCCGCCTTGAGTCCCTAGGGAGAAAGGCGGCATATTTATTTTATTTATTTATTTTATATTGGATTTCTATACCGCCCTTCTCCCTGAGGACTCAGGGCGGTGTACAGCCAGATTAAAAAACATGCAGAACAAATATTAGAAACAATTAAAAGATATATAAATTTGGCCCAATTAAAACTCATTTACCAATTAAAAACGTTTAAAACATTTAAAAACAGTTAAAAATTTCATCTTAAGCCAGCCCGGCTTGTTTAAATAAATGGGTTTTAAGGGCGCGACGGAAGGCACTGAGGTCTTGGATTCTCCTTATCTCTGGGGGGAGCTGATTCCAGAGGGTAGGTGCCCCCACAGAGAAGGCTCTCCCCCTGGGGGTCACCAGCCTACATTGTCTGGCTGATGGCACCCCGAGGAGGCCCTCTCTGTGGGAGCGCACGGGTCGATGGGAGGTCGTTGGTAGCAGCAGGCGGTCTCGAAGATAGCTAGGCCCTATGCCATGGAGCGCTTTAAAGGTGATAACCAACACCTTGAAGCGCACCCGGAAGACAACTGGGAGCCAGTGCAGCTCGCGCAGGAGCGGTGTTACATGGGAGCGCCATGCTGCTCCCGTCACTACCCGCGCTGCTGCGTTCTGGACCAGCTGGAGCCTCCGGGTGCTCCTCAAGGGGAGCCCCATGTAGAGAGCGTTGCAATAGTCAAGGCGAGAGGTGACGAGGGCGTGAGTGACTGTGCACAGGGAATCCCGATCAAGAAAGGGCCGCAACTGGCGAATCAGGCAAAAGGTCCCCCTGGTTACAGCCGTCAGATGTTCCTCCAAGGACAGCTGCATATCCAGGAGGACTCCCAGATTGCGAGCCCTCTCTGTGGGGGCCAATGACTCGCCCCCAATAGTCAGTGATGGAGTCAACTGACTATATCGGGATGCCGGGAGCCACAGCCACTCAGTCTTGGAAGGGTTGAGCTTGAGCCTGTTCCTCCCCATCCAGATCCGTACAGCCTCCAGGCACTGGGACATCACTTCAAGGGCATCGTTGGGGTGGCCTGGGGTGGAGATGTACAGCTGGGTGTCATCAGCGTACTGGTGGTATCTCACCCCAAAGCCACGGATGATCTCACCCAGCGGCTTCACATAAATGTTGAACAGGAGAGGCGAGAGGACCGATCCCTGCGGCACTCCACAAATGAGAGGCCTCGAGGTCGACCTCTGCCCCCCTGCCAACACAAACTGCGATATAAATCGCAATAAATAAATAAATAAATAAATAAATAAATAAATAAATAAATAAATGGCAATGAAAAAATATAATCATCTATTTCTAGACATATTCCTCCATTTTTGTGTTATGTGCCTTAAAAAGCCAAAAAGAAATATATATTTTCTTACAGTCCCCATTAATTAGTTATTAAAAGAGACAATTAAGAAAGTCTATGTGTGCATGCATGAGTTTTAATGTGTCTTGTTATTCTAACTTTGAATTTGTCTTTTCTAGTCATCTATTATACATTTTTCACCATAAAAGTGAATATGTTTTGGCTGGCAGCGTGCTGCAGGAGGCTGTTCAAGCCAAAAACGGAGCGCAACGGGAGGCTGCGCGCAGCCCCCCGTGCCCCATTTTGGCTGCCAGAGGCACTGTGGGCCAGTCTTTTGCTATTTCCAGGCTGGCCCCACCAAGCCAGATTTAAGCAACCCTATGGGCCTGGTGTTTGACACCCCTGGACTAGACTGTACAGTATGACTTGATCAAGCTTCCTTACAGATAATTTTCTTTTCTGTTTTGCACACACACTCCTGTCACGAATCATTGAAGAAAAGCTTTAGTAATTAATATTTTGGTCAAATTTAACTAAAATTTAACATTCTTGAACATTTTTTCATTTTTATGCAGCAGCAGATATTTATTTAATTTTCCCCACTTTATTTTTATTTCATGAAATACATGGAATGAAATTAACCCTAACCCCCGCAACCCATTTTGGACCTAGCAGGCCTCCCTGAAGCCTCCAGAGGCTGGAAATGGCCCGTTTCCGGACTTCTGGTAGGCCTGTTTTTTGCCCGCCGGAGGCTCAGGAGGCTTTCCTGGACCCTCCAGGAAGGTGAAAATAGCCTCTCCTGGCCCTTTGGAGGCCCTGTTTTCAGACTTCCGGGAGGCCCATTTTTTGCCCTCCCAGAGCCTCTGCATGAGCCCTGTACTTACTTGGGCGTGTGCACACATCTTCCACATGCACGGCAGAGACCCAAAAATCAGCTGGCCGATGGGAGGCGCATGCGCGGTGGAGCTGACCTAGGGCGATGGCTCACGTGCCCACAGAAATGGCTCCGTGTGCCACTTGAGGCACATGTGCCATAGGTTCACCATTATGGCCCTATATCATTCTAGACAAATGGCTGTCCAATCTCTTCTTTAAAACCTCCAGTGATGGAGCACCCACAACTTCTACCTGTAGGAAAGTTTAAGTTCCCAGGTTCAAACTTTGAAAGTCCAGTTTAAATAAAACACCAGGAACAAAAAGATGGGAAATAGCCTAAATCAAATTTCCATGTACATAACTGTACAGTTGTTTCTCTTTTTTGAAATTCTTTCCTTAAAGAATTTTGCTCCTAGAACCTGCTTTGAGGCTTATCATCTCATTTCAAAAAAAAAATATTTTGAGAACTATGTATTATGTTAATGCTTCCCTGCCCCTTTAGATGTCATTTTACTCTTGTTTACATTGTAATTATTTATGACAGCTTGGTTTCTAAGATAAGTTAATTTAATTAAATTCATGGATATTATGCTTTGTTTCCCTTTTCTAAATAACTCCCCTATCCTACTCCAGTCCGATAATCTCAGGAGCAATTATTCTCCTATCTAGGAGAAACAGGTGTTTACGGGGAGAAGAAGAAGCATGTACAGAGAAACTTCCTGAAAAGGATCCAAGGTGCAATGTTTAGGAGGTAAGGCAAATGTAAGAATAAAAAATGATTAATCATCTCAAAATAAATATACAACCTACTGAGCTTACTCAGACAGATGACATTCTGCTCTTACTAAATCGTGTTAAGAATCCCAGCTGTCTCTTTTAACTGTGAAACAAGTGTTAGCCATCTACAGTTTTTGGCAACCAATTACTGCACCACAGCAAATGTACAGTATTAAGGGTAAAACAAAGAGCAAAATTGTGAAGCATAATGTGCTTTTAGGTATGCTTTCCTTCTTGATACTGAGAGATGTGTGACTGGCCTTGTTTGCACTTATTCTTCTGCCATACAGGTAGTTCTCAACCTACAATCATTCATTTAGTGACCGTTCAAAGTTACAATGGCATTGAAAAAAGTAATGTACAACCATTCCTCACATTTATGATAACACCCTCCCCACAGTCACATGATCAAAATTTGGGTGCTTGGAAATTGGCATGTATTTACAACAGTTGCAGCATCCCAGGTTCTTTTTCTTTTTTTCTTTTTAAATTTGATTTATATGCCGCCCTTCTCTGGAGACTCAGGGCGGCTTACAAAGTGCTCAGCAATAGCCTTCATCCTTTTGTATATTTTATACAAAGTCAGCTTATTGACTATAAATGATCACCATTTGTGACCTTCCCAGCTGGTTTAGACCAGTGGTGGGTTTCTACCAGTTCGCCCCAGTTCTGGCGAACCGGTAGTGGCAGTGGTGAGGGGCTCCGCCCACCCGCCCGGATGTCATCACGGATGTTCTGTGCATGCGCAGAAGCGCTGCACATGAGCGCTCACAGTTCCGAACCAGTAGCGAAGGCAAGTAGAACCCACTACTGGCTTAGACAAGTAAAATCATTTAATGGGGGAATTCACTTAATGACCACATAATTCATTTAACAACTACAGAGATTTGCTTAATGATTATGAGAAAAAGGTCATAAAATGAGGCATGATTCACTTAACTGCCGTGCTTATCAAAGGAAATTCTGATCCCAATTGTGGTTGTAAGTCGATGACTACCTGTACTTAATCAAATGAATTTGCCTTGGTCTCAATAAGCGTGGATACCTGGCAAACCTCAATGCTAGTTATCATATTTATTCAGTTTTTTCCCAAGTGAAAACACTGACACCGGTTCAAATACACTTGCTATTGTTTTTTCCATGTATTTAATTCCAGCATAGATGTCACCTCATGTTCCTGTTTCTGCGTAAAGCTCCAGGACTGTTAAACCAGAGACCCTTTCCCAAAACAACATGTGCAGGCACTCCCTACTCTCCCATGTCTATCAATAGAAAAGAAGTCCAATCTGAAGCAGTCTCTTAGTTGCTGATCTGCCTGTCTTTAGAGTCCCATTGCATTCTACTTTTAATATTGTGGGGTTCTTGGTGATCTCTGAGTTGTAATCCCACTTCCTACTAGCACTGATATAACCTAGTTTGGTAATGAAATGTCTGCAAGAAAACTACCAAGCCCAGAGAGTGGCAAGGATCCCACAATTCAATCCTTCTAGCTTCTATTGGTATTTTTAATATCCTAAAACAGGCACATAGAATCTCTGGCACTCCAGATGTTGTTGAATTACAATTCCTAGCATTCACAAACTATTTCAGGCTTTTGGGAATTGTAGTTCTGGAATAGATGGAAGAAAAGGACGTCCTCTCCCCTGATTTAATTCAAGCTTTCTGGTTGGGAGGCAAGTTTTCCTTAGACACAATATATGGCAAGATTAAGGAGAAAATATTTTGCCCATCCTCTGCAGCCCTTTCCTACAGACTAACAGGGTTCTTATCCTATAATCTTTTCACCGAAGTATCAACTCATGTCTATGCCAGCCCCGGATATTTTTCTTTTCATTTTCTATTCTCATTAAGTCTCTGAAAGCAGAATGCCTTATAAGTCTAGTCAAGAGTCAGATGAGGCCAGCCAAACTTCGCTCTAGGAAAGTGGGCAGAACAAAAGGAAAAGAATAGATAACTTATGCGTAATGGTTTAAACGCTGAGCAAATTTCATCGCTTAAACTAATTCCCATCAAAGCTACCGCCTCAGTTCTTCGTTAACCCAAACGATGGATTTGGGCGCTGCGCCCGTAAAAGTTGCCATACAAGAAGCCACCGGAGCCCTCGCTACCTTTCTCTGCAATATCGCCCTTTATACTTCTCTTGCTGCCACCCACCACTACCTTTGCTGGTCGAATCCATCAGGGATAGTTGGGAAAGAGGCGAAGGCTCTTTTTTCCCCTCCTTGAACCCCACCTCCTAGCGTGGGCGCTCTGTCTGCATTGCCCAATGCCAGGGCGGGCGTTCGGCGATTCCCAGTAGGGATGGAGATAAACCGGACAGAAATGTTTACCAAGAGGCAGCTTCGTTGGCCGATGAGTCTTCTCCACAGCTTTCCCTAGAGCTGCCGTTTAGGCAAATTTGGAAGCTACTTCCGGGTAATTTCGGCTTTTGCAGCCCCAGCAGGTGCAGGAGGACTTGTTCTCCCGGGGAACCTCAGGGTGTTGCACCCTTCTACTCGCGTTTCTGCCGCCGCCGCTGCAGTCCCTGCTGACTTGCGCTCTCCTCCGCGCGCTCCCAGGAAAGCTGCAGACTGAGCTCCCCGAACTCCGCTTGCACAAGTAGGTCAGAGAGGCACTGAGCATGCTCGCTGTTGAGCCAGGCTGCTGTGGAACTGCTCATGAGTTGTCCTCTGCTTCTTTCTTTTCGTATCCAACGAAGGTCACATCAGTGTTTAGATACGGGAGTGAAGAAGGCGTGGGAGGCTTAGCCCCTGGGGAATTCTTTGCCCTCCGATAGGGCGCAGAGGAGAGAGCATCTAATATGTAGCGCCGCGCTATTACTAGATGGATCATAAGATAAGATATAGGTATTTTAAAATGTACCTATATAGGATCATTCGGCTGTTATGTATTTGCTTTATATTGAGCAGAGGCGAGTTTGCGCCTACCTTTTCCATTTGCTTCAGTGATCATTCTGGTGCTTCCAATATTTTAGCTCTTCACAACTAAGAGTAAATCCGATATGCAGTATTGAGTTTCTGTCCGAAGTTTATCATTTGCCTTAATACTCAAAGTTGGAGAGAAGGGATTAGAGAAAAAACAGTTCAAAACAAATCTACATTGAAATTGAGGACCAGATGAATAGATTCAATTACAGTAGCAGTGGGTGCACCATTAGAAGATCTGAAACACCAGGTCAGGAATAGATGTCAGGGAAAAAATATGTGATCTCTAAGAGTTGACAAGGACTTGTTGGTGCATCATTTTCATCATAGGCTAAGTAATTTAAAGAGGGCTGCCACAGAGAGGAGGGGGTCAAGCTATTATGCAAAGCACCCGAAGGCCAGACAAGGAATAATGGATGGAAACTGATCAAGGAGAGATTCAACCTAGAAATGAGAAATTTCCTGATGGTGAGAACAATCAACCAACGGAACAGCTTGCCTTCAGAAGTTGTGGGAGCTTCATCACTGGAAGCTTTCAAGAAGAGACTGGACTGCCATTTGTCAGAAATGGTGCAGGGTTTCCTGCTTGGGTAGGGTGTGTGAGGGTTGGACTAGAAGACCTACAAGGTCCCTTCCAACTCTGTTAATCTGTAAATTTCACAGCTATAGTCTAGACCTAGAAGTTGGAAAAATGTCAGAAAAACTGAATGACCCACCACTGGCACCTCACATGTACTATGTCCTCTGCAAACAGTTCTATTTTAATGTGTAATGTGTAATGTTTTTAAAGTATTTTTGAGTTTGTTCCAAGCTTTCCAATATGAATTTAACTGTGTTAATTTTAATAATCATTGGTTTTAAAAGCCTTTTAACGTGCATGCCCCCTGTGCCCTGTTTTCAGCCTGGACAGCCTCCTGCAGCACCCTGCTGGCCAAAACGGGTGGGGGGACCCACACACCCCCATGCCCCATTTTTAGCCTAGCAGCCTCTTGAAGGACCCTGCCAGCCAAAACAGGGACGGGATGCCATGTGCACTCCCTGTGCCCCATTTTCAGCCTGGACAGCTTCCTGCAGCACCCTGCTGGCCAAAATGGGTGCAGGGGACCCACATGCATCCCCCCCATCCCGTTTTTGGCCTGGACGGCCTCCTGCAGCACCCTGGTGGCCAAAATCAGACGCAGGGGCCCCATGTGCAGCCTCCCATGCCCTGTTTATGGCCTGGATGGCCTCCAACATCCTGCTAGCCAAAACCAGGCACAGGGCCCCGTGCACAGCCCCACCATTTTTGACCTGGACAGCATCCTCCAACACCCTGCTGGCCAAAATGGGGCATGGGGGTGTGCATGCCCCATTTTGGGTGGCAGAGGCACCACAGGCTGGTCCTTTGCTATTTCCAGGCCAGCCCCACAGGCCAGATTTAAGCACCCTTGATTTTGACTAGTTATATCCTATAGATCCCTGCTATAGGATATAACTAGTTGCATAATCAATGGAAATTCTATTCTATTCTATTCTAATCTCAATTCTCTTTGGAGCTATTTCTTCCTGAGTGCCATCTTCCTAAAAGCTTCGTTATTTTATACTAATTTGGGGAGGCAAAAATGGGATGCAAAGGGGAGACTGACAAGCCAGTGAAATTGAGGTAGACTCCTGGAGTCAAATCCTCCCCATTCCTGCTGGGATATCCTAAATAAGGGGTGTTTTTCCTGCTGGCTGGTGATGCATTGAATTGGGACTATAGAAAAGCCAAAAGAGAAAACCAACACACAGTCAACACCAAGGGGGAAATTCACCAAGGGGGAAAGGACCAGATCATTTGGCAATGATTTGGAAGAAACCCAAGAGAGGCATGATACCATTTGGCAATACAGTCAGTGACAATTAAGTAAGGTTTTCAAGAGAGGTGGATATTAATATAGTACACATACATTCAGGGCATTTTTGGTTTGACAAAAATATTTTTAAAGAAAATAATATGGTTGGTGTTTGGAGCCAGTCATGTCTTCTCTGTGGAGGAAGTCCTGCTCTATAGGAATAAAAAACAACAGTTGAAGTAGTGCATTGTTCCACTGCACATTTGCCCCTAAATTGGAGTTTGGATCCAGCCATGATTTTTTTGCAGATTTTCTTACTCCGTTTAGCCTTTTTCCTAAATATCTCCACTGGACATAATTATTCTATCATATTTTAAGACTTAAATGCTTACCTGAGGGTTTTAATTATTTGTTTCTTTGTCTTAGGCATCTCAGTGCAGATCAATGGAAGCATAGTAAAGCAACAAATATTGTTTCTATTTTATTCTTCTCTTTCATGTACAATTGAGATGCTTATATATTATTATGAGAAACATTAAGAAACTGGACAAAGTGATTAATTATTTCATTTTTCCCCACTGCATCTTAAAAAAACTATGCAAATACTAGAATATGTTTTACTTTATTTTGTTCTATCTGTGCCAGCAATTATCAGAATTGATATTAAAGCTGTTTGGACATTGTTTGAGGCAGTTTACTTCTAAACAACATATAATTATATGGTTAAAATCATATCAGTTTAAACAGGGGTGGGATCCTACCGGTTTAACAACTGGTTTGCTAAGCGCGCACTTCTGCCACACCGATCAGCTGGGCTTCGGAAACAGAAATAGGTGAGTATAATACAAGGGGCGGGTAGGCAGGCGGGCCCACTTCAAAATTGGAGCGAACCGGTTAGCTTATGGCTGATAGTCGGAACTAAGGTTCGCCCAAACCGGTCTGAACTGGTAGAATCCCACCACTGAGTTTACACTTTCATAACATCCCTATTACATACAGTTTTAATAAACAATTATACATCAAATATATATTTTCACCACCAAGGGGCAGGACAACTTCATGAAATTTTTTTTGAAATGTACTAATTATTAAGAATGGCAACTTACTGGCATTGATTATAGAAACTTGTTTAATGAAGTTTTTCTGCCATCTGCTGGTGAAACTATTGTATATAATTGGGAAAGTCACTTTTAATACTGTAATGAAACTTTTGACAAATACAAGTTTTTCAAAATTGTACAATATAGTTTTGGCATGCTTTGAAAAACATTTACATCAGCTAAATAACAAAAAAATTCTGATCACAGTACAATAAAATTTAGAAAAAGCAATGGCATAATGAAACCTCAGAAAGTTGGGATCGAATTAAGTATTTACTGAATAGAAGTACCATTTTACAATAGTTCAAATGAAAGGGTTTTTTTTTTTTTTATTGAAAAGGTTTTCAAATACAAATTTTTCCCCCTTTTTTCCCCCCCTCCCCCCCTCCCTAACCCCCCCTCCCCACCCTTCCCCCCCTGTGACTTCTTCGTAACAAAAAAAAAACCCTAATTCATAACAGATTACTTACTCCCTCCTCAAAATACTGACCTTTACTTACTAAAAGTATTATAAATCCCCCTTTATCCATACATTTCAGAAAAGAAGAAGAGAAAAAAAACAAACAACAAAAAAAAAACAAACACATTATACTATAACTATTATAAAATAACTTCTAATTTAGCATAATAGTGTTTTATATCTATACATTATTGCAACAATTCAAAACCACCTTCCACTTTAAAACTATACGATAAGTCCTACTTTAATAACATTTCAAAGCGGGCTCCCCATAAAATCTAATTTAACATTTATTCCACTCTATCCATTTCCTCCACTCCCCTAAATGTATCACTTAAAAATCCCTTTTCTTAAACTAATCAGTCTGTAGCTAGCTTATTCACCCACTGTCTTACAAATTTACCATACACAACAATTCTTGATATCTTTAATTCACTGCCCACACTACTTAAAAATATATATATATATATATTCCATTATATCTAAATAAAAAAAGAAAAGACAATAACTTTAAATTTATAGTCCATATAATATCTTCTTGAAGTCTTTCCACTGGATTGTTAAAACCAACATCCATAATAGGGTAACATAGCTTGCTGATGCAACAGTTTATTCAAGATCTCCAATCATATCTGCCCCCATCAGTAGTAAACATCTTCTTATATATATAAAAGTAAAAACAACCACCCGAGTGACATTATAATTATATTCCATATAATAATAATTGTGGGTTTCATCAGGATTATTAATTTCCATCATCGTATTGGGTAACAACCCGATCTTCTGCATGTCCCAATGTGATTCTCTTGCCTTATAATTCAAGATAATTATAATATATTTATCAACACAAAAAGAAGTTTCAAAGTAGATAATTCAAAACCATCAATTTGACGCTCTTTCCATGTCCCAAAATTACGGCAATGCAGAGATCTGCCACTATCCTCAGGATGATATTGACCAATATGTCGCCTCCTCTATGTTTTCACATAATCATTCATATTTTAAAATCACTGGCTTCACTGTTGCTTGGGTTAGAAATGAAAGGGGTTTTTTTGTAAATTCCAGGTTGCAGTTGTTTTAGCCATTTCTTCAAGAATGACAGCAGCATCTGTCCCTGATGTAACTCTTTTTTTCTCTTCGTTTTCATTAGTTTATAATAAATAAAAAAAAAATACAAAAGCAAATAATAGGAAAATAGGAAAGGGAAAAGAGAAGGGGAAAGTGTAGAAAAGAAGGAAAAAATAAAGAAAAGATGCTGACTTCCGACTCTCTTAGGTACAGTAGAATAAGATAATAATATATAACCTCAACTTTTTACTTTTACATAATAGTATAAACTAGCCATTTCTATAACAACAAATCTAATCAGTAAAACCCAAAATCAAAGTTTCATTTTTCTTTTCACCTCAAGCACAAAGTCCAGAAGCTGTTTCCAAGTAGAATAGACTAGAAACAAAACGAAACAGAACAATACAGGAGCTGGAAGGGACCTTGAAGGTCTTCTAGTCCAGCCCGCTACTCAAGCAGGAGAACCTATACTATTTCAGATAAGTGGCTGTCTAGTCCCTTCTTTAAAACCTCAATTTCTGAAGGCAAACTATTCCACTGGTTAATTGTCCTCACTGATAGAAAGTTTCTCCTTAATTCAGGTTGCTTTTCTCTTTTATTAGTTTCCAACCATTGTTTCTTGTCCTGCCCTCTGGTACTTTGTAGAATAATTTGATCTCCTCTTCTTTGTGGCAGCCTCTCAAATACTGGAATACTGCTATCATGTCACCCCTAATTCTTCTTTTCTTTAGACTAGCCAATCCCAAATCCTGCAGCCGTTGTTCGTATGTTTTGGTCTCTAGGCGTTTGATCATCTTAGTTGCTCTTCTCTGAACTTTTTCCAAGGCCTCAACATCTTCTTTGTAATGTGATCAAAATTGGTTGCAGTATTCCAGGTGTGGACTTATTAGGGTTTTATAAAGTGATATTAGTACTTCACGTGATCTTGATTCTATGCCTCTGTTTATACAACCCATAATTGTATTAGCTTTTTTTGGCTGCTGCTGCACACCGCTGGCTCATATTCAAGTGATCATCCACTAGGACTCCAAGGTCCCTCTCACAGTTACTGTTTTTGAGCCAGATCTCATCTGATCTGTACTTATACCTTTGATTTTTCCTACCTAAATGTAAAACTTTTCTCCATATTAAAATTCATTTTGTTGGATAGGGCCCATTGTTCAAGTTTGTCAATATCTTTTTGGATCCTGAGCTTGCCTTCTGGATTGTTGGCTATTCCTGCCAGTTTAGTATCATCTGCAAATTTGATGAGTTCTCCTTCTATTCCTTGATCTAAGTAATTTATGAAGATATTGAAGAATACGGGGCCTAAGACGGAGCCTTGTGGTACCTCACTATTTACTTCTCTCCATGTGGATGTAGTACCATTAAAGACTACTTGTTGAATATTGTTTGTCAGCCAGCTACAAATCCATCTGGTGGTGATGCTGTCTATTCCACATTTTTCTATTTTACCAAGAAGTAGGTTGTGGTCTACTTTATCAATTGCCTTGCTGAAGTCTATACTAAGTCCACAACATCTTGCTGGTCTACTAATTTAGTCACTTTATCAAAGAATGAAATAAGATTCGTTTGGCATCATCTGTTTTTATCAAACCCATGCTGGCTAACTAGTTAGGGTTAGGCTAACCTTAACAAAAATAGTTGTGTTTTTTTCTTTAATTAAAACAGTCAATTTAGCCATCTCTGTTAAAACCATCAACTTTTGCAGCTCTTTGTCCATTGTAGGAATCAAAATGTCCTTCCATTTTTGTGCATAAAGTAATCTTGCTGCCATCAATATATCCCCCTCCCCTCAGGTCTTTTCCCATTAAATCCAAAAGAAAAGTTTCTGGTTTTATCTTTATATTCACTAAGAATCTTCTGCATTAGGATATATATGAATCCTACTTCAATATTTCTTTGCTTTATCACGTCCACCATAAATGATAAAAAGCCCCTTCTTTACATTTGCATTTCCAACATTCATTCATTTATTTATTTATTTTATTTTATTTTATTTAACTTATATGCCACCCTATCTCCAATGGACTCAGGGTGGCTCACAACAATAAAATCCACAATAACCACAGTTACAAAGTTAAAGTACCTAATTAAACCAGATAAAAGTTAAAAACCCATATAAAACGCCATCAGTCCAAGCTGGGGGACTTGAATAACCAAGTTTTTAATTCGCGGCGGAAAGTGCGAAGGTCAGGGGCCAGCCAGAGCCCCAAGGGGAGTTGATTCCAGAGGGTGGGTGCGCCCACAGAGAAATGAAATACCTTTATACATTCTTGACAACTTATCTGGTATTCAACACTAACAATATGTCATCTTATAAAAAATTTCTCTTAAATGATAATTTAGTGTAAATTTTAAACCTTTCGTCCACATATTCTCCCATTGTTCAAGCATTACTTTATATCCAAAGTTCCTTGCCCACTGAATCATGCAATGCTTTACATATTCATTTTCCAAATTCAAAATCAGTAACAATTTATAGACTTTAGCAATGATATGTTCATCACTACCACACAGTAAAATTTCCAATTCATTTTTAACAAACCCATAACTCTTTTTATCTAATTTAAATCTTTATTTCAATTGTAAATATGTAAACCAATGGCAGACATTCCTTTTGATTCTAACTCCTCCTTAGATTTGAAGATATTATTTGAACATAAGTCCACCAGTCCAGCTTTGCCACCATTTCTTTTCTGAAAAAAGCTTCCTGGGGGACACCCAAAGAGGCATCTTCATAGAAAACCTTGGTTTTATATTTATTCCAAACTCTTACAATGGCATGTCTAACAAAGTGGTTATTAAAAGCAACATTTACTTTAACCTTCTCATACCATAAATATCCGTGCCATCCAAATCTTAATTCATGATCTTCTAGAGCAGGGGTGTCAAACTCAATTTCATTGAGGGCCATATCAGGGCTGTGTTTAACCTCAGGGTGCCGGGGTGGGCGTGGCCAAGGCGGGGATGGCCAGCTCGACTTACTGGTGTCAGGGGTGCCTGTGGTGGCCCGAATGCTCTGACAGCAAAAATGGGCTCCTGAGCTCTGTTTTTGGCTGTGATGGCCTTCTGCAACCCTGTGACAGCAAAAATGGAGTTTAGGAGGGCCCTCCTGAGCTCCATTTTCACTGGCAGAGGCACCTTGGGCTGGTCCTTCACTGTTTCCAGGACAGCCCCAGGGGCCAGATCTAAGCACCTTGCAGGCCATATCCAGCTCCCGGGCCTTGAGTTTGACACCCCTGCCTTATAGCATAGTGGACAATAGGAATGGGCAAACAATTTAGGCTTCTCATAGTATCTAATTCTTGCAGGTTGGTCAGTTTCATTTTAATCGGGGGTGAAATGTTCCCGGCCTGGACCGGCTCGTCCGATCTGGTAGTGATGATGGCTGGTGGTTTGAAGAACCGGTAGCAATCATTTCTGGTGGACCCTTCCCCACCCACCCGGTAGCCCACTCAACAGGCACGCTGGGGCTGCCTTGCCCACTGCCTCCGTGCACTGCGCATGGAAGGGGCTACCACCACCACTCTCGTTGCCGCTGCTCTCACCGCCTTCCCTCCCTGCCTGTTTGCAGACGTCCACTTGCCCTCCTGGAGCACAGCCGCACTGTCGCCATTCGCTTTCTTCTTTCTTCTGCTGCAAAACGAAAGCGAACGGTGGCAATGGTGCTTCAGGAGGGCAGGTGGACATATTCATTATAGTTGTCAGCTGCAGATGTCTGCCTGCCCTCCCGAAGCACCACCGCAGCGAACAAAAAAACCCCATTGCGCCGCGCCTCGTCCTGCAGCCAAACACACCCAGCCGTGCGTGCCCTTTGCTCAAATGGGCTGTGCATGGGGTGCTTGGAGAGTGAGCAAGAGAGCTCTCCAACCTCTGTTTGTGTGTGTCTGTGAGGAAGGGAGGGAGCGATCTGAAGCCAAGGCACCCAAACTTCTGGCAGCGGCGGGGGCGGCTTCTGAGCAGCACTGAGTCAGCCAGCTCCACCTGACCTACTCCCTGAGTCTCGCCGTTCTTCTCACCCCCCCCCCCACTCAAGCAGCGGCAGGCTCTGCGGGACAACAGGGCCTCTCATTTTTCTCACGGTGTGGCGTACACTTGCTACCTCTGCAATGATCTTCTCTGCTTCTCTCGGGATGCTGGTGTGAGCACCATCGATGCATAGCTTGTCGGGGCTGATCAGGGAAGCTGCTGTCATGCCACTCCCCCTCGCTTCCTTGAGTGCAAAGCCGAGGCCGTGCACTTCCTCACCAGGCTGACCACCGGCAAAGAGCCACGTGCCCGACAGCCGCTCAATGCTCCGTACACAACATAGCCCAGCTGCTGGTGGGGACAGAGCAGCCAGCCCAGGAATGATTACTATGGACCCCGCTGCTGCTTGAGAGGTAGGATGACGCTGAGGACTTGGAAGAGAAAAACCACGAGGTTTTGCACTAGGCGGCTGGCCCTGCAGTGGTGGCTTGAATGGCCCAACTAAAGTTGTGCTTGTCAGTTTCAGCGCTGCTCCAGCCAGCCAGCCCAAGCCCAAGCTGGGCTTCCTTCCGCATGAGCGGGCAAGTCGGCAGGGTGCTACCCAAACCGGTGCCTGAGGCTCAAGGGCCCTCTTCTTGCAGCCTTGGGATGAGCGCCGTTTCCTACCCCGCCCCCGCAATGCTTCAGGGAAGCATGGCCAGGTGCTGTGTGTTCTGTCTGGTAGCGGAAGGGGGAAATGCCGTGCTTTCCCCCATTTCCTGCAGGGTCTGCTGGCAAAGCACCCCTCTTGTGCACCCATTGCTGCAGTTGGATGCATGAGGGGAACACGCTTCATGCATAGGCCAAGGGCATGACCCATGAGGGGGCCAAGAAGATGACCAGCAGTGACCTGATCTCCAACCGTAAACCAAAAGAGATGGGAGGGAGTAGGCAGCAGCCGCCCTGCACTCTTCTCACCTTGTCTTCCCCTGCAGTGGGAGCAGTAGCCGAAGGCAGAGGCACAGGGGAGAGGAATGGGATCCCACAGGCTGGATCCATTGGACAACCACGTGCCTTGTCCCAGCCACATGGGATGGAGCAGATGCATGATCTGCATCATGTGCCTCACCCGCCCCCGTCCTCTGCCTGCTGCCGAAGCAAGTGCTGCTGCCACCTTGCCTGTTTCTTGGAGGGCCAGCTGCAGAGTCCCTGCTGCCAGACAAGGACCTTGCATTCTCTGGCCATCCCCCACACCCTCTGGCAGCCACAGCAGGTGAGGCACCTCTTACCCGGGCCCCCATCAGCCAGGAAAAGCCAGCCATGCGAGGAGTGGGTGGGAGTGGCAGGGCGGGGGGCTGAATCCCACCATTGTGTGGGCCAGACACATTGTGTTGGCGGGCCGTAGTTTGAGGATGCCTGCTCTAAATTAAGTAGCCTCTTATTCTGGAGGTTCACTGACTCTTTTTGCCAGACCAAACAACAAGCATTGAAATACAATTTGAAATATGGTAAACCTCAACTCTCTTTTTTTTAGCATCTTGCAGTAGTTTATATCTAATTCTTGGTTTTTTCCCTTGCGATATAAACATAGAAATATCCATTCCCATTATTTAAATGGAGTATCAGTTTCAAGTATTGGTAATGTCTGGAACAAAAAAAGGATCTTTGGTAAAACTTTCATCTTAATTACGGAAATTCTACGCAATAGTGATAAATACTATTCTGTTCCAGGAAGAGAGGGTGGAAGAACTGAGGCAAGACAGAAGTAACGTTTAGCTAACAGTTTATTAATTCTAACATCTCAGCTAACAGTGACAGCTCAGCTAACAGCAACAGTTGATCCTCTGTCTGACAGCTCCTTTTATAGTCAGCTGCCAATCAGGATGAATCTCTCTTCCCGCTTTAGAGGCGGACCGGAGTGAAGCCTTAATACACAACACTCCTTCCCACCTGGATGGTGCATGTGTAGTCTTTCAAATACACTGGGCGGTGCCTAGTGCACCCGGATCTGTGTAGTTCAGTTTTGGTGGCCAGATTAGGCAGCAGGGCCTCTTTGGCTCTTGGAACTACTAGACGCCTTGGTCAGAGATATGCTGGAAGGGAGCAGGCCCAGTTCCAAAGGTAAGTCCATCTCTCAGTCAGTGCCACTTGGTTCGGAGTTCATTAGTGGGTTTGTTGTTATATCCTTGGTTGTAGTTGTAGTTGTAGTTGTTTCAGGCTAGGCCCATTCTGACTGCTGGCTAGGCATGATGTTCCAATGTCCTCTCAACTGGTCGATGTGGCAACGCCACCTCCTGCCATCCTCCAGTTCCACCCTGTAGGAACGTGGTCCCGTTATTTCCACAATTCGGGCTGGCAGCCAGAGGGGGTTCCCCGCATAATTCTGGGCATAAACTGAGTCCCCTTTATTAAATGACTGGGTCTTACCAGTTAAGTCCAGGAGCGTTTCCGGGGAATAGCTTGGGTGTAACCTGCCTAGGTTGATTCTCAGGCGTTGGACCATTAAGAGCTTGGTCGAACTCCTGTTGGTCAAAAGGCTAGATGTGATGTGTTGGGTTAGCAGATATTTAGCTACTTTTGTCTGCCAGTCCCCAGGGCCCATTTTAGCCAATGTATCTTTAGCAGAGTGATCCATTCTCTCCACCTGCCCATTGCTTGCTGGGTGGAATGAGACAACTAGAGTGAGCCGGATGCCATGCTGTACCAGGAACAGTTCTAATGATGTTGACGTGAACTGTGGTCCATTGTCTGACACCAATAGGTCTGGCAGCCCTTGGATGGTGAATAGTTTCCAAAGTGCCTTGATTATGGCCTCGCAGGTGGTAGATGCCATAAGCACTATCTCTAGCCATTTTGAATATGTGTCAACTACCACCATAAAAGTTCGTCCCTGGAATGGGGCTGGCAAAACCGATGTGGACTCTGGCCGAGGGCTTTTTGGGAGTCTCTCACTCACGCGCTGGGGCCAAGGGGGGTGCCGGCCTAGACACTTGGCAATGATTGCAGCCGGCAACCATTCCATAATGGCTTGGTCCATTTTGGGCCACCAGACATAGCTACGGCCTACTGCCTTCATCCTCATCCTGACCTTCATGTAAGGCTCCCTGGATTGGCTGCTGTAGCTTCAGAGGGACTACTACCCTACTCCCCCACAGTAAACAGCCCTGTTGAGCTGATAGCTCGTGTTGCCAGGCTTGGAAGGGCAGGAATTCTGTGCCTACTGGCCCCTTTGGCCACCCCCTCCATACCCAGTGAAGCACTTGGGCTATTACCTTGTCCTTGGTGGACTGCTTGGCAATTTCAGCAGTTGTCATGGGGAACTGGAGGTCTTCGATTAAGAGGACTGAGGTTGCTGGGTCTGGGTCTTCGATGTTGGTTGGAAGTGGGCAGCGGTTGAGGGCATCGGCATGGCTTAGGGCCTTCCTGGGGTGGTGTGACAGAGTATAGTTGTATGCCGCTAGGAAAACTGTCCAACAAGACATCCGGGGAAATAGCACTTGTGGCATTTGGCAGTTTCCAGCAACCAGGCCTAAAAGTGACTTGTGGTCCATCACAAGTTCGAAATAGCACCCATACAGGTATTCACACTGGCCACTGCAGCCAAGGCCTCCTTGACAATCTGGCTATAGTTGTGGTCAGCTGCTGACAGTGTCTTCGAGAAAAATGTGATTGGTGCTTCTGTTCCATTTGGCATTTTATGGCTAAGGACTGCTCCAATTCCAAATGGGAAAGCGTCACAGGTAAGAACCAAGGGGAGGGCTTCACGGTATTGCACGAGAATGCTGGACATCAATAGGCTTTTTATAGCCCTAAACGCAGCAGCTTCTCTCTTTCCCCATGATCACAGCAACTTCTTGTCCAGTCACCGATGAAGGGGTTTGGCTACTGACACCTTGTGTGGGAGGAATATGCTATAGAAGTTTAAGAGTCCTAAAAAGACTTGTAGTTCCATCTTGTTTGTTGGGGTCGGTGCTCGTTCAGTGGCTTGGACTTTAGCTTCAGTTGGGTGCAGTCCAGAGGCATCTATTAGATAGCCCAGGAACTCTACCTGCAGGACCGCAATCTACATTTCTCTTTCTTGATGTTGAGTCCTGCTTCCTGAAATCAGCCCAGCACAGCTCGTAGTTAGTTTACTAGTTTGGTGCGGTCAGTTGAGAATATGAGGATGTCATTGAAGTAAGGGACAATGCCTGGAATGCCTTGTAAGGCACTCCATCAGGAGTAGTTATTCAATAGTTAGAATAGTTATTCAATATTTCAATGTTCCATTTTGATGCTAATATTAAGCATACATAGTAATACCATCTTTCAACCTTTAATCTTTCCATCTAATTGTTACTTATATTCTATTATATAAAAATTATGTCTGCTAACATTTCCCCTATTTCTTATTTCTACCTCTATTCTAACTTCTAATCAGTCCACCATTACTAATCCTAGCGTTAATACACTTGTTTATATTAAGACATAGTCCTTCATTATTTGGTTGTTCAAAGTCACAATACACCATTCAAGTATCAGTCATCCTATTATTTAAACATACCTAATATCATCTTTCAACCTCCAATCTTTCCATCTAACTCTTGCTTTATATAAAGGTGTGTATTCTTATTTCTACCTCTATTCTAGTTTCTAATCAGGCTATCATTATATTAACAAAAGAAAAAGGAAGTAATGATAATTCCTTTCTATCCATGATATCTTGCCTATTTTAATACTTCAATTCTTATTGGTTTTTTGGCTTGACTTCCATACTCCTCTCTTGGATCTTTGTTTCTATCAGCATCTGTGTCTTCATCATTCAATCTGAATATTTCTCCCATCTCTATCCCCCTAAGCTACCAGGTCTCCCAGTGTCCACCCAAACCCCTATCTCCCTTTCAAAAGTATCTTCCAGGTTATCCAATTCCATTTTTAAATCTCTTAAAGTACTTTTCCCTTGGTTTATTTCATCAATCTTTATTATCTTTATCGTCTTCTCCTTCTCATCCTCTTACTTTGTTTGCTGGTTTGTCTGTTCTATCTTTTCCTCCATTCTTTCTGCTGTCTCCTCTCTTTTCTGGGCTCTTTGATCTTCATTATCAGTTGTAGCATATTTTCTATTTTCCCATTTATGTCTTGCATTAGGTTCTTTATCTGTTATTTTTTTGTCATAGTACCCCTAATGCTTTGAAACATCAACGCCATTTCTCTTGCAATCTCACTCATTTCCCCCTGATGGAGCATCTTGTCTTATTTTAATAAGTCCCACTCTTACTCAAGTCCAAAAACGATATTTTCAAATCCAATGTTGCTCCTCAGAAAGTTCAATAATCATAGTTCTTTATATCTCAGGATTATTAATCAGTTCCATTTAAATAGTCCAGGCAGCCTCCACAAATCTAGAGTCACTTTTTTTTAAAAAAAATTTGATTTATATGCCGCCCTTCTCCGGAGACTCAGGGCGGCTTACAATGAGCTCAGCAATAGCCTTCATCCTTTTTGTATATTTTATACAAAGTCAGCTTATTGCCCCCACAACTGGGTCCTCAATTTACCTACCTTAGAAAGGATGGAAGGCTGAGTCAACCTTGAGCCTTGGCGAGATTCGAACCTGCAGTAATTGCAGGCAGCTGGTCTTAATAACCAGCTTAATAACAGGGTACCTTAGACCACTGTACTACCAAGGCTTTTTACTTAACCTAAGAGTCTTCCTTATTCTCACAATAGAGTCTCCAATAATCATAAAGTAGATAGTTATAGAACAGTAAGTATCACCACAGTCCTCCAAATGAATGTTGTTTATTTCTCTTAAGAATTTTCCTAGTCTTGTAGGTGTATGGTATATTTTCCATTCACCAGTAAATGGCGCTCTCAGCTTAGGTTTCAGTGTTGTTTCAGTTCTGATAAATTAATCCAAATTTAGTTCAATTTATGGAAGCAAAATCGGCTATTCAAATAGATAGTTTCAGCATTTTATAATGCCTTTCCAAAACAATGCCTACCCAGTTTAAGAATCCAATTTTCTATGTTCTTCTATGTCTTCACCTCCCCCCCACTGCACTTTGCATCCCATTTCTGCATGTCCCATTTTAGTGTAAATAAAGAAGCAGTTAGTGGGTAAAGACTTGGGAGGAGGAGTTGTAGCTAAGTAGAGAGCCTGATTAGGGAAAGTGGCTGTGTATAACCTGGATAAAAGAGGTTGGGAATAATATTGTCATATGGAAAAAGCTTGGTTTTGGCTGGAAGTTCAAAGGGAAATTGGCTAGAATGAATTTTTCCTGCCAAGGAATTTTCTAGAATGGAGTTTTGTAACTAGAATTGCCCACTGAAACTTTAAATAAGGCAATATATTTTCAGTTAAAGCAAAAGCCTGGTTCAAAGTCATTAAAGCAGGGGTGTCAAACCCAATCACATTGCGGGCTGTATCGTGACATATCAGGATGTTTTTGCCTTTGCGGAGCTGGGCATGGCCTGTGTGGGCTGTATCTGGCCTGTGGGCCATCCAGTTTGACAGGCCTGCATTAAAGAAATTGGACAAATGTGGTGGGCCCGAGTTCTGTACATATGAAAGGGTGTCATGATCCTAAAACATAGTAAATACATAAAGCCTAGAAAAAAGGTTAAACAAAATCAAATTGTGTATAAGTAAATACTATTATTGTTTTATTTGTTAAAAAATCCTCGTCTGAAGGACTGAAATTACAGATTCACTATTGTTTGTTATATTAGGGAGCATGTACATAAGCTTTAACTTGTTTAACTTTAGGACATAGAGTACAGAAAATAGTTTCTCCAATAAAATCAATTTGATTGATTTTGATACCATGTTTAATAATAGTTTTTGATTGGGTTTTTAAAATTTTAGTCCCATTTAACAGATTTTTAACTTAGTTTCAATAATCTTTTCAATCCAAAATAAGTTTTTTTTTTTTTGCAAGGGCAAGCTGAGGGAATGATATTCACATACAATAGAAATGCAAATGAAATCCCTTTCAATTCAGAACAAGTGCTAGTTGCTGACAGTTATGAAGAGCCTTCCTCCCATGTTTGTTTTATTTATATAACGTTCAATCCATCAAACAGTGTGGGATATGGGTACAGTTACTTTTAAACAATCATAATCCACGTATTTGTAGTATTTATCACAATAATATAATAATATAACAATACTTAACATCTTCTTTAACAACTCTCCATGTTAACATTTCCTCTTTTTATAGCTCCTCCTTTCTAACTTCTGATTCTATTGTCTAGCCATTGATAAAATACATCCCATATCAAAAAACATTCACTTTCTTCTTTATCCTTAATAGGGAGCATTGATCTGTCCATCTAGCCTCCCACCGACCAGTACACTCCCACAGAGAGGGACTCCTCAGGGTGCCGTCAGCCAGGCAATGTTGGCTGGTGACCCCCAGGGAGAGGGCCTTCTCTGTGGCAGCTCCTGCCCTCTGGAACGATTTGCCCCCAGAGATACGAAGGATATCGGATCTCCGGGTTTTTTGCCGTACCCTAAAAACTTTTCTTTTCCATCAAGCAGGGCTGGCGTGAAACACCCCCACCCTTTTTTAGCTTTTTAAATTGTCAAATGGGTTTTAGTTTTCAATGTTTTAAATTTTTGGCCACAGTTATATAATTCTTTTAATAATTTTAAATTTTGTATTGGGATGTGTTTTAGTTCTGGCTGTGCATCGCCCTGAGTCCACTAGGAGAAGGGCGGGATATAAATTGAATAAAATAAATAAAATAAATAAATTTCTGTGCATTCTAATATTTACTTAATTACATTCCCCTCTGATGAAATCTCATCATTTTTCCATTGCTGTGCAAATACAATTCTAGTTGCGCTTAGTATATGCAAAACCAGATTTGACAAGAATTAGCGGGCTCTGATGAGCTCTGTGAAAACCCAGACTGACGAACCGCTGCTGAGGGGTCTTCGGACCAGAACCGTCCTGTAGGAATGGGGAAGAAGGAGAGGCACCTCCAAAGACCAAGAGGAACAGGCAAGTTCCTCGAAGGTCAGAGGAATCTCTCTCCAATTTGGCGGTGGGGGCAGCAGCCATCGCGGCTGTCAAGAAGCTGGGCAACTGGACTAAGTATTGAGCAGGAGTGGTGAATGTAACAGAGTTTTTGAAGCCGGGTGAGTGACAGCCAACCCACAGGCAAAGTAACAACAACAAAAAAATATTTTTAAACCTGAAACCCCCAGCGTAAGAACAGTGGCTAGCGGGCATAGGGGGAGTAAAAGAGGATGCAAGCGGAATTTAAAGGGACAAAAACCCAAAAAGAAATTTGACTTTTGGATAAAATTGTCTGGTAAATTTTAAGAATTAGAAGAAGTAACCCCAATTTTGATTAAAGGATTGGAAAGAAAATAAATAGATCCTTTGTTTTTGAAGGCTAAGAAAAATAAAAGATAATTGGATATTAAGCCCTATAACAGAAGTGCTGTTTACCTAAAGATAAAATAAAAGAGGAAAAAAAAAAGAGTGAAAAGTATTTGTTTAATTTGGACTGGACTATAAAATTGATTTGGTATTTTCAAAGTTAAAAAGAAGAAAAAAGAAACTAGATTGCAAATGAGGACGATAGAAAATGGACACTTTGTTAAACAATTAAGAGAATTGTGGATTGTAGAGACATCTTCAGGAGAAAAAAGAGCGCTGCAATTTGGAACCTTTGTTTTGGAAAATTTTGAACTGCATCAGTGATAATAGTCGTGAGAACATTTGGGGAGGATTGCTTTATCTGCAAGTGGCTTGACTTTAGAAAAAAAGAGGAAACAATGGAACTTTTAAAACTGGAACAATATTAACACAGAAAGAACAAAATGGTGCAGGAAATTAGAGAAATGATGGAAATGTACTTGTCATGGAAAGCGGAAATAAGAGGAATAATTACAATGTTACATGGAGAATTGAAACCTGAGGACCCAAAAATTGAGATAGAGCACACTCAAGCTAACAAGGAAACAAAGACAGAGAAGCAAGACACAGAGACTGAATATAAAGAAGAAGATAAAGACAATGAGATTAATTTGGGAAAAATAATTGAATATGCAAATAGTAATAATAAAAAGGAGGTTTTTAGAGATTACATTGGGATTAACAATGGAAAAAACAGAAGGGGCAGAAAGAGACGAAGGAATGAAGGGTGGCATAGAAAGAATATAAAAAACTTAAATGATTACACTGGGATTAACAGTGAAAAGAAAAAAAAGACAGGAAAAGGATGGAAAACAACAAGAAATGCAGGGCAAAATAGAAGAGTCCAGATTTGTGAAATATAGAATGATTACACTGGAATAAACAGTGGGATAAATAGTGGGGAGATAAGAAAAGGAGAAAAGAGATGGGAAACAAAGGGAAATTTCAGGCAAAAGAGGAGAGTTCAAGATTTTAAAATACAAAAGAAAAAAGGAGAAAGAAAAAGACAAAAATAAAAATGGAGAGAAAAAGAAATGAAAGAGAAAGATGTTATATATATTTAGAATTGAAATATGAATAGTAGTAAGAAACTAATGGAAAACCATATGAATGTAAAAATGAAATGATTAATAATTGGAACATTTGTTATTGTATCTTTAAAATCTAGAAAATGACACGTTTTTCTTTTTTTGAATTTCTGTTGAAATGAATAAATTGTGATTTTTGGTTTATTGGGAGAATTTAATGAGTAATAAAAGGGGGGAAAACTATTTGGTTTATTACTATTGGTAAATATAACTAACTGACTTGTAAGAAATTGGATTGCATGGAAATAATTGGAAGATTTATGTTCATATTGATTAATATACAAAAAAGATAGTTATATAATTAACTGATTTATACTAAAATGTTGTATTTATATTAAACAATGGTAATGTTACATAACCAACCAATGTGAGGATAGATATAAAAATAGATGACAATGGGAAGGGGTATAATATAGATAGAAAGGAAAAATTGAAATTGATCAGGATTAGAGGAGAATGAAGGGTAATATTGGTTTGTTAAAAAAAATAGATAAGGAATACCTATGGCAAAAAGGAAATATAGAAATTGTAAACTGAATTGAAATGATTAAATATTGTTTAAATTTGTGAACCGGCCAAATACTCTGTTTAAAAAAAATACATTGTATGTTTGTATGTGTGTTTGTCTAAACAAAATTAAAAAAAAACTTATATATATATATAAAAAGTATATGCAAAACCAGATATATAGTCTTTTTATCATATTTTTCCGGTAGAATGCCCAACAAAAATGTCACTGCGTTATTTTATTTACCAGCTGAGCTCATTATTTCTGGACTGTCAGACTCTCCGTAGCTTTGCCAACTTCTTATCAGTAAGCTACGTGTTTCCGTATCCACCCACATTCCTTCACTTGCTCTTCACACACACTCTTCCTTTGTTCTCTTTCCAGCAAGGTCCGGCTAAAGATAGCCGGCCCGAATTACCTTCAAAAATGTAACAATTAACTTTTCTTAGTTAGTGAGGTGTTTTATTTTCTTTATAACAAATAAATGAGTTTTATTAGAAACCTTCCTCGCGTTTCTTTTCAAAATATTACAACAAGGAATAAGCCTCGATTCATCTACTCTAAACCAGGGTAATTAGTCCCAGAGCCAAACATGGGATTAATAAATGCCCTGACATTCTGGTAGCAGAGGATGGTTTGATTTATGGCTTTTTCCTTGTTTTTGTTACTTCTGATAAGAGCGCATAGGCAATTAGTTTTTAGCTACTGAGGTACGCTAATTATTTTGCTAAGATGCCGAAACAGAAGAAGAAAAAAGGAAAAATGAAGCATAGAGCTTTATCCTCTTTGAAGAAGAACAGGAGATAGTAACGCCCTCAAGATTCCAGCCTCTTGCTATGGCTACGCAATTGGAACAAGAAGGTGCCATGGGTGAAGAAGATCTGAAAATGCTTTCGGAAACACATCAAAGGACAGATATCAGAACAGCCGCTTTTGAAGATAATGAACTGCGACTGAGGTCGGTAGCTTTTTCTTCTCAATTTGCATGCTATGAATCTATTCTACCAGAGCCCACAGATTACGATGTGCTTGGTGCCAGGCCAAGAAAGTTTCCACAAACGGCAAAGCTTTTTCACCCCCACGCAGAGAGAGAAGTAATTCATTATTCTTCTCAAAGCCCTGATCTCACCCAGCGTGAGATGGCCATCAAATCCTATCGTGAGCATGTAAAATATTATGAAAATGAACTGTCTCGATTTAAGAGAGATTTGTTTATGCTTGAGCATGATAAGGAAGAATCCCGTGACTTAAGATTTTCAAAAGAGGCCATCTTGTCTTCTTGCTCAGAGCCAATGACACTCCCCCTGGTGGATCCTGTGTCAGGCCAATTAAGGCAAAGAGCACTGCATACGTCACATGAAAGTCTCCCTGATCAAGTTACACATGTCTTACATAACCACTCCTACTCTAAAGCATACAATGCCACGTATGCAAAGCTGCCCAAAGGTGCAGCACCATCTGCTGGCGAAAGTAATTTACTACAGGAAGCTGAAAGAGAAAGGAGCTTAGATGAACATTTTAAATTACTACAGCAGACCCTGGCAAACCTGTCTCTAACTCACTCAGAGATTCAAGCTGAAACGCCACAAGTGTCTCCACGGGCTCAAACTCCAACACCCCCTGGTGGTGATGGTGTCCTTTTAGATGGAACACAGCAAAGGCAAATGACTGCATCTCCAGCAGGTCATGCCAATATTGCAGCTCAAGCACAAATGCCAACTGGAATACAGCAGATTCCAGTGCATCAGCCACAGCAGCTACAAATGCCTGCATATGTGCCCCAGCCACAAGTGCAAATAGGGCCACCTCCTGGCCCACCTCCAATGGCACAACCAAGACCATTTTTAGGTCCACAACAGGCACAGCAAATACCACAGGCATTTCTGCCAGCACAGCCAGCGTACCAAGTGCAGGCTCCTTACCAGGCATTTTCTGTCTCTCCACTAACTGGTGAGTCAAAACTAAAAATGTCAGGACATAATTACAAAGCCTGGGTCAGTGAGATTACACTATTGCTTCTTAGAGAAGGCAGTCACTGTATGGTATTTAACCCACCTGCTCAACCATGGGACTTTGCAATAAGAGATTTAGAGATAAGGGCTCGCACAACATTATTGATGTCCATGGATACTGAACTGCAGGTCACTTTTCCACCAAACACAACAGCCCGACAAATTTGGGCTGAATTGGAAAATTGCTACAGGCCTATCTCAATTGAATCTTCATGTTTACTCATGTCTGAACTCCACGGTTCAAGATTGAAACCTGGTGAACAAATTGGAGGACATTTGACCAAACTGAAAGGTCTGAGAACAGAATTGAGAGAAAGAGGCCATAACATTGAAGATACCCAAATGATCAGCTTCATTATTAACTCTTTGAACTATGAATGGAAAGATGCTGTTACAAAAATTAACCAAGTCCCTATTGCTCAACGCACAGTGGACAATGTCTGTAGACTTTTAATTGAAGAAGAGGCATTCATGTTGGCCACGCCACATTTGAGAGGACCACCCGCATCAAAGGCTCCAGCTAGTCGCCCCTTCCGAGGAAGGACCTACGCTCCAAGGACGCCAAGGTGCAACTCCTGCAATCGTGTGGGACATGCCACCCGGGATTGTCCCCAACGAGTTCCAGCTCCCGTCACATACCAGCCCAGAGGAACAGATTCCAGAGGCAGAGGCAGAGGCGGAAGACAAGGTCGTCGTGGTCCCCGGCGTGATCCACAAACTCCACTCGCCACATTGGCTTTAACTAATGATCCACAACCTCAACCAGAGTACGACAGACGACTCCTGTGGACTTTGGACAGTGGTGCAGCATTGCATGTTACCTACAGAAAGGAACTTTTCACAGAAATGCACGAGCCTGAACCAGAACTATGTGAACTTTATTCTTTTTCAAATCATCCTTGTCAGGTCAAAGGAAAAGGAACTGTTTATGTTGAAGAGCTCGATGCATTCATTCCTGATGTTTATTACATACCAACAGCAACCAGTAATTTGCTTAGTCAGTTTCACTTGTCTAGAATGTTAAAGTTCCAAGTTCACCACCTTGAAAAAGCAAGTTACATAGTTAAAGATGGAGATATTGTTGCTGAAACCATATTAATTGGTGGTGTTTATTACTTAAAGCCAAAGCCTAAAACACAAACACAGGCAAGTATGCAAACTCCAAAAAGGCAGAGCACAGGCCCAGAGAGAGATGCTCCAGTGAGAGATCCTGTTGCTACCCCTAAGGCTCCTAAAGCCAACAAAAATAGAATTGGTAAACAGGTTGCTCAGAGCAAGCCTGAGGTTCCGCATAAAAATGTTAATGTTGAGAATTCACTAACAGGTAAACCTTTGCATTCCAGGTGTATCCACAAATGGCATAGAAGATTGGGGCATGCCAGTTTCCGTGTTCTTAGGAAGATGCCGGAGTTCGCAAAAGGTTTGGATCTAAAGGGGTGTAAGGTGTTTTTGGATTGTGCTGTATGCAAGAAGGCCAAATCCAAAGCAGCAGCCATTCCCAAACGCGCTACACGCCTGTCAACACGCATTTTTGATTTGGTTCACATTGACATAGTTGGTCCTTTCCCGCCATCATTTGGTGGTAGAAAATATTTTCTAACAATTGTTGATAATTACTCTAGATATGGATATGTATATCCTATGAAACAAAAATCAGAGACCTTTCAGATCTTTAAAGACTTTGCAACCCTTGTTTCTACCCAACACCAAGTTCGCATCGCCAGAATCCAGAGTGATCGTGGTGCCGAGTTCATGTCTCAGCGTTTCCAGGACTGGATGCGTAAGAATAGAATTATTCATCAGACTTCGGCCCCTGACACATCGGCTCACAACGGAGAGGTACTGCAAACCATGATGCGTTGTCTCCTAGAAGACGCCAATCTTGATATGATATACTGGGGTGAAGCTATCAAGTACGCAAATTACATTGTCAACCGTACTTGGAGCAGTGTAACAAATCAGACTCCTTTCTTCATGTTGTATGGCTACAAGCCTGATCTTAAAAACATCCATATTTTTGGTTCATATGCTATGGTGAACATTCCCTTAGCTCAAAGAAGAAAAGGAGGTCCAGCAGCAAAGAGACTGAGATTTATGGGTATTGATGATAACTCAAAATGGAGCAAATTTATTGACTCTAAACATGTAATTGTGATTTCCCAATCTGCTAATTTTGAGGAAGATATTGACTGGTCCAGGATTCATTCCAATGATCCTGGAGTTTATTTTCCCAGAGATGATACTGCTGATGTTACGCAGATTGATGATCAAGATTCCACTGATTCTTCTCAACCCGATGTTCCGTCTTCGCAAGCCGCGGATGCTGACGCTAGCGACGAAAGTGAGGATGAGGACGAAGCAGAAGAAGATTGGACAGTTGTTCCGAGACGTTCCAAGAGGGCCACAAAAGGGATCCCTCCACAACGATATTCTTGGCAACTGACAAAAGCACCCTTGCCTTTGATTTGCAATGTCACACTTCCACCTGATAATTTCACGCAAATCAAGCAGCTCCCTGATTCAGAGCAAGACAAATGGTATGATGCAATGCAGGTTGAAATGGACAGTCTAAAGAAACTTAAAGTATTTACACCTGCAAAACCTCCAGCAAACAAAAAGGTCATTGGCACCCGATGGGTCTACAGAATCAAAAAGAAACCAAATGGTGAGTCATTGTACAAAGCCAGACTTGTAGCTCAGGGTTTCGCTCAACGTTATCCTGAGGACTACACAAATACCTACTCACCGACAGTCAGAACTGAGAGTGTAAAAATTGCTTTAGCAACTGCAACTATCCTTGGTTTAGAAGTTTTCCAGTTTGATGTTGACACGGCTTATCTACATGCAGACCTAGATGAAGAGATCTACGTGAGAAGTCCTCCAGGATTCCAACAGCAAGAAGGGGATACCTGGTTCCTAAACAAAAGTCTCTATGGTCTGAAACAATCTGGTTTAATGTGGTACTTATGTCTTACTGACAAACTAAATTCAATGGGCTTTATTAAGTCCGAAACTGATGAGTGCGTGTTCACAAAAAGATCTAACAATGCATATGAGATAGTTCTTGTTTATGTTGATGATATTGTTTATATTGGTCCAAATAAGCAAATGAGTGAAATTTTTGCCAAAGCTTTGCAGAGATACTTCACATTGAAATCATTGGGTCATATTAGCACTTATTTAGGTGTTCAGATTGAAAAAACACAGAAGGGGTTTAGTCTTTCACAAGAAGATAAAATTGAACAAGTTTTGCATCATTGCAACATGAAGGATGCTAACACAACAAAGACACCCATGCAAACAGATTTTCACAACTTGACACAAGAAGAAAGTCCTGAGTTCGAGGATCAAACACTTTATCGTTCAGTCATAGGGTCACTATTGTACATTAGTAGTTGGACCAGACCCGACATTGCACTTAGTGTTAATCTCTTATCACGACACGTAGGTAAGGCAAAACAGTTTCATTGGACATGTATTAAGAAATTATTGAGATACCTAAAATACACTAAACACATGAAATTATTGTTAGAACCAACACATACTGATTATGCAGAATTATGTTGTTATGCAGATTCTGATTGGGCAAGTGATAAGAAATCACGCAAAAGTACTTCAGGTTATATGATGTTCTTAAATGGATGTCCTGTTTATTGGCAAGTACGTAAACAGAATTTTGTTTCTTGTTCATCTACTGAAGCTGAATATGCTTGTGTTTCAGATGCATGTAATTCCCTAACTTGGTTTGATGCTTTAGTCACAGATATCTGGACACACCCGATCCGACCGATCACCGTGATGGAAGACAATGAATCGGTGGTTTATATTTCTGAATCTCATTTCACAGGTTCTAGGTCCAGACACATTGACATCCGTTATCAAAACATAAAACATTTAGTGAAAAAAGGTTTTGTCAAAATGCAATATGTATCTACACATGATCAAATTGCTGATATGCTCAACAAACCACTTCCAGCAGCTCAACATGAGTATCTGCGTGAGAAGATGTGCCTTATTTGATGATGAACTGATATTCGCTCAACTGGCAAAAGAAGGGGAATGTCACTGCGTTATTTTATTTACCAGCTGAGCTCATTATTTCTGGACTGTCAGACTCTCCGTAGCTTTGCCAACTTCTTATCAGTAAGCTACGTGTTTCCGTATCCACCCACATTCCTTCACTTGCTCTTCACACACACTCTTCCTTTGTTCTCTTTCCAGCAAGGTCCGGCTGAAAGATAGCCGGCCCGAATTACCTTCAAAAATGTAACAATTAACTTTTCTTAGTTAGTGAGGTGTTTTATTTTCTTTATAACAAATAAATGAGTTTTATTAGAAACCTTCCTCGCGTTTCTTTTCAAAATATTACAACAAGGAATAAGCCTCGATTCATCTACTCTAAACCAGGGTAATTAGTCCCAGAGCCAAACATGGGATTAATAAATGCCCTGACATTAATAAATGCCCTATCTCTGGTTTCAAGTCTATGTGTTGTTTTGTCTTTTTTTCCAACCAAGTATGTATTTTCATCTAATATTTTTTAGATTTTGGGCGTATCCACCATATATGGTAGTATGAACCAGATGATTGGTTACACTTTCAACATTTAGCAGATCTATCTTTATACATTTTTGCCAGTCTTGCCGGTGCAAAATGCCATCTATAAAACATTTTATACAGATTTTCTTTATATGCCGTTGACATAGTCAATTTAAAATTTCTATCCCATAGTTTCTACCATTTATCTAATTCTATTGCATAACCAAAGTTTTTAGCCCAGGTGATCATTGTTTCCTTTACCTGCTCGCTTTCAAGTTTAATATTTAATAGGTAACAATATAATTTCTTTATCAGTTTATCATCTGTTCCAGTTAATATCTGGTCTAATTCTGTTAACTCTTTATTAAAACCATACATTTTAGCATCTTTCTCGTAACGGGATTGTATCTGCATATATGGCCACCATGCAATGTCTATCCCTTGGCTACTAAGTTCCTGTTTACTTTTAAATTCCCCTTTGTCATTCAAAATATCTTTATAGCTTACAATTTTTTCCATATTAATAACATTAGGATGTACCAATAGTGGAAAGCCAGATTAGTATTTTCAAATAGTGTTCTTTTATTTTAAACCAGACTAATAGCAATGCATTCCTAACATAGTGTCTCTGAAAATAACTGTGTATCTTATTCTTCCCATACCATAAGAAGGCATGCCAGCCTAGTTGGAGGTTGTGCCCTTCTAATGTTACTAATCTTGTATGTCTCAAGCTGAACGATTCTTTCACCTATGTGAGTACCAAGGCCTGGTAGTACAGTTCCCAAGTCCAAAGCCCCCTCTTTTTTTGGTTTCCGGCAATATTTTCAAGCCTATTCTTGCTTTCTTTCCTAAGTAAACATATCTTAATATTACTTTATTTAGTTCTTCAAAATATTTTTTCTCGTTTATTGGCATTGTTTGAAATAAGTATAGTAGTCTTGGCAAAATGTTCATTTTTATAGTAGCTGTTTTTCCTGATAGTGACAGTTGTAAATCTTTCCATTTCTCCAGGTCTAGTTTGATTTGCCTCATCAGTTTCATGTAATTATCCTCTTTAATTGTTGCACGTTTTGCTGTTAGTTGTATTCCTAAATACTTCACTTTTTAACTATCTGTATATTCTTTCCATCAACATTCTTTTTTGTGTATCTGTAAGATTTTTAACTAAAATCTTTGTCTTATCCCTATTTATTTTCAGTTCTGCTACTTCCCCATATTCTTCTATTTTTCTAATTAGCTTCAGTCCAGTTTCTAGGGGAGGGGGTGTCTTCTAGTATAAAGACCAAATCATCTGCGAATGCCTGTAGTTTGTATTTCTCTTTTTAAAAACTTTCCATGCCTTTTATTTCTTCATCTTGCTGAATGTTCCTGGTTAACACTTCCAAAGTCAATATGAATAGCAGTGGAGACAGTGGACATCCCTGTCTGGTGCATTTCTTGATATCAAAGTTCTCTGTCATGTCTCCATTTACTATCAACGGCTGATTGTTTACAATATATTGCTTTAATCATATTAATAAGTCTCTCTCCAAAGTCCATAATTTTTAGTTGTGCTAACATGAATTGCCAATTAACATTGTCAAATGCTTTCTGTGCATCTAGAAACATCAACACCATTTGTTTTCCAGGGTGTTTCTCATACTACACCAATGTATTTAGAATCATTCTCATATTATTTTTGATCTGTCTCTTTGGCAGAAATCCATTCTGATCTGGATGTATAAATTCATTCAAGTATTTTTTTAATCTCTCTGCTATATATTTTATAGTCCGCATTCAATAAGGATATTGGCCTATAGTTCTTTATCTATGTTAAATCTGAGTCATCTTTCGGTATGAGAGTAATATTTGCTTCCACCCATGAGTTTGATATTTTTGCTTCTAGTAATACTTAGTTGTAAACTTCCACCATCACTGGATTTAATATCTCTTCTAGTTGTTTATAGAATTCTGCCGGTAGCCCATCGGGCGCTGGTGTTTTATTGGCTTTTTTTTGTCTCTTAATCGCTTCTGTCACTTCCATCATGGTTATCTGTTCATGCAACATATCCATAACTATATCTGGTACCTTAGGAAGTTCAGATTATTCCAAATATTGTATTTTATTTTCCAAAATTTCCTCATCATACAATTTCTCATAGTACTCTGATAGCTTTTTTCTCATTTTGATAGTGAAGAGTCCCTTTCTCATCGATCAGTCGATGTATCAATTCCCCCCCCCTCTTTTTTCAGTTGGTATGCCAACCATCTTCCAGGCTTATTCACATTTTTTTAAAAAAAATGTTTTGCACTTTTAATTTTATGTGCCAGTTCTTCTTTTTCCAATAAGTTCATTTTATGTTTTATTATGTCTATTCAATATTTCAATTTCTTTTTTTGTGGTTCTCTCTGTAATTCTGATTCCAATTTTTTGTATTCTTCTAACATTATCTTATTCTGTTTCTTCTTATTTTTCTTTCCCATATATGTTATAGCTAATCCCCAGGTATATGTTTTAACAGTAACCCATACAATTTGGAGGTCTCTTCTTTCCTGTTCTCTTAGAAGAAAAAATTCAATTCTTTTTCCATCTTTTGTATAAATTCTTTTTTTTTTAAATTTGATTTATATGCTACCCTTCTCCGGAGACTCAGGGCGGCTTACAATGTGTTAAGCAATAGCCTTCATACTTTTGTATATTTTATACAAAGTCAGCTTATTGCCCCCACAACTGGGTCCTCATTTAACCTACCTTAGAAAGGATGGAAGGCTGAGTCAACCTTGAGCCTGGTGAGATTCGAACTTACAGTAATTGCAGACAGCTGGTGTTAATCACAATGCTTTTAGTCTGCAGAGCCACCAGCCCCCTTCTTGCAGTATTGTTTGATTTAACATCCATCTCCATTTTATTTTTTGTCCTTTCCATACAACTTTCATTGGATTGTGATCTGCCCAAGCATTAGGTTCTATTTCTATATCTTGCACACATACTTTCAATTCTGATGACATCCATATCATATCTATTCTGGACCAGGATTTAGGCCTATTTGAATAGAAAGAATATTGATTTTTCTTAGGATGAGTTTCTCTCCATACATCTTGCGTTCTTATTTCTTCCATCATTTTAAAGAAAGTTTTTGGGAGTGTTTTCCTGGCTTTTTTACCTATTTTACTGCTCATATAGGCAAATTCTGTATCTACAATTGCATTAAAGTCTCCTACCACACAAATATTTTCATATTCCAATTCTATGATTTTCTTGTGGAATTTTCCATAAAACTCAGCTTGCTTATTATATCTTATTATATCTCATCTTGCGTACATATATCCCTGTCAATAATATCTGTTTTTGATTTATTGTTACCTCCACCATCGATATTCTCCCCTCTTCATCTGCAAAAATTTGTCTAGCCTTTATTGTTTCTTTAATATAGAGAGCAACCCCCCTTTTCTTTTGCTGTGCTAATGAAAAATATAGTTTCCCAATTTTGGGGTACTCTAAGAGCTTACTGTCTTGTTTTTTAATGTGGACTTCTTGAACGCAGATTAAATTTAATTTTAATTTCTCTAGTTTATTGAAGATTCTTTTTCTTTTCATTGGTGAGTTCAGTCCATTTATATTAATTGATAATAATTTTGTTTCTTCTTCCACTGTTTATAGATAGGTTTTGTTGCCCTAGTTGATCTTATTTCTCTATGTTCTTTCTGTTTTGCTCCTTCTCTTTCCCATCTCTCTTTTTCCTCTGTTTTGGTGTCTTCTTCTTGTATGTTTCCTTCTACTATCGCTTTGAGCATCTCTGCTTGCTCCCTTTTCTCTTCCTCATATGCTGTGAAGTACTGATTGTAAAATTGTTGTGCTCTCTCCACCATGTCTAATCTGTGTCTTTTTTCTCTCCAAGTCACCAATATTCCCTCAGGTATTAGCCATCTAAAATTTACATCATATTTTATCAATTGTCTTGTCAGAAATTGATAGTTTTCTTGTGTCTTACCCTTCTGGGTATTTGCTTCAAAACTACTATTTCTCTTCCTTTGTATTTCAATGGTGCATCTCTTGCTCTTTGGAGTACTTTCACTCTCGTTGCTTTCTTTGAAAATTTCACATGTGCCTCTTTGGGAAGCTTGTTTCTTCTCATGTAGCTTGTATATACTCTAAATATTTCTTCCATCCCATAGAGAGCTTCCTGTTTGTCTATTTCCAATGCCTCTGCCAGTAATTCTACCATTTTTTTCTGCAAGATTTTCCCTTTTCCTCCTCAGCATTCTGAAATCTTAGAAAATATTTTGCCTTGTACAATCTCCCAACATAATTATGGATCGTTCAAAATCATTATTTTAATTAATCTATTCTCCATCTCTTCTACTTTAACTGTTTGCTCTGGTCTTTTCTTCCACCTTCTAGATCTGTTGTTCATTTTTAATAATTATTTGCTGAATATTGTCTATTTTTATCTTCCATTTTTTGTTTCATCTTTTGCATCCTATCTGCCATATCGTCATGATTCTTAGCCATGGCTCCTTGTAGTGATTCCTGTAACGATTGAATCATATGTTTCATCTCTGACTGAACAGTGTTTAATTTTTCATTCTGCAGCATGGTATCTACAGAGCGCTGACTCGCTGGGCTTGATGCTGCTGCTGTTGCTGCTGGGGTTTTCCTCCCTGTTTTACTTGAATTTATGTTACTTGTCATTTTGAGTTTGGAATAGTCAAATATTTTAGATAGTTATTATTTAACAAAAGCAAATAATCAGTAACCCAACATTCAATAATAATACTGTAAGTCAAACATAATGGTACTCCACTATGTCCAATGTATAAAATATACCTGGTATAGTCCAACAATTTCCTTCTTATTCCCAGTTCAAGTCACTGCTTTTAGGTGCTATATTTCACAAGTCCAAAATATCCATAATCCAAGTTGTCTTCGACAAGGATTGTTTTCTTTTTAATAATTTATATGTTATAATCCACAAAGTTATAAGTTATAACTGACGAAGACTCACCAAAGACATCAGCGAACTTAGATCTTTCTCTATCAGGTTGCACCCAGGAATGGCTTAATGCCAAAGGATTTAAGTGGTTGTGAAGTTGATTGCAGCCATTAACATGAATAGATCAATTGATGCTAGGCCTGATAGGGTAGAGTGAGCGCTAGTGACATACTGAATAACAGAAGTAACTTGGAGAAGAAATTATATTTTCTTCAATACTTTTCCAACCACTATTTTATAGTTTCAGATATCTGCTTATTTTTAATCTATAGCAATATTCCAGCTTTAGGAATTATCAATTAGTTAAGCCTACAGAAGAAAGCATAATCTTAAAAAAAGGATCCTCATGAGAGTATCAGCATTTCTCTTTTAAAGTACTAAAACGGACATTGGCTTACCTGAATGTCTATTTTCGAAGCGCTGCGAATACATTCCACGTATGGCTTAATCCCTCATCTATTTGCTCAAGACTGAGTGTAATTTTTTTTCTTTTTCCATGACCATGCCTCCTACTCCCTGTGGTCTTCAGTCTTTTCACGAAGACCTAGTCATCCAAGAACTTGTATCACAAGGAAACAAAAGAAAGAACACCCACCCCTGCCAGGATCAGGCAGCCTACAGGGTGGGTTGGAATGTCTTCATAGTGCTTCGAAAATGGACATTCAGGTAAGCCAATGTCCATTTTCCAAAGCGCTGCTCCGACATTCCACCTATGGGACATACCCAAGCTTACGGACACTGGGCTGGGGTCTGACCGATTCCCTGGTCCTGGGTGGAAATGACATTTTGCAAAACTCTCCTCCCAAACGATGCTTCCGCAGAGGCAAAAGTGTCCAATTTGTAATGTCTGACAAAAGAAGACAAGGACGACCATGCGGCCGCTCTACAAATGTCTGAAATAGAAGCTTGGTTGGTCCAAGCAGCTGTGGTAGCTGCGCTACAAGTAGAATGGGCCAAAATACATCCAGGTAAGAATTTGGCCTTGAGTTCATATGCTTTCACGATACAGGCTTTCAGCCACCTGCCCACCATAGCAGAAGAAACCTTTCAACCCATAGACGAAGGATGAAAGGATACAAACAAGGCTTCAGTCCGACTAAAGGAAGCCGTTCTTCTTATATACGTGCGGAGAGCCCTGCGAACATCTAACGTGTGCCATCTGACTTCCATCAGATGTTGTGGATCTGGACAGAAATCCGGAAGAATAAGCTCCTGCGCCTGGTGTGTCACTGCATTATTTTATTTACCAGCTGAGCTCATTATTTCTGGACTGTCAGACTCTCCGTAGCTTTGCCAACTTCTTATCAGTAAGCTACGTGTTTCCGCATCCACCCACATTCCTTCTCACACTCTCTTTCCTTTGATCTCTTGCCAGAGGTCCGGCTCAGATAGCCGGCAAGAATTATTTTCAAAAATGTAACAATTAACTTTTCTTAGTTAGTGAGGTGTTTTATTTTCTTTATAACAAATAAATGAGTTTTATTAGAAACCTTCTTCGCGTTTTCTTTATCAGAATAGTGCAACTTGGAATAAGCCTCGATTCATCTCCTCCTTTAAACCAGGGTAATTAGTCCCAGAGCCAAACATGGGATTAATAAATGCCCTGACATTCTGGTAGCACGAGGATGGTCTGATTTATGGCTTTTTCCTTGTTTTTGTTACTTCTGATAAGAGCGCATAGGCAATTAGTTTTTAGCTACTGAGGTACGCTAATTATATTGCTGAGATGCCGAAACAGAAGAAAAAAAGGCAAAGTGAAACCAAGACCACTCTTCTTAAATGATTTGATTGATCTTTCCAACGAAGAGGTGGCAGACAGGAGGTTTCCAGATTTCCAGCCCCTTACTACAGCCACACGCCTGGAATGAGAAGAAGCCGTGGGAACAGAAATGGATGGAGATAAGACAGAAGCTGTTTTTGAAGATGATGATTTACGACTGAGGTCAGTAACATTTTCTTCTGGTCTTCCAAGCTCTGAAAAAGTCTCCCCAGAACCTTCTGAATTTGTAAAGCTCGGTGCAAGCACTGCTGAGCAAAATTACTCCCACGCAGAGAGAGAAACAATTCATTATTCTCCTCGAAGCTCTAAGCTCACCCTGGATCAGCTAGCCATGAAAGCCTACCGTATAAAACTCTATGAACAGCAGCTATCCCAAGCAAAAATGGCTATATCTATGCTTGAGCAAGACATGGGAGATAACTTAAATTTTTCAAAAAGCTCCATATTGTCTTCTTGCTCAGAGCCAAAGACACTCCCCCTGGTGGATCCTGTGTCAGGCCAATTAAGGCAAAGAGCACTGCATACGTCACATGAAAGTCTCCCTGATCAAGTTACACATGTCTTACATAACCACTCCTACTCTAAAGCATACAATGCCCCGTATGCAAAGCTGCCCAAAGGTGCAGCACCATCTGCTGGCAAAAGTAATTTACTACAGGAAGCTGAAATGCCACAAGTGTTTCCACAGGCCCAAACTCAAACACCCCCTGGCGGTGTTGGTGTCCTTTTAGATGGAACACAGCAAAGGCAAATGATTGCATCTCCAGCAGGTCATGCCAATATTGCAGCTCAAGCACAAATGGCAACTGGAATACAGCAGATTCCAGTGCATCAGCCACAGCAGCTACAAATGCCTGCATATGTGCCCCAGCCACAAGTGCAAATAGGGCCACCTCCTGGCCCACCACCAATGGCACAACCAAGACCATTTTTAGGTCCACAACAGGCACAGCAAATACCTCTGCCAGCACAGCCAGCATACCAAGTGCAGGCTCCTCACCAGGCATTTTCTGTCTCTCCACTAACTGGTGAGTCAAAACTAAAAATGTCAGGACATAATTACAAAGCCTGGGTCAGTGAGATTACACTATTGCTTCTTAGAGAAGGCACTCATTTTATGGTATTTAACCCACCTGCTCAACCTTGGACTTATGCAATAAGAGATTTAGAGATAAGGGCCCGCACAACATTATTGATGTCCATGGATACTGAACTGCAGGTCACTTTTCCACCAAATACAACAGCCCGACAAATTTGGGCTGAATTGGAAAATTGCTACAGGCCTATCTCAATTGAATCTTCATGTTTACTCATGTCTGAACTCCATGGTTCGAGATTGAAACCTGGTGAACAAATTGGAGGACATTTGACCAAACTGAAAGGTCTGAGAACAGAATTGAGAGAAAGAGGCCATAACATTGAGGATATTCAAATGATCAGCATCATTATTAACTCTTTGAATTATGAATGGAAAGATGCTGTTACAAAAATTAACCAAGTCCCTATTGCTCAACGCACAGTGGACAATGTCTGTAGACTTTTAATTGAAGAAGAGGCATTCATGTTGGCCACGCCACACTTGAGAGGACCACCCGCATCAAGAGCTCCAGCTAGGCGCCTCTTCCAAGGAAGGACCTATGCTCCAAGGATGCCAAGATGCAACACCTGCAATCGTGTGGGACATGCCACCCGGGATTGTCCCCAACGAGTTCCAGCTCCCGTCACGTACCAGCCCAGAGGAACAGACTCCAGAGACAGAGGCAGAGGCGGAAGACAAGGTCGTCGTGGTCCCCGGCATGATCCACAAACTCCACTCGCCACATTGGCTTTAACCAATGATCCACAACCTCAACCAGAGTACGACAGACGACTCCTGTGGACTTTGGACAGTGGTGCAGCATTGCATGTTACCTACAGAAAGGAACTTTTCACAGAAATGCACGAGCCTGAACCAGAACTACGTGAACTTTATTCTTTCTCCAATCATCCTTGTCAGGTCAAAGGAAAAGGAACTGTTTATGTTGAAGAGCTCGATGCATTCATTCCTGATGTTTATTACATACCAACAGCAACCAGTAATTTGCTTAGTCAGTATCACTTGTCTAGAATGTTAAAGTTCCAAGTTCACCACCTTGAAAAAGCAAGTTACATAGTTAAAGATGGAGATATTGTTGCTGAAACCATATTAATTGGTGGTGTTTATTACTTAAAGCCAAAGCCTAAAACATGAACACAGGCAAATATGCAAACTCCAAAAAGGGAGAGCACAGGCCCAGAGAGAGATGCTCCAGTGAGAGATCCTGTTGCTATTCCTAAGGCTCCTAAAGCCAACAAAAATAGAATTGGTAAACAGGTTGCTCAGAGCAAGCCTGAGGTTCCGCATAAAAATGTTAATGTTGAGAATTCACTAACAGGTAAACCTTTGCATTCCAGGTGTATCCACAAATGGCATAGAAGATTGGGGCATGCCAGTTTCCGTGTTCTTAGGAAGATGCCGGAATTCGCAAAAGGTTTGGATCTAAAGGGGTGTAAGGTGTTTTTGGATTGTGCTGTATGCAAGAAGGCCAAATCCAAAGCAGCAGCCATTCCCAAACGCGCTACACGCCTGTCAACACGCATTTTTGATTTGGTTCACATTGACATAGTTGGTCCTTTCCCGCCATCATTTGGTGGTAGAAAATATTTTCTAACAATTGTTGATAATTACTCTAGATATGGATATGTATATCCTATGAAAGAAAAATCAGAGACCTTTCAGATCTTTAAAGACTTTGCAACCCTTGTTTCTACCCAACATCAAGTTCGCATCGCCAGAATCCAGAGTGATCGTGGTGCCGAGTTCATGTCTCAGCGTTTCCAGGACTGGATGCGTAAGAATGGAATTCTTCATCAGACATCGGCCCCTTTCACACCAGCTCATAATGGAGTCGTAGAACGAAGACAAGGGGTACTGCAAACCATGATGCGTTGTCTCCTAGAAGACGCCAACCTTGGTAAGATATACTGGGGTGAAGCTATCAAGTACGCAAATTACATTGTCAATCGTACTTGGAGCAGTGTAACAAATCAGACTCCTTTCTTCATGTTGTATGGCTACAAGCCCGATCTTAAAAACATTCATATTTTTGGTTCATATGCTATGGTGAACATTCCCTTAGCTCAAAGAAGAAAAGGAAGTCCAGCAGCAAAGAGACTGAGATTTATGGGTATTGATGATAATTCAAAATGGAGCAAATTTATTGACTCTAAACATGTAATTGTGATTTCCCAATCTGCTAATTTTGAGGAAGATATTGACTGGTCCAGGATTCATTCCAATGATCCTGGAGTTTATTTTCCCAGAGATGATACTGCTGATGCCACGCAGATTGATGATCAAGATTCCACTGATTCTTCTCAACCCGATGTTCCGTCTTCGCAAGCCGCGGATGCTGATGCTAGCGACGAAAGTGAGGACGAGGACGAAGCAGAAGAAGATTGGACAGTTGTTCCGAGACGTTCCAAGAGGGCCACAAAAGGGATCCCTCCACAACGATATTCTTGGCAACTGACAAAAGCACCCTTGCCTTTGATTTGCAATGTCACACTTCCACCTGATAATTTTACACAAATCAAGCAGCTCCCTGATTCAGAGCAAGACAAATGGTATGAAGCAATGCAGGTTGAAATGGACAGTCTAAAGAAACTTAAAGTATTTACACCTGCAAAACCTCCAGCAAACAAAAAGGTCATTGGCACTCGATAGGTCTACAGAATCAAAAAGAAACCAAATGGTGAGTCACTGTACAAAGCCAGACTCGTAGCTCAGGGTTTCGCTCAACGTTATCCTGAGGACTACACAAATACTTACTCACCGACAGTCAGAACTGAGAGCGTAAAAATTGCTTTAGCAACTGCAACTATCCTTGGTTTAGAAGTTTTCCAGTTTGATGTTGACACGGCTTATCTACATGCAGACCTAGACGAAGAGATCTACGTGAGAAGTCCTCCAGGATTCCGACAGCAAGAAGGGGATACCTGGTTCCTAAACAAAAGTCTCTATGGTCTGAAACAATCTGGTTTAATGTGGTATTTATGTCTTACTGACAAACTAAATTCAATGGGCTTTATTAAGTCCGAAACTGATGAGTGCGTGTTCACAAAAAGATCTAACAATGCATATGAGATAGTTCTTGTTTATGTTGATGATATTGTTTTTTGAGATTTTTGCCAAAGATTTTTGAGATATTGAGATTTTTGCCAAAGCTTTGCAGAGATACTTCACATTGAAATCATTAGGTCACATTAGCACTTATTTAGGTGTTCAGATTGAAAAAACACAGAAGGGGTTTAGTCTTTCACAAGAAGATAAAATTGAACAAGTTTTTGCATCATTGCAACATGAAAGATGCTAACACAACAAAGACACCCATGCAAACAGATTTTCACAACTTGACACAAGAAGAAAGTCCTGAGTTCGAGGATCAAACACTTTATCGTTCAGTCATTGGGTCACTGTTATACATTAGTAGTTGGACCAGACCCGACATTGCACTTAGTGTTAATCTCTTATCTCAACACGTAGGTAAGGCAAAACAGTTTCATTGGACATGTATTAAGAAATTACTGAGATACCTAAAATACACTAAACACATGAAGTTATTGTTAGAACCAACACATACTGATTATGCAGAATTATGTTGTTATGCAGATTCTGATTGGGCAAGTGATAAGAAATCATGTAAAAGTACTTCAGGTTATATGATGTTCTTAAATGGATGTCCTGTTTATTGGCAAGTACGTAAACAGAATTTTGTTTCTTGTTCATCTACTGAAGCTGAATATGCTTGTGTTTCAGATGCATGTAATTCTCTAACTTGGTTTGATGCTTTAGTCACAGATATCTGGACACACCCGATCCGACCGATCACAGTGATGGAAGACAATGAATCGGTGGTTTATATTTCTGAATCTCATTTTACAGGTTCTAGATCCAGACACATTGACATTCGTTACCAAAACATAAAGCATTTAGTGAAAAAAGGTTTTGTCAAAATGCAATATGTATCTACACATGATCAAATTGCTGATATGCTCAACAAACCACTTCCAGCAGCTCAACATGAGTATCTGCGTGAGAAGATGTGCCTTATTTGATGATGAACTGATATTCGCTCAACTGACAAAGAAGGGGAATGTCACTGCGTTATTTTATTTACCAGCTGAGCTCATTATTTCTGGACTGTCAGACTCTCCGTAGCTTTGCCAACTTCTTATCAGTAAGCTACGTGTTTCCGCATCCACCCACATTCCTTCTCACACTCTCTTTCCTTTGTTCTCTTGCCAGAGGTCCGGCTCAGATAGCCGGCAAGAATTATTTTCAAAAATGTAACAATTAACTTTTCTTAGTTAGTGAGGTGTTTTATTTTCTTTATAACAAATAAATGAGTTTTATTAGAAACCTTCTTCGCGTTTTCTTTATCAGAATAGTGCAACTTGGAATAAGCCTCGATTCATCTCCTCCTTTAAACCAGGGTAATTAGTCCCAGAGCCAAACATGGGATTAATAAATGCCCTGACATGGTGAAACCAAGAATTCACCTTAGGCAGAAAGGCCAGGTCCATTCGTAAAACCACTGTTAGTATGGAAAATTCAGAGGTCCTTCCGGATTGATAAGGCCGCCAGTTCCGAGATTTTTCTAGCTCAGGGGTTCTCAACCTTCCTAATGCCGCAACCCTTTAATACATTTCCTCATCTTGTGGTGACCCCCAACCATAAAATTATTTTCATTGCTACGTGTGTATATGTCAGCGATGGTGAACCTTTTTGGCGTTGCATGCCAAAAGTCTGAGTGTGTAAGCGCTCGCGTGCTCTCATGTGCCACCACCCATAATGCAATGCAAGGTCTCAGCCTGGCTGGCATTCAGAATTCATTCTGAAACACAAAACTTTTGAAAGGAAGAAAAATGGAAGTGTCCAAAAAGAGATGTTTATGCCAATATTATGGATAAAAGACTTCATTTTAAGATTTTGTTTTCTTTTTTAACAAAACTATCATGCCAAGGAACCAGCATGGACCCCATCCACTCTTTCCCAGTGAAACAGGATGCCCTGATTTTATAGCCACCTAACATCTTCTCTTTAAAATTCTACAATTTTATTTTATTTTTAAAAACTTTTTAAATAATCCATCCAAAGCTGAAAAGTGATCACCTCGCTGAAAGGCAGGAACTGAATCTTTTTCAGTTTTTTTTAGGAAAAACTTTTTAGGAAACCTCAGTATTTCCTAGGCCTAGAACCTGGGATGCCACACAATGCCATTTTGCCTTTTTTTGCAATCTCTAGTTATCGTAGGATCTAAAACTCTCAACTTTTCCCTACTTCCTACTCCTAACCGGTCCCTTCCTCTTCTAAAGCAAGCAAGAACCCAGAAATTTGGCCTCTACATTGCCCTCCATTTCAAGCAAACCAGAGGAACCCGAGAGGATCCCAGCCCCAGTTCTTCCCTTCGACATTTTTTTTTTAAAAATTGATTTATATGCCGCCCTTCTCCGGAGACTCAAGGCGGCTTACAATGTGCTCAGCAATAGCCTTCATCCTTTTGTATATTTATACAAAGTCAGCTTATTGCCCCCACAACTGGGTCCTTAATTTACCTACCTTAGAAAGGATGGAAGGCTGAGTCAACCTTGAGCCTTGACGAGATTCAAACCTGCAGTAATTGCAGGCAGCTGGTCTTAATAACAGGGTGCCTTAGACCACTGTACTACCAAGGCTCTTGGTAGTACATTTGGGGATCCTCAGCCTGCACTCTATCACCCCCAAACTCACTCCCACTGACGCCCCAAGTGGAAGGGAAACAATGGCCAATTGCACCAGCGACAGTAGAAGCTCTCCTCCCGAAAGCCCAGACAGAAAGAAGGGGTGGAGAATGGACTCTACCACTCAGCGATGTGGGGGGGGGAGGGGAAGGGCTAAGAACGTATCCCTGGCAAACTCCTCCTTCTCCCGAAGGGTGACCTTTTAAATATATCCTGTGCCCAGATCCAACCCAGCGGTTCCATCTGCATCTGTTCCCAGGAAGACGAATCTTCCCACTGCCTTTCAGTAGCCTCCCCATGCCTGTGAAGAATGGTACGGCCTTCCTGGCTTCAAGCTGAATGGAAGATGTGTATGTTAAAGGTCCAAGGCAGAGTTGAGTTACATCAGCGTTGCTCAACCTTTAGACTCTATCGGTGTTTTCCGATGGTCTTAGGTGACCCCTGTGAAAGGGTCGTTCGACCCCCAAAGGGGTCACGACCCACAGGTTGAGAACCGCTGTTCTAGCTGATGTGATTGCTAGAAGAAAGGCAAACTTGAGAGTCAGAAAACGTAGACTGATGGAACCCAACGGCTCAAACAGAGAATATGAGGGCTTGAAGCACCAGAGACAAATCCCATGTAAGGTAACGATGCATCACAGGAGGGCTGAGATTGGCAGCTCCTTGGAGAAAACAACAAACCCTCGGATGTTGAGAAAGGGACCGATGGGAATCACAGGTAAGTATCGTTGATGCCAAACTTTGTCTAGTCCAGAACCTTTGCAGAAACTCCAAAACCTCCAGAACCGAAGCCGACATAGGGTCTACATGTACCTTCGCACACCACTGACAAAAGGCTCGCCAGGAAGCGTCATAAATCCTGTTTGTAGATCCCCGTCTGGATGCCTGCATCGTGTGTATCACCTTGTCGGAAAGGTTGTCCTTGCTCAAAAGGACTCTTTCAAGTGCCAAACGGTTAAATGGAGCCATTGGGGCTGCAGATGGAGGATGGCCCCTTGGCTGAGTGAAATCCTCTCTCATGGAATCCTCCATGGAGGAGACACAGAGAGACTGACTAGGTCTGTGAACCAAGACCAATGAGGCCAATGAGGAGTGACCAGAATCTACTTCTGGTAGATTTAGAAGTATGTTTAGAACCAGCCCTTGTGAGCCTATGGAACCTTGGAAGGCTAACAGTAGGTTCTAAATCAGAAGATACATCAGAGGCAGACATGATAAATACATTGTTTCCAATAAGTCAAGAAATTAATTCCTTTTAGGAATATGACTGTATGCAGAAAAATTAAGGTAAGGGAAATTCCCAATTACAACACAGAAAATACCAGTTCAACGGATGACTGGGCTTCAGAAACACAGCAAATAAGGAGCACGTTGCTCCCAGGCAAACCTGTCCTTCCAGAAGCTGCTCTCAGCACCAGATGCAGACTGCAAGATCCTTATCTGCAGAAAGATCCCAGGCAGAAGAACAAGGTAATTCAGCACAGTGCCAGAGGACTCTAAACACTGGTTCGCAATTCCAGGAGCTAAACCAGGCTTGCAATTGAAGAAATGAGCTTCCTGGCTCTCTCTGCTCCGACAATGCCCAAATTAAACTGTAAAATGGCAAGCGCAGGCAGGAAGAAGCCCCCTGTGCCTGTGCAATTAGAAACAGCTGTTCTTTGGTGCGAAACCCCTTCGTGCTTCCAACAAATGGTGGTAGCTAATAAACTGCCTCTTTGAAGAGCTGCTGCTGCATTCAGTCTCCAAATAGGCGTGGAGGCAAAAACAAAGCCTCTCACACACCGCCAAGCACTTCCTGGTCAATGGAGTCCCATTCAGTGACTCCATAGCCGCTCAACGCATGCTGGAGCTGCGATTGTGGTAAGGGCTCTGTTAACTCCCAGTCATCCCACACACACACCAACGGCAACAGAAACCTCGGAGGCACCCAAATGGGACACACACCAGACTGCTGCTGCCTCAAAAAAATAAAGAATAAGGAGGGGAAGACGATCTGGATTTCCCAGAGACATCTCACCCACCACCAGCAGCAAAGAAGATCAAATTCTCCTACCTAGTTGTAACAATTCCAGAAAAAATCTTAAAGTAACTACAACGAAGAAATTCCAAATAAACAACCAAAAAAAACAAAGGAAAAAATTTTAAAAACAAGAAATACAGGTTAATCTGGCATCTATTTGCCAGAGAACTGAAACTCAAGTCTTGATTTTTTTTAAATAGTTTTTATTGAATATAAATATTAAAAAAGACATACATAACATATACACAACAAACATTTATACAACATATACACAAAAAGAGTGTAATTTCTTCTTAAGCATTTTTTCAGAGTGACGTTCTACAATTCTACTTATAATATATTCCTTCACCTCTCTTTAATCTAATAATATTTTTTATTACATATATATGTATCAATCGGTAATATATCCCCTATATTTTTTGTATATTTCTAATTTTTAACCAATTATACCAATTATTCCATATTTTATAATAGTCTGATTCTTCTTTTTCTTGTAATTCTTTGGTTAACCTATCCATTTCAGCGCATTCTAAAATTTTCCCTATTACTTCTGTTTCACTTGGTATTTTTTCTTGTTTCCAATTTCTTGCGTAGGTTATTCTTGCAGCAGTTAATATATGGATTGTAAGATATTTGATATCCTTAGGGTATGATTTGTTAAATATTCCTAATAAAAATGTTTCTGGTTCTTTTTCAATCTGTGTTTTTGTTATTTGTTCCAACCATTTTTTGATGTTAGACCAAAATTTCTTTGCTGCCGGGCACGTCCACCATAAGTGATAGAAAGTCCCTTGTGCCTTTTTGCATTTCCAACAAATTGGGCTATTTTTAGGTTGTATTTTTGCCAATCTGGTTGGAGACATATGCCACCAATAAAACATTTTCAGTTGGTTTTCCTTGTACGCCGTTGCTTTCGTTAACTTTAGATTTACCTGCCAGAACTTTTCCCATTTTTCCAAAGGTATTGTGTGTTTGATATTTTGAGCCCACTTGATCATCGTTTCTTTGACTGTCTCTTCTTCCAATTTATAGCGTAGGAGAAATTTATAAATTCTACTAATTAATTTATTTTCTGAATCTAATATAATTTTACCTATTTCTTGTTTTTGATTATAAATTTCATATGTTTTTATATGTTCTCTATATTTGGATTGTATTTGAGTGTAAGTCCACCAGTCTATTCCTCTGTGTAAATCTATCTCCAATTGTTGTTTTGTCTTTAGTTTGCCTTGATAGTCAATTATATCTTTATATCTAATTATTTTTGTCTTATCTGTTAAGTTTGGGTGCCTAATTGATTCAGCCGGTGCTAACCAATTTGGTATCTTCATATAATGTTGTTTTTTAATTTTAAGCCAAATTTGTAATAGTGAGTTCCTTATTGTATATGTTTTAAAATATGAATGTGTTTTGTATTTCTCATCCCACATAAAGGAGTGCCAGCCAGTTTGAAGTTCGTGTCCCTCAATTGTTAAAATTCTAGAGTCCTTTAATTCTATCCAATCTTTGACCCACGATAGTACTGCTGCTTGGTAGTATATCTCCCAGTCAGGGAGTGCAGCTCCTCCTCTATCTTTTGTATCCTGAAGCAGTTTAAATTTTATTCGTGGCCTTTTCCCTTGCCATATAAATTTAGAGGTTATTTTATTCAGCTTTTCAAAAAACGGTTTATCTATTTTAATTGGGGTGACCTGAAACAAATATAAAAATTTAGGTAATATAGTCATTTTGATGGCCGAAATTCTTCCTAGGAATGAAATGTGTAAATTTTCCCATTTTTCTAAGTCTTTCTTTGTTTGTTCTAGTAATTTATCATGATTGTTTTCTTTAATTGCTGATGTTCTTGTAGATAAGCAGATTCCTAGATATTTTATTTTTGTTGTTGTTTGAATTTGTATATTATCTGTCAAATCTTTTGTTTGGATTTCCGTAAGGTTTTTAACAATTAGCTTTGATTTACTTTTATTGATTTTTAGTCCAGCCACTTCTCCAAATTCTTCTATTTTTTGAAATAAATTAGATATAGATTCCATAGGATTTTCTGTCAAAAACACTAAGTCATCAGCAAAGGCTTGAACTTTGTATTCTTCTCTATTGATCCTTAAACCTTCAATTCCTTGGTCTTCTCTAATTTTTTTCAACAGGATTTCCAATGATAGAATATATAGTAAGGGGGAAAGTGGACAGCCTTGTCTGACTCGTTTTGTTATATTAAATTTGTCTGTTATGTCATCATTCATAATAATCCTTGCTGATTGCTTGGTATAGATTTCTGCTATAATTTTCCCAAATTTTTCCCCAATTTGCATATTTTGTAGTTGTTCAATCATAAATTTCCAATTTTGGTTATCGAAGGCCTTTTGGGCGTCAAGAAAAACCAACGCTGCCTGCTTCTCCGGGTGTGATTCATAATATTCTAAAGCATTAAGTATTATTCTCATGTTGTTCTTTATTTGGCGTCCCGGCAGAAATCCATTTTGGTCTGGGTGTATATATGTATTTAATACTAATTTAATCCTTTCTGCCAAGATTGCTGCAAATATTTTGTAGTCGGCATTCAATAATGAAATAGGTCTATAGTTTTATATTAACTGGAGATCTGTGTCTTCTTTTGGAATGATTGTTATTATGGCTTCTGTCCATGAATTTGGTATTTTGGCTTTCTCCATAGCTTCATTATATAATCGCAACATATTCTCTCCCAATACTTCTTGCATTGTTTTATATATTTCTACCGGTAGCCCGTTGGGTCCCGGTGTTTTATTGTTTTTTTGCTTTTTCAGTACTTCATCTAGTTCTAGTTTGGTTATTGGCCTATTGAGAGTGATTCTTTGTTCTTCTGTGATTTTTGGCATTCCTGATTTCCCTATGTACTGTTTTATTTTGTCTTACTCTATTTTCCCCTGATTATATAGGTTCGCATAAAATTTCTTAATAATTTCTTTTTTGGCCTCTTTACTATGTTGAATTTCTCCTTTATCATCTTTCAATTGGTATATATTCTTTTTTTCTGTTCTTTTTTCAGTTTATAGGCTAGCCATCTGCCCGTTTTATTTGCGTATTCGAAATAGTTTTGTTTCGCCATTTTTATTTTTTGGGCTAGTTCTATTTGGTTTATCAAATTCAATTTATGCTTAATCATTTCCCATTCTTCTCTTATTGTTTTGTTCTGGGGCTTTTCCTGGAGTTTTTGTTCTATTTGTTTTAGGTCTTTCTCTAAATTATCTAATTGTTTTTTCTTCTCTTTATTCTTTTTCCTCATATATGCTATTACTAGGCCCCTTATATATGCTTTTAAAGTATCCCATGTGTTTTGTAAAGAGGTTTCCTCTATTTTATTTATCTGGAAGAATATTTTTACTTCCTTTTCTAACATCAAATTAAATTCTTTTTCTTTACATAATCTTTGGTTCATTGTCCATCTCTTACGTCTTCTTTCCCCTTTCCAATTTATGAATAGTGGATTGTGGTCTGCCCATTGGTTTGTGCCTATCTCAATTTTTTCTACTTCTATTTTGATATTTGGGGTCATCCATGCCATGTCCAGTTTTGACCAGGAGTTATGCGGATGGGAGTAAAAGGTGTATTGGGCCTCTTCTTCATGTGTTTCCCTCCATACGTCTGCCAAGTTTAGTTCTTCAGCCATAGTGAAGAATTCTTTTGGAAGTATTTCTTTTTTCTTTTGTTTTTCCCCCCCAGTTTTGTAGTCTTTCTTTGCATTTACTATTGCATTATAATCCCCTATTACACAAATATCGTCACTACTCACATGGGGGGACACACTCTGGACTTAGTTTTTGTCTCTGGTCAGTGGTTGAGTGGCCTTGATATAGGGGATATAGATACTGAACCCTTGTCATGGTCTGACCACTCGCTCCTTCGACTTGACTTTCTGACCGCCGCACCCCGTCGCAGGGAGGCGGAGCCGACCAGGTGGTTCCGCCCCAGGCGCCTGATGGATCCTGATAGGTTCCAGATGGAGCTTGGGCCATTTCCTGAAACTCTAGCTCACGACTCGGCTGATGACCTGGTGGCCGCCTGGGATAGTGCGGCTGCCGGGGCTTTGGACCGGGTCGTGCCTTTGCGGCCTCTGACCCGGCACCGAACTCACTTAGCACCTTGGTTCTCCGAGGAGCTGAGAGAGATGAAGCGCCGGAAAAGACGCCTAGAGAGCGGTTGGAGGGCCAGTCGTTCCGAATCCGACTTGACACTGGTAAGATCTCATATTAAGACCTACCTAGTGGCGATAAAAGCGGCGAAATCTAGCTATTTTGCCGCTCTTATCGCGTCATCAGATAACCGCCCAGCCGCCCTGTTCAGGGTGACCCGCTCCCTTCTCCATCTGGGAGCGCGGGAGGACCCCTTGCAGGGCCGAGCTGAGGATTTTGTACAGTATCTGGATGATAAAATAACTCAGATTCGGGAAAACTTGGCCACTGACTGGGTTAGTTCAGACGAGATGACTGAGGCAGGCCTTGAGAATGTTATCTGGGAGGAGTTCGATCCTGTGGCTCCCGAGGACGTGGACAGGATCTTGGGACGGCTGAACGCCACATGTTTATTGGACCCGTGTCCCTCCTGGTTGGTGCTAGCTTCCCGGGAGGTTACACGAGGCTGGCTCCAGGGAATTATCAACGCTTCTTTGAGTGAGGGTGTCCTGCCGGCCGCCTTGAAAGAGGCGGTGGTGAGGCCTCTCCTCAAGAAGCCATCCCTGGATCCGGCTGTTTTGGCTAACTATCGTCCAGTCTCCAAACTTCGCTTTATTGCGAAGGTTGTTGAGAGTGTGGTGGCGCGACAGCTTCCCCAGTACCTGGATGAAGCTGTCTATTTGGATCCGCTCCAGTCCGGTTTCAGACCTGGGTACAGCACGGAAACGGCATTGGTCGCATTGGTGGATGATCTCTGGAGGGCTCGGGATAGGGGTTACTCCTCTATCCTGGTCCTGTTAGACCTCTCAGTGGCTTTTGATACCATCGACCATGGTATCATGTTGTGCCGGCTGGAGGGACTGGGAGTGGGGGGCACCGTTTTGTGGTGGTTCTCCTATCTCTCCGACCGGTCGCAATCCGTGTTGACAGGGGGGCAGCGGTCGACCCCGAGGCGCCTTGTTTGTGGGGTGCCACAAGGGTCGGTCCTCTCGTCCCTCCTGTTCAACATTTATGTGAAGCCGCTGGGTGAGATCATCCGTGGTTTTGGGGTGGAGTTCCATCAGTACGCTGATGATACTCAGCTGTACATCTCCACCCCAGACCATCCCAACGATGCCTTGGAAGTGATGTCCCAGTGCCTGGAGGCCGTGCGGGTCTGGATGGGGAGAAACAGGCTTCGACTCAACCCTTCCAAGACCAAGTGGCTGTGGCTGCCGGCGTCCCGGTATAGCCAGCTGACGCCATCGCTGGTTATTGGGGGTGAATCATTGGCCCCCACGGAAAGGGCCCGCAACTTGGGCGTCCTCCTGGATGCACGGCTGTCCTTAGAAGGGCATATGACGGCCGTGGCCAGGGGGGCTTTTTATCAGGTTCGCCTGATACGCCAGTTGCGCCCCTTTCTGGATCGGGACTCCCTACGCACAGTCACTCAAGCACTCGTCACTTCTCGTCTGGACTATTGTAACACTCTCTACATGGGGCTCCCCTTGGGATACACCCGGAGGCTCCAACTGGTGCAGAATGCGGCCGCGCGGGGGATTATGGGAGCGACTGGGCGCTCCCATGTGACTCCTCTCCTGCGCGAGCTGCATTGGCTTCCGGTGGACTTCCGGGTGCGCTTCAAGGTGTTGGTGATCACCTTTAAAGCGGTCCACGGCTTAGGGCCAGGGTACTTACAGGACCGCCTTCTGCCACCAATAGCCTCCCACCGGCCAGTTCGCTCCCACAGAGAGGGCCTCCTCAGGGTGCCGTCGGCTAGACAATGCCGGCTGGCGACCCCCAGGAGGAGAGCCTTCTCTGTGGTGGCACCTACCCTTTGGAACAATCTACCCCCAGAGATACGAGTGATCTCCGACGTCCGGACCTTTCGTCGGGCCCTAAAAACTCATCTCTTTCAGTTAGCCGGTCTCTCTTGATTTTATGATTTTATGGTTGGTTTTAAATTTTGATATGGATTTTAAATTGATAAATTTTAAACTATGGGCCAAGTTTAATTATTTTAAATCTATTTTTTTTATTGCAAAAGTTTTACAATTACATTTTCACCCCTTTCCCCCCCCCCACCCCCCAAACTTCCCAACCTCCCTAACCCTCCCTAACCCTCCCCTCCCCCCAGACTTCCCTATAATATACTCATAACTCGTAAAAAAAACACAAAAAAGAAAAAAAACCCTTAATATGACACTTATGTGTAAACTTGAACCCCTCCCTCCCCTGTATAATTTTTCTTTTTACCTCATTACATTAAAATATTTCTAAAACATTATTTTCAAATAAAAGCTATTTGATACTTTCTAGTTTGATATTTGTTCTGAACATATTCTATCCATCTTTTCCATTCCCATTCATAAGTCTCTTGTGAGCAATCTTTTAAGTATGCTGAAATCTTCGCCATCTCTGCAAAACTGGCCATCTTCAAAGTCCATTCCTCAATAGTGGGCAAAGCTTCATTTTTCCAATATTTACCTATCAACAATCTTGCTGCTGTTATCATATACAATATCAGTTTTGTTTCACCCGATGTAAAACCCTTAACTATACCCAATAAAAACAATTGTGGAGAGAATTGAATTTTTTTCTTCAAAACATTCTGCATGACCCACCAAATTTTTATCCAAAAAGCCTTAACTTTCCTACAGGTCCACCAAACATGATAATACGTAGCATCCAAACATTCACATCTCCAACATTTTGGCTGAACATTAGGGTACATACATGACAACTTTTTGGGATCTAAATGCCATCTATAAAACATTTTATAAAAATTTTCCCTCAGGTTCTGCGACTGTGTAAATTTAACATTCTGAACCCAAATTTTTTCCCATGTTTCCAACATCACTGGTTCTTCAAAATTTTGTGCCCACTTAATCATACAATCTTTAACTAATTCGGTTTCTGAATCCCTTTCTAGCAAAACATTATAAAGCCTTTTGATATGCATTGGACCTTTCTCTTTTATATGTCTAACCAATTCTTCTTCGTGCAACATAATACCAGTTTTTTGGTCCTCTTTCCATCTCAATTGTAATTGATTATATTGTAACCATGTTAGATTAATCCCTTCGTCCAACAGTGTCTGCAATGTCTTCAGCTGCCATCTGCCCGCATCTGTAAAAAGAACCTCTTTGTATAAAACCCCCCCGAATGACATTATATTTGTATTCCACAAAGTATGACCAAGATCCAGCCATAGCGGTATTTTATAATCCCATTTGAGTCGGTGCTTCTTCCAAACTCTCATCAATGAGTCTCTAAGTATATGACTTTTAAATACTTTATCAACTTTGTCATCATAAAATAAGTAAGCATGCCATCCAAATTCAAGATCAAAACTTTCTACATTCAATATTCCAGCCTTTTTACTTCCAAACCAATCACTTGTTAAAGTTAAAGCTGCTGCATCATAATATAACTGTAGGTTTGGAAGTTTAAGACCTCCTCTTTCCGGAACATCTTGCATAATTTTCAATTTCACTCTCGGCTTTTTCTCGTTCCAGACAAACTTATTGAGTCCAGTTTGCCAGACTTTCAATTGTTTATCACTTTTAAGCACCGGAATCATTTGAAACAAAAAAAGAAATCTTGGCAAAATGTTCATCTTAACTGCTGCTATTCTTCCAAGTAGAGACAGCTGCAGTTTTTTCCAAGTCTCCATGTCTTTCTGCACCTCTCGCCACAACACCTCATAGTTATTTTGAAACAATTTCATGTTTGATTCTGCAACCTGAACTCCTAGATATTTTACCTTAGGTACAGTCTCAAAACCTGCCCTCCTTTCAAGCTCATGTTTACGATCTTGTGTCATGTTTTTAGCTATCATTTTAGTCTTTTTTGGATTCAGTCTAAAACCTGAAACTTTACCATAGTCTTGTATAATGTCCTTCATCAAGATTATTGATTCCATTGGTTGTGATAGGGTAACAACCAGATCATCTGCAAATGCCTTTATTCTGTAATCCTCTTGCCTAATCATTATACCTTTCAAGATGTTAGAGTCCCGTATTGTATTTAGCAAGACTTCTAGTGTTAGAATAAATAAAAGTGGGGACAACGGACATCCCTGTCTTGTTCCTTTTTCAATTTGGTGATGGTGTTGGTGATCACCTTTAAAGCGCTCCATGGCTTAGGGCCAGGGTACTTACAGGACCGCCTTCTGCCACCAATAGCCTCCCACCGGCCAGTTCGCTCCCACAGAGAGGGCCTCCTCAGGGTGCTGTCGGCTAGACAATGCCGGCTGGCGACCCCCAGGAGGAGAGCCTTCTCTGTGGTGGCACCTACCCTTTGGAACAATCTACCCCCAGAGATACGAGTGATCTCCGACCTCCAGACCTTTCGTCGGGCCCTAAAAACTCATCTCTTTCAGTTAGCCGGTCTCTCTTGATTTTATGATTTTATGGTTGGTTTTAAATTTTGATATGGATTTTAAATTGATAAATTTTAAACTATGGGCCAAGTTTAATTATTTTAAATCTATTTTTAATCGTATTTATGTATAAATGTTTTTATTTTGGCTGTTCACCGCCCTGAGTCCGAAAGGAGAAGGGCAGTATAGAAATTCGAATAATAAATAAATAAATAAATAAATAATAAATATTCTAATTCTACTAATTTTATATGTAGGTCTTTAAAAAAAACCTGTAGTTTTTGGTTAGGTGCATAAATCCCTACAATTAACATTTTCCTCTTTCCTATTTCTAATTCAACCATCACCACTCTACCTTGCTCATCGGTATAGACTAGTTTAGATTGTATTTTTTCTTTTACGTAAATCACTACTCCTTTTTTCTTTTTTTGGGCCAGAGATAAATATAGTTTTCCTAATTTGGGGTTTTCTAGGATTTTTTGATAATCTTTTTGAATGTGTACTTGCAGACATATCACATCTGCTTCTAATTTTCGTAATTTTGTGAAAATTTGATTCCTTTTCTTTGGGGCATTTAAGCCATTAATGTTTACCGAAAAGAGTTTGATCTGTTCATCCATTGCCTATTGTATCTGTTTTTTTGTGTTTCTTGTTTCCATCCGTTCCCTAGGTTTTGCACCTTCTCTCTGTTCTCTCTCTTTTTCTTGCCTCTGTCTTATTTCTTTTTCTTCATTTGTTTCTATTGGTTTTTTTTTTTTTTTAATTTGATTTATATGCCGCCCTTCTCCGGAGACTCAGGGCGGCTTACAGTGCGTTAAGCAATAGCCTTCATACTTTTGTATATTTATACAAAGTCAGCTTATTGCCCCCACAAACTGGGTCCTCATTTAACCTACCTTAGAAAGGATGGAAGGCTGAGTCAGTAAATTGCAGGCAGCTGTGTTAATAACAGGGTGCTTTAAACCACTGTAGTACCAAGGCTCATGGTTCTTCTTCTTGACTTTTACTATCTGTTTCCTCCTTGCTTTCCTGTTCTACTTCTAGTCTAAAATGTGTGTTATGAAATTCTCTTGCCTTTTCTAGAGTATCTATTTTATATTTTTTGTCTTCCCACGTAATTAAGATCCCCTCTATTGGCAGCCATCTATACATTATCTTATATTTGATCAATAGTTGTGTTAAAAACTGATATTGTTGTTGTAGATTTCTTACTCTTCGGGGTATCTTTTTTAAAATTATAATTTCTTTTTCATTATAGATCACCGTTTCTTCTCTAGATTTCTTATAGGCTTCATCTCGAATTGATTTTCTTAAAAATTTAACATGGACTTCTCTCGCCAATTTGTGTCTTCTTATATAATTTGTTTGTACACGATAAGTTTCTTCCAATTGTCCTTTTATTTCTTCTGGCTCTTTTTGTATCATTCCTGCAATAATCTCCACCATTTTTCCTTCTAAATCCTCATTTTTTTCTTCTGGAACATTTTGAAAACGCAAGAAGTATGAGGCCTTTTCCATTTCGAGCATGGCCAAGGAGTCTGACATTTCTTTGTTTAGTTGTAGGGTTTTTTGTTCCATTGCTTCTACTTTTAATTCCACGTGATCTATTTTTGTTTCCGTTTTCCTAATTCTCTGTTCATTTTCTGCTATAGAATTTTGAATGCCCCCAATTTTATCCTTCATGGTCTTGATATCTTCCTTGACTTCTCCTAATTCATTTCTAATCTCTGCATGGAACGTTCTCATTTCTTCCTGATTTTCAGCTATTTTTTCTTGTGTTTGGAGCAGTGTTTCCTGGATCTTTTGAAACATATCTTGTATTACATTAGGTGCCATTTCCAGTTTTTCTTTTTCTTTTTCTTTCCCTTTTTTTTTCTTTCCCCATCATGCTATCTGTTGGTTTTTGTTGTGAGGAGGAAGGAGTCATTACTAACGTATTGGTTGTAGGTTTTTTTCCTGTCTTTGTTATGGTGGATGTTGTAGACATTTTTAATATTCGTGTAAAGTCTTGATTAATAGACTGAGTGAAGACTGAAAAGACTGAAGACCACAGGAAGTAGGAGGTGTGGTCATGGAAAAAGGAAAAAAAAAATACACTCAGTCTTGAGCAAATAGATGAGAGATTAACCCATATGTGGAATGTCGGAGCACTGCTTTGGTAAACCATGACAAATAAATGCACTGGTGGAAAATAATTTTTGACTTTTCTCGGCTCTTCAGTTTTGCTGGGCCAATAACCAGGCGGAGGAAGTATTTCTCTTTTCATAAGTATTATATGATCTGACTTCTATAATTCAATTATTAGGTATTTAAAATATGCATTCTGAAAATAAAGCTATCTACTCTCAGAAGAAATAGGCACAATGTTATTTATTGATATAGGTCTTTGTTTTTTTTTAACTAGAGGTTGGGAATCTTATAGTTGAGTGTGTAGAATGAAATTCAGTAAAATATAAATATCATTTTTAAAATAAATAATATAAAATATCCTGCTTTTACACATTGGAATTTTACACATTGAAATGAAGATGATCTGCTTTCTTAATTCAAACTTTTAAGTATAGGAGATTAGGATTTCCATGGAAAACATTGCTGTGAAAGAATATAGCCTTTTATTTATAAGAGATACATACAATTATAGAATGGAGTATTTAATTTAAATGGACCAAAAATAAAGTTGCTCATATTAGAGAATCTATTCTCAAATTCGGCTCATTTGCAGAAAATGTTTTTCCTCTTAATTTTGTTTTAAACTTCAAAATAATATATTAATACAACACATAGAGTAGATTTAGAGAATTTCTGAATGAACCATGATAAGTATTAGAAGATACAGAACATTATTAAAAGAAATAGAAATTAAGTCAATTCCACACAAATAAACCTGATTTTGAAATGTATAAAGCTTCAGGGAGAATATTAAGACAAAACAAGAACATCCCTATGAAACCTGAAAAGTATTAAAAACTTTGGTGATTTCACCCTGTTTAAAGTTTTGTGGCAATCTAATGTAATAAGTAAGTTTTGCACGTATTCATACAATATTTTGAGATGCTAACGTACATTTTAAAAGTGCATAAAAATTCTTTATCACATATATTCTGTATCATTGTATATTATTTACATCTGGAGAAACATATTTTTTAAAAAATTGTTTTATCTTGAAATCCTTTAGCTTCTTAAAGATTTTTCATTTAATAAAATCATGCAGCTTCTTTAATGAGGTCAGCCAATCTTTGGAAACCCTGTAACAACAACAAGAAGAAGAACCACTATTTATATGACATGAATCAGTAAAAAGATGTGGTATAAATAAGGCTAGTTTGGAAAAACAGAAAGTTTGAAAGATGTAGTGAATGCTGATAATATTGTAAACTAGAGTTAGCTGTATTTCCTTTTATCTCATCCATTTAATTTCTGTAGCTTACTATTTTGTACATTTATTTTGTATAACATTGTTTAACCCTAAAAATAGTGGGTATATAATTATAATAATAGTATTATGAATTATTATAATAAAATAAAACCAATAATGTTTTGAACTTTATTATATGGCTCAAGGAGTGCACTAGGTGTGCATGTAAAAGAAATGAAGGTTCTGTCCAATGTAGTTTCATCAATATAAATGCCAAAACGTAAGTTGGAATTCCAAGATATGAAATAACTACATAGATGATCCATATGTTACCCAATCTTTTTTCCATTTACCATATTTCTCATGATCAATGCCACATACCACATATTTTTCATGATCAATACCACAAGGTTCTACCTTGAATGCGCACTGAATTGTTTCATGCAATGCCTATACACATATTTTTCTTACATATATTTCTCGTTGTCTAAATGGAATTAAGATTTAGATAAAGAGAAAGCACTCTTCTATGTATTGTCACTATTCATGAATTTGAGTAGAAAAAAATCTTTTTTAAAAAATCCTACATTAACTATATTCGTACTATTCCTAGGCAAATTGACTTGATAACTAAATATCTGCAAATGCCTACAATATTTCATGGATATATCTAAATGTACATAGTGTTCAAAATTCATAGCAATATTCCATTGTTACATGGAGGTGATTCTAATGTTACATAAAAGCAGGATCCTATGACTGCCTATTTCGATACACTACTCTATAAAACTGAATTAACTTTCTAGTCTTTAAAAAAATTACAGCAAATAACTAAATCATCCTGTCAACATACCCATTAAAGTAATGTAACATACATGAAAGAATCAAATTTGACAGCACAAATTCAGCCAGTTTCTCACAGAAAGAGGGAAAGACTGTAATTGAACAGAATATGGTTTATCAACTGTAACATAATAATAATGACTGTCTTACGAAATGGTAAATGTGGAGACAAGGCAAACTTCACTCACCTGATCAATCTGACTTGGAGAAGAGAGAGAGAAGGAGGCTCTGACATGAGAACTGGGATCAGAACTGTTAATGTTAAATGAACATCCAGGGACCAGCAACACCTAAAGCAGAACCCTTCTCAGTCAGTCATAAGCTTTTCATATTAGAAACTGTTAAAATTTTTATTAGCCCTCTCTCCCCATTTTGTTTTAGATTCAGTATTTATTTTTCATACTTGTTTCTCCAAAGCCTTTTTCATGATCAATTCTTGGGTATCAGGAACTCCCTTAATCTTAATCCATAGAAACATTCCAGCAGCAGGGATATGCCAGTCTGCCAGACCTTAAATGAGAAAAATGAAACAGCAGAGTGAAAAACAGAAAAACAACACATATATGCCTACCACCGACTAACTTCAGAAATTACTTTAGAAATGCACTGAAGTATAAATCATGATTTAAAACTTAACTGCATCTGCTGACTTCTTTACCCTAGGAATGGGCGGAAAGTAGACTCAGATCTCTTATCAGAGTAGCAAAAGTTTCTCCTTTTAAGATAAAGCTAAAGTGAAAAGGCTTTCTCCTTAGCTGTTTTTGTCCTATAAATTACACTGTGAGAAAGAACAGGATGAAGAAAACTGGTCAGCAGTTTCTAAAAAAGAGATACAACCCAGCATTCCTGTGACAGGAAGAATAGTATCTCAGACTTCCCTAGGGGAGAAAAAAAGCAAATATTAGTGATAAGAGATTCAATTTTTCAGGGAAGAGAAACTATAGTCTGCTGATCGAACAGTCAATCTGGGGAGGTATGTTGTCTCCCTGGAGCAAAAATCAAAGATGTAACTGAGTACCTTACTAAGATAATCAGCCTCACAGATTACTACCCTTTTCTTCTCCTATATTTGGGGGTCCAATGACACAACAATGAATCTGAAAACAATAACAAGATTACGAACAGCTAGGGAAGAAAGTTAAAGAATTAGGCGCACAAGTGGTGTTTTCATCTATACTTCCAACAAAAGGGCAACAACCAATGAGGGAGTAATGGATTATAGAAATGAACCACTGGCTTAAAAATTGGTATCGTCAACAGAATTATTTCCTAAATCATGGTCTGCATTACCTACATGAACAGATAGGGAATGGAGTGAGTCTCACAAGAACTGGAAAGAATATATTCAGAAAATGACTGGCTCATCTTATCCAAAGGGCTTTAAACTAAAATTGAGAGGGGAGGGGGCACCAATCTTCAAGACGTTTAGAACCTAATTCCAAGCAAAAACCACTAGATAACCAATCATATAAGAAGGTAGGGAGTAAAGAGAAAGAAGAAGGAAAGAAAAGCACAATGAAGTAGAAAGTGATGGAAAGGATGGAAAACCCAGTTAAAAAGTAGGAGATATAAGAAACATAAAAGACTCAAATACCTATATACAAATGCTCAAACTTTAGGGAACAAACAGGGTGAATTTGAAGTACTAGTACATGAAGGTAGATATGATATAGTTGCAATTACCGAAACATGATGGGATGAAACTCATGACTGGAATGTACTTATGGAAGGATACAAACTATTCAAAAGAAACATACCTAACAAAAGAGGAGATGGAGTTGCATTATATATAACAGCACTACATCTCTACAGATATCCACAAAACTAAGGATGAAAACCTCCTAGAATCCAAATGGTTCAATATAAAAGGAAAAAAGAATGACATTGCTATAAGCCACCCAAACAAGGAGAAGAAATAAATGAACTTTTTGCTAAACAATTAACAAATGTACATAGGAAACATACCACAGTAGTAATGGGAGTAATGGGAGATGGTATCAACTGGGAGAAAAACTCTGCAGCAAGTGGGAGAGCAAACAGATTCCTAACCAATCTAGTTCACATTTTTGTCAGTGGAGGGAACTAGAGGAAAAGCTATACTGGACTTAATTTTTACTAAAAGAGAATAAGTGATAGAGGGAGCTGAAGTTGCCGGAACTTTGGGTGAGTGACTACATCATATTGGAATTCTATATAATGCAAACACAAGCAATAGAACATAATCCAACCAGTGTCTTAAACTTTAAAAGAGCTGATTTTAACAAACTTAGAGAGAGCTAAGAAAGATTCCATGGATGAAAATCCTAAAAGGAAAAACAGTTCAAGAAGCATGGGAAACTCTGAAAAATGTAATCATAAAAGCCCGGTCCACCACAATACCACTGAAAAAGAAAAGCAAGAAATCCAAGAAGAAACCAACATGACTGCACAAAGATCTCTCTGATAGACTGAAAGACAAAAAGAACAAGTACAAAAAATGAAAAGAGGGACACATAACTAAGGCATAACTATCAATAGATAACCAGAATTTGCAAAGATGAAGTTGGGAAAGCAAAGGCTCAGAATGAACAAAGATTTGCAACAAAAGTCAAAGATAATAAAAAAAAGTTTCTTTCAATATATAAATAAGAAGAAAAAAGTCAAGGAAACAGTAGCTCCACTAAAGAGAGAAGATGGCAAAGAAGTAACAGGCAGCAGATAGAAAGCAGAACTGCTTAACTCATTCTTTGCATCAGTCTTCATGCAAAAAGAAACTATAGCCCAACCTACCAAAAACATAACCATAAAACAGATTAGAAATTAAAATTAAAATAAGCAAGAAAATGGTTAAAGAACACCTATCGTATTTCCCTGAAAATAAGACCGGGTCTTATATTTTTTGGCCATCAAAAAAGGCACCTGGTCTTATTTTCGGGGAGGTCTTATTTTTTCCCCATGTACTGGGAGGTGGAGGGATGGGGGAAACCTGCCCCTCTTACTGGCAGTTTGGTCCACGGAACAGTTGATCAGCGGGTGACCTCTTGTCGCTGCCTCAAAAAATTCCGACCGCTCTTGCAGCCGATTGAAGCTGCAAAAGCAGGAGGTCCCACGTACCTTGTGCCCCGTTCAAGAACAGTCTTACCTCATTCGGCTGCAATGGCCTAAGTTCTTGACGTGCCCCAGCCTCCACCTGCCCTGCTTGCTGGCCCTGCTGCTGCTGGGACACTTTTGGCCACTGGCAGCTGAGTGGCTGCCTGTGCTGCTGCTGGCTTTGTGGGGGCTATTCGCCCTCCTGGCAGCACTGCTTTCGGCTGTCCTGCTGGGCTGCTCCTGCCTGGTGTGGGGCGAGTTGTCCCAGATCTATGACCTCTGGAGTGCCCTGGAGCACACAGCCGGCACGAGAGCTAGCACCCAACAGGGCCAGGGTCTGAAGAGTACTGGGCTCAGCTTGTAGCCCAGCACAAGCAGCACTGAGTAGACCTGCAGGAAGGCACCCAGGAGCCCAAAGGTGATGGCAGGTGAGGCGGTGTGGCTCTACTGCTGGCCTCTGACGAAGGGGCCCTGGCGGGCCAGCGGTGTGTGTGTGCGCACGCTCACACACACACACACACACACCTTTGCCAACTCACTCCGCGCCAGGCAGGAGCAGCCCAGCAGGACAGCCAAGAACAATTCTGCCAGGAGGATGAAGAGCTCCTGTGAGGCCAGCAGCAGCATGGGCAGTCACTTGTGCCAGTCACTGCGAGCGAGTGGTGAGTGTGTCAAAAGCGAAAAGCAGGACTAGGCTCTTTCCTGAAATGTGCTTGCAGCAGCTGCTGGACATGGAGTGGGCGGCCCCGTGTCCCTGACTGCTCCCGATGCTGTCCTGTCATGTTTTGGATGGGAGATAAAAATGAATCCTGCAGTCTCTCACTGCTGCCGTGCAAACCCCAGCAGGGGCAACAGCAGCTGTGGCTTCTCCCTTCCAAAACAAGCTGGGACAGCACTGGCAGCAGGCAGAGGCAGTGATCCGATCAAATCTCTGTGTGTGTGCTTGTGTGTGTGTGTGTGAGAGAGAGAGACAGCACACTGCCGCCAGCCCTGGTACACGGTAACTCTCCTGAGGTTGGATTGAATTTTTCTCATGCACGTATGCATGCACGCATGCAGGCACACACACAAACACACACGGAGAGGTTTAATCTGATCGCCCTCTGCCTCCAACTTCTGCCGGTGCTGTCCCAGCATGTTTTGGAAGGAAGATAAAAATGAATCCTGCAGTCTCTCGCTGCTGCTGTGCAAATCCCAGCAAGGGCAACAGCAGCTGCACCTTCTCCCTTCCAAAACACGCCAGGATGTAATCTGAGTACCCTAACACCAGCGGCAGTGAATGCTTCCCAAAAGGGAGGGCAACAAACGGGAAGGGCGCCTGGACTTACAGTGCTTTGTTTTGATTCAGGCACTGCTGCTGACTTGGTAGGAGCTCTTTCTTGTGTTCAGGTAACCTCCTTTCCTTGGGGTTCCCTGCACACAGGCACATCCATGGTTTCAGCATAAATCATCCCCAAGGAAAGGAGGATCGGCAGGAAAACCCCACCTCCCCCATTTTCCTGCCGATCCTCCTTTCCTTGGGGATGATTTATGCGGAAGCCATGTGAGTGTGTGCAGGGCTGATGAGCAGACAGGGGGAGGGGATCGGTTTAGGTGAGTAGGGTAGAGCAGGGAGGCAGAATTGTGGGCACTCCTCAGATCTTGTCGGCCACCTCGTTCATCACAAGTTGATTTTGCTTGAGATGTGGGAGAGGGAGAAAGATCAGAAGTACCTGCACAATGGGCAGTCAGGGTGAGGAAAACTCTTTCAAAAAGTGATCTGCGAGACTTCCGGTTTGCTTCTTGCCGCCGCTAGACGATCCCTTGGGATTGCCGCCCCATTGTCTGTAAAGAGCTGCCTTTACATCTGAAAGGCGGCTCGAAAAAACTCCATTTCCATGTGGAAATGGAGACAGAGCCGGCGGGGGCAGGTAGCGCTCTCTGCATAGCCCCAAAAGTTTTTCTTTTACTTTTGGGGACGAAGCAGATGACGCTCCCTTTTTTCCTTGCCGCTGCTCCGGGCTTTGGGAGACCTCTGCTTATGCAGAGCTAGGTGACAAGATCAAGCCTACAAAAATTAACAGAACAATCAAAAAGGATATGAGCTGGACCTGTGACCCTGAAGCGCAAGTATTTTACTTATTTTACAATAGTTAATGAAAAAGGAAAAGGAAAAGGAAAGAAAGAATCTTTAAAAATGGCGACTGCCGAGGCTTGAAAAGGGGCTGAAAGGGAGAGTCCTTCCGTTTTCTATTGAGATACAAAGTAGCGGAATAAATACTTTTGGCTACACTTGAAAATAAAGCTCTACTTTTGTGTTTTTCTCTTCCTGGAGATCTGATATTGATCTTGGTTGGAAAGAAGTTTTTTTTTTCTCTTTTGCCTCTCTTTTCTTTTTTTTTAAAATAGTTTGTCTGTGTGGAAATATGGCATTAAAGCTTGCAAAGCCGGACAAACAAGCAGTGGGGGGGGGATTCCCCCATTAATAAATTACGTGAACAAGTTTTAAAGCTCCAGTCTCAGAAAACTGATTTTAATATAATTGAATTTCTTTTGGAGGAGATTGTAAGAAGGGATGAGATTGTGAATCAGAACTTTGAAAAATTTAAGCAGGAAATTAAAGAATTAGTGCAATTAAAGTTTGATATTCTGGATCGAAAGATTATAAAAATGGCTAATGGCTTTGCAGAATTTATGATCAAGCTGGATGAAAATACTAACTTATTAGAGTCTAAAGTGGAAGAAATTGAGGACAATTTGGACAATAGAATACAAAAAATTGAAAATGATTTGACAAACATTCAAGACAATAGCTCAGAAGAAAAACCTAAAATGGAGGCTGAACAAAAGACTTGTAATGCAGAAAATATACAACAACGGATTGAAAGAGAGGTTTTAAAGATGCAATATAATTTTACTGAATATGCGATTAGACTGAGAGGTTTGCAGGAAAATAACAGAGATGATTTAAGGAAAATATCTTCTGAAATTCTGGCTGGGATTTTAAAGGTTCAACCTGAGGAAGTGTTTTGTAGGATTGACAGAGTATATAGAATAAACTCCTGGATTGCAAAGCAAAGGCAATTGCCTAGAGATGTGGTGATTTATTTTACAGATAAAGAAATTAGGAATAATATTGTGCAAAATTCCTTCAATTCTACTTTGCAATTGTATGGAAGAAAGATATGGATCTACAAAGAGCTCCCCCCCAAGATGTTAACGGAAAGGAAGAAATTTGGTTTTCTGGTGACTGAGTTAAAAAAAAGAAATATTCCATTTAGGTGGGATGCCCCAGTTGGTATAATATTGAGATATCAAGGAGAAAGATACCAACTAAACACTGTTGAAAAAGCGGAAGAATTTTATCAAAAATTTTTGAAAATGAACTTAACATCTTTAGGCACAATACAGGATAAGCAGAAGGAGTTGGAAATAAAGGGAAAACATCGAATTACAGAGGTTGCGGTAGACAAATTGCCTTTGGATTCTTTAGATACCCCAGCTGGATTATCTACAAATATGAGAGAAGTGGCATCTGACTTCAATGTGATGATTCATCAAGTCAAAGACAAGTATGGAAACCAATTAGCTGACATACAATTGGCAAAAAAAGAAATATGAGATACAAAAACAAAACCAACAAGATCAACTTATAAAGTAGAATGAAAACCGATCAGTTGATATACAACTAGTAGAAAGGAAAACAGGATGGAAATTAAACCCACAAAAAGAAAAGAAAAAAAGAAATAGGTCTCATAAAAATAGAAATTTCTAAATTAAGCAACAGTGAAGCCAGTGATTTTTTAAAAAAATGAATGAATATGTGAAAAGATAGTGGAGGCGAAGTATTGGTCAATATTATCCTGAGGACAGTGACAGACCTCTGCAATGCCGTAATTTTGGGATGTGAAAAGAGCCTTAAATTGTTGGATTTGAATTATCTACTTTGGATTTCTTTCTTGTATCGATAAATATATTATAACTATTCTGAGCTATAAGGCAAGAGAGCTACGCTGGGGCATGCAGAAGATCTGGTTGTTACCCATTAGGATGATGGGAATTAATAATCCTGATGAAAGCCACAATTACAACTATATGGAATATAATCATAATGTCACTCGGGTGGTTGTTTTTACTTTTATATATATATGAGGATATTCATTACTGATGGGGGCAGATGATGACTGAAGATTTTGAACAAACTGTTGCACCAGGATGCTATGTTACCCAATTATGGATGATGGACTCAACAATCCAGTGGAAAGACATCAAAGAAGATATTATATGGATTATAAATTTAAAGTCATTGTCTTTTTTTTTTTTTTATAACGGAATATATATATATATATATATATATATATATATATATATATATATATGCGATATTTTTGCAATCAGGGTTTTTTCCTATGTTGAAAGATGTTAAAATGGCCATGGTGGGATGAAATCTCTATTCATCACTTTCAGACCTGTCAGAAATTTTATGTTGTTTCTTCTGTGACTTATGGGAGACTGGGATAGCACTATTTCGGCCTTTTTAGGCCTCTTCAGCCAGACACACCCATATTTTGTGACTCCTCCCTGTAGAGGTCAAATATTTATTTCATTTGATTCATAGGTATAAATGTGCGATATTTTTGCAATCAGGGTTTTTTCCTATGTTGAAAGATGTTAAAATGGCCATGGTGGGATGAAATCTCTATTCATCACTTTCAGACCTGTCTGAAATATCGCACATTTATACCTATGAATCAAAAGAAATATATATATATATATTTATATATATATATTTAGCAGAGTGGGCAGTGGATTAAAGATATTAAGAATTGTTGTGCATGGCAACTTTGTAGGAAAGTGGGTGGAAATATGTTAGTTTACTGATTGATTAGTTTAAGAAAAGGGATGTTTAAGTGATATATTTAGGGGAGTGGAGGAAATGGATAGAGTTGAATAAATGTTAAATTAGGATTTATGGGGAAGGCTGCTTTGAAATGTTATATTAATATACACAAAAGAATAAATGTTAAAGTAGGATTTATTATATAGTTTTAAAGTGGAAGGTTGTTTTGAAATGTTGTAATAATATATAGATATAAGTTTGGGGGAGGAGAAAAAGGGCAGATTATTGCTAAATTGGGAGTTATAATAATATTATGCTAAATTAGAAGTTATCATACAATGTTATAGTAGAATGCTTTTATTTTGAAATGTATGGTAAAAGGGGGAAGTAACAATATTAATAATATTTTTAGTAAGTAAGGGTCAGTATTTAGAGGAGGGAGTAAGGGGATGGTAAAATATTATGTAATCTGTTATGAATTAGGTTTTTGTCGTGAAGAAGTCACAGGGGGGGATGGGTGGTGAGGGGGGGTTAGGGAGGAGGGGGGGGAGAAAAAAAGGGGAAAAATTTGTATTTGAAAACTTTTTCAATAATAAAAAAAAAGTGATCTGCAAGCGGGGGGGGGGGGTTTCCTGCCGATCCTCCTTTCCTTGGGGATGATTTATGTGAGAACAAAGCAAATCCATCTGGTCTAACTGCATATCTAACCGCTGGCAGAAAGTTGGTTGGGTGAGCTACCGCTTTGGTGGCCAGCAGCTCCGTGGCACCCCTGCACGTCCCTGCAGGCATTCCTGCAGTGGGATAGACAAATGGAAGAGGGAGGGGAGATTGCTCCTTCCTTCTTTGTGCTCCAAAAATTGCCCCACACCAGGCAGGAGCAGTTGGATGGAGGAGGAAGGGGCAATTTCCCCTTCCCTCTTCCATCCCGCTGCAGGGCCACCACTGAACTCCTGCTGGCCAAAGCTGCAGGGTGGCCAGAAGCAGCGTGGCCAGGAGGACGAAGAGCCCTTGCAAGGCCAGAAGCTGCAGGTGCAGCTGGGCAGAGGCAGGGGGGGAACAAGTAATGGTTGCCACCTGTTCCAGAGCTACAAGATGAGCTGCGAAAGAGAGGGGCCCTTGGCTGCGAAGTTGGTGCCACGGCAGGGCTGGTGATGAGAAAAGTGTGCAAGAAACACCTCTAGGCACCCAGAGAGATAGAACAAGAAGCAGCTCCCAATCAGCTCAGCTGATCTGTGGGTCATGATTGAGGGGCCCAGCTGCTATTAGCTGACCGGGGAAGGGAAGGGCTGCCTCCTGTGCCTCCCACCCCAAAAAATCAAGTTAGGACAGTATCTGAATAGGTCGTATTTTCGGGGAAACATGGTATCCGATCTTGATGAATATAAATCACTGGTGCCTGATGGATTACATATCAGAGTTCTGAAGGAGTTGGCAGATGTTATCTCAAAACCATTGTACCATATCTTTCATAAATCCTGGAACGTCGGAGAATTACTTGAGGATTGGAAAAGAGCTGATGTGGTTCCCATCTTCAAAAAAGGGGGAAAAAACAGACCTGGGAAACTACAGACCATCAATATCTGGGAAGATACTGGAAAAGGTAATAAAAAAACAGATCTGTGAACATCTAGAAACAAATAAAGTTATAACTAAAAGCCAGCATGGGTATGTTAAAAACAGATCATGCCTAACCAATCTTATTTCATTCTTTGACAAAGTGACTAAATTAGTAGACCAGCACAATGCTGTGGATATAGTATACTTAGACTTCAGCAAGGCGTTCGATAAAGTAGACCACTAGTTAATTCTTTGTAATCTAAAAAAATGTGGCATAGACAGCATCACCACCAGACAGATTTGTAACTGGCTGACACCCATACTCAATGAGTAGTCCTTAATGGTACTACATTTTCATGGAAGGAGGTAAGCAGTGGGGTACCACAAAGTTCTGTCTTAGGCCCAGTATTCTTCAATATCTATAAATGACTTAGATGAAGGAATAGAAGGGGAACTAATCAAATTTGCAGATGACACTAAGCTGGGAGGAATAGCCAAAACCCCTGAAGACAAACTCAGGAGCCAAAAAAGATCTTGACAAACTTGAACAATGGGCCCTATCCAACAAAATGAATTTTAATGGGGAGAAAAGCAAGGTTTTACACTTAGAAAGGAAAAACCAAATGTACAGATTTGGCGAAACCTGACTCAAAAACAGTAACTGTGAGAGGGACCTTGTGGTCCTAGTGGATGATCAATTAAACATGAGCCAGCAATGTGCAGCAGCAGCCAAAAAAAGCTACCATATTTTTCGGAGTATAAGACGCACCTTTTTCCCCTAAAAAAGAGAGTGAAAATCTGGATGTAGCCCTGCCCAGCCTCCCAAACAGAGATTTCAGAAGCTGAAAGAAGCCTCAGAAAAAAAGCCTCTGAAAGGCTTGTATCTAAAATACAAGCAACAACAAAAGAAGAATCAGTAAAGGTTCTAATCAAACTATGCTAACAAATCTGGAGAATGACACAATAACCAACAGATTGGAAGAAGTTAATCTACATACCAATATCAAAGAAAGGAGATTGAACAGAGTACAGATAGTCCTTCAGAATAAAAGCCTCTGTTTCGGAGGCTTTCAGAGGCAGAAAAAAAAGCAACTGTTTTTTTCTGAAACAGTGTTTCAGAAATTTCAGAGGCAGAAAAAAAAGGAAGGCACAGAGCTCACAACCAAGGAATCTGTTGCTAAAATTCACCACTGGGAACAGCTGATTGGGGATATTCCAGGAGGCCGATCCACCCACCAATCAGCTTTTTTCTTATTTTCCTCCCCAAAAACTAAGGTGCGTCTTATACTCAGGTGCATCTTATACTCGGAAAAATATGGTAATACATTCCTTGGTTGTATAAACAGAGGCATAGAATCAAAATCATGTGAAGTATTAGTACCACTTTATAAAGCCTTAGTAAGGCCACACCTAGAATATTGCATCCGATTTTGGTCACAACATTACAAAAAAGATGTTGAGACTTTGGAAAAAGTGCAAAGAAGAGCAACTAAGATGATTAAAGCCTTGGAGACTAAAACATATGAAGAACAGTTGCAGGATTTGGGTTTGGCTAGTCTAGAGAAAAGAAGGACTACGGGTGACATGATGGGACTGGAGGCTAAAACATATGAAGAATGGCTACAGGAACTGGGTATATCTAGTTTAATGAAAAGAAGGATTAGGAGGTGACATGATAGCAATGTTCTAATATCTCAGGGGCTGCCACAAAGAAGAGGGAGTCAAGCTATTCTCTAAAGCACCTAAGGGCAGGACAAGAAGCAATGGATGGAAACTAATCAAGGAGAGAAGCAATCTAGAACTAAGGAGAAATTTCCTGACAGTGGAACAACTTGCCTCCAGAAGTTGTGAATGCTTCAACACTGGAAGTTTTTAAAAAGATACTGGATAACCATTTGTCTGAAGTAGTGTAGGGTTTCCTGCCTAAGTAGGGGATTGGACTAGAAGACCTCCAAGCTCCCTTCCAACTCTTGTTATTCTGTTTTCCCAATATTTGGGAGGCTGCCACAAAGAGGGGGTCAACTTATTTTCCAAAGCACCAGAGGCCAGGACAAGTAGAGAAGCAACCTGGAATTAAGGAGAAAGTTCCTAAGAGTAAGAACAATTAACTAGTGGAGTTTGCCTTCAGAAGTTGTGGATGCTTCATTACTGGAAGTTTTTAAAAAGAATCTGGATAGTCACTTGTCTGAAGTAGTAGAGAGTCTCCAGCTTGAGCAGGAGGTTGGACAGAAGACCTCCAAGGTCCCTTCCAACTCTATTCTTATTGATTGATTGATTGATTGATTGATTGACTAACTGATATATTCAAGGACTGTGTTGAGTTTTATTGGCTAGTAATGATGCCAATAAATGAAGTTATGCCTGATAGAGGAGCTTCTTTACTAAAAGGAACCACAACTGTTAGTATATTATCTGGGACACTTGTAGGAGCACAGCAGTAGCAGGAATGAAACACAGGAATGAAATGCAAAAGGAAAGGGATATTATATTTTCACAAATAACCCTAAAGTGGGATACATTAATTTTTCACACACTTCTCAAGACAAAGAGAAAAGTTATACATGCCCCTTTTTAATAATTTTTTTTGTAGTATATTTCAGTCATATATAAATAGTTCAAATGTTCATACTCAAACCTTTTAGCCATTTGTCTGCTGCATTAAGCATCACATCTCGCTGTTGTTTATAAAAATCCACCACACTAGCAGAAGATGGGAAAAAGAAAAGAGAAAAGCATAATGACAAAGAAACTCTTTCAAATTAATAGTTCTGATGCTGAAAACAAGGAAGGTCATTTAGGACAGGGGAGTCCAACCATAGCAACTTGAAGAGTCAGCATGGCTGGATAAGAAATTCTGAGTTGAAGTCCAGATTGTCAACTTCCTGGTTTAGAGAAGACTCTGTGGACTTTATAGAAAAAGAAATTGGTTATAAAGACTTCTGTGCCCTAAATGGCAATCTGTAGATATTCTCCAATATTAAGACAATTTTTTATTACTGCAAGGAACTTTTTTTTAAAAAAATCTTCCAGGGGGAATACTGTATGTATAACCACTATGCAAAGAACATTAAATGGCCTTCCTCAACATGGTTGTTTTGTTTATATCTTTTTGATGCATCCAAACTATATTGATTTGGATGCACTTTAATGATTTCAGAATCATTAAAGAACAAAAAAAATCTGTGTATCATTATTAGGATCATTTATTGTTCAGATGACGATGATATAAATGTTAATGTACAGTATTGGATTTCAATTTTCAATGACTGCAGCATGAACCTGAATATATCTCTGTCTCTTAGCTCTTTTCTAGCACAAAAAGATATTTATAGATTTATAGATTGTATACCTGGTGGAAGAATAATGTGGACTATGGTATTCCTATATAAAACAACATATGCAAGCTACAACTAAAACTGTGACGCAAAAGGAAAATATGGGATAGGAGGAAAAAAAACCTCACCAAATCAAATAGAAGCTTAATTTACAGTTCTAGTAATCATTATCAATGGAAACACTTTGGTAGCAGTAATTTAAACAGAGTTGGTCTCTGAACAGAGCCAAATGAGAAAGCATTCCTTCTTTCGTCTGCTCCTTCCAAATGTACAGGACAGATTGCAACTGATGTCAGTGCAGTGATACGTTTTAACCACTTTATATTAATTTCTTGTGAACTTATCCATTTGATATAAACTATCCAGAGCTACCAATTTTGCTTGCAATTTTCTCAGTTTCCCCAATAAATTTGTAATTTATTTATTTCTACAATTTCCAAAAGCCAGGATATAAAATGAAGAGTCCTGCAAAACATGTACAGTAAGTAATTTTTTGATACTGTTAGAAATAGAAATTTTATTCTAAATATTTTTAATTAGAAGTTAGCATTACCATGTTTAACAGGATAAATGTACACTTGCTGCATTCCCAGATGTTTTAGATTACAATGTCCAGAATTCCTAGCAAGTATTTCAATGGGTAGCTCTCAGGCAATTAAATCTGAATTCTGTACATTCAAATGAATGGACTTTAGAATAAATTGCATATATTATTGTGGCCATTATATAAATATGTCTTTATATACAGTATATGTGTCTATATGTAGAATTATTTGTGACAGTAATATTAAAACAACATATATTTAAAATATATACAAGAGCATACACTAATTAAAAAAACATAAAATATGCCAACACTGAAATATATTTACCTGTCTATGTGGTCCAGGAAACCCTTCAGTCCCCATTGCTGAAGAAGCTGGGCTATCATAAGCTATAGGAATAGTGGGGCTACAATCAGTATGTTATTTGCTCATCAACAGACATTAGTAAAAAAAAAATCTAAAATGGCTTAATAGAGAGAAAAAAAAGACCATGTAATACAATCCTATAAATAGGATGATTATTCTCAATAAACTACTGCAAGTCCTTGTTCAGGTAATTGCTAGGAGTTAAGACTGACTCAAATAATTAAAAAAATCTATGCAGAACTGCAGCCTTGTAAAATTTATTTGAAACTCTACAATCATTTTTATAAATAGATATGCTAGGCACCGATACTATTCTGCTAATACCGTAGTATTAACAATAGTAAGTAAAAGTAGTAAGTAATAGTAATTTGGTGTTGTGTACTTTTGGGTAACGTTCAAAGCATCGTGTAATTCAGGCTTGTTCACAGCCTTATTAATACAGCTACAGAAGTGGAACAGAGAAAGGACTCACTGTAGAAAATCTAATATTATAGCCATAAGAGCTTTCAAATGCTCACAACTGTAAACAAGTTATAAAGTATTTTTTAACATGCTATTAATAAAATGAGTGAGAGAGTATTTTCTTTTTAAAATGGCCTAACTTTTCATCCTGTTGGTACTTTTTTCCATATCAAAAATTAAATTATTAAAACTATGCCAATCATACATAATATATAGGATTGAGGAATTATAAAAAATGAAGAGCTTTTCTTCAGTATATTCAGTTTTTAGACGATTCTGTAAATACATGGATGTTATATTAATGTTTGCGTCTAAAAGTTAAGATAGTATATCTTATATATAGTTAGAACCATGATAATTCTTACCTGGGTGAAGGTACTGGTGTGCATTGTGGAAACCTGTATATGTAGAATAACTCTATCAATTAATGGCTTGGGACCAGTTAGAAATCCAATTCGTAGCCTATGCAAATATAAAAATATACTTAAAATGCTTCTTTACATACACATAAAATGCCATGTCCAAAATATATATCCTAATATTCATATTGATTTTGAGGCAACAAAAGGGAATTATGAAAGTATCAGAAAGAGAAAAACAAATCAATTTTATAAAAGTTAATGAAGTAGGAATCTAGGTATTATGGAACAACTAAGATAAAGGAAATATTTGATACTGTTTCAGGAAAAAGATTAGTGTCATGAAAATTGAAGGACAGAAGATGTATACATGGAACAGCACTTGACTATTAAACCATGTAAGTCAATTTCAAGGAAGACTACAATAAAAATGTCTTTGTTCAAATTAAATTTATACCAGTAGCTTTAGGGATTTTCAAGTGTGAGCTTGGCCAGACAATTGAATGTCCAGCTATGGTGCAATTGAATTTACCCAGATGACAGGATCTTAGAAAAGGAGTCAGTCCTGATAACTCTCCCATCAATGTCCATTGAAAGAAAAGTTGGTGCCCAAGGCTTCAGGAAAGAAAGTAAAGGTTTGCTGTTAGTAACGAATACTTGCACATGGTGGCTCACAACATGCTATGGAAGAGTTAAAAAAAACCCCCCAAAACAATCCCATGTACACCCATTTTGAAACCTATTCATGCATCAAAACTGGGTTGCATCCAGTATTCTCCATCCAGGAAGAAACAGCAGTCAGAAATGGGTTAACTCCGTCTGTTAACTGCTTGGACTGAGTCTGCGAAATTGTTAAGCCATGCCTCTTCCTGTTGCTTGCCAGCTTTTTTAGATTCAGTTGAGCTGGACAGATATTTTTCTTTGAGCTGTACATTCCCGATTGCCTTTTTTCCTAGGAAAAACAGGTTGGAGATTTCTTTTATTTTTTGTTAACTTACCTTATTCCAGCGTGAAGGGCGATTCAGCCTGAGCCCTCTAAGGGCCGCAGAGCGGCGTGAAGTCTCGGCTGAGGACCTCTGGGCAGCTCTCACAGGCTTTGCCTCAAACAGCTGATCAATGGGGAGATTCGAGGCTTCGATTCCCCTGCAAGGCAAAGGCAGTACCCACAAGCTTGCTCCATAGCGCTTGCCCAGTGAATGTGTGGATCGGCATGGCTGAAGCAGCTTCAGGCAGCGCCCACGAGCCTGACTATGTAGCGCTGGCCTGTGCACCGTACGGAGCGGCGAAGAGGAGGCTTGGTGGCCATTTTGAGTGCCTTGTGGTTGTGGCGGCCATTTTGTGACCTCATGGAGGTCGTGGCCATTTTGGATCAGCTGCAGGGAGACCCGGTGGCCATTTTGATTGCACTCTGAGTGGGAGGTTCAGCAACGGATCCTCAGCTGCACATTTCAGCCTGGGTAAGACCGATCCGAGGCAAATTCCTCGTGGGCGCCCTCTCTACTTTATTCAGCCGGGAGTAGGTGTCATAATCATGCCCCTGTTGCCTGTGGGCACTGGTTCAAGAGACTTGGCTGGGGTGTGTGGCACTTGGGGTTGGGAACCCAATCATGCTGTTAGGCCTCCCCCTTTTTAACTGAGCATGGTGGGCCCTGTGAGTTCTCAGTATTATTGCAGTTGGGGACTTACTACCATTATTCATTGTGTCCATGTTCTCCTTGCAGGAGTTGGCACTATGGCTTCTTCGGCTTCAGGCGTTCCAGGTCCAAATCTGGATCTGGCCTTTCGGAACAAGACAGTGATCCAGGAGAAGGAACTTAGGGTTCTCAATCCCTTGGGTGGAGCAAGGCCTGTTCTCAAAGTCAGAAGCCTGCTTCACAGCCTTCAAGATCTTCTAAACCAGGATCCAAGCAAAAGCATAGCTCTTCTGGAAAGGCCTCCCAGGGAATTCAGAAGGAGACTATAACTAAGAGCAAGGATCCCCCTAGAGCTCAGGCTGCCTCTGAGGAGATGCAGGAGCTATCACCTATTCCGGAGGAAGCTCCATCTGCCTGGTCTCCAGATGGGGATTCTACACAAGCCCCTGCCTTGCCTGGTGATAGTGATCGTCTTTTTGGGGCAATGCCTTCTCTAGAACCTTCAGTTATTCCGTGGGAGCAACAAGTGGAACGCAGGTCTCCTCCCCTTGAGACATCCTCTACTCCCATTTCTGCATGCTTACAGCCTGGTCAGGCAGTTGCGTCTCAAATTCCTGACCATTTATCCACCTTGATTACTAATATCATAAGTCAGGGCATTGAATCATGGTTACAACGCATATATGCTACTATGGCTTCAGAGAGTTCCAGGGCTCAATCTGCACATCATAGGCATCGTGGGTTGGAATCTTCTCTTTGCTTCCAAGATCTGGAATGTTCAGAGACTTCTAGCCAGGGTTCCCTCTCAGAGGAAGAGATGCAACATGATATTGAGTTATCTGATGATGAGGCTCTGTCTCCAGATTAACCATCCTTTGTTGGGCTTTTCAGGCTTCACCTTTTCAGATCATTGCTGCACAAGGCCAAGGTTACCACTCATCAGGGCATGATCCAATCAACTCCTGGTACTGTCTTGGATCCTGCTGGCCCAAGTTTGTGGAACCCACCATTGAGTCTGAAGACGTTCTGCCCCCCAGACTTTTTCTGGACATGGTGCATAGACAGTGGGTTTTCCCTGGCTCAGGCCCTATTGCCAGCAATTTGGACAAGCGCCTGTATAACACTGGTTCTGATTTGATCAAGTCACTACAGGTTCCAGTGGTTGACTCTCCGGTGTGGCTCTGTTATCTCAATCCACTTTGCCTGGTCCTCTGGAGGAACATCTCCCTCTGGAAGATAAGAGATTGGAGCAATCTCTGGTCAAGGCGCATCAGACTTTGGGCTGGGCTGTTAAGGCAACTTCAGCTTCATCCTTTTTAACAGGGCTTTGTTGCTCTGGTTAAGGCAGTTACAGGACCGCCTTCCAGTCAAAGACATCAGGTCCCACCAGGATCTCAATAAGATTATGCCAGTGGTGGAATTTTCTGCAGACGTGACGCTGCAGACGTGTCTCGGTTTGCATCTAAGGCCATTGGTTCTTCCATCGCTTCTCGTAGTCTACTCTGGCTTCGCCAGTGGCAGGCTGACGCTAGGAACAAGTGGAAACTAGCTTCTTCCCCGTATACGGGAGAGAAATTGTTTGGTGAATCCCTAGATTCTATTCTAGTGGAACCTCGGACAAACACAAGATCATGCCTACCTTGACCAGACGGTCGGAGTCCCGACCGAGCCCTTATTTTCATCCCTCTTCCTTTCAGGGAACGGACAGTGGTTTTGGGAAGCAAAGATCGCAGAGACAATTTGCCTTCAGACAAGGTCAGGACAGACAGGGCAGACAGGGCACCGTTTTCCATCCGAACATTCCTTTCAGGCTGACGCTAGGAACAAGTGGAAACTAGCTTCTTCCCCGTATACGGGAGAGAAATTGTTTGGTGAATCCCTAGATTCTATTCTAGTGGAACCTCGGACAAACACAAGATCATGCCTACCTTGACCAGACGGTCGGAGTCCCGACCGAGCCCTTATTTTCATCCCTCTTCCTTTCAGGGAACGGACAGTGGTTTTGGGAGGCAAAGATCGCAGAGACAATTTGCCTTCAGACAAGGTCAGGACAGACAGGGCAGACAGGGCACCGTTTTCCATCTGAACATTCCTTTCAGGGTGGCAGGGGTTGTCCTTATCAGCGGTCCAAATGACTGCTCCTCCGAGCCTCCCATAGGGGGCCGGCTGGCTCTCTTTGCCAACCAGTGGGAGGATTCGACTTCAGATTCTTGAGTCAGGGAGACGGTATGGTCGGGCCTCTCCCTGGAATTTCTGTCCAACCCTCCGAGGTTGTTCGTCCGCTGTCCCATGTCACAAGACTAGGTGAAGAGGCATCTCATGGAGTCGGCCATAATACACTTGTTGGCCATTCAGCCAGTTCCGGAGGCAGACCACGGTCAGGGATTTTATTCCAGACTGTTCCTGGTTCAGAAGTCCTCAGGAGGATGGAGGGCAATTCTCGATCTCAAGACCTTGAACCATTACATAGTATATCGAAGGTTCAAGATGCAATCTCTCCACTCCATCCTGGAGTGCATCAGGAAGGGCGACTTCCTCACATCAGTGGATCTTATGGAGGCCTCTCTGCATGTTCCCATTCATCCCGATTTCAGGCAATTTCTCAGGTTCCAATTCGCGGGGAAACATTATCAGTACCCGGCGTTGCCGTTCGGCCTGTCTTCTGCCCCACGGGTGTTTACCAAGCTGATGGCAGCCTTGGTGGGCCATCTCAGAGCATTGCCTATCCGGATACAGTTCTATCTGGACGACATCCTCATCCAGTCCAGTTCAGAAGCCAGGGCCAGGGAGGACCTAGATCTCACCATTCAGGTTCTTCAATGTCATGGTTTTTCCCTAAACCGGTCAAAGAGACATCTGATCCTGACAACGTGTTTACTCCATCTTGGCGCAGTAATAGACACAGTGGAGTCAAAGGTGTACCTTTCACCAGACCGCCAATCCAGTTTAAGGGATCTGGTTGTCAAGGTCAGGTCACATCGAGCTTCTTCCCTGCTGCTTCTCTCCAAGCTGTTGGGAAAGATGGTGTCTTGTTTCAGCATCACGTCTCCATTTCTTCTTCAATTCCAACAAGCTCGAAGCAGCACGTTATCACTTCGAGTGGAGGTTCCACCAGCTGTCCAGTCCTCCCTCACATGGTGGTCTTCTGACACCATTGCCCAGGGTTGCAAGTTCCGGGAGCCTCATCGTTTCATCCTGACGACCGACGCCAGCCTCTTTGGCTGGGGAGCTCACCTCAGATCCCGCATGGATCAAGGTCAGTGGTCTCCGGAGGATCTTTCGCACAACATCAATTGGTTGGAGCTGCGAGCCATCTACCTGGCTCTCAAGAATTTCGAATCCCTAGTTTTGGACAAAGACATCTTAGTGCTGACAGACAATGTGGCCGCCAAGGCCCACATAAATCATCAAGGAGGGACTAGATCTTTGGCTCTGATGCAGGAAGCAGAGCGGCTGTGTTGTGGTCTGCCAGCAGCCTGCGGAGCTGGCAGCAGAGTCGGACAGCGATGAGGCTGAGGAAAAACATGGGCCAGTCTTGGAGGCTGAGGAAGGCCCGGATGAGGGCTCTGCGTCAGGCAGAGATGAGGCCAGGGCCATCGGGGAGTGAGGTGCGGACTCCAGAGCCTCCAGAGACTGATAGAAGTGAGGCAGAGGAACAGGAGGAACCTGTTCCTAATGCACGCATGAGAAGAGCTGCCAGAAGGTAAGAGCAGCTCAAGCAAAGAGGACAACTCGGGAGTAGGGCCAAGAGATGATTGGCCCCTCCCATAAGGTTTAAAACAGACCAGCAATGGCGTTTGGGCTTCGCTGGAAAACAACGTTGGTAGCTTCGTCCTCTTCTTCATCTTCGTCTTGCATTTATTTTTGTATCTGTGACTTCTGAACGTTTGCCAAGAAAGGCCTTTGGCAGTTTGCCTAATTGGACTAAGGTTTGCGATAGGACTGAGGAATTTGTGTTGGGAGAAATTTGCTTTAATTTGGTTGAATGACGCTGGGAATGAAGTAATTCTCAGATGTTTGAATAAAGTTTTTTTGTTTTTTCACTGACTGATTTTCCTACTACTTATTTGGGCCTGGATCACAACAGGTTGATACTATGGGCGGAGTCTCATCTGTCTTCCATCTGAGCGGACTACATTTTGGGAGTGGCGAACGTCCAGGCGGACTGGCTCAGTCGGACAGCAGTCGACCAGGCGGAGTGGTGCTTGGATCCGTCTCTGTTCAGGGATCTGACGGACCGGTTCGGCCTACCAGCAGTGGACCTGTTCACCACACAGGACAATCATCAAGTTCCAAGATTCTTCTCCTGGTTTCTGGCTCTGGAGGCGGAAGCGGTGGATCCATTGCGGAGCCCGTGGCCATCAGGGCTCCTATATGCCTTTCCTCCTCTTCCTCTGATTCCCAGAGTTATCCGGAAGCTTCTGGAGGAGGGGGCAGAACTTCTGCTTCTGGCCCCTCATTGGCCCAGGAGACCTTGGTTTGCAGATCTAGTGGCTCTCTCAGTGGACTGACCCTGGAGGTTACCTCGGGACAGGATATCCCTCAGGCAGGGGGTGTTAGTACACCCGGACCCTCCGTGGTTTCAACTAACTGCTTGGCACTTCAGCGGGTCCTTCTGAGGGGTGACAACTTTTCCTCCAGGGTCATCACTACTATCCAGGCTTCCCACAGGGATTCCACCAACCATGTCTATAATGCTACATGCAGGGCATTTTGTACCTGGTGCAAAAAAGGGGATCTGGTTTCCACTTCTGTTTCTGTGGTTCAGGTTTCAGAATTTCTTCAAAAGGGTTTAGATGATGGGTTGGCTCCTAATACTCTTCGGAGACAGATGGTGGCCCTTTCTCTCAGGTCAAGGCATCCAGTAATTAGACAGTTCCTCAGAGGGGTCACCAATCTCAGACCTCCTGTGGTCCATCGCTTTCCCATGTGGGATTTGAATAAGGTCTTAACTGCCTTTACCCGGGGTCCCTTTAAACCTTTATGAGAAGTTAGCTTAAAATTTTTTTGCTATAAGGTAGCCTTTTTAGTGGCTATCACTTCTGCTCAGTGTATATCTGAGCTGGCAGCTCTGTTCATCAGGGCAGATCTCTGTGTATTCCACTCTGACCGAGTGGTTTTCCCCTCGACCCTATGTTCCTTCCCAAGATAAACACTTGGTTTCATAGGACTCAGGAGTTGATCTTGCCCAATTTTTGCCCTGAGCCTTCCCATCATTTGGAACGGGTTTGGCATACATTGGACATGCAGAGGGCTTTCCACATATATATTAAAAGGACCTTTTCTCTCAGAGTCCCTTTTTGTTTCTTTTCAGCCTGCCACCCTTGGCTGTATGGTTATTTCCCCCACATCGGGACGTTGGATCAGGGCTTGTATCTCTATAGCTTATGAGGCCCAATCCTTACCTGTGCCCAGGCGTATTACTGTTCATTGACCCGTAGTGCGGCTACTTCAGCAGCTTGGGGTACGCAGGCCTCTCTGGAAGACGTCTGCAGGGCAGCTACTTGGTCTTCTCCTTCTCCCTTTGTACGTCACTACAAACTTGATTCTTACGCCTCGGCTGAGGCTGCTTTTGGCAGATGGGTTCTGTAGAGGGTTCATTCTGACCTAGAACCACCCAATAGGACAAGGCTTTGGTATATCCAATTCCTGACTGCTGTTTCTTCCTGGATGGAAAATGGGCGTTGGTTATTACCTGATATGCCCTTTCTCAGCTTAGAAGAAACAGCAATCAGTCCCGCTGGGTTATTCATCCAGTCCTGGGATGTGGGAGGGTAGGGCTTTGTTCTTTTGTCTTTACAGCTCATCATGTCAGTCTGCGTTATCGCCTTTGTCAAAAAGCTGGCAAGCAACAGGAAGAGGCATGGCTTAACAATTTTGCAGACTCAGTCCAAGCAGTTAACAGACGGAGTTAACCCATTCCTGACTGCTGTTTCTTCTAAGCTGAGAAAGGGCGTATCAGGTAATAACCAATGCCCATTTCCATTCGGGTAGCAGGATTTCCCATTATACTCCTACCCATCTCAATATCTGTCCCAAATTTATAACCACGTATGTACAAGAAGTGGCATATTTGGCAATGGAGAATTACTATTATAAATGATGCCTCTTGACCGTAATATATTATCAAGATACAGAAAGTCTAAACAGAATGTTTTGGACTAGTGTTTTTTTCTTAAATTGAAATGTGTGTAGATGAAATCACAATATGTTACTCATATTTTTAATAACTGATAAAAACTGTGATATTGCTTACCATATAGACTGTAAACATAATGATACTCTCTTATAGATACTGTTGTGGCTTGAAATGCATATGTACAAGAAGTCTATGGTATACCTTCATGTCTGCAGCTTTGAAAACAGCATCATAATTAATGGAAAAATATATTCTACTGACTGGAAATAGTATGACAAATCGTAACACAATTTATAAAGTATCCAAAGAATACAAATTCATGCATTTTTTGCTGTGGCTTCTGATTCAAAAACAATTGACAAAAACTCACCTTGTTAAATTGAAGGAAATAATATGGATCATCTTCTATTATAAGGAAATCATACTGTCTTGCAAGCTGAAAGAAATATATACACCTATATTCACACACACAAACAAAATACTAAAAACAAAACAATTGTTTCATAATCATATATTATTTTTACTGATTAGCTCTTTTCTATTGTTAAAATATTCAGTTATTTTCAGTTGGGGAAATTCTGAAGTCTGTTTCAATTTACTTACTGAAATCAACATTGTTCCCAAAACCTCAGTCAAGGCATACAATGGGAATCCCATAGAGATGCCCACTAATGGCAAAGCACATTATTGTACAAATTAGAAAACTAATCCAAATCCAAATATAATTTGATTAAGACCAGTTCAACCTAACTAACTCTGAAAAGGGTAATTGTATAAAAATTAGAAAAAAGGAAGTAAATTCAAATTAATATTAGGAAATATGATTGAACAATAGAAATTGTATGTTCGGATTTATGGCAAAATTGATGCTGTGGGGTTTTTGATGATTGTCCAGATGAACTCTTATCCCTAACTCTAATCCCTGATAATCCTAACTACTGTGAATGATTGGGAAAAAGATCTAGAAGAACAGATTTCCCAGGCCTGATTTAAAAAGTATTCTCATACTTTTCAACCTTTGAAATCAGATAGAATTGTTTCATTGAAAAAAACAATCAACACAAACCAAAGAAAGCATATGCATGTTAATTTCCCCCAGAAAAATTAATATGGATGTGGATATATAGATATGATATAAATTGGACAAATAAGTAATCTTATTAAATAGATTTGTTCTCTTATTGAATACACAAATAAGCAAGGCAACATTATTTTATATCTAACATATACTGACATCACAGATTGCCTTTTGAAATGTGTGTGTTTTAGTTTGCATATTATTATTCTGACTTTCAGAGCAAGCCTTTCCTATGTGGCTGATAATAAACAGTCATTTATTTTAGACTGAAGCCTAATTTCATCTTAGATTAAATGATATAAAATTGTGTATAGAGACCACATCATTTACTGAATGGTTATACCTGATAGATCTCTTTCTTGCGTTCTGTTGTCAATGAGGCTCCTGTTGGATTGCCACCATTAGGAATTGTATATAGAAATTTTGGGGTATCATTCTTGAGCTTTTTTACATCTTCTGGATCCCACCTGGAAAGAACTTCTTTCAAAGCTTTTGGAATCATACCATGCTGGTCACTGGGCACATTTATGATGTTACAACCCAGCGGTCTAAGCTATTTTAATAAAAGAAGAGACACAAGCATTTATTGTACACATGCATTCTATTTTCAGCTTTTGATAAACTAATGTCTAAACTTGCTATAACGTTCTCATATTCCTGTAAACTAAATCATCCATTCTTATTTTACATCTCATTGGTCATCATTAGAAAATATATATTAAAATAATAATAATATTCTTAAAATATGTTAGAAAAATTGCTCAGCTTTGATGTATATTTTTCCTACTGCGATTTGTCTTTTTCTCCTGTTGGGTTTCTAAAGGGTGGTTCACAAGATATGTGACAAGACAATATAGTATAGGATCTGGTTAGGCAAAGGTTATATGAAATTAGTTTACTTTAGTCTTATCCAATAAGACATATTTGGCCTTCTCCAAATATGTTGAGATTGCTGAGTAGGAATTCTGAGAACTGAAGTCTGCGTGGTAATATTCATTATGCAGGACATTATTTATACGGAGCAGGTCAGCTTTTTGATTTTTAGAATTTCATTATATGCATACAATGATGTCTGCAGGGGCAGTTCAAAACAAGACGGAAGTTGTGGCATTTCAGCTAAAGTCTCCCTGTTTTTATTTATATGCAATGTCAATGTGACCTAGTCACATCGTATTTGCTACTATAATAGGTTAAATGGATTGTCTGTTTCCTACATCATATTTCATATTATATATTTAAGCATATATTAAAGATTTAATTATGTAAATTATAACATTATCTGCACTGTATGAGATCATTAGATAATCAGGATTGGATACAGATGCACAAACATTCAAATTTGTTCCTTTGAAATGTATAGGAATGCTCCTAGTTCCATTTTTCCCAGTCTGGTACTCTCCCAGTATGCTCAGACTACAACTCCCAGGCTTCTCAGTTAAAATGAAGCTATACTGGTCGGAAGTAGTGGTAAAAGTATTAGGGAGGGCTGTTACTATCTTCCTCTCATCTTTGACTAGGTGAAACATGAACAATTTACATCAATAAAAGAAATGACATCTGTCTCATATCTAGCAATAAGATCAAAATTTCAATAATATTAATGGAGTGATTAAAGAATAATAGAATGTGTAAGCAATCACAGCAAAAGTTTAAAAAAATCTAAATCATTTAAGTCATAAATGAATTTTATATTTTATTTGAATTGTACAATGAAAAAACACTGCAAGAAATATATTGTCAATGTTTTCTAACTTTTGCATGCTTTTTTACTCTTTGGTTTTCTGGCACTCCTGCGCACATGAAGACCAGCTGGTTGGTGCGCATGTGCCCATTGGAAACTGGAAGCTCAGCTTTTTGGTACGCACATGTGCGCCAGGGAGCTCTTGAGAAACCAGCTCTTCTGGTTTCTGGCGCTCTGTGCACGTGAAGACCAGCTGGCCAGTGCACATGTAACCCGGAAGAGCAACGGCCGATGGCTGGTGTGCCCAGAGAGATGGCTTTGCGTGCCATTTCCAGCACATGTGCCATAGGTTTGCCATCATGGTTATAGAATCTGAAAAGCTACAAAACTGAAGGATAATTATTCACCACTTTGAAAGTTAGTTCAGGAAATGCAAATTAGATTAATTTTTACTGGAAATAATTTCCCCCCCTTCTTTCCTAGTTTAGCAAAAATCTAAGAAATGGCAGCCTGGTATAAATGGAAGCCACCCCCTAAATATGTAGAAGCAAAATTATATCGTTTTAGCATCACTCCAGAACTGTGGAATACTCACAGCAGCTAATGTCCCAGGATAAGTGGGGGCATCCAAAAGAATGTTATCTCCAGGATTAATAAGCATTTCAAACACCTAAAAATATATAGGATAGTAATTTTTCCTGCTGCAGACAAATATGACTCTTGATAATAACAGAGATAGAGAGATAATTTTTAAATCACAAAAAGTTTAAAAAGTTTGGTATATACAGTAGTAATACAAAACACAAGAGGAAGGGGAAGGATAAAGAGGAAAGAAAACTGTTAATTGTAGTAAATTGTTTAAAAACCAAAACCAATTATGCACATACCAAAATTAAAGAAATTTAAAACATTGTTCCATTAGAATTCATTTTTGGTTCTTTAAGAATGTAAATATATCTGTCAAATGGCTTCATAGTTTATCTATACAACTGCTTACTTCATATTTTAAAATTTTTATGGGATTACATGTAATAAACTTTTATCTTCTGCACAAGTTTGTGAAAAGGCACATCTCTCTAACGGAAGATCTCACTGAAATAAGTAGGATCTACAATGGCTTTACTGAAGTGTCCCTTCTTACTACTGCATTCATTAATATGTGAGCTGAGAAGGAAGAGATTAAACAGAGATATGTTTGTAAAGTTTATAGTAAACACTAGTGATACCTGTAATAGGAAGAAGAAAATAAGATAACCTGGAACTAAAGACAAGCTATCTGTAAGGGTAAGCAATTTGACGCCCCCCAAGTGTTCAGGATTGTACTTGCATAATTCTTACAAGTCCTACATATCTGGAAGATAAGGCCATTGCAACTTTTTAAAGAGTCACAGAAGTTATATAATTATGCTCACTGTACATTACAGTTCATTTTTCTTACTTTACATAGCCCTTCTTGGCTTCCAGTAGTGATACACATTTCCATTTGTCCTTCCTGAGGACTGTAGTCAACCGTTGGAGGGTTATGGGCAGTCTTTTGCAAATCCTTCAACCAGGACAACAGTTCTGGAATGCTAAACATGATTACATTAGTAAGGTGTATCGTGCATTCTTTCATAAAATTTTCATTCTTTTTGCATTTCTTAGACAAATCTAATCTACCTTTTAATTCTTTTATTATGCAGTCACTAATCATTCAAATAAAAGAATTAAGTATCTTCCTTTAGATCAGTGATGGCGAACCTTTTAGGGATTGAGTGCCCAAATTGCAACCCAAAATAAAGTGCCAACATGGCAATTTAACCTGAATAATAAGGTTTTGTGAGGAATTTCAATCACTCTTTCACATCTTGACTTCTCCCTGGTGGCACTGGATTTCTTTAAAGCACAACTCAGGAATGATGGGAGTGTAGTGCAGTAGCCTCTGGAGGGCCATCACATCCTTATTCCTTCCTTTTCCTTCCTCCCTCCCTCCCTCCCTCTCCTTCCTATCTTCTCCTCTGATTTCACCCTTCCTTCAATTCTGTATATTATGGTTCGTTATTGTTAGCATTTATTAAAGAATGCTGTGTAGCTTAGAAGCTCTCAGCAAAAATAACAGCAGCTGATGTTTGTGGCTGAAGCTATCCTGGGCTGTTATTTACACACACACAAACACACCTATTTTTATTCCACTTTCCCTCGGTCCTTGGGAAAGGAATGGCATCTTTTCCCCATACCCGTCTTTAATAAACCCTAACCCCCCTTGCAGTCTTTTAGCTACTATTGTCCCACCTTGTTTCTACCTCTCCTTAAAACGAGGCTAGGGAAGAAAGTCGGGAGGGGGGAATCTAAGGGGGAGGGAAGAAGAGACCCAGGCAGATCCCTCTCTGAATAGCCTCCTGCCCAGATTTCAACTGATTTCCTCTCCGATCCTCCAATGAACAGACCCCACCCCTCCTTTTTGGACTCTGGACTGCTGGGCCTTTATTTTCCCCATTTATTGGGGGAAATTGGATTTTTATTGGGTCTTCCCGCTGCCCCACACCAAAAGGAAAGCCAGCTGGGCTTCTCCTCCTAGAAGCTCCCATATTCTTCCCCCTGCTCCCTTCTCCCTACCCCCCCACTCAATCCCACTTTGGGACAGAGGACTGGGCACTGGAAACACATGTTGGGACAATGTGGGAGTGCACCTTCTGATCCGCTGGTGCTCGGCCCACAACTCTCTGCGTTCCTCCAGGCCTGGTTTGCTGAGGAGGGGGAAAGCAGCCCTGACGCCTCCGCTGACCCCCCTCCATGGCTCCAGCCATTGCTGCCCGGCTTTCTCAAAGGCGTGCTGCATTTCAAAGGCGGCAGCTCGCATCTCGAGGTGCTGAACAGTGTCCCGCTGCGAGACCTGGGTCAGGCATCTCCACTCGCCAATGGGGATGCTTCTGTCGGGCTAGGCCCCCCTTCCTGCTCAGCACTCAGGAGGGGGAGGGAGCGCTTCCCCCTTCTTTCTCTTGGCCCCATTGTCGAGGGAGGAGAAAGGCCAGGCTTGGGGGATGAACCCCACCCCACAAGATCCATCCCCACCGTTCTCTCCCAGCCCTTTCTGCTGGTGGCAACAGCAAATGTACCGCGGTAAAGGTGGAATCCTGTTGCCGTGCAAAGGCAAGTGCAGGGGCGCTTTGTTCCTGTACTAAGGCTTCACCCATCGCCACTGCCACGACAGGCGACACCTCTTTCATCCCTCTGCTGCGACAGGGAGCCACAGCAGAGGGGTGAAAGAGCCACATGGGTCACATTGTGGTTTCATCTTGTAATGGGCTTCAGGAGGAGGATGTGACCCCGACTCCCCCATTGTGAAGCATGCAAGTGAAAAGGTTCACTCAATCAATTCCAAGTTCATGATATCTTTTTCTTTCACGAGAGAGAAATTAGAATTGAGTGAAATGCGATTGGGGCTGGGCTGGAGCGACTGCATGCCATGTCTACGAGGGAGGGCTACGAGGGAGATGGCGGGAGCTAATCCAGTAACTTTCCATCCTGGATTTTCCTGGGCCGCGATGAGGTATTAGGCCGTTTTGAGGCCGGCCCAGCAGCGTCCCAGAGGCCCCACAATGACCTGGTGGTGGCTAAATTGGGGAGCGGTGTGACCAGGGAAAGACCTGGGGGTGACTTGGGGGACCGGAAGATGACTAAGGGGTGTTTCCCCCCCCGGGCACTTTTGTGCTGCTTCCCTGCTCTCTCCTTGGCTGGCTTTCAGGCCTAGGACAGTCACTCGCTACTCTGCCCACGTCCAGCCTGCTGGAAATTATCATCTTTTCATCTGCTCTCCACTTTACCATCTCCCGATATGGCCGCTGCACTGACTTCGTAGACTGACTTCTGTTCCTGGCCACATGGATTGGCGTTGTTCCTTCTTCTCTCCCTAACTGGACAGAGAGTTATATCTTGGGATATGAGTATTGAGGGAGTGGGCTTCTGGTTGCTATCTTAACATCAATGCCATCGACGCCTTGGACTATCTTGAGACTCCTCCCATTGCCATGAAAGGGCAGTGGAGCTTTCAAAAGTACTAATACCTAAGACTTATTTGTTCTCTCTGTTGGTCTTCTAAAACATCATGGTCGACCCCCTGGTTATAGCCCATCATTTACCCCCGGTATCAGATGTATTCAACAGCTGAGCTCCTTGGGCTGCGAGACTCCCCCCTCTTGCAGGTTTGGCCCTCTACCCTATTGAGGGCCTACCTTGATGACAGGTCTTGGAACCCTGAGAGGTGGCATTTAACGAAAGCTTGTGTTAAGTTTTTAAGGGGTTTTGGGAAGCGGTGGGAAGGACCTGGGGGGTGTCCACAGAACCTCAGAGCGGCAGAGTGGGTCTGAGGGTCATGGCGGGAGAAGGGAGGGAGGAGGTTTAGATAGGGAGCCGGGGGACGAGGTGAAGGGCTATTCCATCAAAACAGTGGGTGGGAGGGGCAGATATGGTGGGCGCAGGGGGCCATATCATGTTCGGGGAGTATGCACTCGCTGCTTACGAGCGGTGGCATGCTCCGGCCCTCAAGACGCTTCCTGTATTCCAAGTTGTGCAGAGTCTCAGGGCCCGAACCTTCGGCTGTTGTTGTGCAATGTCAGGTCTGCGACTAATAAAGCCCCCCTCATTCATGATTTAGTTCAGGAGGGGTGTGTGGACCTGGCAGGGATCACGGAGACCTGGTTGGGCCACGAGGGGGGGGTTCCCCTCGTGGAGATGTGCCCACCAGGCTTCCATGCATTTCATCAGCTGAGGGCCCAGGGGAGGGGCGGGGGGGGAGCGGTGATTATTAAGGAAAGTCTTAGTCCGAGGGAGGCCACTGTTCCTCAGGTAGCCGGTTGTGAATCTCTCCTTGTGAAGTGGGGTCATGGGGTGCAGATGGGTTTGTTGACTGCATACCTGGCTCCCTGCCACGTGGCAGCAGCCCTGCCTGAGCTGCTCGACATAATAGCAGTGGATACCCCCAGGCTTCTAGTCATGGGGGATTTCAACCTGCCATCCATGGACCTGACCCAGTTAGTTCATGACCCCACCCACATTGGGGGACACACGCTGGACTTGATTTTTGTCTCTGGTCAGTGGTTGAATGATCTCACAATAGGGGACCTAGTTATTAAGCCCTTGTCATGGACAGATCATTCGCTTCTTCAGCTAGACTTTCAGACCGCTTCCCCACGTTGCAGGGAGACGGAACCGACCAGGTGGTTCCGTCCCAGGCGCCTGATGGACCCTGAGAGGTTCCTGACAGACCTTGGGCCATTCCCAGAGGCTCTGACTCACAACTCAACTGAGGAACTGGTGGCCGCCTGGGATAGGGCGGCCGCTGGAGCCTTGGACCGCGTCGCGCCTTTGCGGCCTCTGACTCGGTGCCGATCTCAATCAGTTCCTTGGTTTTCCGAGGAGCTGAGGGAGATGAAGCGCCGGAAAAGACGCCTAGAGAGCAATTGGAGGGCCAGTCGTACCGAATCTGACCGAACACTGGTGAGATCTTATATCAAGGCCTACCTCGTGGCAATAAGAGTGGCGAAATCTATTTATTTTTCCACTCTTATAGCATCTGCAGAGAACCGCCCAGCGGCCCTGTTTAGGGTGACCCGCTCCCTACTTCAAGTGGGAGCGAGGGAGGACCCCTTGCAGTGGGAGCGAGGGAGGACCCCTTGCAGTGTAGAGCTGAGGATTTTGTGCAATATCTGCATGATAAAATCGCTCAGATTCGGGATGGCCTGGACTCCGACTGGGTAGATTCGGCATGATGGGGGTGAGTCTTGAGAGTGTTATCTGGGAGGAGTTTGATCCTGTGGCTCCTGAGGACGTGGCAGGATTTTGGGGAGGCTTAACACTACCACGTTTATTAGACCCGTGTCCCTCCTGGTTGGTGCTGGCCTCCCAGGAGGTTACACGAGGCTGGTTTCAGGAGATTATTAACGCTTTATTGAGTGAGGGTGTCTTCCCATCCACCTTGAAAGAAGTGGTAGTGAGGCCCCTCCTCAAGAAGCCTTCCCTGGACCCAGCTGTATTAGCTAACTACTGTCCTGTCTCCAACCTCCGCTTCGCGGCGAAGGTTATTGAGTGTGTGGTGGTGTGACAACTTCCTCGATTCCTGGATGAAGCTGTCTATCTAGATTCATGCCAGTCGGGCTTCAGGATGGGTTACAGCATGGAAACGGCATTGATCACATTGGTTGATGATCTCTGGAGGGCCTGGGACAGGGGTTGCTCCTCTGTCCTGGTCCTCCTAGACCCCTCAGCGGCTTTTGATACCATCCATCATGGTATCATGCTGTGTCGGCTGGAGGGGATGGGAGTGGGGGGCACTGTGTTACGGTGGTTCTCCTCTTTCCTCTCTGACCGTACGCAGTCTGTATTGACAGGGGGACAGAGGTCGACCTCGAGGCTCCTCACTTGTGGGGTGCCGCAATGGTCAGTCCTCTCGCTCCTCCTGTTCAACATTTATGTGAAGCCGCTGGGTGAGATCATCCGTAGCTTTGGGGTAAAGTATCAACTGTATGCCGACGACACGCAGTTGTACATTTCAACCCCAGGTCACTCCAATGATGCCCTTGATGTGATGTCCCGTTGCCTGGAGGCCGTGCAGATCTGGATGGGGAGGAACAGGCTCAGACTCAACCCCTCCAAGACTGAGTGGCTGTGGTTTCCGACGTCCCGATATAGCCAGTTAGAACCATCATTGGCTATTGGGGATGAGATCTTACCCCCCTCAGAGAGGGCTCGCAACTTGGGCATCCTCCTGGACTCACGGCTGTCGTTGGATGATCATATGACGGCCGTAGCCAGGGGGGCCTTTTATCAGGTTCGCCTGATCTCCCAGTTGTGTCCCTTTCTGGATCGGGACGCCTTGCGCAGAGTCACCCACGCCCTCGTCATTTCCCGTCTGGACTATTGTAATGCTCTCTACATGGGGTTCCCCTTGAGAAGCACCCGGAGGCTCCAACTGGTCCAGAATGTGGCCACGCGAGTGATAATGGGGGCGACCCGCCGCTCCCATGTAACACCTCTCTTGCGCGAGCTGCACTGGCTCCCGGTGGTCTTCCGGGTGCGTTTCAAGGTGTTGGTTACCACATTTAAAGCGCTCCATGGCTTAGGGCTTGAATATTTACAGGACCGCCTGCTGCCACTGACTGCCTCCCACCGACCGATACGCTCCCACAGAGAAGGCCTCCTCAGGGTGCCGTCGGCCAAACAATGTCGACTGGCGACTCCCAGGTGGAGAGCCTTCTCTGTGGGGGCTCCTGCCCTATGGAACAAATTGCCCCCGGATATACGAGGGATTCCCGACCTCCGTGCCTTCCGTCGTATGCTGAAGACCCTGTTATTCCAACAAGCTGGTCTGATGGGACAATAATTTTAATTGGGTTTTAAATATGGGTTTTAATATGGTTTTATAAGGGTTTTAGAATGGGAATTTTAAATTCAGCCAAAATTGAATTATTTTAATATGGTTTTTAAATTTGTCTTGTATATTGTTTTATTATGGCTGTTCACTGCCCTGAGTCCTTCGGGAGAAGGGCGGTATAAAAATATAATATAATAAATAAATAAATAAATAAAATAAATAAATGTCTGGCACACGTGCCATAGGTTTGCCATCATGGCTTTACATCTTGGTTAAAACACTCTGATTTACCACCAGCTTTTGCGACTTACTTAAAATACATCCTAGCTTAGACTTACTCTTGCAGTTGTCATTACCATTACTTTCATTACCGCTATTTAGTGATAGTAAAAATCTGATGGTTAAAAACAATCCAAGCTGCATCTCTTAATTTACAAATGTTCTTTGAAAGAATCAAGTCTAAGTTGCTCTTTGAAAAATAAATCTACAGGGGCACTGTGGATTTCAGGAGAAGACTGTTCTATTGGGACAGATTCAAAAGTCTTGAAGCCTTTTGGAGCCAAATAGGATGGGTAGAATGCCTCTGATGGAGATGGCCCTATCCTGAACCTAAGTAATCCTCATAACTAATGCAACTTCTGTAATATTGGTGTAATTCTGCAATAGTGATTTTCACCTGCTACCATATAAGCCATTGCATTTGTATCACCTGAGTAGTCTTCAAGAGCAAATTCAATCAGAGTAGGTTGCAACTGTTCATGTTTGAATTAATAAGAGAATAAATAAGATGAGAGTGTATTTTAGGAGGAGCCCTCTTATTCTACCCCCTTACTATATTCAACAGCACAATATCAGCAGTACAATCCTTCAAGTTTTGGGGTTCTATAATCTCCCAGGATTTGAAATGGACACCCAACATTAGAACCATTTTTTAAAAAGCACAACAAAGAATGTTCTTCCTGGAGACTGCTCCAGGAGCTATTGATACAATTTTACAGAGAAATTATTGACTTTGTCATTTGTACTTTTATACTTGTCTGGTTTGATATAGCAACCAAACAGGATGGGTACAAACACAAACAGATAGTTAGGACTGCAGAAAAAACAATTGCAACCAGCCTGCCTTCCATAGAATACCTCTATATTGAATGGTCAGAATAACGTTATAGGGCATTGCATGCCAAAACAACTAGACAGAGACAGCTTCTTCCCTTGTGCAATCACTCTGCTGAACATCTAATTCTCACAGTACTATCTAATGTCTATGTACATTTACCCATGTTATATGGCTGTAGCATTATTATCATCTTTTTTACTACCCCCTATTATTGGTATTATTATGATTACGATTACTCTGTTGCTTTGCATGTACACAGAGCTTCTGCACTAGAAGCACACTGCTTGTGTGTCTAATCACATTTGGCGAAATACAGTATTCTAATTCTAATGATTATCATTAAAATCTCCCACTCTAAAGACATCTGCAACTGGTGTACTAGCTTACGCTGGACAAAGACCCTCCATAGCTATATTTTCCACTTTGATTTAAAAGGATTGCCCAAGTTGTGGACCTGCTGCTCCAAGAGAATGCAGTGTTGTGAAGTAGGGATCACAAGACAATCTGCTAATTTCTGGATAAGTAAAGTATCCATTTTTGCCTTATTTCCCTATCTTACCTACATTAAACATTTTCAGAGAGGTCAAACAATGGAAAGAAAGCTCTACAGTAGATAAAGGAGACTATCTCTCCTGCCCCCACATTTGGAAATTTTTTTTTATGGAATTTGTGGTTTCAAAATCACAACTTTTATTTGCCATTAAAATACCCTGCTGAAGCAGAATACTGGAGAGCTCTCTTCATCAGCTCTTCCTTGATTTCAACTCTTGTTTCATCTTTAATTATAATGGTAGCGGTTTTGAAAGGAAACGTGTTGGAATTTGGTGCTCCTCCAGCCAGAGAAATTAATGATGGGGGAGACTGCTGCATCAATTCAGCTAGAGTAAAAGAACACACAAAAAGAAAACTTAAATCATACCTGATATGATTAGTGCTACTAGTTTGAGTTGCAAAAATCCAGACTGTTATGAGATAGCAATAAAGAAACCCCAATGTTTTGTTGTCCCCTAGGTGTCATTTAGATTTTTGCCAAATCTGGTAGCCTGTGTGGACATTTTTTTAAAATAGCTGCCTAGTTTTCTGCACTTTTTAATTTATGTATTCACTTATCTAGAAAGCTGATAATATGCAAAGTACCATCTTCCATGACACATTTTCAGAAATAATGAACTTCTACACTTTATATGAAACAAATTTTGGAATAAAAAACTCCAAGAAGACTCGCTCACATAATTGTTTCCTATGAAATTTCTGAGCATTGTTATCTCCCCCCCCCCAAAATTGTCTTCTTGGAAATAAGTGGCAAAGATACCATGGTACCCTTTCTTCTGAATGGGAAGCTCTCTTATGTCAGCTATTTTGTGGGGGGAAAATCACAACAGTTTACAAATTCCAGAAGTGCCCACTTCCATATATAATGTCTTTTTAATAATCATATCTATGACAATCCCTAACTAGAACTTGGGGAAAGTCTGAAGAATTAATTGAAAAATATATACTTACTGAGGACTCTTATTGGAGATGCTTTTCTTGCTGCACTTACAGCAGTAATGAATCGTGAATAATTCATGCTTAATGCACCAAGTAGCAAAGTCAATCTTCAAAATAAACTGGATATAGCTAAAATCAAGACAAATAAAAATAAGCACACAAAATGTATGCTTTAAAATACTATTATCTGCAACAAGCATTTAAAGAAATCATACCGTAACATTCAAAAGAGAATGGGTTGCATCTATCATTCATTACTTAAACTTTATTTGTTCAAAATATTTCCCTCAAAAAATATTCCTGTTAAGAGAAATAATTTTGGAAAAAATATTACCAAATATTCAATGTCAAGATACACAGCATAAAATAGTAAACATTCAGTGTAAGATATACAATACGAAATATTAAAATTAATGATAATTTTCATGCTGTTTTTCATAGAGTTGAAAGCCTCTTATTTACATTACCACCATTTTCTTTTCTTTTTTTTTTTTAATACTTTATTGAATTTTCCAATTTTTAAAAAGACAATGTACAATCACAATCTTGATCCGAGGTGCAATGTTTACACATTTCATAGATCAAACATTAAATGAATTCCATCCATAGCTATACAATATACAGTTCTATACAATTCTCTACATTTCTATACAATTAAGTCCATTTCGGGTGTCTAACAAATCGTAGCCTATTATCATATTTTTATCCTATTCTTTAACCAGTTATACCAAATTCCCCATACTTCGTAGTACTTAAAGTTCTCTTCATTTTTTAGCTCGCTCATCAATTTAGCCATCTCTGCGCACTCTAGAATTTTATTTATTAATGTTTCTTCAGAGGGGGTAGAGTTGGATTTCCAGAGTTTCGCAAAGGCTAATCTAGCGCAGTAATAATTTGAATTGCCAGTTGGGTTTTATTGTTGTCGAGACCATCTTCAATCATACCTAAGAGGAAGGATTCCGGGGCCAGGGCTATCTCTTGTCCCATTATTTCCGAGAGCCAGAGTCGGATCTTTAACCAAAACTTTTTGGTCTCAGGGCAAGTCCACCACAGATGGTAAAAGGTGCCGACCGTCTTTCCACATTTCCAACATAAAGCAGAGGAATTTGGAAATATTTTGGCCAGCCTGTCCGGGGCTAGGTACCACCTATGCAACATTTTGTAGTGATTTTCCCTGAATGTTACCGATTTCGTTATTTTGAGATTTCTGTTCCAAGCTATCTCCCAGTCATTGAAATTAAGGCCATATCCTAAATTTTTCTCCCAAATGCTTAGCTGATTTTTAGCTATCTTCTCGGCTCTATCCTCATCTAATATAAAGTTATAGATTTTCGATAGCATTTTCTTATCTGGTCCCCAAATAATTTTGTCAAAATATCCATATTTCATTTCAATACCACATTTATCTCTATCTTCTTGAAATCTAGACTTAATCTGAAGATATTTCCACCAATCCAGAATAAACCCCTGGTCCCTCAGTACTTCCAAGGGTTTGAGCTTCCCTTCTTCATCCAAGATATCCTTATATGTGCCCATTTTATAGTTCCCTCTTCTATTTGGGGCCACTAGAGCATCCATAATCGACAACCAGCTAGGAACCTTGGTATATATCTTCTGTCTAATTTCCAGCCACGTACGAATCAATGTCTCTCTAATTTTATGTTTATAGAAATGAGTTTTCTTCCTATCCTTTATGTCCCAGAGGTAAGCGTGCCATCCTTCAAGGAGATCGTGTCCTTCTAGTGTCAAGATTCTACCTTCTTGTAATTTGATCCACTCCTTTATCCAAATTATTTTTGCCGCCTTTTGATATAATTCCCAGTCAGGGAGCCCGAACCCTCCCAAATTTCTTTTCCCTTGAAGTGTCTTGAGAGAAATCCTCGATTTCTTACCCTCCCACAAAAAATTCCTGATATGTTTATTCAGATCCGAAAAAAATTTTTTATCTAGTGATATCGGTATATTTTGAAATAGAAATAGAAATTTCGGTAAAATATTCATTTTGATCGCCGCAATTTTACCAGTCAGGGACAATTTAAGCCTCCTCCACCTATCAAGGTCTTGATTAGTTTTCTGCAATAAAGGGATATAGTTATCATCTTTTAATGAAGAGAGTCTCGCCGTAATCCATATTCCCAGATATTTTATCTTCTTAACTACCTGGAGGCCTAATAAATCTTCTAATTCTTTCGTTTGTAGGTTTGTCATATTTTTCACAATTATTTTGGTTTTGTTCTTATTAAGTTTAAGGCCCGCGACTTCTCCATAATTCTGAACTTCCTGCATTAATTTTGAGCCGGTGTCTAATGGGTCTTCTATTATGAAGGCAACGTCGTCCGCAAAAGCCTGTGTTTTAAATATTTCCTTCCTAATCTTCAAGCCTTTGATATTTTCATTAGTTCTAATCCTTCTAAGTAAGACCTCTAATGCTAGAATGTAAAGTAAGGGGGATAGGGGACATCCCTGCCTGACTCCTCTTTGGATCTGAAATGTCTGGGTTCTGCCTCCGTTAACTAATATATTTGCCCTCTGATTTTGGTAAATATTCTCTATCATCCTCCTAAAGTTAGTCCCGAATCCCATTAGATCTATTTGGTTTATCATGAAGGTCCAATTCAGATTGTCGAATGCCTTTTGGGCATCGACAAACATTAAAGCCATCTGTTTTCCAGGGTGTTGTTCATAATATTCAATGGTATTTAGGACTGTTCTCAAATTGTCTCTAATCTGTCTCCCTGGGAGAAAACCATTTTGATCCTTATGTATCCATCGGTTTAAAATTTTCTTGAATCTCTCCGCTATTATAGTCATAAATAATTTGTAATCTGCGTTAAGCAGTGAGATAGGTCTATAGTTGGAGATCTGCTTCGGGTCGGCACCTTCTTTCAGAATGATCGTCAGGTACGCTTCCCTCCAGGAGTCTGGGATTGTTATGCCAGCAATAACATCATTTAGAATTTCTAACAATTCCAGTTTCAGAGCATCATCAAATTTTTGATATAATTCTCCGGGGAGACCATCAGGGCCTGGGGTTTTGTTCTTCTTTATTTTGGATAAGGCGGTTCTTAACTCCCCTATGGTGATCTTTTCATTTAACATTTCCTTTTCTTCTTCCGGAATTTGAGGAAGGTTGGCTTCCAACAAATACTGTTCTACCTTGTTTAACTCAATTCCTTCATTTTTGTAAAGACATTCATAAAATTTTCTTATGCTTTCTAATTTGTCTTCTTCCTTCGTCAACAGGATGCCCTGTGGATCTTCTAAAGCTAGTATTTGGTTTTTTTCCTTCTCTTTTTTTAATTTATATGCCAGCCATCTCCCCGACTTGTTAGCGTTCTCGAAACAATAGTGCTTAGATCTTCTTATTTTTTGAGCTACCTCCTCCTGGTCCAATAGATTCAGTCTATGTCTCATCATCAACCACTGTTGTTTCATCGCCTCATCTCCCGGTCGTTGCTGTAATTCAGCCTCAGTTTGTAATAATTTTTGAGTAAGTTCTTCTCTACTCTTTCTTTTTTCCTTATTTTTAAAGGCAGTATATGAGATGGCTACTCCTCTGACATAGGCCTTCATAGTGTCCCACACAATTTCTTTGGCTGTCCCTCGATTTCCATTTTCTAAGAAGCAGCGTTTGAGTTCTTCATTCAATTTGAGTGTGAACTCTTTTTCATTTAGGAGATTGGTCCTTAAGCTCCATCTCTGTTGTATTTTCTTCGTATCATGGGACCAACTGATTTCAAGGAGCTTATGATCTGCCCAAGTATTGATGCCCATGTTAACTTTCTTAATTTCTAATGCCAATTTTCTAGTAACCCAAACCATATCGATTCTGGACCAGGAGTTCTGTGGGATGGAGTAAAATGTATATTGTCTGTCCTGGGGGTGTAAGGTACGCCACATGTCAATTAAATTTATCTCATCCACCAAATCAAAAAAAAACTTTGGTAAGGGAGATCTTTTATTCTTTTTGGTTATATCGCACTTATAATCAAGCTTTGGATCTACAATTCCATTAAAATCCCCTAGCATACATATTTCAAGATGTGCCCAATTTGCCAACTGTTCCTGCAGTTTCCTATAGAATTTCCCTTGTTTTTTATTCGGTGCATAAACCCCTACTAATAGCAGTCTAGAGTTACCTCTCATTATTTCAACTATGAGTATTCTCCCTTTTTCATCTTTATATTTACATTCTGCCATTATTCCTTTCTTAACATAGATAGCAACCCCCCTTTTCCTTTTCTCAGCTAGTGAGGAAAATACTTTACCAAATTTACAGTAATTTAAATATTCAGCTTCAACTTTTTTTATATGGACCTCTTGGATGCAGATAATATCGGGATTTTGTTTCGCCAATTTCGACAATATTATCCTTCTTTTTTTGTAATCATTTAATCCATTCACATTTACCGATATGATCTTGGTATCGTTCATTCCTGAAATTAGTTTCTAGTCTCTTGTTCTTATTTACCTTTTAAAGTTACTGCTCTCACTGGTCTTGATTTTTTCCCTCTTTCCTCAGTATCCTCCTTTTTCTTCTCCTCTTCTATGTCTTCCCTAGTAATTTGCTCTTGGGATATCTCTTCTTCCGTATTTACTATCTCGTTATCCTCCTTACTGGTTTGTTCCTCCTCTCCTCCCCTTAGTTGTTCTAAAAAGTCTTGAGCATCACTTAGACAATCAATTCTTATTTTCCTCCCTTGCCAGGAAATTTGCAGTCCTTCTGGCAAAAGCCACCTAAAAATTATATTTCTCCTGTTTAGATGATTTGTCAAAAACCTATAGTTTCTCCTCCTTTCCCTCACTCTTCTCGGAATTTGTTTCAGAATATTAATTTCTTTTCCCCCATAGGTAATTTTTTCCTCCCGAGCTATATTATACAGGATATCCCTAACTTTTTTTCTAGCAAAGCGCACATGGACCTCTCTGGGGAGTCTGTTTCTTCTTACGTAATTTGTCTGGACCCTGTACACCTCATCAATCTCACGAATTATTTCCTGCTTGTCTTGCTGCAGAGTTTCTGCAATCAACTCCGCTATCTTATCACCTAAATCCTCATCTTTATCTTCCAGGATGTTCTGGAAACGCAAGAAAAACGAGGCCTTGTCCATCTCAAGTTGGATCAGCGCGTCTTCCGTTTCTTTGTTTTGTGCCGACAAAGTTTGGTCTACTGTGTCCAGTTTTTTCTCGTTTTTTTCAATTCTTTGTTCTGCTTTTAAAATTCTATTTTCGTTACTAGCAATAGCAGTTTGAATCTCATTCATTTTAAAATCAAGAGCATGGATGTCTGATTTTAATTTGGAGTGACTATTCAAAAGTTTTTCTTGCATCGCAAGCATTGTTTCTTGGATTGACTGAAGGGATGTTTGTACCGTTTGCAGTGTAGGAGTTATAGGGGGTTTGTCTAGTTTCTGGAGACCTTCTACTGATTTCTGGGTGGCTGGGGAAGGCATCGCTAAGGTAGGTATAGATGTCGCTTTTTTAGCAGTTTTTGCAATTGTGGAGGTCAGACTTGCCATTTCTTTCAGAACCGATTTTTGGTCTCTTATTATCTCCTCTATCTTTCTCCAAATTCTCATCCAGTGGCACTTGCCACGTTTTCTCTGAGGAGCTTTCTTAGACCTTTATTTCGCTCCTTTATTGGTCCTCTCTGCACTCTCAATAAGTTCCAATTAATACTAGGTTCTAAATTTCCAAAATACTGTAGTGGGCTACTATAAAGTTTCCAGCAATTAACAATCACTAATTATATAATTATATAGTTCTCCTCCAAATAGGTAGACAAAATATCGATACAAATCAATTAATCACTTAATAAAATCTAAATTCAATCTTAGGAAAGAGTAAGTAATATATATAAATTGTTAAAGGCTAGCAATACAAGTAATTATTTTAAGTTAATAAATTCTAATTTCAGTTCCTAATGGGTAGTATTGATATAGATAAATACAGATAGATATTCTAAATTGTATAAGTTGACCACAATAAGTTAATGAACTAATAAATTCTAAGTTCAGATCTTAATAAAGGTTGGATATAAATAGATATAATAGATATAAATAAGTATAAATAGGTATAAATAAATTACAATAAATATAAATAAATATAAAATCCTATATAATAATTTAATTAGTAAGATACAAATCCAACCCTTTTTTCCCTTAACTAGTAATAATTATAGAAATCTAAATTCTCATATATAATCAACCTTTTTTTTTTTTGTATATATCTATAAAATGGCTTAAGAGGTCTAATTAATATTAATTATAAAATTATAAAGTTAGAGAGGAAAACAGAGTTCACTTATTAATATCACAGATACTCAAGAGAAGGCTAGGAAAGATATAAACATATAAATATATGGGTATAAGTATATTGTTTTATAGTGTTTATAGTATTTACGGAATTTTAGAGTACAAATAGGAGATCTTCAATTTCCCACTTTGCTGGGCTCCAACCAAACTCGATGGTAATAGTCTCTGCCAGAGCGTCTTCTTGTTCAACCACTGCTGTTCCACTCTTCCAATTCAATGGAAGCACTTCCTGTTTGCTGAAAGCCTCAAACAGCTAATCACTGTATTTCTTCTGCTTTCTTCCACTCAATCCCAATACCAAAAGCCAGCCACACCAATAGTCTTTCCTTTTTCTTTTACTCTCTCACCACACCGCACTCTCCAAAGCTCCTTACAGATGCAATCCACTCTCCCTGTTTTCTCGTCTGCTCTTCGGCTTGTCAGATCGCCGGGAGTACAAGCTGCTCCACCCTCTCCGTCTCTGCCTCTCGCCGCTCCGAGCACTCCTCTCCCGACACCACCGATCCCCTCTCTGCCGCACGATCGTAGGTGTAGGGAAATAGGCTTAAATCTGTCACCGCACCTCCGATCTTCTTCTTAGCTTCCCGTCTTTGTTGGCTATTGCTGCTTCGCGCCCGCCATCAATGGCCGGCTCACCGCGTTGGCTAGGCAGAGCCGCCTGGTCCAGCGAGAGGTGATCGCACCCACTTCCCGCTTGCCTGGCTTCCTCTTTTGCCCGCAGGGCTCTCCGGGTCCCGCGTCCCCCGAAGGGATCCCCAAAACGCGATGTTTAAAGGTGTTGAGGAGCAGCGAGCTCTCACTCAACACCCTGTCGCTGCAAGTCACCAACCGGAAGTCACATTACCACCATTTTCTATTCACTATTTGGGCTCTTCTTAAGGATACCTTAAGGACTGCTAAACAAAAGACATTGTCCAACTATTCTGATTTTTTAAAAAATTATCTGTTTAGTTAAAAATCTTCTGTTTTTTACCCATGCTTTCAAAACTGGACTTACATAATTCTGATAAGAAATTGTAAAAAAGACAAAATTATAAATATAATGTAGAAACATATAGATTACAAAATGTGTTACAACATAATCAGAATGGATATATAAAACATATATGAGAAGGAATATTAGGGGCATTAATTTTAATAAGGAATAAAGTCAGGGTTTGTCCTAGCTTCTTCGTTCTAATTCTTTGTCCCTTGTGCCATTCAGAAGTAAGTGTTGTTCACCCCCAATACATTATCCCTGACATAAACAAACGAAAGCACAAATGCACATACATTTCTTGTGAGTATTAAAAGGCAGGAAAGGTACATAGACATGGAGTATCACTTCATACTAAATTTGTAGATTTAGAAGTTACCAACAATTGTATGGCCCCTTTTTCAACATCTTTCTTTGCATTTAAAATGGTTTCATACTGATGTGGGATAGGAGATACTATTCATTGTTTGATTTGTTTAAGACTTATTGCAACAAGACTAGTTGCAACAGGGAGCAATCTTTTTTTCTCTCTTTCATGATTCAAGAAAAAAATGCAGATAAAACACAAAATTAACTGGGACTGTCTTCGGATTGAGAACTTTAGATAGTGGAGATATATTCCAAAAACAGAAATATTGCTATGTTTCATTTGAAAATCTTTGTTCCAGCTAGATGAACATAACACCTGCACACAGGTTAAGTCCTTGAGTTACAAATGTAATGGAGCCTGCCCATTCCATTTATAACCTGAGGATTCATGGGACTGAATGTCGGACCTTGAATGCAATCACTCCCTGCTTTCGTCCGCACATTTGCTAATCGAATGCAAGGCTTGTTCAGTGCACGAGGTATCTTGGGGTGGGGAAGGCCATGGGGGTCCTAGTGGTGGAACAGGCTACCTGCTTCAGACCACCCAAGGCCTCCCCCAACCCACTGAAATACCTCATGCTCTGCACAATTGCTTCTCCCTCCCCAACCTGCCATTCCAGGTCACTTCCCTTGTGAAGATCTGTCTCCTTCCCAGCGTCTCTGTTTCTTTGCCTGCTCCTGGTGAGAGCAGAGGGAGAGCAGGGTGAGTGTGCCCTGCTCAGCTTCTCTGATCACCGAGCCTGCCTGCCACTTCTGGAATGGTGGGCAGCCTCAGTGAGTCTCCTCCAAAGGTTTCCAGGCTCTGTGTGGAAAAGCATTTGCACGAAGTGAGGCTTTGGGGCAATGAACTCTCATTGATCCAAGCCCCTCATTAGTATACAACCACTTTTCTCACAGAGACTGGAATCTTCTGGGTGCCCTGATCCCGTGGGACATCAGGCATCCATTCTCTGCAAAAGCGGATGGGTGCCTGAACTTGCGCAAGATCATGCACCCCAGAAATTTCCAGTCTTTGGGCGAAAAATGTTTGAGCGACCCTGGGGGGGTGGGATTGGAAACGGAAAGAAAAGCTCCATTTTCAAGTGCCCCATTTCCATGCAGATGAAGTTTGCAGTCTCTGTCAGGGTGACAAGTGTTTGAGCGGCCCTGGCAGGTTGGAAACGGAGTGAATTGCTCTGTTTCCAACTGCCCTAGGGTCGCTCAAACACTTGTTGCCCTGACAGAGACTGCAAACTTTGTCTGCATGGAAATGGGGCACTTGAAAACAGAGCTTCTCTTCAGCAGAGGCTTGAGGAAAGGCCTTTCCTGGCGAACATGATGCTCCAGAGTTACATGCTCTGGAGGCTCTGTTCTTGGCAGTAAAGGCTTTTTGCAAAGATGGCAAAAGGCTTTGCAAATGAAGGGAAAGCTTTGATATTTCAGGCCTTCCCTCCATTTGCAAAGCCTTTTCCTGCAGCTCTCATCCAGGCCTCCATTTGCAGAGAACAGAGGCCTAAAGTACTGTGAGATCACGCGAGATCAATAGTGTGAGTTCTCGCATTACTGATCTAGCGTGATCTTGCGGTACTTTAGGCCTCTATTCTCTGCGTATACACTGAAGGGCAAGAAACCGAAGGCTCTCGAGATCTTTGCAAAGTGAGTATCCACAGGCCTAGTGCCTATGGAGAGCCAGCACGGGGGAGGGAGGGGGGAATAGGCAAAGTGAATGTTGCAGAGCCTCTGCAATCATTTGTAAGAGCGATCAATTGCTGTGGTGTTGCAACATTTGTAGTTTGTGGGACTTGTTTGTAAACGCTAGGGGGCGCTTATTGTGTAACTTTGAACATTTGCTAAGAGAACGCTGATAACCTGGGGATTACCTTATTATCTGGGGTTATTATTTACACCTTATTTCAAGGCTTCATTTTCCAAAACAAAATTTATTTAAGTGCTACTTAAATAGTTCTCCAAACCGTTTATGTATGTGGGATAAGGATGCAAAGGTGATAGTGACCATTGTATTTATCATGATGCAATTATGTGCACCTTCACTGCATGTGTGGTAGACATACGCAAGATAAATATATTATACCATGCAGCTTTTGGGATTTTGCTAAAGCTGTTAAAACAATAAGTGCATCTGGTTCTTGAAAACGCTGTAGGCAAATAGAAAATAAAAATAACTTACATATGACTTTGTGTTCACCCTTTCCATTTTCTGTTTTTGCTATGAATTCTTGAACAGAAGCACTAACTAGTTACTGTCCAATCCTGTTCAGCTTGGAATTCTAAGGCTGACTTTTCTTTCTGGTAAGTAAAGGAGTTGTAATCTAACACAGGGGTCTCCAACCCCCAATCCATAGACCGGCACCAGTCTGTGGCATGCCAGCAACCAGGCTGCACAAACAAGCAAAGCCGTATCCCCCAGATGCAGGCAGCATGCAAAACCAGGCCCTCTCTGCTCTGCAGAAAAACCTTTCTCCATGGAATCGGTCCCTGGTGTCCAAAAGTTTGGGGGTCACTGGTCTAACACATTGGGAGGACTCTAAGTTGAAAAAATGTTTTTCAAGGGATTATACGTTACATATCTTTACATAAAAATGGGAATGGGAATAGAAATGGAAATAGATTTTAGGAGAAGCCCTCCTACACTACCACCAATCACAATACTAGACAACATAGTAGCAACAGTAGAGACCTTCAAGTTTCTAGGTTCTATAATATCTCAAGACTTAAAATGGACATCTAACATCAAATACGTCATCAAAAAAGCATACAAAGAATGTTCTTCCTGAGCCAACTCAAGAAGCTCAGGTTGCCCAAGGAACTGCTGATTCAGTTCTACAGAGTAATTATTAAGTCTGTCATCTGCACCTCTATAACTGTCTGGTTTGGCACTGCAACCAATCAAGACAAACAAAAGTCTTCAACGGATAATTAGAACTGCAGAAAATGGGCATTGGTCTTACCTTAAATGCCAGATTTCTTGAGTAGGGGTGACATTGTCCAGATGAGGGTTGTATCAGTCGGATCTGATGCTGGCTGAGTCATAATTTTTGACCACTCCCCTTGCTCCTCCCCTTTCAGGCTCAGTTTTGACGAAGGAAGGCCACAAGAAGGATCTCCAACAGGAACCATCATTGTCAGGAATAAAAATTCGGTCCAACGGGACAACTGGAAAAAAACCTCTTAAACAAGAACAATAAACTGAACAGGCACTGAGACAGAGGGAGGGGCTGGACAATGTCACCCCTACTCAAGAAATCTGGCATTTAAGGTAAGACCAATGCCCAATTTCCTTGATGAGGGTGTGACATTGTCCAGATGAGGGACATACCAAAGTTTTGTTAGTCTCAAGGGCGGGATGTCGAAGGGCCTGGGGAGACCCCTGCATGATGCACCTGCTGCAAAACCCTCCTGCCAAATGACGCTTCGGCCGAAGCAAAAACATCTATTTTGTAGTGGCATATGAATGGCGAAGGGGTAGACCAGGTGGCCGCCCTACAGACCTCCTCAAGGGAGGCCTGGGTCGTCCAAGCTGCTGAAGTAGCAGCACTCCGAGTGGAGTGGGCAGTAATGCGACTGGGAACAGGGATCGCCTGGGCCTGATATGCCGAGTTGATGCAGGCCCTGATCCAGCAACCAATCGTAGCAGAAGAGACCTTGTGTCCCTGAGAACTTGGTAAGAATGAAACAAATAAGGCCTCTGATTTTCTGAAGGGGGCAGTCCTTTTGATATAAATTTTGAGAGCCCTCCGCACATCTAAGGCATGCCACCTTCGCTCCAAGGTATGAGAAGGTCGTGGACAGAAACTGGGGAGAATAACCTCCTGAGCCCTGTGAAAGAAGGAATTAACCTTAGGAATAAATGAGGGGTCTAATCTCAAAATAACTGTGTCCGGTCGGAAGACACAGAGATCCTCCCTAACTGAGAGGGCTGCCAGCTCCGAAATACGACGGGCTGAAGTTATGGCTATGAGGAAGGCTACCTTAAGTGTGAGGAAATGAAGGTGGACTGTGCGGAGGGGCTCGAAGGGAGCTTCTGTTAATGCATTAAGGACCTTGGGCAAATCCCAAGTAGGATATCTATGAATTGAGGAGGGCCGTAAGAGCCTGGCTCCTCGCAGGAACTTTTTTATCACAGGGTGTTGAGTGAGTGGTTGTCCAGTTGGACTGGACAAAGCCGTAGACAGAGCCGCCACATGTCTCCGAAGGGTGCTATGAGCCAGGCCACGGTCAAACCCATCTCGGAGGAACTCCAGGACCTGGGAAGGTGAGGCTGCAACAGGATCAATCTGGCGGGATCGACACCACCTATAAAAGGCGAGCCAGGTGATATTGTAGAGTCGGACTGTGGATCTACGTCTGCAGGCTTGAACAATGTGAATCACCCTATCCGAATAATTGTCCCGCCTTAACCGGGCCCCTTCAAGTGCCATGCAGTCAGTTGGAGCCACTGAGGATCCGGATGAAGAAGGGTTCCCTGACGCAGCACAATCTTGTCTGGTGGAATCCTCCACGGGTGAGATGTGGAGAGACCGACTAGGTCTGCGAACCACGGACCCCAGTGTGGGGCCACAAGGATAACTTCTGCCCCCTCGGTGATGATCTTCCGAATTAGAGCCGGAATCAGGGGCAGTGGGTAGTGGAGCCCCGGTGGCCAGGTGAGACGAAGAGCGTTGATCCCTTCCGCCCCAGGCGTCGGGAATCTCAAGAAGCAGCGAGGGAGTTGGGTGTTCAAGTTCGTGGCGAAGAGATCTATGGCTGGAATGCCGAACCGGTTGCACATCTGATGGAATATGTCGGGATGGATCTGCCATTCGCTGTTGTCCACCTCGTTCCTGCTGAGGAAATCTGCTTGTGTGTTCTTCGTCCCCGCTATGTGGTCCGCTCTGATGGAGAGATGTTGTTCTGCCCACCTGCCTAGCGAAATGATTCCTCCATGAGACGCTTCAAGTGGGTACCCCCCTGACGGTTGACATGTGCCTTCGCCGCCATATTGTCTGTCAAAATCAGAACGTGGCAGTTCATCACAAACTGTTGAAATTGCATGAGAGTGAGACGGATGGCCTTCAGCTCCAACCAGTTGAACGGGTTGGTGAGATCAGAGGCAGACCAGCGGCCCTGAACCAATTGTGATGCGAGATGAGGCCCCCATCCATGGAGGCTGGCGTCTGTAGTGAGTACAAGTCGGTCGTGATTCATGAAGAGACACCCTTTGTCTATTGAAGGCGATCTCCACCAATGTAGTGATCGCCTGACTGAGAGTGGAACTTTGACTGTCAACATGGTGGGCCTGGCGTTTCCGTTGGAATGGAAGCAGGAACCACTGCAAGTGGCGGGCGTGAAGGTGCGCCCATGGAACGATCTGAACGCACAAAGCCATCTTGCCCAGGAGCTTGGATAGAGTGGCCAATGGAACTGATGGGCTTTTGTGAATATGAGTTACTAGGTCCCTGATGTCGGACCGCCGTTCCAAGGTTAGGTAAACAGTCCCTTGACTTGCGTCTATGATGGCGCCAAGATGGGTGATCCTGGTGACTGGCACTAACTGAATCTTTTTGTAGTTGACCAGGAACCCATGATCGTTCAAGGTTCGGATCGTGAGGTCCAAGTTGTGTGAGGCTTGTTCCTGAGAATGAGCCTGAATTAGAATATCGTCCAGGTAAGCCTGGATCCTTACCGGTTTTTGCCTCAGGTGAGCTGCCACGACTGCCAGGACCTTTGTGAATACTCTTGGTGCAGATGCCAGCCCGAAGGGAAGAGCCCGGTATTGGAAATGCTTTCCTGCATAGCTGAATCAGAGATATTGTCGATGATTTGGCAGGATGGGAATGTGAAGGTAAGCCTCCATGAGGTCTATGGAAACTAGAAAATCGTTGGGATGAATCCCTTGAAGAATAGAAGTTAGTGAACACATTTTGAATCTGTGATACACTATGTGTGAGTTGAGATTTTTTAAGTCCAGAATGGCTCTCCATCCCCCCGACCACTTTGCGACTACGAACAGGATGGAGTAATACCCTTGTTTCCATTGATCGTGGGGGACCTCCTCTATGGGGTGTATCTGCAGGAGGTGCTGAACAGCCTGGTTCATTAAGTGACATCTGGCTTCGCTTTTGGAAGGTAGACATTGAAGAAAGCGGGTTGGAGGCTTGGAGAGGAATTCCAGGGGGAGCCCGAATTTCACTACTGAAAGGACCCAGAGGTCTGAAGTTGACCTTTCCCACCTGTCCGCAAGAAGGACAGACGACCCCCTACTGGAGGATTTGGTGGTGAGTCACTTACGACTGCGGGACTGGCGGTAGCCAGAGCCCCGAAAGGACCGCTTGGGCTGGAATTGCCTGTTCCTGTCCCGAAAGTATTGACGGTCCGAAGACCTATAGGATCCCTGAAGATATTCCTGCCTGGAGAGACTCCCTTGGGAGTAGGGACGAAGGGAAGGTCTCCTGTAAAAGGGCGAGGACCTTCTTTCAGCCCGTTTGAATGATGAAGGCAAAATCTTTCGCTTGTCTCAGGTTTCTACAAGAAGAGGGTCAAGTGATTTGCTAAATAATTTTTCTGCAGAATATGGAGCTGCAGCTAAGCGCCATTTGGCCTTAAGGTCAGCAGGCCACTGGCAAAGCCAGAGCATTCTGCGGGCTGAAACTGTAGAGGCTAGAGCTCTGGATGCAAATTTGGCCAAATTTAAGGTTGCATCAGCTGAAAATTGAGTGGCAGCAATGATTTTATTAATATCCTGATGGAGGCGAACCTCACTGGGGGGTACTCTAGCCTATAGTTGTTGAAGCCAAAGGATGGTTGTTCTATTAAAGAATGAGGCTGATGAAGCTGATTGAATTGCCCATGCTGAAGCCTGATGGTTCTTTTTAAAAAGAAATTCCAATTTTTTGTCTTCTGGTCTTAGCCCTTCAGAGGTATCCCCTGCCACATATGAAGAAGAAGAGGAGAGGGCTGCTACAGGGCTGTCCACTGGGGGAACTTGTAAGAGCTTAGCAAACTGTGGAGCAACAGCATAATATTTCTTATCTGAACCATGTGCAGATGCCATGGTTGCAGGTCCAGCCCACTGTTTTTTAACCACGTCTATGAACAGCTGTGGAGTTGGTACATAACAGAGATCCGGGGGGGGGGGGGGCTCAGAAAAAGGCCCTTGTGATCCACTCTGCTGGGCCTCCTAAATTTCTTTAAAATATTCATCTTCCTTTAAGGCAGCTGTTAAGCGAGCCTTGTGCAATAAGGATTTGAATTTATTAGGGGGAAATAAACCTGTAAAGGCAGGTTGATCTTGAATTATGCCCTCATCATCTGATAGGTCAGAATGTCTCTCTTCCTCAAACACAAGGGCTTCACTAACTCTGGATGCTGCAGGAGAATGAGAACCAGTAAGGCTGACTGCAGGGGAAATTCTAATATGGGCAGAACACTCAGAAATAACAGAGCCAGAGTGGTGACCATGAATGTTAGCTGCCATTCGAGCAGCAACAGCCTGATCAATCAGAATCCTCAATCCTTCAGGAGTTACACAGGCATAGGGAAATCCCTTGTAGAAGCAACGGCTGCCACATGCCCACCAAATTCAGGAGTTGCAGGAGATAATAATTGGCCTGCAAAAGGGTCTTGTAAGGTGGATTGTTCTTGCTGAAGAACATTACCCTCTCCCTCTGATGACCAAGCCTGGTTAACAGCTGAAATGGGAGGAGGGGGGGTAGATGGGGGAGGAGAAGCTTCCTCACCAGGCACAGTTGCAGGAACCTCGCTAATTTGCTCCTCAGAGGATTTATGCATCTTTGCTAAATCCTTTTCCCCTGTTTTGGAAGAATGCTTGCGTTTGGAAGTTGATTTCTTCCCAGCGTGCTTAGTATTTCCCTCCCCTTGGGAAGAACGATCCGCCATCTTCAGTATACTCACTGCGACCAAGATGTCGACTGGAGAAGATTTAGTTTCACTTTCACCACGTGGTTGAGAAAAAACAAGATGGCGACGACTCTGGCGTTAAACGCGATGGCTGCCAGGTCACACTGAGCAGGATCAACTCTGCTCCAGAGGCAGCTGTCTAGGAAACCTAGAAACAGACCTCCACAGCGCCACTACAGCCACGCTAAAAAAAAAAACGCTGGCTGGAATGCCACAAGGAGAGGCAAGGATAAACTTGCCCCTCTTCCCAAACTCCGTTGGTGGTAAAAGGGAGAGAAATCAAAGATTCAAACTTCCCCAGGCTCATTGGTGGCAAAGCGGCAAAAAAAACCTCTTTACTTTACTTTATTCAAATTTCTATACCGCCCTTCTCCTTTCGGACTCAGGGCGGTGAACAGCCAAGATAAAAACATCTATACAAAACATCACAGTTAAAAAATAAAGTTAAAATAATTTATAAATTTGGCCCATAATTTAAAACTTGTCAATTTAAAATCAATATTAAAATTTTAAAACTAACCCTAAAATCAAGACAGACCGGCTAACTGGAAAAAATGAGTTTTTAGGGCCCGACGAAAAATCCGAAGGTCGAAGATCACTCGTATCTCTGGGGATAGATTGTTCCATAGGGTAGGTGCCACCACAGAGAAGGCTCTCCTCCTGGGGGTCGTCAGCCGGCATTGTCTGGCCGACGGCACCCTGAGGAGGCCCTCTCTGTGGGAGCGAACCGGCCGGTGGGAGGCTATTGGTGGCAGAAGGCGGTCCCGTAAGTACCCTGGCCCTAAGCCATGGAGCGCTTTAAAGGTGATCACCAACACCTTGAAGCGCACCCGGAAGTCCACCGGAAGCCAATGCAGCTCGCGCAGGAGAGGAGTCACATGGGTGCGCCCCATCGCTCCCATAATCCCCCGCGCAGCCGCATTCTGCACCAGTTGGAGCCTCCGGGTGTACCCCAAGGGGAGCCCCATGTAGAGAGCGTTACAATAGTCCAGACGAGAAGTGACAAGTGCTTGAGTGACCGTGCGTAGGGAGTCCCGGTCCAGAAAGGGGCGCAACTGGCGTATCAGGCGAACCTGACAAAAAGCCCCCCTGGCCACGGCTGTCATATGCCCTTCTAAAGACAGCCGCGCATCCAGGAGGACACCCAAGTTGCGGGCCCTCTCCGTGGGGGCCAATGATTCGCCCCCAATAACCAGCGATGGCGTCAGCTGGCTATACCGGGACGCCGGCAGCCACAGCCACTCGGTCTTGGAAGGGTTGAGTCGAAGCCTGTTTCTCCCCATCCAGACCCGCACGGCCTCCAGGCACTGGGACATCACTTCCAAGGCATCATTGGGATGGTCTGGGGTGGAAATGTACAGCTGAGTATCATCAGTGTACTGATGGAACTCCACCCCAAAACCACGGATGATCTCACCCAGCGGCTTCACATAAATGTTGAACAGGAGGGGCGAGAGGACCGACCCTTGCGGCACCCCACAAACAAGGCACCTTGGGGTCGACCGCTGCCCCCGTCAACACGGATTGCGACCGGTCGGAGAGATAGGAGGAGAACCACCGCAAAACGGTGCCCCCCACTCCCAGTCCCTCCAGCCGGCGCAACATGATACCATGGTCGATGGTATCAAAAGCCGCTGAGAGGTCTAATAGGACCAGGATAGAGGAAGAACCCCTATCCCGGGCCCTCCAGAGATCATCCACCAACGCGACCAATGCCGTTTCTGTGCTGTACCCAGGTCTGAAGCCGGACTGTAGCGGATCCAGATAGACAGCTTCATCCAGGTACTGGGGAAGCTGTCACACCACCACACTCTCAACAACCTTCGCAATAAAGCGAAGGTTGGAGACTGGACGATAGTTAGCCAAAACAGCCGGATCCAGGGATGGCTTCTTGAGGAGAGGCCTCACCACCGCCTCTTTCAAGGCGGCCAGCAGGACACCCTCGCTCAAAGAAGCGTTGATAATCCCCTGGAGCCAGCCTCGTGTAACCTCCCGGGAAGCCAGCACCAACCAGGAGGGACACGGGTCCAATAAACATCTGGTTGCGTTCAGCCGCCCCAAGATCCTGTCCACGTCCTCGGGAGCCACAGGATCGAACTCCTCCCAGATAACACTCTCAAGGCCTGCCTCAGTCGTCTCGTCTGAACTAACCCAGTCGGCGGCCAAGTCTTCCCGAATCTGAGTTATTTTATCATCCAGATACTGTACAAAATCCTCAGCTCGGCCCTGCAAGGGGTCCTCCCACGCTCCCAGATGGAGGAGGGAGCGGGTCACCCTAAACAGGGCGGCTGGGCGGTTATCTGATGACGCGATAAGAGCGGCAAAATAGCTAGATTTCGCCGCTTTTATCGCCACTAGGTAGGTCTTAATATGAGACCTTACCAGTGTCAAGTCAGACTCGGAACAACTGGCCCTCCAACCACTCTCTAGGCGTCTTTTCCGGCACTTCATCACCCTCAGCTCCTCGGAAAACCAAGGAGCTAAGTGAGTTCGGTGCCGGGTCAGAGGCCGCAAAGGCACGACCCGGTCCAAAGCCCCGGCAGCCGCCCTATCCCAGGCGGCCACCAGGTCATCAGCCGAGTCATGAGCTAGAGTCTCAGGAAATGGCCCAAGCTCCATCTGGAACCTATCAGGGTCCATCAGGCGCCTGGGGCGGAACCACCTGGTCGGTTCCGCCTCCCTGCGACGGGGTACGGCGGTCAGAAAGTCAAGTCGAAGGAGCGAGTGGTCAGACCATGACAAGGGTTCAATATCTACATCCCCTATATCAAGGCCACTCAACCACTGACCAGAGATAAAAACTAAGTCCAGAGTGTGTCCCCCCATATGAGTAGGGCCGTGAATTACTTGGGTCAGGTCCATGGCTGTCATGGAAGCCATGAACTCCTGAGCTACCTCAGATGTCTCACCGATGGATGGCAGGTTGAAATCCCCCATGACCACAAGTCTGGGGGTATCAGCCGCCACCTCGGCTATAACATTGAGGAGTTCGGGCAGGGTCGTTGCCACGTGGCAGGGAGCCAGGTACGTGATCAACAGACCCATCTGCACCCCACGACCCCACTTCACAAAAAGGGACTCACATCCGGCTATCTGAGGTACAGTGGTCTCCCTCGGATCAAGACCTTCTTTTAAAATGACCGCCAACCCCCCGCCCCTGCCCTGAGCTCTCGGCTGATGAAATGCACGGAAGCCTGATGGGCACATCTCCACGAGGGGAACTCCCCCCTCATGGCCCAACCAGGTCTCCGTAATACCTGCCAGGTCCGCTCCCCCCTCCTGAATAAGATCACAAATGAGGGGGGCTTTATTTACTACGGACCTGGCATTACATAACATCAGCCGGAGACTCGGGCGCTGAGACTCTAAGCAGCCTGGGGAACGGGAAGAGCTAAGGGGACCGGGGCACGCAATCGCTTGGAGATAGCGAGCACGTGCCCCCACCACATATGGCCCCCTGCTCCCGCCATACCTGCCCCTCCCACTCAGCGTGTTAATAGAGAAGCCCTCACTAGAGGGCATTCTAACAGTCCCCTTTCCCCCAGAGTCCGTACCCCCTACGGCACCATTAATAGCAGCCGGACTGGTCTCCAACCCCCGTGGGTTTTCCCCCAAACCCACATAACCTCCCCCACCCTCAGAACCCCTTAAAAGTCTAATTAAAAAAGTCTTTAAAAAACCCCTCAATCCCCTTTTTGCGACATGCCACCTCTCGGGGTCCCAAGATCCGTCATTAAGGTGGGCCTTCGATAACATAGAGGGCCAGGCCTGCGAGAGGGGGGAATCTCGCAGCACAAGAAGCTTTGCCCTAGAATACATTTTAACACTAGAGTGATAATACAAGTTTGGCCTAGACATGGCCTAGGGGTCTATAATGATGGTTTCAAATGTCCAGGAAGCAAGACTAAGATAATCGGAAGAGTCACCATTACCCTCTCACGGTAATGGGTAGGAGTCCTCACGTTCAGTCCAGCTGAGGGGAACTATCCAACCACCCTCTCACGGTGGTTGGCCATCCTAATCAGGCAAGATGGAAAAAGTCAGAAAAAGTCCAAAACCACTCTCTCACGGTGGTTTGGCGTTCCTGGCCCTGAAAAGATGGCTCCATCCATCCTCCCGTAACTGCCTTGTCCTCCATACAGCCAGGAGACAGGACGAAAGACAGAGCCAGGTCCCAAGCTCTGGGGAAGAAAGTCCACATTGGCCGATAGGCCGATAACAGGGCCTAAAAAGGGAGGGGGGGGAGGCCATCCATAGCGACCCAATACTTGAGCTGTCCACCAGCCTCTCCAACCCCAGGTCTTTCCACACAAACCCTTAACGTCAGCCATGTATCCTTCAACCCCTGAGCACAATGGGGTTCAACTCCCCCATTTCAATGTCGAGGCTTGATGTTCCTCTCCTCTCCTCCAACGCCAACAACTCTCCAGCTCTCCAGCACCACCGCCCTCGACCTGGTTGCCACGCAGCAGCCGCCATTACCACAGTGTCGTCCTTGGCGCTGGCCACACCCGAGCTCCCAGCGTTCCCCAGCGCCCCCGGAACATCCAAAAGAAACCCCCAGGGGCATCCAGGGTCAGGGGGGAGCTCGCTGGGCATCACCACCACCGCCGCCGCCGCCACCGCTCTAGCAGCCGCCGCCTCGGTCAAACAGGGAGAAAAACGGCGGAGCCAATGCAGCCGGGCTGTCAGCGTTCAGCCTCGGCGTTCTTACACCTGCGCCGTCTTCCGCTCACTTCTCCCCAGCCACGAGGTTCCGGAGGGCGAAAAAGCCCTCATCAGGCTGGGGAGAGAGTCCTCAAACTGGAAACGGGGTTGCCGATGTTCATGGCAGCCCCAGAAAACCCCTGCCAGTCCACGAGCCGCCCATCTCTAGACGCGATCTAGACGGGCGTCGCCATCTTGGGGCATGCGCTCACGTTCTTTAAAGGTGCCGCAGCGCTTCAATAACCGCCTTATAGCTGACCGGCGGTTTTGGGATAGCTGCGGCGTGGGCGGTGGCTGAATTTAGCGATCCGGATTTGGAAGTCAGGAAATCGCTCTTTCCGTTGGTGGCAATGTGGTCTGAGCCCCGTTGAGACAATCGTTGGTGGGATAGAGCAGAAAAAACCCCACCAAAACAAATAGGGAAAGGAAAAAAAGTTCCCTTTTAAAATGGGGCTTTCAAAATGGTCGCTGCCAGGAGCGAAGCAAAACCTGGAAAACCAGATCGCTCCAACAAACAGGACCGGCAGGCTACAAAAGGGGGAGAAAAAGAGAAAATATATATATACATATATAGCCTGGTAGACCGGTACCTTAGAAAAATTTAAAGGGGAAGTAACAAATTTAAAAAATAATTAGAAATTAAGTGGTCAAATCAAAAAGAAAAGAAAAACTTACAATATTATGATATTGAACAGACCTGGGCTGTAGAGCCAGATCTGCAGGAGATGTTTCTCTCAGGCCGACTGAGTCTAAACTGAGCCTGAAAGGGGAGGAGCAAGGGGAGTGGTCAAAAATTATGACTCAGCCAGCATCAGATCCGACTGATACAACCCTCATCTGGACAATGTCACACCCTCATCAAGGAAATAACAATTGTTACCAGTCTGCTTTCCACTGAGGACCTATATACTGCACAAGTATATAGGTCCTCAGAAAGGGTGTTGAGGAGGGCTGTGGGAAAGGGGGCTGAGAAAATATTTACAGACCCCTCGAATCCTGGACATAAACAGTTTCAACTTCTACCCTCAAAACAATGGTATAGGGCACTGCACATCAGAACAACTAGACACAAGGACAGTTTTCCCCCCCATGTCATCAGTCTGCTAAACAACTAATTCCCACAACACTGTCAAACTATCTAGAAAGGCAGTTTTACCATCATTATTCTCATCTTTCCTATTACCTATCACCTTATTTTATGACTATAACTTGTTGCTTGCATCTTACAATTTAAATTGTTTAATTAGTACCGTGGTATGATTTGTTGATTGCTTATTTAGTATCCATGACTATCACTAAGTGTTGTATCTAATGTTTTATGATGTATTTTTACAATGACTATGATAATGATCTTATCACTATTGTTGTATGTACACTGAGAGCTTATGCACAGAGACAAATTCCTTGTGTGTCTAATCACACTTGGCCAATAAAGAATTCCATTCTATATATAAAATGTATTTTTCCAATAAGCAACCACCCCTCCCCTCTTATATTAACTACAATAAATGATGTGCAAGCCCACTGATAAGACTAGATATTTTTACTACACACTTCCCAGCTATTATGTATGAGGACAAAAATTTAAATTTTAATTATTTTTTCTTCTTCCTATTACAATTTGTCTAGAAATATATTTGAGAGCACCACTATTCTGGAAAAATTCAGATGCATAACTCATAAGAGATACCTTCAACTAGAACTAACCACATATTGTTAGGGTTTCTTCTTCCTATTGTTTAGGTTGAGAGTGACTGGCCTGAAGTCACCCAGTAGGCTTTCATGCTTCAGGTGACTACTCATCTATGGTTTCTAAACTGGTACCTTAGCCACTAGGCTAAGCAAACTGGCTCCCTAGCCACAAATTATAATGGTTGGGTTTGTATAAAGATATTACGCAACATTAGGGCAATTATACCTCATGTGGATTTTGTTTGGTTATTTATACCAGGCATCTGTAACCTCCATATCTGCTCTGAAACTTCCGGATGAGTACTATAAAGTGAAAAGAATATTTTCTGTATCTCTATGCTGCCATCTAGTGGTTGTTCAATTTTTTAAAATACAGTAATCCATATAAGGTAGCCCATGCAACACTGAGGAAGAATTCTCTCTTATACGTACCCTACATGGTTGTTTTCTTGAACAGACGCGGAATGTTTCTCTTCAATCACTTTCCACTTCGCGCTCTCTCATTCTCTCCCCAGCCACCCAGGAATAGGAAGCTTATTGTAGAAAACGAGAGGAACTATTGGGGCACCGTTCGTGGGCAGAAAGCATAGCTTTAGGTTTCCCTACCTGTGGCTCCAACACCGCAATTTGGGACGCTGCTGGTCTGGAAACGGGAACAGGCAGGACGAAGAAAATTAAGCAAAGCCACACTCCTCTACTCCGCCCACCGCATTTCCTTCAACGAAGAGAACACAAAAAACCATGAGCCAGGCGAACGAATGGAAAAGCCTCCGTGAAACACTGGACAAGGCCGGCCGAAGAAAGACGTAGGAAGGGAACACGTATCGAGGGTGCCGGTCAGCTTTCAAGCGTTATGGCCGTCCGGCAGCCAAAGGTGAGCTCTAAGGAAGCACGGCGACTGCGGGGCCTGCGCTTTGCTGTTGTTGCTGTTGCTGCTGCTGCTGCTGCTGCTGCTCAGAACGAGCCACTGAAACTACCCGAACCTTCCCCTAATACCGCTGATTGCCAGCCAATTCTCAGACTCGGGACTGCAGAAACGCTTCTCCGTTCAGTTTTTATGACTCCGCTGCCTTCCCAGGCCTCCCGGAACTCAGGAATCCGTTTTAGGCTTGCAGAACAGCTGGCCTTGCCTCGCTGAAGTGCTTGGCTTGTTCTGGGCATGTGCGCTGATGTTTGTAAGCGTGCGCGCGCCTGTCTTCGTGTGTGTGTGTGTGTGTGTGTGTGTGTGTGTGTGTGTGTGTGTGTTACAGGTGCTTTTCGAGTGTAGATTTGCGGTATATGAATATGCATGAACCGCGTGGAATAAAGGGATTCAACAGTTAAAAGAAAGCAAACATCAAGAGTAATGTAATATTAGTGGCTGGATATCAGTCCAAGGTGTGTGGTAATTAATTTAAGGTAAGCTTTTCCTGGACAGTTTTAAACTCACAAGGACAGTACAGCTCTGGAACATGCAAACCAATACTAAAGCAGTGGTGAAATGTAAAATTTGTTGTTCTGTACACGTGGCTTGGTGGTGGTGGGGGTAATGTAAGGGTGGGCACGGCCAACTTTTTTTTTTTACTTTTAAAAACATTTTTTCTACAACCTCTGGTGGAAGAGGTTGTAGAAAAATGCTTTTAAAAGCCTTTGACAATCCTAGCTGAGTTGCCCGATCGGCAGAGGCTTTTTTTTTCTTTTAAAAACATTTTTTCTTCAACCTCTTTGGCCAAAGAGGTTGTAAAAAAAAAGCTTTTAAAAGCCTCTGATGAATTGGTAGCATCCCAGGGGGCAATTGAAGGCTGTTTTTCAGTTATCTCCCTTTTTGATACTTACTTGATAATACACTTCCCTCAAATCCAGCTTGGTGAATATCTTTCCTTTGGATAAGTATACTAGCATGTCCTTTGTGTGGGAGAGGGGGTACATATTCTGGACTCACACTCCATTAATTTCACAGAAACCCATGCAGTCTTATGGACCCATCTTTCTTCTTGAAAAATACAGGGGCTGCCACCCAGGATTTTGCTGGCTGGATAAATCCTCTAGGTAGGTTCTTGTTTACAAAATTCCTCAGCTGCTCCATCTCCGTGGGGTCATCACATACATCTTGGGGTTAGGCAATTTTGCCCCTGCTAATATCTTGATTGCACAGCCTGTGGGACGATGGGGAGGGAGCACGTTAGACTCCTTACTGAAAACTTCTGCAAGATCCTTTGACATCTATGGCAAGCTATCTGATAAATAAAAATCTACTAAAAAGTTAGTATTGATGACCCTCCCAGTAACTAATGAAAAATGTAAATACATAGGCCAATAATTGAAGAATAACTGTCCTGTGAAATATATATAATGAAGATTAAAACTGGCTCTTTAGTTGTTTTTGTAGTATTTGTCCTATGTGGTTGCAGGCTCCTAGTTCTTGTTGAGAATTTACAATGTATGATGCCAAGGGTTTTTATTTATCAGTTGGCTTTTCACAGAATCTGTTGGTATTTGGGGTTCTGAAGGAGTGGCTGGCCCAAGATTTCTCAGCTGACTTATGACCAGAGGATGACTAGAACCCATGTCTCTCTTCCTTCTGCAACATTTTAACTACTACATCATGCTGTCTTTCTGCAGGACACTTCATCAAACCCATTACTTTATCTAGTCCCATTACTTTATCTAATGGGGCCTTACTTTATCTAGTCCCATTGCTTTCAATGAGTCTATACAGGGCAATATTAAATATAGCCATAGATGTTTAAATGTTATGCATTTAACATTAGTGGCGATAAAAGCGGCAAAGTTTAATTACTTTTCCGCTCTTATTGCGTAATCAGTGAATCGTCCAGCCGCCCTGTTCAGGGTGACCCGCTCCCTGCTTCAACCGGGAGCGCGGGAGGACCCCCTGGAAGGCAGGGCTGAGGATTTCGGACAATATCTGTATGACAAAATCGCTCGGATCCAGGGGGATTTGGACTCTGACTGGGTAGATTCGGGCAGCGTGGCGAGGAATAGTCTTGAGAACGTTATCTGGGAAGAGTTTGACTCTGTGACCCCTGATGACGTGGACAGGATTTTGGGGAGACTTAGTGTGGCCACATGTTTACTGGATCCGTGTCCCTCCTGGTTAGTACTGGCTTCCCGGGAGGTTACACGAGGCTGGCTCCAGGGAATTATTAACGCTTCGTTGAGTGAGGGTTACTTCCCCACAGCCTTGAAAGAGGCGGTGGTGAGGCCTCTCCTCAAGAAGCCATTCCTGGACCCAGCAGTATTGACCAACATTGTCCTGTCTCCAACCTTCGCTTCGTGGCGAAGGTTGTTGAGAGTGTGGTCGCGCGACAGTTTCCACAATTCCTGGAGGAAACGTCTTATCTAGATCCGTTCCAGTCGGGTTTCAGGCCTGGGCACAGCACGGAAACGGCATTGGTCACGTTGGTAGATGATCTCTGGAGGGCTCGGGACAGGGGTTGCTCCTCTGTTCTAGCCCTGTTAGACCTCTCAGCGGCTTTTGATACCATTGACCATGGTATCATGCTGCACCGATTGGAAGAGTTGGGGATGGGGGGCACCGTGTTACGGTGGTTCTCCTCCTTTCTCTCTGACCCGTCACAGTTTGTGTTGGCAGGGGGGGGGGCAGAGGTCGACCTCGAGGCCTCTCATCTGTGGAATACCTCAGGGGTCGGTCCTCTTGCTCCTTTTGTTCAACATTTATGTGAAGCCGCTGGGTGAGATCATCCGTGGCTTTGGGGTGAAGTACCACCAGTACACTGATGACACCCAGCTGTACATCTCCACCCCAGGCCACCCCAACGATGCCCTTGAACTGATGTCTCAGTGCCTGGAGGCTGTGCGGATCTGGATGGGGAGGAACAGGCTCAAGGTCAACCCTTCCAAGACTGAGTGGCTGTGGTTCCCGGCATCCTGATATAGTCAGCTGACTCCATCGCTGACTATTGGGGGTGAGTCTTTGGCCCCCTTGGAAAGGGCGCGCAATCTGGAAGTCCTCCTGGATACGCAGCTGTCCTTGGAGGAACATCTGATGGCTGTAGCCAGGGGGACCTTTTGTCAGGTTCACCTGATTCGCCAGTTGCGACCCTTTCTTGATCGGGATTCCATGTGCACAGTCACTCATGCCCTCGTCACCTCTCACCTGGACTACTGCAACGCTCTCTACATGGGGCTCCCCTTGAAGAGCACCCGGAGGCTCCAACTGGTCCAGAATGCGGCCGCGTGGGTAATTACAGGAGCTGCATGGCGCTCCCACATAACACCGCTCCTGCGCGAGCTTCACTGGCTCCCAGTGGTCTTCCGGGTGCGCTTCAAGGTGTTGGTTACCACCTTAAAGCGCTCTATGGCATAGGACCTAGTTACCTTCGAGACCGCCTGCTGCTACCGACAACCTCCCATCCACCCGTGCGCTCCCACAGAGAGGGCCTCATCAGGGTGCCATCAGCCAAACAATGTAGGCTGGTGACCCCCAGGGGGAGGGCCTTCTATGTGGGGGCACCTACCCTATGGAACCAGCTGCCCCCTGAGATAAGGAGAATCCAAGACCTCAGTGCCTTCCTCCGTGCCCTTAAAACTTTCTTTTTTCATCAAGCCGGGCTGGCTTAACATATTTTTAAATTTTTAATTTTTAATTGGTTTGTCATTTTAAACTGGGGCCAAATTAATATATATTCTTTTAATTGTTCTTAATGTTTGTATTGTATGTTTTTATCTGGCTGTACACCGCCCTGAGTCCTTTGGGAGAAGGTGCGGTATATAAATTTGAAATAAAATAAAATAAAATAAATAAATGCAACATGTTGTTGAATAATTACTATTTTTATGGCATCTTGCTCTGTCTACAAGACGGAATACATAGTCCTCCTTAACCAGTTTTATTCTTACCACAATGCTGTGAGTTTGCAAATTCTTTACGAAAGACATTGCATTAATCTCTCATCAACTGAATATCAGTTGAATTTAAAAATGGTAGACTTGGCTTCTTATAAACCCACTTTGGAACAAATGAAACCTAGAAGGATAAAAATAGGAATGCCTAATATGCATATGGTTATATGTTCCCTTTAATTATGAATTGTCATCTTGAGTTTTGTTTTGATGTAATAAGAAATGATGATATACACCATTACTATATCAAAGAGTTTTCCCAAAGCAACGTTTAGGATTTAATACCAGTGCCATTTCAGGGCCTTTTATCAATCCTGCAATATGAATAAAGTTTTTAAAGCCTTATTTTCTATAATTTTTTATTATTTTATATATGCCTGGCTAGGTGGCTCAGTGGCTAAGACGCCGAGCTTGTCAATCAGAAAGGTCAGCAGTTCGGCGGTTCAAATCCCTAGTATAGGTCTCCTGCATGAGCAGGGGGTTGGACTAGATGACCTCCAAGGTTCCTTCTGTTACATCTCACAAAATGATTTATTTGCTATGACCCCCTGGGTTAATTCAGAGTATATCAATAATTTCTAAACTCTTGTTATTCAAGGGAAGATTTCAAGCTTTTTTTTTAGTATTCTATTTTTGTAGTTTTTTACTTAAGGGAAGGGGGTTACTTAGATATATATGGTGCCTTTGTGGTCTGATCATTATTTCTACTTGACCACAAGATGTCATATATGTACTTTTGTAAATGTAAACTAGGAAGAAAATACAATTCTAAGCAGCACTGTATTAGTTTATAGCATTTTATAGTAATTGCTTCACTCTGGGCAATTTGTGCAGCTGGAAAAAAATGAGTCTCACTTGAACCATTATCAATGTGAATTTTACTGAAAGAGTTAATTTCAGTCAGGACCCATTAACAGTTAGTAAAATTATAAAGTAAGTTTATAATGTAAGAAAGTTACATGATTTAATTAACTTACAAGTGCACATATATGTAATGTTTACTCTGACATAACAAAAAAGTTAATAGTAGGAGAAGATGTTTTTAAATTATAAAGTTAAATGCATTCTAAAATTACAGAGTTGTTGGTTCCACTAAATATTGATTTCATTTTCAGCAGTATGCCAAGTTCCATCCAGCACTTAGATGGTATCTGTTTCATAGCCAGCCACTTGCTTAACCAACCAACTTTTAGCTATCTATTTTCATTTTTATAATTATAAAGGTAAGGGTATAAGTTTGATGAAGATTCTACAATGTGATTTGTTATTAAAAATAATAATTTTATGACCTTAGATCAGGATTAAAAAGTCCTTTTCAATATCTGATTATACATGCTGTAATGTATTAACATTAGTAATCTGTTTTTCAAAAATAAAAAAGGATTTTCTGAATCTTAAAAATACTCATCTTGACTGTGAGTTGTATTTATTTTTCCTAAAGTTTCCTCAGAAAATGCTGATGTAGTATGATATCTGTCTGTCTTTGGCATCAGAATGATTTAATGATCACTTTTTCTCAGCTTTGTGAAGTTAAAAAAAATCTACCTACCAAGTGGACCAGCATGGTAGATTACAGTTCATAGGAGCTCGTCTGCATGAACCATCATGATTTGGGAATGGATGCAAGGGGGAGGGGGGGCGTGTGAGTGATGGGTGCACATACGCGGGTGCACAGCTTCATTTGTGTAAGCGGCGCAGTGCACACCTCCACTCGTGAATGGAGCTTTGCGCGAGAGCGGAGGGTGCTTGCACTCATGTGCAAAGTTTCACTTGTGTGAGCAGCAGGTGCTTGTGTGCAAAGCTCCACTCACACAAGCAGAGCGAGCTTGAGTCAAGGGGGCTTGTGCTCACACTCGAAGCTCTATTTGCGTGAATGGAGCATTGTGCGCATGTGCGCTTGCCAACTCATCCTGTGGCCCGGTTTCAAACAGGCTGTAGCCTGGTAGTGTGGCACAGTCCAAGGGACTCCTGCTCTAAGACTTTAAGGTGATTCAAATCCTCCTCCTATGGCAGATGTCTTGTAGCCTAAGAATCCTAGAGCATTTTTAAAATTCAGAACAGCCTCAAGGTTCTTCCTTATGGTTATGTTATATTAATATGCATTCGTTCCATTATTAAGTAGGCAAAAAAAAAAGAAGTAGAAATAAATTGTGTCTTTGAAGCCAAACTTTACTTCGGGAGTGAGGCTGAGGCTTATACAAGTAGTTCTCAACTTCACTATAATTGGTACCAGAATTTCTATAGCTAACCAAGGAGATGGTTGTGAGTTGCACCCAATTTTATTTTATTTTATTTTATTATTTTATTATTTTAATTTATTTTTATGTGCCGCCCTTCTCCGGAGACTCAGGGCGGCTTACAATGCGTTAAGCAATAGCCTTCATACTTTTGAATATTTTATATAAAGTCAGCTTATTGCCCCCACAAACCGGGTCCTCATTTTACCCACCTTAGAAAGGATGAAAGGCTGAGTCGATCTTGAGCCTGGTGAGAATTGAACTCGCAGTAATTGTAGGCAGCTGGATGTTAAATGCTCAGCCATAGGAGGCAATTTTATGCCTTTTTTGCCTTAATTGTTAAGGGAAACATGACAATTGTTGTGTGAATCTTCCACTTGTTAAGCAAATTGTTTCCCCCATTAACTTTGCTTGTTGGGAGCTGGCTGGGAAGGCTGCAAATGGTGATAACAGGATTCCAGAAGGCTGTAATTATCATAAATACATGCTGGTTGTCGAGCTCCCAAATTTTGATCACTGTGGGCATGAAGATACTATGATGGTTGTAAGTGCAAAGACAGATTGTCAGTCACTTTTTTCAGTGCCATTGTAACTTTAATGATCACTAAATGCATGGTTGTAAGTCAAGGACTATCTGTATTGAATGGGGAACAGTTTCAGGCTAGCAACTAATGAATTTCATGGCTTCTTTTCTCTTCTCGCCCAGGCTTGCCTACTGGTGTGAAAAATAACCATTCAGTTAGTCTCAATAAATTGGGTTGGATTTGGTTGGTATCAGTGGTGGGATTCTACTGGTTCTACCTAGTTCGGGTGAACAGGTAGTGGTGGTGGCGGGAGGCTATATAAGTCTATATAAATCCTACGAAGAAGTAAGTGTATGTATATACACACACACACACACACACACACACACACACACACACACATATATATATACACACACCAACCAGTAGTGGAATTCACTTACCTTCATAGGATTTATGTGTGTTATAATGTGTATATAAACATATATGTATATACATATACATATACATATACGTATATGTATATGTATATGTATATATATATATATACATATATATATACATATACATATATATATACGTATATGTATATGTATATATATATATATATACATATATATATATATATATATATATATATATATATATATATATATATATATATATATATATATATATAACATAAACATATAACCCCACCCACTGAATCATTGTGTGCCCCTCCTGTAATCCTCAAAACATTCAGCTGGAATATTTTCTTTTTTTTTAAATTATATTTATTTTTTCTAGTTTCTTGGACGTAACTATTTTTATATTCAACTTTTCTCAGAAAAGAAAAAAATGCAGCTGATAGGTTGATTGACTTCTTTCCAAATTGTCAATCTCTTCCTAAATTGAATATTCATGTGGGGACTTTGACTTTTTACACACTCTCTCTCCCTTTCCCTCTCCCTCTCCCTCTCCCATTCCCTCTCCCTCTTCCCTCCCCTCCCCCTCCCCCTCTCTAGAAATTCTGATCTTCTGGAAGAAACAAAAAGATCTGTAAGTTCAATGCCAGTGGGAAACTCATTATCACACACACACACCAGCTTCCTCTACCAATTAAACCTCCTTTGTTTTCTTAATCTGGCCTGTTCAATTTAGCAATGTAGGCACTTACCTGATTCACTCTCTTCCCCTCTATATGTATTACAGGAGAGAGTACAATGCAGCCTCTTAAGTTATTTAAGTTTGTAATTTAGGTTTTCTTGTCACCATGTTCTTTCCAAACTGAAGATAAAATTTTATTTTCCTTTAGCAACCATCTCAGAAATGCTCTTTCCTAAGTCTTTTTTCATGCATTGTTTTCAGGTGATAAAGCAATTCATTATCCACCACCTTTATGTTTAAAGCTATGAGATTCCTGCTATTTTACTAGAAATATATTTTATTATATTAATATCTGTTTTGATTTAAGCTAGCCCATATCTCTAAAAGACCTTATTTTATTGCTACACAATAACATAATTATTTAGTGTACACATAACTATACACAACTGTAGCTGAAGGACCTTCCTTATCAGTAGTGGGTTCCACTTACCTTCGCTACCGGTTCGGAATTGTGAGGGCACAGTATTTCTGTGCATGTGCAGAGCATCCATGATGACATCCAGGTGGGTAGGTGGAGCCTCCCGTCACCACCACTACCGGTTCTCCTGAACCGGGGCGAACCGGTAGAAACCCACCACTGTTCCTTATGTTTCTAATGTGCATTAACACTATTCTTATATTAATGGCTTTTCTTGAATGTGCACAGTGAGGACAAGATTGAACACAGCTGCAGAATATAATGCATGCTGGCTGAAACAGTTCTTTGTTACAGTGACTATTATATAACTATTGGGTGATCAATTACTTTTTTTTTTTCAGTGGAGATGAAAAACAACAACAATAACAGAAACAATCAGGTTTTGGGAATAAGATACCCATCAGCTTTTACAGGAGAAAATGTTTTCACTTGCACAGCAAGGACGATAGAGATGCATTTGGTTAGAGGCTATGAGAGAAACAGATAGGAGCATTTTTAACTGAAGTGAGCTGGACTTGGAACCAGAATGCCATTTCAAAAAGAATAACTGCCCAAATTGTTCTCCGGGAATCTGAACTGTGCTGAAGGAGTATCTAATTGCTCCCTGTGCGCTCAGACAAATTCCAATGTTTCCAGTGGTTTGGCAAAAGAAAACCTAACACAATAGCATTGAAGCTCTTATAAGTTTTCATTAAAGTAAACTTGATAGCACTGAAGCTCTCATAAATTCTCATTGCTTGGAAATAAGGAACATTCAACAATATGATATGTAATGAAACCAGTGACTGAGTGAGAATCAGGAAGTTGAAAGAGCATCAGAAATATGTGGGTCCTAGACCAGTGATGACTAACCTTTTCTGGACCGAGTGCCCAAAGTGTGTGCCCGAACCCCCAAAATGCAATGCATGTGCGCTCTTGTGCATGTGTCCCCTGCGCATGCGTGTGGGGCCCCTGCCACCCGCGCATGCACACATACCCCCGCACACTCCCACATGCATGCGCGCATGGCCCCCGCATGCGTCTCGCACCTGTGCTTGTGTGCACGCCCCCACATGTTCACATGCCCCTACACATGCCCCTCACACTTCCCTGTGCATGCGCGCATGGCCCTGCATGCCCCCCCCACCCATGCATGTATGCACGCCTCGTTAGGGCTGAAAAAAGCTTCTAAAGAACAGCTGAGAGTCGGAGCGAAGCATGGAAATTGCTTTACTCCCTAGCGCCTCGTTAAAGCACAGCGGAGAGTCAAGGGAGCAGGCAAAGCTGGGAAGATCGCTTCACTCGCTAGTGCCTCGCTAGCACCTCGTTAGCGCTGAAAAAAGTTTCAAAAAAGCTACATTTGTAGTATAAGATGCAACCAAATTTTCAGCCTCTTTTAGGGGGGGAAAGGTCCATCTTATACTCCAAAATATATATATACTGATCATGCTGTTTCATTTTGGAGTAATCAATATTATGCAGGGTGAAAAAGGCATAAGAAATAATAAGAAAAATAGTTCAAGGCAGGAGGTAATACAAGTAAATGTAATATAGCTAAATGTCAATGCTTTTCATTATGGTTCTCCATATCTATATATCTTTGCAAACTATCCTTACTTTTTTTAGGTCCATACTCTGATTTATATATTTCGTTCTTTGAACTTCTTACCCTTTAACATCTCTTTTTGAGGAGAGTGCACATCAATAGCATTCACAAATCATGGTCCAATGGTCTAGTTGTTCATGCCAGCTGCCTCAAGGTTTAGAGTGAGATTCAGAAAGATTACTGGCTGGGTAGTAATGGTCCTCTATGGAGCCATCACCTGATAGAACTGTTCAGTGCATCTGCTGGGCTTGGTACAGAAAGTGGTGTGCTCAGGGTCTAGTTTCCTGTCATCTAAATCTGAGTTGAGCTGTTCCAGATAGTTGCTGGTAAAACCAGCCTCAGGTGCTTCATTGCTTGCTATTTCCTAAGCCTGATTTCATCTGATGCATCAAAAACAGATTCCTTGGCATCTGAGTCTTTTGTGTCCGAGCTGGGCATGGTACCTGGTACTTCAGATATGTTGGTCTAGAACCTACAATATTTTCAGCCAGCTCATGAAAGATGACATTTAGATAACATTTTATTGAAGAGGCTGCTTTGTAGTCTTCAGCTTACTCAGTATTCAAAAAAGAAATTTTCCTGACAGAAAAACTCTTATCAATAAAATATTATATATACATGGTAACATAAAATACACCCGAGACCAAAAGTGTGTTTTGGACAGGTGCATTTAATAAAACATTAACATAAAATAGTTTGAATTTAATCAGTATGATATGACAATTTCCTTAGTACCAATTACCTGGACTCCTTGGTGAAGTGTTTCTGCTTTATGATAATGGAAAGGCTGAATGGAATGAATGAATGAATGAATGGCTCTAAAGATATCAAACCAAGGTTAAGTAGCACAATTAGCAATTTATTTGGAATTCATCCTAAACAAATTTGGCGAAAAATTTATAGAAATGATTAGGATAATTTATTCGAATCAAACCGCAAGAATGATGATAAATGGAGACCTAACAGAAAAAGTCAATATAAATAAAGGGGTTAGGCAAGGTTGTCCATTATCTCTGCTCTTATTCATTCTCTCATTAGAAGTTTTATTGACTCAGATGAGGGGAAATAAGGAAATAAAAGGATTAAAAATTAAAAAAGAGGAATACAAAACACAGGCCTTTGTGGACGATATGGTGTTCATAAGAGAGGATCCTTTGGAAATGGGAGAATTGCTATTACAGAAAATAGAGAAATTTGGCATAGTTGTGGGCTTAAAAATAAAAATAAAATAAAACAAAGATAATCACCAAAAATCTTATGAAAGGCCAAAATAAGAAATTAGAAGAGAAATTAGGAATTCAAATTGTAAAAAAAGTAAAGTATCTGGGTATTTGGATAACGGCAAGAATATCTTCAATAAAGGAAGATAATTATTTGAAACTACTGCAGCAAATTCAAAAAGATTTAGAGAGTTGGGCAAAATTACAAATATCATTGACTGGAAGAATTGCTACTATAAGATGAATATCCTACCAAAAATTTTATATTTATTTCAAACGGTACCTATAAAATTGGCAAAAAACTTTTTTGAAAAATTGAATAAAATGATTAGTAAGTTTATATGGTTGGGGAAAAAGCCCAGAATTAAATTGAATAGCCTGGGCGAGGAACATAGGGCATAATATACAATTAGAAGATTGGGAAAGAGCATGGGAAGATAACTATAGAATGACAAAATCGGTATCATACAAAGAAAATCATTATAAAATGTGGTACCGATGGTATCTGCCACCCGCAAGGTTAGCAAAAATGTATCCAAATGTGAACCCGGCTTGCTGGAAATGTAAAAAAGCGCAGGGAACTTTTTACCATGCTTGGTGGCTTTGCCCAAAAATCAAAAAATATTGGAACAAAATAAAAACATGGATATTAGAGATAACAAATCACGAAATTGAATTAACACCTGAAGTCTTTTTACTCGGCATGATCAATAAGAATATTAGGAAGGACATAAAATACCTAATACTCCACATTATAACAGCGGCAAGATTAGCGTTGGCACAACTCTGGAAAATAGACCGTTTGCCAACTGATCAGGAAGTAATACAGAAAATCTATGTATGCGCAGAGATGGATAAATTAACCCTAAAATTACAGGATAAGGAAGATTCAAAATACTTTAAAATATGGAATAGCTGGTACCAGTGGATAAGTCAGAGAGAGGGAATGCTTAGAGATGAAAGTTAGGAGAAATTAATACAAATAAACAACTGCACTGTCAGAGAGATATAGAAGGAAATAAGTCACTGTGCGTATATATATATATATGTATATATAACATTAGAAAGAAAAAAATAAATAAAATAAAATAAATTTTTAAACAAAAGTTCCAAGATGGATATCAACGATGGAAGCCTTGGTCTACCCCAATTTAATTGACTTAAAACAAAATAGTAACCTATACAGAGTTGTTAGACGGACAAGGAAATTTGAAATCCAAACAAGAATTATTAGAAGAAGGAATTAAAATAGATTGGTGGCCTTATTTAAGATCCAAACAAAATACAAAAAAGATTTAGAATTATATGGATTTCAAAATGGACAACAAGAAATGGATAAAATATTAACAGGGACAGATGAAAAGATAATTACCAAAACGTATAATTATCTCCTCAAATTCAAAATGGAGGAGGAAACAGTGAAGAAAGCAATGATAATGTGGATAAAATTTTTTGGATACAACATAGAATTAGAGTATTGGGAAAAAATATGGGAAACAAAATTATAAAATGACATTGTTGGCCGCCTATAAAGAAAATATTTATAAAATGTTTTATAGGTGGCATTTACCCCTGGCGAGATTGGCCAAGATGTTTTCAAACAACCCACCGCACTGTTGGAAATATAATCATCCACAAGGGACATACTACCACATGTGGTGGACATGTCCCAAAGCAAGAGACTACTGGTTAAAAAATGGAGGAAATGAGTGGGCAAAAAATTGATATGAAACCTGAATTATTTTTGTTAGAGATTATAAAAGAAAAAATGAGTAAAGAAATTCAATACCTCATACTCCACATAATTACGGCCACCAGAATCTCATCTGCCCAAAACTAGAAACATGCTCCATCAAACACGATGATCATAAAAAAGGGGCTGGAGTGTGGAGAATCAGATAAACTAACGATGGAACTTAAGGATAGAGAAGAAACAATTTACTATGAAACATGGAACAGATGGTATGATTGGCTGGAAAAGAAATCTAAAATTACCATATATACTCGTGTATAAGCCGAGTTTTTCAGCACATTTTTTATGCTGAAAAAGCCCCCCTCGGCTTATACTCGAGTGAGGGTCCCACTTACCTGTTCTCCGGTGCAGTGCGGGTGCTCTCCGGTCTCCCGCTCATCTGCGGGTGCCTGCAGCCTCTGTGAGTGATCCAATAACTGCTGATATCACCGCTCTTCTTTTCTCCTGCACGCCGGCAGCCTCTGTGTTGTCCAGGCCATACTGGGCAAGAACCTCCTTGCTTCTGTGTGCTTGTACCTGGGCGCACCACATCCTTGTCAGATGAATGTAGGATGCGGCCGCTCTTCTTCTCCCACTCTTCTCCAGGGATGTGAGGTAGCCTTTACAGTCTTACCTGTGCTTGGTCACGCTCCCATGCTCCGTCCAAGCATTGCTGAATACAAGTACCAGTGTGTTGGATCGTGGGTGCAAGAATGGACAGGACATGCAGTAGAATCAAACATCTTTTATTAGCTCCGTAATCGCAATGGGGAATCCTAGCCGCGGCAGCTCCTTTTATAGCTAAGAGGTGTCCGCGGCTTCAGCCACTGACGTTACTCTGAATTTCCCACTCACGTCCCTGATTGGTCCGTTCAAATCTGCCATTCAATACTCAACACCCCTACCCTCTAGTTAGCATAACCAATCCTGAAGTCTCTAGGCAATGTAGTCACGTAAGTAAGCGGGTCATCTCAATGCGCAACTTGACCTGCGCAGATCAGTCGTCCCAGCATTCTTGGAGTGAGAGGTCGAGTTCTGTGACTCTGCTGGCTCCGCCTCTGGAACTCTCTCGAACTCGCTCGCTGGTGTAGAATTATTTTCTTGGGTGTTACTTCCTTCCTCTCCCGGACGACATGGTGGATTGTAGCTGATGTTCGGTTCTTCCTCCTGGACTTCAGGTAAGCGTCTGCTGCCTCTATTTGGGTTTGAGTCTTTTCCGATGCTGTCTTGTGTTTGAGCCTGTGGTAGAGTCTGGGTTCTTTCTATGTATTTTTTTTTTTAAATTTTAAAAAGCAAAACTTTATTCATTCTTAAAAACATTTAAAACATACAAAAGCTTGATTAAGTTAAAAGTTAACTTAATCAAGAAACAAATTTACATATACATATACAATAAACAACTTCAACTACTAACTAGTTTCTATTATTATATATACATATATACAAACCTACAGTGACATATTTCATTTTCTATCTATCTGACAGTGCATTTTTTAATTATATTAATTTCCTCTAAATTTCATCTCTACCCATTTGGCCTCCTCTGATTTATCCATTGGTACCATCTATTCCATATTGTAAAATATTTTGAGTCCTCCTTATCCTGTAACTCTAAGGTTAATTTGTCCATTTCTGCACATGTGTATATCTTTTGTATTAGCTCCTGATCGGTTGGCAATCTATTTGTTTTCCAAAGTTGTGCTACCGCTAATCTAGCTGCCATTATTATGTGAAGTATTAAATATTTTATATCATTCCTAATGTTCTTTTTAATCATACCTAATAAAAAAAATTCGGGTTCTAATTCAATTTCATAATCTGTTATTTCTGCTATCCATGTTTTTATCTTGTTCCAATATTTCTTAATTTCTGGGCAGAGCCACCAAACGTGATAAAAAGTTCCCTGTGCTTTTTTACACTTCCAACAGGTCGGGTTTACATTTGGGTACATTTTTGCTAACCTTGCGGGGGCCAGATACCATCGATACCACATTTTATAGTGATTTTCTTTGTAGGCTACCGATTTTGTCATGCTATAGTTATTTTCCCATGCTCTTTCCCATTCTTCTAGTTGTATACTGTGCCCAGTGTTCCTTGCCCAGGCTATCATCTGCCCTTTAACCAATTCTTCTGCCAAATCATATTCGAGTAAATATTTATAAATTTTCAAAATTAATTTCCCTTCTTTGGATTCTAATAATTTGTCCAATCGATTTTGTTTTAAATCTATTCCTCCCTCCTCCTGATCCTTCCTATATCTTATCTTTATTTGTGAATATGGCCCCCAGTCTATTGCTATTCCTTGTTCCTTTAATTCTTCTCTGGTTTTCAGTTTCCCCTGTCTGTCTAGTATTTCTCTATATCTTAATATCTTTTGTTTTGATAATATATTGGGGTGGGTTATTGCTTCTATTGTCGATAGCCAGCCGGGGATTTTCATGTAGTGTTTGTGTTGAATTTGTTGCCATGTATTAATTAAAGATTTCCTAATAGTGTGGTTATTGAAGTGTTTATATATTTTATTCCCAGTGTTCCAAATAAAGGCATGCCATCCCTTCATCAGGTCATGTCCTTCCAAGTTTAACAACCTTTGATTCTCCAAGGTTATCCATTCCTTGATCCAAAGTAAGCTTGCAGCCTTGTAGTATTTTTGCCATGCCGGGAAACCAAATCCGCCTCTAATTTTATCGTCTTGCAATATATTTAGTTTTATTCTTGATTTTTTCCCTTCCCACACAAATTTTGTGGTTATTTTATCCAAATTATCAAAAAATTTCTTGTCCAATTTTATTGGAATTGTTTGGAATAAATAAAGGAGTCTTGGCAGTATATTTGATTTTATTGCTTCTATCCTCCCCAACAAAGATAGTCTTAATTTCCCCCATTTCTCTAAATCCTCTTATTTTCTGGACTAAAGGTTCATAATTATCTTGTTTTATTATTATAGTTCTAGCTGTCAGATGTATCCCCAGATATTTCACTTTTTTAACTGCCTGTAATCCTGAATCTTTTACTAATTTCTCTACTTGTTTTGTTGTCATATTTTTTGTTATCATATTTGTCTTTTCTTTATTAACTTTTAGACCGCTACTTTTCCAAATTTTTCAATCTCTTTTAGTAATTTCGGGGTTGTTTCTGTTGGGTTTTCTATGAAGAAGACAAGGTCGTCAGCGAAAGCTTGGACCTTATACTCCTCTCTCTTAATCTTTAATCCTTGTATTTCTTTGTTTGCCCTAATTCTAATTAGCAGGTTTTCCAAGGTTAAGATAAAAAGTAGGGGTGATAGCGGGCATCCCTGCCTTACTCCTTTATTTATTCCAAAAAATTTTGTTGGATCTCCGTTTATCAAAATATATGCTTTTTGGTTCTGATATATTGATATTATCATTTTAGTAAATTTCTCTCCAAAATTCATAGTTTGGATTTGTTGTTTCATAAATTGCCAATTTACTTGATCGGCAAATTTACTGGATGCTTTATGTGCATCCAGAAAAATCAGAGCCACCTGTCTCTCTGGATGCACCTCGTAATATTCCAAAACATCCATTACCATCCTTAAATTATTTCTTATCTGTCTTGTGGGCAAGAAACCATTTTGGTCCTGATGTATTTTGTTGTGTAATATTTTTTTCAACCTATTGGCAATTATACTCATGAAAATTTTGTAATCGGTATTCAACAAAGAAATCGGCCTATAGTTTTTTATTAATGTGATATCTGCCCCCTGTTTTGGTATTAAGGAGATATACGCTTCTTTCCATATGTTTGGTAATTTTGCCTCCATCAGTGCTTCATTGTATATTTCTAATAGCATTCCATTTAATAATTCCCCAAATGTTTTGTAAAACTCCATTGGTAGACTATCAGTCCCCGGAGTTTTATTATTTTTCTGTCTCTTCAGCGCTTCTTTTAATTCCCCTATCGTAATCTCCTTATCTAATAGTTCTTTTTCTTCCTCTGTTAGTATTTGCACTCCCTCTCCTTTTAGATAATGTTCAATTTCCTCCGTTGTTACTATGTCCTTCTCATAGAGTTTTTGATAATATTGGACTACTATCTCCTTTTTTTCCTCTAAACTCTGATGGATCCTTCCTGTTGTGGCCCCGCCCTCCGAGCCTATCTTATCGGAGGAAGAAGGCTCTGAACATGAAGAAGAGGAGTCGGCCAGGCCTCCCTCTCCAGGCCCCTCCCCTCTGGCACTGCCTCAAGTGCCGGCCGAGGAAGAGGAGATTAGCCAGGAGCCAGGTGTCTCCGATGAGAGCGAGGGAGGTGATCTGTCATTCCTGGATCCACGCCAACGAAGGCATGATAAACGGTTGCAGCAGTTAAGGAGGCGTGCCAGGGATTATAACTGAGTCACTGGACCACACCCCAGAGACTATATAAGAGAGTGTGGTGGCCATTTAAGACTCTGTGACGGACAAAAACTAACTCTGGCTAGTCACTTGAACAACGCTTAAAGCTGCCGAAGGTTTCTTGTTTGGAACTGGACTATTTGCAATTTGTATGTATTTTCTGTTTATCTGATGAAGTAAAGCCCTTGGCAGTCGATGCTCGTATAGCTGCCAAGTTCTAGATAACAACCTGTGTGCGTGCCAAGTGCTTTCTTAACCCTCGGCTGGCTGTGTTTGTGTGTGTGTGGAGACTGGGGACAGAACATCTTGTCCGTCACCAAACACAAACCACTGTTAACCCACGATGGACCAACAGCTGCAGCAGCAGGTACAGCAGATGCTAGAGGCCAATCAGCTTCTGCAGCAGCAAGTGGCACAGCTAACTGCTCAACTTGCTTTGGGAAATGCTCCTGCAGCTCCCCCTCCTCCCCCTCCCCGTCCGAGATGCCCAGTGAACGTGCCAGATAGGTTTTCTGGGCAGCAGGAGATGTTCCCGGCCTTCATGGGACAATGCCAACTTTTCATGGCGATGAGGCCGGAGGACTTTCCGGATGACCGGGCTCGGGTGGCATTTGTGATCAGCTCCCTCTCTGGCTCTGCCACCCGATGGGCCACGCCCCTGTTGCTGCAAAATAGCCCCTTGCTCCTGGACTATCAGGGCTTTTTGCAACACCTGCGCACCATGTTTGAAGACCCCCTCCGGGTGCAGACGATAGCGAGGCGCATCAAGGACCTCCGCCAAGAGAAGCGCCCCCAGCAGGACTATATTGCGGAGTTCCAACTTCTAGGCCAGGATTCAGCTTGGAATGAGGCGGCGCTAATGGATGCCTTCCAGGATGGTCTCTCCGACGAGCTGCAGGACGAGCTGGTTCGTGTGGAGGCGCCACAGACCCTCGACGCGCTGGTGACCCAATGCCTGCACATCGACTCCCGCCTTCAACGGCGACGGCCCCGTCGGGCCCTTCTGGAACCACCGACAGCTTCGGCACCCCTGCGTTTCGCACCGACAGCGTCCCGGACCACACCGCGCTTTGTGGCGACGGCTGAGGAGCCCATGGAGCTCGGAGCAGCCAGACCTCAAGTGATGGCCCAGGAGCGGATGCGGAGACGTCAAGGGGGGTTGTGCCTCTATTGCGGCGAGGCTGGACATTTTGCCGCCTCGTGTCCAAGGAAGCGGAGTAGAGCGTGCAAGCCTGTTCCGGAGTCAGGGTGTGACCAGCCGGGAAACGGGCCAGGCCTGGCCTAGGGGAAACCCTGGGCCAGGCACGTGACCATGCCCCGCCGGAGTCGGCGGCTGTGGACTGTGAGCCCCCTCGGCACCTGATTTTGAACACCCGGGTGTTGTTGGCCAACCGGTCGGAGGGGCTTCAGGCGCACGCGCTGGTGGACTTGGGGGCCACCACGAACTTCATGGACCAGGCCTTTGTGGCCCATTACAAAGTCCCCTTGGTTCCGGTGGACCCTCCGTTGCGGGTCGAGACTATCGATGGGCGGGAACTCGTGGCGGGGCCCATCAAATTTGCTACCCAGCCCTTGCGCCTCGCCATTGGGAACCACGACGAGGCGATCCAGTTTTACGTGACGGTGGACCTGCACTTTCCTTTGGTCCTAGGGATGGCCTGGCTTCGGGCGCACGATCCTCAGGTGGCATGGTCGCGAAACGCCATCTCGTTCCCGAGCCTGCAGTGTGTCGACCACCTCCGCCACACCTGTGCTGGCCAGGACGTCTCTGCCCCGAACGTCTCCTTGCCTCCGGAGCTGACGTCCTTCGCCGATGTGTTCAGCGAGAAGGAGGCGGACCGCTTGCCCCCTCACTGACCCTACGACTGCGCGGTGGACCTGCTGCCCAACACGCCCCTGGCCTCGGGACGCCTGTATTCCATGTCGGAGCCCGAGCTGGCCGCCTTACGGGACTTTCTGGAAAAGAACCTGGCCTGTGGGTTCATCCGGCCTTCGACCTCCCCGCTCTTGGCCCCAGTCCTCTTCGTGAAGAAGAAGATGGGGGACTTACGCCTGTGTTGCGACTATCAGCGCTTGAATGCCATCACAGTGTGGAACCGCTACTCCCTGCCGTTGATCCCGGAGCTGATGGAAAGGTTGCGGGAGGCCTCGATCTTCACTAAGCTCGATCTCCGAGGGGCCTACAACCTGGTGCACGTGCGAGAGGGGGACGAGTGGAAGACGGCATTCGGCACCCGGTATGGACACTTCGAGTATACCGTCATGCCGTTCGGGTTGACCAACGCCCCCGCGGTCTTCCAGCACTTGATGAACGACGTGTTCCGGAACATGCTGGACCGGTTCGTGGTGATCTACCTGGATGACATTTTGATCTATTCCCAGACCCAGGAAAGCCACCTCCAGCATGTCCGCCAGGTTCTGCAGCGCCTGTGGGAGCACCAGCTTTATGCGAAGTTGGAGAAATGCTACTTCTTCCAGTCTTCCATAGAGTTCCTCGGGCACATCATCACCCCCAAGGGCATCGCGATGGACCCGCGCAAGGTGGAGGCCTTGCGCAGTTGGGAACCCCCACATCGGGTGAAGGACGTCCAGCGTCTGTTGGGATTCGCCAACTACTACCGGACCTTCATCCCGGGCTTCGCCACCCTGACCTTGCCATTGATCCAACTCCTTTGGAAGAAGGTCCCGTTCCAGTGGGGCCCCCCGCAGCAGCAGGCCTTCGAGTTCCTCAAGCAGGCCTTCGTCACGGAGCCGGTCCTGAGGCATCCCAATCCACACCGTCCGTTCGTGGTCGAGACGGATGCGTCCAACGTGGCGATTGGGGCGGTGCTGCTACAGGCTCCGGTGGATGGCGGCACTCTTTTTCCCTGCGCTTATTACTCCCGGAAACTAAATCCTTCCGAGCGCAACTACACCATCTGGGAAAAGGAGTTGCTGGCTATCAAGGCTGCGTTCGAGGCTTGGCGACATCACCTCGAGGGGGCCCGACACCAGGTGGAGGTGCGGACGGACCATCGGAACCTGGAGCACCTCACCACGGCCAGGAAGTTGAACCAGCAGCAGATCCGGTGGTCATTGTTTTTCGCCCGGTTCAACTTCCACGTCACATACGTTCCGAGCAGCCTCAACCAGAGGGCGGGTGCGCTATCCCGTAAGCTGGAATACTTTTGCCCCAAGGACTCCCTTCCCCCCCGGACGGTGCTGCCAACGGAATCCTTGGCCGTGGTCCAGGAACCGGTGGACCTGCGGGCTCAGGTGCTGGAAGCGCAGCGACAGGATGACTGGTCGCAGCAGCGGAAAGCGGACATTGGCCCCGCGTCCCCATGGACCGTGGAGGAGGGCTTGCTCAGGCACCGAGGTCGGCTGTACATGCCCACGAGTCCGCTCCGAGCCCTCGTCATGAACCAGTGCCACGACAACCCCGCGGTGGGGCACTTCGGCTTCTTTAAGACCTTGAACCTGGTGACGCAGACTTTTTGGTGGCCTCGGGTACGGCACAACGTGCACGCGTACGTGACGTCCTGTGTGACGTGCCAACAGGCCAAAGCCGCGTCTGGCCCCCCTCCTGGACTCCTCCAGCTGCTGCCGACACCGGAGAGACCGTGAGGAGCCATCTCCATGGACTTCCTGACGGACCTGCCCCTGTCTGCTACGTTCACGAACGTCCTCGTGGTGGATGCGCTCACGAAGATGGCACATTTTATCCCGTGCCGCGGCCTGCCCTCGGCCCGCACCACGGCTTGCCTTTTCCTGCAACACATCTTCCGCCTCCACGGCCTGCCGGACCGGGTGGTTTTGGACCGCGGGGCCCAATTCACGGCCCGCTTCTGGAAAAGCCTGATGGCTGCACTGGAAGTGCAGGTGTGCCTGTCGTCGTCGCACCATCCGGAGACTGACGGGGGCACGGAGAAGGTCATCGGCATACTGGAGCAGTACCTCCGCTGTTTTGTCAACCAGCAGCAGGACAACTGGGCTGAGTACCTTCCCCTGGCGGAGTTCGCCTTTAATAACTCCCAACACACCTCCACCCAGATGACCCTGTTCCATGCCAACGTCGGATACCATCTATGGCTTTTCCCGTTGACAATCTTGGCTTCCCCTGTTCCCGAGACCCGGGACTTCCTCTCGGAGCTGCAGGCGGTGCAGGAACTGGTGCGGCGGCAGCTGATCCGGGCGAAAGAGGATTATAAACGGTTCGCCGATCGCGCCTGCCGGGCGACGCCACCGCTGGAAGTCGGAGATCGGGTGTTGCTGTCCACGAGACACCTCCCCACGGACCGGCCGGTAAGGAAACTGGCCCACCGTTTTATCGGTCCCTTCCCTATCGAGGCGGTCATCAACCCAGTGGCCTACCGGTTGACTCTACCCCGCTCCATGCGGCTCCACCCCATTTTCCATCAGTCCCTCCTGGTCCCTGAGGCCCCTGCGAGCCATCTCCGCCGCCCGCCGACACCTGCCCCCCCCAGCCGCAGCCGACGAGGACGACACCTCGACGTACGAGGTGGACAGCATCCGGGACTCCCGTTGGCTGAAGGGGCGCTTCCAATACCTCATCGCCTGGAAGGGGTATGGGCCCGAGGATTTCACCTGGGTGGACGCATCTGCCGTTCAGGCCCCTGACCTGGTATGGGCTTTTCACGAACAGTTCCCGTCCCAACCCCATCCCGACCGTCAGACCCGGGGGAAGGGCCCTGCGGTGGGGGATAGTGTTGTGGCCCCACCCTCTGAGCCTATCTCATTGGAGGAAGAAGGCTCCGAACATGAAGAAGAGGAGTCGGCCAGGCCTCCCTCTCCAGGCCCCTCCCCTCTGGCACTGCCTCAAGTGCCGGCCGAGGAAGAGGAGATTAGCCAGGAGCCAGGTGTCTCCGGTGAGAGCGAGGGAGGTGATCTGTCATTCCTGGATCCACGCCAACGAAGGCATGATAAACGGTTGCAGCAGTTAAGGAGGCGTGCCAGGGATTATAACTGAGTCACTGGACCACACCCCAGAGACTATATAAGAGAGTGTGGTGGCCATTTAAGACTCTGTGACGGACAAAAACTAACTCTGGCTAGTCACTTGAACAACGCTTAAAGCTGCCGAAGGTTTCTTGTTTGGAACTGGACTATTTGCAATTTGTATGTATTTTCTGTTTATCTGATGAAGTAAAGCCCTTGGCAGTCGATGCTCGTATAGCTGCCAAGTTCTAGATAACAACCTGTGTGCGTGCCAAGTGCTTTCTTAACCCTCGGCTGGCTGTCTTTGTGTGTGTGTGGAGATGGGGACAGAACACTTCCCTCATCATCTTGTAGCTTCTGAATTGTCTTTTTTTCCCTTTCCTTCCTCAGTCTGTATGCCAACCACCTCCCTGGTTTGTTTGCGTGTTCGAAGTAGTTCTGCCTTATATATCTTTCTTTCTTTCTTTCTTTCTTTCTTTCTTTCTTTCTTTCTTTCTTTCTTTCTTTCTTTCTTATTTATTTATTCATTCATTCATTCATTCATTCATTCATTCATTCATTCATTCATATTTGTATACCGCCCTACTCCCGAGGGACTCAGGGCGGTGAACAGCCATAAATAAATACAAAGACATACAAAAGTTAAAAACTATTAAAAAATATTAAATAATTTAGGATTAGGTTCAAAGATTAAAACATCCAATTTAACTAAAAGAGATTTAAAACCCAATTTAAAGCCAATTTAAAGGCCAATTTAAAAGGGAGAGTTAGGCCAGACCAGCCTGTTGGAATAAAAACGTTTTTAGGGCGCGGCGGAAGATGTGTAGGTCTTGGATCCTCCGTATCTCCGGGGGGAGCTCGTTCCAGATGGCAGGTGCCCCCACAGAGAAGGCTCTCCTCCTGGGGGCCGTCAGTCGACATTGTTTGGCTGACGGCACCCCGAGGAGCCCCTCTCTATGGGAGCGAACTGGTTGGTGAGAGGCTACTGGTGGCAGGAGGCGGTCTCGTAAGTACCCTGGTCCTGAGCCATGGAGCGCTCTAAAGGTAGTAACCAAAACCTTGAAGCGCACCCGGAAGACCACCGGGAGCCAGTGCAGCTCGCGCAGGAGGGGAGTCACATGAGAGCGCCACATTGCTCCCGTCACCACCCGCGCGGCCGCATTCTGGACCAGTTGGAGTCTCCGGGTGCTTCTCAAGGGGAGCCCCATGTAGAGAGCATTACAATAATCCAGGCGTGAAGTGACAAGGGCATGAGTGACCGTGCGTAACGAGTCCCGATCCAGAAAGGGACGCAACTGGCGAATCAGGCGAACCTGATAAAAAGTCCTCCTGGCCACGGCCGTCATATGTTGTTCTAAAGACAGCCGCGAGTCTAGGAGGACGCCCAAGTTGCGAACCCCATCTGTGGGGGCCAACGACTCGCCCCCAATAGTCAGAGATGGTGCCAACTGACTATATCGGGACGACGGAAACCACAGCCACTCGGTCTTGGATGGGTTAAGCCTGAGTCTGTTCCTCCCCACCCAGATCCGTACGGCCTCCAGGCATCGGGACATCACCTCGAGGCCATCATTGGGGTGGTCTGGGGTGGAGATGTACAACTGGGTGTCATCAGCGTACTGATGGTACTTCACCCCAAAACCACGGATGATCTCACCCAGCGGCTTCACATAAATGTTGAACAGAAGGGGCGAGAGGACCGATCCTTGTGGCACCCCACATATAAGGGGCCTCGGGGTCGACCTCTGCCCCCCTGTCAACACAGACTGCGACCGGTCAGAGAGAAAGGAGGAGAACCACTGTAAAACAGTGCCCCCCACCCCCAACCCTTCCAACCGGTGCAGCATGATATCATGATCGATGGTATCAAAAGCCGCTGAGAGGTCTAATAGGACCAGGACAGAGGAGCAACCCCTGTCCCGAGCCCTCCAGAGATCATCAACCAATGCGACCAATGCTGTCTCTGTGCTGTACCCGGGCCTGAAGCCCGACTGGAACGGATCTAGATAATCTTAAAGTAATTGCGTATTTCCCTTGTTCTAATATGTTCAGCTTGTGTTTTGCCTCTATCCATTTTACCCTTATTTGTTCATCCCCTGGTTTTCTTTGCAATTTACATTCCCAATTTTGAATTTCTTCTCGTATTTTATTATATTCTTTTTCTCTCTCTTTTCTCCATTTTGCATTATATGCTATTGTAAGGCCTCTTACATACGCCTTAGTTGTGTCCCATAAGTTTTGTAGGGAGGTGTGTTGTTTTGTATTTTCCTTGTAAAACAATTCTAACTCCTTTTCCATATAATTCCTGTATTCTTTTTCTTTTATCAACTGTATATTCATTGTCCATCTGTTTTTCCTTTTCTGCTGCCCCTTCCACGTCATCATTATTGGGTTGTGATCTGCCCAATCATTTGATAGAATTTCTACCACTTCTATTTCCGTCATTAACATACTGGATACCCATGCCATATCCAACCTAGACCAGGACTTATGTGGATTGGAATAATATGTAAAATTTCTAATTTCGGGATTATAGAATCTCCAGCTATCTATCATATTTAGCTCTTCCACCATATCTATAAAGGTTCTGGGCAATACATTTTTCTTATTTTTATTTTGCTGGCCACATTTATAATCTTTTCTTACATCTAAAATAGCATTGAAGTCTCCAATCAGACATACATTTTCCATTTTTTGATCCATAATTTTCTTGTGCACTTTTTTATAGAATTCTAATTGTTTACTATTTGGGGCATATATTACTACTAACAATATATTTTTAAAATCAAGTTTTAGTTCTATCATCACTATTCTACCTTCAGTATCCACATATCTTATATTGCTATCTATTCCTTCCTTAATATATACCACTACTCTTTTTTTTTTCTTCTGCCAATGATGAGTATGCTGTACCTAATTTCTTATATTGTATATATTTTATATCTTGTTTTCTTATGTGTACCTCCTGGAGGCACACTATATCTGATTTTTGTTTCACAATTTTTTAAAAAATTTGGTGTCATTTGGATGGCGAGTTGAGTCCATTTACATTTACTGATAGGATTTTTAGAGTTCTTTCCATTTTTTACTGACTTTCCTGTTGTTTCTTCTTTGTTTCTTCCTGTTCCATTTTTTTGCCTCTTGTTTGCATTCCTCCTTCCTCCTGCATCTCTCCTTCGTCTTCTTTTCCTCCTTGTGGGGGGGGGGTTCACGTTCCCGCCTCTGTTTTCCTTTAACATTCCTTCCTCCCTCTTCTTTACTACTATTTGTTGCCTCGCTGCCCGTCCTTTGGTCGTATAGTTCCCTTGCCTTACTCTGTGAATCCACCTTTATTTTCTTTCTCTGCCACGTTACTAACATCCCTTACGGCGTCGTCCATCTAAAGGTTATATATCTCCTATTTAGCAATGTGGCGAGGAACCAGTAGTCCTTTCGCAGATCTCTTATCCTTTTGGGAATTTGTTTCAGAGTAATTATTTCTTTATTCCTATAGAACATAGGTTCGTCCTTTGTTATTTTGTATACGATATCCCTCACCTTTCTTCTTACGAATCTTATGTGTACCTCCCGGGGAAGTTTATTTTGTCGGGTGTAATTTGTATGGACCCGGTACACTTCATCAAGTTCATTTATTATTTCGTCCTTTTCTCTTTGGAGCGACTCAGCAATCATCTCTGCCATTATCATCGTCAAATCTTCCTCCCTCTCTTCCGCTACATTTTGGAAACGCAGGTAAAATGCCGCTTTTTCCATTTCCAGCTGCGCCACTGTGTTCTCAAGTTCCTTGTTTAATCCTGTCATTTTTGTATCCAGTGCTTCCAGTTTTTCTTCTGTCAATTCCGTTTTTTGTTCTATTTCTTTTATCCTTTGGTCATTTTTTTGAATAATTTCTTGTATCAGATCCATTTTTTCATCAATCTTTTGGATATCGTTCTTTACTTCTCTCTTTACCTCATCCATATCTTTTCTGGATTGCTCATGGTTCCTGGTCATACATTCTTGCATTTTGGCCATGGTTTCTTGAATTATTATTAATGTGGCTTGCATTGTTGGCATATTGGGTGTGCTGGGTTGCTTCTCTGACGCAAACATTCCTTCCAAGGTTTTCTGTGACACTAGGGAGGCTGCTGTTCCTGCTAAGATTGATGTTATCTTCTTCCCTGTCTTCAATGTTGTTGTGGTAGTACTCGTCATCTCTTCCAAAATTCTATGTTGTTCCACCAATATTTTATCAACTTTCTCCCAAATCACCATCCAAATTTTGTATAATTTCTTTCTCTCTCTTTTCTTTTCTCTCGTAAAAAATTCAATCCAATAATCTCTCACTCACTTAATCTCTTTCCTTTAAGCAGATTTCTTTAAATAATCTTTAAATAATTAAATAATTAATTACCTCTATAAAATACTCCGTAAAAATGTGGCAGAAATGTAAGTATAAATATAATATAAAATAGCAATATAGATATTAATATACGTATAAGTATATATAAATATGCAACTTAGATAATCAGAGACTTATTCAATCAATCAATTCTTAATACTTAATATTTAGTTTTCAATAATTAATAATCAGTTAATAAATATGTTTATAGTACTTAAATTAAGCACAAATTTCGCTATAGTTCTTAGTTAATTCCAATAAATAAGAGAATAAATAAATAAATAAATATCCAATAAATATCAGTAACAATTATCTATTTTATCTATAATAATCAGTAACAATTATCTATGTCTAAATAAAAAAAGGACTATATATGAGGAGTATATTTCAAGTGTTCTATGAGTCTCGTTTGTTATATCTTCAACAAAGGAAAAAGCAAGTCTCTCTCTTTTTTTTTTACACTGAAGTCTTTTCCTATTTCCATATGGCGACCTCTAATCTGCACAGTCACAGTTTGCAGTTTTTACTTTGCCAAACTACCTCTCTCCTTCCGTTAGGGCAGCCAAAAAAGGAGGTTACAAAGAATGTCTATTCTTCTTCAAATCACCGCAGTTGATCTAAGTCCACTTCTTCTCACCTTCGTTTTCGCTGTTTTAGTGTTTTGGTGTTTTTTATTCTTTCTCTGCTGATCTATATTCCGTCCTCTTCCTTTCTGCTCGCCTCTACAATTGCTGCCCGTTCACACTCTGAGATCTTCTCTTTTCACGCTACCCCTCCGGAAAAATACTCTCTCCTCGATTTGCGCCAAATTATTCCAAATTATTGATTCTTGCTTTCTGCTCACCCTCCATGATCTTGCACTGTACTCACTCCTCCGCTCCCGACGGTCTCAATTGGCTCGTCAGGCCTCCGGGCCAGCTGCGTTCGTCGCGCCTGCTGGCTTCTCCCGAGTCTGGAATGAGGGATCTTTGCGGTGCGGCGAGAGATCGCACCTCTCCTCACCTCCCCCGAAGTTTCCCCTCCTTATTCCCGATCTCTCCAAGATCGGTCTCCGCCAAAAAAGGCACCAAAAGCTCAGAAATCCGACACCAGAGAGAGAGCGTTTCTCTCCTGTGCCGTCACGACCCTACGTCACTGCCGGAAGTCCTTTCTATGTATTTTTCTATTGGGCCAAGTTCGTTCCTTGTCACTCTGCCTCTGATCTGATCGATGTGTCGCTTCCACTGTTGGCCATCCTCGGTCTGCCATCTGTACGACAGTGGTCCTGTGACTTGGGTTATTTCTCCCGGTATCCATAGGAGGTTGCCGCTGAAGTTCTTTGCATAAACTTTGTCCCCCACTTGGAATTGCCGGATTCTGCTTGTGGAATCCGGCTTGTGGAATCCATTGGCTTTTCTGTGCTGTACTGTGGGTGCAGCCTGTCTAATGGGGATTGCAACTTTCTTCCCATTAACAATTCATCCGGGCTTCGATGTGTGGACGTGCTTGGTGTGATGTGCTGGATAGTGAGTAGCTTGTCAATTTTGGCCTGCATGTTCTTGAGGCCCAGCCTTGCCAATGTCTCTTTGGTCATTCTCACCATTCTTTCAGCAAGCCCGTTCATGGATGGCTTTCCTCGCGCTGACAATGCGTGCCGGATTCCTTGGTTGGCCAGGAACATCTCGAATGCATTAGCCGTAAACTGGGGCCCATTGTTGGATACTAACAAATTGGGCAACCCGTGCGTTGCAATCTCCTTAAGACACAGATAATGGTGAAGAAGAGCCTGGTGGCGCAGCAGACTAATAGCCTGTTATTAACATTTAGCTGCCTGCAATTATTGCAAGTTCGAATCTCCCCAGGCTCAAGGTTGACTCAGCCTTCCATCCTTTCTAAGGTAGGTAAATTGAGGACCCAGTTTGTGGGGGCAATAAGCTGACTTTGTATAAATATACAAAAGTATGAAGGCTATTGCTTAACGCATTGTAAGCCGCCCTGAGTCTCCGGAGAAGGGCAGCATATAAATCAAATTAAAAAAAAAAACAAAAAACGGTGTACATGGTTGTTGATGGCATTAGAGACACTTCCAGCCATTTGGAGAATGCATCCACTATGATTAGGAACATGTTGCCCTGGCATGGCCTCGCAAAATCTATATGTATTCTCGACCAGGGTGTTCCTGGGTTCTCCCAATCATGTGTGGGTGCACTGTGGAGTGCCGGTCGTGATTCCTGGCAGGGTGTGCATGTTGCTACTCACGCCTCTATCTCCTTATCCATTCCGGGCCACCAAACATAGCTCCTAGCCAGTGCTTTCATTCTCACTATTCCCGGGTGCCCCTCATGTAACAAGTTTAAAATGTCCTGTCTCAGCACCCCGGGAATTATGACTCTGTCTCCCCACAATATGCACCCTTTTAGTCCCGACAGTTCGGTTTGTCTTGATTTGAATGGCTGGAATTCTGTGTCCACGTTCGCTTCCGGCCAGTCCTTCCAGATCCAATTCAAAATGTGCGCCAGGGTTTTGTCTTTCGTTGCGGCTCTCGCGATGTCTGCAGCGGAGATTTGAGCACTTTCCATTGTTTCAGTTAGCAGTGTGGTTGATGCTGGAGCTGGGTCTGCTCCTGTTTCCGGGAGTGAACATCTGCTGAAAGCGTCAGTGTGGTTGATTGTCTTGCCAGGCTTGTATTTCAGCTGGTAATCGTAGGCTGTTAAGAACTCTATCCAGCGAATCATTCTTGGTGATAATATCAGAGGTGTGGGTTTGTTTCCGGCGATGATGCCAAGTAATGGTTTATGGTCGGTGATGAGTTTGAATCTCCGGCCATACAAATACTCCTGGAATCTCTTTATTCCGGCTACCACAGCCAATGCCTCCTTATCTAGTTGGCTGTAGTTTCTTTCTGGCTTTGACAATGTTCTGGAATAAAATGTGATGGGGGCTTCTCTTCCGTTTGGCATGCAATGGCTCAGCACAGCTCCAATGCTGAAAGGTGATGCGTCGCAAGTCAACCTGATTGGCAATGTTCCGCTGTATTGGACTAATACTCTGTCCGATGTTAGTAATTTTTTTATTTTTTCAAATGCCGCTCTTTCCTTCTTCTCCCACTTCCATTCCATTGTTTTATCCAGTAGCCGGTGGAGCGGTTCAGCAGTTGTAGCTTTCTGCGGTAGGAAAATATTATAAAAGTTCAGTAATCCTAAGAAAGCTTGCAGCTCCATTTTATTTTTTGGGTAGGTGCTTCTTTAATTGCCATCAGTTTTCCCGGAGTGAGTCGTATTCCTGATTCATCAATTAAGTAGCCCAGGAATTTTACTTGTCTTTCTGCCAAGTTGCATTTGTTCTTTTTTACTTTAAGCCCCAGCTCTTGGAATCTAGATAGCACTTCTCTTAGGCGCTGCTGTAGCTCGTCTAAATTCCCTGCTGAGATGAGCACGTTGTCGAAGTATGGAACAACTCCCTCAATCCCTTGTAACAGGCGTTCCATCAGGCTTTGGAACAACCCCGGGGCTACACTGACTCCAAATTGTAACCGCTTGCACTGGAAGGCACCCCTGTGTGTCACGATTGTCTGGGCCTCAGCTGTGGCATCGTCTACAGGAAGTTGCTGGTATGCTTGCGCCAGGTCCAGTTTTGCAAATATTTTCCCTTGGCCCAACGAGTGGAGCAGATGTTGCACCACTGGCACTGGGTACGCGCTCTGTTGTAGTGCCTTGTTTATTGTACTTTTGTAGTCACCACAGATGCGACCCATCTGGCTTAACACGGGTAATGATGGGTGTCTCCCACTTCGCATGGTCGGTAGGCTCTAAAACTCCCTGGGCAACTAGCTTGTCTAGCTGTTCATCTATTTTGGGCCTTAGAGCAAATGGGATTCTGGGTTTAATCCGGACGGGGGCAATTTGGGGGTCTAGATTAAATGATATTGGGGTGTAGGGTTATTACAGTGCTCATCTGTATGGTTTTTGGAACTGCAGTTACACGAAATTGCAAACATCAGCAATTCTCATCTTTGAGCAGTGTTTCTAGCATGTACAAGGACACAGGGTGAAACAATGTATAACCTGTAACATTTGCCGCTTTCAGTGTATCTTGTGTAGCTATCATTGTGTGTGAATACATGCATTTTCTCATGAAAACCAATGATGTAATTACTAACCAATTATTGTGCCTTGGAGATTTGTTAACCAATAATAAAGTAACACGCATAGTAGGTGAGAACTGAGAAACTTAGAAACTATATAAACTATGTCTGATGCTCAATAAAGTTGCTGTTGATTCTACTCTTAATTCTGCTATCCGTGGATGTTTTCCTTTCACACATCTCACACATCTTCAGCCTCCGAGAAACAAATGCAACATTGGGGACCCTGTGTACTTGCCTAATTCGCCATTGAACACCTCTGTGAATTCTGCCATCAGTTTTTCTTCCCAGCTGCAGTCATTGATGTGGTCGATGCCCATTACAGCTAGTCCTAACGGCTCGAACCATTCCAGACCTAATAGACTAGGTCTATCTTATTTATTTTATTTATTTATTTTATTTTATTAAATTTCTATACCGCCCTTCTCCCGAAGGACTCAGGGCGGTGAACAGCCAGAAGATAAAACACAGGAAATACAAAATCTAAAATAAATTAAAACAAATTAAATAATTTAGGCTGAATTTTAAAATACCCCATAATTAAACAGATTAAAAATTTAGGGACTTCCGGGTTGCTGTTTGTCGCTGCCAGACGTTCCTTTGGGATCGTCAGCTTCCATCGCCTGTTAGAGCCGCCTTCACAACGGAATGGCGGCTCGAAAAAACTCCGTTTCCATGAGGAAATGGAGATAGAGCCGGCAGGGGTGGGTAGAACTCTCTGCGGAGTCCCAAAAGTTTTTTTTTTTACTTTTGGGACGGAGCGGATGAGATGCCCCGTATCCCCAGCCGCCGCTCCGGGCTTTGGGAGACCTCTGCTGATGCAGAACCAGGCGTCAAAAGCAAGCCTGCAAATTTAACAGACTACTCAAAGAAAATGTGAGCTGGACCTGTAATATTGAACCGCAAGTATTTTACTGATTTTTTTTAAAAAAAAAATTACTTAAGAGAGAGGAGGAAAAGAAAGAGGAAAAAAAAAGCCTTTTAAAATGGCGTTGGCTGGAGGAGAGGCTGAAAGGGAAAGTCCTTCCGTTTTCTATTACTACAATGTAGCGGAATAAATACCACTGGCTACATTTGTAGACAAAACTTCGCTCCTGTGTCTTTTTCTCTTTTTTTTCCCTTGGAGACCTGATATTGTTGTTGATTGGAAAGAAGTCCTTTTTTTTTTTTCTTTCTTGCTTTTTTTTTAACAAAGCCTGCCTGGGCGGAAACATGGCACTGAGACTCATAAAGTCAGATAAACAAGAAGGGGGGGGATCCCCCCACCAACAACTTAAAGGAACAAGTCTTAATTCTTCAGTCTCAGAAACCTGATTTTAATATAATAGAATTTTTTATAGAGGAGATTGAAAGAAGGGAGGAGATTGTGAATCAGCAATTTGAAAAATTTAAGCAGGAAATTAAAGAATTGGTGAAATCTAAGTTTGATTTTTTGGAGAAAAAATTCTCAAAAGTGGTTAATGGTTTTACAGGATTTATGATACAGTTGGACACAAATACTAATGTACTAGAGTCTAAAATGGAAGAAATTCAAGATAAATTGGACAATAGAATTCAAAAAATTGAAAATGATTTGACAAACACTCAGGATAATAGCTTAGAAGAAAAACTTAAAATGGATGCTGATCAAAACTATGGTAATGCAGAAAATCTGCAACAGAAGATTGAAAAAGAGATTTTAATGGTACAATATAATTTCACAGAATATGCGATAAGATTAAGAGGTTTGCAGGAAAATAATAGAGATGATTTAAGGAAAATATCTTCTGAATTTCTAGCTGGGATTCTAAAGGTTCAACCTGACGAAGTGTTTTGTAGGATCGACAGAGTTTATCGAATCAACTCCTGGATTGCTAAGCAAAGGCAATTGCCTAGAGATGTGGTGATTTATTTTACAGATAAGGAAATTAGGAATAATATCGTTCAAAATTCCTTCAATTCTAATTTGCAATTGTATGGAAGAAAGATTTGGATTTACAAGGAACTCCCACCTAAGATATTGATGGAAAGGAAGAAATTTGGTTTTCTGGTGAATGAGTTAAAAAAGAGAAATATCTCCTACAGGTGGGACGCCCCAGTTGGTATTATATTTAGATACCAAGGAGAAAGATATCAGCTAAATACTGTTGAAAGAGCGGAAGAATTTTATCAAAATAGGTTGAAAATGAACTTAACATCTCCAGGTATAATACAGGATAAGCAGAAGGAGCCGGAAATAAAGGTAAAATATCGAATTACAGGGACTGTACCAGATGAATTGCCTTTGGATTTATTGGATACCCCAGCTGGACTATCTACAAATTTGAGAGAAGAGGCATCTAATCTTAATGTGATGACTTATCAAGGCAAGGATGAACATGGAAACCAATTAGGGGATATACAAGGGATAAAAAAGAAATATGAGATACAAAAGCAAAACCAACAAGACCAATCTACAAAGCAGAATAAAAACCGACCAGATGATACACATTTTGTAGAAAGGGAACCAGGATGGAAACCAAACCCACAAAAAGAAAAGAAAAAAAGAAATAGGTGGTATAAAAACAGAAATTTCTAAATCAGGCAACAGTGAAGCCAGTGATTTTAAAATATGAACGATTATGTGTAAACACAGAAGAGGCGACGTATTGGTTAATATCATCCTGAGGTTTGTGGCAGATCTCTGCATGGCCGTAATCTGGGGACGTGAAACGAGCCTTAAACTGATGGATTTGAATTATCCATTTTGGAATTTCTTTTTGTGTTGATAAACATATTATATTATCTTGAATCACAAGGCAAGAGAATTATGCTGGGGCATGCAGAAGATCGGGTTGTTACCCACTACGATGATGGGAATTAATAATCCTGATGAAACCCACAATTATTACTATATGGAATATAATTATAATGTCACTCGGGTGGTTGTTTTTACTTTTATACATATAAGAAGATATTTACTACTGATGGGGGCAGATATGATTGAAGATCCTGAATAAACTGTTGCACCAGTAAGCTATGTTACCCGATTATGGATGTTGGTTCTACCAATCCAGTGGAAAGACCTCAAAGAAGATACTATATGGATTATAAATTTAAAGTCATTGTCTTTTCTTTTTTTTTATTTAGATATAATGGAAAATATAGACATATATTTTTAAGTAGTGTGGGCAGTGAATCAAAGATGTTAAGAAATGTTGTGTATGGCAATTTTGCATGATAGTGGGTGAATAAGCTAGTTAGTAGATTGATTAGTCTAAGAAAAGGGATTTTTAAGTGTTATATTTAGGGGAGTGGAGGAAATGGATAGAGTGGAATAAATGTTAAACTAGATTTTATGGGGAAGGCCGCTTTGAAATGTTATAGTAATATATATAGAAGATTAAATGTTAAAGTAGGATTTATCGTATAGTTTTAAAGTGGAGAAGTTATTCTATAATGTCATAGTATAATGTCTTTTTTTTCCCCTTTCTTTTCTCTTTTTTGATATGTATGGATAAAGGGGGATGTTATAATATTAATAATATTTTTAGTAAGTAAAGGTCAATATCTAGAGGAGGGAGTAAGTAATCTGTTATGAATTAGGTTTTTTTTTGTTATGAAGAAGTCACAGGGGGGATGGGTGGGGAGGGGGGGTTAGGGAGGGGGAGGGAGAGGGGGAAAAAAAAGGGGGAAAAATTTGTATTTGAAAACTTTTTCAATAAAAAAAAATTATGTTTAAAATTTAAATTTAAAAGAGATGATTTAGGCCAGGCCAGCTTGATGAAATAAAAACGTTTTAAGCACGCGACGGAAGGTGCGAAGATCCGGGATCCTCTGTCTCTCTGGGGGGAGCTCGTTCCAGATCGTAGGTGCCCCCACAGAGAAGGCTCTCCCCCTGGGGGCCGCCAGCCGACATTGTTTGGCCGACGGCACCCGGAGGAGCCCCTCTCTGCGGGAGCGTACTGGCCGGTGGGAGGCTATTGGTGGTAGCAGGCGGTCCCGTAGATAACCAGGTCCTAAGCCATGGAGCGCTTTAAAGGTAGTAACCAAAACCTTGAAGCGCACTCGGAAGACCACCGGGAGCCAGTGCAGCTCACGCAGGAGGGGTGTTACATGGGAGCTCCATGTTGCTCCCATAACCACCCGCGCGGCCGCACTCTGCGCCAGTTGGAGCCTCCGAGTGCACCTCAAGGGGAGCCCCATGTAGAGAGCATTACAATAGTCCAGACGAGAGGTGACGAGGGCATGAGTGACTGTGTGTAGGGAGTCCCGATCTAGAAAGGGACGCAACTGGCGGATCAGGCGAACCTGATGAAAAATCCTCCCGGTCACGGCCGTCAAGTGATCTTCTAAAGACAGCCGTGAATCCAGGAGGACGCCCAAGTTGCGAGCCCTTTCCGTGGGGGCCAATGATTCACCCCCAATAGTCAGCGATGGCACCAGCTGACTATATCGGGACATCGGAAACCACAGCCACTCAGTCTTGGATGGGTTGAGCCTGAGCCTGTTCCTCCCCATCCAGATCCGTACGGCCTCCAGGCACCGGGACATCACTTCAAGGGCATCGTTGGGGTGGTCCGGGGTGGAGATGTACAGCTGGGTGTCATCAGCGTACTGATGGTACTATCTTGGTCCATGATGGTGAGGGGTAGCTTTGCCTTGAAGATTTTGTAGGCGATGTTGAATCTTCCCATGCCAACTACTGGGATCCGATTCCCTTGGTAGTCTATGAGAGTCAATCTTTGGCGTTTGAGTGCGCTGGGTTTGATGCTAGGAACCAGTTGTTGGATCGTTGCCCAGGAAACCATGGATAGGCAGGACCCCGAATCGACCTCCATTTTGCAGGGTCTCCCCTCGATGAGTACGGTCGCCGCCATCTTGTTCGATTTTCCCGCACTTGCATGACCCACTATTAATGTTTGGTGGGTTTCAACTCACTCAGATTCGGAATCCTCACTTCTGCGACCTCTTCCAAACGGTTGTTTTTTTCCACTTGCCTTGAACGGTCGGTTATGGGGTGGTGAGCTTGGTGGGCGGTTTGGTCAGCTTCTTTGGGACGCTGGCTGAGATGCCCTGCAGGCTCTCGATATGTGTCCTTTCTGGTCACATCTTTGGCATATGGCATCGCAAAATCTGCACTCTGCCCTGGGGTGGTTTACCTCGCAGTCTGCGCACCGGAACTCTGGCTTCCCTTTTCCTCGTGGCTTGCCTCTTCGGTCTGTTTGCAGGTGATGGACCTCATCTTCTTCTTCTTTCTCTGACTCTGTTTCCACGTCCTCATAATGGATTGAGGATTCCTCTTTTCCTTGCGGCCTCTTGTTCATCTTTTTCATGGCTGCTGCGGATTTCTGGGATGCCTCTGATGCGGTGGCTTCTTCCATCGCCTCTTTGAATGTTATTTGAGGCATGGCCAGTAGCCTACTTTGTAAGGTGAGGTCTTTTAATCCCAACACCAGCCGGTCCCTCATAGCTTCCTCTAGATTTAAGAAGTCGCAGGCTGCAGCTATCTCCCTTAGGGTCGCGACGAACTCACTGATTGATTCACCTTCCCTCCGGTAGAATTCATGTCTCCTTACCAGGGATGAGGCTTGGGGAGCGTAGTGTGCCTTGAGGATGCTTTGTAGATCCGTCCAGGACATCGTTCTTAGCTCAGTAGGGGCTGCGAGGGCTTTTGCCATTTTGAACACGGCAGCTCCACAGTGTGTGAGGAATATTGCTCTCTTTCTCTGCTCTGATAGGCTTAACAGGTCGTTTCCTTCCATGTACATATGGAATCTTTCCATGTAAGATTTCCAGTCTTCTCCAGCCGGGTTGAAAGGTGCAGGTGGGCTGATTGAAGGCATTGTGGTAGCTGATGATCTGACCGATGCTTGTGGCCGTTGATCTGGGTGGCTGATGATTGCTTGTTGGAGGTTCAGTGCTTTGTTCTTTGACCTAGAATCCCACCTTCGTCGCCAGTGTTGGATCGTGGGCGCAAGAATGGACAGGACACGCAGTAGAATCAAACACCTTTTATTAGCTCCGTAATCGCAATGGGGAATCCTAGCCGCGGCAGCTCCTTTTATAGCTAGGAGGTGTCCGCGGCTTCAGCCACTGACGTTACTCTGAATTTCCTGCTCACGTCCCTGATTGGTCCATTCAAATCCGCCATTCAATACTCAACACAGTATATCTCTGGTCTTGGTTATACAGTACGTTTATTTACAGTACTTAGTCTGCTATATTTTATACTCGAGGCTTATACTCGAGTCAAAATTTTTTCCAGTTTTTTGTGGTAAAATTAGGTACATTGGCTTATATTCGGGTTGGCTTATACTCGAGTATATACGATAATGGATAATGTACAGTATAAGAGAAGATATTATAATGGAATGTAATATTTAATGTGTAGTAGATATGTATATATAATGTATTGATTATATGAATAAGTATGTAACAAACAAAATCTGTATGTATATACAGTGGTTGGCTGAAAGATAAAATGGATATTACTAAAGATGCCAATATTGGAAAGCTGGAAAAGTGTAACCAAGATTTTAAAGATGTAAATGTTGAATAAAAATAAATTAAAAAAAATACACCAGAGACCAAAAGTGTGTTTTGGACAGGTGCATTTAATAAAACTTTAACATAAAGTAGTTTGAATTTAATCAGTATGATACGACAATTTCCTTGAGTACCAATTGCTTGGACTCCTTGGTGAGGTGTTTCTGCTTTATGATAATGGAAAGGCAGAATGAAATGAATGAATGAATGAATGAATGGCTCTAAAGATAGCAAACCAAGGTGAAGTAGCACAATTAGCAATTTATTTGGAATTCATCCTAAACAAATTAGGCTCTAGCATATTTGCTATTAATGAAGATACCAGCTGTTGTGACACTTCTTGTAGAAATGCTTGTATTGTATCTTAACACTACACAAAGGAATTTGCTTACTGCTTTTTTCTTACAAGCACTTATGCCAAAAATTTGGGGCCTTATAAAGTGAGTTCATTATTTCCCCAATTTCATATTTCTAGTTATCTCTATCCCTTGGTCTTCATTATTAAAAAAAGAAGAAATTATTTATCAGTAAGTTATTAATAAAACAGGAGTAGGGTGGGAGGCTGTATAATGAATAGAAAATAATACTACAGAGACATCAATGTAACATTAATACGATTGTTCATTATAAACCAATACCTTCACTCAAATGATTTGTGTGTTGAGTGTTGAGCTAATAGAATTTGGAGATTCACCTGATAAAGATAAATGAGAAGTAAAAATTGGTGAATAAGCACCTACTTGTATTCAGAAATCAATGAGCAAATACCAATGTTTTGTTTCCAAATTGATAATGGCACTTCTTCCGTCCTTTTTTTTTTTTGACTGAGTGCTAAAAATGTTATGGTGTGTGCTGGAGATCATGTTTCAAAAAAACTAAATACATTTTATTTAAATTATTTTAAAAATAGTTTACTATTGAAATGGAGTCAACATCACTACTTACATGACACACAGGAAGCAACGTTCTACATTACATTTAATTATTTTTCAATTATTTATTAATTGAATATAAAAAAAGTAAACATTCAACATTAAAAAATAATGTTTTCATTGCAAAATTGCAACTGTTCACCCCAAAATCTGTGGTCTTGAGACCTCAATTGTTTTAACTCTATAATAATAACACAATTCTACAGGAAAGTACAAAGTAATTGAAGGATATAAATCTCTAGGTTTGAAGAATAATTTATTAAAGGTTTTTTTTTGAAAAAAACTATCTTCACTATTTGAAATGCTAACATGCAGTGATTTTTGCAGTGTTTCAGAAGTGATTCTTTGTTACTGTGCAGAAAAAGTGAGGATCATTGAGAGATTTTGAGGTAGTTAAATGTTCATGAAGTTCTGTTCTGACAAAATTACTCTTGGGTCAGGGGTTACCTTAGGTCAGGGGTGTCAAACTCAAGGCCCAGGGGCCAGATCCAGCCCACAAGGTGCTTAGATCTTGCCCATGAGGCTGCCCTGGAAATAGTGAAGGACCGGCCCATGGTGCATCTGCCAGTGAAAACAGAGCTCATGAGGGCTGCGGGCGGCCCTCCTGAGCTCTGTTTTCACTGGCAGAGGGTTGCAGGAGGCTGTCACAGCTGAAAACTAAGCCATTTTCACTGCCAGAGTGCTTGGGCCACCACAGGCGCCCCAACATAAGTGATGTTGAGCTGGCCATGCTCATCCTGGCCACACACACCCCAGTTCCCCCAAGGTCAAACACAACCCTGATGTGGCCCTCAATGAAATCGAGTTTGACACCCCTGCCTTAAAAGGTAAAGGTTCCCTCACACATATGTGCTAGTTGTTCCTGACTCTAGGGGGTAGTGGTCATCTCCGTTTCAAAGCTGAAGAGTCAGCACTGTCCGAAGACGTCTCCGTGGTCATGTGGCTGGCATAAGGATTTGTTTGAGTTTTACATGGGTTAATGCAATTATGGCATTGTACTGATCTGCTGAAGTGTAAGACTTAGGAAGACAAAGCAACTTCAAGTTACTAAAATGATTGATAATAAATGAGAAATACTATAGATTTAATCTTCTCAGCAGTTGAGACATAGGTAAGGCAGAGAGATTTTAGGTATGTTTTTGTGTTGATGTGCTTCATACAGTTCCATTTAAAGAACAACTTCATGCCCAGTTTCATATTTTTCTGTGAAGGATGCGGGAGAAAGAAAGTAACTCAAGATTTTTAATATCATATTATGTCTGAGAAAAGCATTCATTCTTCACCAGCTGTCTTCTCTTACAATCAATCTGTGAAGACAAATTGAGCATTGCTTCTTATGTGCTAAAGACTGTCCATGTATTACACCAAGAGGTGAGCTTTCTATTATGGTCAAAATGTACAAAGAAATGACTGGTTATTGAAATATGCAACATTACTTACAATAATTTGAAAGCAGATATTTAAACTGAATTCACAGGAATGAAATAATTTAACAATAATGAGAAAAATATTCTGGATTGTATCAGAGGTACATAGGAGAATGGGAAGAGTGTCACTGCGTTTTTGTATTTACCAACTGAGCTCTCATTTCTGGACTATCAGACTTTCTGTAGCTTGCCAACTTCTTATCAGTAAGCTACGTGTATCCGCATTCCTTCTTCACACCACTCTCCTTTGTTCTCTTGCCAAAAGAAGTCCGACTGCTGAGAAGCAGCCGGCACGAACTTTTATTCAAAATGTAACTTATTAGATCGGTTAGGTGTTTTATTTTCTTTATAACAAATAAATGAGTTTAATTAGAAGATGTATTCCGGTTTTATTTTTCAAAAGGAAAATGCCACGATCCAGGCAATTACCCCAGGAAGGTAACGGGGCTGATTGCCTCTGACACTGGTAGCAGAGGATGGTTGATTTATGTTTTTTTTCCCCTTGCTTGTTACTTTTGATGATAAGCACATAGGCAATTAGTTTTTAGCTACTGAGGTAAACTAATTATTTTTTGCAAAGATGCCAAAAAAGAAGTAAAACAAATACAGAATGCATTTTGCCAAAGATATAGCTATCTCTGCTCTCACTAATGAAGAAGTGAAAAGAATTCTACAAAGGCTTCAGGAGGAAAATAACAGAAGAGCTACTTTTGAAGATAAAGGCGAAACACTACGACTGAGGTCAGTAACGCCCCCTTCTAATTATGCAAGCTCTCAAACTGTCTTCCCAGAACCTTCTGAATTTGTAACGCTTGGTGCAGAGCCAGATTCTCCACAAACGGCAAAGCCTTTTTACTCCCACGCAGAGAGAGAAATAATTCATTATTCTCCTCGCACCCTTGAGCTCACCCTGGATGAGCTGGCTATGAAAGCCTATCATGACTGTATAAAATTCTATGAACATGAGCTATCCCAGGCAAAAATGGCTTTATCTATGCTTGAGCAAGATAAGGGAGAATCTCGTGACTTCAAAATCTCTAAAAGCGCCATTTTGGCTCCTTCTTCGGAGCCAAAGACACTCCCCCTGGTGGATTTTGTCTCAGGCCAATCAGAACAGAGAGCAGTGCACACGTCACACAAAGTCCTCTCTTCTGAGATTACATATGCCATGAAGGCACAGAAATTATCTGAGCTGCCCGAAACTAAAGGTGCAGCACCATCTGCTGGCGAAAGTAATTTACTAGAGAAAGCTGCAATGCAACAAGTGTCTCCACCCCCTGGTGGTGCTGGTGTCCTTTTAGATGGAACACAACAAAGCTTAATGCAGCAAAGGCAAATGACTGCATCTCCAGCAGGTCATGCTAATATTGCAGCTCAAGCACAAATGGCAGCTGGAACACAGCAGATTCTAGTACAACAACCAGGGCCTGCTCCTGGTCCACCACAAGCATAGCAAATACCACAGGTATTTTTACCAGCACAGCCAGCACCTCAAATGCACATTCCTCAACAGGCATTTTCTGTTGCTCCACTAGCTGGTGAGTCAAAATTAAAGATGTCAGGACAGAATTATAAGGCCTGGGTCAGTGAGATTGGATTGCTACTTCGTAGAGAAGGCACTCACTGTATGATTTTTAATCCACCTGCTCAGCCATGGTCTCCTGCAATAAGAGATTTAAAAACTAAAGCTTGCACAACATTATTTTTTTTTATTGAAAAGTTTTATGAAAAATACAAACATTTTCACCCCCCACCCTTCCCCCTCAACCCCCCCTCCCCTTCCCACCCTCTCTTCCCCTCCCTCCCCCCACCCCCCTCCCTAGACTTCCCAGAATGAGCACAGGGTATAGCATTCACAAACCAAGAACTAAAATGTGCTAACAAATTATTACATTTCATATTCTCCCTAGGTCCTTAACGCCTTATAACTCAGAAAAAACAAACATAAACTACTTAATATTATTTCATTCATAAGCTATATGAATCTTCTTATTCGGATACTTCTTCTGTATGTAATCAATCCATTTTCTCCATTCCGATATATATCTCTCATTAGAATGGTCTTTAAGGTATGATGAAATTTTTGCCATTTCCGCCAAATGCACAACTTTTAATGTCCATTCCTCAATAGTAGGTGGATCTTTCTTCTTCCAGTACTGTGCCACCAGTAACCTGGCAGCTGTTATTAAGTTCAAAACCAGCTTAGTCTCTATTACAGTACAATCCGTAACTATTCCCAACAGAAAAAACTGTGGTGTAAATTTAATTTTTTTCCTCAAAATATTTTGAATCCACCATATTTTTATCCAAAAAGCCTTAATCTTTTTACATGTCCACCATATATGAAAATATGTAGCATCTTCACACTCACATCGCCAACACTTGGGTTGTAAATTTGGATACATACAAGCTAGTTTTTTTGGGTCTAAATGCCATCTATAAAACATTTTGTAAAAATTCTCCCTTAAATTTTGTGCTTGTGTAAATCTTACATTTCTAACCCATATCTTTTCCCATGTTTCCATCATTATTGGTTCACCTACATTTTGTGCCCATTTTATCATACAATCCTTGACTAAGTCTGTTTCTGAATCTATTTCCAATAATGCATTGTACAACCTTTTTATGTGCATTTGACCTTCATCTCTTATTTGCTTTATCAGATTCTCATCCTGCTGTAAAATACCAATTTTTTGATCTTCTCTCCATCTGGCCAGCAGCTGTCCATATTGAAACCAAGTCTTAATAATCCCTTCTTCTTTTAATTGTTCCATGGATTTTAACTGTAGTCTGACTCCTTCCTTATAAAGGAGTTCCTTATATGTAATCTTATCTTGCTTTTGCTCTAAATTTATGTTCTCTATCGCGTGTCTGGGTACTGTCCATATTGGTAACCTATCATTTAGTTTATATTTATACTTTTTCCAGACACGCAATAGAGCATTTCTTAATATATGACTTTTAAAAGTCTTATCTACTTTCTTATCATACACTAAGTAAGCATGCCAGCCATAAACCAAACCATATCCTTCAATATTCAATATCTTTTCCTCCGTTAAGTTTATCCAATCTGTGATTGCTGAGAGGGCAGCAGCTTCATAATACAATCTTAAATTGGGCATCTTAAGACCACCTCTTTCTCTAGTATCTTGCAATATCTTTTGTTTGACTCGTGGTTTCTTCCCTGCCCACACAAATTTATTTATGCCCTTCTGCCCATTCCTTTAAGTTCTCATCTTTTTTAAGTATAGGTATCATTTGAAAAAGAAATAGAAATTTTGGTAAAATATTCATTTTTACAGCAGCTATCCTTCCCAGCAAAGACAGTTGTAGTTTTTTCCAGTTGTCCAACTCTTTTTGTATTTTGTGCCATAATGGTTCATAGTTATACTGATATAATTTCGTATTTGCAGTCATAATATAGACCCCCAGATATTTAACCTTCTTAACTACTTCAAATCCTGTTAACCTTATTATTATTATTATTATTATTATTATATTATTAACATTATTGATGACCATGGATACTGAACTGCAGGTTACATTTTCGCCTGATGCAGCAGCTCAACAAATTTGGGCCCAATTGGAAAATTGCTACAGGCCTGTCTCAATTGAGTCTTCATGTTTGCTCATGTCTCAATTCCATGGTTCGAGATTAAAACCCGGTGAACAAATTGGAGGACATTTGACCAAACTGAAAGGACTGAGAAAAGAATTAAGAGAAAGAGGCTATAACATTGAAGATATTCAAATGATCAGCATTATCATTAATTTTCTGAACTATGAATGGAAAGATGCCATTACAAAGATTAACCAAGTCCCTATTGCTCAACGCACAGTGGACAGTGTATGCAGACTTTTAATTGAAGAAGAAGCACTCATGTTAGCCATGCCACACTTGAAAGGACCACCTGCATCAAGAGCTCCAGTTAAGCGCCCCTTCCGAGGAAGGACCTACGCTCCAAGGATGCCAAGATGCTACATCTGTGATCATGTGGGACATGCCACCCGGGATTGTCCCCAACGAGTTCCAGCTCCCGTCACGTACCAGCCCAGAGGAACAGACTCCAGAGGCAGAGGCAGAGGCGGAAGACAAGGTTGTCGTGGTCCCCGGCGTGATCCACAAGCTCCACTTGCCACATTGGCTTTAACCAATGATCCACAACCTCAACCAGAGTACGACAGACGACTCCTGTGGACTTTGGACAGTGGTGCAATGTTGCATGTTACCTACAGAAAGGAACTTTTCACAGAGATGCACGAGCCTGAACCTGAACTATGTGAACTTTATTCTTTTTCCAATCATCCTTGTCAGGTCAAAGGAAAAGGAACTGTTTATGTTGAAGAGCTCGATGCATTATTCCTGATGTTTATTATATACCAACAGCAACCAGTAATTTGCTTAGCCAGAGTCACTTGTCTAGAGCATTAAAATTCCAGGTTCACCACCTTGAAAATGCAAGTTACATAGTTAAAGATGGAGATATTGTTGCTGGAACCATATTAATTGGTGGTGGTTATTACTTAAAGCCAAAGCCTAAAACACAAACACAGGCAAGTATACAAACTCCAAAAAGGGAGAGCACAGGCCCAGAGAGAGATGCTCCAGAGAGATCCTGTTGCTGCTCCAAAGGCTCCTAAAGCCAACAAAAAGAAAAATGGGAAACAGGTTGCTCAGAGCAAGCCTGAGTTTCCTCATAAAACTGTTAATGTTGAGAATTCACTAACTGGTGAACCTTTGCATTCCAGGTGTATCCATAAATGGCATAGAAGATTGGGGCATGCCAGTTTCCATGTTCTTAGGAAAATGCCGGAGTTCGCAAAAGATTTGGATCTAAAGGGGTGTAAGGTATTTTTGGATTGCGCTGTATGCAAAAGGGCCAAATCCAAAGCAGCAGCCATTCCCAAACGCGCTACACGCCTGTCAACACGCATTTTTGATTTGGTTCACACTGACATAGTTGCTCCTTTTCCGCCATCATTTGGTGGTAGAAAATATTTTCTAACAATTGTTGATAATTACTCTAGATATGGATATGTATATCCTATGAAAGAAAAATCTGAGACTTTTCAGATCTTTAAAGACTTTGCAGCCCTTGTTTCTACCCAACACCAAGTTCGCATCGCCAGAATCCAGAGTGATCGTGGTGCCGAGTTCCTGTCTCAGCGTTTCCAGGACTGGATGCGTAAGAATGGAATTCTTCATCAGACTTCGGCCCCTTACACACCGGCTCATAATGGGGTCGCAGAATGAAGACAAGGGGTCCTGCAAACCATGATGCGTTGTCTCCTAGAAGACACCAACCTTGATATGATATACTGGGGTGAAGCTATAAAATATGCAAATTACATTGTTAACCATACTTGGAGCAGTGTAATAAATCAGACTCCTTTCTTCATGTTGTATGGTTACAAGCCCGATCTTAAAAACATCCATATTTTTGGTTCATATGCTATGGTGAACATTCCCTTAGCTCAAAGAAGAAAAGGAAGTCCAGCAGCAAAGAGACTGAGATTTATGGGTATTGATGATAATTCAAAATGGAGCAAATTTATTGACTCTAAACATGTAATTGTGATTTCCCAATCTGCTAATTTTGAGGAAGATGTTGACTGGTCCAGGATTCATTCCAATGATCCTGGAGTTTATTTTCCTAGAGATGATACTGCCAATGCCACGCAGATTGATGACCAAGATTCACAGGCGGATGTTCCATCCACCAGTTCTTCTCAACCTGATGTTCCGTCTTCGCAAGCCATGGATGCTGACGCTAGCGACGAATGTGAGGATGAGGACAAAGCAGAAGAAGAATGGACTGTTGTTCCGAGACATTCCAAGAGGGCCACAAAAGGAATCCCTCCACAACGATATTCTTGGCAACTGACAAAAGCACCCTTGCCTTTGATTTGCAATGTTACACTTCCACCTGATAATTTCACACAAAATCAAGCAGCTTCCTGATTCAGAGCAAGACAAATGGTATGAAGCAATGCAGGTTGAAATGGACAGTCTAAACAAACTTAAAGTGTTTACACCTGCAAAACCTCCAGCAAACAAAAAGGTCATTGGCACTCGATGGGTCTACAGAATCAAAAAGAAGCCAAATGGTGAGTCATTGTACAAGGCCAGACTTGTAGCTCAGGGTTTCGCTCAACGTTATCCTGAGGACTACACAAATACCTATTCACCAACAGTCCGAACTGAGAGTGTAAAAATTGCTTTAGCAACTGCAACTATCCTTGGTTTAGAAGTTTTCCAGTTCGATGTTGACACGGCTTATCTACATGCAGACCTCGATGAAGAGATCTACGTGAGAAGTCCTCCAGGATTCCGACAGCAAGAAGGGGATACCTGGTTTCTAAACAAAAGTCTTTATGGTCTGAAACAGTCTGGTTTAATGTGGTATTTATGTCTTACTGACAAACTAAATTCAATGGGCTTTATTAAGTCTGAAACTGATGAGTGCGTGTTCACAAAAAGATCTAACAATGCATATGAGATAGTTCTTGTTTATGTTGATGATATTGTTTATATTGGTCCAAGTAAGCAAATGAGTGAGATTTTTGCTAAAGCTTTGCAGAGATACTTCACATTGAAATCATTAGGTCATATTAGCACTTATTTAGGTGTTCAGATTGAAAAAACACAGAAGGGGTTTAGTCTTTCACAAGAAGATAAAATTGAACAATTTTTGCATCATTGCAACATGAAGGATAACACAACAAAGAGACCCATGCAAACAGATTTTCATAACTTGACACAAGAAGTAAGTCCTGAGTTCGAGGATCAAACACTTTATCGTTCAGTTATTGGGTCACTGTTGTACATTAGTAGTTGGACCAGACCCAACATTGCACTTAGTGTTAATCTCTTATCTCGACACATAGGTAAGGCAAAACAGTTTCATTGGACGTGGTTTACCGCTCTGAGTCCCAAGCACCGCATCATCAGTCGCCCGCAGCAGCTCCCCTCCAGCCGGCACATTGAGCCCAATGCCGGCTCTTGTATGCCAAGCTGAGCCCTTCGTCTACTTCAAGCCATCCCCCATCAGAGGGACCCCACAAAGCCCTCACCACTCCTTCCATCCTTCTGCCCCCAGCCTTTTGGATGAGCTGGAAATACTGGATCTTCAGAGGTTGGGTGGCTACGGCCGGGAAGAAAAACAAGAAGAGCAGCAGTGGTTCCTGGAGGAGGAGGAGGAAACTTCCTCCTCCTCCTCCTCCTGGAGATATCTTTGAGGTATCTTTGCCTGACTTTTCTGTACAAAACCGACTGGCTCTTTCCCCTTCTTTCCCTGTGGCTCTTTCTGGAAAGAAAAAGAAAGACCCCTTCCTCTTTTTGTATCCAGCTGGCACTTTCCAAAGTGGCTTTTCCGGTGTTAGCTGCCTAAATCCCCTTTGACTGTGATTTTTAAAAATTATTATTTACATCGGCCGTCCCTTTCCGGACATCAACAGGCTTTAAAGATTTCTCTTTGTATTAGACTGATGGATAAATCCCAGGCATGAATATGCCTATGTATTTAAAATGGGAATGAGCAGAAATTCTTAAAAGAAATTTAGTATGAAGTGGGGGAACTGAGATTTCTTAGCTTTGCTTTCTTTGCTGCATTGCCTTGATTATGTTGTGCAAAAAATAATAATGGTGCACCGGTTAAGATTCTAAGTTGATGTTGATTAAATTTAAAATAGGAAAGTTATGAACAGTGTACTGTAATGTAGGGAAGAAATGATAAAATGGAAAAAAGTTGTAGTGCTTCCTGGATGCGGTTTACCACTCTGAGCTCCAAATGGCAGGAGACAAGGGCTGCCTTGGTGCCACCAGCTGGCAGAAATATACCATGGTGAAGGCGGAATGCTGATGCCATGCAAATGCAAGTAGCACTTCTCTCCTGCACCTTCCAGCCATCGCCACCGCCACTTCAGCCTGCTTGGGCCACACCCCCCCCCCCGTAACAGCACCATTATCTCATTCAGGCCAGCAAGGGCTGTGCTCCTTTTCGCATGTTGCACCACCTGCAAAGTTGCACATTGCATGTGCCACCCCCTATGGCAGAGATTTCCAGCCCCACCATGGCCTGGTCCCATATTCCAGAGCTGTGGTAATAACAGGACTGGCCCTTTGGTCATCCTAGAGCAGCTCCTCCACTCGGGAGCACTGGCCTGCCAGGAAGCAGGCAGCTCTTCTGCAGGCCAGTGCACCCGGGTGGATGAGCTGCTCTGGGATGACCAAAGGGCCAGTCCTGTGACTACCACAGCTCTGGAATATGGGACTGACTTTCCCACCAATGTCAGCAAGCCGCTGTCAGTCTGCCTGTCTTCATTTTCCTTCACTCAGATTGACCAAGCTTCTTGAGAGAAGGAACGCAAAAGAGGTTTCCAGACTGTGTGCCTGGACCAGGCACTTTTTCTCGGGCCTCCCACCTGAAGGCCTCGCAGAAGCAGACAGGTAGGTCTGAAAGGCACCTGAGCCTCCTCCCCCTAGTAGTCCACGGGATTTAAAATTATGAGTTTGGTGGTCCTTGAGGTCCAAAAGGTTGGAGACCCCTGATCTAGAGAAAGCCTCTGATAATGAAGAAGGAAATGACATAATCTTTGTGCATTTTGCTGTTATTTGCATCCTGCAATTGTTTTATTTTGGATAATTTTTCTCTCTCTCAAGAAATCTATTGGATTTAGCAAAGGGTTAGTTAATGTTTCCCTTCCTCCTTGCTAAATTAAAGAGTATTTTCAGAGTTAACATATTGACTATATTGATTTCAAATAACATGGAATTTAAATAGTTATAGACTGTAGTTCAATTTAATGAACTGGAATTACTTTAATTTACAAAGTGAATCAAAATATTTGTATTGTAATGTCCAACAGAACAATAAATGCTGTAGTTATCACATTGTAAGTAAGGAGGAAACACTTTAGTACATGCATACTGGTCACACATCCTAATAGTTATTGTTTCTCATGAAGAAGAAAGATTCAGGAAGATTGTAAAAGAATATTACTGTGTTTGGAGCATAACTCAGATAATAATGATAGTAAGAAATCTCATGAAGTCTGAACTTCCAATGGAATAAAAGCTGTAACTTTTATTTCTCTCTTTTTCTGAGCTTCTGGTTCAATTTGAGAAGACGGGCATGCCATTAACAAAGGTGACATATTATATACCTCCAGATCAGGGGTGAAATCTACTTACCTTCCTTACTGGTTCGGAAGTGCGCATGTGGCGCACATGTGTCATGTGCACGTGCACACCTTCTGCGCATGCGCAAAGCCTTCTGCGCATGCACAGAAAGTAAAAAAATTAACTTCCTGGTTAAAACCAGGAAGTAATGACACCCGGGCGGTGATCGCTACTGGATCATCGAACCACAGGGAAAAATCGCTACCGGATTGGGTGATCCTGTCTGATCCGGGAACATTTCACCCCTGCTCCAGATCCAGTGTCATAACATACTTATAGGACTATTTTTGTTTTAGATATAGATAGTTTTCTAGAATTTGTGATCTTGTGATAAAGGTGGTAGAAAAGCCTATAATAAAATGCATATCTCTAAGCAATCAGATTGAGCAGTTTTATTTTTGTGCTCCAAATAACTCCCACTTATAGCAAATGCACTGATGATGTTACCGAGTTTGGGTAATGAAACTTTTGCAAGAAAATAACCACACTCAGCGAGCACCAAGACCACTCATTTCCACCCCTGGAACAAAAAGTAGAAAATATATGTTGACAAAACTTTTAGAGAAATTTCCTAATAATAAAAGTTGTTTGGAAATGGAACTGTCAGCCTTAAGATTTTTAAATTTTTCTTTGTTTGGATATTGAATAATTTAGAAGTGGATTAGATTAAATGTTGATTTTTGAAAAATGAATATTTGATCCTGTATTTCGCTGGACTCTAGCAATTATTCTTGCTTAAAATAAAATTAAAATCATACATAATCTTTTCTTGCAAAATATTAACTAGCAGTATTGGAAATGTGCTATTATAGCCTAAAATAAAAGCTCTTGCATTTTTATGAATAGACAAATTAATCAAATAAAAAATGAGTGCAAATGGTTTGAATATATTTCTGAAGGAGATTAAACTTTTTTTTTTTTTTTTTACTAATTGCTATGCTTCCTCTCCGCAGTGAGTTGCCTTATACTGACCAAACCAAGCTTCTATCTGCAGGCAATGCTGTCTTACTGCAAAGAGCTGAGATCTTTACCTGAATGTGATATCCTTTATCCATCCTATTATAAAATCAATTTAAAACTTTTTGTTTATTTTAAAACAAACTTTATTAAATTATCAAACAATTATAAAAACAATTAAAACCATAATAAGATATTCATATACATAGATCATATCATATATTTGACATTTCATTTCTATTCTTTTACATGTCTATATATATTCTTCTTCTCTACACATTATATATTTCATAACCTAGTCCCATATTCATTCTCCTGACGGTGAAGTCATTGTTGGTATTTATATGAAATAAGCATGGAAATACACTCTCAATTATCAGTTCTTAGTTTAAAATTCACTATTAAAGAAAAGTAAAATTTAGTACTCATCAAGATTATCTATATGCTTTACTAAGTATATCCTTATCCACTTTCTTTTCGCTTAATCCAATCGTACCACTTGTCCCATACCTTAAAATACTTTGAGCTTTCCTTATCCTTTAATTTCAGTGTTAGTTGATCTGATTCCGCACATGCATATATTTTTTGTATTATCAGCTGGTCGGTTGGCAAATGATCGGTCTTCCAAACTTGTGCAATTGCTATTCTGGCCGCCGTAATTATATGATATATCAAATATGTCATTTCTTTTCTGATATTTTGTTTATATATTCCTAATAAAAAAAATCTCTGGGTCTAATTCTATTTCTTCTCCTGTAATTTGTGATATCCAAATTCTGATTTTCCCCCAGTATACCTTGATTTTGGGACATAGCCACCATACATGATAGAAAGTTCCTCGGGCCTGTTTACATTTCCAACAATTCGGATCCAAATTAGGGTACATTTGTGCTAGTCTTGCAGGGGCAAGGTGCCACCTATACCACATTTTGTATTGGTTTTGCTTGTAAGTTACTGATTTTGTTATTTTAATGTTGTTTTCCCAAATCCTTTCCCATTCTTCTAGTTGAATATTTTTACCTATGTTTCTGGTCCAGGCAATCATTTGTCCTTTAATTATATTCTCATTTGAGTCAATTTCTAATAAGTATTTATATATTTTAGATATTAATTTCCCTTCTTTCGCTTCCAGAAATTTATCTAGCCTATTAGGGTTCACATCAATTCCTCCTTCGTCCCTGTCTTTCCTATATCTATTTTGTACTTGAAGGTAGGCCACCAATCCAATTCCATTCCTGCGTCTCTGAGGTCCTGGCGTGTTCTTAGTAGTCCATTTGAATCTAATAGGTCCCTATACCGTATAGTTCTATGAAAATTTATAGTATTGGGGTGCATAGCCGCCTCCACTGTGGAAAACCACCCAGGAACCTTCGTATAGCATTTTTTCTTTATCTCCAACCAGATGCCAATTAATGCTCTCCTAATTATATGATTATTTAAATGTTGGTATGTTTTGTTCCCGGAATTCCACAGGAATTCCACCCCATCATTAAATCATGCCCTTCAAGTTTTAATAATCGTTGATTGTCTAAGTTAACCCACTCTTTTATCCATATCAGGCATGCTGCCTTATAGTATTTCTCCCACGCTGGGAAACCAAAACCTCCTCTAAGTTTATCATCCTGTAGTGTGTTCAAGCTTATCCTGGGTTTTTTGCACTCCCATAAAAATTTAGATGTAATTTTATTTAAATTAATAAAGAATTTTTTCTCCAATTTCACTGGGATAGTCTGGAATAGGTAGAGGAGCCTTGGCAAGATGTTCATCTTCAGAGCCGCTATCCTTCCTAAAAATGAAATGTTTAAATTTCCCCATCTTTCTAAATCAATTTCGATTTGATGTATCATTCCATCGTAATTGTTTTTCTTTATGACAATATTCTTATTTATCAGGTTTATTCCTAAGTATTTTATTTTCTTAACTACTTTTAGCCCAGATTGTTTCTCTAATTCCTCTATTTGTTTTGTTGTTAGGTTTTTGGTTAATATTTTGGTTTTATCCTTATTAATTTTCAAACCTGTGACTTTTCCAAATTTTTCAATTTCCTTCATTAGATTGGGTTCTGTTGAAAGTGGGTCTTCTAAGAAGAACACAAGGTCGTCCGTGAAAACTTGGACTTTGTATTCTTCTCCTTTTATTTTAAGCCCCCTTACATCTCCATTTGCTCTAATTTTCTGAAGCAGGTTTTCTAGAATTAATATAAATAATAGCAGCGAGAGAGGACACTCTTGCCTTACTCCCCTACCTATTTCAAAATAATTTGTTAGTTATCACCTTTAAAGTGCTCCATGGCTTAGGACCTGGGTACCTATGAGACCGTCTTTTGCCACCAATAGCCTCCCACCGACCAGTTCGTTCTCACAGGGAGGGACTACTCAGGGTACCGTCAGTCAAATTATGTCAACTGGCGACTCCCAGGGGGAGGGCCTTCTCTGTGGGGGCTCCAACCCTTTGGAATGAACTGCCCCCGGAGATATGGAATATCCCTGATCTCCGTGCTTTACGCCGTGCCCTCAAGACCCTGATGTTCCAACAGGCGGGGCTAAACATACGAACATGTGAATGATTTTTTAAATGTTATCTAATTCTGGGTTTTATTTAATTGACCAAACTAAGTAATAATTTTAATTAGCAATTTTATGATGTTTGTGTGTCTATATTTTTCTTGACTGTACACCGCCTTGAGTCCTATGGGAGAAAAACGGTATAGAAATATAATAAATAAATAAATAAATTCTCCATTGATTAGTATTCTTGCCTTTTGTTTAGTATAAATTGACAAAATTAATTCTTCAAATTTCTCACCAAATTTCATGTTTTTAATTTGTTGGGTCATAAAGTTCCAATTGACTCGGTCAAATGCCTTCTGTGCATCCAGAAAAATCAGGGCTACCCGTTTTTCCGGATGTTTTTCATAATATTCAATTACATTCATAACTGTCCTTAAATTATTTCTAATTTGCCGGCCTGGTAGAAATCCGTTCTGATCTGCATGTATCTTCCGGTTTAATATTATTTTAATTCTGTTAGCCAATAAATTCATAAAAATTTTATAATCCGAATGTAATAATGAAATTGGTCTATAATTTTTAATCTGGGTGGTGTCTGCCTCTTCTTTTGGAATCAATGAAATATAAGCTTCTCTCCAAGTATCTGGAATTTTTGCTTCCTTTAAAGCCTCATTATAAACTTCCAGGAGGATTGGGTTCAAGATTTCACCTAAACTTTTATATAATTCTATTGGGATCCTGTCCATTCCTGGAGTCTTATTATTTTTCTGTCCTTTAATTACTTCCTGTAATTCTTCTTTGGTAATCTCTCTATTTAACATCTCTCTATCGTCTTCCGTAATTACTGGGAGCCCTTCTTCTTCCAAATATTGTTTTATTTTCCCATTCAATACTTCCTCTTTGCTATATAATTCCTGGAAGTATTGAATTGCTATCTCTTTTTTCCTTTCAGTACCTTTTTATAGATTGCCCTGTTTATCTTGTAGTTGTTGTATAGTCCTTTTCTCGGTTTCTTTCCTTAATTTGTAGGCCATCCATCTCCCTGGCTTATTCGCCTGCTTGAAATAGTTTTGTTTTATATATTTCAAAGAATTAATAGACTTTTCCTGTTCAAGCAGATTTAATTTGAGTTTGGCTGTTATCCAGTTAGTTTTTATTTTATCGTCTCCTGGATGGGTACCTAATTTTTCTTCCCAATTTTTAATTTCATCTTGTATGTTATTATACTCCCTTTCCTTTTCTTTTTTCCTTTTACTATTATAAGCAATAGTTATACCCCTAATATAGGCCCTTGTGGTGTCCCATAGATTCTGTAGGGATGTCTGATCTTTATTGTTGTCTTTGAAAAACCATTTAAATTCCTTTTCTAATTTTCCAATATATTCCTTCTCTTTGATTGTCTGTACATTCATCATCCATCTGCCTTTTTTTGGTACTTGCCCTTTCCATTCTATTGATATTGGATTATGGCCCACCCACTCATTTATTCCAATATCTACCACTTCAACTTCCTGGACTAAGATCTTAGAGATCCAAATCATATCGATCCTTGACCAGGACTTGTGTGGACTAGAATAGTAGGTAAATTTCTGCTCCTTTGGATTCTGAAACCTCCAGATATCTATTAAATTTAGCTCTTCTGTTAAATTGAAAAATATGTTAGGTAATAAATTTCTCTTCTTTTTGTTATCTTGATTACTTTTATAGTCTTTTTTCAAATCTGCTATTGCATTCAAGTCCTCCAGTAAACAAAAAGACTCGGTATTTTGTTCAAGTATTTTCCCATGTACTTTTTGAAAAAATTCTTTTTGACCATTACTTGGCGCATATAATACTACCAACAATACTTTCCTATTGTTAACATTTATTTCTAATAACAAAATTCTTCCATCCAAATCAGCATATAACAATTTACTTTCTACCTTCTCCTTAACATACACTACTACCCCTCTTTCTTTTCCTCAGCTAAAGATGTATATACCTTTCCTAATTTTTTACATTGCAGGTATTTTTCATCCTGCTTTCTTATATTATTATTATTTATTATTTATTCAATTTATATACCGCCCTTCTCCTATTGGACTCAGGGCGGTGCATAGCCAAGGATAAAAAACATACCAATACAAAATTTAAAATCAATTAAAAGAATTATACAGCTTTGGCCCACAGTTTAAAACAATCCAATTAAAACCCAATTTACACTTAAAAGCTAAGAAGCTAAAAAGAGCTAAAAAAAGAGGGGGGGTTCACGCCAGCCCTGCTTGATGGAAAAGAAAAGTTTTTAGGGCACGGCGAAAGGCCCGGAGATCTGGTATCCTTCGTATCTCCGGGGGCAAATCGTTCCAGAGGGCAGGTGCTGCCACAGAGAAGGCCCTCCCCCTGGGGGTCGCCAGCCGACATTGCCTGGCTGACGGCACCCTGAGGAGTCCCTCTCTGTGGAAGCGTACTGGTCAGTGGGTGGCTATCGGCGGCAGAAGGCGGTCTTGCAAATACCCAGGTCCGATGCCATGGAGCGCTTTAAAGGTGGTAACCAACACCTTGAAGCGCACCCGTAAGACCACTGGAAGCCAATGCAGCTTGCGCAGGAGAGGCATCACATGGGAGCGCCCTCTTGCTCCCATAATCCCCTGCACGGCCGCATTCTGCACCAGTTGGAGCCTCCGGGTGCTCCTCAAGGGGAGCCCCATGTAGAGAGCATTGCAGTAGTCCAGGCGGGAAGTGAGGAGCGCCTGAGTGACTGTGCGTAAGGAGTCCCGATCCAGAAAGGGACGCAACTGGTGAATCAGACGAACCTGATGAAAAGCCCCCCTGGCCACGGCTGTCATATGCTCTTCCAAAGACAGCCGTGTATCCAGAAGGACCCCCAAGTTGCGAGCCCTCTCCGTGGGGGCCAATGATTCGCCCCCAGTAGCCAGCGTTGGCACCAGCTGGCTATATTGGGATGCCGGAAGCCACAGCCACTCGGTCTTGGAAGGGTTGAGTCGGAGCCTGTTAGTCCCCATCCAGATCCGCATGGCCTCCAGGCACCGGGACATCACTTCAAGGGTATCGTTGGGATGGCCTGGGGTGGAGATGTACAGCTGTGTATCATCAGCATACTGATGGAACTCCACCCCAAAGCCACGGATGATCTCGCCCAGCGGCTTCACATAAATGTTGAACAGAAGGGGGCGAGAGGACCGACCCTTGTGGCATCCCACAAACAAGGCACCTCGGGGTCGACCTCTGCCCCCCTGCCAACACTGACTGCGACTGGTCAGAGAGATAGGAGGAGAACCACCGCAAAACAGTGCCCCCCACTCCCAACCCCTCCAACCGGTGCAGCAAGATACCATGGTTGATGGTATCAAAAGCTGCTGAGAGATCTAACAGGATCAGGATAGAGGAGCAACCCCTATCCCGAGCCCTCCAGAGATCATCCACCAACGCGACCAATGCCGTTTCCGTGCTATACCCAGGCCGGAAGCTGGACTGGAGAAGATCCAGATAGACAGCTTCATCCAGGTATCCATGAAGCTGTCGCGCCACCACACTCTCAACAACCTTCACCAGGAAGGGAATGTATTTCTTGTATGCATACTATATCTAATATTTGTCTGATTAATTTCTTGAATATCTGATGTCTTTTAACTGTTGAATTAAGTCCATTAACATTTAATTAAATAATTTTTACATTCGAATTCATAGCCTACTCTGGATGTGTTTCCTATTACTTCTTTCTTCTTCGCTTCATTCATTGCTCTCGTTGTTACTCCTTCTTCTTCCAATTTCTCACTTTCTTCCTGCATCTCTTTTCTACTATTTCTCCCCTCAAAAGATCGATCTTGCTGTTCCGTGGCTCTCCTGGCTCTATTTCTCCCTTCTATTTCTTCTCTTCTGCCATTGGTTCTTTCTGCCTCGATCACTTGGTCATGTAAGGTTTGTTCTTTTTCTATGGTGTCCACTTTAATCTTTTTCCCTTGCCACGTTACCAGCATCTCTTCTGGTATAATCCATCTAAACAGGATTTGTTTTTTATTTAATATCAATGATAGAAATCCATACTCTCTCCTCCATTCTCTAATAGGTCTCAGGATCTGTTTCAGCGTAATTATTTCTTTTTGTTTGTAATATATCGTTTCATCTTTTATTATTTTATATATTGTGTCTCTCACTTTCTTTCTTGCAAATCTTACGTGGACCTCTCGGGGGAGTTTATGTTGTCTAGCATAGTTGGTGTGCACGCGATATGCCTCTTCAAGTTTCTTCATTATTTCATCCTTATCCCCTTGTAGTACATTTGCGAATATTTCTCCCATTACTTCACATAGATCTTCATCTCTCTCTTCTTTAATATTTTGGAACCTCAAGTAAAACTCTGCTTTTTCCATTTCAAGTCGTGCCACTGTGCTTTCCAATTCTTTATTGAGACAGTTCATTTTTCCATCTAATAATTCTGTTTTCTCCTCTACCTGTCCTGTTTTCCCTTCTATTTATTTATTATTTATTAAATTTATATCCCGCCCTTCTCCCCGAAGGGACTCAGGGCGGTGAACAGCCGAGAATTAAAATAACATACAATATAAAAGTTAAAATAATTAAAAATAAATTAAATTAAACGGCCGCCCCAATTTAAAACCCCTAGCAATACAGTTAAAAAACTAACCCCTAAAACCTATTCAGGCCAGGCCGGCTTGTTGAAATAAAAACGTCTTCAGGGCCTTACGGAAAGTGCGGAGATCCGGAATCAGCCGTATTCCGGGAGGTAGCTCGTTCCAGAGGGCAGGTGCTCTCACAGAGAAGGCTCTCCCCCTGGGGGCCGCCGGCCGACATTGCTTGACCGACGGCACCCTGAGGAGGCCCCCTCTCTGAGAACGTATTGGCCGGTGGGAGGTTATCGGTAGCAGCAGGCGGTCTTGTAAATACCCTGGCCCAAGACATGGAGCGCTTTAAAGGTGAGAACCAACACCTTGAAGCGCACCTGGAAGACCACCGGGAGCCAGTACAGCTCGCGCAGGAGAGGTGTTATATGGGAGCGCCATGTCGCTCCCATGATCACCGGCGCGGCCGCATTCTGGACCAGTTGGAGCCTCCGGGTGCTCCTCAAGGGGAGCCCCATGTAGAGAGCGTTAGTGTAGTCCAGGCGAGAAGTGACGAGAGCATGAGTGACTGTGCATAAGGAATCCCGACTCAGAAAGGGGCTCAACTGGCGTATCAGGCGAACCTGATAAAAAGCCCCCCTGGCCATGGCCGTCATATGCTCTTCTAAAGACAGCCGTGTGTCCAGGAGGACGCCCAAGTTGCGAGCCCCCTCTGTGGGGGTCAATGACTCGCTCACAATAGCCAGCGATGGCGCCAGCTGGCTATATCGGGATGCCGGCATCCACAGCCACTCGGTCTTGGAAGGGTTGAGTCGAAGCCTGTTCCTCCCCATCCAGATCCGCATGGCCTCCAGGCACCGGGACATCACTTCAAGGGTATCGTTGGGGTGGTTTGGGGTGGAGATGTACAGCTGAGTGTCATCAGCGTACAGATGGCATCGCACCCCAAATCCACGGATGATCTCACCCAGCGGCTTCACATAAATGTTGAACAGGAGTGGTGAGAGGACCGACCCTTGTGGTACCCCACAAACAAGGCGCCTCGAGGTCGACCTCTGCCCCCCTGCCAACACAGACTGCGACTGGTCGGAGAGACAGGAGGAGAACCACTGCAACACGGTGCCTCCCACCCCCAATCCCTCCAGCCAGTGCAGCATGATACCATGGTCGATAGTATCAAAAGCCGCTGAGAGATCTAATAGGACCAGAACAGAGGAGCAACCCCTGTCCCGAGCCCTCCAGAGATCATCAACCAACGCGACCAATGCCGTTTCCGTGCTGTACCCAGGCCTGAAGCTGGACTGGCATGGGTCTAGATAGACGGTTTCATCCAGGTACTGCAGGAGCTGTTGTGCAACCACACTCTCAGGTTGGAGACAGGACAGTAGTTAGCCATAACAGCCGGATCCAGAGAAGGCTTCTTAAGAAGGGGCCTCACCACCGCCTCTTTCAAAGCAGGCAGCAGGAAACCCTCCCCCAAAGAAGCATTTATAATCCTCTGGAGCCAGCCTCGCGTAGCCTCCCGGGTAGCCAGTACCAGCCAGGAGGGATACGGGTCCAGTAAACATGTGGTTGCGTTTAACCTCCCCAGAATCCTGTCCACGTCCTCAGGAGTCACAGGATTGAACTCGTCCCAGATAACATTCTCAAGACATCACCCCGCCGGAATCTACCCAGTCAGAGTCCAAGCCTTCCCGAATCTGAGCGATTTTATCATGCAGATACTGTACAAAATCCTCAGCCTGCCCTTGCAAGGGGTCCTCCCGCACTCCCTGATGTAGGAGGGAGCGGGTCACTCTAAACAAGGCGGCTGGGCGGTTATCTGCCAATGCAATAAGAGCGGAAAAGTAGTCACACTTTGCCGCTTTTATCACCACTAAATAGGTCTTAATATGAGACCTAATTAGTGTTTGATCGGATTTGGAGCGACTGGCCCTCCAACCACTCTCTAGGCATCTTTTCTGGTGTTTCATCCCCCTCAGCTCCTCGGTGAACCAAGGAGCTGGGCAGGTGTGACGCCGGGTCAGAGGCCGCAAAGGCATGACACGATCCAAAGCCCCAGTGGCCGTCCTATCCCAGGCGGCCACCAGATCTTCAGTCAAGTCGTGAGCCAAAGCCTCAGGAAATGGCCCAAGCTCCCTCTGGAATCTCTCCGGATCCATCAGGCGCCTGGGGCGGAACCACCTAATCGGTTCCACCTCCTTGCGGTGGGGTGCAGTGGTCAGAAAGTCCAGCCTCAGGAGAGAATGGTCAGACCATGACAGGGGCTCAATAGCTATATCCCCTATAACCTGGCCATTCAACCACTGACCAGAGACAAAAACTAATTCCAGAATGTGTCCTCCCGTGTGAGTAGGGCCATGAATTAGTTGTGTCAGGTCAAAGGCCGTCATGGAAGCCATGAACTCCCGGGCCACCTCAGACACCTCACCGGCCGACAGCAGGTTGAAATCCCCCATGACCACCAGTCTGGGGGTATCAACCGCCACTCCGGCAATAACGTTGAGAAGCTCGGGCAGGGCTGCTGTCACGTGGCAGGGAGCTGGGTACGTGATCAGCAGGCCCATCTGCATCCCATGGCCCCACTTCACCAGGAGAGACTCACATCCGGCTATCTGTGGTACAGTGGTCTCCCTCAGATCAAGACTTTCCTTAATGACAACCGCCACTCCCCACCCCTGCCCTGGGCCCTCGGCTGATGGAATGCTCGGAAACCTGGTGGGCACATTTCTACGAGGGGGACCCCCCCCCTTGGCCCAGCCAGGTCTCTGTAATACCCGCCAGGTCCGCTCCCCACTCCTGAATTAACTCGCAGATGAGGGGGGGGCTTATTAATCACGGACCTGGCGTTGCACAGCATCAGCCTAAGGCCTGGGCTCTGAAGCTCTGGACAACCCAGGAAACGAGACGAGCCTTGGGGGCCAAGGCATGCCACTGCTTGAAGACAGCGGGTGCGTGCCCCCCTAACACCATATGGTCCCCTGCTCCTGCTGTATCTGCCCCTCCCAACCATGGTCCTGATGGAATATTTTTATAGAAGGCTTGTAAAATTTCATTTCGGATCTTCCTCATTGTAAAATAAATCACAATATCTCTTGGCAGTTGGTTCTGTCTGGCAAACCAGGAATTAACACGATATATTTTGTCAATTTGCAATGAAAGATCTGTTTGTTGCTCTCCAGTTATCTTTGCAAAAGCCTCTGCAAAGATTTCTCTCAAATTCTCTCGACTGTGCTCTCTCAAACCTCTTACTCTCAGGGCAAACTCCATCGCTCTATATTGTAACGTCACCACTTCATCATCTGCCCTATCCATCTTGGTCTGAACTTCATCCATTTTATTTTCCAAATTCATGTTAGACTGATTAATTTCTTCTACCCTTTCATCCAACAATTCTATGTGTTTTGCCAGACCCTGAAATGCCATTACTATATTTTCTCTTATTTCCTTATTCCGTGTTTGGATAACCTTAATTTCAGCCATCTCATCAGAGACTCCCTTAATTTTCCCCTCTAAAACAGAGGTTTGCTGCTCAAAAGCCTCCTGTAAAGACTCTTATAGAGCTTCCAAAGTCAATATTTGTGGATTTGAAGTAGACAAAGATTATAATTTTGATGGTTGTGCTGGCGATCCTCCAGCACTTTTAAAGCCAGGTTTTATTTGCTTAGAAGCCATTTTTAACTTTCAATTTATACTTCTTGCAGCAACCAAATCAATAAGTCCAATTATTTTTAAGTCTTTTGTAAATATTGTAGTTTATTTAAAGTCCAAACTATAATCTTTCCACTTTAAATCTTTCTTTCTTTAATATAGAATCCAATAATCTTGAACAGCCTTAAAAGCGCTAACGATGTTAACAATCACTTTCACTATAACTTTCACTTTCACGCCCTATTACAGTTCAGGTGCCATTTTCATTTCCTTTTTGATGATCTTAGAAGAAAGAAATATAAATACAGAGTTAAAGTTCAGTACTTGCAGTTACTAGGACTCCTGTTTTTGTTCTGCCTGCTTTGAGATTAATTTGAAGCTGAATGTTGATTGCAGGGGTGGTCACGGTGTCTTGTTCTGCTTAAAGCAGAAAAGACCCGGATCCGGAGCTCTGTCAGACTACCAGGGAGCTCTCACCCTTCAACCCCCAGAATTATTCCTAGGGCTTTTGGGGAGCTCTACCTTCGTCCAGCTGCTCACCTTCCTTTCTTCTCCCGAGGGGAAGGTTTCCAAACCACCAGACAGCTGATTTGCGCTGTCTTAGCGGTTTTAACGCGATCGCGGGGCTGACGATCCAAAAGGAGCATCTGCCAGCGCCTGCGGTGCCACCAGAAGTCCATACTTTTAGTTCTTTATGGTTTGCTTTAAGATAGCTAACATCTATTAGTGTGAAGTTTATTCATTTTGTGTGTTACAAAGTTTAGAGTAATTTTTTTTAAAAAAAAATCAGCAAAGTGAAAGACATCTCTGACCTTTTGTTTTCATGAAGTTTTGAAAGAAAAACCATAATAACAATTCGGAACTTTAATCACAAAAGAGATTTCATTTCTTTTGCCCTTTCTGAAAAGAAAAACAATACTATGATTTTTAAACTAAAATTTAAGTAGAAAATTATTTACCACTACTCAAAATGTTCCAGTTTTAAAAACAGAATGTTTCAATAACTACTTAACATTTCCAGGCTAAAGTAAACAGGTTTTACTTCTGAATAGAGAGGAATAGCTTTAAAATATTAATAAGTAGGATCTGAAATTTTAGCATTATATATGACCTGATCATTGGACTCTACTCCAGCTACAATCTTATTATGGAGCTAAGTCAATAAATAAAATAGTAATAAAATGAAAGAGCTATATATAATTATTTCATAGTAATGCTTAAATTTAATCCCACTGCAGCAGAATAGGTTTACTAATATAAGTCTGAAAATGAAATATTGTTTGGGCAAAGATTTTGGACCCAGCCACCATAATGATGTCAGGATATAACCAGTGGTGGGATTCAAATAATTTAACAACCGGTTCTCTGCCCTAATGATTTCTTCCAACAACCAGTTCACCTAACTGCTCAGAAAGTTAACGGTTCTCACGAAGTGTTGTGAACTGGCTGAATCCCACCACTGGATATAACTAGTCTGGTGAAGCCTCAAGAACATTTTTAATGAAAATGAGATACTTGCCTGCAAAATCCTATTTATGTGAAATAGTCTAAATGTACAAAAAAAAAAATCAAATATTTTCCATTTTAAACCATACAATCTTAAATTATTGTATGGTTTAAAATGGAAGAAATATAACTATTTTAATGAATACATTTAATTCAGTGGTGAAATGTAAAATTTGTTACTACCGGTTCTGTGGGCATGGCTTGGTGGGGGGTAATGTGACTGGGTGGGCGTGGCCAACTTTTTTTTTTTTACTACGTTTAAAAGCATTTTTTTCTACAACCTCTTCGGTCAAAGAGGTTGTAGAAAAAAATGCTTTTAAAAGGCTGTGACGATCCCAGCTGAGCCACGCGATCATCAGAGGCTTTTAAAAAATTTTTTTAAAGCATTTATTGAAAAAATGCTTTTAAAAGTAAAAAAAAAAAGCCTCTGATGATCGCGTGGCTCAGCTGGGCATGGGGGGGGGGGAGGCAGGGATTTCTGCTACCGGTTCTCCAAACCACCTACCGCCATCACTACCCGATTGGGTGATCCAGTCCGAACCGGGAACATTTCACCCTTGCATTTAATTGTATAGATATGTAAACATGCATAATAAATATGATGATCTTTTTCCTAGCTTTCTGCTTTGCATTATTGAGTAATACATATTTCATTCTATCTTATTGTGTTTTCGGGTCAGTTTTTTTTGTTCCTGATCATTGCCTAGACAAGTCTCTGCAGTTTTCTTGATAAGATTTCAGAAGTAGTTTGCTATTGCCTGCTTCCTAAGGCTGGGAAAGAATGATTGTCCCAAGGTCAGCCAGTTGGCTTTATGTTTCAGGTGGAACTAGAACTCATGCTATTGTGTTTTCTAGCCTTATGATTTAACCATTACACCAAACTAGGTCCAAAAGGGAGAAAGCAGTGAATAGTTAACAGCATAATTTATATAGTATAAGAAATTTTTACAAAGATAAAGATAGCAAAAAGACAGAAAATTAGTACCATTTCTTATTCAATCAGAGATAAGATTTAATATTATGGTGAATATTCTCAAAGCTTACCAGTTTCCACTACTGATGTTACCTAGTTGGGTAATGAAACATCTGCAAGAAAACAATTAAGCTCAGAGAGCACCAAGGAGTCTATTTTCCATTTTCCTCCAGCTTTTATATTATAGGTTAGCTTAAGATCAAATTTTTCCACCCTGGTTCTTCAAGGAAAAGGTTTTTTTCTTTTAAAAGCCTTTGACGATCCCAGCTGAGCTGCACGATCATCAGAGGCTTTTTTTTTTTTACTTTTAAAATCATTTTTTTGGCCGAAGAGGTTGTAGAAAAAATGCTTTTAAAAGTAAAAAAAAAAAAGCCTTTGATGATTGTGTGGCTCAGCTGGGCATGGGGGGGGGCAGGGACTTTTGCTACCGGTTCTCCAAACCACCTGCCTCGATCGCTACCTGATCAGGCGATCCGGTCCGAACCGGGAGCATTTCACCCCTGGTGCAGGGGCTCGGGGGCTTTGGGAGTAGAGCGGGGCTGCAGTTCAGAGGGAGGCTCTGTCAGTTCGGAGCTTCCCGAGGTGATCAAGAGCAGCGCGGGGGAGGGATCCAGCCACAAAAGATGGGGGGGGCTGTAGAGGTTCCCAGGGCCCCTCTCTGTGGAGGAGGCCCTGGGACGTGGCAAAGATATTTTGTTAGTAGTGCTTGGGGCTCTGCCCCCCACCCCGGCCAAGAGCCACTCTCCTGTCAGTTCGGAGCCTTCTGAGAGTACGTTCCTTCCCCCAAACATCCCTGGGAGGGCTAGAGCCACAGGTCAAAGTGGACAGTCTTTCCCTGGAATTCAATGGGGAGCTTGAAAGGAATGTGAGCAGAGAAAGAGAAAAGGATAAGCGATTGGAATTAGTGTTGCTCCTCACTCCTCTTCATTTCCATCTGTAAGGTCCAATAATAATACGTTTAAGCTCATAAATGCTAAACAAGAAACTTAAATGGAGACTACACTGCAGAGAAAGTGTAACTCCTTTTTATACAGTCAGAAACGTCATAAAATAACATCCTGGCTTCCTAATTAGATTTGTGTATTCCGGCAAAAAGGATAGAACACTCCTCATTAGCCTTATCAGTCTAATCTCTTTCCTTTGGCCATTTGGTTCCCTGGTGTGACGGGAACAGATCAAAGCTGAGATACATTCTTAGGCAGAAGGGGGAGGCTCTGATCAAAGATGAGACATATGTTTTGACAAATGCCAGCTACTTTACTCCCAGAAACCTGGGAGAAGCAGAGAGGAAACGAAGAGGTGGAGATGGGGTTAGAAGAGAGCAGGGCTCTTGGAACAGTGGGTCTTCAGAAACCAGAAGAAGGAAAAGCAAAAGATCTTCAGAAACCAGAAGGAAAAGCAAAAGATCAGACCAGCCATTCCTTCCAGCTGGTTGCAAAAGCCCCACCTGATGGATTCCTCGTCCTCTACAGCCCTCCTCCCCCCGCGCTGCTCTTAGCTGCCTCGGGAGGTTCCGAACTGACAGGCAAGGAGCTCCTGGAAGGGGCGGGGTGGGGGGGTGGGAGTTTCTTTTTTTTTCTTTTTTCTTTTTTTAAATTATATATATTTTATTGTTAAGAAATTATAATAATACAGTTTTTGTCCATCCGGTTACATAGTATAGGAAAAGGAAATAAATAAGAATACAGATGTATGTACATATAGATAATCTTTGCTACTCAGTTACATGGTATATAAATATGTACTTATATCATTCTTAATGTATATATATATATATATAAAATGGGTCTTTAAAGGTAAATTAATAAATACATAAGTCATATCTTTTGCTTACCTATGTAACCTTTCCTTACTTCATTTTACTTTCTACAATCTGCAGTACATCTTCTCTTACTATATCATCTAACTATTTCTTGTACTCAATCTAGTCTCTTTTATTTTTTTTTATTTCATTTTCCTCTTCTCTAACCACCCATACCACTTGTCCCACACGTTATAATAATCAGTATCTTCTCTGTCATTGATTTCCAACGTTAATTTATTCATCTCGGCACATTCAATTATTTTACCGATTACTTGTTCCTTGGTTGGTATTTTTTTCTCTTTCCATCGTTGAGCAAAAGAGATTCTTGCTGCTGTTGTTATATGCACTGCTAGGTATTTCTTCTTTTTTGCCATTTCCGTCTTCAGAATTCCCAGGAGGAATATTTTAGGATCTAATTCAAAAGTTTCACCTATTATTTCTGAAAGCCAATTGCCAATCATCTTCCAATATTTTTTTGCTTGAGGGCAGGTCCACCAGCAATGGTAAAAAGTGCCTTGCTGATGCCCGCACTTCCAACACTTTGGACTTAGGTTGGGATAAATTTTGGCAATCCTAGCTGGTGCTAGGTGCCACCTGTAGATCATCTTATACTGGTTCTCCTTGTATGTGGTTGCCTTAGTGAGTCTTACATTGTTATTCCATATTTGGTCCCATTCTTCCAAATTTATATTTTTCCCAATATTTTTGGCCCATGCTAACATTGGGTCTTTAACCACCTCCTCCATCAGGTCATATTCTACCAAATAATTGTACAATTTAGCCAGTAATTTATTGTCCGTGCTCATCCAAATCTTATCAAAATCTTTGCTACCCGTTTCTATACCGTATTGTTCTTTATCTTTTTTGTACCTTGATTTTATCTGTGCGTATGTCCACCATTCTATGTGAGTGCCTTGTTCTTTTAACTGTTCTATTGTTTTGAGATTTCCTGCCTCGTCTAATATTTCTTTATATTTCACCGTTTTACCAAGTTCCAGAACGTTTGGGTATATTATCGCCTTCATAGTTGAGAGCCAACTGGGGATTTTGGTATAGTGTTTTCGTCTTATTTCTTCCCAGGTTAACTTCAATATATCCCTCAATTTGTGTTTATTAAAGTGTGTTTTTGTTTTTTTCCCTGTTTCCCATAGGAAGGCATGCCAACCTTTCTGAAGATCATGCCCTTCTAACGTTAAAATTCTTTTGTTCGCCAAGGTCGCCCAATCTTTTAGCCAAACTAGAATTGCTGCTTTATGATAAGTTTCCCAAATAGGTAGTCCAAGCCCTCCTCTATCTTTTTTATCTTGTAAACTCCAAATTGCTATTCTTGGCTTTTTTCCTCCCCAAATAAATTTCCTAATGATGGCATTAAATTCTCTGAAAATTTTTTTATCTAATTTAATTGGCGCCATTTGAAACAGATACAACAATTTAGGTAAGACACTCATTTTAATTGTTGCTATCCTCCCTAAGAAGGAAATCTGGAGTTTCCCCCACTTCTCTAAGTCTTGTTTTATGCTTTTTACCAAAGGGACATAATTGTCCTCTTTGAGGGCCAAATATCTTGTTGAGATCCACACTCCCAGGTATTTAACTTTCTTCACAATTTGTATTCCCATGGATTCCTCCAGGGCTTCTTTCTGATTTTTCGTCATATTTTTGGTGAGCATTTTAGTTTTAGATTTGTTTAATTTGAGCCCCGCTACTTCTCCATACTTGTCAAGTACTTCCAATATTTGTATGCCTGTTTCCACCGGTTCTTCCATGATTAAAACGACATCATCCGCGAATGCTTGGACTTTATATATTTCCTTCCTGATTTTGAGCCCTTTAATTTGGTCACTCTCTCTAATCTTCTTTAATAACACTTCTAGTGCCAATATATACAGAAGTGGTGACATTGGGCATCCCTGTCTTACTCCTTTACTGATCTGAAATGTTTTAGTGAGTTCGCCGTTTACTAAGATGTTAGCCCTTTGCTTCTCGTAAATCGTCTTTATTGTGTTTGCAAAATTTTGTCCAAATCCCATTATATTAATTTGTTGCTTTATAAACTCCCAATTCAAATTGTCGAAGGCCTTCTGGGCGTCTAAAAAAACTAATGCCACTTCTTTGTCCGGGTGTTCCTCATAATATTCTATCACATCCAGAATCGTCCTTGTGTTATTCCTAATTTGCCTCCCTGGGAGGAATCCATTCTGGTCACTATGTATTATCTTATTGAGGATTCTTTTTAGTCTTTCCGCTAATATGCTCATGTATATTTTATAATCAATATTGAGAAGAGAAATTGGCCTATAATTCTGTATCAATTTAGTGTCCGTTCCTTCTTTTGGTAGGAGTGTAATATAAGCCTCTCTCCAAGATTCTGGTATTTTATTTTTCAGTAGGGCCTCATTAAAAATTTCAAGCATTCTTGGAAGTAGAATGTCTTCTAATTCTAAGTTTTTATATAATTCCCCTGGGAATCCATCCGGTCCCGGAGATTTATTCTTTTTCAGTTTGGCAATTGCTGTCTTTAACTCTGTTAATGTAATCTCTTTATTCAACATCTCTTTTTCCTCCTCTCCGATCTGTGGCATTCCCTCCTCCAATAGATATTGTTTTACTTTCTCTTTGGGAATATCTTCTTCTTTATATATAGACGCATAGTATTCGCGTGCTATTTCCAGTTTTTCTTCCTCCTTGGTTACAATGTGGCCTTCCGGGTCCTCTAATTGGAAAATAATTCCTTTCTCTCTCTCTTTTTTAATTCTATAGGACAACCACCTGCCTGGCTTATTGGCATTCTCAAAATAATATTGTTTTGTTCTCTTAATTTCATATGCTAATTTTTCTTGGTCCATTATATTTAATTTATGACGAATAGTCATCCAATTTTCTTTTATTGTTTCATTGTCAGGGTTTTGTTGTGCCTCTTTCTCTGCCTTTGCCAGTTTTTCTAGCAATGTTCTTTGAGCTTCTCTCCTCTCTTTGTTTCTGTATGCTCCGTATGCTATCATTAGGCCTCTTAAATAGGCCTTCATCGTATCCCAGATTATTCCCTGATCCATTGGTTCTTTTTCATTTTCTTCAAAAAAGTTTGTTAGCTCCCCTCTAACTTTATCAATATTTCTCTTGTCTCGTAGGAATTGTGTGTTCATTCTCCATCTCGTATTCTTTCTCTTGTATCTACTCTTCCATCTAATTTCCAGTGGGTTATGGTCTGCCCAGGTGTTGGGTAAGATCTCTGCTGATACAATGTCCATTCCCATATTCCTGCTCACCCACATCATATCTATTCTAGACCATGATTTATTAGGATTAGAATAGAAAGTGTACTGTCTTTTATTGGGGTGTAATGTTCGCCAAATGTCTACGAGATTTAGTTCATCTACTAAGTCGAAGAAGGTTTTTGGTAGATTTTTCCTTTTTTTATTTTGGCCTCTGGGTCTTTTATGATCTTTATTCGCGTCTGCCACTCCGTTGAAGTCCCCAATGATGCAAATATTATTATTATCCATTCTCATTATTTCTCGCATTTTATTATAAAACTCTTTCAAATTTTTGTTATTAATATTGGAGAGTTGCCTCTCTTGATTTCAACTATTAGTAGTCTACCTTTTGGGTCTGCATATTTCAATTCTGTTTTTATCCCTTTTTTGATATATAGTACCACCCCCTCTTCTTCTTCATGGCTAAGGAGGTATAAAGATTCCCCAATTTTTTATATTCCAAATATTTTTTGTCTTCTTGTTTAATATGTACCTCCTGGAGACAGACTATGTCTACATTTTGTGTGACTAATTTGTTAAAGAAAGTTTTTCTTTTTTTATAATCATTAAGTCCATTTACATTGATCGATAGGATTTCCCAATCATCCATCCTTTCTTTTTGCCTTGTGTTGTTTTACTTAAATTTAAGGCTGGTGTTTGCTCGGACCGCTCTTTGTGGTCTTTGTTTCTTCCCTGCTTCTCTACTTTCTTTCTCTTCCTTCTCTTCCTCCTCTAAACTCTCTTTCCCCTCCGGGGTCCCTTCTTTGGATCTTCTTTGGGTGAGTTCCTCTTCTGTGGTAGCTGCTTCCAATTCCTCTTTACTACTCTGTTCATCTTCTGACCCTCTCAGTTGGTCAAGGAATTCTTGAGCTTCCACCAGGCTGTTTATTTTAATTTTCCTCCCTTGCCATGTAACCAGCATTCCCTCTGGCAAGGTCCATCTGAAGAGTATATTCCTTTTATTCAGCTGTATGGTGAGGAATCTATAGTCTCTTCGTTGTTCTCTCACCCTCCTCGGCACTTGCTTCAAGACAACCACCTCCCTTTCCTTATAGTTGATTGGTTCTTCCTTTACCATTTTATAAAAGATGTCTTTAACTTTCTTCCGTGCAAATCTTATGTGTACCTCTCTAGGTAATTTGTTCCATCTAGCGTAGTTCGTCTGTACCCTGTACACCTCGTCCAGTTCTTTTATTATGTCGTCTGTATCTTGTTGAAGAACCTCCGCTATTAATTCTGCCATTACTTGGCCCAGATTTTCGTCCTTATCTTCTGCAATATTTTGGAAACGCAGATAGAAAGAAGCTCTATCCATTTCCAGCTGCGTAATCGAATCTTCCAGATCCCTGTTCTGGGCCATTAATTTTTGATCTACTGTCTCTAGGTTCTTCACTTGTTGTTCAATCTTAGATTCCATTTTTTGTATTCTCTGTTCGTTCTTTTGTATAGCTTGTTGTATGTCACTTATTTTCTGGTTAATGCCTTGGATGTCTGTTTTCAATTCTTGGTGATTGCTAGACATCTTCTCTTGCATTAAGAGCATTGTCTCTTGGATCGTTGCTAATGACGACTGCATCGCTTGCATTGTTGGAATCACTGATGATTTCTCGATTTTTGATAGCCCTTCTATCGACTTTTGGGTTGCAGGGGACGACATTGTAATTGTGGGGTTTGAGAAGCTGGAGGTTGCTTTCTTTCCTGTTTTTGCCACAGTGGATGCAAGACTTGTCATCTCCCTCAGCACTTTCGCCTGTTCTCTGACTATCTTTTCTATGTTCCTCCAAATAATCATCCACTAATTGTCTTTCCCTTTACTTAGATTAACAGGACTAGGGATTATTTTAAAATATTCCCAATTTGCAGGACAAATATTAAATAGCACAATCAAACAGTTTCTCCACTGTGCTACCAACTAATTAGCTTTGGTAGCTAGTCAATATTTAAAGACAATATTTCTTATTTAGCTTAAATCCTAATTATCAATTAATTAAATTCTCAATTCATAAAAAAGCTCTCAGTACATGTATATATAGTCAGCAGGAAGCCAGTAAGTTAATGCTCATAGTCAATCAGTAAACAATTAATTAATTAATATTATAAGATAAATCACTGTTTAAAAAAAATTAATCCTTAATAATATTAGGCAATATAGTCAATCTATGCACATAACAAGCCAAAAAAAAAAAAAGAAGGAAAACAAGAAAAGAGAGTAGATCCTAATATGACTATGCAGATATTTAACCTTATAATATACTAGTTATTTGATGCAATAAGAGTTGTATTCAACTTTGTAAATATATTAATTAGCTACCTTATATTGATACTTTTAATACTTTAAATATATAAATACTTTAAATACTTTAAATACCTATATAAATACTTTAAATACTTTAAATGTATAAAGAAAAGAAAATAGATATAAATATATTGTAAATTTAGACTAATTTTAAACTAATAATAATCTATGTAGGTACAAATTTTTATTCAATTCTTCTTAGTCCCTTCAGAAACCACACTTATTAAAGTCTGTGCAGGAAAGTATAATAATTTAGTATCACCCGTTTTATTTCTCACTTCTTCAGAGTCTTATGAGAATGAGTTTAATTATTCCGTTTGTCTCTTCCTGGTGCTCCTTCTTTCCTCTCTAGCTCTTCGTTGTTCTTCTCGTTGGTATCAAGTATGGTTGCACTTCTGGTCCTAATTTCCAGTTGTTCTCCTTTCCAATCAGCAAAATCTCTTTCCTACGTCTTCAGAGCTCTCTTGATCGATCCATACAGCAAGTTACATCCAAATCAGGTAGCGCCGCTGTTCCGCTTGCCGATCTCTCCTTCTTGTTTCTTGCCGGCCTGTCTGCGATCCTTTCAGCTGTCAAAGCCTCCTCTTTCTTTCAATCGCCGCTTTTTCCTCCTATGAGACCTTTCAATCCGACCCAGCCGGCGAAGCCCTTGCCGATCTCAGGTGTGCTCTAGAAGAAGTGGTTACGAGTGCGCTCCACCTCTCTTTCCCGGAATTCTTGCTTCCTCTTGTTAGCTACCGTGGCTTCGGGTCTGCCATTAACAGGCAGACGCGCCCCGTTGGTTTGACAGTGGATATCGGTCCCGCCGGGTGGGATTGCGCTCCACCACTCGACTCACCGAAGCCCCACTATTGTCCGCAAAGCCCTCCAGGCTTCCACGCCTCGAAGGGTCCCCAAAATGTAGCGTTAAGTGGCAGTGGGAAGGAGCGATCGCTCTTACCATGCCATGTCGCCACGAGTCACCAACCAGAAGTTGGGGGGGTGGGAGTTTCAGAGCTCCAAGCGCTACTAACTAGGGCAGCCCCGGTTGGGGTAGAAATACCTTTGCCACTTCCCAGCCCCCTCTTCCACAGGGAGAAGCCCTGCGAACCTCTACAGCCCCCTCCCCCATCTTTTATGGCTGGATCCCTCCCCCATGCTCCTCTCAGCCAGCTTGGGAGGCTCCGAACTGACAGAGCCTCCCTCTGAACTGCAGCCCCCACTCTACTCCCAAAGTCCCCGAGCCCCTGCACCGATTGGCTGGCTTCAAACTGTCCTCTGTGCCCCAAAGCCCAATGCGAACTGTACTACAACAAATGGGCCACGGTGAAGGGACTGGGACGGAGGGGTCGTGGCCCAAAGTGCCGAGGCATAATAACGCGGAGGCAAAACCCTGGTGGAGAAACAAGCAGTGCCAAGAGTTCAAGCCAAAAAGTCCTAGAACCGATTGGACGCAGCTAGAACTTGATAACTTGGCTTGAAAGACAAGAAAACTAATGACAATAAACCATGCTCTGCACTCAAAAACTGATGATCGATTGTATTTGCCAAGATCTCAGGGTGGCAGAGGAATCTTATGGATGAAACAAACTGTGGAAGAGAAAAAAACATGGATTAAATGACTACATAAAAAAGCAAAATAGCTTCTACTGAAGGAGATGAACAAGGGAAACCTCTTGAATACAACAAGATTGAAAGCAGAATTTTGAAAGGAAACAATTGAGCATCAAGTTTCTAATAGGAAAATGAAGCTTATGCACAGCCAATACCTGAATGATATTGAAGAAAAGTTAGACACAAAGCTAACATGGACTCAGTTATGTTCAGGGGTGCTGAAGAAAGAAACCAAAGGCTTCATTTTGGCTGCCCAAGAAAAGACTTCTTGGACTTGCAAATCAATTCGATGAGAGCAAAAATTCCACATGTCAGTAACAACAGCAAATGTTGCTTATGCAATGAGAAAGATGAATCAGTGGATCACCTTATCAGAGGCTTCAGGAAAATCTCACAGACTGAACATCTACAACTTCATGAGCAAGTTGCCAAAATCATACATTGGAAACTTTGCCAGAAATTTGGGTTCAAATGCAGCAAAAATCACTGGGAACATCGATTTGACAAAAGTTCTTGAAAATGTTCAGGTCAAGATCCTGTAGAACTTTTGGATCCAAACAGACATCTGGTCCACAATGCTCCTGACTTCAATATTATGGAAAAGAAAAAAGTCTGGTTAATTGATATTGTAATACCAGGTGATGCACAATTTCAAGAGAAACAGCTAGAAAAATAACAAAATATTATGATTTACAAATTGAAGTTGAGTGATTGTGGAGGAAGAAATCAATGGTTGTACCAATAGTAATAGATACAATCTTGAAGCAATATCCAAACGGCTGCCTAAATACATGGAACTTTTGAATTTATTAATCCTGAATATTCTGACTTTGCAAAAAAACCACTAGGAACTGCATATATACTCAGATGTTATCTTAATAGATCTTAGGTGCTGGTTAGGACTTGAACTGTTAAGTTTTTATCAGTCTCAGACTGTAAACTGAACTGAAGATTAACCATAATAACAACCAGAAGAATTATTCATGCCAAATGTGTGTCAGTATAAGAAACAGATTAAGGGTATCTATCAATCCATTTGATGGCAAGGAAAAAAAATCCTGTACTGCCTGGGTCAACAAGGACTGTGCCAGATGTTAGAGTCTGGGCATCTGTTGATAAATGGACAATGGGATTGGGGAGTTATGGCTGACCAAACAGGGCTTAGTCCTGTAGGGTTATTGGATAAGTAAGTATCTGGGCATTTGTCAGATCTGCCATCTTCAGCTTCTACGCTTTGCTGGCATCCTGTCATAAAATGCAAGGGGGAAGGAAGGGCAATGGAATATTGAGAGTAGAAAGTAGAGTGGGGATGTAAAGACAAATGGTGGGAAGGGGGTGACAGCCTTGATGGAGATCAGAGACATATACCAATCTTTAAAGACACTTGGAATGGAATGCGAAATTGCATCAAGTGGCGCCAAATATTCAAGCCATTCTCAAAACACCTAAATGCATGCTATTGGACAGAGATGAACTCGTCAGGGGGGTTAAGGTAAGGAAAAAAATTATAACTTTTCCATGGGAATCTTCAGATTTAGCCTTTCTTTTGCTGCAGTCACTGGACTTTAGTAAAATAACCTATCACTTCAAACAAATGGAGTTGAGGGTCTTTCTTTCTTAAAGTCCTGAGCTGGGGCAGGCCTGACAGCATTTTATAGTTGGATAACATCAAGAAAGTTAAAACTGTGATTAATAAAGAATACATTCAAAGAGTGAGAATGGTACTAAAGATAAAATAGTGAAAACACAGTCAAAACCATCAATACCTGGACCATACCTGTAATACCAACACACTGCTGTAATTATTAATTGAATAGAAGCTGAGTTGGACTGTTTGGACCAAAGAACAAGAAAAGTGATGACTATTCATTGTATATTCCATCCCCATAGTGATATTGATAGATTACATCTACCCTACAGAAATGGAAGCAGAGGTTTACTTCAAATCAAATGAACTGTAAAAGAAGAAGAAGAAAAAAATCATGCATTGGCTGATTATGTAAAAGACAACCAAGAACAAGCTTTGATGCAAATTAAAAAATTGATCTTACTAAATGTATAGGTAATAAAACATGAATACTGAAACAATATAATAAAACATAAATAGAATGCTGGCTGGGAAAAACAGTGCATTGCAATTTGTAGGAAAGATTGAAAGAAAACTGGATAAAGGAACTGGAACATTGAAAAAAAGAAACAAAGGCTTGATTTTGGCTGGTGACGATCAAATTATTTGAACTTTCAATCAAGGCCAGAATTGAAAAACTATCAAATGATTCAAAGTTCAGGTTATGTGAAGAGCAGAAGTAGCGGTACCCATGCAAGAATGTTGCATTCTGATTATAAACTGATTATAAATAATGACATATCTTAGTAAACTGAAATGATTTATTAAAGTATGTGTAAAAACATCATGTGCTAGTAAAGAAAAATTGGTGGGAACATAAAATGGAAAAAGTAGTGAAAAATGAGCAGATTAAAATATTTTGGGATTTCTGAATATAAACTGATAAAATCTTGACTCATGACACACCAGATTTTATGGGATTGAAAAGAAGAAAGTATGGATATTTGAAGTGGCAGTACCAGGGGGTAGTGGACTAGAAGACAAAGAATTGGAGATGCTCACGAAGTATCAAGATCTGAAAATAGAAACTGAAATATTATGCCATAAACTGATTGTGTTGGTCCTAGTGGCTATTGACACATTAGGTACCATAGCAAAACATTTTAGATGCCACTTAAAAAATCTGCACATAGACAGTATTTCTGTTTGTCAATTACAAAAGGTCACACTGCTTGGATCTGCACATATACTATGATCATGCATTATGTCATCCTAAATTCTTAGAAAGAAGGAGACTCATATGAAGGTCAATACTAGCTGAAGAACAGCTGTGATTTCACAGTTTTGTACATATAATAATAATAGCAATACACCATCAAACAATAAGATCTGCCTATCCCAATCATTGGGAAGGATTTGATAGGTGGATAAAAATGACAAATTCAATATAAACATCTGGCTGACTGTGCAACTTATTGTAATAATACACAGCAATGTTAATAGACTATTTACCAAGCAGTACAGAAGGACTTGGAATGTTGCAAAAAGGAAGGAAGGAAAAGAATGAAAGAAAGAAAGAAAAAGAGAGAAAGAAAGAGAGAGAGAGACAGAGAAAGAAAGAAAGAAAGAAAGAAAGAAAGAAAGAAAGAAAGAAAGAAAGAGGGCATTGGAAAAATATTAAGAAGATGCACAAACGCACAGAAGCTGTAACTGTGATAGCTTACTGAATACCAAAGAGCCAAAACTGGGCTATTTGAAAGACCAAATGATGAATAGAAAAGAGACATGGCAAGACAAGTATTATATGGCCAGTATATCTGCAGACAGGCAGATAAAAAGACCTGGCAATGGCTAGGAATAGGAAAGTTGAAGAAAGAAACAGAGGGGTTAAGCTTAAGTGCAAGGCTAAGAATAAGAACAAATGCATACAAAGTCAGAATCAAGAAGATGCCAGCAGAAAGCAAATGTTACTTCTGCAAGAAACTGAAGAAATGGTGGACCACCTAGCTGCTGCAAGAAAATCATACAGGCTGACTACAAACAATGGCATAACAAAGTAGTAACAATGGTGTATTAGAATATCTTCAAGAATACTATTTGCTTGCAAGCAACAACTGGTGGGAAAAGAAAATAGACGCACCTGCTAAAGCAATTGCCACATAACACCCAGAATTAACAATTGTTGATAGGATAAAAAAAAGTCTGGATAGTGGGCAATGTAAAACCCAGAGACAATAGAAGAGAAAAAATTGAAGAAAATCACAGTAGTGGCAAATGAAGACTGTGGCTTGAGAAGACAAAAATAGTACTGATAGTAAAATATGCCTTGGGTGTAATTCCAAAACATTTGGAGCGCCAGTTGAACAGCACTGGTACTGACAAGATGACCAGCAGTAAATTGCAAAAGGCAACTTTAGTTGGAACAGCTTATATCTTGCAGTGATACCTTTAATATTATTAAACAATAGATCAAAAATGCCAAATTCAGTCTAAACATCTGACTGATTATGTGATCAACTAGAATAATATTTTACTTTAGTTATATCTTCTAATCTATAGCTATTTTTTTCTTTTAGTATGGTAGCATTTTTATGTGTAACTGAATCGTATTCACTAGTGATTAAATGCTCTTTTAATGTTGATGCTCAAATTACACTTGGATTCAACAAGAGAGTTTCACTGTATATTTATGAGGAATTTGCCAAAATTTTGTATCTCTTGGTTTATTTGGCAATGTAATATTAACATATTTACTCATAGCATGTGCATCAGTTAATAATCTTGTAAAATTTCATTAATGTGGTTGGTTTTTCATTTTTTCAGCATCGTGTTTAAATTCCATTTTCAGCAGATGAACAGATGATCAATTTAATAAATTAAAGGTACCTTATTGTAGCTTATTTGGCTACTGTTCCATTGTAAACCTATATTAATATTTTATCCTCTTTAATATTATTACATGATGCAGACTTTATCTAAGTGGATTTGACAGGCCTTTTGGTTGGCCTGACAACCAGTGAGAAAAATTAATGTTCTGCATTTAATCTTGGCTCAAAGCACTAAATTATTTTGGAGGTCGAAACTGTCATATATATTATGCTGAATTATTTAATGTAATAACTATTAGCATGGTGTCAATTGATAGATTTTTATAAAAACTGTTCATTTCATGTTAAGTTTTTCTTTGCTCAGGGTAGTACACTACTGTAATTCTTGAAATGTAATTATACAATTGTAATTTACAGAACTAGTTTAAAGAAGTACAGATTTAGTGACCAAGTGATTCTCGAAGCTTTAAGCTGATAAACTGCTAGAAATATTCACCCCAGAACAGAAGCATTTTGCTAGTTTGAGTGAAGAATATTTAACTTCATAAATTTATGATGAAAAGCATGTTCATATCTTAAAACAAAACTGCATTGCCAAGAGGGAGTTTCTACTATCAAACATAAACCTTTATGTGGAGATAATAAAAGCAGATTTAATGAACTCACACTGTGTACTTTATTGCCCTAAAATGCAATCTGCTTTTGTAAAACAGATACATTGAATGCTAAACTGAACTACAAAGTGATGTTAAAGACTTTGCTGAATAAAATCACACAGAAATCCCGAATTATAAATTTTCTTTTTCTGTTAGAGACGTATGTCTTCATAATGCTGTGTATCTTTGCACACATAATATGAAGTATGAGAACAAAGTGATATTTATCTATGTAGGTGTGCAAAGCATAATAGTTTCCAAATTTGTTTTCTTACAGATAGATAAAAAACAATCTGTTGGATATATTTATAAGTCTTATGAATGATCCACTAATGTATCTTTTTCTTGATCTATTACTTGAATCATTCAATCAATCAAGTGGGTCTTAGGGCAGCTAGATATATTTGGGTCCTATTTTGATGCACTTTGGGCTTTAATGCTAGTTCTTAAATATTTGTATAAAACTCTAAAAATAGGAGATAATATGATAAATAATATTTATTTGAATAGTTACCATATTTTTCGGTCTATAAAATGCAATTCTCTCCCCCAAAAGTGGGTGGAAATGCCTGTGCATCTTATAGAGCAAATGTTGCTGAAGCCCCGCTCACTTACCAGCCCCCACGCTTTGGCCATTTTCGGTCTCTGTGTGCCCCGTTATCGGCCTCCACGCGTCCTGTTTCCATGTGGCGGGGACCACTGTCGCCTATTGCTGCTGCTCGCTGCTGCTGCCTCTCACCACTGGCGATTGGCAGCGATAGCTGCGATGGGTGGCGGCAATCCCCACCATCTGGAATGGGCCAAAAACGGAACACACGGAGGCCGAAAACAGGATGTATGGAGATGGCGGCAGCAGCAGTGATGGGTGGTGGTGATGGGCGGCAGTGATCCCCACAGCCTGGAACAGGTGATCAGTGGTATTTTGGGAGGTGGATCGCTAATCAGATGCTCATGCTAAATCAGGCTGCAATAACATGCTGAAGCTGACCAGGCTGTTTATTGTTTGCTGCAAGGACGCTAGCCAGATGAATACCGATGGATGCTGGGAGGCAGAGGCAGATTTTTTTTCTTGTTTTTCTATCTAAAAGCTAGGTGCATCTTATGGTCCGGAGCATCTTATAGTGCAAAAAATATGGTATCTCAAAATTATTATTTTATAATGATAATTTTAGGGATTATCATTACTCCTTAATTTTTCTGATTTACAATTTTCTTTGTCTAATAGACATCACTGGCAATATAATTACGTGTACTTTGATCTTTCAGTAAGGACTTAGATGCCTTAAAGAAGCCTGAGATGCTTTCCAATTACATCAAAACCTGAAAAAATACATTTAAAGTACTGATATATATGAATTATGGAGCAAAGATTTGGAATATGGAACATCAATGGATCCAATTTTTAAAAAATGGTTATTTAAAAAAGGTTTATTTGTTTGGACTTGAGGTTGAATTAATTCATCAAAAAATTTTGTCTGTTAGTCTCCTCAAAGGATATATTAGAAAGCGTAGAAGGCATATACTTTTTCTGATGGATGTAAGATATCTGAGGGTGCATTATATTTTATGATACATCTTAATATATAAACATTGAAAGCCAGGTTAATTCAAGAAAAAAAAAATTGTGGAGGAACTAGAAGGAAGTAAAAATTTTAAAATATTACTATGTTACTAAATTTCATTAACTTTCATATTTCCACATTAAAATTAGGAATTTGTAAATTTATGTAATATTTTGGATATATAATTTTTGATGAAATGATAAAATGAAAAGAAGCAGATGAGGTTCAAGTACAGATGAGAAAGTGAGAGGTTGAACAGAGAATGAGAGGAACTGTGTAAGTTTTATGTAAAGAAAATATAGTTGCAAAGAATGTGATGAAAGAGTTCAGAGAATGGTTCAGATTATTTATGTTATTGTGATTATATACCACCAATTTAATGAAAATAGTAGGGCAACCTGTGAAAACCTAAGAACAAAATAAAATATAAAAACCAATAAAAACAGAACCATAAAAAAGTATAATCATAACAATTAATTTTGCAAAATCTTCTAGAACATCTCTGCTTCTGGAAGGCAATTTTTTTTTAAATCTCAGGATTAAAGAGGAAGCGGAAACAATTTTGAAGGTTATAAGGTTATAATTGTGAAGATTATAAGGGATTCTGGAAGTGGATGGAAAGGTATAAACAAAGAGTTACGATCAAAGCAAATGGAATTGTACATTAAATTAAAAGAAAAGAAAATAAAGTCATGACTGCTGCAAGAATGTTGAAAAAATGTGAGGTTGCAAGTGTAGATTGTGTAACTCAAATGTGGTTTGCTTATGCTTTGGCATGCAACTTGTTTAACATGGAACTAAAAATACTTTCTTTAGTAACCAAAGAAAATTGGTTGGACAATTGGATGCAGTTATTATTTCCCAATATGAAAAGGAAGGTAGCAAGAGTAAATGTAAAAATGATTTTCTGGGATACCTAGGATGGTGTTTCAAAACATAGAACAGGTGACAATAAGCAAAACTGAGATCACAATATGCCAGGCAGGATGTTTGCAGACTACATATATGCTCATCAGAAATTAGTGAGAACTATATGCATTTGAAGAAGAAAATTTATGGTATATTTGTTGATTTAGAAGTTTAGGGTTGCCAGGTCTGCTTCCAAAAAATAGCGGGGGTGGGGGGAGGTTAAGTAGTAAAAAAATAAAAAAAAATTCACTGAAAGAGGAGTCTTTAACAATGAAAAACGAATTGATTCGCTTGTTGCTGGAAGCTATTTTCTCCTTATCTAAATGATTTTTTTGTGCTTGCATGCTGTGTGACAGCTTTTATACCATTATATTCAATTGTGAACGATTTCTGACACAATTTACAGTAGGCCGTCGTATTTGTTCTGTCGGTTTCGTTGTTGGTAATCCATGCAAAAGTAGCTTCCCAGTCTTTGGTGTATTTGCACATTCCTCTCCTTCGTTTTAAAGAATTCGAAATCTCGCCGCTGTCACTCTCATCACTCGACGCCATTTTAGGTCAGTTGACACAAGCTATAATACATTTTAAAAATGTGAACTGTACATAATTTTATAATATATTTTTATTTTGATCTCATCATTAATTTTTTCGGAGAATCGAGATCAATGGATATTCAATCTTTGTCTCATTCTAACTTATGAAAAAAAAGACAAAACATGATTCTCCTATCCTTATTCTCTTAGACTGTACAGCTTTAGATTACGTACCATTTCATCATAAAGCTTTTGAATAAAAAAAATGTCCACTATTTTGTGAAAAAAAATAGTGAACATAATGTGAAAAAAGTGGACTGTCTGCTCAAATAGTGGACACCTGGCAACATTAACGGTTATACATTGATTCATTTTTAAGAATCACCAGGCAGATGATGCCCCTAGCATAACACAAAGGAAATAACTTTCTCATCATCTCCAGGTTAGATTGGCCTTTTCATTTGAACTGGCTTTGTCTATATTTTGGCTACAAAATTGTCTTCCTGAGCAACATAACCAAAGGGGTTATAGTCCCAGCATAATTCTATGGCATCAAGTTGAATAATAATACATCTTAAAATATTCTTTTGATTCAAGCCTAAAGTATATAAGAAGATTGTGCAAAATTATGTGTCTGTCACATGTTTAAATTATGCATCAATTAAATTAACAATTTCCAATAAAGCTGTGACCACTTATATTCTAATTTTTGTACCTATAGATTCCTTCCAAAATGGATCACTGAATCTATTTCATGCTTGTTAAAAGTAAAATTCACTGTTATATATGAACTGAAAAGGAAATAGTAATAAGGCACAGTCCAATAAACAGTCCAGATCATACACATATAAAGCAGTAGATAGTAAAATAATAGTCCAGGGATAATCCAATAACAAAGTCTTCTTACCAGTTGTCATAGTCATACACAATAATCAGTTCTTCTGTATTTGCAAACAGTAGCAAAACACAGCAAAAAGCAGCAAAAAGCAGTAACGATCAGCAAAGAGCAGCAAAGAGAGACAAACCATGTTTCTAGCTCCCTCTTAAAGACATTGTCTACAGAGCTAACCAATCAGGACACAGTATGATGCAATACAGCAGTCTTAAAGCTATAATGATGGTTTATATATGGCCAACCCAACAAGTTAGGTAATTATCATTTCCTAACAATACTTACAGTACATTCTATACAGGCTGAAAAGAGCCAATTATGTTTTGAAGTGAGATGACTGGCATTATTGTTCTATCTATTATGGGCTAGTCTTTGGGTTCAGCAATTCCATTCCCTTTAATCTAGACTACAATTATAACTCCCCAGTAATTTGAACAGGCCTCCAAATGAGCTAGGTTCATTATGGAACTTTCTTCTACTTGATTTATGGTTTAAAACTCTGCCAGACTCCATCCATTTCTATCACTTTGCTGGAAAATAACAACAGCTATCTGTTGACAAAGAACTAATCTATACTCCTAGGGGAAGTTATTAAAGCAATGTACAATAGAACACTGTCACCTTGAGCTACTTTATTAGGTTTTCCCAAATATTTATGACAGTATTAGGGAAGTAACAATTAATATTTATGCAGATTTTGGAAAGTGCTATTAAAACTGTGAGGTCATAAAATACTGGATTTTCATTAAAGCTGGCACATATTTATATCCATAGTAGGACAGATATTCAGAATTACTAGAGTGTTATTTGTGGAGAAGGAGATATTAACATGGAAAATTTAGGAATGTTAAATTATGCTGGTCTTCCAGATTTTTTAAAAACACACCAAAAATGTTTATTGATACTTGGTGCTCTAAATCTGAGTTTAAGAAGCTAAATCTACTGTGTATGTGCCCAATATTTTGTTTTCTGACTAAAGTAATAGGATAAGCAATATGATAGTTTTATCTGAATAAGAAATCATTGTATGTATCTTTACCACATTTAAGACCTGTCTTTGAAATTGGTAATCAGGGAATGAATGGGTCATGGATTTCTAGGAATAACTAAGCACTTTAGAAAGTCCACTGAGTACCATGAACTTCATTTCTCTAGAAACATGACAGTATTTGGGAAATAGGACAATGTATGTTTTAGGTGAGAATGTTCACACAGGCAGTCTAACATGGTGATGACCCAAGACTAGGAAACTATAGTAGCAAAGAATGTCCAATGAAGACATATAGTACTCTGCAGTCTAGATTAATTGAATCTGGTTTCCCCATTCACTTTACTTGTCAGAAGGCTGCAAGAGGAGATCACATGACCTTAGGACACAGCAACATAAATATGAACCAATTGCCAAACATCTGAATTTTGATCATGTGACCATAGGATGTTGCCAAGGTGATAACTGTGAAAAACGGTCATAAGTCACTTTTTCAATACCGTTGTAACTTTGAACGTTAATGATTGAACTGTTGTAAGTCAACGACAATCTATATTGCAAACCATGCTGGATGTTACTGGGGGTCTTTTACAGGACCTGAAGAGAGTGATGAGTTTTCCAGGGAAGTGTTTAGGCTCCTATTTCATTTTAGGAAGATAAATTGGAAAATGTCCTATGCACTTCATTTGGCGAATTGGAGGATTTGAGAGATGCTATAAGCACACAAGCAAATAGTGGACAAATGTTGGTTGCATTTTTTCCCATTCAGTATCTGCACTTTCTCCATGTGTAGAGATGTTGAAACAGTTACCCTGGTTTTCTGAGCTATATTCAAGGCACTCTGTTTGGTATACAAAGCCTGATATGGCTTAAATCCAACTTGGCTTTCTGACATTCTGTAAGATATTTGATGGAGTTTCTTTTCTATTTCTAGGCTTAATATAGCCAGTTTATTGAATATATTTTTGCAACTTGTTTTATATAACCTTTATTAACTTATAGTTCTCCTGACCCTTATAAGGGTTAATGGTGATTGTCATGAATTGATATTATTGGTCTAAATGTTAATTGATATGACTTTAATGATGCCTAATTGCTCATGCTGTTTATATAAATTTCATTTCCAGTGTAATTATGTTAGTCCAATTTACACATTATAAAGGTGAAAGAACTAATTAATGCTGGTTCACTATAAAATTGTGGACTCCAATCAGAACAACAAATAAAATGAAAAGAAGGGAATTAAGAAAGTTTTTGTATAGCTCTCTATGGATAAAAGTGTGACTGATGATGGAGGAAGTGAAAGAGCATGTTATGACTGTAGGGAAAATTATGGAAGGCAAAAGTAGTGAAATATATTCCACTACTTTTGCCTTCCATAATTTTCTATCCTATACTATTTAGCAGTAAATTCCACAGAGTTTTAACAGGCTTATAAATGTTGCTGGGTTCGCATTAGAGTGCAAAATTACTCTTAGCCAATTTGGAAACTCCAAATCCGGAGAGACGTTCAGAAAATTTGTAAGCATCTCTCTGATAACCATTTAATGATAGAGCATTATGTCATTAAAGGCAGATTTGATTTGACTTGCTTTCAATTTTTGTATCTGCAGAAAATTTTGAACTAAATGTAATTTGAAAACTAGTACAGTGCCAGATGTGATTTTTTTCTCCCACAGGAGGGCAGCATTGCACCAAAAAGATACAAAAGTGTTACACAGCACTTTGGATTCTAAATAACTGCTCATTGTTAATATGAAGGGAACTGCTGGTTTCTGAAACCACTGTAATAAATCTATGGGTTGATAATGCGTTAGTTGGATCACACTGATTAATTAGTCTGTCTTTACACCTACATTGATTTTTAGGAAAAATGCAATTAAGAAAGAAGCATATCTATTTACTTTAGGTGGTCAATATATCTAGCTTTATATTCTGTTATAACTTACAGAATTCTTGAAAGGTCACTTTTGTGTTTCCATGATGTTTCCTATTAAAAATATGGTTGCCCCCCTATGGATTTTGGACACAATGCAGGTTATAGGACTTCTGCCAAGTATATGCAAAACACTTGGCCCCAGATCCCCTTTGCCTTTTTCTCCCTCCCCTATTGAAGGATTATAATCCTTTTGCTGGATCCAATCTGGGTCAGTCAGATGTTGACTGGGTTGTTGATAGCAGGCTATTAGTTCATTGGCTGTTTGTTGCAGCACAAGGAAAAACAGTCAATGATTTAATAGACAGCGATCTATACCCCAATCAATATCTAAAAAGCTATATACAACAGGCATCATATAAATACCACGCAGGGAGTAGGCCAAAGCACACACTCTACTAGAGAGACGTTCCCTGAGGATGGGCTCCAGTACAAATCTGAAAGCTCAGAAGGCTAAACCTCTGGTCCAGGTGACTGACCCAGATTGGATCATGCAACATTATCCTGGGACACATATATTTGCCTTCATTTGTATATTCCTTTTTATAAGCAAAATGTATCATTTATTTTCTTGGTCTCAAGAGCCACTCAGATTGTGTATGTGTGCCAGGGAAAGCGAGAAACAGGAGGAACATTTTTTTTCCTGTTAATTATGGAAAATTTACAATATGAAGTATGGTTGTTTTTGAGTTCATTTTAAAATAATAAAGAAAAGTAAGCAGGAAATTAAATTTTGTTTAAAATATATTACTGAATGGTTGCTTCTCATTAAAATGGGTTTTAGATCGATTGATCATGGCACATACTTTTTGCTCAGTTTTAACATTTTTCTTGGTTGCTTTCTGTTGCTTCTGTTATCTTATAGTGGTGAAGAAAGAGGAGGAGGAGGAAGAGAAGGAGAATAAGAAGCAATGAAAAGACACAAAAGGAATCAAGCATGCTAAAAAGCAATCAAATAATATACTGTAGATTTCTTACCATACCATAACAATATGATTAAAAGTTTCTATACAGCTGAGTTTTCCAAAGGCTTCTTTCTATATTGTTGGAGTTGCTTTTGATTTTGTTGGCCAAGTGTGATTGGACACACAAGCAATTTGTCTCCGGTGCATAAGCAATTAGTGCACCTATAAGCAACAAGTGAAAAATCATGATAATAATAATAAAATACAATAATCATAAATCGTAAGATATAACATTCAGTGAGTTATAGATTATTAAATAAGCAATCAACAGAAATCATAATAGGATACTAATAAAAGCAATCAATATAAATCACATGATACAAACAACAAAGTTATGGTCACAAGAAGGTAAGGAAATAGGTAATAGGAAAGATGAGAAGGATAGTAGTAATACAGCCGTGCTAGGTGATTTGACATCCCAGAGCATAAGACAGTATTGTAGGAATGAGTTGTTTAGCAGAGTGATGGCATGAGGGAAAAATTGTCCTTGTGTGTAGTTGTTTTGGCATGTAATCCCCTGTAATATTGTCTTGAGGGAAGAAGTCGAAATGGTTTATGTCCAGGATGTGAGGTGTCTGTAGATATTTTCACAGCCCTCTTTCTGGCTCATGCAGGTCCTCAATGGAAGGCAGACTGGTAGCAATTGTTTTTTTTTGCAGTCCTAACTACTTACTTACTTACTTACTTACTTACTTACTTACTTACTTACTTATTTATTTATTTAAATTTATATACCACACATTGAAGTCTGTGTCTGTCTTGTTTGGGTGCTGTGCCAAACCGGACAGTTACAGAGGTACAAATGACGGACTCAATAATTCCTTTGTAGAACTGTATCAGCAGTTCCTTGGGCAGTCTGAGCTTTCTGGTTGTTTTTTCATAAACAATCAAGCAGAGTGCCTCATAGTCAAATGTCACTTGATTGCTGCAAGGAGGATTGAGGCAGAAATAATATACCATTTCAGCTGAGCAGGGCCGGATTTAGATTGAAAGAGGCCCTAGGCTATTCCACTTATGAGGCCCTTTCACCAGTGGTGGGATTCAATTTTTTAACAACAGGTTCTGTGGGCGTGGCTTAGTTGGGGGTGTGGCTTGGCAATCATGTGACCGGGTGGGCGTGGCTAGCTGGTCACGTGACTGTGTAGGCGTGGGTAGCTCGTCATGTGACCGGGTGGGCGTGGCTATGTGCATAGACTTTTTTCAGAGGGCTGAAAAAAGTCATTTCTGACTGGGCCTCGCACTTTTGACCAGTCCTCACACTTATGACCATCCTCACATTTATGCCCGTGCAGCTTTCTTAACAACCATGTCACTCATTTCACAACTGCTTCTCTTCACCATGGTGACAAGATAGGGCAAAAACGTAAAATGTGAGGACAGTCGTAAGTTCGAGGACTGGTCAAAAGTGCGAGGACCAGTCAGAAATAACTTTTTCAGCTCTCTGAGTAGTCCATATGCACAAAAGGACTACCCAGAGGGCTGAAAAAAGTCATTTCTGACTGGGCCTCGCACTTTTGACCGGTCCTCACACTTATGACCATCCTCACATTTATGCCCGTGCAGCTTTCTTAACAACCATGTCACTCATTTCACAACTGCTTTTCTTCACCATGGTGACAAGATAGGGCAAAAACGTAAAATGTGAGGACAGTCGTAAGTTCGAGGACTGGTCAAAAGTGCAAGGACCAGTCAGAAATAACTTTTTCAGTCCTCTGAGTAGTCCATATGCATAAAAGGATACAGCAATAGAGAGGGATGAAGGAAGGGAAGGGAAATTAGAGTAGGAGAGAGAGGGAGGAAGAGAGGAGGAGAAGGAGAAAGGAAGAGGAAGTAGGGAGGAGAAGAAGAGGGGGAGGAAGAGAAAGTAAGAAGGAAAGAAAAGAGAGGTGGTAAGTTTGAGGAGAAAGATTGCTGCACCATAAAAAAGATGAAAGGGAAGAAAGCCAACCCCAAACAAATATAAAGATATTAAGATAAAGAATGAATTGTTAAACTTTAAAGAATAAAAGAGAACAAATATGAATAAATAACAATAATTAGAAACACACATACAAACATACAATGTATTTTCTTTGAACAGAGTATTTGGCCGGTTCACAAATTTAAACAGTGTTTAGTCATTTCAATTAAATTTACAATTTCTATATTTCCTTTTTGCCATATTTATTCCTCATCTATTTTTGTAAAAAACCAATATTACCCTCATCCTCATCTCTAATCTTAATCAAATTCAATTTTTCCCTTCTATTCTATATTATACCCCTTCCCATTGTCATCTATTTTTATATCCATCCTCACATTGGTTAATTATGTAATATTAGTTGTTTAATATAAATTCAACATTTTAATATAAATCAATTAGTTATATAACTACCTTTTTTGTATATTAATCAATATGAACATGAATATTCCAATTATTTCCATGCAATCCAATTTCTTACAAATCCATTAATTATATTTACCAATAATAATAAACCAAATAATTTCCCCCATATATTCCTCCAAACCACAACTTAACCATTTCTGCTTTCAGAAATATACAATTAATAGTATCTCAATTATTACAATTCCCTAGTTAAATACAGCTTTTTTTTCTTTTGTGTTTTAAAATCTGAACTCTTCTCTTTTTCCCTAAATTTCCCATTGTCTGCACGTACCTTTTTTGGTGAGGAAAAAGAAAAGAATTCTGCCTGCCTAATTTTCCAACCTTGCAGCAACAGCAAAGCAGTTTCACTTTCGTTTCTCAGTATAGCTAGGGGAAAAAAAATCAGCACTCTTTGGAAGGAAGCAAAACAGCGGAGACAAATCAGCTGAGAGCCGGGAGGCCAATTAGCCTATGCTGGAGCTCCGGGGGCCAATAAAATTACAAAAAAAACACCGAACCCTTTGTTAAATTGCTGGCTCCCCCGCCCCTCGCCCACCACTATTTATTGGCAATAAATAGTGGTGCGGAGGGGCGGGGCAAGCCAGCAATTTAACAAAGGGTTCGGCGGAGCCACCTAGAACCCCCAGAATCCCACACTGTGTAGGCCCCTCTGGATCTTGAGGCCCTAGGCTGAAGCCTAGTTAGCCTATAGGAAAATCCGGCCCTGCAGCTGAGCTGCCCATTCCAATTCTGCTTATGCTAAATCTCTCCTCTCTCTTTTGTACATACACAAAAGCAAATTTCCACATTGCACCAATGCTACAAATTGCTTCTTGAGAAAAAGGACTCACTTCGTACCATATCAAGTTATTCTTTTCTTCTTCAATATTGATTACGCAAAATGTTCATAATGGGCAAACATTTTCTTCCCAATGAAAAGCTATATTGTTGCAGAGAAAGTCTAGCAAAATGATTCACCAGGGAACTGGCAACTGTGAAACAGGAAATCTGCTGAATAGAACACAAGTGCCCCTAGCCTTTAAAATATTAAATTAATTAGTTTACATTAAATTACATTACATTACATATATAGATTACATTAAGTATAACTTTTTTTTAAAAAAAGTAAACATCTTTATGTTTTATTGCGTACAACTTCTTGGATAAGATTTACATGGTCATACTTCTTTTGGAACAAATTCTAACCTAGCAACTATTAAAAAATGAACAGACATTCTTATTAGATGGATGAAAAGGACATTTTTGAAATATTTCTTATTAAACCCCTTATTAAACCCCAAAAATATATGAAATAATTAAGAATAAAAAGTGATAAATAAAAAGTGATTATAAAAAATAATACATAGCCAGTACTCCATTGATCTTTCTAAAAATCAGAACTTTTAGAAATATGTGTGATGTAAGGCAAGACAATTGCTGCTTCTTGAATGAAAAATGCATGTTCATAAAAATGAAACTTGCATATGTTTTCTTTGTGAAAATTCATGTACTTATTCAGTCATACCAATTATTGTTTAATACATGTTAATTGTCTGTAACCAGCCTTCCATAAATGTGAAATCATTATGGTTCATTGCTTTTTACCATCTATTGCATTTAACTAACAATGAAATCTAAAATAAGCAATGATAAGCCTCTTCACTAATCTGAATGAATGTCAACTTGCTCTCAATAGAATCTTTCTTGAAAGCCTAATTTGTCTGAGAAATATTTAGGCCTTGGGGAAAAAAGAAAACATGGATGAGACTTTTCTCTTCTATTGCCATGTGGAAATATTCTTAGATCTATGGCGTTTTTATAACTCAGCCTTAGTTAGAAACATATGTGTCTGTTTAGCCCCAGATGGTTGATTCAAAGGGGTTATACAGATTTAAAAAGATAAGGAGAGCCTATGCAAGCTGTTAAATGGAACACTCTTCTTGTGCTGTTATTTCTTAGCAGCTATTATTAAGTATCCTGGCTCTGATCTTGTAATTTTCATGAATTGCAGCCACTGGTAGATGTGTTCTGTATGAATTATCTATTCTGATAAAAGCTCCAAATGGGTGACATCTTACTACATTTTATGGAACCAAATTACATAACTGAATTATTAATGTTGTTTATCTTAAACAGTATAATTAGATAGATATAGACTGATTCACAAAGTATGTTCAATTTTCCACACTGGGCAAACATATTTTTTCCCCTGTACACTTTAAACTTACAGTAACCCTGTAATCTTCCCCCTGTAAGGGAAGCAAATTGATCATGATCATTTAGGTCTGAGAGCCCACATCACAAAGAATTTTAAAGCAGTTTTCCACAAAAATTTGTTGACTCAAGCTACCCTTTAAAAGTGTGTACAATCTTAGTTAAAGAGTATCGTGGGAGGCTAGAAAGCTTTTTTTTTTTGACAAGTTTTATTGGTTCCCTCCCAATACACACCCGCATATTTTTTGAAACAGAGCATTGACCGTATCACATCATATCATATACAATTTATCATATTCAAATATATTTTACTTTGTTACTGTTTCTGCCAAAGTGTTCTTTTTCTATATTTATTAATCAACTTTTAATTTTTCTTTTCTTATTTCTATAAACAGTATCTTCTTTCACCCTCAAATTCTATTTTTTCCATTCTTAATCATTTTCCATTCTCCTTTAATTTTTTTAAATAGTTCATTCTTTATCTTGATATAGTTAAACCTATTTGGGGATGCCTTTCCTCCATTTCATCTTTTTTGTTTTACAGCAATCTTTCTTCTCTTTCTCTTCTTCTCCCTCCCTTCTTTCATCCTTTCTATCTTCTTCTTCCCTCCTCTTCTATTCCTTCTCTACTTCCCTTCCCTTTCTCCCCCTCCTCCTTTCCTCCCCTCTATCTAACCTTCTCTCCTACTCTTATTTCCCTTTCCTGTCTTCCTCTCCTCTTCTCTTTCTTCTGCTCCTCTCTCTCCTTCTCCCTTCCTTCAATCTCCCTACTCCTTCTTCTGTCTCTCTCTATTGCTGTTTTTATTTTCAATTCAGTGCTCTTTCTATGATGTCCAGGCATCCCCGTTTTTCTTCTCTTTATATCATATATTCCTCAAGATTTCCATCATACTATTAAAGTTCTTAACAATGTATTTCCAACTTATTTCATATTTACTTTAAAATCTTTTCAATTTAATTAACTTTCCACCCTTATTTTCATTTTAATAGTTATTTTTCTTTTACCCTATCATTTCAATTACTTCCAATTATTTTTACATTTGGACCATTCTACATCTGATGGTCCGCTTACAACATTTTCTTATATCATTTATCTAACATTTCAATTTCATTTCTTACTTTCAACATACATTTCTTAACTTTCAGCTTTATGTCTTAATTTCAATCAAATATTCCCTTTTACAGTAATCAATATATTTATTCCAATTAATTTCTTACATACAATTTCTACTTCTAATATCATTCCCTTCAAGATATTGCTACTTCAATTTCTTTTTTCCCCCCCTTTTAACCATTTTCTTTTAACCTTTCCTGTATTCCACTCCTTAATATTTTCTTCCATTCACTTATTTCTTTCTTCCTCTTCTTCTTTATGTGTTTTTTGTATCCTCCTTCCTGCATTTTTTCTCTAATTTTTGACTTTTATTACCCTTTTAATTCTCCCCTTTACTCTTTTCCTCTTTCCTTCTCTTTTATTCTTTTTTGGGAGATATTTCCCTCTATCAATTTTTGCTTTCTCATTGTTAAGCTCAGTGTGACCATCTATATTTTTTCCTTCAATTATTTTCTTTCCCACATTATATTCTTGCTTCTCATTTGTCTTTTCTCTTTCTTTCTTTTTGTATTCTATCCATTCTTCTGCTTCTTAGTTTCCCTTAAATGCTTCTCGCATCCTTTGCAACATCTCCCTCAACTCCTCATACTCATACTCCCAGTTTCATCATCGCTCCTCGTTCTTTTCTCCCTTATCTTGCATGTGGCAAGCCTGGCTTTTGACAGTTCCTAAAGACTGTCTTCGCTTGCTGCTGGGTCAGAGGCTGATACAGACACTTCAGGGAGTTTGCAACCTCCCTGTTCATGCCTGCCTTTGCTTCCATTCTTCACTGTCCCTACAGGACAGCTATGATCCCTGAGGATCCCCTAAAGTAGCTGAGATATCAGCATTTTCCAGGAGCTCAGAAATTTGCTGTACCGCCACTGGCCGGGAGGCTAGAAACCTGATGAGTATCACCTTAATCATTTTGTCTTCTACCAAATAAATCTTATATGCCCTACTGTACGACATCCACTACTGCAGTAATTCTTTCCTATCAACATTTTGTGACTATTATATGATGTGCTTTCCTATTCATAGGATAGAGAAAGAACCAGTGACTATTAAGTTCCTAGTTAAACATGTAATGTCTGCCTCACTGAGCAGCTTCACATTTACGTAATAGAAAGAAATCACCTTTAAATACTAAAATCAAAATGAAGTTCTCTATTTCAGATTGTCCATTAGAAAAGAAAAATACAGGCCAAGAATAAATAAGACTTAGGAAATGTGTCTCTGAATAATGAGTTTCTGAATTTACCAGTCCTTTTTTAGGCAACAATGAAAAGACATGCAGCATTGCATTGATATCCCATTGTATTCCAAAAAGACTTTGGGACCAAGCATAGATTTATGAACAGACATTACAGTAAGTAAGTAATATAAACATTTGACAAACTTGTTCTTTTGTGAAACGTGTATAAGATGGCTAGCAATAATAAATGGTCACCTCACTTCAGGATTTAATGCAAGGTTATTATCAACTTTAAACAGTAATCTTTCTTCACACACAGGACAGATGGTCTGTACTAAAGACTGGCCTTGCTTATTTTTTCATAAAAAATGTCAGCCAATGGTTCTTGATGAAATAGCATTTGGCTGTTTTTGATTAAAAGGAAGATTTCTAGTACAGGAGTAATTTGGCTGTTTGAAAAGAATTTTGTGTGCTCTCAGAATCTTTAAAAATTGATTGTTTGGCAAAGCATTAAACACTAATGAGGATGACTACAGCAGTTTCTTTGTCCTTTAAGAAGAGACTGCTCTTTTTGGATTTTGTATTGAAGACCTGATAAATTTGATTGCTCAGGATATTTAGAAAGCATTAGATATGCATGTCCTTGCACATGTAAGTTGACTAATTTATCCTGCACTGAATTTTAGACCATGAATTAAAATATTTGCTTACTTCGGGAGGGTTTTTTAAAGACAGATCTGATCTTGGGAGCTTGCATTTTAATTTATGCATCAAATGACTGTTTACAGAATAAAGGTACTACATCAGACTAATTCGTGCTGACTGACATTTTTTTCTGCCAGAGTCCAGTTTAATAATACTTCAGTTCCATGGATTTGCTTCCTCTGTGCCATTCTTCTCTGTGCAAAAATCATTGAAGTCAATATGTGGCATTTGAATAGGACATTACAGTTTCTAATAAGTTGTGACTATCTCATTATTGTGACTACTGGTAGCATAAATAAGAAAACGGAATCAAATCAATCTGTAATGCAAAATATATTAAATTGGAGTGTCCTGAGAATGTGTCAGCATATGCTTCCTAATAGGTAGGGTAGGGTAATAGTATGTTGGCTTACAAGATAATTTGTATCTTAGCATATTAATTTACCATAGTATAAGACTGTAATTTAGGGGAAAATTTGAGTTTGATTGCTTTTATTATGGCAGCCTCCAGAAGGACATAAAATAATCAATTAGTTGATGAGAGCAGTGATGAGTCATCATGATATGTATATGTATTATGCCATTGCACACATGTTTCAAAGAGACAGTCATGCAAGCAATAATGCAATGCTGCTTACAGCAAAATGTCTATCGGGAGATCATGAGTTCTAGTCCCGCCTTAGGCAGGAAGCCAGCTGAGTAACTTTGGCCAGACTGTCAACCCTAGAAAGCAGACAGTGGCAAATCATTTCTGAAATCTTTCCAAGAAAATTTCATGGACTTCTTCAGACAATCACCCTCAAGACTGACTTCAAGGTACAAAACAAAAGTGAGCCCCCCCCAATAAAAAAGCAAAAAAATAAAAATCCTAGTCTGCATGTTCTCTATTGTACAAAGATTGAATAATTGAAAGCTTCTTTTTGTAGTTTTTAATAGAATTTTAAAAGCATTGTAATTAGATTTTCTAAAAACAACCCTCTAAAAATAATGTAACAATACTAAATATATATTCCAATGCAAAATTAAAAATTAAAGGGTTTAAAGGAAATTCTTAAAGATAATTACAATTCATTTGTCACAGTTATACCCCAAAAGTTATTATACCCCAATAATAACAGGATCTGGAGACTGAAAGTATTTGTATTTAGAAGATGCCTCAATAACTTCAGCACTGTGTACTGAAACAGGGAATGAACACACTTTGCTGTGGCTTCTTTTAGAAACTGTATGTTCTAGATTAAATTAAGTAGAGGGTGGGGTTTTTTGTGTGCTTGACCTTGAGTACTTTGAAAGCTTCCTTGGCAGGCCATCAGCTTTTTATATCTTGTTTTGTCTTGAGTAGCTTAAGCTGCAATCAATTTCTCATTTGTCTTATCTTTAGCTTCTTATTACTTTAACCTCTTAATTTTAGTGGTTTTTTTCATTGTATCAATTTTATCAGGACATTCTGATCAACTGCAATTTATTACTTGTAACATTACAAGAATCTTAAAATTACAAGCATCATCAGATGGAATTTTCAGGATTGAAATAGCTCTCAGGTTACCCCTTTTGAATGGGGGTTGTAGATTATTCTCTCCTGCCCCATAAAACGTTTAGATAATTTCTCAGATGAAGTGTCATGTCCACTGATTTAACTGCTTCTTCAAAAGCCAGATCTGACATTGGATCCTGTTCAAGGAAAGTCTGTATCTTAGGAAAAGAAGAAGAAAACAACCTGCTTCTTGGGTATATGAGCAAAAGTGCAAAGAACAATACTTACTTATTGACTCTCTTCAAAATAATCCAAGATTATTGTTTTCATAGCTTTGGAATTAGAGAAAAATAAATTGAGCCTTCATAGATCACCGTCTTACTGGAATTCATATGAAAGCTTTAGTTCACTGAAGATGTCATGGGAAGTGGAGGTCAATATTTATAGACCTGTCTGGCAATGACCATGGCATGTGGAAGATTATGTAAAAGTAACAAATAATAGACAGAATAAATTAATGAAAAAAATAAAGAAAAATAGGTATATCATCTGTAATAGTGGCAAATATCTGTAGCTCAGGTGTAGGATGAGGGTGAGATTCGTTCTCTGAGCTTGTGCGTTTGGTTCCAAATGTTTTGTTACCAAGCTAAAGCTTCAGCAGAGTTTAGGGAATGTCAGTGTCAATGTTCTTCTGTTTATAAGGGCTTCGTGTGGTCAGCGGGTCTTGGCAATTGGTTAGATGTGGGTGTGTCAAGTTTGGGTCTTGTGATGGGTCTTATGTTGAGTTAGGTGTGGGTGTGTTAAATGAGGGTCTTGTAATAGGTTTTGTGATGGGTCAGGTATGAGTCATCAGTGTGATCTTGTGATGGAGAGGTTACATCAGGTGAGGGTCATTGGGAGGTGAAGTCCTGGTGGTGGGGGGTTTGTGTGGGTTGGTTGAGGGTTGGTGCTGTCTCTGGTGAGCTTACCTCTATGCTTATGAGTTCATAGAAGCCTGGCACTCCACAAGCAATTCCATCAACAGACACATTGATCTACAACCAGCCTATGAACCCCTCAGAATCCAAACACCAACTGGCAATCAAATATCACAATCCCAAATCCTTAATCTCTACCCATACTGACACCAAACAGCACCAGTTCAATTGGAGCAACACAAAAATCATCTCACCCACCATGCTCATGAGTTCATCAAAGCCTGGCACCCCACAAGCAATTCCAACAACAGACACATTGACCTATGAACCCCTCAGAATCCAAACCAACTGCATAGTTAACCAGAGATAGTACCGACCCTGCATCAATGCACACAAGCCCTCACCAACCAGCACTTCACCTCCCAATGACCCTCACCAGATGTAACCTCCCAATCACAAGACCCAGCAGGAGCTCCTCCATAACAGACAAAGAAGAGAACAATGAATGAAGCAATGTGGTCATTCCATATGGTTTTTTGGGGGGGTACTTATAGTATAATGGCATTTTAAATTTTTCTTCCTGTCCAGAGATTCATTAGATAGATGGGTGGTCATATAAATTTGGTTAATACAGTAGATAACAAATAGCAAACTTTTTCATGTTCACCCTTACCCGATATACAAATATTTGCTTGACTGTGATACCTTTTTACTAGAGCAGTGCTTATCATCTGATTGAAGAACTTTAATGGTTATATAAATCAAATACAAATTATGAATGAATTGTGATAAGAAAAGGATTTGGGAATATCTTCTTGTTAATTAGAAAATAATGAAGTATTGTTTTAAAATCAGACTGTAACATGGAGTTAACTTTGCTGGATAGTGTTTCACTTTATTGCAGGCAACCCAGTGTCAACTCATAAAAACTTGTTCTTGATCCTACTTATCTTTGCTTAGATATCTCTTCCCTTATACACTTTGCATGCATACATTATAACTGTATGGAAATATTGTCAGTTCTCATTTGTCTTTATTTCCCTGTTTTACAAGTGCACAAAACAAGTGCACAAAAAAACTGTTGTGACAGTAACAGGAGATGGATGCTATGCAGTGTAGAATAAGCTCATTGATGAAGTTTTCTCTAAGTCTCTCTTAAAGCTCAAAATCTCTGTAACACAATTTGGTCCTAGAGAAGAATTGCTTAGGATTGCTTCTTTCTTGTCAGTGTGATGAACACTGATGATTGGAAACTGAATTCAGGAATAACAATGCGAAGCTGCATTTTATTCTGATAGCTTTGTCTTTTTTTTGAATTTTTTAAATCCAGCTACGAGTGGGATATTAAATAACTGGAATGATACCAAGAGCCTATAGCGGGTTATCTTCTTCCTGGGGTCCCAATAAAGTTACCATAATTCTTCAGACATTTTCATGTTTTCCCTTGCCTAGTTTCTTCACGCTAGTGATGTGATTTTGTCAAAAAAGTGTGAATATTTCACAATTGTGCAGTTTAGGGAAGGATTTGATTTCAATTATCTTTCTGTGAGTATAGGAGTTACCCTGTTCTATCCTTGTCTTCTCCAATTTTAGCTTCATTGTAAGGAAAAAAACAAGAAATAGAAATATTAGTATACTAGCCTTTTTATATATACCGTATTTTTCAGAGTATAAGACGCACCGGAGTATAAGACGCACCTACCTTTTTTGTTTTTTTTTTATAAAAAGTTTTTTTTTATTTTTTAGACAAACACACATACAAACATACAATGTATTTTCTTTGAACAGAGTATTTGGCCGGTTCACAAATTTAAACAGTGTTTAGTCATTTCAATTATTTATATTTATATTTATTTATTATAATAAATATATATTTCAATTAAATTTACAATTTCTATATTTCCTTTTTGCCATATTTATTCCTCATCTATTTTTTAAAAAACAAATATTACCCTTCATCCTTATCTCTAATCTTAATCAAATTCAATTTTCCCCTTCTATTCTATATTATACCCCTTCCCATTGTCATCTATTTTTATATCCATCCTCACATTGGTTAATTATGTAATATTACAATTGTTTAATACAAATTCAACATTTTAATATAAATCAATTAGTTATATAACTATCTTTTTTTGTATATTAATCAATATGAACATGAATATTCCAATTATTTCCATGCAATCTAATTTCTTACAAATCAATTAATTATATTTACCAATAATAATAAACCAAATAATTTCCCCCATATATTCCTCCAAACCACAGCTTAACCATTTCTGCTTTCAACACAATATACAATTAATAGTATCTCAATTATTACAATTCCCTAGTTAAATAGAGCTTTCCCCTTATGTTACTCATTTTCACATCTTAAACTCTCCCAATAACCCAAATAGTTTTGCCATATAATCCTCCAAATCACAACTTAATCATTTCTACTTTCATCACAATATATAATTAAAAATATTTCAATCATTACAATTTCTTTAATTAAATTTAAAAATGTTCTAGCTGTTATCCAAGCTACAACTTAATCCTTTTTACTTTCACCACCATATACCATTAAACTTATTTCAATTGTTACAGTTTATACTTATTCATATTTCTAAAAAAATAAAAAAATAAAAACTTATCATTGTCTAGATTTCAAAAATACAAAGACAAATATTCCAATTATTATTCATTTCATTTTTGCAATCATGATTTCCCATTTATTTCTTACTACTATTCGTATTTCAATTCTAAATATGTATAACATCTTTCTCTTTCTCTTTCTCTTTCATTTCTTTTTCTTTTTCTCCCTTCCCATTTTTCTTTTTGCCTTTTTCTTTCTCCTTTTTTTCTTTTGTGTTTTAAAATCTTGAACTCTCCTCTTTTGCCCTAAATTTCCCATTGTTTGCACCTACGTTTTTTTGGTGAGGAAAAAGAAGAAAAAGAAATCTCTCTCTGCCTCTGCCTAATTTGTGACATTGCAGCAAACAGCAAACAGCCTGCTTTACTTTCATTTTCGTTTTCAGCATAGCTTGATTAGCACAAGGAGAAAAAAAAATCTGCTCCAGCAATTTATCTCTTTGCAGCAAGCAGCAGAGCCCTGCGCAATACAGCTGAGAGCAATCAGCTGAGAGTCAGGAGGCTGATCCAATCAACTTGTGCTAATTAGGCTGTGCTGAAGCTGAAAGGAGCTGTTTTTTCTTGTTGTTTGCTTGCAAAGAGGTAACTGCTGCAAGGCAGAAGCCAAAGGATGGGGGCCAGTGGGTGGTCGGGGCTACATTTGGTGTATATGACGCACCTAAATTTTCACCCCATTTTAGGGGGGAAAAAGGTGTGTCTCATACTCTGAAAAATACGGTAATAAAATCATTCTAAGGTTTTTAAGTTTCAATTTTATTTAAAAAAGTGTGCAAAAAGTGTGCAAACCCAGTGAAATCTTTTTTGTTAAACAGAAGAGTTGATGTACATTAAAGAAATTTAGTGTGTAGAGATGGAAAATAACAAATGTTTAGTTTGCTAATAACAGTTGTTTTAAGCTGTAGGGTATTCTTAACCGACATCTTAGCAGGAATGTCATTATCTAAAGGCCATCAAAAATTTATTTTCTTATTATTTGATTTTTACTGTTGCCAATAAAAAAAAATTAAGATGAACGTTTCACGGAAAAATGCTTTACTGAAGCAGTACTAACTTTTCAAAAGTAAGAAATATTAATTTTAACAGTTTGGGATCTCCTAAACTATTTTTAACAAAAAAAGTGATATGGTTACTGATAGCCCTTGACTGATGATCATTTATTTTTGACAAATCAAATTAAGGACAGCTTTGGAAAGAGTGCTTTACAGCCTTTAAAGCACTTTTTGACCATCACACAAATCACACTCCCCCATGGCCAAGTGATTATGAACTGTGGTTGCCAAGTGTCCTGTGGTCATGTGATCGCTATTTGCTAGCTTCCCCAGAAAAAGTCAATCCTTTTTTGCTTGGATTTGGGCAGGGGGGATCTGATGGCACCAGACCCTGAACTGACAGATGGCTTTACTCAATGGCTTAATGTAGATGTTAAAGAAATTGAGAGTGTCAAGCCTTGAGAAAACTATGAAGTGAGGAATCATGGGCTTTGATCTTTTGTCACATCAATATTAACTGGAATTGGAACTGACCATTGAAAAAGAAGGAGTAATGTGAAGGATGCTATTGCCATCCGGGCTTTGCTAATGATTATCGATCGAATAATAATAATAATAATAATAATAATAATAATAATAATAATAATAATAATTTTATTTCTATACCGCCCTTCTCCCGAAGGACTCAGAGCGGTGTACAGCCTATTTAAAAACACAGACAAAACAACAATTAAAATTTAAAATAATTAAATAAATTTGGCTCAGATTTAAAACCCCAAAAAATTTAAATACCCTAATTTAAAACTATTATGTTGATAATCCGGCCTGGTGGAACAACAGGGTCTTCAGTGCGCAGCAAAACACCCGGAGGTCGGAGATCTTACGTATTTCCGGGGGCAGTTCATTCCACAGGGCTGGGGCTCCCACAGAGAAGGCCCTCCCCCTGGGTGTCGCCAGCCGACATAACTTGGCCGATGGCACCCGGAGGAGACCATCTCTGTGGGAGCGAACTGGTCGGTGGGAGGCTATTGGTGGCAGAAGACGGTCTCGGAGGTACCCAGGTCCTATGCCATGGAGCGCTTTAAAGGTGGTAACCAACAGCTTGAATCGCACTGGGAAGACCACTGGGAGCCAGTGCAGCTCGCGTAGGAGCGGTGTCACATGGGCACAACGAGTTGCGCCCATAACCACCCGCACAGCTGCATTCTGGACCAGTTGGAGCCTCCGAGTGCTCTTCAAGGGGAGCCCCATGTAGAGAGCGTTGCAGTAGTCCAGCCGGGAGGTGACAAGGGCGTGAGTGACCGTGCGCAAGGCGTCCCGATCCAGAAAGGGCTGCAACTGGCGAATCAGGCGAACCTGATAAAAGGCCCCCCTAGCCACGGCCGTCATATGCTCTTCTAAAGACAGCCGCGCATCCAGGAGGACACCCAGATTGCGAGCCCTCTCCGTGGGGGGCAAAGATTCCCCCCAATAGTCAGCGATGGCACCTGCTGACTATATCGGGGCGCCGGAAGCCACAGCCACTCAGTCTTGGAGGGGTTGAGTCTGAGCCTGTTCCTCCCCATCCAGACCCGCATGGCCTCCAGGCAGCGAGACATCACATCAAGGGCATCGTTGGGGTGGTCTGGGGTGGAGATGTACAGCTGAGTATCATCAGCGTACAGATGGCACTTCACCCCAAAACCATGGATGATCTCACCCAGCGGCTTCACATAAATGTTGAACGGGAGGGGCAAGAGGACCTTGTGGCACTCCCCATGTGAGACATCTCGAGGTCGACCTCTGTCCCCCTGCCAACACAAACTGCGAGCGGTCGGAGAGGAAGGAGGAGAACCACCGCAAAATGGTGCCCCCTATTCCTAACCCCCTCAACCGCTGCAGCATGATACCATGGTCGATGGTATCAAAAGCCGCTGAGAGATCTAATAGGACTAGGACAGAGGAGCAACCACTGTCCCGAGCCCTCCAGAGATCATCCACCAACGTCACCAATGCCGTTTCTGTGCTGTACCCCTGCCTGAAGCCCGACTGGTATGGGTCTAGATAGATAGCTTCATCCAGGTGCTGGGGAAGTTGTCATGCCACCATGCTCTCAACAACCTTCGCCACAAAACGAAGGTTGGAGACTGGACGATAGTTGGCTAATTCAGCCAGGTCCAGGGAAGGCTTCTTGAGGAGGGGCCTCACTACCGCCTCTTTCAAAGCGGCAGGAAAGGCACCCTCACTCAGAGAAGCACCTATAATCCCCTGGAGCCAGCCTCGTGTAACCTCCCGGGAGGCCAGTACCAACCAGGAGGGACACGGGTCCAATAAACAAGTGGCAGCACTAATCTTACCCAGAACTCTGTCCACATCCTCGGGAGTCACAGGATCAAACTCCTCCCAGATAACATTCTCAAGACCTGCCCTCGTCTCCTCCCGTGGACTCATCCAATCGGAGTCCAAGCCATCCCGAATCCAAGCGACTTTATCGTGCAGGAATTGCACAAAATCCTCAGCACAACCCTGCAAGGGATCTTCCCGCACTCCCCCCCGAAGAAGGGAGTGGGTCACCCTAAATAGGGCGGCTGGGTGGTTCTCTGCAGATACGATAAGAGCAGAAAAATGGTTAGATTTTGCCGCTTTTATCGCCACTAGGTAGGTCTTGATATAAGACCTCACCTGTGTCCGGTCGGAATCGGATTGACTAGTCCTCCAAATGCTCTCTAGGCGTCTTTTCCGACGCTTCATCTCTCTCAGCTCCTCAGAGAACCAAGGAGCTAATTGAGATCGGCATCGGGTCAGAGGCAGCAAAGGCACGACGCGGTCCAAAGCTCCAGCGGCCACCCTTTCCCAGGCGGCCACCAGCTCTTCAGTCGAGTCGTGTGTTAGAGTGTCAGGAAACGGCCCAATGTCCGTCAGGAACCTTTCGGGATCCATCAGGCACCTGGGACGGAACCATCTGGTCGGTTCCGTCTCCCTGCGGCGGGGGCAGGCAGTAGGAAAGTCTAATTGAAGGAGTGAACGATCTGTCCATGACAAGGGTTTAATATCTAGGTCCCCTCTACCAAGATCATTCAACCACTGACCAGAGACAAAAATCAAGTCCAGAGTGTGTCCCCCTATGTGTGTGGGGCCTTGAACTAACTGGGTCAGGTCCATGGCCGTCATGGAAGCCATGAACTCCCGAGCCACCTCTGAGGCCTCACCCGCAGATGGAAGGTTGAAATCCCCCATGACAATAAGTCTGGGGGTATCAACTGCCACCCCAGCAATGACGTCAAGTAGCTCGGGCAGGGTCGCTGCCACGTGGCAGGGAGCCAGGTACGTAGTCAGCAAACCCATCTGCACCCCACGGCCCCACTTCACACAAAGGGACTCATATCCGGCTATCTGAGGAACAGCGGTCTCCCTTGGACAAAGACTCTCCCTAATGATCACCGCCTCTCCCCCACCCCTCCCCTGGGCCCTTGGCTGATGAAAGGCCCAGAAACCTGGCGGGCACATCTCGATGAGGGGGACCCCCCTTCTTGGCCCAACCAGGTCTCCGTAATACCTGCCAGGTCTGCACCCCCCTCCAAAATAAGATCACAAATGAGGGGGGCTTTATGATCAATGCTATCTCTATACCATGTCCCAGTCTGAAAACTGATGAAATGGTATCAGGCAATATATTTCAACCATAGTTCCCAGGAGTTGTAGCCTTAAACCTTCTCAATAAATTAAGAAGGAAAGGTTAGAGATTCGATGAAAGTTGTTCAGAACTGTTGAATCCAGCAATGATTTCCTGAGACACACAATTATCTCCTTTAAACCCAGAATCATCCTTTTCCTCAAGAAAGTTGACTTTTCTTTATGGACTCAACCAATGTCACCTCATGAGTAGCTTTAGCAAGTCAAGAGTGACAAGGATATAATAAATAAATGGCTAGGTTAAAAATTTAAGGACCATGTCTATTTCTTCTGTGAATCACATGTTCTATATCCATCCCAGTTATACACTTTAGACACTTTAACCAGACTTTCCGAGTCAGTCAACTCTGAGAGGATCTAAGCAATTTTTTTCCAACCAAATTTCTATTCCTAATATTCTGTGTAATAGCCCTGCAGATGAAGCAGTGGTTCATCCGTCCCCAACATGGAACAAGTCACACTAGATAGGGTACTGGACAGCTATCAGTGGATTCAATAAAATCAGCAAATAATTGGATTTTGAAGTTCTTACGGCCATGATGCAATCCTGAATGTGAGCTCTTACTCATGCTTGATCAGATTTGCTTCAGATAGCTTTAAGAATTTCATCTCTGGAAATCCTCAGAGAACCAATAGACATTCTGTGGTCAGATTAACAGTTTAACAGAATTGTAAGGGACCTTGTAGGTCATCTAGACCAACCCCCACCAAAGCAGAAGACCCTACACCATTTCTGACAGATGTTAGTCCAATCACTTCTCTTTTTTTTTAATAAAAGTTTTTTATATTTTTAAAACACACAAACAAATATACAATGCATCTTTTTTGAACAGAATATAGGCCTGGTCATAAATTTATACAAATTTTTGTTCATCTTTAACACAATTTTATATATTCGTTTTTTACCATACTATTTATTCTTTCTAATTTTAATAAACCAATATTACCCTACATCCTAGCCTCTAATCCTGGTATAATTCAATTTTTCTTTTTCCTCCCTAAATTTGAACCCCTAAATTTAAATTCTCACAACATAATACAATTCCCAATTATTTCCTTAAATTCCCTTATTCTGATCACAAAACCAATTAAGCATAAATCTTAACTCAGATGTTCCAACTATTACAATCTTATATATTAAGCTTATTTATATTTCTGAATCTTGTTTCAATCCTTAAACACCCGTACATGTTACCATTACTTCATATTAACTTAATTAATTTATTATTACCATTCAGTACCTTCCAAATATCACAAATCTTTTTATCACTTCATTTTTTAATTTACATTAAAAATCTCTACATTTTAATCTCTTCTTGAAAGCCTCCAGTGATGAAGCTCCCACATCTTCAGAAGGCAAGCTGTTCCATTGATTGATTGTTCTCACTGTCAAAAAATTTCTCCTTAATTCCAGATTGAATCTTTCCTTGTTCAGTTTCCATCCATTATTCCTTGTCTGGCTTTCAGGTGCTTTGGAAAATAGCTTGATCCCATCCTCTCTGTGGCAGCTGCTCAAATATTGGAACACTGCTATCATGTCTCCCCTGACTAGCCATGACCAGTTCATGCAGCCATTCCCCTAATCATCTTGGTTGCTCTTCTCTGCACTCTTTCTAGAGTCTCAACATCTTTTTTATAGTGTGGTGACCAAAACCGGATGCAGTATTCCAAGTGTGGTCTTACTAAGGCTTTATAGAGTGGTATTAGTGCCTCACTTGATCATGATTGTATCCCTCTGTTAATGCAATTTAAGATTGCATTGGCTCTTTTGGCTGCCGCCACACACTGTTAGCTCATATTTAATTGGTTGTCCACTAAGACTCCAAGATCCCTCTCACAGTTGCTGCTATTAAGCCTGGTTTCACCCAATCTATATGTGTACTTTTGGTTTTTCTTGCCTAAGTGTAAGACTTTACTTTTCTCTACATTAAATTTCATTTTGTTAGATAGGGCCCAGTGTTCAAGTCTGTCAAGATCCATCTGGATCTTGAGCCTATCATCTAAGGTGTTGGCTATTCCTGCCAGCTTAGTGTCATCTGCAAAATTGGTAAGTTCCCCTTTTATTCCCTCATCTAAGTCATTTATGAAGATATTGAAGAGTACTGGTCTAAGATGGAACCTAGTGGTGCCCCACTGCTTACTTCCCTCCATGTAGACGTAGTACTGTTATGGGCTACTGGATGACTATGTTTTGTCAGCCAGTTACAAATCCATCTGATGATGATGCCATCAATCCCACTTTTTTCTAGCTTTCCAAGAAGTAGATTTTGGTCTACTTTGTTAAATGCCTTGCTGAAGCCTAAGTATGTTATGTCCACAGTATTTCTCTGGTCTACTAATTTAGTTACTATGTTGAAAAATGAAATAAGATTGGTTTGGATGATCTGTTTTTAACAAACAGATAGGATGGGAACCATAACAACTCTTTTCCAGTACTCTGGTTGTTCCCCAGTGCGCCAGGATTTTTAAAAGATGTGGTATAGTGTTTCTGAGATGACATCTGCCAGCTCCTTTAAAACTCTGGGATGTAATCCGTCAGGTCCCCATGATTTATATCATCAAGATCAGACAGGTGTTCTCTCTCTCTCTCTCTCTATATATATATATGCTTAATTTAACTTTTATTTCTAGTCTGTCTTTTACAGTTATGCTTTTGGTAGGTTGGCCTATAGTTTCTTTTTGCATGAAGACCAAAAGAATGAGTTAAACAGCTCTGCTGTCTCTCTGCTGCCTGTTTCTTCCTTGCCAGTTTCCCAAGCTTCTTGAGTTGTTTTCCCCTTTAGGATTTTCATCCAAGAAATCTTTCCCAAGTTCTCTCTGAGTTTGTTAAAATCAGCTCTTTTAAAATCTAGGACTCTGGTATCATTATGTTCTATTGCTTGTATTTGCATTATGTTGAATTCTAGTATGACATGGTCACTCTCACCCAAGGTTCTTGCGGTTTCCACTCCCTCTATTACTTCTTCTCTGTTTGTAAGAATTAAGTCCAGTATAGCTGTCCCTCTAGTTCCCCCCTCTACTTTTTGGCAACAAAGTTGTCAGCTAGGTTGGTCAGGAACCTATTCCATTTCTCACTTGGTGCAGAATTAGTCTTCCAATTGATGTCAGGGTAATTGAAATCCCCCATTACTATTTTAGTGTGTTTCCTACCTATATTTATTAATTGGTTAGCAAAAAGTAAATTTATTTTTTCTGCTTGGTTGGGTGACCTGTTCAATGGCAATATCATTCTTTTTTTTCTTTTATATTGACCCATATGCATTCTAGGAGGTTTTCATCTTTGGTTTCTTACATTTCTGTAGCAATGTAGTGGTCCTTTACATACAGTGCAACTCCACCTCCTCTTTTATGGGGTCTGGTTTTTTTGAACAGTTTGTATCCTTCTATCAGTATGTTCCAGTCATGGGTTATATCCCAACAAGTTTCTGTAATTCCAAATATATCATATCTATCTTCATGTATTAATAGTTCAAGTTCGCCAAACTTTGTTGCATTTCTGTATAGGCAGTTGACCTCTTTATGTCTGACTCTGGGTATATTTCCTATGCCTCCTATTTGGTAGTTGAGTTTGTCTTCCTTCCCATCCCTTATGACTTCATTATTTGACTTGTTTTCTGGGGTTTTTTGCTTGGAATTAGGTCCTGGAGATTGGTCACCCTTCCTCCTCAATTTTAGTTTAAAGTCCTCCTGATAAGTTGAGCCAGTTGTTTAGTCATTTAGTTTGGTCGATGTGCTGTGAGGTGTTACATAGGAACAATTCAGTCCTAGGCCACTGTCACCTGCACATTGAAGGCTGTGGCTAAATACTTGGCTGAACTTCCAACAAGGTCTTCAAGAATATCCCAAAGCTAGAGTCTTCCTGTTGATGTCACGGCGCTATTGGATGAGAAAAGTGGGACTCTGTGAACTCATACCGAATTCCTTCACTGGAGGGCCCCATAAGGGATTAAAGTCACTCTATAGGGGTGACAAAGAGTAGAGGGGTGCCCTGCAGGTTGCGGAGAGTGGCAGCTCTCCTGCTTGATCCAGGGCTAATTCCCTCACATCCAACAACGAAGAGGAGAGGCAGCCATTATGGCTGCCGTGAAGCTTGGGCAGCCAAAGAAACAAAGACTGTGCTGGAGTGGTGTGTGAACAGTAACTGGAACTGGGTGAGGTGATTTTTTTTCTACTTGAAAACCTACCCTAAAGAAAATAAACTCTGGAAAAGGGACTCTTTGAAGAGTTTGTTTAAGTGGTGAACAATTACAGAGAAAAAAATCATAGACCCGAAAGAAAAAGATATTAAGAAGAGAATGCAAAACCTTTAAAAACACAGAAAGATTGGATCTCTAATTTTTATTGGCAATAAGACATTTTAAAATGCTAGAATTACTTGTTAGAATTTTGATTATTTATTTGAATAATAATAACAATAATGGAACTTGTTAGCATCTATGAAACATTGAAATTAAGCTGAAGGTGCCATCTACTGGTCAATGGAATACCTTACATCCTTGAGAAAAATACTGATAACAAAGAGGAGAAAATGGAAATAACACCTGGAGGACTGCTGCCCTATCCATTGCTTTATACTTATTTATTCCATGACTACTGGAGCTCTAACATTGAAAATACAGAAGACATCTAAGTAAAGTGACTTTTAAATACCAGGAGTTATCATTGAACTTATAGCAGGGACTTAAGAAGACATTTGGAAATTTTCCTGGATTACCTAAAAAGAGCCAAATTGACTAACTGTGGGACACAAAGAACCATATTACTGTATTTCCAGAGGAGCAACATCAGGATTGAGTGAATGGTTTCCAGATCGATTTTCTGAAGGCAAAAATAATTGAGATTCTGGGGCAGTGATAGCACATTGACAGATTACTGAGTGATATTTGGATTTATCAAAAAAAAAAAAAGGCAAGATGTTTCAGCAGGGGGAACTAAGTGGGTTGCAAAACGAATTGGTGGCAATGTTTCAAAGCATTCAGGATACTATGACATGGAACAACAGGGAGATAATGGACTTAATGAATAACATAAATGGAAAGTTAGAAAGTGTTCCACATGGGATAATGAATAATGATCAAAAATCCCAGGAAATAGAGGAGACAATGGAGAGACCAGGGGAAAAGACAGAACTAAATAAACAAACAAAACAAGAAGATAAGAGGGAGAAGGTAATAAAAACATATGAAGCAATTCAGGGAAAATACATGTTAAAAGACCAAAAAATGATATTAGATAAACAGAAAGATATCTTTGAAAAGAAAAGTTGGCAGATCCTCTGGAGGTTTGGCAACAAAAGATAGTAGAGATGGAAGAAATGCTTAAATTAAACAGGAAAGATGTGGATAGAGAAGATGACCCAAGGGAGGAATTTGGAAGTCAAAAAATGAATAAGAATTGAAATATTAAAATGGGCAAGAGATGACAGATAGAGGTAACACAAGATTGGCTTTACTATAAGAGCTACAATAGATGCAGACACAAGAAATAGGGGGAATATTATTATGCATATTTTTATATAATATATTAAAAGTAATAGCTAGATATAAAGATTAGAGGTTGAAAGATGGTGATATTATGTACATGTCAAGTTTCTGAAAGATGCCCTAATTAATTCATGAGGCATGATCCAAACTTCAAAGGAAATATAGTGATTTATTAGGAGCACCATTCTGGCAATACTCGGATGCAGTCAGGACTGACCCCACGTAGATTTACGTTCCCCTATGATCCTGTCTCTCCCCTCCCCCCTGGCCATGTCATAAATCACATTCTCCAATTAACCACTTTGGCTGGCTGTGAAACCTAACACCCTCCTTCTGATTGCGATCAGAAAAATGCGACAGTACGTTCTAATGATATTGTTATTATTATTAGAATGGGGGACTAAAATGTCGAACAATTAAATAATGAAGGCTTATATTTTAATACAAATATGTAAAAGAATATTATAAAAGAATATTATATAAGTATGATTTAAATAACAATATTAATATTATTTTACTACTTGTATTCAAATGAATGACACCCAGATGCCCCACTGTTCATGTATTGATATTGATGTATATTTTTTTAAAAAAAGAATATCCCAAAACTTGTCCCTTTGAAATCCTTCATTATTCCTTAATTGCCTGGGGCAGACCAATCTAACAGGCACCATCTTCCATAATTGGAGGACTAATTTTATCAAAGAGCCAGGGTGATATTGTGGTTAAAGTGCTGGAGTGGCAGCAAGGGGATCTAAGTTCTAGTCAACCCTTAGGAATGATAGCTGGCTGTGTGACTTGGGCCACTCATTCTCAGGCCCACACTGGATATTGAGAAGCAACCTCCTGGACTAGCAGATTATGGTTCATAACCTTCACTGAAGAGACCGTCATCTTGCTGTGAATCGATTTGAAATCGAAATATGATCAATGAGAGATATCTATTTTTCCATAGTGCTAGGAAGACTTAATAAACTGAACAATTTGTTCATGTGTTTCACTTCAGCCATCACAATTTCTACAACTGGTAATTTATCAATTGGCCATTTCTTGAAAGACTTTTAAGCAGGGATGTGGTGGCTCAGTGGCTAAGATGCTGAGCTTGTCGATTGAAAGGTCACCAGTTCAGCAGTTTGAATCCCTAGTGCCGTGTAACGGGGTGAGCTCCTGTTACTTGTCCCAACTTCTGCCAACCTAGCAGTTTGAAAGCACGTAAAAAATGCAAGTAGAAAAATAGGGATCACCTTTGGTGGGAAGGTAACAGCGTTCCGTGCGCCTTTGGCGTTTAGTCATGTCAGCCACATGACCATGGAGATGTTTTCGGACAGCACTGGCTCTTCGGCTTTGAAACGGAGATGAGCACCGCCCCCTAGAGTCAGGAACAACTAGCACATATGTGTGAGGGGAACCTTTATCATTTACCGTTGAAAGACTTTTACCCCACATATTGAGAGCAGACATGCCAGATCCAGACATTATGTGGACAGACACAAATTTCATTCAAACCATTTAGACAATCTTGTGAGAATTACATATTTTCTCAGAAATACAGGAGATTCTTGTAGTCCTAGGAACATTCACAGGAAGTTAGTAACAACTTTATTTTTAGGAATTCTCTTTTCAGCTTCTTCAGTTAGTAGTTGTTTTTATAAGCGTTCACAATATAAGAAGGCAAATTCTCAGACTCTTGTTACATACAGTAGAAATTGTTATTCTTTTTTGATCTTTAATCATTGTAGGCTTTACTTAAATTCCACAGTTAAGTCACTAGCATTGCTGGAGGCCTGAAGTTCATAGAAGCATTGGGAAGAAATAGAACTTTGGATTGGCAACAATTTTCTTCAAATATTGGCCCATTCTGATAAGACCCTAATTCTACAGTTATCTCTTTCTGATCTCTGTTAATCCAGATCTTTATGACTCTAATACTTATTTTTGATTCTGGCTTTCAAATTTGGAAGTCATTCTTGCTAACGTAACTATTCATGCATATACCTTCTTGCTTTATATATAAATGATTCTTAACCAATCTTCTATGTTGGTTCCAAATTCCTCTTGCCAAACAATATTCGTTACAAATATTCAATGGCATTGATAAATAGGTACAGATAGAAATGTATACCTATTTTGTACATAACTATTCTCTTGTCAAATTGTGCATTGTTTGTATCCTATAAATTGGTTTTTATGGCTTATTAAATCAGTAGCCTCAGTTTTTAGGGTTGCCAGGTCTGCTTCCAAAAAATAGCGGATAAGCGGAGGGGGGGGGGGTTTAAGTAGTAAAAAAATAAAAAAAAATTACAATTAAATTATATATTTTCTTACAAACATTTTAACATGTATTAAAATAATCACTTCAAAACTTTACTTAAAATTCAAAACATCAAATATATTATAATAATATGTAAAATATTAAATTACATTTTACTTTGCTGTCATGTGTATTTTTTATTTGACTGCGCAGCTTTGATCAATTCTTTGGGTTTAAGAAATAATTCTTTAATTTCAGTACAACATTGAGAAATATTAAAAAATATACAAAGTTCACTTCGAACTGATACAAGCAGTCGGTTACGTTTGTCAGTCCACAAATTTCCCATGACGCTGAAAATTCGTTCTACGTTTGCATTTGATACCGGAATTGATGCACAATACTGGAACAGTTTCAGTAAACTCGGAGCTGGCTCTTTCTTGAAAAAGTACGTCCACTTATCAAGGGATGAATCGCCCTGCAGATGAACATAAACTTCTTCTAAGGCAGAAATTTCATTGAAGAGAGTGTTGGGTGGAAGTTCTTCTCGCCATGGTGATAGTTTCTTCTTTATCACCATTTCTTCTAAAGTTGGAGGATTATTGCAATCAATTAGATTGAAACAATTTAGCGTCTCATATACTGAATCGGTGAAATTATACCACTTTTCTAGGTACTCAATGGCTCTTTGATACACGTTGATGGCTTCTTTCTTGAACTTTTGCACGGCATTCTCAGGCAAATGTTTTTTACGTAAGGCAAATAAAACTTTCATTCCAAAAAACTGCTCATCGTATTTTTTTTGCAAAGAATCACGCAGCTTACACTTGATAATGTGAAGATCACATGCAAGAATTTTCTTGCTTTCCAGCTTCAGTAGGGTGTCTTGCATTATTGACATGAAGAAGTGCGTGAAATATAAATACAATTCTGAAATTATTGGTTCATCGTCCTTTGCGAGTTCATTTTCCTGATCCGAAATAAGGTTCCAGATAACCTTATGGCACTCATCAGATCCAAGAGAAATAAAATACGATTTTAGAGGTATCCAGTTTAAAAGAAGTCTTTCGACCGCTTTAAACAAACTTAACCAATGTGTTGGAACATGGCGCAAAACTTCATGGAATTCTGACTCGCAAAACTCAAAAAATAATTTCAACTCTTCTCGTTTCTTTGCAGAATTTGAAAATTCGGCAAAAACCTTCAGCACTACATTTTTGATATCAAAAGATAACTGCTTTAATGCATTTTTTGCGCTGTTGTGTAAAATGTGATTATTGCAATGAGCATTCAATCTTTGTCTCATTCTAATTTATGAAAAAAAAGACAAAATGCGATTCTCCTTATTCTCTTAGACTGTACAGCTTTAGATTACGTACCATTTCATCATAAAGCTTTTGAATAAAAAAAATCTACTATTTTGTGAAAAAAAATAGTGAACATAATGTGAAAAAAGTGGACTGTCCGCTCAAATAGTGGACACCTGGCAACCCTATGTTTTTAGGAAAGCTGTCCTTTTAATGAACTCCTCTTTTGGCAAAGGTCAAATAGTAGTATGTTTCAAACAGAGATGGTGTTGGATTGATTAAGCAACAGCAGTGTAAAGTACAAAGCCCCAGCAGTCATATAATAATACAGAGCTGTATTTTCTGGCTTCCGGTTGCCACCGCAGGCGTCGTTGACGGTCTCTTCAGACCGCCAGCCCCGCGATCTCGTAAAAGCCGCCTTGACAGCGCTAATCAGCTGTCTGACACCTTAAAAACCTCTCCATCAGGAGAAGAAGGAGAGGAGAGCCGGTGGGTGTGAGTAGAGCTCCCCGAAAGTCCTCTGGAAGTATTCCAGAGGCTTGGAGGGTGAGAGCTCCTCGGTCAGCCCACTAAGAAGCTCCGGATCTGGGACAACTCTGTTTTAAACAGAGCCAGACGCCGCGTCCAATCCTGCTGTCAAAAGTGAGTTTGATTGAATACAAGCACAGGCAGAGCGGAAACAGGAGAACAAGCTTTAAAAGTAACTGTGCTTAACTCCAGATTTACATTGTTTCTAATTGAATCTCTTTGAGCTGGAGGCTGAAGATGGCGCCTTTGTTATGGGTGTGAAAGTGAAAGTCAGAAACGAAAGTGTTTATTGAGAACTTTGCACTTTGAGAGTGGATTAAAGCTGCTGGGAATTGAGAGCTTGTGGAGAAAAGACTATTTTGCTGGATAAATCATAGATTATAAATTACAAGCTTTTGAAAATTGTTCAAGGGATTTTGTGGCAGTGAAAGGAAAAAAGATTTTTTTAAAAAAAAGATGGCTTCTAAACAAGTTAAGCCAGGAACTCCTAGGGGCAGAGGGAGTTCTCCAGTAGTGTCAGTAGTGACACAGAAAGCACAACTTCCGGCTGATTCACAGAGTCAGGAGGCTTCTTTTAATGAACTCAAAGAATTTATAAAGGAAGCCATGAATAACCAAGCTGCAGCTATGAATAACCTAACAGTAATTATGGAAGGGAAATTAAAGAAATTTGAGGAGGATATAAAGTCAATTAAAGAAGTTGTTGAAGTAAAGCATGATGAAATAAGAGATGATATTGTTTTTGCAATCTCAGGATTGTCAAAACTTATTATCCAGGTGGAAGAGAGAGTGGAAGCTAATCTGAACCTGGAAAACAAAGTAGGAGACATTATGATTAAAACAGAGAAGGTGGATAATGAACTGGTAATGTTACAATACAGATCTATGGAATTTGCTTTGAGTCTGAGAGGGTTAAAAGAAAATAGCCGGGAAAACTTAAAGGACATTTGTGCAGAAGCAATTGCAGGGCTAATCAAAGAAAGTCCAGATGATGTGGCAAGTCGAATTGATAAAATCTACAGGGTTAATTCTTGGGTGGCAAGACAAAGGCAGTTGCCAAGAGATGTGGTGATTTATTTTACAACCAGGAGGATCAGAAATGACATTTTACAATGCATATTAAAAGGTTGTATAACGCTTTATTGGAAATAGATTCAGAAACGGAATTGGTTAAGGATTGTATGATAAAATGGGCACAAAACTTTCAGGAACCTGTGATGATGGAAACATGGGAAAAGATTTGGGTCAGAAATGTTAAATTTCTAACCCAAAGCACAAAATTTGAGAGAGAATTTTTATAAAATGTTTTACAGATGGCACTTAGATCCTAAAAAATTATCATGTATGTATCCGAATTTACAAGCTAAATGTTGGAGATGTGAATGTGATGATGCAACTTATTATCATATAGGTGAACTTGTAAGAAAATCAAGGCATTTTGGATAAAAATTTGGTGGGTGATGCAGAACATTCTGAAAAAAAGGTTGAAATTTACTCCTCAATTGTTTTTATTGGGTATAACGACGGATTGTACAGTATTAGAGACTAAACTGATTTTGAACTTAATATTGGCAGCTAGGCTATTGGTAGCACAATATTGGAAGAAGGACTCTTTGCCTACTATTGAAGAATGGACGTTGAAAGTAGCGAATTTAGCGGAAATGGCGAAAATTTCAGCATATCTGAAGGACTATACACAAGAAAGAAACATATCGGAATGGAGAAGATGGATTGATTATATTCAAAATAAGTATCAGACAAGAAAATATCAAATAGCTTATGAATGAATGTTAAACTTTATTTTAGAAGTATTATGTTATCCATAGTGGAGTTAAGGTTTCAGGGGGGATTAGGTAGTTTAAGAATAGTTAGGCTAATTTAGCTTATGATTGTTAATTGAAATACCCTGTGTTTTGCTCTGGGAAGTCTGGGGGTGGGGGTGGGGTGGGAAGGGGGGAAGGGATGTGGGGGGGGGTGGGGAGGGAAAAAGGGTGGGGGGAATATTGGGGGGGAAATTTTCTTTGTAAAACTTTTCAATAAAAAAATAATAATACAGAGCTGTATTTTCATCGCAATTACATCAAAGCTGAAGAATCATTCATAAGAAATTTGATGGAAGGGTCTGTGTATTTGTCCTATGTAGTGATTGTTATGTACTTCAATCTCAATATGATTTATGCTTCAAATCTGACACTTCTAGATGAAAAGCACTAAGAATTACTGTACTATCACAATTATTCCCTTGAGCAAAATATTTGACAGGATGATGGTTAAGTGGTTTTAGGCATTCTTGCAGATATCTAGATATAGTCAAGTCATTTATGGCCTTGATTTTGATCTCCCTGACACGTGATGTTTCTTGAGGAAAATGGGATGTATAACTGTATTGATTCTGCTGTATGTTCATACCCTTTTGATACCCTCAAATTAAAAAAATATTGTGGTAAGATTATGTTGACTATCTGGAATAGAAGTCATTCTATTCTTAGGGTCCTATTCTTAGTTACACATTTGGCTCCCTAGGGGGAATTTAGAGAGCTTACGTATAGCTGCAATGGTAGGGAGTCCCACATAGCTCTATGATGTCATCTTTGTGAAGCTTCTGTATGATCTTATTGGATGATCCAGTGCTATATTCTTGTCATCATAATGAAATGAGTTACTGCATATACTGTATCAAATGAATATTTAAATCACGGGTGGCAAACATTGCCACCATGTGACATTTTGTGACATTTTTTTCCCTTCGGGGAGTTGGGGTGGGTGTGGCCTGCGCATGATGCATCTGGCCTGCAGGCTGCTGGTTTGACACCCGTAATTTAAATGAATGAAATAATAGTCCATAAACTGAAGCTGAATTCCAACAAAAGAGATAAAAATTTACACAATATCTCAGAGGTCCAAAAAATACGTTGACTTTGGATTCTGGATAAATAACTGACACAGCAGGTGAATAGCACTTCTACTGGATTAATTCTTTTAATTAATGCAGGATTAATTTCTCTAAATTAAGGTGACTAAGAAGAATGAATGCATACCATGTCTAGTGTGAAATGGTTTCTCTTGCAGTCTGCTTTTTTCCTATGAGTAAATTAAATCCTGACAGAAAATATAAAGAGACAACATTTTCTTGAATCTTTTGTCAGAACAAGAAGCATAGGCAGCAAGGGTAAAGTTTTGAAGAGTAGTGCAAACAGAATAACTAAAGCAAGCAAGCAAGCAAGAATGCAACTTTAACAAACAACAGAATAACAGAATTGGAAGGGACCTTTGAGATCTTCTAGTCCAACTCCCTGCTCTAGCAGGAGACCGTATACCATTTCAGACAAATTACTATCTAGTTTCTTCTTAAAAGTCTCCAGTGATGGAGCACCCATAACTTCTGAAGGCAAGCCATTCCACTGGTTACCTTTTTTCACTTTCAGAAAATTTCTGCTTAGTTCTAGGTTGCTTCTTTCCTTGATTAGTTTCCATCCATAGTTTCTTGTCTTGCCTTCTGTGCTTTGCAAAATAGGTTGACCCCTTCTTCTTTGTGGCGGCCCCTCAAATATTGGAACATTGCTATCATGTTGCCCCCTAGTCCTTCTTTTCACTAGACTAAACATATCCAAGTCCTGCAACCTTTCTTAATATGTTTTAGTCTCCAGGACTTTAATCATCTTTGTTGTGCTTTTCTGCACTCTTTCCAGAGTCTCAACATCTTTTTTATAATGTGGTGACCAAAACTGGATGCAGTATTCCAAGTGTGGTCTTACTAAAACTTTATAAAATGGTATACTTCACATGATCTTGATTCTAGCCCTCTGTTAATGCAGCCTAGGATTGCATTGGCTGTTTGGGCTGCTGCTGTACACTGCTGGTTCATATTTAACTGATTGTCCACTAGGATTTCAAGATCCCTCACACAGTTACTGCTATTAAGCCAAGTTTCACCTAATCTGTACCTGTACATTTGATTTTTCTTGCCTAAGTGTAAAACCTTACTTTTCTCTCCATTAAATTTCATTTTGCTAGATATGCTCTGTGTTCAAATCTGTCAAGAACCACCTGGGGTATTGACTATTCCTGCCAGTTTAGGGTCATCTGCAAATTTGATGAATTCTCCTTCTGTTCCCTCATCTAAATTGTTTATGAAGATATTGAAGACTACTGGGCCTAAGACAGAACCTTGGGGTACCTCACTGCTTACTTAGTTCGATATACAGTAGATGTGGTTCCATTAAGGATTACATGCTGAGTGCAGATTGTCAGCCAATTACAAATCCATCTGGTGTTGATGCTTATTCCCACATTTTTCTAATTTACCAAGAAGTAGATTATGGCCTACTTTATCATATACTTGCTGAAATCCTTGATAGTACAGTGGTCTACGCACCCTGTTATTAACACAGCTGCCTGCAATTTTCTGCTGGTTCGAATCTCTCCAAGGCTCAAGGTTGACTCAGCCTTCCATCCTTTCTAAGGTAGGTGAAATGAGGACCCAGTTTGTGGGGGCAATAAGCTGACTTTGTATAAATATACAAAAGTATGAAGGCTATTGCTTAACGCATTGTAAGCCGCCCTGAGTCTCCGGAGAAGGGCGGCATATAAATCAAATTAAAAAAAAATTAAAATCCAAGCATGCTATGTTTACAGCAGTTTGCTGGTTCATAATTTAGTCACTTTGTCAAAGAATGAAATAAGATTTGTTCGACATGATCTGATTTTGACAAATCTATGTTCACTTCTGTGTATAACTTTGCTTGATTCTAGGTGTTCTCAGATCTGTTGCTTGGTTTTCTTTTCTAGCATCTCACAAGGTGTTAATGTTAGGCTGATTGGTTTTTAATTTCCTGAATTCTACAACCCCTATACCATCTTGAATTCTGGCACCTCATACCATCTTTCAACAAACAAGTTAGCTTGCACATTTCGTCCAGAATAAACTGTTGGTAATTATTAAAAAATGAATCAATTCTAAATGATTCATGTCTGAATGAAGTCAGGCAATGAGTACAATATGATTAAGTGTATAACTCAACTGACAATAAAGTCAACTTCTTGGTTCTTTAGTAAGGGAATGGCAGCACTCTCCAGATGTTGAATATTATGTGTATCAGATATGACTGAATATAAATGAGGTGATAGAAACCACAGTTTGATAAAAATTGAAGGATCACTAGATGTTTCCAAGTCTTTCCTAGAAATGGTGGGTGGCTTATAATGCAGATATTACAACAGCATATTTTGACGCACTATTCTCATTTTATTTGTTCTAACGTTGGGCAGTTTTAGACACCGGCCAGAAGTTGTTAAGTATACGATTGAATCTGGAGGTCAGTGATTTTTTTAAAAAAAATAAAGTAATATTTAGTATCAGTAGATAATTGATCTGAAACCATTATTACATTATTCTTAAAGTTCAACTTTCCCTAAACTTGATACTGTTTTTTTTTAAAGAAAACTAAATCCTGTGGTGCATTCACAGTTATCAGTGAGAAACTTCAGTATTTTAGAGAAAGAGGCATGTGCAGTAAGTGGTTTGAGACTCCAAGCAATTAAAAGATATCTTGACATTTAAGTCTTCTAATCTTGGAGGTCATTTTAACACTTTTCATATGTTCAATCTGTACTGGAATGACCTGGAAACGCCATAGTAAAGAGTTTTCTTTGAGATGGTTCTCTAGTTGTGAAATATTCCACATTTGGAAAGAACCATGAAGTTTCTTCCTTATATGTCTTTTACACTTTCTTAAAACTGTGTGTGTGTTTTAATTTAAGTAGGCTATTTGCTGATTAATAATCTCAAGGCAAAACTAATTTACCACCTGTTTTTTAATTACCTGTTTTGATTGTGATTATATTACCTGATTTGTTTGCTTTTTTTCTCTATAGAAAAAGGACAACAAATAAATCTCCTTTAAATAAACATTGCTAAAATATAAAAAGATATTGTAATCCCTATAAGCAATACTTTTCATTAGAATAGCTATTCTCCTAATTTTCAGTTTTCACATACAAGAAACTTTGTGTGAAGATGAAAACAATCCATAATTAAATAATATTTGAAGAATCTACATTATTGGGTATAACTTAATTTTTCAAAATGTTCATTTTCTTTCTTTTCCTTTTCTTTTAATCCTTGAAAAACTTTTAATGTCCTTAACCAGCTTTTTTTTTAAAAAAAATCTTTATTAAACATTTTTTAAAAACAAAAAGAAAGCTTTAACACTTTTTCCTTTTCAACAGTTTCACATCAGTCAAGAATTTCTTACTTATACATTTTTTCTTCCTTATTCTACTATATCTTTTATACATATTTCTAATATTAATTTATTTACATATATACATATAAATACCCATTTACACACTTTCATTTCTACAATTTTTGTTTCCTCATATTTGCAATTATACTTCTACTCCTATTTCAACCGTTATTTAATTTTTCCATGCCTTTTATCTCTTTCTTCCAGCCATTCATACCATTTTCCCCACTAAGTAATATTCTCTTTCCTTTTCCTTGTATCTCCTTTGTTAATTTGTCTATCTCTGCACATTCCAAAACTTTTCTAGTCAAATTATTATTTTCCAATTCTGAGCGTAGATTATTCTTGCTGCTGTGATAATATGATAATATGATAAGAGCCTTGGTGGCACAGCAAATTAAAGTACTGTTAAGTAACATCAGCTGCCTGCAATTACTGCAAGTTCGAATGTCACTAGGCTCAAGATTGACTCAGCCTTCCATCCTTTCGAGGTAGGTAAAATGAGGACATGGATTGTGGGGGCCATGAGCTGACTTTGTATAAAAAAGAACACTGCTTGGGGGTGGGGCGAAAGCCCTACTAAGCAGGTATATACAAAAGTATGAAGGCTATTGCTTAACGCATTGTAAGCTGCCCTGAGTCTCCAGAGAAGGGTGGCATATAAATTGAACCAATAAGTAAAATAAATTGAACCAATAAATATAGTTAATTAAATATTGTATTTCTTTTTCATATGACCCTGGGAGTATTCCTAGTAAAAATGTTTCTGGCCTCATCTCTATCTGTTGTTTGGTTATTTCTTCTAATTGTGATCTGGTTCTACTCCAATATTGTTTCGCTTTATGGCAGGACCACCACATGTGGTAATATGTTCCCTTTTGCTATTTGCATTTCTAACATGTTGGTGAGGTATTGGGAAACATCTTTGCCAATCTGGCTGGTGGCAAGTGCCACCTATAAAACATTTTATACAGATTTTCTTTTTAGGATACAGACATTGTCAGTTTATAATTTTTGTATCCAAAATTTTTTACCCAAATTATCATATTTTCCTTAACTACCTCCTCTTCCAATTTGTATCTTAATAAATAATTGTAAATTTTTTTGATCAATTCATCTTCTGTGCCTTGGAGGATTTTGTCTAATTCATGTACTTCTCTTTGGAATCCATATTGTGTCAAATCTGTCTTATATCTAGATTTTATTTGCAATCAATGTCTATACCCTGTTCTTTTAATTCCTGCCTTGTTTTCAATTCCCCTTGACTATTTAACAAATCTTTATATCTTTTCATTTTGTCAATGTCTAATGCATTTGGGTGCCTCCATTGTGGATAACCATTCTGGAATTTTGTCATAATGATTCTTTTTTATCCCTTGCCATGTTTGTAGTAGTGCAACTCTGATTAGATGTCTTTGAAAATAGTTATGCTATCTATTTGTTCCTTCCCATATAAAGCATGCCACCCTCTCTGTAAATCATATCCCTTTTATTTTGTAGTTCCATCCAGTCTTTGATCCATATAAGTGATGTTGCTTTATAGTAGGTTTCCCAATCTGGGAGTCCAAATCCTCTTTCTCTGCTACTTTGCAGTGATTGTATTTTGATTCTTGATTTTTTTCCCTGCCAAATATAGTTCGCTATTAATTTATTTAGATCTTTAAAAAAGTTTTTTCCTAATTTTATGGGAACTACTTGGAATAAGAATAGTAATCGTGGTAGCACGTTAATTTTAATCAATGCTATTTTTCCTAAAAAGGATAATTGTAATTTGCTCCAAATTTCCAAATCTTTCTTTATCTGTAGTATTAATTTATTATAGTTGTCTTCTTTGATCGATGAACCTTTATTTGTTAACCATAATCCTAAATATTTTATTTGTATGTCGTTTGTATGAGTTTTTTCATACAAGAAACTTTGTGTGAAGATGAAAACAATTCATAATTAAATAATATTTGAAGAATTTACATTATTGGGCATAACTTAATTTTTCAAAATGTGCATTTTCATTCCAAACATTATGCAGACCTAGAAAAAAATCCAGAAGGGATTGTGGTTCACCAGCATTCATCACAATTCATGGTTTCTTTTTTTAAAAAAAATATTTTATTGAGTTTACACATGTATATAAAATAACATTTCCATTAATATCAGATGTGCAGTGTTTATACATATATACAAAATATATATCTGGTGTCACTTAGGCTACTTTTCCCTTTTATTTAACACACCTTTCTCTCTTTCTTTGATTTTATCATTCATCCATTCATACCACCTTCCCCACACGGTATAATATTCTGAATTCTCGTCATCGTTTATTTTATCTCGGCGCACTCCAGTATTTTCCTAATTATAAGTTCTTCTGGTGGCAGAGCTTTCTCTTTCCAATATTGTGCGTAGGCCAGTCTAGCAGCTGTGATTATATGTATTATTAGGTGATTCTTTTTCTTTCCATATGACCTCTTTATTATTCCCAGGAGAAATATTTCCGGTGTCAATTCAATATCTTCTCCAATTATTTCTTGTAACCATCCCCTAATCTTGCTCCAATATCTTTTTGCTTCAGGACATGTCCACCACATGTGAAAAAAGGTGCCCTGACCATAGCCACATTTCCAGCAGTTTGGGTGTATATTGGGATACATATTTGCTAGCCTAGCAGGGGCTAAATACCACCTGTGGAGCATTTTGTAATGATTTTCCTTATACGTCGCAGCTCTGGTCAATTTATAATTTTTATTCCATGCCTCTTCCCATTCATTAAAATTTATGCTACGTCCAATATTTTTCTCCCATACACTCATTTGGTTTTTAGTTATATCCTCTGCTCTGTCCTCATCTAATAGATAGTTGTATAATTTAGCCAAAATCTTTTTACCTGTTCCCATCAAAACTTTATCCAGCCTGTTATATCCTAGTTCTATGCCGCATTGTTCTTTGTTTTTCTGCTACCTGGATTTTATTTGCAAGTAGGTCCACCAGTCTAGATTTATTCCTTGCTCTCTCAGGGCGTCGTTAGATTTAAGATTTCCTCCTCCATCTAAAATGTCTTTATACCTATACATTTTCTCCATTTTCCATTTATTGGGATAGATCAGGGCCTCCATCGTGGAGAGCCATTTTGGGACTTTTGTTAATATCGCTGCCTGATTCCAGTCCATGTTTGTATTAATGAGTCCCTAATTTTATGCTTATGAAAATATGTTTTCTTTTTCTTCTCTGTGTCCCATAGGTATGCGTGCCACCCTCTCTGTAAATCGTGGCCTTCCAGAGTTAGGATCCGCTTATTTTCCAGGGTAGCCCAGTCCCTTATCCAAACTAGCTTAGCTGCCCTGTAGCATGTATCCCAGTCAGGAAGTCCAAATCCTCCTATGTTCCTTTTTCCCTGTAAAATTTTAACAGAGAACCTCGGCTTTTCCCCCTCCCATACAAATTCCCTAATGATTTTATTTAATTCTAAAAATTTTCTTTTATCTAGATTCACCGGTATATTTTGGTATAAGAATAGTAATTTGGGAAGGATGTTCATCTTAATCGCAGCTATCTTTCCCAAAAGTGACAATTGTATTTTCTTCCATCTATCCAGGTCTTGTTTCATTTTCTTAATTAAAGGGGTATAATTATCATCTTTTAAGGATGAACACATTGTAGTTATCCAAATTCCTAGATATTTTATTTTTTTAATAACCCATAGTCCCAGCACTTCTTCTATCTCTTTCTTCCGTACCTCGGTTACATTCTTGGTTAATATTTTGGTTTTGGTTTTATTCAATTTAAAGCCTGCCACCTCTCCGTATTTGCCTAATTCCTCTAGCACTTTTTGTCCAGATTCTATTGGGTCCTCTAGGATTAGGGCTACATCGTCCGCAAATGCTTGCGTTTTATAAACCTCTTTCCTAATCTTTAAGCCTTTAATTTCCTCATTATTTCTGATTTTTCGTAGCAGGACTTCTAGAGCCAAAATGAATAATAATGGTGACAGGAGGCATCCTTGTCTTACCCCCTTCCTGATATGGAATGTTTTTGTCCTATCTCCATTTACTAAAATGCTCGCCCTTTGGTTATCATAAATAGTTTTTATCATCTTTTCAAAATTTGTTCTGAATCCCATTATCTTAATTTGTTTAATCATAAAGTTCCAATTTAAATTGTTGAATGCCTTTTGGGCATCTAAAAAAAACTAAGGCCATCTGTTTTTCCGGGTGTTCTTCATAATATTCTAGGATATCCAACACAATTCTTAAATTGTCCCTAATTTGCCTCCCCGGGAGGAATCCATTTTGATCTTTATGTATCCAAGTGTTTAATTTTTTTTGAGTTCTTTCCGCCATTATACTCATGAATAGTTTATAGTCAGTGTTTAAAAGGGAGATTGGTCTGTAATTCTGAATTTGTTTTAGGTCGGCACCTTCTTTCGGCAGTAGTGTGACATGTGCTTCCCTCCACGATTCTGGAATTTTAGAACCCATCAATGCATCATTGAAAATTTCCACTAATTTTGGTTGTAATATTTCTTCTAATTTTTTAATATATTTCTCCTGGGAATCCGTCCGGGCCTGGAAATTTGTTGTTTTTAAGTTTAGAAAGAGCTGTTTTTAGTTCTTCAGCTGTTATCTTTCCATTGAGCATTTCTGTCTCTTACTCTGTTATTTGTGGAAACTCTGCGTTTACCAGGTATTGCTCTATTTTTTCTTCTGGGACCTCCTCTTCTTTGTATAGGGTTTCATAATACTCCCTAGCTCTTTCTAGTTTATCCTCTTCTTTATTTAACAGGTTACCCTTGGAGTCTTCTAATATATGAATTGTCTCTTTTTCATTTTCCTTTTTTAGTTTGTAGACAAGCCACCTGCCCGACTTGTTGGCATTTTCAAAATAATATTGTTTTGTTCTTTTTATTTTTTGTGCTAGATCCTCTTGATCTATGATGTTTGTCCTCCACATCAGCCAACTTTCTTTTGCTGCTTTATCTCCCGGGTTTTCTTGGAGTTTTCTTTTCGCTTCTCCTAGGTGGTTTAAATAGTCTTCCAGGGATTTTCTTTTTTCTTTGCTTTTGTACGCACTGTATGATATCACAACCCCTCTTAAGTAAGCCTTCATTGTGTCCCATACTATTGCATGGGGTGTTCCTTGATTTTCGTTTTCTTTGAAAAAGGACTTTACTTCTTCTTTAAGTTTTTTTACACACTCTTTATCACTCAATAGTTTGGCATTGAACCTCCATCTCTGTTGCTTCTTTCTCTTTGCACTCTTCCACTTTATTTCTAAAGGGTTATGATCTGCCCAGGTGTTCGGGTTGATTTCTGCCATTCCTATTTCTAATCCAAGCTTCCTGCTGACCCATGCCATGTCTATTCTGGACCATGACTTTTGTGGGTTAGAATAAAACATATACTGTCTGTCATTTGGGTGTAAAGTTCACCATATATCAATTAAATTCAATTCGTCTGCTAAATCAAAGAAAGCTCTCGGTAAATTTGCCCTTTTATTTTTATTAATTTTATTGCTTTTATAATCTTTATCCAAATCTACAATTCCATTAAAATCACCTATTATGCAAATTTCATTATATTCCATTTTTCCTAGTTGCTCGTGAAGTTTTTTGAAATATTCTCCCTGTTTTTTATTTGGGATGTATATACCCACTAATAATATTTTGGAGTTCCCTCTCATAACCTCAATCAGAAGGGTTCTTCCCTTTGTGTCATTATACTTTAGCTCTGCTTCAATTCCTTTTTTAACGTAAATTACCACCGTCCTCTTTTTTTTTCTGCTAGTGAAGTGAATGTTTTCTCATATTTTTTGTATTCTAAACATTTGCCCTCTTCCTTTTTTATGTGCACCTCCTGTAGGCAAATTATATCTGCATTTTGTTTAGCTAATTGTGTTAGTGTTAATTTCCTCTTTTTATAATCATTTAGTCCATTGACATTTACTGATATTAGTTTCAGATTGTTCATTCCTGTTTTCCTTGTCTGGTTTTTAGTTTCTGTTTGTTCATACGGCTCTTACTGGTCTTGCTTTTTTCCCTTTGGCTTCTTCTTCTGTCTTCTTCTCCTCCGCGGTTTCTTCCTTAGTATTTCGCTGGTGTGAGGTTTCCTCTTCTACTGCTATTGTCTCTATTTCCTCTTTACTACTCTGTTCTTCCTCCGTACCTCTCAGCTGATCGAGAAAGTCTTGCGCTGTACTCAGACTATCTATTTTTATTTTCCTCCCATGCCAGGTGATTAGCATCCCTTCTGGCAGGAGCCATCTAAATAGTATATTCCTTTTTTTAGCTGCACAGCTAGAAATCTATAGTCCTTTCTCACCTCCCCCACTCTTCTTGGCATCTGTTTTAGGATTATCACTTCTTTTCCTTCTGTATGTTATCGGTTCTTCCTTCGCCATATTGTACAAAATGTCTTTCACTTTTTTTCTCGCGAACCTAACATGCACTTTCCTAGGAAGCCTGTTCCTCCTTGCGTAGTTTGTCTGTACTCTGTAGACTTCGTCCAGTTCTCTGATTATCTCTTGCTTGTCTTGTTGGAGTACTTCTGCAATTAGTTCTGCCATCTTCTCTCCCAGGTCCTCCTCTTCTACAATATTTTAGAAGCATAAATAAAAGGACGCCCGGTCCATCTCCAATTGGATTATCGAATCCTCTAGCTCCCTATTTTGCATTGTCAATGTCTGGTCCATGGTGTCTAATTTCTTCTCATTTTGTTCTATTCTTGATTCTGCCTTCTGAATCCTTTGTTCGTTATTAAATATTAAGACTTGAATCTCGTTCATCTTCTGGTCCAGTGCACGGATATCTGTTTTTAATTCAGCATGATTGACATTTTTTCCTGCATAGCCATCATAGTTTCTTGAATTAGGGTCAATGTTGATTCCATGGTTTGCATTGTTGGTGTTGCTATGGATTTTTCCATTTTAGCCAATCCTTCCGTTGATTTCTGAGTAGCCGGAGAGTTCATCATTATAGTGGGATTGGAGGGGGTCTTTTTTCCTGTTTTCACAATCGTTGATGACATGCTTGTCATTTCTTTCAAAATTATTTTTTGTTCTCTAATTATTCTCTCAATATTTCTCCAGATTCTCATTTGCTGGCTGCCGCCTCTTCTTGTCTAATCTTATCTGTTATTTTGTATTGCTAATGCCTTTTCTAATTCTTCAGGTAAAGGTGGATTCTATTTATCAATCAATATCGATTTGACAGTCTATGTCACTTCCAGTCAATGTCTTGAACAAATGTCACTTAGTTTATGATATTAATAATAGAAATTGATTCATGATTTATAATTAATTTGTAGTTGGTGAGTTTAACAATTGATAATTAGTTAATTGATAAGAATTTGATTTTGTTTGCAAATAATTAATTCAAGTCCTACTAACATACAATAATTATCTAACCTCTCTTAATAACTTAAATAACATATAATACAGCAGCAGCCCTGCCCGAGCTACTCAACGTTATTGCCGCGGTGGCGGTTGATACCCCCAGACTTATGGTCATGGGGGATTTCAACCTGCTGTCCGTGGGTGAGACGTCTGAGGTGGCTCGGGAATTCATGGCTTCCATGACGGCTATGGATCTGACCCAGCTAATTCATGGCCCTACGCACATGGGGGGAAACACACTGGACTTGATTTTTGTCTCTGGACAGTGGCTGAGTGATCTTGAGATAGGGGACATAGTCATCGAGCCCTTGTCATGGTCGGATCACTCTCTCCTTCGCCTTGACCTTCGAACTGCTGCACCCCGCCGCAGGGAGGCGGAACCGATAAGATGGTACCGCCCCAGGCGCCTGATGGAACCTGATAGGTTCCAGATGGAGCTTGGGCCAATCCCTGAGGTCCTGGCTCACGCCTCGACTGGAGACCTAGTGGCCGCCTGGGATAGGGCAGCCGCTGGAGCTCTGGATTGAGTCGTGCCTTTGCGGCCTCTGACCCGGCGCCGATCTCACCTGGCTCCTTGGTTTACTGAGGAGCTGAGGGAGATGAAGTGCCGGAAAAGACACCTAGAAAGTAGTTGGAGGGCCAGTCGTACTGGATCTGACCGGACACTGGTAAAATCTCATATTAAGAATTACCTAGTGGCGATAAAAGCAGCAAAATGCACTTATCTTGCTGCTCTTATTGCATCATCAGATAACCGCCCGGCCGCCCTGTTTAGGGTGACCCGCTCCCTGCTCCACCAGGAAGCAAGGGAGGACCCCTTGGAGGGAAGAGCTGAGGATTTTGTTCAGTATCTGTATGACAAAATCACTCAGATTCGGGAAGATCTGGACTCCGACTGGGTAGATCCAGCGGGGATGAGGGAGGCAGGTCCTGAGAATGTTATCTGGGATGAGTTTGATCCTGTGACCCCTGAGGACGTGGACAGGATTCTGGGTAGACTGAATGCGACCACATGTTTGTTGGACCCGTGCCCCTCCTGGTTAGTGCTGGCTTCCCGGGAGGTGATGCGAGGCTGGCTCCAGGGGATTATAAATGCTTCATTGGGCGAGGGTGTCTTTCCTGCCACCTTGAAAGAGGCGGTGGTGAGACCTCTCCTCAAGAAGCCTTCCCTGGACCCGGCTATATTGGCTAATTATCGTCCAGTCTCCAACCTTCGCTTTGTGGCGAAGGTTGTTGAGAGTGTGGTGGCACGACAGTTTCCCCAGTACCTGGATGAAACGACGTATCTAGATCCGTTCCAGTCGGGTTTCAGGCCTGGGTACAGCACGGAAACGGCATTGGTCACGTTGGTGGATGATCTCTGGAGGGCTCGGGACAGAGGTTGTTCCTCTGTCCTGGTCCTATTAGATCACTCAGCGGCTTTTGATACCATCGACCATGATATCATGCTGCACCGGTTGGAAGAGTTGGGGGTGGGAGGCATCGTATTATGGTGGTTCTCCTCCTTTCTCTCTGACCGGTCGCAGTCTGTGTTGACAGGGGGGCAGAGGTCGACCCCGAGGCCCCTTATATGTGGGGTGCCACAAGGATCAGTCCTCTCGCGCCTTTTGTTCAACATTTATGTGAAGCCGCTGGGCGAGATCATCCGTGGTTTCGGGGTGGAGTACCATCAGTATGCTGACTACACCCAGCTGTACATCTCCACCCCAGACCACCCCAACGATGCCCTTGAAGTGATGTCCCGGTGCCTGGAGGCCGTACGGATCTGGATGGGGAGAAACAGGCTCAGGCTCAACCCATCCAAGACCGAGTGGCTGTGGTTTCCGACGTCCCGATATAGTCAGCTGGTGCCATCGCTGACTATTGGGGGCGAAGCATTGGCCCCCACGGAAAGGGCTTGCAACTTGGGTGTCCTCCTGGATTCACGGCTGTCTTTAGAAGAGCACTTGATGGCCGTGACCGGGAGGATTTTTCATCAGGTCCGCCTGATCTGCCAGTTGCGTCCCTTTCTGGATCGGGACTCGTTACGCACGGTCACTCATGCCCTTGTCACCTCCCGTCTGGACTATTGTAACGCTCTCTACATGGGGCTCCCCTTGAGGAGCACTCGGAGGCTCCAACTGGCGCAGAGTGCGGCCGCGCGGGTGGTGATGGGAGCGACGTGGCGCTCCCATGTAACGCCTCTCCTGCGCGAGCTGCACTGGCTCCCGGTGGTCTTCCGAGTGCGTTTCAAGGTTTTGGTTATCACCTTCAGAGCGCTCCATGGCTTAGGACCTGGCTATTTGCGGGACTGCCTGCTACCACCAATAGCCTCCCACCGACCAGTACGCTCCCATAGAGAGGGGCTCCTCCGGGTGCCGTCGGCCAAACAATGTCGACTGGCGGCCCCCAGGGGGAGAGCCTTCTCTGTGGGGGCACCTACAATCTGGAACGAGCTCCCCCCCGAGATACGGAGGATTCCGGATCTGCGTACCTTCCGCCGCACGCTTAAGACGTTCCTATTCCATCAAGCTGGCCTGACCTAAACTTTTCCTCTTTTTAAATGGGAATTTTAAATTTGGTTTTAAATTGGGGTTTTAAAATGGTTCAGCCAAATTTATTTAATTTGTTTTATCTCTATTTTAAATTTTATATTTATATGTTTTATTTTATGGCTGTTCACCGCCCTGAGTCCTTCGGGAGTAGGGTGGTATACAAATTTAATAAAATGAAAATGAAAAATAATACAACACTACTACCAAAGTGATACACAATTATAATTTATAGCTTAATTTTCTATATCCAACTTAATTCCTAGCTATCTATAAATAAATTAATATGAATAAATACTATGAGTGCGAGTAAATACAATTATAAATAAATCTAAAAACTGTATATAATATAAAGATATATACCATATATGCAAAATCAAAAATTAATTGATATAGGAGTTAACAGTTTTTGTTGATGATTATATATAAACAATCAAGGTGTTAAAGAAAAGGTTATCAAAGGATATCAGAATTACTTTTTTTGTTTCTTTCCCCCCCCTTTTAGAATATATGCTATTCTTTATTACTCAGCCTCCAATCTTCTCCAAGCCTCTCTTTTTTCCAAGTTCATTAATCAAAGTCAGCAGTCTATGGTATTTCTCGCTGCTGGACTGTCTGTGGGTCAGCCGTTTCAATTGTTGCTCTGTCAGGTCTCTGTAATGACTGCACTTCCTGCTCCCTGGTACAGTCAGGTACAGTCCGTCTAGCTTCATCCTCCAATATTTCTACTGCTATAGGCAACAAAAGGAAAAAGTTTTCCTGGATTCTTATTTCTTTTACTTGCTGTGCCCGCCAATCCTCTTTTTGCGCAGGTGGTCTCGTCTTGTCAGTCTTTTATTCTCCTTGCTGGCTTGTCGGGCTCTGTAGCTTTTCGATCTGCTCTCTGCTTACAGTCGCCGCTCTTTTCCTCTCTGGGCCCTTCACACCCGACTCCACCGACCCCTTCTTCTGATGTCAAATTTCACATAGGCAGGGAAAGGCGTGTTGATCCGATTTCAGCACTGCAACCTCAGATCTTCCTTGCTTCCTGTCTAGTTGCTGGTTACCGCAGCTTCGGGTCCGCCATTAATTGGCTGACTCATGCATGTTGGTTTGACAGAGCCGCCCGGTCTTGCGATAAGCGTTTGCGCTTCACTTTCTCACTCACCCGGCTCTCTCTATCGTCCGCAAGGCTCTCCAGGCTCCGCGTCCCCAAAAGGTTCCCCAAAACACGGTGACTAGTGGTGTTGAGGAGTAGCGATATCTCACTCAGCACTATGTCGCCACGGATCGCCAACTGAAAGTCCACAATTCATGGTTTCATGACTTTCATGTTTTGAATGAATAATATATTGAAAACTTTTCTCATTATTTTAGAATGAGATCCAAAAACCCTACATAACTCATACTACAATTGCAGGAAAGCGATGCATTATTTTTTAAATCTAAACCAACTACCTACCTTATCTTAGTTGACTTTTGTAAAAGGTAGTAATATTACTACGGGCCAAGGGTGGTATTCACTTATCTTCGCTACCAGTTCGCAAATGTGAGCACATGCGCAGGGCCTTCCGCGCATGCGCAGAGCATCAAAAACGGGATGTGATAATGTTTGGGTGGGTGGGTGGAGCCTCCCGCAACCATCGCTACTGGTTCGCCCGAACCGGATAGAACTGGCTGAATACCACCACTGCTACAGGCATAGTGTAACTAATACTTACAGGGTCACTGTATTGGAAAAGAGAAGATTGGAACATTAAAGGCAGAATAAACAACAATCAGATAAAATATTTGTCCTAATAATAGATTTCACTCCCCCTAGAGACCTACTCTCTGTATCCCAGATGAAGATACTTTGCAGAAATATTTTGCCACAAACAGTACATTTATCAAGAAAACACAATAAACATTCAAAAACACTGTTGTGCTGTTTGTGAACTGTTAAATACAGCCCAGCACAACTTGACAGCTACTATAGACATTCCAGGTGGCATGGGTAGGAGCAGAAAAGAACCAGGAAAATCCACCTATCAATTATTATTAACCATGGTCTTGCAGAATACTTGGCCATTACGAAGTGGAAGAAGATGCTGAGATCTGGAGAAGGATTTTGCAAGCCATTTCCATGCAGTTTATTCACAGAGTTAGAAACATGGAAAACATTCTTGCTTTCAGTGGCAACACAATGATCAGATTCATGCAATTTGTCTGCAAACGTGGGCCTTTCTAAAGACAGAGTAATCTGGGTCCCTCCTTTTTTGTTTATGTCAGATGTAAATGCCTTATTCTCTAATGTGTAAATAGTATATGAACGGGGTATCAGGGGTTAACTTATTCTTCACTTGTTAATGTATTCATAATTCACCACTCCCACATATAGCTCCACCCATTGTATATATAAGGAGCTACATGCACCCTTTTCCTTGCTTCTATCTGTGAATATTCAGTGAATATAGAATGCCTATTGTAAATAAAAGGAAATATATTTAAATCTTTAACTCTTACTAATCTTATTGAGTCTGATCCTGAAAATATTGCAACAAGCTGGTAGCAGAGGATGGTTAATTGACTCAATAAAAACTTAAAAATGTCTAAGAAAGATAGGCCCAACACCAGGGCCTACAGCAAAGAAATGGAAACAGAACAAGAAATAATCAACGAATCCACAAACGCAATTTCGAGAGAATCCGAAGAATACACCACTGAAGACAAAGAAATAATAGATGAAAATGATGACCAGGAGGAAATCGAGATAGAGAATAACGAACTCAGGTCAGAGATATTAAAATTATTAAAGAGCCAGAAGAATGATGAAAGCCTCATCGCGAACCTCCAAGATATGCTGAAGAACAGCGGAGCAGCGAGAGAGAAAAACATCACTAATGAAAAGTCTAAAGACCCAAAAATAGTGAGTGATATGACTGCAGAGAAAATCATTGCAAAGAAGAAAAACGGTGATCCCGCGCGAAATTTTGAACGGCAGCCATCTTGGTTTCAACAGGCCTCCAAGATGAGCGAAGCAGAGCCAATCAAAAAGCTCAATTCAAAATTTCTGGCGCGAAAAACATTACCAGACAACGAAAATGGAAAAGAAGATTCAAACACCTCAGAAGAATCAGAATCAGAAAGTGAAGGTGATTCAACAAACTACCAAATAAAATCAGCAATGAAAACGCTTTTTGCCGCATTTGGGCCAAAACTAAAAATTACTAAAAAGCTAACGAAGAAGCGAGCGAGCAAGCCAATGCCTCAAGACCTGCCCACTCCCATCCTGACTGCGAGAGCGCTGACGCCCGAACCCAGAGAGCCTTGCCGATACCGCCCTACGCCACAGACCGAAGCAAGCACCAACGCCCTCAAAAGAAGAGGAAGAACAGCCGCCGTCGTCAGGACTCCCAAAATCGAACCAGAGACCGATTCGTCCGAGGAGGAGCAGAACGAGCGAGCCGCAATGGGGAGAACCTTCCACGACGACTCCAAAGAAGAAATGGACAACGCGCATGCGCAAGACTACGCAGACGGCCCGGGAAGACATGAACTGACGAGAAGACCGCGCAGACTCGTTGCGAGCATCCCCACGCCGTTTTGCAATTTTCTGCATTTACGAGACCACGGACTACCTCAGGTTGTAAGTAATGGACCCAATAATGTCGGAAATTTACCCCGTGACTTCCCGAAGCTAAGGGTTGATGGCATTAACTTGCAAGAATGGTATCAACAGCTCCAGGTTGTCTTTATGAAGGAAAACTTACTATTTTTTATCACTAGTCCCCCAAAAAGACCTTGGACTCTAAAAATAGATTGTTTACACCATAGAGCATTTTTCTTAATAATATCTAGTGTGTCTCCTGCAATGTATCACAGCATTAAGCCAAATCTGACTGTTTCAGAAATTATTCAATGCATGTTTAATTTGTTTCACAGTGATAGTGTAGCTACCACCACAAGGATGTCTAAAGATTTCTTTTCATCTAGGATAAAACCAGGGGTTTCCATAAGTGAGCATTTAATATCTTTAAACAAAATAAGAGCTGAGCTGCATTTGAGGGGGGAGGTGATTTCAGACCAAACAATGAAAAGTGTTATTATCAACTCACTTGATCCATCATGGGACAATTTTATGTCACATTTAGACACAATCAATCTAGGATACTTATCCATAGAAAGTCTATCCAATAAATTGATAGCAGAAGACAATTCAAGAAGAAATCGTTCTAACAATCACACAGAACACAAACCATATAGGAAAGTAGCTTTCCAAGAAAAATATAATGAAACATTTAAATGTCACAATTGTGGATCCAGGGAACACAATAGAAGAGATTGCCCCAAGATTTCAAAGGAAAGACATAGGTCAGAATATAGGAACAAATACAATTATAGACAGTCTTCCATAGATAGACATAGATATAGAAGCCCACCAAATTACAAAGAGAATAGAGGGGGCAGAGATAATTCAAAGGATAGAAAATCTGGCTCACTGAATGGGTTAAATAAACAAGACAACACTAACATACAGCAAAATGAGAACAATAATTGGCTTATTGATTCTGGAGCAACTAATCACACCACTAATAACAAAAATATATTGTCTTCATTTACAGAAGATAAATTTGTAATAAAGGTAGCTAACCAAGAAAAGGTTCAAGTATTAGGTAGAGGGAATGTAACCCTGCCTGGTCTAGGAAAAATAGAGGGGGTATTGCTAATACCTGAAATACCTCATAACATACTAAGTGCCATAAAACTAAGTAGAGATTCTGACATTAACATTGTTTTTTCAAAAGGAAAAGCGACTTTAGAGAAGAATAAAATAAATATAGGCACTGTGATGATTAAAGGAGGCCTACCTTATCTGATAACAAAGGAAAAATGGCTGCATAACATTGATTCAAATATGGGAGATTGTATTGAAGTAGATGATGAAAATATTAGCAACAGTGATAATGATGAATGTAAAATATCTCATGATCACATAGATGCACACAATGAAAAAAAACCAAAAATAGGTAAGCCAATTCATGATGAGTGTGCTCACATCTTACATAGGAAGTTAGGACATGCCAGTTTTCCTGTAGTACAAAAAATGACTGAACACGCAGAAGGTGTTAAAATAAAAAATTGTGAAAACTATTTGGAATGCTCAGTATGTAAATCTACAAAACTAAAAACTAGTCCCAGGCCAAGAAAATCTACTAAATCAACTAACAAAATTTTTGATTTAGTACACATGGACTTAGTTGGTCCATTAACTCCATCAATCACTTATAGAAAACGTTACTTCTTGACAATAGTAGACGATTATAGCCGCTATGGATTTGTTTATACATTAAAACACAAAGATGAAACCTTTCAAAAATTTAAAGAATTTTACAAACGCATAGAAACACAACACAATATCAAAATAAAACAAATCATGACAGATAGGGGATGTGAATTCATGTCTAAAGAATTCTCCCAATGGTTAAAAGACAAAGGAATGTTACATTACACATCTAGTCCATTTTCTGCGTTCCAGAACGGGATTGCAGAGAGGAAGAATTCAACATTACAAACCATGATTAGATGCACATTGGAAGATGCTGGCTTAAGCAAACAATTCTGGTCAGAAGCCTTACATTATTCAAATTACACACAAAATAGAACCTGGTCCAGCATTGTAAATAAGACACCATATGAAGTGATGTATAATAGGAAACCAAAATTAGCACACATGCACATATTCGGAGTCACTGCAGACGTACACATACCTAAGCAATTAAGAAGAAAGGGAGAAAACGTATCCAGAAGGCTCAGATTTATGGGATATGAGACTGGCACTAAAGGGTACAGATTCATTGATAATAATAACAAATTTATAGTCTCCAGAACAGCTGTGTTCCATGAACAGGCCAACTGGTCTAAATTACATCTTAATGAAATATTTCCAAATAAATACAAAGATACAAAATCCCATGAGAAAGGGACCATAGAAAAACAAAATATCAACAAATATAAAAACAAAACCAAAACTTGGACAAATAGCCAACACAAAATAAAGACAGACACACTAACAAAAAAGGAAGCAAGATATTTGCATGATAACGATAGTAAACCTGAAAAAACTATTAGAAACACCAGAAATCAAATGCCAAATAAATACAAGGATTATATAATGCACATGGATGGTGAGCCAACAACACCTAATACATATGAGGAAGTGTTAAAACTCCCTCGTGAAGAAAAAGAAAAATGGGAATTAGCGATGAAAAAGGAGATGGAAAGTTTACAAGGATTAAATGTATTTACACCTGCAATTGCACCTAAAGATAAAACAATTATTGGTACCAAGTGGATATATAAAATTAAGAACTTAGAGGGGGGCAATACTCTATACAAAGCTAGACTAGTTGCACAAGGTTATGCACAGAAATATCCGGAGGACTATACTGACACGTATTCCCCCACAGTAAGAACAGAGAGTGTCAAAACAGCTCTAGTGGTAGCATCAGCACTCAATCTTGATGTATTTCAATATGACATACAGACTGCGTATCTACACGCAAAACTAGATAAGGAAATATACGTAAGAGCACCTCACAGTCAATACACTAACAAAAATGAGATTTGGTTGTTAAACAAGAGTTTATACGGGTTAAAACAATCTGGTAAACGATGGTATGATTGTTTAGTAAAAGTACTTAAAACCATGGACTTCAACGCTACCACTGCTGATAACTGTTTCTTTGTCAAAAAGGGTGATGATTACATTGAATTTGTATTGATTTATGTGGATGACATTTTATACATAGGAAAACATAAAGAGAGAAGAGAAACTTTTGTAACTAAGCTAAATGAACATTTCTCGTTAAAATCCCTAGGCAAAGTAAACAAATATCTTGGTGTTCAAATTAATAAGACTAGAAGGGGATTCAAACTTACTCAGAGAGATAAGATCATAGAACTTTTAAATAAATGCAATTTAAACAATGCCAAACCTTGTGATACTCCTATGCAAACTGATTTTCTAAGAAATACTGATGAATCTTCCCCCGAATTCAAGGATAACACATTTTATAGATCAATCATTGGTTCACTTCTTTATATATCTAATTGGACAAGACCAGATATCGCCTTACCACTCAATTTATTATCCAGACATGTCAGCAAACCAACAATGTATCACTGGGAAGCTGTTAAAAGAATTCTAAGATATCTGAAAAGTACACTAGACTTTTGTTTAATGTTAGAACCTAATGACAATAAAGAACCAAAGCTTACATGTTACGCAGATGCGGACTGGGCTGGAGACACCTCATGTAGAAAAAGTACATCTGGTTATATATTCCTATTAAATGACTGTCCAGTTTACTGGTACACTGGTAAACAGGAACTAGTGGCCACTTCAACGACAGAAGCGGAATATGTTTGTTTATCCAAAGCTGCAAATAACCTTGTATGGTTTAATGATTTAATTTCAGATGTTTGGAAAAAACCTGCTTTGCCTTTTGTTATGCATGAAGACAATAAAGCAGCCATTGAAATATCTAGATCTGATGCTATTGGACAAAGGTCCAGACACATAGATATAAAATTTAAACATGTGAGACAACTATCTCAGGATGGATTTATCAAAGCAGTGCATTGTGATACTTCAGAACAATTAGCTGACATATTGACAAAGCCTTTACCTTCTAAGCAACATAAATATTTAACTTCTAAGTTGTATGTTTTGTATTGTCCTGAATCTGAATGTAATTGGTGTTGCATAACGAATCGGCATTTAGAGGGGGATTTGTCAGATGTAAATGCCTTATTCTCTAATGTGTAAATAGTATATGAACGGGGTATCAGGGGTTAACTTATTCTTCACTTGTTAATGTATTCATAATTCACCACTCCCACATATAGCTCCACCCATTGTATATATAAGGAGCTACATGCACCCTTTTCCTTGCTTCTATCTGTGAATATTCAGTGAATATAGAATGCCTATTGTAAATAAAAGGAAATATATTTAAATCTTTAACTCTTACTAATCTTATTGAGTCTGATCCTGAAAATATTGCAACAGTTTAGTTTTTTTTAAAGACTAATGTTTTTACAGGCAAAATGAAACAACAACAACAAAAAGCCAATCTGATCAATTCCCAACAAGGGATAAAACCTCACCCATTATGTATATTCAGCACAAACAGGCATGATATTTACTGTGGAAATTTTGATCCATGGATAGTATTGTGTATCAAGCTATAATGGAAGACAGTCAATATAGTGCTCAAGTGAAGGGCTTTTTTAAAATTAAATATAATAAAACAGAAAAAGGGAAAAATACAGAACATTTATATGAAAAAAAAAACTAAAAAAAGAAATTGTGTTAGTGTTATCTATGCTTTTTTTCAATTCTTTGGTATTGATATTTTTGTTTGAATTTCACTCATTATCTTCAATAGTGTATTCCAAAGGTGCCTTTTCAGGAGGCAACTGGACTTCCTTGTTTTTTTCTTTTGAAAATGTTTTGCTTCTCATTCAAGAAGCTTCTTCAGCTCTGACAGGATAGTGGGGAATGAAAGGATTTATATCCCTTGCAGACAGCTGGTAATTTGCATCCTTTTAGAGAATTGTTGAGGCCATTTGGAGGTTTATCTGTGTCCTCAGGGTTACCTGAGTAGTGCTCCTGGTTCCTGTAGTCTGCAATTTTTCCCTCTGGAAATCCATTCCTAAATCCACATCATTCAAAGGGTGCTCATCCCAAATTGTATAGCTAAAAGTCTGTATATAAATCCTTTCATTCCCCACTATCTTGTCAGAGCTGAATAAGCTTCTTGGATGAGAAGCGAAATACCTTCAAAAGAAAAAACAAGAAAGTCAAATTGCCTCCTGAAAAAGCAGTTCTGGGACAACCATGACCTGGATAACAACAACAACAACAACAACAACAACAACAACAACAACAACAATAATAATTTTATTTCTATACCGTCCTTCTCCCGAAGGACTCAGGGCGGTGTACAGCCTATTTAAAAACACAAGACAAACATCAATTTAAAATTTAAAATTATTAAATAAATTTGGCTCCATTTAAAACCCCAGAAATTTAAAATACCCCAATTTAAAATTATCATGTCGATAGCCCGGCCTGGCGGAACAACAGGGTCTTCAGTGCACAGTGAAACACCCGGAGGTCGGGGAACTTACGTATTTCCGGGGGCAGTTCATTCCACAGGGCTGGGGCTCCCACAGAGAAGGCCCTCCCCCTGGGTGTTGCCAGCCGACATAACTTGGCCGATGGCACCCGGAGGAGACCCTCTCTGTGGGAGCAAACTGGCCAGTGGGAGGCTATTGGTGGCAGAAGTCGGTCTTGAAGGTACCCGGGTCCTATGCCATGGAGCGCTTTAAAGGTGGTAACCAACACCTTGAATCACACCCGGAAGACCACTGGGAGCCAGAGCAGCTCACGCAGGAGGGGTGTCACATGGGCACAATGAGTTGCGCCCATAACCACCCACGCGGCTGAATTCTGGACCAGCTGGAGCCTCTGAGTGCTCTTCAAGGGGAGCCCCGTGTAGAGAGCGTTACAGTAGTCCAGCCGGGAGGTGACAAGGGCGTGAGTGACCGTGCGCAAGGCGTCCCGGTCCAGAAAGGGCTGCAACTGGCGAATCAGGCGAACCTGATAAAAGGCCCCCCTGGCCACGGCCGTCATATGCTCTTCTAAAGACAGCTGTGCATCCAGGAGGACACCCAGATTGCGAGCCCTCTCTGTGGGGGGCAAAGATTCACCCCCAATAGTCAGCGATGGCACCTGCTGACTATATCGGGGCGCTGGAAGCCACAGCCACTCAGTCTTGGAGGGGTTGAGTCTGAGCCTGTTCCTCCCCATCCAGACCTGCACAGCCTCCAGGCAGCGAGACATCACATCAAGGGCATCGTTGGGGTGGTCTGGGGTGGAGATGTACAGCTGAGTATCATCAGCGTACAGATGGCACTTCACCCCCAAACCACAGATGATCTCACCCAGCGGCTTCACATAAATGTTGAACAGAAGGGGCGAGAGGACCGACCCTTGTGGCACTCCCCATGTGAGGTGCCTCGAGGTCGACCTCTGCCTCCCTGCCAACACAAACTGTGAGCGGTCGGAGAGGAAGGAGAAGAACCACCGCAAAACGGTGCCCCCTATTCCTAACCCCCTCAACCGCTGCAGCATGATACCATGGTCGATGGTATCAAAAGCCACTGAGAGATCTAATAGGACTAGGACAGAGGAGCAACCCCTGTCCTGAGCCCTCCAGAGATCATCCACCAGCGCGATCAATGCCGTTTCTGTGCTGTACCCCTGCCTGAAGCCCGACTGGCACGGGTCCAGATAGATAGCTTCATCCAGGTGTCGGGGAAGCTGTCGTGCCACCACGCTCTCAACAACCTTCGCCACAAAACGAAGGTTGGAGACCGGACGGTAGTTGGCTAATTCAGCCGGGTCCAGGGAAGGCTTCTTGAGAAGGGGCCTCACCACTGCCTCTTTCAAGGCAGCAGGAAAGGCACCCTCACTCAGAGAAGCAGTTATAATCCCCTGGAGCCAGCCTCGTGTAACCTCCCGGGAGGCCAGTACCAACCAGGAGGGACCCGGGTCCAATAAACACGTGGCAGCACTAATCCTACCCAGAACCCTGTCCACATCCTCGGGAGCCACAGGATCAAACTCCTCCCAGATAATGTTCTCAAGACCTACCCTCGTCTCCTCCCCTGGACTCATCCAATCGGAGTCCAAGCCATCCCAAATCCGAGTGACTTTATCATGCAGGAATTGCACAAAATCCTCAGCACGACCCTGCAAGGGATCTTCCCGCACTCCCCCCTGAAGAAGGGAGTGGGTCACTCTAAACAGGGCGGCTGGACAATTCTCTGCAGATACGATAAGAGCGGAAAAATGGTTAGATTTCGCCGCTTTTATCGCCACTAGGTAGGTCTTGATATAAGACCTCACCTGTGTCCAGTCGGAATCGGATTGACTAGTCCTCCAAATGATCTCTAGGCGTCTTTTCCGATGCTTCATCTCTCTCAGCTCCTCAGAGAACCAAGGAGCCAATTGAGATCGGCATCGGGTCAGAGGCCGCAAAGGCACAACGCGATCCAAAGCTCCGGCGGCTGCACTCTCCCAGGCAGCCAGCAGCTCTTCAGTCGAGTCATGTGTCAGAGTCTCAGGAAATGGCCCAAGCTCCGTCAGGAACCTTTCGGGATCCATCAGGCGCCTGGGACGAAACCATCTGGTCGGTTCCGTCTCCCTTCAGCGGGGGGAAGCGGTAGGAAAGTCCAAGTGAAGGAGCGAATGATCTGTCCATGACAAGGGTTTAATATCTAGGTCTCCCTACCAAGGAATGTACCATTCAACCACTGACCAGAGACAAAAATCAAATCCAGAGTGTGTCCCCCTATGTGAGTGGGACCTTGAACTAACTGGGTCAGGTCCATGGCCGTCATGGAAGCCATGAACTCCCGAGCCACCTCTGACACCTTACCCGTGGATGGAAGATTGAAATCCCCCATGACAATAAGTCTGGGGGTATCAACCGCCACCCTGGCAATGAAGTCGAGTAGCTCGGGCAGGGTCGCTGCCACGTGGCAGGGAGCCAGGTATGTAGTCAGCAAACCCATCTGCACCCCACGGCCCCACTTCACAAAAAGGGACTCACATCCGGCTATCTGAGGAACAGTGATCTTCCTCGGACAAAGACTTTCCCTAATAATCACCGCCACTCCCCCACCCCTCCCCTGGGCCCTTGGCTGATGAAATGCATGGAAACCTGGTGGGCACATTTCGACGAGGGGGACCCCCCCCTCTTGGCCCAGCCAGGTCTCCGTAATACCTGCCAGGTCCGCACCCCCCTCCAAAATAAGATCACAAATGAGGGGGGCTTTATTAACAACTGACCTGGCATTACACAACATCATTTAAGTACCGTCTGTATGATGTAAATTAGTGTTGCTTGTTCGGATACTGAGTCATGGTCTGGTTACGGTCTGTGTGGGTGGTTGTTGTTACTGAGACATGGTCTGATTTCTTGTGAGCTGACATTTCCTGGCTATCAAAAGACATGACCCGCTATCATGTCCGTCCCTGAACATTCAGAAGAACACAAATTTGATCTAACCGGGACCATAGTTGTAACCTAGGTGAAATCAAGTAGAGAAAGAGAATTCCTCGAAGTCTGGTTTTCTACCAATGAGTCAATAAACAAACATATTGACATTGATCCAGTCTACCAATTGCTGAGAATGAAAGAACTGCATCAACCGTGATTCTGAAGATAGCATTTAAAATGAACAAACAGGCACCCCACTACGCAACAACGAAAATCACAACCCATCAGCTAACAAACAACACTAATTTACATCAGACAGATGGTACTTCAAACCAAAGACCATGCCTCAGTAACAACAACCAGCCAATCAAACAGTCCAAAGTCAGACCATGACTCAGAAGGAGCTGAATAAACAACATATACACTAATTTGCATCAATAAAAAGGTATTTAAAGACCAGTGCTCTGACAGACTACCACAATCCAAAGTGCACTGACAATGTCTCCTCAAATGTTGATGAAACGTTTGCAGCCAAATTGCCAAGCTCGGAGCTCAGACCAGCAGTTCTTTAGTCTCTTATTAACTTGCTTAAAATTTCTATATGATCTTTACTATATTTTTTTTTAATTCTGAGTTTTCAATATAGGTTTTTGCCTAGAATATAATTCCTTAAAGTTTTTCATACGTATGCATCTATCTATCTATCTATCTATCTATCTATCTATCTATCTATCTATCTATCTATCTATCATCCATCCATCCAGGCAGGTTCTGGGCAGCATACAAGAAACTGAAAGAGAAAACAGAGATTCCAACTGAGTGTTTATGAAAGATAACATACTCCGAGACAGAGAGAGAATCTGAACTTTTTTTCTCAATTACATCAAGTGCCAAGTAATTGCAAGTTGAATTTTCAGAGAAGCTGAAAAGGAATTCTCTGCTGAAAAAGAATGGGGGGAAAAGCCAAGTTCTTATCATTAAGTCCTTGATTTAGTTTGAAATGTGAGTCTTGTGGCAGTAAATATACAAGTGGAAAGGTGTAATAAGGTAAATACAGCAAGAGATTAAAAGGTTTAATATATTGTATCGGAAGCAGTAACTAGAAAAGACAGAAGCTGTGATTTTGTCCTTGTTAGGATTTAAAATCTCTCTTGCTGTTATCTTCTAAAAACACCTGTTCTGACCTTTCCTGATGAAAAAGAGTAATCTTTTTTTCAATGAGGACACTGGTTCCAAATTATAAAAACACAAACAAAATATTTTTCAGATTCTTACTGACAGATTGCATTAAAAATAAAAATGAAAAACCATCCAACATTTTGGCAAGTGTTCTCTTAATATTAATTCAAATTAATTCAGAAATGAAATTAAATTGGGGAAGTTAAAGGCTAGGTAAAACTACAGAAGATAATTTAGAAAGATAACAGCCTCACCTGGTTTCTTTGCAAGATAAACAGACAATCTGGCAAATACAGTTTTCCATTTGTACACTTTCTCTTATTCTGTTTTGTACTATAAAATAAATCCTTTAGGTAAGAATGGGGGAACTGTACACCAGGTTGTTTGATTGACCTAGTATGTAAACTTTTCTTTTAATAAGTGCAGTTCAGCAGCTGTGCATGCATTGGATATAGCTGTTAGGGTATGGCAGATTTCCATAGGCACCTGTGTGATTGGATTCTTGAAGTTTGCTTTAAGAAAATGTTTCCAACTCTTACTGACTACTTATCCACCATAGTCTTTGGCTAGCTATTACACCTTCAAGATGTGGGTTTGAGCACTCTGTACATTTACTAACCATCAGTATACCTAAACAGCATGTGGGCACATGGAAATATAAGAATAATAAGCTATATTGATTATAGCTTGATTAATGATGTTAGAACAATCATTCTAGCTTGATGCATAAAAGAAATAAAAATGGTTCCTCTAAGAAATGAGCTAGTTCTTATAACTAAGAACTTTCAGTTAAGGAATATAGAAAGATTTCTATATTCAGAGAGCAAAGTAGATAAAACACAATAATGTTCAATAATAAAACTGAAAACAATAGGCTAAAGCTATATGTCAGCATATATATATATGTGTGTGTGTGTATGCAAGTTTTGGTGTATTCGGGTCTTTTCCCATGTAAGATAGAGAGTATCTTGGTGATGTTTCGATGAGGTCTCACTCGTCATCTTCAGGCTGGTGTCTTCGGCTTCGTGCTTGTGCGAGGAAAGTGTGATTGGAGCTGCCGTCTCTCTATAAATACTGGTGGGGAGGTGTGAGGTGCTGGCTTTGTTGCTGTGAGCGGGTTGGTTGCCTGTGTTTTTACATCTTGATTAGTTGATGGAGTTGATGTTTGCAGATTAGTCGGCTGTTTCGTGACATCCTGTGTGGGTGAGGTCCTTGATGTGTGCCCATTAGTCTTTTCTGTTTTAACGACCCGGGTAATGGGCTGTGTGTTAACATCCTGAGTTCTAATGTTGTTAATGTGCGCCCGATGATCAGCTGGCTGGTGGGCATGCGCTCACTGGTTTTCAGCACTGCTGCACACACGAAGGACAGCTGATCGCTATGCGTGCATGCGTGCCAGAAACCCGGAAGACAAACAGGCAAGGCCGTGCATGCTGGGCGACATGGCTTCATGTGCCACTTTGGGTACACATGCCATAGGTTCGCCATCATGGCCCTATACCATTCCAGACAAGTGGTTGTCTGATCTGTTCTTAAAAACCTCCAATGATGGAGCATCCACAACTTCTGAAGGCAAGCCGATGGACTTGTTAATTATTCTGTCAGGATATTTCTCCTTGATTAGTTTCCATCCATTGCTTGTTGTTCTGCTTTCTGGTAGTTTGGTAAGTAAGTTCCACTTCTTTATGGCAGCCCCTCAAATATTGGAACACTGATATCACGTCACCCCTTTCTTTGTTAACACTTCCTCCATTTGTTCCCCAGATTTTGCCCTCTTCTATAGCCACAGCTATAGTCTGAGTGTCTTTCAGACCTGCCATATGCCCATAATTTTTTTGGGGTACTAATTTCACTCTAGATTGCCAACAAGGCAAAAGGGAGCATAATAAACATTTACTCTTTCATTGAAAAAGCAGGTGAAGTGTGTTTGTGCTTATTTACCACTTTTTCTGTAGGTGTAATTTCTGTTAGATAGGGCGAATGAGGAGCCAGGAGCCAGGTCAAAGTGAACAACAACTCTTTAATGTACAGTGAGAATCCAGCAACTTTGTCGTTCGACAGCTCTCCTTATATAGCTACTTTCCACATGTCTTAACCAATGAGCATTGAGTTTTTCCCCACTCTAATTTCCTTCCAAAATTAGATACATAACACTCCTTCCCTCCCAGAAGGCATTATACCAAACTATTTACATACATAATCACGCAGGTGACTAGGGCATTCCCTGATTCTAGTTGACCTGAGCAATTCAGTCTGAGGTGGGGGTTTGGGCTGATTGGAGGGACCCTTTGTCTCTCCCAGCCCAGCCAATGGAACCTCCTGGAGTTTTTTATGGGCGTCACACACTTCAAATCCGCCTGGCTTCTCTTTTTAATTTTTTTTTTATTAGAGCATCAAAAAAGAAAAATCAAAAACAAATGTATAATGTATAATAATTTTTCTATCATGGTGTAACAACGCCAAAATATCCATATATATATACACCAATAATCAGAGAGTAAAAATAGAAAATATTTACAGATTCTTGTATACAAATTTACCTTTCCAATACTTATTGATTACCATAAATATACAATCGTCTATAATTATAATCCAACATTATCCTTTGTCTCTGTCCCATTGTTTCTGGATCCAATCATACCACATATTCCAACTACCATAAAAGTCTGAGTCTTTTTTACCCCTGATCAGTTTTGTAAGTCTGTCGGACTCTGCACATTCCATGATTTTATAAATTATTTTTGAGTCTGTTGGTAAGTCCTCATTCTTCCATTCTTGTGCGAATGCCAGTCTCCCTGCAGTAATTATGTGCAGCATCAAATACCATTTAGTCAATCCAATATTTGCAGGCCTAACCCCCAACAAAAAAGTTTCCGGTTTCAGTTCCACTCTACAGTGTGTAATTTCAAGCAACCATTGTCGTATTTTCATCCAATATTTAGCTGCTAGTGGATATGTCCACCATTGGTGGAAGTAAGTTCCATTGCTATGCCCACATTTCCAGCACTGTGAAGATGTCCCTGGGAACATTTTACTGTAGCTAATCTTGCTGGAGGTAGGTGCCATCGATAAACCATCTTATAGATATTCTCTTTATAAGAGGATGCCATAGTTAATTTTAAATTTTTAAGCCAAATGTCCTCCCATTTTTGAAGATCCAATGAATAACTCATATTTTGCTCCCAAACAATCATGGAGTCTTTAATGACTTCCTCCCCCGCTTTCAGTGATAATAGATAAGAATAGCATTTTGATAAGACTTTCCTGTCATTACCTAATAAGATTTTATCCAATTCTTGTTTTCCATGATATATCCCTTCACTCTCCTGATCTTTCTTCCACCTTGAGTGTATTTGGGTGTAGGCCCACCAGTCTATGTTACACCCCTCCGACCTCAGTTGTTCCCGTGTCTTCAGTCTGCCCTGAGTATCCAAAATATCTTCATAGGTCAAGACCTTCTCTTCTTTATATAACGTTGGGTATACCAGGGCCTCCTGAATCGAGATCTAACATCTTCAGATACAACTTTCTTCTAAGTCTTTCCCAGGTATCCCCTAGGATCTTATGTAAATAGTGATTCCGAAAATACCTCGGTCGGGCTGACTGTCCTGGCCATAAAAAGTTGTGCCAACCGTGTTGAAGGCTGTAACCTTCTGCCGCCAATAGCCGCCTCCTTTTCAGGGCGATCCAGTCCTTCACCCATATCAGAATGGCTGCCTGATGGTAAAGCTTCCAATTTGGGAGTCCAAATCCCCCTCTAATTTTAGGTTCCTGCATCAGCCTGAGCTTAATCCTTGATTTTTTACTTTGCCAAATAAATTTAGAAATAACTCTGTTCAAGGTATTAAAGAATTCCCTATCCAAACTTACCGGGGCAGTTTGGAACAGAAACAACCATTTGGGGAGGACATACATTTTGATGGCAGCAATCCTTCCCATAAGTGATAACTGTAAATTTTTCCACCTCTTCAAATCTCTGTCTGATTATAAAGGGGAACATAATTATCCTCCTTTACCGATGAACACCATGCTGTCAGCCAAATTCCCCAATATTTTATTCTATTAGTTATCTGCATCCCCAGGAGTCCCTCCAACTGACATCCCTGCCTCTGCGTCATGTTTTTAACTAATATTTTTGTTTTTTCCTCGTTAATTAGCAATCCTGCTACTCTCCCAAAATCCCTAAGTACCTGTAATAGCTTCAATCCTGATTCTGATGGATCTTCCAGTATGAAAACTAAATCATCCGCATATGCCTGAGCTTTCACCTCCTGGTGCCTAACCCTCATTCCTCTTATTTGTGTTCCTCCTAACCTCACTAAGCAATGGTTCTAGTGTTAGCACAAATAATAGCAGAGAGAGTGGACAACCCTGCCGTGTACCCCTACCAATCCAAATCTTCTCTGTTTCCTCCCCATTGATTAATACTTTTGCTATCAGTTCACGGTAGATTGCTTGCACTGCTTCCATGAACCTCTCACCGAAATCCATGTATTTCATCTGAGAAATCCCAGCTCACTCTGTCAAACACCTTTTGGGCGTCGACAAAAATCAATCTCTTCACATCTCTCCCTCCTCCTTTCCTTTTCCCTGGGACATAATCTTTGGCCTTATTTATAACAGCATTGAAATCACCCAGCAGGCAGATATATTCATATTCCATTTCTGTGAATTTGTTATATAAATTTTCATAAAAGGTCTTTTGGTTACAGTTGGGGGCATAAATACAAACTAATAAACAGTTCCGCTGACCAATCTCCAATTCCACCATTAATACTCTACCTTCCTGATCTGCGAATACTTTCTTGACCACCAAATGATGCTGCACATAAATCACCATTCCTCTTTTTTTTTTTGATCAGCTAGTGAGGTAAATTTTTTACCTAATCTAGAATTTTCTAATAAGCTATCTTGAGACTTTTTTATATGCGTCTCTTGTAGACAAATAATATTTATATTTTCTTAATTTATTCATTATCCTTTTTCTTTTAATAGGAGCATTTAGATCATTAATGTTTACCAATAGCAAGCGTACATTTTCTCCCATCCCTTTCCTCCTAGTCAGCCCTTACTTTCCCATTGTTTGGACTTTTTTCGTCTGTCTTGTTTCTCTTTGTGCCGTTGCTGTTCCTCCTCTTCCTTGGTCCTTCTTTCCGTTCTTTCTGTCACTTTTACCTTCACCAGTTCTCATATTACCTTCTTCCTGAGACTCCTCCAAACTTCTACTTTCTACCTCCTCCTCCATATCTAAATCCGCCATATTAAGTTGTTGTTCAAAAAACTCTTTCGTGTCCTGCAAGTTCCTTATTCTAATTTGTCTATCTCACCAAGTCACCAGCAATCCTTCCGATAGGAGCCAACGGTAGGGGATTGCATTCTTCCTCAACTGTAAAGTGAGGAATTGGTACCTCCTTCTCTGCTCTTTGACCCGTCTCGGAATTTGCTTTAGGATCGTAACTTGGTGGCCCCTATAAGTAGTAGTGTGGTCTCTCGTGCATCGGAAAAATTCCTCGCACAGGGCCTTCTTATTAAAATGCACATGAACTTCACGAGGGAGATTGTGCCTCTTTGCGTAACTAGTGAACACCCTGAATACTTCGTCGATATCAGATTGTACTGAGGCTCTGTCTACTTCCAGGGCTCCTGCTTCTGCTATCTTCCCCACGATCTCGTCCAGTTTATCTCCCTTATCTTCTGCCACGTTCTGGACCTTAAGAAAAAAGGAAGACCTTTCCATCTCGGAAAGATGATCTCGTCTTCAAGCTCCCTGTTAGCCATCACTTGTTTTTTTCCCCATCCATCTATCCGTTGTTCACACCTTTCTGTCCTTGTCTCCACCTTCTGCATCCTTTCCTCCTGTTTAATTACTGCCTGTTGTAGTTCTCCAAGCTTCTCACTCATTTGTTTAACCTCTTCTCTGACTCCCCCCATCTCACTCTTAACATCCATTCTCAAGTCTTCAAAATTCCTAAACATCATTTCCTGATTCTTGGTCATCGATTCCTGGATGGTCTGGAGCATAGCTTGGAGAGTCTGCATAGAGGGAGACTTTCCAACCGATGACATATCTTCAGCAGATCTTGTTGAAGCCAATGGAGATACAGATGCAGGGAAAGCTAGGATCTTCTTATTCACTTTAGTAACCGCAGACGTTGTGGACATTTCTGGGTCACGCCAGAGTTTCTTCCAAATCAGCATAGGCTATAGCCCTTAAAAACTATTTCCAACACAAGCCAGTTAATTCTCTTTCTCAGTGACTCAGATTTTCTCTTCCCTGCTGTATCAGCTTCAGCCACAAGGTGGAAAAAAGAGCTCTTCCAGTTGTAGACAGCTCTGACAATAATGATCAGAAAGCGAAAGGGAAAAATGTCAAGTCACTATGTATCCCTCAGTCCAGCACGCACCAGGAGCTCTTTAAACAGAGAAATCTCAAGAGAGTCTCAAATAAGAAGCAGCCAAATGATCACTAAACGTCTCCAATATTTAACACACAAAGGGAATGTTTCCAGAAACCTAAATAAAAAGGCAAAAGGAAATAACCATGGCTAACTCCAATCACTCCACCACCGCTGTTCCAAAAAACAAACAAACAAACAAAAAACAGCTGGCTCCACACCACAAAAGTCAAAAATGGCCAGTCTCCGCTCCAGCCGCTCACTTTCATTGGGCCAATACAGTTCAAAGAGGCTAGTATCGTTCTCTTCTCTCCCACTCACTCAGCACAGCAATCTCAGTCCAATAGTTTACACCGTGACAGATTGACTTCCCTTTCCAAGAGGATCAGTCACAGCTTCGGAGCGGCATTCTGCCACCCTCTTCCTACAAAGGCATCCCGGGGGGGTGGGGGGGTGGGTTCTTCAGCATGTAGAAGATGCCATCTCCACACATGCCTCGGTATCCCCTCTCCTTCGCAAACCTCTCCATGGTTTGCGATGGCTAAATAAAGCCGCCATTTGTAGAAAAGGGAAAGCTGGATATAGAGCTTTCACTCTGTCCAGCCGTCCATTGCAGTGACGTCACTGGAAGTCAGATGGGCCTGGCTTCTCAGGGAGGCAGCACTGGACACCAAAGTCATCAGATAAGTCTTCCGGGCACTTTGGGTTTGAGTTAGCTATTGGATGAATGATTGGTGAGTCAGGGACTGGTTTGTCTATTTTGCTTTCTGGCTCGTCGGGCAATGTTTGGGCCAGATGTTTCCTTAACTATTCAATATGTCTTCACCATACCCTACCATTGCTGACTTCTACAATATAAGACCGGGCCCTGGTAATGCCAGTGATTTGCCCAGCCACCCAGAGGGGACCTTCCGCATAATTCCTTATGAAGACTGCGGACCCAATGGAAAAACTTCTAGTTTTACTTTTGGTATCTATGTACCCCTCAGGGGAGTAGTTGGGGTGTAGCCTATCTAGGGTGCAATGGAGTCTCCGACCCATTAAGAGCTCTGCCAGACTTCATCCCATTGCCATGCATAGGGTAACATGCTGGGCTGCTAGAAAAGTATCAATCCTAGCTTGCCAGCCTCCCGGTCCAAGTCTGGCTAAGGCCTCTTTGGACGATCTAACAAATCTTTCAGCTTGACCATTACTGGCCGGATGGAAAGGTGCTGTGAGTGCGTGATGGACCCCTATCTCAGCTAGGTACCCCTCGAATTGAGTAGCTGTCAGTTGAGGTCCATTATCTGACACCAGGGTGTCCGGTAACCCATGCGTGGTGAATAGTTTCCGGAGCGCTTTAATTACAGCCTCTGCAGTGGTGGAGTGCATTAGAACGATCTCCAGCCCCTTAGAATAAGCATCCACCACTATCAGAAAGGTTTGACTATGGAATGTGTGGAATTGGGATCGTAGAAACACCCAGGAGCATAGAAGAGTTCAGAGGCAGATGCAGAAATAAATATCTTAAACATATTTATTCATATCTGAAGGGCACGGCGGAGGAGATGCAGAATCTGGGGCCAAGGAGAGGGTTAGAGCTTGTGCTGTTGATAGACATTACATCAGTACTGTAGGTGGGAGGGGCAGATATGGCGGGAGTAGGGGGCCACATCAAGTTGCGGGAGTGCGCGCTCGCTGTCTTCAAGCGGTGGCACGCTCCGGCCCCCAATGCTCTTCTCGTTCCCCAGGTGGCACAGACCCTCAGGCCCTGGGCCTTCGGCTGATGCTATGCAATGCCAGGTCCGTGGTAAATAAAGCCCCCCTCATTTGTGATCTTGTTCAGGAGGGGGGAGCGGACCTGGTGGGTATTACAGAGACCTGGTTGGGCCAGGAGGGGGGAGTCCCTCTCGTAGAGATGTGCCCACCCGGTTTCCAGGCATTTCATCAGCCAAGGTCACAGGGAAGGGGCGGGGGGATGGCAGTTATCATTAAAGAGGTTCTTGGTCCGAGGGAGGCCACTGTTCCTCAGATGGCCGGATGTGAGTCCCTCCTTGTGAAGTGGGGTCATGGGGTGCAGATGGGCCTGCTGGTTACGTACCTGGCTCCCTGCCATGTGGCAGCGGCCTTGCCTGAGCTACTCAACGTTATAGCCGCGGTGGCGATTGATACCCCTAGGTTTATGGTCATGGGGGTCTTCAACCTGCCATCCGTCGGTGAGGCGTCTGAGGTGGCTCAGGAGTTCATGGCTTCCATGACGGCCATGGACCTGACCCAATTAGTTTATGGCCCTACTCACACGGGGGGAAACACGCTGGACCTGGTTTTTGTCTCTGGTCAGTGGCTGAGTGGTCTCGAGATAGGGGATATAGCGATTGAGCCCTTGTCATGGTCAGATCACTCCCTCCTTCACTTTGACCTTCGAACCGCCACACCCCGCCGCAGGGAGGCGGAACCGATGAGGTGGTTCCGCCCCAGGCGCCTGATGGACCCGGATAGGTTCCAGATGGAGCTTGGGCCATTTCCTGAGGCTCTGGCACACGGCCTGACTGAAGATCTAGTGGCTGCCTGGGATTGGGCGGCCGCTGGAGCTTTGGACCTGGTCGTGCCTTTGCGGCCTCTAACCCGGCATCGATCTCACCTGGCTCCCTAGTTCACCGAGGAGCTGAGGGAGATGAAACACCGGAAAAGACGCCTGGAGAGCAGTTGGAGGGCCAGCCGTTCTGAATCTGACCGAACACTGGTAAGGTCTCATATTAAGACCTACCTGGTGGCAATAAAAGCGGCAAAGTGTAACTATTTTTCCGCTCTTATTGCATCATCAGATAATCACCCGGCCGCCCTGTTTAGGGTGACCCGCTCCCTGCTCCACCAGGAAGCGCGGGAGGACCCCTTGGAGGGTAGAGCCGAGGACTTTGTACAATATCTGTATGACAAAATCGCTCAGATTCGGGAAAATTTGGACTCTGACTGGGTAGATTTGGGAGGGAGGATGGAGGCAAGTCTTGAGAATATTATCTGGGAAGAGTTTGATTCTGTGACTCCGGAAAACGTGGACAAGATACTGGGCAGACTGAGCGCGGCCACATGTTTATTGGACCCGTGTCCCTCCTGGCTGGTGCTGGCCTCTCGGGAGGTTACACGAGGCTGGCTCCAGGGGATTATAAATGCTTCCTTGAGAGAGGGTGCCTTCCCCGCCGCCTTGAAAGAGGCGGTGGTGAAGCCTCTCCTCAAGAAGCCTTCCCTGGACCCAGCAGTGTTGGCTAATTACTGTCCAGTCTCCAACCTTCGCTTCGTTGCGAAGGTTGTTGAGAGTGTGGTAGCGCGACAGCTTCCTCAGTACTTGGATGAATCGTCTTATCTAGATCCGTTCCAGTCGGGCTTCAGGCCTGGATACAGCACGGAAACGGCATTGGTCGCATTGGTAGATGATCTCTGGAGGGCCCGGGACAGGGGTTGCTCCTCTGTCCTGGTCCTATTAGACCTCTCAGCAGCTTTTGATACCATCGACCATAGTATCATGCTGCACCGGTTGGAAGGGTTAGGGGTGGGGGGCACCGTGTTGCGGTGGTTCTCCTCCTTTCTCTCTGATCGGTCGCAGTCTGTGTTGACAGGGGGGCAGAGGTCGACCCCGAGGCCCCTTGTATGTGGGGTGCCACAGGGGTCGGTTCTCTCACCCCTTCTGTTCAACATTTATGTGAAGCCGCTAGGTGAGATCATCCGTGGTTTTGGGGTGAAGTATCATCAGTATGCTGATGATACTCAGCTATACATCTCCACCCCGGACCACCCCAATGATGCCCTTAAAGTGATGTCCCAGTGCCTGGAGGCTGTACGGATCTGGATGGGGAGGAACAGACTCAGGCTCAACCCATCCAAGACCGAGTGGCTGTGGTTTCCGACGTCCCGATATAGTCAGTTGGTGCCATCACTGACTATTGGGGATGAGTCATTGCCCCCCACGGAGAGGGTTCGCAACTTAGGCGTCCTCTTGGACTCACGGCTGTCTTTAAAAGAACACTTGACGGCTGTGGCCGGGAGGTCTTTTTATCAGGTTCGCCTGATTCGCCAGTTGTGTCCCTTTCTGGATCGGGACTCGTTAAATACGGTCACTCATGCCCTCGTCACTTCACGCCTGGACTACTGTAACGCTCTCTACATGGGGCTCCCCTTGAGGAGCACCCGGAGGCTCCAGCTGGTCCAGAATGCGGCCGCGCGGGTAGTTATGGGAGCAGCATGGCGCTCCCATGTGGCTCCCCTCCTGCGCAAGCTGCACTGGCTCCCTGTGGTCTTCCGGGTGCACTTCAAGGTCTTAGTTACCACCTTTAGAGCACTCCATGGCTTAGGACCGGGGTACTTACGAGACTGCCTTCTGCCACCAATAGCCTCTCACCGCCCAGTACGTTCCCATAGAGAGGGGCTTCTCAGGGTGCCGTCAGCCAAACAGTGTCGACTGGTGGCCCCCAGGGGGAGAGCCTTTTCTGTGGGGGCACCCACCATCTGGAACGAGCTCCCCCGCAGAGATACAGAAGATTCCGGATCTGCGCACTTTCCGCGGTGCCCTCAAAACATTCCTGTTTCAGCAGGCCGGCCTGGCCTAACTTTCCCTTTATATTGCTTTCGATTTTATTTTAAACTGGGATGTCTTGAATTATCTAGGACCAGAGTGTTTAGTGTATTTTAATTGGTTTTTGTTTAATTAACATTTGTATTACATGTATTTTTTATCGTTCGCTGTTCACCGCCCTGAGTCCCTCAGGAATAGGGCGGTATATAAATTTAATAAATAAATAAATAAATAAATAAATAAATAAATAAATAAATAAATAAAATAAATCATATTAACTATGTACAACAGAGATCAAGTCTCATGAGGAACAAACATGAAAAGAGAGAGATGGAGAGAGTGAGCAAGAGAGCAAGGTGGAAAAGGTTGGAGGGGGTTTTATACTCAGGGTAAACCCCTCCTTTCCACAAAGGGGTGGAGACACTCTCTGCCTCCACTGGTGTCTATATGACACATGTGCCAATGGCTTTCAAATACTTGACAGTTCCCCTCCTTGCGAGCCAATGGCATGCAAACACACTAATGCAATGCACAACAGATTTTACCCTGTGAGACATAACTTCCTACACAGATCTTTGCGCCTATCCGCTGGTAGAGGTTTTGTGAAAATGTCAGCTGTTTGATGTTTGGTCTGACAGTGTGTTAAAGATATAAACCCCATTTCTACTAGTTGTCTAACATTTTGATAATGGATATCAATATGTCTGGACCTTTTCCCCACCGCATAGGCTTTGGCAATGCCTATGGCCCCGGTGTTGTCTTCTATAATTTGGATGGGCAAAGTCGGTGGTGTCCAGATGCTAGAGATTAAGGAATCAAACCATATCAGATTGTTGCCTGCCTCTGATAGGCATGCAAATTCGGCCTCAGCGGTGGAGCATGAAACAAATTTCTGTTGCCCCACATGCCAATGGATGGGTGCCCCATTTAACAGTACCAAGGAGCCCGAAGTACTCCTATGTGTCTTGGTATCTCCGGCTCAGTCCGCATCCGTGAAGCATTCTAATTGGACCTTGTCTCTATTCTCAGGTTCCAAGCGAAGCACGTAATCTGCTGTGGTCTTGAGATACCTTAATAACTTTTTAATGGCCAACCAGTGGAACTGGGTAGGATGTTCCACTTGTCTGGATAGCAGGTTCACGGCCAGGGCAATGCCTGGATGGCTCCAATTACTTATATATAATAATGAGCCGACCACTGACCTAAATAGAGTATTATTTTGGAACTCTGGGCTATCCTTGTGTGCCAAACCATAGTAGTCGGTCTGCATTGGGATAGCAGTTGGCTTGCTATCTTCCATTTTACATTTCACCAAAAGTTTCTCTATCTTCTCCTTTTGGGAGAGAGCAAAGCCTTTTGGTGTAGTGATGATTTGTACGCCTAGGTACTTGTCCACATATGCTAAAAACTTTAGAGTGAACCTTTTTTGTACGGTCCTGGCAAATATATTACATCCCCCCTTGTCAGGCCCTATATATAAAAGGTCATCGACATAACTAGGACTTTCTCCAGCCCCCCTTTGGTATCCCTTGTGAAGGTACATTTATCAGCTGGAGATGGATGGAAACCCAATGATTTGAGTGTTGTAGTCAGGCATTTGTACCACATTCTGCCTGATTGTTTGAGGCCGTACAAACTTTTCTTCAGAAGCCAGGTTTGGCCTTCCTGCTGCTGGAATCCGGGGGCACCTCTGACATAATTTTTTTGTTTTAGATGTGCGTGTAAATAAGCAGTTTGCTTATTATTTATTAAGAATTGAAAAATGTGTTCCCCATGTGCTGCTGCGGTGACCAAAGCAGCCCTCACACTTTCTGCTCTCACGGTGGGGAAGTAGGTTTCATCAAAGTCCTGTAAGTAGCGCTGTGCGTAGCCTTGTGCTACTAGCGGGGCCTTATAAAGGAGTTTGTTGTTGGGCATTGGCTTGACCTTGTAGACCCAACGGGTGCCAATTGCCTTCCTCTGTTTGGGGACTTCCATGGGGATGAAGACTTTCAATTTTTTGAGACTGTCCATTTCTCGCTCCATTGCCACCCTCCACCTGTGCTGTTCTTCCTCGGGAAGCTGGAGGACATCTGTGTATGTTTTAGGGGCCATGGTAATGCTGTTGACTGAGGCCACACAGCCAATGTCCAACCTTTTGGGTGGCACCCCTTTATTGGAGCGTTTTGACCGTCTGGGGAATTGCCACTCACCATCATCACTGTCATCCGGAGCATTGGTGTCAGAATTGGAGCTGCTGGATGCATCTTTCCTTTTTTTTTTTTTAATTGAAAAAGTTTTCAAATACAAGTTTTTTTCCCCTTTCCCCCCCCTCTTCCCTAACCCCCCCTCACCACCCATCCCCCCCGTGACTTCTTCACAACATTAAGCTAATTCATAACTAATTACATAATATTTTACCATTCCCTTACTCCCTCCTCAAAATACTGACCCTTAGCATAATATTCTTATAACCCCCATTTTTGCAATAATCTGCCCTTTTTCTCCTCCCCCAAACTTATAGTATATTATTATAACAACATAACATTTAATCTTTTATATATATTAATATAACATTTCAAAGCAGCCTTCTCCCCACATCCAAATTTAACATTTATTCAATTCTATCCAATTCCTCCACTCTCCTAAATATATGACTTAAAAATCCTTTTTCTTAAACTAATCAATCAGTAAACTAACCTATTTCAACCCAGTTTCCCGTAAAATTGCCATGCACTACAATTCTAAATATAAACCACTGCCCACTCTGCTAAAATATACATATATCTATGTGTACATTCCATTTTATAAAAAGAAAAAAAGACAATAACTTTAAATTTATAATCCATATAATATCTTCTTTGACGTCTTTCCACTGGATTGTTAAATCCATCATCCATAATTGGGTAACATAGCATCCTGGTGCAACAGTTTGTTCAAAATCTTCAGTCATCATCTGCCCCCATCAGTAATGAATATCCTCATATATATATAAAAGTAAAAACAACCACCCGAGTGACATTATGATTATATTCCATATAGTTGTAATTGTGGTTTTCATCAGGATTATTAATTCCCATCATCCTAGTGGGTAACAACCAGATCTTCTGCATGCCCCAGCATGACTCTCTTGCCTTATAACTCGAAATAGTTATGATATATTTATCGGTAAAAGAAATCCAAAATAGATAATTCAAATCCAACAATGTAAGGCTCTTTTCACATCCCAAAATCACGGCATTGCAGAGGTCTGCCACTATCCTCAAGATAGTATTAAACAATACTTCGCCTCCACTATTTTCACATATTCGTTCATTTTCTTAAAGTCCCTGGCTTCGCTGTTGCTTAGTTTAGAAACTACTATTTCTATGAGATCTGTTTCTTTTCTTTTTCTTTTGCGGGTTGAATTTCCATCCTGGTTTCCTTCCTACAAATTGTGTATCAGCTAGTTGATCTTGTTGGTTTTGTTTTATTATCTCGCATTTCTTTTCCATCACTTGTATATCAACTGGTTGATTTACGCACTTGTCTGTAACTTGATAATTCATCATATTGGAATCAGATGACACTGCTCTCATATTTATAGACAGTCCAGCTGGGGTATCCAGGGAGTCCGAAGACAATTTATCTACCACAGCCTCTATAATTTGATATTGTCCCTTTGTTTCCAACTCCTTTTGTTTGTCCTGTATTATGCCTAAAGATGTTAAATTCTTTTTTAAGATTTTTTGATAAAATTCTTCCGCTTTTTCAACAGTGTTCAGTTGGTATCTTACTCCTTGGTGTCTGAATATTAAACCAACTGGAACATCCCACCTAAATAGGATATTTCTTTTTTTTTAACTCAGACACTAGAAAACCAAATTTCTTCCTCTCCATTAACATCTTGGGCGGGAGCTCCTTAAAAATCCAAATCTTTCTTCCACGAAATTGCAAAGTAGAACTAAAAGAGTTCTGCACAATATCATTTCTTATTCCTTTATCAGTAAAATAAATCACCACATCTCTAGGCAATTGCCTTTGTTTTGCCAACCAGGAGTTTATTCTATAAATTCTGTCAATCCTGCAAAACACTTCATCAGGTTTAACCTTTAAAATCCCAGCCAGAATTTCAGAAGATATCTTCCTTAAATCATCTCTGTCATTTTCCTGCAGACCTCTCAGTCTAATTGCATATTCTGTAAAATTATATTTAATCATTAAAACTTCTCTTTCAATCCTCTGTTCTACATTTTCTTCATTACCAATCTTTTGGTCAACCTCCATTTTAGGTTTGTCTTCTGAACTATTATCCTGAATGTTTGCCATATCCTTTTTAATTTTTTGGATCTTGTCATCCAAATTCTCCTCAGTTTCTTTCATTTTAGACTCTAATAATTTGGTATTTGCATCCAACTGAATCACAAAGTCTGCTAAACCATTAGCTGTTTTTAAAATCTTTCGATCCAAAAAGTCAAACTTAGATTTCACCAATTCACCAATTTCTTTAATTTCCAGCTTAAATTTTTCAAGTTGCTGATTCACAATCTCATCCCATCTTTCCAATCGAAATGAGGCGGGCCTCTGTCCCAGGCGCTATGAAGATATGGACGTTTTGGTGAGGCAGGAGGTGTGAAGTCACCTAGGGATTGCTTGTCCAAATCGTCAGAGTCAGGTAGGGATTCATCACCATCCGGATCTTTGCTGGTCTGTAGTTTGGAGTATGTTGGTTCATCCTCTTTAGGTGGTGCTGGTAATTCAGTGTCATTCCTAATAGGGGAATAACCAGGTTCATTGAAATGAATTCTTGACCAATTTGACCCCTCCTCAAAGGAAGCTGATCTTGAGACAATGACAAGGTTATTTTTGTCTACAAATCTAGAGGTCTTGCTGCCAGTTGCATAACCTATAAATCTGAGCCTCTTCGATGCCTTGCCCCCCTTTCTTCTGAGGTGCTTGGGAATATGGACCCAGGCATAGGAACCAAAAATTCTCAGTTGTGAGAGGCTAGGTTTCCTTCCATGGACCAGGAAGTATGGGGTTTGGTTAATGGCACTACTCCATGTCCTGTTGACTAGATAATTAGCCATTTTGACCGCTTCTGCCCAAAAAACTTTGGCTCATGTCGGCATCTGCAAGTAAGCAGTTCATGACATTCTGCAGCACGCCATTTCTCCTTTCTGAAATACCATTCTCCGAAGGCGTTTGAGGCAATGATTTAAAATGGAGGATACCTCTCTCCTTCATCCAGTTTTCAAAAGTCCTGGATGTAAACTCAGTTCCCCTATCGCTCTGCACCTGAGTGATGCACACCTTGTGTTGCGTTTGGATCTGGTTGTAAAGATATTTGAAGTTGGTAAAGACTTCAGTTTTGTCCTTTAAAATAAATACATGGCCATAATGAGAGTAATCATCGACTACTGTTAAAAAATAATGCCCCTTACCAAGGGAGGGTCTAAAAGGACCAACCAAATCCATGTGTACCAGCTGATAAGGGTACCTTGCACGTCGGGAAGAGACCTTAGGTATAGCAACAGTTTTTGATTTTGCTGCCTTACAGATGGCACATTCCAAATAGGTATTACAATTGTTTATCTTAAGCCCCTCGGAAAAATCTTGCATTTTCCTAATAACCGGGAAGCTGGCATGGCCGAGCCTGCGGTGTAATATATGTGCACAATCCAAATGTAAAGGTTTACCCATGCACACTTTGTCAACCTTATGTATCTTATCATTACCAGTCTTGGTCTGTGCAGTAATGACAGTAGGCACTGGATTAATGGTCACCTTAGACTTTCTCAGGGTTGGCTGAGGAGTTGTGATCTTAATGGGCTCAGCCTTAATGGCTTTGGATGTCCTAGGAGCCGGTTTAGGAGCTTCATTGGGATTAGGTCCAGCATCCTTGAGTTTGGAGAACCTGAGGGCTGGCACAGGAGCTTTCTGCTCTATCTGGGCACTAGCCCCCTGTGCCCTCTTATTAGGTGTCTTGTGCCTTTTGACCTTTGCTTTTGGGGAAAAATAAGGCAAATTGTTGATTTTTACAATATCGCCAACAACATCCCCACTTTCGAAAATATAACCTCCACCCTTCTCAAATACCAGTTTTACATTTTTATCCTCAGTCAATTTTAAAATACTTAAAAGGTTGTTCTTGATTGAGGGAACATACAGTGCCCCAGTAACATCTCCTATACTAGGCACATTGATCACGCCTTCCCCAGTTACCTCTGCCTTGTCCCCAGTGGCAACTTTTACTGAGGACTTGAGTGGGTGTAAAATCTTAAATCGTTGCTTCTTGTTACCTATATGCGTTGATGCACCTGAATCAAGAAGCTACAGTCCCTCCATCCTGTACCTGGGAGGTGGGATTGTCACCTGTGACACTACAGAATTAGTATCCTTTATGACCACCTCCCCGTCTTCCACAGCCTCTTTTATTTTTATTATGCTTAGGTCCAGCCATGTTGGCCCTAGAGCGAGGGCAATCCCTTTTAAAGTGACCTTGCATGCCACAGTCAAAGCAGGTGGGAAGGGTATTAATCCTTTTACTTGTGTCCTGGCGCCTTCTCTGAGGCCCAGGCCTGTGGTATGCCTCCTTCATTTCTTGTTGTTCCTCATCTCTGTGCCTTAAATCTTCCTCAATAAAGCAACCAGAAAAGTATTCTATATTTCTTTGTTCCCTAGAAACCCCTTCTAGAGAAATAATGAAGGGACTCCAGGATTTGTCTAGGGAGTTCAACATTACACTAATTAAAGTGGATTCAGGAACAGGCTTCCCCCTCTGTATAAGCTCATTCCTCATGGCTTTAAGCGTTGCCAAATGTTCCCCCATCTTGACACCAGGTTTGAGTTTATAATTGTGAAAAATTCTTGACAATCTGCTGGTTGCAGTCATATTGTCACTATGGAACAAATTATATAAGGCAGTCCAAACTTCCTGAGCTGTGAGGCCATCTGAAAGACTGGCATAAAGAGCTGTGTCTATAGAACTTAACAGGGTTGTGTAAGCTCTTTTATGCAGGAACTCGATTTCAGGACTCCAAGGTAAAGGAGGTGGTCTTTTGATCATGTCCAGGGCAACTTGGGTGTCCTCCTGGACATACAGCTGTCTTTAGAAGAGCATATGATGGCCGTGGCCAGGCGGGCTTTTTATCAGGTCCGCCTGATACGCCAGTAGCGCCCCTTTCTGGATCGGGACTCCTTGTGCACGGTCACTCATGCCCTCGTCACGTCACGCCTGGACTACTGCAACGCTCTCTACATGGGGCTCCCCTTGAGGAGCACCCGGAAGCTCCAGCTGGTGCAGAATGTGGCCGTGCGGGTGATTATGGGAGCGACGTGGCGCTCCCATGTAACACCTCTCCTGCGTGAGCTGCATTAGCTCCCGGTGGTCTTCCGCGTGTGCTTTAAGGTGTTGGTTCTCATCTTTAAAGCGCTCCATGGCTTAGGGCCAGGATATTTGCGAGACCGCCTGCTGCTACTGATAACCTCCCACCGGCCAATACGCTCTCACAGAGAGGGCCTCCTCAGGGTGCCGTCGGTCAGGCAATGTCGGCTGGCGGCCCCCAGGGGGAGAGCCTTCTCTGTGGGGGCACCTGCCTGTGGAACGAGCTGCCTCCTGGAATACGATTGATCCCGGACCTCCGGACCTTCCGTAAAGCCCTGAAGACTTATTTATTCCACCAAGCCGGCCTAGCCTAAATGGTTCTTAATTGGGATTTTAAATTTTATGGTTGGGGGTTTTAAATTAGGAAGCTAATGATTTGATTCTTTTTAATAATCTTAACTTTTGTATTTGTATGTTTTTTAATTTTGGCTGTTCACCGCCCTGAGTCCCTTCTGGGAAAAGGGCGGTATACAAATTAATTAATTAATTAATTAATTAAATAAATAAATAAATAAATAAATAAATAAATAAATAAATAAAATTTTCTCTTAAGAGAATTATCTGAATCTCTTTACACCATTTTTTAAAATTCTGACCACTTAAATGTAATTTTTCAAAATTATTTGGCAAAGTTACAAAACTATTACCATTAAACTACATGGGGAGTTGTTCAAAGGGCTGAAAAGAGCCTGTTGTGAATGGCATTGGGATCCCTAAGCCTGGGATCGACTGCTTAGGTCTGGCTCCTTCTTGTAGTCTTTCTGTAGTTTGAAGCAACTGGGCACGTACAGGAAATGGAGCATGCTCCAAAGTCTTTTCTTGTTGGAGCTCTGATCTCCCTCTCTGGGTTCTGAAGTCAGGCCTGGCTGAAGCCTCAGCATAGGCCTGAAAATCAGCTGTGTGGCAGAGAAACCTTGGAGTAGCTGGAAGAAGGCCTGGACATCTTTCAGGAGACTGGAGGCACATCAGATGAGGTGGGTCTGCGACCTCGGGGTGGCTGGTGTGTGGTTGCTCCCTAATTTCCAGGGCGGTGATCAGGGTCTCTATGGCTTCTTTCATGCTTGCCTGGTAGGCGCGGCCTGGCAAGGGGCTTGTAGGTTCGGAGTGGTCCTCTGGGCCGCTGGAGTGCTGAACTGACTGGCTGGTGTTGTAGGCCTGGACCGTGGAGCTGGGGTAGGTCTGGCTTGTGGTTCTGGCAAAGTGCCCAGGGGAGCAGCCATCTTGGGGGAAGTTGGCTCCAGAAGGGAGCTGACAGCCATTTTGTTTGGTGGGAAACTGTGTAAGGGGAGAGTCTCTCTGGCAGCAGGCGCCATTTTGGAGAGATCAGGCAGGGGAATCCTTACTGGGATGGCAGGCATCTCTGGTGCTGCCTTCTCAGGCCTCTTTCTGGCTGCTGCCCTTGTCTTTAGGAGGGAGGCGAGCGCTGCTCGGCACTCCTCTTCTGACATGTCAGCCACTTGCCTGTCCAGGCTTTCATCTTGTCCTTCTGCCCCCTCGTCGTCAGTGCTGAAGAAGCCTTCTCCAGCATCGCTTGGCTCAGCCCCTGGGATCTCTTGCTGCTTCTGGGTGGCCTCTGGCTGCTAGGTTGTAGCATGATGGAAATCCCCTTCGATGTTTTCCATCGATTCAGACTGGGGCTGATGTGAAGTTCTCTTCCATTGAAGGCCTCTGGTCACAACAGGGGAGCTTCTCTCACAGGTTATTTTGGAGGGCATCTTGCCTTTTCAACAGCTCCTGGAATGGAGTTCTGCTACCATTCCCTCTGCTACCATTCTGTGGAATTGGGATCGTAGAAACACCCAGGAGCATAGAAGAGTTCAGAGGCAGATGCATCAATAAATGTCTTAAACATATTTATTCATATAATAAATCATATTAACTATGTACAACAGAGATCAAGTCTCATGAGGAACAAACATGAAAAGAGAGAGATGGAGAGAGCGAGTGAGAGAGCAAGGTGGAAAAGGTTGGAGGGGGTTTTATACTCAGGGTAAGCCCCTCCTTTCCACATAGGGGTGGAGACACTCTCTGCCTCCACTGGTGTCTATATGACACATGTGCCAATGGCTTGCAAATACATGACAGAATGGACCAGCACAATCGATATGAATGCGGGACCATGGTCCCTGGGGCCTTTCCCACTCTTTGGACTGGGCAACCGGGGGAGCGGGGCGAGACTTTTGGCAGGGGATACACTTGGCTACCCATTCAGCAATACAATTGTCCATGTTAGGCTACCATACATAGCTCTTTGCCAGCCTCTTCATTCTCACAATTCTGGGGCGTCCGATATGCAGGCGTCTTCCCTTAAGCTAGGCGGAATCGCCACCTGGTCACCCCATAGCAAACAACCCCCTTGGGTAGTCTGGTGCACTTGAAGGCATCTCTATGTGTTACTATAGTCTGTGCTTCCGCGGTAGCGTCATCTACCGGTAGTTGCTGGTATGCTTGCGCAAGGTCTAACTTAGCGAAAACCTTGCCAGGACCCAGGGAATGGAGGATGTGTTGCACAATAGGGACAGGATAGGCGCTCTGCTGGAGGGCTTTATTGAGGGTGCGCTTATAGTCGGCGCATATGCGCACAGACCCATCAGATTTAATTGGCGTGACTATTGGGGTCTCCCATTTTGCATGGTCGCCCGGCACTAGTATACCCTGTTTTATGAGCTTATCCAGCTCCTGGTCTATTTTAGGTTTAAGTGCGAATGGCACCCTCCTTGCTTTCAGTCTAATGGGGGCTATCTGGGGGTCTAGATTAAAAGAGATAGGAGTCCCCACATACTTGCTGAGGCGGTTGTCGAATATGTCCTGGAGTTCACGGAGCAGGTTGTCTGTCAGGCTACTGGTGATGGAATGGATACCGGTCACTTCCATGCCCAGGGCCTTGAACCAATCGAGTCCGAGGAGACCACAGTGATTGGCAACCGCTCGTTGAATTTGCCGAATTTCACCTGGAATGTCTCATAGCCTTCCACAGGGATGCGATTTCCCTGGTAATAGTTTAGTCTTAAACGCTGACGTTTCAGCTGGTGTTTCTGCAGTTTCGGAATGGCCGCCTTTAGTTTGCCCCACGACATGATGATGATGGACAAGACGGTGTCTATCTCCATTTGGCATGGCGATCCCTTGATCTTGACTGTCACATGTAGCTTCGGTTCCGGGGATGTGGTAGCCTGGCTGATGTGAGTCTGGAATGTCTTGGGGGTTTTAGCATAGGCGCTTCTCCTCTGGAAGTTGTCCCTGTCCCTTTTGGGGGGTCACGGTTGGCCTGCCTGGCTGGTAGATGTTCGCTGCCTATGGTTGGATGGTTGGGTCACCCTGCAGACTCGCGCTAAATGCCCTTTCTTATTATAGTGCCTACAAATGGCATCTTTGAAACGGCATGTCTGTCTCTGGTGAAACCCTCCACAGCTAGCACAATTCTGCTTCTGGTCGTCATTATCGATCTGCCTCTTGCTCTCTGTTTTGAAGACTTCTTCATCGCTTTCTTTGGCACTGTCAGGTTCAGCTGATTCATTATGGATGGGGGTAGATTTGTGTGCCGCCTGGGGTGGCACTTGCCGCTGCAGTGACTCTGCTGCTTTATTCAACGATTCATGTGCCCTGGCTTCATCGAGGGCAATGTGGAGGGTGAGGGTCATCTTGGCCAGCAGTCGCCTCTGGAGGTGAATGTCCCTGAACCCGCAGATTAGTTGCTCTAGGAGAACATCATCTAGATCGCGGTACTCGCAATGCGTGGCAGCCTTGTGTAGCACTGCTATGTATGTATTTATTGACTCACCGTCCTTCTGGAGTCTTTGCCAGAACTCATAGCGCTGAACGAATTTGGACGGCACAGGGGCATAGTGTATCCTCAACATGGTCTGCAGGACCTGCCATGGTACAGACTGCACCGGTGTTGGCTCTGACAGCAATTCAACTGTGTCAAACACTTCGGGGCCGCAGTGGCTCAAGAAGAGGGCTCGCTTCCGATTGTCGGACAGCCCTTGGAGGTCGTTTGCTTTGAGGAAGCATTCAAACCATATCATGTACGATCCCCATTTCTCTTTCGCTGGATCGAATGGCGTTGGCAGTGCAAAGGCGGACATTTCTCTGCTGTGCTCGGCTCGTGCAGATTTTCCTGCCTGGCTGGATTCAGTTGTCAGCTCTTATTTGCGCAACCTGTCTACCTCAATCCCACCTTCATCGCCAGGATTAGATGAAACCCTGTCCACCTAATAATATAAGGCTATAAAATTCTTCATAAGAGGAATTTCAGAATATGCAGAATGTTTACAAAGCACTTCTTTCTGAATAGTTAAAATAATCACATTTTTAGCAGACTCCAATGGCTGCTTTGGAAATATATCTTGGCTATCTCTGCATTCAAGTGCCTCTACAAATACTGTTATAATTGCTTCCCTGGAAAGGAAAAGGAAGAGGAGCAAAATGATTGTGCATGTTCTTGTGTGTAAACACAGCTAGGAATAATTTATGACGCAGTATATGAGCAATAGAAAAAGACATGGCTACTTGAGTGATTACAACAGAGATAATTTGTACATATTACCACATGTTCTGAAGCAATTCTTATTCAATTTGCACAATCTAAAAGCAACACACTGATAATTCTATATTCATTGCACATATTGCTTCTGAGTGAATGTCTAAAATGCAAACTTTAATGTTAGTAATCAAGGTAATTAATCATTCTAAATCAAGATGATTGATATTCATACTTTATGCACTTTAATTAAAATAAGCAGAAAGAAAGGAATTTTAGAGAGTGCATTTGGAGAAGGTGGAAAATGATAGAAAACAAGCTAGGAATTTTAGGGCAGTCACTTTTTTGTGACTTAAAGAGGAATTGAGGAAACAAATGCAAGTTCTAGTCGTGATGGCAAACCTTTTTGCCATCGTGTGCCCAAAGTGCGCACACGCACCCATGATGCAATGCATGTGCATCCCCTGTGCCCCCTCCCCCCACACATGCAGGCAACCTCCGTGCTTCCCTGTGCATGTGTGCATGACCCCATGCTCTCCTGGCCTCCTGTGGATGTGCGCGCAACCCCCTGCATGTGTGTGACCTGTGTGGGCCCCACCTCCATGTGCATGCGTGTGCGACTCGTGCATGCACCCCGCTCCCAAAAACCAGCTGGCTGAGGGGAGGTGTGCATGCATGCGTGATGGAGCTGAGGTGGGGCAACAGCTTGCGTGCCTGCAGAGAGGGCTCTATGTGCCACCTGTGGGACATGTGCCATAGGTTCGCCATCACGGTTCTAGTCTATCCTTAAGCATAGGAATCAGTGATGGGTTTCTACTGGTTCGCTGCGGTTTGAGCGAGCCGGTAGTGGCGATGGTGAGCTGAGAGCGAACTTGTTCGCTCTGACTGTCAGCTGGGCCTTCCCCCCTTCCCCTGCACTATACCTACCTATATTTATTATTTTTAGCCCAGCTGATAGGCATGGCAGAGTGGATTGCTGCGCCACAGCTGTTCTGAAATGCAATGCATTTGCGCAGAACGCAAGTTTGGCAAAGCACATGTGCGAAGCAAACCAGTTGTTACACTGGTTGAAACCCACCACTGATAGGAACCCATTGGATAATTCCCTTTCAGCCCTGCCTACTTTGTAAGTGGTGGTAAAAGTTACCTTGAGCTCTTGGAGGAAAAGTGCTTGCAGACCTGCAGGTTGTGCTCACTGGAACAGGCTTTATATGCAGTTAGATCTCTCCTTTTTTCCTTGATGGCTGGCATCAGCTTTTCTGAATGGGCTTCAAACCAATCTGCTGTCTTTCTGATCTCCTTACCATATATTGAGAAAGCAGTATTATAAACAGCATTCTTGAAATATTTCCATCGTTCAGTTGCATTTGCTTCAGCCGGGCCTGGGAAAGTTTCCTTGAGTGCTTGTGCAAATCCCTCCACTTGCCCTGATTGCAGGTCTTGTTGATGTCAATTTGTGGTCTTCCTTCTTCGAGTGATGCAATCTTTTTACTTGCAGGGTTTTATCCCAACACATCATCTTCATCTTCATCTTTTACTGTTAATCCCAGCATATTCATCTTTATTTTTACTGTTTAACCCACCATAATCATTTCATTGTTACTGTTAATCCCAACATAATCCTCCTTGTTTTTGCTGTCATACCCAACATAATCATTTTTGGTTTTTTGCTGTTAATCCCAGTATAATCATCTTAATTTTACTGTTAATCCCAGCATAATCATTTTATTTTTACTGTTAATCCCAGCATAATCATTTTTGTTTTTGCTATTAAACCCAGCGTAATCATTTCATTTTTATTGATAATCCAGCATAATCCTCGATGTTTTTGCTGCCATACCCAGCATAATAATTTTTGTTTTTGCTGTTAATCCCAGCATAATCATTTTAATTTTACTGTTAATCCCAGCACAATCATTTTATTTTTACTGTTAATCCCAGCATAATCATCTTTGTTTTTGCTATTAAACCCAGCGTAATCATTTCATTTTTACTGATAATCCCAGCATAATCCTCATTATTTTGCTGTCATACCCAGCATAATCATTTCATTTTTACTGTTAATTCCAGCATAATCCTCCTTATTTTTGCTGTCATACCCAGCATAATTATTGTTTTTTTGCTGTTAATCCCAGCATAATCATTTTTATTTTTGCTGTTAATCCCAGCATAATCATCTTTTTGTTGTTACCATCCATCTATACATTACTTATTCCCAGTTAATCATATTATCATTATCTTTTTTATAACAATTTAACATCGAGACATAGTTTTTACTTCAAACACATCTTTGTATGCATTTATGAATCTCTTTTAACATAAATTTATTTCTCTTATATTCTAATTTCCATCAGTATTTCAATTTTATATATCTATAACATTCTTCTCATATTCCTATTTATCCATATTTATCAATAAGAACCTCCTTTTTATTATTACTACCTGCCTATACATTGTTTTTACATTTTTAATCACATTGTTTTAATCTTCTTTTCCTTTTTCAGCCGTGTATACCTTATTTCTTCATGTTCTCGCCTGCTAGCATATATTCCATTTCATTTTCAAAGTCTTTAAATTTTGTCTTCCATGTATCATTTTAGTTCTTTTTCTTACTTTTTTTTTAAAAAAATATAAACTTTATTAAAACACATATAAAACACATATAAAAACATTTACACAACATACAACATGGAAATAAGTTAATCGTTTGAAGTATTGTTTCATAGTGGTTCTTCAACTAATACGGTTGTGATTATTCCCCTTATTCATAGCCTAGTAGTTTTCTCCTTTTCCCTTTCCTCCCCCCTCCTCTTTTTTTCCCCTTAGAATTCCCCTCTTAGCAATCTATATATTTGGATTATAACATTGTTTTTGGATTACCATATTCATATTTATATACCCATAAGAGATTATTTATCTACATATTTACATCTTTATTCTGTCCTTCTTGTGTCTATGTTTCTTTAGTAATGGCGTTATGCCATTGGTACCATTTGTTCCATATTCTATAGTATTCTGTCTCTTCTTTTTCCTTAATCTCTTTTGTTAATCTGTCCATTTCAGTGCACTGTGCGATTTTATTTATTAATTCTTCTTCCAATGGGATTTTTTTCCTGTTTCCAGTTTTTTTGCGCACATTATCCGAGCTGCTGTTAGGATGTGTATCATCAGGTATTTTATTTCTTTAGGATATGTTTTGGTAAAGATTCCTAGCAGGAAGGTTTCTGGTTTCTTCTCTATTTGTAGCTTTGTTATTTGTTCCAACCATTTCTTAATATTAGACCAAAATTTCTTTGCTGTTGGGCACATTCACCATAGATGATAAAAGGTACCTTGTGATTTTTTGCATTTCCAACATAATGAACTGTTTTTCGGATGGATTTTTGCCAATCTTGTGGGCGACATATACCACCTATAAAACATCTTCAACTGGTTTTCCTTGTATGCCACTGCTAGTGTTAGTTTTGTATTCACTTGCCATAGTTTTTCCCACTTCTCCAAATCTATTGTATGTTTAAAGTTTTGCATCCATTTGAGTACACTTCACTGTTTCCTCCTCCATTTTGTATCGCAACAGAAATTTATAAATTTTACTAATTAATTTCTCTTCTAAGTCTAATATAATTTTATCTAGTTCTTGTTTCTCTATATATATTTCATACATTTTTGTGTGTTCCTTATGTTTAGATTGGATCTGTGTGAAAGTCCACCAGTCGATTTCTCTGTTTAGGTCTATTTCCAATTGTTGTTTGGTTTTCAATTTCCCTTGATATTCAATTAAGTCTTTATATCTAATTATATTTTTAGGTTCTGTTTAGGTTTTCTTACTTTTATTCCGGATAAAATGTAAAAATGTTTTTCTGTCTCTTGTTCCTGCACCAGATCCTTCTCTTATTCCTGTGCCAGTTTTTTAAATTGTTATTATTCAAATTATAAGAGTTCCGTTATAGTTTCCCTTTCTTTTCACCAAAGTCAAGCTGCCTGTAGACAAGAAGAAAAACCTCCTCCACAAAATCCCACGGCTATTATCTGTAGAGTTCACAATTTTCCATGCCAAAAAACAAGTTACAATGTTCCTTTTTGAACCAGAAGGTGTCTCTCTATAATCCACAATTTCCATTAGTCATGCAAGTATCCATTGTGTTTCAATTATATAACAGTCCAACTTGATTACTCTTCTTCTTCTTTTAATTTTAAAAATATCAAATCTTCTTTTTTAAAGTCCAGCTCAAATTTTAAAACTCTGTCCAATCTTTTCACCATGTCTCAAAATTTAGTTTTTTTAATTGGTTCTGTTCAAAAATTAGTTGTTTATCGGGTCTTTGTCTCTTTAAAGTTACATTTAAAATTTTCCATTTAAAATTTTGGTTGTCACTCACCCGGCTTCAAAGTGCTCCATTTCAATCCACTTTCCTCCTGTATATCTTTTAGCCCGGTTGTCCCAGCTTTGTGGCAGCCGCCATGGCTGCTGCCCCCCGCATCTGACACAGAGGGTTCCCTCTGACCTCCGAGGAACTTGCCTGTTCCTCTTGGTTGTCTGAGCACCTCTCTTTCTTCCCTGTCCCTGCAGGATGGTTCCAGTCCGAAGACCCATCGGCAGCGGTTTGGCAGCCGGGGTTTTTGTGGCGCTCATCAGAGCCCACTATTTCCCCGACTGTCTCGCCATGACGCCAAACCGGAAGTCATGAATGAAATATCTTGTGGATTTGTCCAGTTTGCTGTTGAGGTAGTAATTGTGGATTGCAGCTTCAAGGACCCCACACACACATATTACATTTTTTTCCCTAAATCTTAAATTTGGACAGCATAGCCTTTCAGACAGAAGGCAAGACTTCAAATAGTGAACACATTGCTATTCTAGTTGGACGCCAGGAATAATATCCTAAGTTTATTTATGTAGAACTTTTCCACTCCCATATTTCAAATGAGGTAAGTTTATTTCTTCCAGAGAATTTCTGGGATTGACTGGATCTGCACATAAGATCTATAAATAGAAAGACAAAAACTTTATGTCAGTCATTGACCTATAAAATATAGTCAGTAAAATGAACACACAAAGTATTCCCTAACAAGAACAATTAGTAAACATTTTGCTACACCTAATGTAACAAAGATACAAAATAGCCTTCAAGTATAATTTTAGCCTTAAGTATAATTTCCCTCTTTTAAAATATTTTATGTGTTTTAAGTATAACAATTTTAGGAATTCAACAGTGGTGGGATTCAGCCAGTTCGGTCTGGTTTGGGAGAACCAGTAGTACAAATTCTTTGTTGCCCAGCCCACCCCGCCTGCCCATCTCATCCACTCACTTGGCATAGCAGCAGCTGCTGCTCTCTGTCTGGCTCCTTAGCTTGCCTCGACCACACAGTCTCTGAGGGTGTTAAATGTGTTCAAGGATCGTGCCCAATAACTCCATAAGCAGGTATTCATTAAATCAGGTATTGTTTATTAATTAAGCATCTCATCATTACAGGTACAAGTCTGGAACTGAAGCAGGACCGCATGGCTGACCCTTAAGTACCCCCTGGGCGTGGCTAAGGTAAGGAGGGGTTATTGGATTAGGGTGGACCTTGGAGGCTGGCTTGTCCAGCCCCCCTGCCTCTAGCTCTGGATCAGAGGCAAGGCATTTATTCCTGACAAAACCCCCTCTAAATGCCTGGCCGAGGTGTTCTTGTGTGGTGCATACCTGAGGTGCCCTTTTCAGGAGGACACCTAATTTTGATGTTAAATACGTGTGCTGTTTATTTTGCAATGGTTTGGTTAGAATGTCCGCTGTTTGTTCTTCTGTGTCACAATGTATAACTCTTATGAATCCTATGCTTGCGAATTGTCTAACGTGTTTGTATTTTATGTCGATATGCCTCGACCTTTGACCCACTGCTTCAGCCTTAGATATTTCCATAGCGGCTTTATTGTCCTCGTGCATGATGATGGGATAGTTCGGTTCGGCCCATATGTCTGCGAGCAGGTCATCAAACCAGACCAGGTTGTTGGCGGCTTTGGACAAACAAATATATTCAGCCTCTGTTGTGGATGTGGCTACCAGATCCTGTTTGCCTGTGTACCAATGTACTGGGCTGTTGTTTAGAAAGAATACGTAACCTGAAGTACTCTTTCTGCATTTTACATCCCCAGCCCAGTCAGCGTCTGCATAGCACGTGAGTGTGGGTGTTGTGGTGTTTTCGGGTTCTAGTGATAGGCAAGCATCGGAGCTCTGCTTTAGGTACCTCAGTACCCTCTTGATGGCTTCCCAGTGGTACACAGTGGGTTTACCTACATGTCGTGATAGCAAGTTAACTGGCAGGGCGATGTCTGGCCTAGTCCAGTTCGCAATGTATAATAGGGATCCTATGGTGGATCTGTATAATGTGTTGTCCTTGAACGCCTCAGCCTCATTATACATGTCCTTCAAGAAGTCTGGTTGCATTGGTGTTTCACACCCCTTGGCGTTTGTCATGTTGCACTTATGTATTAGTTCCAAAATTTTGTCCTTCTGTGACAGTTGGAAACCTCTGCCAGTTTTTGTGATTTGCACTCCCAGGTATTTATCTACCTTACCCAATATTTTCAGTGTAAAATGTTTTCCTAGCTCACTGGCGAAGTCATTACATTTGCTAGACTGGCCACCGATATACAATATATCGTCCACGTATATCAAAACGTACTCGAGGGAACTGCCTGACTTCTTGGTGAAGAAGCAGTTGTCGGCCGAGGTGGCTGAGAATCCCATGGACTTCAATGTCTTGGATAGGCATTCGTACCAACGTTTCCCTGACTGTTTGAGTCCATACAAGCTCCGGTTTAGGATCCAGGTTTCTCCCTTCCTGGTGTTTTGGCTAGGTGGCGCTCTCACGTATATCTCTTTATCGAGCTCGGCGTGCAGATAAGCGGTTTGCATGTCGAATTGATGCACTTCTAACCCAAGTAGTGATGCAATGACCAACGCACATTTTACGCTTTCAGCCCTGACTGTGGGGGAGTACGTTTCCATGTAATCATCAGGGTACTTTTGGGCGAACCCTTGTGCCACCAGCCTAGCCTTGTAGAGTGCTTTGTTTCCCTCTAGTGTTTTAATTTTGTAGACCCACCTGGTGCCTATGGTCGTCTTTCCTATTGGGACTTTAGAGGGAGTGTATACGTTTAGTTCCCTCAGGCTGTCCATTTCCCTCTCCATGGCTTGTTCCCATTTTTCTCTTTCCTCATCTGGTAACTTCAGTACGTCCTCATATGTGTTGGGGGTTAGTTGGTTAGTGTGGAGGGACAACACGTAGTCCCCTAACCTTTCTGGCTTTTTGCCCCTGTTTGCCCTGATTGGCTTGTCGGGGGGTGTCTCTGTGTCATGCATGTACCTAGCTTCTCTCTCGGTGAGTGAGTCCACTTTGATGCATGGGTGGTTTTCCTTCCACCCCTTCACTGGTATTTCCTGTCTCTTGGGTTTGCTCTTTTCCTGCTCTCTACCCTTTCCTGTTTGGTGCTTTATCCCCCTTTGGTCATCCCCTGGTCCGTCCTTGCTAAGGGACACCTCGTTGAGGTGTATCTTGGACCAGTTGGCATTTTTGTGAAAGACAGCTGTTTGTGATATCACAAAATTGTTATTGCTGTCTATGAATCTATATCCCTTCGTTCCTGGTTCATACCCCATGAACCTCAGTCTTCTGGATACCCTTTCTCCCTTATGTCTCAATTGTTTGGGGATGTGCACATCTGCTGTGACCCCGAATATGTGTAAGTGTGACACCTCTGGTTTCCTTTGGTACATTAACTCGTATGGAGTTTTGTTTAGTACGCTGGTCCATAACCTGTTCAAAGTGTAGTTCGAATAAATGAGTGCTTCTGACCAGAAATGCTGCCCTAGGCCGGCATCCTCTAGTGCGCACCTCATCATGGTCTGCAGTTTTTCCGTTCTGCAACGCCATTTTGAAAGGCGGAAAATGGAGAAGTCGTGTAGTGGACTATCCCGCGTGTCTTTAGCCATTGCGAGAAGTCACTTGACAAAAATTCAGACCCCCGGTCTGTCATTATTTGCCTGATCTTGGTATCATGTTGTGTCTTCACCCTTGCGTAGAATTCCTTAAATTTTTGGAATACTTTGCTCTTGTGTTTTAGCGTGTATACGAAGCCATAGCAGCTGAAATCATCCACTATGGTCAGGAAGTACCTCTTCCTATATTTGATGGAGGGTCTTAGTGGCCCCACTAGGTCCATATGTATGAGTTGGAAGATTGAATTAGTTGTGCGCACTGACTTTTTGGGCCTTGGTTTAGTTTTTAATTTAGAGCTCTTACAAATAGAACACTCGAGATAGTTCTCACAATCCTTTATTTTTACACCTTCAGAGCATTCCATCATTTTCTGCACCACAGGGAAACTAATGTGTCCTAGTCTTCTGTGTAACAGGTGGGCACAGTTGTCATGCATTGGCTTCCCTATCGCTGGCTTTCCTTCCCTGTGAGTCCCCCGCTCACTTGTATTATCAGTGGTGTGTGCGTGACTAACCCCCTCTACTTCCCCACTTGTGTAGTCTGGGTTGTCGGGTTTGACCTTCTGGTGATTGTTTACCTCTGGCTGCTTGTCCCTGACTGGTTGGAAGAATGGCAGTTCCCCACTGATTACTACTTTCCCTATTCTTTTGCCCCCTCTAGTTACCTGCGCCTTTCCTTCTTTGAATGTCACCTCGACATTGTTGTCCTTGCTTAGTTTTAGAGTGGCAAGGATGTTATAGGGTATATTTGGCACTAATAGTACTCCTTGTACTACTCCTACCCCTGGCACGTGTGCGTTACCTTTACCTGTTACTTGCACATTGTTCTGGTTAGCCACTTTTATTATAAAACTCTCTTCTGTAAATGAGGTTAGCAAGTTACGGTCATAAGTGGTATGGTTTGTGGCCCCTGAGTCCAGCAGCCATGTGCCTTCCTCCCTGTCCTGGCCTATGTGTCGCTCTTGATCTCCTATGCCATACAGTGATCCAGTCTGGCTCTCCCTGGAGCTGTCCCTGTGGTTTCTCCTGTCCCTGGGGCTAGGGGAATCCCTACGCCTGTGTCTGTCCTCTGGTGAGCGTCCGCTAGTGTGCCTTGCCCTTTGTTCTGGTCTGTCCCTTCTATGTGACCTATCCCTGTCCCCTGTGTTTCTAGGGCAGTCCCTTTTGTAATGATTTCTTGACCCGCATATGTAGCACTCTGCGTTACTGTAGTTCCTACCCTGTGGCTCAGCCTTTCTGCTGGGACTTTGCTCCCTGCGGCTTAGTGAGCGGTCTTTCCTGATGCTGTCTTCAGCTATTAGTTTACTTGTTAGTAATTCCAGTGAGAGTTTCCCTGACCCTAGGTTGTCTATCTGCGTGATAAATGTGTCCCAACTGGGGTCTAAGGAGTTTACAATGATGCTTATCATGGTCCTCTCACTTATGACCTCCCCCCTTTGTGTTAGCTGAGCTCTGGTGGTATTTAGAGACAATAAATGCTCGCTCATTGGGGTCCCTGCTTTAAGTTTGGTGGCGTAGAATTCCCTGGATAACCTGGTGGTGCTTGCTACGCTTTGGCAGTAAAATAGTTTGTGCATCCTCTGTATTACCTCCAGAGCAGTCAAGTGGTGGTTAATGCTGGGGTAAATACTGGGGGTAATGCTGGCAATGACAATACAGTATGCTTTATGGTGGATGCAATTTAATTCAAAAGTCCAGGGTTTTTCTGGAGGGTCTATGACTAGGGATAATAGACCTTCCTTTAGCAGGGTGACCTGGAGTTGCTGGTTCCAGTCCAGGAAATTCTCCCCATCCAGTCTTAGTTTGGGAAAGTCACTTGGCAAAGTCCCTGAATTGTAAGTTAAATTACTTACATTATGTCGCTGTCCATGGTTCCTCACGTAAGGATACTCACAATAAGGCAGAGGAACGACTGTGGCAAGTCTGAACTGACTTGTCTCTATGTGCTTGCGTCGGTGTAGCTCTATGTCTTGTTCCGTTTCTCTTACAGGGATGCATTGCGCATGCGTGAGGTTCATTTCTGCCCAGCCGCCGTGGAGTGAGGAGCTCGTCCCCGCAGCTCCCGGGTGAAGGCCCCAACCTTCCGGATGGGCCTTTGGTTCCTTCTTGGTCGGCCTCGCTTGCTCGGGATCGTCGCGGATCGTCGCCTGGAGCCTCGGGAAGTGGTGAGGATCGTCGGTGGATGTCGGGAGTCCCGTTGGGGCCGCGAATGGTCCCGGATGGCCCAGCCTTGTGTGGGTGTCGCCTCCGGGTGTCGGGCCGAGTCCCCTGCCCGCCAATGGACGTCCCCTGCCTGCGGATGGCCCCGTGGGCCATGGATCTGGTCCTGGTCGTCGGTCCGGTGAGTAGTCCCATCGCCTTCGGTGTCCCGTTTTTATGGGGAGGCTCCTTGGGAGCTCTGGGTGGTCCTGGGGCCATGCGGTAGCGGTCAGTTCCCCAGGGTGGCTGCCGGTGTTGGCCCTCTTCGCGCTAGGGTCCCCTCTGCATTTTGGCCTAGCACCGGGGTGCGTGTTCGGTAATTTCATCTTATCCCCCAGGGCTGCGGTGATTAGTTCGATGGCTTGGTTGACCTCGGGCTCGGTAGGCGGGCCTGTAGGTTTTGGCTTTGGGCTTTCTTGTTTTTTGTAATAGTTTTGGTCGGCTACTTTTGGGTAGGCCCCGATTCCCGCCATGAGATTTAAATCTCGGGAATCTATTGGTGGGTGGTCGGCCATTTTTGATGATGTCGCCTCCCAAGATGGCCGCCGTAAAAAGGGCGCGAAGTCTCCTTCGGCCTTTTCGGTGGGTTTCTGGTGGGGGAAGTCCTCCCTTACCGCATCTTCGTCGCTGTAGTCGGATTCGTCTTCATCTTCCTCACTCGCTGCTTCGCAGCCTTTGACCAGGCTTCGGAGTTCCGCGATGAGGTCGGTGTTGCTTTGTGACGAATCTATCAGCTCCAGAAGTTTTACTTTTAGGTCGTGTTTTTCTCCTTTTGAGGTCTCGTGTTTCTTCCACCCCTCGTCGCTTCTGGCCGGGGTGCATGGGTGGTGGAGTAGGCCGCTCGCCTCGGGTGCCTCTCCTTGCGTGGTTTCGGGTTGGGCAGGCCGTCCTGCCATCTTCTTGGTGAATGCCCTGGTATTCACCCTGTCTGTCGCGGTCCTTTGCATGTTGTGGAGTATTAGGATTGGGCTGTCAAACCATCCTCTGCTACCATATTGTTAAACGTGTTCAAGGATCGTGCCCAATAACTCCATAAGCAGGTATTCATTAAATCAGATATTGTTTATTAATTAAGCATCTCATCATTACAGGTACAAGTCTGGAACTGAAGCAGGACCGCATGGCTGACCCTTAAGTACCCCCTGGGCGTGGCTAAGGTAAGGAGGGGTTATTGGATTAGGGTGGACCTTGGAGGCTGGCTTGTCCAGCCCCCCTGCCTCTAGCTCTGGATCAGAGGCAAGGCATTTATTCCTGACAGAGGGCCAGCCAGCTTGCCTGCCTTCGGCTGCATCCCATGCAGCACTCTCCGCATGGCCCAGCTAAGCTGCCCTGATCTGCCTGGCAGCCTGGGTGAGCCTGCAAGCAGCAAGGGCCGAATCCCAGCCTACCTGCTTTCCATGTGGCCCAGCCAGCTTGCCTGCCTCTGCGCCTTGCTGCTTGCCTGCCTTCACTGGAGCTACCATGTCGGCCGCATGGCCCAGCTGATCTCTGTGCCTGGCCTGCTATGCTCACCGAGGCTGCCCTCAAATGTAAGCCCGTGGGCCTGAGAGGAAGGGTCAGCTGGCAGAGGGATGATGCAATTGGCATAGCCTCATGCTCCCTGGTTGCCCCCCCCGCATCCCCCCAGCAAGTGAGCCCCAGCAGCTGCAAGAATCTGGGCAGGGGATGAGATGTGGACTGATGGGGAGCTAAGCGGCGATGGCTCAGCCCTGGCTGGCTCGCCTTCCCCTCTGCCACCAGCCCTGGGAGGAAAGTAAGGTTGAAGCCAGTTGGACAAGCTGAACCGCTGCCTAGCCCAGAGCTGCTGGCAGGGTGGGTGAGGCTGCAGCGCATACCTCACTTGAAGTTTCCAGCCATTTGTTTAAAAATGTTCCCCAAAGAGGGAGGGGAGGAAGTCCCCGCCCACCGGAGATTGCCATTCAGGGTGGGGAACCTGCAGGGGCCTGCCTGGGAGCCTGCAAATGGACCAGTGGAGCCGAGCAGCTGGGACGCTGCTGATGATTATCCAGTTTTTTCTGCCCGGAAAAATATCCAAGGCAGGAAAAGAAAAAAAGAAAAAAAAAGGAAGAAGGAATTAAAAACAGGAACAGAGAAATAATATTTCCCCAATTGTTCACAGCTTGAGCAACTTTGGGAAAATGGGAAAGTTCCCACTTTCTCTGTTGGTGGGAGTCAACCACCTTTCAATTTGATCAGCTGGGAGGCTGCTCCCCCACCACTCAGGCCGTTTTTAGACTGGAGAGCTTCCTGCAAACTCCTGCAGCAACCACCATTTCCTTCACTTACCTGCTTTCCAGCTCAGTTCTCTGGCAAGCAGGGCAACAAAAGAAGACTATGTGACTACAACTTTTTAAAAAAAACTTCAGTCAGACCTTCCAACTTCATGATATCTCCCCCCCCCACGCCCACGCCCCCCCTCCAGTTGGAAGGTCTGACTGAAGGTTTCTTTTTAAACTGGTAGTCACATGGTTTTATTTTGTTGCCCTGCTAGCAAGAGAATGGAGCTGGAAAGCAGGTTAGTGAGGAAATGCTGATTGCTCTGGACTAGTGTGGAAGTGGAGATTTTGCATTATGATTGCTCATAAGTAAGTAGGAACCAGTAAAAAGGAATGGAAAAATCCTTATCTGTGGATCAGTGTTTCTCAGTCTTGGCAATTTAAAGATGGGTGAACTTCATGCTGCCTGGGGAATTCTGGGAATTGAAGTCCATTCACCTTAAAGTTGCCAAAGTTGAGAAGCATGGTTCTACACTAGAGTTTAGGATTTTCCATTCCTGTTATAGTAGTATTGTAGGAAGTTAGCACCCACCCCTTTCCTGGAAGAGTGAAATATTTTAGGAAATATTAAAAAGGCAGAATATTATATTTCCCTGGATGAGAAATATGAGAAGCATATTTTACAGACAAAGCAGCTCCCACCTTCCTGCCCCACACCCTTTGTCAATGGGCCATTAAGGCCTGGGCCAGTCTATTCTACATAACAAAGATCTGCCTCCTTCAGGCAGAGCCATAGTAGGAATTGCCAAAAATGGGATTAGCCCTCTACACAATAGCAGCAGAAACTCACCACATGGCACCTGGGAAGATTGCATCAGCCGGCAAGGCTAGCTAAACCCCCACCCCCTGGGAGTCTGACAACCAATCAGGATACTCTTTCGGGGCCCCAAGAAATGCAGAGCCAGAGAGAGCATAAAAACCCGAGGATTTACTGTATCTGCCCCTTTTCTGTTCAGGAACTCAAGCCATGTGATCCTGTCCACCATTAAACCATCTTTCCAAGCAGTCTCCATGTTTCCAGTGTCTGTTTTCCCCACTTGGAGCAGAACCTAGAAGGATGTTTCTTCCAACAGTATAAAGTAATTTATAGTAATTAAATAGTAATTAAAGCAATATGAACCATTACTGGACTTTTTGTGAGAAACAAATTAAACGTTGATCTGTGCTTTGATGATTAGATATGGGATTATGGAAATAATATAGACAAATGTTAATCATAGAGTAAGAGTTTGATATATTTTGTACTTATATTTGTGTAGGAAGTTAGCACCCACCCCTCTCCTGGAAGAGTGAAATATTTTAGGAAATATGAAAAAGGCAGAATATTATACTTCCCTGGGAGAAGCATGTTCCCTGGGAGAAGCAGCTCCCACCTTCCTGCCCCCCACCCTTTGTTAATGGGACAGAGGCAGAAACCCAATCCTTTGTCAAAGGACATTTGCAACACAATAGCAACAGAAACTAACACAATGGGACCCATCTAGACGAGGCTCACCACATGGCACCTGGGAAGATTGCATCAGCCAGCAAGACCCCCACCCCCTGGGAGTCTGACAACCAATCAGGATACTTTTTTGTGGCCCCAAGAAATGCAGAGCCAGAGAGAGCATAAAAACCCGAGGATTTACTGTATCTGCCCTTTTCTGTTCAGGAACTCAAGCCATGTGATCCTGTCCACCATTAAACCATCTTTCCAAGCAGTCTCCATGTTTCCAGTGTCTGTTTTCCCCACTTGGAGCAGAACCTAGAAGGATATTTCTTCCAACAGGCACAGACACTGTGAATAATTTCTCCCCAAGTTCTAAAGCAGCTCTTGGAATTTGAATCTGAAAACCTGCACATTCTAGTATAAAGTATCTTGGGGAATCATAACCAACCTCTAATCTTTTTATATTTGGAAAAAAAGATGTGGAGTTTAATAGGGCATAACTAATGAAGAATTATCTATATGTATTTCCAGTAAAGGTCAATGTTATAGAATTAGCATTAATTTATAATATTCTTTTGTAATTATTTACTATATTTCTAGCAATGTTCTGTGTCAGGAAAAGCATTGAGAGGTTGTGTTCCATATGGATTTCATTGATTTATCAGATCCATATTTTAATTTTGAAAATAAAGGCACTGGTATCTTATTATTTAGCAAGCAGTAGTGTAGCAAAATATATAAAACAGTAGTTTCAAAATACATGACCTAAATAGGTGGCCAGATGGCATGCAATTTTTAACAGCCATTATCTCTCAACAACAGCTGATGAGGATGCTGAGAAAAAAAATTGGTGTACTTATTTCTAGCTAAATAGGAGTTGATGACTGCCAAAGTACTTTTGAAAGTCTATTCCTTGCACTTGGAAATAAGCATATTCATAACTTTTGCTGACACGTAAGAGTATATTTTAGAAACCCATAATTTCTCCTGCAGTTTTTTCAAGGCTACCAGGAAATGTAGTACTTCACAGCTACATATATTTTCAAGGATAAATAGAAGAGCAATTTGCCATTTGTATTAAATTAAATCAGACTTTCAGTTCAATCAAAACAGCTTGCAGCTGAATGTAATAATGTGGTTTTCCTGACAGAAAAATTGAAGCTCTTCAGAAAAGTCCCTGCTGATATTCAGCATGGTATAGCCTTCACTAGCCATTTCTTGCTCTCTTTGGATGTTTTAAAATTTGGTAAATTGAGAGGGGAGGAAGAGGAAAAAGGACGAGCCAAGAAAGTAAAGCACAAAGAAGCATTTTAAGTGGTGTTTTACGAGGACAATAAAGTAAAATGCAACATGCAGCTGAATGGAATGAGTATGCTGATTCTAAAGCTACCTACTTAAATTCTCATTCAGTTTTTCTCTGTGTCAGAGACTAAAAAGTATTGTTGGAGCACTGAATGAAAAATCAAACACAGCAAGTCTGGCAAGTTGTACTAATAGAAACAACTTGTTTTTTTCTTCAAGTGGCTGTTGGAAAAGTCTTCTAGATGCATGACTGAGAATCTCCTTTCTACGATTCTTTTGACCTGGAAGGCGTGTAATAATGAGTATCTCAAAGGCATGTCATGAGGATAATAGAACAAAGGATTATGAAAAAAAAATATTTTACTTCAGCGAGTGAAAAAAAGACCCATATCAGCAACAGCTTGTCAAAGCTTTGCGTGTATGTGCAAGAGAAAACAATATGCACAGCCAGAGGAAAGCTTTATTGAGCTGTTCACCCAGCTGAACAGGCAAGTCACATTTTAAACTGAGAATGATTTTTGCCTGCTTAGTCATATGATGAAAGTTGCAGTGGAGAAGGATCTGTGTCTATCAGAAAAAAAAGTGTAATCCAATTCTTTTGGATTATGTATTCTCCAAACATCTTTTAATTCCATATCTTCTTTCATGTCGAAAAAGGTCTGTGGTAATCTGATCCTAGACTTTGCCAAACTCTTTTTATCTAATTTAGAATCGATTACTCCATTCCAGTCTCCCATAATTAAAATAGATCTGTAATCCCATTGCAGTATTTTAGTATGTAACATCTTATAGAAATGGGGCGTTGGTCCTACCTGATACGCCCCTTCTCGTTGAGTGGAGACAGCAGCCAGACGTGGGTTGTGCTCATTGGTCAGAGGATGGACTGAGCCTGGAATTCTTTTAAAATCCGCCCCCTGTTGCTAGGGCTCCCAGCTTTTGTCGAAAGAATATCCAGACTCGGTGTGTGGAAAGAAAAAACAGTAACAACAAATCAATAATACAAATAACATAGATGACCAGACTGAAAACCCTAGGGTGGGGCTGGCTGCTGTCTCCACTCAACGAGAAGGGGCGTATCAGGTAGGACCAACGCCCCTTCTCCCTTGAGGGTGGAGACAGCAGCCAGACGTGGGACATACCAAAGATCACTGTCCCATTTCACGGGCGGGGACAGTCTGGGCAGAACACCCCTCCCGGGTCTCAACACGGCGTAATACCCTTCTCCCAAAATCAGCCTCCGCAGAGGCGAACTTATCCAGTTTATAGTGTCTGATAAACGGGGAAGGAGATGTCCAAGTCGCCGCCCTGCAGATCTCGTCCAAAGAGGCGTTCGAAGACCAAGCTGCCGTGGTCGCCGCACTCCTGGTAGAATGGGCTGTGACCTTGGAAGGAAGAGGCAAAGACCGAAGTTCGTATGCAGTCGCAATCGTTGTTCTGATCCAACGCCCCACCGTGGAAGAAGTAACCCGTTGACCTAAAGAAGGTAGAAATGAAATAAACAGTGATTCTGTTCGTCGAATAGCCGCAGTCCTCTGGATGTAGAGTTCGAGCGCCCGGCGGACATCCAGGGTGTGTAACCGGCTCTCCAATGGGTTGGAAGGACATGGATAGAAATCTGGAAGAACCAGTTCCTGCAAACGATGGAAGGGAGAGTTAAACTTAGTCACAAATGTCGGGTCCAACCTGAGGACCACATGATCCCCATGGAAAACACATAAATCCTCCCTAGTGAAGAGCGCTGCTAGTTCGGAAATTCTGCGCGCTGAAGTGATAGCCACTAAAAAGGCTACTTTGCCGGATAACAGACGTAAGCTGACAGAAGCAAGAGGTTCGTATGGTGATTCCATAAGGGAATCCAGCACCAGGACGAGATCCCAGGAAGGATATCGATGTAGTACGGGAGGACAGAGGTTGGTTGCCCCACGGAGAAACCGTCGGATCAGAGGCTGCTGGGACAACGAATGAACCAAATTATATGTCAAAATAGAAGAAATAGCAGCCACATGTCTCCGGAGAGTGTTTGGAGACAGCCCTTTGTCCAAACCCGACTGTAGAAAACGAAGGACCTGTAAGATGGAAGCCTGAAGGGGGGAAAACCCCTGAGTCTTACACCAAGAAGCAAAAGACCGCCAAGTGGCGGAATAAATCCGTTGGGTAGATGACCTCCGAGATGCCTGGATGGTATGAATTATATCAGAAGGGATGAGGTCCCGCTGTAGAGCTTCCCACTCAACCACCAGGCGGTCATCTGAAGCCACTGAGGGTCCGGATGTAGGATTGCCCCTTGGCTGAGGCAATCTGGAGTACAAGGAATCCTCCAAGGAGGGGACACAGAGAGATGCATCAGGTCCGCAAACCACGACCTCCTTGCCCAGTGTGGAGCCACCAGGATGATCTCTGCCTGTTCCAGAAGTAGTTTCCGAATTACCCTCGGAATGAGGGGAAAGGGCGTAAAGGCGTAAAGTAGGCCCTGTGGCCAAGGAGAGCGCAGGGCGTCCACCGCTTCCGCTTGATTGGAGGGAAAACGGGAAAAGAAGTGAGGTAACTTGTTGTTCTGGTGGGATGCAAACAGATCTACCTGCGGACAGCCGAAGCGAGCAGTTAACCCCTGGAAAAGGAGAGGATGCAGGCTCCACTCTCCATGGTCCACCTGTTGGCGGCTCAACCAGTCTGCTGTCACGTTCAAGACCCCCGAGATGTGGTCCGCCTTCAAGGAGGCCAGATGTTTCTCCGCCCAAAGGCCTAGTCTTTTTGCCTCCCGCATCAGTGAAAGGGACCTGGTGCCGCCTTGGCGATTGACGTGCGCCTTGGCAGAGGTGTTGTCGGTGAGGATCAACACGTGCTTGCCGGAAACCAGAAGTTTGAAGGCTCGAAGCGCCAGGTAAATTGCTCGCAGCTCCAGCCAATTGATGCTGCGGGTAGTTTCTACATTGGACCACGTACCTTGTGCGATCTGATTTCCACAGTGGGCTCCCCATCTGAATGTGCTGGCATCGGTGGTCACTGTTACCCACTGAGGGTCCAGGAACAGACAGCCCTTGGAGAGCATTGGAGAGAGTCACCAGCGAAGGGAGGAAAGCACCTCCCTTGGAACCGCCACCTTGGTGAGAGAGGATCCCCTGCCCGTTCTCTGAAAAGGCAAGAGAAACCATTGGAGGTCTCTAAGGTGTAACCTGGCCCAGGGAACAATCGAGATGGCCGAGACCATCTTGCCTAGGAGTTTGGAAAGAAATAAAGGGGAAGCCCTCTTATCCTTCCGGACTTTAGCTACCATGGATCTCAACGCGGCTTGCCGATCCGGGGAGAGAAAAACTCTACCCTGTTCCGAATCAATAATAGCCCCCAAATGAAGGATCCTAGTCGAGGGATTTAGGTGGCTTTTCTCTACATTAACAGAGAAGCCGTGCGACACTAGCATCTGAATTGTAAGGCGGAGATCAGACATGGCCTGCTGATAGGAGGATGACAAAAGGAGGATGTCGTCCAGGTAACACTGGAGACGAACGGCTTGGAGCCTGAGACGGGCCGCCAAGGCTGCCAAAATCTTAGTGAAGCTACGGGGAGCCGAGGAAAGGCCAAAGGGTAAGGCTGTGTACTGGTAGTGAACACCAGCATAACAAAAACGGAGGAACTTCCTATGGGTAGGGCGAATGGGGACATGGAGGTAAGCCTCCGTGAGATCTATTGAGCAGAGGAGATCGCCCCTCCGTACACCGTCTAAGATTGAACGCAAGGATTGCATTTTGAACCTTCTATAGATTACAAACCGGTTCAAACGTTTAAGGTCCAGAATAGGTCTCCACCCACCCGATGACTTAGGGACTAAGAAGACCCGAGAGTAAAACCCCTGTCCCACCTGATCACAAGGCACACGTTGAATGGCCTTGATGGCCAGCAGATGGTTGATAGCCGCCTCCATGAGGGATCTACGCTTGGCTATCTGGGACAGGGGACAGCGAGTAAAAGACAAAGGGGGGGTGGAAAGAAATTCAATGGCCAATCCCGATGAAATAGAGGCCAGGTCCCAGCAATCCGAAGTAGTACTCTCCCAAGTGTTGGCGAAGAGGCCCAATCTGCCGCCAATGGGAGGATCACAGGCACTACTAACGACGGCGATGGATGAAACGACCTCCTCCCCCTCGAAAGGGCCGCCGGGAACCAAAGGCCCTCCCCCTGGAGGGTCTGTCCTGAAAATTCCTCTGTGTAGGGCCTAGATACCCCGTCTGGAAGTTACCCATGGAACGGGAGGAGCCCAAACCGCCCTCTGAGGACCTCATTGGGGGGCGTGGACCATATGGGGAGAAACGGGGTTCCCCTCTCCGAAAAACAGCAGGCAAGATCTTTCGTTTGTCCTTGGTTTCAATGAGAAACTTGTCCAAGGCATCACCAAACAACTTCGTGCCCGAAAAGGGAACAGAGGCTAGGCGCCACTTGTGTCTGGCATCCGCCTGCCAGTGGCGAAGCCAGACCAGGCGGTGAGCGGCAACAGCGGAGGCCATGGATTTAGCCGCAAACCGTGTAGCGTTTAAAGTGGCATCCACAGAAAATTGCACCGCAGCCACAATCTTGTTGAGGTCCTGTTTCAACCTCGAGTCCTCAGAGGCCATCTTTTCTTGTAGCTGGCGAAGCCAGAGAAGTGTGGTCCGATTAAAGAAAGAGGCTGTGGCTGCCGACTTAATGGCCCATGCTGCCCCCAGGTGGGCCCTCTGCAGGACCTGTTCAGCTCTGCGTTCTTCCGGCCTTAGACCTTCCTCCGGATCCCCTGGCAGAGAAGATGCTGTAAGCAAAGCTGCCACAGGGGCGTCAATAGAAGGTGTCTGCAATAGGGACTCAAGGTCAGGGGAAACAATGAAATTTTTCTTGTCTGTGGAGGATGGCATAGGAGTTGAAGATGGTGCAGACCATTGTTTATGTATGACCTCCAGAAAGAGAGGAGGTGTAGGGATTGCTGTTATCGGTTTAGGTTGCTCAGCAAACAACGGGTTCAAGGAGCCTGCCGAAGAGGTAGGTTCCGGGGGGTTAGAGGGGCCCAATAGGGCCACATTTACCGCCTTGAACAATAGAGACTTAAATAAATTCTGAGGGAACAGGCCTGTAAAGGCGGGTTGATCTGGAGGTAAACCCTCATCCTCCGATAAGTCTGGTTCTAGGTCTGTCGCACCAACCTGAAGGGAGTGGTCGCTGACACATGAAATGGCAGGGGAGTCAGATCCCGTTAGTGAAATTGCATCCTCCATATTAAAATCGTCCTCAGGCTCCTCATCGGCCTCAAGGATGGACTGGGTGGGGGGAGGGTTAGGAGTGGGAAACCCCCGCTCTGCCAGGGATTGTTGCACAGCCATAGAAATCATGCGCTGAATGTCCTCAGGGCGCCAATAAGCCTGGGTTTGGTCGCCAGCCGGCCCGACCTCTGTAGAGGTACGGACCGGAACAGAAATTGGAGGAGCCTGAAGCCCCAAAGGAGAGGGAGCGTAAGACTCCACAGGAGGAACCATGACTCTGGTTGAAGAAGAACCCCAAATATCAGTGGATTCAGCAGACAATTGGAAATCTTGCAGAGACACCTGATCAGAAGTGGCAGAGGACACTCGTTTGGGTCCGCCAGAAATAGACGTGGGCCCCTTAGGGTGCACCAGGTCTAATCCCGAAGCTTCCCTACGTTGGTTGGTAGGGGGCTTGTCTTGCCCAACCCCTTTAGTGGGGGTCTTGGCTGAACCCCTAGAACCCGTGGCCGGGCCAGGCGCCTTGTGAGCTGGTGCGTGGCCTTCCTTAGTCGTGGCCATAGACTGCGCCCTCACTGTGGCCCTACGGCCATGTCTAGATTTGGCCAAAGATTTGGGCATAATGAGTTTGATTGGATTATAATGTAATTATTCAAGGCAGATAGCTCAGGGGTATCAGATATTTGTTTTGGCTGGCAAAATGGCTGTAAGGGAAGGAAGGGCACAGTTGGTCAGACTGGAGGCCCTGAGAAAGCGCAGGCAATTTTTGGCACCTCAATTGATGAAGGGCACTAAGGGAGCGATAAGATAAACAAAAACTCCTCTGTGCCTGTTGTAGCTCTCCCCTGTTAAATCTAGCAGCGCCTGAGAGCCTCGTAAATAAAAGCCCCAGCTGGGAGAGGACAGGGCAAGCAGCCGAAGCCACGCGTCGGCAAAAGGCACTGGAGGGAAGCGCCCAGCAGCTGAAATCAATTAACGCTGGGCGCAGAGAACAGCAAGGAAGCGCGAGACTTCTCTGCCCTGTCAATCTTAATTATGAGGCTTGTTAGCGTGGCGAGGCTAGCGTGGCGAGGCTCTTGACAATATATCGAGCTGAAATAGCTTCCAAACCTTGTTCCGGTCTGATTGGGATAATCAGAAGCCGGACAAGCCACAGAGCCGACAAGCGGCTATATTGGTGAGTACAAGACTCTCTTAGGGACAGAAATAGGCTCACAGTTAATTGGAGACAAAATGGCCGCCAGACAGCAAATGGAGGGGGCGCGAAAGCTCCACTGTTTAATTTTAAATGAAAGGCCAAACCGGATGGCTGAAGGGCAGGTAACACCCCTACCCACAGGAGCGTTAAGCTCCACTAAATAAGGAAAAATACTTACTGACAGTATAAATGTTGGAGATGGAATGAAATAAGAGGAGAGAGGAAAGAAGCCTCAGAATTTGAGGAAAAACTCTGAGAGGCCTGGAGTATCAAATCCGAATCAGAATGCCTAGAATAGTCAAATCAGTCCAATAGTCAAACCTGAGAATCAAATTGAAAGGAATAGCTCTAAAAACCAAAGTTCACTAGAGCCACAATCCACACAACTGTCCAGTCTGATGACTGAGCAAAAAGCTGGGAGCCCTAGCAACAGGGGGCGGATTTTAAAAGAATTCCAGGCTCAGTCCATCCTCTGACCAATGAGCACAACCCACGTCTGGCTGCTGTCTCCACCCTCAAGGGAGAAAATCCTGTTGTTGATTGGGAGCATAAATTCCAATCAGAAGAATTTGGCTATTTGCTGTAAGCAATTCAATTGCTACAAACCTACCATCTTCATCTGCTTCTATAACTTTAGCTGTTAACTTTTTATTTACATAAATAACCACACCATTCTTTTTTTGCGAAGTTGAAGATATAAAATGTGTTCCTAGTTTGGAGTTTATCAAATATTTTTGATCTTGAGTTGTGATATGCGTTTCTTGTAAACAAATTATATCATTATTAAATTGTTTCAAATATGTAAATAATTTCTTCCTTTTCTGTGCTGAATTCAACCCATTAACATTCCAAGATAAACACTTAAAGGTCATCTCCCTCTTTCTGGAGCAAAGAGCAGAATAATTGAAGATCATCTGAAAGCTTCGATCTCGCTCCCCCCATGGCTCCAATCTCTTGTGCAGTACTCTTAACTGCCTCCTTGTCTTGTCTTTCCTGTTGTTGTTGTTGCTTTTGTTTAAGTAACTTAGATTGAGCTCGAGTTATACGTTGATCCTTAACTTCGATCATCCGAGCCGGGTCCAAGATTGGAGAAGATTCCAGCAAAGGCTCATCCAAAAAACCTCCTTCTGCGCCTTGCAGAGGTTGCTTCTCTTCACTCTCCTTAATCTCCAAAACTGTAGATGTGCGTGGAGATGGTGTTCTTTCCTTAAAAATAGTAGTGTAGAAGTGCTGTGCCTTCTCCACGGTGTTCAAACGATATCTTTCTCCCTTATATCTAAAAATTATACCAACTGGGGCGTCCCACCGGAAAGGTATCTGTAAATTTTGCAATTCCTTAACAAGAAAGCCAAATTCTTTTCTAGCTTTCAGCATTTTAGGAGGTAATTCTTTATAAATTCCAATTCGTGAGCCCCCCACTTGCACAGAAGTGTAAAAGGATTTTTGCAGGATATCGTTTCTTATTTCTCTATCTGTAAAATATATGACCACATCTCTAGGTAATTGTCTTTGTCTGGCCACCCAGGAATTCACTCTATAAATTTTGTCTATTTTGTGGAAAACCACATCTGGATTAACTTGTATAATCTTGGCCAGGGCCTCAGAACAAACTTGTCTCAAATCCTGTCTTTCCTCCTCTCGAATTCCTCAAAGCCGTATGGCAAACTCCATTGCCCTGAATTGTACCATAACAATCTCGTTTTCAACTCTTTGCATTTTATTGTCAACATCAGCAATTTTATAATCATTGTCTTTCATCTTAACATTAACTTCTGATTTAAGTTCTTCAACTTTAAAATCAACTTTCCCAATAAATTCTGCCAGGCCAGATGCCACTTCTGATATTTTTTTGGTCACCTTGTTTTGGTTCTGTTTCACCATATCTTTAACTTCATTAATTTCCTGGATAAATTCCTGATGTGATTTTTGAAGTTTATCATCTATCTCCTGTTGAGATTTTTGAAATTTATCATCCAAAGTTTTAGAAATAAATTCTTTTAAATCTCCCACATCAAATTCTTTTTTCTGAGTCTGTAGCTGTTGAGCAGGGGGAAGCTGCGTTTCATGTTTGTGTGTGGGGGATCCCCCCCTGTTGCCTTCCCTTCCTGCTTCTTTGAAGCCATCCTGCCACGTAGTCTAGTTTTTCTAAAGAGGGAAGTTCCTTTTCCTTTCCCTCCTGCACAAAGACTTCTAAAAAAGTCCCCCAGATTTGATCAAATAAAAGCTGAAGTAAAGCAAAGTCAAGTATTGAAAAGGGAGAAATTTTTCACTTGTTTCTCTTATTACAAACAAGGCAACTTTGTAGCAACTTGGTAACTTTGTAACAAAGCAAGATAACTTCACCAATCCACACTCGCTGGCTCGTTAACTCTGAGGCTGAGCGCCATGTTTTTTCAAAGCACTTTCACTCATTCGCATTTTTCTCAATTTAAAAAGTCAACAAAGCGCCAATACTTGCGTTTCCTAGTTTCAGGGTTCAGGTAGTTTCGCTGTTTATTAAAGCTGGTTCTTTCGCTTTGAGTTTCCTGCAGCCGGCTTGTTCTGCAAAAGCAGAATCGTCCCACGTCGCCCGGAGTTTCAGCAGGTTGGGAGGGAGCCGCGCCTGTTCTCTCCCCAGAAACAATTCCCTGGGGGGTTACAGGGGCTCGACCTGTGCCCTGCGATCTCTGCTTCAAGAATCCTGAGGATTTTGAAGTTTTCGAGCCGCTTCTGGGTCGCGAAGCGGCTCTACAGGCGGCGGGGCTGGCGGAGCTTCAAAAGGCGCTGCCGTCACCGAAGACAAGGAAACCGGAAGTCAACAGAACTTAAAAAGCATTTGAAAGAATTTTTTGAAATAAATTTGAATAAAGGTACCCCAATTGAAATTGTGTGGGACGCAAGTAAACCTTATATGAGAGGGGTACTTATTTATATGAATTCTAAACATAGACTGTTTCGACAAAAGAAAAGATCTGAACTGGAAATAGAAATAAAGAATAAAGAACAGTTACTCATTAAAAATCCAACAGATGAAAGAATACGTAGTGCTATAAAACTTTTGAAAGACCAATTTCAAATGCTTATGGCGGAACAAGTTGCAACAAACTTACAATATGCGAAGCATAACACATTTTGTAACGCTAATAAACCGGGCAGATGGTTGGCTTACACATTGAGGAAAAAACAAAGTATACGGACTATTGACAGTATTGATATTGGAGGGAAAGAAATTTTCCAACAAAAATTAATTAAAGAAGCTTTTGTGGACTATTATACCAAACTATATGCCAAAGAGGAGGTGCAGAATGGACTTATAGAAAAATATTTAAATGATAAAAGAGTTACAAAAATTACTGATCAACAAAAGGAAAGAATGAATTATCCTATAACAGAGGAGGAGATAATAATAGCAATTAAACAGTTAAAAATAGCCAAAGCTCCTGGCACGGATGGTTTGACCGCAGTGTATTACAAAATTTTGCAAGCTGAAATGGTGGGACAACTCAGAGATTTATTTTGCAATATTCAACAAGGGGGTAAAATACCCCCATCATGGACAACTGCTTATATATCTTTGATACCAAAAGAACAAGTTGGTCCTAAAAAACCAGAGAATTATAGACCAATATCTCTTTTGAATACAGATTATAAAATCTATGCGAAAGTATTAGCCAACAGGTTGATGCCAGTAATTCAAAAGGTGATTCATGATGATCAAGCGGGATTTATCGAGGGCAGACACATGAAGGATAATGTAAGGCAAGTAATAGATTTATTGGAATATCTTGAGAAGAATAAACAGATTCCTGCAGTGCTGGTCTTTCTGGATGCAGAGAAGGCCTTTGATAGAGTGGATTGGAATTTTCTATTAAAGACTTTAAAAAAGATGGATTTTGGGGATCAATTTATACAGGCGATTTCAGCAATTTACCAAGAGCAAAAGGCACAGATCATCATTAATGGAAGTTTAACAACAGAGTTTAAAATTGAAAAAGGAACAAGACAGGGATGTCCGTTGTCCCCACTTTTATTTATTCTAACACTAGAAGTCTTGCTAAACACAATACGGGACTCTAATATCTTAAAAGGCATAATGATTAGGCAAGAGGATTACAGAATAAAGGCATTTGCAGATGATCTGGTTGTTACCCTATCACAACCAATGGAATCAATAATCCTGATGAAGGACATTATACAAGACTATGGTAAAGTTTCAGGTTTTAGACTGAATCCAAAAAAGACTAAAATGATAGCTAAAAACATGACACAAGATCGTAAACATGAGCTTGAAAGAAGGGCAGGTTTTGAGACTGTACCTAAGGTAAAATATCTAGGAGTTCAGGTTGCAGAATCAAACATGAAATTGTTTCAAAATAACTATGAGGTGTTGTGGCGAGAGGTGCAGAAAGATATGGAGACTTGGAAAAAACTGCAGCTGTCTCTACTTGGAAGAATAGCGGCAGTTAAGATGAACATTTTGCCAAGATTTCTTTTTTTGTTTCAAATGATTCCGGTGCTTAAAAGCGATAAACAATTGAAAGTCTGGCAAACTGGACTTAATAAGTTTGTTTGGAACGAGAAAAAGCCGAGAGTGAAATTGAAAATTATGCAAGATGTTCCAGAAAGAGGAGGTCTTAAACTTCCAAACCTACAGTTATATTATGATGCAGCAGCTTTAACTTTAACAAGTGATTGGTTTGGAAGTAAAAAGGCTGGAATATTGAATGCAGAAAGTTTTGATCTTGAATTTGGATGGCATGCTTACTTATTTTATGATGACAAAGTTGATAAATTATTTAAAAGTCATATACTTAGAGACTCTTTGATGAGAGTTTGGAAGAAGCATCGACTCAAATGGGATTATAAAATACCGCTATGGCTGGATCTTGGTCATACTTTGTGGAATACAAATATAATGTCACTCGGGGGGTTTTTATACAAAGAGGTTCTTTTTACAGATGCGGGCAGATGGCAGCTGAAGACATTGCAGACACTGTTGGATGAAGGGATTAATTTAACTTGGTTACAATATAATCAATTACAATTGAGATGGAAAGAGGACCAAAAAACTGGTATTATGTTGCATGAGGAAGAATTGGTTAGACATATAAGAGAGAAAGGTCCAATGCATATCAAAAGGCTTTATAATGTTTTGTTAGAAAGGGACTCAGAAACTGAATTAGTTAAAGACTGTATGATTAAGTGGGCACAAAATTTTGAAGAACCAGTGATGTTGGAAACATGGGAAAAAAATTGGGTTCAGAATGTTAAATTTACACAGTCGCAGAACCTGAGGGAAAATTTCTATAAAATGTTTTATAGATGGCATTTAGATCCCAAAAAGTTGTCATGTATGTACCCTAATGTTCAGCCAAAATGTTGGAGATGTGAATGTTTGGATGCTACGTATTATCATGTTTGGTGGACCTGTAGGAAAGTTAAGGCTTTTTGGATAAAAATTTGGTGGGTCATGCAGAATGTTTTGAAGAAAAAAATTCAATTTTCTCCACAACTGTTTTTATTGGGTATAGTTAAGGGTTTTACATTGGGTGAAACAAAATTGATATTGTATATGATAACAGCAGCAAGATTGTTGATAGATAAATACTGGAAGAATGAAGCTTTCCCCACTATCGAGGAATGGACTTTGAAGATGGCCAGTTTTGCAGAGATGGCGAAGATTTCAGCATACTTAAAAGATTGTTCACAAGAGACTTATGAATGGGAATGGAAAAGGTGGATAGAATATGTTCAGAACAAATATCAAACTAGAAAGTATCAAATAGCTTTTATTTAAAAATAATATATTAGAAATATTTTAATGTAATGAGGTAAAGAGAAAAATTATACAGGGGAGGGAGGGGTTCAAGTTTACATATAAGTGTTATATTACGGTTTTGTTTTTTTTTTGGTTGTTTTCTTTTTACCAGTTATGAGTATATTATAGGGAAGTCTGGGGGGAGGGGAGGGTTAGGGAGGGCTAGGGAGGTTGGGAAGTTTGGGGGGGGAGGTGGGGGGGGGAAGGGTGAAAATGTAATTGTAAAACTTTTGCAATAAAAAAAAAAAGAAAGAAAGTTGCAGTGGAAATACTGGGCTCTTCAGATTTGTTGCATATTGCCTCCTCCATACATACATCCTTTGCAAAGTTGCATTATGTAAATATTTTTCTTATGAGGGGCTGGGTATTAGGTAATGATATGTGAGGAACTTTGAAAGAAGAATTGTAGTGGCAGTCAGGAAGGACAATTCAGTGATGCAGATTGGGGAAAAACATGCATTAGGAAGTAATAGACAATTGTAAATGAAGATAGTGTTGATATATAATCTGATTTCTAGGAAACACACAAAACCTAATTTAACAAAAGACCATTGTTTTCATATATTATTGAAGGCCAAATATGGCTTTTTCAGGCTCGTGTCTCAGCATGCATATTTTCCAATGAGACAGACCAAGACAGGAAGATCATTTTATTACAATTTATCAGAATATTCAGACAAAGGGATTCCTCTAATTCAAAGAGGGAACCCCCCCCCCTTAATTTACATCCCCTTTTAAAGTTAACATAACAAAGAAAAATGCAAGAGGAAAGTTGATTGGACAGAATAAAAGTAACCTCCCCTTTGCACAGGAAATCAATTACATGTAGTCAAACATGTTACATATTTGCCTCTCATAAAATCACACATGTTCATTAAAATGAAGTCTGACCTCAGAAGGGGCATAACCTGTAAGGAAAAGAGTTCATGAAAGACCCCAATTTGTACTAGCAAACTTTTTCTTATCTGGAGATAGTCTCCAGCCTGTTTATCTTTTCAGTTTAGGAATGTTAAAAGCTATTCCTACATTCCAGTCTGCAGAGATCCTAAACATCATTTTAAAACAGAGGAAATAAGTCAAATTAAAATAGAAAATAACTGTTAAAAATACAAAGTTAAAATATAAAGTATCTATGTTAGCTAAATTACATGGATTAAATTACAAAGTCCATGTCATTTGCCCCTTACATGATATGTCCAAACAAGCCATATATGTTTCGCTTAGTGACTAATATGATCTATAAAATATGCTAAACTGGGTTCACCTGAAAGAGTGAATTTCATACTAGTCTTCCTATAGTAAATTGCACAAATAACAAGTGATTGGTGAAATCAAACTAATTTTAGTGAAGACTAGAGTTTTAGAGATTTTCAAACTGATTCTGAAGTAATTATAAGCACCATACAGGATTTATGTGGCAGTCCATTCTTAATTCCAACAATATTAATGATTCTCTTTTCTTTGTACTCACATAGTTTTTTTTTTTTTTAATTTGATTTATATGCCGCCCTTCTCCGGAGACTCAGGGCGGCTTACAGTGCATTCAGCAATAGCCTTCATACTTTTGTATATTTATACAAAGTCAGCTTATTGCCCCCACAAACTGGGTCCTCATTTAACCTACCTTAGAAAGAATGGAAGGCTGAGTCAACCTTGAGCCTTGGAGAGATTCGAACCAGCAGTAAATTGCAGGCAGCTATGTTAATAACAGGGTGCTTTAAACCACTGTAGTACCAAGGTTCTTGGTAGTTCCTGAATCTTTACAAAAATATTTTGCCATCGTATAATTTATCAGTAGACTGAAAATTCATTGTTTCAATCTGTCACGAGTGTTTCCAGGATTGCTGTGGTTACTTGCCTACTCACAAACAGAATGGTTTCAATCAAGCCATCTCCTGTTTGTAATTATCTGCAAGCCTTCCCCGCCCTAGTTAATTGCAGGTTAATTCCCCATATAAGCAAGGACCTTTTCGCTTGCTACTTGGGCCTAGACTCCGGTTTAGGCCTAAATGCACAGCTCCTGCAGGAAGCTCAGTGCAATGCCGCAGATGGGAGAAGAATGCAGATAAGGACTCCAGACGCCATTGCAGAGAAACTCCCACGGATGCTTGCCTTTTGCTGTTTTGTAGCACGCAAGCTATCATCGGGACTGCTGTTGCTGGACCTCCTTCCTCCCACAAGCTTCAAGCAATGTTTGCTGTTTGAACTGTTTTTACTTCAGGTGACTTTTAGCTGTGAAGTTTGTGCTGCCGCCCCTTCTATTACCTCGATGATGTATCGACGCCGAAGCTGCTTATCTTCATGTTAGCTTTATTCTCTTGTGAACTGTTTCGGTATTGTGGAGAGGAATCTAGGGAGATAGCCTTGCTTCACATACCCAGATAAGACTTTGTTTTTAATGTGCTTTCTTAAAGACATAGTGCTTTTTAAATGTTTTAAAGTAAATTATATTTTTACACAAGACGCCTCTGTCAGATTTATTTCAGTCTCAGTGTGTGTTTGCTCATGAGCTGGTTCACGGTTCGGGGTACCCCTCAACCCCATTTCATAACAGTTGGTAGCAGAGGATGGTTTAACGAACCTACGCTCATGTGGTAATGCGCTAGACTGGAATGTCTGCAGTTGAACAGATGTTGACTAGGGCAGCAGCAGCAGCAAAAAGTATGAAGTCACAAACTGGACTGTCTGGGGCTCAGGCCAAAAATGTTTTGCTGAAAAACCCCAAACTCTAATTGATTTAGAGAATAGTGGAGCTGTAAGTTTTGGAGCAGAGACCTCAACTTCTGAAGGGCCTAAGATAGTGAGTAAACCATCACCTAAAGAAGTAGAGACTGGAAAAACGCCACTTCAGGTCTTGAAAACAAATACAGAGGTGGATGATGAATTTAGGAAGCCAATCCTTCAGTTTTTAGGTTTGCCCACAGTAAGTCAGAACCAGACTGCTGATTCTAGCGGATTATTAAAGAATCCAGCCATGAAAGGAAAGAAGATCGAAGTCCTAGAAAACACCGGATCGGTAAGAGACTTTCAATCTTTTCCTAAAACCCCTACCTCAGACCATAAGTGGAGAATGGGGGATAACAGACTGCCTGATTTGAATGTTCCTGCTTCTTTGTTAAACCAGCATGGCCAAGTTGATATTGCGCCATCTGCTGTTGAAGCCATCATAGATCAGGCCATAAAGACTTTAGCTCCCTTGATGACATCAATGACTTCTGCTAAAAATTTAAGAGACTCTCATGTTGAGTGTAAGGTTGCAAGTGTGATAGAAACTTTGGCAACCATTTTAGGCAATGGTTTGCAGGCGCCATCAGCCCAACAAATAATAGCTGCACGTACCAAAGTACCCCTGATGTCTGCGACTAATTCAGCGCATGCCATGAGTGGGATATATCCATCTGTGACAACATCGACATCCAGGACGGTTCCGGAGGCTGCCTCAACTGAAGATAGGAATTTGGGAGCGCGTCCAAAAATTCCTAGAGATGTGTACCAGAGAGGACCCTCGAGCTTTTGTGATCAAACCAGGATGAGCTTTGTATCCGCACAACCTGAAGTTTTAATCTCTCCCATTGGGGAGGAACGATGGTCAGAATGCCAGATGGAAGACACTGTGCTGTGTGCTTCCATTCCAATGCCTTATTGCCCGTTCCAGGACGGACCACATTTTGAACATCAATTAATGTCTGTTTCCATGTTTATTTATTTATTTATTTATTTATTTATTTTATTGAATTTCTATACCGCCCTACTCCCGAAGGACTCAGGGCGGTGCACAGCCATGAAATAAAACACATAGATATACAAAATTTAAAATCGAATAAAATGAATTAAATAAATTTGGCTGAATTTGTACCCATAATTTAAGATACCCATATTTTAAAATACATTAAAAATTTAAAATTTACACTTAAAAGGGAGAAGATTTAGGCGAGGCCAGCTTGATGAAATAAAAGCGTCTTCAACTCGCGGCGGAAGGTGCGCAGATCCGGAATCCTCCGTATCTCTGGGGGGAGCTCATTCCAGATCGTCGGTGCCCCCACAGAGAAGGCTCTCCCCCTAGGGGCCGACAGCCGACATTGTTTGGCCGACGGCACCTGGAGGAGCCCCTCTCTGTGTGAGCGTACTGGTCAGTGGGAGGCTGTTGATGGTAGTAGGCGGTCCCGTAAGTAACCAAGTCCTAAGCCATGGTTTAATAATGTATAGGTCCTTCCTCCTAATTTTAAAAGTTTAAGTGTGGGTGGAGGAAATTTTAAGGAATGGGTTAAGAGTATCCAAGTAATCTTAATGAAAGAGAATGTTTTATCATTGTTGTTAAAACCCCCACCTAGACCATGGTCCTTAGAAGTTGATCTTTTACATCATAAGGCCTTTTGTATTTTATTGATGTCCATTGACCCTGCATTATATCCCAGTATACATAGTAACCTGACCGTAACAGAAGTTTGGGTGAAACTGCATAAGCTATTTTGTTCAAAAAGCTCCCATGTTACAAACAGAGTTTATAGGGAGTTCTATTCCGCAAGATTGAAGGCGGGAGTAGATATTAATGAACACTTATGTGAGTTAAACAGGTTAAAGCAGGAATTGATGTTGAGGGGGGAAACAGTGTCTGAACAAACCCTCATTACTGTTATACTCTATTCCCTTGATCCTAGCTGGGATAATTTTATATCGCAACTGGATAATGTTAGTTGTAATAACTTATCTTTAGAAGTGTTATCTGGCAGATTGATTGCAGAAGATAACTTGCGAAAATGCAGGGCGGCTTTTCACAAAAAGGAAAAACCTTTAAGGAGGCCCGATAGTTCAGATAGAGCATATACTATCGGAGAATGCTTCAATTGTGGTTCAAGAGAACATTATAGAAGGGATTGCCCACAAAATGTGAATGCTGAGACCTGCAGTGATAGCAATTATAGTATCTCATTTGGTAGTAACAATGAATCACAGTTAGAACTAGGTGATGAGGATCAAGACTTTCACCAGAGGAAGCCTTGTAAAGACAAATGTAAAGTTAATAAAAAGTTTTTAAATTTTAACTTAGAGTCAGATAATAGGGAACCTGAAAATGCTAATGCAATTGCTATAGGTGAGCCACTGCACAATGAATGTGCTCACTTGATGCATCGCAGGCTAGGTCATGTGAGTTTTCCTATAGTGAAAAAGGTAACCGAACACTCAAGGGGAACCAAGATCAATGATTGTAACACATTTCTAGATTGTTCAATTTGTAGGAGTGCAAAGTTGAAGGTGAAATCTGCGCCCAAGAGGTCTCAGAGGTACTCTGAACACCCATTTCAGCTTGTCCACATGGATTTGGTGGGTCCATTCGCACCTTCCGTGGGTAAGAGACGGTACTTTCTTACCATAATAGACGACCATAGCAGATTTGGATTCATTTTCCCCTTGATGTCCAAAAATGAAACGTTGACTAAGTTTAAAGAATTTTGTAACTTAGTCCAGAATCAGCACAAGGTCAGAGTTAAGAAGATCTTGACTGACAGAGGAACTGAATTTAATTCTAGTCAGTTCTCCAGCTGGTTGAGGAGTAAGGGCATAGTCCACTTATGCACCGCGCCTTACTCTGCGTTTCAAAATGGCGTCATAGAACGACGCAATGGCGTGTTACAAACTATGATGCGGTGCGCCCTAGAGGATTCCGGATTAACTTTGCGTATTGGGTAGAAGCAGTTAGATACGCGAATTACACCCTGAACCGTGTGTGGTCTAGCGTGGTGCAGAAGACCCCATATGAGGTGCTATACGGCCATAAGCCTAGCTTGGCACACCTCCACGTTTTCGGAGTGATGGCCGATGTTCATGTCCCGAAGGAGCTCAGGAGAAAGGGAGACCGGATCTCTGTTAAACTGAGATTCGTTGGTTACGAGCAGGGCTCCAAGGCATTTAGGTTTGCCTACGCTAACGGAAAACTGATGATATCAAGGTCTGCCACCTTTCACGAAGGGGCCAATTGGAGTAAGATCCATGCCAATGAGATTCTTACTCAGAACCCTTCCCGTCGTTGTTGTAGATGAGCGGAGGATATATCGGAGAACCTATCTGAGGATAGGGATACATCTGGTTCTGGGAAGCGTGCATCCCAGGCACCCTTGAAAGGGGTATTGAAGCGTAAGATGGGGGTAGCCAGGAAGGATAGGCACCCAGCTTCTGAGACGCATAGTGATAGTCACCAGGTAGATGATTCATCAGATGACTCTGATGTGAGTGACACTCCTAAAGGCAGACCAGTTAGGGCTACTAGAGGCAATAAGCCTAAGAGGTACAACGACTTTGTTACCTCAGTCGACCAGGTTTTGGCCACCCCTCAGAGATATGAGGATGTGTTGGCCTTACCTGACCATGAACGACAGAAGTGGCTGGCCGCCATGGATATGGAATTAGACAGCCTGAAAAGGCTGGACGTATTCATGCCAACTAGATTGCCCAAAGACAAGAGGGTGATCGGCACCAGGTGGCTTTTCAAGAAAAAGCCCATTGAAGATGGGGGCTTTGTCTATAAGGCGAGACTAGTGGCACAGGGATTCTCGCAGAGATTCCCTGACGATTATGAGGACACCTTCTTGCCCACGGTGCGCCCTGAGAGCGTGAGAACAGCTCTCTCTATCGCTACCATGCGAGGCGAACATGTCTATCAGTTCGACATTCAGACCGCGTACCTGCACGCCCAGTTAGATAAAGAGCTGTACGTGAGGATTCCTCAGGGAGTAAGCCATTGGGAAGACGATGTGTGGTTGTTGAACAAGAGCCTATATGGCTTAAAACAATCTGGTAAGCGATGGTACGAGTGTCTCACTAAAAGCCTGAAAGAGATGGGCTTTTTACCATTGTCGGCTGACAAGTGTGTTTTTGTCAAGGAAGATCAGGGCATTAGGGAAACGGTACTGTTGTACGTTGATGAAATCCTATATATTTGCAGATCAGAGAACAGGCATAAGAAGTTCTCTGAGGACCTAAGTAAGAGTTTCGCCTTAAAACCATTAGGTCACATTAGCAAATTTTTAGGGGTACAATTCGTAAAAACCGAGAAGGGGTTTTGACTCTCTCAGGAAGATAAAATTCAGGAATTGCTTAAAAAGTGTAGCATGGTAGAGGCGAAGCCATGCGATACCCCTATGGCAACAGACTTCCTTAAGAGTATGTACACTCAGAGCACGGAGTTTGAAGACAAGACCCTTTACAAGTCCGTGATTGGGTCGTTGTTGTACATTGCAAATTGGACTAGACCGGACATCAGTCTAAGTGTAAATGTGTTATCTAGACATTCTGAACATCCCACACAGTACCATTGGAGCGGAATCAAATGACTCCTGAGATATTTAAAAGGTACTGTGAACTATTCATTGTTATTGGAACCAGAAGCAACTAGAGAATTAAGATTGAGTTGTTTTTTGGATGCCGATTGGGCAGGGGATGTTAGATCTAGAAAAAGTACCTCGGGGTACATTGTATACCTAAATAGTAGCCCCGTATATTGGTACTCTGGGAAGCAGAAGCTAATTGCAACTTCCACAGCGGAAGCTGAATATGTCAGTTTGTCCAAAGCTTCCAATAACCTAGTTTGGTTCGACGATCTCTTGGTAAGTTTATGGAGGCAGTGCATACATCCTATAAAAGTCTATGAGGATAACACGGCTACCATCAACATATCGGAAGCCGATGCTGCAGGCCAGAGATCGCGCCATATTGATATTAAAATCAAACATGTGAGGCAACTGGTGAAAACAGGTTTCATTAAGACTGTGTATTGTGAAACCAAGGAACAGGTAGCGGACGTGTTTACCAAACCGCTGCCCCATGACCAACACCTCTATCTTCTGGGTAAAATGTCTATGGCTATGTGAATGTACTTACCATTGATGTGTACATGTACCCAATGTAGAATGTATGTTTGTTAACGAGTCAAATAGCCGCAAAGAAGGGGATTGTCACGAGTGTTTCCAGGATTGCTGTGGCTACTTGCCTACTCACAAACAGTATGGTTTCAATCAAGCCATCTCCTGTTTGTAATTATCTGCAAGCCTTCCCCGCCTTAGTTAATTGCAGGTTAACTCCCCATATAAGCAAGGATCTTTTCGCTTGCTACTTGGGCCTAGACTCCGGTTTAGGCCTAAATGCACAGCTCCTGCAGGAAGCTCAGTGCAATGCTGCAGATGGGAGAAGAATGCAGATAAGGACTCCAGACGCCATTGCAGAGAAACTCCCACGGATGCTTGCCTTTTGCTGTTTTGTAGCACGCAAGCTATCATCGGGACTGCTGTTGCTGGACCTCCTTCCTCCCACAAGCTTCAAGCAATGTTTGCTGTTTGAACTGTTTTTACTTCAGGTGACTTTTAGCTGTGAAGTTTGTGCTGCCGCCCCTTCTATTACCTCGATGATGTATCGACGCCGAAGCTGCTTATCTTCATGTTAGCTTTATTCTCTTGTGAACTGTTTCGGTATTGTGGAGAGGAATCTAGGGAGATAGCCTTGCTTCACATACCCAGATAAGACTTTGTTTTTAATGTGCTTTCTTAAAGACATAGTGCTTTTTAAATGTTTTAAAATAAATTATATTTTTACACAAGACGCCTCTGTCAGATTTATTTCAGTCTCAGTGTGTTTGCTCATGAGCTGGTTCACGGTCCGGGGTACCCCTCAACCCCATTCCCTAACACAATCTAAAGTAATTTATCCCTTGGAAATTATTTTGATTGGGTTTACAAAGGTATAGTGTAATTTTCATGGTTCTGATTTACCACAATGTGTGAACCCAATATTATTTGTAAACTAGGGCTTCTGGATTAGTATTATATATGAATCAATAACCCAAAGCCATCCAATGAACAGTAGTTTAGAAGAATGAATGAGTTTATACAACTATTTTTTCCCAGGGCTGGATTAGTTTCAGTTGTTCAGCATCCTGTTTAACCATATATTATTTTTCCCCTCATTAATCATGGGGCATAAAGACCCAATTGGCCTAGTGGTTAAGTCACTAGGCTAGAAACCAGGAGAGTTCTCCCGTCGATCACCATGAGAAAGGGCATATCAGGTAAGACCAACGCCCCTTCTACTTCCACCTTCGACATGAAAGCCGGTTGGGTGACTTTGGGCCAGTCGCTGTCTCTCACCCATCTCACCTCACAGATTTTTTGTTTTTGCTTTTGTTTTGTGGGGAAACAGGAGGAAGGAGTAGTTGATAAATTCACCACTTTGACTGGTTTATACAAATAATACTGGTAGGATTAAAAATGATAATAATAAATAAATGTTGTGGGAAAGTAAAGTATCAGACATAAAAAGTTGTACAAAAAGAAAATTTCCTAATTATAAAACTCACTGCCAGGGTCTGGCTAGTTTCCCTTTACTAGGCAGAACCTGAATTCCGATTTTGACTTCAGCCTTGGTAGGATTGGATTACATATTAAGAATCCCTGAATTACATATTACAATAAGCCATTGCTTCCTTAACCCTTGCTTTGATACAGTCACCATTTAAAAATCAGAATGACTTGTTCAGATACATGCTAAACAAAATTAAACTGCATTATGACTGAATGTATGTACTGAGACCTTCCTCTAGTTAAGCAACCACATCTTTTTTTCTTTCTTTACACACACACACACACACACACACACACACACACACACACACACTTCTAGAAGCTGCCAGAGCCATGGTAGTGATGAAAGATGTGCCAAGTTGAACTTTCACACTTTTTTGTGCCTTTTGGGAAGTTAAGAGTATCTATCTTTTGTATTTTATATTTTCTTTTAAAAAGTATAAAAATGGTAGCACTGAAAATTAGCTTTTTTGTTAAATTTCACTGAAATGATTACAGGATTGGCATAGGGTGTAAAGATTGCAGAAACAGGGTTGGGAGTTTCAGGATCTTCCACGTTAATTTAACAAATATATGAATTCATTTAGTGTAGATTATAGCATCAAATATTGACATTAATAAAGAAACATATTGTTCTTGGGCACCAAGAAAATCTTCTGCATGAGACTGTCGCTAAGTGTCATTTATACCTTAAAACAGTAAGGTTAAAAGCTTGATAATAGGATTAATGAATGAACTTTAGAAGGTCCAGAAAGTAACAACTGATTTTGGAAGAAGGCAAGTGCCATATGTGACTAATAATAGTATCATAACAAGGAATTATACAGCAATTTCCTCTTTCAATGTACATTAAAAGTATTAAGTACCATTACACAAATGGAAGGTAGATAGCGAGCTCTTTTTCTGTACATTACATTAGACCTATTTTGCCTTTATATCACATTAAACTTATCATGCTTTTCATGCTTTTTGTAAGGATCTTCTAAAAGGCAGATATAAGTAGTCATATTTTGTTGGGTATATTTGCAAAATGGGATCAATTTAAGAAATTGTTTTTTATATACATCCTCATGGAGGTAGCTCTTGATAGCATGCTAATTATCATCATTACCATTGTAGCAAATTAAGAAAATTAATTTGATTTGCAACACATCATATATAGAACATTTTGACACTGAAATAAGCATATACTGTATGTGTCTGTATATGTACTGATATGTACACATTCATTTAAAATGATTCCCAAGATACATATAAGAAAAGATGAAAAATATTTACAATGCAAAAAATTAGGTAAATCTTTCGTAACACTAGCAGAAGAAAAGAAAAGAGGAATAACAGTGTATGTTAAAGAAGGAATAGAGAGCAATTTGAAATACACAGACCTAATAGGAAGAATTTTGATAATAGAGGTAAAATTTAAATATAAAAGTATTTTATTAGTGGTTATATATGCGCCAAATAGTGGACAAATGGAATTTTACAAAAAAGTACATGAAAAAATAATAGAACAAAAAATGGAGAACGTATGTTTGATTGGCGATTTTAATGCAATTGTTGATGTAAGGAAGGATTACAAGTGATCAGAGCAATTAAAAAAAAGAAAAATATACTACCCACAACTTTTATTGATTTAGTAGAGGAATTAAATTTAGTTGATAGTTGGAGATTTTATAACCCTGAGGTAAAAAAATTTACATATTATTCGAACCCCCATAAATCCTGGTCTAGAATTGATATGGCATGGGTAACCAACATATTGATACAAGAAATAGAAAAAGTTGAAATAATATCAAATAATTGGGCTGACCATAATCCAGTAATGCTAGTATGGAAAGGACAACAGAGGAAAAAGAGTAGATGGACGATGAACAGACAGATATTGAAAGAAAAAGAATATATTGAACAAATGGAAAAGGAATTAAAATTGTTCTTTAAAGATAACACAAAATATCACACCTCCCTTCAGAATTTATGGGATACAACAAAGGCTTATGTGAGAGGATTGACGATAGCTTATAATGCAAAAAGAAAAAAGGAGAAGGAAAAAGAATATAATAAAGTACAAGAAGAGATTAAAAATTGGGAAGAAAAATTACAAAATGACCCTGGGGATGAGCAAATTAGAAGGAAATGGATGGCAGCTAAACATAAATTGAACATATTAGATCAGGAAAAATATATAACGGCATTGAAATATATAAAACAGAACCATTTTGAGCACGCAAATAAACCAGGGAGGTGGTTGGTTTATAGATTAAGAAAAAAAAGGGAGAAAAGATCATTCCAACAATTACAGGACAAAAAGGGTAAAATGCAACAGAGCTTAGAAAAGAAAAAGGAGATAGCAACTCAATTCTTTCAAGAACTTTATGAGAAAGACAAAGTGACATACAGAAGAAATAAATCAATATCTGAGTGGGGAGGGAATGTTAGCATTGTCAGAGGAAGAAAAAGAAATACTAAATAGGGATATTACCATAGAAGAGCTAAAGGAAGCGATTAGGAAGCAAAGAAATAATAAAACCCCAGGGACAGATGGTCTACCAACTGAATTTTATAAAGTATTAGGAGAGACACTGAATTGGATTCTACTAGAAACATATAATGAAGCATTGATAGAGGCAAAGCTACCAGACTCATGGTGAGAGGCATACATCTCGCTGATACCAAAGGAAGGAGCAGATACAACACAAATAAAAAATTATAGACCGATCTCTCTATTAAACACTGATTATAAAATCTTCATGAATATAATGGCAAATAGAATGAAAAAATTATTGAATTATAGAATACACCCAGATCAAAACGGCTTCTTACCAACGAGACAGATAAAAAAACAATATAAGAATAGTAATAAATGTATTAGAATATTATGAGGTACATCCAGAGAGGGAGGTAGCACTGGTGTTTCTGGATGCACAAAAAGCTTTTGGTCAGGTGAATTGGCAATTTATGACTCAGCAAATTAAAAACATGAAATTTGGGGAGTGATTTGAAAAAATGATAGCCTCTATATATAGAAAACAAAAAGCAAGTATATTAGTAAATGGAGACTCTACTAATTTTTTTGAAATAAGTAAAGGAGTATGGCAGGGATGTCCACTCTCACCTTTATTGTTTATTTTAACATTGGAAAATTTACTCATAGGAATCAGGTCAAATAAAGGAATAAAAGGACTAGATGTAAAACGAGAAGAATACAAGGTCCAAGCATTTGCTGATGACCTTGTATTCTTCATAGAAGAACCATTAAAAACAGGACCAATTTTAATAAAAGAGATAGAAGAATTTGGAAAAGTGGCGGGTTTAAAAATTAACAAAGATAAGACCAAAATGTTAATGAAAAATATAGCAGCAAAACAAATAGAAGAATTAGTTAATCAAATTAGGATTACAGGTGGTAAAAAAGGTGAAACATTTAGGTATAAATTTGACAGCCAGAAGTGCAACTATAAAGGAGAACAATTATGGAATATTGGTCCAAAAAATAAATGAAGATTTAAAAAAATGGGGGAAATTGAAATTATCTCTATTAGGGAGGATTGCAGCAATAAAAATGAACATACTGCCTCCTACAGTTGGGTAGGTAATATATAGAAAAACTATGTTTGTGACTTTAAATGATATAAAAAGAATGATTGGCTGTGCTATCATCAGGCAGCCATAAAAGTAGACAGGAAGCCCGGGAGCTCCTGCTCCTGCTATTTGATGATTGATCTCCTGAAGAGGGACTGTGTGTGACTGAAGAGAACTGTAAGCAAACTATGTTTTGTGTTGGAGAGTGATTATTCGAAGACATGTTATAATTATTTTGAGAAACCAAGTTTGTTTTTTCACTAAGAATAAAGAATGTTTTTTTTTCACTGTTCAGAGTCTGTGAGTATCTGTGTGTTTAACCAGCAACGTATCTCTTTGCTGTCCAGTCCGTTGCCTACTATGCAGAGGGAAGTTTTACCCTCAACACTGCCGAGACTCCTTTATTTATTTCAAACAATTCCGGTAAAATTAGATAAAAAATTTTTCAATAATTTGAATAGAATAACCACAAAATTTGTGTGGGAAGGGAAAAAACCAAGAATCAAATTAAGTATATTGCAGGACGATAGAACTAGAGGTGGATTTGGTTTACCAGCATGGGAAACATATTACAAAGCAACAAGTCTAACATGGATTAGAAATGGGTGAATTTGGAAAACCAAAGACTATTAAAATTAGAAGGACATGATTTGATGATGGGGTGGCACACCTTCTTATGGAACACCGGGAACAAAACATATAAAAACTTCAGTAATCGTATACTAAGAGATTCACTAATCTGTACATGGCGAGAAATTAAAAACAAACATTATATAAAAGTTCCTGGATGGTTATCCACAATGGAGGTGCAAATACACCCCAACACATTGACACTACAAAAAATGATAAGATATAAGGAAATATTGGATTCCCAGGGAGTATTAAAAACACAAGAAGAACTTAGAGAACAAGGAATATCGATAGACTGGTGGCCCTATTTACTGATAAAAAAAAGATATAAAAAGGATCAAGAGGAAGGAGGAATTGACTAAAACTGAACCGATTAGATAAACTGTTAGAAGCCAAGGAAGAAAAATTAATATCAAAAATTTATAAATACTTATTAGAATTTGACCTAGCAGAGGAATTAGTAAAAGGACAAATGATAGCATGGGCAAAAAACATTGGACAAAACATACAATTAGAAGACTGGGAAAATGCATGGGAAACCAATTATATCATGACAAAATCAGTAGTTTATAGTGAGAATCAGTATAAAATGTGGTATAGATGGTATCTGGCCCCTTCGAGGTTAGTGAAGATGTATCAGAACTTAAATCCAACTTGTTGGAAATGTAAACAAGCACAGGGCATATTCTTCCATGTCTGGTGGCTTTGCCCAAAAATTAAGAAATGCTGGGAAAAAATAAAAACTTGGCTAACAGAAATAACAATAGAGGAAATAGAGCTGAAACCAGAAATTTTTTTATTAGGCATGATCAAAGGAAACCTTAACAAAGAAACAAAATATTTAATATTACATATAATTACGGCAGACAGACTGGCATTAGAACAACATTGGAAAACGGATCAATTGCCAACAGATCATCTAGTAATCCAAAAAATTTACAATTGTGCAGAAATGGCTAAATTAACATTTGAGTTAAAAGACAAGGTAGACTCAAAATATTATACTGTATGGAATAGATAGTACGATTGGACAAGTCAAAAGAAAGAAGAGTAAATGTAAAATTCCACAAGAAAACAAGAAAATAAAATTAACAACAAGCACCGTCAATAAGATAAATGATGTAATAAGTCATTTTCTATATATAGTATATATATCTAGTTTGTTTCTTTTTGTATTGTTTTTCTATTTTATGGGGTGAATATAAATGTATTTTGTATGTACTTGATTTGATATTTTATCTTTTTATGTTTAATAAAGTTTGTTTAAAAATAAATAAATAAAATGATTCCCAAATGCTTTGTAGAATACAACTTTTACTGTTTTTTTAACAATACATTTAATAATTACAGTTGTGACTTTAAATGCTGATTTCAGTGAGAGCTGATGGGAATTGACAAATAGTTATCATCATATGTTCAGTCACCTGTCATATACAATTAGAAAAAAACAAAATGCTTATTACAGTGTGCAGGATGAGTGAAGGTTAGGATCCTAATCAACTATCAGCAGGGTCAATAACTCACAACTTCAGGAAATTGTTCTATATGACATTTCACAAATGTCATACAGTATGTTGAATCAAAATATTCAACATAAATATACAGCAAGATCATTTCAATAAATTTAATTATATATTTCTATATCATTTAAATATTCCAAAACTAATGTAAAGAAGTGCTAATTAAAGTACTTGAGAGCAGCTGTTGGCATACATTTTGTCTTTATATGGTACTTTGTGTTCTTTGAGAAATGTCCCTGACTATGAATAGCAAATCATAGAAAGAAGGCATTAATTAATTGGGACCAGATGTATCTCAGCAAGAATTTAATTTGGAATGAGGGATAAAAATATTTATGGAGAACTATGGTGAACTTACTAATGTTCTTTGTGAGATCAATACTATATTCAAATTACTTACAACTTTTGTAATATTTTTAGAAATAAAAAAATATTTTCTAACATTTCTGGCTTACCTGATAATAACACCAGCCATATTTGATATTGGACATTACATTTAGTGACTAATGTTTACAAGCAGCACAGGAGAAAGTATTACAGTTAAATCAGCCAGAGGAAGAGTAGATATATGAGCCTAATCAGGTATAAAAAAGAGGGAAATGTTTTTAAGAAAATCCTCCTGCAAACATCAAATAGCCATATTTACAGTCTATTTATTTATATCCCACATTTATTATTTTTATAAATAACTGAAGGAACTGAATAAATGGTGTAATAAATAGTGTGTAATCATACACTGTATATATAATATAATATTTTAGGTAAGATATTCATCTTTATCGTGGTGATTCTCCCAATCAAAGAAATTTGTAGTTTAGCCTAATTTTCTAAATCTTTTTGAATTTGTTGCAATAATTTTGAGTAGTTGTCTTCCTTTATTGAAGATGTTCTTGCCGTGAGCCAAATGCCCAGGTACTTTGCTTTTTTGACAAGTTGAATTCCTAGTTTTTCCTCTAATTTCTTGTTTTGGCCTTGCGTGAGATTCTTGGTAATTATCTTTGTTTTGTTTTTATTTATTTTCAGGCCTGCTACTAATATAAATGCCATGTCGTCTGCAAAGGCCTGTGTTTTGTATTCTTCTCTTTTAATTTTTAACCCTTTTATTTCCTTATTTCCCCTTACCTGTGCCAATAATATTTCCAATGAAAGGATGAATAAGAGGGGGGACAATGGACAGCCTTGTCTAACCCCTTTGTGTATATCGACTTTTTCTGTAAGATCTCCATTGACCATAATTTTTGCTGTTTGCTTAGAACAAATTGTCTTAATAGTTTCTTTAAATTTTTCACCAAATTTCATCCCGATTAATTGATTAATTGAAAACTGCCAATTCAAGTTGTCGAATGCCTTTTGTGCATCTATCATTATTACTGCCAATTGTTTTTCTGGATGAGCCTCATAGTATTCTAAAATATTCATGATAATCCTTGTATTGTTCTTAATTTGTCATTTGGATAAAAGCCCGTTTTGATCCAAATGAATTATTTTATTTAATATCTTTTTTAGTCTTTCTGCTATTATTGTTGCCAGGATTTTATAGTCGGCATTTAACAGCGAGATTGGCCTATAGTTTTGAATGAATTGATTGTCTGTACTTTCCTTTGGAATTAATGCTATATATGCCTCCATCCATGAATTTGGCATTTTGGCTTTCTCTAATACCTCGTTATATGTATCCAAAATAATTTCCTCCAAACCTTCCTGAAATTTTTTATATACTTTCGCCGGAATTCCATCTGTCCCTGGTGTTTTGTTATTTTTCATTTTTTAATTGCCTCTCTTAACTCTGTTAATGTAATTTCCCCATTCAACATTTCCCTATCTTCATCTGTTATACTTGGCAAGTTCCTCTCCTGTAGGTAATTTATGATATTTTCTTCTTTAACGTTTTCTTGACTATACAGTATTTGAAAATAATTTTGAATAATATTTTTTCCCCTCAATTCTATGGTGCAAATTTCCTTGCTCATCTCGTAAATATTGTATCATTTTTTAACTTTTTATTTTTTCAATTTGTGGATGAGCCATCTCCCTGGTTTATTTGCCGATTCAAAATAGTTTTGTTTTGCCAATTTTATATTCCTTATCATTTCTTCCTGTTGTAGTATATTAATTTTATGTTTCATTAACTCTATTTCCTTTCTGATTTCCCTGTTTTGGGGATCTTTCTTAAGTGATAGTTCTAATTTTTTCAGCTTCTCCAATGTTGACATTCGTTGTTCCTTCTTCTCTTTGTTTCTCCTTGCCATATATGCAATAGTTATCCCCCTCATATAAGCTTTGGCAGTGTCCTATAGGTTTTGTATTGTAGTATCTTCATTCCTATTCTCTTTAAAAAACATCTTTAATTCCTTCCCCATTATTTGTGAATAACGTTTCTCTTTTACAATTCTTTGATCTAATGTCCATCTCTTCTTTTCCCCTCTACCTTTCCATTTTAATACTAAGGGACTATGTGTTGAGTGTCAAGTACTCCTCGACACTGCATCGCTGTGTCAGCATGGGAGACCATGAAGGGAGGAATAACATCGGACGATCCAGAACGGACTCCAGCAACAGAGCACGGTGGAGAGGGGTATGTGTTGCGACTAGGATTACATGCACTGGTGATAACGGGTGATGGGTGGGACACAAGAAGAGGGGGCGGGATACAAGAAGAGGGAAAAGTTGGGAGTTTATGGAACGGATGATAGACGAAGCTGAAGGTGATGTCAGAAATCCATGCCCGAAGACAGATCCAAGCGGCAAATTTGATTCTAGCAGCTGTGGCAGATTACCTGATGATGGTTAAACGCTCCCACACCCTATAAAATCAAGCAGGCGGAGTGCATGAGGGTCTCCGACTTTGTTTCTGATCAACCAGCTCAGTGCCTACTGTATGTCACTGTGTAGCTATCATTAAATTGGGTTTTGGCTCCATTCTCTTGTGCGTGAGTGATACATCGCTTGGCGAAGCACTGGAGGCTCCAGAGGGGCTGAGAGAAAGTTGGAGACGCTCCTTTCCCCCTTCAAGGAATACTGAGTGGAACTAGAGGGAGCGATGACAGAAGGGACAGAGGAGGGGACTGGTGTGCTGGATTTGGCGGGGACTGACAGTACTGAAGAAGGAGCGGAAGAAAAAGAGGAGTGTGAACAGCCAGTGGTACGTCCTAAACAGAGAGCGGTCTGAACAGAGGAGAAGCAGGATAGTCAGGACTCCATGGCTGCAGGAAACACCCAAACCTCCTCAGGAAATTGGTGGCATAGTTCAGCCCTGTTGGGGAAACTGGGGTTTTGGGCACCGACTCCCCCCCTCAGAGCCACAATATAAAGGCTGGAGAGAGAGACAGTGGGCCAACGAGGAAGAGGGAGACTTGAGTTACTCCACTGGCCCGGGGCTGACCACAATGGACTTGTTGAGGGAGAGGTTTGGGGAGGCCAGCTTTAGGGATACTCCTTCCTGGCAGCCATGGGCACCTGGGGTGGACCCGTCAGCTGCCTGGCAGGGAGGAGGTGGACCACCATCGGTCGGAACATCTGAGAGCAGGTTTCGTCTGGCCAGTCCTAAGTTGAGGGTGGACAAAGAGCAGTATCGGGGGAGGGGGGAGGAACCCACCAACCCCAAAGCGACATCCTCATTGGGCGAGGTGCTGTGTGGAGCGGTCCAACCCCACAGGAGGGTCCAACAAGAAAGGGAAGGAGAACTGGCTGTCAGACATCAGCAGCCAGAAGCGCGGAGGGGCCACCAGGGCGGTGAAGGCTCTGGGCGAGGTAGGGATCCAGTACTCATGTGGGCACCAGGAATATGGCCACAGCAAATCCCATGGGGACCTCCTCCATTGCAGACCACATTTGATGGTAATCCAGACTGTGTGGCTCTCTTTTTGAGCCAGGTGATCAGCTACATGGATGCCTATGGGTGTTGTGTTGTGACTCCGACCCCCGAGCCTGTCCTAACAGAGGGAGGAGACTCAGAAGGTGAAGGAGAGGATTTGGCAAGGCCTCCCTCTCCAGGACCCTCCTGTCTGGCAATGCCTCAGGATTCCTCCGAAGGCCAAGAGATATGCCAGGAGCAAGGCACTTTGGAGCAGCCACAGATAGAGAGCAAGGGGGATGACTTTTGGCTGGATCCCAGACAGTGTCGGAAGGATAAGCGCGCGCAGCAGAGAGAGGTGTGGGCGGGCCAGTGATTGAACTGAGTTACTGGACCACACCCCACAAGGGATAAAAGGGGGTGTGTCGGCTATTCAGGCCTTGTGATGGACAAATTGAAAAGCTCAAAAGTCATATCGTGTTCCTAGAACCCTGTTAGAATCTCTTTTTGGATTTCTTCGGACTGGACTTTGACAATTCTTTGCTTTGTGGAATTAATTTGGTATATCAGACTGAGGAGAAAAAACCTCCCTTAGTGAGTAAAATCTCTTGGCAGGCAGCTCATGGTTCACTGCCAAGTCTGTTATCTTAAAGAAATTCCTGACTGTTTGATTCATTAACTCCTGGCTGTTTGTGTGTGTGCGTGCGACAGGGACAGGACAATGGGCATTCCTATCCCTCTCAATGGGTGAGAGTAGTAGTCATCACCATGGTCTTAACAGGTGACGAAGCTAATTGGGTGGCCAGTTTACACAATATGCACGCTCGGGAGCTAGCAACACAGGGCTCTTCCTGGAAGCCCTGCGTTGCAGGTTTGAGGATGATGCTAGTGCTCAGGCGGCCGCCAAAGGTGATCTAGTATCGTTGAGGCAACGAGGCCGAGTGGCCAAAGACTATCTACAGGAGTTTCGAAAACTAGCAGGACGACTGAGAAGGTGGCCCGAGCGTTTACTTGTACACCAGTTCCACATGGGTCTGGACAGAGACTTACGGCAAGCCTGTGTTTATAGGGGACTTGGTCCTCGTATAGCAGAGTGGTATAAAGTGGCCGTGGAGCTAGATATAGGTCTGAAGGAGTTTTGTGCATGAGGAGAGGGACTGGGCCAACCACATAGGATGTTGGAGAGACTGCCGATGGGGCGAGGAGTTGTGAGGCCAAACATACCTACAGGAACCAGGGCTGCTCCAATGCTACCGATGTGACCAGGAAGGACACGAAGCCGTCGAATGTCTGCTTCCACCACTCTGGGTATCAATGCCACAAACATCAATTTCCGGAGGTAGATCCAGACCACCTTCCCAGGTGACATTGGAATGCTCTTGCATAGTGAATCAATCAACAGATGGCAACCTCAGTATATGTGATGAGAGCCGTTGTCACCCATGAACGGCTCTGGTACCAGAAGAGTTGGGGATCACTGAGGACGAGGTGGAAACACAAGACCCCATGGTATGTGATCTGATACACCCATTTACAATCCAGGTGACATTAAAACATCCACGAACAGATAAGGCAGATCACCTGGGGGCTTTGATAGATACGGGATGTATGCGCTGTTTATTACAAAGGTCGATGGCAGAGAGCCTAGGCCTCCGCATCATAAATTTGCAGAAGCCCATAGTATTCGAGCAAATGGACAGCTTAACCCTGGGCGGACAGCCTGCTACCCATGTGACAGAACTGGTGAAGCTCGAAATCAGATAACATTAGGAGTTTGTGAGGTTTGTGGTGGTTGAGAAAATGATCGAACCCATTATCCTGGGACTCTCATGGTTGAACAGGTGGAAGCCCACCATTTGGTGGGAAGGGGGTTATCGCAAGCTGAGAATGGTAATAGATCCTGAACCCCCGGGCAATGACCACGGTACAGGAGCTGTAGGGAGGGAGTCACAGCCATCCCTTCTGGAGGGGGTCCTGGATACATACAGAGATTTGAGACAAGGACTCCCTCAGTGAGAGGGAATGTGAATCCCTTCCACCGCATTGTACTACCGACTGTGCAATAGAACTAAAACCTGGTCTTTGGTTGCCCAAGCCTGGTATGTATGCAATGACTCCCCAGGAGCTGGAGGAACTATGCCGATATATCAATAACAATCTGGCCAGAGGTTTTATCAAACCCAGCAGATCCCATATGGCAGCACCGGTACTATTCAAAGAAAAGAAAGATGGTGGTCTATGCTTATGTGTTGATTTTCAGGGTCTGAATGCCGTATGTGTGGAACCGTTGTACCCGTTGCCCCTTATGACAGATCTGCTCTCCACCTTAGCAACTGGTAAAATATTCACCAAGCTTGACCTACGAGAAGCGTATTATAGAGTCCGTATTCGTGAAGGCAATGAATGGAAGACAACATTCAACTGTCCTCTCGGTAGTTATAAGTTCCGGGTCATACTATTCGGGTTGCAGGGGGCCCTGCGGTATTTATGCAACTCATAAATAGCGTACTATATGACCATCTGTATCAGGGGGTCCTAATGTATCTAGACGATATCCTGATATACTCCACGACCATGGAAGAGCACGTACATCTAGTAAAATAGGTCCTAACAAAGCTGTTGAATGCCCAGTTATTTGTGAAACTATCAAAGTGTGAGTTTCACAAAACAGAGATCGACTACTTGGGATTTAGGATTGCAGGGGAGGGGATAGAAATGGATCCCAACAAAGTTAAAACAGTATTGGAATGGAAGCTCCAAAGACCCGAAAACAGCTACAGAGCTTCCTCGGGTTTGCTAATTTTTATAGGAGATTTATCCTCTCTTTCGCTCAAATAGCCCTACCCTTGACTGATCTCCTGCGAACACGGAACCTGGCTGTAGAGAAACAAAGATCAAAACAGGTACTAGAGTGGACACATGCCCGTCAAAAGGTGTTTGAAACCTTAAAGTTCCTGTTCGCCAGAGAACCTATACTCCAGCACCCTGATACAACAAAGCCATTTGTGGTTCAGGCGGATGCAAGCGAGGTAGCGGTGGGTGGAGTCCTTTTACAACAAGACACTCAGGGTATACTCCACCCATGTGCTTACACCTCTCGAGAACTAACCCCCACGGAACGGAATTGGACCATGTGGGAAAAAGAGGCCTATCAAATGGGCTCTTCAGACCTGGAGACATTTATTAGAAGGCATCAATGTCCAGTCTGACATTGATGTATGGATAAAAACCTAGAAGCCCTGCAGACACCCCATAGATTGTCACCAAAACAAGTAAGATGGGCGCAATATTTCCGCTGGTTTACCTTCATTCTGAAGACCATACCCGGAGGAAGAAATTACTCGGCAGATGCTCTATCTCATATGCCCCAATATGAGAGTAAGCAGGACGACCTACCACAAGCTTTACTGCCTCCTCGACAAATGGGGAATCAATATACCCCAGGTGCGGTCCCCCTGGATAGTGGACTTACAAAAAGAAGTGACAGTAGACCCCTGGTTAGCAACACATCGCCAATTAGTGACACAAAGGGGAGGACTCGTGTCCTCCCCACGGAGAGGGGATAAGTTGTATATACCTAACCCCCTATGAGACAAAGTGTTAAAGCAATGTCATGATGTAAAAACAGCAGGACATTTCGGTTTTGTCAAAACATTGCATTTGATATGATTTTGGTGGCCACGAATGTGGAACCAGGTAGAGGAATATGTACGGGGATGTCTGGTCTGTGCAGCAGCCAAACCACCATCAAGCAAGCCACTCGGCCTGTTACAGTCAGTAGCTGATCCATATAGACCATGGGATGAGGTAGCCATGGATTTTATTATTGAGCTACTTAAGAGCAAAGGACACACTGTAATATGGACTGTCATTGACCTGTTTTCTAAACAGGCACATTTCATCCCATGTAAAGGCTTGCCTTCTGCTAGACGTTTGGCAAAGCTGTTCATACAACATATATACCATCTCCATAGTGTACCTAAGCGAATTATCTCTAACAAGGGGCCCCAATTTACTGCCCGATTCTGGAAGCTTTTCCTATGGCAGATAGGGACAGACCAAGGACTCAGTTCCACATTTCATCTGAGTACCAATGGGGCGTCCGAGCGAGCCAATGTAATGGTGGAAAGGTATTTGCGGTCTTATGTGTCTTACCAGCAGGATGATTGGTATGATCTATTACCATTTGCAGAATCAGCATATAACAACACTGTACATAGTAGCACAGGGTATACCCCTTTTCGGGTGGTGTCAGGGAAAGAATTTCGTGCCATCCCGGAACTTGATATACAGACACAACTCACACACTCCAGCTGGATGGACAGAGAAAATTAATAGGGTCTGGCCACGTATAAAAAATGCTTTAACCAAGGCCTCCAAAGCATACAAACAGCAGGCCGACAAGAGGAGGAGCGATACCCCACACTTCAAGGTGGGAGAGAAGGTGTACTTGTCTACTAAGTATATAAGATTACGAATACCTAGCAAAAGGTATTGGTGGCCCTACTAAGCAGGTATTTACAAAAGTATGAAGGCTATTGCTTAACGCATTGTAAGCTGCCCTGAGTCTCTGGAGAAGGGCGGCATATAAATCGAACCAATAAATAAATAAATAAATAAATAAATAAATAAATAAATAAATAAATAAATAAATAAATAGTCCCGAAGTATATAGGTCCCTTTACCATTACCAAAGTCATAAATCCTGTAACTGTATCGAGACTTCCACCCCTGCTAAATAGGATACATCCCATGTTCCACAGCAGCCTCCTGAAACCGGCCACAGGCATGCGATCCCCTGAAACATGTCCAGGGCCCGTAGCAGGAAACATGTACGAAGTAGAAAAAATTCTACCCTAGCACACTCAGATATCTAGTACGTTGGAAGGGGTACCCCGATACAGATGCAATGTGGGTACGAGTGAAAGATCTCAACGCCCCATGGTTGCTGAAACGATTCCATAAAGCACACCCACACAAACCTCATGGTCATTCCCAATGAATGAGTCCGCTAATCAGTTTTGTTCTTGCCTCTAAAGGAAGAGACCTGGTTGGGGGGGCGCATGTCGAGTGTCAAGTACCCCTTGACACTGTGTCACCGCGTCAGCATGGGAGACCATGAAGGGGGGAATAACATCGGACGATCCAGAACAGACTCCAGCAACAGAGCATGGTGGAGGGGGTGTGTATTGTGACTAGGATTACATGCACGGGTGATAACGGGTGACAGACGGGACACAAGAAGGGGTGGGATACAAAAAGAGGGAAAAGTTGGGAGTTTATGGAGCGAATGATAGACGAAGGTGAGGGTGACATCAGAAATCTGCGCCCGAAGACAGACGACCCAAGCGGCAAATTTGATTCTAGCAGCTATGGCAGATTACCTGATGATGGTTAAATGCTCCCACACCCTATAAAATCGAGCGGGCAGAACGCACGAGCATCTCCAACTTTGTTTCTGATCAACCAGCTCAGTGCCTACTGTATGTCGCTGTGTAACTATTATTAAACTGGGTTTTGGCTCCATTCTCTCGTGCGTGTGTGATACATCGCCCGGCGAAGCATTGGCGGCTCCAGAGGGGCTGAGACTATGATCCGCCCAGGTGTTTGGCATGATATCCATCTCTTCTAGATTATTGATCAATTCTGGATTCATCCAAGCCATATCTATGCGGGACCATGAGTTATATGGATGAGAGAAGAAGGTGTATTGTCTTTTCTGTATATTTAATTGTCTCCATGCATCATTTAGATTAAACTCTTTTACCAATTCAAAAAATGCATTTGGTAATTTTCGTCTTCTATTTTTGTTTTCTATCACTGTTTTATAATCCAATTTATTGTTTACCACTTCATTGAAGTCCCCTATTATACAAATATTTTCGCCCTCTAATTCCGTTAATTTCCTGTGTAATTTATTATAAAATTTTTCTTGTTTTATGCTTGGTGCATAAATTGTTACTAGCAGAATTTTCCTATAATTTGTACTTATTTCCATTATTAAAATTATTCCGTCATTATCACTAAATATTTTCCTAGGATTTAACCAATCTTTTATATATACAGCAATCCCTCTATTTTTATTCTGTGCCAATGCAAAAATACTTCCCCTAATTTAGGACATTTTATGAGATTACTATGTTTTTCCTTAATATGTACTTCCCTGAGGCAGATGATATCCATATAAGTCCAAATAATAAATAAAAATAAATAAATAAAATTTCTCTTTCTGTAATCTTGATTGCATTTGTTTATGTTTAGAAGCTGAGTTGATGCCGTTTATATTTAGTGACAGCATCTTTATTTCATTTTCCATCTTCTTACTTATGCATTGATCTCAGTCCTCTCCTCCCTCTGTTCTTGGTTTGTGCTCTGGTTCTGGCTCCTTCCCTCACTTGACACTCTATTCCTTATGGTCTCGTGTGTCTTGTTCTACAATTTTTTCTTCTGAAATTTGATCTTCCTGGCTTTTACTTTCTCCTTCGTCTTCCCTGCTGTCTTGTTCATCTTCTCCATTTATATAATGATTATAGAACTCCTGAGCCTTTTCTAATGTGTCAATCTAAAAAATTTTCTCCTGCCACGTTATCAATATCCCCTCCGGGAGGAGCCATCGAAACATCACTCTATATTTTAGTAATTGTGTAGAGAGAAAATGATAATTTCGTCTTTGCTCTCTTACTCTTTTGGGAATTTGTTTCAATACAGTAATCTCCTTTCCTTTGAACATCAGTGGGTCTTCGTTTGTTTTACTATATATTTCATCTCTTATTTTTTTCCAAACAAATAGAAGGAGCACCCATGGGATCACCCCTCTCACCTGTCATTGCAAACCTCTACATGGAACACTTTGAAACCCAAGCTCTAGAAAAATCTAATCACAAACCAAACTCTGGCTCAGATACGTAGACAACACCTTCATAATCTGGCTACATGGGAAAGAAAAGCTGGACAACTTCCTCACACACCTCAACAGCCTACACCCCAAAATACAGTTTACCATGGAAACAGAAGCTAACAACCAACTTCCCTTCCTGGATGTCCTAGTCTACAAGAAATCCAATGGCTCCCTAGGACACACCATCTACCAGAAGAAAACACACACAAACCGCTATCTGCACGCACTCTCACACGACCACCCAGCACAGATCAACTCCGTAGCCAAGACACTCATATCCAGAACAAAACGCTTAGCTGACGAACAACACCTAAAAACCGAACTACACACTCTCACTAACATACTAACATCCAATGGATTCCAAAGAAATAAGATCACCAACCTAATCCAAAAAGAAATCCCCACTAAAATCCAAGACAGAGAACAAGAAAATGGCAAAGCCCTCCTCCCATACATAGAAGGCACCACAGACAGAATCAGCAAGATCCTCCACAAACACAACATCAAGACAGCATTCTGCACAAACCGAAAAATATCCACCCTCCTAAGAAACCCCAAAGACAAAATTGAGTTAGAAAATCAAGGAGTATATGAAATCCCATGCACCGCCTGCCCCACCACATACATCAGACAAACCAACAGAAGAATAAGTGCATGCATTGAAGAACACAAGAACTCAGTCAGAAAAGAGGAACCAACTTCTTCCCTGGTCCAACACCTTAAAGCCATAGGACATGAAATTAACTTTAAAAAGACCAGAACTATCGCCAAAACTGAACACTTTAACAACAGAATAATCAGAGAAGCCATCGAGATAGAAAAACGCCCAGACAGCATGAATAAACGAGATGATACCTCCCGCCTACCAGCCATTTGGAAACCCGCCCTTATTGACAAACGAGTCCCTAACAGAAAGAATGACACCAGACCCACACTCACGAAAACCACACAGGATGTCACCACCACAAATCCATGCAAAAAGCAAACTCAAACCCACACCGATGATGAGGTATGACCACAAACCAGAAGCCAGACCACAGCTGCATCATTAGCCACTGTAAACCCCTCCAATCCATACATGAAGCAAACTGACACCCATGAAGATGTGGCAGGACCATGAACGCGAAGCCAAACAACAGCAACGCAGCTCACCAGCTCAAATCCCCCTGCAACTCAGACTAACCCGAGCACAACCAAGCCCCTACCCAAACAGAACACACCCCCATCCAATCAGAGCACAGCCAACCCCCCATCCAATCAGAGCACAGCCAAGCCCCCAACCAATCAGAACACACCTCCACTGGCAGTTAAAAGAAAGAAACAGCTGCGATCACTCATTGCTCCTAGAAGCATGAAGCCGAAAACACCAGCTTGAAGATGACGAATGAAACTTTGTCGAAACGTCACCAAGACACTTCCAATTTTACGCGGGAGAAAACCCGAATAACCAAAGGCCTACATACAAACACCTGCGAAAACCTCAGAAAACACAGACACACACACATACACACACACAATCGTATTTCTTTATTCTTCTCTTCCAATCTTTATCCTTCCATATTTCCCTTATATTCTTTCCCTTTAACTGTTATAATGTTCCCCAATAATCTCTTATTATACTATAATATAATCCTTAATCAAGTAAATTCCAATTTCTAACAGTCAATTGTTTAGTACACTATTAATATTTGATTAGTAATTATTAATATATAATATAATATATAAATATGTAAATCAATAATAATACAAATCAATCGTAATCAATAATTCATCAATATATTCTTTCTTTTCTAAACTTCTATTACCATTACACTTAGCAACCTTGGATATATTTCTATATCTCTATGTATACTACTCTATTCACTTACAATTAAGTGAAAGTCTATTAATATGCAGAACTAAATATATAAGTAGTAAATACACAAAGATTGATATGGATTAATACAAGTTATAAATATTTCAATATATGTATATGTAAATAAAAATAAGTATTATCTAAGTATAATAAGTACAAATATAGATTATAAATACTTCAATTGCTATATAGATATATAAGGGATATATATATATATAAGGAATACTAAATGCTCTTCAGTTAGTTGTTAACGGACATAAGAGTTTGTTGTTGTTTTTTTAAAGAAAAAAGGATTCGCCCCCCCGCTTCCTTTTAGATGTCCCCCTTTTTCCAAACTGCACAGTCACCTTCATTGTCAGTAGTTCATCTTTTTAATCTGTTGCCTCCAACATGTCCTTCAAACCCAGCACTTTCTCTTCTTAGTCCCCAACAACAACATCCAGAGTTATAAAGTTTATAAAGGAATAAATCTCCTATTTAGTGTTGTCTAAAATATCTACCATGCTTCTATGCCAGTATTTTAAGACAACCCTATTGCATTATGACTATCATGATAAAAGAGCTGGCAGCATTTCTGAAATATTCAATAGGGAAAACCAAGGTAAATCCAATCCATCCAATCATGTACAAGAAAGAAATGGGAAAATTACTATCTATGGTCCATATAGTGCTTTCTTTTCTGCTTTCTTTAGTAACTGGGCACTTCTGTTTATTTATGTATCATATTTATATGACTCCCCATTTCACAAAACTAGCATCAAAGATTCGAAAAGAAAAAGACAGTAGAATTAGCCATGTCTTCCCAGATTAATTCATATGCATTATATAGAACTAGGAAACCAAGCACCATGTTGGACACTAGACACCCAAAACTAGTGAAACATCACTACATATACTTGATCAATATTTTAAACATATGATATGTTATTTTTAACTGTATGTAATACTTTAAGACTTTTCCAGTATTTTGACACTATAGTTCTAAATGTTTCTAGTTAAAAAAGAAATAAGTACCCTGTTTCTCTGAAAATAAGACCTATCCTGAAAATAAGACTCACCATGCTTTTTATGCATATGCCTAATGTAAGACCTACCCCCCAAATAAGCCCTACTTAAGATCCTGCGCAACTGGCCGCCCACCTATTCTGTCTGGTTGCTCTCAGTGCTGCGGCCACGAGGTGAGGCAGTGGTGGAGCTGTCCCACATGCCCCATATGGACTTACCTCAGGGCCCCTGCAACTAGGCCATCCACATCCTGACACGTGCCTCACGGCAGCAGCAGCAGCAACCATGTTCAGCAGGAGCCCACATGGCCACCAGCTCACTTCTTTTGCTTGCTCATGGCCACAATGGAGCAGGAGGCCGAGTGGTAATAAATAATAAAACACAAAATGCAGACTTGAAAAAAGAAAATGAGATTAAAGGTGCCATTTTAGCTGCAGTCTTTCAGGCTGTAGAAAAAATACACAATAACTGGCCAAGGAGAACTGGAAAACCAATAAATGAAAAAAATGCTCAAAATATGGGTTTGGATAGGAGAGTTAATTCTGAATCATAACAATAATAACAAAGCTGGAGAAAAAATAGTCTAAAAGCAGAAAGATGAAATAGGAAACTCGGGAACTAGTGTACTAGTTAGTAATTTTGTGAGGACTTGAAGTGAACCAACTGACTTAACACAAACTAAAGAAATTAATGTGTTTGTAATTTTTGCATTCTTGGTACAGAAATGTTTCAGTCATAAATCTGGGAAATATATCCCTAAATTCAATTGTGCAAATATTGTTAAATGGGACCCCCATTTTGAAGTATGGCAGGTACTGGATTCATATTTCATAACTGTGTGCATTTGTAATATTTGAAATCAGTGAGAAAAAATGTCAACCATGAATCAAAATTTTAAATAATAGCACATAACATTATACTTATCACATGAACTGATTCAAGATGAAGTTGTAATTAGGGCAAACCTGTTGACACTTATTCAATGTAAATTAATAATCTACTATTTATAAAGTGAATATTTATGTTTAGATTATAAATTTGCAAATATTGTGTTTCCTATAATTTAAAATAGTGCAACAACTTTTCTTACCTTATGTAAATAGAAGTTGTAAAACATCTACTTATTGCAACTGCATATAACCATGATGAGTGATTTAATGAATCTTCTGAAGGTAGTATCTTCTGAGGTAGTAACCTTTCCTACATTTATTTATGTATTTGTTTTTATTTATAAAGTTCCCTGATTGATTGATAACGAATTTAGAAATATTACACCAGCAAAAACAATAAAACACCAAAAGATTAAAAAAAACCCAGAATGAATTCTTTAAAAAAATATTTTATTGAAGAATGTGATACAATAATAAAAATGATACAAATTTAAGAAAAAGAACAAAGAAAGATAGTGAACAGATAAAGAAAAAAAAAAGATAGAGAAGCAGCTTCATCCATGAAGTTACAAATAAATTTATCATCCACTTCCCTCTTTAAGGTTTCATCAACAATTTCCTTCTTTCCATATTTTATCCTTTCTAATCATCAAATCCATAAATCACTAGTTCAATTTTTATATTTTAAGGAAAAAGTCCATAAAGGGTTTCCAGTCACTAATAAATGTACTTGTTGTCTTTCCCTAACCAAGTTAATTTTGCCATTTTTGCAAATTCTGTATCTTCACCAAGTATTCCTCTGTTGTAGGTGTTTTTAGATCTTTCCATCTTGGTGCATATAATAATCTTGCTGCAACTACCATACATTAAAAATAATATTCCATGAGTATTTTCTAATTGATTGTCCATAAATAACAACAAAATATGATTTCAGTTGAATGTTAATCTTTAAAATTCTTCATACTACTAAAAGTATTTGCACCCATAATTTTCTAGCTTTTTCAGAAGTCCACTATGTGTGGTAACTATCATTCATTTTTTCCACATTTCCAAAATAAATATGAAGTATCTCCAAATATATCCTAGATAATTTTTCTAGTATATTTCAATGTACATAATTTTGTAAACATTCTCTTTAAGTTATAACTTAGTGTTTTTCTTTTATTTTCAGTGTCACACCAGATTTAATCTTAAATATGAGCCTATCAAGCTGGGTTTTATCAGCAATGGCTATGATGGTTTTATTATTACTTAGAGACTTTTTATCCCCTGAACTCCATATGCATCTTCAGTAATTTAATAATAATTGATCTTCAATTTAATTTCTGCTGTGAATAAGAACCTCTTCTGGATATAACATCCAGTAATTATTTTATACAACAGTGTTATGTTTTTGACCAGCTTGAGGCTTATGCATTTTAGATTCATAATAAAAAATATCATTTCCCCAATCTCCATCTTTCAGTATCTCTCTGCTATAATTATTAGAAATAGTATGCTTGTCCATATGTTAGATAATATTTATACCCCTCAAACTGTTTCATTCTAGTACGATGTATTTGCATATGTGCATGTGCATATTTAAATAAATTTTAAAAAGTTATATTGTAAATTTTAGTCCTTTCAACCATTTTTTTCCATTGGTCCATCAGTATTTTGCAACTGAAATTTTGGCTCATTCTACCATACAATATTTTATTTGTTGTTCTTCCATTTCAGATTTCAATAAAAGCTTATTCATTGTAACAGTCACATTCATTGGTTCACCAATGGCCTCTTTGTTAAAATTCTGAACAATTTGTATTATGATAAAGGTATGCATTATTTATTTAATTATTTAAAAAGCAGTTCCACAATAATAAAAACATTTTAAGATTCACTTTGCCCTTAATCCCCTTAAAATTTCCTTAAATCAGAGACTAGTCAAAATTTTTATTGTTATTTATTTGCTAATTGTTACTTTACTCCTTTTTTAATCTGTAATGCTCACTCACCAGATATTATTGTCCTGCTGCTTCAAAGACCTTTTGGCTTTAAAATTACAATCCAAATGTGATTAAGAAAGTGAAATTTTAAGCAAACCCACCATCTTAAATACTCTCCTGTTGCTGAAACAACTTTTTCATGGCTCCTAGCCATTCAAACTTATGAACTGATTGCAAGTCATCTGGTAGGTGCTTCTCTGTTTAAATTGGAAAACCCCAGAGCACTTTAATTTCATCTATTGCTGTGACTGAGATCCCACCACTTCCTGTTTGGAGGCAAATGGTATTTCTTGCAGATCTTTCAGTGAAACATTATTGCTACTTTGTCATGCTGTTGCTTGTAATCAGTCTGTGTTATCTTCTTGCAGCTGCTAACTAGATGGTCCACTCTTTCTTCAGCCTCTTTGCTGAGGCAGCATTTGCTATCTGCAGCTGTCTTCCCAATTCTGGATTTGTACGTGTTTGTTTTTAAGGCAAGGTCTTATAGAGTCAGAATGAGTTCCTCTGTTTTTTTCCCAGCTTTCCTGCTCTTAGTCATTGCCAGGTCTTCTACTTTGCCTGCTACCTTTTTTATGTACTGTCCATGTAATGCTTTGCCTTGCCATGTCTCTTTTCTATTCTTCATTTAGTCTTTCTTGTAGGCCAGTTTGGTCTCTCCAGTAATCATTAAGCCTCATGGTATAATAGCTTCAATGCATCTTCTTCACTATTCTTCAGATATTCTTCCAATGCCCTTTCTTCTTCTTCTTCCACTGTCTAGTATGCTCACAACATTCCATGCCCATCTATGCTCCTTGGTAAGTAGTCTGTCAACACTGCTTCATAGATGAAGGTATGATTCATTGTCATTATTTTTCTGATCTTCCTACCCAGGATTGTAGTTGTACTTGAGTACAGTCCAGTATTACAGCTGTGTATCTAATGACTGGATATGCCCAAGTGTTAATTTGTCTGGATGGTATTCCCTTCACTGAGTTTGGACTTTAAGATCTTCTTTACTCTCATTATGTATTCACTTCCAATCTTTCTCTTGACTTCAGTGTGCTTGATGTTGTCAGCTTGATGGGTGCCAAGATATTTATAATGATTATCTTCATTTAGATTCTTGATGTTAGTTTCATAGGACATCTTGATTGCTTTGGCATTCACTATTTTTCCCCTTGTGATTGCAAGGGTGGCACATTTGTTAAATTGAAACTCTATTGCAATAGTTTGGATGTATATATGGACTGTGCTAAGCAGCAATTATATTTCAGATGGTGTTTTACCATAGAACTTCGGATAAGTTACATGCCATGTAAAAGAAGTGGTATAGCCTGCCATATGTTTTTAATGTTTGACTTCTTCAGTATTGTTGTCAAAGGAATAAGTGCAATGACAAACAGTAGGGTGTTAGTGAGTCTCCTTGAAAGATTCCTCTTTTTTTAAAAAAAATTGATTTATATGCCGCCCTTCTCTGGAGACTCAGGGAGGCTTACAATGCACTAAGCAATAAGATATTAACCTCTACCAATCTATTACCCACTGAGCAGAAACTGAGTTTTCCATTGTTCCTCACACAAGCTTCTGATGTTTCCACTGATTCCTGTTATTGTTAGGTATTTGTACCTGTTTACAGGCAAAGACTTTAAACCACAAAACCCACAATTAAATCAGTGAAGACTTGGTGTCAGGTATGCTTCCTTCAAATTCCAGGAAAGAATGACCCAAACTCCATTTTTATAGAGATTAGTACTTTTACTGAAAATGAAGTGATCGCTAACCAGGTAAAGCTGGAACTAAGCAAAACGCGCAAAATTACATCTAGAAAGCATTTCCCCCCCTTCTGTCCATCGTCCATCATCCAATCCACAGGTCTCCCAAAGGTCAGGTGGAATCACGTCTGGCAGCATCATCTATCAGGAATGTAATGACGGTTGGTCTGACTGCTCCTTTGGAGAATCACTTTCGTTTCAGGGAAAAACTCCTCCTGCCTTCTTCCCCCCCCTTCGCCCCCCTAACTGTTTCCCACCCGTTTCTTATGGCAGCTGAAGCAGTGAAAGCGGAGGCTGACATTTGGCCCCTCTGCAGAAAAGACGTTAGTCCTAGAATAGAAAAAAAAGAAGGAAAAAGGGGGAACAAAATATATACAATATATATACAGAAATTAGGGTTTATCTGGGTATTTGGTGTAGAATTGTTGTATTTTCTTTGGGGCCCGAACATCCCGTTTATTCACCCATTCAGCTTGAGACAAAGGGAAATGTTTCCAGGCCACCAAGTATTGTACTTTACCATGGTGTTTCCTAGAGTCTAAAATTTCCTTAACTTCAAAATGTTGCTCCCCCTCTATGAGTATGGGAACTGGAGGGGAGCTTTGGGTGGGCCTTAGAGGAGATGAGTGTTCAGGTTTCAGCAAGCTAACATGAAATACGGGGTGTATCCGTCTCAACGATTTTGGCAACTCTAATTCGACGGTTACTGGATTAATCAATCTAATCACACGAAATGGACCCACATACTTGGGACCAAGTTTCTTTGAATTTTGGGACGTTTGTAAGTACTTTGTGGAGAGGTAGACCTTATCCCTCACTTTATACACGTATGCTGGGGACCTTTTCTTATCGGCCTGAGCCTTATGGGCTCGGTGTGCCTCATCTAACGCTTTTCGCGTTACTGCCCAGGTACTCCTTAATTGGTCAATCCAGTCAACCAGGGATGGGTTCTGGGGATCATCTTGAGGTAATTCGGGAATCGGTACGAAATCTTGGCCCGATGCTACTTTAAACGGAGTGAACCCGGTGCTACTGTGTATGGAATTATTATATGCCACTTCTGCAAATGGCAGTAAATCCACCCAATTGTCTTGTTGGTAATTCACGTAACATCTCAGGTATTGTTCTAAAATCCCATTGGTCCTTTCACAAGCCCCATTTGTTTGGGGGGGGGGGGTGACTGGAACTTAGACCCTGGGCGGAGCCTATCAACTTCAAAAACTCCTTCCAGAAGTTGGAAGTAAACTGTACACCTCTGTCCGAAATTATTCTTTTTGGAGCTCCATGTAGTCGGTAAATCTGACGAATAAACAGTTTTGCAAGGGTTTTGGCTGAAGGGATTTTTGAACAAGGGATGAAATGCACTTGTTTGGAAAAAAAATCTGTCACCACCCAAATGACAGTACACCCTTCACTCTCTGGTAGGTCCACAATAAAATCCATGGATATTTCTTTCCACGGAGCATTCGGTCTAGCCACACTTTGAAGTAATCCAGGTGGCTTCCCTGGAGGTGTTTGTTGCTCTTAAACTGGCAGGAAGTACTTGAGAGCGATTGCACGCCCCGGTCCTCAAGGCTCCCCTCGGATACTAGGTGGCTCAGATACTCAGGACCTGGGCCTCCGGCTGATGCTGTGCAATGCCAGGTCCGTGGTAAATAAGGCCCCCCTCATTTACGATCTTATTCAAGAGGGGGGAGCAGACCTGGCGGGTATTACGGAGACCTGGTTGGGCCCGGAGGGAGGGGTCCCTCTGGTTGAGATGTGTCCACCAGGCTTCAGAGCATTCCATCAGCCGAGGGCCCAGGGGAGGGGCGGGGTGGTGGTGGTTATTATTAACGAAGGTCTGGGTCCGAGGGAGACCACTGTGCCACAGATTGCCGGATGTGAGTCCCTCTTTGTGAGATGGGGTCATGGGGTTCAGATGGGCTTGCTGCTTATGTACCTGGCTCCCTGCCGCGTGGCAACGGCCCTGCCCGAGCTACTCGACGTGATAGCCACGGTGGCAGTTGATACACCCAGGCTTATGGTCATGGGTGATTTCAATCTGCCGTCCGTTGGTGAAACGTCAGAGATGGCTCGGGAGTTCATGGCTTCCATGACGGCCATGGACCTGACCCAGTTAGTTCATGGCCCCACTCACAGGGGGGGACACACGCTGGACCTGATTTTTGTCTCTGGCCAGTGGTTGAGTGGTCTTATTATAGGGGATATAGACATGAAACCCTTGTCATGGTCAGATCACTCACTCCTTCGTCTGGACCTTCGAACCGCTACACCCCGCCGCATGGAGGCGGACCCAATTAGATGGATCCGCCCCAGGCTCCTGATGGATCCTGATAGGTTCCAGACGGAGCTTGGGCCAATTCCTGAAGATCTGGCACACGACTCGGCCGAGGACCTGGTAGCTGCCTGGGATCGGGCGGCTGGTGGGGCCTTGGATCGAGTCGTGCCTTTGCGGCCTCTGACCCGGTGTCGATCCCTCACGGCTCCTTGGTTCACCGAGGAGCTGAGGGAGATGAAACGCCGGAAAAGACGCCTAGAGACCGGTTGGAGGGCCAGTCTCGCTGAATCTGACTGAACACTGGTAAGGTCGCATATTAAGACCTACCTAGTGGCGATAAAGACAGCAAAGTTTAACTACTTTTCCGCCTCTATTGCGTCATCAGGGAATCGTCTGGCCACCCTGTTCAGGGTAACCCGCTCCCTGCTCCATCCGGGAGCGCGGGAGGATCCCTTGGAAGGCAGGGCGGAGGATTTCGGACAATACCTGTATGACAAAATCGCTCAGATCCGGGGGGATTTGGACTCTGACTGGGTAGATCAGGGCAGGGTGACGAGGAATAGTCTTGAGAATGTTACCTGGGAGGAGTTTGATGCTGTGACTCCGGATGATGTGGACAGGATTTTGGGGAGACTTAGTGCGGCCACATGTTTACTGGACCCATGTCCCTCCTGGTTGGTACTGGCCTCCCGGGAGGTTGCACGAGGCTGGCTCCAGGGTGTTATCAACGCTTCGTTGAGTGAGGGTCACTTCCCCGCCGCCTTGGAAGAAGCGGTGGTGAGGCCTCTCCTCAAGAAGCCGTCCCTGGATCTGGCAATATTGGCCAACTATCGTCCTGTCTCCAACCTTCGCTTCCTGGCGAAGGTTGTTGAGAGTGTGGTCGCGCGACAGTTTCCACAATTCTTGGAGGAAACATCCTATCTAGATCCGTTCCAGTCGGGTTTCAGGCCTGGACACAGCACGGAAACGGCATTGGTCGCGTTGGTTGATGATCTCTGGAGGGCTCGGGACAGGGGTTGTTCCTCTGTTCTGGTCCTGTTAGACCTCTCAGCGGCTTTTGATACCATCGACCATGGTATCATGCTGCACCAGTTGGAAGAGTTGGGGATGGGGGGCACCGTATTACGGTGGTTCTCCTCCTTTCTCTCCGACCGGTCGCAGTTCGTGTTGGCAGGGGGGCAGAGGTCGACCTCAAGGCCTCTTATATGTGGAGTGCCTCAGGGGTCGGTCCTCTCGCCCCTCCTGTTCAACATTTATGTGAAGCCGCTGGGCGAGATCATCCGTGGCTTTGGGGTGAGATACCACCAGTACGCTGATGACACCCAGCTGTACATCTCCACCCCAGGCCACCCCAACGATGCCCTTGAAGTGATGTCCCAGTGCCTGGAAGCTGTGCGGATCTGGATGGGGAGGAACAGGCTCAGGCTCAACCCTTCCAAGACTGAGTGGCTGTGGTTCCCGGCATCCCGATATAGTCAGTTGACTCCATCACTGACTATTGGGGGCGAGTCGTTGGCCCCCACAGAGAGGGCTCGCAATCTGGGAGTCCTCCTGGATAGGCAGCTGTCCTTGGAGGAACATCTGACGGCTGTAACCAGGGGGACCTTTTGTCAGGTTCGCCTGATCCGCCAGTTGCGGCCCTTTCTTGATCGGGATTCCCTGTGCACAGTCACTCATGCCCTCGTCACCTCTCGCCTTGACTACTGCAACGCTCTCTACATGGGGCTCCCCTTGAGGAGCACCCGGAGGCTCCAACTGGTCCAGAATGCAGCAGCGCGGGTAGTGACGGGAGCAGCCTGGCGCTCCCATGTAACACCGCTCCTGCGCGAGCTGCACTGGCTCCCAGTGGTCTTCCGGGTGCGCTTCAAGGTGTTGGTTATCACCTTTAAAGCGCTCCATGGCATAGGGCCTAGCTATCTTCGAGACCGCTTGCTGCCACCGACGATCTCCCATCGACCCGTGCGCTCCCACAGAGAGGGCCTCCTCGGGGTGCCATCAGCCAAACAGTGCAGGCTGGTGACCCCCAGGGGGAGGGCCTTCTCTGTGGGGGCACCTACCCTCTGGAATCAATTGCCTCCAGAGATAAGGAGAATCCAAGACCTCGGTGCCTTCCGCCGTGCCCTTAAAACCTTCCCTTTCCAGCAAGCCAGGCTGGCCTAATTTTTTAAAGTGTTTTTAAGTGTTTTGTTTATTGTTTTTAATTAATGGGGCCAAATTTATATATGTATATTTTAACTGTATTTTAATATTTGTATTTGATGTTTTTACTTGGCTGTTCACCGCCCTGAGTCCTCAGGGAGAAGGGCGGTATACAAATTCAAAATAAATAAATAAATAAAAATAAAAGGAACATACAATTTTGCCCCAATCCATGCTAGTCCATCATGGAGTGTACATTCATTCGAGTGGTTGTGAAACCACTCATCAGTTTTCAGGGCTTCTCATAATTTGAGAACCAAATCTTCCGAGAGCTCTGGCTCGACTTTTGCCTCGGGTAGTAACTGGTGCTGCCAATTGTGTCGAAGGGATAATAGGCTGAACCACCTCCTTCTTGATGCTGTTGTACTGAGGCAATCTGGAAAGTGCGTCTGCCATGAAGTTCTTTCCCCCAGGAAGGTAGCGTAGGGTAAAATTGAAACGATTGAAATGTTGGGCCCAACGAACTTGTTTTGGGGACAATTTGCATGGTGTTTTTAATGCCTCCAAGTTTTTGTGATCAGTCCAAACCTCAAAAGGGTGCTTCGCTCCTTCCAAAAAATGTCTCCATGTTAACAACGCCCATCTCACTGCGAAAGCCTCCTTCTCCCATATGGCCCATCTTCTTTCTGTTTCTGACAGTTTACGGGACATGTAGGCACAAGGCTGCAGTTCCCCTTTTGCATTTTTTTCCAAGAGTATTGCTCCCACAGCTACATCGCTCGCGTCAGCCTGTACTACAAATGGCTGTTCCATGTCTGGGTGTTTGAGTACTGGTTCAGCCGCAAACAGTCGTTTCAGCTTTTTGAATGAGGCTTGACAGTCCATAATCCATTCAAGTGGTTTCGATGGTCTTGGTTTTACTTCACCCTTTGTTTTCAGAAGATTTGTAATTGGCAGTGTGATTTTGGCAAATGAGGGAATAAACTGTCTATAAAAGTTAGCAAACCCCAAGAAACTTTGTAGTTGTTTGCGAGTGCATGGCGCGGCCCATTCCAATACTGCTCGAACCTTCTCAGGGTCCATCTCTATTCCTTCATGCGATATGCGATATCCAAGATAGTCGATTTTGTCTTGGTGGAACTCATATTTAGAAAGTTTGGCATATAATTCAGCAGCCCTGAGTTTTTTCAAGACAGTTCGCACCAATTTCACATGGTCGGCCATGTTGTCAGAGTAGATAAGAATGTCATCTAAGTAGACCAGCACCACCTTATACAGGTGCTCATGCAAAACTTCGTTGATCAATTGCATAAATACAGCAGGGGCTCCCTGTAAGCCGAAAGGAAGCACTCTGAACTGGAAACATCCCAGTGGGCAATTAAATGCTGTTTTCCATTCATCCCCCTCTTTAATTCTCACTCGGTAGTATGCCTCCCTTAAATCAAGTTTGTTGAAAATTTTTCCCTTCCCTAAGTGGGCTAACATGTCCTTCATGAGGGGGAGGGGGTAAACATTCTCCACGCAAATCACGTTGATATTTCTATAATCGACCACCAGACGGAAGGAGCCATCTTTCTTTTCGTGGAACATCACTGGCGCCGCCACCTTGGGCTTGGCTCGTTCGATGAACCCCCGTTCTAGATTTTTGTCAATAAAATTCCGCAATTCTCCTAATTCTTGAGGAGTCATGGAGTAGATTTTTGGTTTAGGAAGCTTCACCCCGGGAAGTATCTCGATGGTGCAGTCGGTAGTCCGGTGGGGAGGCAGCGTGTCAGAAGCCTTTTCGCTAACGGAGATCCCAATATTCCCTTGGAATCTTCTCCTGTCCCTCAATATAGCCTGTTGCTACTTCCGCTCTTTCCGGGGTTGCCCCGCCCTTCAGGGGTGAGCACTCCTTCTCTGGATTTGGTTTTGCAGTGCGGATGCGCAGGAACCCGGTCTTCCAATTTACCCGTGGGTTCCATTTATGGAGCCAGGGCAATCCAAGTATGAGGGGTCTCTCCATGCCAGGGGCCACAATGAATCTAAGATTCTCTACATGATCTCCCAACTGCAATTCAAGGGGTTTGGTCATAAAACTGGCTGGGCCCCCTCTCGCAATCGATCCGTCTAGCTGACAGAACGCAATGGGTCTTTTTAGCATTTTTAGTCTCAGTCCCATTTCCTCCACCACCTTTGGGCTAATTATGCACCTGGTGCACCCCGAATCTAACAAAGCTAACATTTGGGCATGGGTCCCAGTGGCGGGCACCCTTACTTCTATGGGAATGAGCAGAGGGTCTTCCGTGTGACTCACCCGATCGTCGGTGTCAGAATCGGAGTCCGTCTCGCTATCGTCGTCATTGGTCGGAGTTCTCAACTCACCCTGGTTTCGGGGAGTGAACTCAACGACTTCTCCCTTCAGGGCGGTGCCGCGGGTCTTGGTGGGTATTTTGTCGCCTTTCTTGGCCCCGGAGCCGGCAACTTTTGGCACTGGTTTGGAGAAGCATTTGGCCGCTTGGTGCCCTTCCTTCCCGCATTTGAAACAGGTGAAGGGCTTTGATTTGGGTTTGAATTCTGCTCTTCCTCCAGCCGGTTTTGGTGCCCCCTTATGGTGGAATGAAGATGACTGATCTCCTGCCCGTCCTCCTCGGAGTCGGCTTCGGTTCAATTCGATCTCCACATCCTCAGCTACTATGTACCAACTCTGCAAGTCTTCGGAGACCCCCATACTTCTGCAGTCTCGGTATATCTCTTCATTCAGCCCATCCTTGAAACTTTCCAACAGAAACTTTCATATAGGGTGCCAGTTCACGAAACTCTTGGATATACTCTGCCACAGGCCTCCGGCCCTGCTGGATGCCCTTCATCCTGAGTCTCGCCTTTCGTTCAGCTAGGTGGTCTTCAAAACGCCTTCTAAGGGCCCCCATGAATTGGTTGTAATTTCTCAGTAAGGGGGAGTTATTATTGTGGAGGCCCACCATCCATTCAGCAGCTAATCCCTCTAAGGAATTTGTGACACTTCTCACTCAGGCGGCATCTGATAAGTAGTCTTCCCCCCAGTCCTGCATGTGGTTCCACACTTGGGTCAGGAAAAATCCCAAGGTCTTCGGATTTCCATCATATTTCCCAGGTAGGGGGGGAATTTTTGGCTTTTTGCATCTGCGGGGGGGTGGGGGGGTGGGGCCTGCAAGGCTGGGGGTCCCTGGCCGGCCGCATCCCTCCCTTGAGCTGCAGAAGCCTGGGATGTTCCCTCCTCAGCTTCTTCCTCTCCCCCACAGGCTGTCTTTTCTGGCTCCCCCCGGGGTCTTCTCCTCCCTTCTCCACAGGGAACCCAAAAGACACACGGCTTTCCCGGCTTTTCTTGCTGTCTTCCACATCATGGAGAAGTTGCAAGGCTTGTGCTAGCATGAGGCTTTCCCTTTGCTGCTGCTGCCAGACTGCCTCTTTCTTGCGAGGTCGGAAGCTAGTTACTCCCCGGGGGGTCTTCCCCCAGTCCGGCAATCTTCCTACTCCTTTCGACCATCTGGCTTCTTCAGAATCCAGCCGGAGTTTTTCCAACCATTCCGCATTCTCTCTCTCCTCTTGGAGGGCAGCTGCTGTGGAAACCGCTGCCCCTATCTCTTCTTCACTCTCTCTGTCTGACATGATTTGATTTACAGTCCCCTCGGTTTTGTCCGGGATGACTGTGGAGTGAGTTCCAGCTTAATGTCAGGTATGCTTCCTTCAAATTCCAGGAAAGAATGACCCAAACTCCATTTTTATAGAGATTAGTACTTTTACTGAAAATGAAGTGATCGCTAACCAGGTAAAGCTGGAACTAAGCAAAATGCGTGAAATTGCATCTAGAAAGCATTTCCCCCCCTTCTGTCCATCGTCCATCATCCAATCCACAGGTCTCCCAAAGGTCAGGTGGAATCACGTCTGGCAGCATCATCTATCAGGAATGTAATGATGGTTGGTCTGACTGCTCCTTTGGAGAATCACTTTCGTTTCAGGGAAAAACTCCTCCTGCCTTCTTTCCCCCCCTTCGCCCCCCCTAACTGTTTCCCACCCGTTTCTTATGGCAGCTGAAGCAGTGAAAGCGGAGGCTGACAATTGGACTGAGGAGGCAAAGTTAAAGCTACAGGCTTGCTTTGACTGCACTGATTGGAATATTTTTGAAGATATCTCTGCAGACCTGGGTGAACTCACAGGTTCTGTAACATCATATGTCAGCTTCTGTGAAGACCTCTGTGTACCGACCAGGAACTTGCGAAAATACAGTAACAACAAACCTTGGTTCACAGCTAAACTTAAGCAGCTACATCATTCCAAAGAGGAAGCCTACAGAAAAGGTGATAAAATGCTGTACAATCAGGCCAGAAATGTATTAACAAGGGAGATCAGAGCAGCAAAAAGAAGCTACTCTGAAAAGCTAAAGAATCAATTCTCAACAAATGAACCAGCAAACATGTGGAAAACTCTTAAAAATATCACCTGCTACAGCAAACCTCTTTCCCAGGCTGAAGGAAATCAACAACTGGCAGATGACCTGAACGTGTTTTACTGCAGGTTTGAAAGAAAACTACAGCCACCTATCTCCACAACCCCCATCTCAGACACACCAACAACAGCCAACTGACCCCATCCCATTGGGTTCACAACCCCTAGTGATCACAGAAAAGGAAATGCAAGACCTATTTCAAAAGCCAGGAAAAGCTCCAGGCCCAGACAAGATAACTCCTTCTTGCTTAAAAGTCTGTGCTGACCAATTGGCCCCCATCTTCACCCGAATCTTCAATAAATTGCTAGAGATGTGCTATGTTCCTTCTTGCTTCAAATGCTCTACTATCATCCCAGTGCCGAAAAAGCCCACCATCAAGGAACTGAATGACTACAGACCAGTTGCTCTAATATCTGTTGTCATGAAAACCTTTGAAAGGCTAGTGCTGTCCCATTTGAAAACCATCACGGATCCGCTGTTAGACCCTTGCAATTTGCATATCGCACAAATAGATCAACACATGATGCTGTTAATATGGCTCTGCACTATATCCTACAGCATCTTGAATCTCCAAAGACCTACGCAAGGGTCTTCTTTGTAGACTTTAGTTCAGCATTCAACAACATCATTCCAACAGCGGCTGAGAACTATTGGGGCACAAAGACAAAAGACTTGTTGGTGGATAATATAAATTACTGACTTTTTGGAAATGTTTGACTACAGATCTGGATATATTTTTTCTTTACTTTTTGGTGGATAAATGAAATTGGACTATGTTTGGGAGAGAGGAAGGAGAAGAGGAAATAATTATGCCTTCAAAAGCAAAGGGAAGGAAACTTCCGGTTGGCGCCGCGGGGATCCAGACGAGGAAATGGTGAGCTCCGCGGAGCTCTGCCAAAACCCCGTCTGCCAAGCTGCTGCCGACAGGTCTTCGGACCTCCCCTGTCTTGAAGGGACAGGGGGACAAGAAGGGACCCCTTGGGCAGCCGAGAGGAATGGGCAGGTTCCTCGGGGCCGGAGGCTTTCCCTTCACACCGGCGGCAGTGGAACGACAGCCATGGCGGCTGTCCCGAAACTGCGGCAACCGGGAACAAAGATCGTGCTGAAGGAGAGGAGGAGAAGCGAGAAGCGGAGAGCGGAGCAGGGAGTTTGAAAGCTGGGTGAGTTGACATCTGCCCAGGCAAGAACTGCCCGTAAATGCTGGATTACAAAAAGTGTGCCCCAGCCTTAACAGCAGCTGAGAAACATCGGGTCAAAAAGACTCAAATGAATGGTGGAGAAAAGACCTGTTGACAGATAGCGTTAATTATAGACTCTTTGGAACTGATTTTATTACAGATTTGGTTTTCTTTTTTTATTTTTCTGGCTATCTTTTGTGGCTAAACAAGATTGGATTACGCTTGAGAGAGAGGAAGGAGAAGAGGAAATAAATATGCTTTTAAAAGTAAAGATAAAAGACAAACGGAGATGGAAAAGATGGCTGCCAGCTGAAAAATGAAAGTGTAAATTCCAGGCTGCTTGTTACTTGAAAGAGAAAATTTGTTGCTTGTTACTTAAAGGGGATTATTTTGAGGAAAATTTCAAGAGGCTTGGCTTTGGACATATAATCTGTGTATTGGAGGATATTGAAGACCAGAAAGTAGAAACTAAATGGAATAATGAAAACTGATTTATTAAGCGTGGCAACAAGAGAAAAAGGGTGTGGCAACAAAAGAAGAACATGATGATACCATATATGGAATAGTCAATTCAGAATTAACTTTATAGAACTTACAATTTTGAGGACATTGAAATGGAAAATAAATATACTCAGATAGATTGGAGAAGGAAAAAAAATGGAATATAAAGTAACAAGATAACAAAATACCATAGTTTGAATTAAGTGGATGTAATGGTGTCTGGGAATTTGATCTTTGAATAATTTTAGGAGATACCTTCCTTCTTCTCTGGGCTCTCTCCCAATTGTATTTTATTTTTTCTTTCCTTTTCCTTTTTTTTTTGTCCCTTTCCCCCTCTCTATTTTTTCCAATTCTCTTTTCAATTTCTTTTGTTATATTTCTATTCTCTTTCCTGTTTTTATTCTTGTTTATTTTTCTTTTGTTTTTATTTTAACTATTATTAATATTGTTACTATTCTCTCTCTTTTCTCACTATTATTTTTATCTAAGTTGATTTTATGAAATACAACAATTTGACTGGGAAAAAATGAGTATAAATGATTGAAAATTATGATTTTTGGATGTTTTAATACTTTTTTAAACTTGGAATTTTTAAGCTCTATTTACAGACCTAATAATTTAGAAGAAAATCTCTAAGGTGCTGGATATTAAGAAGAATTAATTACAGACTTAATAATGATAGAAAATGGATTTTAAAGTGATTTAAAATGTTGATATTTACTGGAAATAAATATGGCACGGGAGAAAGCCTAGGAGAGAATAGGAACTAAGGTATTTGTCGATATACTTTTTTATTTTTAATCAGTTAAAGACATGGAGGAGAATGGATTTAAAAATGAACATCAGTAATATATTGTGAATTAATTTAAAGTTAAATAATTGAATAAAAGATGTAGAAATGGAGAAAAACAAAGCTGGACAATAATTAAAATAAAATGTTATGAATTAGTTAAACAAATGAAGTTAGGAGTGGAGGGAAGCATGATTCTGGACAACAGTGAAAGTTAAGCTGTGATCTAGTCTTACAAATAAGGTAGGAGTAGAGGAAAGCATCATACTGGAGAACAGTTAAGGCAAAACTGGGAACCAGTTAAAAATAAAAACAAGAGTTAGGAGTGGAGGAAATCATGGGCTGGAAAACAACCGAAGTAAAGCTGTGAACCAGCCATTAGAGTTAGGAGTGGAGGGAAGCATACGCTAGGTAACAGTTAAAGCAAAACTGTGAACTAGCCAAAAAATAAAAAGTTAGGAGTGGAGGAAAATATACCTGGAGAGCAACTGAAATACAGTTGTGAACCAGTTAAAAATAGAGGTTGGAGCGGAGGGAAGCATTGCTGGGAAGCAACTATTTGAGTTGCGAACCAGTTTCATAATAGATTTAGGTGGATTGAAGGAGATAATGTTGGTATGCTGTTAAAATTATACTGTGAACCAGCTCAAATAAGTAAGTTCAGGAGTGGAGGAAAGCATCGCTGGAAAGCAACTGATTAGGTTGCAAACCAGCCAAAAAATAAACTCAGGAGGAAGTGGAGGAGACAATACTGGAGAATAGTTAAGCCAAACTGTGAACCAGTTAAATAAATAGAGATAGAAGTGGCGGAAAACACTGTTGGGAAATAGCTATTTTGAATCAGTTAAATATTAGACTTTAAAATAAAGTATTTTGGGAGTGACAAATTTTAGATGGAAATGTTGATTGATTTAGAAACAATTAAGAGAGGAGGAAAATATTCTTTGTCAAGCTTATGGATACTAGTTGCCATTTAAAAGAGGTACAATATAGACTCGATGTAATGGGTCTTAGAAATGAGGAATATATATGAAATATTGATTGTTAAAATGACAAAAGATTTGGAATGATGTCTATTTGGAAATAATTGTTTAGAATTTAGGGTGACATAGTAGAATGTTCAAAATCTAAATGTTTAGAATAAGATTTCTTTTTCTTTTTTTTCTTTTTCTTTTTTTTAAAGAGGTAAAAATTGGTTGAGGGAATGTGAGTAATTGTATTTATTTTATACCGGATCAAATCCTTGCTCTAAAAAGATGTATTTTATGTTTCATGTTTTAAAAAATAAAAAAAACTTTTCAAAAAAAAAAGCAAAGGGAAAAGACAAACGGAGACGGATAAAAATGGTTGTCAGCTGAAAAGGGAAAGTGAATTCCAAGTTGCTTGTTACTTGAAAAGAGAAACATTGTTGCTTGTTATTTAAACTTGACTATTTTGAGGAAAAGACTCAGAGAATTTGACTTAGGATACATAATCTGTTCACTGAAGGATTTATTGAAGATTAGAAAGAAGAAATTAAATGGAACAATGAAAACTGAACTAATAAACGTGGCAATAAAAGAAGGGTGCAACAATAGAAGAAGGACATGATGATACCATATATGGAATAGCTTCAGAATCAACTTTGTAGAACTTATAACTTTGATGACATTGAAATGGAAAAGATATATACAAGGACAGACTGGAGAAAGGAATAATGGAATATATTATGTAACAAGACAACAAAGTAGTATACAAAATATTTTGATTTAAATGAATGTAACGGTTTCTGGGTGGTTGAATAATGCTAGGAGATACTTTTTTCTTTCTTTCTTTTCCTTCTCTGTGCTCTCTCTCTATTTCTTTCTTGTAGTATCCTTTTCTTCATTTCTTTTCCCCTCTCTATTTTCTTTTTTAATCCATTTTACTTCTTTTGTTATATTTCTACTCTCTTCCTTTTTCCTTTTTCCTCTTTTTTAGTGTTGCCTTATTTTTTTTGTATTTCTTTTATTGTAATTATTATTATTATTGCTATTACTTTCTCCTTTTTTCTATTATTATTTTCATATAAATATATAAACGATTTGATTAAGAAATAAGAGCATAAATGATTGAAGAAAAACATGATTTTTGGATGTTCTAATGCCCTTTTAAATTTTGAATTTTTAACTAGCACTACTTACAGATTTAATAATCTGGAAGAAAATATTTACTTTTAAAGGCATTGGATGTTAAAAAGAATTACTTATAGAATTAAGAACCATAAAAATTGATTTTAAAGTGTTTCAAAATGTTTCCTATTGAAAATAAGAAATAAGCATGGAATGGGAGAAAACTTAAGAGAGAATAGGAGATAAGATATTTATTGAAATATACTTTTATCTTAAACTGGTAAGAGATATGGAGGAGAATAGATTGGAAAACAATATTGATAACATATTCCGAAACAATTTGGAGCTAAACAACTGAGTAAGAGATAAATGTTACGAATTAGTTAAATAAATGAATTTAGGAAAACATGACTCTGGAGATCAGTGAAAGCAAAGCTGTGACCCAGTTTTACAAATAAGATAGGAGTGGAGAAAAGCATTATACGGGAGAACAGTTAAAATAAACTGGGAACCAGTTAAAAATAAGAGTTAGGAGTAGAGGAAAGCATGGGCTGGAAAACAGCTAAAGCAAAGCTGTGAACCAGCCAAAATATTGAGTTAGGAGTGGAGGAAAGCATACGCTGGTGAACAGTTAAAGCAAAACTGTGAACTAGCCAAAAATAAAAAGGTAGGAGTGGAGGAGACTATACCTGCGGATCAATTGAAATAAAGTTGTGAACCAGTTAAAAATAGGGGTAGGAGTGGAGGAAAGCATTGCTGGAAGGCAACTACTTGAGTTGTGAACCAGTTTTATAATAGATTAAGGAGGAGTTAAGGAGAAGGTTGGTGTGCAGTTAAAATTATACTGTGAACCAGCTAAAATAATTAAGATGAGTGGAGGAAAGCATTGCTGGAAAGCAGCTGATTAAGATGCGAACCAGCTAAAAAATAAATTTAGGAGGAAGTGGAAGAGATTTTACCGAAGAATAGTAGCTAAACTGTGAACCAGTTTAAATAAATACAGATAGGAGTATTGGAAAATACAGCTGGGAAATAGATTTTTAAACTATGAATCAGTTAAAAATTAGATTTAATAAAATATGAGAATAAACTTGAAATAAATAAAATAAAGTATTCTGGAAGTAACAAACTATAGAAGAAAATGTTGATTGTTTATGAAATGACTTTTAAGAGAGGAGGAAAATACTTTTTGTCAAGATTATGGATATTTTTTATTTTATTTATTTTTTTTATTTTACTTCGAATTTATATACCGCCCTTCTTCCTGGGAACTCAGGGCGGTGTACAGCCAGATAAAAACACATAATATAAACATTAAGAACAAATTAAAAGGAAATATCTCAATTTGGCCAAAAATTTAAAAAACATACAAATTTAAAATCATTTAAAAGGCATTGTTAGGCCAGCCCGGCTTGTTGGAAAAGGAAAGTTTTAAGGGAACGGCGGAAGGCACGGAGGTCTTGGATTCTCCTTATCTCTGGGGGCAGCTGATTCCAGAGGGTAGGTGCCCCCACAGAGAAGGCCCTCCCCCTGGGGGTCACCAGCCTGCATTGCTTGGCTGATGGCACCCCGAGGAAGCCCTCTCTGTGGGAGCGCACGATGGGAGGTAGTCGGTGGCAGAAGGCGGTCTCGGAGATAACTAGGTCCTATGCCATGGAGCGCTTTAAAGGTGGTAACCAACACCTTGAAGCGCACCTGGAAGACCACTGGGAGCCAGTGCAGCTCACGCAGGAGCGGTGTTATGCGGGAGCGCCATGCAGCTCCCGTAATTACCCGCGCAGCCGCATTCTGGACCAGTTGGAGCCTCCGGGTGCTCCTCAAGGGGAGCCCCATGTAGAGAGCGTTGCAGTAGTCCAGGCGAGAGGTGACGAGGGCATGAGTGACTGTGCACATGGAATCCCGATCAAGAAAGGGGCGCAACTGGTGAATCAGGTGAACCTGACAAAAGGTCCCCCTGGCAACAGCCGTCAGATGTTCCTCCAAAGACAGCTGTGTATTCAGGAGGACTCCCAGATTGCGCGCCCTCTCAACAGGGGCCAAAGACTCACCCCTGATAGTCAGCGATGGAGTCAGCTGACTATATCGGGATGCCGGGAACCACAGCCACTCAGTCTTGGAAGGGTTGAGCTTGAGCTTGTTCCTCCCCATCCAGATCCGTACAGCCTCCAGGCACTGGGCCATCACTTCAAGGGCATCGCTGGGGTGGCCTGGGGTGGAGATGTACAGCTGGGTGTCATCAGCGTACTGGTGGTATCTCACCCCAAAGCCACGGATGATCTCGCCCAGCGGCTTCACATAAATGTTGAACAGAAGGGGTGAGAGGACCGACCCTTGCGGCACTCCACAGATGAGAGGCCTCGAGGTCGACCTCTGCCCCCCTGCCAACACGAACTGCGACTGGTTTGAGAGAAAGGAGGAGAACCACCGTAACACGGTGCCCCCCATCCCCAACTCTTCCAACCGGTGCAGCATGCTACCATGGTTGATGGTATCAAAAGCCGCTGAGAGATCTAATAAGACCAAAACAGAGGAGCAACCTCTGTCCCGAGCCCTCCAGAGATCATCAACCAACGCGACCAATGCCGTTTCCATGCTGTGCCCAGGCCTGAAACCCGACTGGAAGGGGTCTAGATAGGATGTTTCCTCCAGGAATTGTGGGAACTGTCGTGCAACCACACTCTCAACAACCTTCGCCACAAAGCGAAGGTTGGAAACAGGACGATAGTTAGCCAATACTGCCGGATCCAGGGAGGGCTTCTTGAGGAGAGGCCTCACCACTGCCTCTTTCAAGGTAGCGGGGAAGTGACCCTCACTCAACGAAGCGTTGATAATTCCCTGGAGCCAGCCTCGTGAGACCTCCCGGGAAGCCAGTACTAACTAGGAGGGACACGGGTCCAATAAACATGTGGTCGCATTAAGTCTCCCCAAAATCCTGTCCATGTCATCCGGAGTCACAGAGTCAAACTCTTCCCAGATAACATATTGAAGACTATTCCTCATCATCCTGCCCGGATCTACCCAGTCAGAATCCAAATCCTGCCGGATCTGAGTGATTTTGTCATACAGATACCGTCCGAAATCCTCAGCCCTGCCCTCCAGAGGGTCCTCCCGCACTCCCAGTTGAAGCAGGGAGCGGGTCACTCTGAACAGGGCCACCGGACGATTCTCTGATGACGCAATAAGAGCGGAAAAGTAATTAGACTTTGCCGCTTTTATCGCCACTAGGTAGGTCTTTTTTTTTTTTTTTTTTTTATTGCAAAAGTTTTACAATTACATTTTCACCCCTTTTTTCACCCCCCCACCTCCCTCCCCAAACTTCCCGTCCTCCCTAACCCTCCCTAACCCTCCCCCCCCAGACTTCCCTATTATGTACTCATAACTAATAACACTGATATATATACCTGAACCCATCCCTCCCCCTATATAATTTTCCCTCTTTGTCTCTTTATATTAAAATATTTCTAATACATTGTTTTCAAATAAAAGCTATTTGATACTTTCTAATTTGGTATTTGTTCTGAACATATTCTATCCACCTTTTCCATTCCCATTCATAAGTCTCTTGTAAACAATCTTTTAAATATGCTGAAATCTTCGCCATCTCTGCAAAACTGGCCATCTTCGAAGTCCATTCCTCGATAGTAGGCAAAGCTTCATTCTTCCAATATTTACCTATCAACAATCTTGCTGCTGTTATCATATACAATATTAATTTTGTTTCATCCCGTGTAAAACCCTTAACTATGCCCAATAAAAACAATTGTGGAGAAAATTGAATTTTTTTCTTCAAAACATTCTGCATGACCCACCATATTTTTATCCAAAAAGCCTTAACTTTCCTACAGGTCCACCAAACATGATAATACGTAGCATCCAAACATTCACATCTCCAACATTTTGGCTGAACATTAGGGTACATACATGACAACTTTTTAGGATCTAAATGCCATCTATAAAACATTTTATAAAAATTTTCCCTCAGATTCTGCGACTGTGTAAATTTAACATTCTGAACCCAAATTTTTTCCCATGTTTCCAACATCACTGGTTCTTCAAAATTTTGTGCCCACTTAATCATGCAATCTTTAACTAATTCCGTTTCTGAATCCCTTTCTAGCAAAACATTATAAAGCCTTTTAATATGCATTGGACCTTTCTCTCTTATATGTCTAACCAATTCTTCCTCATGCAACATAATACCAGTTTTTTGGTCCTCTTTCCATCTCAATTGTAATTGATTATATTGTAACCAGGTTAAATTAATCCCTTCATCCAACAGTGTCTGCAATGTCTTCAGCTGCCATCTGCCCGCATCTGTAAAAAGAACCTCTTTGTATAAAAACCCCCCGAGTGACATTATATTTGTATTCCACAAAGTATGACCAAGATCCAGCCATAGCGGTATTTTATAATCCCATTTGAGTCGGTGCTTCTTCCAAACTCTCATCAAAGAGTCTCTAAGTATATGACTTTTAAATACTTTATCAACTTTGTCATCATAAAATAGGTAAGCATGCCATCCAAATTCAAGATCAAAACTTTCTGCATTCAATATTCCAGCCTTTTTACCCCCAAACCAATCACTTGTTAAAGTTAAAGCTGCTGCATCATAATATAACTGTAGGTTTGGAAGTTTAAGGCCTCCTCTTTCTGGAACATCTTGCATAATTTTCAATTTCACTCTCGGCTTTTTCTCGTTCCAGACAAACTTATTAAGTCCAGTTTGCCAAACTTTCAGTTGTTTATCACTTTTAAGCACCGGAATCATTTGAAACAAAAACAGAAATCTTGGCAACATATTCATCTTAACTGCTGCTATTCTTCCAAGTAAAGACAGTTGCAGCTTTTTCCAAGTCTCCATGTCTTTCTGAACCTCTCGCCACAACACCTCATAGTTATTTTGAAACAATTTCATATTTGATTCTGCAACCTGAACTCCAAGATATTTTACCTTAGGTACAATTTCAAAACCTGCCCTCCTTTCAAGCTCATGTTTACGATCTTGTGTCATATTTTTGACTATCATTTTAGTCTTTTTTGAATTCAGTCTAAAACCTGAAACTCTACCATAATCTTGTATAATGTCATTCATCAGGATTGTTGATTCCATTGGTTGTGATAGGGTAACCACCAGATCATCTGCAAATGCCTTTATTCTATAATCCTCTTGCCTTATCATTATACCTTTCAAAATTTTTGAGTCCCGTATTGTATTTAGCAAGACTTCCAATGTTAAAATAAATAAAAGTGGGGACAACGGACATCCCTGTCTTGTTCCTTTTTCAATTTTAAACTCTGTCGTCAAACTTCCATTAATAATAATCTGTGCTTTTTGCTCTTGATAAATTGCTGAGATCGCCTGTGTAAATTGGTCCCCAAAGCCCATCTTTTTTAAAGTCTTTAGTAGAAAATTCCAATCCACTCTATCAAAGGCCTTCTCCGCATCCAAAAAGACCAGCACTGCAGAAATCTGTTTATTCTTATCAAGATATTCCAATAAGTCTATTACTTGCCTTACATTGTCCTTCATGTATCTGCCCTCAATAAATCCCGCTTGGTCCTCATGAATCACCTTTTGGATTACTGGCATCAACCTGTTGGCTAATACCTTCGCATAAATTTTATAGTCTGTGTTCAAAAGAGATATTGGTCTGTAGTTCTCTGGTTTTTTAGGACCAACTTGTTCCTTTGGTATCAAAGATATATAAGCAGTTGTCCAAGATGGGGGTATTTTACCCCCTTGTTGAATATTGCAAAATAAATCTCTAAGTTGTCCCACCATTTCAGCTTGTAAAGTTTTGTAATACACTGCAGTCAAACCATCCGTGCCAGGAGCTTTAGCTGTTTTTAGCTGTTTAATTGCTACTATTATCTCCTCCTCTGTTATAAGATAATTCATTCTTTCCTTTTGTTGATCAGTAATTTTTGTAACTCTCTTATCCTTTAAATATTTTTCTATAAGTCCATTCTGCACCTCTTCTTTAGCATATAGTTTAGTATAATAATCCACAAAAGCTTCTTTAATTAATTTTTGTTGAAAAATTTCTTTCCCTCCAATATCGATACTGTCAATAGTCCGCATACTTTGTTTTTTCCTCAATGTGTAGGCCAACCATCTGCCCGGTTTATTAGCATTGCAAAATGTATTATGCTTCGCGTATTGTAAGCTTGTTGCAACTTGTTCCGCCATAAGCATTTGGAATTGGTCTTTCAAAAGTTTTATAGCACTTCGTATTCTTTCATCTGTTGGGTTTTTAATAAGTAACTGTTCTTTATTCTTTATTTCCATTTCCAACTCAGATCTTTTCTTTTGTCGGAACAGTCTATGTTTAGAATTCATGTAGATAAGTACCCCTCTCATATAAGCTTTACTTGCATCCCAAACAATTTCAACTGGGGTACCTTTATTCAAATTTATTTCAAAAAATTCTTTCAAATGCTTTTTAAGTTCTATTATATTTTTTTCATATCTAAACAAGTTCTCATTTAATCTCCAAGAACGTCTCTCAACCTTATCCATCTCGATTTCTATCCATACAGGACTATGATCAGTCAAAGTTCTTGAAAAAATCTTTGTTCTTTTTGTCTTAACAAGTAGATCATTTGACAACAAGATAAAATCAATCCTAGAAAAGGATCTATGTCTATCAGAAAAAAAAGTGTAATCCAATTCATTTGGATTATGTATTCTCCAAACATCTTTTAGTTCCATATCTTCTTTCATATCAAAAAAGGTCTGTGGTAATCTAATTCTAGACTTTGCCAAGCTCTTTTTATCTAATTTAGAATCAATTACTCCATTCCAATCTCCCATAATTAAAATAGATCTGTAGTCCCATTGCAATATTTTAGTATGTAACATCTTGTAAAAATAATCCTGTTGTTGGTTGGGAGCATAAATTCCAATCAAAAGAATTTGCCCATTTGCTGTAAACAATTCAATTGCTACAAATCTACCATCTTGATCTACTTCTATAACTTTTGCTGTTAATTTTTTATTTACATAAATAACCACACCATTCTTTTTCTGCGAAGTTGAAGATATATAATGTACTCCTAGTTTTGAGTTTATCAAATATTTTTGATCTTGAGTTGTAATATGCGTTTCTTGTAAACATATTATATCATTATTAAATTGTTTCAAATATGTAAATAATTTTTTTCTTTTCTGTGCTGAATTCAACCCATTGACATTCCAAGATAAACACTTAAAGGTCATTAGCCTCTTTCTGGAGCGCAGAGCAATATGCTTGAAGTTCATCCGAGAGCTTCGATCTCGCTCCTCCCATAGCGCCAGTCTCTTGTGCAGTGCTCTTAACTGCCTTCTTATCTTGTCTTTCCTGTTGTTGTTGTTGCTTTTGTTTAAGTAGCTTGGATTGAGCTCTAGTTATACGTTGATCTTTAACTTCCGTCAACTGAATCAAATCCAAAATTGGAGAAGAATCCAGCAATGGCTCACTCAGAATACCTCCTTCTGCACCTTGCACGTTTTCTAATTCCTGCTTAGACTGTTCTTTCAATTGCCTCTCTTCACTCTCCTTAATCTCCAAAACTGTAGATGTACGTGGAGATGGTGTTCTTTCCTTAAGAATAGTACTGTAAAAGTGTTGCACCTTCTCCACGGTATTCAACCGATATCCTTCTCCCTTATATCTGAAAATTACCCCAGCTGGTGCATCCCACCGGAAGGGTATCTGTAAATTTTTCAATTCCTTAACAAGAAAATCAAATTCTTTTCTAGCTTTCAGCATTTTAGGAGGTAATTCTTTAAAAATTACAAGCCGTGAGCCCCCCACTTGTATAGAAGTGTGAAAAGATTTTTGCAGGATATCATTTCTAATTTCTCTCTCAGTAAAGTATATGACCACATCTCTGGGTAATTGTCTTTGCCTGGCCACCCAAGAGTTCACTCTGTAAATTTTATCTATTTTATGAAATACCAAATCAGGATTAACTTGTAAAATCTTAGCCAGGGCTTCAGAGCAAACTTGTCTCAAGTCCTGTCTTTCCTCCTCTCGAATTCCCCGAAGCCGTATGGCAAATTCCATCGCCCGGAATTGTATCATAACAATCTCATCTTCAATTCTCTGCATTTTATTGTCAACTTCATCAATTTTATAGTCATTATCTTTCATCCTAACATTAACTTCTGATTTAAATTCTTCAACTTTAAAATCAACTTTCCCAATAAAATCTGCCAGGCCAGACGCCACTTCTGATATTTTTTTGGTCACCATAATTTGATTCTGTTTCACCATGTCTTTAACTTCATTAATTTCCTGCAAAAATTCCTGATGTGATTTTTGAAGTTTATCATCTATCTCCTGATGTGATTTTTGAAGTTTATCATCTATCTCCTGTTGTGATTCTTGAAATTTATCATCCAAAGTTTTAGAAATAAATTCTTTTAAATCTGCCACATCAAATTCTTTTTTCTGAGTTTGTAACTGTTGAGCAGGGGGAAGTTGCGTTTGATGTTTATGTGTGGGGGATCCCCCCCCTGATGCCTTCCCTTCCTGCTTCTTTGAAGCCATCGTGCCACGTAAGCTAGTTTTTTTGAAGAGGGAAGTTCTTTTTCCTTTCCCTCTTCCACAGAAACTTCTAAAGAAGTCCCCCAGATTTAATCAGGTGGAACTAGAGTAAAGCAAAGTCAAATTTTAGCAAAAGAAATTTTTTCTTTAGATAGAGCAACTTTGTAGCAATTTTACAACTTTGTAGCAAAGCAGGGAGGCTTCACAAATCCACTTTCACTAGCTCGTTAACTCAAACGCTGGACGCCATTTTTTTTCAAATCACTTTCACTCGCTCACTTTCTCTTTTGATTTAAAAAGTCAACAAAGCACCAATACTTGCAGTTTTCAAGTTTCTGGATTCAAGTTGATATTTCCGCTGTTTGTTAAAATTAATTCCTCTCACTTTAAGAGTTTGCTGCTGCCGGCTTGTTCTGCTAAAGGCAGAATCGTCCCACGCCGCCCGGAGTCTCCGCAGGTTGGAAGGGAGCCACACCTGTTTTCACCCCCAGAAGCAATTCCCTGGGGGGGTTACAGGGGCTCAACCTGTACCCTGCTGTCTCTGCTCCTGCAATCTTCAAGATTTCGGAGTTTTCGAGCCGCACCTCGTTCGCGGGGCGGCTCTACAGGCGGCGGGGCTGGCGGTCTTTAAAAAGTCACCGCCGTCGCCGAAGCTCGCAAACCGGAAGTCGCCACTAGGTAGGTCTTAATATGCGACCTTACCAGTGTTCGGTCAGATTCGGTGTGACTGGCCCTCCAACCACTCTCCAGGCGTCTTTTCCGGCGCTTCATCTCCCTCAGCTCCTCAGTAAACCAAGGAGCCGCGAGGGATCGGGACCGGGTCAGAGGCCGCAAAGGCACGACTCGATCTAAGGCTCCGCTAGCGGCCCGATCCCAGGCCACCACCAGGTCCCCGACCGAGTCCTGAGCTAGAACCTCAGGAAATGGCCCAAGCTCCATTTGGAATCTATCAGAATCCATCAGGCGCCTGGGGCGGACCCGTCTTGTAGGCTCTGCCTCCCTGCGGCGGGGTGTAGCGGTTCGAAGATCTAGGCGAAGGAGCGAGTGGTCAGACCATGACAAGGGTTCCATGTCTATATCCCCTATAACAAGGCCACTCAACCACTGGCCAGAGACAAAAATCAAGTCCAGAGTGTGACCCCCCCTGTGAGTGGGGCCATGAACTAACTGGGTCAGGTCCATGGCTGTCATGGAAGCCATGAACTCCCGTGCCATCTCAGATGTCTCACCAACGGATGGCAAGTTGAAATCACCCATGACCATAAGCCTGGGTGTATCAACTGCCACCGTGGCTATCACGTCGAATAGCTCGGGCAGGGCCGTTGCCATGCGGCAGGGAGCCAGGTACGTGAGCAACAGGCCCATCTGAATCCCATGACCCCATCTCACAAAGACGGTTTCACATCTGGCAATCTGTGGCACAGTGGTTTCCCTCGAACCAAGATCTTCTTTAATAATAACCGCCACCCCCTGCCCCTCCCCTGCACCCTCGGCTGATGAAATGCTCTGAAGCCCGGTGGGCACATCTCAACCAGGGGGACCCCTCCCTCCGGGCCCAACCAGATCTCAGTAATAGCTGCCAGGTCCGCTCCCCCCTCCTGTATAAGATCATGAATGAGGGGGGCCTTATTAACCATGGACCTGGCATTGCATAACATCAGCCGGAGGCCCAGGTCCTGAGTATCTAAGCCACCTAGTATCTGAGTGGAGTCTTGGGGACCGGGGCGTGCAATTGTTCTCAAACAGCGAGTGCGCACCCCCCGCACATGATATGGTCCCCTACTCCCGCCATATCTGCCCCTCCCATTCACTGTGCTGATGGAAAATTCCTCTTCCGGATGGTCCTCCAGCCCCTCCCCAATCCCTCGACTCACACCCTCCAGGCCGTCCCCCTGTGCCGGGCTCAGCTCTGACCTTAGTGGGTTTGTCCCCCCAAACCCCTTGGTCTTCCTCCCAGTTCCCCTTAAAAAATCATTATTTCCATCCCTCGTCCCGGGTCCCCTTAAAAATTTCATTAAGAATTTACGTAAAAAACCCCTCAACCCCCTCTTCGCTGCATATTAGATGTCATTTAAGAGAAGTAAAATATAGATTTGAGGTAATGGGTTTTAGGATTGAGGAATATATATGAAATATTGATTGTTAAAATGATAAAGATTTAGAACAGTGTTTATTGTTTAGAATTTTGGGTGTAATAGTAGAATGATAAATGTTTAGAATAAGATTTTTTTTCTTTTTTCTTTTTTTAAAGATGTAAATGGATAAAATTTGGAACAAAATTGATTGAGGGAATGTGAATAATTGTACTCATTTTATGCCGGACCAAATCCTTGCTCTAAAACAATATATTTTATGTTTTATGTTTAAAAATAAAAATAAAAATTGGGAAAAAACCCCCACATCATTCCAGACATTCTTCTAACTAAGCTAAATCAGCTAGCAGTACCTGAACACACTTGTAAATGGATCATAAGCTTCCTAACCGACAGGAGCAGCAGATGAAGCTAAGCAGAATCATATCAGATACCTGTACTATTAGCACAGGGCCCCCCCAAGGCTGTGTGCTCTCCCCACTTCTCTCTGTATACCAATCACTGGAACGATTCATCTGTTAAACTACTGAAGTTCGCAGATGACACAACAGTGATTGGTCTCATTCGAGACAATGATGAATCCGCATAGACAGGAGATTGAACAACTAGCCTTGTGATGTTTCCGGAACAATCTGGAACTGAACACATTCAAAACCATAGAAATGGTGGTAGACTTAAGGAAAAACCCTTCCATACTTCCACCTCTTACAATACTAGAAAATGCACTATCAACAGTAGAGACCTTCAAATTTCTAGATTCTACCATATCACAAGATCTAAAATGGACAGCTAACATCAAAAACATCATCAAAAAAGTACAACAAAGAATGTTCTTTCTTTCTTTCTTTTTTTTTTATTGCAAAAGTTTTACAATTACATTTTCACCCCTTTTCCCCCCCACCTCCCCCCCCAGACTTCCCAACCTCCCTAACCCTCCCTAACCCTCCCCTCCCCCCAGACTTCCCTATAATATACTCATACTCATAAAAAACCCTTAATATAACACTTATATATAAACTTGAACCCCTCCCTCCCCTGTATAATTTTTCTCTTTACCTCATTACATTAAAATATTTCCAATACATTATTTTCAAATAAAAGCTATTTGATACTTTCTAGTTTGATATTTGTTCTGTACATATTCTATCCACCTTTTCCATTCCCATTCATAAGTCTCTTGTGAACAATCTTTTAAGTATGCTGAAATCTTCGCCATCTCTGCAAAACTGGCCATCTTCAAAGTCCATTCCTCGAAAGCTCAAACTGCCCAAGGAGCTGCTGATACAAGTTCTACAGAGGAATTGTTGAGTCTGTCATCTGCATCTCTATAACTGTCTGGTTTGGTTCTGCAACTCAACAAGACAGACACAGACTTCAGAGGATAATTAGAACTGCAGAAAAAACAATTGCTACCAACCTGCCTTCCATTGAGGACCTGTATACTGCACAAGTCAAAAAGAGGGCTGTGAAAATATTTACAGACCCCTCACATCCCGGACATAAACTGTTCATAAACCTTCAATATATTGCATTAGTCATGGATTGTGTTGCCTTATATTGCATTAGTGCAATCTAATAATGTATGATAAAACAATCGTATTTGTGACTTTCGCTATTTATGAAAGCAAAAATAAACTGTTCTGTTGTTATAATGAGTAACAACATTAGAATTATTCAAATATTCTATTCCAATTAACTCTGCTAAACAAATAATTCCCTCAACACTGTCAAACTGTTTACTAAGTCTGCACTACTATTAATTTTCTCATTGTTCCCATCACCCATCTCCTTCCACTTATGACTTTATGACTGTAACTTTGTTGCTTGTATCCTTACGATTTATATTGATATTGTTTCCTGATTGCTTACTTGTACCCTATGACTATCATTAAATGTTGTACCTTATGATTCTTGATGAACGTATCTTTTCTTTTACGTACAGTGAGAGCATATGCACCAAGACAAATTCCTTGGGTGTCCAGTCACACTTGGCCAATAAAAAAAATTGACTTGATTATCCAATCATGTGGTAGGGAATTAAATACCTTCTTTTTTTTTTATTGAAAAGTTTTACAAAAAAAATACAAAAATTTTCTTCCCCCCATGTTCCCCCCACCCTTTCCCCCCCTGATCCCACCCTCCCCCCCAGACTTCCCAGAGCAAAATACAAGGTATTTCATTTAATCAATCATAAACTAGATTAATCTACTTATCCTCAAAGTACTAACTCCCCCCCTGAAAACTTAACTCCACTATAGATAACCTAATACTTCTAATACTAACATTCATTCATAAGCTATTTGATATTTTCTTGTCTGATACTTATTTTGAATATAATCAATCCATCTTCTCCATTCCGATACGTATCTTTCTTGCGTGTGGTCCTTCAAATACGCTGAGATTTTCGCCATTTCTGCTAGGTTTGTTACTTTCAATATCCACTCTTCAATAGTAGGCAAAGAGTCCTTCTTCCAATATTGAGCTACCAACAGCTAGCTGCTGATATTAAGTTCAAAGTCAGTTTAGTCTCTGATACTGTACAGTCCGTAGTTATGCCCAATAGAAACAATTGAGGAGTAAATTTCAACCTTCTTTTCAAAATGTTCTGCATCATCCACCAAATTTTTATCCAAAATGCCTTGATTTTCTTACAGGTCCACCATATATGATAATAGGTTGCATCATTACATTCACATCTCCAACATTTAGCTTGCAAATTCGAGTACATACATGATAATTTTTTAGGATCTAAGTGCCATCTATAAAACATTTTATAAAAATTCTCTCTCAGATTTTGTGCTTGCGTAAATTTAACATTTCTGACCCAAATCTTTTCCCACGTTTCCATCATCACTGGTTCCTGAAAGTTTTGTGCCCATTTTATCATACAATCCTTAACCAATTCCGTTTCTGAATCTATTTCCAATAATGCATTATACAACCTTTCAATATGCATCTGACTTTGATCTCTAAGGGAATTAAATACCTTCTTATAATCAATCCAATCTAATTCAAGGTCTTCCTTCTCTTGCAGTTTTCCAAAATCATTTTGTCAATTACCAGTCGATCTCTACTGTTTTGGCACTTTCTTATTATCTGATGTAGCAAGTCAGAAAATATTAAATGGGATTTATATTGAGACTATTATTTGTGTTCATTTCTTTAAGATTTATTTCCTTCCTTCCTTCCTTCCTTCCTTCCTTCCTTCCTCCCTTCCTTCCTTCCTTCCTTCCTTCCTTCCTTCCTTCCTTCCCTTTGTTGAAATTATTCCACGTCCTATCTCACCAAGAAATACATTTTAACAATGGAAGTATTTTTACAACCACTAGTATTTCTGCCAAAATATCAAAGAGGGTAACTGGAATAAGAGAAGTTCCAAAAAAGTAAAATTATATGGGTCACATATCACAATTTGTTTAATCATGGTATTAATTACATATCAAGTATAGCTTAAAGCTGTAGTAGCTTGATTTACACAATACACTAAATCACACAAGTTATACTAGAGCAGAAGATTGACAAGATACACTAAACCAACTATAAAACTATACACTAACTATACACAACTAGACACTAACCACATTGTAACTTAAATGCAAACTAGGTCAATACTGAAGTTCACGATATGTGCTAAACAAAAAACATGTAAATAAGGATAGCTGATCAAATTTGGAAGAATTTTTTGTTGCCTTGATCTAGATCGAACGCAAAATGTTTAAGTGCCTTATTCCAAAACTATGTTAATTTTAGTTTGTTTTGATTAAATTTGGTTAAGTGTTTTTGGTTAAACTATAATTATTTTATACGGTAATATACAAATTCAAAAAGTTTGATGTGAGAAGTTTATGTTGATTGTCATAATTTTAACCCTTTAAGAAAATACCTGCTCATATATCAGAATATCTGCTCATGCATCAGATATATTATCAATCAAGAATAGACAACATGCTGTTGGTGAATACTAAATTATTCTTTGGTTTCATGTAGGCTCCTTTTTCCATCAAAACCTTTTTAAAAAGTTTTTTTAAAAGTTAAATGCTATATGGCCATAATGGCGAACCTATGGCTCGCGTGCCACAGGTGGCACATGGAGCCATATCTGTAGGCACATGAACTGTTGTCCTAGGTCAGGTCCACTGCGCATGCGCCTCCTGCCGACCAGCTGATTTTCGGGTCTCTGCTGTGCATGCGTGTGGGGTGGGAGGGTGCGGCACGCCCTTCCGCATCCCGTTTTTGGTTCCGGGGAGCTTCAGAGAGGCCTGCTAGGCCCAAAATAGGGTGTGGGGGTGGCATGTGCATGCACAGAGGGTGGAGGATGGGTCACGTGCACATGCGCAGGGCGGCAGGGCACATGGGGGGACATTGCATGTATTATTATTATTTATTTTTATTAATTCAATTTGTATGCTGCCCTTCTCCGAAGACTCAGGGCGGCTCACAATGAATTTAAATTCATTATAAAAAACATTTAAGAATTAAAAACATTAAAAACATTAAAACTCATTCACACCTGGGTGTGGGAACATGTGCACACACTGTCACGGGCGCACATGCACTTTCAGCACCCGAGGGAAAAAAGGCTAGCCATCACTGCTATATGGCTACAACCTAGGGCAGTGATAGCGAACCTTTAGACACTGAGTGCCCAAACTGGGTACGTGCATATGCCCAACTGAAAGGTGTACGCACATGCACAAACGTGCGCACGTGCCGACATGCACGAACATGCTGACATGCCCATGTGCATGCACAGACATGTGCGCATGTGCAGCAGTGACCCAAAGACCAGCTGGCCAGCTGGGGCGGGGCATCCCAACACCTGCAGCGCGGCAAGAGGTAAGATCTTTTTCTTTCATGAGCTTCTGTTTTGTCGTTTGCAGGGAAACAGAAGTTGACAAAAGAAATGCCATGGAGATCTGACCTGGGGCAACAGTGCGTGTGCCAGAAGAGAAGGCTTTGTGTGACATCTCTGGCACATGTGCCATAGGTTCGCCATCACGGACCTAGGGCTTTGCTCAGAAGTATGCACATCTCCCGAGGTGAAAAAAAAAAAGACAGGAGTAAACCTGGCTACAAAAGAACATCTTGTGAAGCTAAAGAAGAGACAGGTAGCATGTGCCAGCTTGTTTCTAGCAATAGCTTTATTTATTTATTTATTTATTTATTTATTTATTTATTTATTTATTTATTTATTTATTTATTTATTTATTTATTGGTTCGATTTATATGCCGCCCTTCTCCGGAGACTCAGGGCAGCTTACAATGCGTTAAGCAATAGCCTTCATACTTTTGTATATACCTGCTTAGTAGGGCTTTCAGCCCCCCCCCGAAGCAGTGTTCTTTTTTATACAAAGTTAGCTTATTGCCCCCACAATCCGGGTCCTCATTTTACCTACCTCCGAAGGATGGAAGGCTGAGTCAACCTTGAGCCTGGTGAGATTCGAACTCACAGTAATTGCAGGCAGCTAGCAGCTAAGTGCTACTTAAACAGAGCTATAGTCCGCTGCTCCACCAAGGCTCATTAGATTTATATATCACTTCATAGTGCTTTACAGCCCTCTCTAAGCAGTTTACAACGTTAGCATATTGCCCCCAAAAATCTGGGTCCTCATTTTACCCATCTCAGAAGGATGGAAGCTTGAGTCAACCTTGAGCCGCTCAGAATTGAACTCCTGAAGTGAGCCTGCAGTACTGCATTCTAACCACTGCGCCACCACAGCTTACTTCTACTAAATGGGTGTTTTGTAACTGGCTCTTTCTATGCCTATGTATTAACCTTTTGGAAACAAGGAAACCCTCCAGTTTTCAAAATTCAAATGTGGTCACATTTAACAAATTGCAAACCTCTATTATAAACAAAATAGAATTGTTTATTGGCCAAGTGTAACTGGACACACAAGGAATTTGTCTCTGGTGCATAAACTCTCAGTATACATACAACAAATGATAAATCACGATTATAATTATAAAATACATTCATAAATAAGATACAACACTTAGTGATAGTTATAGGATACTAAATAAGCAATAAGTAACTAAATAAAACAATATAAATCATAAGATACATGCAACAAAGTTATAATAAGAAGAGAAGGAATATGTAATAGAAAAGTTTTTTGGTGTGCAACTTAGACACAAGGACAGTTTTTCGCCCCATGCCATCATTCCGCTAAACAATTAATTCCCATAACATTGTATTGTTACACGGTAGACACAACAACTATACATGGATTGATTCCTTTTTCAATAAGCACACAACACATATACATGTGATCAAGCTATCAGTAGGTTCTGACACCATGGAAAATATTCTCCTCCTCCCTTTCCTTGCTTCAGTTGAAGCAAAAGAAGAGGTAGAAAAATATCAGCAAAAAAGAGAGCGAGTGATAAACTTCAAGTCCCAAACAACCATATATCTCCTAAATGTGACAAATGTAACACAAATATTAGGTTTTTGTCAGAAATTGATCCACCCCCCCAAGTATAGAGAGAAATAGTTTTAGGCAGTGTCAGGAGTCTCTGACTCCTCAGGGGAGATGTGAGAAGGCCTTTGTTTAATGTTCTGTTAAAGTCTATGGCTTTCTCATATCCCAAGCACAATGTATCGAATCAACTATATTTCAATCTTTTATTTAACAACAGCATCTCCATCTTATTAGAACTGAGGTTATTAAAGATAACTTTAATAACTTTAAAAGTACCGTATTTTCCGGCGTATAAGACGACTTTTTAATACATGAAAATCTTCTCAAAAGTCGGGGGTCGTCTTATACGCCGGGTGTCGTTCTCCTATAACCAGGCAGACCAGCCCGAAAGGCTCTGACGAGCCTTAAATGGCTCTGGCGATCCAAGCTCTGACGATCCTAGCTTTGCCTGCTAATCAGGCAATTCAGCTGGGATCGCCAGAGCCATGTAAAAGGAAAAAGTTTTTTCCTTTTACATGGCTCTGGCGATCCAAGCTCTGACGATCCCAGCTGAGTTGCCTGCTAATCAGGCAACGCAGCTGGGATCGCCAGAGCCATGTAAAAGGAAAAAAGTTTCCCCCCTCCAGCTTGCTTACCTTAGCTGCTAGTTACAACGCTTGCCTTGCTTTGCTTGCCTGAATCCATTCCATCAGCAAGCAACTCCCTGCCTGCAATCAAGCAGGCAGGGAGTTGTGGACTTCAACTCCCAGAATTCCTAAGCCAGCAAAACAAAGCTGGCTGAGGAATTCTGGGAGTTGAAGTCTACAAGTCTTAAAGTTGCCAAGGTTGGAGACCCCTGTTCTATTGGGTAAGTTTTTTCCCCCTTTGGGAGCTTTAAAAAAAATAGTTAATTGGGGTTTTTTTTAGTTGTTCTTTTTTAGACCTAGCCATTTAAAGTTTAGGAAGTTTTAAATTTAGCTTTCATATAAAAATAAAATAAAATAATATTTGTGCAGCTTTCTGAGATTTAGTGTGTTTCTGTAGTGTTTCACTCTAACTACACAAACACACAAAATCTCACAAAGCTGTATGTGGAATTTTGCGTGTGTAAAGTGTGAAAGTTGTTTTTTGGGGCTTTTTGTGGCTCTGTGAGGTTCCTGCTTGTTGCAGGGGCCATTTTGGGTCTAGCACAGCTGCTTTTACATTGTGGGTGAGCCAGTTGTGTTGTGTTGTGTGTGTGTAAAGTGTGAAAGTTGTTTTTTTTGGGGCTTTTTGTGGCTGTGTGAGGTTCCTGATTGTTGCAGGGGCCATTTTGGGTCTAGCACAGCTGCTTTTACATTGTGGGTGAGCCAGTTGATGTTTTTTAATTTTTATTTGGTGTGCATTGGAAGAGGGGTAGTCTTATACGGCGAGTATAGCCCAAACCCTATATTTTAACAGGAAAAGTCGGGGGTCGTCTTATACGCCCAGTCGTCTTATACGCTGGAAAATACGGTAGTGTAAAGTCAAAATATATAAAAAGGATAAATACAATTGTATTGATCTCAGAGATATGAGACATATGCATTTTTGAATCTCTGAAGTTATTAATTATGGAGAATAAATAAAATTATATAATACATTATAAACTCAATTGAAAATTAATTAATATAGCTAGGTAGATAATATAGAATAAATTCTATAATTTCTGTAAAAAATTATAAATTTGATCTGGAACTGAACTTGAATTTTGATTGCCATCATATATAAGATGGGGCTTCATTCATAACTAAGATAAGAATAAGAATCAAGAGAAATCATTTAGTTTGCATTTAGCTATGAATTTTAGTACTTCACATTGCTTGGATTTAGCACTTCACATTGCTTGCCAAATGTGAAGTTTTCTGAATTTGTCATGCTTGAGAGTCAAGCAAAGAACCAACATTTCCCATGGGGGAGATATCAGCTATATAAACAATCAACAAATACTCATTTTCAACTTGATGATATCACAACCAAAACTATTTAAACATAGCAGAAAGATGCAATGAGCTTGAATTGCCTGGAATGTAAGAGAAACTTTCTATTTTCATACTCATGGAGGGCATTGCTTAGATTATTCTAGTTTGCAGTAAAGATTACTTATCCATGCTGTTATATATGTATGAATGTACATATTTTTATCTCATTGCAATTAATTCAAGTCCACCCATTTTTAAATGAGTTTTACTGTTTTTTAAATGTGATTTTTTATATTCTGTAAGCCGCCTTGAGTCGCCATGGATAAATAGGTGGCAATATAAATCTAATAAATAAATAAAAAAATAAATTAATGTAGATCATTATCCATGAAAATAATAATGTACAAAATGCATTGTTTTCCAGGAAATATCAATATTAGATAAAATTGAAAATGAATACATGTTTGGAGAAATTTATACCAAAACACAAATTAATTTTAAGCTAATCTTTTAAGAAAATAATTCTTATGTATAACAAACCAAGTTTGAGAAATTAAAATGAGAAATAGGAAAAAGGTGACGCTGTCAAACCCCTAACAAACTGGCATAAATATGATGCTTTGAATGCTTTGTGATGGGTGAATGAAATATCAGTTCATTCTTCCTGTATGGAGACAGGAATTCTGGGTAAATGACAAAAATCTACATTTCTTATTTTATAACACATTACAAATTGATGTTCATAGGAGCATTGCTATAGATTTATAATGCATAATTCATGATATCCTTTAAAAAATGACATATATTATCAGATTACACAGTGTGATTTGCTGATGACATCACAATGTATATATCATTGTTTTGATGCTGCTGTGTCTTATTATAGGTATCACTGCATGATATTTAAATCATGAATTTTTAATGATAAAAGTACTTTTTCTGCTGTTCAAGCAAAGCATAATGTAACCCTGCCACGCTAAAAATTCTTTCTTTTTACAACCGTGTGGTCCCTTAATTTGGGGTAGAGTTGGGGCCACTAGATGGATCTGAGCATTTACTGACTGGATCCTCTTCCTGACACCACATGGAGCTTGCAGCAGATATTTTTTCTTTGTGCTCTAGGACAGAAACATTTGCTGCCATGTAGGATTGAACCCAATCTTCCAAGTGGAAGGCAAGTGTCTTCACCAAGCCACCACACTGCTCATAAACCTGGCACTCTATAAACATTGTAATATTTTGAGAAAAACTGTTCGAAGTTTCAACCAAGTTAGGTACATAGCATGTCTGCTTGATCACATTTCTTTTTTTTTTTTATTTATTTATTGTTACAGGAAAGCAGCCCAAGGATTGGAATCATTGCTATAAAATTATAAGCTATAAAACTAAACAGCAATGATTAGGCTAATATTCAGTAGCTGAGACAAAGTCATGAAAATTACTAGATTTATATTTCATTTAATATTAATTAAAATTAAAAATACAATTTCAGTCAAGTTGCCCTTACAGGTAATCTTTTAGATCATAGTCACAAAATCTGTAGCAATCTCTACATGAATATAGGACATATATGCCCTGCATAATCTGCCTACGATGAGCTATAAATTCAAAATTTAAATGGATTGAAACATCATGTTAGGATTTGGAAGTGATTTGATTCTTTTAATTTTACATAAAACAAATTATCTTGAGTTCCAGTGTGTCTGTGTGAATTGTTCTGCAAATTACCACTTAACATATCATGCAACACTTGACAATAATTTCAAGGATGCAGAAAGAACAAAGAAAAAGTATTTAGTTCAGTGAGCATACTTTCTCTGACTCACATGACAACAAAAAGTTTAACTAACTGGCTATTTTATTAAATCAGGAAATACTAGATTATAGAAACCATGCCAACATGCATGTCAGGTGTGCCTCCGTTCAAAACTCAAGAAAGAAAAACCCCAACTCCATGTTTGTAGAGAAAGGTACTTTTACTGAGTATGAACTGAATGCAGCGAAAGAAAAGCAAAGTCTGAGGCAATAGGCACAAAAATTACATATTGAAAGCATCCCCAAATCCGTCCCCCAAGGACCCAAGTTGAGTGTCCAATCCACATCTCCCCAGGGTGTCATGTAGGGTACTTCTTCAGACAGTCCCATCTATCTGGTATGCCAGAACAGTTGACCTTGACAGCTATCAGCTCTCTCTGCAGTTGCTATGAAGACAGTGAGAATTTTGTTTTTTGAGACATCTCCACCAGCTCATTTCCTCCCTCCCCAAATACCACCTATGCCTCCCCACTCCCATTACAATGGCAGCTGAAACCAAGCAAGCATCATAGAGGCTGACATTCGGCCCTCCTTACCAGAAGAGACGTTAGTCCTAAAAAAGAAAACAAATTAAAATAGACAGGAGATATTCCCCAAATGATTAAAAACCAAAACATACATATAATATGTATAAATCCCAAGCTCTAAGGCTTATCAGGGTATTTACTGTGAAATAACTGTAAAAGTTTTGGAATTCTGACTCGGAGCTCATTCACCCGTTTGGATTGAGAGGATGGGAAATGTTTCCAAGCCACCAAGTTCTGTACGCTACCTCTACGTTTTCTGGAATCAAGGATTTCTTTGACCTCAAAATGTTTTTTTTTTTTTGCAAAAACAATTTTTTATTTTAAAACAAGACAAAACATAAAAACATCATCATTCCAAACAATTACAGACAGTGTCTTGATTGGTTAACATCCTTTTGTGCTCAATCCCATCTTCAAAATATCAATATATGACCAAAGCTTATTTTCATAAAAAATATTTCACTTATTTTATCTCAACTTCCACTTCATATTTCATATTTATCTCCATGTTTTATTATCTATCCATTGGTAAAATAAATCTCATATCAAATAATATTTTTTATCTTCCTGTTCTCTTATTTCAAATGTCAATTTACTCATTTCAGCACAATCCATCATTTTCTTAATAACTTCTTCATCAGTAGGTATCTTTTCTTCTTTCCAGTTTTTAGCAAATACAATTCTGGCCGCTGTTAAAACGTTAACAATTAAATATTTCAGTTCTTTATTATATGTCTCTGGTAAGATCCCTAATAAAAATATCTCTGATTTAGAGTCAATGTATGTCTTTGTCATTTTTTCCAACCACGTGTGTATCTTAGTCCAATATATCTTTGTTTCTGCGCATGTCCACCACATATGATAATAAGATCCTGGAGTCTGATGACACTTCCAACACTTCTCCAATTTATTCTGGAACATTCTGGCTATCCTCGTCAGGAGTAAATGCCACCTGTAAAACATCTTATACAAATTCTCCTTATATGCTGTAGACATAGTCATTTTATAGTTATTCGACCACAATTTTTGCCATTTTTCTAAATCAATACCATGACCAAAATTTTTCCCCCATGCTATCATTGATTCTTTAACTTGTTCTTCTTCCAACTTTATCTCTAACAAATATCCATATAGCTTTTTAATTAGATGATCATCAGAACCCATTAAAATCTTATCTAAATTAGTTTGACCTCAAAATGTTGTTCTCCTTCAACGAGAAGGGGAACTGGATGGGGAATTTGGTCTGGACGAATGGAGGAAGTATGTACAGGTTTCAGCAAACTAACATGGAACACCAGGTGGATTCTCCGGAGGGTTTTTGGTAGCTCTAACTGTACCTATTATGGTCCGCCAGCAGCCTGCGGAGCTGGCAGTGGAGTCAGACAGCGATGAGGCTGAGGAAGAACATGGGCCAGTCCTGGAGGCTGGGGAAGGCCCAGATGAGGGCTCTGCATCGGAGGCAGAGATGGGGCCAGGGCCATCGGGGAGTGATGTGCAGATTTCGGAGCCTCCAGAGGCTGACAGTAGAGAGCAGAGGAACAGGAGGAGCCTGTTCCTAGTGCACGTATGAGAAGAGCTGCCAGAAGGCAGGAGCACTAAAACAGAGAGGACGACTCGGGAGTAGGGCCAAGAGATGATTGGCCCCTCCCATAAGGCTTAAAAGACCAGCAACAGCTCTTGGCCTCTTTGCGGGAAAACAACTGTTGAGAGAATTGCTTCTTGTTTGGCTGTAGTTATTTTTTCTGTTCCTGAACTCTTGCCAAGAAAAGCCTTTGGCAGTTTGCCTAATTATCCCAAGGTCAGAGATAAACTAAAAACTGGTGTTTTGAGGACTTTGCTTTCATTTAATTTAGAATATACTGAGAATGAGTTAATTCTCAGCTGTTTTAATAAAATCTGTTTGTTTTTTGGAACTGTTTTGCATTTAATATCAACTACGTGGGCCTGGGTCACAACAGTACCGTGACTGGGTTTATGATTTGTACAATGGAAAAAGGACCTACATATTTAGGTCCAAGTTTTTTTGACTTTTGGGTAGTTTGTAAGTACTTAGTGGAGAGGAAAACCCTATCACTTACTTGGCAATCCTTTGGCATAGCACATTTCTTATCAGCCTTATCATTTCTTACGGGCTCTGTGAGCCTCGTCTAATGTCTTATGAGTTACAGGCCAGGTAACCTGAAGCTGTTTGATCCAATCTACCAAGGATGGAATTTGAAGTTTTTCCTGCAGTAATTCCAGGATAGGCACAAAGTCCTGACCCGGCACCACCTTGAATGGTGTAAACCTAGTACTACTGTGTATGGAGTTATTATAGGCCACTGCTGCAAATGGCAATAAGTCTGCCCAGTTATCTTGCTGGTAATTTACATAACATCTGAGGTATTGTTAGCCCTTTCACAAGCCCCATTGGTCTGAGGATGGTGGGTGGAGCTTAGCCCTTGGGCGGAGCCTAACAACCTCAGGAACTCCCTCCAGTAGTGGGAGATGAACTGAACCGCTCTATTGGAAATTATTCATTCTGGAACACCGTGTAACCTATAGACATGTTGAATGAACAGTTTAGCCAATGTCTTTGCTGAGGGAATCTTGGAACAGGGTACAAAGTGCACTTGTTTGGAGAACAAGTCCGTAATCACCCAAATGACTGTATTTCCATTACTTTCGGGGAGTTTGACAATAAAATCCATGGATATCTCCTTCCAAGGAGTCCCAGGTCTGGCCACGTTCTGGAGTAACCCAGGCAGCTTCCCAGGTGGCCTCTTTGCTGAAGCACATATCGGGCAGCTAGTGACATATGCTTCTATCTCCTTCTTTAGGGAGGGCCACCAGAATTGTTGTTTAATTAATGAATTAATTAATGAATCCAAAATGCCCAGCCACTTTTGCATTATGGGATTGTTGTAACACTGCCCCCCTCAGATTGGCAGGGACATAGAACTTGGCTCCCATCCATGCGAGACCATCATGAACAGTTCACTCGTTGCTGTGGGAGATGAACCAATCATCAGTTTTTAGTGCTTCCCTTAACTGTTCACTTAAACCAGTGGGTAGGTCCAGTTCTCCTCTCGCCTGGGCTCTGGGGACAACAGTAGCCGCCAACTGTTTCAAAGGGATAACTGGGCGGATCACCTCTGGCCATCCGCTATTGTATTGAGGCAGTCTTGAGAGGGCATCTACCATAAAGTTCTTTCCTCCTGGTAGGTAGCACAGAGAGAAATTGAAGCGGTTAAAATGTTGTGCCCACAGGACTTGTTTGGGTGATAATTTCCGAGGGGTTTTTAGGGCTTCTAAGTTCTTATGGTCTGTCCACACCTCAAAGGGATGTTTCGCCCCTTTGAGGAAGTGCCTCCAGGTTAACAACGGACAGCAAAAGCCTCCTTCTCCCAAATCGCCTATCTCCGTTTGGTCTCAGACAATTTGCGGGAGGTGTAGGTGTAGGGTTGTAAAGATCCATCAGCATTGGCTTGAAGTAGCACCGCTCTGACAACCACATCACTTACATTGGCCTGGATGATGAAAGGGGCTTCCATGTCAGGATGTTTTAGGACAGGCTTGGCAAACAATCGCTTCAGTTTCTCAAAAGCGGTCTGACATTCCATGGTCCACTCGAATGGCCTACTAGGTTTTGGCTTGGCTCCCCCCTTTGTTTTCAGGAGGTTGGTAATGGGCAATGCAATTTGCGCAAATGTGGGGATAAACTGTTGATAAAAGTTAGCAAAGCCCAAGAAGCTTTGTAGCTGCTTGCGAGTGCATAGGGGTGCCCACTCCAGGACTGCCCGGACTTTCTCCGGATCCATTTCTATCCCCTCATGTGATATGAGGTAGCCCAAATAGTCAATCTTACTCTGATGGAATTCACATTTCGACAATTTAGCATATAATTCGGCCACTCTGAGTTTTTTCAGAACTGATCGCACTAGTTTCACGTGTTCATGCATGGTCTCTGTGTAAATAAGAATACCATCTAGGTAGACCAGTACACCCTTGTAAATATGCACATGTAATACCTCATTAATCAATTGCATGAACACTGCCGGGGCCCCTTGTAGCCCAAAGGGCAACACCCTAAATTGGAAGCAACCTAGGGGGCAATTGAAGGCAGTTTTCCATTCATCCCCTTCCTTAATTCGAACTCTGTAGTAAGCCTCTCTCAAATCCAGTTTAGTGAAAATCTTCCCCTTAACCAGATGAGCTAATATGTCTTTCATATGGGCAATGGGTAGACATTTTCTATGCAAATGGCGTTGAGATTTTTGTAATCCACACATAAGCGAAGAGAGCCATCTTTTTTCTCCTGAAACAAAACCGGGGCAGCCACTCATGGCCTCACTGGTTGGATGAAACCCCATTTTAAGTTTTTGTCAATAAAGTTCCGCAGTTCCTCCACCTCATGAGGGGTCATGGAGTAGATCTTTGGTTTAGGGAGCTTCACCCCTGGGAGGATCTCTATGCCACAGTTAGTGGGTCGATGGGGTGGAAGCACATCTGATGCTGTCTCGCTGAAAGCCTCCCTGAGGTCCCAATATTCCTTAGGGATTTTTTCCTCCTCAGCAATGTGTTCGCTCACCACCGCTGCCAACTCCTTTGCAGTTTTGGCCATGCAAAAAGGTTTGCCCCCTTCTTTTCCTGGCTGGTTGGAATGGATGAATAACCATCCCTTCCTCCAATTCACCTGGGGGTTCCATTTCCGTAGCCAAGACAGTCCAAGCAAGAGGGGTCATTCCATACCAGGGGCTACGATAAAATTCAAGATCTCTCGGTGGTCCCTCATCCACATCTCAACAGGTTCAGTCACAAAGTGATCTGGGCCCCCCAGCTACTGACCCATCCAACTGGCAGAATGTGATGGGCACTTTCATTGTTTTTAGTCTCAGTCCCATTTTGTCCACCACCTCTGGGCTGATGACACACCTAGCACATCCAGAGTCTAAGAGGGTTAGCATCTTCCCTTGGGCACTGGATGATGGCACCCTTACTTCTACTGGGATGTCATAGGGGCTCCATGCTGACTTACCAGGGGGTCATCGTTGGTGTCGGTTTCAGCTTTGCTGTCTTCAGCATTGGTCGGAGCTCCCAACTCACCCAGGCCTGGGGAAGCGAACTCAACAACTTCCACCCCCTTCAGGGCCATCTCTCGATTCTTTGCTGGAGGCTTGTCAGCTTTCTTCCCACCAGCAGAGGTCAGCTTGGAGCCAAGTTTGGAGAAACAAATAGCAGCCTGGTGCCCCTCCTTCCCACATTGGAAGCACGCTGTGGATTTAGGCTTCGAGGCTGACCCCACTTTGGACACTCTGGAGCCTTCTTTCTGTGGAGCAAGGGAAGGCTTGTTCCAAACTCGGCTCCCATGGTAGCGATCCCTGGCCAGATCAATTTCCACGTCAGCTACCATCATATACCAGCATTGCAAGTCTTGAGGGCCCCCCTGGGAGCAGCAAGCCTTGTAGATGTCCTCATTAAGGCCATCCTTATAACATTCCATCAGGGCCTCCTGGGACCACCCCCCTCATGTGTCGCACCAGCTCACGAAACTCAGCCACCGATCTCCGCCATTGATTTATAGACTTCATACTGAGTCTGGTCTTCCGCTCAGCTAAGGAGTCCTCAAAATGCACTTGGAGTGCCACCATAAACTGGTCATAATTCCTCAGCAGGGGAAAATTCTCATCATGGAGGCCCACCCACCAATCAGCAGCCATTCCCTCCAGGGCCATAGTGATGCATCTTACACGGGTGGCTTCTGATGGGAAGTCCTCTCCATACTCCTTCAGCTTGCTCTCTCTCTGGTTGTACTCTAGGAATCTCTTCTGCGCTCACTGAAGCCTCTGCTCCCCCCCCCGGGTGTTCAGTCTCCCACCGTGACAGCAATGCATATCTTTCACGGGCTTTTTGACTTTCAAAGGCTTCTTTCAGGAGTTGCATGGCTTGAGTCAGCAGGAGGTCTTCTCTGTCCTCTTCCTACCGCCTCTCCACACCGGGGTCTGGTAACTGTCACTCCTGAGGGGATTTCCTTTGGAGGTTCCATCCTTCCCACACCCAGCGACCACTTAGCTCTGACTGGCTTTTTTTCAAGCTGTAATTCTGACATCCACTCTGAAACCTCCCCACCACACCTGGACTGGGAAGGGGTGGACCCAGTGGCTCCCATGTCCTCTTGGTAACTGTCTTGGTCAGACATTCTTAGCCCCCACGATAGAGTTTTCTCCAGGATGGCTGGCAAAGCAGACTTTGCTTAATGTCAGGTGTGCCCCTGTTCAAAACTCAAGAAAGAAAAATCCCAACTCCATGTTTGTAGAGAAAGGTACTTTTACTGAGTATGAACTGAATGCAGTGAAAGAAAAGCGAAGACTGAGGCAATAGGCGCGAAAATTACATATTGAAAGCATCCCCAAATCCCTCCCCCCAAGAACCCAAGTTGAGTGTCCAATCCACATCTCCCCAAGGTGTCATGTGGGGTACTTCTTCAGATGGCCCCATCTATCTGGTATGCCAGAACAGTTGACCTTGACAGCTATCAGCTTTCTCTATGGCTGCTATGAAGACAGTGAGAATTTTCCTCCCTTTTTTGAGACATCTCCACCAGCTCATTTCCTCCCCTCCCAAATACCACCTATGCCTCCCCACTCCCATTACAATGGCAGCCGAAAGCAAGCAAGCATCATAGAGACTGACAATGCATCTGTTTTGTCAGTACCAAGTAATTCCCTAGAGAGAAGTTGTTATTCATCTCAGTGCCACTGGAGAGCTACCAAAAGGTAGTCTTATGTTCTCTTTTGCTTGATAATAAGGACAATCATTTCAAATTTTGTTCATCTTCATTTCCCACATTTGCTAATTAGTGAAAGCCACAGTGTGTCTGGCCAACTGTCAGCAACTCTTTGAGTCAGCTTCTTTGATAATCTGGAAGGAAGGAAAAGAACCAATGTGTACGATAACAAAAAAGGACCTAGGGCAAATTATTTCAGTGCTGACAAACAACTGCTTACAATAAAACTTCTGAATTTATATATATTGTATGTGTGTGTGTGTGTGTATATATATATACTGTTAAACCCAAACACTCTATCATCCATCTCTCTCTCTCATAAATTTACATGTATTCCCAGCTCACTGAATGTGATTGTGGGATGCAATACATTTAATAAGAAGCAAGAATCTCTCTAAATAAAATAACATATTGAAAATGAAATATTAACCAATATTTAATTTAGTACAATTTACTCTGAAGGGTTAATTCTTATTTTCCTACAATTTTGTTTGTGACCTTTAAATATCTCTAATTTAGCAAAACAACTCACAAATTGTAGCAATATTTTCTTTCGTTTATAAAGAACAGAAAAATCCATGGGAGAAGATGAATGGACTGGAACACTTCATTAAAATAAGGTGATTAGAAACATTAAAAGTGTACTTATTTATCTTCGTGGAATTTGTTGTTTTTCAGTCATCTTTCAAGCTTTTTATTTAGTTTGGATGTGAAGGTTCTAGCAATAAATTTATCTGAAGACCATTTGAAGAAGTATCGAACTGAAACATACAGATTTGTAAACATATTTTATTTGATTTCAGAAAAATCATTTTCTCAAGGAGAGGTTTCACATTTGGAGGAAATTAAAAGAAACAGGAATTTTCCAACTGCTGAATTTTTATATTTAGTCCTGTGATTTAATCAGTGATCAATAATAGAAGCTTTGTAATTGCATCTGAACCTACCTAGTACCTAAATTTTAAATTTTACATTTTCTGTTTTACAAAGTTACCCATAAATCTGTATTAGTTAACACTTTTCTCCCTTTTCCTTCAAAGTAACTTTTATATACAAAACATTTTGAAAGTTCAGTAATGCAGTATCTGTCAGGCCTGTCTAAACTTGGGCATTTAGAAAAGAAAGACCCTTGACTCCATTTTTAGTGAAAGGTATACTTTTACTAAATCCAAGTGGTTACAGCCAATAGTGGCTTTCAATTTTGGCTGCTACCGGTTCGCGCGTGCGCGATTCTTTTGCACATGCGCAGAGACATCTGGGTGGGTGGGCGGAGCCTCCTGCCACTGCCACAACTAGTTCGCCTGAACTGGGGTGAACTGGTAGCAACCCACCCTGGTTACAGCGTAAGTAAAGTCAGATCTGAATATTCCCATTAAACACAGTGATTTTCCCTTCTCCCAGACCTCCCCTCTTGGTCATCTTGGTAATGTCCAATGCCCTTGTTTGATATTCAAACAAGATGTTTTTGTAACATTTCTAAAGTTTGGTGCCTCTTTAGTGGGTGTTTGCATTCCATTCCCATACCTGATCCTTGGATCTTTCAACCGTTGTCTCTGGTTGGCACCTCTGGTTCCTGTCATTCCCTTTCCTTATATTTCCCCATTCCCACTTCCTCCTTTTTATGGCAGGATGCCATGAAAGCGAAGCAGGGCTGAAGCGGTGTGATGGCAGATCTGTCAGTATCATTGATTACTTAAATCACATTTCAATTTCACAATTTGTTTTCATGCTGCAAATAAACAACCTTCTCTCTTAAACAATAGACTCATGAACAAATCTGAAAAATGTGAACACTTCATAACATTTTGATTGGTCCTAAATAGAACTGTAATGTTCAGCTGTACATTGAACTGTAATATTCAGCTGTACTATTGCCCCATAACAACCACCCTATGAAATGGGTTGGGCTGACAAAGAGTGACTAGCTCAAAGTCACATAACTTGCTTTCATGCCTAAGATAGCACCAGACCTCATGGTCTCCTGGTTTTTAGCCTGAAGCCTTAACCACTAGATCAAATTGGCTCTATATTTGATGTCCTAAAGAGAAGCTCTAGCTCAGTGGTCGCCCACACTTTTTCAATCCACCACCCCCTTGGTACTACAAACTCATCCTCAGTGCCCCGCACCCAGGGGTGGGTTCTACTTACCTTTACTACCGGTTTGCAGCGGGGCCGCATGCGTGCACGTTCACTTTGCTCGCACATGCATGCGCTCTTCTGCACATGCACAGAAGCGTTTTGGTGATGTTGGGGTCGGTGGGCGGGGCCTCCTGCCAGTTTTACTACCGGTTCTATAGAACCGGTGAGAACCGGGGCAACCCACCACTGCCCCCACCCTCACCCCCTATAAATAGCATTGTTCGGAATAGCGGTTTGCACAACCCACTAAGAAAGATAGTAACAGTAAAATACACGGAATACAGCCATTTTTGGCCTCCTGAAGTCTTGCCCCACATGTCCCATTTTTGTGAAAAACAGGCCCGTTTTTTTTGCAAAAAACAGGGTGCACAGAGCCTTTGGGAGGCCTGCAGGCTGCTCCAATACAAATCTATTCCTGTAACAAAAATAGCTAACACTATTAGTTAACATTAAAGAAATCCCCTGAATCAACCAATCTAGAGCAGTGATTCTCAGCTGGGGGTTCCTTTTGAATTTGCTGACCACCAAGGAGTGGGAGAAAGCAATTTCACAGAGGAGGGGATGGAGAGGGCTGTGGGATGAATTCACACCCATTCCCAGACCCCCTTGGGATCAACCTGCAGCCCTCCCCTGCCTCCTAAGGCGGTGGAGCATGTGGGGGTGGGATGCTTTTCAAGAAGTCACAAGGAGCGCTGCGAGCTGGTTTCTGTCCCACAAGTAAGATTTGGTCCAGAACCAACCCCAACATGAAGGTCTTTTATTTGCTCCTTGTACTCCTTGTCTTTGCATTTTTAACAGGTAATACATTAAATTTCTGATGATGTAGAAATAGCTCATAACTCACCTTTCTAGACAGCTATTATCATGTCTAAAAGCAAGATACTCTTCTCCATCTTTTGTCTGGAGTACCATTTAATCCAGAGCCTTTTAATTCCAGAAGTCCAAGTTTAAAGAATGGACTTCTGGAATTAAAGCTCCATTTTTTAGCTAAAACCTATTAGTTTTGCTTGAGCAATGTGAACAATTGACAGTGTGATCTTCCAAAGGTCTGAAGAATGTATCATTGATTTTTCTTTGGCATTTAAACTAGATAACCAATGTGAAAAAGTGCATCAAGGAAGGACTAGAAAGCCAATTCATACTGAACTATATTGGGTTTTCTGTTGTTATTTGAATAAAATGAAAAGAAATGAAATAGTGGTACCTAGTGCGGAAAAAGAGATGAAATAATGGGTCATTCTCAACACTTGAATTCTCTACACTTGAATTCTCTACACTTAAAATATCTAGAAATTATTATGGTTAAGTGAGTTTTGCCCCATTTTACGATTTTTCTTGCCATAGTTCAAATCAAAGTTCAAATCAAAGATTTGATAGTTCAAATCAGAGATTTGATAGTTCAAATCAAAGATTTCTGAGACCAATGTTGAATACTTAAATTTCAGTAGTCACCAATCCCAGTCTTAAAATAAGTTTAGAATCAGTGGGAGTCACTGACAACAATGAACTACTAGCTACTGATAAGTCCAGTCCTGCCTTTCTTTTCCTTCTGTCCAAGTTTTTCAAGTACTTTTTCCAGGTATATGTTTTATTCCAAAGTATACAAACCATGATTGTTAGGAAAAAAATGGGTCTTCCAAGCAATTTTAAAAGACACTGTCAGAATGACTCTGCCCTCAGTCCCACTTATGGCTCCTTGAAAAGCATCCCCCCCCACATATGTAAATGAAAAGAATAAGCTTAAAAATCCTAGCCTTTTAAAACTGAAAATATGGAGAATTGGGAGGATGAATATGAGACATTAAGGGAGAAGTTTCAAAAAGTAAGGGAGGCATTTAAGGGAAATACAGAAGCAGAGAATTGGTTAGCTTGCAAAAAAAAAAGAAAGAGAAAAGATGAATGAGAAGCAAGAGAAACAAGGAGATAATATTGAAAAGGAAATAATTGAAAAAAAAGATAAAGATGATTACACTGGGTTCAATAGTGACAGAATAAAAATGGATATGGGAAAATACATCTCAAATATGAAGAAAAGAGAAATAAATGAGGTAAGATTGAGAATGAAAAGTAATAGAGTTTAAATTAAAGGAAAAAGGCTGAAGGGGAGATATAAGAACAGGAAAAAGAAGAAGGTAAAGAAATGGAGGAAAACATAAAGAAAGAACTGTGGAGAGACTAAGAGAAAATGGTTAAGAGTCAGTGAAAAGGGGCGTTGGTCCTACCTGACACGCTCCTTCTCGTTGGGTGGAGACAGCAGCCATGCTTGGGTAGTGACTCATACGATCAGATTGGAGGACTGAGCCTGTAAAATTTGACAAGTCCCTCTGTTGTCAGGGATCCCAGCTTTTGGTGAAGATGGAAGGAAACAGGCTCGTCGTGTGGCAGAGACATTTGTGAAGAGTACCAGAAAGAGAAAAAAACAATACCGCAAAGACCCAGACTGAAAACAGGTGGGGATGGCTGCTGTCTCCACCCAACGAGAAGGAGCGTGTCAGGTAGGACCAACGCCCCTTCTCCATTGAGGGTGGAGACAACAGCCATGCTTGGGACATATCCAAGTTCACAGTGTTAGGCATGGGAGGGCTCAGTCTGGGCCAACGACTCTCCTCCCGCAAGAACCCCTTGTAACACACTACGTCCAAAAGATGTCTCCTGTGAGGCAAACCTGTCCAACTTATAATGCTTAATAAAAGGGGAAGGAGAAGTCCAGGTTGCCGCTCTGCAAATGTCCACTAAGGAAGCGTGCGTGGCCCAGGTCGCGGATGTTGCCGCGCTGCATGTCGAATGCGCTGTCAACCTTGCCGGTACAGGAGAAGAGCGAAGCTCGTAGGCCGTAGCAATCGTCTGGCGAATCCAGCGACCGATGGTAGAAGAGGATACCTTAGAACCTAAGGAGACAGGAAGGAAGGAGACAAACAAGGACTCCGAACGACAGATTGCTGCTGTTCTGTTGAGGTATATCCGGAGAGCCCTCCGGACATCCAACGTGTGCCACTTCTTGTCTGACAAAGTGGTTGGGTGAGGACAAAAGTCTGGAAGGATAAGTTCCTGTGAACGGTGAAACACAGAGTTATTTTAGGGACAAAGGTAGGATCTAGCCTTAGGACCACACGGTCTGCATGGAAGACACATAAGTCGCTTCTCATCAATAGCGCTGCAATTTCCAAAATCCTCCTAGCTGTCATAATTGCCACTAGGACTGCACTTTGCAAGACAGAAGCCGCAGGCTGGTAGACTTCAACGGCTCGTACGGTGCACCTGTGAGAGAAGTCAAAACAATAGAAAAGTCCCAAGTGGGGTACCTATGTAACACCGGCGGGCATAAATTAGAGGCTCCTCTGAGGAAGCGGCGAATCAAAGGATCCTGTGACAATGAAGGAAGGGAGCCATAGGTTAGGACCGAAGCGAGAGCTGCCACCTGTCGTCGGAGAGTATTGGGAGAGAGACCGTCGTCTAGGCCGTCCTGCAAAAACATGAGAACATGAACTATCGAGGCCCGGATGGGAGCAACGCCGTGTAGGATACACCAAGTAGAAAATGCCCGCCAAATGGCTGAGTAAATACGGTCCGTGGATGGGTGCCTAGATGCCTGGATGGTCTTTATGACCGTGGCAGGGAGATTGTCTCGCAGCAGCACGTCCCATTCAATCTCCAAACAGTCAGTTGCAACCACTGGGGATCCGGGTGCAGTATCGCCCCTTGAGATAGGCAGTCCACGGGGCAGGGAAGTCTCCAGGGGGGAGACACTGACAACTGCAGAAGGTTGGCGAACCACGACCTTCGCGGCCAGTGTGGAGCTAGAAGGAGCAACTCCGCTTGTTCCTGTATGAGTTTCCACAGAACCCTCGGGATGAGGGGAATCGGGGGGAATGCATAAAGCAACCCGTGGGGCCAACGGGAGCGCAGAGCATCCACAGCCTCCGCCTGGTGTGCCGGAAATCTTGTGAAAAATCGTGGAAGTTGGGAGTTCGTTGGCGATGCGAACAAATCGACCACTGGAGTGCCGAACCGGGATGACAGGGCCTGGAACAAACGAGGATTCAGACGCCACTCTGCGTGATCAATTAGTTGTCGGCTTAACCAGTCTGCGCATACATTCGATTCCCCTGATATGTGTTCTGCCCTCAAAGAAGCCAACCGGCTCTCCGCCCAGAGACCCAATCTCTTGGCCTCCCGCATAAGGGCTCTGGACCTGGTGCCTCCTTGGCGATTAATGTGCGCCTTTGCCATCACATTATCTGTAAGATCTAAGATGTGAGATCCGGACACTAGATGTTGAAAGGCTCGAAGGGCTAAATAAACTGCATGTAACTCGAGCCAGTTGATGTTTAATGATGACTCGACCAGCCACTGCGGTTCAAAGAAAAGGCAGCCCCTAGAAATGGCTGGAGACCGCCACCATCTGCGCAAAGCCAAATGGTCCGAATGGACCGAATACACTGTAATCGGTCTGGCAGTCGAAAAAGGATGAGCCGACAGGGATCGTTGCACCATTGCTGCAATCATACATTGAATGTCCTCTGGACGTAAAGGGATAGAATCATGGTCTCGGGCTGGGCTGGCCTCCATAGAAGCTCGGACCAGAGCATAAGATACAGGTGGATGAACCACCAACCCAGCTGGAGTGCTAGACTCCACAGCATTGACACCCCACAGACGGGGGAGATCCCAATAAGTCAGCTGACTCAACTGACACCAGGAAGTCTTGCAGCAACATCTGATCTGGGGTCGGAGAGGGGTCACATCTACGTTCCCCTGGAGAAACCCTGGCTGTTGTAGATGATGTAGAACCACTGTCCTTGGCCTTGACTACAGGCTTCCATAGAAGCTTTTCCTCATGTCTAGCAGAAAATTTAGACTGAGGTTTAATGGATACTCCATCCCCTTGCGTGTGCTTGGCATCTTTATGCTTGGAAGCAACTGACTGCTCCCTTACTGTGGCCTGGTGGCCATGTTTTGACTTTGACTAGGCATGATAGGCCGTATAACACCCAAGGAGTGGAAAATAGATTCCGTGTTAAGCAAGGCAGTCCTGTATCAGGGGAATGTCAAATTCTAGATGCAGTCTGTGATAAATATGCGAGGCACCAACAGAGAAAGGAGAAGGCAATTAACCCCAAGCCTGTAAGGTGCAGCAATGTCTGCCAAAAGGGCTGAAGGCAAGGTTAGGCCAGGGTAGCAGGCACAGCCAGAAAGACTGGAGGCCTGAGAGAAACTCAACGTGTTGCCTCACCCCTAAACAAAATGGCAGCCAAAGCTGCCAACTCAGGGATCACCAAGCTCCGTTACTGAGCAGATCAGCAATGTCAAACAGCTGAGATGCGGACCGGTAAGAGAAGTCAAAGAGCTGAGCAGGAATAAATCAGGGCGATTTTACAGTTCACCAAGCCCTTGTGATGTGACCACAAGCGGCAAACCACAGGGAGTGCGAAAACTCCACTTCGAAGCTGGCGGCAAGGTCAATCAGCTGAGAAGCGGTTAATAGTGACAGCGGGCAGAGCTCTGTTCATTTCCACAGGAAAGAATCAGAGCCTGGAGGAAAAGAACCGACAAGCGGTGATGGTCAGGGAGCGCAAAGACTCCACTCAGAACCCGGCAGCTAGTCTCAAACAGCTGAGAAGTGGCTCTATTGAGTCTGCTGGAGAAAAGCCGCGCCTGGGTGAAAGGCTGACAAGCGGCGAGAGGCAGGGAGCGCGAAAAACTCCACTAACAGTTATGCGGCTAGCAGTGACAAAATGGCTGCCCAAAGACCGTGGGGAGTGCAAGACTCTGCAAAGAGAAGCCACTGTTTAAAACACAGGGCTTCACCGGCAAAGCCGGTGATTTTGAGCCACTCAAAGAGCGGAAAGCTCCACCAACGTACAGAAACTTACCAGTTCGATGAAAGGATGGAATGGCAGAATGGCTTCAACGAGACCTCAGAATTGTAATCTGAGGCTTCCTGAGGTAAAAAGGTTCACAGAATGTCCAGCAAGAATAACCAAGTACAACATCCAAGGTCAAATCCGAAGAATCAGGTATGAAAGAAAACACTCTAACTCTGAAAGCTGTCAGAGCTAGCTATCCACAAACTGTGCCACCATAAGGATGGGAGCGCTAGACTCTACATTATTGTTACTCCGAACAGGAGGAGGAGATCCCCATAAATCAGATGACTCAACTAATAGTGGGAAATCTTGCATGGACATCTGATCCGGGGTCAGAGAGGAGGCATGTCTACATTCTCCTGGAGACCCAACGGTTATAGCCAATGGGGCAGAACCAGTGCCTTTGTCTTTGACAATAGTTTTTCTTAGTAGCTTCTCCTTGCACTTAGGAGGAGCCTCAGAACAAGGCTTAATTGCTACTCCTTCCCCTTGTGTATGCTTGGAAGCTTCCATCTTAGAAGCCACTGACTGCTCACGCACTGGCACTACGGCCATGTTTTGACTTGGCCAGAGCCTTAGGCATGTCTGGCTGTAATTAATCAATAGGGTTGAAAGGACACCCCTAAAATTTTATCAGCCCTGTAATAGGGTAATGTAAATTTAAAAGTAGTTTAAATTAATATAAATGTGTTATAGATGTAAATTATATATCCAACTCAATTTCCAGTAGCCAGATGTGGCAGTCTTAGTTTATAAGGGCAGAATATGCTTATAACCGGCATAGAACTAAGGATTGGAAGCTTGATAGAAAAAAATAAAAAAACCTGTGCCCTTGCCCTTAAACAAAATGGCGGCCGAGCAGTCACCTAAGAGCTCAAGCTGCCGTAACTGTCAAAAACTGAAGCACTGCTCAGTCTCAAATGAAGGCAGATCTGTCTTAAACAGTCTAATTTGGCCAAATAATCAAAGCACTGTCAGAGTAAAGAGACTACACACAATTAGTCTCAGTCAGTTAATAAGCAGTAAGCCTGTTTGTATAAAACACCGACAAGCGGCAAGCCTTTGGGAGTGCGAAACTCCACTTCACAGCCAGCACCAAATTCAATCAGCTGAGAGGCAGTTAGGCTAAGCAGCAGTAGCGCTTTAACACCCTATTAGGGGGAAAGTAGCTTCTGCTAAAAGCTCTGATAAACAGAGATAGCCAGAGAGAGTCAAGCCTCGTAGCAAAAATGTTAATTAGCTTCAATCAGCTGTGAGGCAGTTTAAAATAGCAGGGAAAACTCTGCACTTTGTTAAAACTGCCGACAAGCGGCAAGAATCAGGGAGTGAGACAACTCCTCAAATGGAAAAGTTTCTGGCTATAGTTGTTGGGAGAATCGATATGGAAGCGCAAAGCTCCACAGCTGGTAACATTATTTAATTGTTAGGATCCCACTGGCTAAGCCGGTAACTTTGGATCACCCCCGGGAGCAGAAAGCTCCACTAACCTTTGAAACTGACCAGTTTCAATGTGCCTCTGCTGTTAATCGAGGTATGTTGAAGTAAAATTTTTTGTTCAAATCTTACCGTAAGCAGAAGAGTAGTCCAATATGAAGTCCAATGATCAAAGCTGAATAATCAGATATGAATAAAATACACTCTAATGCTGAAATCCCCTGGCAACAGGGGCTCAGTAGTGATTCCGAGTAAATTGCTATCCAAAATGGCAGCCTGTCAATCAAATAAGGGGGCGCGAGGCTCCGCAGCGATTCTGAGTAGATGTTCGTTTAAAATGGCCACCTGTCAATCAAAAAGGGGAGCGCGAGGCTCTGCAGTGATTTCGGGTGAATGCCTACTCAAAATGGCAGCCTGTCAATCAAAAACGGGGGCGCAAAGCTCCGCAAGAACGAAACTGCCTCAGAGCCTTCAAATCAATTAAGTAAGTGGAAACGCTGCGAAAAGGGCAATCAGATAATAAGGCAAGCCAAGACACAGGCTGGAGATGGTAAATCTCCTTTACAATTCAATGGCAGTAAATGAGACAAAATGGCTTCCAGGCTATAATGTGGAGCTCTGTGACTAGAGGGACACAATGTAGGGAGCGCAAACACTCCTCCAGCTACCACAATATATTTAAGGTGAGGTAAGGGATTGACCAAATAAGGAAGCGGGGGGGCGATGCTCCACGATCCCTTCAGTCAGGGGAAGGTTTTTAAAATTAATATAGAAGGGGAAGAGGGAATTCCTTTTCACCCCCACCCCCCAGCAACCCAGCAACCTGGTTGCTGAGGTAAAAAGGGACAAAGAATTAGTCACACTCACGAAAGAATAGTCCAAGAGAAATCCGAGTCAAACCTTGATATCAACCATCTGAAAAAGAGAAATAGGAAAATTAGTAAAATTGTCAGAGACAGAAAACCACATGACTGTCCAGTCTGAAGGACTGAGCCAAAAGCTGGGATCTCTGGCAACAGAGGCGGGACTTGTCAAATTTTACAGGCTCAGTCCTCCAATCTGATCGTATGAGTCACTACCCAAGCATGGCTGCTGTCTCCACCCTCAATGGAGAACGTTAATTTGTTAATAAAGAGAAGGATGCTAGTTGTAGAAATTATATGTGAAAATGCTGTTAAATGAAAAATAGAACAATGTAATGTGAAAGAAAGAATGACATTGGAAGAAGCACTAAAAGGAGAGAATAAATTATAATATAAGAATTAATTGAATAAGATGGAATATGGAAATTAAATGTAAAACTGAATGAAATTGAAATGCAAAAAATGATTCAAATGATATACTTGTAAGAAGTAAAGTAAAAAATATTGTTAAAAGTAAAAAGTCTAAGGATTGGAAGATTGTTTGAGTAAAGATTTAAAAGAAAAAATGGAATAAGACGAAATATACTGCTAATAATTAAAAAGATGAGGGGAAATTTTGAGAAATATACTTGATAAATGAAAGAAAGACCAGGGTTGCCTGGACTCCATAGTGGAAAATATAAAATTAAAAATGAATACAGTAATAGAGAGGGATGAAGGAAGGAGAAGAGAGATGGAAGAAGGAAGAAGAGAGAGGGAAGGAAGAGAAGGGAGGAAGGAAGGGAAGGGAATTTAGAGTCGGAGTGAGGGTAAGAGAGGGAGGAAGAGAGGAGGAGAAGGAGAAAGGAAGGGGAAGTAGGGAGGAGGAGAAGGGGGGGAAGAGAAAGTAAGAAGGAAAGAAAAGAGAGAGGTGGTAGGTTTGAGGAGAAAGATTGCTGTACAATAAAAAAGATGAAAGAGAAGAAAACCAACCCCAAACAAATATAAAGATATTAAGATAAAGAATGAATTGTTAAACTTTAAAGAATAAAAGAGAACAAATATGAATAAATAGCAATAATTAGAAACACACATACAAACATACAATGTATTTTCTTTGAACAGAGTTTTTGGCCGGTTCACAAATTTAAACAGTGTTTAGTCATTTCAATTAAATTTACAATTTCTATATTTCCTTTTTGCCATATTTATTCCTCATCTATTTTTTTTAAAAACCAATATTACCCTTCATCCTCATCTCTAATCTTAATCAAATTCAATTTGTCCCTTCTATTCTATATTTTACCCCTTCCCATAGTCATCTATTTTTATATCCATCCTCACACTGGTTAATTATGTAATATTACAGTTGTTTAATACAAATTCAACATTTTAATATAAATCAATTAGTTATATAACTATCTTTTTGTATATTAATCAATATGAACATGAATATTCCAATTATTTCCATGCAATCCAATTTCTTACAAATCAATTAATTATATTTACCAATAATAATAAACCAAATAATTTTCCCCATATATTCCTCCAAACCACAACTTAACCATTTCTGCTTTCAACACAATATACAATTAATAGTATCTCAATTATTACAATTCCCTAGTTAAATAGAGCTTTCCCCTTATGTTACTCATTTTCACATCTTAAACTCTCCCAATAACCCAAATAGTTTTGCCCATATAATCCTCCAAATCACAACTTAATCTACTTTCATCACAATATATAATTAAAAATATTTCAATCGTTACAATTTCCCTAATTAAATTTAAAAATGTTCTAGCTGTTAACCAGGCTACAACTTAATCCTTTTTACTTTCACCATCATATACCATTAAAGGTATTTCAATTGTTACAGTTTATTCTTATTAATATTTCTAAAAAAATAAAAAAATAAAAACTTATCATTGTCTAGATTTCAAAAATACAAAGACAAATATTCCAATTATTATTCATTTCATTTTTGCAATCATGATTTCCCATTTATTTCTTACTACTATTCATATTTCAATTCTAAATATGTATAACATCTTTCTCTTTCATTTCTTTTTCTTTCTCCCCATTTTTATTTTTGCCTTTCTTTCTCCTTTTTTTTTTTGTGTTTTAAAATCTTGAACTCTCCTCTTTTGCCCTAAATTTCCCATTGTTTGCATCTACCTTTTTTGGTGAGGAAAAAGAAGATAAAGAAATCTGCCTCTGCCTAATTTTCCAACGTTGCAGCAAGCAGCAAACAGCCAACAGCCTGCTTTACTTTCAGTTTCGTTTTTAGCTTGATTAGCACAAGGAGAAAAAAAAATCTGCTCCAGAAATTTAGTTCTTTGCAGCAAGCAGCAGAGCCCTGCACAAAACAGCTGAGAGCAAATCAGCTGAGAGTCGGGACGCCGATCTAATCAACGGGCTAATTAGCCTATGCTGAAGCTGAAAGGAGTTGTTTTTTCTTGCTGTTTGCTTGCAAGGAGGTAACTGCTGCGAGGCACAGGCCAAAGGATGGGGGCCACCCTCCTTACCACTTAGTGCCCCCCTGCTGCCCCCTTTGTCTCTAGCGCCCCCTGCCACCCCCCTTGCCTCTTACCACCCCCCTAAGTCATCCCACCGCCTGCCAGTGGGCGGTACCGCCCACTTTAGGAACCACTGCTCTAGCTATTTTGTCAGAAACTGCATCTCCTATTTGTCCATATGTCCAGCTTTTTTCTCTCATATATCCATAGAAATTAACACCTACTTTAAAAAGTTCTTCCTGGAATTTTTTCCCCCAAAACCAGCATGCCTTATTTTATTTCTACATTCCCATGCAAGTAGATAAAAGAAAAACTTTTGAAGTGTTGTGTTGGTTTTCCTCTATGACATCATATGTTAAGATATTGTTTTAATGGTATGTGGTTACACAAAATGTGCTGTAATGAATGGGAAGGAATTTATATTCTAAGGAAAAAAAAGGAAATGGCTATATGCATAAGTCTGAATCAGAAATTTTGTTAGTTTAATTAACTGGAAGATTTAACTCTGTTGTGTGGAATAGTACAAGCAAAATAAAAGAAGAAAATAAATATAAATTAATGGAACCTGTGTTTATTTCCTTTTGGCTACTTCTTCCAAAGAAGAGTTATGGTTCAGATAAAAATAGTTGTCAGTTCCATAATATTTCCAAGCACTCAGTGCTCTATGAACTCTTTACACTTCATTAAACACATGTCCACTATCCATTTGCCTAAACTGCTGAGTATTTTTGTCTAAATTCTTTTTATTTAAGAAGATATAGAATGATGAGGGTCAGGGTTCATTCTCTGAGCTTGTGGGTTGGTTTCTGAACGTTTTGTTACCAGGCTAGGTAAGATTTTCAGCATAGTTTAGGGGATTTCAGTGTCAATGTTCTTCTGCCTATAAGGGCTTCAGATATGGTTGTGTCAAGTGGGAGTCTTGTGATGGGTCAGCTGTTAGTCATCAGTGAGTCTTGTGATGCGTCTTGTGATGTCAAACGGAAGAGAAACGGCTGCTCAATGTCTTTTTCTGTAACGGTTATCCAAAAACTTCATATTCCGACACAGCACCTAAACCACAACACATCACACAGCCAACCACCATACAAAAACTAACCCTACCATACACAAAAGGGTGACAGCCAGAATCCTCCAACCTCTAGGAATAACAATAGCCCACAAATGCACAGCCGCATTCCACCAGGAATTATCCAGAACCAAAGACAAAATACAGAAGGATGAAAGAAACAATGTAATCCACAAAATCAACTGTAAACATTGCAACCAATTCTATGTGGGACAAACATGCCAATTAAAAACCAAGAGCCACGAGCACCAGTTTGCCGTCAAATGCCACAATCCCAAATCCTTAATCTCTACCCACACTGACACCAAACAGCATCAGTTCAATTGGAGCAACACAAAAATCATCCCACCTGCCATGCTCGTGAGTTCATCAAAGTCTGGCACTCCACAAGCAATTCCATCAACAGACACATTGACCTGCAACCAGCCTACAAACCCCTCAGAATCCAAATCAACAGCACAGCCAACCAGAGACAGCATCAATCCTCAACCAACCCATGCAAGTCCCCCTACCAGCAGTTCATCTCCCAATGACCCTGACCTGATATAATCTCCTTATCAGAAGACCCATCACAGGACCCCCACTAGACACATCCACACCTCAAGCCCTTATAAACAGAAGAACACTGACACTGGCATCCCCTGAACTATGCTGAAGGTGTTACCTAGCTTGGTAACTAAACATTCAGAACCCAACCCAGAAGCTCAGAGAAAGAACCCTCACCCTCATTTTACATCCGAGCTAAAGATATTCAGTGCTATTGCAAATATAGAATAATCATCTTTGATACTTGGGCAAGTTACTTTTTTAGTGAGTGATTAATTATATTCAGCCTTTACATACAACCCTAATTTTTCAAGGGATATAATTGGATGCAAATTGGCCAGTGTTAATCATTAGATATCACTAATTAAAAATAGAAGCATAGGTAATAGTATGATTATTAGAAGGAATAAATGAAGCAAATCTGCTTCAAATGCTTTTCTTTAGGGACCTGTGACTTGTGCTCGAGCCTCATTAAATTGTAACATGTGAAGGTGCCCTGCTTATAATGAATGCAGTCTACAGGAGAGATGCATTTGAAGTAACTTAAAGATAATGCATGAACTCAGGATCTGAGAAAAAGTGAGGAAAGCCCTATGGCTCAAGGATTTTGCAACTTAATAAATTAGGAACTTTTAAAAAAGAAAAATGTAATTAGTCAGAAACGTGTACTGATAATGGAATAAAAGTCAAGAAATCATTTCTTTTTTACATGTTTTTGAACACAAATACAACCTTTTAACATTTAATAGTGTTTTTTAAAGAAAGGATTTTATGGGATGAAAAATTATATATGGGTATAGTCAGATAATCACATTATAGTCAGATAATCTAACCCCTTCTTCAGGCATTATTTCCATTATATGACAAAAGACAAAATGGTATAGATACTCAAGCTGGGCCTTATCTGTTATATCACTCAGTGTCCATTGCATCATTCTAACAATCAATAATGGCTTTCATCTGTCATAGGAAAAATGTCTACAACTGTGAGACCGCTACACACATTCGAAACTTACATGATCACATTTTACACTATGTAGCAATCCTACATAATTATGACAGGGTTCCTGTTGCAATATATGTATTCCAACACAGGAGGAAATTTGGCTAAACTTAGATTGGTAATGTAGGATTGTCTTTGAGAATCTATTAATAGTAAATGTATCTAGTAGTTGAATAGTTGAGAAACTATCTGACAACAAACTAAGGACAGTATGGCTGTGGGGGACAGTAGTTTTCAAAGTCACTGTGGAACCTGTTAGTAAATAATAATAATAATAATAATAATAATAATAATAATAATAATAATAATAATAATAGTAATAATAGTAATATTGAAAATTGGAAAAGCAAAGCTCTGCATGGCCAATATTTGAAAAGTATTGAAGGCAAAGCTGACCAGAAACTAACTTGGAACTGGTTAAGATCAGGAGTACTGAAAAAAGAAACAGAAAGCTTTATTTTGGCAGCTCAAGAACAAGCCCTAGCCACAAACTGCATGAAGGCAAAATTTCAACGTTACCACCAGCAGCAAATGCCGCCTCTGCAATGAGAAAGATGAGACAGTTGACCACCTGACCAGTGGGTGCAGCAAAATTTCACAAACTGACTACCTACAACGCCATGACCGTGTTGCTAAGATCATTCACTGGAAATTGTGTCAGAAGTTTGGATCTGAGTACAGCAAAAACCACTGGGAACATCAGGTTGAGAAAGTTTTAGAGAATGAGAAACTCAAGATCTTGTGGGATTTTAGGATTCAGACTGACAAGCACTTGGTCCACAACACACCTGACATAACAATAGTTGAAAAGAAAAAAGTATGGTTCATTGACATTGCAATACCTGGTGATGCACGGATTGAAGATAAGCAGCAAGAAAAAAATCACAAAGTACCGGGACTTGCAAATTGAAGTTGAGCGATTGTGGAAAAAGAAATCGTGTGTTGTCCCAATTGTAATTGGAGCCCTTGGAGTAATACCCGAAGGCTACCCCGCTATTTAGAAATTCTAAATTTGCCGGACTTGAACATTTTGACTCTACAAAAAAACCACCTTACTCGGAACAGCTTACATCCTCCAACGATACCTTAACAGTTTCTAGGTCCTTGGTTAGGACTTGAGCTGCTAAGCTATTAACCAGCCTCAAAGGCTGTGAATCTCACTAAAGATTAAATAATAATAATAATAATAATAATAATAATAATAATAATTTTTATTTTTATTTTTGATCCAAAAAGATAAAGAAAAAGGAAAGGACCCTGGAAACTATAGGCCAATCACTTGTTTGCCAACAACATACAAGCTTCTTACTGGTATCATTGCAAACCAAATCTATGGATACCTGGAAAGAAATAACCTGCTTCCTGTAGAACAGAAAGGATGCTGCAAATCTCAAGAGGAACAAAGGATCAATTGCTGATCGACAAGCTAATCCTAAAGAACTCAAAGAAAAGACGAACCAACCTATTCATGGCTTGGATAGACTATAAGAAAGCGTTTGATTCAGTTCCCCATAGCTGGATCAAGAAATGCCTGGAAATCTTAGGCATCAGCAGCAACATACAAAAATTCATGGAATCTTCAATGAACCTCTGGAAAACGAAACTTATGGCTAATGAAGAAGAACTGGGTGAAGTTGAAATTAAACGAGGCATTTTCCAGGGCGATTCCCTTTCACCCCTACTTTTTATACTCTCAGTGCTACCACTGACAATCATTTTGAAGAAGATGAACTGTGGATACGAACTTGCAAAGAAAGGACTGAAAATCTCGCACTTGATGTACATGGATGATTTGAAGCTGTTTGGTAAAACAAAAGCTGAACTGAATTTATTAATTGAAAACACAAAAGAATTCAGCCAAGACATCGGTATGCAGTTTGGAATTGACAAATGTGCAACAATAGCAACCAAAGCAGGCAAGAGCATAGAAGAGGATGGAATAGAACTAGAGAATGAAGAAATGATAAAGGCAGTAAAATCAGAAGAAGGCTACAAGTACTTGGGGATTTGAGAAGTCTCTGACTTAATGCATAATAAAGTCAAGGAATTAACTTCAGCCAAGTACATTCGGCGAATTCATAAGATATTAATGTCCAAATTGAGTGGAGGAAACATCATAAAAGCCATAAATACCTGGGCTATACCTGTGATTCGATACTCTGCAGAAATAATTGACTAGACCAGGGGTGGGTTCTAAATTTTTTTACTACCGGTTCTGTGGGGGTGGCTTATTTTGTGGGTGTGGCTTGGAGGTCATGTGACTAGGTGGGCGTGGCTAGCTGGTCAGTCATTTCTGGAAGGTCCTCGCACTTACAACCAGTCCTCGCACTTACGACCTGACTCATTTGTTTGCTTTTAACACTGATCAGCTGTAGGACGGCCCTTTGAAGCCCCGCAGCAAGAGTTTAAACAGTTTTTTTCCCTCTAGTCATTAGCTGGGACTCAGGAGGCAGCAATAGATTGGGGGTGGGACCAAATAAAAGGTAAGAATAACGTGGGGATGGGGGTGGGGGGGAGAACCGGTTCGGTGACGTCATATCGTCACCACTACCGGCTCGGCCGAACCAGACCGAACCGGGAGGAACCCACCACTGGACTAGACCCAGATGGAGTTAGACAATTTGGACAGAAAAACAAGGAAGCTTATGACAATGAATCATGCCTTGCACCCTAAAAGTGATGTTGACCGATTATATTTACCAAGAGCAGAGGGTGGTCGAGGACTCCTACAAGTAAAGCAGACCGTGGAAGAAGAAAAACGCAGCTTGAATGATTACATCCAGAAAAGTGAAGAACCAATGATTAAGGAAGTAAATAAAGGAGGCCTTTTAAAGACAACTAAAACAAAAGCAGAATATAAGAAAGAAGTAATTGAGCAGCGAGCTGAAAATTGGAAACACAAAGCTCTGCATGGCCAATACTTGAAAAGTATCGAAGGCAAAGCTGACCAGAAACTAACTTGGAACTGGTTAAGATCAGGAGTACTGAAAAAAGAAACAGAAAGCTTTATTTTGGCAGCTCAAGATCAAGCCCTAGCCACAAACTGCATGAAGGCAAAAATTCAACATGTTACCACCAACAGCAAATGCCGCCTCTGTAATGAGAAAGATGAGATAGTCGACCACCTGATCAGTGGGTGCAGCAAAATTTCACAAACTGACTACCTACAACGCCATGACCGTGTTGCTAAGATCATTCACTGGAAATTGTGCCAGAAGTTTGGATTTGAGTACAGCAAAAACCACTGGGAACATCAGGTTGAGAAAGTTTTAGAGAATGAGAAACTCAAGATCTTGTGGGACTTTAGGATTCAGACTGACAGGCACTTGGTCCACAACACACCTGACATAACAATAGTTGAAAAGAAAAAAGTATGGTTCATTGACATTGCAATACCTGGTGATGCACGGATTGAAGATAAGCAGCAAGAAAAAATCACAAAGTACCGGGACTTGCAAATTGAAGTTGAGAGATTGTGGAAAAAGAAATCGTGTGTTGTCCTGATTGTAATTGGAGCCCTTGGAGCAATACCCGAAGGGCTACCCCGCTATTTAGAAATTCTAAATTTGCCAGACTTGAACATTTTGACTCTACAAAAAACCACCTTACTCGGAACAGCTTACATCCTCCAACGATACCTTAACAGTTTCTAGGTCCTTGGTTAGGACTCGAGCTGCTAAGCTATTAACTAGCCTCAAAGGCTGTGAATCTCACTAAAGATTAAATAATAATAATAATAATAATAATAATAATAATAATGATGATGATGATGATGATGATGATGATGATGATGAACAATACCCTGAAACCTCTGGAACACAATGTAGGATAAAAGGAAAATCAAAGTTAATTGACAGGAACAATGGGAAGGTAATACAGATATAAGGACCAATTTTATGTTTCAGAATGAAAAATGGAAAAATATAGTTTTAGTAATGGGAAAGCAGGTTTTGGTTACATAGTTAATAGGAGAAAATGGTTACATGGTAGGAAAAGCTTCCTAGCAGTCTGAGCAGCTCAACAAAGAAATCAATCAAGGAAAATGAGTTATGTTCACTGCATGTGTTCAGACAAATCAGCTATTTGTTGGTGATAATTTAATTTATATTAATGGATAGAGCAGGACGTTGGACTTGGTGATCTAAATATCCCCTTAAAGTCTATAATTTTATGAATCATAGTGCCTTTACTCATACCATTTCTTAAAATTATTAAATTATAGTTGAAGTTCTAGGGAATATATGTATATATGGAAAAGTGTTTGCAACAGCTAGTGTTTCTTGTTAATGAATAAATATTTTTGTATAATTTGTTTCACTTGCTGATCAATCTGAAAAAAAATGATTTAAGTCACATTTTAGCCATGCCTGTTCATAAAAAAAAAGTTCAGCAAAATTCAGTGATCTGGCTTATTTCTTCTAAATCAAACTAAACTATTCTCGATCCAATAAATGTTGTAGCTTTTAACTTTTTTTTTTATCTACCAGAGCTTCCCATGACTAGATATTTATTTAAGTTTACAGTTTAGACCCATAAGATCCATAAAAATAAAAACCCCTTCAATATGAGGTCTATGAATTTTCTATTATTACCCCAAGTGTTGTAGTCTCACCACCCAAATTATAAAGTATGGCCAGAAGTAGGGGTATCAAACTCGTGGCTCACAGGCCGGATGTGTCATGCTCTGGCCATGCCCATGCCTAGTTTAGCGAAGTGGAAAAAAGTCACAATACGTCACATGACACAGCCATGATGACGCGGGTTTGACATCCCTGGCCTAGAGTATCAATGGTATACTGACAAAGATGTGGAGGACATTTGAACTTGAAGCTGACTTAATCACACTGTAATACATTCTAAATATAAAAAGTTTCAAGGATAATATAGACCTATATAAATTGGAACCATGGTATTGATTTGCCATTTTGAAAGTGATTTTACTTTGCCTTCTTTCGACTGGTGAAGCATTTAGGTAGGTAAACTCTTTGATAAGTTGAACAGGGTTGAGTTTCAGCAAAATATGGGAGGAACTTATTCATGAGTTCATTTGGCACTTACACATGACTTGTGTCTCAATTCAACTTATCATTTGTTCTTTGCAAATTAATCAGATACTTGCTGAGTGGACTCCCTCTGATATGGGCCTAACAGAGGAGATGCTCACCAAATAGCAACAATCCCTGATTGCCAAGTTTAGCAGGGGATGGCCATGAACCACCCCAACTTTTAAACGGAAACTGAAGTGTGCAGAGCACACTTAAAATTCATGTTTTACATTTCCTTTCATCCAGCAAAGTTATTGTGTTCTGATTAGCATCTCTGCTGCTAACCTGCTAATTTTTTCTCTAATATATTCTCTTCTTCATGCTGTTTGATAATTTTTTTCTCTATCTACTCAGATGTTTTTATTCCTTCCATCCTAAATGAAATATGCTAAAAAGCTTTAAGATCTTACGTAACCTCTCTCTCTCTCTCTCTCTCTCACACACACACACACACACACATACACACACACTCACTCTCTCTCACACACTCACTCACACACACAAACACATTTTCCAGTCAACAGGCCCACATAGGTAACATAACAGAGCAATGTATAGTATATAGACATTGGGAGTATGTGATTTTAACATTTTCAGGTAAAGATCTGTGATATATGAAGAATTGAGTCACGTGTTTGCACAGCTGACTGTTATTTGTGCATATGTATTCATGACATTTGTGCATATATGTTCATGACATCTTCAAGCATATAATTAATCTACTTGAAAATCATAGTAGAATGGATGCATTTTCCCTCAGTATCATGTTTTCACAATCTGGAGCCTATATATTGTGTGCTGACATCTGAAGAGAAACTTAAAGATACAGCATTATTTGATTGTAGATTTTCATGGTTATAAATTGTATAACATAGTGACTGGCTTCATACTTAGTACTGAATATGGTTTCATTCAAAAACTTGATGAATATACTACAACTGGTAGAGTTCATACAACATACTGAGCTAAAAGCCATGTTTTATAAGCAAGAAAGTTACGCATATCATGGATTGAACCAAACTGCTTAGCTCATAGTCACTGAGATTGTTTTCTGATGATGAATAAACTGTGAGGGATCTCACGAAGAATGATGGTTCGTTGAGGGTGCTTCCAAGAAAAGGTCAGCACACAAGGATGCAATCAAATTAAGTCTTTATTTAGAAGTAAAAGTGGAGTAAAATAAGGTCCCAGGCATGGAGGCATCCATGCCTGGATTGAGCCCATGGGTCAGTCCCATAGGAGACTAGAACAAGAGCAGGCAAAAGGGAAAGGGTAAAAAAGGGCAAAAAAAAGGGGGGGGGGAAGAAGGGAAGAGTAGCCCCTGTGCAGGGGTTCTTATAGGGGCCTCCTGGCCCCTCCCTTACAAGGTGTGTGAGGGGGCTGGAGGGCCATTAACTTTCACCAATGGGGCTGCAGGGGCTGGAGCCCCTTGACCCACCAGTGGGATCAAAGGTGTCTCTTTGCCCCTATCTAGTGGCCTTTGAAGAGACTGCCATGGCTGGCACAAAACACCTAACAATTCCTCTTCTTGCCAGCCAATGACAGGTGACGGTGAATGTGTGTGAGAGGGCGAGCAGGTGTCATGGACATACAGATGCATCGTTTACACGGCCAAACACAAACGCTTACACAGAAGGCTGTGTCGGTCAATGGGCACAGGTTTTGTAAACAGGTCAGCTAACTGGTCGGTAGTGTTACAATGTTTGATTTGTACAAACCCCATTCTGGCAAGCTGCCTGACATTCTTGTAGCGGATGTCTATGTGGCGAGACCTAGAGCGTATGCCCCAGAGATCCCAATTGCGGCCGTGTTATCTTCCTGAATTTGGATGGGCAGAGTAGGAGGTGCCCAGATGCTCGTTACCAGAGCATTGAACCAAATTAAGTCATTTGCAGTGTCCGATAGGCTGGCATATTCTGCCTCAGCCCTGGAGGAAGAAACAAATTTTTGCTGCCTAACATGCCAATGGATAGGACAGCCATTTAGCAGTATGAGGAAACCAGAGGTGCTCTGTCTACTCTTGGTGTCACCAGCCCAGTCTGCATCCGAGTAAGTGGAGAGCTGGGCTGGCTTCCCCTTCTCTGGCTCCAGCATAAGGAGGGCATCAGCCGTGCCCCTGAGGTACCTAAGTACCCTCTTGACAGCATTCCAGTGGAATTCCTTTGGGTTTTCCACGTGCCTGGACAATAGATTTACAGCTAAAGTATGTCAGGCCTGCTCCAATTGCTAATGTATAGCAAGGAGCCAATCACAGATCTATATAATTTGTTGTCTGTGAAGTCAGGGCTGTCTTTTTTTTTTTTTAATTTGATTTATATGCCGCCCTTCTCCGGAGACTCAGGGCGGCTTACAATGCATTAAGCAATAGCCTTCATTCTTTTGTATATTTTATACAAAGTCAGCTTATTGCCCCCACAAACTGGGTCCTCATTTCACCTACCTTAGAAAGGATGGAAGGCTGAGTCAACCTTGAGCCTTGGAGAGATTCGAACCAGCAGAAATTGCAGGCAGCTGTGTTAATAACAGGGTGCACTAAACCACTGTACTATCAAGGCTCTTTGTGATTGTGGCTGTAGTAATCACTTTGCATGGGGCTACGCGTTGGGTTAGACTCCGCCATTTTACACTTGACCAACAATTCCTCAATTTTTTCTTTCTGGAATAATGCAAATCCCTTCTTAGTGGCCAAGATATGTATACCCAGGTACCTGTCAACCTGCCCCAAGGACTTTGGGGTAAATTTTTCCCCCAGGGCCTTGGCAAATTCGTTACACCTATCCTTGCCAGGCCCTACGTATAGGAGGTCATCCACGTAAACCAACACCCGTTCTGTATCACCTTTGGTGTCACGTGTAAAAATGTGCTCATCTGCATGAGATTCCCTGAAGCCAATTCGCTCTAAACCCTTTTTGAGGCAGTCGTACCAGAGTTTCCCCGACTGCTTGAGGCCATATAAACCCTTTTGGAGTAGCCATGTGTTTTCCCCCTCCTGCTGGTAACCAGGAGGGGCCCTCACGTAGATCTGCCGGTCCAAGTTGGCATGGAGGTAGGCCGTCTGGATGTCAAATTGGTAGACTTCCTTCCCCAGAGCGGCTGCAGTTATGAGGGCGGCCTTGACACTTTCTGCCCGGACAGTTGGAGAGTAGGTCTCAATGTAGTCCTCCATGTAGCGTTGGGCGAACCCCTGTGCTACCAAGCAGGCCTTGTACAGGTAGCGGCCATTGGCAAGTGGTTTGGCCTTGAAAACCCACCTTGTGCCAATGACCTTCTTCTCCTTGGGTGGTTGCCCGGGGATGAAGACCTTGAGTTTTCTCAGGCTCTCCATCTCCTGTTCCATCACGAGCTGCCACTTCTCCTGTTCTTCGACGGGCAGCTCCTGGATGTCAGAGAAAGTCTTTGGGGTGACCACGACGCTGTTGATGGATGCGATGTGCCCAATGTCAATTCTCTTAGGTGGGATCCCCTTGTTGGACCGCTTTGACCTTCTGACCTCCTGCCACTCACCACCCTTTTCCTCTGCGGGTTCCTCGCCAACTGGCTGTTCACGACCGGGATGTGGAGGCCCTCAGTCCCAGGCATTGGGCATTATGGGCCTCTGGAGCGTCGCTGGAGGCGAAGAGTCAGGTGAAGATGGCATGTCTTCCCCCTCAGGACTAGATGGCTCATCCTCCTCATCTGGACCAGGTAGGCTGACCTCTTCATCCTGTTCCTCGCTCTCGTCGGTGGCAGGGTCTGTGGTTGTCTCAGGCGGTGTCATGGTTGGTGCAGCTTTGCTGGGCCGGTTAATGTATGGACCCAGATCATTTGAGTGGATCTGGGTCCAATTGGAGTCCTCTTCGAAGGAGGCAGATTGGGAGGTCACAATCCTGCTCCCTTCTCCCAGGAATCGGTAGGCCTTGGAGCTAGGGGCATAGCCCAAGAACCTTAGTCTCTGGGAGATGGATCTCCCCTTCTTTCGCAGCTGCTTGGGGATGTGCACCCAAGCGTAGGTGCCAAACACACACAAGTGTCCCAAATTTGGCTTCCTACCGTGGACCAGAAAATATGGGGTCTGGTTCACAACGCTGCTCCAGGTGCGGTTCAGGGTGTAGTTGGCATAGTGTACCACCTCCGCCCAGTACGATTCCGCAACCCCAGCATCCGCAATCAGGCTGCGCACCATGGTCTGCAGAATGCCGTTGTGTTTTTCTGACACACCGTCCTGTGCAGGTGTAAAAGGGGCTGTATGAAAATGGTGTATGCCCTTGTGCCTTATCCAGTCCTGGAATTTTCGGGACATGAACTCAGCCCCACGGTCGCTCTGCAGCTGCGCGATCTTTGTCTTGTACTGAGTTTCCACATAGTTTTACAATGATTTTATGGCATCAAAAGCTTCAGACTTTTCTGTGAGGGTATACACATGGCCATACTTCGAGAAATCATCGACGGCAGTGAGGAAATACTGCCTTTTTCCTAGGGATGGTGTAAATGGCCCAACCAAATCAACATGTATTAATTGATATGGGTATTGAGTTTTACTCAGTGACACCTTAGGTATTGGGGCGGCCTTCCTCTTTGCCCTCTTACAGATGGCACAGTCCAGAAACACCTCACAATCCTGGAGATGAATCCCCTCAGCAAATTCCCCCATCTTTTTAACCACTGGGAAGCTCGCATGGCCTAACCTCCGATGTAAGAGGTGGGCACATTTAGTATGCAGCGGCTTTCCCACTGACACCCCCTTGGCTCTGGTTGCCTTGGGCGGTGCTGGCACCTTAGGCCCTTCTTTGGGCTTACCTGCCTTAGGTGCCTGCTGAGGCTCGGGTTTCTTGCCCGCATTGGCTTTGGAGGGCCGTGGTACTGGTTGAGGTGGCGTGGGCACAACTGCCTCAGTCTTGTGCATCTTTGACAGCCTGGGAGCTGGCTGTGGAGCCTTTCTCTCTCTCTGCGCGCAGGCCCCTTCTGGGGTGGCACCCTGTGAGCTGTCTCCTGTGGCTGGGTACTCGGGGGAGAAATATGGCAAACCATTTATAATAGTAACATTCCCAATGACCCTTTTGTCTCGAGTGACATGACCTGCCCCTTTGCGAAACAATACCTTCACCCTACCATCATCACATAGCTTGGTTATGCTTAACAAGTTATTGGCTATAGAGGGAGCATGTAATACACCTTCGACATTGCCCAGCCCTGGTACAGAGATAGTGCCCTCCCCAACAACCAAAGCATTGTTACCATTTGCAACCTTAACAGAGGAGTTAATTCTCCTTAACCTCCTAAAGCCTTGCCTCAAGTTAGCAATGTGAGATGAAGCCCCAGAGTCCAGTAACCAGAGGCCAGTAGGGCCATCAGCCTTTGTGGCGGGGGTGAAATAGCTAGTATTCACAAAATTGCCCTTAGCACCACCTTTGCCCCTGCCAGGCCCCCTTCTCTGCCCCCTGCCCCTTCCTTGATTGGAGCCACGCTTAGGTCCTTGCTGGTAATGGGGGCAGTCCTTCTTCAGATGCTCCTCAGAGCCACAGATGAAACACTTGGGTAGAGCATTAACCTGCTCTGAACTCTGGTGCCTTCTGTTGATGCGATGAGTTGTGGCCCCGGTGTACTCTCCCGCATCTCTACACCTCCTGTCTTCCTCATTGAGCCTCCCTGTGAGGTAGGACAGAGTCATGGCTTCCTTTCTGGTTCCCTCTAGTGAGACAATAAAATTGCCCCAACTTTTGTCCAGGGATGCCAGAATGACAGCGATCATGTTGGCCTCAGTCACGGGGTAGTCCCTGAGCACCAGCTCTGCCCTGAGTGCCTTCAACTTTCCAAGGTGCTCAGCCATGCTAGCCCCAAATTTTAGCTTGGTGTTATAGAACTCTGTTGTGAGTCTTGTGGTGGAGCCCAAGCTATCACTATTAAATAAGCTATATAACAACCCCCAAATTTCACCAGCTGTGAGCCCATCTGGAATGCTAGGGTACAATTTAGCATCCAGTGAGCTCAGTAGAGTGGTATAGGCTCTCCTGTGGTACCACTCTTCTTGAGGTCCCCAAGGGAAAGGTGGGGGGTCTAAAACCATTTCTAGGGTCCCCTCTTTTAAGAGACATACCTGAATCTCTTTATTCCATATATTATAATTATCCCCTCCCAGATGTAATTTCTGGAAATTATTTGGGAGAACAGACACAGCTGGGGCAGAAAATGCTGATATATTTTGCTGTCCAAGGTATCTTTGCTTTGGTTCCATTGAAGTAAATGGGAGAGGGATCCCTCTGCTGGCCAGTGTAGGTATTTTTCTCTGATTATTTTTCTCCTTTTCAGATGGGGCCAACTGAGCGTGCTCAGAACTCATTCCAGCCCAGGAGCTGATGGGGGCGGACCTCTCCCTCTGTGCTTCAGAGCCAGGCCTGGGCCCAGGCCTGTGGGGCTCTGAAGAGTCTTCTGGAAGTCCCCCTGGTACTGGAACACTTACCAAGGGGCGAAGGCTGCATGATGGGGCCGGAAAAGCCCGAAAATGCTGAGGATCGCCTGGAGGGGCCCACTGCTGGCCCTGAAGACTCTGGAGGAGGCATCCATCTTGGGAGGTGGGAGGCTCGGCTGGAGGCCCCCTGAAGTCATCCAGGTGAGTCCTCCGTTGCCTAGGTGGGGGTGTTGGGAAGGCTGGAGCCCCCAGGGGTTCTTCTGGGGCTCTCTGGAGGCCTGGGCCCTGGCTGGGGGCTCTGGATTGGACGCCCCCCCTCGCTGGTCCCCTGGGGGTGTTGAGGGAGGCTGGCTGCCCCCGAGGTTGAGGCCTCGGTCATCATGGCCTCCAGGGCTGCGACCAAGACTTGGATTGCAGCCCTGATGCCCGCTGCAGCAGGAGCGGCTGGGCAGACTTCAAGGCTTGCCTGTGGGGGGGGGGGCGCGAGCAGTTTGCATGCTGCTTTGGCTGGCTGCCATCCGTTGCTGGGCCTCGTGGCCTAGCTGAGGCCTACCAAGCCTCGCTGGAGTAGGTGGCCTGGGGGCTGCCATGTTGCTTCCGGTTGGCCCCGGAAGCTGCAGGTCATGATTTGGTGGGAATTTTCCCACCAAAAGCTTTGGGGCCCCGGGGTCCCGCAGCGTGGCCGGCACCATGTTGGGGAGCCTCCTGGGCACTGGGGAAGGACTTTCCCGGTGTCCAAAGGCCCCCTGCGCTGGTGTCCCACGTGGCTGGGCTCCTGGCGTCCCTCGGGTTGCTAGGAGCGATCGTAGCAGCTCTCTGCATTCCTCACCAGTGAGCTGGTCTACGCTGGGGGTGGCCTGGTCCCTGGCCGCATCCCCGGTGTCCTGGCAGTCCTGGGTGGACTGCTGGTCTTCCATGCCTTCCTCTGTGGCTTGCAGCTGCGAGGAAGCATGCAAAGGGGTCCCTTGCATTCCGCTGGGTCCTCTGGGGGCATAGAGATCATATGTACCTTCCTCTGGATCAAAGCTCGCATCAGGGACTGGATTCAGTGCTGCCAACCTTGCTTGGAGACTCCTGGTCATAACTGGGGAAGTCCTGCCATCCATCTCTTGGGGGTTCTTGCTGGAACCTCTTGGCATCTTGCTACTGCTGGCTTGGAAGCGTTGCCTCAAACCATCCTCGGCTACCACTTTTGTGAGGGATCTCACGAAGAATGATGGTTTGTTGAGGGCGCTTCCAAGAAAAGGTCAGCACACAAGGATGCAATCAAATTAAGTCTTTATTTAGAAGTAAAAGTGGAGTAAAATAAGGTCCCAGGCATGGAGGCATCCATGCCTGGATTGAGCCCATGGATCAGTCCCATAGGAGACTAGAAAAAGAGCAGGCAAAAGGGAAAGGGTAAAAAGGGGCCGGAGGGCCATTAACTTTCCCCAATGGGGCTGCAGGGGCTGGAGCTCCTTGACCCACCAGTGGGATCAAAGGTAAGGTGACCAGACGTCCCACTTTTGGCGGGACAGTCCCGATTTTTAGCAATTTGTCCCGCGTCCCGCGGCGTTTCAAAAAAGTCCCGATTTTTCATTCTGCCTCCTGAGTCCCGCTGCCTCTTGAGCCCCAGCTGATGGCTAGAAGAAAAAAAAACTGTTTAAACTCTTGCCCAGGGCTTCAAAGGGCCGCCCTACAGGCAATCAGTGTAAAGAGTTCCTGAAGCAGTTTTTTTTCCCCCTAGCTAAGCTGCAGAAACGAAACCGAAACCAGGATCTTTGGTGCAACGTGACAAAATGAGGCAGAGAGAGATTTATTTTTATTTTTATTTTTCCTCCCCAAAAAAGGTAGGTGAAAAACTGCAAACAATGGGAAATTTAGGAGGAGAGTTCAAGATTTTAAAACACAAAAGAAAAAAAAGCTGTATTTAACTAGGGAATTGTAATAATTGAGATACTATTAATTGTATATTGTATTGAAAGCAGAAATGGTTAAGTTGTGGTTCTGAGGAATATATGGGGGAAATTATTTGGTTTATTATTATTGGTAAATATAATTAATTGATTTGTAAGAAATTGGATTGCATGGAAATAATTGGAATATTCATGTTCATATTGATTAATATACAAAAAAGATAGTTTTATAACTAATTGATTTATATTAAAATTTTGAATTTGTATTAAACAACTGTATTACATAATTAAACAATGTGAGGATGGATATAAAAATAGATGACAATGGGAAGAGGTATAATATAGAATAGAAGGGAAAAATTGAATTTGATTAAGATTAGAGATGAGGATGAAGGGTAATATTGGTTTTTTTAAAAAAATAGATGAGGAATAAATATGGCAAAAAGGAAATATAGAAATTGTAAATTTAATTGAAGTGACTAAACACTGTTTAAATTTGTGAACCGGCCAAATACTCTGTTCAAAGAAAATAAATTGTATGTTTGTATGTGTGTTCCTAATTACTGCTATTTATTCATATTTGTTCTCTTTTATTCTTTAAAGTTTAACCATTCATTCTTTATCTTAATATCTTTATATTTGTTTGGGGTTGGCTTTCTTCCCTTTCATCTTTTTTATTGTACAGCAATCTTTCTCCTCAAACCTACCACCTCTCTTTTTTCTTTCCTTCTTCCCCCCCTCTTCTTCTCCTCCCTACTTCCTCTTCCTTTCTCCTTCTCCTCCTCTCTTCCTCCCTCTCTTACCCTCACTCCTACTCTAATTTCCCTTCCCTTCCTTCCTCCCTCTCTATTGCTGTATCCTTTTATGCATATGGACTACTCAGAGGGCTGAAAAAGTTATTTTTGACTGGTCCTCACACTTTTGACCAGTCCTCGAACTTACGACTGTCCTCACATTTTACATTTTTGCCCTATCTTGTCATCATGGTGAAGAGAAGCAGTTGTGAAATGAGTGACATGGTTGTTAAGAATGCTGCACGGGCATAAATATGAGGATGGTCATAAGTGTGAGGACCAGTCAAAAGTGCGAGGACCTGTCAGAAATGACTTTTTTCAGCCCTCTGGTTAGTCCTTTTGTGCATATGGACTACTTAGAGGGCTGAAAAAGTTATTTTTGACTGGTCCTCACACTTTTGACCAGTCCTCAAATTTACGACTGTCCTCACATTTTACGTTTTTGCCCTATCTTGTCACCATGGTGAAGAGAAGCAGTTGTGAAATGAGTGACATGGTTGTTAAGAATACTGCACGGGCATAAATGTGAGGCTGGTCATAAGTGTGAGGACCAGTCAAAAGTGTGAGGACCTGTCAGAAATGACTTTTCAGCCCTCTGAGTAGTCCCTATACACATAGCCATGGCCACCCGGTCACATGACCAGCTAGCCACGCCCACCCAGTCACATGGCCTCCAAGCCACGCCCACACAATAAGTCACGCCCACAATGGTGTCCTTCTTACCAATGTTAAAATCTGTTCACCTTACCCTATACACATAGCCATGGCCACCCGGTCACATGACCAGCTAGCCATGCCCACCCGGTCACATGACCTCCAAGCCACACCCACACAATAAGTCACGCCCACAATGGTGTCCTTCTTACCAATGTTAAAATCTGTTCACCTTACCCTATACACATAGCCATGGCCACCCGGTCACATGACCAGCTAGCCACGCCCACCCAGTCACATGACCAGCTAGCCACGCCCACCCAGTCACATGACCAGCTAGCCATGCCCACAAAATAAGCCACGCCCACAATGTCCCTCTTTACCAATGTTAAAATCTGGTCACCTTAATCAAAGGTGTCTCTTTGCCCCCATCTGGTGGCCTTTGAAGAGACTGCCATGGCTGGCACAAAACACCTAACATAAACAGCTTTCTCAAAAAGTAGGGTTTTATTTTATTCATAGAGTTTAGCAAACATAATGCACTGAGTTTGAATTTTTAACGTTAATTTGGTTAGGCCATAACTGGCAGTAGTAGAAACCTACTGATCAAATGGTATATTTTAACAGTGATACCACAAACAGAAGATACTGAAGAACTATTAAACAATGATGGTTCAACTTACTTTTTTGTAACATTACTTTTTATTCAACAGTTTAAGCAGAAAGAAAATGAAACTAAATTCACTTAAACTTAGTTCTGGGTAAATGCACTTTGGGGTGGATAATAAGTCTAATTTAGCAAAATTACAAGAAAATATAACTGATGATTAGTTTAAAATTAGTTTATATTTGGATATTTTAATATAGCTTCTCATAGATGTAAAATCCATATTATACAGTTGGTAGATCTTTCTTAATTTATGAAAAATGCATGGTTTTGAAATGCAAATGTTGGTGAACAGCTTTTTCTATTTGCAATAATTAAAATAGTTTCTCTATTCGCCATGTATAATCTCATTTTTATTATTCAGCAAATCTAGTCAATTGCAATCAATTTTTAAACTGAGTATATGACTTTATCTGCTATTTACTGTCTTTTCTTTGAAGATTGGAACTACATGAAATAGAAAGGTATAGCATATACAGATGGATCCCATGGTACATTAAGGAACTCACTTTTTAAAGGCATTTCAAGATAAGTGATTTGTAAAATAACCAAGACCATTGTGAGACATTTGTATTGATTCAAAGAAAAGGCTATTTTATATTCTGATACTAATCAATTCTTATAGTCTAAATGCATAAAAAGCTCATAAGCAATATTACATGTAGCAAAATTTCATATCCTTTCTGTTTCCTGTTCTTTCAAGCATCAAACAAATTAAGTTAGTGCTTCAATATCTAATTCCAAATATAATCTGATCTAGCAAATTTTATATATAAAGTCAGAGTTTTTCAATATGAATGAAATACTTACTGAATAGGAAAAATATTCAAAGTAATTAATTAAGGAAGTATAATTACATTCATAGGTTTAATTATAAATTGATATAGACCGCTTCTACTACTTCTATTCTTGCATACATATTGATTTTATTTCATTACAAACTGAGGTTAAAAAATTATATGGGTATTATTTTTTAAAATGTTATTGTGTTATTGTATATTTGGTGCTGCAAAATTTGGCATGAAAATGCGCTGTCTACTAGGCTCAGGTTCAGAAAACAACTGGAAGTAAGTTGTTTCCTTTTTTTCATCAAAGATATATCAACATAGGAAAAGTATAACTATTAGTAAATCCACATAGACTTTAAGATTATCATCAATTATTATATCTTATTTAGACAGTAAGAGACCATGACAATAAGAGAATTTCACCAGTAAGTAACATGGGCTTGCCCCCAAGTTGTATGTATTACTGGGTTTTTTAATGTAAGCAATTTTCACTTTATTTATTCATTTCCCAGATTTATTATTTTTATAAATAACTGAAGGTGGTGAACATACTCACCATAATTACCTCCCAGGGGTGGGTTCCAATTTTTTTACTACCAGTTCTGTGGGCGTGGCTTGTTTGGTGGGCGTGGCTTGGTCATGTGACTGTCAGCATAGCTTGATGGTCATGTGACTTGTGGGCATGGCATGATGGCCATGTGACTGTGTGGGCGTGACTAGGTGGTCATGATCCTAGTTCCCCCTACGAGGATTCCCCCATCCGGACCTTTTGCAATCCCCCAAAGGGTCAAAGGAAACCATATTCCATACAGCTCTGAACCCTTAAGGCAAACCAAATACAAGTGGTCCTCGCTTAATGGCTGGTTGCTTAGCAAGTATTCTAATTTACATATCTAGTTTAATGACAAGAAGGACTAGGGGAGACATGATAGCAGTGTTCCAATATCTCAGGGGCTGCCACAAAAGCACCTCAGGGTAGAACAATAAGCAATGGGTGGAAACTAATCAAGAAACATCTTAGAACTAAGGAGAAATTTTTTGACAGTTAGAACAATTAATCAGTGGAACAACTTGCCTCCAGAAGTTGTAAATGCTTCAACACTGGAAATTTTTAAGAAGACATTGGATAACCTCTTGGCTGAAGTGGTGTAGAGTTTCCTGCCTAAGCAGAGGGTTGGACTAGAAGACCTCCAAGGTTCCTTCCAACTCTGTTATTCTATTCTATTCTATTCTATTCCCTCTCTCTCATCGCTCTCTTTCTCCCCCCTCTTTCTCTCTCAACTTTCTCCCTCTCTTTCTCTCTTATTCTCTTTCTCCATCTCTCTCTCTCTCTTTCTCATCACTCTTTCTCTCCCCTCTCTTTCTCTCTCATCTTTATTTATTTATTTATTTATTTATTAAATTTCTATACCGCCCTTCTCCAAAAAGGACTCAGGGCGGTACACAGCCAAAGTAAAAACAGAGCATACAAAATTTAAAAACAGTATTAAAATAATTAAATATTTTGGCTGTAAATTAAAACAACCCAATTTAAAATCAATTTAAAATTAAACTCAAGCCAGCCCAGCTAGTTGAAATAAATAGGTTTTCAGGGCCCGACGAAAAATCCGGAGGTCTGTTATTGTACGTAACTCTGGGGGAAGGTTGTTCCAGAGGGTGGGCGCCGTCACAGAGGGGTCGCCAGCCGACATTGTCTGGCGGACGGCACCCTGAGGAGGCCCACTCTGTGCGAGCGTACTGGCCGGTGGGAGGCTATTGGTGGCAGAAGGCAGTCTCGTAAGTACCCCGGCCCTAAGCCATGGAGCGCTTTAAAGGTGGTCACCAACACCTTGAAGCGCACCCGGAAGACCACCGGGAGCCAGTGCAGCTCGCGCAGGAGAGGTGTCACATGGGAGCGCCTCGTCGCCCCCATAATCCCCCACGCGGCCGCGTTCTGGACCAGCTGGAGCCTCCGGGTGCACCCCAGGGGGAGCCTCATGTAGAGAGCGTTGCAGTAGTCCAGGCGGGAAGTGACTAGTGCCTGAGTGACTGTGCATAGAGAGTCCCGATATAGAAAGGGACGCAACTGGCATATCAGGCGAACCTGATAAAAAGCCCCCCTGGCCACGGCCGTCAAATGGTCTTCTAAAGACAGCCGTGCGTCCAGGAGGACGCCCAAGTTACGAGCCCTCTCCGTGGGGGCGAGTGATTCGCCCCCAATAGCCAGCGATGGCATCAGCTGGCTATATCGGGACGCTGGAAGCCATAGCCACTCGGTTTTGGAGGGGTTGAGTCGGAGCCTGTTTCTCCCCATCCAGGCCCGCACGGCCTCCAGGCACTGGGACATCACTTCAAGGGCATCGTTGGAGTGGCCTGGGGTGGAGATGTACAGCTGGGTGTCATCAGCGTACTGATGGAACTCCACCCCGAAGCCACGGATGATCTCATCCAGCGGCTTTACATAAATGCTGAACAGAAGGGGCGAGAGGACCGACCCTTGTGGCACCACACAAGCAAGGGGCCTCGGGGTCAACCGCTGCCCCCCCGTCAACACAGATTGCGACTGGTCAGAGAGGTAGGAAGAGAACCACCACAGAACGGTGCCCCCTACCCCCAACCCCGCCAACCAGTGCAACATGATACCATGGTCGATGGTATCAAAAGCCGCTGAGAGGTCTAACAGGACCAGGATAGAGGAGCAACCCCTATCCCGAGCCCTCCAGAGATCATCCACCAACGCGACCAATGCCGTTTCCGTGCTGTGCCCAGGCCGGAAGCCGGACTGGAGCGGGTCTAGATAGACAGCTTCATCCAGGTACCGGGGAAGCTGTTGCGCTACCACACTCTCAACAACCTTTGCAACGAAGCGAAGGTTGGAGACTGGACGATAGTTAGCCAAAACATCCGGATCCAGAGAGGGCTTCTTGAGGAGGGGCCTCACAACCGCTTCTTTCAAATCAGCCAGCAGGACCCCCTCACTCAAAGAAGCGTTAACAATCTTCTGGAGCCAGCCTCGTGTCACCTCCCGGGAAGCCAGTACCAACCAGGAGGGACACGGGTCCAATAAACATGTGGTCGCGTTCAGCCGTCCCAGGACCCTGTCCATGTCCTCGGGAGCCACAGGATCGAACTCCCCCCAGATAACACTCTCAAGACCTGCCTCAGTCATCCCGTCCGGACATACCCAGTCAGAGGCCAGCCCTTCCCGAATCTGAGCGATTTTGTCATACAGATACTGCACAAACTCCTCAGCTCGGCCCTGCAAGGGGTCATCCCGCACTTCCAGATGGAGGAGGGAGCGGGTCACCCTAAACAGGGCGGCCGAGCGATTATCTGATGACGCGATAAGAGCAGCAAAATAGCTAGATTTCGCCGCTTTTATCGCCACTAGGTAGGTCTTAATATGAGACCGCACCAGTGTTCGGTCGGATTCGGAGCGGCTGGTCCTCCAACTACTCTCCAGGCGTCTTTTCCGGCGCTTCATCTCCATGAGCTCCTCAGAGAACCAAGGAGCTAGGTGAGTTCGGTGCCCGGTCAGAGGCCGCAAAGGCACGACACGGTCCAAGGCCCTGGCAGCCGCATTATCCCAGGCGGCCACCAGGTCCTCAGCCGAGTCATGAGCCAAAGTCTCAGGAAACGGCCGAAGCTCCATCTGGAACCTATCAGGGTCCATCAGGCACCTGGGGCGGAACCACCTGGTCGGTCCCGCCTCCCTGCGGCGGGGTGCAGCAGTTAGAAAGTCCAGTCGAAGGAGCGAGTGGTCAGACCATGACAAGGGTTCGATGACTATATCCCCTGTATCAAGGCCACTCGACCACTGACCAGAGACAAAAACTAAGTCCAGAGTGTGTCCACCTGTGTGAGTGGGGTCATGAATTAACTGAGTAAGGTCCATGGCCGTCATGGAAGCCATGAACTCTCGAGCCACCTCAGACGTTTCGCTGACAGATGGCAGGTTGAAATCCCCCATGACTAGAAGTCTGGGGGTACCAACCGCCACCTGAGCTATGACGTTGAGCAGCTCGAGCAGGGCCGTTGCCATGCGGCAGGGAGCCAGGTACGTGATCAACAAGAAAACAATCTTTCTCCCCCCTCTTTTTCTCTCGTATGTGTGCTTTGTGTATGTGTGTGCGTGCACATGCAAACTTGATAGAGGACAGAGCCATCCACTTCCCCAGCACAGGAAGGGGTTTGAGACCACGTCACGGTCCTGAGCGCCAACATCACAATTTCCCCTTCCTCTTCCCCCCTCTTGTTGCGATCTCACTCTCTTCTTCTTTCCCCCTCCCCCACGAGCTTGCCATTCCCCTTGCAGTGCCTGAAGGGCTGAAGCCCCCTCTTCTCTTTCACAAGGCATGGGCTTTGGCGGGGGAGGGGGGGAAGCAAAAGAGACCAAATGGCGCACGTCCTCCCAGAGCAACAGCTGCTTGGCTTACCCTGACAGATTGACTTTTTTTCCTCCCCTCGCCTTGTTTTTTAAACTCATCACTTTAGAGCAGAGGTCTTCAAACTTGGCAGCTTTAAGACTTGTGGACTTCCAACTGAGGAAGAATTGATAGATAAGATTTTAGAATGTGCTGAGATGGATATATTAACTAAAGAAATTAAAGAAAAAGAAGAGACAAATTATTATAGAATATGGAATAAATGGTATAAATGGCTTAAGGCAAGAAATAAAGAACAATAAATATCAGAGGAGAAAATTAGAAGTATAAAATATATACATAACAAATGTATGGAGCGGAATAAAAATGTATTGATACAACAAGAATATAGAAATGTATAACATTAAAGATATAATGAAAATATGTATATAATAATTGTAGAGAAATGTATAAAGTTAAGATTGTTAAAGTTAAAAAACATGTTTTTTAGGGGGGGGGGAAAGGACAATGGGGAAAAAAAAAGAAAAAAAGAAAGAAATGAAGATATAGTGAAGGAAAAATAAAATAACAGAAAGAAGACCACGAAGAAACAATGTTTAAAAGAGATAATGTATGTTATGTGAATGTTATAAGGTATGCTTTGCACATGCCTAAGATGGCGGTTGTGTCCTGAAGCTCTGCGGAGGGGATGGGTGATATCGGGCGGATTTTGGGAGCCACGGGGCCGTTTTGACCATCTATGGCCACCACCCCGGTAAGCTGAACATTATGCCAGCCAGGAGAGTGTTGTAACACTCTCGAAATCCACGACGCTGATGGAGGGGCGGCATTGAAGTGCGGCGGCTGTGGCAGCTTTATGGGCGGCGGCGGCGGCAGCAATAACAACTTGCTCGTCGGCTGCTTGTTGGCTGGCCCGGCTAGTTTATTTATTTATTTATTTATTTGTTTAAATTTCTATACCGCCCTTCTCCAATATAGGACTCAGGGCGGTGAACAGCCAAAGTAAAAACAAGACATACATACAAAACATACAAAATCTAAAAACTGATTAAAATAATTAAATATCTTGGCCGTAATTAAAACTGTTCCAATTTAAAATCAATTTAAAATTTGACTCAAGCCAGCCCAGCTAGTTGAAATAAATGGGTTTTCAGGGCCCGACGAAAAATCCGGAGGTCTGTTATTGTACGTAACTCTGGGGGGAGGTTGTTCCAGAGGGTGGGCGCCACCACAGAGAAGGCTCTCCCCCTGGGGGTCGCCAGCCGACATTGTCTGGCGGACGGCACCCTGAGGAGGCCCACTCTGTGTGAGCGTACTGGCCGGTGGGAGGCTATTGGTGGCAGAAGGCGGTCTCGTAAGTACCCCGGCCCTAAGCCATGGAGCGCTTTAAAGGTGGTCACCAACACCTTGAAGCGCACCCGGAAGACCATCGGGAGCCAGTGCAGCTCGCGCAGGAGAGGTGTCACATGGGAGCACCTCGTCGCCCCCATAATCCCCCGCGCGGCCACGTTCTGGACCAGCTAGAGCCTCCGGGTGCACCCCAGGGGGAGCCCCATGTAGAGAGCATTGCAGTAGTCCAGGCGGGAAGTGACGAGTGCCTGAGTGACTGTGTGTAGGGAGTCCCGATCTAGAAAGGGGCGCAACTGGCGTATCAGGTGAACCTGATAGAAAGCCCCCCTGGCCACGGCCGCCAAATGATCTTCTAGGAGGACGCCCAAGTTACGAGCCCTCTCCGTGGGGGCGAGTGATTCACCCCCAATAGTTCCTGAGGCTTCCCAGCGAGAAGATCAGCTGGGGAGCTATGATGCCGGCAATTGAAGTAATGTTGGCCCCGGCAACAGCTGAGGCAGCGCCGGCATTGGCTGCGGCGGCGGCGGCATGGGCGTGGGCGTGGGCGCGCCAGCGTCAGAGTCAGCGTCAGCATGGGCGACCTTCTCTCCGTTGGAGCCGGAAGCCTCATGGGGGCGAGGACAACGGCGGATGGACGCGGGTACTGGTGTGGGTGTGGGCGGCGCCCGGTCGATTCCTATGGGGGTGCTGACAATGCCATGGACGGCAGTGCAACAGCTGGCCGAGAGGGTAGCCGGTGGCCAGGCAGCAGCGACCGACGATGATACCCTTCCAAGGCATGTTTATCGGCCTGAGGAAACATGGACTGACTTTTCCTGGGCCTAGGACTGGCGTTATTTATCTATCTACCATCTTAACTATCTTCGTTCGCTTACCGCATAGAGTGGGGTAACTGGGGATGTACTGAAGGAACTGGTTCAGAACTGCATTTTCATCACCGGTGGGGCCATTTCATCTGCTCCTTGGCCAAATGGGGCCAACAACTGTGAGAGGGTGGCTGTTGGAGGCCTACCCCCGGTTGGTCGATATGCCAAGATTCCTACCCGCTGTAGTAAGAGGACAGTGGGGACTTATTTGAGACTCTTGAATTCCAGTTACACCCAGGATTGCTTCCCCCTTTTATACCACCATGGTGGACTCCCTAGCCCTATTTATCACCATCCCAAAGCTTGGGCCTATACTGGATGTATTTTACAACCAACCTTCTTGCGCTGCGAGACTCCCCCCCTCTCACAGGCCTGGCCCTCCACGTTATCGAGGGCCTATCTTGATGATGGGCTTTGGAACCCCGAGAGATGGCATGCAGCGAAGAGGGGGTTGAGGGGTTTTTTAGCTAAATTTTTAAGGAAAATTTTAGGGGGACCCGGGAGGGAGGGAGGGGGTTGTAAAAGCGGACCTGGGGGGGTCCAGATAGTGACTGAGCGGGATGATGGGTCGATTAGCTGCAGCAGAGGGGTCGCAAAAGGAAATTTAACCGGGGAGCAACGGGATAACAAGAAGGGCTGTGTAATTGAAATAATGAGTGGGAGGGGCAGGTATGATGGGCGCAGGGGGTCATATCAAGTGTCGGGGGTGCGCATGTGCTGTCTCCGAGCGGTTGCGCACTCCAGCCCCCAATGCGTGACTCGTGTCCTGGGCTGTGCAGAGTCTCAGGCCCAAGGTCCGCGGCTGATGTTGTGTAATGCCAGGTCGGTGGTTAATAAAGCCCCCCTCATTTGTGATCTTATTTTGGAGGGGGGTGCGGACCTGGCAGGTATTACGGAGACTTGGCCAAGAGGGGGGGTCCCCCTCGTCGAGATGTGCCCACCAGGTTTCCGTGCATTTCATCAGCCAAGGGCCCAAGGGAGGGGTGGGGAAGTGGCGGTGATCATTAGGGAAAGTCTTTGTCCGAGGGAGACCACTGTTCCTCAGATAGCCGGATGTGAGTCCCTTTGTGTGAAGTGGGGCCATGGGGTGCAGATGGGTTTGCTGACTACATACCTGGCTCCCTGCCACGTGGCAGCAACCCTGCCTGAGCTGCTCGATGTCATTGCCGGGTGGCGGTTGATACCCCCAGACTTATTGTCATGGGGGATTTCAACCTTCCATCTGCGGGTGAGGCGTCAGAGGTGGCTCGGGAGTTCATGGCTTCCATGACGGCCATGGACCTGACCCAGTTAGTTCAAGGTCCCACTCACATAGGGGGACACACTCTGGACTTGATTTTTATCTCTGGTCAGTGGTTGAATGATCTTGGTAGAGGGGACCTAGATATCAAACCCTTGTCATGGACAGATCATTCGCTCCTCCACTTAGACTTTCCTACCGCCTTCCCCCGCCGCAGGGAGACGGAACCGACCAGATGGTTCCGTCCCAGGCGCCTGATGGACCCCGAAAGGTTCCTGACGGAGCTTGGGCCGTTTCCTGAGACTCTAACACACGACTCGACTGAAGAGCTGGTGGCCGCCTGGGAAAGGGTGGCCGCTGGAGCTTTGGACCGCATCGTGCCTTTGCGGCCTCTGACCCGATGCTGATCTCAATTGGCTCCTTGGTTCTCTGAGGAGCTGAGAGAGATGAAGTGTCAGAAAAGACGCCTAGAGAGCATTTGGAGGACTAGTCAATCCGATTCCGACCGGACACAGGTGAGGTCTTATATCAAGACCTACCTAGTGGCGATAAAAGCGGCAAAATCTAACCATTTTTCCGCTCTTATCGCATCTGCAGAGAACTGCCCAGCCGCCCTGTTCAGGGTGACCCACTCCCTTCTTCGGGGGGGGGGAGTGCGGGAAGATCCCTTGCAGGGTCGTGCTGAGGATTTTGTGCAATTCCTGCATGATAAAGTCGCTCGGATTCGGGATGGCTTGGACTCCGATTGGATGAGTCCATGGGAGGAGACGAGGGCAGGTCTTGAGAATGTTATCTGGGAGGAGTTTGATCCTGTGACTCCCGAGGATGTGGACAGGGTTCTGGGTAAGATTAGTGCTGCCACGTGTTTATTGGACCCGTGTCCCTCCTGGTTGGTACTGGCCTCCCGGGAGGTTACACGAGGCTGGCTCCAGGGAATTATAAGTGCTTCTTTGAGTGAGGGTGCCTTTCCTGCCACCTTGAAAGAGGCGGTAGTGAGGCCCCTCCTCAAGAAGCCTTCCCTGGACCCAGCTGAATTAGCCAACTATTGTCCAGTCTCCAACCTTCGTTTTGTGGCTTGTTGTTGAGAGCGTGGTGGCACGACAACTCCCCCGGCACCTGGATGAAGCTATCTATCTAGACCCGTGCCAGTCGGGCTTCAGGCAGGGGTACAGCACAAAAACGGCATTGGTCGCGCTGGTGGATGATCTCTGGAGGGCTCAGGACAGGGGTTGCTCCTCTGTCCTAGTCCTATTAGATCTCTCAGCGGCTTTTGATACCATCGACCATGGTATCATGCTGCAGCAGTTGGGGTTAGGAATAGGGGGCACCGTTTTGCGGTGGTTCTCCTCCTTCCTCTCCGATCGCTCGCAGTTTGTGTTGGCAGGGGAGCAGAGGTCGACCTCAAGGCGTCTCGCATGGGGAGTGCCTCAAGGGTCGGTCCTCTCGCCCCTCCTGTTCAACATTTATGTGAAGCCGCTGGGCGAGATCATCCGTGGTTTTGGGGTGAAGTGTCATCTGTACGCTGATGATACTCAGCTGTACATCTCCACCCCAGACCACCCCAACGATGCCCTTGATGTGGTGTCTCGCTGCCTGGAGGCCGTGCGGGTCTGGATGGGGAGGAACAGGCTCAGACTCAACCCCTCCAAGACCGAGTGGCTGTGGCTTCTGGCGCCCCGATATAGTCAACAGGTTCCATCGCTGACTATTGGGGGTGAATCTTTTCCCCCCCACAGAGAGGGCTCGCAATCTGGGTGTCCTCCTGGATGCACGGCTGTCTTTAGAAGAGCATATGACGGCCGTGGCCAGGGGGGCCTTTTATCAGGTTCATCTGATTCGCCAGTTGCAGCCCTTTCTGGACTGGGACGCCCTGCGCATGGTCACTCATGCCCTTGTTACCTCCCGGTTGGACTATTGTAATGCTCTCTACATGGGGCTCCCCTTGAAGAGCACTCGGAGGCTCCAACTGGTCCAGAATGCGGCCGCACGGGTGGTTATGGGCGCAACTCGTTGTGCCCACGTGACACCCCTCTTGCGCGAGCTGCACTGGTTTCCAGTGGTCTTCCGGGTGCAATTCAAGGTGTTGGTTACCACCTTTAAAGCGCTCCATGGCATAGGACCCGGGTACCTTCGAGACCGTCTTCTGCCACCAATAGCCTCCCACCGACCAGTCCGCTCCCACAGAGAGGGTCTCCTCAGGGTGCCATCGGCCAAGTTATGTCGGCTGGTGACACCCAGGGGGAGGGCCTTCTCTGTGGGAGCCCCAGCCCTGTGGAATGAACTGCCCCCGGAAATACATAAGATCTCCGACCTCCGGGTGTTTCGCTGCGCACTGAAGACCCTGTTGTTCCGCCAGGCTGGCCTATCAACATAATAATTTTAAATTGGGGTATTTTAAATTTCTGGGGTTTTAAATTGAGCCAAATCTATTTAATTATTTTAATTTTTAACTACTGTTTTGTCTTGTGTCTTTAAATAGGCTGTACACCGCCCTGAGTCCTTCGGGAGAAGGGCGGTATAGAAATAAAATTATTATTATTATTATTATTATTATTATTATTATTATTATTATTATTATTATTATTATATATATATGTTACAATAAAATTACAAATTAAAAAAAAAAAGACTTGTGGACTTCAACTCCCAGAATTCTCCAGCCAGCATAGACAAGTTTGAAGACCTCTGCTTTAGAGGCAGTGTATACAGACAAAGCCCAGGAGGCACGCGTGCAAGAGGCGCCCTGCCCCCTCCACTCCACTTTTTTTCCTGCCCACCTTTTCACTCAGGAGAGGGGAAATAAAGAGGCCAGCAGGTGAAGGTTCACTCGTTTGCTTTGCTCACCTGCCTCCACTGCCTTTTCTCGGCTCCCCTCGTCTTGCAGCCAGCTTTCTCATTTAGGGAGAAGCTGCAGTCTCAAAGATCAGGAGGGCAGTGCAGCAAGAGAAAGGGCAGTGAAACTTGCAAGAGAGGAGATGGGAGAGCAAAGCAGGCAATGCTTCGGGATGCCAGCTGGCCTCTTTATCCCCCTCGCTCCCAAGGCAGCCAGGTAGCACAACATGACAGGTTAGCTCAGGCCGGCTGGCAGAGGGTGATCGTTCCTTTGCTTGCGGCCCCTGGGGGACTGGCGGGCTTGGGCTACATGGCTGGCTCGTGGGACAGAGATCACCGCTGGGGTGTGTGTGCTGCCGGGCCTGGATGCGGTGGGCTGCCCTTGCCCGAGCGCCTCCAAAATTAAATGAGGAAAGCAGCATACCACGGGAGGGAGACCCACTCTGGGCCTGCCCATTTGGCCAAAGGGCTGCCTTGGGGACAACATGGCAAGGGTTGACTTCCTTTTGGGCCTGGCTCTTGGCTTCTGCCTCTAATTTGCAGTTTACTCGTGAGCACCATTGGCCTTTCTCCCTGCCTCTGCAGTAGGATCTCCTGTGTGCTTCCCTCCCTCCCCACACACATCGGTCCATCTGCTGCTGGTATCACCCCTCCGCCAGCTCTCCCTCTCCCGCCTGCTTACCTTCTGCGGCGGCTGGTCCAGAGTCCGGAAGGCAAGCTGACTGGAGTTTTTGGTGCCCCTCAGCCAGCCGTCAGTGCTGGAAAGCAGCTGGCAAAGAAGCCTCCCAAAAGGCTTCTTTGCCAGCCGCTTTCTCTGCAGGCCGTTGAAAAATACCGGCGGAAAAACCTGCTGCTGTTGTCGCCATGTTCTTCGCGCATGCACATCCCATTGGACTTGCAAGGCAATGGGATGCGTGTGTGTGAAAAACATGGCGGCGGTGACCGGGAGACTGTTCGGGGGCATGGCCAGCCAGCCTTTACTACTGGTTCTGTGACCGATGACAAATTTTTACTACCGGTTCTCCTGAACTGGTGTGAACTGGGAACAACCCAGTTACCCCCTCCTAGTTTCCCCACAACAACAGGGGGAGGGTTGGGGAGAGAGGGAGAGAGAGAGAGGAAGAAAGAAAGATGGAGGGAGGAAGGGAGAGAGAAGCGAGAGGGAGAGGGAGGGAGGGAGAGAGAGAGATTATTCCTGTAAGCCACCTTGAGTTGCCATGTATGAATAGGTGGCAATGTAAATTTCCTAAATAAAAATTTCCTAAATAAAAGGAATGGGATGTGGATGAGCACAAAGCTTAGGCCTATTAAGACTAATTCCAATAACAAGAAATCATACTTTTCTACTTAGTCAAATTGTTATTACTTTAAAAGCTTATGGGCTTTAAAAGTATGTAGAACAAAACTATAAAGTTTTACTATAAAACATCCCTGAAGAAGTAACAATATGCTACAAATATGCAAAGGATCATTAAATTAGAATGGATAAAATGCCATCTGTTTCATCAATTCTCTACTTCACTCCTGATAATTCAATGTAATCTTTTTTTGGAATAACACAATTTCTATGTTGGAGATAGGAAAATGCTTTCTTAGAGTTTCCAGTGAATATTGATAGTATAAGAATCTTATCTCATTGGGTCTGAAATATTATCTATATAATGACAGTCAGTGGATCAATTCACACAAGATTTCTCCAAAGCTAAGAATTTTTGTTTTTACAATGTATTATTTATTTATATCTCAAGCTAAATAAATCAGTAAATTAAAGAATTTCTCTCTCATACATGCATTATATGTGTGTGTGTGTGTGTGTGTGTGTGTGTCTTTTTCTTTTTTCATAGGCTTTTATGTGCATATTCTTTCTAGCCAGGTTCCACCTATGTAAGTTAAGTTGTTCTTCAGCCCTAGTTCTGTGAAATCTCATTCACAAGTTTCTGGGCTTTTTGTATCCTGCTGAAAAGCAACAACTCTGTGCTGCAATTTGGGAGACTCAGATAGCTATTTCTGCCTTATAAGGCGTCATCAGTGAGCCACACTCTCTTCTCAAGTATCCTCCCTGTAAAGGTACAATGTGTCTTTTTTTTTTTTTTTTTTTAGAATATGCACATAAAAGCCTATGATAATTTGATAATTTATCAGTCACCTTGCCATAATTCTCTTTCACCAACTTTTTCATTTCAATAATTTCCTGCTTGATTTCCTATTGAGATTTTTGGAATTTATCATCCATTTCCTGTTGAGATTTTTTAAAATTATCATCCAGAGCCTGAGTAATAAATTCTTTTAAACTTTCAAAATCAAAATCTTTTTTCTGACTCTGCTGAGCAGAAGGAAACTGCTGTTCAGACTTGTGTGTGGGGGATCCCCCCCTGCTGCCTTGCCTTCCTGTTTTTTAGAAGCCATTCTGCCACGTAGATTAGATTTTCTGAAAAAGGAGATCCTTTTTCCTTTTCCAGCACCACAAAGTCCTCTAAAAAAGTCCCCCAGGTTTAGTCAAATTGGAAATAGAGTTAAGCTGAAGCGAGCTCAGGCTTATTTTAAAAAGGATTTTTTCTCCCTCTTCTCTTGTTTGCTTGCTACAAGCAGCGCAACATTGTAACTTGTTAGAATAGCTTTACAAGATCACTCTCACTCTCAGCTTGTTAATGCTGGAGCGGCGCCATTTTTTCAAGCCGCTTTCACTCGCTCTGATTTTTACTTAGATCGAAAAGTCACAAAAAAATAATACTTGCAGTTTCTGGGTTTAAAGGTTCAGGTTGTTTTATCCGCTAATTAGTAAAGTTAATTTCAATCAATTTAAATGTTTGCTGCAGCCGGCTTGCTCTGCAGCAAGCAGAGTCGTCCCACGCCGTCTGGAGTCTCCGCAAGTTGAAAGGGAGCCGCGCCTGTTTCCTCCCCAGTAGCAAACTTCTGGGGGCTCACAGGGGCTCGACCTGCATCTTGCTTACTCTTCTCCTTCAAATCCTTCAGATTTGTTTCTTAATACTATCTCTTATCAATTGTTGTCTAGTTAAATATAATAAATTCAGTCTTCACAATAGGTCTATGTTCCCAACAAAGTCCAAATGAAAATGATTTCTGATTAGGTGTGATAAATCCATTCCCCAATTTCCTTCAACTCTCCTAGGGAAAACCAATTTATAATGTCTCAATTCAATCAAGCTTCTGCTGTTGTAAAAAAAAATGCAGCTTCAACTTTAGAGAGGTGTATACAATCAACTCAGTTCATTCTATGTCTGTACAGTCCATAACACTTTCCAATGGGTCTGGACTGAATTAGATTCCATTTGTGAATCTAATTTATCCAAAACTACATGCATCTGAATATTATCATTACCATTATAACAACCTTTGTATCGTCAAACTTTTTAAAAAAACTTTCAACTAAAAATTGCATGTTACCAAATGGTCCTTTTCCAGATATTAGCCACCTTTGCTTGCCTGTAATCTGATGCATTGTTGCTCTGGGTAACTGAGCCGAGAAATAAAGAATGCTACAGCAAAGTAAAGAAATCAATGAAAAAACATGGAAGATATTTTCAGGATATTTCAATCCAAGATTAAAAAAAACCAAAAATCTCCAAATATTTTACAAATTAATAAAATGTAAAAATCTTGTGGTGAGAGTTCAATTAATGTAAATTAAATGAAAGCTTTACCATCCAAGAACGTGCCATGTTTCCTTACAGAAAAACAAAGTTTATTCAAAACAACATAAAGGGAGGAAAAAAGAATAGCTAGAATAAACGTTTTATTTTATTTTAAAATAAAATAAATTATATTCAACCAACCAGTCAACTTTTGAAGATAAAAAGCAGAGTAAAACAGAAGATTCAAAAAGCTTTAAAGTTAAAACCAATGCATACTTAAGAAAATGAACTGCCGAGAGGAAGATGGATGCCCACATAGAAAATGGAATCATCAAGACTCCCCTTTCCAGGTAGGCCCACAGCTGTCTGAAAGCCATCTTGGATCATTCCTAAGTGGTCCCATTCACATCCAGGAAGCAGCACTGCCAGAGAACCAGCTTTGGCAGCAAAATCAGCAGATTGTTGGCAAGAGAGAAAATCTTGAGGAGGAGTCAATAGATAATATTTCTACATGTAATCATACTAATAATACTCAATGTTATACATATATTAGAATCTTATGGCTATAAGTTTTAATTATTCAACTTATATACTTCTATAATTTAAAAAGTAGTGAACTGTAGAATATTTTCAAATTTCATGTTTATGTTTCTGTAGAAGTGATTTGATTTTCAGCAAAAAAAAAAAAAGAAAGAAAGAAAGAAACATTTGTGTAAAACAAACCTAAAGCTTGGGTGGTGCGAAGACTTAGCGAAGATGGAAGGGACAGAGAAGATTGCAGAGGATGCAGAGCCATGGGAGCACATACCGGAAGTTTTATTGAGACCCGGTATTCTCCTTCTGAAGGCGTGGTATGAGCCCTTGAAGCTGCAGAGGTGATGCAAAGCCTAGGAGCTCAGTCCAGGGAGATGGATTCTGGGAAAAGTTGCCAGCCTGATCCACCTCCAGAGATGGGATCAAAAGAACGATCGCCTGGATGTCGTCCTGTATCCAGCCTTCGTCAACCTGCCTTCATGCTACCCCCCTGCGGAATCTATCCCGGCCAGGGCTGGGTCCAGTGCCAGTGGATGCCAGCGCATGCTGTTCCCCCTCTTATGGGATCACCATGAGCCCAATTTGCCCCAACGATCCCAGCAATGCCATGGGTCTGATCCAGCAGCCAGCAACACCGCCGCCACAGGTTCCAGTTCAGCCGCCGGCATTCACCCCACCTCTAGTCGCCATGGTGATTCTGCCAGCAAGGGCCCCAACACCATGGTTTAGAGCAACGTTTCATTGTAAGCCTACCATACTGGCCTATTTCCTCACCGGCTGGACTGGGCTCATATAGATCAGTATGGAAAGCAATACGAAACAGATCATGACTTGGTATCTGCGATCTCAGAGGGGATGAAGAGGGAGATGTTGCTGACTGGATAGCCCAGCTGCATAATGAGGGGGTTGCTGAATTAAATGATGCAGAAGGTTTTGTTGAGCTGCTCTGGGCCAGATTCGAAGACTGAGACCAAATCAATGAGAGTAAAGCCGAGATAAAGGTGATGAGTCAGAAATTGACCCATAAAGGACTTCGTATGGGACTTTAGACAGGTCGCGGGAATCTTGGACATTGGCTGGACAGAATACTTCTGCATTATTTTAAAGAAGCCATTGATCAAGAAGTCAGAACCGTCTGTGGAATCCAGGGGGGTGCCAGAGCAACTGCAAGACTGGTATACCATGTCAATAGCTCTTGATAGAGCAGTTCACCCATGCCACAATCCCTCAGCTGAGAGGCCCCCAGGGAGCACTTTGGCTAGACATCGTCTGACAAACTCCAATGAAACCCCTCCTGCTCAATCTACAGGGGTAATCAAATGTTACCATTGCAGACAAGTGGTCATCGAGCTGAGGAGTGTTTGGCACCTGCACTGGTTCCACAACTGTGCCCTGCCACGTCAGCCCAAGGCAGAAGGGACTCACAAAAGTAGTAGCCCCAAAAATGGCAGAGTCAATCATCCTGGGACATGCCTGGCTAGACAAATGGGCCCTAAAATCAAATGGGAGGACGGCTACCAAAAAGTCATGATAGGGGTGCGGTCTTTGCTGCCCATCCCTCCTGAAGCCAAACCCACTGAGATGAGCCCTCAGGGGCCCCACCAACGAGAGGCGGCCACGACGGCCATTAAAGTCCTACCTGGGACAGCTCAGGTCCCCAAGGAATACAGGGACCTGGTTGAAGCATTCAGTGAGGAGGAATGCAACATCCTTCCCCCTCATCGCCACACTGACTGTGTAATTGAGATCGAGCCTGGGGCCAAACTCCCTAAACCAAAGATGTACTCAATGACTCCAAAGAGATGGCTGAGGTGAGGAAGTACATCGATACTAACTTAGTCCAAGGGTTCATCCAACCTGCAAAATCCAGAGTAGCCGCCCCGGTGCTGTTTAAGGAAAAGAAAGATGGGGGGATGAGGCTCTGCATGGATTTTTGTGAGATAAATGTGGTATGCATGGAAAACACCTATCCCCTTCCCGTCCTGAAAGATCTACTGAACTACCTTTCAAAAGGCAAAGGGTTTACTAAACTTGAATTGAGAGAAGCCTACTACAGAGTGTGCATAAAGGAAGGGGATGAGTGGAAGACTGCGTTCAACTGCCCATTAGGTAGCTTCCAATTCATGCCCAAAGTCATGCCCTTTGGTCTCCAAGGAACCCCTGCTGTATTCATGCAATTGATTAACGAAGTGCTGCATGAACATTTATACATGGGGGTTCTAGTCTACTTGGACAACATTCTCATATTCAGTGAGACATTAGAAGAACATGTGAAATTAGTCCGAGAAGTACTAAAGACACTGTTAGCTGCAAAACTTTATGCGAAGCTGTCCAAATGTGAGTTTCACAAAACCTCTCTGGACTACCTGGGCTACTGAGTGTCGAACGAGGGCATAGAGATGGATCCTGGGAAAGTGCGAGACGCACTTGACTGGCAGGCCCCTCATACCAGGAAACAGCTGCAAAGTTTCCTGGGGTTTGCTATCTTCTACCAGCAAGTCATCCCAGCCTTTGCGGAAGTAGCCCTGCCACTTATGAACTGCTAAAGACAGGACCCTCTCCCGTAAAGCCGTGGCCGATGCAGCCTTTAGCCTGGACGTTAAGCTGTCAAAAAGCGTTTGAACAATTGGAACGGCTGTTTGCAGAGGATCCCATTCTTCACCACCCGGACCCAGATAGGCAGTTCATTGTCCAGACTGATGCCAGCGATGTTGCAGTGGCAGGAGTGCTCCTCCAGGAAGACCTCGAAGGGTGGCTGCTTCCTTGCGTGTATGTGTCCAAAAAATTCACAGAGACTGAGCGGAGATGGGCAGTATGGGAGAAGGAAACCTTTGCTGTTTGTTGGGCTCTTCTATCATGGTGGCACTTCCTAGAGGGAGCCAAGATCCCCTTTGAGGTATGGTCAGACCATAAAAACCTCGAAGCCTTAAAGACCCTACAACGGCTCTCCCCCAAACAGGTCTGCTGGGTGCAGTACTGCAAGCGGTTTGATTTCAAGCTGAATTACACCCCAGGGGGGAAGAACCTGCTTGCAGATGCCCTCTCAAGGAAACCCCAATATGACAGCCAGAGGGAGTACGTCATCCATGCCATCATCCCGGACACACAGAGTGCAGTCACTACCTGGAGTCAAGCCAGCAGGCGGACTGATCCCATTGATGGGAGCTAACTGCCGACTTGAAGGCAGCACTATCTACTGATCAATGGCTAGCTGACAATCGAGACACTTTGATGATCCGTGATGGACTAGCTTGGAAAGGTTCAAAAATTATGTCCCAACAGCATGAGACTTCTGGTGCTCCAGCGTAGCCATGATTCTCAATTGGCTGGTCACTTTGGATTTCTAAAGACCCTTCATCTGATTAGATGGCAGTTTTGGTGGCCAAGGATGAAAGCTGATGTGGAGGACTATGTAAAAAGTTGTGCCACATGTGCCAGCAATAAGACAAGACCGGGGAAGCCTCCCAGTTTGCTTCAACAGGTAGCTGAGCCCAGCCGCCCGTGGGAAGAAATAGCTATGGACTTTAGAGTAGAGCTCCCGGAAAGTGGCAGAAATACTGTAATATGGACTGTGATAGACCTGTTCTCCAAACAGGCCCATTTTATTCCTTGTTCTGGACTTCCCTTGGCTAAGAGATTAGCCAAGATGTTTGTCAAACAGATCTACCAGCTGCATAGAGTTCTGTGATGGGTGATCTCCGATCGAGGAGTTCAGTTCACCACTAAGTTCTGGAGGGAGTTCCTGACGTCCATTGGGTCATTTCAGGGGTTTAGCTCAACTTTCCATCCGAGTACAAACGGAGCTGCGGAACGTGATAATGCCATGGTGGAACAGTACATCAGATGTTATGTAGATTACCAGCAATATAATTGGGCTGACTTGCTTCCTTTCGCAGAAGTGGCTTACAATAATGGGTGCCTAGTAGTACGGGGCTGATGCCTTTTCAGATTACGAGGGGCATGGAATTTGTCCCTATGCCAGAACTGCTGAGAGAAGTCTTCTTCCATGACTCTGAATGAATGGATGGAGTCATTAAAGAAAGGCTGGGAGAATACCAAAAAAGCCCTGAATGAAGCGGCCAAAGCATACAAAAAGCAAGAAGATAAACACCGATCTCTCCAACTCCCCTTTTGGGTGGGAGATTGCGTGTATCTTTCCACCAAATACTTATGTTTGAGGTTGAAGAGCAAGAAATTAGGACCAAAATATTTAGGTCCCTTCCCTATAGTGAAAGTGATTAACCCAGTGACTGTACGGTTAAATCTCCCCCACATACTGGGAAAAATTCATCCTCTTTTCCATTGCAGCCTGTTAAAGCCTGCTGAGGGATCTAAATTGAGACCCCAACCTCCTGCTCCCCCAAAGCCAATTGTGGTGTAGGGTGAGACTCATTATGAGGTGAAGAAGATTTTGGACTCTAGATTGCAGAGGGGACTTTTGCAATATTTGGTTCATTGGAAGGGGTACCCTTTGTCTGAAGCCACGTGGGTGAAGAGTTGGGAAGTTCAGGCAGACACCTTAGTTAGGCAATTTTATGATAAATTCCCTGATAACCCTAAGGGTCCTCCTGGGGGGGGGAGAGGTGATTAATGTGCTAATTGTGTTAACCCCTGACTTCAGTCTTGTCCCAGGATGTGTTCCTTTTCCAGAGGTGGGTTCTAAATATTTTTACTACAGGTTCTGTGGGCATGGCTTATTTTGTGGGCGTGGCTTGATGGTCATGTGACAATTCTTTAGGATTTAGCAGAGGTACTGGTCTACCAAGTTTTTAACTGGTAGACCAGTAGCCTCAGACCCTCTTGGGATCAATCTGCAGCCCTCCCCTGCCTCCTAAGGCGGTGGAGCGCGTGGGGGGGGATGCTTTTCAAGAAGTCACAGGAGGGCTGAGAGCTGGTTTCTGTCCCACAAGTAAGATTTGGTCCAGAACCAACCCCAACATGAAGGTCTTTTATTTGCTCCTTGTACTCCTTGTCTTTGCATTTTTAACAGGTAATAAATTAAATTTCTGATGATGTTAAAATAGCTCATAACTCACCTTTCTAGACAGCTATTATCATGTCTAAAAGCAAGATACTCTTCTCCATCTTTTGTCTGGAATACCATTTAATCCAGAGCCTTTTAATTTTTTTTTTAAATTTGATTTATATGCCGCCCTTCTCCGAAGACTCAGGGCGGCTTACAATGTGCTCAGCAATAGCCTTCATCCTTTTGTATATTTTATACAAAGTCAGCTTATTGCCCCCACAACTGGGTCCTCAATTTACCTACCTTAGAAAGGATGGAAGGCTGAGTCAACCTTGAGCCTTGGCGAGATTCGAACCCTGCAGTAATTGCAGGCAGCTGGTCTTAATAACCAGCTTAATAACAGGGTGCCTTAAACCCCTGTACTACCAAGGCTCCAAGTTTAAAGAATGGACTTCTGAAATTAAAGCTCCATTTTTTAGCTAAAACTTAATTCACACCTGTTAGTTTTGCTTGAGCAGTGTGAACAATTGATAGTGTGATCCTCCAAAAGTCTGAAAAATATATCATTGATATTTCTTTGGCATTTAAATTAGATAACCAATGTGAAAAAGTGCATCAAGGAAGGACTGGAAAGCCAATTCATACTGAACTGTATTGGGTTTTCTGTTGTTATTTGAATAAAATTAAAAGAAATCAAATAGTGGTACCTAGTGCATAAAAAGAGACGAAATAATGGATCATTCTCAACACTTGAATTCTCTACACTTAAAATATCTAGAATGTCAACTTGCAAAGCTTTCAAGTTGCCATGAGCAGGAGGGAGGGAGAACTGAAGTTTCTTTCGGAAACTTGACATAGAAATTATTATGGTTAAGTGAGTTTTGCCCCATTTTACGATTTTTCTTGCCATAGTTCAAATCAAAGTTCAAATCAAAGATTTGATAGTTCAAATCAGAGATTTGATAGTTCAAATCAAAGATTTCTGAGACCAATGTTGAATACTTAAATTTCAGTAGTCACCAATCCCAGTCTTAAAATGAGTTTAGAATCAGTGGGAGTCAGATAACAATGAACTAACTAACTACTGATAATGAGTCCAGTCCTGCCTTTCTTTTCCTTCTGTCCAAGTTTGGCAAGTACTTTTTCCAAGTATATGTTTTATTCCAAAGTATACAAACCATTATTGTTAGAGAAAAAATGAATCTTCCAAGCAATTTTAAAAGACACTGTCAGAATGACTCTGCTCTCAGCCTGTGGCTCCTTGAAAAGCATCCCCCCCCCACATATGTAAATGAAAAGAATTATTTCCATGCAATCCAATTTCTTACAAATCAATTAATTATATTTACCAATAATAATAAACCAAATAATTTTCCCCATATATTCCTCCAAACCACAACTTAACCATTTCTGCTTTCAACACAATATACAATTAATAGTATCTCAATTATTACAATTCCCTAGTTAAATAGAGCTTTTTTTTCTTTTGTGTTTTAAAATCTTGAACTCTCTTTTGCCCTAAATTTCCCATTGTTTGCACCTACCTTTTTTGGTGAGGAAAAAGAAAAGAAATCTGCCTCTGCCTAATTTTCCAATGCTGCAGCAAACAGCAAAGCCAACAGCCTACTTTACTTTCAGTTTCTTTTTCAGCTTGATTTGCACAAGGAGAAAAATCAGCAAATCAGCTGAGAGTCGGGAGGCCAATCTAATTAATGGGCTAATTAGCCTATGCTGAAGCTGAAAGGAGTTGTTTTTTCTTGCTGTTTGCTTGCAAGGAGGTAACTGCACAGGCCAAAGGATGGGGGCCACCCTCCTTGCCACTTAGCGCCCCCCTGCCACCCCTCTTGCCTCTTACCGCCTCCCTAAGGCATCCCACTGCCCCCTAGGGGGCGGTACCACCCACTTTGGGAACCTCTGGTCTCCTCATTTGTTTTCTTTTAACACTGATCAGCTGTAGGGTGGCCCTTTGAAGCCCCACGACAAGAGTTTAAACAGTTTTTTCCCCTCTAGCCGATCAGCTGGGACTCAGGAGACAGCAATTGGGGGTGGGGCCAAATAAAACGTAAGAATGACGCAGGGGTGGGGGGCGGGGGGGCCAGAACCAGTTCGGTGATGTCATATCATCATCACTACCGGCTCGGTGGAACCCACCACTGTCCTTTTCTGAGGAGGGGGAAGCCTGTCAGTTTTGGAAGACAATTTTCTTTTTGCTTCTAAACTGCCACATATTTTAGCTGGGAAAGTTGGGAGGGGGCTGTTGTTGGAGCAGTAGAAAGCTAGTCATAACAACATTCCGTATTCAAGGACTTTTGCCTGTGTTTGATGGAGACTGCCTGAAGATTATATCCGGTGGAGTGTGAACAGTTGATTGGACAATGTGATGCACTTGTGGGTGTGAGGGAGGGCTGTGAACTCTTAACTGGGTGGGGAAAACCTGGAAGCTTTCAGGGTTTTTTTGAGCCATACTCTCTTTGTAAGACTGGAGAACGTGGTGGCTGCTTTACCAATACATTTATTCAGCTCAGTATCTAAAGAGAGAGTATCGGATATAGTTGAACCGAGGTACACAAAGTCATAGACGACCTCCAGTTCTTGTGCAGAGATTGTAATACAGGGAGATAAATCCACGTCCTGACCCATGTCTTGTGTCTTTTTCAGGTTGATTGTTAGCCCAAAGTCTTGGCAGGCCTTGCTAAAACAGTCCATAAGTTGTTGAAGGTCTTTGGCAGCATGAGCAGTAATGGCAGCATTGTCAGCGAAGAGGAAATCTCGTAAGCATTTCAGCTGGACTTTAGACTTTGCTCTCAATCTACATTGATTAAAGAGTTTTTCTTCTGATCTAGTCTGGAGATAGATACCATCTGTTGCAGTTCCAAAAGCATGTTTCAGCATGACAGCAAAAAAGATCCCAAATAAAGTTGGCACAAGGACACAGCCCTGCTTCACTCAACTTCAAATGTCAAAGGAATCTGACATTCAAAACTACAGTGCCTTTCACTACCATCAAAAACTACAGTGCCTTTCATTTCCTCATGAAAGGACCTAATGATGTTAAGAAGCTGAGGTGGACATCCAATCTTGGAGAGAATTTTATAAAAGCCATCTCTACTAACAAAGTCAAAAGCCTTCATAAATCATAACAACATTCCGTATTCAAGGACTTTTGCCTGCGTCTGATAGAGACTGCCTGAAGATTGTATCTGGTGGAGTGTGAAGAGTTGATTGGACAATGTGATGACCTTGTGGGTGTCGGGCAGGGCTGTGAACTCTTAGCTGGGTGGGGAAAACCTGAAAGCTTTCAGATTCGGGTTTCCCAGATGTGCCAAGATGACATCGCTAATAAATTGGAACTTCGAGGAACCTCAGGTCTCAGCGCTTTATTTTGTTGAGGATGTACCTTGGAACCCTGACAGTAAGCATTGATCAGAGTTTGCATTGAAGGAAAAAAAATCCTGAGCAGTTTAATTTATAGGTCTGAAACATCAGCAAGATTATAGCTGATTAAGTCTGTGTGTCTACAACATTAAAACAACAAGGTAAACATATCAAGAAAGCAGATGGTTAAAGAATGGCATATTATCTGGTGTTATTTACAAGCTATCATGATTAATTGCTAAAAATGAAAGGTCGCATTGAGGTTCCTATTCCTGCTGTGAATACATATGAAGTTATAAATAAGTCTATCCTGATAGTGGTTGCTGTCTATGTGTCATAAAGGTGATCAACTGTCCCTGTGAACTATGACAACGTGTGCAGCATGTCACTGGAAGTATCAGGTGGTGTGCAGCTTCTGGGCTATATTCTCACCTTCAGTGATATGAAGTTTACATTTTTCCATAAGTAGAAAGATATCTGGCTATTAATACATTCTAATTATGCCTTACCAGTGGCAAGGAAATCCAGGGCCACGTTTAGTTCTTCTAAAGTTGGTTTACTATCAAGCTTCTCCAGGACAGGCAGGCACTCAATGTTATTTAATGCTTCTTCAGTTACCATGTTTTCTCTGGAGTATAACTCAGAGTAATGTTGCACCCAGCGTGCCATCTGCTGTGTTCGGTCCTGGATAACCTCACCTGTAGCGGACTTCAGAAGGGCAGATTTCTTCTCTGTTGGACCTAAGGCGTGCTTGATGCCATCATACATCCCCTTGATATTGCCTGTGTCAGCTGCTATCTGAACCCGCGAGCAAAGCTGCAGCCTATAATCGTTAGCACATCTCCTAGCGATGTGGATTTTGCTACGAGCAGCTTGCAGAACCTGCAGGTTGCGCTCACTGGAACAGGCTTTATATGCAGTTAGATCTTTCCTTTTTTCCTTGATGGCTGGCATCAGCTTTTCTGAATGGGCTTCAAATCAATCTGCTGTCTTTCTGATCTCCTTACCATATATTGAGAAAGCAGTATTATAAACAGCATTCTTGAAATATTTCCATTGTTCAGTTGCATTTGCTTCAGCTGGGCCTTCCTTAAGTGCTTGTGCAAATTCCTCCACTTGCCCTGATTGCAGGTCTTGTTGATGTCAATTTGTGGTCTTCCTTCTTCGAGTGATGCAATCTCTTTACTTGCAGGGGGTTTTTTTGAATTTTTTAAAAACATAAACATAAAATACATCTTTTCAAAATGAAGCATTGATCTGGTCATAAATTGGTACAAATCACTAACAAATTTTAATTTTTAATTAACACAACTTAATATTTTGCTCAATTATTTCCCTAAATTCTGTCTATCTAACAATGCCATTATCCCAAAAACCCGTTACTTAAATCTTTAAATCCTAACCAAATATCATTTCATTTTTCTTTTTCTTTTTATTTAGATGAATGTATTTTAAAAGTATAAATCATTACAATTGTTATAAGCATTTAAACAATATTTTCACTGTTGCTCCCAATATAACCATCTTCATTGCTGCTTATCCCAACATTATCATCCTAATTTTAATTATTAACCCCAACATAATTATCTTATTTTTAGTGCTAATCCTAGCACAATCATCTTTATTTTAACTGTTTATCCCAACACATCATCTTCATATTCATTTTATCATCTTCATTTTACTGTTAATCCCATCATAATCATTTTATTTTTACTGTTAATCCCAGCATAATCATCTTTGTTTTTGCTGTTAAACCCAGCATAATCATTTCATTTTTACTGTTAATCCCAGCATAATCCTCCTTATTTTTGCTCTCATACCCAGCATAATCATTTTTATTTTTGCTGTTAATCCCAGCATAATCATCTTAATTTTACTGTTAATCCCAGCATAATCTTCCTTTTGTTGTTACCATCCATCTATACATTATTTATTCCCAGTTAATCATATTATCATTATCTTTTTTTATGACAATTTAACATTGAGACATAGTTTTTTCTTCAAATACATCTTTGTATGCATTTATGAATCTCTTTTAACATAATTTATTTCTCTTACATTCTAATTTCCATCAGTATTTCAATTATATATCTATAACATATTCTTCTCATATTCCTATTCATCCATATTTATCTATAAGAACCTCCTTTTTATTATTACTATCCGCCTATACATTGTTTTTCCATTTTTAATCACATTGTTTTAATCTTCTTTTCCTTTTTCCAGCCGTGTATACCTTATTTCTTCATGTTCTCACCTACTAGCATATATTCCATTTCATCTTCAGATTTTGTCTTCCATGTATCATTTTAATTCTTTTTCTTACTTTTATTCTGGATAAAATGTATCAAGTTTTTCCTTCTCTTGTTCCTGCACCAGATCCTTCTCTTATTCCTGTGCCAGTTTTTAAAGTTGTTATTATTCCAATTGTAAGAGTTCCATTATAGTTTCCCTTTCTTTTCACCAAAGTCAAGTTGCCTGCAGACAAGAAGAAAAACATCCTCCACAAAATCCCATGGCTATTATCTGTAGAGTTCACAATTTTCCATACCAAAAAACAAGTTATAATGTTCCTTTTTGAACCAGAAGATGTCTCTCTACAATCCACAATTTCCATTAGTCATGCAAGTATCCGTTTTGTTTCAATTATACTGTATAACAGCCCAACTTGATTACTCTTCTTCTTCTTTTAATTTTAAAAATATGAAATCTTCTTTTTAAAAGTCCAGCTCAAATTTTAAAACTCTGTCCAATCTTTTCATCATGTCTCAAAATTTAGTTTTTTCAATTGGTTCTGTTCAAAAATTACTTGTTTATTGGATCTTTGTCTCTTTAAAGTTACATTTTAAACTTTCCATTGCCCCTTTGTTGTACAGCTGCTGTTTTATGGCTAGGGATCTTATGGTTAAAAATATTGCTCTAAGTGATGTTACAAGCCTAGGTTGGTTGTCACTCACCCAGCTTCAAAGAGCTCTGTTTCTATCCACTTTCCTCCTGCACATCTCTTAGCCCAGTTGTCCCAGCTTCGTGGCACCCACCATGGCTGCCACCCCCTGCTGCCGACTCACAGAGGGTTCCGTCTGACCTCCGAGGAACTTGCCTGTTCCTCTTGGTCGTCCGAGGTGCCCCTCTTTCTTCCCTGTCCCTGCAGGATGGTTCCAGTCCAAAGACCCATCGGCAGCAGTTTGGCAGCCGGGGTTTTCGCGGAGCTCATCAGAGCCCGCTATTTCCCCGACTGTCTCACTGCGACGCCAAACCGGAAGTCCCATTACTTGCAGTTTTATTCTGCTGCACACCAAGGAGTGGTCTGTATTGCAATCAGCACCCTGATAGCTGTGTGTGATTGTAATATTGGGGAGGTTGGCATGCCTAGTAAGACTCAAGTTGAGCTGGAGCCAATGCTTCGATCTTGGATGTCTCCAAGAAACTCTGTGTTGAGGCTTTGTTTTAAAGTATGTATTGCTAACGCAAAAACCGTAATAACAGCAAAACCCCAGCAGGCTTTGGCCATTTTCGTTCATCTTTGAAATGCTGAACTGACCTAGACAGGTGGGCCAAGAACTATAATCAGCTCCAACTCTGTCATTAAACAGTGGTTCTTTCTCAGGGATTTTCTTGATAGTAACAGCCAGATTCTTGTAAAATTTATCTTTGGATTCTGCTGAAGATGGATCGTGTTGGTGCATATGCATTGATAAGAGTAGCCAGCCCTGCTGATGAGTGGAGCTGCATGGACAAAATTCTTTCACTCCCTGCAGCAGGTGGAATAATAAATCCTAGCAGGGTGTTTCTGACTGCAGAGCCAACCCCATATTCCCTAGACTTGTTTGATGGTTTTCTTTGCCAGAAGAATGAGAAGTTTCTGTCCTTAATAGATCCTGAGTCTGACAGCCTTGTCACTTGAAGGGCAACAATATCCATCTGCAGTCTGCTCAGCTCCATGTCTATGACAGCTGTCTTATGTACGTCATCTATTTCTTGTAAATCGTCTGAAAGACTAGGGGTCATTGTCCGAACATTCCAAGTGCCCAACTTTAGGGCTAAAGTTTTCTTATGTTTGTTGCATGGTGCAAAGTTATCAATCTGCTTGTTGGCTTTGACCCTAAACCCCATGCACCATGTGTGGCTCGCAGACTGTGGCGGGGCAGCACCTTACTGGCTGGGGGCTGCCCAGCTTAAGATGAGTGGTAGCTGCCCAATGAGGTTCGATGACCTCTCCCACCGTCGAAAGTGGCCCCTGGTATCACGCTCTATGCCAATTGAGCAAAGACTTATAACCGGTAACTGCCACTTCCCGTGTTGTTTCAATGCTGTATGCAAAGCTGGAGTGTCCTCTTCAGTGCACAAAGCCTGGGTATATTAATATAGACTGTTACCCAAGCAGCAGATTCCCCCCCTCTCCACGTTGCTGGAGTGTTTAGAGTTTAGAGTTTATTGGATTTCTATGCCACCCTTCTCCCAGGGGACTCAGGGTGGTGTACAGCCACATTAAAACACATGAATTTATAATGAGGCCCTAACAGAATCCAAAATTCCAGAATCATGGAGAGAGGCGTATATTACTCTCCTCCAAAAAGAAGGAGAAGACCCAAAATTAATTAAAAATTATAGACCGATCTCCCTCCTGAATACGGACTACAAAATCTATATGGGTATCTTAGCAGGAAGGCTAAAAATAATTTTGAATAAATTAATACACAGTGATCAAAATGGATTCCTCCCTGGGAGGCAAATCAGGAATAATACAAGGATGATAATAGACATATTGGAATACTATGAGGAACACCTGAACAAAGAAATGGCATTGGTCTTTGTCGACGCCCAAAAGGCATTCGACAATCTTAATTGGCAATTTATGAAACAACAAATTATCCAAATGGAATTCGGATCAAATTTTGTCAATACGATATCCACAATTTATCAAAAACAAAAGGCTAACATATTACTGAATGGAGAATTAACTAAGGCTTTCCAAATTAGAAAAGGGGTCCGACAAGGGTGCCCTCTATCCCCACTTTTATTTATTTTAGCACTAGAAGTACTCTTGAGAAAGATTAGGAACAATAATGAAATAAAGGGTTTGACAATCAGAAAAGAGATATATAAGACAGGCATTTGCAGATGATGTGGTATTAATCATGGAAGAACCATTAGAATCAGGCACTAAAATTTTGGAAGAATTGGGCAATTACGGGGAGGTAGCAGGCCTTAAATTAAATAAATCCAAAACTAAATTATTAACAAAAAATATGACGGAGGTAAGGAAAAAAGTACTGGAAGAATCAATGGAGATCCAAACCGCCAAGAAGGTAAAATACCTGGGGGTCTGGATTTCATCAAGGTGCTCAGCTCTCAGAGAGGATAATTATTTACCATTGATTAGAAATATTAAACAGGATCTGGAAAAGTGGGGAAGACTACAGATATCATTATTAGGTAGAATCGCGGCAATAAAAATGAGCATATTACCCAAGTTATTGTATCTATTCCGAACGGTCCCTGTTAAATTAGATAAAAAAAATTTTTGGAGCTCAATAGCATCATCAGGAAATTTATTTGGGAGGGAAAGAAACCAAGAATAGCAATTAGGAATTTACAGGACAAGAAGGAAAGAGGGGGTTTCGGATTACCTAAATGGGAGTTATATCAAAAAGCTGCAAACCTAGTATGGCTGAAAGATTGGGCAACCCTGAGAAATAAAAGACTGTTAACTTTAGAAGGGTATGATCTCCAGAAGGGTTGGCATGCATATCTCTGGGATACTGGGAAGAAGATAAAAACTTAATCCATAGACATAAAATAAGGGAGATCTTGATACAAATATGGGGAGAGATGAGACAGAAGCACTATAGGAAAATTCCGAGATGGCTTTCCACCATGGAGGCTATAATATATCCAAATATATTAGAAATGGGTAAAACGGTCAGATACAATGAATTATTAGACGGGGGAGGGAATCTTAAAACAAGGGAAGAATTGATGGAACAAGGTATTTCTATAGACTGGTGGCCATATAACCAAATTAAATCTAGATATAAAAAAGATAAGGAGGAATTTGGCATTGAAACGAGCATAAATGGATTTGACAAGATATGGATGGGTACGGACGACAAAATTCTAGCTAAATTATATAATTACTTATTGGAGTACGATATGGCAGAGGAAGTAGTTAAAGAACCGATGTTAGCATGGGCCAAAAATATAGGACAGAATATAAATCTGAATGAATGGGATTCAATATAGAATAATAATCTTAAAATGACAAAGGCGACGGCTTACAAGGAAAACCAATACAAGCTGTTTTATAGATGGCATATGGCCCCAGCTAGGATAGCGAAGATCTACCCCAATTCGAGCCTTAAATGTTGGAAATGTGACCATCAGCAGGGTACTTTCTATCATTGCTGGTGGACATGTAATCAGGCACAAAAATTCTGGAGGATGATATGGATGTGGATTAGAGAAATAATAAAAGAAAATTTTGATTTCGAACCAAAAGCCTTTCTCCTGGGAATTTTGAAAACTGAATATGCAAAAAAGAAAAAGTATTTAATTATACATATTCTGACAGCCGCTAGAATTTCCTTTGCCCAGTATTGGAAAGAAAAACAAATACCACCTCAAGAACATGTTATTGGAAAAATATTGGAGTGCGCCGAAATGAACAAATTGACTTCAGAAATTAATGACAGAGAAGATTCGGAATTTTATAGCGTGTGGGACATGTGGTACGAATGGATGGGGAAAAGAAATAAAGAAGGAAATAGAGATTAAATATTAATTAATTAACAAAATCTATATGAATAGTATTATATTTAGTCTTAGAGAGTTGAGCACTATTATCTTTAAGTGTTTTGAAATTAAATCTAGCTTTAAGAAACAATATCAAATAAAAGACAAGTAATAATGCATGTAGATGTATATATGTATATAATTGCACCAATGAACCGAAAATGTACCGAATGTATCACTATATGTTATAATAAAAATCAAATAAAAACAAAAACAAAAAAAACCCAACACATGAATTTATAAAATTTAAAACCAATTAAAACAAATATATAAAATTTGGCCCTCAAATTAAAACACACATACACCCACTTAAAATTCATATTAGGCCAGTCCGGCTTGCTGAAACAGGAAGGTCTTTAGGACACAGCGAAAAGTACGCAGGTCGGGGCTAAGATGAAGCTTTAGGGGCAGCTCATTCCAAAGGGCTGGTGCCCCCGCAGAGAAGGCTCTCCCCCTGGGTGTCACCAGTCAGTTCAATGGAACAACAGAGCTGATACAATTAGTTCCAGCTATGTCACAGAAGCTATCAGAACGTGATTGTACACAATCATGAACTGTTTCCAGGAGTCCTGTTCTTGAAATGACTCCTGAAGCCTTTTCCAGTAGTAGATATAGCCACAAGGCAGTGGAGGTTTGTAATCAGAGTTTCCCTTCTCCTAGAAGATGGTTCTCCCGTTTTATCTGCCATTGGGGCATAAAGCCCTCTTCTGCCATCAAAAACTGTTGACCCCCTTCTCCTGTAACCCTGGAAAGGGGCCCTTACAAGGTGCTACCAGCCAGGCCAGCTGGACCAAGGTGGGTTGTTTTTTTTTTTTTAGGGAGGTATTACTCCTCTAGCACTCCTCATCTCGACAGGGAAGGGATTTTTTAATATGTTTAATATGTTTTCTCGAGCAGGAGCCGAAGAGTTCCTGGTGCTGTTTTCTGCAGCGGTTTTCTTGCCGCTGCTGCTGCCATTTTACCTCCATACAGGAACAGGTAATATTCGGCCGATGAGTGCATCTATATAATATTCTTTAATTTTTCCAAGCAGTATTAGTAAACTGTATTACAAACTAACTGTATTAATTTGTTCTTAACATTCTAACAAATAACATAGTGCTTTATAATGGTACTTATATCATAGCTATCATATGAACTCAAGTGATCTAAATGACACTGTGTCATAATCAGCAACCTTAGCTATTTTTGAAATTTGCTTTTCTAATTCAGGAACTATTTGTCCAGACATAGAGTCCATATTTATATTTTAATCCCTTTTTTGTTTTCAGGTGATATCTATTCCTAGCCACACTGTTATGTTTACCTAACGTGACTGATGCAGCATACAGTGTAAACATTTCCAACTGATTTATATCCAAATTATTCAAAGGTTTCACATAGAACTATTTATTACTGGGATTATTGAAGTGCTATCATATACTGTTAATATTACAACTGCAGCACATATTTTCATGATTGAAATTGCCCAAATTCTCTCATTTTATGTACAAAACCAATATACTGTATTTGTTACAAATATATCCGGTATCATCAGTTATCAGCATTTGAAATGTAGGCTTGCATAATTCATTAGAGTATTTAACATTTAAGAGTAGAATGTACGTATTCAATTAACTCAGATGCTTAATCCTTATACCTTTCCAGCTGCTTGAAATACTTAAATATTTTTCAGCATGGTTGTTGAATATTGTAACAGTAATAGATTTACTTCGATAAATATTTCCAGTTAAATTTGAGAATATGTGGTTTTATGATTTAGTCATTCTTACAAGCTATAGATTCTTTAAAAGATATGCAAATAGTGATTTTTGCAAACAGTATTGTATCATGCATTTGTTTATTATTTTCCTCCAGAGAATTCTCAAGCAATGTTATAAAGAAAGATCAAGTCTTGTTGAAAACTTGGGGGGGGGGAAGGGAAGGGAGGAAGACTTTAGCAAGTCCATATACTTCCTTATTCAAAAACCTCTGCTACATTTCCTTATAAGTTACATGGTAGGCAACCGTGAATAAATAAATACTTCAGCAAATGGTAGCAGCTGCTGAAAGGGGAGCATAGGCAGAAGAGCAAGTAGCTCTGCAGCCTAATGGTTAGACAGATAAGCAAACAAACTCAAGGACTGAGGTGAAAATGTGCAATCAGCAGGGCTTTATGGGTACATACTGCACAGGAGGGAGAGAACCAGGCCTGTGTGTGACTAAGAGAAAAAGTGATTGACCCCATGTGCTATTTTAGAGGTTGTCTATCTTTTCTATATAGATACAAAATTCTGGACACAATGAAGTCAATGCATAAACTCAGTTTATGGGAAAAGTTCCTGGAGATATATTCTGCTGTGTGCAAATTGGAAATTACTGCACTGAAGAAAACCAACAACTACTTTTAAGATTTAAGCTGCTGTTTTATAATTGCATGGCTTACAAGAAGAATTTAACCTCCCTGCCCTGCACTTGCTTCTTTGCCCTTTTATCTTTCCTTCTCTGCAAAAACATGGAGTTAATTATTACTAATTTAACATGTATTTTCCTTTGTAGTGCTAAAGATATTCCTGCCATTTCTAGCTATCCTTTACAAGACAGAAGGAGTACTTTCTATGATGGTTAGATATCTGGCATGTGTTTTTATTGAATGCTGATTTTTGCTACATTTCTTCTTTTCCAGGTACAACTGGTCACAATAAGTGATTGTTAGAACAATGGCAGACTAATTTTTCAAAATGCATTCCAGTTTTCACTTAGTAATTTGTCTTAATAACAATTTTCTGATAAAACAAGCTTTTGGGATTCCCCAATCATGAAGAAACAGAAAACAGAATGCAATTCAAGTCTCCAGTGGCAAACACATCTGATATTTGCATATATAGATTATAATGTTTATAATTAACTTCCCAAACCAATTGTGTGTCTTGAATCATTCTAATTCCTTCTGCCTTTTTGCCTCATTGATAAATCTGGTCACATTTGATGGTTCTAAACTGGGGGTTTAAATATGGTAACAAAACCAAACATGACAATGGTTCATTAAAATAAAACGTAAAAACAGAAAATCCTATTTGGCCTTAGCAGGCATTTTATCTATATACTATTTAGATCTGAATTGACAACTCTGAATATTTCATGTTACTACCTTAATTCCAATGAATAATATTTGATAGTATGAGCAACATTGAATGTATTAACTTTTTTAATATAAATGTCCATAGTCACTATTAAATATATGAAATGGGAAATCTGCTTTGCTTTTGTTTCATATAATTTTTTTTAATATCGAAGCCACTGAATTAGTATGTATATAATTTCCAGGTCAAACCACATTAATTGTCTTTTTCTCTTTGCTATTCACTTTTTAAAATATCATTCATATCTCTCGTTTATTTAGTATAAAAATATTGAAATCCATTTTAGTGATCTTTTAATCTATTTTTGCCTTAATCAAGACTCCAAGATTCTTTTTTGAATTGAGAAAATCACTGTTGGTCCAGTAGTAGCATGTAACAGCATCAGCAAAACCAATTTAGCTTTAATTTTTAAAATAGATATATGTGTTTTTAATCTACTTGGAATGTGTGGTGTAGGAACACAGACGAGAAGCCAAACTTCCAGCAGCAATGTTTATTGCAGATAATGACTCAGTAAAACCAACATGCAATTTCTGACTGACAGCCCCTTTTAAAGGAAAACTGTCAGCCTTTAACCAATAACTTTAAAATATGTCCCACACTTGCATGGCAGAAGGAAAGCCTCTGCTCACACCTGCGCAGACATAACAGTACTATTACTACATTTAAAACTGAATATCTTATGAGCTGCCTTCTAGAGCTATCAGATAATCAGGTAATCAGCTGATACTAAAAATGCTCAGAGTCATATAACTAGGCTAGAACTGAAACTAGATTTGAAGGGGATCTTTTCCAAAGAGTAGGGGAAGGAAACCCATTCTCTAATGTTTTGCAGGATGTGAAAAAATATTTTTTTAAAAAAGTATTGAATAACAAATAGATATTTAGAGCGATCAATACATTGTTACTTAATGAGAAAATGAAAACCTTTATTTTAATACTTTAATCATTTGTATGCCACATAAGGCTCAGGATAAACATGGCTTAGTTGGATGAGTAGTTCTAAGTTGCTTCTCTCTTTGATTAGTTCCCACCCATTGCTTCTTGTCCTACATTCAGGTGCTTTGGAGAATAGCTTGACTCCCTCTTCTTTGTGGCAGCCCCTGAGATAATGGAACACTGCTATCATGTCTCCCCTAGTCCTTCTTTTCATTAAACTAGACATACCCAGTTCCTGCAACTGTTCTTCATATGTTTTAGACCCCTAATCATCTTTGTTGCTCTTCTGTGCACTCTTTCTAGAGTCTCAACATCTTTTTTACATCGTGGTGACCAAAACTGAGTGCAGCATTCCAAGTGTGGCCTTACTAAGGCATTATAAAATGGTATTAAGTTTTGAAAGAGACAAAGCAGTTCAATCTTGACAGGTTAATTTCCAATCATTGTTTCTTTCCCTGCCTTTGGTGCTTTGGAAAATAGTTTGACACCCTCAACTATTGGAACAGTGCTATCATGTTACCCCTAGTCCTTCTTTTCATTAGACTTTCATTAATCATGCCCAATTTCTGTAACCATTCTTCATGTGTTTTATCCTCCAGCCCGCTAATCATTTTTGTTCTTCTTCTCTGCACTCTTTCCAGATAATAGATAACTATTTGACAGGTAGTCTTGCTGCCTATCAAATAGATAATGTCAACTGTCTGACTAGTGAACCCAAAATAAGGAAGCACTCAGGAGATTTGAATTCCCAAAAGTAAAATTTTATTGGATACACAATATTGGTACTGAAGAAACAAAACTGCCACATTGCTGGCATCATCTTGTATTACAAATGTTTCCTCCAGGTTTGGGTTTTTAAGGGTTGGCTCAACTGCAAAAAGCCATTTGAGCTTTTCAAAGGCCACTTGGCATTCCATAATCCAATTAATGGCTGGCTTGGGTTTCATCTCCCCTCCATCCATTTTTGTTCAATGATAGGCAGAGCTATCTGTGTGAACGAGGGGATGAATTGGTGGTAGAAGTTGGGGAAGCCCAAGAAACTCTGCAGCTGCTTTCTGGTCTGAAGGGCTTCCTACTCTAGAATGGCCTTCACTTTCTGGGGTCCTTCTCTACCCTCTCACTGGACACATGGTACCCCAGGTATTCTAAACTGGTTTTGTAGAAATCACACTTGGATAGTTTAGCATAGAATTTAGTTTTCAATAGTTTTCTTAGCACTTCTCGCACTAACTTCACATGGTCTTCCATTGTCTCAGAATAAATGAGGATGTTGTTCAGGAACACTAACACCCACTTATACAGGTGCTCATGTAGTACTTCATTGATTAGTTGCTCATGTAGTACTTCATTGATTAGTACTGCTGATACTCCCTGCAGCCCGAAAGGCATCACCTGGAATTGGAAACACCGTAAAGGACAATTGAAAGTGGTTTTCCACTCATCACCTTCTTTTATTCTCACTTGATAATACGCTTCTCTCAAGTACAGCTTGGTGAACACCCTTCTCTTGCCTAGGTATCCCAGCATGTCCTTCATAAGGAGGAGGGGGTAAATGTTTTCCACATAGACACTATTGATTTCCCGAAAATCCACGCATAATCTCAAAGACCCATCTTGCTTTGCTTTGAAGAGTACCAGAGCTGCCATTCTAGATTTTGCTGTTGAATGAAACCCCTAGCTAGATTTTTATTCATGAAGTTTCTGAGCTCCTCCATCTCTCTTGGGGTCATTGAGTATATCTTTTGTTTGGGCAATTTGGTCCCTGGCCGTATTTCAATGGCAGTCAGTAGGGCGATGGGGAGGGAGTACATCTGATTCTCACTTGCTGAATGCTTCAAATGGATTCTGAAATTCCTTTGGGATGGCTGTCTCAGCTAATGCATTGACAAGCTCTATCTTTCCCCTTCCCACCAATGGTGTTTTGCTACCTTTGCATGTTGCTCCTATGCATTGCAATCTGCCTGCTTTACTCCCCCAGCACCAATTGTTGTCTTTCCAGTCAATGGCTGGATTCCACTTCTTCAGGAACATCATCATCAATATCATAGTTTCTGCCATTTTCAGGGCTACTTTGAACTAGATAGTTTCCTTCTGGCTCCCTGTTTTCAGGCTGCAGGGCTGGGAAATTGGCTGCTTGATGACCTTCTTTCCCACATTGGAAGTAGGCTCCTGGAAGGTGCCACGGGCTCTCCTTTGGGATGGCCGGAGGGGCTGTTGGTCCCTCGTGTGTTGGCAGGTGTCTCTCTTGACCTTGTCAGGCGTGACCCTCATGTGCCATGTGCTGTCGGTACTCTAACAGGTCTAGCTCCATTGTGATTGCTAGCTAGTACCATACCCCTAGGTCATCTGAAATCCCTTGGGGCAGGCAGTTTTGATACAGCTCTTTGTTTAGTCCATCTCGGAAGTGGTAAACCAGCAATCATTCTGGCCATCCTCTCAGCTTCCCAGCCAGACTGTGGAACTCCTGAATATATTCAGTTATTGGCTTATTCCTCTGTCTTATGGTGCAGATGCAGGATTCTGTCCAGCGAGCTCATGCAGGGTCACCGAATCTGGCTTGAAGCTCCTCCAGGAAGGCATCCACATTCCTCAGCTCTGGTGCTCTTTCATTGTGGAGGTACAGCACCAGGGGTGAAATCCAGCAGGTTTTGATAGGTTCTGGAGAACCAATAGTTGAAATTTTGAGCAGTTTGGAGAACTGGTAGCGGAAATTCTGAGTAGTTTGGAGAACTGGCAAATACCACCTCTGGCTGGTCCCAGAGTCGGTGGGAATGGAGATTTTGCAGTATCCTTCTCCTGCCATGCCCACCAAGCCATGCCCACCAAGCCACACCATGCCCACCAAGCCATGCCCAAAGAACTGGTAGTAAAAAAAATTAGATTTCACCACTGTACAGCACCCAATCTTCCACTTTGTCTTCTAGATTCAAAGTGATGGCATTCACATGGTCCACTTCATCTGGGTACATTGCCTTATATCGCCTCAAATAGTTCCACAACTGGTTCAGGATGTAAGCTATTTTCTCCAGCCACCCATCAAACATGGCTTTTAGAGGCAGGGGCTCCCGGTCATCCTGAACCAGTAAGTAGCCCAGTTGCAGCCCCACCACTTGTGGGACTGCTTGAGCTTGGGCTCCTGCTACTGCAGAGTTCCCCTGGGCTTGTCCCACATCTGCAGGAGGGATGGCAACTCCCCCTGGGGTAATCCCAGCTCCCTGGGCCACAGTCTGCAGCCGTCCAGGTCTTCCATTTCTTCCCTTGAGTCATAGCAACTCTGGGTGGGACCAAGCGGATCTTGACTGCCTTCTTCACTCCACTTGGCCTCCGCATCTTCAGGTCAAGACAAATGTATATGGCCATGACTCCTTCCTCATGCACTGGCAGCTGCTCTGTCCTCTATGCTTTCACCTTGGATTGGGTCATCACCATTTGCACTCCAGAGTCCACTTGGGTGGCTGCTGGTGCCTCCTGAGGAGGGAGTGATCCAGGTTTTGCTGCGGCATCAGCTTTTTGGTTCATTCCGGACATCGTTAGGTTACAACTATCTCGGAGGCATCTGAGTAGGCTGCATTGAATTAAAAGGAGCTGGTTTAGTGTCAACTATCTGACTAGGGAACCCAAAACAAGGAAACACTCTTGGGAGATTTGAATTCCCAAAAGTAAAACTTCATTGGATATACCATATTGGTACTGAAGAAACAAAACCAGCTCTTTCCCGCGCAAGTGCTTGCTTAGTTAAATAATATCTTCCTCTTCTCCTCATTCCTGGGTAATCACATTGTCCAGTTGTTGTGGCCCGTCAGAGGCCTGTGCAGTTAGTAGCTGATTCCGACAGTGAGGAGGCTGGTGTGGTGCTGCGCCAGCAGCCTGTGCAGCTGGCGCTCGAGTCAGACAATGAGGAGGCTGGAGAAGATGTGGTGCCAGAGGCAGGGATTCAGCCAGGGCCTTCAGAACCTCCAGAAGCTCCCATAAGCGAAGAGGAAGAAGAGGAGGAGCCTCTTCTCAATGCACGAGTACGCAGAGCTGTTAAAAGGCAGGAGTGGCTCCTCAGGAGGAGGTCTCCTTGAGAGTAAGGCTTGGGGCTAATCAGCCACTCCCCTAGCCTATTTAAGGAAGGATGACGACTGAAGCAATTTGCAAGAAACAACTTCATTCATATTCCTTCGCGTCTTGATTCCAGAAACATTTGATTCGGCTCTTGTTTATCTCTTGTCAGTTTTCCTGCAAATTGCTTCTGGGCATTCTGCCAACCACAGTAAGATTACGGTTATCTAAAATACTGTGCCTCAGAATTGAGTTATTATTCTTTGGATTCTTGTCGGCTGTTAATGAAGTTAAATTAACAGCCCTTGTTCAAAAAAGACTGATTTAAACTGTACTTATGTTCGAACAACTACTAAGAAAGCTCATTAGTAGTCTTTAATTAATAAACTAAGGTTTGTACAGACTTTGTGTGTGCTGCGCTCTTTGGGGTCCATAGCTGGGGCAGAACACCAGTTATGAGATGTTCTTTTGTTATGGGAACAGTCCATTTGTTTCTCAAGCACTTGCACCGGTGACCTTGATGGCTTCAATGCTCTCACAATCTCTGTGTACATTCTCAGCATTCCATTTCCCCCGTACCTCCCCCCCAATTCATTGGCAAGTTTATTTATTTATTTATTCAATTTATATGCCGCCCCTCTCCGAAGACCCAGGGCATTGAACAGCATTAGGATTTGAAAGAAGCAACGTGATTTAGTTTTGACATATTAGTTACCTATAGTAAAAAAAAAAAAAATGGTAACTTTGGATGTTTTAGGAAGAAAATCTGTATACCTGACATTGACCATTTTTGTTTTTTGTGTTTGCTTGAAAGCTACACTAGTGCTGTGTCCCACTGTTAGTAACTTTATCTTAATGTGCTGCACAGCTGGATACATCTTGAAAGTCCTATGCAAGTTAAGGGAATGTTAAATATTTCAAAGCTTTACTGTCACTCTTTTGTTTGAATTTATTTCAACTAGAGAAGAAAAAAGGTGTATGGACTCATCCTTCCTTTTGCACAGTGTCAATTGCTATTCTGATTATGTTTTGCCTATGCTCCAAAGTGGAAAAAACAAGCTGTAATTGCTTTCTGTCCCTCCATCATGTTTCTCCTTCAGCTCCATGACATGACAGCTGCTCCTAAAAGTGGAGCATCAGCTCTTTCAATTTTTCTTTTCTGTATCAAGGGCTGTCCCTATCTGACTTTTTGCACTGCTGGGTGCTGTCACTCACTGAAATCAAAACTTGACATGTCATTCTTTCCAAGGAGAAATACTGCATTTTCTCTCTTTAAAGTAGCTGCTAGGCTACCTTCAAAAGCATAACTGCATATCTTTATTTCTTTCTGATATTGTTCCATGTTCTTGGCATATCAAAATGCTATATTACTTCAACTTTAGCATGAATGTGATAGGCATATTGAAATACTTGATTGTCTGTTTCTTAAATAAGAAATAACACTGAGGAGTATAGGGTCTTTTAAAATGGAAATGAAAGGGATATTTCTAGTCAAAAGCAAATATGAAATAATTTTGATAATGTAACAATGCAAAGATGTTAATTGTCCTTCCCACTCAAAAATATTAGTATCTCTTTTTTTTATTAAAAAGTTTTACAGAAGGTTTACATGTTTGCCCCCCTTCCCTACCACCCTCCCCCCACCCCTTCCCCTTCCCATCCGCCCACCTCCCCCCCCTTCCCAGAACAAATTACAGGATATAACATTCAACAATCATAATCCATCCTAATCTAAATAATTATAACATTCAGCATCTCTTATTCCTTCAATTCCCTAATTACCCTGCTAACTTAATTACCTAAAAACACGCCAAATAGCTACATATTTATTCATAACCTATCCGCAACTTCTTATTCCGGTATTTACTTTGGATATAATCTATCCATCTTCTCCAGTCCCTTAAATATTTTTCATTTGAATGTTCCTTCAAGTACGCTGAAATTTTTGCCATCTCCGCTAGGTTTGTTACTTTCATTGTCCATCCTTGGATTGTAGGTAAATCTTACTTCTTCCAATACTGTGCCACCAACAATCTTGCTGAAGCTATTAAATTCAAAATCAAATTAGTTTCTATAACCGTACAATCTGTAACTATACCCAGCAGAAACAACTGTGGTATAAATTTTAACCTCTTTTTAAGAATATTTTGTAAAATCCACCAAATTTTTATCCAGAATGCTTTAACCTTTTTACATGTCCACCAAATATGAAAGTATGTAGCATCCTCACAATCACATCTCCAATATTTTGGTTATACATTCGGATACATACAAGATAGTTTTTTTGGATCTAGATGCTATCTATAAAACATTTTATAAAAGTTCTCCCTTAAGTTTTGCGCTTGTGTAAATTTCACATTTCTTACCCATATTTTTTCCCATATTTCCATCATTATTGGTTGTTCAAAATTCTGCGCCCATTTTATCATACAATCTTTAACTAGCTCTGTTTCCGAGTCTTATCTCTATCAATATATTATACAATCTTTTTATATGCATTGAGCTTTGGTCCCTAGTTTGTTTTATTAAATTTTCATCGCTTTGTATAATACCAATTTTCTGATCTTTTCTCCATCTGGCTTGCAGTTGTACATACTGAAACCAAGTTTGAATTATTTTCTCCTCTTTCAACACATTCAAAGGTTTTAATTTTAGTATACCTCCCTCCATATTAAGAATATCTATATATGTAATTACATCCTGTCTGCTTTCTATACTCGTATTCTCTATTGCGTGCTTGGGTACTGTCCACATAGGTATCTTTTCATTTAACTTATATTGATATTTCTTCCAGACACGCAATAAAGCATTCCTCAATATATGGCTCTTAAATGCTCTATCCACCTTTTTATCATACACTAAATAAGCATGCCAACTATAAACCAAATCATGCCCTTTAATGTTCAGAATCCTTCCATTTGTTAAATTAATCCAATCACTAATTGCTGATAAAACAGCTGCTTCATAATATAATTTTAAATTGGGCATTTTCATCCCCCCTCTTTCTCGTATATCCTGCATTATTTTCAATTTTATCCTTGGTTTCTTACCTTGCCATACAAATTTATTAATACCTTTCTGCCATTCTTCCAGGTTGGCATCCTTCTTTAGTATTGGTATCATTTGAAAGAGGAATAAAAACTTGGGTAAAACATTCATTTTTATAACTGCTATTCTACCTAACAAGGACAATTGTAATTTTTTTCATTTATCAATTTCAACTTGTATTTTATGCCATAACAACTCATAATTATATTTATACAGTTTCCCGTTAGAAGGTGCAATATAAACACCTAGGTATTTAACTTTTTTAACTATTTCACATCCCGTTATCCTTTGTAACTCCTCTTTTTGATTTATTGTTATATTTTTAACTATCATCTTTGTTTTTCCAATGTTTATTTTAAACCCAGACACTTGACCATACTGTTTAATTATATCCATCAGAACCTTTGCTGATTCCACTGGTTGAGTTAAGGTCACAACCAAATCGTCTGCAAATGCCCGTACCTTATATTCATAATCTCTAACTTTAATTCCCTCTATCTCATCTATATTACGTATTCTATTCAACAACAGTTCTAAAGTTAATATAAATAATAATGACGATAAGGGGCATCCCTGCCTCGTACCTTTTTCAATTTTGAAAGTTTCTGTTAAACTGCCGTTAACAATTATCTGAGCTGTCTGTTCTTGATATATTGTTTTTATAGATTGCATTTCCCAAATTGCATCCTATAAACCATTCTCAATAAAAATTGCCAATCCAATCGATCAAAAGCTTTTTCTGCATCTAAAAATATAAGCACCGCAGGGATTTGGTTGTTCCTTTCCAAATATTCCAATATATCAACAATTTGTCTTACATTATTTTTCATTTGCCTCCCTTGTATGAAACCAGATTGATCAGCATGAATCATTTTTTGCATTATTGACATTAACCTATTTGCCAATATCTTAGCAAATATCTTATAATCTGTATTCAATAATGATTCTTTGGGTGTGTCAAATCTTGATCTTCTTTTGGAATTAATGAAATAAAGGCTGTTTTCCATGAAGGTGATACCCCTTGTCCCAACTGTATTCTGTTAAACAATTCTTTAAGAGGTACAACCATTTCCAATTGTAGATATTTATAATACACAGCCGTTAATCCATCCATACCAGGAGCCTTGCCAATTTTTAACTGTTTAATTGCTAGGAGGATCTCCTCCTCTGTTATTAATTGGTTCAACCGTTCTCTTTGTTCCTCTGTGACTATAGGAATATTCTGTCTATCCAAATATCTCTCTATATCTACACCTTGTATTTTATCTGCAGTATATAATCTTGTGTAAAATTCTAAAAATGCCTTTTTAATCATATTTTGGTGATAAACCTCTTTACCTTTATACTCTATTTTCTCTATGGTACGAGATTTTTGTTTTTTCCTCAGCATGTATGTCAACCATCTACTTGGTTTATTTGCATTACAAAAGGTATTATGTTTAACATATTGTAAATTAGTTGCCACTTGATCTGAGAGCATCATATTAAACTGTCCTCGTAATAGGGTAATCTCTTCTTTAGTTTTCTTATCCCCTGGGTTATGTATTAACACCTTTTCTTTTTTCTTAATCTCTTCTTCTAATTCCCTCCTTTTTTCCGTCTGTCTACGCCTATATGCATTATTCATATTTATCAAAACTCCTCTCATATATGCTTTACTAGCATCCCATACCATATCCATAGATGTTCCCTTGTTCATACTGAAAACAAAAAATTCCTTCATTAATTTTTTACATTCTATTACGTTTTTCTCATATCTAAAAAGATTTTCATTTAACCGCCAAGATCTCCTAGACCTTTTCCCACACTCCAGTTCCATCCAAACTGGACTATGATCCGTTAAAATTCTGGGGCAAATCTTTCTCTTCTTTACCCTGGAAAAAAAATCATTTGTAATTAATATAAAATCAATTCTCGAAAAAGATTGATGTCTATCTGAAAAAAATGTAAAATCTTGTTCTTTGTAATTCGGTTCACACCAAATATCTCTTAATTCCATATCCTCCATCATATCGAAAAAAGATTTAGGCAGTCTCTCTCGCAATTTAGTAGATTGTAAAAGTCTTTTCTTATCAATATTGGGGTCTATTACTCCATTCCAATCCCCCATCAGCATACATGAATTATAATCCCAGTGTAATAATTTTGTATGTATCAATTCTAGCTTGGCAGACTGATGGGGGGGAAAGAGAGAGGGGATGGTTCCAGGTGTACAGCAGGTATGTGCATGCACACGCATGGGAGTGCTCATCACTCATATAAGTGGAATTGTACATGCGTGGGAGAGAGTGCCTGCCACTCATGTGGCCCTGTTCCGAATGGGCCGCGGCCTAGTGGTTGAGGTCCCCTGCCTCAAGGTGGAAAAAAAAATCACAGAATTCACATCTTGTCTGAACTCAATTTCAGAATTATTAGTTCAATATGATGGCAGATATTAAGATACTTCTTGTTTCAGGAGTTGTTTTAATAACTGTGGAGTAAGAAATATTTTAGATCAATTTTTCTTACTTGAAGCATTTTTCACAACTGAAATTGTACAACTGAAATTAAGTTTAATTTACTTCATCTTTTTTCTTTTTATTCAACTAAAGCATTTGCCATTTGAATGTTTGTTCATGATTCTAATGAATCAATCTGTTTTGCCCACAAACTGTGTGTGAGAGAGAAAGTTAAGGATTGAAATGAATTCTTTATATGAATTTTAAATTAATGAAGCTGAAATGTTCTAATTTTGAAAAAATAGTGGCAGGTTGTTTTAACACTCAAAATATATAAAACATTTTGTTTTGGACACCTGAGAGGATCTTCATTAAAGTTCGTTATGGTTAGTTTGCTCCTTAGATTTCATAACAGGAATTGAAACATTAATTCATACAGTATGGTTCGTTCATGTCCTACTATTGCTGTATATGTTGAGACATGATAGGGTTGTCATCATTATTAATGCTGACAAACACATAAATGTTTTTGGCAACATTCTCAATATTTTCAATTTATCAGAGCAAGTATTTTGCAAAAAGAGTCTGCTTGCAGACTTTATTGATGAAAGAAAAGACTACAAGAAAATGGGGAATGGATCTTGTTATTACTACATCCATCAAAAATAATGAAAGAAAAAAAATGAAAGGATTTTTTTAAAAATAATAATTTAAAATAATACAATAGCCCATCCACTTTTGGAGCATGATACTAAGCTTGTCACACAAAGCTCTTGAGCTGTCAGAAGCTGTTCATCCAATAATATGAATAGTTCTTTAGATATTTAGATGATAATTCATGGTAAAATAAAGCTTAATTTGTATTTTAGTATATTCTATAGTGAGTGAGACACTGGACTATTCTCCAGAATAATGTATACAACCCAATGACTGTTTTTTTGTAATAGTGATATCTCTAAAGGACCAATTATGTCACAGAAGCATATAAGCCTACTGTTATCTTCAATGATATAAGGGAGAATTGCAGATCATAGTCTGTATGTGAATATTAGAGAAAATAAATTTAGGGATTGTTTTAGAAGGAATTTTTCACTTTGGAAATATGTTTCATCATTTCTCCTGTTTGTATTGGTCTCTCACTGCCTTAGTGTAGAAGTCTATTTCCTTTCTCCTTGCCTGGGTAAAAAGCTGATATTTGTATATACTGGGAAGTAGAAAAGAATGATCATATATTATTTATACATCTGAAATAGTGTTACATGAAAATTTATGTAAAAAAAGGAGGATAGGGAATAGAAAGCAATTCATTTTATGTGAGCTGGTCCAAATAATAGGATGGGACTCAGCGGTAGGTTTCAAATTTTTTTACTACCGGTTCTGTGGGTGTAGCTTTGTGGGCGTGGCATGGCTTGGTGGGCGTAGCAGGGGAAGGATACTGTAAAAACTCCATTCCCTCCCCTCCAGGGGAAGGATACGCTAAAATCTCCATTCCCTCCCCAATCTAGGGGAAGGTTACTGCAAAATCCCCATTTGCTCCTGATCAGCTGGGACTTGGGAGGCAGAGAATACACGGGGGCAGGGCCAGACAGAATTTTTACTACCGGATTTCCAAACTACTCAAAATATCCGCTACTGGTTCTCCAGAACTGATCAGAACTTGCTGGAACCCACTTCTGATGGGAGTGATATGTACGCAAAATGTTTCTTTAAGAAAAGTGACAGTTAAAGGGAAAAAAACAGCAAAAATAAATTATTATATTAATACCTTTATTTTCAGGGCAGATATTATATTTTATTATAACCCATATGCTGTAGAAATTGAATAAGTAAGTAAGTAAGTAAGTAAGTAAGTAAGTAAGTAAGTAAATAAATAAATGCGATGGTCCAAGCATGATTGCCTTTTATTTTGTTATTTAACCGCCTACTACCACCAATAGCCTCCCACCGGCCAGTACGCTCTCATAGAGAGGGGCTCCTCCGGGTGCCGTCGGCCAAACAGTGTCGACTGGTGGCCCCCAGGGGGAGAGCCTTCTCTGTGGGGGCACCTACTATCTGGAACGAGCTCCCCCTGGAGATACGAAGGATCCCGGATCTGCGCACCTTCCGCCGTGCTCTAAAGACCTTTTTATTTCATCAGGCGGGCCTGGCCTAACTTTTCTCCCTCTTTTTAAACAATTTTAATATTTTAACATTTTTAATATCTTTAATACTTAAAGTCTAAATTGGTTTTAAATTGATTGGGATTTTAACCTGTCTCGGCCAAACTATTTAATTCGATTTTATTTCTGCTTTTTAAATTTTGTATGTATGTATTTTATTGTTGGCTGTTCACTGCCCTGAGTCCTTCAGGAGTAGGGCAGTATACAAATCAAATAAAAGTAAAAGTAAAGTAAAAATTAACTCACTCTGTTGATTTATTTTCCCATGTGCACCAGTAATTCAGAAAAATATGATTAGTTCATTAAAATAAGCCTGTAGAATTTTGATTATTATATTGTTACATAGCTATAATCATGTTTACTTCCTAAACAGTTTTATTCATCTAAGTATTTATTCTGTTATTTGAATCCTTGGCTTTGAGATACAAGATATACACCTTCTCAATAGTGAGATTCAAATAATTTAACAACAGGTTCTCTGCCCTAATGACTGGCTGGGTGGGTGTGGCTGGATGGCCATGTGACTGGGTGGTTATGGCCAACTCAACATCACTCACATCAAGGGGCGCCTTGCCACACCCGGTTCCACCTCATCCCTCCCTTCCCCTACCAGTAACTCCTTGCCTGGCCTAAAAACATAAGGCTGACGATGGGGGAGGGAGACCCGCTCCAAGCCTACTGTGCTCAGCCAAAGGGCACCAGTTTGGTCTAAAGTTGGGAAATCAGCCATTTTGGCTTAGAGGGCTGCACCACCCTGAAATCTGGCTGCTTTCAGGATCATGCATTAGCAGGTCTGCATCCCGTGCATTCTGCCTCCCCCCTTTTGCTCAAAGAAATGAAAACCAGGGCACCACCAGCTCTCTCAGGCATGGCTCCCCTGGGTGTTGCAATGCAGGCAGAATGTGGGTGCAGAGAAGGAAGCAGACTTTGGTTGCTTCCAACCGTGGAAGAGGAGACTGGCCACCCTGCTCCCTTCTCTGCCCTGCTTCGTGCCCCTTCCATCTCTCCAATAAACTGGAGATTGGCAAGAGAGTGACTTTCCCTGGTTGCCTCTCTTCTATCTCCAACTCACCTCCCTGGCCCATGCATTTTTGTGCAAAGCTTCCCTGTCATGCCCTGCTCTGGATGCTTCCTCTTGGGTAATGCTCAGCGAGGGAGGAGTTGCTCTGCCACAAATGGGCAGAGATGGCTGTGAGAGGGGTGCCCGAGCGATGCTCCTATGCCAAAAAATCTTCTCTTAACCTCCTGTAAAGATTGGGGCCTTTTTACTTCATCTTAGGCTGAGGGGACGCTCCAGGTTCAGGTTGCTGTTGGCCTTACCTTCGCAGGCAGCCACGGTGAGCAGAGCAGTGTGAGCCCCATGGGCTGGAAGGTAAGGGCAACAGTGGGGGGAGGGAGACTCACTCCGGGCCTACTGCACTTGGCCAAAGGGCGTGGGCTGCCTCAGAAGGGACGGCAAGGCTTGGCCACCTTTTGGTCCTGGCTCTCAGCTGCCGTCCACCTGCTTGCCCTCCCTTCTGCCTCAGGTCCCGGATCCACGACAGGGGATGCGCCGCTTCTGGGTGGAGAGTGCCACACAGGGGCATTGTGTGCCTGAACCAGGCACTTTCTCTCAGGCCTCCCACCCGGAGGCCCTGTGGAAACCAAGAGGTGACCCATGTCCTTCAGCTGAGTGTGGCAGGCCCGGAACTGGTCTCCCTCCCCCATCATTGGCCTTATCTTCCAGCCCGTGGGCTCACACTGCTTTGCTCTCCACAGCTGCCCAATCTCTGTAATTTTGATATTGCACACAAACAAATCCACTGCTAATAATATGGACAAGCTTTTCATATACTCAGGCGAGGAGTGGCTGGGAGAGGAGGGGTGAGGGCAGGGCAAGCCAGTGGTTGGATCAGCCGGTTTGCTGAATTGCAGAAAATGTTAGCTACTGGTGCAAACTGGCTGAATCCCACCACTGCACCTTCTCCAGTTGTTACATTGTCCTTCAATCATTCATTTCCCCATATATTTATTTTTAAAATGTTCGCACACTTTATTAAAAGACATAATAAACAGGTTAATTAATTGTTAATCCATTCATATTTTTAAAAATGGACTGTTTTATATAGTTTCTTTGTAATTTTCACAAGGTGCCATATTTAATTAAAAGTTTCAGAAATCTATACTATAGAGCAATAGAGCTTGACTTATTGGAAGAAGCATAAAGTTATTTCTGGATTCCTGACCCAGTTAGATCTTGCTGTTGGGCTCAGAGTATAAAGGCTGGATTTGATGAATGAGAAGTTAACATGGATGATAATATAATTCTATTCCAGGTATATCATTTCAATATGTCTAAATGGTTGTAATTACAGATTTTCCAAAATTTTATTATAACATGAATATTTTATGGCAAAGGACAATTATGATATTTTGCAAATATAACGGATCATAACATTGTTTTATTAATCCATAGAAAGAATTGGGCAATATGACTGAGCATTAGTGCAAACAATAAAATAGGTAAAATTTCCAAAACTTACAGATCTAGAGAACTAAATATGCCTTTATTTGATTTTTAATTGCATAAAGCACTATTACGGTATTTTACAAGTAATCGGGTTTGTATTATTAAACTTTTCTGAATTTAGACAGCTTTTAAAACAACCATTTAAATGAATAATGAATGTATGAGGATATCTTATATAATTCAATTTTTTAATTTATTGATTAGCCCTTTGGGCCATATCAAGTGCAGAATTACAAAGACAAATCATTACAAAGGTTTGGTAAAACAAATTAAGTAAGATTGGAATAACTCACAATTAAAATACAATTAGAATAAAATACGATCTAAAATAAAATCGGGATAAAATACAATAATTTAAAGTACCATTTAAATATAATTAAAATTATATTATAATGTCGCCCCTGCATCTACCCAATCAGTGTTAACTGCTATTAAAATTACATTGTTAGATCAAGTGATCATTCTTACAATCTACCGCATTTTGCTGCACCAACTTTGTCCTCCTTCCCATCAACTTTACCACAAATTTAGCAATCCATTTTACCAACTGCAAGTTGGAACCTAACAAACAATATCGCAAAAAGTGCTCTTTAGACTTAAGGGTGCTGGTATAAAAGATCCTGCCCAGTTGATGTTCCCTCAGGTCTGAATATAGGGGGCAATCAAAAATTACGTGGGACGTTGTTTCGACTTCCCCCGTCCCACATAGACAGACTCTTTCCCTTACAGGAATACCCTTATATCTATCCCAGAGCATATTTGTTCCAAGTTGGTCCAACCTCAATTTTGTAAAGAATCTTCTCAGGACAGGAAACAAAGGCACAGCTAAATATTTTTCTATTTTGAAAATTTGTTTATTGGCTGAGATAATAACTTATATCTTATATCTTATATCTTATATAAGATGATGATAATTGATGGAAATGTGGTCATAACTTGCAGGAGGTTTCACCTTACAATGTAATGCTGTTGTGGCAATTTGAAAATTATTTGGTGATACAATTAATAGCATAGTCAATCACATCTAATCAGAGATAAACATGACTAAGCTTAAGTAGTGTTACTAATGGGTAAATGCAGCATAAAGAAAATTATAGTTATGATACATTGCTGAGTGCTTTGAATATATTATTTGGTTATTTGATTGACAACAAATATGAAATATGAGAGTGAGAATTAGCATTTAAATAGGAACCAAAGAGCTCGATTTAAAATATGCAATATATTTTTCTTAACAAAATGGAATGTTGGTACCAAGTAGAGAGAGAGAAGAGAATATTAGGTATTATTGAATAAGTTTATTGCCATATTAAAATTCATAAATTTTTGTTTGTTTATATCCCATTTTTGTTATTTTTACAAATAACTCAAGGCAGTGAACATACCTAATACTCTTTCCTCCTTCTCCTATTTTCTCCACAACAACAATCTTGTGAGGTGGGTAGTGCTAAGAAAAAGTGACTGACCCCAGGTCACCCAGCTGACTTTCATGGCTAAGGCAGGATTTGAACTTCTGGTCTTATATGGTGAAAGTAGATGAGGTGTGTTTGCATGTAGGTGTGATGACTCGGGGCATGGCACGAAAGCAACACAGCCAGAGAACAGGTCTAACTTCCCTTTATTGTCCAACTTTGCCCCCAAACATCCCCAAGTTTACTATAAGCCCTGGAGCAAAGCTCTCACATGCACCTTCAACAGCCTCTGGCTGCGAATAGTCCAGTAAGCAAGGTGAGCAAAGCAGTAACAAGGGCCAGCAGTTCAGTAAGCAAGGTTAGCAAAACTAAAGCAGGCAAATGGGGCAAGCCCTACAAGACAGAGAACAGTAATCTCCAGGGGTCGGCAAGTGCACACAAGGCTCCACAGATTCAATGCTTGTTCCCAACAAATGCCTCTTCCACCGGCATCTCCTTACATCTTAGTTCCCAGGTGTGCCTTGTGAAGGGGGCGGGACACTCTCCTCCCTTGTAGACAGCTTAGTCTGCGTTGTTTTTGCCTTCTCTCTTTCTTCGTGCTCTAGGATCAGGTGGTTCTTGCTCTTCGCCTGAGCTTTGTCTCTCCTGCTCCTCCCTGTCTACAAGCCTTTCTAATCCTGAAAAGCTCTGCCCGGACTGGCTCTGCCCTTCCCCAGTTTCCTCCAAAGCCAATGGAGCTGCCCCCTTGATCTCTGTCAGCTCCTGTTCCAGCTCATCTTCCCACTCAGAATCAGACTTCAACGGGGGCATGACAGTAGGTATGTGTGCGTGTGTTGATTTGCATGTCATATAATATAATGTTTTGTTTATAATAGCTGATGTAAAAAGAAACAAACAAAAGCAGGACAGTCATATTGAAGGGCTAAAGCTTTGTAGCACATTATTAGAAAAAGGCTATATCCAAATGACCCAATCTTCTCTGCAAGCAGTATTTTGAAAATGTTGAATTTCAGACTTTATGTGTTAATGTTGTAAGATGTCTGTAGGTTCATGAAACTATATGATTTGGTCATTTTTCTTCCAATTTCTTTTTTGATCCCATATAACTTTGAGAGAAACACGGTCATTAAGGAAGAAAATGTGATACTGAATCAGACTATAATTTGACATATTGTGAAAAAAATCTGACTTTATCAAGTCTGGGGTTAGGCAAAAAGAATTATCTGACATAGTATAAATAGAAAGAAATTTACACTTCTGATTTTGAATGGCAAGTTGTATTCAAAAATGAAAAGATGAAAATATATATTTCTAGGCAGTTTAGATTTAGTAATATGTGAAAAGGTTGAGATAGTTTTATATTAATTCTTTATGGATTTTTCTAATGTTTTAATTATAATAAAAACTGTGTTTTTATTGCACAATATTGCAGAATTATTTTTCTTCCTGTTATAAAGTGTTTATCTAAAAAAAAATTAAGAGGAGTTACCATAATACTGCTGCATCAGTTATCTCCCAAGCTGAACATAATTAGTAATGTAGAGGTCAACTTATTTCCATTGTTTTCCAGAAAACAAAGAGTGTAGTTCCATATATATTAGACTATGAACTTATGAATAAGAACTCTTTTTAACTGTTAATGGGGTACAATAACCATAGCTTTAGATGGAAATATTAATATCTATAATGTCTTATCCTTTTTTTACTTTTAAATTGAATTTGTATTGAGTTAATATCACAGAGAAAGGACTATTTTCTGGAGCAGCACATATGAACATTCAGGTCACACCTTGAAAAGCTGCGACTATGTGAATGTTTTGTCATGCCAATTATTTTTGAATTAAAAAATGCTATTTTTGTTTTTTTGGAGGAGAATTATTACAACAGGGAGGGATAAAGAAACATGCATCAAGTTGTAAGACTATATTTACTCTCTGTAGTCTGAGAATAAAATCTAATGTAACTTCTCTAGCAGTAAGTCCCATTGAGCTCTGCATGAAGGTAAATATAGTACTGCACTGTAATTTTATTATGTCTTATGGGAATTAAGTTAAAAGTAAAGATAACTGTGCTGTGACATTAAAAATATAAACAGTTTCACAATGCAAGTATGCATATAACTATAACAGATAGGCAGTGATTATGATGTATCCTCTAAGGAGCACAAAAGTTAATATGCAGGGAATGGTTTACTATCTCAACTTACAATATTTTATGTATTTACTAAAGAGTGAGGATGCAATCTTATTTGACTTTTCTGAGAATATGTTCCACTGAGCTCAATGCAAATTATTTCAAGGTAAATATATTGTTACACGTGATTTTATTAGCTTTATGGGGATTATTTAAGAGTACATATAGCTGTGAAATAAAAATGTAAAGAATTTCATAATCCATAATGCACTGCAGGTATCAATAACAAATAGGCAGTGATTATGTTGTATCTACTAAGGAGCACAATTCCCGATATATTAATTAAATTTGTGTAGAGAATGGGTTTCCACAAACCATTATATTAACATGATAGTACAAACCTCACATTTTAAACCTGACATTTCTGGGACATTTTAAAAACTATCCCATTGGCGCTTTTCAAAAGGCAATTGGACTTTCTTGGGGTTTATTTCAAGGAAAAAATCTAAGAAAATCCAATTGTCTTTTGAAAAGCACCTTTAAGACAATCATGACCTGAATAACTCCATAGTCATACTTCCAGCATAAGGTCTGTAGTGGATGGGTAATCCTCAGTCATCCCAGATACAGATAGGCAAGGTAGACAGGATTTCCCACACTCAACCCAGGTAGCCAATATACAAAACTATCAGACAGGAAATATTTTTGCTTATCAAGGAAAACCTCCCAGAAAACATGAACCCTTGAGAAATTTTCTATAGACCTCCCCCATCTTTTAGCTAGAATGATCAAAAGTTGAGTCACTTTAGAAGAGTGTTCCCGGAACTTCACACTTTCTCTTTTAAAAAAGCCTTATCTTGAGATGTAAGAATGAACTCTTATAAATGTAATTGGAAGAAAGATTGGGAGAAATTAGAGAAAAATGGCTGTGAAGTGGACATAATACAAGAATTGAAAAAAGCACATGGTGAACAAGCCTATATAGGAAACTGAAAGGGAATGTTAAAAAAAAAAAGCAGGATTATTATCTCTCCATTGATGTGGCTGAGACATAGTAAAGAACAAATTGAGTTTCTTTGGCAGTGGAGCTGAGTAGGGGAATAACAAATCAGGCCCTTCCCCAGGAAATCAATAGAGAAAGGCAAAGCTCAGAAGAGAAGATACACTTTTCTAGATGATAGAAGTAAAATTACAAGGATGTATGGCAAAAAGAGCTGCTTTTTTTGGTGAGTAAAAGTGAGGGATGCTTTGTGAGATTGAGACCTAAAATATGCCAGGAAAATGACCAAGTTTCTACTGTTCCTAAGGTTCAACTGAAACTTGGACATTTGCAAGAACCAAGGCTTATCCAGGTTATTACTGAATAAATCACCCAACAAGAAAGATACGTAAGTTAGAATGTGCCATGAGAATTTTACCCTTTATTTTGACAGACTTGATCTGGTTTATTGCTATTTATAACTTCATTATTTTTGGTAATTGTCTCTAAGGATTTTCTGTAGTTTATTTTCTTGTGCAAGGCACAATACATTAAATGTATTTTTTGTTCCAAACTTTGGACCCCAGATTTTAACCACTGTGGACCCACTTAGTCTTGCCATAATATTTTGGGAATTGACTGCTGTTTATAATTCTATCAGTACTTATTTCAACCACTTGCAAATGCTTGAGGCACTAACTACCTAAATTTTGAAACAAGTTTTCCCCTTTTCTTATATTTTATAACACTGTTTTTTAAATTGTACTTGCTGTTTTTTATTTGCAACTCCTGGGAAAAAGGATTAGGGGCCATTTTTCTCAGGACCCACATCTCAAGCTTTCAGGATGAAATGCTGACCGTACTTTCCTTTTTTCATTGTTTTTCATTATTTTTACCATCATGATTAATATTATGTTAAAGTGTTTAGGGCTTGAGTTTCCCATGAGTCTCAAAAGTCAATGTTAGTAGAAAGGATGCAAAGGCAAAGAGGATTTCTGAGAGAGAAGAACAAGATGGAAAGCCTTTCGCCATATTCCCTCTATTATTTTCTGTGATGGTTAGATTGATGGTTGGCCCAATGATATTATAAGTAAAACTTTATATGCAATGAGGGATCTGAATTATTTCAGTCATGGAAAGTTATTAATTAACATCAGCCTTGGTACTACAGTGGTTTAAAGCACCCTGTTATTAACACAGCTGCCTGCAATTTACTGCTGGTTCGAATCTCTCCAAGGCTCAAGGTTGACTCAGCCTTCCATCCTTTCTAAGGTAGGTTAAATGAGGACCCAGTTTGTGGGGGCAATAAGCTGACTTTGTATAAATATACAAAAGTATGAAGGCTATTGCTTAACGCACTGTAAGCCGCCCTGAGTCTCCGGAGAAGGGCGGCATATAAATCAAATTAAAAAAAAAAAATGCAGCATCATTAAGATCAATTTGATTAATGTTTGGTGGAAGAAATGAATCAAGTGGTGTATATTCTATAGCAGGGGTGTCAAACTCGTGGCGTCACATGACATATCACGACTTTTTTTCCCCTTCGCTAAACCGGGCATGGGTGTGGCCAGAATGTGATGCATCTGGCCACACCCTGTGGGCTACAGTTTGGCAGCCATGTTCTCTAGCATTGGAGCCATACAAGAAAAGGCTTTATTTCACGTATCAGATTGATGAGCTTCAAGCAACAGATGGAATTTTTTAAAAATGCCTTTTTAAGCAGGCAGACACATAGCAGGAAAACTAGTCACCCAGATAATCAGACTTTAAACCAGGGGTGTCCAACCTTGGCAACTTTAAGGCCTGTGAACTTCAATCATGCTGACTGGGGAATTCTGGGAGTTGAAGTCTACAGGTCTTAATGACCTGTTGGACACTCCTGCTCTAAACCATTTATCATCTCACAAATTAAGTGTTTACAGAATCACTTCTACTATAGCCTTAAGGAATTCAACAAGATTATCAAACTATATAAAGTAAGTGAAAGCAGGAAAGCTTAGCGTTCATTTTAGAATATTTATAAAAAGGGCCAGTATAAAACCATAATATTTCAGTTCCTGATCAAGTGAAAGATACAGCACATATGGAATCATCTATAAGATAGCCTAACAAATATGCATAGTTGAGCAGGAGATCCTTGTCTCATCTTTTCATTATCCATAGCTATACATTTGAAATTCTGAGAGTTAATCCACACATCTTAAATTTGCCAAAGTTGACAAACATTTTCTTAGATACATATTATCTTGTATAGCAGAAGTGGATAATTAGGCTACATTTCTGTCCTAGGCATTTGTCTTGCCCTCATAAATGTCAGCTATAGCTTCTCTGATATTCTATATACTCAAACCTCCACAGCTGGGATTAATTGGTCCCCTTTCAACTATAAACAGTAAACATCACTGAGACTACATATGCAAAAAAACACATTACTTTTCATTGATACAATAATGCTTTCCAAAGAGAAGCTGTGGAAAAAATTATTATGTGGAATCATAAAAAAGTTTATATATACCCTTGTTCCAACTACTGTTCATTTAAAAAATCTGCATTTTAGCACTATAATGTTTAGGCATTCAGATTTGATTTATTTATTTATGAGATTTATAAGGCTGCCCAATAGTTGTTTAAGTATTGCTCCAAGACTGAGTGGCTGTGGCTCCCGGCGTCCTGATATAGCCAGCTGGTGCCATCGCTGGCTATTGGGGGTGAGTCATTGGCCCCCACGGAGAGGGTTCACAACTTGGGTGTCCTCCTGGATGCGCGGCTGTCTTTAGAAGAGCATATGATGGCCGTGGCCAGGGGGGCTTTTTATCAGGTTCGCCTGATCCGCCAGTTGCGTCCCTTTCTGGATCGGGACTCCCTGCACACGATCACTCATGCCCTCGTCACTTCCCGACTGGACTACTGCAATGCTCTCTCCATGGGACTCCCCTTGAAGAGCCTCCGGAGGCTCCAGCTGGTCCAAAATGCGGCCGCGCAGGTGATTATGGGAACGGTGGGGCGCTCCCATGTAACACCTCTCCTGCGCGAGCTGCATTGGCTCCCAGTGGTCTTCCGGGTGCGATTCAAGGTGTTGATTAACATCTTTAAAGCGCTCCATGGCTTAGGACCTGGGTACTTACGGGACCACCTTCTGCTACCGACAGCCTCCCACCGGCCAGTACACTCCCACAGGGCGGGGCTCCTCGGGGTGCCGTCGGTCAGACAATGTCGACTGGTGACCCCCCGGGGAAGAGCCTTCTCAGTGGGGGCTTCTGCCCTCTGGAACGAGCTGTCCCTGGAGGTACAGAGGATCCTGGACTTGCACACCTTCCGCCGTGCCCTGAAGACTTTGTTATTCCAACAAGCTGGGGTAGCCTAATTTTAATGGTTTTAAATTTTTAATTGGATTTTAATGGGATGTTTTAATTGTGGGCCAAAGTATTTAATCTGGTTTTAACTTGTTTTTAACTTTTATATTTATATATTTGATCCTGGCTGTTCACCGCCCTGAGTCCTTTGGGAGAAGGGCGGTATATAAATATAATTAATTAATAAATAAAATAAAATAAATAAATATTATTGGAACACAGCATTACTCTGTCCCATTTCTACCTCCTTACACTAAATTACCTGGCCAGTAATCTACAGGTTTAAGGATCAGTGATAGTAGGATTTGTTTACTGTGAAAGTTGAAGTGTGGCTATTTAAGCTATTTAAGTGGTTTACATGAGACTTTAGAACAAAAATTGCATACTTCTGAAGAGTTTTCTGTGGCATGAAAAAACAGGGACATAAAAAAAGTGATTTTAAAAAAGGGATCTCTCAGTGACAGCAACTGAGTGAGGTGTCCTTTTCTTGATATGAAAAAGAAAGATGAGGATTGTTATTTGAATCCCATGCACACTTCTAAAAGTAAATGCTATTGAGATCGATAGTCTTAACTACTTGCAATGCCAGCCCAGCTGTGAGCCTCAGCATGGCAAATTGAATTGGCAGAATAAGGGCTGCCTTCATCTGCTTTTCTCAAGTTTCTACTGCTATGTAGTCTTACTACAATGCCAGAATCAGTATTTGTCTGACTCCTGCTGAAGGATTGCAAAGGGTGTTCCAAGGACAGTCTGGCATCCAGTTAGGCACAAAGCTCTTTTTCAACATTGATTGGACCTTGGAGTACACCTGGAGTTTAAATTGATAGAAGACAAAGATGAGAATGCCATGCTAGCCATTTATGATCTATGGCAAGGGTGTCAAACTCAATTTCATTGAGCGCTGGATCAAGGCTGTGGTTGACCTCGGGGGACTGGGCGAGTGTGGCTGACTGAGTGTGGCCAACTGGTGGGCATGGCCAGCTTTACACCACTCCCCAAACTACCTGTTTCCTCTTCGCACTGGGTAGACTGGGCCAAAGCCATACTGGTCCGATGTTTCCTCTTCGCATTGGGTAGACCAGGCCAAAGTGATATGGGTAGACCGGATCAAAGCCACGCTGGCTTGATGTTTCCTCTTCGCAATGAGTAGACCGGGCTGAAGCTAAGCGGGCTAGCCCCTTACATTTTCCAGGATGGTCCCATGGGTTGGATCCGACCACAACACCCTGATCTATAGCATTCAGATAAGCTGGATGATGATATGAACCCCAGACCTGGCCTTGCTGCCTGAAAAATTATGGCTTACCACATAGTAAGCAATAAATGGGTTCTCCATATATTTTTTCTTGAAAATATAGCAAAATAATTGTGAGATTTAGTGAACAATTTTTATGTAACAATGTCTTACCAGAATTGGAGTGATTTTTCTGGTACAAGTCATAGCTGGCAGTAATGTAATTATGATGATGAACCTCTTCAGGCATGGAATGATTTAGGTTGGCTTGACAACCAGAATGAGATTTATATTATAATTGTGTTCATTCACATCTGGAAAGAAAGAATGACAGTAAACTAAATTCTGAGTACACATGAGTAGGATAGTTCTGCATAAAATTACATTAATCCATTGTAAATAATCCATTAGTAATAATTAGCTCCTGTACACCGATTTCTTAAATTTATTCTGCTTGTTTCCATGTCATATTTTGAAGGCTCACAACAGGCTACAAATTTCTAAAAGGTAATCAAGTTAAAATATTCTATTTAAAATTTCACCAAGTCAGTTGAAATTTGATCTTATGAGTCATGTGGTTTATTGTATCATGAGACCCAATAAATAATAAAAACTTTATTACGGTCATCTGCCAGCAATAGACATACAATAAATTAAAAATAATACTGAATAATAACAACCCTGTTATGAAAATACATGATCTCAAACCGTTAGGGTCACTCCCTAATTTACATGAGTGGAGAGCTGCTAAGTATGTGAGTAAATGTATTTTTCCAATAATTGTTATAGATATCTCCAAAAAATTGACATCTATAATTCTGTAACCAATTTTTTTCTTGTGGACATTGCAGCGACACAGAATTTTGCCACTGCACGCGTGGTAGCTGGATTTGAGTCTTGGAGGAGAAAGCCTACCTAAAAGTCGTCTGTCCTCCCTGGCAATCTCTCTAGTAAGGGGAGAATATATATTGACCTACATACCCTGTATAACTCACAGTACATCATGAGACCCAAATAATCAGGCCAGCAACCCAATATCAGGCTGAAATAAGAACTAGGGAGACTTCATACTGTCAATACATTGTTTGACAGTAAGTCTTCTGATTTCTTGACAGGGGTGGATTCTACTTACCTTTACTACTGGTTCTCAATGGGGCTGTGCGCTCGTGCTTGCTTCGCTCTTGCGCGTGTGCTCTTCTGCGCATGCACAGAAGCATTTTGGTGATGTTGGGGTTGGTGGGCGGGGCCTCCTGCCGGTTCTACTACTCGTTCTATAGAACCGGGGGCAACCCACCACTGTTTCTTGACCTGATATTTCTAGAAGACTGACAAAAAATGCTAAATCTAAATATACTGATGTGTTCAGTCTATGCATGCATAACATCCATTGTGCTTGAGAGCAGAAGGTGCTTATATATACCTTTCCAATAGCAAATAATTTTAACAGTACCAATATATATATAGGGCTTCTGTCTCTCAGCAAACTAATTGCCATGTCCTGTAGGTAGATAGTTTCATTGAACATCTTCCTTTAGTAATTCTCTCATTGATGGGGCAAAGGAATAATAACCTGATCATCTCCGCAGTAAGATTTTATAGAAATGGTAGGTTTGGATTGCAGGAATGTTCTTGAGTCTGAGTTGACAGAGCAGCTTATACAGAATGAATCCAGTAGAGTAGCTGAACATCAAGTCAGATTCAAAGGATAAATTAAGAGGCAGAATTGACAAGTGAGCCAGAGAATGGGATTGCACAGCAGTGACAGAAATTGGAGCCAAAGAATACCAAATGCAGAAATAATTCAGAATTTAGAGAATATTGCATTGAAAGAGTAAATGTAAGCTCTCATATTCTTAATTACCCCAGCAGCTAGAGTACCTCACCATATGTGAAAATGCAAAGAAGCTAAGTCTTCCATTTTGAGTCCTGGCAGCTTCTGAGATATTTTAGATGGGTTTCAGAAAACATCATCCCTGCAAGCAACTTTTAAACAACATTTGGATTAAAAGCAGGCAGAGCAAAGACAGGAGACATTATAACTGCAAGTAACAAATTTTAACTCCAGCTGAATATTGTTTCTTTCTGGGTCTGATGAGAACAGGAAAAAGCTGAAAGAAAATGGCACTGGCTTGTTAAGGGCGTGGAAAGTGAAAGTTAAAGGAGAAAGTGCTTGTTAACTTGTTAAAGCTGCCAGCCCCGTTTAACTCTAATGGACATTGTTTTAAAGAATTAAGACTCTGGGACTAAAAGAATAAAGTATTGACTTACTAATAAGCCATATTATTGGTTAAAGATCAAGATTAAAATATTTACTGACTTAGTGGGCTGGTTGTTGAAAATTACAATTTGGGAATGGCTTCAAAGCAGACAAAAACAGGCATTCCAAAAAGTGCTGGAAGTTCTCCTGCTCAAACCCCTAAATTGCAGTCTTTGTTGGCCCCAATGGATACACAAGCACAAGCACAAATGCAAACACAAGTATTGACACTGGAGGCTCTTCAAGGTGCCTTAAAGGTACAAGCCTCTGAATTGCAAGAAAAAATCACATCTGCATTTAAAGATGTCTCTGAGGAAATGGCAGCAATTAAGGACCTAATCCAAACCCGTAATCAAGAAATAAGAGAAGACATTGTGGAAGCATTTCAGGGTTTGGTGGGTCATGTTACATCGTTGGAGGAAAAGGTTGAAGAAATTAATCAATCTAATGTGAATTTGGACGTTAAAGTGGATGAAGCTCAAATCAAGATCGACAAGACAGAGGCAGAACTTATAATGACACAATATAGGGCGATGGAATTTGCTTTGAGGGTAAGAGGCTTAAAAGAAAATAATCAGGAAAATTTGAAAGAGATTATTGCAGAAGCTCTGGCACAGTTAACTGGAGAGTCCAAAGCAGAGTGTGACTGGCAAATTGATAAAATTTATCGTGTTAATTCATGGATTGCCAGACAAAGACAACTACCAAGAGATAGTGTGATCTATTTTGTTACCAGGAAGATAAGAAATGGGATCTTACAAGCTTCTTACAAAAATAAACTACAAGTGGCAGGACAGGAGGTTGCAGTATTCAAGGAAATTCCCCCTAAAATGTTGAGAGCTAAAAAAGACTATGCATTTCTAGTGGATGAATTGAGAAATCATCAGATACAGTATAGATGGGAGGTTCCAGCCAGATTAGTGGTGAATTATTCAGGAGAACGATATCGTCTCAACACAATTTGGAAGGCAAGAGATTTTTATGTCAATGTACTAAAGGCTGGATACCCACCATCTCCAGGAGCCAGAAAAAGAAAAGAAGCAGGAGACGCTAGAAAGGAAGGCTTGCAAGCACAAGCCCAGGGAGGGGCTTGGAGTACCCAAGAAGAATTAGTGCAACTTTCGGGGGCTGTGCAAGCCTTGGAGTTATTTGAAAAAACAGAAGAAGCCTAAGAACAAAGACAAACATGAGCGGCAACTAAACGAAAGGAACAAGAATTAAAGATGCAACAAACCCAGATAACAATCCAAGGAAGTACAAACATAAATACAGAAGCCATGGTGGGGGGAGGGCAAGACCGAAGAAGAAATTCCAGGAGGATTTCCAGTCGGTGCTCAAAAGGCTTCAGGGGGCCAAAGATGGCAACTAGATTTTTAACTTGGAATGTCAATGGCTTAAACTCACCGCAAAAAAGGAAGAAAATATTCCATTACTTGAAACAATTTAAAAATGATGTAATTTGTTTGAAACACATATTAAGGCAAATGATCAAAAATATTTGATAAATGCGAGATTGGGAACACATTTTGTGGCATCTGCTCCAGAGAAGAAAAATGGTATAGTTATATATCTAAAGAAAGACTTAATGGCTAAATTAATTGAAGCAGACCTGCAAGGTAGATATATTGCAATTGAATTATTAATTGAAAGAAAGAAAGTACTTTTAGTGGGAGTATATGCACCCAACCAACAACAAGACAGATTTTACAAGCTGCTACATACAAAATTGATAAACTGGGACTATAAATCTTGTATAATGTTGGGTGACTGGAATGGAGTATTGGATACTAGAATGGACAAGAAGAGACTTTTGCAAAATATTCAAATGCGAGCAAGATTGCCTAAATCCTTTTTTGACATGATGGAGGATATGGAGCTGAGAGACATTTGGCGTGAACGGAATTTTAAAGAACAAGACTTTACATTTTTCTCAGATAGGCACCAATCTTTTTCTAGAATTGATTTTATATTAATTACAAATGATTTTCTTTCTAGGGTGAAGAAGATGAAGATATGTCCAAGAACTCTAACAGGCCATAATCCGGTGTGGATGGAATTGGAACATGGAGAGGTGTCTAGGAGATCTTGGCGATTAAATGAAAAATTATTTAGATACGAGGGAAATGTGATAGAATGTAAAAATTAATGAAAGAATTTTTTGTTTTAAATAAGCATAAGGAAACATCCATGGAAATGGTTTGGGATGCAACAAAGCATATATGAGAGGTATCTTAATAAATTTGAATAATGCATATAGACGTAGACAGGGGAAAAAATGGAGGGAATTAGAAGAGGAAATAAAGAAGAAAGAGCAGGTGCTAATAAATAACCCAGATGATAAGAAAACAAAAGAAGCAATTACCTTATTGCGAGGGCAGTTTAATATGTTGATATCAGATCAGGTTGCAAATAATTTGCAATATGCTAAACATAATACCTTTTGTAATGCAAATAAACTAGGTACATGGTTAGCATATATGTTGAGGAAAAAACAAAAGTCTCGTACTATAGAGAAAATAGATTATAAAGGTAAAGAGGTGTATCAATAGAATATGATTAAAAAGATTTTTTTAAGAGTTTTATACGAGATTGTATGCTGATGATAAAATACAAGGTATAGATATAGATAGATACCTGGAGAAGGAGAATATTCTTACAGTTACAGATGAGCAAAGGGAAAGATTGAATCATCCGATATCCAAGGAGGAAATTCTACTGGCAATTAAGCAGTTAAAAGTTGGTAAGGCCCCTGGTACAGACGGATTGACAGCGGCTTATTACAAAAATTTACAATTGAAAATGGTAGAACCCCTTAGGGAATTATTTATTAGAATACAATTGGGAGGAGGGGTACCACCATCTTGGAGAACAGCCTTTATTTCTCTGATTCTGAAGGAAGATCAAGATCATACCCAGCCAAAAAATTATAGGCCCATATCATTACTTAATACAGACTATAAGATTTTTGCTAAAATATTAGCAAATAGGTTAATGTCAGTTATGCAACAAATGATCCATAATGATCAATCTGGTTTTATACATGGGAGACAAATGAAAAATAATGTAAGGCAAATTGTTAATATATTGGAGTATTTGGAAAGGAACAACCAAGTCCCTGCACTGCTTATATTTTTGGATGCAGAAAAAGCGTTTGATCGATTGAACTGGCAATTTTTATTGAAAATGGTGCAGAAGTTGCAGTTTGGAGAATGTTTTACCAAATCTATTAAGGCAATATATCAAGAACAGACAGCGCAAATAATAATTAATGGTAGTCTAACAGAAATTTTTAAAATAGAAAAAGGAACAAGACAGGGTTGTCCCCTGTCCCCATTACTGTTTATTTTAACGTTGGAATTATTGTTGAACAAAATACGTGATTTTGATAAGATACGGGGAATTAAGATTAGGCATCATGACTATAGATTACAAGCATTTGCAGACAATTTGGTTGTAACCTTGGTTGTAACTCATCCAGTGAAATCAGCTACAGGTTTAATGGAGATAATTAATCACTATGGTCAAGTATCTGGGTTTAAAATAAACATTGGGAAAATAAAGATGATAACTAAAAATATGACAATAAATCAAAAAGAAGAATTAGAAAGAGTAACAGGATGTGAGATAGTTAAAAAGGTTAAATATTTAGGAGTTGATATTACAACTTCAAATGGGAAATTATGTAAGTATAATTATGAATTGTTATGGCATAAAATACAGACAGAGATGGATAATTGGAAAAAATTACAACTGTCTTTGTTGGGTAGAATAGCAGTAGTAAAAATGAATGTTTTGCCTAAGTTTTTATTCCTTTTTCAAATGATACCAATACTTAAAAAGGATGCAAACTTGGAAGAATGGCAGAAGGGCATTAATAATTTTGTTTGGGCAGGGAAGAAACCAAGGGTTAAATTAAAAATAATGCAAGACATACGTGAAAGAGGAGGTTTGAAAATGCCCAATTTAAAATTATACTATGAAGCAGCTGTTTTATCAGCAATCAGTGATTGGATTAATCTAACAAATGAAAGAATATTGAATATAGAAGGATATGATTTGGTTTACGGCTGGCATGCTTACTTAGTGTATGATAAGAAGATTGATAGGACTTTTAAAAGTCATATATTAAGGAATGCTTTATTGCATGTCTGGAAGAAATATAAATATAAATTAAATGACAAGATACTATATGGACAGTACCCAGAAACGCAATAGAGAATATAAGTATAGAACAAAGACAGGATGTAATTACATATAAAGAAATTCTTAACACAGAGAGAGGTATATTAAAGTTAAAGCCCTTGAGGGTATTAAGGGAAGAAAGGGTAATCCAAACTTGGTTTCAGTATGTACAATTACAAGCTAGATGGAGAAAAGATCAGAACATTGGTATCATACAAAGTGAAGAAAATTTGGTAAAACAAATTAGAGACCAGAGTCAAATGCATATAAAAAGGTTGTACAATATATTGATAGAAACAGACTCGGAAACAGAGTTAGCTAAGGATTGTATGATAAAATGGGCACAAAACTTGGAACAACCAATAATGATGGAAACATGGGAAAAGATATGGGTAAGAAATGTAAAATTTACACAAGTGCAAAACATGAGAGAAAACTTTTACAAAATGTTTTACAGATGGCATTTAGATCCCAAAAAGTTAGCTTGTATGTATCCGAATTTACAATCTAAATGTTGGAGATGTGATTGTGATGACGCTACTTATTTTCATGTATGGAGGACTTGTAAAAAGGTTAAAGCATTCTGGATAAAAATTTGGGGAGGGTGGAGGGAAGGGGGGGATATATATGTAAACTTTTAAAACTTTTCAATAAAAAAAAAAAGAAAAAACATTATTAAAGATTTGCAGTGACAGGGCAGCAAGCCAGAATGGAATGAATTATGTAGATATTGTAAATGGTATGGTTAAGAGAGATATTTCCTTATATCCTATTCTTCATAAACACAGAAGGCAATGTGTATTGATTCATATAATTACAGTATATGGATATGATATAGTTATTTTAATATTATATTTGTCTTGTGCAAACACTTAAGGCATGAAAAAGACAATTTTTGCTGATAGGCCAAAGTCATAGATAGTAATAGTAGCACTGATCTACTCTTCAATAAACCTGGGGGTTAAGTTATGCATAGTTACTGACAATTAATAATGCACCATATAATTGTGTGACATTGTTTTAAGCTAATGGATAAAAAATATTGTTTCAGGATTTTTAGTTGACTGAAGTCCTATGTTTTTTTTAGAATGCTATGGTCCCAGAGATATAGGATTTTAAAATATACCCACAATTTTTAGGTCTGGATTTGTTTTGAATCAGAAATCAATGAAACCTCTTAATTTCATAATTATCCCCAAATGGCAGTTGATCTGGAATCACCATACTATTCTTCCTATGAAACTTAAAGGAAGGCAGAACATGTTACTCTGAGTTTCTTATTAATGTGTATTCTTTATGTGCTACATAAGGGGGAAATGGTGAGAAATGGTGCAGACTATCAACAAAGAGACTGTTGTTATCTTTCCTGGATTTCCAGGAAAGCTTTTATTACATAGTGCAGGGGTGTCAAACCTGATTGCACCACAGACCATATTGTGACGTATTGGGACATATCACAATGTATTGGGATGTTTTTTTGCCTTTGCAGAGATGGTGTGGGCATGGCCCATACTGGCCCGGTCGTGGCCTGTGAGGGCCATATCAGACCTGCGGGCCACCAGTTTGACAGGCCTGACATAGTAGAATTAGGAAAGTAATTTACTTTCCCCAGTTTTCCCTTAACACTTGTCACTATACCTATGCCACATTAAATATTAATGTCTATGTCTATGCCTATGTTTTCCTCTTTTTCTTAAATAGCTCTAGCAACAATTTTGTTGTCCATTGCTACCTGAAGCTTATAAGTCACTCTTTAACCACCATCTAGCCTTATCCAAGATAGTGTGAGAAACGGACAAATAGCCTATTGGACTACTAGAGTCCATAGGTCTCAGAAGGATAGCAGGCCCTAAAAAGCGACATGAACCAAAGTTTTAGATAGAAAGATTTCAAAGTGTATCAGAATTATTTGTAATCCTGCTGAACTGTTGCTGTGAAATGTGATTTTGCAAAGTACATGGTTTTGAGATATATTTGGAATCAGAACGTTGAAACTGTGAGAAATAGGGAACTGAAAGTAGCCGATGGAGAAAGGTTTGAGATGTACATGGGTATATGTGGAGACTGTCTGTCAGTAAGAAAAAACAAGGAAGTAAGTTGCGAAACGCGTGCAGCAAAATATAAAAAGAATGAATTGGGATGAGTTCAATGCCTCTGGCCATAGCTACTCCTTGCTGGATTCAGCTATGTCAGTGGACCTCATTGCAATGGGTTATTCATGTAAGTAGTGTTAGGATGGCTGTTCATGTTCCAAATTGCTCATGAAATAAACCTCTGAATCTTAAACTAAGATTTATTGCTTGTTGGTTTCATCTTTGGTTTCTTATTGGGATATTTTTACCACAATAGTCAGGTTCTGGTAGTCACCTGCTGTTCTGAACTGCTGCTAAAATGTTGGCTCTGCAGTTTCTTAGTCTGTGCTAGCATGGGAAAATGAATGTGATTAATCAGTTATTTGTTGGTTGTAGAGTCTCAGCGACAGGGCCGGATTTTCCTATAAGCTAACTAGGCTTCAGCCTAGGGCCTCAAGATCAAGAGGGGCCTACACAGTGGTGGGATTCTGGCGGTTCTAGGGGGTTTGGCCGAACCCTTTGTTAAATTGCTGGCTCGCCCCGCCCCTTGCCCCGCCCCTCCGCACTATTATTTATTTCCAATAAATGGGGCGGGCAAGCCAGCAATTTAACAAACGGTTCGGTGTTTTTTTGTAATTTATTGGCCCCCGAACCGTTTGTTAAATTGCTGGCTCGCCCGCCCCTCGCCTTCCACCCGCACGGCGCCAGCCTACCATAGCCAGGGGTAGGCAATTGTGGCTCTTTTACAGCTTGGCTGTCTCAGGAATTCTGGGAGTTGAAGGCCACAGGTTGTAAAAGAGCCACAATTGCCCACCCCTTCCCTAGCCTGAGTTCCGCTGCCTGGGATCCACGTGGGCTCCAGACGCAAGAGAGCAGGATGGAGAAAGCAGCTTCCACGCCTTCACTCACCCTCACTCTCTGCTCTGTTGGATCGCCGGCCATTCACTTAACCCGCCCACTCCCCATCTATTGCTGCCTCCGCAGTCCCAGCTGATGGCTAGAGGAAAAAAAAACTTCAAATTCTTGCCGCGGGGCTTCAAAGGGCCGCCCTAGAGCCAGTGGTGCAGCTGAACCCTTTGTTAAATTGCTGGCTTGCCCTGCCCCTCCGCACCACTATTTATTGCCAATAAATAGTGGTGGGCGAGGGGCGGGGGAGCCAGCAATTTAACAAAGGGTTCGGTGTTTTTTTTGTAATTTTATTGGCCCACGGAGCTTCAGCATAGGCTAATTAGCCCTTGCTTAGATCGGCTCCTGACCCCCAGCTGATTTGCTCTCAGCTGTTTTGCTCAGAGCTCTGCTGCTTGCTTGGAAAGAGTGCAGATTTTTTTCCCCCTAGTTATACTGAAAAACGAAAGAGAAAGTAAAGCAGGCTGTTGGCTTTGCACGTTGGAAAATTAGGCAGGCAGATTTCTTTTCTTTTTCCTCACCAAAAAAGGTAGGTGCAAACAACATGAAATTTAGGGAAAAAGAGGAGATTTTAAAACACAAAAGAAAAAAAGCTCTATTTAACTAGGGAATTGTAATAATTGAGATACTATTAATTGTATATTGTGTTGAAAGCAGAAATGGTTAAGTTGTGGTTTGGAGGAATATATGGGGGAAATTATTTGGTTTATTATTATTGGTAAATATAATTAATTGATTTGTAAGAAATTGGATTGCATGGAAATAATTTGAATATTCATGTTCATATTGATTAATATACAAAAAAGGTAGTTATATAACTAATTGATTTATATTAAAATGTTGAATTCATATTAAACAACTGTAATATTACATAATTAACCAATGTGAGGATGGATATAAAAATAGAGACAATGGGAAGGGGTATAATATAGAACAGAAGGGAAAAATTGAATTTGATTAAGATTAGAGATGAGGATGAAGGGTAATATTGGTTTTTTACAAAAATAGATGAGGAATAAATATGGCAAAAAGGAAATATAGAAATTGTAAATTTAATTGAAATGACTAAACACTGTTTAAATTTATGAACCGGCCAAATACTCTGTTCAAAGAAAATACATTGTATGTTTGTATGTGTGTTTCTAATTACTGCTATTTATTCATATTTGTTCTCTTTTATTCTTTAAAGTTTAACAATTCATTCTTAATCTTAATATCTTTATATTTGCTTGGGGTTGGCTTTCTTCCCTTTCATCTTTTTTATTGTACAGCAATCTTTCTCCTCAAACCTACCACCTCTCTCTTTTCTTTCCTTCCTACTTTCTCTTCCTCCCCCTCTTCTTCTCCTCCCTACTTCTTCCTTTCTCCTTCTCCTCCTCCCTTCCTCCCTCTCTTACCCTCACTCCTACTCTAATTTCCTTTCCCTTCCTTCATCCCTCTCTAATGCTGTATCCTTTTATGCATATGGACTACTCAGAGGGCTGAAAAAGTTATTTCTGACTGGTCCTCGCACTTTTGACCAGTCCTTGAACTTACGACTGTCCTCACATTTTACGTTTTTGCCCTATCTTGTCACCATGGTGAAGAGAAGCAGTTGTGAAATGAGTGACATTGTGGAAATTGGGATCGTAGAAACACCCAGGAGCATAGAAGAGTCCAAAGGCAGATGCATGAATAAATGTGATAAATGTATTTATTCATATAACAAAACATATTAACTATATACAAAGGCTGTCTTAATATCCATTAGGATAGGGGGCACACAGCGTGTGTGACTACCCTTATCAAAGATCATGTCTCAAGGAGAACAAACGTAAAAGAGAGCTTGGTGGAAAGGTTAGAAGGGGTTTTATACTCAGTGTAAGCCCCTCCTCTCCACATAGGGGTGGGGGCACTTTCTGCCTCCACTAGTGTCTGTATGATATATGTGCCAATGGCTTGCAAATACTTGACAGTTCCCCTCCTTGCGAGCCAATGGCATGCAAACATACAAATGCAATGCACAACAGATTTTACCCTGTGAGACATAACTTTTTACACAGAACTTTGTGCCTATCTGCTGGTAGAGGTTTTGTGAAAATATCAGCTGTTTGATATTTGGTCTGACAATGTGATAAAGATATAAACCCCATCTCTACTAGTTGCCTAACATTTTGGTAGCGGATATCGATATGTCTGGACCTTTTTCCCACTGCATAGGCTTTGGCAATGCCTATGGCCCCGGTGTTGTCTTCTATAATTTGGATGGGCAAAGTCGGTGGTGTCCAGATGCTAGAAATTAAGGCATCAAAACATATCAGATCGTTCCCTGCCTCTGATAGGCATGCATATTCGGCCTCAGCGGTGGAGCACGAAACAAATTTCTGTTGCCCCACATGCCAATGGATGGGTGCCTCATTTAATAGTACCAAGAAGCCTGAAGTACTCCTACGTGTCTTGGTATCTCCGGCCCAGTCCGCATCCGCGAAGCATTTTAATTGGGCCTTGTCTCTATTCTCAGGTTCCAAGCGAAGCACGTAATCTGCTGTGGTCTTGAGATACCTTAATAGTTTTTTAATGGCCAACCAGTGGAACTGGGTAGGATGTTCCACTTGTCTAGATAGCAGGTTTACGGCCAGGGCAATATCTGGACGGCTCCAGTTACTTATATATAGTAATGAGCCGATCACTGACCTAAATAGAGTATTATTTTGGAACTCTGGGCTATCCTTGTGTGCCAATCCATAATAGTCGGTCTGCATTGGGATAGCCGTTGGCTTGCTATCTTCCATTTTACATTTCACCAAGAGTTCCTCTATCTTTTCCTTTTGGGAGAGAGCAAAACCTTTTGGTGTAGTGATGATTTGTATGCCTAGGTACTTGTCCACATATCCTAAAGACTTTAGAGTGAACTTTTTTTGTAGGGTCCTGGCAAATATAATACTTCCCCCCTTGTCAGGCCCTATATATAAAAGGTCATCGACATACACTAGGACTTTCTCCAGCCCCCCTTTGGTATCCCTTGTGAAGGTACATTTATCAGCTGGAGATGGATGGAAACCCAGTGATTTGAGAGTTTTAGTCAGGCATTTGTACCACAGTCTGCCTGATTGTTTGAGGCCGTACAAACTTTTCTTCAGAAGCCAGGTGTGGCCTTCCTGCTGTTGAAATCCAGGGGCACCTCTGACGTAAATTTCTTGTTTTAGATGTGCGTGTAAATAAGCAGTTTGCACATCAAATTGAAAAATGTGTTCCCCATGTGCTGCTGCGGTGACCAAAGCAGCCCTCACACTTTCCGCTCTCACGGTGGGGGAGTATGTTTCATCAAAGTCCTGCAAGTAGCGCTGTGCGTAGCCTTGTGCTACCAGCCAGGCCTTATAGAGGAGTTTGTTGTTGGGCATTGGCTTGACCTTGTAGACCCAACGGGTGCCAATTGCTTTCCTCTTTTTGGGGACTTCCATGGGGGTGAAGACTTTCAATTTTTTGAGACTGTCCATTTCCCGCTCCATTGCCACCCTCCACCTGCGCTGTTCTTCCTCGGGAAGCTGAAGGACATCTGAGTACGTTTTAGGGGCCATGGTAACGCTGTTGACCGAGGCAACACAGCCAATGTCCAACCTTTTGGGTGGCACCCCTTTATTGGAGCGTTTTGACCGTCTGGGAAATTGCCACTCACCATCATCATTGTCATCCGGAGCATCGGTGTCAGAATTGGAGCTGCCGGAAGTATCTTTCCAATCAAAATGGGGCGGGCCTCTGTCCCAGGCGCTGCGAAGATATGGTCGTTTAGGTGAGGCAGGAGGTGTGAAGTCACCCAGGGATTCCTTGTCTGAATCGTCAGAGTCAGGTAGGGATTCATCACCATCTGGATCTTCGCTGGTCAGTTGTTTGGAGTTTGTTGGTTCATCCTCTTCAGGTGGTGCTGCTTGTTCAGTGTCGCTTCTAATAGGGGAATAACCGGGTTCATTGGAATGAATTTTTGACCAATTTGACCCCTCCTCAAAGGAAGCTGATCTAGAGACAATGACAAGGTTATTTTTGTCTACAAACCTAGAGGCCTTGCTGCCGGTTGCATAACCTATAAATCTGAGCCTCCTTGATGCCTTGCCCCCCTTTCTTCTGAGGTGCTTGGGAATATGGACCCAGGCATAGGAACCAAAAATTCTCAGGTGTGAGAGGCTAGGTTTCCTTCCATGGACCAGGAAGTATGGGGTTTGGTTAATGGCACTACTCCACGTCCTGTTGACCAGATAATTGGCCATTTTGACCGCTTCTGCCCAAAAAACTTGGCTCATGTCAGCATCTGCAAGTAGGCAGTTCATGACATTCTGCAGCACGCCATTTCTCCTTTCTACAATGCCATTCTTGGACGGAGTTCGAGGGGATGATTTAAAATGGAGGATACCTCTCTCCTTCATCCACTTTTCAAAAATCTTGGATGTAAACTCAGTCCCCCTATCACTCTGCACCTGAGCGATGCACACTTTGTGTTGCGTTTGGATCTGGTTGTAAAGATATTTGAAGTTGGTAAAGACTTCAGTTTTGTCCTTTAAAATAAATACGTGGCCATAACGAGAGTAATCATCTACTACCGTTAAAAAATAACGCCCCCTACCAAGGGAGGGTCTAAAAGGACCAACCAAATCCATGTGTACCAGCTGATAAGGGTACCTTGCACGACGGGAAGAGACCTTAGGTATAGCAGCAGTTTTAGATTTTGCTGCCTTACAGATGGCACATTCCAAATAGGTATTACAATTCTTTATCTTAAGCCCATCAGAAAAATCTTGCATTTTCTTAATAACCGGGAAGCTGGCATGGCTGAGCCTGCGGTGTAATATATGAGCACAATCCAAATGTAAAGGTTTACCCATGCATACTTTGTCAACCTTATGTATCTTACCATTACAAGCCTTGGTTTGTTCAGTAATGAGAGTAGGCACTGGATTAATGGTCACCTTAGAGTTCCTCAGGGTTGGCTGAGGAGTTGTGACCTTAATGGGTTCAGCCTTAATGGCTTTGGATGTCCTAGGAGCTGGTTTAAAAGCTTCATTGGTTTTAGGTCCAGGGTCCTTGAGTTTGGACAACTTGGGGCTGGCACAGAAGCTTTCTGCTCTATCTGGGTGTTAGCTCCCTGAGCCCTCTTGTTAGGTTTCTTGTGCCTTTTGACCTTTGCTTTTGGGGAAAAATAAGGCAAATTGTTGATTTTTACAATATCGCCAACAACACCCCCATTTTCGAAAACATAACCTCCACCCTTCTCAAAAACCAGTTTTACATTTTTATCCTCAGTCAATTTTAAGATGCTTAAAAGGTTGTTCTTGATTGAGGGAACATACAGTGCCCCTGTGACATCTCCTATACCAGGCACATTGATCACGCCTTCCCCAGTTACCTCTGCCTTGTCCCCAGTGGCAACTTTTACTGAGGACTTGAGTGGGTGTAAAACCTTAAATCGTTGCTTCGTGTTGGCTATATGTGTTGATGCACCTGAATCAAGAAGCCACAGCCCCTCAGCATCCTTTACCTGGGAGGTGTGATTGTCACTAGTGACACTACAGAATTGGTATCCTTTATGACCACCTCCCCCTCTTCCACGGCCTCTTTTATTTTTATTGTGCTTAAGTCCAGCCGTGTTGGCCCTAGAGCGAGGGCACTCCCTTTTAAAGTGACCTTGTATGCCACAGTCAAAGCAGGTGGGAAGGGTATTAATCCTTTCACTTGTGTCCTGGCGCCTCCTCTGAGGCCTAGGTCTGTGATATGCCTCCTTCATTTCTTGTTGTTCCTCATCTCTGCGCCTTAAATCTTCCTCAATAAAGCAGCCAGAAAAGTATTCTATATTTCTTTGTTCCCTAGAAACCCCTTCTAGAGAAATAATAAAGGGACTCCAGGATTTGTCTAGGGAGTTCAACATCACACTAATTAAAGTGGATTCAGAAACAGGCTCCCCCCCTCTGTATAAGCTCATCCCTCATGGCTTTAAGCGTTGCCAAATGTTCCCCCATTTTGACACCAGGTTTGAGTTTATAGTTGTGGAAAATTCTTGACAATCTGCTGGTTGCAGCCATATTGTCACTATGGAACAAATTATATAGGGCAGTCCAAACTTCCTGAGCTGTGAGGCCATCTGAAAGACTGGCATACAGAGCTGTGTCTATAGAACTTAACAGGGTTGTGTAAGCTCTTTTATGCAGGAACTCAATTTCAGGGCTCCAAGGTAAAGGGGGTGGTCTTTTGATCATGTCCAGAGTATTTTCTCTTAAGAGAATTATCTGAATCTCTTTACACCATTTTTTAAAATTCTGACCACTTAAATGTAGTTTTTCAAAATTATTTGGCAAAGTTACAAAATTATTGCCATTAAACTGCATGGGGAGTTGTTCAAATGGCTAAAAAGAGCCTGTTGTGAATGGCATTGGGATCCCTAAGCCTGGGATCGATTGCTTAGGTCTGGCTCCTTTTTGTAGTCCTTCTGTAGTTTGAAGCAACTGGGCATGTGCAGGAAATGGAGCATGCTCCAAAGCCTTTTCTTGTTGGAGCGCCGATCTCCCTCTCTGAGCTCTGAAGTCAAGTCTGGCTGGAGCTTCAGTATAGGCCCGGACATCAGCGATGTGGCGGGGAAACCTTGGAGGAGTGGGAAGAAGGCCTGGAGATCTTTCTGGAGACTGGAGGCCCATCAGATGAGGTCCATGGGCTGGATAGGCCTGGAAATGTCTCTGGATCTCCTCTTCTCCATCAGAGGGGCAGGATTGCAGCTCCGGATCATCCCAGCAGGGCCGGAAAGGTACGGAGGACTTAGCCTGGGCCTCCCTGGAGCATTCAGTGAATGGTGAGCGCCTCTGCAGTGGGGGGTGGGAGGCTGCAGGTCCATCTGGGTTCCTCCGGGGGTGGGAGGTTGGATTTGGGGCCCTCCTTGAGTGGGCAGCTGGGTCTGGGACCTCGGGTGGGGGGTGGTGAGTGGTTGCTCCATAAGTTCCAGGGCAGCGACCAGGGCCTCTATGGCCTCTTTGATGTTTGCCGTGGCAGGCGGGGCCTGGCAAGGGGCTTGTGGGTTCGGAGTGGTCCTCTGGGCCGCTGGAATGCTGAACTGACTGGCTGGCGTTGTAGGCCTGGGCTGTGGAGCTGGGGATGGCCTGGCTCGTGGTTCTGGCAAAGTGCCCAGGGGAGCAGCCATCTTGGAGGAAGTTGCCTCTGGAAGTGGCCTGGCAGCCATTTTGTTTGGCGGGAAACCGGGTGGGGGGGCAGTCTCTCTGGCGGCAGGCGCCATCTTGGAGAGATCAGGCAGGGGAGTCCTTACCGGGATGGCAGGCATCTCTGGTGCTGCCTCCTCAGGCCTCTTTCTGGCTGCTGCCCTTGTCTTCAGGAGGGAGGCGAGCGCTGCTCGGCACTCCTCTTCTGACATCTCAGCCACTTGCCTGTCCAGGCTTTCATCTGGTCCTTCTGCCCCCTCTTCGTCAGTGCTGAAGAAGCCTTCTCCAACATTGCCTGGCTCGGCCCCTGGGATCTCTTGCTGCATCTGGGTGGCCTCTGGCTGCCAGGGTGTAGCTGGATGGAAACCCCCTTCAATGTTTTCCATCGTTGATTCAGACTGGGGCTGCTGTGAAGTTCTCCTCCGTTGAAGGCCTCTGGTCACAACAGGGGAGCTTCTCTCACAGGTTATTTTGGAGGGCATCTCGCCTTTTCAACAGCTCCTGGAGTGGAGTTCTGCTACTATTCCTCTGCTACCATTCTGTGGAAATTGGGATCGTAGAAACACCCAGGAGCATAGAAGAGTCCAAAGGCAGATGCATGAATAAATGTGATAAATGTATTTATTCATATAACAAAACATATTAACTATATACAAAGGCTGTCTTAATATCCATTAGGATAGGGGCCACACAGCGTGTGTGACTACCCTTATCAAAGGTCATGTCTCATGGAGAACAAACGTAAAAGAGAGCTTGGTGGAAAGGTTAGAGGGGGTTTTATACTCAGTGTAAGCCCCTCCTCTCCACATAGGGGTGGGGGCACTTTCTGCCTCCACTAGTGTCTGTATGATATATGTGCCAATGGCTTGCAAATACTTGACAGACATGGTTGTTAAGAAAGCTGCACGGGCATAAATGTGAGGATGGTCATAAGTGTGAGGACCGGTCAAAAGTGCGAGGCCCAGTCAGAAATGACTTTTTTCAGCCCTCTGAAAAAAGTCTATGCACATAGCCATGCCCACCCAGTCACATGACGAGCTACCCACGCCTACACAGTCATGTGACCAGTTAGTCACGCCCACCCAGTCACATGATTGCCAAGCCACACCCCAACTAAGCCACGCCCACAGTCCTGTTGTTAAAAAAATTGAATCCCACCACTGGTGAAAGGGCCTCATAAGTGGAATAGCCTAGGGCCTCTTTTCATCTAAATCCGGCCCTGCTCAGCGAGTCTTCTGGGGTGGTGAGATTGCTGAGTTTTGTTTCCATTTCAGCTTCTCTGTTATTAGTTTGATGAAGTCCAAGCCTGCTCCTCCTTTCACCATCAGTTGCCTGTTGAGCTGACTGTTGCTTCACTCCCTTGGCTACAATTTCTTCCTTTCTGCTTTCCCACACAACACAATTCTTCCTCCAAGCACACCCACAGACCCCCCCCCCTTGCAGGTGCTTTCAGCCTCTTCTTTTTAAACTTGGTAACTAGGTGTAGTGCAACTGTCTTCAGGCTGCCTTAAGCCTCAGGGGAGAAAACAACAAGAAGGTAGTGCTCATGCTGGCCACTGCTAGTCTTTCCTTCCACAGGATGCTGTAAGGATAGACTGATTTCCAATCTAAGGCACTTTGCACCTTCTAAAGTCAGAATATACATGTGGGGATTGGGCTGAAATATAGAAAAACATAAAGATAGCTTTGTCGGCAACAACTAGCACTAGGCGTGAAATGACTGCTTTTGCTGTTTTCTCAGTACTTCAAAAATAATTGTTGCTGCTCAAAACTTGACAAGATGAAATCAATATTTTGCCATATAAATGTTAAGGTAGATAGTTGTCTGTCAGCAATATTTTTTTTAATACTTTAAAAATTCTAGCTGCATGGATGGACAAAATCTATAAACGGACTTCTTTAAAACAGATACAGATTGGCCTTTTTAGTGATGGCAAAATTCTGTCATGGAAAGCTTTTTAGTATTGTTTAGCTTCACAGTCCTTGCTGAGCTTTGCTATATCTCTTACAACTGTAAATGAAGAGGGAGTCTTGAACTTAGGGTGTTTTGTCCTATTTTATAACTTCAATTTGTTTATCCATTTCCTTTTATTGTGAAATGTCTCATTCAATAGTGAATTTCTGATTCAGTGCTGATTGTATTACAACTGGTCTTGACTTTATGGTTGAGAGAAAAATAAGATTCTAATCAACAAGCAAATATCTTTTAGCTAGGTGAAAGATTTTTTTTCTTTTTAATTCCTCTCTTTTTAGACTTTGAGAAATTGTCTAAATGTCATTTGCAGTGTGAAAATTCAGTTGTAATTTGGTTCAGGAAACAGCATAATTCACCAATTTTTGGATGGAAAATGTTCCACCTTGGAAGAATATCCTGTAAAGTTTTCAGTCCTGATTGCTATCTGTGTGATTAATGTTTGTATATAATATGTTTTTTTTTCTAATTAAGATAAGCTTTACCTGGCAATAATACAGGGGAAAAATATACTATAAAAGAATCAATGAATTGTTTTGAACAAACTCCTAAACACAAATTTGGAGGACTAAAAACCTGAAACCATTTCCCCCCCACAAAATTAAAAATTCCTCAGGAAGCAAAGAGATGGATTTTTGGTAGACATAAAAGGTGAGAAGGTGATATGGAAAATCAATAATAGCTAAATTCAAAGAAAGCTGCTTTGGAGGGAAGTAGTAATAGTTGAGGAAAAGTCCAGCAAGTACTTGGGAATTTACTTTGGGAAACATTTGAGAAGAAACCCAAAGATAAGAAACAATATGATACATAACATTTGAGAAGCCAGTGGGGAGCAATGTAGCTTAGTGAAAGGCAAATCTCACCCAGTGCCCTGAGTCAGATCCTAAGGAATTCCACAAATAAATCTCTGTCATTAAAAAGAAGAGGCATTCAGTCTCTGTAAAGAAATCACACTACTGTGCCGTGTCCTTGCATGGATCCTATTTTTCCTTTGTCAGTGTGAATGACTGGGGGACAGAAAAGATTAAGTTAATAATTTATCTTGAAAGAGAATTGTTTGTTAAATTATACAGAAATTTATAAGGAATTTGGTCTATGCTTTAAATCAGGGGTGTCAAACTTGTGTCATCATGACGTTGTCACGTGATGTATCATGACTTTCCCCCCCCTTTGCTAAACCAGGTGTGGCAGTGGCCAGCATGTGACGCATCCGGCCTACGGGCTGTGAGTTTGACATCCCTGCTTTAAATAGTGGTGGATCCATTTAGAGCCAAACCAAGAAACTATATATAAACCAGCAGACAATATACTGGTTGTTTACTGGTGTCATAGTGTGACTTAAGAGAGTGAAAGGATTGATCTCTGTGACTTTTAGATTGGATTTTATAAAAGAAGATATTAGGTTAAGGTGAACAGATTTTAACATTGGTAAGAAGGACACCATTGTGGGCGTGACTTATTGTGTGGGCGTGGCTTGGAGGCCATGTGACTGGGTGGGCATGGCTAGCTGGTCATGTGACCGGGTGGCCATGGCTATGTGTATAGGGACTACTCAGAGGGCTGAAAAGTCATTTCTGACAGGTCCTCACACTTTTGACTGGTCCTCACACTTATGACCATCCTCACATTTATGCCCGTACAGTATTCTTAACAACCATTTCACTCATTTCACAACTGCTTCTCTTCACCATGGTGACAAGATAGGGCAAAAACGTAAAATGTGAGGACAGTCGTAAGTTCGAGGACTGGTCAAAAGTGTGAGGACCAGTCAAAAATAACTTTTTCAGCTCTCTGAGTAGTCCATATGCACAAAAGGTCTAACCAGAGGGCTGAAAAAAGTCATTTCTGACAGGTCCTCGCACTTTTGACTGGTCCTCACACTTATGACCATCCTCATATTTATGCCCATGCAGCATTCTTAACAACCATGTCACTCATTTCACAACTGCTTCTCTTCACCATGATGACAAGATAGGGCAAAAATGTAAAATGTGAGGACAGTCGTAAGTTCGAGGACTGGTCAAAAGTGTGAGGACCAGTCAAAAATAACTTTTTCAGCCCTCTGAGTAGTCCATATGCACAAAAGGACTAACCAGAGGGCTGAAAAAAGCCATTTCTGACAGGTCCTCGCACTTTTGACTGGTCCTCACACTTATTACCATCTTCATATTTATGCCCATGCAGCATTCTTAACCATGTCACTCATTTCACAACTGCTTCTCTTCACCATGATGACAAGATAGGGCAAAAATGTAAAATGTGAGGACAGTCGTAAGTTCAAGGACTGGTCAAAAGTGTGAGGACCAGTCAAAAATAACTTTTTCAGCCCTCTGAGTAGTCCATATGCATTAAAGGATACAGCAATAGAGAGGGATGAAGGAATGGAAATTAGAGTAGGAGTGAGGGTAAGAGAGGGAGGAAGAGATGAGGAGAAGGAGAAAGGAAGAGGAAGTAGGGAGGAGAAAAAGAGGGTGGGGGGGAAGAGAAAGTAAGAAGGAAAGAAAAGAGAGTGGTGGTAGGTTTGAGGAGAAAGATTGCTGTACAATAAAAAAGATGAAAGGGAAGAAAGCCAACCCCAAGCAAATATAAAGATATTAAGATTAAGAATGAATTGTTAAACTTTAAAGAATAAAAGAGAACAAATATGAATAAATAGCAGTAATTAGAAACACACATACAAACATACAATTTATTTTCTTTGAACAGAGTATTTGGCCGGTTCACAAATTTAAACAGTGTTTAGTCACTTCAATTAAATTTACAATTTCTATATTTCCTTTTTGCCATATTTATTCCTCATCTATTTTTTTTTAAAAAAACCAATATTACCCTTCATCCTCATCTCTAATCTTAATCAAATTCAATTTTTCCCTTCTATTCTATATTATACCCCTTCCCATTGTCATCTATTTTTATATCCATTCTCACATTGTTTAATTATGTAATTATGTAATACAGTTGTTTAATACAAATTCAACATTTAAATATAAATCAATTAGTTATATAACTACCTTTTTTGTATATTAATCAATATGAACATGAATATTCCAATTATTTCCATGCAATCCAATTTCTTACAAATCAATTAATTATATTTACCAATAATAATAAACCAAATAATTTCCCTCATATATTCCTCTGAACCACAACTTAACCATTTCTGCTTTCAACACAATATACAATTAATAGTATCTCAATTATTACAATTCCCTAGTTAAATACAGCTTTTTTTTCTTTTGTCTTTTAAAATCTTGAACTCTCCTCCTAAATTTCCCATTGTTTGCAGTTTTTCACCTACCTTTTTTGGGGAGGAAAAATAAAAATAAAAATAAATCTCTCTCTGCCTCATTTTGTCACGTTGCACCAAAGATCCTGGTTTCGGTTTCGTTTCTGCAGCTTAGCTAGGGGAAAAAAAAACTGCTTCAGGAACTCTTGATTGCCTGTAGGGCGGCCCTTTGAAGCCCTGGGCAAGAGTTTAAACAGTTTTTTTTTCTTCTAGCTATCAGCTGGGGCTCAAGAGGCAGCGGGACTCAGGAGGAAGAATGAAAAATCGGGACTTTTTTGAAACGCCGCGGGATGCGGGACAAATTGCTAAAAATCGGGACTGTCCCGCCAAAAGTGGGACATCTGGTCACCTTATATTAGGTCACTACATTCCAGCAGTAGCCAATAGCAAGAAAATAAGAATACAGAATCACATCAGCTACTTTGAGGGGCAGACTGGAGATACAGTATTTAGTAGTTATGATTAGCATACTACATTTCCTCAGTGGAACATAAGATAATGTGAAAAAAATTCCTTTTATTTTCACAAGATTGTTTTAAAAGAGAATGATTGACCCAAACTCATTTAATATCCCTGTTTTCTCTATTTTTGTACAGTAATATTATTAAAACTATAGTTGCAAAATACAATACAAGCTTAAAAAAATAAAAATAAAAAGGAAAAACAGAAGGTGCAAAAAATAAAAAAGAAAAAAAATAAGAACACAGGAAAGAAAAGAAATATAAAAAGTTATTTTCTCCATCATGACAAGTATAAACCATTTTAGTAACTTGTCACCTTTACAACAAAAAAAATCACCTTTACAACAAACAAACTCTTCTCATAAAGGTAAAGGTTTCCCCTGTTTGACTTTAGGGGTGATGCTCATCTCTGTTTCTTAGCTGAGGGAGACAGAGTTTTCCTCAGATGTTTCTGTAGTCATGTGGCCAGCATGACTATACAATGAGGTACATGGAATGCTGCTACCTTCCCAGTGAAGAGGTACATATTTGTGTATTTGCATTTGCAGGCTTTCAAACTGCTTGGTTAGCAGGAGCTGGAGCAAGTAACTGGAGCTCACCCCATCATGCAGTGCTGGGGTCTCAGCTGTCAGTTTTCCAGCTGACAAGTTCAGTGTTTTTAACCATTGAGCCATTGCATCCCCCCTTCTCATATTCCATCTCTTATCTATAAACAAATCCTTTAAAACCATATTGATCTGCAAAAGTCCATTAAGGATTACCAGAAATAATGTATCTATTTTAACATTAATCAAATGAATCAACTTGATGTTCTTTCCTTTTCCTTTTAACTATCTTGATTTTTTAGTCCCTTCAAATAATGTCCTAGAACTTGAATCATTTTTGAGGGGTCCTTCTCACAAAATTCTTCAAAACTTTAACAAGTTCCCTGTAGTGTCCAACTCTCAATGTCTCATATCAATTTTGTTGTAGAGAATTCAAAACAAAAACATTTTGCCACGGGAGAAATTTTTATAATTAATTCCATAATCTTGTTTCAAATTTACCTTGAGTCTTAGTCTGTCACTTTCTACAATCAAAATTTTAATAAACTTTTTGTTGTTTATTTAAAATAAATCCTTAAATTTGTAGTTGAAACTTCTTTGGTAAGGATTCCACTGAAACTTCTTTGGTAAGGATTCCACTGAAATTCTTCCAGTGTTTTCAGACTTGTTGATCCAAAGGTTCCTATTAGCTAAAAAGCAGTTAACAAGCAATTTGTAAAAGATTAGACAGGAATGCATGTGAATCAGGGGTTCTTTTAAAGCTACAATTTGAGCAAGATGGCTATTCCTTAATCTTCCATAGCTCTAAATTAAGCAGAGATGTACTGCAGTCTCTTTCCAAAGAACAACTGTATGGATCACTTGTGTTCTCAAATCTAGGGTGGAATTACAAAGAGTCAGTTTATTTATCTTCATTCCACTATGGTCATCATCAGCTTTGCTTTTCACAGTAGCACATTAGCCAACTATTTCTTTCCCAGAAGTCCAATAACCCTATTTTCTCAGAATGCTTAAGTCAGTAAGCCATTAACCAAAACTAATACATCAGTGGTAATTTGGTCAACATATAACTGCCTTATTTAGAAATCTACCCAGAGCATATTTCTTATGTTCTTATTCAGTCTGAATTTACATTAAAAGTTTACTTTACATATATATGTATATAATGTATATATTACATGAACTGTTAATGCAAAGTATATAAAAATGACATTGTCTGTTTGACTATGTACTAGAGTTATGGAAAAGAAAAACCACAATAAAAATTATTTTTTAAAAAAGTTTACTTTATATGAAGTGGATTTTGTGAAATTTTCATAGATAAAATTACTTATTTGGTTATTGGTTATTTAGATAGTCATGAATTCCCTGTCTTCCACTGTATGATCTACAGTGATCTGCAAGCTAAATGGAGCCACAATAAACTATATACCAGCATATAGCCCTAATATGTAAAGATGAAATCAGGAAGGCTAAGGTTCAGAATAAAGTAAGACTTGCAACAAATGTCAAAAATAATAATAATAAAAATATTTAAACATGTAAAAAATAAGAAAAAATTCAAAGAAGCAATCTGTCTACTAATGGGAAAAGATGCTAACAAACTGATAAGCAGCAGGGAGAAAGCAGAGCTGCTTAATTCTTTTTTTTTTTTTTTTGTATCTGTCTTCACTCAAAAAGAAAAAAAACAACCCAACCAATCAAAAACAGAACTGTAAAACACAGACTAGGAATTCAAATTAAAATAGGCAAGAGAATACCTGTCCACTCTAGATTAGTTCAAATCACCAGGATGGATTACATCCCAGGGTTCTGAAGGATCTGGCAGACATGACCTCGGAGAACCATATCTTTCAAAGATCCTGATGCATCTGGGACCTACAAGAGGACTGGAAAAGAGCTCAAGTGGTTCCCATCTTCAAAAAAGGGAAAAAACAAATCCAGGAAACTACAGACCTATCAGCCTGACATCAATACCTGTGAAGATCCTGGAAAAGATAATCAAGTAACAGATGTGTGAGCACCTAGAATCAAGGAAAGTTATAACCAGAAGTCAACACAGGTTTGTCAGAAACAAACCATGCCAAACCAATCTTATTTCATTCTTTGACAAAATGACTAAATTAGTGGACCAGTGAAATGCTGTGGACATAGTATACTTGTATTGCAGTAAAGCATTTGAAAAAGTAGACCACAACCTACTTCTTAAGCTAAAGAATGTGGGACAGACAGCATCACCATCAGATGAATTCGTAACTGGCTGCCAATCTACACTCAATGTATAATCCTAAATGGAACTACATCCACATGGAGAGAAGTAAGCAGGAAGTAAGCAGAACCCCAAGGTTCTGTTTTAAGCCCAGTATTCTTCAATATCTTCATAAATGATTTAGATAAGGAAATAGGAGAGCTTGACAAATTTGAAGACAACACCAAGCTGGCAGGAATAGCCAACACTCTAGAAAATATGGATCTTGACAGACTTGAACACTAGGCCCAATCCTACAAAATGAAATTCAGTGTTGAGAAAAGTACACTTAGGCAAGAAAAACCAATTGAACAGGTGCAGATTAGGTGAAATTTGGTCAATAGCAATAAGTGGGAAAAAGATCTTGAAGTCCTAGTAGATAATCACTTAAATATGAGCAAGCAGTGTGTGGCAACTGCCAAAAAAGCCAATGCAATCCTAGGCTGCGTTAAAAGAGGGATAGAATCAAGATCACATGAAGTATTAGTATTGCTTTATAAGGCCTTGCTAAGACCATACTTGGAAAACTGCATCCAGTTTTGGTCACTGCAATATAAGAAGATGTTAATACTCTGGAAAAAGTTTAGAGAAAATTAGGTGGCTGGAAGCTACAAAAATAATAATCAGAGTCCATACTTAGTCATCTTGTAGTAGACTGAAATCAGTGGGGCTGGATCTAAGCAGTATTTACTTCTGTGAGTAAATAGTATTATGTGGACAATAAAGTGCATCTCTAATATGCATTATTAATCTATTGTCACTGTCATCTGGGTTTTGGGGCAATAAGTAAACTTAGATATTTTGATAAACTTTTGATATTTATGGTTGTCATAGAAGGCATGGTAAGTTGTCAAGATGGATTTTGGACTCATAGTGGACAGTCACTTAAATATTAGCGAGCAGTGTGTAGCAGCCACCAAAAAAGCCAATGTAGTCCTAGGCTGCATTAACAGATAGAGAGAATCAAGATCACATGAAGTGTTAATACTACTCTATAATGCCTTGATAAGACCACACTTGGAATACTGCATCCAGTTTTGGTCACTACAATATACAAAGGATGTTGAGACTAAGAAAAGAGCAACGAAGATGGTTAGGGGCTGGAAGCTAAAACCTATGAAGAACGATTTCAGGAATTGAGTATGTATAGTCCAGTGAAAAGTAGAACTCTGGGCAACATGATAGCAGTGCTTCAATATTCGAGGGGTTGCCACAGAGAAGAGGGAGTGAACCTATTTTCCAAAGCACCCAAGTAATGTGGCCTTGTGGCATGAAGGGCTTTACAGCTCAAAACCATCACCTAACATTACTACAAATATTTAATAACTTCTTGAAATTTTTCTTAAATTTCATTTTAAAAGTGATATGAAATATATTTTAAGAGTGGCATCTACAAGTGACAACTCAGTTTAAACATCTGTTATGCTACAGATTTCCCCCCTTTTAAATTCTAACTCTTCATCATATGTATGCCATAAACTTATAGAATCACACCACTGGTAGTGCTGTTATCTATATTTATTGGAACCATGCTAAAATTACAGCAATAATGCTATATGTTATTGTTTCATATTATCCCTGAGAAAGCATTCACTGCATGCTCAGTGGTAGGATGTGAATTGTTCAAGCAAGTCATAGGTTTATTACTGGCACAGGATAAATTTTTATGAGATAAGAGAAAGAAATAGACTTAGGTGTCTTTAATGCAAGAATAGAAAGAACAATACCTGGAGAAAATACTGGCCCATATGGAAGTGGTGAATGAGATAATAGAGGTGACAGACTAGTAGATTTTGCTCAAGGACAGGTTTATATCATGAACTCATTGTACAAGAAAAAAGCTAAAAAAAATGTACATGGAAGAGTCCATCTGGGTAGACAAGCGAAATTGCCTACATCATGTCAAGTGATAAAACCATATCCTGCAATTGTACTGTTATCAATCGTTTTAATGTTGGAAGTGACCATAGAATAATACGAGCTAAAGTAAAGATAGACTGTCTAAAAGAATGTTTGAAAATGATAAAGACATCATGAAAGACAAAAATAAAGAGATTAATCTACAAATTGCTTTGCTCTATTGCAAGATTTAGAAGAGGTGAACATGAACATCCTTGAATCTGCTACATCGATAGCACTGCCAAAAAAACACTTGGTACAGTCAAAAATCTCTGATGAACTATTGATTTAATGAAAAAACAACAGACAATGCAGAATAACAGAAGTTTCACTAATAAATTGAAGTACATTGAACTTTGCAAGACCATAAGAAAACATATCAAAGAAGAAACACGCCAGTTTAAGTGAAGCTTGTGAAAAAGGCAATTGAAGAAAACAAATAGAGCAAAATGCATGTTTATATGCATGCATTATATGCATGCTTATGCAAGAAAGAAGGTTTTTGCATTAAAACTTGAAGATGGTTCTGGTGTAGAACAAGACAAGAAATGTTAGAAATAATTGGAAAATTCTATTCAGAGCTATACAAAGATCAAGATCACTCAAAAGTAACAACACTCACAAAAGAGGAAATGCCAGATATCCTAGTGGAGGAAGTATCAAGTGCCATAAAATCAATGAAAAATGGCAAAGCTTCAGTAAATGACTGGATTATGGTTGAAATGCTGAAAGCTGGTGGTCAGAGTTTACACAAGATACTAGCAAAACTATACTCGAGAAGGAAAAATACCTGATGCTTGGAAAAATGCTGAAGTGGGAGCTGGGAGGGGGTGGGAAGATGGGATGGTTTCATGCAAGTGGTAGATGCAGATGTGGGCATAGGCACAGCAGCTCCATTTGTGCAAGTGGCATGTCTAGTTCTGAATGATCTGCAGCCCATTAGTGCACCATGGCCTGGGGGTTGGGGACCCTTGCTTTACAACCCTTTCTAAGTGATTTACAGAGTCAGCATATTGCACCAACAATCTGAGTCCTCATTTTATTAACCTTGAAATGATGGAAGGCTAAATCAACCTTGAGCCCTGTCAGGGTCGAAATACAGGCTGTGAACAGAGTTTGCCTGCAATATGGCATTCTAACCCCCACATCACCACTAAGTTGTTATATAGTTCAAGTTCTTATAATTTAGGCAATTTGTTTGTATTATGTTATACAAAAATAGAAAAATTAGAGGGCCGTGTACTAATCACTTAGAAGGAATATTACAACAATCAGGTTTTGTATCTGGCTGGCAGGAAGGCAGATTCCCTACAACAAAGCTCTTGATTCTGCTTCAGCATAACTAAAAATGACTTCTTACAATATTTGTTAGCTGGAGAGATACAGGTAAATATATTGAGGTCTGCATGTGAGTAAGACAGTAAGTCAAAGAAATTAAAGTGAAGACATTAAGAAGTAAAGAACAATATAAATTCTTCTTTACACTAACTTCATTCACTATACAGTAACTCTCTATTATCCTTGCAAGTCATCCTTTCTGCCTTCATTTCCAAATATATATGTAAAGTATTTCATAATTCAAGTTTATTTATTTTACAATATGTTTACTTTAATTCAATGAATGTACAATATATTTTCTTACATTCATACATTTTCAATGAACTGCTGAGGAACAAAAATTAGCACTTCCCACATCTGGGAAGCTGAATGTTACTTCTCAAATGTTGCTGTTTGTCATATTCTTTTAATTGGAATTCTGAAAAATATCTTCCTATATATTTATTTAACAAGTTATCCATCTGTATTTTTTTTGCGTTTCCTCTATGTAGGGAAGCAATAATGGAATTCCTATATGCTTTTTCTTTACATTGTTTTCAAGTTCATTTTAGATATTTGCTATATTTCAAAAGAATATTCTATAAAATAATCATTCATGCTTATTACATTTCTTTTAGTAAACTCATATTAGATATTAAGTAGAATCTATTTAGTAGATTCAACTGAATGGAACTGCCATTTGGCCCTGCATAACAATGTAGATTAGGGACTGTTTTATACAGAATGCAAACATCTAGACATCCATTTGACAGAATCGGACAACTTGCTGTGGCTAGCTTGCCATTGCCAACTTGCCTCTGTCAATTTGCTGCTGCTAAGTAACCACAGAACAACTTCCCATGGCCAACTTGCCACAGGGACAACTTGTTGCTGGTGGCCGGAGGGAGAGTCAGGCGGGATGCAAGAGGGTATGCAGAGTGCAGGGCATGGTAGGGCAGACAGCAGGCAGGCAGCAGTGTCTGGGGGATTCCCATTTTCACATACCCCAGGGCTGCCATTGCACTGGGTTCCAAGCAGAAGAGGCCAAGGATGGCAGTGGAGGTCAGAATGAGTTGTGAAAAGGCAGTGGTTGGGAGCTTCCTATTTTCACACCCCTCACCACTACCAATGCCACAGCTCCTGGCTCTGAGCAGAAGAGACTAGGGACAGTGGCAACAGTCAGACAGTGGGAAGGCAGCGGCAGCTGGGAGTTTCCCATTTTCACAACCCCCACTGCCACCACTGCCAATGCACCAGGCTCATGGTTACTGCAATGCCGCACCAGGCTCCACACCCAGTGATGGCAACGGCTCTATGCCCAGCATGACAGCAGCATGATAATCAGTTCTGAGCCTGGCATGGTGGCAGTATCAGTGGCAGTTCCGAGCCTGGTGTGGTGGTGGCATTAGCAGCAGCTCCAAGTTCTGCACAGTGGTGGTGACAGTATGGGGAGTAAAGTGGTGGCAAGCTGATGGCAGCGAGTTGTTCTACCTAGACCCACCACTTGATGGCAGGTAAGAGTATTTTAAAGATCTTTTTATAGTATTTTAGTGGTCATCTAATATGGGAATGATCTCCTATTTCTGCACATCATTTCTTAATCATAAAATCCATAAAGGAAGAAAAGATGAATTAGCTGCTGATTTTGGTCACATAAGAATCCTCTGTTTTGAAGTAGATATGGTAAATAAAAGATATCTAGTAAAAAAAGTAACTTTTCAACTGTACCTCTCACAACTAGAGTACGTTACAAAATTTAATACACATAAAGGAATTTCATATATTAAAATGTTTAAAAGACACATTTTGTAAGAGCAACAAATATATTCCAACATATATATTCAGTTCACGGCCCATAAAATGGTTGCACTATTCTTGACTGACTGTGCTCTGCCAGAACCTGTCTGATGTAGCTATTAAGGCATCAGGCTAGGAACTGGATGCCTGTAAGCTCTAGTTCTGCCTTAGGCACAAAGGCAACTGGGTGAGCTTGGGCCAGTAACACTCTCTCTGTCATAGGAAGGAGTTGACTATCCTTACCAAGAAAACTGTAGGATTTGTCTAAGTCCAAAAATTGGACACAATTGAATACCAAAGCAAAAAAGTTGTTTGCATGACTGCATTATTTTTTTAAAAAGTTTTTTTTAAAAAAAGTTTAATTGTAAATTGCCTCGAGTCACAAATGTAAAATGGGTGGCTATATAAATTAAACAAACAAACAAACAAAGTACAATATTATTGTGTTTTCAATTAAGTAATCTCATGCAATACATGCTTTTAAAAAGTTTTTTATAGGGTTATGGTCTTTAATGTCCTGTGGTTTAGACATGCTGGGCTAACTGGATCTCCATGGAAACTGTTTATACAACTTTTAATTTTTAATATAACCTTTCTTGGGAAGCAGATTAATTTAAAATAATTGTACTTTAAGCAGATTTTTCTTCATTAGTTATAAAATAAATGTAAAAAGGATGCTCCTTAGAAAAAATCAGGATTGTACAAAATATGATAATACATTGTCCTGAGACAATTTGCATCTGAAAAATGGAATAGAATAGAATAGAATAGAATTCTTTATTGACCAAGTATGATTGGACACCCAAGGAATTTCTCTTGGTGCATGGCCAAAGGATGATATAATAAGCAAGGAAACATAGGAAAATTTGACTATGTAGATGGTCCTTGATTTACAACTATTCGTTTATGACTGTTTGAAGTTACAATGGCACTGAAAAAAGGGACTTATGACTGTTTTTCACACGAATGTGTTCTGTCCCCGTCTCACACACGCACACAAACAGATAGCCAGGGGTTAAATAAAACTGGCAGACAACAAATTCTTTCGATAAGACGATTGGCAGCAAACCAGTAGCTGCTTGTCAAGAACTTTACTCATAGAGGGAGGGGTTGTTCCTCCATCAGATAAACCCAAACAAGATACACACAGTTCAAGAATTCTCAAGTCCAGTCCGTATTAAATCCAAGGCAGATAACGTTGTTTCAAAGATACAATGTGACTCGCTAGTAGTTAGTTTTGTCCGTCACAGAGTCTGAATGGCCACCTAACCCCCTTTTATCCCCTGTGGGATGTGGTCCAGTGACTCAGCTTAATCTCTGGCATGCTTCCTTTTCTGCTGCGTGCGCTTGTCTCTCCGACGCTGGCATGGATCCAGCCAAGACTTATCTCCGTCACTGTCTGACTGCGAGGAGATACCTGAGGCATTGCCAGAGAGGAGGGTCCTGGAGAGGAAGGCCTGACCAACTCCTCTCCTTCATGTTCGGAGCCTTCTCCCTCCGATAAATCGGCCTCGGGAGTCAGAGTCACAACAGAATGTTTGCAGCATCCTCATTGTCATGTGATCAAAATGTGGCAACTTGCTTATATTTTTTTTTATTTTTTTTATTGAAAAGTTTTATGAAAAATACAAACATTTTCACCCCCCACCCTTCCCCCCTCAACCCCCCTCCCCTTCCCACCCTCCCTTCCCCTCCCTCCCCCCACCCCCCTCCCTAGACTTCCCAGAACGAGCACAGGGTATAGCATTCACAAACCAAGAACTAAAATGTGCTAACAAATTATTACATTTCATGTTCTCCCTAGGTCCTTAACTCCTTATAACTCAGAAAAAACAAACATAAACTACTTAATATTATTTCATTCATAAGCTATATGAATCTTCTTATTCGGATACTTCTTCTGTATATAATCAATCCATTTTCTCCATTCCGATATATATCTCTCATTTGAATGGTCTTTAAGGTATGATGAAATTTTTGCCATTTCCGCCAAATGCACAACTTTTAATGTCCATTCCTCAATAGTAGGTGGATCTTCCTTCTTCCAGTACTGTGCCACCAGTAACCTGGCAGCTGTTATTAAATTCAAAACCAGCTTAGTCTCTATTACAGTACAATCCGTAACTATTCCCAACAGAAAAAACTGTGGTGTAAATTTAATTTTTTTCTTCAAAATATTTTGAATAATCCACCATATTTTTATCCAAAAAGCCTTAATCTTTTTACATGTCCACCATATATGAAAATATGTAGCATCTTCACACTCACATCGCCAACACTTGGGTTGTAAATTTGGATACATACAAGCTAGTTTTTTTGGGTCTAAATGCCATCTATAAAACATTTTGTAAAAATTCTCCCTTAAATTTTGTGCTTGTGTAAATCTTACATTTCTAACCCATATCTTTTCCCATGTTTCCATCATTATTGGTTCACCTACATTTTGTGCCCATTTTATCATACAATCCTTGACTAAGTCTGTTTCTGAATCTATTTCCAATAATGCATTGTACAACCTTTTTATGTGCATTTGACCTTCATCTCTTATTTGCTTTATCAAATTCTCATCCTGCTGCAAAATACCAATTTTTTGATCTTCTCTCCATCTGGCCAGCAGCTGTCCATATTGAAACCAAGTCTTAATAATCCCTTCTTCTTTTAATTGTTCCATGGATTTTAACTGTAGTCTGACTCCTTCCTTATAAAGGAGTTCCTTATATGTAATCTTATCTTGCTTTTGCTCTAAATTTATGTTCTCTATCGCGTGTCTGGGTACTGTCCATATTGGTAACCTATCATTTAGTTTATATTTATACTTTTTCCAGACACGCAATAGAGCATTTCTTAATATATGACTTTTAAAAGTCTTATCTACTTTCTTATCATACACTAAGTAAGCATGCCAGCCATAAACCAAACCATATCCTTCAATATTCAATATCTTTTCCTCCGTTAAGTTTATCCAATCTGTGATTGCTGAGAGGGCAGCAGCTTCATAATACAATCTTAAATTGGGCATCTTAAGACCACCTCTTTCTCTAGTATCTTGCAATATCTTTTGTTTGACTCGTGGTTTCTTCCCTGCCCACACAAACTTATTTATGCCCTTCTGCCATTCCTTCAAGTTCTCATCTTTTTTAAGTATTGGTATCATTTGAAAGAGAAATAGAAATTTTGGTAAAATATTCATTTTTACAGCAGCTATCCTTCCCAGCAAAGTTGTAGTTTTTTCCAGTTATCCAACTCTTTCTGTATTTTGTGCCATAATGGTTCATAGTTATACTGATATAATTTCGTATTTGCAGTCATAATATAGACCCCCAGATATTTAACCTTCTTAACTACTTCAAATCCTGTTAACCTTTCTATCTCTTCTTTTTGGCTCCTAACAATATTTTTAGCTATTATTTTTGTTTTAGCTGCATTTATTTTAAAACCAGATACTTGTCCATATAAGCAGGTTATATCCATCAAGGCTGTAATCGATTGTACCGGTTGGGTTAAGGTAACAACCAGGTCATCCGCAAATGCTCGTACCTTGTATTCATGCTGTCTAATTTTAATTCCCTTAATTGTATTCATCTCGCGTATCTTGTTTAATAAAATTTCCAGCGTCAAAATAAACAATAACGGGGACAAGGGACAGCCTTGCCTTGTTCCTTTTTCTATGTTAAAAACATCTGTTAAACCACCATTAACTATTATTTGTGCTGTTTGTTTTTGATATATTGCCTTAATAGATTGTACAAATTGTTCTCCAAATTGCATCCTTTCTATTAGTTTTAGTAAAAATTGCCAATTCAATCTATCAAAGGCTTTCTCAGCATCCAAGAACACAAGCACTGCGGGGACCTGGTTGTTCCTTCCCAAATACTCTAATAAGTTAACAATTTGCCTTACATTACCCTTCATTTGTCTACCATTTATAAAACCAGTTTGATCATGGTGAATCATTTGCTGCATGACTGTCATTAATCTATTTGCCAAAATTTTTGCAAATATCTTATAGTCTGTATTTAATAATGAAATTGGCCTATAATTTTTAGGATCTGTATCGTCATGCTCTTCTTTTGGGATCAACGAAATAAATGCTGTCTTCCAAGTTGGAGGTACCTCTCCTCCCTGTTGTATATTGTTAAATAATTCTTTCAGCGGTTCTATCATTTCCTCCTGTAAGGTTTTATAGTAAATAGCCGTCAAACCGTCCGTCCCAGGAGCTTTACCCACTTTCAACTGCTTAATTGCTAACGCAATTTCCTCAGAAGTTATCGATTGATTTAAACTATCCCTCTGCTCATTTGAAATTGTATAAATATTCTCTTTCTGCAAATATCTATCTATATCTATATCTTTAATTTTATCACCAGTATACAGCCTCGAATAGAACTCTAAAAAAGATTTTTTAATCAATTGTTGCTCATAAACCTCTTTACCCTTATATTTTATTCTCTCTATTGTCCTTGGTTTTTGCTTTTTCCTTAACAAATATGCTAACCACCTGCCTGGTTTATTGGCATTGTAAAAAGTATTATGTTTTGCATATCTTAAATTAGTTGCCACTTGATCTGCTATTAACATATTAAATTGACCTTTCAATAAATTGATTGCCTCTTTAATTTTCTTATCTGTTGGATTAGCTACTAAAGCCCGTTCCTGTTTACTAATCTCATCTTCTAATTCTTTTCTTTTTGTCCCCTGTTTCTTTCTATATTTATTATTCAAATATATCAAAATTCCTCGCATATATGCCTTACTTGCATCCCATACCATTTCCATCGATATGCCCTTTTGCATATTCATAACAAAAAATTCTTTCATAAATTTTTTACACTCTTTTACATTTTCTTCATACCTAAACAAATTATCATTTAACCTCCAGGACCTCCTAGGCCCTTTCTCATACTCCAATTCCAGCCAAACTGGACTATGGTCTGTCAATGTTCTTGAGCAAATCTTCGTATTTTTCACCCTAGATAAAAGATCGTTAGTAATTAATATAAAATCAATCCTTGAAAAGGATTGATGTCTATCTGAAAAAAAAGTAAAATCTTTTTCTTTCAGGTTTCTTTCACACCAGATATCTCTCAACTCCCAGTCATCCATCATTTCCCAAAACGCTTTGGGCAATTTTGCTCTTGTTGACACATTTTGTTTAGGTCCTATCTTGTCTTTTTTAACATCCAAAACACCATTCCAATCGCCTAACAGGATACAAGTTTTATATGCCCAGTGTGTCAATTTTGAATGTAGTAAATTATAAAAGTTTTCTTGTTGTTGATTCGGGGCATAAACTTCGATTACAAGTATTTTTTCTCCTTTTACTAAAAGTTCTATCGCTAAAAATCTTCCTTGATCGTCTGCTTCAATTAATTTAGCAACTAAGTCTCTTTTCAAATATATAACTATACCATTTTTCTTTTCTGGTGCTGCTGCTACGTAAGATGTACTAAGTCTTGCATTAATCAGATATTTTTGATCTTGTATTCTTATATGAGTCTCTTGTAAGCAAATTACTTCATTCTTAAATTGCTTATGATAGTGAAATATTTTTCTTCTTTTCTGTGGAGAATTCAAGCCATTAACGTTCCAAGTCAAAAATCTAGTTCCCATCTCTGGGCTTTTGGAGCCTCTGAAGCAAGTCCTGATGCTCTGATCTCATTTGAGTTTTAGGTCTTGCTCCCCCCACTGCTCCTGTTCTAGTAGTATCTTGAATCATTTCTTGAGTTGCCATCTGGGATTGTTGCTGTCTTAATTCTTCCTTGAGTCTAGCTGTCACCGATCTGGTCTGTCTTTGATCCTTTGGTAACTGCGAGAAATCAATCAGCGCCAACTCTTGAGTAGCCATTTGAATTTGTATTTCTTGTTGATCAGCCAAAGCTCCCCCCTGAACTACTGTCAAGAGCTCTTCTGTCTCAGCTTCCATTACTTCTTTCTTTCTTTTGCCTTCTGGTGATTTAGTTGATTTGGGTGTGCCAGCCTTTAATACATTAGTATGAAAATCTCTTGCTTTCCAAATTGTATTAAGCCGATATCTCTCTCCTGAATAAGTCACCACAAGTCCAGTTGGCACCTCCCATCTGTACTGTATCTGACGTTTTCTCAGTTCATCCACCAGAAAGGCATACTCCCTTCTAGCTCTCAAGATCTTAGGGGGGATTTCTTTCATTGTCATTACTTCCTGGCCTTCCACCCGAAGCTTGTTTTTAAAAGTAGCCTGTAAAATTTCGTTGCGTACTCTCCTTGTAGTAAAATATATCACAATGTCTCTTGGTAAATGTTTCTGTCTAGCAATCCAGGAGTTAACACGGTACAGCTTGTCCATCTGCCAGCCCAGATCATTTTTGGACTCCCCCACCAGCGGTGCCAATGCCTCAGACATCATTTCTCTCAAATTCTCTTGTTTATTCTCCTTCACCCCTCTAAATCTTAAAGCAAATTCCATATCTCTGTATTGTACCATTATTACATCGTCTTCAGCCCTTTGAATTCTGTTTTGAGCTTCTCCTATTTTGCTATCCAAAATTTCAGAAGATTGTTTAATTTCCTCAACTCTGTCATCCACCATCTCAATATTGCCTGCCAGACACTTAAATGCCATTAATATATCATCCCTAATCCCCTGATTGCGAATTGCAATCTCATCTGACACAGCCTGTATCTTTTCATTAGTTTCCTTAATTTTTTCATTAGTTTCCTTAATTTTTTCATCAATCACATCAACAATTTTATTTTGGGTGATTTGGAGAGCTTGTTGCAACATTTCCAATGTTAAAGTCTGTGGATCCGCTGGAGGAGCAGAAACTTGTGATCTAGGAATATGAGCTGGGGAGCTACCAGCACTCCCAGTTCCTTTAGTAGGAACAGTTTTTACAGACTTTGAGGCCATTTCCAGTTTGAAATTAGTCTTTATATTTACTCAGAGTCAAAAAGAAGAGTTCCTCAAAAGATTTCCCAATGTTAATTAACGTTTAAAATCCTCCTTCTGTCAGCACAAAAGCTTTTTTTTCCCAAGCGAAGGGCTGCCAGCAAAACGAAACTTTTCCTGTAACTTTCCGTTTCCCCCGCCCTTTCAAGCTTCAATCGCCATATTGTTGCAAAGTACTAAGTGATTACTTCCGAAGGAGGCTCTAGGCATTGGAGTTAGGTAAAAAATACTTGCAGTCTGATTTCTCCTTGCTCGTTCCGCCTGCTGTTAGTTCAAGATGTTAATTCCCTCATTTCCATTCAGCAAGATTGGTCGCGGCTTCTAATTCCGCTAATTAGCTAATTAGCGGAGACGTCCCTGGTCTGGAGCGGCTTGACAGGCTTTTAGGGAGCGCGCGCCCTTCGCGCCCCAGGATTTTTCCTAGGGCGTTTGGGGGGGTTCTACCTCCACCTGCCTGCTCTTCTCTCTCCCCTTTGCCCAGGGAGAGAATTTCAAGCCTCCAGACAGCGTTTGTCGGCTGTTCTGGGGCTTTAACGGAGCCAGGGAGCAGACGCTCTCAAAAGAACGTCTTTCGAGGCTCGCGGAGCCAGCGGAAGTCTTGCTTATATTTTTGATGGTTGCAGTGTCGCTGGTTTCAGTAATTCCCTTTTGCGACCTTTAAAAAAAAGTTACAAAATTTGTCCTATGCTAGTCTATGGGTAAATGGAGTTTCAGCTTTTCAGATATGGATCTGGGCAATGAGTTGTATCAAGCTATCTTCACAGTGATTGGTCAGTAATACTCAGCCATGAAACTTAATCATTTCTACAAACCAGTTCAATTTGTCTCTGTACATTTCAACTGACTACTTCATTAATTTGGAAATAATCGAAAAAAAGTACTTTGGTGTATGTAAAAGTATAAAGCTAGCATTTTTCTAGCAGCCCAACTTTCACAGCCATGCTTTGCATACCTAAATTTTCTTACATTTGTGTGATGGGAGGAGGTGGGAACCTTGACAAGAAGGTTTTATAAATTTCCTTCCTTTCAATTTTTTTTTATTAAGCCAATGTCCACATTCAGTTATATATTCTTATAAGATCCTAGTCCTAGTAGTATACCTCCAGGATTTAGCCTACCCCGACACATATGGGTGACATATAATAGAATTAGAACAACTCATGGGGTATGTGCTGACTCCCTGTATAAATGGGGAAAGACACCTTCAGCACAATGTGATTGCGGGGCCCCTCGACAGACTATCCAGCATATAGTGAGGGAATGCCCTAACAGAAGGTATCCAGGAGATTCTAGGGACTTCCTCTGCATAACAACGGCAGCTACTGACTGGATCTCCAAACTCGACATTAAACTTTGAAATGTTATTTCTGTTTTCCTTTTAGGTTTTCTTACTGCTTTTTTATTGTTTTAATTGTTTTTAACCTGTAAAAATGAAGTGTGACCAACCATACGCTAAATAAATAAATAAGATCAGAAAGAAGTTTTAGTCCAAAATAAAATATAAGTAGCACATTTAGTTGCCTGAATAAAAATGCTGCAATTTCCAGGAAAAATAAGTATAATCCAGTCATTGACATTGTTTTTACTTTGATGGATATTGATGGACACAAAACCACAAAATTTATTATTGAAAACATTCAACCAATATCAATACGTTTCAAGATCTTGGGTTTTACTCTACTCAAATAAATGAAATGTATCATAAATCTTCAGTTTAAGTAATATGTATTGATTTGCTTGATCAATAGAAAATGATTTGTACAAATATATAACTGCAAAAGAATTGCTAATCGTATTTTCTTATTCTGAAAACACTGCTAGACAATCTGTAATTTCTGGTAAATGTAGATATATTATTTACTATATTATTTATTGAATGTGTGTGAAAACCTAAAAGCATCCATTAGTGGTTGATTTATAACTGAATACATTTTTATTTATTATAAGGGAAAATGAAAAAATAAATTTCAGGATTAATATTTTTCAAAAGTTAGAACAGCACAATCTTTTTAATAACATTAATTCTATTCAATATTATAATATGTAGAAATTATACAGGACAGAAAGGGGGAAAATGCATCTGAAAAAAACCTGCAAGAACATTTGAGTAAATTTCTTAAAATTTCCTGTGTCAAAAAGAACAAATAAATCTATAGATGAAGGAAGATATATGAAGAATCCAGGGTGTCTCCTTTTAATCAGCTTTCCAACTGTTTTTTTTTAAAAATAATGTATAGCATTCCTTGCAAGAAATATATTTTGGTTATATTTAATATTTGGTTATTTTATAGTACTACTACTTTCACTATTGCTTGGATATTTTATTCTACTAATGGAGCCCGAGAAAAATATTTTTTAACAAATGATTGTGAATTCATGCAAAGAATTCTCTTAATTTTAGACAAAAACAAACCCAGGTCAAGAGTTAGCTTCCATGTGCCAAATTTCATTTCAAAGCGATTGTTAACTATCTTTTGTGTATTGTTTTCTATTGTTGTTTTGCCTCATTTTAGTTATATCCCTTAAAATATATACCCTAGTTTCTTAGCTAACTACAGGAGGATGTTCCTAGCATTTCCTAATAATAATTATTATTATTTAATAGTTGGAATAAATTACCCCAGAGAGTGACAGACTTATTCTTTGTGTTTGCTCAAGGTTAGGCTTGACTGCAATGCTGGAAACATTTCAATCTGCATTACTGTATTGAATATAGGTTTGGGTGTCCTAAATGTTCCTTTTAAACTGTGTGATTGTTTAAGTGCACCATTTCTGATGGATGTGTGCTTTTGGGCATGCAATAAATTTCCAAAAGACCTCAGGAACACCCTGAAACAAACATGCTATACATTTGAGATGCTGTAGCTGTTTCATGGCTTAAAGGAAAATAACTTTGCTCATGAACAAGATACTTCGTCAAATTATTTGTACATATTTACCACGGTATTTAAACACATGTTATCAAATAAGCATGGTAAGTCTTACAGAAAAAGTAAGTGTAGTCTTAATGAAAGGTACTTTGTTCACAAGCCACACCTGCCATGAATTATATTTATTGCCTAGCATTATTCCATATTAGATGTAGGAGAGTTTCAATAAAATATATGACCAATGGTCATGTAGGTTAAATAATATTGTTACTTGTTATGTTCAAAGTAAAAAACAAAATATATATATATAAAATAGTTCTATGTCTTTTCTACAAAACATAGGTAAAATTGGAAACCTGGTTTTAACACAATTTTCTATTTTTTTAAAGTGGAATATTCATCAGTAGGTATTTTAATTATCTACACCAAGAGAGCAAGAAAAGGAATGTCATCTTATTTTTTACAAAGAATATTTCTTCTATTTTGCCAATCTTAAAAGCTGATGAAACAGCCACTAATTAAAGCCCCTACTCTTACTAATTAAAAAGTGGGCAATGTATCATTTTTAAAAGCTCATATAATTGAACATCAAGGAAATTTGAAATGACCATGACTCTATTTTTCTGCAGCTGGCAGCACATGAAAAAGAATGGCAATTCTCAACCAGCAAAAAATTAATATACAGTGAAAAATCTGACAACCATAGTCAGTATTAATGGAATAGATATAGACAGACTGTTATTTGTAACTATAACAACTTTTGAAAGTGTCATATAGATTTAATATTTCAAATGTCTGTGTACAAACTCTAATAAAATGCAGTGAACAAGAAATACACGCACAACACAAACATTAATTTTGTCACACTTCACATTAACATGATACTCATACAGAAAAACTTTTGATCATTGGCTGGGATGTTTTTATTGTACTTATTAGAAATCCCCATAGTAATGCTGAAAATCAGCCACTATAAATGATACGACTCAAACTGTATACATAGCTGACCAACTTGTACTTTGTAATGGACTGAAAGCCTTTTGTGCACTGTTATTGTAGTACAGCAGCATGGTCTCAGACCCTTTGCTTTGACCCTACCTCAAAATCTCTATTATATCTCAAAAGCATCTATTGTAATTCAATCAAATATTTTGATTGTCTCAATACTCTGAAATTGTGTTCACAGATTATATTGGTCAGGATTTTAAAATAATGGTTTGTTTCACAAGCCATACTGACATAGTTTAATGTACTTCTCAGTCATGATAGGTAAGTTCACACATCATAATAAGCTCAGTCAATTCACATTCTAATTAGTAGTATGTCTGCCGATCTATTATTTAACTTTTGAAAAAAAAATTAATTATTTTTTTATTTGTTTGATTTAGGCACTGCCTAATTTCAAACCAAGTAGGCAGCTCACAATATAGCAAACACATATAAAAACACAACACAGAATCAACAGACAAGATGGAAGATAGGTGGATATCTTAAGAATTTTAAGATGTTAATGTTTCCTTTTTACTTTGCTGTTTTCCTGAATATACTAAAGTATCTTCCAAATGTATTTGGATCTAAAATCCAAAATTCTTCAGTCAGCAAAGCTATTGCTCAGAGTTGTAATTCAAAAATATAGACTGGATATATAAAGAATTGTGTTAACAATCTCTTTCTTAAATTGTGTTTCATAATTTCTGCAGTTATCATATTGAACCTTGATACATTTGATTATTAATCTATCTGGCTCATTATTTTTTCATGCTACCTGAGATCCTTAAACTAAAAATAAATGCATACATATATATAAATTGTGGCATTTCTTTTCAGATAAACAATATTCAGCAAAGAAGATGGGTATATAATTGTAAGCCAAAGAAATTAAAGGTATGAGTTAAGAAAAAAATAAAAAGAAAGAAAACATCTAAATTATAGGTTAAACCAGCACTATTCATTATATTCTTCATCTGTCTTTACAAACTATCCTTACTTCTGTCATAATCATGCATAGCTTTATACATTATCTTTTAAAGGTTCTCATTAGCTCCGTTTAGCCAAACCTTTCTTTACTTTCATTTTCTCTTGTCCCATATAACCAAAGCACGTCAAAATATTTCTTTCATACTGATCAGTCATTCTTATGTTCAACCCCAGGGCTGTCAAACTCCTGGCCCATGGGCCGGATGTGTCACATGCTGGCCACGCCCACACCAGTGGTGGGTTCTAAAAATTTTTACTACCGGTTTGGTGGGTGTGGCTAGGTGGGGGGGCATGACTGATTGGGCATGGCCAACATGATGTCACTCCATGCATTCAGTCATATGACCCCCCCAAGCCACGCCCACCGAAAAGGTGGCTAAAATTGTTGGGACTATTTGAAACTTTTTTTTTGACATTCCGGCCCCATATCCAGATCAGGATGCGTGGGGTGGCAGTGGTTGTCTCGGCTTTCCCTCCGTTGGCCTTCCTGGCTGAAAAGCGCCCCTTCTCACCTCTGATGGGCCTTCCTTGTGGTTGCAGCCAGAGCAACCCACTCTGCCAGCTCAGGGCAGCGGACTCAGATGCAGCCCAGATGAGCCAAGGAACTGTGGGGAGCCTCCTGCATGTTGCACCCCCTCCCAGCCTTCCTGCCACGCCTCCACACCATTTTTGGGCACCCAGTTTACTGGGCTACCCCCATCCCTGTCGTGGCTCCAACGGCGATGGCTTCGGGAGACGCTGGCGGCACAGAGGCACAGGTGAAGGCTGGGAGGGGGATGCAACACATGGGAGGCTCCCCGCAGTTCCTCAGCTCATCTGGGCTGTAGCTGATTTTTTTTTTGTTTAAATTTGATTTATATGCTGCCCTTCTCCGGAGACTCAGGGCGGCTTACAATGCGCTAAGCAATAGCCTTCATACTTTTGTATATTTATACAAAGTCAGCTTATTGCCCCCACAAACTGGGTCCTCAATTTACCTACCTTAGAAAGGATGGAAGGCTGAGTCAACCTTGAGCCTGGAGGGATTTGATCTTACTTTAATTGCAGACAGCTGGTGTTAAATTACAGAGCTCTGTCTGTTGAGCTATCCAGGCTCAACAGACAGTTGTTTGAGGTGATTGAGGTGCTTTAGCAGCCATGAGCTGCGCTTTCCTCCAAGTCTCACAGAGAGAAGCACGTGTTTCCCTCTGCCGCCCACAGCGCTTAGAGGAAAGCACAGCTCATGGCTGCTACTGGGCTGCCCCAGTCCCTATCGCAGCTCCAACTGCGGCAGCTTCGGGAGATGCTGGTGGCACAGAGGCGTGGGCGAAGGTTGGGAGGGGGATGCAACATGTAGAGGCCCAGGTCCGCTCCCCTTCACCTCCCCACACTTGTTTACCCGTCCCAGACAGCTCGGGCTATGCCTCCCTCCGACCCAGCTGCCTTCCTTGCTGGTGTCGCTCCTGAGCGAATTCTTCCGTCCTCAGCTGTTGCGAAGAAGCGGCAGCTCTGGGTGCGCCACACTCGCTCCATTCTCTTTGAGAGCCGCTTTGCACCTTGTTTGCAAAGCGGTTCTCAAAGAGAAAGAAGCGGGCGTGGCGCATCCAGAGCTACCGCTTCTTCACAAAGCCGAGGACTTCTTCTGCTTGGAGTTCCAAGCTGCGGGGAGGGGGGGGTGGCTGCAACGCTGGCAGCTTCAGTGGGCTCCTTCCCTCAGTGGTTTGTTTTCTTTTACCTCGTCTAGACAACTTTGTCATTAAAGGCTGCTCTGCACCTTTTGATCTTTCTTGGGCGCAGAGAAAAGCGATCCTGTGTGAAGGGTCTGAGCCTGATGCTGAACTTGGAAGCTGAGAGGCTTCTTTTCCACCCAGCCACTGGCACACAGCACTGGAAAGACCTCTGTTTGCTGCTGCCATCTTCGCGCATGCGCAGCTTTCTTCTCACCGGCTGAAGGACTTTTCGGCACCCTGCGGCCAGGTGGCTAAGAGGCTTCTTTGCTCTGGTCAGCTTCGGGTGGGTGAGCAAGCAGCGACCGGGGAACCAGTTTGGGGGCGTGGCCTGGCTGCCATTACTACCAGTTTGGAGAACTACTTCCTAAAGTTACTATCTTTTCGGTAGAACTGGGCTGAACCGGGAGCAACCCACCACTGGCCCATACCCAGTTTAACAAAGGAGAAAAAAGTCCCAATATGTCATGTGATGCCACCGTGACAACGTGAGTTTGACACCCCTTTTCAAGCCACATCAATTCATTAACAATACATTTTTTATCCCTTTTTCTTGTTTTACCTCATATATTTCTGATGGAACTCATTGTCACATCGTTCAACTTACTTTTATCTTTCTTTTTCTCCCAGTATATATGATACTAAATGTATGTGAAATATTTCAAATACCAAACATTCATTTTTGTAACAGAATTATTACAAGTGTATAAGAATAAGAATATTACTATCTTTCTACCAGAATTTTCATGATTTGACACTTTTCCATTCTTTTCTTATCTGTGATGAACATTCAGTTAAGACTAATTCATATATTTGTTTCAGGTGTTTTCTATATAGAATAGAATAGAATAGAATAGAATAGAATAGAATAGAATAGAATAGAATAGAATAGAATAGAATAGAATAGAACATATTAAGCCAACATTATAGAATGCAGACATGTCCAAGTAGGAAACATTTATGCTAGATAATATTAAGTAGAAAGAAAAAGTTCAGTTTCTCTGTAGTTCAGAATCTCAAGTGCTTGCTCTTATCTTGAAGTGGGCAGTAGTGTAATGCAATGTTCTGGTTGTAAATCATAATTGTCAAGCTTGGCTGGGAAATGAAACTAAATGCTGAACAAATGCTTACTTTAATAAAAGTGAAACATTCTGAAAAGTGTGTTGAACCAAGTTTATATTAAATCTATAGAAAATCTGTCTCTGTTTCTCTCTCTCCCTTTGTCTTTCTGTCTCTTTATTTGGTTTCAGCCCCACCTTTCATTCAGGACCTCAAGGTAGAGTACATAATTGTTTCCCCACCATCACTTCAGGTTTTTCAGTAGAACAACCCAATTGGGCTGAGAATTACTTGCCAAAGGTACCCAGTGAATATCCATGGCTGATGGTGCACATGATCTTCTGTCTCCTTGTTGCTAATTTAACATCTAAAACACTACACTACAATGTTTTCAGTTATCTTGTTCTATAGGTATTAGCAAAGTACAAGAGGAATACTGACTTTTTCCTTTATCTTGCAGGCTAGTTTGTCTGGATGGGAATTTGTTGCTGCCCCATTCAATTATTTGTGGAATATTATTATGCCTAGGAGCTATCTTCTTATATATTTATTTATTCATTTCACATATAAATTTGTGATGTGTTCAAATGGGTTGGGAGAGAAAAAAAACAAATCAGTATAAAGAAGTCAAAAGCCATTCTCAAAATTGCAGAATTGTGTAGATCAGATCTCCTCAATTCATACAACAACATCTTAGGTTGTGGATACTGAAGGCGAGTAGTAGCTACGCCAAAAGGAAAAAATCTGATTAGCTTAGGTATAAAGATTGTCACAACAGCACAGGGATCACAACAGATAGAAATGAAAGCAGGATGGAGATGTCTAGTGCCAATTTGATGTGGTCATCATTTTTGTACTGGTATAAGTAAAGGTGGACAGCACTTCAGTTAGTGGGGAAAATGGTATAAAGTTAATTTCTTCCTCCATTCCACAATGGCATCCATGGGGAATGAGAACTAGAAAAGGCCAGATGGTGCAGGTGGCATTCCAACGCAAGCCCATTTTGGACAGGTGCACAGAAAGGAAGAGCTTGCATTGAGTTACTACATCTGTCATCTTGACTTTTTTAATTCCTTTGCTGCAAATGACATTGTTCATCTATTATATTAAATAACTGCAAGTTTACATTCAGTTCTTTCAGATGCTGAGAATATATATTCACCTCCCTATAAAAGAAAATACACTAGCTGTTCAATGACTGCATTGCTGAAGGGTGGTACCTTATGCTATTGATGAAGAGACATTAATCACCGAAAAGTGGCAATATCTGTGCCTAGAAAAAAACATGTGGCATTGAAGGAGAATACAATTTGAAACCAGCAAAAAACAAGATTGAAGGCTAAAATCAAATAATAATGTACAGCTCTAGTTCACCAATACTCAGGAGTCCATATTTCAGTCAGCAAATCTTCCAAAATGCTGATATAGCAGAGGCCAGTCCAATGCTTAATTGCATTTTGGGCCTATCTCATTTATATAGCATGCATTCCCTTTGGAGTACACTTTTTATTGAAGGAATACTCTGGAGAATGATACTGTATGTTATCTAAACAGTGGTGATTCTTACATTATCAGGGTAGTTATTTTGAAAAAGGAGGGGAGATCCTAATGTGTCATACAGCTGGCAGATGATGGTCTGCTAGTAGAAGAGATTTTTAATATTCCATCATATTCTCAAAACTGTTCTAGAAGATTGGAAGAATATGAAGTTGAATCAGGGGGAAACAGGACAAAGTTGAAGAAACTAGTGCTGGGAAGATCCATTATGTGTGAAGAAATATGTTCAATTAACAATGGACCTGGCTTATTATCTTTATTTATGTCTCTGAGTATTGCAAATACACCTGCAATTCTTTAAGGACTTCAGGTCTCAGGATTTGGCTTATATTAACATCCTATGAAAAATGAAGTAGATACAGTAAACTATTTGAAAAATATCTCAATACCTCCTTCCTCATTTTAAAGGTGCTTTCCTAAAAGACAAAATGCACAGCCAAGATTAAAATTCTGAAAATTGCTGACAACATTCTTTAGAGCATTTTTCACAGTTCTGTGAAGTGTTTTTTTTTTAATGCAATATGAACAAGTATACTTAGCTGTTGAGGAAAATCAGAAATGAATAAAAGATTTTCAAATGTTGTTTGCAATATGAGATCCAGATCTTCATTAGATTTTCATCCTGAAGAACTGCAATTAAATTAAGGTTTGTTTTTTTTAAAAAAAGTCAAATAACAGTGTAGATGAGTTAAGAATTATACTACTATGCATGTAATTATCTCTTGCTATTTCTTTCCCATTTTCTTTCTTTTGTTTATTTTCCTGTTTCTTTTTACTAAATTAATACAAATTAAAAATATATTTAAAATGTTGACCTCTTAAAACTGTTTAACCAAAAATATTCAGGGTTTTAGTATATACGGCTTGCTGTGTATCCAATTCCTTATTAATGCTGACATCTGCCTGATTTCAATACAAGCCTGGATATGGTTCTGACAACATAAACTAATTTATTTTATGACCCTTTGGCGTAATTTTCTTAGTCTTATAGGTAACAACATAAATTCAGTTTTAAAATCCTGTGACTTTTCCATTTAATATTTGAATTCAGTTGGGTTTGAAAGAGTTGTGACAGGGTTGAAAGAGTGGATCTTTGACCTAACTGTGCAGAAAAATCTAATTTCTAGCACTAGGTTTCACAATCCCCTTTCTGCCAGATGTCAGGGCAGTGCTCAGGTGTCCAGGCAATTGGTTCTTTTGAATCCAGAGGTAATAAGCACACCAGTAAATACAGGGATTTTAAGCTTTAAAATTAGGTCAAGAAAGCAGAGTTAAAACCATAACATAAAAAGCAAACATTATTATACTGTAGCAGAGACACTGCCAGGATGGCCACTTTCCACAAAAACAAGTGCTGGATCCCATGCAGAAGCTCCCAACAAATAATAACAACTCCAAGGTTTTTATCAAAATCTGGCACCCTGACTTCTTGCTATGCTCAATAGACTGCAGGACATGACCTTGACTGGCTGGCACATGACTCTAGAATGGGAATTGAAAGTCTGAGATTTTCACAGCAAGGAAAACTTTAAAGCTCATGAAGATTCCTTCTTCCTCCTCGTTTATTCAGTAAAACACAGTGAAAAACAAGTAGGTTAGCTCAGAAAACATAGAATTTTCTTAATATGAAGGAGAAATAAAAATATGTCAGTTGTTAGATCAGGCGCAGGAAATGAAGACGTGACCAGCTCGATACATTAGTAACTTTATTTGTTACAAAAGTACAAGACAAGACTGCTGGCCCGCTGCCGGAGCTCTCCTTATATACGCTCCTGGCAGACGCACCGCCCCTTGACAGGGATTCAAATCTCCCGCCCGATGGCTAGCAGCCAATCAGGGCGGATGTCCTTATATGGACATAACACTCCTCCCCCCTTAGTCCGAACTGTCAAATCTCGTCCACAAAAGTCACGTAATCGCGCAGGTACGTAGGACGCCTCGGCACCCTAGCTGACCTGTGCAGTCTCACTTCTTCTCCGTCTCTGGCCTGGATGGACGGGGCTCCTTCGTCTCCTGGTTCCCTCTCCGGAACTGGGCTCGGTTCAGCTGTCGAGTGACCGGGGTCAACCCCAGCGCCTCCGGCCGGACCGCAGACCTTGGATGGCTGGTTCTGTTGGTCTTCCTCCTGGCCTGTGGATCTATCGCCTCGTCTCGGTTGCTCGGTTCCGACCCGGGAAGAGCGCCTGAGTCTCGGTAAGCCTGTCGCTTGCTCCTCCCTGGTCTCCCGGGCGCTGCGGTTCGGTCGCGGTTTGGCCTGCTGCTGGTTGGGTGGTGGTTCCGCTCGGTGCTCTCGGGTCCGGTCCGCCGGCCCCGGGTGGTGCTGGCTTGCATTGTGCTGTCCGACCTCGCAGGGGTGGCGTTGGTCCCCTCGGTTGGGCTGGCGTTGGTCTACCCCGTCTGGTTGGTGGTGGTCGACCTGGTCGGGATGTTGTTGCGGGACTACCTCTGCGGGGCGGCGGAGGTCTCCCCTGCCGGGGTGGTGTAGGTCTCCCTGGCCGGGTTGTTGTCGGCTTTCCCTTCCCCCTAGTCCCTGGTCTACCGTCGGGTGGTGCCTGGGGTCATCCGGGTCAGGTTGTTGTTCGCTGGCTGTCCTCTGAGATGGGCGGGGGTCCCTCTCGCCGGGGAGTCGTGTGCCACCCTCGCCCATGGGTAGTGGGGTGCCCGTCTTGGCTGGGTCCCGGTCTACTCGCCTGGATCTGCGGTCTCCCTGGCTGGGCTGGCGTAGGCTGCCATCACTGGTGGGGTGCGTTGCTCCTCCTCTGGGCAGGTCCCGGTCTACTTGCGGGCTGGGTTGGTGGTCCCTGGCCCTGTTGTGCCGGGTGCCCACCTGGCTGGGTTGGTGTTGCCATCTCCCGTGCAGTTGGCCCCGGTCTACTTCGCTGGACTGCCGACGTGACAGTACCTGGTAGTGTGCCGGGCCGACCTCGTCGGGATGGCGTTGCTCTGCCTCGCAGGGGTGTGGTAGGCCTACCTCATCCGGGTGTTGGAGGCCTACCTCGTCTGGGTGTTGTAGGCCTCCCTCATCAGGCTGGTTTTCGTGTGCCCCCCACCTTTTCCGGAGTTGGTCGATGTGACGTCTACAGACCTGTCCATCTTCCAACTCGACGGTGTAGGATTTGGGGCCGGTTGTGCTGGCAATCTTCCCCTTTAGCCACTTAGGAGAGCCATTGAAATTCAGCGCGAAAACTGAATCTCCCTTGCTGAAGGCGCGAAGCGGGCGGCTGGCGGTTGCGGTCACTTCCGGGCTGTATTGGGGGTGCAGCCGGTCCAAGGGTGACCTCAACCTTCTGCCCATTAGTAGTTCAGCCGGGCTCTTGTGGGTGGTGGCATGTGGCGTGATGTGCTGGGTGAGGAGGAAGTTATCTATGCGTTCTTGCCAGTCTCCCGGGCCCATCTTGGTGAGGGCTTCTTTGGTGAGTCTGACCATGCGTTCAGTTTGTCCGTTTCCGGCCGGCCTGTACGGGGCGGACAGGGCGTGGCGGATGCCCCGTCCTGCCAGGAAGGACTCCATGGCCAGGGATGTGAGCTGGGGGCCGTTGTCCGAGACCAGCATGTCCGGTAGTCCATGTGTGGCGAACAGACGGCGCAGGGCTCGGATCGTCACTTCTGTTGTGGTAGATGCCATGGGTACCACCTCGAGCCACTTGGAGAAGGCATCTATCACGATGAGGAGGTGTCGCCCCTGCATCGGACCCGCGAAGTCGATGTGGATCCTCGACCAGGGGTTGCTGGGGGTCTCCCACTTCGCGACTTCGGATTGCGGCGGCGCTGGGCGAACTTCTTGGCATGGGTCACATCTGGAGACCCATTGCTCAATGTCTCTGTCCATGGAGGGCCACCAGACGTAACTCCGTGCCAGGGCCTTCATGCGGACGATGCCCAGATGCCCTTTGTGCAGAGTCTCTAATGTTCGCCGGTGCAGAGTGCTTGGAATCAGCACCCTGTCTCCCCATAGCAGACAGCCCTTGATGGTGGACAGCTCCTTCTGTTTCCTGGCGAACGGGCTGAACCTCTCCTCTGTCTTTCCCGATGGCCACCCTCTGAGGATCCAGGACTTCACTTGGCGAAGTGTGGGGTCCTTTTGGGTGTGAACGGCCACATCTGCGGATGAGACTGGACAGCTGGCGTCGTCGTCTATGTGGAATAGGTGGAGCGTGGGGGCTGGGTCTTCGACTGGATTCTTCGATGGGCATCTGCTGAGTGCGTCGGCATTTCCTATGGCTGTGCCTGGCTGGTGCACGAGCCTATAGGAGTAGCCGGCTAGGAAGATGGCCCATCTCGTCATCCGCGGGGACATGAAGGTCGGGGTGGGTTGGTCGCCTGCGAGGAGTCCCAGGAGTGGCTTGTGGTCGGTGACTATGGTGAAGCGTCTTCCGTAGAGGTATTCGTGGAAGCTCTTCACTCCTGCCACGATGGCCAGGGCTTCTTTGTCCAGCTGGCTGTAGTTCCGTTCTGCGCCGGACATGGTCTTTGAAAAGTAAGCGATCGGGGCTTCTGAGCCGTTGGGCAGTTCATGGCTGAGAACTGCCCCCACCCCGTAAGGCGACGCATCACAGGTCAGCTTGATGGGGAGCGTCTCGCTGTATTGGATGAGAACGCTCTTGGACGTCAATAGTCCTTTGATGGCCCGGAATGCTGCTTCCTCTTCCTGGCCCCACTTCCAGGAAGCCGCTTTCCCCAGCAGGTGGTGGAGTGGCTCAGCAACTGTGGCTTTCTGTTTTAAGAAAATGGCGTAGAAGTTGAGCAACCCAAGGAAAGCCTGAAGCTCCGTTTTGTTTTTTGGGCTTGGAGTTTCATGGATTGCTTCCACTTTTGATTTGGTGGGGTGGATGCCAGTGCTATCAATGAGATAGCCCAGGAACTCGACTTCCTGTACTCCTATGATGCACTTGTCCTGCCTGACCCTCAAGCCCTTGGCCTTGAACCGCTGCAGGACAAGCCTGAGCCTTTCAAGGAGTTGAGCTCTTGAGTCACCGGAGATGAGCACATCGTCGAAGTAAGGCACCACCCCTGGAACGCCTTGGAGAAGGCGTTCCATCATAGATTGGAAAATGCCGGGGGCAGCGCTGACTCCAAATTGGAGGCAGTTACATTGGAATGCCCCCCTGTGCGTGACAATTGTTTGTGCCTCCGCCGTTTTTTCATCCACTGGCAGTTGCTGGTAAGCCTGGGCCAGGTCCAGTTTCGCGAAAATTGAGCCAGATCCCAGGGAATGCAGCAGGTGTTGCACTACTGGGACTGGGTATGCGCTCTGTGCCAATGCCTTGTTGATGGTACAACGGTAGTCGGCGCAGATGCGCACAGACCCATCATGCTTCAGTGGGGTCACAATGGGGGTCTCCCATGAGGCATGATCGATCGGTTCCAGGACGCCCTGGGCGATCAGCTTATCCAGCTGCTCGTCTACTTTAGGCCGCAGGGCAAACGGAACTCGTCGGGGCTTAAGCCTAATTGGGGTGATTCCCTTGTCCAGATTGAAGGAAATTGGCCTCCCCACAAATTTCCCCAGCTTACCATCGAAGACTTCTTTGAACTCTTCGAGGATGGTGTCGAGTTCGTCCCTATGGATTTCGTGGATGCCCTCAATGGAAAGCCCCAGCGGCTTAAACCACTCCACTCCTAACAGGTTCGGTCGGCTGTTCTCCATGATGGTGATGGGCAGCTCTCCGTTAAAGTCCTTGTATTTGATGTGGATGGTGGTTCTGCCCAGGATTCCAATGGGATTTCCGTTGAAGTCCACAAGCCTTGACTTGTTTTCAGCTGGGTCTTCTTGCAGGATGGCTTCAGCTGCTGTAGGTGCTGCCAGTCCATGATGGAGTAGGCGGATCCGGAGTCTACCTCCATCTTGCATGGTGACCCTTCCGCCATCAGCGTCACGTGGAACTTGGTGGTCCCCTCGTCACTTGTGTGAGCGATGGTTGTCTGGTGCACCGTTCTGCTGCAGGGATAGTCGTCCTCCCCGCGCCGGGACTGGTTCGAGGACCGTTTGGATGTCCTCTGGTTATCTTTGCGATTCTCGCGGAATCGTGGTCTGGGCGGTTCCGGGGCTGGATCTGCTGCTCTGCAGGCCTCGGCGATGTGCCCCCTCTTCAGGCATCGGCGGCAGGTCGCATCCCTCCATCTGCAGGTTGCCCTGGGGTGGTCGCCTTTGCAGCTGCCGCATCGTTCTCCCCGGTCGCCCTGCTGTGGGTTTTCCCGCCTGGGGGGACGGGAAACCTTGTGTATGGCCCTTTCCTCATCAGACTCGGATTGCGTGGTTGAGTCATCTGATGAGGTCAGACCCGACTTGTGGATCTTGTGGATCCCTCTAGCTTTTACCATCGCGGCGGCTGCCTTCTCGGATGTTTCAGCCGCTGTTGCCTCATCGAGGACGTCTTTGAGTGGGATCCTCTTTCGGCTGAGGAACTTCTTTTGCAGACCCACATCTCGCATTCCAAAAACAACGCGGTCTCGGATGGCGTTGTCCACGTTATCGAACTCGCAGTTGGCAGCGATTTGGCGAAGCGCTGCCACAAATTCTTTGATGGATTCACCTTCCCGCTGGTTTCTCTGCTGGAAGGTGAACCTGTTTGCAATTGGGGTGCCTGTGGGTGCGTAATGCTCCTGCAGGGCTTCTTGCAGGTCGTTCCAGGACATCTCCTCAATGTCCCTGGGTGCCACGAGGTCAATCGCCATTTCCAAGACGTCCGATCCGCAGTGAGCCAGGAAGAGGGCTCTTTTCCGCTCATTGTCGAGGTTCTGGTAGCCATTGCCTCACAGGAACTGCCGAAATCGGACCATGTACGACCTCCACTTCTCTCGGGATGGGTCGAATGGGTTCAGTGCGGCAATCGGAGCTTGCGGAGTTGCCATTCTGATGGTCGCTGTGGTTTCGTGCTTTCAGCTCGGTGGGCGATCGTGCCACGAGTCTTGTTCAGGTTCTCTTCTCTAGTCCTTCGTCGCCAGTGTTAGATCAGGCGCAGGAAATGAAGACGTGACCAGCAAAGCGAAGCTGGCTGAGGAACTCTGGGAGTTGAAGTCCACAAATCTTAAAGTTGCCAAGGTTGGAAACCCCTGCCCTAGGAAAACAATCCACGTTGCTAAAACAAACAAACAACCCACATTACATCTGTTTTAGGGGAGGTTCAATTCATTGCCCAGTTGGAAGACTGAAATGAAATACTCCAAGCTGACAGCATTGCTTCTAATGACATTTGGCTCCAGATCAGATCGGGCTTTTTTTTTTTTTTTTTGCATGAAAGAGGGACACAGCGAAACAAAAAGCCTCCAGCCTCCCATGTGAAGCAAATTAAAGCCTCTTTCTCGCCTTCTCTCCCCCCTCCCCCTGCTTCCCTTTTACCTTTGTTTAATGCTCTGGAAGTTTTTCTCTCCCAGGCAAGCAGCAAGCTGCTTTCTCTACCTGCTCTCTTGCATCCGGAGCCGGTGGGGAACCACGTGGCAGCCCATGTGGATCCCAGGCAGCGGAACTCAGGCTAGGGAAGGGGTGGGCAATTGTGGCTCTTTTGCAACCTGTGGACTTCAACTCCCAGAATTCCTGAGACAGCTTGCCTACCCCTGGCTAGGGTAGGCTGGCGCCGCATGGGTGGGAATAAATAGTAGTGCGGAGGGGCGGGGCAAGGGGCGGGGTGAGCCAGCAATTTAACAAAGGGTTCGGCCGAACCCCCTAGAACCCCCAGAATCCCACCACTGATAATACCTTATATGTCTCTTGATAATGGCTGCAAGGGAATAAAGTTAAGATAGATAGCTTAGTAGCAGCTCAAGAGTTCCTGGATCAATTACGAGCATCTGAAGAGGATCAAAGTAGTAAAGAGGAGTTAGAGGCGGAAACATCGAAAGAAGAAGCAACCCAGCAGATAAGAGAGAAAGAAGGGACATGGAAGGAAAAGGAGGAGGAAGATAAGGATAGTAAGGAGACAAAGAAAGACCAAAGTCCACAAAGAGTCACACGTGCCAAGAAGTATTAGGATAGTATACAAAAATTAAGAGATGGATGATTGGAAATTGATATCGGTTAACGTAAATGGCCTAAACGATAACAAAAAGAGGAAATTTTTTTTTACAAAATTAGCTAAACAAAATATGGATATAGTGTGCCTTCAAGAGGTCCATATTAAAAAGGAAAATCAAAAATATTTGGAATATAAGAAATTGGGGAATCTTTATGCATCCCTAGCTGATAAAAAGAAAAGGGGAGTAGCATTGTACATCAAGAAGGGAATAAAAGCCGAACTAAAATATGCAGACCCGAAGGGAAGGGTATTAATGGTGGAAGTTAAAAGAGGCAACAGTCCAATCTTATTAACAGCAATTTATGCCCCGAATGAAAACCTAGGAGACTTTTATAAAAAATTAGGAGAGAGATTAAGCATGATGGATAAGAGCAAGATTTGCATAATTGGCGATTTTAATGGGGTAGTAGATTCAAATAGAGATTATAAGGGGACCAAAGGTAAAAAGAAAAAGAGAAAAAATTTACCAAAACCATTCTTTGATATGGTAGAAGAACTCAATCTAGTGGATATTTGGCGGGTTCTGCACCCATATCAGAGGCAGTATACATATTATTCTAATCCTAAGAAATCTTGGTCTAGGATTGATATGATGTGGATAAGCAGAGATATAGGGTTAGATATCAAGTCAACAGAAATCATGCCCAACATTTGGGCAGACCATAATCCGTTAGAGGTTAAATGGGAATGTACGCACAAGAGAAGAAATACAAGATGGAGATTAAATAATCAATTTCTAAAGGACAAGCAAAATGTTGAGAAAGTAAAAAAAGAATTAAATCTATTTTTTGAAGTAAATGAAAAGGAAGCAACATCTCGAGGTATCATATGGGATACAATGAAAGCATATATAAGAGGACTAGCAATATCGTATAGTGCACACAGGAATAAGGAAAGAAGAGAGAGGCAGAAGGCACTGATAGAAGAATTAGGGAAAGCCAAGAGGGAACTACAACATAAACCAGATAATAAGGATGTTAAAGAAAATTGGATGGTTATACGGCACAAATTAAATGTTATAGATCAAGAGGAATTGGCGTACAAAATGAAACGAACCAAACAATATTATTTTGAAAATGCAAACAAGCCGGGCAGATGGCTGTCCTATAGGTTAAAAAAAGAAAAAGAGAAAGGCATAATTCATCAATTGGAAGACCCGGAAGGCCACCTCAACAACAAACAGGAAGATAAATTGGAGATTGCCCGAGAGTATTATGCAGCGCTGTATGCGGAAGAACAAATTCCTAATGAAAAGGTGGTCCAATACTTGTCAAAAGAAAACCTTCCAAAAATTGGGGAAGAGGATAAAGAAATACTTAATAAAGAAATAACGATGACAGAATTAAGGATGGTAATATCAAAACTTAAAAAGAACAAATCCCCAGGCCCAGATGGACTTCCAGGGGAATTTTATAAAAATTCGGATTTGGGAGAAATTTTGTTACCAAAGTTGTTAGAAATTTATAATGAGGCCCTAACAGAATCCAAAATTCCAGAATCATGGAGAGAGGCGTATATTACTCTCCTCCAAAAAGAAGGAGAAGACCCAAAATTAATTAAAAATTACAGACCGATATCCCTCCTGAATACGGACTACAAAATCTATATGGGTATTTTAGCAGGAAGGCTAAAAATAATTTTGAATAAAATAATACACAGTGACCAAAATGGATTCCTCCCTGGGAGGCAAATCAGGAACAATACAAGGATGATAATAGACATATTGGAATACTATGAGGAACACCCGAACAAAGAAATGGCATTGGTCTTTGTCGACGCCCAAAAGGCATTCGACAATCTTAATTGGCAATTTATGAAACAACAAATTATCCAAATGGAATTCGGATCAAATTTTGTCAATACGATATCCACAATCTATCAAAAACAAAAGGCTAACATATTACTGAATGGAGAATTAACTAAGGCTTTTCAAATTAGAAAAGGGGTCCGACAAGGGTGCCCTCTATCCCCACTTCTATTTATCTTAGCGCTAGAAGTATTCTTGAGAAAGATTAGGAACAATAATGAAATAAAGGGTCTGACAATCAGAAAAGAGATACCGTATTTTCCGGCGTATAAGACGACTTTTTAACACATGAAAATCTTCTCAAAAGTCGGGGGTCGTCTTATACGCCGGGTGTAGTTCTCCTGTAACCAGGCAGACCAGCCCGAAAGGCTCTGACGAGCCTTAAATGGCTCTGGCGATCCCAGCTCTGGCGATCCCAGCTCTGACAATCCCAGCTGAGTTCCCTGCAACTCAGCTGGGATCGCCAGAAACCACGTAAAAGGGAAAAAGTTTTTTACCTTTTACTCTGAGGATCCCAGCTCTGACGATCCCAGCTGAGTTCCCTGCAACTCAGCTGGGATCGCCAGAAACCACGTAAAAGGGAAAAAGTTTTTTCCCTTTTACTCTGAGGATCCCAGCTCTGACGATCCCAGCTGAGTTCCCTGCAACTCAGCTGGGATCGCCAGAAACCACGTAAAAGGGAAAAAGTTTTTTCCCTTTTACTCTGAGGATCCCAGCTCTGACGATCCCAGCTGAGTTCCCTGCAACTCAGCTGGGATCGCCAGAAACCACGTAAAAGGGAAAAAGTTTTTTCCCTTTTACTCTGAGGATCCCAGCTCTGACGATCCCAGCTGAGTTCCCTGCAACTCAGCTGGGATCGCCAGAAACCACGTAAAAGGGAAAAAGTTTTTTCTCTTTTACTCTGAGGATCCCAGCTCTGACGATCCCAGCTGAGTTCCCTGCAACTCAGCTGGGATGGCCAGAGCCATGTAAAAGGGAAAAAGTTTTCCCCCTCCAGCTTGCTTACCTCAGCTGCTAATCGCAACGCTTGCCTTGCTTTGCTTGCTTGAATCTATTCAGGCAAGCAAGCAACTCCCTGCCTGCAATCAAGCAAGGAGTTAGTTGTGGACTTCAACTCCCAGAATTCCTCAGCCAGCAAAGCAAAGCTGGCTGAGGAATTCTGGGAGTTGAAGTCTACAAGTCTTAAAGTTGCCAAGGTTGGAGACCCCTGTTCTATTGGGTAAGATTTTTCCCCTTTGGGAGCTTTAAAAAAAATAGTCAATTGGGGTTTTTTTAGTTGTTCTTTTTTAGACCTAGCCATTTAGGAAGCCGTTTAGGAAGTTTTAAATTTAGCTTTCATATAAAAATAAAAATAAAATAAAATAAAATAATATTTGTGCAGCTTTCTGAGATTTAGTGTGTTTCTGTAGTGTTTCACTCCAACTACACAAACACACAAAATCTCACAAAGCTGTATGTGGAATTTTGTGTGTGTAAAGTGTGAAAGTTGGTTTTTTGGACTGTTTGTGGCTGTGTGAGGTTCCTGCTTGTTGCAGGGGCCATTTTGGGTCTAGCACAGCTGCTTTTACATTGTGGGTGAGCCAGTTGTGTTGTGTTGTGTGTGTTTAGAGTGTGAAAGTTTTTTGGGGGGGCTTTTTGTGGCTGTGTGAGGTTCCTGCTTGTTACAGGGGCCATTTTGGGTCTAGCACAGCTGCTTTTACATTGTAGGTGAGCCAGTTGATGTTTTTTAATTTTTATTTGGTGTGCATTGGAAGAGGGGCAGTCTTATATGGCAAGTATAGCCCAAACCCTATATTTTAACAGGAAAAGTTGGGGGTCGTCTTATATGCCCAGTCGTCTTATACGCCGGAAAATACGGTATATAAGACACAGGCATTTGCAGATGATGTGGTATTAATCATGGAAGAACCATTAGAATCAGGCACTAAAATTTTGGAAGAATTGGGCAATTACGGGGAGGTAGCAGGCCTTAAATTAAATAAATCCAAAACTAAATTATTAACAAAAAATATGACGGATGTGAGGAAAAAAGTACTGGAAGAATCAATGGAGATCCAAACCGCCAAGAAGGTAAAATACCTGGGGGTCTGGATTTCATCAAGGTGCTCGGCCCTCAGAGAGGATAACTATTTACCATTGATTAGAAATATTAAACAGGATCTGGAAAAGTGGGGAAGACTACAGATATCATTATTAGGCAGAATCGCGGCAATAAAAATGAGCATATTACCCAAGTTATTGTATCTATTCCGAACGGCCCCTGTTAAATTAGATAAAAAATTCTTTCTGGAGCTCAATAGCATCATCAGGAAATTTATTTGGGAGGGAAAGAAACCAAGGATAGCAATTAGGAATTTACAGGACAAGAAGGAAAGAGGGGGTTTCGGATTATCTAAATGGGAGTTATATCAAAAAGCTGCAAATCTAGTATGGCTGAAAGAATGGGCAACCCTGAGAAATAAAAGACTGTTAACCTTAGAAGGGTATGACCTCCAGAAGGGTTGGCATGCATATCTCTGGGATACTGGGAAGAAGATAAAAACTTACTTCCATAGACATAAAATAAGGGAGATCTTGATACAACTATGGGGAGAGATGAGACAGAAGCACTATAGGAAAATTCCGAGATGGCTTTCCACCATAGAGGCTATAATATATCCAAATGTATTAGAAATGGGTAAAACGGTCAGATACAATGAATTATTAGATGGGGGAGGGAACCTTAAAACAAGGGAAGAATTGATGGAACAAGGTATTTCTATAGACTGGTGGCCATATAACCAAATTAAATCCAGATATAAAAAAGATAAGGAGGAATTTGGCATTGAAATGAGCATAAATGGATTCGACAAGATATGGATGGGTACGGACGACAAAATTCTAGCCAAATTATATAATTACTTATTGGAGTACGATATGGCAGAGGAAGTAGTTAAAGAACCGATGTTAGCATGGGCCAAAAATATAGGACAGAATATAAATTTGAACGAATGGGACTCAATATGGAATAATAATCTTAAAATGACAAAGGCGACGGCTTATAAGGAAAACCAATACAAGCTGTTTTATAGATGGCACATGGCCCCAGCTAGGATAGCGAAGATCTACCCCAATTCGAGCCCTAAATGTTGGAAATGTGACCATCAGCAGGGTACTTTTTATCATTGCTGGTGGACATGTAATCAGGCACAAAAATTTTGGAGGATGATATGGGTGTGGATTAGAGAAATAATAAAAGAAAATTTTGATTTCGACCCAAAAGCTTTTCTCCTGGGAATTTTGAAAACTGAATATGCAAAAAAGAAAAAGTATTTAATTATACATATTCTGACAGCCGCTAGAATTTCCTTTGCCCAGTATTGGAAAGAAAAACAAATACCACCTCAAGAACATGTTATTGGAAAAATATTGGAGTGCGCCGAAATGAACAAATTGACTTCAGAAATTAATGACAGAGAAGATTCAGAATTTTATAGCGTGTGGGACATGTGGTACGAATGGATGGGGGAAAGAAATAAAGAAGGTAACAGAGATTAAATATTAACTAATTAACAAAATCTATATGAATAGTATTATATTTAGTCTTAGAGAGTTGAGCACTATTATCTTTAAGTGTATTGAAATTAAATCTAGCTTCAAGAAACAATATCAACAAAAGACAAGCAATAATGCATGTAGTTGTATATATGTATATAATTGCACCAATGAACCGAAAATGTACCGATTGTATCACTATATGTTATAATAAAAATCAAATAAAAAAAAAAGATAATGGCTGTTACTTTTGTTCAGTGGTCTTATACCTATATATTATCTTCTTTAGAAAGACTTATCTCCACTATCCATTTCTACTGCAAAACTTCTTTCTTTGAATTAATAAATCCCTATCATTTGAAATCAGCTGAAGTATATGCATTGCTGTTTGAGTTTTTAACTTTTTCTTTAAGGATTATTATTGGCTTGCAGTTCCTGCAAATAGTTCAGTAAGAGGGCACTTCTATAAGATCATTTACAGAATCCAATTGGTTCTTTTTTGTGTCATAGGATAGCACCACTGGAAAGACTTTTAGAGGGTTTTTGGAGGTTTTTTTTTTATCTTGTCAGTTCCCCATCTAACTAAAAATTAAGTATTTAGGAACAATTATTAGGGACATTATTATGATACCCAGCTAACATGTTTGCTTTCTGAAATTTGGCATACCATACCCTCCTTAGATGAAGCACATTACTTCTTGGTAGATGGGAAGTCAAGGTAAAGTGAAAGTTTTATATTAACATAGGTGGTATTAGCATGGGCATCCGTTCATTGGCTGTGATCTGCTAAAACTGTGAACATACATTTCACTTCATTTTTATTTTTCATAATATGTGAACAATAGTCAGCATTAATATTCTCAGTATTCTTCCGGTCTGGAGCTGCGGCGCCACAGTCGGGGAAATAGCGGGCTCTAACGAGCTTGTGAAAACCCCAACTGACAAACCACTATCCGATCAGTCTTCGGACCAACCCCCATCTTGCAGGGATGGGGGGTGAAGAGGAGCGCCTCGGCGGGCCAAGAGGAACAGGCAAGTTCCTCGGAGGCCAGTGGGAATCCTCGGAGTTGGTGGTGAGGGTAGGCAGCCATGGCGGCTGCCACAAAGCCACGGCAGACCGAAAAGAATAGCGCAGGAGGAGAGAAGACGAGAACGATGTGCTTGAAGCTGGGTGGGTGACACCAACCCAGGCGTGAAACAACAATAGAGCATAGACTATTACTGTAAGACCCCTAGCCATAAATAGCGGCTGTGGATTAGTGGGGCATGAAGAGTCAATAAAGTAACAACAGGAACAAAGACCCATTAAAGGATTTTTTTTCTAAGATTGATTTGGAATAATTGAACATTGAGACATGTTGAAAGTTAGGAGAAACCCTTTTTAAATTGAAACTGGATGAATTGTTTTTTTCTTTTGAAGAAAGGAAAAGAGGGAAAAAAGATGTAATACCTTTAAAATTTAGAAGTGGAGAGAGCTCAATGACTGGCTAAAAACTGCTATATATCGTAACAAAATGGAGAATGCTGAGACTAAATGAAGGTGTTGATTATGAAGATTTGCCTCTCGTTTGAAAAAGAAACAAAGTGACTGGTCATTTAATTTGGATTACTTTGAAAACAACTAAAGGGCTTTCTTTGAATTTTGGAGATTTCTATTCTGTCTGTGGGTGGTTTTACTTGATGAAATAAAGAAGAAATAAAGTGGAGTTTTTAAAATCGGAAGTGGCGTAGGAACAAAAGAAGGCAAATGGCGCAGCAATAAAAGAAGAAAAATTGATGAATTTGCATGGAATAAGAAACAACTAAAGAATTAAAAAGGTTTATAGAACTTTAAACTTTGCAATATTGAATTTGAAATGGAGTGCCTATGGACAGATAGGGAAAGGTAAAAAATAAAATATTTTTGATTGTGAAATAATAATATAAAATAGTTTGATTAAATGGAAACAATATGTTTAAATATTTTTTTTTGAATATAAACAGGAGGCATATATAGAATAATACAAATGGAAAATAAAATAAGATGATTTAAAATTATTGTTAAGGTGGGGAAAGATTACTTTTAATAGAATAAGAGCATAAAATGAATACAAGATGATATATCTGATGTAAAATGTCTCAATGTTATATTGTAACTAAAATAGAGAATGTTCGCCGCCCTGAGTCCTTCTGGAGAAGGGCGGCATATAAACACATGAAATAAATAAATAAAATAAATAAATTATTAGAAGATGTTGGGAAATATCCAGAAGGAGTAGGGTGAAGATGTGTTTTATTTGTTATTTACTTTTTCTTCTTTTCTTTTTTTCTTCTTCTCTTTCTCTCCAACTTTTTTACTTCTTATTTTTCTTTTTTTTCTCCTCTCCTACCGCTTTTTCTTTTTTCTTTTTTTCTTTTCATTTTTTTATATAATATGCTGAGAATCAGCCAAGCAATTGGAAATGCTGAGGTGATTATGGTGGAAGATATCTATAACAAAATATGCTGGGATCCAGCTAAATAATAGGTAGAGATATAGAGGAGAATATGCTGCAAAATAGCCAAAATAAATATGCTGGGAAGCTGGGAATTAGCTAAACAGTAGTAGGAGGTATGGGACGAGAATATGCTGTAAAACAGCTAACACAAAAATGCTGGTAATCAGCCAAATAAAAGTGGGAGGTATGGAGAAGAAATGCTGGAAATCAGCCAAAATGGAAATGCTGGTAATCAGCCAAACAATAGTTGGAGGTATGGAGGAGAAATAAATAATGGGAAATATAAAGAAGATAAATTTATTTAATATGAAATGAGATGAATATAAAATGATTCTGTGTTAAATAGAAAATGTAATAGATGATAAATACAAGAAAATTAGATTTTAATTAATGGAATTTAAAATTAATAGAATTGATGAAATGGGTTTAGAGATGAAGAAGGCTATATAGAATGGGATTTGTAAATGGATATAAAAATTGTGTTGTGTTGGAAATTAGATTAGTGGTGATGAAATAATGGTAAATGTTTAAATAATGATGCTAGAATATTTGTTAAAATTTGTGTATTGATTTTGATATTGAAAGAAGTAATAGAAGAAGTATTGGAAAGAACTGTTAAAGAAATTGTAAGTGATATACCTATTAGTGACTGGATCAAAACATTGTTCTCAAAAGATGTATTTTATGTTTATGTTTGTGGGAAAAATAAAAAAATATTTTACAAAAAAAAATATTCTCAGATTCTTGAATGCCTTACATAAACTGAAAGTTTTTTAAAAAATCTCATAGATTGAGAAACTGATAACATTTAGTTGCTACTGAAAATTTCTTGCTATATTCTAAAGTAAAGATAAATTTGTGGAAAATATAAAATGATGGTGGCAATTGGAAAACTGCCATTAATGTACTCATTTGATGTAAATTATTCATTAATCACTACTGTTTTATATATAGGATATACATACATACCTAAATCCATATCCATATCCATATCTGATTTTTTAAATGTAGCTGCCACAGTTAACAAAAGTAAAATTGCCAGCTCTTTTATTTTGAGATTTCTTAATGAAGGTAGATCATTTTGCCTTTGGAGATGGACCAAATCTGACAGAGGCAATCTTTTGGATTACTTTCAGCAATTTACTTTTGGTATTTTGCAGTTCAATTTCTACTGCAATTGAAAGTGCTGTTGTCTCCAAATACTGGTCTATGACCATAATAAAGATTTGATTTGGGTTTGGATTGTCTCCAAATGTAATTACAATAGATTTAATTATAGAATCTTATACCATTAGTTAATAACATTAGTAAAGGTAGATAAAAACTACATAAAATTAAAGGCATTTTAAATTCGATTACACAATTAAAACCTAAAGTTAAAGAACTACATTTACAAGATGGTTTGAGGAGAGTATCTGGGCCATATGAAATGAGAAACATATTTCAGGAAATGAACTATACTTCCTTCCTCGTGTGTAAGTTAGACTTCAAACAATTTCTTTTGCCTGTCAACATCAAAGTCCATTTTAAATTCCTTATATATTTATTTTAGGAACATCATCCCCATATGAGTTTTATTCCTTTAATGAGCTACTTCCTCACATGCCAACTCAGTGGGAAGTAGCATTGTTGCAGTTAAAAGTAGGACTCTATCAATTTATCCAGTGTAGCGTACTTCTTTTTACTGAAGTACATACTTCTCTTTATTATGGAATTACTATTGAACAGATAACATGTATCTCTTCTAAATTCATGGAATCCAGCTGTACTGTGTTATAGTCAGAAGCAGTAAAACATTTTGTGGACATACATTTTTTAAAATCAGCTTCCAAAATTTATAGACAATAGTGTTGCAGTAATAAAATTGAAGATATGGCTACTATTTTACACACACACACATACAGAGTGTGTGTGTAAGGGAGTATTTAAAAACATAATAGCAGATGGTTAATCTAAGAAAAATATCAAAAACCATGAAAAGCAGAACTATAAAAAAACAGCAATTGGCTGTTGAATTTAATCAACTTTGCTTTATTTGATTTGCTTACGGAGACCTATAGAAATTTAGTAAGTATAGCTAGGCTAGTAAGGCTCAGTGAGCTTTAGACACTTAGATACAAACATGGAACTGTGGGATATTTTTGAGCTGGCAGACTTTGTGGTACTATCTGGCAATATTATAATTATTATAATTAATTCATGAATACTGCCATCTCATATTTTGTCTTACAGAGATGCAAAAAATAATTCTTTAAAAGTTATTTCCCAATAAGCAGCTAGAAGTTGTTCGTTCATTCATTCATTCATTCATTCATTCATTCATTTATTCATTCAATCAATTTCTACAGCCACCCATCTCAGTCAATGACTTTGGATGCCTACAATTTAAAAAAAAATTATTAACCATACAAATCTAAATAATATCTTTATATTTCTTCTTGCAAGAAAACTCATTTAAAGAATCTTCCTCTTTCAGCGTGTCCTACTGTCCTACTACTGTCATGATTATAAACTTGAGGCATGTTACATTTTAGTGGCTAACTAACAGGAAAGTGGAAGTGGGAGATGCAAGAAAGAAAAAACAAAATGCATATTCATCCACAGAGTCCATTTTAATTTCACCAATCTTTTGAATCTGAAGTACTTCTCAAAACAGTTGGAGTTCAGGTTGTAGAGATAAACTACAATATTGAGAGGATCCTGGATGAGTGTCTTTTTTCTTTCTCAGCATATATATAGTAAGAACCAGGAATTTGTCTGATTAATGAAAATTCAAATATTTTCCCTATGCAACATATTTCTTACTTGAGAACAACTATAGAAGGGAGGAGGATAAATAACGTGCTTTAAAATGTGATGTATCTGGAAGTAGAATGAAAGCAAACATCTATATTAGAAGTTGAGAATGAATCAATGTAAAACATACTAGTTACTTGTGCTATGGTGTGTGTGTGTGTGTGTGTGTGTGTGTGTGTGTGTGCGCGCGCGCAATGGCTCAGTGGCTAAAGATAGCTTATCAATTGAAAAGCTGACAGTCCATGTTCAAGACCTAAGCACCACACGATGGGGTGAGGTCCCATTACTTGACTCAGTTCCTGGCAACGTAGCAGTTTGAAAGCATGCAAATGTGAGTAGACAAATATTTTAAGTACCACTTTGGTGGGAGGTTAACAGTGTTCCATGTGCCTAGGCATATAGTCATGCTAGCCACATGACCATAGAAATGTCTTCGGATAATGCTGGTTCTTTGGCTGTGAATCAGAGATGAGCACCTCCTCCAAGGGTCAGAAACGATTGGACAGGGGAAACCTTTACTTGTCCCATAACTACATGGCTACTAGGTGGCCCTCCACTGACTCTGGATGGGGTACTAAACTGTCCAATGGAACAGGTCCAAAACCTTGATTGTTACCATATAAAATGTTTCACATTAGATCATAAACGGAATGAAATGTCAGATACACAGACTATTACAATGTCAATGAAACCTGAATTACAGTGCTACCATAAATTAAATTAACCTAGGCAGTTAGAAGTACATTTGGTTGATGAAAAATAGTAGGCAGATATTACAACCACTTTATCCATATTTTGCCTAATTTGGGTCCATGTATACTAACTGGAGCTTATTAACTGTATAACTGCTTCTAAAAATAATTACTTCCCTTTGCTTACTACCACACTACAGCCTTAGGTGCTTGTCTGCCAGGCTTCTTCCATCTGTTTCAGATGCTGATTTAAAAATTTCAAAACAATGCCTGTATAGATGGACATCACCAGATGGAGTATATAAAAATCAAATTGGCTATATTATTGGTACGATAGAAAAGCTCAATTACAACAGCAAAGATGTAGCCAGAGTCTAACTGTTGTATTGATACTGAACTGTTCATATGCTAGTTCCAAGTCAAGCTAAAACAGAAAGACAACGCCAATCAATCTCCATGATATCAACTTTTAACATGCTGTGTACCCATCACTTTCAAGGAGTACATCAGAAATTGCTTTGAAGTGCTAAATCGCATGTACAGGGAACCAGAGGAATTGTGGAATGAAAGTTGTTAAGGATCAATGGAAAAAGAGACTTCCAAAGACCAAAAAATAGAATAAAGCAAATTGGATGTCAGAACACATGGTAAAAATTGCCAAGAACATAAAATAAACTAAAGCCAAGAAAGACAGTGATCTTACAATTTTGTATCAATTAGATCAATTTTTAAAAATGTACTATTAAAATGACATCTGTAAAGATATAAAAGATCATAACAAACACAGAAGAACAGAAAAAGTCTTCTGAAAGATCTCTGAACTTAGAAGAGGCTTCATTTCAAATTAGTATGGACATCAATGGACAAATAGAAATTGATTCTAAGAAATTCGAACAATGATTGTTGTTGTTCAGTCACTAAGTTGTGTCCAACATTCACAACTCCAAGGACCATAGCACATAACAAATCTGTAGAATAAAAGTCAATAAATTGAAAGAGGCCAGGCTACATACCAATAACTAACTACCATCGACCATGGTATCATGCTGCACCGGTTGGAAAAGTTAGGGGTGGGAGGCACTGTGTTGCGGTGGTTCTCCTCCTTTCTCTCTGACCGGTCGCAGTCTGTGTTGACAGGGGGACAGAGGTCGACCCCGAGGCCCCTCATATGCAGGGTGCCGCAAGGGTCGATCCTCTCGCCTCTCCTGTTCAACATTTATGTGAAGCCGCTGGGCGAGATCATCCGTGGTTTCGGGGTGGAGTACCATCAGTACGCTAACGACACCCAGCTGTACATCTCCACCCTGGATCACCCCAACGATGCCCTTGAAGTGATGTCCCAGTGCCTGGAGGCCATACGGATCTGGATGGGGAGGAACAGGCTCAGGCTCAACCCATCCAAGACCGAGTGGCTGTGGTTTCCGACGTCCCGATATAGTCAGTTGACGCCATCATTGACTATTGGGGGCGAATCATTGGCCCCAAAGGAGAGGGCTCGCAACTTGGGCGTCCTCCTGGATTCATGGCTGTCTTTAGAAGAGCACTTGACAGCCGTGACCGGGAGGATTTTTCATCAGGTTCGCCTGATTCGCCTGTTGCGTCCCTTTCTGGATCGGGACTCGTTACACACGGTCACTCATGCCCTTGTCACCTCCCGCCTGGACAATTGCAACGCTCTCTACATGGGGCTCCCCTTGAGGAGCACCCGGAGGTTCCAACTGGCACAGAGTGTGGCTGCGCGGGTGGTAATGGGAGCGACATGGTGTTCCCATGTAACACCCCTCCTGCGCGAGCTGCACTGGCTCCCGGTGGTCTTCCGGGTGCGCTTCAAGGTTTTGGTTACCACCTTTAAAGCGCTCCATGGCTTAGGACCTGGGTACTTGCGGGACCGCCTACTATCACCAATAGCCTCCCACCGGCCGGTACGCTCCCATAGAGAGGGGCTCCTCCGGGTGCCGTCAGCCAAACAATGCCGACTGGCGGCCCCCAGGGGGAGAGCCTTCTCTGTGGGGGCACCTACTATCTGGAACAAGCTCCCCCCAGAGATACGGAGGATCCCGGATCTGCGCACCTTCCGCCGCACTTTAAAGACATTACTATTTCACCAGTGGGCCTGGCCTAATTTTCTCCCTCTTTTATAAAAGATTTTTAATTTTTAAATATCTTTTAGTATTTTATACATTCAATTTTAAATTGGTTTTAAAAGTTTGGGTTTTAAATTTGTCGGGGCCAAAATTATTTAATTTGATTTTATTCTACTTTTAAATTTTGTATGTATGTGTTTTATTGTTTGGCTGTGCACTGCCCTGAGTCCTTCGGGAGTAGGGTGGTATAGAAATCAAATAAAATAAATAAATAAATAAATAAAACTAAGAAAGAAGGCTGAGTATGCAAATGATTGTATAATAGGTTTAATTTCACACACTAGCAAAATAATACTTCGTTTATTTATATTTTTTTTTATGAGTGGCGTAGCAGGCTAATGCCTCCTACTAAGGCAGCATTTAACATCCAGCTGCCTGCAATTACTGCGAGTTCAATTCTTACCAGGCTCAAGGTCGACTCAGCCTTCCATCCTTTCTAACGTGGGTAAAATGAGGACCCGGTTTGTGGGGGCAATAAGCTGACTTTGTATAAAATATACAAAAGTATGAAGGCTATTGCTTAATGCATTGTAAGCCGCCCTGAGTCTTGGGAGAAGGGCGGCATATAAAAATAAATAAAAATAAAAAAAATATAAATTATAGAAAGGTGTTTGATTTGTCAATCATATTAAGCTATATAATTCCTTCAAAAAATGGGAATATCCAAACATCTCATGTTTCCCATAAAAAACTTACAGTTGTGACAGGAAGTCACAATATGTAAAGAAGACAGAGAAGCAGATTGGCTCAGCAATTACAAAAGAGTAAAAAAAGATGCTAAAATATAATTCTTATATTTATGAAAAAGGCTGGATTGGAGGAAAATGAACATGTTTTTAAAACTGGGTGAAATAACATCAATAATTTGAGTTGTTAACACTATTTTGATAGCTGAAAATGCAATCTGGAAGCTCTAATAATAAAAGGAACACATCTAAAAATGGGATGATGATTAAATATAACTAAGGTAATAACTAAGCACATAAAATAAGCAGCCTTAGAAGTAATGCTAATATTAAAGTGATGAATAGCTGTTGCTTTTTAGGATCAACTATCAACAGTAAAGTCCACATTCTGGACAGAGTGAACCAGTTGTTTGAAAAAGGGGTAAAAGAGGCCCTATATGTTAAACTGAGAAGCCTTCTCTCAACAGAGGAGAAGTTGTTACATTCTGACAGAAGATGCGCAACAAATGAGGCTGCCAGATGGTGGCGCTGTAGCTGGCGGGAAAAGAACACATTCCCATTGGCTAGGACGCTGACAGCTCTAGTACTGTATAAAAGAGCTGTCAGATCGTGAGGAAGCGCTTGCTCCCACTGTGTTAGCTGCCGGAATGAGTCACAGTTAGCGATTACCGTTAGCTGAATAAATGGTTGGTTACTGTTAACCTGTCTCACCTCTGTCCTTGCCTGCCTGTTCCGAGAATCAAACACTGGTGATGAAGGTGGGATTCTGAGGCGACAGTTGTTACTAAAGAGCTGTCACTCTGAGCTGACTCACCACGCTGTGTACTGAAATCGCCTCAGGCGGCTGTCTGTGATACCATGGCCACTTTAACAATGTTTGCACCTTTCAATCAGTCAATGGAGACAGGGGACTCTTTTCTGGACAGATTTGATTGCTTCCTAGCCGCCAACAATTATAAGGCTCTTCCCGGAGACCGGAAGCTAACAGTTTTCCTCAGCGTCTGCGGGCATGATATATTTGAGACAGCCTGAGCGCTCCTGGCACCGCTGAGGGTTCAGGCTGTGCCTTGGGACACATTGCTGGCTAAACTGAAGGGACACTATGCCCTGTTGCCCTCAAGAGTCACCAGGCATCATGTGTTCCACCACTGATACCAGGCTGAGGGAGAGACAATTAACCAATACATGGCAGCGTTAAGAACAGCCGCCTTATATTGTGAATTCCAGGATTTGGATGATCTCTTCTTAGACCAGTTAATTTGCGGGGTGCGGGAACTTAAACTACAATGACGGCTGTTGGCCAGGATGGACGTCACCCTACAATCAGCCATCGATGAGGCCCGGGCCTCCAAGTTGTCGAACCGGTCCTCGTCCAAAATACAGAAGGCCATTAGCCCCACAGCGGCCAGGACAGCTACTGCTGCTCATTTTGATGAAGTTGAGTCCGACCTGTCATCGGAAGAAGATGAAGTGAGCCACCTGAAGGCGGTCCTGAGAAAAGAGGGGACCCCGAACAGAAGAGAGCGCAGACTTCGTGTGCCAGGTGTGGCAGAAATCATCACCGGTTTGCCTGCAGATTTAAAAATGCGGAATGCAGGCGCTGTGGCAAGAGGGGTCATCTGGCAAAGGTCTGCCAAGCTGGCCAACTGACAAATGCTAACCCAACTAGGCCATCACGTGAGTACCGACCCTGAAATAGATAGGACCCTAAAGGGGGGGAGCATTTTACCATATACTGCTACACACGCCGCCCCGAGACAGCCTTGATCAGGCCAGCGGGGAACTGAAAAAGAAAATTTCCCTCACATTGTTAATTGAAGGCTGCCCATGTAAAATGGAAATGGGATCCTCAACGTTGCTAGTCTCGTTGAGTACATTTAAACTGTTAGTACCCACGTTGTCAAAAAAATGCTTGTCCCCATGTTTCCTTAAACTTCGTGATTATCAGGGCAATCCCATACCTCTCCTCGGGATGGGAAGGTTAGAGTCCAGCATAAAGGATTCTGGGGCCATCTTAAGGTAATCATTGTTGGCAGCTCCTTACCTAGTTTACTAGGATTGGACTGGTTCAATGCCTTAGGACTGGCGGTAACTGGCATCCATTCAAATAGCTCGGATAGATTTGCATCCCTGATCAATGAGTTTGCTGATGTGTTTAGTGAGGGGCTTGGCTCCTATGTCAGCACGCCAGTCTCTTTCAATCTAGACCCTGGGGTTGCCTCTATCTGGCTTAAACCACGAAGAGTGCCGTTTGCACTCAGGCCCCAGGTGGATCAAGAACTAGATAGATTAATTGCCCAGGGTGTCCTGGAGCCAGTGGACTATGCGAAATGGGAGATGCCTATCATCATTCCCATTAAACCGGATGGCTCCATACGCATTTTCACAGATTATAAAGCGACCTTAAATAGAGCTCTTCAGTCTAACCCCTATCCAGTTCCTGTAGTGCAGCATTTGCTGCATTCGTTGGATCGCAGTTCAGTCTTTGCCAAGCTCGACATGGTGCAAGCCTACCAGCAGCTTCCAGTGGATGGCACCACTGCTGAGGCACAGACGATTGTCACACACCGCAGCGCCTTTAAATGCAACCACCTACAATTCAGTGTGTGCATTGCCCACAATGCACACACAAAGCCTAATTAAGCAGTTGTTGCAGGGCATTATGGGGGTGATCCTGTATTTTGACGATGTTTTTATATCAGCAAAGTATGAACTCGAGCTCACCGCTTGCTTCCGTGAAGTACTAAGTTGGTTCCACCATGCTGGACTTAAACTTAAGAGGAATAAGTGCCAAATGGGCACCACACAAGTGGAGTTCTTAGGCTATCTAATTGATGCTGTTGGCATACATCCTACCCCGTCTAAGATACAGGCTATAAAGGAAGCACCCCCGCCATCAAACAAAGCCAAATTGCAAGCCTTCCTAGGGCTCTTGAACTTTTATAATATGTTTTTTCCGCACAAAGCAACAGTTGCAGAGCCTCTCCACCGTTTGCTGAAATCCAAAATGCAAAACGGAGCCGACCGGATGCTGCCTCCTTTGCTGCTGTCAAAGACTTGCTGACCTCTTCAAGAGTGTTAATTCAATATGACTACAAACTTCCCCTGACGCTAGCCTGCGATGCATCCCCATATGGTGTGGGGGCTGTTCTCAGCCACTGCCTACCTAACAGTTCAGAAGACACCATTGCATATTTCTCCAGGACTTTATCACCAACTGAGAGAAATTATAGTCAGATCGACAAGGAGGCTCTAGCAGTGATGGCTGGCATCAAACATTTTCATAACTACGTGTACGGTCGCTTCTTTGAACTGATAACCAACCATAAACCCCTCCTGGGAATCCTCACTAGGGACAAACAAACCCCTCAGATCATCTCTAATCGCATGGCTAAATGGGTCAAATTCCTGGCAGCATATAATTACAAGCTCCTGCATCGGTCAGGAAAAGCATTGGGCCACGCTGACGCACTCAGCCATTGTCCTCTCACTGTCAGAGTGGATAACCCAGCGCCGACTTCGTCCATCTTGATGATTGATGACCAGCGCCTTCCGATTACAGCCGTGGACATTGCCAGATATACTGCAAAAGACCCGACCCTGACGCAAGTTCTTGACTGGGTTCAGAGGGGATGGCCTTTGGGTAGTGTAGCCCCTGAGTTCCAGCCGTACAAAACTAGGTAGCATGAACTGGCATTACAGAGGGGTTGCTTGTTGTGGGGCACTCGGGTCATAATACCACCTGAATTGCGAGGGACAATACTAATCGCATTGCATGAGGGTCATCCGGGCATCGCCTGGATGAAAGCATTAGGCCGAAGTTACGTTTGGTGGCCTCTCCATGGGAGAATGGGAAATACCATGGTCCCAGATTCATGTTGATTTTGCTGGGCCTATCCATGGGCAGACCTTTATGGTCATAGTCAACGCCTACTCAAAGTGGGTCAAGGTGATTCCTATGGCATCCACCTCCTCTGAAACAGTTATCTGGGCTCTGCGTCTGTTGTTCGCGACCCAAAGGCTACCGGATGTTATCGTTTCTGATAACGGTCCTCAGCTAACATCTACCTCCTTTCAGTTGTATTTGGCAAGGCATGGCATTCGGCATGCCACGGTGACCCCGTTCCATCCAGCCAGTAATGGCCTTGTCGAGAGGGCCGTTAGGTCAGCCAAGGAGGCCTTGACCAGGCTAGGACCGGGGGATTGGCAGACTAAAATAGCCATGTATCTATTGACCCAGCATGTTACACCCTGCCAGGCCATGAACCACAGCCCGGCTGAATTGCTAATGGGCTGCTGTTTGAGAATCGACCTGGACCATTGACACCCTAACTATTTCCCAAATCATCCCCTGATTCTATGGGAGGGGGTCTGCTCTTTCCAGATGGGGGACCCAGTGCAAGACATTATGGGGGAGACCCCCGATGGCTCCCTGGGAAGATGATAGAGGTGACAGGACCCTGCTCATATAGGGTTCTGCTTGACGATGGTCACCCATGGCGTAGGCATGTGGACCAATTAAGGAAACGCCGGCTACTTGGATGCGAAGAAACAACCAGGGGGGCCTCACCACTACACGCACGTCAGCCGAAACCAAGCGATCAAACTTGAGCAGCCCCCGGCTCCACAAACAGCAGACTTACCTTCAGTGATGGAACCAAGGGCACCGAGCGATCTGGGAAGCGAAGTCGCTGCACCACCTCCATTGGTCACAGACAACCTGCCACTGAGTCCTCCTACACCAACTGAAGGAAGCAGTCTGTGGTGATCGGGGAGGAGTTGATGACGCCCAGTGTACTTGGACGACTACGCATGCCCCATACAGGGGGAAAGGAGTGTTATATTCTGACAGAAGATGCGCAACAAATGAGGCTGCCAGATGGTGGCGCTGTAGCTGGCGGGAAAAGAACGCATTCCCATTGGCTAGGACGCTGACAGCTCTAGTATAAAAGAGCTGTCAGATCGTGAGGAAGCGCTTGCTCCCACTGTGTTAGCTGCTGGAGCAAGTCACGGTTAGCGATTACGGTTAGCTGAATAAATGGTTGGTTACTGTTAACCTGTCTTGCCTCAGTCCTTGGCTTCCTGTTCTGAGAATCGAACAGAAGTGATAAGACACCACCTATCCCCTGTTTACAACACAGTCCTTTGAGCAGATCCAAGAAGGTTTCACACCCATTTGCATTCTGATTCAGGTGACCCTGAGGGCACAGATAAACCCCCAACAGTGCTCAACAACTTTCAGAGAGCTAATGATTCACTTTCAAAGTGCTAACAACCCAGATGACTGCACAGACTATAAATCCTTCCATTCTCCAGCATTCAGTCTTGACTGAGGATACTTCTTGGATGAGAAGCAAAATATCTTCAAGAAAAAACAAAGAAATTCCAGTTGCTTTATGAAAAAACATGTTTGGGACAACCATTTCTGGATGATTGAGAATCTACATCGACATAGCAACAGTAAAACATCCAGTAGTCAAAGCAGACACCATAGATCTGTACTTTGTAGAGTGCAATGAAGGCTCCAGGAAAGATGTTTAAATGATTGGATATGTCTAATCTACAAAGATTAGAATAATGAAGGCAATGTTCCCCCCCATGAACCTTGGTGTTGGAGAAGATTCCTAGTAATACAATGAATATCCAAGAAAATATACAACTGCATCATATAACAAGCCAATTCACAATTCTTTCTTATGATACAAATGACCTGGCTCAGGTTAATCATATATGGGCACATTATACTTACTTACTTACTTTATTTGATTTATATACCGCCCTACTCCCGAAGTACTCAGGGCGGTGAACAGCCAAACAGTAAATACATAGATACAAAATTTAAAAACAAAGTAAAATTGAATTAAACAATTTGGCCCAGACAGATTAAAACACCCCAATCATTTAAAAACTGATTAAAATTTGCATAATTAAAAAGAGGGAAGAGATTAGGCCAGGCCCGCCTGGTGGAATAAAAAGGTCTTAAGAGCTCAGCGGAAGGTGTGCAGATCCGGGATCCTCCATATCTTCGGGGGGAGCTCGTTCCAGATAGTAGGTGCCCCCACAGAGAAGGCCCTCCCCCTAGGGGCCGCCAGTCGACATTGTTTGGCCGACAACACCCAGAGGAGCCCCTCTCTATGAGAGCGTACCGGCTGGTGGGAGGCTATTGGTGGTAGTAGGCGGTCCCGTAGATAACAAGGTCCTAAGCCATGGAGCGCTCTAAAGGTGGTAACCAAAACCTTGAAGTGCACCTGGAAGACCACCAGGAGTCTCCTGCTCGCGCAGGAGAGGTGTTACATGGGAACGCCATGTCGGTCCCATTACCACCTGCGCAGCCGCACTCTGAGCCAGTTGGAGCCTCCGGGTGCTCCTCAAGGGGAGCCCAATGTAGAGAGCATTACCATAGTCCAGGCGGGAGGTGACGAGGGCATGAGTGACCGCGTAGGTCACACAAACACCTATCTTTCTTGAAAAGTCTGTAATACTGGAAAAGATAGAAGAAAAGAAAAGAAGAGGATAACCAGTAGAAAGATGGATGAATTCAATTACAGTGACAATGGTTGCATCTTAAAGGATTTGAAGATCCAGGTTGGAAACAGATCATCTTGGAGACCTGATAGTAATTTGGCATCAAGTAATCAGTTATTTAATACAGTAAGACAGGTCCATTGAATGAAGCCTCATTCCAGGAAAGGGTAATAAATTCATTCTCAAGTTCTATTTAAGAAGATATTTCTTCTGTGTGAATAGAGTTGTGAATATGTTTCTGAAACACAGGGAAAGTTTTTCTGCAAAGTGATTTTATCTTGTAAGAGAACTTATTACTTTAGGTGGGTAAACAAATGACTTCTGAAGGATCTAATTTGAAGCAATTGATCAGTTCATTCCAGTGGTGAAATCTGAACCAGTTTGCTACTGGTGGAGGGGCGTCCCAGAAATCCCGGGGAGTTTTCCCTTTCAGCCCTAGTGAAGGGCTCTGTCTCCCCAAAGGGCCACCCACCCACCAGCTGACTGGGCCAGGCCTGAAGCAGTGCATCTCCCATCATGGGTTTGATGTCTGACCCGATCTCAGAAGGCAAAGGTGTGGTGGACCGCCGGAAAGACTGCATGGAAGGCAGGCAAGCATGACTGGGCCATGGGGGAGTAGGCTGCTAGTTCTCTTCCCCATGGCTGGGCAGCCCTGGCATGCTTGCCTGCCTTCCATGTGGCCTTCCCAGCGGTCTCCATGGCCAGGCCGACTTTCCCACCTTCCTCCCCCCCCACCACCTCCTTGTTTAGGCTGCTTACCTTCTGCGGCTGGTCCACAGTCTGAAAGGCAAGCTGACTGTAATTTTTGGCAGCCCCCAGCCAGCCGCAGCTGCTGGAAAGCGACTGGCAAAAAAAGCCTCTGAAAAGGCTTCTTTGCCAGCCGCTTTCTCTGCAGGCTGCCAAAACATACTGGCAGAAAAAGCTGCTGCTGTTGCCGCCATGTTCTTCGCGCATGTGCATCCCATTGGACTTGCAAGGCAATAGGATGCGCGTGCGTGAAGAACATGGCGGCGATGAACATGGCAGCTGGGGCAAGTGACTGGCGACTGGGGGAAGTGGTTCGGGGGCGTGGCCAGCTGGCCCCCATTACCGGTTCTGCGACCTTGGCCAAATTTCCGCCAATGGTTCGCACGAACCAGTCTGAACCGGTAGCAACCCACCACTGTTTTATACCAGCTAACTAGGTTGCTCATGTTGCTGGCTCTTCTGGGCTTCTGTACTGGTCTCACCTCACCTTGCCTTGTGTCGTGTTGCCTCACTTCTGACTAGGTGTAGCACTGGCTTTGGTTCTCTTGTGTATAAGAATGAAGCCAAATATGTGGGTTTCCAAATAGTGATGGGTGAACTTTCATCAACTTCTGTATTTACAAACTTTTCCAAAGGAAGTAACTTGTTCCCTAACTGTTCTTTCCTAGATCATAGTCTTGACCCAGGAATGTTATTTAGCACTGGATGAATTTCTCTATACATGGATGGAAATAAGAAAATTTGAGACTTCAGATTATCCTGAAATAATTAAGTTGTTTTGCAATCAGTCTTTGTTGTCACTGTAGTAGATGTTGAACATATATTTCAGGTATTTGTTTTTCTCCTGTTGGTTAGAAAGACCTCTTCCAATTTGATAATTAGACAAGTGGATAAATGTGAAGCTGTTTGGCTTGTCATATATTAACTTTCTAAAGTTAAAAATTGATATGAAGAAGTGTTCAAGAGTAACATCTAATGTGAACTTCATGAGACCCATATTACTAGACTCATATTTCTAATCAAAGAAGTATGATTCTTGGAAACTTGTCAAAAACCTGCTGAATGCTGGAAATGGGGGTTTGAGCATGGCACCTATTACCATCAGTGGTGGACGTGCCCGAAAGCAGTAAAATTTTGGGGAAAAATAAAAAAATGGCTTAATGAGATTTTAAATCAAAAGATTGAATGGCGACCAGAGACATACCTGCTCGGCTCAAAGCCGGAAAATATCAAAAGAGACTCATGGTATCTTGCATTACACATTATCACAGTGGCGAGATTGGCGTACGCTCAACTTTGGAAAAATCAAAATACCCCATAAGAGGAGGCAATTATAAAGAAGATTTTAGAATGTGCGGAAGCAGATAAATTGACTAAAAAACTAAAAGACAAGAGACCAAACACAAACATGTTTATCTTGGGAAAAATTTTACATGTGGTTAGAGAAGAGGAAATTATAACCCAAACTAGATGAGGAATTGTATCTATTGAAAAACTTATACTATACAAGTAAAGTGAGGTCGGATAGACCTAATTGATGTGTAAAGGTATACAAGTTGTTCTGTCTTCTCCGAATATAATATAGATATATAGTACCGAATATTAGGTTATTAAGGTACTACATATAGGTATGCTTGTTTTTTTTTGTGTGTTGTCTTGTTTGTTATTTATGTGATGTGTTGTCTTTGTTTTTAATGGAAAATGTAAATAAAGTTTATTTTTTTTTTAAAAAGAGTAACATCTAATGTGAACTTCATGAGACCCATATTACTAGACTCATATTTCTAATCAAAGAAGTATGATTCTTGGAAACTTGTCAAAAACCTGCTGATGGGACCATAGGCGTATAGCCCATCATGAGTCACAGCAGAAATTCACTAATAAAATCAAATTCCATGTCCAACAAATTGTACCACTGTTAATGAAAGACTTTCAGATCTGTATGGATAAATAATATCTATATAAACATATAGAATATTTATAGAACATATAGAATGACAACCAAGTAATCTTACTTCATGTGTATGGATGTTTTTATTCAATAAAGTTGATATACAGAAATTGTGTTATATTGTGTCAGAACATTTGCATAGTTTGTCTATTGTTATTTATTCTGATAATAGCTGTTTAATGTAGTCCTGAATATCAAAGCTTCAGCAATCAGAATATGGCAGATAATATGGATATTGTTGAGAATATTACGATTTGGTTCACATATCTGAAAATTTTCCAGACTGCTATATAGTTTCACCTTACCTTATCAGTAAACTTTATGTGATTAAAAAAAAGAAATAGTTTCAAGGTGAATAGGTACTGAATGAATATGGATTTAATACTTACAAAACTGAGTGAGCAGTATACATTGAATTGGTTTGATTGTATCAAGAGAATAAATGATAATCAAATTCCTAAAAGAAAAAAATAGGTTGAATAAGGGAAGAAAGTTGTGATTGGTTGGAGCTGAAGAGATCTGCTAAAAGAGAGGTAAAGAGTTTAAAAAAATAAAAATGAAACATAAAATGTAGTAGTGAAATGGAGTATGGACTGAAATGGGCTCTCCTGGCTTTCATGGACATAAAAGTGTAGATAAACACCATAAATGGTTTTCATATATGTTTCATTTTCTCTTCCTTATCTCATGCCTTTAATTCTTTGCCCAAATAATCCTTTTCTGGGCTCTGTATAACATTTCTAACTCTAAAAGGAAATAGTATGAATACGTATGCATGAAAAAAACTCATTGTATAGATATAACCAGCTGTTCTGTATCTATATTGTGTAGATATAACCTGTAGAGTTGATTTGCACATAGCTTCTTTGGGTTTCCAATTGGAAATATAAATTCTACATCTTTTGTGCCAGAAATTCCTGTGTTAAGAGAATGTAAGGATCACTATTGGCATAGTAAGCTAACATGAATAAAAAAAAATATAATTGTTATTTTTATACAATACATTTGTATTAAGAATGAAATGACAGATATTTGTTTCTTCTACATCATTGCACTGCATATTTCCTGGTCAGAGATATGAACTTGATATTCATTTCTCAGTTTACATGTTTCACTGAAGACAAATTACAAATTCAGACATTACAAAACACATTCACTAATTCTGGTAAGCTACCTTGATAAATAACTACCAGCTAATATAATACATTGTAAGTATTTAAATTTGCTGCTTTGACGCAGCATGCAAAATCTACCTGCCTAAACAGTAAATAACTGATTCCAAGGGATCTGCAGCCATAATCATTGGCTTCAATATGGCAGCATAACTGGATGATGGAAGCCCAGCACTTTTTTTTTACATTTGTGCAAATGTAATTTTTCAAATTAAAAAAAAAAAGCTTCAGTCCCTTGCCACTATCTCACAGTAAATAATGACTCTTACATGAGTGCTTCAGTCATAAAACGCTCAGCTTTTTCTCATTCTATTCACACTTGTCAAATAGCATGCAATAAAATGGCAATCATTCTGCTAACTGGGCTCTAGGAATGTTCTCCTTTTTCTATTAGTTTCCTGAATTAGAATCACCCTTCTCTTTCTTGCCTTCATTAACAAATATACTGCTTATACTTCCTTGATGGCTGATTCTACTCTAACACTCTCTTATCTGTCACTAGGGTATGTTGAACATATATCAGGGCAATTTGCTTGTATTTCATGTCTTGAGTCTATAAACTATGAGACATAGCTCTCCTGGATTCTGGCAGCCAAGGACACTCAAGTATTGAGATGGTAATCCATCAGATCTTCCAGAAGAGGAATTTGACCTACAGACCTCATTCATTTTGCTCTCATAAAAGTGTTCCTCATTAGCATAACACTAATTTGTGTAAGTAGGGTTTGGGGTGCAAATCAGTTTTCTTAAGCATTTACAATTCTTTATGTATTCATGCACTACATAAACTGTCACAATCCTCATTTAAAATAAAATAAAATAAACTGCAGAAAATGCTGACCTATAAAAATAACAGTTATAATCAGGGAATGGAAAGGTTAGTACTTCAAAATAACAGCATTTGGACTTCCTGTGGCTCCGCGAACGCCGACGGAGCTCCTTTCAGGAGCTCCAGCCCCGTGTCTCCATATAGCTAGAACAGCGAAAATCAGCTGTCTAGCGGTTTTAAAACTCTCCCCCAGGGAAAAGGGGGAGAGAAGAGCAGAAGGGTCTGAGTAGAGCTTCCCTAGACCCCCAGGCTTTTTTTTTTAAAGCCTGGGGCTTGCAGGGTGAGAGCTCCCTGAAAGCCCTTCAAAGCTCCGGAGCTGGGATGAGTCTGCTTAAAGCAGACCGAAGCATCGCGACCACACCAGCAAAGCAACTAGAAGGATTAAAAAGAATCTGGATTTTGGATTTTGGATGCTGGCAGAGTTAATCCAGGAGACTAAAAATGCAAGTATTGTATGCTAACTCCGCTTTAAAAAAAAGAAAAAGATGGCGCCTTGGGGCGTGAAAAATGAAACCTAAAAATGAAAGTCCTTGTTAACATCAGTAACATTGTTAAAGCTATCGGATTATTCAAGAAAAAGATTTAAAGTGGAAGTGGATTGGAAAAGACTGTGGCACTGATTTTAACTAACTTATATCCCTAATTCGTCTGGAAATAATTGGAGTTAATGACCTGATAGCTGAATTAATACAAACATAAAGAGACAATTGAAAAATGGCTGAAATTAAAGATGGACTATATGAATCAGCAAACTCACAAGTAATGACTGCGAAGGACTTAAAAGACTTTTTGAAATCTTTTACTGCTGAGATAAGACAGATAATTAAAAGAACTATTCAAGATTTTAAATTGGGGAATAATAATGATTTGCTGGCTGAAGAAGAGGAAGAAATTAATCAGGACAATGTGTCTTTGGAAGGTAAAAGAGACATTGTTGGGGCTAAAATGGAGGTTATTTTATCAAAAACACAGGTTTTGGAAGAGGCTTCCATTCAATTAACTGAGAAACAGCAAGAGGACTCTTTACTGCAGGTTGATAAATATTTTGACAAATTTTGGCTTTACAGACAGAATCAATCTATAAGGAACGAACTGATGGATTACAAATGCAGAAATGGGGGCTTCAAATTAAAGGAAACAACCCCAAGAAGAAAATGAATTTCTAAGACATACCAACTACATTTCCAAACCAAAAATTTTTCGAACATAAAAGCAGGGGGAGGAGCAATGCTGAAGAAGAATGGATTATTGAAGAAGGATTGGAAACAATATAGAAAGAAAGAAAGACTGGTCATATTTTGGAGATTGTCTCATGATGTTAAAAGATTTAATTAAAGTTGGAGCAGGGGGAGGACTAATACTGAAGAAGAAAGTATTATTGAAGGACTGGGGGGAAAATATAGAAAGAAAGAAAGACTGGTCATATTTTGTCTCATGATGTTAAAAGATTTAATTAAAGTTGGATAACTTTTGAATTTTATGGTAGTTTTAAAGAATTGAAGTTTAAAAGTGGATAACATAAAATTTAATGGATAACTTTTTGAAAGTTTTGAAATTTATATTTTGGAGAATGTTCTGCTAATGTATTAAGAGATTTTAAAATGCTTAAAACAAGATTATGGGTTTTTTTTTTTTACAAATGTGAAATGTGATAAGAGAATTTATAAAAGGAAGGTTGAAGTATAATTTTTAAAAGGGGAGTTAACAAGTGTGAGAGAGTTTTGAATTCTGTAATAGTTAGCATATGTTAGCTTATGTTTGTTAAATGTTACATCCTGTTTTTGCTCTGGGAAGTCGGAGGGGGGGAATTGGGGAGGGGGGGTTGGGTGGGGATAAAATGATGTATGATAATCGATTGTGAAATGTCTGGTTGTTTGAATATAAAAATAAAAAACTTTAGTTTTTAAAAAAAACAGCATTTGAAATGTAACTCATGAATGAATATAGTCTTTATCTTACACCACATTATCTGACTTTTCCTCAAGCAGTTTAAGAAAGCAATAGCTTTCAGTACATGACATTTCACAGGAAAGAACCCCCGATATTATATTTGCTATATTAATAATTCATTCATTCTCCAAATGTGAATTCCTTCTCTGCTGCTCTGCACTTCCTGTTTATCCCAGTGTAAGGCCAAGACACTTAGTGTTTCAGAACAGCAAGAATGAATTATGTCATCTTCAACCTGCTAGGAACCTGAATTGTGCCTCTAAAATTGTGCCTTTTCCCCAATGGCACAGTGTAGTTTGCTTCCCAGCTTTACTCTATCCTATCATTCCATTTGGCTGGTATAAGCTTTGTTGGCTTTCCCTTCACCAATCCCTGCTCTCTGACTTAACCAGTTCAGTAGTGGACTAGTGAAATCTCCCCCCCCCCACCTTTCCTGGTAAAATTGATAAGAGTTGGTCAAGTTTCCCCTTCTAGCAAAGTGACAGGAAGAATGGCAAAACTGTTATAATGTTTCCCCACTTTCTATCAAAAGATAGAATCAAAGACAGGAAATCAATAGGTGCTTGCTTACCTGGCATGGGTGGAAAGTGAAGGGGGGGGAGCATGAAAGTCCATTAATCACGGCTCTTATTAACCATGCTCTGAACAGAATACCTGGCTATCACTATAGGCAAAGTAATGGAAAAGGTAGGAATTTGGAAAGGGTTTTCTTAAGACGGCTTCATTTCCAGCTGGTTTATATATAGGAGACAAGCAGCTGAAAGTTGCATTGTAAAAAAAAAAAAAAGCCCTTGGTCATGAAAAGGAAAAAAAATCCTTCACTAGTCATCTTCCTACTGATGAAAGTCTTCTGTTACTACAGATAATCTTTAACAAAATGGAAAGACTTTTGAAGGAAGCAAAATATTTTGGAAGATAGTGTGGCTGAAATCCTGAAGAAGCAATTCACAATGCATCTTTATGTTGAAAGTCCCATTTATAAATTCTAATTTCAAATAAATTCCCACATGTTATTTTTTAATTAAGCCATTGGTTCTCTCAATCCGTTCTCCCTAAATTCTGCTTATCACCTAGGAGTTTCTCTTGAACAAGCCAATGAATCCAATTACCTATAATAAGCTGGCATTTAGCTCACTAGGAGTACTTAATAGACTATCAGGATGATAGTGTAAAAAGGCTTTGTGCTGCTACTGTTGGGAACAGTTATGAATGGGAACAGTCATGGATTGGATCCAGTCATTTGGCATTTGTACTGATTTGCTAGTAAGGGTAAAAAGGCAAGACAAGACTGGGGTTTTGCCCAGGGGTGGGTTCTAATTTTTTTTACTATCGGTTCTGTGGGCATGACTTATTTTGTGGGTGTGGCTTGGAGGTCATTTGACTAGGTGGGCATGGCTAGCTGGTCAGAGTCATTTCTGGAAGGTCCTCGCACTTACGACCAGTCCTCACACTTACGACCCGACTCATTTGTTTGCTTTTAATACTGATCAGCTGTAGGACGGCCCTTTGAAGCCCCACGGCAAGAGTTTAAACAGTTTTTTTCCCTCTAGTCATCAGCTGGGACTCAGGAGGCAGCAATAGATTGGGGGTGGGAACAAATAAAAGGTAAGAATAACGTGAGGAGGTGGGGGGAGAACCGGTTCGGTGACGTCATATCGTCACCACTACCCGCTCGGCCGAACCGGACCGAACCGGGAGGAACCCACCACTGGTTTTGGCCCAGGATAACATCAATATTTCCTTTCAGTAAGTCTAGTGTTTGAGATTACAGCTGGAGACTTTTCACTTTACACTTGATTAGCTAACTTAAGACTCTCTGAGTAGGAGACTTGGTGGACAAGGAGGGTCTCAGCGGTCCCGGACACAATGCAGCAAAACACAGACACCACTCCTTTTAGCTCTTTAGGGTAATGCTGGTTTACTGTGCGCTGGCTCCAGGCACACGCTGCGATCTCACAATGAGTCGAATTTGGCGCTACATCCATCTGGCTTGGAATGTTTAAATAACCCTCCCCTTACGCGTTGTGCTTATTAACATGCCCATGCTTATTAACACGCCCATGCAGAGTAACAAACAGTTCGAGTGTAAGGAATCTGGCTCGAAACCAGCGTCCGTCTCCTCCCAGCGCAACGTTGTTTCCACAGCCTCGCAACGCCCTCATCATCATCTCCACAGCCAGCAGCGAAGTAGCACCCACACGTAACACTCCTAAGTCTGCCGTTTCTGCCACCCCCCCGCACCCCGCACACGGCTGCCTAACACCCAGTGCCACCACCATCTTCTGTGTAGGTAGGTTCATTCCCTCATTCCTTTTCATTGCGCATCAGCATTGTCGAGTGTGTAGCTGGGCTCGACAGAGGGATGCTATGTGGTAGTATGTATAAATGCAAATAAAAAAGGTAGAAGTACTGTGGTGCGCTGTAGAACTCTTCCCATCTGGCAGGTGGAATTCTAGCCTCTAAACACTGTTTCCCTCATGCAACTAGCAAGCAATTAGTTTGCAAAATAGGAACTGCTCTTATTTTTCACAGTCTAAAAAAGTCAGTCCCAATTTGCTTAAGCAAAAGCTTGCATTTTCTTTTTAATTTCTGGGTAATTAACTGATTTCTGGCATCTTGACAATTGCTTGATCTGTACATTTTAAGTGTTCTCTTTAATTCTACACTATAAGCCTAATCAAATTGGGGTTTCCAAGAAATAGACAGATTTTCTAGTATGTTGGAAGAATATAATAATAGCTGAATGGTTATGATGAGATCCATACACATGTCAGTCCCACTGGGTAAATCAGATCAGGAATTGAACTTTACAGGAAGGCTAAAACTACTTTTATGGAGAATGGCTATAATAATAGAATCTTGCAAGTCTGATGGTACTCTATCTCTTTCCCTCTCCTTATATTTCTGTGAATTCTGAAGTGATCTGCTTCAGCCTCTTTTACACATTTCTGTTTGCTGTGGGTTTAAGCTTAAGTAATAACATCAACAATTTGTTAAACAACTGAGAAATTACAAGTGCAACTCAGAAATTACAATAAACCAATAAAATTTAAATAAAAATAAATATATAGCTATATAATTCAACCCTCTTCACTTTGGTAATAAAGTTTCTAAAACTCCATAAAGGTCATCTTCCTTACTCTCTATAGCACACACAAATTCAGCCTTTATTGAATTTGAGGTGCAGTAGGCATTTCCAAAGCTTGGAGGAATCTTTTAAGGTTAGCAATAGTTGAACTGCTTCTGTTCATCCTGCAATCCATTTAATGCTGTGGCTAGTTCTTGATCCCAAAGTGCTTTCATTACCTTAGGCGTTAAACTACATGAAATGAGCAGGAGCCAGAGTCCAGAAAAAAGTTGTAAAGGGAATTGTTGTTAGCTGTCTAAAGCCCAACTTTAAATGTGGCCACCTTAATAAAATAGGACGTTAGGAGGGTAGATCCCATATGGCTCATATTTCAAATGCTTTAATCCATATGGATAGTGGACAAGTAAAATTTTCATTTGCTGGCTCGAATACTGGTTTAAGTTCCTGTTTTTTAATGACTCCTTGGCTCTGCTAATTCTCCTTGATGGCTTTTCATCAAGGTGGAAAGAAAAAAAGCTGACCTCTATTATTGCATCATCTGTTCTCTGATGCCCTTAGGTTTAGAGACCTATCAAAGCCATCAAAGAGTTTTTGATATCGCACAGTTGATGAATTTGGGTCCTATGGTCCAAAAATCAATTCAACTCAAATATTTTATTACAGCCATAAGACCAGAAAACAGCAATTTAAAATTCACAAGAGAATATGCATACATATTTATAAGAAGTAAATAGAAAGAATACAAGAGTACAATAATGGCAAAGTAAAATAGCAAATAAATAGATGGAAGTTAAAATTTCTGAACACAAATGTAAGGTGAATAGAACAAGCAGAGGTGCAAATTGAACAACTTGGAGGATATATGTGATATCTTATGATAGAAAGAACAATAAATACAAATTGTGCTTCCTGCTTGGACATTTCTTCAGGGTGTGTAGTTAGGAGTCATTCAAGAATCCTTGTAGGGGAACAGGAATGGAGCATATTCAGTGGTGAGTTCCAAAATGGAACTTTCATACCTGAAAACTGCTTTTTCAACTTTATTTGCCCAGCACCTTAAAGAATAATTTTCTGTTTCAATGCCTTCCTTTCAGCAATACTAGATAGGAAGATCCCATTCTGGGACAATTGATGCCAATAGCAGCTCAGAATAAATCTACTCACATATTTTTTCCTACTGTCATTTCTACTAGAAAATACATGCATACATACTTTTACTGCTTTCTAACAATTTCTTGTAAGAGAGTAGCTACACGTTTCCTATTCACAAATTGGAATTGCATAATCACATCACCATTAGATGCTATCTTGCATAATCACATCACCACTAGATGTTTTCTATCTGCAGTGATTGCCATAAGAAAGTATAATCTTGTATAATATTGTAATCTTGGAGAAATGATATGCTTTTTTCTCTTTTATACCATTTGATTTTCATTTTACTCTTCAATTTTATGTTATGTTTTATACAGGTGCAGGCTGTTGGGGAATGAGTCTGTGTTGTCTGCATTTCAAACTGAAGTGCAAATGGTTCCTCTAATCTGCAATTTTTCTGGAAATCTGTTCATATTCCCACACCATTCGAAGGGTGTTCATCCCAAAGTGCATAGCTAAATGTCTATGGAGATTCTCAGTCATCCAGGTCATGGTAGTCCCAAAGGTGCTTTTTTCAAGAGGGAACTGGACATTTTGCTTCTTATCCAAGAAGCTTCTTCAGCTCTGACTGAATGGTGGGGAATGCAAATGACCAGCTGTCTCCAAGGAATGTAAGCCCTTCCACCTCCCACCATCCAGTCAGAGCTGAAGAAGCTTCTTGGATGAGAAGTGAAAAGTCTTCAAAGAAAAACAAGAAAGCCCAGTTGTCTCTTGAAAAAAGCATCTTTGAGATAAAAAAATAACATCATTAAATGAGATATCTTAAAATATTAGTAGTTCATTAACTAAAAGCCAGTATTCATAAGATATTCTTCTCTTGTTTTCAGCTGAAAGATAATAAGTTATCAAATGTAAATAACCTTGCATTTAAAAAGTGGCCATATTTCTTTAGTCAAATCCAATGTAATTTTCAAATCCCAAAGTCACAAAATCATTCTTCTGTTTGTTGAGTCAGTCAGTCAATTTAATGGAAGAAAAAAAGTTGATGTATTTTTATTTTTGAAAATTGGGTTTAAAATGCGATGTACATGACAAGCTAAGCTTTGTTGTGAACCACTAAGTATCATTTTAATCCAGATCACAACATAAAGACAGTACCTAAACCATAGTTTGTATTTATGCTTTTATTTTTAATTTATTTATTGCAACTATAGTACAGTATGTCATCTAAATCGGGTTAACAGTCATTTATTCCTGCAGAAAAATAAGACGATAGGATGAAGAATTGTTTTTAGAAAGAAAATCTACAGAAAGATCACTCTTCACTGATGTGTGTCAGACATAAATCTTTGTCTACAATGCATTGCATCAAGATAGGCTTTTGTTGGGGGGGGTCATTTTTAGCAATTAAAGCCCAAACCCAAACCCAAACAGAAAGTAATAGTTAACCAAATACTATAAAGATTGCTGGAAAGTGAAATGGTGTATCAAAATGCATTTGTCTGTGTGTATCATTTAGAGTTTATTGGATGAGTCTTTTAAACATGATTAATGCTAGGATTTATGCCAAATCATGCAAGTATAAATTTAACATTTTCATTCATTCTGAATAGTTCAGAAGAGTCAGACCAAGATGGATCAGTCTTAAATGCATTTTACACATTCAGAGCTTTAAAAGAAATTAAAAGTAAGCATATATTTGACTGCAAACATCTGGATGACCAGTAGATGGCAACAAAAAGTTAGAGTTAAGGAAGATTGTCTGGAATTACTCCAAGTTATCCATATGTGGCAGCTCTAATTCAAAACTAAGACTGATGGTTTGAACAAGATGGATTTCTTTTTTTCAGACACAGTGCTCAGTCTTCGTTTCAGGAAATGCTAAATGTAATTTATAATTTGAATGTGTGAAAGAAACTTTATGCTTCCTTAACTTTTGACTTTATACAGATTAGTACAAAAATAATTTTCAAATGTCTTTATTCTATATAGATATTATTTTGTGAAAGGGCCCTACTAATCTTACTGTTTTGTGGATAAGGGCCATTAGAGGCTTGAACTAAAAGAAGAAAAAAGACTATTTCTCTTTTGAGTTGCTTTCTCAGTTTATCCCAGGAAATCATATGGACATTTCAGATTCAAACTACTTCTGGACGCATCCTGATCTGGCACTTATTCAAACATCTGGTGACAGCGAAGCAAATTAAATAATAAGAATTAAAACAAGCAAATTTTACCAAATTTCTGTTACTTCTATCTCAATCCTTGCTCTGCTTTTCACTTCTTGTCTCGGTTTGGGCTTTTTTCACATACTAAAAGAACCCTGTTAGATTGCAAAGCCTATTTCTTTTATCCCTATCTCTTCTTTGTATGCCATACGAATGCCAGTGTTTGCTATTTTCATTTTAAATTGGAATAATGATAATAAAGTCAGCCCAGTCACTTTGTATTTCGAATAAGCTTTTCTGTTCTCGTGCTACACAGTACATGGGAAGCACGTCTGATTAAGTGGAATGTATTATTGTAGATTTTACAAGGTTTCTACTGCAAAACCTTATGAGATGTTCTGCAGTGAACAAGGAAGCATTTCCTATTAGTTATATTAATGTAGAGGGTTTTTTAAAAACTAGATTTTGTGATGCTTATGATGCATTGGTGAATAGATAGTTTAATATAGAAATAACTGATTACATTTTATTGAATTTCCCTATGTGAAAAGTATGAAAGTATGATTTCCAATAATGTTATGATTTTTATTTTGGTGTCTGGCATTTTAATATTGCTGGGAATTATGGAATGGAAAGGAGCTGCAAACAAATGTGAAAAAGATGATGTGAACAAAAATTACCTTCATATTTCCTTGTTGAATAGAATAGAATAGAATATAACTTTATTACGGTCATCGACCAGCGATAGACATACAATATATTTAAAAAATAATACTGACATTAATAGTGGATAATAACATCTCTATTAAGAAAATACATGATCTCAAACCATTAGGGTAACTCCCTAATTTACATGAGTGGAGAGCCGATAAATATGTGAGTAAATATATTTTCCCCCGGAAATTATTATAGATGTCATCAAAAAATTGGCACAAGTTGACAGCTATAACATTGTAACCAATTGTTTTCTTGTGAACATTGCAGTGACACAGAATTTTGCCACTGCACGCGTGGTAGCTGGGTTTGAGTCCTGAAGGAGAAAGCCAACATAAAAGTAATCTGCCCTCCCTGTCAATCTCTCTAGAAAGGGGAGAATATATACTGACCAGTGGTCGGTTGCTCCCGGTTCGGCCCAGTTCTACCGAATAGGTAGTAACTTTAGGAAGTAGTTCTCCGAACCGGTAGTAACGGCAGCCAGGCCAGGCCCCCAAACCAGTTACCCAGTTGCTGCTTGCTCGCCCACCCGAAGCTGACCGTAGCAAAGAAGCCTCTCGGCCACCTGGCCGCAGGGTGCTGAAAAGTCCTTCAGCCGGTGAGAAGAAAGCTGCACGTGCACAAAGATGGCGGCAGCGACTGGAGGTCTTTCCAGTGTTGTGTGCCAGTGGCTGGGTGGAAAAGAAGCCTCTCGGCTTCCAAGTTCAGCATCAGGCTCAGTCCCTTCACATAGGGTCGCTTTCCTCTGCGCCCGAGAAAAATCAAAAGGCGCGGAGCAGCCATTAATGACAAAGTCGCCTAGACAAGGTAAAAAGAAAACAAACCACTGAGGGAAGGAGCCCACTGAAGCTGCCGGCGTTGCAGCCACCTCCCCTCTCCCCACAGCTTGGAGCTCCAAGTGGAAGAAGTCCTCGGCAGTTGCGAAGAAGCGGTAGCTCTGGATGCGCCACACCTGCTTCGTTCTCTTTGAGAGCCGCTTTGCAAACAAGGTGCAAAGCAGCTCTCAAAGAGAATGGAGCGAGTGTGGCACACCCAGAGCTGCCGCTTCTTCGCAACAGCTGAGGATGGAAGAATTCGCTCAGGAGCGACACCAGCAAGGAAGGAGGCTGGGTCGGAGGGAGGCATAGCCTGAGCTGTCTGGGATGGATCAACAAGTGTCGGGAGGCGAAGGGGAGCGGACCTGGGCCTCCACATGTTGCATCCCCCTCCCAACCTTCACCCGCGCCTCTGTGCCACCAGCATCTCTCGAAGCTGCTGCAGTTGGAGCTGCGATAGGGACTGGGGCAGCCCGGTAGCAGCCATGAGCCATGCTTTCCTCTAAGCGCTGTGGGCGGCAGAGGGAAACAGGTGCTTCTCTCTGTGAGACTTGGAGGAAAGCGCAGCTCATGGCTGCTAAAGCACCTCAATCAGCTACAGCCCAGATGAGCTGAGGAACTGCGGGAACCTCCCATGTGTTGCATCCCCCTCCCAGCCTTTGCCTGTGCCTCTGTGCCACCAGCGTCTCCTGAAGCCACTGCCGTGGGAGCCGCGAGAGGGATAGGAGCAGCCCAGTAAGCTGGGTGCCGGAAAATGGTGCAGTGGCACGGGGGGGGGAAGGCTGGGAGGGGGTGCAACATGCAGGAGGCTTCCCGCAGTTCCTTGGCTCATCTGGGCTGCAGCTGAGTCCATTGCCCTGAGCTGGCGGAGTGGGTTGCTCCGGGTGCAATCACAAGGAAGGACCGTCAGAGGCGAGAAGGGGCATTTTTTGGCCAGAAAGGGCAACAGAGGGAAAGCTGAGATGACCACCGCCACCCCACGCATCCCAACCTATATATGGGGCTGGAGTGTCAAAAAAAAAGTTTCAAAAAGTCCCAAAAATTTTAGCCACCTTTTCGGTGGGCATGGCTTGGGGGGGGATCATGTGACTGAGTGCTTGGAGTGATGTCACATTGGCCATGCCCACAGTCACGCCCCCCCACCTAGCCACACCCACCGAACCAGTAGTAAAAGAAATTTAGAACCCACCACTGATACTGACCTATAAACTCTTTATAACTCGCAGTGCAATAAAACATGTGAGATATCTTCGACTTCTCCTTTACCACATATACATACCCATTCTGCTATTGGTGTTCTCTTATACCTAACCTGGAGAAGTGCTGAGGGGAGAATATTAAATCTAGCTCTGAAGAAAGCTATTCTTTATTTTGGGAAGATCAGATCATTTAGATATCTTGCTGATTCCCACACACCCTGTTTGATTCTGTCCCTACTGTGGAGAGGCAACCTATTTAGTTCTTCTTGGAACTCCATGTCTTTCATTCTATCAATTACTACTTGCTTTGCTTTGTCAAAGCCTAGGGACAGTAAGAATACCAGTGAGAGCCCATAAGAGCCCAGCTTGTGGTCTATCAGCTGTTTCCAGGGGGAGGGGAAGTTGTTAGTCAACACTAGTGGGGACAGTCCCTCTGGAAAGAAATGCATTTTTAGCCAATAAATGATCATCATCTTCCAGGCTCTTTCTTGATCGGGATTCCTTGTGCACAGTCACTCACGCCCTCGTCACCTCTCGCCTTGACTACTGCAATGCTCTCTACATGGGGCTCCCCTTGAAGAGCACCCGGAGGCTCCAGCTGGTCCAGAATGCAGCAGCGCGGGTAGTGATGGGAGCAACATGGCGCTCCCATGTAACACCACTCCTGCACGAGCTGCACTGGCTCCCGGTGGTCTTCCGGGTGCGCTTCAAGGTGTTGGTTATCACCTTTAAAGCGCTCCATGGCATTGGGCCTAGCTATCTCCGAGACCGCCTGCTGCTACCGATGTCCTCCCATCGACCCGTGTGCTCCCACAGAGAGGGCCTCCTCAGGGTGCCATCAGCCAAACAATGTAGGCTGGTGGCCCCCAGGGGGAGGGCCTTCTCTGTGGGGGCTCCCACCCTCTGGAATCAGTTGCCCCCGGAGATAAGAAGAATCCAGGACCTCAATGCCTTCCGTCGTTCCCTGAAAACCTATCTTTTTCAACAAGCCGGGTTGGCTTAAGAAGAAATTTTTAAAATTTTTAAATTCTTTTAATTAATCTGTGATTCTTAACTTTCGGGCCAAAATTTATATATATTTTTAAATGTTTTAATATTTGTATTCTATGTTTTTTATCTTGGCTGTACACCGCCCTGAGTCCTCAGGGAGAAGGGCGGTATATAAATTGGAAATTAAATTAAATTAAATTAAATTACCTGAATTTGTGGCATACCTGTCTCAATTCTTAACTGGGCATTTGAAGTTCCTTTGGGTGCAGCTAAGATGGCTCACAGGAATTTGGTTTGTATGGTTTCTAGCAAGTCTTTCTTTGCAAGGATTCCTGTTTGTGCCCCATAAAGAATTTGCGCCAATGTTTTGGCCTCAAATATTTTAAGGTAGCAGGTACTAATTGACCTCCGCCTGTGTAAAAGAAATGTTTAATTGCATTTGAGGACCTATTGGCAGCTTGCAATGTATGCTCCAGGTGTGCCTTCCATGTCCCTTGCGAGTGAGAGACCAAGGTATCTAAATGTCCTAATCTGTTCCAATCTATGTCCTTCAATGTTCCAGAAGTATTGGCTGGGTCTTTTAGCAAAAACTAAAATTCTTGATTGTTGAAATATGACACATTAATTGAGAAATGTTACTTGTGGCACATTAATTAGGAAATGTTACGCAATATGTTTTTATAGCATTCCATAAATCCAATTTTAAATGTGGATTGCAAGAAATTGCAAAATAACAGTGTGATAATGAGTTGTATTTTCATTAGTTCATAAAGTATACATCAGGAAATCCAGAAACTATCTTTGTTGTGAATTCAGGAATTCAACAGATATCTGAAACTCATAGACTTCATACATTACACAAACCAGAAATTATTCTGTATGTAAAGAACAGAGAAAATACAATTTAGTTTTTAGCCAAAGTATATATGAAGTAAAGCAACCATAGCAGTTCTAGGATTACAAACCCATCATGACTGAGATAATGGGTCTGTTTTTCTTTCCAAGTAACTTTTTTAGTTTCACTACATGCCTTAGACTGAGAAAAAAGGATATTATAAAAAGTAAGAAATATGCAAAAATGTTTTTGCTTCTACTATGTAAGTAACATTGAGGATCAGCAGTTCTGCAACGTACAACTGGAGAAAGTTGACCACCATTTCCCCGCAGTATTCAAGGATTCCCTGGGTTACCACAATATGTTAAAAGTTTAAACATATTGTTAACATGTTAACATGTTAAAGTTAAACATTCAGAGTCTAGAGATTGTGTTTCTTATTTCATAATCATGAGAAATATACTTCATTTACTGTTAGAACTGGTTTATTCAATGGCTGTTCAGGTACAGCATATTAGTCTTCTTTCTGCTACTCTGCATTTAATAAAATCTCCAGCTATAGATGACCCTTAAACAGTTTAAATTCATGATTAGTTCGAAAGCCATTATTTGAAAGCTACTCTCCCTCCCTCTCTCTTTCTCTTATCTGTCTGTGAAAAGTGGGAGGCAGACCGTTTTCAAGTGGAAGACATCTAATTTTGCAATCTGTGCTCTCTGAAACTTTGCAGTGCCAGCAAAATGTTTGCAGAATAATAACCATGCATTTGCCATTGCCTGATATGTCTTCTATACACAGTACATTTAGATTGCTTTGATATTTGCCCAGAGAGTCCTGTATTTTTTCCTCAATGACAACTGAATTATTTAATGCCTGATTTTTTTTTTGGGACTGCAGTCTTAGAAACAGTTTGGCAGTGTGACCCTGACAATTCTCACATAAATAATGCATATCTAGTCCATATTTCAAGTGATATGATTGGACCCATAAAAGTATTTGAACAAGACTGTTTGTTATTTAACCCTCATCCACCCAAAAACTAATCAAACTCACACAAGGCTCTGAAAGACAAACTAATAAATCTTTTGGAATAGCTATAGAAACCTTCAAATTTTATTTTGAAAAAGTGGTAGTAGAGATGGTGGTGAAGGATTTGTGCCAGTACAGAAATATTGAATGGCCACAACTATACTATAATATGGAGGCAGTGTGGTACTTTGAGCACTTATTGATGGTTGTTTTATTTTTATTATATATCATATTCTAGGTGGTTAAAAACTAGCATAAAACTGCAAGAAAATTTATACAAATGTGTAGCAAGAGTTAATGGAATCAGATCAAAACACGGGGCCATTTGACTACTTTGATGACTACCAATTCCTTCTGCTTCAATTGGCCTTGCTACTCTGATATGTAATCCCAAGACAACACTCACTGTAAATCAGATTTTGAGGCCAGTTTTCCCAGCAGTAATGTCTTCCAAAAGATATGGAGTTCTACGTTAGTATTAATGAACTCACGCTTTTGGAGAGACCTATATCAGAAAGCAATCAAATTTCTGGAAAGATCTGTAGGCTTATCTATATATTTGGTTTGCCCTGATGCAAAGTTACTTCATTATTTGTCAGAAACATGGATTTTTAACCGATTGGTCACCATGGCCTTTTTTTGTTTGTTTGTTTTGTTCCACAATAAACTTTTGCTGGTATAAATGGTTCTGTGTGGCTGAGCTCTGGTGTTCCACTTCATTGCAGGCAACACCTCCAATTTGGTTAATGTTCATGGCTGTGAATACCCTTCTTTCCCTCAAGTCACTGATAGTTACTTCCATCCCAGATTCCAATCCAGAGTTGATCAGAACAGCTGAGTGGGAAAGAAAAAAAAGTTGGAAAAACATGCTGTTAAAGATATTCTTGGCTCATAACTGATGTTATGGGTTACTGAGCAGAGTACGCCTTGACTATGCACATGAAAGTGGGCTGAGAGTGAATAACCACAGTTAATATACTGACACACTGAGTTGTGGTAGTCTTTTACTTTTAGAAGAAAGTAAAGCAAAGTCCAATAACAATCCAAGTCATACACAGATAAGGCGATAGTTAAAATATCAATTCAGGGATATTCCAAATAAAAAGTCTTCTTACCAGTTGTTGTCATTACACAATAAAACAGTTCTTCTCGAGTTTCAAACAGGAACAAGTTCAGTATTAAAACATTCAATAAATAGTAGAAAGCAACAAGTAGCAATGATCAAACAGTGATCATGCAGAGAGATCAGGTAGAGAGTAACAGCAAATAAGCAGATAAAATGGTACAGTGTTTTTTTTAGCCATGATTCAGGCTTCCCGTTAAGTACATTGGCTACAGAGCTTAGCTAATCAGGATACAGAATGATGCAATACAGTCTTAAAGTAATATAATACCTTTAGACAAACGTATTGATAGTTTATATATTGCCTGACCAACTAGTTAGACAATAGCCATTTCCTAACACATGTCATGGATTGTAAGAAAAGTGATGAGGAAAGAAAGAGAATTCCTCCTTTGGTCTCCAGTTTCAGGGAACATCACATCATGGTATGAAGAACTGACACCAGAAGAATCACAGATCTTCTGCTGCCTATAATTGATATCAAAGAAGTCATTGATCATCCATTTTCTTCTCTGCTCTTCTTCTGCTTCACACTGAACTTTTCTGTTTTATTGCTAAGACAAAAAAGCTTGGAAGTGCTTTCTTTAAACCAGCAAAATTTCAGTTAGCTTCTAAACTGGATAACAACACATTAGTGCTGCTATAAAGAAGAGCTTGATGATAGCCCAACACAGAATTTATATTTAATGCTTAAATTATTTCTGTTCACTGATTACATATTTACTTGATCTGCTTGGACTTATGGTACTGTATTGTTTGTCTTCAAATACAAGTTGAACTATTATGTTGCTAAGAAACCCAACTGATTTGTCTGTTCCTAACTTTCCATATAGTTAATTGTCTCATCTTTCATTTTCTCTGAATCTGTGCTTTAGTGCATGCTGCAAGTTGAGTGTCCATCTTGAAAGGTGGCCCAACTTTTGAAATGTGAAACTGTGATTTGTGAATAGAGTAATCTGGAATAATTTGTAGCTGCCCTTTCCCTATTATTGTTTTATTTCTCCTCTTGGAGTTTCCAATCAAAAAGGGTTATATAATAAAGGTACTGTTTTGGTTATGTGATGAAAGTAATAAAATTGTTTTTGTGAAAGCAAGATAAGATTGAACAAAATAATTTAATATCCAAAGAAAAGCTATTATTAGCTGCTGAATTCTGAATTGCTTGGGGAAAGAAATGAACAGGACTACCATCTGCTTAGATAGGAGGAAAAGGAGAAACCAACCTTTATTTGAGAGCCCCTGAGTATTGATGAAAAAAAGGAAGGGCACTTGGAGTAGACGGGGCAATTAAAATAGCTCTCACTACAGAGTCATGCCATCTGGATCTACAATCCCAGAATAAGTATCATTATCAGTATTGCCTTTGAGACTAATTTTATGCATGTTTTTCCTAAAAAATATTACCCATGGTTTCAGCTTGAAAATAAGTTCATCTTTGTCTACCTTTCTTGCCTACACACTAAAATCATTTTGGTTATGTATGAAATAGTTTTAAAGAATCTGTTAATTTTATCTAAGTTATAAACGGGCTCCTTTTGCCCTCCAATTTTCTAAACAATAGACTTCATTTGAAAATGTTCCTGTCTTTTTAATCACAATAATTTTAGCTTGATACCTAGCCACTTTCTTTTTCATATTTTAAACTTTTTTCCTGCTTATTATCTCACTGAGTGGCATTTAGTAACAATACTGTGGCATATTTACAGAGCGTTGACAATTTCTAATTTATAACCCTGAATCAGTTCTTTAAATGATGTAGATGATTGCTGTGGTTTAATTGCAGAACAAAAGTTAATTTCTTAGTGATATTGGTTTAAATCAGATGAGACTAAAAACTGCAAAGAGGTTTGAACCATAGAGAACTATAGAGAAAATTTGAACATTATGTATATAATTTCACAGCATTCATCACATAATTTGTAGTTGGGAAGCAAATTTGATTTTGCATACCTAGTTCTAAAAACAAGTGGCAAATGACTCACAAATAGCATTGCACTAAATGTAAACCTAATAAAATATAATACTGTTACCCTTTTTAATACATTTTCCCAGTTTGAGCTTTAATGGTGTTCAATTTTATAAATGATATCCTGTTATTCATTAATAATCTATAATGTTTTAAAAAGAGGACCATATTAAGGTGTTCTCATTATTTCTATCCTTTTCCTCCCTTAAAAAAAGGTATTTGTATTATTGACATTTTTAAATATGCAAATTGATTAGAAAGTACAAGTTTTCATTTTTGCCTGGGCAAAAAGGAAGAATTTCAATTAAATGTTAATACATTTGAATATATCTGCCTCTGAAATCAGAAGGCCTAGATCAGTGTTTCTCAATCTTGGGTACTTTAAGAGGTCTGGTCTAAGGTTGAGAAACACTGATCCATATGATCAGTTATCACCCATGGGGATGAAAATGAGCTGCTTCTATAAGTATATATAATTATACCGTATTTCCCCCAAAATAAGACCCTGTCTTATTTTTTTTTGAACCCTGAAATAAGCGCTTGGCCTAACTGCCATGCGTTCAAAAGCCCGATTAGGCTTATTATCAAGGGATGTTTTTTTTTTTTAATTTGATTTATATGCCGCCCTTCTCCGGAGACTCAGGGCGGCTTACAATGCATTAAGCAATAGCCTTCATACTTTTGTATATTTATACAAAGTCATCTTATTGCCCCCACAAACTGGGTCCTCAATTTACCTACCTTAGAAAGGATGGAAGGCTGAGTCAACCTTGAGCCTGGTGAGATTCGAACTTACAGTAATTGCAGCTGGTGTTAATCACATTGCTATCAGTCTGCTGAGCCACCAGGCCCTTTGGCGGAAACAGGGTAATGACAGCATTGACTGATATATGAATAGTTCCAGATTTACAACAGTTTGTTTAGTGAGCATTTGAAATTACAATGACACTGAAATAAGCGACTTATAACTGTTTTTCACACTTATGACTATTGCAACATCCTCAGGGTCATGTGATCAAAATTAAGATGTTTGGCAACTGACTTATATTTATGACAGTTGCAGTGTCCAGGGGTCATGTGATCAGCTTTTGTGACATTCTGACAAGCAAATAAATGGGAAAGCCAGATTCACTTAACAACCATGTTACTAACTGAACAATTGCAGTGATTCACTTAACAATTGTGGCAAGAAAGGTTATAAAATGGGGAAAAACTGACCGAACAAATGTCTCACCTAGTTACAGAAATGTTGGGCTCAGTCATGGTCATAAGTTGAGGAATCCCTGTAATAGTGGGTTGGAGTCAAGCAGAACTAAAAACATTGGATAAGAAGGGAGAAAAATAATGACAATGAATCATGTCCTTTAACCATGCAGTGATGTTAACAGACTACTTACCAAGGAGCATGTTGCAAGTATACTAGATACAAAAAAAGAAAAAGATGCATTGGAAGGATATCTGAAAGACAATGAAGACAATGCACTGAAGATAATATACCAATAATAATAGGCATCTTGGTTGCAATCCTGAAACATTCAAAACATCATTTGAACATTATTGACATTGACAAAATCCCTATCTGTCAATTGCAAAAGGCAGCTTTATTTGGAACAGCTTACATCTTTGACAATTCTTCTAATATCATAAAATATCAACATCTGCTTATCCCAGGTCTTTGGGAAGAACTTGATAAGTGGACAAAATGCCAAATCCTGTGTAAACATCTGACTGTATGATCAATATAATAATAATTTATTAATATATTATTATTAAATACATTATTAAAAAGATTTATGTTCAAATATCAATGTCTAGGCCATCTAACTATTGAAGCGCAGTATCTTTATATTAAAAAAAAAAAAAACAGATACTGGACCTGTTTATGCCCTCAGCTTCCAGCTGGTCATGATATGATCTACAGTTTAATGTTGAATCCTGCAGTCACATTGAGGGGAGGATACTATGTCTCATTTATACAGAGTCCCAGCAGACACCATGTGAGGTGTGAATCTGATTCAGGATTCTGAACAGAGTATTTGGCCAATTTACAAATTTAAACAGTGTTTAGTTATTTCAACTAAATTTACAATTTCTATACTTCCCTTTTTTGCCATGATATTTATTCTCACCTATTTTTTTTAACCAATATTACCCTTTATTCTCATCTCTAATCTTAACCAAATTCAATTTTTCCCTTCTATTCTATGTTGTACCCCTTCCCATTGTCATCTATTTTTATATTCATCCTCAAATTAATTAATTATGTAGTCTTACAATTATTCAATTCTTATAGGAATAATAAACCCACTTATTTTATAACATACATTTCCTTTGATAATACAATCCAACATTTTAGTATAAATCAGTTAGTTATATAACTATCTTTTTTTCTTTGTATATTAATCATGAACCAAATAATTTTCCCCATATGTTTATATAAATTCCAAAAATATGAATATGGATATTCCAATTATTTCTGTTTTCAGGCAATCCAACTTCTTACAAATCAATTAATTATGTTTACATGATAATAATAAGCCAAACCTTTTCCCCATATGTTCCTCCAAACCACAACTTAATCATTTCTGCTTTCACCACAATATACAATTAAAAATATTTCAATTATTACAGTTTCCCTAGTTAAATTTAAAAATGTTCTAGCTGTTATCTTCTAATCACATAGCTGTCCCCATATATTGCTCAAAGCCACAACTTAGTCATTTCTACTTTCACCACCACATACCATTAAAGGTATTTCAATTGTTACAATTTAAACTTATTCATATTTCTAAAAACTTGTCATTATCTAAATTTCAAAAATGCAAACAAAAATATTCCAATTATTATTCATTTTATTTTTACAGTCATATGATTTCTCATTATTTCTTACTACAATTTATATTTCAATTCTAAGTATATATAGCATATTTCTTTCATTTCTTTCTCTTTTTCTCCCTTTTCATTTTTATTTTTGCCTTTTTCTTTCCCCCTTTTTTCTTTTGCACTTTAAAATCTTGAAATCTCCTATTTTGCCCTATATTTCTCACTAGGCTCAAGGTTGACTCAGCCTTCCATCCTTTCGAAGGTAGGTAAAATGAGGACCCGGTTTGTGGGGGCAATAAGCTGACTTTGTATAAAAAAGAACACCGTTTGGGGGGGGGCAAAGCCCTACTAAGCAGGTATATACCAAAGTGTTAAGGTTATTGCTTAACGCATTGTAAGACACCCTGAGTCTCCGGAAAAGGGCGGCATATAAATTGAACCAATAAATAAATAAATAAATAAATAAATAAATAAATAAATAAATAAATAAATAAATAAATAAATAAATATTTCCCATTGTTTCCCATCTCTTTTCTCCTTTTCTTATTTCCCTACTGTTTATCCCACTGTTTATCCCACTGTTTATCCCAGTGTAATCATTCTGTATTTCAAAGTCCTGGACTCTTCTATTTTGCCCTACATTTCCTGTTGTTTTCCACCCTTTTTCTTTCCTTTTTCTCTTTTTACTGTTAATCCAAGTGTAATCATTTAAAGTTTTTTATGTTCTTTATATTCTACCCTTCTTTGTCTCTTTCCACCTTTCTGTTTTTTCCATTGTTAATCCCAATGTAATCTCTAAAAACCTCCTTTTTATTGTTACTATCCACATATTCAATTAATTTTTCAAAATTAATCTCATTGTCTTTATCTTCTTCTTTATTTTCAGTCTCTATGTCTTGTTTCTCCATCTTTATTTCCTTGTCAGCTTGAGCATGCTCTATCTCAATTTTTGGGTCCTCAAGTTTCGATTCTCCATGTAACATTGTAATTATTTCTCTTATTTCCATTTTCTATGGCGAGTACATAATTGTCATTATTTTTCTAATTTCCTGCACCATTTTATTCTTTCTTGGTTGATATTATTCGAATTTTAAAAGTTTTGTTGTATTCCTTTTTTTTCCCCCTCCCAAAGTCAAGTTGCTTGCAGACAAAGCAATCCTCCCCAAAAGCTCTCACAGCTGTTATCATTATTAAAGTTCAGAATTTTCCAAAACAAAGGTTCCAAATTGCAATGTTCTTTTTTCTCCTGAAGATGTCTCTTTACAATCCACAATTCCTCTTAGTTGTCTGATAACTAAGTGGATTGTTTCAATCCACGTTAACAATCTTTACTAGCTTCTTTTTTCTTCTTTTTAACTTTGAAAATACCAAATTGATTTTAGAGTCCAGTCCAAGTTGAACAATCCTTTTCCCCCTCTTTTTTTTCTTTTATTTATCTTTTAGTTATACAGCATTTCTGTTGCAGGGCTTATTGTCCAATTTTCTTTTGTTTTTCTTAACATTCAAAAAAAGGATCTATTTATTTTCTTTCCAATCCTTTAGCCAATTTTGGGGTTACTTCTTCTAGTTTTTAAAGTTTTCCAAATAATTTTATTCAAAAGTTAATTTTCTTTTTGGGTTTTTGTCCCTTTAAATTCCGCTTCATACATCCTCTTTTCTTCTCCCCATGCCCATTGGCCGCTATTTTTATGCTGGCTTAAAAGTTTTTTTTTTTGTTATTTCACCTGTGGGTTGGCTGTCACTCACCCAGCTTCAAAAACCCTGTTCCAGTCACTGCTCTTGCTCAATACTTAGCCTAGTTGCTCCAGCTTCTTGACAGCCGCAATGGCTGCCGCTCCCGCTGCTGAATCGTAGAGAGTTTCCTCTGATCTTCAAGGAACTTGCCTGTTCCTCTTGGTTTTCTGAGGTGCCTCTCCTTCTTCCCCGTCCCTACAGGATGTTTCCGGTCCGAAGACCCCTTGGCAGCAGTTCGTCATCTGGGGTTTTGCAGAGCTCATCGGAGCCCGCTAATTCCCTGACTGTCTCGCTGTGATGCTTCCGGTCGAATCGATCCATTTGGCTTTCTATTGGGCATTGATGTTAAAGTTGATAAAAAATAATATTAAATTGATGTTCCATTGGGTTCTACTAATCTAGTTTAAATGTTAATTTATATTACTAGTCATTTTGATATGCTATATGCTAAATTAATAAGTATTGTTAAAGTTGTATTATTTTTGACACAGAATGAAATAAATTATAATTAAATAAAGTTTAAATATAAATATAAAAAATAAATAAAGAATGATAAGTATGATGAGGTGAGAAAGCTCAATCCCCCTCAATCGGTTAATTTAATTTGAAATTAAAGCTGAAAAGTGGTTGGATATTTCAAAAATGCAACAATACAAACTATAGATCAACCATGAAGTACTACAGGACAGCAATATACAGGGTTTGGAATCACCTTCATGGTGACTTGATAGTTTTGAAAATCTATGGGGAGAACTCAGACAAGTTGTTTATGCAAAGACCTAAAAGTATTGTTGATCTAGAAGACTTCTGCAAGAAACTACGAGAAAAATGAGAAAAATCACTACTTGACTATAAAAACATTTGGGAGCTATTTTTTATGCCATAGTTTTGAAATCCAAACTTTTGCACCTGCTACATTTACTTTTTCTTTATCTTGAATCTGGAAACAACTGCTTTTCAATACTAAACATATATTTAGATTTGCTGAAAGATGTTATATTTAACCTGGAAACATCTAAATTACTAAGCTGCTATCTAAATAATTGTGCTATTCATATAGGAATTTATTGAAACATGTAGTTTGACCAATAGTACCATTTCCCTCCCCACCCCCAGTAAGGATTATATGGGGAATTTACCTGTTTCCCAAAGTAGCAGGAGCTGGATGGTGATTCCAGAATAGTCAGTGGCAAATCTTTTTAATCGTTCTCCCATTTTAGGCTCCCATGTTTTATGATAGCCAGTGTCAGGGAGAGCAATTAGTAGTAGAAGATGATTTTTTTTTTTAACCAAAGAGAAAAAAACAGTGGAGATATGAAATACAAAGATGAGTAGCACTATAAATGTAAGTGAAAGTGTCCATTTGCTGTAATGCTATAACTACAATTTAAACCTGAAATTAAATTCAGTTGATTTTGTTGTCAGATGTATGTTTTAACATTTCAAGTGCTTTTAAAAACAGCCAACCTGAAGCATATTTAAATCAAAATGTGGAATATAAACTTTTCAGAAATAAAAATAACACAATATACATTTTGAAATCTCAGCTTTTGCTTCTAAACCTGATAAAGTTCCAACTTTCCAGATTCACTGGGGAAAAAGTAGGGAGCATTTTGTAAAAGGCTACTCTTGAAACAATTCTGCAAAACAATCTTAAATCATTTTCCCTTCAATGAAAACTTTTACTGTGAAAAAATACAGGGAAAAATGACATTAATTTTTCTTCAAAAAAAGAAAAATGTATAAAATTGCTAGTTGTTGCAGATGTGGGCCAGATTTATGACTCTGCCACTTGTGTAGACAATGCTATATTTCTTAAAGCAGTTATTTAAAAAGTAATTTTAGATGAAAAGTAAGAATGGCTTCAATACTATACTCAAAAGTTCTGAACCCAAACTCAGATTTATAGCTGGAATTTTGTTCTTTGACTCCACCCCAAATACAAAACTGTTAAGAGGCATTTTCAGACCAAGGGGGCTCTCTAGCGTGGAAATGAATGGAAAGAACTTCATGTGTGACATGTACTGCATATACTCTGCATATAGAGAATTTATATAGCAGTATCCAATAGCCATAATATACCGGTATATGCAAATAAAGTTCGACGTTCTTTTATCATTGTAGCTCCCACTTCCAGAGAGACAAACTGCCACTGAAATGGAATAATTTATCTCTCCAACAGTATGATAGGCTGCAATAATAGCAAAACAAAACAAAGCTCTGACATACATTGTTCTCTTATTTCTGTTTATATCCTTACTGCGGCTCTCTTTGGAGAACTGGGTCCTCATAAGTATTTTAAATATTTGAACTGTGGCTTGTGTGGATGTTAACTATGAAAACCAGGGTTAAACATATTTTGCCATTGATATTTTTTTAAAAAAAATTGCTATCAGAATCACATGCATCCTACATGGAATGTTGAACATGGGAAAGAATAGAAGTACAAAAGAAAAATATTTAGCAGAAGCAGGTTGAAGAACTTATATCTTTGCAAAGAATATATTGTATGTTGTAGCGCGGGAATAATGAGAGACACAAGCAGGCTAGTGACAACAGCTCTTTAATTCAGGGTGAGACTTCAGCAAAGGAACACAGGCAACAGCCCTCTTTATATACTTTTCAGGGGCAACCATTAACCAATCACAATTCACAGAACATTTGAATTTCCCGCACAAAATAGATACATACATAACACTCCTCCACTCCCAGAAGGCACTTATTCTATCTATTTACATATTTACATACAAAATCACGCAGGTGACCAGGGCATGTCTTTACTCTGGTTGACCTGCGTATTTCAGTTGCTGGAGAGGCGTTGAGCCGGTCAGAGGGACCTCCCGTCTCTCCTGGCTCTGCCAATGGAACCTCCTGGATTTCTCCAGAGGCGTGGTTATCCCCGGCTGGGAGTGTCGACTCGCTGGGGCGGCGCTGGAACTCTGGCTTGCCAGATAAGTATTCCAGCTTACTCGGGCTTGAGATAGCTGTATCAGGAAAACTTTGGAAGTTAGGATTTACCGTGTTGGGGTTTTCGTACTGCAAGCGTCTACGCAATTGGTCTATGTGTCTTCTCCAAATTTTACCATGCCCTACATCTACCGTGTATGATTTTGGACCGGTGATCCCTACGATAGTTCCCTCAACCCACAGTGGCCCGTTGGCATAGTTTCTGGCGAATACCGGGGTTCCGATTTGGAATTGTCTTAATCCTCCCCTTTCCCCCCTGTAATTATCCGAGGAGTAATTGGGGTATAAACGATTGAGAGTGCACCTGAGCTTTCGGCCCATTAATAGCTCGGCTGGGCTGCGCCCCGAGGTAGGGCACGGGGTTGCATGTTGTATTGCTAAGAATTGGTCTATCCTAGCTTGCCAATCTCCTGCATCGAGCCGGGATAGTGCTTCCTTGGCTGTTCTTACAAATCTCTCTGCAAGGCCATTCGAAGCCGGATGAAAAGGGGCAGATAATGCGTGTCGTATGCCTAACTCAGCCAGGTATCCCTCGAATTGGGTTGCAATGAATTGGGGCCCATTATCTGATACCAGGGTGTCTGGCAATCCGTGAGTTGCAAAAAGTTTCCTGAGGACTTTAATTACGGCCTCAGAAGTTGTCGAGGGCATCAAGGCGATTTCTAACCATTTAGAAAAGGCATCTACAATAATGAGGAAATTCTGGCCATGGAACGGGCCCGCGAAATCGATATGAATCCTCCCCCATGGTCCCCTTGGTTTTTCCCATTCCCTGACGGAGGCTATTGGGGGATCTGGGTGGGACTCCTGGCAGGGCCTTCACTTCCCCACCCACTCAGTGACGTCTTGGTCGAGATGTGGCCACCACACATAGCTCCGAGCTAGGCCTTTCATTCGAACAATACCAGGGTATCCCTCGTGCAGCATTTCCAAAACTCTATGCCTTAACCGAGAAGGAATGACCACCCTGTCTCCCCACAGCAAGCAACCCCCCCAACATTGACAGTTCATTTTTCTTGTTGAAATACAATTGAAAATCCCCACTGTCCACCTTGGTAGGCCAACCCCGCATTACCCAGCCCATTACAGTGCACAACACAGAGTCCCTGGCAGAAGCCTTCGCCACTTCGCTAGAAGAAATGGGGCCCAGGAACACAACGTCAATAAGTAACCCAGGGGCTTCCGGAGTCGGGTTCTCTAATATCTCGGGCAAGGGCCATCGGCTGAGGGCATCAGCATGGCCCAGGGTTCGGCCCGGTCGGTGGAGCAGTCTGTATGAATAGGCAGCCAGGAAAATGGACCATCTGGTCATCCTGGGGGAGAGAGCAGCCGGGGTCGGTTTGTCGCCAGCCAAAAGTCCCAAAAGAGGCTGGTTATCCGTGATAAGTTCAAAGGTCCGGCCAAACAAATACTCGTGAAATTTTTTGACCCCAGCTACAGCCGCTAATGCCTCCCTGTCCAGCTGGCTGTAATTTCTTTCGGCACTAGATAAAGTGCGAGAGTAATAGGCAATGGGCACCTCTATGTCTATGGCTCAACACAGCATCCACGCCAAAGGGGGACGCGTCGCAAACAAGTACCAGAGGCAGTTCTGAGTTGTATTGTATGAGGAAGCTGTCCTCTGACAAAAGTTTTTTAACTGCTCTAAATGCGGCCGCTTCTGCTTTGCCCCACACCCAGGGAATGTTTTTTCCTAAGAGTCTATGCAGAGGCTCTGCAATGGTGGCTTTGTCCTTTAAAAACATTGTGTAAAAGTTGATAAGTCCCACGAACGCCTGAAGTTTGGGCTTTGATTTGGGAGTGGGCGCATTCTGAATGGCCCTGACTTTGCTTTCCGTGGGGTGAATGTCCGTTCCGTCAATCCGGTAGCCCAAAAATTCTACTGAGGGTACCGCTATCTTGCATTTGGACTTTTTGAGTTTAAGTCCCGCTTCTCTGAACCTGGTTAGGACTTGTCTAACCCTATCCCCAAGCTGTGCTTCGTCCTGGCCACTAATGAGGACATTGTCAAAATAGGGGACGACTCCTGGGAGGCCTTGCAGAAGGTGCTCCATGGTACTCTGGAAGAGCCCTGGGGCGATGCTAACCCCAAACTGTAGTCTAGTGCATTTAAACGCACCTCTGTGAGTTACTATGGTCTGTGATTCTGCCGTAGCGTCATCTACTGGCAGCTGCTGGTACGCCTGCGCAAGGTCTAATTTGGCGAATAGCTTGCCAGGCCCCAGGGAGTGTAGTAGATGGTGGACAATCGGAACGGGATAGGCGCTCTGTTGCAACGCCTTGTTGATCGTACATTTATACTCAGCGCAGATTCTAATTGATCCATCTGATTTAACTGGCGTGACTATTGGGGTTTCTCACTTAGCGTGATCTACGGGAACTAACACCCCTTGTCTGATTAGCTTGTCGAGCTCAGCGTCAATTTTGGGCTTTAAAGCAAATGGAACCCGTCTTGCTTTTAGTCTGATTTGGGCCACGTTGGGGTCTAAATTAAAAGATATAGGGGTCCCCACGTACTTGCCTAGTGTCTCCTCAAAAACGTCCTGATATTCGTGAAGGAGGTTTTCTTTGAGCAATGGCCCACCGATGCTGTGGACGCCTGTGAAGCCCATGCTGAGGGCTCGGAACCACACCATGCCAGGAGACTTGGTAGCGGCTTGCTGACGATGGTCAGGGGAAGCTCTTTCTGGAACTCGTCGTAGGTGACTCGGAACATGCCCACGCCTTCCACAGGAACTTGGTTTCCTTGGTAGTCGAGGAGGGGAACTCTTTGTTGTGACAGCTGGGTTTTCTGGATCTTTGGCAGGAGCGCTTTGAGTGTAGTCCAGGACATGATGGACAGGGTAGACCCGGTGTCGATTTCCATTTCGCATGGTCTCCCTTCGATTTCTACTTTCGTGTAGACTTTCTCGTCGTCAGTTGTGCTGGCTTGGCCGATTCTCGTGCTGTAGGTCTCCTGCTTTTGAATCTCGTGCCATTTTCTCGCGCCGTCATCTTTGGTTGGCTGTTTTGAACATGCCAGTTCTGGGTGGTCGCGATAGTCACATGGCTTGTGACTATGTGGAAATTGAGCTCTGCAAACTCGTGCTAGGTGGCCTTTCTTCTCACAACGCCTGCAAATGGCGTCTCTGTATTTGCAGGATTGTCTCTCGTGATCCCCGCCACAGCTAGGACAGTTCTCGTGGCGGCAGCTTTGCTCGCTCTTTTTCTTTTCCGTGTGAAAGACGTCCTCGTCTGACTCTTCCTCCGTGCTGGTTCGCGCCTCTTCTCTGTGAACGGGGGCTGTTTTTGGGCCATCTTTGCTTGGTAGTGGCTGTTGTAGTGCTTCAGAAGCCTTCGTGGATGCTTCGTGTGCTCTGGCTTCATCGAGCGCACCGGCTAACGTTAGATCTGGCTTTGCCAGAAGGTGCCTCTGCAAACGAGTGTCTCTAACGCCACAAATCAATTGCTCGAGTAGCGCATCATCAAGATCTTGGTAGTCGCAATGCGTTGCGGCTTTTTGAAGTGCGGCCACATATGCGCTGACTGGTTCTCCTTCTCTTTGTACACGTTGCCGGAGCTCGTAGCGCTGTACAAATTTTGAAGGAACTGGAGCGTAGTGGGCTCTCAGGTTTGCTTGAAGTACGTCCCAGGGGACCGTCTGGACTGGGGTTGGCTCGCAGAGGGACTTGGCCAACTCGATGTCTGGCCCACAGTGGCTTAAGAATAGGGCTCTTTTTCAGTTCGCGGAGAGCCCTTGCATCTCGCTTGCTTCCAGGGAACACTCGAACCTGGTTAGATATGATCCCCACTTCTCTCGGGTCTCGTCGAAGGGTTTTGGCGGAACGTAGGCAGACATTGCCGTGTCTCTGTGTTCGCTCGTCACCCTGGCTGAAACTCAGAGCTCTTTTTGATTTGCTTCTTGTGGCCTCAATCCCATCCTCGTTGCCAATGTTGTAGCGCGGGAATAACGAGAGACACAAGCAGGCTAGTGACAACAGCTCTTTAATTCAGGGTGAGACTTCAGCAAAGGAACACAGGCAACAGCCCTCTTTATATACTTTTCAGGGGCAACCGTTAACCAATCACAATTCACAGAACATTTGAATTTCCCGCACAAAATAGATACATACATAACACTGTATTTCCCTGAAGAATTTCTTTAGCAACACCGGGCAAGAAATCATACATAAGAAGCAAAGTTCAGTGGAAACCATCTGTTTGATAGTTTCTTCATCTTAGATTGCTGGTTCAAGATGAAGCAATACATGTAGATAGTATTTGCTTTAATTTGCATTTACATTTTGTGGCATGTTTCCAAAATTTTTCTTTGTGTACCATCATTCTGCCCACTTTGATCTAAGGATTTTCTTTTAGTTTGTTTTCTGTTTTACAATAAGTAACCACATTATGTCACTATGGTTATTGATTTCTAAAGATCTATTGATCTACATAGCACATTACAAAGTTCAGATGCAAGTTTGGTTTCTTGTTCTTAATGAATTTGCATTCTGAATGTTGACTGGAAGATATCAAAGGCATCAAAGGAAAAAAGAGACAATGATGCCAGTAGTTCTTCATACTTTTAAATATGGGAGGAAATCATTACTGGAAAAAAATTCTTTACATAGCCCCAAGGTATCAAATGATGGCATTTTCAAGAGGAAACAATTAATGTCATTTGCACAACAAAAAGCCAGGTTGTACAAAATGACTTCAAAAGATCCTGGAGAGGCTTTGATAAAGCAATCTATGAAAGGCACAGCATAATCTCTGTTACCATGTATCCCTGCAAGTCCTTTGTAGTTGATGCAAGAGAGCTTCAAGTAATGTGATGACTTTTTGGATGAAGAAGCCACAATTCACTTTGCTGTTTTACAAATATTGCAAAGAACATTAAACATTATCTGAATGCAGAACATTTTCTAAATGTATAAACTTAAGCCAGTTGTTTTTTCAACCTTGATGTGTGGACTCCAACTTCCAGAATTCATCTAGGTACTTTCATGAGTCAAAGTAGATGGTCCCAAAAATGGTCTTTTCAGTAGTCCACCCAGATATGGAATGCTTCTCTTAAGAGATTTCCATGAGACTTACCTTACAATGTTTCTGATGCTATGTGAAAATTTATTGTACAACACATTATATAAATTCTTTTAAACTTGGACTGTATATGCTGTTATGAATTTTTATATTCATTTGTTTATCATCATATTTTCCTACAAATCTTACACTGCTTAAAAAACTGTGGTGGTTGGGTCATTCCTTAATCTGGAATGAGGAGATGTCACTCCTTTCACATGTTATCTATTTTGGGGCATGTCAGGAGAAGTCGGGAGATCTATTTTTAAATCTCTTTCCCTCCCACTCTTTAGTGAAATGGATAGAACCATTCTCTCACCTATTTTACTGGAAAATATCTACCATCACTTAGATGAGCTGAAGCACAAAATCTCTATCCTGTTTTACTTTACTACCTACTGTGTTATGTATGGATATACATAGGAATTTGCATGACTGCTGTGGATTGGATGGCATTCGCGGCGGGAAAAATGAAATGCTGTCAGTGGCCGGCCGGCAAGCTGAGGGGGGTTTAAAAGGTGAGTCGCAGCTGTCGCGCTGGCAGTTCTGTATGATGACCAGCTAAATAAAGATACTAGAAAGGTTCTGGAGTCCCGTCTCTTCCTTCCTGCGTTTCGAACATAACACTGGTGACAAAGGTGGGATCCAAGGAAGACTGAGGACAAAGAACTGACCATCACCTCGTGGCACCACGGCTATCACTCAGCAGGATGCTGCATCGGCCAACCGGATAATGGCTGCCAACCCACTCAAGCACCCACCATCTTCGATCCGAAATCAGAGGAATGGCACACGTACATGTGCCGATTCCGGATGTACATGGAGGCGAACAACTATCAGGATCTCCCCGATAACTGAAAGCGAGCTCTATTCCTCACATACTGCGGAACTAAGGTATTCAAGATGGCCCAGACTCTCATTTCACCGGCCGACATAGAGTCCATCTCTTGGACGACCCTACAGAACACATTTCACGACCATTATGCACTAGCAACGACACCAATGGTCAGCAGGAACGAATTCTATTGCCGGCGCAAGAGAGAAGAGGAAACCACCAATGAATTTGTGGCTAGCTTAAGAGAAATAGCAGCTAAGTGCGAATTCATCAACCCAGAGGACATGATGAAAGACCACATCATCCTGGGGATGAGAGACCTAAACCTCCAACTTTTAAAGTTGCTGTGGAGGAAGCCCGAGCTGCAGAATCCTCTGATAACTCCGCCACTGATATCCACAGGACTAGCGGGGTTCACCATGCCCAGAGGGATGGCGAAGACCTGACTGAGTACACTGAAGATGAGGGAGAGGACGAGGGAGACCAGATCGACGGGTAAGCCCCCGGGACATTGACCATGACGCACCTCACTGCACGGGGTGCATGGGGTTTCACACCCAACCAGCATGCAGGTTCAAATAAACAATCTGCCGATGTTGCCAAAGGAAAGGGCATATCGCAGAAGCTTGCAGAGCCACCCAACCCATCCCTGCCCAGCCGAGGCCACAACTGGGGACCTGAAAGCCAGGGAAACCGAGAGACAGGCACCAGGACGAAAGATTTCCTGAGTGCAGAGGCATCAACCAGACCACCGTGGGACAATCCGATGCATGCAATGGACACAAATTCCACGTAACGCTCACCATAGAAGGAAGTGGTTGCAACATGGAACTGGACACAGTGTCAGGCATGCCTCCTTTCAAACCTCAAGAATGAAAAAACCCGACTCTATTTTCATAGAGAAGGTACTTTTACTGAATATGTACTGAATGCAACCAAAGAAAAGCAAGGTCTGAAGCAAAAGGCGCGAAAATTACATATAGAAAGCATCCCCAAAAGCCTTCTCCCAACTGTCCAGCATAAATAATCCAATCCACAATTCCCCAGGGGTCATGTGGGTGCAATGTCTGGTGGTGCCATCCTCCTGCTATCCCACGGCAGTTGACCTTGAGTTGTTATCAACTTCAAAGAAACGCTGAAGCAAAGTTTCTCTCTTCTTCTCTACCAGCTCACTTCCCCCTTCCCAAGAATTCCAATAGCTCCCCTCTCCCCCTGTTTCATGCCAGCCAAGCAAGCAATGAAAAAGCGGAGGCTGACATTCAGCCCTCCTGCAGAAGAGACATTATTTCTACAAGAAAACCAAAATGACAGAAAACAGATAATTACAGAATTAAAAGCATGACAATAAGAGATAGATTAAGGTTTATCAGGATATTTGGAGTGAAACAATTGCAGTTGTTTTGGAGCTTGAACATCCCACTTATTTACCCATTCAGCTTTTGATAATGGAAAATGTTTTCAGGCCACCAAATACTGCACCTTACCACGATGCTTTCTAGAGTCCAATATTTCCTTGACCTCAAAATGCTGTTCCCCCTCAATTAATATGGGGACAGGGGGAGATTCTTGGTCCATTCATAAAAGGGATGAACGCTCCGGTTTCAGCAAACTGACATGAAACACCGGATGAATCCTCCGCAAGTTTTTGGGTAACTCCAATTGCACTGTGACTGGGTTAACAATATGGATTATCGGAAAAGGACCCACATACTTGGGTCCAAGTTTTTTCGACTTTTGGGTAGTTTGCAAGTACTTGGTGGAAAGGAAAACCATATCATCAACTTTATAATTCCAACCCTGAATCCTTTTCTTATCAGCTTGGGTTTTATGAGCTCGATGGGCTTCATCCAGAGCCTTACGTGTTACTGACCAAGTGTCACGTAACTGTTCAATCCACTCAACCAAGGAGGGTATCTGTGGGTTCTCCTGAGGCAACTCCGGAATGGGTATGAAATCTTGACCGAAGGCCACCTTAAAAGGAGTAAACCTGGTACTGCTATGTAAGGAGTTGTTATAGGTCACCTCTGCAAATGGCAGCAAATCTGCCCAGTTATCTTGTTGATAATTTATGTAACATCTCAGGTAATGTTCTAACACAGAATTGGTTCTCTCACAAGCCCCATTGGTCTGAGGGTGGTGGGCAGAGCTTAACCCTTGGGCAGAGCCTAACAACCCTAGGAACTCTTTCCAAAAGTGGGAGGTGAACTGAACTCCTGTGTCCGAGATTATCCGCTCTGGAGCCCCATGTAATCGGTATACATGTTGGACAAACAATTTTGCAAGCGTTTTAGCAGAATGGATCTTGGGACATGGGATAAAATGCACTTGTTTAGAGAAAAAATCAGTAACCACCCAAATAACTGTATTCCCCCCCACTTTCGGGTAATTCAACAATAAAATCCATGGAAATTTCCTTCCATGGGGCTCCCAGTCTGGCAACATTCTGAAGCAATCCGGGTGGCTTCCCAGGAGGTCTCTTTGCAGAAGCACATACGGGACAACTTGCTACATATGCTTCTATGCCCTTCTTTAGTGCAGGCCACCAGAACTGTCATTTAACTAAATGTAATGTCTTCACAAATCCAAAGTGACCGGCAACTTTGGCATCATGGGCATGTTGTAATACTGTCACTCTTAGACTGGCGGGAACATACAGCTTAGCTCCCACCCAGGCGAGTCCTTCTCGAAGTGTACACTCATTTGAATGGGCCAAAAACCACTTGTCAGTTTTTAAAGCATCCTTAGCTGCTTGCTCAAGTTGCCAGACAAAGTTGGATCCGCTTTCACCTGGGCTCTAGTAACTACTGGTGCCGCCAGCTGTTTTGAGGGGATAATTGGAAGAATCACTTCCTCTCTAACACTATTGTATTGCGGCAGTCTCGAAAGGGCATCTGCCATGAAGTTCTTCCCTCCAGGAAGGTAGCGCAGGAAAAAATTGAATCGTTTGAAGAGCTGAGCCCGGAGGACTTGTTTTGGGAACAGTTTTTGTGGTGTTTTCAAAGCTTCTAAGTTCTTGTGGTCAGTCCACACCTCAAATGGCTGCTTAGCCCCTTCAAGGAAATGTCTCCACATTAACAGTGCCCAACGAACAGCAAAAGCCTTTTTCTCCTATATGGCCCATCTCCTCTCGGTCTCCAATAATTTCCAAGAGGTATAGGCACAGGGTTGCAGCTTTCCTTCTGCGTTCGCTTGAAGTAACACTGCCCAGATGGCTACATCGCTGGCGTCAGCCTGTACAACAAAATGGGCTTCCATGTCAGGATATTTAAGGACCGGTTTGGCAGCAAACAGTCGTTTTAGTTTCTCAAACGCCGCCTGACAGTCCATAGTCCACTTGAGAGGCCAGGAGGGCTTTGGCCTCTCTTCTCCTTTTGTTTTTAGAAGATTAGTAATAGATAGTGCAATTTTTACAAATGAGGGGATGAATTGTGAATGAAACTCTGTAGTTGTTTGTGGGTGCATGGGGGGGGGTGCATTCCAACATGGCTTGGACCTTTTCTGGATCCATTTCTATCCCCTCATGTGAGATGCGGTACCCCAGATAGTCAATTTTAGTTTGGTGGAATTCGCATTTTGATAGTTTGACATACAATTCAGCAGCTCTAAGTTTTTTCAGGTCGGCCCTGAAAAAAAATTGGTCATCCAAGACCATGGACGACCAATTTTACGTGGTCATCCACGGTCTTGGTGTACATAAGAATGTCATCCAGGTAGACCAGCACCCCCTTGTACCGGTGTTCAAGCAGCACTTCATTAATTAGCTGCATAAACACGGCAGGGGCTCCTTGCAGTCCAAAAGGGAGCACCTGAAACTGGAAGCATCCCAGCGGGCAGTTGAAAGCAGTTTTCCATTCATCCCCTTCTCTAATCCGAACTCTATAATATGCCTCCCATAAGCCAGCTTTGTAAAAATCTTTCCTTTGCCTAGGTGAGCTAACATGTCCTTCATGAGAGGCAGAGGGTAGACATTTTCTACGCAAATCACATTTAAATTTCTATAATTGACCACCAGATGAAAGGACCCATCCTTCTTTTCCCAGAATAGTACTGATGCTGCCACCCGTGGGCTAGCCGGTTGGATAAAACTGTGTTTTAAGTTTTTATCAATAAAGTCTCGTAGTTCCCTCAGTTCCCGGGAGGTCATGGGGTAGATTTTTGGTTTAGGGAGTTTTACCCCAGGGACGATTTCAATGGTACAGTCCATTGGTCTGTGGGGGGGCAGCATGTCTGACGCCTTCTCGCTGAACCCCTCCTGGAGGTCCCAGTACTCTTTTGGGATCTTTTCCTCCCCCACAATGTGGTCTGCCATTGTCGCCGCCCCCTCGTTCTCCACTTCGCCCATGCAATGGGATTCCTCTCCTTTCTTCCCTGGCTGCTTGGAGCGGATGTGCAACACTCCCGTTTTCCAGTTTATGCACAGGTTCCATTTACAGAGTCAAAGCAGTCTAATTAGGAGGGGCCGTTCCATGCCCGGGGCCACAATAAAACTCAGAGTCTTCAGGTGATCCCCCATCCTCATCTAGATTGACTCGGTTACAAAATGGGCTGGGCCCTCTCCAGCCACTGATCCGTCTAGCTGACAGAATGTGATCGACCTTTTCATCATTTTTAGTCCTACGCCCAATTGTTCTACAACATCCGGGCTGATGACGCACCTGGTGCATCCTGAATCTAGGAGGGCTGGCATCTGGCCGTGGGCCCCGGTGGATGGTACTTTTAGTTCTACTGAGATGGTCATGGGGCCCCCTTTCTGACTTACCAGGAAGTCATCATCAGAGTTGGTTTCGGTTTCACTGTCATCAGCGATGGTTGGAATTCCCAACTCACCCTGTTTCAGGGGAGCGAACTCAACAACTTCTCCCTTCAGGGTGGTTTTGTGGGCTCTTGCAGGTGTTTTATCAGCTTTCTTTCCTCCGGTAGAGGTCACCTTGGGCGCCGGCTGGGAGAAACACTCAGTGGCTCAGTGCCCTTCCTTCCCACATTTGAAACACATGGAGGATTTTGGTTTGAACCCTGCCATTCCCATTGTGGCCTTTGGCGCCCCCTTGCAGAATGAGGAGGGTGGCTGATCCCAGGTGCACCCACCACGGAGGCTACCCCGGGCCAAGTCAATCTCCACATCTGCTGACAACATGTACCAGCTCTGCAGATTGTTGGGAGCTCCTCAGGAACGACAATCCTTGTAAACATCCTCATTTAGCCCATCTTTATAATTCTCCAGTAGGGCCATGTCTGACCACCCTCTCATGTAGGGTGCCAGCTCACGGAACTCCTGGGTGTACTCCATCACTGATCTCCACCCCTGGTGAATGGCCTTCATTCTAATTCTCGCCCCTTCGCTTGGCTAAGGGGTCCTCAAAACGCGTTCTGAGGGCTGCCATGAATTGATCATAATTCTTCAGCAAGGAGGAATTTTCATTATGAAGCCCCACCATCCACTCAGCTGCTACTCCCTACAGGGCCTTGGTAACGCACCTCACGTGTGCGGCATCTGAGAGGATATCCTCCCCCCAGTCCTGCATGTGGTTCCAAACTTGGGTCAGAAAAAATCCCAACTTCTTTGGGTCTCCCCCGAATTTTTCTGATATCGGGGGAATTTTTGGCTTTATTTGCCTCTGTGGCGGTGCCTGTCTTGCCGGGGGCCCCTGGGCTGCCGCAGCCACCACTTGAGTTCCGGAGGCTTGAGCTGTTCCTTCCCCAGCTTGGTCTCTCTCTTCCCCACAAGCAGCAGCCTCCGTTCCATCTCTGGGGCATGCATCCTCCCTCCTGGTGGAGTATGCATACCTTTCCCGACTTTTTCAGTTCTCTTCAGCCTCCCTCAAAAGTTGCAGGGCCTGTGCGACCAGAAGATTTTCTTTCTGCTCCTGCAGCCAGCCAGCTTCTCCCTCTCAGCATCTGGTACTTGTTACACCTTGAGGGATCTTCTCCAGCTCCGGCAACCTCCCCATGCCCAGCGACCACTTGGCTTTCTCTGGATCTTCCTCCAGCTCTAAATTAGCCATCCAGTCTGATGCCTACCAGGCAGGGTGTGATGACAAAGCTGCTGAACCGGCAGCTCCCATCTGGTTCTGGTTGCTGTCTTGATCAGACATTGTTTTGCTCAGCCCCCACGGTAGTTTTCCAGGATGGCTATTAATTCAGACCTTGCTTTATGTCAGGTATTCCTCCTTTCAAAACTCAAGAAAGAAAAACCCCGACTCCATTTTCATAGAGAAAGGTACTTTTACTGAGTATGAACTGAATGCAACCAAAGAAAAGCAAGGTCTGAAGCAAAAGGCGCGAAAATTACATATAGAAAGCATCCCCAAAAGCCTTCTCCCAACTGTCCAGCATAAATAATCCAATCCACAATTCCCCAGGGGTCATGTGGGTGCAATGTCTGGTGGTGGCATCCTCCTGCTATGCCACGGCAGTTGACCTTGAGTTGTTATCAACTTCAAAGAAACGCTGAAGCAAAGTTTCTCTCTTCTTCTCTACCAGCTCACTTCCCCCTTCCCAAGAATTCCAATAGCTCTCCCCTCCCCCCATTTCATGGCAGCCGAGCAAGCAATGAAAAAGCGGAGGTTGACACACAGGCTCATTCTTCACAATCATTTCCTGGGCAACCCTGAAGCGACTCAACCTGAAATTTCCCCAGAAAAAACTGAGGCCACAACAGATACAGCTGAACGACTATCAGGGCAACTGCATCAGCATCCTGGGGAAAGCAGAGGTCAGAGTCCAATTCAAGAAATTCAATGGCCATCTTACATTAACAGTAGTCAAAAGTGATCGGCCCATGTTGTTGGGGGTAGAGTGGTTCAAACCACTGGGCCTGAACATCACGGGTCTGCACAGGATCAATGGAGGCGAATTGGACGAACTACTGGACGAATTTCAGGACATGTTCGATGGAAGCCTAGGTAAATATACGGGAAAACCCATATCCTTCAGCCTAGACCCAGGGTAACCCTAGTAAGGCTTAAACATCGATGGGTGCCATTTGCTCTAAGGCCCAAGGTAGATGAACAATTAGATAAGCTAATTGCTCAAGGAATACTTGAGCCACTAGCTCATGCCACGTGGGAGACCCCAAACGTGACCCCGATAAAACTGGATGGGTGTATCAGGATATGTGCGGATTACAAATGCATGCTTAATAAAGCATTTTAGCAGAGTGCATATCCGGTACCCGTGGTACAACACCTCCTGTATTCACTAGGAAATGGCAAGGTTTTAGCTAAATTAGATCTTGCCCAGGCATATCCCTGCCAGTGGATGCCACCAGAGCGGAAGCCCAGACCATTGTGATGCACAGGGGATTCAAATGTAACCAGCTGCAATTTGGCATGAGTGTGCTAATCTCCGGGAAAACAATGGAGCAACTCATGAGCCGAGTAAGGGAAACATTAAGAAGATTTCAAGCAAAGGGACTCAAAGTCAAAAAAGAGAAATGTAAAATTGGGGCAGAACAAATCGAGTTCTTGGGCTACCTAATTGATGGGAATGGCATACACCCCACCAATAGCAAAGTAAAAGCAACCAAAGAAGCCCCCAAACCAAAAAACAAAGCAGAGTTGCAGGCGTTTTGGGGTTATTGAACTTTTATGGAATTTTCTTGAAGCAAAAGGCTACCGTTGCTGAACCGCTTCACAAACTCCTTGGGAAGATGACCGCCTGGAAGTGGGAACAATGAGAGGACAATGCATTCTCCATATTGAAACAGTTACTATCATCGGACAGTGTCCTCTCCAATACACAGAAAACCTTCCATTACTGGTAACATTTGACACTTCCCCTTTGGAGTAGGAGCCATCTTCAGCCATCAAGTACCTAATGGACACAAAGCCCCCATTGCATTCTACTCCAAAACGCTATAGCCAGCAGAGAGAAACTACAGCCAGTTGGGCAAGGAAGCACTCGCAGTGGTGGCTAGGGTCAAGCGCTTCCACGAATACCTCTATGGCCAGCAATTCGAGATAGTCATGGACCACAAACCTTTACTCGGACTACTAGTGGGAGACAAGCAAACCCCGAATTTTATGGCACCCCGGATGATGAGATGGTCCATTTTTCTCACCGGGTACAACTACAAGCTGACCCATTGGCCTGGAACCAGCATCGGCAACGCAGATGGTCTCAGCAGATGCCCAACACCAGAATTAGTGGAAGACCTGGCACCAGTGATGAGGGTGCTACTGATCGATGTCGACCTGACCAGCCCAACCACATCACACAAAATCGCAGACCAGACCAGAAAGGACGCTGTGTTAGCCAGAGTTCTGACCTGGGTGTTGAGGGGGTGGCCACAAGAAAAGGTAGGGGAGGAATTCTGAACATTTGAAAATAAGAAAATGAAGTTGTCAGCAATGAAGGGATGTTTATTATGGGGGGAGAAAGTAATCGTACCAGGAAGTCTGAGAGGACAAGTGTTGGAAACATTGCATGCGGGGCACCCAGGGATTGTGCACATGAAGGCGCTGGCCCGGAGCTACCTCTGGTGGCCACAAATTGATAAGGACATTACGGAATGGGTGGCTGCCTAGAAACGAGACCAGCGCCACCACGCACAACACCGATGGAGTGGGATGCACCCAAGGAACCGTGGTCACAGATACACATAGATTTTGCGGGACAAACATTTTTAATTTTAATAGATGCATAGTCAAAGTGGTTAGAAGTGATATTGATGCCCTCCATGACAACAGAGGTGACATTCGGGCATTAAGGAGAATGTTTGCGACACATGGGTTACCTGACGTGTTAGTATCTGATAATGGGCCTCAACTGATGGCTAAGGAAATGGAGTCATTTTTGGCGGAGATGGGAATTAGGCACACCCTGGTGACACGGTATTGTCCGGCTGGGAATGGGCAGGCAGAATGAATGGTGCGACTCACCAAGGAGACCCTCACCAGAATGGGTCCAGGAAACTGGCAAGAGTGTGGAGATGGTGTTATCTCAGTTGCCGGCAAACCACACTGGGTAAACAACATTACAATATGTCCTAATCTTCTTAGAAATGTAAAACAGGATGTCTGGCAGAAGACCTTATCTCAGACAAACCAGGCATGAGGACCCAACATGTAGGCAATTGTCTGTTACAGGAAATAACATGAGGGAAACACGAGGGATCCATATGGACTTCACGAGCTTTCTGTAGCCAATCAGGACAAGTATACGTTGATTGATGTTTTGCCATGATAGTTGTAAAATGACAATAAAAGGAAGCCTTCGGGATGGAGTCAGGTGTGCCTTCCCCAAGGTACTTTCACACTGAGGTACCTTGACCAAGGTGCCCTCCCACCGAGGGGCCTTCCCGTGAACCATCATCCTGCCTACACGTCTTTCTTCATCGAAACAACATCTGGTGACCCTGACGTGATTCCTCCTATGCTTACTCGGCTGGATGAGCCCAGGTGCACCTCAGCGAACTTTGCTCTCAATATTTCGTGAGTATGGGAAGGGAACTCTCAGCTCATCAGAGGCTTCATGCAAAAAAGCTGCAGACAATACTCAGAGATAATGGAATGGCAGGAATTAAGTTAAGTGAGTTAGACTCACCGCCACGAGAAGAAATAAAGCATTTGTTGCTGTGGCAAAAATGTAAGGAAGCAGTAGAGGTTATGGGGACTCATAAACTCAAGGCACCGTCTCCATCTTTCTCTCTGTCTTCTGATCAGGGGTCTGCTCTCCCTCCCTCTCATTTTCAGCTAACTTTGCTGGCTCCACAGCCAGTAGAAATTAGTTCCCTGACAGCTCACTTATTGGTTTCTCCTTTACAAGAGATTTTTTCACCTGTCAGAGCAGGGTTTCAGGAAAAGCAACAAAAAGGAACTCTCAGTGGGGTAGAAATAACAGAGGGTCTCCAAGCTTTTCTTGTCATACAGACGGTTAATCCCCAGGGGCAAGATCAATATCAGAGGAATCCTTTGCCACATAAAGTTTTGAGAGAGCTAAGGAAAGGCATCACAGAGACAGGTTTGCTTTTCACCTATAATATTGGGATGGTGGAAGGAATAAACCATGAATATATTTTGATTCCTGAAGATTGGAAGCAAGTTTTTCTAATGATTTTGACTTCAATAAAATATGTTGTTTGGGATAGAGCTAAAAAGAGTTTTTTCCTATAGTCATGTCTCCTCCTCCAGTCCTTATCTGCAGTTCCAGAGTCACAGCAGATAATGCTGGGCTTGATTTAATCACTCAGGAGTCTGTGGAATTTAAATTTACTTTGGAGGCTCTGGTTTTAGTGGGTCTTATCTTACCTTGATCTATTGCTAAATTTTATTTGGTATATCATCGTATGGATGATATTTTAATTGGAGCTTAAAAATATAATTTGATTGGCTTTCTGAAATATAAAATGATTTATGTGTCTATGGATTGGATTGTAAATTGTCTAGAATAAATACAGCTGCACGTTTCTTATCTGTATTTAGGACATAAACTGTTGCAGTTTTCTTTCTACTCCGGCTTTTCCTCATTTAAAGTTACCAAAAGTTATTTCTTTAGTAAATTTGTAACAATTGCTAGGTACTATTAATTGGATTGGCTCATATTTTTTGTTACCTACACATTTACTTAATCCATTATTTGAATTATTGACTAAAAAAAAAAAAAAAGCCAGGAGATTTAATTATAGTTACATCTGTAGTATGTGCTACAGTTGAGAAAATTAATAACATCTTGAGTATTTAATTTGTGGATTGAATCTCTCATAGAGATTGTCAGTTATTTCTTAATATTTCCTCCTAATAAAAATATTGGGAATTTTAGAACAGCAAAAAGTATATTGCATTGAATGGTTTTATTTGCCTCATTACCATTAAAAAAAATGTTTTACCCTTGTTGAAAGATATGAGAAAAGCAGAAACTTAGGCAAAGTTTCAGCCCCCACCTTTCTCAATGGGTCATTAAGAAGCTGAAGCTACCTTATTTTCCACAACAAAGGACGGAAAAATTTACAGGGGCCAGCAACATTTAAGCAGATATGGGACACAGGAAAGAAAAGCAAACACCCAAGAAGGAAAAGAAATCAAGTCAAAGTAACTAGAATTTTTAACACATGAGGAAAGGAGAAAAACACAGAAATAGCAAGCTGAATAATTATAGGGAATGAACAATTACAAAGGGCTAGGAAAAACAGAGAGTAGACTATAAAACAATTATTTATTAAGAATTTCAAAAGACTTTAAAGGGTCACATAGAAAATCAAAAGATCTTTTAGGATATAAAAAAGGGTTACTCTTACAGTTCAAACAGGCTAGCCTCGAAACGATGTGTTTGCATTTATTTCTTGTCTGACTTCCTATAAACAATAAATTGATTCTACTCTCAAGCAGCTTGACGCAGCACTAAATGGCTTACGGTAACAGCTCTTGACGACAAACGGACAGCTCAATTAGAGCCTTTTATTCTCCCCATTCATGTAAATCTGTGGGGAGAGATTTGATGTTGTAGTCTCAAGCAGCTGACCTCCAATCATTTTGAAGCAATTTCCCAACCGGGAGTTTTGAATTCAAGAAGGGAAAGCTCTGCCTCTCAGCAATCCATAAAGGGAAAGGCTTCTTTTTCCTTTCAGCAATCCTTAAAGGGAAAGGCTTCTTTTTCATTCTAACAACTTTTATTTAAGCTGTTGCTGAAATTATAACCTTGGGGCGTACTTGAGCCTGCTGAGGAAATGGAACTGATTTAATAAATATTGTTCTTTCTATCTTAAAATCTGACTTTCAATTTTATTTTTAGAATAATTTATTTCTTCAGTGTGTTTTAATTGACTATGTAGGATGTATTTCATATCATCTATCTACAGGTCCTAGGTTTAATGATTTCCTCATTTTCTATTCATCTATTGATCACAAGCTTTTTGCTTTTCTGATGGGGGAAGAACGAGAGGAGTGATTGCTTAAAAAGATCCTCCTGAGGACATCTGGAAAGTTTCTTCTCAATGTTCAGAATTGTCTGTTGTTATTTTAGCTTTCCACATTTTTTCTCAACAGTTTTTGATCTGATCTCTGACTTTCAGTATGTGTGTCAACTGATTTTTAATCTCCCTAGTGTATATGTTACACTTTCTTTGAATAAGGATCTTCTGTCTCTCTTTTTGACATTACAGCAAGTTTTGTAAATTAGAAAGAATCGAATTTACATTGCACATATTAGGAGTCATTAGTCTTTCCCAGGTATGTTATCAGAAGGAAATGCTGTTGCAGACAACAAAGTAACATGTTTTATCTGTTACTTCATGGGAAAGTAATTCTATGTTTCATCAAAATGCCAAGGCTCTTGCAAAACAATTTCACATTCCTTTAGATCATGCTAGAGCCATCATACAACAATGTCCTCAATGTTCTCAAATTACCCCATCTCTTTCCATTGGGGTGAATCCAAGAGGGCTTAAAGCAAACAACTTTGGCTACTTTTTCTTATTTTATATGGGCCATTCCTCAGAAAGGGGAAGCTACTAAACATGTTAATTATTGTTTTTGAACATTTGCTGTCATGGGCCTACTTTCTACATTAAAATAGACAATGGTCTTGCATATTGTAGTTGCTCCTTTGCTGAATTTTGTGGCACATGGCAAATTAAACATCTTTTTGGCATATTTTTAACTCTACAGGACAAGCCATAAGTGGAGCACAAAAATTTTACATTAAAGTCTGCTTTGGATAAAACAAAAATAAACAGGGGGAATTCCTATAGGTCTCCCTGGTAAACAGGAATGGTTAAATAAAGTTCTGTTTACTCTGAATCATCTTAATATTACAAATTTATTAACTCCAGTAGATGATCATTTTGGAAGTAGAATAAGTCATCCCCAGCCACAGGTAATGTATAGATTATTGCTTAACCCTGAATGGCATGGACCTGTTCCCTTATTGACATGGGGAAGGGGATATGCTGCTGTGCTTATGCCTACAGGTCAGGTGTGGATCCCTGCTAGGTGTGTGAAACTGTGGAAGGATGGTGTGGCACCAAGGACTGAAAAACCCAATCCTAAACTTCTCACTCAGCCTGCAGAACCCTCAGCAGGATCGGGATCGAGCACCTCACCAGGTTCATCAAGTGACCTGGGGACAGATTAAAGCTTTCTACTCAATCTACAAAATTGCTACAGGAAAAGGACATACCACAAACACCAGAGAACTTTTTAGTAGCAGCTTTTGCTTGTTTAAATGCTAATTCTGTAACCATTATAATGTGTATTATTCTTATGTGTATTTTCCCTCCTTGCGCAGCTATGATGACTTTGCAACATAGAATTCCAGAACAAGGTCTTTGGGATCAAAATTCCTATATATAGGATATGCAAAATGTCTCTTGATTAGTAAACAGGACAGACTGTTGGATCTGCATACATGTTCCCACACATGCCAGAGGAGGACTTTTTATACATGCTATTCCTTTTAATGAAATCGGATGGAATCAACATCCTTGGATCCCTGGAATGCTACAAAATGAAAATGTTAATTATCCTATTTAGTTATGCTTTAGATATTATTTTAGCAGCCAAGAGTGATGTATGTGCTTTGATTCATTCACATTGTTGTAAGTATATTACTGATTATAAAGCAAATATTTCAGCTACAATTGAGCACATGGAAAACATGATTGCAGATAATCCAATTGGCTCCACTATTCCACAGTCTCCATGGGAATGGTTATAGTCTTGGCTCTCAGATTTTGGATGGGTGCGACAAATAGTATCCATCGTTATAATAGTCATCATTGCCTTAATTTGTTGTTGTTGTTGCTTACAATGTTTGCCTGGGTTATTAGCGATATTTCGTCCAAGAATTTGGCCCTCCAAATCTGAAATTATGTATGCTTGCAAAATATTAAACAATAAAAAATAAAATAAAAAAGGAGGATATGTGGAGATGGTGTTATCTCAGTTCCGGCAAACTGCACTGGGTAAACAACATTACCATATGTCCTAATCTTCTTAGAAATGTAAAATAGGATGTCTGGCAGAAGACCTTATCTCAGACATACCAGGCATGAGGACCCAACACGTAGGTAATTGTCTGTTACAGGAAATAACATGAGGGAAACATGAGGGATCCATATGGACTTCACGAGCTTTCTGTAGCCAATCAGGACAAGTATACATTGATTGATATTTTGCCATTATAGTTGTAAAATGACAATAAAAGGAAGCCTTCGGGATGGAGTCAGGTGTGCCTTCCCCAAGGTACTTTCACACTGAGGTACCTTGACCAAGGTGCCCTCCCACCGAGGGGCCTTCCCGTGAACTATCATCCTGCCTACGTGTCTTTCTTCATCGAAACAACAAAGAGAAAATTGACAAATTCCTCCTTGCCCAACATAACCCTCAGTTCAGCCACCAACTGGAGCCCAGCTGAAATGCTGATGGGCCAGAGACTGCGGTCCCAGTTGGATCAGTTACACCCAAATTATCACCCGGATATGCCCCTATACTCATCCAAACCAGAACGGGAATTTAAAGTGGATGATCTAGTGTTTGCACATAACTATGCAGGCATCCGACATGGGTAAAAGCTAAAGTGATTGCTATTACGGGGCCCAAATCATATAAGGTGGAGTTAGAAGATGGGAAAATATGGAGGAGGCACATTGACTAACTCCAGACTAGGTGAGAAGAATCACTACTAAGACACAAAGATGGTGGAGGTATGGAGGCCATGAAAGAACCACAAACCACAAGGCCTGAGACTCTGCCCCGAGGAGCATACACACCTGAGATGGGAGGCGCGGACAACTCTGCACCGCTCCTACCAACAAACCAGCCTGACGAATTAAACTCAAACCTGAGAGTCAATACCGGGGACTTATCGGAGTCCAGTGGGGTCCCCCAAGGTGCCCCAGGAATAAAGGGCAGGGAGGATAGGCCAGCGCCCACCACGCGCAACAAAGAGTTCCAGGAGATTCCATCTCAGCCGGCGGGAGCAACAACAGGCTCGACCGTGCTGGCTGAAATCCCAGGGATGACTGAGCGGTGCAGGCCCAGTAGAACCATCAGATGCCCCACCTACTTGAGTGACTACATTACATATGTAGGTCACAGATTGGATAATCTTTCAGCTAGGAGAGGAGGGGTGTTACGTACGGATGTACGTAGAAATTTGTATGACCACGGATTGGATTGCATTTGCGGCAGGAAAAATAAAATGCTGTCAGTGGCCTGCCGGCAAGCCAAGGAGGGTTTAAAAGGTGAGCCGTGGCTGTCATGCCAGCAGTTTTGTACGATGACCAGTAACATACTGAAAAGATCTGAGGCTGCAGCTGATTTGTGATATTGGTGAATGGATGCTGCTCAGTAATGCATACCTGCACCCTCCTAACACATTGATCAGAAATTTCATGACCAGGTGTTGTCAGATGGTTAACTGCATAGATTAGGCCATCTGTTATATTTCACCTCCTGCTTTAAGGAAAGCAATTGGTGGTTGTTTTTCAACAATCAACTAATTGTTTTCAACCAATTGTTGGCAGGTGATAGCAAGGGAAGTCACCTGTTGCTTTAAGTTGTCCTGCATTAAATCACACTAGCCTTGTTGCTAAGCAAGAATAAAGCTAAAAATGAAGACAATGCAAGTATGCTGACATACATTTGTCTTGCTCATTGATTGGAGGAAAATACATTAACATGGCAGCAAAAAAAAGCCCCAATATGATCTAAAAGTATGCACAATCGGTTACTGTAATTCCTGTCCCCACTTTATACTTTTCTAATCGTTTGTGCAAGATAGAGAGAGAACAAATATTTTTGCTATACCAAAACTGGTAAATTTTTTTCTAGGCAATGTAGCACAGAGAAAGCTTGAATTAATCCCAATTTGCCTGATACATGAGAAATCACAAGTTGCCAATCTGATTCATTGTGTTATAACTTAAAAATTACAGACTTTCCCACTGTTGCTAATAATTATTTCAGCTTCCAGCCCTGTCACTCTTTGCCACTTTCTTGTGCTTTGATTTTGATCGTGTGTTAACTTTGGCACAACTACACTGAACAAGATTTAAATTAATGTCTTGTGGACTACAATATACAGAATGAAGGCAGACAGAAATTGTGGATCAGTGCTAGGATTTTGTGTTTAATATGTGAAGGAAACTAATAGCTACTAACAACTTTATTCACAAAATATCATTTCTGTCTATACTGTATATATACAATGTATGGGATGGTTGAGATGGTCTGGACCAATGGTCCTGGATTTTTTTTTTTTAATTTTTTTTTTATTCAATTTGTATACCGCCCTTCTCCTAGTGGACTCAGGGCGGTGCACAGCCAGAACTAAAACACATAACAATACAAAATTTAAAATTATTAAAAGAATTATATACTTTGGCCCAAATTTAAAACAATTCGAATTAAAACCCATTAACAGATTAAAAACTAAACAATTAAAAAACTAAAAAAGGGGGCGGGGATGGAAAAGAAAAGTTTTCAGGGCACGGCGAAAGACCCGGAGATCCGATATCCTTCTTATCTCCGGGGGCAAATCGTTCCAGAGGGCGGGAGCTGCCACAGAGAAGGCCCTCCCCCTGGGGGTCACCAGCCAACATTGCCTGGCTGACGGCACCCTGAGGAGTCCCTCTCTGTGGGAGCGTACTGGTCGGTGGGAGGCTATCGGCAAAAGGCGGTCCCGCAAATACCCAGGTCCTATGCCATGGAGCGCTTTAAAGGTGGTAACCAACACCTTGAAGCGCACCCAGAAGACCACTGGAAGCCAATGCAGGTCACGCAGGAGAGGTGTCACATGGGAGCAACCCCTCGCTCCCATAATCCCCCGCGTGGCTGCATTCTGCACCAGTTGGAGCCTCTGGGTACTCCTCAAGGGGAGCCCCATATAGAGAGCATTGCAATAGTCCAGGCGGGAAGTGACGAGTGCCTGAGTGACTGTGCGTAAGGAATCCTGATCCAGAAAGGGACGCAACTGGCGAATCAGGGGGACCTGATAAAAAGCCCCCCTGGCCACGGCCATCATATGCTCTTCTAAAGACAGCCGTGCATCCAGGAGGACGCCCAAGTTGCGAGCCCTATCCGTGGGGGCCAATAACTTGCCCCCAATAGCCAGCGATGGCACCAGCTGGCTATATCGGGACGCCGGAAGCCACAGCCACTCGGTCTTGGAGAGGTTGAGTCGGAGCCTGTTACTCCCCATCCAGATCCGCACGGCCTCCAGGCACTGGGACATCACTTCAAGGGCATCGTTGGGATGGCCTGGGGTGGAGATGTACAGCTGCGTATCATCAGAGTACTGATGGAACTCCACCCCAAAGCCACGGATGATCTCACCCAGCGGCTTCACATAAATGTTGAACAGAAGGGGCGAGAGGACCAACCCCTGAGGCACCCCACAAACAAGGCACCTCGGGGTCAACCTCTGCCCCCCTGCCAACACCGACTGTGACCGCTTGGAAAGATAGGAGGAGAACCACCGCAGAACGGTGCCCCCCACTCCCAACCCCTCCAACCGGCGCAGCAGGATACCATGGTTGATGGTATCAAAAGCCGCTGAGAGATCTAACAGGACCAGGACAGAGGAGCAACCCCTATCCCGAGCCCTCCAGAGATCATCCACCAACGCGACCAATGCCGTTTCCGTGCTGTGCCCAGGCCTGAAGCCGGACTGGAGTGGATCCAGATAGACAGCTTCATCCAGGTACCCAGGAAGCTGTCGCGCCACCACACTCTCAACAACCTTCGCCAAGAAGGGAAGATTGGAGACCGGACGATAGTTAGCCAAAACAGCCGGATCCAGAGCAGGCTTCTTGAGGAGGAGCCTCACCACCGCCTCTTTCAAGAAAAGAATGATTTCATCAATATGCTGATTAATCAAATAGTGCTGCCAGAGACTGCAATGTGAAGTACATTTATCTGTGAATAAGTCTCACTGAAAAGAGAGGCCTGCAAAGCATCTGGAAATTGCCTTGGTTCTCTCCTTATTGTTTTCTATAGTTTTTTCAGCAATGTGTCACTGTTGAGTTGTTTTGACTGCAACTTGTGTAATTTCATCACTAGGTTTGATTTGGCTGTATGCCAAAAATTTTAAAACAAATTTAAAAATGTTATATTTTACACAGAACATGATTTTCTGCACTAAACATACATGCTCATGCAGTATTTATTTTTGTGGCATCTGCAGCATCAGATTTTATTTTTCCTTGAGTTTTCTCTTGGTTCAGTTGACCTTTTGCAGTAATTGATTCTTACAAGTTAACATGCATTTTTAATCATATCTGATAGTTAAACACTATTCCTAAAGACAAGTATTAATCTATTATACTATTTTTTGCATGCTAAGCGTAAAGATTTGCTCCATGACTGACTGGACCATTATTTTCTTTCCTTATTTGTATGAGTTCCAAGGGAACACAATGTTATTCAAAGTGAGGAGATGTCAAATGTTATATATCTACTTCATTTGTACGAGAAATAATATCTTATGTAGGAAGCATGGCTATCTATCAGTCCTGGTCAATAATTTTGAAGCATAACCAAATAGACTAAACATTCTGTGAGCATGCACTTCAAATATAGACAAGGAACACTTAAAAAAAAGAAAGAAATGAAATTATTAGAATTAGAGTTCACCAATAGCAAGATAGAGTAGTTTGTATCTACAGCATTACCATGCTTATCTGTAACATCTGCCTCTGTAAGGCAGTTTTATTTTCCTTCAAAGAATTAACCCCCTTCTGTAATATAGGAGACTAGTTAAATTCAGTTAAAAGGAGGATTATTTTGTGGCTAAATCAGGTGTTGTTGTGTGATAGAGACATCCAGAAGCTAGCACATTTACCAAAGTACATATGAATGTCAATTTGTCAGAGCTTGAGCATAAATTAAAAATATGTTTAGGAGTATGAAAAATATCTGGCTTGAATCTGAAAACTCAAAGGCAGGAAAGGCAATAATTTATGCCAATGGGAAAATGGCTTATCCATTACTACTCCACTACTACAGCAAGTTAAAATAAGGTGTCAATTCTTTTTTGTGTGTGTGATTTCTAGGAGATAGGAAGTGGGTCAAAATTAAATCAACTCATTTCCCCAAAACATATAATATGAGAAAAATTGGTGTTGGAGTCAATGCTCAAATGGTACAAAATGGCAATATGGAAAAAAGACAGTGGTCAGAAAAATGTGGCCCATGGGCCAAATTTGACCTGATATCTATATATCTCTATCTCTATCTCTATCTCTATCTCTATCTCTATCTCTATCTCTATCTCTATCTCTATCTCTATCTCTATCTATCTATCTATCTATCTATCTATCTATCTATCTATCTATCTATCTATCTATCTGCTAAGAATGGATGGCTGTGCAGATGGCAGATCACTAGGACTAAGGCTTAGATGAACTTCTGGGATAAGGAGTGGGGGCCCAGGATCAAAGGCATGGTATCTTGAGTGGAAGTGGTTTATCAGCAGTCTCCTTGGCCACTGCTGGTGAATAGCTACTTCCTTCACCTACAGACTTGCCAAATATGCAGGAATTTGAGAAACCTTGATCCAAGACAAGCATTATAATTCATTATAATATATTGGATTAAATCTTTTAAAAAGTGTTTTTCTAATACTGCCAACTCTTATGAGGTGCCTATGGATCTTTCCAGAAATTTCTTATCTTCATTTTTAATTTGATTTCATAACTAATATTCATAACAAATATTTCATTACCAATATTCAGTCCATATTTCAGTGAGGAATAATCTTGCAAGATCCTTAAATTTTATTACATTGTCATCTTTCAGATGATAATTCAACATTCCTATAATTTACCTACAACTTAGAAAGTTTAGTGAGATAGGTAAATACATAAAGTTTGGCAGTCTTGTTTAAATCAAATGGTCTTCTTTTGTCAGCAAACATGTGAGTGAATTAAGAAGGCTGACATCCAATTAACACAGTCCTTTCCAAGCTTAATGAGCAGTGATAAATTTAAATCCTTTCTTTGGCACTTTTAAAGAAACTGTAATTACATGCTGAATGAACTAGAGAGATTGTTGTTCCATTGATTCATAATAAATTCTCCTGATTTATTTTCATTGAGTCAGAAAGCAGCTTTTTTGCAGTGGAAGCCATAGATTATTTAAATAATTCCCTCTGTTGTAGTAATATACAGTAAAATACTAATTCCTACAATATGTAGGACAATAACAAAGTACGATGAGCTATAATACAGCATTTTTATTTTTAGGCATTCAATTAGTATCCTCTCTGATTTTCCCTGTGGCTTTCCTTGATGTATTTTATTAGTGAGGAAAAGAAATGTCTTTTTTGTCCTGGCAACATTAGAGTCTTTATGAAATGATATTAGCCTTTTAATTAGCAAGTAAGGCTTTCTTATGCCAAATTGTTCAACCTTTAACAATGACATAAAACAACAAGAAGCAGGTTGAACTGCTTTTTTGTTTTTTATTTAATAATTTGAGCAGAGAAAATTATTACACTGTGCCATTTTCTGAGCTCCAGTCATGTTATGGTACTTTGCGTTAGTGTAATAATGTGTACCAGGAGAAAAACACCTAACTGCAGAATTCTAATTTAAACCAAGTGTCAGGAATGCAGCAATTTAGAGAATTCTTGAGGCAATTTACAGCTCCAGTATGTGTGTCATTTCTCACTTTTCAGCCTTAATGCTACTTTTGCACTGAACATTTGCACCTGGGAACTGTTTGTCTTCCCTAACTGGTAGAGCACCTGCAAATAGCCTGCCCCAGGATTAACCCAATCAGTTAAAGCTGTAATAATTTCTAAAGTATTTAATAAAATACTTTAATTTATTTCAGACGGAAGGAAGTAAAAATTATTGCAAAACATCTTGATCTTTCTGTCATTTGCATGTGGTTTGCATGTGAGCTGGAGCTTGTCTTTTTGTTTTAAGATTGTTAAAGATTAGAATGGCATTGTGACAATCAATTTTACTACTAACACATTTGTTCCTTTCCAAGGAACAGCCAAACCATAAATTAACCCCATGGGCTGATTCACACATTGTGCTGCAATAAAATGCAGCTAATCAGTTTGTAATTCAGGATGCCTATTGGAATGGGATTATTTCAGAGGCATAGTAAGTAGAATTCTTTATTGGCCAAGTGTGATTGGGCACACAAGGAATTTGTCTTTAGTGCATATGCTCTCAGTGTACATAAAAGAAAAAAAATACAATTCATCAAGAATCATAAGATACAACACTTAGTGATAGTCATAGGTTACTAATAAGCAATCAAATCATACTAGGAAATAAAACAATATAAATCATAAAGATACAAGCAACATGGTTATAGTCAGTGGTGGGATTCAAGTAATTTAACAACCGGTTCTCTGCCCTAATGATTTCTTCCAACAACCAGTTTGCCAAACTGCTCAGAAAGTTAACAACCGGTTTTCCTGAAGTGGTGCAAACTGGCTGAATCCCACCACTGGTTATAGTCATAAATGGGAGAAGATAGGTAATAGGAAGGATGAGAAGAATAATAGTAATGCAGTCTTAGTAAATAATTTGACAGTTTTGTGGGAATTAGTTGTTTAGCAGAGTGTTGGCATTGGGAAAAAACTGTCCTTGTGTCTAGTTGTTCTGGTGTGCACTGCCCTATAGCGTCATTTTGAGGGAGGGTAGAAGTTGAAACAATTTATGTCCAGGATATGAGGAGTCTGTAGATATTTCCATAGCTCTCTTTTTGACTCGTGCAGTATACAGGTCCTCAATGGAAGGCAGGTTGGTAGCAATTGTTTTTTCTGCAGTTCTAATTATCTGTTGAAGTCTGTGTCTGTCTTGTTTGGTTGCAGAGCCAAACCAGACAATTATAGAGATGCAGATGAAAGACTCAATAATTCCTCTATAGAACTGAATCAGCAGCTCCTTGGACAGTCTGAGTTTTCTGAATTGGCACAGAAAGAACATTCATTGTTGTGCTTTTTTGATGATGTTTTTGATATTAGATGTCCATTTTAAGTCTTGAAATATGATATAACCCAGAAACTTGAAGGTCTCTACTGTTGATACTGTATTGTCTAGTATTGTTTTCAGAGTGTTTAGTTCAAGATTGTTCTGGTTGCACCACAACGCTAGTTATTCAACTTCCCATCTGTATGCAGTGTCGTTGTTGTCTCGAATGAACAATGAAATGTTGTATCATCTGCAAACTTCGGTACTTTAACAGAGGGATCTTTTGAAATGCAGTCATTGATATATAGAGAGAAGAGAAGTGGAGAGAACACACAGCCCTGGAGGGCTCCTGTGCTAATTGTGCAGGTATCTGATGTGATTTTGCCTAGCTTCACCTTCTACTTCCTGTCTGTTAGGAAGCTTATGATCCATTTACAAGTGTGGTCAGGTACAGCTAGTTGATTTAGTTTAGTTAGAAGAATATCTGGAATGATGGTATTGAATGCTGATCTAAAGTCTACAAAGAGGACCCTTGCATACGTCTTTGAAGATTCAAGATATTGTAGGATGTAGTGCAGAGTCATATTAACAGCATCATCTGTCAATCTATTTGCTTGGTAGGCAAATTGCAAGGGGTCTAACAGCGGATCTGTGATGGTTTTCAGGTGGGCCAGCATTAGCTTTTCAAAGGTTTTCATAATTACAGATGTTAGAGCAACCGGTCTGAAGTCATTCAGTTCCTTGGAGGAGGGTTTCTTCGGCAGTGGGATGATAGTAGAGCATTTGAAGCAAGAAGGAACATAGCATATCTCAAGTGATTTATTAAAGATGCAGGTGAAGATGGGGGCCAGTTGGTCAGCACAAGCTTTTAACCAAGAAAGAGTTATATTGTCTGGGCCTGGTGCTTTTCCTGGCTTTTGTCTGTGAAATAGACCTTAAGTTTAAGTTTAAGTTTATTTATTTGTCAAGCATATATAAGATAACATAAACATAAACATAATTTGAATACATGAAAAGAGTAAGTAAAAAGGAATATTAGGACAGGGACAGTAGGCATGCTGGTGCACTTATGTACACCCCTTACAGACCTCTTAGGAATGGGGTGAGGTCAACAGTAGAGAGTTTAAGGTTAAAGTTTTGGGGGTTTGGGGAAGAAACTACAGTCAGGTAGTGCATTCCAGGCATTGACCACTCTGTTACTGAAGTCATATTTTCTGCAATCGAATTTGGAGCAGTTTACCTTGAGTTTGTATCTATTATTTGCTCTTGTATTGTTGTGGTTGAAACTGAAGTAGTCATTGACAGGAAGGACATTGTGGCAGATAATTTTATGTACTATGCTTAGGTCAGACTGAAGTTGGTATAGTTCTAAGTTGTCTAAACCCAAAATTTGGAGTCTGGTGGCATAAGGTATTTTATTGTGGTTAGAGGAATGGAGGACTCTTCTCGTAAAATATCTCTGGACTCTCTCAATGTATTTATGTCCAATATGCAGTGTGGGTTCCAGACAGATGACCTGTATTCAAGAACTGGTCTAGCAAATGTTTTGTATGCTCTAGTTAGTAGTACAACATTACCAGAGAAGAAGCTATGCAAGATTAGGTTAACAACTCTTAATGCCTTTTTGGCAATGTTGTTACAGTGGGCTCTGGCACTTAGATCTTTAGAAATGAGTACTCCAAGGTCCTTGACAGAGTGAGGGCCATCTACAAGGTCATGTCCATCTAATTAGTATGTTATGTTTTGATTTTTTTTGCCAATGTGCAAGACGGAGCATTTATTGGTTGAGATTTGAAATTGCCACTTGATAGACCAATCTGACACATAGTCAAGGTCTTTTTGAAGGGTAGTTGCATTGCCTGTGGTGTTGAGTAGTTTAACATTATCAGTGAAGAGAACACAGTCGTGAAGGTCATCTACAAGGTCATGTCCATCTAATTTGTATTTTACGATCAACAGAAGCAATTTGCACCTCGTTTTCTGTAATCATCAGAGGTGATGGGCCTAACGAGATGCAGTCAGTTGTAGGAGGTTTGGCTGTTGTAGGTGTGTCTGAGATGGGGATTATGGAGATGGGTGGCAGTAGTTTTCTCTCAAACCTACAGTAAAACACATTCAGGTCATCTGCCAGTTGTTGATTTCCTTCAGCATGGGAAGAAGGTTTGCTGTAACTGATGGCATTTTAAAGAATTTTCCACATGTTTGCTGGTTTATTTGTTGAGAGTTGATTCTTTAGCTTTTCAGAGTAGCTTCTCTTTGCTCCTGTGATCTCCCTTGTTAATACGTTTCTGGCCTGATTGTACAGCATTCTATTGCTTTTTCTGTAGGCTTCCCCTTTGGTATGACATACCTGCTTAAGTTTAGCTGTGAACCAAGGTTTATTGTTACTGTATATTCATAAGAGCCTTGATGGCGCAGCAGACTAAACTGCTGTTAAAGTAGCACTTAGCTGTCAGCTGCCTGCAATTACTGCGAGTTCAATTCTCACCAGGCTCAAGGTTGATTCAGCCTTCCATCCTTCTGAGGTAGGTAAAATGAGGACCCGGTTTGTGGGGGCAATAAGCTGACTTTGTATAATATAGAACACCGCTTAGGGGGGCCCAAAAAGCCCTACTAAGAAGGTATATACAAAAGTATGAAGGCTATTGCTTAATGCATTGTAAGCCGCCCTGAGTCTCCGGAGAAGGGCAGCATATAAATCAAACTAATAAATAAATAAATAAATAGGTTTCTGGTCGGCACACATAGGTCTTCACAAAAACTGACATATGATGTTACAGTATCTGTGAATTCATCCAAGTCTGCAGAGGTATCTTCAAAAACATTCCAATTAGTGCAGTCAAGGCAAGCCTGTAGCTTTAGCTTTGCCTCCTCAGTCCAAGTCCTCACTGATTTAATTGTAGGTTTCATGGTTTTAAGTCTTTGTCTGTAAGCAGGTACAAGGTGAATCATGCAATGATCAGAGTCTCCCACAGCTGCTTGTGGTAAAGACTGATAAGCATCTTTTAATGTTGTGTAGCAGTGGTCTAGAGTATTCTTGTGAGATAGAGACTACCTCTATCTCTAGTGAGATAATTGACATGGTGAAAATATTTTGGTAGCTCTTTCCTTAAGTTAGATTTGTTGAAATCTCCTACAACAATTGGAAGTGAATCTAGGTATTTAACTTCAGCCCACATAATCTGGTCAGCTAGAGTTTGTTATGCATTGTTTACACAAGCTTGTGGAAAAACATACACAGCAATTAGGAGAAATGAGGAGAACTCTTGTGGAGAATAAAATGGTTTGCAATTGATAATTAACGTCTCCAAGTCCACGTCACATAATTTCTTTAGTACAGTTACATTTTAGAACCAGCTGCTGTTAATATATAAACATACGCCTCTTCCCTTCTTTTTACCTGATGTTTCTGCAATTCTGCTTGCTCTTTGTATCCGAAACCCTGGGATATGCAGGCTGCTATGACTCATTTAGCCAGGTTTCAGTGAAGCAGAGAGCTGCTGAGTTATAAAAAACAGAATTGCATCTATTTAAAATAAGTATTTCATCCATCTTATCAGATAGTGAACATAATTTAGTCAGAAAAAGTGAAGGGAGAGAGGTTTTTATCTCACTTTTCCTTAGTCTATTTGAAATCTTCACTCGCTCACCCCTTCTTCGCCTCCGGCGTCTCCTCCATTTGTTTTCGTTTATCCATTGTTCATCCATTGCTTCTTCTTGTGTTAGAAACTTTTCTGCATTTGTAAAGATGGGGGGGGGGTGAAGTCACAGAAAGCTGCCCATCAAAGAAAAATTGCTTGATGCTTAGCAGTTGGTCTCTTGAGTATGAAATCCATAGTGAATCACAGAGAATGATAAAAAACAGCAAAACTATCAGAGAGCATTTTACCAAGACTGCCATCGGCAGCACCGTCTTAGCTAGTGAAGGGTAACTCACTGTAATATTAATGACACTTCTCTTATTTCCTTTACCATTAAAATAAAACATATTTGCCATTTCTGATGGTAGTGATGGCCAAGCAACTTAATAAATGGAGGTTGGTCAAGTGGATATTTGTAATGGAGCACTGATATGGACATTTTAAGGCATGCCCCAAGGATGAGAGGGTTAAAAATCTCAAGATGGGAGCTGCATGTGTGTAATGTGTAATTATAAAAAGGGATGATTCTTTGAAATTTCAGCCACCATCTTAGTATTTGAGTCCCACTATCTCATGAATGCCACTGCAATTTTAAAAGCATAATTTTTCCCCCCCAAGGACATACTGCAAATCATCCCTTCCACATGTCTGAAATGTGCCATATTATTACTTCCTAGCACCTCTCTAAAATGTACTCCAGTAAAAGCTTTTGATTTTTATTGTTCTTCCAAAGCTGCTGTCAGCTTTGGAAGCCATATTAGGCCGGAAGCTTCCATGCTGCCACCTTCTCATGTGTGGGAAAGTAGGAGGGGGGATTTAGTAGAGGGGTTGTCTGTAGATATAATAGCATTCTTCCTGTAGGTCAAAGTCAGGGCTTCCTGCATCTGGAGAAGGAGTGGTCGGAGTGATGCCTCGAGATTGGACAGCGGTTGATTGGAGCATGTGGATCGATTGAGGACTGAGGGGATTGGGGGTTTTTGATTTACTGCGGGAAAACCTAGACCTCTCAGATTCGGGTTTTCCCAGATGTGCCAGTTTACCTATTCTAGTAAATAGAACTTTGAAAATGCTTGCTTCAGAGTCTTTACTTGGAGCTGGGGTTTTTCTGGAATGCTGACAGCTGCTTCTTTTACAATGCCAAAAGAAAAATATTTTTCCAAAAGGAAAAAAAAATACTTTGCTAGTGAAGAATTATTGGAAATGAAAACAATTTTCCAGTACTCTTTGACTACAGGCAGCCTGAATACATATAAATAGAACAAGGCACCCAACAATAAATAAGTGACCCACTCTACTGTTATTTAAGACATCCAGATGTATGAGTTTCAGTTCCCTAAGTCTTCTCAACACTGTAGCCAAAACTACAGTCTCTTGTTGTTAGAATTATGAATCTCCTAAAAAGAATTAAGTGATGCTAACCATTTTTCTTTCTTGCAATTAGAGATGGAATAAATCTGCATAAGTTTGAAACTTGATCATATGTAACATTCTTTTCACTATTCAAGTCATTGGCAGATTTCCAACTTGCCAGATGGGAATCTTGGCAAATGTACTTAAATTACATGCCAATTTAGAATTGTTTTATCATGAATTGTTTATGATTCCAAGTATTAGTAGTTGGTTTATTATATGAGTTGCTAGCATGATTATTAGAGTTGCATTTTAGGAGTAGTTTGCTAAAATGTGCCATAATTTACAATTGCGATATAATCCAACAAACTTCGTTAAAAAAAATTATTGGATTTTTAAAAATATACACCAATATCAATACATGAACAGCGTGGCCTCTAGGTATAATTCATTTTGATACAAACAAGCAATAGTAGTAATAATAATAGTTGTTGCATTAATCAAGCTTATGTAATCCTAGTATTGATATACATGATTATTTTATTCAATATTTCAATGTTCCATTTGAATGCCAATGATATTATAGTGATACCATCTTTCAACCTCTGGTCCAATTCTGTTAATTCTTTATTAAAACCATACATTTTAGCATCTTTCTCATATTGAGATTGTATCTGCACTTGTGGCCACCATGCTATATCCATCCCTTGACTACTCAGTTCTTGCTTAGCTTTTAATTTCCCCTTTTCATTCAAAATATCTTTTTTCCCCATAATAATAACATTAGAGTGTATCAATGCTTCCATTGTAGAAAGCCAGACTGGTATTTTCAAATAATGTTGTTCTTTAATTTTTACACCATACTGATAGCAATGCATTTCTAATATAATGTCTTTGAAAATAGCTATGTATCTTATTCTTCCCATACCATAAGAAAGCATGCCAACCTAATTGAAGGTCATGTCCATCTAAAGTTAATAGTCTTTTATGCCTCAAATTAATCCATTCTTTCACCCATGTAAGTACTAATGCCTGATAATACAATTCCCAATCTGGCAACACAAAGTCCCCTCTTTTTTGGAATCTTGCAACATTTTCAGGCTTATTCTTGCTTTTTCCCCTACCCAAATGTATCTTAGTATTGTTTTATTTAATTCCTCAAAATATTTTTTCCCAGCTTTATTGGAATTGTTTGAAATAAATATAATAGTCTTGATAAAATATTCATTTTTATAATAGCTATTACTCCTATCAATGACAATTGCAAGTTTTTCCATTTCTCCAAATCTGATTTGATTTGTTGTATCAGTTTCATATAATTATCCTCTTTAATCGTTGTATATTTTGCTGTTAGTTGTATCCATGACTACTTTACTTAGTTAAGAAAGTTATGTGCATATCAATTTTTCCCATTAGCTCTCTTTTCTGTGTATCTGTAAGATTTTTAACTATATTTTTGTCTTTTCCTTGTTTATTTTCAATCCTGCAACTTCACCATATTCTTCTGTATTTTAAATTAACTTAGGTCTGGTTTCTAGTGGATCTTCTAATATAAAAACCAAATCATCTGCAAACGCCTGTAACTTATATTTCTCTTTTTTTATTTCCATACCTATTATTTCTTCATCTTATCTAATATTTCTAGTTAGCACTTCCAAGGTCAGTATAAATAGTAAAGGGGACAGTAGACATCCCTGTTTTGTGCGTTTTTTAAAAAAAGAGTTTTACAAAAAGAAGAAAAAAATTTACAAGTATTTCCCCATCCCCCCTCCCTTCCTTACCCTCCACCCCCCCCCGAACTTCCCAGAACAAAATACAGGGTATAACAATTAACAATCATATGCTAAACTAAGCTAATTAACTAAGGATTCCTATCCCCCCCCTTCACACTTTAACTCCCCTTTTACTTAACTAAATATAAATACTCTTAATTTTTCTATTCATTCATAAGCTATTTGATACTTTTTAGTCCGATATTTGTTTTGAATATAATCAATCCATCTTCTCCATTCCGATATATATCTTTCTTGTGAATGATCTTTCAAATATGCTGAAATCTTCGCCATTTCTGCCAGATTCGCTACTTTTAATATCCATTCTTCAATAGTAGGCAACTCTTCCTTCTTCCAATATTGTGCCACCAGAAGTCTAGCTGCAGTTATTAAATTTAAAATCAATTTAGTCTCTATAACTGTACAATCTGTGATTATACCCAGCAAAAACAATTGTGGAGTAAACTTTATCTTTTTTTAAAGAATATTTTGGATAATCCACCATATTTTAATCCAAAATGCTTTAACTTTTTTACAAGTCCACCATATATGATAATAAGTGGCATCTTCACAATCACATTTCCAACACTTAGATTGTAAATTTGGATACATACAAGCCAACTTTTTAGGATCTAAATGCCATCTATAGAACATTTTATAAAAATTTTCTCTTAAATTTTGTGCTTGCGTAAATTTTACATTTCTAACCCATATTTTTTCCCAAGTTTCCATCATTATTGGTTCCTGAATGTTTTGTGCCCATTTTATCATACAATCCTTAACTAATTCCATTTCTGAATCTATTTCTATCAATACATTATATAATCTTTTTATATGCATTTGACCTTGGTCTCTAATTTGTTTTACCAAATTTCCTCGTTCTGCATGATACCAATTCTCTGATCTTCTTTCCATCTAGCTTGCAACTGACCATACTGAAACCAGGTTTCAATTATTCTTTCTTCTTTTAATGCATTTAAAGATTTTAACTACAATACACCTCCTTCCATTTTAAGAAGCTCTTTATAAGTTCACCTCTTGCTTTTGTTCTACACTTATATTCTCTATCGCATGTCTGGGTATTGCCCATATAGGTATCTTATAATTTAACTTATATTGATACTTTTTCCAAACTCGTAACAAGGCATTCCTTAATATATGGCTTTTAAAGGTCTTATCCACCTTTTTATCATATAATAAGTAAGCATGCCAGCCATATAACAAATCATATCCTTCAATGTTCAATATTCTTTCTTCTGTTGAGTTAATTATTGTTAGGACAGCTGCTTCATAGTATAATCTTAGATTAGGCATTTTAAGGCCTCTTCTTTCACGTATATCTTGCATTATTTTTAACTTTATTCTCGGTCTTTTCCCTGCCCATACAAAATTATTAATACCCTTCTGCCATTCCCTCAAATTTTCATCTTTCTTGAGTATTGGAATCATTTGGAACAAAAATAGAAACCTAGGTAAAACATTCATTTTTATTGCTGCTATTCTTCCCAACAGAGATAATTGCAGTTTTCCCCAATTCTCCATCTCTTTCTGTATTTTTTGCCGTAACAATTCATAATTATTTTTATATAATTTTACATTTGAAGCTGTGATATATACCCCTAGATATTTAACCTTTTTTACTATTTCAAATCCTGTTAGTCTTTCTAGTTCTTCTTTTTACATTACCGTCATATTTTTAGTTATTATCTTTGTTTTTTGTTTATTTATTTTAAATCCAGACATTTGTCCATATTGGCTAATTATATCCATTAAACCTGTAGCTGATTGTACTGGTTGAGTTAAAGTAACAACCAAGTCATCTGCAAATGCTCTTAATCTATAATCATGATGTCTAATTTTAATTCCCTTTTTTTTATTTGACCCTCGTATTTTATTCAATAAAGGTTCCAAAGTTAAAATAAACAATAATGGTGATAGAGGGCATCCCTGTCTTGTTCCTTTTTCAATTTTAAAAGTTTCTGTTAAACCACCATTAATTATTATTTGTGCTGTTTGTCTCTGATATATTGCTCTAATAGATTGTGTAAAGTATTCTCCAAACTGCATCTTTTCTATTATTTTCAATAAAAATTTCCAATTCAATCGATCAAATGCCTTCTCCGCATCCAAAAAGATAAGCGCTGCAGGGACTTGGTTGTTCCTTTCCAAATATTCCAATAAGTTTACAATTTGTCTTACATTACATTTCATTTGTCTCCCGCTTATAAATCCAGATTGGTCATTATGAATCATTTGTTGCATGATTACCATTAACCTATTTGCTAATATTTTAGCAAAAATCTTATAATCAGTATTTAAAAACGATATTGGCCTATAATTCTTAGGTTGACTACGGTCTTGATCCTCCTTTGGAATCAATGAAATAAAAGCTGTTCTCCAAGAAGGGGGTACATCTCCTCCGGCTTGAATCTTACAAAATAGTTCCTTAAGTGGTTCTACCATTTCTAACTGCAAATTTTTATAATAAACAGCTGTCAGTCCATCTGTGCCTGGAACTTTACCCCCCTTTAACTGTTTAATTGCTAAAATAATTTCTTCCGAAGTTATTGGTTGGTTCAGTCCTTCCCTTTGCTCTGATGTAATTACAGGGATATTCTCCTCCTGTAAATATCTGTCTATATCTTTGCCTTGAATTGTATCACTAGCATATAACTTTGTATAGAATTCTAAAAAAGCTTTTTTAAACATATTTTGTTGATATACCTCTTTACCTTTGTATTCTATTTTTTCTATAGTACATAGCTTTTGTTTTTTCCTTAACAAGTAGGCGAACCATCTACCTGGTTTATTTGCATTACAAAAAGTGTTATGTTTAGCATATTGTAAGTTAGTTGCCACTTGGTCTGCCATCAACATATTAAACTGCCCTCACAACAAATTTATTGTTTCCTTTATTTTCTTATCTGTTGGATTTCTTATCTGTTGGATTTTCTTTTTTATTTCCTCTTCTAAGTCCCTCCATTTCTTTTCTTGTCTACGTCTATATTTATTATTCAAATATATTAAGGTTCCTCTCATATATGCTTTACTTGCATCCCAAACCATTTCCATAGGCGTACCCTTGGGCATATTCATAGCAAAAAATTCTTTCATTTGTTTTTTACATTCTTTCACATTTTCCTCATATCTAAACAAATTTTCATTTAGCCTCCAAGACTTTCTAGCTCCCTTTTCCTGCTCTAATTCCATCTACACCGGACTATGATCAGATAAAATTCTTGAACATATCTTTGTCTTCTTTACCCTAGAAAAGAAAGCATTAGTAATTAATATAAAATCAATCCTAGAAAAGGATTGATGTCTATCAGAAAAAAAAGTAAAATCCTTTTCTTCAACATTTCGTTCCCGCCTGAGATATCTCTCAGCTCCATATCATCCATTATATCAAAAAAAGATTTAGGCAATCTTGCATGATTTTGGGTATTTTGAAGTAATCCTTTTTTGTCTTTTTGGGTATCCAATACTCAATTCCAGTCACCCATTAATATACATGATTTATAATCCCATTGTATTATTTTGGTATGCAAAAGCTTATAAAATTTTTCTTGCTGTTGGTTAGGAGCATATACTCCAATTAAAAGTGTTTTCTTACCTTCTATTAGGAATTCAATTGCAATATATCTTCCTTGAGCATCTGCCTCAATTAATTTGGCTGTTAAAACTGTCTTTAGGTATATAACTATACCATTTTTCTTCTCTGGAGCAGATGCAACAAAATGTGTCCCTAATCTTGAATTTATCAAATATTTTTGATCTGTCTCTCTAATATGTGTTTCTTGTAAGCAAATTACATCGTTTTTAAACTGTTTCAAATAATGAAATATTTTCTTTCTCTTTTGTGGTGAATTTAAACCATTGACATTCCAGGTCAAAAATTTAGTTTCCATTCTTGGCACCTTGAAGCTTTAAGAGCGCCAGCTGAAGATCCTCCTGCACCTTTCTCTTCGGCCTTGCTCCTCCCACTGCTTCTGTTTTTGTAGCTTCTTGAGCTTTCATTTGGGTTTACTGTAACTTTAAATCTTGTTCTTTTTGCTTTGCTGCAGCGTGAGTCTGCCTTTGATCTTTTGGTTCTTCTCTTTTTTCTGCTACTTCCAAAGGTTGATCAGTACCAAAAAATTGCAATAAATCTTCTTCAATAAGCGAGGTCTCTCCTGCAGCTTGTGGCTGTTTACTTTCCTTCTGTCCCTGTATCGCCAGTTCTTCTTTTCTTCTCCTCATTTCCTGAGATGGTTGGCATCCAGTCTTTAATACGTTAGTATAAAAATCTCTTGCCTTCCAAATTGTGTCAAGACGATACCTTTCTCCCATATAATTCACCACCAATCCAGCTGGAACATCCCATCTAAACTGAATCTGTCGATTTCTAAGTTCATCCACCAAAAAAGCAAACTGCTTTCTGCTTCTCAACATTTTTGGGGGGATTTCTTTCAGCACTAAAACCTCTTGTCCTGCAATTTGAAGTTTATTTTTATAGAAAGCTTGTAAAATTTCATTTTGGGTCCTCCTCGTTGTAAAGTAAATCACAATGTCTCTTGGCAATTGATTCTGTCTAGCAAATCAGGAATTAACACGATATATTTTGTCAATTTGCAATGAGAGATCTGCTTGTTGCTCCCCAGTTATCTTTGCAAAAGCCTCTGCAAAGGTCTCTCTCAAGTTCTCTCGATTGTGTTCTCTCAGACCTCTTACTCTCAGGGCAAATTCCATCGCTCTATATTGTAACATCACCACTTCATCGTCTGCCCTATCCACCTTAGTCTGAACTTGATCCATTTTATTTTCCAAATTCAGATTGGACTGATTAATTTCTTCTACTCTTTCATCCAACAATTCAATGTGTTTTGCCAGACGCTGAAGCCATTACTATATCTTCTCTTATTTCCTTATTCTGAATTTCTATGACTTCTTTAAATTCAGCCATCTCTTCAGACACTCCCTTAATTTTCCTCTCTAAAAAAGAAGTTTGTTGCTTCAAAGCCTCCTGCAGAGATTCCTGTAAAACTTCCAAGTCAATATTTGTGGGTTTGAAGTAGACAAAGATTCTAGTTTTGATGGTTGTGCTGGCGATCCTCCAGTACTTTTAAAGCCAGATTTTATCTGTTTAGAAGCCATTTTTAGCTTTCAATTTATACTTCCTACAGCAACCAAATCAATAAATCCAAATGTTTTAAAATCTTTTTTAAGTATTATAGTTTATTTAAAGTCCAAACTGTAGTCTTTCCATTTTAAATCTTTCTTTCTTTGTTGTAGAACCCAGTAATCTTAAACAGCCTTAGAAGCGCTAATGATGTTAACTATCACTTTCACTATAACTTTCACTTTTACGCCCTGTTACAGTTCAGGCGCCATTTTTGCTTTCATTTTAAAAGTCTTAGAAGGAAGAAGTATAGACACAGAGTTAAAGTTCAGTACTTGCAGTTGCTAGGACTCCTGTTTTTGTTCTGCCTGCTTTAAGCTTATTTTGAATCTGAATGTTGATTGCAGGGATGGTCGCGGTGTCTTTTTCTGTTTGAAGCAGAAAAGCCTCGGATTCGGAGCTCAGTCGAACTACCAGGGAGCTCTCACCCTCCAAGCCCCAGAATTGCTCCTAGGGCTTTTGGGGAGCTCTACCTTTGTCCGGCTGCTCACCTTCCTTTCTTCTCCTGAGGGGAAGGTTTCCAAGCTGCCAGACAGCTGATTTGCACTGTCTTGGAGGTTTTAATGAAATCGCGGGGCTGACGATCCAAAAGGAGCGTCTGTCAATGCCTGCGGTGCCACCAGAAGTCCCCTTTTGTGCCTTTTTTTTATATCAAAATTCTCTGTCATGCCCCCATTTACCATCACCTTAGCTGATTATTTCTGATATATTGCTTTGATTATATTAATAAATCTCTCCCCAAAATCCATGAATTTTAATTGTAATAATATAAATTGCCAATTAACATTATCAAATGCTTTCTGTGTGTCTAGAAAGATCAACGCCATTTGTTTTCCAGGATGTGTTTCATAATAGTCCAATGTGTTTAAAATCATTTTGTATTGTTTTTAATCTGCCTCTTTGGCAGAAATACGTTCTGATTTACATGTATAAATTCATTCAAAAATATTTTTAATCTTTCTGCTATTATTGAAGCATATATTTTATAGTCTGCATTCAATAAGGATATTGGCCTATAATTTTTTATCTTCATTAAATCTGAATCGTCTTTCAGTATAAGAATAATATTTGCTTCCATCCATGAACTTGGTACTTTTGCTTCTAGCAGAACTTCTTTATAAACTTCCATATAACTGGGCATAATGTATCTTGTAAATGTTTATAAAATTCTGCCAGTAACCCACCTGGCCCTGGCGTTTTATTATTCTTTTGTCTCTTAATTGCTTCTGTCAATTCCATCATAGTTATTCATTCATTCAACATAGCCTTAACTGTTTTGGGTACTTTAGGAAGTTCAGATGGTTCCAAATATTGTTTTATTCTATTTTCTGGGGTTTTCTCCTGGTCATACAGTTTTCCATAATACTCTTGAATTATTTTTTTTAATCCTCATTTTGGTAATAAAGAGTCCCTTTCTCATCTATTAGTCAATGCATCAGGTTTTTTTCCTTCTCTTTTTCCAGTTTATATGCCAACCATTTTCCTAGTTTATTCACATTTTCAAAAAAGTTCTGTTTCACACTTTTGATTTTTTGTGCCAGTTCTTCTTTTTCCAATAAGTTCAATTTATGTTTTATTAAGTCCATTTGATTTTTTCAAATCTTTTTTTGTGGTTCTTTCTGTAATTCTAATTCTAATTTTTTATGTTCTTCTAATATTTTTTTATTTTGTTTCTTCTTATTATTTTTCTTTCCCATGTTATGGCTAATTCCCTCGTATACACATTAGCGGTAGCCCATACAGTTTGCAGGGAGGTCTCTTCTTTCCTGTTCTCTTTAAAAAAAAAAAAGTCCAATTCTTTCCCCATGATTTATATAAATTCCTTGTCTTGCAATATTGCTTGGTTCAAGGTCCATCTCAATTTTCTCTTTTGTCCTTTCCATATAACTTTTACTGGATTGTGATCTGCCCAAACATTTGATTCTATTTCTATCTCTTACACACATGCTTTCAATTCTGATGACATCCATACCATATCTATCCTTGACCAGGTACTACTTTAAGCCCTGCTACACCATAATCTAACAATTTGTATCTAACAAACTGTTGCAAACAATTCCCAATATAGGGTAGACTTCTTCAGTGTCAATCTTACCAACTTTGCATATACATTTGGAAGACTGGCTGGTTGTTAACAAGGATATTTTCGAAGAGGTGGAGCTGATGTCGTGACAGTACGACGGACGATCCTGTAGCTCCAGGATCGCCGTCAATATCTTCATTGCTGGACGGTCCTGTTTGGACCTCACTGACCCGTAGAGACAGTGATAGAGGAGGGCACATCCTGTTGATCCCAGGGGCATTGCAAAGTCCCTGGTTGATCCAAGAGAAGCCCTTTTTTCTGGCAATGAAGAGGCAGCCATTAAGCTGCTGAAGTTGGGACAGCTCCGGAACAGAAGAGATTGAGAGAAAGTGTGTCGGCTTGGTGAGAGACCTTTTAAATAGACTATTTGAAAGAATGCCCTGAGGTGGAAAGATAATTAAAATTGAAGACATAAGAAGTTAAGCGGTGGAATTAAGCCTGAGTCTAAGGTAGTTTTTCCTATTTTTCAATTTACTTCTACTTGTGGATGTTTGTGGACAATTTTATTCTTTAACCTGGACTGGATTGGATTGGACTGGAGATCTCCATCTTATTTACTTAATTACTAAATTTTTAGTGCCTTTTTATCACAAATTCTCTCTGGTTTTACACTGAAATGATGCTAGAAAGAAATATAACGATGATGGAATTAACTGAAGCCCTTAAAAAACAAAAGAATGGGAAGGCACCAGGCCCGGATGGATTACCAGCAGAATGTTACAAAACATTACAGGAATTATTGAATCTCTCATTGTTAGAAGTCATGAATGTGACTTACCCAAGTCATGGTCAGAAGCATATATTACACTTGTCCCAAAAGAGGATAACGACCCACAACAAATTAAAAAGTATAGGCCTATTTCCCTGCTAAATTCAGACTATAAAATCTTCACTTCAATATTGGCAGAAAGACTTAAAAGATATTTAAATAATTTCATACACTCCAATCAAAATGGGTTTCTGCCAAAAAGACAGATTAAAGACAATATGAGAATAATCCTGGATACATTGGAATATTATGAGGCACATCCTGAAAAGCAAATGGCTTTGATATTTTTAGATGCTCAGAAAGCCTTTGATAATGTGAACTGGAGATTTATGTTATAACAGCTGGAACAGATGGGCTTTGGTAGAAAATTTATTCAAGCCATAGAAGCCATATATTACAAACAAACAGCAATAGTAATGATAAATGGAGAATTGACAGAGTCTATTGAAATAAAAAAAGTTACAAGACAAGGTTGTCCACTGTCACCTTTATTATTTGTATTAACATTAGAAGTGCTAAATGGAAATATTAAAGACATAAAGACATAAAGGGAATGAAGATTCAAAAGGAAGAATACAAATTGCAAGCATTTGCTGATGGCCTGGTTTTTATTCTTGAAGATCCATTAGAATCAACAACTAAATTGATAGACAAAATAGGAGAATATGGAAAAGTAGCTGGTTTGAAAATAAATAAAGACAAAACGAAGATCTTGACAAAAAATATGTTAATAAAACAAAAAGAAGAACTGGCGGAAATATCAAAGATGCAGGTCACAAATAAGGTTAAATACTTGGGAATATATCTGACAGCAAGATGCAGTGCATTCAAAGAGAATAACTATAATAAACTTAAGCAAAGGATAGTGACAGTTATGGCAAAGTGGGAAAATTTACAACTGTCATTGATAGGGAGATTATCAACGATTAAGATGAACATATTGCCTAGAATCCTATACTTGTTCCAGACAATTCCAATCAGACTGGGGAAAGATTATTTTGAAGATTTGAATAAAATAGTGCTGAAATATATTTGGCATGGTAAAAAAGCGAGGATAAAACTAAAATTGTTGCAAGATGCCAGAATACGAGGAAGTTTTGGCTTGCCTAATTGGGAACTATACTATCAAGCTACAAATTTGATGTGGATTAAGGAATGGATAAGAAATGCCAGATTATTGATCTTAGAAAGGCATGATTTGTTATTGGGTTGGAATGCCTTTTTATGGTACAAGGAAACAAAAACACAGGGGTATTTTAGAAGACATTTCATACAAGAGGCTTTGCTATTAAACTGGGAGAAGGTAAAAAAACAACATTATTTAAAAATTCCAGTCTGGTTATCATCTATTGAAGCATTCTCACATTCAATAACATTTAGAAAGGAACAAATTATTAGATATAGTGAATTATTGAATGAAAAGGGTGAACTTAAATCTTTGCAAGAATTAGAAGTACAAGGTATAAAGATTAATTGGTTTTCTTATTTGCAAATACAGTCTAGACATGATAAAGATTATAAGACAGAAGAATTTTATAACAATTTGACTAGTCTAGATAAAATCTTAACAGGTACTGATGAAAACATAATTAAAAAATTGTATGGATATTTATTAGAGGTTAAATTGGAAGATGAACAAGTAAAGAAACAATGATTGCTTGGGGGAAAAATTTGGACATGGAATTGTCTTAGAGAAATGGCAAAAATTGTGATCGCAAAATTATAAAATAACAATGTCAATTGCATATAAAGAAAATTTGTATAAGATGTTTTACAGGTGGCACCTACCCCCAACGAGAATTGCTATAATGTTCAAGAATAAATCTGAAAAATGTTGGAAATGTCATCAGATACTGGGTTCATATTACCATATGTGGTGGACGTGTGCAGAAGCCAAAAGATATTGGACTAAAATCCACACATGGGTGGAAAAAATGACACAAAAACACATAGACTTTAAACCAGAGATTTTTTTATTGGGGATTGTACCTGAAATATACAATAGAGAATTTAGATATTTGATTGTGAATGTATTAACAGCGGCTAGAATTGTGTTTGCTAAAAATTGGAAAAATGAGAAAATGCCAACGCAAGACGAAGTTATTAAGAAAATAATGGAATGTGCAGAAATAAGTAAATTGACATTTGAAATTAGAGAACAAGAAGATAAACAATATTATAAGATATGAGATCTATTTTACCAATGGTTAGATAAAAAGACATGGAAATGAAATATGATAGAGGTTTCTTCTAATGCAAGAAATGTAGAATTATATAAAACATAATATAAAGATGTACTGTTATTGGGATGATTTAGGAGAATGAATGGCATAATATAAATTAACTCAAATCTTAGAGTATTTTGTATGAAATGAGGGAAGAAACAGCCATAGTTAAATATATGATTAATGAGGATAATAATATATGGATATATATGAATAGAGTGAAGATGCACAAAAGATTTGTAACCAACTGATACACTGTTTGTATTTGCATTGAAGATGGTTTTTATTTGTTTTTTATATTTGTTTAAAAATATTTTTTTTGTCCAAAAAACAAACAAACAAAAAACAAGGATATTCTCCATGACTAGACTTCTGAGAAAGAAATGGTGAACTGAATACATATTCATGAAAAATGGAGCTCATTACCACAGTGAAATGAAGGGTAAGAGAATAGATCGGCTCTTTGTAATTTCCTGTCTGGACAAGCAGTTAAAAAACAGCACAACTTTTCTCAAAATCTGTTCCTGAAAATAGAATCAAAGTTATCATCAAATCCAAGAATAATAGAAACATTCATCTGAAACAGCTGTATATTCCTTAGCCAAACAAATGCATTGGAGGTTATTTTTTTTCTTTCTAAAGTGGCTTACCTAGGACAAAACATTGTACTGCTTCTATTCAGATAAGGTAGCTAGCATTTACCTTGCCAATTATGAAGTCTTATGTAGGAAGAAATCCTGCATTTAACAAGATTTAAGATGGATAATTAAAAAATATATTCAAAATTAATTACACTGGTGCTTGACAATGTATTCATTTCCATTAATGCTATCCTTTAAAAAAAAAAAATCTATTCCATAGTTCTCCTATCTGGTCCTTCCTGTGACTCCACAAATTTTAACCCTGCTGAATGGGAATCAACAGCAACATTTTCTTTAACAATGTCACATGATACCTGTGACTGGGAAAACAGGTGTCAGGGACAATTTGTTCTTTAGGAACAAAGCCTTTAAAAACATTGATGAATTCAGAGACTGGGTTACTGTATGGGATGCTAAATGGACTCGTTGTTCAAACTTTTAGAAATTACAAAATGCATTTCTTGAAACAGAAGGCATGTTCTGAAAAATGGCATTGTAGCCATTGCCTCAGAGGGCCAGCTGGCTCTGGTATCCTGGAGAATATAAACATTAAAGGGTTATCTTCTTCTTCAAAAATTCATGATTCCCAGATTGAGTATTGCTGTCTACTAGCAAAATCTGATTTCTCAAATCAAGAATGACTTTGTCTTTGAGATTCAGATGTTTCCTGAATATCAGTCAAGGTCAAATTCAGAATAGGATGCAGAAAAAGCCCCAGTTCTTTTTTGGATACCTTATCAATTACATAAAAAGTAAAAGTTGGTGAAACAAGATCAACTAAATATCCAATTTCTTATAGTATTTTCTAGTCAAAATTTGAGAGATAAGCTATAGTTCTTTAAAAAGGATTTATGCGAAATATAAAAATAAAACTAGATAATTATCCAAAATTTAAGGTTGGTTAGTCCCTACCCTTCCTGAAAATAAATAATCAAGACAAATTGGAATTTCAAGCCATGTCTTAAGTTAAGCCTCATCAACAATCAATCAACTGACAATATGGAAGAGCTAGAAGAAGCCCACTGCACCCCTCAAAAGCCAGGCTGGATTGTCAAATCCAACAACAAACCTCCTAGAGTTGTTTGAATTAATTAATTAATTAATTAATTAATTAATTAAATACTGTTTTCATCTCTGTCTGTCTGTCTGTCTCTCTCCATCCTATTTTATATTCTTATCCTAATTCTCTCTGTGATTGAAGATGTTACATTCTTAGATTCTCAGATCTACTTTATCGTGCATTAGTTTAGTCTGAAAAAGACTTTAAACCAGACAAATTGTTTTTAGTTAGTTACACCAGCATAAAAAAAAATTAGGTATCAGCCTCATATGTTTTAAAAAGAAAAAATCCTGGTAACAATAAATCTACAGTTAACTACCTTAAAAACATTTTGGGAGGAGAGCCATGTTAATCTATGGTGGCAAAAAATCTAGAGTCTTTCCAACTACTGGTAGTACCCTTTCCAGCTATCAGATCTAGAAATGAACTGCAGCTTAGCTTTCCAGAAAACAATTTAGAAATACTATTTGATTTCAAAACATAGAAATATTACTGTTATGCTATATCTTTTCCCCCCAGAAAATTATTGTGTTAAGGCTATTCTTCGTTCAATATTTTAATTCTAATATATATTATTTCATTTAGAATATGTGATTACAAAATGTAGATTAACCCTCATTTAGTCAAATTTGAATTTTCTGAATGGGACCTTTATTTATTATTTATTAATTTTATTTATTATTTTTATTTCTATACCGCCCTTCTCCCGAAGGACTCAGGGTGGTGTACAGCCTAATTAAAAACACAAAGACAGACAAAATTTAAAAATAATTAAAATTATTAAATAATAGGCCCAATTTATAAAACCCCAAATTTAAAATCCCATTTAAAACCAATTAAAATCTTTACATTGATAGCCCAGCCTGGCGGAACAACATGGTTTTGAGGGCACAGTGAAACACACGGAGATCAGAGATTTTACGAATTTCTGGGGGCAGATCATTCCAAAGGGCAGGGGCTCCCACAGAGAAGGCCCTCCCCCTGGGTGTCACCAGCCGACATAATTTGGCTGATGGCACCCTGAGGAGACCCTCTCTGTGGGAGCAAACTGGCCGGTGGGAGGCTACTGGTGGCAGAAGACGGTCTCGAAGGTATCCAGGTCCAATGCCATGGAGCGCTTTAAAGGTGGTAACCAACACCTTGAATCGCACCCGGAAGACCACTGGGAGCCAGTGCAGCTCGCGCAGGAGGGGTGTCATGTAGGCACAACGAGTTGCGCCCATAACCACCCATGTTGGATCCTTATCCTACGGTTGGGTAGATAATATGTACTGTTACTTTAACTGCTACAAGATGACTATTTGATTAAGTGGTTAAAACAGAGATAAAAGAAAGGCAGGAAGCTCATTCACTCCTGCTCACTCTTGCTCATGATTTACTGCTAGAGATATTGTGATGGTGTTACGGAACTAGAACTGTAAGCAAACTTTGTTTTGTATTGAAAGTGTTATCTTTGTTTATGAGAAGCCAAGTTTGTTTGTTTTACAACAAGTAAAGACTATTTATTTTTCTAACAACGTTCAGAGTCTGAGAGTATCTGTGTTGCAACACTGTCTGGTCCATTGCTCTACTCTGCAGAGGGCAGTTTACCCTCAACACTGGTTATGGGCCCAGTGCCAGAGTGTGTGTACCAGTTACAGCAATAAGAGAGTTGCAGCACACATTATTGCTCCAGACGTTCTGATACGTACTTAATATCCTGGTGAGAATGGCACAAGGTCAAGCTCCAGCTCCCAACTTATCGCTGGTTACCCGGCTGGATGGCACCAACTGCAAATCCTGGTCCACCAAGTGCAAAGAAGGGCTATGGGATGTAGTGCAGAATCCACCAGATGTGACCTCCTGGAATGCTGACGATGCTGAGGATGCCAGGAAGATAGCCAAGTTCCAGAGGAAGAATGAGAGTGCATTGTGTATTATTGGTTTGTCTCTAGATGATACCCAGGTTGTTCATATCGAGGGTGAACAGTCTGCTGCAAAATGCTGGGGAAATTTGAAACGTCTTTATGTTTGTGACACTGTAGGGGCGCAAATTAACATTACACGAAAGTTGTTTCGCACAAGACTCCTTAAGGGTGGTGACATGTTAACACACCTGAATTGCATAAAAAGCATTTTTCAAGAGCTACATCAGAAGGAGGTGGTTTTTTCTGAGCAACAACAGGTTTATATACTGTTATCATTGCTAGATGAGAGCTACGACGACGTAGTAACATCATTTGAAGTTCTCACACAGCAGGAACTAACTTTGGCCAATGTAACCTCACAACTACTAGAAGAGGCCAGAAGGAGAGAAGAAAGAAAACAACTAAGGGAAGAACCTGAGTCAATTAATGTAAATGTAAAGGCAAATAACCATGTATATGCTGTAAAACATTGTTTTAATTGTGGCAAGAAGGGTCATATAGCCAAGTTTTGCAGAAGGCTGAAACCAAAAACCATGGTTAAAGATAAAAAACAATGTAATGTAGCTATGTCTGATAAGAAAACGGTTAACCACGATTCGTGGGTTATTGATAGCGGGTCATTGCTATGCATTGTCAGAACACAAAACTATTTTGTGAAAATGTTGCCTAGTAATAATAAGGTTTCTTTAGCAAATGGGTGGAAGCTAAAGGCATGTGGTGAGGGAATGGCAATATGTCCATATGTAAAAGAAAAAATGCATATGTTATATGTTCCAAATCTAAACTTTAATTTGATTTCGGTTAGAGTATTGGTTAAGCTAGGATATACAGTAACATTTAGAACCAATGATTGTTTAATTGAAAAAGGTGAAATCAAGATTATTGGAAAACTGAAAGATGGTTTATATGTATTATCTGGTAACCATGTTACAAATGTTGTATACTCAAATGTCAAACCACATGATGAATGTGTTCACTTGCTTCACAGGCGTATGGGGCATATCAGTTTTAAGATGTTACAGAAAACTGTAAAATTAGTTGATGGGTTGAAGCTGAAACCATGTAACCAGTATTTAAATTGCAATATTTGTAATCAGCAGAAAAGTAGAACAATCCCTGCTAATAGGTTTGACGGGTTTAAAACAAAGAGACCACTGGAAGTGGTATTTGCTGATTTAATAGGGCCAATGAAGGCTAGTTTAGGGGGTGCGTGCTATGTTCTCAGTATACTTGACCATTATTCCAGGTATGGTTTTTGCTACCTATTGAAGTCTAAGGTAGATACTTTTCGGTATTTTGTTCAATGGATTAAGTTTGTGGAGAGAAAAACAAATCAAAAAATAGTTACCATTGTAACTGACAATGGTACTGAGTTTGTCAACACAAGGTTTAAATCAGTGTTAGCTAATGCTGGTATAAAGCACAAATGTTCAGCCCCATATCGACCACAGCATAACTCATATGTTGAAAGGAGAGGACAAACTCTACAAGCAATGATGAGATCAATGTTAGCTGATGCAGGTTTACTGGCTAATTTATGGGGAGAAGCCATTATGTGTGCAAATACACTTTTAAACAACACCATAAATACAACCACTAACAAAATTCCATATACCGTATGGCATGGAAGGAAGCCAGATTTGAGTTGCATACACACATTTGGATCACCTGCATGGGTACATACTCCAGCGCAGTTAAGGCGTAAGGGCCAAAGTAGGGCACAACAATTAATATTTGTTGGTTATAATTCAAACCACAGGCCCTACAGATTTTGGGTAAAAGGAACAGCAACGGTAGTTAACAGTGCAAATGCTAGATTTATGGAGCATGTAGGGTGGAATAAATTAGGTACTGAAAATGAGGTTATCATTGAAACTCAGACTGAAGTTACCAATGAAATGCCAGAGAGCCAGAGCGAAGAGGTAGAGAAAGACATAGTACAGGAAGAGGTAAAGGTGGATGTATGTAACCACTTATGCAGATGCTAGTTTCGCAACAGATGTGAATACAAGAAACTCAACCTCAGGAATCACTGTATTTCTGGGGAAATCTTTGATATGGTGGTGTTCAATAAGACAGAAGCATTTAAGTATGTCTACAATGGAAGCAGAGTTTTCTTGTTTATCTTTGTTATGTACGGATTTGATCAGTATTAAGCAGCTGATGCTAGATTTAGGAATAGATATACAAGATCCTATAATAGTATACGAAGATAATCAGGCAGTGATAAAAATGGTGACAAATATAGCTGTAAAGACTAGAACAAAACATACAGATCTTCGATATCTCAATGTAAGAGAATGTATAAAGAACAAAATGATAGAACTTGTATATTGTGCATCAGAGGACAATGTGGCTGATCATTTCACAAAAGCACAGGGAAATAGGAAACATATAGATACATGTGAACAGTATGGTTTAAGATTGTAAATATATTAGTCTACCCAAAGGGAAGAATGTTGGATCCTTATCCTACAGTTGGGTAGATAATATGTACTGTTACTTTAACTGCTACAAGATGACTAATTGATTAAGTGGTTAAAACAGAAATAAAAGGAAGGCAGGAAGCTCATTCACTCCTGCTCACTCCTGCTCATGAATTACTGCTAGAGATACTGTGACGGTGTTATGGAACTAGAACTGTAAGCAAACTTTGTTTTGTATAGAAAGTGTTATCTTTGTTTATGAGAAGCCAAGTTTGTTTGTTTTACAACAAGTAAAGACTATTTATTTTTCTAACAACGTTCGGAGTCTGAGAGTATCTGTGTTGCAACGCTGTCTGGTCCATCGCTTTACTCTGCAGAGGGCAGTTTACCCTCAACAACCCGCACGGCCGCATTCTGGACCAGTTGGAGCCTCCGGGTGCTTTTCAAGGGGAGCCCCATGTAGAGAGCATTACAGTAGTCCAGTCGAGAGGTGACAAGGGCGTGAGTGACTGTGCGCAAGGCGTCGCGGTCCAGAAAGGGCCGCAACTGGTGGATCAGGCGAACCTGATAAAAAGCCCCCCTGGCCACGGCTGTCATATGTTCTTCTAAAGACAGCCGTGCGTCCAGGAGGACGCCCAGATTGCGGGCCCTCTCTGTGGGGGGTAAAGACTCACCCTCAATAGTCAGGGATGGCACCAGCTGACTATATCACGATGCCAGGAACCACAGCCACTCGGTCTTGGAGGGGTTGAGTCTGAGCCTATTTCTCCCCATCCAGAACCGCATGGCCTCCAGGCAGCGAGACATCACATCAAGGGCATCGTTGGGGTGGTCTGGGGTGGAGATGTACAGCTGAGTATCATCAGTGTACAGATGGACTCTCACCCCAAAACCATGGATGATCTCACCCAGCGGCTTCACATAAATGTTGAACAGAAGAGGCGAGAGGACCGACCCGTGCGGCACTCCCCATGCAAGGCGCCTCGAAGTCGACCTCTGCCCCCCTGTCAACATGAACTGCGAGTGGTCGGAGAGGAAGGAGGAGAACCACCGCAAAACGGTTCCCCCTATTCCTAACCCCTCAACCGCTGCAGCATGATACCATGGTCGATGGTATCAAAAGCTGCTGAGAGATTTAACAGGACCAGGACAGAGGAGCAACCCCTGTCCTGAGCCCTCCAGAGATCATCCACCAACGTGACCAATGCTGTTTCTGTGCTGTACCCCTGACTGAAGCCCGACTGGTACGGGTCCAGATAGATAGCTTCATCCAGGTGCCCAGGCAGTTGTCGTGCCACCACACTCTCAACAACCTTCGCCACAAAACGAAGGTTGGAGACGGGACGGTAGTTGGCTAATTCAGCCGGGTCCAGGGAAGGCTTCTTGAGGAGGGGCCTCACCACCGCCTCTTTCAAGACAGCGGGAAAGGCACCCTCACTCAGAGAAGCACTTATAATCCCCTGGAGCCAGCCTCGTGTAACCTCCCGGGAGGCCAGTACCAACCAGGAGGGACACGGGTCCAATAAACATGTGGCAGCACTAATCCTACCCAGAACCCTGTCCACATCCTTGGGAGCCACAGGATCAAACTCCTCCCAGATAATATTCTCAAGACCTACCCTTGTCTCCTCCCCTGGACTCACCCAGTCGGAGTCCAAGCCTTCTATTACACACTTTAGAGCAGAAGTTGACAATTTTTTTTAAAAAAAAATTCTCTTGTTTTTTTTTAAATGTTTATTTTGATGAAATTGGTGAATGTGGTCCTACTGGTATTGTTTTCTATTACAGAACTTTTTATTATTTTGGAGGGGGGATTTGTATTTAATAAAACAACAGGAGAAAATAAGGGGGGAAAAACAAAAAATAATGCAAATGCAACAGGATAAATTGTATATATAAGGGCTTGCCTTGAAGAATATCCAGAAACTTCAACTGCTGCAAAACTGATGCAAAATATGACAGCACAGGCATTCCTCATACAACACACATTATACTTCTGCTCCTTGAGCTGTATTGGTTGCCACTAAGTTTCTGGGTTTAATTCAAGGTACTGGCTTTGGTTTTTAAGGAATGGCATGGGACCAGGTTATTTCAGAGACTTCTCCCCAATTGCATCCTGTCTCACCAGAGCTAGTAGCCATGGCATGCTACAGTTCTATCATTTAGGGAGTTACGTTGTATGGATTCAGATGATAGGACATTTTGACAGTGGCACCTTCGTTGTAGATTATCCTGTCCCTGAGGTTAGGTTAGCATCATTGCTTCTGTTGTGGCACGTCAGTGGCCTGTGCACTTAGTAGCTGATTCCGACAGCGAGGAGGCTGGTGTGGTGATGTGCCAGCAGCCTGTGCAGCTGGCACTCGATTCAGACAATGAGGAGGCTGGAGAAGATGTGGTGCCAGAGGCAGGGATTCAGCCAGGGCCTTCAGAACCTCCAGAAGCTCCCATAAATGAAGAGGAAGAAGAAGAGGAGCCTCTTCTCGATGCACGAGCACGCAGAGCTGTGAAAAGACAGGAGTGGCTCCTCAGGAGGAGGTCTCCTCGAGAGTAAGGCTTGGGGCTAATTGGCCACTCCCCTGGCCTATTTAAGGACTGAGGCAATTTGCAGGAAACAACTTCATTCAAATTCCTTCGCGTCTTGATTACAGAAAACGTTTGATTTGGCTCTTGTTTCTCTCTTATCATTTTTCGTGCAAATTGCTTCTGGGCATTCTGCCAACCATAGTAAGATTATGGTTATCTGAAATACTGTGCCTCAGAACTGAGTTATTATTCTTTGAATTCTTGTCAGCTGTTAATGAAGTTAAATTAACAGCCCTTGTTCAGAAAAGACTGATTTATTGTACTTGTGTTCGAACAACTACTAAGAAAGCTCATTAGTAGTCTTAAATTAGTAAATTAAGGTTTGTACGGACTTTGTGTGTGCTGCGTTCTTTGGGGTCCGTAGCTGGGGCAGAACAGCTTCTGACTTTCTGAACATTCCCCAAAATCTGGTTGTGCCATCATGCTTGGGAACCTCAGGGAACTGGCAAACTAGTGAAGTGGCTCCATTATAATTGACATTCCTTTGCCTATTTATTTAGCTGCATTTTAGAGTTTTCAATGCTTTAAATAATAATTATTATGTATTAGGGAGTGTGATGGCTCAGCGGTTAGAGACCTTGAGTTTGTCAGCAGGAAAGCTGACAGCCTGGGTTCAAGACCTGAGCTGTGTGCAATAGGGTCAGCTCCCATTACTTGCCCAGTTCCTGCTCATCTAGCAGTTTGAAAGCATGAAAATGCAAGTCGATTAATACGTACCACTTCAGCGGGAAGGTAACAGCATTCCATGTGCCTCTGTCATATAGCCATCCTGGCCATGTGACCATGGAAATTGTCTCCTTGATCAAGAAACAGAGATGAGCACCATGCCCTAGAGTTGGATATTACTGACAGGGAAATCTTTACTTTTTAATTTATGTATTATTGTTTTTTTTTAACTTTGTTGTATATTTTGTGAGATGGATGATTATGTAAATTTGAAAAATAAAAAAAATTAATGTACATATACGTATGTATACACGTATCTGTATCTAGGTATCTAATTGAAACTTTATATGTGTATACATGAGTATTTACACATATAATAAGTTTCAACTAGAAATAACCATATTTCATTGTAACAAAATTATGCAGATTTCCGGTCTGCTGCCCCGGCGCTACAGTCGGGGCTATGGCAGGTTCTAACGAGCCCACGGAAATCCCGACTGACAAACCACCGATCGATTGGTCTTCGGACCGACCCTGTCTTGTAGGAATAGAGGGAGACAAGGAGCACCTCAGAAGGCTTAGAGGAACAGGCAAGTTCCTCAGAAGCCAGAGGGAATCCTCGAAGTCGGCGGTGGGAGTAGGCAGCCATGGCGGCTGCCACAAAGCCGCGGCGGACCGTAAAAAGAATGTGCAGGAGAGAAGAGGAAAGGAAGAGCTTTTTGAAGCCGGGTGAGTGACACCAACCCAGGCAAGAAACAACGGAATTGTATTTTAAAAAAAAATAATAACCCAAAATTTAAAAAGTGGCTACAGAGCTTTGGGGCTTGAAAATTTGACACGGAATAATTAATTGGAAATAAATGACCCATGTTAGAATTTTTTAGTATAATTGATTTGGAAGAATTGGCTTTTAATGAATTAGAAAATTGGATTTTATTTTCCCTATTTTTCTAATTGGAATGGATTGGAGAAACGTTTTTTTTTGCTTTTTTTCTTGGGAGTCAACAACTTTGGAAAGTTAATGAAGAAAGGCAGATGAATGGCTACATTACAGCTATGGAGTCTGCAGTGACTAAGTGGAATGTGGATTAAAGAGACTTCCCTTCTATTTGGAAAAGTTGGTTATCACCTTTAAAGCGCTCCATGGCATAGGGCCTAGCTATCTTCGAGACCGCCTGCTGCCACCGACGACCTCCCATTGACCCGTGCGCTCCCACAGAGAGGGTCTCCTCGGGGTGCCATCAGCCAAACAGTGCAGGCTGGTGACCCTCAGGGGGAGGGCCTTCTCTGTGGGGGCACTACCCTCTGGAATCAATTGCCTCCAAAGATAAGGAGAATCCAAGACCTCAGTGCCTTCCGCCGTGCCCTTAAAACCTTCCTTTTCCAGCAAGCCGGGCTGGCCTAATTTTTTAAGTGTTTTTAAGTGTTTTGTTTATTGTTTTTAATTAATGGGGCCAAATTTATATATATATATATTAACTGTATTTTAATATTTGTACTTGATGTTTTTACTTGGCTGTTCACCGCCCTGAGTCCTCAAGGAGAAGGGCGGTATACAAATTCAAAATAAAATAAAAAATAAAAATAAATATGGAGCAGATGTTACAAAGCATTAAAGTGACATATAGAGTTTTCAACTTGGATACATGGATTTTTAAGTGGGATATTTATGGACAGACAGGAAAAGGAAGAAATAAAACAGATAAAATTGAAATGTAATGTTTAAAAACTTAAATTTATATAGATTTTAATTGTTTTTAATATTTGTATTTCATGTTTTTAATTCTGGCTGTGCACCGCCCTGAGTCCTCAGGGAGAAGGGTGGTATATAAATTGAAAAATAAAATAAAATAAATAAATAAATAAATAAATATATAAAAGATTTTTGAATAAAAATAGGAGGGCCTCTGGAGTAACAAATCCCAAGAAAAAAATTTTTGGTTGTAATATGTATTAACCTTAATTGAGAGTGTTATCTGGGAGGAGTTCGATCCTGTGGCTCCCGAGGACGTGGACAGGATCTTGGGATGGCTGAACGCGACCACATGTTTATTGGACCCATGTCCCTCCTGGTTGGTGCTGGCTTCCCGGGAGGTTACACGAGGCTGGCTCCAGGGGATTATCAACGCTTCTTTGAGTGAGGGTGTCCTGCCGGCCGCCTTGAAAGAGGCGGTGGTGAGGCCTCTCCTCAAGAAGCCATCCCTGGATCCGGCTGTTTTGGCTAACTATCGCCCAGTCTCCAACCTTCGTTTTATTGCGAAGGTTGTTGAGAGTGTGGTGGCGCGACAGCTTCCCCAGTACCTGGATGAAGCTGTCTATTTGGATCCACTCCAGTCCGGCTTCAGACCTGGGTACAGCACGGAAACGGCATTGGTCGCGTTGGTGGATGATCTCTGGAGGGCCCGGGATAGGGGTTATTCCTCTATCCTGGTCCTATTAGACCTCTCAGCGGCTTTTGATACCATCAACCAGGGTATCATGTTGCGCCGGCTGGAGGGACTGGGAGTGGGGGGCACCATTTTGCGGTGGTTCTCCTCCTATCTCTCCGACCAGTCGCAATCCGTGTTGACAGGGGGGCAGTGGTCGACCCCAAGGCGCCTTGTTTGTGGGGTGCCACAAGGGTTGGTCCTCTCGCCCCTCCTGTTCAACATTTATGTGAAGCCGCTGGGTGAGATCATCCGTGGTTTTGGGGTGGAGTTCCATCAGTATGCTGATGATACTCAGCTGTACATTTCCACCCCAGACCATCCCAATGATGCCTTGGAAGTGATGTCCCAGTGCCTGGAGGCCGTGCGGGTCTGGATGGGGAGAAACAGGCTTCGACTCAACCCTTCCAAGACCGAGTGGTTGTGGCTGCCGGCGTCCCGGTATAGCCAGCTGACGCCATCACTGGTTATTGGGAGCGAATCATTGGCCCCCATGGAGAGGACTTGCAACTTGGGTGTCCTCCTGGACACACGGCTGTCTTTAGAAGGGCCCATGACGGCCGTGGCCAGGGGGGCTTTTTATCAGGTTTGCCTGATATGCCAGTTGTGCCCCTTTCTGGACCGGGACTCCCTACGCATGGTCACTCAAGCACTCGTCACCTCTCGTCTGGACTATTGTAATGCTCTCTACATAGGGCTCCCCTTGGGGTGCACCCGGAGGCTCCAACTGGTGCAGAATGCGGCCGCGCAGGGGATTATGGGAGCGACGGAATTTCCAACAAAAAACTTTTATAATTCCCCAAAGCTTGTTAAGAATTTTTTTAAAAAATTTTAAAAATTAAGAAAAAATTATTAAGTTGTTAAGAAATAAAAGGTTATTGGTTTTAGAAGATCATGATTTGAGTTTCAGAAGGCATGAATATTTATCATATGATAAAATTAAGGTAAAATTAAGGTAAGTTAAAGATTATTATGTCAGGTGATTATTATGTCAGTATGGAATATATAAACTTAGATTCTGCTGAAAAATACTTCTGTGGCTCTCAGTGCAAGAAATGATATAAATGAGAAACAATAGATGAGAAATGATAAGTAAACATACATGGTTAATTTATCATGACGTACTAGACTTGTCCCATATTGTAAAATGAAATAAAAAAAAAGATTTGATAAAAGAAGATATTCCTGTCAATGGTTTAATCTACAGTATAATTAACAAAAGATTTAAAATGGATAGCACTATGTTTTGAACAAAGTAAGAACAAGTTTAAAACAGAATTATGTACTAGTGATGAATATATTATTATTAATATTATTAGTATACACTTTTGCTGATATATGAGACAGAAGAATAGCAAGTGACATAATATATGAAAAAATGAGCTAAAATGTTGGCTACAATATACAAATGAACCAATCGAAATATATGTGACTGAAAGAATTGAAATTTACATTATATTCTAATTTTAAAAAGAATTTTTATAAAACAATGTATTGGTGTTTTTCAATAGACAACTCCATTTGTCTAGAATGTATAAAGACCCTTTGAATCCTTGTTGCAAATATGAACAACATGACGGTATGTTTTATCATGCTAGGTAGACATGTTTTGTTTGTTTTTGTTTTTGTTTTTATTGGATTTATATATCGCCCTACTCCCGAAGGACTCAGGGCGGTGAACAGCCACAGAATAAAATACATAAATACAAAAATTTAAAATAGAATAAAAACAAATTAAATAATTTGGCTGAGACAAATTTAAAATACCCAATAATTTAAAAACAAATTAAAATTTACATTTAAAAGGGGAAAAGATTTAGGCCATGTGTAAAAAGCCAGAAAATTTTGGAAACAAATGTATACATTAATTCAGAAGTTTTTAAAGGTTAAAGTATAATTGAAACAAGACACTTTTCTTTTGAGATTAATGGATCAGCAATTAGAAAAAGACATGGAACTTTGTTTTCATATATGACAACCGAAGCAAAACTATTTGCTCACAAAGGAAAGGATCAACACCACTCATAAGGGAGGAGCTGTTGATGAAGATGATTGAACTTAAAGAGATGACTAAATTGATTAGAGGAAAAAAAACCATCTCATTAATTGTCGATTGGAAACCTTATACAGATTTTTTTGCATAAAGCAGAAGAAAATGCATTTATGATTTGAGGTGTTGGTGATTAGGTAAAAATCTAGATAATAGAATAGAGTGAAGTTTTTTGTAATCATAGTAAGAATTAATTCTGTAATTGTATTTATATTTGTTGCAAAGGATACTGAAAGTTTCTTCTTTATGTTTCTTTTTATTTTTTTTCTTTCTGACTTTCTTTTTCCCACTTTCTTTCTTTTCTGCTTTTAGTGCATCCAGAATGTAAATTAATGTAACATATTAAATTTATATATCATTTTAAAAGCAAGTAACTTTTTATAGATTAGCACAATATGTGAATTATTAGTAATAAAAATCATAGATTATTATGGTTTACCTATTGTTATACATACTAGATATTGTAAAAGTGATAGATTAGATATAGGATTAGTGCTTTGGAATCAATTACCTTACAATCTTGGGCAAAGACATGGTTGCACATCTTAATGAAGGGTCCAGCTGAAAATAAATAGATTAGTCATAAATCAAATCAAGTTATGATCATACCTGCACACAGAGCCATAAATCATTCTGCAGCTCTTGTCTGGGTTACAATGAGTCACCCAGCAATAGCAGCAACAAACATGTAAGTTTCAAAGCCAATTTTGCAAGCAATTTATGGCCAATAGTCAACTTTCATGCTTAGCAGTCCTGGTTGACAGTTTAGGGATCAAGTATTCCATACACCAGATATACCACAATGTCAAAATAAGACTGTCAAATAAATTATTCCAAAAGGGAATATCCACCCTTAAGAATATTAAACTTGTAAGTTTCCCTTGTTTCTCAAAAACAGAAATAGAATCAGACTCTGCAAAACTTCTCTACTAAAGGAACATTTCATTCACTTTTGTTATCTTTGTATGTGAATTAAAATATGTGTCCATGCACATTTTTTCAAGACAGTTTTTAACCCCTGGAGACTGCTTGGATTTGTCTCTGCAGTTTTTTTGGCAAGGTTTTTTGGAAGTGGTTTGCTATTGCTTCCTTCTTAGGGATGAGAGAATGTGACTAGCCCAGATCATTTGGCTGTCTTCAAGTTTAAATCAAGAATAGTATCACAATCTCCCAGTTTCTAGTCTGGCATCTTAACTACTATGGCAAACTGGCTCTTTTTGTTAGCTTAGGATCCTCTAATCTTCCATCTGCATTCTTGGAGAATGTGGAATTTTTGTTTCATTTCAAGTAAGAGTCTTAGTTTTGGTATCAGAAAAAGGAAAGACTTACATCTACCAATGCCAGTATTAGGGCTGTTTCAATGCCTTGTCAACTAAGTCCTTTTCTATGCAACTGGGACTTGATTTATGACTGCTTTAAAAAGGCCATTGTTTGGCTATATGCAGATGGAATGAGTTGAAAAGTAATTATATTTGACCCAAAGTAATTCTTAATACCTGAATTTGGTTACATTTACTCATCATTCTACAGTAGTACTCTGGGCATTTCTTCTTCTCATTCATCTCTTGGTGATGAACCAAGGAGGATCTCTGGCATCAATGAACAGGAAATAATCAGTTATAATCAGCTCTAAGGCTATCACTGGCCTTTTGTCCCAAGTATCAATTAGGGCTCTGACCTTCATGTTTAATGTCAAGATCCCTCACAAACCCTTCCGGCACTTGGAGCAGAGCAATCAAACAAGTTTTACCTCCCAGAATGACTGAAAAACTCAAAGATAATCAGAGTGATCTGACCATGTTCAGGGACTGATGTTAACATTCTTCATTTCCAGATCTAATTACAACTACTCTGAGATAAAGACCAGGTTTAATGTGTCAACCTATTGTGTATTGGCCCTTCCATGATTATTGTGGTAGTAATGAACTCCAAAACCACTTACAACTCCAGACTTAGGGAGGCAATTAAATTTTTTGAATTCTTTAAGTTTGGGAAAAGTCCATTGCCAACCTGGTTACTGCTTTGGGGAGCTCAGTCAGGAAAAACATTTTATAGAAGGAAAGCTGGCACAGTAACAATTCTAGAGACCAGCTTCACAGTGGCTCACATCTGATGATCTGTTTTGTTCCACTTTTGAAAACCATCAGAATCTGACAGATGACTATAATCATTCCACTTCCCTGCTGTGGGACTGTGGATGGTATCATGCTTAAAATTTAAAAGGTCACTTACAGTATAGGAGAGGGAATAAGCCCCCTCACATCCACATCTCAGAAATAGGTCAATAGCTGGGATTTCACATAGAGCTGCTTAAAAAAATTGTAGACAGGTTCTATGCTTAGCAATCCTATAAGATTTGGATAGCTTTTTGGAAACAAATCTGAAACATTGCATAACACATATGCTTTTACATCAGTTTACCACTTCTTAGTTTGTACAGCATTAACAGTCACAGAGAAACAGATCTTTAATATATATTTAATATATTTTGTAATAGATTATATTGCTTTCAGTTACAAACTGTATTTCTAAGTAGAATGATTGATCTTATGATATTATGATTTTTAACTTGCACCCTCACGGTGATGAATCAATTTGATTTTCTAAATTTTATAATTAATTAATAATAATATTCTTATCCATCAACCATTTCCAGCAGTGAGGGCCCCTTTCAGGGCCCAAATCAAATGGCAAAACCAAGTTTTTATACCCTTCCAGCAGGCCAAAAGTGTGGGAGCAGTTCTCACCTTTGGTGGTGGAGTAGTTCACAGGGAGAGGGACAGAGTGAAAAAAGCTGTTGTCCTTGACCCCCCTGCTTAGCAGATGGGATCTGTAGCAGGGCCCTACTACTATTTTGATTTTTTTTAAGTCCGCTATTATTTTTTTTATAAATAACTCAAGGTGACAAACACATCTAATATTCCTTCCTCCTCCTGTTTTCCCCTCAACAACAATCCTGTGAGGTGAGTTGGATTGTGAGATAGTGAGTTCACCCAGTTGGCTTTCATGACTAAGGACTAGAGCTCATGATCTAGTTTGTAGCCCGGTGCCTTAACCATTAGATCAAACAAGTTTATTATTTAGCAAACAGAGAAACAACTATAGCCAGAGAGGAATCAAGATTATAATTTTGCTGAATCATAAATTTTGGGAATTGCAATTGCAAGGGAAAAAATTGTCAATGTTTCAAGTAAATCTATAAATAATTATTTTGAATGCATTTATAAAAATGAATTTAAAACCAAGTTCTTTCTTTGATGGCAAAAATTAAAATCAATAGCAGCTGATTAAAGAATTCCACTTAATTTCCAAATCAAATGAAAAGCTTCTATTCAAAATATTTTAATAATGAATGCTGCAATGATTTGAATAAAAATATCATGATGAAATTTCTTGGTATATTGAATAGTTAAACTGAAATAATACAAGTATAGAGAATTATCTATTCTCTATACATGTAGATAATAATTATCTCCCAATTTTTTGCTGTAATTAAAATTATTGAATCTCTGCTGTTTACAGCCTTACTGTAAACCTATCCCCTTTATGTTAGAGTAAGACCTGAAATTTATTTCTGAAGTTATATATAGAATTGCACATTTAAAGTATTACAGCATTATAAAAGTAAAGACCACAATCTCAAATTTATGAACAAATTAACAAAGTTATGAAAAATTATTTACATTAACCTGTCTTAAATAAAGCAAAAATAAATATAGTTTTGTAAAAAAATCTTTGAAACCAGCTGTGAAACATTGTTTTAGAAATTTGTATGAAATATTACTTTTTTATATATTTTACTCTGAAGACTGTACTTCAGATTCAAAAGCAAGAATTAGTTTAGAGCACATAGGAATGCACATGTAGTACCTGCTTCTGAGTCCTTAAAGCAATTGCATCTTCTAGGTGAGATTATACTGGTACCTTCATAGCTGCAGTGTAATTATACAAAAAGACAAAACAATCATAAAGGGTTACCTCAGGATGAAATAAACCCAATGCTTTATGGATGGTTTTCTATACTTTATATTTAACATGATACTGTATATACCAACATGTACTTCCACACTACAGATACACTGGTATTTGTATTTATAGATATGAAAATTAACAAAAAGATGGAGACTAGATCTTCAAATCTGTAAGACATTAATTGTTTCGGACAATTGGGGGTTGCACTAGAAGACCTCCAAGGTCCCTTCCAACTCTGTTATTCTGTTATTAAAGACAATACTTTTGTCATTTTGATAAATGCATGGGATTCTTTGGTGACAAAACAACTGTTGAAGAGGTTTGAAACTGAAGAGAGATCTGGACGAGGAGAATAGTTTGGTGGTATGCCAAACTTTTGGATCAAGTTGATTAACCACACATCTTTTTACTGTAATTATCTCTTAATTTTCCACTATGAGAAGTATAAGCAGCTATAATTGAAACCTATGTTCTTGCCATGAAACATCTCCCCCAATCATATGTGTATTGTATTGTATTGTATTGTATTGTATTGTATTGTATTGTATTGTATTGTATTGTTTTGTATTGTATTATTAATAAACAAAATGATTATATAATAAACTATATTATATGAATATAATATAGTTTGTTATATTGAAAATATTATAGACTTATGAAATGCACAACGGAGACCAGGAGGCGTATTATAGAGCTACCTTAATCAAGATGCAAATGGCCTCTTTGCTGCTGTCTATTGATCATAAGGACCCAGATTCTTGGGGGCAATATGCTGACTCTGTAAACCACTTCAAGAGGGCTGTAAAGCACTGTGAATGGGTATATAAGTCTAAGTGCTATTGCTATTCAGATATCTGCAGTCCAAATGTGATATGTTTTTCATAATTGGATTTATTCCACATACTTAACTGGGTAACGAATAGGGCTGGCATATTTAGCAAAAGAAACGTTGATTTCAACTAGAATTCACTTAAGGTTGCCTGAGTATTCTAAAATGATATTACATATTAGTGTGCCCCTAGATAGTCTAGGTTTAGACTATTAATATTAAAAAATATTAATCTCATGGATGTAGGTAATCACATACCATGTGCACAAATGACTTAACCCTGATGACATTACATCAGGATTACATTTTGTTCTTAAACAGTTTCCGGTGACAGTTGATCAGCCTCCACAAAGAAAACTGGTATTCACATTATGCTGATCATTTGCTGCTGCTATATTAGTAAGTAATTTATGTAGAGATAGCAGCAAGCTTTGTATAATATGTCAAATGAACACAGCCTACTTGTATGATAACCAAAACAGAGGGGGAATCTGTATTTAATGTTAAAACCATTAAAAAAAACATTTGATGGCCTCTGTTCAAGAATATTCAAAATATTTATGATTATATCATTTGATATTTGACAAATCAGGGTAAGTAATGCATGCGGATGTTACATATCATATCCTTGAACAAGATAGCTCCGTTTCCTCTTCTGTCATTTCTGAAGTGACTGCAGAGATTTATTTGTTTATTAATAATTGTTATTCTCTGAGAACTTTTTAAGGACCTGCAAAAGTTCAGACAATTTTTTGGGAAAACAGTGATATTACTCATGCATACCACATACTTCTCAATTACAAGTGATGTTTTGTCTTGTTATGTTTTTGCCTTTTCTACACTTTGGAATGAAGGAACATATTTTTTTGAATATGTGTTGTCATTTAGAAATTTCTTTTAAGCAATACTGATTGTTTTTCATTTCACAAGACTTATTTGTATAATGTTAACCTTAGTTTGAGACCAAAGGAAAAACTACTATATAAAAGCTTTTTCTTTCATCAGTACAACATAAAAACATGTATTCAAAAAGGGATAGATGTGTTGTCTAGACCTTTAAGTATAAAGTTCACTTACTAAAATGTGCAAAGCTATGAAAATGATGTTAGTTATCTAACAATATTGGAATGCCATTTTGTGTTAACTATATTCCTGTAAAATATAAAATATATTTCAGATTATTATGTTGGTATTAAAATAAGTTAGTGTAACATAAAAGGGGATGCAGTGGTGCAGCCACTTAATGATACTGGAACTGCTGGCCAGAAATGGTCTGCACTCCAATGGTTCAAGCCCAGCTCTGCAAGATGGGCTGAGCTCCTGCCACTTGCTCCCCAGCTCCTGCCTACCGAGCAATTTGAAAGCATGGAATATTGTAAGTAGATAAATGGGTACCACTTCGGTGAAAATAATTAGCTGTATTTGTGTGTGCTGAGACCAGAAGCCATTGTCAAGCGTTGAGGAAATCAGGAGATTCAGATAGTTCAAACGAATATAAAGATTTTTTGTAAGCTTAAGCATTCTACAAGAATCTGAACTACTAACAGTCATAGGAAATAAGCAGGAATTAAGAAGAAATTCAAGTTGGGCTGGACTTAGATTTCTTGTGGACATGCAGGAACTCATTATAGATGATGCATTTTACTGCTCCCTTGGGCTCAACCTGGTCAATTCCTACATCCAGCGTTGGCTGGATGTCAGGCAATGCAACACGTGGCAAGGTGAGGCAAGACCAACTGACAAGCCTGGAAGAACCACCAACCTGAACATTGCTAGTCAGCTGCTGTAAGCTAGTTCGCCTCCGGAGGTGCATCAAGGATAGGCACGCAAGTGCTGAACAGAGCGATCTAGCAATTTAGGTTGTCAGGATTGTATTGTGTCTAGTATTTATAGATTTCCCTGACGTATGCCATATGCTAAATAAATAAATAGTGCAATATATGATGATATTTCTTTTTAACAATGTATTTTTGAATGTTATATTTGAAATTATTATAATAATTATAGTCCTATGCACCAGATATCACTTTCTCCTTATAGATCTCAGATCAAAAGTCAGTCTTCTCCAACTTTCCAGATGTGTTAGATTTCATCCTCCATATTTTCTACCAGAAACCTGAGCAACAACTTCATGGTTGGCTTGCAATATTTTTACAAGGAACCAAAGGCTCTAAGTGAACATCCTCTCTTTCATCATAGATCTGTCTATAACAGTGGGTCTCAACCTTCCTAATGCTGTGACCCTTTAATACAGTTCCTCATGTTGTGGTGACCCCCAACCATAAAATTATTCCTATTGTATTTTTTTCTTTCTGTTATTCTTTAACAATAAAAATATAATAAAATTTTTTTAAAAAAATTATTCCTAAGACCATTGAAAATATGTGTTTTCCGATGATCTTAGGTGACCCCTGTGAAAGGGTCATTCGACCCTCAAAGGGGTCCCGACCCATAGGTTAAGAACCACTGGTCTATAACCTTGCATAGGGCTTTCCATACTTCATTTAAACATTGAGAGAAAACATCTGTGGGAATTCCTTTTGCTGGGATTTTTCATATTGAATAATACTGTATATTCAGCTTGGGAAACTTCAGAGATAAAATGTGGCAATCGCATTATCCGCCACCTCCAACAAAATATCATCAAGAGATATCCAAAAGATAGAAAAAAAGAAGCTTCTTCTGCAGGAAAATAACATTTTTTAGAGCACAGTATAACTTCATATATATAAAACATCAAGTCCTGTTACTTTAGTTTCCCGTTTCCTTTTTTATAAACTAAGAAAAGGAAACAAATCATGTGGGTTTACATTTGCTAAGAGAATAGAAGAACCATTTCCCCATTAGTTCTCTAAGAGGATGAAAATGTTTTTGTAAGTATCAAAAGACCTGATTAATAGTGTTTCACTGACTTGTTTATTTCTTTTCCAATCCGTTGATCACCTATTTATACATTTGCAAAAGATCTGTTGCTTAAATTAACATTCTTCCTGATTAAATACAATGGAAGTGTTTTAATGTAGTATGTCTAATTCACTCCCATAGCAATTTGTCAGTAGAATTAAACTATGTAGAACTTTCAATATATCCAAGAGAAAGACAGAAAAGAAATCACTCTCCTTTCTCTTTGTGTCAAGGGAACAGTGCTGAACAAACTTAGTCAATTAGCCTTTAAAACGCTGTGCCAAAAATGTGAATTAGAGATAAGTGCTGCATTTTAAATGATAGCTGTGTTGTAATAGTGCAACTATGCAGTAAGACAACACCTCCACTGCATAGTCTTCTGGTTTTTTAATTTATTTAATCTCTGCTTGTTTTAATATTTAATGTATTAATGTGTTGTGCTTTTTGTTTTTATGATATTTATAAACCACCCAGCATTCCTTGACACTGAGATGGGCAGCATATAAATTTAATAAACAAATACTGTTATGACTTAGGAGGAAGATGAATGACATAAAATTTTAATAAACAAACAAATCAATAATAAATGGATGGATTGATGGATCCATGACTCTGAGGGTTCCGAAATTCAGTTTCATTCTCTCTTTCTGTTTTGCTTTCTTTTACAAAACCACAATAGTTTCTCTCTTCACATTGTTTCTCTGCCACATGTACCTTGTTCATTATACCTTCCCCCATATATCAGAGAGGAATAAATAACAAAAGAAAAAGAAAGTACTAAGGAGGAACTGATGAAAAATGTCACTAGAGTTCTTTGAAATGTGAAGTGGCAGAAGATATTTGTCTTGCATCTTTTCCATTTTTGTACCACCATTTGGTAACCCTCCCACAGATGTCAACATTTTACACTTAGAAGATTAGCTTACCTCTCTCCCCCAAATAAAATCCAGGAACAAAAAGTTTTGTTTTTGTTGTAAGCAATCTTTATGAAGTGACATCATATAAATTAATAGGCCCCAGACACCAATTTATCCTAATAAAGGGAAACTTCATAACATGAAATACCTGAAAATAACAAATTACATTCTCTAATTTGATTATAAGGAATGCAAAATGTGCGCAATTCAAATGGTTTATCAAGACACAACTTTGGCAACTAAAGCCAAAGTTGTATTTAGAAAGTATGTAGAAAAACTACATACTTTTAGCTGAGGGTTTTTTAAAGCTTTAGTTTCATAGTGATGTGATATTTTAGACAGGCATTTGCTAAAGAATAGTAATAATGTACATAGGCCTGAAGAGAAAGCCAAGGATAGTACAAATATGAAATTTCCTATATTAATATAAAAAATATCTACAAGAGAAGATAGCAGTATTTCTTTCAACTCTTGTAGCAGGGCAGTGAAAACTATTCAAATTGTGGGCATATATGAACTTTTGGTATAATAGATATCAAATAAGAACTCAGCAGCTGGGATGGCAGCTAATGTCACTGAAATTGGAACATCAATAAACAGATTGACTAATAGGAGAAGAAAAACAGATCCAGTTAAAGAAACAGTCAATTCATCCTAGTTTCTTCTACACCTTTGCAGTAATATTATAAACATATAGTGCTGCAGATTAATAGTTAACCACAGATTAATAGAACATTAAAAAACAAAAAAACATTCAAGGCTTCTCTTTGCCTTGAATGCTATTTGTTCTATGAAGCTCCTTTTCTACCTATTACCTAGAAACATAGGTGGGTGGTGGTGGTGGTGGGGAACAGCAGCACTGGAAGGAAAAACCATAAGACTTCCATTGTTTCCCTGCAGTGCTGCTTCAGATCTGAATTCTCATTGTCATTTGAACTGGAACTCAGCCTTACTGAGCAGACTTACTAAGAAGAAGCTGGAACTATATAACCTGTCTCCATCTGAAAAAAAAGGACATATCCATAGAGCAGGACTTGTCAAGACAGTAGAAGTAACATTTGGCATTTAAATAATTTTTTTACTGATAGAGTCTTTGGGAAGAATTAGAGAAGCCTAGTCTCCTGTCTCTTGTGATGAATCTGAGCCCTGCTTATGACATGTTAGCTGGTAAGCAAAGAGGTGCAATCTATGGCATGAATGCACATTTGGCCATGGTAAATTGCTTGTTACTAAGTGTATAAAGAGCGCTACACAGTGGCTGCATGTAGCGCTAACTTTAAATGTCGATGCCGGCTTGTGCCTGTTGCTGTGCTTAACCTGATTAAAGATGCTGCAAACCACTTCATTTCCTTCTGGTTGTTGTTTGCTTCTAGAGTGGTTGGGTGGACAAGCTGATACCAGTGTTATCTGTTTAAAGAAAAAAAATGAAGTTAAACCAGTCAGTAATAAGATACACTGCATTGCAATAAATCAGAACTTTAATCTCCTACTGATTCCATTTGATGTAAGTACTCATATATCAAAATCACATTATCAAGGAAAATTAATGGGGATTAAACCAATTATAATCTTAATAAATAAAATGTATTTTAACTGTAAAATAATAGAAATTCTTCTTAGATTAATATTTTTAAGTATTTTCTTTATATGGAATAAAAAACAAAGGATAAAGGATTATATTTAATTAACTGAACCATCAGTAAATAATGGATCTTGATTGACTTGAACACTGGGCCCTTATCTAACAAAATGAAATTCAATGTAGAGAAAAGTAAGGCTTTACACTTAGGCAAAAACAAACAAACAAAAAACAAATGTACAGGTACATATTAGGTGAAAGCTGGGTCAATAGCAGTAACTGTGAGTGGGATTTTGGAGTTCTAGTGGACAATCAGTTAAATGTGAGCCAGCAGTGCACAGCAGCAACGAAAAAAGCCAATGCAATTCTAGGTTGCATTAACAGGGATAGAATCAAGATCATGTGAACCAGTGGTGGGTTTCAACCGGTGTTACCACCAGTTTGCTTCATGCACACACTTTGCGCAGGGGCGGGCGGGAGGGCCAAGCTAACTGTCAGAGAGAACCGGTTTGCTGTCAGCTCACTATCTCTGCTACCGGCTCGCCTGAACCGGCCCGAACTGGTAAAAACCCACCACTGATGTGAATTATTTGTACTGCTTTATAAAGCCTTAGTAAGACCGTACTAGGATAGTGCATCCAGTATTGGTCACCTTATTATAAAAAAGATGTACAGACTCTTGAAAGAGTGCAGAAAAGAGCAACAAAAATGATTGGGGGTTGGAGGCTAAAACATATGAGGAATACAAATTGGGTTGGTCTAGTCTAGTGAAAAGAACTAGAGGTGACATGATAGCAGTGTTCCAATATTTGAGGGGCTGCCACAAAGAAAAGGGGGTTAACCTATTTTCCAAAGCACCAGAAGGCAAAACAAGAAACAATAGATGGAAACTAATCAAGGAGAGAAGCAACCCAGAACTAAGCAGAATTTTCCTAATGGTGAGAACAATTAACCAGTAAAACAACTTGCATTCAGAAGTTGTGGGTGTTCCATCACTGGAGGCTTTTAAGACAGCCACTTGTCTGGAATGGATGAGAATACCTCCAAGGTCCCTTCCAATTCTTATATTTGTAATAGGGATCTAAGTATATAACTTTATTATAGAATAACAGAGTTGGGTGAGACCTTGGAGGTATTCTCATCCAACCCGCTGCTCAAGCAGAAGACCTCGGGTACTGTACTGTTGTATTGCGGCAGATGGGAAAGAGCATCCACCAGGAAGTTCCCCTGCTGGTAAACAATGGAGGGTGAAGTTGAAGCGGTTGAAGTACTGAGCCCATTGGACTTGCTTCGGAGACAGTTTCGTGGGGTCCTCAATCCACACTTCAAATGGAAACTTGCTGCCCTCTAAAAGCTGCCTCCAGGTTAGGAGAGCATCAAACGGCATAAGCCTTCTTCTTCCATATAGCATCAGAAAGTTTGCAGGACATATAGGCACAGGGTTGTAGTTCTCCCTTAGCAGTTTTCTGGAGTAGGATTGCACCTACCACCACATCATTAGCATCTGTCTATATCACAAAAGGCTTGTCTGGGTCACGGTGCTTTAGGACCGTCTCCACACTGAAGAGGTGCTTTAGCTTCTCGAAAGCAGCTTGGCATTCAAGAGACCAATTCAGGGGTTGGCTATGTTTGGGCTTTGCCCCTCCCCTATTTTCAACAAGTTGGTAATTGACAAGGCTATCTGGGTGAACATGGGGATAAATTGGCAGTAAAAGTTCACAAAGCCAAGGAAATTTTGCAGCTTGTCAGGTGTGCCTCCACTCAAAACCCAAGAAAGGAAACCCCCAACTCAGTGGTGAAATCTAAAATTTGTTACTACTGGTTCTGTGAGCGTGGCTTGGTGGGGGAGGGGTAATGTGACTGGTGGGAGTGGCCAATTTTTTTTTTACTTTTAAAACCATTTTTTCTACAACCTCTTTGGCGAAAAGGTTGTAAAAAAATGCTTTCAAAAGGCTCTGATGATCCCAGCTGAGTTGCCTGATCAGCAGAGGTTTTTTTCTTTTAAATGCCTCTGACAATCAGGCAACTCAGCTTGGATCGTCAGAGGCATTTAAAAGAAAAAAAGGGGTTTTTTTCTATTAAATGCCTCTGACGATCCCAGCTGAGCTGCACGATCATCAGAGGCTTTTTTTACTTTTAAAAGCATTTTTTCAGCCAAAGAGGTTGTAGCAAAAATGCTTTTAAAAGTAAAAAAAAAAAAAGCCTCTGATAATTGTGCGGCTCAGCTGGGCATGGGGGAGGGGCAGGAATTTTTGCTACCAGTTCTCCAAACCACCCGCCTCCATCGCTACTGGATCAGGCAATCCGGTCCAAACCGGGAGCATTTCACCCCGCCCCAACTCTATGTTTGTAGAGAAGAAATACTTTTATTGAGTTTTAAATGATAGCAATGAAAGAAAAGCAAGATCTGAAGCAAGAGATGCGAAAGTTACATATTGAAAGTATCCCCAACTCCCTCCCCCAAGGACCCAGGATTATTTATTTATTTATTTATTTATTATATTTCTATACCGCCTTTCTCCCGTAGGACTCAAGGCGGTGTACAGTCAAGAAAAATATAGACACACAAATATCATAAAATTGCTAATTAAAATTATTACTTATTTGGTAAATTAAATAAAACCCAGAATTAGATAACATTTAAAAAATCATTCACATGTTTGTATGTTTAGCCCCGCCTGTTGGAACATCAGGGTCTTGAGGGCACGGCGGAAAGCACGGAGATCAGGGATATTCCGTATCTCCGGGGGCAGTTCATTCCAAAGGGTTGGAGCCCCCACAGAGAAGGCCCTCCCCCTGGGAGTCGCCAGTCGACATAATTTGACTGATGGTACCCTGAGTAGTCCCTCCCTGTGAGAACGAACTGGTTGGTGGGAGGCTATTGGTGGCAAAAGACGGTCTCGTAGGTACCCAGGTCCTAAGCCATGGAGCGCTTTAAAGGTGATAACTAACACCTTGAATCGCACCCGGAAGACCACCGGGAGCCAGTGCAGCTCGCGTAGGAGAGGTGTTACATGGGCGTAACGAGCTGCGCCCATAATCACCCGTGCGGCTACGTTCTGGACCAGTTGGAGCCTCTGGGTGCTTTTCAAGGGGAGCCCCATGTAGAGAGCATTACAGTAGTCCATACGGGAGGTAACTAGGGCATGAGTGACCGTGTGCAAGGCGTCCCGATCCAGAAAGGGACGCAACTGGCGGATCAGGCGAACCTGATAAAAGGCACCCCTGGCCACGGCCATCAAATGATCTTCTAAAGATAACCGTGAATCCAGGAGGACACCCAAGTTGCGGGCCATCTCTGTGGGGAGCAAGATCTCATCCCCTATTGTCAGTGATGGTACCAGCTGACTATACCGGGACGCCGGAAGCCACAGCCACTCGGTATTGGAGGGGTTGAGTCTGAGCTTGTTTCTCCCCATCCAGATCCGCACGGCCTCCAGGCAATGGGACATCACAGCAAGGGCATCATTGGGGTGGTCTGGGGTGGAGATGTATAGCTGTGTGTCATCAGCATACTGATGAACACTCACCCCAAAACCACGGATGATCTCACCTAGCGGTTTTACATAAATGTTGAACAGAAGGGGTGAGAGGACTGACCCTTGCGGCACCCCACAAATAAGGTGCCTCAAGGTCGACCTCTGCCCCCCTGCCAACACAAACTGCGAACGGTCAGAGAGGAAGGAGGAGAACCACCGAAGCACGGTGCCCCCTATTCCTAACCCCTCCAGCCGGTGCAGTAAGATACCATGGTCGATGGTATCAAAAGCCGCTGAGAGATCTAATAGGACCAGGATAGAGGAGCAACCTCTGTCCCGAGCTCTCCAGAGATCATCCACCAATGCGACCAATGCCGTTTCTGTGATGTATCGTGACCTGAAGCCTGACTGGAACGGATCCAGATAGACAACTTCATCCAGGTATCGGGGTAGTTGTCGCGCCACCACACTCTCAACAACCTTCGCAACAAAGCGAAGATTGGAGACTGGACGATAATTAGATAATATAGCTGGGTCCAGGGAAGGCTTCTTGAGGAGGGGCTTCACAACCGCCTCTTTCAAGGCGGTGGGAAAGACACCCTCACTCAGAGAAGCATTTATAATCCCCTGGAGCCAGCCTCGTGTAACCTCCCGGGAGGCCAGTACCAACCAGGAGGGACACGGGTCCAATAAACATGTGGCAGCGTTAAGCTTGCCCAGAATCCTGTCCACGTCCTCAGGAGCCACAGAGTCAAACTCTTCCCAGATAACGCTCTCAAGACCTGCCCCCATCTCCTCCCTTGGATCTACCCAATCGGAGTCCAGGCCTTCCCGAATTTGAGCGACTTTATCATGCAGGAATTGTACAAAATCCTCAGCTCGACCCTTTAAGGGATCTTCCCGTACCCCCACCTGAAGTAGGGAGCGGGTCACCCTAAACAGCGCAGCTGGGCGGTTCTCTGCAGATGCAATAAGAGCGGAGAAGTAGCTAGACTTCGCCGCTCTTATCGCCACTAGGTAGGTCTTAATATAAGATCTCACCTGTGTTCGGTCAGATTCAGATCAGCTTGTCCTCCAATCACTCTCCAGGCATCTTTTCCGATGCTTCATCTCTCTCAGCTCCTCGGAAAACCAAGGAGCTAGACGAGATCGGCATCGGGTCAGAGGCCGCAAAGGCACGACGCGGTCCAAGGCCCCAGTAGCCGCCCTGTCCCAGGCGACCACCAGGTCCTTAGTCAAGTCGTGAGCCAGAGTCTCAGGAAATGGCCCAAGCTCCATCAGGAACCTTTCGGGTTCCATCAGGCGCCTGGGACGGAACCATTTGGTTGGTTCTGTCTCCCTGCAGTGGGTGGAAGTGACTTGAAAGTCCATGTGAAGGAGAGAATGATCAGACCATGACAAGGGCTTGATGTCTATATCCCCTATTCTTAGATCATTCAGCCACTGATCAGAGACAAATAAATCCCTCCCCAAGGACCCAGGGTGTCATGTGGGCCCATCTTCTGGTGTTTTCACCCATTTGGTATTCTGGGACGGTTGACCTTGACTAAGTATAAACAAGTCCATTCAGCTGCACAGTAGATCATAAGAGCAATCCTCCCTTTTCATTCACACAGAGCATCTCTCTCCAGCTCACATCCCCCCACCCAAATGCCAATCCCCCCCATTACTATGGCAGCTGATAGCAAGCAAGCATCATAGAGACTGACACAGCTGCTTCCTGGTCCACAGGAACTCCCACTCTAACATTGCCTTCACTTTGTTGTGATTTGCTGCCATTTCTACTCTGTCTTTGGAAGTTGTTCTGTCCCCGTACCACGCACACACCCAACCAGCCAGCCGAGGGTTAAATAAACTCTTCAAACACTCAACGTCAGTGATAAGGAACTTGGCAGCAACTCTGTGGCTGCCTGCCAAGAACTTTTACTCCGGTAACACAGACAAAAATACACACAGTTTGAATAGTCCAGTTTGTAATTAAATCCACAGCAAATAGGTGTTGTGTCCGAAGGTGCAAAGTGCCTCGCCAGAGATTAGCTTTGTCTGTCACAGAGTCCGAATGGCCACCACACTCCCTTTTATAGCCTTGGGGTGTGGTCCAGTGACTCAGCTTAATCTCTGGCACGCCTCCTTTTCTGCTGCGCCCGCTTGTCTTTCCGACGCTGGCGTGGGTCCAACCACAATGTTTCTTCGTCACTATCCAACGGCTCGGAAACCTGGCTCCTGGCCAATCTCTTCTCCTTCGGGAGACACCTGAGGCATTGCCAGAGAGGAGGGTCCTGGAGAGGGAGGCCTGGCTGTCTCCTCTCCTTCATGTTCGGAGCCTTCTTCCTCCGATAAGATAGGCTCGGAGGATGGAGCCACAACACTATCCCCCACCGCAGGGCCCTTCCCCCAGGTCTGACGGTCGGGATGTGGTTGGGACGGGAACTGGTTGTGAAAGGCCCGTACCAGGTCAGAGGCCTGAACAGAAGAAGCGTCCACCCAGCTGAAATCCTCGGACCCGTATCCCTTTCAGGCGATGAGGTATTGGAAGCGCCCCTTCAGCCTACGGGAGTCCCGGATGCTGTCCACCTCATACCTCGTGGAGCCGTCCTCGGCGACAGTGGGCGGGGGAGCAGGAATCGTCGGACGCCGGAGGTGGCACGGCGGGGCCTCAGGGACCAGAAGGGACCGATGGAAAACAGGGTGGAGTCGCATGGAGCATGGCAGAGTCAACCGGTAGGCCACCGGGTTGATGACCGCCTCGACCGGGAAGGGACCAATAAAACGGTGGTCGAGTTTCTTTACCGGCCGGTCCATGGGGAGGTGTTTCGTGGACAGCCATACCCTGTCTCCCACTTCCAGCGGTGGCATCGCCTGTCGAGAGTGGTCGATGACCCGCTTGTAGTCCTCCTTTGCCTGGATCAGCTGCCGCCACACCAGCTGCTGCACTGCTTGCAGTTCCGAGAGGAAGTCCTGGGTCTCGGGAACAGGGGAGTCCGAGATGGACAGTGGGAAAAGCCGTGGGTGGTATCCCACGTTGGCATGGAACGGGGTCATCTGGGTGGAGGTGTGTTGGGAGTTGTTAAAGGCAAACTCCACCAGGGGAAGGTACTTGGCCCAGTTGTCCTGCTGCTGGTTGACAAAACAGCGGAGGTACTGTTCGAGGATGCCGATGACCTTCTCCGTACCCCTGTCAGTCTCCGGATGGTGCGACGATGACAGGCACACCTGCACCTCCAATGCAGCCATCAGGCTTTTCCAGAAGCGGGCTGTGAATTGGGCCCCGCGGTCTGAAACTACCCGGTCTGGCAGGCCGTGGAGGCAGAAGATGTGTTGCAGGAACAGGCGGGCTGTGGTGTGGGCTGATGGCAGTCCATGGCACGGGATAAAATGTGCCATCTTCGTGAGCGCATCCACCACCACGAGGATGGTCGTGAACATAGCGGACGGTGCCAGGTCCATCAGGAAGTCCATGGAGATGGCTCCCCACGGTCTCTCCGGTGTCGGCAGCGGCTGGAGGAGTCCAGGAGGTGGGCCGGACGTGGCTTTGGCCTGTCGGCACGTCACACAGGACGTCACGTACGCGTGCACGTTGTGCCATACCTGAGGCCACCAAAAAGTCCGCGTCACCAGATTCAGCGTCTTAAAGAACCCGAAATGTCCCGCCGTGGGGTTGTCATGGCACTGGTTCATGACGAGGGCTCAGAGCGGACTCGTGGGCATGTACAACCGGCCCCAGTGCTTCAACAAGCCCTCCTCCAAACTCCATGGGGACGCGGGGCCCACTTCCGCTTTCCGCTGCTGCGACCAGTCATCCCAATGCTGTGCTTCCAGCACCTGAGCCCGCAAGTCTGTCGGTTCCTGGACCGCGGCCAAGGATTCCGCTGGCAGCACCGTCTGTGGGGGAAGGGAGTCCTTAGGACAAAAGTACTCTGGCTTGCGGGATAGAGCATCTGCTCTCTGGTTGTGGCCGCTCGGGATATAAGTCACGTGGAAGTTGAACCGGGTGAAAAACAACGGCCACTGGATCTGCCACTGGTTCAACTTCCTGGCCATGGTGAGGTGCTCCAGGTTCCGATGGTCCATCCGCACCTCCACCTGGTGTCGGGCCCCCTCGTTGTGATGCCGCCAAGCCTTGAACGCGGCCTTGATAGCCAGCAACTCTTTTTCCCAGATGGTGTAATTGTGTTCGGAAGGATTGAGTTTCCAGGAGTAATAAGTGCAGGGAAAAAGAGTGCCGCCATCCACCGGGGCCTGTAGCAGCACCGCCTCAATCGCCACATTGGACGCATCCGTCTCGACCACAAACGGACGATGTGGATTGGGGTGCCTCAGGACAGGTTCCATGATGAAGGCCTGTTTCAGGACCTCGAAGGCCTGTTGCTGTGGGGGATCCCACTGGAACGGAACCTTCTTCCGAAGGAGCTGGGTCAGCAGCAAGGTCAGGGTGGCAAAGCCCGGGATGAAGGTTCGGTAGTAGTTGGCGAACCCCAACAGATGCTGGATGTCCTTCACCCAATGAGGGGGTTCCCAACTACGCAAGGCCTCTACCTTGCGCGGGTCCATGGCGATGCCTTCGTGGGAGATGATGTGCCCAAGGAACTCTATGGAAGTCCGGAAGAAGAAACATTTCTCCAACTTTGCATAGAGTTGGTGCTCCCGCAGGCGCTGTAGGATCTGGCGGACATGCTGGAGGTGGCTTTCCTGGGTCCGGGAATAGATCAAAATGTCATCCAGGTATATAACCACAAACCGGTCCAAAATGTCCCGGAAAATGTCGTTCATTAGATGCTGGAAGACTGCAGGGGCATTGGTCAGTCCGAACGGCATGACGGTGTACTCGAAGTGGCCATATCGGGTGCCAAACGCCGTCTTCCACTCGTCCCCTTCTCGCACGCACACTAGATTGTAGGCCCCTCGGAGATCGAGCTTAGTGAAGATCGAGGCCTCCCGTAACCTCTCCATCAGCTCCGGGATGAGCGGCAGGGGGTAGCGATTCCGCACGGTGATTGCGTTTAACCGCCGGTAGTCGCAGCACAGGTGTAAGTCCCCCATCTTCTTCTTCACAAAGAGGACCGGGGCCAAGAGAGGGGAGGACGAAGGCCGGATGAACCCTTGGGCCAAGTTTTTGTCCAGGAAGTCCCATAGGGTGGCCAACTCGGGCTCTGACATGGAATACAGGCATCCTGCGAGCAGTGGCGTGTTGGGGATCAGGTCCACCGGGCAGTCATAGGGTCGATGCGGGGGTAAGCGGTCCGCCTCCTTTTCGCTGAACACGTCAGCGAAGGGCGTCAGCTCAGGAGGCAAGGAGACGGCAGGGGTGGAGACATCCTGGCTGGCACAGCTGTGGCAGATGTGGTCGATGCACTGCGGCTTGGGAAGGAGATGGCGTTCCTCGACCAGGCCACCTGCGGATCGTGGGCCCGAAGCCAGGCCATCCCCAAGAGCAGCGGAAAATGCAGGTCCGCCATCACATAAAATTGGATCACTTCCTCGTGGGCCCGAATGGCGAGGTGCAAAGGCTGAGTTGCGAACTTAATGGGCCCCGCTACAAGTTCCCGCCCATCAATAGTCTCGACCCTCAACGGAGGGTCCACCGGAACCAAGGGAACCTTAAAATGGGCCACAAAGGCCTGGTCCATGAAGTTCATCATGGCCCCCGAGTCCACCAGCGCATGCGCTTGAAGCCCCTCCGACTGGTAGGCCAACAAAACCCGGGTGTCCAGAATCAGGTGCTGAGGGGGCTCACAGTTCACAGCCGCCGACTCCGGCGGGGCATGGCTACGCGCCTGACCCAGGGTTTCCCCTAGGCCAGGCCTGCCCCGTTTCCCGGCTGGTCATGCCGAGATTCCAGAACAGGCTTGAGCGCCCCACTGCGTTTCCTGGGGCAGGAGGTGGCAAAATGTCCAGCCTCCCTGCAATAGAGGCACAATCCCCCTTGGCATCTCCGCATTCGCTCGTGGGCTGTCAGGCGAGGTCGAGCCGCTCCCAGCTCCATGGGCTCCTCTGCGGTTGCCACCAAACGCAGGGTGACCTGGGACGCTGTCGGTGCGGGACGCGGGGGTGCAGAAACGGTCGGGGGTTCCTGGACTGGCCGGCGGGTCTTGCGCCATTGGAAGCGGGCATCGATGCGCAAACACTGCATTACGAGGGCGTCGAGGGTCTGAGGCGCCTCCACCCGAACCAGCTCGTCCTGCAGGTTGTCGGAGAGGCCATCCTGGAAAGCGTCCCTTAACGCTGCATCGTTCCAGTCAGAGTCCTGGCCCAGAAGCCGAAATTCAGCCACATATTCCTGCAGGGGGCGCTTCCCTTGACGGAGGTCCTTGAGGCGCCTGGCTGCCGTCTGAGTCTTCAGGGGGTCCTCGTACATCACCCTCAGATGTTCCCAAAAGCCCTGATAATCTGCCAACAAGGGGCTATTCTGCAGCAATAGGGGCGTGGCCCATCGGGCGGCATTGCCAGAGAGGAGGTTAATTACGAATGCCACCCGAGCCCGGTCATCCGGAAAGTTCTCCGGCCTCATAGCCATAAACAGTTGGCATTGTCCCATGAAGGCCGGGAACATCTCCTGCTGTCCAGAGAAATTATCTGGCACATTGATAGGGCATTTCCGACGGGGAGGAGGAGGCGGTGGAGGCACAGCTGCAGGAGCATTTCCCAAAGCCAGCTGCGCAGTTAGCTGGCCGACTTGCTGCTGCAGGAGCTGATTATCAGCTTGTAGTTGTTGTATTATTTGCTGCAGTTGTGGGTCCATCTCGGTTAGAGATAGGTTAACGTTTGGGGTGATGGACAAGATGTTCTGTCCCCGTACCACGCACAGACACAACCAGCCAGCCGAGGGTTAAATAAACTCTTCAAACACTCAACATTAGTGATAAGGAACTTGGGAGCAACTCTGTGGTTGCCTGCCAAGAACTTTTACTCCGATAACACAGACAAAAATACACACAGTTTGAATAGTCCAGTTTGTAATTAAATCCACAGCAAATAGGTGTTGTGTCCGAAGGTGCAAAGTGCCTCGCCAGAGATTAGCTTTGTCTGTCACAGAGTCCGAATGGCCACCACACTCCCTTTTATAGCCTTGGGGTGTGGTCCAGTGACTCAGCTTAATCTCTGGCATGCCTCCTTTTCTGCTGCGCCCGCTTGTCTTTCCGACGCTGGCGTGGGTCCAACCACAATGTTTCTTCGTCACTATCCGATGGCTCGGAAACACCTAGCTCCTGGCCAATTTCTTCTCCTTCAGGAGACACCTGAGGCATTGCCAGAGATGAGGGTCCTGGAGAGGGAGGCCTGGCTGTCTCCTCTCCTTCATGTTCGGAGCCTTCTTCCTCCGATAAGATAGGCTCGGAGGACGGAGCCACAACAGAAATATGGTACCCCAGGTAGTCTAAGTGAGTGTTATGGAATTCACAATTAGACAGTTTTGCATAAAGGTGGGCCTCCTGTAATTTATTAAGGACCTGTCAGAGCAGTTTCATATGTTCTTCTCGGACCGCTTATGGTGGTAGAACTAGCTGCTGTTGCCACTTGCACTAGGGCTCCAACCACTCCAGTTGTTGCTGGCATCGCTGGTTGCAGGAGAGGGAGAGACTGAGTCATCAATGATTTTGCTCCTTCCATCCAGCAACCACTGCTGCAGTCTCCTTGATCTCCAAGCTGTCAAACTTCTCTCTCGGTTGCTCCATTGAGGGACTGCAGGTGGTTGTTGGGAGCTTCCATTCAGCTGGCTCATCCCACTCAACTCACATTGACCCTCGAAAAAATTAGGGAGTATTCTGCTACTGCTGCCTTGCCCACATTTGTTGCCCATCAGGTTTGTGGTCCCTGGTATGGGGCATCCTTTGGCTGCTCCCTTGTGGTCACATGCTGCTGCTCAAGCTTCTCAGCTCTGTTTAGGATGGGCACTGGCCGACTGCATTCCTGCTCTGATTGGCAGAGCTGCCAGTGCCTCTCAGACCTGGATGTCTCCCAGCTTCTTTTTTTCCTCTGATTATTTGTCAGCCATTGACATCTCAAGGTTGCTGACCTCCTGGTGAGATCCAGGTAGGCACTATTGAGTGAACTGGCTTAATGTCAACCTTCCCAATGGTATATGCAGAAAAAGAAACTCCTGGAACTTTACTGATAGCTCCATATAGGCACAGAAGAAACAAAGTCAATTTACAGGTTCCCAACCCTAACCCTTTGCAGGTGGTGATAGAATCTGAGTCAGCCTTGATGCGTACTGTTTATAATATCTACATGAAGTCACCAGTCACCCACTGACATGAAGTAAGGTATTGTCAACAATATATGATAGATATCCAATTATAGTTCACCACCCTTGATCAAGAAGAGGTGCTATTGAAATCCTGTTTTGGTGCCTAGAAGCTGCTAAGAACAAGATGGGTTAAAATAAACTATACTATACTAAGTGCTATTGCTACTGCTATACTCAATCCCAGCAAGGTGTATAAATTGTGAGTTTAGAAACCAACCAATTCAAGAGATAATGTGTCTTTTGCTTTGGAAGAGTGATAATCTTTCAAATGGAGCTCATTTATAGTTTGGGAATCCTCTTGTATTCATTTGATGACCTGCTGAATTGAATTGGGATCTGAGACCACATGTATATACTTATACTGAGCTTATACTGAGCTCTTACAAAAAAATCCTCAGAGGCTTTTTGTAATGCTCAATTACATTTTTGTGTCTTTGTTTCTGAATAAAACCTTTCATATTTGAAAAAAACTGGATGCATCTTTGATTTAAATATATTTATATCTAGTGACTCTTTTTGCACAGATAGATTGTATAAATTACAAATTGTCATCAAGGATGTGGATAGACTGCTTGAAGTACATTCCATTGTTGTTGTTTTTCATTTGGATCTTTATCCAGTTTGATTTGTAACCCTCAGCTCGTAAATTATCAGGGAAGTCTTATTTAAATCATCAAGGTATCTGAGCAAATTAAACGGCATAATTATTAGAATTCTTTTTTTAAAAAAAATCCTGATAATTACAGGTGAAGAACTATAGGCCAGTATCTAATCTACTACAGTTAGGTAAGGTGACTGTGAGAGTTATAACTTCTTAACTTTAAGCAGTCCTGATAGAAACAAATTATCCCAATACATTTCAGATTGCTTCAGGATAGAAAACAGGATTGTAACTTGGTTAGCTTAGTGGATAATCTTTGTCTGCTAATTGACATAGGGAGTATGACTATGTTGGTTCCTTTTCAAGTTTCAGAAATTGTTTTTACATGGAGAAAAGATTGATGGAGAAATGACGGAGACTCGAAGCTTCATCTGCTTGAAAATGGGATGCTTTGAAATGGTTCATAATATAAACAACTGGTTTGGATGAATGGTTTGGAACCAGGAGGTACAACTCTGCAATGATTCCATTCTTATTTCTCAAATATATTGGGGATAATTGTGAAGTGGGGATAGTTGCAGGTACTCAATGGTATCAGTTCTCATTCTGTGCTTTCCAGTACTGCATCTATATCCATGAAACCTTGGAAAAGATAATTGGATACCTGAAGATGGGCGGTGTCAGAATGTTGAAGATGTGACATCCTCAAGAAATGGTGCAGATACCCTGAATAAACGTAGTCCTCGACTTATAACAGTGACAGATCAAAATTACAATGGCACTGAAAAAAGCAATTTATGACCATTTTTCACCCTTACAACCATTGCCACATCTGCATGATCACATGATCAAAATTGAGACGCTTGACAAGGGACTCATATTTGTGATGGATGCGATGTCCTGGCTCATATGATCACCTTTTGTGACCTTCTGATAATCAAAATCAATGGGCAAGCCAGATTATACCCATTCTACTAATTTAACAACCGCAGTGATTCACTTAACAATTGTGGCAAGAAAGGTCTTAAAATAGGACAAAACTCACTTAACAAATGTCTTACTTAGCAACAGAAATTTTGGGCTCAATTATGGTTGTAAATTGAGATTGCCTGTACCAACTTGTAGTTGGTAATTGGCTTAATTGAAATTGAATTTAAACTAATGAGGAACCTTAATTCTAGGCAAGTAGTAGACATGGGATTACAGTCTCCTAGAAGTAGTAAATACTCGTAGGGTGCTTCTGAATTCAAATTTCTGTCAGGTTTCCCAGGTTGCAAAAATAGCTACCCATGTAGCTATTCCCCGAAAATAAGACCGGTCTTATACATACATACATACATACATACATACATACATACATACATGCATGCATGCATACATACATACATACATATATTGACCAAAAGACCCATTAGGTCTTTATTTTTGTGGCTACCTGCCCGCGACTGCATTGGCTTACAGGGCTTCTCAGGGCAGATGCACTTTTCGCCCTGATGGAAAAATGACGGAGACTTGAAGCTCGTTGAGATCACCTCCCTCCCCTCCCCCATGCCTCTGCCTCCACCTGGCTCCGCCGCACAATTTTTGCCTAGAGGGAGATGAAGCTTCATCTGCTCGCAAATGGGACACTTTGAAATGGAGCTAATTGCTCCATTTCAAAGCATCCCATTTGCAAGCAGATGCAGCTTTGAGTGTCTGTCATTTCTCTGTCTGGGGGATGAGAAAGTGTTTGAGCACCTATGGGGCACTTGGGAATGGAGAAAATTGCTCCATTCCCAAGCGCCCCATAGGTGCCCAAACACTTTTCGCCCAGAGGGAGATGAAGTTTGGTCTGCTTGAAAATGGAACCCTTTGAAATGGAGTGATTAGTTTTAGTTTTTAGTTTTTATTGAATTTGTATACCGCCCTACTCCCAAAGGACTCAGGGCAGTGAACAGCCATAGAATAAAACATATAGATACAAAATTTAAAATAAACTAAAACGAATTAAATAATTTGGCTGAACAAATTTAAAACCCCAATAATTTAAAACCAAATTTAAAATTTCCATTTAAAAAGGGGAAAGACTTAGGTCAGGCCAGCTTGATGAAATAAGAAAGTCTTGAGCGCACGACGGAAGGTACACAGATCCGGGATCCTCCGTATCTCCAAGGGGAGCTCGTTCCAGATAGTAGGTGCCCCCACAGAGAAGACTCTCCCCCTGGGGGCTGCCAGTCAACATTGTTTGGCCGATGGCACCTGGAGGAGCCCCTCTCTATGGGAGCATACTGGTTGGTGGGAGGCTATTGGTGGTAGCAGGCGGTCCCGTAAATAACCAGGTCCTAAGCCATGGAGCGCTCTAAAGGTGATAACCAAAACCTTGAAGCGCACTCGGAAGACCACCGGGAGCCAGTGCAGCTCGCGCAGGAGAGGTGTTACATGGGAGCGCCACGTCGCTCTCATCACCACCCGCGCAGCCGCACTCTGCGCCAGTTGGAGCCTCTGAGTGCTCCTCAAAGGGAGCCCCATGTAGAGAGCGTTACAATAGTCCAGACGGGAGGTGACGAGGGCATGAGTGACCGTGCATAAGGAGTCCCAATCTAGAAAGGGATGCAACTGGCGGATCAGGCAAACCTGATGAAAAATCCTTCCGGTCACGGCCATCAAGTGCTCTTCTAAAGACAGCCGTGAATCCAGGAGGACACCCAAGTTGCAAGCCCTTTCCGTGGGGGCCAATGATTCGCCCCCAATAGTCAGCGATGGCACCAGCTGACTATATTGGGATGTCAGAAACCACAGCCACTCGGTCTTGGATGGGTTGAGCCTGAGCCTGTTTCTCCCCATTCAGATCCGTACGGCCTCCAGGCACCGGGACATCACTTCAAGGGCATCGTTGGGGTGGTCTGGGGTGGAGATGTATAGCTGGGTGTCATCAGTGTACTGATGGTACTCCACCCCGAAACCATGGATGATCTCACAGCTTTACATAAATGCTGAACAAAAGGGGCGAGAGGACCGATCTTTGTGGCACCCCCCATATAAGGGGCCTCGGGGTCGACCTCTGCCCCCCCCATCAACACAGACTGCGACCGGTTGGAGAGAAAGGAGGAGAACCACCGTTGTACGGTGCCTCCCACCCCCAACTCTTCCAACCAGTGCAGCATGATACCATGGTCGATGGTATCCAAAGCTGCTGAGAGATCTAACAGGACCAGGACAGAGGAGCACCCCCTGTCCCGAGCCCTCCAGAGATCATCCACCAATGCGACCAATGCCATTTCCGTGCTGTACCCAGGCATGAAGCCCGACTGGAACGGATCTAGACACGTCGTTTCATCCAGGTACTGGGGGAGCTGTCGCGCAACCACACTCTCAACAACCTTCGCCACAAAGCGAAGGTTGGAGACTGGACGATAATTAGCCAATACTGCCGGGTCCAGGGAAGGCTTCTTGAGCAGAGGTCTCACCACCACCTCTTTCAAGGTGGCGGGAAAGACACCCTCGCCCAATGAAGCATTTACAATCCCCTGGAGCCAGCCTCGCATCACCTCCCGGGAAGCCAGCACTAACCAGGAGGGGCACGGGTCCAACAAACATGTGGTCGCATTCAATCTACCCAGAATCCTGTCCACATCCTCAGGGGTCACAGGATCAAACTCATCCCAGATAACATTCTCAGGACCTGCCTCCGTCATCCCCGCTGGATCTACCCAGTCGGAGTCCAGATCTTCCCAAATCTGAGTGATTTTGTCATACAGATACTGAACAAAATCCTCGGCTCTTCCCTCCAAGGGGTCCTCCCGCGCTCCCTGGTGGAGCAGGGAGTGGGTCACCCTAAACAGGGCGGCCGGGCAATTATCTGATGACGCAATAAGAGCAGCGAAATGGGTACATTTTGCTGCTTTTATCACCACTAGGTAATTCTTAATATGAGATCTTACCAGTGTCCGGTCAGATTCAGCACGACTGGCCCTCCAACTACTCTCTAGGTGTCTTTTCTGGCACTTCATCTCCCTTAGCTCCTCGGTGAACCAAGGAGCCAGGTGAGATCGGCACCGGGTCAGAGGCCGCAAAGGCACAACTCGATCCAGAGCTCCAGCGGCCGCCCTGTCCCAGGCGGCCACTAAGTCTCCAGTCGAGGCGTGAGCCAGAACCTCGGGGATTGGCCCAAGCTCCATCTGGAGCATGTCAGGTTCCATCAGGCACCTGGGGTGGTACCATCTTGTCGGTTCCGCCTCCCTGCGGCAGGGTGCAGCGGTTCAAAGGTCAAGGCGAAGGAGAGAGTGATCCAACCATGACAAGGGCTCGATGACTATATCCCCTATCTCGAGATCACTCATTAGCTCTGTTTCAAAGTGCCCCATTTGCAAGCAGATCAACCTTCGTCTCCTTCTGGGTGAAAAGTGCGCAGTGGAGCCAGGCGGAGGCACAGGCACAGTGGGGAGGCAGCCCACCCACTCTATCCCATTGTCTCTTGGCTTGCTCACATCCATGCCGGGCAGGCACCCACATGGGACATCAGGATTGCCTGCCTCCCCTCTCCCCCATGCCTCTGCCTCCACCTGCTGCCATGAGCCTCTGGTGAACCAGACTACCATGCACCATGTCCCCTTGCCTCTGCCTCCATGCTCGGACATATCTGTGCTGCACCAAGGGGCTGGCAGGCTGCAGCTTCTGTTGGACACCATTTTCTCCCGTGTGCTCACTGCCTCTTGTGCTGGCCATGCCCATCATCTTGGGTTTTTTGGGGGGGATAGGGCTTATATTAGACCGCCCCCCCAAAAAAAATCAGCCTAAGACTTATTTTCAGGGTGGGTCTTATTTTCAGGGAAACATGGTAGATGCACTCTTAATTGCTTTATTTTATTGGTTAACCACTTCCCCTCCTAGAAAATGATAGTCTTAAAACTGTTTTGTATTAACTGTAATCTGCTTGCTTGACTATAATAAAGCACACTATAAGGGACAGTATTTATATTGGCTAGGAAGCTGCAGTTACTATAAACCTGGCAGCCAAATTAAATCAGGAAGAACACAAAGAGACAAATTACACCTGTTCTTCAAGCCCTACACTGACTGCCAATTCATTTCCAAATTACTTATCATTACCTATGATGCTCCGCGCTTTGTGTCAAAACATCTCCTTCTGTACCTGCCTCCACGTTTGCTAAAATTATCTGAGATTTGTTTTTTGTTGCTACAAGGTTATGTATCAGCAATTCAAGAGTGAATATTCTCTGGCATTGCCCCAGACCTTTGGAGGGCACTTCCTGCAGAGTTGTGGGGCATGACACTTTTTAAAGCTTTTAATAGACCAACACATTGTACATTTTCATATATATACCTTTAATTTCTGATTTTAACTCTGTGTTAGCTATTAATTTGTTTTATCTGTCTGTTCCAAATACTATTTTGACTGTATAAATTATCTCAATTTTAAATTGTTTTTTATTGCAACTGTTGAGGAATCTCAATAGTTGGTGGCATAGTGAATTTTATATACATGGAAGGCACATATACTAAACACAATTGCAGGCATCTGTTTTGTAATGAAAGGATAAAACTGTCACTTATCAGGTATTCTGAAATATTTCCTAAATTGTTATAGTTTGTCAAATCCATCTTTAGATTTCCCCCCACATAATACATTTTAAAACATTCAGTAGAGAAATGGAAGCAGTAATAAAACATGAAATAAAGTGAAATAAATCAGACCAATAAATGTGATCCAATATACTTTTCATCATGGAGTTCAAGCAGACACAATTGACAACTTTGATACTATAAAGCAATTACCTGTTTGGAAAAATTGCTACTTAGTATGTAACAAAGCGAAAAGTCACAAGAGAACATTTCATGGAGCAATTCCTTCATTAAGTCCAGTGATCAAGGATAACTAGGAGAATAAAAAATAGAATCAGGCAAGAATGGGGATAAATTATGATTTATGTTGGACTCAAAATGATCCATTGATATCATCAAGCAATAGTTATTACATGCTTCTCAAAGTCCAATTCTGCATCCACGTTGTGAGAGGTGGTAAAGGCTGAAGTAAGGGTTTGTTAGGATTGGGCAAAGTATAAAGCATTACAGCAGACATGAAGGCCATCCTGGGTCACCCGGAAATGGGTCACCTGGAAATGGGCTAAAAGGGGCTCTGGTGAAGTTGTGACAGGCTCAGCAAACTGGCAATGGATAATATATTGTTACACAAATTGTAACAAGATACAAATGGACTGATCAAACAAAAAATGACTGCAGCAGTTTAAAGGACTAAGAGACAGAACAGTGAAATACAAAATAGGTACTTTGAACACAGCCGCTTGGGGAATAAAACAGAAGAAATTGTAGAAATAATGGAAAGAAGAGGGATCAAGATAATGGTTGATATGACTAGTTGATATGAGATGTAAAGGACATGGTAGTAAGAAAGTTTACAAAGGACACTTGTTTATTTACTCAGGAGGGACTACAGCAAAGAATGGAGTGGGCTACTTGATACATTCAGATATAGCAAAATGCATACTAGACCTCAACAATTATTTGAAAAGAATAATAATATTGCAAATCAAGAGAAGAGAACAAACTGAAACATATGTACAATTATATGCCCCATGCAATGATAATTACACAGGAAAACAAAAGGATATGTTATTTGATGAACTATCTGAGGAGATAAAGTGGAAGCTAGCAGTATACCATATGTAATGGGAGATTTCAATGCCATGGTGGGTACTAACAGAATAGAGTATGAACAGTTCATCAACTAACATGCTGCTAAGAATAATGAAAGGAAAAAGAATGAGCAAAGGATACTGTACTTATACAGCCAACACCACCTTTTTATTATTAACACATTTTTTTTAAACACCAAAACTCACATTGTTATGCATGGTATAAATGGAATGACATCACTTTTAAAAGCCAGATTGATTACATATTAATAAGAGTAAAAAGAAGATTCAGAATACTTGATGCAAAAGCTATCCCTAATGATGATAAGATTGTAGAACTAAGAGCAAGACATGACAACTCTAACAGAAAGAAGACCAAATAAAAACTAGGAATGAATTAAGATAGAAAAATTTAAACAAGAAGAATTAATACAATAGCTACAACAAAAGGTGGAGACAGCATTTAGTTAACTGTCACCAGAGGTGGGAAATGTGGAGGATGAATAGAAGGTATATAGAACTACCCTGCTTAATATTGCAGAAGAACTATGTGGAACAAGAAAAGTGGAGATAGGTGGAATGGGACCAAACACTGCATGGTGGTATGGAGGTTAAAGAAGCAATAAACCTGAAAAAAAGAGTTATTCAAATGTTGGATAAAATCAGGGAAAGAAGAAAATTAAATAAGCTGCAGATTGTAATACAGAGATACCAACAGGATAATCAAGAAGGCAAAACAAAAATCCTGGGAGTGGTTTGGAAAAACATTAACAGATAAAGAAAAATTAACCTGCTGAATGTTTTTCAAAGTATGGAAAAGAGAGGAGAATTATAACCTCATAGAGATGATCAATGACAAGAACACAAGGCTACTAATAGAATCATCAGAAGTCATAGAAAGGTAGAGAGGACACTTCAAAGAGCTCCTCAAGCCCTCAGGCGAGTATAATGAAGATGCAATACATGAACACAAAATAACAAGCTTGAGCCATAAATACTGATTGATGAAGTAGTAAGTGTTCTTAAAAAGTCACCACTATACAAAGCAACAGGAATAGATGGGCTACCAACAAAAAGAATTCAAGCAGTAAAGGAAAGCAGCATCAGATGACTACATAGAATTTTTAATGCAGCATGAACACAAGTAACTATTGATGGGCTAATCAAGTGATAATAATATCACTGTGAAAAAACAAAGGAAGCAAATGAGAATGCACACAATGTTGAGACACCTTACTCTTGAGCCATGTAGGGAAAATATATGCAAGATAATAGAAATGAGATTAAGATCACAACTAGAAGAAAAGCAGATGGGTTTTAGAACAAGTAGAAGCTGCACAGATGTGATGTTATGCTTAATCAACAAATAGAAAAGATTATAGAAAAAGTATCTCTTTGTTGTATTTATAGACCAAGAGAAAGCACTTGTTATAGTTGATAGGAAATTGCTATGATAAACATTGATCCAATATCGAATAAGTGAACATCTTATTAGAATATGCAAAAGCTCATACAATGATTGCAGAAGTGTAGTTAGAACAAACCAAGGAACATCAGAACCCTTCACAGTAACATACAGAGTAAAACAGGGATGTGTACTATCACCACTATTGTTTATCACCTATATTGATAGCATAAGCAAAGAAGCTAAACTTAAAAATGAAAATAAATATTAATGAACTACTTTTTGCAGATTATCAGACATTGTGTCATACCTGCCTCAATTTAGGCTTCTAAGTAAAAACAATCCTTAATACTATCGGGCTGAGTAAGGTATCCCTAATTAAAAGCCAAGTGAAATACAGTAATTCAAAGCTGGAACTGAGATTTGCATGCCAAAATCCCAAGTGAAAACTTTCCCCTGTTTATGCATTTCCCATTGCTGATCCATCCCCTCCCCCCACTGTCCAATCAATTTCAAAGATGTTTTGGAAACTGCCACTGACTATAGGCTGGCTTGCAGCTGCATTCTTCTCATCATGCAGAGACCTTGAGAGGGTGTCTCGGGTAGCCATGTTCACTTTCTTAACTTTCACTTTCCCCCCCAAGTGTTCCCTCTCCCCCTCTCCCTAGAAATCATGGCAGACTGGTACCAAAACAATTGCAAAAAGCAGATGTGAGGTACAGTTATGACACATTGATAGCATGTACAAATAAGAACACCTTACAGCCATGAACCAAGAATGTGAGACAAATAATATGAGAATCAGCAAAGAGAAAAGAGAAGTAATGGCAATCAGAAGAAAAAAATCTTACCTTAAAAACAGTAATTGAGGGAACAAGCATAAAACAAGCATCATGGTTTAAATATCCAGGAATAACATTCACCGGAGATAGTAAAATGACAAAGAGATTAATATACAATGCAGTAAGGAAAACTAAGTATTGGGACAACTAACTCCACTCCTACATCATAAGGTAGCACTGATCAGCGCAAAGAAGCATCTTATACAAAGCATATTTATCCCCACCTTTTATTTCCAGTGCTAAACATGGACATTTACAATAAAACATAGACAAAAGTTAATCATCACAGAAATGAGATGTTTGACAAAAGCTGCTGGAATGAACATTTGAGATAAAATCAGAAATGAGACCATAAGAGAATGAATTGGCATAGAACATATCCGAAACTACATACAAAAACAGTGAATAAAGTGGTTTCCTCACCTGGAGGGGATGTCTTGGGATTGCATATCATACAAGACATATATAAAAAGAGAACATCAAAGAATATGAGGCAGACTCAGAAGAAGATGGAGAGACAACATCAAAGACACATTACAACAACATCAATTAATAATGCTTGAAGCCACCAGAAGAGCAAAAACCAGAACTTTACCCACCCAAAGTAGTAAAAGAGAAAGTGAAGAAGAAAAAGAACAGGTATTAGATAACACTTCCGAATTAGATGGATGAATAGAATTATTTGTAAGAAAAGTTTCTGGATAAAATTTTAAATGCAATTTTTATATATTTTATATTTTTTATAAAATATATTTTATATTTTAAAATTATATGTATATATGTATGTATGTATATATATATATTAGCTGAATACCTGGGCTCCGCTACGAAACTATGTGATCGGGCTTGATAAATCAACACTTAGAGTTTGAAAAGTAATGAGTAGTTACGATCGGCCTTTCCTCTCCACTTCTCTTCCTCAGGCTTGCCCCATAGATCCTTTCCTAATCCCTACTCTCCCTCAAGCTTGCCCCTTAGAAGCCTCTCCCCTTCTCTCCCTCAGCCTTGCCCCACAGAAACGTCTCTTATCCTATTCCCTTCTCTCCCTCAGGCTTTCTAGCCCCTTCTCTCCATGAAGCTTGCCCCACAGAAGCCTGTCCTATGCTATCCCATTCTCTCCAGAGTTATTTTCAAGTTGGGAGGGGGAATAGAACGTCTAATTAACATCAGAGCATGTTAGAATAATATAGGAAATATTAATGCTCTGATGGTCATTTCGAAAAATTCTTTTTTAGAAGCCAAGAGGAAAAATCCTATTTTATAAGCCAAGAGGAACATATGTGGCAAATTTCAAATTTGTAGGCTTTACGGTTCTGGAGATTTCGTGAGTGGTTTTCGCATATATATGTAGGTCTTTGGTTATCCACTTCCAATTTTACGCGGGAGAAAACCCGAATAACCAAAGACCTACATACAAACACCCGCAAAAACCTCAGAATTTCGCGGGTGTTTGTATGTAGGTCTTTGGTTATTCAGGTTTTCTCCCGCATAAAATTGGAGGTGTCTTGGCAATGTTTCGACGAAGTCTCATTCGTCATCTTCAGGCTGGTGTTCTCGGCTTCGTGCTTCTAGGAGCAATGTGTGTGATCGCAGCTGTTTCTTCCTTTTAACTGCCAGTGGGGGTGTGAACTGATTGGGTGGGAGCTTGGCTGTGTTCTGATTGGGTGGAGGAGTGTTCTGATTGGTTGGGGGTTTGGCTGTGCTCTGATTGGATGGGGGGTTGGCTGTGCTCTGATTGGCTGGGTGTGTGTTCTGTTTAGGCGGGGGCTTGGTTGTGCTCAGGTTAGTCTGAGTAGCAGGGGGATTTGAGCTGGTGAGCTGTGTTGCTGTTGCTTGGCTTCGTGTTCGTGGCCGTGCCATCTCTTCATGTTGGGTGTCAGTCTGCTTCATGTATGGATTGGAGGGGTTTAAAGTGGCTAATGATGCAGCTGTGGTCTGGCTTCTGGTCCGTGGTCATGCCTGATCATCAGTGTGGGTTTGAGTCTGCTTTCTGCGTGGATGTGTGGTGGTTACATCCTGAACGTAGCCACGCGAGCTGTCATGGGTGCACCTAGGTTCACCCACATTACACCAATTCTCCGCGAGCTGCACTGGCTCCCTATTGGTCTCCGGTCACAATTCAAGGTGTTGGTTATTATCTTTAAAGCCCTACATGGCTCAAGGCCAGGGTATCTTCGAGACCGCCTTCTACCACATAACTCCCAACGACTGGTAAGATCCCACAGAGTTGGTCTCCTCCGGGTCCTGTCAGCTAAACAATGCCGGCTGGCAGGCCCGCAGGGGAGGGCCTTCTCTGTGGCTGCCCCAGCTCTCTGGAACCAATTACCTCCTGAGATCCGGACCATCCCCACCCCATTGGCCTTCCAAAAAGCGGTGAAGACCTGGCTTTTCTGGCAGGCCTGGGGCTGTTGATCTCACTCTTGAGATCCAGCGAGATCCATGGTGTGAATGAGTTTTAATGTTTTTAATGTTTTTAATTCTTGAATGTTTTTTATAATGATTTTAAATGCATTGTGAGCCGCCCTGAGTCTTCGGAAAGGGGCGGCATACAAATTGAATAAATAAATAAATAAATGGCAGCAGGAGCTAGTTAACTTTTCCCCTCCCATCTGATGCAGTAGATCAGCCCAATAGTCCCTAGAGTGGAGTTTTGATCTCTCATTACTTAGGGACATGATAGCAATTTCTGGATCATAGTGTACATTATACTTGTTTATCAAATGACTGATCTGATCCAATTTGGAGGGAGGGAAGGAGAGAAAGAGAGAGAGAGAGACACACACACAGAGAGAGAGAGACAGAGACAGAGAAGAGACAGAGACAGAGAGAAGGTGGGTAGTCTGCTTGAAAAAAATGTTCTACATAACTTGTATTTATGTGACTAAAAATGGATCACAAGAGACTGCAGGTGTACAGTCTATATGGCCAAAAGTTCACCCAATATGGATTCACTCACACATCTAGTTTTATCCTTTATAGAGACAACATAGAAGACAACATATAGACAACATACAAGACAACCCACCCTTTGAGCTTGGGAATGCAAGCTGCTTTATATTAACATATGTAAAATCATTTATCTAAAGTAATTTGATAAATTAAGTAGGCATAAATCTATTACAACTCTTCTGAAATAAACTTTTTTTAAAATTACATAATTGCATGCTCTGTTTCTTATTTTTATAATAGATATATTCCAAATGAATATATCTTGTTTTTCCTGAAGAATTTGTGGTATTATAATTACTACAAACATAAGTCAGTGTTCAGGAAGAAATATCTTTTAAAAAGTTTATTTAAAGAGAGAAAGAAAATGAAAAGGGAATTAATATGCACTTCAGGATACATTTGATGTAATTTGAAATATATTGTTTATGTTGGATTGTCAGCTGAAGTTAAGAGAGATTATGAGAATATATTAACACTATGGATTTTCCTAAACAGTTCATGAAGAAAACCTTTCTGTAAAGATAAAATTTGCATTCAGTTATCTTATTCTTTTGCAGTTACTGAACCATATATATTGTTGAAAGATTTGAACTTAGACAAAAGATAGTTAATGAAGAATACAGAACTACAGCTGGACAATGCCACAAGAATCCTGGATTTCTTTGGCATGCCTTTCTATGGTATGGGAAACAAAGGATACATGGATATTTCCAGAGACATTATGTAAGAAATGGCTTGTTATCAGTGTGGGAAAGAGTGAAAGAAAAACATTATCTGAATATACCGATGTGGCTTTCTACAATAGAAGCGGTGACATTTCCAAATATTGTAAATATGGGGAATATTGTTAGGTATAAGGACATCTTGACAGATCGGGGAGAACTGAAACAAAAACAAGAACTAGAGAGTCAAGGGATTGAGATAGATTGGTATATAAGACAGCAAATACAATCAAGATATGAAGCAGATCGTAGACAATATGGTTTTGACTTGGGGAAATCAAAACTGGATGAAATATTGACAGAAACAGATGAAAAAATGATTAAGAAATTATATAATTATCTATTGTGGATTAGACTAGAAGATGAAGAAGTAAAAGAAACATGGGCAAAGAATTTTGGATATACTATAGAACTGGAGAAATGGCAACAACTTTGGGAAAGAAACTATAAATTAACAATGGCAACAGCTTATAAAGAAAATTTGTATAAGATGTTTTATAGATGGCATATGCCACCAGAAAGATTAGCTAAGACGTTTAAAGATTACTGCAAGTTCAAATCTCACCAGGCTCAAGGTTGACTCAGCCTTCCATCCTTTCAAAGATAGGTGAAATGAGGACCCAGATTGTGGGGGCAATAAGATGACTTTGTATAAATATACAAAAGTATGAAGGCTATTGCTTAACACATTGTAAGCCGCCCTGAGTCTCCGGAGAAGGGCGGCATATAAATTAAAGCAAAAAAAAAAAAAAAGATAAATCAGCTAAATGTTGGAAATGTCACCAATTGCCGGGATCATATTATCATATGTGGTGGTTGTGTAAAGAAGCAAAACTTTACTGGGTAAAAAAAAAGGCATGGTTAGAGGGAATGTTGCAGCAACATATAGAGTTAAAACCAGAGATATTCTGGTTTGGGAATTTTACCAGAGAATTATAGTAAAGAAGATACATATTTGATTATTCATATAATAACAGTGGCTAGAATTTTATTTGCACAAAATTGGAAAGCAGATAAAATCCCATTGGAAGGAGAAATTATAAAGAAAATTTTAGAATGTGCAGAAATGAATAAATTAACTTTGAGAATAAAAGATAAAAAGGAGTCGATGTATTTCAAGACATGGGATAAATTTTACGATTGATTAGAAAGGAAATATGAATAAGGGTATAAAGATAAAATAGAGAAAAAAAGGGAGAAAATAATCAGAAAAATAGAAACCAGATGATGCCTTGGTAAAAGGAGAAAGGAGGGGGAGAGTAAAAGGGAAAAAGTGAGATTATTATAAAAATGTACACAAATGATGAAACAGATATAAATATTAATCAAATAAGAAACTGAAATGAGAATAGAGAAAAATAGAAAATTGGGGCTGCTCGAATACCATTCTAGATTGAACTGAAAAAGAAAACAATAAGAGAGAGGGGAAGGAGTAGAGAGAGAGGAAGGGAGAAGAGAGGAGAGGGAGAGAGAAAAGAAAGGGAAAAGGAGAGGAAGAAAAGGGAGTGAAAAGAGAAGTAGGAGAGAAGGTTAGAAGGGGGGAAGAAGAGAGGAAGGGGGGAAGGGAAGGGAAAGTAGGAAAGAGAAGGAGAGGAAGAACGAAGAAAGTAGGAGGAGATAGAGGAAGGAAGAGAAGGGGAGGATAAGAAGAAAGGTTGTGGCAAAATAAGAAGGGTAAATGGTAAAAGAGCAACTCCGAATAAGTAAAAATTAAAAATGAAAGTTAAAAGATAAGATGAATGAAAAATAGTGGATAAATGACTACATGTAATATGTTTATGAGAAATAAAATAAAATAAAACTTTTTTGAAAAAAGAATCCTGGATTTCTGATTTCTCATGACCAGAACAGGTAAGAAATACTTTGAAGAATACTTGCAGGCAAGAATTGCGTGTCCATAAAGGAAGCAAAAGTCACACCCATGACAGCTCGCGTGGCTACGTTCTGGACCAACTGTAGTCTCCAAACACTTTTCAAGGGTAGCCCCATGTAGAGCGCGATGCAATAATCTAACCGTGAGGTGACAAGGGCATGAGTGACTGTGAGGAGAGCCTCCCGATCCTGTTGCCATGTCCAGACACACCTAGAACTGGAGGTATTTGGTCTGTAGATAGACTGAAACAAAGAGGGATTTATAAACCAAATCTTTATAAATGTAATCTCAATTTGTATCCTAACCGTCTGTAATCTTAAAATTGTGTCCTGTCTCTGCTATATGAGCCTTTCATAATATCTCATTGATTCTCTAAAGTAAATCTATATTATTAGCCATAAAACACAGTTGGATCCCAGAGATTTAACTGATGATGCCTTTTATAAGGTGTCTTATTAGCTTGTACTTGAAATTTGATGTAATTTTTCCATTTTCTAGTGCAAACATTTAATTCTGTGAAATGAAGCTAACCATGTTGCTTCTTTTAATTCCTAAGGTAGCATGTAAGGGTCCTGATCTAAAAGAAGGAAGTGTTATAAGAAGTCTTGGGAGGTTTAAAAATTCCACTCACTTCTAAAGTTCTCATTGGAGAGAAGAAAAAGAAGATGCTTAGAATAACTAATTGCTACCTTTTGCTCTGATTCAACTCTGCACAAAAATACAGAGATGGCTGCTAGAAAACTACAGGGTGTCTTTCCATCTCTTAATTCTGACAATTATTTACATGCTTGGAAAGGGCAACTGATCGATGAGAAAAACAGTTAGTAGGCACTATACAAGGTGCCCATTCCATCATTGGTCTCAGCAGGTGCTGAACTATGCCTTTTAAATTTTAAGGTTATCTTTTCTTAATGATAGTTTTTAGCTTTTCTTAAAATTCTTTAAAAACTATGTTGATTATTTAATTTTGTGAAATTATAAATTAGATATCAGACAAGAAATGCTTTTAAATTGTAACTAGTGAATTAGCTAATAATCCAACATAGTAGGTGGTAAATGAGCTAATAAAATATGTAATATCCTTCCATGTTGGAGGCTAAAATCAAATGCTCAAAAAACATTTACCATTGCAGTTTTTGTAATTTGTATAAGCCTCTTGGCAGGAGGTGAGTACATTGGACTGTTGCGAAAATTGTAATGGAAACAATCTCATCATTTCTATCAGCAATGAGAGAAATTCAGAGACTTTTTGTTTCCATAGCACTTTTTTTTATACAGGATAACTTAATTACTGGTATTTATAATAGGTGTTTAACTGACAGAGAAGCAAGAGAAAGCACTTTCTGAAAATTCACAGTGTAAATGTTTAATTAGAAAACTAATTCATTTTGTGTAAAAAATGTGAAGTACATCTACATGTTCCTTATGCTGAAATTGCAAAATATATCAAAAAATAGTTAAAATGACAAGGGAAACATTACTATAAAAATTACAAAAAATTACAAAAAAATAAAAATAAAAAAATAAAAAAAACAAAAAAAACAGTAGAAGCTGTTCTCTTTCTGTTATATTCAATTCGGCTCCTATATATTAAATCTGCTTTTGGTGCAGACAGTAGGTGCAACTTTATTAGAGTAGGATCTTAGACAGTAATGAAAAAGCAAGCCTGGAGGCTTTCTGCCAAACAGTTCTCTTTTTCATACTTTTCATCTCAAGCTGGTTCTAATACAGAAGGCCAGCCTAAATTCTGCTGTTCAGTTCCAATAAAGACTTTAGTAAATTTTTCAGAAGGCAACTCATGCAGAATAATTCAGGGCATACTTAATATTCAGAAATTAAATCCAGGACCTGGTATTTTCATTCCCCTTCATCTGGCTAATCAGTGCATTAATTCCCGGGGTCTGATGGTTGTTCTCTTCCCTCTTTATATTCCTCCCAGGCTTTAAGGGCTGCAATCATGAATTCTTAACAATTTCAAGACATTTCCCAGGTCGTTCCAGTGTTCTGCTAAAAGCTCGTGAAAAAAAGTAGTTAGTTGATACCTGCACTGGGCTCAGCAAATGAGAAGAAAGAAGCCAGTTAAAATGATAATTGCTATACAACCATTTTTTCCACTGAAGAAATTAATACAGGTCATCCTCCACTTACAACAGTTCATTTAGTGACCGTTTGAAGTTACAACAGCACTGAAAAAAATGACTTATGACCATTTTTCAAACTTATGAACATTGCAGCATCCCCATGGTCACATGATCAAAATTCAGACGCTTGGAAACTGACTCACATTTGTGACCATTGCAGTGTCCAGGGGTCACGTGATCCCCTTTTGTGACCTTCTGGCAAGCATAGTCAATGGGGAAGCCAGATTCACTTCACAATTGTGTTACTAATTTATCAACTGCAGTGATTCACTTAACAACTGTGGCAAGAAAGCTTGTAAAATGGGGCAAAACTCACTTATCAAATGTTTCACTTAACAGCAGAAATGTTGGGCTCAATTGCGGTCGAAGACTACCTGTATATTCAAATATTGTGTACAGATATACTGAGTTTCTAATCCATTAAAACTCTATATGGAAAGTGAATACCAAAATGGTCCCAGTGGTGGTAATAGCACTTGGGGCTGTGACTTCTAAATTGGGAGAATGGCTCCAACAGATCCCAGGAAAGACATCAGAGCTCTCTGTCCAGAAGAGTGCAGTGCTAGGAACAGCTAAGATATTGTAGAAAACCCTCAAACTCCCAGGCCTCCCATAGAGGGCCTAAGATTGAAGAAGACTCAGCCCATAGCAGTAAGAAGGTATTGACACACACACACAAATTTTAATTAAATAAATGTAAACTGAGAAGCAGTTTTTTATGGATTGCAGCATGGAATTAAGTATTTTATGAATGAAATAAAAAGTAGCCTGTAGTGACAAAGAAAGATTAGGACATTAGAAAACTGCTTTCCTGTGACTGAAACAACTTGATCAACATTTGATTAGTTCATAGATTGTAATTGAATCAAAGCTTTGAAGTGAAATGCAAAAGATATTGATTTTTGTGTTGACTAATCAAGAAGCAGCAACTTAAATTCTGATATAGGGTGAGGGTGAGAAGTGATGAGAAAACATAATTGTTATTAAAGCATGACTAAAATCAATATATGACTATTATGGATGTCTGGATATATCACATTAGCTAACATTAGATATTCCTAACAGGAAATATACCTGCCATCAATTTGGCCTGGCACTGGGCTAGAACTATATAATTCTATGTTTTTATTAAAATTGTTAATCTTTTAAAATTTAAATTAATAATTTATCCCTTTCTAGTTCCTGCATTTCTGACACGAGACATGACCAGATGAGACATTAAATAGGCTATGTTGTAACTCAACTCCAGCTAAACTCACTATACAGTGTAAAATCTCACGGAATCCATCTATTTATGTGATAAGTACCTGACATTGTATGTTCTGCTATGATTGGAATAAATGACAAAACATCTGTTAGCTCTATAATTTACCAAGAAGCTCCTAATTTTTAACCATGTAGCTCCTACATTAAAAATCTGGGCCTGCTTCAATTTTTATTCAAGCTATCTAGTTAAGTTGCTTTCCACTTAAAAACATATTGCTACAATGGATCTAACTGATAGCCTATTTGCAGTAAGAGTTTTTGTCTGACCAGAGAAAAGCTACAACCTAGCAGGATTATTCTTAGGGCTTTTTTTTTTTTTTTTTTTGCTAGCAAGTAGAGTAAAGCCACAGGCAGTCACAGCAGCCTCATTTATAACAATTTATGATGATTTTAAGCCGCCATGCGCTTTACAATGTCAACACACAAAGGATGCATCATAGTACTTGAAACTTGATGTGTAATACAGATATCTAAATTACATAATTGATATCATATGTCAGGCCTGCTTCCATTCAAAACCCAAGAAAGAAAACCCCCGACTCTATTGAAATAGAGAAGAGGTACTTTTACTGAGTTTGAAATGATAGCAGCAAAAGAAAAGCAAGATCTGAGCCAAAAGGTGCAAAAATTACATATTGCAAGTTTCCCCAAATCCCTCCCCCCAGGAACTCAGGCTGAATGTCCAATCTCCATCCCACATAATGACATCTTCAGGTATTTTTGTCCATCTGGAGTTACAGGACGGTTGGCCTTGACTGGATGTAAACAACTCCATTCAGCAGCACAGTAATTTGTGAAAGCAAACCTCCCTTTTTATTCACATGAGCCTTCTTCACCCCAGCTCACTTCCCAAACCCCAATGCCATGCCCCCCCTCTCTGTTACTATGGCAGCTGATAGCAAGCAAGCATCAAAGAGAAAACCCATGCTCGAGATCCATCTGACATCATAACCTATCTGTTGTTATTTGTTGTTCCTTGACTTGCATCATGAGTACATATGACTGTCAGTCCTTCTAAATGTCTTAACTGAATGTTTGGTTAGGAACTGAACTGCAAAATTCATCCTAAACTTTATTTGCAGTAGCTTAACTAGTTTTTCCTTACTTGCAGATCAAGACAGTTCATCCTTTATATAAGGTTTTAGATAAAGAATTAGTAGATCAGTTCTGATTCTTTAACCTTTTGGGTTATCCTAGCAATATCCATAGATATACAGATGATTTTAAATCAACACAGGTGTAACAGCTATGATATGTTTTGAAGATAATATTTAGCCTTGTGTTCAGAAAGAATTCAATTTCTCATTTCAACATGGAATTGAATAACTGAGAAATATAAAACTTTGCAAGTTTCTGTATTTATTATGATAGAAATATATATAAAGGTGTGTAGTTGCAATACATTTTGTGTGATGTTCCAAGGAGCTATATATATAAACAAAAGAGTAAAAGTTAAAATTTATGATTTATCAAGATTTGAAGCAATTTTCCAATTTCTTTGGAGTGAAGAAAAACTACATTTTAAAATGATTATATAATATGTATTATATTAATATTAATTACTATCCGATCTTCTGAAGTAATAAACATAAAATTCAACTGGTTTAAGATTATCCAGTGAATTTCACATCTGAATAGAGAAATGAAATTATCATTATTCAAAACATATCTTTACACTATTTATTCTCACTCAGGTCCCACCATGTGTTAACCACCTTATCATCATGTTGAGATACTTGAAGCATCTTAGTTGACAAAATACCTTAAATTGTTTTCAGTTAGAACATGAATATAAAAAGGAAATGATTTAAGGACAATGAAAATGATCCATAAAATAGTATTCCTTGGTTTATCATCAATTATTATTTGCTTGATTTTTTAAAAAATGAAAGCAATCAGATAAAGCTGAAAATGAAAATGTTCAAACATGTATATGACAACAAGATGCTGATTTCCATAAAGAATTTTATGTATGCAAAATATTTTAATATGCATTATGCATGCACACACAGAAGTAGAGCAATTCTAAAATGAACCCTTATTTTTACCTAAATATTATTTATGTTATTATTAAAAGTCAAAGCAACTGCAAAGAAGAGCTAATGTGCTATCTATTTCCATATATATTGCACTATCGAACTTTTAAAATTCACTCAAGTGATGTAGAGTGGAAATGTTTATTAATATCACATTTTAAAGAAAAATTAGCAGAATATATTTTATTTCAATGATTGAAACTCATTGACCACCATAATACATGAAGATACTCTGATTTGGTATGGTTGTTTCTTTTTAGAAACAGTATAGTATTATGATGGTACCCAGGAGCATCACTGGGCTTCTGGATATATTCTCTGGTACTCATGGGACTTTATCTCTGATATAATGTAAAACATTAAAAATGCAAAGCTGGCATTTCTATAAAGCAATGACCTATCTTCTAGAAATCTGATTTACACTTTTCTAGGTCTTAAATGGTGCTCATAAGCTTTTATATATATATAAAAAGAGTGTTGACCAACTGTAGCCCAGAGCTTGGCTGATAGTATCTGTCAGATTCCTATTGTGATGCTGCCATTCTTCAGGGGAAGGGGGGACCCTAGATATGTTATTTAGTTTATTACTTTCGTCCCTATCATTCACAGCCTGTACTATTGACTTATAACCTTTATCCTGGAACCTGGGCACCCTGAGATTTTCTCACCTTTTGCGAAATGTAAAGGGAGGAAGGCCCATGTGAGTTGTATCCAGGGGTGGGTTCTAAATTTTTTTACTACCGGTTCTGTGGGCATGGCTTATTTTGTGGGCGTGGCTTGATGGTCATGTGACAGTGGGCGTGGCTTGATGGTCATGTGAGTGGATGGGCGTGGCCAACTCAATGTCACTCACATCAAGGGGTTCTTGCCTGGCCCCTGCCCTCCCAGCCATTCCTTGTCACACCCAGCCTCAACGTATCTATAGTTCTGTAAAAATGTTTATCTTTTTTCACCTTTATTATCTACATACTATAGCTATCCTTTCATGGGCCACTGAAAGGAGGAAATGGCTCACATGCTTTGCCCAAGAGTGTGATAGGCAACAGGCTTTTAAGGGGGGGTGGGCAATGTATTTTCCAAAGCACCAGAAGGCAAAACAAAAAGCAATGGATGGAAACTGAACAAAGAAAGAAGCAACTTAAAACTAAGGAGAAACTTCCTGACAGTGAGAACCAATATAGGTGCAGAAATATTTCAGTCATAATTTCACATATAAAATAGCCAGTCGTGTAATATAACCTGCATCTGGTTCAAAAACAATCATTAGTATTATGGCTGATGTTTGACAGCAAGCCTAAAAGTCAAAGATCACAAGAGTGCTTCTTTCTCTGTATGCATAGAAAACATCACATACCAGGAATAGCATATTAAGATGGACCTATGCAATCTGATGTACAAAATAAACACACACATATTTATGCTCTGGACTATAGACATTGAATGCATGTAAATCCCTGAAAAATATGTGGTAGCCCTGGGCAGAAGAAAGGCAGTAAAATCACTCTAGGTGTAGGGACAGTGAAAAATATTAACACATGATAAATAATGGAACAATTAAAAATAATAGCACAGAGGTTTTTTTTTTTTCTCTCTCTCTCTCCCTTCCTTTCTCTTTCATTCTCTTTTATCTTACACACACACACACATGATCTGGGCACAAAGTATCTGTTGTTAGAGAAGTTCTCATTTCTCTCTATAATATATCTGATACTAATCAATACACTATCTCTCAACTATGTAAAGCCTATGCATGTTTACTTGGCAGTAAGGCTACTCTCTTTTAGTGCGATTTACTCCTAATAGATACACATGATTGCAGGCAGATAGCTAGCTCCCTTGTTTAATAGGCTGTAAGTAAAATTTCTACATTAACAAAATTTATACCTAAACAACAGAATATAGGAGCAAAAAAACATAGCAATAGTCTGAGCTATGCTTTTCTTCTTTAAATGGAAGTACTACCCATTTTAACCAGACATTAAGACTCATTATTTTGGAATACTGGTATGGCTTGCACTGAACCTTGACAGTACTTGTTTTCCTTAGAAACCAGCTCAACTTTGTTTCCTTTAAATCTTGCTTTCGTTACACACTGGCCGCTTCGGACCAAGAGCTCCGTTTTTAGGGAAAGAGAGCAGACTCTGGGGGGGGAGCTTTGGAAATAAAAGTGCCACAAGAGAAAAGGGGAAAGGCATGTTCTGGATTCCGGACTCCAAGCCTTCCCTGACCCGGGAAGCCCTCCTCATTCTCATTCTTCCCAATCCTTTCCCTTCCTACTCTCGGACCCTTCTTCCCCCCTTCCCCCCCCATTTCCTTTTGCATGAAACTCCTTTCAGGGTGGAAGGGAAAACCAAATAAAAACGGAAGGAGTCAAGGACAGAAAATGGTGCATGGAGGAGGGCATTTTTCAGCTACTTTCTGGGACTGAAAAGTTGAGGGGATCCAAGGAAGCAGCAACCGGCCAGGACTAAGATGACCCCCGCTCCACCCCCCTCTGCCTTCTTTTTCTCTCCCCACCCCCACTCTTCTCTCTCCCGTGAAGAAGGGGACTAACCTTTAAAAGAAAAAAGCTCTGCTGCTGAGAGAGAAAGCAGTAGCTGGGAAGGATGTTGCTACAGAGTTAAAACAACGAAAAAATTGCCCTTTCCCTGTTCCTACCCTCCCTCTTTTTCTCCCCACCAGTTTCTTTTATTTGGCTCCAGTGCCAAAAGAGAGATTTCTCTTTTGTTTGTAAAGTCCCCCTCCTTTTTTTCCCGCCCAGCTGGAGAAAGACAGGAGAGGGATGCTGCTGCCCCTATCAGACCCAGTGCAGCGGCTGCATGCAATTCCAGTGGCTTTGGGAGGTGCTAGCCAGCAGGGAGAAGGGAGCCGGCACAGCAACCTTTGTAGCCACACAGCTGCAAAGCTTACCAAGCTCCCCCAATCCCCTGTCCCACCTGCCACCCCAAATTGCACCCCACTGCGAGACGCGCATTTTACCGGAAAGTGGCAGCTCCGGGTCGTCTCTCAGCCATTGCATGCAGGGAGTGTGAGGCAATTAACTTATTGCACTCAGGAAAAGTTTTTCTTTACTTTGCAAGTTTTTTCCCTGCACACAGTGGCTGAGAGATGACTTGGAGCTGCCAGTCTGTGCTCTGCCAGGTGAGCAGCAGAGCGAGTAAGCCAGCGATCTGTCGGTTTCCTGTAATCTGCAGTTTACTCATGAGCACCATGCTTACCAGTAAACTTGCTTATGAGTAAACTGCAGATTAGAGGCAGCCAGCAGATTGCAGGCAGCGAAAGAAACCACTGCCTCCTGCCTCTGTACATAGAGGAGGCAGAGCAGCAGTGGAAAGAGCACGGGACGGGAGGTGCAGGAAGTGGCTGCCAACGTTGCCCTCAGGTGAAGATGTTGTGGGCGGGGAGGCTCGACCCTCCTTAGGAGCCTCAGTTTACTCGTGAGCACCATTGGCCTTTCTCCCTGTCTGTCCCGGCCAATGTTGCTCATGAGTAAACTGCAGCTAGGATCTCCTGTGTGCTTCCCTCACAGGCCAGGCCAGCTGGGGAAACACACAGGAAGAGCTCCGGTGCCATGATCTCCTGCGCAATCCCCTCCCTCCTCGCACGCATCGATCCACCACTCGCTGCTGGTATCACCCCTCCACCAGCTCTCCCTTACCCACCCACCCATGCCCTTTGGCCTTACCTTTGCCAGCAGCGGTGAGCAGAAGTACAGGGCTACATTCTGTAAGTAGTGGTAGGGCGGTCAAGCATCGGGCGAGCAGGGTGAGCAAGCGGGGACCAGTTCGGGGGCATGGCCAGCCAAAGGTCACTAACAGTTTGGGAAAACATGTCAAATTTCCGCTAACGGTTGTCCCGAACCAGTCTGAACCAGTAGAAACCCACCTCTGGGTTTGTATCACTCAAAAGCCGGAAAAGGATGACCCTGAGAAAGTTCCCTTATCAAGTTCTCAGGACGGCTGTTACAATAACATCTCCACACTTGCAGATTGGCTGAATCCACATTGTGGGCTGAACCCACATTGAAGGGAGGGGTTTCTAATTCCTTTATCCTAACTGTATTGCCTAAGGGAATTCAGAATCTGCTTTTCTTTCATCTTGCTATCACTCCAGTTCAATAAAATGTTCCTTTTGAAATGCCAAACTTTCAAGAGTCTTTACTTTCTTGAACGAGGAGGAGAGGCCGGACCTTACATAAAGCAGAATCTGCAAAAGTGGTCAACCTGGAGAGAAATTTTCTTGCTCTACCGAGGGGACCCTACAAACCATGTCTGAACAGAGCAGCGAGCAAGGGGAGGCAGAATACTGGGGAGAAACCTCCACTACCATCCAGCTGGATGCCAGTCCCCTACGTCCCATCGAAGCTGTCAAAACTGTCCTGGAAGCCCCCACGAAACCACAATGGTTGATTGGAGTGGGGAAGAAAGACTGCTGGGACGAGAGAACCAAGGGAGTTGTTATGTTCACTGTTTGTATTATTTCTGTTGTAAGCCGCCCAGAGTCTCTTGGGAGTTGGGTGGCATAGAAATATGATTAATTAAATTAAATTAAATTAGAACCAGCCACCGACGAAGCCAGGGCTACCATTTCAGACCCAGCCATAGCTGACCAAGCCGCCACTGCTGCAGGAGCAGCAGCAGTGCCAGGGAACCTACCCCTTGCAGCACCAGCCGAGGCGAACATCCCCGGTTAGTCCAGGGATTCCCAGCTGGAAAGAAAGAAAGAAAGGTGAAAAAAGAAAAATGATAAAGAGCTGTTTTACTGAATTTTTCTAGCCACCTTCTATGAATTGCAGAAATTCATTTTATGTTTCACTAGCATCTATACAGTAAAACAATATATACATAAGTACAAATAAACCTAATTGCAAAATATTGAATAAATATGTCATCTGGGGTATTGTGTAGAAAAAACAAAGATCAATTGGCCTGATTATACACTTTTTTTAGAAGTTGCTAAGAAAGTAATGACTATAAACATGAAACATCCAGTTTTTGAATTGAGTGTTTTTATGGATTCTGAAGAAACCAGAAATGGTCTTTTTTTCCCTGAGATTTATTCAAGATTTCAGTGAGTACAAAATTCTTAACATTTATTATTTATTATTTATTTATTAATTAAATTTCTATACCGCCCTTCTCCAAAACGGACTCAGGGCGGTGCGCAGCCAAAGTAAAAACAGAGCATACAAAATTTAAAAACAATATTAAAATAATTAAATATTCTGGCCGTAAATTAAAACAACCCAATTTAAAATCAATTTAAAATTAAAATTAAAAATTAAATTTAATTAAATTTAACATAAATTTATGTTTAAATAACATAAATTTCTTTCTTTTTTTTTTCTCCAATTTTTATTTATAAGTATAAACTAAACAGAACAATGAAACGTACAAAACATAAAAACATATAAACATCCATTTCAATACATGTCCAATTTGTCGCAACTATAATATACATTTCTCTTTGTATTTTGACTCTTCCTTATTTGGTCATTCCCTTTTATCTATCTAATATTGATCTTTGTTGACCTATGTCTGTTCTTTGTTTCCATCATATTATATTTGGTCATTTTATTTACTTCCTATTGCTTCATCTCTTTCCTATCTTTCAACCAACTATACCACTTTTCCCATACTAAGTAAAAGTCATGTTCTTCCCTATTTTGTAATTCCTTTGTGAGTCTATCTAATTCCGCACATTCCATAATTTTATTGATTACTTTATCTGGTGTTGGTATATCACTACTCTTCCAGTGTTGCGCGTATAGTATTCGTGCTGCTGTTATCATATGTATAATTAAATAGGTTGTTTCTTTTTCATAGTATCCATTCACTATGCCTAATAAGAAGCTTTCTGGTCTTAGTTCTATCTTTTGGTGTGTTATTTCCTCTATTTGTATTTTGATCCTTTGCCAATATTGTTTCGCCATTGGGCAGGTCCATCACATATGATAATAGGTGCCTTTGTGGTGGTTGCATTTCCAACATGTTGATGGCGTGCCGGGGAACATTCTTGCCAATCTGGCTGGTGGCAAGTGCCACCTATAAAACATTTTATAGAGATTTTCTTTATAGGATACAGACATTGTCATTTTATAATTTACTTTCCATAGTTTTTCCCATTTGTCTAATTGAATACTATAGCCGAAATTTTTTGCCCAGGTTATCATATTTTCTTTCACTACCTCTTCTTCTAATTTATATCCTCGTAAGTAATTGTAAATTTTTTTGATCAGTTTGTCCTGTGTCCCTTGCAAAATTTTATCTAATTCTGTTTGACCTTTTTGAAATTCAAATTGAGCCAAATCTTTATTGTATCTTGATTTTATTTGTATATACGGCCACCAGTCAATGTCTGTACCCATCTCTTTTAGTTCTTGCCTCGTTCTTAGTTCCCCCTGATTGTTTAACAGATAAGTTTATAAGTTTTCGTTTTGTTATAGTCCATGGCATTTGGATAGATCTGGGCTTCCATCGTTGACAACCACTCCGGGATTTTGTAATAATGTGCCTTTTTAATACTCTGCCATGTTTGGTATAATGTGTGTCTGATTGTATGTCTCTGAAAATATTCATGCCTTTTGTCTGTACCCTCCCATAAGAAGGCATGCCATCCTCGCTGGAGATCGAATCCTTCCAAATTCAATAGTCTATGGTTTTTGAGTTCCATCCACTCCTTGATCCAAATTAATGCTGATGCTTTGTAATATATTTCCCAAACAGGCAATGCCAATCTTCCTCTCTCTCTTGAGTCCTGTAGGTGTTTTAGTTTAATTCTTGCCTTCTTCCCTTGCCATATGTAGTCTGCAATTAGTTTATTAAAGTCCTTGAAGAAGTTCTTCCCCGGTTTTATTGGAATCACTTGAAACAAGAATAGTATTCGAGGCAACACATTCATTTTAATGGAGGCGATCCTTCCCAAAAGAGATAGCTGTAACTTTTTCCAAATTTCTAAGTCTTTCTTAATTTGTTTTGTTAATTTATCATAAATTTATCTTAACATAAATTTCAATTATACTGAAGAATTGAAATTAACTTCATTTTCTGCATAAATTATATTTTGCAAGTGATTTGGCTTCTCTAAATTTTATTCTCAGAATGACATCCAGAAATATGGAGAAGATCTCACTTGGTACACCTATAATACTATTTCCCATGAGTTTTACTACAAAATCTCTCTCTCTCTCTTTCTCTCTCTCCCTCCCTCCTGTCCCCCTCTTTTTTTTGCCAGTTTAGCCATCTAATGGTTGAGAGAATTTAAGGACTGAATTATAATTGTTTCCATATCTCTTTTTAGGTCAATACATTTCCTTTACAGTAAAACTTACACCAATTTTCTTTCTTCATTCCAAAATAGTTCATATTTATCTGTATTGTCAGCCATGAGCCAGGTTAATTAGTTAAGTTTGCATTACTTTGCTAGCTGCTATTCACATTGGTCTTTCCCAAAACAATATATATAATAGTATAACACCTCACGGATTCCTTAATCTTTTAAAAAAATAATCTTGCATCTTTCATTATAATGTTATTGCATAATTATGGTTTGATAATCACTTACTCTTTTCAAAAATGGGTAGAGTGAAAGTATTCTAATGTTCTAACACTATAAGTAAGCATTTCTATTTCAGGAATGATTTATGTTATAGTCTCATTGTATTGTCTGCGTGCTTTGTAACATTGTTAGATGCTTCAATGCAATTGTATGCAATTTGCCATATTGCCCATCCTCATTCAGAATCATCTAAATTATCTATTCGTCAAGAAAGATGTAACAGGTATGACAACAAGTCCATATTCATTAACTGCTGTTAACTCATTATTTCATTTTGTTCTAGAATATGAAATAGAGGAAATGGTAAACCTGGGCTCTAGGTTTCAGATGGAATACTGTTAATGTAGCAGCCTTTTTACTTTGTGGCAGCTTTTCTATCTGAACAGCTAGATGTTGTTCAGGAGTTGTTGGTGGTGGATTTCTCCAAACTTACTGTATGGTATTACTGGCTACAGAGTTGGAAGTAACCAAGGAGTTCCTAGCTAGCTTGGCAATCATGAATCTGACACAGAATACTGAGAGCCCAGTAATACATGTTACATCTGATTGTTTACCTAGGGTGGGACAATCAGTCATGTGTCCTAGTCAAATCATTCTCTGTGAACATTCCAGTTTTCTGCACTGCTTCCCATTTTAGGGAAGAAGGACCTATTTGATCTATCCACTCCAGGTACCTGATGGATCCTACTATATTTCAGTCTCTTAAAGCATTAGTCTTCAATTGAACCATGGATGATTATGATTTGGAGCAGATTGTGCCTGTGTGAACCAGTGGTAGAATTCATTTTTTTTTACTACTGGTTCTGTGGGTGTGGCTTGGTGAGCGTGGCAGGGGAAGGATACTGCAAAATCCCCATTCCCTCCCAACTCTGGGGCCAGCCAGAGGTGGTATTTGCCGGTTCTCCGAACTACTCAAAATTTCTCCTACTGGTTCTCCAGAACCTGTCAGAGCCTGCTGAATAGCACCCCTGGTGTGCACTGTTCTGTTTGTGGATCCTTGATACCTGTTCTTGATTGTCAGTAGAATTGACAATCAGGAACACGTTCCTGATTGTCAGGGAGATGACAATCTGGGAAATGAAATTCTTAAAGTGCCTAGAACCTTGTTGGAGAAAAACAAGCCCAAATGAGCAAGATTAAGAGCCCTGCTGTACCATGCTTATCTATAGTGTTAGAACATTTCCTCTACCCATTTTTAAAAGAGCTAGTGATTATCCCACAATAATTATGACAATAGCATATCACAGGATCAAACCAAACAAGACATGTCTCTGCCACCTCTTCTGAACCTGCCAATCAGAGTTCCATTCCACGAGAATCCAAGCAACTTCATCTGCTAGTTGCCTGCAATATTTTCATAGTGGTCATAATGTTTTTGTAGGGGTCCTTAGGGGAATCTTCTCCACATTCCTATTTAATAAAAAGCTACTGACTGATGCAATGTATGAGTATATATCCTAAAGAATGTACTGTCCTGATGATATGGAATAAGAGAAGCAGTCTCTCAAATAGTATATGCTCAAGTTGTTATTGCCACATATTAGAACCAAATCACACAACATTATTTTAAACAGAGAAATTATGTTCTTACTAAAATCTGTGACTTGAAATTCATGGAAGCAGAGAAAATTATCTGTCTGATAGTTTCTATAAGTAAGGCTTATGGGTTATTCATGCCCAATTTTCCACCCATTATTTTTATTTTTTCCCCAATAGTGGCACAATTAGGAATGTCCACAGTTCCCTTTAAAGTGCTTCCTGTGATGTGTTTACATCTCATCCTTCCTTGGTACATTTCAAGCCATCTTTAGTATGTATAATAATAACAACCATAATTTTCACTTGCAAAGCATAATTAGATAAATATTTTCTCTGAGAAAAAAGTAAAATTATACATGTTTAAGCATGGTTCTGTAAGCATGCTTTTTAAATGAGTAATGTATTTGAGCTAGAAGTCAATTAAAATTCAGAATGTTTTCTAACATCAACTATAACGTGATATTGATTTGTTCTTTGCTCTAAACTGAATGGATAGTGCTCATTTTCTTATTCTGTGGATTGTAAAAAGACAAGGACTCAGGCAAGTGCTTCACACAATGTCTATGGCATGAGATAATAAAAAATCTTCAGTGAAAGTGAAAAATTAATTTAAAATGGTCCCATTAACTTTAGTGCAAATAGTTGAGTAGCCATAGTTAAATACTTGGTATTTTTTCTAGTTCTCTCTAAATGTAACCGTAACTTCTCACATGCAAAATTATTTATTCCAAAGCAAAGGCAGAAAAGCAGAGTCTGGTGGAAATCCCAAACAGCATTTCTTAAGGAAATGAGCAGAAAGGTTATTTCACATGAGAGACCATTTAACAAAAAAACCCAAACAAATTCAGGCCACTGCAGCAACAGTTGGTAGAAGTTTCAGACTTACTTTTCAATTATATAAGTGTCATTTACCATCTGTCAGTCTCCATATCTGGCTATTTATCTGTATGATGAGACACTGCAGGGAGCTATCAGTATTGCCATTACTTTATTTAATGAGAGCCTTGTCTAGTTGCACCCAATTTGACAGCTTGTGTCTGTACCATTCATTCTCTGCTAGCCAGCCATCAGCATAGCACGGGAAGCAACATACTCAGTCATTATAAGCCTGTTGCTATTTCATTTCATTAGCACAGTTCTTGAGTAAATGTCCTCTTCAAGTCCACCCAGTCTTTGAATATTAGGTGCCCGATCTAGACATGTTTATTTTCAAGTGCATCCTGCTTAGCTCAAAGAAATGTGTTGTTGTTATTTTTTGGAATTCAGTCCTTCAAAAACAAACAAGGAATCTAGAATCTAATAATGTCGTTAGAAATACCTGAAAAAGCACATTCAAATAGAAGGAAGATAAGATATTAAGAGAATAACTGCACAACTATCTTTTAATTTTTGGATTTTTTTTTCTGGCCTTGAGAAATGAAAACATATGCTCATCTGAAAGTACTCATCCTTTGAATGATGTATTTATTCAGACTTCCCCATCACTATATCCAAATGAGTAAATTCTTAGGGACACCAAAATCCCTTAATAGGAATGGAGAGATGATTTAATTGTGATTATACTTAAGCATTAACAGGATGCAGTTTTAATATCTGCCACTTTTAAAGATCTTCAGTATTTAACTGAAAATATGATGTATTACATTATTTGAAATTTACCAGCTGAACCAGAAAAACAAGGGCTAAGGCACAATGCAGTTTATAACTGGTGAAAGAAGAACTGATTATATCTTGAATGTGAGAAACCCTTATTATATCATTGTGGAAGCAATTAATACATATGCCAATGGAACACAGTCTTATTCATTATGATGCCCCATGAAAATACATGTATGTGAGCCAGGTATACAATAAGCAGAATTCAAAATCAGTTTCCACTTCAAGGGGAGTTATTTTGACTCTTCCTCTGTTTAATTTGTTCATCAATTTTTTAGTTTAAGCTTTAAGAAAAAAATTAATTTCATTCCTTAATGAAAAATTGACCAATATTCATTTTAGTTTATGCAGATATTACGCCATAATCCTCTTCATAATACAATGGATAATTGTATTACATAATATAATTATTATTTATAATAAATAATAAAATAAAAATATTTTCATATATTAGGCATAAATAACACTTTGGGAAATATCTTACACAGTCAATGTTGGGCTTAGGTCACTCCTGAATCAAACCAGCTGGAGATGATTTCATGCTATGTTATTCACTAACCATGCAGCAAATATGTGCCAAAGAAAATGTCTAAAATTGGAACTTTCAGTGGTGACATCATCATGAGCGGGGCGAGGAAACGGAGCTGCCGTTTCTGGAACCCCAAAAACTCTCTATTAGAAGCTCTTTATGAGCATTCCCGGCCCTGTAGAGATCGGGAAATAAAAGGCGAAGTCTTGAAGCCTCTGGATGTGGCGCTAACGCTAGAGGGGATACAGGACGAACACCTTAAAATTGGTGGAGAGAAAGCCAGCCTTTAAGGCAGACAGGAGCGATGGCGGCCGCTTAGAATGAAGCTAAGAGTGGATTGCAGTTTCGAGCAGTCGAGCGGAAGATTCCCAATTGATGAGCGGTTCAGAAGATCGCAAAAGGAGGTGGGCGCAAAATGAAGGGACTAATCAGCGGCAATAATTTAAAATAAAAGCGCAAACAAACAGAAGGAGTAATAGCGCGGAGAAGAAGAATCCCACGGAGTGACTTGGCAATATTGGAGGATTGTAACCCTTAAGATCCTGAGGCAGAGGGGGAGAAGCAAAGTTGGAGAAGGAAATACCTAAGGCGAAGTGGAAAAACTGTGGAACTGCCTGGAGGACTTAAATAAAAGACTGGTGATTGCAATAATTGCAGAGACCAAGACCAAGACAAGGACTGTGGGGAAGAAAGATGGACATGAATGGACAGTAGTTATAGCTACACTTAAAATCACTTGAAACCACTGACGGAACCGGACTGGAAACACTAAGTATTATAAAGGAAACTTTTTTTTAAAAATTCCCTTTTCTTGTCTCTATTGTTAACAACTTTTATATACTGTATATACTGTGCATAGTTATAATTTATAAGTTATAATTTATAATTTACATATTTATAATCTATATATAATATATACTGAATCCATATAAATTGAAAAAATAGGAAGGTGAAAAGTGAATGAATTATAATAGAGATTGATTGATTGAAAACATTGTAAAGTGAGGAAGAAAACTGTTAGAATAACAACTAAGCATTGTTGAATGACCGATAATTAATGATAGTGTGTTCAAAGTGTGGATAAATTATTGTATAGAAGTGGAAAAGGCTGAAAAGTTTGAAGGAATAGGGGAAAGAAAACTAGGGATTGATAATTATATGTTAGTCTGGGAATGCCTCTCACGAGCATTTAAAATGTCAACAACAACTACCATAATGAAAACAGGCAAAAAGCCACTTGTAAACCCCACGATAATGGTGGCACCACCACTACAACAAAAAACATTAGACAGTATGGTTGGAAAAGAAAGGGAGAAAGAAAAATCGGATTTGTCCTTAAGTACCATGCAAAGTATGTTCTCAATGATTCAGGAAAGATTACTAAAAACACAGGAAAAAATAGCAGAGAACCATGAAGAAATGAGAACATTCCATGCGGAGATTAAAAATGAAATTGGAGAAGTTAGGGAGGACATTAAAAACATGAATGATAAAATTGGAGATATTCAACAATCCATAACAGAAAATGAACAAAGGATTAGAAAAGCAGAAATAAAAATAGACCAAGTAGAGACAAAAGTAGAGGCAATAGAACTGAAAGCTTCTCAACTAAATAAGGAACTGTCTGATTCACTAGCGATGCTCGAGATGGAGAAAACTTCATACTTCCTCCGTTTTCAAAACATACCAGAAGAAAAAGATGAAGATTTGGGTGAAAAAATGGCTGAGATAATGGCGGAAATAATACAAAAAGATAAATTGGAAATAAAAGGACAATTGGATGAAATTTACCGTGTACATACAAATTATATAAGAAGACACAGATTGGCAAGAGAAGTACATGTCAGATTTTCCAAACGATCAATTAGAGACGAAGTTTATAGGAAAGCTAGTGAAGGGAAGTTGACATACAAAGGAAAAGAAATCATAGTACTAAAACAAATACCCCGAAGAATCAGGAACCAGTGTCAACAATATCAATTCCTAACAAACCAGTTGAACAAATACAAAATAACCTTTAGATGGTTAACCCCGGAAGAGATTTTGGCTACTTGGGAGGACAAAAAGTACAAAATAGATACGCTAGAAAAAGCACAGGAATTTTACAATGTGCATTTCAATCAGGAAGACGAACAGGAAAGCAAAGAAGAATTGGAAAGTAGAAGTCAGGAAGAAGAGCAAACGGAAGTGGTGCAAGGAAAGGAAGTAAGGACAAGCCAAGAGAAAGAGAGGGAGGAAAGAGAGGGCGCAAGAACGAAATCACGGATGGAAACAAGACACACTAAAAAACAATTACACTAGGCAATGGATGAGGCAATGAAACTTTTCTCTGTAAATATAAATGGCTTGAATGCACCGAAGAAAAGATCTCAAATTTTTACAAAATTACAGAAAATAGGAGCAGATGTGACGTGTCTACAGGAAGTACACATTAAAAAGGGATACCAAAAATTTTTAGAAAATTCAAAACTAGGGATGTTCAAGGAAAATTCAAAACTATGTATCCCTGACTCAAAAAAGAAAAGAGGAATAGCGGTTTATGTTAAAGATAGGATTCAATCGAAATTAATATATGCAGGTGATGGTCGAATTAGTACTGGAAAATAAGAAAATGTTATTGGTAGTAATATATGCCCCAATCAAAATTAACAGGAATTCTTCAAGGGATTACACAATAAAATGGTAGAATTGGAGTATGAAGATATTTGTCTAATTGGAGATTATAATGTGATAACAGATGTGAAAAAAGATTACAAAACGAGTAAAAAGAATAAGAAAAAAAAAAAGAAATACTCCCAAAAGAATTCTTTGATATGGCCAGAGAAATAAATCTGAGATATGTTTGGAGGGAAACCCATGAGGATCAGAAGCAATTTACCTTTTACTCCCATCCCCATCAATCCTGGTCTAGGATTGACATGGCATGGATGACTGCGAACATCAGAAATGGGGTTGAAAAGATAGAGATAGAGGTAAATCAATGGGCAGACCATAACCCAATTCTGGTAAACTGGAAAGGAGAAAAAAGATTTAGGAGGTGGTCAATGAACCAAAGAATCTGTAAACAAAAAGAATTTAAACAGATGCTAGAAAAGGAACTAGAATTATTTTTCAAAATAAATAAAAAAGAGGATACTTCCTTACAGAACTCTTGGGATACAGCAAAAGCATATATAAGAGGCCTGACCATAGCATCTATAGGGAAAAAGAATAAGGAAAGGAAACAACAGGTAGACAATCTGCACCAAGAATTTAAAAATATAGAACATAAATTGCAACAATATCCTCATAGTAAAAAAATAAAAGAAGAATGGAAAGCAATCAAACATAATTTAAATCTGATAAATCAAAAAGAACTAGCTTGGAAAAAAAAATGGCCAAACAGAATTATTTTGAATTCGCGAATAAAACCGGGAGATGGCTGGCCTACAGATTGAAAAGAGATAAAGACAAAAGGATGATACACCAACTTAGAGATGCAAATGGAGAAATCTAATACAGTAGGAAAGCAAAAAAAGAAATTATCCAAACATTCTATGCAAACTTATATAAACAGGAAGAAGTAGACGAAGAAAAGATAAAACAATACATAAAAAGATCAGATATTCCAGTAAATACAGATGAACAGAGAGAAATGTTAAATAGGCCAATAACAAAGACGGAATTGGAAGCTGCTCTGAAAAAAACAAAAAAATAACAAAACTCCGGGACCAGACGGCATACCGGTGGAATTATACAAAAATTCACAAGAAACATTAGGAGAGATCATGTTGGATTTATACAATGAGGCCTTAGAGAAGACAAAAATCCCAGTAACTTGGATGGAAGCCATAATTACAATCATACCTAAAGACGATACTGATCACCAATTAATCCAAAACTACAGACCAATATCTCTATTGAATACAGATTATAAACTATTTGCAATAATCATAGCGGAAAGAATTAAAAAAGTACTGAATAACTTTATTCATATGGACCAAAATGGATTTCTGCCGGGTCGCCAAATTAAAAACAATATGAGAGTAATAATAAATACATTGGAATATTACGAGGCACATCCGGAAAAACAAGCTTTGCTGGTTTTCCTTGATGCCCAAAAAGCATTTGACAACTTAAACTGGAAATTTTTAAAAGGACAATTAGAGAGTATGCAATTTGGAACAAAATTTGAAAAAATTATTGGAGAAATATATACCAAACAAACAGCAAAAATTATTTTGCGATATGACTGACCAATTTGATATAACAAAAGGGGTTAGACAAGGTTGCCTACTTTCTCCGCTATTATATATCTTAACACTGGAAATTTTGCTAAAAAAAAATTAGGGAAGACCAGGAAATTAAAGGGTTAAAAATTAGACAAGAGGAGTACAAGGTTCAGGCTTTTGCTGATGACCTTGTATTCATAATAGAAGAGCCATTAGAAGTAGTGCCAAAACTGTTTAAGAAAATTGAAGAATTTGGAGAGGTGGCCGGCCTAAAAATAAATAGGAATAAATCGAAACTATTATTAAAAAACCTTACGAAGTCCCAAGAGATAGAACTGGAGAATAAGATACAAATCCAAGCAACAACAACAACAAAAATACCTAGGGATCTGGCTCTCACCAAAAACTTTATCTATAAGAGAAAATAATTATGATAAACTAGTGATACAGATAAAAAAAGATTTGGATAATTGGAAAAACCTACAGATCTCCTTAATGGGAAGAATCTCCACTATTAAAATGAACACTTTACCAAAGCTGTTATATTTGTTCCAGGTCGCACCAATAAAGTTAGAGAAAAAATTCTTTGAAACCTTAAATAAGATGATTTCCAAATTCATATAGCAGGGGAAGCAACCACGAATAAAATTGAAGTTACTTCAAGACACCAAGGACAGAGGGGGAACAGCACTCCCAGATTGGGAACTTTATTATCAAGCAGCAGTGTTAGCATGGGTTAAAGACTGGATGGATCTGAAAAATAGTAGAATATTAACAATAGAAGGCCATGATTTATAAGTAGGTTGGCACTCCTTTTTATGGGACGAAAAATATAAAACACACACTTACTTCAAAAGACACGCACTTAGGAATACACTAATATTAATCTGGCTCAAAATCAAAAAACAACAGTATACAAAAATTCCGACTTGGCTCTCACCATCAGAAGCAGTAAGGCATCCAAACCTAATAGAACCCAAAGATATAATTAGATACAAAGATTTAATTGATCACCAAGGGAAATTGAAAACTAAACAACAATTGGAAATAGACTTAAATAGAGAAATAGATTGGTGGACCTTCTCACAGATTCAATCGAATCATAAGGAATATATAAAGTCATATGAAATTGACAAAGAAAAACAAGAGTTAGATAAAATCATACTAGATTCAGAAGAGAAACTAATTAGTAAAATTTATAAATTCCTGTTGCGATATAAATTGGAGGAGGAAACAGTTAAGAATACGATGATTAAATGGATGCAAAATTTTAAATATACAATAGACTTGGAGAAATGGGAAGAACTTTGGCAACTGAACTCAAAAATAACGTTAGCGGTGGCATACAAGGAAAACCAGCTGAAGATGTTTTATAGGTGGCATATGTCGCCTACAAGACTAGCCAAAATAGACCCGAAGAATAGTGCACTATGCTGGAAATGTAAAAAATCACAAGGCACCTTTTACCATCTATGGTGGACATGCCCGGCAGCAAAGAAATTTTGGTCAAACATCAAGAAATGGCTAGAACAAATCACCAAGCTACAAATAGAGAAGAAGCCAGAAACTTTCCTGTTAGGAATTTTCACCAAAACATACCCTAAAGAAAGAAAATATTTGCTGATACACATTCTAACGGCAGCACGGATAACGTATGCCAAGAACTGGAAACAGGAAAGAATCCCAACGAAAGAAGAAGTAATGGACAAAATTACACAATGTGCTGAAATGGACATGCTAACAAAAGAGTTAAAGGAAAAGGAAGAGACAGAGTATTACAAAATATGGGATAAGTAGTATCAATGCCATAACTCCACTAATAAAGGAATACACCTAGAAGAAGGATAGGATAAAATGTAAATATGTATATAAATACCTTCCTACAGGAAGTAAATCTGTAGAGGGAAACATAAAATGAAAGGGATAATCCAAACATATAGTACATAGACTAATAAGGGAGAATTCTTAGGGGAGGAAGAGAATGAGGAGGGCGAAATAGAAAAACAAAACTATTAGCTTAAGACCAAGGGAAATAAGTACAACTATATTAACTGAAGGACAAATACGAAACAAATGCTTCAAAAGATTAATTTATTTACGTGTTGTTTGTTGTGTAAATGTTCTTATATGTTTTTATATGTGTTTTAATAAAGTTTATACATTTAATAAAAAAAAAGAAAAGAAAATGTCTAAAATTATCTGTTGTACCAATGCTTTTTTATATGGACAGATTTCTCCTTTTAACTTAAAAAAGTTAAAACTATGCCATTTTCCAACTTTTATTAAGCTCTTTGATGCATTGCTTATAATAATATTTATTCAAGATTTTGTGTTCTTGTGAGTCCATTTATTTACAGAATTTTCTGACTAAAAATAGATTTCGGTTTTAGATCTTCATTTTTTAAGCTCTGACAAATGAATAAGTCATATGTTTCCATCTAGAAGAAATCAGTTTGCCTCATCAAAAAGGGCATCCTAAATTCAAAGGGAAAGCTGAGACATAATCTTTTAATCATAGACATAGACATGTTCAGCCTTCAGAGCCATGGTGCAGAGTCAATGGCAGGGGGTGTCAAAATGGGAAGCCCCCACCAACTTCTTCCTCCCTGTCCCATCTCTCTGCGTGTAGACATCGGCCATTCATGGAGCACTCCAATTAGTTAACATACTCTATTGTCTTTGTGGTAATGTGAGAACATACATCCCACTTGCAACAAGTGTGAGAACTAATCGGAGGGCTCCATGAATGGATGGTGTCTACGTGGCAGTAGCAGCACTCAATGCCTTCCTATTTTTACACCTCATACCATTCCTTCCACAGCTTGGGTTGGACTGGATGGGAAGTGAGTGAGTAGGTTGTCAGAAGGCAGAGTGATAGCAGCACGCTGCCCCCCCCCAGTCCTCACAATCTCCCTGTCCATAGTGCTAATAGTCTAATAGTGTGCTGCCCTCACATACCACCCTCCCACAACCACCACGATTGCTCCATCCACCATCAATCATGCACTACCCCCACCCCCGTGCCATTGCTGCTTACCACCACCCAATTGGCTGATGGCTCTTTGTCCCATGGAGTGAAACCCCTGAGTCAAACCATGCCTCGGGGAATGGGTGGGATGAAGGGTGGAGGGCCAGGCGGCCATTGGTTGTGTACAATCACTGGCAGTGGACTGGCAGAGGTTAGCTGTGGTTCGGTGGTGGTGGTTGGCTGGGAGCAAAGTGGGCACAACCAAGGGTCAGCATCTAAACGTCCCATTCCATACAGGCAATATCATTTGAATTTTGATTTACTAATATAACCTTCTGCACTTCTGCCAGCTGTACTTGTTCCACAAATTCATATTCTTGCCCTTTTTTCTTTGCATTGATAAATCTAAGTGTCTACATAACAATATTCCTCTTGTGTAACATTGGACTTTTTAAAATCCCTTTACAAACTGGACAACCAAACTCATTTCATTTTAGACAGCAGACTTACTAAAGTGAAGACTAAGCTCTTAATTAAATTTCTGAAATTTCATTGTTTAAATAAGTCACAATCAAGGAAAAGATAGATGCCAAAAATCATTAACTTGTTTATTGAGGAGTGGGGGAATTTTCTTTGTCATCTCCATTTTGTTGAAGAATTTAATGGAAGAAGGAGGAGGAGGAGGAGGAGGGGGGAAGAGGAGAGAGAGAGAGAGAGAGAGAGAGAGAGAGAGGGAGAGAGAGAAGCTATTAGACTCTTAATGTTGGTTGTGTAAAATCTCATCAGTAGCAATATCTTTGTAGTAAATGTATTGGGTGAGAATATTAATGCAAAAATTAACAAGGGCATAAGTGATTAAGAAATTAAAGAGAAGTACCAAGGCACTAAACTATAGCAGCATAAAAGGTCATTGAGTTGTAGTTATTCTGTTCTCAAGAAAATTCCAGTTAATATTTATCTTTTTCTATTACCAAGAAAATAAAATGAAGATCGATCTAGTAATTGCATACTTAGGGAAAACAATAGTATAAATATAGGAAATTTATATTTATAAAGTAGCAGGAAATGCATGTGCCAGAGAGAGTTAAAGCAATATACTATGATTTGTTTCTTTAAAAAAAACTATAAAAACAAAAGGTGGTTGAGTTATTTTATGTTAAGAATGATACTGTTCTGTCTGGCAAGGGTTAAATGAGTTGATGTTAATGTTACTGTTGCCTCTTCCGCGTTACGTCACACGCGCGGGAGATTCCTCACCACAGATTGGCTTGAGCAGCCGGGCTCTCCCTATATAAGAGCTGTCAAACACCGGCTGAGCCGATCTGCTTTACAGTTGTGTATTCTGAAGTAATAAACAGTTCCTTTTGTTTCATCTAGTCGCCTCATGCTGAGTTTGTTCGGATTTAACACTGGCGACGAAGGTGGGATGTTTCTGAGGCACCCATCGAGCATATAAACGGTCAGCCGATTGTTGCAGTCGCCACACACACGCACAAGCTGCTGAAGTAAGGATGGCTCCTCCAACTTTCACCCCATACAATGCTGCTGCCGAAACTTGGGACACGTATGAAGAGTGGTTTGAATGCTTTTTAGAGGCTAACGATTTTACCGACCTCTCTAGCAGTAAGAAAAGGGCTCATTTCTTGAATGCTTGTGGCCCTGAGGTGTTTGCCATCGCCAGAGCGTTAGTCGCTCCACAGCCTGTACATACTACACCCTGAGACGTTCTAAGGGAAAAGCTGAGGGGCCATTATGCCCTGACCCCTTCACGAATAGCTCGTAGGTTTAACTTGAGGCAAATCCTGCAGGAGGAAGGGGAGCCTATTAACCGGTATGTTGCCCGGTTGCGAACGGCCGCCCTGGACTGCGAATTTCGGGATCTAGACGACACCTTGGTTGAGCAGTTGGTTTGTGGGGTGTGTGACATAGAGTTAAAGAGGCGTTTATTAGCGAAGAAAACCTTAGATCTTCAAACTGCTATCGAGGAGGCTCAGGCGGCAGAAATGTCAGACAAATCCGCTGTGGACATTCGAAAGTTTCAAGCCCCTGTTAGCTAAGCTGGGGCTGTCCATTCTGAGGAGGTAGTTTCTGAGGACGAGGCAGAGGAGTCGGAGGTCAGTCGCCTCAAAGCGTTCGCTGGAAAGGGGAAGTGGCCAACAGAGAATAAAAACCCTCTGTCCTCCTGTTTAAGTTGTGGTGAGAAACACCCCAGGGCGACTTGCCGATTCCGTTCAGTGACCTGCCGACGTTGCGGCAAACTGGGCCACCTTGCAAAGGTTTGCCGCTCAGGATATCAGAGGCCACCCACTTTTCGACCCAAGGGTGCAACGGTCAACAGCAGTGAGGACTGTTTTGCAATTTTCCGAGGCCGGCGGGTCACGGAAGTGACCACCCACCATGGCTCCACTGCACGATTGAGCAAGCTGTTTCTGACTTTGAAGATCGAAGGCATTCCATGTCAGATGGAAGTCGACACCGGCTCATCTAAATCTATCGTTTCCTGGACCACCCTTAAAGAGATGTTGCCTAGTCTGCAGAAGAACCAGATACACCCCTGCCTAGTTAAACTTCGAGATTATCAGGGCAATAGGATTCCAATTATCGGGCAGGGTCATTTCCTAGTGGAAAAAGATAATTTTACTGGCCGCCTCCCTTTAATTGTGGTAGACAGTTCTCTCCCCAGTTTGTTAAGGTTAGACTGGTTTAGTTCCCTTGGGCTTGCCATTTCAGGTATCCATTCAACGTCAGAGAAAGAGTTTGATGTGTTAACCCACGAATTCGGAGATGTTTTCAACAATACCCTGGGTAAATATGTGGGCTCCCCAATTTCGCTAAATTTAGATCCCAACGTTGCCCCCATTAGGCTCAAACCCCGGAGAGTTACTCTAGCCCTCCGTCCAAAAGTTGAGGCGGAGCTGGATAAGCTTATCGCCCAAGGAGTGTTAGAACCCACTGACCATTCCAGGTGGGAAACACCAATTGTCATTCCTATCAAGCCAGATGGCTCGGTCCGAATCTGTGCTGATTTTAAGAGTACATTAAATAGGGTGTTACAAGCCAACCCCTATCTGGTTCCAGTAGTTCAACACCTGCTCCACTCCCTGGGATCTGGCTTCATTTTTGCTAAGTTAGATTTAGCCCAAGCTTATCAGCAGCTCCCGGTGGATGATGCCTCAGCCGAGGCTCAAACAATTGTAACCCATCGGGAAGCGTTTAGATGCAAGCGCTTACAATTCGGTATCAGTATTGCCCCGGGGTTGTTTCAAAACTTAATGGAACGGCTCCTGCATGGACTCCCTGGGGTTGTGCCCTATTTTGATGACGTGCTCATCTTCGCTTCTTCGCAGAGTGAGCTCGTCAGCCGGGTTAGGGCTGTCCTTCTCCAGTTTAGGAAGGCTGGCCTCAAATTGAAAAAAACTAAATGCCAAATTGGAGTGCCACAAATGGAATTTTTAGGTTACTTAATTGATGCCACGGGTATTCACCCCACTCCTTCCAAGGTGGCAGCTATAAAACACGCTGCCATTCCCTCGTGCAAGGCTGACCTACAAGCCTTTCTGGGGCTCCTCAATTTTTATAGTGTATTTCTGCCCCATAAGGCTACTGTTGCTGAACCCCTTCACCGTCTACTAGGAAAAAACACACCCTGGTCTTGTGGGGAGGCTGAATCCCACTCTTTCCGAGCTGTCCAAGAATTACTAACATCCTCTGCTGTCCTTGTACAGTACAGCTCCAATTTGCCCTTAGTTCTAACGGCTGACGCATCCCCTTTTGGCATTGGTGCTGTCCTTAGGCATTGTTTTCCAAATGGTTTGGAAGCACCTATTGCCTACTATTCACGCACCCTCTCTTCTGCGGAATGTAGGTATAGCCAATTGGACAGGGAGGCACTGGCCGCTGTGGCCTCTGTCAAGAAATTCCATGATTATATTTATGGCCGCCATTTTGAATTGGTAACCGACCATAAACCCCTTCTAGGACTCTTAGCGGGGGACCGCCAAACACCTTTGATACTCTCCCCTAGAATGTCTCGCTGGGCTGAATTTTTAGCAGCTTATAACTATACCCTGGTCTACAGGCTGGGTAAAAACATTGCACACGCTGATGCACTAAGTCGTTGTCCCCTACCCGTGTCTGTCATGGATCTTGCGCCAGCATCCTCGGTACTCCTTGTGGAGGACCTGCCCCTTCTGTTGACCATGACCGACGTTGCGGCCCACTCAGCTGACGACCCAGTCCTAGCTCAGGTGCTTGATTGGGTGGGTAGGGGGTGGCCCTTGGGATGTGTACCTGAACAGTTCAAGCTGTTCAGGATCTGGCAACATGAATTTTCTGTCCACTGGGGTTGACTTTTGTGGGGGCATAGGGTGGTCATTCCCCCTAGATTACGTACGTCTATATTAGAGTGTCTACACGAAGCCCATCCTGGGATTGTTAGGATGAAGGGACTGGGCAGAAGTTATGTGTGGCCAATTCCAGAAGCCTGGAATTGATCAAGATATAACGGAGTGGGTTGATAAATGCCATACTTGCCAGCTCTCCAGGCCAGTGGCACCATCCGCCCCCCCCCCAGGGAGTGGGAATTTCTGAAGACTCCATGGTCGCGGGTCCATTTAGATTTTGCAGGTCCTTTCATGGGTCACCAATTTCTTATTGTGGTGGATGCCTACTCGTGATGGGTCGAGGTGGAAATAATGCCATCCATTAACTCGGAGGCTGTTATACGAGTATTGAATAAGTTGTTTGCTACACATGGCCTTCCGGATGTCTTGGTGTCCGATAACGGCCCGCAACTGACGTCCGCCCCATTCCAGGCATTCTTGGCCGGCCTAGGTATCCGCCATGCCCAGGTCGCCCCTTATTGTCCATCCAGTAATGGTTTAGCGGAAAGGGCCGTGTGGTCAGCTAAAGAGGTGCTGGCCAGGCTTGGGCCACGGGGGTGGGAGGAAAGGGTGTCTACCTATCTACTGTCTCAACATACGACTCCTTGCCCAAGTACTAACCGAAGTCCAGCTGAGATGTTGATGAGTCGCCGATTACGTACTACGCTAGACCGTCTGCACCCCTCGTACGCACTGGAACGGACCATGACAGGCTGTTTGCCACCCAGGGTGTTTACAGAGGGGGACCTGGTTTTTGCTCGGAACTATGGGAGCAACCGTCGGTGGTTACCAGGACATATCTTACAAGTAACGGGCCCCTGCTCTTACAGGGTCCTGCTCATTGATGGTAGAATGTGGCGGCGCCATGTGGACCAGTTACGGAGACGCACATTAGTCCAGGTCCCGGCGGGGGTGGAGAGGCCATCACCAGGTGGGCAACCAACCCCCATGCTTCGTCCAACTCCAAGCCCACATACAACTGAGAGATTACAGCGGAGCCCCGAAGAAATGCAGCAGTTGCCCGACTTACCTGTGCCAGATGCCCGGGGGTCCGTTCCAGAACACTCTCCACCTGTTGAGCCAGCCACGCCTCCAACAATACCAGAACCTGGCCTGCCAGTGGCCGGTCCAGTATTAAGGAGATCCGAGCGCGAGCGAAGGTACCCGGCGTACCTAAATGATTATGCTTGTGCCATCCAAGGGGGGAGGGGTGTTCTGTCTGGCAAGGGTTAAATGAGTTGATGTTAGTGTTACTGTTGCCTCTTCCGTGTTACGTCACACGCGCGGGAGATTCCTCACCACTGATTGGCTTGAGCAGCCGGGCTCTCCCTATATAAGAGCTGTCAAACACCGGCTGAGCCGATCTGCTTTACAGTTGTGTATTCTGAAGTAATAAACAGTTCCTGTTGTTTCATCTAGTCGCCTCATGCTGAGTTTGTTCGGATTTAACAGATACAATTTAGATGCTACATTGAAAACTTTCTCTGTATTGCAAACTTACATTTTCAATAGCTTTATAAATTATAGGAAAATTTCTGGGATCTGATATTATTCGAACATATACAGTATAATGTAGAGGATTTTAAGAAAAGACCATGTTGATATCTATATTTTTGTCTGAAAATTCTAGTATCTCAGTTCTAAATATCCTATGAACATATTTGTAGATTAACATTAGTTAATTCTGTAGAACTTAGTTCTGAATAGACATTTATTGGCTAATACTTTAAGATTGTAATCTTATCTACAGTCCAATAAACTTTGTTGGTCATCTGTTAGATTAATCTGCTACAGAAATTTATAAATCCTCTGTGGGACAGATGGAGATTGCCTTCATGTCTTCTAAGAACATATGGATCAGGGAAGGCAGTTAGTATGCAAAGCAGCTCCTCAAATTGTTTCTTCTGTGATAGCTTAACTCTCAGATTTTCTGTACAAATAGTGGAAAATCTGAGGCTTGTGATATGAAAAAAAGATCAGAAACCGAATACATTCCCCTCCTCTCCCCTCCAATTCATGTATAAACCTAAACCTTGATGCCAATGCAGATTTAATATAATATTTTTCTATTCTACCTTCTTTCAGTGACAGAACTTGATACCAGGGAGTTGCATATCTAGTCACTAGCCATTTAGATTCAGACCTAATTTGTTTCAATATAAACTGGCATCACATCTTGAGTAACTGATAATTAATTAATCTCAGATTACACAAATGGTTAATTTAGCAGTGAATGTAACATTAGAGATTAAAGATCATTACAGAGATATGAAGTCTGTGTGTTTTATGCTTTTATGTTTTATGCTTTTGAGACATTTTACATCACAAAGGTGGAACTATTTTTCTTGATAAAACACAGGTGTATAGTATTCATTGTATTTGTTTGCATCATCCTGACTGCTCTGCATATATGCAGGATATTCCTCTAGAGCAGTGGTGAAATCTGGCCGGATCTATCTGGCTCGTGCAAAACGGTAGCGCCAGTGGCAGGAGGCTCCACCCACCCACCAAGACATCATTACGTCCCGTTTTTGATTCTCTGCACATGCGCAGAAGAGACATGCATGCTTATATTCCTGAACTGGTAGTGAAGGTAAGTGCATTTTACCACTGCTCCAGAGCTTCTAGATATACCAAAGGCAGTAATTACAGATATTTAGCAAGTATGTCTATTTAGAAATAGGAGTATTGTGCTGCTGTTTGGATTATTTTACTGTCTTCTGATAGTTCTGAAATAAAGTTTAAGTACAGTAATGCACATTACTTTACATTAATGATACTTTTAAAAGAGATTGCAACTAAAACTTAATGAAATTGTACTATAGTAAATTAAAAATGTTCTGCTATAATGCCTGCCATTAACTGTCTTAAATCTTCATCCTTTGCCTCGATTACATTTTGAAATCTTAAGTAGAATGATGTCCGGTCCATTTGTAATTGGATTAATGAATCTTCGAGATCTTTATTTATTGCCATCATTTTCTGATCTACCAGGTCTAATTTTTTTTTGGTTTGTTCTGTTTTGGCTTCTACTATTTTTATTCTTTGTTCATTCTTCTGAATTGTTTCCTGGATTGAGTTCATTTTATTATCCAATTTCTGAATATCAAATTTCATTTCTCTGTCATTGCTAGATATTGTTTCTTGCATCTTTACCATTGTCTCCTGGATCAATGTCAGAGTGGCTTGCATTGTTTGCATGTTTGGGGTCGCGTTAATTTTTTCCACCTTTGATAAGCCCTCTGTTGACCATTGATTTAATGGGGAAGCCATCGTTATCTTTGGATTTGATGCAGTTTTTTTCCCCTGCCTTTAAAGTCATTGTTGTAAAACTGGCCATCTCTTTCAATACCCTACTTTGTTTTCCCAGTATTCTATAGATGTTTTTCCACACTGTCATCAACCATTTATTATCTGACTTTTATTTTATTTTATTTCCCGTCCCTCTTTTTACCATCCTTATGATATTAAGTATTAGGTGTTAAATAATCAATTCCACTAATGATAGCTATCTCTATTCTTAATCAATATCAATAGTCTATGTAAATTAATCAAAATATATCAACAAGAGTTTTAAAATAAATCAATAAGCAGATCTATATAGGTATAAGAGTGAGTATCAATAATCAAATAGTTAGTATATATCTAAAGTTAATTCTAATTGTAATTATCAATTTGTACAAAAATGTAGTTACAATTATCAATGTATAAGCAATTCAGAGTATCTATAGAATTAATTTTAAATACCAGGTTATAAACATGTAAATATATCCAAATTTATAAGCGGCTAGATACATATATAAATATATTATACTTTATCTCTCTATAAAATGTGTATTTTATAAATGTTACTGATTCATAAGTACTTACATTACCACTAGTATTTATGTATAAAATATATAGGTATATTTAATCCTTTGAATCTTCTTAGTTAGCTTAGAATTAGTCAATAGAGGCTGATAAATAATAATAAATATGCCTTAAGTGCAAAGTTCAGGCATTTAATTCTAAAAGAGTGTGAATCCTTGTATCTTCTTCCGGTTATAGCTCTCTTTACTCCTCCTAAGTCTTTAATGCTTCAATTAAATTATTATATATTTTCTATAGTCTATTAAGTTATTATTGTCTTTCTTCACTTTTATTCAGCCTCGGGTTCTTCTGGTCCCTCTGTTTAAAAGTTCTATTGAAGCAGTGAGTTCTTTCTCTACTTTCTGGCTCAGGTGCTTGTCCACTCAAGCCTCTCTTGCAGTAATGGCATGCCGTCGTCTGCTCTCACTGCTTCTCTTCCTCTCCTTTCTTTTCCTGTCGCACTAGCATGCCATATTTCTCTCCTTCTTCGCTTTCTCCTTTCCTTCAGTTTCTCACCAGAATGTCCACCCGTCTCATTGCAACACCACTGTCTCTCCAAAGGGATAAGCAAGAAATTATGAACGAATTAGATGAAGTGTATCGAATCCAAATGAATTATGCTAGACGTCACAAATTGCCCAGAGAGGTCCATATTAGATTTTCCCGAAAGAAAATCTGGGATATAGTTTATAATATCACCCGAGAGGAACCAATGACTACAAGGAGAAGGAAATTATTACATTGAAGCAAATCCCTAAAAGAGTTTGAGAACAACGTAAGGACTATTGTTTCTTGGCCTTACAATTGAACAAATGAAACATCTTGTTTAGGTGAATACTCCCGGAAAGAATGCTTGTTTCATGGCAAGGCAACAAGGTTAAAATCGATAGCTTAGTGACGGCACAGGACTTTTTTGACCAACTGATGGGAAATGAAGAGGATCAGAGTAGTAAGGAGGAGATGGAGACCGTAAGTCAAGAAGAGGCACCAATACAACATCAGGAAGCCAAAGGAGGAGTCCTGGAAGAAAGAAGCAAAGAAGGGGAGAAAAAGCCAAGAAATAAGAGGTATTAAAAAAAGAACTCAAAGAATTACAAGGGCTAACAGACAGACAGACGGAATGGAAGATTTGAAATTAATATCAATAAATGTTAATAGACTAAGCGCAATGGCAAAAAGGATACAAATATTCACAAAGCTAATTAAACAAAAACAGACATAGTGTGCTTCCAGGAGGTACACATCCAAAAGCAAGATGAAAAATATTTAGAGTACAATAAGTTAGGGAAACTTTATACAGCATTGGCAGAGAAGAAGAAGAAAGGGGTAGTGGTATATATTAAGGAAGGAATAAAGGCTAATCAAATCTATGCAGACCCAAAAGGAAGAATCCTAATGATGGAAATAAAAAGAGGACATATACTAATCTTGTTGGTAGTTAATTATGCCCCTAATAAAAACCAGGGGGAGTTTTATAAAAATTGCATGAAAAGATAATTGTGACAGGCCACAGGAAGATATGCATTGTGGGTGATTATAATGGGATAGTCGATACCAAAAAAAAAAAAAGATTATGTTAGCGATAAAAATAACAAGAAAAAGAGAAACATATTACCAAAAACCTTTTTTAGAATGATAGATGAACTAAATTTGATAGATATGTGGAGGACTCTACATCCAAAAGAAAATAAATATACATTTTATTCCAACCCCCAAGCATCCTGGTCTAGAACTGATATGATGTGGATGAATAAGGAATTAGGTATAGAAATAGAAAAGATTGAGATCTCCCCAAACACGTGGGCAGATCATAACCCCCTTGAGATAATATGGAGAGGCCAAAGGGAAAAAAAAAAATCAAAAGATGGATGCTAAACCCCCAAATCTTAAAGGAAAAGGAACATTGAAAGGATAACAAAGGAATTGACATTATTTTTTAAAGAAAATAAAAAACAACATACCTCATTAACAAACTTATGGGACACTATGAAAGCTTATATAAGGGGGATAACAATAGCTTACATGGCAAAGAAAAATAAGGAAAAACGGAAGCAACATAAACACTCTAATGGAAGAAATTGGAAAATTGGACAATCAACTCCAAACAAAACCAGGAGATGAACTTGTTAAAGAAACTTTGACCCTTGTTAGACATAAATTAAACATATTAGAGCATGTGGAAAATTTTAAAATTTTCTAAACAATTCTTTTTTGAACACGGTAATAAGACTGGAAGGTGGCTGGCTTACAAACTGAAGAAGGAGAAAGAAGGATTGATTATCCAACAATTATATGATGAGATGGGGACCCCACAAAATAATGAAGAAGAGAAAAAGAAAATTGTACAAAATTATTATGTGAATCTTTATAAACAAAAGGAAATAGCAAAGATTAAAATTGATAATTACACCACTAGAGGAGGAAAAAAGGACAATGCTAAATAGAGAAATAACGCCAGAAGAATTGAGAGGGGCAATCCTAAGACTTAAGAACAATAAGACACCAGGACCGGATGGCCTCCCAGGGGAAGTCTACTGGAATCGTAGAGGGAGGCATACATCACCTTAATCTTGAAAGAAGGTACAGATAAAAATCAAATCAAAAATTACAGACCGATATCCCTCTTAAATGCAGATTACAAAATATTAATGAATATAATAGCAGAAAAGCTGAAAAGAGTATTGAATGAGATTATACACCCGGATCAAAATGGCTTCCTTACAAATAGACAAGAGATAACACAAGAATAATAGTAGACTGGAATATTATGAAGCCCACCCAGAGAAACAAGTGGCTCTTGTTTTTCTGGATGCCCAAAAGACTTTCGATAATCTAAACTGGCAATTCATGATGAGGCAAATTAGACACATGAAACTGGGAAGTAAATTCGAAAATATGATAGCAGCAATATATACGATGCAGAAGGCAAGGGTAATAGTAAACGGGGACACCACCAACACATTTCAGATAACCAAGGGTGTATGTCAGGGATGCCCACTGTAGCCACTTCTCTTTATTTTAACGTTAGAAATTTTACTAAATAGAATCAGAGCAAACCGAGAAATAAAGGGAACGAAAATTAAAAGAGAAGAGTACAAAGCACAGGCCTTCGCGGATGACATGGTATTCATTATTGAGGAACCTCTGGAATCTGGTCCTATTCTAATACAAGAAATAGAAAAATATGGGAAAATATCTGGACTTAAAATTAACAAAGGGAAAACCAAAATGATAGTTAAAAACTTAACAATTCAGAAAAAAGAATTAGAAAAGGAAATGGATTTACAAATTGTAAAAAAAATATATACTTAGGGATATGGTTAACGGCGAGATGTACATCCCTAATTACATGGTATTAGTCCAACAAATAAAGAAGGATTTGGAAAAATGGGGGACGCTACAACTATCGCTTTTAGGTAGGATAGCGACCATCAAGATGAATATCTTACCCAAATTATTATACTTATTTCAGACAATTCCCATATCATTAGATAAGAAGTTTTTCAGAGAACTTAACAAAATTACTACAAAATTTGTTTGGTCAGGAAAGAAGGCAAAGATAAAACTACTCTCTCTCCAAGATAGCAGAAGTAAGAGGGGCTTTGGACTCCCGGCGTGGGAATTTTACCACAAGGCAGCAACTCTGGTTTGGATAAGGGATTGGGTGAACTTAAACAACAGAAGAATCTTAACACTGGAAGGACATGATCTGCAAAAGGGGTGGCATGCCTTTATGTGGGATAAAGGGAATAGGACACACTCGTATTTCTATAGACACAAAATAAGAGATGCATTGTTACGAATTTGGGAGGATATAAGGAAAAAACATTACATGAAAATCCCTGGTTGGTTATCCACCATGGAAGCAATGATCCACCCCATTAGATATAAGCAAAATGCCCAGATATTCAGAAATTTTAGATAAACAGGGGAAGCTTAAAAACAATCAGATACTAAAGGAACAGGGAATTTTTATCGATCGGTGGCCATATTTACAACTGCAATCTAGGTACAAGAAAGACGTGGAAGAATACGGAATTGACACGGAACCAAAACAACTAGATAAATTGTTGATAGATCCCGAAGGAAAATTAATATCCAAAATATCCAATTATCTATTAGAATTTGATAGAGTAGAGGAGGTGGTGAAAGAACTGATGATTGCATGGGCTAAAAACATAGGGCATAATATAGATTTAGAGGATAGGGAAAGAATTTGGAACAAAAATTACCCAATACAAAATCCACTGCTTATAAGGAAAATCAATACAAAATGCTTTACCGTTGGCACCTAGCCCAGCAAGGCTGGCTAAAATGCACTCGAATTTAAGTCCAAAATTTTGGAAATGTAAAAATTCAAGGTACCTTCTTTCATGCTTGGTGGCTATCTCCTGAAGTGAAAATGTACTGGACTAAGTACAAGAATGGTTACAAGAGATAATAAAATGTCAAATAGAACTAAACCCGGAAACATTTCTCCTGGGAATACTTAAAACAAAATTTGATAGAAAGATAAGATATTTGATTCTACACATATTAACAGCGGCAAGAATTGCATTCGCACAATATTGGAAGGAACGCAATACATCACCAGAGGGACTGATCATTCAGAAGATATATGAATGTGCTGAAATGGATAAACTTACCCTAGAACTAAAAGAAAAAGATGATTCAGAATTTTATGTGGTTTGGGAAAAATGGTACACTTGGATAGATAATAGAAATAAAAATTGGAAATATACATAAGGCTATTGAGGACTAGATATTGAATGTATGTAATGTATATATTTTATGGAATGTTGATCCGAAGTATACAAAAACGACACAGTCTGTTGATTATGTACTAGAGTTGTATAAAGGAAAATTATTTTTTTTAAAAAATGCTTAGATATAAATATAAATGCACTGCATGACCACGTCCCTTCTCTTCTCATTCAAACTGAGATGTTTCTATAAATGAAAGTGATATGCAAGACTGGAAAACATGAGAAAAGCAGCCATAATTTCATTTCAAAGAACTTTTTTCAAATCAAATATGACTGTCCCATAAATAGACCTTTCAAACAGAATCTGTGTTAGATATTAGCCAGTGTTGGGTATTATATGATTATAATATCTTTTAATAAATACAATTAATGTGCATTATAATATGGAAATGAACATAATATTTCAAATTTAAAACCCCAAGACTGCAAGTCTTTATAATGTTAATATAATAGTCTTATAAATCATTTCTTCATATATCCATGAGAAAAAATACTGTATAAACTCATGAATAATCCAAGAATTGTAGGTCCAAAATATATCTGAAGAATTATGTTCAGTTATCAATAGGTGAGCTTATCCATGAGTATATAAGGTAATACTTTTTAAAACTACTGATATGTCCTTTATATAATTGATATACCCATTATATTAATCTATAGATAAGCTGACCCTCAAATTTTTAATCAAAATATCATTTTTCATACTAAAAAATGATCCAAGGATTTTTCCATTTAGCCAATTGTGAAAATTAAAACATACTAAAGTTTCAAGGGTCGGTTTATGTACAGCTGGCACATTTTTCATGGTATCAGGGCTGGCTTATCAGCAAATGGGCTTATCCATAAATATATATGGTATTATTGATATTTTTTTGGTTTCACAAATATGATGGTTTGGACTTTAGAAACAGGATAGGATTTTTGTAATTACTAGAGATTACATTATCATTCATCTGTGCAGTTATCTGTACATTATCATTCATCTGTATTTTTTTAAATGAATGCTTAAAAAGAAGTAGGATTTTCTTGTCAATCTTTGAAGGTGGACTTAGAAATATTACCTAGTAATTAACATTAGTTCAGTTTTCAAATAGGACAAGATGTTAAAGATAATATGATTGTTCAGAATAACAAACATTTATCAGTGGCCCATGATGGATAAATTGTATAGAAATAGTACTACCATATATCACCATTTCTGTAAAATCAATAATTTACTAATATTGTGGAATTTGGATGTTTCAATAAAACTAGGATACTACAAAATTTTTAGAGAAGTAGTTTTCATTTATGGAAAATGTAATGTGTGTTTACATATGGACTTTTCAATAAAGCAGCTGGGGAATAAGGCAAATGACAAATGTGTGAACATAAATTCAGTTCTGTTAAATTGAAATATTTCCACTACATTTTGAAGTTATGCTTTGGAAATATTTGACTTTCAGATGGCAGATACATCCTTGTTATATTCTATTATATGCCAACTAAAAGAAAATTTAATAAACTGAGAACTGGATGAAATAGAATCACCACTTTGTTTAGCACCAATAAGAATAAAATGGCATGCTATGCAGGTGGGAGCTTCTAGCTGGGTACAACCCATTCATTTTCATCCAATTGAGCAAGATTGAACTGGATCTCAACTGTTGAAGGATTTTTTCTCTGCCTCCTGGTTCTACAACTCATACAAAAATGTAGTCACTGTAAAGGTGTTTTGGAATGCTTACCAGTGGCATTTATTACCTTATTTTGCTATTATATTTAGCCTATTTATCAAGGAAGCCAATTATTTTCATCTCCAAAGTTTTCTCTCAGGTCAGTGTCAGTGTAGACAAAACAGACTTTTGCTAATGTTGAATGTGTAGAGATAATAATTCTGCTTGATTCAAAATTTAATTATCTTCAATTTAAAAAAAGAAATCTGACAAGCAGAAAAACAGAGTGTAAGCCTCAAGCCTAATCTTTATTGTCAAGAATGCTTCTAATCAATGGATAGAAAATGGATGGATGCTTAGAAAATAAAAATAATAGGGATTGCAGCTCACTGCTTTGATTGGGAAGGTGACAAAATAAACAAATGCATAAGTAGTGAAGTAGATTTGGGAAGTTAAGAAGCACTGTTTGGAAATTCTGTGATAAATAACAGAAAAACAGAGTTGTAAGGGACCTAGGAGGTTTTCTTTCCAACCCTCTACTCAAGCAGGAGACCTTATACTATTTCAGACAAATGGCTATCCAGTCTCTTTCTAAAAGCCTCCAGAGATGGATCACCCACAACTTCTGAAAGCAAGCTGTTCCACTGGTTAATTATTCTGTCAGGAAATTTTTTCTTAGTTCTAGGTTGCTCTTCTTGAATAGTTTCCAACCTTTGCTTCTTGTCTTGCCTTCTGCTGCTTTGGAAAATAGATTGACCCCCTCTTCTTTGTGGTAGCCCCTCAAATATTGGAACACTGCTATCATGTTGCCCCAAGTCCTTCTTTTCACTTGACGAGACATATTCAATTCCTGTAACCATTCTTCATATGTTTTAGCTTCTAGCCCCTAACCATCTTTGTTGCTCTTTTCTGTACTCTTTTCTGAGTCTCAACATCCTTTGTATATTGTAGTGACCACAACTGGATGCAGTATTCCAAGTGTGGTCTTACCAAGGCATTATAGAGTAATATTAACACTTCGTGTGATCTTGATTCTCTCTCTGTTAATGCAGCCTAGGATTGCATTGGCTTTTTTGGTGGCTGCTGCACACTGCTGGCTAATGATTATCCACTAGGATTCCAAGATCTGTCTTGACAACTTACCATGCCTACTAAGACAACCATATTATGAAAATGCCTCCAACATGCTCTCAAAAGTCTAAGTTTATTCACTGCCCCAAAACCCAGATGACAGTGATGATATATTAATAATATATGTAAGAGATACACTTTATTTTCCACATAATACTATTCACTCACAGAGGTAAATACTATTTAGATCAAGCCCCACTGATTTCAGTCTATTACAAGATGACTAAGCATGGACTCTAATTATTATTTTCTTCTTGATCCTTTATATTTAGAATTGCTGTACCAGTCCAATAGAATTTGGTTAGTACAAATGAATGATTTCATTTATTCAATGCAATTTTACTAAGTAAAAACATTCATGAGAAATGAATTTAAAAACAGTGTTTTTTTTTACCTATAAATGATTGCAGATAAATTGTCCTTTTGCAGAGATTTCTTTCTTTGTTTTTTTGGCATTTCCATAACGAATCCACAAAGGTAGCCCAGCTATTGTATTGTATTTGAGTGTGGTTTGCTAATTTAATTCACTGGAAACTCTGGAGGTTTGCTGCTTTAATTGTTACTTAAACCCCTTCTAACATTTTTAGTAAGGCTACCAGAATGGATCACTTAAGCACAATTGTGTCAGAAGTAAAGGTGAAGAAAAGTATTTCTAGTGTGCACAAAATTGAGGTCTCTATAGGTTAAATGAATCTTATTTCTTCAAGAGATGAAGACCTTTCGCATCATGACAGATCATTCTGACAATCCAAACTTAAACAGGTAAGAAAAGCACATAGAACACACCTTCTGAAATTCTTTCCAACCCCCCTAGGAATTCTGCTCTGCATCATGGAGGAGGGAGGAAATGGGTTAAGATGGAACAGTCAGCAATATTTTGAACCACTGCCCAATTATCTATCCCAAAGATATGTCCCCTTCCACCACAGATGGATTTTTTTTCCTCCCAAGTCTCTGAAAGTGAATCTAGTCTATTTTCAAATGCAACCTTGTACTGGCTTATCCACTTAACATCAAACTTGATCCTCTTCTGTTTTAAGAGTGTTATACTGTAAATGAACCAGTGAGTCCCTTTACATAATTTCCTTACAATATTTCACTCATTTGAAAATAATCAAAAAAAAGTAAAGACTGTAAAGACCTTTTCACCTTCACCCTCTTGAAAACATGCATAGATATAACTATGTAGAAAGTTCTGACATAAGACTTTACAGACTGCTACACTATATCCCATGGAAGATAATCAGTCACATTTAAGCCTAGCATATTTAGTGTAGAACAGTGCAGCGAAACTATGAATTTTCATATGAAAAAAGACATATTTGAGGCATTTCGGTATAATAGAAATTATGCTAGGAAAAGAGTTAAATACAATTTTCCTTGTACACCATTTCATGTATTACTGTTCTGATCAAACTTGGAAGTCCACAGTGGCAAAGCAGTTCCTACTTCCTTTTTAAAATATTCAGATAGTGTCCATATGCCACCAGCAGCAGCATACAGTAGCTATTTTGGTCCAGAGTTTCTGTTTGCATAATATACATATGTTTCTTTTAAAATAATTTAAGCACTAAAGCCCATAGGCAATTTCCCCAATAGCACCATTTTAGCCACCATGAATGTTGAAGCAAAATCTGCCATAGACATGGATTTCAGGCATCACTGATTCCAAATCATATGCCTTGAAACCAATCTGTAAGATTATGTATTCACAAATAACTATTTCAACTGTGACAAACTTGAAAATCATTTACATAGTCATGGGCACAAACATTGTTTCACAATTTTCCAACGTCTTCATGGTTGACCTGGAACAATCTCTTACTACCTGAACTCCTCCTTTACTTGAGATTCACTGATGATATGTTCATCAACTGAACCCTAAGGCCTTAGTCTCTCTACAGCCATCCTGGCCCTCCTTGATATCTCAGTGGCTTTTGATAGCAACAATCATGATATCAGTCTGGTCTGGCTGTGAGTTTATTGGCTGGAAGCACAGGTCTTCAGTGGTTCTCCTCCCCCTTCAAAGGATGTTTCCAATAAGTGTTGGTAGAAGAAAGGGTTCATCACTCTTCCCACTCCTTTTAACATTCACATGAAACTGCTGGGTGTGGTCACCTATTAATATGGAATCAATTATAATATCTAAACACAATTGTACATATCTGCCTTGCTTTCCCAGTGCCTGGAGGCTGTGTGGGTTTGAATGGGACAGAACTGGCTTCAACTCAACTTTGACAAGACCAGGGCTATAAGTTTCAGTGACTTGATTTGCTACTATTGACTTTGATTGGGGTTATACCTCCAGCCAGAAGAATGCACAATCTGGGGCTTCTCCTGAACTTCCTGCTCAAAGAGCAGATGGTAGTCATGGCCAATTTTTTTTTTTTTGCAGAAATTCATCTTGTGAGCCAATTGCATCTCTTCTTAGATTGGGACACATTGTTCACTGTAACTCATGCCTTACTCTACATGGGGCTGAATTTCCAGAACATTTTGAAATTGCAGATAGTCTAAAATGCAGTGGCCTTGACAGTAGTGGGGCATCACAGAAAGGCCACATAACACCATTGCAGCATAAACTTCCCTGACTCTTAATTGGCTTCTGGCCAATTCAAGGGGCTGGTTGTCAGTTGTCCTACATAACATTGAGCCAGGTTACTTGCAGCACTGCATATCCCTGATGGTTTCTATCTACCCTACCGGATCTGGCAGGGTCGGCATGCTCCAAGTAAATGCTCCACATGCTCTGGCTTCTTATGTGCTAGCATGACACTATTGTCCTGAAATAATCATTATAGACACTCAATTCTAACACTATTTAGGAGAATCTCTGCCTTCAATATAATCAGGAACTTCAAATCTCTTGAATTCCTATTTATTTATTTGTTAAACAAATATATATAACCACCCAACTCACAGAGTTACTCCGGATAGCATACATTTAAAAAAAACAGTTTAACAATCCATAATTTAACTCCTTCCCATTTATTATAATATCTGAATAATTAGCATGACATTTAATAAAAAGCACATTCAGTTGTAAGTCTGTGCACATTTACATTACAGCAAACTTTATTGACCATACTTGGTCTTAGATCTAAATTGGGTTACAGCAAACTTTATTGATCATACTTGGACTTATATCTAAAATGGTAGTGTTGTAGAAATAATCAGGTTTGGATTCTAGAGCTAATAACCTGATGTTTCCTCCTTTTTCTTTTTCATTCTATTTGAAATCCAAATCTGCTAGGAACAACCAAATACATTAGTCATCTGGAGTAATTAATGATGCAGCAATCTTCATTCTGCCTTTGGCATCCTCTAGGCTCTATGGTATAGGTGAATGGACGGGCCTGCTTCTTGTCCAGGAGGCTGAACAGATGGCTTTCATCTGATTCAGGAAAATGAGGACATGATCCAATTTATATTACAAATTCTTATGAGACAATTCCATTGACAAGTGTCTGAATGTGGTTGATTGTAGATTTTTTATAAACAAGTACTGTAAGGAAAAAAAGAACCTCCATGAATATTCATTGCTCCTAAATTGAATGAGAGCAATCATTGGCATAAAGCACAACTTGCAGCCCAATTCATTTTGTAGCTTGACAAATATGGCACTTTTCATTATTATTTGCTGCCCTCTTTTGCTTTTTGTCACTCTAAAGAATAGAGTGTCACGTATTATGAATAATCTAATTGTTTTCAGAACTTGCCAATAAAAAGTAGTGTATAGATATCGCAAACAACAGATACATAAAATGTTGAAGTGGAAGATATATTTGGTATTTTGTATCCAAGTTTTGAGAAGAGGCCATTTGAATTTCATGTAGCTATACCCCAGTGAAATGCTACTGGTTCGGACCGGTTTGGGTGAACCAGTAGTAAAAAAAATGCTACCAGTTCAGATGAACCAGTATTTCCGACGATCAGCTGTGCCGCTGGATTTATATTCACTAGAAAGCAGGAAATCTAAATCACGCATCACAGCTGTTCCCCCTCTTGCTGTTCTACTTAGCTTAGAAAAGGCTTCTTAAGCCTTCTTTTTCAGTGCTGCGCAGTAGTGCCTGTGGTGCATATGCGCATGAAGTGTGCATTTGGCATGCACTGCACATGCGTGCACACAGCAAACTGGTAGCAGACCTCGGACGATTTCACCACTGCTATACTCCTTCTTTATGGGTAAACTGCTATATACTTATGTGTTGCATGGAAAGATAAAGAAATACATCACAATGATTATAAAAGACATAAAATCTCACATCAGGAGTTAGTAACATTTTCTGCAATCAAGTTTGGAATGGTTTACCTTGAGTTTGTATCTATTATTTGCTCATATATTGTTGTGGTTGAAGCTAAAATAGTCATTGACAGGAAGAACATTGTGGCAGATAATTTTATGTACTATGCTTAAGTCAGACTGAAGTAGGTGTAGTTCTAAGTTGTCTAAGCTCAAAATTTGAAGTCTGGTGGCATAAGGACAATTTCATGTGGTAGCTAATCTAAAAACTAATGAATGGTGCTTAGTAATTTTATAAACATTATGGCTAGGTAGGGATTGAAACTGGTTTTCCCAAGTCCTGGTACAACATTCTACTTCTATGTCACACTGGCTCTCAAACATAGCAGAAACACATTAAAAATCTATGGATTTTATTTATTTATTTATTATTAGTCATATTTCTATGCCACCCACTCTCCGAGGACTCTGGGCGGCTTACACCAAAGACAGTATACTAAATAGCATATTGCCCCCAACAATCTGGGTCCTCATTTTACCCACCTCGGAAGGATGGAAGGATGAGTCAACCTTGAGCAGGTGAGGTTTGATCCACTGATCTGCTGAACTAGCAGTCAGCTGAAGTAGCTGCAGTACTGCACTCTAACCACTGCACCACCTCGGCTCTTAAATTACACTAAATGGCTTGAGAATCAAGTTCTTTGACATCTGTTAAGATTCAATAAAGAAGCATATGCTAAAGTTTTTTCTTTTCACAACAATAATTATCATGTAGCTTTGTTCAGTTTCAAATATTGAAAAATTCAAATTGTCAGAAATAAGGCTTTATTATATATACAGTATTCTATATACCATTAAGTTTTCTGCCTTTTTTGTCTTTATGATACCCAGAATATTAATATTCCACAGGGTAATATTTAAAAATCTTTTCCATAATTCAAAATATTGCATGTGAATTCAACATTAATGCTTTCCATTTTAATCATCTTATTCCCTAGAGGAAAAGAAAAGTTTCATTTTGACATTCATATGGCTTCATGGTTTCCTGATAAATGCATCCCAGTCTAGGGAATTGCAGATGCTAACTTTCTAGGATCATATTGCTTCTCTGAATGTCGGAGTGTTTTCACTGATCATCTACACTGAATTAAGGTTCTATTTAAAGTAATATGATATGTTGAGATTCAGGAATGCTGAAAATTCATTTATCTTACTTTTAAAACTATGCATTTACGGTTGATATGATAAAAAGGGAAATTATATGATATCTTGCACAGTGCTTTCCAGAGGAACACACTTACAAAAGGGAAATTAAGAGTGTAAACCTAATAACTTCTTTGGTACTGAAGCTATTCCTGCCAATTTTTCCCCCAAATCATATCTGATTCCATGCAATATTTATCCATATCTCTGATTCTCTTTTCTCTTTGTCTTTCATTTATCAGAGGTTGGGTTCCAAAATAGAAATCAGTTCTTCAGCATCATAGAGGGCAAGGTTATGAAGCAAAGAAATAAGCAACTTCTTCTGAAAACAGAATATAAGGCAAAAGGGTTATCAGCTGCCAAAAATTCACGGAGTCTTTTTGATCCTCTTATTTGTTCCATCAACCTAAAGGTCAATCAGTTAAATTCTCATAAATGTTACTGTAAACTAATTTCCCCCAAATAAATTAGTCTTTTATTACTTATTTTCTAAAATGAACTGCCCATCTACATAATCTTAATTTATCTTCTCTACTTTATCTACCAGAAAAATATAATTTCTCTTTTTTTCTCTATTTTTTGTTATAGTTTATCCATTCAGTCTTTTCAACTCAGAGTATGTTAGACAATAATAGAAGCCTAAGAATATATATGCTGCAGTTTAAAATATATAGCTGTTTAATCATTAAAGATAAACCACAGAGATCTATTTCTCATTTTCTGATTAAACAAAATTTGGGGACAAAGTTAATCATACCGTTTGTGATTTGTAGGAGTGAAATATTGTCACTACTTGAAACTAATCTAATACTGAATTTTTGTATAGTTTTACACTACAGCTGACCTCAGAATGACAAAAAGCTGTAATAAAAAAAGCTTGAACTAATTCTTATTTGCTTCTAAAACTCTATGCTGACTCCTTGCCATCTGCTTCAAGGCATGCATGAGTAACTCCAAAAATAGTTTCCGCTTCCCAAGGTCAGTTCTGATGTTACACACCTAATATCATGGTTATGATTCAGACCTTGATTCAGGAAAAAACACTCTCTTATCTCATCATTAAATATTTTTAAAAGAAAATTATCCATTCTGATATGTTGTTACATATGAAAGTAACTGGTTGCAGTTTCTGCAATGCAGTTTAGCCATTTCCTACTTGTCTGCAAGCTACACATAATTTTCCTGGAGCATATCTGTTTAGAGAGTCTTAAGGAAAAAAATTGCTCATGCTGTCACCTGTGGAATCTGTAGCAACTATGGAGATTTCATCAAAATCACAAAACATATGTTGTGACATCAGAAAGCATGCTTTGCCCCATGTATTTGTGTATGATTTCACCATGCAATACAAAAGGAGAAGAATCTGTGTTGAGAGATATAACATACATTTAATAATATGCCTTCTTGCTCCGACCTTGTTCCTCTGTAAATGTTTGTGCTGCCACCATCATATGAGCATATAGGTTCAACCAAATTTTTAGAATCTATAAAAAGTTTGAATAGGCTGATACTTGGAAAGAGACACGGAGAGGTGATATTTATCTCTCAATCCCTGTCTTGATACTTAATTTGAGTTGGCACATTAGAAGCTGCTTAGACTCTATTTTTGGTGTTATTTATTAAATAGGATGCCGGCTTGCTAAAACAGTATACACTTATTTCTTTTGCTACCAATTCTGATGTGAAGCACTGTCTCTGTAACATTTCTATATGTCCATAAGGCTGTGATGGGTACAATCATGATAGTCTGATTAGGCTCATTCTGGATTGAGGACAGACCTGTTAATCACTGAATCCAATATTAGTCTTCTTCTTGTGCATACAAGCTCTATAAAAAAAATAATATTTTCTTCTGTACAGTGGCTATGCATTTGTACAGTTGTTACAATGCTATCATTTGCAATAAATATTACTTCCAAAACAACAACAACAAAAAAATACTTATGCTTAAAAATATTCTTGGATTACTCTAATTTGTTCCAAATTTGTTGTTTTCCTACTTAACTGTATTTCCAAAGTTGAAAAGATGTCATGGCACAATACACAGACTAAACCAGATGGTCCTTCCTGTTTTCCAGCACTATCACTCTAACTACATTTGGGGAAATTATTTTTGCTTACTAGAGACTGAATAGTACTTATTTTAAATCCAATATTTGTACTTGCTATTAAGAAATATATGAAAAAAAAATCTCCCAAGATGCCTTTTTTTCTATTATTTAATACACTCATTTTAATTTGGGCTCAGTTATTTTCTACTAATCTGCCATTTCAAATGTCATATTTCTATGACAAATAAACTAAAAGATAGCAGCCTAAAAGTAACTATTTTTCAAAATCTCAAAAATTGTCTAAACATGACTGTCTGACCTTAAACTTTAATAAAATTGCAGAGTTTATTAAATGGGTAGAGTTTGATTCAAGAACACCAATTATTAATAAATCTTGTAATGTCAAGGGATATTTAAATATGCTACCAATAGCTTTCATCATTTTTAAAAAAAATAGGTATACTAGTTTTATAAAATATATAATTTAAATTTTATTGCTGTATATTCAGGAACTATTTGGGTTCTTCCAACATTGTGCTCTTTGCTCTAGAAATCTGTCCACATAATTTATACTCATCTGTCTTTCAAATAGTTGATGGCTATTGTGTCTCTATAATGGGTGAATCTAGCAATTCAATTTTTCTAGTATTTAATATTTCTCTAGTATTAAAATTTCCCTTTGTTCTATTTCTGGATATTTTTAGTAGATTAATGTGGAAAATAAGCAAATAACCTGGATGAATGAATTAAATCCTATCTCATAAATTCTTTTTACACCAGTAAAGTTAATAGATATGTTTCCAGCACAGTTAGAATCAGTACAAGAACCATCCTAGACCTGCCAAAATTTTGACTGTTAAAGATGTATGGTTGAACCATTGATTCATGAGAGCTCAGGACTCAAAGCTCATTTGATGGGTGAAATTGTCAATTACATGTTCTCTCCATTGGATACATATTTGTTTAGTATCTCAGGTTGTTTCTATCCAATTTTTGAAATGATATGTGAAAAAAATGGAAATTATTGCATGTCTCTATGTGACACATGCAAATAATATAGTCCATTTTTTAAATCTTCTGAATTGGGCAATGAATCTGGTCCCAATATTTCTTTGCCTTGTCACATGTCCGCCACACTTGCTTTTCCAACAAACATTCTAAACACCCTTATACATTTTTGATAGTTTACATGGTATTAAATACCACAGCTACATTCTTTTATAGAAATTCTCTTTAAGGTTATAATTCAGTTCTTTAATTCCACTTATTTTCTCATTGCTCTAACATTATATTATAACCAAAATTTCTTGCCATTTGAATCATATCTTTCTAGGTTTAATTATAACAACCTAGATTATAACAGAATTTTATAAACCTTAGTTATAAGATTTCATCATTAGTACATGGTATCATTTCAAATTCAGTTTTATCTATTTCAAAACCACATTTTTTAACCAAAGTAATCCTTTCTTTCAATTGTAGATAGGTATCATGTATGAACTTTCAGTTCCAAGTCTTGTTTGATTTAAGAATGGGTTCACCTTGAACGATGAATATTATTTTACTATACATCCACCAAATGGAACTGTCATTTCTTTTCTAAAAATGGCTTATTGGGAGAATGGTGGCACAGTGGTTAGAATGCAGTACTGCAGGCTACGTCTGCTAATTGCTGGCTGCCAGCAGTTTGGCAGTTCAAGTCTCACCAGTTCAAGGTTGACTCATCATTCCATCATTCCGAGGTCGGTAAAAGGAGGACCCAGATTGTTGGCAATAATATGCTGGTACTCACAAAGTAACCACTTTGAGAGGACTGTAAAGCACTGTGAAGTGGTATATAAGTCTAAGTGCTATTGCTATTTCAGAAAAAAAGGTCTTTGTATTTAGGCTGTTGGTTTGAGCTCTGAGCTTGGCAATTTGGTTGCAAACATTTCATCACCATTTGAGGAGACATCGTCAGTGAGTTTTGAGTTCTCAAAACACAAAACAAATGGTGACGAAACATTTTCAACCAAATTGCCAAGCTCAGAGCTCAAACCAACAGCCTAACTACCAAGCCAAGCTACTAAATGGTTCTGCCCCAGGCGCCTGATGGACCCTGAGAGGTTCCAGACAGAGCTTGGGACTTTTCCCACATACCTATCCCACGATTCGCCAGAGGCCCTGGTGGAAGCCTGGGAATGGGCAACTGCCAGGGCACTGGATCGAATCGCCCCTTTGCGGCCTCTTATCCGACAGGGATCCCGTGCGGCTCCTTGGTTCTCCGAGGAGCTCAGGGAGATGAAGCATTGGAAGAGACGCCTAGAGGGCTGTTGGAGATCTTCTCGTTCCAAATCTGACCGAACACAGTTAAGAGCCTACATTAAGTCTTATCTTGTGGCGATGGAAGCGGTGAAACGTGATTATTTCACCGCTCTCATTGCATCTGCAGAAAACCACCCAGCGGCCTTGTTTAGAGTGATCCACTCTCTTCTTAATCAGGGAGTGAGGGAGGACCCCTTGCAGGGCAACACTGAGGATTTTGTGCAATTTCTGCAAGATAAAATCAGTCAGATCCGGTTAGGTCTAGACTCCGACTGGGCAGGACCGAGCGAGGAAACAAGAGCGAGTCTTGAAGGTAATATCTGGGTTAACTTTGACCCTGTGTCCTCAGAGGAAGTGGACAGGATTGTGGGTAGATTGGGAACTTCCACATGTTTGTTGGACCCATGTCCCTCCTAGGACATGTGGCAACCAGGGAGGTGACCGGTGACTGGATCCAGGCCATTGTCAACACTTCTTTGAGGGATGGGGTTTTCCTGACCATCCTTAAGGAGGTGATGGTTTGACCACTCCTCAAGAAGCCAGCCCTGGATCTGGCCGTTTTGAACAACTTTCATCCTGTCTCCAACCTTCGCTTTATAGCTTTATAGCCTGTGTTGAGCCTGTGGTCACTCACCAACTTCCACAATTCCTGGAGGAAATGGACTATCTAGACTTGTCCTAATTGGGCTTCAGGCACGGACACAGCACGGAAACAGCATTGGTCGCCCGAGTGAACGGCCACTCCTCTATCCTGGTCCTACTTGACCTCTGGTGGCTTTTGATACCATCGACCATGGTATCCAACAGCTTGGGGAGTTGGGGTGGGGGGCACTGTGCTACAGTGGTTCTCCTCCTACCTCTCGGGTCGTACACAATTTGTTTGGGCAGGGGGACAGAGATCCTCCCCAAGGCCCCTCACTTGTGGGGTACCTCAGGGATCGATTCTCTCCCCCCTGCTCTTCAACATCTATATGAAGCCACTGGGAGAGATCATTCATGGTTTTGGGGTGAGGTATCAGCAATATGCTGATGATACCCAGTTGTACATCTCCACCCCTGACCAACTAGGGATGCTCTTTTGTGATGTCGAAATGCCTGGAGGTGGTGCAGGTCTGGATGGGTAGGAACAGGCTCAGACTCAACCCCTCCAAGACGGAGTGGCTGTGGATGCTGGCATCCTCTGATCTTGTGGCCCCATCACTTGTGATGGGAGGGGAGTTGCTTACTCCCTCAGAAAGGGTTGACAATCTTGGTGTCCTCCTGGATTCACAACTGTCGCTAGCTGACCATCTGACGGCCGTGACCAGGGGGCCCTTTGCGCAGGTTCGCCTTGTGCACCAATTGCGCCCTTTCCTACACAGAGATGCCCTTCGTACAGTCCCCCAGGCTCTTGTCATCTCTTGCCTGGATTCCTGCAATGCCCTCTACATGGGGCTGCCCTTGGGGTGCACCCGGAGGCTCTAGCTGGTCCAAATGCAGCCGTGCGGGTTGTTACGGGAGCTTCCCATTACTCCCATGTTACACCTCTCCTGCACGATCTGCACTGGTTACCAGTGATCCTCCGGATCTGCTTCAAGGTGCTGGTGCTTACCTATAAAGCCCTTCATGGCATGGGCCCGGGATACTTGAAGGAGCACCTACTACCTGCCTCTCACCGACCAGTGCGCTCACATAGGGCAGTCCTCCTCAGGGTGCCGTCAACCAAGCAATGTCGGCTGATGGCGCCCAGGATGAGGGCGTTCTCGGTGGGCACGCTGACCCTCTGGAATGCCTTACCCACTGAGTTCCGAACGGCTCCTGACCTCTGCTCCTTCTGCAAGGACCTAAAGATATGGCTTTTTAAACAACTCATCTGATCTGCGGGGTGTTTTTAGTTGGTTTTAATATGGGTTTTAAATTGTGGGATTTTAATTATGCTAAATTAATTATATTTTTTATTGTTCTTCGGTTTTTAATCTTTTGTGAGCTGCCCCGAGTCCTTTGGGAGAAGGGCGGCATATAAATTTAACCAAATAAATAAATTTGTATTTATTCCAAACTCTAAATGGCATGCCTGACAAAGTGATACTTGAAATCCGCATTCATTTTAATTTTAGATAGATAGGTGGGCCATCCAAATTTTAGTTCATGACCTCTGAAATCCAGTAACATCTTATTCTATACAGTCATCCATTCCTTCATCCAAACCAAAGAACATGCAATTTTAAATCTGTACCTCATTTTTTGGTATCCTGTAACAATTTATACTTAATTCTTGGATTTTTTCCCCCTTGAGATGCTACCAAGAATATCTTTGATGCTGAACCAAAGTAGTGCTGGGCTCTGTCTCTTCAAAGTATTATTCAATACTAAGTGTGCCTTTCCTTTAAATCTAAAGAAACAGTCCTTGAATTGGGATGAGGACATTTCTCTGACTTTGACAAGTGGGGCACCCATTTCCCTATATTTATAAGAAGCAGGTTGTTTCATTTAATGCCTTTAAGGAATGTTTTGCTCAATTCTCGGTCAGAATTTTCTGAAATCTTTCCAGCCCTATTGTGAAACTTTTCATGGAGAAAATGAATCATGGCTTGGATATTAAAACTTGCTAATAATCCTTTTTCTCATGTGCTCTAGCAATAATGAAATACGTTTTATTCATATATCTTTGTGGTTTGCATTGCCACAAGGTAATGAAGGGTATGAAGGAGTAGAGCTTGGAGGTTCCACATATCAATATAAGGAATATCATTTGACACTCTCCAACTTTACATTGTCAAGAATATCCTTGCACATTGACCTTGCCACAGATGGATATGAGTACTCAGAGAAATACCAAAAGAACAAAAGGGTCTGGAAGCAGGAGACAGGTATTTTTAAACTGTGTCATTCCAAGGAACTGGCAGGCTTTATAAGCAGTTGCACAAAAGAAAGCAATCTTGTCTGCTTGAGATCTTTTAATAGATTTGTTATACATTTTTGACAATAACTACGGCTGTGCCAAGCATTCAAAAGGGTATTCACAATGTATGTTAGAATGATCCATGCTTTTCCTCAAAGTACTGCAAGAGCTGTGTCCTTAGAAAGGCATGCTGCTTCAGAGGCCATTCTAGTTGTCTGAGAGTGCATGTGCGTATATAGACAACACTTCTGTTAGAACAATCAATGAAAAAAATATTTGTGCATGCATAAGTATAAGTGACAGCCAGAAATAGCTTTTGAAGTAACTGCAGAAGCTGTTCAGAGAAGTGCTACTTTGCTCACAACAATATGCTTTATAAATTGCTCTGTGGCACAGCTCTAGTAATAACCCTTTTGAAATATTACATTTAAGGAAACAAGAGTATTTTGTGTGAGTATGTGTTGTGGCAAAAAATAACTCACCAAGAAAACCAATAAACCAGAGATGGTCCACCTGAAAATTTTATCAGTCCAAAGCAAGCAGTTTATTGTGAGTGACTATATTTTTCCCATGAAGAAGGAAAAGGTAGAAGAATTTTCTGAGAAGCATGGTAGAAAAAAGATCTTTAAATATAAATATGGACAATGGATTCTAGATTCTTTTATCAATATCCAACTATTTTCTTTGTGTCGTAAGTGGGTCTATACACATTGCAGATAAAGGCTGTAATCATTTTTTTAAAAAGCAAAGGAAAAAGGCTTTGATAACTATGAAGTAATCATAGAAAAAGATGGTTTTCTGTTATTATCCCAATTTGCTGGGCAGGAACATTAGCATGGGAAAACAAGTCAGGTGGGCTCAATATTTCAACTAGTTCAATTTCACCCTCCGCTACCTCCCAGGGGACAAAAATTCCTGATGGGTGCCTTGTCCCAGATGTCCAAGTACAACAGTGCCAAAGAAGTTGTCAATTCCATCATCCCTTTGAAACAAATAGCTGCATCAGTCCTCACAAGGCAACAAAAAAATCCCAAAAGAACAGGTAGCTGGGGATACAGCCCAAGCATTGAAAGAGGTCTGTCAAAAGACAAATGGTTCCAATTACATAAGGAAGAACTTTCACTAAGGAATGGCCTGGAGTGGATTGGGAGTAGATTGTATGTGCCCATAAGCCAGCAAACCCTGGTGCTGCTATGTAGCCACGACACTAAGACCATGGGACATTTTAGATTTGTTAAAACTCTCTACTTTGTGAAATGCCAGTTCTGGTGGCTGCACATGAAAAGAGACATTGAAAGTTATGTGGCCAGTTGCCCAGTCTGTACCTCAGCCAAGAGATGCCTTGGCATGATCCCAGAGTTGCTGCAATCCATCTCCAGTCCCATGGAGAGAAATATCAATGGATTTTATTGTGGAATTGCCAGAAAGCTCAGGAAACACAATGATTTGGGTTATTACAGACCTTTTCTCCAACTTTGTGGCTTGCCCCAAGATCCTGTCTGCATGGACTCTAGTGAAGTCATTCGTGCAACACGTCTATCGAGTGCACAAAGTGCCTAAGCACATAATCTCAGATTGTGGCATCCATTTAAAAATAAAATAAGGAAAAACTGGAACCCTATAAAGTAACTCAAGGTAGATTCATATTGTTAACAGATTTTCTATATGATTTAGTGATTCCAACGTTGGCTAAACTAGATTTCAATTGTGAAACAAAACATTATCCTTCAATTTCATTTTTAATGAAATACTAAGATAGTAATAAAGGGGGGAAAGGTGCAATTGAATGCCAAACAGGTGAAATCCTGTTATCAGAGCAGAATAGTAAAAAATAGGAGCCTGATTTAAAGTTTATGCATGTTTTGGCCTGATTTGTTATTCACTAAGTCAAACTTGAGGCCCGCAGGCCAGATCTGGCCCACAATGTGGTTAGATCTGGCCCATAGAGCCACCCTGGTGAGGGGCCAGCCCTTGCCGCCTCAGCCCCAGCCCACCCCAGCCTGGCCCGGCGTGCACACAGAGGTAATGAGCATGTGGGGGCTGACATGCAGCTGACATGTAATGAGCACCATTGCCATGAAGTTGTAGTAGACCAGTGCATAGAGCCCCAGCAGCAGTGCTACACCTGCAACCAGTGCTTCTGCCACCCATTTGTTGTCCCTGCAGCCCGTGAGCACTTCCCTTTTACTGGGTGGCCCCCACTCCCACCCTACCTCCTGCCATGGCCACCAGCAGAGCTGCTGCTCTCACCCCCTCCTCTTGTCCCTTCCTGGCATGGAGGGAGGGAGGGAGGGAGGGAGGGAGGAAGAAAGGAAAGAAGGAAGGAAGGAGATGGGAATGACAAGGAGGGAGGCAGGGAAGGGAGGAAGGAAGGAATGAGGGGAAGGGAGGAAGGAAGGAAGGAAGGAGGGAGGGAGGGAGGATTTGAGGGAGTCTTACCTTAGCACTTGGCCACCAGCACCCCTGCTGCCCTCTCACCATCACCTTGCTCCCTCCTCCTGGCCTCTCCTGGTGGTCTCCCATCCTATCGCTAAGGATGCTTTGTTTACAAAGCTGGGTCTCCTTGCATGGAGATGAAGTGAGCCTCCCTCTGACTCACACACTTCACTTTCTGCTGCCATACGTCCTTTGGCTCTGCGCCCAGCTCCTAAGGCCAAGGATGGGTAGGAGGCCAGCATTGTGTCAGGACTGATGTGGGCACTTCCAGGCACCCACATAAGCAACCTGGCCAGGGAGAGCAAGCACAGCAGCAACAGCCTCAAGGAAAAGGTAAGTGTGGCCAGTCACCCCTTCGGGGAAGCAGGGCTGGGCTGGGCTGCAGGCTCCTGGTGCCATGGAAGCTTGAGGGCTAGGCATTTGCTCACTATTACTTGCCCATACCATCTGGACTGAGAAAGACAGCAAGGCTCCTTTGGTGGACGAGGCTTTGGTGCTCGTCCTGGTCTTACTTTCCTCCACTGGAGACCTCCAGATCCCCTTTCCTAGCCTTGTCTGGCCCCCCACAGAAGGTGGAGGATGATATTGCTGCATGTGGAAGCATGGAGGAGAAAGTTTGCAGGAAGCAGTTTCCTCCAAGTCCATCTTCTGCCTTGACAAATCTCTGGAGAGGAGGAGGGGGTGATGGGAGAGCTGCATGAGGGAAGGCTGTCCCAACAAGCCAGCATATTTACCACACATGATTGGAAATGGAGATTCCCTTTCGAGAAGGGCCAGCCTCCCTTGGGCAGAACCAGGAAGTGCTGCTCTCCTGCCTTCTTCTCTGGCTCTCCAGAGATCTGTCAAGGCAGAAGTTGGATTTGGAGGAAACTGCTTCCTGCAAATTTTCTTCTCTGAGCCTCCACATGCAGCAGCATCGTCCTCCACCTTCTGCTTTGCTGGGAGGGGGCACTGAACAGGGAATGATGTCTGCAAATGGGAGAAGAATGTCTCCTTTGGCATTCTGTACACACGAATGCACGATTCCTCTACCTTTCCAAGCTTGGAGACTTTTATCCACATCTGAGCTTACAAACTGCCAATCATGCCTGGGCTTGGGGAGAAGGCCATCTCCTTCCTCTGTGGATGAAAGTCCTCAAACTTGGAATGTGGTGTGTGTGCGCCCGTGTGTTCACATGCACTTAGCTGCCAGCAGTTTGGAGAGGCAAGGAGCTTGTGGGACACCAAATAGTCTCCATGTCAAATTAACTGGTGCGACTTGTTTTGTCCCGAACCAACCATCCTAAATCAGCCACACCCAGTGATTGGCATCAAGATGGCTATGCCCACCCAGGCACGTCCACCCAGGCATACCCATCTGGCTGCTGTGAGTTGTCATAGTCTTATATACAACTGGCACTCTGAGGGCAACCAAATTGCTGATGCGGCCCTCAATGAATTTGAGTTTGACACAGGGGTGAAATGCTCCTGGTTCAGACTGGATCACCCGATCTAGTAGTGATCGCAGCGGATAGTTCGGAGAACTGGTAGCAAAAATCTCTGCCCCCCCCCATGCCCAGCTGAGCCACGTGATCATCAGAGGCTTTTTTTTTTCTTTTAAAAGCATTTTTTCTACAACCTCTTTAGCCAAAGAGGTTGTAGAAAAAGTGCTTTTAAAAGTAAAAAAAAAAGAGCCTCTGACGATCAGGCAACTCAGCTGGGATTGTCAGAGCCTTTTAAAAGCATTTTTTAAACAACCTCTTTGGCCGAAGAGGTTGTAGAAAAAAATGCTTTTAAAAGGTTAAAAAAAAGCTTCTGACAATCACAGCTGAGCAGTGCGATTGTCAGAGGCTTTTTTTTACTTTTAAAAGCAATGCTTTTAAAAATAAAAAAAAAGATTGCATGCCACAGCTGATCACACCCCCTCGCGCACTGTTCTACTTACCGCATGCCTCCTTTTGGCATGCACTGTGCACATGCACCCCACATTTGGTATGTGGTGAGCACTGTGCATGCGCAGCCAGCGAACCAGTAGTAAACCGGTTCAGATTTCACCACTAGTTTGACACCCTAGTATAAATAATGTATGCTCCATTTTCTTTCCACCAATAGGATAATACAATTATTTACAGCATTGTATGGAGAGACAAATATCTAAGTTTATTGAAACGTCTGTAACCTTCAGTAGAATTGGTAGTCATAATTTATTTTAGTAGCTTACTCAATATATTGAAGCACTGGAAAGAGAAAACAATGATATATTCTTTTGACAATTTTAAAAGTTGCCTAGCTTTTCTGAATATTGGTTTAAAGAAAATAATTTTCAGCGTGCAGTAAGAAGAGTTTAATAAAAAGTCTTATTCAACATGTAGCAGTGTTTGTATTAATTGGTACTTCTTTAGCATAAGAGAGTATGGTTATTTTTTCTTGTGGGAGAAAAAACAACAAATCCTCAGAGATAATGGGATGTAATTACATTACTACCAGTGCTACTATTTTGATTTCTAAGGTGTCTAATTGTAAAGCAATTCTCAAGGTGACAATCAGAAATGTCTTATCAATAAATTACAGTGTTTAAATATATAATGTAATGTGATTATAGAATAAAAATATAGTTACTCCATTAAAAAGCCATGTTTTTTACTTGTAACATTATATTACTATATGCACAATTGTTTATTTTTAATGTCATTCTGACTTTGAAGTGATATTTTAGCTTGATCTGTAGGTATATAGTAAATACTTAATGAACCAATTAAGAAACAGAAACCCCAAAATCAAAATTATCCCATGATCCATTCTTACTATTTGAAAATATGAGCCCATTTCAATTTGAATCCAAATCCAACAATTTATCTATTTAAAAAAATTGTAGGGCATTATAAAACAAAAATATAGTGATACCATAAAAGAACTTCAAATAGTTCCTCCCCCAGTGTATTCTTGCAAACATCATTTTAATTAAAAGAATATTAAAGCCCATATTCTCAATCCCTATGAAAACATGTGCTCACAAACTTGTTCAACTTGATATAAATTGTATTTTTTTCCAATTATTTATTTATTGTTCAAAATTATTTCTGAGCCACAATGGAATGGAGAAGAAGAGAAACATAATTTGTTGACGAAACTAAGGAAACTAAGAAACTAAGGAGCACCAAAGTAATTTTGTTTTAAAACAGTTTCATGAAAAGCAAATTACTGATATTTTAAAAATGTCTACATGCAACTGAGAAAAAAAATCCACTAGTAAATAACACACCAGGATAAATATACCAATTAAGATGAAAGTTAGGGAAGGATACTTGACAAACACCATAGGCAATGTCTATAGAAACCATATTTTTTATTACTCTTTGTGTATAAAGTTGTGTGACACATAAGCTGAATTATAACAATTATGACAATATTATGACAGTATTTTAGGATTATTAAATAATGAAATCATTATTAAGTATAATAAAACAGGAAAGTTTGATCCATCTTGGTTGGATAATGAAGAATAATTGTCACATATTGAAATTTATGGCAGACTTTCAGTATCTACTTTAATATTTGGACATACTGAATATCTGGACAAGATTTTTCAAGCAAATTGAAAAAAAAGAAAGGGGTCAGTGGCCAAGATGATACATAAAAATGTGCCAAAATGTGGATATATTTTATCTTTTTACAATCTGAAAACAGCAATGTTCAAAGTGAACATTAAATCTTTTAAAAACACAACATAGCATTACCTTCAATGCTGGCTACTAGTGTTGTCACAAGGGGATGATATTGTTCTATATTTTGGTACTACAATTCCACTCTTTATTTTCTTCCCCAATAATTGCAATGTAAAATTCCATTTAAATACTTATAAAATTAATTCTATTTTTGAAAGAAATAAAATAAAACCCTCACAGGTTTTTAAATTTGAAATTGATATTAAAATCTAATTAAGAGCCTACTGGTAAATACACATCATTGGAATATTATTTGAAAAGGAACTTTTAATAAGATCTTAGATTTTTAAATAGGAAATTTTATGCAAAAGCACTTCAAATCAAATCAATTTTTTAGTACAAAGGTAACAGAATTTTAGTTCATTTAGTTTATTTCATTTTCCTGAAATACTTCTTACCAATTTATTCCTAAACACCAAGAAAACTGATACAGAAGATAATATTTTATTGTCATTGTTATACTACAATAAAAATACTTGCTTGTCATTATCATCATGTTGGTGGTAATGATGGAATGCAAGGTTTTCTTCAACAAGCAATTGCAGTTACGCCAATGTAAATCCATCCTTGTTTTCTAGTAGGTCACTCCTTCAAATGTTCCTGCCAAAATCCATACTTTGACACTCAGCAGTGTCAAACTCGCGTTGTCACATGATGTATCGTGACTTTCCCCCCTTTCACTAAACCGGGCATGGACGTGGCCAGCAGCTAATGCACCTGGCCTGCAGGCCATGAGTTTGACACCCCTGTTCTAATTTCTCCTCTGTATGTCTCAGCCCGTGGTGAATTAAGCAATGCTGTGACCTCCCTCTTGCAGTGTCTGTAGCAGGGGTCGGCAACCTTAAACACTCAAAGAGCCACTTGGACTCGTTTCCCACAGAAAAAAAACACACTGGAGCCACAAAACCTGGGTGGGAGTAGCCAACTCAATGTCACTCACTCCCACCCAGTCACATGACCCCATAATCACACCTACCCAGCCATAAAACCATTCTGTCTCCCCCTCTCCCTATCTCCCCCCCGTGTCTCTCTCCCTCTGTATCTCTCTCTCTCTCCCTCTCTTCTCCCTCTCTATGTATCACTCTATGTGTCTCTATGTCTCTCTCTCTCTCTGCCCCCCCTCTCTCTGTATATATATGTATGTATATGTCTCTCTCTCCCTCTCCCTTCGGGCGACCATCCTCCTCCTCCTCCCCCCTCCTCTTGTGATGCTCTGGCTGAGCCCGGAGCGTGCACACACACAGGGAGACCCTCCTCAAGTGAGCGCCTTCGCTGTGGTGGCTCCCTCTGTCTGGAACATCATTCCCCCAGACATCAGACTGGCCCCCACTCTAACACTCTTTCGGAAGGTGTTGAAGACGTAGTTCTGACAGTGGGCCTGGGGAACCCAGAGTGGGATGGAGCCATTAGATGGTTTGTATGAAAGTGTATTGTCGCAGGAGTAGAGTGGGTGGGGAGGGGGTTATTATTTTACTAATTTATTATTTTATTCTTCTTCTTTTTATTCTTTTTATTTATTTTACATGGTTTTTATATCTGTGTAAGCTACCTTAGTTGCCATATGCAAGTAGGCGGCAATATAAATTTTCTAAAATAAATAAGTAAATAACTTGTCAGGGTAAATGTCTAATTCTCCCAGGCAGGGGCTGGCACCTCCCCATATCCCATCATACCACCTTACCTCAGACTCCTCCCCTGGTGTATATAAGGGTCCTACACGTGGGCTCCCAGCAGTTCCAGATGTGTACCTGCAAAGACAAGACAGAGGTCAGTGACCTTTACCCTGAATTGTGCCTAGGAGGACTCTAGGCCTAGAATAAAGATTCAATGAAGAGATTCCATTGTCTCCTGTGAGTTATTGGGTTAGATCCATCCAGCATTAAAAAGTTGGTAGCAGAGGATGGTTACCCATAACTCTAGAGAATGACTGAACAGGCCGCTTACTCTGATAAGAAGAGCAGAGTAAACACCAGAGCATTCACCAAGAAGATGGCTGCTCAACTGACACCCAAAGGTGCCATGCCAAGAGCCACCCCAGCTGAAAGTGGACAGGACATCGAGCCAGACCCACTCCTCTGTAAAGAGAGACCACGGGGGGAAGCAGATGATCACAAAAGAGAAGAGCCACAAGAAGAAGATGAACTGAGAATGGACCTGCTGAAAATGATGAAAGTGCCCATCAGCAATGGAGAGCTCATCGAGAAACTCCAAGGCCTCCTAGAAACCCATGGAGCAGTGATGAGCACCCAAGAACAGACCCAAGAAGATGCCAGCCCAGTAAGGGAAAGGGATTCCCTCGCAAAGGCCCCGGACATAGAGGGGCTCAGTTTCGCGCCAATTTCCTGGTGGCCATCTTGGAATGGCCAGCAACCAATAGGAGGCCGGGATTTGAATACAATGGCGGGAACCAGCCAAGGCCCTGAAACGAACGAGGGGCACTCCAAAAGTAGCTATGGGGAACAGACTCAATGCAACAGGAGCTCGCCTACTGAGCTCAAAATAGAAAAGGCCATGGAGACCCTAGCGGCAGCATTCAGCCCCACTTTCAGGTCTCCCATACCAGCCACAGGCCACAGGGAGGCCTCCAGCAACCAGGGAGATCCCAGGCCTGCCACCGAAGCCACAACACCGACCCTGCCGCTCACCAAAAGAGGGACACACCTGCACGACGGACACGGGGCATCGACCGCCTATGGACAGACCTCGCGGCAGGATTTGAACCCGCCACCCTTCCTACCGCCGGAACGGGACCCGAGAGAAGAAAATCAACCCAGCGACTCACCAACGCTGCGACACCCGCCGGGCTTCCCTGCACCTCCAAGGACCACCGCTCACCAATCCGGACCAGCCGTTGTTGCCACCGAGCTGCCAATCTTCAGGAGTCCTTGCTTAACAACCACGAGGCCTCCGCAGCCTCCATCGATGTCCTCCAGGGATCCAGCCGCCCAGCAGCGATCCACGATGCTCAGTGAGGGACCCAGGCAGACCAGGGGTGATTCCAGCACCCACCTGGCCAGCCTAGGCCTGGACCTAGGAGCCACGACTGCGAGCTCCTCACCAGATGACTTCCAGAGACAAATGAGCCTCGCGCATGCCCGGTTTCCACCTACAGAGAGAGAGAGGGAAGAAACATAGAGACACATCTGTACAGAGTGGGAAGAAACATAGAGACACATCAATGCAGAGTAACAACTTGCATACCCATGCCTTATTGTGAGTTCCCTCACTTACAAAACCATGGACAGCTTCCCTCTGTAAGTAACCATTCTAACAATTCTGGGGCTTTACCTGTCAACTTTCCCAAACTACAAGTAGAAGGAAAAAATCTTCTAGAGTGGAGTCAGCAGCTGCAGATAGTTTTTATGAAAGAAAACTTACTTTTCCTAATATCAGATCCACCCCAGAAACCCTTTTGAACTTTTGAAATTGACTGTAACCACCACAGGGCTTTTTGCATTTTGTTAACCAGTATTTCTCCAACTATGTACCCAAGCATAGGGAATCATATGACAGTGCATGAAGTGATACAAAAACTTTATAACCTTTTTTACAGCAGGAGTAGAGCAACTACAACTAGGATTTCCAGAGAATTCCATTCTGCCAGACTTAGACCAGGGGTCCCCATGAGTGAACACCTGTTAAAACTTAACGCAACCAGGACTGAATTAATGCATAGGGGTGAAGCAATCACTGAGGAGAGTATGATGATTATAGTCATAAACTCTTTAGACAATAGCTGGGACAACTTTGTGATGCAATTGGACAGCCTCAGTCTAGAACACTTAACATTAGACACACTCACTAACCGCCTTATTGCAGAGGATAATTTAAGGAGGGACCGTCACATGTCAAGAAGGGACCCCAGACCCACCAAAAGGGTTGAGTTCCAGGACAGGGGAAAGGTTGCCCCAGAGTGTTTTTCCTGTGGGTCCAGGAATCATTTAAGGAGGGATTGCCCCAGAGGTGATAGGGACAGGAGATATAGAGAGAGACGGTCACCAGACTGCAGACACTTCAGGGAACGTGGGTGGTCACCCAACCCTAGAAAAAACAGTGAACGCAGGGATGCTTCCAGAGATAGCAACCCAGGGACCATGTATGGCTTCAGGCATAGTAAAGCAGGGGACAGATGAGAACATGTGGCTTCTGGATTCAGGAGCCACTAACCATACAACACACAACCCCAATCTGTTCACCTCCCTCGTAGAGACAGACTTCAAGATCAGAATGGCTAACCAGAGCACAGCCAAGGTCATAGGGAGAGAGAATGTACATATACCAGGGGTTGGGAAAATAGAGGGGGTACTGTACATACCAGAGATACCCCACAATGTCTTAGCCATCACAAAGCTCGCAACAGACACAGACACAGAGATAACATTCAAGGAAGGCAGGGTATAGATACTCAACCAAGGAAAAAGGATTGGCAAGGTAACCACACATGATGGACTACCATACTTTACACCCAGTGAAAGCGGCGAGGGAAGTATAAACACAAGCATCACCCATGAGCAGTGGGGAGACACTGAAACTAGAGGGGGGCCCCAGGGGGAAACGAACACTGTGTCACCAGGCAAAAACAAGGTATCCATGGGAAAACCCATCCACGACAATTGTGCCCACCTCCTTCACAGAAGGCTGGGACATATCAGTTTCCCAGTTGTAGAAAAAATGCTAGGATGTACAGAGGGTTTGAAAGTAAAGGACTGATAAAATTATTTGGCGTGTTCAGTGTATAAATCTTCAAAAATTAAGGTCAAAGAGAGGCCCAAAAGGTCAGAGCACACAACTGACCACCCATTTCAGCTAGTACACATGGATTTAGTGGGACCACTGAGACCTTCCATTGGACACAGGGAAAGGTTTTTCCTAACCATAGTAGACGACTACAGCAGGTATGGCTATGTGTACTCTCTCAAGCATAAAAATGAGACATTCCAAAGGTTCAAAGACTTTTATAAAAGGGTGGAACTGCAACATGGGGCAAGAATCAAACAGATAATGACTGACCGGGGTACAGAATTCATGGCCACAGACTTTGCAAAATGGTTAAGGGAGAGGGGCATATTGTATTTTAGCTCCACCCCTTTTTCCCCATTTCAGAATGGGGTCTCAGAACGAAAAAACAGCCTACTCCAAACAATGATGAGGTGTGTTCTGGAGGACGCTGGAATGAACCAATCATTCTGGTCAGAGGCATTACACTATTCAAATTACACACTAAACAGGTTGTGGTCAAGCTCAATCAATAAAACCCCATACAAACTAATGTACAATAGAAAACCCAACCTAGCCCACCTACACGTATTTGGTGCCCCAGCTGATGTCCACATTCCCCGATAGCTAAGGAAGAAGGGAGAAAAGGTGTCAAAAAGACTAAGGTTCATGGGCTATGAGCCTGGAACAAAGGGATTCAGATTTGTGGACTGCAATAACAAATTCATTGTATCCAGGTCTGCGGAATTCCATGAGCACTCGAATTGGTCAAAGCTCCACTGCAATGACATTTTCCTTGACAGAGACATGCAACCACATAACCAAAGTGACAAGGAACTGACCACCAGGGGGCCAGAGGAAACTGAAACAAACAGACCCAAACACCAAGAACTGAAAGCCAAGGGATGGAAAGAAGGACACCCCACACTGAACCTAGATAGCCTCACCGAAAAAGAAGACAAATGCCTGCATGAAGCAGATACGCCTCCAGACAGACCAACTAGATCCAGTAGGAACAAGTTACCAAAGAGACTAGAGGACTACGTCATGTCCATACACACAGAGTATTTCACACCCAGTTCCTACGAAGAGATACTCGGCCTCCCCCAGGAAGAGAGGGAAAGGTGGAAACAAGCCATGGAAAAGGAGATGGAGAGCCTCCGAGACCTACAGGTATACTCGCCAGCTCAAGTACCTGAGAACAAAAAGCCAATTGGGACCAAGTGGGTGTTTAAAGTCAAAATACTCGAAGATAACAAAGCACTCTACAAAGCGAGGTTGGTCGCACAAGGCTTCGCCCAAAGGTACCCGGAAGACTACATGGACACCTACTCCCCCACAATCAGGGCTGAGAGTGTCAAGAGCGCCCTAGTAATTGCCACCATCCTAGGGCTGGAAGTATTCCAATTCGATGTGGAAACTGCATATCTACATGCAGAATTGGATAAGGAAATCTATGTTAAGGCCCCACCAGGATACAATGATGGGAAGGACAACACATGGCTTCTGAACAAAAGTTTATATGGACTCAAACAGTCTGGCAAGAGGTGGTACGACTGTCTAGCCAAAGCTCTCAACACCATGGGCTTCAAAGCCACCTCTGTAGACAAATGTTTTTTCACAAAGAGAGAGGGAGGAGCATTAGAGGGCATTCTTGTGTATGTGGATGATATATTGTACATAGGGAAGCAAAGGACCAAATGCGATAAATTTGCCACCGAGTTAGGAAATCATTTCTCCCTGAAGTCACTAGGGAAGATAGACAAGTACCTAGGAGTACAAGTAATTAAAACTGACAAGGGCTTCCGGATCTCACAAAGAGAGAAAATCATGGAACTGTTATCCAAATGCAACATGTCAGGGGCAAAACCCTGTGAAACACCCATGCAACCGGACTTCATAACGAGCATGTACAATGAAGCTGAACCCTTCGTTGACAACAAGCTGTACAGGTCAACGATAGGCTCGCTACTCTACATTGCCAACTGGACGAGGCCTGACATCGCTCTGGCTGTCAATCTACTGTCCAGGCACATGAGCAAACCCACTGTCCTGCACTGGGATGCCATAAAAAGACTGCTGAGGTACCGGAAACACAGTGCCATCGCCCAGCTGTGCCTCGAACCAGACCTGTCTGAGAAACCCAAGTTAACCTGCTATGCAGACGCTGACTGGGCCGGGGATGCCAAAAGCAGAAAAAGCACTTCCGGGTATGTAGTCTTCTTAAACAATTGCCCTATACATTGGTATACAGGAAAACAGAAGCTGGTGGCCACTTCTACCACCGAAGCCGAATTCATCTGTTTATCAAAAGCTGCAAATAACCTAGTGTGGTTTGATGATTTACTTACTGACATCTGGGCTGAACCAACATACCCTATAGTCATACATGAAGATAACAAGGCAGCTATAGAAATATCAAAAGCAGATGCCATGGGACAGAGATCAAGGCACATAGACATAAGATATAAACACGTTAGGCAATTCTCAGAAATGGAGTTCATTAAAGCCATATACTGTGACACTGAACAACAAACAGTAGACATACTTACAAAGCCACTACCTCAAAAACAACACACATATCTCACATCAAAAATATGTGTATATATGTAGATCATGTGTTTTATGTACCTAACATGTATGTTCACAGATGTCATATGTCCGCCGTTAATTAGACATTTAGAGGGGGATTTGTCAGGGTAAATGTCTAATTCTCCCAGGCAGGGGCTGGCACCTCCCCATATCCCATCATACCCCCTTACCTCAGACTCCTCCCCTGATGTATATAAGGGTCCTACACGTGGGCTCCCAGCAGTTCCAGATGTGTACCTGCAAAGACAAGACAGAGGTCAGTGACCTTACCCTGAATTGGGCCTAGGAGGACTCCAGGCCTAGAATAAAGATTCAATGAAGAGATTCCATTGTCTCCTGTGAGTTATTGGGTTAGATCTATCCAGCATTAACATAACTAACTAACTAAATAAATAAATAAACAAGCAAGCAAACAAACAAACTTAGGGAAAAATGGAATGGCACAAAAGACATTTTAATATGTTAGATGTAGTAAGGAAGTCTACGTTGCATATTTTATTTTTTCATGCATCCTGAATCTTAGAACACATTAAAAAATACCATTGCACAGATAGTCAATTCTTTGGACAGTATCTAATCCAACTGTCTTTGAATGCAAAGCTTGTTACTTCTCTGTGGTAACCAACATAATATTTCTATGTAACCTGTTACCTCCTGCTTCATTCACTTATGGGCAATGACTTAAGAGCAGCAGCTGGATCATCCCAACTCTTACATACAACTTTCTTAGATCCTGCCCATTCAATGTACATTCCTACATCAAGGCATATAATACCTTCTCCATCTGCCATCTCAATTATATTCATCCCTCCATGTGCAATTTGATTGGGGAAGATTTAGTGCATGAAAATTATCCTCCCCCCCACATGTCATTTCTGGTAATTTAATTTATAATCCTATCAAATAACATGTTTGTGGTGCAGAAGTGTGGCCAAAGTCATTGTTAAAAGCAAAAACTGGTAAAATGACAATTTAGACTATTTTACTAATGTAGAAACAATTTTAAACTTTCTCTGTTTCTATAAAATGTGAATAGGCCAAAATAATTTTATTTTATCTTTATGATAATTAGAAAAAAAGGATCAGCAAAACCCAAGAGAATTTTTAATATTATTATTCTATTTATTGTTAATAGAAATTTATTTAAGCTAAATTCTTTTTTAATCTGTTCCACAAGCTTGAAAACTAGTAATTCCTTGGAACTAGTATTTTCCTGAGATTGAAAACCAAATACCCCAAACACTTCAAGTCTGGGACAAAATTATTGACTACTTTGTTATATTTTAAATGTATTATAGTATCACAAGCATTTTGTTAATGGACAATTTACAAATCTTTTTTAAATAAATAATAATGTAATATTTATTTATTTATTTAATTTATTTATTTATTGCTTCGATTTATATGCCGCCCTTCTCCGGAGACTCAAGGTGGCTTACAATGCGTTAAGCAATAGCCTTCATATTTTTGTATATACCTGCTTAGTAGGGCTTTCGGCCCCCCCTAAGCGGTGTTCTTTTTTATACAAAGTCAGCTTATACACAATGTTATAATTTTCAGGATAATGCAAACAATTTAATCCTGAAAAGTGTTCAAATGAATGAATATCTCAATTAGGTTTTCAAGTTGGACTTGTGTGTGCTATTCTGAAAATGTCACCTAAGCAAGTCCGTTGGACACAGTACTTTAATAGTTTTAATTTTGTGCTGCATTATATCCCGGGGGGGGGGTAGGACTTCATATCTGATGTTTTATCCAGATTACCACTATATCATAGTATTAGAGCTGAAGTAATCTAGTCAGTTATTATGTCTAAGCAGTTAGCTGCTCCAGTGACTACTGGGGCTCAGAGAAAATTAGAGCCTGAGCTCCCTACTGAATTATGCATGAATTGAAGGGGACGTTAAAGAATGGTGAGTGGTTTCTGTCCCACACAAATGACTGCACCATGCGAGATGGCTTGGCATGGCTTAGTGCCAAATTGTATGTGCCTACTAGCCTAAATAAGCTGCGGTGGCGCAATGGTTAGAGTGCAGTACTGCAGGCTACTTCTGCTGACTGCCAGCTGCCTGCAATTTGGCAGTTCAAATCTCACCAGTCTTCCATCCTTCCGAGGTGGGTAAAATGATGACCCAGATTGTTAGAGGCATTATGCTGACCCTGTAAAACCTCTTAGAGAGGGCTGTAAAGCACTGTAAAGCGGTATATAAGTCTAAGTCCTATTGCTATTGCTAAGGGGCCCTCTCCTACATCAGGTTCATGATTCTAAAACTGCTGGTCACTTTGGTTTTGTAAAGACTTTGTGCCTGATTAAGTGACCATGTTGGTGTCCATTGTTGAAAAAGGACATTAAGGCTTATGTTGCTAGCTGTCCCATCTGTGCAACTGCTAAATGGCCCCCAGGGAAGTCCTCAGTACTCTTACAGAACGTGGCTAGCCCTAGAGCCCCATGGAAGGAAATATATATATATATTTATTGAAAAGTTTTAAAATGTTTTACAAACAAATTTTGTAAATTTGTAAAGTTTGAATTTTCCTTTCTTCCTTTAATACCTCTAAAGACTTTAATTGCAATATGCCTCTTTTCAAGATAAGAAGCTCTTTATAAGTAATTACATCTTGTTTCTGTTCCACGCTTATATTCTCTATCATATGTCTAGGTATTGTCCATATAGGTAGTTTATTATTTAATTTATATTGATACTTTTTCCATACACGTAATAATGCATTTCTTAATATATGACTTTTAAAATTCTTATCCACCTTTTTATCATATACTAAATATGTATGCCATCCATATAACAAATCATACCCTTCAATATTCAATATTCTCTCTTCTGTTGAATTAATCCAATCACTAATTACTGAGCGCACGGCTGCCTCGTAATACAATCTTAAATTAGGCATTTTGAGACCTTCTCTTTCACGTGTATCTTGCATTATTTTTTGTTTTATTCTTGGTCTCTTTCCTACCCACACAAAATTAGTAATACCCTTCTGCCATTCGTTCAAATTTCCATCTTTTTTCAGTATTGGTATCATTTGGAAAAGAAATAAGAACTTTGGAAAAATATTCATCTTCACTGCAGCTATCCTTCCCAGCAGTGATAATTGCAATTTTTTCCAATTTTCCATCTCTTTCTGAATTTTTTGCCACAACAATTCATAGTTATACTTATATAGTTTCGCATTTGATGTCATAATATAAACCCCTAAATACTTAACCTTCTTAACTGATTCAAATCCTGTTATTCTTTCTATTTCTTCTTTTTGACTTGTAACCATATTTTTAATTATTATCTTCGTTTTCCTTGCATTAATTTTAAATCCAGATACTTGTCCATATTGATTAATTATATCCATTAAACCTATAACCGATTTTATTGGTTGAGTCAAGGTTACAACCAGGTCATCTGTGAATGCTCGTACCCTATAATCCTGATGCCTAATTTTGATTCCCCTTATTTTATCTGAGCCACATATTTTATTCAACAAAAATTCCAGAGTCAAAATAAACAATAATGGAGATAAAGGACATCCTTGTCTTGTTCCCTTTTCTATATTGAAAGTTTCCATTAAACTACCATTAATTATTACTTGTGCCGTTTGTTGCTGATATATTGCCTTAATAGATTGTATAAAGTACTCTCCAAACTGCATATTTTCAATAAAAAATTCCAGTTCAATCAAACGCTTTCTCTGCATCTAAGAATATAAGCACCGCAGGGACTTTGTTGTTTTTTCCCAAATACTCCAATATATTAACTATTTGTCTTACATTACTCTTCATATATCGCCTATTAATGAAACTGGTTTGGTCATTGTGAATCATTTGTTGCATAACTGGCATCAACCTATTTGCCAATATTTTAGTAAAGATCTTATAATCTGTATTTAACAGTGATATAGGCCTATAGTTTTTGGGCTGAGTATGATCTTGATCCTCCTTTGGGATCAGGGAAATAAATGCTGTTCTCCAGGAAGGAGGCACTTGTCCTCCAGTTTGTATTTTATTAAATAGTTCTTTAAGTGGTTCCACCATTTCTGCCTGCAAATTTTTATAATAAACCGCTGTCAGTCCATCCGTCCCAGGGGCTTTTCCCACCTTCAGTTGCTTAATTGCTAAAACAATTTCTTCAACAGTTATCAATTGATTCAAACCTTCCCTTTGCTCTTCTGAAACTATAGAAATATTCTCCCTCTGTAAATATTTATCTATATCTATATCTGTACCTTGAATCTTATCACTAGTATACAACTTCGTATAGAATTCTGAAAATGCTTTTTTAATCATATTTTGCTGATACACCTCTTTACCCTTATATTCTATTTTCTCTATAGTACATAGCTTTTGTTTTTTCCTAAGCAAATATGCCAACCATCTGCCTGGTTTGTTCGCATTACAAAAAGAGTTATGTTTGGCATATTGCAAATTAGTTGCCACCTGATCTGCCATCAACATATTAAATTGCCCTCGCAATAAATTAATTGCTTCTTTTGTTTTCTTATCAGTTGGGTTTAAAATTAATACTTGCTCTTTATTTTTTATTTCTTCTTCTAGCTCCTTCCATTTCCTTTCCTGTTTACATCTATATTTATTATTCAAATATATTAAAATACCTCTCATATATGCTTTACTTGCATCCTAAACCGTTTCCATATGTGTACCTTTATGCATATTCATAACAAAAAATTCTTTCATAAATGGTTTACATTCTTTCACATTTCCCTCATATCTAAACAAGTTTTCATTCAGCCTCCAGGACTTCCTGGGTCCCTTTTCATATTCTAATTCCATCCAAACTGAACTATGATCTGTTAATGTTCTTGGACATATTTTCGTTTTCTTCACCCTAGAAAGAAAATCATTAGAAATTAGTATAAAGTCAATCCTAGAAAATGACTGATGTCTATCAGAAAAAAAGGTAAAATTTTTCTCTTCTCCATTCCTCTCACGCCAAATATCTCTCAGCTCCATATCCTCCATCATATCAAAAAAAGATTTAGGCAATCTGGCACATGTTTGGATATTTTGCAGAGATCGTTTTTTGTCCTTTTTAATATCCAAAACTCCATTCCAATCTCCCATCATTATATGTTTTGTAATCCCATTGTGTTAACTTAGCATGTAAAATCTTATAAAAACTTTCTTGTTGCTGATTTGGTGCATATATTCCAATAAATAATGTTTTTTTCCCTTCTATTAAGATTTCAATTGCAATATATCTTCCTTGCGCATCTGCTTCAATTAATTTAGCTATTAAACCTTTTTTAAGGTATATAACTATACCATTTTTCTTTTCCGGTGCAGATGCTACAAAATGTGTCCCCAACCTTGCATTTATTAAATATTTTTGATCTTGCATTCTAATATGTGTGTCAGCATCAGCTTTCCTGCTTTAGCTGCCATAAGAAACGGGGAGGGATTAGGTATGGAGCAAAGGGGGGGGAGAGAGCAGGAGGGGGTTTGTCTTTGTAGGAGGGGACTTCGTGGGAATCGAAACTAAATTTCAGAAGGGGATGGCCGACCAACTGTCTTGACATTCCTGATGGATGACGCTGCCAGATGTGTTGCCACCTGACCTTTGGAAGACCTTTAGATTGGCTGAGAAACTATAAACACGAGGGGGGGAAGAAGCTTAGTAGATGCATTTCGCGCGTTTTGATCACTTCCAGCTTTTCACTGGGATGTTAATCTTTTCATATTCAGTAAAAGTACCAGATTCTTCAAAATGCTTGAGTTTGGGGTTTTCTTTCCTGGATACTGAAGGAAGCATACCTGACATTAAGCTGGAAGTCATCTCAGTCATCCCGGACAAAACCCGAGGGGACTGAAAATCCAAAGTATGTCAGATCGAGGGAGTGATGACGAAGGGAAGATGGGGGCAGCGAGTTCAACCGCCCTCCAGTCGGAAAGAGAAACTGCAGAATGGCTGGAAAAACTCCGTTTGGAACCGGAGGAAGCTAGATGGTCCAAAGGTGTGGGCAGACTGCCGGACTGGGGGGAGAATCCCCGGGGAGTGACGACTTCCAGACCCCGAAAAAGGGAGGCAGTGTGGATGCAACAGCAGAAGGAACGTCTCATGATAGATCAAGCCTTGCAGCTTATCCGTGATGTGGAAGAAAGCAGAAAAAACCGTGAGTCTTTTGAAACTCCTGTGGAGAAGGGGGAAGCAGACCCCAGGGGGGAGGCAGAAGAGACAGCCTGCGGGGGAGAGGAAGAGTTTGAGGAGGGAACATCCCAGGCTTCGGCAGCTCGAGGAAGAGATGCAGCCGGCCAGAGAACCCCAGCCCTGCAGGCCCCCCCCCCGCAGACGTAAAAAGCCAAAAATCCCCCCCCTTCCTGGAAAGTTTGATGGAAATCCTAAAACCTTGGGATTTTTCCTGACCCAAATGTGGAACCACATGCAGGATTGGGGGGAGGACTACGAAACAGATGCGGCTAAAGTCAGAAGCGTTGCGAATGCCCTAGAGGGAGTGGCGGCTGAGTGGATGGTAGTTCTCCACAATAACAACTCCCTCCTGCTGAGAAATTACAACCAGTTCATGAGGGCCCTTAGAAGACGTTTTGAAGACCATTTAGCTGAACGAAAGGCGAGACTCAGAATGAAGAGCATTCAGCAGGGCCGGAGGCCTGTGGCAGAGTATATCCAAGAGTTTCGTGAACTGGCACCTTATATGACAGGCTGGTCAGAAATGGCGCTTTTGGAGAGTTTCAAGGATGGATTGAATGATGAGATATATTGAGATTGCAGGAGCATGGGGGTCCCCGATGATTTGGATAGATGGTACATAGTAGCTGAGGATGTGGAGATCGAGCTGAAATGGAGCGAACTCCGAGGAAGGCGGATGGGGGACCAGTCATCCTCTCTCTACCGTAAGGGGGCAGCCAAGATGACTGGCGGGAAGACCGAATTCAAACCCAAGTCAAAGCCCTTCACCTGTTTCAAATGTGGGAAGGAGGGTCACCGGGCGGCCGAAAGTTTCTCCAAACCACCGCCAAAAGCCACCGGGGCCAGCCAAAAGAAAAGCGATAAAATACCCGCCAAAACCCGCGGCACCGCCCTGAAAGGAGAAGTCGTTGAGTTCACTCCCCGGAACCAGCGTGAGTTGGGAACTCCGACCAACGATGACGACAGCGAGACAGACTCCGACTCGGACACCGATGAACGGGTGAGTCATACGGAAGAACCCTTACTCATCCCCGTAGAAGTAAGGGTGCCCTCCACAGGAACTCACGCGCAATTGTTAGCCCTGTTGGACTCGGGGTGCACTAGGTGCATAATTAGCCCCAAAGTAGTGGAGGAAATGGGACTGAGACTGAAAACTTTAAAAAGACCCATTGCATTTTGTCAATTAGATGGGTCGATTGCAGGGGGGTGCCCAGCTAGTTTTATGACCGAACCCCTCGAACTACAGTTGGGGAATCACATAGAAAAGCTCAGCTTTATTGTAGCCCCTGGCATGGAAAGGCCCCTAATTCTAGGACTGCCCTGGCTTCGAAAATGGAACCCACGAGTAAATTGGAAAACGGGGTCCTGCGCATCCGTACGGCAGAACCACCTCCGGAAAAGGAAGGCCCCTCCCTAAGGGACGACATAAGACCAGAAGGGGCCGCAGTAGCCATTAACTATATTGAGGGAGAAGAGAAAATTCCGAAGGAATATTGGGACCTCAAGGAAGTGTTTAGTGAAAAAGCTTCTGATAATCTGCCTCCCCACAGGGCCACTGACTGCACCATTGAAATACTCCCAGGGGTGAAGCTTCCCAAACCAAAAATATACCCCATGACACCTCGAGAATTGGAGGAATTGCGGAATTTTATTGACAAAAACTTAGAACGGGGATTTATCGAACGAGCCAAACCCAAGGTAGCAGCGCCAGTAATGTTCCGCGAAAAGAAAGATGGATCCTTCAGATTAGTTGTTGATTATAGAAACATGAACGCCATTTGCGTGGAAAATATCTATCCCCTCCCACTTATGAAGGACATGTTGGCCCATTTAGGAAAGGGAAATTTTTTTACCAAACTTGATTTAAGAGAGGCATACTACCGAGTGAGAATAAAAGAGGGAGATGAATGGAAGACAGCATTTAATTGCCCACTGGGGTGTTTCCAATTTAGAGTACTCCCTTTTGGACTACAGGGGGCCCCGGCCGTATTCATGCAGTTGATCAACGAAGTGTTGCATGAGCATCTATATAAGGGGGTGTTGGTCTATTTGGACGATATTCTAATTTATTCTGACAACATGGCCGACCATATAAGATTGGTTCGAGCGGTCTTGAATAAACTCAGAGCAGCTGAACTCTATGCCAAACTTTCTAAATGTGAATTCCATCAAGACAAAATCGACTATCTTGGATATCGTATATCGCATGAGGGAATAGAGATGGACCCGGAAAAGGTCCGGGCAGTAATGGAATGGGCCGCACCACGCACCCGTAAACAGTTACAGAGTTTCTTAGGGTTTGCTAACTTTTATAGACAATTTATCCCCTCTTTCGCAAAAATCGCACTGCCAATTACAAACTTGCTCAAAACAAAAGGGGAAATAAAACCCAAACCCTCGAAACCACTAGAATGGACTATGGACTGTCAGGCCGCTTTCGAAAAACTGAAACGGCTGTTTGCAGCTGAACCTGTGCTCAAACACCCCGACATAGAACAACCTTTTGTAATACAAGCGGATGCTAGCGACGTTGCCGTAGGAGCGATACTCTTGCAAAAGAATGAGAATGGAATATTACAACCCTGTGCTTACACATCCCGTAAACTATCTGAAACAGAAAGGAGATGGGCCATATGGGAGAAGGAAGCGTTTGCAGTTAGATGGGCGCTGTTAACATGGAGACAATTTTTGGAGGGGGCAAAACATCCTTTCGAGGTGTGGACTGACCATAAGAATCTAGAAGCATTAAAAACACCACGCAAATTGTCACCCAAACAGGCACGCTGGGCCCAACATTTCAAGCGTTTCAATTTCACTTTACGTTACCTTCCTGGGGGAAAAAATTTCATGGCAGACGCACTTTCCAGATTGCCACAGTACAACAGCATAAAGAAGGAACTGGTTCAACCAATGATCCCCTTAACGCAATTGGCAACACCTGTCACTACCAGAGCACAGAGTAAAACCGATCCAGAACTCTCAGGGGATTTACTCGAAAAGTTACGAGAAGCACTAAAAGCTGACGAGTGGTTTAAACTCCACTCGAATGAATGCACACTTCGCGATGGACTAGCTTGGGTTGGATCGAACTTGTATGTTCCGACCACATTAAGACCAACCGTATTGAAATATGCGCATGATGCCAAAGCCGCAGGACACTTTGCGTTTGTCAAAACTTTACATCTTGTTAAGAGACAGTTTTGGTGGCCTGCACTAAAAAAGGACATACAGACATATGTGGCTAGCTGTCCAGTATGTGCCTCGGCTAAAAGACCTCCAGGAAAATCCCCTGGATTACTGCAAAGTGTGGCTAGACCGAACGCCCCATGGAAGGAAATATCTATGGATTTTGTGGTGGACTTACCCGACAGTGAGGGCTGCACTGTCATTTGGGTAGTAACTGATTTGTTTTCTAAACAAGTACATTTCATACCTTGCTCAAAGATCCCTTCAGCAAAAACCCTCGCAAAGTTATTTATTCGGCAGATTTACCGCCTACATGGGTCTCCGAAAAGAATAATTTCTGATAGGGGTGTGCAATTTACTTCCAGTTTCTGGAGAGAATTTTTAAGATTGATAGGCTCCGCACAGGGGTTGAGTTCCAGTCACCACCCTCAGACAAATGGTGCTTGTGAAAGAACCAATGGGGTACTCGAACAATACCTTGGATGCTACGTGAATTACCAACAGGACAATTGGGTAGACTTGTTGCCATTTGCAGAAGTGGCGTATAACAATTCTGTGCATAGTAGCACCAGATTCACCCCTTTTAAGGTTGCATCGGGCCAGGATTTTGTACCCATTCCCGAGTTACCTCAAGATGATCCCCAAAATCCCTCTTTGATAGATTGGATAGAACAATTAAGGAGCACCTGGACAGTGACTCGGAAGGCATTAGATGAGGCACACCGAGCTCATAAGGCACAAGCCGATAAGAAAAGGTCCCCAGCTCACATTTACAAAGTGGGGGATAAAGTTTATTTGTCTACCAAATACTTACAAACCACCCAGAGGTCTAAAAAGCTGGGGCCTAAGTATGTAGGACCATTCCGTGTGATCAGACTGATAAATCCAGTGACAGTTGAATTAGAATTACCAAAAACCTTGAGACGAATACATCCTGTATTTCATGTTAGTTTATTGAAACCTGAACACTCATCTCCCCTAAGGGTTGATCATAGCAACCCTCCAATTCCCATCCTCGTAGAAGGGGAGCAACATTTTGAGGTTAAGGAAATCTTGGACTCTAGAAAACACCATGGTAAAGTCCAATATCTGATTGCCTGGAAACATTTTCCACTATCTCAGGCTGAATGGGTAAATAAACGGGATGTCCGAGCTCCCAAGAAAGTACAACAGTTCTATGCCAAATACCCTGATAAACCTTGATCATTGTATATATTCTGTTTCTCCTTCTCTTTTTCCTTTTAATTAGGACTAACGTCTCTTCTGCAAGAGGGGCCGAATGTCAGCCTCAGCTTTTCTGCTTTAGCTGCCATAAGAAACGGGGAGGGATTAGGTATGGAGCAAAGGGGGGGGAGAGAGCAGGAGGGGGTTTGTCTTTGTAGGAGGGGACTTCGTGGGAATCGAAACTAAATTTCAGAAGGGGATGGCCGACCAACTGTCTTGACATTCCTGATGGATGACGCTGCCAGACGTGTTGCCACCTGACCTTTGGAAGACCTTTAGATTGGCTGAGAAACTATAAACACGAGGGGGGGAAGAAGCTTAGTAGATGCATTTCACGCGTTTTGATCACTTCCAGCTTTTCACTGGGATGTTAATCTTTTCATATTCAGTAAAAGTACCAGATTCTTCAAAATGCTTGAGTTTGGGGTTTTCTTTCCTGGATACTGAAGGAAGCATACCTGACATTGTGTCTCTTGTAAGCATATAATGTCATTTTTATACTGTTTCAGATAATGAAATATTTTCCTCCTCTTTTGCAGTGAATTTAATCCATTGACATTCCAGGTTAAAAATTTACTTGCCATCTTTGGCAATTTGAAGCTTTTGAAGCATTAGCTGAAGGTCATCTTTCACTTTGATCTTCGGCCTTGCCCCTCCCACTGCTTCTGATTTTGTAGTTTCTTGTGCTTTCATTAAAGGCTTGCTGCACCTTTAATTCCTCTTGGTGTTTCGTTGCTGCTCAAGTCTGTCTTTGGTCCTTTGGTTCCTCTATTTTGCCAAATAATTCCATGTCTTGGGCAGAACTCGTAAATTGTAATAAATCTTCTTCAACAATCATGGCCCCTCCTTGAGCCTGTATCTGAGCCTGCGTAATTTCTTTCGCTCCCTTTCTTTCTCCCTCTCTTTCCTTTCTTCTTCTGATTTCTGGAGAAAGTGAACCTCCAGCCTTTAATACATTAAAGTGAAAAACTCTTGTCTTCCATACTGTATTAAGACGAAATCTCTGAGCTGAATAATCCACCACCAATCCAGTTGGAACCTGCAATCTGTACTGTATCTGACACTTTCTAAGTTCATCCACCAAAAAAGCATAGTCCTTCCTTGCTCTCAACATTTTGGGAGGGATTTCTTTCAATGTTAAAACCTCCTGCCCTGCCACTTGAAGTTTATTTTTGTAAGAAGCCTGTAAAATCACATTTCTTAGCCTCCTTGTTGTAAAGTAAATTACAATGTCTCTTGGTAAATTTCTCTGCCTAGCCACCCATGAATTAACACGATAAATTTTATCAATTTGCCAATCCAGATCCTCCTTTCTTTCTTCAGTTATCTGTACAAAGGTTTCTGCAAAGATCTCTCTCAAATTCTCTTGGGTATTTTCTTTCAGACCTCTTACTCTTATGGCAAATTCCATCGATCTATATTGTATCATCATCACCTCTGAGTCTGCTTTTTCTATCTGTGTCTGAACCTCTCCCATTTTATTCTCCAAATTCACGTTTGATTGATTAATTTCCTCTAATCTTTCATCTAACCCTTCAATGTGGCTTGCCAAACCTTGAAATGCAAAAATAATGTCTTCTCTAATTTCCTTATTTCGAGCTTGAATTACATCTTTTATTTCTGTTATTTCTCCAGTTACTTCATTCATTTTATCAGTCACCTCTTTCATTTTTTTCATCAAAAGCAAAATTTTTGTAATTTTTTCTTCTAAAGTAAAGGCTTGCAGCTTTAAAGCTTGCTGCAAGGCTTCCAGAGTTAAAACTTGTGGTTCTACTGGAACTGTCAGAGATTGCGGTTTGGGTGGTGGAACAGGAGAACTCACAGTAATTTTGGCCCCAGCAGTTTTTATTTGCTTGAAAGCCATTTTCCAATTTTCAGTTCCAAATTAAAACTTTTACAACAGCCAGAACAAAGTCCCGGAAATTAGCTCAATTTCCAATTAGTTTCCAGTCCTCAGTAAGTTTGAATTTATCTACAGTCCAATTTAATTCTTCTTTCTTTTAAAGCAAATTCCGTTTATTGTCAGCAAAGACTGTCAGCGCAGAGGAGTACTTTAGAGTTAACTTTTGTTACCACACCCAATTAAGACTCAGCGCCATTTCCTTTCACTTTCTTCCCACAGCAATCAAGAAGGAAGTATTCAATACACAGGAGTTAAAGTTTAATACTTGCAGTTAGAGTCCCTCCTGACTTCACTCTGCCTGCTTTTGTATCCAAAATGTTGTTAAATTGTTGCAGGGATGAGCTAAGTTCCGCCCATCATCCGCAATTAATGCTATGTAAAATTATCAGCAAGATAATTGGGCTGACCTACTGCCTTTCGCAGAAGTTGCTTATAATAACTCAGTGCATAATAATACCAGTTTCATTCCTTTCAAGGTAGCTTCTGGCCAGGATTTTGTTCCCTACCAGAACTGTCCCAACAGAAGCCTCTGACCACCTGGTTGAATGAATTCAACTTGAAAGCTGGTCTGGAAAGCTTTTCAAGTTGACATGAACGTAAGACATTGGAAGATGCGCATCAGGACCATAAGAAACAGGCTGATAAAAAGAGGGCGAAACTAAAAGAGTTCCAAGTGGGTGATAAAGTATATCTTTCCACTAAATACTTACAGACTACCCAAAAATCAAAGAAAGTGGGATCTAAATATGTGGGACCATTTAAACCCGATTACTGTGCAGTTGGACCTGCCAAAGAATCTTAAGCAAATCCACCCTGTGTTTTATTGTAATCTGCTTGAGCCTGAAAAGGTGTCTCCCCTTTGCCCTGCTCAGTCAGCCTCTCTGGTGCCCATTTTTATAGAGAAGGAACAGCATTTTGAAGTCAAGGAAATTTTAGACTCCAGAAAGCAAAAAGGGGAAGTACAATACTTAGTGGCCTGGAACCATTTCCCACCTTCACAATCGTAATGGGTTGATGCTCAAAATATTTGGGCCCCTATACTCCTTCAGGTGTTTCAGAGGAAATACCCTGATAAACCTGGGCTAAGCAATGTTCCTTAATTAACCTATTTCATTTTGTGGCCCCTAGTTTAGTTTTGTATTATGTCTTTTATTCTTTTCTAAAGCCAACACCTCTGTTGAAAGGGTGGGGGAATGTTAGCTGGATCTCCAGCATGTGGTTTGCTGTTGGTTTGCTCTCAGTTGCTAAAGAAACAGGGAAGGGGGTTTTGCCATTTAGATTGGGGAAGAGAGCTGGTGTGAGAAAGGAGGTTTGCACCCATAAACTGCAGACAATTGTTTGGACTTTTCCCAGACCAACCGTCCTGGGACTACGGAGGCACACAACATCTGCTGAAGTTCTCATAACATCACATTGGACACTGATTGGTCTTTCTGGGCTGGACCCTGGGAGGAGGGATTTGGGGTGACTTTCAAGGTGTAACTTTTGTGTGGATTTTTCCCAGATCTTGCCTTACTTTTGCTGCTGTCAGTTCATTCTTAGTAAAAATACCTCTTCTCTAAATCAATGGAGTTGTGGGTTTTCTTTCTTAGGATTTGAAAGGAGGCAGACCTGATAGAAAGGTTCTGCTTAGCCCACTTCCTATATCTCATCTTTCAAGCAGAACATCCTATTTATCAAAATACTTTTGATAAAATAAAGTTGTTTAGTTCCTGGATAATGTCACTGCATGCTGTATGTATTTCTTCTTTAATTTAGAGTTTTTGTTTCTTTGTTTAAGTGAAGGTATTTCTAAATGAAAATCATTTAGAAACACCCAATAGAAGAGAGTATATACAATTCAGGGTTGGTGCTCTCTGATATTGGTTGCTTGCTTGCAGACATTTCATTACCTGCCTAGGTAACATGATCAGAGCCAGTGAGTGTGAGGTTTGTTTCCTGTTTAAATACCATAGTTTGTCCTTCTGGTTGGCATGTTTTTTTCCTTGGTAGTTGTTTGATTAAAATATTATTTTCTGCTTGATTGTCTGGTATCTCTGTTTATCTGGGTGTTGGCTGTTGGAGAGGATATGTTCTAATCTTTTTGTTTGTTTCTTAGGTTATCTCTTAAGAATGGTGTATAAATATAGTTTATTTCTTATGTCTGTTGATAGTTGATTATTCTGAATACCAAGTTTCAAAGAATTCCCTAGCACTTTTGGATATTATTTCATCTAGGATGCTCACAGTTTTCCATTAAAACTATGGTTGAATCTGTCCATATGTTGTGAAATTGTGTTTTCATCATGTCTTCTGACTGCTAGTTGATGTTCATGAATGCATTCTACTAGTCTTCTGCCTGTATATCCTATATGGTGGCTGTTATAGTCCTTATACTATATGTTGCAGATGACTCCTTTTTTTTCTTATTCCTTATTCAATATGATGAAGGTATCATCTACATATCAGATCCATATCTTTGGTTGTTTATGTGTAAGTGCTATATTTTTAGATGCTGTATTACAGTCTCTGATATGAGTCCTGAGAATACTAATCCCAAGGGTGCTCCTCTCAATTTTGATATATTTGTCCACAAAACTGAATGTGATCAGTGAGGCAGAGGTTGATAAGGTCCATGATTCTGAGTATTTTTATCTGGCCAGGTCAGGTGTGTTGCATACTACAGATGGTCCTTGACTTACAACAATTAATTTAGTGACGCATTTAAAGTTACAATGGCACTGAAAAAAGTGACTTATGACTGTTTTTCACACTTAAAACAAATGCAAAATCCCCATAGTCACATCATCAAAATTGAAAAGCTAGGTGACTGATTCGTATTTATGATGGTTCCAATGTTTCTAGGTCATATGATCACTTTTTGCAACCATCTAATTTTGCAACTTACAATAATCAACCTGAATCTACAGTATAATTTTTATTAGATGCTGACAATAATAAATGGATGTTGTGAAATCTCTTGTAAGTTATGCTTCTAAAGTCTGGAATTTGATTAAAGAAAAGGAATTTCAATTCAAAGAACTTTGCTGGAATGAATTATTCATTCTTCCTGCTTGTTAAACTCTTGTTTATTATCAATCCTGTTCTTGCATTTTGGATAACTCTTATGAATGTGAATGTACCAAACATCTAAGCTGAAGTATTTTACTGCCTTCTCCAATGCTGCACTTTTAAGCATGTTTACTGAAGACACAGTCACACTGAACTCAGTGGTGTTGTTCCCTAGTTTGTGTTTTAGGAGTGCAGTTTGAACCTGGTACAGATGGTTGATACTACATCACTCCCAAAGAGTAAAATATGGTCAAACCAGATTGTGTCCATTTTGTATTTTTTACTAGATAAACAACCTGAAAAAAGCAGTACGATTGACCTTAGCAATACAAAAAGCCAAGAAAATATCTCTGAAAATATTCTGCATGTAAAAAATGTGTGTTGTTATTTGTAAGTTTGAATCTTTATGATTTATCTGATTATCTTTTATTTGATAATTTCTTTGTCTCAGAATGTTAAGTTCTCTTTTTCTCTATCTCTGCCTTATGTACTGAGCTCTAACAATGAGTTGGCATGAATAATAGAGCTAGTTTGCAGGATCCAATCATGGTTGCTCACTGAGACCAAAGGTTTAGTCTTCTGAGTTTTTGAAAGCTTGGAACTTCTCTCTCCCATTCCGTGGAGACAGAAGTTCCCTGAGGATGGGCTCCAGCATGAGTCCAAACTAAATCTCTGGTCCTGATGATCAGTCTTGATTGGATCCTGCAACATTATCCTGGACACATATATTTGCCTTCATTCATGAAAGCTAGTTTGTTCTAGTATTGATGGCACCAGTCCAAAAAAACATTATATATAAATTCTAGTCTCCTTTTGGCATGAAAGCCAGATGGATAACTTTGGTCCAGTCACTCACTGTCAGCCCAATTCACTCATAGGGTTGTTGTTGTGGGTACTAGTTTATCAATTAATTATCAATTAATTTATATTTTATATTCATGTAGTTCTATTGGTAAATATTGAAATGGTTTACTATTATATTATCCTGCAAAGTATAAAATTATTCCTTTTCCATTTTCATTAAGGTAATCACCAACCCTTAGCATCTTCCCAAATTTCTCCTGTTCAATATAGCTAGGTCTCTGGGATCATCTTCATGTCTTGAGTGATCCTGCTGAGAGTATATACATTTGATGTACCTTCCAGGTGTTCTCCCATCTTTTTCAGGACACTCCCACCTCCCCAGGTTGAGGCAGCATTTTAAAATTTCAGGGATATTATCTACTTACTGCTTACTTTTATTATTTTCTAACGTTTATGATGTATCATTAAGGTAAAGTTTCAGTTGCACATCTCCATATATAAAATAACACTTTCTCTTGGCTTGGCTTGTCCCGGTCCATGCTATAGTACAAAACACAGCAGATGAGCAAAATTTCTCAAAGTGAATAAGCAGTTTAATCACCAGCACAGCCAGACACACAGCACAAGTCGAAATACAGGGTCAAAGTCAGCGCTGCACACAGTCACCATGCAGTGCTATTTATTATCCTTCATAAGCCATCATCTGGCACACCCATCACCAAGACCTCCTCCCACCGTAGTTTCATATTTCCTGCCGTGTTTGTGCTGCCGATGACATCATTGAACAGCACCATGCAGGGAGCTGGAATCCTCGCTGATGGGATAATGTCTGCTGGTTGCCGTGCGTGGTCTTGCAACAGGCTGGTTGCTGCCCAGATCTCTCCCCCCCACATCGTAAGCGTCCAGGTATGGCGAGTCCTGGCCAGGGCTTGACACTTTCCTGCAAAAATTATTATAATTATTTTACATCTTGGGCTAAATGAATAATTATATAATTGTCAATATGCAGTTTGAGTACCCAAGTACCCAAGTAAAAAGATCATGTCTTTTCCGAAAAGCTTACAGTTTATTGAATACATAGCATGGTAATGGTGACTCTGATTTTCTTAGGCAACAGTTCATAGTATTAAAAATTAAGTTCCTAGCCCAACCCCCCGGAATCCACATAGACTATATAAACAAGTTCTCTTTGTTATGGGAACCATCTGCCTTCTTCTTCACACCTTGAAAAGTTTCAGACTCTCATGAGTTTCGGTGAACTGCAGAAGTTTCATTTCTCCAACTAACCCATTCATAATCAACACTTCTCTGCCTCTACTCTAATGACAAATTGAAACAAAGAGACACGTAGCCGCCAATGTTTCACTCTTGACATGCTGCTCCCTTGAAAGAAGAATGGATCTGGAAAGGTAAAAAATAAAATCAATATTCCATCTACAATATCCCGCTTCTCAGTGGGGTCAGTTAGGGTATTTAGAATGGAATTTCTTTATTAGCTTAGCTGCTCCAACATTTGTAGCTGCCTCCCACTGTGCATCCACTAGGGGGTACCCTTTCCATTTTACTTGATATTGCAATTTTCTCCAATGATATCTAGAATCTAATATTTCTTCAATTTCATATTGCCTTTCTTCCTTAACTAAAATTGGAAGTGGATTTTTTGAGATTCAAACATTTTGTGGACAAATATACCTTATCATCTACTTTAAATACCTTCTGAGTAGCTTGTTTCTTGTCTGCTTGTCTGCTTGTTTTTTGTTTTTGTTTTTTTTTACATTTTTGTGCTTGTTCTAGAGCTTTGCCTACCTTTGGCCATGTGCTTTTTCTATTACCCATCCAATCAGCTAAGGTTGTGGATGATGGTATATCTTGAGAGATTTCAGGCATAGCCATATTGTGATGACTGTGGCATGGCACAGAGATAACGCAGGCAACTGGAAGTTCAAACCGTCCCTTTATTGCTCCAAATTTCCCCAAACGCTCCCACATTTCAGGCAAGTCCCAGAACAAAGTGATCACACACACACACCTCAAGCAATCTCTGGCTGCAAATAGTCCAGCCAATGCTATGAGCACCATGGCTGAAAAGCAAGAAATCCGGAAAGAATGCAAGGAATCCAGGAAAGTTCAAACTTCGGCACTCAACACTCCAGGAATTCAGCATTTGTTCCTGACAAATGCCCCTTCCCACAGCATCTCCTTAAGGCTCAGTCCCCAAGTATACCTTGTGAAGAGGGGTGGGGAGCTTTCCTCCCAAGTAGTTGGAAATCTGTCTGCGCTGTTCTCGCCTTATCTCCACTCTCTGTGCTCAAGGACCAGGACGGGGTGGTCCTTGTTCATCGCCTGACCTTTGTCTCTCATGTTCACTGCTTAGCCTCTCCTGGTCATCCTGTCCCCTTTCCTCCCCAACTATAAACTGTTCCAATCCTGAAAGGCTCTGGCCTGACTGAGCCTGCTCCTCCCCATTTTCCTCCCAAGCCAATAAAGCTGTCCCCTCAAGTTCTTCTCTGCTCCAGTTCTGGCTTATCTTTATCTGCCGATTCAGGCTCCAACAGGGGCATGACACATATGTTTGATCCCAGAGTTCACTTTGAAAGGTGTAAAACCAGTGCTGCTGTGTGCCACATTATTGTATGGTACTTCAGCAAACAGTATTAAATCAGCCCAATCATTTTGTTCATAATTTATATAAAATCTTATATATTGTTCTATCATTGCATTTGCTCGTTCATCTGTGCCATTGGTGCTTGGATTAAAACTGGAACTGAGTCCTTGTGATGATCCTATTGACCTAATGAACACTCTCCAACATTTTGCTGTCAACTGCACCCCTCTGTCTGAGATTATCCTTTTTGGGATTCCATGCAGCCTGTAAATATGTTGCACAAACATCTTGACTAACCTCTTAGCTGAGGGAAGCTTTGGACAAACTGCAAAGTGTGCTAGTTTTGAGAATAAATCAACTACTGTCCATATTACCGTGTTCTCAGCACTTTCTGGTAATTCCATTATGAAATCCATGGCTATTTCTTCCCATGGTCTTTTAAGGTCAGCCATTGGTTGCAACAAACATGGAGTTTTCCCAGGCAACCTCTTCATGGAAGCACAAACTGACAGCAATAAAGCTGTCTCTTCCATCTGGATTACAGTCACCGATATTGAGAGGGGAGCTTTTCTCTGCAATATCCCTTTATCTGTCTTCTTTTCCATAGCAGTTCTCACAATATTCAGCACTCCTGGCAATATTTCCCTTCCTGGCAGGGAAAGCCAGGTATGCTACAAAGTAGAGAGTTAGCTTAATGACAACATCCAGCTTGAGTATTCCAATTAAAAGTCCAGGATCATGTCTTCTCTGAAAGGCTTACTATTTATTGAATGCAGAGCAAGGTAATGGCAAGGTAAAACTAACTTTGATTTTCTAAGGCAACAGTTCATAGTATTAAACAATTAATTTCCCAGCCCAACCCCAGGAATCAACATAGACTATGTAAACAAGTTTTCTTTGTTATGGGAACCATCTGCCTTCTTCTTCACACCTGTTGGTACATCATTGAAAAGTTTCCAGACTCTCATGAGTTTCAGTGAACTTCAGAAGTTTCATTTGTCCAACTAACCCAGGGCTGTCAAAGTCCTGGCCCGAGGGCCGGATGCATCATGTGTTGGCCATGACCATGCCTGGTTTAGCAAAGGGGAAAAATGTCCCGATACATCACGTGATACCACCATGATGATGTAAATTTGACACCACTGAACTAACCCATTCATAATCAACACCTCCCTCCTTCGACTCTAATGACAAGTTTAAATGAAGAGGCACATAGCTGCCTATGTTTCACTCTTGACAATAATATCCTCAGAGCAACATACTCCTATGTGATTTAGAAAACCACTTTTTAATCTCAAATATGTGCATTTGTATGGGAAAGAGAAAGTAATGTTTAAAAAGTAGCCACTGCCAACAACTCTCTTAATTTTTTTCTACAGTTAAAACATTCTTTTTACAGTGTTCAATATTATTTTATAACATTCTGTATTATCTTACCTGCTTCTCAGTATCATTTCCTAAAGAACATGAGTGGGAAGGTGATATTGCACTTGTATTGTGACATTTTAGTGCTATTTTATTGAATATTATGAGACCTAAATGCTGGACGTGATGAGTTTTGGTGTGATCTAATTTGCTTTTGTTCTATTCTTATTATAAACCATGCATTAAATAGTTATGCTTCTAAAAATCTATTGTTATGAAAGAGCAAGAAAACAAAAAAGCAGGAAAATGGAAAAAAAGGAATAAAATAGAAAAGTGGAACCTGTGTCCTTACATTTTGATGGTCTCTAACTCTTAACATTCCTTTCATTTATCATGATGGGCTTGATTAGTAGACGGCAACAGAGCAGCAGTCCGCACCTTTTTGGCATCAAGGACTGGTTTCATAGATGTCAATTTTTCAGTGGATTGAGGGGGGTGAGTGGGAGATTGTTTTGGTTTCACTCAATCAGCTGCTGCTCACATCCAGCTGTGTGGCCTGGTTTCTAACAGGCCACTGACTGGTACAGGTCTGTGGCCTAGAAATTGGGGTCCCTGCAATAGAACACAATTCCTTGAATAAAAGGAGAATAATTCCAGTTTACAAAGTGTCTTTGATGCATCCAAGGTTGCAACAACCAACACATAGTGCAGGGGTGTCAAACTCGTGTCATCATGGCAGCATCATGTGATGTACCATGACTTTTTCACCTTCATTAAACCGGGCATGGGCATGGCTGATTTAACACATCTGGCCCACAGGCCACAAGTTTGACAGCCCTGACATAGTATAAAGATCAGAAAAAGTAGCAATTTTCCTCACTTTGGCATTAGTTAATGCAAGGACTCAGACTGCATACAGAATATTATGTCACATTTTGGCAGTTTTAGGAGGACATTGACAAAAAGGCACCTAGAAACAAGAAGTACAAAGAATGGTTGGAGGTATTGATGGGAATGTTTAAAAAACTGTAGAAACCTGTCATGTAGATGACAGGTCATAATTGTTCAAATTTGCTTCTGAAGATAGGCCAAGGATGGATCTAATTATAAGGAGCATGATTCAGCTGGACCAAGAAAAAAATCTTGACAATAAGAACTGCTCAACGGCAGAATAGTCTAATTTGGAAGATGGTAACTGAAGCTGTCAGGGACACTGTTGTTACAGGAACTTCAACTGAGTGGAGGGATTGGACTAAATGACCTGCAAAGTCCCTTCCAGTCCTTACAATCTATTATTCTGATAGTTATAATAATAGCCTGCAAGCAAGAACTGCTGGGACCAAAAAATAGTAGTTGAAAGTAATTGAAAATGAAGAAGCTAAAATGCTCTGAGACTTTAGAATTCAAGCAAACAGGCATCTGCCACATAACACTCCAGACTTAACAATTGTCAATAAGAAAGACAAAAAATAGATGTGGCACTACCTGGAGACAGAAGAACAGAAGAAAAAGAACTTCTGAAGATAGTAAAATACAAAGACCTGCAAATAGAACTACTGTGGCAAAAGCAACGCCAATAGTAATAGGCACCTTGGATGCAATCCCAAAACAATTGGAGCACCATTTGAACACTATCAACATTGAAAAATTAACCACCAGTCAATTACAAAAGTCAGCTTTTCTCGGAACAGCTTACATCTTGTGATAATATATGTAACACCATCAAACATACACATCTACTTATCCCAGGTACTTGGGAAGGGCTCAATAGATGCACAAAAATGTAATAGTAATTACATTTAGTAGTAGTATAGTAATAATAATAGCAGTTGCAATCACATCATCACCAAGATCCCAAACAATGAGTATATATATAAAAAGGAAACCTCCATGCAAATTATATTCATCAACATTTTGTCATTAGCAATCATATGATTGTTGTTATCACATGATTGTTGGTATATTTAAATATTCATGCTTAGAAGTGGAATGCACGTCAAAGCTTAATAAAATTTGGCATGGTATTATGCTACCTCTGTTTGAATTCCTCTGATACAGGGGTGAAATCCAACAGATTCTGACAGATTCTGGAGAACCGGTAGCGGAAATTTTGAGCAGTTCGGAGAACTGGTAATGGAAATTTTGAGTAGTTCAGAGAACCAGCAAATATCACCTCTGGCTGGCCCCAGAGTGGGGTGGGAATGGAGATTTTGCAATATCCTTTCCCCAGGAGTGGGGAGGGAATGGGGATTTTGCAGTATCTTCCCCCAGGAGTGGGGAGGGAATGGGGATTTTGCAGTATCTTCCTCCAGGAGTGGGGAGGGAATGGAGATTTTGCAGTATCCTTTCCCCTGCCACGCCCACCAAGCCATGCCCACAGAACCGGTAGTAAAAAAAATTGGATTTCACCACTGCTCTGATATATTTTTAAAAACTATTAAATTGTGCTTCTTGGATAAATTATCCAGCTAAGAGATACAATTGACAAGATTGGTAGAGGTGCAGTCTGAACTACAAATGTTAAATGTTCTCATTTATTGTTTCCATGACAGAAGTTATTAATGGGAAATATTACTTTCTTCTTCTTTTTATATGCTTTGAAGTTTCAGGTCTTGAGTTCTATTGTTTTTTCTGCCAGTTATTTCTCATTTGGATTTCACCATTACCCTCTTGCAATGGTTTATTTCTATTATTTCCTATTAATGCTCCTTTATAGACTCTAATACTGGACATAGAATCTCATAGGAAAATAAATTTTAAAAACCCTCATTTTTTAAAAAACAATGAACTTGAAATATCAAACTAGCTAGACTAGTAGTGAAATAAAATAGTAGTTGAAATCTGGGTCAGATGTAGGAAGAAAATGCCTATCTGCCTCCTTGGCCATTCATTTTACCCCTTGGCATCTATTCCACACAGTGGAGACATGGGTTTCTCTCCTGATTCCAATCAACAACACAAAGAACCACTTAAGCCTTTCTGCACATATTGATAAATAGATTGGAATCAGCTAAATGTGTCAGGAAATGAGCAAATACCGACAGTACTCCTCCACATATGGAAATCTGTTACTCACACAATACAGCTGTCCCACTACCCACCATATTAACATTTACTAGCCATATATGAAAAAGAACAAAAGATCACCATTCCCCTCTCCCACACCGGAGGTGAGAAATAGGCATTTCCTTCCAGAACACCATGCTCATCTTCCAGGGCAAAACATACAACAAGCACATTCACAAAGGTCTTCTAAGAAAGGATCTGCCACCCTTGTCCATTAAAGTGTAGCCACCTTCAAATTGCTGACCCTCCATTTTACTGTCTAGCTTTTTGAATAAACTCTACCTCTATTTCAAGCAATTGTCTTGCATCTTTCATTGGGTCATCTGGCTTGGAATCAGACTAAAAATTCTTCTAACGCACATTATCAAACGTTCTAAGCTTAAAGTTCTTTGATTCTTTGATCCTTCAAGAAATGAATTAATAAGAGTTATTATCCTTTCTAGAAATCAACTTTTCTTTTTTCTTTGGGTCAAAAATAAATTTGGGAACAAAGCCATCCTCTTCCTACTTATATGGTTAAAAATAAGTTAATCATAAATTTCACATTATCCAGCATTATAGTCATTGGATGACATGAGAAATTATTAAACCTAGAAAGGAATTAGAGAACTTGATATTATTTTTTTAAAAAATTAATAGATTTTACATAAATAATGAGAAAGAAATTTAAAGAAAGAAAAAGATATAGCAAAGTAAGTGTAAAAAAAAACAGAAAAACAGAAAAAATAATAGAAAGCATTAAGAATTATAGTGTACATTTAAAGACTGGCTTTATGTGACTTCTGATATCCCTCTTGGCAGTTATACATATAGTTCTAATCAAACCAGTCTCTTCAATTTCATCATAATTCTCTTCTTTCTTTAACCTATTCTTTCTAATTATCAAAACCATAAATTACAAAATAATTTCCTTTCTCACACACAAAAAATCCATAAGGGGTTTTCAGTCTTTGGTGAGTGTTACTAATGATCTTTTTTTTATCATCTCCACAAATTCTGTCAATTTCCCAGCCATTCCTCCATAGTGAGTAATTTTTCCATCTTTTTTTTTCAAACATAGACATTAAAAAAAAAATCTTTCAAGAACGAAGTCTTGGTCCGGTCACAAATAGGTAGACTAATTTTACAAATAAAAACAAATATTTTTAACATAAATTCCAAATCCTAATTTAAATCTTTCTATTATATTGCCATAAATCTTAATTTCCTACTAAACATTGCTCATTTTTATATTCAATTATAAATCAAAATTCAATACAGCTCTTTCTAAATTTTTCTCCATTGCTCCTTTTAACATCAACATTAAAACACAATAATGATCTAATCTCTTAATCTATGTATTTAACTTACAATTTTATCACCACAAATCTTAATTTCCAAATGTATACAACTCAATTTTTATTTCAATTTATTAATAAAAATTCTTTCTAATTCTTCTTGGTTTCTAGACCCATTTCATCCAATCTTTGAATCTTGAACTTTTACACAGACATCTCAAAATTTTTCATTTCATTTTAGTTGTCATCCAACAATTTCTTTTTCACCCCTTATTAATAATTGTTCTCCAATGTATTCTCCTCTATACCTCCAACTGTTGTTTTGCTGATTTCCAGCATAATTTATTTTGGCTGATTTTCAGCATTCTCCTCCCTAACTCCACCTATTATTTGGCTGATTTCCAGCATAACATATTTTGGCTGATTTCCAGCATGCTTTATTTTGGCTGATTTTCAGCATTTTCCTCCCTAACTCCACCTATTATTTGGCTGATTTCCAGCATTACTTATTTTGGCTGAGTTTTCAGCACATTCTCCTCCATCACTCCAACTATTATTTGGTTGATTTCCAGCATGCTTTATTTTGGATGATATCCAGCATATACTCCTCCTTACTCCCATCAATTATTAAGCTGATTTACCAGCATCATTTGATTTCCAGCTTATTCTTCTTCACATCTCCATCTTTTATTTAGCTGATGACCAGCATATCTTGTTTTAAGTATTTCCTTTTCAATATGTTTATCTATTAATCCACTATTTCCAAATATACTCTTCTAGGATGTTTCCCCATCTGTTTCTTGTTACTAGTTATTTCCAACATATATTAAGTTCAATCTCAATTGTTACTTCAATCTGTGCACCTGATTATATCTTATATAATCATTAATCATTAATCTTATATAATCATAGTTATCCTTCACCACTTTGTTGACAAATTAAAACTAAAATATATTACATCAAATTATACTTTTTAAAAATATCATTTTTAGTCACCTTAACTTCCAACTTCTATTTTAATTATCTTCTTTTATTTTCTATCTTTATTACACCATAGGCACCTCTTGTTTTTATTTAAAAGTCATTTAACCATTTAACCATTTAGACAATTAAACATTGCCTTTTAATTTTATCTATTTTATTTCTTCATTTCCTTATCTGTCCATAAGTATTTCAGTTCATAGTCAATACTTCCATGCTTAAAACTCTGTATATCATTTTTAATTCTGATGTAAAGTCTGTTTCCTGTAAAGTTCATCAATTCCACTTTTGTTCCTGCACCAGTCCTTTTGTTGCTACGCCAATTAGCTAAAAGTTTATTAGTTCTGTTGTATTTCTTCTTTCTTTGTAAAACCATCAGTAGACAGAATAGGAATCTCCAAAATTCAAAAGTCCATAGTTATTTTCAAAGTAATCCAAAATAAATAGCGAGTCAAAATGGTTCTTTTTCAGGAGAGGGCTAATTTCTACAGTCCACACTTTCACTTAGTCACAGATTCAATCGCCATTTTGAAGCAATTATGTAGCTATCCATTTGATCTCTTTGTCTGGCTTTTAAAGGTGCCAAGTCCTTTATTGTCGCTTTTCTCGTTTCCAAAAATCAGATCTGTTTCAATTTAACAAAAGAAATTCAAATATCCAGTTCTAATTAGTTAATATTCAGTTCATTCCAATCAATCAGTGCTGATATAGATTTCTTAAAGGGTCTTTAACTCCTTTCATTACTTTACAAAATCTTCAAGCCCCACAGATCTTCAGCCACTAATTAAAGCTGGGGGTCTTATTTGTAAACATCAATACACAATCGTTGTTTCTCGCCTGGGTTGGTGTCACTCACTCGGCTTCAAAGTACATTGTCCTTTCTTCCTTCCTCCTGCACATTTCTTGTCCTGGGTTGTCCCGGCTTCGTGGCAGCCGCCAAGGGGTCCCTCTCTTTCCCCTGTCCTACAGGACAGGATCGGTCCACAGACCTGTCAGCGGCGGTTTGCCAGTCGGGGTTTTCGCGGGGCTCATCAGAGCCTGCTATTTCCCTGACTGCATCGCTGTGACGCCAAACCGGAAGTCCATGAGTAATTTTTCCATCTTTTGATTTTATTTTCAAAAGCTGGTATCTCAACTGAAATAACTGTTTAAATAACTGAAATCTCCTGCTCAATATTTTAAGTGGATTGAAAAATGATGACTTCCTTCTTACACTTATTATCTCATTATTGAGAGGCTGTAATATTGGGCAACATATAGACCAGTTTTTGCATTTGCATAAGTGGTTAAGAAAGTTGAAGATTCCTTGTTATTAAAGTTCAAAAATTCTATCATAAGAATTTTTTATTGTTGAACACAATTTCAAACTTAATCGTGTCTTGGGACATTGAGCATTGACATTGAATTAATGTTATCTGATTCCATCAGTTTTCAAGAAAGAGCTAATCAGAAAGACAAAGAAATCTCCTTTTCAAGGCAAAGTGTGATTCATCGGAGCAGTTACTTCACTTGTTGAAGCTTTTGTATGGATGGAATCATTCTCTAAACCCATTTTATTTTTTTATTTTTTTTAAAATAGTTTTTATTGAATATAAATATTAAAAAAGACATATATAACATATACACAACAAGCATTTATACAACATATACACAAAAAGAGTGTAATTTCTTCTTAAGCATTTTTTCAGAGTGACGTTCTACAATTCTACTTATAATATATTCCTTCACCTCTCTTTAATCTAATAATATTTTTATTACATATATATGTATCAATCGGTAATATATCCCCTATATTTTTTGTATATTTCTAATTTTTAACCAATTATACCAATTATTCCATATTTTATAATAGTCTGATTCTTCTTTTTCTTGTAATTCTTTGGTTAACCTATCCATTTCAGCGCATTCTAAAATTTTCCCTATTACTTCTGTTTCACTTGGTATTTTTTCTTGTTTCCAATTTCTTGCGTAGGTTATTCTTGCAGCAGTTAATATGTGAATTGTAAGATATTTGATATCCTTAGGGTATGATTTGTTAAATATTCCTAATAAAAATGTTTCTGGTTCTTTTTCAATCTGTGTTTTTGTTATTTGTTCCAACCATTTTTTGATGTTAGACCAAAATTTCTTTGCTGCCGGGCACGTCCACCATAAATGATAGAAAGTCCCTTGTGCCTTTTTGCACTTCCAACAAATTGGGCTATTTTTAGGTTGTATTTTTGCCAATCTGGTTGGAGACATATGCCACCGATAAAACATTTTCAGTGATTTTTGGCATTCCTAATTTCCCTATGTACTGTTTTATCTTGTCTTCCTCTATTTTCCCCTGATTATATAGGTTCACATAAAATTTCTTAATAATTTCTTTTTTGGCCTCTTTACTATGTTGAATTTCTCCTTTATCATCTTTCAATTGGTATATCATTCTTTTTTTCTGTTCTTTTTTCAGTTTATAGGCTAGCCATCTGCCCGTTTTATTTGCGTGTTCGAAATAGTTTTGTTTCGCCATTTTTATTTTTTGGGCTAGTTCTATTTGGTTTATCAAATTCAATTTATGCTTAATCATTTCCCATTCTTCTCTTATTGTTTTGTTCTGGGGCTTTTCCTGGAGTTTTTGTTCTATTTGTTTTAGGTCTTTCTCTAAATTATCTAACTGTTTTTTCTTCTCTTTATTCTTTTTCCTCGTATATGCTATTACTAGGCCCCTTATATATGCTTTTAAAGTATCCCATGTGTTTTGTAAAGAGGTTTCCTCTATTTTATTTATCTGAAAGAATATTTTTACTTCCTTTTCTAACATCAAATTAAATTCTTTTTCTTTACATAATCTTTGGTTCATTGTCCATCTCTTACGTCTTCTTTCCCCTTTCCAGTTTATGAATAGTGGATTGTGGTCTGCCCATTCGTTTGTGCCTATCTCAATTTTTTCTACTTCTATTTTGATATTTGGGGTCATCCATGCCATGTCCAGTCTTGACCAGGAGTTATGCAGATGGGAGTAAAAGGTGTATTGGACCTCTTCTTCCTGTGTTTCCCTCCATACGTCTGCCAAGTTTAGTTCTTCAGCCATAGCAAAGAATTCTTTTGGAAGTATTTCTTTTTTCTTTTGTTTTTTCCCCCCAGTTTTTCTTTGCATTTACTATTGCATTATAATCCCCTATTACACAAATATCATCATATTCTAATTCTGCTAATTTTATATGTAGGTCTTTAAAAAAAACCTGTAGTTTTTGGTTAGGTGCATAAATCCCTACAATTAACATTTTCCTCTTTCCTCTTTCTAATTCAACCATCACCACTCTACCTTGCTCATCGGTATAGACTAGTTTAGATTGTATTTTTTCTTTTACGTAAATCACTACTCCTTTTTTCTTTTTTTGGGCCAGAGATAAATATAGTTTTCCTAGTCTGGGGTTTTCTAGGATTTTTTGATAATCTTTTTGAATGTGTACTTCTTGCAGACATATCACATCTGCTTCTAATTTTCGTAATTTTGTGAAAATTTGATTCCTTTTCTTTGGGGCATTTAAGCCATTAATGTTTACCGAAAAGAGTTTGATCTGTTCATCCATTGCCTATTGTATCTGTTTTTTTTGTGTTTCTTGTTTCCATCCATTCCCTAGGTTTTGCACCTTCTCTCTGTTCTCTCTCTTTTTCTTGCCTCTGTCTTATTTCTTTTTCTTGATTTGTTTCTATTAGTTCTTCTTCTTGACTTTTACTATCTGTTTCCTCCTTGCTTTCCTGTTCTACTTCTAGTCTAAAATGTGTGTTATGAAATTCTCTTGCCTTTTCTAGAGTGTCTATTTTATATTTTTTGTCTTCCCACATAATTAAGATCCCCTCTATTGGCAGCCATCTATACATTATCTTGTATTTGATCAATAGTTGTGTTAAAAACTGATATTGTTGTCGTAGATTTCTTACTCTTCGGGGTATCTGTTTTAAAATTATAATTTCTTTTTCATTATAGATCACCGTTTCTTCTCTAGATTTCTTATAGGCTTCATCTCGGATTGATTTTTTTTTAAATTTAACATGGACTTCTCTCGCCAATCTGTGTCTTCTTATATAATTTGTTTGTACATGGTAAGTTTCTTCCAATTGTCCTTTTATTTCTTCTGGCTCTTTTTGTATCATTCCTGCAATAATCTCCACCATCTTTCCTTCTAAATCCTCATTTTTTTCTTCTGGAACATTTTGAAAACGCAAGAAGTATGAGGCCTTTTCCATTTCGAGCATGGCCAAGGAATCTGACATTTCTTTGTTTAGTTGTAGGGTTTTTTGTTCCATTGCTTCTACTTTTAATTCCACATGATCTATTTTTGTTTCCGCTTTCCTAATTCTCAGTTCATTTTCTGCTATAGAATTTTGAATGCCCCCAATTTTATCCTTCATGGTCTTGATATCTTCCTTAACTTCTCCTAATTCATTTCTGATCTCTGCATGGAACGTTCTCATTTCTTCCTGATTTTCAGCTATTTTTTCTTGTGTTTGAAACAGTGTTTCCTGGATCTTTTGAAACATATCTTGTATTACATTAGGTGCCATTTCCAGTTTTTCTTTTTCTTTTTCTTTCCCCATCATGCTATCTATTGTTTTTTGTTGTGAGGAGGAAGGAGTCATTACTAACGTATTGGTTGTAGGTTTTTTCCCTGTCTTTGTTATGGTGGATGTTGTAGACATTTTTATTATTCATGTAAAGCTTTCCAACCTTAACATCAATTATTAAGTTATTCCTTAATATCTCTTTTCCCCTCCAAATACTACTTATACACCGCACAGCTTATATATAGTTATATTATATTATATTGCCAGTTATCCCAATTGAGCAATTAATTCTTATTCACAGTATAAATCAATTTACTTATCAATCAAGATTTTAATTTAATTTTCTTAATTTTCTAATTAGCAATCTTTTCAATTACCCCCTTTTTCAATCAGTCTATCTCAGAGATACAGTCAACTCATCTGTTATTTTGTATAAAAATCAGTCTTTCACTTTAACAATAATTCCTTGTCTAACTACAATTTCACAATACAATTTATAGCTATAAAAATATTGTCAACTTATATATTTCTTTCAAATATTAAACTTATTAACTAATTAAACAGTTCAAAATTAATAATTCACTTAATTTTTATTTTCTTTAGTCCTTATTGTCTTCTTGCTTTACCTCTCTCAGTCTGTTCTTTCACAATCATAAAAAACGCGATCTGTGTCGTCTCAGTCTTTTTTTTAATTTCTTCTCCCAGTAATCGGATCTCTGCATTCAATTTTCAAATCTTTTTTTTTTAAACTTGAGTTCTTATTATCCAAAGTTATTTGTAAATCCAGAGTTCAAAATCCAGACAGGTCTTCTGTATCCGTGAAATTCACCACTTAGTCCGGTATTTCAGTCTCTGCACTCGGTTTCCGATGTTTGGGGTTTGAATCAGTTATAATTCCCAAGTTCAAACGGCTTGTCTATATCCACAGAGTCCACAGGCTGCTCCCTTTGATCAACTGTAAAAGTCCGCAGTCAGACCGCTTCGAGCGCTATTTCTCCTTTTCTTATATTTGCTTAGTCATTCTATGGGTTTCTCTCTTCCGCGCTGTAGTTATTTCCCCTTTTTTCCTTCTCCTCTTGTATCGCTGCTGTTATAACTCACTTGTCTTCCTCTGATTCGATCACGTGTCCCATTTGCCGTCTCTATTGTAGGTGATCTATCTGACAGTCACTCGGATTTGCTTCCACGTTTTGCTTCGATCTAGGCGGGCGCCATCACTCCTGTCCGCCGATAAGGCCGACTTCTTCTCCACCAATTTAAGAGGTTGATCGCTCGACCTCCCTGATGACAGCACAACACCAGGGGGCTTCGCGAATTCCTCTTTCGTTTCCCGATCCCTCCAAGTTCGGGAATGCCCTTAAAGAGCAATTAATGAGGAAATTTGGGTTTCAGAGACGGAGCCTCCGTTTCCTCACCCGTTTGTGATGACGTCACCACCGGAAGTCCTCCTCTAAACCCATTTTAATAGGAATCCATTAGCATATGTGCAAGCATTCTCTATATGTATATGCATATATGTATATGTATGTATTTTCACAGTATTTTACAATTATTTTTAAAAAGTTGTAAAAGATTGAATCTATTCCCTAGGTAACTGAGCACTATTTTGGCTTACCAAATAACTATTAAACTACATTTCTAAAAGATTGAAATGTAGTTTAATACTTGCCTATTTTAATAGTTGCCTATGTTAATAGTTGCCTAGCAGGTGCCTATTTTGTTCAGATAGTCAAAGGGATTTTGTCTTCCAAAATGATTTTTCTTATTGTTAATTAAGGCATAGAATATATGTGTTGCAGTATTTGTGTGCTGCGGTTTGGTTAGAAAAACTCCTGAACATAAACCTTTTGATATAAAACCAGGTTTAAGCATTTTATATCAGCCACTTGGGACTCAGTTCCAGCATTTAATGTTTTCATTTGTTGAAATATCTTCAATTTTGTGCAACTAAAAAGGGGCAGCAGGCGACTCGCTAGAGAGGACAAAACTCTCCAGTAATTTGGCAAGACAAAGTAAGCATCAGAAAATTTGAATTTTTTTTTGAAGGAAATAAGAAATCTGATTGAAAAAGTAGATTTATTTTTAAATGGATGATTCTTTATTAAAATTATAAATCTTATAGATTTAAGTATGTATATTAAACACACAATCTTTTCAGATTAAATTTTGCTGCTTTGAAAACAGGTTGCTTTGCCTCAAGATTACTTCAAGGATAGGGTACTTATTCAGTCATTCACTCAGTCAATTAAAGACCAATACAAGCAATGTGTCCTTGCGTGCTCTGTGAGCTTACTTGCAAATCTATCTTAAAAGATAGTATATAAAATTGAATTCAAAGTTAAAATAAAAAAAGAATCTGACTAGAATCCATGAGTGAAGTCCAAAAAGAGCAATCAATGTCTAGATTATAAAGTAATATTTAAAATTATATAAAATATTATAACATCTAATTTACAAAAATGTGATAGTATCTAAAATTTAAATAAAATGTGATAATATGTAAAATTACAAACCAAAAAATAAGATAATATCTAAGATTACATAGAATGCATCAGTATAGCAGGAATTTGGCCCAGTGTTTGGCAACTCTTACATACTACTATGTAAAACCTAATCACATGTGTTAATAAATGTAATAAAAGACAGTTGCAGCATTTGGGCACAGACCAAGTTTGGAGGCCACGATAACTGCTAATCAAAGCAAGGATAAATCCAATCTGAAAGTTTCTATAAAAGGAGCACTGAAGAAGAACATATTTTCTTTCTACTCTCAGAACAAACAAACAAAGTCTATCAACCAATGCTATTTTTTAATATTTGCCATCCAATGTTGCAGAAAGGAAAGCATGAAATTGATCTAGGGAGAAAGTTTTCTGATAGCTGAGTTTTCCTAAACATGTGAGATAGCTGGCAACACTGGCAATATAACTTGTTGTGCACCAATGACAGGAAGACTAAGTCCTTCTCTACATCTACAAGAGCTGCAGTGGTGCAGTGGTTAGAGTGCAGTACTGCAGGCTACTTCTATTGACTGCCAGCTGCCTGTAATTTGGCAGATCGAATCTCACCAGGCTCAAGATTGACTCAGCCTTCCATCTTTCTGAGGTCAGTAAAATGAGGACCCAGATTGTTGAGGGCAATATGCTGACTCTGTAAACCGCTTAGAGAGGGCCATAAAAGCAGTGTGAAGCGGTATATAAGTCTAAGTGCTATTGCTATTGCTACCTGATACTCAGTATCCTTTATCCTTTGCTTTAGGTTTTGTTTCACCTGAACAGATTCCATTATTGTTGAGCGTCAAGCAACCCTCGACACCAAGCTGTCCAAACTGGATGATACCCTGGATGAAGGGTGGACGGGAACAGATGGCACGGGTGATGGTGGTGGGTTTAGGAACCACAGATAGGAGTTACTGCTCACTGGTGACGGGTATAGCAGGGTTGCGTGGGGATATTGTGGATCAGATGAGAAACGACCAAAGGATGACAGTGACGCCGAAAGGAAGAGCAACGTCATATTCCCGCGAACAGGCTGCTTTCTGTGGCAGTAGATACAAACTAGAACACCTTTTTGCTTTAATTGCAGAGACACGCCCAATCCGGAAGGAGAGAGCAGCCCCAATAAAAGGGCGCTGGATAGCAGCCGTTCTCAGCGCTGACTTTATTTGCCTTAGCATTCCGGCATTGAGTAGTAGCTGTTGCTTCGTGGATATTAAATCAGGATTGATTCACCACATTCCGGCTCTTGGGTATTCCTGCGTTTCCACACCCACAGCCTAGTGAGGCCAAGAGGAACTCAGCACTCAGCCTTTTTTTCCTCCCTGTTTGTTCCAACGATGGCACAGTAGGACAGCGGAACATGGCTGAGGGTGTTTCAAACAGGGCGCAGCCTGCAGAGCCAACGGTAGTGGAGGAACGAGAGGATACAGTTGCTGAGATGCCAGATGTTAGCGAACAGCTGGTAGTCCATCCGAAATGATGGGAAATGCGGAAGGAGGTGGGGGCTGAAGACCAGGACTCCCAAGGTGCGGGAATATCCCAGTCTGCGACCGGACATTGGTGGCATAGTTAGGCGTTGATGGGGACAGCGGGCACGCAGGTACAGACACCACCCCACTCAGGAGCCCAGTTCCAAGGATGGAGGGAACGGCAATAGGCCGAAGATGAGGACGGAGAATGGAGTTACTGCACAGGGCTTGAGATGACCACCTTGGACAGTGGTCGAGAGCAGTTTGGGGAAGCAAGCTTTTGCGATGCGCCCTCATGGCAGCCATGGGCACCCAGCCTGGATCCTTCTGGTACCTGGCAGGGAGGGGCTGTGATAGGGGGTGGATCCGAAAGTAGACTCCGTCTCACAAGTCCTAAATTCAGACCCGAGGTGAGGCCAAGCTGGTTGCGGGGGGAGGATCATCCCATCCCTGCAGCTTCCACCCCATCCTTAGGGGGGACCATATGTGATCCAGGATGGCCCCTTCCGCAGCTAACCAGGAAGAGGGAAATGGGTCCTGGAACGGGCGGCAGCAAGATCAAGGTGGGGCTAGTGATAGGCCAGCCATGTCCCGTAGTATGGACCCCCTGCCCATGTGGGGCCCTGGGTTGTGGACCCCTCAGACCCTGTGGGACCTCCCTCTGGTGCAGGCCACATTTGATGGAGCGCCAGAGAAAGTGGCTCTATTCCTAAGTCAGGTGATTAGCCATATGGACCTTTATGGCCACCTGTATCCTTCTCAGTGGCCTATGGCTGTTGCAGCTATGGCTGTTCTCATGGGCGAGGCAGCAGATTGGGTAGTTGACCTACATAGTGACCACGCTTGGCTTATTTTTGGAGGCTTTGCGCAGCCGTTTTGAGGATGAAACCTGAACTCAAATAACCGAACTAGTAGCCCTGAAACAACGCGGAAGGCCAGCTAAAGACTATGTGAAGGAATTCCAGAAACTAGCCGGGAGGCTACATTCGTGGCCAGAGAGACTTCTTATACACCAGTTCCAAATGGGCCTTGATAGAGACATTAGACAGGTGTGTGTATACCGGGGATTAGTGCCTCATTTAGCAGAGTAGTATAAGGCGGTGGTGGAATTAGACATTGGGTTATGAGTTTAGGACATGCACTGTGAGTCAGAGCCATACAAAACGAGCGGGGTTGCGACAGTTCACCGACCGAAACACAGTAAGACCATTCCTGGCCCCTGGGCCTGGGAGCATTGACTAGGCTAAAAGGCCGTTCCGCTATTACCGTTGCAACCAGAAGGGACACAGGGCGGCTGAGTACCCCCTGCCACCACTTCGTATTTCTACTCCAAGGGCGCAGGGCTCTAGCAGTATGCCAAAGGACCGATCCTCGAGAACCCCAGAACGTTCCAGAGTTGCAACCCAGACCTCCATGATAGATACAATTATATGCACTGATGTTGGAGGCACTTCTGGGACAGCCCATGTTCCTGAGACCACCGGGATCAGTGATGAAGAAGAGGAGGTCCAAGATCCCATGGTAAGTGACCCTATACATCCATTCCTAATCCCGAAAACCCTTAAACACCCATGTACGGGAAAAGAAAGCAATCAAGGAGTGTTAATAGACCCTGGTTGCACTCGGTGTCTTATCAATCATTCGATAGTGGAGGAGTTGGGGCTACGCATCGTCAAGTTACGAAAACCCATAACTTTTGAACAAATGGATGGGTCGACCTTGGGGGGTAAACCAGCCATCCATGTGACTGAGCCAGTTGTTCTAAAAGTAGGAGAAGACTGGGAACGTATCCGGTTCGTGGTAATAACTCAGATGATCGAACTGGTAATTCTCGGTCTTGTGTGCCTTGACAAGTGGGAGCCAACCATCTGGTGGGAAGGCAGCTTTCGTAGATTGAGACTGCTGGTGGGACTAGAACCATGTGTTGTGCTCCAACATAGTGATTGTGTCAGCTTCCTCTGGAACCACCTGTGCTCCGCTGAACAAACACCACACGCACACACTCAAAAGGTGAAGCTATCCGGTTTAATCGTAGCTTATACGGTGGTCATACAGTAAGCGCTGAAGTTCTTTGATGACAAACAAAGTCAGAGATGCCTGATTCCTCCACTTATCCGGCTTTATAGAACGCCCCCAAGCGCCCCGCCCATGCTCACTTGTACATTTAAAGTAACCGCGCTATTTACTCATTCGAGTTTGCTGTGGATCGCCAGTTACTTCCGGATCTTGCTGTCCCTCATATTGAATGGCGTTTGCTTCCTTTAACATCATTTTATTGACCCTGTCCCCAGATTCCCATACCGTCCACCACCTGATATCACCATGCCTTGCTAAATGCTACAACACCCCCCTTCACCATGTCTCTGTTCTTCTGGCTTGTCACAGTCCCCGGGATCATGTGTCGAGGGAATGGCTGACACTTGACATGCGCCCCCCCCCACCAGGTTTCTTCCTGTAGGAACATAAAAACATTTGGTTATTCTTATTAAGTGGGAAAGTGTCCACCTGGTTTGTTTGGATATGTTTCATGAAATTGTTTTAGTAATCGTGGAGCATCTATATCTTTCGTTTTCACCCATGTTGCTTCTGATATAGGATATCTCTTCCAATGTACTAAATACCTGAGCTTCCCATGATATATCTTAGAATCGAGGATCTTTTTAATTTCGTATGAGCTTCCTACCACGGGTCGTGGATGTGTTCCTGTCTTTCTTATTTTTGCTGCTGGCTTTAGGAGACTACTGTGGAATACTGGGTGTATTCTTTTCAGTAAGGGGAGTAGTTGTAAGAATACCGTTACGGGATTTATTATTTTGGTGATGGTAAAGGGACCTATATACTTTGGACCTAATTTTTTACTGGGCATATGCAGATTGATATATTTTGTGGACAAATATACCTTTTCTCCTATTTTGAAGGGTAGGTTATCTCGTCTCCATTTGTTTACTTGGTTTTGTACATTTCAGAAGCTTTTTCTAATGCATTTTCTTTTTAATTGAAAAAGTTTTTCAAATACAAATTTTTCCCCCCTCTTCCCCCCCAACCCCCCCTCACCCTCCCCGCCCCCCATGGCTTCTCCAAGATGAAATCCAGATTAATATCACATTATATAATACTTTACCACCTTTATACACCACCCCCTATGTGCTATACATTTCTTCCTAACATTATTATTATATCCCCTGTATACTATACATTTAACAGCATTCGGCTAAAAACTATATAATAGATTCTAATTTGGCATTTATTCTACTCATAATCTACCCATTTCCTCCACCTGGATACTTATATTTCTTTTAAATATATTAATATCTAAACATAACATCACTTTTCCTAAACTAAGCAATCAGTAACCTAACCTATCCCCTTGTACCATATCAATTTTATATCACCCACTTTCCTACAGGTCTACCATACATAATATATTTAATATCTTTATTCTTCTGCCCATATCACTAAAAGATATTTCCATAAAACCCTCAAATGACTTTAAATTTGTATTCCATATAGTATCTTCTAATGTCTTAGAATGTCTTTCAACTAAATTGTTAATTCCATCAACCATGTTAGGGTAACATCAAGTCCTGCTTCCAACAGTGTATTCAGTATCTTCAATTACCATCTGCCCCCATCATTAATAAGTATTTCTGTATATAACCCCCCGCCCCGAGTGACTTTATATTTTTATTCCATATGGTATCTTCTGTAATGTCTTTTGTCTAGATTATTAATTCCAACAACCACGTTAGGGTAACAGCCAGATCATCTGCATGCCCCAATTCCATAGTTCTCTTGCCTTATAGCTCAACATATACATAATCCATTTTTCAGAGAGTCCAAAATAGAAAGTTCCAGTCCACTCAATCACAGGCCATCTTCCACATCCCAAAAACATCAGCACTGCAGAGATCTGTTATTCTTCTCAAAATAGTATACGTCTGTAATTTGCCTCAGTTATATTTTCATGTATCAGCCTTCTATAAATCCCGCTTATTATATTTAATCATCTCTTAAATAACTGGCATTAATCTGTTGGCTAAAAAAGAATTGTTTAGTTTAAAAATTTTTAGTTTTGTAGAACCTGCTTCTTCTTTTCTTAACTTGTTGTGGTTTAGATCTCCACCCTGGTTGCCTTTCTAGGACTTGTATATCAGCTGATTGAATTACATGCTGGTCTTTAACTTGATAAGACATCAAATCGAGATCCAAAGCCGCCTCTTTTATATTTATAGGTGATCCAGCTATAGCCTCTGAAGGAGAATCCAAAAGTGGCTCATCCAAAAAGCCCTCTATAACTTGTTGTTTTTCCATTACCTCCATCTCCATCTGCTTAACCTGAGTTTCAATCTCTTGTTCATTTTGCTTTTCTTTATCCACCTCCTGTATTCCTGACACTGATGACATACGTGGAGATGTTGGGCCCATTTTAAAAACCTTGTAGTAAAATTCTTCCTCTTTTTCAACAGTGTTTAATTGATATCTTTCTCCTTGATATCTCAATATTATACCAACTGGAGCATCCAACCTAAATGGGATGTTTTGTTTCTTTAGCTCAGTCACCAAAAATCCAAAGTCCTTTCTATCTTTTAACATCTTGGACGGCAGCTCTTTATATATCCAGATCTTCATTCCATTCATTTCTAGAGTGGAGTTAAAAGACTTTTGCACAATATCATTTCTTATTCCTTTATCAGTAAAATAAATCACCACATCTCTAGGCAATTGTCTTTGCTTTGCCACCCAAGAATTTATTCTGTAGACCTTATCAATCTTACAGAATACCTCTTCAAAACTAACCTTTAAAATCACAGCCAGAACTTCAGCAGACATCTTTCTCAAGTCCTCTCTGTTATTTTCCTGTATTCCCCTCATTCTGATCGCAAATTCCATGGATTTGAATTGCATCATTGTAACTTCATTTTCAATCCTTTACTTTATATTATCTACATTGTAAGTCTTGTGATCAGCTTCCTTCATTTTAGACTCTACTTCTGAGCTATTTTCTTGAATCATTGTCAAATCATTTTCAATTCTTTGTATTTTATTATCCAGATTATAAATCTTATAATCAGCTTCCTTCATTTTAGACTCTATTTCTAAATTGATATCTTTATCCATCTTTAGAATTACTTCTGAAAAGCTTTTCAAAGCTGTTACAACATAGCGCTTCAGGTTATCATACTTTTGTTGAACCAACTCTTTAATTTCCTGTCTAAATTTTTCAAGATTCTGGTTCATAATCTCATCATGTCTTGCCAACTCCTCCACAACAAATTCCTTTAAATCTTTAAAACCATCCTTCTGCATCTGCGAGCTCAAAAATTGCTCTTGTGATTTATAAATGGGGGAGCCCCCCCCACATCTTGGTTGTCTGGCTTTGTCAGTTTTAACGCTATCCTGCCATGCAAACAGACTCTTTTTAAAGAAAAAGTCTTCTCTCCACACAATATCAATATCAGGTCTCTAAGAAGGAAGAAGCATAAAACAGAAATTTTTCTCTTCTCTTCTAGCCAGCGCTATTGCTTCAAATACTTTGTAGCATATTAAACCATTCAAACGGAAAGACTTTCGCTTTCAGCTTTCTTCTCAAGCCTCAGCCAGCCGCCATTTTAAACTTTTTTTTCCCCTTTCACTCTTTCTTCATTCTTAAAATCAATCATAGGGTTGTTACAAATACTTGCAATTTAGAGTCCCAAATTTGGATTTCATCCTGCTTATTCAAGCAATCTGTTAGTTTTCACTGATTAGGTTGGTCACATTGTCTAGCTCTGCAAAGCTCAGAGTTTCCCCAAAGCCCGGAGCAGCGGCGAGCTGGATAGGGAGCCTCATCCTGCTTCCTCCCCAAGAGTAAAAAAAAAACTCTGGGGACTTCACAGAGGGCTCTACCTGTTCTTGCCAGCTCTCCTCACATTTCCTTAAAGAAACGGAATTTTTCGAGCCGCCTCTCAACTGTAAAGGCGGCTCTTTACGGGAGGCAGGGGTGGCGGTCCCAAAAGACCGTCTAGCGATGATGGAAGCCAAACCGGAAGCCTTTCTAATGCATTTTTGATGTGTGGCCAACTCTGTTTAACCTTCTCTGTCCATTCCTTTGGACTATGGGAACTAGTCATTTGTACATCTAGATCGGGGATGGCCGGGAATTCTTTTCCAGAAACTACTAGGAAAGGTGTATAACCTGTACTGCTGTGCACGGTGTTATTATATGCTGATTCTGCGAAAGGTAAGAGTTCGTACCAATCTGTTTGTTGGTATGACACATAGGAACATAGATACCTTTCTACCATGGCATTGGCTCTTTCAGCAGCTCTGTTGGTATTTGGGTGGAATGCAGAACTCAGTCCCTGTTCTGTTCCTAGTTGTCCTAAGAAATGTCTCCAGAACCGGGCGGTAAATTGGGGACCTCTGTCTGAGATTATATGTTTGGGTGTGCCATGAAGTCGATATACAAATAGTTTCGCTAGACACCGTGCAGACAGTAGCCCTTTACAGGGGACAAAATGCGCCTGTTTGGAAAACAGGTCAATAATAGTCCATATTACATTGTATCCTTTGCTGGGAGGCAACTCGACTATGAAATCCATGGCTATATCTTCCCAAGGCCTCTGTGGTTCAGCCATGGACTGTAATAAACCAGACGGTTTCCCTGCAAAGGTTTAGCTCTTATACATACGGGACAGCCTTGTACATATGTCTCTACCTGTTTTCGCATATGTGGCCACCAGAACTGTCTCCTCACTAGATGCAACGTTTTCACGAAACCGAAATGCCCTGCTGTTTTTACATCGTGGCATTGTCGTAACATCTTATCTCTCAACCCTTCGGGGATATATAATTTATCTCCTTTCCACATTAGTCCTCCTTTCTGTGTCACTATCTGGGGATTGGTCTTCAACCAACTGTCTGTCACTAATTTTCTCCTCAACTCCACTACCCAGGTTGTGGAGAGCGGGAATACGTACCTTCCTTGCTTTCCTGACTGTTTATAAGGTATTAAAGCTTGTGTTATCTCCTCTTTTTGGCTCTCAAATTGCGGCATGTGCGATAGGGTATCAGCTAAATAGTTCTTTCCCCCTGGTATTGCTTTCAGCTTGATGGTAAATCTGCAGAAATATTGCGCCCAATGTGCCTGTTTCGGGGACAGTTTACAAGGCGATTGAAGTGCCGCTAAATTCTTGTGGTCCGTCCATACCTCGGATTCTACCTTAGTCCCTTCTAACAAATGCCTCCACGTTTGCAAGGCCCGATGTCAGTGTTCCAATTTATGATCTCCTGACATGAATGAGAGAGGGAGAAGCTTTGCTTTAGTGCTGAGATGAACTTTTACCTAGTTTCCTGCTCTTTAGTAGATAGCGTTACCTGGGTGATAGAGGGAGGGGGGAATTCCTGTGAACAGAAAGTGCTTGGGACGGAGAGATGGATCTGCACGATGGCCAATCAGACATTGGGGTTGAAGAATGGAAAGGGAGGGTTTTGGAAGGAGGTGCCAGTTTTGGCTGCACAAAGAGTTCAGGGATGTCGTTCTCTCTATTCTTAAATAAAGAAAAGATTCATCAGAGACCTTGCGTTTGAGAATGAAGTTTATTTAAGATAGCAACGAAACCTGATACCCATTTTATGGCATATGCCTCTTTTTCCCAAATCGTCCAATTTCGTTCCATATCGGTTAGTTTTTGGGAGGTGTAGGCGCATGGTTAAAGAACCCCATGTTCATTTCTTTGTAGGAGAACACCCCCCACTGCCACATCACTTGCATCCACCTGTATTACAAAGGGTTTCGATGTGTTAGGATGTCTTAGTATGGGTTCATTAGTGAATAGGGTTTTCAACGTGTCAAATGCACGTTCAGATGATATTGTCCAATTGATCTTTTGTTGTGGGTTGCCTTTCCCAACTGCAGTTTTTCTCGTCTTTAAGACATCAGTCAACAGTAAGGCCACCTTAGCAAATGAGGGGATAAATCTCCTATAAAAATTTGCAAAGCCCAGAAAGCTTTGTAACTGTTTTCGGGTCTTTGGAGCCTGCCATTCCAACACTGTCTTAACCTTATTCGGGTCCATTTCAATCCCTTTTCCTGAAATCCTAAACCCCAAGTAATCTATCTCTGTCTTGTGAAATTCGCATTTCGATAGCTTTACATACAACTGAGCCTTCAACAACTTCACTAATATCTGCCGTACAAGACTAACATGTTCTTCTAGGGTATTGGAGTATATCAGAATATCGTCTAAATATACTAGAATTCTCCGATACAGGTAGTCATAGAGTATACTATTGATAAACTGCATAAAAACTGCAGGGGCCCCCTGTAGACCAAACGGCATGACCCGGAATTTATAACTGCCCAAAGGACAGTTAAATGTGGTCTTCCATTCATCACCCACTTTTACCCGAACCCTGTAATACGCTTCTCGGAGGTCCAACTTAGTAAAGATCTTCCCTGTTGTGAGGGTGGAAAGCAAATCTGTTATAAGGGGTAAGGGGTAGAGGGGTTCCATACAGACAGCGTTTAATCCCCGAAAGTCAACACACATCTTAACCCTCCATCTTTCTTCTCCTTAAACAGAACTGGCACTGCTATATGTGCACGACTGGGCGAGATAAAACCCCTGGCTAGGTTCTGGTTTATATAACGTCGTAATTCCTCTAATTCAAGGGGAGTCATGGAATACATGCGGGGTTTAGGTAGACTAACACCTGGTTTCAACAGTCTCTAGGATGGTGGGGTGGAAGGGCCTCACATTCCTTCTCGCTAAACACATGCCATAGATCTCTGTATACGTGTGGGACTTTTTCTAGACAGGGCATCTCCCTTCCAGTCACTCCTACATCTCTACTGTCTTCAGGTGGATCAGGGCCTACTGCCAAGTATAATTTGCGAAAAAACCCTTCCCACCAAATGGTAGGTTTCCACTTATCTAACCATGATAGGCCTAGAATGATGGGTTCAATCATTTTTTCTACAACCATGAATCGTACTACTTCCTGATGATTTCCGATCTCAAGTGTCACTGGCTCTGTTACATGGGTAGCCGGTTGTCCTCCTAGCATTGAGCCATCCATTTGCTCAAAGTAAATAGGTTTCTGTAACTTCACTACACGAAGACCAAGACTGTCCGCTATCGACCTTCGTAAAAGATAACAGGTGCAACCGGTATCTACTAAGGCCCCTTGCCATTCCAGTCTACCTGACCCAGGGTGTTTTAGTATCACCTGGATAATGAAAGGTCGGACAGGATCACATACCATAGGATCCGTGTGTTCCGTTTCTTCCTCAATGATCCCCTCCTCCGTCGGCATTCAGATAACGTCAGGAGAGCCACCATTGCCATCACGACCATTGGCCTCGCCACCTCTTGTTTGAGCTGCGAAACGAGAGCGCTCCGATAGTCTGGAATGGAAACTCGCCCGCCTACCGGAACCTGATGCCTGGACATCTGGAGTCCGGAGAGGCGGGAGTGGGCAATCAAGCGCCCTGTGGCCCTCCTGGTCACAACGGTAACATCAGAATGGTCTTCGTGAGTTGATACCACCTTTTACTCCTATAGGCATATATGTTCGAATGCCTCCCTGCCCTGTTGGCGGCTTCTCCAACACCTTCCGTGGTGGGGCCACAGTGTCACTTCGCATCCGGAACTCCTTCAGGCCTACGTCCAATTCGACAGCTGCTTTATACCAGGCTGTTATGTATACCAAGGCCCCTATAAACGCAGGCCTGATGTAGGGCTCTATCCAGCCCCTTATGGAAATGGTGCACTAATAAACGTTCGGGTCAGCCCCTTAACCGATTAGCCAAGGTATGTAATTCCTTTACATAGTCTTTAGCCGCTTGTCCATTTTGTTTTAATGAAACTAGATCGCTCTCGAAAACAGCCTGGGTGCTGGCATCATCCTCAAACCGACTCCGTAATGCTTCCAGGAACAGTCCCAAATCTGCCAGTTCTCGAGCGTGCATGGTGTGTAAACTGGCCACCCAATCAGCTGCCTCACCCGTCAAAACCGTCGTAACCACTACTACCCTGGCCCACTGAGAGGAATAATAGTGTCCGTAGGCATCCATGTAGCTGATCACCTGGCTTAGAAAGAGGGCTACACGGTCCGGATTCCCATCGAATGTGGCTTGTAAGGGAGAGAGGCCCCATGGTATTTGCTGTACCCAAGGCCCTGGGATCCATGCAGGCACTGGATCCCGTTCACGCCTGGACCGCTCTCCACCCCAAGGGGTTCTTCATTCCCGTGAGCGGGACCATCCAGCAGCAGGCTCACCTCCTGGTCCTCACGATGCCCCTGACTGTGTGGCTGTCGTCGTGTACCATGTAAACCCTCGCTTGACGAGGAACCCCCCCCCCCCCGGGGAGCAGGGTCTTCATCCCTTCCGCCCCTGTATCTACTACAGTCTACTCACAGCTTTGGACTGGCCAAACGCACTCTGGATTCGGACATTCCGTCCATTGACGCTCCCACCCCACTCTGCCATGTATTCGACTGGTCTGCCCCAGGCGCCCAAGGCTGCCAAGAGGGGGCATTCCGGAAGCTAGCTTCCCCAAACCTCTCCCTCAACATATCCATGGTGGTTACACCGGGGCCGGAGGAATAACTCCAGTCCCCCTCTTCCTCCTCCTCTGTCCATCGCCTTTCCTGCCACCCTTGGAATTGAGGGGCTAGAGGGGGGGTAGCTGACGTCTGAAACCCCAACTTCCCTAGTATAGCGGTACTTTGCCACCAATTCCCAGATGGTTTTCGAGCAGCTTCAGTCCCCAATGAATCCTGTCTTTCCTGGTTGTCTTCTGGTGGGGGCGGTGACACCACTCGCTGTTTGGGGCGTACCACTGGCTTTCGCAATGCTCCTCTGTCTCCACGTTCTCCTCCACCTCCGCCTCCAGTTCCGTCCCCAAGTCCAACACCGTGGCATCATCCGTCATGCCCTCTGCCATCGCAGCTGCTCGCAGTCCTCAGTACAAAAGAATAAAGCATCTCTGACTTTCTGTCAGCTTCCTCTGGAACCACCTGCACTTCGCCGAACAAACACCACACGCACACACTCAAAAGGTGAAGCTATCCAGTTTAATCGTAGCTTACACAGTGGTCATATAGTAAGCGCTGAAGTTCTTTGATGACAAACAAAGTCGGAGATGCCTGATTCCTCCACTTATCTGGCTTTATAGAACGCCCCCAAGTGCCCCGCCCATGCTCACTTGTACATTTAAAGTAACTGTGCTATTTACTCATTCGGGTTTGCTGTGGATCGCCAGTTACTTCCAGATCTCGCTGTCCCTCATATTGAATAGTGTTTGCTTCCTTTAACACCGTTTTATTGACCCTGTCCCCAGATTCCCATACCGTCCATCACCTGATATCACCGTGCCTTGCTAAATGCTACAACACCCCCCTTCACCGTGTCTCTGTTCTTCTGGCTTGTCACAGTCCCCGGGATCATGTGTCGAGGGAATGGCTGACACTCGACAGATTGGGGAGTAGAAAGAACATTACCAGCAGCCAAATGCCATTATCCTGATGTATACAAGAATCTAGCACAAGTATTCAGTGAAGATGAATGTGAGGTCTTAGCACCGCACCGTGACACTGATTGCGCCATTGCATTGGTACCGGGAGCTAAATTACCAAAACCCCGTATGTACTCTATGACCCCAAGAGAACTTATGGAGTAGAGGAACTACATTGATAAAAACCTAGCCAGGGGATTTATCCGACCGAGTAGGTCACATATGGCAGCTCCAGTGCTTTTCCAAGAGAAGAAAGATGGAGGTCTATGTTTGTGTGTCAATTACTGGGGCCTTAATGCTGTGTGTATCGAACCCTTATATCCCCTGTCTCTGATAACTGATCTGTTAACGACCCTAGCAACTGGTAAGATCTTCATGAAGCTGGATCTACATGAGGCTTACTACCGGGTGCATATCTGCCCAGGGGATGAATGAAGACCACATTCAACTGTCCCCTGGGGAGTTATCAATTTCAGGTGATGCCATTTGGACTGCAAGGTGCCCCGGCCGTCTTCATGCAACTTATCAATGGGGTTTTGCATGAACATTTATATAGAGGATTTTTTGTACACCTTGACGATATCCTGATTTACACAAACACTCTAGAAGAACACACCCAATTGGTCAGGCAGGTGCTGACCAAACTGTTAGAGGCACGTCTCTTTGTAAAGATCTCAAAATGCGAATTTCATCGCACGGAAATAGATTATCTCGGGTTCTGGATAACCGGAGAAGGGATACAAATGGATCCAAAAAAGGTCGAGGCAGTCCTGGAATGGCAAGCACGAAAGACTAGGAAACAATTGCAAAGTTTCCTTGGTTTCACCAATTTTTACAGGCATTTCATCCCTTCATTTGCTAAAACGGCCTTGCCATTGACAGATCTGTTACGCACGAAAACTCTGTCCATCACTAAGCCTAAACCAGGACAAGTACTGAATTGGACCCCTGTATGCCAGAAGGCTTTTGAACACCTCAAAGAGCTATTTGCTAGAAAGCCTGTTCTCAAACACCCAGATATGTCAAAGCCTTTTGTCATACAAGCTGATGCTAGTGATGTAGCTATCGGAGCAGTGTTATTGCAACAGGATACAAACAACAACCTACAGCCGTGTGCGTATACATCACGCAAATTCACGTCGACCGAAAGAAACTGGGCTGTTTGGGAAAAGGAGGCATTTGCTGTAAAATGGGTGCTACAGACCTGGTGACACCTCTTAGAGGGCAGTGAAAACCCTTTTGAGGTCTGGACAGACCATAAGAATTTGGAAGCACTCCAAACACCTCATAAACTGTCTCCCAATCAGGTTAGATGGGCACAATATTTCCAGCGCTTTTGTTTCCTTCTCAAATATGTGCTGGCAGGGAAAATATTCTTGGCTGATGCCCTGTCCCGTATGCCTCAATACAACAGTAGACGGGACGAGGTGCTGCAGGCCTTAATGCCACTCACACAAACGGGAACACGAGCTGTAGAGAGACAACCAAAACAGGAATGGATAATGACCTTAAAGAAGGAATTGGCGTCTGATGCATGGTTGATAACCAATCAATCATCGGTGACCCACCGGGCGGGACTGGCATGGCGGGGGGATAGGCTGTACATTCCTGCATCATTAAGATCCAAAATACTAAAACAATGCCATGATGTTAAGACAGCAGGACATTTTGGGTTCTTGAAGACATTACACCTTACCAGATGGCAATTCTGGTGGCCCAAAATGCGTACAGAAATTGAAGAATACGTTCGTAGGTGTCATGTCTGTGCAACCTCCAAACCCAGACCAGGAAAACCACTAGGGCTGTTACAATCGGTGGCTGAGCCCAGTAGGCCATGGGCCGAGGTTGCCATGGATTTTATAGTAGACTTACCAGACAGTAGACAACATACAGTGATATGGACCTGTTTTCTAAGCAGGCCCATTTCATTCCATGCAAGGGGTTACCTTGAGCATAATGCCTAGCAAAACTCTTTATTTACCATATCTACAGATTACATGGAGTGCCCAAACGGATTATATCAGATAGAGAGGTACAACTTACGGCCAAATTCTGGAGGGGGTTCCTCTGCTGCATCGGGTCGACACAGGGGTTAAGTTCTGCTTACCATCCTAGCACAAATAGAGCTGTTGAATGGGCCAACACGATGGTAGAATGCTATCTGCGCTCCTACATATCATATCAACAAAAGGACTGGTCTGACCTCTTACCGTTTGCAGAAACAGCATACAATAATTCAGTCCACCGTAGTACAGGGTATATCCCATTTAAAATAGTGACTGGCCATCTCCGACCTGGAAGTCCAGAAACCAGAAACTACCACACCCTCCGATTGGTCAGATAGCATACAGAAGGTCTGGCCCCATGTGAAAAAGGGTTAGAAAAGGCATCAGACGAATATAAACATCAAGCAAATAAAAAGAGGGAAGAATGCCCACCATTCCAGATAGGGGACCAGGTATATTTATCTACAAAATACCTCCGGTTACGGGTGCCTAGTAGAAAACTGGGTCCCAAATATACCGGCCCTTTTACCATAACGAAAATAATAAATCCAGTGACAGTGATATTGAAACTACCTCCTTTACTGGGTAAAGTACATCCAATATTCCATTCTAGCCTACTAAAACCAGCCACAATACCATGAGACCCACATATCTATCCAGGATCTATAGCAGGTACACATTATGAAATAAAGGACATTATTGATTCTAGATATCATAGAGGAAAACTCCAATACCTAGTCCAGTGGGCAGGGTATCCAGACGCAGATGCGTCCTGGGTACAAGTAGGAGATATCAAAACATCGAAACTGTTACAAAAATTCCACAAAGTCTATCCTCAAAAACCACGATGTGTAACTACACGCTAACCTCTTCCTTTTCTTCTTCAGAGGCAGACACCTGGTGGGGGGGCGCCTGTCGAGCGTCAAGCAACCCTCGACACCAAGCCATCCAAATCAAATGATACCCTGGATGAGGGGTGGAGGGGAACGGATGGCACGGGTGACGGTGGTGGGGTTAGGAACCATGGATAGGAGTTACTGATCACTGGTGACGGGTATAGCAGGGTCGTGTGGAGATATTGTGGATCGGATGAGAAACGACCAAAGGATGATAGTGACACCGAAAGGGAAAGCACCAGGTCCGGATGGATTTCCAGCGGAACTATATAAGACATTTCAAGAGGTGTTAAGCAATGTAATGCTGGAACTATTTAATGAACTTTTATTGAAAGCTAAAATGCCAGATTCGTGGCTAGAAGCCTATGTTATACTTATACCTAAAAAGATTCAGATTTGCAATTAATAAAAAATTATAGGCCGATTTCATTATTAAATGTGATTATAAGATTTTTGCTTCAATAATAGTGAACAGACTGAAGAAACTATTAAATGAATTTATTCATATGGACCAAAATGGGTTTTTACCTAAAAGGCAAATTAGAGACAATATGAGGATAATTTTGAACACTTTGGAGTATTATGAGATACATTCAGAAAAACAAATGGTGATCATATTCCTAGATGCACAGAAAGCTTTTGACAATGTGAACTGGCAGTTTATGATAAAGCAATTACAGATAATAGACTTTGGGGGAAAGCTTAATGAACATTATAAAAACAATATATAATAAACAATTAGCCAAGATAATGATGAATGGAGATATGACAGAAAAAGTTAATATAACAAAAGGAACAAGACAAGGATACCATTATCCCCACTGTTATTTGTATTGACTTTAGAAGTGCTAAACAGAAATATAAGAAGGAATGAAGAAATAAAACGGATGAAAATTTAAAAAGAGGAATACAAACTACAAGCTTTTGCAAATGATTTAGTATTTATTCTTGAGGAACATCAAAAGACAGGACCGAAATTATTAGAACAAATAGAGGAATATGACGAAGTGGCAAGTTTAAGAATAAACAAAGAAAAAACAAAAATATTACAGAAAAACAAAAAAGAGAAGTAAAGGAGAAATTAGATATACAAATTGTGAAAAAACTGAGATATCTAGGAATACAACTAACTTCAAGATGTGCAACGATAAAAGAGGTCAATTATTATAACATAAAAAAACAAATTGAGAAAGATCTGGAAAAATTGAAAACTTTGCAACTATCACTTATGGGAAAGTTTGCAATAATCAAGATGAATATACTACTGAGACTAATGTTTTTATTCCAAACAATTCCAATAAGAATTGAAAAGACCTATTTTCAACACCTTAATAAAATAATGTGGAAGTTTACTGTATATGGCAGGGGGAAAAGGCAAGAATTAATATAAAGATGTTACAAGATGTAAGAATAAGGGGAGGATTTGGACTGCCGAACTGGGAATTATACTATCAGGCAGCAACACTGACTTGGATGAAAGAATGGATAGAATTAAGAAATACAAGATTATTAACTTTGGAAGGACATGGTTTACAACTGAGATGGCATGCTTTTTTATGGTATGGTAGAAGTAAGATACATATGTATTTTCATAGACATTATGTAAGAAATGCATTGTTATTAGTATGGGAGAAGATCAGGGATAAATGGCAACAGTTATGGGAAAGGAACTATAAATTAACAATGTCGACTGCATATAAAGAGAATCAATATAAAATGTTTTACAGATGGCATATGTCTCCTGAAAAATTGGCAAAAATGTTTAAAGATAAATCAGCTAAATGTTGAAAATGCCACCAAATACCAGGATCTTATTATCATATGTAGTAGATTTGCCCAGAAGCTAAAGATTATTGGAGCAGAATTAAGACATGGATAGAAGAAATGACTCAACAACATATTGATTTAAAACCTGAGTTGTTCCTACTGGGTATCCTACCAGAGAAAATAAGTAAAGAAAATATATATTTGATTATACATATAATAACTGCAGCAAGAATAGTATTTGCACAAAGATGGAAAGCAGAGAAAATCCTTTTAGAAGGGGAAGTAATTAGAAAAATTTTGGACTGTGCAGAAATGAACAGATTAATCTTAATGATTAAAGAGAAAGAGGATATAGAATATTTTAAGATATGGGGGAAATTTTATGATTAGATAGAAAAGAGATATAGATAAAGAATTTGATAAGCAAATAGGAGAAAGCTACATTAAATATATCTTTGGGGGAAATAGAGAAATGGGATGTATTAAGGAAGAAATAAGAAGAGGAGGAGTAACAAAAAGAATAAGAAGTCACCGAAGAAACAGCGAGATGACACATGGAAGTATTATGATGTATTATAATACATGATGTATTATATGTTTGTTTGCTTTAAAAATAAATAAATAACTTTTTATTAAAAAAATGGTGAGAGAACACCTGTCTGATTTTGATGAATATAAATCACCAGGACATGATGGATTACATCCCAGAGTTCTAAAGGAGCTGGCAAAGTCAACCCAGAGCCACTGTACCATATCTTTCAAAAATCCTGGAGTACTGGGGAACTACCAGAGGACTGGAAAAGAGCTGATATGATTCCCATCTTCAAAAAAAAGGGGGGGAAACAGATCCAGGAAATGACAGAACAATCAGCCTAACATTAATACCTGGGAAGATACTTGAAAATATAATAACAAAACAGATCTGTGAATATCTAAAAATAAATACATTTATAACAAGTAGCCAGCTTGCGTTTGTTAAAAACAGATCATGCCAAACCAATTTATTTCATTATTTGACATAGTGACTAAATTAGTAGACCAGAAAAATGCTGTGGACATAGTATACTTAGACTTCAGCAAAGCACTCAACAAAGTAGACCACAACCTACTTGGTAAGCTAGAAAAAAGTGGAATAGATAGCATCACCACCAGATGGATTTGAACTGGCTGATAAACTGTATTCAACGAATAGTCCTTAATGGTACTACATCTACATGGAGGGAAGTAAGCAATGGGATTCCACAAGGTTCCATCTTAGACCCAGTACTCTTCAATATCTTGATGAAGTAATAGAAGGAGAACTCATCAAATTTGCAGATGATACTAAACTGGAAGGAATAGCCAAAACCCTAGATGAAAAGCTCAAGATCCATATGGATCTTGACAGACATGAACACTGGGCCTTATCTAACAAAATGAAATTCAATATAGAGAAAAGTAAAATCTTACACCTAGGCAAGAAAAATTAAAAGTGCACATATAGATTGGGTGAAACCAGGCTTAATAGCAGTAACTGTGAGAGGGATTTTGAAGTCTAAGTGGACAATCAATTCAATATGAGCCAGCACTCTGTAACGGAAGCAAAAAATGCCAATGCACTCCTAATTTGCATTAACAGAGGGATTCAATCAAGATCACACGAGGTACTAATACCACCGTATAAAACCTTAGTAAGATAAATACTTACTAAAATACTGCATCTTGTTTTGATTACCACACTATACAAAAAGATGTTGAGACTAGAAAGAGTGCAGAGAAGAGCAACAAAGATGATTAGGAAACTGGAGGCTAAAACTTATGAAGAATGGTTGCAAGGAACTAGGAATGGCTAGTCTAGTGAAGAGAATAACCAGGGTTCACATGATAGCAGTATTCCAATATTTGAGGGACTATCACAGAGAGGAGACAGTCAACCTGTTTCCCAAAGCACCTAGAGGCCAGACAAGGAATAATGGATGGAAACTGACCAAGGAGAAATTCAACCTAGAAACAAGGAGAAATTTTCTGACATTGAGAACAATCAACCAATGGAACAGCTTGCCTTCGGAAGTTGTGAGAGCTTCATCACTGGAGGCTTTCAAGAAGAGATTAAACTGCCATTTGTCAGAAATGGTGTAGGGTCTCCTGCTTGAGCAAGGGGTTGGACTAGATGACCTACAAGGTCGCTCTGCTCTGCTCTGCTATACTCTATTCTATTCTATTGCATCATATCTTAAGTGTTGTATTAATGTGTAAGGGATCTGATTAAATAGAGAAACCTACAATTGATTGATGAGACTTCCAGCTTCTCCCATAATTTGGTCCTGGATATAGGAAGCTGTTTTAAGATTTATGTAGATAGCATATAGTAATGCTATATTGTTGGTTGAATGTTTTTTAAATCAAATTTAAGCATTAATTGATGGTGCCTTTACCTTCTCTGAAACTGGCCTGCTCTTCTGCTCTCATATTTTCTGGATCCAGACAGTCCTTAAGTTTATTATGGAGATGTTTATCATAAAGTTTGCTGATTATGTTGAGCAGGTTAATTGGCCTGTAATTAGAAGGATTCTTTTTCCCATTTTGAAGGTTGGAATTATAATTGCCAGGCACCATTCCTCAGGGACAAAATTGGTGGTATCAATATAATTTAAAAGTAATGCCAGGATCGGGGCCTACCACACTACATTTTTATGAGTTCAGGGGAATAACATCAGTTCGAGGGGCCTTTGCCCTCATGAGTTTATCAATTCGAAATTTAATCTTAGTCTCAGATAGTAAGGACACTATCTGAAGGGCTTTTCATATATCTTCTGAAAGCATAATTCGCTCTCCCTCTCTCCCTCTCTCCTGCCCTCCCTCTCTCCCTCCCTCCCCCCTCTCTCTCATCAAATTTTAAGCACTCCAATCTTACTCACAATAAAATATTTGTACAATAATGTACATAAAATATTAAAAACAGTTTATAAAATTTAAAAGTGGCAAGTGAATCAAACAGAATGAGATCTCTGGAGACCTGGTGAAATATTAGGTGCCAGAAGACAATGGAGCTTTTTTCCTTCACTGCTTGAGTAGCTTGCTCCCAAGTTTTCCTTGTACTTTTTTTCTTCTTGAAGGCCACCAGATGTTTACAGTTTGTTAAAGGCAAGAAGATATTCAAGTGTCATTATGTTATTATTCATGTCTCATATTTACAAAGGTTATAATTCGAAGTTTTTAGCTTCAACACAATCCTTATCAAACTACGGCTTTAATGAGATTGTAAAACGCTCAACCAAGAAATTAGGATTGCAAGCCACAAAGGGTTCTAGCTTTTGCACTAGAGTTTTATATAGATTCAAAGGATCATGAGTTAGGTTGACGAGCACAATCAACAATGCTTGAGGCTGTCCTGTGACAGTATCCTCTTTGTCTTTTGGTCAAGCTGCAAGATCTATTTCACATGACATCTTCCTTGACCTGATAGAGAGACTAAATGAATAAAAATAACTTCCAGGTGCACCTGCTGAGTGGAAGACAACAGATATAGGCAGAGTAGGAGATGATCATTATCTAGATGGGATAGCATTTTGAAATTCTCCGCATGGAGTAGCAAGTTTGTAATAATTTACATGCAGTCAGATTTCTGCCATAAATGTGAATTAATCTGGATAATCTATTTTGAGAGACCCAGCTAGTGTAAAGAAACTGAGCCTATGTCAAGGCTGAACTGTTTTTGAATGTTTAGGTCTTATTGCTATTCAACTTGCCAAAGAACTGAGGAGAGGGAAAGGGAGAAAGAATGCAGACACTCCAGAGATGGACTGTGAGAGCCAAGATCCCACCAAGGCCACTGATGTAGGTGTCCAACAGAAAAATAAATTGTTCTCAAAGCAAAAGGATGATTCATTATTGGACTAGGTGATCAACCAAGAGTGACAGAAAGAGAGGCTATTGTTTAACTATACAAGCATTGCACAGGAAAAAACCAGAGTTGGTTTTGATTCTTCAGTACTAAAATGGTGTCTCCAATAAAGTTTTGCTTTTGGGATTTGAAGTTCCTGAGAGTGTTTACTTTTCTTGGGTTCACTAGTCAGACTATTGACCATTTATCATTTCTTTAATGCAAAGTCCAGCAGAGCTTGATCTCTTATCTTTGGAGAGATTCAAAAAAATGATGCAAGCTGAGTTGAAGTCCTGAGTACTGGTGAAATTTAGTGTAGAGTATATGATCATTAGAGCCCAACTCAGCATTAAGTCATATTTCAGTTGCAGTTAGCATTTGGGTATTCCAGAAAAAAGTTGCCAACGTGTTCTAGCTCCCAATAAAGGAAAATGTTTGTATCTCAGGGCTAAAATGACAGGTACTTGGTGCTCTCTGAACTTGGATGTTTTCATTATCCAAACATCATCAATGCTAGTAATTGATCAAATACTCTCTGCGCATGCCCCAACATGGCGGTGCCGGCCTGAGTTGCTGTCAGGATGGGCAGCATTTTTGGTGTTTCGGGGTCTCCTAGGGCTGTCAGGACCATTGGCAGCCCCACCCCTGCCTAGGAGAGTTTCCCTTCAACCTGTCGAGGGCTTTTTCGCCCTCTGAAATGCCTGAGGAGAGGGGAAGGCAAAGAAGAATGCCGCGGGAGGCTGCAGGACACCGCGAGGCGCCGTGCGAGGAGGATTAGGGAAACTGGCCTGTAGCGATGCCGGCTTCTTTCCTGCTCGCTGGTCGGCAGCTGTCAGAACAGTGGTGACAACGTGGTGGTACCAATGGTGCCGACGGTGGACTGAGGGTGGTCTGGCACTGGCGGTAGAGTTGCGGAGTTGCGGTGGCAATGGCGGCTGCTGCGCAGCGATTGGGAGGGGATGATAGCTGGATGAAGATGGCTGTGAAAATGGGTGAGGTGGATGTTGCTGGACATTGGACGCTGGCGGAGAGGCAAAATGGAGGTCGCCAACAGAGGCATGACATGGCTGAAACGATGAGAGGGGATAGATGGAAAGATCTGGGGTTGGAGAGTCCGGTGGATGGCTCTGGGATGGGGCCTCCATGGGTGGCCTCTCCTACCCCCACTCCCCCTCTTTCTGGCCCTGTTATCGGCCTGGGGGTCAGCCTTCCTCCCCCCTCACCCTCCCCTCTCCCTTTTGTGTACATCTATCCTACTACAGAACTACGGAACTACTGGGCAGCTTTATTTGTACCCCACTTCAAATCATATTAAATCAAACTGAATTATTTCCATCGAAACTCCCGGCAGATGGGGACTTGGACAGTATTTTGTGGACCCTGAGGGAAGTCGGCTGTTTGAACCATCTTTTACCAGAGGGGATGATACCATCAAATCCTTGCCTTGGACATCTGGCCGGCCACTGTGAGAGGGTGGCCGGGAAAAACTTTTTTCCCCGCTGACTGTATAAACCAACTCCTTCCGCTGCTGTGAGAGAGCAGGGGATCCCAGGTTGCTACTTATATAAAGACCTTCTGTCCTAGGACTCTGTTGGACCCTACCAAACTGTCTTCCCATTCTGGTCTTATTTGATGTACTCAGCGGCGGAGCTATGTGCACTGCGAGACTCCCCCCTCTCGCAGGTTTGGCCCTCCACTCTATCGAGGGCCTACCTTGATGATGGGTTTTGGAACCCCGAGAGGTGGCATGGTGCAAGAAGGGGGTTGAGGGGTTTTTTAGCTAATTTTTTAATGAAAATTTTAAGGGGACCCGGGAGGAAGGGAGGGGGTTGTAAAAGTTGACCCGGAGAGGTTCAGATAGCGACTGAGCGGGGTAATGGGTCGATTGGCTGCAACTGTTCCACCAGGCTGGGCTATCAACCCCAATTCCTGGGGTTTTAAATTGAGCCGAATTCATTTAATAATTTTAAACTATTTTAACTGAAGTTGTCTTGTGTTTTTAATAGGCTGTATACTGCCCTGAGTCCTTCGGGAGAAGGGTGGTATAGAAATAAAATTATTCTATTCTATTCTATTCTATTCTATTCTATTCTATTCTATTCTATTCTATTCTATTCTATTCTATTCTATTCTAGTAAGGAGTAAAGTTGTTTCAGTTTATATTCTAGTGGCTTGCCTTATCAGTATTGGTGGGGTGGTCTTAGATGTTCTTTGGTTGGGCTGTTTATTTTGGCTTGTTTGGCAGTTCCTTGATTGGGGTATTGTTTACTTGATTGTTGGTCTGATATTAATCTTGGAATTAAACTGTGCTCATCTGGGTCCTGATTGTTGTTGGAAGGTGCTTTGGTGCTTTTGTTCCATTTTTGGTTTGTTGGTTGTCTCTTTTGCATATGTAGATATTGGTTAAGTGTATGTGTCTATTGATGGCTAATTTGTCAGAGTGCCATTCTTCTACAAGTGTTTTATATGAATGGTAACCATGACTGTCCATGTTTCTTGCATCCCAGTTATATACTTGCTATGCAGGAGTTGAAGAAATTGGAACTTCTGTTGCAATAACAGCCAGCTAGATTCTATATTAGGATTTTTATCGTGTTTGTCTTATACTGCCCAGCATGCTGTCATGCTTTTTGTACTATACGCTGTAACCTGTGAGTACCCATTTCATGGACTTGCAGCCATAGCTTGTGAGATTCAGACTTGCAGTTCTCAGAAGCCCACTCATCAAATTGAACAACTGTGGAAGTTTTGAATTTTAAGAATCCTGATCATTTTAGAGGGCTATTAGAATATGAATTAGAAGGCTTCCACAGCAAACATTGCATTGGAGTTTTAAAGATCTGAATTCTTCATGGCAGCTGTGAAGTTGCAGATAGGTTGCTCACTTTTAACTGCACAATCAGTTTTTTTTCTAAGTTGGTGTTTTTGTCTTGGGTAGTAAATTTAGTAAAGCTAAATTTATTAATGGATTTGATGTTTTACTGTTGACATTAAAGATTTTCTCAAGTCATCTAGAATTTAATAATGTCAGCTTGGTGTGAGCCCTACACAGCACTAAAAACAGTTAATCAAGCTTCCGTTTAGAAATACTTTAATGGCTGCATTGCTGTGAATTATACAAGGTATTTGCTTGGATTTCTCTCTCACAAAGACTTGGTAAGAAGTTGTCTTAGTGAGAAACATAATATTTGTATATTAAAGTGCCAGTACCTGCTTGGCCAAACTGGATTCAGGGCCGGATTTTCCTATAGGCTAACTAGGCTTCAGCCTAGGGCCTCAAGATCAAGAGGGGCCTACACAGTGGTGGGATTCTGGGGGTTCTAGGGGGTTCGGCCGAACCCTTTGTTAAATTGCTGGCTCGCCCGCCCCTCGCCTCCCACCTGCGTGGCGCCAGCCTACCATAGCCAGGGGTAGGCAATTGTGGCTCTTTTACAACCTGTGGCCTTCAACTTCCAGAATTCCTGAGACAGCTTCTGTCTCAGGAATTCTGGAAGTTGAAGGCCACAGGTTGTAAAAGAGCCACAATTGCCCACCCCTTCCCTAGCCTGAGTTCTGCTGCCTGGGATCCACGTGGGCTGCTACGTGGTTCCCCACCAGCTCCGGACACAAGAGAGCAGGATGGAGAAAGCAGCTTCCACGCCTTCACTCACCCTCACTCTCTGCTCTGTTGGATCGCCGGCCTTTCGCTTACCCCGCCCATTCCCAATCTATTGCTGCCTCTGATGGCTAGAGGAAAAAAAAATTCAAATTCTTGCCGCGGGGCTTCAAAGGGCCGCCCTAGAGCCAGTGGTGCAGCCGAACCCTTTGTTAAATTGCTGCCTTGCCCCGCCCCTCCGCACCACTATTTATTGCCAATAAATAGTGGTGGGTGAGGGGCGGGGGAGCCAACAATTTAACAAAGGGTTCGGTGTTTTTTTTGTAATTTTATTGGCCCACGGAGCTTCAGCATAGGCTAATTGGCCTCCCGGCTCTCAGCTGATTTGTCTCAGCTGTTTTGCTCAGGGCTCTTCTGCTTCCTTGCAAAGAGTGCTCATTTTTTTCCCCTAGCTATGCTGAGAAATGAAACTGAAACTGCTTTGCTGTTGCCGCAAGGTTGGAAAATTAGGCAGGCAGAATTCTTTTCTTTTTCCTCACCAAAAAAGGTAGGTGCAAACAATGGGAAATTTAGGGAAAAAGAGGAGAGTTCAGGATTTTAAAACACAAAAGAAAAAAAGCTCTATTTAACTAGGGAATTGTAATAATTGAGATACTATTAATTGTATATTTCTGAAAGCAGAAATGGTTAAGTTGTGGTTTAGAGGAATATATGGGGGAAATTATTTGGTTTATTATTATTGGTAAATATAATTAATCGATTTGTAAGAAATTGGATTGCATAGAAATAATTGGAATATTCATGTTCATATTGATTAATATACAAAAAAGGTAGTTATATAACTAATTGATTTATATTAAAATGTTGAATTTATATTAAACAACTAATATTACATAATTAACCAATGTGAGGATGGATATAAAAATAGATGACAATGGGAAGGGGTATAATATAGAATAGAAGGGAAAAATTGAATTTGATTAAGATTAGAGATGAGGATGAAGGGTAATATTTGTTTTTTTACAAAAATAGATGAGGAATAAATATGGCAAAAAGGAAATATAGAAATTGTAAATTTAATTGAAATGACTAAACACTGTTTAAATTTGTGAACCGGCCAAATACTCTGTTCAAAGAAAATACATTGTATGTTTGTATGTGTGTTTCTAATTATTGTTATTTATTCATATTTGTTCTCTTTTATTCTTTAAAGTTTAACAATTCATTCTTTATCTTAATATCTTTATATTTGTTTGGGGTTGGCTTTCTTCCCTTTCATCTTTTTTATTGTACAGCAATCTTTCTCCTCAAACCTACCACCTCTCTCTTTTCTTTCCTTCTTACTTTCTCTTCCTCCCCCTCTTCTTCTCCTCCCTACTTCCTCTTCCTTTCTCCTTCTCCTCCTCTCTTCCTCCCTCTCTTACCCTCACTCCTACTCTAATTTCCCTTCCCTTCTTCATCCCTCTCTATTGCTGTATCCTTTTATGCATATGGACTACTCAGAGGGCTGAAAAAGTTATTTCTGACTGGTCCTCGCACTTTTGACCAGTCCTCGAACTTACGACTGTCCTCACATTTTACGTTTTTGCCCTATCTTGTCACCATGGTGAAGAGAAGCAGTTGTGAAATGAGTGACATGGTTGTTAAGAATGCTACAATGGGCATAAATGATGACCAGTCATAAGTGCGAAGACCGGTCAAAAGTGCGAGGACCTGTCAGAAATCACTTTTTTCAGCCCTCTGGGTAGTCCTTTTGTGCATATGGACTACTCAGAGAGCTGAAAAAGTTATTTTTGACTGGTCCTCGCACTTTTGACCAGTCCTCGAACTTATGACTGTCCTCACATTTTACGTTTTTGCCCTATCTTGTCACCATGGTGAAGAGAAGCAGTTGAGAAATGAGTGACATGGTTGTTAAGAAAGCTGCACGGGCATAAATGTGAGGATGGTCATAAGTGTGAGGACCGGTCAAAAGTGCGAGGCCCAGTCAGAAATGACTTTTTTCAGCCCTCTGAGTAGTCCCTATGCACATAGCCATGCCCACCCGGTCACATGATGAGCTACCCACGCCTACACAGTCACGTGACCAGCTAGCCACGCCCACCCAGTCACATGATTGCCAAGCCACACCCCCAACTAAGCCACGCCCACAGAACCTGTTGTTAAAAAAATTGAATCCCACCACTGGTGAAAGGGCCTCATAAGTGGAATAGCCTAGGGCCTCTTTTCATCTAAATCCGGCCCTGACTGGATTGGAGATAGATGGATTTCTTCAAAGTGGAAAACATTACTTGGGAAGATCAAAAAGGTATTTGGGAATTATTTAATTTTAAAAATGAAAACAATGGTGCCCAAAAGTTAGCAGGGTTCTCTTGGTGGGAATCATTCTACCTTTTGGAAATCCATCTGAAGTGGTTCGGGAATAACGAGAGGCACAACCAAGCAAGTGACAACAGCTCTTTAATTTACAGTGAGACTTCAGCAAAAACTCAGAGGCTGCAGCCCTCCTTATATACAATCCTGGAGGGACTGTCAGCCAATCAGAAACGTAGGCAGGTTTGAAACTCCCGCTCAAAAGTATCAATACATAACACCCCTCCCTTCCCAGAAGGCACTGACATTCAAAAATTTACATAAGTACACACAAAATCTCGCAGGTGCCCAGGCCGAGTTCTCGTCCTAGTTGACCTGCGCAGTTCAGTGTTTGGTGGGGCGTCGAGCTGGTCGGAGGGACTTTCTGTCTCTCCCGGCTCCGCCAATGGAACCTCCTGGATTTTGTCCGGGGCGTGGTTATCCCCGGTTGGGAGTGGCGACTCGCTGGGGCAGTGCTGGAACCAGGGCTTGTCAGCTAAGTATTCTCGCGAACCCGGGCTTGAGTTAGCTGTTTTGGGAAAGTTGTTATAGTTAGGCTCGGATATGTCTAAATTTATGTTTGCTTCGCCGACTACCCTTTTTCTCAGCTGGTCTATGTGGCGCTTCCAGAGTCTGTCTACCCCTACGTCTACCGTATAAGATTTTGGGCCCGTTATGCCCACTATGGTTCCTGCAACCCATAGAGGTCCGCTGGCATAGTTGCGAGCGAACACCGGGGACCCAACCTGAAACTGTCTTAGTCCGGAGGTCTCTCCCTTGAAATTTTCGTGCAAGTAGTTGGGGTGAAGCCTATCTAACATGCACCGGAGCTTCCTGCCCATGAGGAGCTCTGCTGGGCTTCTCCCTGTGGCTGTGCATGGTGTGGCATGCTGGACAGCTAAGAATTGATCTATCCTGGCCTGCCAGTCCCCGTTATCTAGTCTGGATAGGGCCTCTTTGGCCGTTCTTACAAAACATTCGGCCAATCCGTTAGAAGCCGGGTGGAACGGGGCTGATAGGGCATGGCGGATGCCCAGTCCGGCCAAGTATCCCTCAAACAGGGTTGCTGTGAATTGAGGGCCGTTGTCAGATACTAGGGTATCCGGTAGGCCATGTGTGGCAAACAGCTTGCGAAGGGCTTTAATAACTGCCTCGGCTGTGGTAGAGGGCATTAGAATGATTTCAAGCCATTTCGAAAAGGCGTCTACGACAATTAAAAACGTTTGCCCATGGAAGGGGCCAGCAAAATCAATATGGATCCTCCCCCATGGCCCTTTTGGTTTCTCCCACTCTCGGATGGGCGCTACCGGGGGATCGGGGCGAGACTCCTGGCAGGGTCTGCACTTTCCCACCCACTCAGAGATAACTTGGTCCATGTTGGGCCACCATACATAACTGCGGGCTAAACTTTTCATTCTGACAATGCCCGGATGCCCTTCGTGCAGCAATTCTAAGACCCTTGTTCGTAGTTTTGTTGGCACTACCACCCTGTCACCCCACAACAAACAACCACCTTGCATAAACAGTTCGTTTCGTTTGTTTACAAAACCTTGGTAGTCCCCCCCCGTCCACCTTGACTGGCCACCCTTTCAGCACCCACCCCATCACAGTATGAATGATCGGGTCCCTGGCTGAGGCTTTAGCCACTTCGGCAGAGGAAATAGGTCCCAAAGTTAATGTGTCCAGTAAAAGGACGGAGGCCTCTGGTGTTGGGTTGGTCAGTAAGTCAGGTAGGGGACAGCGGCTGAGGGCATCCATGTGACCCAGGGTCCGTCCAGGTCGATGTACAAGCTGATATGAATAGGCCGAGAGAAAAATAGCCCATCTAGTCAAACGTGGGGACAGAGCAGCGGGGGTGGGCCTGTCGCCTGCCAAAAGTCCTAGCAAGGGCCGGTGATCAGTCACAAGTTCGAATTGCCGGCCAAAGAGATATTCGTGGAACTTTTTAACCCCCGCAATTGCAGCCAGAGCCTCTCTGTCCAATTGGCTATAGTTTCGCTCTGCGCTTGACAGAGTGCGAGAGTAAAACGCAATGGGCGTCTCTAGGCCGTTCGGAAGTCTATGGCCTAGGACGGCACCAACTCCTACGGGGGAGGCGTCACAAACCAATACAAGCGGTAGCCCTGCGTTGTATTGGATTAGGAAACTGTCTTCTGATAGAAGTCTCTTTACTGCCTCAAAAGCGGCTGCTTGTGGTTTCCCCCAGACCCATGGTACATTCTTCCCCAATAGTTTGTGTAGGGGATCTGTGACAGTAGCTTTGTCTTTCAGGAATATTGAGTAAAAATTGAGCAGTCCAAGGAAGGCTTGGAGCTCAGCTTTGGTCTTGGGGGCAGGTGCGCTCTTAATCGCTCTCACCTTGCTTTCGGTAGGGTGGATGCCTGTGCCGTCCACCCTGTACCCCAAAAATTCAACGGAGGGGACAGCAATCATACATTTATTTTTCTTTAACTTTAGTCCCGCTTCCCTAAATCTATAAAGGACGTTCCTTACTCTGTCCCCTAACTGACGTTCGTCCTGAGTGCTGACTAGAACGTCATCAAAATAGGGCACCACTCCGGGAAGCCCTTGCAGAAGGCGCTCCATGGTGCTTTGAAACAGGCCGGGTGCGACGCTCACCCCAAACTGGAGCCTGGTGCATTTGAATGCACCCCTATGAGTAACAATCGTTTGTGCCTCTGCCGTGGCATCATCAACTGGTAATTGTTGATAGGCCTGAGCCAGGTCTAATTTGGCAAAAAATTTTCCGGGCCCCAGGGAGTGTAGTAGATGATGCACGATCGGCACCGGATAGGCGCTCAGCTGCAAAGCCTTGTTGATCGTGCACTTGTAGTCGGCGCAGATTCTAATTGAGCCGTCAGACTTTACTGGGGTCACTATAGGGGTTTCCCACTTTGCATGGTCAACGGGAACCAGCACCCCTTGTTTAATCAGTTTGTCCAGTTCCGCATCGATCTTTGGTTTCAATGCGAAAGGCACCCGTCTGGCCTTGAGTCTTATTTGGGCTATGTTGGGGTCTAAATTAAGGGAGATAGGGGTCCCCACATACTTGCCCAATGTGTCCCCGAAAACGTCCTGGAACTTGGTCAGGAGACTGTCTTTTAACGATGACTTGAGCATCTGGTGGACGCCGGTGAAGCCCATGCCGAGGGCTCGGAACCACCCCATGCCGAGAAGGCTGGGAAGCTGCTTCGTGACGATGGTCAGTGGCAGGTCTCTTTCGTAGTCTCCATAGGTGACTCGGAACGTGCCCACGCCTTCGAGGGGGACTCGGTTCCCCTGGTAGTCTAGGATGCGCAGTCTCTGTTTGGAGAGCTGGTCCTTCCGGAACGACGGCAGGAGGGTCTTTAGGGTCGCCCATGACATTATGGAGAGAGCCGATCCGGTGTCGATCTCCATTGAGCATGGCTTGCCGTTGATTTCGACCACCGTGCTGACTTTGTCCTCGATTTCCGCGCTGGCCTGGTCTATGTGAATGCTGCGGCCATCTCGAGGTTCAAATTCGCGCTGTTTTTTCGTGCCGCCTTCTCTCGTTGGTTGTTTCTGGCGTGTTGATTCTGGTTGGCTGCGGCACTCACGTGGTTGGTGTTTTCTGGGCAGAATGGCTCTACAGACTCGCGCCAAGTGCCCTTTTTTCTCGCAACGCCTGCAGATAGCCTCCCTATATTTGCAGGACAGTCTATCATGGTGCCCTCCACAGCTGGGACAGCTTCGCCGGGGGCTGCCTGTGTCCTTTCTCTGGTGCTCCGTTCGGAAGACGTCTTCATCCGACTCGGACTCCGAGCTGGATCCGGCATCTTCTCTGTGCACCGGGGCAGACTTGGGGTTGTCTTTGCTGGTCAGCGGACGCTGCAGCGTTTCTGCGGCTTTTGTGGAGGCTTCATGAGCCCTGGCCTCGTCTAGGGCTCCAGCAAGCGTTAAATCAGGCTTGGCGAGCAGGCGCCGTTGCAGCCTAATGTCCCGGACACCACAGATGAGTTGCTCAAGCAACCCATCGTCCAAGTCTCTATAGTCGCAATGGGTTGCGGCTTTTCTCAGGCTGGCCATGTATGCGCTGACCGGTTCTCCCTCTCGCTGTACGCGCTGTCTGAGTTGGTATCGTTGCACGAACTTGGAGGGCACGGGAGCATAGTGAGCCCGGAGCGTGGCCATCAGGGTGTCCCAGGAGACGGTCTGGACCGGCGTTGGCTCGCACAGTGACTCTGCCATCTCGAACACGTCCGGTCCGCAGTGGCTTAGGAAGAGGGCCCTCTTCCGATTAGCGGAGAGCCCTTGCATGTCGCTGGCTTTGAGCGAGCATTCGAACCTCGTCAGGTACGAGACCCATTTTTCGCGGGTCGGATCAAAAGGCTTGGGCGGAACGTAGGCAGACATGTTCGGTATGCCTCCTGTAGTTCGCCTCGTCGCCTAGCTGAAGCTCGTGGTCTCACTGGTTCGCTTTTTGTGACCTCAATCCCACCTTCGTCGCCAATGAAGTGGTTCGGGAATAACGAGAGGCACAACCAAGCAAGTGACAACAGCTCTTTAATTTACAGTGAGACTTCAGCAAAAACTCAGAGGCTGCAGCCCTCCTTATATACAATCCTGGAGGGACTGTCAGCCAATCAGAAACGTAGGCAGGTTTAAAACTCCCGCTCAAAAGTATCAATACATAACACCATCAGTTGCCTTTCATAGCATAATTGGCTTAACATCTGAATGATGACCTTTTTAAGAGTCCTCATCTGTTCCTGTGTACTCTATTATTAAAGTTCTGAAAAATTATCTTACTAGTTTGTATTTGTGGAAGTTTTTCACCGTGCTCACCTTTTTCTGTGGGATTGCTTAACTTTCTTTTTAATTCTCCATCATTTTCCCTCATTAGGCTGAATTCAGGCACAAGGTCTTCCTTTCCTCTGCCAACATTAACAGGACCCAATTTAAGAACCTATAGTTTGTCTTGAAGTAGTGAGCAATTCTGTGTGACTGAATAAATTTTGCAAAAAAAATTCTTCTAGAGAATCTACTGTATTTTTAACTAGAGTCAATTTTTCTGAATACAATTGAAAATTAAGTGTGGTAAAATCTGAAGAAAATGGTTTTGAATATGAAAATGGTTTTGATTATGAAAATGAGAAGTCAAGAGCTTCTATTGTGGTTATACTTTGGAGGCAAAGAAATAGAAACTATCAAACTCCAATGAAAAAATAGACTTCAAATACAAATTGTTACATCTGGAAGATTAATTTAACTCCATTTTTTTCTGATCTGATCACTGACCTATCCATCTTGATTTGGACACTGTGGCTTGTCATACTGGACCTGGACTCTTTCATTTTGGCAAAAGATGTGGTAGAGAAACTGGATTGAAGAAGTAAAGATAATTCAACCTGAAAACATTCACAAGATATTAATGGGAATATGGGACATTTTAAAAGATTTCTAAATGAAATTTCCACAAAGGACAATGTGGAAAACTGTACCGTGGACTAATAGTCAGGAGAAAATTTATAGCCACCAGAGCTGTAATTCTACATGTACTCACCTAGCACAAGCACTACTGAATTCTATGTGATTTACTCTTAAACAGACATGCAAAAAGTTTGCATTGTTGAGGTTTGTAAGTAAAAACATCATCCATTTTGCTTTTAGATGCAACTATGTAGTTTTTTTAATCTCACCTTTTCATTACAAAATTATATAACTGAACCCATTTCTCTTCCCTTATGAGCTAGGTTTCTCTTACAGCATTATCTGGCTTTATGAAAAAGCTATGGTCAAAATATTGGATTCAAATAGTCTGACAGCTGAAGATAGAATACACCAGTGCTTCTCTAATTGGAAATTTAAAATTAGACAATGATGAAATGTTTGATGCTATATAATATAGTGGAAGTGAATTAGTCAATATAAAGTTTTGATAACATTTAGGAGGAAAGAAAGAGCAACAAATAGTAGAAGATAAACAAGTGAGAAATATTGGCCTTCATAACATTCATAGGATTTTAATATCAATTTATATATTACTTTTAATTTGGTAATCACATCTACAAAGTAATCCTATGGAGAAATTATACCTGCAACATTAGATTCTCCAGTTGTTCTGAAGTCCTGCAGGTGCAGGATTGAAATGACAATGGAAGGATGTTTATGGTTCTCATCTCTATCCTGAGCATACATGAGAAAAATAATAGTCTGAGGGTCCAGGGCCTTATAAAACCCTCAAAAGCCTTGGCAGGAGTTTTTTAACGTGGCAAATGGGAAATTATTAAACACTTGCTTGGAAGATAATATTGGTGATATTTAATTTTAATCAAAGTTAGTGTTTCCTTTCCTTTTCTTTTTTTTTTTATTGCAAAAGTTTTACAATTACATTTTCACCCCTTTCCCCCCCCTCAACCCACCCCGAACTTCCCAACCTCCCTAACCCTCCCTAACCCTACCCTCCCCCTGGACTTCCACACAATATACTTATATCAGGTAAAAAAAAAAACCCTTAATATAAAACTTATATAAAACTTGAACCCCTCCCTCCTCCTTGTAAGTTTTTCATCTTCATCACACTGAAATATTTCTATCTTAAAATATCATTTTCAATTAAAAGCTATTTGGTACTTTCTAGTTTGATATTTATTCTGAACATAATCTATCCACTTTTTCCATTCCCATTCATAAGTCTCTTGTGAGCAGTCTTTTAAAAATGCTGAGATCTTCGCCATCTCTGCAAAACTGGCCATCTTCAAAGTCCATTCCTCAATCGTGGGCAAAACTTCATTCTTCCAGTATTTACCTATCAATAATCTCGCAGCTGTTATCATGTACAATATCAACTTTGTTTCACCCTTAGTAAAACCCTTAACTATACCCAATAAGAACAATTGTGGAGAAAATTGATTTTTTTTCTTCAAAACATTCTGCATGACCCACCAAATTTTTATCCAAAAAGCCTTAACTTTCCTACAAGTCCACCACACATGATAATATGTAGCATCTAAACAATCACATCTGCAACATTTTGGCTGAACATTAGGGTACATACACGACAATTTTTTGGGGTCTAAATGCCATCTATAAAACATTTTATAGAAATTTTCCCTCAGATTCTGCGACTGTGTAAATTTAACATTCTGAACCCAAATTTTTTCCTATGTTTCCAACATCACTGGCTCCTCAAAATTTTGTGCCCACTTAATCATACAATCTTTAACCAGCTCAGTTTCTGAATCCCTTTCCAACAAAACATTATAAAGCCTTTTAATATGCATTGGACCTTTCTCTTTTATATGTCTAACCAATTCTTCCTCATGCAACATAATACCAGTTTTTTGGTCCTCTCTCCATCTCAATTGTAATTGATTATATTGTAACCAAGTTAAGTTAATCCCTTCGTCCAACAGTGTCTGTAGTGTCTTCAACTGCCATCTGCCCGCATCTGTAAAAAGAACCTCTTTGTATAAAAACCCCCCGAGTGACATTATATTTGTATTCCACATAATATGACCAAGATCCAGCCATAGCGGTATTTTATAATCCCATTTGAATCGGTGCTTCTTCCAAACTCTCACCAAAGAGTCTCTATGTATATGGCTTTTAAATACTTTATCCACTTTGTTATCATAAAATAAATAAGCATGCCATCCAAATTCAAGGTCAAAACTTTCAATATTCAATATTCCAGTCTTTTTCCTTCCAAACCAATCACTTGCTGAAGTCAAAGCTGCTGCTTCGTAATATAACTGTAGGTTTGGAAGTTTAAGACCTCCCCTTTCTGGAACATCTTGCATAATTTTCAATTTCACTCTCGGTTTTTTCTCGTTCCAGACAAACTTGTTCACTCCAGTTTGCCAGACTTTCAGTTGCTTATCACTTTTGAGCACCGGAATCATTTGAAACAAAAAAATAAATCTTGGCAAAATATTCATCTTAACTGCTGCTATTCTTCCAAGTAAAGACAGCTGCAGTTTTTTCCAAGTCTCCATATCTTTCTGCACATCTCGCCACAAAACCTCATAATTATTTTGAAACAATTTCATATTTGATTCTGCAACCTGAACTCCTAGATATTTTACCTTTGGTACGATCTCAAAACCTGCCCTCCTTTCAAGCTCATGTTTACGATCTTGTGTCATATTTTTAACTATCATCTTAGTTTTTTTCTGATTCAATCTAAAACCTGAAACTTTACCATAGTCTTGTATAATGTCCTTCATCTGGATTATTGATTCCATTGGCTGTGTTAGGGTAACGACCAGATCATCTGCAAATGCTTTTATTCTGTAATCCTCTTGCCTTATCGTTATACCTTTCAAGATATTAGAGTCCTGTATTGTATTTAACAAGACTTCTAATGTTAAAATAAATAACAATGGGGTTAATGGACATCCCTGTCTTGTTCCTTTTTCAATTTTAAACTCTGTTGTCAGACTTCCATTAATAATAATCTGTGCCTTTTGCTCTTGGTAAATTGCTGAGACCGCCTGTATAAATTGGTCCCCAAAGTCCATCTTTTTTAAAGTCTTTAATAGAAAATTCCAATCCACTCTGTCAAAGGCCTTTTCCGCATCCAAAAAGACCAGCACTGCAGGTACCTGTTTATTCCTCTGAAGATATTCCAATAAATCTATTACTTGCCTTACATTATCCTTCATGTATCTACCCTCGATAAATCCCGCTTGGTCATCATGGATCACCTTTTGAATTACTGGCATCAGCCTGTTGGCTAGTACTTTTGCATAAATTTTATAATCAGTATTAAGAAGAGATATTGGTCTATAATTCTCCGGTTTTTTAGGACCTGCTTGTTCTTTTGGTATCAAAGAAATATATGCTGTTGTCCATGATGGGGGTATTTTACCCCCTTGTTGAATATTACAAAACAAATCTCTAAGTTGTTCCACCATTTCTGTTTGCAAAGTTTTATAATACACTGCTGTCAAGCCATCAGTTCCAGGAGCTTTAGCTGTTTTTAATTGTTTAATTGCTGCCGATATCTCCTCCTCTGTTATAGGATAATTCATTCTTTCCTTTTGTTGATCTGTAATTTTTGTGACTCTTTTATTATCTAAATATTTTTCTATAAGTTCATTCTGCACATCATCTTTAGCATATAGTTTAGTGTAATAGTCCACAAAAGCTTCTTTAATTAATTTTTGTTGAAAAATTTCTTTCCCTCCAATATCAATATTATCAATAGTCCGTGTACTCTGCTTTTTTCTTAAAGTGTAGGCCAACCATCTGCCCGGTTTATTGGCATTACAAAAAGTATTATGCTTCGCATATTGTAAATTTGTTGCAACTTGTTCTGCCATAAGCATTTGAAATTGATCTTTCAGAAGTTTTATAACACTACGTATTCTTTCATCTGTTGGGTTTTTAATAAGTAGCTGTTCTTTATTCTTTATTTCTATTTCCAATTCAAATCTTCTCTTCTGTCGATTCATTTTGTGTTTAGAGTTCATGTAAATAAGCACCCCTCTCATATATGCTTTGCTCGCATCCCACACAATTTCAATTGGGGTACCTTTATTCAAGTTTATTTCAAAAAATTCTTTCAAGTGCTTTTTAAGTTCTATTATGTTTTTTTCATATCTGAATAAGTTTTCATTCACTCTCCAAAAGCGTCGTTCAGTCTTACCCATCTCGATTTCTATCCATACTGGGCTATGGTCGGACAAAGTTCTTGGGAAAATCTTTGTTCTTTTTGTCTTAACAAGTAAATCATCTGACAACAAAATAAAGTCAATCCTAGAGAAGGATCTATGTCTATCAGAAAAAAAAGTATAATCCAATTCTTTTGGATTATGTATTCTCCAAATATCTTTTAATTCCAGGTCTTCTTTCATATCAAAAAAAGTCTGTGGTAATCTAATCCTGGATTTCGCCAAACTCTTTTTATCTAATTTAGAATCAATTACTCCATTCCAGTCTCCCATTATTAAAATAGATCTATAGTCCCATTGCAGTATTTTGGTATGTAACATTTTATAAAAATGATCCTGTTGTTGGTTAGGAGCATAAATTCCAATCAGAAGAATTTGGCCATTCACTGTAAGCAATTCGATTGCTATAAACCTACCATCTTCATCTGCTTCTATAATTTTAGCTGTTAATCTTTTATTTACATAAATAACCACACCATTCTTTTTTTGCGAAGTTGAAGATATAAAATGTGTGCCTAGTTTGGAATTTATCAAGTATTTTTGATCTTGAGTTGTAATATGAGTTTCTTGTAAACAAATTATATCATTATTAAATTGTCTCAGATATACAAATAACTTCTTCCTTTTCTGTACCGAGTTCAACCCATTCACATTCCAAGATAAACACTTAATCGTCATCTTTATCTTTATGGAGCAACGAGCAGAATAACCGAATATCTTCCGGAATCTTCGGTCTCGCTCCCCCCATGGCTCCAATCTCTTGTGTGGTACTCTTAGCTCCCTTTTTTTCTTGTCTTTCCTGTTGTTGTTGCTTTTCTTTAAGTTGCTTAGATTTTGCACGAGTTATGCGCTGATCCTTAACCTCAACCGTCCGAACCGGGTCCAATATTGGAGAAGATTCCAACAGGGGCTCATCCAAGAAACCTCCTTCCACACCCTGCGTTTCCTCTAGCTCCACCTGTTTTAACTGTTCTTGCGGTTCTTGTTGAAGTTGCTTCTTGTCACTCTCCTTAATCTCCAGAACTGTAGATGTACGTGGAGATGGTGTTCTTTCTTTAAAAATAGTAGTGTAAAAATGCTCCGCCTTCTCCACAGTATTCAAACGGTGTCTTTCTCCCTTATATTTCAAAATTATGCCAGTTGGGGCATCCCATCGAAATGGTATCTCTTGTTTTTGCAATTCTTTTACAAGAAAGCCAAAATCTTTTCTGGCTTTCAGCATTTTAGGTGGTAATTCCTTGTAGATTCCAATTTGTGCACCCCCCACTTGCACAGAAGTAAGAAAAGATTTTTGCAGGATGTCATTTCTTATTGCTCTATCCGTGAAGTATATGACCACATCTCTAGGCAGTTGTCTTTGTCTGGCCACCCAAGAATTCACTCTGTAAATTCTATCTATTTTGTAAAAACCCACATCAGGATTAATTTTTTAAATCCTTGCCAGAGCATCAGCACAAATCTGTCTCAAATCCTGTCTATCATCCTCTCTGATTCCTCGTAACCTTATGGCAAATTCCATTGCCCTGAATTGCATCATAACAATTTCGTTTTCAACTCTCTGCATTTTGTCATCAACATCAGAAATTTTATAATCATTGTCTTTCATCTTAACATTGACTTCTGATTTAAATTCTTCCACTTTAGAGTCAACTTTAATAATAAATTCTCCAAGGCCAGACGCCACCTCTGATATTTTTTTGGTCACCTTGCCATAATCCTGTTTCACCATATCTTTAATTTCATTAATTTCCTGCATGATTTCCTGTTGGGATTTTTGAAGTTTGTCATCTATTTCCTGTTGGGATTTTTGAAATTTATCATCCAAAGCTTTAGAAATAAATTCTTTTAAATGTTCAATATCAAAATCTTTTTTTTGAGTCTGTATCTGTTGGGCAGGGGGAAGCTGCGTTTCATGTTTATGTGTGGGGGATCCCCCCCACTGTTGCCTTTCCTTCCTGCTTCTTTGAAGCCATCCTGCCACGTAAACTAGTTTTTCTGAAAAGGGGGATTCTTTTTCTTTTTCCACCTCCACAGAGACTTCTAAAAAAGTCCCCCAGGTTTAGTCAAATGGAAACTGAAGTAAAGCAAAGTCAAATTTTAAAAAAAGGAATTTTTCTTTAAATAGAGCAACTTTGTAGCAGCTTTGTAACTTTGTAGCAAAGCAGGATGACTTCACAAATCCACTTTCACTAGCTCATTAACTCAAATGCTGGGCGCTATATTTTTTCAAATCACTTTCACTCACTCGCTTTTTCTCTTGAATTAAAAAGTCAACAAAGCACTAATACTTGCAATTTTCAAGTTTCTGGATTCAAGTTGGTATTTCCGCTGCTTGTTAAGGTTGGTTCCTTTCACTTTAAAAGTTTGCTGCTGCCGGCTTGTTCTGCTGAAGGCAGAATCGTCCCACGCCGCCCGGAGTCTCCACAGGTTGGGAGGGAGCCGCGCCTGTTTTCTCCCCAGAAACAATTCCCTGGGGGGTTACAGGGGCTCAACCTGTGACCTGCTGTCTCTTCTCCTACAATCCTCAAGATTTCGGAGTTTTCGAGCCGCTCCTCATTCGCGGGGCGGCTCTACAGGCGGCGGGGCTGGCGGTCTTTAAAAAAACACCGCCGTCGCCGAAGCTTGCAAACCGGAAGTCCCCCGGCTCCTTTTGATGCAGTAGAATAAACAACCGTTAGTGTTTCCTTTTCAAACAGGGATGAGAGAGATCCCTCCCCACACCCGTATTCCATTTTTGAGAGTTTCCAATATCGATTTTCAAAGTTTCAGAATAAAGTTTAGCAGGAAAGCAGGAGGAGAAGTTAGAATGTTGTAGCAAGTCCATCTGATTAAAATTTAGAATTTGATTTATGACATGAAACAATATCAAAAGTATGTGGAGGAGAGTCTTTAGTCTTACAGTATTTCTGCAGTGATAGGACACATATAATTGACAGTAATATATTAGTATGTATATATTAAGTAGTAGCAACACAAAAACATGATGAAAAAATAATCCTTGTTTTCACGTCAGTTTGGGAAACTGAATGAACTTATTAGCTTTGAAAGTATAAATGTTACAAATTTGTTAACCTATTTACACAGTTGCCTTGGTGCAACTGAAATTAATGTCAGGATTTGAGTTAATCACATGTAATTTATCTCCTGATTTTAAGCATTAATTGCATAGATAGAATATTTTTATATAGAAAACAGGAGAAACTCTTTGGTTTTAAATTTTTTATATAACATTCTGCACAGCCAGATGCAGTATAATGTTTAGTTATCTCAAAATGTTAATAACAACTCATACAATCAACAATTAGCCACTTCATGCCACAATTGCCTGCATTTCCTGCATTTATAGCTTCTCAGAAATGTAATAGACAAGATCAACCCAATTCATAAATGAAACCGTTGCTTTGATAAAAAAATGGCAGTGCTCATGATTTTTCTTAATCATTTCACACTATCTTGCAAACACTCTAGAAGGAGCTGAGAACAATGAATAGAGTTTCAATCAGTTGCATACTTCAATTTTCATAAGGTCTACCCTAATCTGCCCAAAATGTGCTCCTGCAATACTTCCTTTGTCCCATTATCATTGGTGATACCCTCTTGATCTAATTTCACTGGCTTCTTATGAAATAAAAGGATGCTTTGAGGTTCAAGGTGCAAGGTTTGAGCAAAACACAAAGATGTTTCATGAAGCAATGGTGATCCCAGAATTTAAGGTGTCACTGCCTTGGTGTTTTTCACTCTGAGCTTCTTATCCAGCAGTTTCACTACCTGAAAGATGCTTCTGTGGGTTTGTTGCACAATCACTTTTCACATTTTTTCTTTTTACTATTGGAAAAAAAATGCTTACATTGATGAGCAACTAATATTAAAAATCCTGGGTACTGTAGACATCAGCTAAGAGGTTCTATCCAGGCCTATATAAAAACTAATATATAAAACTGATATAAAATAGATATCTTAAGAAATTTTAAAATGTATTTGAAACAAAAGCTTATATAATTTGTTTTTATGGTGCCTTTGTTTATTGTAGTGGATTCTTTTAGTTCTATACAAGAAGGACTAGAGGAGTTCACTTAGACTTTTCTTAGAAACTAGGAAAGGAAAAAGCAAGACAGAATCAGTTCTTGGCATCATCTAGGCTGACAAGACAGCATGAACAAAGCAGAATTCAGTAGATCTATAGCATGGAAATAATGAGAGGGTGGCTGAAACTTGCTATGGTAGTCCTTTCAAAACAATTGTGTTCTGGGAAAATTGAAAAGATAAATGAATTCATAAAAATTCAAGTTCAATAGATGTAGGTTTGTTGGTCTAACTATAGCAAAAACATGCAACTGTTTTTAGATAAATGTTCCCATTGTGCTTTCCTTCATTTTACCCAAACTTAAAACGGAGGCAGCTGAAAGCTATCTTTATTAGCTGTTCCAGTTCTGAAGTAGTCACCTTATAAGGGGCATGGGTAGCATAAAAAATTAATAAATAAATAAAAAGTAACATTTTCCAATTTTTTTCCAGCACAATTTTTTAATGGAATCAGTCTAGAATGATTTATCAGTGATGCAGTTAATGTCCTGGTCTGGGTTGAGAAATGTATACCGTGCTTCCCCCAAAATAAGACTTATCCAAAAAATAAGCCCTAGCCTGATTTTTAAGCATATGCCTAATATAAGCCCTACCCCCAAAATAAGCCTTAGTGAAGAGGGGTTGGTCTGGCCAGCACAGGAGGCACTGCAGCCCGTGAAGTGCAGGTGAGTTGATTATGTGTCCAAGCAGCAGGTGGAGGGAAAAGCAGGGGGTGGCATGCGATCTGGATGGGCCGCAGGAAAAACCAAGAGTTGGTGGGCCAGAGCCAAGAGTTGGTGGGCTGGAGCAGTTGGGCGGCTGTCGGAGGCTTGTCTTCACATCTCTCAATTTGCCTGCAGCCTGCATGGTGCATCGGGATCACCTGCCTTCCACCCCACACCCCTCTGTCTCTGTCTGCTGCCGGTGCCTTCAACTTCAACATGTTATCCTGCAAAGAAAGCAAAGCAATCTGAAAAAATACGTTTCTAAAAAGGGGTGCAGTATAGATGAAAACACCACTTTGCTCCTAATTCTTTAACTTTCTTCCCTAGCTGTTTGTAATCTCTTGTTATTGTTTTCAGATTCATTGTTGTGTCATTGGTCCCCATGAGTAGTAGAAGAGAGGGGTAGTAATCCGTGGGGTTGATTATCTTAGTAAGGTACTCAGTTACATCTTTGATTTTTGCTCCATGGAGACAATATACCTCCCTAGATTGACTGCTCAGTCTTCAGACCTTAGTTTCAGTTCCCCTAAGAATTGAATCTCCTATCATGAATATTTGCCTTTTTTTTCCTTATGGAAGTCTGTGATAGTTTTCTTCCTGTTGCAGGAATGATGGGTTGTGCCTCTTTTTTAGAAACTTGTTTAGAAACTATTGATGAATGCTCTTTTATGGGTGTCTGCATATTTTCTTCCATGGGGAGGCTATGAAACCAATTGTTCAGTTCCAGAGGGGCTTCATTGGAGTTGACCAGGGTAGATAGTAGGGGCTTTGCTCTTGGCTGTTGTTTTCTTCTAAAAGTGACATGTTTCCCTTGGTCTTGCTCTTTAGGTTCATATGATTGGGTAGTTTTTTTTTTATATATAGAAGCTGTTTACTCCCTATTGTATTCAGTTTGGGTGTATCGGTTTTCTTCTATGTTCATATCTGTGGTCATTTTTTAAAGAAACTGTTTGCTCCTATTGTGTTTTATTTTGATGTAGAATTCTTATTTAGGTTGGGATTTCTTGGTTTGTTTATTGAATTTCAGAATGGTTAGAATTTCCTCTAGACCTTTTACTTTTTCTTCTAGTAATTCATGTAGTTTACATTTGATACATACATAGTTTGGGTCTTCTGTGGGCATAAACTGAAAAATGTGACACATTTTGCAAGTCACTGTAGTGACTTGCCATAGTTGGCATATAGTGACAACCATACAAAGTTCAATTGTGCTGAAAAATTATGAACTTTATTACCAGTTCTTTCTTTAATGACTATCACAGCATCCCTATGGCACTTCACAACTAATTATTATTATTATTATTATTATTATTATTATTATTATTATTATTATTATTATTATTATTATTTTATTTATATGCCGCCCTTCTCCGGAGACTCAGGGCGGCTTACAATGCGTTAAGCAATAGCCTTCATCCTTTTGTATATTTATACAAAGTCAGCTTATTGCCCCCACAAACTGGGTCCTCAATTTACCTGCGTTAGAAAGGATGGAAGGCTGAGTCAACCTTGAGCCTGGGGAGATTCGAACTTGCAGTAATTGCAGGCAGCTGAATGTTTTTTTTTTATTGAAAAGTTTTATAAGAAATACAATTTTCTCCCCCCCACCCTTTCCCCCTCCCCACATAATAGAAAATGTACATTTTCTTATACATAGTAAATCCTACATATACATGTTTTCCTTAAAGAAAGCATTAAAATAAGGCATTTTAATTACATTCGGAGTTGCTCTTCTTCTCTTTCTTCCCTCATTCCACAGCAAACCTTCTTCTCCTCCTTTTTCCCTTCCCTCCCTCCTTTTCTCTCCTACTTTCTCCTTCCTCCTCTCCTACCTCATCCTACTTCCTTTTCCTTTCCTCCACTTCTCTCTTCTTTCCCCCCTTCTCACCTTCTCTCCTACTCCTATCCCCTTCCCTTCCTCCTCTCCTTTCTTCCATTCCTCTCCCTCCCTTTCCTCTTCCTACCCTCTCCTCCTCTCTCCTTAATTCTTTGCTGTGGAATATTCTTCTCCTTTAGTATCTGAGCAACTCCTGTATTCTAATCCTGTATTCTACTTTCTTTCAGTTTCTTTTCAGATTTATTCTATCTATCTGCATTATCATCCTAATTGTACATTTATTCTTATAATCTTCTAACTATCGCAACTTAATATTATCATTTCATTTATTATTACATTTCCCCCACATCTGCTTTTCTATTAAAACATTACATCTTACTCCTCCAATAACTATCATTCTTAATATTCTTAATATTGTCATTTCATTATTTATACATTTCTGTTATGAAATGGGGTTGAGGGGTACCCCGGACCATGAACCAGCTCATGAGCAAACACACTGAGACTGAAATAAATCTGACAGAAATCTGACAGAATATAATTTACTTTAAAACATTTAAAAAGCACTATGTCTTTAAGAAAGCATATTAAAAACAAAGTCTTATCTGGGTATGTGAAGCAAGGCTATCTCCCTAGATTCCTCTCCACAATACCAAAACAGTTCACAAGAGAATAAAGCTAACATGAAGATAAGCAGCTTCGGCGTCGATACATCATCAAGGTAATAGAAGGGGCGGCAGCACAAACTTCACAGCTAAAAGTCACCTGAAGTAAAAACAGTTCAAACAGCAAACATTGCTTGAAGCTTGTGGGAGGAAGGAGGTCCAGCAACAGCAGTCCCGATGATAGCTTGCGTGCTACAAAACAGCAAAAGGCAAGCATCCGTGGGAGTTTCTCTGAAACGGCGTCTGGAGTCCTTATCTGCATTCTTCTCCCATCTGCGGCATTTGCACTGAGCTTCCTGCAGGAGCTGTGCATTTAGGCCTAAACCAGAGTCTAGGCCCAAGTAGCAAGCGAAAAGGTCCTTGCTTATATGGGGAGTTAACCTGCAATTAACTAGGGCGGGGAAGGCTTGCAGGTAATTACAAACAGGAGATGGCTTGATTGAAACCATACTGTTTGTGAGTAGGCAAGTAGCCACAGCAATCCTGGAAACACTCGTGACAATCCCCTTCTCTGCGGCTATTTGACTCGTTAACAAACATACATTCTACATTGGGTACATGTACATCAATGGTAAGTACATTCACATAGCCATCGACATTTTACCCAGCAGATAGAGGTGTTGGTCACGGGGCAGCGGTTTGGTAAACACATCCGCTACCTGTTCCTTAGTTTCACAATACACAGTCTTAATGAAACCTGTTTTCACCAATTGCCTCACATGTGTGATTTTAATATCAATATGGCGCGATCTCTGGCCTACAGCATTGGCTTCCAATATGTTAATGGCAGCCATGTTATCCTCATAGACTTTTATAGGTTGCATGGGCTGCCTCCATATGCTTACCAGAAGATCGTCAAACCAAACTAGGTTATTGGAAGCTTTGGACAAACTGACATACTCAGCTTCCGCTGTGGAAGTTGCAATTAACTTCTGCTTCCCAGAGTACCAATACATGGGGCTACTATTTAGGTATACAATGTACCCCGAGGTACTTTTTCTAGATCTAACATCCCCTGCCCAATCGGCATCCAAAAAACAACTCAATCTTAATTCTCTAGTTGCTTCTGGTTCCAATAACAATGAATAGTTCACAGTACCTTTTAAATATCTCAGGAGTCGTTTGATTCCGCTCCAATGGTACTGTGTGGGATGTTCAGAATGTCTAGATAACACATTTACACTTAGACTGATGTCCGGTCTAGTCCAATTTGCAATGTACAACAACGAACCAATCACGGACTTGTAAAGGGTCTTATCCTCAAACTCCGTGCTCTCAGTGTACATATTCTTAAGGAAGTCTGTTGCCATAGGGGTATCGCATGGCTTCGCCTCTACCATGCTACACTTTTTAAGCAATTCCTGAATTTTATCTTCCTGAGAGAGCCGAAACCCCTTCTCAGTTTTTACGAATTGCACCCCTAAAAATTTGCTAATGTGACCTAATGGTTTTAAGGCGAAACTCTCACTTAGGTCCTCAGAGAACTTCTTATGCCTGTTCTCTGATCTGCAAATATATAGGATGTCATCAACATACAACAGTACCGTTTCCCTAATGCCCTGATCTTCCTTGACAAAAACACACTCATCAGCCGACGATGGTAAAAAGCCCATCTCTCTCAGGCTTTTAGTGAGACACTCGTACCATCGCTTACCAGATTGTTTTAAGCCATATAGGCTCTTGTTCAACAACCACACATCGTCTTCCCGATGGCTTACTCCCTGAGGAATCTTCACGTACAGCTCTTTGTCTAACTGGGCGTGCAGGTACGCGGTCTGAATGTTGAACTGGTATACATGTTCGCCTCGCATGGTAGCAATAGTGAGAACTGTTCTCATGCTCTCAGGACGCACCGTGGGCGAGAAGGTGTCCTCATCATCGTCAGGGAATCTCTGCGAGAATCCCTGCGCCACTAGCCCCCATCTTCAATGGGCTTTTTCTTGAAAAGCCACCTGGTGCCGATCACCCTCTTGTCTTTGGGCAATCTTGTTGGCGTGAATACGTCCAGCCTTTTCAGGCTGTCTAATTCCATATTCATGGTGGCAAGCCACTTCTGTCGTTCATGGTCAGGTAAGGCCAACACATCCTCATATCTCTGAGGGGTGGCCAAAACCTGGTCGACTGAGGTAACAAAGTCGTCGTACCTGTTAGGCTTATTGCCTCTAGTAGCCCTAACTGGTCTGTCTTTAGGAGTGTCACTCACATCAGAGTCATCTGATGAGTCATCTACCTGGTGACTATCACTATGCGTCTCAGAAGCTGGGTGCCTATCCTTCCTGGCTACCCCCATCTTACGCTTCAATACCCCTTTCAAGGGTGCCTGGGATGCACGCTTCCCAGAACCAGATGTATCCCTATCCTCGGATAGGTTCTCCGATACATCCTCCACTCATCTACAACAACTACGGGAAGGGTTCTGAGTAAGAATCTCATTGGCATGGATCTTACTCCAATTGGCCCCTTCGTGAAAGGTGGCAGACCTTGATATCATCAGTTTTCCGTTAGGGTAGCCAAACCTAAATGCCTTGGAGCCCTGCTTGTAACCAACGAATCTCAGTTTAACAGAGATCCGGTCTCCCTTTCTCCTGAGCTCCTTTGGGACATGAACATCGGCCATCACTCCGAAAACGTGGAGGTGTGCCAAGGTAGGCTTATGGCCGTATAGCACCTCATATGGGGTCTTCTGCACCACGCTAGACCACACACGGTTCAGGGTGTAATTCGCGTATCTAACTGCTTCTACCCAGTACGCAACATTTAATGTGGCATCCTCTAGGGCGCACCGCATCATTGTTTGTAATACGTCGCTGTGCTGTTCTGCGACGCCATTTTGAAACTTAGAGTAAGGCGTGGTGCATAAGTGGACTATGCCCTTACCCCTCAACCAGCTGGAGAACTGCCTGGAATTAAATTCAGTCCCCCTGTCAGTTAAGATCTTCTTAACTCTGACCTGGTGCTGGTTCTGGACTAAGTTACAAAATTCCTTAAACTTAGTCAACGTTTCACTCTTGGACATTAGGGGAAAAACGAATCCGAATCTGCTATGGTCGTCTACTATGGTAAGAAAGTACCGTCTCTTACCCACGGAAGGTGCGAATGGACCCACCAAATCCATGTGGATGAGCTGAAATGGGTGTTCGGAGTACCTCTGAGACCTCTTGGGCGCAGATTTCACCTTCAACTTTGCACTCCTACAAATTGAACAATCTAGGAATGTGTTACAGTCATTGATCTTGGTTCCCCTTGAGTGTTCGGTTACCTTTTTCACCATAGGAAAACTCACATGACCTAACCTGCGATGCATCAAGTGAGCACATTCATTGTGCAACGGCTCTCCTACAGAAATTGCATTAGCATTTTCAGGTTCCCTACTATCTGACTCTAAATTAAAATTTAAAAACTTTTTATTAACTTTACATTTGTCTTTACAAGGCTTCCTCTGGTGAAAGTCTTGATCCTCATCACCTAGTTCTAACTGTGATTCATTGTTACTACCAAATGAGATAGTATAATTGCTATCACTGCAGGTCTCAGCATTCGTATTGGGGGAATAATAAGGCAAGCCACCTATCTTCAAAACCTCCCCAATCACACATTTGTTGTTTTTGATCACAGCTGTTCCTCCTGAGAACAGAATCTCCATTCTGGGGTTCTCACATATCCTCATTAGGCTTAGCAAATTATGATTTATCTCTGGTACATACAATGCTCCATGAATCTCTCCTATCCCAGGAATATAAACATCTCCAATGCCAACAACATTCACCTTTTTACTGTTTTCAACTTTGACCATGGATTGATGCCTTCTCATATTAACAAACAACCTTCGGTCACTGACAACATGGTTACTGGCCCCACTGTTCATTAACCATAGTTGCTCTCGCTGTTCCCTTGTAACTCAGTAGTTTCCGCTATACCTACAGAACTATCATTAAACCTGGGATTGTTCCCTTTGTTGCCTCTATTTGGCTTTTTACCCCTTCTGTGGTTAGGAACATCTCCACTTGGCTTTCTGCCTGGAGGGAGTGACCTCCTTTTACATTTATTATCAGAAGGTGTCTTTAAACTTGCCCTAGCATTCACGTTTTGTGGGCAATCCCTTCTATAATGTTCTCTTGAACCACAATTGAAGCATTCTCCGATAGTATATGCTCTATCTGAACTATTAGGCCTTCTTAAAGGTTTTTCCTTTTTGTGAAAAGCCGCCCTGCATTTTCGCAAGTTATCTTCAGGAATCAGTCTGCCAGATAACACTTCTAAAGATAAGTTATTACAATCAACATTATCCAGTTGCGATATAAAATTATCCCAGCTAGGATCAAGGGAATTGAGTATAACAGTAATGAGGGTTTGTTCAGACACTGTTTCCCCCCTCAACATCAATTCCTGCCTTAACTTGTTTAACTCACATAAGTGTTCATTAATATCTACTCCTGCCTTCAACCTTGCGGAATAGAACTCCCTATAAACTCTGTTTGTAACATGGGAGCTTTTTGAATAAAATAGCTTATGCAGTTTCACCCAAACTTCTGTTACGGTCAGGTTACTAGGTATACTGGGATATAGTGCAGGGTCAATGGACATCAATAAAATACAAAAGGCCTTATGATGTAAAAGATCAACTTCTAAAGACCATGGTCTAGGTGGGGGTTTTAACAACAATGATAAAACATTCTCTTTCATTAAGGTTACTTGAATACTCTTAACCCATTCCTTAAAATTTCCTCCACCCACACTTAAACTTTTAAAATTAGGAGGAAGGACCTGTACATTATTAAACATGGAAACAGACATTAATTGATGTTCAAAATGTGGTCCATCCTGGAACGGGCAATAAGGTATTGGGATGGAAGCACACAACACAGTGTCTTCCATCTGGCATTCTGATGATCGTTCCTCCCCAATGGGAGGGATTAAAACTTCATGTTGTGCGGATGCAAAGCTCATCCTGGTTTGATCACAAAAGCTTGAGGGTCGTCTCTGGTGCACATCTCTAGGAATTTTTGGACACGCTCCCAAATTCCTATCTTCAGTTGAGGCAGCCTCCGGAACCCTCCTGGATGTCGATGTCGTCACGGATAGATATATCCCACTCGTGGCATGCGCTGAATTAGTCACAGACATCAGGGGTAAGTTGGTACGTGCAGCTACTATTTGTTGAGCTGATGGCGCCTGCAAACCATCGCCTAAAATGTTTGCCAAAGTTTCTATCACACTTGCAACCTTATGCTCAACATGAGAGTCTCTTAAATTTTTAGCAGAAGTCATTGATGTCATCAAGGGAGCTAAAGTCTTTATGGCCTGATCTATGATGGCTTCAACAGCAGGTGGCGCAATATCAACTTAGCCATGCTGGTTTAACAAAGAAGCAGGAACATTCAAATCAGGCAGTCTGTTATCCCCCATTCTCCACTTATGGTCTGAGGTAGGGGTTTTAGGAAAAGATTGAAAGTCTCTTACCGATCCGGTGTTTTCTAGGACTTCGATCTTCTTTCCTTTCACGGCTGGATTCTTTAATAATTTGCTAGAATCAGCAGTCGGGTTCTGACTTACTATGGGCAAATCTAAAAACTGAAGGATTGCCTTCCTAAATTCATCATCCACCTCTGAATTTGTTTTCAAGACCTGAAGTGGCGTTCTTCCAGTCTCTACTTCTTTAGGTGAAGATGGTTTACTCACTATCTTAGGCACTTCAGAAGTTGAGGCCTCTGCTCCAAAACCTACAGCTCCACTATTCTCTAAATCAATTAGAGTTTGGGGGTTTTCAGCCAAAACATTTTTGGCCTGAGCCCCAGACAGTCCAGTTTGTGACTTCATACTTTTTGCTGTTGCTGCTGCCCTAGTCAACATTTGTTCAACTGCAGACATTCCAGTCTAGCGCATTACCACATGAGCGTAGGTTCGTTAAACCATCCTCTGCTACCAACTGTTATGAAATGGGGTTGAGGGGTACCCCGGACCGTGAACCAGCTCATGAGCAAACACACTGAGACTGAAATAAATCTGACAGAGGCGTCTTGTGTAAAAATATAATTTACTTTAAAACATTTAAAAAGCACTATGTCTTTAAGAAAGCACATTAAAAACAAAGTCTTATCTGGGTATGTGAAGCAAGGCTATCTCCCTAGATTCCTCTCCACAATACCGAAAAGTTCACAAGAGAATAAAGCTAACATGAAGATAAGTAGCTTCGGCGTTGATACATCATCGAGGTAATAGAAGGGGTGGCAGCACAAACTTCACATCTAAAAGTCACCTGAAGTAAAAACAGTTCAAACAGCAAACATTGCTTGAAGCTTGTGGGAGGAAGGAGGTCCAGCAACAGCAGTCCCAATGATAGCTTGCGTGCTACAAAACAGCAAAAGGCAAGCATCCGTGGGAGTTTCTCTGAAACGGCGTCTGGAGTCCTTATCTGCATTCTTCTCCCATCTGCAGCGTTGCACTGAGCTTCCTGCAGGAGCTGTGCATTTAGGCCCAAACCGGAGTCTAGGCCCGAGTAGCAAGTGAAAAGGTCCTTGCTTATATGGGGAGTTAACCTGCAATTAACTAGGGCGGGGAAGGCTTGCAGGTAATTACAAACAGGAGATGGCTTGATTGAAACCATACTGTTTGTGAGTAGGCAAGTAGCCACAGCAATCCTGGAAACACTCGTGACAATTTCCCCCACATTTAATTTTCTGTTAAAACATTTCTCTATTCAACACTTTTATTCCACCCCACCCCTTATCCCAACCTCCCCACCCCCACCCCCCGACTTCCCAGAGCAAAAACAGGGTATGGCATCTAACAAACATATGCTATAATAAGCTAACTATCTATAAAATTCAAAACTTACACACGTCCTTTAACTCCCCTTACTCCAATTCATCAACCTCCCTTTTATAAATTCTCAAGACCAATTAAGTTAAATTCCTTCTTCCTAGTTATAAAAAACTTTTTCTTAATGTATAATCCAATACTTTAACAATGTTACAAACAGTGAAAATCATGGCTAAGTTTCATCTCCAGACCGCCAAACATCATTCTTTTTAAGCATTACTCCCTAATAGAGTTCTAAATTTAACATTAATCCTCTTTCCTTTGAAAAAATTGGGCATCTTAAAATCTTAGACATTTTATCACATATATCTTTTAAAATAACATAATCTTATGTTAAACATTTTAAAATCTCTTAATACCATTAAAACACATATTTATCCTTCCCCAAAAAGAAAATAAAAAGCAAATACTTAATCTTCTGTTCTTTTCTTCTTTCTGTATTTTTTCCAATCCTTTTTTTTAATAAATTCTTTCAACATTCCCCCCAATTTTATTTTTGAAAATTTTAAAATGTTGATTTGAGGTTGATGTTTCAGAAATACTCACTTTCTTCTTGAGGTCATGTTTTCTAATTAGAAATCCCCATTTCGACTCTTCTTGCTTGTATAATCATTCAGTCTATTCCTTTGTCCATATAGCCAAAATTTGTTGCCATAAAGATTGTCAGCTTGCAATAAAGAGTCTATTTGTTGCTTTTCTATCAGTTGAATGGAAACGCCAGCCAAAACCTTTGTTTCAACTTTGCCAGCCTGCCTTTCAATCCTGACAGCCTCTTGATCTTCCAAAAGCAAACTCCTCTGAGTAATTTCCTGCTGCCCCTCCAACAACTGCTTATGATTTCCCAAGCTGTTTTTTGAAAAAGCTCTTTCAATTGTGTCCAAAAGAGCAGAATTAAAAGAGTCTAGAAGTTCTTGAAAGACCTGAATAGTCACAGCTTGAGAATTTGCTGATTCACCAGCCCTGATGTCAGCCATATTTCAGCCACTTTGTATTTATCCAGCTATCAGGACGGCAATTCCAACTATTTTCCACACAGTTTAAAAGCAAAATTTTAATTAAAGTCAGTACCAAATTCTTTTCCTTGGTACCAAATTCTTTTCCTGGCCGCTTCCACTTTAAAACTTTCTCTTAAGGTGTAATCCAGTAGCTGTATCACTATTGCAAACATTAACAAGCATTAACAAGCACTTTCCCTAATAGCTTCCTCCTCCCGCCCTCAGGCCCCATTTTCTGCATTTTAAAACGGAGTTAAAGTGTTACTTGCAATTTTTTCCTTTTTTCTCCTGATTTGCTCTGTCTGCAATCAAAGTAAAGATGTTAAAAGTCCCCCCATTTATTTTCAGCAGATTTTGGTCGCGGCTTCTAGCTCCGCTTTAGCGGAGTCATCCCTGGTCCGGAGCAGCTTGACAGGCTTCAATAGGGAGCCCACACCCTTCACGCCCCAGGATTTCTCCTAGCGCACTTGGGGGGTTCTACCTCCACCTGTCGGTTCTTCTCTCTCCCCTTTGCCCAGGGAGAGGGTTCCAAGCCTCCAGACAGCTGTTTTTCGGCTGTTCTGGGGCTTTTACGGAACCGGGGATCGGGCGCTCGTAAAAGAGCGTCTTCGAGGCTCGCGGAGCCTACCGGCAAGCAGCTGAATGTTAATAACAGGCTATTAGTCTGCTGCGCCACCAAGCGCAGCAGACTAATAGTTGACTAGTTGACTAGTCAACTAGTCAATTGACTAGTTGATGTTTACTACCATAGCAGCATCCCATGATTTTGTTATTGCTATTTGAATGCTGCCTATAGTAAAATCTCAAATTGTGGTCATGTGATTTTACTTAGTGACTGCATTTCTTAGTGACAGAGTTGCTAATCCCAATTGTGTTGCTAAATTAGGGTTACCTGCATGAGGTTTTGAATGGGATATATACTGATAAGATTTTGGATTATGTTGTTAATACCTATTTCATAAGCAGATTCAGTGGAAACAACTGTAATGGGTTGTGAGAATAACCTTGAGAGGCAGGAGGAAGAGTTGTAGCCTAGACGATGGTCTGTTAAATGAAATGTGAGAACACTGAGAAATCTGAGAACACAGAAGGACTTTAATTTGAATATGTATTTCAGAATTGACCCTCATTAGTTTTATGGAATGTAAAGGCATTCAGACTTACAAGATCTGTTACTGTAACTTTATAATAAAAGTGGCATTATTATTCATGTTTATTAAGTTTATTGGTCTAGTCTATCTCATGATGATATACAATTTATGTGGCACATTAAAGTTACCCTATCAATTCTTTAGGACCTCTATTCAATAATTTATACAATTGTTCTAGATCGCCTAGTGAGATTGGTTTTTGGTAGATATGGTGACTCAGTTGTTTCATGGAGAATTGGTGTCAGAAGGTTATAGCTGCAGTTATTCTACTCCATGACCTAATATGGTTCTAGTTTGGGTACTATGCTTTTAAATTCCTACCTAAAAAAACTTAGACTATTATAGTTTGTATATTAGATACCAGTAATATGCAAATGTCATTCATTTCCCCTATAATGTTCAGCTACTCATTTCAATGAATCTTTTAAACTGATATATTGAGGCTGTTTTATGATGGATGACAGGGACAAAGTAGAAATTTTACCCAGCGAAAACAAATATACTATGATTAAGGAAAGTGGTTCCTGGAGCTTATGAATGAGACTAGATAGGATTGCGCTTGCTTGAGAAAGCAAGAATGGGAGCAGATGATGATGGATGGTTTTCCATCTCTGATCTTTCTGTGCTGAGGGACAAACTCTGAAATAAAACTGTGTATGTGAATGTAATTTATATTGCTATCCATAAACTAGATCTCTACATAATAAGAGTCCTTAATTTTATGGATCACTGCAGCCATAGTTAATTAAATATGGTCTGGTTTTACTATACAATACATAGTTAGAAGAGTAAAATGAGAATTTTTTTTAGTTAGATTCTGACTATATGTCAGAATTACTATCATATGCTTGAGCTTCACATATGCTAGCTGCCAATCTGCCATGAATTATGGGGTGAGGAGGAGCCAGTTGGGAGAGGAAAATCTAACTACTCATCATACCTTCTAGAGCAGTGGTTCTCAACCTTCCTAATGCCGCAACCCTTTAATACAGTTCCTCATGTTGTGGTGATCCCCAACCAGGGGTGGGTTCTAATTTTTTTTACTACCGGTTCTGTGGGCGTGGCTTATTTTGTGGGCATGGTTTGGAGGTCATGTGACTGGGTGGGCGTGGCTAGATGGTCATGTGAACAGGTGGCCATGGCTATGTGTATAGGGACTACACAGAGGGCTGAAAAAAGTCATTTCTGACAGGTCCTCGCACTTTTGACTGGTCCTCACACTTATGGCCATCCTCACATTTATGCCCGTGCAGCATTCTTAACAACCATGTCACTCATTTCACAACGGCTTCTTTTCACCATGGTAATAAGATAGGGCAAAAAACGTAAAATGTGAGGATAGTCATAAATTCGAGATCTGGTCAAAAGTGCGAGGACCAGTCAAAAATAACTTTTTCAGCCCTCTGAGTAGTCCATGTGCACAAAAGGACTACCCAGAGGGCTGAAAAAAGTGATTTCTGACAGGTCCTCACACTTTTGACCAGTCTTCGCACTTATGACTGGTCATCATTTATGCCCATTGTAGCATTCTTAACAACCATGTCACTCATTTCACAACTGCTTCTCTTCACCATGGTGACAAGATAGGGCAAAAACGTAAAATGTGAGGACAGTCGTAAGTTCGAGGACTGGTCAAAAGTGTGAGGACCAGTCAGAAATAACTTTTTCAGCCCTCTGAGTAGTCCATATGCATAAAAGGATACAGAAATAGAGAGGGATGAAGGAAGGGAAGGGAAATTAGAGTAGGAGTGAGGGTAAGAGAGGGAGGAAGAGAGGCGGAGAAGGAGAAAGGAAGAGGAAGTAGGGAGGAGAAGAAGAGGGGGAGGAAGAGAAAGTAAGAAGGAAAGAAAAGAGAGAGGTGGTAGGTTTGAGGAGAAAGATTGCTGTACAATAAAAAAGATGAAAGGGAAGAAAGCCAACCCCAAACAAATATAAAGATATTAAGATAAAGAATGAATTGTTAAACTTTAAAGAATAAAAGAGAACAAATATGAATAAATAACAATAATTAGAAACACACATACAAACATACAATGTATTTTCTTTGAACAGAGTATTTGGCCGGTTCACAAATTTAAACAGTGTTTAGTCATTTCAATTAAATTTGCAATTTCTATATTTCCTTTTTGCCATATTTATTCCTCATCTATTTTTGTAAAAAACCAATATTACCCTTCATCCTCATCTCTAATCTTAATCAAATTCAATTTTTCCCTTCTATTCTATATTATACCCCTTCCCATTGTCATCTATTTTTATATCCATCCTCACATTGGTTAATTATGTAATATTACAGTTGTTTAATATAAATTCAACATTTTAATATAAATCAATTAGTTATATAACTACCTTTTTTATATATTAATCAATATGAACATGAATATTCCAGTTATTTCCATGCAATCCAATTTCTTACAAATCAATTAATTATATTTACCAATAATAATAAACCAAATAATTTCCCCCATATATTCCTCCAAACCACAACTTAACCATTTCTGCTTTCAACACAATATACAATTAATAGTATCTCAATTATTACAATTCCCTAGTTAAATAGAGCTTTTTTTCTTTTGTGTTTTAAAATCTTGAACTCTCCTCTTTTTCCCTAAATTTCCCATTGTTTGCACCTACCTTTTTTGGTGAGGAAAAAGAAAAGAAATCTGCCTGCCTTAATTTTCCAACATTGCAGCAACAGCAAAGCAGTTTCAGTTTCGTTTTTCAGTATAGCTAGGGGAAAAAAAATCTGCTCCAGCAAGCAGCAAGCCCTGAGCAAAACAGCTGAGAGCAAATCAGCTGGGGGTCGGGAGCCGATTTAATCAAGGGCTAATTAGCCTATGCTGAAGCTCCGTGGGCCAATAAAATTACAAAAAAAACACCGAACCGTTTGTTAAATTGCTGGCTCGCCCGCCCCTTGCCCACTATTTGTTGGCAATAAATAGTCGTGCGGAGGAGCGGGGCAAGCCAGCAATTTAACAAAGCCTGGCGGCAAGAATTTAAACAGTTTTTTTTTCCTCTAGCCATCAGCTGGGACTCAGGAGGCAGCAATAGATTGGGGGTGGGCGGGGTAAGCGAATGGCCAGCGATCCAACAGAGCAGAGAGGAGGGTGAGTGGAGGCGGGGGGCAAGGGAGGGCTTTGGCGACCCCTGTGAAATGGCCATTCGACCCCCAAAGGGGTCGCGACCCCCAGATTGAGAACCGCTGTTCTAGAGACACCAGCTCAAGGTCAAAATGCTGGGAATGAAATGCAATAGCTCACCACCAGCCCCTCCCCCCTCCATTGAAGAGACAATTCGTAAAACAATTTATTCAAATGCAATTGGACAATAAGGACCAGCAAGGGGGAGGAACTGGGGAAGAATTGGATAGGGAAAGTTAACTTGGAAGTTTTGGCATTCTGGCTTTGTTATACTGTAATCCACTTGGCCTTTAGTAAAGTAAACCTTTCACACCGAATTGAGTCAAGGGTCATTCTTGCTTAAGGGACTAAGTTGGGGCAGGACTGACATTAAGCCAGAACTGTGATCACAATCCACCTGGAGAAAGCATCTACCATGGGGATTATGCAACCATGACGTTTCCTGATGAAGATCAAGAGGAAATGGAGAAATGGGAAGAAGCTGTGTCAAAGCTGAGGAGCAGCAGTGGAAACCAAGGTTGGGAGAAGAATTGGAACCAAAATGTGCCCAGCAGGAGGCCTGTGTATCCAGCTTGAACCTGGACCCAGGCCATGACAGTGGACTGGAAACTGATGCCTCTACCCTGATTAGCCGAGAGGTGCAGGAATCTTGGTCCCTGGAAATCAGGAAACTGGAGGAGCTGGAGGAACCTCTGATAGGAGTGACTTTCACTTGAGGGTCTGGACCCAAAGCCTGCCACCAGAGCATCATTTGGGCTGAGAGGGACACCAAGCTTCAGTATTTGAATGGCAATTGAATTCTAGAGAGAGAGGCTCACAGAGTTCATGCTTCACAAACTCCTCAAACAACCAGATTGGGCACAAATCTGAAGCCCAGGGATGTTTGCCGCTTGACCTATTCCAGCATCACCAGTACTGGCAGCACCACCGGCATGGACAACCAGTGGCCAGAGATGAGTGATGTCTACCTGGGCTGGGAGAAATTCAATGGAGAAATGAAGCAGTTAGGATTCTTCCTTATCCAGGTCTGAGACTTCATGGATGAGTATGGCCCAGATCTCCCAGGCGATGAGACCTATGTCACCAGGGCTTTAGAAGGTAAAGCTATTGAATAGGTCATGAGATTGCATGATGATGACACTGAAGAGTTATAATACTTTGATGCATGCATGATGGCAATAAGGCAACGGTTTAACTATTTAATAATTTTAATTATTTTTAAATATTGTCTGTCTTTGTGTTTTTAATTAGGCTGTACACCGCCCTGAGTCCTTCGGGAGAAGGGCGGTATAGAAATAAAATAAAATAAATAAATAAATAAATAAATGGTTAGAGGACCCTCTGGCAGATTTAAGAGCCAGGACAGAATCAGGACCATCAGGCAAGGGAGACATCATAGCATACATCCAAGAATTCCAGGGGCTGCCTAGATGTCTCTTGGACTGGCCCCAGGTGATGCTAATTGAGTACTTCAGAGAAGGCCTGAATTGCAAAGTGTTCTACATCTGCCTGTCCTGAGGTCACCAAGAACCTTCCAAGGATGGTACATCCTGGCCAGTGAATTGGAAATTGATCTAGCCTCATTCCATAGCACCTAGGAAGGGAACCGTGACATTTCAAGGCCTCAGAAAGAAGAAACCACCCCCTAAAGACAGATAGAAGGGGCCCCAGTCCTAGATGATGCTTGACAGGAAGTTACCAGTATGGCAATGAAGGCCATCAAGCTATCAACTGCTATTCCCCACGATCAGTGCTAGCTACTCCACATGGTCCCCTGAAGAAAGGGAAGGCAGCCTCCAAACCTAAGTGTCAGATGTAAATGCCTTATTCTATAATGTGTAAATAGTATATGAATGGGATATCAGGGGTTAACTTATCTTTCTATTCTTAATGTATTCATATTTCACCACTCCCTCATATAGCTCCACCCACTGTATATATAAGGAGCCACCTTCACCCTTTTCCTTGCTTCTATCTGTGAATATTCAGTGAATATAGAATGCCTATTGTAAATAAAAGGAAGTATATTTAAACCTTTAACTCTTACTATTATTATTGAGTCTGATCCTAAAAATATTGCAACAAGCTGGTAGCAGAGGATGGTTAATTGACTCAATAAAAACTTAAAAATGTCTAAGAAAGATAGGCCCAACACCAGGGCCTACAGCAAAGAAATAGAAACAGAACAAGAAATAATCAACGAATCCACAAACGCAATTTCGAGAGAATCCGAAGAATACATCACTGAAGACGAAGAAATAAGAGATGAAAATGATGACCAGGAAGAAATCGAAATAGAAAATAACGAACTCAGGTCAGAGATATTAAAACTATTAAAAAGCCAGAAGAATGATGAAAGCCTCATCGCGAACCTCCAAGAAATGCTAAAGAACAGCGGAGCAGCGAGAGAGAAAAACATCACTAATGAGAAATCTAAAGACACAAAAATAGTGAGTAATACGACTGCAGAGAAAGTCATTACGAAGAAGAAAAAATGTGCTCCGGCGCGAAATTTTGAATGGCAGCCATCTTGGTTTCAACAAACCTCCGAGATGAGCGAAGCAGAGCCAATCAAAATGCTCAGTTCAAAATTTCTGGCGCGAAAAACGTTATCAGACAACGAAAATGAAAAAGAGGATTCAAACTCATCGGAAGAGTCAGAAACAGAAAGTGAAGATGACCCCACAAGATCCCAAGTAAAGTCAGCAATGAAAACGCTTTTTGCTGCATTTGGACCAAAACTAAAAATTACCAAAGAGCCACCGAAGAAGCGAGCGAGCAAGCCGACACCTCAAGACCTGCCCGCTCCCATCCTGACTTCGAGAGCGACGACGCCCGAACCCAGAGAGCCTTGTCGATTCCGTCCTACACCACAGACCGAAGCAAATGCCAACGCCCCCAAAAGAAAAAGAAGAGCAGCCGCCGTCGTCAGAACTCCCAAGGCCGAACCAGAGACCGACTCGTCTGAAGAGGAGCGGAGCGAACGAGCCGCAATGGAGAGAACCTTCCACGACGACGCCGAAGAAGAAATGAACAACGCGCATGCGCGAAACTATGCAGACGGTCCGGGAAGACATGAACTGGCGAGAGAACCGCGCAGACTCGTTGCGAGCATCCCCATGCCGTTTTGCAATTTTCTACACTTGCGAGACCACGGACTACCTCAGGTTGTAAGTAATGGACAAAATAATGTGGGAAACTTACCCAGCGACTTCACAAAACTAAGGGTTGATGGCATTAAGAATGGTATTGCAAGAATGGTATCAACAGCTTCAGGTTATATTTATGAAAGAAAATTTACTATTTTTTATCACTAGTCCCCCCAAAAGACCTTGGACTTTAAAAATAGATTGTTTACACCATAGGGCATTTTTCTTAATAATATCTAGTGTGTCTCCTGCAATGTATCATAGCATCAAACCAAACCTAACTGTTTCAGAAATTATTCAATGCATGTTTAATTTGTTTCACAGCGACAGTGTAGCCACCACCACAAGAATGTCTAAGGATTTCTTTTCATCTAGGGTGAAACCAGGGGTTTCTATAAGTGAGCATTTGATATCTTTAAACAAAATAAGAGCTGAACTGCATTTGAGGGGGGAGGTGATTTCAGACCAAACAATGAAAAGTGTTATTATCAATTCACTTGATTCATCATGGGATAGTTTTATGTCACATTTAGACACTATCAATCTAGGATATTTATCCATAGAAAGTCTATCCAACAAATTGATAGCAGAAGACAATTCAAGAAAAAATCGTACTAGCAATCACACAGAGCACAAACCTTTTAGGAAAGTAGCTTTCCAAGACAAATATAATGAAACACTTAAATGTCACAATTGTGGATCCAGGGAACACAATAGAAGAGATTGTCCCAAAATTTCAAAGGAAAGACATAGGTCAGAATATAGGAACAAATACAATTATAGACAGTCTTCCATAGATAAACATAGATATAGAAGCCCACCAAATTACAGAGAAAATAGAGGGGGCAGAGAAAATTCAAAGGATAGAAAATCTGGTTCACTGAATGGACTAAATAAACAAGACAACGCTAAAATACAACAAAATGAGAACAACAATTGGCTTATTGATTCTGGAGCAACTAATCACACCACTAATAACAAAAATATATTGTCTTCATTTACAGAAGATAAATTTGTAATAAAGGTAGCTAACCAAGAAAAGGTTCAAGTATTAGGCAGAGGGAACGTAACCTTGCCTGGTCTAGGAAAAATAGAGGGGGTATTATTAATACCTGAAATACCTCATAACATACTAAGTGCCATAAAACTAAGTAGAGACTCTGACATTAATATAGTTTTCTCAAAGGGAAAAGCGACTTTAGAGAAGAATAAAATAAATGTAGGCACTGTGATGATTAAAGGAGGCCTACCTTATCTGATAACAAAGGAAGAATGGTTGCATAACATTGATTCAAATATAGAAGATTGTATTGAAGCAGATGATGAAAATATTAGCAACAGTGACAATGATGAATGTAAAATATCTCATGATCATGCAGATGCACACAAAGAAAAAAAACCAAAAATAGGTAAGCCAATTCATGATGAGTGTGCTCACATCTTACATAGGAAGTTAGGACATGCCAGTTTTCCTGTAGTGCAAAAAATGATTGAACACGCAGAAGGTGTCAAAATAAAAAATTGTGAAAACTATTTGGAATGCTCAGTATGTAAATCTACAAAACTAAAAACTAGTCCCAGGCCAAGAAAATCTACTAGAACAACTAACAAAATTTTTGACTTAGTACACATGGACCTAGTTGGCCCATTAACTCCATCAATCACTTATAGAAAACGTTACTTCCTGACAATAGTAGACGATTATAGCCGCTATGGGTTTGTTTACACATTAAAACACAAAGATGAAACCTTTCAAAAATTTAAGGAATTTTACAAACGCATAGAAACACAACACAATATCAGAATAAAACAAATTATGACAGATAGGGGATGTGAATTCATGTCCAAAGAATTCTCCCAATGGTTAAAGGATAGAGGAATGCTACATTACACGTCCAGTCCATTTTCTGCGTTCCAGAACGGGATTGCAGAGAGGAAAAATTCCACTTTACAAACCATGATTAGGTGCACATTGGAGGATGCTGGCTTAAGCAAACAATTTTGGTCAGAAGCCTTACATTATTCAAATTACACACAAAATAGAACCTGGTCCAGTATTGTAAATAAGACACCATATGAAGTAATGTATAATAGGAAACCAAAATTAGCACACATGCACATATTTGGAGTCACTGCAGACGTACACATACCTAAACAGTTGAGAAGGAAGGGAGAAAACGTATCCAGAAGACTCAGATTTATGGGATATGAAACTGGCACCAAAGGGTACAGATTCATTGATAATAATAACAAATTTATAGTTTCCAGAACAGCTGTGTTCCATGAACAGGCCAACTGGTCTAAATTACATCTTAATGAAATATTTCCAAATAAATGCAAAGATACAAAATCTCATGAGGAAGGGACCATAGAAAAACAAAATATCAACAAATATAAAAGCAAAACCAAAACTTGGACAAATAGCCAACACAAAATAAAGACAGACACACTAACAAAAAAGGAAGCAAGATATTTGCATGATAACAATAGCAAACCTGAAAGAGCCATTAGGAACAACAGAAATCAAACACCAAATAAATACAGAGATTACATAATGCATATGGATGGTGAACCGATAACACCTAATACATATGAGGAAGTGTTAAAACTTCCTCATGAAGAAAAAGAAAAATGGGAACTTGCTATGAAGAAAGAGATGGAAAGTTTACAAGGATTAAATGTATTTACACCTGCAATTGCACCTAAAGATAAAACAATTATTGGTACCAGGTGGATATATAAAATTAAGAACTTAGAAGGAGGCAATACTCTATACAAAGCTAGATTAGTTGCACAAGGTTATGCACAGAAATACCCGGAGGACTATACTGAAACGTATTCCCCCACAGTAAGAACTGAGAGTGTCAAAACAGCTCTAGTGGTAGCATCAGCACTCAACCTTGATGTATTTCAATATGACATACAGACTGCGTATCTACACGCGAAACTAGATAAGGAAATATATGTAAGAGCACCTCACAGTCAGTACACCAACAAAAATGAAATTTGGCTGTTAAACAAAAGTTTATACGGATTAAAACAATCAGGTAAAAGATGGTATGATTGTTTAGTAAAAGTACTTAAGACCATGGATTTCAATGCTACCACTGCTGATAACTGTTTCTTTGTCAAAAAGGGTGATGATTACACTGAATTTGTGTTGATTTATGTAGATGACATTTTGTATATAGGAAAACACAAAGAGAGAAGAGAAACTTTTGTAAATAAGTTAAATGAACATTTCTCGTTGAAATCTCTAGGTAAAGTGAACAAATATCTTGGTGTCCAAATTAATAAGACTAGAAAGGGATTCAAACTTACTCAGAGAGATAAGATTATAGAACTTTTAAATAAATGCAATTTAAACAATGCCAAACCTTGTGATACTCCTATGCAAACTGATTTTCTTAGAAATACTGATGAATCTTCTCCTGAATTCAAAGATAACACATTTTATAGATCAATCATAGGTTCACTTCTTTATATATCTAATTGGACTAGACCAGATATCGCCTTACCACTCAATTTATTATCCAGACACGTCAGCAAACCAACAATGTATCACTGGGAAGCTGTCAAAAGGATTTTAAGATATCTGAAATGTACACTAGATTTTTGCTTAGTATTAGAACCTAGTGATAATAAAGAACCAAAGCTTGCATGTTACGCAGATGCGGACTGGGCTGGCGACACATCATGCAGAAAAAGTACATCTGGTTATATTTTTTTCTTGAATGACTGTCCAGTTTACTGGTATACTGGTAAACAAGAACTAGTAGCCACTTCAACGAGAGAAGCGGAATATGTTTGTTTATCCAAAGCTGCAAATAACCTTGTATGGTTTAATGATTTAATTTCAGATGTTTGGAAAAAACCTGCTTTGCCTTTTGTTATGCATGAAGACAATAAAGCAGCCATTGAAATATCTAGATCCGACGCCATTGGACAAAGGTCCAGGCATATAGATATAAAATTTAAACATGTGAGACAATTATCTCAGGATGGATTTATTAAAGCAGTGCATTGTGATACTTCAGAACAATTAGCTGACATATTGACAAAGCCTTTACCTTCTAAACAGCACAAATATTTAACTTCTAAATTGTATGTCTTGTATTGTCCTGAATCTGAATGTAATTGGTGTTGCATAACGAATCGGCATTTAGAGGGGGATTTGTCAGATGTAAATGCCTTATTCTATAATGTGTAAATAGTATATGAATGGGATATCAGGGGTTAACTTATCTTTCTATTCTTAATGTATTCATATTTCACCACTCCCTCATATAGCTCCACCCACTGTATATATAAGGAGCCACCTTCACCCTTTTCCTTGCTTCTATCTGTGAATATTCAGTGAATATAGAATGCCTATTGTAAATAAAAGGAAGTATATTTAAACCTTTAACTCTTACTATTATTATTGAGTCTGATCCTAAAAATATTGCAACACTAAGGAAGCAGCAGCATTTTATCCATTTCATTTTTTCTGCATATTATTGTGGTAGATATCGTTTGCACAAACTTATTTTGTCTGCAACTTTTTGAAAAGTTAATTTTGGGCATTAACTTATGTAGCCCTCCTCCCCCCTCCCCAAAAAAACCTTTAAAAATTTGAAGATACCAGCAACTTCCAATACTTATATATCCACCTGTGCCACAAAGGACTATATTTTGATGATTCATACCATGTTGTTTAAAAATACGCCTATGACATTCTGTACATATTTAGGTGTATATGAAATTGCCTTTAAAAGTACTTTAGATAATCACTGTAATTGGGCTTTTCTGCACCTGTTATTATTTATTATCTTTGCTTAGTTTGTTTAAAATTGATAATGAAGAGAGGATATTCATAGAATAAATCAAGCAGAAGGGTAATCATGAGGATTAAATGGATATCCCTGTTGTATTTTGAAGAAATGAATTATAGTTCCATAATACAATATTTGCCTGGCTTTTTCTTTTGCAGCTACACTAGAAGGAAGGAAGGAAGGAAGGAAGGAAGGAAGGAAGGAAGGAAGGAAGGAAGGAAGGAAGGAAGGAAGGAAGGAAGGAAGGAAGGTTGTGCAGAGTTTATTACAAATTTTAAGGATCTTTGAGGCTTTTCTCCAGATTTAATAACTATATCAAAATACCGCTCAATCTCTTTGATAGCAGATGGCTTCCAGTTTGTGGGAAATTCTAAATTACAAGCAAGTTTTTGAGATTTTGCCTATAATTCTGATTGTACACAGTGAATTCTACATTGTGTTTTAACCATATGCTTTCCTTTATTTAAAAATGAAAGCAAACATATTCTGTGCATGATTTAAAAAAGGATCCTGAAAATAACTTCACAATGGTTAAATAAGAGAATATATTGGATAAGAATAATAAACTCAAATTGTAGAGTGCTTAAGAAATACTTCCTAATCTAACCTGATACCCAATAAATCACACAATTATTTATAGTTAATTTTTCTTATCAGAATTTTTGCAATTAAGAAGAAAATAATGATAGTGCAATTCATGAGACTTGCAGTTTGAGACATTTATCTTAATTTGTCCAATTAGAAAAACTATTCTACAGGATAGAAATATTTATTGTGTGCTGTTTAAGAAAGTTTGCTAATCTCATTCCAGTTTATGCTTGTATTAGTGGACCACTATTTTCTGAACTTGTATTCATGTAAATAATATCTGATGTTCATAGCAGATTATTGTTCTGCAACAGACATGAGAATTTCACTATAATACTCAGATAACAAGGAAGACCAGATTAGTCTTCCAGATTGAACAGAATTTAGTGAAATTCTATCTGATGATGAAGTTGTCTAGTAGAAGAGACTGCCTTGGAATGTGAATCTTTCTCACTTTCTAAGGAGAAGCTATATGGCCAACTGTTACCAATATTTTGGCAATTAATTTTCTATATAGCATCCAAATGGAGCTATGAAATTCTCATTTTCTTAACTTCACCATTACACAATAACAGTACTGAAGAAATTGGTAAAGTAGCACTAATTATGAGAGATTTAATCCTAACATAGCAGATTTAACCCTAAGATTTGCCAGTAATACCATTTATTTAAAAATTGGAACTAGCAGATGGCATTTGTATTCCCTTCAAAAGTAAAGTAAGATCCCAAAAAAGTGTTCAATCATTATTTCCCTTAATTTCAGACTTGTAACTTTCTGGAGTAGTTAATATTTGCATAAATCCAAAAGATAGAAACAGCTTCACAGAAAAAGATTACCAGACACATTACCAGAAGCTTCTTGGACAGATATAGTAGGTAGTCCTCACTTAACCACCAGTCATTTAGCAACCATCTTTATCTTTATGTTTATGTTTATTCAATTTATATACCACCCTACTCCCGAAGGACACAGGGCAGTGAACCGCCAAATGATAAAATATATAAATACAAAATTTAAAAACAGAATAAAACAGAATTAAACAATTTGGCCCAGACAGATTTAAAACACCCCAATCATTTAAAAACAGATTAAAATTTTAATATTAAAAAGAAAAAGGGAAAAGATTAGGCCAGGCCTGCCTGGTGGAATAAAAAGGTCTTGAGAACGCGGCAGAAGGTGCGCAGATCTGGGATCCTCTGTATCTCTGGGGGGAGCTCATTCCAGGTAGTAGATGCCCCCACAGAGAAGGCTTTCCCCCTAGGAGCCACCAGTCAACATTGTTTAGCCGACGGCACCCGGAGGAGCCCTCTCTATGAGAGTGTACCGGCCAGTGGGAGGCTATTGGTGGTAATAGGCGGTCCCGTAGATAACCAGGTCCTAAGCCATGGAGCACTCTAAAGGTGGTAACCAAAACCTTGAAGCGCACCCAGAAGACCACCGGGAGCCAGTGCAGCTTGCGCAGGAGAGGTGTTACATGGGAACACCATGTCGCACCCTTAACCACCCACACGGCCGCACTCTGTGCCAGTTGGAGCCTCCAGGTGCTCCTCAAGGGGAGCCCCATGTAGAGAGCGTTGTAATAGTCCAGGCGGGAAGTGATGAGGGCATGAGTGACCGTGCGTAAGGAGTCCCGATCCAGAAAGGGATGCAAGTGGTGAATCAGGTGAACCTGATGAAAAATCCTCCCGGTCACAGTCGTCAAATGCTCTTCTAAAGACAGCCGTGAATCCAGGAGGACGCCCAAGTTGCGAGCCCTCTCCATGGGGGCCAATGATTCGCCCCCAATAGTCAGTGATGGCGCCAACTGACTATATCGGGATGTCGGAAACCACAGCCACTCGGTCTTGGATGGGTTGAGCCTGAGCCTATTCCTCCCCATCCAGATCCGCACGGCCTCCAGGCATCAGGACATCACTTCAAGAGCATCGTTGGGGTGGTCCGGGGTGGAGATGTACAGCTGGGTGTCATCAGCGTACTGGTGGTACTTCACCCCAAAACCATGGATTATCTTGCCCAGCGGCTTTACATAAATGTTGAACAAGAGGGGTGAGAGGACTGACACTTGTGGCACCCCACATATGAGGGGCCTCGGGGATCGACCTCTGCCCCCCTGCCAACACAGACTGCAACCGGTCGGAGAGAAAGGAGGAGAACCACCGCAACACAGTGCCTCCCACCCCTAACTCTTCCAACCGGTGCAGCATGATACCATGGTCGATGGTATCAAAAGCTGCTGAGAGATCTAATAGGACCAGGACAGAGGAGCAACCCCTGTCCCGAGCCCTCCAGAGATCATCTACCAACGTGACCAATGCCGTTTCCGTGCTGTACCCAGGCCTGAAACCCAACTGGAATGGATCCAGATACGTCATTTCATCCAGGTGCTGGGGGAACTGTTGCGCAACCATGCTCTCAACAACCTTCGCCACAAAGCGAAGGTTGGAGACCGGACGATAATTAACCAACATTGCTGGGTCCAGGGAAGGCTTCTTGAGGGGAGGCCTCACCACCACTTCTTTCAAGGCGGCGGGAAAGTCACCCTCACCCAATGAACCATTTATAATCCCCTGGAGCCAGCCTCATGTCACCTCCTGGGAAGCAGCACTAACCAGGAGGGACGCGGGTCCAACAAACATGTGGTCGCGTTCAGTCTGCCCAGAATCCTGTCCACGTCCTCCGGAGTCACAGGATCAAACTCATCCCAGATAACATTCTCAAGACCTGCCACAGTCCCTCCCCCTGAGACTACCCAGTCGAAGTCCAGATCTTCCCAAATCTGAGTGATTTTGTCATACAGATACTGAACAAAATCCTCAGCTCTATGCTCCAAGGGGTCCTCCCGCGCTTCCTGGTGGAGCAGGGAGCAGGTCACCCTAAACAGGGCGGCCGGGCGGTTATCTGATGACGCAATAAGAGCCATGTATAGTTATGACAACCACCAAAAAGTATTTATGAGCCTACAACAGCACACACACATACAAACACACACACACACACACACACCAGACATATGACTGCATTTTGGGTGCTTGGCAATAGGCTCACTTCCATGGCTGGTTGCAGCATTCTGCAGTCACATTTAAAACATTTTTGGCTGGCTTCTGCCTTTTTGGCTAGTTTTTGGCAAAAACGTCATTGTCAAGCCCGCCGTGCTTGACACACTGACGGGACGGGAAGGGGGAACGGTGAAGGATATAACCCACAGAACCCCTCCGGCAGGGCAACGAAATCTTATAGCAGTGGAGGTGGCACAGGGTGTAGGCGACGCGGAATCGGGTGATGGGGCGTCGGAATTAGGTCCACAATCCAGGATAACTGCTGCGCTAGGCAAGGTGGATGCTGGATTACCAGAGGCGGAGCCCCGGAACAAGCCTTCACAGCTGATGGACAACACCCGGCCATTACAGGAGGGGCGGGGCACTGGGATATAAAGTGCTACGAGGTGGATGCTCGTAGCGCCAACTTTGAAAGGCTTTGTAGCTCAGCGTTGTCTCATATCTGACGAAAGCATTAAACCAGCATTCAACCTCTGTTTGATGTGTCTGGCTGTGTTCTCTTGCTGTCTCTGTGCTGTGCGGGATAAGGAGCTGAGAGAAAGTTGGCGCTCCCTTCGTTCCAGTTTCATTCTCAAGATACGCCTGGATATTTGGAATGGTGGAGGGTACGGACCCCAAGGTGGAGGTGTTAGCAGAGACGCTGGTGGAGGAAGTGAGCGTGCGGCCAGTGGTCCAGGCTGAGTTGCAGCCCATGATGAGACCGAAGGAACAGCTCATAAAACAAGGTGAGGATGGTGGAGGGGCAGATGAAACAGAGACGAAGCCCACAGAAGGGCCTTCCATGTCCAGTGAATGGTGGCACAGTCTGGCGTTGGCTGGCCCCGGGGGAGGTCGGAAGGTTCCTGTGACCTCCCCATCAGGCTAGACTTTCCAGCACTGGAGAGAAAGACTCTGGGTGGATGACGACGAAGGAGGAGAGTGGAGCTATTCTACTGGCCTTGGTTCTTCCACTATGGATATTCTGAGGGACCGGTTTAGGGAAAATAGCTTTAGGGATGCTTCATCGTGGCAACCATGGGCCACAGGGGTGGAACCCCTTTCTACCTGGCAAAGTTCTGGGGCTTCAGGGACAACTTGATGTCAGCGCCTCAGCGCTGTCATAGAGAGGAGAGAGATAAACTCTGAACTTTTGCCTGCTAAATCCCTTTGAAGCCGGGTTGTCATGGAAATGAGGAGGGGGGAGACATTCCTGGGAAATGACGAGACAAGAAGTCTGGAGAATGACTTGGAAGATAGCCAATGAGAAGCAGAGATTTGGGGATCAGAAAGGGAGGGATTGCAGGGCAAAAGGTCAGTCTTGTCCGCATCGAGTCATGATCTGGTTGCTGTGCTCAATTAAAGAAAAGATTTCCTTAAAGATTGGCAGTTTGGAAATTCATTTATTTTGAGATAGCATCGAAGTCTGACAGACAGACAAGACTCAACTTTCCAAGCCAAACTGGCAAACCTCCAGCCCTCCATCCTACCAGATGTTTGGACGGATTGGAGGCAAGGTTCTGAAGCCATGGCAGCAAGCCAGCTCTCTACTGAAAGTCTACTCCAGACGGCTGTGAACCAGCCACCCCTCCCTACTCCAGCCAGCTTGGATGCAATGGGGACACCCCCTCCTCCAGCAAAGCTGCAACCCCGCCTTCCCCCCCCCACTGCCACAGGATTACCAAGGACAGACAATCGTGCTCCAGCCCAAGAGAAGAAAAAATGATGAACCTTGGTGGACTTTGCCAAAATCTGCAGAAGCTGAATTCCCCTTTCCAGACGCTAAAGGTAAGGGGAAGCCCCTGAGTGAATTGGGAAGGGCGGATTGGTTATGGGATTGGCAGCAGGCCAGACAGAAAAAAACTTCAACCCTGCCACTTGAAAGCCCCATGGAGGAGTTAAAGCAAGATTTTGAATGTGCCGTCAGCCTGGAAGATGGTCCATCCTGCAGGCCCAAAGATAGAAGGAGGCCAGCTGACCCTGTTGAACTAAATCACCGTAGAAGGGGGCCCAGCCCTTCCCCCTCCCACACCAGAAGGAAGGAAAGTCCCAGTTTGCATCCATGGGTTCCTCCTCTGCCCAGCAAGCATACCAGCCTACGCAAGGCATCACCCACCCGCCCCCGAATGAGAGATGAGGAAGAAACCCAATGATACCCTAGGCAGGCACACAGAGCCCCACTATGGGAGGACGGGCCACCGAGGGCAGAGCCACCCTGGTTCAGAGGGAAGTTTGATGGGGATCCAGACCAGGTGGCGCAGTTCCTCGATGCAGCTGAGGTCTATATCGAGAGCTATGGGCACCTTTCCCCAGAGCCCTGGTCAATGCCATTTCAGAAGGGCTGGAGGGAGAATCAAAGACTTGGTCATCAGCCCTCTATAAGAATAGAGTCCCCCAACTGCAAGACGCAGATGATTTCTTGCAACTACTGCGGGTGAGGTACGAGGAAGTAGGGGAGGACCCATATGTGGAAGACGAACTCAGAAGCCTAATCCAGAGAGAGAAGCCCATCAAGGAGCACATTCGTGAGTTCCGAAGAGTCGTGGGCACCTTGCCTCCCCTACCTGAGCGACTGCTAGTGTATTTTTTCAGAACGAGCCTAGATAAGCGGATCGCTCAAGTGACCGCTTACCGGGACATCCTGAACCGACTCTCCGAATGGTTCCGCGTGGCGATGCAAGTTGAAAGGGGACTGCACACCAATGACATGCTAAAGCAACCAGAGGCCAGGGAGAGATACCAATCGGACCCAAGGCCACAGACCAGACGAGGAACCATGGCACCATGGCCTACCCAAAGGCCTTTCGTTCTGCGGAGCCCAATGAGATGCTACAGATGTGGAGGAATGGGCCATCTAGCAGCAGCCTGTGGAACCCCGGGCCCGAAGCCAAACCCTCAGCCAAAGGCACGACGAGAACGGGGCCCCAAGCGAGCCACCGATGCGCCACGAAGTCTCCTCCCTGGCACAGAGGTCTTCGCCCACCTGACCGAGACAAGGGGAGTCCCGGATGATGGAGACCAATCCCCCGACTCGTATGACAGCGAGGATGAGGGTGAAGACGACCCAATGGTGAGTGGACCCATCCACCCTTTCCTTTTCCCCATATGCCTAACAGCCCCAAAGACAGGTACCCAAGAGACTTTCCAAGCCCTGATAGATTCGGGCTGCACTAGGTGCCTGATTAATCTACCCACAGTCCTAAAATTGGGGATCCGAGCTAAGAAGCTCAACCACCCAATTCGATTTGAGCAAGTTGATGGGACCCTAGTAGGCGGAGCTTGCACCACACACCTGACTGAACCAGTGAAGCTAGAACTAGGGGATCACTGGGAGACGATACGGTTCATAATAGCCCCCAAAATGGCCGATCCAGTCATACTGGGACTTTCCTGGCTAGACAAGTGGGGTCCAATTATCTGGTGGCAAGAGCGGACCCGCAGATTGAGGATAGCCAAAGGGCCCCAACCTCTGCCATTCCAGCCAGAACAAATACCCCCCACACTCAAGCCCCAACGTCTCCCGCCTGAACAAAAGAAGATGGCACCGATGCAAGGGCCCCTCCCAAAGGGCACCGTGAAGCAGCTGTGGCCCACATCCAACAGCACCCATGAAAGAGAGCAGATCCCAAAAGACTACCAAGATCTAGCACAGGTATTTAGCGAGACCGAGTGCAACGTCCTATCTCCCCACTGCGATGCCGACTGCACCATCGAAATCATCCCTGGGGCAAAACTACCTAAACCTAAATTGTATGCCATGATGCCCCGTGAAATGCAAGAAATGCGAAACTACACAGACAAAAACCTACGACAGGGTTTCATTGAGCCAGTCAAACTGCGGGTTGCGGCACCAGTTCTCTTCAAAGAGAAGAAAGACGGCTCTATGTGTCTGGTAGTTGACTTTTGGGAGATCAATGCGGTCTGCGTACACAACTTATACCCCCTCCCCCTCATGAAGGACATGCTAGCCCACCTGGCCAAGGGGAAGATTTTCACCAAACTAGTCCTCCGCGAAGCCTACTACCGAGTGTGCATCAGGGAAGGAGATGAGTGGAAGACAGCGTTCAACTGCCCCTTGGGAAGTTACCAATTCAAGGTGATGCCATTTGGGCTACAGGGAGTCCCAGCCATGTTCATGCAATTGATAAACGAAGTTCTACATGACCACCTGTACAAAGGGGTCCTCATCTACCTAGATGACATCCTCATTTACACAGAGACCATAGACAAACACATACCCCTCATACGCAAAGTGCTGGAAAAACTGCTGAAAGCGAACCTTTATGTCAAACTGTCAAAATGCGAGTTCCACCGATCATGTCTGGACTATTTAGGTTACCGAGTGTCAAACGAGGGGATAGAGATGGACCCGGCTAAAGTACAATCAGTCCTAGACTGGCGACCCCCGCGCACCCGCAGGCAACTACAAAGCTTCCTGGGATTCGCAAATTTCTACAGGCAATTCATCCCCTCCTTTGCAAGAATTGCCAAACCTCTGATGGATCTCCTAAAGACAGGAAGTCTGACAACGAAACCCCGCCCGGGACAGCCTCTACAGTGGGACTCGGCCTGCCAACAGGCATTCAAGACACTAAAACAAATGTTTGCAAAAGAACCGGTCTTGAAGCATCCTGACCCCGAACAACCCTTCGTCATCCAAGCAGATGCCAGTGATGTGGCAGTAGGGGCAGTCCTACTCCAAAAGAACAGCCAGGGGGACCAGCAACATTGTGCCTACACATCCCGCAAACTCACCGACACAGAAAGACGATGGGCGGCGTGGGAAAAGGAAGCGTTCGTAGTGAGATGGGTGCTGTTAACCTGGCGACACCTGCTAGAAGGAGGCCAGACACCGTTTGAGGTCTGCACTGACCACAAAAATCTAGAGGCCCTCAAGACCCCACGGAAGTTATCGCCCAGGCAAGTCCGGTGGGCCCAATACTTCAATCATTTCAACAATTGAACTGGGCGAACCTCTTATTGTTTGCTGAGGTCGCATATAACAATGCTGTCCACAATAGTACAGGACTAACCCCATTTAAGATAGTGAGCAGCATCGATTTCATCCCCATGCCAGAGTACCCGAGGGAGCCTCCTTCCTCAGTTATCTTGACCGAATGGATGGCAATGCTAAGAGAGACCTGGGAGAACGTCAAGAGGGCATTAGACAAGGCAGCACGGTCTTATAAGAAACAAGCAGATAAGCATCGAGCCCCCCAGAGGCCGTTCCAAGTGAGGGAAAAGGTCTACCTCTCCACCAAGTACTTGAGACTCAGACACCCGACCAGAAAACTGGGGCCAAAATTCATAGGGCCATTTCCAATAGTAAAAGTAATCAACCCGGTCACAGTACAATTGCAGTTGCCCCGGTTACTAGGGAGGATACATCCCGTTTTTCACAGTAGCCTCCTGAAGCCTGTAGTAGGGTCAACTTTAAGGCCGGTGCCACGTGATCCCCCAGGGCCCTTAATTGTTGGAGGCCAGACCCACTATGAAGTACAGCGAGTTCTCGATTCGAGGTGGCACAGAGGGCGCCTCCAGTACTTAATTAAGTGGAAGGGCTACCCCTTGTCAGAAGCTTCCTGGGTGAAGAGCACAAACATCCAAGCTGACTGCCTCATAGCTAAATTCCATGCAGATCACCTGGACAAGCCGGGAGGGGGTGGGGTACCCCCTCAGAGGGGGTGAGGTACTAAACTTGTTGCTTATCTCACGCAGGCCCCAGCGCGGAGAGTGAAGGGAGAGGGGCCGGATGTCAGCGCCTCAGCGCTGAAATAGAGAGGAGAGAGATAAGCTCTGAACTTTTGCCTGCTAAATCCCTTTGAAGCCGGGTTGTCGTGGAAATGAGGAGGGGGGAGACATTCCTGGGAAATGATGAGACAAGAAGTCTGGAGAATGACTTGGAAGATAGCCAATGAGAATCAGAGATTTGGGGATCAGAAAGGGAGGGATTGGGGGGCAAAAGGTCAGTCTTGTCCGCATCGAGTCATGATCCGGTTGCTGTGCTCAATTAAAGAAAAGATTTCCTTAAAGATTGGCAGTTTGGAAATTCATTTATTTTGAGATAGCATCGAAGTCTGACACTTAGTTTCGTTTGGCTAGCCCCAAATTGCAGCTTGAAGCACCTGCAAGCAGAGCAAAGAACCTGGAACGGATGAGAACTGAGACCCATCCTCCATCGGGGGGGGGGGATTTGGGGACCATTGACCAGGGTAGGAGGCACGTCCCTATGTCCCTCTTGGGTGACAGATGACAGAACAACATGGGGCGTGTTACGGAGACCCAAGACCATCGAGCAAATCGACCACCTCCCCAGGGCCACGCCAGTCACGGGTATGAGGGGGCCCCTGGTCAAGGCCCATGGCCACCTCAACCGATGTGGGGCCTACCTCCGCTGCAGGCGTCATTTGATGGCAGCTCGGACAGGGTGGCCATTTTTCTAAGCCAAGTCATCAGTTATTTTGATCTGTATGGACAGTTTTACCCCCACCCAGTGGTCCATGGTGGTAGCAGTCATGACAGTATTGGAAGGGGAAGCAGCAGATTGGGTGGCTGACCTCCATAGTGATGGGAGCTGATAGACGTGGGTCTGTTTCTGGAGGGTCTTTGGGCACGTTTTGAGGATGATTCCCGTATACAGCAGGCTGAGGGGGAGTTAGTGTCTCTACGACAAAGAGGCCAGCCGGCCACGGAATATGTGAAGGACTTCCACTAAATTGCAGGTAGACTACGGGCATGACTAGTCCACCAGTTCCACCTTGGCTTAGATAGGGAGTTACGGCAGGCTTGCATGTACCGGGGACTACCATCCCAGTTGGCTGGTTCAAAGCAGCCATCAGATTTAGGTCTGAAGGAGTTTAGGTTTAAAGGGACCACTGGAGTTGCACAAGTAAGAAGAATACCCAAGAGGCCACCTGCTTTTAGGGACTCAGGAAGATTGGCCCCTCTGCCTGAGACCATAGGATCCACTTGGAAAGCTCCCTTTAGATGTTTCCGGTGCAACCAAGTCGGACATAGGGCCGCAGAATGTCCGTTCCCACCCCCTCAACCTCCCGCAGGGCGCACCCCAGACCAATCCCGTGGTAAAGAAAGGACACGAACAACTCCCGAACGATCCCGAGTAGCCTCGCAGACTTTGCCAATGGACAGCGACAACCCCATCAAGGAGGAAGGGAACTCAACTGGACCCGGAGACTTACCTGTGGTGTTGGGAGATAGTGACGAGGAAGACAACCATGATCCAATGGTGAGTGCACCCATACGCCCTTTCATTATCCAGGTTGGCCTTCGGAATCCCTGCACCAATGCAATGGTGTATCAAGGGGCATGGATCAACTCCGGGTGTACCAGGTGCCTGATGCAAGCTTCCCTGTCCAAGCAATTGGGGCTTTGTTTAGCCTGGTTGAAAACTTCCATCCGTTTTGAACAAATGGACGGTTCTATCTTAGGGGGTTCACCGGCAACACAGGTGACAGAACTGATAAGACTTGAGATAGGAGAACATTGGGAGCTCATACGCTTTGTGATAGTAGACAGCATAATAGAGCCCCTCATATTAGGTCTAACGTGGTTGGATAAGTGGAGACCTACCATATGGTGGGAGGGTGGGTATAGGAAATTACGTCTGGAACTAGGCCCTGAGCCAAGAACGGAGAGCCCTAATGAACAGACCAAGGGTATCCACTTACAAACGAAACCCCAGCAAGACAAACCCCAAGTACCAGGGGTTCCGGAGGTATATGCAGATCTATTGGACGTTTTCAGCGAGGATCAATGTGACACCCTCCCACCACATTGGGCCACTGATTGTGCAATAGAATTAATCCCTGGAGCTAAATTACCCAAACACCGTATGTATGCCATGACTCCCAAGAAGGTGGAGGAATTGCATAGATATATTGACAGTAACTTATCCCGGGGTTTTATTTCGCCTAGTCGAGCAGCCCCGGTTCTCTTCCAAGAAAAGAAAGACAGCAGGCTACGCCTCTGCATTGATTTTCGTGGCCTGAACACAGTGAGTGTTGAACCCCTATACCCATTACCGTTAATAAAGGATCTCTTAGCAACATTGGCTACCGGCCATATCTTTACCAAATTGGATCTAAGAGAAGCATATTACCATATCCGTATTAAAGGAGGGGGACAAGTGGAAAATCATGTTCAATTGCCCCCTTGGCAGTTATAAATTCCGAGTTATGCCGTTTGCCTTACAAGGAGCCCCAGTGGTGCAACTCATCAATGAGGTATTGCATGAACACCTATATCGAGGAGTGTTAGTATATCTTGATGATATTCTTATCTACACTAACATTATGGAGGAACACATACGTTTAGTACGCCAAGTACTGGAAAAATTATTAGCAGCCAAACTATTTGTTAAAATATCAAAATGTGAGTTCCATTGCACCAAGTTGGATTATTTGGGGTATAGAATCTCGAAGGGGGGTTTACGGATTGGTCCCAAAAAGGTAGTGGCAGTTATGGAATGGCAAGCACCGAGAACGTGGAAACAGGTGCAAAGTTTCCTCGGATTCGCTAATTTTTACCGCCAATTCCCAGCATTTGCCCATATAGCATTACCTCTTACCAACCTTCTACGTACAAAAGGGAGTAATTCCCCTGTGAAACCGAGTCAACGTATCATATGGACTGCAGAATGCCAGAAGGCCTTCGAGACCTTGAAAACCTTGTTCGCACAAGAACCCATCTTGCAACACCCCAACCAAGATAAACCGTTCATAGTACAAACAGATGCAAGCGACGTGGCTGTTGGTGCTGTCTTGCTACAACCTAACAATCAAGGCCAGTTGTAACCATCCACCTACACGTCGAAGAAATTCATCCCAACTGAATGCGGGTGGGCTATTTGGGAGAAAGAGGCATTCGCAGTTAGGTGGACACTTCTTACATGGCAGCACATCTTGAAAGGGGCGAAGTCTCAATTCGAAGTATGGACGGACCATCGGAACCTAATATTTCTGCAGACTCCTCAAAAATTATCCCCCAAACAGGTGCGGTGGGCCCAATATTTCCAACGGTTCAACTTCACACTAAAGTATGTTCCTGCAGGAAAGAATTTTCTGGCTGATGCCCTGTCTCGAATGCCACAATACCATAGCCAGAGGGATGAAATCGTACAAGCTATGATGCCCACTAAGCACATAGTGGAAGGGAGTTTGGCACTGGCAGGATCCTCACAAGGGTGGAGGAACAAACTCCGAGATGCTTTGCTAACAGATGACTGGTTATCAGGACATCTCCAGCTCGTCACGTATAAGGATGGGTACGCATGGAAAGAGGACAAATTATATATCCCCATGGCTCTACGAAACGATGTATTACAGCAATGCCATGATGTCAAAGCAGCTGGACATTTCGGATTTCTTAAAACTCTACATCTGACAAGACGTCAATTTTGGGGGCCACATATGCGACAAGAGATAGAGGAATATATAAACAGTTGTGTAACCTGTGCCAAAACAAAACCCAGACTTGTAAAACCTCTTGGTCTGTTACAAACCATGGTCAACCCTACGAGACCATGGGAAGAGATAGCCATGGATTTTATCGTAGACCTACCACAAAGCAATGGCTGTAATGTTATCTGGACTGTTATAGATCTTTTTTCTAAACAGGCTCATTTCATACCATGCAATGGATTACCATCGGCCCAGCGGTTAACCAAACCATTCATCCAACATGTCTATCGACTACACGGAGTACCTCGTAGAATCATTTCAGATAGGGGGGTACAGTTTACAGCACGGTTCTGGCGAAACTTTCTTCAGTTGATAGGATCCATTCAAGGACTTAGTTCAGCATTCCACCCTAGCGCCAATGGAGCAGTTGAAAGATCTAATGTGATGGTGGAGCACTACCTAAGGAGCTATGTTTCATACCAACAAATGGACTGGTCCGCATTACTATCATTCGCAGAGGTGGCATATGCGAATGATAGTGTACCACAACAATGCAGTACACCGGAGTACTGGCTGCACCCCATTCCGAATAGTCACCGGACAAGACTTCGTTGCCATCCCAAAACTTAAAACCGTACAAACTGGAGTAGCCCCTAGCGAATGGGGGGAGAAAATATGAGCTCTATGGCCACAAATGAAGGGAGCACTCGATAAGGCTGCAGCCGGATATAAAAACGAGGTTTATTGGACAGAAAAGAAGAAACACGCAGAGCCAGAAAATATTTATTATTTATTATTTATTATTTATTATTTATTATTTATTATTTATTGTTTATTGTTTATTGTTTATTGTTTATTGTTTATTGTTTATTATTGATTGATTGATTGATTCAATTTATATGCCGCCTTTCTCCAGAGACTCAGGGCGGCTGAGAAGGCAACCATGTGCAGCTGTGGAGGGCAGCATCCTAGGGCTTCCTGTCATTACAAGGACACCATATGTCACCGATGCAACAAAAAGAGACATTTGGCAAAAGACTGCCAAGCGAACTTGCCCTCTAGTTATTGTGCAGACACAGACATTCCAAAGACTGAGGGTGCAGGACTGTTTCGGTGGGAAACCTGGAAGCCTAGGCATGAAGCTGCTAATGCAAGGGTGCCAGAAACAAACTGCCAGACTAGGATAGTGCAGGTGAGCACCCCCTGCAGGAAGAAGCTTCATGTCACTGTACAGATAGATGGGTTGCCCTGCGACATGGAAATCGACACCAGCTCATTGATTACAATTATCTCCTGGCAAGCATTGAAGGCTGCTGTCCCAAGACTTCAAAAACACCAACTTGAACAACAACACTTTTGGCTCAGCGATTACCAGGGAAATTGGATCCCTGTCATCAGCTGCAGAACCTTCAAGGTCCAGTTCAACAAATTCCGGGGTGACCTGACCTTAACAGTTGTTGGAGGAAACCTTCCCAACCTGCTCGGGATGGACTGGTTCGAGTCCCTTGGTCTAGGGGTGACGGGCATCAATGCCATCGCCAGCTTATGGGCCGATGATCTGATCCAGGAATTCCAAGATGTGTTCAATCCGGAACTTGGCAAGTATGTGGGCACCCCAATATCATTCAGTCTAGACCCCAAGGTGGCACTGATTAGGATGAAATCCCAGAGTGTTCCATTTGCCCTAAAACCCAAGATCGACAAAGAACTTGACAAACTGATCAGGCAGGGCATTCTTGAGCCAATTGACCATGCTAAGTGGGAGACCCCCATTGTCACCCCAGTTAAGAGTGATGTCTCTGTGTGCATCTGCGCTGATTATAAGTACACATTGAACAAGGCTCTACAGTAGAGCGCGTACCCAGTGACCATAGTTCAGCACTTGTTGCATTCCTTGGGTCCTGGAAGGATTTTCGCAAAATTGGACCTCGCGCAGACGTGTCAGCAGCTGTCTGTAGATGGCGCTACTGCCGAGGCCCAAACCATTGTGACGCATAGGGGGGCATTCAAATGTCACCGTTTACAATTTGGTGTAAACGTTGCCCCGGGTGTTTTCCAGAGTGTAATGGAAAGACTATTGCAGAAAATTCCTGGGGTAGTGCCTTATTTCAACGATGTCCTAGTTACTGCTAGTGACAAACAGCAACTACACTTGCGTCTGAGGGAGGTGCTGTCAAAATTTAGAATCACAGGGCTCAGAGTAAAGGGCAGCAAATGCCAAATCGGGGTCCCCGTGGTTCAGTTCCTGGGATACAGGATAAATGGAGAAGGCATTCATCCTACCAAAAGCAAGGTCAGAGCAATTCAGGAAGCCCCAGTGCCATGAAATTAGACAGAATTGCAGACTTTCCTGGGATTGCTCAATTTCTATAGTGTATTCTTTTTTTTTTTATTAAAAAGTTTTACAGAAGGTTTACATATTTGTTCCCCCCTTCCCTACCACCCCCACCCCCTCCCTTCCCTTACCCCCCACCCCTCCCTCCACCCCTTCCCCTTCCCATCCACCCACGTCCCCCCCTCTTCCCAGAACAAATTACAGGGTATAACATTCAACAAACATAATCCATCCTAATCTAAGTAATTATAACATTCAGCATCTCTTATTCCTTCAATTCTCTAATTACCCTGCTAACTTAATTACCTAAAAACACACCAAATATCTACATATTTATTCATAACCTATCTGCAACTTCTTATTCTGGTGTTTGCTTTGGATATAATCTATCCATTTTCTCCAGTCCCTTAAGTATCTTTCATTTGAATGTTCCTTCAAGTACACTGAGATTTTTGCCATCTCCGCTAGGTTTGTTCCTTTCATTGTCCATTCTTGGATTGTAGGTAAATCTTGCTTCTTCCAATATTGTGCCACCAACAATCTTGCTGCAGTTATTAAATTCAAAATCAAATTAGTCTCTATAACCATACAATCCGTAACTATACCCAGCAGAAACAACTGTGGTGTAAATTTTAACCTCTTTTTAAGAATGTTTTGTAAAATCCACCAAATTTTTATCCAGAACACTTTAACCTTTTTACATGTCCGCCAAATATGGAAGTATGTAGCATCCTCACAATCACATCTCCAACATTTTGGTTGTATATTCAGATACATACAAGATAGTTTTTTTGGATCTAGATGCTATCTATAAAACATTTTATAAAAATTCTCCCTTAAGTTTTGCACTTGTGTAAATTTCACATTTCTTACCCATATTTTTCCCCATGTTTCCATCATTATTGGTTGTTCAAAATTCTGCGTCCATTTTATCATACAATCTTTAACTAGCTCTGTTTCCGAGTCTATCTCTATCGATATATTATACAATCTTTTTATATGCATTGAACTTTGGTCTCTAGTTTGTTTTATTAAATTTTCATCGCTTTGTATACCAATTTTCTGATCTTTTCTCCATCTGGCTTGAAGTTGTACATACTGAAACCAAGTTTGAATTATTTTCTCCTCTTTCAACACATTCAAAGGTTTTAATTTTAATATACCTCCCTCCATATTAAGAATATCTGTATATGTAATTACATCCTATCTGCTTTCTAGACTCATGTTCTCTATTGCGTGCCTGGGTACTGTCCATATAGGTATCTTTTCATTTAACTTATATTGATATTTCTTCCAGACACGCAGTAAAGCATTCCTCAATATATGGCTCTTAAATGCTCTATCCATCTTTTTATCATACACTAAGTAGGCATGCCAACCATAAACCAAATCATGCCCTTCCATTTGTTAAGTTAATCCAATCACTAATTGCTGGTAAGACAGCTGCTTCATAATATAATTTTAAATTGGGCATTTTCAGCCCCCCTCTTTCTTGTATATCCTGCATTATTTTCAATTTTATCGTTGGTTTCTTACCTTGCCATACAAACTTATTAATACCTTTCTGCCATTCTTCCAGGTTGGCATCCTTTTTTAGTATTGGTATCATTTGAAAGAGGAATAAAAACTTAGGTAAAACATTCATTTTTATAACTGCTATTCTACCTAACAAGGACAATTGTAATTTTTTCCATTTATCAATTTCAATTTGTATTTTATGCCATAACAACTCATAATTATATTTATACAGTTTCCCATTAGAAGGTGCAATATGAACACCTAGGTATTTAACTTTTTTATCTATTTCACATCCCGTTACCCTTTACAGCTCCTTTGCTGATTCTACTGGTTGAGTTAAGGTCACAACCAAATCGTCTGCAAATGCCTGTACCTTATATTCATAATTTCTAACTTTAATTCCCTCTATCTCATCTATATTACGTATTCTATTCAACAACAGTTCTAAAGTTAATATAAATAATAATGGCGATAAGGGGCATCCCTGCCTCGTACCTTTTTCAATTTTGAAAGTTTCTGTTAAACTGCCATTAACCATTATCTGAGCTGTCTGTTCTTGATATATTGCTTTTATAGATTGCATAAAGCAATTCCCAAATTGCATCCTGTAAACTACTCTCAATAAAAATTGCCAATCCAATCGATCAAAAGCTTTTTCCGCATCTAAAAATATAAACACCGCAGGGATTTGGGTGTTCCTTTCCAAATATTCCAATATATCAACAATTTGTGTTACATTATTTTTTATTTGTCTCCCTTGTATAAAACCAGATTGATCAGCATGAATCATTTTTTGCATTACTGACATTAACCTATTTGCTAATATTTTAGCAAATATCTTATAATCTGTATTCAATAATGATTCTTTGGGTGTGTCAAATTTTGATCTTCTTTTGGAATTAATGAAATAAAGGCTGTTTTCCATGAAGGTGATACCCCTTGTCCCAACTGTATTCTGTTAAATAATTCTTTAAGAGGTACAACCATTTCCAATTGTAGATATTTATAATACACAGCCATTAATCCATCCGTACCAAGAGCCTTGCCAATTTTTAACTGTTTAATTACTAAGAGGATCTCCTCCTCTATTATTAATTGGTTCAACTGTTCTCTTTGTTCCTCTGTGACTATAGGAATATTCTGTCTATCCAAATATCTCTATATATCTACACCTTGTATTTTATCAATTCAATTCAATTTTATTTATTGATTAGCCCTTTGGGCCATATCAAGTGCAGAATTACAAAGACAAATCATTACAAAGGTTTGGTAAAACAAATTAAGTAAGATTGGAATAACTCGCAATTAAAATACAATTAGAATAAAATACGATCTAAAATAAAATCGGGATAAAATACAATAATTTAAAGTACTATTTAAATATAATTAAAATTATATTATAATGTCGCCCCTGCATCTACCCAATCAGTGTTAACTGCTCTTAAAATTACATTGTTAGATCAAGTGATCATTCTTACAATCTACCGCATTTTGCTGCACCAACTTTGTCCTCCTTCCCATCAACTTTACCACAAATTTAGCAATCCATTTTACCAACTGCAAGTTGGAACCTAACAAACAATATCGCAAAAAGTGCTCTTTAGACTTAGGGGTGCTGGTATAAAAGATCCTGCCCAGTTGATGTTCCCTCAGGTCTGAATATAGGGGGCAATCAAAAATTACGTGGGACGTTGTTTCGACTTCCCCCGTCCCACATAGACAGACCCTTTCCCTTACAGGAATACCCTTATATCTACCCCAGAGCATATTTGTTCCAAGTTGGTCCAACCTCAGTTTTGTAAAGAATCTTCTCAGGACGGGAAACAAAGGCACAGCTAAATATTTTTCTATTTTGAAGATTTGTTTATTGGCTGATAACCAGGGGCAAACTTTTACTGCTGTCACCTGTGCAATATCCAATTGGGCACTTATGTCCTTAAATCTCTGTGCAATCCAATTTCGGATCTGCCTATAGTCATACTGCTGCCAATTTAAAGGGATACCAGAGCTAGATACCTGCTTCAGAACTCTTGATAACCAGTTATTTTTATTACTTGAGATAATCTACTCCATTAGCGCTAATTTTGGTAACCTCCCTTCCTCCATCTCGATTATTCTCAACCAATAATAAACAGTCTTCAACAAGGCCCTAGTGCTAGTCGCATGGACTCCTGTTTCTGCCCTTACTACACATGCTGGGGTTCCAGGGGACACTGCCAAAATTCTCCTAAGGAACTTATTTTGAGGGGTTTCCAGCCCATGCAGCTTAACTGACCCCCATATTTCTGCCCCATAGGTAAGTACTGGTTCGATTTTCGCCTGGAAGACCTTTAGCACTGGGATTAATGAAGATGGAGTTTTCTCTAAAATAAGTTTGTTTAATTGAGCCATCCGAGCCATGGTCTTCCGAGCTCCGGCTTTTACCTGCTTATTCCATTTGCCATTTGTCTGAAATACTAGCCCTAGATAGGTAAATGACTGAACTTGTTCTATTCTTCTGTCATTCAAAACCCATCTCCTTATATTTTGTTGCCTGCTAAATATCATTACCTTTGATTTCTCTATATTAATTGTCAGGCGATTTTTTATACAATATGCTGCCAACCTCCCAAGTGACCTTCGTAGCCCCACCTGTGAGGCCGACAACAAAATTATATCATCGGCATATAACAAGCAATTGACCTGTCTTGTTCCTATACTAGGCCCATGGAGTGATGTATCTTCCAGACATTTTGGGAGGTCATTTAAATATAAGTTAAAAAGTGTTGAGGCTAAAATGCAACCTTGTCTGACGCCCTTTTTTAATGGGATTGCATTTGTTACCGATCCTGACCTATTCACTCGAACTCTTACTTGGGTTTCCGTGTATAACAGTCGAATTAAATATAACAATTTCTTTTCTATTCCCATAGCCTCTAATTTATCCCATAAAATTTTTCTATCAATTGTATCAAAGGCTGCCTTCAAATCTATGAATGCCACATACAGAGGTTTTTTCCAAGACTTAAACTTTGTTATTAGATGGTCCAGCACAAAGCAATTATCCATAGTAGATCTTCCGCTCCTGAAACCTGACTGCTCTTTAGCTAAGATGCTATTTCTCATTATCCAGTCCTCTAATTTATGAAGCAAGTGCTTAGCATAAATTTTTGCTGAAATATCGATTAGACTAATTAATCAAAAATTATCAGGATTATCTCTAGAACCTTTTTTATGTAAGGGGATAATTATTGATGAACGCCAACTGGCAGGAATTTGCCCTGTTCTATTGATAAAAGTAAAGAGACCCGCCAAGACAGGCGCCCACCAGGCTGTGTTGTCTTTAAATAAGGATGCCGGGAGCGCATCCTGTCCTGGAGCTTTGTTTATCTTCAGGGAGGAGATTAAATGCCTCACCTCCGTGACTGACACTTCTTCCCACTGCGGTAAGGCTTCATATTCCTGTATCAAGCTCAGAGAGGATATAAGCTCATCAGAGTTTTCTAATGCTGCTGGCGTGGCCAAATGCTTCTCCCATCTTTCTGCACTAATGTTTGGGTCACTTATTGGTTTTCTATCTCTAATAATTTTTGAGACCTCCAACCAGAATAGTGTGGGGGAGGCCAGCTTTGCTGCCTGTTCTAGACCAGCCCATAGGTTGTCAATATAGGAGGCCTTTTTTCTCTTCAGTAGCTGCTTATATTTCTGCCTTATGGTAATATACTCCTTCTGTAGTTCCATGTTTGGGCTGCTTAAGTATCTCCTAAGTGATTTCCTAAGCTGTTTTTTCTTTTCCTTACAGTCACTGTCAAACCATGATGAGTTACTAGAATCAGACGGGCCCATTGGCTTGGTAGTCATGGAAAAATGCTTCAATTTATGGCATATTTCCGCAAAACAAACTATAGGCTCTTGTTCACCCGTACTGTTTGCGCATATATGCGCTAAAGCTTCCATACATGGTGAATTCATAAATTCAGTCACTGCTTTGCTATCAACCCTCTTCCATGTTAATCTTTTCTCTTGGGCTATTTCTAAGTTGAGGCCTATTTGTTGGATTGATTGATTCCTTTTCCTTAAATCTGAAGGGATTGCCAGGGACGTCGCAATAGGAAGGTGATCACTTTCTGACCTTGGTAACGTCAAGACCGAAGTTGCCCCTGCTACTAGGCTGTGAGAGACACAAAAATAATCAATAGAACTACATGCCTTGGGGCCAAAAAAAGTTATGGGGTACCTTCTGAGCTCCGTGTACTGGCCTACAATTTGGAGGTTACAGTTATATATCATAGTTAGAAATTTCCCCCCATCTTTGTTCTTTTTCCTGTCTTGGGAGACCCATGATTGTTGGTTATGTAAATATCCCTCAGGAATTGTGCCGTTTTCAACAAAAGGTTCCAACGAGGGACCCACACGTGCATTAAAGTCTCCTGCCAAAATTAGAGGTGTTTTTGTGAATTTTTTCCATATTTCTAATATTTTTACCTCTAGAGCCTCCCACAAATCCCCCATTGCTGGGTTGACGTACACATTTGCAAATATCATTGACTTCCCTTCATATTCCAAATGGATTGCTTGAAAAAATAGAGGGCCATCCTCCAAGCATATCTCATTTCCCTTCCATCCTAGTTCGGCTTTCACCAAAATGCCCAATCCTCCAGAGGCTCTTCCTTTTTTAGCTACTCTCTTTGCTGGCAGCTGCCAAATATTAAACCCGGGGAGCTCAATTGGGGTCTCATCGTTGCTAACCCATGTCTCCTGCAAGGCAATTACATGGTACCTATTTAAAAATTTAATACAATCATCTGTGCACCAACTTCCTCTCCATCCTGCCACATTCCAAGAGAGGAAGTGCACTCTTGAAGGACGTGGTTGCTCACTATTTCCTAGTCAGGCTTCTTGGATAATCTCTCCTACCCCTCCTCCCTCGTTTACACACACACACCCATTTAATCGCCTGAGTTCAATAGAAGTCTGTTTGGGCATCATTGCACTGCCTGTTACTTTTGGACTTGCAGGTCCATGGGCTCTATTAATCTCTGCCTCCACGGTAAATGATTTTGCATGAGGCACCGCGTTTGTGTCGTTTCTTGGTATCATCTTTGCCGCTAAGGGGGATTGGGGGATTCCTTCCTGGGTGCCTTCCATCTCCGATGTTTGTCCCGCAACACTTTGTGTTATCAAATCTACTGTCTCTGGTACCTTGTGCTGTATAGACGTGGGCATCAGGCTTCCTGGGTTTATAGGCTGCTGGCTCTCCGGAGCTGCCTCGTGCCTTGAAGGGGGTAGAGCTATCGACGCTAAAGGAGCGACAGAAGAAATAGTTTGCTTCAGCAGCCTCCTCGTCTCTTTAAGTTTTTTAAGTACTTCTTGCTGCTCCATTTGTGAAAGTGAGGAAAAAGTTTCCAAACAGGCAGAATCAAATGTCTCATCTTGTACCAAGCCAATTGAAGGAAGTTTCACTTCAGCTGGGTCCAACACCCTAACCGACATTTCCTCTGTAATGCTAAATCTCCTCCCTACCTTGGCCAGCCTGCTTTCCCTATTCAGTCCACTTTCCCAAACAGCTGTCCCATGCACTGCCACACTCTCCCTAGGGGCTCTCTGAATTAGCGGAATGGCCTCACCACTAGAAAAAACTCGGGTTGGTAAAATTTGATAATAAGCCAAAAATCCTCTCATTCGCATAAGCAGGCTTGGGAAGAGCTGTTGTTTGAACTTAAAAAGAATTCTGATATAATTATCACGTTGTGGAAGATGTTCATATGCTGCCAAATCTACTGCCCCCTTGTCACACCGAGTAAGCTGTGACAAAGAGGTCACTATCTGTTTTTTTGAAGACCATCTACCCACATTTATCTCAGAATTATATATATTCAATACAATCTGCTCCTTCAATAATCGCCTGTTTCCCCCCCCCCACTCTTGTACCGTGGGATTTCAGGTCCAACCAGCTCACCATCTCTTGCTTTTTTTCCATGCTTACAGTCAATATATTGTCCGCTTGTTCTTTCCCTCGGTTGCACCATCTGGCCAGGTCGTTCTGTCTGACAGCCAGTTGAACGTACCTGTGGCTTTTTCGTCTGTGCCGCAGAAATAAGATTGATCACAGAGTCCAACTTTAAACGCACCTCTGCAAATTGGTCAAAAATGGCCAAGACTGTCTGGGAAGTGAGCATACTGTGTTGGCTAATGAAATCCCTTGTACTGACATTTAGCTGGTTTTCAAGTCCTAAAGCTAATTCACTATGGTTGTAAAACTCCAACTCTAAGCCCTTGTCCCGGCCTGGAGCCGATTCACCCAAAGTTGCTGAGTCATTTGTCGTCAAATTACGCAGAGGGGTTCGCAGGCTTCCCAGCTGACTTCCTGATTGATTCTCCTCTGCCTGCAATTCCCATTCCAGGGGGGAATCCCCAAACAATGCCAAAACGTCACGGCTAACCGGCAGGGAAAGGGGGGAGGATGCACGACCCACTGTTGAGTGCAAAGGCTGGCAAAATCCGTCAATCTTCTGTTGCTTTTGAGGATTGGTTCCAACTTCCTTACTGTTTGGTGAGCAATATGCCGTCTTTCTTTTCTTCCCCTTGGGAGAGGCCATCCGGACTCCAGTCAAACACGGCTGCAAAGGTTCTTCCCGGGAGCGTCTGCAGCCAGCCAGTTCCTTACTGTACTCGTTCCAAAAACAAACAGCTCAAAATCCCCTCCGAGGTTAGGGTCCTCCACTGAGGTTTATCAACAAGTCTGGTAATCCAAATTTCAGGCCTTGCAAGGAGAAGTCGCAGGAGTAGCCTAAGCCAGGAATGCAGGTTGTAGTATTGTTAAAATATGTCTAAAACAAACAGTAGCCACACTATATGTGCTTTGTAAAAGTCCAGTATAAATTAAAAATAGATTAAAAATGAATTAAAAATATAAAAATACTTTAAAAACGTTAAAAAAGAAAAACCTAATTTGCTTTTGGGAGAGCTCCTTACCCACATATTCAATTTCTGTCTATTTTATCTGCAGTATACAGTTATGTGTAAAATTCTAAAAATGCCTTTTTAATCATATTTTGGTGATAAACCTCTATTCTCTATTTTCTCTATGGTACGAGATTTTTGTTTTTTCCTCAACATGTATGCCAACCATCTACCTGGTTTATTTGCATTACAAAAGGTATTATGTTTAGCATATTGTAAATTAGTTGCCACTTGATCTGAGAGCATCATATTAAACTGCCCTCATAATAGGGTAATCTCCTCTTTAGTTTTCTTATCCCCTGGGTTATGTATTAACACCTTTTCTTTTTTCTTAATCTCTTCTTCTAATTCCCTCCTTTTTTCCGTCGGTCTATGCCTATATGCATTGTTCATATTTATCAAAACTCCTCTCATGTATGCTTTACTAGCATCCCATACCATATCCATAGATGTTCCCTTATTCATATTGAAAAGAAAAAATTCCTTCATTAATTTTTCACATTCTATTACGTTTTTCTCATATCTAAAAATATTTTCATTTAACCGCCAAGATCTCCTAGACCTTTCTCCACACTCCAGTTCCATCCAAACTGGACTATGATCCGTTAAAATTCTGGGGCAAATCTTTCTCTTCTTTACCCTGGAAAAAAAATTATTTGTAGTTAATATAAAATCAATTCTCGAAAAAGATTGATGTCTATCTGAAAAAAATGTAAAATCTTGTTCTTTGTAATTCAGTTCACACCAAATATCTTTTAATTCCATATCCTCCATCATATCGAAAAAAGATTTAGGCAGTCTCTCTCGCAATTTAGTAGATTGTAAAAGTCTTTTCTTATCAATATTGGGGTCTATTACTCCATTCCAATCCCCCATCAGCATGCATGAATTATAATCCCAGTGTAATAATTTTGTATGTATCAACTTATAAAACTTTTCTTGTTGTTGGTTGGGTGCATATATCCCCATTAAAAGTGTTTTCTTCCCTTCTATCAGTAACTCAATTGCCAAATATCTTCCTTATTGAACTGCTTCAACTAATTTAGCTGTCAAGTCTCTTTTCAGATAGATCACTATTCCATTCTTTTTTTCCGGGGCAGATGCAACAAAATGTGTTCCCAATTTTGCATTTATTACATATTTTTGATCAGTTATCCTTATATGTGTTTCCTGCAGGCATATTATATCATTTTTAAATTGTCTCAGATGGTGAAATATTTTCTTCCTTTTTTGTGGTGAATTTAAACCATTGACATTCCAGGTTAAAAACCTAGAAGCCATCTTCAGACTGTCGAAGCTTGGCAAGAACTGCTTGGTAATCCTCTTGGAATTTCTTTTTCGGTCTTGCCCCTCCCACATCTTCTGTACCGGTATTCACATTTTCTTGTAATAAAGCCTGCACTTGTAACATTTTTAATTCTTGTTCTTTACATTTAGTAACTGCTCTGGTTTGTCTTTGATCTTTAACTTCTTCTTGTTTTTCAACTATATCCCATGCTTGGACAGCACTTGAAAGTTGCAGTAATTCATCCTGCTTACTCATAGCTCCACCTTCTGCTTGCTTCTGCAGATCCTCTTTCCTCCCCTCTGTTACATCTCTTACTTTTTTAACTCCCACAGATGGTGGGTATCCAGCCTTTAGTATGTTAGTGTAGAAATCTCTTGCTTTCCAAATTGTATTAAGGCAATATCGCTCTCCTGCATAATTCACCACTAATCCAACTGGAACTTCCCATCTGTATTGTATCTGTCGATTTCTAAGTTCATCTGCCAGAAATGCATACTCTTTCTTGGATTTCAACATTTTAGGTGGTATTTCTTTGAATACTGCCACTTCTTGTCCTGCCACTTGCAACTTGTTTTTATAAGAGGCTTGTAAAATCTCATTTCTAATCCTTCTAGTAACAAAGTAGATTACAACATCTCTTGGTAATTTCCTTTATCTGGCTATCCATGAGTTAACGTGATAGGTCCGATCAATTTGCCATTCAAGTTCTCCTCTGGACTCTCCTGTAAACTGTGCCAGGGCTTCCACAAAGATCTCTTTCAAGTTCTCTTTGGGATCTTCTTCCAAGCCTCTTATTCTTGCAGAAAATTCCATCATCTTATATTGTGTCAACATCACTTCAGCTTCTGTTTTATCAATCTTGATTTGTGTTTCCTCAAATTTACCATCCAGAATCTTGTTAGCTTGAGCAACCTCTTCATCTCTATCCTCTACATAATTAACATGCTTTACCAGTCCCTGGAGTGCAACAACTATGTCTTCCCTTATATGTTTATTTCTTGTCTTAATTATGTCCTTCATTTCTTCCATTTGATCTGAGACTCCTTTAAATGCACATGCAATATCTTCTTTAAATCCTTTTTTAATTTCTTTCATGGCTTCCTGAAACATCTTGAGTGTTAATGTTTGTGGTTGTGGTTGTGGTTGTGGTTGTGATTGAGCTTGTGTATCTGCTGTGGGCAATAAAGCTTGCAGCTTGGTAGTCTGGGTGGGGGAACTTCCTGCACTCCCTGCTTTAGGCAACCCAGATTTTATCTGCTTTGAAGCCATTTTAAAATCACACAGTCTCAGAATCAATTCATAAAGCCAGTGAAGAAAATCCAGAAAATCTTTAAATTTTTAATCCCAAAGTCTAAAATACAGAATTAAGTCCAAAAAATTTTGAGCGGGGCTGGTAGCTGAAAGGCGCTAATGAGTTAACGAGTCAATAAAAACTTTCTTCTTAACTTTTACTTTCGTCTCTTTGTGTTAACAAGCCAGCACCATCTTCCCCCCCTTTCCGCTTCAGCTCTGCTCTTGTAGGCTCAGAAAGAAGCAATGTTCAATGGAATTGAGGTATAAATACTTGCAATTATGTAGCCTCCTGTCTCTGTTCTGCCTGCTTCAATTCTCAATTTGTTTCAATTTTGTAGCAGGGGCGGTCACGGCGTTTTGCTCTGCCTTTTGGCAGAGGCGTCCCGGCTTTGGAGCTTTCCCAGGCTCCTGGGGAGCTCTCACCTTTCGAGCCCCAGAATTAATTCTAGGGCTCTTAGGGAGCTCTACCCTGCACCTGGCTGCTCGCTTCCCCCTCTTCTCCCGGGGGGGGAAGGTTCTTCGCCGCTAGACAGCTGTTTTTTTGCTGTTCTAGCGGCTAACAAAGTCGCGGGGCTAGCGCTCCACAAAGGAGTGTCTTCAACGTCCTGCGGAGCCGCCGGAAGCTTCTATAGTGTATTCTTGAAGAACAAGGCTACCATTGCTGAACCACTCCACAAACTATTGGTGAAGAAAAGCATCTGGGTTTGGGGACATAAGGAGGCTACCGCTTTTGCCACTGTAAAATGCCTTCTATCTGCTGACAGTTTTCTAATTCAATACAATGACACACTACCATTGGTACTAGTGTGTGATGCCTCTCCTTTTGGTGTAGGGGCTGTGCTGAGCCACCGTCTCCCAAATGGGACTGAAGCCCCAGTCACATATTTCTCCAAGACACTGTCAAGTGCTGAGAGGAACTATAGTCAGCTGGACAGGGAAGTGCTGGCTGTGGTGGCTGGGGTCAAGTGGTTTCATGAGTATTTGTTTGGGAGGGATTTTGAATTGGTAATTTATTTATTTATTTATTTTATTGAATTTCTATACCGCCCTACTCCCGAAGGACTCAGGGCGGTGAACAGCCATAAAATAAAACACATACATATACAAAATTTAAAATCGAATAAAATGAATTAAATAAATTTGGCTGAATTAACACCCATAATTTAAAATACCCATATTTTAAAATACATTAAAATTTAAAATTTGCACTTAAAAGGGAGAAGATTTAGGCGAGGCCAGCTTGATGAAATAACAGAGTCTTCAGCTCGCGGTGGAAGGTGCGCAGATCCAGAATCCTCTGTATCTCTGGGGGGAGCTCGTTCCAGATCATCGGTGCCCCCACAGAGAAGGCTCTCCCCCTAGGGGCCGACAGCCGACATTGTTTGGCCGACGGCACCTGGAGGAGCCCCTCTCTGTGGGAGCGTACTGGTCGGTGGGAGGCTATTGATGGTAGTAGGTGGTCCCGTAAGTAACCAGCTCCTAAGCCATGGAGCGCTTTAAAGGTGGTAACCAGAACCTTGAAGCGCACCCGGAAGACCACCGGGAGCCAGTGCAGCTCACACAGGAGAGGTGTTACATGGGAGCTCCATGCCGCTCCCATAACCACCTGCGTGGCCGCACTCTGCGCCAGTTGGAGCCTCCGGGTGCACCTCAAGGGGAGCCCCATGTAGAGAGCGTTACAATAGTCCAGACGAGAGGTGACGAGGGCATGAGTGACTGTGCGTAACGAGTCCCAATCTAGAAAGGGACGCAACTGGCGAATCAGGCGAACCTGATGAAAAATCCTCCAGGTACTGGGGAATGGACCACAAACCTCTGTTGGGACTCTTGGCGGGGGAGCGCCCCACTCCGGTGGCATTGTTGCCTCGTTTTACGAGACTTTTTCTTGTCGGCGTACTGCTACAAACTGATTCACCAGCCTGGAAAAACTATGGGACATGCTGATGCCCTCAGCAGATGTCCTCTGCCAGACTTATTGGATGACCTGACCCCGGGCATCTCTGTTCTCCTCATTGACTGCCTGAACTCTGGCCTCGTGACTTCTGTTGCTGTGGCAAAGCACTTGGTTAAAAATGCGACATTCAAAAAAGTTTTGAACTAGGTTTGGAGGGGATGGCCAAAGGGCCCATTTGGTACAGAGTTTAAGCCGTTTGCAATACAACAACATGAGATTTCGGCGCAAGGGGGTTGTTTACTGTGGGGGGACCGGGTAATTATACCGCCCAGTTTGAGGTATTCTGTACTTAATGCACTGCATGAGGGTCATCTGGGAATTGTCCAGATGAAAGCCCTGGCTCGGAGTTTTGTATGGTGGCCCAATATGGAGCAAGAGATATAAGAGTGGGTATCCACATGCCAACCCTGCCAAGAATCATGGCCAGTTCCCCCTAAGGCACCCATTCAAGAGTGGGATTGACCAAGAGCTCCCTGGTCAAGGATCCACATCGACTTTGCTGGGCCATTCCATGGCCAAACTTTTTTAGTAATTGTGGATGCCTATTCTAAATGGATGGAAATCATTCTAATGGCTACCACCACAGCAGATGCAGTAATAAAAGTCCTCCAAAAATTATTTGCAACTCACGAGTTGCCTGATGTCCTGGTATTGGACAATGGCCCACAATTTATGGCCACACAGTTTGAAGGGTATCTGGCAGAATTGGGAATACCCTCAAAGGTGCCCTCATAACACCTTTTCATCCAGCCAGTAATGGGTTGGCTGAAAGATCCATAAGATCTGCCAAAGAGGCACTAGGCAGTTTGGCACCAGAAGATTGGCAAGAGCAGGTAGACAAATTCCTTCTGTACCAACACATAACCCCCAGTGTGGTCACAGGTAGAAGCAAGCCCAGCTGAACTGTTGATGGGCCGCCGGGTTCGATCAGTCTTAGACCACCTGCACCCAAATTATGCACCCGAAACAACAATTGACATGCAGAATCGCACCAGGTCTTTTAACATTGGAGACCTGGTTCGCTCACAAAACTTTGCTGAAGGACCCCTATGGCTACCTGGCAAAATAGAGAAAATCACAGGGCCCAAGTCATATATTGTTAGATAGACTGAACAACGGGCGTCAATGGAGGCGGCACATAGACCAATTACACAGCTGCCTCACCTCTAACACTGAAAATTTAGAAACTGAACAAAAAGAGTTTAATTCCAATCCCTTCCTAGCAGACTCAAGCCTGATGGAACCGGAGAACGCACCTGAAGAACCAGGAATCCTGCGATGCTCATCCAGCGAACTGGTTCCCGTAGAATCTAAGGCCCCACCCGAAAGTTTCCAGGACTTTCCAGGAGCGGAGCAAGAGGCAGCAGCAGGCACAACCTCTCAGCCTGCTGCCGCCACACCAACTGAACCACGCAGGTCAAGTAGAGCTAGTAAGCGCCCCACCTACCTGCGCGACTACATATGTAAAATGGATTGCTCCATCTAGAAGGGAGGGGTGTTAGATATTAACAAGGAAGTTTTCCCTCTGGTCCATTGTTTGGGCAGGAAGAATGTTTAAATGTGATTGGCTGAGCTCCCAGACAGCCCTCTATATAAAGGCTGGCTGTTAGAGGGACTGGCTGCTGGATTGTAAATAGTTGCTGAATAAAGAGCTGTTGTCTGAAGCCTGTCTCCAGTCTCTTCAATCCACCGATCTAACAATAATTATCATAATAAAAACTATAACAGCTAACAGGGAGGTTAGATCAACTCTCATTATTCCCAAATTCTTTCCAAAAGCCATTTCTTCCAGGGTATGGATGGTGACAATATTTTATCAGTGCCACTTCCAGGCTGAGAAGCTGATCAGTTTATTTAAACAGTGTACAGATCATAACACAACATGGTATTATTTTAAAATCCAAAAAAAATATTCTTTTTAACAATACAACTCTCAATATCACTATATGATTTGAAATCTGTTTACTTTTGTATCCTACTAGCACCAGTAAGAAACTTTGCCATTGCTAAATTCTTTAAGAATTTGATCACAGAGAAGATATTTAATGCAAAATTGATTTGAATGTGAAGGAAAAGGTGTTAAAATAAGATTAATCACATCATTATACAAGCTAAAATAAAAGCTACACTAGGGGAATGTATGCTTCATTGCCACTATATTCTGGCTATTAGAGGGATCCACTCTTTTAGAAGTGCTAATTCCCTTATACCCTCCCCATGTTTTCTGGGAAGGAAGACATTAACTTAGACTTGCGAAAAGCCTGTCTGAACCTATTTTAATATGAAAAGATTTTTAATAGAAGGTGTAAAGTACAATGGTTTTTCATATCTTATTCCAAAGAATAAGATACATCAGCTGCCACATACAAACCCTGGTGAATGATTTCTAGATTTTAGTTCAATTCAGTTCAGTTTGACATTTGCTCAAAACTGGAGAGCTTTGTCAAATCAATGCTATTTGTCATATTTTGTCTGCTAACAAAACTGTCCAGTATCAATGTAACCGTATAAAGGAACTAGTGTCAATGTTGTAGGTGAATAGCTATTGTAAATCATAATTTAAGAGCAGCTAACCAAGCTAAAATCAAAAGAAGACACGTTTTTTCAGTAACAAAACTGTATTAGAGACATAACTTGGGACATGAACCAAAATTTGATGGAATTGAGTCTGTAATGAATAATGACAATATTTAATTCCTTGAACTAGATGGGTACCTAATTTGAATCACAGATTTGGCTATGTAAACTTGAATTATTGTTGATGGATGTTGAGGGTTTTTTAAATGGAAAATTCTAAGAATCACTGAATAGAGGCAGATGCCTTCTTAGTGATAAAACACTTATGGTGAAGACAACAAATGGTCTGTAAACTTGTTGGTGATCCTATTATCAATAACAATAATGTAATTAATTTTCAGTGTATTAATATCAAAGTGCCTTGACAATTCAAATCCTAGAGTGACCGCAAAAGTATCACTGTGCCATTTTCATATAATAAAATGTTCTGTTTCCTGAATTGAAATTTAAGAAAATGTCTTTTGACTTCATTTAGGAGGTTTCCAAATCATTTAGAAAAATGTTAAACAGGGGTGAGCCAAAATGCAGCCCTTTTGAGCATTCCTCTGGATAATTTGTCTACTTTACCATATTAAACATGGAGAGTATTATCATAGAATAGAATAGAATTCTTTATTGGCCAAGTGTGATTGGACACACAAGGAATTTGTCTTTGGTGCATATGCTCTATACATATAGAGCCTATGTTAGAAAAACATTATATCAGGAAATTTTCAAGTTTTCATTATAAAGTTCCCAGACTTGCTTTATTTGGGTGATGGGCAGAGTATCAATTTAACAAATAAAATAAATAAATATTATAAATAAGAGATTTCTTGGGAAGAGTTCAGATATTTGATCCAGGTCTAGAGATGTTCCACCTTCAATCCTTCTACTTCAGAACCAATATGCCAGGGGTGTCAAACTGGATTTCTTCGAGGGCCAGATCAGCATTGTAGTACTCCTCTGTGGGCTGGCTGGGGGAGGGGGAGATGGGACGGATACCTCCTGCAGCACCCTGCTGGCCAAAATGGGGTGCCCATTTTGTGCCCTGTTTTGACAGGCAGAGTGATGCAGAAGGCCATCCAGGCTGTGTGCCCCCCCCCAGACCCCATTTTGGCTACCAGAGGCACCGTGGTCCAGTCCTTTGCTATTTCCAGGGTGGCCCTGTGGGTCGGATTTAAGCATCCTGTGAGCTGAATCTGGCCTATGGGCCTTGAGTTTGACACCCCTGTACTATGCAATTCATTTTTGTAGACTCGCTTAAGGAGCAAATAGAAGTTTAGCTAGGAAGGCCTTTGCACAAATTCATCTAATGTTCCAAATTTGCCCGTATTTAGACCAGGAGATCCTTAGGATAGTTATTCATGCTTTTGTCAATCACGTTTGGAATATTGCAATTGATTGTAAATGGGGTTACCCTTGTACATAGAAACTATATTTGCTCCAGACACAGGCAGAAGACTACCAGAGGGCATCTATAAACACCAGTTAGCAGTCAGAAGACATGATGAAAACTTCTTAATTTCACAGCATATGGGCAGACCTGATATAGTTTCAACTGGAAAACTGTGAACATACTAGACCAAGCCAAGTCCAAAAATGCTAGAGAATTCCTGGAAATGTCCTGGAACTAGGACAAATCAGTGATCAATAGGCACATAGATAAAAACAATATATACATACCATTCAAAAGAGATAATCAAAAAGCCTAAAAGGAAACAAAAAGACCAAAACATTTCTTCACTGGCAATCAACACCCAAATGAGGAGAGATTAACACCAAGATTAACACTAGACAAACAATCAAGAAGCAAACAATACCCCAGTCAAGGAACTAGCAACTCAGATAAACAAACTAATAGTAAGCAACAGCCCATTTAAGAAACCACCATGATCACTCCCACCTATATGATAGGGCAAGCCACTAAGGACATAAAATGAGAGCAAATCACACTCCCTACTAACACTGATTATGTTACCTAGTTTGGTAATGAAACGTCTACAAGAAAACAAACAAACTTAGATAGCACCAAGGACCCCATTTCTGTATGCTTACTTACTCTATGCAACACATAAATAAAAGTGATTGTAGATGACCAGGCTGAGCCTGAGGGAGGAGTCAAATGTGTCATTAGTCATGAATTCTTTGCACCTACAAGACAGTGGTGGGATTCAAAAAATTTTTACTACCGGTTCTGTGGGCATGGCTTGGTGGGCATGGCTTGGTGGGCGTGGCAGGGGAAGGATACTGTAAAATCTTCATTCCCACACCACTCCAGGGGAAGGATACTGTAAAATATTCATTCCCTCCCCACTCCAGGGAAAGATTACTGCAAAATCCCCATTTCCTCCTGGTCAGCTGGAACTCAGGAGACAGAGAATAGATGGGGTGGGGCCAGTTAGAGGTAGTATTTACCAGTTTTCTGAACTACTCAAAATTTCTGCTACTGGTTCTCCAGAACTGGTCAGAACCTGCTGAATACCACCTCTGCTACAAGAGATCTAAGTCCAGCCACCTTGAATTCCATTGACTCTTATTGCCAATTTGCTTTGAACATTAGTAGTTCAGTTTTTTGTAGAGATCTTAAGCTTACAATAAATCTTTATACGCATTTGAACTGCCTGGATTTTCTGATTTCTCTGCACTTGACATTAATTTAAACTACTCGTCTTCACCAAACTTTTCATGGACTCTGGAATACCCAAAGCATGGCTTCCAACCCCAAAACTGCAGCAATAGGGAATGAGGCAGACATAGACGCTATCAGCAGGTGCCAAGACAGCATAGAAGACAAAATGGGGAATTTTGCAGCCAGTCTTCAACAACTGATACAGCAAATACAGATCCTGACTCAATAAGGAATTCCATTGCACCACAATCATCTGTCCCAGGCAAAATTGCCAGTTCCTGGTGTGTTCATCCCTATGACTCCCATCTGCATACAAGAGATATTTACAGGATAATCTGATAAAATGAGAACATTCCTAGTCCAGTGCAAAGTATTCATTTGCCCCCGACCAGGAGAGTTTCCAACAGATAGATTGAGGGTCTCCTTCATCCTCAGTCTTTTAATTGACTTCATTGCCAAATGGGCATTTCCACTCATTGAAACCAATGATCCAGTCTTGAATAATTTCCCAAAGTTCCTCAATAGATTTAAAGAGCACTTTGGAGATTCTATTCAGATAGAAATTGCCAAGCAATGCATCTGCCAGCTCCACCAGAGCAACAACTCCTTGAGAACATATGTTGAAGATTTCAAGCTCCTTGCTGCAGATTGGATTGGAATAATCCAGCCTTAAGAGCACAATTCAAGAGCAGTCTCAACAAGGCCATAATCACACAACTAATACAACAAGGTATTATCTGTGGTCTACAAGACCTCTACCATAGCCGCTATAACAGCTGAGTCTCAACTCACGTAACATTTTTCAGCAGAATCAGCCAGCTGCTTCCAAAGCTGCCTCCTGCCATTACTAGGCCAAGCCCCCCTGCCCTCTTGGATTTGCACACAGAAGAGCCAATGCAAAGCAGAGCAGCCAGACAAGCCCTGGGAACAGAAGAATGGCAATGGCACAGAGATCTTGCCCTTTGTTTCTACTGTGGAAAGCCTGGACATATGGTCAAGAATTGCCCTACTAAACCTCCTAGAAGAGGCAACAAACAGTCTCTACTACTCTCCACTTGGACAACAAGCCCCAAGGCCAGGGAAATGAAAAATGCCCCCATTTCACAAGCACACTCAGGTACTATTTGATTCTGTCCTGAAACTCCCCAGTGGTCGGGAAATCACCCTCCCTGTTTTGATAGATTCTGGGGCAACTGCTGACTTTATATAAGCCTAGCCATAGTCCAGAAAATTAGGATATCCACTGTTCCCTTGAAATCTTTATTGATGGTTGTAACTATTGATGGTCAAATTTTAAAAACAGGCCCTATCTCTCACACCACAGTGACTTTGCAATTGACAATAAATCAACATCCTGAAGCATTAATCCTTTACGTGGCTGACCACATCGATCTGGGACCGCTTGGTTTCAACACTATGATCCCACTATTAAGTGGAAGAACCAGTCTATTGCCTTTGAAAGTCCTCAATGCAATCTCACTGCTTTCTCACTGCAATTGACCCTTCAAACTCCCCCCCACCTGCCCTCCCTGAAACCTAACAGAAAGATTCCCAACCTGCCAAGTAAACTTTGCTGATGTTTTGGAGAGGAAGAAGCCTCAATCCCCACCCTCATCCAGAGACTGTGATTGCACCATAAATCTTGTTCCTGGCACCAAGATTCCCACCAAGAGACAATATCAAATGTCTACTAAAGAATTAGAAACTCTGAAACAATATTTGAACTCTAATTTGCAAAAGGGATTTATACAACCCTCCCAGTCTACTGCCTCAGCTCCCACCTTCTTCATACTGAAGAAGCAAGATCACCATGGATCTAACAACAGTGGGGACACCACAACCCCACACACTGAGAGTGGTCCATTATTACAAAACTTTGTACTCAGTGACAGTATCCATTGTCGCTAATACCAGACCTCTCAGATAGACTGAATAAAGCACATTTTTATGAGACTGGACCTTTGCAATGCTTACAACCTCATTAGGATCAAAGAAAGGCAGGAATACTTAACAGTCTTTGACACCATATACAGCAAATTTCAATCCACAGCGATCCCCTATGGTCTCATTAATGCAGGAGCTGTATTTTCCAGATTTATGAATCAAGTATTCTCAGATCTCATAGATGAATTCATGGGACTCTATCTGAATGACATTTTGGCCTACTCTGAACATAAGCTCAGCACACCGATCTTGTGGGCACAGTTCTCCATAGATTAAGAAAGAAGCACCTCTTTGCCTAGGCAGAAAAATGCACATTTCATCTGCAAAAGCTAAATTTCTTGGGTTTCTATATTCTCACAAAAGGCATTCAGATGGGCCCTTGGAAAGTCAAGCTATCCTAGACTGGCAAGCCCCTCACATAGCCAACAATGTTCAATGCTTTCTGGGCTTTGCTAACTTCTACAGGAAATTTATATTAGGCTTTGCTCGTAAAGCCAAACCACTGACCCAACTTACTTAAGAAAGATGTTATATTCATCTGGATTTCTACACACCAATACTACACACCAATGAATTAAAACTTTTCACCCACCAGCCCTCCTTCTTCACCAAGCCTAAGGAGGGATCAAATGCATCATCAGTCATAAATCCCTTTGTGCCCACAAGAGATTTAAGTCCAGTCACCTTGAATTCCATTGATTCTAATCTACTACGAATTTGCTTTGTATTAATATTTCAGATTTTTGTAGAGAGCTTAAGCTTGCAATAAATCTTTACACTCATTTAAACTGCCTGGATTTTCTTATTTCCCTGGTGCTTCACAGTGATCTATGCAATCTATGCGATTAGATTCAAAAACAAACTAACTCTCAAATGTCTCTTGGTGGATTTATCTTATGGTCTTCTATATTACTGTACTAAAAGCTGCCATCAAGATTTTGCTCTGCCTCCACTATAGTACTTATTATCTTATATTATCAAGTTCCATAAGCAGACAAAACACAACTAGAGAATAAAGAATCTGCTTTATGCTGTTATCCCATATTTTGCCCTTTTAGTACAATATCCCACTCTTCCTTAACCAGCAGCAACCTGTACTTTAACTACTAATAAGATGGAAATGCAAATTCACTTTTGTCTACTGGCTACTAAGTTCTTTCTATTTCTTCCTATTAAACAAATTACTATATCATTTTCATCACTTATCAACACGATGATGTAATTAACAACTATATAGATATAATAGGAAAATCTTAATTAGAGTTAAGGGAATGTGGCCAGCTAATAGAACCCTTAGATTGTGAAATAAAACTAGGAGTTTCTCTCCTGCTGTCATGGAGAAAGTTTCAGCAACATAAACATGCTGACAGATTTGGTGCTATTTTATCACTTTGGTGAATGTTGTTAAGCAAAAGAAAGAAAGTAAAAGAACAAAGCAGAAATCATTCATTATCCATTTTAATGTGATAATGCCAGAAATAGCAGAAGTAGCTAGAGAGCACTTCCTCTCCTTCCAACTCTCTCCCCAAATTTACAGAAAGGAAAGTCTGGGCTTTTTCTGTATTGAAGAAAATGGACAAAGGAAAGGTTCGCAAAAACAACTGTTAAAAATTGTCACACAAAACCAAGTTCAAGTGGATCATTTGACAGCATACCACATCTCTGCATAGATACTATGCTTCTAATAGAGAACTCCAACTCTGATATTTGGCCCTGTCATGCTATTGCATATAGTATTTTGCCCTAAACTCTAAACACATATTGGGATAAAGCATGCATAATAAAGATGATGGTACAGGCAATTTCCTGTATACTGCAGTAAACATGTACCCTGCCTGTCAACTACTATTGCTGTTTATGATGGTAGGAATGCTGTGGAGAAGACAGCTGGCATCACTCTAGAGTTCAACATGAAGTCTAATAATATATTTATACATATATTTCAATACAAAACAGAGACATCATCATCATCATCATCATCATCATCATCATCATCATCATTATTATTATTATTATTATTATTATTATTATTATTATTATTTATTGGTTAATCTTTAGTGAGATTCACAGCCTTTGAGGCTGGTTAATAGCTCAGCAGCTCGAGTCCTAACCAAGGACCTAGGAACTGTTAAGGTATCGTCGGAGGATGTAAGCTGTTCCGAGTAAGGTGGTTTTTTGTAGAGTCAAAATGTTCAAGTCCGGCAAATTTAGAATTTCTAAATAGCGGGGTAGCCCTTTGGGTATTGCTCCGAGGGCTCCAATTACAATCGGGACAACACACGATTTCTTTTTCCACAGTCGCTCAACTTCAATTTGTAAGTTCCGGTACTTTGTGATTTTTTCTTGCTGCTTATCTTCAATTCGTGCATCACCAGGTATTGCAATGTCAATGAACCATACTTTTTTCTTTTCAACTATTGTTATGTCAGGTGTGTTGTGGACCAAGTGCCTGTCAGTCTGAATCCTAAAGTCCCACAAGATCTTGAGTTTCTCATTCTCTAAAACTTTCTCAACCTGATGTTCCCAGTGGTTTTTGCTGTACTCAAATCCAAACTTCTGGCACAATTTCCAGTGAATGATTTTAGCAACACGGTCATGGCGTTGTAGGTAGTCAGTTTGTGAAATTTTGCTGCACCCACTGATCAGGTGGTCAACTGTCTCTTCTTTTTCATTGCAGAGGCGGCATTTGCTGTTGGTGGTAACATGTTGAATTTTTGCCTTCATACAGTTTGTGGCTAGGGCTTGTTCTTGAGCTGCCAAAATAAAGCTTTCTGTTTCTTTTTTCAGTACTCCTGATCTTAACCAGTTCCAAGTTAGTTTCTGGTCAGCTTTGCCTTCAATACTTTTCAAGTATTGGCCATGCAGAGTTTTGTGTTTCCAATTTTCAGCTCGCTGCTCAGTTACTTCTTTCTTATATTCTGCTTTTGTTTTAGTTGTCTTTAAAAGGCCTCCTTTATTTACTTCCTTAATCATTGGTTCTTCACTTTTCTGGATGTAATCATTCAAGCTGCATTTTTCTTCTTCCACAGTCTGCTTTACTTGTAGGAGTCCTCGACCACCCTCTGCTCTTGGTAAATATAATCAGTCAACATCACTTTTAGGGTGCAAGGCATGATTCATTGTCATAAGCTTCCTTGTTTTTCTGTCCAAATTGTCTAACTCCATCTGGGTCCAGTCAATTATTCCTGCAGAGTATCTAATCACAGGTATAGCCCAGGTATTTATGGCTTTTATGATGTTTCTTCCACTCAATTTGGACATTAATATCTTACGAATTCGTCAAATGTACTTGGCTGAAGTTAATTCCTTGACTTTATTATGCATTAAGTCAGAGGCTTCTAAAATTCCCAAGTACTTGTAGCCTTCTTCTGATTTTACTGCCTTTATCATTTCTTCATTCTCTAGTTCTATTCCATCCTCTTCTATGATCTTGCCTGCTTTGGTTGCTATTGTTGCACATTTGTCAATTCCAAACTGCATACCAATGTCTTGGCTGAATTCTTTTGTGTTTTCAATTAATAAATTCAGTTCAGCTTTTGTTTTACCAAACAGCTTCAAATCATCCATGTACATCAAGTGCGAGATTTTCAGTCCTTTCTTTGCAAGTTCGTATCCACAGTTCATCTTCTTCAAAATGATTGTCAGTGGTAGCGGTGAAAGGGAATCGCCCTGGAAAATGCCTCGTTTAATTTCAACTTCACCCAGTTCTTCTTCATTAGCCATAAGTTTTGTTTTCCAGAGGTTCATTGAAGATTCCATGAATTTTTGTATGTTGCTGCTGATGCCTAATATTTCCAGGCATTTCTTGATCCAGCTATGGGGAACTGAATCAAATGCTTTCTTATAGTCTATCCAAGCCATGAACAGGTTGGTTCGTCTTTTCTTTGAGTTCTTTAGGATTATCTTGTCGATCAGCAATTGATCTTTTGTTCCTCTTGAGTTTTTGCAGCATCCTTTCTGTTCTACAGGAAGCAAGTTATTTCTTTCCAGGTATCCATAGATTTGGTTTGCAATGATACCAGTAAGAAGCTTGTATGTTGTTGGCAAGCAGGTGATTGGCCTATAGTTTCCAGGGTCCTTTCCTTTTTCTTTATCTTTTTGGATCAAAAATGTCCTTCCAGTTGTCATCCATCCATCATTTTCAGGTGTTTTTAGGATCTGGTTCATCTGGGTTGCCAATCTTTTGTGCAGACTTGTAAGTGCCTTTAACCAGAAGCCATGCAGCTCATCCGGTCCAGGTGCACTCCAGTTCTTCACTTTTCTTGACTGTCTTTGCACCATTGCTTTTGTTATTTTCACGTCTTCCATTTTATGCATTTTAATAGAGTCCTCAACCTGTTTGATCCATTTTGCATTTCTGTTGTGCTTCTTGTTGTTTTCTCACAAATTCTTCCAGAATTTCAGAGCTTTCCCTTTATCAGGCTTTTCATTTGTTGTTACTCCATTTCCATTTTCTAAATTCTTATAAAACTGGTGCTGATTTGCTCTGAACTGTGAGTTTTCCTTGAACTGAGTTACTCGGTTTTCATACCTTTTAATCTTTTCAGCGATGGCAACAACCCTCTGCTTCAGCTCTTCAATTACTATTGCAATCTCCTTATTCCTTAGATCGTATCTTGCTTCCAGGCTGCTTTTGACCTGCTTGTTCTTTAGCTGACCTTGCCTTAAGTTCTTCAAGTTGCTCAAATCTCCACGTACTTTTTTGATCTTCAATTCTAACCGAATTTTCCACTTAGGCTTCCCCTTCTTGCCTCTTTGGTTCTTTTGTATTTTCAACCCCAGTTCTTTGGTGGTTATGACAGCTGCTGCATACATTAGTTGGTTAGTTTCGGCTAATGTAGTGGTTCGAATAGTTTGCACAGCCTCATTGACCTTTTTTAGTACATTTCTCAATTCTTTCCGGTTCACTTGGTTCAGCTTTGGCAAACGTGTTCTTTCATCATCTTCCATTTGGTGCTTTATTTTTCCAGCTAATTGAGCACTATCTGTTGGCGTTTGTTCTTTAGTGCTTCCTTGTTCTTTATCTTCATCCATTTCAGTATCCTCTTCTTCCCTTTCTTCCTCAATTTGCTTTTGAGTCTGGAAATCATTCTTGATGTTACTCCTCTTTGTTGTTGTACTCAGACCATTAATTGCTTTCTCTTCTATTGCTATTAATTCTTCTGTAGTGAAAAATTTGTGGTTTAGGATTACACGTCGTTGGTCCATTAACCTTTGTTCACTGGTGTCACAGTCCATATGGTTCATCTTCCAAATCTGATACATTCTTTTTTGAAATCCATGATTTGCTGGTTCAGACTGATAGTAAGCTTTCATAATAGAGGTGTTTTCTTCCCTGGTCCAGATTTTTCGCTTTTTGGGTTTTTCTTCCAGTAGCTTGTCAGCTCCATGCCCTGGTTGCCTAGCAGAGGGAGTTGAGCCCTGTAACTCATTTTGCGTAGAATGCCCAGGAGCCATAGCATCCAACGGAACCCTTGTTAATCCGGGCGACGGTTCAGCCGGCATAAATTTCATTTTTTCTGTATTCACCATATTTGAATGGGTTGTGGAGCAGATTTTGTCTGGCCCTTCACCTAAGGTCTGTCTGATATGGTTGCACCTGTTCAGCATAGCCCTTAGGATCACTAGAGCACGCAAGCCCCTCCACCACGACAAGGTAGAGCTCCTTGGAGGGGTTATTATTATTATTATTATTATTATTATTATTATTATTATTATTAAATACTGGAAAGAACTACAGTATGAAAAAATTGATACAATTTACATCAAACTACAAGGTAAAGGCAAATTGGTATAAAATTATGATATTTTATTCCATGAATGGTTGTAAGCATTGTAACCGGGAGAACCGGTTGTTAACTTACTGAGCAGTTGTTCAGTAAGTAATGTGAACTGGTTGTTGGAAGAAATCATTAAGACAGAGAACCAGTTGTTAAATTATTTGAATCCCACCACTGGTTGTAAGGTAGACAAATTATGCAGTAATAGATTTTGGAAATGTCTTAGTGAATATAGTGATGATCATGTAAAAAGACTAAAAAGTATTGGAGAAAAAAATACCAAAACATAAAAATAAAATAACATTTAAATTAAATCCACAAATACTTTATTAGGTATGATCTCAAAACAAAGGAAAAGCACAATACTTTATTAACATATATGCTTAAAACAGTCTGGCACAATTTTTGGAAAAGAGAATATAAGATTGGAAGACCAAAAATCAAAAAATGCAAGAACTTTAACCAGAGCTTTTCATTAAGTTTTGAATCAAATGCTGATTTTTTAAAGATAAAAAATGTAACACAAGGAGTTTTTCTGTTCCTTCCCTAAAACCTGTTTTTTCATCAGTAAGAAATTTCTTCTCTTCTGACCAGTTACAATGGGCAGAAGGAATAACCACGAAGAACAGGAGAAAAAGCCACAAATAAGGCAATGGTCAGATGAAAGAAATCTGAGTTTGGGCCAGAATCATAACCTGGATAAGAATGCTAGAGAGGGAGACTTTTGCTCAAGACTCTTGCTCAGATTTCTTTAATTAGAATATTGTCTTGGATGCAGCTCTTCCTCTTATTCCTCAAGATTATTCTTCTGCTCCTTATGTCAGTCAAAGCTTATGAAATAAGAAGCATGTATATAATTAACTGGGGAAACTGAGGAGACTCATCAGACAATACTTAGGTAAGTCCATTCTGCTGTCCTTAAAGGGGGGAATAGTAATGTAATTGTTCCAGTCTTTAGATATATATTATGTAAACATTGAAGAGGTTGAATATGTGCCAATTTCTTATGACTTTTACCATTTGGTAGTCTTGTTTAAAGTTGAATTCTGGCCAGACAGTGACCACACTCTTTTATTGCTTCCTCTGGACCTTAATCCTTATTCAACTTCATAGGAGAGTTACACCTGACTTAGGAACAATACCTCAGATATTTCAAAGCTCAGATATCCTATAACACAAGTGATACAATTACATTTTGGTTCAGTTGAGGACTATTTATGACCACAATTGAAAAAAATAAAATTTTAAGCAAGGCAGTTGTTAAGTGTGTTTTGCTCCATTTTATTACCTTTTTTTTGCCACAGTTGTTAAGCGAATTGCTGCAGTTGTTAAGTAATCATGTGGTTGTTACGTGAATCTGGCTTCCCCTCATTAACTTTGCTTGTCGGAAGCTGGATGGGAAGATTATAAAAGATGATCACATGACTTCAGGAGAGTGCAACATCACACATAATGCCAGTTGCCAAGCATTCAAATTTGATCACATGAACATGGGATGCTGCTGACATGTAGTCAATTATATGGATTTTCCCTACAGCCTTTCATCTCAATTTACTTCCAAATACTATTCTCCCTTAACTACTAGTCAAGCATCTGGAGACTTGATATGCACTGAATTGTTAAAAAAAATAACATTGACTAATGGGCTCCCCTTCTGAGTTTAGATAGAATGCTAACATTCAAGCAGGATTTGTATATTCATTTACAAAATATCATATTTTAAATATGGGTTTTTGGAGACAAAGGGGAACTTTAAAAATAATTAAAATAATATAAAAAGAAATGGGTAATTATTTAAATCATAATATTAAAATATTTAAGTAGCAGTAACTTAATGGTGAAGAGAAGAGAAGAGAAGAGAAGAGAAGAGAAGAGAAGAGAAGAGAAGAGAAGAGAAGAGAAGAGAAGAGAAGAAATGAGAAGAGGGCTACTTGAATGTTTTTTCTTGCTTGTTTTTCCTCCCTCCCTCCCTCCCTTCTCATTACATTACATGTTGTCTTTTGTATTTTTACTTTAACTCCTTTCCATTTACCTTTTTTCTTTATTTGTTCTTCCTGCTGATTAATTAATAAAAACAACAAATGGAAAAAATAATGCTATATGTCCACCAAATGTAATGTAAATGTAGAATCTAACAATATAGTTGAATGAGAATCCAAGAAAATAATCTTTAAGTAATGAAAGAAGCACTTCTGTAACATACAGTAAACTTTGCCAAGAACCTTGCATGCATATTGTTCTAAGCTTTCTGCATTAATTTGTGCTACCTGAAATCTATTAGGAAAACTTTGCTCAAGTCTATTGATTTTATTCTGGATGGTTGTTACTTGAGTCAAGACTATCTTGATTGCAATACCCAGTATGAGTTTTTAGAAACCCACCTGTTACCCAAATTTCTATCTCTTCCCTCTCCTCGCAGGAAAAAAATAAATTGAGTCTCAGTCATTGAGCCCAAGTTGTGCTTTCCCCTCAGTATCCTATTTTTCAAACTGGCCCCCCAGTATCCTATTTTTCAAACTGGCCAACCCAGTATCCTATTTTTCAAACTGGCCAACCAGATGGCAGTGAGAAACCCAGAATATAACACTAGGCAATGGTTTTCTCTCATTGTTGCTTCCAGAGTTAGAAACATACTTCATCTAATATATCACAATTGTAACTGGAAAGTATGAGTGGCCTTGTCAAGCCCTCATTTTAAAATATTTCAGTTCAGTTGAGAAAGTGAATTCTGTATTTTAACAGAGTATCTTTTTCATTCTGAACCTGCTATCTCTCTTATTTATTTGAATGTTACTATTTTAAAATAATGAATAAGGCAAGCAGATCAAATATGCAGAGATGAAGATAACTACTATGTGGCAGCAAAGCATTAGAGTTTTCAGTTTCTCCTTAATACTATAAAATAGTTCCAGATTTTTGCAATTCAGAGCTAATCATCAAAGAAGGAGAAAAGTCTTAACATTCTTTTGCACTATGTAATTTTTCATAGGTTAGTGAAACTATCTTTAGCAACCTTTCACACTGGATTTATTCCTCATGGAATTCCTGTACAACTATTTTCTCTACTAGTTGTAATTCACTCATATTGTTCTTGTGAATTATGTCTGAGACGAGAATACAGAAACAATAAAAGGCTTAGTTTATTTACACCACAGGTGTTTCAAAGAATGAGCGGAAAATCCTCCTATGAAGTGAGTTGACTCTAATTAGATTGCCTTGAGATTGTCTTTCAAAATGTGAGCAGCTAAATCAAAAGCCACTGTTTGGTTATTTGGTTATTTTTTCTAATTTTCCCTGGAAAGGACTCTGCTCTTTAGATCAATCTGTACAAGAAATTCTTTGCTTGGATTGCTTAGTCCTCTTTACATTACAGTCTTAATATCCATGTTTCCTCTAACAAACTCTTTGCTATCATCTGAATTTTTGTACCATAGATAGATAATTTAAAGAAACTATTAGAAGCATCTTGTCTTGACTTACTTACTTTGGCAGTCATATTTCATAAGTTAGTGGCATTGGGAAGAGTGATGGATGATAGCTATCTTTTAATTTCCCCAATACCTCAGAGAGATACTATATTGGAAATATTTGGAGAAATTAATAACAACTCAATACATAGCATGCTAGGCTAGAAGATAATTAAAGGAAGCATGATTGGCATCAAAAATGGTCTCTGCCAGGGAGCTGGATCTTGAAGAAACCTTTTGTTGGGATTGAAGATGTTTTTTGCAGTTGTGTGGGTTAACTTCAGCTGCTACTCTGTAGACAAATACTATAAAGAAAATAATCAGTGTTTCCTTGGAGATGTGGGTAATTGTCCTTGGCAGAGAAGCCTGCCTTAACTTGCCTTCCATCTCCTTGAATTAGTCCTACTTCCTCAAGTACTTTGGTACCTTACTAGTTTACTCCATTCAACTCTTGTGGTTTGCTACTCTCTGAGAACATATCCTTTTTTTTTTCTTTACACAAAACTAATGATATATGACAAAATAAATTTAGATTAAGGCATGGATGAAATCTCTGGTTTTTATGCTCTTCCCTAAGCCATATGGAGGAAGGATGGCCAGTTTTTGAAGGTGCCTACTTTCTAGTACAGAGAATATGTCTAGAGTAACCAATGGTGGCTTTAGAAGTAGGTCCCAACTGAGATGTAATAGTAGATAAAAATTAAAAAAAAACTGAAAAAATGAAGTCATCACAAATATATACTATACACAATATAACTTGTTTGTGTTCATGTATGAATTATGATCATTGTACTTTCATAGCTGCACTGTGGTTTGAAACATCTTGAAATAAAAGCTGATATATCTTTCTTGGGGGGCATCCAATGACTCAGCATCCAAGAGTTATTCTGAGTTAGGGTTTTGGATGACAATGATGGCAGTATGGATCCTAAGTATTGAATTTACAAAAATCCCAATGATAAAAAATGCTTTTTGGTATATATCTAGTTAATAGACAAAATATGATAGTCTGACTTTAGAGGAGCTTCAGGTTATTGAATCTATTTTGAAACACTATTTGATTCAAAGTGACCTTAATCAGAGATTCATGGAATAGTTCACTTCAGTGGTAATGAAAATGAAATTTCTGCTTAACAGAGCTAGCAGCTGTCAATTCTTTTTGTACTTTAACAAATCTGTTGATGTATATGTGACCCTCAGTTTAAAGGGAGAAAAAAACTCAGAAACATACTGGCAGTTCTCTTGGCATAAGTTGTTCCACTCAGTCAGACACTGTTATCAATATTCATACAGTAGGCAAACTGCTTCCCTAGACCCAAAGGCCCATTCTCCATTGGCTTGAATATAATATTAAGGATGGCTTCTATGGAAATGTTCCATAAAGCACATTTTTGTATCACTCCATAGATTTAAGGGTCAATCTTGGATGGTATGAACTGCCAGAATCAGAATCTGGCATCTTGCAACTCTAGCAGGGTCAGATGAAGATGACAGAAAGCTGATGAGGAGCAGGAAAAGAAAGGGGAAAGGGCAACTATACAAGAAGAAAAAGGTGAAATTGAAAATTGTTAGGTATTGCTACCATTTGTTTCTAGACAGTAGAAAATAATACAACAAAAGCCAAGAAAGCAGACTTTAAAAAACTTTGGAGGGAAATGAAAATATCTACTAGCTCCATTTAATCAACAGAAAACCAGCCATGTGGAAGCAAATGACATTTTCCTACTGTTTCTGAGAAGATACAATCAGAAAATGCACAAATAGTACTTGAAAACATAAGTTTGTGGTCTGAAAATCTGACAACACCATCATGTAAATCTGAGGTTATTTCTGCAAACGGTTGGAGAAACAAAGCACTTATAAACATTTTCTGAGTTTATAAATATGTTTTAAAGATTTATGCAGTTCGTGCAGATTAAACTCATTATTGCAGCCATATTGCTTGAGGTGACTTTATAAATAAAAACATAGATTATTATTACTCATTTTGCCAAGAAGGCTCATGTATCGTTATTTATTTAATAAATAAAGTTATTTAGCCACCCAGTTCACACATAGGTGATTCCAGGCAGCTTACAAAATTTGAAAAAATTTGAAAAATCCATCATACATTATAAACCTCCTCCCACCCTGCCTTCCATGACAGCAAAAGTGTAGCAAACCAGCCATTTCATTGGCGCCATCTTCATTTATGGTCCCCAAACCTGCTGACAAAATCCTGTTTTTATAATATATACAATTTGTTTATATTGCATTTTCATTTTGTGAAATCAACATATTCTAACAGGAACTCTAAACCTGTACCTAACCATAATTCTCTATGAATGTTTGAGGGGCTGCCACAAAGAAGACAGGGGTCAACCTATTTTCCAAAGCACCAGAAGGCAAGATAAAAAGTAATGGTTGGAAACTAACCAAGGAGAGACACAACCTAGCACTAAGGAGAACTTTCTGACAGTGAGAATAATTAACCAGTGGAAAGGGTTGCCTTCAGAAGTTGTGGGTTTTCCATCACTGGAGGCTTTTAAAAAGAGATTGGACAGCCATTTCTCAGAAATGCTATAGGGTCTCCTGCTTGAGCAAGAGGTTGGAATATAAGACCTCCAACGTCCCTTCCAACTCTGATATTCTATTAATCTGAATCAGAGATAATTTCTGAAAGCAGAAATTATATTCATGTAGGTCCCTGTGAAATTTAGAATTTTAAAAATAACTCTGTTCTGTATGTCACATTGAATTTACTCTTCAATATTGTTTAGTGAACAATGAATGAAATTAAATGTGGATTTCATGACAGTTTTGAAACATGATGGTTAATGCTTTGTTTGAAATGAGAAAAACAATGTGTGTTTAAAACTTCTAGCAATTATAGACATCAGGCTCAGCCTAAGAACAATGCAGCTAAACTTTAGTTCCTTATTTGCTTACATTATACTGTATAGGAAGAATTTCATCAGACTAAACTTGTACTACCCTAACAGACATACCAGGAAGATTCTGGAAAGTAGCTATCCTAAATCTCCTCTACGTTCTACAATTCAGCTCCAGGCTATGTATTCTCTTGTCTAGTCTTCTTGCCTTGGAATGCAGTCAGTGGTGGGATTCAACCGGTTCACACCTATTCGCTAGAACCTGTTGTTAATTTTATAAGCAGTTTGGAGAACCAGTTGTTGGAAGAAATCTTGTTTTGTTTTTTTTCACTTTACAGGGCTAATCCTGTATGGAAGGCAGGAAGGAAACATTCTGGTGTTGTTTCTAGCCTAATACTTATCTTTACTGCCCTGTTTACAGAAACTGCCTCCTTTATTACATTGTAACAGCTAAAGATTTTTGGTAGTATGCCCAGACTTACTGTCACCTGAGCTTCTCTGGAGGTTTTTTTTTTTTTTTTTCTTTGCTGGTACTTTGCTGGGGCTTGATTTTCTTAAATGGAAGCTTTAAGGAAGCTTTAAGGTTTTTACACTGCTGTTGGGAGGAAATACTCCCCTGTTGGAGTTCTTCCAGCCGGGATGCAACGATTAGCCCTTTGAAGAAATAATTGAATAACAAAGTAGAGCTACTGGAAAGAAGCTTTTAATGACAAGGAACAAATATGAGTGACATTCAGCAAGGCTTCTTGGCTAGCTAGAAAGATTGATATTCAAATGTGAGTTTACATACCCTTTCTCAGTTTTGGTCTAAAACTAGTTTTTTGTGAAACTAGTTTAACTAGTTTACTAGTTTTACTAGTAAAAAACTAGTTTTTTAATTCTGTGCTTGGTGATGTTTAATCCTGCATTTATTGATGGGATATTCAGCTTTGTTTGGAAGGAGAAAGGTTAATCTCTGTTCCTGAAAAGAAGCAGTGTTCAGAAATCTGGCTAGTTTCTGTGTCTATTTGTTCCGGTAATTGGTTTAATAAGCAACAGCTACTGTGTTTGCTCTTTTGCTACATTCTAGTGCTAATTGCTTTCTTTGTAGTTAGGCTTATCTCAAGTGTTTACACTTGAGCTTGCCTTGGGTGTGAGCCAGGTGTGGGTTCTAAATTTTTTTACTGCTGGTTCTGTGGGCGTGGCTTATTTTGTGGGCATGGCTTGATGGTCATGTGACAATTCTTTAGGATTTAGCAGAGGTACTGGTCTACCAGGCTTTTAACTGCTTGCAGAGCTGTACCGGACTACTCATTTGTTTTTGGAGGCAGTGGTCTACCCATTTATTTTTGCAGGCACCAGTCTACTCATTTGTTTTTGGAGGCACTGGTCTACCCATTTATTTTTGCAGGCACTGGTCTACTCATTTGTTTTTGGAGGGACTGGTCTACCCATTTATTTTTGCAGGCATCGGTCTACTCATTTATTTTTGCAGGCACCGGTCTATTCATTTGTTTTCTTTTAACACTGATCAGCTGTAGGGCGACCCTTTGAAGCCCCACGGCAAGAGTTTAAACAGTTTTTTCCCCTCTAGCTGATCAGTCATATCATCACCGGTACCAGCTTGGCAGAACCGGGCCGAACCAGGTGGAACCCACCACTGGTGTGAGCTCTGGTAATGAGCCAGACAAGGCTTGTATTTTAGTTTTTTTTTTTTTTATAATAAAAAAGTTTTTATTTTCTGATCAAACAAGTATACAATATAAACAATCATTCATACTATCATCAGAAAAAAAGAAAAAAAAATCAATTTGGTAAACTCAATCTTCATCCCCTCCTTACCACCCCCCACCCCCGACTTCCCAGAACAAAAACAGGGCATAGATTTCACCAAACATTCGCTAAAATAAACTAGCTAACTACAAGATTTAATAACTCCCAAGACCCCTTAACTCCCCTTTTACAATTTCATCAACCTCCCTTTATATAAACACAAAGTAACATGTAATCCAATAACTCTAAGAATTTTAAAACCATTAACAAATCTTAAACATTCAAACCTAAAAACATTTTCCCCCTCCTATTTTTCTCAAAGTTCAGATATTTTGAAATCTCATAACAAAAAATAAACCTTAGATATTCACTAATTAAATTTCTACATTTTTATAATTAACCATTAGTACATTAACTAGAAAACCAAAAAAGATTAATCAACCATTAATACATCATATTTAAAGATCAATATTCAACTTTATACTTTTTCCCCCTCAATAGTTATAACACCTAAAACATAATCAATTTAAACCATGAATAGAACAACTGCAAAGCCAAAAAAAAAAAAAAAATTAATCTTCCATTCTTGGTTTCTTATTTTGAAATCTCATAACAAAAAATAAACCTTAGATATTCACTAATTAAATTTCTACATTTTTTAAGTTTCTAAATTTCCCCCTTCATTATTCCTCCCTCCAATTTTTAAAATTTAAAAGATAATCAACAACATAATTAACCATTAATACATAAACTAAAAAACCAAAAAGGATTAATCAACCATTAATACATCATATTTAAAAATCAATATTTAACTTTATACTTTTTCCCCCCTCAGTAGTTATAATACCTACAACATAATCATTTTTAACCATGAGTAGAACAACTACAAAGCCAAAAGAAAAGGTTAATCTTCCATTCTTGCTTTCTTTTTATATTTTTTCCAATCTTTCTGCATCCCTCCTACTTCTATTTTGAGGAGGTTTTTCATTTTAATTTGAGGTTGATATAACTGCAAAAATTGTCCCCTTTTTAAAAAAGTTTCCTCTGATTTAGAGCCCCCAAATCGCCTCTTCATGCTTATATAAATCAGTTCATTCCTTCGTCTGTAAAACCAAAGTTTGTCAAGAGTTTGTGAAGAAAAGTTCAATTGTTGCTTTTTTATTAAATGTATAGATGCCACTGACAAGTCTCCTTCATCTTCTGAAACTTCGAAAGTCTGATCATTTACTACTTTTTTCCAAACCAAGTCATAATTTTGAAGGATTCTATCAATTTTTCCGAAAAGAGCAGAGAGTAAGCTCGAAAATTCTTGAGAAAATTCTTCCACCCTCTCTGCTGCAATATCTCCTGAGTTGTCATCATGCTCCGTAGTTGTTTTGATTTCCTCAGTCATTTCTGTTGTTATCCCTTTAAGAATTGCTATTTGGTTACTTATAGCTGCAGTATGATTATTCATGGCTTCTTTTATAAATTCTGTAAGTTCTGCATCAAAATACTTACAACTCTGTAAATCAGACAACTGTTTCGTTTCTGACACCTCCAAATAGCATCCAGCACTTTCAAGATCTCCTTTCTTAGAAGCCATTTTATTTTAAAGAAATTTTCTTTCTTCCCACAACCATAAAATCATAAAGTCAGAGCCATCCTTTTGAGCAGCATTCAGCAATTTCTTTATAAACAATCTTTTCCCAAACAGCTCTTCAAAGTCTATTCCAGCAACTTAAAGCCAGTCTCTGAGCACGAGTCTATTAGCAAAAACTTTTTCTAACTTTCCCTTTTAAAATCGCAACAAAGAAACGCCATCTTAACTTCCAGCTCAGAAAATCCAATTAGAAACATTGTATCCCCGGAGTTAAGTGTTATACTTGCAAAAAGCTTGTCCTCCTGCTTCTGTTCCGCCTGCTTTTTTGAAATCATTTAATCTTCTGTTTGACAGCAGAAATTGGACGCAACACCTAGCTCTGTAAAAAACAGAGTCCCCCCGGATCCGGAGCTTCAGTGGGCTGAACGGGGAGCTCTCACCCTCCTAACCCCTGGAATTAATCCAGGGGTTTTCAGGGAGCTCTACCCTCACCCACCTGCTCTCCTCCCCTTCTTTTCCCGAAGGGGAGATTTTCAAGCCGTTTGACAGCTGATTAACGCTGTCAGAACGGCTCAACGGAATCACGGGGGCGGCGGTCTAAAAAGACCGTCAATGGTGCTGCGGAGCCAACCCGGAAGTCGCTTGTATTTTAGTTTTAAAAGGATTTAAACTGTTGTGATTTAATTATTTGTATTGTGTTTGAATTTTTTCTTGCCTCATGGTTTCTTTTTCTATCTGGAAAGGGGGTCTTCCTTCACTGCTTTAGTGGTTCCTGACACTGTGGTGCACTTCCAAGAGGCAGGAAGCAAGTTTGACACTGATTTTTTACTGCCTTTCTGGGAGGCAGGTGATCTTTCCTAAATCTGGAAAGTCGTGCTTAGCAAACTTTGGAGGGCAGAGACTTGAACCTGGGTTCCCTATATAATTTGTTAATTTGTCTCTTTAGCTTGGCATTTTGTAGTCCAAATGTGCCCACCCATTTTCTGTAGAGCTTAAATGACCTCTCTGCTAAAGGGTTTCACTTTATGAGCAAGAGTTGACTGCTGACAGTTATCATTGCATTTTAACTATTTTAATTCCTCAAGGTGCTTCGGGACCCTGCCTGATTTGTAACTCTGGGTTACAGGTATTTTTAATCTAATGATTGGTATTTAGCGCAGCTTTTTGCAAGCAAAGAAGCTTTTTGTATTTTTGTACAGGTAATCCTTGACTTACAACAGTTCACTTAATGACCATTCAAAGTTACCATGGCACTGAAAAAAGTGTCTTACGACCATTTTTCACACTTATGACCGTTGCAGCATCCCCATGGTCACGAGAGGCCAGGTGAGGAGAAGCGCCCCTTGATGTGAGTGATGTCAAATTGGCCACACATGACCACCCAGCCACACCTACCCAGCTGGTCATTAGGGCAGAGAACTGGTTGTTAAATTATTTGAATCCCACCACTGGGTGCACTGCTCAGTTTTGGGTGCTGGGTGTTGCAATGGACTCATGGAGCGGGGCATGACCAACTCGCAGAGGGGCCCTTGAAGAGCGAAGCAGCAGCAGCTGGAGTGTATTTGCTGGAGGAAGCCTGTAGTAAGCTTTGCTGAGCCCTCAAAATCAGCAGTCAGGCGGAAGCTGGTAATCCTGGTGAGATTCCAAATTTCACTGTGTACCAAATTGAGAGAACAGTAAAGGGGAATTGCTCTACCAACAATTCATGTGGCCTCATTTCTTACTGACTAGGCTCCGAACCATGAGATCATGCCTATTGGAAGAACAGTAAGTATTGGAGAACATTTCCATATAGCTGACCTTATTATTAAAGGTAAAGGTAAAGGTTATCCCGCACATGCATACTAGTCGTTTCTGGTTCTAGGGCCTGTGCTTATCTCCATTTCTAAACTGAAGAGCCAGAACTGTTTGAAGATGTCTCCATGGTCATGTGGCCAACATGACTAAATGCTGAAGGTGCATGGAGTGCTGTTACTTTCCCACCAAAGTGGTCCCTATTTTTCTACTTGCATTTTTTACTTGCTTTTGAACTGCTAGGTTGGCAGAAGCTGGGACAAGTAACGGGAGCTCACTCCTTACACCGCACTAGGGATTCAAACCACTGAACTGCCGACCTTCTGATCAACAAGCATTTTAGCCACTAAACAACATTTTAGCCACCACATCCACTTTTTATAGATGGTGTTTAAGTATAATGCATTTGGATAAAGTACTTTTCTGATATATTTGTATGAAAATACAAAATAGAAATCTAAACCTAAACATGACAATCTAGATGTTACCTAGATCTTACTCTAATACAAGAGGTGCTCATAATCTTTGTGGTTTATGATGTTGTGCCTTTTCTACTGATCAAATAAAAGACATTTGTCAGGAATTATTTTTAATTTTTTAATTTAATTTTGTTGCTTGGTTTCCTGAAACTTCTAGAAGAACTAATTCTGACTGAAGAATTATAGTGGGAGAGATATAGCAACCAAGAATCAATCTTGAATCAGAATAGAGTTGGAAGAGACCTTGGAAGTCTTCTAGTCCAGCCCCCTGTTCAAGCAGGAGACCATTTCAGACTGGTAGCTGTCCAGTCTTTTCTTAAAGACCTCCAATGATGAAGCACCTACAAGTTCTGAATGTAAGCTGTTGCATTGGTTAATTGTCCTCACTGTTAGGAAGTTTCTCCTTAATTCCAGGTTGTTTTTCTCCTTAATTAGCTTTCATCCATTGTTTCTTGTCTTGCCTTCTGGTGCTTTGGAAAATAAATTGACCCCTCTTCTTTGTGGCAGCCCCTCAAATACTGGAATACTGCTATCATCTCATTCCTAGCCCTTCTTTTCTTGAGACTATTTATGTATGTATATACACACACTCTCTCTTTCTTTCTCTAAATGAACTGTTGTAAATTGAGGACTACCTGTAGAGCATTACTCCTGAAACTTTTATGTGAGAGTGACTTTATAGTGCAAAATACTGCTTTATTTATTTTCAGACTTAACTGAACTCAAGATTTATTTATGTAACAAAGCATTATGTAAAGTAATACAGAATGAGTAAGAATGCCTGCAAATGCAAAAGCAATGGCAAGTAATGAATTGAACTGATTTGATAATAAAAACAGATAAAAATAGTGTTTGCAATTAGTATCCTCACTGATTCTGTAGAAAGACCATATAATATAGCCTGTCTACGGTTTTCCTTTTTATAATTTTATTGGTTTAAACATTTTTTCAAGAGATTTCTGACTATTGCTTTATACAGGAGGAAATGCCTGGCTAGGTGGCTTAGTGGCTAAGACTTGGCTTGTTGATCAGAAAGGTCGGCAGTTTGAATCCCTAGTATAGGTCTCCTGCATGAGCAGGAGGTTGGACTAGATGACTTCTAAGGTCCCTTCCAACTCTGTTACTGTTTCTGAATTGGACTTAGCAGATAAATGTGCTAAAAGAAAATCATAGCAATATAATCTGTATTTGTAGATGAGTATAAAATGTTATTACTTTTATTATTAATTCACCATTGTACTTAATAAAAATGGCACGTTAAGACATGTTTAAATCTTTCTTTAATGATTGGCTAAATTTTTTGATCAATGCCTCTTGTCATTATGGCCTGCTCTGCTCAAAAAGATTCTAAAATCTTTTTAAAAAGTGTCAACAGTTCCTTTAAATTTTCTGAATCTTTGGTTTTCAAATAATCTTTCTTGATTAAGATGACAGTCTGAAGCTCTGCCGATTGTCTTGGGGGCCCAGTGGGGGCGTAGAGGTGACTAGTAGATTAGTAGAGGACACCAATTCCATGCTGTGTAAGCATTGGTTCTTTTTATCCACTTTAATTTAATTTTATGTTTAACTTTTATTGCCTAACGTTTTAATGTCTTAATCCTGTAATTGTTATTTATGGTATTGTAACCTAGCTAGAATCACTTGATAGTGAGATGGGTAGCATACAATAATGTTCAAGTTATTTTCAGTAATTTAGATACTTTGGAAAGCAAATTGCCAAGCTTGGCTTCATATCTGAAGAAAAGGAAAATCCTTTGAATTTTCTGGAAATAAAGAAATGTGACCTCTGATCTTGACTTAGTGATATTTGACTACAAATTATTAAGTTAAAATTATTTGACTAAAGGATGAAAATAAGGAGCCTTGGTAGTACAGTGGTCTAAAGCACCCTGTTATTAAGACCAGCTGCCTGCAATTACTGCAGGTTCGAATCTTGCCAGGCTCAAGGTTGACTCAGCCTTCCATCCTTTCTAAGGTAGGTAAATTGAGGACCCAGTTGTAGGGGCAATAAGCTGACTTTGTATAAATATACAAAAGGATGAAGGCTATTGCTTAGCACATTGTAAGCCACCCTGAGTCTCCGGAGAAGGGCGGCATATAAATCAAATTAAAAAAAAAAAATTAAAAAAAAAATTGTCTACAGAATGAAAACTGACTTCATTGCAATTTTCAGCTTTTTTCTTTTTTTTTTAATTGAAAAGTTTTATAAGAAATACAAACAATTTTCTCCCCCCACCCTTTCCCCCTCCCCACATAATAGAAAGTGTACATTTTCTTATACATAATAAATCCTACTTATACATGTTTCCCTTAAAGAAAGCATTAAAATAAGACATTTTAATTACATTCGGAGTTGCTCTTCTTCTCTTTCTTCGCTCATTCCACAACAAACCTTCTCCTCCTCCTTTCGTTCCCTTCCCTCCCTCCTCTTCTCTCCTACTTTCTCCTTCCTCCTCTCCTACCTCATCCTACTTCCTTTTCCTTTCCCCTACTTCTTTCTTCTTTTCCCCCTTCTCACCTTCACTCCTACTCCTGTCCCCTTCCCTTCCTCCTCTCCTTTCTTCCATTCCTCTCCCTCCCTCTCCTCTTCCTACCCTCTCCTCCTCTCTCCTTTCTAACTTCTTTGCTGTGAAATATTCTCCTCCTTTAGTATCTGAGCAACTCCTGTATTCTAATAGTAAATACTTTCTTCTGTTAAAACATTTCTCTATTCACCACTTTTTCCCACCCCAACCCTTATTCCACCCTCCCCACCCATCCACCCCGACTTCCCAGAGCAAAAACAGGGTATAGCATCTAACAAACATATGCTAAAATAAACTAACTATAAAGTTCAAAACTCCCACACGTTCTTTAACTCCCCTTGCTCCAATTCGTCAACCTCCCTTTTATAAATCCTCAAGACCAATTAAGTTAAGTTCATTCTTCCTAATTATAAAAAAACTTTTTCTTGATGTATAATCCAATACTTTAGCAATATTACAAACAGTAAAAATTATAAGTAAATTTCATTTCCATACCCTCGAACATCATTCTTTTTGAACATTACTCCCTAATAAAATTCTGAATTTAACATTAATCCTCTTTTCTTCAAAAAATTGGGCATCTTGAAATCTTACACATTTTATCTCATATATTTGTTAAAATAATATAATCTTATGTTAAACATTTTAAAAATCTCTTAATACCATTAAAACACTTATTTATCAAATATAAATTTCAAAATCTACAGGATATCTTTCAAGTTTTCAATTAGCCATTTTAATACCTCTAACTTTTTAGAAAACAGCCCTTTTACTATCCAAAACTAATTATCATTTTGTAATAGAATTCTGAGTTTAACATTAATCCTCTTTGCTTCAAAAAGCTGGGCATCTTGAAAGCTTACACATTTTATCTCATATATCTTTTAAAATAGTATAATCTTATGTTAAACATTTTAAAAATCTCTTAATACCATTAAAACACATATTTGCCAAATGCAGATTTCAAAATCTACAGGAAGATATCTTTCAAATTTTCAATTCCTAAAGTAGCCTTTAATACCAATGTAATTAAACTTTTCAATTTATTACTAGAATCTTCCTTCCCCAAAGAGAAAAAAAAACAAGTACTTAATCTTCTATTCTTCTCTTCTTTCTATATTTTTTCCAATCCTTTTTTTTTATTAATTCTTTCAACATTTCCCCCAATGTTATTTTTGAAAATTTCAAAGTGTTGATTTGAGGTTGATGTTTCTGAAATACTCGCTCTCTTCTTGAAATCACTTTTTCTAATTTGAAATCTCCATTTCGACTCTTCTTGCTTGTATAATCCTTCAGTCCATTCCTTTGTCCATATAGCCAAAATTTGTTGCCATAAAGTTTGTCATCTTTCGATAAAGAGTCTATTTGTTGCTTTTCTATCAATTGAATGGAAGCGTCTACCCACTCCTTTGTTTCAGCTATGCCAGCCTGCTTTTCAGTCCTAACAGCCTCTTGATCTTCCAAGGGCAAACTCCTCTGAAAAATTTCCTGCTGCCCATCCAACAACTCCTTATAATTTTCCAAGCTGTTTTTTGAAAAAGCTCAATTGTATCCAAAAGAGCAGAATTAAAAGATTCTAGAAGTTTTGAAAAGCTTTAACAGTCACAGCTTGAGAATTTGCTGATTCACCAGCCCTGATGTCAGCCATATTTCAGCCACTTTGTATTTATCCAGCTATTAGGTCGACAATTCCAACTATTTTCCACACAGTATAAGAGCAAAATTTTAGTTAAAGTCAATACCAAATTCTTTTCCTCAGTACCAAATTCTTTTCCTCAGTACCAAATTCTTTTCCTTAGTACCAAATTCTTTTCCTAGGCGTTTCCACTTTAAAACATTCTCTTAAGGTGTAATCCAGTAGCTGTATCAATGTTGCAAATGTTAACAAGCGTAACAAGCACTTTCCCTAGTAGCTTCCTCCTCCCGCCCTCAGGCGCCATTTTCTGCATTTTAAAACGGAGTTAAAGTGTTACTTGCAATTTTCTTCTTTTTTCTCCTGGTTTGCTCTGTCTGCAATCAAGGTAAAGATGTTAAAAGTCCCCTCATTTATTTTCAGCAGATTTTGGTCGCGGCTTCTAGCTCTGCTTTAGCAGAGTCGTCCCTGGTCCGGAGCAGCTTGACAGGCTTCAATAGGGAGCCCACACCCTTCACGCCCCAGGATTTCTCCTAGGGCACTTGGGGGGCTCTACCTCCGCCTGTCGGCTCTTCTCTCTCCCCTTTGCCCGGGGAGAGGGTTCCAAGCCTCCAGACAGCTGTTTTTCGGCTGTTCTGGGGCTTTTACGGAACCGGGGATCGGGCGCTTGTAAAAGAGGGCTTCCAGTTGGCTCCATGAGCCTTGAAGATGCTCTTTTACGAGCACCCGATCCTCGGTTCCGTAAAAGCCCCAGAACAGCCGAACATCAGCTTTTTTCTTGAGACAGATTCCAGAAAATGTTCTGTGATATTTTTACTCTGCTTCCTGGGAATTATTTTATGGGCAGACTTAGGTCCAGCCTTTCTTAGTTACATTGGACTTATTGAAACACAATGTAATAGCAATATTACATTGTGTTGGCATATCAATATTTATCACATTTAAGCTACTCCTCTGTGCTCATGCCACTCTAGTCTTGTGAAAGACTCCTATTTGAACTAGGAACTAAGACATTTTGTCCATGCCTCATAAGGTATTCAGCCTGGGCAACAGATTGCCACATCTTCCCAAAGAACAATACTTTTCCTGCTGTGCCCTTTCATTTTTCTGTCCCAGGAAAGTAATGGCCAAGCACTTTCCTTCCTGTGGCTGACCTTCTGGATATATATACATACATAGGCATAAACATACATAAATAAAATTATGTTTATTGTTTTTACCCTCAACTTCCAATAACCCAAATAATAACCCAAAGAAAGTCTTTTACCTTAGATGACTGAAGTATCAGTGAAATATTGCAACTTCCCTGAAATTCTTAAAGCAAATGAAGGAGAATGAACTTCATAAATATTATTTTTTTAAAAAAAAGATTCTTATGGGATTTGAATCAACAAGATCTGGGTGTGGATTAAAATTTTGACTGATTGCATACTTGATACATATTGAAAAGGGAGATCTAAAGAGTATACTAGATCTTGCACTTAAGATGTTTAATTTAATTTAATTTCCAATTTATATATCGCCCTTCTCCCTGAGGACTCAGGGCGGTGTACAGCCAAGATAAAAAACATAGAATACAAATATTAAAAAAACATTTAAAAATATATATAAATTTTGGCCCGAAAGTTAAGAAATCACAGACTGATTAAAAGAATTTAAAAATTTCTTCTTAAGCCAACCCGGCTTGCTGGAAAAGATGGGTTTTAAGGGAACGACGGAAGGCATTGAGGTCATGGATTCTCCTTATCTCAGGGGGCAACTGATTCCAGAGGGTGGGAGCCCCCACCGAGAAGGCCCTCCCCCTGGGGGTCACCAGCCTACATTGTTTGGCTGATGGCACCCTGAGGAGGCCCTCTCTGTGGGAGTGCACGGGTCAATGGGAGGTCGTCGGGAGCAGCAGGTGGTCTCGCAGATAGCTAGGCCCTATGCCATGGAGCGCTTTAAAGGTGATAACCAACACCTTGAAGCGCACCCGGAAGACCACCGGGAGCCAGTGCAACTCGCGCAGGAGTGGTGTTACATGGGAGCGCCATGTTGCTCTCATCACTACCCGCGCTGCTGCATTCTGGACCAGCTGGAGCCTCCGGGTGCTCTTCAAGGGGAGCCCCATGTAGAGAGCATTACAGTAGTCAAGGCGAGAGGTGACAAGGGCGTGAGTGACTGTGCACAAGGAATCCCGATCAAGAAAGGGCCGCAACTGGCGAATCAGGCGAATCTGATAAAAGGTCCCCCTGGTAACAGCCATCAGATGTTCCTCCAAAGACAGCTGCCTATCCAGGAGGACACCCAGATTGCGAGCCCTTTCAGTGGGGGCCAAAGACTCGCCCCCAATAGTCAGTGATGGAGTCAATTGACTATATTGGGATGCCGGGAGCCACAGCCACTCAGTCTTGGAAGCCTGCGTTGAGCCTGCGCCTGTTCCTCCCCATCCAGATCCGCACAGCCTCCAGGCACTGGGACATCACTTCAAGGGCATCGTTGGGGTGGCCTGGGGTGGAGATGTACAGCTGGGTGTCATCAGCGTACTGATGATATCTCACCCCAAAGCCACAGATGATCTCACCCAGCGGCTTCACATAAATGTTGAACAGAAGGGGCGAGAGGACCGATCCCTGTGGCACTCCACAGATGAGAGGCCTCGAGGTCGACCCCCCTGCCAACACAAACTGCGACCGGTTGGAGAGAAAGGAGGAGAACCACCGCAACACAGTGCCTCCCACCCCCAACTCTTCCAGCCGGTGCAGCATGATACCATGGTCGATGGTATCAAAAGCCGCTGAGAGATCTAATAGGACCAGAACAGAGGAACAACCCCTGTCCCGAGCCCTCCAGAGATCATCCACCAACGCGACCAATGCCGTTTCCGTGCTGTGCCCAGACCTGAAACCCGACTGGAACGGATCTAGATAGGATGTTTCCTCCAGGAATGTTACTTTGTTGGATAATTAAACATCTGCAAGCCAACAGCCAAGCTCAGAGAACACCAAGAATTCCAAACTAGAACTAGTGGTGGTGCATATTGCTGTTGATGATTATCGAGTATAATTAATATAATGATGGCAAGTATTGTTAAACAGTGAAAAATATTGTTCATCATCCCAAGTATTTACTTGAAAAATCAGAATCTAAAATGAACTTTTTTTCATATTAACACCTCTATTTGTGCAGATTTAAAATTAAGAGCCACTCAACTGCCCACCTTCTTCTCTCACTGCATTCCTCCCCCCTCTTTTTTTTTTTTTTTGTTCTGGTAAAGGTGACATTAAACTTCTTTTTCTCTATGTTTAGCCAAAGAAAATTGGGTACTTACAGACAGAAGCTATTTTTGCCTAACACATGGATTGATGCATGTTTGTGAAACAAACTCATTATAAAATCCAAAGAGTATTATTTATATATTATTATAATAGATGGTTAACAAAATGCTTAGTTCAACATGTGTACATTCATTGCATTTCAATTATCTCTTCATAGGTGTTTATTACTGTCATAACAGCATGCCAAGATAATTGTACATGACAGCTTTTGGAATGCAAATCCTGTTATATCCATGTCATGTAAGCATATATCTAAATCAAATTAAATTCCTTTTTTAATTATAGTCTTGTGGGATGGTGAAATAGAATCACTCTCAAAGTGAGCTAGCTTCCTCAAGCTGTGGAAATACTCTTGAGTCTGCATGGTGTAGAATCTTGTGCTTCTAACTTCACATTTTGCATCACTACATTTCAGAACCATACTTTCCTTGTTCCTTTTACAAGGTATTGAAAGTGGAAGAGATATGAGATGTACAGTATTAAGAAGAAAAGGACCGAAAGGTGTTTTTTCAAGAGGCAACTGGACTTTCTTGTTTTTCTTTGAAGACATTTCACTTCTCATCCAAGAAGCTTCTTCAGTTCTGACTGGATGGTGGGGAATGGTAGGATTTTTATTCCTTGCAGACAGCTGGTCATTTGCATTCTTTTAGAAAGTCAATTAGGCTACTTGGAGCTTTATCTGTGTCCTCAGGGTTACCTGAGTAGTGCAAATGGGTATGGATCCTTCTTGGAACTGCTGAATTAAAAAAGATAGAAGCCTTAACACTGAAGTTTACAGAAAACCCCCACCCACAGATCAATATTTATATTTTGATTCTCACCATCAATTGGAGCACAAAATGGGAGTTATCAAAACTCTACACCACTGAGCTGAAGGCCTGCCTACCAGCAAAGATGGAAAGAAAAAGAACTAAAACACATCAAGGAAGCCATCAGAATGTCTGGTTATCCCAAGTGGACCTTCATTAAATTCCAAAAAAGACTCAGCAGGAGCTCCTCCATAACAAATAAAACAGAGAAACAAAGCAATATTGTCATTCCATAAGTTGCAGGGATATCTGAAAATCTCAGGAGGATCTTCAGCCAGCACAAAATACATGCACACTTTAAACCCAAGAATACAACTCCAAGGACACCCAGACACAAACTGAGCAATGTAGTATAAGCAGTAAAATGCAGTGAAACGTGCAGATCTGTACATTGGGGAAACAAAACAACCACTTCATAAATGCATGGCACAACATAGGAGAACAAACCCATCAGGACTAGATTCAGCACTCCATCTGCATTTAAAAGACAAACACCACTCTTTTGAAGACAGCAAAGTACACATTTTGGACAGAGAGGACCGCTGGTTTTAAAGAGGGATCAAAGAGGCCTTTTATGTCAAAATTTAATAGCCCTTTCTCAATAGAGGGGGTGGGATACACATCATTTATCTCCAGTGTACAACACAGTCCTTTCAACACTTCCAATAAGGCTCCAAACCCATTTGCACTACTCAGGTAACCTTGAGAACAGTGATAAACCTCCAAGTGGCCTCAACAACTTTCTAAAAAAATGCAAAGGACAAGCTGTCTGCAAGAAATAGAAATCCTTCCATTCCCTACCATCCAGTCAGAGCTGAAGAAGCTTCTTGGATGAGAAGCAGTGGTGGGTTGCTCCCGGTTCGCACTGGTTCACAAGAACCAGTAGTAAAAATTTTTAGTAGTTCGGAGAACCGGTAATAACATTGGCTGGCCACGCCCCCGAACCGGTCCCCGGCCCGGTCGCCGCTTGCCCACCTCATCAGAGGCTTTTTTTTTTTTTTACTTTTAAAAGCATTTTTTCTACAACCTCTTCGACTGAAAAAATGCTTTAAAAGTTAAAGAAAAGCCTCTGATGATCGCGCGGCTCAGCTGGGATCGTCAGAGGCTTCTGAAAGCATTTTTTCTGCAACCTCTTCAGCTGAACAGGTTGTAGGAAAAAAATCCCTTTAAAAGCCTCTGGTGATCCCAGCAGATTTGCCTGATTGTCAGAAGCTTCTAAAAGCATTTTTTTCTGCAACCTCTTAAGGTTGTAGAAAAAATGCTTTTAAAAGTAAAAAAAAAAAAAGTTGGCCACACGCACCCAGTCACATTACCCCCCCCCCACAAGCCGAGGTGGCGCAGTGGTTAGAGTGCAGTACTTCAGCTACTTCAGCTGACTGCTAGTTCAGCAGATCAGCGGATCAAATCTCACCAGCTCAAGGTTGATTCAGCCTTCCATCCTTCCGAGGTGGGTAAAATGAGGACCCAGATTATTGGGGGCAATATGCTATTTAGTATACTGTCTTTGGTGTAAGCCGTCCAGAATGCTCGGAGAGTGGGTGGCATAGAAATACGAATAATAAATAAATAAATAAATAAATAAATAAATAAATAAATAAATAAATCACACCCACAAAATAAGTCACGCCCACAGAACCAGTAGTAAAAAATTTTAGAACCTACCCCTGATGAGAAGTGAAAAATTTTCAAAGAAAAACATTTGCGTCTTGAAAAAGCACCTTTGGGACCATGACCTGGATGACTGAGAATCTCCATAGACAAGAAGAAAAGGACTGCAAACCGAGTCTCCTTCTCTCACATATAAAAACATAATATTTACCTTAATGTGTTTAAAAAGAATGATATGTTTGCCTTATTATAAGCTTAGTCATCTCTCTCTATTTAAGATGCAATATAAAATAGATAACTGCTTAAGGGTGCTGTGTTGAAGGAACACTATTTGCATCAACATGTCTCTGATTTCAGATACAATCTATAACATAGCATTCCAAAATTTTATCCAGTTTTAGCTCAACTAGCTTCAATATTGGGCTGATGTGACTAATTTTGAATATCATTATTTTAATGATATTCCTTTAGTTCAGTAAAAACATGTGCAACTTAAGCATAACATTTTACTGCAACAAAATAATTTTGTACATATTGTAATATCTGCTAAAATATGATATTGAAAAGTCTGTAAATATTAATTTAGAAAACAATAGAAAACTGGAGATATTTTCTCTTTAATTCAAAATAAAGATAAAAATGATCTATGAATCTCAAATTTTCCATATGTTAGATTAGCAGAAAATAATTTTTGGCATTCTATTCATATTTATTTAGTTATCAATCTTTATTAGTTCATAATAGGCTAAATACAGAGATTATTAATATTTTTCTAATCTTATTACAATATGAAAATATAACTTATTAAAATGGATTCTGTGAACTACATATTTTTCTCACGTATGAAAAATATATAGTTCTATAATTTATTTATGTGTATGTGTATATTTTGATTGAGAAAAATATTTGTATTACCTTATGTGAACTGCATATTGATTATAAAAGAAACATGTGATAGAACTATACATGACTAAAATATACAGTGTATTGGATTTTTATTCAAAGTATATGCATATAGATTATTTTCATTATTATATTTGTGGTCACTTACAGACAATTATTTACATAAGAAAAGGAGTTATTAAAATATTATCCTTAAAATGCTATGTGGTATAATTAAAAAATTGCTTAAAAAATAAATTCGCTTACAGAGAAAACCTTAAAAATTGTAATTGGCCTTTAGGGAAAAAAACTTCAAAAGATTTCAAAGACTAATATAATAATGGATCATGTATAATTATAAGATTTATATCTTTATTTGCCAAAATAGATTAACAGATTAACAGAGTTGGAAGGGACCTTGTAGGTCATCTAGTCCAACCCCTCACCCAAGCAAGATATCCTACACCATTTCTAACAAATGGCAGTCCAATATCTTCTTGAAAGTCTCAAGTGATGAAGCTGCCACAACACTTCCGAAGGCAAGCTGTTCCACTGGTTGATTGTTCTCACTGTCAGAAAATGTCTCCTTATTTCCAGGTTAAATCTCTCCTTGTTCAGTTTCCATCCATTATTCCTTGTCTGGCCTCCAGGTGCTTTGGAAAACAGGTTGATCGTCTCCTCTCTGTGACAGTCCCTCAAATATTGGAAGACTGCTATCATGTCTCCCCTGGTCGTTCTCTTCACTAGACTCGCCATGCCCAGTCCCTTTAACTGTTCTTCATATGTTTTAGTCTCCAATCCCCTAATCACCCTGGTTGCTCTTTTCTGCACTCTTTCTAGAGGCTCAACTTCTTTTTTTATAGTGTGTTGACCAAAACTGGATGCAGTACTCTAGGTGTGGTCTTACTAAGGCTTTATAGAGTGGTATTAGTACCTCACTTGATCTTGATTGTATCCCTCTATTAATGCAATTTAGGATTGCATTGGCAAAAGAACCAGTTTGGTCTAGTGATTAAGGCACCAGACTAGAAACCAGGAGATTGTCAGCTTTAAGCATGAAAGCTGGCAGGGTGACTTTGGGTCAGTCACTCTCTCTCAGCCCACGACACAATAAGCTTTGGTGGCAAGCCATTGGGTAAATTCTGTTGCAACCAATGTATCAACACTTGGTTGATCCGAAAGAGTATCTGATCATATTCTTGTGGGGGAAAAAGCTTTATGTGACAATTTTATGAGACCAATACTCATGTATATGTTTCCCAATGCATTATTGGTATAGACCAGTGGTCCCCAACCCCCGGTCCGCGGACCGGTGCCGGGCCGTGGAGTACCTGGCACCGGGCCGCGCAGCGGCCGGGGGACATGAACGCTGCAGCGCACGGCCCAGGAGCCTTTGCGCTGCAGCGTTCATGTCCCCCGGCCGCTTTTGCGCACTGGGCCGTGCGCAAAAGCTCCTGGGCCGTGCCCCCACCCCTGCGCGCGCTCAGCGGGCCGCGGCGATAAAAAGGTTGGGGACCACTGGTATAGACTATAGAGAATAACAGAATAACAGGGTTGAAAGGGAATTTGGAGGTCTTCTAGTCCAATCCCCTGTTCAAGCAGGAAAACCTATACCTTTTGCCGATGCGTGCCAAAAGCGGTGAGAGCGTGGTGGGATTGTGCATGCGTGTGCCCACGGCCATAATTCAATGCCGTCACGCGCCCCTGCACATGCGCGTGTGACCCCTGCTTTTGGCACGGTAGGCCCATTTTCCCCGTTCCCCAGCTCCAGAGGCTTTCTAGGAGCCTGGGGAGAGCAAAAACGGCCTTCCGCACCCCCTGGAAGCCCTCCAGAGGCCGGAAACAGCCCGTTTTCTGACTTCTGGAGGGCCCGGAAGGCCTGAAAATCAGATGGCTGGCATGCACATGTGCGCTGGAGCTGAGCTAGAGCAACGCTCGTGTGTCCTCAAATATGGCTCCGTGTGCCACCTGTGGCACGTGTGCCATAAGTTCACCATCATGGACCTATACCATTCCAGACAAGTGGCTTTCCAGTCGCTTCTTAAAAACCTCCAATGATGGAGCACTCACAACTTCTGAAGGTAAGCCATTCCATTGGTTAATTGTTCTCACTGTTAGGAAATTTCTCATTAGTTCTAGGTTGCTTCTTTCCTTTATTAGTTGCCATCCATTATTTCTTGTCTTGCCTTCTGAATGCTTTGGAAAAGAGGTTGACCCTCTTTTCTTTGTGGCATTTTTCTCAAATATTGAAACACTATTATTATGTCACCCCAGTCCTACCTTTCACTAGACTAGAAAAACACAATTCTTGCAATCATTCTTCATATGTTTTAGCCCCTAGTCCCCTAATCATTTTTGTTGTCCTTTTCTGCACTTGTTCTAGAGACTACTCATTTTTTTTATAATAAGGTGATCAAGTATGGTATTATGAAGGCTTGATAAAGAGGTACTAATACTTCATGTGAACTTGATTGTTTCCCTCTATTAATGCAACCAAGGATTGCATTGGTTTTTTTGGCTGCTACCCCACAGTTCTGTCTCATATTTACTGCTTTTGAGTCAGGTTTCACCTAATCTATATCTGTACGTTTTGTTTTTGCTTCCTAAGTATAAAACCTTATTTTTCTCTATACTGAATTTCATTATGTTAGGTATTTAAGTCTGTCAAGATTCAGTGTCATCTGCAAATTTGATGAGTTCCCCTTCCATTCCCTCATCTAAATCATTAATAAAGATGTTGAAGAGTACGCGGCCTAAAACATAACCTTGGGGGTCCCTCACTGCTTACTTCTCTACATGTAGATGTAGTTTGATTAACACTACACTACACATTATGGTTTATCAATGTGGTTTATCAGCTAATTACAAATCCATCTGGTAGTGAGGCTGCCTATCCCACATTTTTTCAGCTTACCAAGAAGTAGTTTGAGGTCTCCTTTATCAAATCCCTTACTGAAATCCAAGTATACTATATCCACTGCATTTCACTGGTCCACTGATTTAGTCACTTTGCCAAAGAATGAAATAAGATTTGTTTGGCATGATCTGTTTTTGACAAACCCGTGTTGGCTACTGGTTATAATTTGGTTGCTTTTAAGTGTTCGCAAATATGTTGTTTGCTTATCTTTTCCAGATCTTCCCAGGTATAAATGTCAGGCTGATTGGGCTATACTTTTCTGGATTTGTTTTTTTTCCTTTTTTTGAAGTAGAGAACTACTTTTTTCCCCTTGTTTGAAGATGGGAATCGTATCAGTTCTTTTCCAATCCTCAGGTAGTTCCCTGGTGCTCCGGGATTTTTTAAAGATATGGTTCAATGGTTCCAAGATCACATCTGTCTGTTTCTTCAGAACTGTCAGATATAATCCATCAGACTCCAGTGATTGGAACTCATCTAGATCAGACAGGTATTCTCTTACCATTTTCTTGCTTATTTTAATTTGTATTCCAAGTCTGTCTTTTAAAGTTATGATTTTTGTAAGTTGGGCTGTATTATCTTTTTGTATGAAGACTATGCAAAGAATGAGTTAAGCAGTTCTGCTTTCTCTCTACTGTCCATTACTTTTCTTGCCTTCTCTCATTAGTCGACCAATTGTTTCCTTGAACTTTTTCTTGTTTTTTACATGTTGAAATAAAATTTATTATTATTATTTTTGACATTTGTGGCAAGTCTTACTTCATCCTGAGTACTAACATCATCTTTGCAAGTTGAGGCTATTTTTGGGTATTCTGCCTTAGTTATGGGTCCCTCTTTCCATTTTTTTGTGCTCATCCTTTTTTGTCTTTCAGTTTATCAGAGAATTCTTTGTGTAATCATGTTGGTTTCTTCTTGGGTTTCTTATTTTCTTTTTCAGTGGTATTGAGCTGGACTGGGCTTTTATAATTTTTCAGAGTTTCCCAAGGTTCTTGCATTGTTTTCTTCTTTAAAATTTTCATCCATGGAATCCTTCCCAAGCTCTCACTCAGTTTGTTAAAATTAGCTATTTTAAAGTCTATGACTATGTTCTATTATTTGTGTTTGCATTATGTTGAATATGACATGATCACCCTTGCCCAAGGTTCCAGCAACTTCAACCACCAACCTGATGCAGAGTTTGTTTCCCAGTTGATGCCAGGGTAGTTAAAGTCCCCCCATTACTACTGTAGTGTGCTTCCTACATACATTTGTTAACTGGTTAGCAAAAAGTTCATCTACGTCTTTTGCTTGTTTGGGTGGCCTGTAGTATATGCCTAGAACAATGTCTTTATTTTTTCCTTTTATATTGACCAATATATCATTAAGGACGCTTTTTGTCGTTCGTTTTGTGCATTTTTGTAGATATGTTTAGTTTAGTTAGTTTAGTTTATTATATTTATATACCGCCCTTCTCCCAAGGGACTCAGGGCAGTGAACAACCATGGTAAAAACAATGTACAACAAAAATTAAAAGCTTATTAAAATAATTCAATCATTCGGCCAAATTTAAAACATCCAACTAAAATAATTTTAAAACCCCTATCAAAACCCAATTTAAAAAACCTTTATCCTGTCAGACCAGCTTGCTGGAATAATAGGGCCTTCAGAGCATGACAGAAGGCATGGAGATCGGGGATCCTTCGTATGTCCGGGGGCAGTTCATTCCATAGGGCTGGGGCCCCCACAGAGAAGGCTCTCCCCCCGGGGGTTGCCAGCCTACACTGTTTGGCTGATGGCACCCTGAGGAGGCCCTCTCTGTGGGAGCGTATTGGTCGGTGGGAGGCAATCGGTGGCAGAATGTGGTCCTGTAGGTAACCAGGTCCTAAGCATGGAGTGCTTTAAAGGTGGTAACCAACACCTTGAAGCGCACCCGGAAGACCACCGGGAGCCAGTGCAGCTCACGCAAGATGGGTGTTACATGAGAGCAACAAGTTGCCCCCATTATTACTCACGCAGCTGCATTCTGGACCAACTGGAGCCTCCAGGTGCTCCTCAAGGGGAGCCCCATGTAGAGAGCATTACAATAGTCCAGCCGGGAAGTGACGAGGGCGTGAGTGACTGTGCGCATGGCATCCCAATCCAGAAAGGGACACAACTGGGAGATCAGGCGAACCTGATAAAAAGCCCCACTAGCCACGGCCGTCATATGATCCTCCAAGGACAGCCGTGAATCCAGGAGGACGCCCAAGTTGCGAGCCCTCTCTGAGGGGGGTAAGATCTTATCCCCAATAGCCAGTGATGGTGTCAGCTGGCTATATCAGGCCGTCTGGAGCCACAGCCACTCAGTCTTGGAGGGGTTAAGTCTGAGCCTGTTCCTCCCCATCCAGATCCGCACGGCCTCCAGGCAGTGGGACATCACATCAAGGGCATCATTGGGGTGGCCTGGGGTTGAAATGTACAACTGCATGTCATCGGCATACAGTTGACACTTCACCCCAAAGCCATGGATGATCTCACCCAGCAGCTTCACATAAATGTTAAACAGAAGGGGCGAGAGGACCGACCCTTGCGGCACCCCACAAGTGAGGAACCTCGAGGTTGACCTCTGCCCCCCCATCAACACAAACTGCGTACGGTCAGAGAGGAAGGAGGAGAACCACCATAGCACGGTGCCCCCCACTCCCACCGCCTCTAGTCAACGCAGCATGATACCATGATCGATAGTATCAAAAGCCGCTGAGAGATCTAGGAGGACCAGGACAGAGGAGCAACCCCTGTCCCGGGCCCTCCAGAGATCATCAACCAATGCGATCAATGCCGTTTCCATGCTGTAACCCACCCTGACGCCCGACTGGCACGGATCTAGATAGACAGCTTCATCCAGGAATCGAGGAAGTTGTCCCACCACCACACTCTGAACAACCTTCGCGGCGAAGCGGAGGTTGGAGACAGGAAATAGTTAGCTAATACAGCCGGGTCCAGGGAAGGCTTCTTGAGGAGGGGCCTCACCACCGCCTCTTTCAGGGCAGATTGGAAGACACCCTCACTCAATGAAGCGTTGGTAATCTCCTGACACCAGCCTCGTGTAAACTCCCGGGAGACCAGCACCAACCAGGAGGGACACGGGTCCAGTAAACATGTGGTAGCGTTAAGCTTCCCCAAAATCCTGTCCACGTCCTCAGGAGTCACATGGTCAAACTCTTCCCAGGTGACACTCTCAAGACTCATCTCCGTCATCCCGTCCGAGGCTATCAAATCGGAGTCCAGGCCAGCCCGAATCTGAGCGATTTTATCATGCAGGAATTGTCCAAAATCCTCAGCTCTACCCTGCAAGGGATCCTCCCTCGCTCCCACCCATAGGAGAGAGCGGGTCACCCTAAACAGGGTGGCTGGGCGGTTCTCTGCAGATGTAATAAGAGTGGAAAAATAGTTGGATTTCGCCACTCTTATTGCCACTAGGTAGGTCTTGATATAAGACCTCACCAGTGTCTGGTCAGATTCGGTGTGGCTGGACCTCCAATCACTCTCTATGCATCTTTTCCAGTGCTTCATCTCCCTCAGCTCCTCGGAGAACCAAGGAGCTGGTTGAGATCGACACTGAGTCAGAGGCCACAAAGGCGCAACATGGTCCAAGGCTCCAGCGTCCGCCCTATCCCAGGCGGCCACCAGTTGCTCAGCCGAATCACAAGTCAGAGTCTCTGGGAATGGTGCAAGCTCCGTCAGGAACCTTTCGGTGTCCATCAGGCACCTGGGATGGAACCACCTGGTCAGTTCCGTCTCCCTGTGATGAATGGAAGCAGTTCAAAAGTCTAGCTGAAGGAGTGAATGATCTGTCCATGACAAGGGCTTAATAACTAGGTCCCCTATTGTGAGATCATTCAAGCACTGACTAGAGACAAAAATCAAGTCCAGCCTGTGTCCCCCGATGTGGGTGGGGTCATGAACTAACTGGGTCAGGTCCATGGCCATCATGGAAGCCATGAACTCCCAAGCTGCTTCTGATGTTTCACCGATGGCAGTGTTGTGACTCCGACCCCCGAGGCCGACTTATCGGAGGGAGAAGGCTCCGAACATGAAGGAGAGGAGTTGGCCAGGCCTCCCTCTCCAGGACCCTCCTCTCTGGCAATGCCTCAGGTGTCTCCCGTAGGAGAAGAGATTGGCCAGGAGCCAGGTATCTCCTCGCAGTCAGACAGTGACGGAGATAAGTCTTGGCTGGATCCACGCCAGCTTTGGAGAGACAAGCGCACGAAGCAGAAAAGGAGGTGTGCCAGAGATGAAGCTGAGTCACTGGACCACACCCCACAGGGGATAAAAGGGGGTAAGGTGGCCATTCAGACTCTGTGACGGACAAAACTAACTACTAGCAAGTCACATTGTATCTTTGAAACGTTATCTGCCTTGGATTTAATACAGACTGGACTTGACAATTCTTGAACTGTATGTATCTTGTTTGGGTTTATCTGATGGAGGAACACCCCCTCCCTCTATGAGTAAAGTTCTTGGCAAGCAGCTACTGGGTTGCTGCCAATCCTCTTATCGAAAGAATTTGTTGTCTGCCAGTTTTATTTAACCCCTGGCTATCTGTTAGTGTGCGTGTGTGAGACAGGGACAGAACATGCAGGTTGAAATCCCCCATGATCAGAAGCCTGGGGGTATCCACCGCCACCCGGGCTATTACGTCGAGCAGCTCAGGCAGGGCTGCTGTCACGTGGCAGGGAGCCAGGTACGCAGTCAACAAACCCATCTGCACTCCATGACCCCACTTCACAAGGAGAGATTCACAGCCAGCTATCTGAGGAACAGTGGCCTCCCTCGGACTAAGACTTTCTTTAATAATCACCGCTAACCCCCTCATGGCCCAACCAGGTCTCCATAATCTCTGCCAGGTCCGCACCCTCCTCCTGAACTAAATCATGAATGAGGGGGGCTTTATTAGTCGCAGACCTGATATTACACAACAGCAGCCGAAGGTTCGGGCCCTGAGACTCTGCACAACCTGGAATACAAGAGGCGTCTTGAGGGCCGAAGCATGCCACCGCTCGTAAGCAGCGAGTGCGTACTCCCCGAACATGATATGGCCCCTTGCGCACACCATATCTGCCCCTCCCACCCACTATTTTGATGGAATAGCCCTTCACCTCAACCCCCGGTTCCCTATCTAAACCCCCTCCCTCTCTGCTCCCGCCTTGACCCTCAGACCCACTCAGCCGCTCTGAGGTTCTGTGGACCCCCCCAGGTCCTTCCCACCCATTCCCAAAACCCCTTAAAAACTTAACACAAGCTTTCGTTTAAAAATCCCTCACTCTCTTTTTTGCTGCATGCCACCTCTCGGGGTTCCAAGACCCGTATTGGATCTCTTACATATAATGCAACTCTACCTCCTCTTTTGTTAGAGTCATTCTTATCATACTGACTCTAGATAACCAAGGCAGTAATATGAGAGTTCTTCATCTGAAAACACCCAGAAGAAAGTAATGGCAGACACTTACATACTGTTGCCAACAACCTGGGCATATACATCAATGTGTTCATATTCATCAATGTGTCCATTAGTCACTAAGAGATGAGCTTGATTTAACATTAAAGAAAAGTAGGAATACCAAGATGTGCTTTTTTGAAAATCACCATGATTTTCTTTTTTTGAAGTAGAGACCATGTCTCTAAAACTCCATTTTGGAGTCTCTAAAAGGCCATTTTGACTGGAGTCATAGATTTAGCTGGGAGAATATTGATAAATAAATAAGTAATTACATTTTAGGAAAAAAGCAATGTCTTTGTTGTCAGCAGTTCTGGTGCTTCTCGCTATGTATTTTTGTGCTATTGACTTCCTGTTCCTATCCATTTAAAATAGAATTTCAGTAATTATTATAATTGCAATATATTTTTATGACAGTTTTTCATTGCTAGGTGTCAGGCATTAAGCTAGAGTCACTGGCTTCTTAAAAAAACACTATAAGTAATTTGTCAACATTCTGTCAAGCTGATGCCATATTAAATTAGATGCTGTGATTGTTAGACACTATACAGTGTCATAATCACTGAAGGGAATAACATTCATTTTTTTTAAAAAAAATAAACACACAGCTATGGTGAAGTAATATAGCAACCACCCCAATCAAGCTACTTTGTAGAAGATATATTGAATATACAACAGTCAAAATAGGAAGGTTATATAGCTCTGGAAACATTTTCAAGCAACAACATTTAATAGTGACATGAAAACATTACAGATACAATGGCAAAGAGTGATTTTCTATCAATTGAAGTAAGGCTTTAAAATTTGGTAAATGTTTAGTGAGCTTACAATGTGCACAAAAATGTTCAGGCTAAACTGAAGAACGTAAAGGATATGTGGAGAAAAAACTTTTCTTGTCTTTAGTATCCTGCTAATTGTGGAACAAGCGGCCCATGGAGTTACCCCTGGTCTCCTCTCACAGTTTTGCATTAGAGTATTATTTTGTAGACTTTTTAATAGGCAATTGTGATTTTTGTGCATCACCTAGCCTTTTAGATTGGGTAGTGTAAAAATCTGGTTAAATGAATTAACTTCAAGGAAAAAGGTTGCCTGAAAAAAGGTGTTCCCATTTTAAGAATTAAATTAATGAAGAGATATGGTATCCTGAAAAAAACCACCCTAGGCTGTTTTAATGAAAAATAGAAACTTGTTAAATTCATGCAAAGTTCAAAGCATTTTTTTCTAAATAATTTTTGAAGCATGCACAGCCCTCATATACAATGTATTCAATCAACTCCACAGTTAAAAGGATGATCTTGTAAGATTTTCCAGAGAACAATGCTGTTTTTAATTGTCTTATAATCATTTCATGCTGGTGTATATAAATTAGAGCTACCAAGAATTTGGTGCAAATATTCAGGTAACCACTAGATATCTCTAAAGAAAACTCCAGCTCTGCTGCTTGTAGTCATCTGTGAGCCAGGCTAAGATTCGATATTGGGATAAAACTCAAATATTAGAAATCCAAATCTTTGGTCAAGACAGAAGTGCCTCTTCCGTGCCAAGGTGCTGAGATGACAAACGGTATTTGACGTAGGTACAGAATTGTAAAAGGGGCAAACTGACCCTAAACAGATACATCCTGTTGTTTAATGTTTATTACACCCCAAATGTCATGTAGATTCTAGAGAAGAAATACTGCTTCCCTTACTGTCCTCTTTACTGCTCGTGAGGCGCCTTTGTGCCCCTTATCTCCTTTTATTATGTCTTGAGCTCCGGAGCTGAGAACCTGAGCCTGTGGGAAAAGGGCTGTTATGTCTTTCCTAGAGATAGATTAAAGGGTAACTTCTACGTGTGAAATATCTCACTCTTCGTAATAACTTTGCCTTTATACTGTATAAATATCTGGTCAAAATCAGCCATCTTTGTTCAGACCCTTCGCTGTCTTTGGACTGTTTGAACCTTGCGCAATAAACTCTTTCCTGCATTGAAGAGCTTGACCTAGTCCGTCATTTTTCCTATAACATCTGGATTTTCCCTGCCCAAGTAGCATAGACATAACAGAAAATGCAGCTGTGGTTCAGAAGAAGAAAATTGGAATTAGAGTATCTAGCTGAAAAAATCCAGAGGAGTTGTGCGTATCACTTCTGTACATCTACTTTGTGCAACCATAACACTTACAATGCTTTATAAAATATGTAATGCCTAAAAATGTATTAAATCATGTGAATTTACATTTAAATTTCTGTGCTACTTGTTAATATTCAAATACTTATAAAATCAAAGATTGGGTTTAATAAACAGTACTCTCTATTCTCAGCATATTTTAGCATCCTCATTATTTTTGGAAACATTTAACATATGCAGTAACTAAAAGTACAAATACAGCTGTTCATTTCAAAATAAGAAATATAGAATTGCTTCTTCTTTATAGATAGATTTTTTTTAAAAAAACCTTTATTTTTCTTATGATAGTTTGATTTATACAGCTCATTAAATAGCATCTCAAAGATGCATTGTAGATAAACTAAAATACTGTAATCAAGTTTATACACACACACACACACACACACACACACACACACACACATATGTATGTATGTATGCCTTTAGTTATTCGGGTTTTCTCCCGCATAAAATTGGAAGTGTCTTGGTGACGTTTCGACAAAGTCTCATTCGTCATCTTCAGGCTGGTGTTTTCAGCTTCATGCTTCTGGGAGCTTCACATTGCTCCTAGAAGCATGAAGCTGAAAACACCAGCCTGAAGATGACGAATGAGACTTCGTCGAAACGTCGCCAAGACACTTCCAATTTTACGCGGGAGAAAACCCGAATAACCAAAGACCTACATACAAACACCCGTGAAAACCTCAGAATATATATGTGTGTGTGTGTGTGTAGTTAATATCTCGGGTTTCTTTCTGTGTAATTGTAAACATATCCTTAAAAGGGTACTAGTGACGTTTCGACAAAATCGCAATCGTCATCTTCTGGCTGATGTTCTCGGTTTGGTGCTTATGGGCAAACTGTGTGATCATAACTGATATTTTTCTATGAAAAGAGGCAAAGGTGTATTCTGATTGGTCGACAGTGTTGTTGTATTCTGATTGGCTGATGACGTAGCTGTATTTTGATTGGGTGGAAGCGCAGTTGCTTGGTTGTGGGTCAATGGATAAGTTATGCTGGAACTGGTGGCAAAACAGGCATTTTGATGAACCTTTGATCTATGGTTTAAATTTTGTGTTAAGATTCGTCTGTCTATGAGAGCAGGTTTCCAAATAGTAGGCAGACGGGAAGTGTCATCACGTTTATTCATACAATATGGTCTTTTCTCTATTTCAATGGCCTCTCTGATTATTCTGCCATTGAGATGTTCTATTTTTGCAACTGTTTTTGTGTTATTAAAATTAATATTATGTCCTGTGGCATTTATGTGTTGTACTAATGAAGATGTGTGTTCTTTCTTTTGTACTGAGTTTTTATGTTCCTCGATGCGCACACTCATTCTTCTGTTGGTCTGTCAAAGTTTAATGTCAAAATTTACATAGACAAATATATATAATATATAATTATATATATATATATATATATATATATATATATATATATATATATATACATACACACACACACACACACACACACACACACACAGAGAAGTTGTTTTTCTTTACCATATACTTAGTTAAAAGTTCACCTCATTTACAGTATATTTGAATTTCAGAGAAAAGAATGAATGATTAAAGAATTTTTTAAATTTTATATTCAAATTTCCAGACCTTCCTAAACTTTATGTATGCACCATAATTTCTGCAGTTACATTGCTACATTGGATGATTTGAAATTAAATTCAAATAAAACAATTTACATTTAAAATCATTTTTTTCCCAAAGTTATGGGAACTCCATAGATATCTGACACTGTACTTTATTTAAGGCAGTTTTCACATTATTTAGGCAATATATTTAAAGGTCTGATGGGCTAAGAAGTCTGTTTCCACCAACACAGCAGTAAATGCCCATCTGTCTGTTTCTCAAAATTGGAAATCTGCCCTCTTGGTCTAATTTCATAGAATATCAGAAATCTGTTTTGGAACTTTAAAAAAAAAAAGATTTTTTATTTATTTTTTAAAAAAATTACTCCTATTTTTTGAAGTCAGGATTTTATTCCAGCCATTATACAGAGACCATTTAAATCCATGATTAATGAACACGGAAAGGGTATAGTCAAAATTTTTAAGGAAGCTTTTCCAAGTGGTGAAATCCTATGGTTTGTCCTATATGAAATCTTTTGTTGTCCTAAGGCAGGAAGCAGGACTTACAAAAGGTGAAGCAAGGGCATGTCTATCTGCATTAAATATTGGATAAAGGTTATTTTGTAAGCTAAAATCTGAAACAGTTAACATTAATCAATAAATAAGATTACTCTGGAAAACTCATATTAAGAAATGAATGAATGAATGAAGAAATGATTTTTCAAGGGATATACTTGTTTGAATGGTACAAAATCAGGCACTGTAGATGATTAAGCAAAAGACTCTATATAAAATTGCAATCAGAATATAATAACCCTCAGCTAACATACAATTGGGCCATTACAATGCACATTTCAAAGCAGCATTGTAGCTAGATCAACTTACAAACAACACATTTTTGACAGACATTTATATTATTACAATTCAGTATTATACCATCAACACAGCTGGATGGAATATTTTGTAAAATTCTATATGCAGAAAGGCCCTGCCTTAGTAAAGATGGTACTATTGAAATATTAACTCATATTCTGTTGTATTGTAAATTATAATAAGAAAAATGTAAAGAGCTACTAATATTCTTCTAACCCCATTTGTGGACAGACAGAAGAATTTTAGGTTTACTTTTACTGGGCAGATAAGGATCCCAAAATAATTTATTGTTGTAAAGTTTGTTTTTGCAGCTTGTAAAACTTGTACATTGCTGATAGCAAAATAGTGCAAGCATGATTGTATATTTTTAATATATGGCATGCCTTGTTTTATTTTGCACATTCTATTTTAAGCTGTATTCTGTAGATTTTATTTAGCAAGTCTTATTTAAACTGGGCTGCTGACTTATAATAAAGAATTTAAAATGCACATATGTTTCTGTCAAATGATCCCTTGTTCTAGAGCCAGCCATGTTAATACACAGTACAAATGCAAGTGTATTCATGTTTTTTTGAAAACAATAAGGTGAGAATTTATAGAATTCTCTGTCATTTTTTTTTACTCATATTCACTGTTGAGGAATTGTGCATCAACATGGAACAACCTCTCCTCAACTGACCTCTCCCTATTCAATATTTAGGTTTACAGTGTTGCTATAGCCTTCCTCCCATAGTAACTGTAACTAAGGCAGTTTAACTAATTTAAGATGAATACACAGCAACAGTCAGGCTTTTCATTTTATACTTTTACCTTAAATGAAAATTAATTGCAGAATGTAAACACATAAACACATTCTTTTATCTTTAAATCTTTTAGTTTAAAATCCAATATTTTTAATTACTTAAAATTCTTTAAATAGTTAAAAGGTGAATTTCAATTACTTAAAGAATTTCTTGTGAATTTATGCACAATAGGGAATTTATATAAAGAATAGGTTAAAAAGTGTTTTATACAAGAATGATGCTCACAATGAAACAGAATATGAAGTTTAAAACCTTTCTTCTTATTAATTGATATTCAGCCAAATATCCAATAGTCACATAGAAGCTAGAAAAGTAAGAAGAAGAATTAATATCATTATGATCTTTGCTTCTGTGCAATAGGCTGTCACTCTTTAAGGAGCATCATTTCAGAAGTTTCAGGGCTTATCATTGACTTGATTTCCTTTAGAACATTCCTGAAAAATTTTAGAGGGAGAAAGGGTTACATGGATGAACTAAAAGTAATTTCAGGCCACAAAGAAATAGCTGGTGCATTAGCCAGTGGTAGGATTCAAATAATTTAACAACAGGTTCTGTGGGCGTGGCTAAGTGGACGTGGCTAAGTGACCATGTGACTGGGTGGGCGTTGCTAAGTGACCATGTGACTGGGTGGGCATGGCTAAGTGACCACGTGACTGGGCGGGCGTGGCTAAGTGACCATGTGACTGGGCGGGCGTGGCCAACTCGACATCATTTCTTTTCCCCAATTACTGTTTTAAATATAAAAAAGATATACCAAAAGGTTGTTTATTTATAAGTATTTAATACTTAAGAATAAGAGGTACACAGAACTAGATTTTGTTACGAGTTTTACAATATGAATGAAAAACTATACAAAACCATACAAGTTTTACAATATGAATAAAAATTATTTATCCACCAAGCCGCAACTTACTCAGCAACAGCAGAATAGTAATGGAAAACTGTTTAAGAGGAAATGTAGCTATTGTCAGCTCTGTGACTTTTACATTAGATTTTCTGATATCATAGCAGTAAGCTAATTCCTACTCCAAAAAAAAAAAACAGTTTTACTGTAGCTGATTTTTATCTCTGATTTTCCATATTTTCCCCCAAGGCCAATGGAAAATTATCTTTTTATTACAGTCCATTATTGAAGATCTAAAGGGTTTTTTCACAAAATGAAATCTGGATAATTATGATGTCCACATTAGGCAGATACATTTTTACATGGCTGCCCATGCAGTTTTCTTATGCACCTTATTCAAGTACTCAACTTATGACCATTCATTTAATGACCATTTAAAGTTATGATGGCATTGAAGAATGTGAATGAATTATCCTTACAGTGTCCCCATGTAATGTGATTGCCACTTACAATCTTCCCAGGAGACCTCTGGCAAGCAAAGTCAATAGGAGAAGCCAGATTTGCTTAATGATCATGGTGATTTATTTAACAACTTCTGCAAAAAAAGTCATAAAATCAGGTGCAACAAACTTAACAACCACAATGCTTAGTCATAGACATTATGGTCCCAATGCTGGTTGTAAGTCAAGGATTGCCTGTATATTCACCTTTCCTTGCTTACTTTTATGATGTATTCTGTATTGAAAGAAAATAAGCTCTTGGGTTGTTTGTGCCTGAAGCACCATCTCTATAGAGTATCTGTGAGGATTTGCAAAATGCTTCAAGTTCTCATGTGAGTAAAGTTAAAAACAATTTGTAAATAGTGTCCCCTTATTGTTCAAAATGTCCTTTTTAACAGTAGAGAAAACTCAGGAGTCATCTGGTAGCCCCTTTTCAGAGTAACAAAAAACTCATCCCGCCTTTTAACTTAATCCATACAGTATATCTGCCCTATTCAGCTGTTCCAATGGAACAGCTCTGCAACCAGAGGTTCTGGAATGCATTAAAGCTGTTCTACAGTGCAGCTCTTATGATGACAGTAGATTTGGTTTAAATAAACTGCAGAAAAAAAGGGGTAGATCCACCATTTTTTAGAATACTGCCACATATTCTAAAATTAGAATAATTTAAAGCAATGGAAATCAACCACACATTCATCGCAAGCTCAGTCTTGCTTTTAAAAGCATATTGTCTGTGGAATGTATTCCTACCAAGTTTATCCTTGAAAAATATTTGTTCAGAAAAATAGGTGACATGGTAACCTTGCTTTAACAGAAAACTCTGGAGCTTACAAATAGCTTCTTTAAAACGTATCTGGCAATATTTTAGGTGACAAAATGGGCAACAGGTAGAAAACGCCTTTTAGTTTTCTAACAGATAGAAAATGCCTTTTAGTGTCTGACAAAACAGGGAATAGTGTTATGTCTTTTTTTCTTCAATCTAGCTATGACCAGTTCTCAATATACAACTATATAATGCCAACATTACCATAACAGTGTTAAGAGCGTGCAACAAGTTGCCACCACCGCCACTTCCGCCTTGCCGAGTCTCTGCTTCTGTCAACGACCCTTCCTTTCCCGAGGGTGTTTGGGAGTTTAGTGCTTGGCACTGGCACCACCCGTGACAGGGGAGCAACCTCCCCACGACCACAGCAAGACACGCACCTGCACGACTTCACTTTGACCCACACCCGGAGCTTAGCATCAACGTCACGTGCCATCCAATCAGGACAGGCCAGTAAGTTTTTTTGGGAGCTGCTCTCGGTGGGATTAGAATTTGCTGAGAAGACCCAGGAGAAGCGTTCGATCGGCCCCTCCGTGACTGGATGGGGTAGGGTAGCTGGCGGCCACGTGGCTAACAAGGCTTGGGTGGAGGAAGCCGGCGAGGCACTTGGGTGGAGGAAGCCTCCAACCAAGCGCCTCGCAGGCTTCCTCCACCCAAGCGCCTCCCCACCGTCCACCCAAGCACCTGGCTGGCTTCCTCCACCCAAGTGCCTCGCCGGCTACCCCCACCGTCCACCCAAGCGCCTCACCAGCTTCCTCCACCCAAGCGCCTCGCTGGCTATCCCCACCGTCCACCCAAGCGCCTCGCCAGCTTCCTCCAACCAAGCCCCTCGCCAGCTTCCTCCAACCAAGCGCCTCGCCGGCTACCCCCACCGTCCACCCAAGCGCCTCACCAGCTTCCTCCACCCAAGCGCCTCACCGGCTACCCCCACCATCCACCCAAGCGCCTCGCCGGCTTCCTCCACCCAAGCGCCTCGATGGCTACCCCCACCGTCCACCCAAGCGCCTCGCCGGCTTCCTCCAACTAAGCGCCTCGCCGGCTTGGGTGGACGTAGCCAGCGAGGCGCTTGGTTGGAGGTAAACAGCGAGGCATTTGGGTGGGGGTAGCTGGTGAGGCGCTCGGGTGGAGGAAGCCGGCGAGGCGCTTGAGTGGAGGTAAACGGCGAGGCGCTTGGGTGGACATAGCCGGCGAGGCACTTGGGTGGAGGAAGCCGGCGAGGTGCTTGGGTGGAGGAAGCCGGCGAGGCGCTTCGGTGGGGGTAAATGGCGAGGCGCTTGGGTGTAGGAAGCCGGCGAGGCGCTTGGGTGAGGAAGCCGGTGAGGCACTTGGGTGGACATAGCCGGCGAGGCACTTGGGTGGAGGAAGCCAGCGAGGTACTTGAGTGCAGGTAAACGGCGAGGCGTTTGGGTGGAGGAAGCCGGTGAGGCGCTTGGGTGGAGGTAAACGGCGAGGCGCTTGGGTGGACGTAGCCGGCGAGGCGCTTGGGTGGAGGTAAACGGTGAGGCGCTTGGGTGGGGGTAGCCGGTGAGGCGCTTGGGTGGAGGAAGCCAGCGAGCTGCTTGGGTGGAGGAAGCCGGTGAGGCGCTTGGGTGGAGGTAAACGGCGAGGCGCTTGGGTGGGGGTAGCCGGCGAGGCGCTTGGGTGGAGGAAGCCAGCGAGGCGCTTGGGTGGAGGTAAATGGCGAGGTGCTTGGGTGGGGGTAGCCGGCGAGGCGCTTGGGTGGAGGAAGCCGGCGAGGCGCTTCGGTGGACGTAGCCGGCGAGGTGCTTGGGTGGGGGTAAACGGCGAGGCGCTTTGTTGGAGGTAAACGGCGAGGCGCTTGGGCGGGGGTAGCCGGCGAGGCGCTTGGGTGGAGGTAAACGGCGAGGCGCTTGGGTGGAGGTAAACGGCGAGGCGCTTGGGTGGAGGTAAACGGCAAGGCGCTTGGGTGGAGGAAGCCGTCGTGGCCAACAAGTCTTGGGTGGGGCTACCTCCACCCAAGTGCCTCACTGGTTACCCCCACCATGGAGATCACGAATCAAAAAAAACCCAGAATATAATTTTATTATCCTGTCCAGTTCACCAAGATTCTGCTCCTACATTTTAATTTAATTTAATTTCCAATTTATATACCGCCCTTCTCCCTGAGGACTCAGGGCAGTGTACAGCCAAGATAAGAACATAGAACACAAATATTAAAAACAGTTAAAATATATATATAAATTTAGCCCGAAAGTTAAGAAGTCACAAACTGATTAAAAGAATTTAATTTCTTCTTAAGCCAGCCCGGCTTGCTGGAAAAGATGGGTTTTAAGGGCACGACAGAAGGCATTGAGGTCATGGATTCTCCTTATCTCAGGGGGCAACTGATTCCAGAGGGTAGGGGCCCCCACAGAGAAGCCCCCCCCCTGGGGATCACCAGCCTACATTGTTTGGCTGATGGCACCCTGAGGAGGTCCTCTCTGTGGGAGTGCACAGGTCGATGGGAGGTCGTCGGTAGCAGCAGGTGGTCTCGCAGATAGCTAGGCCCTATGCCATGGAGCGCTTTAAAGGTGATAACCAACACCTTGAAGCGCACCCGGAAGACCACTGGGAGCCAGTGCAGCTCGCGCAGGAGCGGTGTTACATGGGAGCGCCATGTTGCTCCCATCACTACCCGCGCTGCTGCGTTCTGGACCAGTTGGAGCCTCCGGGTGCTCTTCAAGGGGAGCCCCATGTAGAGAGCATTACAGTAATCAAGGCGAGAGGTGACGAGGGCGTGAGTGACTGTGCACAAGGAATCCCGATCGAGAAAGGGCCGCAACTGGCGAATCAGGCGAACCTGACAGAAGGTCCCCCTGGTAACAGCCGTCAGATGTTCCTCCAAAGACAGCTGCCTATCCAGGAGGACTCCCAGATTGCGAGCCCTTTCAGTGGGGGCCAAAGACTCGCCCCCAATAGTCAGTGATGGAGTCAACTGACTATATCGGGATGCCGGGAGCCACAGCCACTCAGTCTTGGAAGGGTTGAGTTTGAGCCTGTTTTTTAAAAAGTGTAGGCCATGGCAGGTAGCCAGGCAGCCACAGGTCGGCCACCTTTCCCAGCCCCGCTTCCCCGAGGCAGTACTCGGCTGTACTTGCCTGTTCTGCTGCTGGAGTGGTCGGGGCAGACCGAAGTGGGCTTTCGGGTGAGTGAGAGGCCGCTGCGGGCAAAGATAGGAAAGCAGGCTGGGCCATGTGGTTGAGAGGAGCCAAAGACGAAAAGAAGCTATGCCTCGGTGTGTCACAAAGGCAAGCTTTGCAACAGCTTTGCGAGGGAGGCTAATAAATAGTGGCGGGGCGGGGTGGGGTGAGGGGCGGGCACTGGGCGGGCCAGCAATTTAACAAACGGTTCGGTGTGCTGTCTGGCCAATAAATAGTGGTGGGGCGGGGTGAGGGGCTGGCGAGCCAGCAATTTAAAAAATGGTTCGGTGTGCTCCGGGGCCAATAAATTACAAAAAAACACCGAACCGTTTGTTAAATTGCTGGCTCACTCGCCCCATTTATTGGCAATAAATAGTAGTGCGGAGGGGCGGGGCAAGGGGCATGGCGAGCCAGCAATTTAACAAAGGGTTCGGCCGAACCCCCTAGAACCGGCAGAATCCCACCACTGGCATTAGCACTTGGTAAACCAGCAGCAGTGATGGAGTTGGCATTACCTGGAGGCATTAGAGGTGCTCAGCAGTGCATCTTTTAGTGATAGATCCTTCCTGATGGTGGCAGTGTTTTTATTGTGAATTTATTTCTGTTAATTTATTTTATATACTGTATGTATATATGTATATTTGTATAATCTTTTTTTACACTAACAAGCTGACTCTTTTTTTCCCTTATAGCTGAGATGCTATTTTTTTCCTTTTAAGCTGAGATTTTGTTTTACTTTGCAAATTTTATTCATCTGTCATTTTCAATACATGGTGGATTACAAACTATATCAAGAGGGCATCATCAAGATTAGCTACAGGAGGGATTAAAAAGAGAACTTGAACTCCTTGAACAAAGAGATGAGAAGTGGCCCAGCTGAGAGGTGGCCCAGCTGAGAGACAGCCCAATATCGCAACTGAGAGGTGGTGCAACAACCCATCTGAGAGAAGGAGAGACAGCCAAGCTGAAATACGGAGAGGCAGCTTAGCAACCCAGCCTGACACCTGAGCAGAGCCAGTGCGGTGGAAACGGAGGCCACTGAGCAGCAGTGAAATGGAGGTGGGTGGCAGCAGACCAATCGCTATGTGCAGCATGGCAGATCTTGAGCAGCAGTGGTGCAGAGCTATGTGGCAGAGGAGCAAAGTGCCCCGAGTAGTGACTAAGAGCAATGCGATGGACCAGCAGTGGCTGAGAGCAGTGCAGAGGACCAATATCATTTTAAATTTTAAATTCTTTTTTCAATTTTTAAATCTTTTTCAATTTTATTTTTTTCCCATTTTTTTCCATTTTCTTTTTTCAACTAAACATTTGAAAAAAAAAGTTTACTTATTTTAATTCTTTAGAATTTTTTTTATTATGATATGTTTATTATCAATATGATTTAGTATTAATTAAGTATTAATATTATGTTGAGAAAATACTGTTATTATATGATCACTACTAATGAACATTATTATTATTATGATAATGACTATTGCTCAAACTAACTGTAACCAGACATTCTATTTATATAGACATTGAAATTGCTCTTACTTTATATAATAAAAATAAAAAATTTTAAAAAGAAAATTTTAATTTCTTAACAATTTTAGGGAAAAAAAATAAAAAAACAAAGAAAAAGAAATAGGCACTTGAAACAGAGAAGATAGTAATGAATTTTTCAAGACAGAGAACAAAAGGTAAAGATCCCTTGTAAACTATTGTAAACTGACACTCTGCAGCAGGAAAAATATTTAAATTTTTAGAAAATTTTAATTGTTTAGCAAACAAACCAAGAAAAAAGTCATGGAAATAGAGGCTGACATTGTAGTGATTTGTAAAGTGTGCCATACGTTTCAGCTAATGTTGACAGAAGACCCAAACTATGTATGTATCAAATGTAAACTACCTGAATTACTAGAAGAAAAAGTAAATGGTTTAGAAGCAACATTAGCCACTTTAAAACTCAATGAACAAAGTGAGAAATCCCAACCTAAACAAGAAGACTACACCAAAATAAAATAGGGAGCAAACAGCTTCTAAAAAATAATAATGATGATAATGATGAATTCATATATGAACATAAAGAAGAAAACTAATACACCTAAATTGAACACAATAGGCAACAAAGAGTTTCCATTAAAAAATGAGTCTATATATGTACCTAAAGTGCAAGCCCAATGGAAACATGTCACTTTTAGAAGAAAAAAAAAATAAAGAGCAAAGCCCCTAATATCTACCCTAGTCCACTCCAATGAATCCCTCTAGAACTGAACAAATGGTTTCATAGCCTCCCCTGGAAGAAAATATACAGACATTCACAAAAAAGCATTCATCAATAGTTTCTAAAAAAGAGACACAACCTAGCATTCCTGCGACAGGAAGAAAAGTATTCCAGACTTCCCTAGGGGAAAAAAGATGAATGTTAGTGATAGCAGATTCAATTCTTAGCAGAACAGAAACTATAGTCTGCAGACCAGGCAGTCAGTCTAGGGAGGTACATAGTCTCCTTGGAGGAAAAATCAAATATGTAACTGAGTACCTTACTAAAATAATCAACTCCACAGATTACTACCCCTTTCTTCTCCTATGTGTGGGGACCAATGACACAACAATGAATCTGAAAACAATAACAAGAGATTACAAACAGCTAGGGAAGAAAGTTAAAGAATTAGGATACTTCCAAAAAAAGGCCAACAACCAATGAGGAAGCAAAGGATTTTAGAAATGAACTACTGGCTTAAAAACTGGTGTTATCAACAGAACTTCACCTTCGTAGACGATGGTCTGCATTACCTACATGAAGGTACTGGCAAGGGATAGAGCATGGTTCCTCAAACTACGGGCCACGGGCCACATGTGGCCCGCTGAAGCAGTTAATCCAGCCCTCTGAGCACCGCGAGGTTGCCCCACCCACATCACCCCGCCCAGCCTTCAGCAGAGTGCAGGACTTGCCTTCAGGAGCCCTGTGGGCTGGAACCAAAAGGTAAGCTCAACAATTTTGACCTGCAGAGTTCTTGTGGGGTGGGGTGTTGAAAGGAGACCCCAAAACAGGCAAAAACAGCCCATTTTTGGCCAAAAACCGAGCCATTTTTGCCTGTTTTTAGCCTGCAGAATGCTTGTGGGTGTGTGTGTGTGAAAGGAGGCCCAAAAACAGGCAAAAATGACCAGTTTTTCACCTTCCCCACCTCCAGAAGATAGATAGAGATAGACACACACAGAGAGAGACAGAAAGAGAAAGAGGGGGGGAGGGAGGGAGAGAAGGAAAGAGAGAGGGAAAGAGAAAGAAAGAGGGAGGGAGAGAGAGAGAGAGAAAGAGAGAGAAAGAAAGAAAAAGAGAAAGAAAGAAAGAAAGAGAGAAAGAAAAAGAAAGAGAGAAGGAGAGAGAGAGAGGGGGAGAGAGAGAAAGAGAGAGAGTGAAAAATAGAGGGGGGAGAGGGAGAGAGAGAGGGAGAGACAAAAAAGAGAGAGACAGACAGAGAGAGAGAAAGAGAGAGAGAGAGAAAAAAAGAGACAGAGAGATAGAGAGATAGAGAGAGACAGAGAGAGATTTTTCAAGCTCCTTGGGGCTGAGAAGAATTGCTGCAAAACTGAGTTTCCTGAAGTGGACCACTAGAATTCCTAAACAACTGAAAAAACAATCTAGTAAAAAGAAAAGGCAACCAAAAGAGCAACATGCAAACAAAAGCCAAAAAACCACCCCCAGGAGCAAAACAAATTAAAGTTTAATTCATGTGCATTGTTCAATAGACTGGTAAATTGGCCACGCCCATCTAGTCACATGACCTAGCCATGCCCACCTAGTCACATGACCACCTAGTCACGCCCACCCAGCTGATCCAGCCCCCCAACAGTCTGAGGGACTGTGAATTGGCTCCCTGTTTAAAAAGTTTGAGGACCCCTGGGATAGAGTAAACCTCACAAGAAATGGAAAGAAGTTATTCAGAAAATTTCTGGCTCATCTTATCAAAAGGGTTTTGAACTAAAATTGATGGGGAAAGGGGTCAATCTTCATGATCGTTAGAACCTAATTCCAAGCAAAAACCAATAGATAACCAATCACATAAGGACGAAGGGAGTAAAGAGAAAAAAGAAAAACATAATGAAGTAGGGAGTGATGGAAAGGATGGAAATCCCAGTTATAAAATAGGAGATATAAGAAACATACCCAAGCCCCATAAAGGACTCAAATGCCTATACACTAATGCTTAAAGTTTAGGGAATGAACAGGGTGAAGTTGAAATATTAGTATATGAAGGTAGATAAAATATAGTTGCCATTATTGAAACTTGGTGGGATGAAACTCATGACTGGAATGTACTGATAGAAGGGTACAAACTATTCAAAAGAAACAGACCTAATAAAAGAGGAGGTGGAGTTGCAGTAATATAAAAGATCACTACATCTCTACAGAAATAAAAAAAGTCAAAGATATTAAAAAGAAGTTTCTTTCAACATATAAATAAAAAGAAAAAAGTCAAGGAAATTGTCGGTCCACTAAAGAGAAAAGATGATAAGGAAGTAACAGGCAGTAGAAAGAAAGCACAGCTGCGTAACTCATTCTTTGCATCAGTCTTCATGCAAAAGAAAACCCTAGCCCAATCAAAAACGTAACTGTAAGACAGACTACTAATAAAAATTAAAATAAACAAGAAAATGGTTAGAGAACACCTATCTGATCTTAAAAATATAAATCACTGGGACCTGATGGTTTACATCCCAGAGTTTTGAAGGAGCTGGCAGATGTTAATACCTGGGAAAATACTGGAAAAAATAATAACAAAACGGATCTGTGAACATCTAAAAACAAATACATTTATAACTAGTAGCAGCATGGGTTTGTTAAAAATAGGTCAACCAAACCAATTTATTTCATTCTTTCATAAAGTGACTAAATTAGCAAAATGCTCTGGACATAGTATATTTAGACTTCAGCAAAGTAGACCACAACCTACTTCTTCATAAGCTAGAAAAATGTGTGATAGACTGCATCACCATCTGTGGATTTGTAACTGGCTGACAAACCATACTCAACGAGTAGTCCTTAATGATACTACATCTACGTTGAGGGAAGTAAGCAGTGGGGTATCACAAAGTTCCATCTTAGGCCCAGTACTCTTCAATATCTTCATAAATGACTTAGATGAGGGAATAGAAGGGGAACTTCTATTTGCAGAAGACACTAAACTGGCAGGAATAGCCACCATCCTAGAAGACAAGCTCAGGATCCAAAAAGATCTTGACAGACTTGAACAATGGGCCCTATGCAACAAAACGAAATTTAATATTGAGAAAAGCAAGTTTTTATACCTAGGCAGGAAGAACCAATGGAACAGATTAGGTGAAACCTGGCTCAAAAAGAGTAACTGTGAGAGGGATGTTGGAGTCATGGGGGATGATCACTTAAACATGTGTCAGCAGTGTGGAGCAGCAGCGAAAAAAGCTAAATACAATCCTAGGGTGTATAAACAGAGGCATAGAATCAAAATCATGTGAAGTATTAGTACTGTTTTAGAATAGAATAGAATAGAATAGAATAGAATAGAATAGAATAGAATAGAATAGAATAGAATAGAATAGAATAGAATAGAATAGAATAGAATAGAATAGAATGGTGCATATGCTCTCAGTGTACGTAAAAGAAAAGATACGTTCATCAAGAATCATAAGGTACAACACTTAATGATAGTCATAGGGTACAAAGAAGCAATCAGGAAACAATATCAATATAAATCGTAAAGATACAAGTAACAAAATTACAGTCATACAGTCATAAGCGGAAGGAGAGGGGTGGTGGGAACGATAAGAAGATTAATAGTAGTGCAGACTTAGTAAATAGTTTGACAGTGTTGAGGGAATTATTTGTTTAGCAGAGTGATGGCATTTGGGGGAAAACTGTTCTTGTGTCTAGTTGTTCTGGTGTGCAGTGCTCTGTAGTGTCGTTTTGACGGTAGGAGTTGAAACAGTTTATGTCCAGGATGTGAGGGGTTTTATAAAGCCTTAGTAAGAGCACATCTGGAATACTGCACCCAGTTTTGATCATCACATTACAAAAAAAGATCTTGAGACTTTGGAAAAAGTGAAAAGCAGACCAACTAAGATGAATAAAGGCCTGTAGAATTTGGGTTTGGCTAGTCTAGAGAAAAGAAGGACTGGGGGAACCTGATAGCAGTATTCCAGTATTTGAGAGGCTGCCACAAAGAGGAGGGGATCAATTTATTTTCCAAAACACCAGAGGGCAGGACAAAAACAATGGATGGAAACTAATCAAGGATAGAAGCAACCTGGAATTAAGGAGAAACTTCCTAACAGTGACAACAATTAACCAGTGGAACAGCTTGCCTTCAGAAGTTGTGTGTGCTTCATCACTGGAGGTTTTTAAGAAGAGACTGGATAGTCACTTGTCTGAAATAGTATAGGATCTGCTGCTTGAGCAGGGGGCTGGAATAGAAGACCTCCAAGGTCCCTTCCAGCTCTATTCTGATTTTGTAATTCTAAAGCTAGGGATGTTCCCATCTGAGATGCTTTCTTTCACTCTCCCCCCATATCTCTTTGGGCTGAGATATCTCTTGTTTGATTGCTGCCCTGGCTGCTCTTCCTCCTGTCTCCCAAGGTTATTCTCATAGTCCATTGCAACAATGCAGGCTCTAGCACTTTGTACTTGCGTTGTCATGTCATGCACAAGTATGCAAGGTATAGTTTGTGTACAGTATCAGAAAACATGTTTAATCAGTTATCTCCATCTTTCCTCCTTGGACATTTAAGTTAACATGCATGTAACATAGAAAGGAATGGGTCTATGATGATTAGAATCTTCCAGATAATGAGAATGAATTTATTTCTCATTACTTTTCTGGCACAGAAAATATATTTCCTTTGCATGCTATTTATTTGACATTTTGATATGATTTGGAATTGTACACACAGGAGGGAATATCCGTTGCTTGTAACATTTTAATTTCAAAAAAAGTAAATACTTTTTAAACCAAGAAAGCTATTTTCTTGTTTTATAACCTCAGATTTCAATTGCAAGATTTGAGAAGTTCAGTGGCAATGCCCTTTTTATTTGCCAACATACTTTTTTTTGTTACCTTTGAAATCAGACAAATGATCTTCCTGTATAAGCCTGGTACACATAAAGTTTTATTACATTTCTAACAAAATACCCTATGCCATCAGACTTGAAATTCTGGTCTTAGAAAACTTAGAACTATGCTGCCTTCGGTATGACCTAAGCATAGCTCATAAAATCATCTGCTACAATGTCCTACCTGTCAATGACTACTTCAGCTTCAACCACAACAATATATGAGCACACAATAGATACAAACTTAAAGTGAACCGCTCCAAACTCAATTGCAGAAAATATGATTTCAACAACAGAGTTGTTAATGCCTGGAATGCACTACCAGACTCTGTGGTCTCATCCCAAAGGCCCCTAAACTTTAACCTAAAACTGTCTACTGTTGACTTCACCCCATTCCTACCGTCCTGTCCTAATGTTCCCTTTAATTGTATTCATTTTATATATTCAATTCATGCTTATACTTATATATATATATTATCTAGTATGTACTCAACAAAATAAATAAAATAAAATAAATACTTTCCTATCCTAGAGTTCCAGTTCAATTTGTTATTAGTTTCTTTGAAGGATAAATTTATAGTTCCTGAATTACTATAGCAAAGCAGTATCCTCATAAAGCATATGATAGTAATTTATTCCAAAAATTTATCTCTTGGGCTTAAAGGTCTTATTTTGGTGAAGCCTTGACATAATTAAAGGGACACAGGCCTATGCTGTTTTTTTCCAAAAATATCTAATGAAATGATTAGTGTATAGTTGATAGGTCTTTGGAAATGCTGAATATAAGGAATAAATGAAAAGTAAAGCTTGAAAGCTCTGATATGACTTTTTTGCACCTGTTCCTTCATGTTAGTTGAATGGAAATTGCTGTGAGAAAAGATTTCAACTGTGTATGCAATGGAAGTCTGCAATGTCTACTTATTTAGTATGGTTTAAATACCATGATTGCATTTTTGATTGCTAAAGGAGTCCAATTGAAACTAACTTCCAGATTTATGATGTTTATGGTGATATCTATGCTGGTGTTATTGCTGTGCAAAAATATGTAAAGATAGTAAATTGGAATAGCAAATAGCTGTCAAGCCTGACATTTAAAAAAAAATATGTGGGTCACATTATATTTATTCTTCAATATTGGAAGGCTGTAAGATGTCTCCTTATATGCTGAGGAAAACAATGAAAATTTCAAGAGTTGAAATATGCCAACAATAGTTGTCATGCTATGAGAATGAAGGGAAGGAATTTCTTTAAAACATCTAGGTCAGGGGTGTCAAACTCACGGCATCACATTATCACATGACATATTTTTTCCTTCGCTAAACCGGGGTGAGCATTGCCAGCATGTGACACATCCGGTGCATGGGCCATGAGTTTGACACCCCTGATCTAGGTAGTTAACAAAACATGGACTCATATCAGACCCAAGCACGAAGTTGACACATGAAATCCAATTAATTCTTTATTTACTTATATCTTATAGACAGAATCCTGCAGACTAACCTACAAGTTATATGCTGAGAGATTCTAGGGCATGACTATCCTGAACCTCTTTTTCCCTTCCCATAGAGCTTGGGACTGTGCTGTTATTGTGGCCCGCCATACTTGTACAATGAGGAGGTTGGGGAGGAACTTGGGCCAGTTCTGGAGTCTAGGGAAGGCTCTGATGGATGCTCTGCATCAGATACAGAGATAGAGCCAGGGCCGTCCAACATTTCCCAGCCACCAGAAAGGCAACTGCCTTTGGAGGCTGATATGAGTGAGGAGGAAGAACAGCTGGGGACTGTTCCAGATGCATGTATACACAGAGCAGTTAGGAGAGGTGTACAACGGACGACAAGGAGTCAACTCGGGAAGCAAAGCACATGTGGATGCTGAATGCCCCCTCCCTGGCTGGGGAATAAATAGAAGGAAAGGGGAGTGGTTGTCGTAGGAGACAACAGTTCATATTACTGAAGATTTTGCTCATTGTGTTTCGTGCCACAAAGACTGCTTGCCAGAACTTAATTTGCAGCCTTTTGGCTGGGAGCTCATGGCCTTGCAATTATCACAAGGAACTGATAAGGTCTGTTACTGCAGTTAATTCCTTGAAGGACTATTTCCTGGACTTTTTGGTGGGTGAATGCAATTAATTTACAAAAAGTAAATAAAAAGGAGTTTTTTGTGACAAGGAGTCTGTTTCTTGCTTCTGCTAAGGCTGGGTCAAAACAGCTATTTCTTAATTTAGGCCTCTTTCTATTTTTTAAAAAAAAGTTTTTAATTTTTTAGACAAACAAACATTTAATACATCAGTTTTCTCTTCCCTGTGACATCTCGGTGTTATCTTCCACTGTTCTTTTTTCTTCTGTATAGTTGTCATTACTTCTATCTTGATCCGTATCAAGTCCACAATATCAATTCATCACTAACATAATATTCTACTCATCACATATTTTTACATACTTATATAATTAATCATTTATATCTATTCTCCAACCAATAATAAAAATCATTCCATATTTTAAAATATTCTGAGTCTTCTCTATCTTTAATCATCAAAGTTAATCTATTCATTTCTGCACAATTTTTTTAAAAAATTATTACTTCTTCTTCCAAAGGTATTTTCTCCACTTTCCAATTTTGTGCATAAACAATCCTTGCAGCTGTTATTATATGTATTATCAAATAAACATTTTCCTTACTAATTTTTTCAGGTAGGATACTCAGTAGGAACAGCTCTGGTTTAAATTTGATACGTTGATGTATCATTTCTTCCAACCAAGTCTTGAGTTTAATCCAATAGTTTTTGGCTTCCGGACATGTCCACCACATATGATAATATGATCCTGGTAGTTGATGACACTTGCAACATTTAGCTGATTTTTCTTTAAACATTTTTGCTAATTTCTTAGGTGGCATATACTATCTATAAAACATTTTATATTTGACTTCCGGCGGTGACCTCAGCGCGTTAGGGACAAAAGGGACGGCGCTCCGTTCCTGAGTCTCTAACAATCCCACATCTGGAGCCAAAATAGGCGCTATCGATCTCGGAGGGATTGATAGTTTAAAGGGGAACGTCTTAGGATCTCGGAGGAGACCGCAACTCCCTCGAAGGTACAAGACAAACCCTTAATCCAGAGTGAGGAAAAACCAGCCTTTCGAGACTGGCCGGAGGCGCTGACAACTCCGTGAGTGGGAAGCGAAGATTGAAAAAAGAAAAGAAGTCATCAACAGAGGACTTTAACCTAAAAAAACCCAAAAAGCATTTGATGAAGAAGCAGACGCTGGTGGCAGAGATACCGGGAAAAGACATTAGACAAGCGGCGGCAGAAAAGATCGAGCGGATTGGAGCCATTTTGAACAGAGATGACAGCGCAAAAACTTTGAACAGCCGAGAGAAAAGAGAGAGCGACAAGAATTGCGGAGGATTTAACTCCGATATAACCGGATTTTATTGGGGTGGACTGGATCGAGAGGACTAAACTGAGAATAAGAATAAGAACAGATCTTGCGAGATTGAAGGAAATAAAGAGAGAGTGAGGAGACTGGTGTGCCGGAGATCGGAAGGAAATAAAGAGAGAGTGAGGAGAGCGGTGTGTCGGAGATCAGAAGGAGGATTCTGGACGACTTCTAAAAACTGATTGCATTGGACTCTATTGGCTTCGGCCAGGCAGATTGGATTAAATTGGAAAACCGAGTGTGAAATAGACTGAGGAGAGCGGTGTGCCGGAGATTGGAAGGAGGATTGAAGGAAATAAAGGGAGTGTGAGGAGAGCGGTGTGCCAGAGATCGGAAGGAGGATTCTGGACAGTTTCTAAAAACTGATTGCATTGGACTCTATTGGTTTCGGCCGGGCAGATTGGACTGAATTGGAAAACCGAGTGTGAAATAGACTGAAGGATAGTGTGGATATTGCATTGACAGAGACGAAACAAACTTTGATACAACGTACTTTGAGCGGACTCTTAGAAGCTACCAATATTTTCACCATTTCCACTGGCACTCTTCTAAAAAACTGGGATATATAACGATCTAACCGTTAAATATCGAACTATTTAACTATTGAACCACTGAAACAACTGGTGAACAAACGGACAATATAGCTATTAATGGTCTGGCTTAATCTTATCATAATATATTAGAACGCAATAGAATTGAAAAGAATATTTAATAATTTAGTAGTTTTTCTTTCTTCTTTTTTCTGTTGGTGACTATATAAGAATAAGTTGATTATAATAATAACAAGTTGATCACTCAAACAACCATAGAGTACTACATGTGTGATAAATATTGATTGAAAGCTAATTAATTTAAACAATTTAATACAGTTATAACAATTAAGATAACTAGCAATATAAATTGATATAGAATTGATTTTAGAATTACTACAAATACTGCTAGTGAAATAGATCTTTTAACTTGCAATTAATTTAAGAATAAGGTAATTTATGAATTGCTAGAAACGTGCCCTTTCCCCGCTGTTTTCCCCATTTCTACCTTCCCTCCCCCTGCTTTTCTCTTCTTTCTATATATATTATTATATTGCTGATTGCTGATTAGAAGTATTTCCACTAATATTAATCCCAACAATAATGTTTCATTTAAGCCATTAACATAAAATAGGCAATACATAATTATATGAAATTGTGGACAAGACTAACACGTACAATAGACATGGCTACTTCAAGTATATCAACTACTATTAAAACAACCAAAAAGGTACCCCAAACTCAAACACTACTAGTAGCCTCCCCAGTACAGCAAAAGACGGGAGAAGAAAAGACCAATACTATCATAGGCATGCAGAATATACAGGCTGCCCTCGCAATGATACAAGAGGGAATGAAAAGGATGGAAGATAAGATGACGCTAAATCACGATGAAACTAGAAAAAACCATGAACAATTGCGACTGGATGTAGGAGAAATTAAAGATGACATCAGAAATATAGATGAGAAGATAGTGAAAATCCAGCAAAATATCATAGAAAATGAACAGAGAATACATAAAGTGGAGGAAAAAACAGAAGCTACAGCCTTGAGGCTGGAGAGGATGGAGAACCAACAAACAATGAGGAGCCGGGACACCGAAGATGCACTCACGTTTCTTGAAATGGAAAAGGCATCCTTCTTCCTTAGATTCCAAAATATAGAAGAACAGAGAGATGAAGACCTGGGCGAGATTATGATCGAAATATTGGCAAAGGCAACACACAAAGATAAGGACGAAATTAGAAATGGAATTGATGAAATTTACAGAGCCTTTACAAATTATGCAAGGAGAAACAAACTCCCCAAAGAAGTCCATATTAGGTTTACAAAAAAAACAATGAGAGAAGAAATATATAGAAGAATGAGAGAGGAGACAGTTATGTACAGAGGGAGGGAAGTTCTAACATTGAAACAAGTACCGAGAAGAGCCAGAGACAGGAGAAGAGACTACAATTTCTTAAGTAGACAACTGAATAAACTCAAGATAAAATTTAGATGGCTCATACCGGAAGGCCTACTTATTTCATGGGAAGGAAGGAAAATCAGAATAGATACAATAGAAAAAGCTCAAGACTTTATGGACCAATATCTAGGAAATGAAGGAGAACAGGAAAGCAGAGATAGTAGAGAAGAACATAACCCAAGTGACCAAGAGACACAAATGACAAACAAGGAAGACAAAGAACAAAAGAAGGAAAGGTTGGAGAAAGAGGAAACAGTGGGGATCCCACAAAGAGTTACAAGAAACACAACAAAGCTCAAAATAACAGACAAATAAACATAAGCGGAAATGGAAGAAGAAATAAAGCTCATTTCCATAAATATAAATGGTTTAAACTCACCAAGCAAAAGACATCAAATGTTTACAAGGTTGCAAAAATTAGAGGCAGACATAATTACATTACAAGAAGTACACATAAGAAAACAACAGAAAAAACTACTTGAAAATAAAAAATTAGGAGTAATATATACATCTTTAGGAGATTGCAAAAAAAGGGGAGTGGTAACATATATTAGAGATCATATAAGATCTAAACTGATTTACACTGATAAAGAAGGCCGAGTCTTAATGGTAGAACTAAAATTGGAAATAAAAACAATATTGTTAGTAGCTATTTACGCTCCAAATGGAAACCAATTAGATTTTTACAAAAAATTACATGGCAAACTAAAGGAGTTGGACTACGAAAATGTATGCATTGTCGGCGACTTTAACGCGATAGTAAACTTACGAGAAGATTACCACAGCACTAGGAAGAATAAAATTAAAAGGAAGACATTGCCACAAACATTCAAAGATTTAGTACAAGAAATGAGCCTACATGACACCTGGCGAGAAATAAATACCAAAACAAAACAATATACATATTTCTCGGGCCCACATCAATCGTGGTCCAGGCTGGATATGGCTTGGATGACACCTCAACTAAGTAAAGAAACACACGAAGTAGAAATTATGTCTAGTATATGGGCCGATCACAATCCTATCAAAATAGTCTGGAAAGGTTTCCGAAAACAGAAGAGATGGAAAATGAACACAAGTATAATAAAGGAAAAAGAATATCAGCAAATGATAGAAAAGGAAATCAAGATATTTCTACAAATAAATACAAAAGACACAACATCATTACAAAACCTATGGGATACCACGAAAGCCTATATTAGAGGCCTAACTATTGCATATATGGCAAAAAAGAAAAAGGAGAAACAAAGAATCAGAAATGAATTATTGGAAGAAATTAAGACAGAGGAACTTAAATTACAACAACAGCCCAACAACACGAGTGTGCTACAAAAGCTAAATTTGGCCAAACATAAACTGAATCTAACCACAAAAACTGAATTGGCACAGAAAATAAGAATGGTAAAACAAAATAATTTTGAACATGCTAACAAAACTGGACGCTGGTTAGCATATAAGCTAAAAAAGCAAACAGAAAAAAGAATTATACACCAACTCCAAGACGAATCAGGAACTCTTTACCACACACATCTGGAGAAGAAAAACATAGCCAAAATTTTTTTTCAAAAACTTTATTGCCAGGAAGAGGTCCCGGAAGACCAAATAAAAAAATACCTCCAAAAAACCAATCTTATGCACTTCACAGAAGATCACAGAGAGATGTTAAACCGGCCCATAACAATGCTGGAACTAATGGAAGCCCGCAAAAAACAAAAGAACAATAAGACTCCAGGACTGGATGGAATTCCTACTGAATTCTATAAACTTTGTCAACAATCGATAGACCAAATACTGTTACAAGTTTTTAACGAAGCACTACTGATAGCAGAAATTCCAAAATCTTGGACAGAAACTATTATTACATTAATACACAAAGAAGACTCAGATCCACTTCCGGTTTCCTTGTCTTCGGCGGCGGCGGTGCCTTTTGAAGCTCCGCCAGCCCCGCCGCTTGTAGAGCCGCTTCGCGACTAAGAAGCGGCTCGAAAACTCCAAAAATCTTTAGGATTTTTGAAGAGAGATCGCAGGGCACAGGTTGAGCCCCTGCAACCCCCCCAGGGAATAGTTTCTGGGGAGGGAACAGGAGCGGCTCCCATTCAACCTGCTGGAACTCCGGGCGGCGTGGGACAAGTCTGCTTTTGCAGAACAAGCCGGCTACAGGAAACCTTAAATTGAAAGAAAAGGAACCAGCTTTAATGAGCAGCATACTGTTACTTGAACCCTGAAACTCGGAAGCGCAAGTATTAGAGTTTTCTTGGCTTTCTAATCTGAGTGAAAAAATGCGGATGAGTGAAAGTGAACTGTAAAAACATGGCGCTTAGCCTTAGAGCTAACGAGCTGGCGAGTGTGGATTGCTGAACTCATCTTGCTTTGTTACAAAGTTTCTAAACTGCTACGAAGTTGCTTTGCTTGCAACAAGAGAAATAAGAGAGAAATTTCTCCTTTTTCAATACTGGACTTTGCTTTACTTTGGTTCTTATTTGATTAAATCTGGGGGACTTTTTCAGAAGTCTTTGTGGAGGTGGGAGAGGAAGAAGAACTTCCTTTTTTAATAAAACCAGCCTACGTGGCAGGATGGCCTCAAAGAAGCAGGAAGCGAAGGCAACAGGAGGTGGATCTCCCACACATAAAGCACAGCCTCCCCCAGTACAACAGATACAGACTCAGAAAAAAGATTTTGATGTGGGAGATTTAAAAGAATTTATTTCTAAAACTTTGGATGATAAATTTCAAAAATCTCAACAGGAGATAGATGATAAACTTCAAAAATCACATCAGGAATTTATGCAGGAAATTAATGAAGTTAAAGATATGGTGAAACAGAATCAAAACAAGGTGACCAAAAAAATATCAGAAGTGGCGTCTGGCCTGGCAGAATTTATTGTGAAAGTTGATTCTAAAGTTGAAGAACTTAAATCAGAAGTTAATGTTAAGATGAAAGACAATGATTATAAAATTGCTGATGTTGACAACAAAATGCAAAGAGTTGAAAATGAGATTGTCATGGTACAATTTAGGGCAATGGAGTTTGCCATACGGCTTCGAGGAATTCGAGAAGAGGAAAGACAGGATTTGAGACAGGTTTGTTCTGAGGCCCTGGCCAAGATTCTACAAGTTAATCCTGATGTGGTTTTTCACAAAATAGATAAAATTTACAGAGTGAATTCTTGGGTGGCCAGACAAAGACAATTGCCCAGAGATGTGGTCATATATTTTACAGATAGAGAAATAAGAAATGACATCCTGCAAAAATCCTTTTACACTTCTGTGCAAGTGGGGGGCTCACGAATTGGAATTTATAAAGAATTACCCCCTAAAATGCTGAAAACTAGAAAAGAATTTGGCTTTCTTGTTAAGGAATTACAAAATTTACAGATACCATTTCGGTGGGACGCCCCAGTTGGTATAATTTTCAGATACAAGGGAGAAAGATATCGCTTGAATACTGTGGAGAAGGCACAGCACTTTTACACTACTATTCTGAAGGAAAGAACACCATCTCCACGTACATCTACAGTTTTGGAGATTAAGGAGAGTGAAAAGAAGCAACCTCAACGAGAACTGCAAGAACAGTCTAAGCAGGAATTAGAGGAAATGCAAGGCGCAGAAGGAGGTTTTCTGGATGAGCCTTTGCTGGAATCTTCTCCAATCTTGGACCTGGTTCAGATGATTGAAGTTAAGGATCAACGTATAACTCGAGCTCAATCTAAGTTACTTAAACAAAAGCAACAACAACAACAGGAAAGACAAGATAAGAAGGCAGTTAAGAGTACTGCACAAGAGACTGGAGCCATGGGGGGAGCGAGATCGAAGCTTTCGGATGATCTTCGATTATTCTGCTCTTTGCTTCAGAAAGATGAAGATGATGTTTAAGTGTTTATCTTGGAATGTTAACGGGTTGAATTCAGCACAGAAAAGGAAGAAATTATTTACATATTTGAAACCATTTAATAATGATATAATTTGTTTACAAGAAACGCATATCACAACTCAAGATCAAAAATATTTGATAAACTCCAAACTAGGAACACATTTTATATCTTCAACATCGCAAAAAAAGAATGGTGTGATTATTTATGTAAATAAAAAGTTAACAGCTAAAGTTATAGAAGCAGATGAAGATGGTAGGTTTGTAGCAATTGAATTGCTTACAGCAAATGGCCAAATTCTTTTGATTGGAATTTATGCTCCCAATCAACAACAGGACCATTTCTATAAGATGTTACATACTAAAATACTGCAATGGGACTACAGATCTATTTTAATTATGGGAGACTGGAATGGAGTAATTGATTCTAAATTAGATAAAAAGAGTTTGGCAAAGTCTAGGATCAGATTAGCACAGACCTTTTTTGATATGAAAGAAGATATGGAACTAAAAGATGTTTGGAGAATACATAATCCAAAAGAATTGGACTACACTTTTTTTTCTGATAGACACAGATCCTTCTCTAGGATTGATTTTATTTTGTTGTCAGATGACTTACTTGTTAAGACAAAAAGAACAAAGATTTTTCCAAGAACTTTGACTGACCCTAGCCCAGTATGGATAGAAATTGAGATGGATAAGGTTGAGAGACGTTCTTGGAGATTAAATGAGAATTTGTTTAGATACGAAAAAAATACAACAGAACTTAAAAAGCATTTGAAAGAATTTTTTGAAATAAATTTGAATAAAGGTACCCCAATTGAAATTGTGTGGGACGCAAGTAAAGCTTATATGAGAGGGGTACTTATCTACATGAACTCTAAACATAGACTGTTTCGACAAAAGAAAAGATCTGAATTGGAAACAGAAATAAAGAATAAAGAACAGTTACTTATTAAAAATCCAACAGGTGAAAGAATATGCAGTGCTATAAAACTTTTGAAAGACCAATTTCAAATGCTTATGGCGGAACAAGTTGCAACAAATTTACAATATGCGAAGCATAATACATTTTGTAACGCTAATAAACCGGGCAGATGGTTGGCTTACACATTGAGGAAAAAACAAAGTATACGGACTATTGATAGTATTGATATTGGAGGGAAAGAAATCTTTCAACAAAAATTAATTAAAGAAGCTTTTGTGGACTATTATACCAAATTATATGCCAAAGAGGAGGTGCAGAATGGACTTATAGAAAAATATTTAAATGATAAAAGAGTTACAAAAATTACTGATCAACAAAAGGAAAGAATGAATTATCCTATAACAGAGGAGGAGATAATAGTAGCAATTAAACAGTTAAAAACAGCCAAAGCTCCTGGCACGGATGGTTTGACCGCAGTGTATTACAAAACTTTGCAAGCTGAAATGGTGGAACAACTTAGAGATTTATTTTGCAATATTCAACAAGGGGGTAAAATACCCCCATCATGGACAACAGCTTACATATCTTTGATACCAAAAGAACAAATCGGTCCTAAAAAACCAGAGAACTATAGACCAATATCTCTTTTGAATACAGATTATAAAATCTATGCGAAAGTATTAGCCAACAGGTTGATGCCAGTAATCCAAAAGGTGATTCATGATGATCAAGCGGGATTTATCGAGGGCAGATACATGAAGGATAATGTAAGGCAAGTAATAGATTTATTGGAATATCTTGAGAAGAATAAACAGATTCCTGCAGTGCTGGTCTTTTTGGATGCAGAGAAGGCCTTTGATAGAGTGGATTGGAATTTTCTACTAAAGACTTTAAAAAAGATGGATTTTGGGGATCAACTTATACAGGCGATTTCAGCAATTTATCAAGAGCAAAAGGCACAGATCATTATTAATGGAAGTTTGACAACAGAGTTTAAAATTGAAAAAGGAACAAGACAGGGATGTCCGTTGTCCCCACTTTTATTTATTTTAACACTAGAAGTCTTGCTAAATACAATACAGGACTCTAATATCTTGAAAGGTATAATGATTAGGCAAGAGGATTACAGAATAAAGGCATTTGCAGATGATCTGGTTGTTACCCTATCACAACCAATGGAATCAATAATCCTGATGAAGGACATTATACAAGACTATGGTAAAGTTTCAGGTTTTAGACTGAATCCAAAAAAGACTAAAATGATAGCTAAAAACATGACACAAGATCGTAAACATGAGCTTGAAAGGAGGGCAGGTTTTGAGACTGTACCTAAGGTAAAATATCTAGGAGTTCAGGTTGCAGAATCAAATATGAAATTGTTTCAAAATAACTATGAGGTGTTGTGGCGAGAGGTGCAGAAAGATATGGAGACTTGGAAAAAACTGCAGCTGTCTCTACTTGGAAGAATAGCAGCAGTTAAGATGAACATTTTGCCAAGATTTCTTTTTTTGTTTCAAATGATTCCGGTGCTTAAAAGTGATAAACAATTGAAAGTTTGGCAAACTGGAGTGAATAAGTTCGTCTGGAACGAGAAGAAGCCGAGAGTGAAATTGAAAATTATGCAAGATGTTCCAGAAAGAGGAGGTCTTAAACTTCCAAACCTACAGCTATATTATGATGCAGCAGCTTTAACTTTAACAAGTGATTGGTTTGGAAGTAAAAAGGCTGGAATATTGAATGCAGAAAGTTTTGATCTTGAATTTGGATGGCATGCTTACTTATTTTATGATGACAAAGTTGATAAAGTATTTAAAAGTCATATACTTAGAGACTCTTTGATGAGAGTTTGGAAGAAGCACCAACTCAAATGAGATTATAAAATACCGCTATGGCTGGATCTTGGTCATACTTTGTGGAATATAAATATAATGTCACTCGGGGGGTTTTTATACAAAAAGGTTCTTTTTACAGATGCGGGCAGATGGCAGCTGAAGACATTGCAGACACTGTTGGACGAAGGGATTAATTTAACTTGGTTACAATATAATCAATTACAATTGAGATGGAAAGAGGACCAAAAAACTGGTATTATGTTGCATGAGGAAGAATTGGTTAGACATATAAAAGAGAAAGGCCCAATGCATATTAAAAGGCTTTATAATGTTCTGCTAGAAAGGGATTCAGAAACTGAATTAGTTAAAGATTGTATGATTAAGTGGGCACAAAATTTTGAAGAACCAGTGATGTTGGAAACATGGGAAAAAATTTGGGTTCAGAATGTCAAATTTACACAGTCGCAGAACCTGAGGGAAAATTTTTATAAAATGTTTTATAGATGGCATTTAGATCCCAAAAAGTTGTCATGTATGTACCCTAATGTTCAGCCAAAATGTTGGAGATGTGAATGTTTGGATGCTACGTATTATCATGTTTGGTGGACCTGTAGGAAAGTTAAGGCTTTTTGGATAAAAATTTGGTGGGTCATGAAGAATGTGTTGAAGAAAAAAATTCAATTCTCTCCATAATTGTTTTTATTGGGTGAAACAAAACTGATACTGTATATGATAACAGCAGCAAAATTGTTGATAGGTAAATACTGGAAAAATGAAGCTTTGCCCACTATTGAGGAATGGACTTTGAAGATGGCCAGTTTTGCAGAGATGGCGAAGATTTCAGCATACTTAAAAGATTGTTCACAAGAGACTTATGAATGGGAATGGAAAAGATGGATAGAATATGTTCAGAACAAATATCAAACTAGAAAGTATCAAATAGCCTTTACTTGAAAATAATGTTTTAGAAATATTTTAATGTAATGAGGTAAAAAGAAAAATCATACAGGGGAGGGAGGGGTTCAAGTTTATACATAAGTGTCATATTAAGGGGTTTTTTTTTACGAGTTATGAGTATATTATAGGGAAGTCTGGGGGAGGGGAGGGTTAGGGAGGGTTAGGGAGGTTGGGAAGTTTGGGGGGGGTGGGGGGGAAAAAGGGGTGAAAATGTAATTGTAAAACTTTTGCAATAAAAAAAAAAAAGAAGACTCAGATCCGACGCAAATTAAAAATTACAGACCAATTTCATTACTCAACGTGGACTATAAGCTATTCATGTCAATACTAGCTCAGAGACTCAAAGCAATAATACATAACTATATACGTCCAGACCAAAACAGTTTCATACCTAAAAGACAAATAAAGAATAATTTGAGAATGATTATAAATATTCTGGAATACTATGATCAGAAGATAGACAGAGAAATGGCCATAATCTCCCTTGATGCCCAGAAGGCCTTCGACAATTTGAATTGGTCTTTTTTCACAAAACAACTTGAACTAATGAACTGTGGAGAGAAATTTCATAATCTGATTAAAAAAATTTATTCCCAACAAACAGCAAAAATCTCAATAAACGGTGACATGACACAAATTTTTGATATTCAGAAAGGAGTACGACAAGGATGTCCCATGTCACCGCTAATATTTATAATAGCATTGGAGGTATTATTAAATGAAATAAGGAATGAGGAAGAAATCAAAGGACTCAAGATCCGGGGAGAGGAGTACAAATTGCTCGCCTTTGCAGACGACGTAATTTTCGACTTGGAAAACCCAAGACGATCTGGACCCAGACTGATGTCGATGATAGAACAATACGGGGAAGTCGCGGGCCTCAAAATAAACAAACAAAAAACAAAACTAATGACGAAAAATATGACCCAGACTCAGAGATCGGAATTAGAAGAAGAATTAGGAATCCAATTAGTAAAGAAGATAAAATATTTAGGTATTTGGCTGACGGCGAAAGCAACCACGATCAAAGAAGACAATTACACGAAATTACTAAAAGAAATTAAAAAAGACCTGGAAATCTGGAACAGGCTACAATTGTCATTGATGGGCAGAATCAGTTCAATTAAAATGAATATATTACCGAGGGTACTATATCTATACCAGGTAGTACCATTACATCCAGGAAGGGACTTCTTCAAAAATCTCAACAAAATTACAATGACCTATATATGGCAGGGAAAGAAGGCCAGAATTAAGATTAAAGCACTACAAGACACACGAGACAGAGGAGGCCTTGCAGTACCAGACTGGGAGCTATATTATAAAGCAGCCGGATTGACCTGGATTAAAGAATGGATGAGATTAGATGACAAAAGAATGTTATATCTAGAAGGCTTTGATCTCATACGAGGATGGCATGCGTTCCTATGGGATGGACCAGACAAACAACACATGTACTTCCAAAGACACATAATTCGGGCCTCACTCTTCAAGATTTGGCAGGGAATTAAGAAAACTTATTATACTAAAATACCAAAATGGTGGTCCCCGATGGAGACATTGATATTTCCAAATACCCTTGAAATCGGAAAGATGATGAGATACCAAGATTTACTGAATCATGAAGGAGAACTCACTCCAAGACATCAACTCCAAAATGGCGATATAAATATTGATTGGTGGCACTACACTCAAATACACTCAAGATACAATGCGGATAAAATCAAATATGGAATTGCAAAAGATCTGAACGAACTGGACAGAATTTTATTAGGAGCAGACCAGAAAATGATTACTAAAACATATAACTACCTTTTGAGAGACAAATTAATAGAAGAAACAGTTAAACATAATATGACAATGTGGGCCAGGGACATAGGACATAATATTCAATTGGCAGACTGGGAGAAATTATGGAAGCAGAACATAAAAATGACAAGAGCCACATCTTACAAGGAGAACCTCATTAAGATGTTTTATAGATGGCACTTACCACCAGCCCGACTTGCCAAAATACACCCAAACACTTCGGCGTTGTGTTGGAAATGTAAATCAAAAAAGGGGACATATTATCACACTTGGTGGAAATGTAGGAAAGCCCAACACTATTGGCAAGATATAAAAAAATATTATCGAAGAAATAACGAACATCCAAATAGAAAACAGTCCAGAATTTTTTCTATTTGGCATGATAACGGCACAACATCTTAAGGAAACAAAATATCTCATCATACATATCTTGACAGCAGCAAGACTACTGTTCGCGCAAAACTGGAAATCAGACCAACTCCCATCCAAAGACAAAATCGTTGCAAAGATAACAGAGTGTGCTGAAATGGACAGATTGACGCTGGAACTCCAGGAAAAGGAAGAAAGCGAATACTATCTTGTATGGCACCAATGGTATCAATGGCTGGAAAGGAAAATCAGCAAAAATGTAGAGGACAGAAATTAGGGTAAAGACTTTCACAAGGAGATGAACCCATAAGAAATGTAAATTTGTAGTGAAAAGTTATAACATTGGAATTAGACATTTAATAATTACTCTTTATTAAACTATATAAGCTCAATGACATATATTCTGTTGATGACAAAAGCGTAAATGTAAAATGTTAGGTGGGTTTGTAGGTGGTGGGTTTTTTGTTTGTCTTTGTATTGTATTGTCTTTATATCTGTGTTTATATTTTAATAATAAAAAAAATTAAAAAAAATATAAAACATTTTATATTGATTTTCCTTATATGCAGTGGACATCGTTAATTTATAATTCCTTTCCCATATTTGTTGCCATTTTTCCAAATCAATTGAATATCCAAAGTTTCTTCCCCAAGCTATCATTGTTTCTTTTACTTGCTCCTTGTTAAGGATATTCTTGGCTCACAACCGATGTTGTGGGTTATTGAGCAGATTACCCTTTGAGTTTACACACGAAAGCAACTGAGAATGATTGTATTTGTATTTGTATTTATTAAAATTTTATATTGCCCTTCTCCCAAAGGACTCAGGGCAGTGTACAGCCATATAAAAACAACATATACCCACAAAATTTAAAAAACATTTTAAAATATATTAAAAATTCGGCCCTTATATTAAAAACTACAAACACCCAAGAAAATTAAAATTCAGTTTCTAGGCCAGCCCAGCCTTTTGGAACAAGAGAGACTTAAGGGCATGGCAAAAGGTATGTAGGTCGGGGATCATGTAAATCTCTGGGGGCAGTTCATTCCAGAGGGCAGGTGCCCTGACAGAGAAAGCTCTCCCTCTGGGTGTCGCCAGTTGACATTGTTTGGCCAATGGCACCCTGAGGAGTCCCTCTCTGTAGGACCGTATTGGCCAGTGGGAGGCTATCGGTGGCAGAAGGTGGTCTCGTACATACCCAGGTCCTAAGCCATGGAGCGTTTTAAAGGTGGTAACCAACACCTTGAATCGCACCCGGATGACCACTGGGAGCCAGTGCAGCTCGCGCAGGAGAGGTGTCACATGGGTGCAATGGGTCGCCCCCATAATCACCCGCGCAGCCGCATTCTGGACCAGTTGGAGCCTCTGAGTGCTCTTCAAGGGGAGCCTCATGTAGAGAGCGTCCAGGCAGGACATGACGAGGGCATGAGTGACCGTGCACAAGGCATTCTGGTCCAGAAAGGGACGCAACTGGTGGATCAGGCGAACCTGATAAAAAGCTCCCCTGGCCACAGCTGTCATATGATCTTCTAAAGACAGCTGTGCATCCAGGAGAACACCCAAGTTGTGAGCCCTCTCTGAGGGGGCCAAGATCTCGCCCCCAATTGTCAGCGATGGAGCCAGCTGGCTATACCAGGACGCCGGAAACCACAGCCACTCGGTCTTGGAAGGGTTGAGTCTGAGTCTGTTTCTCCCTATCCAGATCCACATGGCCTCCAGGCACCGGGACATCACATCAAGGGCATCATTGGGGTGGTCTGGGGTGGAGATGTACAGCTGAGTGTCATCAGCATACTGATGGAACTTCACCCCAAAACCACGGATGATCTCACCCAGCGGCTTCACATAAATGTTGAACAGAAGGGGTGAGAGGACCGACCCTTGTGGCACCCCACAAACAAGGCACCTCGAGGTCGACCTCTGTCCCCCTGTCAACACAAACTGTGTACGGTCAGAGAGGAAGGAGGAGAACCACCACAGCACGGTGCCCTCCACTCCCAATCCCTCTAATCGTCGCAGCATGATACCATGATCGATGGTATCAAAAGCCACTGAGAGGTCTAATAGGACCAGGACAGAGGAACAACCCCTGTCCCGAGCCCTCCAGAGATCATCAACCAATGCGACCAATGCTGTTTCCGTGCTGTACCCCAGCCTGAAGCCCAACTGGAACGGATCCAGATAGACAGCTTTATCCAGGTACTGGGGAAGTTGTCGCGCCACCACACTCTCAACAACCTTCGCAACGAAGTGAAGGTTGGAGACTGGATGATAGTTCACTAATACAGCCGGGTCCAGGGAAGACTTCTTGAGAAAGGGCCTCACCACCGCCTCTTTCAGGGAAGGAGGGAAGAAACCCCCACTCAAAGAAGCATTAATAATCCCCTGGAGCCAGCCTCGTGTGGCTGTCCGGGAGGCCAGCACCAACCAGGAGGGACACGGGTCCAATAAACATGTGGCAGCACTAAGCCTACCCAGAATCCTGTCCACATCCTCGGGAGTCACAAGGTCAAACCCCACCCAGATAACACTCTCAAGACCCACCTCCGTCACCCCATCTGAATCTACCCAATCGGAGTCCAGGCCTTCCCGAATCTGAGTGACTTTGTCATGCAGGAATTGCACAAAATCCTCAGCCTTACCCTGCAAGGGGTCTTTCCTCGCTCCCAAATGAAGGAGGGAGCGGGTCACCCTAAACAGGTCTGCTGGGCGGTTCTCTGCAGATGCAATAAGAGTGGAAAGATATTTAAACTTTGCCGCTTTTATCGCCACTAGGTAGATCTTAATATGAGACCTCACCAGTGTTCGGTCAGATTCACAGCGGCTGGCCCTCCAATCTCTCTCCAGGCATATTTTACGGCACTTCATCTCTGTCAGCTCCTCGGAAAACCAAGGAGCCAATTGAGATCGGCACCAGGTCAGAGGCCGCAAAGGCACGATGCGGTCCAAAACTCCAGCGGCCACCCTATCCCAGGCGGCCACCAGTTCTTCAGTCGAGTCGTGAACCAGAGCCTCAGGGAATGGCCCAAACTCTGTCAGGAACCTATCCGGATCCATCAGGCGCCTGGGATGGAACCACCTGGTCGGTTCCATCTCCCTGCGGTGGAGGGTAGCTGCTCGAAAGTCTAGCCAAAGGAGTGAATGATCTGACCATGACAAGGGCTTGATGTCTATATCCCCTATTTCTAGATCATTCAGCCACTGACCAGAGACAAAATCAGATCTAGAGTGTGTGTCCCCCGTGTGAGTGGGGCCTTGAATTAACTGGGTCAGGTCTATGGCCGTCATGGAGGCCATGAACTCCCGAGCCGCCTCTGATGTTTCACCAACAGATGGCAGGTTGAAATCCCCCATGACCGTAAGTCTGGGGATATCCACCGCTACCCGGGCTACTACATTGAGCAGCTCAGGCAGGGCTGCTGCTACATGGCAGGGAGCCAGGTATGCAATCAGCAAGCCCATCTGCACTCCAAGGCCCCACTTCACAAGGAAGGACTCACATCCGGCTATCTGTGGTACAGTGGCCTCCCTCAGACAGAGACTTTCCTTAATAATAGCCGCCACCCCCCCCCCGCCCGTACTTTGAGCCCTCGGCTGGTGGAATGCGCAGAAGCCTGGCGGGCACATTTCAATGAGGGGAACCCCCCCTCCCAGCCCAACCCGGTCTCCATAATACCCGCCAGGTCAGCACCCCCCTCCTGAACAAGATCGTAAATGATTGTGGATAATAACAGTTCACATACAAACAAACTGGGTTTTGATAATATTTTACTTTTAGGGAAAAAGCAAAATCATAGTCCAAAAACATTCCAAGTCATATACATATAAAGTGAGATAAGATCAGTCCAGGGATATTTTCATATATAAAGTTTTCCTACCAGTTGTAGAAAAATACAATAAAACAGATGTTCTTTAGTTTCATTCAGGAGCACAGTTCAATATAAAAACAGTCAATAAATATTAGAAAAGCAATAAATAGCCATGATCAAGCCATGATCATGCAGAGAGATCAAATATAGAGTTACAGCATATCAGCAGGTAAAATGGTGTAATGTCCACACAAACCATAATTCAGCTTTCCTTAAGTACATTGGCTACAGAGCTCAGCCAATCAGGATGCATGATGAGGCAACACAGTTCTTAAATAATACTTTTAGCTACAAACACACAATATTGGTTTATATATTGCCTGACCAACCTGTTGGGTAATAACAATTTCCTAACACTCCTCCTCTAATTCAATACTAAGCAAAAAGTTATAATTTTTTTTATTAAATTATCATCTGTTCCCATGAGTATCTTATCCAACTCAGTCTTTTCCATATAGAAACCATATAATTTAGCATCCTTCTCATATCTTGTTTGTATCTGCATATACACATACCAGTCTGACTCAATCCCCTGTCCTTCTAGTTCCTGTTTCCCTTTCAATTCTCCCTCGTCTGTTAGTAAATCTTTATATCTAACAATATTGCCAAAATTAAAAATATTTGGGTGTATTAAAGCTTCCACAGTCGATAACCATGTTGGTATTTTCACATAGTATTTATTTCTTACTTTCTCCCAAACCAATAACAATGCATTTCTTACATAGTGTCTGTGAAAATTTGTGTGTATCTTATTTCTACCATACCACAAAAAGGCATGCCATCCCAGTTGCAAGTAATAACCTTCCAATGTTATATTTCTTAATTCCACCCATTCCTTCAACCATGTCAAAGTTGCTGCCTGGTAATATAATTCCCCATTTGGTAACTCAAATCCACCTCTCAATCTTGTATCTCAATCTTGGAGGACTATTTCCTGGACTTTTTGGTGGGTGAATGCAATTAATTTACAAGAGGTAAATAAAAAGGAGTTTTTTGTGACAAGGAGTCTGTTTCTTGCTTCTGCTAAGGCTGGACCAGAACAGCTGTTTCTTAATTTAGGCCTCTTTCTAGAATGTATTCTCTCTACCTTAGCAAACCCCAGTGTTGCTGAGATTTCTTCTCCTCTTTCTTCAGGAACACATTCCATAACAGCTTATTATTATAGCCTAGACTTGCACTTAAACCTGTCATTCAAATAATGGACAGATAGAGAAATTCTCTATCACAGACATCCTCCTACATTCAACTATCCTTGTCTCACTATAAGAACAGGAACTGAAGATTGCTTTTCTCATCACCATGACAGTAGTTCAGGAAATAAGACTGGGGAATTTACCAATGTCTTTTATTTAATTTTTCTTGCATCAAAGTAGTAATGACAGCATAATTTGGCTGGCCTAATTATTATGGCACAATAAAGTTTACCATCAATTTGTAAAATTTAAGTCAGCATACTTTTCTGCTGACTCAAGGACTAGAGAAAAGCAAGTTAATGCAGCTATGGGAAAAGCTTTTCAACTGATGCTGAACAATAAAGCAGTGATCTGAAATCATGAAAATCTGCTTGTAGCAGCTGGTATTATGTTGCCTTCAGGGATTTATAGGAGTCTTGTTGCTTGCTTGTTGGATTGCTTATAACATGAATATATATTTTTGCTCTCATTATTACCGAAATCATTTTTAAAAAAGAGTATAGTTATCCCTTCTACTGAGAAAATGACTAAACTTTCATGTAAGCCTCTGCTTACTGAGTTATTAAGAAATGGGTGTAGATTTTTAAAATTCTGCAATTTTTAGACTTACTCTATTTTTTATTACATACTGATAAGTAATCTTGATTCCTGATGTTTCCAGAAATCCAAACATGCTGATATTTTACTTTTGCAGTTCATAACAAGAAGTAAATATCTATATGATTTCATGCAATTTTTCTCTAATAAACATGGAAGAGCTGAATAAACTCTCTTAGGAAAGTAAATATTAATTTATTACTCTTACATTTTTGTTATTTTCCATAATAAATTTTAATTTGCAAAATCACCTTTCACAGGATCCTGCAAAACATTAACTGAAGCAAAAAATTACCATTTAATTTATTTTTACTATGAAAAAAGCTTGTATACATACGTATATTCATGGCATATTTAAACTGAAACATGAAGGTTAACGTTGTATTGCTTTAAATAAACGAACAGTAGATGTCTAACATTTGAACAAGGAATGCAAGTGTAAGTTTATTTATTTAGTTATAAAATTATTACAAGGATTTGATCAATGTCCCCAAAATAATGTGCAGATTAGAACTGAAAGTGTCCATGTCTGCAGTTTAGTAAGATATGTCATCTCTTCATCAGCAGCTCTGATCAACTTTTGTTTCTCATGGGTTGCAAGTCTTTGCATCTTATCCCAGGAATCTGGCTCTGGTTTTAATAGTATGTGAGCAACATAGGATAAATGTTTGGCTGGGATGCCTTTATTGCTTCTGGTGGATTTCCTGATTGAAGCCTCTTATTGCCTGACTTCTTCTTTTACAGTATTTGGATAGTCTGCATTAATTTCTATTTCCATGTCACTTTGTTGCTTATCTTCATGTTACACTGATGTGGAATTTCCCTCAGTTTTTTTTTTAATTTTATTATAAATTAGAAGCAAAAAACAGAATAAAGACTATAACAAAACACAATCACATACATACGACTGAGGTTGATTCAACCCCCATATATATATACAGTTTCTAAGTAACATTACATATCATCATACTACAGCTTTGATTAGGTTTATCATATTGCATCTTGCATTTGTTAATCTTCTTATATCTAATATTCCCTTATTTATATTTAGCTTGCTATTTACATATCTATGCTACATGCTTCCCTAACATCTACCTCATGACATTTTTACTTCTATCCATTGGTACCATTTATCCCAGCTTTGATTGAAAATTGATTCTTGTCTATCTTTAAGTATATATGTTAATCTATCACATTCTGCACAAAATTTTGTTGATAATCATCTGATCCGATGGTACTTCCTTCCCTTTCCAAAGTTGCGCGTATGCAATTCTAGCCGCAGTGGTAATGTGTATGAAAAGGTACCAGTCTGCTTTCCTTATGCCCCCAGGGTTTATTCCTAGCAAGTAGACCTCTGATCTCAGTTGAAAGCTGATTCCTGTAATCTCCATGAGCCAAACTTTTATCTTACTCCAATAATTTTGGGCTTGTAGACATGTCCACCATTGGTGGTAAAATGTACCCCTGGCTGACCCACATTTCCAACATTCTGCTGAGGTTCCAGGGAACATCTTTGCGATTCTTGCTGGTGGTATATGCCATCTATATAACATTTTAAATATATTTTCTTTGAAAGACACTGCCATCGTCATTTTCGCATTTCTATTCCATATTTGTTGCCATTTTTCCAGATCTAATGAATATCCGAAATTCCTCCCCCACGCTATCATCGAATCTTTAACTATTTCCTCAGCTACAAATCGGGACAGGAGGAGGTTATATACCTTAGTGATACATTTCTTATCACCTTCCAGGAGGATTTATCGAACTCTTGTGGTGAAGTGAAAACTCCCCATTGGCTTTATCTTTTGATATCTTGCTTGAATTTGTGCATATGCCCACCAAATTGATTCCCCGTATTTGTAGTTCCGCTTTAGATCTAAGATTTCCCCCACCGTCCAACAATTCCCTGTATATCACAGGTTTATCCAAGTTGTATAGAGGTGGGTATATATCGCTTCAAGGGTCACAAACCAATATGGAATCTTATTATACATCATTCCTTTGATCTTATTCCATACCTTAATCAGACATCCCCTTACATAGTGATTTGTAAAATATTTTTGCTGTCCTGCTTTGATTGGCTAGAGAAAATAATGCCACCCCTGCTGTAAATTATACCCTTCAATTTTTAATATACGCTTACTCTTCAGTATTATCCAATCTTTTACCCAAACCAGGCAAGAAGCTTGATAGTACCGCTCCCAGTTGGGGAGTCCCAAGCCTCCCCTTGTTTTATGCTCCTGCATCATTTTCCTTTTAATACGTGGCTTTTTCCCTTGCCATATGAATTTTCCAATTATCTGATCCATTTTCCTAAAGAAACTTAGGAATTCCCTAAGTCCCAATTAACCCTATCAAACACCTTTTGCGCGTCGAGGAACATTAGAACCATTTCTTTGTCTGTATATGTTTCATAATATTCCAGTGTATCCATGATGGTTCTAATGTTGTCTCGTAAATATCTATATGGCAAAAAGCCATTTTGATCTTGGTGGATGTATTCGTTTAAAAAAACATTTAATATTTCCACTAATATTGATGTAAATATTTTGTAGTCCGAATTTAGTAGGGAAATGGGCCTATAGTTTTTAATCTGTGTTCAATCAGAAACAGGCTTGGGAGCAACTTGATGTAAGCTTCCATCCATGACCTGGGAACTATACCTTTAGTTAGAACTTCATTAAATAGGTCTTTCATATTTGGCAATAGTATATCGTATATCTCTTTATATAATTCAACTGGGGTCCCAGTGATTTGCCATATTTCTGCTTCTTAATAACAGTTTCAATTTCTCCTTCCCTAATCTCTGAATTAAGAATATCCTTCATATTTTGTGGGGTTTTAGCTAATTTTAAGTTTTCAAGGTATGCCCTTATTTGCATCTCCTGTATTCTCTCTTTTTGATATAATTTCTCAAAAACTTTTGTAATCACCCTCTTTTTTCCTTCCACATTCCTCACGAGATTTTCCTCACCATCTTGTAAGGCATCAATTCTCTTTGCTTCTGTTTCTTTTCTTAACCTATACGAGAGCCATTTACCTGCTTTATTAGCATGTTCAAAAAAATGTTGCATCCCCCGCTTAAGTTTGTTTGCCAATTCCTCTTGATCCAGTAATGATAATTTATGTTTAAGAAGCTCTTTTCTCTCTTTTCTCTTCTCATTTCTCGGGTCTACTTGTAATGCCCTCTCTTCCTTTTCCAATTCTTCTAAAATTTGCCCCTCTTCTCTCTTTCTAATTTCCATTTATGTGCTGAAATTTTTATTGAATATCCTCTTATAACCGCTTTCATAGTATCCTAGTTATTTTGTAGCGAGGTATCCTCTCGTCTATTTTCCTCGTAAAAAAGCTTTAGTTTTTTTTTCAATCCTGTGACAAAGTCCTCCTCCTTTACCAGATCTGTCCTCATTGTCCATCTTCCTTCCTTTCTTTTGTTCCAACTTACTGTCACCTGATTGTGGTCCACCCATTCATTTGGTCCAATTTCTATTTCTACAGCCAATCTTAATATTTCTGGAGTAGCCCAAATCATATCTATCCTGGACCATGTCTTATGTCTAGGGGAGAAATACGTAAATTGGACCTCTCTTGGATGTGCAACTCTCCAAACATTTTCCAGTCCTAATTCATCCCGAATTTGGTCACATATCAACGGCAGTGTTCCAGCACCACAAGTACCACGAGCGTTTTTACCTGCACAACCAGCACATCAAATGCATGTTCCTCTATTGTTTCACTGGCTGGTGATTCTAAATTAAAGCGCTCAGGACAAAACTATAAGGCATGGGTAAGGAGTTTATGTAAAAGGTCCTCCAGGGTTCCAACATCTGTCTGTCAAGCCGCCACCGGCAGATCTGTGGACCTACCCTGTCCTGTAGGGACAGGGGGTTAGAGAGGGACTCCTTGGACAGCCGAGAGGAGGTGGTGGTGGTGGATGCAGCAGCCGTGGCAGCTGCCCCGAGACTGTGGCAACTGGAACAAAAGGATGTGCAGGAGGAGAAATGGAGAGGGGTTTCTTAGAATATATTTTGGGTTTTCTTTCTTTAAAGTTTGAAGTGTTTGTGTTAGTTCATGAAATTTTGAACACACTGAAGTTTCATCACAATTACACTTCTACTGATGGTTATCTTGTTTGTGTCCTGGTGTAAAATTCTGTATCCCTTTTGAGATTCCCTGTACCCCACAAGTACACTTCCCTTTGCGCAAGTATCCCATTTTGTATGTTTTTCTTTTGGGATGTGCACATAGGCTTTGCTTCCAAAAAATTTGAGATGACTTAAATTCAGAGCTTTTCTATTCCATAGTTTATACAGTATATATATATAATTGTATAAACATAGTTTATACAATTCTCAGTTGATTTTCTTGTTAGTTGGTTTTGGAGATAACACGCAATCATAACTGCTTCCCTCAAGTATGTGGTTGGCATATTCCATCAAACAGTATAGTTCTTCTACTCTCACATAGAGTATGGCTCATTCTTTCTGCAACCCATTTTATTCTGTTGCATGGCACAGTAGTTTGAAATATTATGCCAGGCTTTCTTAGAATCACCTGTGTGTTTTCACTTATATATTCAGTTAAAAGTCTATGGAGATTCAGTTATATATTCAGTTCCATTGTCTGTTTGCAAGACACTTGCCATTTTGCCAAATGTATTGCTTACTTGAGCCAAATACTGTTCACGTTTCTCTGGGACATCATTTTTGTTGTGTAACAGATATACTGCAGTATACCTTGAGTAATCATCTATAAAAGTGAGAAAATACCTCTTCTTCCCTGGAGTTAATTTTTCCACTGGACTGCAAAGATCTGAATGAATTAAGTCCAGAGGTGTTTGTTTTTTAAGCTCTGCTGTTATTCTGCTTTGGAAAGGCTTTTCTTGTCATTTTTCCAACTGGTTCATTGTTTGATCAAATGATTCATTTTTATTCCACTTGCATAGTCATTCTCAATTCATTTCTTTATTATATCAGGATTTCTGTGCCCAAGTTGTCTGTGCCATGTGTGAATGCAGTTTGAATGTTTTTCCTCCTTGGCAGTATTAATCACCTTATTGCAGTTCAGCTGATATAGTTCATCTGCAATTTTACCAAGGTAAAGTTAGATATCCGTTTTTGTGATGGCACAACTATTCCCTTGGAAGTTCACTACATTGTCTTGTTTTGTGAGCTTCTTCACTGACAAAATATTTATTTTAAGAGCATGGACATACAGGACATTTTTCACAAATATCTTCTGATAACACTCTGGAAAATAGGACAGTAAATAAAACAATCTCCTATTCCTTCTGATTCCATTATTTGCCCATTAGCTGTGGTAATTTTTTCTATTTTACTCTAGTCAAGGGGAATAAATGAAAAATTTGTCATTTGTCATGTGACTTATAGCTCCTGAACACACTATGCCTGCAAAGATGAGGTGCAACTTTTGGACTGAAAAACATATTCATTGTCTGAAGTAAAATCAGTTTCTTCCTTCACAGTTTTGGTCTTTTGTAGTTTAGTTTGTTTTTTGCATTCTAGTAGGGTTGCCAGGTCTGCTTCCAAAAAATAGCGGACAAGCGGGGTGTGTGTGTGTGTGTGTGTGTTAAGTAGTAAAAAAATTAAAAAAATGTACAATTAAATTATATATTTTCTTACAAACATTTTAACATGTATTAAAATAATCACTTCAAAACTTTACTTAAAATTCAAAACATCAAATATATTATAATAATATGTAAAATATTAAATTACATTTTACTTTGCTGTCGTGTGTATTTTTTATTTGACTGTGCAGCTTTGATCAATTCTTTGTGTTTAAGGAATAATTCTTTAATTTCAGTACAACATTGAAAAATATTAAAAAATATACAAAGTTCACTTCGAACTGATGGTACAAGCAGTCGGTTACATTCGTCGGTCCACAAATTTCCCATGACGCTGAAAATTTGTTCAACGTTTGCATTTGATACCGGAATTGATGCACAATACTGGAACAGTTTCAGTAAACTCGGAGCTGTCTCTTTCTTGAAAAAGTACGTCCACTTATCAAGGGATGAATCGCCCTGTAGATGAACATAAACTTCTTCTAAGGCAGAAATTTCATCGAAGAGAGTGTTGGGTGGAAGTTCTTCTCGCCATGGTGATAATAACCAGATGTTTGTCATTTCTTCTAAAGTTGGAGGATTATTGCGATCAATTAGATTGAAACAACTTAATGTCTCATATACTGAATCGGTGAAATTATACCACTTTTCTAGGTACGCAATGGCTCTTTGATACACATTGATGGCTTCTTTCTTGAACTTTTGCACGGCATTCTCAGGCAAATGTTTTTCACATAAGGCAAATAAAACTTTCATTCCAAAAACCTGCTCATTGTATTTTTTTTGCAAAGAATCACGCAGCTTACACATAATAATGTGAAGATCACATGCAAGAATTTTCTTGCTTTCCAGCTTCAGTAGGGTGTCTTGCATTATTGACATGAAGAAGTGTGTGAAATATAAATACAATTCTGAAATTGTTGGTTCATCGTCCTTTGCGAGTTCATTTTCCTGATCCGAAATAAGGTTCCAGATAACCTTATGACACTCATCAGATCCAAGAGAAATAAAATACAATTTTAGAGGTATCCAGTTTAAAAGAAGTCTTTCGACCGCTTTAAACAAACTTAACCAACGTGTTGGAACATGGCGCAAAACTTCATGGAATTCTGACTCGCAAAACTCAAAAAATGATTTCAACTCTTCTCGTTTCTTCGCAGAATTCAAAAATTCGGCAAAAACCTTCAGCACTACATTTTCGATATCAAAAGATAACTGCTTTAATGCATTTTTTGCGCTGTTGTATAAAATGTGATTATTGCAATGAGCATTCGATCTTTGTCTCATTCTAACTTATGAAAAAAAAGACAAAATGTGATCCTCCTATCCTTATTCTCTTAAACTGTACAGCTTTAGATTACATACCATTTCATCATAAAGCTTTTGAATAAAAAAAATGTCCACTATTTTGTGAAAAAAAATAGTGAACATAATGTGAAAAAAGTGGACTGTCCGCTCAAATAGTGGACACCTGGCAACCCTAAAGTCTTGAAATATGTTACTGAAAAATATGGTCTGAACTATTTTTAGAAACTGTAAGAATTATATGGGCCTAACTGGATACCAAATGAATTTGGAGTACAGCTGGAATGAATAAAGTTTTTCTACCATGGAAAAATGATTGCAATACTGATACAGCTTCTTGGGCATTTTGAGCTTCATATTCTCTGTGAATTTTGCATAAATCAATGGCATAAAAAAAACTATGCATAGATACTAAAACAATTTAATCTTCTCACTAGGGTGGTTATTTAGAATTCAAACATGTATTTTGGATTGTTTCACAGAGACCATTGCTTCGGTCCTGTAGTAAATTCTGGGAAACTAACACTGTTTCACCTGCATGCTGCTTTGTTAATTTTGGTGGGTAATAAGAAAGGTCATTCATGTGAACAGCTAATGCATTAATATAATAGTTAAACAACCATGGGCAGGAATAAGCCTTGCCTGATTCTTTTATTAACAGGAATCTTGCTGGTATAGTGACTTTGAGAGCAACATTTAACTTAAGTATATGGATGGTAATAGGATCCTTTTATATATAGATAAGTTTTGTAATTTGTATACAAGTAGGGCCTATGAATCAAGTCAAAAGCTGTTCTAAAGTCTATATAGAGTGAAGTGGCTTGGAAGTACACTGTTATGCCAGATGTTGTAGAATCAAGGCAAAGTCAAAAATGGAGTAGTCTGTTCTAAAACTAAGTTGTTTTACAAAAAATTGTTCAGTCTACACCTTGCTGATGAGACTGAGGAAGATGCTGGATTATAAATGGTTAGATGCTTTTGATTCCCTTTTTTAATAAATGGGGATTATTAAGGCAAGGTCCCAGTCTTCGGAAATCATTGCTTTTCAGTCAATGAAATAAAGAAGCAACATGCTGGAGCCCACTAGTCCATGTTGGAGCATATAACTCTTGACTGCGTTGTACCAGGGTTAAACTGCTTAATTAAATCTACAATTTAGTAGTTGTCACTTTATGCCATTGAGGGACTGAGCCATATTCAGCAGCATATAGAACTCTATTTGAAAGGCAGGTATTTTATTTATGTATGTTCAAAAATGGTCCTAGTGTTCGTTAAGGCTGAGACAGACAGGCAGAAAGATAAGGAGTAATATAGTACCAGAATATGTCTGTGTAGAGTGTGTAGAGGGCTAGTTCTGTATCTGTGAAACAAATAACAAGCTATCATCTGGCATTCTGACATTCTTGACCAAATCACATTGGTGATCAAACCACACTGGATGAATATGAAATTTCTGCTTCTATTTAGGGGAATATATTTATGTGCTAGAGTAAAAGCTGACCATAAAAACTGAATTAGACAATTGTAAGCTATAGGAATACTAGCTTGGGTTTCACCTTATAAACTGTGCATATCTTTAAGAAAACCCTTTGCTTCATTGAAGGCTTGAGTGAAAAACTCTCTTCAAGCAAAACTGAAACTTCTAAATAGGTGAGAGGCTTCATGGCATCACTTGATAATTTATCAAAAAGCTTTCTATTATCAAAGTATTGTCCAGTTTTGGTCCCCTTAGAGTGGATTAAAATGCTTCTACTCCAAAGGCTGCATTAATGTTCCAAGTAATGTGGTGGTATAAAAAAAGTTTTAAAAATATAATTTGTCTCTCTAAATACAAGATCACAAAGACAGTGTTTTTTTTTTCTCTTAAAACAACAATTTAGAACTTGTCTAAACTTGTTTTCAGTGGCAAGCATTTCCAGGCCGAATAATCCCTGGAAATCACACTGTAATGTGCATGAAAATTGCCCAGGTTGCTGAAATTGTTACAGAAGTAATGTGGTTGATAAGCAAGTTGGGAGGGAAAGAAAACCCTCAAGTACAACCGCATGTGGTCTCCAAATTGCTTTTTTATGGCCCTTAAAGTATTCAAACACAAGCACTAAAAATCAGCAGCATGGTCTTTCACTATTTTCAGATTTAAAAAGAGTTGAAAACTGTAGCATAAGCCCCATAATAAACTTAATATAGTCCTTAAGAAGAAAACAACAGCAAACAACTCTCTCCCAAATCCCAGAAATTTTTGAAACTCTGCCCTTATGGCTTGAAGGAGAATTTTTCAGCCAGAGTTTGTTTCAGCCAGAGACAAAGACACAATTACACTGAAACACACATTGGTTTATTGGGCGGAAGTATACCAGAGGTGAAAGAGAAAGAAGTCTAAAGAGAGGTGGAGATACTTATTTGTTATGCAATAGGCCATGTGACTGATGAGGTTAATATTCCTGATTGAATTAATTCATATACATTTAGTTTTGTTGGAAGAAAATACCCATATACCACCTAGCTCACCCCGTCCCTACCCATTCCATAGGCAAAACCTTCCCTGACCTACATGCAAAGTCATAAAAACTGCTTGAAATCTTTTCATCCTAGATACAATGAAACTAACAAAGTGCATTGCCCCAAGAAGCCAGCCAATACTGTGAATCCATCAGGAAGCATCTCCCGTCAAAGATATGCAAATTTCCAATAACAATACTCATACAAACACTTACAAAAGATCAGCATATCTTGCAGGGTGAGAGATGACTTTCCTCACCAGACTTCACAGGTGCTCAGGGCAAGAAAGTCTGAATTAACACATTTACACACCTCACAATCATAGCCCATTATTACTATAAATATATTCTGATCATCATTCTGATTTCATAGCCTATCTTTTGCTTGATGTACTGCATATTATACTGTCAAAATAAACATTGTCTCTGTTCCATACAACTTGGCCTGCGTGTTCTTCAAAAACATCCTGTCTGGATTCAAACCCCAAACTTTCTTCTAACAGTATCTCTCTAAGATTTAGTATCTACTAAATGAAGATTTATGCAAAAGTCTTTGAGTTTCCAGTCTAATTGTTAATGCTACTTGGCCAGGTTTGCATTCCTGTGGTTAACAGATTCACTTATGTAGCCTTGTTACCTTTGGTGCAACTGAGAACACCAAGCACTAGATTACCATATCTAAGTTTGTATTACTGTTTATTTAAAGAATGTACATGGATTAGTTTCTAAAGTTGACACTTCCCTTCTCAGTACTTATTGATTCAACTATGAAAGGGTTATCCTTTTTTAAGTACAAGATAAACTATAAAAATGCACTTCACTTTTCTTGCAATTGAATAAATAACACTGTCCAGTTTTGCAAGGGACATATGTTTCAAGAAATGATTACCAGCTTCTTTTAGCTATTAAAATGTTTCCAGGTGCACCTGAAAGATGCACGACTTGGATCCCCATTATATGTTTACCTGGCTTGAAATTTGGTTATTTTTATCCCACTTAGAATCTCTACATCCTATGGAGACCACCAATGAGATCCCTGCCCCATATGAGGTACAATGGCAGGGGGATCAGGGGGATCAGAGGTGAACATTTTCTGGAGGAGCTCCCTTCTTGTGAAATGTCTTTACCTCAAATATAAAACTGCACCATCATTCTTAATACTAAGGACATCTTTGAAATTTGAGTTTTTAATATACACTGGGGAATTGATGCGAGGATGAGAGATGGTACTCTAGCTGAGATAGATCTATTTGCTTGGTGTTGTAGCTTAATGATGTTATCACTTCTGGTAATGTGGGAAGAAAAGTGTTAAACTTTCTTATGAGGTCTTAATCTTGTTGAATCTTGCTATTCATCATGGCTATTTACATTTTAAACTGAAAAAGAAAATATTTATATATTACATACTTTGACTTTAGAATCAGTCTAGATAAGGTACTAGGAAGTGATAGATCTAAGAAATGGGTAATTTAAAGTAATCTACTGAGAGTTCCGTCTGTGATGTCAGAGCAAAGTAGGTGAAGGTGCAAACTGTTGCTCCCAAAAATCCCAATTTATCCCCGATAAGGAGCCCTTTAAGGGCATTTCTGATTCTGGAGAGATCAGAAAACAAAAAGGGAAGGTCGGAAGATTTCGGACGACCTGCTATTGTCCTGGAGGACAAGACCGAACTCCTTAAATCCAGCGGGGAAAGAATTCATCTTCAAGGCGAACTGAGCGATGGTGGCCTCACAGTGAGGAAGCAGAAAAGTGAAATCAGCATCAGATGGTGATCATGAAAGAGTTAAAAAAAGGAAGGCGGAATCCGGCTGAGCAGAAGCACGAGAGGAGAGAGTCGCGGAGAAGAAGGAAAGGTGGCGACGGAGAGAAAAAAGCACAAGACGGAGAGAGGGACAGGCGGAGAGGTTAGTGCAACAGAAAAGAAGATCCCATAAAGTGGATACAAAGTAACGGAGAGAAACTGAGACTGGAGCAAAGGGCTTATCATAAAAAGGAAAGTGGAGAGGACACAAAAAGGAAAGGAGACATCAAAGGGGATTCAGCGGAAATAGTGCAAGAAACTCAAAAATACTGGTTTAAATAAGACTACAAGAACTATAAGAACTAATATAAAGACTAGTGACTGCGGAAAAGACAGACTAAGGGCGGAATAAGGATAGAAAATACAAATAAACTCATGGATATTTTGGCGGATATTTTGGTGGATAGCTATGGATTTATAACTTTGGATAAAAAAGGAAGATTGTATTGAGCAGAGAATAAAAACCGAAGGACTCAGAGAGAGTACTGTGGAGAAGACAGAGACTGATGCAATACGGACTTAAAAGGAAAGATACATAAAAGAAACAGGAAACTTTGGAAAGACTCTAAAACAATTGTTGATTGTGTGATAAGGGGGAAATAACTATTAATCTGTCTTAATTTATTAATCAGTCTATTGACATTGAAAGAGGGGAAATTTGAAAAAATCTTAAAGGACAAATGAATTGTAGAAGGATTGTTTGGATTGGAGGTGAAGGAACTAAAGTAATTTATATATCTGTATTACTGGTATAAGATAAATATAGAATAAATAATAAGATAATTATTGATAGAGATTAAGAGGATAAAATGTTAGGGAATGGGGTTGAGGGGTACCCCGGACCGTGAACCACCTCATGAGCAAACACACTGAGACTGAAATAAATCTGACAGAGGCGTCTTGTGTAAAAATATAATTTACTTTAAAAACATTTAAAAAGCACTATGTCTTTAAAAAAGCACATTAAAAACAAAGTCTTATCTTGGTTATGTGAAGCAAGGCTATCTCCCTAGATTCCTCTCCACAATACCGAAACAGTTCACAAGAGAATAAAGTTAACATGAAGATAAGCAGCTTCGGTGTCGATACATCATCGAGGTAATAGAAGAGGGGGGCAGCACAAACTTCACAGTAAAAGTCACCTGAAGTAAAAACAGTTCAAACACCAAACATTGCTTGAAGCTTGTGGGAGGAAGAAGGTCCAGCAACAGCAGTCCCGATGATAGCTTGCGTGCTACAAAACAGCAAAAGGCAAGCATCCGTGGGAGTTTCTCTGCAACAGCGTCTGGAGTCCTTATCTGCATTCTTCTCCCATCTGCGGCATTTGCACTGAGCTTCCTGCAGGAGCTGTGCATTTAGGCCTAAACCGGAGTTTAGGCCCGAGTAGCAAGCGAAAAGGTCCTTGCTTATATGGGGAGTTAACCTGCAATTAACTAGGGCGGGGAAGGCTTGTAGGTAATTGCAAACAGGAGATGGCTTGATTAAAACCATACTGTTTGTGAGTAGACAAGTAGCCACAGCAATCCTGGAAATACTCGTGACATAAAATATATAGATTGAATATTATTATAAGTTTTTCTTGAAAAGATATTATTATAATTCTTCCATTGAATAGGTATAATTTCCTTTAAATATTAAATAAGTATATGAAAAGTGAAAAAGAATAATACAAATCAACTTCCTAAGAAAGAAAGAGATTAATCGAGAGGCTTATAGGAGAAAGAGGAGACACCAATTGAGTAATACAGAAAAAAGAGTATACATTTAAATAGAATATTGTGTTTGTATGATATTGTGGAAAAATTTCACCCGGACTTTAAAAATGTCATCCATGGCAACTGTAGCTAAAACAGGGAAAAAACCTACTACCAACCCCCTACCTATGGCCTCCCCATCAAATCAAAGGTCAATAGAAAATATGTTGGGGAAAGAAAAAGATAGAACAGAGTTGACAGTAAATAGAATGCAGAATATGTTACAGATGATACAGGAAACTCTGATGAAATCACAAGAGAAAATGGCTGACAACCACGAAGAGGCGAAGGAACATCACAAAGAAATCAAGAATGAGATATGAGAGGTAAAAGAAGACATCAAAAGTATGAATGATAAGACAGAAACTATACAACAAGCAATGCTAGAGAATGAGCAAAGAATTAAGAAAATGGAAACAAAAATAGATCAAATAGATCTTAAAGTAGAAACAGTAGAACAGAAATCAGTACAATTGAATAAAGAGCTCTCAGATTAAATTGCATTTCTCGAAATGGAGAAAGCCTCGTACTTGTTATGATTTCAGAATGTTGTGGAGGAGAAAGAAGAGGACCTGGGTGAAAAAATGGCTGAAATATTGGCGGAACTAACACAAAGAAATAAGATGGAGATGAAAAAATATATGGACGAAATTTATCGTGTGCACAACAACTATATGAGAAGGCATCAACTGGCAAGAGAAGTCCATATAAGATTCACAAAAAAAGCAGTCAGGGATGAAATCTACAAGAAATCGAGAGATGAAACAATAACATATAGAGGTAAAGAAATTATAATTTTGAAACAAATTCCATGAAGAATTTCGGACTCAAAGACGACAATTCCTCACAACACAATTTACCAAGTATAAAGTGATGTTTAGATGGATAATCCCAGAAGGCATCCTTATTACATGGCAAGATAGGAAGTATAAGGTAGACTCGATACAGAAGGCACAAAAATTTTACAAAAATTATCTCTCACAGGAAGAAGAGCAAGAGAGTAAAGAAGAATCGGAAAGCAAAAGTCAAAAGGAAGATCAATCAGAAGAAACAGAAAGGGAGAATGAGATAAGAAAAGTACAGGAAAGAGAGCGAGAAGAAAAAGAAGGAGCGAGAGGGAGAGTAAAAAGAGAGACAAGAAATACTAAGAAACAATTGCAGCAGAAATAGAAGAGGCACTGAAGCTCTTCTCAGTGAACATAAACGGTTTAAACTCACCAAAAAAAAAGAAAACAAATTTACACAAAATTAAAGAAACTGGAAGCAGATGTGATATGCCTCCAAGAGGTACACATTAAAAAAGGTTTTCAGAAGCTATTAGAAAATGCAAAACTAGGAAGACTATATACATCACTAACACAAAAGAAAAAAAGAGGAATCGCTATATATGTAAAAGAGAGAATAAAATCAAATTTAAAATACTCAGACAAAGAAGGTAGAACTTTGATGGTAGAATTAGAGACAGACCAAAAACAAATACTGTTAGTAGTGATATACGCCCCCAACAAAAACCAACATGAATACTTTAGGAAATTACGTAATAAAATCATAGAACAAGGCCACGAGAATATCTGCTTTGTAGGGGATTACAATGCTATAGTAGACAGTAAAAAAGACTATAATAGTAATACGAAAAATAAAAAAAAGAAGGAGATCTTACCCAAAGAATTTTTTAATATGGCAACAGAATTAAACCTGCGGGATGCATGGACAGAAACACACAATGAAGAAAAACAATATACATTTTACTCCCATCTGCACCATTCGTGGTCCAGGATTGATATGGCCTGGATGACAGCAGAGATACAAATAGGATTGGGAAAAATAGAGATAGGAACTAATGAATGGGCAGATCATAATCCGATAAATATAGAATGGAATGGACAAAAAAATATAAAAGATGGACAGTCAATCAAAATATATGTAAAGATAAAGAGTATATTCAGATGCTGTACAAGGAGTTGAAAATATTTCTCAGGGTAAACAAAAAAAGATACATCAATTCAAAATCTTTGGGATACGTTAAAAGCATATATCAGAGGATTAACATTAGCCTATAACACAAGAAAAAAGAAGGAAAGAAAACATGAACAGGATGAACTTCAGAAAGAGTTAAAAAAAACTAGAAGGAAATTTGCAGGAGGATCCTCAAAATAAAAAAATAAAAGAGGAATGGAGGATAGTTAAACATAAAATAAATTTAATAACTCAAAAAGAAGTGGCACAGAAAATAAAGATGGCGAAACAGAATTATTTCGAATATGCAAATAAAGTAAGTAGATGGTTAGCCTATAAACTAAAAAAGGAGAAAGATAAACGAACGAAAGATGACAAAGGAACAACCCAATACAAAAGAGAAGAAAAAAAGCAAATTATACATACATTCTTATATAGACATTTCAAAACTATATACACAGGAAGAGATACCAGAAGTAAGAATATCTGGAGGGAACACATATACGTAGGTAAAATAATGGAAGAACAAGAAATGTTAAACCGACCAATAACAGAAACAGAGTTTGGAATTGCAATGAAAAAACAAAAGAATAACAAAACACCAGGCCCAGATGGACTACCAGTGGAGTTATATAGAAATATCCAAGGATTGATAGGGGGGGTTAATGTTATAAATATTTAATGAGGCGGTAGAACAAGCAAATATACCAAATACTTGGACAGAAGCATTAATTACTCTGATACATAAAGAAGATTCAGATCATCAATTAATACAAAACTATAGACCAATCTCTTTGTTAAATACAGACTACAAAATATTTATGCCAATTATAGCTGAAAGATTAAAAACAATTCTAAATAAACATATACATTCTGACCAAAATGGTTTCCTACCAGGCCGACAAATTAAAAATAATACCAGAATAATAATGAATACCCTAGAATTTTACAAAGCACACCCGGAAAAGCAAGCTTCACTGGTTTTCCTTGATGCCCAAAAAGCATTTGACAACTTGAATTGGAAGTTTATGACCAAACAACTAAAACGTATGGAATTTGGGACCAAATTTGAAAATATGATTGGGAAAATATATACAAAACAAATGGCAAAGGTGATTATTAATGAAGATATGACCAACAAATTCAATATAACAAAAGGGGTGAGACAAGGATGCCCACTTTCCCCATTTCTCTTTATATTATCATTAGAACCGCTTTTAAAAAGGATTAGAGAGGACCATGAGATAAAAGGACTAAAGATAAAAAATGAAGAATACAAACTACAGGCCTTTGCCGACGATCTGGTCTTTATTGTGGAAGAACCCTTAGAATCAGGCCCAAAATTGATAAAAAAAAAATAGAAGAATTTGGTGAAGTGCCTGGACTAAAACTAAATAAAAATAAATCTAAATTATTAACTAAAAATCTTACAAAAAAACAAGAGGAAGAATTGGAATGTATAACAAAAATTCAAACAACTAAAAGAATAAAATATTTAAGCAACTGGCTCACTGCAAGAGGTTCTTCAATTAAACATGACAATTATGATAAATTATTACTGCAAATTAAAAAAGATTTAGATAATTGGAAAAACTTACAAATTTCACTCATGGGAAGAATTGCCATGATTAAAATGAATATCCTGCTCAGAGTCTTATTTCTCTTCCTGGTTATACCGGTGAAATTAGATAAAATCTTTTTCGATACATTAAACAAAACAATTACAAAATTTAAGTGGCAGGGGAAAAGACCTAGAATCAGATTAAAATCCTTGCAAGATTTTAAAGATAGAGGACTAGCACTGCCAGAGTGGGAGATATACTACCAAGCAGCAAGCCTAGTATGGTTGAAAGAATGGATGGAATTGAAAAATCAAAGAATATTAGTAATTGAAGGGCATGACTTGCAAGTGGGATGGCATGCATTCCTGTGGGATGATAAATACAAAACACATGGATATTTTAAAAGACATATATTAAGGAATGCATTGCTACTGATTTGGACTAAAATTAAAAAACACCATTATACAAAATTACCAATTTGGATTTCCCCTACAGAAATATTAATACACCCAAATATAATAGAATGGGACAAGATAATTAGGTACAGGGATATTCGAAAAGATTAAGAAAAATTAAAAACAAAACAAGAATTAGAACAAGATTTAAAAAGAGAAATAGATTGGTGGATATACATACAAATTCGGTCAAAATACAAAGAAGTCATAAAATTGAATGAGGTACAATTGGAACAAAATGAATTGGATAAAATTATACAAGGGATGGAGCAGAAACTAACTAGTAAAATATATAGATTTTTACTACAGTATAAAATAGAAGAGGAAATAGTAAAAGACACAATGATTAAATGGGCGAAAAATTTTAATTATACAATAGAATTAGAGAAGTGAGAAAAGATGTGGCAAACAAATACTAAATTGACTCTGTTGATGGCATACAAGGAAAACCAGATGAAGATGTTTCACAGATGGCACTTACTGCCGGCAAGAATAGCTAAGATGTTCCTTAATAAATCCCCATTATGTTGGAAGTGTAAAAACAATTATGGAACATATTATCACCTCTGGTGGATGTGTCCAACGGCAAAAAAATTTTGGGCCAAAATCAAAAAGTGGCTAGAGAAAATAATACAACAACCGATAAATGGAAAACCTGAGATGTTCCTACTAGGGATATTCACAGAAAAATTTACGAAGGAAGTAAAATATTTAATATTACATATTTTAACTGCTGCTCGTATAGTCTATGCCCAGAATTGGAAGAAAGAAAATGTACCATCTGAAGACGAGTTAATAAAAAAAATATTGGAATGTGCCGAGATGGACAAACTGACAAAAGAACTTAAAGAAAAAGAGGATACAGAATACTATAGGACTTGGCACAAGTGGTATAAGTGATTGGAGGGAAGGAAAAATGAAGAAGAAAATTAGGGGGGAAAGATAGAAATATTTAAAAAGACAGAAAGGATATGTTAAAGTATAAAAAATAGGAAATAAATATGAATGAGAGAAATATATTGTATATATAGTAATTAAAATGTCGGGGACAAACAGTAAATCGGAATAATACAAAGAGAAAGAGGGGGAAATTGTGAATAACAAAGACGATCACCATGCAATAGCTGTAAAGAGAGTGTTGTATGTCTTGTATTATTATATTGTGTTATAAAAATAATTAAAAGAATTAAAGTAATCTATTGAAGAAATTAAAGGTTCACATATGAATTCTACAGTAGCTTCAGATTTAACCCATTAAATCCACCACATCAATTTTTCTGGGACAAATGCTGCCAACGGCATTTCTCTTTTTTACTAAATTTAGATTGGCAGCAAACATTTAGGTGAGTTACTGAGTCTGACATCTAATTAACACCGTCTTTACAGGTTTAATGAGCAGAGATAAATTTCTATCCTTTCTTGACACATTTTAATTAGTTGTAATTATGAGTGGAATGACCTGAAATGATTGTTGTCCCATAGATTTACAATAAATTTATATAATTTTTATAGGTAAGGACAGAATGAGCTTTTAGGAATGGAAAACTAAAGGATATTTCTATCATCATATAAACCATATATTTATCTGTAAAGCTTAAGTAACCCAAACAGTGAACATTAATATTTAACTGCAGTGAAGGTGATGCTCTTAAATTATATTTATTGTTTCAAGCTGAAGAACAAGTAAGCATTATGATCTATGCCAGTTTATATCAGCACTACTATTTGAGGTCTGTGCCCATTTTTCTCTGATATGATTTTAACTTTCAGAACAAAGTGATAAGATCAGATTTAAATTATTTGTGTAAATGTTCTTTAATACTGAATGGAGTGAGATAAAATAGATATAAAGAAGAGAGCTCTACATTAGACATGAAAATATAATTTGAACAGGAACCAAGCTATGAAATTCTTTTAAGCAACCTAGAATGTAAGTATATAAAAGAAACCTTGAATATACTATTAAATACTGCCTGGAACTCTGCACTTTGATATGGCTCAAGGGCTAATCAATAAACCAAACAACCAAGCCAAACCAAACCAAACCAAACCAAACCAAACCATTAAATACAATTTATTTTGGAGTGTGTGGGGTAAAACAAAATTACTCCCGAGGAAATATGAATAAAATAGGATGATATCATCATCATCATTATCATCATCATCCATCCATCCATCCACTGGTAAAAGATACTTCTGATCCTGTAGATGCAATTTTTAGAATGTCTCCATTTTGCTGTCTTCTTTGTCTTTTAGATGTGGTGTGGAAACTTGAGAATAATCTTCAGAACAATATATGATGTGGAGCATTGAAAAGGAATTATCACAAGTTACTATTTCCTCTTTCTGTTGATGGAAGCATTGATTAGATCAAAGGATCTCTATTAGCAAAGTGAGGTCAAATGAATACAATATTAACAATGTATACTTGTATAGTATTTATTTAACACATTTCAATAGTGGAATTTTTTTTTGATAGACTATCTTAATAAAAAATGAGCAAAGCATTCTGAATTCAATCAGTTTGAATCCAAAGCACCCCATTATAATAGCTACTATGAGTTAATATTAAGGAATTACAGGAATTTCAGTGGAACTACATCTGGAGAGCATGCTTACCTTATTTAATGGATTGACATCAGTTTTGAACTGAGAATGTCATTGCCCACATTCCAATCAATATGTCTAACAAAAATGAAAGTAAAAAGTGTGTGTAAACTATAATAGTTATACAGAAAACTTATTCTCAGCCAAGATGGAAGCATTGTTTAAATCAGGAAACGATCTTCTTCCTTTGACATAACATTTTAATAACAAATTCTTCAATTATTCACAAATTATAGGCAACATTAGACTTAGACTTAGAATAACTTTATTGTCACTTTGAATGTACACTAATCGGCATACATTAAAATGAAATTTCATTGCATACAGCTCTCAAAGGATCACCACCTCCAATATACACTACATAAACATGACAAAATAAATAAATAAATAAATACAAAATTATTCATATACCCACATATATTATATGACATAGAGAGTCTAGTTCGGATGTATACATATACATAGCGAGAAAAATGAATCTTGCAAATTTACCAGGCGAATGGCATAGGGAACAAAGTTGTTACAGAATCTGGTAGTCTTGCTAGAAATACTTCGAAATCTCCTCTCAGAGAGGAGCAACAAAAACAGACCGTAAAGTGAATGTGTGGAATCTCTAACAATGCTTTGAGCTCTAAGCACATAGCGCTTATAAACAGTATCATGAATAACAGGAAGCAAGTTTCCTATAATCTTGGCTGTTGTTACCACTCTCTGTATAGACTTTCTATCTGAGGCACTGCTGCCACCAAACCAAACAGTGATACAGTTTGTTAAAATGCTCTCAATCGTGCCTCTGTAAAAAGTGGCCAGGACAGAAGGAGAAAGATGTGCACTCCTCAGCTGATGTAGGAAATGCAGATGCTGGTTTGTACCCTTCACTAAGGATGACGTTTAGAGAAACCAGTTCAGATTGTTAGTTATTTGCACCACCAGAGACTTAATACTGTTGACCACCTCTACAGCTGCATCCTTGATACTGAGTGGAGTATGACTATGCCAGCTCTTTTTAAAATCTACAATGATTTCCTTTGTTTAATTAACATTTAGAACCAGATTACTTTTATTGCACCAGTCCACCAGAGCCTTAAAATCTTTGTATGCAAATTTGTAAACATGAAACTAGAATCAGCTTGTTTAAACTGATAACTATGTACATTATATTTCCAATTAAATTTGCTTCACGTAATTGACAAAGAACATATTAATTAACACTGTCAAACTTAATTTAAAAAAAAACAATTCAGATAAACTATTCACTTCATTAATGCTAATACTATAAGATTTAAAATCTATCACAGTGTATATAACATGCTGTTTGTTACCCAATAATATCAATTAATATTGTAAATTAAGAACATAAAAATATATTCTGAAATAATGTGCCCTGGCCTTGGGAAAAGGAAAGGAATGTGGAATCACATTAAAAGAGAAGAAAAGATTTCTCAGCCTTAAGAAAATGAAAAGCATGAGAAAGAAATTCAAAATAAATTAACTTTAAAATTCATTTGGTATAAATTTATGTTTTACTGACAAAGAAATAAAGACAGGCTAGTATAGATCTATTTCAAGCTCTGTCCCATAATTGGGTAGACCAGGTTGCCTTGATAGACTGGTCCCACTGGAGAAAAAAAACCACTTGGTATAAAATTTGACAGAGATAGAGTTCGGAAGAAGCAGGCTTCAAATTCTGCTATTTTACACTTTCCCTTGACATTCTCAAGCTGAAGGAGATGACACAACATGCTACCAACCCATTCCTCCAACTTACATGAAATAGCAACCTGTTTCACTAAATTAAGACAGCAAAATGCTGATAAATAAAGACAACACTATTCAACTCCTTTTGAATCTCAGTTATTGCAGGAAAATAAGATGTCCTCTTCACGTCAATTGCAAAGAATGAGATGAAGAAATAAGACTTAAATTTGATACTGATAGAAACCTGGTCAGTGAATACCTATTTTACTTTGAATGGCTTTACATTATCAGAACCAACTGAATAGTATTTTAAATAGAAATAGAATCACAGATCTGAAGGGGGCCATTTTGTCCAATTCCCAGTTTGGAATCCAAACTTAAATATTTCAGTCTCAGACAGTCAATGAAGGAGAATCAACCATCTAGTAATTGTTTGGTTCTGCTATTAGAAAAAATTTTCTATTATCAGTTGATATTTGTTTTCATCTACCTTATATTAATGATTTCAAATCCTGAACCTTGTAATGAGGAACACAGATTCTGATCTTCTATTTGAAATTGTTTCAGCTATTTGGGGAGTGTTATCATATATCTCTATTTCGCGTATCTTTCATAGGTTAAAAACTCCCAGCTTTCTCAACCTTTTTTCAAAAGTTTCTATTTGTAGTCCCCTGGCAATCTTCATTTCCCTTCTGTGAACCACTCCCAATTTAAATTAAGACTCAAGTTATCTTTAATGAGAAAATCCCCAAATCTAGCTGCTAAAAGACTAAGGTATGGTTTTAAAATCAAAGGAAGTAATTCTTACCCTTTCTTCTGTGTAATCAGATTGCACACTAATTTATGGCCAGGGGACAACACCACAATTTAAAAAGTAGTCAGACAAGCTAGAATAGCTTCAGAGAAAAGAAATGATGATTGGAGACAAGTAATTAGGTCTATGTGAAATAATTGAAGGGGCATGTTTGCGTAAATACAAATACACATACAGTTTTCAGTTATTCTAGTGAATCAGTTTCTAATCATATGATAGAAAATACATAGTAGCAGCAGTTATAACAATAGAGGAAATGACCTCAGGAACATAATGTGTTCGAGCAGAGGTTGCACAGCCTTATGTTCGAAGTTATTTAAAGGGTTTCCAACAGGGTGTCATGCTTAACGAACCAAATGACTCAATTTAATACCATGAGTGTACAGTACAAATCTTCAGATTCATAAAAAGATAGTCTGTGCTAACCCAGATGAGATTATTTATCTATTTCTAAGATGTATACGGCTGCCCCTTCTAAGCAAATATATCTGAGGACTAACCAAGGCATAAAAATAAGAATAACATACATACAAAAACAATAAAAAGGATAATAAGAGATACCAGGTAAAAATACTGCTCAATCAACCTAGAAGATTGAGCTTCACCAATTGGGCTTCACCAATATTTAAGCCTAAATCCTGAGGGAAGAGCCAAATTAAAAGGGAGGCAACCATTTATAGATAGCCCTTGACTAACAATCACAACTGAGCACAGAATTTCTGTGGCAGTTGTTACAAGAATGTTGTTTCATTTTATCACCTTTTTTGCCATAATTGTTAAGTGAATCACTGCAGTTGAATCTGGTTTCCCCATTGATTTGGCTTGTCAGAAGGTCGCAAAAGGTGATCACATGACCCGGGCACACTGCAACCATCATAAATATGAACCAGTTGCCATATCTCTGCATTTTGATCATGTGACCATGGGAATGCTGGAATGATCATGTGAAAAAAGCTCATAAGTCATTTTTTCAATGTTGTAACTTTGAATGGTTACTAAATGAACTGTAAGTTGAGGACTACCTGTATTCCAGAAAACTTGTTACACTCATCTCACAAAAAGAGACAAAGCACTTGTGCTGATACTGAATTTGCACTTTTTTTAAAATTTGATTTATATGCCGCCCTTCTCCGGAGACTCAGGTGGCTTACAATGTGTTAAGCAATAGCCTTATACTTTTGTATATTTATACAAAGTCAGCTTATTGCCCCCACAATCGGGGTCCTCATTTTACCTACCTTAGAAAGGATGGAAGGCTGAGTCAGCCTTGAGCCTGGTGAGATTTGAACTTGCAGTAATTGCAGGCAGCTGATGTTAATAACAGTGCTTTAGTCTGCTGCACCACCAGGGCTCTTTAAAATAAAGTTGGGATAATTTCATCTCCTTTATTTTAACGAAACTAGAGAATAATACAGTTTAGTGTAGCGGTTAAGGCATCAGACTAGGAACTGGTACACCATGAGTTCTAGTCCTGCCTTAGACACAAAGACAGCTGGGTAATCTTGGACCAGTCACTACCTCTTAGACCTAGGAAACAAGCAATTGCAAAAACCTTGCCAAGAAAACTGCAGGGGCTAGTCCAGCCAGTGACCGAAGTACAAAACTGATTCAAAAGACACAAAGAGACGGAAAGGGAGAAACAATAACACAACATAATAGCTTGCACAGTTCCTTCCTGTCATGTGGATTTGGTTTATTTAATAAATTTATATCATCGCCCATCTCACTGAACATGACTCTGAGAGGTGTAGAACGAACACTTAAAACAATGGCCTAGCCATTGATTAAAAAAATCTTAAAATATAAATAAATGCAATATTGTGGGAGAAGAACATTTCTTTAAACACAATATAAACATTATGTAAGCTCCTAAAAAACTTCCCAAGGCAGATGGAAAGCGATGCTTTCTCACTTGTGGAGATGGGAAGATATTCCATGGAGCCACAGCAGAAAAAGGCACAACCTTCCTAATGCTGCGACCCTTTAATACAGTTCCTCATGTTGTGGTGACCCCCAACCAGGGGTGGGTTCTAATTTTTCTTACTACCGGATCTGTGGGCGTGGCTTATTTTGTGGGCATGGTTTGGAGGTCATGTGACTGGGTGGGCGTGGCTAGATGGTCATGTGAACGGGTGGCCATGGCTATGTGTATAGGGACTACACAGAGGGCTGAAAAAAGTCATTTCTGACAGGTCCTCACACTTTTGACTGGTCCTCACACTTATGGCCATCCTCACATTTATGCCCATGCAGCATTCTTAACAACCATGTCACTCATTTCACAACTGCTTTTTTTCACCATGGTAATAAGATAGGGCAAAAAACGTAAAATGTGAGGATAGTCGTAAATTCGAGATCTGGTCAAAAGTGCGAGGACCAGTCAAAAATAACTTTTTCAGCCCTCTGAGTAGTCCATGTGCACAAAAGGACTACTCAGAGGGCTGAAAAAAGTGATTTCTGACAGGTCCTCGCACTCTTGACCGGTCTTCGCACTTATGACTGGTCATCATTTATGCCCATTGTAGCATTCTTAACAACCATGTCACTCATTTCACAACTGCTTCTCTTCACCATGGTGACAAGATAGGGCAAAAACGTAAAATGTGAGGACAGTCGTAAGTTCGAGGACTGGTCAAAAGTGTGAGGACCAGTCAGAAATAACTTTTTCAGCCCTCTGAGTAGTCCATATGCATAAAAGGATACAGCAATAGAGAGGGATGAAGGAAGGGAAGGGAAATTAGAGTAGGAGGGAGGGTAAGAGAGGGAGGAAGAGAGGAGGAGAAGGAGAAAGAAAGAGGAAGTAGGGAGGAGAAGAAGAGGGGGAGGAAGAGAAAGTAAGAAGGAAAGAAAAGAGAGAGGTGGTAGGTTTGAGGAGAAAGATTGCTGTACAATAAAAAAGATGAAAGGGAAGAAAGCCAACCCCAAACAAATATAAAGATATTAAGATAAAGAATGAATTGTTAAACTTTAAAGAATAAAAGAGAACAAATATGAATAAATAACAATAATTAGAAACACACATACAAACATACAATGTATTTTCTTTGAACAGAGTATTTGGCCGGTTCACAAATTTAAACAGTGTTTAGTCATTTCAATTAAATTTACAATTTCTATATTTCCTTTTTGCCATATTTATTCCTCATCTATTTTTGTAAAAAACCAATATTACCCTTCATCCTCATCTCTAATCTTAATCAAATTCAATTTTTCCCTTCTATTCTATATTATACCCCTTCCCATTGTCATCTATTTTTATATCCATCCTCACATTGGTTAATTATGTAATATTACAGTTGTTTAATATAAATTCAACATTTTAATATAAATCAATTAGTTATATAACTACCTTTTTTATATATTAATCAATATGAACATGAATATTCCAGTTATTTCCATGCAATCCAATTTCTTACAAATCAATTAATTATATTTACCAATAATAATAAACCAAATAATTTCCCCCATATATTCCTCCAAACCACAACTTAACCATTTCTGCTTTCAACACAATATACAATTAATAGTATCTCAATTATTACAATTCCCTAGTTAAATAGAGCTTTTTTTCTTTTGTGTTTTAAAATCTTGAACTCTCCTCTTTTTCCCTAAATTTCCCATTGTTTGCACCTACCTTTTTTGGTGAGGAAAAAGAAAAGAAATCTGCCTGCCTTAATTTTCCAACATTGCAGCAACAGCAAAGCAGTTTCAGTTTCGTTTTTCAGTATAGCTAGGGGGGAAAAAAATCTGCTCCAGCAAGCAGCAAGCCCTGAGCAAAACAGCTGAGAGCAAATCAGCTGAGGGTCGGGAGCCGATTTAATCAAGGGCTAATTAGCCTATGCTGAAGCTCCGTGGGCCAATAAAATTACAAAAAAACCACCGAACTGTTTGTTAAATTGCTGGCTCGCCCGCCCCTCGCCCACTATTTGTTGGCAATAAATAGTGGTGCGGAGGGGCGGGGCGAGCCAGCAATTTAACAAAGCCCGGCGGCAAGAATTTAAACAGTTTTTTTTTCCTCTAGCCATCAGCTGGGACTCAGGAGGCAGCAATAGATTGGGGGTGGGCGGGGTAAGTGAACGGCCAGCGATCCAACAGAGCAGAGAGGAGGGTGAGTGGAGGCGGGGGAGCGAGAGAGGGCTTTGGCGACCCCTGTGAAATAGCCATTTGACCCCCAAAGGGGTCGCGACCCCCAGATTGAGAACCGCTGTTCTAGATCATGACAGATGGGATGATTTACAATAACCATGGAAAAAAAAATAAGGTCTGAAAGAAATATCTCAATTGAAGTATGGAGCTATTTTGAAAGTACACCTGCTTCAATCTCTCATTTACAATGATAAGATATTCAAGCCCTTCATAGGAAGAGCTCTTGTCCCCCAATATCCTCTGTCTATTTTTACCAGGAATAGAATGGCTACATAAAAGTAGTATAGCTTTATTTTACATGAATCACTTTCTTATAACTCAAAGTTATACAAGGTTTCTATTGTAAACAAAGCATTGCAAAGTTACCAACTATTGAAACCAGTCTGGGGTAATGAAATAATATTTTTAAAAAAGCAATGCTGACATTTTATAATAGCAAGCTTGGGTCATACAGTGCAATCTCTTTTATTTTTTAATTTGGAAGTCTTATGGTAAATGCTCTTCTCTCAGTTACAATGAATAGTTTTGCACAATTTTATTTCTTTTCAATTAGCAGTTCTTTCTAGTGTATCTCTTGGAGTGATAAATGAACTTGACTACACAGTACACATAAAAATGATCCTTATTAACAAAAAACAAAACTACTACAATATATGTATATGTATATGTATATGTATATGTATATGTTGTTGTTGTTGTTGTTGTTGTTGTTGTTGTTGTTAGTTGTGAAGTCGTGTCCTACCCATCACAACCCCATGGACAACGTTCCTCCAGGCCTTCCTGTCCTCTACCATCCCCTGTAGTCCATTTAAGCTCACGCCGACTGCTTCAGTGACTCCATCCAGCCACCTCGTTCTCTGTCGTTCCGTTCTTCTTTTGCCCTCAATCTTTCCCAGCATTAGGCTCTTCTCCAGTGAGTCCTTCCTTCTCATTAAGTGACCAAAGTATTTGAGTTTCATTTTCTGGCCTTCTAAAGAGCAGTCAGGGTTGATCTCCTCTAGGACTGATCGGTTTGATTGCCTTACAGTCCAAGGGACTCGCAGGAGTCTTCTCCAGCACCATAGTTCAAAGGCCTTAATTCTTTGGCACTCAGCCTTCCTTATGGTCCAACTTTCACAGCCATACATTGCAACTGAGAAAACCATAGCCTTCGCTATACACACTTTTGTTGACAGAGTGATGTCTCTGCTGTTTAGTATGCTGTCTAGATTTGCCATAGCTTTCCTACTCAGGAACAAGTGTCTTTTAATTTCTTGGCTGCAATCTCCATCTGCGGTGATCTTGGAGCCCAGGAAAATAAAATCTGTCACTACCTCCATTTCTTCCCCATCAATTTGCCAGGAATTGAGAGGACTAGGTGCCATGATCTTAGTTTTCTTAATGTTGCGTTTCAAGCCAACTTTTACACTCTCCTCCTTTACCCAAATCAAGAGGCCTCTTTACCTACATCTAGGGGCTCTTTAGTTCCTCTTCACTTTCTGCCATTTGAGTGGTATCATCTGCATATCTGAGGTTGTTGATATTTTCCCGGAAATCTTAATTCCAACTTAATTCATCTAGCCCCGCACTTCTCATGATGTGCTCTGCATATAAGTTAAATAGGCAGGGCGAAAGTATACAACCTTGCCGAACTCCTTTCCCAATTGAACCAATCAGTGATTCCATGTCTAGTTCTCACTGTTGTTTCTTGACCCATATATAGGTTTCTCAAGAGACAATTAAGATGGTCTGGTACTCCCATCTCTTTAAGAACACATTTATTGTGATCCAGGCTTTAGCACAGTCAATGAAGCAGAAGTAGATGTTTTTTCTGGAACTCACTAGCTTTCTCCATGATCCAACGTATGCTGGCAATTTGATCTCTAGTTCCTCTGCCTTTTTGAAATCCTGCCTGTACTTCTGGTAGTTCTCAGTCCACATACTGCTGGAGCCTAGCTTGTAGGATTTTGAGCATAATTTTGCTAGCATGTGAAATGAGTGCAATGGTGTGGTAGTTTGAACATTCTTTGGCATTACCCTTCCTTGGAATTGGAATATAAACTGATATTTTCCAATCCTGTGGCCACTGTTGAATTTTCCAAATTAGCTGGCAAATTGAGTGTAACACTATTACTGCATCGTCTTTGTTAAGGATATTGTTGAGTTACACCGAAGTTGTGGTTTATAAAGCAGAGTACCGTTAGAGTTTTATGCACAGAAACGTTTTGAGAGTAATTGTGAATAACATACAGACAAACTGGGTTTTATAGTATTTTACTTTTAGGGAAAAGCAAAATCATAGTCCTTTAGCAATCCAAGTCTTAGCCATATAAAGTGCAACATAAGATCAATCCAGGGATATAAAATCTTCTTACCAGTTTGTAGAAAAATACAAGGAACAATCAGGAACAATACAAAAACAGTTCAAAAAGTTCAGAAAGCAGTAAATAAATAATCATGATCAATTAATTGACCATATAGAGAGATCAAAAATCTTACAGCTTAGCAGCAGGTAAAAATGGTGTAGTGTCCACACTAACTGTAATTTAGCTCTCCTTAAATACATTGGCTACAGAATTCAGCCAATCAGGATGCAGAATGACTCAGCACAGTTCTTAAGGCTACATAATACATTCACATAATACAAACATACAATGTTGGCTTATATATTTCCTGGCCAACCAATTAGGCAATAACTATTTCCTAACAGTCTTTCAAGATTTTGAATAGCTCAGCTGGAATACTGTCACCTCCGCTAGTGTTGCTGTTGCTCAGACTTCCTAAGGCCCATTTGACTTCATATTCCAGGATGTCTGGCTCGAGGTCAGTAAGCCACCCCATCATGGTTATCAGGGACGTTAAGCTTGTTCTTGTATAGTTCTTCTGTGTAATTTTGCCACCTCTTCTTAATCTCTTCTGCCTCTGTTAGATTCCTGCTATTTTGGTCATTTATTTATTTATTTATTTATTTATGCAATTTATGCAATTTATTTATGCAATTTATAATTTATCATGCCTATGAAACTTTCTCTTCATATCTCCAATTTTCTTGAAGAAATCTCTGGTCCTCCCTATTCTATTGTTTTCTTCTATTTCTTTGCACTGTTCATTTAAAAAGGCATTCTTATCTTTTCTAGCTATTCTCTGGAATTCTGCATTCAATTGGGTGTATCTTTCTCTTCCCCTCTTGCCTTTTGCTTCCCTTCTTTCCTCAGCTATTTGTAAAGCTTCCCCAGACAGCCATTTTGCTTTCTTGCATTTCTTTTTCTTTGGAATGGTTTTAGTTGCTACCTCTTGTACAATGTTGCTAATCTCTGTCCATAGTTTTTCAGGCACTCTGTCTATCAGATCTAATTCCTTAAATCTATTTGTCATCTCTACTGTATATTTGTTCATGTAGCGCTTTCCCCTACTTTCTTCAATTTAAGCCTAAATTTTGCAACAAGTAGCTCATGATCAGAACCACAGTCAGATCCTGGTCTTGTTTTTAATGACTGTATAGAGCTTCTCCATCTTTGGTTGCAAAGCACATAATCTATCTGATTTCTGTGTTGACCATCTGGTGATGTCCATGTGTAGAGTTGTCTCTTGGGTTGTTGGAAAAGAATGTTTGCTATGACCATCGTATTCTCTTGACAAAATTCTACCAATTTGTGCCCTGCTTCATTTTGTACTCCAAGGTCAAACTTGCCTGTTATTCCACTTATCTTTTGGCTTCCTACTTTAGCATTCCAATCCCCCATGATGAGAAGGACATCATTTTTTGTTGTTAATTCTATAAGGTAGAGCTTTATAGAACCGGTCAACTTTACCAGTGGTGGGATTCTGCCGCTTCTAGGGGGTTCGGCCGAACCCTTTGTTAAATTGCTGGCTTGCCCCGCCCCTTGCCCCGCCCCTCCGCACTACTATTTATTCCAATAAATGGGGCGAGCGAGCCAGCAATTTAACAAACGGTTCGGTGTTTTTTTGTAATTTATTGGCCCCGCAGCACACCGAACCATTTGTTAAATTGCTGGCTCGCCCGCCCCTCGCCCCACCCCACCTCCCATCCACGCGGCGCCAGCCTACCCTAGCTAGGGGTAGGCAATTGTGACTCTTTTACAACCTGTGGACTTCAACTTCCAGAATTCCTGAGACAGCTTGGCTGTTTCAGGAATTCTGAGAGTTGAAGGCCACAGGTTGTAAAAGAGCCACAATTGCCCACCCATTCCCTAGCCTGAGTTCCGCTGCCTGGGATCCACGTGGGCTGCCACGTGGTTCCCCACCGGCTCCGGATGCAAGAGAGCAGGATGGAGAAAGCAGCTTCCACGCCTTCACTCAACCTCACTCTCTGCTCTGTTGGATCGCCAGCTGTTCGCTTACCCCGCCCACTCCCAATCTATTGCTGCCTCCGGAGTCCCAGCTGATGGCTAGAGGAAAATAAACTTCAAATTCTTGCCACGGGGCTTCAAAGGGCCGCCCTATAGCCAGTGGTGCAGCCGAACTGTTTGTTAAATTGCTGGCCTGCCCCGCCCCTCCGCACCACTATTTATTGCCAACAAATAGTGGGCGAGGGGTGGGCGAGCCAGCAATTTAACAAACGGTTCGGTGGTTTTTTTGTAATTTTATTGGCCCACGGAGCTTCAGCATAGGCTAATTAGCCCTTGATTAAATCGGCTCCCGACCCTCAGCTGATTTGCTCTCAGCTGTTTTGCTCAGGGCTTGCTGCTTGCTGGAGCAGATTTTTTTTCCCCTAGCTATACTGAAAAACGAAACTGAAACTGCTTTGCTGTTGCTGCAATGTTGGAAAATTAAGGCAGGCAGATTTCTTTTCTTTTTCCTCACCAAAAAAGGTAGGTGCAAACAATGGGAAATTTAGGGAAAAAGAGGAGAGTTCAAGATTTTAAAACACAAAAGAAAAAAAGCTCTATTTAACTAGGGAATTGTAATAATTGAGATACTATTAATTGTATATTGTGTTGAAAGCAGAAATGGTTAAGTTGTGGTTTGGAGGAATATATGGGGGAAATTATTTGGTTTATTATTATTGGTAAATATAATTAATTGATTTGTAAGAAATTGGATTGCATGGAAATAACTGGAATATTCCATATTTGTTCTCTTTTATTCTTTAAAGTTTAACAATTCATTCTTTATCTTAATATCTTTATATTTGTTTGGGGTTGGCTTTCTTCCCTTTCATCTTTTTTATTGTACAGCAATCTTTCTCCTCAAACCTACCACCTCTCTCTTTTCTTTCCTTCTGACTTTCTCTTCCTCCCCTTCTTCTTCTCCTCCCTATTTCCTCTTCCTTTCTCCTTCTCCTCCTCTCTTCCTCCCTCTCTTACCCTCACTCCTACTCTAATTTCCCTTCCCTTCTTTCATCCCTCTCTATTGCTGTATCCTTTTATGCATATGGACTACTCAGAGGGCTGAAAAAGTTATTTCTGACTGGTCCTCACACTTTTGACCAGTCCTCGAACTTACGACTGTCCTCACATTTTACGTTTTTGCCCTATCTTGTCACCATGGTGAAGAGAAGCAGTTGTGAAATGAGTGACATGGTTGTTAAGAATGCTACAATGGGCATAAATGATGACCAGTCATAAGTGCGAAGACCGGTCAAAAGTGCGAGGACCTGTCAGAAATCACTTTTTTCAGCCCTCTGGGTAGTCCTTTCGTGCATATGGACTACTCAGAGGGCTGAAAAAGTTATTTTTGACTGATCCTCGCACTTTTGACCAGTCCTTGAACTTACGACTGTCCTCACATTTTACATTTTTGCCCTATCTTGTCACCATGGTGAAGAGAAGCAGTTGTGAAATGAGTGACGTGGTTGTTAAGAAAGCTGCACGGGCATAAATGTGAGGATGGTCATAAGTGTGAAGACCGGTCAAAAGTGCGAGGCCCAGTCAGAAATGACTTTTTTCAGCCCTCTGAGTAGTCCCTATGCACATAGCCATGCCCACCCGGTCACATGACGAGCTAGCCATGCCTATACAGTCACGTGACCAGCTAGCCACGCCCACCCAGTCACATGGTTGCCAAGCCACACCCCCAACTAAGCCACACCCACAGAACCTGTTGTTAAAAAAATTGAATCCCACCACTGAACTTTACCCTCTTCAGCACTGTTAGTTGGGGCATAGACTTGGACTACTGTGATATTGAATAGTTTGCCTTGGATTCGAACTGAGATCATTGTGTCATTTTGGGGATTGTATCCCGAACTGCTTTTCCTACTCTTTTATTGACTATGAAGGCTACTCCATTTCTTCTGAGTGATTCTTGCCTGCAGTAATATACCTGATGGTCATCTGAATTAAATTCACCCATTCCGGTCCATTTTAGTTTGCTGATTCCTAAGATGTCGATGTTTAGTCTTGTCATTTCTTGTTTGATCGCGTTCAGCTTTCCTTGATTCATGGATCTTACATTCCAGGTTCCTATGGAGTATAGATCTTTACAGCATTGTACTTTCCTTTCACCACCAGGTACACCCATACCTGAGTGTCCTTTCAGCTTTGACCCAGTCATCATTCTTTCAGGCGCTAGTAATACTAGCCCTCTGCTCTTCCCCAGTAGCATATTGGACACCTTCCGACCTGAGGGGCTCATCTTCTGACGTCATATCTTTTTGTCTTTTGGTACTGTCTGTGGAGTTTTCATGGCAAAGATTTTTTTTTTAATTTGATTTATATGCCGCCCTTCTCCGGAGACTCAGGGTGGCTTACAATGCATTAAGCAATAGCCTTCATACTTTTGTATATTTTATACAACGTCAGCTTATTGCCCCCACAAACTGGGTCCTCAATTTACCTACCTTAGAAAGGATGGAAGGCTGAGTCAACCTTGAGCCTGGTGAGATTCGAAGTTACAGTAATTGCAGACAGCTGGTGTTAATCACAATGCTATTAGTCTGCTAAGCCACCAGGCCCTATAAGATACTGGAGTGGGTTGCCATTTCTTTCTCCAGTGGATTGCATTTTGTCAGAGCTCTCCGCTATGAACTGTCCGTCTTGGTTGGCCCTGCATGGCATAGGTCATAGCTTCATTGAGCTACGCAAGCCCCTTCACCACGTCAAGGAAGTGATTCAGGAAGGGGAGATATATAAAGCAATACAATAAAGTACTGGCTCAAAATTTTGCAACACAGTGTAACTATTGTTTTAAAAAGGAAAATTCACTGAAAGTTCCAGTACATGGATTAATGAAGACAGCTATTGTTGAATATTAATTTAATGAATCTGTCAATATTGGTAAAGTTTGTCTTTTGGATAAGAGAATTTATTTCCATGAAAATCCACCTTTCAGTTAAGTAATCAAGCTATCAATGTCTGAAATTTTTAGTGATTTTAATTTGTTTTCTTCTGTGCAAATATTAAAATTATTACTTAACCTTGCACTCTGAAAAATAATATTACATTTAAATTTCCTCCCTACCCACTACAGTGTTCATAATAACTGTCCCATCTTCTGCTAATAATATTCAGTTTTTCAGAATCCTTCATTGTCAGTCAGATTTCTATTGTCAGAAGGAATGTGGTCCTGAAGATGAGTTTAATAAGCATCCTGGTATGCTGGCTGCCTCCCTAAATATCTGACATGGTTGACTGTTGCATCAGTTTTGTGAGTTTCCCCTTGAATATTTTGTAAATTAGCACAAATATTTTCCTGCCAGAGAAAGTTGAGGCAATATTAAATGCCAAGAGCTTCTATCCAGTTAGAAAAATTGTATGAGTGAAACAACATGTTTAGAAAAGTTTGAAAATAGGACAAAGAAAAGCATATTGAATCAATCTTTACTGGAAACTGGTGACTGGTTTTCCAGATTGCACTAGCAAATGGGAAAAATGATAAGGCTGGCAGCAAGCATCTATTTAAAAGAGAGAAAAATATTCTGATTAAAAAATAAATCCAGGACTTCCGGCGGTGACGTCATCACGAACGGGTGAAGAAACGGAGGCTCCATCTCTGACACCCAAATTTCTTCATTAATTGCTCTTTAAGGGCATTCCCGAACTTGGAGGGATCGGGAAACAAAAGAGGAACTCGCGAAGCCCCCTGGTGTTGCGCTGTCATCAGGGAGGTCGAGCTATCAACCTCTTAAATTGGTGGAGAAGAAGTCGGCCTTATTGGCGGACAGGAGTGATGGTGCCCGCCTAGACCGAAGCAAAAAGTGGAAGCAAATCCGAGTGACTCTCAGATCACCTACAATAGAGGCGGTAAACAGGGGACGCACGATCGAATCAGAGGAAGACAAGTGAGTTACAACAGCGGTGATACAAGAGGAGAAGGAAAAAAGGGGAAATAACTACAGCACGGAAGAGAGGAACCCATAGAATGACTAAGCAAACATAAGAAAAGGAGAAATAGCGCTCGAAGCGGTGTGAGTGTGGACTTTTACAGTTGAGCAAAGGGAGAAGCCTGTGGACTCTGTGGATATAGACAAGCCGTTTGAACCTGGGAACTATAACTGATTCAACCCCCAAAATATCGGAAAACTGAGTGCAGAGACTGAAATACCGGACTAAGTGGTGAAATTCAAGATACAGAAGACCTGTCTGGATTTCGGACTTTGGATTTACAAATAACTTTGGACAATAAGAACTTAAGTTAAAAAAAAAAGATTTGAAAACTGAATGCAGAGATCCGATTACTGGGAGAAGTAAAAAAAAAAAAAAAGACTGAGACGGACACAGATCACGTTTTTTATGACTGTGAAAGAACGGATTGAGAGAGGTAAAGCAAGAAGACAAATAAAGACTAAAGAAAATAAAAATTAAGTGAATTATTAATTTTGAACTGTTTAATTAGTTAATAAGTTTAATATTTAAAAGAAATATATAAGTTGATAATATTTTATAGCTATAAATTGTATTGTGAAATTGTGGTTAGATAAGGAATTATTGTTAAAGTGAAAGGTGGACTTTTATACAAAATAACAGATGAGTTGACTGTATCTCTGAGATAGACTGATTGAAAAAGGGGGTAATTGAAAAGATTGCTAATTAGAAAATTAAGAAAATTAAACTAAAATCTTGATTGATAAGTAAATTGATTTATACTATGAATAAGAATTAATTGCTCAATTGGGATAACTGGCAATATAATATAATATAACTATATATAAGCTGTGCGGTGTATAAGCAGTGTTTGGAGGGGAAAAGAAATACTAAGGAATAACTTAATAATTGATGTTAAGGTTGGAAAGCTTTACACGAATATTGAAAATGTCTACAACATCCATCATAACAAAGACAGGGAAAAAACCTACAACCAATACGTTAATAATGACTCCTACCCCCTCACAACAAAAAACAATAGATAGCATGATGGGGAAAGAAAAAGAAAAAGAAAAACCGGAAATGGCACCAAATGTAATACAAGATATGTTTCAAAAGATCCAGGAAACACTGCTCCAAACACACACACACACAAAAAAAAAAAAGCTGAAAATCAGGAAGAAATGAGAACGTTCCATGCAGAGATTAGAAATGAATTAGGGGAAGTCAAGGAAGATATCAAGACCATGAAGGATAAAATTGGGGGCATTCAAAATTCTATAGCAGAAAATGAACAGAGAATTAGGAAAACGGAAACAAAAATAGATCATGTGGAATTAAAAGTAGAAGCAATGGAACAAAAAACTCTACAACTAAATAAAGAAATGTCAGATTCCTTGGCCATGCTCGAAATGGAAAAGGCCTCATACTTCCTGCGATTTCAAAACATTCCAGAAGAAAAAAATGAGGATTTAGAAGGGAAGATGGTGGAAATTATCGCAGGAATGATACAAAAAGAGCCAGAAGAAATAAAAGGACAATTGGAAGAAACTTACCGTGTACAAACAAATTATATAAGAAAACACAGACTGGCGAGAGAAGTCCATGTCAAATTCTTAAAAAAATCAATCCGAGATGAAGCCTATAAGAAATCTAGAGAAGAAACGGTGATCTGTAATGATAAAGAAATTATAATCTTAAAACAGATATCCCAAAGAGTAAGAAATCTACGACAACAATATCAGTTTTTAACACAACTATTGATCAAATACAAGATAATGTACAGATGGCTGCCAATAGAGGGGATCTTAATTACGTGGGAAGACAAAAAATATAAAATAGACACTCTAGAAAAGGCAAGAGAATTGCATAACACACACTTTAGACTAGAAGAAGAACAGGAAAGCAAGGAGGAAACAGATAGTAAAAGTCAAGAAGAAGAACCAAAAGAAACAAATCAAGAAAAAGAAATAAGACAGAGGCAAGAAAAAGAGAGAAAACAGAGAGAAGGTGCAAAAGCTAAGGCACGGATGGAAACAAGAAACACAAAAAAGCAGATACGATAGGCAATGGACGAACAGATCAAACTCTTTTCGGTAAACATTAATGGCTTAAATGCCCCAAAGAAAAGGAATCAAATTTTCACAAAATTATGAAAATTAGAAGCAGATGTGATATGTCTGCAAGAAGTACACATTCAAAAAGATTATCAAAAAATCCTAGAAAACCCCAAATTAGGAAAACTATATTCATCTCTGGCCCAAAAAAAGAAAAAAGGAGTAGTGATTTACGTAAAAGAAAAAATACAATCTAAACTAGTTTATACCGATGAGCAAGGTAGAGTGGTGATGGTTGAACTAGAAATAGGAAAGAGGAAAATGTTAATTGTAGTGATTTATGCACCCAAAAACTACAGGTTTTTTTTTAAAGATCTACATATAAAACTAGCAGAATTAGAATATGACGATATTTGTGTAATAGGGGATTATAATGCAATAGTAAATGCAAAGAAGGACTACAAAACTGGGGGAAAAAAACAAAAGAAAAAAGAAATACTTCCAAAAGAATTCTTTACTATGGCTGAAGAACTAAACTTGGCAGACGTATGGAGGGAAACATGAAGAAGAGGCCCAATACACCTTTTACTCCCATCCACATAACTCCTGGTCAAGATTGGACATGGCATGGATGACCCCAAATATCAAAATAGAAGTAGAAAAAATTGAGATAGGCACAAACCAATGGGCAGACCACAATCCACTATTCATAAACTGGAAAGGGGAAAGAAGACGTAAGAGATAGACAATGAACCAAAGATTATGTAAAGAAAATAAATTCTTTAATAAATTAATTCGATGTTAGAAAAGGAAATAAAAATATTTTTTCAGATAAATAAAATAGAGGAAATCTCTTTACAAAACACATGGGATACTTTAAAAGCATATATACGGGGCCTAGTAATAGCATATATGAGGAAAAAGAATAAAGAGAAGAAAAAACAATTAGATAATTTAGAGAAAGACCTAAAACAAATAGAACAAAAACTCCAGGAAAAGCCCCAGAACAAAACAATAAGAAAAGAATGGGAAATGATTAAGCATAAATTGAATTTGATAAACCAATTAGAACTAGCCCAAAAAATAAAAATGGCGAAACAAAATTATTTCGAACACGCAAATAAAACGGGCAGATGGCTAGCCTATAAACTGAAAAAAGAACAGAAAAAAGAATGATATACCAATTGAAAGACGATAAAGGAGAAATTTAACATAGTAAAGGGGCCAAAAAAGAAATTATTAAGAAATTTTATGCGAATTTATATAATCAGGGGAAAATAGAGGAAGACAAGATAAAACAGTACATAGGGAAATTAGGAATGCCAAAAATCACAGAAGAACAAAGAATAACTCTCAACAGGCCAATAACCAAATTAGAATTAGATGAAGTACTGAAAAAGCAAAAAAACAATAAAACACCGGGACCCGACGGGCTACCGGTAGAAATATACAAAACAATGCAAGAAGTATTGGGAGAGAATATGTTGCGATTATATAATGAAGCTATGGAGAAAGCCAAAATACCAAATTCATGGACAGAAGCCATAATAACAATCATTCCAAAAGAAGATACAGATCTCCAGAAAATACAAAACTATAGACCTATTTCATTATTGAATGCCGATTACAAAATATTTGCAGCAATCTTGGCCGAAAGGATTAAATCAGTATTAAATACATATATACACCCAGACCAAAATGGATTTCTGCCGGGACGCCAAATAAAGAACAACATGAGAATAGTACTTAATGCGCTAGAATATTATGAATCACACCCGGAGAAGCAGGCAGCGTTGGTTTTTCTTGACGCCCAAAAGGCCTTTGATCATCAAAATTGGAAATTTATGATTGAACAACTACAAAATATGCAAATTTGGGAAAAATTTGGGAAAATTATAGCAGAAATCTATACCAAGCAATCAGCAAAGATAATTATGAATGATGACATAACAGACAAATTTAATATAACAAAAGGAGTCAGACAAGGCTGTCCACTTTCCCCCTTACTATATATTCTATCATTGGAAATCCTGTTGAAAAAAATTAGAGAAGACCAAGGAATTGAAGGTTTAAGGATCAATAGAGAAGAATACAAAGCTCAAGCCTTTGCTGATGACCTAGTGTTTTTGACAGAAAATCCTATGGAATCTATACCTAATTTGTTCCAAAAAAATAGAAGAATTTGGAGAAGTGGCCGGACTAAAAATCAATAAAAGTAAATCGAAGCTAATTGTAAAAAACCTTATGGAAATCCAAACAAAAGAATTGACAGATAATATACAAATCCAAACAACAACAACAACAACAAAAAATATTTAGGAATCTGGTTATCTACAAGAACATCAGCAATTAAAGAAAACAATTATGATAAATTACTAGAACAAACAAAGACTTAGAAAAATGGGAAAACTTACACATTTCATTCCTAGGAAGAATTTCGGCCATCAAAATGACTATATTACCTAAATTTTTATATTTGTTTCAGGTCACCCCAATTAAAATAGATAAACCGTTTTTTGAAAAGCTGAATAAAATAACATCTAAATTTATATGGCAAGGGAAAAGGCCACGAATAAAATTTAAGCTGCTTCAGGTTACAAAAGATAGAGGAGGAGCTGCACTCCCTGACTGGGAGGTATATTACCAAGCAGCAGTACTATCGTGGGTCAAAGATTGAATAGAATTAAAGGACTCTAGAATTTTAACAATTGAGGGACACGAACTCCAAACTGGCTGGCACTCCTTTATGTGGGATGAGAAATACAAAACACATTCATATTTTAAAAGACACACAATAAAAAACTCATTACTACAAATTTGGCTTAAAATTAAAAAACAACATTATATGAAGATACCAAATTGGCTAGCACCGGCAGAATCAATTAGGCACCCAAATTTAACAGATAGACAAAAATAATTAGATATAAAGATATAATTGACTGTCAAGGCAAATTAAAGACAAAACAACAATTGGAGACAGATTTACACAGAGAAATAGACTGGTGGACTTATACTCAAATACAATCCAAATACAGAGAACATATAAAAACATATGAAATTTATAATCAAAAACAAGAAATAGATAAAATTATATTAGATTCAGAAAATAAATTAATTAGTAGAATTTATAAATTTCTTCTACGCTGTAAATTGGAAGAAGAGACAGTCAAAGAAACGATGATTAAGTGGGCTCAAAACATCAAACACACAATACCTTTGGAAAAATGGGAAAAGTTCTGGCAGGTAAACCTAAATTTAACGAAAGCAACGGCGTACAAGGAAAACCAACTGAAAATGTTTTATCGGTGGCATATGTCTCCAACCAGATTGGCAAAAATACAACCTAAAAATAGCCCAATTTGTTGGAAGTGCAAAAAGGCACAAGGGACTTTCTATATTTATGGTGGATGTGCCCGGCAGCAAAGAAATTTTGGTCTAACATCAAAAAATGGTTGGAACAAATAACAAAAACACAAATTGAAAAAGAACCAGAAACATTTCTATTAGGAATCTTTAACAAATCATACCCTAAGGATATCAAATATCTCACAATTCACATATTAACTGCTGCAAGAATAACCTATGCAAAAAATTGGAAGCAAGAAAAAATACCAAGTGAAACAGAAGTAATAGGGAAATTTTTAGAATGCGCTGAAATGGATAGGTTAACCAAAGAATTACAAGAAAGAGAAGAATCAGACTATTATAAAATATGGAATAATTGGTATAATTCGTTAAAAATCAGAAATATACAAAAAATATAGGGGAAATATTACCGATTTAAATATATATATATAATAAAAAATGTTATTAGATTAAGGAGAGGTGAAGGAATATACCATAAGTATACTGGGGTAGTCCAGCGAGGCTGACGGGGGCAGGTCTTGAGAATGTTATCTGGGACGAGTTTGATCCTGTGACCCCAGATGACATGGACAGGATTCTGGGTAGACTGAATGCGACCACATGTTTGTTGGACCCGTGTCCCTCCTGGTTAGTACTGGCTTCCCGGGAGGTGACGCGAGGCTGGCTCCAGGGGATTATAAATGCTTCATTGGGTGAGGGTGCCTTCCCCGCCACCTTGAAGGAGGCAGTATTGGCTAATTATCGTCCAGTCTCCAACCTTTGCTTTGTTGCGAAGGTTGTTGAGAGTGTGGTTGCACGACAGCTTCCCCAGTACCTGGATGAAACGTCATATCTAGATCCGTTCCAGTCAGGTTTCAGGCCTGGGTACAGCACGGAAACGGCATTGGTCGCATTGGTTGATGATCTCTGGAGGGCTCGGGACAGGGGTTGCTCCTCTGTCTTGGTCCTGTTAGATCTCTCAGCGGCTTTTGATACCATCGACCATGGTATCATGCTGCACCGGTTGGAAGAGTTGGGGGTGGGAGGCACCGTACTAAGGTGGTTCTCCTCCTTTCTCTCCGACCGGTCGCAGTCTGTGTTGACAGGGGGGCAGAGGTCGACCCCGAGGCCCCTCATATGTGGGGTGCCGCAGGGATCAGTCCTCTCGCCCCTTTTGTTCAACATTTATGTAAAGCCGCTGGGCGAGATCATCCATGGTTTCGGGGTGAAGTACCATCAGTACGCTGATGACACCCAGCTGTACATCTCCACCCCGGACCACCCCAACGATGCCCTTGAAGTGATGTCCCGGTGCCTGGAGGCCGTACGGATCTGGATGGGGAGGAACAGGCTCAGGCTCAACCCATCCAAGACTGAGTGGCTGTGGTTTCCGATGTCCCGATATAGTCAGCTGGTGCCATCGCTGACTATTGGGGGTGAATCATTGGCCCCCATGGAAAGGGCTCGCAACTTGGGCGTCCTCCTGGATTCACGGCTGTCTCTAGAAGAGCACTTGACGGCCGTGACCGGGAGGATTTTTCATCAGGTTCGCCTGATCCGCCAGTTGCGTCCCTTTCTAGATCGGGACTCCCTACACACGGTTACTCATGCCCTCGTCACCTCTCGTCTGGACTATTGTAACGCTCTCTACATGGGGCTCCCCTTGAGGTGCACTCGGAGGCTCCAACTGGCGCAGAGTGCGGCCACGCGGGTGGTTATGGGAGCAACGTGGAGCTCCCATGTAACACCTCTCCTGCGCGAGCTGCACTAGCTCCTGGTGGTCTTCCGAGTGTGCTTCAAGGTTCTGGTTACCACCTTTAAAGTGCTCCATGGCTTAGGACCTGGTTATCTATGGGACCGCCTGCTACCACCAATAGCCTCCCACCGGCCAGTACGCTCCCATAGAGAGGGGCTCCTCTGGGTGCCGTCGGCCAAACAATGTCGACTGGTGGCCCCTAGGGGGAGAGCCTTCTCTGTGGGGGCACCTATGATCTGGAACGAACTCCCCCCGGAGATACGGAGGATCCTGGATCTTCCGTCGCGTGCTTAAAACGTTTTTATTTCATCAAGCTGGCCTGGCCTAAATCTTCTCCCTTTTAAAATTTTAAAATTTAAATTTTAAACACTAATTTTAATTTGTTTAATTATGGGATATTTTTAAAATTTAGCCAAATTGTTTAATCTGTTTTAATCTATTTTAAATTTTGTATCTCTGTGTTTTATCTTTTGGCTGTTCACCGCCCTGAGTCCTTCGGGAGAAGGGCGGTATAGAAATTTAATAAAATAAAATAAATAAAATAAATAAATAAGTAGAATTGTAGAACGTCACTCTGAAAAAATGCTTAAGAAGAAATTACACTCTTTTTGTGTATATGTTGTATAAATGTTTGTTGTGTATATGTTACATATGTCTTTTTTAATATTTATATTCAAGAAAAACTACTTAAAAAAAATAAAATAAATAAATCCAGTATAATAAATGCTGTCTTTAAATTAGAATGCACAATGGGCAAGATAACAATTTGTATGATATCCATGATCCTAAAGTAAAACATTTATAATGAAAATTTTTGGACATCCTTACATAGTTAATGTTTATAGAACATATATATTTAAGACTTGAAGAGAGCCTATCATATTTGCCTCTACATAAGTTTACAATCTTAATATCCTAGTCATTGTAAGATGAACCAAAATCTCTCTCTGAAGACTGAAAATTTGGTTGCACTTCTCAGTAAAGCTTCAGAGGTCTGTGACTGTGAAATAGAGAAAATTAAACCAAATTTAAAATTGTGTCTGAACAGATTGTGTTTGTGTTTAGAGTGAGAGAGAATATACAGCGGACCCTGGTTTATCATGCATAACCTTTTCCCCATTGGTTTTGTATATTTTCCCCATATAAATGTGGTGGGTGAGAGATCAGTATTCACATTTTATTTGGATGCCCAAGATGGCAAGTATAACATTATAGTTATGAATATACTTATATTATTTTCAAGCCATTTGTAAATTTACAAGGGAGCCAGAATATTCAGAATAGTAATTAAAACCCAAGGGATTCACTATGCTGCTAGGCCTGTTCCCTGCACATGTTTTATATTATATAATGCATATGGATTACTTTGTGATTCGCTATTATTCAGGAGGAAACCCTAGCCATGAAGAGGGTTTCAACATTTTGAAAGATTCTATTGTACAGTTGACCTTCCTTCAGCAAACAAATATGAATGGGCTATTATAGCATAGTTTGGCTTTTTTTCCAGCATAGTTTCTTAAAGGAAAATATTATTTGTTTTTCTTGTTTTGTTACAATAAACTAATTAATATTGTCATTATTTTATAATTTTAAATTTTAATGTTAATTTTATATGTTTTTATTAATAGGTTATATTTTATTGTACACCATCCAGAATCCTTCTTTGAAGGAGATGGGAGGTTTAGAAATATGAAATATAAACAAACAAACAATTATATATTGGTTGGCTTTGACTATTTTGATGCCAAGAATTATATTTTAACTTTATATAGCTAAATTAGTAGTGCCATAATTATTACTTTAGCCAATATTTGTGATATTATTCATAGACTTCAGTATTCTGGAAGTATCATGTGTCATTCTATCTGATCAGAATTTTTTTAAAAAGCAAGACAGCTAATACTTTCTTGTTGCCTGTCAAGATAACTATGATCACTGATTCTTTTAGGTCAAAATGGGACCACATTATTATAGCGACAGTTTTCTACAATTAATGAAATACTTTTATTCAAATTATTCATGATTATATTGAAGGGTGTAATTAATGTGCATCAGTGATAATGCAACACTGTATATTAATGCTTATTCACTTTCACTTGCTGATTATGTAGTCGAAATACTATTATCCTAAGACAAAAGAGAATAACAGCAGATTTGGAAAAAAAAATATTTATAGAATGTGTAATAGCACAAAAAATAAAATAAAATGTTTCAGAAGAGGTCAAGGGTGGGTGGAATTCTAAGGAGAAGCAGCCATCACTAAAATATTTTTCTGGCAGTGTCAATTCTAAATACAAGTAGATCCTGCCTTGGAGTAGCCTTTGAGTTCTGTAATCATTACCTAATAATAATTAACTTGCATGTATAACTACATTACTTTATTATATTTATATTGTGCAACTGTAATGCAACTCTTCCCAGAGTTTTGTGGCTGGCATAATTATGGACAAATCCATAGTGATGGAAATAGAAAAAACAATTTATACCTAATACTGAGCACCAGCATAGATCATCCAGTTCTTAATATTGACAATATTTAGCTATGATAAAATATACCAGATAATAATTTCACCTAGTGTAAATGCCAGTTGAGTTAGTTAAATATAATTATATGATAATATTGTCATTTGAAAGCAAAGACCAATTAGGTATTTATCATCCTTACAGTAAGGGAATTTAATTTTATGTTTCATGTGTATGAAGTATGTTCATAAAAACAGTTATTATATTAAAAAGTATCACTTACCACTTATCCAACTCTCTTTCCGTCTCCCTCCTTCCTCCCTCTCTATACACACACATACATATTTGATAGAATGATACATAACACACAAAATTATACACTATACTATACTATACTATACTATACTATACTATACTATACTATAGTATACTAAATATGGAGGCCTCTATATGGATAACTGTATATGTGTGGTTTTACATTTATATTTGCTATGTGAATTTCATTATTGTGAAACATTTCATTTTATTTTAAAGGGAAGTTTTATCTCTTGGGGCCAGTCTTCAATTTCTACAATATAAACAAAAGAACTATTCAGTCTTGTGATTACAATTCATGTAGCATTGTTAGCAGCAAACAATGACAGTCATTGTTTCCTCTGTTTTTATAATTAAAATGTATTTATCTTCTTTTTCCAGATTTATTAAATCAATGTTTGAAACAAAATACTTGACAATTATTTGATGTCAATCCCATACTTGCAGCAAAGACAAATATGCCACATCAAGCTAGCTTTGACATGCATATAGAATAAATTCTGTTTAGTACAACTTGAAATCACATTTGAATGGCAGTTGTATTAATCCTCAATCAGATAATGGAGTCCTGGAAAACTAATGCCATTTTTATTATGAGAAACTTCCAGAAGTTACAGTACTGTGTTGTGCTAAAGTAAAAAGAATTATACTTCAGGGTTTAATTATTTTTAATTAATTAATTAATTAATTATAATTTTCATTAATTTTAATTTCTAATTAAAATATATACAAATCTACAGCATTGTAAATACTTAAAATAAGCATTCTACTTTGTATTTCTGTATTATTAATAATATCCTGACAACATAGAATATTATTATGAATCAAAGAAAACAATATATATTTTAATTTTCATTAATACATTTGCCAGCTACAAAGAAGAAAAATTACTAATAGAAAATGAAATACATGATTCCAAAATACTTCTTCTTGAGGAATTCGAATGAACAAATAATTAAAGCACAATAGCAATCCAGAAATTTTACTTGAAAAGTGTAAAAATGACTGCTTAATTTGTTTGCCATTTGAATGACAGCTGCCAGCACCATCCCATTCTGTGCGTCTTCATAAATTTAGAGAATTACACATGTACCACCAAAGGTTATGACTGAATAATTGATGTGGTTAATGATACTGGGGAGCTATTAAGAGTTGCTTCTTTAGAATAATTTGAATGGAGATGATTAAATGCCACTTACTGCTTGGTATTTGGAGACATTCCTAAAGATTTAAAAGAGCAAAGTTGCTTGGCAGAGACACAGCTTCACCACGAGCATATGAAAATTATACACAGTTGTTACTACTGTTCATGCAACATCTTGCAATTGCTTTATGTATTCTTAATCCCAAATGGTACCATATGGCAATATTTTAGATATTTTAATTAAGTCACTCACCCAACCACAGCAATCCAACTATAATAAAATCCATCCTTCCTTCCTTCCTTCCTTCCTTCCTTCCTTCCTTCCTTCCTTCCTTCCTTCCTTCCTTCCTTCCTTCCTTTCCTCCCTTCCTTTCCCTTTCCTTCCTTTCCCTTCCCTTCCCTTTTTTTTCTTTCTTTCTCTCCCTCCCTCCCCCTTCCTTCCTTCCTTCCTTCCTTCCTTCCTTCCTTCCTTTCTTTTTCTGCCAATTGTGATAATTTTTTGCAGCTGATCTATTCAGTAGAATCGGCATTTCCAAGCTTATACTTGACAAATGGAGAAAGAGGTGGCAAGGAATTTCTTTGGGATAGCATTTATTATTAATCAGTCTAAAAGAAACTGTATGTAAAATATTTGTATTTCTTTGGAGTACAATGGATGCTTAGCCACATCTAAAAATACATACATGTAAACATAAATATACATTTGCAAAATATTCTTCATTAATGTTTACATCCTGGTTTTGTTTTCAACATATAATCTTAATACCAAATTATCAGATAATATTTTCTTCACTCATATGAATAAATAAAGCACTGCAATGGTTACTTAGCTCATTTATCTGCCACAGAAATTCATATTTTCCAAGCTGTTTGAAGTTATATCTAACAGCAGCTATTCATTAACAACCATATGTATTTCTGTAAGGCCAACCATCTATACTAGCCTATCTACAAAAAGTAGCTTTATTGTTACATAACAGATGGCCCATAAAACACACATCCGATAAGTCTGAATTATAAGTTGATTTCTATATTTATATTAGACAATGTAGTTATGTTCACCTATATAAATGAAAACAATATATTCCTGTATATTTTAAATAATTTTAAAAGGTAAAATTTGGTATTAGTTATTATAAGAAAAACAGATAATTTTGACCAATGCATTTACTTTACTTTACTTTACTTTACTTTACTTTACTTTACTTTACTTTACTTTACTTTACTTTACTTTACTTTACTTTACTTTACTTTACTTTGTTGATTAGCCCTTGGGCCATATCAAAGTGCAGAGTTCCAGACACAAATTATTACTAAAAATCTGATAAAACAGTTTAAAATGGAATTGGCTAAAATACTATTTAAAATGAAATTGGAATAAAATATGATTTAAACTGAAATTGGAATAAAATACAGTAATTTAATATATAGATAAATAAAATATGATACAATTATATTATGGTACTACCCCTATAATCTACCCCAATCAGTCCCACATATGCCAAGGCATTTTTACCAATGCATCTTATTATTTCTTTCCCAACAAGTTGTTTGAAAATTATGTGCCTTATTTTTGCAATTGTGTTTACTTTATGCTACATACAGTATATGCACATGCAGTACAACTGTAGCTTGTATGCACAATATGTTTAAGAAGCCACAGCCCTGATAACTTAATCAGATTTTGAGAAACTTCCTAAATTATGGGAGTGATGCAGCTAGCCTAACTTCAAGGGGCAGAATGTTCCATAAGATAGATACCATGGCAGAGAAAACCCACCTCTTAGGACCCACAAAATGTAAGTCACTGCCCAATGGAACTCCTAGAGCAGACATGTCAAACTCAAGTCCTGTGGGCCAGATCCGGCCCACAATGTGGTTAGATCTGGTCTGCAGGGCTACCCTGGAGACAGTGAGAGGCCAGCCCCCTCTACCTCAGCCCTGGCCCACCCCAGCCTGGCCAGGCACTCCCCCCGGGAGTGCAAATATGAGGCAGTGAGCATGCAGGGATTGGCGGCCTGGGTGAAAAGGGTGCTCACCAGGCTGCTGAGCCTGGTGGCTCAGCAGACTGATAGCATTGTGATTAACACCAGCTGTCTGCAATTACTGTAAGTTCAAATCTCACCAGGCTCAAGGTTGACTCAGCCTTCCATCCTTTCTAAGGTAGGTAAATTGAGGACCCAGTTTGTGGGGGCAATAAGCTGACTTTGTATAAATATACAAAAGTATGAAGGCTATTGCTTAACGCATTGTAAGCTGCCCTGAATCTCCAGAGAAGGGCGGCATATAAATCAAATTAAAAAAAAAAAAAGGAAGTGCTCAGAACACAGTCAGCCTGTGGGGCAAGACCCAGTCACTGGGACTGCCAGCCTCTGTGCGCTCACCACCTCCTGTGAGGACACCCAGAGGAATTGCCCAGCCAGGATAGGGTGGGCGGGGGCTGAGGTGTGAGGACTAGGCCTCGCTGTCTCCAGGGAGACTCCATGGGCCAGATCTAAGGCTGACCATGTTCCGTCCACCATGAAGTTGTAGTATAGTGGCTCAAAGAGCCCCAGCAGCAGTCACCAACGCCTAATGCCACCATGGCCTGCTCACCAGTCCAGTCTTGCACACCAGCCCCACAACACATGAGTACTTCCCTTTCAGTGGGATGGCCCCACCCCGCTCCCACATCCCGCTCCCCTGTGGGAATGTCATGGGCACTGGCAGTGCTGCCACTTTTTCTCTCTTTCCTCCTGGGCATGGAGAGATGGAGGTAAAAGGAGGGAGGGAGGAGATGGGAATGAGAAGGAAGGAAGCAGAAGGCAAGGAAGGAGGAGGAAGGGACAGAGGGAGGGAGGGATGGAGGGAAGGAAGGAAGGATTAGAATGAGAGACATGGAGAGTCTGAGGGAAGTCCTACCTTAGCACTTGGCCACCAACAGCCCTGCTCCCTTTAGCCATCCCCCTTCCCCCCCTTCTGGCCTCTCCTGTGGGCCTCCGATCCCATCACTGAGGATGCTTTGCTGTAGGTCTCCTTGCATGGAGAGGGAGTGGGCCTTTCTCTGACCATGCACTTTGGTGAGCACAGTAAGCACAGCAGCAGCAGCCTTGAGGAGGAGGTAAGCATTGCTGGGTGGGCCCTCAGGGAAGCAGCACTGGGCTGGACTGAGGGGTCCTGGGGCCCCAGGAACTTGAGGGCTGGGCTGGGATCTTATCCTCCATTTCCCAGGGCTCCAGGCTGCCCACACTGCTGTTTGTGGGTCCTCCCTGTGGCCTGAGAGGGATGGTGAGGCTCCTCTGGTGGACAAGACTTTGGCATCCACCCTCATCTCACCTTCCTCCACCATAATGCTGATGTGGCCCTCAATGAAATTGAGTTTGACACCCCTCCTCTAGAGTGTCTCCTCTGTCAGATTTAATGGGATGGGCTAACATAATCAGGCAAAGGAAATAGATAAATCAGCTTCCTGTGATGAAGGGCTTTAAAGATCAAAATTAGCACCTTGGATTGGACCCAAAAGCAGTTTGGCAACCAATCAGCTTGTGTAATAAAGGCAACATTGAAAATGAATATATTGCCGAGAACTTTATTTCTGTTCCAAGTGATACTATTAAAACTAGGGAAAGCATTTTTTTAAGAACTAAATAAATTTCTAAATTTATATGGCAAGGGAAAAAGCCTAGGATTAAATTAAAACTTTTACAAGACACAAAGGATAGAGGGGGACTGGCGCTACCAGAATATATCATCAAGCAGCGGGTTTAGTGTGGTTAAAGGATTGGATGGAGCTGAAAAATAACAGAGTGTTAACAATAGAAGGCCACGATTTGCAAGCAGGGTGGCATGCATTCCTATGGGATGAGAAATATAAATTGCATAAATACTTTTAAACACACTTGATCAGGAATGCATTGCTACAGATTTGAAAAAAAGCAAAACAAAAACATTACACAAGAATTCCAATGTGGCTATCACCAACAGAAGCATTGATATACCCAAATTTATTGGAGAAAAATAAGATAATTAGATATAAGGAATTGGTAAATGATCAGGGAGAGTTGAAAATGAAAAAAGAATTGGAACAAGTTATTGATAGAGTGATTGACTGGTGGACATTTGCACAAGTCCAATCTAAATTTGCAAGAGATAAAAAGATATATGAGGTGCGAAAGGAATCGCAACAGTTGGATAAAATTATACATGGAACAGAAATAAAATTAATTAGTAATATATACCAATATCTACTAAGGTATAAAATGGAAGAAGAGGTAGTTAAGGATACCATGATTAGATGGGCTAAAAATTTTGGCTACAATATAGAATTGGAGAAATGGGAAAAATTATGGGAGATAAATCCATAAATTAAACTGACTCTATCAACGGGATTCAAGGAAAACCAGTTAAAAATGTTCTACAGATGGCACTTTACACCAGTACGGCTTGCTAAAATGTCTTCTAACAATTCTCCAAATTCTTGGAAATGTAAAAAAGTCCCCAGAACATATTACCATCTCTGTTGGACACGTCCTAAAGTGAAAAAATATTGGGCTAAAACTAGAATGTGGATAGAAGAGATAATTGGCTATAATGTGGACTTGAAACCAGAGACGTTTTTACTGGAGATATTGAATAGAACCTACAATAAAGAAATTAGATATTTGATTTTGCATATAATTACAGCGGCAAGGATAGTCTACGCACAGTCCTGGAAAAGTGAAAAAACTCCAACAGAGGAAGAAACAATTAGGAAAATTCTGGACTGTGCAGAGATCGATAAATTAGCGAAAGAAATAAAAGAAAAAGAAGATACAGAATATTATCAAGTATGGAATAAGTGGTATGATTGGCTAAAAACTAGGGAAAGTAAAAGGGAATAAATTATGTGATAAATGTGTAAAATATTGTGTGAATAAATATTAGTGAATAAAACTAGAAATAAAGGGGCGATAAAGATAAAGACAATAAAGAATGAGAAAAATGGAGAATGTAGAAAATAGAAAGTAAGAGGAACGAAACTGATATGTAAAAAGACACATATATGGTGTATTGATGTTTTGTATGTTGTGTTGTGTTGTTGCTATAAAATCAATAACAAATATTTTAAAAAAATAAAGGCTCTTTGAGGAGTACACATAACTGCCCATACTATTGCATTCTGCACCAGTTTATGCTACTGGTTACTCGTGAAGAGTAGTGTTATGTAGAGAGCATTACAGTAGTTCAATCTAGAGATGACTAGGGTATGAGTGATTGTGAGAAGGGCACTTCTAGGAAGGGGTGCAACTGACACACAACACAACTACTCTTCAAACAGGAGTTGTGAGGATCCCAGATTGTGTATCAGGTCTGTCTAGGGCAATGCTAACCATCCAGCAGCAAAAATGGAATAGTCCTAGATTTAATAGATCTCAAAATCCAAAGCCACTCAATCTTGCCATTTGAAGTCCCATTGACGACCCTTACAGCTTCTAGCTGTTGGGATAAGGTGTTCACAGAATCACTTAATTCATGAATGGCAGTGATATACAGTTATGTATTATCAGCATACAGATAGATACAGATTAACAGAGTTGGAAGGAACCTTGCAGGTCATCTAGTCCAACCCCCTGCCCAAGCAGGAGACCCTACATCTGCCTCTACATAGGATTGAACTCCCAACCTCCTGATTGTGAGGCAGAGCTCCACATCTAGGCCACAGCTCCTTTCCTGATACTCCATCCTATGGCAACAGAAGAGCTAACCCCGGAGTCTCATGTAGAAGTTAAATAGGAGACTGGTGAACACCAAACTTTATTGCACCCCACATAACAGGGGCCAAGATTGGAAGGTCTCCTCCTCAATCACCAGCAACTGAAATTGACTCTAAAGAAAGGAGGTGAATCAGTACTGCTCCATGTTGCCCACCCTAAATCCTCTGAACTAATGCAAAAGAATATCATGGTAAATGATATTAAAAGTCGCCAAGAGATCAAATAGAGCAATGATCATTGCAAACCTCCATCCTGCCCATTCCAGAAATCATCCAAAAGTGCAACCAATGCCTTTTCTGTCCCATACCTGGGGATGAATCCTGACTGAAAAGGATCCAAATATTTCACTTTATCCCAAGGAAGACAATGGCAAAAGTGTTCTATTCTGGTAGGAAAACTACATGGAGATATCACCAAGTGTTAAATATAGCTTAGGAAGATGTTACCTTACATTTATCATGCAGGCATTAGATTGTCCACAACAAGGCAGCAAAATTCCAAATGTTTCCCAGATAATAAAAGTTGGAAACCTTTGTATTTAACTTATTCTTCCTTCTTTTCCTCCCCACAGTTATATTTAGGTAATGTCATCAGTGATTGTGCCTGCACATATTGTTTTCTTGCCTAACAGTTCTCCAAATCCTTATGGTTTATTGACAATTTTTAAAACTATTGAACACTCAAAACACCACAAACTAAACTTGTCTATACTAAGTGCTGGCATATGTGAGTGCTTTCCAAATGCACACAAGACTTTTCAAATGCTAGAGAGTTTTTGCAGAACCTCAGAACATTTTTCAAGCTCCAATTTGTTCTTGGTATGTACGATCAAATCATGAAGCATGATGGGTTTTGACAAAACCTGACTATTTAACAGTAAAGAAGAATTTCATTTAAAATTATCTATCTCATACTTAATTATTTTCCCTTTATCTGCTTTTCTCTATGCTAACCTGTCACAAACAATTCCAAAGTTGAAAAGTTCATTAATACTCTAGCTAGAACTACTAGAATTACTAAATTTTATCAATGGTCTGGCAGGTGACATTATCACGCTTACTTTGAAAACATCCAGAATTTCACTGCCACCACACCATATCACTCTTCGTAATATTCTAGTTGATTAATTAAAGGCTCCTGCTTTATTACTTGGTCCCAAGTCATTTGATGCATATGAAACAGATTAATCCATGCAGTCAATTTTATGAATTATGTTATCAACGATATGCATCACTGGTGAAATCTAATTTTTTTTACTACTGGTTCTATGGGTGTGGCTTGGTGGTGTGGTGTGGCTTGGTGGGCATGGCAGGGGAAGGATACTGCAAAATCTTCATTCCCTCCCCACTCTTGGGGGAAGGATATTGCAAAATCTCCATTCCCATCCCACACTGGGGCCAGCCAGAAGTGATATTACTACTTAAATTACTACTACTACTTAAAATTTCCACTACCAGTTCTCCAGAACCTGTCAGAACCTGCTGGATTTCACCCCTGATATGCATGCTTAATAAGGTTTTTCTCCAGGAAGTAACAATTAAGGGGGAAAGTGCTACTACAGGTAATCCTTGAGTTATGACAGTTCACTTAGTGACCATTTGAAGTTGCAACGTAGCGCCCCCCCCCCCAATTATTACAACACAATCACAAGATTACAAATGTTGAAGCACCATGGCGGTGGTTCACCCTTATGAACGATCGCAGAAGCACTGCAACATTCATACTGTCTATTCCCCAACCCTGCTGGGTCTTCATGGGCACTAGGCCTGTGGAGACTCACTTATCTTGCAATGATCTAGCAAGATGTCTCCTCTCCGCCATGGTTTCTTTGCCTGCTTTGTTTCTTTAGGCCTTTGATGAATTCACAGAGAACAGAGAGTTAAGTAACTCAAGATCAGTAGCACAAGATACTACAAATGGAGGGAAGGCTTCGGTGCTTCAGTGCCTAACCCTCCCGGACTCTATTCTTGCTGGCAAAGCCTTGCTGAAGTGCTTGCAAGGTGATGGAATGCTTTGAGGCAGCACGATTTTGCTATCCCAAAGCCTCCCATAGTCTTGCAAACAGTTTGGGCACTAAGACTGGAAGCTTCTGGGGGCCATGATCTTGCAGGACTTCAGGCATCCATCCACTTTTGCAGAGAATGTGTGCTGAAGTTGCTCAAGTTTGCAGCCCCCAGAAGCTTCCAGTCTCGGCACACAAACTCTTTGCAAGCCAATGGGACACTTTGTGCTGTCCCAAAGCCACCTGTCGGCATGCAAACATTTTGTGCATCAAGACTGGAAGCTTCTGGGGGCCATGATCTTGCACAGAAGAGACAGTTTGCTAGATCTTTGCAAGGTAAGTGACCCAGCATGGCAGGATGGAGGGGGGTGGAAGAGAAGGAAATTTCAGTTTTGGCTTATTTGCTATTTACTAACCAGTCCCATTGTTAGTGGATGATTGCATTCTTACATTTGGATAAGAAATTGTCTTAGAAATCAATGGTACAGAAAGTCATTGATTTTTACTTCTCTCTGAAGTTATATCTAATCTTATATAAATTGTTGCCATTTAAAGATATATCTGTGGCAGGTATTAGGGGAAATCCATGATATTTTTTTTTTACACTTGCCATTCTGCATGTGATCATCTGAAAAGAATCTTAATTACAGAATTATTCTATCTCAACTGTAGCATTGCTAGTGTTATCCAAAGTACCAGGTAGTTTAATTGCAATGAATATGAAAAAACCTATGCATATTAATGAAACATTTAATACTGTTTTCTCTCAGAGTAGGATTTCATTGACATCAGAACATTCAATTTTAAACAATATGTTTAAAGATCTCAAAGGTTCTGCCACAAACCACTAATGCCTGCCAAAATAAACAGAATATATTTAGAGCTATTAATTTATACTGTTCAAGCACTGATCTCAAATGGAATAACCATTTTTACATTATTTTTCTCTAAAAAAATAATATTCTTTTTCAATACAAAAACATTTCGTTTAAAAAGAATTATGGGTCGATTTTGAGTAATGCATATTTAAATAAAAATAATAAATAAACAGAATTTTAACATTTATTTGACACACAGTGGAAGGACCTATAAATGATTTTCATTTTAAAATAATTAGATACATAATTTCAACAGTTATGAATACAATTCATTATTTATCCTTTATTCTATTGTTATTTATTTTATTTATTTATTACATTTGTATCCCTCATTTCTCTGGGTGTTCAAGACACCATAAAGATTTTCGTCCTTCCATCGTAATAGCAAGAGTGGTGAACTATCAATTTTTCTGTGTCCATTAATTTCCATCTGCTCAACTTTATTCACCCCCAAAATGGTGGTTCCTCTTGGATTTACAACTACTTTTTAAACAACAGGTAAAGACTATGGATAAGTGTTTACTCAGCCTTAGTTGTGATACACAAACCTAGGTCTGAATGCATGGAGATGGTAACTGATACTGCAATGACTATGTTTTGGATTACTGCAACATAGTTCATCTAATTCCACTGACCTTTAAGCATGGTTGATTGTTTAGTGGTGTCCATCTATCATTGGTTAATCAACATTATATTCCATTTTTTTAATTGTTTACTTAAAAAAATTATAGGTCTAATCATCTTGAACAATGTAACTCTTTGTGGCTTAGAAAAAGTAACCAAAATAAAACTATAATGGACATTTACAATAATAATTACTAATCTGAACCTCCATCATATTCTTAATGTCTTCTGATGGGAACATACTCATTCTAGCTCCAAAGCTTTGAAAATAATGTTTTTAAAGCTTCTTAAGATTTCCTTCTACAATACATTATCTCAGGAATTTTTTTTTCCTGTTGAAAAAAGTAAGTCGGAGTATAGGCTGAAGGATGGTGGAATCAGTACTTTAATCAGTCAATCAGAATAGAACTGGAAGAGACCTTGGAGGTCTTCTAGTGCAACCTCTTACTCAAGCAGAAGACCCAGATAGGTGGCTGTCCAGTCTTTTCTTAAAAATCTTAAACCTGAAGCACCTATAACTTCTATCCCCGAACTGCCCCAGGCTATCCCACAGATTGCATACTTTAAAAAGTGAATTTCACAACTGCAAAACACCTGGTCAGTGGTTAGAAAAGCTTTGGAGGCTTTTCAAGGGAAGTATAAAAAAATAAGCTGACAAGAAGTATTCAAAATCAAAAGACTTTAAAATTGGAGACAATGTCTATCTATCCACCAAATACGTGCAATCTAGACAACCCTCCAAAAAACTAGGTCTAAAGTATGTTGGCCCTTTCCCCATAAAATAAATTATTAATCCTGTGACTGTTGAACTTGAATTACCAAAAACCTAGATAAACCTCGGTGACAGTTGAATCACCGGGGTAGTATTTGGCTTGAAACCTTGCAGGCATGCTGCTATCAAAAAGCTAGGGGAGAGGGAGAGGCAAAGGGAACCAATGGTATGGAGCTGTTATGGGAAATAGGGAGAGTGGATGACAAAGACCAGATAGACACGGAAACAGTGTCTCTTCCGTGACAGTGTGCCAGTCTTCAAAGACATGTACCTTGAGAATGGAATGTGCATTGCCCCACACATCCTGGCAATTCTCAAAACACCTATGCAGCTCTCCATTGCCTGAAGACGAACTGGTCAAGGGAGGATGGCTGAGTTGAGGGGGGAAAGTTTGTGCAGGAATCTTGGTTCTAGTCTGACTTAACTGCAGCCAGTAACATTTAGTAAAAGAATCTATCATTTCAGCTAACTTCTGAAGGCAAGCTTTTCACTGGTTATTTGTCCTCACGGTTAGGAAGTTTGTCTTTAATTCCAGATTACTTCCCCGCATTGATTAGCTTTCATCCATTGCTTCTTGTCCTGCCCTCTAGTGCTTTGGAAAATAAGTTGACTCCCTCTTCTTTGCAGTAGCCTTTCAAATACTGGAATACTGCTATCATGTCACCCCTAGTCCTTCTTTCCACTTCATCTTTTTTGTAATGTGGTGACTCAAACTGGATGCAATATTCTAGGTATGCTGGCTCATGTTTAAATGATCGTCAGCTAGGACTCCAAGATCCTCTCACAGTTATTGTTTTTGAGCCAGGTTTTGTCTAATATCTGCTTGTACCTTTGGTTTTTCTTGCCCAGGTGTAACTTTGTGTTTCTTCACACTAAGTTTCATGTTGTTGAATAGGGCCCATTGTTCACATCTGTCAAGTTCTTTATGAATTCTGAAGTTCCTTTTCCTAGGAAAAGCCAGAAGTTTCTTTTCCAATTCCTGCCATCTTAGTGTCACCTGCAAATTTGATCAGTTCCCCTTTTATTCCCTCATGTAGTACATGTTTGACAAACTAAATAAATAAATAAAATGAAATAAATAAAATGAAATAAATCGAAATCATTTATGAAGATATTGAAGCGTACTGAACCTTGTGGTACGCCATGCTTACTTCCCTCCATATAGATGTAGTACCATTAAGGACTACTCGTTGAGTACAGAAAAAAATTAAAAAGTTGAAAAAAGATTTTTTTAAAATGAAAAAAAAATAAAATTTAAAATAATAAATTATGAAATAATATGCACTTCCTTTTTGTTGGAAATCGCAGGCTGTTTTCTAGGAGATGCTTTGCCCTTAACACCCTACTTCTTGCTTTGAAACTTTATTCCTTTCCTCCCTGTCCACAAGTGTCTTGTATTTATTCCAACCCACCCACCCCTGCTTTCTTGCCCTTTAGTTTGACTGCTGCTCAATTGCCTCTGTTTGTACCACACTGTCTGCACTCAGGTGTTGGGCTGGGTTGCTGGGCTGCCTCTCTATCTCTCATCTGTCTCTCTTTCTCTCAGATAAGTCACCTCAGATGAGTCACCACCTATCAGTTGGGACACTGTGCTGCCTGTCAGCTGGGCCATCTATCAGATGGGCCACCTATCAGATAGGCCACTTCTCAATTGGGCTACCTCTCAGCTGGGCCACTTCTTACCTCTTTGTTCTAGGAATTCAAGTTATCTTTTTGTTCTCTCCTGTAGCTAATCTTGATGTTATTTATTTATTATTTATTTAATTTTTTATACCACCCTTCTCCCGAAGGACTCAGGGCGGTGAACAGTCAAAATAAACATATATATAAAAATGTGAATAGAAGCAATAAATAATAATTAAGTCAATTTGGCTTATCAGTTAAGTTAAGATCTTCAGAATAAAATTTACACAATTAGGAAAAGGAAAGAAAAAATTAATTATGCCAGCCCGGCTTGGTGAAAGAGGAAGGTCTTAAGTGCCCGACGGAAAGTACGAAGATCTGGGATTATTCTTATCCCTGGGGGTATCCTGTTCCAAAGGATAGGTGCCCCCACAGAGAAGGCTCTCCCCCTGGAAACCACCAGTCGACATTGCTTTAGTGATGGTACCCTGAGGAGGCCCACCCTGTGGGAGCGTACTGGTTGGTGGGAGGTTATAGGTTGCAGAAGGTGGTCTCATAGGTACCCAGGTCCTAAGCCATGGAGCACTTTAAAGGTAAGAACCAACACCTTGAAGTGCACTCGGAAGGCCACTGGGAGTCAGTGCAGCTCGCGTAGGAGAGGTGTTGCATGTGAGTGCCATGTCGCTCCCAATATCACCCGTGCGTGTGGACCAGTTGGAGCTTCCGCGTGCACCTCAAGGGGAGCCCCATGTAGAGAGCATTACAGCAGTCCAGTTGAGAAGTGACGAGGGCATGAGTGACTGTGCATAAGGAGTCCCGATCCAGAAAGGGTCACAACTGGTGAATCAGGTGAACCTGATAGAAAGCTCTCCTGGCCACAGCCGTCATATGTTCTTCTAAAGACAGCCGGGTATCCAGGAGGACACCTAAGTTGCAATCCCTCTCCGTGGGGGCCAATGTCTCGCCCCCAATAGTCAATGATGGTGTCAGCTGGCTATATTGGAACGCCGGCAGCCACAGCCACTCGGTCTTGGAAGGGTTGAGTCGGAGCCTGCTTCTCCCCATCCAGATCCGCACGGCCTCAAGGCACTGGGACATCAATGCAAGGGCATCACTGGGGTGGTCTGGGATGGAGATGTACAGCTGAGTATCATCAGCATAAAGATGGCACTGCACCCCAAAACTACGGCTAATCTCACCCAGCGGCTTCACATAAATGTTGAACAGAAGAGGTGAAAGGACCGACCCCTGCGGCACCCCACAAGTAAGGTGTCTTGAAGTCGACCTCTGCCCTCCTGCCAACACAGACTGCGACCAGTCAGAGAGATAGGAGGAGAACTACTGTAGAACAGTGCCTCCCACTCCAGTCGGCGCAGCAAGATACCATGGTCGATAGTATCAAAAGCCGCTGAGAAATCTAATAGAACCAGGATAGAGGAGCAGCCCCTATCACGAGCTCTCCAGAGATCATCAACCAATGCGACCAATGCCATTTCAGTGCTGTAACCAGGCCTGAAGCCGGACTGGAACAGATCTAGATAGACAGTTTCATCCAGGTACTGCGGGAGTTGCTGTGCCACCACACTCTCAACAACCTTAGCCACAAAGCGAAGGTTGGAGACAGGACGGTAGTTTGCTAGAACAGCTGGGTCCAGAGAAGGCTTCTTGAGGAGGGGCCTCACCACCGCCTCTTTCAAGGCAGAAGGCAAGAAACCCTCACTCAGAGAAGCGTTTATAATCCTCTGGAACCAGCCTCGTGTAACCTCTCGGGAAGCCAGTACCAACCAGGAGGGACACGGGTCCAATAAACATGTGGTCACATTCAACTTTCCCAGTAACCTGTCCATGTCTTCAGGGGTCACAGGATCAAACTCATCCCAAATAATATCCTCAAGACCCGCCTCCATCACTCCATCTGAACCTACCCAGTCAGAGTCCAAGCCTTCCCGAATTTGAGCGATTTTATCGTGCAGATATTGTGCAAAATCCTCAGCTCAACCTTGTAAGGGGTCTTCCCGTGCTCCCAGGTGGAGGAGGGAGCGAGTCACCCTAAACAAGACGGCTGGGCGATTATCTGCCGATGCAATAATAGTGGAAAAATAGTTATATTTTGCCGCTGCTATCGCCACTAAGTAGGTCTTAATATAGGACCTCACCAGTGTTCAGTCAGATTCGGAATGACTGGCTCTCCAACTACTCTCCAGGCGTCTTTTCCGGCGCTTCATTTTCCTCAGCTCCTCAGAAAACCAAGGAGCTGGGCGACTTCGACACCAGGTCAGAGGCCGCAAAGGCACAACCCGATCCAAAGCACCAGCGGCCATCCTATCCCAGGTTGCCGCCAGGTCTTCAATCGAGTTGTGAGCTAGAGTCTCAGGAAATGGCCCAAGCTCCATCTGGAATCTATCAGGATCCATCAGGCGCCTAGGGCGGAACCACTTAATCGGTTCCGCCTCCCTGCGGTGGGTTGTAGCAGACAGAAAGTCAAGCCTAAGGAGAGAATGGTCTGACCATGACAAGGGTTTGATGACTATATCCCCTATATCTAGACCATTCAACCACTGGTCAGATACAAAAATCAAGTCCAGAGTGTGTCCTCCTGTGTGAGTAGGGCCATGAACTAATTGGGTCAGGTCTATGGCCGTCATGGAAGCCATGAACTCCCGAGCTGCCTCAGATGTTTCACCGATGGACAGCAGATTGAAATCTCCCATGACAAGAAGCCTAGGAATCTCAACTGCCACCCCGGCTATTACATTGAGGAGCTCAGGCAGGGCTGCTGCTACATGGCAGGGAGCCAAGTACACGATCAGCAGGCCCATCTGTAACCCATGACCCCACTTCACGAGGAGGGACTCACATCCGGCTGTCTGAGGAACAGTGGCTTCCCTAGGATCAAGACTCTCCTTTATAATAACCGCCACCCTTCCACCCCTACCCTGAGCCCTTGGCTGATGTGTGGAAACCTGGTGGGCACATCTCTACAAGGGGGACCCCCCCTTCATGGCCCAACCAGGTCTCTGTAATACCCGCCAGGTCCGCTCTCCCCTCCTGAATTAGTTCATAAATGAGGGGGGCTTTGTTGGCTTTGTTGCCATCTATTAATACAGTATTGAAAGATAGTACAAGGTAGTCCATAAAAATCCCCAAAATATTTAAAAGTATTTAAAAATTTAAAAATATTGTAAAAAAAATATTGCAGTCTCTGACTATTTGTAATCCACAAAATAAGGTAGAATTATAATTGCAGTTCAGGGCAATAAAAGTTTACCATCTAGGTAATAAAAATGTATGATCCAGCAGTAAAACTTTACAATGGTTGCAAACAACTTGGGAACCAGAAGAGACTTAAAAAAACCCTTTTTATTTTCTACTTGTTTGGTTTTTAGAACTTTTGCCTTTCATTTTGAAGCAATTCATTTTGAGTTCCCAGACTTCTTTTACCATTCTGTGTCTGTTCACTGCCCTGAGTCCTTCGGGAGTAGGGCGGTATATAAATTTAATAAAAACAAAAAACAAAAAGAAAAAACAAACTTCTTTTACCAACCTGATTCTAGAAAATCTGGTTGTTCAAAGATAATGAAAACTAAGGATAACTGAAGAAAGAGAGCTATTGCTTAAGAATTTAACTCTTTGTGTTGAGACTGCAATTCCCTGTTACTCACCAAACTGTTTTATTAAAGAAACTAGCAGACTGATAGAAAACTGAAATAGAATTCAATTTTCTAGGTATGCCGGTACACGATGGACTTCTTATCCTCCTTATTGGAAGTCTATTGATATCAACATGAACATTTGCATAAGACTAGAATCACTCTTCCATTCAAAAATTATCAGGCAGAGTAATAATTTTTGAAATATTTCATTAGAATAAAGAGGAAAGTTTGTGCGGACTTCTGGTGGTGACATCAGAGCAGCATGGGTGACGGTGCGATTTATAGCTCCCGAAAACCCAATTAATTCCTGAAAAGGAGCCTTGAAAAGGAGAAGACATCAGTGTAACAGAAGTAGCGGAAGAAGTTACCAACAAAGGAGATACAAAGTAACAAACTGAAATATTTGGAATCGAGTTAAGGATTTATCGCAGGAAAAAAAAAAGAGAGTAAATACAGCATGAGAAGGAAGAAACATTGAAGGTATATATAAACTTTGGATTTAAAAATTAAAGAAGTTCTTTCCTTTAATTGGTGGATTGAGGAGGAGATAATTTGGAAAGAAATTTACAGATAGAAGTGTGGAAAATTGTGGACTTATAAACATTAAGAAGAAAATAAAGTGTAGTGGCAAGAGGGGAAAAAAAAGAAAAGATACAGAAGAAAACAAACTACAAAGAGAGAATCTGGGAAGATTTAGAGATTGTGCGGTGGAATAGAAAGTGACTAAGCCTGAACTGTGTGATAGAAAGAATCTGATGCAATAAGGACTGGAGAGAAGAAAATCAGAAAAGAACTAAAAAAAGGAAAAGTTTGGTTGGAATTTAATATATTTACAGAAATTGTAATCTGAGGGGGGAGGAACTGTGTTTGTTGATAACTTTTTAAAAGGGGGAGGTTATAGAATAAGAAACAATCAATGTTAAAGACTGTTTGGATAGGTGTTGAAGGAACTAAAGGGAAAGATATACTTTGACTATTTGGTATTTTACAATAATTATAGTGAAAATATTTGAAAAATAATAAATACTTAATTAATTAATTAATCTGATTAGGGGAAAAAAGGGGGAACAATTGTTAAAGAGCAATTGAATGGTAAAACCTGATTTGAGTGGTGGTGAATAAATAAAGGGATTGATATATAAGAACTAGTGGTAAAAGATAAATATAGAATATTGATTAAGAAAATTGTGGTTACAAATTGAGAACAAAAGGAAGGAAAACAAAAAAAGGGGAGAGGGGAATATAGACAAATATACATTTATATATACATACATACATATAGATATACCTAGATAAACATATATAAATACAATTGAGATATATATATTGAATACTACTAGTAATCAAAAGTAAATAAGAGTGATATTAGTTAAATTAAGTTTGCAAGAAATTAAACAATTAAATCAGAAAGTAGTAAACATAGAAGAACATTTTAAATCAAATAGAATACTTTACTTTTATGATACTGTGGAAGAACTTTACTAGAAACTTAACAATGTCAACCACAGCAACAGTAACCAAAACCGGAAAAAAGCCTATCTCTAACCCAACATCCATAGCTTTTCCTACAATTCAATGGTCAATTGAAAATATGTTAGGGAAGGAAAAAGATAAAATAGAGCCGACAATGAATAGTATGCAAAATATGCTCCAAATGATCCAAGAGACATGGATGAAGTCACAAGAAAGAATGGCAGATAATCAAGAAGAGGCCAGAAAACACCATCAAGAAATCAAAAATAAGATAGGAGAAGTAAAGGAAAATTTAAAAATATGAAGGAAAAGATGGAAAATATACAACAATCGTGGAAAATGAGCAAAAAGTTAAAAAAATAGAAACCAAGGTAGACCAATTAGACCTTAAGCTAGAAATGGCAGAGCAGAAAGTATTACAATCCAATAAGGAATTGTCGGACTCAATCATATTCCTGGAAATGGAGAAAGCCTCATATTTCCTACGTTTTCAGAATGTCATGGAAGAGAAAGAGGAAGATCTGGGGGGAAAAATGGTCGAAATAATAGCAGAGTTAACACAGAGAAATAAGTCGGAGATAAAAGACACCATAGATGAAATTTCCAAGTGCACAACAATTACATAAAAAGACATCGTTTAACAAGAGAAGTGCACATAAGATTTACCCAAAAAAAAACAATAAGAGATGAAATCTTCAAAAAATCAAGAGAAGAGACTGTAACATATAAAGGGAAAGAGATTATAATTCTAAAACAAATCCCATGTAGAATTCGAGAGCAAAGGCAACAGTATCAATTTCTAACATCACACCTTATAGAATACAAAGTGATGTTCAGATGGATTATCCCCGAAGGTATTCTCATCACATGGCAGGATAGGAAATTTAAGGTGGATTCGATAGAAAAAGCTCAAGAATTCTACAAAAACTACCTTGAAGAAAAACAAGAAAGTAAAGATGAATCAAAGAGTAAAAGTCAAGAAGATGATCAACAAGAGGAGCTGGAAAGAGAGAGAGAGAGATAAGAAAAACTCAAGAAAAAGAACAAGAAGAAAGATAAGGAGCAAGAGGAAGAGTAAAAAGGGAGACAAGAAACACCAAGAAACAAATACAGCAGGAGATGGAAGAGACATTATCTTTATTCTCCGTGAATATTAATGGTCTAAATGCACAGAAAAAGAGAATACAAACATTTACAAAATTAAAAAAAATTAGAAATAGATGTGATTTGCCTGCAAGAGGTACATATAAAAAAAGATTCCAAAAATTATTAGAAAATAAGAAATTAGGAAGATTACACGTATCATTATCACAACAGAAAAGAAGAGGAATTGCAGTGTATGTAAAAGAGATTAGTCTATACAGATGATGAGGGTAGAACTTTGATGATAAAATTAGATACAGAACATAAACAAATGTTATTAGTAGTGGTATATGCTCCAAACAAAAATCAACAGGAATATTTCAAAAAATTATATAACAGAATAATAGAACAAGGACTAGAAAACGTATGTATAGTACTATAGATTACTATAGTAACAAGAAAAATAAAAAAAGAAGGAAATATTACCTAAAGAATTCTTCAATATGATATCAGAATTAAGCTTAAGAGACGCATGGAGAGAAATTTATAAAGAAGAAAAGCAATATACATATTATTCTCACCCGCATCAATCATGGTCCAGGATTGATATGGCCTGGATGACAGCACAATTACAATCAGAGTTAGAAAAAATAGAAATAGGAATAAATGAATGGGCTGATCATAACCTGATAATTATCTATTGGAAAGGACAAAAAAGATACAAAAGATGGATGCTAAATCAAAACATATGTAAAGAGAAAGAATATAAGCTATTGTTGGAAAAAGAGCTAAAGATTTTCCTAAGTGTAAATAAAAAAGAAGACACGATGATTCAAAACCTTTGGGATACATTAAAAGCATATATTAAAGAGGTGATGATTGCATATATGGCAAAGAAAAGGAGAGAGAAAAGGTCTCAGCAAGAAAAACTTCAGGAAGAACTTAAAAAATTAGAAGAAGACCTACAGAAAGATCCCCAAAATAAAAAAGTAAAAGAGGAACGGCGAATAATTAAACATAAACTAAATTTAATAACCCAAGAAGAAGTGGCATTGGAAATAAAGATGGAAAAACAAAATTATTTTGAGCACGCTAACAAGGTGAGCAGATGGTTAGTTTATAAGCTAAAAAAGGAAAGAGACAAAAGAAAGATGAAGAAGGGAAAATCCAATATAAAAAGGAAGATAAGAAATGAAAGAGGAAAGTTTGTGCAATATACCATATTCAAGATTTTTATGACCTTCAATAAAGATCAATAAAGACTACTAGGATCAGGAGAAGGAATTGATTGCTCAGACAATCATAAATGTAATGACCTTGCCTGATTTCACAGTTCATTCATGTCTCTTGATCACAGCAGGAAAAAAATAATCCTTTCAATCTGCAGTCTCATTGAGTAGCAGGCATACAAACTGTCAAATATTTTGAAAGTACATAAATCTTCCTTTTGCTGTTCTTTTCTCTCAACACAAAAGACAAAAATCATATTATACAGATTTTAAAATTTGCATTTATATATTAAGACAGGTATTGTCAGAGATTATCAGAAGAAATTATCTGTAATTTATTTATTTTTCTTGTTCTCTCTAATTTTCTACCAATATTATTCCATGACAGAATTCCCAATTTTATCAATTTGCTTGCAATTTTTTTTGCCTTTTAAGTATTTTTCTTTGATGTTTAGATTACTTCTCTGCAGCAAACTTCTACATGAACCTAGTAATAAATTAGCTTCCTGAAATGAGATAAGATTCCTGAACTAGGATAGGGCGGCCGCTGGAGCTCTGGATCGAGTCGTGCCTTTGCGGCCTCTGACCCGGCGCCGATCTCGCCTGGCTCCTTGGTTCACTGAGGAGCTGAGGGAGATGAAGCACCGGAAAAGATGCCTAGAGAGCAGTTGGAGGACTAGTCTTTCTGAATCGGACCGGACACTGGTAAGATCTCATATTAGGAATTACCTAATAGCGATAAAAGCAGCAAAATGTACTCATTTTGCTGCTCTTATTTCGTCATCAGATAATCACCCGGCCGCCCTGTTTAGGGTGACCTGCTCCCTGCTCCACCAGGAAGCGCGGGAGGACCCCTTGGAGGGAAGAGCCGAGGATTTTGTTCAGTATCTGCATGACAAAATCACTCAGATTTGGGAAGGTCTGGACTCTGACTGGGTAGATCCAGCGAGGGTGACGGAGGCAGGTCTTGAGACTGTTATCTGGGATGAGTTTGATCCTGTGACCCCAGATGACATGGACAGGATTCTGGGTAGATTGAACGCATGTTTGTTGGACCCGTGTCCCTCCTGGTTAGTGCTGGCTTCCCGGGAGGTGACGCGAGGCTGGCTCCAGGGGATTATAAATGCTTCATTGGGTGAGGGTGTCTTCCCCGCCGCCCTTAAGGAGGCAGTGGTGAGGCCCCTCCTCAAGAAGCCTTCCCTGGACCCGGCAATATTGTCTAATTATCGTCCAGTCTCCAACCTTCGTTTTGTAGTGAAGGTTGTTGAGAGTGTGGTTGCGGGACAGCTTCCCCGGTTCCTGGATGAAGCGTCGTATCTGGATCCATTCCAGTCGGGTTTCAGGCCTGGGTACAGCATGGAAACAGCATTGGTCGCGTTGGTTGATGATCTCTGGAGGGCTCGGGACAGGGGTTGCTCCTGGTCCTGGTCCTGTTAGATCTCTCAGCGGCTTTGGATACCATCGACCATGGTATCATGCTGCACCGGTTGGAAGAGTTGGGGGTGGGAGGCACCGTACTAAGGTGGTTCTCCTCCTTTCTCTCTGACCGGTCGCAGTCTGTGTTGACAGGGGGGCAGAGGTCAACCCCGAGGCCCCTTATATGTGGGGTGCCACAGGGATCGGTCCTCTCGCCCCTTTTATTCAACATTTATGTAAAGCCGCTGGGTGAGATCATCCATGGTTTCGGGGTAAAGTACCATCAGTACGCTGACGACACCCAGCTGTACATCTCCACCCAGGACCACCCCAACGATGCCCTTGAAGTGATGTCCCAGTGCCTGGAGGCCATATGGATCTGGATGGGGAGGAACAGGCTCAGGCTCAACCCATCCAAGACCGAGTGGCTGTGGTTTCTGACATCCCGATATAGTCAGCTGGTGCCATCGCTGACTATTGGGGGCGAACCATTGGCCCCCACGGATAGGGCTCGCAACTTGGGCATCCTCCTGGATTCACAGCTGTCTTTAGAAGAGCATTTGACGGCCGTGACCGGGAGGATTTTTCATCAGGTTCGCCTGATTCGCCAGTTGCGTCCCTTTCTAGATCGGGACTCCCTACGCACAGTCACTCATGCCCTCGTTACCTCTCGGCTGGACTATTGCAACGCTCTCTACATGGGGCTCCCCTTGAGGTGCACTCGGAGGCTCCAACTGGCTCAGAGTGCGGCCGCGCGGGTGGTTATGGGAGCAACGTGGAGTTCTCATGTAACACCTCTCCTGCGCGAGCTGCACTGGCTCCCGGTGGTCTTCTGGGTGCGCTTCAAGGTTCTGGTTATCACCTTTAAAGCGCTCCATGGCTTAGGACCTGGTTATTTACGGGACCGCCTGCTACCACCAATAGCCTCCCACCGGCCAATACGCTCCCATAGAGAGGGGCTCCTCCAGGTGCCGTCGGCCAAACAATGTCGGCTGTTGGCCCCTCGGGGGAGAGCCTTCTCTGTGGGGGCACCTACGATCTGGAACAAGCTCCCCCCAGAGATACGGAGGATCCCGGATCTGTGCACCTTCCGCCGCGCGCTTAAGACTCATCTATTTCATCAAGCCGGCCTGGCCTAAATCTTCCCCCGTTTACATGTGGCAATTTTAAATTTGTTTTAATTATAGGGTTATGGGTAAGGCGTTTTAAATTGGGGAGCCATTTTGGATTTAATTTTCTTTTAACTGTATTTTAATGTTTATATTATATGTTTTTTAATCTTGGCTGTTCACCACCCCGAGTCATTCGGGAGAGGGGGCGGTATAAAAATTTAATAAATAAATAAATAAACTGAGATAAGGGCTACACATCAATTTTCTTTCTTTTTTTCTGAAGTGACCGCAGTCAAAGCAGACTTCTTTGGATTTGATTTGTACTGCCTGAATACTAAATATAACAATGATTATATAGCATGTTTTGAAATGATGTTTACTTTATCTAATTTTACTTAACTGATGGTTTACAGTGTCTGGAATTTAAAATATTTTTTTTCTATGGCTGTCTCCTTTGGTTTATTATATTCATTCTTTTAATTGATGTAACTTGGGAAATTGTATTATCTAGAAATACATGTTCAGAATAAAATGAATAATAAATATTTGCATAAAATTATATTGCTATATAATTAACAACAGTGGGAGAGTTAAAATAAATAGAAGTTTTGTAGATCATTCAGATACTTTAAACATTCGTTGTCTTGAAAACGAAAGTCTTGCTTGCAATAATATGTTTATCACTGTACTTTTCTTGCATCTATTGGATAGTTCAGTATAAAATTCACAAAGTAATTTGGACTTTTATTGAGGGATCAGCAAACAGCATTTCATCTGGGCCTTTAATGTTTAATCAATATAGTCTCCCATTAGCTGCTCTTTTATCTTGTTTATTAATCTCTCTTCTGTTCACTTTTTTCTTATGAAAAGACTGCACATTTACTTCTAATGGTTTTTTATGAGCCACAGGATCAACAGTGAAATAAAAAAGCCCTCTGAAGTGTTTTTCATATGAATGATTTTTCTTTTCTTTTCTTTTCTTTTCTTTTCTTTCTTTTTTCATATTATAATAAGCTATGGATCCAACAACAAAAAGAAAACAAAAGGTAGCATAAATAGATTTCAATATCCCTCTTGGCAGATATACATACAGTTCTAATCAAACTATTATCTCTAATTTCATTACAATTCCCTTCTTTCTATGAACTATTTTTTCTAATAATTAAACCATGAATTACAAAATTATCTTCTATCTCACACAAAAAATCCAAAAAGTCACTGAAGAATTTCCAGGAATTGTCTTTTTCTAATCAAAAAAATCAATTGTTCTATTTCAGTATTTTATGTCAATTTCACCAACCATTCCTCCATAATAGGTAAAGTTGAATCTCTCCATCTTTGTGCATATAGCATTCTAGCCTCCATAATAATGTACTGAAATAATCTCCCATTGCTTTTTCTATATATTTATCAATTCTAAAAGGAAAAGTTCTGGAATATTAAGCTCTACAATTCTCTGTATCAATGTTTGTATTTGAATTCAATATTTATTTTTTACATGTTCATAAAATGACCCTTCAAGTTGTTTAAATTTCCAACATACAAATTTGTTGGAAATTTTATACAGTATAAAATTATACTTTATAATTTCTATATACCAATAATACATCATTTTCTAAAATTTTTCTTTAAAACCATAGCATTTTATACAGTTTATGCATTTTATACTTTTAAGCACATAGTTTCCCATTGATTCATCTGTATATTATCACCAAAATTCTTACATTTTCATATATTTTAACCTATTCTTCCACTGTTTCAAATTTCCATAAACATTTTTATATTTTAACAATTACATGTTGATCATTCTCAAATTCCATCTTACTTTAATCCACAACATAAATTTTTAATCCATTTTAAATCTTTTTGATAATAAATGGGGAAACCATAGAGAACTGCCATATTTTTTGGTGTATAAGACACTCTGGACCATAAGACGCACCTAGCTTTTGGGGAGGAAAATAAGAAAAAAAATCTGCCTCTACCTCCCATCATCCACTGGTATTCATCTGGTTAGCGTCCTTGCAGCAAACAGCAAACAGCCTGGTCAGCTTCAGCAGGTTATTGCAGCCTGATTTAGCATGAACAGCTGATTAGCGGTTGTATCGGCTTTCCAGACTACCACCGATCAGCTGTTCCAGGCTGCAGGGATTGCCGCTGCCTATCACCACCTCCATACGCCCTGTTTTTGGCCTCCACGCACCCCATTTTTGCCCTCCGTGTGGCCCAATTTCAGCATCCGAACGCCTCATTTTCGGACCATTCCAGGAAGCAGGGATTGCCGCTACCACCGATCGCCACCACCAATCGCTGTTGCCACCGATTTCTGGCTAAAGTGATGGCGAGTGGTGGCAAGTGGCAGTGATCCCCGCCACCTGGAATGGGCTTAAAGTGGGATGTGCAGAGCCTTGAAAATGGGGCATGGAGAGGCTGAAAATGGGGCACAAGGAGGGCAAAAATGGGGTCCATGGAAGTCAAAAATGGTCAAAGGGCGGGAGCGGCAGGTGGACGGGGCTTCAGCAACATTCACTCTATAAGATGCACAGACATTTTCACCCACTTTTTGGGGGAGGAGAGTGTGTCTTATAGTGTGAAAAATACGGTATATGTTTCTGCCATTGGTTGCTCTCTTGATTTAATTCTACATTATCATTGATGATTTTCCAATGATTCCTAGTACATTAATCATTTGCAGTTACCTTCAGTTTGTCATGATAAAATGCTTCTAATGCTGAGATCCATATAAATGTTTTGGGGCAGATACTAGTTTTATATCTATTCCATGTTCTCAATATGGCATGCCTAATAAAATGATGTTTTAAATCAAAATTAATGTTAACCTTATCATAACATAATTATCCAAAAATTATGCTATCCAAAAATCATGACATGCTCTTCTAACATTTCTCAGAAACACCTATTTTTTCATCCAGAAAGAAAACAACCAAGCTGAGTGACCCAGTTCACTCCTGGGCTATAAATATTCTCTGCCATTGATAATTTCAAAATATTGTTTTAAAAGCTCTACTGACAAATTTACAGTTTCTGGAAAAGCAAGTGATGTTTGTAATATGAAATGAGTTGAAATAGTTAGAAGTCGTTCCTTTCTTTTTAATGGCAATTCAGATGCTGTATATGAAATAAAAGTATTCTGAACCAAATCAAATACTTCTATTAGAGTGGGAAAATATTCCTTCAGTTTGGCATGCAAATCAGACAGGTGTTGTATTATCAAGGCTTTGACATTTTTATTGATGGAAATGTCATTTGTTAATTTAAAAAAAAAAACAGATAGTGAAAAAAAAATTATATTAAGTACAAGATTGGTTTTAGAAACACACTAATTCCAAAATGTGGGTTTTACTTGAACTGCATCTATTTTATATTAAAGTTTGAATCTAGCTTCATGTATACTTTGCAATAAAACATGAATATTATTCATATAAGAATAGCCAAGTATGCCATGCCAGTTTATGTATTCAACATTTGTCACTTAATTCTGTGCCAATTGAAAAGAATATTCCAATTTAAATAGGAGTATATTTTCTTGAACTTTATAGAACTGAAGTAGCTGTTTTCAACAAGAGTTTTCTTAACTTTGGTATGCTGTAGCCTGTGTTATCCCTTTTTCTTCACACAATAATTTTACTTTTATAAAATTTTATTTTCAGCTGCATTGTTAAATACAACCTTCAATTCTTGTGGCATGTATTTCACTGGAAGATAAAGATAGCAGTGGTTATGCCTCATATGTGGATCTGTTTTTTTATGTGGCCCACAGCACTTAACATGAGCAAAGCTGCTGCTCCATTGGTTAATATACTGCAATACAAATGCCAAGATATTTTATATTCTTTCATAAATGAATTAATCAGACTAAATATTTCTGTTCCCATAGTTTTGGTAGGAAGAGGCTTGCAAAAAAGGATGTCTTCTTTAATAGATGACTTGTGCTTATTCCCCACAGAACTCAACAGGCTTGGATATTTTGATGATTAAAGAAACTTTTTAGGGAGAAGTACATGCATACTCATGCATACTGCAGAGGGAGAGGGGTTATCTGTATTGCTTTTGTTAAGCAAGTTAAATACTCCCATTGAGTTTCCCGCTTTCTCTGCTTTTTATTCCCTCAAGTGTTATGGAAGGAGGAAATTAAGAGACATTCCTTTGGGCAGACAGAGTCAGCTTTATTATTGCAATAAGATTCAGACAGGTATTGCTACCTAAAGAATCTGAGCAAAATAATGAACATGAGAGTCCAACTTTATACAGCTTCAAACAAAGGATTCTGTTAACTCAGCAATTCATATGGTCATATACATTTGTCATTTTTAATTGACACTTCCTAATTTCTGTTTCATTTTATTCTCTGCCAACATTCATAATTCTTCATGTAGATTACTGAAGCATAGATTCAACTTATCTCTTGTTGATAGAACAATATGGTCATCCTTGTCTCTCTGACCTTTAAAGTGTAAATCACCAAAATGCTCTGACAACTGAGGAGCCTCTCCTCACTGGTTCTACATCAAAGAAGGAATGTGTCTGCCTTTTATTTCAACTGGATACATTTGCAAGCACAATTTCTCTTCTACAATACTATGAACAAAGAGGGTCCTTCAGTGATCATGGCTGGACCCGGTTTTCCTACTTTACAAGCGCCCCTTCTAAAACATTAACTGCTTAATGCCTGTGGAAGGCTTTGTGGAATTTGGGAAAAGATTGGAAGTTGAGTTTTAGAAAGGTGGAAGGCTTATGTGGTGACAAGGATAAAGCAGGTAGCTACTTCTTGCAGAGACCTCTTGTAAAGGCTGGCAATGACAAATCTTGATGACATATAGCCACTGTAAGCTGGGGCACAGATAAGACAGCTGCATGTTTAAGTGCACACAGAAGATTTTTTTCTCTATTCTAATGCCCACAGTACTAATTTAAGTTCTTGAAAAGCATATATCCATGCTTTTTAACAATACAGTTCCTACCAGCATCACTTGCAAGAAAAGAAAAAAGAAAAGAAAAGAAAACCCATAATGCTATAATCAAATGTGAAACATTATTTTGATATATTTCAACTAAAAAGCAATTTATACTATTATAACTCAAGAAATATTTAATAAATATGAATTGACTGAATTATTAGACACTATTAATTAAAACAGTATAAATTTATATCAATAGTATGAAATAAACAGTAAATTCTTGTTTAAAATTATGTTCAGGCTTTTGGAGCAGATAGAAACATCCTGTCTCATTTCCTTTCTTCCTATTCTTTGATAATTCACCATAAATATGGAAAATGGTTAAATACATGGAAATTGGAAAATATAGAAGTTTAGACAATTATAAATTTAATTGCAAATGATAATTTTGTAACTTTTGTAAATAATAGAAGAAATGAACAAACACAATTATCAACGTAGTTTCAAATGAATCCAGTTCAAAAATTTGGGAGACTATATTCAAATATTTGTGTATTTCAAGGCAATACATAGATGTTTTTGAAAACCTACAGGTGATGTACAAAATTACAAGCTCTAACTTTATTGTAAAGTTATGTTAACAGAATCTTGCAACTCTTAATATACATTTATTTGTCTTGCCCTTACAGTCCAAAAAATTATAGTCTAAGAAACTAATTGCCATGTCCACATCCTTCTGTATCTTCAGCTGCTCTTTATAATTGATGTCTACTCTGCAACTCTTCTACATGTCTCCAGAATCACTCTGTTGTGGCCAGTGGTGTGATTCAATTTTTTTAACAACCGGTTCTGTGGGCGTGGCTTAGTTGGGGGTGTGGCTTGGTGGTCATGTGACCGGGTGGGCGTGGCTAGCTGGTCATGTGACTGGGTGGGTGTGGCTAGATGGTCATGTGACCGGTGGGCGTGGCTATCTGCATAGGGACTACAGAGGGCTGAAAAAAGTCATTTCTTACTGGTCCTCGCACTTTTGACCATCCTCACATTTATGCCTGTTGCGGCATTTTTAACAACCGTGTCACTCATTTCACAACTGCTTCTCTTCATTATGGTGACAAGATAGGGCAAAAACGTAAAATGTGAGGACAGTCGTATGTTCAAGGACTGGTCAAAAGTGTAAGGACCAGTCAAAAATAACTTTTTCAGCCCTCTGAGTAGTCCATATGCATAAAAGGATACAGCAATAGAGAGGGATGAAAGAAGGGAAGGGAAATTAGAGTAGGAGTGAGGGTAAGAGAGGGAGGAAGAGAGGAGGAGAAGGAGAAAGGAAGAGGAAATAGGGAGGAGAAGAAGAAGGGGAGGAAGAGAAAGTATGAAGGAAAGAAAAGAGAGAGGTGGTAGGTTTGAGGAGAAAGATTGCTGTACAATAAAAAAGATGAAAGGGAAGAAAGCCAACCCCAAACAAATATAAAGATATTAAGATAAAGAATGAATTGTTAAACTTTGAAGAATAAAAGAGAACAAATATGAATAAATAACAATAATTAGAAACACACATACAAACATACAATGTATTTTCTTTGAACAGAGTATTTGGCCGGTTCACAAATTTAAACAGTGTTTAGTCATTTCAATTAAATTTACAATTTCTATATTTCCTTTTTGCCATATTTATTCCTCATCTATTTTTGTAAAAAACCAATATCATCTTCATCTCTAATCTTAATCAAATTCAATTTTTCCCTTCTATTTTATATTATACCCCTTCCCATTGTCATCTATTTTTATATCCATCCTCACATTGGTTAATTATGTAATATTACAGTTGTTTAATATAAATTCAACATTTTAATATAAATCAATTAGTTATATAACTATCTTTTTTGTATATTAATCAATATGAACATGAATATTCCAATTATTTCCATGCAATCCAATTTCTTACAAATCAATTAATTATATTTACCAATAATAATAAACCAAATAATTTTCCCCATATATTCCTCCAAACCACAACTTAACCATTTCTGCTTTCAACACAATATACAATTAATAGTATCTCAATTATTACAATTCCCTAGTTAAATAGAGCTTTTTTTCTTTTGTGTTTTAAAATCTTGAACTCTCCTCTTTTTCCCTAAATTTCCCATTGTTTGCACCTACCTTTTTTGGTGAGGAAAAAGAAAAGAAATCTGCCTGTCTAATTTTCCAACGTGCAAAGCCAACAGCATGCTTTACTTTCTGTTTCGTTTTTCAGTATAGCTAGGGGGAAAAAAATCAGCACTCTTTGCAAGCAAGCAGCAGAGCCGTGAGCAAAACAGCTGAGAGCAAATCAGCTGAGACTCGGGAGCCGATCTAAGCAAGGACTAATTAGCCTATGCTGAAGCTCCACGGGTCAATAAAATTACAAAAAAACACCGAACCATTTGTTAAATTGCTGGCTCGCCCGCCCCTCGCCCACCACTATTTATTGGCAATAAATAGTGGTGCGGAGGGGCGGGGCAAGGGGCAGGGCGAGCCAGCAATTTAACAAAGGGTTCGGCCGAACCCCCTAGAACTGGCAGAATCCCACCACTCCATCAGCCGAATCAGATGAGTAGGAGGCATGGGAGTCAGGGTTAGAATCAAGGCAATCTGAAAGCTCCAAGGGGAAAGAGGGAATGGAGCTGTCAGAGAGAGAGACAGAGGTGGAGCCTGGGCCATCCATCAGCCCTCAGATGGAGAGTCAACAGATCCCAGCCTGGAAGTGGCTGATGAGAAGGAGGAGGAACAGCTGGGTCCAGTGCTTGAAGTGCAGATGTGTAGAAGGCAGAGGAGAGGAGAGCAGTGGAAATCTATGGGCCGATCCTTGGGATGGAAGAGCCATGCACTGCTAGTGAAGCCCCACCCTAGTTCTGGGGATAAAAGGCAGGGGTGGAGATGAATAGATGTGGCAGACAACTATTTATCTCCCTGCCAGACATACTTGTTAGCCTGCATTGAGAGAAAAACTTTTTGTTGGTGCTATTGGCACTCCTAATAAAGGAATCATTAATTTAAATACAGAGGGTTTGTTGTGTTTGGGGAGCTGGGTCAGAACACACTCCCTATCACAGCATCTAACATAATAGCAATATTGTCTACTATTGGAAGGAAACTCCATCTGGTTCAATTCCAAGCTGGGAGAAAGACGCTGGAAACAACATGGAGGCTGATTGGAAAGTTGGTTTATTGATGAAGCTGAACCACACACAAAGACAGCATGCAGTTCTGCGTCAGCTGAACAAATCATTGAATGAGTGGATCGATCTTTATAGGTTTCTGTGACTTTGAAGTTTGATCTGTTCTGGGGGTGGTGCAACGAAGGGGTTTGTATTCTGAAAGGGTGTTGGGCAACTCTTATTGTGGCTAATGGCTTTCGTCCTGTGTTGGCTCTTGGGTGAGGGCTGCTTTCTAATATTACCATTCTGCCTTTGTCAAACCTTGCTGAAAGGAGTTTTGAAATATCCTGTCTTGAATAGATTTCTGTCTGTAGTATTTGCTTTGCTTATGAATAGAGCTCTCTAGATAGTTGGTTTCCTCTTTCAATAAGCTCTTTATTTTCTTAAGTGCTAGCATCTGCTGTGGGCTATTAAGAAAGACGGGAGGCTGCTTTCTGCCTCTAAAACATGTTTCACTATTTCTCCTTTAGGGAAATATAATATTCTGTCTTTTTTTAATATTTATCAAAATATTTCATTCTTTGGGAGGGCCTTCCCACAGTACATTGAGTTGGTGAGTTAGGGTATAAATTATATTATAAATTACCAGCACTTTGAGGTGAAAGGGCAACTTTTAAAAATCACATGTATAATTCCCAGAGTTATGACTATTTACAAAATAAAGTTTATTTAAGAAGTTAAATAAAACATAAACATTTTATAATAAAATATAATTACACTTGGCATCACCGCATAAGGAACAATTAAAAAAAATAAAAAATAGTATGAGAATTGAATAAGAAGGAACACCTTCAATTATTGTAAATCATCAACAGATTACAGTACTAATGTAGTAGAATCACTGTTATTTAGCACCTGTTCTTTTACTTCTGTGAATGAGAAGCTTTGAGAAAATGTGTGAACTGTTTCTGAAATGGAAGCCTGTAGTCAGTACTCATCTCTACATTGAGCACTTTAGGCACAGAAGCACTGATTTTTTTTTTTAACTTTTGAAGGAGTGTCTTCAAATGAAATTCATCACCAGATGCAGTTTGTTTATGATTATGATGTGAAAACTGTATCACTGGGCCAAAAAAACCAGTATAATCAAGAACAAAGTGGGCAATCTGTGGCAGCAATCAATGAATTTTACATGAGAAAGGTTGATGCCTTGATTAAGGACAATCATGGATCACTCAGAGGAAAGTTGCTTTCAAGCTAATCATTTGATAGGGAACTATGGCCATATTACTGATCTTCTTTAATATTGGAAAATTTTGCAAGATGGGTTTCTTAAATGCTAATGGCAGAAATGAAAGCTTCAAAACTTGAAATTTGCCTGTAATTCTTGTCACAGTACAAGAACGAAGATTATATGTAGCTACTAAAATATGAAGTCATCATTATGAGCCAATGAATCATTGCTTTATTAAATCATTACAAAGCTTCACCTATGGAAGAAAGTTCAAAACTCCGGTTTTGGAAGGAAAGCACATAGTCACAGATTTTGGCAAAGCAGATATTATCCACATGTATTTCCTTAAATCTGTCACCATTATCAGCTCAAAGTGTTACCTAGCAACATCAAAACTTTGAAACAATGATTAAGCAGAATTCACAAAAAGGACATTTTGCTGCTGATGACAACACTAGTCTCACATCTCAGAAGCCAATCCAGAAGCAATTGTGAAGTTGGATGTAACTTCTACTTTTCATAAATCTCTTTTTTTTCAACCCTTGTAAAATTCATGGTGACAAATTGCACATTAAATGCCTTTGAAAAAACTCCATATTTAACATTTTCCAGAAATATTGAAGAGGCAAATCTGATTTTTGGGATGAAGCTATAGGCCAAGTGTTATAATAGAAAGGCAGTACTTCCTGTTCTCAGCTTTCTTTACATAATGGATGAGGAAAAAAATAGTCTTTCCTGGAAATAGTAACTACTTATCCAGTTGGAAATGTAGTATTCTAGGTATCAAAGGATACCATATATGAAATTACAGGTTAAAACCAGCACTTTGAATAACATCCAGGAATTTACAGGAAATATAATAGCAGCATTATATGTTCCTTTTGAGTAATGTCTGGCATTAACTATGCTGCTGTATTCTGAATTAATTGTCATTTCTGAGTAATTTTCCAAGGCAGTTCCATGCGGAATACATCGAGGAATCCAGATACTGTATGTAAAGATGAGGGTGTGAGTTAATAAAATGAGAACATTGTGCCAAACACAATACCACAGCTGGTTTATTTTGTGAAAAATTTGTGAGCTTCAGCAATCCTATGTTATTTATTCATTTATTTGTTAGTGTTATACCACTAACATAACAAAATCACATAGGGCTAGATCCTGATTTATAACAGGAATTTGATATTTTTCCAATCATTTCCTACGTCCAATCACTTACGATTGTGGAATTAGTCATTTTATTCCACAGACTGATTTTACTTTTGTTGGAAGGAAAATGTGTCTGGTTCAGTTCCAAGCAGGGAGAAAGGCACTGGAAATAAAACGGAGGCTGATTGGAAAGAAAGGTTCCCTTTATTGATGAAGCAGAGCCACCAATCACATGTGATTCAGGGACAGCTGACAAAATAGAGTTTAGAGTGGTGGGGTTTTATACCTTCTGGATTCCTATGGGGGTCATGTAGGAGTCATAGCTGGCTCTATAGGCAAAAGAGGAAATGCAAATCCTAGGTGTTTGTCTTAGCTAATTTTGTCAACCTTTTATTTGTTGCTGTATCTGAGTTTTTGTCTTGATCCAGTCTTTCTGAATGGATTACCAAATCTGCATTTCTAAAAGCTGGCCTCCTCAGTTTCTGCTTGGGGCAGCCTCCCTTCAGATTTTTTTTATTTCTCCTTTAGGGGAAATATTTTATCCTGCCTTTTTAATATTTCTCAAAATATTTCATTCTTCTAGGAGGGGGAGAGCTTCCTACACTTTGAATAGATAGTTGTTAAAAAAAGGATTATGGTAAAGATTGTTCATGACTATAAATCTAGTTTTTTCCCATTACTATTTAGAAGAAAAGAGCATATTCATATTTGCATTACTAATATTCATATTGGTATTATTAATAACATATTATTATATTCATACAGAATATAAAGAATTGCACAAGTATAGTTTGCTTCAATATCCCAACTAGAACTTATTGTATACACATTAGTATTCCTGATATCAGTGAAACTTTTTCAGATAACTTTGTTGAGAACTAAAGAAATAAATTTACCAGAAGAAACAGCACAATTTAAGTAAAAAAGCATAGTGCGAATGACTGTAATCTGTGGTGTTTCAGTATTCAGTATTCAGTATTCAGTATTCAAAATTATACTTACAGTAGCTCATTAAAAGTGTCACTTTTTTAAAAATTTCTAAAGGGATATTGAGAAACCTGTCCAGATTTCTTAATCCTTGTTCTGGAAAAAGAAGACTTATGCTATTAGATTAGTCAAGCAGTACCAAATATATATGCAGTATGTAGTGCCTTTTCTTCCCCTTTTCTCCACAACATTTCATTTTGGCTGAGAGAGAATGACAGGCCCAAAATCAGCCACTGAGGGTCTGTGACTTGAACCAGATTTCCATGATGCCTTTCAACATTTTAACTAATACACATACTCCCTTGTCCGAACTTCTATATTCTGTCTTCTAATTTGTTAAATATAAGTTATCATGACCTCTTTTTTAAATTATAATTTAACAACTGAATAAATTGTACATTTTTAATTGTATTGATTCTGTAAAAGTTATCAGATTTATCTTGTGGAAATAGGTCACTTTATTTATTACTAAAGATCATTTTATCACAATTTCTATATAATTTCCTGGTAGCATTATTGTTATTTATACAATCCTATTTCTTATTCTAAAATCTATATTTCATAATTTTTGTCTAATCTTAACATTAATTTAATGTTAATTTGAAGTTAAATAAATCTATAAATGCTGTGGAAACTGTATAGGACAAGCTGTTCTGCCCCAGCTCCGGATTCCCAAGGATATTGACACACACCAAATTCCTTATCAAATTTATTAAGTAGCAAGAATAAACCAAAGTCCGGCAAAGGTTGGCTACCAGCCCAGAAAACAAGATATGATAAGACTTTTCCAAAAAATGCTCTGATAATAATTAAAAGTTTTTTCCAGAAAGAAACTTACTAACGGTGTGTGACTTAAATAGTCTAAGGGAGTGGCCAATTAACCTCAAGCCTTATTCTCGAGGAGACCTCCTCCTCCTGAGTAGCCACTCCTGCCTTTTGGCAGCCCTGCGTGCTCGAGCATTGAGGAGAGGCTCCTCCACTTCGCTCTCTCCACTTGAAGGAGCCTCTGGAGGTTCTGAAGGCCCTGGCTGAGTCTCTCCCACATCCTCTTCAGCCTCCTCGCTGTCCGACACGAGCGCCGGCTGCGCAGGCTGCTGGCGTGACATCACACTAGCCTCCTCGTCGTCAGGATCAGCCACAATCTGCGCAGGCCGCTGGCGGGCCACAATACAAGCTTGTAAAGAAATACGTTTAGTTCCCATTAGTTAGTATTGTTGCTTTAATAGTGGACATTGTACAGCAGAACATAGCAAAGGGATCTAATTATTTGCCTACTATTTTAGAAGAGAGCAAACAATATTCTACTGAGTATACCATCATCCCATCGATTCTAAGTTATTTAAAATACTTTGTTGTGTAAATTAGAACATACTGTACCATTATTTAAACATGCTTCTTTTGTAAGGTTACCCAAAACCTGTTAATAAGAGAAAGCAATTTCAGCATCACCTGAGGCTAAATCCAGAATAGTGGTCATTCATATTAAATTTATGCTATCTTTATGAGATTTTTGTCATTGTGACATTTTTATGGAGCTGTTAAATTTTAGCTGCCTGGGGGATATAATGTACTTGATGTGACCCTAACAAACTAAATCAAGACCAAATGAGTTATACTTACCTTATGACATTCAGAATAAATTAAAACCTCAAATTATTGGCTTTATTGAATTTGTATGGTAGAAATATATGTGAATCCTTCATTTTTACAATAAAAGTATAACTTTTTAATTGGGTAACCTTTTGTACTTTTTCTATCTGAGATTCTATTCTATGGAAACAAAACAAAAATTACAAGCTTTCACCATGCATACAAAATATGTTGAATTATGTATTACAGATCACAGTGGCTTTTTTTTTTTTTTGAATCTCATCAGTATAGCAATGTAGACAATTCATAACTGAAACATAGATGATGATAGTCATATTATAAATCACCGGTAATTAATTAATTAATTAATTAATTAATTAATTAATTCGTTTCTTTAGCACATCATATCCCTTTATTCAGAACTGAACAATGTGAAAGATCTTTCTTATGACATGATATCTATTATTTTGGGTTACAGTATTTGAATTCTATGCCTTCACTGATGATAGACATTATTAACTATAGTTTACATTTTGTGCAGTAAAACACAAAATTCTGTTATTAATTTCAAAAGTGGTGGAAAATCCTGTAATTTTTTGAAATGTAATAAACAGCTAAGATTATAAATCAGTCTGTTGTAGCGCGGGAATAACGAGAGGCACAAGCAAGCTAGTGACAACAGCTCTTTAATTCAGGGTGAGACTTCAGCAAAGAAACACAGGCAACAGTCCTCTTTTTATACTTTTCAGAGGCAACCATGAACCAATCAGAATTCACTGAACATTTGAATTTCCCACACAAAATAGATACATACATAACACCCCTCCATTCCCAGAAGGCACTTATCCTATCTATTTACATATTTACATACAAAATCACGCAGGTGACCAGGGCGTGTCTTAGTTCTGGTTGACCTGCGCAGTTCAGTTGTTGGTGAGGCGTCGAGCCGGTCAGAGGGACCTCCTATCTCTCCCGGCTCCGCCAATGGAACCTCCTGGATTTCTCCGGAGGTGTGGCTATCCCCGGCTGGGAGTGTCGACTGGGGCGGCGCTGGAACCCTGGGTTGCCAGATAAGTATTCCGGCTTACTCGGGCTTGAGGTAGCTGTGTCAGGAAAACTTTGGTAGTTAGGACTCACAGTAAATGAATTTTCGTGTTGTAACCGTTTACGCAATTGATCTATATGTCTCCTCCAAATTTTACCATGCCCTATATCGACTGTGTATGATTTTGGACCGGTAATTCCTACAATGGTTCCCTCTACCCACAATGGCCCGTTGGTGTAGTTTCTGGCAAATACTGGTGTTCCCACTTCGAATTGCCTTAGTCCTCCCCCTTCCCCCTTGAAGCCATCGGGGGAGTAATTGGAATGCAATCGATCAAGAATGCACCTTAGCTTTCGGCCCATTAAAAGCTCGTCTGGGCTGTGGCCCGAGGTGGGGCATGGGGTGGCATGCTGTACAGCTAAGAACTCATCTATCCTAGCCTGCCAGTCCCCTGCATCGAGCTGGGAAAGAGCTTCCTTGGCTGTTCTCACAAATCTCTCTACAAGGCCATTCGAAGCTGGATGAAAAGGAGCGGATAATGCATGTCATATGCCTAACTCGGCCAGGTAGCCCTCAAATTGAGTCGCCGTGAGTTGGGGCCCATTGTCAGATACCAGGGTGTCCAGCAACCCATGTGTTACAAACAGTTTTCTCAGTACTTTAATTACGGCCTCAGAAGTGGTAGATGGCATTAAGGCAATCTCGAGCCACTTAGAATATGCATCTACAATGATTAGAAAGTTCTGGCCGTGGAACAGGCCAGTGAAATCGATGTGAATCCTCACCCACGGTCCCTTTGGTTTTTCCCATTTCCGAACGGGAGCTATAGGAGGATCTGGGCGGGATTCCTGGCAGAGCCTGCACTTCCCCACCACTCAGTGACGTCTTGGTCGAGATGTGGCCACCAAACATAACTACGAGCTAGGCCTTTCATGAGAACAATACCAGGGTGTCCCTCATGCAGCATTGCTAAAACCCTGTGCCTCAACCGCGAAGGAATGACCACCCTGTCTCCCCACAATAAGCAACCCCCCAATATAGACAGTTCATTTTTCTTATTAAAGTACAATTGAAAATCCCCACTGTCCACCTTGGTAGGCCAACCCCGCATTACCCAGCCCATTACAGTGCGCAAAACAGAGTCCCTGGCAGAAGCCTTTGCCACCTCGCTTGAAGAAATGGGACCCGGGGACACAACATCAGTGAGTAAAACTGGGGCTTCCAGAGTCGGGTTGTCTAACAGTTCGGGCAAGGGGCATCGGCTGAGGGCATAAGCATGTCCCAGAGTTCTGCCCGGCCGGTGGAACAGTCTGTAGGAATAGGCAGCTAAGAAAATGGACCATCTGGTCATCCGGGGAGAAAGAGCAGCCGGGGTCGGTTTATCTCCAGCCAAAAGTCCCAAAAGAGGCTGGTGATCCATAATGAGTTCAAAAGTTCGGCCAAACAAGTACTCGTGAAATTTTTTGACCCCAGCTACAGCCACTAACGCCTCCCTGTCCAGCTGGCTGTAGTTCCTTTCAGCACTAGATAAGGTGCGAGAGTAATAGGCGATGGGCGCCTCTAACCCGTTCAGCAGTCTATGGCTTAAAACTGCACCTATGCCAAAAGGGGAAGTGTCACACACCAATACTAGAGGTAGTTCTGAATTGTATTGAATGAGGAAACTGTCCTCAGACAAAAGTTTCTTTACTGCATCGAATGCAGCCGCTTCTCGTTTGCCCCATACCCAGGGAACGTTTTTTCCAAGGAGCCTGTACAGTGGCTCTTCAATGGTGGCTTTGTGTTTTAAAAACATGGTGTAGAAATTAAGAAGCCCCAAGAAGGCCTGCAGTTCAGGCTTCAATTTAGGGGTGGGCGTGTTCTGGATGGCCCTGACTTTGCTTTCTGTGGGGTGAATGCCTGTGCCGTCGATTCGGTAGCCTAAGAATTCCACTGATGGAACCGCTATTTTGCATTTTGCTCGTTTGAGTTTGAGCCCCGCTTCTCTGAATCTGGTTAGAACTTGTATAACCCTATTTCCTAACTGTGTCTCATCTTGGCCACTAATTAAGATGTCGTCGAAATACGGGACGACTCCTGGGAGGCCTTGTAGGAGGCGCTCCATGGTACTCTGGAAGAGCCTGGGGCGATGCTAACCTCAAACTGTAGTCTAGTGCATTTAAAGGCACCTCTGTGAGTTACTATGGTCTGCGATTCTGCCGTAGCGTCATCTACTGGCAGCTGCTGGTACGCCTGCGCAAGGTCTAATTTTGCGAATAGCTTGCCAGGCCCCAGGGAGTGTAGTGGATGGTGGACGATCGGAACGGGATAGGCGTTCTGCTGCAACGCCTTATTGATCGAACACTTATAGTCAGCGCAAATTCTAATTGATCCGTCCAATTTAACTGGCATGACTATTGGGGTTTCCCACTTAGCGTGATCTACGGGAACTAACACCCCTTGTTTAATGAACTTGTCGAGCTCTGCATCGATTTTGGGCTTTAAAGCAAATGGAACCTGTCTTGCCTTTAGCCTGATTGGCGCTACGTTGGGGTCTAAATTAAAGGAGATAGGGGTCCCCACATACTTGCCTAGTGTCTCCTCAAAAACGTCCCGAAATTCGTGAAGAAGGGTTTCTTTGAGAGATGGCCCACCGATGCTGTGGACGCCTGTGAAGCCCATGCCGAGGGCTCGGAACCACACCATGCCCAGAAGACTTGGTAGCGGCTTCCTTATGATGGTCAGGGGCAGCTCTTTCTGGAACTCGCCATAGGTGACCCGGAACGTGCCCACGCCTTCTACGGGAACTTGGTTTCCCTGGTAGTCGAGGAGGCGAACTTTCTGTCGAGACAGCTGGGCTTTCTGGAACTTAGGCAGGAGCGCTTTGAGTGTTGTCCAGGACATGATTGACAGTGTAGACCCAGTGTCGATTTCCATTTTGCATGGTCTGCCTTCAATTTCTACTTTTGTGTAGACTTTCTCATCATCGGTTGTGCTGGCTTGGCTGATTCTCGTGCTGTAGGTTTCCCGCTTTTGAGATTCGCGCCGTTTTCTCGTGCTATCATCTTTGATTGGCTGTTTTGAACGAGCCGGTTCTGGTTGGTTGCGGTAGTCACGTGGCTTGCGACTACACGGAAATTGAGCTCTGCAAACTCGTGCTAAGTGGCCTTTCCTGTCGCAACGCCTGCAAATGGCGTCTCTGTATTTACACGATTGTCTCTCGTGATCCCCACCACAGCTGGGACAGTTCTCGTGGCGGCGGCTCTGTTCGCTCTTTTTCTTCTCCGTGTGGAAGACGTCCTCGTCCGACTCTTCCTCCGTGCTGGTTCGTGCCTCCTCTCTGTGAACGGGGGCTGTTTTCGGGCCGTCTTTGCTAGGCAGTGGCCGCTGTAAGACTTCAGAAGCTTTTGTAGACGCTTTGTGTGCTCTGGCTTCGTCAAGCATGCCGGCTAGCGTTAGATCTGGCTTGGCCAGAAGACGCCTCTGTAGTCGAGTGTCTCTAATGCCACAAATCAATTGCTCGAGTAGCGTGTCGTCTAGGTCTCTGTAGTCGCAATGTGTTGCGGCTTTTCAAAATGCGGCCACATATGCGCTGACCGGTTCTCCTTCCCTTTGTACATGTTACCGGAGCTCGTAGTGCTGTACAAATTTGAAGGAACTGGAGCGTAGTGGGCTGTCAGGTTTGCTTGAAAGACGTCCCAGGGGACCGTCTGGACTGGGATTGGCTCGCAGAGGGACTCGGCCATCTCAAAAACGTCTGGCCCACAGTGGCTTAAGAACAGGGCTCTTTTTCGGTTCGCTGAGAGCCCTTGCATTTCGCTTGCTTCCAGGGAGCACTCGAACCTGGTCAGATACGATCCCCACTTCTCTCGGGTCGGATCGAAGGGTTTGGGCAGAACGTAGGCAGACTTCGCAATATGTCTGGATGGGGAGGAACAGGCTCAAGCTCAACCCTTCCAAGACTGAGTGGCTGTGGCTCCCGGCATCCCGATATAGTCAGTTGACTCCATCACTGACTATTGGGGGCGAGTCATTGGCCCCCACAGAGAGGGCTCGCAATCTGGGAGTCCTCCTGGATATGCAGCTGTCCTTGGAGGAACATCTGACGGCTGTAACCAGGGGGACCTTTTGTCAGGTTCGCCTGATTCGCCAGTTGTGGCCCTTTCTTGATCGGGATTCCCTGTGCACAGTCACTCACGCCCTCGTCACCTCTCGCCTTGACTATTGCAACGCTCTCTACATGGGGCTCCCCTTGAGGAGCACCCGGAGGCTCCAGCTGGTCCAGAACGCAGCAGCGCGGGTAGTGACGGGAGCAGCATGGCGCTCCCATGTAACACCGCTCCTGCGCGAGCTGCACTGGCTCCCAGTTGTCTTCCGGGTGCGCTTCAAGGTGTTGGTTATCACCTTTAAAGCGCTCCATGGCATAGGGCCTAGCTATCTTCGAGACCGCCTGCTGCTACCAACGACCTCCCATCGACCCGTGCGCTCCCACAGAGAGGGCCTCCTCGGGGTGCCCTCAGCCAGACAATGTAGGCTGGTGACCCCCAGGGGGAGAGCCTTCTCTGTGGGGGCACCTACCCTCTGGAATCAGCTCCCCCCAGAGATAAGGAGAATCCAAGACCTCAGTGCCTTCCGTCGCGCCCTTAAAACCCATTTATTTAAACAAGCCGGGCTGGCTTAAGATGAAATTTTTAACTGTTTTTAAATGTTTTAAACGTTTTTAATTGGTAAATGAGTTTTAATTGGGCCAAATTTATATATCTTTTAATTGTTTTTAATATTTGTTCTGCATGTTTTTTAATCTGGCTGTACACCGCCCTGAGTCCTCAGGGAGAAGGGCGGTATAGAAATCTAATATAAAATAAAAATAAAATAAAAAATAAATGTCTCCGTAGTCCACTCGTCACCCTGGCTGGAAGTCCAAGCTCTTTTAGTTTGCTTCTTGTGGCCTCAATCCCACCCTCGTCGCCAATGTTGTAGCGTGGGAATAATGAGAGGCACAAGGAAGCTAGTGACAACATCTCTTTAATTCAGGGTGAGACTTCAGCAAAGAAACACAGGCAACAGTCCTCTTTATATACTTTTCAGAGGCAACCATGAACCAATCAGAATTCACTGAACATTTGAATTTCCCGCACAAAATAGATACATACATAACACAGTCAATAAATACTAAACTGCAAAAATCTTTTTTTGAAATAGAACAAAAGTGAAGTTTTAATACAAAGGGCAATTGGTGGCAATTAACTAGGCAAAAAGTGAGTAAAGCAGTATAGACTATTTTCCTATCCCTCCTGCCAAAAAATCCTAGGAGTTCATAAAAGATCAAGTTAAAGTATGCATATAAGTGACATTGAAATTTAATGGCTCCCTATACTGGTTGCCAGAGAACATTCAAAACTTAATAAGGTCCCTCTGCAAATTCAGTCTTTTGCATTAAAGCTCAAACATATATAGCAAGAACTTAATAAATATAATTAAACACAACTAAATGTGCAACCTTGATATAATGGTTTGCAATAACATAATAGTGGTAATCGTGAGTTGGACAATTGTCTGACTATTATTTGACTTCTTGCATGGTGTACTTGTTTAGAAATTTTAGAGGAGACATTTTAATTTTAGATCTTGTTGTATAATTAAGAAACATTTTGCATAATTAGAGCATAAACCTTATATATGTTGACATAAAGGTAAATGTCACATAGGGGTTTCCTCCAAGGTTATAATCATGTACTCTTTTGTGTGCTTTCCAGCCTCGGTTAATACATGGGAAGACTATGGAGGTTTTTGGCAACATTTTTGGAAATAATTTGACAATCTGTTCTATCGGAAAATGAGAGAGCATATATACTATCTTAGATTCAGTCACATAATATAAAAGATATTCAGTACAAGACAAGAAAGAACAGAGAAGTAGGAAAGAAAAAGGAATCTTTTTCTTTAGTATTAAAGTTGAGGAAGGGAATGAAAACTGAAAGAGTTCAGGAACTGCAGACACCTCAACATGGAAATTCATAAGCACTGTATTCAGGGGTGGGTTCTAAAAATTTTTACAACCGATTCTGTGGGCATGGCTTATTTTGTGGGCATGGCTTGGAGGTCATGTGACTGGGTGGGCGTGGCTAGCTGGTCATGTGACCGGGTGGCCATGGCTATGTGTATAGGGACTACTCAGAGGGCTGAAAAAAGTCATTTCTAACAGGTTCTCGCACTTTTGACTGGTACTCACACTTATGACCATCCTCACATTTATGCTCGTGCAGCATTCTTAACAACCATGTCACTCATTTCACAACTGCTTCTCTTCACCATGGTGAGAAGATAGGGCAAAAACGTAAAATGTGAGGACAGTCGTAAATTCGAGGACTGGTCAAAAGTGTGAGGACCAGTCAAAAATAATTTTGCAGCCCTCTGAGTAGTCCATATGCACAAAAGGACTACCCAGAGGGCTGAAAAAAGTGATTTCTGACAGGTCTTCGCACTTTTGACCGGTTCTCGCATTTATGACTGGTCATCATTTATGCCCATTGTAGCATTCTTAACAACCGTGTTAAGCGTTATGCCCGTGCAGCATTCTTAACAACTCATTTCACAACTGCTTCTCTTCACTATGGTGACAAGAGAGGGCAAAAAATATAAAATGTGAGGACAGTCATAAGTTCGAGGACTGGTCAAAAGTGTGAGGACCAGTCAAAAATAACTTTTTCAGCCCTCTGAGTAATCCATATGCACAAAAGGATACAGCAATAGAGAGGGATGAAGGAAGGAGAAGAGAGATGGAAGAAGGAAGGAGAGAGAGGGAAGGAAGAGAAGGGAGGAAGGAAGGGAAGGGAAATTAGAGTAGGAGTGAGGGTAAGAGAGGGAGGAAGAGAGGAGGAGAAGGAGAAAGGAAGAGGAAGTAGGGAGGGGAAGAAGAGGGGCGAGAGAAAGTAAGAAGGAAAGAAAAGAGAGAAGTGGTAGGTTTGAGGAGAAAGATTGCTGTACAATAAAAAAGGTGAAAGGGAAGAAAGGCAACCCCAAACAAATATAAAGATATTAAGATAAAGAATGAATTGTTAAGCTTTAAAGAATAAAAGAGAACAAATATGAATAAATAGCTGTAAAGATCGCCTCTCCTTCCAACTTAAGAAAGTACGAACTCTTGAAACGTAGTTGTTCAAAAGGATTCTTTTATTAAGCAGAAGTGAAAACCATACAGCTAAAGCACAATCTGAATGCCCTTAGGCAAAGCAGTAGGATTAAAGTGGTAGAGACCCCTCCCTTTAGGTCAGAATGCAGATTTCAGCCAATACACAAGTGTGAAGATGTTTTCTTTACTATTTCCTTTGAGAACCCGAACAAACATGCATTCCCACCACTTCCCTTTAAAGTGAGACAACCCACATGGCTATCATATAAATTCCTGCAGGTAAAGGGAATCTCAGGCTTCCTTGGCGCCAGGATATAGGTTGTAAAATATCTGATGACACAGGCCATGCTAGTAAATCGAATCCACGTCCCCCCTTCCTTCACTTGAATGGCAGTATCACTTTTAGGGATCTGACATGCTACCCTCCTTAGAAAACAAAAGTGTCCACCTGTAAAAAAAAAACAAATATACACAAGATTTCAGGATTTCATGATAGTATATCAATAAGGTTTGTTAGGGTATTGGGAGTGAAATTTTCTCAGTAAGATTGGAGCCCTAACATGGTGTTTAGCGACCCATTCATTGTGTGCTGATGGTAAATGTTTCCAAGCAACTAAGTATTGGACTTTCCCTCTGTGGATCCTAGAATCAAGGATTTCCTTGATTTCAAAGTGTTGTTCACCTTCAATCATGATGGGAACAGGTGGTGTAGATGCAGGTGGTCTGAGGGATGAGATTACTTCTCGTTTGAGTAAACTGATATGGAATACTGGGTGGATCTGCCTGAGTGTCTTTGGAAGAAGTAGTTCAACTGCTACTGGATTGATGATTCTAGTGATGGGGAAAGGTCCAATGAACTTTGGCCCTAGTTTCTTTGATGGTTGTAATGATTTCAAGAATTTTGTAGATAAGTATACTCTGTCTCCAATATGAAAAGGTTTGGGTTCCATCCTTTTCTTGTCAGCTTGAATCTTAAAAGCTTCTCTAGCTTCCTGTAAGGCTAATCTAACCACTGGCCACGTGTTTTGCAAATTATCCATCTACTCCTTAAGTGAGGGGATGGTGGGTTCTTCTGTGGGTAGTTCAGGCATGGGGCTGAAATCCTGGCCTGTTGCTACTCTAAAAGGGGTAAAACCAGTGCTTGAATGTACAGCATTATTAAACGCAACTTCAGCAAAAGGCAAAAGTTCGGTCCAGTTATCCTGTTGAAAATTAATGAAACATCTTAAATATTGTTCTAGTACCGAGTTCAAAATTTCAGAATTGCCATTAGTACACGGATGAAAAGATGTGCTCAACCCCTAGTACCAAGTAAGCCCAAAAACACCCTCCAAAAGTTGGAGGTGAATTGAGCCCCTCTGTCAGAGATGATCCTTTGTGGAGCCCCATGAAGTCGATAAATGTGTATTAGGAATAGTTTGGCTAAACTTTTAGCAGTTGGGATCTTTTGGCAGGGTATAAAATGTGCCTGTTTTGAAAATAGGTCTGTCACAACCCAAATAACAGTATTTCCCTCACTGTTTGGCAATTCCACGATGAAATCCATAGCGATCTCTCTCCAAGGCACTGCAGGTTCAGCTACCTTCTGCAATAGACCTGGGGATTTCCCCTGGCGTCTTTTTGCTGCTGCACAAATGGGGCAGCTAGCTACATAGCTTTCTATGTCCTTTTTTAGTGATGGCCACCAAAATTGTCTTTTAATCAGGTGTAAAGTTTTCACAAACCCAAAATGTCCAGCTAATTTGGAGTCATGGCACCGTACCATTAAGCATAGTCTTTGGCTTGCAGGGACATACAACTTCCCCCCCACCCAAGCCAAGTCTTCTTTCATCAGACAGCTGGATTTGTTGTTCAAAAACCATTCATCAGTGGCCAATGCTTGTTTAAAATTTTGGGTGATGTCATTGTCTGTCACTGTTTCTTGTTTTTCCTGGGATCTAGTGACTACTTTAGCAGCTAGTTGACTGTTTTGTACTATAGGTTTGATTACATCTGACCTTGCACGAATGTATTGCGGTTTTCTGGATAGCGCATCTGCCAGAAAGTTCCCCCCCCCCCGGGAGGTATTTTAGAGTAAAATCAAACCGTTTAAAGTACTGAGCCCATCGTACTTGTTTTGGGGAGAGTTTCCTTGGGGTCTTTAGGGCTTCTAGATTTTTATGATCAGTCCAGACCTCAAAAGGGGTCTTACTGCCTTCTAGGAAGTGCCGCCAGGTTAACAATGCCCAACGAACTGCATACGCCTCTTTCTCCCAAATAGCCCACCTTTGCTCAGTCTCATTCAACTTTTTGGATGTGTAAGCGCAGGGTTGTAGTTGGTCTTGCTCATTCTTCTGAAGCAGGACCGCTCCTATTGCCACATCACTGGCATCTGCTTGTATGACAAATGGTTTCTCCGTGTCCGGGTGTTGTAGAATTGGTTCTGCTGAGAACAGCCGTTTAAGTTTTTCAAATGCTGCCTGGCATTCCATAGTCCAGTTCAATGGTTGCTTTGGTTTAGGGTTGTCCTCCCCCTTTGTTTTTAAGAGCTTGGTGATGGGGAGGGCAATCTGAGCGAACGCAGGGATAAACTGGCGGTAAAAGTTGGCAAACCCCAGGAAGCTCTGTAACTGTTTACGTGTGCGTGGAGGGTCCCAATCAAGTACAGCCTGCACTTTTAGAGGATCCATCTCAACCCCCTGGTGTGAAATTCGGTATCCCAAATAGTCAATCTTCTCTTGATGGAATTCACATTTGGAAAGTTTGGCATAAAGTTTGGCAGCGCGGAGTTTGTTTAAAACTGCCCTGACTAGTTTTACATGTTCTGCTTTGGTCTCGGTATAGATTAAAATGTCGTCCAAATAGACCAGAACCCCCTTATATAAATGCTGATGCAGCACTTCATTTATTAACTGCATAAACACTGCAGGGGCTCCTTGTAACCCAAAGGGGAGCACCTTGAATTGGTAGCAGCCGAGGGGGGTGTTAAATGCCGTTTTCCACTCATCCCCTTCCTTAATTCTGACACGGTAGTAAGCCTCCTTAAGTCCAGCTTTGAAAAATTTTTCCCTTTAGCGAGGTGTGCTAACATATCTTTCATAAGGGGGAGAGGATACACGTTCTGCACACTGATAGTATTAAGGTTTCGATAGTCAACACATAAGCGTTTTGAACCATCTTTTTTCTCTCTAAACAACACTGGGGCTGCAATTTTTGGTCGGGCTGGCTCGATGAAACCCCTTGCTAGGTTTTTCTCAATGAATGTTCTCAGCTCTTCCAACTCCCTTGGTGACATGCTGTACATCTTGGGTTTAGGGAGTTTCGCACCGGGTAAGATTTCTATTGCACAGTCAGTGGCACGGCGGGGGGGGAGCTCATCTGAGGCTTTTTCGCTAAAAACCTCAGCTAAATCCTTGTATTCTATGGGTATGCCCTCAGTTGGTGTGGCATGACCAGGCATGGCTGTTTCTCGATTCTCTGCCCCCTCAAGTCCTTTATGTGGATACTCAGCAAAAGTCACCTTCCTCTGAAATTTTATGATGCCTTGTTTCCAATTGATTTGTGGGTTCCATCTTTTTAGCCACGCAAGGCCCAGAACCAACGGCCATTCCATGCCAGGTGCCACTATAAAGGTAAGCCTTTCCTCGTGGCTTCCAATGCCTATATGTAGAGGCACGGTGGCCAGAGAAGCTGGCTCCCCTCCTGCTATTGACCCATCTAGTTGGCAGAAAGCAATGGGGGTTTTCAGCTTTCTTACGTTAATCCCTAACTTCCCTACTAAGGTTGGGCTGATCAAACAACGGGTGCACCCCGAATCCACTAGGGTGAGGATACTTATCTCCCTGTCCTGGTTTGGGATAGATAGTCTTAAGGGGAGGGTAAGCGGTTTAATTGGTTTGCTTACCAGTGGCTCATCATCTGGATCGCTTCCAAACGAGTATGATTCCTCCTGTTCAGATGCCAGGGTTTCTTCCCCAAAGAGGGGAGGGAATGGGGCTTCTATGGTCTCCCTGCTCCTCAGGGCAGTCTCCTTCCCATGCCGACCCGGTTTTCCAGGACCCTCCCCCGGTGGGTGGTTCCGGGCAGGTGTTTGCGAACGACACTCTGCAGCTCAGTGCCCTTCTTTTCCACACTTGAAACAGGCTGAATATCTCAGGGGGAATGCGGTTTGTGGTTTGTGGGGCTCTTGCTTCCATTGGGGTGAGGATTTCTTCCATGCTCGCCCCGCTCGATACTGGTTTCTGGCCATATCGATCTCAGCTTCTTCGGCGGTGACATACCATTCATGTAGGTCATTCGGTGCCCCTCGGGCCACGCAGGCATTGTATAGATCATCACTCAGTCCATCCTTAAAACAGCTCACCAAAATATCTTCCGGCCAGTGCACACGACACACGAGGTCCCGGAATTCTTCAGTATACTCTGCTACTGGCCGTCGCCCTTGCCTCACCACCTTAATGCGATCACGTGCTTTGCAATCTGCCAGTGGGTCCTCGAACCGACGTCGCAGGGCCATCATGAAATGGTCGAAATTCCGCAGTTCTGGTGCGTTGGCATTATGTAGGGTCACCATCCATCTGGCTGCGGCACCCTCTAGGGCTAGGGTCACAACTCGCACTCGGGAGCCTTGGGTTTGGAAATCACGCCCATACTCTTGCATATAGGTGAGCACATGTGCCACAAAGAATCCTAATTGTTGCGGATTCCCATCAAACTTCACCCCAAGAGGGGGAGTTTCTCTTTCCAGCTGAGGAGCCCGGGGTTGGTTGGGAATGGGCGCTGGTGTGCGTGCTGCCTGGGGGGGAGGGTTCGCTGGGTGTTCTCCCGCAGCTGCTGCACCATCTGCTCGATAGGCGGCCTCCAGGAGGGGGGTGCCTCCCCTGGCATCATCCATGACTGCTGCCCTTTCAGTGCTCTTTGGTTGTTGTCCTGGCTCCCTTCGGATGTTAAGATTTTCCAAAGTCTCCATCACCAATTGGGTTATATGCCTCTTCAGATAGTCCTCCCTCAGGGTTGCTTCAGTCAGCCCCCCCCCCCTGGTCAGTAAGGGCTTCTAGTTCCAGTTTCCACCCCAGTTTTCGGTTGCCACAGTTGAGGGTGACTCCTCTGGTTCTCTCATCCCAGCCATCTTTCTTCCCGATGCCAATTGACCAGCGGGACTTTTCAGGATTCTCCAGGGTTACCTCATCCTCTCCGATGGGTTGCACGAGACAGGCATCCGACTGGGTGGCGGTTGCTGTCTCTCCCCAGCAATCGGTTTCTCCCAGCTCTCTGCTTTGTTCAGACATGGTTTGCAAGGTCCCCTCAGTAGAGCAAAGATTGCTTCTTTGGGTTGACCGTTTTGCAGATTGTGCTTTCTGTAAGGATCGCCTCTCCTTCCAACTTAAGAAAGTATGAACTCTTGAAACGTAGTTGTTCAAAAGGATTCTTTTATTAAGCAGAAGTGAAAACCATCCAGCTAAAGCACAATCTGAATGCCCTTAGGCAAAGCAGTAGGATTAAAGTGGTAGAGACCCCTCCCTTTAGGTCAGAATGCAGATTTCAGCCAATACACAAGTGTGAAGATGTTTTCTTTACTATTTCCTTTGACAACCCGAACAAACATGCATTCCCACCACTTCCCTTTAAAGTGAGACAACCCACATGGCTATCATATAAATTCCTGCAGGTAAAGGGAATCTCAGGCTTCCTTGGTGCCAGGATATAGGTTGTAAAATATCTGATGACACAGGCCATGCTAGTAAATCGAATCCACGTCCCCCCTTCCTTCACTTGAATGGCAGTATCACTTTTAGGGATCTGACAATAACAATAATTAGAAACACACATACAAACATATAATGTATTTTCTTTGAACAGAGTATTTGGCCAGTTCACAAATTTAAACAGTGTTTAGTCATTTCAATTAAATTTACAATTTCTATATTTTCTTTTTGCCATATTTATTCCTCATCTATTTTTTTAAAAAACCAATATCACCCTTCATCCTCATCTCTAATCTTAATCAAATTCAATTTTTCCTTCTATTCTATATTATACCCCTTCCCATTGTCATCTATTTTTATATCCATCCTCACATTGGTTAATTATGTAATATTACAGTTGTTTAATACAAATTCAGCATTTTAATATAAATCAATTAGTTGTATAACTATCTTTTTTGTATATTAATCAATATGAACATGAATATTCCAATTATTTCCATGCAATCCAATTTCTTACAAATCAATTAATTATATTTACCAATAATAATAAACCAAATAATTTTCCCCATATATTACTCCAAACCACAACTTAACCATTTCTGCTTTCAACACAATATACAACTAATAGTATCTCAATTATTACAATTCCCTAGTTAAATAGAGCTTTTTTTCTTTTGTTTTAAAATCTTGAACTCTCCTCTTTTGCTCTAAATTTCCCATTGTTTGCACTTATCTTTTTTAGTGAGGAAAAAGAAAAGAAATCTGCCTCTGCCTAATTTTCCAACGTAATAGCCAACACCTGCTTTACTTTCAATTTCGTTTTCAGCTTGATTTGCATAAGGAGGGAAAAAAAATCTGCTCCAGCAATTTAGCTCTTTGCAGCAAGCAGCTGAGCCCTGTGCAAAACTGCTGAGAGCAAATCAGCTGAGAGTAGGGAGGCAGATCTAATCAGTGGGCTAATTAGCCTATGCTGAAGCTGAAAGGAGTTGTTTTTTCTTGCTGTTTGCTTGCAAGGAGGTAACAGGCCAAAGGGTGGGGGCCACCCTCCTTGCCACTTAATGCCCCCCTGTCGCCCCCTTTTGCCTCTAGCGCCCCCCCTAAGGCATGGTACCGCCCACTTTGGGAACCACTGGCTTAACTACTTAACTACTTAACAACTGGTTCTACTGAATTAGAATCCCACCACTGGGTCTACCCATTTATTTTTGCAGACACCGGTCTATTCATTTGTTTTCTTTTAACACTGATCAGCTGTAGGGCGGCCCTTTGAAGTCCTGAGGCAAGAGTTTAAACAGTTTTTTTTTCCCTCTAGCCATCAGCTGGGACTCAGGAGGCAGCAATAGATTGGGAGGGGGGCCAAATAAAAGGTAAGAATAACATGGGGGTGGGTGAGGTGGGGGGGCGGGTGGGGGGAGAACCGGTTCGGTGACGTCATGTCATCACCGCTACCAGCTCGCGGGAACCGGGCCAAACCGGGAGGAACCCACCACTGACTGTATTGTAATTACAGGAAGGATGAAGTTAAAAGGGTATGGGTTTCAGGAAGGAGACAGAATCATACAAGAAAGAACAAACCAGAAGTAAAGGCAGAATACATTTGAGTCTCCTTTTCCTCTCTAAATACACTTGCAAAATTAAATCCTAGCACAAAAAGAGACAAAATTAGAAGAGCAGCATTTCCTAAGTGTCCTGAGAAGCAAAATTTGTGAAAGTTATAATGCAAATTGGATAACAATGTATCTCAATACAATAACAGAACTTTGCCCATATATGGAAGGAAATTGCAACAATGACTGAGGTTTAGCTAAGCCAGAAGAACCAAAAATTCCACTTCAAATACCTTTGAATCTCTTCATGGAGAAACAAAGGCATCTAATTCAATTGGCTACCTTAACTTTGCTGAGAAATTTAATTCAAAAGTTCAATTTGACAAAGAGATTTATTCCAAATTCTTTCTAAAGAAATAATATCTTTGAAACTTCTTATCATACTAGTATGCATGTGTGTGTGTGCATATTACACATTATACAAACTTTAATTACAGTTTTGTGAAAAACTATTTTATTCCTTTTAAATTTTTTAAATTTTTGGATATGTTATCACTGAAAGTTATAAGAATTTATGTAGTTTCCATTATGAATCTGGATAAACACAATGCCAAATGTTCACATTTGTCTCAGTATTTCATAAACCAAGTCATCTCATACATGTTGTGCTAGAATAGAAAAATAATTACCATATTAAAACAAATAACTGGTTGCAACTGAACATTGATCAGTGTCTCACATTTCTGTGTAGAAATTTTGGATTATTTCCTCATGGTATCCTGTTTTACCTTGAGGGATTTATAGCATGCTTGTTTGAAATTCTTTCCTATTTTAAGAGTTAGAAGGAACCTTGGAGGTCTTCCAGTCCAACCCTCTGTTCAGGCAGGAGACCCTATTCCATTTCAGGCAAGGAACTGTCTAACCTCCAGTGATGGAGCACCCACAACTTCATTTTGTTAGATAGGGCCCAGTGTTCAAGTCTGTCAAGATCCTTCTGATCCTTCTGTATCTTTGGATTTTGACTTGGGCATTCCAAAATACTGAATGCTTATTTATTCATTTATCACTATAATTTATATAGCTGCCCATCTGACAGAAGAAGTGACTTTGGGCAGCAGACTCAGAGTTATTTTCTGGTAGACCTGCTTATGTGCTTGGCATCTTTGCCTTGCTGCATGAACCATTGATGCTTAAGCTTTGACTGACAGAAATGCTTTCCTATGCACATTCTCTCATATAAATTCATGCTTTATTCAATGAGTAGAAGTTATTCAGTACTCGGGGTAGTAAAATATAACACTACTTCAACACTACTACAAACACTTCAAGTTTAATAATAGGTATATACTTACTATGGAGTGCAGTGTTTAATTTCCATCAAACATAATAGAAATAGTCCTTCGATTTACAACCATTCCTTTAATTATGTGCTGAAATTATAATGGCTATGGAATGGGTGCTTTAAATCACTTCTGGATGTCATAAAATGCTGCACACATAGCCCTCTCAGTCATATAAACATGATGTGGGTGCTTGGCAACCCGTTCACACTTATGATTGTTGCCAAGCACTCTGTGATCCTATGATTGTCATTTACAATCTTCTGTGCTTGCTCCCTCAGTAAGTCAAAGGGGAAGACAGTAGGAAAGGTTGCAAGCTACTGTCACCTGTCACTGAGTTGAAGGGAGAGGAACTGCTTGCTGTAGGAATGGATCTGATCCCTATTCCTGCAGCCCTTTGGAGGAGTTCCCTTCCATGCACAGAAAGGAAGGGAACTCCTTATGCGGGCATCAAAAACAGGCTGGATCCCAAATAAATTATAATCCTGATACTGCTGGATACTTTTCCTCTGTTCTTTATTCTTTATTTATTTATATTCCACCTTTATTATTTTTATAAATAACTCAAGGCAGTAAATATACACAATACTCCTTCCTCCTATTAAACCATCCTGTGAGCTGAGTTAGGCTGAGACAGTAACTGGCCCAAAGTTACTTAACTGGCTTTCATGCCTAAGGTGGAACTGGAATTCACAGACTCCTGGCTTCTAGCCTGGTGCCTTAGCCACTAGATCGAACTGATTAGGAAAAGAGTTTAAGATTGAGTGTTTAAAGGATAAAATATGTCTAACACTACAATTTGTAACTCACTGAATTTATCCTTCAGTCCATAAACTCAATACGATATGTTGCCTTCTTTAAACTTTTTAAAATGCTCTGGCAGATAATTACAAAATTACTTCCTACCTCTTTTTATTATTTAGATGGAGCAGTTGTTAATATAAAAATACTTTATGTGAGATCCAATTAGATTTTTCTACCGAAACAATTACTTCCATTAGTCAATGGAACTGTGGAGCAAGAGAATAATTCCACATCTCCTTGCAGCCCCATAAATCTTTCTCTAATAATAGCTCCTCAAAAGGAGTTTAAAGCAGTTTGTAAAAAAGCAAGCAAACAACCCCCCCCAAAAAAACAAAAACAACTGTTTTATTTTCTAATAATATGCTTATAGAAAATTGTATTGGTATTATTGACAATTTACATATAAAATGTTGGCAGTTTGAAGTGGGCTGATAGATGGAAGGAAATGGAAGTCCACAAAAAAGAAGATAGGGAATCCTCAAGTAATATATGGAATAGAATATGGATGGAAACTGTAGTGCATTTGATACATCACATAATAAATTGAGGTATGCATATATGGTGAATTTCCGTCTTCTGTTCTTCTACATCTCAAACCTAAACTCAGTTGCAAACTTTGAGCAACTAGAAATATATGCTTATGTTTGTCTGAGATACTAAAGCTTGTGCATGAGAAAGTAAGGGATACATATGCACTATTTCCTTGCTGAATCTGTGAATAAATAAGAATAACAAGTATCCATAGAGATAATATATTCTCCTTATGACTAATAATGTGATCGCAATGCCTTGCATGAATGAACTGTGTATCCTTTAATGAGGATCAATTTTAGATGATCCCAAGCAGGTAATATAGAAATCTTTCTATATTAGAAAGCATGAAAAACATTCACTTACAAAACATGTTCATGGAAACATATTGATTCCTTTTAAAACATTTATTTCCATTTCCTTTAACTTTTCCTATTCCTGCTCATTTTACCTTAAAGTTTTGTTTTATTTTAAAACTTGAGCATGTAATTTTGGAAAATATATTTTTTGTTATACAGTATGTTCAAGTTTTTTTAATCAGTAAATTTAATCAATTAAATAAATACATATTTCATGTTAATATTTGGTTGCAATATGAATAAAAGTAAATATGATTTGTATATTCAGAATCAGAATCAGAATAGAGCTGAAAGGAACCTTAGAAGCCTTCTAGTCCAGCCCCCTGGAAGATTCTAATCATCATAGACCCATTCCTTTCTATGTTACATGCATGTTAACTTAAATGTCCAAGGAGGAAAGATGGAGATAACTGATTAAACATGTTTTCTGACACTGTACACAAACTATACCTTGCATACTTGTGCATGACATGACAACGCAAGTACAAAGTGCTAGAGCCTGCATTGTTGCAATGGACTATGAGAATAACCTTGGGAGACAGGAGGAAGAGCAGCCAGGGCAGCAATCAAACAAGAGATATCTCAGCCCAAAGAGATATGGGGGGAGAGTGAAAGAAAGCATCTCAGATGGGAACATCCCTAGCTTTAGAATTACAAAATCAGAATAGAGCTGGAAGGGACCTTGGAGGTCTTCTATTCCAGCCCCCTGCTCAAGCAGCAGATCCTATACTATTTCAGACAAGTGACTGTCCAGTCTTTTCTTAAAAACCTCCAGTGATGAAGCACCCACAGCCAGTTTTTTAACAACCGGTTCTGTGGACGTGGCTTATTTGGGGGTGTGGCTTGATGGTCATGTGAGGTGGGCATGGCTAGCTGGTCAGCCTTTTTTCAGAGGGCTGAAAAAAGTGATTTCTGACTGGTCCTTGCACTTTTGACTGGTCCTCGCACTTATGACCGGTCGTCATTTATGCCTATTGCAGCATTCTTAACAACCGTGTCACTCATTTCACAACTGCGGTGTGAAATGAGGAGGGGAAGAAAGGAAGAGAAGAAAGTAGAGAAGCAATAGGAGAGGAAGGAAGAAGAAGGGAGGAAGGACAAAAGAAGGGAGGGAGAGGAAGAGAAAGAGAAGAAAGATTGCTGTAAAACAAAAAAGATGAAATGGAAGAAAGGCATCCCCGAACACGTTTAAATATATTAAGATAAAGATTGAATTAATAAAAAATAAAATTAAAGAGAATGTATATGATTAAGAATAGAAAAAAATAGAATTTGGGGTGAAAGAAGATATTGTTTAGAAAAATAAGAATAGAAAAATTAAGATTTGATTAATAAATATGGAAAAAGAACACTTTGGCAGAAACTGTAACTAAGTAAAATATATTTGGATATGATGAATTATATATGATATGATATGATATGGTCAATACTCTATTTCAAAAAAATATATGGGTGAGTATTGGGGGGGAAACCAATAAAACTTGTCCAAAAAAAAAGATCAGATAGGTGTTCTTTAACCACTTTCTTGCTTATTTTAATTTTTATTTCTAGTCTGTCTTTTACAGTTATGTTTTTGGTAGGTTGGCCTATAGTTTCTTTTTGTGTGATGACTGATGCAAAGAATGAGTTAAGCAGCTCTGCTTTCTCCCTACTGCTTGTAATTTCCTTGCCATCTTCTCTCTTTAATGAACTGCGACTATTTCCTTGATTTTTTTCTTCTTATTTATATATTGAAACTTTTTTACTATTATCTTTGACTTTTGTTGCAAGTCTTTGTTCATTCTGACCCTTTGCTTTCCTGACTTCATCTTTGCAGATTCCTGCTATCTTCTGATATTCCGCCTTAGTTATGTGTCCATCTTTCCATTTTTTTGTACTTATCTTTTTTGTCTTTCAGTTTATCAGAGAGTTTGTGCAACCATGCTGGTTTCTTCTTGGATTTCTTGGATTTCTTTTTCAATGTTATTGTGTTGGATAGAACAGAACAGAACAGAACAGAGCTAGAAGGAATTTTGGAGGTTTGTAGTCCACCCCCCTGTTCAAGCAGGAGAACCTATACCATTTTAGACCAGTGACTGGGTTTTTATGATAATATTTTTCAGTATTTCACATGCTCCTTGAGTTGTTTTCCCTGTTAGGATTTTTATCTATGAAATTTTGCTTAGGGTCTCTCTGAGTTTGTTAAAATCAGCTCTTTTAAAGTTTAAGATACTAGTTGGATTATATTCTATTGCTTGTGTTTGCATTATATTGAATTGCAGTATGACATGGTCACTTTTGCCCAAGCTTCCGGCAACTTCAACTCTCTCTATTTATGTGAAGCCAGAATTGCTTTTGATTTCATTATTAGTTAATCAAAAGCAGTGTCTATTGTAGACTGAAAATTAAAGGTTTAATATAGTCTCTTAGGACACGTCAGCCTGAAAGTTGAGAGATGGGATGCAAAATATTAGCTCCTAATGAAATATTTCTTTGAATTATTATTACTTCTTTCTGATTTACAAATTACATTTAACAACTTTTGAACATGATGAAAGTTCTGAATTATAAAGATGATATGCTGTATACTGTATTTCATTCTAGACTAAAACTATACCAGTTCACACTACAGATATAGGCATCTTTTCATATATTAAAATTACGCAAATAATGTAATTTATTCAATTTAGGCATCACCCAACCTTGAACTGACTAGTGTACAGTAAAACCAAACAGAATAAAAATAGAATACAATGAGCATAAAAGAAATAAATAATAAATGGAAAGAAGAAGCAATGGTGAATCCAATCTTAACTGTATACAAGAAACCTTCAAGCAATGCAACATCTGTAATTCAATTTTATTTAATTCAAATATAAATATAAGTGCTTAAGGACACTGTCTATAATTATATTATAAAATCAAATATTTAGCACAGTCATTAAAAAATGTGGAAATGTTGCAATTTTTTCTGTTTATTTTTATTTTTTACATTAATAGTTTAAATATATGTAGACATTGTCATTTGTTGTTTTGAAAAAGTCAGTTCAGCCTCTAAATTCAACACCTACAATTATCTCCAAATTAGTCAGATATGCATAGTATATATACACTATATTATATTTCTTTGTGTCTTATATATAATAATTTAGTTCTTAGAAAATTCATAAATGATCTCCAAGCATTTCTGAATTTATGTATGTTACACAGTGGAAATATTAAGAGAGGTATATTACTTACTCCACACACATATATTAGCTACTCAACCTTGTACTTGGCATACATATAGTACTATTGTACTACATATAATTTCAAGAGAGCAACCTAGCTGTTTCTTTTGAATGGCACTTTTTTTCCAAAGACCTTTTTTCAGTTTCTATTTTTGCTATATTTTGACTTAATTATTGCATTATATATATAAAAAGTAAGAAAAACCTTTAAGATCATCAGTGGCCTAATCTACTATTATTTACTAAATGCTGTATTTGAAATCAAAGTATACAGCCATAATTCAGTATAGTCATAGACCAGAGTTCAAAATTAAGCATGTTCAAAATGAAATAAGTTAAAAATCAGAAGAATAATTTCAATTTTTAATAACAGAATACATTATGACAGATTCCTTGGTAGACTGTCAGTGGGTGTCTAATTTTACAGGCAGTATAATAGATTTGGTTACATTCAAGGAAACTAAATCATCCTGATCTGATGCAAAAATGATCAGAATAATTTCCCAAATGTTATACAAGAGAATTATCAGGCAGGTTATAAGTTCCTTGTATACCATGCAGTATAACAAAACATGCACTTGGAGAAATAGTGGTGCACTTGGAGAAATAGTGGTGATGTGGGAATGTCAGCAATAGCACTATGGCTTACCAGATAGCACATTCCCAAGAGAGGCCCAAATCAAGAGACTACATAATCCTGAATTAAATGAATGAGGGAGGAAAAGGTTCAGGGTAGCCATATCCTAGAATCGCCTAGGGCAGGAGTGTCAAGCTTGATTTCATTGAGGACCGCATCAGGATTGTGTTTGACCTTGGGGGGCCAGATGGGCATGGCTGGGGTGGACGTGGCCAGCTTGACATCATTTGTTTCGGGGGTGCCTGTGGTGACCCAGGTGGTCTGGGGGCATCCATTGTCTCCAACAGATGAAGGCAAGACCAGAGAGAGCGCCAAACCCTTGTCCTCCAGAGTAGCATTGCTGTCCCTCACAGGCCACATGGAGGACCCCTGGACAGCAGTGCATGCTGTCCACTGCCCTAGGGAGGGCAAGCAAGTTTGTTTTGCTAGCGTTCTGCCAGGGAAATAGAGCTTGGGAGGGACATGCACACTCCTCCTGAATTCCATTTTTGGCTGTGATGGCCTGCTCCAGCACCCTGCCAACAAAAACAGAGCTTGGGAGGGCTGCATGTGCACCTTCTGAGCTCCATTTTCAACTGCAGCAGCCTCCTGAATGGACATAGTACCTTCATTTTATTTTTTTTCTGGGATTGTATATATATAGTATAGCATTCAGAAAGTATTCAGGCCCCCCTTCACTTTTGTCAATTTTGCTATGCTGCAGCCTGATTCTACAGTTATTGAAATTCATTTTTTCTCATTAATATATACTCAGTACTACATAACGACAAGGTAAAAACAGAATTTTAGAAATGTCTGTAATTTTTTTAAAAATTTGATTTATGTGCCGCCCTTCTCCGGAGACTCAGGGTGGCTTACAATGCGTTAAGCAATAGCCTTCATACTTTTGTATATTTTATACAAAGTCAGCTTATTGCCCCCACAAACTGGGTCCTCAATTTACCCACCTTAGAAAGGATGGAAGGCTGAATCGACCTTGAGCCTGGTGAGAATTGAACTCGCAGTAATTGCAGGCAGCTGGATGTTAAATGCTGCCTTAGGAGGCATTAGCCTCCTACGTCACTCAGGCTCCTACCATTTTTAAATTTATTAAAAAGAAAAAAACTGAATTATCACATTGGCATAAATATTCAGACTCTTTGCAACAACACTTCAAATTTATCCCATTTCTCTAGATCATTGCTGACATGTTTCTATACCTTCATTGAAGTCCATATGTGGTAAATAAAATTGATTGGACACAATTTGGAAAGGCACATACCTCTCTATAGAAGGCCTCACAGCTTTGCATACTGTAGCAGAGTAAAAGCCATGAGATCAAAGGAACTGCCTGCAGAGAGCTCAGAATTATCTCAAGACACAGATCTGGGGATGGCTACAATAAAATTTCTGCTGCACTGAAGGTTCCTAAGAGCCCAATGGCCTCCATAATTCTCAAATGGAAGAAGTTTGGCACAACGAGGACTCTTGCAAGAGCTGGTTGCCTGATCAAACTGAGCAATCAGAGAAAAGGGCCTTAGTAAGACAGGTGACCAAGAACCCAACTGTTACTTTGACTGAGCTCCAAAGATTCTATGTGAAGATAGGATAGAATTCCAGAAGGAAAACCATCACTGCAGCCTCCACCAATCTGAGCTTTATGGCAGAATGACTAGACAGAAGCCTATTCTCAGTGCAAAACAAATGAAAGCCTGCTTGGAGTTTTCAAAAAAGAACTTGAAAGATTCTGAGACTGTGAGGAACAAGATTCTCTGGTCTGATGAACCAAAACTGAATTGTTTGGCCTCAATTCTAAATGTTATGTCTGGTAGAAACCAGGCATCACTCATCACCTGCCGAATATAATCCCAACAGTGAAGCTTGGTGGTGGCAGCATCATGCTGTGGGAGTGTTTTTCAGCAGCAAGAACTGGGAGACTAGTCAGAAAGCTGAATGGAGCAAAGTACAGAGATAACCTCAATGAAAACCTGTTCTATAGTGCTCAGGACTGAGCAGGTTTATTGTCCAACATGACAACAATCCTAAGCACATAGCCAAGACAACACAGGAATGGTTTAGGGACAACTGTGAATGTCATAGCATGGCCCACTCAGACCCCTGAATTGAACTCTATTTAACATTGGTGGAGGTACCTGAAAATGGCTATCCAGCATCCAACTTGACTTTGCTTGAGAGGATTTGCAGAGAAGAATGGCAGAAAATCTCCAAATCCGGTTGAGCAAAACGTGTCGCATCATTACCAAAAAAGACTTGAGTGTGTAATTGCTGCCAAAGGTGCTTCAACAAAGTACTGAGTGAAGGGTCCAAATACTTATGCCAATGTGATATTTCAATTTTTTCTTTTTAATAAATTTACAGACATTTCTAAAATTCTGTTTTCATTTTGTTATTAATGTAGATTAATGAGGAAAAAAATGAATTTCAATAACTGCAAAATCAGACTGCAGCATAGCAAATTGACAAAAGTAAAGGGGGTCTGAATACTTTCTGAATGCACTGTATATGTCTATGTATAGTGTGTTTCCCTGAAAATATGACCTACTGCGAAAATAAGTCCTAGCCTGATTTTTCATGTTACTCGCAATATAAGCCCTACACCCCAAAATAAGCCCTAGTTAAGAGCGTCATCAGTGGGGGGTGGGGATGGCCAGATGACATTACTCACATTGGGGAGTGCCTGTGGGGTAGGAAGATTTCTTCACTCCCCATTACCTTCTTTTCTCCCCAAGCAATTGCCACTTGGCTCTTTTAGCGAATGCAGAAGGGACTGAAAGGAAAGAAGCTGTCTGTTCTTCCCTGGATCAATTTCAGAAACTACCGTCATCGCTGACCCCAAGGCCTGGCTACTGGCCCTGCTGCATCTGCTGTTGCTGGGGGCCAGACGGCTCTTCAGCCAGGCCAACAGGCGGAGGGAGTGGTTCCCATTGTTGTCCATGCTGCTGCTGCGCAACCTGCCACTGCCCTGCCTCACCTTGGCTCTGGCCGCTGCCCTGCTGCTGCTCTTGCAGCGTGTTCTGGTCAAGCTCTCAGTGCGCCACAGCCTCTGCATACCCTGCCTGCTGGCCCTGCTGCTGGTGGGATACTTCTCGGCTATGTTGGGTGCCATACTGGCCATGGAGTGGCTACCCATATTGCTGCTGGCCTCACGGGGACTCTTTGCCCTCCTGGCTGGTCTTGAAAGGAGATGAAGGGAAGGAGAAAGCATGGACCTTCCTCGGCACAAAAAAGCAGTGCACGCATGTCAGTGTAAATGTGTGAAGGTGGGGCTTTGGCTGGCACAATCAAACTTCCCACCCCAAGAGCGGACTGGACTGGGTGAAAGGTGAGGCAGTGGCAGAGCAGCTGCAGGTGCGGTAGATGCTGAAGACGGCCAGGCCATGTTGGTGCAAGTGTGCTGAAGGCAGGGCTTTTTGGCTGGTTCCCACACTCCCAGAACGGGGGTGGCATGACTGAAGGAGAGAAGCCAGCGAAGGTGTTGTTTGCACAACAAACAGACTGACAGTCCCCCATCGTGGGACCAGGAGCAGCCTGGCCAGGAAGGCAAAGAGACCCATGAGGCCAGCAGCAGTAGACCCTACCCTAACCCTTTCAATATCTTGAAAGTTTTTAAAAAAACAATGCTATTCTTAAGATACGTTTCCTAGTCAGATGAAAAACTGGTTATATTCTCAAGGTAATATTTGTGGTTGAAGTAGCGGTCAATTCTAGGAAAGTCAGATTGGAAAAGGGAAGAGTTCTCAGGGCACTAAAAAAGAGAGTAAGAAATAAGTTTCACAAATCTATAAAGTGGAGAAGAATATGAATGTTTATGTTAGGCGAAGGACAAGCAATGGGACAGAGATAATCACATACTGAAATTTTCTGCAAAAACCTTTGCCTCTGTGTGCTTTTTTATGACATATATAATCCCTTTCTTTTGCTGAACGTGAAGAAGATAGTAAAGAGCTGGGAAAATGGCAGGTGTTAAGAGAGAAACCTATCAGAATCATGAAAAAATAGAGAATGTTTAGCCAACCACCTATAATATCTTTGTTCATTACAAAGGATGTAATTGGTGACATACTACTGAGGATACAATCCTCCCAAAAGGCAGGGCTTCTATAACCAAAACTATTTTTCTGGAAGAAAATGTTGGGCATAACTCCTAGAAGTCCCTGTATAATTTGGGTTAATTTGGGACTGAAGGGTTTTTAATACAACAAAACAGGGTGTGCATCATCTATGTGAATACCTTAGCTTAATGTCAGCAATGAGTAATATAGTACTATATATTACTATATAGTAATATAGTACATTATCTAATGTAGTAGTATTTGCAGTTAAGCAAAAATATCTTAATCAATTTTATATGGGGTAATATACATTAAAACAGAAAATGTGTAAAATCCTTCATCACTTGAACACTGCAGGTTCCATAAAACAGCCAATAAAGATTAATGGAAAAGAAAAAGGCTGGTTTACTGTATAAGTGGAACATATTGAACAAGCACAAAACTTTAAAACTTGATTCTCTGACTTAGTTTCTTTTTTCTTTTTTGCTAAGAAAGATTTTTTTTTATTTTTTAAGACAAACAAACATTTAGTACATCATTAATTTCTTCCATGTGACATTTCGGTGTTATCTCCGAAAGTTCCTTCTCTTCTCTCTCTTCTATCTCACCAAGTCCATTACAAAGATTTTCCACTAATATAATATTCTAACTACAACATTTTTTTTCAATCTATTTTAAAACTTATTTGTATCTCTTTTCTAACCAATAATAAAACTGATTCCATATCTTAAAATATTCTGAATCCTCTCTTTCCTTTATCATCATAGTTAATCTGTTCATTTCTGCACAATCTAAAAATGTTTTAATTACTTTTCCCTCTGATGGTATATTCTCTGCTTTCCAATTTTGTGCATAAACAATCCTTGCCGCTGTTATTACATGTATAATCAAATATATATTATCTTTATTAATTTTCTCTGGTAAGATACCCAATAGGAATAGCTCTGGTTTTAAGTCCATATGTTGTTGTATCATTTTCTCCAATCATAACTTTATTTTATTCCAATAGTTTTTTGCTTCAGGGCATGTGGTAATATGAACCTGGTAATTAGTGGCATTTCCAACATTTAACTTTAAACATTTTTGTCAGTTTCTCAGGGGGCATATGCCATCTGTAAAACATTTTATATTGATTTTCCTTGTATGCAATGGACATTGTTAATTTATAATTTCTTTCCCATAATTGTTGCCATTTATCCAATTCAATTGAATATCCAAAATTTTTTGCCCAGGCTATCGTTTCTTTTACTTGTTCTTCCTCTAATTCTACATTCAGTAAAAAAATGTAACATTTTTTAATTAATTTATTCTCTGTTCCTGTGAGTATATTATCAAGCTCAGTCTTCTTTATGTAAAAACCATGTAGCTTAACATCTTTTTCATATCTTGTTTGTATTTGCATGTACATATACCAATCCAGTTCAATTCCCTGTTCTTTCAATTCTTGTTTCCCTTTCAATTCCACCTTATCTGTTAACAAATCCTTATATCTAATAGATAATATTTCCAAAATTAAAAATGTTTGGAAAATGTGAATTAAGGCTTCCATTGTTGATAACCATATTGGTATTTTCACATAATATTTATCTCTAACTTTTTCCCATACCAATAAAAATGCATTTCTTATATAATGTCTGTGAAAGTACCTATGTATCTTATTTATATCATACCATAAAAAAGCATGCCAACCCAACTGTAAATCATGACCTTCCAGTATTAATAGTCTTGTATTTCTTAGTTCAACACATTCTTTCAGCCATGTCAGTGCTGCTACTTGGTATTCGGGAGTCCAAATCCACCTCGTAATCTCATATCCTGAAGCATTTTTAAACTTATTCTTGCTTTTTTGGCTTGTCATATAAATTTCCTTATTGTCTTATTTAAATATTGAAAATAAGTATTTTTAATTTTTATCAGTATTGTCTGAAATAGAAATAGTAATCTTGGTAGTATATTCATCTTTATTATTGCTATCCTTCCCATGAGTGACAATTGAAGATTTTTCCATTTCTCCAAGTCTCTCACAATTTATTCTTTGAGTCTATAATAACTGTGTTCTTTAATCGTTGCACATCTTGAGGTGAAGTATATTCCTAAATATTTAATTCTTCTCATTACTTGTATGTCTAATGTCTCTTCTATCTCTCTTTTTTGTTTTTCTGTAATGTTTTTCACCAAAATTTTGTTTTTTCTTGATTTATTTTCAGTCCAGACACCTTTCCATAATTCTCTATTTGTGCTAATAATTTTGGTCCTATAATTTGTGGTTCCTCCAAAATGAACACTAGATCATCCACAAATGCTTGTAATTTGTATTCCTCTTTTTAAATTTTCATTCCCTTTATCTCTTTATCTCGCCTAATATTTCTATTCAATACTTCTAAAGTCAGAATGAACAATAATGGTGATAGAGGACATCCTTGTCTAGTACCCTTCATAATACCAACATTCTCTGTCATTTCTCCATTCATCATTATCTTAGCAGATTGGTTGTCATAAATCGTTTTTACTGTGTTTATAAATCTCTCCCCAAAGTCCATTCTCTGCCATTGTTCTATCATAAATTGCCAATTCACATTATCAAAAGCTTTTTGAGCATCTAAAAACATTGCCATTTGTTTTTCTGAATGTGTCTCGTAATATTCCAAAGTATCCAAAATTACCCTCATATTGTCTCTAATTTGCCTTTTAGGTAAGAATCCATTTTGATCTATGTGGATAAGTTCATTTAATGGTCTTTTCAATCTGTTTGCCATTATTGAAGCAAAGATCTTGTAATCCACATTTAATAATGAAATAGGTCTATAGTTTTTTATTAGTTGTAAGTCTTATCTTCTTTGGGAATAAGTGACACACAGGCCTCCCTCCATGAGTCTGGCATTCTACCCTTCATTAGAAGTTTGTTAAATACTTCCAGCATTACATTGCTCATTGCTTCTTGTATAATTCTGCTGGTAGACCATCCGGTCCAGGTGCTTTTCTATTTTTTTTGTCTTTTTATCGCTTATGTTAATTCCATCATTGTTATTCTTTCTTCTAACATTCCCTTATATTGATCTGTTATTTTAGGTAGATCTGACTTTTCCAAATATTTTGATATCTCTTCCTCTGGAATTTTCTCTTGAGAGTAGAGTTTTTTATAATATTTTTGAATTATTCTCTTCTTTTCCTCATTTCTGTAACACAGTTTCCCCTTTTCATCTTGTAGGTATTTTATCATCTTTTTCTCTTTCTTTTTTTTCAATTTATATGGTAACCACCTTCCTGGTTTATTTGCAATTTTGAAAAAGTTCTGTTTATTTGCTCTTAATTTATTTTCTAATTGTTCCTGTTCATTTAAATTTATTTCATGTTTTTTCACATCCATCAACTTCTTAATATTTTTATTTTGAACATCTTTTTGGAATTCTTTTTCTAGTTTCTTATACTCCTCTTCCAATCTTATCTGTTTTTATCTTTTCTTTTTATTCTTTTTCCCCAAATAGTTATTGCGAGACCTCTAATATAAGCTTTCATAGTATCCCATACAATCTGAATTGATATGTCCTCTTTTTTATTATCTTTAAAGAAAAATTCTAATTCTTTTTCCATAAACTGTTGGAAGTCTTTTTCATTTAGTATTGTTGCATTTAAAGTCCATCTTGACCTTTTCTTTTGATCTTTCCATGTTATTATCATTGGGTTATGGTCCGCCCAAATGTTTGAGTCAATATTTGCTTCTTGTATATTATCCATGAGCTCTGTTGTCATCCATAACATATCTAACCTCGACCATGATGAGAGTCTATTTGAATAAAAAGTATATTGCTTTTCTTTCAAATGCTTTTGTCGCCAAATGTCTTGAATGCTCAATTCTTCCATCATTATAAAAAAAGATCTCTACAGTATTCTTCTAGACTTTTTATTTGTCTTCTTTGTTTTATAATCCAAGTCCACATCTACTATGGCATTAAAATCACCCATTATACATACATATTCATAATCCTATTCTAATATTTTTTTTGTGTAATCTTCAATAAAATTCTTCTTGCTTTTCATTTGGTGCATATACTAAAATCAGTAATATTTGTTTTGATTTAATTTTTATTTCCACCATCAAAATCCTACCTTTATCATCTTCAAAACATAGTTTAGGTTCTAATTTTTCTTTGATATACAGTACCACAGCTCTTTTACTCTTTGTATCAATGATGTATTGATACACACCTAACTTTGGATATTGTAACAATTTCACATGTTGTTTTCTAATATATACTTCTTGTAAACATATAATGTCCATTTTCAAACTGTTTAATTTGCTTAAAGTTCTATTCCTTTTTTTGCCGCATTTAGTCCATTTACATTTAGTGATATTGCATTTATTTCTTCTTCCATGGTTTAATTGTTACTAGTTTTTAATTTCATTGCCCTTGTCTCTCTTTGTTCCATTGGGTCTTTAGATCTTGCCCCCTCCCTTAACAGTCTTTCTTCTTTTGTTTTTTCATCTTTATCTTTCTCTTCATCTCTCTGTTTTGTCTCACCTACTGCACCCTGATCTTCCTCTAATGGTCCACAAAATTGTTGATAAAACAACTTTGCTTTTTCAATAGAATCAAGTCTATGTCTTTGTTCTTGCCATGTCACCATAATTCCTTCAAGTATTAACCATCTAAAACTCACTCCTTTAAATATTAAAAATTTTGTTAAAAATTGATATTCTCTCCTCAGATCCCTAACTCTTTGGGGTATTTGTCGCAGAACCACAAGTTCTTTATCTTTGTGTTTCAATGGTGTAATTCTTGCTCCTTGTAAAATCTCTCCTTTCACTGCCTTCTTTGTGAATATTACATGTACTTCTCTTGGTCCTTGGGTTGTTCCACAGCTTCTCACAAGATCTCAGCAATTACCTCGGGTAGATTTTCTCCTTTTTCTTCCTCTATATTTTGAAATCTTAAGTAGAATTCAGAACGTTCCATTTTGAGTGAGATAATTGTTTTTTCTTGTAATTTGTCTGTTGACACTAATTTCTCTTCTAATTCTTCTTTCAACTTTCTTCTCTGTGATATCTGCTTTTTCTTCTACTTTTTAAATTCTCTCTTCATTTTTCCTCATCATCTCTTTCATCTCTTTTAATTCTTGTTTTATATCATCATGAAGCGATTGTATAAAATTTCTTAGTTCCATCATCTCTGATGCTTTCTGCCGCTGAGTGACTTTATGCAGGATGCAAATGAGCTGTAAATTTCTTCATTTTAATATTTTATAATCCATTTGTGGTTAAATTATAATCCAAATCTCTAATCCACCTGATGATTGAATTAGGAAAAAATTAAAAAAAGAAAAGAAAAAATCCCAATCAACCACCTCCCTTCAAAAATTTAAGATTCCCAATCTCCCATATAAAAATTTAAAAGTGAAATATAAAAAGAGAAAAGAAAAAAAAGACAAAGAAAAATTAATCCAATTGTCCAGAGGGCACAAATTCAAAAAGAAAAAGAAAAAAAAAAGAGAGAGAGAGAGAGAGAAAGATTCAATAAAAGTAGCCAAAAGAAAAAAGAAAAAGTTTTTCTTCTGACTCTTCAAGTCATAATCCAAAATTTTTAGAAATCCAATTCTATTAAATTCAATAAAAAAGCATCTGGGTAAAAAAAAAACCAAGTCAAGAACAAAGGCTTTTCTCTTTCCACTAATAAGTCTCAAAACAAAGTACTTCAAAGAATTTATTAAAAAATATACCAACTAGTCATCCCAGGAAAAAAGGAAGAATTATGTAAGGTTCAAAGCCAAAAGAAAAAAGAAAAAAAGTTCAAAGACAAGTTCAAAATCTAATCTTCTCTCCTCCATAGCTTTCAGTTATCTTCCAGCCAAAATGTCAAGGTCAGTTATTTATTAAAGTTTTTTCAATGTATATATCTTTTTTCCTTTTCCTTTTCCCTTTCACCACTAGATGGTGAACACCACTGCAGGTCAACTTTTAACATTAACACAGCACTTTCCCTTCTTTAAGGTTGTTGATTCAAGATTCTTGTAGCAATCATCCCCATTCTATAATAGTTCATTCAAATGGGATTTCCATCTTCAATTCAATTCATTGTCCCAATTCTTATTATCAGTTTTAAAAAGGTTCAAAATTCCCCAAGTTCTCTCTTTTTTCCCAATAGCAAAATAGTAAAAAAGCTTTTGGTTTCACTTTCCTCACCACCAAATTACTGGATGTGAGAGTGGATACACACCCACTCTCAGTCCTCTCTTTCAGCTAGTTTTTTCCACCCTGTGAATTTTCCAGGTGGATTTGAAGAGAAACTTTTGGCAAAAAAAAAAAAAAAAATCAAAACATTCTCACCTTCATGTCACATGCTGTCTTTCTTCATCCACTTTCGTTGTAGCCGCCTCAGCTTCCTAGCAACATCTAGGTCACCTTCTGCACTGTCCGATTTGAGGAGCTTCTTTCGGTCCTACCAGGGACTTTGCAGACTCCCTGTGTTGACCAGTACGTGCTCCTCTTGTTTGTCATCCCTACAAGATGACTTAGGTCCCTGGGGACCCTTGGACAGCAGAGATATCAATGGGTCCTTGAGAGCCCTCAAAGAGCCTGTTGTTCCGCCACGACGCTGGCCATGCCTCTGGTTTCAAGTATGTTAAACAAACAAACAACCAGTAGTTTCTACAATTTGATGCTCAAAGCAACCTCTCCAACAACACTGTACTTGAAAGATTTGCAGTTTTCCAGGACAATAATCAAGAGTGCTAAGTTTAAAATTTATTGTATTCTGTAGCACATGCATAGAAACAACATTGCACTAGCCAGAACTACTAACAATAAGCATGTAGAAGATTCATATGTTCTTATGGAAAGAGTATTTTATTAGTAGGTGTATGAATTGCACTGTCAACTGGATAAACTATGTGGACATACTGTGATAACATATCTTTAGACTGTATTCATGCCCATCAAATATTGTTGTGAATCAATTCTTATTTTTATCTACTGCACAGTGACAGTTATGATCAGTCCCATCCATATAATTTATATCCATGTACCACCACTGTGAATATTGCAAAATCTATTCTATGAGCGGAATAACAGCTTAAGTAAAGAATCTCAATCTATAAAGCTGATTAATTAAATCATGATATAATTGATCATGACACTTCTAACATAATGGTTTTAAAATCTATATTAACCTTAACTTAAAATCATTTTAGGCATTACATTAATTTTTATCACATATTAATTCTTTGTCTCAGTGGGACAAAACAAACAGCCTCCGGGCTAATCAGATTTTTTTTTATGAATTACAGAAAAGAGGAAATAATACTTTAAAAAGATTTTAAAACAAGTCATGGAGGGCCCTATACCACAGCCACAACAAAGAACGGAGAAGACCATCATTAGGCCAGGTGTGTCAAACTTGATTTCATTGAGGACTGCATCAGGGTTATGTTTGATTTTGGTGGGCCAAGGTGGCCGTGTCCAGCTATTTCTTGTTGGCCCAAGAGCTCTACCAGTGAAAATGGGCTCCTTAACTCTGTTTTTGGCTGCAATGGCCTCCTGCAACCCTATGTCAGTGAAAAGGAGTTCAAGAGGGCCGCATGCAGCCCTCTGGAGCTCTGTTTTCACTGGGAGAGACACTGCGGGCCAGTCCTTCACTGTTTCCAGGGTGGACCACGATTCAGATCTCAGCATCCCATGAGCCGCATCCAGCCGCTGACCCTTGAGTTTGACACCCCTGTGTTAGGCTATACAGATATTGATTTTTCTAAGATTTTAAGTGTGGAGTATGACTAAAACAAATGCTTCTGAAAAAAAAGAAAGAAAATGTGTTTCACTATTTAAACAACTGAAAAAAATATAGTTTGTTTACAAGAAATGCATTTTGTGGAAACAAAACATTTGAGCTGCAAAAATTTGGGCAAAGAATTTATTTCAGCAGGAGTCAAAAAGAGAAATTGAGTTGTGTTTATATAAACCCCAGTTTCATCCAGAACTGATGTTGACTGATGATTGTAGCAGATACATAGGGTTGAAGCTACTCTACATGAGAATTGGAAATTATGCTACAAATAAGGATATAGTAATATTTGGGGAAGGGATTGTGGGTAAATTAATAAACTTATTATATGAAAATTTGGAAAATATTATATTTCTATTTCATTTCCCACTTTTTGAAATAATAGCTAACATTTGTTTTCATCTTCAGTAAGTGATTTTAAGGGTAACACATGCAATTTCTTCAGAAGACTTTCCAGGCTGTGATAATCCTCATTTATCTTTTCTGCACATGTTTCAGTTTCTCTGAATCCTTAAAGTGTGATGTCCAGAAAAGGACACAGGTGGGATATAAACAACATGTTCTATGATTGAACTATTATTTTCTGTGATCAGGAAATAATGATCTGTGAAGCCTAGAATTGAATTTGTGTTTTGCAAGCTTGGCTTCTAAGTACTATTTCAAGATTCTTTTAAAATGTAATATTATTATTAAGGTACCATCATCCTATAATTACATATTTGAATATTTTTTCATTTATTCTTATTAAGTTAATGCTGATATTTTTAGCTCACTTCTATGAGCTATTCAGAACCTTTAGAATTATGTTGCTCTCTTCTAGGCTGCATTCATTGTTTCATTCTATTTTATGTCATCTGAAAATTTGATAAGCCATCCCTTTTTCACATGATGTTACTTGCTATCTTGGTTTATGTTGGTGAAGAAATGTTGATGAATATTCTTTGAGATTTATTTATTTATAGTAGCTATCAAATTGTTATGCTGCCCATCTTCCCTACAAGGTGGGGAGGCATAAAGAGTTAAAGTTAGCTTTCAACCAGTTCTAGTTCCACCTAACAGGCTTGCCACCTATCGATGCCAAACTGGCTTGCTCATCAGAATGTTGTGAGCATTTTGTCAATTTTTTGATGAATTCAAAATAAATCCACATTTCCACAGTCAACAGTTACCTTATTAGAAAAAAAAAGGATTTGTAAGAATTAGGAAATCAGAATCAAATGTATTGACACCTTTGAACTTTGCTCCTGAAAAGAAGACTCTTGAGAATAATGTGTACAGCCAATAAAATAAATTGATGATCATTGAAGAAATCAATCCAGGGTTCTTACTTGAGGCATAAATGATCAGGTTCAAATTATCCTATTTGGACACATTATACAAAGACCCAGCTCTCTGAAAAAGGCTTTAATGAACAGAATGGTACAAGGAAAGAGAATAATAGATCAAAATGGAGAAAACCTATCTATGCAATTGCTAGATTCTAAAATGTCCAGATGGCACATAATCAATCCAATCAATTTTTTTTTTGTATTGCTTTCTTTAATAATCAGGTATTGCATATAGTAACCCTGGAATCAGTGGTGGGATTCTGCCGGTTCTAGGGGGTTCGGCCGAACCCTTTGTTAAATTGCTGGCTCATCCCACCTCTTGCCCCGCCCCTCCGCACCACTATTTATTGCCAATAAATAGTGGTGGGCTAGGGGCGGGCGAGCCAGCAATTTAACAAACGGTTCGGTGTTTTTTTGTAATTTTATTGGCCCATGGAGCTTCAGCATAGGCTAATTAGCCCTTGATTAGATCGGCTCCCAACTCTCAGCTGATTTGCTCTCAGCTGTTTTGCTCAGAGCTCTGCTGCTTGCTTGCAAAGAGTGCTGATTTTTTTCCCCCTATCTATGCTGAAAAACAAAACTGAAAGTAAAAGCCTGCTTTACTGTTGCTGCAACATTGGAAAATTAGGCAGGCAGATTTCTTTTCTTTTTCCTCACCAAAAAAGGTAGGTGCAAACTACCTTTAGTGGAAAGGTAGTTTTCCCTAAAGAGGTAGTTCCTCTTTAGGGAAAAAGAGGAGAGTTCAAGATTTTAAAACACAAAAGAAAAAAAACTCTATTTAAATAGGGAATTGTAATAATTGAGATACTATTAATTGTATATTGTGTTGAAAGCAGAAATGGTTAAATTGTGGTTTGGAGGAATATATGGGGGAAATTATTTGGTTTATTATTATTGGTAAATATAATTAATTGATTTGTAAGAAATTGGATTGCATGGAAATAATTGGAATATTCATGTTCATATTGATTAATATACAAAAAAGATAATTATATAACTAATTGATTTATATTAAAATGTTGAATTTATATTAAACAACTGTAATATTACATAATTAACCAATGTGAGGATGGATATAAAAATAGATACAATGGGAAGGGGTATACTATAGAATAGAAGGGAAAAATTGAATTTGATTAAGATTAGAGATGAGGATGAAGGGTAATATTGTTTTTTTAAAAAAAAATAGATAAGGAATAAATATGGCAAAAAGGAAATATAGAAATTGTAAATTTAATTGAAATGACTAAACACAGTTTAAATTTGTGAACCGGCCAAATACTCTGTTCAAAGAAAATTCATTATATGTTTGTATGTGTGTTTCTAATTACTGCTATTTATTCATATTTATTCTCTTTTATTCTTTAAAGTTTAACAATTCATTCTTTATCTTAATATCTTTATATTTGTTTGGAGTTGCCTTACTTCCATTTCATCTTTTTTACTGTACAGCAATCTTTCTCCTCAAACCTACCACCTCTCTCTTTTCTTTCCTTCTTACTTTCTCTTCCCCCCCCCGCTCTTCTTCTCCTCCTCTCTTCCTCCCTCTCTTACCCTCACTCTTACTCTAATTTCCCTTCCCTTCCTCCCTTCTCTTCCTTCCCTCTCTCCTTCTTTCTTCTATCTCTCTTCTCCTTCCTTCATCCCTCTCTATTGCTGTATCCTTTTGGGCATATGGATTACTCAGAGGGCTGAAAAAATTATTTTTGACCGGTCCTCGCACTTTTGACCAGTCCTCGCACTTACGACTGTACTCACATTTTATGTTTTGCGCCCTATCTTGTCACTGTGGTGAAGACAAGTAGTGGTGAAATGACTGACACAGTTGTTAAGAATGCCACAATGGGCATAAATGTGAGGATGGTCATAAGTGCGAGGACCAGTCAGAAATGACTTTTTTCAGCCCTCTGAGTAGTCCCTATGCACATAGCCATGCCCACCCGGTCACATGACCAGCTAACCATGCCCACCCGGTCACATGACCACCAAACCACACACCCCAACTGAGCCACGCCCACAGAACCGGTTGTTAAAAATATTGAATCCCACCACTGCCTGGAATATATTTCTACATAGCCTATCTTTAGATGAATACTTCCTAGGTGTCCACTTCAAAGCTTCATAGATTAAATCTAAAATCCTTCAAGTCAAGTAAACATATTATTCCAATTTTTCAACTCAAGTGTTTGATTTTATCTAGTTGTAAATTATGAATAATAATATTTCCAAACATATTGTATTTTCCACTTAGTCTTTTGCTCAGTGATTTCTATACATGCAGAAGTCTCAAATACATTTCATGTAGTTTTATTTTTCCCCTTCAAATATTATGCTAAAGATCTCTTTCTTTATTTTATTTTTTTCTGGGAAGCTATTTATCATGTTTTTAAACCAAATAACTAAGCAACAATAAATGCTTCTGTGACACACAACTATGGATGTTTCCTTCTGAAAGCAAGTATAATCTATCCACAATCTTCCCACTTCGTAGAAAAATAACATATTATGACACTACAACTAATGTTAGATAAATAGAAATTTAGAATTCATCATCCTGTCTGAGACAAGACATATATCAGGACATCTAATCTCCATTTTACTTTCTCCTGACCAGAAGACTTTACTGGTCCTACCACTAGTCACAATTGAGTGGTGGGGATATTTAAAAATAGGAGAAGTGATTCTTGACAGCTATCCTATCAAGCCCTTCACATCAAGGAATAAACAATAAAGTGAGAATTACATAGTCTTCTATAAACTCATTTTAGTATCAGAATTAGAGGTAAGACCCAGAATCCTAACAATGGCAATGGGAATTTTCAGCCCTAATTTATATCTTATGACTTATCTTTCTTCTGCTTGGGTTTTTGGAACAAACACATTCTCTCTTAATTGTTTATATCTACTTTCCTCTGTGATTTTTCTTAGGTGGCATATTTTCTTAGGTGGCATATTTTCTTAGGTGGCAGTACAGAATGAAGTATGTTGAATTTTTAAGTTAGTTGCCACTTTGATTCCTCTTGTATGTACTTCTCTGTCATTCTCAAAATACTGTATGACCACCAAATCTCACATATTTTGATTCTCCAATCATTTCAAATGTCTTGTGATGTTATATAATGCATGAATCTTCTCAAAATTATCTTAGATATTTCATTTGTACCTTCACCAAGATTTCTACAAAGAGCAATGTTTTGCAATTAGTTTACAAATAAATTATATTGAAACCCTTCTATGGTGCTTTTTAATAAAATATGAATTCATGAAATTCAAAGCTCAGAAAATGAAAGCACTTTTATAATGTTAATTTTCACAGCTGAATCAAATCAACTTGTAAATTATTTTGTCTTAAATTAAACACGAATTATATTCTCCTAGCATGACCCTACTATCTGTATATCTAATTTTCATTACTTCTTGATATTACAAGGACAAAAGAAAATTTGAATTCTGGAATGCCTTTAAAAGAAATATTTTCTTTTTAAAAAGGTACATCATCCTTTTAATTGTAAATCCTATTTCATTTTACACTGATTGCTAACTATGAGCTGTGACTCAGCTGCTATTGTTTATTAAAGCCATGATCCTAAAAATCAGTACAAAAGATATTTTAATACTATGAATGTATAAATAGAATTTAATATATTCATGTAAAATATGCATTCTAATTATTTTTCAAGCAATGCAGGCAGTCCCTGGAAATCTAGCAATAGCTCTAGAGCAGGGGTGTCAAACTTGCAACATCATGTTTTCATCATGTGACATATCGCTAAAATGGCGGTGGGCATGGCCAGCGCATGACATGTCCAGTCCACAGGCCACACATTTGACACCTCTGTTCTAGAGAAACTCTATATCAGTCCCCTAATAAAACACAAAAATTTAAAAAACTGTCACCTGTGGAACAAAAAAGATCACTGAACTGTCAGATATTATGAAAATTATAAGTATAAAATGAAGTATCAAATAGTGTATCACATAATTTGGAAAACCATTTTTTTTTAAAAAAAAAAGTCTTCAACTAAACAATGCACATTAGCCAGGGAATATATTTCATTCTGAAATGCAGACCAAATGAAACCTTTAAACATCACTTTTTTGCCTACTTATGAACTGTAATTCATAACTCAGAATCTCTGGCTCAAATATTATCCTTATGTTCTTTTCATTGTGTGAGGAGAGATTGTGATTGCCTGTCATATTTACTTAGAGAAGAAATATTAGGATTATTTAAAATTCAGTGCAGGTAATATGGATGGTATCAATGAATTATTCAGAGTTCTAGGAATTAATTCCTAAATTATCTATGTAATAATAGGCATGCGCATACACAAACACATGTACATATACTTAAATATTTAATTATAGTGTTTCCTCACATTTTTCCTGAGATGGGTCAGGTTTAGAAAGAGGTATAGGTCAGTCAAAGAACTTCTATGGCTAAGGATGGACTTGAATATTGATTTCCCAGTAATCAATCAAATGCCTTAACCTCCTTACCACATTGTCTTTATGATATATAACAATCTGTGTCCAAAAAAGCACAAAATGAGAGGTATTGCATCATTGATCTCTTGCCGGGGTCTACCTTCTGAAAATGCTGACTCTTAACCTATCAACTGGTTACAATGAGAAAGATACATCTCATTGGTATGGTGGGAAATGATCATGATTTCCCTCATTCATGACCTCTGAACCTTAACCAAAATATTGGATGCACATATTTAAAAATTACTAATACTTTACTGTATTAATACCATCTTAAAGTACATTAACACATACAGTTTTTACAATAATACTTCATGTCATGGAGAAGTAATATAATTAATACTATTATTTTTCTATTTTAATGTTACATTTATCTTTCTGATTATCTTTCTTCTATCTATTGCAGTTAAGACATATACACATAGAAAATCAGATCTTGTATACTACAGTCCAAACTTTCTGAATTATGAGGGGAAATAAAGCATTTTCACCAGGTTTTAATATTTCTTTTTCATTTCTTAAATGAAAGCATGTAGAATAGTAGAAGAATTTCATCAAATGTTCATCACTATTGAACTCTCATTTTATCAGATTGTTTGAGAAATTGGGCCATTAGTGATTATAAAGAAACCAGGGAACAAAAATTCCTATTGTATAGATTTTAGAAGCAAGTATAAAGGTAAAGGTAAAGGTTCCCTTCACGCATAAGTGCTAGTCATTCCCGACTCTAGGGGGCGGTGCTCATCTCCATTTCAAAGCCAAAGAGCCAGCGTTGTCCAAAGACGTCTCTGTGGTCATGTGGCTGGCATGACTAAACACCAAAGGCACACGGAACCTTCCCACCAAAGGTGGTCCCAATTTTTCTACTTTCATTTTTTACGTGCTTTTAAACTACTAGGTTGGCAGAAACTGGGACAAGTAACGGGAGTTCATCCTGTTACGCGGCACCAGGGATTCAAACTGCTTCACCACTGACCTTTTGATCGACAAGCTCAGCATCTTAGCCACTAAGCCACTGCGTCCCCATAGAAGCAAGTATAGATTGCTGTAACTGAGTACAGATTCTAAGCATTACAATGTAAACATTTAAACAATACCATCTAATTTTTTGTATGCAATTTTGTATGTACTTTAAACTCAACTTTAAACTCAACTTTATTGATAAAATCAAAGGGTCTAAAAAGCATCATGAAGTGGATAAGAAAGGAACCCTGAGCAAAAGTCAATCAGCTCAAGGAGGAAAATAAATCCTCACTTGATAATATGATTGGGTTAGGATTAGGGTTATGCTGCTGAATTAAAACCAAGAGCAGGATGTTAAAGGCTTTCTGGATAAAGATAGGGAGGATACTGGGAGCATGAAAGACCTCAATTTTTTCCTAAAAGGAGGCAGATTCTGCATTTGGCAATATATGTATTTGCTTTAGATAACCATCCATTGGTGCAAGCTTCTACTTCAATTAATTTGCTAGATAAACTGCCTCTATTCCCAATTGGGATGGATTGCAGTAAATAATTGCAGTAAATTAAACTTTCCCTTCCACAAATGAAGATAACAGACATGGAATAAAGAGATGAAAAGGACTAGGAAAATGAGATGTTTATTAATAGAACTTCAATAGACTGACATATAGCGGGGTGGGAATGGAGATTTTTGCAGTATCCTTCTCCTGCCATGCCCACCAAGCCATGCCACCAAGCCACACCATGCCCACCAAGCCACACCCACAGAACCAGTAGTAAAAAAAATTGGATTTCACCACTGGTCTAAGTGCTATTGCTGTTGCTATTAGAAGCTGTTCCATAGTGATGGAACTATTACACAAAGGACAATGTGATGAATCCCCTCACAGGTAAGCCCCAGCAGCTTCCCATCCCTGGACAGACCATATAGATGGCAAAGCCCTGTGACAACAATGGTGCAAACTATGTTAGGCATTATAAGTACATAACTATCAGCTTGAATAGGGTTCAGAGATTTGCTTACATCCAGTGCAACCCACACAAAGTGTATTTAAATCTGTGCCAGTTGCAGTTTCTGAGTCATCTCGAATGCCAGTTTTGCTTTCAGCAAATTCCAATAATATAATTAAGAGCTGACAGAGATATTAATCACTGTCCTTTTCCTTCTGGTCCAGAAAAGGATGGAACTGATACACCTAGCATAACTCACTGAAGGAACTAACCAAGGACACTACCATAAATAGTCTGTTCCTAAACATGATGAACCAATAGGGTTTCTGCCCCATGCCAGGCCTGAAACAAGACTGAAAGGGATCCAGAATTTAATCTATAACAGTATACAGTAACAACAGTTAAAACCCAACCACTTGTCAACAATCTTATCCAAATTGTGTATATTGGAGACTGTCAATAATCATAAAATTTATGAATTTAATAATAATAATAATAATAATAATAATAATAATAATAATAATAATAATAATAATTTTATTTCTATACCGCCCTTCTCCCGAAGGACTCAGGGCGGTGTACAGCCAATTTAAAAACACAGGACACAACAATGATTAAAAATTAAAATAATTAAATAGATTTGGCCAATTTAAAACCACAAAAATTTAAAATACCCCAATTTAAAATTATTATGTTGATAGCCCTGCCTGGTGGAACAACAGGGTCTTCAGTGCGCAGCGACACACCCGGAGGTCGGAGATCTTACGTATTTCCGGGGGCAGTTCATTCCACAGGGCTGGGGCTCCCACAGAGAAGGCCCTCCCCCTGGGTGTCGCCAGCCGACATAACTTGGCTGATGGCACCCTGAGGAGACCCTCTCTGTGGGAACGGACTGGTCGGTGGGAGGCTATTGGTGGCAGAAGACGGTCTCGAAGGTACCCGGGTCCTATGCCATGGAGCGCTTTGAAGGTGGTAACCAACACCTTGAATCGCACCCGGAAGACCACTGGGAGCCAGTGCAGCTCGCGCAGGAGGGGTGTCACGCGGGCACAACGAGTTGCGCCCATAACCACCCGCATGGCCGCATTCTGGACCAGTTGGAGCCTCCGAGTGGTCTTCAAGGGGAGCCCCATGTAGAGAGCATTACAATAGTCCAGCCGGGAAGTGACAAGGGCATGAGTGACCGTGCGCAAGGCGTCCTAGTCCAGAAAGGGCTGCAACTGGCGGATCAGGCGAACCTGATAAAAGGCCCCCCTGGCCACGGCCGTCATATGCTCTTCTAAAGACAGCCATGCGTCCAGAAGGACACCCAGATTGCGAGCCCTCTCTGTGGGGGGCAAAGATTCACCCCCAATAGTCAGCGATGGCACCTGCTGACTATATCGGGACGCCGGCAGCCACAGCCACTCGGTCTTGGATGGGTTGAGTCTGAGCCTGTTCCTCCCCATCCAGACCCGCACAGCCTCCAGGCAGTGAGACATCACATCAAGGGCATCATTGGGGTGGTCTGGGGTGGAGATGTACAGCTGAGTATCATCAGCGTACAGATGACACTTCACCCCAAAACCACGGATGATCTCACCCAGTGGCTTCACATAAATGTTGAACAGAAGAGGCGAGAGGACCAACCCTTGTGGCACTCCCCATGTGAGACGCCTCGAGGTCGACCTCTGCCCCCCTGCCAACACGAACTGCGAGCAGTCGGAGAGGAAGGAGGAGAACCACCGCAGAATGGTGCCCCCTATTCCTAACCCTTTCAACCGCTGCAGCATGATACCATGGTCGATGGTATCAAAAGCCGCTGAGAGATCTAATAGGACTAGGACAGAGGAGCAACCCCTGTCCCGAGCCCTCCAGAGATCATCCACCAACGCGTCCAATGCCGTTTCTGTGCTGTGCCCCTGCCTGAAGCCTGACTGGTACGGGTCTAGATAGATAGCTTCATCCAGGTGCCTGGGCAGTTGTCGTGCCACCACACTCTCAACAACCTTCACCACAAAACGAAGTGGTAGTTAGCTAATTCAGCCGGGTCCAGGGAAGGCTTCTTGAGGAGGGGCCTCTCCACCGCCTCTTTCAAGGTGGCGGGAAAGGCACCCTCACTCAGAGAAGCAGTTATAATCCCCTGGAGCCAGCCTCGTGTAACCTCCCGGGAGGCCAGTACCAACCAGGAGGGACACGGGTCCAATAAACATGTGGTGGCACTAATCCTACCCAGAACCCTGTCCACATCCTCGGGAGCCACAGGATCAAACTCCTCCCAGGTAATATTCTCAAGACCTACCCTCGTCTCCTCCCCTGGACTCACCCAGTTGGAGTCCAAGCCTTCCCGAATCCGAGCGACCTTATCGTGCAGGAATTGCACAAAATCCTCAGCTCGACCCTGCAAGGGATCTTCCTGCACTCCCCCCCCCGAAGAAGGGAGTGGGTCACCCTAAACAGGGCGGCTGGGTGGTTCTCTGCAGATGCGATAAGAGTGGAAAAATGGTTAGATTTCGCCGCTTTTATCGCCACTAGGTAGGTCTTGATATAAGACCTCACCTGTGTCCAGTCGGAATCAGAATGACTAGTCCTCCAAATGCTCTCTAGGCATCTTTTCCGACGCTTCATCTCTCTCAGCTCCTCAGAGAACCAAGGAGCCAATTGAGATCGGCATCGGGTCAGAGGCCGCAGAGGCAAGACACGATCCAAAGCTCCGGCGGCCGCACTCTCCCAGGCGGCCACCAGCTCTTCAGTCGAGTCGTGTGTCAGAGTCTCAGGAAACAGCCCAAGCTCCGTCAGGAATCTTTCGGGATCCATCAGGCGCCTGGGACGGAACCATTTGGTCGGTTCCGTCTCCCTGCGGCAGGGGGAAGCAGTAGGAAAGTCCAAGTGAAGGAGCGAATGATCTGTCCATGACAAGGGTTTAATATCTAAGTCCCCTCTACCAAGATCATTCAACCACTGACCAGAGATGAAAATCAAGTCCAGAGTGTGTCCCTCTATGTGAGTGGGGCCTTGAACTAACTGGGTCAGGTCCATGGCCATCATGGAAGCCATGAACTCCCGAGCCACCTCTGACGCCTCACCCGCGGATGGAAGGTTGAAATCCCCCATGACAATAAGTCTGGGGGTATCAACCGCCACCCCGGCAATGACGTCAAGTAGCTCGGGCAGGGTCGCTGCTACGTGGCAGGGAGCCAGGTACGTAATCAGCAAACCCATCTGCACCCCACGGCCCCACTTCACAAAAAGGGACTCACATCCGGCTATCTGAGGAACAGTGGTCTCCCTCGGACAAAGACTTTCCCTAATAATCACCACCACTCCGCCACCCCTCCCCTGGGCCCTTGGCTGATGAAATGCACGGAAACCTGGTGGGCACATTTTGACAAGGGGGACCCCCCCTCTTGGCCCAACCAGGTCTCCGTAATACCTGCCAGGTCCGCACCCCCTCCAAAATAAGATCACAAATGAGGGGGGCTTTATTAACAACCGACCTGGCATTACACAACATCAGCCGCGGACCCTGGGCCTGAGACTCTGCACAACCCAGGCCACGAGTCGCACATTGGGGGCCGGAGTGCGCAATTGCTCATAAACAGCGTGTGTGCAACCCCCGACACATGATATGGCCCCCTGCGCCCGTCATACCTGCCCCTCCCACTCATTATTTCAATTTCATTGCCCTTCCTGTTGCCCCCCTGTTCCCCGGATAAGTTTCCTTTCCCGACCCCTCTGCTGCAACCAATCAATTTAAGAATTTAAAATTTATAGAATCTATTATGCAGAGCCTAAGAGTATTAGTCATGACTTCAACAAAAAGTCAAATAGTTCATGGAGGCAGTTACTGGGCTACATTGGGATAGTACACAATTGGAACTCACCAGGATGTCCCTAGTCCTTTACAGAATTTATGTGCTTCAGCCTGTAGTTTAAATAATTTGTAATGCCATTGCTAATAAATAAAAGAAGAAATGAACAACCAGTAGTAATGTATGAGATTTTGTTTTAAAGAATGATTAATTAACATCTGTTATGTTATAAATCAATAGAAACAGATATAAATGTTCTTAAATAAATAAGGTAATTATTTGAAGAAATAGTACTGGTGATATAAAATTAAACTAAAGGTTTAAAAATAAAAAAATAGTTATATAATCACTAGTTCTTGCTTCTGAGGTTTAGTTTAAGAATTGTTAAAGGATATATGGAACAGCTGCTTTTTAAAATTATAATATATATTTATTTTATTCAAACCAAAGTTAAAATACACAATACAGAACTAAAAAAAAAAAAAATAAATCCAAAAGGACAAAAAGAAAAAAAAGCACAAAAAACAAAACAATCAACAATAAAAAGGTACATTAAAAAAGACATTATACATATATTATCCCCTCTAATTGAATACTGATTAATATATTACTACAACATTGGTTCCCACCCCTTGTAAAAGAAGCCCTCCAAAAAATTTTAAACTACTGAATCTATTTGCAGCTTTTTGACCTGTCTTCTATATGTTATATTAATCACTAAGTAATTAACAGGAAAAACAATATTAGTGAAACAAATTAAAATTAAAGTTTCAAAACTCTCTGTTAACAAGCTGTTATTGTAATCCAGTGATAGAAAATTTACCACATCTTATCTATCCCAAATAGCAATAGCAATAGCACTTAGACTTATATACAGCTTCATAGTGCTTTACAGCCCTCACTAAGTGGTTTACTTAGTCAGTATATTGCCCTTAACAATCTGGGTCTTCATTTTACCAACCTCAGAACAATGGAAGGCTGAGTCAACCTTGAACCGGTCAGAATCAACCTCCTGGCAGTGAGCAGTGAGTTAGCCTGAAATACTTTAATCTAACCACTGCGCTACCACAGCTCCTAAATCATTCCAAATGTTATAAATAAATAATCTTGGATCATATATCCATGCTTGTTTCTTCACATCATCTCTAGTCAATTGTTTAATTAAATATTAAACAAAATTAAATTCAGTCTCCAAAATACATCTATCTTCCAATCAAAGTGCAAGCAGAAGTAATTGCCAATTAACTGTAATAAATCTGTCCAGTCTTCCTCAGACTTCCTAGTGATGTGTAATCTGCCCATTTCCTTTCTAATCAAAACCATAATGTTGAAAGAATATGCAGGTTAAACTTCATAACAGCAGATGAAATCCACTTTGCTGGTTCTCCAGTTGTGAAACTATCTCTTTGATCTGGAACTGGAACAAAGTCCTTTTGTATATCTTCATCCACACCCAAAAATAAAGCTTCAAATTTTAACATTCTTTTAGTTATTATAGTTTGATTAAGCTTTCGAGAGAGCTAGAAGCTGCACATCTCCCCACTTTCTTTTCTTAGTTTTCAGAGATTGTTCAGTCATCTTAATCTGTGAAATTTAGCCAGGGACAAAGAATAAAAAAAAATATGTTTGCCTTTATATTTTAATCCAAGATTATAAGAAACGTTCAATGGAAATAAAGTCCACGTGTTTTGCAAATTCAAAAAGTACAAAATCCAGTGGTGAGAGTGGGAACTCTTTGCCACCATCCTGAACATTGCCATGCTTTCGATACAGAAGGGACAGAGATTATCCAGAACAACATATATCAACAGAAAAAAGAGAAAAAACAATTAGAGTCCAGCAAAGGATTGAAATAAATCAGCACCCAATCATTAATCAACTTTTAAAACAATAAGCAAAATAAAGCAATGAAGTCAAAAAGTAAAAGTTAAAATTTCGGCGTGCTTAGAAAACAAACTATTTAACAGGAAGACAGATACGTCCAATGACTTTTCAATTGCTTCCAGAGGAAATTGGAATCTTAAAAAAAAAAAAACTTGCCGATTGGGTCCATGATCATCCAAAAGTCATCTTGGGTCACTCCTATATATTTCCATTCTGAACCAGGGAACAGCACTGCCAAAGAACCAGCTTTAGCCGTGAAATCAGCAGATTGTCGGTAAGAGAAAACAAAACTCTTATCGTGCAGCAGCCATCTTGAAAGAAGAGGTTCGGAGCAGCTGTCTTGATTTGACGAGCTTGAAGAACTCATGATAGCCATCAAAACACCAGCTAGGAAAAAAAATAATTATTTTATTGCAAGTTGAAAGACAAATCCCTTGAAACTGCTAGATGAAATCTGAAAATATAGAATAATTAACCATTTGTAGAGCAAAATGATTAGGAAAGAAAATATATTTTAAAACAATATATTCAGATAAGGTCTGTGATACTTGAAAGAAGTAGGTTTGCAGAAAAATTCTTATTTATAATTACTAGGATTTAATCCCTAGGAGTCAGATTGTCTTAACCTACTATCCTCTGCTGGAAAATATTCCAGAGGATTTAATTATTAACCACTATAATGTGAAAATATATATTTCTGAAAAAGTTTTCTTTCCTGCTACAAATAAATAAGAATGGGAAAGCTTAGGCATATATAAATGCCAAATTAATATAATTATGTCTTCTCTGTAATTATATAGTAGTTGGGATTTTAGCAGATGTGACTGATTTTGCAGGTGCAAGAAAGATGTTTCTATTGAAACTTCTTTTTAATGTAATCTTTTAAAGACTGAGAAAACCCCATTTTTCTTTCAAAAAATAGCATCTCAATTGGAGTAAATGCTGTATTACTCCATGTGAATTCAGTATTTCCGCAGTATTATTGTATTCACAGCAGAAACATTTCTTTCTTTCAAGGTAGATCTGTTGTAAGCAAGACAGTCTCTCCTTTTGCATGGAAAATAGATTCTTAGTGAAAAGGTTAAGGGTTTGTATTCTTTTTCCTTCAACGAAATAGTTAGGGAAGGCTTAATGAACATAAGTAACAAAGGGACACAACATGCCAAATCAAAATATATAGCAGTTATGGGAGATATTTTTGTTTCTTAAAAGATATACTCCCTCCCTTAAACCCCAAAATATTAAAACTGAATTAAATAAATATTTACTGCCTTTTATGCCATTCAAAGTCATCAGCCTGAGATAATTTGATGACAGGAACCACTTACAACACAATCACCTAGGACAGTGATGGCTAACCTTTTTGCCATCGCGTGCCAGGAGAGGGGGGGGCGGGGAGGGTCATGCGCGCACGTGCCCACGCGCATGTGTGTGCAACCCCCTCCCCCTCGCTCCTGGCACATGATGGCCTGATAGGCCCGTTTTTCTTTCTTACCTGGTTCCAAATCCTCTCTGTGTATCTGGGAACTGCGAAAACAGCCTTTCCCACTCCCTTGGAGGCCCTACGGAGGCTGAAAGGGCCCATTTCCCAACTCCCGGTGGGACATGAAGTGACATTTTTTGTTGTCCCAGCCTCCAGAACCTCTCTAGGAGCCTCTCTAGGAGTCTCTAGGAGCCTTTCTAGGAGTCTCTGGAGGCTGGGGACAGGAAAAAAGTCACTTCCTGTACCACCGGGAGTGGGGAAATGGGCCCTTTCAGCCTCCGTAGGGCCTCCAAGGGAGTGGGAAAGGCTATTTTCGCTGTTCCCAGATACACAGAGAGGATCTGGAGCCAGGTAAGAAAGAAAAACGGGCCTTCCCCACCCCCCCCAGGCCCTCCAGAGGCAGGAAACAGCCTGTTTCCCTACTTCTGGTGGGCCCAGAAGGCCCGAAAATCAGCTGGCCGGCGCGGGCATGCGTCCCAGAGCTGAGCTGTCATGGCCACTAATATGGCTCCGCGTGCCACCTGTGGCACACGTGCCATAGGTTCGCCATCACGGACCTAGGAGTTTCCTTATTTTATGACATTCTTGAAATATGTTAGTATATTCCTCTTGTTGTTATCCCTGAAATGTGCCAGCGTGCAAATAGCCAATCAATGCACACAGAGTAGAGAATGCAAATGTTTATTTTGTGCAGAGGAAAGATGTGAGTGGGATAGAAACCAAAATCAAGCACCAGTACTCAATGAGATAGGGCTGCTCATATACAATTTTGTATACAGTTTCAACAATAGTTTCAACAATAATCACAAGATTGCAGGAGTTATAAATCATTCGTCAATAAGCTTAAAGATATGCTTGTTTAGTAACATCTTTCTGCTATCTTAAAGAAACTACCAGTTGAAGTCTTTTCCTCAAAAAACATATGTTGTTTTTCAACTTTTTCTTTTTGATAAAGAGTGGAAGATCTCTCCCATTGTGAGACGGATGGATAATTTCAAAATGTGATAAAATAAATAAAAATAAATTGGAGGAACTCGGGCTCAGGCTAATCTAAAGCTGATGCTTCACAAGAACATTCTCACAACTTCTCTGTTCCTTCCATCTTCCCTGTTTCTAACATACCTAGTAATCTCCAATTCTAAAATCTTTTAAAACCATGCAACAAGAAAGTATATGATCTGTCAGTCCTCAAACCAGCTCAGAGCACTAAGACTTTGTATATCACATGGAAAAATGGATAAGGAAGAATGTTGCATTTCTTTATCTTAGCTGTGATAAAGAATATCAATTCTGAATGGTGTGAAATTATGCCCTTTTATTGGTCATGTTGGTCATTAGAGGGACGCGGTGGCTCAGTGGCTAAGATGCTAAGCTTGTCGATCGAAAGGTAGACAGTTCGGCAGTTTGAATCCCTAGTGCCATGTAATGGGGTGAGCTCCTGTTACTTGTCCCAGCTTCTGCCAACCTAGCAATTTGGAAGCACGTAAAAAAATGCAAGTAGAAAAATAGGGACCACCTTTGATGGGAAGGTAACAGCATTTCGTGCACCTTTGGCGTTTAGTCATGCCGGCCACATAACCACAGAGACGTCTTCAGACAGCGCTGGCTCTTTGGCTTTGAAACAGAGATGAGCACCGCCCCCTAGAGTTAGGAACGACTAGCACACTTGTGCGAGGGGAACCTTTACCTTATTGGTCATGAGTTCACTATTTGTAATTAATAACAACTGCCCCCATTAACAATTGGAACCAAAACTGTGGAGACATACAAGAATTCAAATTTTGTTGAATTGTGTTTATTTTGAAGAACTCCTACAAGGAATATTTTCTCCTTGCTGAAATTTCACTTAAATTTCAATTAAATCACTGGATCTAATATTATATTTCTTGTATATTAGTTCACATATTTGCTTCTATACAGTGAGGAAACATCATATGAAAGTTAAATTACAGTTTGCATCAAGGAGATGGATAAGAACAGAAAAGATGCTGAAATGAAAAAAAAAACTTGTAATAACAGAAATGGTGGAAAAAATGGCAAGGAAGATCAAGGAGTGGTCAGCACCATTTGACTGGTCTACTCCCACTCATTGGCAAGCAGTTTAACTATATACTGCAAGGAGGTGAAATTGAAGATTGGTTACTACCTTGCAAAACTACCTAATAATGAAAAATCCAGCAAAAGGGGCAGCCGCAAATAATACAGGCCAGTTGCCTGTTTATCAAAAACTTTCCAATTGCTAACTGGTGTGGTAGCTGATGCAGTTCAGCAGCAACCAGCTAAAATCAAGCTATTTTTACCGGAACAGAAAGGAAACCACCCAAACAGCAGAAGAACAAAAGATCAGCTCCTACTTCACAATATGCTTTTGGAAATATGCAAGAGAAGAGAGACCAATTTGAATGTAGGTTGGATTAAATATAAAAAGGAATTTGATTCTCTGGCACATTGTATAAGTGCCTCAAAATAACGGGAGTCTATATAAACATCAGAAGCTTTGTGCAAAGATCAATGGCACAGTGGAAGGCACAGTTGGAAGAGGTTAATATTAAGAGAGGAATCTTTTAAGGAGATTCATTCTAAATATTACTATTTTTACTATTTGTCACAGTACTGATTGTTCTGTCAGCAATACTAAATAAGTCAGACTAGGGCTATCAAATGTAAAAAAATATCTGTGAGGCTACCTATCATGGTTGCCATCCTGCTATCATCATTTCACATCCTGCCACCTGACATTTTTGCAATGCGGAGGGAGGAGATAGAAATAATATCAAGAGTCGAGAGGAAGAATATCCCTACAAATACCAAGGCAACCTTCAAATTGAAAACATTAGCCATACCAAAGTGCAGAATACATCACAAGAGTGAAGAAAATCTTAAAGTCCAACTTTTGTGAAAAAATACATATAACACCTAGACAATTCCAGTCATTAGATGCACTGAACTCAAGTGGAACTAGAAGTCCCAGATAAGAAAATCAGAAAAATAATGATAATGAATTATGTCCTTCATCCACACAGTGTCATTGACAGGCTACTGAAAAATAGGTGGGCATGGAATGTTGCATATACACCACACCATTAAATAAGTTCTCTAGCTCTCCTCATGGGTAAATCTGCTTGTTTTTAGGGGGAAGGGGAGTGTCTGTTTGAGTGAGTGAATCATGTGACTGCAGGGAGGAAAGTTCTCCAGCTCTCCTCATGGGTAAATCTGTTTGTTTTAGGGGGGAAGGGGAGTGTCTCTTTGAGTGAGTGAATCATGTGACTGCAGGGAGGAAAGTTCTCCAGCTCTCCTCATGGGTAAATCTGCTTGTTTTTAGGGAGCGGGGGGGTGCCTGTTTGAGTGAGTGAATAATGTGACTGCAGGGAGGAAGGTGCTCCAGTTCACCTCATGAATGAATCTGCTTGTTTCTAAGGGGAGGGGAGAGTGGCTGTTTGATTGAGTGTAAGTGGGAAGTCTTGTTAGCTGTGTGCGTGGGAAGAACCAGTTAGATGGTGTCTGCTAGCCTTGGAAGGCAACTTATATAGGACAAGGGAAACTCCGATCTCAAATCTCCACTGCCTTGTGGCTATACCAATCTATGGGAAAGTCTTCAGGAGTTAACCTCGAGGCAAAACCTGAAGCAGAAGTCCTGGAGTGAGGAGGAGTGCTAGAGGAGTAATACCTCTTAAAAAAAACCAGCTGGCCTGGCTGGTAGAACCTCATAAGGACCCCTTTCCAGGGTTACAGGAGAAGGGGGTCAATGGTTTTTGATGGCAGAAGAGAGCTTTATGCCCCAACGGCAGATAAAATGGCAAAACCATCTTCTAGAAGAAGGGAAACTCTGATTACAAACCTCCACTGCCTTGTGGCTGTATCTACTACTGGAAAAGGCTTCAGGCAAGGATTTGCCTCGAGGCAAAATCCAGAGCCCGAGTCCCAGAAGCAGTTCGTGACTGTGTACAATCACGTTCTGGTAACTCCTGCGACGCAGCTGGAACTAATCGAATCAGCTTTGCCGTTCCTTTGGACTATTTCAGCAACGTGGAGAGGGGGGATCTGCTGCTTGGGTAACAGTCTATCCTCCATATTAATCTACCTAGGCCTCGTGCTCTGGAGAGGACGCTCCAGCTTTGCATACAGCATTGGAACAACATGGGAAGTGGCAGTTACCGATTATAAGTCTTTGCTTCATTGGCATAGAGCATGACGCCAAGGGCCACTTTCGTTGGTGGGAGAGGTCATTGTACCTCATTGGGCAGCTACCACCCACCTTAAACTGGGCAGCTCCCAGCCAGTAAGGTGCTGCCCCGCCACGGTCTGTTAATCTCACAGGGTGCGTGGGGTTGAGGGTCAAAGCTGACAAGTAGATAGATAACTTTGCACCATGCAACAAACAGAAGAAAACCTTAGCCCTAAAGTTGGGCATCTGGAATGTTTGGACAATGACCCCTAGCCTTTCTGACGATTTACAAGAGATAGATGACGTACGTAAAACAGCTGCCATTGACATGGAGTTGAGCAGACTGCAGATGGACATCACTGCCCTTCAAGAGACAAGACTGTTAGACTCGGGATCTATTAAGGAGAAAAACTTCTCGTTCTTCTGGCAGGGAAAACCATCAAATGAGTCTAGGGAATATGGGGTTGGCTTCGCAGTCAGAAACACCCTACTAGGATCCATTACTCCACCTGCTGCAGGAAGTGAAAGATTTCTGTCCTTACAGCTCCACTCATCAGCAGGGCTGGTTACTCTTATTAGCGCATATGCTCTGACATTATCATCTTCAGTAGAATCCAAAGACAAATTCTACAACGATCTGGCTGCTATTATCAAGAAAATCGCTGAGAAAGAACCATTGTTTATCCTTGGCAATTCTAAAGCCAGAGTTGGAGCTGATTATAGTTCTTGGCCCACTTGTTTAGGTCAGTTCAGCGTCGGAAAGATGAACAAAAATGGCCGATGACTGCTGGAGTTTTGCTGCTACTATGGTCTTTGCGTTAGCAATACATACTTTATTTATTTATTTATTTATTTATTTATTTATTTATTTATTTATACTCTCCTCTTTTAAATTTTTAATTTGTGATTTTATAAATTGGGTGTTTTAATCCGTGTTTCGGCCAAAATATTTAATAATTTTAAGGGATTTTTTAATATTTGTATTATTTGCATTTTATCTTGGCTGTTCACCGCCCTGAGTCCTTCGGGACTAGGGCAGTATAGAAATTTGATTAATAAATAAATAAATAAATAAATAAATAAATAAATAAATAAATAAATAAATATGTTTATTTATTTATTTATTGGTTCGATTTATATGCCGCCCTTTCTCCGGAGACTCAGGGTGGCTTACAATACATTAAGCAATAGCATTCATACTTTTGTATATACCTGCTTAGTAGGGCTTTGCCCCCCCCCCAAGCGGTGTTCTTTTTTATACAAAGTCAGCTTATTGCCCCCACAATCCGGGTCCTCATTTTACCTACCTCGAAAGGATGGAAGGCTGACAAACAAACAAACACAACAAAGCCTCAACACAGAGTCTCTTGGAGACATCCAAGATCGAAGCATTGGCACCAGCTTGACTCGATTCTTACTGGGCACTCCAACCTCCCCAATATTACAATCACATGCAGCTATCAGGGTGCTGATTGTGATACAGACCACTCCTTGGTGTGCAGCAGAATAAAACTGCAAACAAATCACTCGAAGAAGGAAGGAAGACCACAAATTGACATCAACAAGGCCCGCAATCAGGGCAAAGTGGAGGAATTTGCACAAGCACTCAAGGAAACTCTCCCAGGCCAAGCTGAAATAAATGCATCTGAACGATGGGAATATTTCAAGAATACTGTTTATAACACCACCTTGTCAGTATTTGGTAAGGAGATCAGAAAGAAAGCACATTGGTCTGAAGCCCATTCAGAGGAGTTGACACCAGCCATTGAAGAAAAACAGAGAGCTCTAATTGTATATAAAGCCTGTTCCAGTGAGCTCAACCTACAGGTTCTGTGAACTGCTCGTAGCAAAGTCCAACAGACCGCCATGAGATGTGCTAACGATTATTGGATGCAGCTTTGTTCTCGGATCCAGATAACAGCTCACACAAGCAACATCAAGGGGATGTATGATGGCATCAAGCAGGCCTTAGGTCCAACTCAGAAGAAATCTGCCCCTCTGAAGTCTGTTACAGGTGAGGTTATCCAGGACCGAGCACAGCAGATGGCATGCTGGGTGCAGCACTACTCTGAGTTATATTCCAGAGAAAATGTGGTAACTAAAGAAGCATTAAAAAACATTGAGTGCCTGCCTGTCTTGGAGGAGCTTGACATTGAACCAACTTTAGAAGAACTAAATACGGCCCTGGATTCCCTTGCCTCTGGCAAGGCACTCAGGAAAGATAACATCCCTGCCAAAGTTCTGAAGTGCTGCAAAGAGAACATCTCCACTGAACTGCATGAAATCTTCTGTCTTTGTTGGAGGGAAGGTGGAGTACCACAGGACATGAAGGATGCAAATATTGTCACACTGTACAACAACAAAGGTGACAGGGGTAACTGTAACAACTACCATGGCATCTCTCTTCTTAGTGTTGTAGGGAAGGTGCTTGCCCGTGTCGTACTTAAGAGGCTCCAGGTACTTGCAGAGAGAGTCTATCCAGAATTACAGTGTGGATTTCGAGCCAACAGGTCCACTACTGACATGGTATTTTCCCTTAGACAGTTGCAGGAGAAATGCAGGGAACAAAGACAGCCACTTTTCGTAGCCTTTATAGATCTTACAAAGGCTTTTGACTTGGTTAGCAGGGATGGCCTTTATAAAATTCTCCCCAAGATTGGATGTCCACCTCAGTTCCTCAACATCAGGTCTTTCATGATGAAATGAAGGGCACTGTAGTTTTTGATGGCTTAACTTCAGATTCCTTTGATATTTGAAGTAAAGCAGGGCTGTGTCCTTGCGCCAACTTTATTCAGGATCTTTTTTGCTGTCCAAACATGCTTTTGGAACTGCAACAGAGGGTATTTATCTCCGGACCAGATCAGACGGAAAACTCTTTAATCTCTCTAGATTGAGAGCAAAGTCTAAAGTCCAGCTGAAATGCTTATGAGATTTCCTCTTCGCTGATGATGCTGCCATCACTGCTCACTCTGCTGAAGACCTTCAACAACTTATGGACAGTTTTAGCAAGGCCTGCCAAGACTTTGGACTAACAATCAGATTAGATTAGATACTGAGCTGAATAAACATATTGGTAAAGCGGCCACCACATTTTCCAGACTTACAAAGAGAGTATGGCTTAATAAGAAGCTGACAGAACATACAAAGATCCAGGTCTATAGAGCCTGCGTCCTGAGCACACTCTTGTACTGCAGTGAGTCTTGGACCCTCTACGCATGGCAGGAGAGAAAGTTGAACACCTTTCATATGCACTGTCTCTGACGAATTCTTGGCATCACCTGGCAGGACAAAGTTCCAAATAGCGCAATCTTGGAAAGTGCTGGAATTTCTAGCATGTATACACTATTGAAACAGCGATGTCTAAGCTGGCTGGGGCATGTCATGAGAATGGCTGATGGTCAGATTCCGAAAGTTCTCCTGTATGGAGAATTAGTGCAGGGAAAGCGCCTCAGAGGGAGACTACAGCTGCGATTTAACGATATCTGCAAGAGGGACCTAAAGGCCCTAGGAATGGACATTAACAACTGGGAAACCTTGACCTCCGATCGTTCAGCTTGGAGGCTAAAGACGAAGCATGGCCTTCTCCAATTCGAAGAGACACTTGTTTGGCAGGCTGAGGTAAAGAGGCAGTCCCGGAACCAGCGAAATCTGGGGGCTGGGCAGGGGACAGAATGTATCTGCCCTCAGTGTGGAAGGGATTGCCACTCTTGAATTGGCCTTTTTAGTCACACTAGATGCTCTTTTAGGACCTCTTTCCAGAGCACAATACCATAGTCTCTTGAGACTGAAGGATGCCAATGAATAAAGAAGAAAAAAAGTCATTGGAAAAATATCAGAACTATGAAGGAGATGCACTGAAGTTAGTATATCATGAAGTTTTATTGAACACCAAAAAGATCAAATGAAGAATAGAAAAGAGATATAACAAGGCAAAATATTAAATGGGCAGTACCCCCAAAAACAGCAGGCAAAATAGAGAACAAGACCTGGCAATAGCTAGGAGCAGGAAATTTGAAGAAAGAAGCAGAGTGTAAGACTTGCCTCTTCCCTCTACTCAAAAAAGTAGAACTCTTGAAGCACTTAGCATTTCAAAAAGAAACTTTTATTGAAAGAAAGGTGATAGCAAGACAAGGAAAGCAGAATCTGAAGATTCCTGCGCAATTCCATTAGGTTAAAGCAGTTAGAAACTCCTCCCCTCAGTCTGGTGTTGAATAGGCCAATCCACAGGTGCGAAGTTGTTTTGAGAATTGCAGGCTGAGAAAGTAATAAGAAGTTGTTCTCAGGTGTCGGTTGCTGGTAGCTCCGGAGGTGAGACAAAACAGATGGCCCTCCCGCTGACATTCCCAAGAAAGTAAATCAAAGTATAGGATAGATAAGCTCCAGGAAAAAGGCTCTAAACTAAAGAATGCACCCAGGCCCCCTCCCCACCAGAATCGCAGCGTCCCGATAGGAATCTATGGGACCTGACACAGATGGGATAATTCTGGTTGCCCAAGACCAACATTTAAGAACAAATGCATATAAAGTTAGAATTGAAAAGACAGTAACAGACAGCAAATACTGTCTCTGCAAAGAAGCTGAAGAAACAGTGGACCACCTAGTTAGCTGCTGCATAAAGATTGCACAGATGGATTACAAACAATAGCATGAAAAAGTAGCAACAATGGTTCATTGGAATATCAACAACAATTATGATTTGCCTGCAAGCAAGAAGTGGTGGAACCACAAAATGGACAAAGTAATAGAAAATGAAGAAGCTAAGATGCTTTGCAACTTCAGAATTCAAACTGACAAGCAGCTGACCTGTAATCCCACAGGCTTAACCATTGTCAATAAGAAACACAAAGAAGTCTGGGTAGTAGGCATCACAGTACCTGGGGACAGCAATAGAAGAGAAAGAGAACCATTATTGCCAGACATTTATTGAACAATGATTTTTTAATATTTAAGAAGCTAGTATTGATTTGAGCAATGCCAAACAATGTCAAAGTCAACACAATACAGATATGATAAATGAATCTTTACAGTTATGTATATGGTATGGTACCAATAAATGTATTACAAATGTTGTGCCTTCCTTCTTTCTCTTGATTGTCTATCCTAAGTAACCATGTTACTCAAATTTCTAACTTTCCTTTCCCCCTGCAAGGTCGGATGGGTTAAGCTTATGGTCAGTCTATTACACAAAATAAATAAATAAGTAAATAAGTAAGTAAGTAAGCAATTAAAATCTGCCTGCCCTTATCTTACAGTCTTCCCCAGTTGGTTCTTCATATATATTCAGTTCCCAGGATTCCCTATCCAGGATGACCAATGTTGAGAATTTTAAAATTAGTCAATATTTAAAGAATACTCAGATATTGCGGAAGGAAATTCTGGAAAACAGCTATATCCATGCCAATTCAAATCCAAGCAATCTATATTTTTATAAGATCTCATTGTATTAAAGTATAGTAAATATTAAAGTTCTTACTTCCTTCAGAAAATCTTCTGTTTTACTTAATATGGCTTTGCAGTAGCATACAAAACAATGATAGATGTTTTATGTGAAAAAATTGCCAAATGTTAGGATCCAGTATGTATGCAAAGATAACATTTTATTTTGAAAAATATATCTTAAGTAATACATTCTAGCTATTCATATTAGTGGTTTATAATATTTTTAGGCATGACTGTAGTGTTATATGATTAATGTAAACAAATATTATGTTACTATAGAAATAGCTGAATTATATAATTACGGTGAATAGCCTAGAAATGGTGTATTAAATGCTTTTTAGCATTTCATACTTCAGGTATGTGCTATTTGGGCCTCCGGATATTGTTCAATTGTTACTCCCTTTATTGGTCTTGGTGCCTAGGACTATCAGGAATTGGAATTCAATGAAATTAATTGTTCAGCTGCATATTTATTTTGTGCACATCAGAACCACTTAAATTATTCATGTGTAGTGTCCTATACGAAGAGAATAACCATTCATTTGAACAGTTCAGTTAAATATATATGCTAATATGGGCTTTTTTCAGCTTTAAATAATAGATTTATACTAACAAAATTTAATACTGTAGTGCCTAGCATTTTATATAGTCTTTCTATACCAGGTTATTTATATACATTTTACATTAAACTTCAACTCATGAACCCTGGATGTTAGATCTCTTTTTATCAACTCAAACAACTCACTGTCAATATTTGATTAAAAGTCCTAGGTCCTAGGAACAGTTCGTTACCTTTTTCAGTTGTATAGATAATCTGAAGTGCAAAGATCTTTGATTGAGGTTTCATTCTATAGGAAAAAAAAGTAGATAATTTTGGATTATGCTTCATCTTGTGACTTCTCCTTTTAGCCTCATGGGAAGACAGTATCTCCCTTATCATTGCCAAGACAGACTCTGTTGGTATTGATTTAGACAGAAAACTTCAATACATTTCAGATTGATTATTTTTTCTAGCACCTCATCTAACGGTAAATAAAACTAATCTATATACCTTTCCACTTCCATTTTATTTCTGATATAATTGTCAAAATAAGTCTATGAATCTGCCAAAAAGATTGTAATATAAATTTCTCAAGGGCAAAAAAGAACAGAATCCTGCCACTTTAATCTGGTAACTAATTTCAGGTATATACGTTTATCTTTGCATACAAATCTTTCTCTCAGACAGGAATTTTCCAATTTATTTTAATGGAGGAATGACATTTGCAAATTTTCATTTGCATATTTGCCTAGGTTGAGAGAAACATTTTGTACTTTTAAGCAGGAAGTTGCTTTTCCTTCCTATTAGTCCCTATTCATTAATGCCTGCTACCATAATATATATTCATCAGAATATTTAACAGAAACAAAGGTGAATCTAGGTCAGCTACCAATCCTAGTTTCTCATTTCATTGCCCTGGATTTTAAAGCATTACCTTTATTTCAGAATATTTTTTAAATTAATATTTTTAATATCATTAAAAAAAACATGCATACTTTCAGTTATACTCTCTCTACTCTTTTCTCAGTTACTAAATCTACACCAGAAGTTCAGAATAAAATTATATTTATAATTCTAACTTTCAAAGAGGATTCACAAATTTATCACTTATTGTATTAAACAAAAAGGAAGATGATTTTAATTTAATTCTTTCAGGGGAAAAAGCACAGTAATTCTTCCATGTCAATTTAAGGAATACTAATTCCAGCTGAAACAATTGTAAATACACTTCTCATTCAACAAAAGAATGCATGTATCCACAAGTATGTGTATGAATGCATGGATGTATCGTATGTTTGTCAGTAAAATTTATTTTGTGAAAAGGTACCCTATTTTATAAAATCATATGTGAACTATTCTCACAGGAACTTCTCTCACAACCAGAACAATCAAGTGAAAATAATAGAACTACAACTGTCTGAATATCAGCAACACCTCAGAGAAAAGATAAAATACATGAATGAAGCTGTAGAACAGTGATTAATGAAAAAAGGGCTGCTGAATTAAATATGACAAAAATGACTAAAGAGATGTAGTTCAACCATGTACAGCTCATGTACATAGGATTGCCAGGTCTGCTTCCAAAAAATAGCGGACAAGCAGGAGGGGGGGGGTTAAGTAGTAAAAAAATTTTTAAAAAATTTACAATTAAATTATATATTTTCTTACAAACATTTTAACACGTATTAAAATAATCACTTCAAAACTTTACTTAAAATTCAAAACATCAAATATATTATAATAATATGTAAAATATTAAATTACATTTTACTTTGCTGTCGTGTGTATTTTTTATTTGACTGCGCAGCTTTGATCAATTCCTTGTGTTTAAGGAATAATTCTTTAATTTCAGTACAACGTTGAGAAATATTAAAAAATATACAAAGTTCACTTCGAACTGATACAAGCAGTCGGTTACGTTCGTCGGTCCACAGATTTCCCACGATGCTGAAAATTCGTTCAACGTTTGCATTTGATACCGGAATTGATGCACAATACTGGAACAGTTTCAGTAAACTCGGAGCTGGCTCTTTCTTGAAAAAGTACGTCCACTTATCAAGGGATGAATCGCTCTGCAGATGAACATAAACTTCTTCTAAGGCAGAAATTCATCGAAGAGAGTGTTGGGTGGAAGTTCTTCTCGCCATGGTGATAATAACCAGATGTTCTTCATTTCTTCTAAAGTTGGAGGATTATTGCGATCAATTAGATTGAAACGATTTAGCGTCTCATATACTGAATTGGTGAAATTATACCACTTTTCTAGGTACGCAATGGCTCTTTGATACACATTGATGGCTTCTTTCTTGAACTTTTGCACGGCATTCTCAGGCAAATGTTTTTCACGTAAGGCAAATAAAACTTTCATTCCAAAAAACTGCTCATCGTATTTTTTTGGCAAAGAATCACACAGTTTATACATGATAATGTGAAGATCACATGCAAGAATTTTCTTGCTTTCCAGCTTCAGTAGGGTGTCTTGCATTATTGACATGAAGAAGTGCGTGAAATATAAATACAATTCTGAAATTGTTGGTTCATCGTCCTTTGCGAGTTCATTTTCCTGATCCGAAATAAGGTTCCAGATAACCTTATGGCACTCATCAGATCCAAGAGAAATAAAATACGATTTTAGAGGTATCCAGTTTAAAAGAAGTCTTTCGACCACTTTAAACAAACTTAACCAACGTGTTGGAACATGGTGCAAAACTTCATGGAATTCTGACTCGCAAAACTCAAAAAATGATTTCAACTCTTCTTGTTTCTTTGCAGAATTCGAAAATTTGGCAAAAACCTTCAGCACTACATTTTCGATATCAAAAGATAACTGCTTTAATGCATTTTTTGCGCTGTGGTGTAAAATGTGATTATTGCAATGAGCATTCGATCTTTGTCTCATTCTAACTTATGAAAAAAAAGACAAAACGTGATTCTCCTATCCTTCTTCTCTTAGACTGTACAGCTTTAGATTACGTACCATTTCATCATAAAGCTTTTGAATTAAAAAAATGTCCACTATTTTGTGAAAAAAATAGTGAACATAATGTGAAAAAAGTGGACTGTCCGCTCAAATAGTGGACACCTGGCAACCCTACAGCCTTACAATAGTAACATAAATAGAACTGGTAAACTAACTAAAAATCAAAACCAAAGTTGAAAATAATATTTTAAGTATTACTGAGTGTTGTTCAGAAGAAAAATCATCATCATTAAAACACTGCAGAACAAGAATAAATGAATAAAATCAGGTAATAAAAAATACAAAGCAGAGAATTCTAATAGAATAGTGGAATACTAAATAATAACAACTTTACACAAACAGAGTTAGTAAACCAGATTACAGCCCTTGATCACATAATGACTAAGATTGTACAAAAGACATTGTAGATCAATTGCAAAACAAGACAGGAAGAGATGGAATTCAAATACACCATTAAAAAACTAAAACAGTGATAATCTAATTTAGCCTGCCTCCATTGTGGACTGGGGATAAGGGAAAGGTTAGGTAATCAACATATGTCTTCTATAAAAAAAATTTGGATATCTCCATCTTACAGTTAGTAAAAAGTGCAGATTAGCCAAAACTATTGTTTTAGATTTGGAAAATAAAAAATTGGTGGTATATAAGTGCCCAGAGAATTAGGAACCATTTCAACATATTAATAACAAGAAAAAAGTCAAGGAAACAGTTGGTCCACTAAAGAGAAAAGATGGCAAGGAAGTAACAGGCAGAAGGGAGAAAGCAGAGCTTTCTTTGCAACAGTCTTCACGCAAAAAGAAATTATAGCCCAACGTACCAAAAAAAGCTACTGTAAAAGACAAACCAGAAATGAAAATTAAAATAAGTAAGAAAATGGTAAGAGAACATGTATCTGTCCTTGATGAATATAAATCACTGGGACCTGACAGATTACATCCCAGGATTCTGAAGGAGCTGGCAGATGTTATCTCAGAACCTGTACCATATCTTTCAAAAATCCTGAAGCACTGGGAAAGTACCTGAGGATTGGAAAAGGGCTGATGTGGTTCGTCTCTTCAAGAAAGGAGGAAAAAAACAGTCCCAGGAAACTACAGACCAATCAGTCTAACATCAATACCTGAAAAAATCTGGGAAAAGATAATAACAAAACAGATCTGCCAACATCTAGAAACGAGTAAAGTAATAACTAGAAGTCAGGATGGTTTTGTTAAAAACAGATCATGCCAAACCAATCTTTTTTTTTTATTGAAAAGTTTTACAAAAAAACAAAAATTTTCTTCCCCCCATGTTCCCCCCACCCTTTCCCTTCCCTCATCCCACCCTCCCCCCCCAGACTTCCCAGAGCAAAATACAAGGTATTTCATTTAACAATCATAAACTAGATTAAACTACTTATCCTCAGACTACTAACTCCTCCCCTGAAACCTTAATTCCACTATAGATAACATAATACTACTTAATGTTCATTCATAAGCTATTTTATATTTTCTTGTCTGATACTTATTTTGAATATAATCAATCCATCTTCTCCATTCCGATACGTATCTTTCTTGTGTATAGTCCTTCAAGTACGCTGAGATTTTCGCCATTTCTGCTAGGTTCGTTACTTTCAACATCCACTCTTCAATAGTAGGCAAAGAGTCCTTTCAATATTGCGCTACCAGCAGCCTAGCTGCTGATATTAAATTCAAAATCAATTTAGTCTCTGATACTGTACAATCCATAGTTATACCCAATAGGAACAATTGAGGAGTAAATTTCAACCTTCTTTTCAGAGTATTCTGCATCACCCACCAAATTTTTATCCAAAATGCTTTGATTTTCTTACAGGTCCACCATATATGATAATAGGTTGCATCATTACATTCACATCTCCAACATTTAGCTTGCAAATTCAAGTACATACATGATAATTTTTTAGGATCTAAGTGCCATCTATAAAACATTTTATAAAAATTCTCTCTCAAATTTTGTGCTTGCGTAAATTTAACATTTCTGACCCAAATCTTTTCCCACGTTTCCATCATCACTGGTTCCTGAAAGTTTTGTGCCCATTTTATCATACAATCCTTAACCAATTCCGTTTCTGAATCTATTTCCAATAAATTTTCTTTACTATTTTCTTTCAGGCCTCTCAATCTCAAAGCAAACTCCATGGACCTGTACTGTAACATTACCAATTCATCATCCACTTTCTCTGTTCTGGTCATAACATCTCCCATTTTGCTTTCCAAATTTAAATTGGCTTGATTAATTTCTTCAACTTTCCCATCAAGCTGGATGGGAAACAATATCTTCTCTTATTTCATCATGTTTCTCTGCAACCACCTCCTTAATTGAACTTATATCCTCCTCAACTTTCTTTAATTTCCCTTCCACAAGTAATGTTAAGTTATTCATAGCTTCTTTCATTGCTGTTGCTTGATTATTCATGGCTTCTTTCATAAATTCTTTAAAATCATTAAGTGTTGCCTCCTGACTCTGACTCTGACTCTGTGAATCAGCCGGAAGTTGTGCTTTCTGTGTTACCACTGACACAACTGGAGAACCTCCCCCTCCTTTAACAACTCCTGGTTTCACTTGTTTAGAAGCCATTTTTTTCCCCTTCTAAAGAGATCTTTTTTTTCCCCAAAGCCACAAAGTCCCTTAAACAACTTTAAAATGTTTGTAATTCATAGTCTCTAATTTATCAGGCAGGATAGTTTTTTTTTTCTCCACAAGCTCTCACTTCCCAGCAGTTAATAAGCAGCTAATCCATTCTCCCAGCGCAAAGTTCTCAACAAAGACGCCATCTTCAGCCTCCAGCTCAATGAAATTCAGTTTGAAACAAAGTAACTTCGGAGTTAAGCTCTGTACTTTTAAAGCTTGTTCTCCTGTTTCCGCTCTGCCTGCGCTTGTAATCAGTCAAACTCACTTTTGAAAGCAGGATCGGATCGCGGCTTCTCACTCTGCTTTCGCCGAGTCGTCCTGGCTTTGGAGCTTCTTGGCAGGCTGACTGGGGAACTCTCACCCTCCAAGCCTCTGGAAATATTCCAGAGGGCTTTCGGGGAGCTCTACTCTCGCCCACCAGCTCTCCTCTCCTTCTTTTCCCAAAGGGGAGGTTTTTCAGCCGCCAGACAGCCGGTTTGTGCTGTCAAAGCGGCTTTAACTCAGGGAAGGGGTGGGGGAGTGACAGCAATCATTAGAGAAAGTCTTTGCCCGAGGGAGGCCACTGTTCCTCAGATAGCCGGATGTGAGTCCCTCCTTGTGAAGTGGGGTCGGGGGATTCAGATGGGCCTACTGATTGCGTACCTGGCTCCCTGCCACGTAACAGCGGTCCTGCCTGAGCTGCTCGACATTATAACCGGGGTGGCGGTGGAAACCCCCAGACTTATTGTTATGGGGGATTTTAACCTGCCATCTGCTGGTGAGATGTCGGAGATGGCTCAGGAGTTCATGGCTTCCATGACGGCCATGGACCTGACCCAGGTAGTTCAAGGCCCCACCCACTTGGGGAATCACACTCTGGACTTGATTTTTGTCTCTGATCAGTGGCTGAATGATCTAAGAATAGGGGATATAGACATCAAGCCCTTGTCATGGTCTGATCATTCTCTCCTTCACATGGACTTTCAAGTCACTTCCACCCACCACAGGGAGACGGAACCAAATGGTTCCGTCCCAGGCGCCTGATGGACCCCGAAAGGTTCCTGATGGAGCTTGGGCCATTTCCTGAGACTCTGGCTCACAACTCGACTGAGGACCTGGTGGTCGCCTGGGACAGGGAGGCTACTGGGGCCTTGGACCGTGTTGTGCCTTTGCGGCCTCTGACCCGATGCCGATCTCGTCTAGCTCCTTGGTTTTCTGAGGAGCTGAGAGAGATGAAGCGTCGGAAAAGACACCTGGAGAGCGATTGGAGGACAAGCCGATCTGAATCTGACCGAACACAAGTAAGATCTTATATTAAGAACTACCTAGTGGCGATAAGAGCGGCGAAGTCTAGCTACTTCTCTGCTCTTATTGCATCTGCAGAGAACCGCCCAGCTGCGCTGTTTAGGGTGACCCACTCCCTACTCCAGGTGGGGGTACGCAAAGATCCCTTAAAGGGTCGAGCTGAAGATTTTGTACAATTCCTGCATGATAAAGTCGCTCAGATTCAGGAAGGCCTGGACTCCGATTGGGTAGATCCAGGGGAGGAGACGGGGGCAGGTCTTGAGAGTGTTATCTGGGAAGAGTTTGACTCTGTGGCTCCTGAGGACGTGGACAGGATTCTGGGCAAGCTTAACGCTGCCACATGTTTATTGGACCCGTGTCCCTCCTGATTGGTACTGGCCTCCCGGGAGGTTACACGAGGCTGGCTCCAGGGGATTATAAATGCTTCTCTGAGTGAGGGTGTCTTTCCCGCCGCCTTGAAAGAGGCGGTTGTGAAGCCCCTCCTCAAGAAGCCTTCCCTGGACCCAGCTATATTATCAAATTATCGTCCAGTCTCCAATCTTCACTTTGTTGCGAAGGTTGTTGAGAGTGTGGTGGCGCGACAACTACCCCGATACCTGGATGAAGTTGTCTATCTGGATCCATTCCAGTTGGGCTTCAGGTCACGATACAGCACGGAAACAGCATTGGTCGCATTGGTGGATGATCTCTGGAGGGCTCGGGACAGAGGTTGCTCCTCTATCCTGGTCCTATTAGATCTCTCAGCGGCTTTTGATACCATCGACCATGGTATCTTACTGCACCGGCTGGAGGGGTTAGGAATAGGGGGCACCGTGCTTCGGTGGTTCTCCTCCTTCCTCTCTGACCGTTCGCAGTTTGTGTTGGCAGGGGGGCAGAGGTCAACCTCGAGGCACCTTATTTGTGGGGTGCCGCAAGGGTCAGTCCTCTCACCCCTTCTGTTCAACATTTTTTTTTATTTCATTTATATGCCGCCCTTCTCTGGAGACTCAGGGCGGCTTACAATGCGCTAAGCAATAGCCTTCATCCTTTTGTATATTTATACAAAGTCAGCTTATTGCCCCCACAATCTGGGTCCTCATTTCACCTACCTTAGAAAGGATGGAAGGCTGAGTCAACCTTGAGCCTGGTAGGATTTGAACCTGCAGTAATTGCAGGCAGCTGGTCTTAATAACAGGGTGCTTTAGACCACTGTACTACCAAGGCTCAATATTTATTGAGCCTTAATATTTATTAAAACCGCTAGGCGACATCATCCGTGGTTTTGGGGTGAGTGTTCATCAGTATGCTGATGACACACAGCTATACATCTCCACCCCAGACCACCCCAATGATGCCCTTGCTGTGATGTCCCGTTGCCTGGAGGCCGTGCGGATCTGTATGGGGAGAAACAAGCTCAGACTCAAACCCTCCAAGACCGAGTGGCTGTGGCTTCCGGCATCCCGGTATAGTCAGCTAGTACTATCACTGACAATAGGGGATGAGATCTTGCTCCCCACAGAGAGGGCCCTTGGGTGTCCTCCTGGAGGGCAGAGAGGGCGACTTGGGTGTCCTCCTGGATTCACGGTTATCTTTAGAAGATCATTTGACGGCCGTGGCCAGGGGTGCCTTTTATCAGGTTCACCTGATCCGCCAGTTGCGTCCCTTTCTGGATCGGGATGCCTTGCGCACGGTCACTCATGCCCTAGTTACCTCCTGTATGGACTATTGTAATGCTCTCTACATGGGGCTCCCCTTGAAAAGCATCCGGAGGCTCCAACTGGTCCAGAATGTAGCCGCGCGGGTGATTATGGGCGCAGCTCGTTACACCCATGTAACACCTCTCCTACGCGAGCTGCACTGGCTCCCGGTGGTCTTCCGGGTGCGATTCAAGGTGTTAGTTATCATGTTTAAAGCACTCCATGGCTTAGGACCTGGGTACCTACGAGACCGTCTTTTGCCACCAATAGCCTCCCACCGACCAGTTCATTCTCACAGGGAGGGACTACTCAGGGTACCGTCAGTCAAATTATGTCGACTGGCGACTCCCAGGGGGAGGGCCTTCTCTGTGGGGTCTCCAACCCTTTGGAATGAACTGCCCCCGGAGATACGGAATATCCCTGATCTCTGTGCTTTCCGCCGTGCCCTCAAGACCCTGATGTTCCAACAGGCGGGGCTAAGCATACGAACATGTGAATGATTTTTTAAATGTTATCTAATTCTGGGTTTTATTTAATTGACCAAACTAAGTAATAATTTTAATTAGCAATTTTATGATGTTTGTGTGTCTATATTTTTCTTGACTGTACACCGCCTTGAGTCCTACGGGAGAAAGGCGGTATAGAAATATAATAAATAAATAAATAAATAAATTTTATGAAGAGACAGGGCTGGCGGTCTTAAAAGACCGTCCACGGAGCCTTCGGTGCCGACCAGAAGTCCCATGCCAAACCAATCTTATTTTATTTTTCAACATAGTGACTAAATTAGTAGACCAGCGAAATACTGTGGACATAGTATGCTTAGATTTCAGTAAGGCACTTGACAAAGTAGACCACAACCTGCTTCTTGGTTCTAAACAATTTTTATTGGGTTTTTTTTTTCTCCTCTCCCACCTTCACCCACATCTTTCTTTCTTTTTTGAACAGAGTGTTGGTCGTTTCTTAACTTATACAATTAGTCAAATTCAAATACATTTTACTCAATTACAATTTTTACCAATATCGTCTTCCCCTTTTTTTTAAACATACCTCAGTATTTCTATACTTGCATACATAAACACCTTCTTCATTTATCCCTAAATTCTAACTTTACTATTTGTACATATTTATCCTCTTTTATTCTTAAACAATTCATTCTTTATCTTAATATATTTATATTTGTTTGTTCCGAGCTGCCTTTCTTCCACTTCATCTTTTATTGTACAGCAATCTTTCTCCTCAAACCTACTCTCTCCCTCTTCTCCTTCCAACTTTCTTTCCCCACCTTCTTCTTCTCTTCTCTACTTCCCCTTCCCTTCTTCTTCTCCTCCTCTCTTCCCCCCTGTCTTAACTTCTCTCCTACTCTGATTTCCCTTCCCTTCCTTCCTCCCTACTCTTCCATCCCTCTCTCTCCTTCCTCCTCCCTTCCAATTCTTTTCCCCTCCTTCATCTCTCTCTATTGCTGTATTCATTTTCAATTTAATATTTTCCATTGTGGAGTCCAGGCAACCCCGATCCCTTGTCTTTTTAATAATTAACAATATATTTCATCTTGTTCTCTTTTTTCCTTCAAATCTTTATTCAAACAATTTTCTAATCCCTTATCTTTTTTATTTTTACCAATATATTTTTTTCTGCTTTACTTCTTGCAAGTATAACATTTAAATCATTTTTATCATTTCAATTTCATTCAGTTTTACATTCAATTTCAATCATTGAATATATTTCTCAAAACATCTTAACAATATATTTCCACTTCTTCAAATATATATTTATAAAGCGCATCTTAATAATTTCTCATTTTACCCAATCCAGTTAGTTCTTAAAATATTCTTAATTTGTCTTCTTTTCTCTTTTTAATTATATTTCAAATATATAGTTTGAAATATTCCAATTATTACATTTCCCCCAACTGGTTTATTCATATTATTAAAACTTATCATTCTATAGACCTCCAATATTATTGAGCATGTGACATTTATTACAGTTTTCCCATTGTTTCTACTTTTCTTTTCTTCTTTTGTATCTTTTCATTATTAATCCCAATGTACTTATTTTATATTTTAAAATCGTGAAATCTTTGCCCTTTATTTCCCATTGTTTTCATCCCTTTTCCCTCTTTTTATATTTCCACTGAAAATCCCAATGTAATCATTTATGTTTTTAATATTTTTTCTTCTCCTCCACCCTCTTTTCCTTCTTTTCCTTGTTTTCCCTTCTTCCTTTCTTTTGTATTTTAAAATTCTGCACTCTCCTATTCTGCCTATATTTCCCATTGTTTCTCCTTTCTCTTTCCTTTTTTGTGTCTTTAAATTGTTAATCCCAGTATGCTTATTTTGTATTTTAAAATCATAAAATCTTTTATTTTGTTCTTTATTTCTTATTATTTTCAATCTCTTTTCCCTCTTTCTTATCTTTCCACTGTAAATCTCAGTGTAATCATTTAAATTTTTTATATTTTCCTATTCCACCCTCTTTTCCTTCTTTGTTTCTTTTCTTTTTGTTCATACTTAATATTACAATTATTTAATTTTCCATAGTCAGTCTCTTTGTCTTTGTCTTCTTCATTATCCATCTCTCTTTTCTGCTTCTCATTAGTTGTTTCCTTTTCATCTTCAGTGCATTCTACTTCTGTCTTTACCTCCTCAGATTTCAATTTTCCATGCAAATTTATAATCATTTCCTTTATTTCCAAACACATCGTCTTTATCAGTTCATTAAGTTCCTGTTCCATTTTATTCTTTCCGGGTTGATATTATTCCAGTTTTAAGTCGCATTAAGGTCCTTCTTTTATAATCATCAAAGTCTATCCTCTTGTAGGCAAAACGTATCCTCCTTAGTTCTCGCCAGTTATCTTTTTAAAAGTTCAAGGTTTTGTGTTTTTTTCCTCTTGTTTCTTCAAAGGTTTTCTCAAAGTAGACAATTCCATGTCATGCTCTTCCTTCTCCTGCAGATGTCTCTCTATAATCCACAGTTCCACTCGACTAATTAACAAATCGCCATTTTATTTGTAATCCACATCCGTGTTTACCGAGTCATAAAAAAGAAAAAGCCAGTTTTCACATCTTCTTTCACCTTTATATACAACCAATCAGTTTATAATCCAATCCAAATTGAATCCAAGTTCCAGATTTACATTTCCATTTGTCAATCACTTTTAATTCTTTATTCGGGTTCTTCTATGGTGCGCTTGTCATTCTCACTTTCTCTTTCCATCCGCCATCTCCCTCCATCGCTATTTAGCCGCAAATTCCACGCCGGGGTGATTTTAGTAATAGTTTAGTAGTTAAAAATATTTAGAATTTTCTTTTTATTGTCTGTGGGTTAGCAATCACTCACCCAACACCAGCACTCTGTCCAAATCTTCCCTCCTGCACATCGCTTGCTCCAGAGGCTCCAGCTTCATGGTGATTCATCCTGATTGCCGCCCCCCGTCACCGGCTCGGAGAGAGTTTCTCGGGCTATCCAAGGGACTTGCCTGTCCCTCTTTAGACACTGAGCTACCTCCCTTTCTTCACTGTCCCTACAGGACAGTTTCAATCTGAAGACCCCCCGGTTTTGGTTTGTCTGGCTGGTTTTTGCTGCACTCGTCGGAGCCCGCATTTTCCCAGCCAGTCACGCCGCACTGCTTCCGGATTCTCCTACCTACTTCTTGGTAAGTAGACTAGTCCAGGGGTGGGCAAATGTCGCTCTTTTACTACCTGTGGACTTCAACTTCCAGAATTCCTGAGACAGCCAAGCTGGCTCAGGAATTCTGGGAGTTGAAGTCCACAGGTTGTAAAAGAGCCACATTTGCCCACTCCTGGACTAGTCTAAAGAAAAGAAGAATTCAGAGTGACATGATCCAGTATTTGAGCAGCTGCCACAAAGAAGACGGGGTCAAATTATTCTCTAAAGCACCAGAGGGCAGGACAAGAAATAATGGTTGGAAACTATTCAAAGAGAGAAGCAATCTGGAATTAAAGAGAAACTTGCTGACAGTGAGGACAATTAACCAGTGGAACAGCTTGCCTCCAGAAATCATGGGCGGTCAATCACTGTAGGTTTTTATGAAGACACTGGAAAGTCACTTGTTTGAGATGGTATAGGTTCTCCTGCTTGAGCAGGGGGCTGGACTAGAACACCTCCAAGGTTCCTTCCAGCTCTATTCTATTAAAGTTCCCTTTAATTGTATTCATTTTATGTATTCAATTAATGCTTATACTTATATATATTATCTAATACGTACTCGACAAAATAAAATAAATAAATAAATAAAATAAAATACATATGGAAGGGACCTTAGAGGTCTTTTATGTCCAGCTCCCATAATGCCCATACCCATAATGCAATGCCCATCCCGCATGCCTCGCCCCTCTGCACATGTGCGCAACCCCCCTGTATGTGCGCAGAGCCCCCCTCTTTTGGCCTCACATCCCTGTCCTAATGTTCCCTTTAATTGTATTCATTTTATGTATTCAATGCATCCTTATATATATTATCTAATATGTACTCGACAAAATAAAATAAATAAATAAATAAATAAATAAATAAAATACATATGGAAGGGACCTTAGAGGTCTTTCATGTCCAGCCCCCTGCTCAAGCAGAAGACCCTATACCAGTCATGGCTAACCTTTTTTCCTTTGGGTGCCAAAAGCATGCGCACGCACACTATCGTGTGCATGCACGTGCCCACACCCATAATGCAATGCCCCCCCACATGCCCCACCCCTCTGCACATGTGCACAACCCCCCTGCATGTGTGCACAACCCCCCCTTTTGGCCTCACATCCCAAAACAGCGCTGGGGGGGAAAGCCTTTACCTCCCAAAACAGCTGGGAGGGGGAAAAAAAGCCTTAGCCTCCCAAAACGGCTGGGGGGGGGAAAGCCTTTGCCTCCCAAAACAGCTGGGGGGAGGGGAAAAAGCCTTTGCCTCCCAAAATAGTGGGGGGAGGGAAAAAAGCCTTTGCCTCCCAAAACAGCTGTGGGGGGAAGCTTCCCAAACTGCTGGGAGTGGGAGTAAAGCTTCCAAAACGGCTGGGGGGAGGGAAAAAAAGCCTTTGCCTCCCAAAAATGGCTGGGGGAGGGGGAAAGCTTTCAAAATGGCTGGGAAGGGAGAAAAAACCTTTGTCTGTCAAAACGGCTGGGACGGGTGGGGGAAACTTCCAAAATGGCTGGGAAGGGGAAGAAAACCTTTGCCTCCTAAAACAGCTGGAGGAGAGGGGAAAAAAGCCTTTGCCTCCCAAAACGGCTGGGGGGGGGGAAGCTTCCCAAATGGCTGGGAGTGGGGGGGAAAGCTTCCAAAATGGCTGGGAGGAGGTAAAAAAGCCTTTGCCTCCCAAAATGGCTGGGTGGGGGAGGGGAAAAAAGCCTCGCCTCCCAAAACATCGCTGGGAAGGGAATCTCCAGAGATCTGGCAAGGCACAGGCAGCAGAAAGCGAGGAGAAAGCGCATGCCGCTTGCAGGGCAGACCTGAAAATCAGCTGGCCGGCGGGAAGCGATTGCGCATGCACAGTAGAACTGAGCTAAGCGACGGCTTGCATGCCTGCAGAGAGGGCTACGTGTGCCACCTGTGGCACGCGTGCCATAGGTTCGCCATCATGGCCCGATACCATTTAAGACAAGTGACAGTCCAATCTTTTCTTAAAAACCCCAGTGATGAAGCATCCACAACTACTGAAAGCAAGTTGATCCACTGGTTAATTGTCCTCATATATGTCTCCTGCCACTTTCCATTCTGACATGTATGTTGTTTTTTTCCTATAGCATTTTTTATTTAGCATCATATAGAAACCCAGGTTTTAGTTCACTCTCAGCCACAAAAACTCAGTGGATTACTTTTGGCTCATCATTTTCTATCAACCCAACCTATCTCACAGATTGATTAGTGTGGGGATTAATGGTAGGAACAGAGTACTAGGTACTGAATGAAAGGCAGTTTATAAATCAAATAAACAAATGTGTTGAAAGACATTATTGATATAATCATTGAACTAGGCAATATATGTTCAGATTCAAAACTGAATACATCCTTGTACAACTTACATTTCAAGCAAGGAAGTGCTTTATTTCTGACTCAATTGTAGAAAGTATGACTTTAGATATCATATGACAACTATAGGCATCTGGTACAAACTACAATGATGGAAAAAGTGATAAAATATATTTTGTGACATTAAGTCAAACTCTGGTTTTCCATACTTGCATTCTAGTATCAGATGCAGGTAGGTAACTCTTTTAGATTTTTTGTCACAGCATCATCTCACCTCTCTAGTCTCTTGCAAATCAATCTTTTAGTGCTTTGCACCCTTTTTGGAAAATAGAAATAGTTTCCGCTTTAAGATGGCTGCTGTATGATAAGATTTTCTTTTTTCTTTTACCAACAATCTTCTGATTTCACTGCTAAAACTGGTTCTTTGGCAGTGCTGCTCCCTGGTTTTGAATGAGAGCCCTTAGGAGTGAGCCAAGACAACTTTTATACAATTGTGAACCCAGTGGAGAAGGGGTGTGTGCTTGAGTTTGGACTAGAAAACCTCTAAGGTCCCTTACAACAATGTTATTTTATAACTACTGATTTATAATCTAATGGTGACAGAATTAGAATTATACAAATAAATTCAATTAATATTTATTTATTTGAAAGATTTTTGTATGGCTGCTCATCTTACAGCACAACTGAGGGTGCCTGAGGGTGGCTCACTACAATGATAAAACTACAAAATTGTAAAACAATAAAAAAAAACAAAATCTAAAAACCAGCACCTTAATCACCCCCCCTCCCCTGGAATGTCCCAACAACAATCACTCCCCTCTCAGTTCTTGAATGGGGACACCTAGCAGATCGTTCAAAACAGGGTGTTCCAGAAAAAAGTGCAGCCACAGAGAAGACACACTTCCTACAGTCCCAATAGTTGGCAATATTGCAGGTCGTATATCTGGAGATGCCTATCCAATCAAATGAGATGGGCAGATACCTTCAAGGATAGGTAGTATTGCAAATGACATGGTTTTACAGGTAATAACCAGTACCTTGAATTTCACCTGGAAGGAAAATGGGAACCAGTTCAGCTCATGCAAAGGGGGATGTTCAATGGCCTAGCCTATGGGTACCCAATACTGCACATGCTGTTGCATTTTGGGTCTGTGGTAGCTGAGGGGGGCATCCAAGGGCAGCCCTATGAAGATCAAAAAATGATCAAGCATTGTTAGCAAGGCCACTCAGTGCAGGAAAGGGTGCACAAGACAAATCTGTGCAAAAGTTTCTCTTTAAGCAGGAACCATGAATTCAGGAGAATCTCCAAACTACACACCAGCTCAGTCCAAAAGAACACAACTCCATCCAGAGTAAAAGATGATGTATCCCAACAACGAAACTGCTTTGCATTTCTTTAGTTCCTCCCCATCCAGATCCTCACAGCCTCTAGTGACTTGGTGAACATAAGAATAGCCCTGGCTGGCTGGGGTGGAAATTTACAGCTATATATGTGCATTGTTGATACTATATTATATATTGTCAAATGATCTTGCCCAGTGGTTTCATGTGAGTGTTAGAGAGGAGAAAGACTACTGACAGATACTGAGAATATTCCTCAGAGTGACTCTGCAACAGTTCCCCCAAATCCTTCTTACCCAAGAAGGACGTGTTTCCCTGAAATCCCACTACTAACCCAGACATAGAGTCCAGGAGCACAAGCAGAGATGGTGCTATACTGTAGGGAGAAAATGGTATGTAGGGAGGAAGGCAAATGAACAGCAAACCTTACTTATTCCTATAGCCCAAATTATACACAAAACTCTCACATCTGGAGATGTCTAGGGTCATCAGAGACTTATGAGTAACAACAGTCACTTCCCCAACTCTGTCTTGAAACTGTGGTTAATGCCACACCTGAAACCCAGGAAGGCACATTTCAGAGAGGACCCAATCACAATTCAGTAATGCAAACCAAGTTGGCTGTCTCATCCATTAAGTCATGAGTGACAGTACAGTACACCCAGATATTGCAGTCTGACAGTACAAAGAGGGAGACACCTTAATTATGTTCTGTAATCAGGAGCCTCTCCATGTCTGACTGTACAAGATAGCATGACACATCTGATATTTGAGGGGTGTTACCCACTGAACCACCCTTTTCCATTCCAGTCCCTATGTTGTTCATTTGTTAATGAGCTAAATATGGTCTGTGATTCATGACTTATAATGCAATATTTTAGTTCCTTTGTTTTCTGCTTTCCTTTTCTCTTACAGTACAAGGATGTAAAATCAAAAGCATAAACTATGGACAAATATTAACAGATTATTCATATTGCTATGCACTTAGATTTCTTTGTGGCAGGTTACCACCTTAAAGAAATATAACATTTTTGCTATTGTTGTAGTTTTTATGACTAGTGCTGAAATGACTCCATTGTTATTGCTTCTTTGCTAAATTCAGTTCTGCGACTCTTTGTGTAAGTGCTGTCTGCAAAAAGAATGCTGAACTGTTGTTAACATTGTTTCTTAGGAAAAATGTTGAATGTCTATTTTTTTTAAAAATCTATATACTTGACCAATATTTCTGAAGGTACAAGATGCTCATCATACAGTATTATGTAATCTATATCTGTGGTTATAAAACAATTTTTAAAAAATTAAGGAGTACAGCATTTGTTTGGAGTTCCCACTGGTACATTTGCACAAAACTTGAAATACCTTGGATTTTGTTCAAGGAAGAGCTACAATGGCAATGGGTGAACAGCTCTGAATTTAAATTCCCCAGTTCCTTTTAATCCTTCACTTTTTATTCCATATTTGTTCACACAACAAAATCTATAGATTGTTCCAAAAGGAGATGTTTATTTGTTTTCATTGTATGTATACCTTTTACATCTGTTTAAAACGACCTCTGGAAAATGCAAAATAAACAGCTGTATATTATATAATCAATTCTGTGCAGACAATACATTTCTGTGTAGAAGGGGCGTTGGTCCTACCTGAGACGCACCTTCTCGTTGGGTGGAGACAGCAGCCAGGATGGGTGTGCTCATCTGTTAGGCCGATAGACTGAGCCCATCAAATTTTCTAAGTCCCGCCCTTGTTACCGGGTAAACCCAGCTTTTGGCGAGGACAAGAAGACAGGCTCGGCGTGTGGGACACCAATAACAGAGCAAGGAAAGGAGGCAGATCAGAAATAAAAAGGCCAGACTGGCGACAGAGAGGGAGGGTCTGGCTGCTGTCTCCACCCAACGAGAAGGTGCGTCTCAGGTAGGACCAACGCCCCTTCTCCATTGTGGGTGGAGACAGCAGCCAGGATGGGACATACCAAAGATTCACGTCCCTACAATCAGGTGGGACCAGTCTGGTCCGAAGTACCCTCCCTGGAAACAACCCTCTGTAACACTCTACGACCAAAAGCGGCATCTGCCGAGGCAAATTTGTCCAGTTTGTAGTGTTGAATGAATGGAGAAGGCGAAGTCCACGTAGCCGCCCTGCAGATCTCGAGCAATGAGGCCTGAGTAGCCCAGGCTGCCGATGTCGCAGCGCTTCGGGTAGAATGCGCCGTCAGTCGAGGAGGTCTCGGAAGAGATCGTAATTCGTATGCCTTGGCTATCGTCTGACGGATCCAACGCCCAATAGTCAATGAAGAGACCTTGCCGCCCAAGGATACCGGTAGGAAAGAGACAAAGAGGGATTCCGTCTTGCGGAAGTCCGTCGTCCGCTTAATGTAGATCCGCAGGGCCCGTTGGACATCCAAAGAGTGCCACCGTTGTTCGAGCCTGTGGGTCGGACGAGGACAAAAGTTGGGCAGGATAAGTTCCTGCATGCGATGGAAGGTGGTATTAACTTTAGGTACAAAGGTTGGGTCCAGACGGAGAACTACAGGGTCGGCATGGAACACACAGATTGAAAGGGAGGCCAATTCGGAAATGCGTCAAGCCGAGGTGATTGCAACCAAAAAGGCAACCTTGCATGTCAAAAGGCGAAGGCTAGTCGTGCGCAAAGGCTCATATGGGGCTGACGTGAGGGAATTAAGAACAACGGAGAGGTCGCAAGTTGGGTACCTATGTAACACAGGAGGGCAGAGGTTTGTAGCCCCTCGCAGGAATCGGTGGATTAAAGGGTGCTGTGACAAAGAGGATAAGGATCCAAAGGTAAGGACCAATGAAATCGCCGCCACCTGCCTTCGCAGTGTGTTGGGGGACAGTCCTCTGTGAAGGCCTTCCCGTAAGAAAACTAGAATATTCACAATCGAGGCCTGTAGGGGAAAAATCCCCGCCCTATCACACCATACACAGAAAGACTTCCAAGTGGCCGAATAAATCCGGTCCATAGACGGCCTTCTCAACGCCTGAATAACTGAAATCACGTCTGCAGGGATGTTGACCTCCCCAAGCGCATGCCGCTCAAGCGCCAAGCGGTCAGACGGAGCACTGTAGGTCTGGATGCGTCAAGGTCCCTTGGGTTAGGGCGTCCTGCGGCTGAGGTAACTGCCAAGGTTGGATTATCGACAACGACACTAGGTCCGCAAACCAAGGTCTGCGTGGCCAATGCGGGGCCACAAGAATGACCTCCGCCTGTTCCATTAGCAACTTGCGAATCATCCGGGGAATCAGAGAAACCAGGGGAAAGGCATATAGGAGCCCGGGGGGCCACGGGGAGCGGAGAGCATCAACGGCCTCTGCCTGAGGTGACGGGAACCGTGAGATGAAGCGTGGCAGCTGAGCATTGTCCGACGTGACAAAGAGGTCGAGCACCGGCATCCCGAAACGTGCCGTGATCTGTCGGAAGAGACGAGGATTGAGACGCCACTCCACATGATCTAGGTGTCAACGGCTGAGCCAGTCGGCTTGCAGATTGGTGACACCGGAGATGTGGTCTGCCCGCAACGAAGCCAGATGGATCTCCGACCAGAGACCCAACCGTAACGCCTCTGACATTAGAGAGACCACGTGCCCCCCTGGCGGTTGACATGGGCCTTCGCTGTGATATTGTCCGTGAGGACCAGGACGTGGGAATTGGACACGAGACAATGAAAGGCCCGAAGTGCCAGGTAGATCGCTCGCAGCTCCAGCCAGTTGATGGAATGATGGGATTCGGCGGAGGTCCAGACGCCCTGAGTCAGGTGACCCAGACAATGTGCACCCCAGCCCTGGAGACTGGCATCCATTGTCACCACCACTCTCTGTGGATCAAAGAAAAAACAACCTCGGGAAAGTGCTGGAGACCGCCACCACCGTAAGGACCTAATCACCTTCCTAGGGACAGAAACCCTCACAGGAGAGGTACCCCTACCCTCCTTCTGCAGAGGTAACAGGAACCACTGAAGTTCCCTCAAGTGTAATTGGGCCCAAGGAACTATTGAAATGGCGGAAATCATCTTGCCCAGGAGTTGGGACAGGATCATGGGAGAGGTAGATGAAGTCCTCTCAACTTTGGAAACAAGGGATCTCAAACTCTCCTGCCATTCGTTCGAGAGGAAGACTCTCCCTGTCATGGAATCTATCAGGGCCCCTAAGTGAACCAAACTAGTGGACGGGACTAACTGACTCTTTTCCAAGTTAACTGAAAACCTGTGGGTGGCAAGGGCATGGAGAGTGAATTGTAAGTCAGAGACAGCTTGTTGAGGAGTAGGGGACAAAATTAGGATGTCGTCAAGATAGCATTGTAGACGAATAGACCTAGCCCTAAGGGAAGCTGCCAGGGCCGCCAGTACCTTGGTGAAGGTACGAGGAGCAGAGGAAAGGCCAAAGGGCATGGCCCGATACTGATAATGGTGCCCCCCGTAACAGAATCTAAGGAACTTCCTATGGGAAGGAAGGATGGGGATGTGGAGATAGGCCTCTGTGAGGTCTATGGAAGAAAGGAGATCGCCCCTCCTGACACCGTCCAAAATGGATTTAAGGGAGTGCATCTTAAATTTCCGGTATAAGACATACCGGTTGAGACGTTTGAGGTCCAGAATGGGTCTCCACCCCCCCGAGGATTTGGGAACAAGGAAGACATGGGAGTAGAATCCGGTGCCCCGCTCCATCACGGGCACTGGCTGAATAGCCCATAAGGGACCGTTTCTGGATATCATTAGAAAGCAGACAGCAAACAAAGGACCTCAGAGTGGGGGAGAGAAATTCAATGGCCAACCCAGATCGTAAGGTGGCCAGAACCCATTTATCTGACGTGGAACCTTCCCAAGCGGGGACGAAAAGGGCCAATCTGCCCCCTATGGGAGGATCCGGGATGCACTTAGCGACGGCGACTGGAGAAACGACCTCCTCCCCCACGAAAGGGCCATTTGGGCGCAAAGATCCTACCTCTGGAAGGTCTGTCCTGACCGCCCCATTGTCTAGGTTGAAAATTCCCCTGTGACCTAGAGAAGGAAGAGAAAAGGGAAGACCCCTCATACGGGCGAGATTGGGGGCGAGACGCATATGGGCGAAACCTGGAATCCCCCCTGCGAAAGACAACCAGGAGGAATTTCTTCTTGTCCTTTGTCTCAGAGAGGAAAGGATCAAGGGAGTCCCTGAACAGTTTGGAGCCCGCAAAAGGGAGAGACGCCAGGCGACATTTATGTCTGGCGTCAGCCTGCCAGTATCGTAGCCAGACCAATCGACATGCAGAAACCGCAGAAGCTAGAGACTTGGCCGCAAAGCGAGCGGCGTTCAGGGTCGCGTCTGCTGAAAACTGCGTGGCGGCAATAATCTTGTTTAGATCCTGCCGTACACGGACGTCCTCCGTGGTCAACGACTCTTGCAAATGATGAAGCCATAAGAGAGTTGTCCGATTAAAAAAGGAGGCCGTAGAAGCTGCTCGGATGGCCCATGAAGCACTTTGGTGAGCTCGTTGTAGCACGTGTTCAGCGCGGCGCTCCTCCGGACGAAGCCCTTCCTCAGGATCACCGCGAACTGCCAAGTGAGGTAGAAGGGCAGCCACAGGAGCATCCACAGACGGAACCTGAAGGAGAGAATCTAGGTCCGGAGCAATACTGAAGTTCTGACGATCCGCTGCTGTAGGCGTCGGAGCAGAACCCGGTGCAGACCACCGTTTTTTGATAACATCAAGAAACAAAGGAGGAATAGGGATGGTATCCACAGTCCTGGATGGTTCGGCGAAGAGAGGACTCAAAGCTCCCTTGGGCGTCGTAGCAGAAACTGGCAGCGGTGAAGGGGAGCTAAGTTGGGCCATAGCAATGGCCTTATGTAGTAGGGATTTGAACAAGGCCTGGGGAAAAAGGCCCGTAAAGGTGGGCTGCTCGGGGGGAAGGTCATCATCCTCTGAGAGCTCTAGATCGTGGGGTTCATTAGTCACATGGGAAGGAGACCTGCTTGCCATGGAAGAGACAGGTGAGTCAGGAGTGTCGATAGACAGCACATCATCTTGCTCCCTATCCTCCCTAGAAGGAGAGATGACTGAACGCACCAAGCCCGCCCTACTAGCGGACTGAAAATGCGATGCCAACGACTGTTGAACTGCTGCAGCGATCATCTGCTGTATCTGTTCTGGGGACGGAAACGAATGATGTTGAACCCCAGCGGGAACAGCTTCCCCAGAAGGAGGATCTGGGGGAGATTCCGTTGGAGGAGCCGAGGTTGTTGTTGCAGAAGAGCCCCACAGATCGGTTGTCTCAATGACCGCAGGGCAGTCTTGAAGGGAGAGATGGTCCCCTTGTGCCCCAGAATCACGTTCGGCAGGAGCACGAAGCGAAACGGATGAAGCTTCCTTGTTAGCCAACTGAACACCACTGGCCTTGGCGCAAATCTTTTGCAGGACCTTGTCCCTGCGAGCTTCCGCACGGGAAGGCAGAAGTTGGGTAGCCGCCTTGCTGCGAGGCTGAGCAGGGTCAGAAGGAGCCAGCCTGGAAGAAGAACCAGAGGTGGTACCCTTATCAGTAGGGGAGGCCCCATGATGATGGTGAGTATCGGAACTCCCCGCCTTGCGGCCATGCTTAGACTTGTGGGAAGCTTTAGGCATAATGACAGTGAGTAGATGCCAAAGAAACTGTGCACAGGAAACACCGACCAAAGCCTGGAGGCCTCAAGCAGGAAAAATGTAGATAATGAATGCGGATTAGCCCCAGAATGTAGCTCTTGGGAGCGCAGAAACTCCACGTGCAATGACCAAGGGCGCCCTGATTGACACTAGGGGCACGCAGGGTTCACCAGCAATGCCCGCAAACGGAGACAAAGAAGCGGGAGGGGGGCGCGAAGCCCCACTCAAGAGTGCACCTTTAGCCCAGGCAATAATCGTTCACCAAGAATGGGGAGGGGAGGGGGGGCACGAAGCTCTGCCAGAGATGCCACCCACAACGTAAGGCTCAGGCAAAATAACTTTAATTGATAGCAAAGGCGCTGTTAACAGTAAAAGGCGCATAGCTCCGTCGAATTCCTGCTTGAGTTTTCGTGCCAGAAAAGGCCTCCAACGCACAAGCGACTCAGGAGGGAATGGCGCCAAGCCAATGGGCCCCACCAGCTGTCTTGCGCGGCGAAATAGAGCCCCAAGGCAAGCTCGGTCACTAAGGGCAGCGGTGGTCAAAGGGAAGAGCTTCAATGCTTCCCTCGATGCCGTGGGAGCGTTAAACTCCACAAGCTCACTACGAACGCTGCAAACCAAATTCAACGGCAAAGAGAAAAAAACGGGGCACTTTGAAATCGAAAATGGCCGCCGGGAGGTTAGGAAGGGGGCGCGAAGCTCCACAGACGGCTGGAATTGCTCTCGAGACCCGAAATGGCCAGCTGTGGTTGCTAAGGGAGCGCAACCACTCCACAAAGGTCCAAGGGATTCCCCCAAATCAAACAAAAAAGAAGAGAAATTTCCCCCCCTTCCAAGCAACTGGCAAAGCCAGTTACTGGGGAATGGGTTACTGAAGTGTTGAAATCGAAGTCCAAAGAAGTCCAAATCACAGTCCGAGTCAAACCAAGAATAGCAATCAAATTTTCCTATCAAAAAGCTTAGAAACAGCCAGGAAAGGAAGAAAGGATCAAGAGGATCAGTCCCACATGCCTGTCTAGGCTGACAGACTGAGCCAAAAGCTGGGTTTACCCGGTAACAAGGGCGGGACTTAGAAAATTTGATGGGCTCAGTCTATCGACCTAACAGATGAGCACACCCATCCTGGCTGCTGTCTCCACCCACAATGGAGAATTTGTCTTTTATAATGCCCCTGAAGGTGCCACTGGCTTTGTCAATAAGAAATCCAAGAAAATTGGCTTTTAAGTACACAATATGAAAGTATCTTATCTGACAAATATATTGTACTTCTTTTATTGTTTCTATCAGTGCAAAAAAGCAACTTCTTTTTGAATTAGGTTTTGTTATTTCATATGCTTTTTATATATAAAATTACATCCCTAATCTCTCTCTCTCTCTAATACACACACACACACACACACACATCAAGAGGACAACATCAAGATTATCTACAGGAGGGATTAAAAAGACAACTTGCACTCTTTGAACAAAGAGGTGAGAAGTAGCTGAACTGAAAGGTGGCCCAGCTGAGAGGCAGCCCAGTGTCCCAACCAAGAGGTGCCCTGATGGCCCATCTGAGAAAGGAGAGACAGCCAAGCTGAGAGATGGAGAGGCAACCCACGGACCCAGCCTGATACCTGAGTGGAGCCAGTGTATTACAAACGGAGGTCACTTAGCAGCAGTGAAACGGAGCTAGGTGGCAGCATATCAGGGGCTGTGAGCAGCATGGCAGACCTTGGGCAGCAGTGGTGCAGAGCAATGTGGCAAAGGAATGAAGTACCCTGAGCAGTGACTGAAGTACCCTGAGCAGTGACTGAGCAGTGACTAAGAGCAGCATGGTATTAGCAGTGGCTGAGAGCAGCCACTGCTGCTCTCAGAGGACCAACTGAGTTGTGGAAACTCTTGTAAATTCTTAATTTTTTAAAATCTCTGAATTCCCTTTCTTATGAAAAAATCCTTTTCAATTTTTTCAATTTCTTTTTTCAATTGTTAGATTCCTTGTTCCAATTTTAATTCTTTTAAAAACTCTTAAATATTATTTTTAATTTTAAATAGTTTTTTCAATTTTTAAATCTTTTTCAATTTTAAAATTCATTTTTCAAATTTTTATAAAATTCTTTTTTTAATTTTTCTAAATTTTTAAAAGTGCCATATATTTCATCTTATGTCCACAGAAGGCCCAAACTATGTATGTATCGAATGTAAACTACTTGATTTACTAGAAGAAAAAGTAAAGGGTTTGGAGACAACTCTAGACATTCTGAAACTCAATGATCAAAGCGAGAAATCCCAACCTAAACAATAAGAGTACACCAAAATAAAACACAATATTAGCACACAGCTCCTTCAAAAAATAATTATGACCCCATATATGAACATAAAGAAGAAAACTGATACACCCAAATTAAACACAATAGGGAACAAACAGCTTCCATACAAAACAAGCTGACATGTGTACCTAAAGAAGAAGACTGATGGAAACATGTCACTTTCAGAAGAAAACAATAACCAAGAGTAAAGCCTCTACTATCTACCCTAGCCCACTCTAATGAAGCCTCTCTGGAACTGAACAATCTTTTTCATAGCCTCCCCGCCCCCAGAAGAAAATATACACACTCACAAAAGAGCATTCATCAATAGTTTCTAAAAAAGAGGCACAATACAGTATTCCTTTGACAGGAAGAAGAGTATTCCAGACTTCCTAGGAAAAAAACCCTGTGAATATCGGTGATAGGAAATTCAATTCTTAGCGTAACAGAAACTATAGATTGTACCTCACAAGAACTGAAAACAATATAGTCAGAAAATGTCTGGCTCATCTTATCAAAAGGGCTTTAAACTAAAATTGAGGGGGGAAAGGGCATGATGTATAAAACCTAATTTCAAGCAAAAAACCACTAGATAACCAATCACGTAAGGAGGAAAAAATAAAGAGAAAAAATAAATTTTTAAAAAGACATAATGAAGTAGAGTGATGGAAAGGATGTAAATCCCAGTTACAAAGTAGGAGATATGACAAACATACCCAAGACCCATAAACAACCAATAAGATATTGACAGGCTTGAACAATGGGCCCTATCCAACAAAATGAAATTTAATGAGGAGAAAAACAAGGTTCTGTTCAGGAAAAACTGAAGGTACAAGTACAGATTAGGCAAAACCTGGCTCAAAAACAGTAACTGTGAGAGGGACCTTGGAGTTGGTCACTTAAGGGACCTCACAGTCATGAAGGGTCTCCCTGTGAGAGGGACCTCACAGTTGGTCACTTAAGCATGAGTCAGCAATGTGCGGCAGCAGTCAAAAAAGCTAATACAATCCTTGGTTCAGTGGTGGGTTGCTACCGGTTTGGCCGGGATCGGGCGAACCTGTAGCGGTGGCAGCAGGAGGGTTCGACCATCCTCCCGGATGTCTCTGTACATGCGCAGAAGCTTCTGTGCATGTGCAGAAGCTGTCAGATATTGCCTGCATATGATGCACCAGAGACTAGAAGGGGTTAAGTCTTTACAGACATCACATGTGACTATATCAGCCAATGAACTTTCTTATTGGACTCTTACCTAGAAACCACTTGGATATCTTCCCCTTTTCTCTCTCTCTCTCTCTTTCATCTATCTCTCAGCGAGACAACATGTGAACTTCTCTCTCCTCTCAACAGGGCCGGATTTTCCTATAGGCTAACTAGGCTTCAGCCTAGGGCCTCAAGATCAAGAGGGGCCTACACAGTGGTGGGATTCTGGGGGTTCTAGGGGGTTCGGCCGAACCCTTTGTTAAATTGCTGGCTCGCCCGCCCCTCGCCTCCCACCCGTGTGGCGCCAGCCTACCGTAGCCAGGGGTAGGCAATTTTTACAACCTGTGGACTTCAACTTCCAGAATTCCTGAGACAGCTTGGCTGTCTCAGGAATTCTGGGAGTTGAAGGCCACAGGTTGTAAAAGAGCCACAATTGCCCACCCCTTCCCTAGCCTGAGTTCCGCTGCCTGGGATCCACGTGGGCTGCTGGATGCAAGAGAGCAGGATGGAGAAAGCAGCTTCCACGCCTTCACTCACCCTCACTCTCTGCTCTGTTGGATCGCCGGCCGTTCGCTTACCCCGCCCACTCCCCATCTATTGCTGCCTCCGATGGCTGGAGGAAAAAAAAACTTCAAATTCTTGCCGCGGGGCTTCAAAGGGCCGCCCTAGAGCCAGTGGTGCAGCCGAACCCTTTGTTAAATTGCTGGCTTGCCCCGCCCCTCTGCACCATTATTTATTGCCAATAAATAGGGTGAGGGGCGAGGGGCGAGGGGCGGGGGAGCCAGCAATTTAACAAAGGGTTCGGTGGTTTTTTTGTAATTTTATTGGCCCACGGAGCTTCAGCAGAGGCTAATTGGCCTCCCGGCTCTCAGCTGATTTGTCTCAGCTGTTTTGCTCAGGGCTCTTCTGCTTCCTTGCAAAGAGTGTTGATTTTTTCCCCCCTAACTATGCTGAGAAACGAAAGTGAAACTGCTTTGCTGTTGCTGCAAGGTTGGAAAATTAGGCAGGCAGAATTCTTTTCTTTTTCCTCACCAAAAAAGGTAGGTGCAAACAATGGAAAATTTAGGGAAAAAGAGGAGAGTTCAGGATTTTAAAACACAAAAGAAAAAAAAGCTCTATTTAACTAGGGAATTGTAATAATTGAGATACTATTAATTGTATATTTCTGAAAGCAGAAATGGTTAAGTTGTGGTTTGGAGGAATATATGGGGGAAATTATTTGGTTTATTATTATTGGTAAATATAATTAATGGATTTGTAAGAAATTGGATTGCATGGAAATAATTGGAATATTCATGTTCATATTGATTAATATACAAAAAAGGTAGTTATATAACTAATTGATTTATATTAAAATGTTGAATTTATATTAAACAACTAATATTACATAATTAACCAATGTGAGGATGGATATAAAAATAGATGACAATGGGAAGGGGTATAATATAGAATAAGAAGGGAAAAATTGAATTTGATTAAGATTAGAGATGAGGATGAAGGGTAATATTGGTTTTTTACAAAAATAGATGAGGAATAAATATGGCAAAAAGGAAATATAGAAATTGTAAATTTAATTGAAATGACTAAACACTGTTTAAATTTATGAACCGGCCAAATACTCTGTTCAAAGGAAATACATTGTATGTTTGTATGTGTGTTTCTAATTATTGTTATTTATTCATATTTGTTCTCTTTTATTCTTTAAAGTTTAACAATTCATTATTTATCTTAATATCTTTATATTTGTTTGGGGTTGGCTTTCTTCCCTTTCATCTTTTTTATTGTACAGCAATCTTTCTCCTCAAACCTACCACCTCTCTCTTTTCTTTCCTTCTTACTTTCTCTTCCTCCCCCTCTTCTTCTCCTCCCTACTTCCTCTTCCTTTCTCCTACTCCTCCTCTCTTCCTCCCTCTCTTACCCTCCCCTCCTACTCTAATTTCCCTTCCCTTCCTTCATCCCTCTCTATTGCTGTATCCTTTTATGCATATGGACTACTCAGAGGGCTGAAAAAATTATTTTTGACTGGTCCTCGCACTTTTGACCAGTCCTCGAACTTACGACTGTCCTCACATTTTACGTTTTTGCCCTATCTTGTCACCATGGTGAAGAGAAGCAGTTGTGAAATGAGTGACATGGTTGTTAAGAAAGCTGCACGGGCATAAATGTGAGGATGGTCATAAGTGTGAGGACCGGTCAAAAGTGCGAGGCCCAGTCAGAAATGACTTTTTTCAGCCCTCTGAGTAGTCCCTATGCACATAGCCACGCCCACCCGGTCACATGATGAGCTAGCCACGCCCACCCAGTCACATGATTGCCAAGCCACATCCCCAACTAAGCCACGCCCACAGAATATGTCGTTAAAAAAATTGAATACCACCACTGGTGAAAGGGCCTCATAAGTGGAATAGCCTAGGGCCTCTTTTCATCTAAATCCAGCCCTGCCTCTCAACATCTGAGTCATACAGTTAGGGTAACAATGTAACAGGACACCCTGTTCATTATGGTATGCATGTATATATTTGTAAATAATAAAAACAACCTTTTGAACCTGAAGCTGTATTGACCAAATAACTTCCTCATAGAACCAAATGAGCACAACCATCAATATATATCTGATAAATGGTAGCAGATGATGAAAAATTATTGCTCAGGTTTATGCATTTTTTGTAAATTTTAAAATCATAGAACGATTTTTCCTAACATGGAATCCTTGAACCTGAACGAACTATCTCTACAAGAGATTGATGCATTAACCGTATCCTTAACAAAACAGCACCAATCATTATCCAAAAGACTAAAAAAACTTTCTATTGAAACTACGCAGCAAGTACAAACCTCTTTACGAAAGGACCCAATTTTTTTTTCTCCTCTTCACCTGAACACCGAAAGAACAGAACCACGTTTACAACAACCTTGCTTCGATCTCAATTCTACTCCACCTCATGACTATCATCAAGGACTTCAACCTTCTGCATCCCTTGTATGTTCCAACCCTATAACTTCAGACCAACTTTTATTTTTTCAAGCTTTTCCAAAACAGCATTTATATCAAGCTTTATATGCGACAGGCCTACTAAATGCAGGCTGGACTCCTCAAAGAATTCTTGAACTGTTAAACACCGTTTCAACCTTACCAGACCTGGTAAGCGACAATTTTTTGCTTCAACCCATAGATTCTCAGACTGACTTTTTAAACACCCATTATATTAAAAATCCTCCCTCCCCACCTATTGATTTTATTGCTTCCAATATGGCTTCCACCTTCCCTGAAAGCATGGCTTCAAAAATGGCCAACAAAATGGCCACCCCCACACTCCACCATGTGGTCCACAAAATGGCCAACAATTTATATGACCACACTTTAAACAAAATGACGTCTACCACTTCAGACCACAAGGTCTCAACCAACCCCCTTACCCCCATACATCCTACTACCCACCCCACAACTGGAGATATTCAGACTGATTCCCTACCTTCTTCATCCAGAGAACTGAGTTCGAATCCTCCCAATTTTTTTTTCAATTTTCAGAACTTTTCTATTTTTGCCACCGCTGCAGACCTCCCCTTCTATACCACTGCCAATATACCAATATTGTCTCCAATGTAAAAAGATCCTTTTCAGTCTTTGCAGCAGCCCCCCCTTATCGCCGAAGATGCCGCCGCTGCCGCTGCCGCTGCCGCCTCCAACACTACAGATGCCCTATCCAAACAACAAATTCACATGATTTTTGCAGCCTTTACATCAAAACCCAACCTACCTTCTACAGCAGCAGCTCTTCTGAATCAAACTACAACCACCACCTCCATTATTCCTCCTATCATTGAATCATCTACAACATCTTCTATCACACCAAACGACTCCAATCAACAATCCGACATTCAATTACCTATCTCTGCTGACAGTAACTCATTTCAGCCTTCTATTACTGTAAGGTGACCAGATTTTAACATTGGTAAAGAGGGACATTGTGGGCGTGGCTTATTTTGTGGGCGTGGCTAGCTGGTCATGTGACTGGGTGGGCGTGGCTAGCTGGTCATGTGACCGGGTGGCCATGGCTATGTGTATAGGGTAAGGTGAACAGATTTTAACATTGGTAAGAAGGACACCATTGTGGGCGTGACTTATTGTGTGGGCGTGGCTTGGAGGCCATGTGACTGGGTGGGCGTGGCTAGATTGTCGTGTGACTGGGTGGCCATGGCTATGTGTATAGGGACTACTCAGAGGGCTGAAAAGTCATTTCTGACAGGTCCTCACACTTTTGACTGGTCCTCACACTTATGACCATCCTCACATTTATGCCCATGCAGTATTCTTAACAACCATGTCACTCATTTCACAACTGCTTCTCTTCACCATGGTAACAAGATAGGGCAAAAACGTAAAATGTGAGGACAGTCGTAAGTTCGAGGACTGGTCAAAAGTGTGAGGACCAGTCAAAAATAACTTTTTCAGCCCTCTGAGTAGTCCATATGCATAAAAGGATACAGCAATAGAGAGGGATGAAGGAAGGGAAGGGAAATTAGAGTAGGAGGGAGGGTAAGAGAGGGAGGAAGAGAGGAGGAGAAGGAGAAAGGAAGAGGAAGTAGGGAGGAGAAGAAGAGGGGGGGAAGAGAAAGTAAGAAGGAAAGGAAAGAGAGAGGTGGTAGGTTTGAGGAGAAAGATTGCTGTACAATAAAAAAGATGAAAGGGAAGAAAGCCAACCCCAAACAAATATAAAGATATTAAGATAAAGAATGAATGATTAAACTTTAAAGAATAAAAGAGAACAAATATGAATAAATAAATAAAAACAATAATTAGAAACACACATACAAACATACAATTTATTTTCTTTGAACAGAGTATTTGGCCGGTTCACAAATTTAAACAGTGTTTAGTCACTTCAATTAAATTTACAATTTCTATATTTCCTTTTTGCCATATTTATTCCTCATCTATTTTTTTAAAAAAACCAATATTACCCTTCATCCTCATCTCTAATCTTAATCAAATTCAATTTTTCCCTTCTATTCTATATTATACCCCTTTCCATTGTCATCTATTTTTATATCCATCCTCACATTGTTTAATTATGTAATTATGTAATACAGTTGTTTAATACAAATTCAACATTTTAATATAAATCAATTAGTTATAAAACTATCTTTTTTGTATATTAATCAATATGAACATGAATATTCCAATTATTTCCATGCAATCCAATTTCTTACAAATCAATTAATTATATTTACCAATAATAATAAACCAAATAATTTCCCCCATATATTCCTCTGAACCACAACTTAAACATTTCTGCTTTCAACACAATATACAATTAATAGTATCTCAATTCAATTATTACAATTCCCTAGTTAAATACAGCTTTTTTTTCTTTTGTGTTTTAAAATCTTGAACTCTCCTCCTAAATTTCCCATTGTTTGCAGTTTTTCACCTACCTTTTTTGGGGAGGAAAAATAAAAATAAAAATAAATCTCTCTCTGCCTCATTTTGTCACGTTCCACCAAAGATCCTGGTTTCGGTTTCATTTCTGCAGCTTAGCTAGGGGAAAAAAAACTGCTTCAGGAACTCTTTACACTGATTGCCTGTAGGGCGGCCCTTTGAAGCCCCGGGCAAGAGTTTAAACAGTTTTTTTTTTCTTCTAGCCATCAGCTGGGGCTCAAGAGGCAGCGGGACTGAGGAGGCAGAATGAAAAATCGGGACTTTTTTGAAACGCCGCGGGACGCGGGACAAATTGCTAAAAAGCGGGACTGTCCCACCAAAAGCGGGACGTCTGGTCACCTTAATTACTGTAAACTGTAATGATTTAAATATTGAAACTAATAATTCTTTGTCTTTATCTACTAATGTAAATTTATCTTTAGAAATTGAAACTATTTTGCAACATTTTAAACAACATGTCCCATTACCTTTATCACCAAAATTCAAAAAATTACAAACCTCAGGTAATAATTTCCCTACTTGGGAACAAGAAACTCATTTACATCTTTTAAGAGAAGGCACATTTCTTATGATTGAATCTCCCCCTGATAAGCCTTGGTCATCTGACTTAACTTTTCTTCACAATAGTGTTTATGCCACTCTTATGTCAACTTTAGAAAGTGATATTGTTCATTCTATACCTACTGGTTTTACTGCACAAGAAGTATGGCAATACTTACAAAAACATTACAACAAACCCTGGCCTGCAACTATCGCTACTCTTGCCAGTAACTTTTATAGCACCTGTCAGCACCATATATAAACCTGACACATCTATGGCCAAACATCTTTTCCACCTTGAATCCATGCGAAAACAACTGATTCAATGCAATCATTCTGTACCTGAAACTGCCATGATTGGTATCATTTTCAATTCTATTAAACACATCCCTGGTTGGTCAGGATTCATTAATAGTCTCCATTCCTTACCCCCCCCCACACACACACACACACATGTACACTGTCACTGAAATCAAATCCAAATTAATAGATGAAGATAGAAGACTCTATCATACTGATAGATACCCTACTTCTTTTGACCACCCTTTTTACCCTAAACATGATTCCCATCCTTCACATTCTTCACACAAACCCTTCTACCAAAACTGGCAGAAACACCCCTCTCAATATCAAAATAATTTTAATTATTGTAACTATAGAGGACATTATCATACCTACAACTCCCATCCTCCACACGGTGACAACACCACCCACACTCATGATACAAGGGGATACCCCCCTACAGACAAGACTAACAAAAGAAATCATACTATCAAAGAACATACTGAACCTAAAAGATCCATGCCCACTGAATTTTACATTAGAAAGTGTCCCCCACACAAAGATTATAAAGACAGAAGGGGACAACACACTGAACAATCTATATATTCTAACTCCGAATCCCAAACATTTGGCATCTTTCCCAACACCCAACAATACCTGCATGGCACCACGCACCTATGGGTCATCGATTCTGGAAGCATACACCATACCACCAATAACAAATCCATATTATATGATATTCACCCAACCAATATTTCTATTACAGCAGCAAATGGTACTTCCAATACAGTTGAATATGAAGGATCTATCTTTATACCTGGTATAGGGGACATTAGTCAAGTGCTCTATACACCTACCTTTGGCCACAATATTTTGAGTATGTCAGCACTTCAAGCTGCATTTACTCTAGTGCTGACATAAGAAGGAGAAGCGGAGGCGTCTGGAAAGGGACGTTTGACTTTTCACCTACTTATTTTCCCTGGAGATAATATCCCCTAGGAGATGGGATGGGAGGGGGAAATTCCTTTGAGTTGGAGCAGTAGATTAGGGGTAGAGTGACTTGGAAGATGACGAATGAGTGCAGAGGAGTGGGGAACAGAAAGGGAGGGGTTTGGGTCTGGAAGTCAGTGTTGGCTGCGATAGAGTCAGAGTTAGAATGTCGTGCTTAATAAATGGAAGTTTTTCATCAAAGACTTTGTTTGAAATGCAATTTATTTGAGATGACCTCGAAATCTGACAGAGTACTTCAAAATTAGGTAAAATCGGTTTTAAAGTATCTCTTGATATCAACATGGTTTTATAAAATCCAAACCTTTTCTTATTCCAGATTCCTTTATATCATCCTCACCTACGACTCAACTACCTCAATCCTCATCGAGACCTGACCCTGACAATCATCCCGACCGTACCCTGACACCCACCACAAAGGTACCACACCTCACCATACCAATACACATGACACTTCTGACTCACATAATGACCATCACACCACACAACACCTCTCTCCAACTTCACCCACATCACAAAACCAACGAACCTCAAAAACAAAAATTCAAACTCATATAGGTGAACCTTTTCACGATAATTGTGCCCATTTATTACACAGACGTTTAGCACATGCCAATACTGTTGCTGTAGACAATACTCAAAATTTCTCCCAAGGCATATACACTAAGGATTGCCCTATCCAACTTGACTGTGAGATCTGTAAAGCTGCAAAATCAAAGGCAGCCCCAATTCCCCACACCAGCACCAGACGATCAAAACACATATACGAATTGGTACACGTTGACATTGTAGGCCCTTTTCCACTTTCTTTGGGAAAACGCAAATATTTTTTGAACTTAGTCGATGATTTCAGTCATTTCGGACATATCTATACCCTTACTGAAAAATCTCAAGCCTTTCAAAAAATAAAAAAATTTTACACTCTCATACAAAACCAACACAACATCAAATTAAAGAAAATTCAAACAGATTGTGGAGCCGAATTCACATCTGTACAATTTCAAAACTGGATTGACTCCAAAGGCATTATACACTACAAAACATCTTCTTTTACCCCCCAGCAGAATGGGATTTGTGAAAGAAAAAATGGGACTCCCCTTGAGGAGCACCCAGAGGCTCCAACTGGCGCAGAGTGCGGTCGCGCGGGTGGTTATGGGAGTGACGTGGTGCTCCCATGTAACACCTCTCCTGCGCGAGCTGCACTGGCTCCTGGTGGTCTTCTGGGTGCACTTGAAGGTTTTGGTTACCACCTTTACAGCGCTCCATGGCTTAGGGCCTGGTTATTTACGGGACCGCCTGCTGCCGCAAACGGCCTCCCACCGGCCGGTACACTCTCACAGAGAGGGACTCCTTCAGGTGCTGGCGGCCAAACAATGTCGGCTGGCGGCCCCCAGGGGGAGAGCCTTCTCTGTGGGGGCACCTACTATCTGGAATGAGCTCCCCCCGGAGATACGGAGGATCCCGGATCTATGCACCTTCCGCTGCACTCTTAAGACTTTTTTATTTCACCAAGCTGGTCTGGCCTAACCTTTCCCATTCTTTTTTTAATGTAAATTTTAATTTGTTCTTAACCTGGGCTTTTAAATTTGTCTTGGGCTAAATTGATTTAATTCAATTTTACTTTTGCTCTTAACTTTTGTATTCTATGTGTTTTATTCTGTGCCTGTTCACCGCCCTGAGTCCTTCAGGAGTAGGGCGGTATACAAATTAAATAAAATGAAATGAAATGAAAATGAAAATGAATATTACAGACCATGATGCACAGCGTCATGTTAGATGCTGATGTACCCCCTAGCTATTGGGCAGAAGCCCTTGCATATGTCAATTACACTTTTAACCGCACATGGAATAAGGTTATTAACCAAACGCCCTATTTTCTTGTATATGGCACTCAACCACACCTCACACATCTTCGCGTTTTTGGCTGCTATGCATACGTCAATATCCCCAAACCACTCAGACAGAAGGGGAATGAGGTGTCCAAAAATTACGTTTCGTAGGATATGCACCAGGTTCGAAAGCATATCGATTCATAAAAAACAACAACACAGTAATAACTTCCCGTTCAGCCACATTCATAGAAAACCACAACAGAACCAAAATACACTCAAATGACTCATACGTATTAACCCAAGAAACAAATACATCAGATACACCACAGAGAATTCAACATGTACAAACAACAACACCAAAAGTTACACCATGAACAAACAACACAGATACACAACTACCAATCAGAAAATCCAAACGAATTACACAAGGCATCCCACCTAAAAGATTTGACGTGAACAATGTGACACAGACAAACCAAATACCCATCACTCCAAAAAATTTTAAACACATGCTCCAATTACCGGAATCAGAACAATTAAAATGGTGGACGCTATGTCCAAAGAAATGGACTGTTTAATAAATTTAAAAGTATTCACAAAAACAGCACCTCCACAACACAAACACCCAATTGGATAAGATTGAAGACCTGTTACAAAGATGTGGCATGGAAGACTGCAACCCCACAGATACACCCATGCGCACTGACTATAATAAAATTGCTTATCTAGACGGTAACAAGCATCACAATAAAACTCAATATCAATCCATCATAGGATCACTCCTTTATATCAGCAGATGGAGTAGACCCGATATATCATTAAGTACAAATCTCTTATCTAGACAAGAAGATGAGCCTAAAGAACAACATTGGGTTGCTATGAAAAGGTTACTCAGATATTTGCATAATACAAAAGATACGATCTTATTATTAGAACCTGATGAAGGGGTCACCCCAGAACTTATCTGTTATTCAGATGCCAATTGGGCAGGGGATGAAAAATCAAGAAAAAGCACATCAGGCTTTATATACTTCCTAAATGGTTGTCCCATAGACTGGCGCGTTTGTTGCCAAAACTTCATTGCTAATTCCACGGCCGAAGCTGAATATGCCAGTGCTTCTGACGCTTGCACACTTCTCACATGGATATACGAATTAGTTTCAGATATTTGGACACAACCTTCACTACCTATCACTCTCCACGAGGACAATGAGTCCGTCATAGCCTCTTCGGTCAGGGATGATGTCAGCTTCAGATCTCACCATATTGATATACGTTATAAAAATGTGAGAGACCTGGTTAAAAAGGGTTTTATTGAATTTGTTCATTGCGATACCAAGGACCAAATTGCTGATTTCTTAACTAAACCTGTACCTTGTGAAATACATTGGAACCACTCAAATCAGTTGGACTGTACTTATAATTTATTTTTCTTATACTTGTGTTTATTATTATCTTTCAACACTGTTCCATCACACTTGGCAATAGAAGGGGTCTGTCAGATATTGCCTGCATATGATGCACCAGAGACTAGAAGGGGTTAAGTCTTTACAGACATCACATGTGACTATATCAGCCAATGAACTTTCTTATTGGACTCTTACCTAGAAACCACTTGGATATCTTCCCCTTTTTTTTCTCTCTCTCTCTCTCATCTATCTCTCAGCGAGACAACATGTGAACTTCTCTCTCCTCTCAACATTTGAGTCATACAGTTAGGGTAAAAATGTAACAGGACACTCTGTTCATTATCGTATGCATGTATATATTTGTAAATAATAAAAACAACCTTTTGAACCTGAAGCTGTGTTGACCAAATAACTTCCTCATAGAACCAAATGAGCACGACCATCAATATATATCTGATAGAAGCGTTGTGTGAGTGCGCGAGCGCCCACAAGCAAACTGGTAGTGGCCGAAATTGAAACCCACTACTGCCTTGGTTGTGTAAACAGAGGCATCGAATCAAAATCTGAAGTATTAGTACTGCTTTATAAATCCTTAGTAAGACTACACCTGGAATACTGAATCCATAAAAAATCCGTATCTATAAAAATGAACTTACTTTGTAAATATTCCACTGTATCTAGATTCCATAATAAAATATACAGTCTTCTTTTTGAAATGATTACATTTAAATGATTTTTTAACAGGGGCAAGACACATAATATAATGTTTCTTGGAAAAATCACTCTGGAATTTAAATTCTTCCTCTCTTATTTCTAGAAAAGTTTAATTTAAATGTAGAGCAGATATTCAGAGGATATTCCATATTTCAGAGGATATTTCATTTTCTTTAGTGCAGAATATTTTTAATGTACAATACTAATTTTAGTTATTACAATTTACAATAGATGTATACAAACAAATACAGCTAAGACAAAAATTTCTTTTCTTTTTCATGAAGAGAAACTATAATTGCCTTGAAAATTTGTTTGTAACATAGAAATAATAGATTTTGGTAAACTGTCTCTTTTACTGTCCTTTCATTTTACAGGACAGTAAAAGAGACCTTGAAAAAAAAGAAACAAAAAAGAAACAAAAAGACCAGAATATGTCAGGAATCAAAAACCAGATAAACAGGAATTAACACCAGGATTAAGGATGTGGAACAACTGATGACATCTTTGCAGCCTGTCAGCTCATAGAGAAACACAGTGAAAAGAGACAACCACTACACATGGCATTCCTAGACCTGGGTGAAGGCATATGATTGTGTCCCACACCAACTGATCTGGTATGCCCTCTGGCATCACAGAGTACCTGAACCACTCATTGACTGGGTCAAAATGCTATACAAGAACACCAGCAGTCAAGTGTGATGCCCAGCTGGCCTCTCCAACAGATTCCCAGTGACGGTTGGGGTATACCAAGGCTCTGCACTGTCACCACTTTTGTTTATATTGATCATGGATACCATCACACATGACCTGCAACAGAACGCATCCTGGACTATGCTCTATGCTGATGATGTTATACTTGCTTCCACCACCAGAGGCAAAGTATAGCAGCAAGTTCAAACATGAAATGATCGCCTCAACCATTTCAGACTCCGTCTCAACATCAAGAAAACTGTGTACTTAAAACTTGTCACCACCCCTGGAATGCTTCAAATCAATGGAAAAAACCTAAAGAAAGTGGACATTTTTCAGTATCTGGGATCCCATCTCCAAGGCAATGGTGACATCAATGGCAAGGCGTGAGCAAGAGTGAATGTAGCCTGGATGCATTGGCAAAAAGTCACTGGTGTGTTATGTGACAGACAAATGTCAACCCGTCTTAAATCCAAGATTTACAAGACAACCATCCACCCTGTTGCATTTTATGGCACTGAATGCTGGACTGAAAACTATCTCCATGCCATGGAAATGTGAACTTCCGTTGGATATCGGGCATCTCCCTTCTTGAACACATCACAAATGACACCATTTGACAACATTTTGGTGTGGCATCAATTATAGAGAAGATGAGGAAAGGCCAGCTCCACTAGTATGGACATGTCCTGAGAGCACCACCTTCCACCGTTGCCAAGACTGCATACCAAATACAAGTCAATGGCTGGCGACATTGCAGATGCCCAAAACAAGACACCATCAAGAAAGATATGCAAGCCGCGGGCCTGCACCCTGGAGATGCAGCTGACCGTGCAAAGTGGCATTCAGTGATCTGAAAAGCGGACCCTGCACTTGCAGTAATACACTAATGGGAAGAGGAAGAGGAAGAGGAGGAAGAGGAAGAGGAAGAGGAAAAGGAAGAAGAGGAGGAGGAGGAGGAGGAGGAGGAGGAGGAGGAGGAGGAGGAGGAGGAGGAGGAGGAGAAACAACCAACCAGCTCTCTTTAAGAAACTACCAAGGATAAAATTACATCCCCACCAATACTAGCAGGGCAAGCAACTTTATATATAAAAAGGGAGCAAACTGCACACTTGCCAACACTGCTGATGTTATCTAGTCTGATACCAAAACATCTGACAGCAAACAACCAAGCTCAGAGAGCACCAAGGACTTAAGTTTAACCTTGAGTTACACATACTGTATTCTCTTTTACATCATTTCCCCTAAGATTGGCCTGCCTCTGTTTGCCTTCTACATTAAAGACTTGACTTTGCTATCAAGGCTATAACTCTATGAGTGAGCCTGTTTTTGATAATATTGACTGTGAGGTGTTTTATTCTCAGCTGTTATTTGTTATTTGATTATTTCTTAGCTATTTTCTTTTTGCTTTTAATTATTGCTTGTGATTTTCTTCTGCTTTTTGTTTTAATTGTTAACCACCCAAAGTCATATATATCAGCCAGACAGTTGTATAAATTTAGTAAACAAATAAATTGCAGCACTTATTCCATTTTTTATTTATGATATTGCTTGAATTTGAAATAAATAAAGTGGGATCAGGTCAGATAGCATAGAAGGGAAACATTAAATATTTATACTTATATTAGTTTACACTGAAGTTAATTGAGCTGCTAAGGGAAAACATATTTCTCTGGATCATTCAACATTTTAGTAAATTCTTAAGTTATAAGGTTAAACTGACACCTGAATTGCAAGGCATAAAAGTGGAGTGAAATAGTGGCTCTTTATTATTCATGAGTTAGTCCTTGAAATTTATGCCTAAAAAGGTTGAGGATCTCATGATAAAAAGAAAGGCTATAGGTCTTTGTTAAAACTTCCAGAGAAGAAAAAGATTTTATTCCATGAAGATAAGCTGGAAGGAGTGACTTAAATTTAATGAGTTAACTGGATTTTCCTGTGCTGGATATGTGCAACTAAAAGAAAGTTTAACCCAAAATTTGAAAATGTATTTTTTTTCATATATATAATGCTTAAGTAATTTTTAAAGTAGGCAAAAGATATTGTACATGTATTTGAGAGTACCTGTATTAAGAGAAAGTTAAAGAAAATGATGTACCAGTTTAAAGAAAAAATGTGTGTTAAAAAGGATGTTTATAAAAGAAAAAAAATATTCTATAAGGGCAGTTTGGAGGGAGGGATCTAAATATAATATTGAAGTTTAAGAACTAAAAATAATATTTATAATTTATTATACTCCATGAGGTTAGTAGAGAAAAGGATTGTCTAGGACAGCATTTTATTGGTAAAATAATAAGGACAATGCTTCTTTTAAAAAGCATGCTTTTACACTATCCTATACCGACTAAGTTTTGGGGAAAGTTGTACACTATTTTGAGTGCCACAAGAGCTAAAATTATAAGAATATAATATTCTCTTGAGTTATATATCTAATACATGAAATTTGACAATGTGAATGAATTCTCGCTCCATTAATATATCGAAAAGACTGATACTGCAATATTGGAAAGATAAATGTATAGCCCAATTTACTCAATGGATTGAAGACCTAATTATACTTGTTATTATAAATTGATTGCCTATAGACATAAACTTTGTATGGATAAATATAAGGAAATGTAGACTCATTTATACAAAGTACAGTAAGTTAAAGAAAGCATGATAGTCTCATATATAACAGAATAACAGAGTTGGAAGTGATTCTTGGACATCATCAGGTTCACCCCCTATTCAAGCAGGAGACCTTATACCATTTCAGACAAATGATTGTCCAGTCTCTTCTTAAAAGCTTCCAGTGATGGAGCATCCACAGCTTTTGAAGACAAGCCATTCCACTGGTTAATTGTTCTCACTGTTTGGAAACTTCTCCTTAGTTCTAGGTTGTTTCTCTCCTTGATTAGTTTCTATCCATTGTTTCTTGTCTTGCCTTCTGGTGCTTTGGAAAATAGGTTGACCCTCTCTTCTTTGTGGCAGTCCCTCAGATATTGTACACTACTATCATATTACTCCTAGTCCTTTTCATTAGAACTAGACAAACCCAATTTCTGCAATCATTATGTTTTAGCATCCAGTCCTATAATCATCTTTGCACTCTTTCTAGAATCTCTATATCTTTTTTATAATAAAATCACCAAAACTGGAAGCAGTATTTTAAGTGTGGTCTTACTAAGTCTTTATAAAGAGATATGAATACTTTACATGATCTTGATTCTATCCCTCTGTTAATACAACCTGTGATTGTATTGGGTTGTATATGTATATATAATGTTTGCTTTAGATAATTATATAGAATTGTAGCTGTTTATTGTTCTACAATTATATTCCATATCTTATTTATTTTTTTGTATTTTTCCACATACTTTTTAAATATGTTGTGTATTTTTTTGGTATTGTATGTATTTTTGTGTTTTATTCTTTTTTCTGTTATTATTTTAAAAATAGTAAAAATGGTTGTCTAGTAATGACAATGCTTAAGAACCCATGTAATTTTTATAGAATTACTTTATGGAGAAAATAGTAACCAGATCCCATTTCTACAGTATTTATTTACAACATGAAGGTAAATAATCCATAGTGAACAACCGATAATATTTACTTTAGATGCAGAAAGCACATACAGGTAAACTGGTTCAGCAGGATTCTTTAACTTCTTTATATACATAATAACACATGAAGTAAATTTACAAAACCAACAGCAGATTCTTCCAACGTGGTAGAGAATTTTGACCTAGTCTGAAAATGAAAGTGAGATCAAAATAAAATGATGAATAGTATTTTTTGTCCATGTAAAAAATCAACAACCAACAAAATACTTCTTCCCAAAAGCATAATCATAGGGATGGATCATCTAGGACTTCAAATAGAAAATTAATCATGATAAATTACAGGGTCACAAGGATCTGTAATTATATGTAGTATATAATGTGGATTTAGATTACTAGTCTAACCCAAAAATATCTCAATCATTATAAATTATGCAATACATGTGCTTTATCATTCATACAACATACTAAATTAATTTATAAATCATGAAAATATATTATGTTTTATCTAATCCCTAATTTTGGATTGAACTATAGCTATATTTTGTGGTAAATAGACTGATCTGATATGACTGGGAACCTGAATGGAGGATCATTATTATTTTAACTCCTTTGGCCTATGCCAAGAAGTCAGGATCCTAAAACAATCATAAAATGGCACTACCCAACCAGTTTCATTTCTGTTTAATTTTTAAACAGACATGTCCCCTTGGCTTTTTGGCTGAGTGCAGCAGGTCTCCCTTTCGTCTGCCACCAGCGTCGGCAAGGTAGATCTTCCATGCGCCTCCAAAGGAAAGGCTGACAGCGATTGGCCCTTCGGGGAGATGCTGCAGCCACTGCACTAGGGCTAAGAGAGGCAGCAGCAGCGGCGGCAGCAGGAGATGGAAGCGGCGGCCTTGGCAGGAGAAGGCAGTAGTGGCAGGGAGAGCGAAGCTACCCCCCAATGTCCCCACCATGGCTGCAAAAGGGGTGGCTTCAGGAGCCGCTGGTCAGTGAAAAGAAGGCTGCACAGCTCAGCAAGCTTTGTAGCATGTGGCTGCTGCGAAGTTTACTGGGCTGCCCCCATCCCGTCCCGTCCCCACTGCGGCTGCAAAAGGGGCGGCTTCAGGAGTCGCTGGTCAGTGGGAAAGGGGCTGCCCAGCCCGGCCAGCTTTGTAGCCATGTGGCGTCCCCCAAGGCTGAGCGCGCCAGGCCCAAAAGGCAAGTGAGCCTCACTATGTCCCCCTGAGGTGGCTCTTTGGCTGAGCACAGCGGGTCTCCCTCCCCCCACTGCCAGCAGAGGCCTTACCTTCTAGATCTTCCACGCGCCTCTGGAGGAAAGGCGGCGGCAGCAGGAGACGGTAGTGGCAGCCTCAGCAAGAGAGAGCAGTAGCGGCTGGGAGGGTGAAGCTGGCGGCCTGGCAAGCTGCCCCCCTCAGTCCCCACTGCGGCTGCAACAGTGATTGATTCGGGAGCTGCTAGCAGGCGGGGAGGGGGCCACTCAGGCCGCAAGCTTCGCAGCCATGGAAAAAGCTGCTGCCGTTGCCACCATGTTCTTTGTGTATGCGCATCCCATTGGACTTGCAAGGCAATGGGATGAGCGTGCATTAAGAACATGGCGGCAACGAACATGGTGATTGAGGCGAGTGGCAACCGGGTGACCAGTTCGGGGGGCATGGCCAGCCGGCCATCACTAACGGTTCGGCGACCTTAGCCAAATTTCCACCACCGGTATGTGTGAACTGGTGCAAACCGGTAGCATCCCACTACTGAACCAAATGTTGATAGTCAATATTTCTACAGTGAAATATGTACTTGGTTAGCTTGTTATATTCATGATACAAATGTACCTATTCTTATAGTCTTGTATGAAACTGCATTTTTATTGCTTTTAGATTAATTTTAGTACATTTGTGGGAATGGATTTCATTTTAAGTGTAATGCAGAAGGAACTTTTCCGGTTTTATTTTTCCTGAAAATCTATGTTCTATCCATTATAGACTTTAAAAGAAGCATTCCAATTTTTCCAATACCTCTCATCCTACGTATTTGTTGAGAAAAAAAATTGTATCAGAATGTTGTTGGAGTAGTAAAGAAAAAATATTATTATGTCTTAAAAGGAAAATTCCTGTGCAGCTGAAATTAATCTATTAAAAATTCTAATGTCCAGCAGCATTTCCCTTGTGTTCTGGAAATATTAAGAGATGTCTGTTAAGATAGATTCCTTGGTCTTGTGAGTATTTTTAAAGGTTGGGCAGAGCATGAAAAGAAAAGGATGGAAAGAAATTCGGTCATGTGAAGAAGATTGGGAATGAACTATTAAGCTTTCTATAATATGAGAACTCAAGGTAAGTTAATGAGGGGATTTCATATTAATACAAAGCCAAACAGTAGATATAAAGAGTTCATCCTCATTTATCCCTGACTTGCTTCTCAACAATAAATCAGGAGACTCTTATTCAGAAGAAAAGCTCAGGTAGAATTGCAATACCACTCATTGTCATTTAGCCTTCCTTTCCCCCTCCCCTCCTCCTCTTCTTCCTTTTCCTCTTTCAGAAGGTGCAACAACCGTGTCAAACTATATTTTCTTACTGTATATAGTATAGTGTGTGTGTGTGTATAATTACTATACATTCATTACTGTCTCCTTACCATTATATGCTTTACCATTTTTGTCAGTTCTGCAAAACCTGACATTTTCTTTCTGTCTGACCTTCTGATTTCTAATACCACAGTAATTATTAATTATTTCAAGCATCATTTGTTTTCTGATAATCTTAATATGCCATACCTGAAGTGTAAAATATGATGTTCAGTTAGGCAAGTAATTTACCCTTCCCAAAATACATTTCCTGAGGAAAATAAAACCATAAAATACTTAGACACAAAATAATGCTGATTCAAACACAAGGGTAGTGTAAAAATCCTGGAAATAAGAATACCAGATAATACCCAGAGAAGTATAACATCTTAACAGACACATTCTTTGGACCTTTGTGTTTGGCTCAAGGAAGCCATTGTATTAATGCCCCATTATCTCATCATTCTGATCTCATTAACTTGTACAAGCTATTATCCAATAAGTAAATGCTCTACTGATTAAATGTATATTGTAATTGCATATGTCTAGATAGAAGGGTTTCATCCCTATCTTTTAGGCTTGTTCTTTTGCCTCTAGTACCAATTTGTGCCTAAAAATTCTTCCACATTCTTCATCCAGCAGTATTGATTCAAATATTCAGAATTAAGCTTTGCAAGATTGTGTTACCTTTCTTCAAGTCAAAAGAAGATTCTAAGTGTTGCCACCTGATTACAGGAAATCTAAGAAGCTGATAACAGAATGGAAACTATTGTTTCAAAGAATGAAATCTTACACATATCTATTCAAAAGGAACTTCCATTGATTTCAATGATATTTACTACCTGAAAAGTGGGCAGGATCATAATTTTAGCTGTATATCAATAGGGTCAATACCAAACCATAGTGGCTGAAATATCCTATATCTTGCTGCTATAGGAATGTTTCCCAACATAGCCTCAGTTCAACAGAAATTCATTTTCAATCTATTTACTTACTAAGGGATCATGTTAATTAACACTCATTGTTGACTGGCTTTCATTTAATATTGATAATCTTTACTTGATAATCTAGGTTCCCATTGGACATGTGGCTGACCTGAACCTCTGAATGAGGCCTGGAACTGAAGAATGCAGTATTTTTAATTTGCATATTAAGCAGATATTCTCTATTGGTTAATGGAAATTTGCATCAAAAGAAAACACAATCATAGGCTTTCATCCTATTTCAACTAATTTTAATTGCAAATTTAGGAAAAATCAAGATTTAACAGGACTGAATATAGGGATGCTGAATTAAACAATGGTGTTTAATGTATTCTTAAATAACAAAAAAAACCACTAAATTTCTGAATAAATGTATAGGACTGTATTGTGAGTCAGTATCTAATATACTAAAAGTATAGAATTAAATGGTTGTTTACTGCTTAGAATTTGAATGGTTGTCAGCTCCACTTTCACAAAGGCTTTCACTTTCACCATAACTCATGTGGAAGTTGGATGATGTTCACTATGGAAAGAGTTGTAACTATTTGGCAGGAAATAGAAGTAATGGTTGGACTCTCATATCCTAAATTATTAGCAATTTTTCCTCAAGAAACATTACTGTGTTTGCTTCCTTGTCTCTGTTTTGGTCCTGCCTTATGAAACAAATTCAACTCAATATCTAAGTGATTCTGATAAATTTGATACAACTCTGTAATCCTGTTTTGTGTTTGGTTTCTTAACTTATCTTAAAGGCTTCCATCTTGTTAAGAGCTATATTCTCCTTTTGGAAGAAGAAAAAATTCAAATGAGCACAGGCAAGGACCCTTATTAAGTATCATCTCATGGCAAGAACACCCTTAATCATCTCACAGCAAGAACACCCTTAATTCTCTAACCTGATTGCATTAGGTAGATTGTGGTGGATAGCTACCCAGCATTCCTATTTCATAAAAAGGTGACATGGGAATATTTGTAAGGTCATTGTAAGGATTTTTCTAAAATCTGTTAGTTAAATTTGCTTGAATGCACTTGCAGTTAGATTCTGGTTGTGGGGGAGACTGAGGCAAAGTCTTGTCTGTTTATCTGAGCCAGGTTTAAATTGATTACTCCCACAAAAGTGAACAGGATCTTTGGAGTATTGAATTCTGCCACCTGTATGTTATATCCATGCCCCTCCTGGATGATCAAAGCTGAGTCCAAGTGGAGTTGAATGTCTCTTTGTGAGAATTGAGAGCTCCAACTGCCTTAAAAGAGACACTGATTCCCTCTTTAAAAGGTAATTAGTAGAACCAGCAGTACTGGACAATTTTTTTTTTTTTGAAAAACCTTTATTAACACTTAAAATCCAAAAATACAAGTTAAAATACTTCTATAGCAAAAATACATCCGTAATAATTATACAATTCAACGTCTTTCTTAACTTAATTCTTACCTTTCTTCATCTATTTCCACATATTCCTACTTAATCGACATATTTAATTATATTTTATATCTTATTTTGTTCTATACATTCCTTATTTTTAATTTCTATCCATTGGTATCCAATGGATACCAATTATCCCAAGTTAAGTAATATTCTGAGTCTTCCTTATTGTTTAATTCTAAAGTAAGTTTGTCCATTTCTGCACATTTGAAAATTTTCCAGATTATTGCACAATCCGTTGGAATAGTGGACATTTTCCAAGCTTGCACGAGTACGATTCTAGCTGCTGTAGTTATATGAATAATTAAATATTTTATCCTTTTAGGAAAACTTTTTTTAATAATCCCCAGAAGAAACAGTTCAGGTTTAAATTCTATTTTATAGCGTGTAATTTCTTTTAGCCATTTTTGTATTTTAAGCCAGAATTTTTTAACTTCTGGGCAAAGCCACCATACATGGAAGTAGGTGCCTTGTACTTGATTGCATTTCCAACAATTAGGTTTTAAGTTGGGGTACATTTTTGCAAGTCTTGTTGGGGCTAAGTGCCACCTATAGAACATTTTATAGTGGTTCTCTTTATATGCAACAGATTTTGTTAATGTATAGTTTTTTTCCAATATTTTTTCCCATCCTTCTAATTCAATGTTGTGCCCAATATTTTTTGCCCATGCTATCATTGGTCCCTTTACAATTTCTTCTTCTAAGTCAAAATGTAATAAATAATTATATATTTTAGATAATAATTTCTCTTCCGGGCCTGTCAATAATTTATCTAATTGTGTAAATTTTGGTTCAAATCCAAATTCCTCTAAATCTTTTCTGTATCTAGATTGCAATTGAAGATACGTCCACCAACCTATAGTTATTCCCTGTTCCTTTAATTCCTGGTTAGTTTTTAATTTTCCTCCATTGTCCAAAATTTCATTGTATTTTACCATTTTACCAATATCTAATGTATTGGGGAAGATCAATGCCTCCATAGTGGATAACTAGCCTGTTATTTTGAGATAATGTTTCTTCCTAATTCCCTCCCAAGTCTGTATCAGTGAATCTCAAATTGTATGTCTATAAAAGTATGAATGTGAATGTTTCTTATTTCTGGTGTTCCATATGAAGGCATGCCACCCCATCTGAAGATCATGTCCTTCCAATTTTAAAATTCTCCTATTCTTTAAATTAATCTATTCCCTAACCCAGACCAAACTCACTGCTTTGTAATAAGTTTCCCATGCAGGGAGTCCAAAGCCACCTCTGCTTCTTCTATCCTGAAGTGAGATTATTTTTATCCTCACCTTTTTTCCTGCCCATACAAACTTCATAATCATTTTGTTTAACTCTTTAAAAAACCTTTTATCTAATTTTATAGGAATCGTTTGGAATAAATAGAGTAGTTTTTCTTCTTTAGAGTTGAATATCTTTGGCAAGATATTCATTTTAATTGTTGAGATTTTCCCTAATAGTGACAACTGTAAATTTCCCCATCTTTCTAAGTCTTTCCCTATTTGTTGTATTAATTTCATATACTTATCCTTTTTTAATGCTGAACATCTTGCTCTTAACCAAATACCTAAATATTTCACTTTTTTTACGGTTTGAAGTCCCATTCTTTCCTCGAATTCTCCTTTTTGTTTTTCCGTTAAATTCTTAACTAGCATTTTAGTTTTTCCTTTATTAATTTTAAGGCCTGTGGCCTCCCCATATTTCTCTATCTCTTGCAGTAGAATTGGTCCAGATTCCAATGGACAATTTTAATCCAGTCTCCAACCTTCCTTTCTAGGAATGTTGTTGAAAAGATTGTAGTCTAGCAGTTCCAACATATACTGAAGAAATTGGAATATCTGGTTCCATTGCTGTCAGGTTCCAGGGTGGGCCACAATGAGACAGCATTGATTTTGAAAGACTTTTAAATGACACTGGATAGCTCAGCATGAAAGTATTTGCCCTGGATCTGTTTGGTTTCTTGGTGGGTTTTAGTACCATAAATCAGGATATCTTTTTCTTAATTTTTATTTATTCATTAAATTTATCTTTTGGGGCTGATTGAGGAAATGGGAGTAGAAAGTATTGTTTTCCAGTGGTTTTCATCTTTCCTCCCAGGCTAGTTAATGTTGGTAGGGTGTGGGGATAGATCCATCTCCATGTCATCTGCTTTTCTTTCTTCTTACAGACATGATGGCACAGTGGTTAGAATGCAGTACTGCAAACTAACTCACTGCTCACTCTAGGAGTTCAATTCTGAACGATTCAAGGTTGACTCAGCCTTCCATCCATCCAAGCTCATTAAAATGAGGGCCCAGATTGTTGGGGACAATATGCTGACTCTGTAAATCACTTAGAGAGGGTTGTAAAGCACTATGAAGTGATATAAAAGTCTAAGTGCTATTGCTATTGCTATTCTTTCTTTAATAAGCATTCAGCATTGATATGCAAATTCTGATATTTGATTTTCATCAATCCTTGATCATCCAGAATAACATTATGTTATTGTTTTATGTTTAAATCATGTTGGAGAAGAACTGAATCCTTTTGGGGGGAGGGTGTAATTTCATCCTGTAATTCATTCTAGCATTGGAAGTGCTTTTAATGTGACCTATTGTGGCACGAAAGTCCTGTTGCCGTACATGCACAGCAATTGATGCCAGGGTAGAGAGTCACCTTGTTCAGTCAATTTCATCCCCACGGTTTATCCAAGCTTTCAAGCAATTCAACTCTAACTCTTTCAAGTGTATGTGACGCTCTCCTAGAATTCATTCTAGTGTAGAGAGTATGGTGAGGCAGAAAATTCTGTATGTTGAACTTTAATACAGCTCTAATAAAGATCAGCATTTATTTGTTTAACTTTATTTTCTGGTGAATGTAAGGTGTAAAGTAAAGTAAAAGTAAAGTAAAGTAAAATAAAGTAAAATAAATTAAATTAAATTAAATTAAATTAAAATATAAAGTAGATGGAAAATAAGGTCGTTTCATGACTTGTGAAGCTAATAAAACTTTTTGGTACTCATTTTATACATTAGGATTAGTCCTTGGGGTCTTGGGAGATTTGAGGATTGTCATTTATGATACTTGGAAGAGGGAAAAGAAAGGCTATTCTTGATTGCCTGTTAATTACTTGCTTATTTAGGAGTGTTGCATGCTGTTGTTATAGATATATTGTTACCAATAAAGTTTTTGTGAATGCATACTCATACAAAGCTGATAATTTATGTAACAGCAACAGCAGCGGCAACAGCAAATTTACCTTGGCATATTTAAGACAACTGGTGATTGTTCTCTTCCCAGCTGTTTATGACTAAAATCATATAAAAATAAATTATAAATAAAACACACATAAACATATAGATGCACACACACACACACACACACACACACACACTTATGACAATGATGTTGGATTGCTAACCCCAGCAAAAATAATAATAATAATAAATCTTCAGTTTCACTGCAATCAGGTGTCTTGTGGTAGTGATTGTAGGATCTGGGTTAACCAAAAAATAGCATGAACTGTGCAAATAAATAAAGCTGTGCTATTCGGTTATCATGTGAATGTCTGGGTAGTATAAAAATGAGGCCAATACTGCAAAGGATTATAACAAACAAGACCCCAAACATTCAATCTTCCAGTAGCGAAACAGGTAAGAAGAATTGATTTAGTCCTAGTCAGAAGATAAACATGAAATCTTAGTGGTGAGTAGAAAGCACATATTTTACAACAGTAATTTTGTTCCTTTTTATTTTAAGAGAATAAGGTATAGAAAATGCTATATATCAAGTGGCATTATTGTTATGGTAAATTTAGAAATGAAATGTGAAAAAGATTAGGAGCTTTTTCTAAAATAAAGACATTTAGAGTCATACAACTGTAAAAAAAAAGAAATGATTTATGAAATTTGGGTTTCTTAATGGATTGATTGTAGAAATGACTTGAGAGAGCTAAGATAATTTTTTTGGGAGGGGAATGATTTGGTGAATCCTAGAAAAAATGAGTTTTGGATTAATGAAGACCTCCCTTTCCCCTACTTCTATGACAAAGTAGAAATACACAATAGATGTACTTCTTGACCTAGCAGTAGATCTGGAGATATAGTATATGCAAAAAAAAAAAAAAAAAAACCTTTAAAAAGCAGATTTACTCATGTGCAACTATATATTGAGCTTTATTTATTTCCATTTCCATATTTCATTTTTTTTTCTTTTGTATTGCTTTGGGTCTGAATTTTGTAATCCAAGGAAAATTATTTTATTCTCTGTCACAAAAAAGGCTTAATTGAAAAATTACCGCAAAACAAGTTTTCATAAGATGCTCAGAAATTCATAATATTCAACTATCTGACTGACATTAAATAGGACATTAACCCTTGTATTAGTGTGGGTATTTAAATCTTATCTTTCAACTACTTGATGTGTGTAAAATAATCTCTTATTTTATATACAGAAATCCTTCATTAGTGTCAAAGGGAGATATTTTTTTTTGTTCGTTTGATTTTTCAGTCCATATAGGTATGAAGCACAGAAGTAGAATTTTGTTATTGAGTAACTAGGGAAAGAAGGCTTATTCTGCACATAAAGGTCTCAGATAAGAATGAGTTTCTTCTGCAATCTTCCTCAGATGGTATTATTAAAAAACTAAAACAAAAAGACAGCTGCACACTATATGTTTTATATAATTAACAGGAGGACAACTACATGTGTTTAATATATCATGAATTTTACTCCTCAAATTCTACATTTGCTTCTGGTAACCTTGAGTTGCCACTGTGTCTAATCTCTTTATAAAAAATGCAATCAGTATAATATGACCGCCTATCAAAACCAATACATCTCTTTTTCATTTTACTTGAAATAGATTTAAAATTCACATTTATAGAATAGATTACCAAATTGCTTTCTCCCTTTATATGGCATTTCTCTATTATGTGTGAATTGCAACTGCAGTGATAGTAATCATTTCTTACAGAGTGCAATCTATTGTAAAAGTTTTATTCTGAACTCTCAGTGTTGCATGTCTGCTCACAGTATATAATTTGCGTTTAGTTTTTCTCCTGACTGAACTTCTTAAATATTTCTAATTATGATAAGCATTTTATTTCAGCATAGTCATACTAGTTGTTTAGATAAAATCAAGCAAATTAAACATTATGAAGAAAAGGAAAGCCCACTGTGGTCCATTGGACAGTTTGAGTAAGGTAAGAGTGAGAAAAATATAATGCTCAAATTGCAATTTAGGCATAAATCCATGGTGACCTTGGATAACTTTCAACCAAGCAATTATATCTGTAGTGCACATACTCTGAGATATCATACCAAAACATGAAAAAAAAATATGGATAAGACTCGCTGGCCAAAAAACCCCATACCTACAGCACCATAGCCTGCTCTTAATGGGATCTCTTGACTTCCAAAGCTGCTCTTACCCAAGTCACCAACCACTTTCTGCCACCCTTGCTTCTTTGTGCACAGCAGGCTCCTTCCTGAACTACTTTCAGAATTATTTTTTTCAGAAGTATCTCCCAAAACAAATGTTTACAATTAAATGGCAAATGTATGTAGCAACTGAATCTATTTTGACTATTTTTTAACATCCTTATTTATTTGTTCTTTTTTCAAAATATAGATTCTACAAATATTTTTATCAATACATTTATATCTAGTTGCAAATATAAAATAATCTTGTTATACTAGCATATTTATGAATATTACTATTTAAACTATTGTTTTTAATTATATCTGTTGCTTTTTTCATAAACTGGATTTTATACAAAATAAATAATACATACATTTATTTTGAATCTAAAAAAACTTCATGCATTAATTCAGTGCATTCAATTTCACAGAATAAACTATACATTATGAATTTAATTATAAGATACAATGCAGCTCTATAGTATTACTATTTGCTTATATTAAAAATATAGTTTCTTAATAGAAAAAATAGAGCTTGAAGCAAATTTCAGCATGATGGTTGGAGAAGGAAACAGATATCTTTTTACATTTTATTTGAATTAGAAAAATGTTCTTCAGAACTGCTGACAACAAAATAACAAAAACAGAAATTATTATTTAATACAATTGTCCTAATGCATTGGCTGCCGATTTGCTTCCAGATGCAATTCAAGGTGCTGGTTATCACCTTTAAAGCCCTTCATGGCTTGGGACCAGGTAATCTGAGGGGTCGTCTCTTGCCAGTCACATCTACCTGACCCATCAGAGCAGGGAGGCACGGAATCCTGAGGGTCCCATCCCCAAGGGAGATACACCTGGTGGGACCCAGAAGAAGAACCATCTCCATGGTGGCTCCCTCTCTCTCGAACATCATTCCCCCAGAGATTAGAACGGCCCCCACTTTAATACTCTTCTGGAAGGCGTTGAAGACCTGGTTCTGCCAGTGGGCCTGGGGAATCCAGAGCGGGATGGAGCCCATTAAATGGCTTGTGTGCCCGGGCAGGGGGTGATTATTGTATTGTATTGTATTGTATTGTATTGTATTGTATTGTATTGTATTGTATTGTATTGTATTGTATTGTATTGTATTGTATTATTATATTATATTATATTATATTATATTATATTATATTATATTATTATATTATATTATATTATATTATATTATATTATATTATATTATATTATATTATATTATATTATATTATATTATATTATATTAATTTATTTGATTCTTTTTATTAGTTTTATTGTTTTAAATATGGTTTTATATTCTGTAAGCTGCCATGGGCAAATAGGCGGCAATATAAATTCAATAAATAAATAAATAAATAATGTTACTTTTGAATTATTGCAAGTTCAGAATAATATATGTAGCTTTTGATACAGTCCATGAAAGTTTATGTACTAAAAAGCTGAAAAATTAGCCTTTTGATACTATTTGAATAGGTACACCTGTAAGGGGAAGTAAAAAAACAAACAAATAAACAGATTTTCAAATGATAACTGCAAGCAAGCAACTGGAGCTGCTCCTGTCTTTCCATAGGTAAAAGAATAGTCCATCCACAAAAATTCTGCTGTGGAATTATTCCTTGATTGGCCATAGAGAATTTGACTTCATTCTAGATGCCTTCAACTATATACCAGGAGTAGACAGGCAGGTGTTGTTTATGCTGTATATTATTACATTCTTCAATGGTTTTAGATGTAGCAGTCTTGGACAAGAAATTTATCTTTAACTCTTAGGCACATATCGAAAGAAATTATAAAGCCACCTTCTAGCACCAATAGCAATAGCACTTACACTTATATACTGCTTCATAGTGCTTTACAGCCCTCTCTAAGTGGGCTGTAAAGAGTCAGCATATTGCCCCCAACAATCTGGGCCCTCATTTTACTGACCTTGAAAGGATGAAAGGCTGAGTCAACCTTGAGCCAGTCAGGCTCAAACTGCTGACTGTGAGCAGAATTAGCCTGCAATATTGCATTTTAACCAGAGGTGGGCTGCAGCCGGTTCAGACCAGTTGAGGCGAACCGATTGTTAAGCTTCTGCACAGTTCGGCAAACCAGCAAATCCCACCACTGGCTGGCCCCAGACAGTCACTCTTCATCTTTCCCTCTTGCCCGGCCTAGCTGCTGCTGCTGCTCTCTGTCTGGCTCCATTGCTTGCCTTGACCATACGACCTCTGGAGGCCAGCCAGCTTGCCTAACTTTGCCACCATAGCTGCATCCCACGCAGCACTCTCTCCATGGCTCAGCAGACCAGCCCTGATCTGCCTGGGTGAGCCTGCGAGCAAGGTCCGAATCCCAGCCCAGCTGCCTCCCACGTGGCCCAGCCAGCTTGTCTGCTTTTCGCCAAAGCCTATAATGTGGTGGCTGTGGCCCAGCTCTCTGCCTCAACTGCCTTTCTTTGCCGATCTCCACTCCACCTCACTCACCTAGGCTAGCTGCCTTCTGCTGCTCCTGCTCACTCCAGCAGCAGAAGACTTGAGGCAGTGGGTGGCCGTAGGCCTCCTCGGGGAAGTGGGGCTGGGAAGGGTGCTTGTCTCCAAAGACTCTTACCCTCCCCCTCTCTCCCTCTGCCTCCTACTGCTTCTCAAGGCCCAAGACAAGATGCCTGGTCTGGGCACACAGTCCTCTACAATGGAGCCTTTCCTGGAGTGCAATGCCTTGGACAACCTGATCTGTCCTGAAGGCCTCGAGGAGCTCCAGACTTTCCACACACTTCCACTGGCCTGAGTGCTCTGCCCTTCACAGATCCCAATGGGGCCAGTGCCTCGTGGTGGCGCTCTGGGAGGGCAGGCAGATGTCCCGGGGCTTCACGTGTGCACCACCACAGAGCAGCAGTCTCATCTCCAGTGCGGCATCTCCCCTGAGGGCCCACCATCAGCCTTACCTTCATGGGCAACTTCATGCTGGCCCTGTTGGGATCTGAAGGGCAGGGCATTCAGGTCAGCAGAGGTGCATGGAAGCTCTGGAAGGTAAGACCAATGCTGATGGTGGGGGAGGGAAACTCAGCTGAAGACCCGTCTTTTGGGCCTGGCACGTTCGGCTTCTGCAGGGCTTCTGGGAACTGCTGCCTGCTCACCTTCCCCTTCACCTTGGGTCCCGCTTCCAGCCCATGATGGGGGGGACATGCCACTTCCAGGCCCTGCCGGCCAGTGGGTGGGTGCACAGCCCTCGAGAAAGATGCCACACTGGGGCCAAGACTGCTGCTCTGCTGCGGTGCAGACATGTAGCCCCGAGACATCCGCCCACCCTTCCGGAGCCCCGCTGCCACCGCTCTGGAGCCCCACTTCTGCCTTCTGCCACTGCCACTCTGGAGCTCCGCTTCTGCCTTCTTCTGCCTTCTTAATAACTACTGTTTTAGAAAAAAATATTTCATCTCTAGAAATATTCTGTAAATTTCTGGGGGGGAAAAACCTTCTAAAAGACTTCTGTAACTATTTGTAAAAAAAGATGTTAATGCCTTAACATTTTATTAATTTAACGTGTGGATTTCTTAAAGCAAAAGACTTCAAATTTTCTTAATGAATAATTGAGAAAATGTTTGTGCAAAGCTAAAACTCTTTTAAATAATCTTGAAAGCATGCCTAATGTGATACATTATATTGTGGTTAATATATATTTATTAGACATAATTTTCAGTAAGATACCTATGAACACATATGAACTAATGTAAATATTTTCTTTTTAGATAGTGCATTACTCATAAAAAGTAATAATATCCAAGAAAGAAAAAAATAATGGATATATTATATTACATAAAAGAAAATGAGATATAAATAGAGCCAGTGTGGTCTAAAAGCCACGGTGCTGAAGTAAAAGTGAAGAAACCTGGTTCTAATCCTCTCTTAAATGTAGAAGCCAGCAAGTTGATTCTACAGTAGTAATTCTCTTTCAACCATAGACTGGGAAGTAAAAAAAAAAAAAAAAACACCTACTAATCCTTTACTTGGACCAATGTAATAGATTATGGTCTACTACCTTCAATAAAATCCTACAGAGAATAACAAAATAGAGTTGGAAATGATCTTCGAGGTCTTCTAGTCCAACTCCCTGCTCAAGTGGGAGAACCCTATATAATTTCAGACAAATAGTTGTCCAATTCTATTAAAAACCTCCAGTGATGGAGCACTCAGAACTTCTAAAGGCAAGCCATTCCACTGATTAATTGTTCTAATAGTCATGAAATTTCACCTTATTTCTAGGTTGGTTTTTTCATTAATTAGTTTCCATTCATTGCTTCTTGTTCTACCTTCAGGTGCTTTGGAGAAGAGTTAACCCTCTCTGTGGCAGCCCTTTAGATACTGGAATAGTTCTAGAATTGATTCAGCTGATAATAACATGCCTAATGCTAAGAAAAGATTACAGGAATCAGGTAATTTTATCTTATGAACATAAAATATGATGACATCTACTAGAAATATTTAACTTTAGATCATTTTTTTTTTTTACAACTATAGCAAAAGTCTGGCAGGGAAATCCTAGCTGCTAAAAACACATGGTATACAGGCAACTATGTTCTCTGTCTCTCTTTGTGTTTTTGTGTATTACTACATACACAGAAATATACAGAAGAGTAAAGACTAGCAGCTGCATCTACTTAAAATTCTGGAGTTGCAAATTTCAATTGTCAACCAAAGGGTCTTTAATTATTTTGGAATTCCCTAGAATAAAGTTTTCATGTAGAATTGGTATGCCATTAAATCTTTATCAATTACTTATGAGTAATTTTTCTGTACATAATAACTTTCCCTTAACATCATGTGCTCCAGATGTACTATATTATGATTATTGCGGTGGATGGGAATGTGCTTTTCCATACAATTACAAAAACCAAATACCCAAATGTCATTCTGCTGATAAGATGATAACAAAGGACATCTTCTTTATTGTCATTGCAACAGTGGTAAGTTTTTATCTCAAATAAGTTTGTTAATTTTTAATATTTATATCCCATCTTTCAGCCCAGAACAAATCAAAGAAAATTTAAAATGTTAGCCTTTTAAAAACAGATAATATTAAACAAACTCATATGACTCAATGCATTCTTAATGACTTATGCAATCATGTGTAAATAAAATACAAGGTGCATAAAAATTTCCACCAAAAGTTTTGATGTTGTAATTTTGGAGAACTCTGGACATTATACAATTATGAATGCAAGTGGCTATAGATTTTCTGCACCTGAGCTAAATGCTTTATATTGTTTTCTGCCATTCACAAAAATATGGTACTTAAAGTCTATACAATAGGAAAAGTCAAGTAGCAATGTGCTGATCATTTAATTCCACAGATAAGATAAGATTGGATTAGTAGATTTAGAAGCTATAAAATAGCTTTATTTTATAGTTTTATACATGTTTAAGATTATTACCAGCCCTTTGACATCAGAAAAATATCAATACCCATATTTTCTCATATTTATTGAATTAAATTTAAAGCAACCTTTTTTGAGAAAAATAAATAGGAGAAAAGAATAAAACTAAACAAATAATGTCCAACATTTGTCACTATAAGACTTAAAAATATTGAAAAAAATAATAGTCAGTAACTATTTGCAAGTGTGTATATTAACCTGCTAAAAGTGATATTGTCAAGGTTCAACTGCTTTTGAAGCGTTTAGGTCTTATTGCTATTCAAAGAACTGGGGGGAGGAAAGAGTAGAATGCAGATGCTCCAGAGACAGACCATGAGGGCCAAAATCCCACCAAAGTCACTGACAGTCTGACAGAGAAGTGAACTGTTCTCAAAACAAAAGGATGATTCATAATTTGTCAGGGTATGAAGATTTAATAGCTGTAAACTGATGGAAGGTTGTAAACGGAGGCAACTGTAAACTGATGCAATGGGAATGAGGCAGCAGGGTTACTATCACTTTAAGAAGCTTAAGAAGAAGCATTGTAAGCCCCCGAGTCTCCGGAGAAGGCAGCATATAAATCAATTTTTTTAAAAAAAAGGTTGGTAGGAAGCTGCCTATATAAGGGAAGCCATTAGAGAGCATTTCTTCTTCTCCTCATGTTCTCTCTCATCCTGTATCTCATTGCTCTCCTTGTGTCAGTAGCTATATGATAAGGGTAAGGATTAAACCACTGTTAATTATCTAAAGGCTCTGTGTGCTGTGTTTTGCTCCTGGGTTTATTTCATAATACTAGTCACGCTGCCTAAACTCTGACATAATTGGACAGTGTGACCACCTCCGGGTGGCGAGAAAGAGAAACTATTGTTTAACTATACAATCATTGCACAGAAAAAAACAGAGATGGTTTTGATTCTTCAGTGCTGAACTGGTGTATCCAATAGTTTTGCTTTGAGATTTACAAGTTCCTGAGAGTGTCTACTTTTCTTGGGTTCACTAGTTGGACCGTTGACAGATATACAAAAATTTCAGGACTACTGAATACAAGCAACTACTGGTTAAACAATTGCAATTACAATAAATTATTTCCATTAATTGATTCACATTTGCATACATGAATCATTGTTTTTTTCTCCCACAATTCACTGTCATATGGAGAAGCATACAAGTATATGCATATAACCTTGTGCCTTCCAGAAAAATCAAGAGAAAGAGAAGAAAGAAAAAGTTTGGTTAAGAGGAATAGGAGAAAAGGTTTTGAAAATGAAGAGTTTGACTCTATTTTTTTTAAAGGACTGGATACACAGTATTTATTTTTTTTAAAAAGCCATACTATTAGTAAATGGCTTTTTGTCACAATAATGCACTATACAGAGACAAGACAAGACAAACTGGTTTCTTTTCTCCTTTATCATTTATACAGGCATTATTGCCATTAACTGAAAATACACCAGGAAAATAACCTTTCAGGAATTAAATTAGCAATTCAAAAATATACATTGAAATATACAGTGATAATGCTGTACTGACAATTACCCAACCAAAAGATTCTTTAATAGTATTAATGTATTCAGTAATAAGTTTTTGTTGCAGATTATCTGATAAAGAAAAAAACCTCTAATGTTGACATACAATTTAACAAAGAAAAGCAATATCTGTTCTTAGTATTACTGTTTAACATTGTAAAAAAGGTTAAATACTTAGGAATATAATTGTCGAGTATCAAATACCCCTACACCACGTTACCATGTCAGCATGGGAGACCAGGAAAGGGGGGGAATTCCCTCCGGACGACCCAGAACGAAATCCAGCAACAGAGCACAGTAGAGGGGGGGTGTTGTGGTTAGGACTGTATGCACAGGTGATAGCAGTGACGGACGGAACACAAAGAAGAGGGGGTGCGATACATGAAGAAGGAAAGGAGGGGGATTATGTAGCAGATTGTAAACAAAGCTGAGGATGACATCAGAGATCTGCGCCCAAAGACAGGAGAACCGAGCGGCAGATTTGATTCCAGCAGCTGTTGCAGATTATCTGATGATAGTTAAACACTCTCACTCCCTATAAAGCCGCACGGGAGGAGAGCACAGGCGTCTCCAACTTTGTTTCTGATTAACCAGTTCAGTGCCTACTGTAAGTCACTGTGTAGTTATCATTAAACCGAGTTTTGGTTCCACTTACTCGTGCGTGTGTGTGTGCTGCATCGACCGGCAAAACACTGGCGTTTCCAGAGGGGCTGAGATTTTTGTCAATTTGTTGACAAAAAATAATAGGGATTTATTGAAAAACAAGTATTTTTCAAATTGAAAAGTATAACAGTAGATGTCTCAAGATGGCAAACATTATATCTTTCTTAGCTGGTAAATTAAGTATCAGTTGTTAAGATGACTTGTTTTACCAAGACTTATTTTTCTTTTATAAATCATTCCTGTACATACTGAAAATGGGATATTAAACGGTTGGCATAAGTAAGTAATGAACTTACTGAAGACAACAAAACATATGTGCACACTTCAAACCCAAGAAGCTTGTCCATTCCAAGGATAAAACACCCAGACAAAAACTGAGTAATGTGGTATATGCAATACAATGCAGTGAGACATGTGCAGATCTGTACATTGTGGAAACAAAACAACCACTTCAAAAATGCATGGCACAACATAGGAGAACAAACCCATCATGACAAGATTCAGCAATCCATCTTCATTTAAAAGACAAAGGCCACTGTTTTGAAGACAGCAAAGTCCAGATCCGAAGGACCACTATATTGTTAGAGTTTGCAGCAATCCAACCAGCACGCAAGTAAATAATTCAGCAGGATTCATTTATATAAGAAACTTCTTTATATACAATACCATACAGCAGAAGCCAGAACCAGAACTCAGAATCCAGAAGTACACAATCAATAATCAAAGAAGCTCTATGATACAGAGGCAATAATGCAAGGACAAACCAACTCTTTTATACATAACAGTCAAGCTAAGCCACGCCCAGGCTCCAAACTGTCTAAGTCACCAAACAGTCCCCATTGGCTGACCTCTTGCCATGTCTATTCCAATTCATGACCTCTTATACACTGACATATATTGCTACAGAAATGCACTAAACCAAAAGCAGAAACCTTTTAGTATGCATATGAATCAATCTAAAAGAAAAAAAAGAATGTCATTGCCATAAGTGTATACTACAGGCCACCCAACCAAGCAGAAAAAATAAATGTACTTTTTGCTAACCAATTAACAAATATATGTAGAAAAACACTACAATAGTAATGGCAATAGCAATTATCCTGACATCAACTAGAAGACTAATTCTGCACCAAGTGAGAAATCGAACAGGTTCCTGACCAACCTAGCTGACAACTTTGTTGTCCAAAAGGTAGAAGAGGGAACTAGAGGGACAGCCATACTGGATTTAATTCTTACAAACAGAGAAGAAGTGATAGAGGGAGTTGAAAATGCAGGAACCTTGGATGGGAATGACCATATCATTCTAGAATTCAACATAATGCAAACACAAGCAATGGAACATAATGATACCAGAGTCTTAGATTTTAAAAGAGATGATTTTAACAAACTCAGAGAGAACTTGGGAAAGATTCCTTGGATGAAAATCCTAAAAGGGAAAACAACTCAAGAAGCTTGGGAAACTGACAAATATGATCATAAAAGCCCAATCCAGCACAATACCACTGAAAAAGAAAAACAAGAAATCCAAGAAGTAACAAGCAACAGAGAAAGCAGAGCTACTTAACTCATTCTTTTCATTGGTCTTCACGCAAAAAAAAACTAGAGTCCAACCTACCAAAACTTATGTCATAGCCCCGTCAGAGACTGAGAAAGAGTCTGAGGAGCAGGACGAGACAGAACTAGGTGGGGTAGTATTCACTTACCACCCCTTCGGTACCAGTTACTCCATAATATCAAAAGAGACTGAGTTCACCATAGGCAAATCCAACTCGGTTCTATTCCAATTATTTTAGGAATGGACTATCCCAATTACCTCAGGAATATTGAATCACTTATGAAACTTGTGCAAATAAGACTCTGAAAATCTGAAATAATAATTTAATTTCCTGTTTCTGTTATCTTCAGGATTTTTATGTTATAGTAGCAGTGGTGAAATCCTGCTGATTCTGTTTGGCTCTTGCGAACCTAGCGGCGGCACATGGTTCAGCGAACCACTAGTGGCGGCAGTGTGAGACTCCGCCCAGCTGCCCAGACATTGTTACTTCCTGGTTTTAACCAGGAAGTAACCCGTTTTTGACCTTCTTTGCATGCGCAGAAGGCTTTGCGTGCACTTTTGAGCTGGTAGGGAAGGTAAATAGATTTCACCCCTGTATAGTAGCACTAGTAATATGCTTATTATCTTAGTAAAACAGGGTCATATATCTTTCTCCTCAGGATTCCATAATGTCCAAATTAGAGATTTTCTTCTGGGAGTAAGTTTCCTGAGTATATCTTTACATCTCTTGTTTAATGAGTTTCAGCCCATAAGTTGTCTATATTTCTAAGAATAATTTCCATAAGGAGAGTAGAATGTGTAAAAAAAAAAAAAAGACTATTTCAAATACACACACACAGAAAAATATTTAATTTCTAAATTATTATTATCACTATAGATCTTTCATTCTGTAAAAGATATTGTTGATTTAATAACTATACTGTATAAGTTTCATTTAAATGTGAGGTATTTATAGGTCACTGTGTGAATAGATTCTATATACTAACTGCAAAAAATAGGCATGGTGGCTCAGTGGCATAAAGATGCTGGAAGTGGTCACTACTCTGGCAATTCAAGTCGTAGCACCAGTTGGAGTAAGCTTCCATCACTTGCCTCAGCTTCTATTCACCTAATAGTTTGAAAGCATGCTACATTTGAGTAGATAAATAGGTATCACTTCGGTGGGCAGATTTTTGTACAGGCAGTCGGACCCCTGCTGGTTCTGGACCTGTCCAGATGTGACATCTGACTATGAGGTGAAGTGATATCAGTAGTGAGAGAAGGCTCTGGATGTCACTGAAGGATCCATTTGTCTTTCTGGTGCGAAGTCAGTTTGCCCCCTGTAGTGCACCATGAGTGTGAACTAAATGGACTAGCATTTTTTTAGCAGCCAAAAAGTTACTATATACAAGCATTGTAGTCTCCTGGGAATTGTAACATCGCCATATGCTAAATAACTAACTAACTGCAAATACTACAATATCATCATCTTTTCTGTCTGTTTTCTTAGTTTGTATGCCAACCATCTCCCTAGTTTATTTGCATGTTCAAAAAAGTGTTGTTTTGTATATTTAAGTTTCTGTTTAATATCTGAAACAGTTAACAAAGAAATTTGCTGCTGCAATAATTTTAGTTTAGTTTAAAATTTAAGATTAACCTTTTATGGAGGGTATTTGGCACCAATTTTTATGATTTTCATTTTGTTCTTTATTTTGTTCTTATTTTAATTACTGTTGATTTAAATTATTTTTTGTGTTGAGAATCCTGTAGTAACAAGGAATGAAAAACAAATTTTATTTATTTATTTATTATTTCCTTTTTTCTTAGTGTGGGTGTTTTTATATTGTATTTTACTTTGTATGCCAACAAGAGTCAGACTAATTTGATAGCATGAAAATAATAATGATAATGATAATTATTATTGTTTTTTTGTTTTTTCACCGAATCATTGTTTTTTCACCTAAGTTTCTTATTAGTGTCCAAGATATGCAATGTAATAACTGTGCTGAATCTGTATATTTATAGTTTTTCACTGATATTTATGTACTGGACATCCCGATTATAGTAGTTATTGTATACATCCATATACTTGTGGACATCTAACAATGTATTCCAATAGCAGTTTTTAATGGTATCTATAAACTTATTATTTTGTAAAAGTATATTAAATCTATCAGACTTCTCATCCAGAGTGAACAGTAAATCAGACATTTAATATTAAAGTCAGCTTTCAACTACACTTGGCATAAGACTTCTAGTTAATGCCTTGGCTAATTTAATATCTTTTTTGAGGACAGCAATTAAACTTCAGTTGATTGGAGAAGTTGCTTGTAAAGGAATGCATAAGGGAGGAGTATGTCTTAAAATTCTGGATCATATCAAACAGCAGAGCTTCCAAAGTGAACCCAGATCCATCAGCTTGTGTAACAGATGAAGGGTAAAGTGGGATCTGGATGACAGACTGAATGTCTATGTTATTGAATAAAGATTAATTAGGTTTAGAAACTGGGGGGGAGTGTCATTTTTTTAAAGCAAAATAACTCAACAGTAAAACCTTTGAGCTTGGTTGTTTTCTTGCAGATGTTTCATTCGCCAAAGGAAACAAATAGAAATCATTTACAACATGGGTGTCAAACTCACAGCGTCACATTGCCATCACGTGATGTATCGCAATGTTTTTCCCCTTTGCAGAGCTGGGTGGGTGTGGCCCACGTGTGATGCATCTGGCCCGCTGGCTGCCACCTTGACACCCCTGATCTACAACATAGAATGTTAAAATTGAATTTGTACAAAATGTTCTATAGATGGCATTTGGCACCAGCGAGATTGGCCAAAATGTTTTGAAATCTATCACCCAAATGTTGGAGATGTGGCCATAAATTAGGAACATACTACCACATGTGCTGGATGTGTCCTAAAATAAAAAAAAATTGGTATAAGATTAAGAGCTGGTTGGAGGAAATCATATTACAAAAGATAGAATTTAAACTGGAGCTCTTCATATTAGGAATAATAGATCCAAAAATAGACAAATCTTCACAATACCTAATACTACATATACTAACGGCAGCAAGGATTACCACTGCACAAGGATGGAAGCAAAACAATATACCACCAGAGGAAATAGTGATTAGGAAAATTTTACAATGTGCAGAAATGGATAAAATAATAATGAAAATTAAGGAAAGAGAAGATTTGGACTATTATAGAGTGTGGAACAAATTTACAAATGGTTAGAAAAAAAGAAATCTAAATAAGAATTGGGAAATTTAAGTTAATATCGCTGAAATAAAGAACTACATGTTACTAATTATTGTTAACCTTATAATATTGATTGTGTAAATAAATATATTGATTGTGTAAATAAATATAATGTAAACGTATGTATTTAGTAGAAGCATTGAACAAAAATAGACAATATGCATGTTGATACAGAAGGCTGTAAAAATAGCATATAATGTATTGTTATGTTTGTCCTGATTTTTACTCTGTTTTTGTCCTTGTTCTTTTTTTTCTTTTCTGTTTTTAAAAGTAAAAAATCTTAATAAAAACTATTTTTTAAAAAAAAGAATGTAAAGACTGGACAGCTATTATGTAGGACAAACAAACAGAAGACTAGCAGACAGCATTCATGAATACCAACTAGCAGTCAAAAAACGTGATTAAAAAACACTTTAATTTCACAACACATGAACATACTTAGCCATAATTTCAACTGGAATACTGTGACCATCCTGGACTAAGCCAAGTCCAAAAGCTCTAGAGAATTCCTGGAAGCCTGGCCATCAATAGACACATAGACATAAACAACATTTACATACTGTGCAAAAGTGATAATAAACAAGACAAAAATGGAACAAAAAGACCAAAACAACTCCCACCAGCCATCAACATCCAGTTGAGCATAGATTAACATCAAGACTAACATCAGACCAACAATCAAGAAATAAACAAGGAACTGCAAAATAAGCTAACAGTAAACAACCCAACCAAAGAACTACCAAGACCACTCCCACCAACACTATTAGGGAAAACCACTAAAATATGAACTAAGAATAAACCCCACTTCTTACTAGCACTGAGGATGTTCCCTAGTTTGGGTAATGAAACATCTGCAAGACAACAACTAAGACCCCCCTTTTCAATTCTGAGCTATACATACTCTCATTTATCAGTTAAACCTTTATCTGACCAAACAATGTTGGATTAATTTCTTTATCCCTTGATTCTACCAAATTATCCTTGTGGTGACAATGTAACCAGAACACTTTTAAAATTCTTTTGAAGAACAAACTTTTGACTTAATAGGTTCAAAGTTGAAAGTAATAAATCATTTAATTTTCCCAAATTCTTTAACATAAATTTTGAAAGAAAAAGAAGGAAAAATACAGTCTATGTATTTTTATTCTATTTTAGAAAGATGCCAATATAATGCTGCCTACAGACTAGACAAGACTGAACAAAGGTGACATTCACAATATTAGTGTATTAGTGAGTATTCAGGAAATAAAAGTTCATTTTTCTCTACAAAAATGAAGAAAAATAGAATGGTTACACAAACATACACAGCTAAGACAACATGAGATGAGGTGAGGTGAAGTGAGATAAAATCTGTATTAATTTATGAACTTCTTAATCCAATTAGAATCATATAGAATAACACATTTCTTAGCTTTACTTGTTCTTCATATTCTTCCACAGTTCAGAGATAAATTTCTTCTATGTCATATCTGGGGTCAAGGCAACATTCCGCAGGCTCTATAGTATTATGGCAAGTGGGAATAATCTCAAGACGTGACAAATCTGTTGTGTTGCTAAAATTCAGAGGCATAATGTAGCACTTTACAGAGTAGCAGATTCATTATGGAAGAAACCCTTGTCTTTGGTGTATTAGTATATGGAAATGATCAGCTGAAATCTTTTTCATGTTTTCCATATGTTTGGTCCATGTGAATTAAATGCAATAAGATTATCAGTTTGTGTATATTTTTTCCTCATATTTTTGTGTTCTGTTTATTTCACTGAATGGGAAATACAGGATTTTTGCTAAGAAATTTGACTACAGCCCACTGGTTGTATTGATTATATAGTTTTCTGAATCAGTAAAATTTATTGTCTTGCCTTGACCAATCAGTGATTGACCAGATGGCCTTTAAGACAACAAATGTTTGACCTTGCTTCTTCTCTGCAAGTCTCAATACCTGTACCAACATTGTAAGTGTATAGTTACAAAGCTCCATACAGTTTTATGTCAGGAGCCATTAGCTTCTTTCCTTCCTTCCTTCCTTCCTTCCTTCCTTCCTTCCTTCCTTCCTTCCTTCCTTCCTTCCTTCCTTCCTTTCCTTCCTTCCTGCCTTCCTTCCTTCCTTCCTATTTCTTCCTTCTTCTGTCCATCTCAGCAAAGTCAATTCTTGGCAGTGCATAGCAATAATGCTTGATTTATCTCCTATTGCTGTTGATGACCATAAATAAATAAATATAAATATATTTATTGCAGAAGACCCTTGCATAAGCCTGATGATGGCAAGATGGGATTCTGTCGAAACGTTGCCAAAGTGCTCTCAATCTTACATGGGAGAAGACCCAAATACACCAAGAGTTGCATACCTGTACCCGTGAAAATCTACGAATATGTGTGTGTGTGTGTGTGTGTGTGTGTGTGTGAGTATGTGTGTGTGTGTCTTTGGTTGTTTGGGTTTTCTCCCGCGTAAAATTGGAAGTGTCTTGGCGACATTTCGACGAAGTCTCATTCGTCATCTTCAGGCTGGTGTTTTCGGCTTCGTGCTTCTAGGAGCAATGTGAGATCGCAGCTGTCTCTTCCTTTTAACTGCTAGTGGGGGTGTGAGCTGATTGGGTGGGAACTTGGCTGTGTTCTGATTGGGTGGAGGTGTGTTCTGATTGGTTAGGGGCTTGGCTGTGCTCTGATTGGATGGGGGGTTGGTTGTGCTCTGATTGGATGGGGGTATGTTCTGTTTGGGTGGGGGCTTGGTTGTGCTCAGCTTAGTCTGAGTTGCAGGGGGATTTGAGCTGGTGAGCTGCGTTGTGGTTGTTTGGCTTCGTGTTTGTGGCCGTGTGAGCTCTTCATGGTGGGTGTTAGTCTCTTCATGTATGGATTGGAGGGGTTTAAAGTGGCTAATGATGCAGCTGCGGTCTGGCTTCTGGTCCTTGATCGTGGCTCATTATCAGTGTGGGTTTGAGTCTGCTTTCTGCGTGGATGTGTGGTGGTGACATCCTGTGTGGCTCTCGTGAGTGTGGGTTTGGTGTCATTCGTCGTGTTAGGGACTCGTTTGTCAATAAGGGCGGGTTTCCAAATGGCTGGTAGGCGGGAGGTATCGTCTCGTTTGTTCATGCTGTGTGGGCGTTTTTCTATCTCGATGGCTTCTCTGATTATTTTGTTGTTAAAGTGTTCAGTTTTGGCGATAGTTCTGGTCTTTTTAAAGTCAATATCATGTCCGGAGTGCGCAATTGCTCATAAACAGCGTATGCGCACCCCTGGCACATGATATGGTCCCCTGCGCCCGTCATACCTGCCCCTCCCACTCATTATTTCAATTATATTGCCCTTCTTGTTATCCCCCTGCTCCCCGGATAAATTTTCTTTCCTGACCCCTCTGCTGCAGCCAATCAGCCTGTCACCCTGCTCAGTAGCTATCTGGACCCCCCCAGGTCCACTTTCACAACCCCCTCCCTTCCTCCCGGGTCCCCTTAAAATTTTCTTTAAAAATTTAAATAAAAAACCCCTCAACCCCCTCTTCGCAGCATGCCATCTCTCGGGATTCCAAAATCCGTCATTAAGATAGGCCCTCGATAGCATGGAGGGCCAGGCCTGCGAGAGGGGGGAGTCTCGCAGTGCAAGGAGTTCGGAGGCCGAGTGCATCAATAACCGGGAAGGGTGAAGCATCCTCTGGGTGAGGTTCCATAGAATAGTCTAATCGTCCTAGGGCATGGAGAGGCAGCAACTCAAGACATGGGAAAAACCGGGCTCCACTGTCCTCTCACGACAGTGGAAGAAGTCTCGTGCCTTTTCAACAAAACTCAGAAGGTGCTCTCTTCAGGCCATCCTCTCACGATGGCTAGCTGATGGAGTTGGCTATGGAGAGATTCGATAGTCTATCCACTCTGGTAGGGAAACAGCAGTTGAACCGGACTCCCTCAGAATCCATATCAGAATTGTCCATTCTCCACACCATCAAGGGCATAGGTGGAATAGAGCCAGTCTAGAAGGCAGAATAGTAAACCCGGGGAACAGATGACACATGGAAAGCAATGAAGGGAGATGGCTTACAAGGCAGAAAGTAGCTGGGGTGGTGACCATGATAAGGCCTATACAGGCCAACAAAAAAGGGGGGGAGGGGGGGAATGGCCTGAGGTAGCCCAAGGCCAACCCTCGGCCGTCTTCCAACCTCTCCCACTCCCCAGATCTTCCAGGTCTTCCAGCATTTTTTTACCCCCAGTCTACAGCCCCAGTCTCCAATGGGGCCTCCGGATTCCTGCAGCAAAGTGGGACAGCAGAAATAGGCCGCCCCCTAGCAGGTCCTGGGTTTCAAAATAGAAGCCAGCAGCCTCTCACCATAGCGTCCTCTTCGGTAGCAGCCAGCTGCCGCCCCCTCGCCTCCGCCATCGTCCAGCGGCCGCCGACCGCCCTGCGCCCACTGCCAGCGCCGGCGCCGCTTCCACCATGGCTCCCACCATATTCCAGGGTCCCCAGGAGCCTCAGAAAGCCCCAGAGAGGCCAGGAATCCAGGGGAGCCACCGCATTGCTGCCGCCGCACCGCAGAGCTGCCGCCGCCGTCGATCCATGCCGGAGGCCGAAAAAAGCGCCGCCAGTCAAATCGCTACCAACGTCACCCCGCGGAGCCTTCAGCAGCCGTTTTTTCCCTTGCCCCGATGTTCCGGAGGGCAAAAAGCCCCTCAATGGGTCGGGGGAAGATTCCACTCTCTAGGACCAGGGGCCATGGTGGACAATCGCCCCAGGAACCTCCTGAAATTGCCAGGAATCACCCCATCTACCGGGAGCGTCTTAATAGCAGTAACTGTGAGAGAGATCTGGGAGTCTTAGTGGACAACCAATTAAATATTTGCCAGCAGTGTGCTGCGGCAGCCAAAAAAGCCAACACAATCCTAAATTGCATTAACAGAGGGATACAATCAATATCAAGTGAGTTGCTAACACCACTCTATAAAGCCTTAGTAAGACCACATCTAGAATACTACATCCAATTTTGGTCACCATGCTATAAAAAAGATGTTGAAAGTCTAGAAAGAATGCAGAGAAGAGCAACCAAAGTGATTAGGGGACTGGAGTCTAAAACATACGGTGAATGGTTGCAGGAACTGGGCATGGCTAGTCTAGTGAAGAAAAGGACCGGGGAGACATGATAGCAGTATTCCAATATTTGAGGAACTGCCATGGGGAGGAAGGGGTCAAGCTATTCTCCAAAGCACCTGAAGGCCAGACAAGGAATAATGGATGGAAACTGAACAAGGAGAGGTTCAATCTGGGAATAAGGAGAGATTTTCTCACAGTGAGAGCAATCAACCAATGGAACAGCTTGCCTTCAGAAGTTGTGGGAGCTTCATCACCAGAAACTTTTAAGAAGAGACTGGACTGCCATCTGTCAAAAATGGTGTAGGGTCTGCTTGGGTGGAGATTTGGACTAGATGACTACAAGGTCCCTTCCAACTCTGTTAATCTGTGAAAATTTAGTTTTGTCCAACTCTTGGTGACTTTATAAGCAAGTGCTCTCCATGCTACCCTGTCAAGCACAGCTTCTTTCAATTGTTTATGTTTTCAACTTTGTATCAGATTTGATGTTATCAAGCCAGTGTACTCTTTGCTTCCCCTTTCTTCTTTGTTCACTAACCATTACTGGCATCATTGCCTTCTCCAATGAATTCACACGCATAACATGGCCAAAGTAAATCAGACATAGTCTTATGATTTTAGCTTCTAATGATGTGTCTGGTTTTATCCCATTTAACACCACTCTGTTAGTTACTCTGACTGTCCATGATATATGCAATAATTTACACCAACACCACAGTTTAAAGGTGCCAATTCTTCGATCAGTCATTCTTGTGTCCAAGTCTCACACCCATACAGGGAAGACTTTTGCAATTGACCACTGCCTGTCCAGTGTAACTCACTGATGCCAAGGATGCCAAGGATAAAATAGTTGTACATCCATCCAAATACAGGTATTGCCTTTAGACACATTTCTACAATACGTTCCCGACTCTAGGGGGCGGTGCTCATCTCTGTTTCAAAGCCTAGGAGCCAGCGCTGTCCAAAGACGTCTCCGTGGTCATGTGGCTGGCATGACTAAATGCCAAAGGCGCACGGAACATTGTTACCTTCCCACCAAAGGTGGTCCCTATTTTTCTACTTGCATTTTTTATGTGCTTGAAAACTGCTAGGTTGGCAGAAGCTGGGACAAGTAACGGGAGCTCACCCCGTTATGCGGCACTAGGGATTCGAACCGCCGAACTGCCAACCTTTCTGATCGACAAGCTCAGCTTCTTAGCCACTGAGCCACCGTGTCCCTATTTTTATCTGTATAAAGATACAAATTGTCTTCCCATAAAACAAAGTAACAAGAACTTTATTAAAAATGGTTTAAGCCATATTTTAGAGTATTATACAATTATCTCTATATAATAACAATAACAATAGCAATAACAATGTATATTATGATGTAATACATATGTAAAATAGCTATACACTAATGATGATAGTATTGCTTTGCTGAATCTGTCAATGTTATTTGCATTATTAGTGCATTCATCAGAAAAAAACTGGTTAGATAAGATTAGATGGAAAGTTAAAATAACTTGATGGAATGGATCAGATTATTATGTGAAGATAATTGCAGTCTGAGAATGCTTATTGCTCTATTTTATCAATGATAATGATCCGTAATTCACAGTTATAAGATTATAGAATAGAATTCTTTATTGGCCAAGTGTGATTGGACACAAATAAGGAATTTGTCTCTGGTACATAGCTCACATTGTATATACAAGCAACAAGTGATAATCATAATCATAAAATACAATCATCATAAATCATAGATAAAACATTCAGTGATAGTTACAGGATACTAAAGCAATCAACATAAATCATGGGATACAACAACAAGTTATAGTCATAAGAATCTAAAGGAATAGGTAATAGGACAGATGAGAATGATATTAAGCATTATGTCTATTGAGATTTTCAGTCATCCAGGTCATCATTGTCCCAAAGGTGCTTTTTCAAGAGGCAACTGGACTTTCTTGTTTTTCTTTGAAGACATTTCACTTCTCATCCAAGAAGCTTCTTCAGCTCTGACTGGATGGTGGGTAATGGAAGGATTTATACTTCTTGCAGACAGCTGGTCATGTGAATTATTTTAGAGAGTCATTGAGGCCACTTGGAGGTTTATCACTGTCCTCATCAGAGTAGTGCAAATGTGTAGCCATCTTGGAACTGCTGTGTTGTAGACTGAAGATAGATGGGGTTATATCCCCCTCCTTTATTGAGAGAGGGCTGTTCAATTTTGATATAGATGCAGTGGTGGGATTCTACCAGTTCGCACCGGTTCGATAGAACCGGTTGTTAAGTAGTTAAGCAGTTCGGGGAACCAGTTGTTAAAAGAAATTTCCTTTTGTTTTTTTCCACTTTACAGGGTTAATCCTGTAAGGAATTACAACATTCGGTGTTGTTTCCTAGCCTAATCTTTATTGCCCTGCTTACAGAAACTGTCTCTTTGGCAGTATGCCTAGACTTACTGTCACTTCCAGTTCCGGAGGTTCTCGGAGGTTTTTTTTTTTTTTGCTTGACTTTCTTAAAGGGGAAGGGTTGTTTTAAGCTTTTTACACCGTTGTTGGGAGAAAATACTCCCCTGTTGGAGTTCTTCCAGCCGGGATGCAATGATCAGCACTTTGAAGAAATAATTGAATAATGGACCAGAAGCTTTTAATGACAAGGAACCAAGATAAGTGACATCCAGCAAGGTTTCTTGGCTAGCTAGAAAGATTGACATTCAAACGTGAGTTTACATACCCTTTCTGACTTTTGGTCTAAAACTGTTTTTTGGTGAAGTTTAATTCACCAAAATGAATTTGGTGCTTGGTAATGTTTAATCCTGTGTTTAGTGATGAGATAATTTTCCCTATTCAGCTTTGATTGGAAGAGAAAATGTTAATCTCTGTTCCTGAAAAGAAGCAGTTTTGGAAATCTGACTAGTTCTGTGTCTATTTGTTCTGGTAATTGGTTTAATAAGTAACAGATACTCTCCTCTTTTGCTTCATTCTGGAAAACTTAAATGACCTCTCTCCTAAAGGGTTCCACTTTATGAGCAAGAATTGGCTGCTGATAGTTATCATTGCATTTTAACTATTTTAATTCCTCAAGGTGCTCTGCCACCCTTCCTGATTTGTAACTCCAGTTTGCAGGTATTTCTAATCTAATGATTGGTATTTAGGGATTGGTATTCTTTGCTTTGCAAGCAAAGAAGCTTTTTGTATTTTTGTACAGGTAATCCTTGATTTACAATAGTTACAATGGCACTGGAAAAAGTGACTTATGATCTTTTTTCACACTTGCAGCAAACTGTCATTAGGGCAAAGAAGCGATGCCACATGACCACCTGGCCACAGCCACCCGGTCACATGAAGCACCACAGTTGTGAAATGAGTGTTATAGTTGTTAAGAATGCTGCAACAGGCATAAAGGATGACCAATCATAAGTGCGAGGACTAGTCAAAAGTGTGAGGACCTATCAGAAATAACTTTTTTCAGCCCTCTGGGAAGTCCTTTTGTGTATATGGACTACTCAGAGGGCTGAAAAAGTTATTTTTGACCGGTCCTCGCACTTACGACTGTCCTCACATTTTACGTTTTTCGCCCTATCTTGTCACCATGGTGAAAAGAAGCAGTTGTGAAATGTTAAGAATGCTGCAACGGGCATAAATGTGAGGATGGTCATAAGTGTGAGGACCAGTCAAAAGTGCGAGGACTGGTCAGAAATGACTTTTTTCACCCCTCTGTGTAGTCCCTATACACATAGCCACGGCCACCCGGTCACATGACCGCCAAGCCATGCCCACCCAAATAAGCCACGCCCACAGAACCTGTTGTCAAAAAAATTGAATCCCACCACTGTATAGATGTCCTCTTTAACCTCTATTTCAAACCAGCAGTCCTTTCCATTCAAAATGTGGACTTTGCTGTCCTCAAAAGAGTGGCCTTTGTCTTTTTAATGCAGATGGATTGCTGAATCTTATCCTGATAGATTTGTTCTCCTATGTTGTGTCATGAAATGATCATTTTGTTTCCCCAATGTACAGGTCTGCATTGTACTGCATATACCAGGGGTCTGCAACCTTAAATGCTCAAAGAGTCATTTGGACCCATTTCCCACAGAAAAGAAAACACCAGAAAATCTGGCCAACTCGATGTCACTCACCCCCACCCAGGCACATGACCTTCCCCCAGCCACACCTACCCAGATTTTGTGGCTCCTGATGTTTTCTTTTCTGTGGGAAACAATATCTTTCTTTCTCTTTCTTTCTCTGTCTCTGTCCCTCCCTCTTTCTCTCTGTCTGTCTCTCTCTCTGTCTCTCCCTCCCTCCCTCCCTCCCCCCTCTCTCTTTCTCATCTCTCTCTGTGTCTCTCTCTCATCTCTCTGTCTCTGTCTCTCTTATTTATTTATTTATTTATTTATTTATTAGATTTCTATACCGCCCTGCTCCCGAAGGACTCAGGGCGGTGCACAGCCAAACAATAAAAACACATACAATACAAAATTTAAAAAATAGAATAAAATCAAATTAAATAATTTTGGCCCCGACAAATTTAAAACCCCAAACTTTTAAAACCAATTTAAAATTGAATATATAAATACTAAAAAATATTTAAAATTTTAAAAATCTTTTATAAAAGAGGGGGAAAATTAGGCCAGGCCGGCCTGGTGAAATAGTAAGGTCTTTAAGGCGCGGCGGAAGGTGCGCAGATCCGGGATCCTCCGTATCTCTGGGGGGAGCTCGTTCCAGATAGTAGGTGCCCCCACAGAGAAGGCTCTCCCCCTGGGGGCCGCCAGTCAGCATTGTTTGGCTGACGGCACCCGGAGGAGCCCCTCTCTATGGGAGCGTACCGGCCGGTGGGAGGCTATTGGTGGTAGTAGGCGGTCCCGCAAGTACCCGGGTCCTAAGCCATGGAGCGCTTTAAAGGTGGTAACCAAAACCTTGAAGCGCACCCGGAAGACCACCGGGAGCCAGTGCAGCTCGCGCAGGAGAGGTGTTACATGGGAACGCCATGTCGCTCCCATTACCACCCGCGCGGCCGCACTCTGCGCCAGTTGGAGCCTCCGGGTGCTCCTCAAGGGGAGCCCCATGTAGAGAGCATTGCAATAGTCCAGGCGGGAGGTGACAAGGGCATGAGTGACCGTGCGTAAAGAGTCCTGATCCAGAAAGGGACGCAACTGGCGAATCAGGCGAACCTGATGAAAAATCCTCCCGGTCACGGCCGTCAAGTGCTCTTCTAAAGACAGCCGTGAGTCCAGGAGGACGCCCAAGTTGCGAGCCCTCTCCGTGGGGGCCAATGATTCGCCCCCAATAGTCAGTGATGGCGTCAACTGACTATATCGGGACGTCGGAAACCACAGCCACTCAGTCTTGGATGGGTTGAGCCTGAGCCTGTTCCTCCCCATCCAGATCCGTACGGCCTCCAGGCACCGGGACATCACTTCAAGGGCATCGTTGGGGCGATCCGGGGTGGAGATGTACAGCTGGGTGTCGTCAGCGTACTGATGGTACTCCACCCCGAAACCACGGATGATCTCGCTCAGCGGCTTCACATAAATGTTGAACAGGAGAGGCGAGAGGACCGACCCTTGCGGCACCCCACATATGAGGGGCCTCGGGGTCGACCTCTGTCCCCCTGTCAACACAGACTGCGACCGGTCAGAGAGAAAGGAGGAGAACCACCGCAACACAGTGCCTCCCACCCCCAACTCTTCCAACCGGTGCAGCATGATACCATGGTCGATGGTATCAAAAGCCGCTGAGAGATCTAACAGGACCAGGACAGAGGAGCACCCCCTGTCCCGAGCCCTCCAGAGATCATCAACCAACGCGACCAATGCCGTTTCCGTGCTGTACCCGGGCCTGAAGCCCGACTGGAACGGATCCAGATACGTCGTTTCATCCAGGTGCTGGGGGAGCTGTTGCGCGACCACACTCTCAACAACCTTCGCAACAAAGCGAAGATTGGAGACCGGACGATAATTTACCAACATTGCCGGGTCCAGGGAAGGCTTCTTGAGGAGAGGCCTCACCACCGCCTCTTTCAAGGCGGCGGGAAAGTCACCCTCACTCAGCGAAGCGTTTATAATCCCCTGGAGCCAGCCTCGTGTCACTTCCTGGGAAGCCAGTACTAACCAGGAAGGACACGGGTCCAATAAACAAGTGGTCGCGTTCAGTCTACCCAGAATCCTGTCCACGTCCTCAGGGGTCACAGGATCAAACTCATCCCAGATAACATTCTCAAGACCTGCCCCTGTCTCTCCCCCTGAGACTACCCAGTCGGATTCCAAATCTTCCCGAATCTGAGTGATTTTGTCATACAGATACTGAACAAAATCCTCGGCTCTACCCTCCAAGGGGTCCTCCCGCGCTTCCTGGTGGAGCAGGGAGCGGGTCACCCTAAAGAGGGCGGCCGGGCGATTATCTGATGACGCAATAAGAGCAGCAAAATAACTACATTTCGCTGCTTTTATCGCCACTAAGTAATTCCTAATGTGGGATCTTACTAGTGTCCGGTCAGATTCAAGAAGACTGGCCCTCCAACTACTCTCTAGGCGTCTTTTCCAGCGCTTCAACTCCCTCAGCTCCTCGGTAAACCAAGGAGCCAATTGAGATCGGCGCCGGGTCAGAGGCCGCAAAGGCACGACCCGATCCAGAGCACCAGCAGCCGCCCTATCCCAGGCGGCCACCAGGTCTCCAGTCGAGGCGTGTGCCAGAACCTCAGGAAATGGCCCAAGCTCCGTCTGGAATCTGTCAGGTTCCATCAGGCGCCTGGGGCGGAACCATCTGACCGGCTCCGCCTCCCTGCGGCGGGGTGCAGCGGTTTGAAAGTCGAGACGAAGGAGAGAGTGATCTGACCATGACAAGGGTTCAGTAACTATATCCCCTATATCAAGATCCCTCAACCACTGTCCAGAGACAAAAACCAGATCCAGCGTGTTTCCCCCTGTGTGGGTAGGGCCATGAATTAACTGGGTCAGGTCCATAGCTGTCATGGAAGCCATGAACTCCCGAGCCATCTCTGACGTCTCACCCACGGACGGCAGGTTGAAATCCCCCATAACCATAAGCTTAGGGGTATCAACCGCCACCGCGGCGATGACGTTGAGTAGCTCGGGCAGGGCTGTTGCCACGTGGCAGGGAGCCAGGTACGTGATCAGCAAACCCATCTGAACCCCATGACCCCATTTCACAAAAAGGGATTCACAGCCGGCCGTCTGACGAACAGTGGCCTCCCTCGGTCTCAGACCTTCTTTAATGATAACCGCTACCCCCCCGCCCCTCCCCTGTGACCTCGGCTGATGGAATGCTTGGAAACCTGGCGGGCACATTTCAACGAGGGGAACCCCCCCTCCTGGCCCAACCAGGTCTCCGTAATACCTGCCAGGTCCGCACCCCCCTCCTGAACAAGATCACAGATGAGGGGGGCTTTGTTTACTACGGACCTGGCATTGCACAGCATCAGCCGAAGGCCTGGGTCCTGAGGGTCTATGCAACCTGAGGAGCGAGTAGAGCCTTGGGGGCCGGAGCACGCCACCGCTCGTAGACAGCGAGTGCGCACTCCCCTAACACGATATGGCCCCCTGCTCCCGCCATATCTACCCCTCCCACCTACAGTACTGATGTTCAAAAAACTATCCGGACAAGCTCTAACCCCCCCCTCGATCCCGGGCCCTCCATCCCCCACACCACGCTTCACTGCCAGACCCGACCCTCCCCCTTGTGGGTTATCCCCCATACCCACAGCCCGAATTCCAATCTGACCCTCCCCCTCCCTAGGACCCCTTAAAAATTTGACTAAAAATTTTGTTAAAAAACCCCTCAATCCCCTCGTTTTCTCTCTCTCTCTTGTGTGTGTGTGTCTTCCCCCTTGAACCATTTCCAAAAACAGGCTTTTTTGGATTATTATTTTTTTTGCTGATGTTGTTTTTTCTTCTTCTTTGGGTGCTTTTTACCATATGATTTAAATCAAGAGTCATTTCAGGTTCCCAGATAAATGAAGCTCTTTTCATTTTCATTCCCCTGCTGTTGCTCCCTGTCGGCTGAACCCATCATTGGCTGGCTCTGCCCCTTGCCCTCCCTTCCCAATCACTCATCACCTGGCCTGAGAAGGTAAGGGCGATGGTGGGGGATAGAGACTCGCTTCATATTCCAGAGCAGGAGCGAAGTGTCCCTGTACTTGCCTCATCTTGTGGGTGCTTCTTCCAGCTCTTGTTGGTGCTATGTGCATCTTAGTAATTTGGGGAGATGCTCAACTTGCTTCCCACCCTGAGACACTGGCCCAGCCTGGCTGCAGCCGATGCTACTGCTTTTGCTGCCTCCATGGCCTGCCTGCTGCTCTCGCAGTGCCTTGCGCAGCACAATTAAATTTAGCACACTTCACAATGAGGGAGACAGCATCCCCTCCTCCTCCTGGAACCCATTACAATGCAGAGCATCAGCCACAGCCGGGCCAGGCCAGTGTCTCAGGGCGGAGAGCAAGTCGCGCATCTCCCCGAGTAACCAAGGGCCAAAAGCACGAAAAAGGGCCAAAAGAAGCACCTGAGAGATGAGGCAAGTACAAGGGCGCTTTGCTCCTGCTCTGGAATATGGAGCAAGTCTTTTTTTAAAAAGTTTTTTATTAATAATACAAATTAAAAACATTGGACATGGTGTGGCGTCTCCAGTTTAAACATTGTCGTCAAGTTTTACCTTATAATTAATACAATTCCTTATCTCTATACTAGTTTATACTATTTATCACATTTCAAACATGTAGATTCTTACATCTGTGAAAGTTACATCAATACCAAATTCGATCTTATCTAACACAGAAAACTTGCGTAAACACGTCTAAACATTCTACTCATCAATAATCATTTATCCCAGGGGTGAAATGCTCCCTGGTTCGGACTGAATCGCCCGATCCGGTAGCGATGGCGGTGGGTGGTTCGGAGAACCAGTAGCAAAAATCCCTGCGCCCCCTCCACCATGCCCAGCTGAGCTGCACGATCATCAGAGGCTTTTTTTTTTTTTGCTTTTAAAAGCATTTTTTCTACAACCTCTTCTGAAGAAAAAATGCTTTTAAAAGTTAAAAAAAAAAGCCTCTGATGATCGCGCGGCTCAGCTGGGATCATCAGATGCTTTTCAAAGCATTTTTTTCTGCAACCTCTTGGCTGAAGAGGTGGTAAAAAAAATGCTTTGAAAAGTCTCTGGCAACTCCCAGCTGAGTTGCCTGATCGGCAGAGAGGTATTTTTAAAATGCCTCTCTGACGATCTCAGCTGAGTTGCCTGATTGGCAGAGGCTTTTCAAAGCATTAGAAAAAATGCTTTGAAAAGTAAAAAAAAAAAAAAAAAAAAGTTGGCCACACCCATCCAGTCACATTAAACCCCCCCATCAAGCCACGCCCACAGAACCGGTAGTAACAAATTTTACATTTCACCCCTGATTTATCCCAGCATTCCTCCTCCTGTCAAGCCAGTAATAAAATTTGTTCCAGATTTCATAATACTCTGTTTCATTCTTATCTTTAAGTTCCAGTCAGTCTGTCCATTTCCGCACAAATTAATATTTTAGCTAACACTTCTTCTTCTGTGGGGGTCTCTTTATTTTTCCATTTTTGTGCAAAAGCCAATCTTGCTGCTGTTAAAATATGTAACATTAGACAAATTGTACCCTTCTTGTAGTTGCCTTCTATGATGCCGACTATGGAGCAAGGCTTCATCCCCCACTGTAGCCGTTACCTTCTCAGGTCACGTGAGGAGTGACTAAGAGGGGAGGGTGAGGAGCGGGGCAAGGCAGGGCCAGCCAGTGGTGGGTTCAGCTGACAGGGAGCCACTGCAGGGGGACAAAAGATCCACATGCGGCTCTGGAGCCACGGGTTGCTGACACCTGGCATATAACATGTTTGTGTCTGGATGTTTTATTCTTGGGGTGGACAAGCTTTTGCCTTAGTGTATTCTTGGGTTTAAAGTGTGCATGTATGGTGTTTTGGTTGAAGATTCTCCTGAGCTTTTTGGATATCCTGCAACCTATGGAATGACAACATTGCTTTGTTTACTATTCTCTTCTTTGCCTGTTATGCTGGGTCTTTTTTGGGGGGTATTTGATGAAGGTCCACTTGGGATAGCCATACTTTCTGAGGGCTTCCTTGATGTGTTTTAGTTCTTGTTTTTTCCCATTTTTTCTGGTAGGCAGATCTTCGGTTCAGACATGTAGTGTTCTGATAACTCCCATTTTGTGTTCTAGTGAGTGATAAGAATAAAAATGTAAATATTGATTTCTGTGTGTGGGTTTTCTGTAAACTTCAGTATTGGGGCTTCCATCTTCCTTAATGTAAACTGCACAGTCAAGAAAGGCTAGACTATTTTCCTTAATATCTTCCCATGTGAATTTGATGTATCTGTCCACATAGTTGATATGTTTGGTGAACACTTCCAATTCCTATGTTTTGATCTTGACCCAAGCATTGTCCACATACCTATATCAGTCAGTGGGTGAAATTCCTGTAAAGAAGTTTAGGGCTTTGGTTTCTACCTCTTCCATGTAGAGATTGGTCACAATGAGGGACACAACATGGCACAGCTGTGTTTTTGTCTGTAGAAAACTTCATGGTATTTAAAATAAGTAGTGGTCAGGCCCTGCTTATATAGACAAATGCTTAAAACCATGAAACCAATAATTAAATCAAGGAAGTATTGGACTGTGCCATTCAGAATTACTGCATGGCACTTAGGCTGAGCTTGATTCTGTCACCTAAGGTGCTAACTTGTAGCAGTCATTTCTTCACTACTGTGACAGCTTCAGTTGTTGGAATGCAGGTGAAGAGAAAAGTCATAACATACAATGTTGTGGTGTTGCCAACTAGAGAAACTAATAAGGTGGTTAGATACTACCATCTTCGTATATTATCGTCTTTACCCTGGGGAAAGCCACGCCATGCATATATGGACTCCCCAAAATCCACAAAGATGGAACTCCATTGAGACCAATTGTCAGCAGTGTCAACTTTGTTGCCTACAACACTGCAAAACATCTAACCACCTTATTAGCTCCTCTAGTTGGCAACACCACCCATCACATCAATAATTCACGGGATTTTGCCAGCAGGGTTTGGAAACTAAAACTGGACCTGGATATTAAAGAATTCAGCCCTACTAGGAGGCTTGACATACCAGGGCATAGACTGTGTTGCAGGAATTAGTTGTTTAACAGAGTGATAGCATGGGGGGTGGAACCTGTCTTGGTGTCAGGTTGTTTTGGTGTACAATGCCCTATAGCATTGTCTTGAGGAAAGAAGTTGAAACAGTTTATGTCCAGGATGTGAAGGGTCTGTTTCTTCTGTTCCAGCCTCTTTCTGGCTTGTGCATTGTATAGGTCCTCAATGGAGGGCAGACTGATTTCATTTTTTTCCCTGCAGTCTTAGCTGCCCATTGAAGTCTGTGTATGACTTGTTTGGTTGCTATGCCAAACCAAACAGTTATAGAGGTGCAAATGACAGTATAATTCCTTTGTAGAACTATATCAGCAGCTCCTTGGGCAATCTGAGCAGGCACAGGAGAACATTCCTTGTTGTGCTTTTTTGATGATGTTTTTGATTTTAAGTCCTGAAATATTATAGAACCTAGAAACTTGAAGGACTCTACTGCTGATACTGTGTTATCTAATATTGTAAGAGGTGGTAGAGTAGGAGGCTTCTCCTAAAATCTATTATCATCTCTACAGTTTTGACTGTGTTCAGTTCAAGATTGTTCTGACTACATTACAGGGCCAGTTGTTCAACTTACTGTCTGTATGCAGATTTGTCTTTGTCTCAAATGATACCAATCACTGTTGTATCATTTGCAAACTTCAGTACTTTAACAGAGGGATCCTTTGAAATGCAGTTATTGGTATATAGAGAAAGAAGTAATGGAGAAAGTACACAGCCTTGGGGGCACCTATGATAATTGTACAGGTATCGGATGTGATTTTGCCTAGCTTCACCTGGTGCTTCCTATCTGTTAGAAAGCTTATAATCTGACTAGCTGAGTCAGTTTAGTGAGAAGAATATTTGAATGATGGTATTGAATAATGAGCTGAAGTCTACAAAAAGGACCCTTGCAACATAATATGTTGTAAAATGTAGTGCAGAGCCATAAACAGCATCATTTTTCGACCTATTTGCTCAATGGGCAAATTGCAATGAGTCTAACAAAGGATCCATGATAGTTTTCAGGTGGGCCACCACTAGCCTTTCAAAGGTTTTCATAACTACAACTGTCAGAGCGACTGGTCTGTAGTCATTCAGCTCCTTGATGGAGGGTTTCTAAGGCACTGGAATTATAGTAGAGTGTTTGAAGCAAAAAGAAACATAACACATCTGTAGAGATTTGTTAAACATACTGGTGAAGATAGGGGCCAATTGGTCAGCACAAATTTTCAAGCAAGGAGGAGTTACCTTGTCTGGGCCTGATGCTTTTCCAGGCTTTTGTTTGTGAAATAGACCTTGCACATCTTTTTCTGTGATCACCAGAGGTGGGGGCACCAGAGAGTTTTTATTTATTTATTTAGAAAATTTATATTGCTTCCTATTCGCACATGGTGACTCAAGGTGGCTTTGACAAATATAAAAACAGCATATATGTGTGTGTGTGTGTATGTATGTATAAATACATACACACACACATAACTAACAGAATAAAATAATAAAATAATTAATAAAATAATATAATAACACACACACACCTGGCAGCAACACATCACACAAACCATTTAATGGGCTCCATCCCGCTCTGGGTTCCCTAGGCCCGCTGGTAGAACCATGCCTTCAGCACCTTCCAGAAGAGTGTTAGAGTGAGAGCATTCTAATCTCTGGGGGAATGATGTCTCAAAGAGAGGGAGCCACAATGGAGAAGGCCCTTCTTCTGGGTCCCAGCAGGTGTATCTCCCTAGGAGATGGGACCCACAACATCCCTTGCCTCCCCACTCTAGTGGGTCAGGTAGATGTGACCAACAAGAGACCCTCAGATTAACTGGTCCCAAGCCATGAAGGGCTTTAAAGGTGACAACCAGCCCTTGAATTGCACCTGGAAGCAAATCAGCAACCAATGCTGCTCCTGCAGGAGAGGTGATACATGTGCACACCGAGGTCTGCACAAAACCATGTGGCCCACTGAATTTTGCACCAACTGAAGCTTCCAGATGCTCTTCAAGGGCAACATTGTACAGTGTGTTGCAATAGTCAAGATAGAAAGTGACTAGGGCATGAGTGACCGTGAATAAGGATTGTTGGTCCAGGAAAGGACATTACTGATGCACAACCCACAGTTGCGCAAAGGTCCTCCTGGCCATGACCGCCACCTGCTCTTCAAGCAGGAGTTGTGAATCCAAGAGAACCCCCAGATTACGCACAGGGTCTACTTGGTGTGGCAATTCTCTATGGGCCAAAGAACCTCAAACCCAGAGCCACTCAGTCTTGCCAGGGTTCAGTTTCAACCTTTTGCTCCCCATCCAGCCTCTAACAGTCTCCAGACACTGCAAGTGGGAGGACATGGCATCACTTAATTCACCATGGTGTCAGCCTTGGAAGCCATATTAGGCTGGAAGCTTCAATGCTGCCACCTCCTCATGTGTGGGAAAGTAGGAGGGGGGATTTAGGAGAGGGGAATTAGTAGACATAATAGCAGTCAAGCAGTCTTATCGGTCAAGGTCAGGGTGATCCAGCATCTGGAGGAGGAGGGTCAGGTGTTGGGTCAAGGTGGAATGGATGTTGATTGGAGCATGTGATCGATTGAGGAGAAAGGGGGTGGTCTTGGGAGCTTTGTATGACTGAAGGAAAGCCCGGGCTTTTCAGATTTGGGATTTCTCAGATGTGCCAGTTTACCTATTTCTAGTAAAGAGAACTTTGGAAAATGCCTGCTTCCATGTCTTTACTGGGATTCGGCGGTTTTCTGGAACGCTGACACATGGGCTGAGACATACAGCTGAGTATTATCAGCAAATTAATGATACCTCAATCCATGGTGACGGATGATCTTACCCGATGGCTTCATATAAATGTAGGACAGGAGCAGAGAGAGTACTGAGCCCCATGGGACCTTGCAAAGCAGTGGGCGAGGGCTGGATCTCTCCCTTCCTATCAATACTGACTGAGAGCGGCCATAGAGAAAGGAAGTGAAGCAGGATAGCACACACAAATTCCTCAGAGTGCCCCTTCAGGAGGACGTCAATCTCTTCCTTCCCCAGGAGGAGGCAGCTCACCTTAAAGAGGGTCGCTGGGCAATTATCTGCAAACACAATTAGTGTGGAGAAATATTTACACTTCGCCGCACAAAGCACCACAAGTTAGGCCTTAATAGCAACTCTTACCTGTGTTTGATCAAGTTCATCCTTTATTTATTTATTATTTATTTATTTATTAAATTTATATCCCGCCCTTCTCCCCGAAGGGACTCAGGGCGGTGAACAGCCGAGAATTAAAATAACATACGATATAAAAGTTAAAAATAAATTAAATTGTCAATTTCCTTCAGGATGAAAAGGAGGTTTGCTGTAGCCAGTGATGTCTTTAAGGGTTTTCCACACATTTGCTGGTTCATTTGTTGAGAGCTGATTCCTCAGCTTTTCAGAGTAGCTTTTTTTTTTTTTTGCTGCTTTGATCTCCCTTATTAATACAAGTCCTTTTCTGTAGGCTTCCTTTTTGGCATGACGTAGCTGTTTGAGTTTAGCTGTGAACCAAGGTTTGTTGTTACTGTTTATTCACAGTTTTCTAGTTGGCACACACAGGTCTTCACAAAAACTGAATATGATGTCACAGTATCTGTGAGTTCATCCAAGTCTTCAGAGGTAGCTTCAAAAATATTCCAATCTGTAGAGTCAAGACAAGCCTGTAGTTTTAACTTTGCCTCCTCAATCTAAGACTTTCATTGATTTAATCATTGGTTTATGGTTTTATGCCTTTGTCTATAAGAGGTACAAGGTGAATCATACAGTGATAATTGTCCGATACTGCTTGTGGTGAAGACTGATAAGCATTATTTAATGTTGTGTAGCAGTGATCTAAAATATTATTGCCTCTAGTAAGATAGTTGTCATGCGGAATGTATTTTGGCAACTGTTGGCTTAAGTTAGTTATCACTGTTGAAATCTCCTACATAATAAGAAAGGAGTCTGGGTAGCTTTTTTTAGCCCACAGAATCTGGTCAGCTAGACTCTGTAATTCATTTCTTATGCAAGCTTTGGGTGGAATGTATGAAACAGCCAGAATAAATGAAGAAAACTCTTCCTGGCAATAAAATGGTTTGCAATTGATAAATAATGTCTCTAAGTCCTTGTCATAAAAATTTTTCAGTGTAATTACATTTTTACACCATCAGTTGTTTATATAAAAGCAGAGACCTCCTCCCTTTTTTTACCAGATGTTTCTGCAATTCTATCTGCTCTCTGAATCTGAAATTCTGGAATTTGTAGGCAGCTATCATTAATTGAGCTGTTCAGCCATATTTCAATGAAGCAGAAGGCTGCTGAATTAGAAAAGTCTGCATTGTTTCTATTTAAGAGTGGGAGTTCATCTACCTTATTTACTAGTGAGCAAAGATTAGTTAAATGCAGACAGGGGAAGGGAGATTTGCTTACCCCATACTTCCTGAGCCTTTGTAATATGCTTCCTCCCTTGCCTCTTTTCCTGCTCCTTTTGTTCTTTTTCTGCTTCTTCATTTCCACCAGGCCAAAAGAGATAACTGCTGTTCCCTCAGTCAGAAGTTCCTCTGCATTTGAAAAGAAGGGAGGAATAGTCCCAGAAAGCTGTTTGTTATGTGAAGACCATTCTTTGATATTCAAAAGTTCAATTCTTGAATATGAAATTCTTAGAAAGATACAGAAAATAATAAAAAACATCAAAACTACAATAAAGCATTTTACTGAGGCTGCCTTCAGAGGTGCCATCTTGAGGTGACATTTATATTAAATCACATAAGTATGACAACAAATTCACTTGTATCAAAACTCATCCACTGGCATATTGTATTATTGGATATCAAAGTTGTTTTACTCAACGTCTTTGGGCAGGGCATGTAAAACCTTTATATCCGAAAGTGTATCAGCTTGGATAAATTAAACAGCCAAGTAGCTATCAGAATTTATGATTAAGATATTTATTGTAAAGCCAACTGTTTCAACAAAGATTCTTTAATACTAAATGCACATTAAATGCAAACACTGCCAATGTTTCTGATATGCTGAGTTCTCAGTTGTATTCTAGGTCTTTTAAAACTAGAATATTCTAAGTCTTTTAAAACTACTGTGTATTTGAATAGTTATAATTGCCTCTTATAGATATATTCAAAATTTCACTAATATATTTAGCTACTCAAACGTTTAGGAATTACAGGTAGCTTCAGAAACATAGTTGATCTTATATGAAATACCATTGTTTCCCATCAGCGTGCTTGGTTGAAAAGACATTTGAGAAAAATCTGGGAATCCTCATGGTTTTGGCTTTTGTCTACTGGAACCAAATGATAATATCTTAAATCTAAGGCAGACACAGAGTCAGATTTATTGCAAATTGATTAATACAACTCAGAAATATGCTACAGGCTATGTTAAAAATAGTATTTGTATAAAAGATGTGCACATACTAATTTCAAAAGCCAATTTTTTGCAAGAATCTAGCCTGTTCTCCAAAACATTTTAAGCAAATGACAAGTAGATAATGCAGAGAGCAAATCAGTGATAGAAAAGTCTGTTTTTCCCACCTTTTCTGCTCTTTTGTGTGCATTTTCAAAGTTTAATTTAAAGAAATATTAAAGGACACAACCATCAAATACAGAAATGTAAAGGGCATCTGAATATGCAATGCAATATAAATCCACATAAAGTGGAAGGTGCCAAAACTATAATAACTTTGAAGATTAAAGGTTCTGTAGCCAAAAGAATTGAAAATGCTCTAATGAAATATCATTTTTTACAGCCAAGCAATTGCTTACATATGACATGGAAAATACAGCTTTTTTTTTACTCAAATAAAATTGTAATTAATAAAAACAAGATAAAGATTTGGGGTAATTTGAAGGATAAATTACATAAAAAAGACACTTCCCCAAAAAGCTTGAGCCAAAGAGCCTGTTTTATCTGAAATTTTACAGTTACCTATGAGATGAAAATAGAGTGTAAAAAATCTAGTGTGAAATTAGGGACCATTAAATGTCAGAGCTGGACAAATACAATAGAGATAGAGAAAAAAATTACAAGAAGACACAAGGAAAATGATTGAGACTTAGCACTTGGGATTCAAGTCCTGAAGCAAAAAGAAGGGAAGGTAGGTAGGTAGGTAGGTAGGTAGGTAGGTAGGTAGGTAGGTAGGTAGGAAGGAAGGAAGGAAGGAAGGAAGGAAGGAAGGAAGGAAGGAAGGAAGGAAGGAAGGAAAAGAAACCAACCACAAAACCTCCTGAACAATTATTTATCCCAACATAATCATGTTACAGCATCAAGAAAGCATCAAGTTGAGTTTCTTTAGTGAAAGATGATTAATTCGTACTTGATTTGCAAGTAATCTTCTTGTTCACTACCAATGCATTTGTATTTCTAGTATTATGAAAAAAAATGTAATTGTAAATATAGTCCTCTAGATGGTTATATAGAAAAACAAAGTTGTCTTCCATTCACTGAAGCCACTAAGACATTGTTTCTAAGGTAGGTAGATATATCCAGGCCAGACATTTCCCATTAAATAAATTGTGGAAGCTAAAAGAAAAGTAACTTCACAATACGTTAGGCATGAAGTTAAAGTTAGAATAGCACAAAAATCACTCTTTTGAAACCACAGTTTTTTGTTCTATTTTACAAAATGGATGAGCTTTAGAGATAAGTACCTTGGACAAGAAACAGATTAATAGGAAAAAATGGTGTAATAACCTGAAATGGTGAGATATATGTTTGTAGCATACCAACCTGCCTGGAATTATTATAATTCTATCTTGTGACCATATCTCAGTAATTGAACAATCACAAGATAGTATTTACAAAAGACAGAACCAAGTGTCAGATAAAATCATAACACAATAATAGCCATGTTAGCCAGATCAAAATCTAATAGTAGAGCAGAAATCAATGATGTAACTATATTTATGATATTTGGAATATTTATCACATTTAAAGAAGTTTCTACGTTCCCTCTCACTGTATCAACATATGAACAAGAGTTCTGTTTTTTAAGATTCAAAAATTAAAAACTATTTTTATTATAGTTCATCTGAATTTCTGTAAAAGTTTAAAACAATATGCTAATAATTTATATATTTTTTTATAAATTCTCAATACATTTGTTTCATTAGTTTTACAACACATTACATGAGTTATGCATTCTGAGAATCCCTTATACCTAAAAATCATGATTTTAAACCTGAGCTCATTGATATCATTCATTTTAAATCTTCCTTTACTTCTGACTCAAGTTGCCCACATTTTGATTCATGTAACTTTTTCTTTCAAGAAGCGTAACTGTATTATGAATAATCCATTATATTATGTAACCATGAATAAATGCTTTGAACATTTCCCAAACAATCCTAAAGAAAAATGTCTGTTAGGAAAACAAGTCTATATTTTGTTGCTGTTTTTCAACAACAGCTGTTTGTTTCAGCAACAAAGTATTAAAACACAATTTTTCAATAATTTAATATTTTTAATCCAAACTTATTACAGTAGTGCTGGTTATAAACTAAAATAGATGTAAAAGGCAAACAAATTAGAGAGATTGACAGGAAGTGTAATGATTGCCTCTCCTTCCAATTTAAGAAAGTAAAAAACTCTTGAAACGTGGTCATTCAAAAGGAACCTTTTATTAAACAGAAGTGATAGCAACCCAGTTAAAGCAAGATCTGAATACCTTTAGGCAAGACAAGTAGGATTAAAGCAGTAGAGACCCCTCCCTTTAAGTCAGAATGCATATTTTAGCCAATACACAAGTGTGAAGATGTTTTCTTTACTAGTTTCCTTGAGAACCCTAACATACATGTATTCACACCATTGTCCTTTAAAGTGAAACAACCTACATGGCTATCATAAACATTCCTCCATGTTAAGAGGATCTCAGGGCTCTTTGGCGCCAGAATATAGGTTGTAAAATATCTGTTGACACAGGCAATGCTATTAAATCAAATCCAAGCCCCCCCCTTCTCCCATTGATAGGCAGTATCACTCTTAGGGATCTGGCATGCTACCCTCCTTAGAAAATGAAAGGGTCCACCTGTAAAAAAGAAAACAAATATAAACAAAATTTTGTGATAGTATATTAACAAGGTTTGTTAGGGTATTGGGAGTGAAATTTTCTCAGTAAGGTTGGAGCCCTAACATGATGTTTAGCAACCCATTCATTGTGGGCAGATGGTAAATGTTTCCAAGTGACTAAGTCTTGGATTTTCCCTCTGTGGGTCCTAGAGTCAAGGATTTCCTTGATTTCAAACTGTTGTTCACCTTCAATCATGATGGGAACAGATGATGTAGATGCAGGTGGTTTGAGGGATGAGATTACTTCTTGCTTGACTAAACTGATACGGAATACTAGGTGGACTTGCCTGACTGTCTTTGGAAGGAGTAGTTCAACCAATGAAATTTGGCCCTAGTTTCATCGATGGTTGTAATGATTTCAGGAATTTTGTAGGTAAGTATACTCTGTCTCCAACATGAAAAGGTTTGGGTTCCATCCTTTTCTTGTCAGCTTGAATTTTAAAAGCCTCTCTAGGTTCCTTTAAGGCTAATCTAACCACTGGCCATGTGTTTTGAAAATTATCCATCCACTCCTTAAGTGAGGGGATGGTGGGTTCTTCTGTAGGTAGTTCAGGCATGGGACTGAAATCCTGGCCTGTCACTACTCTAAAAGGGGTAAAACCAGTGCTTGAATGTACAGCATTATTAAATGCAACTTCAGCAAAAGGCAAAAGTTATCCTGTTGAAAATTAATAAAACATCTTAGATATTGTTCTAGCACCGAGATTAAAATTTCAGAATTTCCATTAGTAGACGGGTGGTGGGAGGAGCTCAACTCCTGGCCAGTACCAAGTAAGTCCAAAAATGTCCTCCAAAATTTGGAGGTGAATTGAACCCCTGTCGGAGATGATCCTTTGTGGAGCTCCATGAAGTCGATAAATGTGTATTAGGAATAATTTGGCTAAACTTTTAGCAGTTGGGATCTTTTGGCAAGGTATAAAATGTGCCTGTTTTGAAAACAGGTCTGTCACGACCCAAATAACAGTATTTCCCTCACTATTTGGCAATTCTACGATGAAATCCATAGCAATCTCTCTCTATAGCACTGAAGGCTCAGCTACCTTCTGCAATAGACCTGGGGTTTTCCCCTGACGACTTTTTGCTGCTGCACAAATGGGGCAGCTAGCTATGTCCTTTTTTAGTGATGGCCACCAAAATTGTCTTTTAATCAGGTGTAAAGTTTTCACAAACCCAAAATGTTCAGCTAATTTGGAGTCTTGGCACCTTACCATTAAGCATAGTCTTTGGCTGGCTGGAACATACAACTTCCCTCCCACCCAAGCCAAGTCTTCTTTCATCAGACAGCTGGATTTATGGTTCAAAAACCATTCATTGGTGGCCAATGCTTGTTTAAAAGTTTGGGTGGTGTCATTGTCCGTCAATGTTTCTTGTTTTGCCTGGGATCTGGTGATTACTTTAGTGGCTAGTTGATTGTTTTGTACTATGGGTTGATTACGTCTGACTTCGCACTATTGTATTGTGGTTTTCTGGATTGCGCATCTGCCAGAAAGTTTTTCCCCCCCAGGAGGTATTTTAGAGTAAAATCAAACTGTTTAAAGTACTGAGCCCATCATACTTGTTTTGGGGAGAGTTTCCTTGGGGTCTTTAGGGCTTCTAGATTTTTATGATCAGTCCAGACTTCAAAAGGGGTCTTACTGCCTTCTAAGAAGTGTCTCCAGGTTAACAATGTCCAACAAATTGCATAAGCCTCTTTCTCCCAAATGGCCCACCTTTGCTCAGTCTCATTCAACTTTTTGGATGTGTAAGTGCATGGTTGTAATTGGTCTTGCTCATTTTTCTGAAGCAGGACCGCTCCTATTGCCACATCACTGGCATCTGCTTGTATGACAAATGGTTTCTCTGTGTCTGGGTGTTTTAGAATTGGTTCTGCTGAGAACAGCTGTTTAAGTTTTTCAAATGCCACCTTCCATAGTCCAGTTCAACGGCTGCTTCAGTTTAGGGTTGCCCTCCCCCTTCGTTTTTAAGAGCTTGGTGATGGGGAGGGCAATTTGAGTGAAAGCAGGATAAACTGGGTGTAAAACTTGGCAAAACCCAGGAAGCTTTGTAACTGTTTACGTGTGCATGGAAGTTTCCAATTAAGTATAGCCTGCACTTTTAGAGGATCCATTTCTATCCCCTGGTGTGAAATGTGGTACCCCAAATAGTCAATCTTCTCTTGGTGGAATTCACATTTAGAAAGTTTAGCATAAAGTTTGGCAGAACTGAGTTTAAAATCTCCCTGACTAGTTTTACATGTTCTGCTTTGGTCTCGGTATAGATTAAAATGTCGTCCAAGTAGACCAGGACCCCCTTATACAAATGCTGATGTAGCACTTCATTTATTAACTGCATAAACACTGCACTAACCCAAAGGGGAGCACCTTGAATTGCTAGCACCCAAGGGGGGTATTAAATGCCGTTTTCCACTTGTCCCCCTCCTTAATTCTGACACAGTAGTAAGCCTCCCCTAAATTCAACTTTGAAAATTTTTTCCCTTTAGCAAACTGTGATAGCATATCTTTCATAAGGGGGAGGAGGTACATGTTCTCCACACTGATCACATTCAGGGTACAAAAATCAACACAGAGACGTTTTGAGCCATCTTTTTTCTCTCTAAATAGCACTGAAGCTGTGATTTTTGGTCGGGCTGGCTCGATGAAACCCCTCTGGTTCTCTCATCCCAGCTATCTTTCTTCCCAATGCCAATTTACCAGCGGGGATTTTCAGGATTCTCCAGGGTTACCTCATCCTCTCCGATGGGGCATACGAAACAGGCATCTGACTGGGTGGCAGTTGATGTCTCCCCCCACATTCAGCTTCTCTCAGTTCTCTGCTTTGTTCAGACATAGTTTGCAAGGTCCCCTCAGTAGAGCAAAGATTGCTTCTCTGGGTTGACCGTTTTGCAGATCTTGCTTTCTATAATGATTGCCTCTCCTTCCAACTTAAGAAAGTAAAAACTCCTGAAATGTAGTCGTTCAAAAGGAACCTTTTATTAAGCAGACGTGATAGCAACCCAGTTAAAGCAAGATCTGAATACCCTTAGGCAAGACAAGTAGGATTAAAGCAATAGAGACCCCTCCCTTTAAGTCAGAATGCAGATTTTAGCCAATACACACATGTTGGCTAAATGTTTTCTTTACTAGTTTCCCTGAGAACCCTAACAAACATGTATTCACACCGTTATCCTTTAAAGTGAAACAACCCACATGGCTACCATAAACATTCCTCCACGTTAGGAGGATCTCAGGGTTCTTTGGCGCCAGGATATAGGTTGTAAAGTATCTGTTGACACAGGCAATGCTATTAAATCGAATCCAAGTCTCCCCCTTCTCCCAATTGATTGGCAGTATCACTCTTATGGATCTGACAAGAAGATCTTGAAATTGAAAGATTTATATGAACTGATAGAAAACTAGAACAAAAGCTTTTCTTTTTTTCTCTTTTCCTTAGCCAACAAATAATGGAAGTTTTGGCACTTAACTTAACAATTCTTACATTTTTAAAATAATAAAGTATACTTATATGTAATTGAATATTGGGTCATCCTTTAGATAAACCGAATGACTATGACAGGCAAAAAAGCAGTGGGAGGGAGAGTGGCTTTTCTTTTTTTTTCTTTTCTTTTTTTGTAAACAAGTTTTATTATAATTTTTCTTTCATCACATATATTTTATGAACAGAGTGTTGACCGGGTCACATCTTGTACATCTTATATATATTAATCATTATAATCTATTCCAATCTTCCCATTTTTTCCATATTCATTTCTTTTATATAATTCTTTATCACAAATTAATCATTTTTACCATATCTTGTTATTTCAGCTTCTACCATATTATTCTTTTTTCCCATTTTATATGTTTCCAACTTCAGCCATAATGTTCTTTTTTCATGCTTCTTTATCTTATCTTAATTTTTTCTTTATACATAATACGTAAACAGTATCACTATCCACCCTTAATACCTAATCTCTTACAATAACATCAATTAATTATCTTATTTTTCCATTACAGAATATATTTCTCAAAATCCCCATCCCACTTTTTAACATTTCAACTTTTGTCTCTTAATCTAAATTGTCTTCAAAATTAAACCAAATTGCCATTTCACATTTCATCTGCTATTGTTTTACTGTAAGCAATATACATCATATTCAAATCTTACTTTAAAACCCTTTAATTTAGTTGACCACCCACAATTAATAATATTAATACAGTTCCCTTAAATCTACTAGTATGTACCTTATTTCCCTTCCTCCTTTCCATTAATCTTCCTTTCTTTAACCATTTTCTCTTGATCTCTCCAAAATTCCACTTCTTTTCTCCTTTTATCCCATTCTCTTAACTTCTTTTTCTTTTTCTTTTTATATTTATTATATCTTTTCTTCCAAATCCTTTTTCTCACTTTTAGATATATTATTCAAGTAGTTCTCCTAATCTCTTTCCACTATCTCCCTCTTTATCCTTTGATTGATTCTTTTTTGGGGGGATGTTCCTCCCATCCACTCTTTTTTCTGTCATTGTAAATCCCAGTGAAATCATCTAACTGCTTTTTGCATTCAATTCCTTTTCCTTCAATATTATTTTCTTGCTCTTCATTTATGCTCTCTTTTACCAGCCTATTTCCTGTTCTGTGTGTTCCAGCAAAATTTCTGACTTTAAGGATTCACACATATTTTTAAACATTTCAATTAATTCATCACACATCCAGGACTCCATATTGCCAATTTAAAAAATCGTTAACACTTTTGAATTATGTCACATTTAATTAAAATTTATAATCCATATAGTCTCTTTTTGTTTTCAAATAATGTTCAATTCTAGTATTTATCAAGTCCATTCCAAGTTAAAGATTTGTTATCTTCCACAGCCATTGAGAATCAAAGCCAAGCAATGTAGAAAGACAAATACTTCTTAAAAGTTCCCCCAGTTTCCAAATTATCTTTTAGTAGTCAAGGTCACAGCTGTACTTTCTCTTCTATCTTCCAACAAATATTGTAGTATTCTCTTTCTGCCAGCAGATGTCTCTCTCAAATCCACAATATTCTCAAACAACTAAATGTCAAAGCTGTCAAAAATATTTTAAATCCACATAAAAAATACTTTTCCTCGGATTCTTTTCTTTTATTATTTTTAGTTTCTCCAAATCCAATTATAGATACAAAAATTTTCTTGGGCTTTAGTATTCTACCCTACTCTTTGTTCTTCTCCCTCCATAGAATTTCCCAAGTGCCAATTAGCCACTCATTTCAGCTCCAGGACACCTTGTTCCAATTCGAAATTTTCTTTTACCTGTGGATTGGCCAATCACTCACCCAGTATCAGCAGTCTGTTCAAACACCACTCCTGTACAAAAACTTAGTACAAAAGCTGTTGCCCCAGCTTCAGAGCAGTCATTTTACAATGGCCACCAACCATGCCACCAGTCCGAAGTGCTGCCTCCGACCATTCGAGGAACTTGCCTGTTCCTCTTAGTCATCTGACATGCCTCTCCTTCTTCACCATCCCTACAGGACGGTTCCAGTCCAAAGACCCCCCCAGCGCTGGTTTGTCCAGCTGGATTTTCACGGAGTTCATCAAAGCCTGCTATTTTTCCAACAGGCCTCGCCACGACGCTTCCAGTTTCCCCAGAGTGACTTTTCTTGTGGGAAGCTGACAAGAAGTGTCAGAAACCACAATCACATGACTGCAGCTGATTGCAGCTGATCAAAGCAGTGCCTCACAACTTTGCCAATACAACTGGTGTATTTGAAGATGCTTGAAATTTTAATCTCATGGGAGCAATGAGTCCGGGATTTTGGATGCATTATTTTAGTTAGCCCATTTGAGGAACTTTTATTCAAAAACTTTTTGCCCTACTATGCACCATTTCACCCAATTAAAGATTTCAAGCAGACAAACAAACAGGACAGTTTTAGCAGTATATGGAATATATATTTGCATAAATTCTTTTTCTTTTTCAATTTCTTCTTTTGCTTGCTTTTTTGCTGTTTTTTAAAAATGATAAATAAGTAAAAATTTAAATTGAAGCAATATTGCAATCTTCAATTAAACTGAACATTAGTGATATTAGAAAAAAAATGAAAAAATGGCTCTTTGTATCAAGCCCTAATCTTTAATTCTTTATGAAATTGTCATCTATTTTCACACATAAATTGTTTCTTTTAAACTTACAGTATTTATTTTTTATGCTTGTAAACTGTATGGAGGTAAAATTCTGTGTTCAATAGAATGAAATAGTTTCCTTCCTTTCAGCACAAAAAGTTCACATTCGACATTTTACCTGCCAATTATCAAATCTATTTCAAGCTTCTCCCATTGTCAAGTGCCAGAGAAGTCTTAGGTGGTTTTTACCATTTTACTCTTCACCACTACATATCTACCCCTCTTTCCTACAAAGTCTATTTCCTTTCAAACAATAACACCTATTCTCAGCTTTTTATCAATAGAACAATACAATCTGTTTTGTTGGGAACTCACTGAATTCACTGAAACCTGAAAAGTCAGCATGATGCTATTTATTTATTTATTTATTGTTAAATTTGTATACCGCCCTTCTCCCTGAGAAATCAGGGCGGTGAACAGCCAAGTAAAAACATAAACTACAAACATTAAAATACAATTAATATATATATATATAAATTTGGCCCCATGATTAAAAACAATAACAAACAATTAAAAACATTTTTAAAAATGTTAGGCCAGCCCGGCTTGCTGGAAAAAGAAGATTTTAAGGGCACGGCGGAAGGCACCGAGGTCTTGGATTCTCCTTATCTCTGGGGGCAGCTGATTCCAGAGAGTAGGTGCCCCCACAGAGAAGGCCCTCCCCCTGGGGGTCACCAGCCTACATTGTTTGGCTGATGGCACCCCGAGGAGGCCCTCTCTGTGGGAGCGCACAGGTCGATGGGAGGCCATCGGTAGCAGCAGGCGGTCTCAAAGATAACTAGGTCCTATGCCATGGAGCGCTTTAAAGGTGATAACCAACACCTTGAAGTGCACCCGGAAGACCACTGGGAGCCAGTGCAGCTCACAGAGGAGAGGTGTTGTATGGGAGCACCATGCGGCTCCTGTGACTACCCGCGCGGCTGCACTCTGGACCAGTTGGAGCCTCCGGGTGCTCTTCAAGGGGAGCCCCATGTAGAGAGCATTGCAGTAGTCCAGGCGAGAGGTGACAAGGGCATGAGTGACTGTGCACAGGGAATCCCGATCAAGAAAGGGCCGCAACTGGCGAATCAGGCGAACCTGACAGAAGGTCCCCCTGGCTACAGCTGTCAGATGTTCCTCCAAGGACAGCTGTGTATCCAGGAGGACTCCCAGATTGCACGCCCTCTCCACGGGGGCCAAAGACTCGCCCCCGATAGTCCCCATCCAGATCCGCACAGCCTCCAGGCACTGGGACATCACTTCAAGGGCATCGTTGGGGTGGCTATGACTAAAGGCAGGTTCAGCACAAGCAAATATGTGATTACAAACAATTAGAAGCAATGTTCTCAATTATAAATTGAGAATGCTCATGAATGAAAATATTTTTATTATGCTTATGGAAATCTAGTTTTGTGAGAAAAAATATATGGAAATGGATCAATGGTGTTAGGCATGAATGGAAGATGAATACAGGTGAAACTCAAAAAATTAGAATATCGTGCAAAAGTTCATTTATTTCAGTAATGCAACTTAAAAGGTGAAACTAATATATGAGATAGACTCATTACATACAAAGCGAGATAGTTCAAGCCTTGATTTGTCATAATTTTAATGATTATGGCTTACAGTTCATGAAAACCCCAAATTCACAATCTCAGAAAATTAGAATATTACATGAAATCAATAAAACAAGGATTGTACATAGAACAATATCGGACCTCTGAAAAGTATAAGCATGCATATGTACTCAGTACTTGGTTTGGGCCTCTTTTGCATCAATTACTGCCTCAATGTGGCGTGGCATTGATGCTATCAGCCTGTGGCACTGCTGTGGTGTTATGGAAGACCAGGATGCTTCAATAGCGGCCTTCAGCTCTTCTGCATTGTTCGGTCTCATGTCTCTCATCTTTCTCTTGGCAATGCCCCATAGATTCTCTATGGGGTTCAAGTCAGGTGAGTTTGCTGGTCAATCAAGCACAGTAATCTCATGGTCATTGAACCAGGTTTTGGTACTTTTGGCAGTGTGGGCAGGTGCCAAGTCCTGCTGGAAAATGAAGTCAGTATCCCCATAAAGCTCGTCTGCGGAAGGAAGCATGAAGTGCTCCAAAATCTCCTGGTAGATGGTTGCGTTGACCCTGGACTTAATGAAGCACAGTGGACGAACACCAGCAGATGACATGGCTCCCCAAATCAACACAGACTGGAAACTTCACACTGGACTTCAAGCATCTTGCAGTGTGTACCTCTCCATTCTTCCTCCAGACTCTGGGTCCTTGGTTTCCAAATGACATGCAAAAGTTGCTCTCATCACAAAAGAGGACTTTGGACCACTGAGCAACAGACCAGTTCTTTTTTTCTTTAGCCCAAGTAAGATGCTTCTGACATTGTTTGTTGTTCAGGAGCGGCTTGACAAGAGGAATACGACATTTGAAGCCCATGTCCAGGATCCGTCTGTGTGTGGTGGCTCTTGATGCACTGAGTGGCCTCAGTCCACTCCTTGTGAAAGTCCCCAACACTTTTGAATGGCCTTTTCCTAACAATCCTCTCCAGCCTGCGGTCATCCCTGCTGCTTGTGCACCTTTTTCTTCCACACTTTACCCTTCCACATAACTTTCTATTAATGTGCTTTGATACAGCACTTTGGGAACATCCAACTTCTTTTGCAATTACCTTTTGAGGCTTTCCCACCTTATGGAGGATATCAATGATGGTTTTCTGCACAACTGTCAGGTCAGCAGTCTTTCCCATGATTGTGATTCCTACTGAACCAGACTGAGAGACCATTTAAAGGCTCAGGAACCCTTTGCAGGTGTTATGGCTTAATTAGCTGATTAGAGTGGGACACTTTGAGCCTAGAATATTGAACTTTTTCACAATATTCTAATTTTCTGAGATTGTGAATTTGGGGTTTTCATGAGCTGTAAGCCATAATCATCAAAAGTATGACAAATCAAGGCTTGAACTATCTCGCTTTGCATGTAATGAGTCTATCTCATATATTAGTTTCACTCTTTAAGTTGCATTACTGAAATAAATGAACTTTTGCACAATATTCTAGTTTTTCGAGTTTCACCTGTATATAATATCCAAGAGTTAATAATAGATCTAAATAATGACTGCCTTAATTTTTCTTCTTACTCCCTCCCCCTTTTCTCTCTCTTTCCCCCACTCTCTCTGTGTATGTGTATATGTTTATGCACATGCATGTATGCTTTCATATATACATACACTCAGGGGTGGGTTCTACTTACCTTTATTACTGGTTCGCAATGGGGCAGAATACGCAGAAGCATTCTGATGAAGTCGGGGTCGGTGAGCAGAGTCTCCCGCTGGTTTTACTACCGGTTCTATAGAACCGGTGCGAACTGGGGGCAATCCACCACTGCATACACTATACAGGATGTGTATGTACAGATATGCAAGGATGCACAAATCACTCCAATAAAATAAATTACTACAGTGCAGCAGTCATTACTGCCATTGTATTTGTTGTCTCTATATTTATGATGGTGAAAAATATTTACTATAATCTTTTACCGGCATTTTCTGGCCCCTGAAGTAGAAAACAGATAGCCAGTAATGAATGTAGTTTGTCATTACGTATAAATAGTGTCTCTGACTTCATTGACATTTACATTACATGATGAAAAACAAGGAGAAAAGCTCTCAGGCAGAGGAGGCTATAAATTTAAGTGAAGTCATTAAAAACTGCATTTCGATTTTAGAGACAATCCATAAAATCTTAACAATGCAATTTCATATGTCAGATGTAGAAGTTTCCTGAAAGAATTATATTGATATTTAGTTTTTCCAGCTAAAACTAAGAATGAAACTGGCTCATAATTCAATGAAAAGAGGGAGTTTAGAAATAAATAGCCTGCCCTCAGGCTTTCAGAATCTTACTTCCTCCATATGTATAATAACTTTAGGAAACCTCTACCCAGTCATCCAGCAGACTTCAAACACTGCCGTAAGACAGAAACAGAATGATTTACAGATGTGCCAGACAAATCCACATTCATTTATCCTTCATAAAAGGCTTGAGAATTTCTCATTAAAGTTCATTTACAAATTTTGGTTTACTCTAAGGGCAAAAAACTCCTACCCTTGAAGGAAAAAATTATTGAAATGAAAAATGGCGAAATGGGAAATACTCACTTGTTATTTATTTCACTTTGGATTGAACTATATATGACCCTGAAAAGCATACAATTTACACTATGCTTATTACAGGTAGTCCCCAATTTACAACCATTTGTTTAGTGACCATTCAAAGTTACAACGGTACCTTCCAACTCTATTATTGTGTTAAAAGCACACTAATTCAAGAAGATTTGGGAACCTTGGGTGATATGGGCTACTATTGGAGATAATTTTGATCCTATTATATAGAAAACATGTATGTTTGATATTATAAAAGTGCATACATAAATGCTTCCAAATCCATTCCAGTACTTTCAGTAATATGAATAAAAAATGATTGTTTTTATTTAGTGAATAATTTATTTTCTGCAATGAAGTACAGAATCCAACTTAGGTTGTTTTTCAAAGTTTTGAATTTCTTAACACTGATTGGAGCCTTTCAAATATCATTATTTTGTGACATGACTTAATGTGATTAAATCAATTTTTCAAGCATAGTGGATTTAACTGAAAAATGAAAATTGTGGAATTTCAGAGAGATATAAATAGCAGTTTTTAATCTTTGATTTTTTTTTTGGCAATATGCATTAACAAAACTCATAGTTAATGTAACAATTTAATAACAATTTATTAAATTTATATACAGTACTGTATGCCACCAATTCTCAGCAACATTGGGTGTTTTACAAATTGTTAAAAGCATTTAAGACCAAAGAGAGAGCAGCAAAGAAAGCAACAAAGAAGGCACACTTCCTGTGTGCTGACAAATGACATTTTTTAAACAAAGGTACTTGGAATGCATCCCGTCAGCTCAATCAAAACAAATATTTCACAAAGGTTAGTGTAGATTAGAAAGATATCAAAAATGAAACTGGATTCTCTCTACTTGCCACTTCGTGAAGTATCACAAATTTTCCAACACTTTTTTTCATCCTTGAGAAATATATTAGAAATATAAACAGTGTTAATTCTTTGTATGCTACATCTACAGGTAGTTCTTAATTTATGATCACAACTGTGATGGGAATTTCAGTTGCTAAGTGATGTGGCTGAAGAGAAGTCATCATGTGACTGAATTCAATTTTATGATCATTTTTACCATGCTTGTTAAGAGAATCCAGCTTTTCTAATTTACATTGCTTGCCAGATATGGGTATTGGGTATTTTGTGATTAGTCACACCATGGTAGCCACAGGTTAGCATGACATGTTTGCACAATTTCAGCTGATACAATGATATAAAAAGTTTGGTAACTCCTCTTTTTACAAAAATATCACTAGACACTTTAAAGAACTTGTTTTATTGCATTTCTAAATGCTGACAAAACCTAGAGTTATTATTACAAATAAAATAAAATAAAAATATATAGTACAATATAATAGTTTGTGTGTATACATATATATATCTGTCTGTTTGTGTGTACATATGTATATGTATATATATATATATATATATATATATATATATATATATATATTTATGTAAGTTTTCACGGGTATGTATGTGTGTATAGCTAATATTTCGGGTTTCTTCCCGTGTAATTGTGGATATATCCCTAAAAGGGTAGAAGCGACGTTTCGGCAGAATCCCATCTGCCATCATCAGGCTTATGCCAGTAGTCATTTTGCACTAACTGACGTTGGAATTTCAAATCTGGTGCTGGTATTCTGGGATGGCTCCACCTTTTCATTCTGATTGGTTGGGAGTCCCAGTATGTGTTTATTGGCTTGGCTTCGGGTGTATGGTCGGTTTTTCTCCACTAGGTGGCAGGGCTTTATCTTTGTGGCTGGTTTGAATATGATTTGGTTGGGATTTTCTTGTGCAATGTTTGGTCCATGTTCCACGTATGGTGTCAAGATTCGTCTATCTATGAGAGCAGGTTTCCAAATAGTAGGCAGACGTGAAGTGTCATCCCGTTTATTCATGCAATATGGAATGAGTGTGCGCATCGAGGAACACAAAAACTCAATACAAAAGCAAGAACACACATCATCATTAGTTCAACATATAAATACAACAGGACACAACATTAATTTTAATAAAACAAAAACAGTTGCAAAAATAGAACATCTCAATGGCAGGATAATCAGAGAAGCAATAGAAATGGAAAAAAGACCATATTGCATGAATAAACGGGATGACACTTCACGTCTGCCTACTATTTGGAAACCTGCTCTCATAGATAGACGAATCTTGACACCATATGTGGAACATGGACCAAACATTGCACAAAAAAATCCCAACCAAATCATATTCAAACCAGCCACAAAGATAAAGCCCTGCCACCTAGTGGAGAAAAACCGACCATACACCCGAAGCCAAGCCAATAAACACATACTGGGACTCCCAACCAATCAGAATGAAAAGGTGGAGCCATCCCAGAATACCAGCACCAGATTTGAAATTCCAACATCAGTTAGTGCAAAATGACTACTGGCATAAGCCTGATGATGGCAGATGGGATTCTGCCGAAACGTCGCTTCTACCCTTTTAGGGATATATCCACAATTACACGGGAAGAAACCCGAAATATTAACTATACACACACACACACACATATATATATATATATAAATATATATATATGGTCGATATGGTCGATATATATATGGTCTTTTAAGTAACAGCTTAAATCAATTTGCATGTTACTTAAAAGACCATTTTCAATTCTGTTTTCATCTTAGTGTTCTTTTATATTTTGCTGTTCATTGACCAAATAAATATTATTGATTGATTGATTACTGTGTTGTATTGTTTGTTTTTAATATATGGATGATATATTTGATGTGCCATTTTAAAATCCAATAAACAAATAAATAATAAATAAATCTAAACAGTTCTAGTAAATACATAACAACAAAAGGGATCTTTTATTCATTTTTAATGCTTCATAACTTCACTGTAATGGTCTGTCCGCATCTCCATTATTGTGTTCTTTTCTCTGACTGCTGCTTAAAAATATGATATCTTAATTGTACAATTAGCATATCTCCCTCATCATTAATCTGTCACTTTATCCCTTTTCCACAGCACTCATGGCAAGAATGAAGATTGGGGGTATAGATCAATTTATAGAACATAAGAAATGTTTGGAAGATTGAGTGAGGAAAGAGTGCATCAAAAAGATCTCAATAGGAAAAAGAGACATTATTATCAGCTTTTAAGTAAAGTAGATTTCATTGTTTATTCTGTTTCCCAAAAATCAATAAACAGTCATTGATGATTGCTAATTGCAAGCAGAGTAAGTTAATATCTGGTATGAATCAAAAGATACAATTTTGCAAGTAAAAATAAAACACATCCTTTTTAGGGGAAAATATTGGGGACATATCAGCTCTTCTTCCTTTCCAATTTTCAACTGTTTGTGCAGACATTATGTCTTTGTTCCATAAATACTGCTAAGTCAAGAGAGAAACCAAAGGAATATATTCATCACAATGAACTATGAGTACCATGTAGCACCAAGATAATATTTAATTCAGAGAAGTTTTAAGTTTGTCAAAAAAAAGTGTGACCACTGAGTCAAACGTCTCTTTGTAGTCAATGCAAGCCATGCATAGAGACATGGTGTACTCGTTGTGCCTTTCAATGACTTGCTGAACAACCTGCCTGCTCCTTAGTCTGTGCATCATTTAATGTTCTCAATGTTCTTTTTGTTATTATCTTGATGAAAACCTTGCAGGTAACTGAAAGAAGGCTTATTCGGCAATAGTTCTTTAAATCATCTTGGGCCCCTTTCCTGTCCATAAGAATCACTTCAGCATTTTTCCATGCATCCGGTATTTTTTATTCTCTAGGGCAGGGCTGTCAAAGTCCCAGCCCATGGGCCGGATGCGTCACATGCTGGCCACACCCACACCCGGTTTAGCAAAGGGGAAAAAAATCCTGATATGTCACAGGACGCCACTGTGATGATGTGAGTTTCACACCCCAGCTCTAGGGTAATTTGAATATAGTTTTGCTAGTATCTTGTGTAAACTATGATTACCAGCTTTCATCATTTCAACCATAACACAGTCATTTCCTGTAGGTTTGCCATTTTTCATTTTTCTTGTTCTCAGCTGCATAAATCTGTTTTTATTTATACATTTGCATTTTCTTGTTCAGGAAACTGTGAAACAAACAATACAGTCCTTATTTATCTCCCTAAAACTGATTTTCAAAATTGTTGGCTGTTTGGCAATTCTATTAGAGATGGTAGTTTCTTTCAGTGTTATCACATTTCATCCAATAATCCTTAGATATTGTCACTTTTTTTTGCTAAAGGAATTGGGTATAATACCATTAATGTATTAATTTCAAAAACATTCCCTAAATTTTTTCCAGAGGCAGATTTTAATGGAGTTTGCACCAATAAAAAGTTGGTATATATATGGTAAATATATATATATATATATATATTTATGAAGCTCCAATTTTCTTTAATACTTTTTTACACTATCTCTTTTATATTTTCTTCTACTTCAAGAATTATTATTTTGAAATAAGTAAAATGTCATAAAGCACTTTCTCTTACACATTATTCATTAATGAAATGTATTGTATCCAATATCACTCCTCTTATTTTTCTCAAGGCAACAAGCCCTGAAGTTAATTGAGCTGAAGAGAATGACTGGCCCAAAGTCAGTCACTGATTATCCATGACTAAGGGTGGACACAAATTAAAAATTATAATCCCAATATTTAGGAAGTATCATGTTAAGCTAAATAAGGAGAATTGTATCATTTGATAAAGATATATTAGTTTGGGGAATATAATCAATTTTAAGGATTAAATTTTCTTTAAAAGTTATGTTTAACAGGTGCCATAATTTAAGATGACATTTAATTTTATACTTAATAAATTATAATTTAATATACACACTTAGGAAATACTTTTGGAAATTAAAATTCCAAGACACTTTGTACACAATTGTGCCCCACTGTTTCACTAGGAACTAGCAGGGAGGGCATGCTCCAGGTCCCTTCCATCAAACAATGTCTTCTTGTTGAAATCTTGACCTGCATGGTTGTGTCTAACCTAAAGCATCTCCCCACCCACCCCAGAGATCAGATGGTCCTGAACTTCTTGGTATTTCATAAGGTACTGAATACTGGGCTGTTCCCCAGGCATTTGGGCCAAGAAGTTAGATGAGTCATGTTGATGATATAGTTCTTCTGGGGTCATCCTTTGAACTAGATTATCATGAATTATATATTTTTATGATGGTTACATTTCTGCATGCCATACAGAGCCACAGCTATGAGATGAGCAACTCTATAAATAACATTAAATAAATAGCAATAGCTCATGGATTTATTGTATATACCGCTTCATAGTGCTTTACAGTCCTCTCTAAGCGGTTTAAAGAGTCAGCATATCGCCCCAACAATTTGGATCCTCATTTTGCCGGCCTCAGAAGGATGGAAGGTGGTGTATACTATCCAGATCGTAGGATTGAAGAACTGAGGCAGCTTGTGCTCTGAAGGTTACATTTAATCTCTAATCAACATTCTCATCAGGAAAAAATGCAACAACAGAATCTGCTTGACAGCCCTTTTATAGCGGCTGTCAAATGGCTAACCAATCGTTAAAGAGAACGTTACTTCTATTCCCTCTAGGGAGCAGGCTCTTGGAGCAGGCTCAGTACATTACACCCCTTCCCACCTTGACCACGTATGCGTAGTCCTGGAGGTACGCTGATTGGCACCTGATTCAGTCTGAACAGCGTGGGCCGCACTTTGCAATGGCTGGGCCTGGAGCGGCTCTTCTGCCCTATCGACCTCCTCAGCAACCCCGTCGCTGGTTCGAGCAGGACTTCCCATGCTGCGGCAGGTAGGCCCCCGGTTTCTGCTCTTTCCATGCAATCGCATTCGGTTCCGGGCGTGCTGGTTGAATCCTCTCTTTCCACTTCCTGCACCGCTTCATTGTCATCTTGTTGTTGCATTGAGGTACCCCAACGGGCCCTCAGTTGGTCCTTGTGGCGGCGCCATACTCGCCCCTAGCCCAGATCCACCCTATAAGAATGGGGTCCCATCACATCCGCCACCTTTTGCGGTAGCCATAAGGGCTGCCCCCCCCATAGTTTCTGGCATAAACAGTGTCCCTGACCTGGAATTCCTTAGTTGAGCTGGTGTAATCTAACAGTTTGCTCAGGGCATACTGGAGGTGAAGCTGGTCTAGTGTGGTCTGTAACTGCTGGCCCATTAGTAGCTCGGCTGGACTTTTGTTTGTGACCTGGCATGGGATGGTGTGTTGCACCAACAAATAATCAGCTACCCATTCTGTCCAGTCCCTAGGGCTCATCCTTCCGAACGCCTCTTTGGCCGATCTCTCTGCCCTTTCCGCAAATCCATTGCTAGCCAGATGGAAAGGCGAGATCAGGCCTTTTGGAGGCACTTCAGAGGTGGCCGTAAGAGCCTTGCGGAAGGTTTTTGTTTCAAATCTTTACAGAATGTATTTGCCTTAAAGATTTATTTATTTCCTTATTTATTTCCTTCCTACTCGAAGTGGGTAGAGGTTGTTCTAATGCACTCCACCACTTCGGACATGGCCATAAGAGCCCTGCGGAAGGTTTTTGCAACACATGACCTCTTAGTGTCGGATAATGGGCCCCAATTGACAGCCACCGCCTTTGAAGTGTTCCTAGCAGGGTTCCTAGAAGTGTTCCTAGCAACTGCTAGGAACACTTCAAAGGCGGTGGCTGTCAATTGGGGCCCATTATCCGACAATAAGAGATCATGTGTTGCAAAAACCTTCCACAGGGCTCTTATGGCCACCTCCGAAGTGGTGGAGTGCATTAGAACAACCTCTACCCACTTTGAGTAGGAAGAAAATAAATAAGGAAATAAATAAATCTTTAAGGCAAATACATTCTGTAAAGATTTGGAACTATGTTGATAGGCAAAGCTTCAGTGTTTCTTTTAAATTATTATTATTTTACTTTTTAAACTGCTACCATCTCATATATTAATACTTTCATTGTGATGAAAGAGAAATTCTTATTTTGATTAGGCCACACCAGAATAGTGTCATTTGCAAAGGCCTTAAGAAGCTGTTTGCCTATGGGACTATTATTCCATCAATGATTGAGTTATTCTGTATATTCAACTTCTTTTCAAATCTTTCTTTCAAGTTTTTTATTTTTTTACAAACATATCAATGTATGAACAGTGTGGCATCTGAGTATCTTACATTTTAATACAAATAAAATAATATTCATAATATTTACTACATTTGACAAGCTTATATAATTTTGGTATTAGTACACATATTTATGTTAAGTTATAATCTTTCATTATTTAATTATTCAATATTTCAATATGTTATTTTTATTCTAATCACCATATTCTGAGTGTCATTCCTTTTACTACAAATAAAATATTATTAATCATATTTATTACATTTTAGCAAGCTTATATGGTTCTAATAATAATACACATATTTATGTTAAGTTATAATCTTCCATTATTTAATTATTCAATATTTCAATATATTATTTTTATGCCAGTCACCACATTATTCAAGCATACTTGATAATACCATCATTCAAATTCTGATTTCCCCTCTTGGTATTACTTATTATATAAAATGTATATTCCATTAATTCCCCTATCTCTAGTTTGCATCCCTATTCTAACTTTTAATTATGCCCCTATTATATTTACTCATGCGCTGGTCACCTCACGGATTGACTACTGCAACGCTCTCTACATGGGGCTGCCCTTGAGGACCACTCGGAGGCTTCAGCTGGTGCAAAATGCAGCCGCACGGGTTGTGATGGGAGAATCCTGATATTCCCATGTTACACCCCTCCTGCGCGGTTTGCATTGGCTACCGGTTGCCCTCTGGGTGAGATTCAAGGTGCTGGTGTTGACCTATAAAGCCCTACATGGCTTAGGATCAGGATATTTGGCAGACCACCTACAGCCAGCAACAACATCCCATCGCCCGGTTCGCGCCCATAGAGAGGGCTTACTCAGGGTGCCGTCGGCTAGACAGTGGCGGCTGGCGGCTCCCAGGAGTAGAGCCTTCTCAGTTGGGGTGCCCACCCTCTGGAATCAACTCCCCTTGGAGCTCCGACTAGCGCCCGACCTTCGCACCTTCCGCCGGGAATTAAAAACCTGGCTTTTCAAATCCCTTGAACTGGTCTGATGATGGGGTTTTAAGGGTTTTAATGGGTTAATTTTAAATTTTTTAGATTTTAGTCTTTATTTTTATTGTGGCTTGTGTTTTATTGTTGTGAGACGCCCTGAGTCCATTGTGAGATAGGGCGGCATATAAGCCGAATAAAATAAATTTAAAAATATTCCCTTTCTATCTATTGTCTCTTGCCCGCTTTAAAGCTTTAATTATTCTTTTCTTAGCTTGCCTCCCATATTCCTCTCTTCGATCTTTGTCTCTATCTTGACCAATCATTTTAAACATTTCTCCCTTTTCTGCCCTATTCCATTGTCTAATTTTCAAAATATCTACTCTTGCCCCTTTCTCTCTTCCAAAAAGATCTTCCTGCAACTCCAGTTCTTTTTTTAATTCCCTTAAAATACTCTCCCCTCAGTTTATTTCATCAGTCATTGTTGTTTTTGCAGTTATCTCCTTCTTGTCATCTCATTTTATTTGTTGGTTTTTCCTTTCTGTTTTTTCATTTACTCTTTCAGCTTGCTCCTTCTCTTCCTGGCTTCTTGATCACTCCTTGTCCTTTGTATCAGTGGTGGTATTCAGCTGGTTCTATCCAGTTCGGGTAAACCGGTAGTGGCAGCTGCGGGAGGTTCTGCCCACCCGCCCGGATATCATTACATCCCATTTTTGATGCTCTGTGCATGCGAAGAAGGTCTTGTGCATGCGTGGGGGTGGCATGTGTGAGCAAATTGAGTGCACGCACGCGTGCCACATTTGTGAACCAGTAGTGAAGGTAAGTGAATACCACCCCTGCTTTGTATCATGTTTTCCACCTCTCAATCTACACTCTGCATTTTATTCATAATCTCCTTGTAGCTTCTTATCAAAGTATCCTTAATACTTTGAATTAACAATGCCGTTTCTCCCCAAATTCCACTCTTTTCTTGCTGGTGGAGCATCTTGTTTAGTTTTATTTTGTCCCTCTTTTGTCCAATAATCCAAAAACCATATATTCAAACCTAAAGTCACTTCTCAAAAAGCTCAATATTCATGAATCTTTATATCCCAAAGCTGATTGACCTGTTCCTCTGGATTAGGGATGAAATGCTACCGGTTTGGGCCAGTTCTCCCGAACCGATAGTAAAAATGCTGCAAGTTTGCCGAACCAGTAGTAAAAAGTGTAAAAAAAAAGTTCCGACGATCAGCTGACTGATGCACGATTATTGGAACTTTTATTTTTTTACTTCTTTAGCATTTTCTTAACTACCTATTTTACTACCTATATACTACATACTTCCACAACCGGTAGTTAAAAATGCTTTAAAAAGTTAAAAAAAAAAAGTTCAGATGATCGCGCGTCACTCAGCTGATCTTTGGAACTTTTTTTTTTATTTTTAGGCATTTTTTACTACCGGTTGGGGCGAATAGGTAGTAAAAAATGCTTTTAAAAAATAAAAAAAAGGCTCCGACGATCACAGCTGTGCTGCACGATCATTGGAGCCTTTTTTTTTTTACTCTTTTAAAGCATTTTTTTCACTACCTATTCACCCAAACCAGTAGTAAAAAAATGCTTTTAAAAGGTAAAAGAAGGTTCCGATGATTGCGCTGCACAGCTGTGATCGTTGAAGCCTCTTTTTTTTACTTTTTAAAAGCATTTTTTACTACCTATTCGCCCAAACTGGTAGTAAAAAAATGCTAAAAAAGTTTTTAAAAAAAAGGTTCCAACGATCGTGCGCCACAGCAGATCACCCCCCCCCACACTGTTCTACTTACCTTCCCAAGCCTCCTTTTGGTGTGCACTGCACATGCACAGCTCATGTTTGGCGCACACTAGGCATGCGCATGCACAGTGCACATTTGGCGCATGCACGGCCAGTGAACCGGTAGTAAACCGGTTCAGATTTCACCATTGCTCTGGATAGTCCCAGTAATTTTTCCAGAACCTTCATAAGGCCCTCTATAAATTCAGTCTTGTGTTGCAGCCTTCAGGGGTCACTTTAATAATAGTGTCTTTCTTATTCTCACATTTAAATCTCCAATAGCCAAGTATTTCCAAGATTTTGGGAATGTGTTATGCCTTCCTTTTGTCAGCAGATGGCACTCTTAGATCAATTTTCAATAATAAGCAGTTTTATCCAATTTTAATGGTAACAGTCCAAAATATAAAGATGTTAGTTTTTTAAGTAAATAGATCCAGCATTTTAAAATGTCCATCCAAAATAATGCCTGTCCAATTTAAATTTCAATATATTTAATGTCCAATTTCTATATATTTAATGGTTTTTCTCCCTTTGATTCTTTTTCCTTCAGTTTTGAAATTCTTCTCAAAATATTAAATCGCTGGATATTCTTTTGGGGCTGAGTTTTAAATAAAAAGGATTCTTCTTACCCAGTTCCAGACGCTGTTCACCAACTCCACTCCAGTACAGTTCTTAGATGTTTCTCGGCTGTCCCAGCTTTGTGGCAGCCATCTTTAGGCTGCCTCTTCTCCTCATGATGGTATAGATGGGGGAAAAGTCTGGGTTCAGCAGGAGAGTTGCACTCTCTCCTGCGACCTCTCAGGTTGCCCTTCCTTAGCTTCTCTACCCCTACAAGACAGCTTCGGCTCTTCTCAGAGCCCCCAAAGAGGGAGAACTCAGCACAGGGAACATGGAGACCCATTCCCTGCATATGATATTGCCATGACATCAGCTGGAAGCCCCCTTCTTTTCAAATCTTTCTCATGATGTGTGGGAGGTTAAAGACAGAAAAAGCAGAGCAATTCAAATTTCTAGTCCTAAGGATAAGACAAAGGTAAGAAGGCAATATCCTTATTTCAGTATGTGAAAGGAAAATGTTGTCAACTTGGCATGATCTTTTTTCTCAGCAGAGAAATTTGTCCTTTAGTTAGTGTGGTTGTTTAGATTTTGCCATAGCTCCAAGTTTTCGCGGGTGTTTGTATGTAGGTCTTTGGTTATTCGGGTCTTCTCCCACGTAAAATTGGAAGTGTCTTGGTGATGTTTCGACGAAGTCTCATTCGTCATCTTCAGGCTGGTGTTCTCGGCTTCATGCTTCCAGGAGCTCGAAGCACGAAGCCGAGAACACCAGCCTGAAGATGATGAATGAGACTTCGTCGAAACGTCGCCAAGACACTTCCAATTTTACGTGGGAGAAGACCCGAATAACCAAAGACCTACATATATATATATATATATATATATATATATATATATATATATATATATATATAATTGTATATGGCAATTAAGTAGAGTCCTGCACATTGACTCCCTAAATTTCAATCATTCATTTTTTTGAGTCTTCAGACACATACTCCTGGCATTCACTACTCAGGTGATTTATTCAATGTAGTTTGACAATGTCAGACACAATGAAAATTATTGAAAAAGTTCCAAATACTTAGCAGTAGAATAGTGAAAGAAATGTGCATATATTTACAAGTTTTAGTCACAGCACTTTTACATAAAAGTAATAGAGTAATAGAGAAGGAAATGGACAATAAATAATCCTTAAAATAATATTTAGGATTTAATAGGCTGTCCAAAAAAATTGATAGTATGCCTTTGTGTACCTTGTTATTTGATTGTATATAATTATTTTGCTACATAGCAATTTTTATTGCATTAGAATCACAAAATTTTCCATAGAAGTTGTGACTGACAATAAAAATTAATATTGGTCATCTTGTTGAGGTTATTAAGAATATTTCACTTTCTTATCATATATTCCAAAATGGAGAGCAAACAAAACTTTTTGCAAACATTTACACAATTGTCTCATGCATTCATAGGAGCAGTTAGAAAATATTCAGCCATAATTTTCTGTATTACATTTACTAGAAACAATCTATATATCTACAAATATGCTAGATTTATAAGCAGCAGCCTGTTTTAATGAACAGGATTATTGTTCATGATGGTGGTGGTAATAATTTTGAACATAATCGTAAGGCTACTATTATCACATTCTTAAATTTATAATGCTAATAATGTTAACATATTAAGAAAACAGTATTAAAGTAATAACTGCAGCATTACAGGGAACTTAATTTATTAGACGCTTTACTATTACTCTCCAGACGCCTGGAGAGTAGTTGGAGGACCAGCCGCTCCGAATCCGACCGAACACTGGTGAGGTCTCATATTAAGACCTACCTAGTGGCGATAAAAGCGGCGAAATCTAGCTATTTTGCTGCTCCTATCGCGTCATCAGATAATCGCCCGGCCGCCCTGTTTAGGGTGACCCGCTCCCTCCTCCATCTGGAAGCGCGGGATGACCCCTTGCAGGGCCGAGCTGAGGACTTTGTGCAGTATCTGTATGATAAAATTGCTCAGATTCGGGAAGGGCTGGCCTCTGACTGGGTATGTCCGGACGGGATGACTGAGGCAGGTCTTGAGAGTGTTATCTGGGGGGAGTTCGATCCTGTGGCTCCCGAGGACATGGACAGGGTCCTGGGACGGCTGAACGCGACCACATGTTTATTGGACCCGTGTCCCTCCTGGTTGGTACTGGCTTCCTGGGAGGTGACACGAGGCTGGCTCCAGAAGATTGTTAACGCTTCTTTGGGTGAGGGGGTCCTGCCGGCCGCTTTGAAAGAAGTGGTTGTGAGGCCCCTTCTCAAGAAGCCCTCTCTGGATCCGGCTGTTTTGGCTAACTATCGTCCAGTCTCCAACCTTCGCTTCGTTGCGAAGGTGGTTGAGAGTGTGGTAGCGCAACAGCTTCCCCGGTACCTGGATGAAACTGTCTATCTAGACCCGCTCCAGTCCGGCTTCCGGCCTGGGCACAGCACGGAAACGGCATTGGTCGCATTGGTGGATGATCTCTGGAGGGCTCGGGATAGGGGTTGCTCCTCTATCCTGGTCCTGTTAGACCTCTCAGCGGCTTTTGATACCATCGACCATGGTATCATGTTGCACCGGTTGGCGGCGTTGGGGGTGGGGGGCACCGTTCTGCGGTGGTTCTCCTCCTACCTCTCTGACCGGTCGCAATCTGTGTTGATGGGGGGGCAGCGGTCGACCCCGAGGCACCTTGCTTGTGGGGTGCCACAAGGGTCAGTCCTCTCGCCCCTTCTGTTCAACATTTATGTAAAGCCGCTGGGTGAGATCATCCGTGGCTTCGGGGTGGAGTTCCATCAGTACGCTGATGACACCCAGCTGTACATCTCCACCCCAGGCCACCCCAACGATGCCCTTGAAGTGATGTCCCAGTGCCTGGAGGCCGTGCGGGCCTGGATGGGGAGAAACAGGCTCCGACTCAACCCCTCCAAGACCGAGTGGCTGTGGCTTCCAGCGTCCCGATATAGCCAGCTGACGCCATCGCTGGCTATGGGGGGCGAATTACTCGCCCCCACAGAGAGGGCTCACAACTTGGGCGTCCTCCTGGATGCATGGCTGTCTCTAGAAGATCATTTGACGGCCGTGGCCAGGGGGGCTTTTTATCAGGTTCGCCTGATACGCCAGTTGCGCCCCTTTCTAGATCGGGACTCTCTACGCACAGTCACCCCGGGACTAGTCACTTCCCGCCTGGACTATTGCAATGCTCTCTACATGGGGCTCCCCCTGGGGTGCACCCGGAGGCTCCAGCTGGTCCAGAACGCGGCCGCGCGGGGGATTATGGGGCGACGAGGCGCTCCCATGTGACACCTCTCCTGCGCGAGCTGCACTGGCTCCCGGTGGTCTTCCGGGTGCGCTTCAAGATGTTGGTGACCACCTTTAAAGCGCTCCATGGCTTAGGGCCGGGGTACTTACGAGACCGCCTTCTGCCACCAATAGCCTCCCACCGGCCAGTACGCTCGCACAGAGTGGGCCTCCTCAGGGTGCCGTCCGCCAGACAATGTCGGCTGGCGACCCCCAGGGGGAGAGCCTTCTCTGTGACGGCGCCCACCCTCTGGAACAACCTTCCCCCAGAATTACAGATAATAACAGACCTCCGGATTTTTCGTCGGGCCCTGAAAACTTATTTATTTCAACTAGCTGGGCTGGCTTGAGCTAAATTTTAAATTGATTTTAAATTGGGTTGTTTTAATTATGGCCAAAATATTTAATTATTTTAATACTGTTTTTAAATTTTGTATGCTCTGTTTTTACTTAGGCTGTGCACTGCCCTGAGTCCTATTGGAGAAGGGCGGTATAGAAATTTAATTAACAAACAAACAAATTTTATTTATATTTATTTCCTGATTTGATTATTGAAACATGCTTTACAAGGGACTACCCTTGAAGAAAATTCAGAAACTACAATTGCTTCAGAATTCAGGGGCATGTACAATTTAAGAGGTCCCTAGGTTGTATCTCTTCTGGTATGTGAGCTGAACTGGATGCCAATCTGCTTCTGGGCATTTCAGTTGGTGGGATCCAGGAAAAGAGCTAGCTCCTAGCTCTGAGAAAGAGTAACAGGCCCAAGGTCACCCAGTTAGCTTATTACCTAAGGCGGAACTAGAACACCTGCTCTCCTGATTTCTCACCTAGAGCTTAAATCACTACATGAAACTGGTTTGCTTATGGTTAAACTGGTTATTTTTACATAGATTCCACAAACTTGTTCGTGAATGCTTTATATTAGCTTGTACTGTGAGTCAAAATTCCAAGGGAAAAAACTATTTATGAAAACAGTGAACATATAGCATCCTCTGCAATTGCTTAAAGCAGCTGTGTCTTTTGGGGGTTCATGCTGTACCTGTAAAAGAATCCCAGAAAAAGATCCTGTTGCTTTAAGAAATTGCATTTTCCTCTTTAATGTTTTCTACATTGGAGCCAAGTATAATTCAAGCTATACTCCTAACTATAAAATCAACAACACTCCTTTGATTTTCATGTCCTGAGTAATAAATACTTGACTGACAGTGTCCCATCCCACTCCATCTTAATTTGTTGATACTTAAGAGGTCAATTTGACAAGAAATTCCTCTTTCATGAGCTTTCCCATGTTCATGTTTCTTTCATTCCATGTTCTTACTGTAATTCTGCCTTTATAGATTTGGGTTTTCTTTTTCTGTATGCATAACTAGACATCCCAAATGCTTTAATCTAACCGCATAATAAATACCATTAGTATTCCAAAAGATCCTCAGTTTTTCCTCAGCATCATGTTGAGTGCAATCTGACTTCAGGGACCCAACATTTAGCATTATATCAAACATTTTATAATTTGGGATGGTTATGGTAATATAGGAATGATTTACATTTCCTTCTGCACAGTATGAATTGATGCCTTTATCATTATCATTAAAGAGATCACCTACTCCAGCATCTTCCTATATAATTACTGGTCCATATAGTTTTCTGCTTGCTTGAACTAGGCAGCTGGAATAGCCTTCATGCTTTGGATGATCTTGATGGAAAATATATACACTTGGTATATACTAATGTTCTTCACTCATCCTAGCTGGAACCCCCCCCCCCCCCCCCCATGATCAAGCAGCACAGTAGGACTTGAGGCTTTCTTTTCTTTTCTTTTCTTTTTTCTTTTCTTTTCTTTTCCTTTTGCATACCTTGTAACATACACTGGTAGCTATCAAAGCCATTCTTACAAATTATCCATATGCAACTTGCCTCTTTCAAACTACCATTGAAAAATATTTTCAAAGCATCCAGCTAATTCATTCTATCAGACTATTAATAAGATCCTGCTGACAACCATATTTCAAAAGGACTTTCTTTATAGTAATAAAAGTCCAGCTAATTGGCAGTTCAATTAATTTTCTTTACTCTTTAAAAGCCTAGTGAGAGCTGCTAATATAATAGTTAAGGGAAAGAACTCTAATTGGGAAAATCACTAGTTCACATCTCACTTTAAACATTAATTCATCAATAGGCTTTGTTAACGTGTTCCATAGTTAGTAGCACTTTTGAGCTAAAGTGGAAATCATTCTCTCCATGCATTGCCCACAAGTGCTACACTTTATTTCATTATTTAAACTATTTCTAATCTGCCAGTTCTTCAGAAGATTTCATTTATTTACTGGATATATCATAATCCAGTAAAAACATAATCTTGATTACATGAACAAGCAAAATGTTCATTAATCATTAACACTATTTCATTTCCAAGGCACCAAATCTAACTGTATCAGTTATACTATTTTATCATTGCAGTTCAGGAGAATACAATTCTGATGAATTTCAGCTCTCAGCATCCATTACCATGGATATCAGCATTGTATTCAGGAGTACCTGGATGACCACAAGATCTTCATCTCTGTCTTCATCTAGTATAGCATATGAAGGATAGAGAGAAAGTTTTATGTGACTAACGTTTTAACTTTTTTTCTCATTAAGCTGGTGGTTTATAGGACTGAAAGTAGAAACTTATCTATGCAGAGTCTTCTCTTGATTAGAGTGCCTTAATTTATCACGGAATAGTTAAAAATTATTAATTGCAGGCAAATATGTATATTTGCATGTTTCAACAAATATAAGCCTCATTTATTTTGTCTCCTTAATGCCTTTTACTTGTTAGAATATTTTGCACTAAGGTTTATGTTTATATTGATTCTTGTTTCCAGCAATTACACATAGCAGTTTTAACTGGTTAGGTAGCTCTTTTACTATATTTTATAGTTTATTTTAAATAGGTAACAATCTATTACCAAATTAAGTTTTATACTTGTGCATTGATTCTTCATGTTATAAAAATATATTTAGCTCAGTTGTAAGACAACACAGTTTGAGGGATTGTAAGTATTTCTAATGTCTGTTGAGAAAGGATCAAAACTTAACAAATTATTTATATACATATATAATACTTGAATACTTGTATCTACAGATAACTGAATATTAATATTTTATTGTTCAATTATTTTTAATTACCTCATTTATACTATAAAAAACAACAAACTAGAATGCTGTTATTTAAGACCCTGGGCAGAGCAACCCTACTTTTCTGTCAGTGTCAAACTTCATACCAACCCCACAGCCAATCTTTCTCTACAGTATTTCTATTTCTAATTACAGAAACTTTAAGGATCATTCTGTCAGGTTTCGATGCTATCTCAAAATAAATGAATTTCCAAACTGCCGATCTTTGAGGAAATTTTCTCTTTATTGAGCACAGTGATCTGTCCCTGGCTCTTTCGCGGTCAGTACTGACCTTTGCCCCCCAATCCCTCCCTTTCCAATCCCCAATTCTCTGTGTCTCATTGGCTCTCTTCCAAGCCACTTTCCTCATCCCTACTCCGTTAGATCACAGGAATGTCTCCCTCTCCCATCTCCGAAGAGACAGAATCTTCAAAGGACTTAAGTAGGCAAAAGTTCAAGCTTCTCCTCTCCTTATATATGTCAGTGCTGGGACGCTGACACATGCATGATGAAAGAAGTAGCTTTTATTGTAACTTGCATTTCCTCATCTTAAGCCCTTATATCAGTGATGGCTAACCTTTTCTGGACTGAATGCCCAAAGCGCGAGCATGCACATGCGAATGCGCACATGCGCGGCCGAACCCCAAAAATGCAATGCGTGTGCAGCCCCCATGCATGCACCCCACCCCCATACATGTCCCCCATACACGGTCCACCCTGCATGTGCTAGCGGCCCCCCATGCACCCCGACTCCCACATGCACAGTAAAGACCCAAAGACCAACTGGCTGGTAGGAGGCGCACGCACATGCGCGGCGGAGCTGAACTGGGGCGATGGCTCACGTGCCCACAGAGAGGGCACTGCGTGCCACTTCCGGCATACGCGCCATAGGTTTGCCATCACGGCCTTATATCATTCCATCCCTACTATTTATTTTGCCCTTTTTGAATTTAAAGCACTAATTTAAAGATAAAAACCTGGGAACAAAGGGCTAGGCATGTCAACCATAATCCTAATATAAGTTTGCTACAAATTATGGATAAACTGAGAAAATTGGAGGCTTTGAATTCAGTTGATCAAGTTTTATCTGTCTCCGCACCTTTCTTTTGTTAGCACATATTTTTTGTTTTTGTTTTTAATATAATAATTCTATCTTCAATTAAACAGTGTGTCATCTGGGTACAGATCTCTTTATAAAATAATAATCAAAATTTACAACAATATTCATTACATTAACATTGATTGAGTTTAGAAAGCCAACTTTAGGATAATATCCTGGAGAAAGAGGTAGATATAGTAAGTTTTGTATTCCAATGAAACTTGCCCTCATAAACGTCCTTTTCTTAGACTGAAAAAACACTTTTCTAAGATTGAAAAAACATTTACTTCTGTGAGTATGGAACATCCAACTCAGATCTCTTTTTCTAAGAATCTTCTTTAAATATATTTTCCTAGGTGTTTTACAGGGACCATATAAATGTAGCCCTTAAAAAGTATTACAATAGTTTTAATCTCTGGGAGAGATAGTATACAGTATATTCTTATTTCTTCTACCAACGTTGTAAATAAACAGTTGAAAAATTTGTGTAATACAATATCAATTTGTATTAAGGTAATCATGTGCCCTTGAGCTCTTTTCTCCTGGATTCTGCATTAAATTAATAGTATTTTATTTCTCCGGTCACTTCATACAATTTTTCTGTTACCTAAGGATAAAATATTGGTTAGTGAATAAATAATATTTATTGTCTGTAACATCAATTATATGTTTATTACTAATTTAGTTAATAATAACATACACATTCTTAAATTTCAATAGTTTAATAGCAATCTACTTATAATCATTTCACCATCCTTGTTCTCATAAAAAAAAAATCTTAAAATAATCAAGTTAAATAGAAATCTTATTGAAATACATCGCCTCATAATATTTTCCATATATTATGGAAAAGTATATAAAACCAAAGTTTATGAAGGAGATATGGGTGGAAGTATTATTATACATCTACCATTTTTATCATTTGGTATACATGATTTTATCAATATTGTATATTTTTATTAAGATTTTTATTATAATAATAATCTAATACAAACTAAACTTAAAGAAATAAATGAGAATATAGAGAAGCAATAAAAGTGAAAGAAAAAAAAGAAAAGAATAAATAGAAAATATATACAGGTTGACTTCCAACTTTCATCACAGTAAGTACAAATACATTTGCTAACTCTACATTTCTATAAGATTACAAACAGATATCTTTTTATCCCATATCCCATACCTCACTTATAAACAAATCCATATATCAGTATATTTTCAGTTCTGGTGTCAACAGAAAGTCCATAAAAGAAAGCCAGAAGTAACAATATCTTATTTTAACTTTAATTAACTACTAAACCAACTTTATATTTCCTTCCCTTTACTTCTTACAGTCATGGGATTTCTCTTCATTTCTTCTTTGTCCCAAAGGACAAAGGTCTTCAAGATTTTAAGAAGCCTCTTCTGTAAATCCAGTGAGAAAAGATTATTTAGGTTACTATCTTGATTTGACATTTGACTCTTTAAAATTTTAATACTTAGTCAATTTCTTTTGTAGATCTATTCAAGTTTCATGATTCCAATTTTATCTGTATCCACAGTCCATTTATAACTTTTTAGGATGAAAAAATTATTTAGCTTCCTATTATTTATTTCAGATTCTTTAAATTATTAAACTTGTAATTAAAATTTTATTTCATTCAGGATTAAAGATAGACTCAGTATTTTCAATATTGTCATTCTGAAAGTCTCTAATGTTTCCTGTCTGTTCTACCTCATAAGGCTGAGATGAGCTGACTCAACAAAATTTACGGAATCAGACTAAAGTCCCTGTAGGTGAAACAATATTAATTATATTTCTTATTAAAAATAAAGGTTAATTTTGAAAAATATATTATATCTTCATTCATCATATGTATATAAACTTATTAAAATAAACCATCCTATGCAATCCAATTTCAGCATTACTTCTAAATATTTACATAGTCTTGAAGAAAACTAAATGTTTTAAAAGTAATTAAATAGCAACCATTCTAAAGTATTTTGTACTTTGAGCCTTCTAATCCAGAAGAACTGGATCAGAACTGATTGCAGTTGAGTTCATTTAGCAAGTAAGCCTATAAATCAGTGGTTCTCAACCTTCCTAATGCCGCGACCCATTAATACAGTTCCTCATGTTGTGGTGACCCCCAACCAGGGGTGGGTTCTAAAAATTTTTACTATCAGTTCTGTGGGCGTGGCTTATTTTGTGGGCGTGGCTAGCTGGTCATGTGACCGGGTGGCCATGGCTATGTGTATAGGGACTACTCAGAGGGCTGAAAAAAGTCATTTCTGACAGATCCTCGCACTTTTGACTGGTCCTCACACTTATGAATGACCATCCTCACATTTATGCCCATGCAACATTCTTAACAACCATGTCACTTATATTGTTCAGGGTAAGTGCTAGTGAACTATTTTCATCTAGCTAATTACATCAATAGCAATAGCAATAGCACTTAGACTTATATACAGCTTCATAGTGCTTTTATAGCCCTCTCTAACTGGTTTACAGAGTCAGCATATTGTCCCCAACAATCTGGGTCCTCATTTTACCCACCTTGGAAGGATGGAAGGCTGAGTCAACCTTTAGACGGTGAGATTTGAACTGCCAAACTGCAGCTAGCAGTCAGCTGAAGTAGCCTGCAGTACTGCACTCTAACCACTGCACCACCTTGATTCTTAAAGGTTCACATTCAAAGATATGGAATATATTGAAACTCACAACAACAAAAAACCCTTAAAATATATCAGTGGCTGAATTTTCTTCCATAAAAGAAGACTATTGGGAATTACTGAAAGTAAATATTATTTGTAGGTGATGTACCTTAACAATGCATAAATAAAAATACTGGTATATTGCATATAACACATAGTTTGATTACTAACATTTTGAACACTAAATGTAGTAAATGTTGAATGGGACTGAGAAATGACTAAAAGTTGGTTTCTGCTTTGTAAATATCAGGTCTGAAAAGTAGTTGTCTGAGGCTAAGGGAATAGAAATATTTCAATGCTAAGGAGAGGGAAACAGGCATTACTTGAAATGTATGCAGGAAAAAAGTCAGTGCTGTGTTCTTCCTGATTTAGAATACAATGGGCAGAAATGAACTCATGGGAATTGTATTCCTATACATGCCTCCTATACCAGGGTTTGATTTTCTTGGGCACTTTGCAGCCTCACCTAATTCATTCATATGTGTGAGAGAAAGGCCATAGATCAGTGATAGTTAACCTTTTTGGCACCGAGTGCCAAAACTGGAATGTGTGTGTGTGTGTGCATGGAATCCAGAAGAGAGCAGCTGGCTGGTGCACATGCATGCGGTGGCCAGATTCTCTTCTGGGTTCTGTTGTGCGCATGCGCACTGGCCAGCTACTCTCTTCCAGGTTCTGGCACATGTGAATATGAGCTGCCCAGCACGCATGCGTGCACCAGAACCTGGAACAGAGCAGCTGGCCGGTGCACATGTGCATCAGGCCAGCTGTCTGGCCCACATGCGCGTGACAGAACCTGGAAGAGCAGCTGGCGATGGCATGCGTGCCCACAGAGAGGTTCGCCATCATGGCCACAGACAGACTAGAAGAGAGATGAAAGGATCCATCATGTAGTGTGTGGATGTTCAGATGTTTAGATCTCTAACAAGGAAGAAAAAATGTGTAGTGGTGAATAAAAATGCAGTAACAGAAATAACAAATGGTCTGTAAATGATAAGTTCATAAATCTGACAAAAACATGTAGTTCTGACCCATAAAAGCCTAGGTAGAGACCTCTGTCTTTACTTTATTGAGAAAAGGCTTAGCGTTGCAGAAGCCATGTTGATTCCTGTTTTGCAAGGGTTATTGTTTATGTTCCATATTTTTCTCTTTAATAATACTTCCTGCCATATTATCTAATCGATGTAAACCTAATCGATATAAATGAAAACCTGAATGCTGTCACACACCTTAGATGGCATCTTTGGTAATGGAAACTAAATGAAATGTATTATGCGGCCCATTTGTGATCTCTTATATAGTAAATTGATGAACAGAAGTCTGTCAAAGCAATGTGTTATTGCTTATCAGTGCAGGGCTATCTGGGAAAATTGGTTACCTATTGATAGGTAACCTCCTGTGTTCGTAGTTATAATAGTGGACTATACCCAACAAAATTAGCAAGATAGCATACAGCATTTATTTTACTGGTAAAGCTGCTAATGTTATGAGATTCTTTAGCTTGCCAAGTGCAACCAGTTTGGAAGCACACAACAAATAATTTTTCTTTTTCCTAATCCTGGTTAATATTCACTTCCTCTATAGTTTGTATGCTTTACATTCTGGATTTCTTAAAATAAAAAGAAACAAAAAATGTTTACCCTGAAATAATAAAAATAAGGATAATATGAAAACATTTTGATATAGCTATTAAAGCATTAAGCTAGAAACTGGGAGATGGAGTTCTAGCTCCACTTTAGGCATCAAGCCAGAAGGACGACCTTGGGCATGACACTTTCTCTCAGTCCTAAGAAATAGGCAAACTACTTCTGAAAATCTTGTAAGAGTTACTTGATAATGAGATGAGTGGCAAATAACTTTAATAAATAAACATCATTTGGATTATCAGCTAACAAGATGGCATTATCTGCATATGAAAGCTAGTGCACCCAATCAACATTAGAAGAAATATTCATTAGATATTTATTCATAAATCCATTAAACAACCAAATAGACATCAGACAGCCAACCAAATTAATGGATATTTAATGCAGAGTTTTGATATCTTGAAACTGGCAAATAGTTGAATGTGTAATAATAGTGGCCAATGGCCTGGGAACCCCTGATCCTTAATACCTACAATAGCAATTTTTATATGACATATAAAGTCTACATTCAAAAATTATTTCAAGATCAGGATTCTTAGAAAGAATGCTGAGACTGAAGTGCAAGACTTAAGACACCTCTTTATCCCTGAACCATCTCTAAAACTGCTGGGGAAGGGATTATATTTCTGACTTCACTGATTTCAGGAAAGATCTCTAAGGACCACAAAAAGGTGCTGTAGGTGCATGCCTGTCTGTACTTTTGTACTTGCAGTTTACTAAAAGCAATATTCCAAAACACAGTGGCACTAATTATGAATATAGAACAATGTTGTTTATTGCAATTAACTGTCTTTAGATATTATGAGATAATTTAAATTTAATTTAAATTAATGCTCAGATATCACCACTGAATTTGAATCTGAATTTTGAGCAATAAACACTTTTGCCACTACTCCACTGGAATCAGCTCTAAAATAAAACATGTAATGTTCACTATATAACAGAGTAATTTCTGCATTATTTCCTTTGAGTTTTGAATAAAGATATACCAATACTCATCAAGCCAAAATCAAAATCAAGCTGAGGGAGCTTTAAAATAAATAAACAATATTAAGGGTACAGGATAGCTGTATACAACATGTCCCTCAAGACAGAGTTTTAGCATGCCTTGTACAATCATGCAAAGAAATATATACAGCCGTCTCTAAGAAAATATTCTCCATTTCCTGAACTCTAAGTGTAGATGGTGCTGGATTTTATATTTTACCAGGTGCCCTCCCACACATATTTCATCAGGTTAGGGTAGTAACCCTTTCAAAACTATTATAATGTCATCCAGAACACATTGGATTAAGGATAAACTCCAAGGAACATAATAGACCATAATAAAATATATTTACTTATAAGCATACATACTCAAGTTGCACTTTGGTAGGGTTCTATCTTTCTTTTCTACTTAACTAATAGCATATTTTGTCATCATTTGATGAACACCAGGCCAATAATTTGATATTTGGTTTTCCATATACTCTGCAATATTTGCTTTTGCAATGTCAAACTTGATTTACTTTGATGCCTAGGAAAGTGGTTGAATATGACTTGCTAAAATTGACCTTTTCTTACACAATGTGGCATTTAGACTCCAATATTATGATAAAACAGACCACAGTTTCAAATTTATTACTCATCCTGACCTTTGCTTGTAATAGAATATTGTTCTTTATCTTGGGAGAAAAAAAAACTCAACAACAACCATCTCTCCTTCCCTCCCTCTCTCTCTCTCTCTCTCTCTCTCTCTCCCTCCCTCCCTCCCTCCCTCCCCCCCTCTCTCTCTACACCACCACCACCACCACACCACCACCACCAGAGAACATTAATATGCTTTTGAAGAATTCTCACACATTTCTGTGAGTCACCCAATAAATTTCGCAGTGTATTTGTTTATAAAGAAGAAACAGGTCCTAGGCTTTCTTTTTTTTTTTTTAAGTTTGGCATTACTGTATTAGAACTATAATAATCTAGAGCAGTGTTTCCCAAACTTGACCCTTTGAAGATGTATGGACTTCAACTCCCAGAATTCCTCAACCAGGCATACTGGCTGGGGAATTCTGGGAATTGAAGTCCATGCATCTTAAAATAGCCAAGTTTGGGAAACACTGGTCTAGAGGAGAAATTGACAACATTAAATTTATTTTATTTTTAGGAAAATCTCAAAATCCCTCAAATGGCATGTAAAGAATGTTATACCATGCATGGTGTAGTCTTTCATGCATACATTATGGTTCAAACCAATAATTTGTTCTCAGTATAAAAACTGACTTTACTATATTTTCTTACACAACTTCATACTTTTTCCCTCACCAAGCTTGTTTCTATTTTAGCTGGAAGCAGTTATCTTTAAAGTGGTTTTGTTGCTTTGAGCGTGCTAAAAGGTAGCCCCTTCAAATACAAGCTTGTATTTTTAAATTTTTTAAACGATTTGAGTACTTCATGTTATTCAATTCCTATTTCATTTTTTACTGATGCTTCAGAATACCTTCAAGGGGTTTGCCACAAGAAATATTTAAAAATATATCTCAGTTTTAGGCAGAAATAACAAAGATAAAGAAAATAGCAATAGCATCCAAACTTTGATAAGAACCCATAGAAAAGCTGAACCAGTATAGATAGAGTACAACTCCAACTTGAAAATAAAACATTCAAAAACAATTAAAAATAACTTCCTCTAAATCACTGAGGTTTCTGAGATCTCAGGAGACTTGACAGAGCTGGATAGATAGCTGAACCCCAATTTGGAAGGACAACCTATATTAAATTTAGAGCTTAATATTTCAAGTTAGGTAATCAGTAGAAGCAGAGTGCCAATGCATCACCATAGAAATAGAGACTCATCTTGAATGGATGGCATCTGTGGCTTGCCATTTTATTGAAAAGCAATAGAAAGAATATTTGATACACAGATCAGCTTTGAGTCCATATTCAAAATTTGATGGGTAAATTGACTCCCATTTGTATTGGCAGAAGTAGCATTGACCAGAAACTTTCCACTAGCACAAAGAAGAGCAGTTAAAGCTTGTAGTTGACCACATTAAATGAGTTGAGGATTGAGAAAATAAATGAGGCTTAAACAATGTTAGCCTTGCTGTTACTTCATTTGCAGCATTAACCTATCAATATATATTTGGACAGCAAAGACCCTGACTATCAATCAATAAAGGAACGAGTAAATAACATTAATGAATCCTCAGATATCACTTCACTTGCAAATAATCTGCCCACCTGTTAGATTTCCCAATGCTGTTAAATCAACTCTTTGGCTCTTTTCATTAGCCCTGGTTAGTGGCGGATAGCTTGAGCTCAGGAGTTCTGGGCTGCAGTGGGCTATGCCGATCGGGTGTCCTCTCTAAGTTCGGAATCAATATGGTGATCCCTGGGTTCTCTAGGCAATTCAGGCATAGGCACAAAATCCATGCCAGTAGTTATTCGAAAAGGAGACAACCCTGTACTACTGTGTACTGCATTATTATAAGCCACTTCTGTGAACGGTAATAACACCACCCAGTTTTCTTGTTGATAATTTATATAACATCTAATGTACTGTTCCACCATTGTGTTCAATTTTTCAGAGGATCCGTTAGTAGCCAGATGGAAAGCCAAGCTAAGCCCCTGGGACAACCCAATGGACCTCGGGAACTCCTTCCAGAACTTAGCAGTAAATTGGACCCCTCGATCTGATATTATTCTTCGAGGACCCCATGTAGCCTGTAGATGTGCTTCACAAAAAGTTTTGCCATTGGAGAATAAATCAGTGACAGTCCAAATCACTGTGTTTCTTCTGCTTTCCGGACGTTCAACGATAAAGTCCATTGCAATCTCCCCCCATGGTTGCATAGGTCCTGCCACTGCTGGAGAAGACCAGGGGGCTTCCCCGGTCGGGATTTCATGGTGGTACAGGTAGCACAGTTTCTAACATAGTCCTCTATATCGGTTTTCATTCTTGGCCACCAGAATTGCCTTCTAACCAAATGAAGGTTTTTAAGAACCCAAACTGGCCCCCTAGTCAGTTCAGCATTTCAGAAAACCCGAACTCCAATTGAAAACTCCAAGGCAAGTATTTCTCAAAGTTTCATTTATTAGAGTAGATATACTGGCACATCTGGGGAAAACCCGAATCTGAGAGTTCCGGGTTCCCTCAGGAAATGAAAACCGACGTAGAGGATTTCCGCCAGCCTCAGCCTCCGGAATAGCTGGATTACAGGCTCGCACCACCATGCCTGGTAAGTAGCAAGAAGGAACTTGGCCAGATACTCTTTGAGTATCAAGTACATAATATAAAGATTATATATATATATATATAAATCCCAACCTGGCATAAGCCTGATGATGGCAGATGGGATTCTGCCGAAACGTCGCTTCTACCCCTTTTAGGGATATATCCACAATTACACAGGAAGAAACCCGAAATATTAACTATACACACATACATACCCGTGAAAACTTACATAAACAAATATCAAACCTCTACGGGGAGGAGATGTATAAACTTACCAAAACTTATGAGAAGTTAGAGATAAAAAGATCTCGAATACTGTGTGATTTAACATTTTTATGTCAATGTCGTGACCAAAATATAATACCATCTTGCTTTAAATTGAAGTTCCATACCCACACAACATCTATCCAACGTATTCTTAAAAGAACTGAAATGGCATTACTTAGAAATGAAATCCATAGCAAAAGATTCCTATTAGATCAAGTAAACAAGGATCTATTAGCTTCATACTTAAAGATAAGCAATATTATTCACCCCATATTATGGGACAAAATAAAACAGCTTGCCACCTGGAGATCTGAAATAGAAACCACTCATAAAACTTACAGACATTCAAAGAAACTTAAGAAATTAGAACATAAAAAACCTCCAACCACAACACAACATCACTTAAAACAAGTAGTATACAATGCTTCCGATAGAAAATTAACAACAGCAGAAACAAATGTCTTAGCAAAGGGCTTTAATTTTGCAGTGGCACCCAATAAAATTCCAATAGAAACCATCATATGCGAAGTTGAAACCAGCCTAAAGAAACTCAGTGCTGACGATGCTGATAAAGTCAGACATGACGTCACCAACATTCTATGTACTAGTAAACCACCTAAAAGCAACTTATCAAAAGAAGAACAAAAAGCACTGCAAGTTTTAAAAAATGATAATAGCATAATGATATTACCAGCAGATAAAGGCAATGCAACAGTAGTAATGAACACAGTGGACTATGAAAAGAAACTGTCTGACTTACTTCAAGACGCCACATATAAACCCATAAACACAGACCCAACAACATATCTAGAAAAAACCACGAAGATAAAGATAAAATCAAGTACTATAAGTAAAGAAATCCAACAAAAAATTATCCCCAGAGAAAAATCATCAAAATGCCCAAAACTGTATGGCCTCCCAAAAATACACAAAGATGGAATACCTCTCAGACCCATAGTAAGTTCCATAGGCTCACCTTTACAAAATCTAGCCAGATATTTAGCAAAACATCTTCAACCTTACGCAGAATCTGCTGCTTCATATGTACAGAACTCATACCATTTCATACAAATAATAAAAAAGCAACACATAAAAGAAAGTGACCTTCTTGTAAGCTTTGATGTTGTATCACTATTCACACAAATACCTGTCAAAGAAGCCTTGTCATCAATTAAAAACAAATATCAACTACCAAAACATATCACAAACTTAACAGAACATTGTTTATCCAACACATATTTCATACACAGAGGACAGAGATATAAACAAGTAGAAGGTGCACCAATGGGATCACCATTATCACCAGTCATCGCTAATCTTTTCATGGAAGAATTCGAATCCAATGCCTTAGAAAAAACTGTTAACAAACCAAAATTATGGCTCAGATACGTTGATGACACCTTTGTGATCTGGCCACATGGAAGAGATAAATTGGAAAACTTCTTAGTACATTTGAACAGCCTCCATCCCAAAATAAAGTTCACCATGGAGATAGAATCAGAAAACCAGTTACCTTTCCTCGATGTATTAATTTATAAAAAATCTGATGGCACCTTAGGACATACCATCTATCAAAAGAAGACACATACGAACCGCTATCTCAACGCCAAATCACACCACCATCCAGCACAAATAAACTCTGTTGCCAAAACATTAACCACAAGAACTAAACGTCTGGCTGATGAAGCACATTTACAAACTGAATTATATACACTAACTAATGTACTGACATCAAATGGGTTCTGTAGAAATAAAGTCATCAATATGATCAAACATACAACACCAAGACAGAATAAAAAACAACAAGAGGAACAAAACAATGGGAAAGCCATCTTGCCCTATATAAGGGGAACAACAGATAAAATTAGCAAAGTACTACAAAAACACAACATCAAAACCATATTTTGCACAAATAGAAAGATATCGTCCATTCTGAGAAACCCCAAAGACAAAATAGAATTAGAAGATCAAGGCATATATGAAATCCCATGTGCTTCCTGCCCATCAACATACATTGGACAGACCAACAGAAGAATGAGTGTGCGCATCGAGGAACACAAAAACTCAATACAAAAGCAAGAACACACATCATCATTAGTTCAACATATAAATACAACAGGACACAACATTAATTTTAATAAAACAAAAACAGTTGCAAAAATAGAACATCTCAATGGCAGGATAATCAGAGAAGCAATAGAAATGGAAAAAAGACCATATTGCATGAATAAACGGGATGACACTTCACGTCTGCCTACTATTTGGAAACCTGCTCTCATAGATAGACGAATCTTGACACCATATGTGGAACATGGACCAAACATTGCACAAAAAAATCCCAACCAAATCATATTCAAACCAGCCACAAAGATAAAGCCCTGCCACCTAGTGGAGAAAAACCGACCATACACCCGAAGCCAAGCCAATAAACACATACTGGGACTCCCAACCAATCAGAATGAAAAGGTGGAGCCATCCCAGAATACCAGCACCAGATTTGAAATTCCAACGTCAGTTAGTGCAAAATGACTACTGGCATAAGCCTGATGATGGCAGATGGGATTCTGCCGAAACGTCGCTTCTACCCTTTTAGGGATATATCCACAATTACACGGGAAGAAACCCGAAATATTAACTATACACACATACATACCCGTGACAACTTACATAAACATATATATAGATAGATAGATAGATAGATAGATAGATAGATAGATAGATAGATAGATAGATAGATAATAGATATATATATAATAGATATATATATATATATCTTTATATTAAAAATATAAAGATATTTTTTAAAATTGATACAGAACACATATATTGAGTAGACTCTTTAACATCAGCATTTTAAAAAAAATTTGACCCATAGAGCATAAATAATTCTGTCTGCTGAACTTAAAAACTTATGTTTGATTTGTCTTGTGTTTTACAGGGAAAAAAGATAATTACAATACCCAAACATTGTAATTATTTATTTATTTTTCACACTGGAGACAGTAAATTGTAGAGCCAGGCTTCCTTTAGGTAGTTTGACCATAACAATAAATAATATTAGGGTTTAAATTTAAGATCAACATTTTGAACTATGTTGAGAGCTAATGCAATTCAGCAGAGATCTTCCTGCCTTTTTTATTTGTTGTATTGTGGGCCTTTGTGCCAAAGTTGTATATAAAAAGTTATAATAAAAAGTTTACCAATCTAAAAAATTCCATTTGTTAACTGCTAGGTTATGTCTCTTCTCTACTACGCAACACATAAGATAGTTTAATTGCTCTATAAACTTTTAAAGATGTGGAATAAAGAAAAATCTGCAATAAAATTAAATGAGATTTTAAAAGAACAATCCTAAACACTTCTGTCAGTTGATTACTTCATTTTTGTCTTTGTTGGACTGGAAAATAGGGTCAGTATCATAAAACTGCCTTGGCTAACAAATAGTGGAGGTAGCATTTTGTTAAGTTTATAAACTTTATACACACTCACACAGACATGCATGCAGCACACAAAGATCTACAGCTATCTGATCAATGCAAAGAACAATAAATTAACCAATGCATGATTCATTTCTATATTATTTTAAATCGGGCTAGAATGAAACTATAAATACAACAATAATTTTCCCTATTTCTCCTTTTTGACAAATGTTAAGAATAATGTAAAGAATACAGTTCAGTGCCCATAGAGTATTGTTATTTTTTTAGCTAATAAACTGTTATTTTTAACTAATAAAGTGCTAAATTTATTACTATGGTATTTCATATAATCTCATGATTTATCAGAAAATTCAACTGGAATATAAAAGATATAAAATAGTTCTTAAAGACACACTTTTAAATAAGGTTACAGTACATTTGTGGGAACTTATTAAAACTGAACAATAGCATTAGCTTTCAGCTTTGGAAGTCATAGCACTGCTTCCTAGCACTGCCACTAGCACTAGTAATAGCACTTAGACTTATATACCGCTTTACAGTGCTTTACAGCCCTCTCTAAGTGGTTTACAGAGTCAGCATATTGCCCCCAACAATTTTGGGTCCTCATTTTACCCACCTCAGAAGAATGGAAGGCTGAATCAACCTTGAGCCTGGTGAAATTTGAATTGCCAAATTGCAGGCAGCCTGCAGTCAGCAGAAATAGCCTGCAGTACTGCACTCTAACCACTGCACCACCATGGCTCAACAATGTTAGATAATTTATTAAAACTGAACAATGTTATATAGAAACATTTAAAATAAACTTTATTTCACTAAACAGTCAAGAGGAGGGGTTTTTTTTCACCACAATTCAAGGAAATAAAGGTCACATATTGCCTTGGAAAATCTTAAATATAATCAATTTTTTTCTTTATTAGATATTACTCCATATCTGTCTTCATTTTTAAAGAGTTATAGACAAAAATTCAAAGATCTTGTCTTACATTAGATGTCTTTGTGTCGGGGTTAGTATTAACAACTGCTTGCTGAGGAGCATGCTTATACGAACTCGTTTCCTGAATTACTATCCTTCTTTTCTTCTATCATTAATTGTTGTTCACTAGCAAAGACAAGATCAATATTTTATGCTTGCATTGTATTTTGCAATGGGAAAGATAAAAGACAGGAATTATATGGTAATGACAATGGCATGAAGAAAATGGTTCCTTTCCCAGCATCTGGCACAAAGGAGTGACATCAGAGCAGGTTTTGACCAGTTCTGGAGAACCGGTAGTGGAAATTTTGAGTAGTTCAGAGAACTGGTAGTAAAAATGCTGACTGGCCCCGCCCCATCTATTCTCTGCCTCCCAAGTCCCAGCTGATCGGGAGGAAATGGTGATTTTGCAGTAACCTTCCCCTGGAATGGGGAGAGAATGGAGATTTTACAGTTTCCTTCCCCCAGGAGTGGGGAGGGAATGGGGATTTTGCAGTAATCTTTCCCTGGAGTGGAAAGGGAATGGATATTTTACAGTATCCTTCCCCTGCCATGCCCACCAAGCCACGCCCACCAAGCAATGCCATGCCCATCAAGCCACACCCACAGAACCGGTAGTAAAGGATTTTGAAACCCACCACAGAACCAGTAGTAAAGAATTTTGAAACCCACCACTGATGGACATGACAAAATTGAAGTGTTAATGGGCAATAATATAGCATATGTTTTTTGTATGACCATATGAATTCGGTGGAATGAGTGGGCTTAAGGGAAAATATTTAATAGGAGGTTGACAGTAGCACAAAGCATGTGAACTCTACTAGTTGTTATGTGCTGCTTTCTCCAGTCCATGAAACCTCATTTAAAAAAAATAATCATAATGATGAGAAAACCAAACAGAATTATATGGAATATAAATAGATAGGGCTAATAGATAAGGGATAATAGCAAAAATTTGATGGCTTATTTTAATAGCTATTACCAAAAAAGTTCCAGACCATGATTTCAGCATAAAACCATCACAAGGCAGGATGGCCCATACTTTGGTGAATAGGATTTTGCCATCTTATATTTTCTTTTTTGAAGGCTTCAAAAGTCATGCCAAGTAATATAATCATATCCCCAGGTGAGTGGGGGCAATTCTGGGGAGCAAAAGATACAATAAATATCATCAACGTTTAGGAAACCTATCTCTAACTTTTAATGTTCAAACAGTTCAGAAACCTATGTTGCTGAAAACTAGTAGTTTTAAAGGTATAATTCTGGGGTGGTTTGGGAGTTCCAAAATTTCCCACTTCTGCACAAGGAATATTTTTTTAAAAAATTGTCATAGTACTTCTTGGTGAATTCAATCCTATTATTGCACATACTATCTCTTTTGATAAAATTGTTTTTAATGATAATCAGACCTACATATAAAGAATAGAAAATTATAATACTTGAATAGTTTACTTGGGAAACACCAATAGCAATTTTTAATTATTTCAGTTGGAAAGTACATAATATAATGAATAAAATGCCTATTAAATTAACCTAAAAAATAAACATTTGGCTAGAGTGAAGAGTTTGGTTGACAGATTTAAACAATGTTCAGAATCTTAATTTCTAGTTTACATTAACTTGCCTAAGACTATCAACAACAGGGAGAAGAATTTATTTTAGAAACATTGGTTTTAATGCTATTGGCTTTCCAGATGATTTTAAAATTAAGATAAAGCAATGTGGAAAATCCTAAAGAGTATGGAAGAGAAGGCAATTTGGGAAATTTTTATGGAGTCTCTTATTCTGTTTAATAGTGTTTTCACACTGAGATTCATAAAGAAAGTCTTTATGACATCTTCAGTGTTGTGTGTTCTTATTTCTAAAGACACTGAGGACACAAATGCAAATAACAATTGTTATAATTTACCTTCTAAAGAAAAATCTGCACTCAACCATTTGTTCATACACTTATGTTTTACTTATCCAGTTCAAAATGCAGCTATCCAGCCTAGGTTTGAGTTGCAGAAAAATTAAAGTAGGATACACACAATGCATGATAGCTTGTTCTGTGCTTATGGCTCTAAAACACTATAGTTCCTACAAACTTTTTTATATTTATAACAGTCCCATTTTGGAAACTTCCCCATCTACTGACACTTTTTCACTATAGGTAGTTTTCAATTTACAACCACAATTTGGACCAGAATCTGGATTGCTGAGTGAAGCAATCGTTAAGTGGGATGTCCTCATGACTGCTTTGCTCAATGATCAATATCAGCACTTCCAGATGCGGAATGGGACTTTTCGGCTCAAACTCTTGGTGCTGCCTGTTCCTCCACCAGGGGTTTACCTCTACGTTATCATGCCTCGGCACTTTGGTCCACGGCCCCTCCGTCCCAGTCCCTTCGCTGCGGCCCATTCGTCGCACTACAGTTCGCGTTGGGCTTTTGGGCGCAGAGGACAGTTCGAAGCCAGCCAATTGGTGCAGGGACTCGGGGACTTTGGGAGTAAAGCGGGGGCTGTAGTTCAGAGGGAGGCTTTGTCAGTTCAGAGCCTCCCGAGGCGGCTGAGAGCAGCGTGGGGGAGGGATCCAGATACAAAAGATGGAGGACGGGGGCGGGGGGCTGTAGAGATTCCCAGGGCTTCTCCCTGTGGAAGAGGGGGCTGGGAGGCGGCAAAGGTATTTTGTTAGTAGTACTTGGGGATCTTCCCCCCACCCCAGCCAAGAGTCGCTCGCCGGTCAGTTCAGCGCCTCCTGAGGCTGCCGAGAGCAGCGAGGTGGGGGTGGGGGAGGGAGGCTGTAGAGGTTAGAGCAGGGGCTGCAGTTCAGAGGGAGGCTTAGAAGGAAAAGGAAGGAGAGGGGTGGAAACTCCCTTATACTTGATCCTGCCTCCCTGACACCGAATGGAAAGAGAAGAGCGGGAGGGGGGAGGGAAAGAAAAAGAGAATGAAAAGAAAGAGATTAGACTGATAAGGCTAATGAGGAGTTCTCTATCCATTTTGCAGGAAGACACAAATCTAATTAGGAAGCCGGGATGATATTTTTTGACGTTTCTGACTGTATAAAAAGGAGTTACACCTTCTTTCCGGTGTAGCCTCCGTTTAAGTTTCTTGTTTGGCATTTATGAGCTTAAACGTATTATTATTGGACCTTACAGATGGAAATGAAGAGGAGTGAGGAGCAACACTAATTCCAATCACTTATCCTTTTCTCTTTCTCTGCTCATGTTCCTTTCCAGCTCCCCGTTGAATTCCAGGGAAAGACTGTCCACCCTGACCTGGGGCTCTAGCCCTCCCAGGGATGTTTGGGGAAAGGAACGGGAGCAGAGAAAGAGAAAAGGATAAGCAATTGGAATTAGGGTTTTCCTCACTCCTCTTCATTTCCATCTGTAAGGTCCAATAATAATATGTTTAAGCTCATAAATGGCAAACAAGAAACTTAAACGGAGACTACACTACAGAGAAAGTGTAACTCCTTTTTATACAGTCAGAAACGTCATAAAATAACATCCTGGCTTCCTAATTAGATTTGTGTATTCCTGCAAAAAGGATAGAACACTCCTCATTAGCCTTATCAGTCTAATCTCTTTCCTTTGGCCATTTCGTCCCCTGGTGTGACGGGAACAGTTCAAAACTGAGATACATTCTCAGGTGGGGAGGCTCTGGTCAAAGGTGAGACATATGTTTTGACAAATGCCAGGTACTTCACTCCCAGAAACCTGGGAGAAGCAGAGAGGAAACGAAGAGGTGGGGATGGGGGTTAGAAGAGACCAGGGCTCTTGGGACAGGTGGGTCTTCAGAAACCAGGAGAAGGAAAAGCAAAAGATCTTCAGAAACCAGAAGGAAAAGCAAAAGATCAGGCCAGCCATTCCCGCCAGCTGGTTGCAAAATCCCCAGCTGATGGATCCCTCATCTTCTACAGCCCTTCTCCCCCCCGCGCTGCTCTTGGCTGTGTCGGGAGGCTCCGAACTGACAGGTCAGGGGCTCCTGGCCGGGGCGGCGTGGGGATGGGAGTTTCAAAGCACTACTAAGCACTACTAACTAGGGCAACCCCGGTCGGGGTAGAAATACCTTTGCCGCCTCCCAGCCCGCTCTTACACAGGGAGAAGCCCTGAGAACCTCTACAGCCCCCCCCCCATTTTTTTTTGGCTGGATCCCTCCCCAGCACTCCTCTCGGCTGCCTCGGGAGGCTCCGAACTGATAGAGCCTCCCTCTGAAGTGCAGTCCCCGCTCTACTCCCAAAGCCCCCGGGTCCCTGCACCAATTGGCTGGCTTCAAACTGTCCTTTGCGCCCAAAAGCCCAACGTGAACTGTACTGCGACATATGGGCCGCGGCGAAGGGATTGGGATGGGGGGGCCATGGCCCAAAGTGCCAAGGCGTAATAACACGGAGGCGAAACCCTGGTGGAGAAACAGGCAGCAGCAAGAGTTCGAGCCGAAAAGTCCCAGACCCCTTCCAGATGAGGGTGTTAAGCAATCTCTCAGTTTGTTAAGTGGATGGAATGCAAGTGCTTCCTGCTAAGTTCAAATTGCCTCTGTGTACAGAAGAGAATTGCTATGGTGAACTATAAGAACAGAAGTGAGATATTCATGATCTGAGCTACATTTCTCCACCCCACTGGAGGAATTCATCTCCCTTATGTGCATGAAAGAGAACTGCTCTTGCAGGCTGCAGAAATATAGGTCAGATCCCAAAGGAAGGAAAAGATCTAAGCTCTGTTTCTACAGCCCTTCAAAAGAGTTCCCCTCATATTGATATTCATGGTCAAGGCTTGACCTGTGGAGACAAAAGTACCCTGTTTCCCCCAAAATAAGATTTCCCTTGATAATAAGCCCAATCAGGCTTTTGAACACATGGCAATAAGGCCAAACACTTATTTCAGGGTTCAAAAAAATATAAGACAGGGTCTTATTTTCAGGGAAACACGGTGTAGGCATCAACATTACTTGGGTCTATAAAATTCCCATCTTATACAGGTTAAAAGAATTCCATGAGATGGATTCTTTCTGTATTTAGAGGTTTTTTCAAGAAAAAAAATGATTGTTCTCTATGTTTACATCTACTGTATGGTCAAGAATCTCATTTCACAAATGGATGCATCTTGTATTGAGATGTTATATTCTGGGATTATCAATTGAGAACAAGGGTTGGTGGGCTTCAGTGCTGACTATACTTGAATTGGAAGGGAACTTAGAGGTCTTCTAGTCCAACTCCCTGCTCAAGCAGGAGACCCTATATCATTCCAGATAAGTGGGTCTCAAGTATGGAATGTTTTCCAGGGAATTGGAGGATGAAAGAGTTATTCCCTTTCTACTAAAACATACCTATATATATATTAAATCTTGCAGTTCAAAGAAGACACTCTATTGTTAAATTCATCTGTGGCTATGGAGGTGGCTTTGCAATCTGCAAAATCAGAGTTTAGCACACTGGGGGCATGGGAAATCCATTGTGAGTGTTATTCTGTAATGCTGGTTATAGCTTTCTATCAGATTTTGGTGGCGCCAGGGCCGGATTTTCCTATAGGCTAACTAGGCTTCAGCCTAGGGCCTCAAGATCAAGAGGGGCCTACATTCAAATTGTTAGCAAAATTAAAATTACACTTTCACTATAGGCAAAAGGGCCTCATAAGTGGAATAGCCTAGGGCCTCTTTTCATCTAAATCCGGCCCTGGGTGGCGCCTGTCTTCAAAGCTGGATGTTACAATAGCATAGGGATAGGCTGATAGGTGATGGAAGGATGTCATAAAGTCAGTGTCCCTTGAGCCTTAGATACACTGAGTACCGTATTTTTCTGAGTATAAGACACAACTTTTTCTCCCAAAAAAGAAGGTAAAAATCTGGGTGCGTCTTATACTCTGAATGTAGCCCTGCCCAGCCTCACAAACAGAGATTTCAGAGGCTGAAAGAAGCCTCTGAAAGAAGCTTCAGAAAAAAAAATATCTGAAAGGCTTTTATCTAAAATAATATGGCAAGCAACAAAAGAAGAATCAGTAAAGGTTCTAACCAAACTATGCTAACAAATCTAGAGAATGACACAATAACCAACAGATCGTAAGAGATTAATCTATATACCAATATCAAAGAAAGGAGACAACAGAGTACAGATAGTCCTTCAGAATAAAAGCCTCCAAACAGAGCTTCAGAAAAAAAGCCTTTTTTTCTGAAGCTCTGTTTTGGAGGCTTTCAGAGGCAGAAAAAAAAAGCAAGGCACAGAGCTCACAACCAACAAACCTGTTGTGCTAAAATTCACCTCTGACAACAGCTGATTGGGGGTATTCTGAGAGGCCAATCCACCCACCAATCAGCTTTTTTCTTATTTTCCTCCCCAAAAACTAAGGTGAATCTTGTACTCCAGTGCATCTTATACTCCGAAAAATACGGTAGACAAGGATCCAGAAACCGTGCCAATATAATTCTGTGCTAGTGAAATTAACTTGAGTCATTTATTTCATACCATAGACCAACTGTAAAGATTTGTTGTTGCTGTTTAATATAAAATATAATCCTGGGTAGTAAAATAAAAGATAAACAATAGGAAATTAAATAAATGCAAGCACTTAGTACAACACATTGTAGAACTTCAATAATGTTTAATTAGAAATAAACATCGAAATAGGAAAAATAGGGCTGCAAGTATGTCTCTGTTTTTCATTTGTAGAATATTGGAGTAAACTCAGTTCAATACACAAAGTATAAAATTTCTAGAATTTGGAGACAGCTTCATTATATTTTTGCCTTCCAGCTTTTGCAAGTTAAATGTAACATAAAAGATGTTTGTGCTGTCTTCCAGATGTCAGTAGTGACCTTGAAGAAAACATTTAGGAAAATATGCAAAACGTGCCTGCATCTCTTGTAGGTTGTAAAAGAATGACACCACAGGAGGTCATCAATATTCAATAGAGTAAGAGGATAAAGCAACTATGTAAGAAAAACACTAGCAGGATTTTGTTCTGATTTCTGGTGGTTGAAAGTGAGAGAAAACACAAGGATGTAATCATTTTCTTGAAAGGCAGCAATCACTATTGTATATTTAGCTGCAATACTCTTTTAAGCATATGATTGTTTATTCAGATATTCATAAGAACCTTGTTTTCTTCATCAGTTGTATACCAATAGAAAATCAGTTAAACGTAATATGCTATGAAAAAGGAGACCAAAGTAAAAGAAAAACAATGCAGGTATTCCCATTTCTACTAGATAATTAAAATATGACCTACAGTCAGGTCCAGAAATATTGGGACATTGACACAATTCTAACATCTTTGGCTCTATACACCACCACAATGGAGTTGGAATGAAACAAACACAATGTGCGTTAACTGCAGACTGTCAACTTTAATTTGAGGGTATGTACATCCAACTCAGGTGAACGGTGTAGGACTTACAGCAGTTTGTATATGTGCCTCCCACTTGTTAAGGGACCAAAAGTAATGGGACAATTGGCTTCTCAGCTGTTCGATGGCCAGGTGTGTGATATTCCCTCATTACCCCAATTACAATGTGCACATAAAAGGCCCAGAGTTCATTTCAAGTGTGCTATTTGCATTTGGAATCTGTTGCTGTCAACTCTCAAGATGAGATCCAAAGAGCTGTCACTATCAGTGAAGCAAGCCATCATTAGGCTGAAGAAACAAAACAAACCCATCAGAGAGATAGCAAGAACATTAGGCGTGGCCAAAACAACTGTTTGAAACATTCTCAAAAAGAAGGAATGCACTGGTGAGCCCAGCAAAGACCTGGGAGACCACGGAAAACAAGTGTGGTGGATGACCGAAGAATTCTTTCCCTGGTGAAGAAAACACCCTTCACAGCAGTTGGCCAGATCAAGAACACTCTCCAGGAGGTAGGTGTATGTGTGTCGAAGTCAACAATCAAGAGAAGACTTCACCAGAGTGAATACAGAGGGTTCACCACAAGATGTAAACCATTGGTGAGCCTCAAAAACAGGAAGGCCAGATTAGAGTTTGCCAAACAACATCTAACAAAGCCTTCACAGTTCTGGAACAAGATCCTATGGACAGATGAGACCAAGATCAATTTGTACCAGAGTGATGGGAAGAGAAGAGTATGGAGAAGGAAAGGAATTGCTCATGATCCTAAGCATACTACCTCATCAGTGAAGCATGGTGGTGGTAGTGTCATGGCGTGGGCATGTATGGCTGCCAATGGAACTGGTTCTCTTGTATATATTGATGATGTGACTGCTGACAAAAGCAGAGGATGAATTCTGAAGTGTTTCGGGCAATATTATCTGCTCACATTCAGCCCAATGCTGCAGAACTCATTGGACGGCGCTTCACAGTGCAGATGGACAATGACCCAAAGCATACTGCAAAAGCAACCAAAGAGTTTTTGAAGGGACAGAAGTGGAATGTTATGCAATGGCCAAGTCAATCACCTGACCTGAATCCCATTGAGCATGCATTTCACTTGCTGAAGACAAAACTGAAGGGAAAATGCCCCAAGAACAAGCAGGAACTGAAGACAGTTGCAGTAGAGGCCTGGCAGAGCATCACCAGGGATGAAACCCAGCGTCTGGTGATGTCTATGCATTCCAGACTTCAGGCTGTGATTGACTGCAAAGGATTTGCAACCAAGTATTAAGATGGGAAAGTTTGATTTATGATTATTATTCTGTCCCATTACTTTTGGTCCCTTAACAAGTGGGAGGCACATATGCAAACTGCTGTAAATCCTACACCGTTCACCTGAGTTGGATGTACATACCCTCAAATTAAAGCTGACAGTCTGCAGTTAACGCACATTGTGTTTGTTTCATTCCAACTCCATTGTGGTGGTGTATAGAGCCAAAGATGTTAGAATTGTGTCGATGTCCCAATATTTCTGGACCTGACTGTATATTTTTTAATTACCGATAATCCATAGTTTAAAATGATAAAGCCACCTGAATCTTTGCAGTGTACAGATTAAAAGCAGATACAATATCTAAACTGTAGCAGTAAATATGACCCAGGTACAGCCATACCCTAACTAAAGCAGATACAATAAACCACATGGGCACACTCTGATCTTTCCCATGACTTTGGGGGGGGGGGATTTTAGAGGTCAATTAAAGTCATGTGGGGTTGGGACAATCTGAACCTGCATGCTATTGCAAAGGCCGCAGTAGAAAAGGCACACTTTCTAACAGGCAGAAATAACGAGATGGAGGTGATTCTCAGAGAGCCAGAGCTTTATACAACATCTTTGGTTGAATTTGAAACTCACTGGTAACCAATACAGCTTTCACAGTGAGGTGTTACATAAGCACACAATATGCCTATAACTACTCGCACAAGTGTGATTTGGCCAGCTGTAGCTTCCAACTCCGCTTCAAAGCAATCCCATATAGAGCATGCTACAATAATCCACACATGAGAAGATAAGACATAACTCATTACAGGAAGGAATTCTTGGTTGTCAATTAGTGCAAATCCTCTACCAGATGAATCACTGAAAACTTTTTTGGCCACAGCTACTTTCTGACAGAAGCTATGAATCCAAGAGGTTGTTCAAACTCTGTATCACTTCTGTATGAGGAAGTGCTAATTCCAACATTTATTTATTTATTTATTTATTTATTTATTTATTTATTTATTTATTTATTTATTTATTTATTTATTACATGTATTTATATGCCGCCATTCTCCCGAAGGACTCAGGGCAGCGAACACAAGTTAAGAAACAAGTACAATAAAATCATAATTTAATCCAAATAATTAATTAGTAGTAAATAATAAAGCCTGGAATCAGTCTCAGCCTATTTGTTTGAAAAGCCATATTTATATAGGCTTTTCAGATTTTAAAGGTTTAAGGCATTTCAAATACAGTCCTAAAGGACACATTTATTTTTGTTTGAAGGTCCTTGTCCTGAAAATGAAGCATCATTTTGAATCCAGAAGAACTTACCAATTGCTTTCAAGTCACAAATATTTCCTTTGGGATAAATTGGTTGAGAAGATGGTATATGTAGCTCATGTTCTTTGAGGAGACTGATTATTTTGATCTCTATGAGTCTGGACTAGTTTTTGGACAGATTAAGGTAGAGAGGCCCACATTCATTATCTCTAACTGCTTGATCAGTATTAACTCCTGGAGCACATCTATAATTAGGTTAGATGTACTTTATTATAGTGGTTTTATTCTTAGTTACAGTGATGGTTTTAGGATGTGATATTGGGTGACTTACTTTGGAAGCTAGGTAGTTCAATACCATAAAGCATTGTTTTACCTCTTTTGCTATTTAATATTTAGATTATTGCTGGGGGTGGTTATCAGACATTTTGAGACTGTCATTAATATTCTGATGACATTCAGTTCAAATACAATAAGACTGTTAATTAGTGTCTTTAATGGCATGATATAGTGATAAGGGCAACAAAGCAATTCAGAAGTAACAGGTTCATACCTTGGGGCTGTTCTTAGACTTATAATTAAACCCAAGTGGTTTTAATTGCTAGGGTACCTATTACCAGTAAGTTAGTTCTTACTACTGTCATTGATCATGGTTTTGGAGATTTACAAAGTGAACAAGCAATCCCATATTCTTGATTGTAAATTCAGTTCCTGGGGGACCTTGGGAAAGATGTTGTTGAGTACTGCTCCTGGCTGGTGAACTCCTTTTTTATTTTAATTAGCTATTTGGCTTAGTTATTTTAGCTCAAAGGAAGCCAAGGCCATTCGTCTGTTAGAATTTTAAAAGCTTTTTGCCTTTTGGATTACAGAAATGAACTGAACAAATTGAAGATAAGATAACAAATCATTTTAACAGGAGTTGCTTGGTGTCTTGCAGGGGAAACAGTCATTAAGGACTGATAAATGAAACAAAATGTTTTATCAGTATTTTTTTAAAAAAAAATCTCTTGTAGACATTTTAATCTATTTTAGCAGTCTGATTTTAATGTTAGAAAATAGACAAATTGCTCAGATTTTTACCAGATTTTGAGCTTAATACCTGTTTGCTATGATATCAAACACTCAGCAGGATAGAAAACTCAATCCAGTACTAGAGCCTAAATCATCCAAAAGAAAAAGAGATGTGTCTATAGGTTTCTTAATTGTTAGACATCAGTTCTTGCACACTGTTTCTGCCAGAAATTTCAGGTGCCTAACCTTAATCTTGTGCTGAAAAAAGCATCACCTTGAATGAAGAACCTTAATCTAGTGCCAGAAAAGATAAGAAAGTTCAGTCCCTGGACCTGATATGTTCATTGACATTAAGTTTCTGCCTGTTATTACTGATGCAATTTTGAAATCACCGACTTTTGATTGGAAATATCTTACAATTGAAAAGCAGCTTTCATCCAATCAGAATTTTGATTTAGTGTCCTCTTATTTAAGAACTGTGAAATCAACAACATTTGTTCTACTCCTATAAAATCAGGCAAGGAGCATTCCAAGGAAGAAAAAATAAAATTATAAAGAATATTGCCTTTCCAAAGTTTGGTACTAAAATAAATTTAAACAAGCTTTTTCATTTACCCTATGACAATAATAACCAACGTAAAATAAGCAAATCTGATAAGGCGATTGGAAAATGAGGAATAACATAGCAACTTTTCCATCTGGACAGACCTGTTACATTGGCATCCTTCAGTCTCAAGAGACTATGCTCTTGAAGTATTGTGCTCTGGAAAGAGGTCCTAAAACAGCATCTAGTGTGACTAAAAAAGCCAATTCGAGAGTGGCAATCCCTTCCACACTGAGGGCAGATACATTCTGTCCCCTGCCCAGCCCCCAGATTTCGCTGGTTTTGGAACTGCCTCTTTGCCTCAGCCTGCCAAACAAGTGTCTCTTCGAATTGGAGAAGGCCATGCTACATCTGAACGATTGGAGGTCAAGGTTTCCCAGTTGTTAATGTCCATTCCCAGGGCCTTTAGATCCCTCTTGCAGATATCCTTATATCGCAGCTGTGGTCTCCCTCTGAGGAGCTTTCCCTGCACTAATTCTCCATACAGGAAAGTTTTCTGAATCTGACCATCAGCCATTCTCATGACATGCCCCAGCCAGCGTAGACGTCACTATTTCAATAGTGTATACATGCTAGAAATTCCAGCACGTTTCAAGACTACACTATTTGGAACTTTGTCCTGCCAGGTGATGCCAAGAATTCGTCGGAAACAGCACATATGAAAGGTGTTCAACTTTCTCTCCTGCCATGCGTAAAGGGTCCAAGACTCACTGCAGTACAAGAGTGTGCTCAGGACGCAGGCTCTGTAGACCTGGATCTTTGTATCTTCCGTCAGCTTCTTATTAAGCCATACTATCTTTGTAAGTTTGGAAAATGTAGTGGCTGCTTTACCAATACGTTTATTCAGTTCAGTATCTAAAGAGAGAGTCTCAGCGATAGTTGAGCCGAGGTACACAAAGTCATGGATGACCTCCAGTTCTTGTGCAGAGATTGTAAATACAGGGAGGTGAATCCACATCCTGACCCATAACTTGTGTTTTTTTCAGGCTGATTGTTAGTCCAAAGTCTTGGCAAGCCTTGCTAAAACTGTCCATAAGTTGTTGAAGGTCTTCAGCAGAGTGAGCAGTGACGGCATCATCATCAGCGAAGAAGAAATCCCGTAAGCATTTCAGCTGGACTTTAGACTTTGCTCTCAATCTAGAGAGATTAAAGAGTTTTCCATCTGATCTGGTCCGGAGGTAAATACCTTCTGTTGCAGTTCCAAAAGCATGTTTCAGCATGACAGCAAAAAAGATTCCGAATAAAGTTGGCGTGAGGACACAGCCCTGCTTCACTCCACTTCGAATATCAAAGGAATCTGATGTTAAGCCATCAAAAACTACAGTGCTCTTCATTTCCTCATGAAAGGACCTGAGGATGTTGAGGAGATGAGGTGGACATCCAAACTTGGGGAGAATTTTATAAAGGCCTCCCTGCTAACCAAGTCAAAAGCCTTCGTAAGATCTATGAAGGCTACAAAAAGTGGCCGTCTTTGTTCCCTGCATTTCTCCTGCAACTGTCTAAGGGAAAATACCATATCCAGTAGTGGACCTGTTGGCTCGAAATCCTCACTGTGATTCTGGATAGACTCTCTCTGCAAGCACCTGGAGCCTCTTCAGTACGACATGGGCAAGCAGCTTCCCTACAACATTAAGAAGAGAAATGCCATGGTAGTTGTTATAGTCACCCCTATTACCTTTGTTCTTGTACAGTGTGACAATATTTGCATCCTTCCTGTCCTGTGGTACTCCACCTTCCCTCCAACAAAGACAGAAGATTTCATGCAGTTCAGTGGAGATGTTCTCTTTGCAGCACTTCAGAACTTTGGCAGGGATGTTATCTTTCCTGGGTGCCTTGCCAGAGGCAAGGGAATCCAGGGCCGTATTTTGTTCTTCTAAAGTTGGTTCAATGTCAAGCTCCTCCAAGACAGGCAGGCACTCAATGTTTTTTAATGCTTCTTTAGTTACCACATTTTCTCTGGAATATAACTCAGAGTAGTGCTGCACCCAGCGTGCCATCTGCTGTGCTTGGTCCTGGATAACCTCACCTGTAACAGACTTCAGAGGGACAGATTTCTTCTCTGTTGGAACTAAAGCCTGCTTGATGCCATCATAGATCCCCTTGATGTTGCCTGTGTCAGCTGCTATCTGGATCCGAGAGCAAAGCTGCAGCCAGACCTGTGGAGGCATGAAAGGTGTATTTGACCCCCAAATTATTTAATATTTACTTTAATGATTTAGAATAATTTCTAAATTTGGTGAAGGGTAACTTTCCTTCACTTAGTCATAGAAGATTATGCTTGCTGTTCATTCAAGAATGGATCTCAAATAATATTTAACAGATTTTTTTTTAATATTGTAGGTACAATTTCTTTCAAATAAATTGAGACAAATCTAGAGTCTTGATCTTTGACAGGAAATGCTGGTTCTGAATGGTAGAGCAGGCTAGATGCTTTTTGTATCATGGCTTAATGTTTCCCAATTCTCTGTCCTGGTCAATACACTATTGTTTTATTCTTTTGAAGCTAGAAGCCACCTTATTTGTGCTTCTGCCTTTTTTTTCCTGTTCAAATGATGCTATTTTCCAGTTATAGTTAGTTTGGGAACATTTTTTGATTTAAATATATTTTTGCCTAAAGAAGGGCACTTGATTATTCAGAAACACATTCCTGGATAGGATAAATTTATCCAATTGGCTTTCAAGTGTATAGCACAAAGCTGACCTGACCACATTACCATTCAAATGTAGCTTATCATCAAAATAACTTCTGAGTATACATAGTGTTGCAATTATTCAAAGATGAACTTTTCCTTTTTGATTCATAATTATCTGCCATGATCAAAAACGTAGATCTTTTTGAACAAACATTTATATTTAGCCAGTCACAGTAATATAGATCCATATGCCCAGTTTGACTTTAATCCAACTAACTTCACTTTTCAGTATCACATCAGGTACCACTTATGAATGGATCCACTGCAGAGTAAGTAAGCTATATGATCTCAAATGATCTTAGTGAGCTGGAACAATGAAAGTTTTGATGATAGTGATTTTTTACATTTTAACTATTTAATTCTTTGCATTTGGTAGAGCTATGACAAACTGGAGGGGTTTTTTTTTGTTTTTTTTTTACAAAAAATAACTTGCTGTGTTTTTTAACCATTTAACTTCCAGACATTTATTCTAGGGTGGTTTAAAAAAATAAAATCTTGTTTTATAAATAACTGAACTCAGAATAATATGCTACTGAAACTCCCAGGTTGCTTTAATCCTATTAGTAATAGGTGCACTGCATCATTTGCATATTTCTGTGTGCTTATTCGATAGCTTCAGGAGATGTTGCTCGTACTTATTTTGTCCATAAGAGAATTGATATACAAATTAAACGTCAGTGGATATCTGTCTTACTTCTCTTTGAGCTATACTCTTTTTTTTTAACTAGAGTCACATACTATAGCAAACCACTATTCAGAATTTTCATAGAATACTTTGAGGTCTATTTAAATCATTCTCATTCCTAGACAGTGATATGTGGCTATAATTATTATTGTACAGTTAGACTTATATTTAAATTATATATGGAAATGTTCTTGTACTGAACCTGGTGTCTATAATGGGTGCAGAATGTGATTTCCATATATTAGGCTATACACATCTTACACTATTGTTGAAACAACTGCATGGGTGCTAATTAGCTATTGAACCAAATTCAAAATCTGGTGATGGCATATAACTTGGGGATCAGTGCATCTCTTTTTAAGATTGTCAGAAGAGGATCTCCTTGCATAATGTATGCCTAGAGGAACAGTGTTCTGTGTTAGTTATATATGGCCGAGGCTTCTCTGCAATAGGTATTGTTCTGAAATTGTTCTGGTATTGTTACTATAACTTTTAGGTATCAGATAAAGACATACTATATAAATGCTACAATAATTATTGCTTCTTGCTTTTTTCTATACCTTTTTAATAGCAATATTAATTTTATATTCTTTTAATTGTATTATATTGTTATATTTTAATTGTTATATTGTCAACTTTTCTGCAATTTAAAACAACAAAAGCAGTATGAGGATATATTAAATAAATAAATTAGTGTGATTTATTTATAAAAATAGAATAAACACTGCTTCTCTGAAATATTATATGCATATATCGTTTGGGACTCATTAAGGTAGCACCAGTGTAACCCATTCAAAAATCAGGTCAGCTATAACCTTTCCATCATTTCAAATCCAGGAGAAATATTACTCATCAAAGAAGCACTAAGCAGTGTCTCATAAACTGATATTTAACATTCAGGGTATTGTAGAATGGTGATTCCTTCCAAGAAATATAGGTAAGTCTTGTTCTGAAATTATTCTTAGTTTACTTTATTCTCTGCTTGCACATTCCAGATGAATGTAGAAACAGCATGCCAGCTTGTGAAGTTCAAATATTTCATTTTTAAAGCGTGGAATTGGATATCAACATCTCTGACAGTGGGAACATTGTAGAAGCCTCATTAAAGCAAATAACACAGTGCCTTTAGTACAGCAAGAGCATAAATCATATCATGGAATGCTTTTCATGGAATTGAGACTTTTCAAGATCAGTCTATGCTAGTACCTAAATGTCAATGTAACCTCTGTATAATTCACATCAAAGAAAGGCTATTTTTCTACTTCTGTTATTTTAATGCGATTGCCTAATGAGACCATATCCAAAGCATAAAGCTACACGGCTAGGATCCAAATACAGTCATAAAATATAGCATTTTGAAAGCTCAATGAGCTTCACAGAGTGTATAATTCTAATGTCTGTTGCATTCACACCCTTAGGCACTTTCTTTTTCTTATGATTGCATCCTGTTAGCAAAAAGCTGACCCCCAGCAACAAGAAAAGCTCAGAAAAGGCTGCGTAACAGTCCATGAATTTCAACTTCCTTAGAATTTTGCCTAGCAAGATACATGATTACTAAATTGATTTGTAGACGAGAAAAAAATCTGGCAAATTAACAGCAAAAAAAAAAAAAAAAACACCCCACAATCACCTCCTACTTGATTTACAACAAAGGAGAACAAATTGTTTATTTTTATGTATGATGTTCAGCTCTTCTAACGCAGAATTAATGGCAACATTATTTCTATTAGTATTTCAAAGCTTTCCCTCTTCTATGTGTGAGAGGCATTGTGATGAGCAGGCTACAATTTATTATTCAAGACTGAGGTTCAAATTATAACAGTTAAAGAACTTATTGATGTTCTAAAGAAAAGAATTTTCTAAGGAATTATGAAATGAATAGGAATTTCACTCAGACATCTTTGAACAAATTTCCAATGACAGCTTCTCATGGGTATCTATGTAAAAAGTTCTGCTATTAACTTCTGTATTTGGAATGCAAAATATTCCTAATGTAGAATTTGCAAACCTTCCAACTTTAAATGTATCTTAAGAGAGTTCAAAAGTGCAACTGAAATTCTTAAAATCTGAATTATATCATTCTAACTTTTCAAGAAGGCTTGAATAAGATTTGTACTCAAAGGAGATATATACACATAGGCTATTTATAAATTATTAGAATTAAACTCCAGAAAAATGAAGAGTTTCCCTCTGCACAAATGTATATATGCAGGTTTTGTTTTGTTTTTTTTGCAAATATTTTTAAGGAAAGAAATAAGACAAGATAGGCAAACACTACCTTTTGCAACATTTGAGAGAGTACACCCCTTCCCCTAGAAGTTAAAAATACTTAGAAATTTTAATTAGAAATTAAAAATTTTAATTAGAAAAGTTGGAAACTTTAAAACAGATTAACAGAGTTGGAAGGGACTTGTAGGTCATCTAGTCAACCCCCCCCCCCGCCCAAGCAGGAGACCCTACACCATTTCTGACAAATGGCAGTCCAATCTCTTCTTGAAAGTCTCAAGTGTTGAAGCTCCCACAACTTCCAATGGCAAGTTGTTCCATTGGTTGATCGTTTTCACTGTCAATTTTTTCCCCTTATTTTCAGGTTAAATCTCTCCTTGGTCAGTTTCCTTTCACTTTAAGTTAAGTCTTTAATTAAACCACCTGCACTTATGCAGATTACTATACAAATCACATTTTTCTGATTTCTGGGGCATAGTCTGTGACAAAATGGACATCATATTTTAGGACAAAATATAAACAAATACGTTTCAGAAGAAATGTATACAATATATAATGTGCATTTTATAGAAATCAACATAAAACACAGAAAGGAAATCTAATCTCAAAGGAATTGAACTCCTCCTCTTGTGAAGGTTCTGACAAACCAGGTGGTGTTTACTGTAACAAAAAAAACATCATTAGAGGTTCCATCCCCTTTCCTCCCCAGGAATTGAAGGCCAGATAGAGAAGGCCCATCATAGGCAAGTTATACATATTTTTCTGGTAGACATAAAAATTTTACAGGAATAGATTATATATTTGTAACACTGGAAATATTATCTAAAATAATGAGAGCAGAGATAAAAATAATTAAAACATCTGATCATGCAATGGTAACTATGGATATGGAAATAGATTGTGATTATAAACAGGCAACTAGATGGAGAATGGATTTGAGGATTTTTAAAAATAATGAGATTTTAGAAAAAATGGAAAGGGAATTAAAAGAAATATGGACCATAAATGAAGAGGGAGGTAGTAGTACAGGTGTAATATGGGATGCAATGAAAGCAGTAGTGTGAGGTTTAGGGATAAAATACTCTTATAATATATAAAAAAAAAGAGAAATATATAAATGGTTGGAGGAGGATATTAGGGAACTAGAGAGTAAATATATACAAAGTAGAAAGAACAGGATTATGTTAGAACTATCAGTTAAAAGAAAAGAGTTGCAAAATATTGAGATAGAACAGGTTAAAAAAAATCTAATATATTTAAACAGGGAATTTTATGAAAACAGTAATAAAAATTATAGAATGCTGGCTAGAGCCACACAAGCTAAAAAGGCAAAAAGCCTGATTGGAATAATAAAGAATGATAAGGGGGAAAGAAATATGATGAAAGAAAAATGTTTGATATTTCAGAAATTCTTTGAAAAGCTATATAAGGGGAATGACATAAATGTGAATAAAAGTCAAGCATATATAGAAAAGAATTTAAATTGTAAAATTCAAGAATACGATAAAGAAATAATGGAATCACAAATAGAAGAAAAGGAGATAGTGGAAGTTATTAATAAATTGAAATTAGGTAAGGCATCAGGGTTAGATGGGCTAGGCTTAGAATATTATAAAAATTTTAAAGGGCTATTGGTGCCAAAGATGAAGATAATGTTTAATAAAATAATGGAAGGGGAAAATAATCCATGTTCTTGGAAGCAATCCTTGATAATACTGATAGCAAAACCAGGTAAAGATCATACAAACCCAGGTTCATATAAACCAATATCCCTTATTAATCAGGACGCTAAGATTTTCAAAGCAATATTGGCAAATAGATTGAATATATTTAGATAAACATAATAACATAGGTTATTATATAAAGAATCAAAAATTAAAGGCAGGTGTATTAGCATTAGATGTATTTAAGGCCTTTGGTTTTGTGGAATGGCCTACATTGAAGATATTAATAGAGAAGTTAGGTTTTGGGGAAAAAATTTAGGCAAGTGATAAATCAACTATATTCAGAGAATAAAGCAAGTATAACCGTAAATGATGGTGTTATAGAGACAATAACCTTAAACCGGGGAACAAGACAGGGTTGCCCTTTATCCCCAGTTTTATTTGCATTATTGATAGAGGTTTTGGCAAATGCAATTAGGGAAGATTCATTGATTGAAGGAATTGGTGTACAGAAGAAAACTAAAATAAATTTATTTGCAGATAATACATTATTAGCATTTCAAAATCCTGTAATTATCATAGAGAGGATATATTTACACCTGAATTAATTTGGGAAATATAGTGGATTACAATAAATTGGGAAAAATCAGAAATGATGTTATATAACCATACTAAAGAAGAAGTGGAAGTATTGAAAAGAAAATATAAACTAAAAATAGTAGATAGTGTTAAATATTTAGGTATTGACATCCCAAAAATATTCAAGAGTCAAAGAAAATAAATTATGAAAAGTTAAAGAAATATATAAAAGATAAAATATATAAATATGAGAAAGTAAAATTATCATGATTTGGAAGAATTGAAATGATAAAAATGAAAGTTTTACCAAAAATTAAAGTTTTGTTATGGATGATCACAATTAAATTTTCAGATCAAGAATTAAAGCAAATACAGAGGTTTCTGGAGGTGTATTGTAATAGAGGTAAGAGAGCAAGAATAAATAAAGCATTATGGTATGAACCATTAAAAAAGGGTCGGTTGGGTTTCCATGTCAGGGCATTTATTAATCCCATGTTTGGCTCTGGGACTAATTACCCTGGTTTAGAGGAGGAGATGAATCGAGGCTTATCCTTGTTTGCAATAATCTGAAAAGAAACGCGAGGAAGGTTTCTAATAAAACTCATTTATTTGTTATAAAGAAAATAAAACACCTCACTATCTAAGAAAAGTTAATTGTTACATTTTGAAAATAATTCTTGCCGGCTATGTGAGCCGGACCTCTGGCAAGAGAACAAAGGAAAGAGAATGTGTGAAGCAAGTGAAGGAATGTGGGTGGATACGGAAACACATAGCTTACTGATAAGAAGTTGGCAAAGCTACGGAGAGTCTGACAGTCCAGAAATAATGAGCTCAGCTGGTAAATAAAATAACGCAGTGACATTCCCCTTCTTTGCCAGTTGAGCGAATATCAGTACATCATCAAATAAGGCACATCTTCTTGCGCAGATACTCATGTTGAGCTGCTGGAAGTGGTTTGTTGAGCATATCAGCAATTTGATCATGTGTAGATACATATTGCATTTTGACAAAACCTTTCTTCACTAAATGTTTTATGTTTTGATAACGGATGTCAATGTGTCTGGACCTAGAACCTGTGAAATGAGATTCAGAAATATAAACCACCGATTCATTGTCTTCCATCACGGTGATCGGTCGGATTGGGTGTGTCCAGATATCTGTGACTAAAGCATCAAACCAAGTTAGAGAATTACATGCATCTGAAACACAAGCATATTCAGCTTCAGTAGATGAACAAGAAACAAAATTCTGTTTACGTACTTGCCAATAAACAGGACATCCATTTAAGAACATCATATAACCTGAAGTACTTTTACGTGATTTCTTATCACTTGCCCAATCAGAATCTGCATAACAACATAATTCTGCATAATCAGTATGTGTTGGTTCTAACAATAACTTCATGTGTTTAGTGTATTTTAGGTATCTCAATAATTTCTTAATACATGTCCAATGAAACTGTTTTGCCTTACCTACGTGTCGAGATAAGAGATTAACACTAAGTGCAATGTCGGGTCTGGTCCAACTACTAATGTACAATAGTGACCCAATGACTGAACGATAAAGTGTTTGATCCTCGAACTCAGGACTTTCTTCTTGTGTCAAGTTATGAAAATCTGTTTGCATGGGTGTCTTTGTTGTGTTAGCATCTTTCATGTTGCAATGATGCAAAACTTGTTCAATTTTATCTTCTTGTGAAAGACTAAACCCCTTCTGTGTCTTTTCAATCTGAACACCTAAATAAGTGCTAATGTGACCTAATGATTTCAATGTGAAGAATCTCTGCAAAGCTTTGGCAAAAATTTCACTCATTTGCTTATTTGGACCAATATAAACAATATCATCAACATAAACAAGAACTATCTCATATGCATTGTTAGATCTTTTTGTGAACACGCACTCATCAGTTTCGGACTTAATAAAGCCCATTGAATTTAGTTTGTCAGTAAGACATAAATACCACATTAAACCAGATTGTTTCAGACCATAGAGACTTTTGTTTAGGAACCAGGTATCCCCTTCTTGCTGTCGGAATCCCGGAGGACTTCTCACGTAGATCTCTTCGTCTAGGTCTGCATGTAGATAAGCCGTGTCAACATCAAACTGGAAAACTTCTAGACCAAGGATAGTTGCAGTTGCTAAAGCAATATTTACACTCTCAGTTCTGACTGTCGGTGAGTAAGTATTTGTGTAGTCCTCAGGATAACGTTGAGCGAAACCCTGAGCTACAAGTCTGGCTTTGTACAATGACTCACCATTTGGTTTCTTTTTGATTCTGTAGACCCATCGAGTGCCAATGACCTTTTTGTTTGCTGGAGGTTTTGCAGGTGTAAATACTTTAAGTTTCTTTAGACTGTCCATTTCAACCTGCATTGCTTCATACCATTTGTCTTGCTCCGAATCAGGGAGCTGCTTGATTTGTGCGAAATTATCAGGTGGAAGTGTGACATTGCAAATCAAAGGCAAGGGTGCTTTTGTCAGTTGCCAAGAATATCGTTGTGGAGGGATCCCTTTTGTGGCCCTCTTGGAACGTCTCGGAACAACTATCCAATCTTCTTCTGCTTCGTCCTCATCCTCACTTTCGTCGCTAGCATCAGCATCCGCGGCTTGCGAAGACGGAACATCGGGTTGAGAAGAATCAGTGGAATCTTGATCATCAATCTGCGTGGTATCAGCAGTATCATCTCTGGGAAAATAAACTCCAGGATCATTGGAATGAATCCTGGACCAGTCAATATCTTCTTCAAAATTAGCAGATTGGGAAATCACAATTGCATGTTTAGAGTCAATAAATTTGCTCCATTTTGAGTTATCATCAATACCCATAAATCTCAGTCTCTTTGCTGCTGGACTTCCTTTTCTTCTTTGAGCTAAGGGAATGTTCACCATAGCATATGAACCAAAAATATGAATGTTTTTAAGATCGGGCTTGTAGCCATACAACATGAAGAAAGGAGTCTGATTTGTTACACTGCTCCAAGTACGGTTGACAATGTAATTTGCGTACTTGATAGCTTCACCCCAGTATATCATATCAAGATTGGCGTCTTCTAGGAGACAACGCATCATGGTTTGCAGTACCTCTCCATTGTGAGCTGATGTGTCAGGGGCTGAAGTCTGATGAATAATTCTATTCTTACGCATCCAGTCCTGGAAACGCTGAGACATGAATTCGGCACCACGATCACTCTGGATTCTGGCGATGCGAACTTGGTGTTGGGTAGAAACAAGGGTTGCAAAGTCTTTAAAGATCTGAAAGGTCTCTGATTTTTCTTTCATAGGATATACATATCCATATCTAGAGTAATTATCAACAATTGTTAGAAAATATTTTCTACCACCAAATGATGGCGGGAATGGACCAACTATGTCAATGTGAACCAAATCAAAAATGCGTATTGACAGGCGTGTAGCGCGTTTGGGAATGGCTGCTGCTTTGGATTTGGCCTTCTTGCATACAGCACAATCCAAAAACACCTTACACCCCTTTAGATCCAAACCTTTTGCGAACTCCGGCATCTTCCTAAGAACACAGAAACTGGCATGCCCCAATCTTCTATGCCATTTGTGGATACACCTGGAATGCAAAGGTTTACCTGTTAGTGAATTCTCAACATTAACATTTTTATGCGGAACCTCAGGTTTGCTCTGAGCAACCTGTTTACCAACTCTATTTTTGTTGGCTTTAGGAGCCTTAGGAATAGCAACAGGATCTTTCTCTGGAGCATCTCTCTCTGGGCCTGTGCTCTCCCTTTTTGGAGTTTGCATACTTGCCTGTGTTTGTGTTTTAGGCTTTGGCTTTAAGTAATAAACACCACCAATTAATATGGTTTCAGCAACAATATCTCCATCTTTAACTATGTAACTTGCTTTTTCAAGGTGGTGAACTTGGAACTTTAACATTCTAGACAAGTGACACTGACTAAGCAAATTACTGGTTGCTGTTGGTATGTAATAAACATCAGGAATGAATGCATCGAGCTCTTCAACATAAACAGTTCCTTTTCCTTTGACCTGACAAGGATGATTTGAAAAAGAATAAAGTTCACATAGTTCTGGTTCAGGCTCGTGCATTTCTGTGAAAAGTTCCTTTCTGTAGGTAACATGCAATGCTGCACCACTGTCCAAAGTCCACAGGAGTCGTCTGTCGTACTCTGGTTGAGGTTGTGGATCATTGGTTAAAGCCAATGTGGCGAGTGGAGTTTGTGGATCACGCCGGGGACCACAACGACCTTGTCTACCACCTCTGCCTCTGCCTCTGGAGTCTGTTCCTCTGGGCTGGTATGTGACGGGAGCTGGAACTCATTGGGGACAATCCCGGGTGGCATGTCCCACACGATTGCAGGTGTAGCATCTTGGCATCCTTGGAGCATAGGTCCTTCCTCGGAAGGGGTGCCTAGCTGGAGCTCTTGATGCGGGTGGTCCTCTCAAATGTGGTGTGGCCAACATGAATGCCTCTTCTTCAATTAAAAGTCTACAAACATTGTCCACTGTGCGTTGAGCAATTGGGACTTGGTTAATTTTTGTAACAGCATCTTTCCATTCATAATTCAAAGAGTTAATAATGATGCTGATCATTTGAATATCTTCAATGTTATGGCCTCTTTCTCTCAATTCTGTTCTCAGACCTTTCAGTTTGGTCAAATGTCCTCCAATTTATTCACCGGGTTTCAATCTCGAACCGTGGAGTTCAGACATGAGTAAACATGAAGATTCAATTGAGATAGGCCTGTAGCAATTTTCCAATTCAGCCCAAATTTGTCGGGCTGTTGTATTTGGTGGAAAAGTGACCTGCAGTTCAGTATCCATGGACATCAATAATGTTGTGCGAGCCCTTATCTCTAAATCTCTTATTGCAAAGTCCCATGGTTGAGCAGGAGGATCAAAAACCATAAAATGAGTGCCTTCTCTAAGAAGCAATAGTGTAATCTCACTGACCCAGGCTTTGTAATTTGTTCCTGACATTTTTAGTTTTGACTCACCAGTTAGTGGAGAGACAGAGAATGCCTGGTAAGGAGCCTGCACTTGGTATGCTGGCTGTGCTGGCAGAAATGCCTGTGGTATTTGCTGTGCCTGTTGTGGACCTAAAAATGGTCTTGGTTGTGCCATTGGAGGTGGGCCAGGAGGTGGCCCTCTTTGCACTTGTGGCTGGGGCACATATGCAGGCATTTGTAGCTGCTGTGGCTGATGCACTGGAATCTGCTGTATTCCAGTTGCCATTTGTGCTTGAGCTGCAATATTGGCATGACCTGCTGGAGATGCAGTCATTTGCCTTTGCTGTGTTCCATCTAAAAAGACACCAACACCGCCAGGGGGTGTTTGAGTTTGGGCCTGTGGAAACACTTGTGGCATTTCAGCTTCCTGTAGTAAATTACTTTTGCCAGCAGATGGTGCTGCACCTTTAGCTTCGGGCAGCTTTGCATACGGGGCATTGTATGCTTTAGAGTAGGAGTGGTTATGTAAGACATGTGTAACTTGATCAGGGAGATTTTCATGTGACGTATGCAGTGCTCTTTGCCTTAATTGGCCTGACACAGGATCCACCAGGGGGAGTGTCTTTGGCTCTGAGCAAGAAGACAATATGGCGCTTTTTGAAAAATTTAAGTTATCTCCCATATCTTGCTCAAGCATAGATATAGCCATTTTTGCCTGGGATAGCTGCTGTTCATAGAGTTTTATACGGTCACGATAGGCTTTCATGGCCAGCTCATCCAGGGTGAGCTTAGAGCTTCGAGGAGAATAATGAATTGTTTCTCTCTCTGCGTGGGAGGAATTTTGCTCAGCAGTGTGCTTTGGCCTTGCATCGAGCATTACAAATTCAGAAGGTTCTGGGAAGACTTTTTCAGAGCTTGGAAGATCAGAAGAAAATGTTACTGACCTCAGTCGTAAATCATCATCTTCAAAAACAGCTTCTGTCTTATCTGTCTCCATTTCTGTTCCCACGGCTTTTTCTCGTTCCAGGTGTGTGGCTGTAGTAAGGGGCTGGAAATCTGGAAACCTCCTTTCTGCCACCTTCTCAGCAAAATACATTTTGTGTTTGTTTTACTTCTGTTTCGACATCTCAGCAATATAATTAGCGTACCTCAGTAGCTAAAAACTAATTGCCTATGCGCTCTTATCAGAAATAACAAAACAAGGAAAAAAGCCATAAATCAAACCGTCCGAGCTACCAGATTGTCAGGGCATTTATTAATCCCATGTTTGGCTCTGGGACTAATTACCCTGGTTTAGAGGAGGAGATGAATCGAGGCTTATCCTTGTTTGCAATAATCTGAAAAGAAACGCGAGGAAGGTTTCTAATAAAACTCATTTATTTGTTATAAAGAAAATAAAACACCTCACTATCTAAGAAAAGTTAATTGTTACATTTTGAAAATAATTCTTGCCGGCTATGTGAGCCGGACCTCTGGCAAGAGAACAAAGGAAAGAGAATGTGTGAAGCAAGTGAAGGAATGTGGGTGGATACGGAAACACATAGCTTACTGATAAGAAGTTGGCAAAGCTACAGAGAGTCTGACAGTCCAGAAATAATGAGCTCAGCTGGTAAATAAAATAACGCAGTGACATTCCAAATATTAGAAATTATTGGGTAGCTGATCAATTAAAGGTGGTCCCAGATATTATAGTAGCAACTAGAGATTTAATATGGAGGCATATAGAATTGAAGGAATTAAGGGAAATAGGTGATCCTATAGAAACATATTGGTTTAAAAAGGATATTTTAAAAATTGCTAGGAGGGTTCAAAATCCCTTTTTAAAAAATTTGATAGAATTATGGGATAAATGTAGATACCAACTAATGCCCGGAATTTCTTCTTTAACACCGGTGGTGGAAATAGAGAAATCCCCTACGATTGGATTGAAAGAATGAATTAGTAAACTAAAAGAAAATCAGATATATAAATGGGAAGGCTGGAAGAACAAGATAAAGAATATAACACAACTAAAGAACGTTTTAGCAGATATTAAATTAAATTGGTTGAATTTAATACAATTAGAGAAATGGATAAAAGTGGAAGAAAATTTTGAGGAGAAAGATAGACAGTTAACAAAATTTGAAATGATTATAAAAGAATGTGAGGTGAGTGTAGAATATATAGGTAAAAAGAATTGGGAAAATATATATCATATTAACTGAATTAGAAGAGCAGGCAAAAGGTTTAAAATTAATTTGGGAATCAGATTTAGGAGAAATAAATGATAATGATTGAAAAAATATTTGGAATAGAAGAATATATAAGAATATGTCAGTTAGAGTTAAGGAAAATGGATATGAAGTGATATGGAGGTGGTACCTAACACCATGTAAAATTAAATCAAATAGATGGTAAATATACAAATATTTGTTGGAGATACAAGAAAGAGATTGGAACATACAAACATATGTGGTGGGATTGTGATAGTGCACAAAAAATATGGGACATGGTGTTTAGAGAAATTAGAGCACTTTTGAATGTAAATTTAGAATGTCACTGAGAATTGCATTACTGTTGCTGGTGGAAAAATGGGATATAACTGAAACAAAAAAAGGAATTGATTGTAAATTTGATAATGGCAGCTAGATTAGTGATGACTAAATATTGGGGACGAAATTGGGATATTCAAAGAAATGAGTGGTATAATGAAATTTGGAGTATGGCAACAAATGTCAAATTAACAACGGAAATTAAATTTAAAAAAGCAATTATATTGCTTTTCCAAGCAATTATAATGAAATATGGGGGGACTTTATAAAATCAGTGTTGGTGGAAGGCAAAGGGAATAAACCTACTCAAGAATATATGTTGTTTTGGAGGGGATAAGAACACAATTGAAATATATTGTATATCTTTTAGTTGTTATAGACGAAGAAATATAAGGGAAAAAAGGGTCTCCGGGGTGGGGGGGGGTGCACTGTAATATTAGTTTTTTTTTCTTTTTCTTTCTTTCTTTCTTTTTTTGTATTTAGATGTATATGTATTATATTTGTAGTATTTGCATTTTTAAAAAAATTAAAAAAAATTTTTAAATGTTATAATTGTGTTCTGGGGCTGTTAGGGATCTGGAAAACAAGACACATGCAGAAGGCTGTTGTCTCCCACTCTTTCTTGTAAAAGAACAGCTCCAATGGCTACATCTGAAGAATCTGTTTGGGCAATAAATCTCTTTAATGTGTCTGGGTCCTGAAGCAAGGCCTGGCAAGCAAAGCTGCTTTATCTCTTCAAATGCTGATTGATGTGTCCAAACAAATTTAACTCCTTTCTTAGTCAGTTGAATCAGTGGTTTGGCTTCATGAGCAAAACCTGGTATAAATTTTCCTATAGAAGTTAGCAAACCCTAGGAAGCATTGGACATATTTGTTCTGCAAGGGGCTTGCCAGTCTAGGACAGCTTGGACCTTCCAGGGGTCCATCTTTATGCCTTTTGTGGAAATATGGTAATCTAAGAAGTCTAGCTGTTGCAGGTCAAAGGAACATTTTTTTGGCTTGGCAAAGGGATAGTTATCTCTTGGTCTACAGAAAACTGTGTGCATGTAGCCTATATGCTAAACCTTGTTCTCAGAGTAGATCAAAATGACATTCAGCAAGAGCACTATGAGACCTGAGAATACTTGGTCATGAATCTGGAAAATATGGCTCCTGCATTAATTAGTCCATATGTGGTCACTATGTGCTCAAATTTGCTTTATCTGTATCAAAGGCAATTAAGTATTCATGGCCCACTTTGATCCTAATGCGGTTGTAAACACTGCAGAGGTCCAGTCTTGTAAAAAATGAGTGCTTTCTGCAGTCTATCCAAGAGGTCTGGAATTAATGGCAGCGGATAATGGTCTGTTACTGTCTCTGATTTCAAAGCTTTATAATAATGGACCACTCTCAGTGGAGGTTCCCCACTATTGTTAGATTCACTGGATTCTTGTTTCTTGGATTCAAAGAAGGTGGGAGCTGAGGCAGGAGACTTGGAAGTTTGTATGAATCTGTTTTGCAAATTAGAGTCCATATATTGTTTCAGAGTTTCAGACATTTGGTGGTGTTTCTTGGCAGGAATCTTGGCACCAGGAACTAGATTTATAGTGTAATCACAGACTCTGTGTGTGTGGAGGACTGAAGCTTCTTTCTTTCCAAAAACATCAGCAACATCTGTACATTTACTTGACAGATTTGGAATCTTTCTATTAGCTTTGGGGGGATTTTGGAGGTGAGAAAGATTGATGGATATACAAAGCAATGGACTGGTTCTTCCACTTAATTGTGGGATCGAAGTATTGTAACCAGGTGGTTCCCAGTACCAGTGGAAGATTGATGTGGTCATCCATGTAAAGGGTTAATGTTTCTGGATCTTGATTTATTGTCAAGTGTAAAGGCACTGTGGCATGAGTGACCAGGCCTACTTTTAAAATTTTGCCATAAATAGTTATTACTGGCAATAGAGACTTTGGAGAAACTGTGGAGATTTTAAATTTCTGGACTGTGGCTAGGCTTATAAAGTTGGAGGTTGCTTCAGAATCTATCAAAACAGGGAAGGTGGTTTCCGAGGAAGAGTCAGGATAGAATAAAATTTTATTAAGTGTGGAAATAATTGAGGTTCATTTAATGCTTGGTGGACCTCCTGTGAGCTTGTAGAAAAGGGACCGTTCCCAGGGCCTCCACCTGCATGCCCGCTTGCCCTTTGCCTCAGGCTTTGGCTTCCACAGGGCCTCTGGGTGGGAGACCTGAGAAAAATGCCTCCCATAAGGGTCGCCCGCTTGCTTACTTACTGGCTGGGCTGGCGTGGAAGCAGCATGTCCCCTTGTTGCGGGCTGGATGGGGGACCTGAGGTGGAGTGGAGATCGAGCAGGCGGCAGCCCAGAGCAGGCCAAAAGGCAGTTCTTTGGCTGAACGCAGCAAGCCTGAAGCAAATCTTCCTCCCCCACCATTAGCCTTACCTTTCAATCCATGAAGCTTCCACTGTTCTCACAGCAGCAGCCCATGCTCGGCCAAAGCGTGCAGGCCAGCGTGCAGGTGAGGGAGGGGCAGCTGGCAGAGTGGTGATATGGTCAGCATAGCATCATGATCCCTAGTCATCCCCCCCACAGACAAGTGTGTGGGTTGGCAGGTGGGCAAGGGAGGGGTGGCTAGCAGAGGAGCAATGTGGGCAGCATAGTATTGTGCTCTCTGGTCACCCCACCTGCTGGCAGATGAGGCCCAGCAGCTGTGGAGAATCTGGGTGGGGGTGAGATGCGAGCTGGGGGGGAGCTGAACAGTGAGGGCTCAGCCCTGGCTGGCTCACCTTCCCCTCTGCCTCCAGCCACGGGAGGAAGGTAAAGTCACAGCCAGTCGGGAAAGCCGAATCGCTGCCTAGCCCAGAGCTGCCAGTGGGGTGGGCGAGGCTGCAGCGCACACCTCGCTTGACGTTCCCAGCCCTTTGTTTGTAAATCTCCCCAAAAGAGGGAGTGGAGGAAGTCCTACCCCTGGCCCCTTTGTTGGACCTGGGAGCCTTGCCTGCCAGCCTTTCCGAGCAATGCGGGACCATTCCCCAGGAGACTGGCCAGGAGCGACAGGGGGGCTCAGGCTAAAGAAGCTGGCTGGCTCGCAAGGCAGTGGTGGCCACTGCACCAGTTCTGGGATCGCTGTTTGCGATGAGGCCAGGCCTGGATACGGAGGGCGGCCCTTGTCCGGGCAGCTCCAAAATTAAATGCTTCCTTTTCTTGCAAGTATGTACAAACATCATTAAAGGGAGAAATGATGAGTGAAGGAGAAGGGAAGTTCTATAACCAGAAAAACTGAGAATGAAAACAATGTATTCCAGTTAAATTAGAAGTGGTTCTTTGTGAAGGATCTGTGAAAGTTTTGGAATTTTGCAATAAGGCCCAAGGGAAAAAAAATAAAGCAGAAAGATTTAATTAAAAGAGAAGAGAAAAAATGGTAAGTCATTCACTAACTGACTGCTTTGAAAATGCCTTTCAAATGTGTTTTCATTTACAATAGATTGGAAATATTTGCTTGACTATATGCTTTAATGTTCAAAAATCTTTATCGGTATAAGCAGAGATGTTTTCTTCAAGCTTTAGTGCATTTCGCAAAAATCATTATGAATCCCACTGTAGAACATCATTTCTCACCCAAAATGCAATTTAATGGAGGGTAAAGTAAGATTTTACACTTAGGCAAGAAAAAAACCAAATGCACAGGTGGTTCAACGGAAGTAACTGCGAGATTGATCTGTGAGATGGAAACTTATCAAACAGATCCAACCTAGAAATAAGAAGAAATTTTCTGACAGTGAGAACAATTAATCAGAGGAATGGGATGCCTTCAGAAGTTGTGGTTATACCATCACTGGAGGTTTTTAAGGAGAAATTTGTCCATAATAGGGTCTCAGGCTTGAGCAGGGGTTGGACTAGAAAACCTCTAAGATCCCTTTCAACTCTGTTATTCTTTATAAATCTCTCCATTCAGTTCTACCAAGAGAATGGTGATAAACAATACTTAGAAATATACATCAGGTCTTCTGTTAGCAAAATCTCATCTTATTGGCTAATATCAAGGAGAAGATGATTTTGAAAAAGCTTCCTCTCTCATCATCACATGCAAGACGAGGTAAGGACTGGCTGGGAGGAGAGGGGCAAGAAGAGGCCACCCAATGTGAGTGATATTGAGTTGGCCACGCCCACCCAGTCACATGCCCACCCAGTCATGCCCACCCAGCAATCATTAGAGCAGAGAACCAGTTGTTAAATTATTTAAATCCTACCACTGTCTATATCCCATTTAGGAGACAGTGTTTCTACACTGAATAGTTTGGACTTAGTTTGGACTCAGTTTTTCCTTTTCCAACTATATGAAAGAGAAAGTTCAATATTTAAGATATTTTTTGTTCTCCAGCTGTTGTTAGATTTGCATATGGCGGTTATGCTGAAAAGCTCATTTGCACTGCAGCTAATGTGCCAATTGCAGTCTTTTGAATGTCTTCAGACTTTGACACCATTATGTACCTTTGGAAAAATCCATCTTTTTTACTGTAGGGGGCTGGGTTTGGTGTTATCCTTGAAAAGTATTCAGAAGCTGCAATTTGTAGAAAACATGGTCAGGCTGATAACAAGTTCATAACACCTGTGCAAAAAGATCTATATTGTCTGTCACTTGAGTATTGGACACAATTTAAAGTATTGTTATACATCTTTAAATCATTAAAATGATTAATTTCTGAGTATTTGAGATAATGTGTTTTCCATTAGTTACGTAGGGCAGGCGAGATCTTTTCAAAATGACCTCTCTGCCAAAGGTTTAGATGTCCGGTACATTGGAGAAAATCTTCTGATGTACAATTTCCCAGGCTATAGAATGTTTTTCCCAGGGATGTGTGTTTGATCCCCCACTTTCTTAGTATTTCACAAAAATGCATTTCTTTGAAGCTTTTAAATTTTTAATATTTTAATGATATTTATTTTAGTGATAATGATATTGATATTATGTTTGCTATTTTGTATTTTGTTCTTACTTACATTACTTATTTTAATATAATTAAAATATAGTAATAAAACTGTCCATATTTTAAAACTCACAAACTAGAAAGATATCAGTAAGATAAGATTGAATTTGATTGTGTTACATTGATTTGCACCCAGAATTTTATGCAATTCTATATACAGTGATTAATATTCGATGTTTTCTGAAATATAGAATTTAAGTAAATTGAAATAAAATGTAGTATGTTTGGTGCAGGTATATTTATTAAATAAATCAATGAACAAGGGTATGTAAATCTGTTAAAATGTCTAAAAAGTTTATATAGTAGCAAAACCAAGTTGATCTAAAATATGTGATTACAGCAAAGAAAAATCAATAATTGTAAATTTTGCATACTTACCTCATAGTAAGCCTCACTGAGCACAATGCAACCAAATTCTAATTATATTTATACTGAATAGCAATCCATATTAATTGAATATATAATTCAATACTATATTCAACCAATACAAAGGTTACTCTGAGTTCAAACTAAGGTAAACCCTGTATCCTCCTCTCTCTTTCTCATACATACACAACTGTATATTTGAGAGGCAGTTATTTTTTTTTTTTAATTTGATTTATGTGTCGCCCTTCTCCAGAGACTCAGGGCGGCTTACAATGCGCTAAGCAATAGCCTTCATTCTTTTGTATATTTATACAGAGTCAGCTTATTGCCCCCACAACTGGGTCCTCAATTTACCTACCTTAGAAAGGATGGAAGGCTGAGTCAACCTTGAGCCTTGGAGAGATTCGAACCTGCAGTAATTGCAGACAGCTGTTCTTAATAACAGGGTGCTTTAGACCACTGTACTACCAAGGCTCTTGATAGTAGATTTGATCTTTTTTCTAAAAAAAAAAATCCTCAAATTTAGATTTAATCAATATTGTTTGAGTTACTGTATTAATTAATAAAGCAATCCTATTGGTTTGGGGAAATAATTATCTATCTGCAACTCTTTTTAATTGTTCAATTTTAATTTGTTTTTTAAAAGGGGGTGTTTTAATTAGTATGGGCCAAATTTGTTTAATATGTTTTTAATTGTTTTTTAAATTTTATATTGTATGTGTTTTATCTTTGGCTGTTCACCGCCCTGAGTCCTTCAGGAGAAGTGCGGTATATAAATCCAAATTAAACTAAACTAAACTAAACTAAACTAAATTAAACAACTACCAAATGCAAAAGTCAACTAAATCTATGTTAAAAGTACATATGTTAGGAAAGGACCAATATATTCCATATTCAGCAAATCTGCAGCATTTGCTTTTTTTGGTATTATCACTGGGGACCAAGAATGTCATATACCCGTGATGGCGAACCATATCACCTGGCACGCCAGCTCAGCTCTCAGCCTCTCTAGGAGAGTCTGGAGGCTGGGGACAGCAAAAAAGTCACTTCCTGTCTAACCAAAAGTTGGAAAACGGGCCCTTTCGGGCCTCCGGAGGACCTCTGAGGGGATGGGGAAGGCTGTTTTCGCCCTCCCAAGATGCATAGAGAGGATCTGGAGCCAGGTGAGAAAGAAAAATGGGCCTACTGGGCCATCACGTGCCAGGAGCAGGGGTCGTGTGCGCATGCGTGGGGCGGGGCACATTGAATTATAGGTGTGGGCACACACGCACACGAACCTCCCCCCCTTCCTGGCACACGATTGCAAAAAGGTTAGCCATCACTGTCATATACCTAGAAGAAAAGCTGCGAGAGCACATTTTATTCATCTGTATACTCTCTCTCCTTCCAACTTGGAAATCTTTCTTTCCAAGAATTCATAGATACTAAATTTTACTCTCCTTATTGATCTTTGTTTCAAATTTGAAGTAAATGTCCCATAACAACATACACCTTTTCTTGTTCAAGCTGGAGAGGGGGAAGTGCTAATATAATAATCAGTAAAATGCTAATTGGATAAACATTAGGATTGTATTAAAAATGTACATTATGGTCAATGTTGCAGAAATATAATGATGACCATACTCATTAAGTGCAGCCCAAGGCCTTTAAACTTAAAAAGAACCTAGGCTTAATAAATGCTGGATAGTGTATATTCTATCCTAAGTCTCTTAATAGAAATACCCTTCTGTTATTTCAATTTTTACATCTCTTTTTAAAAGAACATTATCTACAATGGTTGTAAAAAGTCCACACACACTTATTAAAATGCCACGTTTTTGAGATGTAAAAAAACCAGACCAAGATTTATCACTTCAGAATTTTTTCCACCTTTAATATAACATATCAGCTGTACAAATCAATTGAAAAACAAATTGAAGTCTCTTAGGGGAAAATAAAAATATACAATGTGGTTGTATATGCACACTCTTAAGCTGATACTTTGGTGAAGCACCTTTTGATTTTATGACAGCATTCTTTTGTGGTAGAAGCCTATCAGCTGGCACATCTTTGACCACTATTCCTTGGAAAAGCACTCCAAATCTATCAGATTGCAAGGACATGTCCTGTCCACATCCCTTTTCAAGTTACCTCATAGATGTTCAACTTGATTCAGGTCTGAACTCTGGCTGGGCTATTCCAAAATTTTTATTTTCTTCTAGTGAAGCTATTCTCTTGTCAATTTGGAAATATGGTTTGGCTCATTATAATGAAAGATGAAATTCTTTTTCATCTTCAGCATTTTAGCAGAGACCTGAAGGTTGTGCCAAAATTACTGATATTTGGAACTGTTCATAATTCCTGCTACCTTGACTAAAGCCTCAGTTCCACTGAAGTCTCAGTTGCAGCCTAAAGCAAAATGCTGCCACCACCATACTTCACTATGGGCATGTACTTTTGGTGATCCATAGTGTTTTTGTGCCAAATGTATCTTTTGGAATTATGGCTAAAAGTTCAGCCTTGGTCTCATCAGACTATAGCAGACTTTTCTATATGTTTTTGTAATATTTAACGTAGGTTTTTGCAAAACGCAGCTGGGCTTGGATGTTTTTCTTTGTAAGAAAAGGCTTCTGTCTTGTCACCCTACCCTACAGCTCAGACTTATGAAGAATAGAGGAGATTTTTTTCGCACCTAGTACATAATCAGTACTTGTCAGAAAATCCTACAGCTTTAATTTTGTTGTATACCTCTTGCTAGCCTCTTTTGTTTTTCCATCAATGTTGGAGGGACATCCAGTTCTTGGTAATGTCATTCCTGCATATTTCTCCACTTGTTGATGACTGACTTCATTGTGTTCCATGGTATATCTAATGCCTTGGAAATTGCTTTGTACCTGTCTACTGACTGATACCTTTCAACAATGAGATCCCTTTGATACCTTGTAAATTCTTTGCAGACCATGGATTTTGCTATAATTCAAAGTCTTTATTGTTATTGTACATCATGTATACAACAAAATTGGTTTAAACTCTACTGGTGCAGTCCACTATAAGAAGCAACTGAGTAAATATCAGAAAACAATTACCAGCACAGATGAGCTTTATATGGACTTGATTTCTGTAATTGCTGGCAAGTGTGCATTGACTACTATTTAACATCAATTTGAATGTGATTGGTTAATTCTGAACAGTCACATCCCTATTTATAAGAAGGTATGCACACTTATGCAACTATGCTATTGTACTGTTTTACAATATTATTTTTTCAATTGAATTGTACAGCTTATATGTTATATTAAAGGCGAAAACAAATTGAAGTAATTTATCTTGGTCTGATTTTTTTACATATCAAAACTGAGCATTTTAACAGGGGTGTATAAATTTTCAGCTGTACACAGATCAACTGTACGGATATGAAGGAAGGTTACAATTATGGGGCACATCTACAGAAGTTCCATTAACCCAATCAGAACATTAATAAACAACAAGATGTAATTACTTGCCTTGCAAACTACTATAAATGTTTAGTTTAGTCATGAGGTGTAATGTTTTGGAAAAGTCAGGCTTTTTCACACGAAGTTTTATATACAGAGCAAAGTCTTGTTCAGATTTTCTAAACATAAATCATTTGTACCCCACCTTTGAATATGATTCATGGGAAATTAAGGTCCTCTGAAAAAAATAAACCTCAATTTTTTAATGAAGAAGTTCAGATAGTTCTGAAAACCATCCATATTTTGCTGTGAACTCAAAATTGAGAATGTTGGCAGTAGTAAAATGCAGGTGCTTTATAACAATGTCTTCTAATATGGCCATCATCATATTAATTAGATGTATTGTAAAATACCTCATTCAAACATTTTGTACTGATTTAGTTTATATCAAATTTTCATTGATTGAACTGATTTTCAGTTATGCTAATTACCTGGGATTTTTCTTCAAATACTTTTTTTCATCTACCCCCACTTGCCTATCTTCTTTCCTCATTTATGCCCTTTTGGTCACTTGTACCCTGCCTTCTAAGGTTGCAAAGAGTCTCACAACTGTGCACCGCTGGGTTGCTTGCCATGCTTGCCATGCCTAAGAAGATTCAGCGTTCCAGCACACTCCAGCAAGTGCCAGCAAGCATTTGTTCAATCAATTTTCTTCTCTCCCAGTTTCCCATATCAGCCTTTCACTTTTTTGACCCAGTCCTGAAGAAATCTTGGTGCTGGGATAAAGAAGCATTGAAAAGAAACAAAATCCTATAACAATATTTGATTGAATTAAAGATTAAGATTGTTATAAATAAAAAGAAGGGATATAAAGTTGGCTTACTTGATCAGGACTAAAATAAGACATCCATTTTAAAGTTCTGTTAACCCTTTATGGGTTTTTTTGTTGACAACAAAATTTAAAAGTTGATGTTTCATGGCTTTGCTTATAGATACCATGTTTTCCCGAAAATAAGACCCAACCGGAAAATAAGCCCTAGCATGATTTTCCAGCATGCTTGTAATATAAGCTTCCAGTATGCCACCCCTCCTCGCTGTGATGCGGGACCAACCACCTGGTTCCGCCCCAGGCGCCTGATGGACCCAGAGAGGTTCCAGGTGGAACTGGGACGATACCTCTCTCTCTCCCATGCCCTGGCTGCGACCCTGGTGGATGCCTGGGATAAGGTGGCCGCCGGGGCTCTCGACCGGGTCATGCCTTTGTGGCCTCTGACTCGACGCAGATCCCGGTTGGCTCCGTGGTTTATGGGGGAGCTCCGGGAGATGAATCGCCGTAGGACAGGCCTAGAGAGCTGTTGGAGAGCCAGCCATTCCGAATCTGACCATGTACAGTTAAAGTCGTTTACATGATCTTACCTAGTGGAGATGGCAGCGGCGAAGCGTCGTTACTTCTCCACCCTCATCGTGTCCACAGATAATCGTCCGGCTGGCCTGTTTAGGGTGTCCTGCTCCTTCTTGAATCAGAGGGAGGGAGAAGACCCTCTGCAGGGACGAGCCAAGGAGTTTAGTCAGCATCTGCTGGACAAGATCGCTCAGATTCGGGATGGCTTGTACTCTGACTGAACAGGGTCAGCGGTGGGGAGGCGGCGGGTCTTGTCATTTAGGAGGAGTTCGATCCTGTCACCCCGGAGGAAATGGACAGGATCATGGGGAAACTGATTGCGACCATGTGTATATTGGACCCGTGCCCCTCCTGGCTGGCTTATTCGGCTCGGGAGGTGTCACGTGACTGGATCCAGGCAGTGATAACTGCTTCATTGGGTGAGGGAAGCTTTCCTGCCGCCTTGGAGAAGACAGTGGTTATGCCCCTCCTCAAGAAACCTGCCTTGGATCCAGCTGTCTTGAATAACTTCTGTCCGGTCTCCAACCTTCGCTTTCTTGCGAAGGTTGTTGAGAGCATGGTGGCGCGTCAGTTCCCGGTGGCCCTGGATGAAGCGGAATACCTTGATCCATACCATTCGGGTTTCAGGCCTGGCTACAGCACAGAGACAGCATTGGTCATGCTGGTGGATGATCTCTGGAGGGCTCGGGACAGAGGTTACTCCTCTGTTCTGGTTCTATTAGATCTTTCGGTGGATTTCGATACCATCGACCATGGTATCTTGCTGCGACATCTCGAGGGGTTAGGGGTGGGAGGCACTGTTTTGCGGTGGTTCTCCTCTTACCTCTCGGGTCATACGCAAGCGGTGTTGGTGGGGGAGCAGAGGTCGGCCATGAGGCTCCTCACTTGTGGGGTGCCCCAGGGATCGGTCCTCTCGCCTCTTCTGTTCAACATTTATATGAAGCCACTAGGTGAGATAATCCGTGGTTTCGGGGTGAGGTATTATCAGTACGCTGATGATACCCAGCTTTTTATATCCATCCCGAACCAGCCCAGTGATGCTCTTGACGTGATGTCCCAGTGCCTGGAGGTGGTACGGGTCTGGATGGGGAGGAACAGGCTTTGGCTCAACCCTGCCAAGACCGAGTGCTGTGGGTACCGGCATCCTGGTCCGATCTAGAGGTTCCATCTTTGTCTATAGGGGGTGAGGTGTTACCCCCAGTAGACAGGGCATGCAACTTGGGTGTCCTCCTGGATTCATGGTTGAGTTTAGAAGATCATATAACAGCCGTGACCAGGAGGGCGTTTGCCCAGGTTCACCCGGTGTGCCAGTTGCACCCTTATTTGGATCAGGATGCCCTACGCACAGTTACTCATGCGCTAGTCGCCTCCCGTATTGACTACTGCAATGCTCTCTATCTAGGGCTGCCCTTGATGACCATTCATAGACTCCAGCTGGTACAGAATGCAGCCACGCGGGTCATGATGGGTGGTTCCTGATACGCCCATGTTACACTCTCCTGCGCGACTTGCATTGGTTGCTGGTTGCCCTCTGGGTGAGATTCAAGGTGCTGGTGATGACCTATAAAGCCCTTCATGGCTTAGGCCCAGGATATTTGTAAGACTATCTGCAACCAGCAACAGCTCCCCATCGCCCGGGGCGTTCTCACAGGGAGGGCCTACTCAGGGTGCCATCGGCTAGACAGTGTCGACTGGCGACCCCTAGAGGTAGAGCTTTCTCTGCGGGTGCTCCCACCCTCTGGAATCAACTTCCTCTGGGGCTCCGGTTGGCCCCTGACCTCTGCACCTGCCGCTGCAACTTAAAGACATGGTTGTTCAACCTAGACTGGGGAGGTTAACATGTATTTTAATACGTTTTATTGGATATTTTATTGTTGTGAGCCGCCCTGAGTCCTATGGAGATAGGGCGGCATATAAATAAAATAAAATAAATAAATAAGCCCTACCCCCAAAATAAGCCCCAGTTAAGACTGTCAACCAGATGGGCTCATTTAGTACCATATTTCCCCCAAAATAAGACCTGACCTAAAATTGAGGAAAATAAGCCTTTTGAAGCAAAAATTAATTTAAGACCCACTTATTTTCGGAGAAATACTGGGTAAGAGATAGGATATGGGATTTGTTTCATCTATTCACTTCAGAGCAGTGAAAAGTTGCTAAATTAATTTATCTTTCTTGTGATGAATACTGAAAGTAACTTCTTTATATATTTATTTTTCTTTATTCTTACTTTTGTCTTTTTTCTTGAACTTTTTAGTCATTGTTTCTATTCTTGTCTCTCTCTCTAAATTTAGTTGCCAAATATAGGTTATAAGATTATTGAAAAATGTAATGGTTAAAATTTTCACTTAAAGGATTTGAAATTGGTCATGGCGAGCAAGATTAAAAAGAAATATTGATAATGGTGCAAATTTAAATTTTGTTCCTTTTGAAATCTGATGCTTATAAAAATATATGTCTGAATGAAAGAATTAGTTTAGAAATGTGCAAAATTCTTCACATAAAATTTATGAATATTATTTTGACTCTTTCTAATTCTTGAGATGTTTCGCTTATAGAATAATTCAGTTTCTGGTATCAATGGCTTATCATTTGGAATTCTAGGTTTCTATCTTATAAAAGAAACTTAGAGGGGTTTTTTTAAAGTTCTTAAGACTGAAATTCAATTCTTAAATTTCACAAAACAGAATGTGATCAATTTGACAATATTTTGAGTTACATTAAGATTTACATAAAACATAGCAAGACCTGATACATACATAGAAAAGCTATGATGTGAAAAACTTTTTTATTAAGCTTTCCAGTAATAAAGTATATTTTCAAAAATGAAAAACTTGGTATACTGGTATCCATTATAGCAAAAAGAAAATGAAAAAGAAACTTAGAATTATAACATGAAGAACTTTCTGAAGAATCTCCAGGGAAAACTTTAGCAAAATCTCAAAAAGAAGAAAAGATTGAAATATCCCCCACCTCCAACACAACTTCTCAAACAGGTGATATTTAAGAGGACAGCAAAGAGACCAGACTTATAAAATATTAAATAAAATATTTCCTTCTGAGACAGAAAGAGAAATTGAGATGCATAGGAAAAAACAGTACACATAAAAGAAAACTCAAGTTCAGGGACTCTGAGAACATGCAATAAATAACACTCTCTAAGGAACTGAACCCAAAAAATCATGCAGAAGCTGAACCACTCATTGTATATGCTTCTGAAAGCTACCTCTTCTAACAATCAGAACAAAGAACAAAGTAAAAGAAAAAATGCATTAAACATCTTCCAGACTGAATATAGTCAAAATGAAAAAAATCTCAGACCTGTATTTTAGAGCTTCTTTCAAGTGTTTTTAAAGGAACTTGCTTTTACTCATAAGAGGAAGAGTGGAGGTGAAGTATTTGCCTCTTCCTTCCTTCCTATTATCAGATTCTTTGCCCGTCATACATAGAGACTGATTGTGTGCAATGGAAACTTCTTTCCATGAGATTCTCCAAATTGCATACCATGCTTATTTTGCTGGAGGGCCCCCCCTTATATCAAAGAGGCTTCACACTGAAGGCAAACATCTACATATGGCAAAAATGAGAATTATAACAACGGAAACAAACATAGGACATTTTTATCTCTCCCAATCCACTATTGCGTATTGATGTTCCATACTTTAAGGATGTTGGATAGGGTTATTAATGAAGGAATGGTGGCATCACCTATTAGATCTTGAACTTTTCACTTTGAGGAAGACATTCTGATTCACCAAAATGTTTAATGTATTCCATTTTGTAAGAGTTGATTTTTAACTTGGTTCATTTAAGCTATATTTATTGCTGAATTCTATTTGGAAAACATTAAAAGCTACTAGGCTTTAAGTATGTATGTATGTATGTATGTATGTATGTATGTATGTTCCTGAGTTATGATAACTTAATTGATTTATTAATTGATTAATTAGATGTATTCGCCAACAAAACTTCTTATTCTGTGAGACTCCCCCCTCTCGCAGGTGTGGCCCTCCACTTTATCAAGGGCCTACCTTTATGACGGGCTTTGGCACCCCGAGAGGTGGCATGCTGCAAAAAGGGGATTGAGGGTTTTTTTAGGGAAACTTTTTGATAGATTTTTAAGGGATTTTAAGGGGCAGGAGGGTTGCGTGGGTTTGGGGGTTAACCCACGGGGGGAGGGGTCCGGCCCAGCTGTTAGTGGGGCCACGGAGGGTGCGGATTCCGGAGGTAAGGGGGACATTAGAGTCCATTCTATCGAGGGCTTTTCTATCAATGTGTTGAGTGGGAGGGGCATATATGGCGGGAGCAGGGGGCCGCATCATGTGGCGGGGGCACGCACTCGCTATCTTCGAGTGGTGGCATGCCCCGGTCCCCATAGCCCTTCTCGTACCCCAGGCTGTTCAGACTCTCAGGGCCCAAGCCTTCGGCTGCTGTCGTGCAATGCCAGGTCCGTGGTAAATAAAGCCCCCCTCATTTGCGATCTTATTCAGGAGGGGGGAGAGGACCTGGCAGGTATTACGGAGACCTGGCTGGGCCATGAGGGGGGGGGGTTCCCCTCGTGGATATGTGCCCACCAGGTTTCTGAGCATTCCATCAGCCGAGAGCTCAGGGCAGGGGTGGGGGGGTGGCGGTTATTATAAAGGAAAGTCTTGATCCGAGGGAGACCACTGTACCTCAGATAGCCGGATGTGAGTCCCTTTTTGTGAAGTGGGGTCGTGGAGTACAGATGGGCTTGTTGATCACGTACCTGGCTCCCTGCCACGTGGCAACGGCCCTGCTCGAGCTGCTCAACGTCATAGTTGAGGTGGCGGTTGGTACCCCCAGACTTCTAGTCATGGGGGATTTCAACCTGCCATCTGTCGGCGAAACGTCTGAGGTGGCTCGAGAGTTCATGGGTTCCATGATAGCCATGGACTTTACTCAGTTAATTCATGGCCCCACTCACATGGGTGGACACACTCTGGACTTAGTTTTTGTCTCTGGTCAGTGGTCGAGTGGCCTTGATTCAGGGGATATAGTCATCGAACCCTTGTCATGGTCTGACCACTCGCTCCTTCGACTGGACTTTCTAACCGCTGCACCCCGCCGCAGGGAGGCGGGACCGACCAGGTGGTTCCGCCCCAGGCACCTGATGGACCCTGATAGGTTCCAGATGGAGCTTGGGCCATTTCCTGAGACTCTGGCTCATGACTCGGCTGAGGACCTGGTGGCTGCCTGGGATAATGCGGCTGCCGGGGCCTTGAACCGTGTCGTGCCTTTGCGGCCTCTGACCCGGCACCGAACTCACTTAGCTCCTTGGTTCTCCGAGGAGCTCAGGGAGATGAAGCGCCGGAAAAGACGCCTGGAGAGTAGTTGGAGGACCAGCCGCTCCGAATCCGACCAAACACTGGTGAGGTCTCATATTAAGACCTACCTAGTGGCGATAAAAGCGGCAAAATCTAGCTATTTTGCCGCTCTTATCGCGTCATCAGATAATCGCCCGGCCGCCCTGTTTAGGGTGACCCACTCCCTCCTCCATCTGGAAGCGCGGGATGACCCATTGCAGGGCCGAGCTGAGGAGTTTGTGCAGTATCTGTATGACAAAATCGCTCAGATTCGGGAAGGGCTGGCCTCTGACTGGGTATGTCTGGACGGGATGACTGAGGCAGGTCTTGAGAGTGTTATCTGGGGGGGGTTCGATCCTGTGGCTCCTGAGGACATGGACAGGGTCCTGGGATGGCTGAACGCGACCACATGTTTATTGGACCCGTGTCCCTCCTGCTTGGTACTGGCTTCCCGGGAGGTGACACGAGGCTGGCTCCAGAAGATTGTTAACGCTTCTTTGAGTGAGGGGGTCCTGCCGGCTGCTTTGAAAGAAGCGGTTGTGAGGCCCCTCCTCAAGAAGGCCTCTCTGGATCCGGCTGTTTTGGCTAACTATCGTCCAGTCTCCAACCTTCGCTTCGTTGCGAAGGTTGTTGAGAGTGTGGTGGCGCAACAGCTTCCCTGGTACCTGGATGAAGCTGTCTATCTAGACCCGCTCCAGTCCGGCTTCCGGCCTGGGCACAGCACGGAAACAGCATTGGTCGCGTTGGTGGATGATCTCTGGAGGGCTCGGGATAGGGGTTGCTCCTCTATCCTGGTCCTGTTAGACCTCTCAGCGGCTTTTGATACCATAGACCATGGTATCATGTTGCACGGGTTGGCGGGGTTGGGGGTAGGGGGCACCATTCTGCGGTGGTTCTCCTCCTACCTCTCTGACCGGTCGCAATCTGTGTTGACGGGGGGGGCAGCGGTCGCCCCCGAGGCACCTTGCTTGTGGGGTGCCACAAGGGTCGGTCCTCTCGCCCCTTCTGTTCAACATTTATGTAAAGCCGCTGGGTGAGATCATCCGTGGCTTCGGGGTGGAGTTCCATCAGTACGCTGATGACACCCAGCTGTACATCTCCACCCCAGGCCACCCCAACGATGCCCTTGAAGTGATGTCCCAGTGCCTGGAGGCCGTGTGGGTCTGGATGGGGAGAAACAGGCTCCGACTCAACCCCTCCAAGACCGAGTGGCTGTGGCTTCCAGCGTCCCGATATAGCCAGCTGACGCCATTGCTGGCTATTGGGGGCGAATCACTCACCCCCACGGAGAGGGCTCGTAACTTGGGCATCCTCCTGGACGCACGGCTGTCTTTAGAAGACCATTTGACGGCCGTGGCCAGGGGGGCTTTTTATCAGGTTCGCCTGATACGCCAGTTGCGTCCCTTTCTAGATCGGGATTCTCTATGCACAGTCACTCAGGCCCTAGTCACTTCCCGCCTGGACTACTGCAACGCTCTCTACATGGGGCTCCCCCTGTGGTGCACCCGGAGGCTCCAGCTGGTCCAGAATGCGGCCGCGTGGGGGATTATGGGGGCGACGAGGCGCTCCCATGTGACACCTCTCCTGCGCGAGCTGCACTGGCTCCCGGTGGTCTTCCGGGTGCGCTTCAAGGTGTTGGTGACCACCTTTAAAGCGCTCCATGGCTTAGGGCCAGGGTACTTACGAGACCGCCTTCTGCCACCAATAGCCTCCCACCGGCCAGTACGCTCGCATAGAGTGGGCCTCCTCAGGGTGCCGTCCGCCAGACAATGTCGGCTGATGACCCCCAGGGGGAGAGCCTTCTCTGTGACGGCGCCCACCATCTGGAACAACCTTCCCCCAGAGTTACGTACAATAACAGACCTCCGGATTTTTCGTCAGGCCCTGAAAACCTATTTATTTCAACTAGCTGGGCTGGCGTGAGTTTAATTTTAAATTGATTTTAAATTGGGTTGTTTTAATTTACGGCCAGAATATTTAATTATTTTAATATTGTTTTTAAATTTTGTATGCTCTGTTTTTACTTTGGCTGTGCACCGCCCTGAGTCCTTTTTGGAGAAGGGTGGTATAGAAATTTAATTAATAAATAATAAATAAATAAATAAATAATAAACTTGAACTGAGATAACTGTCACAGTCCTGTTTGCTATTATGAAAGGTAGTTAAACGGGAAGCAGCAGGAGTCCAAGGTAAAGCATATGGCAGTGGTGATAGGGGGATGGGGAAGGTCCTGGGAGACCTGGCATAGGCTGCAGGGAGAAGGGTGCTATGACATAGCATAAGCTCAGGAAGGATAGGGGAAGGAAAACATGGTGCATGCAAGCAAAGGGGGGGAAGGAGGACCTAGTGTGTATGAGCGAAGGAGGAAAGATGATGTGGTATACATGAACAAAGCGGAAAGAAAGTCATGGTATGTGCAAGCAAAGAGAGAAAGGAAGGTGTGGTGCACATGAGCAAAAAGGGGAAAGAGGGTGCAGTGCATGTGAATGATTCGGTAGGATGGGACGGAGACTTACCAAGTAACCTTCCCTGCTGGCTTTTCCATAGACTTTGCTTGTGGGAAGCTGGCAAGAAAGGTTGCAAATGATAATCATATGACCACAGGATGCTTCAACTGGTGGCCAAACATCTGAATTTTGTTAATGTGGCTATGGAGTCACTGCAACAGCTGAAACTTTGAGGACCAGTTATAAGACATTTTGTTCAGTACAGTTGTAACATTGGTCACTGAATGAAAGAATGATAAGGGAGTACCTGTAGTTTCAAATGTCAGGCATTTTTCTATCTAGCATGTTATATGCTTAGCTAAATGATGAAACCATTAACAACTCAAAATGAGGTTAATATCCATTCAATCAGTATTTATTCACTCTTGAATTAGTTTTTTGATGCTTTGGATATAATTGTTCATTTAAATGAATTGTTGATTCAATGAAGAATGCTGGTTGTGGTTGTGGAGTCAAGTAGTTCAGAGTGAACTGCTGCTGTCATGATTCAAATGCTGGTCTTGCGGGAGAATATCTGCTTCTGTGCTGGATAATGATAAATAACTCCAGGGAATACAGAGAATAAATAAAAATGTTTATTAAAAACTTAATAACTTTTCAAAACCCATTTCTTAAAAATATGTTTATACCTAATTGCCTTTATGTTAATTAGCACTTATTTGGTATTATTGGTATTAATCTAGAAGGTGTAAACATGTATTTTATATTAACACTACTATTTGGTTGGTATGTAGTAGTAGAATGGTGTTTCATATAATAAAATTATTTTTAAAAATGTATTGGAGAAGAGTTTTAAGTATTCTGCATATTAGAAGTAATTGTAAGTTCTCAGAAAAACATACATAAGTACACACACACACACACACACACACACACACACACACACACAATGTTGAATTTGTGCTTGTTATTGAACGGTTAAGAAGATATATTTGGCTCCACCATGAAGCGGATTTGTGTAACTACAACTAATTTTACACCAAATAATTTTGTGCTTTAAACTTAAATTTTAAAATATCATTCCCTTCCCAATGTCTTTTTAATATCCAAATTGTGATATATGGTCATTTCTTTAAATGAAAGATTTATTTACATAAAATTACTAAAATTCTATATATATAATAAAAAAATCTGAAAATGTCATTTAAATATGAATATGCTTTTAACATGTTCCAAAGATGTTTTTTCAAGAGGCAACTGGACTTTCTGGTTTTGCTTTGAAGATGTTATGTGCCATGTGTTTACAACATAGGAGAACAAATCCATCAGGACTAGATTCAGCAGTCCATCTGGATTTAAAAGACAAAGGCCACTCTTTTGAAGACAGCAAAATCCACATTTTGGACAGAGAGGACCGCTGGTTTGAAGGAGGGGTCAAAGAGGCCATCTATGTCAAAATTGAACAATCCTCTCTCAACAGAGGGGGAAGGATACGACATCATCTATCTCCAGTCTACAACACAGTCCTTTCAACAGTTCCAAGAAGGCTCAACACCCATTTGCACCACTTAGGTGACCCTAATGTCACAGATAAGCCTCCAGGTGGCTTAATGACTCTATAAAAGAATGCAAATGACCAGAAAGTCCAGTTGCTTCTTGAAAAAACATATTTGGGACAAACATGACCTGGATGTCTCAGAATCTCCATAGACATGCTTTTAACATGATGATTAAAAACAAATATAGAATTATTGTGTACAGAGACCTTTGTTGCTGTACAAGAATTTAAGCTGCATTCTAATGAACTTTTTTAATGCTTTGATTCAAAGGATATATCCAATATTTTCAGGTTTATACTTTTTTAGCACTTCCTCCAAATGTTAGTGAAATGCCAGTAAATGGTAATAGTTGTCTGTCACAAGGAATAGAAGTATGATCAAAGAAACAAAAACAACAGTGTATAAAATTATGATTCAAGTTATTTCATCATAGTAATAGTGTCAGGGTTCCAAGTAACACCCTCAACAAAAGAAAACTCCGAGGCTTGACGTTCCTCAAAGTTCCATTTTATTAGAGATGTCATATTGGCACATCTGGGAAAACCTGAATCTGAAAGCTTCCAGGTTTTCCCTACCCAAAGGAAAGTCCATGTCTCTGCCCAGCATCCACATGTCCATCACATGGTTTAATCAAAGCACCATCCCAACTGGAGATGCCTCCCAGTCAAACCCCTCCAGGTGCAGGGCAAGATGTCCTTGACTCTCTGAGAAAGGAATATTATTATGATTATATATCACCCCTGCTCCATACAATCCTCCCTCCCAGTTTCCCACAGCAGTAAATGTGGCAGGCCTAAAGGCCCAATGCAAAGTTGGCTTCCAGGCCTGACAGGTCGCACCCCCTCATCAGAAGATCATGTCCTGCATCGAGAGTAACACGGGATTAATTCAAAAGGCTAACCACATCTCCCACACTCTCAGGGCAACCCTTGGGCTTAACAGGGTATTTATCATAGAATTGTTTTACTAGCCTGTCTGCTTTCACATCCCATCTTTTAACTCAAGTAGCTTCAGACAAAGGCTACCCTTTCCAATGAATGAAATATTGCAATCAACCTTATATAATCTAGAGTCTAAAATCTTTTTAGCTTTGTAATGAGTTTCCCCTTCCACCACCATAGGTTTGGGTTGAGCCTGCGGTCTTAATCTAGACCCTACGGCTGGCTTCAGCAGACTACAGTGAAAAACAGGAAGCACTTTCCCTAGAATGTGGGGGAGCTTAAAATGAACTGTCACTGGATTAATTACTTTCACTATTGGGAATGGACCTAAAAACGTAGGTCCCAGCTTTTTTTTTTTCTCATTAGAATCAGCTATTTATTCTCTAACATATACAAAATATTGAGCTATATGATTAATGATTTCTAGTGTCCACACAGGTGCTTAAAAATCATATCAAAGTAATACCAGATTAAGAAATTCAGAAAGTTTATTCTTTCCAAAATTATTAATCACAAGCCTTTTTGCATGTAAAGTGCACTATACCACACAGACACACACAAACATGTGTGTGTATGCGTGTGTGCATATAGTAAGATATGATAGTATGTTTTTTTTATTTGTTTAAAAGTACAAACAAGACAAAATGAGTAATAACAAAACATACAAGACATGTAAACAAAGAGTTTGAGTATACATTTTGTCAAAGGTATCACAACTGTAATACATGTTCTTATTTGTATTTTGACTCTTCCTTGTTTGGTCTTACTCATCTATCTATCTTTATGGTTCACTGTTAGCTTATGTTCGTGATTTATGTTCCTGTTTGTGTAACTCCAATTGCTCCCTATTCTTTTTTCCTTTTTCTATTTTCTAACCAAGTGTACCACTTTTCCCATACTAGATAGTAGTCATGTTCTTCTTTATCTTGTAGTTCCTTTGTGAGTCTGTCCATTTCTGCACATTCCAATTCTCTAATTGATGAGTTTTTATTGGTGAGCCATATTCCTAGGTATTTTACCTTCTTTGTTTTTTGTATATCTAATTGGTTTTCTAATTCTTTTTCTTGTTGATTAGTAAGATTTTTTGTTAGTATCTTTGTTTTTTGTTTATTGATTTTGAGTCCCGCTACACTCCCGTATTTTTCTATTTTGTCTAATAATTTAGTGCCAGTTGTTATCGGTTGTTCTATGATGAATACCATGTCATCGGCGAAGGCTTGGAGTTTGTATTCTTCCCCTTTGATTTTCAGGCCTTTTATTTCTTTATCTCTTCTGATCTCTTTTAAGAGAATTTCTAAGGCACCCCTGTCTCACTCCTTTTGATATTGGAAATTGGAAATTGTTCCGTCAAGTCACCATTTATTATTATTTTTGCCGTTTGGGAGGAGGAAATTTTCTTTATCATATTTATGAATTTGTTGCCGAATTTCATAGCTTCCAATTGCAATACAAGAAATTTCCAATTTAGGTTGTCGAATGCCTTCTGTGCATCTAAAAAAATTAGGGGCGCTTGTTTATCTGAGTTTATTTCATAATATTCTAATACATCCATTATTAATCTCATATTGTTTTTTATCTGTCTCTTTGGGATGAAGCCATTTTGATCGGAATGAATGTATTCGTTAATTATTTTCTTGAGTCGTTCTGTGATAATCAATGTAAATAATTTGTAGTCCACATTTAAAAGTGATATCGGTCTGTAATTTTTAATATGCGTGTGGTCTGTCTCTTCTTTTGGTATTTATTTATTTTATTTTTATTTTTATTTTATTGAATTTATATACCGCCCTACTCCCGAAGGACTCAGGGCGGTGAACAGCCATAGAATAAAACATATAAATACAAAATTTAAAATAAAATAAAACGAATTAAATAATTTGGCTGAACAAATTTAAAACCCCAATAATTTAAAAACAAATGTAAAATTTCCATTTAAAAAGAGCCTTGGTAGTACAGGGGTTAAGGCACCCTGTTATTAAGCTTATTAAGACCAGCTGCCTGCAATTACTGCAGGGTTCGAATCTCGCCAAGGCTCAAGGTTGACTCAGCCTTCCATCCTTTCTAAGGTAGGTGAAATGAGGAGCCAGTTTGTGGGGGCAATAAGCTGACTTTGTATAAATATACAAAAGGATGAAGGCTATTGCTGAGCACATTGTAAGCCGCCCTGAGTCTTCGGAGAAGGGCGGCATATAAATCAAATTAAAAAAAAAAAAAAGGGAGAGACTTAGGTCAGGCCAGCTTGATGAAATAAGAAAGTCTTGAGCGTGTGACGGAAGGTACGCAGATCCGGGATCCTCCGTATCTTCAGGGGGAGCTCGTTCCAGATAGTAGGTGCCCCCACAGAGAAGGCTCTCCCCCTGGGGGCCGCTAGTCAACATTGTTTGGCCGACGGCACCCGGAGGAGCCCCTCTCTATGGGAGCGTACTGGTCGGTGGGAGGCTATTGGTGGTAGCAGGCGGTCCCGTAGATAACCAGGTCCTAAGCCATGGAGTGCTCTGAAGGTGATAACCAAAACCTTGAAGCGCACTCAGAAGACCACCGGGAGCCAGTGCAGCTCGCGCAGGAGAGGTGTTACATAGGAGCGCCACGTCGTTCCCATCACCACCTGCACGGCCGCACTCTGCGTCAGTTGGAGCCTCCAAGTGCTCCTCAAGGGGAGCCCCATGTAGAGAGCATTACAATAGTAGCACAATAGTACAATAGTACAATAGTTGTACAATAGTACAACACCTCCCAGACGGGAGGTGACGAGAGCATGAGTGACCATGCGTAAGGAGTCCCGATCTAGAAAGGAACGCAACTGGTGGATCAGGCGAACCTGATGAAAAATCCTCCCGGTCACGGCCGTCAAGTGCTCTTCTAAAGACAGCCGTGAATCCAGGAGGACACCCAAATTGCAAGCCCTTTCCGTGGGGGTCAATGATTTGCCCCCAATAGTCAGCGATGGCACCAGCTGACTATATCGGGACGTCGGAAACCACAGCCACTCGGTCTTGGATGGGTTGAGCCTGAGCCTGTTTCTCCCCATCCAGATCCGTACGGCCTCCAGGCACCAGGACATCACTTCAAGGGCATCGTTGGGGTGGTCTGCGGTGGAGATGTACATACTGGTACTCCACCCCGAAACCACAGATGATCTCGCCCAGCAGCTTTACATAAATGTTGAACAAAAGGGGCGAGAGGACCGATCCTTGTGGTACCCCACATAAAAGGGGCCTCGGGGTTGACCTCTGCCCCCCTGTCAACACAGACTGCGACCAGTCGGAGAGAAAGGAGGGGAACCACCATAGTACGGTGCCTCCCACCCCTAACTCTTCCAACCGGTGCAGCATGATACCATGGTTGATGGTATCAAAAGCCGCTGAGAGATCTAACAGGATCAGGACAGAGGAGCACCCCCTGTCCCGAGCCCTCCAGAGATCATCCACCAACGTGACCAATGCCGTTTCCGTGCTGTACCCAGGCCTGAAGCCCGACTGGAACGGATCTAGATACGTCGTTTCATCCAGGTACTGGGGGAGCTGTCGCACAACCACACTCTCAACAACCTTCGCCACAAAGCAAAGGTTGGAGACTGGACGATAATTAACCAATACTGCCAGTCCAGGGTAGGCTTCTTGAGGAAAGGTCTCACCACCGCCTCTTTCAAGGCGGCAGGAAAGACACCCTCACCCAATGAAGCATTTATAATCCCCTGGAGCCAGCCTCGCGTCACCTCCCGGGAAGCCAGCACTAACCAGGAGGGGCACGGGTCCAACAAACATGTGGTCGCGTTCAGTCTACCCAGAATCCTGTCCACATCCTCAGGGGTCACAGGATCAAACTCATCCCAGATAACATTCTCAGGACCTGCCTCCGTCATCCCCACTGGATCTACCTAGTCGGAGTCCAGATCTTCTCGAATCTGAGTGATTTTGTCAAAGAGATACTGAACAAAATCCTCGGCTCTTCCTTCCAAGGGGTCCTCCCGCGCTTCCTGGTGAAGCAGGGAGCGGGTCAGGCTAAACAGGGAGGCCGGGTAATTATCTGATGATGCAATAAGAGCAGCAAAATGGGTACATTTTGCTGCTTTTATCGCCACTAGGTAATTCTTAATATGAGATCTTACCAGTGTCTGGTCAGATTCAGCACGACTGGCCCTCCAACTACTCTCTAGGCATCTTTTCCGGCGCTTCACCTCCCTTAGCTCCTCGGTGAACCAAGGAGCCAGGTGAGATCGGCGCTGGGTCAGAGGCCGCAAAGGCATGACTCGATCCAGAGCTCCAGCAGCCGCCCTATACCAGGCGGCCACTAGGTCTCCAGTTGAGGCATGAGCCAGAACCTCGGGGATTGGCCCAAGCTCCATCTGGAACCTGTCAGGTTCCATCAGGCGCCTGGGGCGGTACCATCTTGTCAGTTCCACCTCCCTGCGGCGCGGTGCAGCAGTTCGAAAGTCAAGGTGAAGGAGAGTGTGATCCAACCATGACAAGGGCTCGATGACTATATCCCCATCTTGAGATCACTCAGCCACTGTCCAGAGACAAAAACCAAGTCCAGCGTGTTTCCCCCGCGTGTGTAGGACCATGAATTAACTGAGTTAGGTCCATAGCCATCATGGAAGCCATGAACTCCCGAGCCACCTCAGAAGCCTCACCCACGGACGGCAGGTTGAAATCCCCCATGACCATAAGTCTGGGGGTATCAACTGCCACTGCGGCGATAACGTTGAGAAGCTCGGGCAGAGCTGCTGCCACGTGGCAGGGAGCCAGATACACAATCAGCAAACCCATCTGAACCCCATGACCCCACTTCACAAGGAGAGACTCACAGCCAGCTGTCTGAGGGACAGTGGCCTCCCTCGGCCTAAGGCCTTCTCTAATAACAACCGCCACTCCCCCACCCCTCCCCTGTGACCTCGGCTGATGGAATGCGTGGAAGCCTGGTGGGCACATTTCTACCAGAGGGACCCCTCCCTCTGGGCCCAACCAGGTCTCCATAATACCCGCCAGGTCCGCTCCCCCCTCCTGAATAAGATCACAAATGAGGGGGGCTTTATTTATTACAGACTTGGCATTGCACAACATCAGTCGCAGGCCCGGGCCCTGAGAGTCTGTGCAACCTGGAGAATGAGTGGTGCCTTGGGGGCCGGAGCACGCCACTGCTCGAAGACAGCAGGCGCGTGCTCCCTTAACATGATATGGCCCCCTGCTCCCGCCATATCTACCCCTCCCACTCACAGTACCGATGGTAAAAACACAATCTGGACAAGCTCGACCCCCCATCACCCACACACCCCCTGCCGCGTGTCATGGCCAGTGTATCAGTGTAATGATGGCCTCTGTCCAGGAATTAGGAATTATAGCTTCCAGAAGTGCACCATTCAGGACTTCAAGTAAAATTTCATCTACTACGTGTTGGCAAGATTTGTAAAACTCTGCAGGTATACCATCCGGTCCCAGGGTTTTATTTGTTTTTTGTTTTTTCCTGGCCTCTGTTAGTTCTGTCATCGTAATTGGTCTGTCCAATAGGTCCCTATGTGTTTCTTCTAGTTCTTTGATATCAGCTTCATTTAAATATTGTTTGATGTCTTCTTCTGAGGACTCTTCCTGTTCATATAGTTTTTGGAAAAATGTTTTTGCTATGTTCTTTTTATCCTTGTTCCTATAATATATCTCTCTGTGTCATCCTGTAATTGATATATTGTCCTTCTCTCTTTTTCTTTCTTCAATTTGTACGCCAACCATCGTCCTGTCTTGTTTGCGTATTCGAAATGGTTTTGTTTTATTAATTTGATTTTCCTGGCTATTTCTGTTTGTGTGATCAGATTTATTTTGTGTTTTGTCAAGTTTATTTTTTCTTTGATCCTTTTGTTTTGAGGTTCATTCTGTAGCTCAGATTCATATTTTTAAAGATCTTTCAATAAATTGTCTTTCTTCTGTTGTTTTTCCTTGTTTTTCTTTGCCAAGTATGCTATTGTCAGGCCTCTTATATAGGCTTTCACCATGTCCCATACGTTCTGGAGGGAAGTTTGCTATTTAATATTAATCTCAAAAAGTATTTTCATTTCTTTTTCTATCATTTGTATATAGTCTTTGTCTTTCAAAATCTCAGTGTTCATCATCCATCTCTTCTTCTTCCGATAGCCTTTCCAGATTATTTTTACCGGACTGTGGTCTGCCCAAATATTTGTCATTATTTCTATTTCTTCTAACTCTTTCCTAAGATCTGTAGTCATCCAGGCTATATCTATTCTGGACCAGGATGAGTGTGGATTGGAGTAAAAGGTATACTGTTTTTTTTCTTTATTTATTTCCCTCCAGGCGTCCTGGTGGCATAGTTCTTGCGCCATTTCCTTAAAAGTATCTGGAAGGGTCTATTTCCTAGTTTTATTTTTCTTGGTACTCCAATAGTCTTTTTTCCATGTTGCATTGAAGTCACCTATAATACAAATGTTTTCATAGTCCAGATCTTTTACTTTGTTGTGTATGTTTTTGAAGAAGGCACGTTATCATTTGGCGCGTAAATCGAAATCAATAATATTGTTTTTAATTCCGTTTGTAATTCAATCATTAAAACTCTTCCCTCCTCGTCTGCATATACCTGTTTTGATTTTAAGTGTTTCCTAATGTAAACTGCAATGCCTCTTTTCTTTTGTTCTGCTAGTGAAGTGTAAAGATTTCCTAATCTTGTATTTTCTAATATCTGTTGGTGTTGTTTTTTGATATGGACTTCCTGTAGGTTTATTATATCCATCTCCAATTTTTGTAATTTGGTAAATATCCGGGTTCTTTTAGTTGGGGCATTTAACCCATTTATATTAATCGAAATCATGTTTATTTCCTGTTCCATTTTTCTTCCTATTTATTTGTTGTCTTTAGTTTCCTTGTGTTTCTTGTTATTCTTTGTGTTTTTCCCCTTGCTCCTTCTTTCTCCATTCTTTCTTTCTCCAGTCTTCTCTTTTCCTCTTGTTCCTCTTCTATTTCTTCTATGGGTTGTTCCTCTTGGCTCTTATTCTCCGGTTCTTCTCTGGGTTCTTGATCTTCTTCCAGGACAAAGTGTTGGTCAAAGAATTCCTGGGCTCCTTCCAGACTATCTATCTTAAATTTCTTGTCCTGCCACGAGATTAAGATGCCCTCTGGTAACAGCCAATGGAACATCACTTTGTGTTTGTTTAGTTGTGTTGTGAGGAAACTAGTTTTTCCTCTGGTCCCTTACACGTCTCAGGATTTGTTTCAGTGTTATTATTTCTTTCCCTTTGTAGAAGATCGTGTCCTCTCTCATTTTTCTATATATCTCCTCTTTTATCGTTTTCTTTGTGAATCGGACGTGCACTTCCTTTGGCAGTTTGTTCCTGCGTGCGTAGTTGGTATGCACCCTGTAAACTTCATTGATCTCCCTTCGTATGCCATCTTTATCTCTCTGTGTTGTTTCAGCGAAGATCTCCATCTTAGTCTCTCCCGAATCTTCCTCTTTGGTTTCTGTTATATTCTGGAACCTTAAGTAGAATGATGCCTTTTCCATTTCCAAGTAGTTAAGTGAGTCTTCGAGCTCTCGATTACTTGCTATCTGTTGTTGTTCCAGCATTTCTACTTTCTTGACCGTCTGTTCCATTTTGAGTTCTGTCTTTTGAATCCTTTGTTCATTTTTGGCAATGTTTTGCTGGATTCTTTCTATCTTGTCATCCATTTTCTTTATGTTGTCGTTTATCTTTCCCACATCGGATTTCAAATCATCATGATTTCTTTTTGTCTCCTCATGGTTATTAGCAATCGTTTCCTGGGTCTTATTCATTGACTCCTGTATCATTGCCAAGATTGACTGAATATTTTGTATGCTGGAGATAGAGCCTGTCTTTTCTTTTTCTGTTCCAAGCATGGTTTCTATAGATCTCTGTTGGCCAGGGATGCTGTAAGGGAGGCTTGGTTTGAAATTATTTTCATATTTGCCTTAGTTATGGTGGTTGTTCCGGTACTTGTCATCTTAACTCTTTTTTGTAGGTTCTCCCAAAATTTCATGCACTAGACTACTCTTATTGTATTTCATATTGTATTTATGATAGTATTTTATCAGTAGTAGTGTCTAGAGTCTATGGTCTATATGGTGTAGATCTTCAAAATAAAGGTTAATCTTATTGGATTATAAATGACTTCTATAAATGTCCTTAACACTCTAGTAATTAATAATTAATTAAATATATAAATATGTATTCAAGTAAGGGAGAGGAAAAATAGGGTGAAGGAGGTGGGGGAAAAACTTAGCATTCTAGCACTTCATTAAATCTTAATATAGTTAATACAATATAATAATCAGTAATATCGATTAATGTCAATATAATAGTATAGTAATAAGTATAATAATCAGTCTATCAAATCAAAACTGTCAAGTACAATCTCACTACGATAGATATATAAGAAATTAAATATTATTTAAATTGATATCCACTTAAACTATTAGTTTCTAATTAGCTCTTAATTAATTATCCATATAGTAGATTAGAGATCAATTAATCAAATGTCTCACAATCAGCAAGCATTAATAAATGAATATACTGTTTTGCAGGGGTTAATCAGGTAGGTATATATCTATATATCTATATATCTATATATCTATATATCTATATATGTAGGTCTTTGGTTATTCGGGTCTTCTCCCACGTAAAATTGGAAGTGTCTTGGCGACGTTTCAACGAAGTCTTATTCATCATCTTCAGGCTGGTGTTCTCGGCTTCGTGCTTCCAGGAGCAAGGAAGCATGCTCCTGGAAGCACGAAGCCGAGAACACCAGCCTGAAGATGACGAATGAGACTTCGTCGAAACGTCGCCAAGACACTTCCAATTTTACATGGGAGAAGACCCGAATAACCAAAGACCTACATACAAACACCCGCGAAAACCTGAGAAAACAAATATCTATCTATCTATCTATCTATCTATCTATCTATCTATCTATCTATATGATTATTTTACACTTAACATACAATTCTCTTTCACTCTTACATATGGAGTTCTTGTGTCCAAGTTGTTATATATTATAGTCTTTAATATCTCTCTCTCCGGAAGTATCCAATAACCAAAAGTTCAACTGTCCAAAGTTCAGCACTTTAAAGTATTTTAAAATAGCCCGTTTGTCGTTATCAGTTAAATAGTTTTTGTATTAACTTCTCAGTTACTTTCCACTTGCCAGTCTGTTGCGCCGCTCTCGCTCGCTCTCCCGGTTTCAATGGCCTCTGTCACTTTCACTCTCACTCACCGTTTCGCTGTCTTCCTATTAAATAGTCTCTGGATACTTCCGTCTAGTTTGCTATGGCTCTCTGATCAAGTCCAAAAAAACCCCCTTCTTCTCCATTGAATCCAAATCTGGAGTCTGGTCAATCGCCACGTAAATCCCTTTGAAATCTCTCATTTCAAAGCAGTCTTTCTTTTTCGTGCAGTCACCGCCTGTCAAATGTTCTTCCGCCCTTGTCGTTTTTTGTTGCTGCTCTCTCTGGCTGCTATTCCGCAGTCTTCTAGGGTCTCAAATTCGCTGCTCTCCACTCTCTGCTTCGTTTATCGCTGTGCTTCGATTACTCCTCTTATTATCTCAATCCACTTTCAATTTAAACTGGATACAGTTGTGATCTCTCGGTTTGATCTTCTCTTCCTCCTGTGCAGTTTCAGCGCTTCAGGCCAGCCATAAAGTCTGGTTTTTTCCCATCTGGAATTAGGAGGTTTCTCCTGAACCTTCAAGTTGGTTGCCTTCCCCCTTTAGGTCCTTGGAGTTTCCTCCTTTTTCTATTGATCTCTCCAAGATCAAAAGTGCCTGAAACGGCTTCCTAAGTGGAAATCTTAAGAGTTTCAAGAACGGAGCCCTGTTCTCTAGCTCCAAACCCGCTGACGTCGCCACCGGAAGTCCACGTAGGTCCCAGCTTTTTACTAGGCAGCTTTAGTCTTATGTATTTGGTTGATAGATAAACCCGATCTCCCACACGAAAGGGAAGTTGAAGAGATCGGTGTTTATCTGCTTGCTTTTTATATACTTCAGCTGCTTCTGCAAGTGCCTTTTAGAATTCTTCCAGCCCTTTCTCAGTGACTCTATCCACTCGGTCTAGGGTTTGGAGGAGGGGGGTTCTCTGGGCAGTTCGGGCATCGGTACAAAATCCATGCCGCTGGTAAACTGGAAGGGGGTTAATCCGGTGCTACTATGCATGGCGTTGTTGAAAGCCACTTCTGCAAATGGCAGCAGTTCTCTTGTTGGTAATCCACATAGCATCTTATATACTGTTCCACCATTGCATTTGCTCATTCTACAGCTTCATTCGTACTCGGATGGAAAGCTGAACTAAGTCCTTGTGTGGATCCGACTGATCTCAGCAACTCTCTCCAAAATTTAGCTGTGAATTGGACTCCTCGGTCTGAGATGACCCAGTGGGGTATTCCATCCAGTCGGTAAATCTGTTTGATAAATATCTTCACTAGATTTTTCACTGATGGCATTCCCAAACAGGCTGTAAAGTGGGCTTGTTTTGAAAATAAGTCGATTGCTGTCCAAATGACTGTATTCTTCCCACTCTCTTGGACCTCGACTATAAAGTCCATTGCAATTTCCTCCCAAGGTCTGCTGGAGCTAGCTACTTGCTGGAGGAGCCCAGGAGGTTTTCCTGATCTCATCTTCATGGCAGCACAGGTGGCACAGCTTTTCACATAGTCTGCTACATCAGCTTTCATTTTTGGCCACCAAAATTGCCCCCTGGCTAGGTGTAGGTTTTTCAAGAATCCAAAATGGCCGGCCAGTCGGGAGTCATGGCTGCGCTGTAGCATTTCCAGTCTCAAGCTAGCGGAGGTGTCAGGTTTCGATGTCATCTCAAATAAATGCAGGTTGAAGTGCTGACAGGAGGCATATAGTTTTGATCCTTTCCAAGCCAGTCCATCCCTCATGGTCAAGATGTTCCTATTATCTATGAGCCATGGGTCAGTTGGAAGTGCTGTTTTCAGTGCCGCTGTTAGCTTGTCCTAGCCAGGATTGGGTTGTCACCCGGCTTAGCCCCTAGTGATGCCTTGTGTGGCTGATTGCAAGGGGGAAATGATGGCGTGGATGACTTCTTCCCAGCATCTATCTAATTGGGGCATCTCGATAGGGCATCTGCTAGTATGTTTTTCCTGCTGGGATGTACTTGTTCTGAACTAGGCTTCCTGATATAGTAAAAAGCACACAATTAGTCCCAAAACCCCTTTTTAAAATTTTAATGGCTGTGAATTCCTTTCATTTACAGCATATGCTGAATTACCAAGAGTTTTTTTTTTTTTTAATTTGATTTATATGCCGCCCTTCTCCGGAGACTCAGGGCGGCTTACAATGCGTTAAGCAATAGCCTTCATTCTTTTGTATGTTTTATACAAAGTCAGCTTATTGCCCCCACAAACTGGGTCCTCATTTCACCTACCTTAGAAAGGATGGAAGGCTGAGTCAACCTTGAGCCTTGGAGAGATTCGAACCAGCAGAAATTGCAGGCAGCTGTGTTAATTACAGGGTGCACTAAACCCCTGTACTATCAAGTTTATAAATAGTCCAACAGAAACCTGCCACAGTCCTTCGGATAAGGCTGGTAAACACCCACCTTTATCTTCTTTGACATGCTGCCAAAGACTTAATTGGCAATTATCTTGGCAAGGCCACACAGAAACACAGTCAAAAACGGAGCTTCAAAGTACAAACCGACACCATCCACAACGTTGCTTTCTGCAAAGGCCCACATGCCTTTGCTCTTCCTTATTGTCTTATGGGAGGAGCCAATCATCTCCAAGCCTTACTCCCAAGTTGTCCCTTTTGTTTTAACTGTTCTTGCCTTCTGGCAGTTCTGTGCATGCATGCACTAGAAACAGGCTCCCCTGTTCCTCTGCCTCTCTGATGTCCAACTCTGGAGGCTCCGGAGTCCGCACATAACTACCAGATGGCCCCGGCCCCATCTCTGCCTCCGATGCAGAGCCCTTGTCCGAGCCTTCCCCAGACTCCAGGACTGGCCCATGTTCCTCCCCAGCTTTCTCACTGTCCAACTCTGCTGCCAGCTCTGCAGGCTGCTGGTGGACCACAACAGTCCTTCAACTCGAATTTAAACCATCTGAAGTATTGTGCCTAGCGGATTTGTTTGGGAGATAGTTTTCTGGGGTTTTTTTAGAGCTTCGAGGTTTTTGTGATCAGTCCAGACCTCAAAGGGCACTTTATCTCCTTCCAGGAAATGCCTCCAGGAGAGGAGGACCCAGCAAACTGTGTAGGCTTCTTTCTTCCAAATGGCCCACCTCCTCTATGTGTCAGTGAGTTCTTAGACATGTAGGCACAGGGTAGGAGCTGTCCTTGTGGATTCTTCTGTAGGAGCATGGCTGCCACGGCTACATCGCTGGCATCCACTTGGATGATGAACTGTCATTCTGGGTCCGACTGCTGGAGAATCGGCTCCTCAGCAAAGAGTCATTTTAATTTCTCAAACGCTCTTTGGCAGTCCATTGACCAGGCAAGTAGTTGGCTTGGCTGTGGTGTTGCAGAGGAGACCCAATTTTTAACAGTTCTGTTAGGGGCAAGGAGATTTCTGTGAATACTTGTATAAATTGCCTGTAAAAGTTTGCAAACCCCCAGGAAGGTTTGCGGGTGCAGGGGGCTGCCAGTCTAGCACAGTTTTCACTTTTCCTGGGTCCATTTCCACCCCTCCACTGAATATTCAGTAGGCGACATAATCTAGGGAGGTTTGATAGAAGTCACATTTTGACAGCTTTGCATAGAGCTTTGTGGCGAGCAGTTTTTTCAGTACCTGCTGCACTAGCTTTACATGCTCAAGAGTTTCGCTGAATGTAAGAATGTCATCTAGGTAAAATAGGACCCCTTTGAGTACATGCTCATGTAGCACTTTATTTATTAACTGCATGAAGACCAAATGGCATGAATTTGAATTGGAAGCTGCCAAGCGGACAGTTAAAGGCTGTCTTCCATTCATCTCCTTCTTTGAGTCTTATGCGATAGTAGGCTTCTCTCAAGTCTGGTTTGGTGAACACCTTGCCCTTGGCTAAGTGGTTTAGCATGTCCTTCATGAGGTGGAGGGGGTAGGTGTTCTCCATGTACACAGCATTAATTCCATGAAAATCAACACAAAGCTTCATCCCCCCCATCTTTTTTCTCTTTAAATAGTACTGGGACCACCACTTTGGATTTTGTGGGCTGGATAAAGCATTTATACTTAAATTTATAAATTTAAATTTATATTTAAAAGTATTTATGAAAATGTAACAAAGAATCATAAGGAGATGATTGATTGTTCAAAGATAAAGATGTGGGTGTAGAAGATCCTCAACAAATGGTGGGAAAAGATGAACATAATATTCAGAAGACAGATGACAAATTTGAAGGAGTGGTAGAGGAGACGAATCAAAATAAATTACAAGAAGACAAAAACACTGAAGAGACAGTAACAATAAGTACCATACTTTTCAGAGTATAAGACACTCTTCCCCCCCCAAAAAAAGTTGGTAGAAATGTCTGTGTGTCTAATACAGGAAATGTTGCTGAAGCCCCGTGGTCAGCTTCAGCAAAGCCTGAGTTAGCACGAGCAGCTGACTGGCAGTTGGATCAGCCTCCCGGAATACCCCCTATCAGTTGTTCCAGACTGCAGGGAATCGCCGCCACCCATCAGCACCATCACCGCCCATCGGTGCTGTCACTTATCGCCGCCTCCACACGCTCCATTTTCAGCCTCCTTGCATCCCGTTTTCAGCCTCCACAGGTCCCATTTTTGGTCTGTTCCAGGCGGCGGAGATAGGCAGTGGCAATCCCTACTACCTGGAACAGCCCGAAAATGGGATGCGCAGAGGCCAAGAATGGGATGCATGGAGGCCAAAAATGGGGCACACGGAGACAGTGCTAGGTGACAGCAGCAGTGGGCAGCAACGGCACCGATGGGCGGCAGTGATCCCTGAAGCCTGGAACAGTTGAAGAGGTATTCTGGGAGGCAGATCCAATCACCAATCAGCTGCTTGTGCTAAATCAGGATGTGCTGAAGCTGACCACACTGTTTTCTGTTTGCTGTAAGGAGGCAAATTGCTGAGAGCAGAAAAAGAGGCAGATTTTTTTTCTTGTTTTCCTCCCCAAAAGCTAGTGTGTCATATACTTCAAAGTGCCTTATAGTCCGAAAAATACAGCACTAAGAATCAAATAAATAATTCAATTTATAATAGAATGGAGGAAAAAAAGGAAAATCTTCCAAAAATAATTAAAGGCTTATGGAGGGGTATGCAAATGATGCAGCAGAAGGAGACAAAGGGTAAGGCAGAGGGAACATTCAATTTGTGCAAAAATGTTAGAAAGAAATATAGGATCCCGAGAGAAATATAAAAAAGTTACCAAAAAGTCAATAAATGATGAAATTCTAAAAAGGCTAAGAGATGGTGGATAGAGATAAAATAACTTGCAATATGGTGATTTTATTAAAAACTAATAGAAACAAGTAGAAAGTATAAATTGGGATATATATGGATATATGGATATATAATAGAATTTACAGCAATTATGAAGAAACATAATTACATCAAAAATGTTGACATATTGCTCAAATGTTTTATTTGCTCCTCAGTTGAAAGGCAGTTAATTCAAATGTTGGCAAACAAAATGTATCCAATATTTAAGAGTATATTTCTTGTTGCAGTGTCTACAGTAATTCTTTTAGCCACTCCTCATTCCCAACAAATCAAGAGTTTTTAATAGAACCCAAATACATGGAATATTATCAAGAATACACGGGTTCTTAACTTAGGAACAGTTTTAGAGTCATATTAGCAAAATATGACTCTAAATATTTTGGGGGTCAAAATATGACCCCCAAAAATCATAATAATAGGAAAAGTCCAAATCATATACTTTAATATTCTTGAATTACATTTTAAACAGCAGGGTGAATATTAATCAATGCTTACATTGATAATTACATTATCAACATTAACATTGTCAATATGCATAAAACATTAATTATATTACTTTATTTGAAGATCTTAAGAAACTTTTTATGTTGTTTCATAAAATCATCTATTTATCAACCGGAAGTTAACATTCAAGTTTATTAATTTACAGGTCACATAAATAACACAACTCTTGTCCAATTGCTTACAAAGAGTAGTATTAGCTTAGCAGTCACAGCTACTGTGATTGATCCAGAAAATCTAGCCATTGTGAGGCTTTAGAAGTGAGAAATGCATCTAGACTTTTTAAAAAAGTGGTTAAATTGAATAGCCTGCCGAACATCACTCTGAAATAAATCAATACTAAATCAATTATTTAATATTTTAAACAAATATGTTATTTTAAAAATGAATTATTTCATAACCTTTTCATTCTTAAAAAATCTGCTATATTTAAACCTAATTTTTCCATTTATGTCTTTCAGCTGTTAAATCCCAACCTATGTCAAAATTTCAAAGAAGTATGATAGTAACTTTAGGACATAAAGGACCTAAAATCAGAAGTTCCTTACTGGTAGTCCTTAACGTATTAATGTTTTTCATACTTATAACTCTTGCAGCCAATCCGTGGTTACATGAACAAAATTCAGACGCTTGGCAACTGGCATGTATTTATAACTGTTGCAGTGTGATCACCTTTTGCAACCTTCTGACAAGCAAATTCCATGGGGAAGCCAGAATGACTTAACAACCATTACCAACTTAATAACTTCAGTGATTCACTTAATAACTATAGTAAGAAAGATCATAAAATGGGCCAAAATCATTTAATAATTGTCATCCTTAGCAAGGGAAATCGTGGGCTCAATTGCATCAATGACAATAGCACTTAGACGTATATATCACTTCATAGTGCTTTACAGTCAGCATATTTTCCCCCAACAATCTGGATTCTCATTTTACCTACTTTAGAAAGATAGAAGGCTAAATTGACCTTGAGCCCATGAAGATCAAACTCCAGGCTGTGGGCAGAATTAGCCTGCAATACTGCATTCTAACCACTGTGTCACCAAGGCTCTGTGCCAATTGTGGCCCTAAGTAAAACTATTCTAAAGAATTGCAATAAATGCCTTCCCCACTAAAAAATTGGAAGTCAAATCCACTTTTCACTTTACCTTTATATAGTGACAATTTTTTAGCATATTCTTACCAATGAAATTTGTTCAATGACTTGTAAAGGTATTCAAAATTATAATTTTAACAAGAATAAATAAGGAAAGCTGTTTCCAAATACAAACTAAACTTGGAGTTATATTCAATTATTTATTCCTTTTCTTAGACTGAACTGTAAAGGGAAGTCTACATCAACTCTAGAAATACTTTGTGTCAAAACATAGATTAAGCTAAACAACTTCACACCTTAAGCCTTATACTTTTTAAAATTATTATCATGACCCAGTAACATCAACTCTAATTTATTTCAGACAGGATCAAAAACTCTTGAATTAGGAATAGAAATTCCTCCAACTTGTAACAACAAATATTCATTGAGTTCTGTTTCATGGTTGCACTACTTGTAAATCATTAATTAGTTTCATTTTCATAGTCATATGGTTCCTTATGTTGGCACAGACCATGAATATCTTTAGAAATGCCATGTATGAAGACTTCTACACAATCTGGAACCAAGTTCCACAAATGAAGTGCTGAATTTTGTACAGCTCTTTACATCTCAGGAAATTTCAACTGGACTCCCTCCCTGTTGATGTTTATACTCGATGCATGGATATTGTTTGGGCAGTTTGCTAGACTGGGCAGGAATGAAAAGCCTCTTTTTACAAAATCCAGTAATCCACATTTGGTTTTTTGAGTTTATAAAAGGCTACATTAATGGCCGTGAATTTGATGGAATCCCACAACTCCCAGCTGACTGGAGAAACAAAAAGAAAAACAAAAAACAAAACAAAACCAGCTGTAACCAATTCATATGAATGATATCAAGAGTTTTCCTTAGTCTGGGACTTCCGGCGGTGACGTCATCACAAACGGGTGAGGAAATGGAGGCTCCGTCTCTGATACCCAAATTTCCTCATTAATTGCTCTTTAAGGGCATTCCCGAACTTGGAGGGATCGGGAAACGAAAGAGGAATTCGCAAAGCCCCCTGGTGTTGCGCTGTCATCAGGGAGGTCGAGCGATCAACCTCTTAAATTGGTGGAGAAGAAGTCGGCTTTATCAGTGGACAGGAGTGATGGCGCCTGTCTAGATTGAAACAAATAGTGGAAGCAAATTCGAGTGACTGTCAGATCATCTACAATAGAGGCGGTAAACAGGAGACGCACGATCGAATTAGAGGAAGACAAGTGAGTTACAACAGCAGTGGTACAAGAGGAGAAGAAAAAAAGGGGAAACAATTACAGCGCGGAAGAGAGGAACCCATAGAATGACTAAGCAAACATAAGAAAAGGAGAAATAGCGCTCGAAGCGGTGTGAGTGCGGACTTTTACATTTGAGCAGAGGGAGCCGCTTGTGGACTCTGTGGATATAGATGAGCCGTTTGAATCTGGGAACTACAACTGACTCAAACCCCAAAATATCGGAAAACTGAGCGCAGAGACTGAAATACCGGACTAAGTGGTGAAATTCGCGGATATAGAAGATCTGTCTGGATTTCAGACTTTGGATTTATTAATAAATTTGGATAATAGAACTTAAGTTTAAAAAAGATTTGAAAACTGAATGCAGAGAACCGATTACCGGGACAAGCAAAAAAAGTCTGAGACGGACACAGATCGCGTTTTTATGACTGTGAAAGAACTGAACAAGAGATGTAAAGCAAGAAGGTAACAAAAGACCAAAGAAATAAAAATTAAGACAAGAGGGAAGTGAATTATTAATTTTGAACTGTTTAATTAACCAATAAGTTTAATATTTAAAAGAAATACTGTATATAAGTAAATAATATTTTTATAGCTATAAATTGTATTGTGAAATTGTGATTAGATAAGGAATTATTGTTAAAGTGAAAGATTGACTTTTATACAAAATAACAAATGAGTTGACTGTATGTTTGAGATAGACTGATTGAAAAAGGGAGTAATTGAAAAGATTGCTAATTAGAAAATTAAGAAAATCAAACTAAAAACCTTGACTGATGAAATAACTATAAGTAAATTGATTTATACTGTGAGTAAGAATTAATTGCTCAATTGGGATAATTGGCAATATAACATAATATAACTATATATAAGTTGTGCGGAGTATAAGCAGTGTTTGGAGGGGAAAAGAGATACTATGGAATAACTTAATAATTGATGTTAAGGTTGGAAAGCTTCACATGAATATTGAAAATGTCTACAACATCCACCATAACAAAAACAGGGAAAAAACCTACAACCAATACGATAGTAATGACTCCTACCCCCTCACAACAAAAAACAATAGATAGCATGATGGGGAAAGAAAAGTAAAACGTAAAACTGGAAATGGCACCAAATGTAATACAAGACATGTTTCAAAAGATCCAGGAAACACTGCTCCAAACACAAGAAAAAATAGCTGAAAACCAGGAAGAAATGAGAACGTTCCATGCAGAGATTAGAAATGAAATAGGAGAAGTCAAGGAGGATATTAAGGCTATGAAGGATAAGATTGGGGGTATTCAAAATTCTATAGCAGAAAATGAACAGAGAATTAGGAAAACGGAAACAAAAATAGATCATGTGGAATTAAAAGTAGAAGCAATGGAACAAAAAACTCTACAACTAAATAAAGAAATGTCAGATTCCTTGGCCATGCTCGAAATGGAAAAGGCCTCATACTTCCTGCGATTTCAAAACATTCCAGAAGAAAAAAATGAGGATTTAGAAGGGAAGATGGTGGAAGTTATTGCAGGAATGACACAAAAAGAGCCAAAAGAGAAAAAAGGACAATTGGAAGAAACTTACCGCGTACAAACAAATTATATAAGAAAACACAGACTGGCGAGAGAAGTCCATGTCAAATTCTTAAAAAAATCAATCCGAAATGAAGCCTATAAGAAATCTAGAGAAGAAACAGTGACCTATAATGATAAAGAAATTATAATTCTAAAACAGATACCCTGAAGAGTAAGAAATCTACGACAACAACATCAGTTCTTAACACAATTATTGATCAAATATAAGATAATGTACAGATGGCTGCCAATAGAGGGGATCTTAATTACGTGGGAAGACAAAAAATATAAAATAGACACTCTAGAAAAGGCAAGAGAATTCCATAATTCTCTTCCCACTTTAGACTAGAAGAAGAACAGGAAAGCAAGGAGGAAACAGATAGTAGAAGTCAAGAAGAAGAACCAATAGAAACAAATCAAGAAAAAGAAATAAGACAGAGGCAAGAAAAAGAGAGAGAAGAGAGAGAAGGTGCAAAAGCTAAGGCACGGATGGAAACAAGAAACACAAAAAAACAGATACGATAGGCAATGGATGAACAGATCAAACTCTTTTTGGTAAATATTAATGGCTTAAATGCCCCAAAGAAAAGGAATCAAATTTTCACAAAATTACGAAAAATAGAAGCAGATGTGATATGTCTGCAAGAAGTACACATTCAAAAAGACTATCAAAAAATCCTAGAAAACCCCAAATTAGGAAAACTATATTCATCTCTGGCCCAAAAAAAGAAAAAAGGAGTAGTGATTTACATAAAAGAAAAAATACAATCTAAATTAGTTTATACTGATGAGCAAGGTAGAGTGGTGATGGTAGAATTAGAAATAGGAAAGAGGAAAATGTTAATTGTAGTGATTTATGCACCTAACAAAAAACTACAGTTTTTTTTTTAAAGATCTACACATAAAATTAGCAGAATTAGAATATGATGATATTTGTGTAATAGGGGATTATAATGCAATAGTAAATGCAAATAAGGACTACAAAAAGGGGGAAAAAAACAAAAGAAAAAAGAAATACTTCCAAAAGAATTCTTTACTATGGCTGAAGAACTAAACTTGGCAATGTATGGAGGGAAACACATGAAGAAGAGGCCCAATACACCTTTTGCTCCCATCCGCATAATTCCTGGTCAAGATTGGACATGGCATGGATGACCCCAAATATCAAAATAGAAGTAGAAAAAATTGAGATAGGCACAAACCAATGGGCAGACCACAATCCACTATTCATAAACTGGAAAGAGGAAAGAAGATGTAAGAGATGGACGATGAACCAAAGAATATGTAAAGAAAAAGAATTTAATTTGATATTAGAAAAGGAAGTAAAAATATTCTTTCAGATAAATAAAATAGAGGAAACCTCTTTACAAAACACATGGGATACTTTAAAAGCATATATAAGGGGCCTAGTAATAGCATATACGAGGAAAAAGAATAAAGAGAAGAAAAAACAATTAGATAAGTTAGAGAAAGACCTAAAACAAATAGAACAAAAACTCCAGGTAAAGCCCCAGGACAAAACAATAAGAGAAGAATGGAAAATGATTAAGCATAAATTGAATTTGATAAACCAAACAGAACTAGCCCAAAAAATAAAAATGTCGAAACAAAATTATTTCGAACACGCAAATAAAACGGGCAGCTGGCTAGCCTATAAACTGAAGAAAGAACAGAAAAAAAGAACGATACACCAACTGAAAGACGATAAAGGAGAAATTCAACATAGTAAAGAGGCCAAAAAAGAAATCATTAAGAAATTTTATGCGAATTTATATAATCAGGAAAAAATAGAGGAAGACAAGATAAAACAGTACATAGGGAAATCAGGAATGCCAAAAATCACAGAAGAACAAAGAACAACTCTCAATAGGCCAATATCAAAATTAGAATTAGATGAAGTACTGAAAAAGCAAAAAAAAACAATAAAACACCGGGACCCGATGGGCTACCGGTAGAAATATATAAAACAATGCAAGAAGTAAAGGGAGAGAATATGTTGCGATTATATAATGAAGCTATGGAGAAAGCCAAATTCATGGACAGAAGCCATAATAACAATCATTCCAAAAGAAGATACAGATCTCCAGTTAATTCAAAACTACAGACCTATTTCATTATTGAATGCCGATTACAAAATATTTGCAGCAATCTTGGCCGAAAGCATTAAATCAGTATTAAATATATATATACACCCAGACCAAAATGGATTTCTGCCGGGACGCCAAATAAAGAACAACATGAGAATAGTACTTAATGCTCTAGAATATTATGAATCACATCCGGAGAAGCAGGCAGCGTTGGTTTTTCTTGACGCCCAAAAGGCCTTCAATAATCAAAATTGGAAATTTATGATTGAACAATTACAAAATATGCAAATTGGGGAAAAATTTGGGAAAATTATAGCAGAAATCTATACCAAGCAATCAGCAAACATAATTATGAACGATGATATAACAGACAAATTTAATATAACAAAAGGAGTCAGACAAGGCTGCCCACTCTCTCCCTTACTATATATTCTATCATTGGAAATTTTGTTGAAAAAAATTAGAGAAGACCAAGGAATTGAAGGTTTAAGGATCAATAGAGAAGAATACAAGCTCAGGCCTTTGCTGATGACCTAGTGTTTTTGATAGAAAATCCTATGGAATCTATACCTAATCTGTTCCCCAAAATAGAAGAATTTGGAGAAGTGGCCGGACTAAAAATCAATAAAAGTAAATCGAAGCTAATTGTAAAAAACCTTACGGAAACTTAAACAAAAGAATTGACAGATAATATACAAATCCAAGCAACGAAAAAAAATAAAATATCTAGGAATCTGGTTATCTACAAGAACATCAGCAATTAAAGAAAACAATTATTACAAATTACTAGAACAAGCAAAGAAAGACTTAGAAAAATGGGAAAATTTACACATTTCACTCCTAGGAAGAATTTCGGCCATCAAAATGACTATTCTACCTAAATTTTTATATTTGTTTCAGGTTACCCCAATAAAAATAGATAAATCGTTTTTTGAAAAGCTGAATAAAATAACATCTAAATTTATATGGCAAGGGAAAAGGCCACGAATAAAATTTAAGCTGCTTCAGGATACAAAAGATAGAGGAGGAGCTGCACTCCCTGACTGGGAGGTATATTATCAAGCAGCAGTACTATCGTGGGTAAAAGATTGGATAGAATTAAAGGACTCTAGAATTTTAACAATTGAGGGACACGAACTCCAAACTGGCTGGCACTCCTTTATGTGGGATGAGAAATATAAAACACATTCATACTTTAAAAGACACACAATAAGAAACTCATTATTACAAATTTGGCTTAAAATTAAAAAACAACATTATATGAAGATACCAAATTGGCTAGCACCGGCAGAATCAATTAGATACCCAAATTTAACAGAGAAAACAAAAATAATTAGATATAAAGATATAATTGACTATCAAGGCAAATTAAAGACAAAACAACAATTGGAGACAGATTTACACAGAGAAATAGATTGGTGGACTTATACTCAAATACAATCCAAATACCGAGAACATATAAAAACATATGAAATTTATAACCAAAAACAAGAAATAGATAAAATTATATTAGATTCAGAAAATAAATTAATTAGTAGAATTTACAAATTTCTTCTACGCTATAAATTGGAAGAAGAGACAGTCAAAGAAACGATGATTAAGTGGGCTCAAAACATCAAACACACAATACCTTTGGAAAAATGGGAAAAGTTCTGGCAGGTAAATCTAAATTTAACGAAAGCAACGGCGTACAAGGAAAACCAACTGAAAAGGTTTTATAGTGGCATATGTCTCCAACCAGATTGGCAAAAATACAACCTAAAAATAGCCCAATTTGTTGGAAGTGCAAAAAGATACAAGGGACTTTCTATCATTTATGGTGGACTTGCCCGGCAGCAAAGAAATTTTGGTCTAACATCAAAAAATGGTTGGAACAAATAACAGAAACACAGACTGGAAAAGAACCAGAAACATTTTTATTAGCCATCTTTAACAAATCATACCCTAAAGATATCAAATATCTCACAATTCACATATTAACTGCAAGAATAACCTACGCAAAAAATTGGAAGCAAGAAAAAACAACAAGTGAAACAGAAGTAATAGAAACATTTTTAGAATGCGCTGAAATGGATAGGTTAACCAAAGAATTACAAGAAAGAGAAGAATCAGATTATTACAAAATATGGAAGAATTGGTATAATTGGTTAAAAATAAGAAATATACAAAAAAATATAGGGGGAAATATTACCGATTTAAATATATATATATATAAAATGTTATTAGATTAAGGAGAGGTGAAGGAATATATTATAAGTAGAATTGCAGAATGTCACTTTGAAAAAATGCTTAAGAAGAAATTATAATCTTTTTGTGTATATGTTGTATAAATGTTTGTTGTGTATATGTTATGTTTGTCTTTTTTAATATTTATACTCAATAATTTTTTTTTTTTTAAAAAAGAGTTTTCCTTAGTCCAGATCCAGCTTCCAAATGCCTTTTTGGCTGTAACACCTCCCACTAATCCGTGGAACATCAGTTCACCATTCCTCAACATAAGCTTCCTTGTCTAATCTAAAATTGAAGAACGGGGAGAGAAGATTCCTTTCTTTCTAATCACCTGTTTCCAAAGCTGTTCAGCTTTATTATAGGTTTATTATAGGCTTCTGGTTGCCAGTATGACACTACACTTGCCTTCCACAATGGCTCATAATGGATGCTTGTGTCTTTTTTTCCTAGTATTTGATTTTGCATTCTTCTATTCTATCATCCTTTTTGCATAAACTATTATCTCCCATCCACTCAGAATTCCCACAATTCTCTTATTTGTATGTACAGTATGCATGTATACTGTATATGTGAATATAACATTTCTGTATATAAATATGTATGTTTATGTATTGTGTACATATATCTATATAAAATTTACACACACACATACATATACACAATATATATACATATACATATGCACATACACACACAGTATATGTGTATATAAATTTATTTATTAAATTTATTTGCTACCCATTTTGCTCTGAGACAACTTTCTATATAAATATATGGAAAGAAACAATAGCTTTTTGTTCATATGGGTTATCTGAAATTTTATTGAAAAAAATCAACAAGCTCCTACAGCCTGAGCTTTATTACTCTTTTCTATGAATGAAAAAAAAAAAGACATAGTAGATCAGTAGTTGCTTCATTATATATTACTTGTATACAGTATATTACGGATGTTAAATGAGATGCAGAAACTCCCCCATAAATTTCAATAATGTACTGAAGAAGATACAACTGATCAGTATAATCATGCACTGCATAAAAATAAAATAAATCTACTGGATCATATTATTATATCATTACACAGCTGGAGAAAAATGTATTACGATTCCATGGTTTTAGCAAATTTGCTTCGTTGCAATGGTAAGAGGAAAAATATTGAAGTTTGAATCATCCCTTCTTATTCTGCAGCAAAAATAAGCTACATCATTTGCATTAAATAAATTACAATAGCAAAAGCTAGAAGAGCTGATTCTTGCAGATTAGGAATGTTACATATACGGAAGGAATAACTCCTTTTCCCTGCATTGTAAATATTTTTTTCTGCTATTATGCTAATCTGCTATTCATGGAAGAAGGGAACTGCCATAGTTACTTTTGATTCTGTATTTTCTGCTTTAGTCATCCAAGGAAGCAAGAGAAATATGCCCAGAACCTAATTTTGCTATTCTCATGCCATAATAATGACTGTAGAAATATTCTGTCATTCAAAATACAGCATTTCTATCTACTTGGGTAATGTAACCAAACTTTCGAGTTTAAATGTGCAAAAGTTGCATTTACAGAAACTTTATTTTTTAATCTGCATTCCTCCAATATCTATCTATCTATCTATCTATCTATCTATCTATCTATCTATCTATCTATCTATCACCCACCCACCCAATTTGTATGTTTCAAATCAGCAACTCTGGGTGGCAAATAATCATAAAAACAATTAACCAGTTTTTAAAAACATACTATACTATAAAAACATACTATAAAATTAAATACTAATAGCAAAAGTTATTATGTTCTGTAGGTATCAACATAGAACAGGTTATGGGACCCTTGACACACTTCAGACCCAGACCTCAGGAAAATAACCAGGTCTTCAAGGCCTTCCAAAAGGCCAACCGGGTCAGGGCTATCCTAAAATGAGGATGATGGATGTTGAAATAACTGAACACTGTTTAAAGATTGGTCCTGTTGTAGAAGAAAGGACTGTACCAGGGAGCCCAATAATTTTTTCCAACAATTCTCATGCATTAAAAATAACCCTTGTTATTTTGGTATATATTTCAGTTTGGTTTAATTTTCATCCTTTTTGACAACTACTAAAATTTCAATCCTATGATGAATTATCAATGTGTTAATTCAAGATTTCCTTGGTTCATGATCAGAGCACTCCAATTTTGAAGGGAAACCTCTGATATTAAAACTCTTTCCCTTTATTTCAGCCTTCTTAGTTTTTGCTGCTGAATCTTTTTAGTATCAGAAACTTTGGAAGTCAGGAAGAATGAAGAAGAGAATCCACAAAAAGATCATATTATGAAAAAAATGAGTGTGACATGATCAACATAATTACTATGTCAAAAACTGGGCTGCTATCTTAATAGGACTATAAAAACCAAGATTACCTTGCTATGAAATTTATTGCCTATAATGACTAAAATAGCTCATGCTGATTAAATCTATAGTTACTGATTAACACGGTCAAAAGCTTCATCCATATTTTCAAGACTTCAACGTATGTTTACTTGCTTTTTTGTCTTTGAAGAAAAGCTGAAATAACAGATTAGGTCACAGAAAAGGCTATACTAAATAAAATCTATCTTATCCATCCAATGTACATGTCATCCGAGGATAGAATACAGCATGTTTAAAATAAATAGTACAAGTGAAACTCGAAAAATTAGAATATCGTGCAAAAGTTCATTTATTTCAGTAATGCAACTTAAGAGGTGAAACTAATATATGAGATAGACTCATTACATGCAAAGTGAAATAGTTCAAGCCTTGATTTGTCATACTTTTGATGATTATGGCTTACAGCTCATGAAAACCCCAAATTCACAATCTCAGAAAATTAGAATATTGTGAAAAGGCTCAGTGTCCCACTCTAATCAGCTAATTAAGCCATAACACCTGCAAAGGGTTCCTGAGCCTTTAAATGGTCTCTCAGTCTGGTTCAGTAGAAATCACAATCATGGGAAAGACTGCTGACCTGACAGTTGTGCAGAAAACCATCGACACCCTCCATAAGGAGGGAAAGCCTCAAAAGGTAATTGCAAAAGAAGTTGGATGTTCCCAAAGTGCTGTATCAAAGCACATTAATAGAAAGTTATGTGGAAGGGAAAAGTGTGGAAGAAAAAGGTGCACAAGCAGCAGGGATGACCGCAGCCCGGAGAGGATTGTCAGGAAAAGGCCATTCAAAAGTGTTGGGGACTTTCACAAGGAGTGGACTGAGGCTGGAGTCAGTGCATCAAGAGCCACCACGCACAGACAGATCCTGGACATGGGCTTCAAATGTCGTATTTCTCTTGTCAAGCCGCTCCTGAACAACAAACATCAGAAGCGTCTTACCTGGGCTAAAGACAAAAAGAACTGGTCTGTTGCTCAGTGGTCCAAAGTCCTCTTTTCTGATGAGAGCAACTTTTGCATGTCATTTGGAAACCAAGGACCCAGAGTCTGCAGGAAGAATGTAGAGGCGCACACTGCAAGATGCTTGAAGTCCAGTGTGAAGTTTCCACAGTCTGTGTTGATTTGGGGAGCTATGTCATCTGCTGGTGTTGGTCCACTGTGCTTCATTAAGTCCAGGGTCAACGCAGCCGTCTACCAGGAGATTTTGGAGCACTTCATGCTTCCTTCCGCAGACGAGCTTTATGGGGATGCTGACTTCATTTTCCAGCAGGACTTGGCACCTGCCCACACTGCCAAAAGTACCAAAACCTGGTTCAATGACCATGGGATTACTGTGCTTGATTGGCCAGCAAACTCGCCTGACCTGAACCCCATAAAGAATCTATGGGGCATTGCCAAGAGAAAGATGAGAGACATGAGACCGAACAATGCAGAAGAGCTGAAGGCCGCTATTGAAGCTTCCTGGTCTTCCATAACACCTCAGCAGTGCCACAGACTGACAGCATCCATGCCACGCCGCATTGAGGCAGTAATTGATGCAAAAGGGGCCCAAACCAAGTACTGAGTACATATGCATGCTTATACTTTTCAGAGGTCCGATATTGTTCTATGTACAATCCTTGTTTTATTGATTTCATGTAATATTCTAATTTTCTGAGATTGTGAATTTGGGGTTTTCATGAGCTGTAAGCAGGGCCGGATTTAGATGAAAAGAGGCCCTAGGCTATTCCACTTATGAGGCCCTTTCACCTATAGTGAAAGTGTAATTTTAATTTTGCTAACAACTTGAATGTAGGCCCCTCTTGATCTTGAGGCCCCCTCTTGATCTTGAGGCCCTAGGCTGAAGCCTAGTTAGCCTATAGGAAAATCCGGCCCTGGCTGTAAGCCATAATCATCAAAAGTATGACAAATCAAGGCTTGAACTATCTCGCTTTGTATGTAATGAGTCTATCTCATATATTAGTTTCACCTTTTAAGTTGCATTACTGAAATAAATGAACTTTTGCACGATATTCTAATTTTTCGAGTTTCACCTGTATATTTCCAAGATTTTTATCCAACAAAACAAAGCTAGTATTTGTATATTCACTTTTCCAGAACATCATGAAAGGTTGCCTGATACAAATTAGGCTACTGATTCAAAAATTTTAATATTGTTTACCACAGACTGCTTTGTACAGAAACTATTCTGCTCTACCTAAATGTACCAGAATTTGAACAATGTTTGCATGCAATAAAAATATTTAATCAACCAAGATCTTGATCAACTGTTTCTTCCAATAAACTTACTTCAGATCTCCTCTTGAGCTATATTTGCTAAATTCATTTCAATATAACAGCATTTTTTTAAAAAATAGTTGCTCTGGATCTGTGGTATAGAAGACTAACAACTGATATATGTACCTGGAAAATATTTTATCCATTTTTATTTATATTACTTAACAGAAAAGTAACAAAAATAAAGAAAATTATTTAGTAGCATTGAATATTATTCAATTTGGGATATGTACTTATCAGGAAAAACATAACCTGAACTCTATGACCATCTCTTACCACCAGCTAAAGAAGATCTAGTGCCTCAACATAGGGTTATTCTGGTAATAAAATTAATTTATATAAAGTAGAAATAGGTATAATTTGGAAATTAACTCTTCCCAATGTTTTTTCAACTTTTAGAGAGGGAAACGTAGCACTATTTCTGTTAAAGAAAGATCCTATTATACAAACTACAGAAATTACACTCATAAATTAAGCAGTCTTTATTGGAGTATTCTCCATATTCACAATATTTGCATTGATTAAAATAGTAAAGAATGTTGCCTCAAATTACCTGCATTATCAGAATCTTTCAAATCTAATCTTTATTGTACTTATCAAAATCTATTTATTACTGCATTTTTAACTCATATGGTTCAGGACACCATATGCATGATCAGTTTTGTCTTTCTTGGGATCATATGGGACCACAAAACTTTCATTAATTACACAGGAACTAACAGTGCAATTTTTGATAGTTTGATCATCACTATTAAAAATTGAAAATAATGTTTTATTCATCTTAAGGTCAGTTTTCAATTATTATATCAGAATTTCCATATACTCTTGGGAATATGGAAGTAGTTCATCATTGCCTTCTTCCCATAAATTCTCAGAAGTTCCAACCTAGCCCACAACTCTTTTATTTCTTGATAGACTCCTATCCAAATAGTAACAGATGTGAGTTTTCTGCTGTAACCAAGGTGAGCTAGGTAGTGCTACTTGTTGAGAACACATCTGGAAAATTCACTAGTATTAAGAATTCAAAAGCACACATGCAGGTTTTTAGTGAGAATAACATAAACATTTGATGAATAGGATAATGCTTCTAGAAACATAAGATAATTTCTGGTATGACAATGAACATTTAGGATTAGGAGTGACATGATAGCAACTGCCACAAAGAAGAGGGGCTGCTATAAAGAAGAGTGGGTCAACCTATTCTCCCAAACACCTGGAGACAGGACAGGAAGCAATGGATAGAAACTAATAGAGGAGAGAGCCAACCTAGAAATAAGGAGAAATTTCCTGACAGAACAATTAACCGGTAAAATAGCTTTGCTTCAGAAGTTGTGGGTGCTCCATCACTAGAGATTTTCAAGAAAAGATTGGACAGCCATTTGTCTGAAATGGTATGGAGTCTCCTACTTGAATAGGGGGTTGGATTGGAAGAACCTTCCAAATCTATAATTTTATTATCTTCAGATCCCATATATCAATATTAACCTTGACTATTATGCCATAACTCATGTCATGTTCATTTGATTTCTAAAAAGAAAGTATTTCTAATACTTTCTTCCATAACTTCCCAGTCTTGGAATGTGGTGTTCTGTTCCACTGTGGGTAACATGCAGTAGCCTTCACTGAAAGCTCCATGATGTTTTGTTTTTTTTTAAATTTGATTTATATGCCGCCCTTCTCCGGAGACTCAGGGTGGCTTACAATGCATTAAGCAATAGCCTTCATACTTTTGTATATTTATACAAAGTCAGCTTATTGCCCCCCCAACTGGGTCCTCAATTTACCTACCTTAGAAAGGATGGAAGGCTGAGTCAACCTTGAGCCTGGCGAGATTCGAACCTGCAGTAATTGCAGGCAGCTGGTCTTAATAGCAGGGTGCTTTAGACCACTGTACTACCAAGGCTCCTTTATGTTATAATAATGTTATAGCATTATAGAGATGGTTATGACATACAGTACAGCAATGGCATTTTAACTGGATATTCATATTCATAGCAGTGATGTCTTCCTTACTATATAGTATTGAATACTTTCATGTCACACATAGTTCATTGTTTCTGGTGTTATTTACAAAAAAGTGTGGAGGACCACATGGGGATGAAGTTACTTTGATTCTTCAAGTGTTTATATTTCTGAGGACTATACTGTAAACTACAGCAGCAATAGTTAGAACAAATGTGCTAGGAAGACCAGCAGAGTTTTTCTTTCACTGCTTGGGTACAAGAGTGAATGTGATTTCAAAACATTCTGTAGTTTATCACCCCAATGATTGGTTTCACTTGGTCTGTTTTCTGTTCTACAAAGGTCTTGTGCCAAACACAACTGAAGCTGGAATTGTTATAGACATTTCCAAGCCCTACAAGCAACAACTAATTTTCCCCCCATTTCTCGGAAAGAGCTGCAAACTGCCATCTGGTGTCTGATGTAGCACAATCCACCCACATTATTGCTGAGTAGTACCTTGCAAGGCAGAACTAGTGCCTGCCTTAACTGCATGTGCAAGGCACTTAGCTTTCAGGTGGCTTATCATTCTTTTTCACTGGCAAACTTTCCTATTATTCTGACACTAAGCAGAGGTAGGAGGCTGCCTCGCCGTCTCCTTTTAATGCCTCTTTCCCTCATCAGTTTCTTCTTCTCAGCTCCCACTGACAATATGGAGATAGGACGCCCGACAACCTGACGCACTGGGCACCTGCAGGCACTCAATGGCTGCGGGAACAGCTTAGGGCGTTGTCGCCGCTTGCAAATTCCGTGTTGGATTCCCACCGCTGTTACTGGGAGTGTGAGCGGCTCCGAAAAGACAAGCGACTAAGCAGCCGAGCCTCTCTTTTCCTTCGTTTTTTTCCAAAGCTTCTGCGCCTACTTCTAGAGCGATTTGTCGAAGACGCGCGCTTGCTGCTGCTGCTGCTGCTGCGTGGCTGTTGATCAACTGATCATGAAGGAATCGGGAGAGGAAAGAAAATCCAGGAGCAAATCGCTGCTTCTTCCCGTTCGCTCCTGCTCTGGAGTCTGGAGCTCTGGACTGGGGAATCAGGTGAGGTGGCTAGGGACGCAGATCCTCCAAGAAAATCGCTGCACGACGAGAAAAAGGGCCTGGGACACGGCGACTCTCCCACCTTCAACCTTCCTCTCCCGGCCCGATTTCTAATTAGACATCCCTGTGCACGTGCTAGCCAATAGCCAGTTTTCAAAAGGCAGGATCCCCACGGCGACATATAATAACATCATCTAGAGAGTCACCCAGCCCTTTTTGAAGCGATGTAGAGCTACAACATTGCTGATCTATCTCTACAAGGAGAGCTGGGTGACTCTAGAAGACGACCCACTGCACTAAATGAGGCTGGCAGTAAGCAGATGAACGCAGGGAAAGGAGCGGCGGGCGAATGGATGGACGGACGGTCGAGACAGTGTGTGGGGAGGGGAGGGGAGGGGAGAGGATAGGATCGCACGTGACGATGCTTACGCGAGCGTGTTTTACCTGCCCACTTTTTAATATCTTTGGTTCTGCTGGAAGCAGGGAAGGGTTCTTGAGGCTGATGTGTTGTGAACCCCTCGCCTCTCGGATTGTTTGTTTCTGAAGAATGGTAATGTGGTGGCGGTAGATGTAGTGTGAATTTTATGTTGTTATTTGGATGCTCTATCCACCCCTACTCCCCCCCCCCTTGAAGCGGCAGCTCTCTGTAAAAGTAGACCTGCCAAGCCATAAATTAGAAGACTACTAAAAATACCCAGACCAAGACTGACTGATGCGTGTGTATGTGTATGTTGGTGAAAATTACACGTCTTGCCAAGTTTAGCGCCTCGGAGCTTTTTTCTCTTGCTAAAGAGATTGCCGATGTTCTGGGGAAGCAGTAGGATGAACAAGAGGAATAAAGCTGAATGTGTGCATGGGAGTGAGAGAGTTTGAAGACCTTTTTCAAATTGGAGACTACAAGGTCCCAGGTAAGGCTATATCTACCATGAGACCTGAGGTGTACTTCCATAAAGGGAAGAAGCTTGGACTCTCTGGTCCAAGCGCCCCTTCTCACTTTTGGGTGAAGGAACGAGCAGGATATCATTCATCTGACATAGGAAACCTTGCCAGGTGCTCCTTGTTTATTCCCACCGTCCCCAAATTCTGCTGCTGTTCTCTGAAGAATTGGTCACATTGCCCTCAACTCTTTCCCCAGTTGCCCTCTGTAACTTCTGGTCACCAGCAGCAGTCGGGATTGTTGTACTCCCTAGCAATCATTTGGCTGGTGTGCTCAGCCCATCCTTTTCCTCTGATGGTTTATGTGAATGAAGGAGGGAAAATGGAACTGATCCATGGGTTTTTGGGTCTTCCTTGAATGATGGAGTGGGCTGAAGCTCGGTGATGGTTCCAGAGATTAGCTGATGTAATTCTGTTTTTTGCCTTGGATCCGTAGGTTACCAATTGCTGCCCCCATGAAGTGGAGATTGAACTGATAGTGGAATTGAAGTTTCAGTTCAGGATTTTGGGGTGAATTTGTGTGAGAAAAAAGGGAAGAAAACACTGCAATTACAAAAGGAGAGGAGAATATCAATTTATCTTGCTTATTCTCTGCTCTCTATTTTTTGTCATGAAGAGAAAACAGAAAAGATTTCTGCAAATGACACTGCTATTCCTGGTGACTCTAATATTCCTGCCAAATATTGGACTCTGGTCTCTGTATAGGGAAAAACATTTTATGAAATCTACAGTGCTGGGAGAACAGCAGGTAAGTGAAACAAATGTGATCAAAAGTGGCCGGCAGCAAAGCAAATTGTTTGTGTGTTAAGTGGGGAGTGAAAGCGTCTGTTTAGCTGCTATAAAAAGCTGGGATGGCTCTTAGCAATGATGCATCCTTTAAATTTGAATCTTTTGTTGTGGGAATACTGAATCCACTCTAGGGAGCCTGTGAGGCAGAGGCTTCACTATTGATTATAATGAACTAGAAGAATAATGATGGGATGAGATAGAAAACAAGATTGTAGAACTGCTGCCTAAGTATAATATCTGAATCATGAGCATCAGATCCATTAATTCTGTTTCTCATAAGTCATAACATATTGTTTCAGGTAGAACTCAAAGTTTATAAAGTAAATATATGCATGCTTGGCTGTATTTTTTTGTCTAGAAATCTGTTGAAGCTTGTAGAATGCAGCTTAAAGCTGATATTACAATATAAATATAATTATATAATGTAATTATACATTGATCAATAATATCATAGTTTTTTGAAGTGGTATAATGATCCTTATTAGTTTTTTTTTTAATTGAATAAAACATATTAGGATTCCTTTCTGTCTTCTTGAACTGTTCCAAAGAAATAAGTCAACTTGCAAGTTGGTTGTTCATTTCATTGCAAAAAATCCTCTTCTTTGTAAACTTCAGTGGGATTTGATTTTAAATATATTGCAGCCTAATCTTTCTGTTCAGAATATTCTGTTTTTTCCTGCTAGAAATGAATTTTGTCTCTTTGGTATTCAATTGCTTTATTTCCATTTATAAGGTTTTTCGTCACACACTATTGTTGCTGTGACACTACACAGAAAAGTATGTTTGTAGGCATGCATATAGAAATACACACACATTGTTTATGACTATTCTATTTTCTTGATGTTATAATGTTCTCTTAAGTACATCTAGTATATGATTCTCTTCATTATCTGAGATTAATTTTTGGCATAATTTTCAGTTTATGAAGCATAGCTTTGATGTGTAAACCCAAATAAGAAATGCATTAAAGTAGGTACCTTTTAGAGAGTTATTTTATGCAAAAGTTTAAATTGTTTCTAATAGATAAAAAGGTGTTATTACAATACCAGAACAATATTAACTGCAGAATGTTCTCTTTAGATTTTAAAACAACTTTAAGCACAGAGATGATAAAATATAATTATATTTTATATCAAAACAAGACGCTATCACCATATAAATAGTTATATTAATATATTTAATTTCAAGAATTATTACTCAAGTGTACTATTCTTCCACATATTACATGATCATAGATTATTTTGGTCAATAAGAGGTACAACCTGCATATCAGATTGGTGATTGATAGTATGCTGCCAACATTGACTGAATACATATATCTGCCAGTAATAAATTCAATTTTAAAGTGTTCTAAAACATGGTACTATCTAAAAAGTTTTACTTTTATAAGCAATCAGGTTTTTTACGAGGTGTTTTTTAAGATTACATTCAAGATTTATAAGTATTTTAAAGCAAACATAGGATGTTTACTTGGAAATAACTCTTGCTGAGTAGTGCTAATTTCCTAATAAATATGATAAAATATGTATGTGTGTATATGTGTGAATACAGAAGTCTGGTTCATTACATAAGAATATAAATAAATATAGTGATATAGTAATACAGTAATAACTTTAAAACTGATTTTTAAGTTGTGTTCTTTCTGACAGTTGTTGCCCTTCAGGTGTGCTGGTTTACAACTCCTGTCTTCATTACCCATTAGAGAAAGCTGGACAGAATTTAGAAATATTGGTTTAAGACAGTCTAAGAGTATGAACTACAATTCTGAATGTCTTCTAAATATCATATATTTTTAATTTCTAATCAACTGTCAGCCCAATCCTATGCAGTACGTTCTGCTGCAGCTTATACTAAATATATCTAGAATTGCATTGGAAAGTATAACCCTGACCAGAAGAAATATTTATACCAGAACTCTAAATTAGATTTATCTAAAGTCTAATCATAAGAGAAGCCCTATCACAACCATAAAAATATGTCCCATCAGACTATTCATTACTCTGCTTCCTAAAAAATAAATGTCTGACCAATAAACACAGCATTTTTTAAAAAAGAGTCATGAATGAAAATGAGGGACGTTGTATTGGATACACCAGATACCATCATTTCATTTGACTGGAGTTGTAGTCCGGCCCAGTATAGGGATGACTAGAAGACCTTTCCAACTCTTGTTATTCTGTCTGTTGATGTTTTGAAGTTTCCATGAATAAATTGCAGCAATATACTTGGAGAAATCAGGGTTAATGAGATTTTTAGAATATGCATTATCATGGTTTATTGATTTGATATTAAAGCAAGAAAAAAAAATAAGAATTTAACCTGGCACAAAGTATATGCTCAGAAAACTCTACTTCAGTTGTGCAGATAGATATTTATTGTAGCAAGCAGGAATCAAATAAGATGTAGCAATGCACATTTCTATCTGTAAGATATATATTTTCCGTGACAAATTATTAGTTTCATGTGACCTACTTTGTAGGAGTGCAAGTAATGAGATTTGGCTTCTTAGACCCTAGGTATTTACATAACATAATTTATTTATATTTTAATTTCAGGAAAATGTCTGTCAGATTATGGTGCCAACATTTTCTGAACTGTTGTCATTTTAGTTGAGTGGGATGATAATTATTTAAACATTAAAGTGCACTTAAATAGGCCTATTTTGAATCTCAGCTCTATAAAAAGTTTTTTTTCTCCTAAGACTACATTGCAGAATACAGCTTTGCAATTTTAGTTAAGAGCATGCTATAAGATACTGAATCAAGCACATTGTGGGTTTCTACTGAAATATGTAATCCTACAACCATTTACCTGGTTACTTAATCAGATTTTAATCAGAAGTAAGTCTGATTGAAATCGGTATATTTCAGTATACTGATTTGAGAAAATGTGTATGTGATTGCAGTGTAAAACAGCATGTGAAAGGACTGGTAATATGTTATCTGTTGTCTAAATTATATATGGTTTATAATTAACAAAATTGAAATCAGATAGATTTAGTGGGCATATCAACACTGACACAACTGTTCTAGAGATCAAACCTGATATATACTGTATTATAACTAATATTAATATTCAGACATTGTAACTTCTCTGGATTTCTGACATGCTGACTAAAATTTTAAGAATATTTTTCATTTCAGTATGCCTTCCAACTTTATCACAGAACAAAATGTACATATGAACGCCGCAATCCTCTACTTGGTTGCTTAAAAGTAGGACATATTGAACACTGTAGATCTTCTAAACAGGCATATGTATGCAACAAAGAAGATTTAGGCTGAAATGTGAACAGATAACTTCTGCAGGGCTCTCCTTTGAATGGTTGCAGAATGTCAATATTTTTATTTATGTATTATATATTGAAATTATTCATTGGATGAAATGCATGTGTGAACTGATACTGGATTATGTAAACCAGATAATGTTAAAATCACAGAGAGATTGATTCTTAAATTAATCAGAAACAGCAAAATGGCCAGGGTAGAGTGGAGGGGGTGAATCAGACAATTAACATGTAGAAAGGTTATTCAAGGAGGGTAATGGGACTGGCTGGTAACTGAACAAATTCTTTTGATTTCTTTCCATCCTTCTGAAAATGTCACAACCTGCCCCAAAATTGCTTTGGAAGCATTTGAAGAATTAACACTTTGTAATAGTATGATGTAATTGTATAGATTTAAGTGATGCATTAAAAATAAAAGTGATCATATCCTAGTGACATGTACCCAGCATTTGTGAAATAAATTGGAAACAATTTCAGAGTTTCATTTGTTTTGTAATCATCTCTGCATCTTATCTCTAAAGGCAGACTCTTTACTAAAAGATTGGAAAATAGCTGTTATAACTTTCTTTCAGCCTTGCTCAATGTTTTCCTGACTCAACAGTCAGGGGAGAGTCAGGAAATCATAGGGCCATTAGTGTGACATCTGTGTTGAATGATTTAGTGAAAAGTTAGAAAATAGTGGAAACCATGTTAGAGCCATATCAGCCTGGCTTCTGCAAAGGGAAGCCTTGCCACACTAACATTTGAAGTTCTTGGAAACGTCAACAGACATGAAGATGGGATGCAATGGAAGTAATTTACAAGTACCGTGTTTCCCCGAAAATAAGACCCTGTCTTATATTTTTTTGAACCCTGAAATAAGTGCTTGGCCTTATTGCCATTCACTCAAAAGCCCGATTGGGCTTATTATCAGGGGATGTCTTATTTTGGGAAAAACAGGGTAGTAAAAAAACTATAGAAAGAAGGAAACGTTGGCATACACAAAACATTGATGCTGGACTAATAGCTCAGGAAATTATATAGTATGATGGGAGATAGATAAGTTTGCATGTGACCACAAATATTCAGAACACTCAGTCAAAAAAACAATACCATTCAACTTAACTAAAGGATGTTTCAGGACTTGAACAGGAGATAATATTTAGATGGGAACTAAATTGATTTCTGCTAACAATGCGAAAATTAGAAGATAGTTATACTGTTGTCATGCAGTTCTCAAAGAAAAAGACATTAAAATGCATAAATTGGATCAAATAAGCATTAAAATGGGCTGGCAGTAATTTTTGTATCAAAATAATAACATAATATACCAAGGGAAACAGTAGCAAAAATTAATACAAAACTTGTTTATGAAAATTTGTATGAAAATGAAAACAAAGATCAATGCTGGTTTTCCATACTGGGTTTTTTGTGATTGAATATATTTGAAACAGAGGATCAGTTTAAATAAAATTTGAAGTGTTACACTATCCACAACAAAAATTAGTAGCAGTTGGTACAGAATACAGTAGTATAGGCAGGGTGTGTTATTGTCCCACAATCCCATTGCCATGATTACTTGTTGGCTTCTAGGAGATAGTTATCACCTTTAAAGTCCTTTTGGGCATGGTGTACTCCTGAGTTACAATGGATCCCACAAGATACAATGATATCTTGTGGGATCCAAGATGTGCTCCCAGAGATTTATATGGCTACTTTCCTCATGACATTCTGTAAATTAATTAAAACCTGGTTATTCTCCCAGCCCTTAAAACAGAGCAGTTGTGGAACTCCTTTTAGTTTAATTTAGTTTAGTGTGGTCTACTTTAAAATGGGTTGTTAGTTCTGCTGGTCTCTTTTTACGTATGTATTGTAATTTCTTTTGTTTGTAAGCTGCCTGGAGTCATTGAGCATTTGGGCAGCCACGGATTTGAATGAAATAAATAAAATAAAGAAACATAAAATTTGTTCTTATGAGATAGAATTGGGAATAATCATTATATATTCTTTAGGGGAAAAGGCTGGTAGCTAAAGTTTTTTGGGAATTTTTAATATAGTCCAGTAGCACAGTAGATTTGATATAAACTTATGTTTCTGCTGCATGTGAAAACTGTAAATAGATCAACATGTGGTAGGGAAGGAAAATACAAAGAAAACAACAACAACAACCAAACTTATCCAGGCAGGTTTTCAGGACAAGCATTTGAATCTTTATATTTAAAAATACTGAAGTAACAGAAGAAATAATGAAGCATATTGGTAAATACATGTCTCCTTGCTAACACTCATATTATCCAATGAAATTAATCTGAAGTAGATCCAAGGAAATAAAATATTGTTTATATAATTACAGAATTTTCTGGCAAAGGAAAATGATGATGGCTTAAATACCTTCATTTAAACTATTTTGTAGATGCAAGATTATCAATGTTTATTACCTGAACCTAAGTAAATAGAAATCTTGGGTCCAGAGATAATATGTAGCCAAACCTCACATAGTTGACAAATAGAAAAAGCAAGAGATACACAGATTTCAGAAATCAATTTTTAATACTGCTCAGGGTAAAAAAAAATAATAATCTTGAAAATAAAGAAGTAAATTCCCAGGCAGATTTATAGCAAGCCCTTAAGATGGAGCCTTTGAAACATTTCCTTTTGACAACCCACATCTCTTTTCAAACAATCTGAACCTGCTTTTCACAAGTCTTCAAACAATACAAACAAAACAAACTGAAAATACTTTTTGAGTATCATTACTCAGTTGGAAGAGAGCAAAATCTGGGTGAATACAGCTATGTCCATATGAGTGAGTGGGTTCCTGTAAGTGTTGGTTAGCCATGATGGAAAACATGTTATCCAATCCAATTGGGCTGCCTTTATGTGAATTATGCCTTAACCAGAAAAATGACATTTGAAGATATTAGACAAACCTTTCTAATTGCACATCATGGCAATTGCACATCATGGCAATTGAACTCTATTAGAAATATAATGGTTCTATAATGGAAATATAAAGATGCTTTTGCAAAAGGCAATTGGACTTTTTGGTTTTGCTTGAAGACATTTCGCTTCTCATCCAAGAAGCGAAATGGTTTGGGAAAAGTGAGTGAGATGATCTAACTTCAGAGATGTACTGGAGGTCACTTGCACTGGCTTGTGAGAAAATTTTCTGAATTTTTGGGAACCGTTAACAACAGAGGTGCACAAAGTCTCAACACCTTGTACACAAGTCAGCTGTTCCACAGCTCACCCTGCAGCACAGTGGCATCAATAGATTTGGATGAGCTGGTTCTTAAACATCTAGCACAGGGGTGTTAAACTGGCTGCCCATTGGTCGGATGCGTCACACACAGGCTACACCCATCCCAGTTCCATGAGGGGAAAAAATGTGATATTTCACATGATATCACATGATACGATTGAGTTTGACACCTGTGATCTAGCAGGACACCTCTTCCTGCTCTCACATATATAAGTTAGAAGATCTTATCTTATGCTCTCTTGTTTATGTTGCTTAAAGCAAGGGATTTGCTTTAAAGCAAGGGATACTATTTGGGATGATAAGCAACAATTGTTCTCCTATTATAAGATCTGGGATAGTTTTCTGCCTCCATATTCAATGTACTAGCTTTAGGAGTCCTGAATAAATTTCTGTACAGTATAACAACGCCTTTAATGGGAGTAGGTGTGAGATGCAACTGTTTTCTTGTGTGTTAGTTTAAGACCCAATGAATGTTGAAGAAGTAGTTCTTCTTACTGTAGACTATATATGCCTATGTGTGTATGTGTATGTAAACACATATATATACTTTGCTTTTGAAGGTACATGCCTAAACTGTGATGAAAAACAAGCTAGTAAATGTACTGTCCTTAAACTGGACCAATTTAACATGCATTAAGTGTTAAACCTTTACCTATTCATTTTGACAGAATTTTTGTAATTAAATGTACTGAGTGAAAAGTTCAGAGGCAAGTAATCTCAAAGAAAAGAATCTGTAACATATAACTGTATTTTTAAAATAACACAACAGTAATCTGATAAAAAAAAATTTGTCAGTAAAATTACAATATTAGTAGAAAAGATCAAATTTTGGACTGATCAATTTTTTCTCCTTTCTCTGTAACTACTAATTTTTGTTAGACTCTAAAATATCAAACTAAGACTGTGTTATTACTTTTATTTCATAACATTATCAATTTAATATATACACTTGAATATTTTTATATGTTTTACCATTAGTTTTCCTTTATTTTGTCTTTATATTGAAACCTTCATATATCGATCTTAAATACCCTAGTAAATCTTTGCCTAGCGTATTCCCTAGACATTGACAAAATATTGGGTGATTTTTCATAATAGTGTTATTTTTTTATGTTTTAGCAAGAACTCTTTTTTCCCTTGTTTTTTCCCTTTCCTTTTGGTTAACCTGGCAGTCATTCTTAATAATAGCTGGGTAACCTTGAAAATATTCTTCCAGTGCATTTTAATGAGTTTTTATTATATTTATTCCATCAAGCTCTTCAGTAGCATACAAAAGATATTTAAAATGTTACAATAGAATGTAATTTCAGCTAGCCTACTTTTGTGTGCTAACTATTCCAAAATATGCTTGTGATTGAAGGAGGCTGTATAAAAAAACTCAACCAGTTTTCTATAGAGTTGGATTTGCAAGATATGGGACAGAGGATTCACAATGTCATGAACAAAACTGAGTAGTATCTTTTTGTGCATGTGTGTGATTAAATACACTCACTGCTTATGAGAGATGCACCTGAAAAATGAACCTTGGTTGTAATATGTGTATATGTGCAAAAGAACAATTAAAGGGAAAGCTACATGGAATATTTAAATTATTTTAGGGGATTTACATTAAGAGCTATATGCATTAGGAAAAACCGGGTTTAAAAATTCCTTATATTAGAAACAATGTAAATTAAAACATACATTTTAAAATGATTGTTTAGCGAATTATTTGTAATAAAAAAGGACCAATGATAATTTTTTCTAAGGAGAATTTTTTTTTTCTTCAGATAGTTTAATTTCTATCAGAACCATATTAGAGAAACTGAACACAACATTTCTGATTTGGATAATCCCAGTACCTGTGAAAAGGGATTCTTTTCTTATCTGAAAATGTTTGATCCAACATACTTTTTCTGCTAAATGGATATAAAATGAAGAAAAGCTTTGCTGACTTCTGTCTACTTTTCCCTACCATCATAAAATTGATTCTTCAGGGTTGAATATTTTCCATAAAATTGCAGAAACAATATTTGAGGCTTCTTAGGAAAAGGAAATGAAGGAAAATGGACTTAACCTATCCAATGGCTTTCCATCAATGAAATAAAAATTCCAATCAAGTAGATTTCAAGTTCTTAATACCCATTAATGGCTGGAGTGGTGACAAAGATGTTGGGTCCAAGTCGCTAGCATATTGGAAGAAAAAAGTTGAACCGTACCTCCCTTGCCCAGTTGGATAAAAATCTTTATATCCATAAAGTATAAAGAAGGCCCAAGACTGCAACTAATATGGATAAAAATATTTTGCCACACAAGTTGCTGTCTCAATGAAAAAGTTACTTTAAAATATTCCACCCTATGCAGATGTTAAGTATATATATCTCCTTTGGATTTCACATTTCTTCTTGGAATCAATTCACATGTAAGTCTTCCACCTTTCAGATATCCTGTTTGTTTTTCCACAATTCAAGTATTATAGAAAAAGTGCTAGTATTTATTATCCCTTCCCCTGTATTGCTAGATGCTTGTTTAAAATACTTCTTTAGAAAAAAGAGACCAGTGTTATCTTCTGAATGCTTAAATTAGAATGAGGGAATAAAAAGGGAACTCATCAAATTTGCAGATGAATACCAAGCTAGCAGGAATAGCCGTATCCTGGAAGACAGGATCAAGATCCAGATGGATCTTGACAGACTTGAATACTGAGCGCTGTTTAACAAATTGAAATTAAATGTAGAGAAAATTAGGTCCTACACTTATGCAAGAAAAACCAAATGTACAGGTACAGATTAAGTGAAATTTGGCTCAATAGCAATAATTGCGAAAGGGATTTTGGAATCCTAGTAGACAGTTATTTAAATATGAGCCACAGTGTCCTACAGCCACCAAAAAAACCCCAATGAAGTCCTAGGCTGCATTAACAGAAGGATAGAATCAAGATCACATGAAGTGTTAGTACTATTTTATAAGGTCTTGGTGAGACCACACTTAGAATATTGCATCCAGTTTTAGTCACCTTATTATAAAAAAAGATAAAGAGACTCTGGAAAGAGTGCGGACAAAACCAGTAAAGATGATTTGAGGGAAACTAAAACATATGAAGAATGGTTGCAGGAATTGAATATGTCTAGTCTAGTGAAAAGAAGGATTAGGTGTGACATGATAGCAGTGTTTTAATATTTGAAGGGCTGCCACAAAGAAGAAAGAAGGGATCGATCTATTCTCTGAAGTACCAGAAGGCAAATCAGGAAGCAATGGTTGGAAACTAACCAAGAAGGGGCAGCCTAGAACTAAGGAGAAATTTCCTGACAGAACAATAAATCAGTGGAATAGCTTGTCTTCAGAAATTGTGAATGCTCTATCACTGGAAGCTTTTAAAGAGAGATTGGACAGCTATTTTAGTCTGAAATGATATAGGCTCTCCTGCTTGAGCAGCGGATTGGACTAGAAGACTTCCAAGGTCCCTTCCAACTGTTAGTCTGTGTCCTTTTATAAAAACATTGCTGATGAAAGTTTTGTATTCTGCTCCATGGTCATGTTCTCATCCAGGTAAAACTACTGCTTTCATTATTACTGATGACATCATCAGATATGCGGAAGCTTGTTAGAAATATGGTTAGGAGATAAAGTTAAAAGCTTTGCCATATTTCTTTGGGAATTTGGTAGGAGATTTGTAGTGCACTTGCAGTATATTGGATTTAGGAAGCTTGATTTATATCGTCAGTTGAGATACACAATTTATATGTGGTCTGTAGAGATTCTCAGTCATCCAGGTCATGGTTGTCTCAAAAGTGTTTTTTCAAAAGGCAACTGGACTATATTTTTTCCCTTAAGGAAGAACTTTTTGCTTCTCATCCAAGAAGCTTCAGAATTATCTTGCGGTGAGTCTAAAAATCTATAAAGTGCAAAATTTTGAAATACATTATGTATCTGTGTGATTTTACCACAGAGTAAGCAGCTTTAGCACATTTGTGCTTTATTTCACAAGAGCACAAATTATTGTTTATATTCATTAGCAAGAATTTTCTGTTGTACTCAGTTTTGCTGGAGAGAGACCCCTGTGTCTAATCTAATATTTATAATTTGCAGGAATATATTTGCGGGGATAAAAATATACTGTTTAACTTTGGTCCTATTCGCAGTCCCTTATATATGGAAAAACTATAATTTTATGTCTAAATTAGCTGTTATATTGTCTGAGCATATACAACTTGTTATTTTGATTTTATGTAAATTTCTATAGTTTTGTGCTTTTAAAAGCACAGCACGGGGATTTTTCTACTATAGAATAAGCCACTCCTTCAAGTATCAGAATAAGAATCTTGCTATAGATTAATAAATGCAACTATATAGCTATGTGTATTGAAAAATCATCTTCCTGATAAGTTTAATTAAATAAGCATGGTCTAAGGCTTTTTCCCCAAACTGGCATCCTTCAGATGTTTTTAGTATTACACCTTCCAGAATTCCTAATTGGAAAGGCCTGGAAAGAATATTCCAAATATGATTAATATTGCTCTTCAACTGGAATTTGAATAGTTTTCATTTCATCTTATTAATATTCTTTCCATTAATCATATGGTTTGCAGAAGTGGAATGCAATAATATCTCAAAGTATGTAAAAAGCAAGTTTATATTTGGTTCTTTTATCTCTCATCTCCCAGTATGAACAAAGGTTGTGATAGACATATAATGTCAGCTCGCCACAACAACTGGTATCTACTTGTACCCACATTCCTTATCTTTAGGGAAAATACTTTCCTGACATCTTGGGATGAAGGTAGTAGGAAAAGTGACTCTACTCTGTACATGTACTGATATATGCAGGTAATATACACTGATAAAAATTTCCATATAAGGGATGTCAGTTTCAGTGAAGGGTTCTTATATGTGAATGAAGTTTAAATATACAATGTAAACTCATCACTTGGTTGAATCATCATGAGATCATTAAAAGTTTTAACAAGAAACACCCTTGGTGCACTTAAGGGATTTGGTGCCATTCTATCCCAATCAGCACATGTAGTCAGTAGCATATATTGTTAGTGAGCATATATTGTTAGTGAGAGCAGATCACTATTTAAGAACATAAAAAGCCGACAATCCTGATTTCATTTTTGCAGCCAAACTGGCCCCTCCTTCCAACCCCCTCCTCTTCCGCTCTCCAACCCCAATGTCCCATTGGCCATCATGCAAATCCATCTCTACCTCCCGGCACGTTCTTTTCACAGGAATGTAGCCCCCACCCTCGTCTCCCAGGAAACACTATCTGTACATACAAAACTAGGTAAAAGTTCATCTTGTTATGTCAGCGCTGGAAGAGAGCCTAATTTGGAACGCTGACATCCGGCCCCTCTCCCTTCACTTCTGCGACATCACCTATCCCATAGGGAAAACACAACAAGATTAGTCTCATGGGTTCAGTCAAGTGTGTGGTGTACATTCCTCCCACTAGGGACCCATCAACTTGCTCGAAGCGAATTGGTTGTTTGAGCTGTTTAGCTCGGATTCCCAATTTTAGAACTGTGGGTAGGTTGATTAGGCACCGTGTGCTACCCGAGTCTATTAGGGCTTGGAAAGTCTCTTGGGCCCCTGTTTTGGGGGCTGTTAGGCGTATGGGGAAAAGAAAAGGATGGACGGGTCCACTCACCATCGGGTCATCCTCGCCTTCGTCTTCCGTGTCATAGGGTTCGGGGGACTGATCTCCCTCCACTGGGATTCCTCTGGTTTCGGTCAGATGAGCAAAAAACTCAGGGATTTGGGGAGCTTCCCGCGGTAGTGTGGGTGACGCGCTTGGGCCCTCGTTCCGGTCGTGCTTTGGGCGGTGGAGCTGGTCCCGGTCTAGGCGTTCCACATCTTGCTGCTATGTGGCCGCTTCCTCCACATCTGTAGCATTTCAGTGGGCTCCGTGGGGCAGTTGGTCTGTAGGAGGGCTGTGATGTTGGGGTTTCTCGTCTGTTGAGTGGCCCCTGGTCTGGTCGGCCTCTCTCCTTTTCCTCTGGTGGTTTTGACGTGTCACTCGCCCGCAGCCCTCTGTCGACTTTTATCGCTACCCGGAACCATTCAGCGAGTCGGTTTGGGATGTCACGATAGGCAGTCACTTGGGAAATTCTTTTATCTAGGCTTGTTCTAAAAAAATACACCAGCAATCGCTCTGGTAGGGGAGGCAGTGTCCCAATGACTCTCCTGAATTCACGGATATGCTCTCTGATAGGCTTCCCCCTCTGCATTAGGTTTCTGAGCTCGTCTTCCACATAGGGGTCCTCCTCCTCCTCCTCATAACGGGCTCTCAATAGTTGCAAGAACCCATCCGCATTTTGTAGCTGGGGGGCCCTGTATTTGTAGAGTGATGCTGACCACCTCTTTGCTTCTCCCTCCAGCCCTTCCGAGATAGCATTCACTAGGGCTCTGGGGAAAGGGTAGAGGTGTCCGAACCGCTCTATGTATATCTCAGCTGAATCGAGGAATTGGGCGAGGTTGTCTGGGTCACCATCGAACTTCCCTCTGAACTGGGGTGGTTCCTCCCTCTCTGCCCTCTCCTCTCTGTGCTGAGCTCTGGAGGGCCAGCCTTGGTGTTGGTAGTCCTCTGCCTCGTCTCTCATCCTGGGGTGGGGAGGTGCTGCCTTGTCTTCCGCTCTCCAACCCCAATGTCCCATTGGCCATCATGCAAATCCATCTCTACCTCCCGGCACGTTCTTTTCACAGGAATGTAGCCCCCACCCTCGTCTTCCAGGAAACACTATCTGTACATACAAAACTAGGTAAAAGTTCATCTTGTTATGTCAGCGCTGGAAGAGAGCCTAATTTGGAACGCTGACATCGAGCGGCGTGGTGGCCTAGCGGTGAAGCTAATCGCCTCCCGTTCGGAAGGTTGAGAGTTCAATCCTAGGTAGCGGCAGATGTTTCTCTTACCCTGGGCGCAAAGACAAAAAATGTCTGCTGCGAACACCACGTGGTGTCAGGAAGGGCATCCGGCCAGTAAATGCTCAGCTCCATCAAGTCGCCCCTAGTTAAGGGAAGAGTTTTTGGAAAACAGCATTCAACTGCCCCCTGGGTAGTTTCCAGTTTAAAGTAATGCCTTTTGGATTGCAAGGAGCCCCGGCAGTATTCATGCAGTTAATAAACGAAGTCTTACATGAACACCTTTACAAAGGGGTCCTCGTCTACCTGGATGATATTCTTATCTACACGGAGACCATAGACAAACACATACCCCTCGTCCGCCAAGTACTGAAAAAACTGCTACGGGCAAACCTATATGTCAAACTGCCAAAATGCGATTTCCACCAATCACGGCTAGACTACCTGGGCTACCGAGTATCAAATGAGGGGATAGAGATGGACCCAGCCAAGGTCCAATCAGTTCTACAATGGCAGCCCCCTCGCACCCGCAGACAACTGCAAAGTTTTCTAGGCTTTGCGAATTTCTACAGACAATTCATCCCCTCGTTCGCGAAGATTGCCAAACCTTTGACGGACCTCCTAAAGACAGGAAGCCCAGCGATGAAACCTCGCCCGGGACAACCCCTACAGTGGGACCTGACCTGCCAACAGGCATTTGAGATGCTAAAAGGACTGTTCGCGAAAGAACCTGTCTTAAAACACCCGGATCCGGAACAGCCTTTTGTCATCTCAAATGCCTGTTGGCAGGTCAGGTCCCACTGTTTATAGAATTATACTCTCTTTGCATGGTCATTTAAATTGAAACAAGTGTGACTTGCTAGTTCAGAATCACTCATGCAATTTACATCGCAATTTACTCTTAGAAAAAATTAATTTGAACAAGGAAGCAGAATATTTCCTCAGATCTTGAGGGAGTGACTGTCTTGAGGGAGTGACTGTTTGAGAGAAAGAAGTATTTAAATATAACAAAATTAACCGAGAAATTAATCAGGCCAGTTACATGATTGAATTTTAATGATGATACATTGTATAGCAAAAAATGAAGGTTTCTAATGCAAGTGCATACATGTATTCATATGTGTACATTAATGTGTTGCTGAATGAAAGTCTTTTTATTGAAGGCTATAGACTAAATGTATGATTATTCACACTATTGCTTTTTCCATATATAAAATAGCTATAATTTAAAGACATGAGAAAGATTGGTGTAGCTTTTCTTTTTAATCAAATTTCTTCTATGCACTCAGGGAATCTTAACTGCAAAGCCTCTGAACTTCTTTTTATTTAAAAGACACATGTTTTAATTAAATACTTTCTCAACATGGGATTTTATTTCTTTGAAAATGTGGCTGTGAAAACCATGATCTTGGCTAATTTACAGTATGAACTGAGTTCTTCCTTTGAATGATGCTGATTTTCCATTACATATCCTTCTACCAAATAAATACATATGCTCTAAAATTAATTAATCTGCCTTATTTATCATCTTATGTATTCCTTATTTAATTTTAAGGCTGTTCGTTAAACTCTGCAAAGACTAATATTTTATGATATATAAAAAATTATTATCTAGAATGCCTGGGTGTGTGTCAAAAAAAGATATTCTATTTTCTATGAAAGTCACCTCCAGTTGAGAGAGAAAAATTGTACCTCTCATGAGATCTTGTCTGAATAGCTAGTTTTCACATTTTGCAAGTACTGTGGTATGTATTAGCATAACATCCAATATTTGAATTATGTTAGCATTTCATTATTGTGTTGAAAAATTATATGAAATGCTTTGGAGACTGTTTCTGAAAATGATCAAATATCTGTGGATAAAATATAAATTTTCATTAATTTACAGATATGTAAACCAAGTTAATGTCACTGCTATGGATTGATTTAGTGGGCTTTAGATATTTTAAAAGTATGTCCTTCAATTAATTTTGCTGTGAGTTGTTATTAGAGTAAGTAGAATAACACAATAATAGAATAACAGAGTTGGAAGATGCCAGAGCCCAGTGCTACTATTTTGAGGCAACTCAGGAGCAAAATACAGTAAACAGAGGCTTGTCTTTCATATAGTGGTTTATCTACAAGGAATATATACATACACGTACTAGGCAAAGTCAGGCAATCAATCATCAACTATAGCATGGAAGCACATATGGAGAGAGAGACACCCTCACAGGGCCTCTCTCATATATACAGCCTTTTAAAGTCATATCAGCCCAAAAATCTTGCTGACTCATTCCCTGCCTTATATCATTGTAGCAGCTGGTCAGCTCTTAAAGTATTTCCCTGACAGAAGAGACCTTTGAGGTCTTCTAGTCTGGAAGCAAGGTGTTCCACGATTAATTGTTCTATGTCAGGAAATTTCTCTGCTGGGTTGGTTGTCTCCTTGATTAGTTTCCATCCATTGCTTCTTGTCCTGCCTTCAGGTGCCTTGTGAGCTGCGAACTGGTAGTAAAGGTAAGTAGAACCCATCCCTGCCACCAACTGACTCTGACTGAGTGACTCTGAGTGGTCAACAGCAAATAAAACCATTAAAAAAGAAACATGGGCAACAATATATGTAGTCCCAGATCCATAATACCTAAACTGCCTAATACCTAAATACCTAACAAAAGCCACAACACTTCATGGGAACACATGATGATACATGCAGTTCTTATCACAGTATATCTGCATTATTTAATTTTTTAAAAAATATATTGATGTCTAGTCTATATTGTTAGTTACTCCTGGTGACTATGGTGATTATGTAGTAATATAAATACATTCAAATCTATATAACAAGAAAAACCAGGTATCCAGTCCAACTACTGTACAAACATTTAGCTACGCAATCTCCTAAGTTTCAACTTTACTATCCTAGTACTTGAGACAGCCTTACCAAACAGGAAAAATGGCCAGATAAGCTAATTCAACTTCATTCTGAAGCTATATTAACAGAATCTTGCAAGTTTGAAAGTACAGTTTTCCACTGTTAGCTTTACAGCCTGATAACATAGGTAGGGTCTCTCCTGAAACTCTTGCTCCACTCACTATGCAGCTTTGGGCTATGCAATCTCCTCAAGATCATTTCCAAATATCATTCCATCTATACAGAATAATGTTCTTTTTTAAATATATTTTTCCCTTATCTGTATATTACTTTTAGTACTCAGTGCTTTACAGACTAGACTGATAACTAGTTGGCTTAGTCTTATTTATTTAACATACCACACAATAAAAAGAAATGAAAGGCTCACATAAAAATGCAATGCAAAACAAACTCATTACAAAAATAAAAACACAACAACACTACGAACAGGTGAAAATAAATAAATAAAAGTTGGCAACAATTACTCAGATGAAAAGGTTTTCTGAAAAAGCAGTTTTAGGAAGCCTAAAGAAAACCAGCAAAGAGGGATTATGTGTGAATCACATAAGGCTGGTTTTCTCTAGGCTTCCTAAAACTGCTTTTTCAGAAAACCTTTTCATCTACGTAGGAGTCTAGACTTCATGACTAGGAGACTGATGTTTGGCTAGGAGAGAATTAAACCTTTCATATAATTGTCAGATCTGATAGTACAAAATTCCATTGCACAAAATTTAGCTAAATACATTCTATAACTCTGTCAACACTAGAGATTTGGAGTAACTGAATCCTTTGAGGCATTCTTTTAAAAAATGCATAAAAAAATTTAAACTAAAGGCAGGTGAATAAAAGGAAATTTTTGTTGACAATTTCAATTCTTGGTTTTATATATGCATTTATTTAATCAAATTTGAATTTCCATTACACCGATAATTACGCATTAAGAACTTTCTCTTGCATTATACCTGAGTCATCTTGGTTATGAATGCAACCAGTTGGTTGAAAAACATTAAGGAATAACTAATATTCAGTAAGTAGTTTTGCATATAGACCCTAATTGCTCCCCCTGCCTCTTATTAATTTTATGTATTTAAACAGAGCATTTAAATATATTTCTGTATTTAATCTTACAGCAATAAAGTTAGTAGCAAAAGTTATATCACCACTTGCACATTATTTCTGAAATTAATTTGTCCTGTTTTATTCTTTGGGTACTTAGTTAACTAAAGATAATTATAATATTATGCTTCTTTAAGTATTTAAACTTTTAGATTGCATATTGTAAGGCATAATGCTTGCATAGTGTGCAAGAATGGCAACTAAAAGAATATATTGATATTTTCTAGCAGTATTCTACTGTCATAAAAAGTAAAGGTAAAGGTTTCCCTCGCACATATGTGCTAGTCGTTCCTGATTCTAGGGGGCAGTGCTCATCTCTGTTTCAAAGCCAAAGAGCCAGTACTGTCCGAAGATGTCTCCATGACTAAATGCCAAAGGCACATGGAACGCTATTACCTTCCCACCAAAGGTGGTCCCTATTTTTCTACTTGCATTTTTTACGTGCTTTTGAACTGCTAGGTTGGCAGAAGCGGGGACAAGTAGTGGGAGCTCACACTGTTACGCGGCACTAGGGATTCGAACCGCTGAACTGCTGACCTTTCAATCGACAAGCTCAGCGTCTTAGCCACTGAGCCACCGCGTCCCTATATTCTACTGTCATAGAAAGGACTAAAATATAGATGTCTTTTATATTATGGCTTGTTGCCCAGATGGATTTGGCAATTTTTATCCTCCTATTAAGTCCTTTCCAAGGACCTGGGATAAACAGATTTGATGTTTGATGCTGTTAAATATGTAAGCTGTTCAGAGTCAACCTGTCTTTCACGATTGACTGATGATAATTTTGTCAAAATCAGTGGTTTTCAAATGGTGCTGCAGTTGTTTTGGGATTCCACCCAAGGCATTTATTACTATTGATACCATCTTTGCTTTCTTTTGTCACAGTCATTCTATTTCTATTTACAGGTTTTTGTATTTTGTTACCTTCTCCAATTCTTTCTATTCTATTCGGCTGTCTCCTGGTACTGCCATGTCCACTAACCTAGACTGTTTTCTCTTATTGACAATTATTAAGTCTGGGGTATGTTATGGTTGAATGAGTTCTTGGTTGCATACAAATGGTATTTGTATGCAGCCAAGAAGATTGGATGTAGATCTTCCAATATTATTATTATTAAATTTATTTGCTGCCCATCTCGTGGTTCAAGGTGACTCTGAACAGTTTGCAGTGTAATAAAATATGCAAATATAAAAACAATTATAAATACAAAAACAGATTAAAAGTACCAAAACATTCAAACAAACTAAAAAAAAGGAGAGAGATGGTGGTGCCTTTGGCATTACTGCAGCAACCACCTCCAGTCATTCTCCTTCAGAATCCAAGCCAATCAGTATAACCAAATTTTAAGGCTTTTCCTGAAGATTAAACAAGAGGGGAATCCCTAGTGCTGCGTAATGGGGTGAGCTCCCGTTACTTGTCCCAGCTTCTGCCAACCTAGCAGTTCGAAAGCACGTAAAAGAAAAATGGAAGTAGAAAAATAGGGACTACTTTTGGTGGGGAGGTAACAGTGTTCCATGTGCCTTTGGCATCTAGTCATGCCAGCCACATGACCATGGAAACGTCTTCGGACAGTGCTGGCTCTTCGGCTTTGAAATGGAGATGAGCACTGCCCCCTAGAGTCGGGAATGACTAGCACATATGTGCGAGGGGAACCTTTACCTTTACCTTAAACAAGAGAAGTGAATCTCACCTCCTATGACAAGATATTTCAAAACTAAGATGCCCTGGCAGAAAAGGATCTTCTGGATCCCACCAGTCTAAATTCCTTGGGTGAAGGGTTTTGCAGTATGCCACTTCCATCAGCACAAGTGGATGGGCCAATCCCATTGAGGAAAGATGATTCAACAGATATCCTGGACCCATGTCATGGAGGACTTTAAAGATGATAATATCTTGAATTTAACCTGGCAGTAGATCAGTAATCAGTGAACCATGCTTAACTCTAATTGAGCACAAACGTGAGTGATTTTATCCATCAGATGTTGCACAAACTCTCTGTGCAATGCTTAAGATGATCATCCATGCCCTCTTTTCTGAGTAGGGATCAGGTGACCTTGAACAGGGTCATTGGACGACAGGCTGTGTATGCAGTAAGTACAGTGAAATATTGATATTTCGCTGCTCCTATTGCATTTAAGTAGGTCTTAATCGCAGCTCTGACCTGTATTCGGTCAGATTCATTCTTTGTTTTCCTCAGCAGTACTCTAGCTTTCTCTTGGTCATTTTTAATACTTTCAGCCTCTCCATGAACCACAGGGAGTGTTGAGCCTTGGGGTCAGGAGAAGGGTGCATAGTCATGATCTTGTCCAGGACTTCAGACAAATTACAGATTGCAACCAAAAGCAACACAAGACTGTGCAGCAGTGTTTCCAGGATCTTTCCTATCTTGCTTTGGAACCCAAGTGGGCCCAACTGTTGCTGAAGTGGACCATTCAAGTATGTCCAGCCTCCCTGTAGATTTGGCAGGATCTCAAGTCTACCATATATATACAAAATGAAAGAGAAGCATGAATGGATGTTAGTTTGCAGAATATCAACAAAGGCACCAAAGTGATAATCAAACTGCTTGTGAAATTTTCATATAATAAAATATAACACTTGAACCTGGAAAATCAGCAAATAAAAGAATTCATACTATAATAACAAAATTTCTGCAAAAAACACAACATTATGATAATGATGCTGATGACAATAACTATCACCAGCTCAACCTTGTTACTGTATAAAAGTTCATATGAAAAATGAAATAATCAAAGTTTCATTAATTTGCCCTGGATATAAAATATGTTTGTTCTGTGTGTATAGTAGAATTCATTATTTTCTGTAAAGGTAGTCTAACATTATTTCATAACACTGATATATCAGGAGAAAATTGACCGAATATCTCCTAGCTTAACAGTGATAAAGAAAGTGATTTATTTTTTCATATGGTATCAGTTTATTTTTGGAATACTTGCTTAAGCTCACTTGAGGTTTGTGCTGACTAAGAAGGTTTTCTTTTCACTAAATAATAAAAATTGTCTCTTTTAATATTCTGTTGGAATTTTGTGATGTTCATTTTTAAGCTTTAGTGAAATATTAAGATTAAAAATACATTTCAACTACTTTGACTGTGACAAACAAAGCATAAAATGCCATAAAGTTTTATTTGAGGAGCTTGCTATTATACTGGTAATTTAATTACATTATACAGTAGGGTAGGTTTTGTACACTCTCCAATTTATTTCAGTGGGCTTTGTGTAATATCTACTGTTCCTCACTTTGTGAAAATAAGACTAAAGTATGAAATAAAAATGACACTTTTCATTTCTGAGTGCAGGCAATCTCAGTATGATGGCTATTTTCTTGCATATGTTTCCAAAATATTTTCCTTCATATATTCAGTGTTGTAAGTCCTCGGTCCCTGTTAATATTTGAGCTTCACCCAGAGAACTTTCTAAATTATTGGGCAGGCTTTAATTATTGCAGATAATTTTTAAAAGACTAACATTCACAGAAGTTAATTTTTTGAGTGAGATATTGAAACCTTTGCTTTTTCCAGAAATCATGAGATATTACTTTATAATCTCTTGATCTTGATTTATAACCAAACTAGTGATACTCTACAACAAAACCATGTGAGAAGATGCATGAGGATCATGCTATATCTCCTCATAGTTCAATAGTCAAGAATAGTCATGAAAAGATCATGAATGATATCATCATGTGTATAGTTGAAATTATTGTTTAGAATAGTAATCCATAGACCTAAACTTCTGACTTCTGACTCATTGTTATCAAATGAGTAAAATATGTGAGGTATATGTATTTCCAATGATTTTTTTGAAGCAATAGCAAAATTATATATATATTTCCATTATGATATTAAATATATTGTATATATTTCAGCCAACAATAGCCCTCAGGCAAGCAAGTTTTTTTATTTCATGTTTACATTTAGGCTGTTCAAAGATACCATATCACCTTGAATGTGATATGCATTTCTGGACAATCTCACTATAACTAAGCAGTCCTCTAACTTTGTATGCCAGGAGTGTCGATTTCATTGAGGGCTGCATCAGGGTTGTGTTTGACCTCGGGGGGCCAAATGGGCATGGCTGGGGAGGGCATGGTGAGCTCAACATCAATTGTGTTGGGGGCACCTGTGGTAACCCGGGTGGGGCTGAAGGGATCCATTGTCTCCAGTGGAGGAAGATGAGACCAAGGAGAGCGCCAAACTCTTGGCCTCCAGAGAAGCTTTGCCATTGCTCTCAGGCCACGCAGAGGACCCCTGGATGGTGGTGCAGGCTGTCCAGAGCCCTAGGCAGCAAACGGCAAGCACCCAGCCCGGCTGTTGAGCTCCCAAGACACCTGGACCCCACAGCTCAGCTCGAAGAGGGTGCCTGGCTGCACTTACCTCCTCCTCAAAGCTGCTGCTGCTGTTCTTGCTCTCCTTGGCCAGGTTACTCATGGTGTGTGCAGGAGGGTGAAGTGAGTCAGAGGCAGAGGTGGGTTTCAGCAGGTTCTGACCAGTTCTGGAGAACCAGTAGCAGAAATTTTGAGTAGTTTGGAGAACCAGTAGTAAAAATTCTGACTGGCCCCACGCCCATCTATTCTCTGCCTCCCAAGTCCCAGCTGATTGGGAGGAAATGGGGATTTTGCAGTAACCTTCCCCTGGATTGGCGAGGGAATTTTACAGTATCCTTTCCCTGGAGTGGGGTGGGAATAGAGATTTTACAGTATCCTTCCCCTGCCATGGCCACCAAGCCACGGCCACCAAGCCATGCCACGCCCACCAAACCACACCCACAGAACCGGTAGTAAAAAATTTTGAAACTCACCACTGGTCAGAGGGAAGCCCACTCCCTTTACACACAAGGAGACCCAGCCTTGTACTAAAGCATCTTCAGTGATAGGATAGGAGACCACCTCAAGAGGTCAGGAGGATGGGACAAGGGGATGGTGAAAGGGCAGCAGGGCTGCTGGTGGCCAAGTGCTAAGGCAGGACTTTCCTTCCTTCCTTCTTTCCTTCCTTCCTTCCTTCCTTCCTTCCTTCCTTCCTTCCTTCCTTCCTTCCCTTTTCCCTTCCCTCTTCATTCTCCTTTCTTCTTCCTTCCCCTCTTTCCTTTTTTTCCTTCCTTCCTTTCTTTCCATCTTCCCTTCTTTTTCTTTTTCTTTGTCTTTCCTCTTTCCCTTTCTCCTTTCCTGTCTGTTCTTGGATGCTCAAATGCAAAAGGGAAAACATTTCTCCTTTTCCTTTTTCTTTTTTCTTTTGCTTTTAGTTTGTTTTGCTAGCCCTCTGCCAGCGCAAATGAAGCTTGGGGCTGCTTGTGATCCCTCAGGCCCCATTTTTGGCCTAAATGGCCTCCTGCAGCTTTCTGCCAGTGAAAACAGAGGTTGGGGACACACATGCCCTCCCAAGCTCCATTTTCATTGGCAGAGGCACTCTGGGTCAGCCCTTCAATGTTTCCAGGGCGGCCCCACGGGCCAGTTCTAAACATCCCATGGGCTGGATGTGGCCCACAAGCCTTGAGTTTGACACCGCTGTTGTAAGCTATATATGACCTGTAGTCTGGATTCAATTCACAACTAAATTTAAATTTTAAGGGGAAAAAATGAAGTTAACACAGTACTAGGATTACCATGCAGAAGTGTGTGTGTGTGTGTGTGTGTATGTATGTATCCAGTCATTTTCCTAAGAGTATCTAGTAATATAATGCAATGGATTTTTGTGACATAATTTTGTATTATTGATCGCTGCTGAAGAGAGATCATACAAATTTATTTGCTGATGCTTAAATGATATAGCAATTATCCCATTTTGTTCTGTTTTTATATTGAGCATTGTCTCTAGATATTAAATATTAGTTTTACGATTTTTCTGGAGTTCATGTGTAGACAAATTTAACGAAAACTTAACTGTCCTCTGCAAAGAGCATTTCCTTAAAACAGATAATATCTAGCCTTTGCTCTTCCCCCAGTTCAAGAATAGAAGAAACCCATATCCAATTTTATATATAGAAGTAATCTCATAGAAAAAAACCCTCTCTGTCTCTGTAACAGGAACCGTCTAGTAGTTCAGTTCAGTCAATAAAGTCAACTGCTTTTTCAGAACTTTTGGATTACCTCAGGAAGTTAACTATTACATAATTCTGTTCCATCTCTATGTTAAGATCTTGAACTTGTCTTTAAAAATCTTGATCGCTAACTTATTATAAAGAAATACTGAAGAAATACTATATTTGTGCCAGTATATCAGTAAGCCAATAAGTATTGGCTTCTGGTCAGCAGCCACAATCTGCTATATAAAGATGTACTCAGTGGTGGGATTCAGTTTTTTTAACAACCAGTTCTGTGGGCGTGGCTTGGTTGGGGGTGTGGCTTGGTGGTCATGTGACTAGGTGGGCGTGGCTATCTGGTCATGTGACCGGCTGGGCGTGGCTATGTGCATAGGGACTACTCAGAGGGCTGAAAAAAATCATTTCTGACTGGTCCTCGCACTTATGACCATCCTCACATTTATTCCCGTTGCGGCATTCTTAACAACCGTGTCAGTCATTTCATCACTACTTCTCTTCACCACGGTGACAAGATAGGGCGTAAAACGTAAAATGTGAAATATTTTTTTAAAAAACCAATATTACCCTTCATCCTCATCTCTAATCTTAATCAAATTCAATTTTTCCCTTCTATTCTATATTATACCCGTTCCCATTGTCATCTATTTTTATATCCATCCTCGCATTGGTTAATTATGTAACATTACAGTTGTTTAATATAAATTCAACATTTTAATATAAATCAATTAGTTATATAACTATCTTTTTTGTATATTAATCAATATGAACATGAATATTCCAATTATTTCCATGCAATCCAATTTCTTACAAATCAATTAATTATATTTACCAATAATAATAAACCAAATAATTTCCCCCATATATTCCTCCAAACCACAACTTAACCATTTCTGCTTTCAACACAATATACAATTAATAGTATCTCAATTATTACAATTCCCTAGTTAAATAGAGCTTTTTTTCTTTTGTGTTTTAAAATCTTGAACTCTCCTCTTTTCCCCTAAATTTCCCATTGTTTGCACCTGCCTTTTGGGTGAGGAAAAAGAAAAGAAATCTGCCTGCCTAATTTTTCCAACATTGCAGCAACAGCAAAGCCAACAGCCTGCTTTACTTTCAGTTTCGTTTTTCAGCATAGCTAGGGAAAAAAAATTGCTCCAGCACTCTTTGCAAACAAGCAGCAGAGCGCGTCTCAAAACAGCTGGGACCAAATCAGCTGAGAGTCGGGAGGCCGATCTAATCAACGGGCTAATTAGCCTATGCTGAAGCTCTGCAGGCAAATAAAATTACAAAAAAACACCGAACCATTTGTTAAATTGCTGGCTCGCCTGCCCCTCACCCACCACTATTTACTGGCAATAAATAGTGGTGCAAAGGGGCGGGGCAAAGGGCGGGGCGAGCCAGCAATTTAACAAACGGTTCGGCCGAACCGCCTAGAACTGGCAGAATCCCACCACTGGATGTACTGTATTGTTTCATAATGTTAGAAATGGGGGATTGGCAATGAGAGTTTGGACAATGGGACAAGATAAGACATGGGTTTTAGTTTGCCTCACAATATGACATTCCCTATACAGGCATACGTGTCATGTCATCTAAATATTTTTATTCTTTAAATCCTATCTTCTGTACATACATCTGAGAAAACTTATATTCCCAAGAAACATGACTAATATTCATTCCTTTTCATTATTTCTTACCTTTGCTGTTGTCGTCTTCCATTGGTGATTTTCTCTTTCTCTTTGTCTCAGTATAGATGATGGGTAAACAAAGCAATGCACTTCAAATAACTGCCATTGCTTACAGCCAGTTTGTCCCATATCCAGGAATTCTAGGAATTTTAGCTGAGAATGCCTGAGAGTGCAGTAGGATGCAAATCCATGACCTACATGTTAAACAACTGGTATCTTATCTTAATTTACTATAAATACTGCCATGTATATTCATTAAATTTTATTTAGCCTTTGTCATATATATCTGTTCACCAGACACAATAGTCTATGTGAGAGAGTGAAACCAACATATTTATAGGACACCAGGTTAGAGAAATCTAATAACTTGAGGTCTTGAGATTTATACAAATGATACTTTTATCTTGCAGCATCTCATGGTTTATAAAATAGGAAATGGTACAAATCTGAGTGAAGAATCACTTTAGCTTCTTTCTCAGAAATTGTGCAAATTTTATCATTTTCCCACAAGGCTTCAGGCTTATAATGTGAGGAAAAAGCCACAGAATTACAAGATAGCCTAACTGCAAAACTGGAAAGCATAGTGCTCAGCAATTGATGATACCACAGAAGCTAGTTAGGAAGATATTCAGTAGTGATCTTGAAAATCTCACAGCTGAATAAAGACTGAATGTAAATGAATAAAGACTAAAAGAGAAACTCAAAAGCTCAAGATGACAAAAAATGGTTTGCCATAGTCTTTAATGAGCCTTATATTGTCTTCCAGTTTTCTTGCATGTTCAAATAATGCAATATAAATTATATTCAATATATTATGAGAATGTAAATTTTATTGTGCTTTGTAGTGCTATTGCAGAAGATTATTGTAATGGCAGGAGATTTAAGTAATGTGTCTCATTTTTCCCTGTGCTTTCTTATGTAAAATGGCTTCTCTTCTGCACAGTTATGCATCGTATGTCTCGTAAAAGGTCTTCATAACTCTCCTCCTTTAATTGGTGGTTTTGTCATGCAGTTCAGTTCAAGTAATGTGAACATATATTTCTTAGTTTAACACCTGGAAAAGGATTATAGGTGAGATACATAACAAGGACACTTTCTAGTTGAAATATCCTTGGAAACCATTTAAATATTAGGGTTTCATCCAAACTCATAATAAATTGTGTCATCAAACCATCTCCAGGTGTTGAATTATTTATATCCTCTGTATCTGGTAAAGATATAGAAAATGATAAACTCTGTACATATTTTAAGCCTTACTTATGCTTAACCATGAAAAGTGTCTTTAAAGTATCCAGAATAATCTAAAGAACATTTGTTTCTGCTCTCTTCTGATTATAATTAAGATAGCCTCCCAACTACTGAAGACATGTGAGATTTAGTCTTATATTTACATTATTAAATGTTTCCATGCCTGGACTTACTGCCTTGTCCGTGAATGTTTATAAAGGTTGCCCTCAAACATTAGTTTCATGATGATTCAAAGTTATGATCAACTAGGAAAAAGTGATTTATGACCTGTACTCTCACTTACAACCATTGACTAAAAGACCTGCAAGGTCCCTTCCAGCTCTATTCTGATTGATAGATTGATTTGGACTTGGAACAAACCAGCACTCTGTGGTCATGTGATCTGTGAGCTGTTTGACAACAGGCTTGCAATTACAACTGGTTGCAGCATTGTACACTCATGTGATTGCAGATTGCAAATTTGGGAAGCTGCATTTACTTAACATCTGCATGATTTGCTTAACAGCCACTTTAAAAATAGTTGTAAAATTAGGTCTGACTCTATTTACAACCACAATCACTTATGAAATTTTGATCACAATTAAGGTTATAAGTCAAGGACTACTTGTATTACAGATTTGAAATAATGGGTTTTTTTTAAAAGTTTTTTTTTATTTTTTATAAAAGTGTCAAATCAATGTGTGAACAGTGTGGCACCTGGGCACCATACTTTCCAATACAAATGAAATTGACCAGATTAAACATAATTATTACATTCAATCAACTTATGTATTTTGAATAACAATACACATCTATGTTAGATTGCAGTCTATCATTATTCAATTATTCCACATTTTCTCATTATTCATTTTATAAAATAAAAATGTATGCATTAATATTCCCTTTATTTTTGTCACTTATTCTAGCGTTTAATCATGTCACCGTTTATTAAGAAACTTTTTCTTTCTTTCCTGTCTAACTTCTAATCATGTCACCTGCCTAAAGAAAAGAAAAAAGAAAAAAAAAGAATAGGGTGGTGGTGGTTTAAAAGCAACTCAGAACAACAACAACAAAAAAGGGAATCATACATCAATCATCTCTTGCTCCCTTCATACTTTAATTGCTATGCTTTAAAGAGAGGAAAAAGGAAAAGCGAATCATGTATCTTTCATTTCCGGTTAGGTATTTCTTCAGAGTTCCCCTAAATGCTTAAATGCCACTTTAACACATAGTTCTGAGCAAATGATTCTGAATTGTTTCTTGGATTTAGGTTTAAAGTGAAAAAAAAATCCTCTTCCCCAATTCCTCTCCCCCAATTCCAACACAGCTCATCTTCTTCTCTCCAGCACCAGTCTTGGCTGTTGTTGTTCGGTTGTTCCAGCCTTGTAGCAGCCATCTTTAGGCTGCTTCTTCTTCTTGCCATGGCTGAGAGAGAAAAAACCCCAGGCCAGACAGGAGAGCTGCGACTCTCTCCGACCTCACAGGCTGCTCCCCTTTGCTTCACCACCCCTACGGAGCGGCTTTTTTCCTTCCGGAGGCCACAAAGTCAAAGAATTCAGCACAGGGAACACAGAGACTCTCTGTGTCTGTACCGCTGTGACGTCAACTGGAAGTCCTGATTGGTTGATCACAACAGGCAACCCGATGCTTAGACTGAATTTGGTATTTTGTCCATCTATTGAGTCCTTCCTAAGATCCTGGGATAGATAGATATTGTTTAATGATGTTAAAGGTACCATCATAGGACATAAGATGTTGCAAATAAAGCTGCTATTTGCAATTGGCTGATTGTGATTTTGTCAATGCTGATGGTGTTCAAGTGATTGGCCAAACATTGTAGGATTGCACCAAAGGGACTTATTACTTGGATACTACCTTTGCTTTCTTTTGCCACAGTTGTCATAAAAAGCATTTACTCTATATGGATGATTTAAAATTATTTGAAAAAACAAAGACTGAACTAGGATCCACATTAAAAAGCACAAAAGAATTCAAAAAGATATTGGAATGCCATTTTGGACTATGAAGTATGCAATTATTGCCATAAAGGAAGGCAAAATTATCAAGGATGATGAAATACAACAATTTTTATTAAGTTGTATTTCATCATCAAATTATTGATTGAAACAGTTTAAATGAAGATTTGATAAAGGCAGTACCATATTAGCAGAAGAAGCAAAGAAATAATTTGGGATTTGTGGAAGCATGTGATTTATTATGGAATCAAGTCAAAGAAAAAGGAAGTTAAAAAAAGGAAGTTTAAAAAATAAAAAACTTTTTGAAAAAAAAAGTCAAAGAAAATATTTCTATCAGATATATCAAATGAATTCCGAAAAATTTGAAATTAAAGCTAAATGGTACAAACATCATTAAAGAAACTAATACCTGGCAGTCCCTGCTTTTTTTGATATACAAATGGAATAGTTGACTGGAATCAGATTAAACATGAAAACTTGGATCAGAAAACAAGAAAACTGTCAAGAAGGCAATACACTGTCAAAGAGAAACTGGCAGAATTGGGGAGGAGTCAATCAGGGAATTAATTTAGAATCTATATTAGTCATAAGAGGTTTGTAGGAAGTTAGCACTCCCCCTCTCCTAGAAAAATGAAATATTTTAGGATATACTAAAAAGGCAGAATATTTTCCCTAAAAGAGAAGTAGAAACTCAGAGAAGCAGAAACTCAGCCCCCCACCTTTGTTAATGGGCCATTAAGGCCTGAGCCAGTCTATTCTACATAACAAAGATCTACCTCCTTCAGGTAGGGCAATAAAGGGCATATTTAATTGCCCTTTATTGCACCACCCACCAAGTTTCAACCAAACTTGGCACACAGACAACCTAAAAGGCTAGCTAAGACCCCCCCCCCGGGGGAGTCTGACAACCAATCAGGATACTCTTTCTGGGCCCCAGGAAGTTCAAAGCCAGAGAGGGCATAAAACCCGGGGACTCGCAGCCTGTAATTTAAAGGAAAACCATGGCTGTGAAAATTTTGGGATGTGTGCTTGCTTGAAACCTGACTGAAAGCTCACAGAAAGTGATATCTGACGTTAATTAATTGGCATAGAAATTAGATACTGTAAAATTCCTACCAGAATTCTTGCCCTGGATGCTAGACCTTCATGATTGAAAGCTCTCCTTTTGGGAGCAACGGACGGAATCCTTTTCTGTTTCCTCTATCAATGCCTTCCCCTTTGAATCAGAACAATTAAAAGCACCCATCAAGTCTCCCTGATCTGATCAATTTTAATCTTTTGCCAAGAACTTGTTTCAAAACTCATATGTTTTGAAAAAAAAAAGGAGGTATTGTAGGAAGTTAGCACTCACCCCTCACCCAGAAAAATGAAATATTTTAGGATATACTAAAAAGGCAGAATATTTTCCCTAAAAGAGAAGTAGAAACTCAAAGAAGCAGAAACTCAGCCCCCCACCTTTGTTAATGGATCATTAAGGCCTGAGCCAGTCTATTCTACATAACAAAGATCTACCTCCTTCAGGCAGAGCCATTTAATTGCCCTTTATTGCACCACCCACCAAGTTTCAACCAAACTTGGCACACAGACAACCTAAAAGGCTAGCTAAGACCCCCACCCCCTGGGAGTCTGATAACCAATCAGGATACTCTTTCTGGGCCCCAGGAAGTTCAAAGCCAGAGAGGGCATAAAACCCGGGGACTTGCAGTGTTGTAGACAAAATAACGGACTGGGCAAGCTCTTCAATGCAGGAAAGGGTTTATTGCGCAAGGTTCAAACAGTCCAAAGACAAGAAAAGGGTCTGAACACCGATGGCTTCTTCTGGCCATGTATTTATACAGTTTAAAGGCAAAATTATTACAGAGAGTGATGCATTTCACACGTAGAAGCTACCCTTTAATCTATCTCTAGGAAAGACATAACAGCCCTGTTCCCACAGGCTCAGGTTTTCAGCTCCGGAGCTCAAGACATAACAAAAGGAGATAAGAGGCTAGAAGACGCCTCAAGGGCAATAAGGAAGCAGCACCCCTTATCCAGGGATATGCATGACATTTGGGATGCAATAAACATTAAACAACAGAATGTATCTGTTTAGGGTCAGTTTGCCCTTTTACAATTCTGTACCTACGTCAAATACCGTTTGTCATCTCAGCACCTTGGCACGGAAGAGGCACTTCTGTCTTGACCAAAGATTTGGATTTCTAATATTTGAGTTTTATCCCAATATCGAATCTTAGCCTGGCTCATACCCCCCTTTGTGACTCATCTGTTAATCCAGACGAGTCACACCATAGGTCCTCTTCCTGCTGGAGCCGTTTGTAATCCCACATAGCCATCACCTGAGCAGTTGTCTTACGTTCCACCAGCAAGGATAGACTTTTAATAGTGTTAACAAACAGAGGTAAAATACATGGGAGAAAAATACACCCTGCAGCTACCAATCCCACCAGGCCAAAAATGGCCTGCAGGCCAGATAACTTTGGCCACCATCCTGAAAACCTGTCCTGTAAATTAAGACCTTTCCAAGTCTGGACTGGCACATGAGCTATTTCAACCATTTTGTCTGTTATTTCCTTAATAACCTTTCCGCTTTCATCAACGTCTATGCAGCAGTTAGTCAAATTAAACTTTCCACATACCCCTCCTTCCTCGGCTAACAAATAGTCTAAGGCTAACCTATTCTGCATAAGATATGTCCTTGATTTGACACTCTCCCTAGCTAATTGAGTAAGACCTTTTACAGTTTCGTTGGTGATGATTTCAACCACCGCTTGCAGACGAATTAAACGGTTCAGAATGTATATAGGGGTCCGATAGCCATACATGCCATCTTCCACCCATGTAGCTGGTCCATAAACCTCAATAATTCGCTCTGCAGGCCATTCTTCACTTCCCCAACTACGTTGGTTACCTCCAGCCCTAACTTTTCCTATTGCAGATGTATCCACATGTCTTCTTTGTCTTAAGTTTCCCACCCCATCATATACCGGGACACCTAAAACCGGTCGAGTTTTAAGGGGAAGCAAAAAGAATCCTGGTTTAATTATTCCCAGGACACAAGCTCCACACCAAGATCTCGGTAGAACCCCATAAGCCATTTTACCACATATCCAGTATAGCCCATCAGGAGCCAGCCATTCAAGGGCCTGATTATCAGGACCCTTTAAAAAAAGATAACCCGTTTACCTTAAACACGGCCCTTTTATCAGTTCCCTCTGTGGCATTACCTCCTGACCACCATACCTTACTTTCCCATTTTCCTGTACATATGAGGTTTCCTACCTGATGACAGCCTGCCACAATTTTTCCCTGAAAACACACATTCCCTACCAGACTAGTAGTCAATGTCCAGTCTCCATCCTTACCCTTATTATATGACAGATTACCTTTCTGATCCATTTCTAATATTTTGGAATAATTTAATTCCTTGAGCTTCCCATGGCCATTTTTCTCCCATGTTAGTTCCTCCACAAACAAAACAATTCGATACATTCAGAGTGTGGGCTGTCTTCTGCCAATTTGACAAAGGTATTTGTTACATGACTAGGAATTTCGGGTATATTCAGCTTTTCCATTTTCAGATAATATTACAAGGGGACTTCTTCAGGATTTATTACCAAATAATGTACTAGCACCTCCTCTATAATTTTCACGTCCCACTCTACCTTACAGCTTATACATAAAACACAATCAATACAATGAGTGCAACAACAACACTCACACCCACAATTACAAAACCAACACATTTAATGAAAATTCTCTTTTCTGTTCTTTTGCATCAAAAGGCAGCTTCCAGGGTGTCCTAAGCAGGGACTTCTTTCATCTGTAAGAGGTTCACACTCTGCAGCCGGTTGGGGAAATGTAGGGACCATTAGGGATCGGAACGACTGAGAAATCAAATGGGCCTTGGTTGTCCACAAAACCATTGCTTATATCTGTAAAACACAATAATCAATAAAGCTACTACCCCAATTACTCAAAGTGCCCACACCCAATTTTCCTCCCACATGGATCCGCAATGATCTTCAATCTCTTGTCAGGATCCAAGTTCCGGACCAATTCAAGAGAGCAGGTGCTCCATCCTCTTTTTAGTTTACAGCGGGTTACATCAGCAGATATACATCAAGGTAACCTATATATAGAATACAAAAGCTTTCTTTAAGTACATTCAAATGTCAGTTTTGTTGGATGTTGTTTGTCCACAGACACTTTCCAGCTGGTGTCAGCTGCTGCCTTGACTCATGTCCGATGGATCCATGATTTTGATTCTGCAATCTTAATAGCAAGTGGAGAAGTCATAATACCAATAAAAGATCCCTTCTATCTTCCACTTGGTCCCCAGGTTCAAATGAGTGACATTAAGTTACTAATCTAGGGGGTACTTATTCCATCACATATTGTTGGAATCTCTCAATTTGCTTATTAAGTTCTTGTACCATCTCCATATTCCAAACCTCCCCCTTTACGACCTAAATCAGGCCACCTAACATACATATTTACCTTATTTTACCATATTTACATGGTCGGGTGGAATAAACCTCCAATACCTGTAAACAATCATGCTCAGAAACAGACTCCGTAGGCAACAAAGTTGCTGGATTTAATCGGTTGGACGCACCTGTGGATTCTCACTCCTAATTGCCTGATATTTTGTCAGCCTTTGCCCACTAATCCACAAATGTCCCTTAGTATCCAACACAGACTGCTCCTCATGAGGGGAATGCATGAGTATAGGACAAGAAAAAGTAAGTTTATTACAATTCTGAATCAATTCTGCACTTGCAGCCAGCACCTTCAACCAGTGGGGCCAGCTTTTTGGGCCCCCCCCTTTCCACTCAAGAGGTTCCACATTGGCTCCTTTGGTGGCTGCATACAAAGGTGCTGCCATCAAAGCAAAGTTAGGGATCCAATTACGGCAAAAACCAGCTAATCCTAAAAAGCTTCTCAGTTGTCTTTTTGGTTCGGGGTCCTGCCAGCATTAGGACCGCCCTTTTCTGCTCTGGTCCTAAAGCTCAACGACCCTTATATTGTATCCCAAATATCTAACTTTCCTTTTCACCAATTGAGCTTTCTTTCTTGATACCCAATAACCACACTCTAGTAACAAATCTAACATCATCGTGCATTCATCTTAGTATTCTCCCATCATAAATCCTCTGTCAGTCCTGTTGATCCAAACATCATCAACATATTACAGTTTTGTGTCTCCTGGTTGTCGAGGCACATAATACTGTAAGTCTCTAGCTACCGCTATTCCAAACAATGTGGGGGAAGTCTTAAATCCCCGAGACAGCCGAGTCCCAGTATATTGCATTTTCGTTCCTGTATAAGGATTCTCCCACTCAAAATGCAAACAGTGGCTGGCTTACGGGGTGAATGGGAATTGTAAAGAATGCATCCCTTAAATCAATAACAGAAAACCACTCAGCCCGGGGTAGAATTAAACTTAACAGGGTATATGGATTCGACACGGCCGGGTGTAAAGTTACCGTGCCCCGGGCTGTAAGACCCATCTAACTGTTTAATTGGGATAATTGGAGTATTCCAGGAGGACTAAATAGTCACCAAAACCCCCGCTTCCATATCTCTGAATGCTTTCATAAATAGCACAAATAGCTTCCCAAGAAACGGGACACTGCCTTATACTCACAGACTCCACTCCAGATTTTAGTTCCACCACTGGAGGATGGTGAGCTGCAAAACCCGGCAGGTTATCCTCAGCGCACATCAAACAAACTCCACTTCTCCCCCTTCTCTCTCTTCAACCTGTCTCCCTATCATCAACCTCCAAATCTCCTCCAGGGAATGCCTTATAGTCATTTTCTGACTGCCTTCATCAAAAGAACTTGTTGCCCCTAATTTACTCAGCAGATCCCTGCCTAGCAACGGAATAGGGCACTCAGGGATGTACAAAAATTCATGCTGGGTTTCAGCTCCTTTAAAATCACACATCTCTGGTTTCAAGACCTGCCACCCCATGGCTTGCCCTGATACCCCCTGGACCTGAATTTTATGGGATCCGGGGGGCTGCAATCTGCTTATTTACAATTAATCTTCCTGCTCCCATATTTACCAAAAACGTTCTGTACTGACCCCCTATTTTCATTGTAACTAATGGCTCAGGCGGGGGTTCTTCCAAGCCTGGTCCCCCTCAATCTGACCGAGTCATGTCTGCCAATCCAATACTGTCCGCTTTCTGCTGCCCTGCGCCCTCTCCAAATCCTCTACCGAAACCCCAACCTGAACTTGTCTGTCCAACCTTCTACTCAAACCTCTCCTCTGTCCTAGTTCTCCCCTTCTCCCAGAGAGCTGCCTACACATCCTTAACCCAAAATCCGCTCTTCTCATCCCTCTACTTCTCACCATCTGTCTTGGGCATTCCTTTTCCCAAGTAATTCCTTTTCCCAAATAATTTTATTTCTATACCACCCTTCTCCAGAAGGACTCAGGGCGGTGTACAGCCTATTTTGTTTAAAAAACAAGACAAACACCAGAAAGGAGAACAAAAGTTTTAAAAGCATCTCTTTTCCTCTTTCTCCCCTCCAAAGGAAGGGGGGGAGAAAAAGCCCCTTGCATCCCACTTCACAGTGCCCCTGCCAACAAACCAGCCTTTTTATTCATCCGTGCCTCCTGCTCTTTCTTCTCCACCTACAGCCCCCACAGCCTCCAAATCATCATCATCATCATCCCCCTCTCCCTCACTCTGACTGCTACCTCTAGGCAAATGACTCCCCTTGACTTTTGACTTCACGCCAGGATCACTCATACGCCTCTGATTTCCTCCTCCACTTCCTCCAGCAGCCCCCTTACTTTTCCTGCCTGCTCAGATACACATAACCCGACTGTTTCAGCCCTATATTGCAATAAATCCTCAGCTTTTTTCAACAGGGCTCTCACCCATTGATCAATATATTGAAATTGATCAGGATATTTATCCTGATTCACTACAATCATTCCCCCTTATCCACTTTCTTCCCTTAACCATCCCTGAGGGGGGCCAGCCCATCTCCCATTGTGGCCACACATGTTTACATAAGAATTGTAATTGATCCTTTGATCCTTTCGAATAGGAAGGGTTGCTAAAATACTTGTCAAAACCTTTTAACATGCATGCCAACGGAGTATTTGGCACGCTCTGAACCCCACACATTCTATCACACTGCCGTCGACTCGTAGCCCCGGAAACTCACGACCACTAACGAGAAATGCGACGACTTAACCACCCACACAACCTGACATGGACTTCATTAGGGTAGCCACCCCGAGTCCGAGGGAGTGATCAAATCCCTCCGTCTGTCTTCAAATGAGACAGGTACAATTCTTTTACAATATACTCACTTAAAACGCTCCCACTCTGTAGATTCCTGGCCAGGAATTTGTTCAGACCACCTTTCCTGCACCGCAGGGTTCTTGGACTCGATCAGAGCACCGTCGGGGCCATGGGGGTATCGCTGCTGTCTCCCGGAGACGTATCTCCGCAGCGCCTGGAGAATGTTCAGGAGCGACCTCCCGATGGTCGAAACGGTCCTCAGCGAAATATCGCCTTGCACCTAGTCCCAGTGGCGTCGCCAGCTGTTGTAGACAAAATAACGGACTGGGCAAGCTCTTCAATGCAGAAAAGAGTTTATTGCGCAAGGTTCAAACAGTCCAAAGACAAGAAAAGGGTCTGAACACCGATGGCTTCTTCTGGCCATGTATTTATACAGTTTAAAGGCAAAATTATTACAGAGAGTGATGCATTTCACACGTAGAAGCTACCCTTTAATCTATCTCTAGGAAAGACATAACAGCCCTGTTCCCACAGGCTCAGGTTTTCAGCTCCGGAGCTCAAGACATAACAAAAGGAGATAAGAGGCTAGAAGACGCCTCAAGGGCAATAAGGAAGCAGCACCCCTTATCCAGGGATATGCATGACATTTGGGATGCAATAAACATTAAACAACAGAATGTATCTGTTTAGGGTCAGTTTGCCCTTTTACAATTCTGTACCTACGTCAAATACCGTTTGTCATCTCAGCACCTTGGCACGGAAGAGGCACTTCTGTCTTGACCAAAGATTTGGATTTCTAATATTTGAGTTTTATCCCAATATCGAATCTTAGCCTGGCTCAGCAGCATCTCGCCCCTTTTCTGTTCAAGAACTCAAACCATGTGATCATGTCCACCATTAAACCATTTTTCCAAGCAGTCTCCATGTTTCCAATGTCTTTTTCCCCACTTGGAGCTGAACCCAGAAGGATATTTTTTCTAACAGGTTGAAGTCCAATCCCTGTTGAACGTCGTTGAACCTTTTTAAGTTTTACAGATGCAAACTCTTAGTTTGAAAAGATTCCTATATATATGTTTAAGTAATAAAGCAGTAAATTGAAACCTCAATTGTTTGTGGTAACACTCCCCACGCTTTGAACCAAAAAGGATATTATGAGACAGATACAGATTGGTTGTGCTTGTTGAGGAACTCTGGCGAAAACGAGATGGGGGTAGCACAACCATCCTCAGTCCCTGAGAGTCATTGGCCTCTCAGTAGCGTTTGATACTGTGGGGACTGGGACTGGGTGGCATTGCCCTATGCTAGTTCAGCTTCTTTCTCCAAGTCAGGTCCCAAACTGTTTTAATAGAGAGTGAGAGATCCAGCACTCAGCTCTGCCAGATGGCTTGGGAACCCCAAGAGGGAGCTTCACACTGGAGGTGGTTGACTAATTAAAAGCTAATCCCCCCATGTACAGGGCTCCCTCCTTCACCATCTTGTGTTAATATTTTTATTTTATCTGCTTTGTTATCTTATAACTGATGATTTTAAGGTTTTTGAATGTTTTTATGCTGTAAACTACTCAGAGTTCTTTGACACCAGATGGGTGGCAAATACGTTTCATAATAAATAAATAAATATTGATCAGCTGTATTTGCTAAGAGCTAAAGGGGGGGGTAGAGTTATTACAAGTGAAGCAAATTGCGGAGGCAGAAAAACATGACTACATTAAGGAAATCCAAAACCCTGGCTGAAGGAAGTCAATCAAGAAAATGAATCAATTTGTTAATTTGAAAAAAAAAGGCAATGCATGGTCAATACTTGAAGGATAAAGAAGGAAAACCCAATAAATAGAATAGAATGAATGAGCTGGGAGGGACTTTGAAGGTCTTCTAGTCCAGGTCATCTGCTCAAGCAGGAGAACCTATACTATTTCAGATAGGTGACTGTCTAGACTAGTGATGGCTAATCTTTTTGCCGTCACGTACCAAAAGCGTGGGGAGCATGGGGGGGTTTTGCACGCGCATGTGTCCACACCCATAATGCAACACCCCCCAGTTGTCCCCCATGCATGCGTGTGCAACCTCCTGCGGCCAATTTTGGTATGGAGGGATGCCGCGCATGTGCGTGCGACCCCTGCACATGCGCACACATCTCCCACATGCACTTTGCCATGCCAGAAACCCAAAAATCAGCTGACTGGCAGGAGGTGCGTGCGCATGCATGGCGGAACTGAGCTGGGCGATGGCTTGAGTGCCCACAGAGAGGCCTCCTCGTGCCACCTGTGGCACATGTGCCATAGGTTCGCCATCATGGATCTAGACTCCTCTTAAAAACATTCAGTGATGGAGCGTCCACGATTTCTGGAGGCAAGCTGTTCCACTGGTTAATTGTTCTCACTGTTAGGAAATTTCTCCTTAATTCCAGATTGCTTCTCTCTTTGATTAGTTTTCAACCATTGAGCTCCTCTTCTTTGTGGCAGCCTCTCAAGTACTGGAATATTGCTATTATGTCACCCCTAATTATTCCTTTCTTTAGACTAGCCAAACCCAAATCTTGCAGCCATTCCTCATATGTTTAAGTCTGCTTGCCTTTGATCATCTTAGTTGCTCTTATCTGAACTTTTTCCAAAGTCTCAACATCTTTTTTGTAGTATGGTGACCAAAATTGGTTGCAGTATTCCAGGTATGGTCTTACTAAGGTTTTATAAAGTGGTATTAATACGTGATCTTGATTCTATGCATCTGTTTATACAATCCAGGATTTTATTAGTTTTTTTGGCTGCTGCTACACATTGCTGGCTCATATTCAAATGATCTCCTAGTATTCCAAGGTCCCTCTCATAGTTACTGTTTTTCAGCCAGTTCATAGCTAATCTATACTTATAACTTTGATTTTTCATGCCTAAATGTAAAGCTCTGCTTTTCTCCACATTAAAATTCATTTTGTTGGATAGGGCCCATAGTTCAAGTTTCTCAAGATCTTTTTGGATCCTGAGTTTGTCTTCTGGAGTGTTGGATATTTCTGACAGTTTAGTATCATCTGCAAATTTGATGAGCTCCCCTTCTATTCCCTCCTCTAAGTCATTAATAAAGATATTGAAGAGTACTGGACCTAAGACGGAGCCTGTGGTACCCCACTATTTACTTCTCTCCATGTGGATGTAGTACCATTAAGAACTACTCGTTAAGTATGGTTTATCAGCAGGTTACTGTTAGCTCCACTTGTGGAAGCAGCAGGCAAGCACGTGCGTGAAGTTCCATTTGTGCAAGCAGAGGGTACTTGCACTCACGCACAAAACTCCACTTGCATGAGTGAGGGCACTTGCACTCAAGCTTTGTCTGCACACATAAGTGGAGCTTCGTGCACAAGTGCAAGTGCCTGCTGTTTGGTCAAATGGAGCTGTGCGTATGCATCAGCCAATCACAGGTCCCCCTCTCTTCCTGTGGTGGGATGGGCTGTCAAGCTGGAAAGGTTGGGGACCTCTGGCCTAAAGGACTCGCTTGATATCATGATATATTGAATTTATCAAACCTGAACATTCTAATTTTACAAAAAAACACCCTGCTTGGAACTGTGTATCTTGCTACTTTAATAATTCTTTGGTTCTTGGTTAGGACTTTAATTAGTAAATTTCCTCCACACTAGATGGTGAATCTAGCTATAGATGATGATGATAATGATAATAATAATAACAGCAACAACACAAACATAATAATAATAAATCCATAATAAGGGATTCCACATATGCAACTTTCTGAAAACTTGCTTACCTTTCAGATTTTCTCTTTCCCTTCCCTACCAGATTTTTACTGTATAAATCTATTCATTCTGTTCTTTTATTTATTAAAGCAACCATCATCAGTACTAATAATGAAGTGAACACCCCTTCATGGATTATTTTTAAATTAAATGGAAATTATAGACAAGTCCACTGAATGTATGTTCTGGAATTCATATAAAATAGCTAAATTGGCTAAAATATTGATGTTATGCATAATGGATTCTGTTTTTCAGTATTATTTAATTCATTTAAAATACTTATTATCTCTTTTTCTTCAGTGGAAATGAGGCTACATGTAGACAATCTTCAGTTGTTTCCTATTTAGATATTGTCTAGTGCTTCACTAGAAGCACTAGTTACTGGATAACCAGTAACTGTTAGAATGCCCTCTAGTGAGGGCTTCTCTATTAACACGCTGAGTGGGAGGGGCAGGTATGGCGGGAGCAGGGGGCCATATCATGTGGTGGGGGCACGTGCTCGCTATCTCCGAGCGATTGCGTGCCCCGGTCCCCTTAGCTCTTCCCGTTCCCCAGGCTGCTTAGAGTCTCAGCGCCCGAGTCTCCGGCTGATGTTATGTAATGCCAGGTCCGTGGTAAATAAAGCCCCCCTCATTTGTGATCTTATTCAGGAGGGGGGAACGGACCTGGCAGGTATCATGGAGACCTGGTTGGGCCATGAGGGGGGAGTTCCCCTCGTGGAGATGTGCCCATCAGGCTTCCGTGCATTTCATCAGCCGAGAGCTCAGGGCAGGGGCGGGGGGGTGGCGGTCATTCTAAAAGAAGGTCTTGATCCGAGGGAGACCACTGTACCTCAGATAGCCGGATGTGAGTCCCTTTTTGTGAAGTGGGGTCGTGGGGTGCAGATGGGTCTGTTGATCACGTACCTGGCTCCCTGCCACGTGGCAATGACCCTGCCCGAGCTCCTCAATGTTATAGCCGAGGTGGCGGCTGATACCCCCAGACTTGTGGTCATGGGGGATTTCAACCTGCCATCTATCGGTGAAACATCTGAGGTAGCTCGGGAGTTCATGGCTTCCATGACAGCCATGGACCTGACCCAAGTAATTCACGGCCCTACTCATATGGGGGGACACACTCTGGACTTAGTTTTTATCTCTGGTCAGTGGTTGAGTGGCCTTGATATAGGTGATGTAGATATTGAACCCTTGTCATGGTCTGACCACTCGCTCCTTCGACTTGACTTTCTGACCGCCATACCCCGTCGCAGGGAGGCGGAACCGACCAGGTGGTTCCGCCCCAGGCGCCTGATGGACCCTGATAGGTTCCAGATGGAGCTTGGGCCATTTCCTGAGACTCTAGCTCATGACTCGGCTGATGACCTGGTGGCTGCCTGGGATAGGGCAGCTGCCGGGGCTTTGGAGTGGGTCGTGCCTTTGCGGCCTCTGACCCGGCACCGAACTCACTTAGCTCCTTGGTTTTCCGAGGAGCTGAGGGAGATGAAGCGCCGGAAAAGACGCCTAGAGAGCGGTTGGAGGGCCAGTCGTTCCGAGTCTGACTTGACACTGGTAAGGTCTCATATTAAGACCTACCTAGTGGCGATAAAAGCGGCGAAATCTAGCTATTTTGCCGCTCTTATCGCGTCATCAGATAACCGCCCAGCCGCCCTGTTTAGGGTGACCCGCTCCCTCCTCCATCTGGGAGCGCGGGAGGACCCCTTGCAGGGCCGAGCTGAGGATTTTGTACAGTATCTGGATGATAAAATAACTCAGATTCGGGAAGACTTGGCCGCCGACTGGGTTAGTTCAGACGAGATGACTGAGGCAGGCCTTGAGAGTGTTATCTGGGAGGAGTTCGATCCTGTGGCTCCCAAGGACGTGGACAGGATCTTGGGATGACTGAACGCAACCACATGTTTATTGGACCCGTGTCCCTCCTGGTTGGTGCTGGCTTCCCGGGAGGTTACACGAGGCTGGCTCCAGGGGATTATTAACGCTTCTTTGAGCGAGGGTGTCCTGCCGGCCGCCTTGAAAGAGGCAGTGGTGAGGCCTCTCCTCAAGAAGCCATCCCTGGATCCGGCTATTTTGGCTAACTATCGTCCAGTCTCCAACCTTCGCTTTATTGCGAAGGTTGTTGAGAGTGTGGTGGCGCGACAGCTTCCCCAGTACCTGGATGAAGCTGTCTATCTGGATCCGCTCCAGTCCGGCTTCAGACCTGGGTACAGCACAGAAACGGCATTGGTTGCGTTGGTGGATGATCTCTGGAGGGCCCGGGATAGGGGTTCTTCCTCTATCCTGGTCCTATTAGACCTCTCAGCGGCTTTTGATACCATCGACCATGGTATCATGTTGTGCCCGCTGGAGTGACTGGGAGTGGGGGGCACCGTTCTGCGGTGGTTCTCCTCCTATCTCTCCGACCGGTTGCAGGGGGGCAGCGGTCGACCCCAAGGTGCTTTGTTTGTGGGGTGCCGCAAGGGTCAGTCCTCTCGCCCCTCCTGTTCAACATTTATGTGAAGCCGCTGGGTGAGATCATCCGTGGTTTTGGGGTGGAGTTCCATCAGTACGCTGATGATACTCAGCTGTACATTTCTACCCCAGACCATCCCAATGATGCCTTGGAAGTGATGTCTCAGTGCCTGGAGGCCGTGCGGGTCTGGATGGGGAGAAACAGGCTTCGACTCAACCCTTCCAAGACCGAGTGGCTGTGGCTGCTGGCGTCCCGGTATAGCCAGCTGATGCCATTGCTGATTATTGGGGGCGAATCATTGGCCCCCACGGAGAGGGCCCGCAACTTGGGTGTCCTCCTGGATGCGCGGCTGTCTTTAGAAGGGCATATGACAGCCGTGGCCAGGGGGGCTTTTTGTCAGGTTCGCCTGATACGCCAGTTGCGCCTCTTTCTGGACCGGGACTCCCTACGCACGGTCACTCAAGCACTCGTCACTTTTCGTCTGGACTATTGTAACGCTCTCTACATGGGGCTCCCCTTGGGGTACACCCGGAGGCTCCAACTGGTGCAGAATGCGGCTGCACGGGGGATTATGGGAGCGACGGGGCGCTCCCATGTGACTCCTCTCCTGCGCGAGCTGCATTGGCTTCCGGTGGACTTCCGGGTGCGCTTCAAGGTGTTAGTGATCACCTTTAAAGCGCTCCATGGCTTAGGGCCAGGGTACTTACGGGACCGCCTTCTGCCACCAATAGCCTCCCACCGGCCGGTTCGCTCCCACAGAGAGGGCCTCCTCAGGGTGCCGTCGGCCAGACAATGCCGGCTGACGACCCCCAGGAGGAGAGCCTTCTCTGTGGTGGCACCTACCCTATGGAACAATCTACCCCCAGAGATACAAGTGATCTCTGACCTCCGGATTTTTCGTCGGGCCCTAAAAACTTATTTTTTTCAGCTAGCCGGTCTGTCCTGATTTTAGGGTTAGTTTTAAAATTTTAATATTTATTTTAATTGACAAGTTTTAAATTATGGGCCAAATTTATAAATTATTTTAACTTTATTTTTTAACTGTGATGTTTGTATAGATGTATTTTATCTGGCTGTTCACCGCCCTGAGTCCGAAAGGAGAAGGGCGGTATAGAAATTCGAATAAATGAAATGAAATGAAATGAAATGAACCATGTCATTAACTATATGAGGTTTGTACCATCAGCACGGTAGATGGGAGGGGCAGATATGGCGGGAGCAGGGGACCATATCATGTGTTGGGGGCTCGCACTCGCTGTTTGAGAGCAATTGCTTGCCCCGGTCCCCATGGCTCCTCTTGGAGACTAGGTGGCTTAGATACTCAGGATCTGGGCCTTCGGCTGATGTTATGCAATGCCAGGTCCGTGGTTAATAAGGCCCCCCTCATTCACGATCTTATACAAGAGGGAGGAGCGGACCTGGCGGGTATTACGGAGACCTGGTTGGGCCCGGAGGGTGGCGTCCCTCTGGTTGAAATGTGCCCACCAGGCTTCAGAGCATTCCATCAGCCGAGGGCCCAGGGGAGGGGCGGGGGGTGGCGGTTATTATTAACGAGGATCTGGATCCGAGGGAGACCACTGTGCCTCAGATAGCCGGATGTGAGTCCCTCCTTGTGAGGTGGGGCCGTGGGGTTCAGATGGGCTTGTTGCTTACGTACCTGGCTCCCTGCCGCGTGGCAACAGCCCTTCCTGAGCTACTCGACGTGATAGCCACGGTGGCAGTAGATACACCCAGGCTTTTAGTCATGGGTGATTTCAACTTGCCATCTGTCGGTGAAACGTCTGAGGTGGCTCGGGAGTTCATGGCTTCCATGACGGCCATGGACCTGACCCAGTTAGTTCATGGCCCTACTCACAGGGGAGGTCACACTCTGGATCTGATTTTTGTCTCTGGCCAGTGGTTGAGTGGTCTTGTTATAGGGGATATAGACATGGAACCCTTGTCATGGACTGACCACTCACTCCTTCGCCTAGATCTTCGAACCGCGACCCCTCGCCGCAGGGAGGCGGACCCAATTAGATGGATCCGCCCCAGGCGCCTGATGGATCCTGATAGGTTCCAGACGGAGCTTGGGCCATTTCCTGAGGATCTAGCACATGACTCGGCCGAGGACCTGGTAGCCGCCTGGGATCGGGCGGCTGGTGGGGCCTTGGACCGAGTTGTGCCTTTGCGGCCTCTGACCCGATGCTGATCCCGGGTGGCTCCTTGGTTTACTGAGGAGCTGAGGGAAATGAAGCGCCGGAAAAGACGCCTGGAGAGCGGTTGGAGGGCCAGTCTCGCTGAATCTGATCGAACACTGGTAAGGTCGCATATTAAGGCCTACCTAGTGGCGATAAAGACGGCAAAGTCTAACTACTTTTCCGCCTCTATTGCGTCATCAGGGAATCGTCCGGCCGCCCTGTTTAGGGTGACCCGCGCCCTGCTCCATCTGGGAGTGCGGGAGGATCCCTTAGAAGGCAGGGCGGAGGATTTCGGACAATACCTGTATGACAAAATCGCTCAGATCCGGGGGGATTTGGACTCTGACTGGGTAGATCAGGGCAGGGTGACGAGGAACAGTCTTGAGAATGTTATCTGGAAGGAGTTTGATGCTGTGACTCCCGATGATGTGGACAGGATTTTGGGGAGACTTAGTGCGGCCACATGTTTACTGGACCCGTGTCCCTCCTGGTTGGTACTGGCTTCCCGGGAGGTTACACGAGGCTGGCTCCAGGGCGTTATTAATGCTTCCTTGAGTGAGGGTCACTTCCCCGCTGCCCTGAAAGAGGCGGTGGTGAGGCCTCTCCTCAAGAAGCCGTCCCTGGACCCAGCAATATTGGCTAACTATCGTCCTGTCTCCAACCTTCGCTTCATTGCGAAGGTTGTTGAGAGTGTGGTCGCACAACAGTTTCCACAATTCCTGGAGGAAACATCCTATCTGGATCCGTTCCAGTCAGGTTTCAGGTCTGGGCACAGCACGGAAACGGCATTGGTCGCGCTGGTTGATGATCTCTGGAGGGCTCGGGACAGGGGTTATTCCTCTGTTCTGGTCCTATTAGATCTCTCAGCGGCTTTTGATACCATCGACCATGGTATCATGCTGCACCGGCTGGAAGAGTTGGGGGTGGGAGGCACCGTGTTACGGTGGTTCTCCTCCTTTCTGTCCGACCGGTCGCAGTTTGTGTTGGCAGGGGGGCAGAGGTCGACCTCGAGGCCTCTCATTTGTGGAGTGCCGCAGGGATCGGTCCTCTCGCCCCTTCTGTTCAACATTTATGTGAAGCCGCTGGGCGAGATCATCCGTGGCTTTGGGGTGAGATACCACCAGTACGCTGATGACACCCAGCTGTACATCTCCACCCCAGGCCACCCCAACGATGCCCTTGAAGTGATGTCCCAGTGCCTGGAGGCTGTGCGGATCTGGATGGGGAGGAACAGGCTCAGGCTCAACCCTTCCAAGACTGAGTGGCTGTGGCTCCCGGCATCCCGATATAGTCAGTTGACTCCATCACTGACTATTGGGGGCGAGTCTTTGGCCCCCACTGAAAGTGCTCGCAATCTGGGAGTCCTCCTGGATAGGCAGCTGTCTTTGGAGGAACATCTGACGGCTGTTACCAGGGGGACCTTTTATCAGGTTCGCCTGATTCGCCAGTTGCGGCCCTTTCTTGATCGGGATTCCCTGTGCACAGTCACTCATGCCCTCGTCACCTCTCGCCTTGACTACTGTAACGCTCTCTACATGGGGCTCCCCTTGAAGAGCACCCGGAGGCTCCAGCTGGTCCAGAATGCAGCAGCGCGGGTAGTGATGGGAGCAACATGGCGCTCCCATGTAACACCACTCCTGCGCGAGCTGCACTGGCTCCCGGTGGTCTTCCGGGTGCGCTTCAAGGTGTTGGTTATCACCTTTAAAGCGCTCCATGGCATAGGGCCTAGCTATCTCCGAGACCGCCTGCTGCTACCGATGACCTCCCATCGACCCGTGCGCTCCCACAGAGAGGGCCTCCTCAGGGTGCCATCAGCCAAACAATGTAGGCTGGTGGCCCCCAGGGGGAGGGCTTTCTCTGTGGGGGCTCCCACCCTCTGGAATCAGTTGCCCCCGGAGATAAGAAGAATCCAGGACCTCAATGCCTTCCGTCGTTCCCTGAAAACCTATCTTTTTCAGCAAGCCGGGTTGGCTTAAGAAGAAATTTTAAAATTTTTAAATCCTTTTAATTAGTCTGCGATTTTTAATTTTTTGGGCCAAATTTTATATATATTTTTAAATGTTTTAATATTTGTATTCTATGTTTTTTATCTTGGCTGTACACCGCCCTGAGTCCTCAGGGAGAAGGGCGGTATATAAATTCGAAATTAAATTAAATTAAATTAAATATTGACCTCATTAGATGCAGGATGTAAGTTATAATTAGGATAGGATAGGATAGGATAGGATAGGATAGGATAGGATAGGATAGGATAGGATAGGATAGGATAGGATAGGATAGGATAGGATAGGAGCCTGGATAGCTCTGCAGACTAAAGCACTGTAATTTAACACCAGCTGTCTGCAAGGTTGACTCAGCCTTCCATCCTTTCTAAGGTAGGTAAATTGTAGGCAATAAACTGACTTTGTATAAAATATATAAAAGTATGAAGGCTATTGCTTAACGCACTGTAAGCCGCCCTGAGTCTCCGGAGAAGGGCGGCATATAAATCAAATTTAAAAAAAAAATAGAATAGAATAGGTCTGTAGTTTCCTGGATCTGTTTATTTTCCTTTTTTAAAGATGGGAACCACATCAGCTTTTTTCCAGTCCTCTGGTAGTTCCCCAGAGCTCCAATACTTTTTAAAGATATGATACAATGGTTCTGAGATGATATCTGCCAGCTCTTTCAGAACTCTGGGACATAATCCATCAGGTCCCGGTGATTTATATTAATCAAGGTCAGACAGGTGTTTTCTTGCCATTTTCTTGCTTATTTTCATTTTTATTTCTAATCTGTCTTTTACAGTTAGGTTTTTGGTAGGTTGGGCAATAGTTTCTTTTTGCGTGAATACTGATGCAAAGAAGCAGTTAAACAACTCTGCTTTTTCTCTACTGCCTGTTATTTCCTTGCTATCTTTTCTCTTTCATGGACCTACTGTTTCCTTGACTTTTTTCTTGTTATTTATATTTGAAAGAAACTTTTAAAATTATATTTGACTTTTATTGCAAGTCTTTGTTCATTCTGAGTCTTTGTTTTCCTGACTTCATCTTTGTAAATTCGGCCTATATACTGATATTCTGCCTTAGTTATATGTCCCTCTTTCCATTTTTTTTTTGTACTTATCCTTTTTGTCTTTCAGTTTATCAGAAAGATCTTTATGCAACCATGCTAATTTCTGCTTGGATTGTTTTGTAGGATAATTGTTTTGTAGGAGGGCCCCCCTCCCCAGATTAAAATATTCTTTATTGTTAATATTAAAAAGAGGCAGAATATTTCCCCCAAAGGAGAAATGGAGAAAAGTCTTAACAAGGGCAGTCCCAGTCTTCCTGCAATAGGAAAACAGCCTCAAGCAGAAACATGAAGAGGCCAGTTTTTAGGAGATTATGTATCCATTCAGAAAGATTGGACCACTCTATTCATAAGCAAAGAGCAAACAGAGAATCCAGATAAGCAACACATAGGCAAGCCAAAGTTGACAAGATCAGCTCAGACAAACACCTAGGATTTGCATTGTAGACCATTACATGACCATTACATGACCCTATAGGAATCTGGCAACAACCATTAGAATATTAAAGGACATGTTCTTGTACAGGAACAGGCATCACACATATGAGGTCCCAAATAATGTATAAAAGCCCACCTATATCAAGTCCATTTTGTCAGCCACCCCAGAAACATGCTGCTGTCACTGAAGTTTCTGGCTATTAAATAAACAGAGACCTACTTTCCAAAATGTTGCCTGCCTCCATTTTATTTTCAGTGCCTTTCTCCCTGCTTGGAACTGGACCGGATTTTTCTTCCAACAGTTTATAATACAAGCTGCTTTGCATGCAGAAAGCCTGGATTCAATTCACAGAATCATAGAAATGACTTTACATGTCATCTACTCTAATTCTCTGTTAAATTCAGAATCCAGGCATTCAGTCTTTGTTTGAAGATCTTTAGTGAAGGAGAACTCCTTTTACTTCAGGAAGCAGCCTATTTCACTGATGGATTGCTTCTACTGCAAGGAAATTCTGATATCTATTTTGAAACTTCGTCCTTGTGTTTTTTAAATCCATCTTTGTTCTGTTTTTTCTCTCTAAGGCAATAGAAAGTAAGCCTTTTCTTGAAGTCATCTTTTCATCAAAGTGAATATACCTGGATCCTTTATCTACTCCTTAAATCCTAACTGATGAGGACTAATTAGTCCGAAATAGATCTATATTAGTCTCCCAAATGGCAGCAAACTGCTTGCTTACTGTCTGATAAAGCTTAGAAGTAGTGGATGTGATTTCACTGAGCTATGGCTGCATTTTGAAAATCTTGGTTTATGTAGGAAAATACCTGGCTGAGGAGAAATACACACACACACACACACACACACACACACACACACACTAATTAATTGATTGGTGAGCTGATTTTATAGTACAGCTGTTATGAAAATATGCATTTCAGATGTCTAAGAAATGACGTTGCTCCATATTAATCACAATATGTAAAAGGTGGTGAGAACAATTCATTCACTATATATACAGGCTAATTAACAAGTTGTTGCTTAATTGCAGTCAGATCCAGTTGATCAACCTTTTATCAATGTGTTGTGCTGTCCTTGTGTAGAAATAGTCTAATTGCCATATTCTACTTTTTTTTTTAACCACACTAACTGATTGGAAGGTAGCTGTGATTTTACGGAGGCTTATATAATATCTTGCTGGCTAAAATATTGGCTAAAATTAACTCCTGGAATTGTTCTTTCACCCAGTTAATACTATCCAATGTATTTACCATATTTTTTGGAGTATAAGATGCACCGTACTATAAGACGCACCTACCTTTTTTGGTGAGGAAAACAAGAAAAAGAAATCTGCCTCTGCCTCCCAGCAATTTTGCCTCATTGCAGCAAACAGCAAACAGCCTGCTTTACTTTCATTTTCATTTTCAACATAGCTTGATTAGCACAAGAAAATAAAATCTGCTCCAAGAATTTACCTCCTTGCAGCAAGCAGCAGAAGCCTGCGCAAAACATCTGAGAGCAAAACAGCTGAGGGTCAGGAGGCTGATCCAATCAACTTGTGCTAATTAGGCTGTGATGAAACTGAAATGAGCTGTTTCTTCTTGCTGCTTGCTACAAGGAGGTAACTGCTGGAAGGCAGAGACCAAAATGTGTGGGCCAGTGGGTGGGCGGGCTACATTCGATGTATAAGACACATCTAAATTTCCCCCCTTTTAGGGGGGAAAAAGATGCCTCTTATACTCTGAAAAATACGGTACTTCCTCTTGAAAGACAAATGTAGCCTGGACCTCAATCATAATCGCTTTCAGCACATTTTATCTCCAGGCTACCCTTGAGATAAAACTATGAGTCATTGATCTGGATATTTGGAAATATGTTTTTAGCTAATGATTTAAAAAATATTATTTCTATTACATATACAAAAAAAACCATTTTTATTAGCCATATTTAACAATTTGCCATCAGTGGTTTTACAGGATAGGTTTAATAATATATTCTTGTCCAATGATGGTAATAAAGACAATTTTGTTATACTTTTGTGCAGACCATGGCACTGAATTATTAGTGTCACTATTGAGCCCTCTCCTAAATGCTAAGCTGATAAGGAAAAATCTCTACTTTTCTTAGGAAGGAAACTTACAGAAATATCCATGAGGATTGCCAAAGTTTGTTCAATCACAATTACAATTAATATTGGCAATGCCTGCTGGTTGATTTATTTCTTCAGTGGAAAGAAATATTAGTAACTCAGATTTGAACTCTCTGTGTTTGTTTGTTTGATTGTTTGCTTGCAGACATTTCATTATCTGACTAGGTAATGTTAAAAAAATATCCTTCTGGGTTCAGCTCCAAGTGGGGAAAAAGACACTGGAAACATGAAGACTGCTTGGAAAGATGGTTTAATGGTGGACAGTGAAGTGGTTCGGGAATAACGAGAGGCACAACCAAGCAAGTGACAACAGCTCTTTAATTTACAGTGAGACTTCAGCAAAAACTCAGAGGCTGCAGCCCTCCTTATATACAATCCTGGAGGGACTGTCAGCCAATCAGAAACGTAGGCAGGTTTGAAACTCCCGCTCAAAAGTATCAATACATAACACCCCTCCCTTCCCAGAAGGCACTGTCATTCAAAAATTTACATAAGTACACACAAAATCTCGCAGGTGCCCAGGGCGAGTTCTCGTCCTAGTTGACCTGCGCAGTTCAGTGTTTGGTGGGGCGTCGAGCTGGTCGGAGGGACTTTCTGTCTCTCCCGGCTCCGCCAATGGAACCTCCTGGATTTTATCCGGGGCGTGGTTATCCCCGGTTGGGAGTGGCGACTCGCTGGGGAGGCGCTGGAACCAGGGCTTGTCAGCTAAGTTTTCTCGCGAACCCGGGCTTGAGTTAGCTGTTTTGGGAAGGTTGTTATAGTTAGGCTCGGATATATCTAAATTTATGTTTGCTTCGCCGACTACCCTTTTTCTCAGCTGGTCTATGTGGCGCTTCCAGAGTCTGTCTACCCCAACGTCTACCGTATAAGATTTCGGGCCCGTTATGCCCACTATGGTTCCTGCAACCCATAGAGGTCCGCTGGCATAGTTGCGAGCGAACACCGGGGACCCAACCTGAAACTGTCTTAGTCCGGAGGTCTCTCCCTTGAAATTTTTGTGCGAATAGTTGGGGTGAAGCCTATCTAACACGCACCGGAGCTTCCTGCCCATGAGGAGCTCTGCTGGGCTTCTCCCTGTGGCTGTGCATGGTGTGGCATGCTGGACAGCTAAGAATTGATCTATCCTGGCCTGCCAGTCCCCGTTATCTAGTCTGGATAGGGCCTCTTTGGCCGTTCTTACAAAACGTTCGGCCAATCCGTTAGAAGCTGGGTGGAACGGGGCCGATAGGGCATGGCGGATGCCCAGTCCGGCCAAGTATCCCTCGAACAGGGTTGCTGTGAACTGAGGGCCGTTGTCAGATACTAGGGTATCCGGTAGGCCATGTGTGGCAAACAGCTTGCGAAGGGCTTTAATAACAGCCTCGGCTGTGGTAGAGGGCATTAGAATGATTTCAAGCCATTTCGAAAAGGCATCTACTACAATTAAAAACGTTTGCCCATGGAAGGGGCCAGCAAAATCAATATGGATCCTCCCCCATGGCCCTTTTGGTTTCTCCCACTCTCGGATGGGCGCTACCGGGGGATCGGGGCGAGACTCCTGGCAGGGTCTGCACTTCCCCACCCACTCAGAGATAACTTGGTCCATGTTGGGCCACCATACGTAACTGCGGGCTAAACTTTTCATTCTGACAATGCCCGGATGCCCTTCGTGCAACAATTCTAAGACCCTCGTTCGTAGTTTTGTTGGCACTACCACCCGATCACCCCACAACAAACAACCACCTTGTGTAAACAGTTCGTTTCATTTGTTTACAAAACCTTGATAGTCCCCCCCGTCCACCTTGACCGGCCACCCTTTTAGCACCCACCCCATCACAGTACGAATGATCGGGTCCCTGGCTGAGGCTTTAGCCACTTCGGCAGAGGAAATAGGTCCCAAAGTTAATGTGTCCAGTAGAAAGACGGAGGCCTCAGGTGTTGGATTGGTCAGTAAGTCAGGTAGGGGACAGCGGCTGAGGGCATCCGCGTGACCCAGGGTCCGTCCAGGTCGATGTACAAGCTGGTATGAATAGGCCGAAAGAAAAATAGCCCATCTAGTCAAGCGTGGGGACAGAGCAGCGGGGGTGGGCCTGTCACCTGCCAAAAGTCCTAGCAAGGGCCGGTGATCAGTCACAAGTTCGAATTGCCGGCCAAAGAGATATTCGTGGAACTTTTTAACCCCCGCAATTGCAGCCAGAGCCTCTCTGTCCAATTGGCTATAGTTTTCGCTCTGCGCTTGACAGGGTGCGAGAGTAAAACGCAATGGGCGCCTCTAGGCCGTTCGGAAGTCTATGGCCCAGGATGGCACCAACTCCTATGGGGGAGGCATCACAAACCAATACAAGCGGTAGCGCTGCGTTGTATTGGATTAGGAAACTGTCTTCTGATAGAAGTCTCTTAACTGCCTCAAAAGCGGCTGCTTGTGGTTTCCCCCAGACCCATGGTACATTCTTCCCCAATAGTTTGTGTAGGGGATCTGCGACAGTAGCTTTGTCTTTCAGGAACATTGAGTAAAAATTGAGCAGTCCAAGGAAGGCTTGGAGCTCAGCTTTGGTCTTGGGGGCAGGTGCGCTCTTAATTGCTCTCACCTTGCTTTCGGTAGGGTGGATGCCTGTGCCGTCCACCCTGTACCCCAAAAATTCAACGGAGGGGACAGCGATCATACATTTATTTTTCTTTAACCTTAGTCCCGCTTCCCTAAATCTAGAAAGGACGTTCCTTACTCTGTCCCCTAACTGACGTTCGTCCTGAGCGCTGACTAGAACGTCATCAAAATAGGGCACCACTCCGGGAAGCCCTTGCAGAAGGCGCTCCATGGTGCTTTGAAACAGGCCGGGTGCGACGCTCACCCCAAACTGGAGCCTGGTGCATTTGAATGCACCCCTATGAGTAACAATCGTTTGTGCCTCTGCCGTGGCATCATCAACTGGTAATTGTTGATAGGCCTGAGCCAGGTCTAATTTGGCAAAAAATTTTCCGGGCCCCAGGGAGTGTAGTAGATGATGCACGATCGGCACCGGATAGGCGCTCGGCTGCAAAGCCTTGTTGATCGTGCACTTGTAGTCGGCGCAGATTCTAATTGAGCCGTCAGACTTTACTGGGGTCACTATAGGGGTTTCCCACTTAGCATGGTCAACGGGAACCAACACCCCTTGTTTAATCAGTTTGTCCAGTTCCGCATCGATCTTTGGTTTCAATGCGAAAGGCACCCGTCTGGCCTTGAGTCTTATTTGGGCTACGTTGGGGTCTAAATTAAGGGAGATAGGGGTCCCCACATACTTGCCCAACGTGTCCCCGAAAACGTCCTGGAACTCGGTCAGGAGACTGTCTTTTAACGATGACTTGAGCATCTGGTGGACGCCGGTGAAGCCCATGCCGAGGGCTCGGAACCACCCCATGCCGAGAAGGCTGGGAAGCTGCTTCGTGACGATGGTCAGTGGCAGGTCTCTTTCGTAGTCTCCGTAGGTGACTCGGAACGTGCCCACGCCTTCGAGGGGGACTCGGTTCCCCTGGTAGTCTAGGATGCGCAGTCTCTGTTTGGAGAGCTGGTCCTTCTGGAACGACGGCAGGAGGGTCTTTAGGGTCGCCCAAGACATTATGGAGAGAGCCGATCCGGTGTCGATCTCCATTGAGCATGGCTTGCCGTTGATTTCGACCACCGTGCTGACTTTGTCCTCGATTTCCGCGCTGGCCTGGTCTATGTGAATGCTGCGGCCATCTCGAGGTTCAAATTCGCGCCGTTTTTTTGCGCCGCCTTCTCTCGTTGGTTGTTTCTGGTGCGTTGATTCTGGTTGGCTGCGGCGCTCATGTGGTTGGTGTTTTCTGGGCAGAATGGCTCTACAGACTCGCGCCAAGTGCCCTTTTTTCTCGCAACGCCTGCAAATAGCCTCCCTATATTTGCAGGACAGTCTGTCATGGTGCCCTCCACAGCTGGGACAGCTTCGCCGGGGGCTGCCAGTGTCCTTTCTCTGGTGCTCCGTTCGGAAGACGTCTTCATCCGACTCGGACTCCGAGCTGGATCCGGCGTCTTCTCTGTGCACCGGGGCAGACTTGGGGTTGTCTTTGCTGGTCAGCGGACGCTGCAGCGTTTCTGCGGCTTTTGTGGAGGCTTCATGAGCCCTGGCCTCGTCTAGGGCTCCAGCAAGCGTTAAATCAGGCTTGGCGAGCAGGCGCCGTTGTAGCCTAATGTCCCGGACACCACAGATGTGTTGCTCAAGCAACGCATCGTCCAAGTCTCTATAGTCGCAATGGGTTGCGGCTTTTCTCAGGCTGGCCATGTATGCGCTGACCGGTTCTCCCTCTCGCTGTACGCGCTGTCTGAGTTGGTATCGTTGCACGAACCTGGAGGGCACGGGAGCGTAGTGAGCCCGGAGCGTGGCCATCAGGGTGTCCCAGGAAACGGTCTGGACCGGCGTTGGCTCGCACAGTGACTCTGCCATCTCGAACACGTCCGGTCCGCAGTGGCTTAGGAAGAGGGCCCTCTTCCGATTAGCGGAGAGCCCTTGCATGTCGCTGGCTTCGAGCGAGCATTCGAACCTCGTCAGGTACGAGACCCATTTTTCGCGGGTCAGATCAAAAGGCTTGGGCGGAACGTAGGCAGACATGTTCGGTATGCCTCCTGTAGTTCGCCTCGTCGCCTAGCTGAAGCTCGTGGTCTCACTGGTTCGCTTTGTTGTGACCTCGATCCCACCTTCGTCGCCAATGAAGTGGTTCGGGAATAACGAGAGGCACAACCAAGCAAGTGACAACAGCTCTTTAATTTACAGTGAGACTTCAGCAAAAACTCAGAGGCTGCAGCCCTCCTTATATACAATCCTGGAGGGACTGTCAGCCAATCAGAAACGTAGGCAGGTTTGAAACTCCCGCTCAAAAGTATCAATACATAACAGACAGGATCACATGGTTTGAGTTCCTGAACAGAAAAGGGCAGAGATGCTACAAGTCCCTCGGTTTTATCCCCACTCTGGGCTCTGAACTTCCTGGGGCACAGGAAGAGCATCCTGATTGGTTGTCAGACTCCCAGGGGGTGGGGGTCTTAGCTAGCCTTGCTGGCTGATGTAATCTTCCCAGGTGTCATGTGGTGAGTTCTGTTGCTAGATGGGTCCTATTGTGTTGCAGATGATGGTCCATTGACAAAGGGGGAATTGGGTTTCTGCTTCTCTGAGTTTCTACTTCTCTTTTAGGGAAAATATTCTGCCTTTTTAGTATAACCTAAAATATTTCATTTTTCTAGGAGAGGGGTGAATGCTAACTTCCTACAGTAACATCATTAATTCACTGATTATGGTACCTAGTTGTGTAATGAAACATCTGCAAGAAAAAAATCAAGCTTGGTTATTTATTTCTGCCTGAATAGCCTGTAATTCTGTTAATCTCTTGATTATTTCTTCATACAGTTTTATCTGACTATATATTAATGCTTTAGATATTTTAATCTTTGACTGTAAATAAATTTCAACTAAAAATTATCAGAGATGTAGGGATTAAAGATTAATCATTTGTTGTTGAAGCTGGAATCATGAAATTAGGATTGTTCATATGTTCATCTAGAAACAGAAAGTTCCTTTTATGTATATGAAGCTTAGCTTTCTATAAACGTAAAACCAATCATTTTTATAGGTTACTTTGAAGGGACTTTGCTATTACAAATAAGTAAAATTTTAATGCTGTATGAGAGTGGGTTTGCTGAGCATAACTTGGGAGTCTGGAGTCAGGCTAAAGTCAGCATTAAGTTTCTGATTTCAGGTTTATGGCAATCCCCTCCCCTCCCCGATAAAGTTTCTGTACTAACTGCCTTATGATTTGAAACAGAGAAGTTATTTTCCAAATATTGTATAAACAAATACATGGAGTGTATTTTATTTCAGCTACGAACACAGTTTGTCATTATTGGCTTCTATCTTGGGCACAATTCCTTTACTATTCAACAACTTGGCAGATTTTGACAAGATGGCAGTGTTTTAGAAGAAAATTATGACCAATTTGAAAATTAATGATATTTAACACTGAATCATGAGGGAACAAGATTCATTAAAATTCTCACTTAAAAATTGTCATGACTCTTTTTCCATTGTATTTGACATTGCCTGAGAGATGGTTATATATTATGTTTATTTTTAGGACTTATTGTTCTCTTTAAATTGAGTCTGCAGTGTGGGGAGAAAAGTAATAATATTTAGAGAGAGAACTTAATTTAAGAGAGTGAGATATTTCACTTTCTCTTCTTAAACTTAAATTTCCATCTCAAGTAGCACCATATAAAAAAGCAGAAGATATTTTGCCTTTCAAACATGAATCAAACCCTACCCAAGAATTGATAATTGCTTTGAGGGAATGCATTTTTTAAAGGAAAAAATAAAAAGCAAATAAAAGTAAAAACCTTTTATTTACTAACATTTGGACCAAAACTAGATTGTCACTAGTTCTAGTTTTTAATCATAACTTTAAAGTTCTGAAACAATACTTTAATGTGATTTCAGAGCAGAGGGTTGTCTAAATAGATTGACCTATTCTTCTTCTTGCAGAATGTTCTAAAAAAACCAGACTATTTATGTTGGAATGAGTCTGAACACACCATCGTGAAATGGTTAGGGGTAGGGTTCAAAGCAAAATGGTTTAGGGGTTAATTTCATTAACTGCCACCTTTGAAATTTATTGACCCAACTAACAGAATAATGCTGGGTGTTTTTTTCTGCTTCCTACAATTTAAGGGAAATTATACATTTTTTGATCATTGTATTTTATATTTGACAGAAAATGGTATTAGGTTTGTGCTGTTTCTGCAGCTGCTTTAAAGTGATAGTTGTGGAGTATTACCTGGGGAACTTCTAAACAGATGTTAGCTAATGTGTTAAACTAAAGACTATTGCCATGCTTCAGTTAGATTCATAAAATGACATCTGCTTTTTCTGTTACACTGAATAGGCATCTTGGATTTGGAAGCTCTACTTTTGTTTTACTGTATGATGCCAGTACCTTTGTTTTATTCATGCATTGTTGGATTATTTTTGTGTGATTATACTGGGAAACAAAATGGAATATAAATGTTATTAGTTGATGAAACATACATAATTCTATATGTTTATATAGATTATTTGGATTCCATGTGATTTTTTTAATACTATAATTTGTAAGATGCCCAGAGTCATTTTGTAGGGGAGATACAGTATGTGGCATAGAAATGTAATCAATCAATCAGTTAATAAAGTGACTACTGTATCAGAAACATGGATAATGAACACAGAATTGCACTGAAACTCGTCCTCTTTTCCTCATGCTGGTGATATCATGACACAAATGCAAAAGAAATAGTGGGAGGAAATATAGGGTTTCTAGCTTTCAAGAAAGTCATGGTTGTTTTGATTACTTTGTAAGGCCCTTCGGGATAATATGTTGCTCCTTATACCAGGGGTGAAATGTAAAATTTGTTACTATCGGTTCTGTGGGCGTGGCTTGGTGGTGGTGGGTAATGTGACTGGGTGGGCGTGGCCAACTTTTTTTAAAAAAAAAACTTTTCAAAGCATTTTTTCTAATGCTTTGAAAAGCCTCTGCCGATCAGGCAACTCAACTGGGATTGTCAGAGAGGCTTTTTAAAAAATGCCTCTCTGCTGATCAGGCAACTTAGCTGGGATCGTCAGATAGGCTTTTTAAAAAATGCCTCTCTGATGATCACGCAGCTCAGCTGGGATCATCAGAGACTTTTCAAAGCATTTTTTTTACCACCTTTTCGGCCAAGAGGTTGCAGAAAAAAATACTTTGAAAAGCCTCTGACGATCCCAGCTGAGCCGCATGATCATCAGAGGCTTTTTTTTTTACTTTTAAAAGCATTTTTTCGTCGGAAGAGGTTGTAGAAAAAATGCTTTTAAAAGTAAAAAAAAAAGCCTCTGATGATCACGCGGCTCAGCTGGGCTTGGTGGGGGGCGCAGGGATTTTTGCTACTGGTTCTCCGAACCACCCGCCGCCATTGCTACCGGATCAGGTGATCCGGTTCGAACCGGGAGCATTTCACCCCTGTCCTATACTTCTTATAACCCATATAAAGTTACTGAGAGACAAGCTTCTGAAATATTCTGATCTTCTAGAATTCATTTCTATATAGCCACTTTTTAAACTGATATCAAGAAAGCCTTGGAAATCTGGAAAAGTTCTCTGAGTATTATAATAAAAACAGGAAGCACAGTGTAGATAAAATGAGTTCAATCTATGTAGCAAACTACAGACAAAGCTATTTGAGATTCTAGGGATAACTTTTTCTTTGTATTATCTCTGAATAATCAAGTTTTGAGATTTAAGGCATTGCTTTTGGGAGGTCAGGTGGCTGCTATAGTTAGAGTTGCTTTTCTATAGCAAAAGAAGCAGGTTCTTTCTAATTGAAATAGTTTCTCAATTTACTCAATTACCATTTTGTTTAGCCTATTTTAATATGGAACTTCCCTTGGAACATTTGAAAAGTGATATTCAGACTAGTATGCAGTTAGAAATCATGCCTACCAGTACCAAATTAATTAGAATAGCTTTTATCTGGTGTCTATGCCTAGTTCAAATGCTATCTAGATTTGTAAATTATGAAATAATTTGGGGCACCTAAAATATTGTCTCTTATATGAGGCATCTTAAGTTTACATGTTTCACTAGGAAATGTTTAGGTACTGGGATTTGTGACCTAGAAGGTTTTCTACAGATGTTCTCTATAAAAACATATTTGTATTCAAACTTCTTTCTGAGGTGAAATTATGATGGCACCATGAACTGAAGATGCTACTGAAGTGCTCCAGGAGCATTCAAAAATATAATGCCATAAATATAGAACAACTTTCTTACTGGCAAGATTTAATGTCATAATACTAGAGGGACATTTTAATAATTTTACATTAGTTCAATAACTTTTGACAAAACCTAATGATGTTATATTCTTACAACATACACTGCTCTATTATAACTTTGATAAAAATTCTAAGAGAATCTTTTCTCTTGCTTTGTGAGACTCAGTTGATTGGCTTCTAGGCATTGGGATGCCAATTCTGACCTTATTGGGGGTGACTAAGTTTCCAAATATTGCAGTGAACATTACTACGGATTGCAGCTTAATGCTGATGCCATTGGGTATGTGTAAGGGTAGAAGGATTTGATTGAAAAAGACAGTGTGAAACAATGTTCCATTTTCTCCCGGTTTATTCAACCCAGTTATAAAACATAAAAACTACTTTTATTTTCTCAGCAGCAAGCTTTGCAAATACAAGTGACTATTCTTAAATTCTCACCACAGGCACTTCAGACATATAGACTTAAAAGTCCAAGTGAGGACCTTTTTTTCTGATCTCAAATCTGTACACTCTATGCCGGTGCCTATAAAAATTATAATCTAAGCTTAACATAGTATCTGAAAGAAATATATTTCTAGCCCATCTATTCTGTCTACTTCTGGAATTAAAGAACTTACGGGTATTAAGGTCAAAATTTATCTCTGCTTTGCTTAAATAAGTTGACAGTTGAGTTTGATGATCTTTTGACAAGTAAAACCTTTGATCTTGTCATATCTGTTACTTGGAGCAGAAATGAAATTTCTTAGGGTTGAGTAGATAAGGGTCCTCCACCTTCAGCACAGATTGGGCCAGCCACCTTTCCTAGACTATGCCCTTGAATGCTTCATGGACTTGAGAGCACTTACAAACTAAAGCGTCTTCAGAAATGCAAACAGTATCTAATGTATTTTTGGATCCCTGTTCAGGTATTTTTTAGATTGAAACAGTTCATCTTCAACAGCCACTAGAGCTACCTAAGTCCACATTAACCTATTCAGCTGTCAGTCATTACCCCTATTTCCAAGCTGCTGCTTTCTGGAATCTTTCTGGGTGTTCTTAAGAGTACCTTTTTTCAATACATTTTCTCTTTCTCCCATGAGTATCACGTTCTCCTTCTGTGACATTGAGAACTACGTTTATCAAAAATATTTGGGAAGATTTGGGTGGCTGTTTTCAGGTGGCATTTCTGTTTTTAGAAGTGTATGTGTGTGAGAGAGAGATAGATAGATATCATGTTTATCACATTACAATTTGAATTGTTCATTGTTTTGAAAGCCATGATAGGTGGTGCACATACACATGGAGTTTTCATAATAAATATATTTCAGGTAAGTAAATATCTGAAAAAAAAAAGTTCCGGTTCTTCCAATCCTTTTCCAGTTCCAAATTCTATTTGTCTGTGACATGCTCCATCAATCAGATGCTAATAATTTGTCAAAGACATTAACTAGTGCTTGTTTTTCATGACAAGTGCTGGGTCAATCTCCTTGTCTGGATTACTACTGAATTTTTCGGAGTATAAGACGCACCGGAGCACACTGGTCTACCACCATACTGCCTTGTAACACTGATCAGCTGTAGGGTGGCCCTTTGAAGCCCCGCGGCAAGAGTTTAAACAGTTTTTTTCCTTTTAGCCATCAGCTGTGACTCGGGAGGCAGTGAATAGATTGGGAGAGGGCCAAATAAAAGGTAAGAATAACGCGGGCGGGGCAGGAGGGCCCAGCTCCCGAACAAAGAGAACCAGTTCGGTGATGTCATATCAACACCGCTACTGGCTCGGCCGAACCCGGCCAAACTGGGAGGAACCCACCACTGGTGCATAGCATAGGAAGTTTTGAGGTTGCAATCGTTTCATGGGTTTGTATCAACTGTCAGGGTTTCTTTTTCCCCTGAAATGTATTTTGTTCAGTTTCTTTCATCTAACATTAAGAAAAGGAGAGGGAGGGAGGGAAGGAGAGCGAGATAGAGAATGAGAGAGAATGAGAGAATGAAATGCAGTAATTATAAAATTTCTTATAAAAAGTTCTGGTATTCTTCAGATATTTCACTCATATTCTGTCAGCTAAGAAGTGCATATCTTTAATAGCTCAAGCAGGCCTTATGGAAATGATAAAATTTCACTGGATCACTGGCATATTCTTGGAAGAATTATAAAATTATTATTGAGGATACTAGATCTGTGCAAATATTATCTTATCAATTAACAGATAGTAGGGATGTTGACATATTATAATCAACAGCGGTTGAACTCAAGGAAGTAATTGGTTACAAAGCATCTGAAAACTCACCAATAAAAATAAAGCCTGATTGCTTGGATAAGGATATCACAAGACATTTGAGTTGTGATGTATGCTAGTGTATTGAAAGGAATCCACAGTTAGCTACCACATGTAGTAGCTATGCACATACAAGAGGTAAATTCTGTCAAAGACCTCTACATCCTCCACAGTAGAAATAGAAATAGCATTTAGGTTTATATATTGCCCCATAACACTTTCCAGTGTTCTCTGGGAGATTTACTATGTAGAAGCATCATTTGCATATTGCCCCCAATCTGAGTCCTCATTTTACTGACCTTGGAAGGATGGAGGTCTGAGTCCACCTTGATCTCAGTCATGATCAAACTCCAGACTCCACAAACATTGGTATACACAAAGGTGCTCGTCACTGGTGGGTTGCTCCTGGTTTGGTCCGGTTCTTGCAAATGGTGGCAGGAGGGTCTGTCCACCCACCCGGACGTCATCATGGACATGCTGCGCATGCACAGAAGCTTGCGTGCACACTCCTGTTGCGAACTGGTAGCGGAGGTAAGTAGAATCCACCCTGGTGCTTGTGTTACAGCAGGACAAGTTAATTTGCAATTCACATGAAAATTTAGCTCTCAGTCAAGCTTCCTTTTAATGTTAATTCAAAAATGTGGATTTTTTTAAAAATTGAAATATTGGGGAAGCTTAGGCTTTATACATAAAGACAAGCTAACTCTAAAGCCAACAAATAATGTGGCATTAACCTTTCAAAATTTTCTCAACGAAGGAATCCAAATATAGCCAGTTATATCTGTTGGCCTCTTTTTTTTTTCTGTGCCTAAATATATATCTTGAAACTGCTGTTCTGTGTTCCTTCCACTGTCTAGTAGCTGTAACTTCTGGAGATAAGTTGAAGCATTATTAAAACAAACAGCTAGAGCCAGGACAGTGCTGGGAACTGCCTTGATGCCTTTTTCAAAACTTTCCTTGAGGCTTCCGGTTTGGCTTCCGTCGCCGTCAGACGGTCCTCTGAGACTGCCAGCCCCGTCGCTTGTAAAGAGCCGCCTTTACATCTGAAAGGCGGCTCGAAAAACTCCATTTCCTTAAGGAAATGTGAGATAGAACTGGCGAGGGCAGGTAGAGCCCTCTGCGAAGTCCCCAGAGTTTTTGTTTTACTCTTGGGGACGAAGCAGGATGAGGCTCCCTCTTTTCCTCGCCGCTGCTCCGGGCTTCGGGAGAACTCTCCCTTTTATAGAGCTAGGTGACAGGACCAAGCCATTTACTGAAAACTAACAGATTGCTTAAACAAAGAGGATGAGATCTGGACTCTGGACCCTAAATCGCAAGTATTTCTAACAACTTTATAAGCGATTTTAAAAGCGAAGGAAAAAAAGTTTAAAATGGCGACTGCTGAGGCTTCAGAAGAAGAAAGCTGAAAGTGAAAGTCCTTCCGCCCGAATAGTTTAACAAGCTACAAAGTAGCAGAAATAATAGCGCTGGCTAGAATTGAAAAGAAAAATCTCTACTTTATGTTTCTTTCTTCTTGGAGATTTGATATTGATATTGTCTGGAGAGAAGTCCTTTTCTTTAAAAAGAGTTTGTCTGTGTGGCAGGATGGCATTAAAACTAACAAAGCCAGACAAACAAGCAGTGGGGGGGGGTCCCCCATTTATAAACCACATGATCAAGTTTTGAACTTGCAGGTTCAGAAGAATGGTTTTAACCTAAAATAATTTGTTTTTAAGGAGATGGCAAGGCATGATGAGATTGTGAACCAGAATCTTGAAAAATTCAGGCAGGAAATTAAACAAAAATATGTCAATTTGAAACAACAGTTTGTAACAGCTTTGAAAACTTTTTCAGAAATAGTTATAAAGCTGGATAAAGAAATTAATCCAGAACTAGAGTCTAAAATGAAGGAAGTTGATCATAAGATTTATAATCTGGACAATAAAATACAAAGAATTGAAAATGATTTGATAAATATTCAAGACAATAGCTCAGAAGTAAAGTCTAAAAAGAAAGCTGATCACGAGACTTACAACGCAGATAATATAAAACAAGGGATTGAAAAAGAAGTTACAATGATGCAATACAGGTCCATGGAATTTGTGGTCAGAATGAGGGGACTACAGGAAAATTATAGAGATGATTTGAGAAAGATGTCTGCTGAAGTTCTGGCTGGGATTTTAAAGGTTCATCCTGAAGAGGTATCCTGTAAGATTGATAAGGCCTACAGAGTAAATTCTTGGATTGCAAAGCAAAGGCAGTTGCCTAGAGATGTGGTGATTTACTTTTCAGACAAAGGAATAAGAAATGATATTGTGCAAAAATCTTTTAACTCTACTTTAGAACTGAACGGAAGATTTGGATATATAAAGAGCTGCCACCTAAGATGTTAAAAGATAGAAAGCAATTTGGAGTTTTGGTGACTGAGCTAAAGAAACAAAACATCCCATTCAGGTGGGATGTTCCAGTGGGTATAATATTGAGATATCAAGGAGAAAGATATCAATTAAAAACTGTTGAAAAAGCGGAAGAATTTTACTACAAGGTTCTTAAAATGGATTTAACATCTCCATGTATGCCATCTCTGTTAGGAACACAGGAGGGGAACAAAGAAATGCAAAATGAACAAGAGACTGAAATCCAGGCTAAGCAGATGGAGATGGAGATAATGGAAAAACAACAAGTTACAGAGGCTCCTTTGGACGAGCCGCTTTTGGATTCTCCTTTAAAGGTTATAGCTGGATTATTTACAAATACAAGAGAGGCGGCTTTGGATTTTAATGCGATGTCTCATCAAGTTGCAGACCAGCATGGAAATCAATCAGTTGATATACAAGTTATAGAAAGGCATCCAGGATGGAGATCTAAACCACAAAAAACTAAGAAAAGAAGATGCAGGTCCTGCAAAACTAAAAAAACTTAGACTAAACAACAGTTTAATGCCAGTTATTTAAGAGACGATTAAAATGAAAATATAGCGGAGGTAAATTACTGACTTGTACAATTTTGAAAAGAATGACAGATCTCTGCAGTGCTGTGCCTTAGGGATGTAGAAGAAGGCCTCTAACTGAGTGGACTGGAATTTTCTATATTGTACTCTTTGTAAAATGGATTATGTATATGCTGAGCTATAAGGCATGAGAATTATGGTGAGGCATGCAGAAGATCTGGTTGTTACCCTAACACGGTGGTTGGAATTAATAATCTAGATGAAAGATATTACAGAAGAAATTATATGGAATATAAATATAAAGTCACTCGGGTGGTTTTTTATATACGACAACATTTATTACTGATGGGGGCAGATATTGAAGATACTGAATATACTGTTGGAAACAGAACTTGTTGTTACCCTAACATGGGCGATGGAATTAACAATGTGAAAGACATTACAGAAGATATTATATGGATTACAAACTTAAAGTCATTTGAGGATTCTGTTTATATATGGAAATATTTTTTAGTGGTGTGGTGTGGGCAGAAGAACGAAGATTAAAATATCATGTATGGTAGACCTGTAGCAAATTGGGTGGAGATAGGTCAGGTTACTGATTGTTTAGCTTAGTAAAAGGGATGTTATGTTTAGATATAAATATATGTTAAAGATTTGAATTAAGAGATATATGTATGGGGGTGGAGGAAATGGGTAGATTATGAGTTGAATAAATGCCAAATTAGGAATTATTATAAAATTTTATAGCTGAAGATTGCTTTAAAATGTACAACATGAGGGGGATATAATAATAATGTTAGAAAGAAATGGTTAGTATGTGGGGGTGGTGTAAAAGGATGGTAAAGTATTATTTAACTTGATATTAATGATTTTGTTTTGAAGAAGCCATGGGGGGAGGGGAGAGAGGGGGGGTTAGGGAGGAGGGGGAGGAGGGGGGGAAAGGGGGAAAAACTTGTATTTGAAAAAACTTTTTCAATAAAAAACAAAAACAAAAAAACTTTCCTTAATGAAAAAGAGGAAGGTGAGGAAAATTTGCTCTGTGTTTTAATGCATTATTGTATATTGTAAGAATCCCCCTCCAAGAAGGATGAAATATTTTGGGGAATATTAAAAGAAACAGAATATTATATTTCCCCAAAGGAGAAATGGAGAAACATACTCTTAAAGAAAGAAAGCAGCCTCAATTTTCTGTATTGTAAAACAGCCCCCAGCAGATGCCAGAAGTCTTTAGAAATGGATATTTTGTGCACATAAGAATATATTCATAAACAAAATATTTTCAGCTCCAGGGTGATGTGATTAAAGACAGGACATGATCTTAACCCCATTCATTGAGAAAAGTGGAAACAATACCTGTCCATTACGAAAGGCAGGCTAGAGGCAATAGATAACAGGATAAAATCAATTACACATGCCTGACAGGATTAGGACTAAGGAAGTGGTAATTAAGACCCATCATGAGCCTTTGTGAAACAAGTAAAACAATCAAATAATAAAAACACATAAAGCAAGCCTCCAGATTACAAAATGCTGTAAAAACTGTATAAAAGCCCATGTAAAACTAAACCAATTGTCACTGTCCCAGAACAGGACTCTGTGTGTATGTGTGTTTGGATTCTGCTCATCAATAAACTGAGTCTTTCTTTCCAATCAGCCTCCATGTTATTTCCAGCATCTTTCTCCCAGTTTGGAACTGAACCAGATGGATTTTCCTTCCAACAGTATTTATGGATAAATGGTTGCACATTAACATTTATTTGTTTGTTTGTTTGTTTGTTTGTTTGTTTGTTCAACTTGTATGCCGCCTTTCTCCAAAGACTCAACATCAACATCATTTATGTCAATGAAAAGTACAATAGAAAACCACTTTAAATTTCAACAACATTAACAGACATTTAGTGGACATGTAAAAAAGTTTAAAATATTGGATACAAATACATTAATCCAGAAGATTTTAAATGTTATAATACAAGTAAAACCATATACTTTTCTTTTGGGACTAATAGACAGGCAACTATAAAAAAAATCATGTAACTTTCTTTTTATATATGATAACTGCAGCAAGATTATTATATGCTCAAAAGTGGAATGGTTCAACACTACCCACAATGGAGGAATTGTTGGTGAAGATGGTCGAACTTGCAGAAATAGTTAAATTAACTTCTTTGATCAGGAAAAAATTGCCTATGTTTATGGCTGACTGGAAACCTCTTATAGATTTTTTTGGATGAAATAAAAAAGTGTGTCAGGGTTCCAAGTAACACCCCCAACCAATGAAGACTCCAAGGCCAGCAGTTCCTCAAAGTTCCATTTTATTAGAGATGTCATATTGGCACATCTGGGGAAAACCTGAATCTGAAAGCTCCCGGGTTTTCCCCACCCAAAGGAAAGTCCAAGTCCCTTCTCCTACACCCACACGTCCATCACATGGTTCAATCAGTCCATCATCCCAACTGGAGATGCCTCTCAGTCACACCACTCCAGGTGCAGGCTGAACATCCTTGACTCTCAGACAAAAGAATGTTGTTATGGCTAAATACTTCTACCAACTCCATGCAAACCTCCTCCCAGTTTCCCACAGACTAAGTGTGGCAGCCTTGAAGATCCAAAAGAAAAGATGGCCTCCAGGGCTGACAAAGTGAACATAATTTGTGGCTTTGAAGATTAGAAAAGAAATCCTGGATAATAATTAAAATGAGCTTTTCTTTTTTGTAATCATAAACTAAGACATATATTTGTAATTGTTTTTATATTTGTTACAAAGGAAATCAGAAGCGTCTTCTATTTCTTTTTATTCTTTCCTTCCACATGTTTTTTTCTTCCTTCTTGCTTTGCTTTTCTTACTATTAGTTTGTGTTAGTTTTTTACGTTCTTTGTAAATATTTTAATAAAAATGTATTTAAAGAAGTAAAAGCACAATGGAAATACAGTCAGGTCCAGAAATATTGGGACATCGACACAATTCTAACATCTTTGGCTCTATACACCACCACAATGGAGTTGGAATGAAACAAACACAATGTGCATTAACTGCAGACTGTCAGCTTTAATTTGAGGGTATGTACATTCAACTCAGGTGAACGGTGTAGGACTTACAGCAGTTTGCATATGTGCCTCCCACTTGTTAAAGGACCAAAAGTAATGGGACAGAATAATAATCATAAATCAAACTTTCCCTTCTTAATACTTGGTTGCAAATCCTTTGCAGTCAATCACAGCCTGAAGTCTGGAATGCAGAGACATCACCAGACGCTGGGTTTCATCCCTGGTGATGCTCTGCCAGGCCTCTACTGCAACTGCCTTCAGTTCCTGCTTGTTCTTGGGGCATTTTCCCTTCAGTTTTGTCTTCAGCAAGTGAAATGCATGCTCAATGGGATTCAGGTCAGGTGATTGACTTGGCCATTGCATAACATTCCACTTCTGTCCCTTCAAAAACTCTTTGGTTGCTTTTGCAGTATGCTTTGGGTCATTGTCCATCTGCACTGTGAAGCGCCGTCCAATGAGTTCTGCAGCATTTGGCTGAATGTGAGCAGATAATATTGCCCGAAACACTTCAGAATTCATCCTGCTGCTTTTGTCAGCAGTCACATCATCAATAAATACAAGAGAACCAGTTCCATTGGCAGCCATACATGCCCACGCCATGACACTACCACCACCATGCTTCACTGATGAGGTGGTATGCTTAGGATCATGAGCAATTCCTTTCCTTCTCCATACTCTTCTCTTCCCATCACTCTGGTACAAGTTGATCTTGGTCTCATCTGTCCATAGGATCTTGTTCCAGAACTGTGAAGGCTTTGTTAGATGTTGTTTGGCAAACTCTAATCTGGCCTTCCTGTTTTTGAGGCTCACCAATGGTTTACATCTTGTGGTGAACCCTCTGTATTCACTCTGGTGAAGTCTTCTCTTGATTGTTGACTTCGACACACATACACCTACCTCCTGGAGAGTGTTCTTGATCTGGCCAACTGTTGTGAAGGGTGTTTTCTTCACCAGGGAAAGAATTCTTCGGTCATCCACCACACTTGTTTTCCATGGTCTCCCAGGTCTTTTGGTGTTGCTGAGCTCACCGGTGCATTCCTTCTTTTTGAGAATGTTTCAAACAGTTGTTTTGGCCACGCCTAATGTTCTTGCTATCTCTTTGATGGGTTTGTTTTGTTTCTTCAGCCTAATGATGGCTTGCTTCACTCATAGTGACAGCTCTTTGGATCTCATCTTGAGAGTTGACAGCAACAGATTCCAAATGCAAATAGCACACTTGAAATGAACTCTGGGCCTTTTATCTGCACATTGTAATTGGGGTAATGAGGGAATATCACACACCTGGCCATGGAACAGCTGAGAAGCCAATTGTCCCATTACTTTTGGTCCCTTAACAAGTGGGAGGCACATATACAAACTGCTGTAAGTCCTACACCGTTCACCTGAGTTGGATGTACATACCCTCAAATTAAAGCTGACAGTCTGCAGTTAGCGCACATTGTATTTGTTTCATTCCAACTCCATTGTGGTGGTATATAGAGCCAAAGATGTTAGAATTGTGTCGATGTCCCAATATTTCTGGACCCGACTGTAGGTGGAACAAATAACAACAATTTTCAGATGAACACTACTCTCCTAGTAGCTGTTGGGAAACTGCCAGCTAGGTTGGAAGGAAGGTTAAATGAGTGCACCCATAAGTAGCATAAACTTGACCAAGATCTACAAAGTCTTATCTGGTCATTCCTATGAGCAGTCTGGTGACATTCCTGTAATGTGCAGTAAACAATAAAGTTACTGACTTTAGTTATTGACATTAGCTATCCACAAGAGGGTAGGGTTGCTTACACTTGATACTAGTTTTACATAACTTAGTACTTCTCATCTGTGCTATAAATCCACTTTCCAGAGTAGACAGTGAAAGAATTGCAAACAAAGCATGTATGGAATACACTAATTTAGGAGAGGATATATTAACCAGAAGAAGATTCTTCAAAAGAGACTTATTTGATTGTAATAGGACAAAGTACTTAAGAATTAGATAAAGCTACTTAGATAATACTAATTATGGTCAGAACTAATAGTTCTGATAGTACATACGGATAAGAAAATGAGATGATTGGCTGGAAGATTTTATTTTATTTATTTATTTATGTAATTTATATGCCGCCCTTCTCCCGAAGTGAGTGACTCAGGGTGCCTTACAAAGAGACATTAAACAAATTCGAAAATGACATAAAAATTAAAATCCAATTAAAAATTAATTAAAATTATTTCAATGTAAAAATCCCCCAACGGGTCAAGATGGGTCAATTCTTTTCATTTGGGGGGGACTCAGTTATGTAGGGCTTTAAAGATAATTACCAATACTTTCCTTTGAGCTGATTGATATAGGGGAAGATAGTTGATTTGATTCATACAGGAAGATGAAATTTAAAAAAAAATACCACATTCCTGGATCCTGAAGACTTAGTGTTTTGAAAGAATTTACTAATACCTTCCAATGTACTTGGGAGCAGCATGCCATGTTGGAATGCAAAATGAACCCATGTTGCAAAGACAGAATGTACACTTTCACTGTATCTTACCTGCCATAATTGGCAAAAATAATTATGTTTAGTGAAGAAAAGTCAATGCTGAAAAGCACATGTTACACCGGGCAAGGTCTCAGTTACTAATTTCATGTATGTGTCTTTTTTAAAAATGAGAAAGCACAAAATCTATTATGACACTGAAGCTGAGAAAGCAGTTGAAGTAAAGTCTTTAAAACAAAAGAAATTAGCTACTGCTTTTAAGAGTTGATACTACTGATCTTGATGTAAACATTTTTACCGTATAAAATGCAGCTTTCTGGTTTGTAAATTTACCTATTTCACTCATTATATTTGATACTATGCCTTTGTGAAATTGAATTTTCTCTTCCATAATCTTCACAAACACAGGCACAAGAAACAAGAAACACCTGATCTTTATTGCCTTTAAGGTAAAGTTACAGACTCTTGAAGGCCAAAGTAATTATCTTTAAAATGTAAAATTAATTATCTTTAATTGTAAGGTGGACTTATTCTGATTTTTTTTTCAGGCTTTCCCCATACTTTGGACTCAAGAATCTTTTCTATAACAAAATAACTCAAACTGTAAAATTAATAAGTTGTTATTAAGTATTTTTGAACAATATTAGAATAATAAAGCCATGAAGTTATTTACAAAATGTTTTCTGGTGTTTTTTTAAAATCATGCACAAGTGTATTTTATTATATCACTGCCATGCCAGAATATTAGCTGGACACTACTTTAAGTTATATGAAAGCTTTCAGCCAGAAAAAAAATTAGTATACATATTTTCAATATTTATATGTGTGTGTGTGTATGTGTGTGCATGCATGCTCAATCTTATTAAAATATTTGTTGTTACAGAAGCAGTAAAAAAATGAGTTGAGGTGTTAAGCCATTTGTGGAACTTATAATAGGGCTTTCCTTTTCCACATGCATTTTGACAATGAAAGAGGAAAATCCCATCTTTTTTAAAACCTAATCTCTAATATATATTTTTATTGAAGGGAAACTACTATATAGGACATGATTTCTTTTATTGTCAGAGGAAATTCAATAGTGAAACTTTATGGTAATAATCCAGAGGCAGTAAATTTTCTTGAATAATTATTTTCTTTTCCATATTCCTTGTTCTCTGCTATTCTGTTCCAAGAATAGAATGGAATGGAATGGAATAAATTTATTGGCCAAGTGTGATTGGACACACAACAAATTTTTCTCTTGTTCATAAGCTCTCAGTGTAGATATAAACAACAAAGTAATATAATCATAACATATAAATAGGAGAAGGCAGTAGAAAAGATGAGATGGATAATAGTACAGCTGTACAACATGGGTTTAGACATAAAGATAGTATGTAGTAATTTGGCATTCAGCAGGGTGATGGCACAAAGGAAAAAAACTGTCTCTGTGTCTAGTTGTTTTGGCATGCAATGCCCTATAGTGGCATCCTGAGGGGAGGAGTTGAAACAGTTTATGTCCAGGATATGAGGGGTCTGTAGATATTTTCTCAGTCCTATTTCTGATCCGTGCAGTATATAGGTCCTCAATGGAAGGCAGGCTGGTTGCAAGTGTTTTTTCTGCAGTCCTAACTAACCATTGAAATCTGTAGTCATCCTGTTTGGTTGCTGTACCAAACCAGACAGTTATAGAAGTATAAATGACAGACCCCACGATTCCTCTGTAGAACTATATCAACAGTTCCTGGGGCACTCTGGGAACTTTCTGAGTTGACACAGGAAAAATATTCTTTGTTGTGCTATTGTAATGAGGGCTGCCACAAAAATGAGGTGGGCAAACTATTTTCTAAAGAAGGCAAGAAAAGAACCAATCGATGGAAACTAATTAAGGACAGAAGCAACCTAGAACAAAAGAGAAATTTCCTAACAGTGAGAACAATTAACCAGTGAAATGGCTTGTATTCAGAAATTGTGGGTGCCCCATCACTGGACAGCAATTTGTCTGAAATGGTATAGGGTCACCTGCTTGTGCAGGGGTTGGACTGGATGACCTCCAACATGTCAGGCTGCCTTTCCCATTGCTTGTGGTGCAGCCTGCCACAATCCTGAGAGGGAGGGGGAGAGAATGGGTAAGAGTGTTTTTGTAAAAGGGGGAGACAGAAGTCATTGGTATAGAGTCATTGGAGATAACAGTCATTGGTATAGAGCAGCGATGGCTAACCTTTTTGCCATCGCGTGCCAGGAGAGGGGGGGCGGGGGAGGGTCGCACGTGCATGTGTGTGCAACCCCCTCCCCCCTCCCCCCTCCCCCCCCACTCCTGGCACATGATGGCCTGGTAGGCCCGTTTTTCTTTCTTACCTGGCTCCAGATCCTCTTTGTGTATCTGGGAACGGCGAAAACAGCCTTTCCCACTCCCTTGGAGGCCCTACGGAGGCTGAAAGGGCCATTTTCCAACTCCTGGTGGGACAGGAAGTGACATTTTTTGCTGTCCCCAGCCTCCAGAACCTCTCTAGGAGCCTCTCTAGGAGTCTGTAGGAGCCTCTCTAGGAGTCTCTGGAGGCTGGGGACAGGAAAAAACATCTGTAATTTTTTTAATTACTTCTCCTTCCAAGGGTATTTTCTCTGATTTCCAGTTTTGTACAAAAACAATCCTTGCAGCTGTTATTACATGTATAATCAAATAGGTATTTTCTTACTAGTTTTCTCTGGAAGGATATCCAGTAGGAACAGCTCTGGTTTTAAATCTATACATTGCTGTATCTTTTCTTCCAACCATGTCTTAATTTTATTCCAATAGTTTTTAGCTTCTGGACATGTCCACCACATATGAAAATAAGATCCTGGTAACTAGTGACATTTCCAACATTTAGCTGATTTATCTTTGAACATTTTTGCCAGTTTCTCAGGAGGCATATGCCATCTGTAAAACATTTTATATTGATTTTCTTTATATGCAGGGACATTGTTATTTTGTAATTTCTTTCCCATAACTGTTGCCATTTGTCTAAATCAATTGAGTATCCAAAATTCTTTGCCCAAGCTATCATTGTTTCCTTTACTTGTTCTTCCTCTAACTCAATGCCAAGCAAGAAATTATAAATTTTTTAAATTAATTTGTCTTCTGTTCCTGTGAGTATCCTATCCAACTCTGTCTTTACTAAGTAAAAACTATGTAATTTAGCATCTTTTTCATATCTTGTTTGTATTTGCATGTACATATACCAATCCATCTCAATCCCCTGTTCTTCCAGTTCTCGTTTCCCCTTCAATTCCCTCTTATCTGTTAGTAACTCCTTATATCTAACAATATTTCTAAAATTAAAGATATTTGGTTGTATTAAAGCTTCCATTGTTGATAACCATATTGGTATTTTCACACAGTATTTGTCTCTAACCTTCTCCCATGCCAATAGCAATGTGTTCCTTATATAATGTCTATGAAAGTACATGTGTATCTTACTTACCCTACCATACCATAGAAAATCCATGCCATCCCAATTGTAAATCGTGACCTTCCAATGTTAATAGTCTTATATTTCTTAATTCAACCCATTCCTTCATGCAAGCCAATGCTACTGCCTGGTAATATAGTTCCCAATTCAGCAGTCCAAATTCTCCACGTAGTCTTGTATCCTGTAGCATTTTTATACTTATTCTTACTTTTCTCCCTTCTCATATAAATGTCCTTGTTATCTTATTAATATGTTGAAAATAAGTCTTTTCAATTTTTATTGGTACTGTCTGGAATAGAAATAACAGTCTTGGTAATATGTTCATCTTTATTATTGCAACCCTTCCAATAAATGACAGTTGAAGATTTTTCCATTTCTCCAAGTCTTTCTCAATTTGTTCTTTTAGTTTATAATAATTATTCTCTTTTATTGTTGCACATCTTGAAGTTAAGTATACTCCCAAATATTTAATTTTTTTTACAACTTGTATATCTAATTTCACTTTTATCTCTCTTTTTTGTTTTTCTGTAATATTTTTCACCAAAATTTTTGTTTTTTCTTTGTTTATTTTTAGACCAGAGACCTTCCCATAACTCTCTATTTGTTCTAATAGTTTAGGGCCTGTTGTTTGAGATTCTTCTAAAATGAATACTAAATCATCAGCAAAAGCTTGCAGTTTGTACTCTTCTTTTTTAATTTTCATCCCTTTCATTTCGCCTAATATTTCTATTTAAGACTTCTAAGGTCAACATAAACAACAACGGAGATAAGGGACATCCTTGTCTTCTACCCTTCGTAATAATAATATATTCTGTCATTTGTCCATTTATCATTATCTTAGCGGATTGTCTATCATAAATTGTTTTTATAGTATTTACAAATCTCTCCCCAAAATCCATTTTCTGCAATTGTTCTATCATAAATTGCCAATTCACGTTATCAAAAGCTTTTTGAGCATCTAAAAACATCATCGCCATTTGTTTTTCTGAGAGTGTCTCATAATATTCCAGCTTGTTTAAAATTATCCTCATATTGTCTCTGATTTGTCTCTTAAGTAAAAAACCATTTTGGTCCATATGGATAAATTCGTTTAATAGTCTTTCTAGCCTATTCACCATTATTGAAGCAAAAATCATATAGTCCACATTTAATAACGAGATCGGTCTATAGTTTTTTATCAATTGTAGATCAGCATCTTCTTTAGGTATAGGTGTTACATAGGCCTCCTTCCATGAGTCTGGCATTCTTGCCTTCATTAGAAGTTCATTAAATAGTTCCAGCATTACATTACTCATCACTTCTTGTAATGTTTTGTATAGTTCCGCTGGTAAGCCATCAGGTTCTGGTGCTTTCCCATTTTTTTTGTCTTTTAATCGCTTCTGTCAATTCCATCATTGTTATTCTTTCTTCTAACATTCCCTTGTATTGTTCAGTTATTTTAGGTAAGTCTGAGTTTTTTAGATATTTTATTATCTCACCCTCCGAGATTTCCTCTTGATAATAAAGTTTTTCATAATATTTTTCAATTATTATTTTCTTTTCTTCATTTCTATAATGTAATTTCCCCTCTTCATCTTGTAAATGTTTTATTATTTTCTTCTCCTTCTCTTTTTTTATTTTATATGCTAATCATCTTCCCTGTTTATTTGCATTTTCAAAGAAATTCTGTTTGGATGCTCTTAATTTATTTGCTAAAAATTCTTGTTCATTTAAGTTTATTTCATGCTTTTTCAGTTCCAATCGCTTCTTAATTGTTTTATTTTGAATATCTTTTTGGAACTCTTTCTCTAAATTTTTATAGTCCTCTTCCAATTCTTTCTGTTGTCTTTTCCTTTTATTCTTTTTTCCCTAAATATGTTACTGCCAGACCTGATATAGGCTTTCATCATATCCCATACGTTCTGAAGTGATGTATCCCCATTTTTATTTGTTTTGAAGAAAAACTTTAATTCTTTTCCATAAACTGTTGGAAGTTCTTTTCATTTAGTATTGTTGCATTCAAAGTCCATCTTGTCTTTCTCTTTTGTCCTTTCCATATTATTGTCATTGGGTTATGATCTGCCCAAATGTTTGAACCAATATTTACTTCTTGTATATTATCTATAAGTTCTGTTGACATCCATATCATATCTATCCTTGACCACGATAAATGTCTATTTGAATAGAAAGTGTATTATTTTTCTTTCAAATGTTTTTGTTTCCAGATATCTTGAATACTTTATTCTTAACGCACAAGTCAAGAAGAGACAGACGTAATAAGCTTCCAAATGTCTTCTGGCTTATTAATATTTGGAGAAGGAGGATTTCTGGCTCTTTCCTGGACTTCATTATAGCCATTCTTTTCATTTTATAAAACATATTTCTCATTTTATTTTTGAGAAAGCTGCTGCACTGTTGGGCACTTCCCCTTCCTTCCTTCCTTCCTTCCTTCCTTCCTTCCTTCCTTCCTGCCTGCCTGCCTGCCTGCCTGCCTGCCTGCCTGCCTGCCTGCCTGCCTTTGTTTCTTTCATGCCTTTTGATAGGCAGCTGTACGTACCTCAATGGCTTACTTAAACCTTCCCTAAAAGAAGTTTGGTAGGAAGGCATTCCAGAAGTGCAATGTCTTGTGACACTATAATAATTGTGTCACCCAGGATAACTGGTTTGTGGCAAAGCCCTCCTGCAGACATTTTTACAGGAACATCCACAATGTTCTCAAAATTCATAACACTTTAAGATACTTTCTTTTTTCTTATTCTTTGGCATGGAAGTAAAAACATGTTGATTAGAGCACAGTGGCAGATGGAGATTTGAAATTTCTGTAAGCAATAGCAGCATCCTTGATGAGAACTTCATTTCCCAGCAGGTATGTTCCACAGCATTAAATGAATTGTCACCTTAAAACAGATGTATGGGGAAAAAAGACTAGCTGCTTTAATGAATGGCTGAGATACAGCATGCTCACAGAGAGCCAAAACACCTTAGAATCATGTGAAGCATGCATATTCATAATATGAATCCCTTGTCTTAGGTAGTGTTGTTTTTTTTATTTAAAAGAGAAGGAGGAAGTGTTACATTTTAACACTTCTTAAGTATTGGTTGGAAGGCATGGAAAGAGGGTTATTTTGGTTAAAATATATTATTGTTATTATTTATTTTATTTATTCAATTTATATCCCGCCTTTCTCCTAGTGGACTCAGGGCGGTGGACAGCCAGAACTAAAACACATACCAATACAAAATTTTAAATTTTAAAAGAATTATATAAGTGTGGCCCAAAATTTAAAACATTGAAACTAAAACGCATTTGACAATTTAAAAGGCTAAAAAAGGCTAAAAAAAGGCCAGCCCTGCTTGATGGAAAAGAAAAGTTTTTAGGGCACAGCGAAAAACCCGGAGATCCGATATCCTTTGTATCTCCGGGAGCAAATAGTTCCAGAGGGCAGGAGCTGCCACAGAGAAGGCCCTCCCCCTGGGGGTCACCGCCGACATTGCCTGGTTGACGGCACCCTGAAGAGTCCCTCTCTGTGGGAGCGTACTGGTCGGTGGGAGGCTATCGGCGGCAGAAGGCGGTCCCGCAAATACCCAGGTCCTATGCCATGGAGCGCTTTAAAGGTGGTGACCAACACCTTAAAGCGCACCCGGAAGATCACTGGAAGCCAATGCAGCTCACGCAGGAGAGGTGTCACATGAGAGCGCCCCCTTGCTCCCATAATCCCCCGCGCAGCCGCATTCTGCACCAGTTGGAGCCTCTGGGTGCTCCTCAAGGGGAGCCCCATGTAGAGAGCATTGCCGTAGTCCAGGCGGGAAGTGACGAGCGCCTGAGTGACTGTGCGTAAGGAGTCCCGATCCAGAAAGGGATGCAACTGGAGAATCAGGCGAACCTGATAAAAAGCCCCCCTGGCCACGGCCTTCATATGCTCTTCTAAAGACAGCCGTGCATCCAGGAGGACACCCAAGTTGCGAGCCCTATCCGTGGGGGCCAATAACTCGCCCCCAATAGCCAGCAATGGCTATATCGGGACGCCGGAAGCCACAGCCACTTGGTCTTGGAAGGGTTGAGTCGAAGCCTGTTACTCCCCATCCAGGTCCGCACGGTCTCCAGGCACTGGGACATCACTTCAAGGGCATCGTTGGGATGGCCTGGGGTGGAGATGTATAGCTGAGTATCATCAGCGTACTGATGGAACTCCACCCCAAAGCCACGGATGATCTCACCCAGCGGCTTCACATAAATGTTGAACAGAAGGGTCGAGAGGACCGACCCCTGTGGCACCCCAGAAACAAGGTGCCTCGGGGTCGACCTCTGCCCCCCTGCCAACACCGACTGCAACCAGTCAGAGAGATAGGAGGAGAACCACCGCAAAACGGTGCCCCCCACTGCCAACCCCTCCAACCGGCGCAGCAGGATACCATGGTCGATGGTATCAAAAGCCGCTGAGAGATCTAACAGGACCAGGATAGAGGAGCAACCCCTATCCCGAGCCCTCCAGAGATCATCCACCAATGCGACTTTCTCAAAATGTCTTTACTACTGAGCAAGTTGTAAAAATTTCCTAGGTATTGAGGAACTTGCTTACCTTCTTCAACCTTACTTATTAGGTGAAGTTTATAATGTTATTTCAGTTAATATTATTTTATATACATAAATAAATTATATATATTACATAAAGAAGGACTGGGGTAACATGATAGCAGTGTTCCAATATTTGAGGGCTGCCACAAAGAAGAATGGTTTAACCTATTTCCCAAAGCACTAGAAGGCAAGACAAGAAACAATGGATGGAAATAGATCAAGGAGAGAAACAACCTAGTACTAATGAGAAATTTCCTAACAGTGAGAGCAATTAACCAGAGGAACGGCTTATCCTCAGAACCTGTGCTCCAGGGGTGGGTTCCAAAAATTTTTACTACCTGTTCTGTGGCGTGGCTTGTTTGGTTGGCGTGGCTTGGTGGTCATGTAACTGAGTGGGTGTAGCTAACTCAAAGTCACTCATGGCAAGATGGGGCGGCACCTTGCTGTGAGTGACATCGAGTTGGCCATGCCCACTCAGTCACATGACCGATGCTGCAGAGACAGGGCTATTTCCTACGTACCTTCCCTAGCCCATGGGCTGACAAAATAAAAGCCTGCCTGCTGAGCAGCCCGAACTGGAAAACGGGGGCAACCCTTCACGTCTAGAAAAACAGCCTTTCTTTTAATCGCCTCCTCCATTCAGGGCTTTGGTCTCTGAATCACAGCTGGAGGTTCCAGACTCTCTGCAACTGGAGGGCTGCTGTCTCTTGTATCTCTCGCAAGGTGGACAAAACCTCATCTGGCCCAGATGTTGCCATCTGTAGTTTGGGGGGCGAAGACAGCCTGAGCTTTCCTTATCACCCCCTGCAACTTCCCTACAAACAGACGATCGGGGTATTGGGGGAGGTCTGGGAGTTAAGGGGCCTCAGCGCAGCAATTGACAAAGGCAGAAAGGGGGCTTTTCAGTCCCGGGGAGGAGCAGTGTCCCTTGGCTGCACTTCTACGGGCTTCTCATCAAGCAGCTGCTAGGCAGGAGGACCAGTGCGGTAAGAGTGCCAGGTTGGACGAAGAGCAGGGAAGCAGCTAAGGGGGGAGAGAGGGACAAAGCCCCCTTTACGTGGATGCAGGTAAAAAGGGGGGGAATTTAACAAACTTTCCCCCCAGGACCAAGAAGAGATTCGCTTCCCTTCCACATTTGTGTGTGTGTGTGTGTCCCTCCGTGGTCCTCTCCTGGGTGACAGCCAGGGCTTCGCCGCTGCCTCTTTTCTTCAGACAGGCAGTGTCTGCCTCCATTCACATGCGGTGCACATGTGCAGCAGCCCTGGGACATCCGCCCACCCTCCTGCAGCACTGCTGCTGCTGCCGCCCCTCTCAGCTCCAGCACAGCACTCCGTCTCCCCGAAGGGCACACATACAAATGCCCCTGTTGCCTCCACTGCCGCTTCTTTTGCTGTCGGCTTCTCAGCGCTCTTAAAGTCGATTCTGAAGAGCTGGAAGACGTTTCCTTAGAACTCCGCCAAACTCATTGTTGGAGTGTCAGCGATCTAAGAAAACGTCTTCCAGCTCGTCACGATCGACTTTAAGAGCAGCGAGAAGCCGACAGCAAAAAAAGTGGCAGCGGAGGTGATATGTGTGTGTGTGTGTGTGTGTGTGTGTGTGTGTGTGTGTGTGTGTGTCGCCCTCTGCGGTCCTCTCCCGGATGACAGACAGGGCTTTCCCTCAGAGACTCAGTGTCTGCCTCCCTTCACATGCGGTGCACATGTGTAGCAGCCCTGGGACATCCGCCTGCCCTCCCACAGCACTGCCGCTGTCACTGCCCCTCTCAGCTCCAGTGCAGTGCAGCACTCTGTCTCCCCGAAGGGCTGCCCACCCACCCACTGGCCGGGCCGGAAGGCAGGCAAGCATGGCAGGGCCACGGGGAAGGGAGCTAGCTAGCCGGGCGGCCCCGACATGCTTGTCTGCCTTCCCGGCAGTCCCCGTGCCAGGCCCGCTTGCCTGCCTTGCATGGTTGCCTCCCACACCACTGCCTATTTGTTCGGCTGCTTACCTTCCGCGACAGCTGGTCCAGAGTCAGGAAGGCAAACTGACCTGAGTTTTCTGCAGCCCCCAGCCAGCTACCGCTGCTGGAAAGCAGCTGGCCAGGAAGCCTCCGAAAAGACTTGTTTCTCCACAGACTGCCAAAAAGTACCGGCGGGAAAAGCTGCTGCCGTTGCCATCATATTATTCGCACATGCGTATTCCATTGGACTTACAAGGCAATGGGATGCACGTGCGCAAAGAACATTGCGGCGATGAAAATAGCAGCCGGGGCAAGCGAACGGCGACTGGGGGACCAGTTTGGGGGCGTGGCCAGCCAGCCATTACTACCGGTTCTGTGATCGACAACAGATTTTTACTACCAGTTCTCCTGAACCGGTGCGAACCAGGAGCAACCCACCACTGCTGTGTTCCATTAGTTTTAAGAAGAGACTGGACAGCCATTTATCTGAAATGGTAGAGGGTCTCTTTCTTGAGCAGGTGATTGGACTAGAAGATCTCCAAGGTCCCTTCCAACTCTATAATTTTGTATTCTGAAGTATTTAGTTAAAAATTATCCTAGGATAATTGCATTTGTAAATTTAATGAAATTTCCACTTGTTGTCATTGGCCATTCAGTTATGTCCAACCCTTGGCCACTCTATGGATCAGTATTCTCCAGGACCTCTGTCTCGCTTACATCACCTCCTTCAGATCTGCCATGGTCATCCTGGTATCATTCTTTATAGTCTCCAGCCAGGTACTTGGTTGGCCTCTTCTCCTTTTTCTACTGATCACTCTCAGCATAATTGACCTTTCAAGAGAGTCAGCACTTATAATATCACCAAAGTATGACAAACTCCATTTGGCGATCTTGGCTTCAAGTGATATTTTTGGTGAGATTTGGCCTAGAACTTCTTTGTTATTTTTGCAGTCAATGGGATGTGTAATAGTTGCCGCCAACACCCTTCCTATCAGAGTCCTTTACCAGAGGACCTTTATCAGAGTCCGTGTTTTGTAGCCATAAGTAACAATTAGAAAAATTATTGAGTTACAGTAACTAATCTTTATTTGGTTGTGAGGCTAATATCTTTGCCCTTACAGATGTTATGCATGCCAGACTTTGCAGTTCTTCCAAATGCTATTCAAAATTTGCACTATATCAGTTCAAAAAACAAAAGTGTCATGTGCCCAATTTGTTGCTTTAATCATTCTAATATAAAAAATGGAGAAGATTTTTTATCATGTTAGCTATATGTTTACATACAAAGTAATTGTTAGAAATATTCAGATGCTGAGTTATATTTAAAAATGACATATTAATAACAACATATTTTCTTGAATGAATTCAGCAACCATCTGTGCTCCTTATAGCATTCATTCTGCTAACTGAATTAATAGCTTAATTAATTGTTTAGCTGGACATTTCATTTCTTTTTAAGATGTATTTTTCCAGGATTAAATATATACAGGTAGTCCTTGATTTACAACAGTTTACTTAGTTACCATTCAAAGTTACAACGGCACTGAAAAAAATGATTTATGACCATTTTTCACACTTATGACCATTGCAGCATTTCAATGGTCAGGTGATTTACATTTGGATGCTTGGCAGCTGATTCACATTTACAATGTGAAACATTAAAACAAGGTTTTAATGTTTTAATTTTTAATTTTTTTATATATGGTTTTTAAATGCATTGTAAGCTGCCTTGAGTCTTCGGAGAAAGGCGACATACAAGTTGAACAAAAAATTAAATAAATAAATAAATAAATAATAATGAATGAGTGAATGAATGGATGAATGAATGAATGAATAATCAATCAATCAATCAATCAATCAATCAGTCTACAGTTGCAATGTCCCAGGAAAATGTGATCACCTTTTGTGATGTTCTGACAAGCAAAGTCAATGGGGAAACCAGATTCACTTAACAACAGCATTACTAATTTAACAACTGCGGTGATTCACTTAACAACGGTGGCAAGAAAGGTTGTAAAATGGGACAAACTCACTTAACAAATGTTTCACCTAGCAACATAAATTTTGGGCTCAATTTTGGTTGCAACTCGAGGACTACCTATAAACCATTGCACACAAAAGTTCACTGCATATGATGAAAAATCCATCTGCATGTGTGCAGAATTTTAGGCAAATTGTATTTTGGAGGATTAATTTTATTATTGAACAACTATAGTGCTCTCGGTCACTCTAATAAACCTCAAACCTGAATACTTAAGAAAGTAAAAATGAGGTTTTGCCTTTCTTGGGAGAACATCTATGTGTACACAATTATTGGCAACTATTAGTGTGCAGAATTATTATTATGCAACTAAATGAAAAACAAAAAATTATTTATTTATTAATTTATTAATTCAATTTGTATGCCGCCCCTCTCCGAAGACTCAGGGCAGCTCACAATGCATTTAAAATCATAATAAAATTTGCCCTTCTTGCTCATTTATTTGCATCTGTTAAAGTGAAAATAATAAGCAAACAACTCAAAATAGAAAAAAGTGTCTTCTAAAAACTGGCAGTAGTTTTGGGAGTTGATTTTGAGTCCATTTTCAACTCGAAAAGATCCAACTAGGTCATCTTTAATAATATCAGCCGATACCAGTACCCCACTTCTACCTTGCTGGAAGTGGAGCTCTGTGCCTGTTACTGATCCAGCCATGGGCCCATCCATCTGATCCGTCAAGAGTCACTCTCATCTCATCAGTTCATAAAACCTTTGAAAAATCTGTCTTCAGATATTTCTTGGCCCAGTCTTGCCATTTCAACTTATGTGTCTTGCTCAGTGATAATCAGGTTTCAGCCTCCCTTACCTTGGCCATGTCTCTGAGCACTGAATACCTTGTACTTCTGGGCACTCCAGGTAGGTTGCAGTTCTGGAATATGACAGCACAGGAGAATAATAGGTTCCTGGTAGCTTCACATTTGATTCTTCTCAAATCTTTGGCAGTTAATGTGTGTCTTTTTTTCTCAACACATTTCTTGCAACCCTGTTGACTATTTGCAACAAAACATTTGATGGTTCTGTGATCATGCCCCAATATCTTAGCAATTTCAAGAGTGCTGCATCCCTCTGAAAGACTTTATACAATTTTTGACTTTTCGGAGTTAGTTAAATCTCTTTTTTTGGCCCATTTTGTCTGACGAAAAGAAGCTGCCGAATAATTATGCACACCTTGATATAGGGTGTTGCTCTCCTTAGGCCACACACTCCCTCATTACAAATACATATCACCTGATATGCTTATATCCACTGAGCATTCAAGTTTATACAGCTTGAGGTGGAAAATATGCAGAAAATGATGATATGGTCAAAATACTCACTTGCCTAATAATTGTGCACACAGCGTAGATATACTGTATATGGAAAAGCAAAATTTTCGCATGTAGTTGGTCTCTTAAAATCAAATCTTTCTCAGAGATAGTCATCAGATTCAAAGGAACTATGTTTTAGTCTGAGAATCGTTTCTTCATATTTGCTGATGTTCCTTATATTGGTTGGGGCTGCAGGGAATTCTAATTTAACAAAACTTGAAAGTAAACTTTCTTTTCTATACCGGTAGTAAGGTATAACGTCTGAAAATTTTGTTGTTGTTGATATGGGCCATTTCAAACTGGTTTGTACAAACTTAGTATTCTCGGTTTTTGGAATTCTTGCTTGTTGAAAGAGAAGGAATGGCCTTGAAGACAGGAAAAAGATTCTGCTTCCAAGACAAGGTGCAGAAAGAGGACTGCGTTTGGGGCAGAAATTTAGCCTGAGAAAACATCTGAGATAAGATCATCCCTAATTCACAGGAAGATAATGGGAGATAATGGGAAAGCACATTCAGACTTACAAGATTCTATTACTATATCTTTATAAATAAAAGTAATATTGGCCTATAAGATTTTAGTTTCCTAGTCTGTTCTATTTTGAAGAGCTCACACTCACAAGAAATAAGTTTTAGGTTTTGCTACTTTGAAGGGTAGATACCTATGTTTTAACTGAATCCTTAATTAATTCTGTGTGAAATTTAGTAATGGGTATATTTTAGAATAAGTGTCATTGTTCTTGCCATTTTAGCAGAGGTAGTATTATTGCCCTCAGAATCCCTTTGTATGTGTAAATAATGGAAAGGTTTACAGTATCCCTTGTGTCAATAGATTTAGATAATAAAACGAGTATTTTGAATTTTTGCCACTGAATGCAGTGGGGGAATTTATTATTGTTGTATATTTTAAGGTCATGTTGCCCAAGGCTGATCACATTCAGAACAACTAAATTATTTCATGTTTCATCTGCTTGAAACTGTCAAAAGCATCCATATTGGCATGAATACAAAAGCAAAATATTAATAAAACTGCTCTAGGACTTAGGGAAAATCAAGGAACACCCTATTAACTGCAACTATGCAATTCATAGAATTTCAGATAAAAGTAAAAAACCATTACAAAGATGAACTTTTTTTCAGGAACAAATTGTTTATTTGTCCTTCCTTGTTGTTGTCACTTTATCTTCTACATATTTTGAACTAAATATGTTAATATTGACAATAGCTATTAATATACTACTGTGTGTATATTAAGTAGGATACAATATGCTAGAGCTGGCACTCAATAAAATTGATCAAAGCTACACAATAACTATTAGTCTGTAGGCATTTTTATTTTTATCAGGATTATTTAAAAATACTTCCTGAGTAAACTGAATCCATCGTGTCATATTTGTTTTTGCCTTTTCTTTTAACTTTGGTCATTACACTGAGAATGCAGCTATCAGAGAGAAACGTATGTCTGAAGTAAGTTCTTTCCAACAAGATTTATTTATTTATTTATTTATTTATTTATTTATTTATTAAATTTATATACCGCCCTATTCCTAAGGGACTCAGGGCGGTGAACAGCGAACGATAAAAATACATGTAATACAAATGTTAATAAAAAATCAATTAAAATATACTAAACACTCTGGTCCTAGATAATTCAAGACATCCCAGTTTAAAATAAAAACAAAAAGCAATATAAAGGGAATGTTGTATAAAAGGCCTGCTGAAACAGGAATGTTTTGAGGGCACGGCGGAAAGTGTGCAGATCCGGAATCTTCTGTATCTCTGGGGGGAGCTTGTTCCAGATGGTGGGTGCCCCTGGGGGCCGCCAGTCGACACTGTTTGGCTGACGGCACCCTGAGAAGCCCCTCTCTATGGGAGCGTACTGGGCGGTGAGAGGCTATTGGTGGCAGAAGGCGGTCTCGTAAGTACCCCGGTCCTAAGCCATGGAGCGCTCTAAAGGTGGTAACTAAGACCTTGAAGCGCACCCGGAAGACCACAGGGAGCCAGTGCAGCTCGCGCAGGAGGGGAGCCACATGGGAGCGCCATGCTGCTCCCATAACTACCCGTGCGGCCGCATTCTGGACCAGCTGGAGCCTCCGGGTGCTATCAAACTTTATCAACTAGGTAAACTTATAATTTTATCAAGTTAGGTCTGTGCTATAAATTGCAATTTTCCCTTTGTCTATTTTGAAAATTGTTTCTTTATTTTGAATGGTAACTTATTTTTATGAACTTTGCTTTTTGCTGATCTACTACAGTCCTTGTCTTACTAAGTCCCTCTGGATTGGTATGATTGTTGAATCCTATTTTAGCCTCTTTGATTCATTGTTCCTCTGTGAGCATTATCACCCTTTTCTTTGGAGCAAATATGAGTCAGCAAGATAGTTCTTTGTTTTACCTTTGCTTTTTAAAATGTTTTCAGTTTTAATGGGGACAAAAAACATTTGTCTTAATTCCTTTAGATCTATTTTGAGATTTTGCTAATTCATTTGTTCTGATGTTTTTTTATATAGCTGCAAATCATTCTTTGATCTGCCTTTATTAAGATTATGAACAAGCAAAAAAATGTCATTATAGATCTGGAAAAGGTAATGCACAAAACAAAGCCAATGTGTTGGCCTGTGAAAAAGACCTTGAGAAAAAGGACAAAGAGAAGCTGCCTAAGGAATGATCAGTTAAGAGAGGGTGTAGGCTGTAGCTTATAACAGATGGAGAAAAAGGCTCAGAAGGCACCCCTCTAACTGTTCAGGCTGTAAAGGAAACAGTTGGAGAATAGTACTTTCAAACTTGCGAGATTGATGTTAGTCTTCTCAGGTATACCAGTCAGGAAACAGAACAGATCAGCTACTTCTACTCTATTGTAAGGCTACATGAAGCAATTCTTGGAAATCTGAAAATACAAATCTCCCACGCACTATGGGCTCCACTCTCTCTTATCTGATCATTACCTAGAACAGCATCTCTTTGCTTCATTTTTCAAGGCCTTTCTCTCATACCATACCATTACATATTAATTGGTTATGACTGGGAAAAAACTGCTTAAACTTTCCTACTAAGATACTGCTTCATTTAGACAAAGTTACATGTTAACATTAGTTTGCAAGATTTCAACTTTCTACAATCTTTTTATACAACAGTGGTTAAAAATCCAGAGAAAAAGAGTAGGAGAAGGAAGACAAAAAATAAATGACATTTATACTACTTAGGCAAATTATATCTGTCTCCAGTGTAAACCAAACTGAGATACCATTTTGAAGCGCCACACTAAAGCACTTTTTAATCTAAAGAACTGAATGCTTTCTATCCAGATTTAAGGACATTGGAAAATCATTGAAGGCTAGACTTTATTTTCTGTGAGAAAAATCATGCTGGTCAAAAGACAGAACAAAGGAATCTTCTGATTTAGCCAGTTTCAGACTTTATTTTACTTTGCAGTAAAGTCTATAGAAAATAGTTTCTATTCCTGTGCAGTGGAAATCATTTCTACCAAACAATTCTGGTTGGTGGGATAAGAACATCTTGAGCATTATAGGTATGAAATTATTGCCCATTTGCCAAAAGAAGCATGCAATTTTTAGTTCAAGTGTAGAGTAACAATGACTTTGATAGATTATTATGTTCTCTCACTGAAAAATGAGAGACTATGGAGGCCTAATATTAAAATGGAGATATCCTCTTTTAAAATAAAAAAGTACAGTAGCAAAATCTTTCTTTCTTTCTTTCTTTCTTTCTTTCTTTCTTTCTTTCTTTCTTTTTTTCCTTCCTTCCTTCTTTCCTTCCTTCCTTCCTCTATTGACAAAGCTGGATGGAGACTAATGAAAATTAACTGGAGGCTTATCAAAACAGCCATTTGTAACTGAATGGAAATTTAATAGAAAAACTGTTTGTGTTCAGATAAAAAAGTTGATGTCAGTTTCTAAACTGTTCTTAAATTAGCATACAGTGCTCAGAAAGCAGTAACCTCAAACTCATTTATCTCTACTTCTTTAAATTCAAAAATTCTATGGTAAAAACGTATTAATTAGATTATGAACATTATTTGTATTTGAAATACTGGTTTTGATATACAAAGTTCTAAGATGTGAGGATAGAAGTTAGTCAGAAAGTATTTCTGCCTACCATTAAGAGATCCTTTTCTGGATCATGAGTAATATGGTAATTAGCAGCAGACAGATGGCTGATTTGCAAAAGATGATCTAAAACATTGTTGGACATGATTTTAAAAATGATACTCTTAATTTGTTGTTGCTGCTACTGCTGTTGTTGTCTTTGTTTTGCTTTTATACATCTTCATTTGAAATTCTCCTGAATATCCCTTGTTCCCAGCCTGAAAGAATTCATTATTTATGAACATGTGAAAGTAAGTTTGTCTGACACTAATATTATAAATATATGCCAGTGCTATTTCCTGTTAAGAAAATACAATCTGCTTTTCAAAAACTGATTATATGAAAATTGTCATTCAAAAGGTTTAATAGGATTGGCTCAATCCTGCTTAAATAGCATCTGAAAATCAAGAAAGACTTAGCGTCCCAGGGGCTAATAAAAGTCTCAAGAAAACACAAACAACATGGCCCATTAAATGGTTGTAATGTTCCAGTTTGCTTGATTTAGTTTGCTTAATTCAAACTCAATAGAATTTCCATTTTTTAAAAAAAGAACACAGAGTTAGAACTAAAGTGAAACATACAGCTTTCCCACATACATCTTATATATTCAAATCTCATCTTGAAGTTGTGACTATAATTCAATTTTTCTACCCTCCACTCCCTGCCCTCCAGAACCAGAATATTTTTATGTAGTATTAGGGTTGCCATGAGGAATTGTTAATGCATAATTTATACATGCAATTAAAAAGCATTTTTAACCAAGTGTCATAACACAGTGACAAGTAAATTAGACTGTGATTTACAGTAACAACCATTGCAACTTAATTAAGTGTCATTCTGAAGAAAGTGACAAAAACAGCCTCCTCAGAACAAGACAGTGACTTCAGTAAAGAATGAATTAATTTACAAAGTGCTAACAGGCTTGAAAGATACTTTGTGTATGCCAGTGAAGTCATGATTAATAATTTAGTTTTATAGAACATCAGCTGAAAGAATAGTGCTGCTTCTTTTAATCATCTAGGAATGTTCAGGCAAGTCACTGACATGAATGATAACACCTCCCTGCTAGAAAAAGTCTGCTTTAAGTTTGTAGAAAGTGCCTTTCACATAAAGGAAAGAAGCATATCCTAAATTATTGCCTTGGATGTACAGAAGCTATCATTAAACAGATGAAAAGGGCAAAACATGAAAATATAAAAGTATCAGAGGAAAGATTGCTAGAATAGATTTATCAAGAATATGGTAAACTAAACTAAATCTCTAAATCCTCTTTAAAATGTTCACAAGAAGTGCACTGAAGTATACTTGCAAGAGTCCTAAATTGGTATAAAACAATTAATTAAGATAAAGATTTGGGTAAACTAGCTAGTTTTAAGAAACTGCAAAATATGTCAATATTGTCACTGATCGTTATTCAATCAATAGCAGACTAAAGATGGCTCTACTTTTGTGGAGCCAACAATCACAGTGAAAAGAGGAGCCAGTGAATGGATCAACATCTAAGAACCCATGTCTGGATCAAGGAAAGAAAAACACAACTTTGCTGTATACAGAATCTCCCTGGGAAGAGGTTGCAAAATGGGGGAAAACATCCTGCCTAAGCTGTGGTTCAGAGTCTTCAGAAGGACATTGGGTTCACTTAACTTTTCAAAATTAACATTCTAGTCCAACTGTTTCCTTTGTAATATTAAAATTTTATAAAAATTATAAGGAAATTTTGAAATTAAGTTAAAGAAATCCTCCTACATGAAGTTTTTTGAATGGAAAATAAACAGTTGACAAGATGGGATTGAAGATTGACTATAGAGAATGGGAAAATTGAGGATTACAATTAAAGGAAAAGAGACCCTCCCTCCCCCAATACAATGGAGCAATACTATTTGACTAACTGAAGAAATTAAGGCTTTTGGGGAACAATGTGCTCAAAAATTACAAGATTGCCTGATATGGTAACAGAGGGTATAGAAGAGCAACAGATTTTATTGGATAAAACAGAGACTGTGGCTCTGTTTTAAAAAAAGATGATATGGAAAAAATGTCTTAAGGAGGTGTACAAATAATAAAATGGGAAGAGTGATTAGAAAGCCCTCTTATCTTCGATTTACAAAAAGTGTTAAACTAAGAAGTTATTTCCAAGGAGACAAAAAGAAAATGAGAAGAAATCAGCTTATGGAACATTATTTGATGGAATTAAAGATCAATAAAAGTAAACAGAAGGAATTCAAAATGGACTTATTTGATCAGAGTCAAAATAAATACGTTGTGGATTTTTGAAGTTATTAATTCAGTTGAAACACTGATTTTCTGCATTTTATCTAGAGAGGGAAATGCATCCTGTGTACATTTTATAGAGATATTGGTACATTTTGCATATTAACATTTTAATTGCAAAGACATCTATGTCTTGACTTACAAGTTAATTTGACAAATAGATAGCAAAAAATTCACTTAAAGTATGCATCAAAACAAATTCAATTTCCATACGGTTGATCATGACTGCATATTTAAAGCGCTCCATGGCATAGGACCTGGGTATTTGCGGGACCGCCTTCTGCCGCCGATAGCCTCCCACCGACCAGTACGCTCCCACAGAGAGGGACTCTTCAGGGTGCCGTCACCCTGAGGAGTCAGGCAATGTCGGCTGGTGACCCCCAGGGGGAGGGCCTTCTCTGTGGCAGCTCCTGCCCTCTGGAAAGATTTGCCCCCAGAGATACGAAGGATATCGGATCTCCGGGCCTTTCACCGTGCCCTAAAAACTTTTCTTTTCCATCAAGCAGGGCTGGCGTGAAACCCCCCCCCCCCTTTTTAGCTTTTTAAATTGTCAAAGGGTTTTAGTTTGAATGTTTTAAATTTTGGGCCAAAGTCATGTAATTCTTTTAAAAATTTTAAATTTTGTATTGGCATGTGTTTTAGTTCTGGCTGTGCACTGCCCTGAGTCTACTAGGAGAAGGGCGGTATACAAATTGAATAAAATAAAATAAAATAAATAAATAAAATATACTGTATGCACAACATTTTCTTTTAGAATAATATATCGATTAAATAAAAGTATGCTAACATAGATGCACATTTACTTCACATTAAATTCTATTTCATTCAAAAGGATCTATCTTTCATAATAAATATGTTCTCTTGATTTCAGAATTCTTATTTGCTTATAAACTCTTTATTCCTTTTAGTTGATGCTTGAATGCAAATCCTTATTTCTGACTATTCCTCTTTTCATTTTCCATCATATAACTGTGACGCAAAGAGTATAAAAATCTTTGCAATGCTCTTCTATAACTGATTTCAATAACTTCTTATAATCATTTGTAGATCTGGCTACTGCAATAGAATAGTTCAGAAAAGCTGTCAGTGAAAATATCAGTTCAGGGCAGTGAATGGCCCAGTCAACTAAAGAATGACATAGATTCCTCATTCTTGTTTTACTGACAACCTATTGCTACCATCTGTTAAAACTGATGAAGGATTGACAGATAAGGTTGCTTTGCTTTCCATTATATTTCTGTATTTTGGCAAGAAGTTGCTGTGTGTTTTTAAAGCCTGGATGTTATTTTCATATTCACAAATAATTACTTCCAAAACTTAACACCCATTTTTTCTGTAAATTTGAACATAGTACACATTTTTATATCCACTGTTCATTGGAAAAATGTGTTAAAAAGTAAAAAAAAATGCCTTAGTTAAATGAGCTTTAATTATGTCAAATTGCATATTCAGTCCTTTGTTTCTGTGTTAAATAGCTGTTATGGCTATCTTTTGGTCATTGCAACTGTTAGTCTTTTTACTATTAATTTAAATTATTTTACCAATTTGAATTAAATTGCTCTTATTATCATTGATTTAAATTAACAAAGGAAGAGATGGAAAGAAAAAAAATCTGTTTAATGATAACCTTCATAATTATGCTTTATTTTTTTCTTTTTGACATCAAGATTAATTATATTATATAATTTTGATTTGTTGGCAGCAAAAATACATTGTATCAAAAAATGTCATAGATTAACAATAATTGAACACCACCTGGTTTTGATTAAATTCCCCTGCATAATATAATCCTTATTTAAGAATATTAATCCATTGCTTTAATTCACACCCCTGTTCATAATTTAAATATTATTTAACATCAGACCAAGTGCTGCCTCATTAAAATATAGCTTGGTTTAAAAATATTTACTATATACCTTGTATTAGAGTATCTCATTTAGATGAAAAGAAAATTAAATTTATAGCTGAAGAGAGGGAAATAAATCAGTTGAGTTTGTTATCGTTATGACATAATTGTGTGATGGGAAGTAATGGTCTGCAATTGTCAATTCTGTCAATTGCATACTTATTATTTCAATTTCTATGGCCAGCCATTTCAAATACATGTATCCAAGTGGCTAATAGCAATTTAAAAGTTATATAAAAGAACAAAAACAATATAAAAATCATACAATATATTAAGCAAAAACCAATAGCAATCAATATTACCTCTGCACAAACCTGTTGAGACATCTAATTTCCAAAGCCTAGTGGCAGAACTATGTCTTTAGGCCTTGTGAAATGCCATTAGGTTTATAGCCAATCTAATCTCCAGAAGATAATGTTTCAAAAGGCAGATACATGACAAGGTCATCCTGAATCTTAACCTGTTTCCTAATAGGGTTTACATATTACATATTTTAATAATGACTTAATTTAATTTTTAATGTAGCTCAGTGTTGAACAATGGAGTCCTTGTAATTTTTGAGTTTGGTTGCTTGTTTGCAGAATATTTCATTACCTGAATTGATAATAGGTAATATCATCAGTGTAGTGAATGTGGAGTTTTTCTATGGGATTTATGGTAGATTGCCCTGCTCGGATGTGGTGTTGGTGGGATGTGTTTTTTCCTTGGTAGTTCCTTGATTATGGTATTGTTTCTACTTGATTTGTTTGTCTGGTTTTAATCCTTGCTTATGTTGTTATTGGCTGATGAAAGGGATGTATCTTTTTGTTTACTTCTTAGCTTTTTTACTTTCTCTTTTGAATTATGTGTACATGTGGTTTATCTGAATGTGTCTATTGATGACTGATTTGTCTGAATACCAAGCCTCCAGTATTTTCCTAGTATTTTTAAACTTTGGTACAAAACCCACAGTTACTAGCACTGATAATATTACCTACTGAGGTAATGAAATGTCTGCAAGCAGACAACCAAATTCAAACAGCATCAAACATTCCACATTATCCAGTTAGTTATTTAACATACTAAAGCTGTCAGCCGATCTTAAAAATCGATAAGATGCATCCTATTTTTATTTTTAATTAGCTACTCTTGTGATTAATTTTTAATACCACAACTGAAGGAAGTTCACAGGTTTTTTTAATATCAAAATTCAATCAATGCTTACCCAAACCTTTTATCATTTCAGTAGTATAGTTTGGAATGCCAGTATTGGAAAAAACGTTTTATAATGGCTATTATTTGTGCCAGTCTTCTACTTTCTATTTTCTAATCTACTATTACTTTTTATTTAGCTCTTTTAAATTTGGAGATTAGGAAAACAAAAGGGATATGAAGCTTTCCCAAGTTTGAATAATTATAATTAAGAACAATTTTTCTGCAAATTCTCACAAATTCACATTACATTCCTGAAGGGTAGTATATTATTTTTATATCTATACCTCTTACCCCTTAAAAATATGAGTTTGAAATGATAATGGAGAAAGCCTCAATTTAGCTATTTAGAAAGAAGTGTTTTATATAGAGGTTTTTTGTTTTGCGTTAGAGATACCTTTAATATAGCCTCTGAAAACACACCATGAACATTCATCTGCCATAGATGTCCATTTCTTTTGTTAATCTTGTCTCTATAGTGTGACTTCCAAAATCCTCTTGCACTGTATACGGAAATGCAATTTTCTTTTTATCAATTTTTCATTTCCTCTTTTTTCTTCAGGAATGAAGTCGATTTTCCCTAGTTCTTTTCACAACACTCTTCTTTTTTTTAATACAGTTTTGATCACATTTTAATCTCTATTCTAAAATAAACAACTCCAATCTTTTAATCTCTTAAGAAGCACATACAAATAGTTTCTGATTTGTGAAGTATTCAGTTCGGGAAGATGAAAGGGTTCTTTTAAGATATCATGTTTATAGAAAAAAACTTTGGGCTTTTGTTGCTGACTACCTATGTGTAGATTATTCTTACATCAAGAAAACAATTCTTTGCTAAATTGTTCAGAAAACAGAAGGGCACAAAAATGTGAAAATAAATGCTAGAAAAAACTTGTCAGAATTGGGTTATAATGTTGAGCAGTTTACATTTAGTAGTTGATAGCAGAACTAACATTAAAAATGATCCTGAATGTGCTTTAAAATGGTTTTTTGGAGAAAGTCTGTATTAGCTATACATATGTATTCATGTTAGTAACATCTCATATGAGATTTTAGTCAATTTAAAATATAACTCATAAAAATAATAGCTTTGCAAAAGTGCATGTTAATATAAGGTGACCAGATTTTAACATTGGTAAAGAGGGACACCATTGACCGGGGGTGGGGGGGGTGGGGGGAGGGCGCTAGTCAAAAATAACTTTTTCAGCCCTCTGAGTAGTCCATGTGCACAAAAGGACTACCCAGAGGGCTGAAAAAAGTGATTTCTGACAGGTCCTCGCACTTTTGACCGGTCTTCGCACTTATGACTGGTCATCATTTATGCCCATTGTAGCATTCTTAACAACCGTGTCACTCATTTCACAACTGCTTCTCTTCACCATGGTGACAGGATAGGGCAAAAATGTAAAATGTGAGGACAGTCGTAAGTTCGAGGACTGGTCAAAAGTGCGAGGACCAGTCAAAAATAACTTTTTCAGCCCTCTGAGTAGTCCATATGCATAAAAGGATACAGCAATAGAGAGGGATGAAGGAAGGGAAGGGAAATTAGAGTAGAAGTGAGGGTAAGAGAGGGAGGAAGAGAGGAGGAGAAGGAGAAAGGAAGAGGAAGTAGGGAGGAGAAGAAGAGGGGGAGGAAGAGAAAGTAAGAAGGAAAGAAAAGAGAGAGGTGGTAGGTTTGAGGAGAAAGATTGCTGTACAATAAAAAAGATGAAAGGGAAGAAAGCCAACCCCAAACAAATATAAAGATATTAAGATAAAGAATGAATTGTTAAACTTTAAAGAATAAAAGAGAACAAATATGAATAAATAGCAATAATTAGAAACACACATACAAACATACAATGTATTTTCTTTGAACAGAGTATTTGGCCGGTTCACAAATTTAAACAGTGTTTAGTCATTTCAATTAAATTTACAATTTCTATATTTCCTTTTTGCCATATTTATTCTTCATCTATTTTTAAAAAAAACCAATATTACCCTTCATCCTCATCTTTAATCTTAATCAAATTCAATTTTCCCCTTCTATTCTATAGTATACCCCTTCCCATTGTCATCTATTTTTATATCCATCCTCACATTAGTTAATTATGTAATTATGTAATACAGTTGTTTAATACAAATTCAACATTTTAATATAAATCAATTATATAACTATCCTTTTTATATATTAATCAATATGAACATGAATATTCCAATTATTTCCATGCAATCCAATTTCTTACAAATCAATTAATTATATTTACCAATAATAATAAACCAAATAATTTCCCCATATATTCTTCCAAACCACAACTTAACCATTTCTGCTTTCAACACAATATACAATTAATAGTATCTCAATTATTACAATTCCCTAGTTAAATAGAACTTTTTTCTTTTTGTGTTTTAAAATCTTGAACCTCCTCTTTTGCCCTAAATTTCCCATTGTTTGCAGTTTTGCACCTACCTTTTTTGGTGAGGAAAAAGAAAAAGAAATCTCTCTCTGCCTCATTTTGTCACGTTGCAGCAAAGACCCTGCTTTACTTTCAGTTTCGCTTTTTCAGCATAGCTAGGGGAAAAAAACATTTGCTCCAGCAATTTACCTCTTTGCAGCTAGCTAGCAACAGAGCCCTCCACAAAACAGCTGAGAGCAAATCAGCTGAGAGTCGGGAGGCTGATCAAATCAACTTATGGTAATTAACCTATGCTGAAGCTGAAAGGGGCTGTTTTTTCTATTTTTGCAGGCACCAGTCTACTCATTTGTTTTCTTTTAACACTGATCAGCTGTAGGGCGGCCCTTTGAATTTAAACAGTTTTTTTCCCTCTAGCCATCAGCTGGGACCCAGCAATAGATTGGGAGTGGGCGGGGTAAGGGAACGGGGACCAGCGATCCAACAGAAGCAGAGGGTAAGGGTCAGTGAAAACTGTATATTCCCTTCCCGTTCTCCCGCCGTTCCCTAGCTTGTTGTGCATTTGTTCCAAAAATCGGAACTTTTTAAAAACGCCGCGGGATGTGGGACAAATTGTTATAAATCGGGACTGTCTGGCCACCTTATGTTAATATCAATAAAATATCCAGAATACTAATTAGGTTTTTAATTTTGGGACTAATTCTTCTCAGAAGTTGTGTTTATTTCTGAATAGTCCTGAATATTTTACATCTTATTTTCTATTAGAACTCATTGAATACAGTTATTATGCAGTTATTATAAAGGTATATCTTACCTTCCACAGACTTGATCTAAAATAAAAACAAAAAAGTATGTTTCCTTGCAAAAGCCATCAAGTAGCTATACAGTTTCTATATTAGCATTTAGCATTTATTAGATTTCTATACCGCCCTTCTCCTGAAGGACTCATGGCGGTGTACAGCCATATTAAAACACATACAAATATACAAAATTTAAAACAATTTAAAATTGAATATATAAAAATTTGGCCCATAGATTAAAACACACATACACCCATTCTAAAATTCGTATTAGGCCAGGCCGGCTTGTTGGAACAAGAGGGTCTTCATGGCACGGCAAAAGGTACGCAGGTCGGGGATGAGACGAATCTCAAGGGGCATATTAGTGTAAAGGGGGTTGGGGGAATCCTTACCAAATTCTATTAACACATCAGTATTTTGTAATGTAATACTCAGAAGTGGTCTTGTCGTTTCTTGAAATCAAAACAAATTATTGTTGAATTTTTCCTCAGATTCCAGAAAATAATCATATTTTATAACAATATTTTATTTATAATACTAACCAAATCCAAAGATTCCAAGGTCATTATTTAATAATCAAACTTATGGGAGTTTATGGAGATCTTCCAGCTATAAGGCATTGATCTCAATAGTCTCTGTCTTCCATTAATGGATTTAGGACTGCATATAAATCAGATCTGGAAATTGCCCTGATTAAGGAAGAAATAGTGCAGCTGGACTTACACCTTGTTTGACCTCTAACTGTAGCCAGGGTATTCCTTAGATGCTACTAAACTTTCCTGGAGCACATCTTTGTTGCAATCAGGTCCCAAAGGACCACTTCTCTTTTTTCTACTTAAAAAGGAACTTCTTTTTCTGCAAGGTAAAAGGGAAAATTTTTTTAAAATGTCATTTCCTCCATAGGGTAGGAAGAAGTATTAAATCTTGCCTTCTAGCTAGAAGAAACTCTTTCTTATCATATCCATTTGCCCTAACTACTTCAAATATAATTAAACAGTGATTTAGGCATACTCTATCTGCCAACCTAGCAGTTCGAAAGCATGTAAAAAAAATGCAAGTAGAAAAATAGAGACCACCTTTGGTGGGAAGGGAACAGTGTTCCCTGCGCCTTTGGCATTGAGTCATGCCAGCTACATGACCATGGAGACGTCTTCGAACAGTGCTGGCTCTTCGGCTTTGAAACAGAAATGAGCACTGCTCCCTAGAGTCAGGAACGACTAGCACATATGTACGAGGGGAACCTTTACCTTTATCCTATGCAAGGTACAAACATTGATATCTAAATACCTGGTAGATAATACTACAGCTATCATATTTAATGATGAAAAAAGTGATTGGAATAAAGTAAATATCCAAATGTTTGATTTTTGTTTTAGAGATTCTAAATGGTAATGACAAAAGAGGAGGAATAACCAAAGCGAAACACTCTTTTCTCTAAATGCCTTCCCAAAAAATGCCCAATTATATGTTCAAATCAGTCTTGATTCCTGGCAAGTGTCTGGATAAGGCCATGCAATTTTCTTACCAACATTTTCAGAAGAATTTTGCCATTTCCTTTTTCCTAAGGCTGAGAGAGTAACTGGCTCAAAATCATCCTGCCGATTTAAATGCTTAAGGCAGAACTAGAACTCGCTGTTTCCTTGTTTCTAGTCTGGTGCCTTAAACCATTACACAAACTGGCTCTCTTGTCTTAGTACTTGTCTAACAGTACTAATATTCTGACATTCATCATCATCATCATCATACTTTATTGCGGTCATAGACCAAAAAACCAAAACATCCAAGGCATGTAGCTGGCACACGACCAGACTGAAGTGCAGTACAGCAACAAGATCAGTGGTGGAAACCACTCCGTCAAACTCACAGTTCATGTATTTTAAATTTTTAGCTCCAATCTATATATAGTCTATATATATATATATATATATATCGACTATAGTCGATTAAAATTGTACATAGGTAGAAAATACTATGTTGCAATTCTGACATTAAGAATTTATGGATCTCCCAAGCTTCTAAAAAATTTTAAAAGTAAAAAATTGATCTAAAATCAATAAAGAAAGAAACATATACTTTAAAAGATGCCTGGTCATCATACTTTTAATAGATTTCTGAAAACAGAACATTGTCATGTCCTTCTACTGAATCGTATGTTTTAGTATTAGAACTATGGCTTTCATTTATTCATTTTGCTATATACAGTAAGCATGCACTCCATATGAAAATGCCAATATGAAAGATGCTTCTTTCAACTTTATTTCTTTGATAGGAAATGTTTTCATGCTAATGCCATCATCTAGCAAAATAACTGAGAGATATTGTTTGAAATGCATATACAAAATACATGCAAAATACATGATCTATATTATATATTGATTTAATCTTATTTTGTAAGCAGAAGTAAGTATGGTATAGATTTCAAAAATTTAAAATATTACAATAATGCTGGAATCAAATTCCAAAATCAAGCAAATGATTAGTGACAGAAACATGGGTATTGCTCAGAAAGACTAGATAACAAACTATCCTTCCATTCAGTTAAACAGCCATATAGCTGACTTTGATTGCATCTTAACTCCAAATTACCTTATGGTGAGATGAACAGCATAGAAATTTAATAAATAAAGCCTTGTCCTTTTCTAATATATCATAGAAAGGTAACAAAAATTAAATATATAATGAAATTGAAACAGACTAAAAGAGAAAAAATGTAGGCTATTTTTAAAACAAAGAATCCACTAATTTAGTCATTTTATCAAAGAAGGAAATAAGATTTGTCTGAGTGAAATCTTTTAACACATTTCTATAGAACATATAATAATAATTGTACATAAATATTACTATATAACCATACATTTTCGTGATCTTAAATTGTCTCATTCCTAGTATTATCTGGGTAAGATATATATGATTGACAACGAAATTCTAACATCTGCACAACCCTTTACCCACTGCTATTTACAAGACTGTAAATACTCATGTGCAAAATCAGTTTCATGCTCCTTACAAAGAATCCTGATTGCACTTTTATTCAAAAAGGAATCTTCACATCTTTTCCATAATGAAATGAATTAGTCTCTAATTTTAAGTCTTATAGTGCATTCCCTATCAGTTCTTATTCATTACCAATTGAATTGAAATGTCCATTAGAGGTTAAGCAATGAAAAATTGGTTCTGATTATAAGATATACAATGTGATGCATCATTAGTCTTTCAATAAAGAAAATGATACCTTTTTGATATAACATACAATATTTAGTTAGCAATATTAGATAAGAGAAATACGGAATGAATTTCATTACTGTGGGAGAATTTTCATGTTTTACTTTCAGCAAATAGTTAATACACATGCTATCTGTAAAAAAATAAAATTTCATACATTTTCTTCCTTCCCTCCAAGACTGTAAGTTGTATCTCAACTGTTATTAAAATCATTATTATTTCAGCTCATTCTCTCCAAATGTATATATAATTGTCAATAGAGGGTTTTTTTAACTTTTGGTACTTTATTCAACCAAATAATCAGTTTACCAGTACTCTTAAGGTTGTAGAAAAAATGCTTTTAAAAGAAAAAAAAAAGAACAGTTGGCCATGCTCACCCAGTCACATTACCCCCCCACAAACCACGCCCACAAAATAAGCCACGCCCACAGAACCAGTAGTAAAAGTTTTTAGAACCCACCCCTGACTCCAAAGATATGTAACTCAAATTACAGCACTAAGGAAAGGTCAAGGCTATTTTGGAAACGTTTTTCTTTCCTTTTCTATAATTATTCACACTATTTGATAGTACAAAAATGTGTCCTGTTTCATTTATTTATCTGTCATAGCCTTAGACATTTTTCAGGACTATTTTTCAGGTCTTTTGTCACATGGGATATTAATTGCAAATGATACACTAGTAGCAACAAACACAGTAAAATATAAAAAAATTGTTTTAGATGTCGAGGGCTTTTTGGAAGCATAATATAGAATTTTCCTGGAGATTATCCAATTGCATGTGCTTATATGAAATAGTTACTACAATTTGAACATGTTTCCAAATACAGTTTACCATTTTGAATAGTAGTGATGATTGATTATCTAATCTTATTCTGTTTTTTTGGGGAAGAATAATATGTGCTATTATGAGACAAAGATCCCTTGTAGATAGTAATACTTCAATGCCTAGAAGAGGCCAGGCTAAAAAAAATGCCTTTGTGATTATATATGTCTGTGTCAAAGTTGACAACTGACTCATATCTATGATGCAATGTTCTGGAGTCCTGTGATCACCTTTTGTGAATTTCTGGCAAACAAAGTCAGTGAGGAAGCCAGATTCACTTAACCACGTTAATAACTGGTTAAATTTAATAACTGCAGTGAGGGGGGGGGTTAGGGAGGAGGGGGGAAAAAGGGGGAAAAATCTGTATTTGAAAAACTTTTTCAGTAAAAAAAATAAAATAATAACTGCAGTGATTCATTTAACAAACATGGCAGGAAAGGTCATAAAAGAGGACAAAACTCACTTTTTTGTTTGGAAATTTTTGTTAAAAGACTCTCTCTCCTCCCCCTTACTCTCCCTCTCCCCTTCTCTATCTCTCGATACAGATACTTGACTTTAGACTATGATTGAGCCCTAAATTTTGGTTGTAAGTCATTGTGATCATTCTTGCCATGTACATATATACATCTGAACTAGACTGTTGTTTCTCTGTGTCATATAATATATATGGATATTTGCATAGTTTTGTATTTATTTATTTATTTAGTCATGTTTATGTAGTGTATATTGGAGGTGGTGAACCTTTGAGAGCTGTATGAAATGAAATTTCATTTTAATGTATGCCAATTAGTGTACATCAAAAGTGACAATAAAGTTATTCTAAGTCTTAACAGGTCCCCACATGATGACTTGATTTTACAACTGTGTTTACTATAGTTGTAAAGAGAGTCACTATGGTTATTTAAAAAAAAAACCACGTGGATGTTAAGTGAATTTCTGCTGGAAAACTGAAAAAACAATACATATCACAGTCTCATAACTGCAGAATTCTGCAACCAGTCATAAATGCAAGCTAGTTACCAAGCAAAATGACATCATGTGACTGTGAGGGTGTAGTAGTCAGAACATCAAGGACATCATGAATAGTCTGTTTGTTGTAGCTTTTTTAAAAAAAAAACATATTTTATTTGCAGTTTTCTTTTCACACCATACATATTTTGTGGATAGTATATTGACTGGGTCAAATCTTTTTTAAACAACGCTAAGAATAATAATACAAATAAGTATGTGTAATCCTAATCTTCCAACTTCAACAATACTTTCTCTTGTTATAATTCTTTATCACTTTTCCCATTAATTCATTTAAATGTAAATAACATTTCTTTGCGCCATGTATTTAGTAATACTAAAGTACTAAATTTTTAAATATTTTAAAAATTACTCATTATTCCACCATAACTTCAATATTCCAAATGTGTAGGATTACTAATAAAGCCAAATATTAACATATTTAATCAATTCCAGGAGTGTATCTCAAAATCCCCATAATTTCTAATCCTTAATATTTTTAATTCACAATATACTTTAACACACTATTAATGTTGATAATACAATTAGATTACCTAATCCTAAATTTCTATCTACTAAACTTAACTTATTTTTAGTTATAATAAGTTGTATTATCTGTTAATATATATACTACTATTTTCCCTATTTGTATTTTCTGATTTTATTAATATATTTTCTCATTATCCATCATCTTTTAGCCTTTTTGAAGTTCCATCATTTATTTACTTTTTAGTCAGCCTTTTATCTCTCTCTCTCTCTCTTAGAATCTTGTAGCTCTTTTTGATACATTTGCGCCTACTGAACATTCCCTCCTGGGTGCCTTTTGTCTCTTTCTTCTGCATTATTTGAACACCCATCCACAAGATTTCCTTTTTAAAAAAAAGAGATTTGTCTTTTTTTCCCTCTAACTCTTTCTTTTTTTAAAAGAGAGTTTCCTTTTTTCTCTCTGTTCTATTATGAACTATTATGAAGGAGACATCTAATTGATTCCTACTTATTAATCCTTTCTCTTCTTTATTTTTAGCTTGATTTTCCCCTTCTACTGCTTCTTCTTTCTCATCTATTTCCTGAATATCGTGTTTCACTTTTTACCCCAGTTGTTGAATGACTTCTATATTCATTTCTGTGTCTTTAAACAATACCCTTGTCTCCTTATTGTTCTTTATAGTTTCACCCACACTTTTTAACATCAAGAATATTTCTTCATATGCCTCAATCATCCTCTGTAAATCCATTTTATAACAATTTAATAAAAATTACTCAGTATACTTCTATAGTTCCAACATCTCAATATTTAAAAACTCCTGCTTAATAAGATTTCAATCAGAATAGAGCTGGAAGGGACCTTGGAGGTCTTCTAGTTCAGCCACCTGCTCAAGCAGGAAACCGTGGCATATACCATTTCAGACAGGTGGCTGACCAGTCTCTTCTTAAAAACCTCCAGCGATGAACCACCTACAATTATACCTCCAAAACCCCTAAATTTATGATCTTTTATTTATCTTTAAATTAATTCTTTACCCCCTTATAATTTTCCAATTATATATCTTCCTAATTGTCCAAATTTTAAAGTCTTGTTTAACTTTTCTTTTCTCTTTTCTTCTATCACCTTTCTTCTTTTGTCTCGTAGAATGTTCTGTTAAATAACATTAATAGTCCAAATCCAAATTAATCCACTAGATTCCTCCAATCTTTCAGATCCATAATCCAATAGCCAATTTTAATAAAACTTAGTTATTTGCAAGTTAGTTCCTTTTAGAAATCTTCAGAAGGGGGAAAAAAACCTCATTAAGTATTCTCAAAATATCCAAGTCGTCTTCTAACATAAAGTGAAGATCAGGCCGTCTTCCAGATGTTGTTACTTCTGTGTATTAGACTTTGTGTGTATTGGGTTCACTTTCACCGAGTATACTGCGGCTATAGTGCTGTAGTACTTCTCTTCTTCCAGTAGATGGCTCTCTTGTTCCCAAATCCAATGTTAAACAATCTGTCAAAAACAGCTGATTATCCAATAAATCCAGGGGGTTTAGAAATACAAATAAACAAAATAGTTTCTCCCCCAAAAATCACCTTTAAAATTGTTTAAGCTTTTTTCAGGCTTTCTGTGTTTTAAAGCTTCCCTTGGGCTTCTTTTGCCTCTTGATTTTCAGGGTTTTTTCCCCCCCATGTATTTAATTGCTGCTTTCTTAAGCTTGGAAATTCTCTTTTAAAATTCCTAAAAATCAGGTTTTAGAGTAAAAGTTGGTAATTATCTCACCCAGTTTCAATGCTCTGTCCATGATCTGCTCCAGCACAAATCTTACAGTCCCGGTTGTCCCAGCTTTGTGACTGTCAAAAATGGTTTTTGTCCCTGCTGCCATTTGGGAGAACTTGCTTCGGACCTAACAAGGAAATTGTGAGTTCCTCATGGTCAGCAAAGCATCTCTACTTCCTTCACAGCCCCTACAAGGCGGCTATAACCCCAAAAGGTCTCCCGACAGCAGTTACCGCCTGGATTTTGCAAGGCTTGGCGGAGCCCACTATTTTCCAGCCATTCTCACCTCGATGTCAATCAGAAGTATGTCTGTTTGTTGTAGCTTTGAACAGTCATTAAGTGACCATCATAAGACAAGGACTGCCTTAGTAGAAATAGATGTTTGGCATAGTTATAGAAGTGAGATAAGAAATCTGTGTGCTTTTCTATAATGAATTAAATAAGGCAAGGCTGATAATTCTACTAATTACATGCCAGATTAAGTGTATTAATTTGTATGTTTTTGGAGAGTGGGGAATGGAGAAATGAAATTCCAGAAATCTTGTATCAGACTAATAAGGGATGGCAAGGAAAATAAGGTAGTGTTGCTTAGCATTACCTGACATTAATATGGGGAGCAATAGTAGAAGGGTTTTGTCAACATTCCCAGCTGAGCTCAATTATTTATGTGACTTCAGTCAAGTCTGTATTCTTCAGTTTGTCCTTTTCTTTAATGAATACTGTAAGACATGTGAAGGAATTCAAATAATTATAACTCAAATGTTCAGGGAATCTCAAAAGAAAGGCATTTTAGATGAGAATGATACTATTGCTGCACTTTATATTTTAGCAATAAGAGAGAAGTTTTTAGAATGTGTAAATCCCTAGTCTCTCATTAAACCCAAGATTGGGTTTTTGCTGTTAACTTGGAGAGTTAACATTTCTGACATGACATTAAACCCAAAGTAGCTCAAAGTAGTCCAGCTAAAATTGCCTTTAGCAGCTTACCAATTGAATATAACTGCTAAAAATAAATTTAGAAAAAAGTCTTCTGAAAAGTGTTACTATGACTAGAATATTTCTTCATTACAACATATTATGAATAATTCAAAACTAGGGAAGCTTCATGAAAACCAAAAATGATATACATGTAGAAAGTTGAGGGGGTTTGGCTATGATCAAAACTCAGGGAAAAGTCCTTTAAATTATGAAAAACACATCTGAGTTAGAGAAAACTGGCTCACAGTCATTGAAATAGAAGAACTGACAATTGAGAACAGTAGAGAAAAAGCATAGTTGGACTAGCAAAAAGAAAGAATGTAAATAATAAACTAGACATATCAAGAAAATATAATCAAATCCTTTCTTATTTATGTTTTTTTGTATCAATTGTTTCATTTTTCTAGTTTCACTTGTCATTTTTCTTTATCTATATCACAATGTTTTGCATGTGTTCCTACTAAGGCTGTTTGGAAACTCATACTAGTTGAGTTCTCATCTAATTTTTAATTCAAATACCTAAAAATTTACCTCACTTTTTTTTTCTATTTTTATTTTATTCAAAAAAAGTTAAAATACAAAACACAGTTTTTTAAAAAAAAAACACCAAAAAAAATAAAATAAAGAAAAACAGAACAAACATTAAAAAGAAAAAGGTGTATTAAAAAAGTCTAACACATGTGCACATATTTTCTTCCATAGTTCAATTCAGATTATTATATTACATACTGGATCGATCCACAACCATCCCAAAGTCATCATGGGTTATTCCTAAATGCCCCCATTCAAATCCAAGGAGCAAGACTGCCAAAGAGTCAGCTCTGACAACAAACACAGCAGTTCATCGACAGGAGAAAAATTCTTCCCACCAAGCAGCAGCCATTTTAGGGAGGAGTCTCTCGATTTATCTCATTTTCAATTCTGTCTTAATTGTTAAAAGGAAAACAAAATTCTTACCCTCATTATTGTGTGCTGTTTGATTAAATTCAAATAGGTATCTGAAGCTTTTCAGCAGACCCAGTATAGCCCTATGTGTGTTTGCTTAGAAAAGATCAGATTATGTTCAATGATGTTACTTTTAGTATTTTAGTATACATTACTATATACCTAATTCTATGAACATAAATTAATATTCTGTGAGTACTCTTTTTTTAAAAAATAATTTTTATTAAAAAAAATAACTAGGTAAAACCTAATACAAACTAATATGTGATAAACAGGGAAAAAGAGAAAAAAGCAAAAATTATAAAAATGAAAAATGTTAAGAAAAATAGACAAAAAAGAATAGGGTATAAAGAATCTGACTTCCAAAATTTTTCACAACTGATAAAGTACAAATATAGTTTAACCTCTTTCTCTAAAGTTATATCAAATTGCTCTTCTTTCTGTAATCTATTCTATATACAGTAAATGTCAAACCATAAGTCACAAGTCCATAAGAGGCTTCCAGTCAACAATAAATATAACTCATGTCTTTTTTCTAATCAAAGAATTTAATTTATCCATTTCTACAAAATTTGTCAATTTCATCAATCATACCTCCATAATGGGTTGCATAGAATCTTTCCATCTCTACATATACAATAAGTTGCCATGATCATATACTGTAAAACAAATTCCTTGTGTGTCCAATCACACTTGGCCAATAAAATTCTATTCTATTCTATTCTATTCTATTCTATTCTATTCTATTCTATTCTATTCTATTCTATTCTATTCTATTCTAATCTAATCTAATCTAATCTAATCTAATCTAATCTAATCTAATCTAATCTAATCTTCCATTGCTTTTTTCTAAGAGCTGATCCATTAATCCTAAAAGGAAAAGTTCTGCCTTCAATTTAATATTAATCTTTAGAATCCGGTATATCAGATCAAATGCCCAGGTATAGTACAGGTGACACCTGGCTCAATAGTAGTTACTGTGAGAGGGATCTTGGAGTCCTAGTGGACAACCACTTAAATATGAGCCAGCAGTGTGCCACAGCTGCCAAAACAACCAACACAGTTCTAGGTTGCATTAAGACAGGAATAAAATCAAGATCACGTGAAGTGTTAATACCACTTTATAATGCTTTGGTAAGACCACACTTAGAATACTGCATCCAGTTTTCATCGCCACAATGTAAAAAAGATGTTGAGACTCTATCAAGAGTGCAGAGAAAAGAAACAAATATGATTAGGGGACTGGAGGCTAAAACATATGAAGAACGGTTGCTGGAATTGGGTATGTCTAGTTTAATGAAGAGAAGGAGTAGCAGTGTTCCAATATCTCAGGGGTTGCCACAAAGAAATGGTTGTCAAGCTATTCACCAAAGCCCCTGAAGGCAGGACAAGAAGCAATGGATGGAAACTAATCAAGGAGAGAAGCAACATAGAACTAAGAAGAAATTTCCTGATCGTTAGAACAATTAATTAATGGGACAACTTGCCTCCAGAAGTTGTCAATGCTCTAACACTAGAAATTTTTAAGAAGATTGAACAACCATTTGTCTGAAATGGTATAGGGTTTCCTGTCTGAGCAGGGAGTTTGTTTGTTTGTTTGTTTGTTTGTTTGTTTTATTAGATTTATATACCGCCCTACTCCTGAAGGACTCAGGGCAGTGAACAGGCACAAAAATAAAATACATAAATACAAAATTTAAAAGCGGAAATAAAACCAGATTAAACAATTTAGCCCGAGACAAATTTAAAACATCCCAATAATTTAAAAACAGATTTAAAATTTTCAATTTAAAAGAAAAGGGGAAAAAGGTTAGGCCAGGCCAGCTTGCTGGAATAGAAGATCTTAAGAGCGCGGCGGAAACTGCGCAGATCCGGGATCCTCCGTATCTCCAGGGAGAGCTCGTTCCAGATAGTGGGTGCCCCCACAGAGAAGGCCCTCCCCCTGGGGGCCGCCAGTCGACACTGGCCAACGGCACCCAGAGAAGCCCCTCTCTATGAGAGCGTACTGGCTGGTGGGAGCACTCTAAAGGTGGTAACCAAAACCTTGAAGCGCACCTGGAAGACCACCGGGAGCCAGTGCGGCTCGCGCAGGAGAGGTGTTACATGGGAACACCATGTTGCTCCCATAACCACCCGCACAGCCTCATTCTGTGCCAGTTGGAGCCTCCGGGTGCTCCTCAAAGGGAGCCCCATGTAGAGAGCGTTGCAATAGTCCAGGCGGGAAATGACGAGGGCATGAGTGACTGTGTGTAAGGAGTCTCGATCCAGAAAGGGACGCAACTGGCGAATCAGGCGAACCTGGTTGGACTAGAAGACCTCCAAGGTCCCTTCCAACTCTGTTATTCTGTTCTATAGTATATATTTGGATCTATTGTTACAGCTTTTTTACATGTGAACCAAGCAGAATACAATGTTACTACATGTTGTTTACATTTCAAACATATTTGAAGTGCTCTTATATATTCGGGGTGGTTTCGGGGTGAAGTACCATCAGTACGCTGACGACACCCAGCTGTACATCTCCACCCCGGACCACCCCAACGATGCCCTTGAAGTGATGTCCCGGTGCCTGGAGGCCGTATGGATCTGGATGGGGAGAAACAGGCTCAGGCTCAACCCATCCAAGACTGAGTGGCTGTGGTTTCCGACGTCCTGATATAGTCAGCTGATGCCATCGCTGACTATTGGGGGCGAATCATTGGGCCCCACGGAAAGGGCTCGCAACTTGGGTGTCCTCCTGGACTCACGGCTGTCCTTAGAAGAGCACTTGATGGCCGTGACCGGGAGGATTTTTCATCAGGTTCGCCTGATCTGCCAGTTGTGTCCCTTTCTAGATTGGGACTCTCTACACACAGTCACTCATGCCCTCGTCACCTCTCGTCTGGACTATTGTAACGCTCTCTACATGGGGCTCCCCTTGAGGTGCACTCGGAGGCTCCAACTGGTGCAGAGTGCGGCCGCGCGGGTGGTTATGGGAGCAACGTGGAGTTCCCATGTAACACCTCTCCTGCGCGAGCTGCACTGGCTCCCGGTGGTCTTCTGAGTGCGCTCCAAGGTTCTGGTTATCACCTTTAAAGCGATCCATGGCTTAGGACCTGGTTATCTACGGGACCGCCTGCTACCACCAATAACTTCCCACCGGCCAGTACGCTCCCATAGAGAGGGGCTCCTCCGGGTGCCGTCGGCCAAACAATGGGGGAGAACCTTCTCTGTGGGGGCACCTACGATCTGGAACGAGCTCCCCTCGGAGATACAGAGGATCCCGGATCTGCGCACCTTCTGTCGCGTGCTTAAGACTTTCTTATTCCATCAAGCTAGCCTGGCCTAAATCTTCTCCCTTTTTTAAATGTAAATTTTAATTTGTTTTAAATTATGGGGTATTTTAAATTCAGCCAAATTATTTAATTTGTTTTTAATTCATTTTAAATTTTTGTATTTATGTGTTTTATCTTGTGGCTGTTCACCGCCCTGAGTCCTTTGGGGGGAAGGGCGGTATAGAAATTTAATAAAATAAATAAATAAATAAATATTCAAGATCAGGGGTCCCCAACCCCCAGTCTATGGACTGGCACTGGTCCGCGGCATGCCAAAAATTGGACCGTGCAAACAAGCAAAGCCGCATCCGCTGGTCCCTGGTGCCCAAAAGATTGGAGGCCGCTGCTCTAGATAATTTCTGTGACATCATGTATCAGCAATATATCATTTTATAAAAAAATTATTTGCCACAATGTAAATTACAACCATTTTAATTACATATTTTTCCACTGATCCATGTGTATATTATGACCAAAATTCTTAGACCATTTTATCATACCTTGTTTAGCCTGTTCTTGATTTAAAATGTCAACAAAAGTTTGTAGATTTTAGCAATTGTATATTCAGCAGTACATGACTGTATTTCAAATTCTTAATTTGGTGCAAAGTATATGACTTTTGAGCTCCCGTTACTTGTCCCAGCTTCTGCAATCTAGCAGTTTGAAAGCACATAAAAAATGCAAGTAGAAAAATAGGGAGCACCTTTGGTGGGAAGGTAACAGTGTTCCATGCACCTTTGGCATTTAGTCATGCTGGCCACATGACCACGGAGACGTCTTCAGACAGCGCTGGCTCTTCGGCTTTGAAACGGAGATGTGCACTGCCCCCTAGAGTCGGGAATGATTAGCACATATGTGCAAGGGGAACCTTTACCTTTACCTTATATGATTTTTTATCCATTTTAAATATTTCAGATAACTATAAATGAGAGAACAATTGACAACTGTTTCCTTCTGCTATTGTTCTCTTAATTTTATTTTAAATTTAAGTTTAAATTTGAGTACTTACAGTCAGGTCCAGAAATATTGGGACATCGACACAATTCTAACATCTTTGGCTCTATACACCACCACAATGGAGTTGAAATGAAACAAACACAATGTGCGTTAACTGCAGACTGTCAGCTTTAATTTGAGGGTATGTACATCCAACTGAGATGAACGGTGTAGGACTTACAGCAGTTTGTATATGTGCCTCCCACTTGTTAAGGGACCAAAAGTAATGGGACAATTGGCTTCTCGGCTGTTCCATGGCCAGGTGTGTGATATTCCCTCATTACCCCAATTACAATGTACAGATAAAAGGCCCAGAGTTCATTTCAAGTGTGCTATTTGCATTTGGAATCTGTTGCTGTCAACTCTCAAGATGAGATCCAAAGAGCTGTCACTATCAGTGAAGCAAGCCATCATTGTAACTTCTCTTTCAATCCCTTGTTTTATATTTTCTGTATTGTAAGTCTCGTGATCAGCTTCCTTTTTAGACTTTACTTCAGAACTATTGTCTTGAATATTTATCAGATCATTTTCCATTCTTTGTATTTTATTGTTCAAATTATAAATCTTATCATCAGCTTCCTCCATTTTAGACTCTAATAACTTGATATTTGTATCCATCTTTATAACTATTTCTGAAAAAGCATTAGTCACTGTTACAATCTTTCTTTGTAAATTATCATACTTTAATTGTATGAATTCTTTAATTTCCTGCTTAAATTTTTCAAGATTCTGGTTCACAATCTCGTCATGTCTTGCCATTTCCTTCAAAACAAATTCTTTTAAATTAAAACCATCCTTCTGAGTCTGTAAACTAGAAACTTGCTCACGCAATTGTAAATGGGGGAAACCCCCCCCCGCTGCTTGTTTGTCTGGCTTTGTTAATTTTAACGCCATCCTGCCACACAGACAAACTCTTTTTGAAAAAAGAGGACTTCTCTCCAACAAGATCAGTATCAGATCTCCAAAAAAAAAAAAAAGCTTAAAATAGAAATTTTTTCTTTCTCTATTCTAGCCAGCACTGTTTGCTCCGCTACTTTGTATCTTGTTACAGAAGGACTTTCACTTTCGGCTGCTTCTCAAGCCTCAGCAGTCGCCATTTAAAACTTTTTTTCCTTCGCTTAGAAACGCTTATAAAATCATTAAAAATACTTGTAATTTAGGGTCCCAAGTCCAGATCTCATCCTCTTTAATTAAGCAATCTGTTGTTTTCATTGAAAGGCTTGATCTCATCGCCTGGCTCTGCAAAAAGCAGAGGTCTCCCGAAGCCCGGAGCAGCGGCGAGGGAAATAGGGAGCCTCATCCTGCTTCGTCCCCAAGAGTAAAAGAAAAACTCTGGGGACTTCGCAGAGGGCTCTACCTGCCCTCACCTGCTCTATCTCACATTTCCTTATGGAAATGGAGTTTTTCGAGCCGCCTTTCAGATGTAAAGGCGGCTCTTTACGAGCGACGGGGCTGGCGGTCTCAAAGGACCGTCTGGTGGCGACAGAAGTCAAACCGGAAGTCCGATACTATTATTATTATATTGTCTACTTTCCCATTCCCATTTATTAATCTATTTTATATATATTTGCCATTTTTTACCTCACCTTTAACCATCATCTCTAAATAATAATAATAATAATTTTATTTCTATACCGCCCTTCTCCCGAAGGACTCAGGGCAGTGTACAGCCTATTAAAAACACAAAACAACAACAGTTAAAATAGTTTAAAATTATTAAATAAATTCGGCTAAATTTTAAAACCCCAGAAATTTAAAACCCAATTTAAAATTGTTATGTTGATAGCCTGGCCTGGCGGAACAACAGGGTCTTGAGTGCGCAACGAAATACCCGAAGGTCGGAGATCTTACGTATTTCCGGGGGCAGTTCATTCCACAGGGCTGGGGCACCCACAGAGAAGGCCCTCCCCCTGGGTGTCACCAGCCGACATAACTTGGCCGATGGCACCCTGAGGAGGCCCTCTCTGTGGGAGCGAACTGGCCGGTGGGAGGCTATTGGTGGCAGAAGTCGGTCTCGAAGGTACCCAGGTCCTATGCCATGGAGCGCTTTAAAGGTGGTGACCAGCACCTTGAATTGCACCCGGAAGACCACTGTGCAGCTCACGCAGGAGGGATGTCACGTGGGCGCAATGAGTTGCGCCCATAACCACCCGCGCGGCCGCATTCTGGACCAGCTGGAGCCTCCGAGTGCTCTTCAAGGGGAGCCCCATGTAGAGAGCATTACAATAGTCCAGCCGGGAGGTGACAAGGGCGTGAGTGACCGTACACAAGGCGTCCCGATCCAGAAAGGGCTGCAACTGGCGAATCAGGCAAACTTTTTTTTTTATTTCAAAAGTTTTACAGTTACATTTTCACCCCATTTCCCCCCCCCACTACCCACCCCAAACATCCCAACCTCCCTAACCCTCCCTAACCCTCCCCTCCCCCTAGACTTCCACACAATATACTCATATCAGGTAAAAAAAAACCCTTAGTATAAAACTTGTATAAAACTTGAACCCCTCCCTCCCCCTTATAATTTTTCTTTTTATCTTCATTACATTAAAATATTTGTAATACATTATTTTCAAATAAAAGCTATTTGATACTTCCTAGTTTGATATTTGTTCTGAACATATTCTATCCACTTTTTCCATTCCCATTCATAAGTCTCTTGTGAACAATCTTTTAAGTATGCTGAAATCTTCGCCATCTCTGCAAAACTGGCCATCTTCAAAGTCCATTCCTCAATAGTGGGCAAAGCTTCGATTTTCCAATATTTACCTATCAACAATCTTGCTGCTGTTATCATATACAATATCAATTTTGTTTCACCCAATGTAAAACCCTTAACTATACCCAGTAAGAACAGTTGTGGAGAGAATTGAATTTTTTTCTTCAAAACATTCTGCATGACCCACCAAATTTTTATCCAAAAAGCCTTAACTTTCCTACAGGTCCACCAAACATGATAATATGTAGCATCCAAGCATTCACATCTCCAACATTTTGGCTGAACATTAGGGTACATACATGATAACTTTTTGGGGTCTAAGTGCCATCTATAAAACATTTTGTAGAAATTTTCCCTCAAATTCTGCGACTGTGTAAATTTAACGTTCTGAACCCAAATTTTTTCCCATGTTTCCAACATCACTGGTTCTTCAAAATTTTGAGCCCACTTAACCATACAATCTTTAACTAATTCGGTTTCTGAATCCCTTTCTAACAAAACATTATAAAGCCTTTTAATATGCATTGGACCTTTCTCTTTTATGTGTCTAACCAATTCTTCCTCGTGCAACATAATACCAGTTTTTTGATCCTTTTTCCATCTCAATTGCAATTGATTATATTGTAACCAGGTTAAATTAATCCCTTCGTCCAACAGTGTCTGTAGTGTCTTCAGCTGCCATCTGCCCGCATCTGTAAAAAGAACCTCTTTATATAACCCCCCCCCCCGAGTGACATTATATTTGTATTCCACAAAGTATGACCAAGATCCAGCCATAGCGGTATTTTATAATCCCATTTGAGTCGGTGCTTCTTCCAAACTCTCATCAAAGAGTCTCTAAGTATATGGCTTTTAAATACTTTATCGACTTTATCATCATAAAATAAGTAGGCATGCCATCCAAATTCAAGATCAAAACTTTCTACGTTCAATATTCCAGTCTTTTTCCTTCCAAACCAATCACTTATTAAAGTCAAAGCTGCTGCATCATAATATAACTGTAGGTTTGGTAATTTACGACCTCCCCTTTCTGGAACATCTTGCATAATTTTCAATTTCACTCTCGGCTTTTTCTCGTTCCAGACAAACTTATTCACTCCAGCTTGCCACACTTTCACTTGTTTATCATTTTTAAGCACCGGAATCATTTGAAACAGAAAAAGAAATCTTGGCAAAATGTTCATCTTAACTGCTGCTATTCTTCCAAGTAGAGACAGTTGCAGTTTTTTCCAAGTCTCTAAATCTTTCTGCACCTCTCGCCACAACACCTCATAATTATTTTGAAACAATTTCATATTTGATTCTGCAACCTGGACTCCTAGATATTTTACCCTTGGTACAACCTCAAAACCTGCCCTCCTTTCAAGCTCGTGTTTACGATCTTGTGTCATATTTTTAACTATCATCTTAGTCTTTTTATGATTCAGTCTAAAACCTGAGACTTTACCATAGTCTTGTATAATGTCCTTCATCAGGATTATTGATTCCATTGGCTGTATTAGGGTAACAACTAGATCGTCTGCAAATGCCTTTATTCTGTAATCGTCTTGCCTTACCGTTATACCTTTCAAGATATTAGAGTCCCGTATTGTATTTAACAAGACTTCTAGTGTTAAGATAAATAAAAGTGGGGACAGCGGACATCTCTGTCTTGTTCCTTTTTCAATTTTAAACTCTGTTGTCAAGCTTCCATTAATAATAATCTGTGCCTTTTGCTCTTGATAAATTGCTGAAATCGCCTGTACAAATTGATCCCCAAAATTCATCTTTTTTAAAGTCTTTAGTAGAAAATTCCAATCCACTCTATCAAAGGCCTTCTCTGCATCCAAGAAAACCAGCACTGCAGGGATCTGTTTATTCTTCTCAAGATATTCCAATAGATCTATTACTTGCCTTACATTGTCCTTCATGTATCTACCCTCGATAAATCCCGCTTGATCGTCATGAATCACCTTTTGAATTACTGGCATCAACCTGTTGGCTAATACTTTCACATAAATTTTATAATCAGAATTCAGAAGAGATATTGGTCTATAATTCTCCGGTTTTTTAGGACCGGCTTGCTCTTTTGGTATCAAAGATATGTAAGCTGTTGTCCATGATGGGGGTATTTTACCCCCTTGTTGGATATTGCAAAATAAATCTCTAAGTTGTTCCACCATTTTGGCTTGCAAAGTTTTATAATAGACTGCAGTCAAGCCATCCGTACCAGGAGCTTTAGCTGTTTTTAATTGTTTAATTGCTACTATTATCTCCTCCTCTGTTATAGGATAGTTCATTCTTTCCTTTTGTTGATCAGTAATTTTTATAACTTTTTTATCATCTAGGTATTTTTCTATAAGTCCATTCTGCACATCCTCTTTAGCATATAATTTAGTATAATAATCCACAAAAGCTTCTTTAATTAATTTTTGTTGAAAAATTTCTTTCCCTCCAATATCAATACTATCAATAGTCCGTATACTCTGTTTTTTCCTCAGTGTATAGGCCAACCATCTGCCCGGTTTATTAGCGTTACAAAATGTATTATGCTTCGCATATTGTAAGTTTGTTGCAACTTGTTCCTCCATAAGCATTTGAAATTGGTCTTTCAAAAGTTTTATAGCACCACGCATTCTTTCATCTGTTGGATTTTTAATAAGTAACTGTTCTTTATTCTTTATTTCTGCTTCCAATTCAGATCATTTCTTTTGTCGAATCAGTCTATGTTTAGAGTTCATATAGATAAGCACCCCTCTCATATAAGCTTTGCTTGCATCCCACACAATTTCTATTGGGGTGCCTTTATTCAAATTTAGTTGAAAAAATTCTTTCAGGTGCTTTTTAAGTTCTATTATATTTTTTTCATATCTGAACAACTTCTCATTTAATCTCCAAGAGCGTCTCTCAGTCTTGCCTATCTCAATTTCTATCCATACTGGGCTATGGTCAGTCAAAGTTCTTGGAAAAATCTTTGTTCTTTTTGTCTTAATGAGTAAATCATCTGACAACAAAATGAAATCGATCCTAGAGAAGGATCTATGTCTGTCTGAAAAAAAAGTATAGTCCAATTCTTTTGGGTTGTGTATTCTCCAAATGTCTTTTAATTCCAAATCTTCTTTCATATCAAAAAAGGTCTGTGGTAGCCTAATCCTAGACTTCGCCAAACTCTTTTTATCTAATTTGGAGTCAATTACTCCATTCCAGTCTCCCATGATTAAAATAGATCTATAATCCCATTGCAGTATTTTAGTATGTATCATTTTGTAGAAGTGATCCTGTTGTTGATTGGGAGCATAAATTCCAATCAAAAGAATTTGGCCGTTTGTTGTAAATAATTCAATTGCTACAAACCTACCATCTTCATCTGCTTCTATAACTTTAGCCGAAAATTTTTTATTTACATAAATAACCACACCATTCTTTTTTTGCAAAGTTGAAGATATAAAATGCGTTCCTAGTTTGGAGTTTATCAAATATTTTTGATCTTGAACTGTAATATGCGTTTCTTGTAAACAAATTATATCATTATTAAATTGTTTCAAATATGCAAATAATTTCTTCCTTTTCTGTACTGAATTCAACCCATTCACATTCCAAGATAAACACTTAATCATCATCTTTATCTTCCTGGAGCAAAGAGCAGAATAATCGAATGTCTTCCAAAATTTTCGGTCTCGCTCCCCCCATAGCTCCAGTCTCTTGTGTAGTACTCTTAGCTTCCTTTTTATCTTGTCGCTGTTGTTGCTTTTCTTTAAGTTGCTTAGACTTAGCTCGGGTTATACGCTGATCCTTAAATTCAACCGTCTGCACCGGGTCCAAGATTGGAGAAGATTCCAGCAAAGGCTCATCCAGAAAACCTCCTTCAGCGCCCTGCGTTTCCTCTGGTTCCTGCTTAGACTGTTCTTGAGGTTCTTGTTGAAGTTGCTTCTTATCACTCTCCTTAATCTCCAGAACTGTGGATGTGCGCGGGGATGGTGTTCTTTCTTTAAAGATAGTAGTGTAAAAATGCTCCGCTTTCTCCACAGTGTTCAAGCGATGTGTTTCTCCCTTGTATCTCAAAATTATACCAGTTGGGGCATCCCACCGAAATGGTATCTGTTGGTTTTGCAATTCTTTAACAAGAAAGCCAAAGTCCTTTCTGGTTTTCAACATTTTAGGTGGTAGCTCTTTATAGACTCCAATTTGTGAGCCCCCCACTTGTACAGAAGTATGAAAGGATTTTTGCAGGATGTCATTCCTTATTGCTCTATCTGTAAAATATATGACCACATCTCTAGGCAGTTGTCTTTGTCTGGCCACCCAAGAATTCACTCTGTAAATTTTATCTATTTTGTAAAAAACCACATCAGGATTAATTTTTAAAATCACAGCCAAAGCCTCAGAGCAGACCTGTCTCAAATCCTGTCTGTCATCTTCTCGAATTCCTCGAAGCCGTATAGCGAATTCCATTGCCCTGAATTGCATCATAACAATTTCGTTCTCGACTTTCTGCATTTTATCATCAACATCAGAAATTTTATAGTCATTATCTTTCATCTTGACATTAACTTCTGATTTAAATTCTTCCACTTTAGAATCAACTTTGATAATAAATTCTGCCAAGCCAGACGCAACTTCTGATATTTTTTTGGTCACCTTATTTTGATTCTGTTTCACCATGTCTTTAACTTCATTAATTTCCTGCATAATTTCCTGATGAGACTTTTGAATTTTGTCATCTATTTCCTGTTGGGATTTTTGAAATTTATCATCCAGAATTTTAGAAATAAATTCTTTTAAATCTCCCTCATCAAATTCTTTTTTCTGAGTCTGTAGCTGTTGGGCAGGGGGAAGCTGCGTTTCATGTTTGTGTGTGGGGGATCCCCCCCCTGTTGCCTTCCCTTCCTGCTTCTTTGAAGCCATCCTGCCACGTAGGCTAGTTTTTCTGAAGAGGGAAGTTCCTTTTCCTTTCCCTCCTCCACAGAGACTTCTAAAAAAATCCCCCAGATTTAATCAAATAAAAACTGAAGTAAAGCAAAGTCAAGTATTGAAAAGGGAGAAATTTTTCACTTATTTCTCTTATTACAAACGAGGCAACTTTGTAGCAACTTGGAAACTTTGTAACAAAGCAAGATAACTTCACCAATCCACACTCGCTGGCTCGTTAACTCTAAGGCTGAGCGCCATGTTTTTTCAAAGCACTTTCACTCATTCGCATTTTTCTCAGGTTAGAAAGTCAACAAAGCGCTAATACTTGCGTTTCCAAGTTTCAGGGTTCAAATAGTTTCACTGTTTATTAAGGCTGGTTCCTTTCGCTTTAAGTTTCCTGCAGCCGGCTTGTTCTGCAAAGGCAGAATCGTCCCACGCCGCCCGGAGTTTCAGCAGGTTGGGAGGGAGCCGCGCCTGTTCTCTCCCCAGAAACAATTCCCTGGGGGGTTACAGGGGCTCGACCTGTGCCCTGCGATCTCTGCTTCAGCAATCCTGAGGATTTTGAAGTTTTCGAGCCGCTTCTGGGTCACGAAGCGGCTCTACAGGCGGCGGGGCTGGCGGAGCTTCAAAAGGCACCACCGTCGCCGAAAACAAGGAAACCGGAAGTCGCAAATCAGGCAAACTTGATAAAAGGCCCCCCTGGCCATGGCCGTCATATGCTCTTCTAAAGACAGCCATGCATCCAGGAGGACACCCAGATTGCGAGCCCTCTCTAAATCTTTTTAGCATCCCCTTTTCTAATAATTTTTTTGCATGACCCTTTATCTCACTCTAACTTCTCAATTCTCTTTTTTATTTTTTTATATATGTTACATTTCATCTTCTGGCTTCCTTTTATCTTTTTTTGTAGTGTTGTTTGAATATCCCTCACCAAAGCTTTCTCTAGTCTCTTCCAGGTTTTCCCCTTCTTTCCTTTTGCTTGTTTCTTTTTTAGGGGGAATTTTCCCCCTTTCCTTTCTGCTCTTTTTATATTCCCAAACATTTCTATAATGCTCTCTATCTGATTTCTATTTTTTAATATTTCCTCTTCAACATTGTTAATTTCTTGTTCCTCATTTAAATTTCTCTCTTCCAACTTCTCTTCATTTTCTTTTTCTGTATATTTAAATGAATTTTCCGTTTCTTTTTTGCCTATTAAAGATTCACGCATGCTTTTAAATATCAAAAGTAACTCTTCATACATCTGCAACTCCATTTTATGACAATTTAAAAGGTTACTAATACCTCCCCAATTATATCTCTATGCACTTAGCCAGAATTTTAAGTCTATATAATTTTCTTATATCTCCTCTTCTTTTCTTCTTTTCTTCTTCAATTATTCCTTTGTTCTTTAAAGTTAAAATGTTCTTCTCAATTATTAATTATTGTCCAAATTCAGCAACAGGCAAATCCAATTATAAAGCTATCTTCCAGAAGAGAAGGTAAATAAAACAACTATCCAGATATAAAACTCAGTCACTCCTTAAATATTATCACAGTATCCAAATTATCTTCTTCTAAATGGCCAAGGTCGAAATTTCCAGCTGCTATTTCTTCTGTTTTGTCTATTTAAATAGAATGTTACAGTGCTTTTTCTTTCCTCCAGCAGATGGCACTCTCCATTTCTACTCTGTTACAAAGTAGACTATTTAATCCAATTGTTTATCAAAATGACCAATATTTTTTTTAAGTTCTCTTATATTGTTTTCTTCCGAAAATCATTTTTTTCCTTTTTAAAATCTTTTGCTTTTCCCATTTTTCCAAATCCAAGACTTTCTATTAGATTCTTTATATTACAGTCCACACCTTCTTTTTGTTCTGCATATATGTTCCCCCCCCCCAATGCCAGATAGCCGCTAGTCCAAGCTCAGAAATTCTTTTAAAACTTCAGTTTTGATTTTTCTTAGCATAAATTGACATTTATCTCACCCAGTTCTAGCATTCTGTCTAATCGCCACTTCTGCACAATTCTTTGGTTTGGTTGTCCCAGATTCAAGGTGGCCATCATAAGATGGCTGCTGCCTCCGCTGCCACTTCGGGAGAGCTCTTTCTGTTCCACCGTGGAAATTTCCAATTCCTTGCAGTCCACGAAACGCCTCTCCTTTTTTTTTACCATCCCTACAAAATGGCTATGGCTTGAAAGCCTCCCAGCAGCAATTCATCTGGCTGGATTTCGTGTGGCTCATCAGACCTGCTATTTTCCAGTCCATTCCCGCTGTGACATCAACTGGAAGTCCGCATACTTCCTTTTCTAATTGTTTACAGAAGTTACCAGAATACTGTAGCTATTTAGCTATTGGGAACCTTTGGATTGACAGGTTTTACAGCACTGAGTGAGTTTTCTCCAATCCTTAGCAAAATAAGTCTTAAATACAAATTTAAGAATTTAAAACAATTATTTTGGAATAAACAGCAAAAGGGTGATTACAACTTTGATTTTGGAAAGTTACAAACAGATTAAGAGTCCAGATGTATTTGAAATTTGATTTTGGAAATAATTTTAGGAATCCTCTTTATGGTAAAATGCTTTTATTTTTAAAAAATAATTGAACATTGGACATATTGGGGTCTATCTTTGAACAATGTCCTCAAAAGTTAAGTTTAAACGTGTCTGCTTTAAAAGTGTTTCAAGGATGTTAATGTAGATAAAAGAAATAATGTGAATAAAAGAAAGGAATCATACAGAGTCAGATATATGGGCTCTGGGGGACCCTCTCTATTCACATTATTATAAGGGGAAGATGTGCTTAGATACATGAACTCTGAGAGAACCTCTCTATTCACATTATTATAAGAGAGGAAAGTGCTTGTTGGAAATTATATTAACAAACAGTTAAACCCCATTAAGTGGTAATATATCTTCTGAGACCTAGATGTCACGAAAGAACCGCCATATGGAAAACATCTGAGTAACCTCACTATGAATGACACAAAGACATATATGTTACAAAGAGTTATTTAATCCAATAAATTTACCCAAGGACAGTAGTAACTCTCCCATTAGCAACTCCGAGCACTTAAGAAAAGTTGTGTGGCTAAGATAATTTTATAAACTAAAATTAATGGTTTAAGTAATTAGATGAACACATTATCCAATGTATGTAACCATATAGGGAAAATCGGATGTATGATCTCATGTTAACCATATATGGAAAATGTATGATCTCACTGAATCCTTTTTCTTAGAAATGTATAAAACCAGTTGTATCTGGGTTCTTCCCTTGTTCAAAGCTTCAAGTACAAAACTGTCTCTGAACCTTGCGCAATAAAACTGTCTCTGGCTGACCTAGGAATGTTACTTGGTCCTTTCATTCCACAACAATGTTATGAAAGAGGTACAAGTTTTATCTAACAAGATTGTTGGGAAATAGACTTGTTGGTTGGGGATTGATCAGAAGTGGAATTAACAATAGCTATAAATGTGATATGAAAAAAGATGCTACATTGTAGATACAAAAGAAACTGACTGATATCTTAATAATTAAGAGGGATATAAAATTATAGAGTAATCTGGATAATTTTCCTATATTGTAGTTACAAAAGAGACTTGTTAAGCTTTGAAGAGTTTTATTAGATGGGACAAAGAAAAAAATGAAAAGAAATCAAGTTCTCTGACATTATTTCAAGGGACTATAGATAACATTTGTTAAAAGTAAAAGGAAGAAATATAAAGTTGGCTTATTTTATGCTAAAATAACCACATAGTTATCTCTGATAACCCTTAAAGAACTTTCGCTAATCAGGACTGAACAGTGAGATTTTAAGGATTTGCTTATTGAAAAGAGATTTGAATAAGAGATCATTTGTTGCATTTAAGAGAATGTGATAAGTTACTAAAATAAAAATGAAATTGTGTACATTTACTGTGATGAAAGAGAAATAATTTGTTTATACATTTTTTAATTTTTTCTTTTCTATATTCTTATTTTTTTCTTTTATATTTTTCTACTTTTTCATTTTTGCACTTTTATGTTTCATTTGTAACTTTAAAAATTAAAGTCAATTTAATAAAATTAAGGTATAAAACAGTGAGAATTAATGTATTCTCACTCCAAGGTGGTCCAAATCAAAAGCTGCTTTGACTTAAAGACTGTTCCAAAATGCACTTTTTCCATTTAACTCATAGCATCAGAAAACAGAAGTAACTCTAGCTTTTTAAAAAATCAATAAAATGGGGTGAAATATGTGAGATTGAAATATGTTTCTAGGGAATTAATGGATAGAAGCAGATTTTTTCAGACAGAATCCTTAATCTCCTCCTCCTCCTCTTCCACCACCACCACCACCACCACAACCTTTTTGATTTATAAAAATGTATTGTAACATTACAGAGATATGGTGTGAAGAAAGAAAATATATTTAGCAACTTAGGTATACCTTCCTGCATTTATCAAATTTCAGACAATTAAGTTGACAGCTTTGCAAATTTGACAGGGGGAATTAATGAATTATTTAATTGACAATGTCAGTCTGCTTACTGCAGACATAGAAATAGCCTTTGGCAAGTAACCTTGTTTCAAAGCCAACCTGATTTTACAGTACCCAAACTGTCAACGACATGTCAGGAAGACTACAGAATTCCCCAACAAACATCAGTGAGGAATAGATACTTATTTTAATATTTAGCAAGAGAAAATATGCCCTTACAACCCACTTGTTCTGCATGTCTAAACCACAGACAGAAGAAAGGAAACAAGCAACAATTTGGATACCAGAATTATAAAAGATTGCTGATGAGTCTCTGATAAAAGATTTATAAGAAACAAGAAAATAAGTCCAAAAGGGAGGAGGAAAATAAAGCATTAAATCTGGTAAATAAATCTAGGAGAAAATTGTGGGAAATACTTAATTGATTCTGATTAATGTATATGTTTAATACATAGTCTCTGCAGCTTTCAGCTAGTCAGTAATTGTGTTTTTAATGTCACTTGGGATTTCCTAGATTCTTCTAGGTAAGATCAGAGCAGCAGCATCCTGTGTCTACCCAGAGATTTATATTTTCCTTTATATTTTCATTTTGGAAGTTTAGTTAAGATGTTTTTTTTTTCTGTAATTTAAATAATATTTTAATCTCCTTTGCTATTAAATACCTTTACATGATTGTATATAAACAACAACGTTAAAACATTATTTTTTTAAAAAATGAAGTTTGATTTTAGTTATCTCTTGTGACATTGCTCTGTCACCAATAGGAGTTAGAGAAGAAATCCTGTTTTCTTTAGCCATGTACATGAGCATTACAGGATGAGGAGCTGACTATATGATTTATTTGATTTTTTTTTTCTTTCTCTTCTCTTTCCTTTTAATTGTTCAAAAAAGTAACATAGACTATAGTTTCTGTTTCATGTGCTGGGATTGGGAAGATGCGTGTGAGATACTTCCCTAGAAAATAATAGTAGCAGCAGTAATTACCAAGTTTCTTCAGGCAGGAAGTAAAGTGAGAAGAAGTTTGCGACTGCCAGTCTTTCATCCTATAGCTTCAACTATGCTGCTACAAGTCTCTGAAGTACATGAAGTAGAATAGAATAGAATAGAATAGAATAGAATAGAATAGAATAGAATAGAATAGAATAGAATAGAATAGAATAGAATAGAACAGAATAACAGAGTTGGAAGGGATCTTGGAGGTCTTCTAGTGAAACTCCCTGGTCAGACAGGAAACCATATACCACTTCAGACAAATGGTTATCCAATATCTTCTTAAAAACTTCCAGTGTTGGAGCATTCACAACTTCTGGAGGCAAGTTGTTCCACTGATTAATTGTTCTAACTGTCAGGAAACTTCTCCTTAGTTCTAAGTTGCTTTTCTCCTTGATTAGTTTCCACCCATTGTTTCTTGTCCTACCCTCAGGTGCTTTGGAGAATAGCTTGACTCCCTCTTCTTTGTGGCAGCCCCTGAGATATTGGAACACTGCTATGTTCCGGGGACGGTGGGGGGGCAGCTAACTAGGCTGCAGCGCCACGTGGGATGGAGCTATGGTGGCAAAGAAAACCAGGAAAGCTGGAGGCTAGGGACAGGGGTGTGGGGGCAGCTAGCTAGGCCATGACTCACAGGCTTATGGCCTAGCTAGCTGTAAACCTGTAAGCCAGGCAGTTTAGGGCTGCTCAGTTGGGCCACAGCACCGCATGGGAAGGCAGGCAAGCCACAGAGACTGTGTGGTCAGCGCAAGCAAGGAGCCACACAGTGTGCTATGCCGGGGAGGCAAGATGAGGGACTGAGTGGGTGGGGTGAGTGGGTGGGGCAGGGCAGGGTGAATGGGTGGGCAGAGCGAGTGGTGAGTGGGCGGGCAGGGGCGAGTGGGCAGGCAGGGACAGAGCCAGCCAGGGGTGGTATTTGCCGGTTCTCCGAATTACTCAAAATTTCCCCTACCGGTTCGCCCGAACTGGTCCAAACCAGCTGAATACCATCTCTAGGTTTATGTTGTCTTTGGAATATTTCTTTATTTATAGAAGAATATGCTATAACAATTAATTCCAGATAATTTTTTTTATATCACTGCTATGCACTACTGTTGCAGCCATTATTTCACATTTAATATTTTTTTTCATTTTAACTTTTCAACTCACAGCTCCATCACAATTAATATGTGGTAGTAGGTCCATTGTCATTTGTACACATTGGAAAAATAATTAATTATTAAACATATTTATTTTTAAAACAGCATGTAATTTTTAAACCACAGTATAAGAGGAGTTTCTTAAATCACTTCTATGTTATTTTATTATGTGTATTTGTTTCTAAGCAGACCATTTTACAATGGAATAATTTAGAATGCCAATAAATCAGCAAACTACAATAATTATTTAAGAAATTAATTGTATAGTGGAATTGTTCCTCTGAATATAATTTGCTTAATAACATTTGTTAAATATTGGGTATTCTAAGTGCACAAAAATAGTTATTTGACGTTTTTAAAAAATTAGTCTACTTCAAGGAAAATACACATTAATATGTTTTTTTGTCATCACTTCGTATTGTCTTGCCTTCTTGCATACAGTCTAGCTGTGACTCATTGTAGTAAAAGAGTGGTTTCCAGCAAATCTAAATGGGGTGGAAATTATAGTTGTTGTAATCCAGGAAAACTGTCACACAGGGTGTTAGGTTTAAAAAATTAAGTACATTTAGATCTATTTAAATTAAGTATTCTTCCTGTCAAGTGCTTAGGCATTGACAAAACATAATAATGTCAAAAATATCAAGAGATGATAATGAACCCAATAAACCTCTTTTGTTAAGCAGCTAATAGAATATTTATTTGTTTTTTCTCTTGTGTTCTTTCTTTTTTTTCTCTTTCTTTTAAATTCTGAATTTATGGTAATTTATAATAATTTTCAGATGCACAAACTGTTAAAACGATTGGAACCTATATAAATTGCATTTAATGTTTACATTTAATAATTCTTTATTTTCTGAAATGAAACTTTTATAAATTTTTTTACAAAATTTTAAATAACAGCACCTTTCCTTTTATTTTAATACGTTAATTTTAATTCTGATTTTAATATTGTTTTTTAAACTCAATTTTGTATTATTTATTCTGCTTTGTTGTCTTGAATATTATATAAACAAAATAAATTTAATTAAATAAATGGTATAGCCATTTTCCACCAATTTTAGTTAAGTTAATTTTGAAATTAGTTAATATTCCAGCCCCTGAAGAAGAAACATAGCAAATTTAAAAAAAAAAAAAAATCAGGAAGGTCCATGCCAAACAGTGTTTTCCCCAAAGTACTATATGCCTCTTTGAAAGATCTGCAATTTATTTTAGAAAATATGTCATTTCAACAAGTAGTTGCCAATAGTAGAAAAAGTGCTACAAGTTTTATTCCCTTCTTTCCTTATCTTCACTCAAATGGCCCCCATAGTATCACAACATTTATTTCCTTAGATTTACAATATATTAATATAGCGTATGATTTGTTTTCTCTTTCTCTGTCTTCTGTTACATTTAACATTTGGGTGCTTTAACTTCTGGATTGTAATCATGAGAATAATCCCACTGCATTTCATTTATACATATTAAATCCTAGTTGCCTTGCTGTAATAAGATCAAGCTTATCTTACTTGTTATCTATTCTCTGAAAATTAATATAGACAATGAAACTATGAACTTTATGAGTCAGTGTTGATTTTTCATTCTGTGATTTAATAGGTCCCAGTTTAATTACTTTATCATGTAGTCCTGCATATAGAATCATGAACTGAGTTTTTCTCTCCAATCCTCTCAGGATTCAAAGCTTCCTTGATGAAGTTTGACATGCTTTAAGTAAACACAATATCTTTGTTGCTGTGAGATGCCATATATTTCATGTTTGCAATTCAGTATCCAATATCCAAATATTTTATGCAGGCATAATAGCTGGATATTCCCCTGCTGTATTATTCCTTCCCCTTTCCAGTCTTGCTCCATGACCTAGAAGGATGGATGAGAATACCGCATGAGCCCCCTGGGAAACTGTGCTGAGCATGAGAGGGAAGAAAGCAAACAATCAGCAGAAGGGAGAAATTGTTATTGGTTTATCAAACAAATGGCTGTTTACTCAATCGTGCAAGCAGACTCTGAAGAAGAAATTCAAAGGCTAAATAAACTTATTGAAAAACTCAATTGGAGAGTTTTTATCTTAATTCTGTACTCTAACCTCTAATTCAAAAGAAAGTCCATATGAATCTTTCATTCTTGATCATGTTCTGCAGTTAAGAGGCGTGACAGGCCCTTCAACTTCCTTCCTAGAATTTCAAGGCCCAAGTTGATGTGTTGTAGTTGCTCTTGGCAATATCATCAGTCTCCATATGGTTGATTAGGAAAAGGTATTTGTCAGTGGGATTGATGAGTCTTGGCAGATACTTCATTATATCCCTGATCCATGTTCCCAGGGGACCTATTACTCTATAAATCAGTCCATCTGGTGATTGTTACTTTCTGTTCCTTGTAGCTACTACAATTCAACAATAGTTACTACAATTTCTGTTTGTCCTCCTGCAGGGTATAATTTTATTGCCCATTGTTTGTCACCCTAAGCTCTTGTTTTGTGTTTAGCACAGGTATTTGTTCATTCCCTAGAAATGCTTGTTTCTTCTGTGAAACCTGAAAATGATTTCTAAATTTCTATGCTACAAAAATGTTTATGGTTCTTTGAGAGTAATCTAATTCTGTCAGCTATAATGTTAAAAATGGATTAGCAGGTCTGCTACTATGAAGTAGTAAATAAACCAAGTGTTTGCATCAATTTAAGATGACTACCAGCCATGATTGACTTTAGGTTCATGCCTGAATGTTGTCCTTTTAATCCTCATTTACGTGCATAAAATATCTTTTCCTTTCAGGGATTAATAAACGAGTGTCTGCAATGTGTGTGTGTTTGTGTGTGTGTGTGTGTGTGTGTGTGTGTGTGTGTGTGAAAATTTACAAATCTGTAAAAAGACAGGTGCAGGATTGTGTTCCAAGCCCCACTTCCTGTCTATTGATATACAATACACACATAAAAGGAACAGGGATTGGACTGAGGTACTGCAAACTCACTCTAACAGATTTTGACATTTCTATATATGGATGGCATTATTTTGACAACATCATAATCATGAAGAGAAGGAGAAAAAAATTTGGAAGGATTTTCCTTCTGTGAAAAGACCTCTAATACTTCACCTAACATATTTCTCCAATTTGCCACTCAGTGGCTATGTAGAACCACAAACTAACAAATAACATTTTAGCTTAGAGTAATAGATGAACCAAAATATAGGATAAGGCTATGTTCTGCATGTTTTGTAAATATATAAAATTGAGTTCATGGTTTTGTTATTTATGATTTAGCATGTTGTGGGGAGTTGGCATTTTTCCAACAAGTAGCTACCAGTATTGATCTCTCTCTCTCTTCTAAATAAATAGATAAATTGAATATCTGGTTTTGGAGGGCTATGATCCACTTTTTCTTTCAATTCAGTCTACTTTCTATTTTAAATAACTTGTTTTTTTTAAAAAAAAAATCCAAGAGTTACTAGTTTTCTATTTTTGATTCCTGCTGCAACCCAGGACATTTCCTAAATTTATTTCAAGACTGAGAAGTCCTTGGTGTTTTCTGAGTTGATTGTTTTCCGACAGATATTTCTTTACCTGGCTAGGTAATAACTTCAATGCAAGAAGAGACTACTGCTTATATACAGTAGCTTGTCCTGTCAGTATTGGTGGGTTCTTGTTTTGTCCTTGTTTTCCTTAATTAGATATTTACTGCTTGATTGTTTGGTGTTAATCCTGGTATTAATTCTTGTTTAACTGGTTACTGATTGCTACTGATAAAGATTCTAGTCTTTTTGTTTCCTTTTTAGCTTTTTTATTGTATCTTTTGAATGGTGTATAAATGTTTGTCTCTATATTGCTGTTAATGGCTGATTTGTCTAAGTGCCAAGCTTCCAGGAATTCCAGGGTTTTTTGATTTAATTTCTCAGTTGAAACTATGGTTAAGTCTGTCCATGTGTTCTGAAATTAAGGAGTTTAGATCATGTTTTCTAAGTGCTAGTTGGTATTCATGGATACATTCTGATAGACTTCTGCTTATAGTCCTTAGCAATAGCACTTGGGCTTGTAGACTGCTTCATGGGGCTTTACAGCCCTCTCTAAGCAGTTTACAGAGTCAGCATATTGTCCCCAACAATATGGGTCCTCATTTTACCCATCTCAGAAGGATGGAAGGCCAAGTCAACCTTGAGCCAATCAGGATCAAACTCCTGGCAATGAGCAGAGTCAGCCTGCAATATTGCATTCTAACCACTGTGCCACTATGGCTCTGTACTACATAGTGGCTGTTACAGTTCTTACACAATATGTTGTAGATAATTTCTGTTTTTTCTGCTTGGGCTACTGGGTCCAAGCAAAACAACAACAACAATAACCCTCCAAAACCCCAGTTTTGGATCTTTTGATTCACTTGAGATGTTTTAGAGGACTTTAGTTGATTTGTGTCACATGGTGATACAGTGTTGCAGTAATACTCTGTTGGCTATTTCTGTTTGTGGTGTATGGCAGTGTTATCTTTTCTATTTCTATATCTATTTTAAAACTGTGAAATTTGAATGTTATCTGGTTTGACCAGTTTCACCATTATTCTGTTTTATAATATTATTATTCACTATATGTCACCTTATAAGAGACATGGGTGGCATAAAAAAAGAAAATAAATAAATTGTTCACAGTAATAGTCATTCACTGCCATGCATTTTCCTAGGCAGCAATGATATAATTTTAACAGATTTCTTAAATATTGTGAAAGCATTTCACTTTTAGAGATTAATTTCTTGTATAGATTTTTTTGACAACACTACTAATTAGGTTTCATATCTTCTCATTCTTCGTTTCCTGAGCTTTTTTTTTCCTGTCCCACTGTAGCACCTTATCCAATTATCTACAACTGTAAATTTTAGCAATTGGTTGTCAGTGGACAATTAAAAAGAGAAAACTGTGTTTGGTGAACAGAGTGGTGCCAGAAATGAATTTCATAGATTTTCAGAAGTGGTATTATTATTTATTACTTATTACTCAAAAAAGCACATTTAATTACATTAAAGCTTTTGAGAAAATAAATTTTGAACTCTAAAATCAGCTTATTGAGGCATTTAAAAATTCTCATATAGTGACACAAAGTGAGGCCATATCTGAATTTGTCTCAATGTCTGCACCAGCACTGGAAAATTATGGAATAATTATTTTGAAAAGATAAAAAAATTGTGTGTGTGTAAGCGTCTACACATTTGCACAAACAACACACACATAAGTATGCATGCAGTGGTGGTCTTAACATTTCCTCTTGCAAAGGAAGAGAGAGATGGCTAATTCTCATCACATTATAACATATTTAGCATTCCATACTAAGATTCACATATCATACAGTTTATAAAATAAGTTAGAGTAATGCTTACCAAAATCATGCTATTGAAATCACAGTGTCTGTGTTCACACAGCTGACTAAACATTAAGGAAACAAAACCACATCAGCTTACCACAATGTGTGAGTCCAGTTATAGCATACAATGTAGCTTTTAAATTAGATAAACATGAATAGCTAAAATGCATTTGAGAAAGTATTTGTCAACATTTTTACTATTCACCATGTGAAAAAAAAAATTAAGAGCTCTTTAATTAGGGCTAAATTCATTCCTCATTCTCAGCCATGGTTAGTTATTTGTCATTGTTTGATATATCATAACCATTTATTCATATAACAGGGTAAGACAAACATGAAGCAAGTCACAATATAACTTGGGACAATATATATGTAGGTCATTGCAGTACCACTCCTTAAATCTTGCTTGAGTGCAAATACAGCTGTTATTTAAAACTAGTTTGAAGAAATAAATGAGCACATATTTATTTTCCTCCTCTGAATCATTTTAATATTGCTCATTCTTCAGCAAACCTTATTTTAAAGCATTATATTGCACAGCAGGAAGTAAGTCCTTTCAGAAAATAATATTTTAATGATTTATTGATTAAGTGCTCAATATGATACTTTTGTTTCTGGTGTCCTGCACATTGATTTCACTGAATTTTCATGGAGAGATACATGAATCATCTTCTCAAAAGCTTGTTTAACGCTACATTCCCAGAATTCTAGAAAGTATACTTTAAAGCACTTTGTTCAAAAATGTTTCTGTAGAAAAATAAGTTATGAACTTCTAAAATGGATAATATAGTTATAAAACTATCTAAATCACTTTGTTTAAGGAGAGCTTCCTAGATTTAGGAAATCTAAACTTTACATTTTCAAACAGCAATCCCCATGACACTACATTTGAAAGAGTCAAAGCTAGACAGACCCCAAATATCACTGTAACCATAGTAAACAGTATGAAATCCTAGGCTGTATGCCATCCTCCAAAGACCTCTATCTAGTCACCAGACCTACTTGCAAAACTTGTGCTAAAATATAATTTCTAATGTGACAAAAGAGGAGACTTATGAAATAAATATGGTAACTTATTGTGACTCTATTTTTTTTGTCTTCTACCTTTAGAGCAGTGGTGGGTTCCTCCCAGTTTGGCCCGGTTCCCCCGAACCGGTAGCAGTGACGATATGATGTCATTGAACAGGTTCTGCCCTCCCGCCTCCCGCCCCCCATGTTATTCTTACCTTTTATTTGGCCCCACCCCCAATCTATTGCTGCCTCCTGAGTCCCAGCTGATGGGCTATAAGGAAAAAATCTGTTTAAACTCTTGCCGCGGGGCTTCAAAGGGCCGCACTACAGCTGATCAGTGGTAAAAGGCAGTTTGGTGGTAGACCGATGCCTCCAAAAACAAATGACTAGACAGGTGCCTGCAAAAATAAATGGTAGACCAGTGCCTGCAAAAATACATGAGTAGACCAGTGCCTGCAAAAATAAATGGGTACACCAGTGCCTGCAAAAATAAATGGGTAGACCAGTACAGCTCTGCAAGCAGTTAAAAGCCTGGTAGACCAGTACCTCTGCTAAATCCTAAAGAATTGTCACATGACCATCAAGCCACACCCACAAAATAAGCCATGCCCACAGAACCAGTAGTAAAAAATTTTAGAACCCACCCCTGCTTTAGAGTGTTATTATTAAGTCATGCAAGTATCCAATGCAATTTTTATTAGAAACCCTTGTTCTCCATTGTAGTGGAGGGAGCATCCAGGAATGGGTTGTCCTCGTCTATCATCCAATAAGTCTGAGTCTGTCAAAGCTGCAAAGACATGCCTTCTACCAACGATCCTCAACTTTTGACTCAGTCTTGATCAAAGAAAGACGTGGTTTTGTTAGGTGACCCATTCTTGGATAGCTGTTCACCTTTCTTCTATATTACCATCTAGCTCTACAAATCTCCTAAATCAATTACCATCTCTACAAAACTGAACTGTCAGCGTGCTCCCAGCTTTATTTATTTATTTATCGTATTTATATGCCGCCCTTCTCCCGTAGGACTTGGGGTGGCTCACAAGATAAAACAACATGACAATAAAATGATATTAAAATAATCCAATTTAAAATCCCCAAGCAATTAAAACTCCCAGCAGATCAGGGAATTTGCTAAAAAAGCCATGTCTTCAGGTCGCCGCGGAAAATGTGGAGGTCGGGGGCCGTTCGGAGCCCAGTGGGTAACTCATTCCAGAGGGTCGGTGTGACCACAGAGAATGCCCTCTTCCTGGGCACCACCAGCTGACATTGTCTGGCCGATGGGACCCGGAGGAGGGCAATTCTATGTGAGCGCACTGGGTGGTGGGAGGCTGGTAGGAGGTGGTCTTGCAAGTACCCCGGGCCCATGCCATGAAGGGCTTTATAGGTAAGCACCAGCTTTGGCTGGTGGAGCCAGCTTTTCTAGCATGAAAGGCTTTTAGCCTGATACTGCTGAAGGCTGTGCCTCAGTCACAGGCAAGCCAGACGATGGATAGTTCCTGGCAGAGCAGCGAGGAACCAACTTATGCCGCTGACCCTTGGAGCTGTGCTGAACTTGACAATTGGCCCTACATTGAATTCCAGCTATTGTGAGTGGCTCATTGATGGCCGAAGGTACGCTGGCCAGCGGGAGCGGTTGGGATTGTTGGAGCATGAGTCCAGTGCTGGGTAGCTGCCCAGATAGCCCAGTTGTTATGTCCTTATAAGGACATCCGCCCGGATTGGCTGCCAGCCATCGGGCAGGAAAGTTTAAATAACTGTCAGGGGCGGTGCGACTGCTGGAGCGCATATAAGGAGAGCTCCGGCAGCGCGCAGCCAGTCTTTGCTACTGTTTCTTGTTCTAAATAAAGTTACACATGTAACGAGCTGGTCGCGTCTTCCATTCCTGCGCCGATCTAACACTGGCGACGAAGGACTAGAGAAAGAGACGAACCTCATGGCACCAAGCCAACAAGACCAAGACTCTGGCACCTGAAACCACAGCAGGCATTTCCGAAGGCATGGCATCCGCTGAAGTCATTTTGCCAGCCCTTGCTCCATTCCGCCCAGGGAAGGACAAGTGGAAATCCTACATGGTCAAATTTCGGCAATACCTGAGAGGCAACAACATCAGGGATGCCGATGATGACCGCAAGAAGGGCATCTTCCTGGCTAACTGCGGCTCCGAAGTCCTGGACATGGCAATCGACCTCGTAGCACCACGAGACATCGAAGAAGTGCCATGGACGGACCTGCTGCAGATCCTGGAAGACTACTATGCCCCAACTGGAACACCAGTGGCGAACCGTTTCACCTTCCATCAGAGGGACCAGAAGGAAGGTGAGACCGACAAAGAATTCGTGGCCGCCCTGCGCCAGATCGCAGCCAGCTGTGAGTTTGACCACGTGGACAACGCCATCGCTGACCGCGTGGTTTTTGGCATGAGGGACAGAGGCCTGCAAAAGAAATTCCTGAGCAGGAAGAAACTCGTGCTCAAGGATGTGGTGGAGGAAGCCACCGCATCCGAAATCTCGGAGAAAGCAGCAGCCGCAGTAAGCAGAGCCAAGGGAATCCACAAGATTCGCTCAACGGTGCAATCGTCAACTGAGGATTCCACAGCTGGATCAGAGTCGGAGGAGGAGTCCACCGTCCACAAGGTATCCAGACCCCCAAGGCGGGAAACCGTCCAAAGAAGCTACAAGGGGGAGCGCTGTGCCAGCTGCAGAGGGGACCATGCCAGGGCAACCTGCAAGTGGAGAGATGTGACCTGCAGACGCTGCAACAGAAGGGGTCACATCGCCGAAGCTTGCAGAGCCGAGGAACCAGCCCCAGAGCCCTCCAGCCACCGTTCCCGCGAGAATCGGAAGGAGCACCAGAGATCATCCAAACGGTCCTCTGGCCCATCCAGACGCAGAGATGATGATTTTCCCCGGAGCGGAGCGGTCCACCAGACGACCATCGCACACACGAACTCAGACAATGCCACCAAGTTCCATGTGACCATCCACGTGGAGGGAGCACCCAGCGAAATGGAGGTAGACTCGGGCTCAGTCTACTCCATCATGGACTGGCAACAATTGAAGCGCCTGCAACCCAGCATCACCAAGCGAGACCTGAAGCCATTACACTCCAAGCTCATCGACTTTGGGGGAAAGCCCATCGGAGTGTTAGGAAGAGCCAACATCCGAGTCGCCTACAACGAGTTCAAAGGCAAGCTTCCCATCACCATCGTGAAGGACAGCCGACCGAACCTGCTAGGAGTGGAGTGGTTTAAGCCGCTGGGGCTTTCAATCGAAGGCATCAACCAAATTCGCAGGGACGAACTCGACAACCTCATCGAAGAGTTCAAGGAAGTCTTCGATGGTAAGCTGGGGAAATTTGTGGGGAGGCCAATCTCTTTTAATCTGGACAAGGGAATCACCCCAATTAGGCTGAAGCCCCGCCGGGTGCCATTTGCCCTGCGGCCTAAAGTAGACAAGCAGCTGGATAAGCTGATCGCCCAGGGCATCCTGGAACCGATCGATCATGCCTCAGTGGGGATCGATCAACCTCCCTCAATGGGGAGACCCCCATTGTGACCCCACTGAAGCATGATGGGTCTGTGCGCATCTGCGCCGACTATCGTTGTACCATCAACAAGGCGTTGGCACAGAGCGCATACCCAGTCCCAGTAGTGCAGCACCTGTTGCATTCCCTGGGGACTGGCACAATTTTTGCAAAACTGGACCTGGCCCAGGCTTACCAGCAACTGCCAGTGGACGAAAAAACGGCGGAGGCCCAAACTATAGTCACACACAGGGGGGCATTCAAATGCAACTGTCTCCAGTTTGGAGTCAGCGCTGCCCCCGGCATCTTCCAATCAATGATGGAACGCCTTCTCCAAGGCGTTCCAGGGGTGGTGCCATACTTTGATGATGTGCTGATCTCGGGAGATTCACAGGCACAACTCCTTGAAAGGCTCAGGCTTGTCCTGCAGCGATTCAAGGCCAAGGGCTTGAGAGTCAGGAGAGATAAGTGCATCCTAGGAGTACAGGAAGTCGAGTTCCTGGGCTATCTCATTGATAGCACTGGCATCCACCCCACCAAATCTAAAGTGAAGGCAATCCATGAAGCTCCGAGCCCCAAAAACAAAACGGAACTTCAGGCATTCCTTGGGTTGCTCAACTTTTATGCAATGTTTCTTAAACAGAAAGCAACAGTTGCTGAGCCACTCCACCGCCTGCTGGGGAAAGCGGCTTCCTGGAAGTGGGGCCAGGAAGAGGAAGCAGCTTTCCGAGCCGTGAAAGGACTTTTAACCTCAAAAAGCGTCCTCATCCAGTACAATGAGACGCTCCCCATCAAGCTAACCTGTGATGCGTCGCCCTATGGGGTGGGGGCAGTCCTCAGCCCTGAACTGCCCAACGGCACCGAAGCCCCGATAGCATATTTCTCTAAAACCATGTCCGGCGCGGAACGCAACTACAGCCAGCTGGACAAAGAAACTTGGCCATCGTTGCTGGAGTGAAACGATTCCATGAATATCTCTACGGGAGGAGTTTCACCATAGTCACTGATCACAAGCAGCTCCTGGGGCTCCTCGCAGGCGACCAACCCACCCCGACCTTCATGTCCCCGCGGATGACGAGATGGGCCATCTTCTTAGCCGGCTACTCCTACAGGCTCGTGCACCAGCCAGGCACAGCCATAGGAAACGCCGACGCGCTGAGCAGATGCCCATTGAAGGATCCGGTAGAAGACCCAGTCCCCACGCTCCACCTCTTCCACATAGATGACGATGCCAGCTGTCCAGTCTCGTCTGCAGATGTGGCCGTCCACACCCAGAAGGACCCCACACTCCGCCAAGTGAAGTCCTGGATCCTCAGGGGGTGGCCATCACAGAAGACGGAGGAGAAGTTCTGCCCATTCGCCAGAAAGCAGAAGGAGCTGTCCACCATGAAGGGCTGTTTGCTATGGGGAGACAGGGTGCTGATCCCAAGCACTCTGCAACGGCAAACACTAGAGACCTTACATAAAGGGCACCCAGGCATCGTCCGCATGAAGGCCCTGGCACGGAGTTATGTCTGGTGGCCCTCACTGGACAGAGACATTGAAGAATGGGTCTCCAGATGTGACCCGTGTCAAGAAGTTCGCCCAGCGCCGCCACAAGCCGAAACAGCAAAGTGGGAGACCCCCAGCAACCCCTGGTCGAGGATCCACATCGACTTCGTGGGTCCGATGCAAGGGCGACACCTCCTCATCGTGGTAGATGCCTTCTCCAAGTGGCTCGAGGTGGTACCCATGGCATCTACCACAACGGAAGCGACGATCCGGGCCCTGCGCCGCCTTTTCGCCACCCATGGACTACCGGATGTGCTGGTCTCCGATAACGGGCCCCAACTCACAGCCCTGGCCATGGAGGCATTCCTGGAAGGACTGGGCATCCGCCATGCCCTGTCCGCCCCATACAGGCCGGCTGGAAACGGACAAGCAGAACGAATGGTGAGACTCACCAAGGAGGCACTCACCAAGATGGGCACGGGCGACTGGCAGGAAAGAATAGACAACTTCCTCCTCACCCAGCACATCACGCCGCATGCCACCACCCACAAGAGCCCGGCCGAGCTGTTGATGGGCAGATGGTTGAGGTCACCATTGGACCGGCTGCACCCCCAATACAGCCCAGAAGTGACTGCAACAGCCAGCCGCCCGCTTCGCGCCTTCAGCAAAGGAGATTCGATTTTTGCGCTGAATTTCCACAGCTCTCCTAAGTGGCTGAAGGGGAAGATAGACAGCACAACCGGCCCAAGGTCCTACACCGTGGAGCTGGAAGATGGACAGGTCTGTAGACGTCACATCGACCAGCTCCGGAAAAGGTGGGGGGAGCGCAAGAAAACCAGCCTGATGAGTTAGGCCTGCAACACCCTGATGAGGTAGGCCTGCAACACCCCGGCGAGGTAGACCTGCAACACCCCTGCGAGGCAGGCCTACAACACCCCGACGAGGTAGGCCTGCGACACCCCGATGAGGTAGGCCTACCACACCCCGGCGAGGCAGGCCACCACCACCCCGACGAGGCCGGCCGAGCCCACTACCAGGCACTGACACACCGACAGTCCAGAGTGGTAGACCGGGGCCAGCCACAGGGGGGACGGCCACACCAACCCGGCGAGGTGGGCACCCGACACGGCAGGGCAAGAGACTACCAGCCCAGCCCGCGAGTAGACCGGGACCTGTCCAGGGGGGAAGCATCACACCCCCACAGCAAAGGCAACCCACGACAGCCCTGCCAAGGAGACCTCCACTCCAGGCGAGTAGACCGGGGACCATCCAAGATGGGCACACCGCAGCATGGGGGTGAGGGTGGCACACAACTACCCAGCGAGGGGGACCCCCACCCAGCACAGAAGACAACCCGGCAACAACAACCCAGCCCAGATGACCCCAGCCACAAACCGACGGTAGACCAGGGACTAGGGCGAAGGGAAAGCCGACAACAACCCGGCCAGGGAGGGCTGCAACACCCCGGCACAGGAGACCTCCACCGACCCATGGAGGCAGCACCGCAACACCAGCCCGACCAGGTCGACCACCGCCGACCCGACGGGGTAGGCCAACGCCAGCCCGGCCAAGGAGGCCTGTGCCACCCCTGCAAGGTCGGACATCACAACCCGAGCCAACACCATCCACCGCTGGCAGACCGGTCCCGAGGGCACCGATCCGAACCACCCACCAGACGACAACGAGCCGAACCGCAGCGCCCGGGAGACCGGGGAGGAGCAAGTGACAGCCGGGGACTTACCAGGACTCAGACGCTCTTCCCGGGTCGGAACCGAACAGCCTCGACGAAACGATAGATCCACAGGCCAGGAGGAAGACCACCAGAACCAGCCATCCACGGTGTGCGGTCCGGCCGGAGGCACTGAGGGTGACCCTGCACACTCGCCAGCCGAACCGAGCCCGGTTCTGGGGAGGGAACCAGGAGACACAGGAGCCCCGTCCGTCCAGGTCGGGGACGAGGAAGAAGTGAGACTGCGCAGGTCAACTAGGGTGCCGAGGCGTCCTACGTACCTGCGGGACTACGTAACGTTTATAAATGAACTTTGAATTTTTTTTGAGGACTAAGGGGGGAGGAGTGTTATGTCCTTATAAAGACATCCGCCCGGATTGGCTGCCAGCCATCGGGCGGGAAAGTTTAAATAACTGTCAGGGGCGGTGCGACTGCCGGAGCGCATATAAGGAGAGCTCCGGCAGCGCGCAGCCAGTCTTTGCTACTGTTTCTTGTTCTAAATAAAGTTACACATGTAACGAGCTGGTCGCGTCTTCCATTCCTGCGCCGATCTAACACCAGTCTTAGCCTTTGGGCTTAAAAGGTATCAGAGTCCTGCCCGGTTTCCAGGCAAACTCTGCAGGAAGCGTGAAGCCTTTTGCCACACTAGATCACAGCAGAGATGTTTCAGCCAAACTGCTTGATTTAAAATGGTAGAATAAGCTGCAGCTGCTGCCATTAGAGAGAGGAACAGCACGGCATCATGGATCCGGCTCTCTTGATCCCTGGAGAGGCAGATTCGGCGAGTCCCTCTGGAGAGAGGCCTGCAGGCAAGAGAGCCATGGCTAAGCCTCCCAAACATCACAGAGCCTCCAAAAAGGCCTCTAAGGCCTTGGAGTTAGAAGTGGCGAGGAGGCAGAAGGCTATTGATTGGGATAATCGAAAAAGCCTTAAAAAGGGCAGAGTGTCAGAAGAACTTACTTTAGAGGGCCCTTGATAGGGAAGCCAGTTTCCGCTTTTTTACCTCACAGCCTTTAGAGCTGCAGGAGGAATTTGACAGCTGGCATGACTTGCAATGGTCGCCAGACGGTGCCAGTGAGCAGATAGGAGCTAGTCTGTCTAGCAACAAGGACCCTTTGCTAATTTTAGCTTCTTATGCTTTTCAAGGAAGTTCTGCCTGACAACAGCCTGTTAGGCACACACCAGCAAGCATAGAGGCTTCCTTTACACTGACGGCTGCTGGAATCAGATCAGGGTAGATGCCTGCAAGCATGGGGGACATAATTTCGGAGGGCATAACAAAAGGCATTGCTGCTGGCCTACAGCAGGGGCAGAGAGTGGCTTCCCTGCATTCAGATTGCCCCTTGCCATCTACCTTTCTCCCAGGGGTCATTGAGGCAGGAGGTTTTTCTGCAGAGCAGGGGTTCTATTCACTTTGTCCTCCCATTGTTCCTCTGTGTCTGGAGAGGAGTCAGGCAGAGATCTGGACTTATCTGAGAATGAGGGGCCACTACCGGAGCAGCCAGCATTCTCTGGTCTCTTCAGGCCTGCACTTTTTAAATCCTTGCTTCTCCATAGTGTAGAAATGGGAGGTGCCAGGCTGGGATATTCTATGCTCTAGCTCTATGTCCTGAGTTGAAACCTCTGAAGATCCGCCTCCCTGGTGACGTCTCTTCAGTTTTTTTCAACTCAGCCTAGCTCATAGTTGCAATTCTTTCAGCTCCTGAGCTGTGAGTTGAGCTTAGTAATATTTCCCTGGTATTTTTTATTTTTTCCTCTTTTTTCTTGTTAGTGTACTGTTTCTTTAAGGCTCTGTGTTGGAAGGCGGCTTGTTTGCAAGGTACTGGCTGGGGAGGGCTCTCTGCCTGCCATCTTGAGCGTGGGGGGGTGGCTGAATTCCCCCCCAACCTCCCCTGCTTGGATAGCGGCTTTGAGGCTTAGCCGGCTGGCTTTCGCCCTGGTTTGCCTCTTAACACCCCTAGAAGGGACAGAAGCCTCTGCTGAAGCCGCGGGAGCTGCGCAGCCACTTTAACGCTGCCGCGGCATCCCTTTGATCACCGCCTCTCAGCTGTGAGGCGGAGCGCCATTTTTTTGCTTTTTCTGAGCCTTTTGAAGCCGCTGCAGCCGCGCCAGCCTTGCTTAGCCTGGGCGCGGGCTGATTTGCCTCAATTACTTCGAGAGCAGCCGGGGCACAAGGAAAGGAAGTGCTAGCTGCTTGGCCACACTTGGACATTACATCTGCAGTAGCGGGCCATTTGTAAGTTGCAGCGGCCATTGTTCCCACGCAATTGGAGGCCATTAAGTCCGGGCGGCTTTGCTCCCCCGGCATTTTTTTGAGGCAGGCCGTTATCTGAGGCGCAGACTGGTGGGCTCTCCGCGGCTGCGAATGGGAGCCTGGACTACTGACCAGTCTCATTGAGGTCTGCGGGCTTGCATTGCAGCCTGAACTGACTTGGCGAAGGCCTCAGATTCTGGAGCTGTTTGAATTCTGGTAGTTGCAAGTGGCCATTTTGAAGAGCACAGCGGCCATTTTGTCTTCATTCAGGCCAGTATATCTACCTTATTCCATTCAAGCCTTTCATTAATTCTCTAAATTTGGACTGGAAAGCTTGTTTTCAAGATGGGGGATGTGGATGGATGGGCCTCCTTTTCAGCTGAGGGCTCTTGGTCTCCTCCTCAGGACAGAGGTAGAGCTACTTCTAGGCCACGTACTGCAAGTATTGCGGCGGCCAACAAGATTAAGTCCAGGGCCAGGGCTCGTACCGGGCTTTCCAAGGCCGATGAAAAAACAACTCAAGTCAGGCAAAGGGCCTTGGACAGAGAATTTGCAAAGGCCTCTGCCACTAATCCACCTCCAGAATCCTCTCAGGTGCCTGTGGCTGTACATCACCTACTTGCTCAGAGTGCAGAATCAGCAGCTTCACTCCCCTTGCCTGTGCCTGCCATCGCTGGCCATGACAGTCAGTGGTCTCCAGAGATACGGGCAGAACCTCAGCCTCCCCCAAGGGCCTCCTGTGGCTCCCAGTAAGATACCTGAGGTCACTTTTACACCCACTGTGGCTGGCCTCCATCAGGGCAAAATGGGGGAGCAGGATGTCCCCAACTTTATGAAATCCTGGGTGGAACAGGCAATTAGATGGGGCATTGCAGAGGGTATGCAGTTACAGTCGCAGGCCTTTGCCCAAATGTATGCCTTCATACCGGAGGTTGAGGCTCAGGGATATGTTGCAGCTCCTGAGGACTATCAATATTCTCCTTCTCATTCTGAATTGGGAGATTATGATGCAGACTATCAGGGGGAGGGGGAGTTTTCTGATGTTGATCAGGACCATCCCCCCAAGCCTTTAAGGGTTTATTTAATCTGGCCCTGTTGAAGCCTTTATTGTCAAAAGCCAGGGCTACCGCTCGCTTGGGGCCTGATCCATCGCTCTCGGGTGCTAGCCCGGGTAGTGGAGAGCAGGATGATTATTTGTTCACAGAACAAGCAGTGGAGGCAGACACCGTTCCCATTCTGGGGATGTTTTGGGACATGATACGTAGGCAGTGGATGGCCCCTGCCGCAGCCCCCCGGCCCTCGGGTTTGGATAATCAATTGTTCACAGTGGACTCTGCTATGATTAACCTGTTGGAGGTTCCCAAGGTAGATGCCCCAGTAGCAGCACTCACCTCTTCTTCCGTGTTGCCACCTGACACTGAGGATGCCTTGAAGGCTGAGGATCGCCAGGAGGAGACGGCACTTTGTCGTGCGCATCAGGTGGATGCGTGGGCCGTGAGAGCATCTTCTGCTGCTTCCTTCCTCACCAGGGCGTCGGTTCGATGGCTTCGTCAGCTGCAGGGCCACTTGGCACCAGATGATGTTCGGGCCCACCAAGACCTTTCTAAAATCCTAACAGCTGCTGAGTATATGGCAGATGCAACCTTGGCGGCTGCCAGGTTCTCTGCCAGGGCCAGGGCCTCATCTGTCCCTGCTAGGCGCATGCTTTGGCTGCGTCATTGGTGCATGGATGGGAAGAACAAGTGGAAGTTGGCTTCAGCCCCATTTGAGGGAGGTTTCCTGTTTGGGCAAGCATTAGATCCCTTGTTTATAGACATGACGGATAAGAGAAAGGTATTCCCCTCTCAGAGCAGGCGAACAGATTTCCGTTCCTCCCCTTACTTCAGGCGGCCCTCCTTTCGCCAGGGGGTAGCTGGGCCAAGCTTCCCCCGTCAACAGCTGTCCTTGGAGGAACATCTGACGGCTGTAACCAGGGGGACCTTTTATCAGGTTCGCCTGATTCGCCTGTTGCGGCCCTTTCTTGATCGGGCTTCCCTGTGCACAGTCACTCACGCCCTCGTCACCTCTCGCCTTGACTACTGCAATGCTCTCTACATGGGGCTTCCCTTGAGGGGCACCCGGAGGCTCCAGCTGGTCCAGAACGCAGCAGGGCGGGTAGTGATGGGAGCAGCATGGCGCTCCCATGTAACACCGCTCCTGCACGAGCTGCACTGGCTCCCGGTGGTCTTCCGGGTGCGCTTCAAGGTGTTGGTTATCACCTTTAAAGCGCTCCATGGCATAGGGCCTGGCTATCTTCGAGACCGCCTGCTGCTACCGACGACCTCCCAGCGACATATGCGCTCCCACAGAGAGGGCCTCCTCAGGGTGCCATCAGCCAAACAATGTAGGCTGGTGACCCCCAGGGGGAGAGCCTTCTCTGTGGGGGCACCTACCCTCTGGAATCAGCTGCCCCCAGAGATAAGGAGAATCCAAGACCTCAGTGCCTTCCGCCGTGCCCTTAAAACCCACTTTTTCCAGCAAGCCGGGCTGGCTTAGGAAGAAATTTTTAAAATTTTTAAATGTTTAATTGGTTTGTGGTTTTTTAAATTTTGGGCCAAATTTATATAGATTTTAATTGTTTTTAATATTTGTATTTCATGTTTTTAATTCTGGCTGTGCACCGCCCTGAGTCCTCAAGGAGAAGGGCGGTATATAAATTGAAAATAAATAAATAAAAATAAATAAATAAAACAGCGGCCTTTCCACTACTCTAGGCCTAGTTTCCAGGCTGATAGACCTACCTACTCCCGGGGTAGACAGCAGCAGCCCACCAAGCCCTTCAGGCAGGCTCGCCCTGTTTGCGGACCGCTGGGACGACCTGACAACAGACAATTGGGTGAGGGAGACTGTAAGAGCAGGGCTCTCCCTCGAATTCCTTTCACCCCCTCCAAGGAGTTTCCTCCATTGCCCTGTTTCTGGAGACCCATTCAGGCAGGGGCTCATGGAATCGGACATTCGGCATTTGCTGGATATCCGGGCCATTCAGCCGGTTCCATTGGGGCAAAGGGGGCACGGATTCTACTCCACCCTGTTTGTAATCCCAAAGGCCTTGGGGGGGGGGGTGGAGGGCAATTCTAAATTTGAAGGGACTCAACGAGTATTTAGTCTACAGGAGGTTCAAGATGCACTCCCTGCATTCCATCTTAGCGGGGATCAGGGAGGGAGACTTTTTAGCCTCCATAGATTTGACCAAAGCTTACCTCCACGTCCCTATTCGACCGGAGCATCGTCAGTACCTGAAATTTTGTTATTCAGGCCGCCACTTCCAATTTCTTGCCCTGCCGTTCGGGCTGACCTCCGCCCCCCGGACGTTTACCGAGATCCTCGCTGTCTTGGCGGCGTATCTCAGGTCTCTTCCCATCAGAATACGATGCTACCTCAATGATCTGCTCCTACAGGCATCCTCACAGCGGCAAGTGGAACAGGACTTGGCCACGACAATAGGTGCGCTGAGGGACCATGGGTTCTCTGTGAATTTGGCAAAGTGCCAACTTGTTCCTTCAACAAGGTTAGTTCACTTAGGGGCCCTGATAGACACACAGGCAGGGCAGGTTTTCTTGTCTCAGGATAGGCAGGACAGCATACGGGCACTAATCCAGCAGGTTCATGGATGCCAGACTGTGCAGATAGACCTCCTGTCCCAACTATTGGGGAAATTGATTTCTTGCCTGAAGATCGTTCCCTGGGCCAGGTTCCATGCGAGACCACTAGAGTGGTTCTTGCTTCCATTCCAGAAGGCGGGCACGAGCTCGTCCAAGATCCAGGTGCAGGTGCCTCCACGGGTCCGGCGCTCTTTGGCATGGTGGACTTCAGTGGCCATCCAGAGGGGCTGTTACTTCAGGGACCCCCACAGGGTGGTTGTGACATCAGATGCCAGTCTGTGGGGCTGGGGAGGCCATTGCGGGTCTCAGGTGGCTCAGGGCCGTTGGTCCCACCTAGAACTCTCCCAGCAGATCAATTGGTTAGAGCTCCGAGCAGCCCATCTGTCTCTGCAGGCCTTTCTTCCTCAGGTGAGGGGGCAGCATGTGCTCCTTCTCACAGATAATACAACAACAAAAGCCCATATAAACAGGCAGGGGGGGACTCATTCCCGGCCTCTGATGCGGGAGGCAGAGACTCTTTGCGCCTGGGCAGAGACTCACCTTTTGTCCCTGACAGCGGACCACATCGCCGGAATGGACAACGTCGAAGCCGACTGGCTGAGTCGGGCCACTGTGGACCCCTCGGAGTGGAGGTTACATCCCAGCCTGTTTGCGGACATAGTTGACCGGTTCAGTTGCCCGGTGATGGACCTCTTCGCCTCGCCAACGAACACCCAGCTCCCCCGCTTCCTCTCCCGGTTTCCTGCCCCAGGAGCAAAGGGAGTGGATGCTCTACGGACCCCGTGGCCCAGGGGCCTTTTATATGCCTTCCCTCCCCTACCCCTGATCCCAGCTGTAATTCAGAAGGTATTGTTGGAGGGGCGGAGATAGTGTTAGTGGCCCCTCACTGGCCCAGATGGCCGTGGTTCGCCGACCTGGTCGACCTGTCGGTCGTCAGGCCCTGGTGGATTCTCCCGGACAGAATTTCCCTCAGTCAGGGCCCGGTGCAACACCCAGACCCTCAGAGACTGCAGTAGCTGCTTGGAGGTTGAGTGGGGGCTCTTGAGGAGGGAGAAATTTCCAGCCAGGGTCATCCGGACTATGCAGGCGGCCAGGCGGCCCTCCACCATGCGCATTTACGAGGCCACGTGGAACAAGTTTGCAGTGTGATTCCAACTTCAGCATCAGTGGTGGAGGTGCTGGAATTTTTACAGGAGGGATTGGACATGGGACTTTCCACTAACACCTTGAGGTGACAGATTGCTGTGCTGGGGTCTGTCTTGACAATTGGGGAGTGGGATTCTCTTGCTAACCATCCGAGGGTGAGGACCTTCCTAGGAGGAACAGCTAATTTAAAACCCCCTCCTCTTCACCGTTATCCCACATGGGACCTTTCTAAGGTCCTACAAGCATTGACTAAGGCACCATTTGAACCATTGAGGGAGGCTAGTCTGCGTCTCCTCTCGTGTAAAGTAGCTTTCCTTGTGGCCGTCACGTCTGCCCGACGGATCTCGGAGTTGGCGGCATTATCAGTGCGGAAAGACCTGTGTATTTTTCACTTCAACAGGGTGGTCCTACGGCTGGACCCTGCCTTTCTTCCTAAGGTCAACTCCTTGTTCCACCGAGCACAGGAGTTGGTCCTGCCAGACTTCTGTCCTCAGCTTAGGCATGCCTTGGAGCAGACCTGGCACACCTTGGATGTGAGGAGGGCCCTCCGTATTTACATTTTTCAGACATCTTCTTTCCGGAAGACAGAGGCTCTCTTTGTCTCCTTTCAGCCGTCGACTCTTGGCCACAGGGTGACCTCTTCCATGGTGGGGAGGTGGCTTTGTACGTGCATTTCTTCCGCATATGAGCTTCAGGCTCTCCCGGTGCCTCAAGGAATAACAGCTCACTCCACCTGCAGTGCTGCCACAACTGCGGCCTGGGCTACTCAAGCGTCTGTCGAGGACATATGTAGGGCAGCTATGTGGACTTCTCCCACTCCCTTCATCTGCCACTATAGACTGGATTCCTTCACATCGGCGGAGGCAGCGTTTGGGAGACGAGTGCTACAGAGGGTTCATGAAGATCCAGGGTCGTCGGCCCAGGACAGCTCATACCCTTAGGGCTGGCCAGTCTTTGGTATATCCCAGCCTGGCACCTCCCATTTCTACACTATGGAGAAGGAACATTGGTCTTACCATGATACGTTCCTTCTCGTAGTGTAAAATGGGAGGTGCCAGCCCCACTCTGGCTGCCTGGACCGGCTCCCTTCGTGGAACGTGTTGTTTCTGTCTTTCAGACTGCGTACCATTCACCTTGACTGTGTACCATTCCCCTTGGCTTCGTTGGCAAAACTGAAGAGACATCACCAGGGAGGCATCACCAGGGATCTTCAGAAGTTTCAACTCAGGACATAGAGCTACAGCATAGAATATTCCAGCCTGGCACCTCCCATTTTACACTACGAGAAGGAATGTATCACGGTAAGACCAACGTCCCTTTTCAAAGCAAGAAAATCCACCAACATGGCTCTCACACCATCCTCTATGGATCCTGTTCCAGGACCCTCTGATTCAACAGGCTTTTTATTTTCAGAGCCAATCAATGAGGCAGAGGTGGTGTCCTCTCCTCATCTATTTCTGGACGTTGTAAAATGCCAGTGGACTGCACCAGCAACTGGGCCTAACCCTGGTTCGCTGGACAAGCGACTGTATAACATTGGGCCTGAATTATCGCAGGCACTGTTGTTGCCTTCAGTAGATGCACCTGTAGCTGCACTGGCTGCGCAGGCCATGCTTTCTGACGCCCCAGGGGAAGCTCTCAGACCCAAAGATAGGAGGTAAGAGCAGGCCTTGAGAAATGCAACAGGTGGCCGCCTGGGCCGTTAAGGCTACCACGTGGGCCTCTTTCTTTAACCGGGCATCTCTTATATAGGCTTAAGCAGCTAAAGGATAGGATCCCAATGGGAGATACCAGAGCCCACCAGGACTTGAACATGTTTCAGGAGACTTTGGAGTTCTCTGCTGATACGACACTGAACACCGCAAGGTTTGCGTCAAAGGCCATCGCCTCCAATGTGAGTTTGATCCTGTGACTCCTGACGACATGGACAGGATTCTGGGTAGACTGAACACGACCACATGTTTGTTGGACCCGTGTCCCTCCTGGTTAGTGCTGGCTTCTCAGGAGGTGATGCGAGGCTGGCTCCAGGGGATTATAAATGCTTCATTGAGTGAGGCTGACTTCCCTGCCTTGAAAGAGGCGGTGGTGAGACCTCTCCTCAAGAAGCCTTCCCTGGACCCAGCAGTGTTGTCTAATTATCGTCCGGTCTCCAACCTTTGCTTTGTGGCGAAGGTTGATGAGAGTGTGGTTGCGCGACAGCTCCCCCAGCACCTGGATGAAACGGTGTATCTGGATCCGTTCCAGTCGGGCTTCAGGCCTGGGTACAGCACGGAAACAGCATTGGTCGCGTTGGTTGATGATCTCTGGAGGGCTTGGGACAGAGGTTGCTCCTCTGTCCTGGTCCTATTAGACCTCTCAGCGGCTTTTGATACCATCGACCATGGTATCATGCTGCACCGGTTGGGAGAGTTAGGGGTGGGGGGCACTGTGTTGCAGTGGTTCTCTTCCTTTCTCTCCAACCGGTTGCAGTCTGTGTTGGCAGGGGGGGCAGAGATCGACCCCGAGGCACCTCATATGCGGGATGCCACAAGGGTCAGTCCTCTCGCCCCTTCTGTTCAACATTTATGTAAAGCCACTGGGCGAGATCATCTGTGGTTTTGGGGTGAAGTATCATCAGTATGCTGATGATACTCAGCTGTACATCTCCACCCCGGACCACCCCAGTGATGCCCTTGAAGTGATGTCCCGGTGCCTGGAGGCCGTACAGATCTGAATGGGAAGAAACAGGCTCAGGCTCAACCCATCCAAGACCGAGTGGCTGTGGTTTCCGACGTCCCAATATAGTCATTTGGTGCCATCACTGACTATTGGGGGTGAACTGCTGGCCCCCATGGAGAGGGCTCGCAATTTGGGCGTCCTCCTGGATTCACGGCTGTCTTTAGAAGAGCATTTGACGGCCATGACCGGGAGGATTTTTCACCAGGTTCGCCTGATTTGCCAGTTGCATCCCTTTCTGGATTGGGACTCCTTACACATGGTCACTCATGCCCTCGTCACTTCCCACCTGGACTACTGCAACGCTTTCTAAATGGGGCTCCCCTTGAGGAGCACCCGGAGGCTTCAACTGGCGCAGAGTACGGCCGCGCTGGTGTTTATGGGAGCGACATGGCGTTCCCATGTAACACCTCTCTTGCGTGAGCTGCACTGGCTCCTGGTGGTCTTCCGTGTGTGCTTCAAGGTATTGGTTACCACCTTTAGAGCACTCCATGGCTTAGGACCTGGTTATCTACGGGACTGCCTGCTGCCACCAGCAGCCTCCCACCAGCCGGTACTCTGTCATAGAGAGGGTCTCCTCCGGGTGCCGTTGGCCAAACAATGTTGACTGGCGGCCCCCAGGGGGAGAGCCTTCTCTGTGGGGACACCTACTATCTGGAATGAGCTCCCCCCGGAGATAGGGAGGATCCCGGATCTATGCACCTTCTGCCGTGCTCTCAAAACCTTTTTATTCCATCAGGCTGGCCTGACCTAATTTTTCCCTTTTTCCCTTTTTAATATGCAAATTTTAATTCGTTCTTAATTTATTGGGATGTTTTAAATCTGTTTTCAGCCAAATTGTTTAATTCGGTTTTATTCTGTTTTTTAAATTTTGTATTTATGTGTTTTTATCTTGTGGCTGTTCACCGCCCTGAGTCCTTCGGGAGAAGGGCGGTATATAAATCAAATCAACTAACTAACTAACTAACCTCCAGGCGACTTCTGTGGCTCCACCAGTGGCAGGCGGATGCCAAGCCCAAGTGGAGATTGGCCTCGACTCCATTCTCTGGGAACAGCTTTTTGGAGACTCCCTGGATCCGCTGCTGGTGGAGACACATGACAAATGTAAGGTCCTTCCATCTTTTTCATGGCGGGAAGATTCCCATCTGTCACCTTACTTCCACCACCAGACCTTCTCAGGGTCAGAAGGTGGATTTGGGCCATCTCAACCACAGCACCCTTTCCAACAGAAGCAGGAACAACTGCCATATAGGGTGGGCCATTCCTCCCCCAAATGGGCCTTTCAAAGGGGAGGAAGCCATCCTTTCAGACACCAAAGATAATTCCACCAAGGGCTCTCCAATTGGGGGACGCCTGGAGTTGTTTCCCAGGCAATCGGAGAGCGTTACTACGGATGCATGGGTCCTGGAGATGGTCTGCTATGAAAAGGAGATTCTGTTACAGAATCTTCTGCTTGAGCAGGGAGTTGGACTAGAAGACCTCCAAGACTTCTTCTAGCTCTGCTATTCTGTTATAGTGTTATTTGTATGTATAAAGGATAAATTGAAATAAGGGAGAAAAAATGGATATGTAAGAAATGTTTACCAATGTGAAATCGTTGAAAAGAAGAAAATTGTAAAAGATTCTTTTTTGTTTTCAAAAAACCAAAACTGTTTAATAAAAATTATTTTTTAGAAAAGTTACTTGCAATGGTTACTTGTGTGTTCCTTATTTACCTATATTTACAATAGGTGAACATATATAGCACTATTTTCTACACTGGGTTTTCTAGTCAAGACTGTACTGGTCTTGATAATTAGTAGGAAACAAATATATAAATTAATTCCAAATGATAATCTAGGTTAACTCTCTTGAATTGATGATTTTAGCCTTGAATTAGTGTCCCCTAGATACATTGGGGAAAAGATTTTTAGAATTCTGCAATCAACATGGTAATTCTAGAAATTTGAGTCCCAACATATGTCCAAGGTGGCTGCTGGTTGATTTTTTTTAATGATGTATTGGACACTGTACTGTTTTCCAAGCTTAGTTTCTGGAATTAAAGAAATAAATGCTACTTGTACTTCTGACCTCAGTAGTAGTCCTGTAAGCAATAGTTAATCTGGAATATTTAACTTGAAGGATACACACACCCACACTACTGTTTGATTTCCATAAAATCATCTATTATACAAACTGAAGAAAATTGGTTAGCTAACATTATCTTTAAAAAAATAAGTAGGTAGGATTTTTTTAAATGTTTTTTTTAAATTTTAAAATACATATCAATATATGAACAATGTGGCCATGGGTATAATTCATTTTGATACAAACATAAATAATGATTATTTAAATAATTGTTATATTAATCAAATTTATATAATCCTAGAATTGATATACATGACTTTTTAAAGCTAATTATTCAATATTTCAATATTCCATTTTAATGCCAATGATGTTATAAATGTACATGGTAATACCATCTTTTACCCTCTAGTCTTTCCCATCCAATTGTTACTTATATTCTATTATATAAAAAGAAGGGGGGGGGAAATTATTTCTGCTAATATTCCCCCTAAATCAGGTCACTATTACTAATCCTAATATATAAAGGTGTGTATTCTTATTTTTTCCACTATAAATTTCTAATCAGACAATCATTATATTAGAAAAAAAGAAAAAAAAATCTATAATAATTTTTTTCTATCCATCGTCTCTCGCCCATTTTAATACTTCAATTCTTATTCTTCTTTTTTTTTTTTTGCTTGCTTCCCATATTCCTGTCTTGGATCTTTATCTCTATCAACATCTGTATCTTCACCATTCAGACTGAATATTTCTCCCATCTCTATTCTCCTAAGCTGCCAGTCTCCAGAGTATCCACCCATGCCCCTATCTCCCTTTCAAAAGTATCTTCCCAGTTATCTGGTTCCATTTTTAAATCTCTTAAAGTGCTTTTCCCTTGGTTTATTTCATCAGTCATTATTATCTTTATCATCTTCTTCTTCCCATCTTTTGGTTTTGTTTGCTAGTTTCTCCGTTCTGTCTTTTCTTCCATTCTTTCTGATATCTCCTCTCTTTCCTGGACTCTTTGATCTTCATTCCTCATCAGTTGTAGCATATTTTCTATTTTCTCATGTATGCCTTGCATTAGGTACTTTCTGTGATTCTTTTCCATAATACCCCTAATGCTTTGAAACATGCAAGCCATTTCTCTTGAAATCTCACTCCTTTCCCCCAATGAAGCATGAGGTTCTCCTCACACATATGTGCTAGTCATTCCTGACTCTAGGGGGCGGTGCTCATCTCCATTTCAAAGCCGAAGAGCCAGCACTGTCCGAAGATGTTTCCGTGGTCATGTGGCTAGCATGATTAAACACCAAAGACGCATGGAACACTGTTACCTTCCCACCAAAGGTGGTCCTTATTTTTCTATTTACATTTTTACGTGCTTTAAAACTGCTAGGTTGGCAGAAGCTGGGACAAGTAACAGGAGCTCACCCCGTTACGCAGCAGTAGGGATTTGAACTGCTGAACTGCCAACCTTTTGATTGACAAGCTCAGCATCTTAGCCACTGAGCCACTGTGTCCCATATATGACCCGATCTTACTCAAGTCCAAAAGCAATATATTCCAGTCCAATGTTACTCCTCATTAAGTTCAATAATCATAGTCCTTTACATCTCAGAGTTATTAATTAATTCCATTTAAGTAGTCCAGGAAGTTACCGCAAGCCCAAAATCACTTTGCTTTAGTTAAAAGTCTTAAAAAGTCTTCCTTATTCTCATAATACAATCTCCAGTAATCATAAAGGACCTAGTTATAAAACAGTAAGTGTCACCACAATCCTCCAGATGGATGTTATTTCTCTCATCTAAAATTGTAAGGGATCTGGTATATTCTATTCACCAGTAGATGGTGCCCTCAGTTTAGGTTTCAGCATTGTTTCAAGTCTTACAGATATAATTAATCCAAATTTAGTTCAATTTATGGGAACAAAGTCCACTATTCAAATAATTTCGAGTACTGTAGATAGTCCAGCATTTTTATGCCTTTCCAAAACAACGCTTACCTAATTTAAAAGGCCAGATTTTCTATGTTTTAAAAGGTTTTTTGCTTTTCTCCCCTTAGTTCCTTTCAGGTCTAGGATTTTGTTCTCTATGGTAGTTCACTGCTTTAAAACAGACTAAGAGTCTCTTTTCCTGGATTTTCATCTTTCTTTTTTTCTTTAAGTTTAGGGTCTAAATAAAAGGAATCTTCTCACCCAGCTCCAATCACTGTTCATCTTCATCGCTCTTACACATTTCTTTGTTGCCTTGGCTGTCCCAGCTTCATGGCAGCCATGATGGCTGCCTCTTCTCTTCATCGAGTGAGAGGGAAGAAGCCCTGAGTCCAGCAGGAGAGTTGCTGCTCTCCCCAATCTACAGGGCATCCCTCTTTTCTTCACCACCGCTATAGGGTGGCTTTAGCTCTTTTCGGAGCCCTCCAACAAGGAGAAGTCAGTGTGGGAGCGTGGAGACCCGCTCCTCACGTCCAATACCGCCGTGACGACAACTGGACATCCTAGTAGGTAGAATTTTGAACACTGTGACTCTCTATACGGATTCACTAAATAAGAAGGGGGGAAAGAGAAATAGTTTATTTAAATAAAAATTAGGCTGGACTAAATGAACTTTCCTTTGAACAGTTGATTTATTTTAACATGTATTTAGCATGTCCATTGTATCTCCATTCAGTTCAAGAACTATAATCCTAAAGGAATTCTATTTTTTGTTTTAAGAAACAATATGAATTGTTTGGAAGTGCACATTCAGTTCTTTGATTCACATTTATTCTCCATTTTCTTTAATCTGTGAACCATTTCTTTCAAGCAATAGTTAGTTTAGTTTAAGTTTAGTTAGGATTAGTTTAAACTCTGGTTTGTTAAGCAAGTTGCAGTAAGCTAATTACTGTATCTATTGTCAAGCCAATAACCATAGTTTGTAATTTACAAGTTAAGACATTTGGAATGTTTGGACCAGTTTTCTATGCAGGCTAATCCAAGAAATGCATTTCAATTTTGGATCTAATTTACTGATTGTATGGTGATAGTACATAAACCAAGAGACTACAACACTAATATAGAGTAGTTATTTGGCTGACTTAAGACTGCTAACCTAGTTTTTCACACTTGTGTGCACACAAGGTGCAAGCTATCTCTGCATCAAAAAAATAAAAAATAAAAAATGAATTACATTCTGCAGCATCATCCAGGGCTTTCTTCTTCCACCAAAGTCATCTTGCAAATGGGTATTGCATCCAGGAAGGTCCAGCGCCAGCAGAGATCTGATGTTCTGTATGAAGCATCTGTGTGTGAAACTCCATAGTTGCCTGCACCTGCTTTCACTCACAGTTTGCCAAGCAGTGATGGGAGGAGGGTGGTGAATTCCTAAGAGGATATAGAATGCACAAGAGCCTTCTGTTGCCGGTAAGACATTATCCACCAAGGTCAAGTTATGACAAATGTTTGGGCAGTGCAGACAGTTTTTCCCAAATCAGAAGAACTAAATTCTCCAGAGGGGAAAAAGGGGTTTTACCTATGTGCGTTTTCGTGGGAAAATCCCAGAATTGACTTTGCTTCTGCTGTACCTAGAGGATCTTTCAATAAACCTACAATCTTGGTCATCCTAAAGAGCCAGGAATTTCTTTTGTTGAATGTGCCAAATGGATGGTTGACATTCTAGTTGTCTTCCCACCAAAGTTGTATCTATTTATCTACTCGCATATAGCATGCTTTAGAACTGCTAAGTGGGCAGAAACTGAGTCAAGTGATGTGAGCTCACCTCACCATACAATGCTAGGACTTGAACCGCCAGAACAAAGACTGTCTCCAGCCTCATTAAGCTACTGAGCCATTGCGCCTGACATTTAGATCTAAATGTAGAGAAAACAATATTTGCTATTCAATCTTTCTCTGTAACCAAATTATGTAGCAGTTAAGGTGATTGGCTTTCCTCATTTACATGTATACTTTAAAACACTTTCACTATTAGGAAACATCTGACCAGTTTACCACAACTCTCAATATATAGCAAGTTTGGTTTCATAAATTTTTTAAAGGATGTACATTCACTTTTTCATCTGACACTTTGAGCATGTAGAACGTGTCAGTGCTCAAAGGAATTTAAAACTCTTATTCATCTGTACTTGACAATACCATGTACATCATTAACCCCAGTTCAAGACCTTGAAACCAAAGGGACATTTTTCATTAAAAACTTCTTTGTTTTCTTTCCAAGGACTTTTCCACTTGTTGCAGAATATAAGGACTTGCCTGTTATTTTAAAAAAAGCTTTTGCTTAGATTTTTAAAAACAATTTTGGAAATAAAATAACATTTTACCTAAACAGGATTTCCTCATAAGCACTTCCATAGTTTTTGAAAATAAATCAAGATTGAGGATGGTGGAGAAAAAGCTTCATTTTAGAGCTGAAGTAAGTCAGTCTTAGCCTTGTTACACTGCCCTGCATTTTTTTCATGTCTTGTGGCAGAAATTTTGATAAATCTCCAGATAATTCCCATTCCCTTTTCTCAGTGTTATTAAATGATGACGATTTATTACTTATTAATAGGTAAAAGTTGAGATATGGTATGAATAGATATTGCTTGAAATATTAGAGAAAGTGTTAAATTACTGAATTACTGATGTCTTAATGAAGGGGAAAATCAAACATTTTCTACTTTTGTATGTATGTGTGTGTGTTTATGTGTGTATGTTTGGATGTGTGTATACACAGACACACACATGCCCCTTTTTCTTCCCTCTTTTTTTCTCCGCACTTTTTACCTTTCGTTTTATATATTTTTCTTAGTTTATTTTATATTGTATTTTTAAAATTCAATAAAAATATTATATAAAAGAGAAAGGATAGGAATTATCACATTTCATCTACTGTGCATACAGACACACACTTTTTCCCATATTCAAGAAGTGGAAAGGCATGCACATCAATCTGTGGCCAAAAGACTGTTATCAAATATTCTATATTATCAAGATGGTTCTTTTCAAGCATGAGTTTGAAATATATCTTCGCTTTGGAAAGGTACCCAAGGATGCTCAGTTTAAAATAAAATGCAATTCCTTTTTATAAATGATGGTTACTATGGTAGATATTTCACTTTTCTATTTGAAGTAGCAAGAGCAATATGTAAAATAAAAAGCATTACTGCATTGCTTTAGTTTGCGATTTTTCATCAGTACAACGAGGAATTTCAATACTTGTTAAAAAGGCTTTGGGAGAGTTTTGATAAATGTTGATGCCAAGGGAATCTTTAGTTTTAACATGTAGTGAATATTTGTGATAATTAGCATTGGTGGCTTCATGATTAAAAATATATCTGCAATATGAATTCATAACTATTTTGAGATGAAGCTTAAGATACAAGATTAGTTTACGTTAGTAGTTTATGCCTTTTTAATCCCATAGATAAGGTTAAATAAAATTAGTTATAATGACCTGTGCACTGAAGGTTACCTTTGCTAATCTAGTTTGTGGATATTTAAAACTTAATTCATGACTTTAAAAAAAATACTGCTTTAACTCCAAAGTGTCCATGTATGCTAGCGCCATACTTTACACTAAGCTGTGGCTTGATTTAAATATGGATTTATTTATTTAAAAGATTTATATTCCCCCCTCCTCCAATTTTAAAGAACTCTGGGCAACTCACAACAAAACCAATAACCAAAACCAATAATTAAAAAGTAAAACAATAAAACCAAAACCTGCCCCTTAATAATCTCCTTGGAGTGTACTATAGTTGATCTCTTTTCATACTTTTTATCTATACAATTCTGTTTCAGCCCCTCAGTAAAATGCCAGATCTTAATGGCCTTCAGAAAGGCTAAAATGTAATTCTCAGCAAGGATTATTACAAGATGACAAGCAGATATTATGAACAGTTCCTATGTGCAGTGACAGTCCATTCATTACTAACAATGTAAGTGTTCTGAATTGTATTTCTACCTTCTTGATAAAGGCAAGTAACTTTAGCTTTCTGTGACCTTGGGCTGAAGAAATTATAGTCATGCTGAAGTAGACGAGTAAAATTGTTTAAAGAAAAGTGATAAATACAATTTAACACTATTTCAAAATGATAAACTATACAGAGAGAACGGGAGAGAAGAGGATGAGTGTGCAATAGGTTTTTCTTGCATTTTTAATATAAATAAAACTAAATAGAAACCTTTCTGGCTACTGAACTGAACTATGGTGAAAGAGCCAAAGGTTTACTAAAGCCAATATTACTATTGCCAACTGTTAAATTTTTGCCGGTATGTAATGGAGGCCTGGGAAGGAAGAATTATCCTGAAAAAAAATCCTCTAAGATACTTGAAATATTTAGAGCAATAACTAGGTAGCATAAAAGAAGAATGAAGGAACAGATGCTGCATCCATAATCTGCTTCAGGGATGCTAAAAAGCTTTAAAGTACAAGCTGTAATCTATTGATAGTTTTGTTAAAGTGCTCAATGTGTTATCTCCCAATAACTATACATTTCCTGATGCATTATCAAGTTTGCTAGAATTTAGCTGGGTGACTTCTTTTGTAATTGTAGGATGAATTGCAGTTTGATAAATGACAGTAGAATCTATCTAAACCTCTTCTTGCACTGAATTCCAATGGGTAACCTCATTTTCAAATAGTTTTCTGTAATTTATATAGTTGCCTGCAGATGAGACTAATGTTATTTAATCAAAAATAAATTGTATTCCTGACAATCATCCTTACATCTTGCATGTGATTTAATTTAAAAGTGTACTAAGATGGCAGATAAAATGATTCAATGTAACTTTTGCACTGATATCTGAAGCATATATTAGAAAACATCCAATTTACTTTCTTTGACATCATTTAGGGAGCAAGTGAGATACATAAGTATGGGGGGGGGAGGAAATACTATGAAATGACTAGGAATGAATGAGGGGTCCTTCGTGCTCTCTCAGCTTGCTTGTTTTCTTGCAGATGTTTCATTACCCTAAATAGGTAACATCATCAGTGCTTATCAGGACTGATATAGAGCACTGGTGATGTTACCTAGTTAGGGTAATCTGCAAGAAAACAAGCAAGTTCAAAGAGCATCAAGGACTCCTCAAAACATATTGGAACACAATTTTGAGTCTTACATATTTGCGTGTGACACTGTGAAGCTTGCGTTATTATGTCACAATGTATGCTTTAACAATGATTTCATTATAGTTAGGAAGGTAGATTACCTAGGTATCCATCACCAAGTTCATATGATATTTGGTGTTTCTATGCTTTTCCAGTATCCCTTTTTTCCTATCTTTTTCCCTTTCATTCTGCTTAATCCTAAATTTCCCTTGGGAAATTTTTACTAAAAGTTCTGGGGGTAACAATTTTGACATAATTTAATATTAATAGGTTGAGGGAAGCTTCTATAATAGCCACTCATGTAAGAAAGAGCCCTGAGTCAACTTTGATCACTTTTTCCTGGCCAATAAAAATCCTAGCTTTGTGTCATAAATGGGAAGAGAGGGATAGAAAAGATGGGTGGAGAAAACCTCTGCAACTGTTATTTTGCATGTGCAAAGAAAGAGTGTTTATTATAAACCATAGTGTTGTTTGGTTTTAGCAATGCTTAGCTTGAATCCAACCAAAATACTTTAGAAATGATAAGCTATGGCTTAGTGTGAATTCAGTCCATTTACAAATTAGTTAAAAACTTTGTGGCTAACCATACCTTGGTTGGTGTGTGAACTCCCTGGAAGATTAATGAATAAATGATTGGTGTGAGAATGAAACTACGGGGAACCAATAGGGATAAAATGGGGGTGGGGGGGTTTCTTCCTTTTTTGGTTTGGCTTTGTAGTCCCTGATCAATCTATTCAATGGAACATTACCTTAATTTTAAATAATTTTGTTATTGTTAATTTAAAATGTTACCATTTATTTTCTATTCATTAATCTGAATTAGCATATTTATCTGTAAATTGTAGGTGGAAGCTATTTTACTGCTAAATGTAACATATCCTGTTTCCACCTAAGGAGCTGGAGAAGCTATTAACACTATTGCTATAGGTTAGTGTATCATGTAATTTGTCAGGATAGAGCTGCAAACTTTATGTTAAAAGTTCATCTGCTTTCAATAGAAACTTGAAACAGAAGGGTTTATATCATCTTTCGTTGTTCCATTTTTTTTTTTATAATTGTGGTGGGATTTTTTTTTTTTTGACTAAGTAAACATTATTTAAGGTATTTTGGATCTAAATTTTTAACTCTTGCTTTTATTAGTTGTAGTAAACAGTGTTGTGAACAACCCTTTAATCAACAGGACCATATACAGTATTTCAATCTCTAGTCTTCCTAGCAGATGCTATTTTTAGCATATATTTGGAATCGAATTTACCTTTCTTGTTATGAAATAAAGTGATGATAGCCTATCTTTATCAAAATGGAATATAAACAGTTCAGAGTAAGATGTCTTATAAACTCAGTTATTATGAGTTGTTTTTAACAATTTCAGGGTTTAGTTTGGGGTTTGTTTCTTGTAGGGTTTTACAAACAAAAGTAACAGAAATGGAGCTACATTCCTAGGTAAATCATTGCACCATACATTTCTATGAAGGTTTAAATGAAATAGAAATTAGTTGAATTATAGAATGAAAGGCTGTATTAAGGCCATTGCTTTGTAAGGGAAAGTTTCATAGAACTGTTCAGCTGGCTGTGGCTTTTGTTTGATACTACAGTTCACTTATACATTAGACACTAATATTTGGCCCAAGAAACTTCAGCAGGGAAGATACTAGTGTTAAGGTTCATCCAATAATCTCTCTTGATCCTAGACAGTTGAGTGTTGCTTTCAAAATTACACAAAATCTCATTTCTTTAGAGATTTGAAAGCCCAGTTCCAGCTTCAGAATAACTGATGTGGATGCCAAAAAGTCATATTGCCATTCTCCACAAGATGAAGATCACAGCTCATTAAGAAGTGGCAGCTTAGATATGCTTAGTGAAAGGCATATTAATTTTTACTGTGATTCGCTATAGGTAAACATACATAAAATCTGCAGATTTTAAATGAATTTAGTTTGGATTGAGCTTCATCCCAGTAAAAAGTTTAGGGACAAATGTATAATTTTCCTCTGATATTTGGCTGTGAGGTAAAAGAGATATCTTATTCCTTTCAGTATTTGAACCAAGATCTGAATTGCTTCTCCATCGTATTGTAAGCAGCATCCAGGAATGGGTTGTGCTCGTCTGTCAGCCAATAAGACTGAATCTGTCAAAGCTGTCAGACGGCTTCGGCTGGTAGAGCCGGCTTTTCCGGTGTGAAGGGCTTTGCCTGATACCGCCAAGAGCCGTGACTTAGTCACCAGCAAGCCAGAAGTCAAATTCCTGGCTGGGCAGTGCGTGTGGGTTCCCCTATCGCCGCTGACCCCATCGGGCTGCGCTGGACCTTTTGACAGCCGAAGAAGTGCACAATCCTTCTGTTCGTGAGTCCAGCACTGGGCGGCTGCCCTTATAGCCGCATTCTCCTTCAGGAGTAAAAGGGAGGCTTCTGAGTCCCTGCTTGGTCCCGAGCATAATTGACAGCGTAGGGGTTTTTTTGCTGCGCTTCTTGCAGCAGTGCTAAATTGCAGGGTGGCTGCTTTAAGATGGCTAACGCCTGTTGCCAAGCACGCAGAGGGTGTCGCGGCTGTCATAGCGCCAGCTCCCCTTCCACCTGAGGAGCCTGGACTGGCAGGGCCATTGGGACAGGAGCCCCCTAGCAGAAAAGCCCTGGCGAAGTCAGACAAATGCCAGGGCAGCTCCAAAAGGACATCTAAGGCTTCTGAGTTGGATGGAGCCAGGCGGCAAAAGGCTATAGATCGCGAGATCGCGAAAGCCTTGAGGAAACTTGATTCCCCTCAGCCTGTCCCTCACCAGTCCCTTGTCAGGGATGCAAATTCCCGCCTCTTTGATCCCCGGCCATCGGAGCTGCAGGAGGAGTTTGATAGCCAGCCTGTTTTGCAATGGTTGCCAGATGGCACTAGTGAGCAAATGGAGACAGATCTGCCTAGCATCAGGGAGATTTCACTGCTTTCAACTCCCCAGCCAGCTCTGGCAACAGCCTGTCAGGCAACAGCCTGTCAGGCTTAGAGCTATTGGTACAGAGGCTCCCAATAGACAGCTGATGCCTGAAAATCATGCAGCACAGTTTTCTCCCAACATGGGAGAGATTATTTCTGAGACAATTACTAAAGCCTTACTTGCCAGCAGGCAAGAGGTGTCAATGGCTGCCCCCTTACATTACGCTGGCAATGTTTAGCCTGCTTGTCATTCTGGCTCTCTTGAGGCAGGGGGGTTTGCCCTACTGCAGGAATATTGCTCCCCTTACTGGTCCCATCATTCCTCCATTTCTGGAGAGGAGACAGGCAGAGACATGGATTTGTCTGAGGATGAGGAGACACTGCTTGAGCAGCCAGCGTTTTCAGGGCTTTTTAAGCCTGTTCTGTTTAAGTCCTTATTGTACAAGGTGCGGAAGGCCACTAACATGCCTTTTATCCCATCTTCTAGGGAGCCTGTTGCAGGACCATCTGAAGCCTCCGGTCCTTTGTTTTGGAGCCAGTTAATGTGACGGAGGTGGTGCCTTCCCCTCGTCTATTTATGGATGTGGTTAAACACCAGTGGTCCACACCTGCAACTGGGCCTAACCCTGGTTCGCTGGACAAGAGATTGTATAATGTTGAGTCTGACTTTTCACAGATTCTGTTGGTACCATCCATAGATGTTCCTGTAGCAGCTTTGACTACGCAAACGACCCTTCCTGAGACCCCGGAGGAGGTCCTCAGACCTGAAGATAAGCGTCGGAGTAGTCATTACAGAGGACGCACCAGTCGGCAGCCTGGGCCGCTCGCGTCCACCTCTGCCTCTTATTTCAACAGGGCTTCGCTTATCTGGATCAAGCAACTGCAGGAGAGACTTCCTTTGGCAGATACCAGGTCCCACCAGGACTTGAATAAGCTACAGGCAGCCCTGGAATATTCCGCAGATGCGATGCTGAACGCCACAAGGTTTGCTTCTAAAGCCATTGCATCCAATATCATAGAGACACGGGACAAACGTAAGGTGCTTCCGTCCCTTTTGTGACGAGCAGATTCCCACCCATCGCCTTATTTCCGCAGGCAGGGTTTCCCTGGGTCTGAGGGGGCTTTGGGCTATCCCGGCCGCAGCGCCCTTTCCAACAGAGGCAGGTCCATCAACCTGACAGGGCAGGGAGGTTTAGACCCTTCTCGTCCAAACCGCCCTTTCGAGGGGGAGGGAGCCATCCTTTCAGATGCCAACGATAATTCCCTGTCTGGCTCTCCCATTGGGGGATGCCTGGCATTGTTTGCTAGGCAATGGGAGAGCATAACCACGGATGCATGGGTCCTGGAGATGGTCCTCTCCGGCCTCTCCTTAGAGTTCCTCTTCACACCCTGAGGTTTTTCATTAGCTGCAAACAGTGTTAAGTGCGGGCTCATGGAGATGGCTATACAACACCTACTGGATATCCAGGCCATTCAGCCAGTTCCTGAGGCCCAACGCGGGTTGGGGTTTTATTCAATACTTTTTGTAATCCCCAAACCATCGGTGGGGTATAGGGCAATTTTGGACCTTAAGAGACTTAACCGCTGTATTGTGTACAAGCTATTTAAAATGCATTCGCTTCAGTCCATCTTGGACGGCATCAGAGAGGGCGACTTCCTCACTTTGATTGACCTTATTGAGGCTTATCTACACATCCCCATTTCTTCAATCATAGGCAATATTTGCATTTCTGTTATCAATCCCGTCATTATCAATATAGGGCCTTGCCCTTTGGCCTGTCATCAGTGCCTCGGGCCTTTACTAAATTGCTCGCCGTCCTGGCGGCGCACATCAGGGCCGTGCCCATGCGCGTCCAATATTATCTGGACAATATTCTGATTCTATCTACCTCAGAGCCTCAGGCCCGCAGGGATCTCGAAATAACTAGGCAAGTGCTTCAAGGTCATGGTTTCTCCATTAATGTCAGAAAAAGTCACTTGACATCGATTAATCGGTTACTACATTTGGGAGCGGAGATAGACACCTTAGAGTGCAGGATATATCTCAGGAGGGGCAGGCGAGCATATGGGACCTGATAACTAGGGTCCGGAGTAATCAGCTCGTGACACTTTCCACTCTCTTGCAACTTCTGGAGAAGATGGTTTCCTGTATCTCCATTTTGCCGTCTCCACGCCAGGGCTCTCCAATGGTTTCTCCCCCTATATCAGAGGTCGGGTAAGAGCACCTTGCCTTACAAGGTCAGACTTTCCCGGGATGTAGTCCACTCCCTACAGTGGTGGGAGTCTGACACACTAGCCAGGGGTTCCCTCTTCAAGGAGCCTGAGTCAGTGACAGTGACAACAGATGCCAGACTTTTTGGCTGGGGAGCACATCTCCTAGACAGGTTCACTCAGGGTCAATGGTCCCAAGCAGATTTGTCCCATAATATAAACTGGCTGGAGCTTAGAGCGATACATCTGGCTCTTCAGCACTTTCAGGGCATGGTAACTGGCAGACATGTCCTCATTTGAATTGATAATGTAGCCACGAAGGCAACAGACGGGGGGGTACCCAATCAAAGTCTCTAATGAAGGAAGCGGAAAGCCTATGTCTTTGGGCAGAGCAGCTTCAAATATCCCTGAGGGCGGAACATATTGCAGGGGCTGACAATGTGGAGGTGGATTGGCTCAGCAGGGCCACCATTGACTATACCAAGTGGCGCCTGCATCCGACTTTGTTTCAGGAGCTGACGGAACGCTTCGGGCGACCGACCGTGGATCTGTTCGCGACTCCAGACAATGCTCAACTGCCAAGATATTTCACCAGGTTTGCGGTTCTGGAGGCGGAAGGGGTCGATCCGCTCTGGTGCGCCACAGGAGTTTCTGTATACCTTTCCTCCCTTGCCCCTCATCCCCAAGGTTATCAGGAAAATTCTTGCAGAACGGGTAGAGATTATAGTCTTGGCCCCGCACTGGCCACACCACCCTTGGTTTGCCGACCTGGTAGCCCTCTCGGTGGATACCCCTTGGAGGATTCCGTCGAGCAGAGTCTCCCTCAGCCAGGGGGCACTGGTCCACCCGGACCCTCCGGGGTTCCAGTTGACCACCTGGCGCTTGAGCGGAGCGCTCTGATCCAGGACAATTACTCCTCTGAGGTAATTGCCACCATGCAGGCTTCCAGGCGACCTTCCACAAACAGAATTTACGATGCCACTTGTTCCTGGTGTTCTCAGTCCGGATTGAATCCAACTGAGGTGACGGTGCCCCAGATGCTCAGTTCCCTACAGGTCAGACTTAACATGGGTCTTTTGCCCAATACCATCCGTCGGCAAGTGGCCGCCTTGTTGTCAGTGTTAACTTGTGGGAGGTTGGACTCCCTAGCACAACACCCATTGATCCACACATTCCTCAGGGGAGCAACGAACCTGCGACCTCCAGTGGTTCATCGTTTCCAACTTGGGACCTCAACATGGTGCTGCAAGCGCTGACTGGGGGCCCGTTTGAGTCACTGAGAGAGGCGACTCTGCGCTTCTTGACCTGCAAGGTGGTGTTCCTGGTCGCCATCAGCTCGGCCAGGAGGATCTCTGAGATGGCATCGCTTTCCATCAGGCCGGACCTTTGTGTGTTTCACCCTAACCGGATGGTGTTGCATTTGGATCCAGCCTTTATCCCAAAAGTGAACACATGGTTTCACAGGGCCCAAGAGCTGGTTCTACCTGATTTCTGCCCCAAACCAAGACATTCACTGGAGAGAAAGTGGCACACGCTAGATGTGCGAAGGGCACTCCGTATTTATATTAAGCGTACTTCCTCATTCAGGAGGACGGAGTCGCTGTTCGTCTCCCTTCAGCCAGCCACCCTAGGAGCTAAGGTCACTCCCTCGACCCTGGGCCGCCGGATTCGGGCGTGTATCTCCAAGGCATATCAGATACAGGTCCTTCCATTGCCCAAGAATATCATGGCACACTCCACCAGGAGTGCGGCCACAACTGCGGCATGGGCCATTCATGCCTCTCTGGAGGGGGTTTGCAGGGCTGCTACTTGGTCCTCCCTGTCCCCCTTTATTAGAAATTATAGGTTGGAGTCCTATGCCTCTGCGGAGGCAGCATTTGGTAGGAGAGTACTGCAGAGGGTGCATACAGATGAGGGGACTTTGGGCCAGACTGGGGGCCTTATGGCTTCCTTATTATTTACACACTGTGTATTCTTTCCTCCTGTTTTAGCTTTTTTAAAAAAATATTTTAATGCTTTTTAAATAACTATATAATGTTTGTAGTGTCTTATTTATTTTCTCTTTTTATTGAATTTTGCTATGCCACCCAGAGTCACTTTCATCAGGTGGGCAACCATATCAATTTCATAAATAAATTTAACAAACCAACCAACCAACAAACAAATAGTTTACTAAAGCCATGTTTAAATCATTTTATTGCAACTCACATGACCTGGCTGAAAGTGAAAAGTATCTTTGCATGTTTGGGATGGATATATGTGTTAAATTAATGACATGATAATACATTTCATTGTTTGGAGAACTTGATCTCTTCTCTCCTATTCCAAACAGATGGGGCTCTGAAAATGAAGACAAGAGGTTGGAGGGGGGGGAGAGTGAAATCAAACAGAAATTACCATAAGTGTTATTCATAATCCTCCCGGCTGGACTATTGTAATGCTCTCTACATGGGGTTCACCTTGAAGTGCACTCGGAGGCTCCAACTGGTCCAGAATGCGGCCGCGCGGGTAGTTATGGGCGCGACCCGTTACACCCATGTAACACCTCCTGCGCGAGCTGCACTGGCTCCCAGTGGTCTTCCGGGTGTGATTCAAGGTGTTGGTTACCACCTTTAAAGCGCTCCATGGCTTAAGGCCGGGTACCTCCGAGACCGACTTCTGCCACCAGTAGCCTCCCACCGGCCAGTTCGCTCCCACAGAGAGGGGCTCCTCAGGGTGCCATCGGCCAAGTTATGTCGGCTGGCGACACCCAGAGCCTTCTCTGTGGGTGCTCCTGCCCTTTGGAACGAACTGCCCCCGGAAATACGTAAGATTTCTGATCTCTGTGTATTTCGCTGCACTCTTAAAACCCTACTGTTCCGCCAGGCTGGACTATCTCTGTGAATGATTTTAAATTGGGTGTTTTAATTAGGTTTTAATTCTGAGCCAAAATTATTTATTACTTTTAATTGGTTTTTAAATTGATGTATATATATTATGTTTTAATTGGCTGTACACCGCCCCGAGTCCTTCGGGAGGAGGGCGGTATAGAAATTAAATTAAAATAAAAAATAAAAAAATAAAATAGAAAAAAGTCTTCCTGATGTATGCAGTAAATATGCAATGATGCATATTCTGTTGCAGATAACTTTAATATGCTGGTTATACTTTAAAGCAGCATAAGATATATGGTATTTACTCTCTCAAATGCCTCATTTTCCACTCCCTAAGAGTCAATTCTGGTCAGAACATAAAAGGTTTAGAACTCTGTTTCTGTCTTAATAGAGATTATTGCTAATAGTGACAGAACCAAAGCTAAAATGATAGAACTCTTTTAAGTAGCATATAGTAATGTTTAAATCTCTACCAAATAACAGAAATTAGGCAAAAGATAAATTTTTGTATAATGACATCTTAATGAGGTGTTAGTCTAATTCCCTAAATATGAAGACATCAATGTGTTTGTGCCACTGTTTTGTTAATACTAGAATTTAAGTACTTGCCAGAATTTAATCTCTATTTATCTTCTTAATTTTATTTCCTTCTACTTGGTTATTTCATATTCCATAACTGTATCCATGAGCTTGATTTGCATACTTTGTGCCAAACACTTTCTCAACCAAACAGTTTTTGAGCCACTGCCATCCTTGGCTATTAGTGAAGGACAGCCTGCCAAAATAGTTAAAGTTAATACATTCATCTGCCCCACCTCATTTGTATCTCTCATTAATGCTGACATTTGATCATATTTCATTTTCCACCTTACCAAAATGAGTCCTTGTCAAATTGAACCAAATATAAAATAATCCAAAAACAGAGGGGTTAAAAGTTATAAGAAGATACCCATTGATCACTGATTCTTAGATTAAATGTGTTAGGAAGGGGAGACAAGTTACAGATTTCAAAACAGATGTGGATAATGCCACCAGACAGTACAAGACAGTGATATTTCGTAATTATGCATTATGTAAGATTTTCTGGAAGTAGCAGCACACTTATTCTGCAGACTAAACAATTAATCAGAAATCAAGAAGTATACCTGTAGCCCAGTACTATTAGTCTTTACTTTAAAATAACTTTTTTTCAATCTTGCATCTTTAGGCCTGTACAACATGCTATCATTTCTCAGGACTGTATTATATTAATGTGGACATCTAAAGGATGTCACTAATCAAGAAAGTAAAGAGAAGTTAGTGCATGAGCCACATTACTAATTAGCTGCCATTTTTATATTTTTAGGGAATTTAATTAAATATGCTAGGAAAATAAGTGACTTCATTTTAGATGTTCTGATTCCCTGTAATCTTGACTCTGACAAAATATTAGTAGAATATATGACCAATCTAAAAATAATTAGTTTAGATACAATGATTAATAAGCATAACCATCATATTCTTTGTTTAATATATTGGGCAAGTTGTAAGATTGATTTAGTAGTTCTTTAATATATGCCTGAATGTACTGAAAAAAATGACAAGACTATTGGTAATTACTGAGTTATGATGTCTTTCTGGAGAGGAGATTTTAACATTGCAGCTAATAAACAAATATAGTACTTTATCCATATTTGCCATAAACCAAGGTGGACAATTAATTTTCCAATAGGCCATATGAGAAACTGAGACTATTGTAGAAGGACTACTGTTCCATCCCCCATAAACACCACTTCTCCCCTGATGACATTGCCCCCTGCTGCCTCACTTGCTTTGCCTTCCTGGCCACCATGATGCCCCCTCGAGAACCACCATCCCTCCGATGTGCCTCCATGCCGATGCTCTCTGGCCTTCACCAATGCTACTATGGGCCAGACAGGGACAGGTCGTGAGCTGAATATGGCCATAGGCTGTAAAATGCCCAGATCTGCCATTAACAGTTTGGACAAAGAAAGCATCAGCTACTTATATCATTTGGAATCCATCCTTTCTTTCTTTCTTTCTTTCTTTCTTTCTTTCTTTCTTTCTTTCTTTCTTTCTTTCTTTCTTTCTTTCTTTCTTTCTTTCTTTCTTTCTTTCTTTCTTTCTTGTAAGATAGTCTTCTTTCCACAGAAATGGTGCTTAATGGACCACAGAAGTGTAGTCATTCTTAATTGTTACATGTAAGAGATGTGAAATATAAAATTGCAGCATATTAAATACACAGAAGCAGTTTTGCAATATTAAAAAAGTCTTCAAGTAAAACCATGGGCATAATGTTTTTAAAATGATATAAAATATGTCACTATTTCCTTTAGGTCTTTAAAAAATATATCTTAGCTTCGAGACTGATAAAAGTAAAAATAGATAAATTTATGATATTGAATTTTAGTAAAAGCAATACTCAGCAAAGTTGAATGAGCAGTTATTGTCAACATTGTAATGAATAATTTTACTGATCTAGTAAATTATATAACTAGCTCATTATATAATAAAGTTATATGCTTTTAAAAACTACAACTACAATAAGTTACTTAATTTATATTTTTAAATTACGATTTGATATTTGTGCAGTGAATTAAAAGTAGAGTATACAGAATCATGGCTCTCAGGTGGGGAAAATAGTTGTGACATGAAATCCTGCTGGTTCTCTTCAATGTGTGGACCTATAAATGGCCAGTAAAGATAGAGAAAAAGTGTTAGGACCTTAATTAGATAATAAGAGCTGCCCATAGTTCTCCATACTTCTTTACTTTCTCAAAACAAATTAGTTGACAACTTACCATTTATGCATCCACATTGCAAGTCCTTTAATCTGAAAGGATTCCAAATGTCAGACTATATCTAAAATATTGTGTGCAAATACCTTTTAAAAATATAAAATTCCCATCATCCCCATTCTTTTCAATAATCATCTTTGTAGCAGGACCATGAGTTGCAGAAATCTTTTGAGTAGCAAGATCATGTTGGGAACATATGGCTACAATGGACCATTCGTGTCATTAAATGCAATTCTCTTTTCAGTTCAGAATTTGAATTGGAACATTTACAACAAATGTCTCTCCAACATATATTGAATATGTGGGTTAAAGGGAAATTGTTTATCTCTATAAGCCAATGCTTTACTTTTCAAATGTTTTTACTGGTAGAGATATTGCCTGATAACTAGACTGAAATCCTACCCCTTCTAAAGTAAGGCTGAGAATTGAAATGGTAATAGAGAGATCCAGGTTCACATCACTCTCAGTTCACTGCGTAACTTGGTCAGCCATTCTCAGCTGAATTCTCAGGATTGTTTGGAGAAAAAATGGAAAAGAGTTCATATATGTTTCCCCAAGCTCCTAAATAAAAATGAAATATGGATCTAATAAATAAATGCAAAGATGATCTGCATCCTGCACTGAAAGAAAATCATAGATTGGGTCAGTGGGGGGATTCAAGTAATTTAACAACCGGTGCTCTTCCCTAATAATTTCTTCCAACAACCAGTTTGCCAAACTGGTCAGAAAGTTAACAACCGGTTCTCCCGAAGTGGTGCAAACTGGCTGAATCCCACCACTGGACTGGGTTCTTTAAAATCCCTTCAGCTACTTGAAGGTATTTCCAATGTCCCTCCCACCCTTCACCATATGGAGCTAAGGGTCTCTCATTTCATTTTGGATAAAGCTAATACCTCTTTAAATAATCTCCTCTGATTTGGAATGTAAACTTTGTAGGAAATAGCCAGATTGTCCATGCATTTGATGTAGTTAAATGTATCTCACAAAAGCTTTTACCTTTTAATAAAACAAATTATTCTGTAAATTGATAGCAGATTCCTAATTTTGGAGCTTGGATGCATCTTTAATATCAAATTCTAAATATATGGTATCTTTGCTTATTTGCATCTGGGTATATTAACAAGCCAGGTGAAAAGGACAAGTCTTTGTGTGGTATCCAAGGAGAGACAGGCACATTCTGATGCCATCGTCCAAAAGAATTTGTATACGCTCTATAAAACCAGGCATTTTGAAATCCCAGGTAATGATAGAGTGGTAGAACAAAGAAACTGTTTACCGATATTGCATGATTATTTCAGCAGAAAAGCTACTTCTTTACCTCCACAGAAAATTATAACATGTCTGCTGCTAAAATGAGCCATGTTTCTCCCCTGTTTCTTATGAAATTCTAATAGAAGTTGGCAGTCCTACAGATGGCTGAAAGATGGCTTGACACAGAAGCAGTTCCTAGCTATGATTTATGATGACTTACTGCCAAGTGCCCTGGCCAGTGTGTAACCAGTTTTGAATTTGTAGTTTCACTTTTTTGTGTTTCAGTATTTTATCAAAACCTGGAGGATTTAACTTAGTTGTTCTTTACAATATGTGGATGTGGCTCAGTAATGTCAGATACCTCAAAGAGATATAAGAAAAAGTAGCACTTGTTTTCTTTCTTAATGCCAGTGACAGAATGTACTTTGGTGTTTGGAATATTTTTAAAGTGTTTCAGATTATCTTTGTTTTCTATGTATTAAGCAATTTCACATTTGGTTAAAGAAAAGGAGTCATTTACTAAGAGCATTGGTTGCAGTAAAGTTAAGCCAGCTCTGAAATCCATACAGAAAATTCAAATTTAATATCTTTCAGCATCTACAAATATAGTTGCAGCTATTGTCAGTTTTTGGAAAAATGCCCTTATTTTCCCTTAAAATGCTTTGCATGGACAATCGAAGTGTAATGAGGCATAAAATGAAGGGTGTTTTATATGATTTTGAAAAAAATGAATATGCACTGGTACATAGATTGCAATGTGAAAAGAAAAGACAATACAAGTATGTTAGTCAGAAAGGACGAGAGATAGACAATAGGAATTTTGAATGGAGGTACTATAATACATACAAGAGCAAATCTTAGAATTGAAAAAAATGGCAGACATGATGTATTCTGAATATTACAGGAAAAGAGGTAAGATCAATAGAGTAGAATAAAAGAATAATCAAAATGTTTTCTTCTGGTGCAGAACATATTTTTAGAATAATCTCAGCTAAAAAAAAGTATCAATTTTATTACAATTTAACTGAATGCTAAAACATTACATTTTTTTCAGCATTTAAGAACTCAAGATGATGCTTTAGCTCAAGAATGTAGCTGTTTGTACACTAGGGATTCATTGCTAGTCAATATGTAATACTAGAAAAGACAGACATATCGATAGAAATTAATCCAGATTTGCCTATCGAGAAGACATATTTAAATCACTGGGTTTTATTTATTTGTATGAAAAATCTGGATCCAGCTAGAAAATAATGGCTTCATTAGTAGTAGGAATAGAAGACTTCTAGAAAATCTTTGCATAAGCATCATATTTCCCAAAATGGAATTATCAATGGAAAAGGGTGACCTCTTCAATCAACCAGAATATACCTGGAAGGAACCTTGAAGGTTTTCTAGTCCAACCTCCTGCTCAAGCAGGAGACCCTATATCATTTCAGACAGGTGGTTGTCCAAGTTTTTCTTAAAAACCTCCCACAACTTCTGAAGGCAAGCTTTTCCATTAGTTAATTGTTCTCACTGTTAGGAAGTTTATTTTTTCCTTAATTCCATGTTGCTTCTCTCTTTAATTAGTTTCCATCCATTGTTTCTTGTCTTGCCTTCAGGTCCTTTGGAAAATAAGTTGACCCCTCTTCTTTGTGGCAGCCTATCAAATATTGGAATACTGCCATCATGTCACCCCCTTTTTTTCTCTAGACTTGCTATACCCAATTCCTGCAACCATTCTTCATGTTTTTGTCTCCATGCCTTTAATCATCTTAGCTGGTCTTCTTCACACTTTTTTCAAAGTCTCAACTTCTTTTTGTAATATGATGACCAAAACTGGATTCAGTCTTACTAAGAATTTATAAAGTGGAACTAATATTTCATGTGATTTTGATTCAATGCCTCTGTTTATTTATTTATTTTTAAAAAAACAGTTTTTATTAAGCATTTTTCACCTTTAAAAACAGAAAAAACAATAAAAAACAAGACAAACATAACAATATATCGTATTTTACAGCCTTCTGCATCGGTATGTATATTCTGCTTTTGTAATTAGCTCTTCAACTTTACCTTTCTATCCTTTATAACAACTATAATAGCCGTTATAACCATACTAGCTATGTATATTTACATTATACTTACATAATCAGTAATTTAACTTTGACAGTAATTAATAACTTTAATTATTATTTAATCAATATTTATTTAAAACTCCTATTTCTTATTTAGGTTTCTATTTTCTAGCCATTGTACATTCTATTCCATACTTTGTAGTAGTCCGAATCTTCTCTTTCCTTTATTTCCATAGTCATTTTGTCCATTTCTGCACATTCAAGTATCTTCCTGATCATTTTTTCCCCTGATGGCATATTAATCTGTTTCCATTGTGCGAGGGCAATCCTAGCTGCCGTTAATATGTGTAGTATTGTATACTGCAAGTTTTTTTTCCATTCTCGGGTCTAATATTCCTAATAAGAACAGCTCCGGTTTAAGTTCTATCTTTTGTTGCGTAATTTCTTCCAACCATCTCTTAATTTTACACCAGTATTTTTTTGTATTGGGGCACGTCCACCACATATGGTAGTACATTCCTAATTTATGGCTGCATTTCCAACATTCGGGAGATAAATTTGGAAACATTTTGGCCAATCTCGCTGGGGGAAAATGCCATCAATAAAACATTTTATAGAGATTTTCTTTATAGGCTACTGCCATCGTAAATTTGTAATTTCTTTTCCATAATTTATCCCATTGTTCTAATTCTATATTTTGTCTGAAATTTCTGGCCCAACTAATCATTGTCTCCTTTACTGTCTCTTCTTCCATTTTGTATCTTAAAAGAAAGTTGTAAATTTTAGTAATCAAGGAAACTCTTTTTCTTGTAGTAATTTATCCATTTCCAATTGTTTCTCATAGATACCATATTGTTCCCGGTCTTTTTAAATCTGTTTTGATTTGTAAATAGGGCCACCATTCCATATTTATTCCTTGCGGTTTCAACTCGATTTAAGTTCTCCTTTTTCATCTAATAATTCTGCATAACTCACCATTTTACTCAAATCTTTAGTATTTGGGTGTATCATTGCCTCCATTGTTGATAGCCAGATTGGGATTTTTCTATAATGATTCTTTTTAATTTTTTCCCAGACTTTTAACAGAGCATCTCTTAATATGTGTCTCTGGAAGTATGAGTGGAATTTATTCTTTCCCTCCAAGAGGAAGCCATGGCCTTCTATTTTTAATATTCATTTATTTTTTAGTTGAATCCAATCCTTGAGCCATGTCAAAACTGCCATCTGATAATAAAGCTTCCAATCTGGGAGACCGAAACTACCCATTTCTACTATCTTGTAGTAGTTTAAGTTTAATATGTGTTTTTTTCCCTGATCAAATAAATTTTGACATCATTTTATTTAATTGTTAAAAAATTTTTTTCCTAATTTTATCAGCACTGTTTGAAAAAGATAGAATAATTTGGGTAATATATTCATTTTAATTGTTGAAATTCTGCCAATTAATGATATTTGTAATTTAGTCCAATTGTCTAAATCTTTTTGTATTTGTTGTAGTAGTTAATTGTAATTGTCTTTTTTTATCATAATACACTTTGCTGATATTCCCAAGTATTTAACTTTTTTGGCTCTCGAGATCTCCAATTTCTCCTCTAGTTCTTCCTTCTCTCTATTGGTTAGATTTTTAGTCAATATTTTAGTTTTCAGTTTATTTATTTTGAGTCCTCCCACTTTGCTGAATTGGTTTATATCTTGTAGTAATATTTGTATTAGTTTATATCTTGTAGAAATATTTGTCCAGATTCTAAAGGTTCTTCTATAATAAATGCCAAATTGTCCGCAAAGGCCTGGACTTTGTATTCCTTTGTTTTAATCCCTTTATTTCCCAATTATATCTAATTTGTAACATTAGCATCTCCACTGAGAGAATGAATAATAGAGGAGATAAGGAGCATCCTTGTCTTACTCCTTTAGCTATATTGAAACCTTCTGTTTGTTCGCCATTTAATATTATTTTTGCTCTCTGATTGGAATATATTGCTCTGATCATCTAAGTAAATTTATCTCCAAAGTTCATTGCTATTAATTGATTTATCAGAAAATCCTAATTTAGGTTATCAAAAGCTTTTTGTTCACCTAGGAATATCAATACTGCTTGTTTTTCCGGGTGTCTCATAGTATTCTAATACATTCATTATATAGTTCGTATATTGTTTTTTATGTGCCTATTGGGCAAAATCCATTTTGATCCGGGTGTATGATTTCATTTAGTATATTTTTAATTCTTTCTGCCATTATAGCCATGAATATTTTATAATCAGCATTTAACAGCGAGATTGGCCTATAGTTTTTAATCTTTTGTTTTTCCGTATTATCTTTGGGAATGAGTGTTATTAGTGTCTCTATCCAGGATTTTGGTATCTTAACTTGTTCTAATGCTTCATTGTATATTTCTAATAATAAATTTTCTAATGGTTTTTGAATTTCTTAATAGAATTCTTCTGGAATTTGATCGGGACCTGGAGTTTTGTTGTTTTTTTGCTTTTGGATTGCCTTCTTCAGCTCTGACATCGTTATCCTCTCGTTTAATAATTCCTTTGTTAAGTCCAGTAAAGTTGGGAGGTTCCTCTCTTGTAGGTATCATTTGATATCCTTCTCTTCTCTTTTCTCTTGGCTATACAAGGTTTGAAAATAGCTTACTGCTATACTTTTTTTCCTTCTGGAAATGTATTGTCCCTTCTTCATCCTCTGGTTACTGTATTGATTTCTTTTCTTTTTCTTTTTTTAATTTGTAGGCCAGCCATCTTCCTGGTTTATTAGCATTTTTGAAATAATTTTGTCTAATTGATCTAATT